>NC_083710.1:25000000-35000000 GCF_033118175.1 Dama dama | reverse complement strand
GGCTTTCTTTCCTTTCCACCCTGCCCTGGTCGGCCGGCCCATCCCCTCTCTCCGCGGGCCTCTGCTACGGAAGTTCTGGTGTAAAACCCTAAACTTCATATAAAACCCACTCCTTTAATAGGAAAAAATCTTGGTCCATGAAGGTCAGCAGATACGGGAGACATCTTGGTGAAGCCTCCCCTTCCTCCTTTCATCCCAAGATCTCCTTGCCTGAATTTCCCATTAATCCCTGCTACCACCATGGAGCTGGTCTTTGGGGGCCCAGCGCTGCCCTGCAGTGTCCCACATGTATGGATAAAAGCTTCCCTTACCTGCCACAAGCTGGGCTGAAAATGACTGTCAGCGTTATTGGGACCCCACGAAGGGATCGGATAAGATCACGGCCCCCTCCCGAGCCTACCACAGGATGCTCTGCTGTCCACGCTGATATTTCACGTGACCTAGCTGAGCTCAAGGACTAGGAAGAATCCATAGGGAAAGGACTTAGAAAAAAGCTGCTGGCCTGCCTGGCCCTCCGGTGACCACCATTCCTCCTGCTGGACTGGGCTAGCTGCGGCTTGCTTTTGCCTTGCCTATGGGCTTCCCTTGTGGCTCAGACAGTAAAGAATCTGCTTGTAATGCAGGAGAGCTGGGTTCGATCCCTGGGTCAGGAAGATCCCCTGGAAAAGGAAATAGCAGCCCACTCCAGTATTCTTGCCTGGACAGAGGAGCCTGGTGGGCTACAGTCCATGGGATTGCAAAGACTCAGACATGATTGAGTGATAATTTTTTTTTTCACATTTGTTCTCTAGGCTTAAAACATCCCCCTTTAAAAATGGTGGAAGGATAAAAATGGAGGATAAAGGAGGAATCCAGTGACTTCAGTATCTAGAAAGAACAACAGTTATAATTAACAAGCCCTTCAAATATGAACTCAGTTTAGGAAAGCCCCAGTGACTCACTCCTTACAGATGAAGAAAATGAAACTCAAAGTATTAAGTGATGCATCCAGCTAAGGCCACAGGACTCAGCCTAGGACATGCGTACAAGAGACAAGAGTCGGGGTTTCCGTCCACAGCGACGGTGTCAGGCCTCGCAGATGAAGACTCACTTGAAAACATGGTTTTATGTTTTGTCGTGTGTGGTATCTGCCGTCATTGATAGAGTTAGGTGATTTGAGGAGCCTGACCACACCTAGAAACTCAGAAGCTCACAACAGGACAACAGGAGTGCCATTAGCTTAAGAGACTCTCTAGGACCTTGAAGAAAATTTCCTGACCCTCAGCCTGGCCCCCTGATACCAAAATTAAGAATGGCCAGGGAGAGACTTCCCTGGTGGTCCAGTGGCTGGGAGTTCCCCTCACAATTCGGGGACACTGATTCGGTCCCTGACTCGGGAGCATCTCACATGCCACAGGGCGCCTGGGCCCCTGCTTCACAAGTGCTGAGCCCAGGGTACCCTGGCGATGCTGTGTAGCCGGAGAGGCGGCCGTTGTGAGAGGCCCGCATGCGGAAACTAGAGAGTGACCCGGGCTCTCTGCAGCTAGAGGGAGCCATTGAGCAGCATCGAAGACCCAGGGCAGCCAAAAATAAAATAAAAAATAAATTAATTAATTTTAAAAATACATTAATTTTTTTTTAATGACATGGAATTCCCTGGCAGTCCAGTGGTTAGGACTCGGCCCTTCCACTGCAGGGGGCGCGGGTTTGGTCCCAGTTCGATTCTGGAAACTAAGATCCCACTAGCCATGTGGCAGGACCAAAAAGAAATAAATTAAAAACAACAAAAAAAGAATACACAAAATTAAGAAAGGAGATAAAGATCTCAGTCTCAGGAGGAAGATATAGTAGGAAGATGGGGATCCCAGTGAAGAGCAAAGCCACACCCCAAAGCCTAGAGTTGGTGTGAATGTGGACTATTTAGGTGCTTCTCCACTGCAGAGCCTCAAACCTCTGCCTGGGCTGGCTCCACCATCCACCATCCACCAACCACCAACCACCATCCATCCACCATTCACCATCCGTCTATCACCCACCATCCACCCACCATCCACCATCCACCCACCACCCACCATCCACCATCCACCAACTACCATCCACCAACCACCATCCATCCACCATTCACCATCCATCTATCACCCACCATCCACAGGGCTTCCTGGAAGATGGGAGAGCACGACTTTCCATGGGATCAGGGAAACAGGCCACATTCTGGCAGGAGTTTTTCTTTTTTTAATTAATTTATTTTAGTTGGAGAAAAATTACTTTACAATATTGTGATGGTTATGAATCAGTCATGGGTACACATGCCCCCAGCCCCGATCCTGAACGCCCCTCCCACCTCCCTCCCCACCCCATCCCTGTGGGTTGTCTCAGAGCGCCGACCTGGAGTGCTTCATGCATTGAACTTGCACTGGTCATCTATTTTACATATGATAATATACATGTTTCAGTGCTATTCTCTCAAATCATCCCACCCTTTCTTTCTCCTGCAGAGTCCAAAAATCTGTTGTTTACATCGGTGTCTCTTTTGCTGCCTTGCATATAGGGTTGTCGTTACCATCTTTCTAAACTCCACATGTATGTGTTAATATACTGTATTGGTGTCTCACTTTCTGACTTACTTCACTCAGTATAATAGGCTCCAGTTTCATCCTCCTCATTAGAATTGACCCAAACACGTTCCTTTCTATAGCTGAGTAATATTCTACCACGTACATGTACCACAATTTCCTTATCCATTCACCCCCCAGTGGACATCTAGGTTGCTTCCATGTCCTAGCTATTGTAAACAGTGCTGCAATGAACATTGGGGTACACGTGTCACTTTCAATTCTGGTTTCCTGGGTGTGTATGCCCAGCAGTGGCGGGAGTTTAAATGCAGGCTGCAATCCTGTTCCGTAAGGCATGTGAAGGACTTGACATCGTTTGCTCCTGCTGGGACCTTCCACCTGCCCGGGAGGCACCTGACACCTTCCTCTGCCTGTTCAGCTCTCACCCACTGTGCACTGGTCCAAGTGCCACAAGTGCTCTGAAGACTCCCTGAGCATGCCAGTCAACCAGACCTCTCTCCCCTGCTCGCCTCTAGAATGTACAGTTCTGCATTTTTCTCTTGTACTTTCTTGCTTAGATGCTATAGAGAACTGCAAAGATGTTTTTAGGCATTTAAGTGCTTGTTTGAAAAGCAAAAATAATGAATATGCTAATTAGGCATGCTTTGGGTTGCAAGCAATAGCATACTTGGGCTTCCCAGGTGGCTCAGTGGTAAAAAATCTGCCTGACAATGCAGGAGACTCAGGAGATGCAGATTCAATCCCTGGGTTGGGAAGATCCCCTGGAGGAGAGCATGGCAACCCACTCCAGTACTCTTGTCTGTAAAATCCCATGGACAGAGGAGCCTGGTAGGCTACAGTCCATGGGGTCTCAATGAGTCAGACACGACTTGCTGACTGAGCACATGCATGTACAATAGCATACTTGACTAAAAGTGAATTAAACAATAAAGACAAATCTTGTGTTGCTGCACATATAGCCGTTTTGCATTTCTTTGCCTTCCTTGTGATTAATACTAACCATCTGACTACTTCTAGGCAAAAAGTGGACATTCTAGTAATAAATGTTAGCGGTGTGTGACAATTGCTGGCCAGTTCCAGAAAATTTCAGGACAGCAGGTATGCGTTTGTTACAGAGTCATTCCTCCTGCCATGGCAACTTAGAAGCCTGTGGTAGAATTTTAAGATGCAAGTACCTTGGAGAATGAATCCTGAGTTTTCATCACAAGCAAAAAAATACATTTTTTCTATTTCTTTAATGTTATGTATCTTTAGGAAATGATGGATGGTCACTCACTGAACTTACTGTGGCCATCATTTCACGGTATATGTAAGCCAGATCATTACACCATACATCTTAAACTTGTGTAGTGCTATATGTCAATTATATATCAATATAACTGGAGGGAAAAAGAAGATGCAAATATCTTGGGCTCTGAATTATCTCTTGGAAAGAAATTACCCTGGAAATTCTCAGTGAGCCCTCAACTGACACTGCATGAGAAAAAAAAAAAACCCATATGTGATAAGCCACTGGGAATTTGTAATTAACTAATTACTGTAGCAAAACTTCCCCAGTACTAGACCTCCCCAGTGAAGTTGCTCAGTCGTGTCCGAGTCTTTGCGACCCCATGGACTGTAGCCTACCAGGCTCCTCCGTCCATGGATTTAAGTAGTCAAGAATACTGGAGTGGGTTGCCATTTCCTTCTCCAGGGGCTCTTCCTGACCCAGGGATCGAACCCAGTTCTCCTGCATTGCAGGCAGAAGCTTTACTGTCTGAGCCAGCAGGGAAGCCTGGTAGCAAAACCTAGCCCATCCTAATATATTGAAACAATAAAATGAAATTTGAAGAGTTTGCAGACATAAGGAAACTAATGGAACTTACAAACAACATTATTATATAATAAACACTTTAATTAGGAGCAGAAAGAACAAGCCGATACCACTGAGAATCTAACTACTGACATAAAGGAAAGTCTTGAGATAGAACATACCTGAAAAAGACAAAGATATGAAAGCAACTAACAAGATACTAATAGAAGTGGAAAAAAGATTGTTATTCCAACTTAAGATAATTGATGTCCCTGAAGTAAAGAATCTAAAAATTGAAGAGAATATTTATTAAAATATGAAAGAAAAAAAATTTGTGGAAGACCTGACTGTGCAGATCAAGAGAACAAATTGTATTCCAGGAAAACTTAATACAATATGATACCGAGGAGATATCTTCTAATTAAACGATGGAACTTCAAGGATAAAGAAAGAATTTGTCAGGTGTTCAGGCAGAAAGAGTCAGACACCACTGAGTGACTTCACTTTCACTTTCAGGCAGAGAAGCAAATTACTTGTAAGGGAGAGAAATTAGACTGGCCACACACTTCTCCCTCAGTGAGAGAACACAAATGAGTCCCGAAGGAAAGGATCCTAGGCCAGGCCAGGACGTTGTTGAGGTAGGAAGGCAGAGACAGGCATCTCTCAGGCATGAAAGAATCTGGAGAACACAAAGCTATGACTCTGCATGGGAAAGCCACATGACTTGACAATAAATCCAACCAATCAAAAAATTAACCAAATATAAGAACTCGGGAATGAAGAAACCATGGTAAAAAGATTTAAAGTAAACACTAAAGCCATTTGAAGGTATATGTACACATACACACGTTTCTCAGGTGGAACAGCAGTAAAGAATCCACCAGCCAATGTGGGAGACACAGGAGACTCAGTTTTGATCCCTGGGTCGGGACAATCCCCTGGAGAAGGAAATGGCAACCCACTCCAGTATTCTTGCCTGGAAAATTCCATGGACAGAGGAGCTTGGTGGGCTACAGTCCGTGGGGTCGCAAAGTGCCAGAGACAACTGAGCACACACATATATATGTATATATACATGTACATAACTCTGAGAATTACACTCCTCAGTAGAATGTAAATGTTGTGAATTGAAGCAAAAATCAGGGGGGGAAGAAAAGCAGTAGGAAGTAAGATACTCTTATGGAAGGGGGTCCATTGACACTACCTAAATTGTTTTGAATGTAATTTTAAAGACACAGTATATTGAATACCTTGTTTTTTTAAATTCTGTCCTTAACTTTTGAGAAAAAGCTTGACTTGAAGAGACTCCTTTGCTGGTTTAAAACAATCAACCTTGACTAAGTGAAAGAAGTCAATCTGAAAAGGCTACATACGTATTGCTCCAACTATATGCTATGCTGGAAAAGGCAAGCTATAGAGTCAGTAAACAGATCGGTGGGTGCCAGGTGTTGGGGAGGGAGGGATGAAGAGTGGAGAACAGAGGAGTCTGGGGCAATGAAACTAGGTACCACACTGCAATGGTGGCTACACGTCACTGTGCGTTTGTCTAAACCCACGGAATGTACGACATCAAGGATGAACTCTGATGTAAACCGTGGACTTCGGGTGATGGTGATACGTCAGTGCAGGTTCACCAATTGTAACAGAAGTACTGCTGGTGGGGGATGCTCATAGTGGGGGATCAGGGTAGCGGGAGCACTACCGTTTCTACCCAATTCTGCTGTGAACCTAAAATTTATTGTAAAAAAAGTAAAGCTTTTTTCATTGCAGCACCACTTACAATAGCTAGGACATGGAAGCAACCTAGATGTCCATCAACAAATGAATGGATAAAAATCTGTGGTACATATATACAATGGAATATTACTCAGTCATAAAAAGGAACACATTTGAGTCAGTTCTAATGAGCTAGATGAAACTAGAGCCTATTGTACAGAGTGAAGTAAGTTGGAGGAAAACAGATAACATATATTAACATACATATATATATATATATGGAATCTAGAAAGATGGTACTGATTAACCTATTTTCAGAGTAGCAGTGGAGATGCAGACAGAAAACAGATTTGTGGACACAGTGAGGGGAAAGAGAGGGTGGTACGAATTGAGAGAGTAGCATTGAAACATATACACCACCATATAAGATAGACAGCCAGTGGGAATTTGCCGAATGACGCAGAGGACCCATCCCTGTGCTCTAGGACAACCTAGGGGGGTGGGTGGGATAGAGTTGGAGATGGAAGGAGGGAGGGGACATATGTATACCTATGGCTGATACATGTTTATCTATGGCAAAAACCAACTCAGTATTGTAAAGCAATTATCCTCCAATTAAAAATAAATAAATAATAAACAAAGCCTGTTTAAAAAATGTAAACCTATTAAAATTTTTTACCCTATTAAAAATCTTAAACTTATTTTTGAAAAGTGAATTTTCGTCTTCTTGATTCACTAATTGGTGAGTACTGCAAAATTGAGTTTTCACTATCTTTGGCATTCACAGAAATCTGAGGCCTAATTTTGTTCAAGATTTCCCAGTGTCTGACAAAGAGGTTCGACTAATTATTACTGTTGTATAATTAAAAGTCACGAAATGCCATTATGTGTAAAAAAGAAAAAAAAATAGAGGGCATACGTGGGAAGTCACACAAACGAAAAGAGAAAAACATTAACCCAAAAGTGGCGATGAATTTGGCAACTTGGGGAGGACAACCCCACCACAGACAAAGCTGCTCTGCGTGCAGAGCACTCGCACTGCGACACGGAAGTAATCCTGATTCACGGTCTTTTTCATACCAATTCCATTGTGTTTGGAACAGTTACTCACCTTCGCATTCATCTTGGGAATTTTCTGAACCTCCTTCCTTTCATTCAGCTCCTTTCCTAAATCTGCTTCATGTTTTTATGTATAAAATTTAGGAGAATGTAAAAGAATACTTTTTTGTTCCTGAGATGTGATGTAGGCTTCAGATGCTTTTGAGACCAAAATGACTTATCAGGTTAAAACAAAAAAAGGGAGGCAGAGGAAGTGAGGATGGTAGGAACTGAAAGCTCCAGGGTCCAAGAAAAGCTAAACGGTCTGCTTCAGAAAGCGGAGCGTGGCTCTTGCTCTCTTGCCCAACCAGGGATGGAGGAAGCTGGTCATCTCTGAAGCGGCCAGCAGTGTGATCCTGGCCAATGAGAGAACTGCTCTGAACCTCAGTTTCCTCGTCTGTAAGACAGGGATGAGATTGCCTGCCTCCTGAGGCCCTCGTACTGGAGAGGCAACGAAATGTTTTATGCCAGATTCAGCCTCCCGGACTGTGCTCGGCGGGGCTTCCCCGCTGAAATGACTCATGTGTGGATCGTCTCCGCCTGCACTTCTTCACGATCTAGATTGTCAAGATTGTGTCTTGCCGGCTCAGTCAAGCCTGCAGATTGGTTTGCCCTGGGCCAGGTGACAGGTGTGCATGCTTGTGTGTGAGTGTGTGTGTGTGGACCCCTGCACGAATGTGAGCAGAGGTGTGCACTGGCATATTTGATGCCTGAGCGTGAACTCTGACTTCCAGTGGCAAAGAGCCTAGTTAAGAAATGTAGCCAAAATGTAAACTCTTCTTTTTAAAAAAAATTTTAATTGAAATACAGTTGATTTACAATGTTGTGTTGATTTCTGCTGTACGGCAGTGACTCAGTTACACAGACATATATTATTTTTTATATTCTTTTCCATTATGGTTTATCACAAGCTACTGAATATAGTTCCCTGTATAAATTTTTCTTCTGATTAGAAAGACGAGGACCATGGTATCCACACTGTTGGCCTGCATGTACCATTTCATCCTTTCTGCTAGCTCATTCAGAGGTCTTGAGAGAAAAACAAAGATGGAGGAGGCATTTACAGAAAACGTTCAGTCTTCCTTAGGGAAGGACAGCATTGCTGTTATTACACCCCAGAGTGAACACAGGGAAGAGGCTGGTGGGAAGGTAGGTACAGGGCTGAAAGGTTTCAGGTGAGAGAAAATGTGTTTTCAACTGAGGCTTCCCTGGTGGCTCAGAGGGTAAAGCATCTGCCTACAATGTGGGAGACCTGGGTTTGATCCCTGGGTCAGGAAGATCCCCTGGAGAAGGCAAAGGCAACCCACTCTGGTACTCTTGCCTGGAAAATCCCATAGACAGAGAAGCCTGGTAGGCTACAGTCCATGGGGTCACAAAGAGTCGGACATGACTGAGCGACTTCACTTCACTTTTCACATATACATAAAGTATAGTGACTCAGTGGTAAAGAATCTGCCTGCCAATGTAGGAGACATGAGTTTGATCGCTGGGTCTGGAGGATCACCTGGAGAAGGAGATGGCAACCCACTCCAGTATTCTTGCCAGGACAACTCCATAGTCGGAGGAGCCTGGTGGGCTACAGTCCAGGGGGTCACAAAGAGTTGGACCCAACCAAGCGACTTTGAGAGACAGAGATAGATAAGACCAGGGTCTTCACACAGCTGAAGACCGATGACAGAGTTACTGAATTTTATTTATTTCCATCTTTTATCTAGATGTTTTATTTAATTAAATCATGCTGAAAGTAATGCAATAAGTTTAAATTAACATCTAGATCTCCAACTACTTAGGACAGGGTAGAGCCATTTGGAAACGAAAGCTTATTTCCTGTGTGTGTGCTATGTGCTCAGTCGCTCAGCTGTGTATGACTCCTTTACCACCTCAAGGACTGTAGCCCACCAGGCTCCTCTGTCCATGGGATTCTCCAGACAAGAATACCAAAGTGGGTTGGCATTCCCTCCTCTCGGGGATTCTCCTGACCCAGGGATTAAACCTGAGTTTCTTGCATCTCTGGCATTGGCAGGCTGGTTCTCTACCACTGTATGAGCTGGGAAGCCTAGGAGGTCAATATATTGTCCTTTATGATTTTGAAAGAATGTTTACTACACTAAGAATTTCTGTATTAAAGGTATCTTCTTTTACCTGCATAACTTGGTCAAGCCCACATTGCCTGTGGAGTCACTGACTATAATGAGGGCTAATCTAACCACATGAAAATCGAAGTCATCACTGCTCACCAGGTGGCAGCTTGCTAAAGATGCAGGCAGAATTTCCAGGGGAAAATTCATCATATTGGGAACCCAGGCTTGCAGACTGAAACCTGCAAGGCGACTGCAAACATCATGGGTATTTTCAAGTCTTGTTACAGTTCATATTGCTTGTTTTTTTGGGTGTCATAACACTGACCCTCTATTAATCTTTTAAAAATGTACGGGGACTTCCCTGGTGGTCCAGTGGCTAAGACTCTGTACTCTCAATACAGGCAGCCCAGGTTCTATCCCTGGTCAGGGAACTAGATCCCACATGCTGCAACTAACAACCAGTACATCCAAATAAAATAAATAGGTAGAAATATTTTTAAAGTTATATTATGGAGTAGGAAATGGCAACCTACTCCAGTATTCTTGCCTGGAAAATTACATGGACAGAAGAGCGTAGTGGGGCTACATGGGGTCATAGAATCAGACACAATATCTATGCACACATGCAATACATAATTTTTACTGCTGTGTAAAGCAAATAAAGATCTTTCTCTAAATAAAAAAAATTTTTTTTAATTTACACCTGCCTCCTTTCAGAAAGATTTTGAGCTGTCACTGGGTCCAGTGGAGAAATGGCCAGATGCTTGCAATAAACTGAAGTAAGTGAAGAAGAGGAAGGCCCTACTCTAAGGGGCAGAACAGGGGCCAGGAGAGCTGACCTGCTGTGGATGCTCACGTGAGAGGGACGTCCACATGTTATTGTAATCTTTGGTCCAAGTCCAGGAAATTAGCCAGGAATGAGGGAGGAAGCCTAGGACGAAGGGAAAGAATGCCTGAATATGTGAGCAGAGGACCACAGGGGGAAGTCAGGGTGGGCCTATTTCATAGGAAGCAGTGGGCAAGGGGCTCTCAACCAGGTCCCAGCACTGGGACCCAAGTTGGGGTAAAGGGTCCTGGCAACCATCCTAGAAGAAGAAGGTCACAGGCAGGACCCCAGGGTAGGAAAGACCAGATCAGAAGCCCTGGAATAGAGTGGGAAGTGGGAGCCAGAGGCAGGAAGCCTCAACGAGCCAGAGAGTGCTATATGCTTAGTCGCTTCAGTTGTGGCCAGCTCTTTGCAACCCCTCTTTGGACTGTGGCCCACCAGGTTCCTCTGTTCATGGGATTCTCCAGGCAAGAATACTGGAGTGGGTTGCCATGCCTTTCTCCAGAGGATCTTTCCCAACCCAGGGATCCAGTTCACATCTCTTATCCTGCATTGGCAGGTGGATTCTTTACCACTAGTGCCAGAGGGCTCGTGTTAGCAACCTGAATGAATTTCTTTCAGATAGACTCCATTTAGTGGAGCCAAGGAACAGCTTGGCTGTTTAAGCAATCCGTGAAGAAAAGAAAAGATCCATCTCTAGTCACTTCCGTGAGTTAAGCCAACGTGAACAGCCCATTGAAAGAGATGTAACCATCTGCATCTGCCAGCTGCCACGGAGCCCTGAAATTCTCCCAACTGGAGGTTATCAAAGATGACACACAACTCAGGAAGCCCCTGACTTGTTTAGTTTAAATTCAGGCTAATTCTTTTATGAGATGCACAGGGAGGATGGGGAAGCCACCTGCCTCTCTGGTGACAGCAAAAAAGTGAGGTGGGAATACCACCAGTCCAACAGCATGGGGATCAGTGTGGCCTAGTAAGTCAGAGCTGCTGGGAGCCAGCAACTATTTCTATCAAAGAGAATAGAGGATTAAAACCTTCCTCATTCTCTCCAAGTTTGGAACATTTCTTTTCTGAAAAATTTTCTTTGTAGTTCGTAGAATATAGAGGCACATAATGCAAAAAGTTTCGTGGTTTTTTTTGGACTTTTGGTTGGTGATGGGGAAAGTTCAGTCTTAAATATTTCCTCCATTCATAGGTTTGGGATGGCATTCTGCTCTTACCTGCTGCTGTCATTCTTCTAAGAGGGATGTTGGCAAGACCGTCCTGAGCAGCAGGCCCTCAAATATAAAACCACTCTAGAGGAAGTGTCCCTAGATACTTCCCTTCTCCCTGGTCCCTTGAAGCACATCCATGGAATGCCATTGGACATCTGCCACTGGAGGGCATTAGACATCATTTAATTTGCTACACAATGACTTTTGACCTCTGCATTTGATTCACACGGGTCACTATCTTGTTCTCATTGTCATGGTCAGACATTTATTCATCTGTGTCCAGGTGCAGAAAACAGAAATAGATCTGTAGATTCAGGATGATCCTTTAAGAAGCTCTCAGTCTAATGGGAACACACATATGTAAAGGTAAGTAACAACTGCTGCTGTGCCTACTTGCTCAGTCATGTCTGACTCGTTGCGACCCCATGGACTGTAGCCCACCAGGCTCCTCTGTTCATAGGATTCTCCAGGCAAGAATGCTGGAGTGGGTTGCCATGCCCTCCTCCAAGGGATCTTCCTGACCTAGAGTCTCTGATGTCTCCTGCACTGGCAGGCAGGTTCTTTACCACAAGCACCACCTGGGAAGCCCCACTATAATAGGGTCAAATCAGAGTGGCACACACTCTGTCAAAAAGCCCCAGCAACACAGTTCTCAGGGAGGGCAGTCAGCATTTTGGGAAAGCCACGCGGACCCCCATGAGGGCCCTACTATGAAGTGGACTCCATCATCTTGGCTAACCATGGGAGCAGGCCAACTTCCTCATTATTACAGACTGTTGAGCAATTTGGAAGCACCCATTTCAGGAATCACTCCATCTATTTCTCCCCAAATTTATTCCTAGACACCACAAGTTACAAATCTCTTTTCTAAGCATATAAATAAAATAACATGTAAATGAAAAATAGAATAGAATATATGATCCATCATTCATTCATTCAAGAAGCATAAAGCAGCCTTGGCTTTCAGCCCTGGCTCACCTCAGAGGACAGTAAGAACTGAAATAACTAGGAGCAAAGCAATTAGAGGATGATTTTCACTTTACAAACAGGCCCAGGGGCTCCTTTTAGTGCTTTCCTAGGGGATTTAAATATTTAAGTATTGTTTTACAGACAGTTAACTCTTGCAGCTGGAGGAGGAAGAAGAGATGGACCTGGGTGGTCAGGAAAAGAGCAGATTCAAATCTGGAGGATTAGAAGGCAGCGCCAACAGTAGATCAATAAGTCCAATAACTCTTATTCATACCCTGCTCATGTAGGATAGAAAGTCCTCAAAGCACAAAACAGACATTCTCTATTTTAATCTTAACGTCAATTAGACATGATGACAAATTCAAAAACTAAGCAGTTCAAGGGATGAGTAGATGTACCATAGAGGATTTTTAGGGCAGTCAAGCTACTCTGAATGATACTATCACGGTAGATACATTCCATTGTACATTCATCCAGACTTGTAAAATGTACAGCACCATGAATGAACCTCAGTGAAAATGCTGGACCTTAGTGATGATGATCAACCATGTAAGCTCACTGATCATAACAAAGGTACCACTCTGGTGGGGTTGTTGTTACCGGGTTGGGGTGGGGTGGGGCGGAAGAGTCCCAGAAATCTTGTACGTCTGCTCAGTTTTGCTGTGAAGCTAAAACTGATTTTAAAAATAAAGTCTATTTTAGAAAAGTGAGAGTTTAAATTTTGACGAGGAATAACATTTTCAAAAACCCCCATCAAATGTTGGAAGAGTTTGTTGCAGAAGGTTAATGAGAGGCAGAGGTATACCTCTCATGGGTTTGAAATGGAGTTTCCATTTCCTTCTCTATAGATGGTCATCAAGGGCAGGGTAGTGAAGAGCTGGATGGTAAGAGCACTGCAGTTACTAAATGCATGTTGCAGTACACAGTGTAATGTGCAGAAAATAGCATGTAAATTACCTGCATGTACAAAGTCTTTGTACATTCAGTAGTCAGCTGTTAGTATTCCCAGGCTACAAACAGTGGGAGAAGGGGCAGGGTAGCCAGTTCAGTTCAGTTGCTCAGTTGTGTCCGACACTTTGCGACCCCATGAATCGCGGCATGCCAAGCCTCCCTGTCCATCACCAACTCCCAGAGTTTACCCAAACTCATGTCCATCGAGTCGGTGATGTCATCCAGCCATCTCATCCTCTGTCGTCCCCTTCTCCTCCCGCCCCCAACCCCTCCCAGCATCAGGGTCTTTTCCAATGAGTCAACTCTTCGCATGAGGTGGCCAAAGTATTGGAGTTTCAGTTTCAGCATCAGTCCTTCCAATGAACACCCAGGACTGATCTCCTTTAGGATGGACTGATTGGATCTCCTTGCAGTCCAAGGGACTCTCAAGAGTCTTCTCCAACACCACAGTTCAAAAGCATCAATTCTTTGGAGCTCAGCTTTCTTCACAGTCCAACTCTCACATCCATACATGACCACTGGAAAAACCATAGCCTTGACTAGATGGACCTTTGCTGGCAAAGTACTATTTCTGCTTTTTATTTATTTATTTTTTCATGTGCCTCTTTGTTTGTTTTTTTTTTTTTCCATTTATTTTTATTAGTTGGAGGCATATCTCTGCTTTTTAATATGCTATCTAGGTTGGTCATAACTTTCCTTCCAAGGAGTAAGCATCTTTTAATTTCATGGCTGCAATCACCATCTGCAGTGACTTTGGAGCCCCCCAAAGTAAAGTCTGTCACTGTTTCCCCATCTATTTCCCATGAAGTGATGGGACCGGATGCCATGATCTTAGTTTTCTGAATGTTGAGCTTTAAGCCAACTTTTTCACTCTCGTCTTTCACTTTCATCAAGAGGCTTTTTAGTTTCTCTTCACTTTCTGTCATAAGGGTGGTATCATCTGTATATCTGAGGTTATTGATATTTCTCCCAGCAATCTTGATTCCAGCTTGTGCTTCTTCCAGCCCAGTGTTTCTCATGACGTACTCTGCATATAAGTTAAATAAGCAGGCTGACAATATACAGCCTTGATGTACTCCTTTTCCTATTTGGAACCAGTCTGTTGTTCCATGTCCAGTTCTAACTGTTGCTTCCTTACCTGCATATAGGGTTCTCAAGAGGCAGGTCAGGTGGTCTGGTATTCCCATCTCTTTAAAAATTTTCCACAGTTTATTGTGATCCATACAGTCAAAGGCTTTGGCATAGTCAATAAAGCAGAAATAGATGTTTTTCTGGAACTCTCTTGCTTTTTCGACGATCCAGCGAATGTTGACAATTTGATCTCTGGTTCCTCTGACTTTTCTAAATCCAGCTTGAACATCTGGAAGTTCACGGTTCACGTACTGTTGAAGCCTGGCTTGGAAAATTTTGAGCATTACTTTACTAGCGTGTGAGATGAGTGCAACTGTGTGGAAGTTTGAGCATTCTTTGGCACTGCCTTTCTTTGGGACTGGAATGAAAACTGACCTTTTCCAGTCCTGTGGCCACTGCTGAGTTTTCCACATTTGCTGGCATATTGAGTGCAGCACTTTGACAGCATCATCTTTCAGGATTTGAAATAGCTCAACTGGAATTCCATCACCTCCACTAGCTTTGTTCATAGTGATGCTTTCTAAGGCCCACTTGACTTCACATTCCAGGATGTCTGGCTCTAGGTGAGCGATCACAGCATCATGATTATATGGGTCATGAAGATTTTTTTATATAGTTCTTCTGTGTATTCTTGCCACCTCTTCTTAAAATCTTCTGCTTCTGTTAGGTCCATACCATTTCTGTCCTTTATCAAGCCCATCTTTGCATGAAATGTTCCCTTGGTATCTCTAATTTTCTTGAAGAGATCTCTAGTCTTTCCCATTCTGTTGTTTTCCTCTATTTCTTTGCATTGATTGCTGAGGAAGACTTTCTTATCTCTCCTTGCTATTCTTTGGAACTCTGCATTCAAATGGGAATATCTTTCCTTTTCTCCTTGCTTTTCGCTTCTCTTCTTTTCACAGCTATTTGTAAGGCCTTGTCAGACAGCCATTTTGCTTTTTTGCTTTTCTTTTCCATGGGATGGTCTTGATCCCTGTCTCTTGTACAATTTCACGAACCTCCATCCATAGTTCATCAGGCACTCTATCAGATCTAGTCCCTTAAAACTTTCTCACTTCCACTGTATAATCATAAGGGATTTGATTTAGGTCATACCTGAACAGTCTAGTGGTTTTCCCTACTTTCTTCAATTTAAGTCTGAATTTGGCAATAAGGAGTTCATGATCTGAGCCACAGTCGGCTCCCGGTCTTGTTTTTGCTGACTGTATAGAGCTCTCCATCATTGGCTGCAAAGAAAAGAATCAATCTGATTTTGGCATTGACCATCTGGTGATGTCCATGTGTAGAGTCTTCTCTTGTGTTGTTGGAAGAGGGTGTTTGCTATGACCAGTGCGTTCTCTTGACAAAACTCTATTAGTTTTTGCCCTGCTTCATTCCATATTCCAAGGCCAGATTTGCCTGTTACTCCAGGTGTTACTTGACTTCCTACTTTTGCATTCCAGTCCTCTATAATGAAAAGGACATCTTTTTTGGGTGTTAGTTCTAAAAGGTCTTGTAGGTCTTCATAGAACCGTTCAACTTCAGCTTCTTCAGCATTACTGGTTGGGGCGTAGGCTTGGATCACCATGGTATTGAATGGTTTGCCTTGGAAATGAACAGAGATCATTCTGTGATTTTTGAGATTGCATCCAAGTACTGCAGTTTGGACTCTTTTGTTGACCATGATGGCTACTCTATTTCTTCTAAGAGATTCCTGCCCACAGTAGTAAATATAATGGTCATCTGAGTTAAATTCACCCATTCCAGTCCATTTTAGTTCGCTGATTCCTAGAATGTCTACGTTCACTCTTGCCATCTCCTGTTTGACCACTTTGAATTTGCCTTGATTCATGGACCTAACATTCCAGGTTCCTATGAATATTGCTCTTTACAGCATTGGAACTTGCTTCTGTCACGAGTCACATCCACAACTGGGTATTGTTTTTGCTTTGGCTCCATTCCTTCATTCTTTCTGGAGTTATTTCTCCACTGATCTCCAATAGTATATTGGGCACTAACTGACCTGGGGAGTTCCTCTTTCAGTATCCTATCATTTTGCCTTTTCATACTGTTCATGGGGTTCTCAAGGCAAGAATACTGAAGTGGTTTGCCATTCCCTTCTCCAGTGGACCACATTCTGAGGCCAGGGGCAGAGACCGAGAGGAGCAACCCCATGTCCAAGGTAAGGAGCAGCACCTGTGCTTTGCTGGAGCAGCCGTGAAGAGATACCCCACGTCCAAGGTAAGAGAAACCCAAGTGAGACGGTAGGTGTGAAAGGGCATCACAGGGCAGACACATTGAAACCATAATCACAGAAAACTAGCCAATCTGATCACAGGACCACAGCCTTGTCTAACTCAGTGAAACTAAGCCATGCCGTGTGGGGCCACCCAAGACGGATGGGTCATGGTGGACAGGGGTAGCCAGGAGAGTCACAAATGTCTACCTACAGTCCTTTTTGTTTAGTCGCTCAGTGGTGTCCAATTCTTACGCCACTCCCTTTTACTGTAGCCCACCAGGCTCCTCTGTCCATGGGATTCTCCAGGAAAGAATACTGGAGTGGGTTGCCATTTCTACTCCAGGGGAGCTTCCGGACCCAGGGATCAAACCCACACAGGTTCTTTACCACTAGCGCCACCTGGGAAGCACAGTTCAGTACAGAGGGAGAAGACTACCCCCAAACAGAAGTACTGAGTGGGTGAGGCATACTAGACTTTTTGTGGGCCTAACAACTGTTCAGATTTGTACATTTGGAGACCACCTGGCAACGCATCCCACTGCCCAAGCTTAGGAGCAGACCCCTGGGGCCTCGGGAGTCGGGGTACTCAGAAAACAAACCGAATTCTTCCAGGTTCCCCTTCCAAACAGAAGGGGCGCAGGAGGGCCGGCAGCCTGGCACTCGGGGTCCTAATAGCCCCCGCGGGAGGGTCACTGCTGAGACATCCAGCCCCATCTCATTGTTCCGCACCGGAGTTTCCTCCTTGGGCAGCGGCCCGGAGCCGAGCCGGGAGCCGAGCGGGAAGGGGACGGGCTGGGCGGGAGTGTGGGGTGTCTATTGCGGCTGCTCCTTCCCCTCTCCGGGAGCTCGGGTTTCCCGGGGTGTGTGCGGATTCTCAATAAAAAGGGAAAAGCACGATCCAAGTTAATTTTCCAGCGCCGAGAGGAAATGCTGTTTCCTGCATCGTACAAAACTGGTGCCAACAAGACTGACACAGGGGCCCATTGTCCCGCTAACAATGTAGTGATGGGGGGAGGACGCCTGAGAAAACAGACCTCGGGCCGCCGTGCGCGTTTGATCTTCCCCCGTAAGTGCGAGTGTGAGAGCGTGTGTGTGTGCGCGCGCGCGTGCGCGCGCGGTAAACAGATACTCAGGTTGGTAGAGAGATGGGCCTTGCGCTTTTCCGTCCTGTCTTCGTCTCCAACGATGCCAAGAGAGACCTAGCCCCCCAAAGCACCCAGGGCACAAAAAAGAGACAAAAAAAAAAAAAAAAAAAAAAAAAAAAAAAAAAAAAAACCACAACAACAAACCCGATAGAAAGGAAAGGAGAAGGAAAAAGGCAAGACACACCCCAATGTCACCCTACGGGCTCATCTCAAACCCTCCAAGGCCTAGGTCACAGGCAGAACCGAAACTCCCAACTCAATTCTACCCTGGCCAAGCGCATTCCTCCCGGGAGCTGAGCTCAGGGTGATCCCACGCAGAGCGAAGCGGGGGCGGCCAGGCTAAGGGGCAGACTCTCACGTAGGATGTCCCTGGAGAGCCGAGCCCCTGGGCAGCGCTGACCCGCTGGCAGCGCGCTCCGGGCGCGCCCCGGGCACTGCGCCTCTGTTCCCCCCCTGCCCCCCAGCTGGAGGGCGCGGCGGTGACTTGCAGACGCGAGCGCTGTCTGGTTAGTTTCACCTGGGCGCCCCGGGGTCCGGGCCTCTGCCTGAGGACACGTTGCTACAGGCTCCAAGAGGACGCGGGTTCATCCCAGCGCCCAAATGTAACCTCCCCGCCCTTCGCCCGCTCACGTAGTCCGGGGTTTGGGGACGTGAAGTGCTGGCGAGGAGGCGGCTCCGGCCACCGTATGGGCCGGGCGATAAACAATCTCACAGGATACACAACACCCTGGACTGTCACAAGTCCCTCGCAGGAAAAGATAAATAACATCTGAGGAGCCGCGTCGCAGCTTCCCGGGGCCCGAATAAAAACTCTGGGAGAAGTAAGTAAACAACAGAACGAAAAGAGTTTCCCCCAGCCTTGGCCTCAGAGAAATCAGATGCACTGCCCTTCCCCCTGCACTCGCCGAAGGGGGTTTCTTCCAGGGCGGGGTGGGGCGGGGGGCAAAATAAACCCTACACGGTGCACTTTGTCCTTTAAACCTATTGGCAATTGTCACTTTCTGGGTAAGGAGCCTGTTTCCTGGGCACAGTGGGAAATCTTTCTAGAGCAGGGGTTGAGATGTCCTCGGTTTTCTAGAGGAGGAGGCCAAAGAAGAATTTCCTGAGGAAATGACTTTTCTTCCCAAAGGTTTGCTCCTCAGGATTGGAGCTGTCAGCTACAAAACCATCCTCACATCTGTGGCTCCATCTCGATTTTTTGTAAACAGTTTGCCAAATCAGAGGTGAGGGTATAATGGGGGGATAATTGAGATGGGAACAAAATCCAGACCAGAGAACTATAAATGCTCAGTGGGTACAATTAAATGGCTGTTACAAATGCACACCTATAGCAATCCCACTCCTGGATATGCCTGTATGCCTGAGTGCTCAGTGGTGTCAGACTCTTTACGACCCCATGGGCTGTAACCCGCCAGCCTCCTCTGTCCTTGGGATTTTTCAAGCAAGAATAATGGAGTGGGTTTCCATTTCCTTCTCCAGGGGATCTTCCCAACCTGCATTTCTGCATTGGCAGGCGTATTCTTTACCACTGCAAAGCACCTCTGGGCATATATCCAGAAGAAAACATGGTCTTTATGTTTACAGCAACACTGTTCACAAATGCCAAAACAAGGAAGCAACCTAGATATCCATTAACACATGCATGAATAAAGAACATGTGGTACATATATACAGTGGAATAGTTCTCAGCCATAAAAAGAATGAAACAATGCCATTTGCAGCAACATGGATAGGCCTAGAGATTAGAGTAACAGGCATATTTGACCTTGGAGTATAAAACGAAGCAGGTCAAAGGCTAACAGAGATCTACCAAGAGAACGCACTAGTCATAGCAAACACCCTCTTCCAACAACACAAGAGAAGACTCTACACATGGACATCATCAGATGATCAATACCGAAATCAGACTGATTATACTCTTTGTAGCCAAAGATGGAGAAGCTCTACACAGTCAGCAAAAACAAGACTGGGAGCAGACTGTGGCTCAGATCATGAACTCCTTATTGCCAAATTCAGACTTAAAGAAAGTAGGGAAAACCACTAGACCATTCAGGTATGACCTAAATCAAATTCCTTACAATTTTTACAGTGGAAGTGACAAATAGATTCAAGGGATTAGATCTGATAGAGTGTCTGAAGAATTATGGATAGAGGTTCATGACATTGTACAAGAGGCAGTGATCAAGACAATCCCCAAGAAAAAGAAATGAAAAAGGCAAAATGGTTGTCTGAGAAGGCCTTACAAATAGCTGAGAAAAGAAAAGACATGAAAGGCAAAGGAGAAAAGGAGAGATATACCCATTTGAATGCAGAGTTCCTAAGAATAGCAAGGAGAGATAAGAAAGTCATCCTCAGTGATCAGTGCACAGAAATAGAGGAAAACAATAGAATGGGAAAGACTAGAGATCGCTTCAAGAAAATTAGAGATACCAAGGGAATATTTTATGCAAAGATGGGCACAATAAAGGAATTGTATGGACCTAACAGAAGCAGAAGATTTTAAGAAGAGGTGGCAAGAATACACAGAACTATACAAAAAAGATCTTCATGACTCAGATAACCACGAAAGTGTGATCACTCACCTAGAGCCAGACATCCTGGAATTCTAAGTCAAGTGGGCCTTAGGAAGCATCACTACGAACAAAGCTAGTGGAGGTGATGGAATTCCAGTTGAGCTATTTCAAATCCTAAAAGATGATGCTGTCAAAGTGCTGCACTCAATATGCCAGCAAATGTGGAAAACTCAGCAGTGGCCACAGGACTGGAAAAGGTCAGTTTTCATTCCAGTCCCAAAGAAAGGCAGTGCCAAAGAATGCTCAAACTTCCACACAGTTGCACTCACCTCACACGCTAGTAAAGTAATGCTCAAAATTTTCCAAGCCAGGCTTCAACAGTACGTGAACTGTGAATTTCCAGATGTTCAAGCTGGATTTAGAAAAGGCAGAGGAACCAGAGATCAATTGCCAACATCAGTTGGATCATTGAAAAAGCCAGAGAGTTCCAGAAAAACATCTATTTCTGTTTTACTGACTAGGCCAAAGCCTTTGACTGTGTGTATCACAACAAACTGGAAAATTCTTCAAGAGATGGGACTACCAGACCACCTTACCTACCTCCTGAGAAATCTGTATGTAGGTCAAGAAGCAACAGTTAGAACTGGACATGGAACAACAGACTGGTTCCAAATAGGAAAAGGAGTACATCAAGGCTGTATATTGTCACCCTGCTTATTTAACTTATATGCACAGTACATCATGAGAAATGTAGGGCTGGAGGAAGCACAAGCTGTAATCAAGATTGCTGGGAGAAATACCAATAACTTCAGATATGCAGATGACACCACCCTTATGGGAGAAAGCAAAGAAGAACTAAAGAGTCTCCTGATGAGAGTGAAAGAGGAGAGTGAAAAAGTTGGCTTAAAGCTCAACATTCAGAAAACTAAGATCATGGCATCCGGTCCCATCACTTCATGGCAAATAGATGGGGAAACAATGGAAACAGTGACAGACTTTATTTTGGGGGGCTCCAAAATCACTGCAAATGGTGACTGCAGCCATGAAATTAAAAGACACTTGCTCTTTGGAAGAAAAGTTATGACCAACCTAGACACCATATTAAAAAGCAGAGACATTACTTTGCCAAAAAATGTCCATCTAGTCAAAGCTATAGTTTTTCCAGTAGTCATGTATGGATGTGAGAGTTGGACTATAAAGAAAGCTGAGCACCAAAGAATTGATGCCTTTGAACTGTGGCATTGGAGAAGACTCTTGAGAGCCCCTTGGATTGCAGGGAGATCCAACAAGTCCATCCTAAAGGAAATCAGTCCTGAATATTCATTGGAAGGACTGATGCTGAAGCTGAAACTCCAATACTTTGGAGGACTTACTCAAAGGACTTACTCATTTGAAAAGACCCTGATACTGGGCAAGATTGAAGGCAGGAGGAGAAGGGGACGACAGAGGATGGGATGGTTGGATTGCATCACTGACTGGATAGACATGAGTCTGAGCAAGCTCCATGTGTTGGTGATGGACAGGGAGGCCTGGCCTTCTGCAGTCCATGGGGTTGCAAAGAGTTGGACACAACTGAGCGACTGAACTGAACTGAGAGATTATCATACTAAGTGAAGTAAGTCAGAGAAAGATGATCATATAATATCACTTATATGTGTAATCTAAAAATATGAAAAAATGAACTTATTTACAAAAGACAGACAGATTCACAGACGTGGAGAACAAACTTACAGTTAGCAAAGGAGAAGGGATAAATTAGGAGCTTGGGATTAGCATATACACACTACTATATGAAAATAGGTAACCAGAAAGAGCCTACTGTGCAGTACAGGGAACCCTCCTCAATACTCGGTAATAATCTATATGGGTCAAGAATCTGAAAAAGAATGAATATATATGTATTGTAACTGAATGTATATGTAACTGAAGCCCTTTGCTGTACCCCTGAAACTAACACAACATTGTAAATCAACTCTACTCTGACAGAATAAAATAAATAATTCAATAAGATTAAAAAAAAAAAAAGTGCACACCTAAAGGGTTTACCATTCTCCCACCTGAAATTTGAGTGCCCAAAACAGTCTACTGCCCTCTGTGAGGGAGCCGAGTCCAGGCCTCTGAAGGTCAGTGCTAAGGCATTGGGCCTCTTCTCCTCCTCGCTTCTTCCTACAAAAACTCAGGTAGCACCTAGATTGCCAGTCTCCACAGCCCAAGCAGAACCTCTTAAGTCCAGCCCCAGACCCATATTTCCATCATTCTCTTTGTTGTTGTTCAGTCGAGTCTGACCCTTTGCAACCCCATGGACTGCAGCATGCCAGGCCTCCCTGTCCTCCACTATCTCCTGGAGTTTGCTCAGATTCATGTCTAGAGTCAGTGATGCCATCCAGCCATCTCATCTTCTGTTGCCCCCTTCTCTTCTTGCCCTCAATCTTTCACAGCATTGGGATCTTTCCCAATGACTTAGCTCTTCATATCAGGTGGCCAGAGTACTGGGGCTTCAGCTTCAGCATCAGTCCTTATATTGAAGACCCTATCGTTCTGCCTTTTCCAAATGTCAAGTAAATCACACAGTATGAGGCTTCTGTGTCTGGCTTCTTCCACCTAGCAAAACACTTTTGAAATTCATCCATATTGTTGCCCTTATCAGTAATTTGTTCCTTTTTATTACTGTAGTATTCCATTTCTAGACATATCATAGCTTATTTACCTGACCACTAGCTGATGGACATTTGGGTGGGTTCCAGCTTTCAGCATTATGAAAAAAAACTGCCACAAACATTTGCATATGGGTCATTGTAAGGGCATAAATTTTCGTTTCTCTTGGATTAATACTTAGGAGTGGGATTGTCATTTGGAGACCAGCAATTAACAAGAAACAGACCAACTGTTTTCTGAAATGCTGTACCTGTTTGCATTCCTACCAGCAATATACACAGGTTTGAGTTGCTCTGCAGCCCTGCTGGCCAGATAAAGCTTTTCACGGATATCAACATCTTAATTACTTCAAACCTGTTACAATCATGATCATTATATCATCAGTAATGTGTGACTATATCTTAAACTTCTCACTCTATAAGCTGAAATTGGATTTTAGGTCTAGTCCTTATTCCAAAGTAATAAATCTCACGTAATGCGATTTGGGCAGTGCCTAAGGGACTTAGAGTTGGACCATAAAGAAGGCTGAACATGGAAAAATTGATGCTTTCAAATTGTGGTGCTGGAGAAGACTCTCAAGTGTCCCTTGGACAGCAAGGAGATCAAACCAGTCAATCCTAAAGGAAATCAACCCTGACTATTCATTGGAAGGACTGATACTGAAGCAGAAGCTCCAATACTTTGGCCACTTGATGTGAAGAGCCACCTGATTGGGAAAGATTGATGGTGGGAAAGATTGAGGACAGGAGGAGAAGGGGGCAACAGAGGATGAGATGGTTAAATGGCATCACCAACTCAATGAACATGAATTTGTGCAAGCTCTGGGAGTTAGTGAAGGATAGGGAGGCCTGGTGCACTACTGGGTCACCAAGAATCAGACACAATTTAGCAAATGAACAAAAACAAAAAAATAGGGACAAATTTCAGATTAATGGTTGCCAGGTCCTGGTGGTGAGGGGAGGGTTTTTCTACAAAGGGGCACAAGACAACTCTTTGAGATGATAGAAATATCCTAGATCTTGATTGTGGTGGTGATTATGCAATATACATTTGTCAACTCATATAGAACTGTACATCTGGAAAGGTGAATGTTATTGTATATAAATTATACCTCAATAAAATGGGCTCAGAAAAAGCTCTCTCCTCATTTTTCATAGTTATTTTCAAGTGGTTTGCAGGGAGATGAAAGAAAGTGAAAGTGTGAAAAGTTTTAGTCGCTCATTTGTATCCAACTCTTTGTGACTCCATGGATGGTAGCCCACCAGGCTCCTCTGTCCATGGGATTTTCCAGGCAAGAATACTGGAGTGGGTTGCCATTTTCTTCTCTAGAGGATCTTCCTAGCCCAGGAAATGAACTCAGTTCTCCTGCATTGCAGGCAGATTCTTCACCATCTAAGCCATGAGTGGGGGCTAGTGCAGGGAGATGGCATTCAGTAGATGTTTGTTGAATGAATGAATGAGTCTCTATGGAAGTTCTGCTTTCTGATGAAGTTATATTGTATAGTTCCCTTGTGGCTCAGCTGGTAAAGAATCTGCCCACAATGCAGGAGACCTGAGTTCGATCCCTGGGTTGAGAAGATACCCTGGAGAAGGGAATGGCTACCCACTCTAGTATTCTGGCCTGGAGAAATCCATGGACTGTATAGTCCATGGGGTCACAAAGAATCGGACACGACTGAGTGACTTTCATTTTACACTGTATATGTACAGAAATGAAAGTAGAAAAGAATAGGTGCTCTGGTTCCCTCGTAGGGGGAACCCTACGAGGTGCTCCCTAGTAGGTGCCCTGGTGCCCTGCTTTCTGCCTGAGGAACCCGCCTGCTCTGCAACCCTCTGGAGGAAGCAGCGCCCAGAGGATGAAGTCAGCTTTCCGAGGAAGTCTTACTCGTCTGGAGTTGGGACATTCATCTGGCAAACACCCAGTACTGAAACAAGCAGATGTTGTTTGGAGGATCCGAGTGTACAAGGCTGTGCTGGGCATGCCCCATACAGGATAACTTCCCACTGCAGGGCAGGCGAGGATTCTAAAAATGTGAGTGTCACCTGCAAGGATCGAGATTTTCTTCTGTATTTCTAATCTAGCAACTGTCTTTCAAAATTTATTACAGAATAGGTAATAAAACAACCCTCAACTTAAGTATTAATAATATACTACTACTAATTACTGTGTGAGTACAGCTGACTTTAGGAAAACAGGAGAATATGTCCATTTGTATTTCTAGACCAGTTACTTTGTAGCCCTTTTTTCTCTACAAATATCATCAGTTCAGTTCAGCCACTCAGTGGTGTCCAACTCTGCGACCCCATGGACTGCAGCACACCAAGCTTCCCTGTCCATCCTTTTTTTTAAAAAAAAAATACTTATTTATTTATTTACTTGGCTGTACTAGGTCCTAGCAGCATGCAGAATCTTGAATCTTAGTTGTGGAGTCTTAACCACTAGACCTGGAGAAGGAACCAGTGGCAACCCACTCCAGTATTCTTGCTTGGAAAATCCCATGAACAGAGGTGGGCTACAGTCCATAGGGTTGCAAAAGAGTTGGACATAACTTAGCGACTAAAGAACAACCACTGGCCCACCAGGTAAGTCCACTCTGCTTACTTTTAAATCAGGTTGTTTTTGTTGTTGAGTTTGTAAAAGTTTTTTATATATTCTGGATGTTGTTGTTCGGTCACTCAGTTGTGCCTGACTCTCTGCAACCCCATGGAGTGCAGCATGCCAGGCTTCTCTGTCCTTTGCTATCTCCCGGAGTTTGCTCAAATTCATGTCCATTGAGTTAGTGATGCCATCCAACCATCTCATCCTCTGTCGTCCCCTTCTCCTGCCTTCAATCTTCCCTAGATCAGGGTCTTTTCCAATCAGTCAGTTCTTCACATCAGTTGGCCAAAGTATTGGAGCTTCAGCTTCAGCATTAGTCCTTCCAGTGAATATTCAGGGTTGATTTCCTTTAAGATCGACTGGTTTGATCTCCTTGCTGTCCAAGGGACTCTTAAGAGTCTTCTCTAGCACCACAATTCTGGATAGTAACCCCTTATCAGATATATGGTTTTTAATGTTCTGTTTTATTCATCTCATTTTAAAAGGAGACTGGACCTACCCTGCTTCAAAGAGGGACAATTCTGTGCTGACATTCTAGTTTCAGAGCACCTGTGCGGTGAGGCTGAGGGGGGACTTCAGCTGAAAACACATCTTTTCTTAGCCTCCCCTCTTCCCTCACCCCCTAAAACTCCCCCTGCCCAGGGTTTTCCCCCAAGACAGCACTTATACCAGAATGCCCATCTCATCTCTGCTTGCAGAGAGCAGACCCACAACTTCAGGCTTAACTGATACTTGCAAAGGGGAGAAAGCTTAGAAAGACCGCCTACACACCAGCGAGGCCCTGGCACCTGAAAGAATGTGGGTTGTCCACACAGAGCGTCTCTGCCAATGACCATTGTCCCCAGGGTGCTCAACCAAAGCCATTCCTCAAGGGATCAACGAAGAGACAGTACAGGAAGTGTTACTTTACCAACCATACAGGAAATGCAAGATATTGCTTTACCTTTTTTTTAAGATTTTTTTTTGGGGGGGGGGGCATGGACCATTTTTAAAGTCTTTTTTTAATTCGTTGCAATACTGTCTGTTTTATGTCTTGGTTTTTTTGGCCGAGAGGCATATGGGGTCTTAGCTCCTGGACTAGGGAAACCTGCACCCTCTGCATTGGAAGGCGAAGTCTTAACCACTGGACTGCCAGGGAGGTCCCTGATTTACTATTAAAGAGAGATAATTTGCTGACTGTTTGCTTGTCAATCCATGTTACTCTATTAGACCCTCTTCCTGCAGGGCTCTTTTAGGAAGTGAGGTGTGTGTGTCAGGGATAAGCCCTGAAAGATGAGATGCAGTCAGCAGAAGATGGACAAGAACTTGTCCCTGGACAGAGAAGAGAGACTGTTCAAAGGCCCTGAGGCAAAACCAAAACCCCCCAAGGCATTCAACACTAACAGAAAAAAGCAGAGCATCTTGGAGACCCAGGGAAGCCAGTGTGCCTGATGCTTGTGGAGTCCCAGATAAAGGAGGATGGGGTGAAGCTGAGAGGTAAGTAAAGCCCAGATCACACAGGGCCTCGTTGCAAAGGCATGTGGATCTTATCTGAGATGTAATGTGAAGGTTTTAGGGATCATGATAAAGCAATCTGTTTTCCATTTTTATAAGGTTATTTGATTCTGGAATCTCTTGTGTTAATAGGGAAGCTTCTGCAAGTTCAAAAGAAAAATGATTGATAATTGCAAGGGTAAGAGATGCACTTTTCCATGTATCCTTGAAATTGTTAAACCTATTTAGGTACTTCCTTGGTGGGTTACAGTCCATGGGGTCACAAAGAATCAGACAGGACTGAGTGATTGAGCGCACGCGCACACACACACACACACACACACACACACACACACTGTTCCAGCGGTTAAGAATCTGCCTTGCAATACAGGGGATGTGGGTTCAGTCCCTGGTTGGGACTAACAACTAAGCCCATGCTGCAATGAAAGATCCTGGGCCACATCTAAGCCCCGATGCAGCCAAATGAATAAATATTAGGTTTTTTTTTTAAAAAAAGCTATTTAAATTTCCAGGCTAGTACAGGAAGGGCTGAGGAGAGTAGCTGGTCTGATTTTAAAAGTAAATTGATCCAAGTCCATAGTTATGTGAAGCCATATGAAGATTTCAATTTTCTCTTTGTACTCTAGTGAAAGATGAACATTAGTTGAACAATTTTTATTTGATTAGAGCATTTCAGGCAGATCTCAACATTCAGGAGGTTTATTTTGATAGATAATATGCAAAAGGCTTCGGTGATCTTTGGCAAAAATACCATTAAACTTTGAATTTGGAAATTCTGATTGCATGTATTGCTGTTTTTAAAATAAAATGACAGCTACTTTAAAAAAAAAATGACAGCTACTATTTCAAAGTCTAAATGAAAGTAACAGAAATCATTCTTTAAATGAAAGATAAAAGGGTGACTATGCAAATTCTATCCATTTAAAAGATGAGTAATTTCCATCAAACTAATTTCCATCAAAGTCTTCTGTTATACTTTCCTTCTTGAAATCTTATAAAAACTTGTTCATTTCTCTGCAATTGAAAATGTTGTATGGGTAACTTATTTTCCATAATCTTTTTGCAACTGACAGTTTCAATAGTGAAATAATCGTCTTTCCATGTATCCCTAAAGCTGTTAAAAGCCACTTTAATTACCAGCATTTTCTTTCTTACAAGTTTTACTCTGGCTGTTTTGTGGAGAATATTTTAAGCACAGGTGGCAATGGAAATGAGACCAGTAAGAAGGTCACTGGGCACATACAGGCGAGACTTGGGGGTGGCTCAGAACATGTTATGGAGAGAGGCAGGGGCTGAGATGAAGGAATCCTGGATGGTGACCACGTTTCTGGCTTGAGCAGATGGCTGAACAGTACCACCAGGTACCAAGATGGGGAAATTAGGAGAGGCACTGATTTGCCAGGGGCAAAGGGATCCAGAGTTGCCCTATGACATGTCACCTTTAAAACAGAACTTGCATCCAATCAGGGTCCTCAAGTAGGCAGGGCGATGGAGGAGTCAGGAAGCTGGAGAGGTTTGAAGGACAAACCTAGACAGTGTATTAAAAAGCCAAGATATCACTTTGTTGACAAAGATCCATATAGTCAAGTCTATGGTCTTTCCAGTAGTCATGTACAGATGTGAGAGCTGGACCATAAAGAAGGCAGAGAACTGAAGAATTAATGCTTTCAAACTGTGGTGCTGAAGAAGACTCTTGAGAGTCCCTTGGACTGCAAGGAGTCAAACCAATCAATCCTAAAGGAAATCAGCCCTGAATATTCATTGGAAGGACTTGATGCTGAAGCTACAGTACTTTGGCCACTTAATGTGAAGAGCTGACTCCTTGGAAAAGACCCTGATGCTGGGAAAGATTGAGGGCAGGAGGAGAAGGGGACAACAGAGGAGGAGATGGTTGGATGGCATCACCAATTTAATGGACAGGAACTTGGGCAAACTCCAGGAGATGGTGAGGGACAGGAAGGCCTGGTGTGCTGCAGTCCACGGGGTTGCAAAGAGTTAGACATGACTCTGCAGCTGAACAACAACAATAGAGTATGTAAGTCACAAGACAAGAGGAGGTCACATGGAGAGAAAGGACAGAGCAGAGGACAGAGCCTAGGACAGCACCGGAAGCCAACCTTTAGAAGTCGTGTATGAGTCTAAGCGGGGAAGGAGAAGCCTGTAATAGATTCTGCAAAAGAACTGCCAGAGAAACAGGAGAAAAATGGGAAAGTGCAGCCTCAGAGGAACCGGGAGAAGAACCTGCTTGAAGATGAGGATGTGGGTCGGGAAAATGGATGCACAGACAAAATGAGACGAGAACAGAGAGAATGTCTGCTGGATTGGGAGTCAAGAGGAGTCTGGCAACTCTGACAAGGACAGAAGTGAGGTTGGAGTGGGTGTGAGGAGCGAGTGAGCGAGAGGCACCTCTTGAGAAGTTTTGCTTGAAGGAGAGCAGAAGCCAGAGGAGAACAGAGAATCTCATGTCAGTGGTGCTAGGAGGATGCTGGGTAAGCCAGTGATGAGCTGGTAAGTGCTTAACAACCCCACCTTTGGAAACCAAAATCTTCACTCAGTATAAATACCCTATCTGGGCTTCCTAGGTGGTGCTAGTGGTAAAGAACCTGCCTGCCAATGCAGGAGATGCCTGAGACAAGGTTTCGATCCCTGGATCGGGAAGATCCCCTGGAGGAGGGCATGGCAACTCAGTCCAGCATTCTTGCCTGGAGAAACCCACGGACAGAGGAGCCTGGTGGGTTGCAGTCCATGGCATTGCAAAAGAGCTGGTGACGACTGAGTGACTGGGCACACAGACACAATATTCTGTGTGTGGCCAATTCCAAGTCACCAACACAATGTCAAAGAGTTTGCAAAATACCTGAAAATTTCATAACTGGCTCTGAGGAGCCAGGGCAACCCATCTCCTAAGGAGAGAGACAGAGTTGTTTCAGGACAAAGGAAGCATAAACGAGGGAGGTGAGATGGGGGTGGGAGAGTGGGGGGTGGGGGAGTGGGGACTAGGTTCCCATCAGGATGGAGTCATTGCCACGTAGGCGCACGCCTGGGGATGCTGGTGCTGACAGAGTGGAAGTGGTGTTGGAACAGCTGCAGCAGGGAGGGCTAGTGGGAGACAGAGGTGTGGGGTTATAGTCCAGGGCGGACAGGGTGACCCAGTCCAGGGGTGGGCGGCTGCCCCCCAGAATGTTGAGGAATCAGAGTCTGAGAGGCCAGCATGGCAAATGTGTCATCTCCACTGACGTTGAAAGAGGCCAAAAATGGTACACGAGTTGAGTGACCAAACACATCGGCAGTGGGCAGCTAAAGCCTTCAGGATGTGAGGCATGTGTGTGAGTGTGTGGGGGTGGGGGTGGGGGGGTGGGGGGGTGGTTTTCTGGAAGTCTGTGCATGACCACCATCAGAGGGGGAGGAGGAGGAGGAGGAGGAGGAGGAGGCATGAGAGAGGGGCAGGGGATTGTGCAACAGAGAGGGAGAGATGTGGTCTGCGCATGGTCATGGTGACCCAGGAAAACCCAACTTTGGCTTATTGTCCTGAGCTCTGAGAGGTGAGACAGCAAAACAGCCCCCATTTCCGGGACAGCCGTGGAACATTCTTGGAGTGAGCTGGGTGCTCCTGAAGGAATGGGATAGGGCTGAGGGGTTTGCTGATGGCAAAGCGGAGTGTCCTTGGAGTGGGGGAAGGGGTAGAAGGATGGAGGGGAGGTGGGGCTGGGATTGGGTCTGACTAGGGTGGCACAGAGCAGTCAGGGGTGTGCTTCTGGGTGAGCAGAGCCTTGGGTTTCTGGCAGTGGCTGTGTTAAGAATGAATTTGAGACATGTACCCTCATTTGAGAACAACAAATTCCACACCAATATGCCTCCAACATCATCAACAAGATGCCAGACTTGAGATCCCCTGAGACGTTGCCTGATTTAACCTCTAAGCAGGCTGAAAGGCTCTCAAGCATCATTCAGCATCCCCCACTCATGGAGCCCTTAATTCCTTCACTTTGGACCTCCAGGGCTCTTGTCCAGGTTTTTGGCATCCAGTTTAGAGTTCTTGGCCCAGCACTCCTGCCTTAGAGAGTTTTTCCTTCTGAAATTTAATTTCAAATATCTTTTGTATGTCCTCTTTAGCGTTCTTCTCCTAACCCAATCCACTTGTGATGTGTTAAAATTGTTTCTCTGATGGGATTCCTTTTCCCTCAGTTGACAGATTAACTCAAATCATACTTCTTCCAAGGGGATTTTGTTTGATTCCTCAAACTTTTCTTTTGAACAAAAGGGAGGTTTAAAAACAATAACCAGTTGAAACCTTCCTACACTGTTGGTGAGAATGTAAATTGATACAATCACTAGGGAGAACAGTAACGGAGTTTCCTTTAAAAAAAAAAAAAAGAAAAATAGAACTACCATATGATCTAACAGTCCTGCTCCTGGGCATATATCTGGAGGAAAACATAATTTGAAAAGATACATGAACCCCAATGTTCATAGCAACACCATTTATAATAGCTGAGACATGGAAATAATCTAAATGTCCATCAACAGAGGAATGGATAAGAAAAATGTGATTCACATATACAATGGAATAGTACCCAGCCCTATAAAGAACAATATAATGCCATTTGCAGTAGCATGGATGGACCTAGAGATTATCACACTAAGTCAGATGGAGACAAATATCATATGATATCACTTATATGTGGACTCTAAAAATATGATACAAATGCACTTATTTACAAAAGAGAAATAGACTCACAGACATAGAAAACAAACTGCAGTTAACAAAGGGGAAATGGGGGCGGGGAGAATAAATTAGGAAACTGGGATGAACACACACACACTACTGCATACAAAATAGATAATCAACAAGGGCTACTTGATAACACAGGGAACTATACTCAGTATTCTGTAATAACCTAAATAGCAAAAGAATCTGAAAAAGAATAGATAGATGCACATGTATAACTGAATCACTCTGCTATACACCTGAAAGTAACACAACATTTTAAAATAAACTCTAGAATAAAATTAAACTATAGATTAAAAGTAAATTAAAGTGTGGAGAAAAGGGAATCCTCTTACACTATTGGTGGGAATGCAAACTAGTACAATCACTATGGAGAACAGTATGAAGATTCCTTAAAAAACTGGAAGTGGAACTGCCATATGACCTAGCAATCCCACTCCTGGGCATATACACCGAGGAAGCCAGATCTGAAAGAGACACGTGCACCCCAATGTTCATCGCAGCACTGTTTATAATAGCCAGTACATGGAAGCAACCTAGATGCCCATCAGCAGATGAATGAATAAGGAAACTATGGTACATATACACAATGGAATATTACTCAGCCATTAAAAAGAATTCATTTGAATCAGTTCTAATGAGATGGATGAAACTGGAGCCCATTATACAGATTGAAGTAAGCCAGAAAGATAAAGACCAATACAGTATACTAACGCATATATGTGCAATTTAAAAAGATGGTAATGATAACCCTATATGCAAAACAGAAAAAGAGACACAGATGTACAGAACAGACTTTTAGACTCTGTGGGAGAAGGCAAGGGTGGGAAGTTCTGAGAGAATAGCATTGAAACAACTATACTATCAAGGGTGAAACAGATCACCAGCCCAGGTTGGATGCATGAGACAAGTGCTCAGGGCTGGTGCACTGGGAAGACCCAGAGGGATGGGATGGGGAGGGAGGCAGGAGGGGGGATCAGGATGGGGAATACATGTAAATCCATGGCTGATTCATGTCAATGTATGGCAAAAACCACTACAATATTGTAACGTAATTAGCCTCCAACTATTAAAAATAAATGAAAAAAAATTACAAAACAATTAAATAAAAATAAAAGTAAGTTAAACAAACCCAAAATCCGAAAATAAAATTAAATATAAAATGGAATAAAATCACGTACTGGTATTATTAGGAATATACACAGCAGTAGTCCTGCTGTTTCTATATGTCCTTTAAAAAAGTACCAGAGAGAATTCATCGATCACAAGTATTTTTCTAGGACTTAGAAGTTTTGTTTTGTTATTTTGGTGGCACCCTGCAGCTTGTGGGATCGTTCCCTGACCAGGGATTGAACCCAGGCCCTCAGCTGTGAGAGCACCGAGTCTTAACCACCAGACCGCCAGGAGATTCTAGGACTTTGAAGATCCTTAGTAGTCAACCAAATATGATAATGCAATCTGTTTGTTGCACTAATGTAACTGGTAACACAGCTGCCAACTCCTATTTCAGAGGGAAAAGTATCACATTGTGATGAAGACAGAATTTCAAACACTCGATTTTATAACAGCAGATGAATGAATAAGGAAACTATGGTACATATACACAATGGAATATTACTCAGCCATTAAAAAGAATTCATTTGAATCATTCCATTTAAGATGGAATTTTCCATCTTAAAACCCGGCCTCTAGAAACAAGAGAAATGCTATGTTGGGTTCCTGTTTTCCAGGGTGACGGCATTCAGTGGACTAACAGTATAAATGAGAAATTCAACAAGGTTACAGGAACTGCTGATAGAAAGTTACAGGAACTGCTAATAGAAAGAAACTGCTGAGTCAGAGTCAATTTGGTGTGGGTGTCACCAGCATTAACTTTTAGTTTTACATTCCTGCACCACAGAATGTCCTCTGATGAAATTCTCCATGTGCTTTTGAATTTGTTTTTTAAAAAAGCAAGCCAGGTTCCCAACCATTCTGTAGAAGGTGTCCAACCATCAGAGAATAATCATTTTAAATAAAGCGACTTCCTGACCCCACTAGACCATATTCAGAAATGTCAGACTGAAAGATAAAGTATTTCTGTCTGAAGTAGACTGATTCCTTTGTTTTGATAGTGTTTGAGGTCTACAACCTAAGCCTGTTTTTTTGTTTTTGTTTTTTTTAATTATTTATTTGGCTGCACTGGGTCTTAGTTGCAGCATATGGGATCTAGTTCCCTGACCAAGGATTGAACCCTGACCCTCTGCATTGGGAGCCTACAGTCTTAACTACTGAACCACCAGGGAAGTCCCCTAAGCCTGTTTTGATGATCCTTTTTGCTGTTTATATTTATTGTCTTACACCATCAATGTTTTAGGAGAATCCATGTAAATAAATTATAAGTAGTTGTAATGCAAGACGCATGTGATATGATATCAGGAAGACCCCAAACAGTGTGGGGAGTTACAGAAAGGAGCACTTTTATTTGATATTGGCGTGTAATTGATTACCAATGTGGTGTTAGTTTCAGAGGTACAGCAAAGTGATTCAGTTATACATATACATGTATCTAGGCATGTGTGCCCAGTCAGACAGTCGTGTCCGACTCTTTGCAACCCGACTGACTGCAACCTGCCAGGCTCCTGTGTCCACGGACTTTTCCAGGCAAGAATACTGGAGTAGGTTGCCATGTCCTCCTCCAGGGGGTCTTCCTGACTCAGAGATGGAACCGTGTCTCTTATGCCTGCTGCCTTGGCAGGCGGGCTCTCTTTCCCACTAGCACCACCCGGGAAGCCCCCCATACATCCATCTATTCTTTTTCTTCCCATTTAGGTTATCACACTCTGTTGCGCAGAGTTCTCTCTGTGCTGTACAGTATGTCCTTGTTGGTTATCTATTTTATTTTTAAAAAAGATTTTTTGATGTGGATCATTTTTAGAGTCTTTATTGAATTTGTTACAATATTGCTTCTGTTTTATCTTTTGGTTTCTTGGCCCCAAGGCATGTGGGATCTTAGCTCCCCAAGCAGGGATTGAATCTGCACTCCCTGCGTTAACCACTGGACCACCAGGGAAGTCTCAGTTAGCTATTTGAAATATAGCAATATATACATGACAGTCTCCAAAGAGGTGGTGGGAAGAGCAGCCAAGGCAGAGGAATTAGTGAGAACAAAGATGTGTGGCATGTTTGGGAAACACCAAGTAGATTTGCCTTGGGAAGAGCACAGGATGCAAAAAGAATAAAGACTAGTTTACAGCCAGACTCGTGTGGATACCAGGCTAAGCAGTATGGTCTCCTTGAGAAAGGCAATGCGGACCAATTTTAAGTTGAGGGTATATGATGCTCTCAGAGGTCAAATCCCCCAGTGTGTGTCAGATGATCTGAAGTGGTGCAGGGCCATCAGCTAAGACACTGCATGTGTCCCATGCGTCAGATCTTTTCTATTATTATTTCACTGTTATTATTAATATCATTATTATCATCTTTCATAGTCATTTATTATATGCCCACATGTGCCAGGAACACTTAAGCCTTGAGGGTCCAGACAGAATGTAAGAAAGTGGATAATCCCATTGGAGTCATCAGATAATAAAGAGTGAGGAGGGAGATTTTCATATGAATAAATTGTACTATGAAAATCAAAGGACTTCCCTGGTGATCCAGTGGTTAAAAATCTGCCTTCCAATGCAGGGGACATGGGTTCGATCCTTGGTCAGGGAATTAAGATCCCATATCATTGGAAAAGACTCTGATACTGGGAAAGATTGAGGGAGAAGGGGGCGACAGAGGATGAGAGAGTTGGATGGCATCACCAACTCAATAGACATGAGTTTGAGCAAACTCTGGGAGACAGTGAAGGACAGGGAAGCCTGGTGTGCTGCAGTCCATGGGGTCACAAAGAGTCGGACCCAACTGAGCAACTGAGCAACAAAATGTGGGGGGAGGGGAGGGGTGCAGCTAAGCCCATGAACTGCAACTACTGAGGCTATGTGCTCTGGAGCTTGCCTGACACAACTAGAGAGAAGCCCCTGTGGTTTGACGAAGACCGGACGTAGCCAAGAATATCCTTCCCTTTCAGGAACAGGGTTGGGTAGGCTATTTGAAACAGCCTTTCCATGGAAAACAGCTAAAACTGCTGGGTCAAGTGTTGGGTTGGCCAAAAAAGTTCATTAGGGTTTTTTCCATGTGATCTTACAGATCAATGCATTTTTAAAAAACCCAATACATTAGAAAAAAACAAAAACCTTCTTAAAAGCTCAGATACCCTAGAAGGAATTTTCTAGGTTGAACTCTGTAGGGGAGTGGAGCTTGAAGAAATTCAGAGACTCTCGCAGCTGCTGTTGCCCCCAAACAAAGGCAAACCAGAAGAACTTGAATTTGGGATTTGAGGGCCTAGTGGGTAGAAGGGAACATCTTAGTTCCTCAAATTGGCATCCTCCTCACTAAGTGGGAATTAAGATATGAATCAGTGCAAGTGGAAGGTTTAACCACCAGTAAGCCTTCCCACAGCCCTGTCTGAGACCTCATCTCTACCCAAAAACCCCTAGAGGACTCAGTCCCTTTTCAAACATGCAATTAACTTTTTCTAGAAAGTTCTTCTGAACCTTGAACATCAGGAAGACTATCTGAAGTGAACTACGAAGTTTCAGTTATTCAAATCCTCAGGTCTATTCAGAGTGCTTTGTGGATAGTGAAACTGAGCAGGACCTTGTAGGGCTCCTGGGCACAAAAGTCTTTCTGTGCCCAGAACGCTCCACCCCCCAACACACATTTTTTTGTTTGCAGGAAATAGGCTTCATTCCGCCTCTGTGACCTTCCCTGGGTTCCGAAGGGCGGGTTCAAACAGTTGCTAATCAGGGAAGGGAGGGGGTTTGAGGAGCAATCAAGAGACAATAGTGTAGCCTTGGGGTAGGGTCCTGGTTCCCCCTCAAGGGATATACGTAACAATATCTTTGAGCTGTTTTACAGATACTTAAACTCCCCTGAGGTGAAAGAAGGTTAACTGCCTGCGGCCCACAAGCACGAAGACCCCAGACAGGCTGGAACCAGAAGGTTGATGACGCTGACTCCCGTTAGCACTAGTATTAGTCGCTCAGTCGTGTCCGACTTTTTGCTACCCCATGGACTGCAGCCCGCTAGGCTCCTCTGTCCATGGGATTCTCTAAGCAAAAATACCTATTTCCTCCTCCAAGGGACCTTCCCAACGATACATAAAGGAGACTTCATCAATGTGCATTAGAGGATACCCCAGGTTAACTTGTTATAAAAAACTGTCTCTTAAGTCTTTAAATTCTGTACCAGTTCTATACCTCTGGTGGGCTGAATGTTTGTTTCTTTATTTAGGTTTTAAAGTGAATGACCTGGGGCTATTTGTATCCATCAGCCTGACTGTGAATCTAAAGGCGCAGTTGAAATGTCTATTTTTCCTGCCATCCTCAGAAGAGATTGCTGCACATCTACTCTGTGATTCCCATTCTTTTCAGCTTACAAAACAAATAACTTATTGCCAGGAGCCAACACACGAGACTCTACCCATAACAAGGCCATGAGGGAGAAAACCTGAAAGGTAAGGCGAATCAGGTTTTCAGGGGGTTGGATCCTGGCAACTTATTTTTTTTTTTTTTTTTGCAACCAATGTCTTATAATAAAGCAGTGCTGAAAAATTAAATAGAAGAAAGTTCAGTTGCCATACAGGCTACGAACATGATTTGCTGGTGGTGATTTTTAAGCTAGATTCCAAATAGATTTGTGAAGAAGGGCACTTGGAAGACATGGTTCAAATTTTCCTATTTAAGGTATCTTGAAATTACAGGCTTTAGGGGAAGCACACTGACTGCAACTGCCCACCCTGACCAGGCACCGTAGTTACCATTTGCATGAGTTGTTTTATGACAGGAGGTCCTGGTAAGGAACACGGAACTAATAGGCCACCACCAACGAGAAGAGTTTGGCAAAGGTCAAAAGGAGACACCACATGTCTGACCACCTCCTAGAATCCTTCTCGCTGGCATCCATATTGGCTGAACAAGGCGGGTACCACCAGGAAGGACTCTGAGTCAGAATGATTGGCTAAATACAACCCAGAAACTAATCCCATCACCATAAAACCTGAGACTTCCAGCCACATGGCAGAGCTGTTATCCTGGGTTTCCTTACTCTACTGCTCTCCACCCGGGCACCCTTGCCCAATAAAATCTCTTGCTTTGTCAGCACATGTGTCTCCTCGGACAATTCATTTCTGAGTGTTAGACAAGAGCCCAGTTTTGGGCTCTGGAAGGGGTTCCCCTTCCTGCAACAGGCTCACTCTCCCTAAAATTTCAAAAAGCATAGAGCTTAGGCTCTTAAGGTTATAGCAGTGATAAAACTTTCATAGCCATTTCTAAAAAACAACACTTCATAGTTTTCTCTCTCTAATGGTTCTCTAATATATTTGCAGAAGGAAGGCAATGGAAAACCAAGAATAAAAATAGCTGAGCTCTCCACAATTGGGCTTCCTGCCTACTTTCTCTGTTCAAAGAAAAGAAGAGACACCATCTTGCAATAGAGGCTTCATAGACAACTGGGCTTCTCAGTGACTCCCATTACCCCACCACCAAACAGCCAGAAGAATGTCCACAAGCTGATCACACCCTGCTCTTTAAACCAGGACCGTAAAATTCTTCATTACCCCCTCTTCCTCTTGGGACAAAAAGTTTTGAAGGAATTAGCCCACCACTGTGGCCCCCTTTGCCTGGCGAAGCAATTAAGCTATTCTTTTCTACTTCACCCCAAACTCTGTCTCTGAGATTCAGTTAGGTACCTGGGTACAGAGGCTGAATTGCAGCTACAATAGGCAGGAGAAAACTCCACTGGAGATAATTGGAGGGCATGGCAACCCAATTCAGTATTCCTGCCTGGAGAATGCCCTAGACAGAGGAGCCTGGTGGGCTACAGTCCACAGGGTCACAAAGAGTTGGACATGACTGAAGTGACTTAGCACGCTTGCCTGTAATGCGTAACAGACTTTATTTTCTTGGGCTCCAGAATGACTGCGAACGGTGACTGAAGCCATGAATTAAAAGACACTTGCTTCTTGGAAGGAAAGCTATGACAGACCTAGATAGCATATTCAAAAGCAGAGACATCACTTTGCTGACAAAGGTCCATATAGTCAAAGCTATGGCTTTTCCAGTCATCATATATGGATGTGAGAGCTGAACCATAAAGAAGGCTGAGCACCAAATAATTGATGCTTTTGAATCGAGTGCTGGAGAAGACTCAAGAGTCTCTTGGACTGCAAGGAGATCAAACCAGTCAATCCTAAAAGAAATCAACCCTGAATATTCATTAGAGGGACTGATGCTGAAGTTGAAGCTCCATCATTTTGGTCACCTGATGAAGAGCTGACTCACTGAAAAAGACTCTATGCTGGGAAAGATGGAGGGCAGGAGGAAAAAGGGGTGGCTGAGGATGAGATGGTTGGATGGCATCACTGACTCAGTGGACACAGGTTTGAGCAACCTGTAGGAGATAGAGAAGGACAGGGAAGCCTAGTGAGCTACGGTCCATGGGGTCCCAGAGTCAGACAAGATTTAGCAACTAAATATCACACCAGCATGTAATCTTAGAAGACCTCCTCTATCCTAACAAGTACAAAACCAAACACTCTGAAAAATCAAGCACTCTTCTTAAATCTGAAAGAGAAGTGAGAACTCAGGGAAACTGCTAACCTCCCCAAAGTGGAAAGATACACAAGCAGACACAGAGAATCACAACTCACAAGAGCAGAACCCCCTTGCCACCCTAGATTTCCTTGGGAACCAGTGCTGGGGTGGAAAAGCACAGAACATCCCAGCCATGACAAGACCTGGGAGAAGAAGGAGTCAGGTAGAAGATGAAAATGGAAAATATCCCGAGGGCCATACTCCACTTGGTACCAGTCCAGCCGGGAGAAAATTACTGCTGAACTTGACCAGTGCCCCCAACCCTCCCTGACTCTGCACACCAGTCAGAGGAGTGAATAATGGTGTATCTTCAGAACCCTTTCTAAGTAGGCTGTTCCCATAGATAAAGGAAAAGACCACATGAAAGCATCTTCTCCAGACTGCCTCCCAGAGCAGCCACCCCTGGATGGAGTAACTGACCAGAGAGGTCAGGGCCATCGGTCCCCATCGCTTTGCCTGATCTTGTCTCCTCTGTAGCAACCTCAGTTGGAACTAAGAAACACAGCAGTGGCCTTGACCTCTGAAAACACCTGAAGCCTCTGTTTCTATTCTTCCCTCCTTAGCTGGGCTGCCTTCATGCTCAGACCTCAGCCATTGTCACCTAGCAGGTTAGACACTCTGCCTCAATATAGTTCATGACATGGGAACTTGATCTAGACCAACATGTGATCTCCAGCCAGTAGGGTTTTGGCCAGATCCCAAGAGAGAAAGAAACTCCTATTCTAAGCTAAGGCTAATTGTTCCCATATTATTTTGCACTTCCCTGTGACATCAGCTGAGTGCATGCTTGAGGCAGGATAAGACAGAGTTAGAGAGACTATTAAAACAAAGCAGGCATCTGCCATTTACAAGAAAGGTGAAAGCCAAGGTTCTGCAGAGCAGAAAGGTGGGGGATTGGTCATCAGGCTATTTTCTGGTTCTGAGAAGGGTGAACCCTAGTGATGCTGCTCCCTGAGAAATTTGTTGTTGTTCATTGGCTAAGTCAGCTCTTTGCGACCAGCATGCCAGGCTTCCTTGTCCTCCACTATCTCCCAAAGTTTGCTCAAACTCAAGTCCATTGAGTCGATGATGCCATCCAACCATCTCATCCTCTGTCACCCCCTTCTCCTCCTGCCTTCAATCTTTCCCAGCATCAGGGTCTTTTCTAGTGAACTGGCTCTTCACATCAGGTGGCTAAAGTATTGGAGCTTCAGCTTCAGTATCAGTCCTGTTAATGAATATTCAGGGTTGATTTCCTTTAGGATTTACAGGCTTGATCTCCCTGCTGTTCAAGATATTCTCAAGAGTCTTCTCCAGCACCACAGTTTGAAACCATCAGTTCTTTGGCACTTAGCATTCTTTATGGTCCAACTCTCACATCTGTACATGAATACTGGAAAAACCATAGCTTTGACTATACGGACCTTGGTGGCAAAAGGAGAAATTAATGCTTTCTTTTCTTCACGCTCACAGTTGAGCTTTGTGAAAAGTCAACTGATGTCAACGCTTTTCTGTTAGAGGTAAATTTGCAAATTCCCAGGAAAAATATTTGAGGATGTTAAAATCTTTGGGAAATATACAAAAAGAGTGAAGGAAGGGTGAGCCAAAAATGCCACCCACTCCTAAGAGTTTTTAAACAAGATTCAGGAAGAGATTTCAATGTACAGTGTTTAAAACATATGGTTCTTATTTGAAACATAATTAGAAATGTATCTTAGTATATAAGGCATTTTAAAAGCCAAGAGGAAGGACATTTCTGGGTAACCAAATGTCTTGGATGATGTCAGAATCATGGCATGAAGAGGAATACCAAAGACACTTTGGCAATATTTTGAGAGATTTGCTTTTTCATGTTGTTTCACTTTTTTAAATGAAAAGTTGTTTACAAATGAAACGAGAAGGAAGAGAATGAGATCTTATCAAACGCAATTTGGAATCAAGGGATTCCTAAACCTAGGCAGTATAAAGAAAGAAGTTTGTTGATGAGGTAGGGTTTCCAAATGCTAATCTGTGTATGTTTACATGTAGGTTTCATCACACACATGAGAAGAGTTTCACTAACAAGAGTTCTCAGTAAGGAACTTGAGAAGAGTTAAGAGGAGTTCTCGGACTGCTGGCTTGGGTACCAGCTTAGATTCTGTGTGCAACACCTCTTCGAGGAAGCTGACACTGGGTGAGCATGTACTACACACCAAACCCTGGTCTACTTGGTTTATACGTATTAAATAATTTCATTCTCACCACCCTAAAACAATAGGCACTGTTCTTAAATTCATTTTTCAGGTAAGGAAGTCATCATTTCAGGTGAAGCAATTTGCTCTGGGGTGAACTTAAGTGATGGAGTCTGACTCTGAACCCAGGTAGTCAGATTTCAGAGCTAAACAATCTTAATCACTTTACTGCATAGGTTGTTCTCTATTCTTGTATTGTATTATCAGGCAAACATTTATTAAACAATGACTACATGCTGGGCACCATGATGACTCCAAGGAATAGAGAGAATAAGCGGAAGAATAAAATCTAGGTGCTTGGTACCTAGGTGTGCACATGTGCTGTGCTCAGTCATGTCTGACTTTTTGTGGCTGGCCAGGCTGCTCTGGTCAGGGGATTCTCCAGGCAAGAATAATAGAGTGAGTTGCCATTTCCATCTTGAGGGGACCTTATTAACCCAGGTATAAAACCCAGGTCTCCTGAATTGGCAGGCAGATTCTGTGCGGTCTCAGGCACACATGTGTTGGGGACACACTTATTTCTGTTCTTCACATTTCCCTGGAAGGGAGGGCCTTCCCCCTCCACCCTCCAGGGAGGCGATGAAGGAAGAGGCCGGTTTGACATTTCTCCATCCCCCTACCCATTGCTGGGAAGGAAGGGCTTGAGGTGGTTTGCCTGATTGTCAATGATTTGGAAGGAGAAACCTGGTTACCAAGCAGCGGGTTTCCCAAGCCAGCCTCTCCTCCTAGAGAGGGCAAGGTCTGCATTGTTCCAAGGAGCAATCTGACTCAGTCACTGCCCTCCTGCAAGCCCGAGTGGCCTCTGGGCTCCTGGGGATCCTGGGCCCATGCCTGGTCTCTGCCGCAGCTGGGCTAGTGGGCACTGGCAGCAACACCTGGGGGCGATGAAGGGTCTGTGTCCCTGGATGGTCATCAAGTAGAACTTAGTTTGTATTGGGGGATCTGCACTGAAACACAGGACCCGGCATCAGTGCCAACATCCTTATATCCACAAGGGTTGCCAAAGGCCAGGAATCTCGCGTGTAGCATGGGAGTACCTGGAAAGGTAAACCAGGAGGCTGGGGAACCCGGAGAAGGGGTTCCCAACCTAGACTGGGGGAAGGGTGCATGAGCTGAATTCTGAAGGACCACAGGCATTTTAGACTTTGAACAGCAGGGTGGAGACGGTAGGACAGGACAGAGAGGGATGAGAGCCAATGCAGAGGCAGGAGAGGATGGAAAACCATCCAGAATGACCAGAGCACAGAGCATTCACAGCAGTGAGGTAGGGAGTGAGCCTGGAAGAGGAGGCAGGGACAGAGTGGTGCAAAGCCTGGAACAATGGGAAGCGCCTTGTGTATTTCACCCTGAAGGCAGTGAGGAGGCATAAGGAGGGTTTTAAGAGGGAAGTGGAAAAGATCACCACAACATTTTGATAAGATTGCTCCAGCAAGAGTGTGGCTTGCTGCTCCCAGCAGAGGACCTCCTGGGAAGTTAGAACAATGCCCTGGTCAAAAAGGATGAGATCTGGAAAGGAGGGAGATGGCTGTGAGGATGCAGAAGGCAGAGATCAAAGAGGTGCCCATGGGTCATCATGACTGATCCGCGATGGAGATCTGGGGGAAAGGAGACAGAGACTGAGGGTATGCAGGTACAATCCTCAAGACGGGGAACCCAAGAAGATCAGGAAGAGGATGGAAGTCAACTGTAACCAGGTGCATTTTAGAAAGTGCAAGTGTTGGGTGCTCAGTCGTGTCAGACTCTTTGCAACCCCATGGGCTCTAGCCTGCCAGGCTCGACTGTCCCTGGGGTTGTGCAGGCAAGAATACTGGAGTGGTTTGCCATGTCCTTCTCCAGGGGACCTTACTGACCCAGAGATCAAAGCCAGGTCTCTTGCATTGGCGGGCGGATTCTTTACGGTCTGGGCCACAGGTGTGTTGGGGACACACTTATTTCTGTTCTTCACATTTTACCAGAAGGGAGGGCCTTCCCCCTCCACTTTCCAGGGAGGAGATGAAGGAAGAGGCCGGTGTGACGTCTCTCCATCCCCCTACCCATTCCTGGGAAGCAGTGGCTTGAGGGGGTTTACCGGATTGTCGGTGATTTGCAAGGAGAAACCTGGTTGCCAAGCAGCGGGTTTCCCAGGCCAGGCTCTCCCCCAAGAGAGGGCAAGGTCTGCATTGTTCCAAGGAGCAATCTGACTCAGTCACTGCCCTCCTGGAAGCTCGAGTGGCCTCTGGGCTCCTGGGGAGCCTGGGCCCAAACCTGGTCCCTGCCGCAGCTGAGCTTGTGGGCACTGGCAGCAACACCTGGGGGCGATGAAGGGCCTGTCTCCCTGGATGGTCATCAAGTAGAACTTACTTTGTATTGAGGGATCTGCACTGAAACACAGGACCAGGCATTAGTGCCAACATCCTCACACCCACAAGGGTTGCCAAAGGCCAGGAATCTCGCGTGTAAAACCTGAGTCCTGGAAAGGTAAACCAGGAGGCTGGGGAACCCGGAGAAGGAGTTGCCAATTTAGACTGGGGAATGGGGTATGTGAGCTGAATTCTGAAGGACCACAGGAATCTTAGACTTTGAACAGCGGGGTGGGGGTGGTAGGACAGGACAGAGAGGGATGAGAGCCAATGCAGAGGCAGGAGAGGATGGAAAACCATCCAGAATGACCAGAGCACAGAGCATTCACAGCAGTGAGGTAGGGAGTGAGCCTGGAAGAGGGGGCAGGGACAGAGTGGTGCAAAGCCTGGAAGGGCTGGAAGGGCTTTGTGTATTTCACCCTGAAGGCAGTGAGGAGGTTTGCAGAGGGTTTTAAACAGGAAGTGAATGATCACTTTGACATTTTGACAAGATTGCTCCAGCTAGAGGGTGGTGAGCTGCTCCCAGCAGGTCCTAGAACAATGCCTGGGCCAAAAAGGATGTGGTCTGGAAAGGAGGGAGAAGGCTGTGAGGATGCAGAAGGCAGAGATCAAAGAGGTGCCCGTGGGTCATCATGACTGTTTGGCTATGGAGATCTGGGGGAAAGGACACTTAGAGACTAGGATATGCAGGTACAATCCTCAAGACGGGGAATCCAAGGAGATCAGGAAGAGGCCGGCAGTCAACTGCAACCAGGTGCGTTCTGGAAAGTTCAAGTGTTGGGTGTTCAGTCCTGTCAGTTTCTTTGCAACCCCATGGGCTGTAGGATGCCAGGCTCCTCTGCCCATGGGGTTGTCCAGGCAAAAATAGTGCAGTGGGTTGCCATTTCTTTCTCCGGGCCTTACTGACCCAGGGATCAAAGCCAGGTCTCTTGCATTGGCGGGCGGATTCTTTATGGTCTGGGCCACAGGTGTGTTGGGGACACACTTATTTCTGTTCTTCACATTTTACCAGAAGGGAGGGCCTTCCCCCTCCACTTTCCAGGGAGGAGATGAAGGAAGAGGCCGGTTTGACATCTCTCCATCCCCCTACCCATTCCTGGGAAGCAGTGGCTTGAGGGGGTTTACCGGATTGTCGGTGATTTGCAAGGAGAAACCTGGTTGCCAAGCAGCGGGTTTCCCAGGCCAGGCTCTCCCCCAAGAGAGGGCAAGGTCTGCATTGTTCCAAGAAGCAATCTGACTCAGTCACTGCCCTCCTGGAAGCTCGAGTGGCCTCTGGGCTCCTGGGGAGCCTGGGCCCATGCCTGGTCTCTGCCGCAGCTGGGCTAGTGGGCACTGGCAGCAACACCTGGGGGCGATGAAGGGCCTGTCTCCCTGGATGGTCATCAAGTAGAACTTACTTTGTATTGGGGGATCTGCACTGAAACACAGGACCAGGCATCAGTGCCAACATCCTCATACCCACAGGGTTCCCAAAGGCCAGGAATCTCGCGTGTAAAACCTGAGTCCTGGAAAGGTAAACCAGGAGGCTGGGGAACCCGGAGAAGGGGTTCCCAACCTAGACTGGGGGATGGGGTATGTGAGCTGAATTCTGAAGGACCACAGGAATCTTAGACTTTGAACAGCGGGGTGGGGGTGGTAGGACAGGACAGAGAGGGATGAGAGCCAATGCAGAGGCAGGAGAGGATGGAAAACCATCCAGAATGACCAGAGCACAGAGCATTCACAGCAGAGAGGTAGGGAGTGAGCCTGGAAGAGGGGGCAGGGACAGAGTGGTGCAAAGCCTGGAACAACGGGAAGCGCCTTGTGTGTTTCACCCTGAAGGCAGTAAGGAACCTTGGGGAGGGTTTTAAGCAGGAAGTGGAATGTTCACTTTGACATTTTCACAAGATTGTTCCAGCTAGTTGTGTCGAGCTGCTCCCAGCAGAGGACCTCCTGGGAGGCTAGAACAATGCTCTGGCCAAAAAGGAGGCGGTCTGGAAAGGAGGGAGATGGCTGTGAGGATGCAGAAGGCAGAGATCAAAGAGGTGCCCGTGGGTCATCATGACTGATCCGCGATGGAGATCTGGGGGAAAGGAGACTTAGAGACTGAGGGTATGATCCTCAAGACGGGAAATCCAAGAAGATCAGGAAGAGGATGGCAGTCAACTGCAACCAGGTGCGTTCTAGAAGGTGTGCAAGTTTTGGGTGCTCAGTCGTGTCAGACTCTTTGCAACCCCATGGGCTCTAGCCTGCCAGGCTCCACTGTCCCTGGGGTTGTGCAGGCAAGAACAATGGAGTAGGTTGCCATGTCCTTCTCCAGGGGACCTTACTGACCCAGAGATCAAAGCCAGGTCTCCTGCATTGGCGGGCACATTCTTTGCGGTCTGGGCCACAGATGTGTTGGGGACACACTTATGTCTGTTCTTCACATTTTCCCAGAAGGGAGGGCCTTCCCCCTCCACTTTCCAGGGAGGAGTGAAGGAAGAGGCCCGTTTGACCTCTCTCCATCCCCCAACTCCTTGCTGGGAAGGAGGGGCTTGAGGTGGTTTTCCGGTTGTCGGATTGTCGGTGATTTGCAAGGAGATACCTGGTTGCCAAGCAGCGGGTTTCCCAAGCCAGCCTCTCCCCCCAGAGAGGGCAAGGTCTGCATTGTTCCAAGAAGCAATCTGACTCAGTCACTGCCCTCCTGCAAGCCCGAGTGGCCTCTGGGCTCCTGGGGATCCTGGGCCCATGCCTGGTCTCTGCCGCAGCTGGGCTAGTGGGCACTGGCAGCAACATCTGGGGGCGATGAAGGGTCTGTGTCCCTGGATGGTCATCAAGTAGAACTTAGTTTGTATTGGGGGATCTGCACTGAAACACAGGACCCGGCATCAGTGCCAACATCCTTATATCCACAAGGGTTGCCAAAGGCCAGGAATCTCGCGTGTAGCATGGGAGTACCTGGAAAGGTAAACCAGGAGGCTGGGGAACCCGGAGAAGGGGTTCCCAACCTAGACTGGGGGAAGGGTGCATGAGCTGAATTCTGAAGGACCACAGGCATTTTAGACTTTGAACAGCAGGGTGGAGACGGTAGGACAGGACAGAGAGGGATGAGAGCCAATGCAGAGGCAGGAGAGGATGGAAAACCATCCAGAATGACCAGAGCACAGAGCATTCACAGCAGTGAGGTAGGGAGTGAGCCTGGAAGAGGAGGCAGGGACAGAGTGGTGCAAAGCCTGGAAGGGCTGGAAGTGCTTTGTGTATTTCACCCTGAAGGCAGTGAGGATGCTTGGGGAGGGTTTTAAGCAGGAAGTGGAATGATCACTTTGACATTTTGATAAGATTGCTCCAGCTAGAGTGTGGTGTGCTGCTCCCAGCAGAGGACCTGCTGGGAGTTTAGAACAATGCCTGGGCCAAAAAGAATGAGGTCTGGAAAGGAGGGAGATGGCTGTGATGATCCAGAAGGCAGAGGTCAAAGAGGAGCCCGTGGGTCATCATGACTGTTTGGCTATGGAGATCTGGGGCAAAGGAGACTTAGAGACTGAGGGTATGCAGGTACAATCCTCAAGACGGGGAATCCAAGGAGATCAGGAAGAGGATGGCAGTCAACTACAGCCAGGTGCATTCTAGACAGTGCAAGTTTTGGGTGCTCAGTCGTGTTAGACTCTTTGCAACCCCATCGACTGTAGCCTGCCAGGTCCTCTGTCCATGGGTTTCTCTTGGCAAGAATACTGAGTGGGTTGCCATTCCCTACTCCACAGGATCTTCCTGACCCTGGGATCGAACTTGTGCCTTCTGCGTTGCTGGCAGATTCTTTACTATCTGATCCACTAGGGAAGCCCAGGTTGGTTCTAAACTAAGGTGCCCAGGATTGGAGCTGGGAGCCATGCTCTGTATTCTGTCTCCCGTGGGTCAGCGCACTGGACGCAATTCTGCCAGTGTGCCTCCATACTCTCCCACAACTGCCTTTGACACCTGTGAGACTGTGGGGGCTATCCTTTCTTCTGGCCTGGAACCCATCTTCTTCTGCTTACTCTGGGCATTGGTTAGTTCCTCCCTTCGGCTCCAGGTGTGGTTCTGGTTCCCAGGAGACACCAGAGGGCCCCCCCACCCCCAATGGCACTTAGAGTCCCTGGGCCTTAGGGAGCAGGCCTCCTTCCTGCCACCTCTGCAGTAACTGGTTCCACCGGTTTTCCAGAGCATTTTTCCTTCCTCTGTGCCAGTTGAAAGCTTTCTTGATCAAATCACTTGGCCTCAGGGCAAATACAAACTCGTCCTTTCTTTCCTCCTTCAAACCACCCCATCCTAGCCAAGAAGCCACCATCCTGCTATCTTAAACCATGCTCCCAGCTAATTGCTTTCTCTCTCTCTCTCTCTCTCTCTCTCTCTGTCTCTCTCTCTGTCTCTCTCTCTCTCTCTCTCTCTCTCTCTCTCTCTCTCTCTCTCGTGTGGACCTGTCTAGAGTCAACTCTGCCTGGGGCTGGCAGATTTCCATTAAACATCTTAGTGGATCTTCTCTAGTCAGAGGTCTGCTCTGATGGAAGGCACACATTCAAACAGGAATTTAAGGTGAGTAGGGCTGACCTGGGGCTTCCCTCGTGGAACAGACAGTAAAGAATCTGCCTGCAAATGCAGGAGACCCAGGTTCAGTCCCCAGGTCAGGAAGATCCCCTGGAGAAGGGAATGGCTTCCCACTCCAGTATTTTTGCCTGAAGAATCCAATGGACAGAGGAGCCTGGTGGGCTACAGTCCACGGGGTCACAAAGAGTCAGACACAACTTAGCAATTAAGCACACAGGACTAACGTGGGGTCAGCAGGAGGGCTTGGGCTTTCACCAGCGTGGAGTTAGAGCAACACCAACAATCTCCTCAGTGCCTCGGCCCAGACCCAGCTTTGACCGAGGAAGAGTCGTCTGGTCTGTCCATTCCCGTCTCTACCTTCTGGGACTGGGTTGAGCTTGGGAGAAGATGGATGGATTCTGGGTTCATCTGAAGATCACAGAAGCAGCTAATTTTAGTAGACAGTAGAGAAGTTAAGTTCAGGACTGAACTAAGTCTTGAATTTCCCTCTGAACCGTGCAGCTCAGGGGACCTGCCTTCCAAATGTGGTTGATTGACTTCGGCGGGGCCAGCCTGGAGGACGTCACAGCCTCAGGACTGTCTCCTGGGCGTCTGGCTGCCCAGCTCAGTCTTCTCTAACCTTGTACGTTTCCATTCAGGAGGCTTCATTTTGGGGTCACAGAGGAGCCTGGCGGGCTACAGTCCATAGGGTCACAGAGTTGGACACAATGGAATCACTTAGCACACACACGCATGGCTCAGTTACAGACAGAGTTACACATCAAATGGAGTTGTTACACAAAAGCTGTCACACACAACCCAGGTGAAGGCAAGTGGTCCTACTGCCAAAATGCAAAAACATCACTCCATCTTCACTACTGCTCTGATGAGGCCGACCAGCCAAGTCGTGGGAGCTGCCCCAGAGTAATAACTTTCAACTTCAATCCCTCTTTTCTTTCGCCCACTCTGGGTGTGTGACGTCATGGGAAAGTGAAAGTGAAAGTCACTCAGTCATGTCCGACTCTTTATGACCCCATGGACTATATATAGCCCACCTCACTCCTCTGTCCGTGTCATGGAGGGGTTCCAGATTGGGAACCAGGACATTTCCTGGGTCCCTGTTTTGTTTTTTGTTTTTTTTAATAATAATTTTAAGTACTCACAATTTGGTAGATATATTTGAGCTATCCTCATTTCCAGATTTTGCCTTTTTTTTTTCCTGAACCAAACCAATCTAGTGAAAAAAAGTCCTTTTTGGTTGAATTATATCCCATGTTGAAAAAGCTGAAATAATAATAACCACCCCCCCAAAAAAAAATAAAAAAAAATAAACTTTCCCAACCAGGTAAAATGTATTAGATTTCTCAAAATGCTTTAGATAACATGCATAAAAATGATGTGTGTGAAGGAATGAAATACATACAACTCATAGAAAACAATGGAACAAAAAAATGCAGATTTGAAGTAGATACTTTTTGCTTTGAGAGAGCCTTTTAAACTAAATGCTTATATCATATCACTTCTGTTTTCTGTTGCTCTGTGCCAAACCACACCTGGGTCCTTGTTCTTATTCTGTCCCTTACCATAGGGTCCCTCTGGCAGGCCGCTTAACTTCTTTGGGCTTCAGTTTCCTCATCTAAAAATATTAGCTTAAAAAAAGAGATCAAAGGAGATTAAATGAACAAACACACGTGGAAACCCTAGCATTCAGTACAAAGCAGTCAAACTAGAATTTTCTGTAAAGTTCGCTTCAAAGTACTGGTCGTCTTTCATATACTAATTTAAATGTTTCCTCTTGATTAACGAGTTTGAGCAAACTCTGGGAGATGGTGAAGGCCAGGGAAGCCTGGTCTGCTGGGGTCACAAAGAGTCGGACCCAACTCAGCAACTGAACATCAACAACAACAACAGGCGTTCATCAACAGGCAGCTCTCAACATCATCGTGGTGTGAAGGGTGGGGGGGTCATTTTGTTGAATGGATTTGTTTGTGCTTTTATCCCTCTGGTATTTTCTGTGACCCCCCATTCCGATCAGACAATAGTAAGAGGCTCTGTTCTCACTGTCCTTGGACTCAAGGGGTTAAAGCAGAAATATAGAGAGAACAAAGAAAACCACACTCAGCTTTTGGATTTCAAAATAGATCTTGAGTCTCATAGCAGAGATAAAAGTTTTTTGAGTTTCAAAAGAGCAAGGTTTTGAAGGATTTAGGGCATATGGCATTTGTGCCATAAATGACACAGGTGAATGAATGATCAGATAAGAATGGGTTTTTGCACTCCACAGGAGTCATCCAGGCCAATCAGGGAGGGTAAGGGAGAAGTCATCATGGGGAGGGGAGGGGGCAGATGAAAGAATCGCTAGGAATGTCAGGTGACTGTAGACACAGATATGCTACCATATCAAGGATACCAGGTTTAGGGTGAGACTCTCTCATGTTTCCCTGCTCAGTTGGGAAAGAATCCGCCTGCAATGCAGGAGACCCTGGTTCAATTCCTGGGTTGGGAAGATCCCCTGGAGAAGGGAAAGGCTACCCACTCCAGCATTCTTGGGCTTTCCCTGTGACTCAGCTGGTAAAGAATCTTCCTGCAATGCAGGAGACCCTGGTTCGATCCCTGGGTTGGGAAGATCCCCTGGAGAAGGGAAAGGCTACCCACTCCAGTATTCTGGCCTGGAGAATTCCATGGACTGTATAGTCCATGGGTTTGTAAACAGTAGGACACAACTGAGCGACTTTCACTTCACTTCTTCTCTCATGCTGATGGCATGAGATAAAATTCAGGTAAAATAAATAAATAAATAAATAAATAAAAAACAATTCAGGTAAAACTGGCAGCCTGGCCAACATGCATGGAGAAGGCTTCAGACAGTCACACCAAGGGTCTTCCTCTGTCCCCAGTGTGTAGCATCCAAATATTTGCCATCTCTCCTTCCTGGAGGTGTGAGGAGATAACTGAAAGAGTCAGTAAACCTGCAGGTGAGGGCTAAGCATGACCCATATGGACCAACAGAGACCAGAAGAAATATGATCATCTTGGTGGAAGCCAGCCTTGGGGGATGACAGCAACCAGGGACCTGGAAGAGGAGGGAGCATCTTGGCAGATGCCAGGATGGGGAGATGAAGATCGCCAGGGTCTGATTCCATGAGGTTGTGGCGTTGGCACCCTAGCACTCAGACCTAATCCCAGGTCCATGGGCAGGTGGGGGGAAACTGAATCAGTCAAGGAAATCCTGATTCAGTTTACTCTGGAATGATGATGTTTTTGCCACCCACAAAATAGGGGTTCAAAAAACAAAAGTAAATTCAGTCTAAAAAACTTAAGTTATACATACAGATTTTGTATCTCTGAGTTTTGTGAATCAAAACTCCCATTCAATGATCAGGTAACGCTCTTTAGACTCCTCATGATCTTAAGAAAATTGAAGGTTAGATGAGCTTAAATGAGCCCTAAGGCTAGTGCTTATTTAACTTCTATGCAGAGCACATCATGAGAAATGCTGGGGAGGATGAAGCACAAGGTGGAATCAAGATAGCCGGGAGAAATATCAATAACCTCAGATACACAGATGACACCACCCTATGGCAGAAGCCGAAGAGGAAATAAAGAGCCTTTTAGTTCCTCTTTAGTGAAATAAGAGAGTGAAAAAGCTGGCTTAAAACTCAACATTCAAAAAACAAAGATCATGGTATCTGGTCCCAGCATTTCAAGGCAAATAAATGGAGAAACAGTGACAGACTTTACTTTGCTGGGCTCCAAAATCATTGCAAATGGTGACCGCAGCCATGAAATTAAAAGATGCTTGCTCCTTGGAAGAAAAGCTATGACCAACCTAGACAGGGTATTAAAAACCAGAGACATTACTTTGCTGACAAAGGTCCATATAATCAAAGCTATGGTTTTTCCAGTAGTCATGTATGAATGTGAGAGTTGGACCATAAAGAAGGCTGAGTGCTAAAGAATTGACGCTTTTGAAGTATGGTGTTGGAGAAGACTCTTGAGAGTCCCTTGGACTGAAAGGTGATCAAACCAGTCAATCCTAAAGGAAATCAGTTCTGAATATTCATTGCAAGGAATGATAATGAAGCTGAAGCTCCAATACTTTGGCCACCTGATGTGAAGAGCCAACTCATTTGAAAAGACCCTGATACTGGGAAAGATTGAAGGCAGGAGGAGAAGGGGACGACAGAGGATGAGATAGTTGGATGGCATCACCAATTCAATGGACATGAGTTCAAGCAAGCTCTGGGAGATGGTGAAGGACAGGGAAGCCTGGCATGCTGCAGTCCATGGGGTTGCAAAGAGTTAGACACAACTGAGCGACCGAACAGCAATGAGGCTAGTGTTGGAACAGCCACTGGGTTCCCCTGGCCAGGTCCCCAAGGCCAGAGTCAGGGTTCAGCTTTCCCGGTATCCCCTCCTCCCAGACCCCCTCTTACCCCACTCTCCACACACATACTCTCAGTCTCCTATTCTCATCTCACATTAAGGGTCTAAACAGAAAATTGAGAGAGAACCATATGAGATGGAAAAAAGTCCAGGACCTGAGAACAGGGAGGGGAGAGGGGTGAAAATATAAAAAACGAAAAGAAAGAAAATAGAGCGATAACATTTAAACTCTACATGAACACCCTTTCAATGATTGTAAGGCAGTGATTACCTTTTCCCAAGAGGACTCATTCCCCTCCTGGTGAAAAGGTTGGAAATCTAAAATAATGAAATCTAAAATAATAATAATGATCGCTGCCTTGATTGAGTAATGACTGCTCTGCACTATGCATACACACACATATGTATATGTTCAAGAGAAATGTGGATAAACATGTGGATTATAAAGTTCAACAATTACAAAGTAAAGATTCTTAATGTCTTAAGAGACAATGTCAACCAAAGAAAAATATTCTTGGGGGTAAAGAGGTATTTCCTCATGGGTGCGTGCACACACACACACAGAAAATATGTGTATATGTTGTAGTGTGTATTAAAGTAATTCACTTGCTTGGATAATCTGAAAGTAAATACACACATACTAATATGCATACATGTCATATTGTGTATTGGGCTTCCCAGGTGGCGCTAATGGTAAAGAATCTGCCTGCCAGTGCAAGAGACATAAGAGATGCAGGTTCAATTCCCAGTCAGGAAGATCCCCTGGAGGAGGGCACAGCAACCCACTCCAGTATTCTTGCCTGGAGATCCCATGGACAGAGGAGTCTGGTGGGCTATAGTCCATGGGGCCACAAAGAGTCTAAGTGACTGAAGTGACTTAGCACACACACATTGTATATTAAAGTCATTTACTTGTTTGGATAATTTGAAAGTAACCCCGTGACACTCCCTGAGATAAAATGCAAAATCCGAGCTGAGAACGAGTGGAAATCTGGAACCATTTCTTTTTGGGGTCTTCAGCACAGTAAATTCTACTGCTTTCTAAAGATAATGATGGTTTTCTAAAGATAGCCCCCTCCCCAGCAGACGCTAGAACCTCTGACTCTGTTCCTCCTGGTCAGTGCCCGCCGGTGTACCTGCGTCACGATGCCCCACGGGGTTGCCAGCTCCTCTTCTTTCTCTCTGTGTCCCTCCCTGACCCTGCACGGGGAGACCTTGGATGTTGGAAGGGCTCCATAAATGCTGCTTGGTTGGTCGACTGCCAGCTGGGCCCAGCCATTTCCTTCAAAACCAAGAGGATGACTTGTCTTGGCAGCTTATACCTTGAGGATAAAAGACAAGCCAGAGACTGATTTAAAATGTAGGTCCAACTGTCAGAGCCCATCGAGGTGGGGCAGAATGTGCTGGACTGGGCCCTAGGGTCCAACCTCGTGGTCAGACAGCCATGAGGGCCCCCCACCCCACTCCCCGCCTTGATTCCTTGATTTGTGAAGGCCTGGCCGTGTCCTCCTTTGAGAAGAGAACAGAGCCACTGCTGAGGGTGTGAAAGTCAGATGCGATTTTTCAATCTAATCAGTCACCAGTTTCCTGTGCTCCTCTCTCTGTCTCCTTCTTACTTTTTCTCTGTGTCTCTTTCTGTCTCTCTTTCTCTGTCTGTCTCTTGCAATCTACCTTGAGTTCATTTGGGGCAGGTAAAAAGGAAGAAAAGGTTTGGCACTTCCTATGAGAATACAGTTATTTTATTCCAAAGAGGAGCAGTGCTTGTTTTTATTTATTTATGGCTGCACTGGGTCTTAGTTGAGGCAAGCGGGATCATTTTTGCTACAAGCAGGATCTTCCCTTGTGGCACACAGGCTTTCTCTCTAGTGGAGACACACTGGCTTAGTTGCCTTGTGGCACGTGGAATCTTAGTTCCCCAACCAGGGTTGGAACTCGTGCTCCGTGCACTGGGAGCTCAGAGCCTTAACCACTAGAATGCCAGGGAAGTCCTTGGAATTCTTAAAAATGAGCTCATTCCAACCTAGACTGAAGATCGAGTCTGTCATTAACATGGACATCCTTTACTCCCAGAAGGTCCTTGATATGGTGTAACACTTTAAGTGGTGTCTTTCTTAAGCATGTTTTCGCAGATTAAATGTTGCCTCGGGACATGCTTGAATGGTGACCACTGAAGGGTTCCTCTTTCCTGGCTCACCAGACAGGTGGGGAGCTCACCCTTTGAGAGTCAGGGGGCTTTGTTCTGCCCCTGCACAGACAAAACCCTCAGGGCCCCCACCCAAGACTGACTGTGTAGTTTGGGGGACCTGGTGCAAAATAAACACGACAGGCTCCTGTTTCCAAATTGCAAGGAGATGACAGTAGAGCATGGAACCCAGTGCAGGCCCTTGGAAGTGCGGGACTTGGGGTAAATGAATTTGCCTACCTATGAAGCCAGCCGTGCCCCCACCCAGATAGAGATGCAGCTTGGAGAGGCACTGGCCATGCTCTCCTCCTCACCCCGCACCCTCAGCTCTGCAGTGCTTCTGTTCTTTCCTGGGCTCTGGCTCCATTCTCCTTGTCCTGTGTATCAGTGCATCTTCTCCTGTTTGAGCAACGTCCTTCTTTTAGCCCCTCTCTCTCAGGCTCCCTTTCTTTCTAACTCCAGCATTTTCATCCTTCTAGATGTGGCCTAGCCACTCTCTAGATGCAAATCCAAGGCCGTTCTAGCCTCAATTACATATGTGTCTTTCAAATCTCCCCCATTACCCAACAATCCTGCTCCTGGGCATATACCCTAAGCCATAATTCAAAAAGACACATGTACGCCAATGTTCACTGCAGTACTATTTACAAATACCCAGGACATGGAAGCAACCTAAAGGCTCATCACTAGAGGAATGGAAAAGCAGATGTACCACATACATACAGTGGAATATTACTCAGCCATAAAAAGGGATGAAATTGGGTCATTTGTAGAGACTGTTGTACAGAGTGACATTAAATCAGAAAGAAAAAAACACACATCATATATTAACACATGTTTTGGACTGTTGTACAGAGTGAAGTAAGTCAGAAAGATAAAAACATATTGTATATTAACACATGTATTTGGAATCTAGAAAAATGGTACAGATGATCTCATTTGCAAAACAGAAATGCAGACACAGATGTAGAGGACAGATATATGGACACCAAAGGGTGGCAGGAAGGGGTAGTGGAAGGAATTGGGAGAGCTATTGATATGAGGTGTGATATAGATAACTGATGAGAACTTAACTGTATAGCAAGGGAACTCAACTCAGGCTCTGCAGTGACCTAAATGGGAAGGAAATCTAAACAATATATGTAGAGCTGATTCACTTTGCTATTCAGCAGAAACTAAGACAACATTGTAAAGTAACTATATTCCAATAAAAATTAATTCTAAAAGACTTCTGTTATGACTAGGTCTTCCTCTCTTTGGTGCCAAACCAAATTTAATGACCAAGTCCCAGTGTGTCACGCACGTGTGGGGAGGTGGGAGGGGCAAATCTGGGCCTCGTTGCAGGGCCGAGAGAGAATTCAAGAATGAAAGGATGCTCCAGTGTGATCCTAGACCCACACAATGAAGGGAACCACAGGGACGAAGGTGCCCTGATGGGCCCGGGAACAAGGGTTCCCCCACGGCACCGTGCACACCAGGGCCGTGAACTTCCTCTGACACATGTGCTAAAGGAAGAGGAAGTGTTGGGCGCATCTCCTGGATTGCCTTTGTGGAAATTGCTTTTTGGTGATTCTCGTCTGGCCACATGACTCACAAAAGCGTCTCTATTCATTGCCCGTTTCTTCAGAGCACTCCACGACGTGACTCACGCCTCTATTTACTAGGTTTGATTGGGAAGGTTGGGTGAAATCCTTTCCCCTGGGAACAGGAAGTTTTTGGTGTTTCTTCTACAGATTAAACCCCGCGGGGGACACGGCAGTACATGCCCCGTTGCCCGGCCTGCTTCCTACCAGGGATGCTGCGTCCTGTCCAGGCGGCACAGGCATGGATTTGGGGGAGGCAGAGTGGTTCTCAAAGCACAGGCAGCACGGGCATGCTCTCAATGATCCGAATGCATGGGAGATGAGGCCCGACAAAATATTTCCTGTTTGGAACATTTAGAAGACAGCCTGAGAGTAAGGAAGGGCGGCGGGGAGCCTAAGGACTTCCTAGGTGGCGCAGTGGAAAAGAACCTGCCTGCCAGGGCAGGAGATGCAGGGTCAACCCCAAGATGGGGAAGATGCCCTGGAGGAGGAAATGGTAACCCACTCCAGGATTCTTGCTTAGAGAATCCCATGGACAGAGGAGCCTGGCGGGCCACAGTCCATGAGGTCGCAAAGAGTCGGACACAACTGGGCATCTGAGCACAGCACAGCCTCTACCATATGGGCCTTAAGCAAGGGGTGAGAATAATCATGTTAACCGAGAATAAACGGGAAACATTCTGCCATCCCCAATAGTGCACCCTGAGGGGACTCAGGATAGAAAAGAACAGGATACTGGCCTGAGAGAGCAAATGATCAAAGGAATGATTTCCATGAGCCTTTGCAGAAGGCTCTGTGACTGAGTTTTGGGAATTGAAATCCTTGATCTGGCCGACAGAAGATACTCAGGAGCCTGCAGTCGATGCAAACTCAGTGAGACTCGGGGAGGCTGAGGGAGTCGGAGGCACCACTAGGACCTCTGCCTGTGACAAAAGTGCAGGGCAGGAATTCACCAGCCACACACTTCAGACCCAGAGTTCCTTCAATTTTACTTGCAGAATGGGCTTCACTGGGGCTCAGCTGGTAAAGAACCCGCCTGCAATGTGGGAGACCTGGGTTCAATCCCTGGGTTGGGAAGATCCCCTGGAGAAGGGAAAGGCTACCCACTCTAGTATTCTGGCCTGGAGAATCCCATGGACTGTATAGTCCATGGGGTCGCAAAGAGTCGGACATGACTGAGCAACTTTCACTCACTCACAGAACACCAATTCAAAGACAAAGTTCTTGAGGATGTCCAGACAGTCACTGCAGAGCATTAAAACTCAACCCTCCGAGTACATACCTGTGCATCCGTCCTGAGCACACCGTCTGTGATTTCAGCTGTGCCTCTTCCTTCCCCTCCTTAAAATCCTTCGGGGGCTCCCATCATTTCTTTAGGGGAAAAAAAAAGAAAAACATCCAAGTGCTTTCGCCTAGCTTTTACCCACAGGCCTTCAGACACACCATTCTCACTGAATAGAGCACATTCACCCCCTCCTCATGTCCCTTGGCTTAACTAGCCTCATCAGTGGGGTCTTGGTTACCCTTTCTGCCAAAAACTTTCCACGACTCACTTGGTTTTTTATTTGTTTTTTGTTCTTAATTATGTTTTTGGCTGTGTCATATGCCATGTGGGATGCTAGTTCCCCAACCAGGGATTGAACGATTGAACCCATGCCCCCTGTATTGGAAGCATGAAGTCTTAGTCCCTGGATGCCAGGGAAGTCCCTCATGAGGCTTAGTCTCTGGAAGCCAGGGAAGTCCCTCATGAGGCTCTTGTTTGAGCACCTTATTTATCTGACCCCATGACACCAAGATCAAACAGAGAAGGAATCTCACACAGAAAGGTCAGCCACACGACCCCACCCAGAATGAGGGCTGCAGTGAGCACACAGCCTGGGAGCTGGATCATTAGCCATCCCCCCTAATGGGTGGCCTGCACTTTGTGGGGCCCGGGTAACCTGTCCCTCTCCTGAGGCTGCACTGATCACAAGGGGTGTGATTGCCTATGGGCCCACATTTCTGCTACTCACTGCCTGTGTGCCCACTGTGGCGGCTGGGATTTACCCTCATCACCTAACACGATGCTTGCTACATGCTAAGTGCTCAGGAAATATTTACTGACTATATCAATGAATGAATGGGTTGACATCAATCAGTGAATGGACAGAGTTGCATGCTTTATTTGCAGCATTCTAAGACTGCAGAGCCTGCATCTTAATACCAGTGTTTCCCCTGATAATGCAACCAATCTCCAAAGGAGAGGATCTTAACTGGAGGTCTGCCGGAATTCCAAGATATCCATGGATTAGGTTGGGTGGAAGGACTACGAAGTCCCAAAATTGAATGCAAAATTGTATGGGTACGTGTAGTTTGGGGAGGGACATGATTAATAGTTTTCATCAGAAACTCAAGAGGCATCCCAAATCCCCAGGGTTAACAAATCTTTGCCCTGAAACAACAGTCTGTGAAGGGAAAGCATCTTCTGCATGATTTGGAAACTTTATTACAAATGCACATTCTCAGGTCCCCGCCACCGCCCCCCCCCCCCCCGCCCCCCCGGCCGGCCACAAAGCTGCTAAGTCGGAAACTCTGGGCAAGGAGCCCAGCGTGTATGTTGGGAAGGTTTCTTGGACATTCGGTGCACATTCAAGGTCAAGAACCACTCAATAACTAGACATAGTATGGTGTATTTCCATATCCATAGAGGCAAAAAATAAAAATCAGGGACAGCCGAGATATAAACTCACATTTATAGTCAAATGATTTTGGACAAGGTGTCAAGACCATTTCACGGTGAAAGGACAGTCTTTTCAACAAATGGTGCTGGGAGAACTGGATGTCCATATACAGAAGAACGAAATTGAAGCCTTCTCTAACTCAACATATAAAGTTAACTCAAAGTGAAAAAACAATAACTCAAGATGAATTAAGGACCTAAAACTCTTAGAGGAAAACAGGTCAAAAGCTTCTTGGACTTTCCTGGTGGCAATTCCCCTGCCAACTCAGGGGACACAGGTTTGATCCCTAATCTGGGAAGACCCACATGCCTCAGGGCAACTAAGCCTGAGTGCCCCAACTACCAAGCCTGTACTTGGGAGCCCGGGAGCCAAAATTCCTGAAGACCATGTACCCTAAAGCTGGTGCTCCACAACAGGAGAAGCCACCATGATGAGAAGCCCGTGAACCACAACTAGAGAAAGCCTGGTCGCATCAACAAAGACAAAGATGCACTGCAGCCAAAAATAATTAAAAAAAAAAATCTACTAGACAATGGATTTTGGCAATGATTTCTTGGTGATGACACCAAAGACCCAGGTAACAAAAGTGTCAAAGTGACTGACCCCTAGTGAGAACCCAGGACACCAAGACTGCTGTGAGCTTCCCTGGTTAATGACAAACTGTTGCACATACTGTGAGCAGGACTGGGACACCACAGGCTCGGCCCCTCTCCACGGAGCCTCGTGGTTTGGGCGTGTGGGCCTGATTTTCATGTTACCCCCAGGTCAGCTTGTCAGCAACTACTATCCCATAAAATTAATTCCTTTTCAATATATGACTACTCATCAAAGGCATCTGCTTTACTCTAAGAGGTTTTTTATACGGTCTCAAATTAATAAGTCTTTTTTTTTTTTTTGATGGCTTCACTCTCAAGATGCAAGAGAACGGGAGAAAGGTCAAGAGGCCACTCATTACAGAGAGCAAGATAAGAAGCAGGATATGCAAACTGAGAGTCCCATGGAGCCCGGAAAATACAGGGACAGACCCTCTGTGATCAGACAGAGTCATCAGCTGGGGCTGGAAAAACGGACTCACAAGTTGACATCGCTTTGATAATGGGAAGAACGCATTTGACCTAAGAGCAGGGGAGAAAGGTCCCCAGGGGACTTTGAAGTCCTGTCTCTTTCCGGGGCTGAAACGAGCTGGAATTTCTCCAGCAACTCAAAGGGATGGGCAGACAGCAAGCGGATGGGAGATTAAAATGCGGAGGATGGAGCTGTTTGAAGTCCAGACTTCACATTTGATGATGCTGGGTAATCATTCAATTTCTCAGAGGCTAAATTTGCTTATCTTGAACAGGAGAATGACAGAATCACCTCCTCCAGTTGTTAGGATGAGGACGTGAGGAGACATAGGAAGAGACAGGGGGTAAAATAAGAATGCCTTAAAAAACTATTAATACTTCTCTTTCACCCCAGCATTGACTCACATGGATTCCAACTCGTTTTGTATTTCCAGGTCTCTAGCAAATGTGTCTGGTGCGACACTCACTGAATTTTGCTAGGAAAAAAAAGTACCTCTCCTTGGCCTGAAGTTGTCCTCTCCTTGGGATCCTCTGGATCTAAAACATCAGAAATGTTTATGTGTCCACTCCCCTCTCTGTACCATCCTGGGACGTCCTGGGTCTTGTTTTCTCTCCCACTTTCCCGTCAGCGGTTCAGATGTTCTCTCAATATTTGTGTTTGCAAAGCTCCATCCCTGGGCCTGAGCTCCCTCCAAAGGTTCCATGGCCCAGATCCAAACAGCCTGCAAGCGTGTCCCCTCACCTCACCCAACACTCCATGCTTGTTTTGCCAGCAGATATGCCCAGAATGCTGCTAAGTGCCAAAGCCTGTGCCGGGACTGGGGTTTTCAACTAAATTAGAAACAGTTCAACCCTTGAGGAGCTCCTGTGCTGGGGGGAGCCGTATTATAGAAGGATGGAGGTACATCCCAGTGTCCAAGAGATGCAGTTGGCCAGGCGCTGCCTGAGGACAGAGGAGGAGCCATCCAGACCCAAGGAAACACGCGTGGCCCAAGCTGCGAGAGCCTGGCCACATCAGAGGGCCTGCCTGAGCGGGGGCTCCATTGGGAATCCTTGTGGGGCACTGTCCACTCTGCAGACAGAAAGGGGAGCCCAAGTGGAAAGTACAGAGCCTTTGTCAGGGCCCTGCTGCCAAGGCTCCAGCCTCACCAGTGCCCTGCACTCAGCTCAGTGGATGTGGGAAGCACAACGCGGACTTCTGGCACCCGAAGACCTCCCAGGCTCGCTTGGGAAAAGATAGGAAGCGTGTTGTCTGGGCTGATTCTCTGCAAGGATTCTCAGTTAAGAGAACATCAGTGTGGACTTCTCAGTGGCTGAGATGGTAAAGAATCCACCTGCCAATGCAGGAGACTCGTGTTTAATCCCTGGGTCAGGAAGATCCCCTGGAGGAGGGCAAGGCAGCCCATTCTAGTATTCTTGCTTGGAGAATCCCTGTGGACAGAGGAGCCTGGTGGGCTACAGCCCATGGGGTCACAAAGAGTGACTAACACTTTCACTTCACTTCGGCATGGACTCAGCGTGGATTCCTAACCCTAACCTAACTCAATATATAAAATTAACTCAAAGTGAAAAAACAATAACTCTAGATGAATTAAGGACCTAAAACTCTTAGAGGAAAACAGGTCAAAACCCTAACCCTGGGCTCAGATTGTCCACCAGGCAATCGGTAGGAATAGGACACTATGACTCAGCAACATCGAAGAAACCAAGTCACGGGGGAGAATTCCTAAAAGGATGAACGGAGTGGACATGTGAATAAACAGCTGTAACACAGGGGCAGCGTCACTCAGAAACCGCCACGCACATGGCCACTTGGCAACGGCAGGTGGTGAGGAAGACACAACCTGGGGCAGACCTGGCGGGCTCAATCCCAGCTCGCACGTGTCGAAGCAGGGAGGCCGGGGCCTTGGCGTCCTGCTCCGTCACCTGGGGCTGCAGGACGATTTGTATAGACTTGATGCATGGAAGGTGAAGTGCCTGGTGCATATCAAAGATTCAATAAAGGGTCCCCTTGATGGTTTTTATTCCTGAGAGCGGAGCTCAGAGAGTCCTGCTGTCTCCCTGGTCTTCTCCTTCTGCATCGGGTTCCTAGACAAGTCCCGGGTCAGCCCTCCCATCTGTGCTCCTGTCCCGTCCGGTCATCTCATGGGCCTTCCTCCAGCTTCCCCTGCGAAGCCCAGCCTCCGTGGCACTGGGCCTCCTCTGCTCACCTCCTCACAGCCCACTGCTTGGGACCTGCCTCCACGTCCGCAGAGCTGGTCCTCCCCAGCCCAGCTGACGGGGCCTCTCCCGTTGCTGTCATTTAGATTCTGCTTGCCACCGCAGTGTCCCGGCCCCAACTCCGTCCTGACTCAGGCACAGGACTGAGGCTCCCAGTCAGTCGGCACCCAGCAGACAGCCTGGCCTCTGAAGGGCTCGCTCTGTGCTAAATTTCACTATGAAACCCTGCTCATGTTAAATGTGTTCAGAAATGAATGGAAGTACTTTTTCCTTACACAGTTCCTTATACTAACCTACCAAGAGCAGGGTGAGTAAAGGTTTGTTGCTGTTGTTGTTCAGTTGGTAAGTTGCGTTCGACTCTTTGCGACCCCATGGACTACAGCACGCCAGGCTTCCCTGTCCATCACCAACTCCCAGAGTTTACTCAAACTCATGTCCATTGAGTCGGCAATGCCATCCAACCATCTCATCCTCTGTCATCCCCTTCTCCTCCTGCCTTCAATCTTTCCTAGCATCAGGGTCTTTTCCAATGAGTCAGCTCTTTGCATTAAGTGAAGTGAAGTGAAGTTGCTCAGTCGTGTCCGACTCTTTGCGACCCCATAGACTGTAGCCTACCATGCTCCTCCGTCCGTGGGATTTTCCAGGCAAGAGTACTGGAGTGGGTTGCCCGGGTCGAACCCGGGTCTCCCGCGTTGTAGGCAGACGCTTTACAGTCTGAGCCATAAGGAATAGATCCTTTGCATTAGGAGGCCCAAGTATTGGAGTTTCAACTTGAGCATCAGTACTTCCAATGAATATTCAGGATAGATTTCCTTTAGGATTGACTGGTTTGATCTCCTTGCAGTCCAAGGGACTCTCAAGAGTCTTCTCTAGCACTCGGATTTGAAAGCATCAATTCTTTTGTGCTCAGCTTTCTTTATAATCCAATTCTCTCATCCATACATGACTACTGGAAAAACCATAGCCTGACTATACAGATATTTGTTGGGAAAGTGATGTCTTTGCTTTTGCTTTATAATAAAGGTTACCTGAGCCAGTTTCCCATGGACCGTATCCTCAAACAGCATGCGTTCAGTGTCTGAGTGTCTGTGTCACCCTTGAAAGCAGGCCACCAAAACCACATCTTGTGGTCTCTCATTTTCTGGAATTTACAATATAAAACAGAACCTGATGCCACATTCCAGGACAATCACAAGTCAAATCCCAACACTGTAAACTCTGAGAGATCATAAAATACATCATAACAAAGATTACTTCTAATATGACAGTCTGGTTGGCTAGGGTTTCAAAATCTCTTGGTTTGTCAAGATAGACACTCTTATAATTTCATTTTCCTTGTGGCATTAACAGCCAACCTTGTAAACACCGAGTACACTGTTGGCAGGGATGAGGGGTGGAATTGTTAAAGTGCCATGGGGAGGAAAACATACTAGAGATTAAGGGAAAATGGACAGAGGAAATGAGGGCAGAATAGGCAAAATGGGGCATCAGATGGGGTTTTGAGCCTGAGTTTCTTCTTCCTCTTAGTATTTCTTTCCCCTAGTTTGGACAGACGCTAAAGATGAGAGAGTCTGCTGAGAAATACAGAAAGCAGGGCAGGCTGGCTGAGGAAACATTTGTGGGCTATTCCTTAGGTGGTAGTGACTTAGTTGTTAAGTCATGTCTGACTCTTTGTGACCCCGTGGACTGTAGCCTACCATGCTCATCCATCCATGGGATTTTCCAAGCAAGAGTACTGGAGTGGGTTGCCACTTCCTTCTCCAAGGGATCTTCCCAACCCAGGGATTGAACCCGAGTTTTTACCAACTGTGCCACCAGGGAAGCCCATATCAGGTCATTCTTATTCTAAAGAACCTGAAAAAGCTAGGACCTGCTTATTTAAAGGATGAATAATGGAAAAGGGTTGTCTTTTCCTGCCAAATTTCTGCTAATCAAAATTTCAACTAATGATCGGCACACAGTAGTTTCTCAATAAAAGACTTTTGACTTCACTGATGTTCTGTGTGCTAGCTGGTGGCTTCAGTTTGATTCCTGCCATGGGACATGGTGTTTTGTACATTTGAGGGCAAGGTTAGTTTCACTTTCAAGATTGTTCTGAAATTTTCAGCTCCATGGGATCTGAACAACTTTGCTGTTTCTTTTAAAGAAAAAAAAAATTTTTAATATTTATTTTTTAAAAAATTTATTTATTTGGCTGCGCTCGGTCTTAGTTGCAGCACAGGGGATCTTTCATCTTCACTGTGGCATGCAAGATCAAGTTCCCTGACTAGAGATTGAACCCAGGCCCCTCTGCATTGGGAACACGGAGTCTTAGCCACTGGACTGCTAGGGAAGTGAAGTCCCTGAAGAGCTTTGTGATGGAGGGACTCCATCAGGTCCCTGTGTCTCTCTTCCAGACGTCCAGCAATGTGTCTGCTAAAAGAGAAATTTGAGCAGACAAAGCATAGCTCATTTTACCTTAAAAAAAAAAAAAAAAAAAAAAGGCCACTATGCTCCAGGGCACAAGTGACAGATGATAAAACAGCAAATACCAATGAAGTGTTGGAATTGGGTTTTCATTGGGCCATGGATGGAAACACATTTACACCTAATAAACAGGGGCTGATGGGCTGGATTCTATAGGAAATGACAAGTAAGAGGAGGGGACGGATGGTGGAGGGTGAGTACTATGTGTTTTTAAATGACTCTTGTGATTGAGGAAAGATCGTTTAATGACAAGTCTGGCGTTCTGGAGCTCTGGTCCTGCTCTGCAGACGCACCCGAGCAAATCTGACAACAAGCCTAAAATAGCTGGCTGCGGTAGGCGTGTTAACAGCATAGGAGGACAGGGAATTATGCAGGCATGCCGCCATGCTTGGCGCGTATTAGACCTCAGCCTCATCACAGCACACGTTCTTAATAAAACATTCATGTTGAGCATTCGTGTCGCCTGTTTATGTAGCACTGACGACTCTTGCTCCACGCCTCCTGAAGGGAACCACGTTTAGCCTGAGAAGCCGCCCCCAAGGTGTTCTCATGTGGCTGAAAAGGCCACAGTCCCTCAGCACACAGGGTCCCACCTTGCCGGAGCCACCAGGTTTTCTGCCCTGGAAAGGCCCCCGCTGAGCGCCCAGGGGCTCCCTGAGACGCTGGTGAGAGCTCGGGGAGCTGGGGACATCAGAATCCTACCAGTAAGCTTCTCTCCTGGGCCGGGGCAGCCGTTTCCTTGAGTTCCTCCTGCCTGGCACCTTCTAACTCATCTCTTTCCCCTCTTCTGTGACACTCTAGACACAGAGCAGAACCAGAAAATACGAATACAAGGTTACAAAGGAAGCAAGCCAGGGAGAGGTTTGGGACTTTAGCACTGGGCTGGGTGGGGGAGGTCAAGGTCATTTGGTCCAGAAGAGGGATGGCTCGGGGGGACTCAAAACGGGGCAGCTGGAGGGCTGTCCACAGTGAGGGGATGAGAGAGAGGTTTATATCCTGGGAGGAGTTAGACTGGGCCAAGAAAAGGTTTACCTGTCTTGCTGGAGGTTTTGACGAAAGATGGGCAAAGGGTTTCAGCAATCATGCTACACAGGGAGGCTGTCTCACCCGGGTGAGGATGTTCATGTCTGTTGTATTTATTGAAGAAGCATTTTGCCAAAAATCAGCATTTGGAGACGGAAGGTGATGTCCTCTCCTATCCCGACACACACATACACACAACCGGAACATCCCTCACCAGGAACCTCTCTCCATAGATCTGGCCACTATTGCACACTGGCCTTATGAAGACCCAAAGGAAGATGGCTTTATGGAAAACAGTAGATAAAATAGTTAAGAAAAAATTTTGAAATAAAATTCTACTGCATGTTATTTCATCATTATCACTTCATTCCTTGGGATCTTTAAGAGTTACTATCTTAAATTTTAAATATCTTGGGTCAGTGGTAGAGGGTAGTCCATAAGCCCGTCAGTAAGTAAACAGAGCCTGTTGTTTTAGAGATTGTCCTGGGAATCTTTTTAAAAGATATTAATTAATTTTTTCTGGTTGTGCTGGGTCTTTGTTGCTGCACCCAGGCTTTCTCTAGTTGCGGACAGTGGGGCTCCTCTTTGTTGCAGGATTCTCATTGCTGTGGCCTCTCTTGTGGAGCCCAGGCTCTGGGCCTGTGGGCTTCGGTACCTGCAGAGCAAGGGCTTAGTAGTTGTGGCTTAGTTGCCCTGTGGCATGTGGGGTCTTACTGGGGGAAGGATGGAACCTGTGTCTCCTGCATTTGCTGGAAGATTCTTAGCTACTTGGACCACCAGCAAAGCCCTGTTCCGGGAAACTTTAGTTATGAATTATTTTGACGCCTCAGATGCCCTGGCCCGGCCTGGTGTTGTCCAGGGAGCCAGGCCTCCTAGACTGGGACTTAAGTGTCACCAAGGTAAACATTCCCTTCTGGCTGGCTGAGGTTCTGGGACATAAGCCTAACTAGAGATTTATATGGCCTCAGGCCCAAAATGAAACTTAGAAGGCAAGCAATAGATGGAGGAAATTTTTGCAATTTGTGACAAAGGTTAATTGCCTTAACACATTTTTCACCGGAGAAGTATCAATGCGGTTTTAGACAGTAATATAATTAACATCATCATGTGAAGTTGTTAGAGCTTAAAATTGATCAAGGATTCATTATGCAACTTATGATTGCTGCTATCATTCACATTTTGCTCCATTAGGTTTTTGTTCCAACCTTGTATACATTATAAATGCAAGTTTATTACCATAAAATTTTCAAAAATGATGCATCACAAAATTTTGAGTGAAGAAGAATTTTTCGGTTAATTTTATGCAGATACTTTCTCTGATTGTCCAAGTTTAAAAAAGAAAAAAATACACACACATACTAGTGTCTCAGAAAACGTTAGTCCTTCAGAAGATACTTGATTCAGATGATGTAAATATTAGACCAACAAAAAAGACAAAAAAACCTTAGTGATTGATTCTGATATAGAAAGAGAAAATGAAGCACAGTGCTGGAGAAGACTTCACAGATGTATCAGGAATACCTGTTGGATACAATAACCTGCAGAGTATTAGTAAAATAACAGAAATAATTTTTAGCTGGCCAAAATAAAAATCTCTGACCACAGGAGCTAGTTTCTGCAAAAATCTCCCAGGTCAAAAAAATAACTCTTGTAGATTAATAAAAGATGAACACCACAGTAGAAAATCAATAAAAACAATGAACTCCGCCCTCCTAGCACACACACAGATGGGGCAACAATTCATCAGGGAAGAAATATAACATGATAAAAAGCAAAGGAAACCAGTTTAAACTCACCAGTAACTAAATAAATGCAAACTAAAGCAACAATGGGATACGTTTTCACTGATCAAATGAGCAAGCATTTTGTTTTATTTTATTAATGATAAATTTGGTATTGGAAACTGTTCAGAATAAATGGATCTCTTTTATACTATTTGTAGAAATGTAAATTGCACACTCTTTCTGGAGGGAAATTTGAGATATTTATCAATGGCCCTTTAACCCAGAATTTCTCAATATGCGTACCACAGGGAATTGGTTAAATAAACTATCATATATCCACATGTCACCATGAAAAATGATGCTATAAAAGAAACATTTAAGTGTCATTGATTTTTAAAAAAAGCAGATTACAAATTGACGTGCTCAGTACAAATATAATTTTTAATTAAAAAAACATATACAGGCCTGAAGAATCATATTTTGGGGATATAAAATTATTAAGTTTGAAATGTATTTTGCTTCCATGAATGAGACTACTGAAAAGTCTAACAATTTCCTCAACAATAATTAGTTCTACAAATATTTATTAAAATCTTCCACTGAGCTAGGCATTACCCTAGATGAGAGATACAGAAGACAAAATTCTAGTCCTTATGTCCCTTTTGGCAGGGAACAGAAATGATAAGTAAAATATACTTATGAAATCATCATTCAATAAGAGAGTGATCATTTCAAAAAGAAAACAGAATAGTTGACCATGACAGAGACTGTCAACAGGTCAGGGGACAGCATTAGATATGATGAAATTGTATTTGAGTTGAGAGCAGACTCAAGAGAAGGCTTGAGCGGGGGGAGAAGCATTCCAGCCTGGAGGCAGAGCACATGCAAAGGCCCTGGGGTGGGAACAATTCTGGAATGACTGAAGAGCAGAAGTCGATTATTAGTTCAGTGGTGAGAGTCTGAGTATAAAAGTGAGCAAAAGGGTGCTAAGGAATGAGGCCAGAGACTCAGGTGGGGGCCAAATTCCATATACTCTTAGGTTAGGTAAGGAGTTAAATGTTATTCTCAGGCAATGGGAAGTCATTGGAGGACTTTGTTGATAATTTGATAAAATGTATTTTTTAATGATAAATATAAAATTTGAACTTTTGGTTATACATTGTGGATAAATTAACTTCACACATAAAATTTCATTTGATAAAATAATTCTATGGCATAGGATTGTTTACTTTCCTTATAGACAGTGAATGACTCATCCACAGCCAGGTGGCTAGTAGGTGGCATGAGAAGAATGAGAAACTGGGTAAATTGCTAGAAATGAAAATAAAAAACAGTCTTGTAAAATAGATAAGTCACAGAGATGTAACATGTAGCATAGGGAACGTAGTAATATTGTAATAACTCTGCAAGGTGACAATTTTGAAATGTATATAAATATTGAATCATGCCAGTTAATCCTAAAGGAAATCAATCCTGAATATTCATTGGAAGGACTGAAGCTGAAGCTCCAATACTGTGGCCACCTGATGTGAAGAGCCAACTCATTAGAAAGACCCTGATGCTGGGAAAGATTGAAGGCAGGAGGAAAAGAGGACAACAGGAGATGGCATCAACGACTCAATGGACATGATTTTGAGCAAGCTCCAGGAGATAATGAAGGACAGGGAAGCCTGGCATGCTGCAGTCCACAGGGCCACAAAGAGTCGGACACGACTGAGTAACCGAACAACAATGATGTACCAAAAAAGAATACATTTGAATCAGTTCTAATGAGGTAGATGAAACTGGAGCCTATTATACAGAGTGAAGTAAGCCAGAAAGAAAAACACCAATACAGTATACTAACGCATATATATGGAATTTAGAAAGATGGTAATGATAACCCTGTATGCGAGACAGCAAAAGAGACACAGATGTATAGAACAGTCTTTTGGACTCTGTGGGAGAGGGCGAGGGTGGGATGATATGGAAGAATGGCATTGAAACATGTAAATTATACGTCAAACGAATCGCCAGTCCACGCTCGATGCATGGAGACAGGGTGCTCAGGGCTGGTGCACTGGGATGACCCAGAGGGATGGGATGGGGAGGGAGGTGGGAGGGGGGTTCAGGATGGGAAACACATGTACACCCATGGAGGATTCAAGTCAATGTATGGCAAAACCAATACAATATTGTAAAGTAAAATAAAGAAATTTAAAAAAAAAATGATGTACCAAGATGATACTGTGTGGAAATGATCCTTCAATAAAAAGGGAAAAACCAGTCTGCAACACTGAATGTTAGTCATTTGGCATGGTGGTGAACATTCATATGTTAGTATTCCCATATGAGCACAATGAATGAACAAACGCACTCTCCTCTCACACCTCCCCCTACAACAGGCTCTTAAGGAAGGAACCAAGGGGCTCAGCCTGTGCCTCCCAGGGGATTGCACCAGGACTACAAAACCTGAGACTCTGGTTGCAGCAACTGGCTCCTGTTCTTCAGATCGTCAAGCCTTTGAAAGATTGGCCCAAGTGAGCTGTATGCAGCCTCTCTTCTGGAAGGGCCACCCAGCCCCGCCTTCCTGGGCACCAGTTGTAGGAGGACTGGGCACGTATTCCAAACCAGAGGGACTGCCTCAAGCCGGGCCATCAGGCCCCAGCAATGCATCCCGTTCTGAGTCAGGACGGGGAGACACTTTCATCTTAGACTTGGACCTGCTCTTTGATCGCTCGGCCTTTGTGAAGGGAGAGACAGAGCCCTCTCGGTTGAGCCTTTTACAGCCTCTGCGGACGCCAGCCTGCATCTCTCTGCTCCCTAAGGGTGTCCAAGGAGCCACTGGCCTGTGCTTCTCTGCATGGGGCAATGGACTCTGACTCCTCTCCCAGTCCTTCCTTGGCTTTCCCTGTCTCACTGTTGTAGCAGCTGTAAGCGGAGAGCATCCTGTTTATCCAGTGGTCTCTGCTTTATCCCTGGATTCCCAAAATGCTGCTCTAGATTAGCTGGATGTCTCCTCTTCTAGGTCTTGCCAGCCTGTGCTCACATGTCCTCTTTGCAGCCTAGCTGGTCTTCTGTAGGACCCTTCACACATATCTCTCTCTGGAATCTGAGTTCCACCTTTTAAAAGAAGAAAATGTGATGTCTAGAGTAGTTGACTTCATAGAGACAGAAAGTTGAATGCTGGTTGCCAGGGGCTGGTGCAGAGGGAGGTGGAGGGCTAGTATTTAATGAACATGAGGTTCAGTTTTGCAAGATGAAAACATTTTGGAGATTGGCTGCACACCAGTGTGAATGTACTTAACACTCCTAAACTGTACACTTTAAGATGGTTAGAATGGCAAGTTTTATTTTTTTTAAACCACAATTTTAAAAAGTGAGAGACAACTGGAGGAGGAGAAGGAGGGCTTCCCTGGTGGCTTAGACGATAAAGAATCTGCCCGCAATGCGGGAGACCTGGGCTCAGTCCCTGGGTTGCGAAGATCCCCTAGAGAAGGGAACACCTACCCACTCCAGTATTCTGATCTGGAGAATGCCATGGATAGAGGAGCCTGGAGGGCTACAGTCCATGGGGTTGCAAAGAGTCGGACATAACTGAGTGAGTGACTTTCACTCCACTCCTGAGGAGGAATATTACCATTACCTATGAAATAGTCTTACCAGAAAATCAAATCAATTTTAATCCAATCAATCCTCTGGATTTAACTCCCAGTTTACAGAAAACACAGGAATGGAGGAATATATTAAACAACGTCACATGGTAGCAATCAGCAAAATCCAGACTGTGGGAAACTCTACAGGAAAAACAACAGTTTCTTCAATAAATAAATTACAGAGAAAGAAAAAGTAGTAGGAGGAGGAAACCACAGATTAAAAGAGTCTTAAAAGACAAAAACCAACTGCAATGCATGGAGTTATTCAGATGTCAATTCACATAAACCATAAAAATGTATGAGACAATCAGGGAATGTTTGCGAATGTTCAAGAATTTAGTGGTTATTTTGAAGCTCTTATCTTCTGGAGATAAATACTAAAATATTTTTGGGTGACAGAGTATAATAGCTGGGGCTTGCTTCAAGATAATTGGGGGGGATGTGGGAGGGTATAGAAGAAATAAGGTTGGCTACAAGTTTATAGCTCTTGAAGCTGGTTGACAGGAGATAGTACTCTATTCTATTCTGTTCTACCTTTATATCTGACATTTTCCACACACACACACACACACACACACCCCTTTGGACTTCCCTTGCAGTCCAGTGGTTAAGATTCTCTGCCTCCATTGAGAGGGCAGAGGTTCAGTCTCTGGTTGGGGAACTAAGATTCCACATGCTTCATGGTATGGCCAAAAAAATAATAAATTAAAAAAAAATAGTAACCTTATAGTCTACTCAAAGTGTTCCTCCTCGCCCCTCAGCTGTACAGCGCAGGGGATGGGACATGGTCTGGAAACTCTCCCTTCTCTCTCCCTCTCCCCTGCACCTGGTCTGCTGGGTCCAGGCAGGGGTGGAGCGTGCTGGGCGGGGCAGCCCCCTCCCTGTCCACACAGCCTGGCCATTTGTGTGGCAGGGGCCACCCGCCAGGCCTCCTGAAACACGTCCGTGGGTTCTCCAGACGAGCCTTTAGCTGGCCCTTCCCTAGCAGGCAGGTCAGGTTCCAGCTTGAGCTTCCCTAGCAGGCAGGTCAGGTTCCAGCTTGAGCGTATCTTCTCCCCAGGCACAGTCTCCACCACAGCAACCCTGGGTGAGATCCCTGAAGAAAGCTTATGTTCAGACAGCTACTGAGCTGCCTACAAATGGAGTAAACACAGCTACCCAAGTGGCACACCTGCTCCTGGCCATCTCTCCTGTTCTTTTCTCTATATCCAGATGGCATCAGACAACATCTGGGAAACCTGTAGACAGAAGACAGAATGGCGGCTGGGGTGAGGTTGGGCATATCCACTCTTTGGCATTGATTACCTTGACGTTCCTCTCCTTTGTTTTCTTGAATGAATGAACACGTGATAAAAAGCTCTGTGTAAGATATGGCCAAATTGAGTCTGCGATTAAGTTTCATCAGCCCAAGGATACCAAGTAGGGAGAGTCTAGATTTCATGTGATGTGTAAAACTGACAACTGGAATAAACTTGATTATTTTTTTAATGACTATATTCTATGAAAGAATCTCTAATTATTAAATATTTTAATGTGGGAGGCATATTTTACAAATATGAAGGGCTGTAATAGTACCCAAGAGCATGAAGTTAGTATCAGATCATCAGTTCAGTTCAGTACAGTCGCTCAGTCGTGTCCGACTCTTTGCAACCCCATGAACCGCAGCATGCCAGGCTTCCCTGTCCATCACCAACTCCCAGAGTCCACCCAAACCCATGTCCATCAAGTCGGTGATGCCATCCAACCATCTCATCCTTTGTTGTCCCCTTCTCCTCCTGCCCTCAATCTTTCCCAGAATCAGGGTCTTTTCAAATGAGTCAACTCTTCGCATGAGGTGGCCAAAGTATTGGAGTTTCAGCTTCAGCATCAGTCCTTCCAATGAACACCCAGGACTGATCTCCGTTAGGATGGACTGGTTGGATCTCCTTGCAGTCCAAGGGACTCTCGAAAGTTTTTTCCAACACCATAGTTCAAAAGCACCAATGTTTCGGCGCTCAGCTTTCTTCACAGTCCAACTCTCACATCCATACATGACCACTGGAAAAACCATAGCCTTGACTAGACGGACCTTTGTTGACAAAGTAATATCTCTGCTTTTTAATATGCTGTCTTGGGTGGTCATAACTTTCCTTCCAAGGAGTAAGCGTCTTTTAATTTCATGACTACAGTCACCATCTGCAGTGATTTTGGAGCCCAAAAAAATAAAGCCAGCCACTGTTTCCACTGTTTCCCCATCCATTTGCTATGAAGTGATGGGACTGGATGCCATGATCTTAGTTTTCTGAACGTTGAGTTTTAAGTCAGCTTTTTCACTCTCCTCTTTCACTTTCATCAAGGGGCTCTTTAAGTTCTTCACTTTCTGCCATAAGGGTGGTGTCATCTGCATATCTGAGGTTATTGATATTTCTCCCTGCAGTCTTGATTCCAGCTTGTGCTTCTTCCAGCCCAGCGTTTCTCATGATGTACTCTGCATATAAGTTAAATAAGCAGGCTGACAATATACAGCCTTGACATACTTCTTTTCCTATTGAAGCCAGTCTGTTGTTCCATATCCAGTACTAACTATTGCTTCTTGACCTGCATACAGGTTTCTCAAGAGGCAGGACAGGTGGTCTGGTATTCCCATCTCTTTAAGAATTTTGCACAGTTTATTGTGATCCACACAGTCAAAGGTTTTGGCATAGTTAATCATCAGAGCAATACTTAAATACATTTCTTACTATTAAAGCATCTTTCCTAGCACAAAACAAGTGCACATGGAAGAGTCAAAAAAACCTACAAACCAGCAAAGAAGATAATAGCCAATACCACTGGTTAGCATAGGTACAAGGCTTCCCTGGTGGCTCAGAAGGTAAAGAATCTACCTGTAATGTAGGAGACCCAGGTTCAATCCCTGGGTTCGGAAGATTCCCCTAGAGAAGGAAATGGCAACCCACTCCAGTATTCTTGCCTGGAGAATCCCCATGGACAGAGGAGCACAAGAGTCCATGGGGTCTCAAAGAGTTGGACATGACTGAGTGACTGACACTTTCACTTTCAAAGGTAAGTACTTTGTAGATGTTATCACACGTAATCCCCACAACAGTCTCATAGGCTCTGCATCATTGTCTCCACAGATAGGCAACCAGAGCTCAGAGAAGTTACCTTAGTAAATGAAGGAACCAGGATTCAACTCCAGCTCTATTTGACTCTAAAAGTTGAGTTCTTAATCTCCATTTGCAACTTATAATAAAACACTAAAAGTATTTGTCAGGTTAGGAGAATGTATATGCCTATGGTATATATATGCATGTATATATATGATAAAGATAGATATTAGCATAGATGTAGATGATATATATTAATATTCAAGCTAAAATTTATTGCCCTTCTAAGATACAGGATTGGTGAAAAGCTTAGTCTACAAGTTACTCTTAACATGCTTTTAAAAAAAGTTTTATAGGAATATAGTTGACCACTAAGTCGTTACATATTTAACACTGCTTCTATTTTATCCAAGGAGCTGCTTTCCAAAAATACGTGAATCCCAGCTGAACTGAAGAGTATTTGGGAAACATCACAATGTTGTTTATATAAGTCTACTGGAGATCCCTGTGGGATATGCTTTTATGGAATTTGAAACAAAAGAACAAGCAGCAAATTATTTAGGTAAGCCTAGATCCTAAAAAGAAAAAAAAAAGAAACACAAAAAAATTAGCCAGTGTTATAAATAGTAACAAGTTTTTGGGAACCATTTTAGTTTCTTAACAAAACACCTGAGGAAGCAGGGAGAAAAGCTGGTAAATTCCCTTAGACAGTGACAAGAAGCCCGTTCCTGTCCTAAGAGTAGCTGGTGAGTTATTTACTTAATGTTTAAGTAGACGCTGTTGTTGTTTAGTCACTAAGTCATGTCTGATTGTTTGCAACCCCATGGACTGTAGCCTGTCAGGCTCCTCTGTCCATGGGATTTCCCAGGCAAGAATACTGGAGTGGGTTGCCATTTCTTTCTTCAGTGAAATGAGATGGATGGGAGCTCTGTTACAGAAGAAAAGAAAAGTTCTATGTCAGAGCCAAAGAATCCAATAAGGAAGCAGCCAGAGCTTTGTAAAACAGGCCCCTGGGGCTCCGACCTGGAGACGGCTGAACCTCAGAAAGCATCTCCAAAAGAAAACGGGACAAAGCTGAAGTACCCAGGTTCTCTGAAGTCAGGACAGGGGAAGAGAAAGAGAAACAGCTCTTAAGATGCAAAATGTATCTTCAGGTCAAAAGCAAAGAAAAGGGCTCAGGAAAAAAAAAAAACACCAAAAACCAAAATAAACTTAAAATGAAGCTTTAGAAGCTTCCAAAGAAAACACAGGTATGGCTACTTTAAAGTTGGGATTAGAAAAATAAGGCTACATTTCATCCATTACTGAACAACAAAAATCTTAACTGGATTTTTAATTTCTCAAGATTTAGAAGTCTCTACAAAATAGGAAAAGGGATACTGGAGGTATGAAAGGCGGATTTCTCTCAAAAGTAAAAAAGAAGTGTAAGAAGAAAAAAAGAAAGAAGGACTTCCCTGATGGTTCAGGGGCTATGACTCCAGGCTCCCAATGCAGGGGGCCTGGGTTCTATCCCTGGGCAGGGAACTAGATCCCACACAAGCTGTAGCTAAGAGTTTAAGTGCTACAACTAAACAATCCAGCATGTCACAACTAAGACCCAGCACAGCCAAACAAATTAATAAATAAGTATTTTTTAAAACAGAGGAACATAAAAGAGGGGTAGAGGTTGTACCATTAAGATCACGATCAAAATACATCTACCGTACAAATTCTATTGTTGGCAATTGACATACCCTCCAAGGTGAGACCATGTTTTAATAACTATGACTATACTTCAAGAGTTCAGATGACTTAGATGAATCTTGTTGCAGGTAAAGAAGATGAAACTATAGGAAGTTGAGACGTATTTGAAAGTCAAAGTTTTTAATATCTAGGTAATGTTATGATTCTGAAGACCATTTGCACATATGTATATGCATCTCCTGACACTGTAAAAGAAGGTAGAGACAGGTGGAAGGAAAAGCAGTGCCACGCTGTGTTGCTCAATCCCCAGTGACTCAACACTATTTATTGAGAGCATAGCATGTACCAAGAAGTACAGTAGGATTTAGGGGAATTCCCAAGGGAATCTTCACAAGCCATATCCAGGATTTGCTTGAAGAAAATTTAGAAGTCCCTATGGACACATTGTTCAGCTAAATGACTTAACTCCCTATAATTTCTAAAATATTTAAAAATAAATATCTGTTGCATAAAAACCAAACAAAAGATTTGTTATTTTCATTTCTTAGAGGGAACATACATTTCATGATGCTAGACATGTTTCACACAAGATGTAAAATTTGATTATTCATTCACTTTTCATTTCAAATATCTTTTATGTAAAAGGCAAATTATATTTCACCTTTTAGGAAAGAAAATAGACTTGGTATCTAAGACAAATACATTTAAATATTTTATATAATCAAAATATGATGGAGATTAATTCAGACCTTTTATCTCTTTTCTAGATAAAACTAGTGTTAGTCACTAAGTTGTGTCCAACTCTTTGAGACCCCATGGACTGTAGCCCGCCAGGCTCCTCTGTCCATAGGATTCTCCAGGCAAGAATACTGGAGTGGGTTGCCATGCCTTCCTCCAGGGGATCTTCCTGACCCAGGGATCAAACCCAAGTCTCTGGTATTGCAGGCAAATCCTTTACTGTCTAATAGGTAATTGTGTTATTACCTACCGCTGCATTGCAAATGATCCCAAGTTCAGTGACTTAAAACAGCAAAGAACATTTATTATCTCATACTTGTTGTCGGTCAGGAATTTGGGAAAGGCTTCACTGGTGATTCTTACTCAGGGTTTCTATCTCTCAAATCTATTTGCTATTTTAAAGTGAAAATGAGCTGAAACATGCAAGTGATCATTAAATTTTACATGCAGCATAAATTTAGACCTTTAAGAATTTGAAAATCCAAAGGTGAAACCATCAGGAGAGGTCAAAAGAGTTATTACTGCTCCCCCTCAATGTCCTCATGCCCCTCACCTCTCCACCTTCCCAAGAGGTGCTTGAGAGGCAAGTGGAGGCAGGAGGAAGAGACATAATGGATGACAGAAATAGCCTCACCAGAAATAAAATACACTCCATCTACATGTCCTGACAGTGCTCTCAGTTGCTAAAACTCAGGAAGCAGAAGTCCTTGCATTGTGGCCTTAACAGAATCTTTCCTAAAACCCTTCCCACACACCTGGACTCTCCCTGGGTCCACTGCTATAGGCTGCAAAACAACATGTCAAGCCCAGTGGTATGCAGAGATAGGACTCTTTAAAGGCTTCTTAGTCCATACATAGTACCCTGTGTCTTTCCCCAGAGCAATCCATTCTTGCAATCATACAGAAAAGAAATGAGCCCTAATTATGTTCTTATGATCCATATGAATTCTCTCCATGAAAATAGTTTGAACCATCATACAGAAAAAAAGTGCAATGTCTATACATGCTTCATTACACCTGCTATCTTTCTCTTACCTATATGAAACTAACACTCATCATCAGAAGGGTGTATATTTGAAATTAATTTTCTAGTATAAGAGATGGATTTTCACTGCCACCCTCTCTCTCTCCCCTGTGATCAGCATACACATTTAAAGGGAGGTCTGAGGCTATGTATTCTAAGCAAGAAAGGCAAGTAATAACACCTACTCTAGATGCTTAGGGCAGCCACAAAGGCCAAGAAATTCAAACAGACATGAACCACCCACTGCAACAAGAGAGTAGCCCCTGCTTGCCACAACTAGAGAAAGCCCATGCGCAGTAACAAAGACACAGTGCAGCCAAAAATAAACTAATTTAAAAAAGAAAACAGACATGGGTTTGCATACTGATTCCAGAACTTATGGTTTGATTTAATTTTTTTTAAATTAATTAATTAATTTTAATTGGAGGCTAATTACTTTACAATATTGTAGTAGTTTTTGCCATACATTGACATGAATCAGCACTGGGTGTATGGTTTGATTTTAGATGTACGGTTTAGCCTCTCTGCATGCACGTGTGCATGCTCAGTCGTGTCCAACTCTTTGCAACCCCATGGACTGTAGCCTGCCAGGCTACTCTGTTCATGGGATTCTCCAGGCAAGAATATTGGAGAGTTGCTATTTCCTCCCCATTCCAGGGGATCTTCTGGACACAGGGATCGAACCTGTGTCTCTGGCATCTCCTGCATTGGCAGGTAGATTCTTTACACTGTGCTTCCTGGGAAGCCCTTGGCTTCTCTGAGCCTCAACTAAAGAATGAGGACAATGATATATTTCCTATTGGGTTCAGGTGAAAATCCCTAAGATGCTATGTTTAAAGTACCAAACACAGGGCAGGGGACATAAAAATAAATGTAGGTTTCACTCAACTTTACTTTTCCTTCCTTTAGTTAACTTGGGAGCTAAAGGCATCACTTGAGTTCTAATGTTTTGTGAATTTGACCCGAACCTAAACCAAGTATCTTTGATCTGAATCAAGTATTATTGACCTAAGAGCAGAACATGATTATTAACAGTTGTAAACAAGGATGAAAAGATCTCTAGTAAATCTTCCAATGTCAGACAGAACTCACTGGTTCAGACTAACAGCTACGACTGGGCCAACCAGCCCAAGACAATAACAAATGTGTTAATTAGTGAAATGGGATTAATAAGGAAATGGTGCAAGAGTTTTTGGTGTGATTGTGTGCGTGACAAGTCCACACAAGATGGGTTTTGGAGGGGGTGGGGTGGCGTAGGAAGTCACCTCCTTGGTCCGGCTGATTGGGAAAGGCTTTGGGAGAGAAGTCTGATTTGGTGATTATTTGAATAGTGGTAGGTGGGGGGTTTCAAGCGAGACACAAAGGGGTGTTTCAGGTTAAGGGTGTGTCCTGAGAAAGAGTTCAAAGGACAGACAGGATCTTGCTGTAGTGGGAAGGAGACACCCAACCACAGCCAACATTAGTCAAAATCAATCTCTGACCCATAAAAAGAGATGGGTGGCATCCATGGGTGAGGCTCCTGGAGAGTTGGTAGCAGTGTCAGCCTTTACAGAGGCACAAAAATGTCTCCAAGAGCACTGGTTCAGTTTAGGGCCCCAACTTAAGAGTGAATGGCAGGGAACCTGGAACCATTCCAAAGTCAAAGAGGTTGGGACTCATAATGTGGACAGCAGATGGCTTAGGAGAGACCTAAATTCTCTTCATTCTTTAAACAACTCCCTTCGGAGCAGTGTGACTGCCTCTTCTCTATTCCCATTAATGGAAAAGTCACAGAAAGGTTTTGAGTTTCAGTAGAAGAATACAATCGAGATAAGGGAAAAGCTGTGATTCACAGGATTAAGACAAAAGGACAGTTTGATCAGAGGGCTATAAGATTTAACTCCCAGGAGTTCTCTCTGAAGTGGCGAAATCTTCATGCTACATTTGTTCGCAATTCCTCAGTTTATGACATTCTATCAATGGACATTTTCAAGAGCCAAGTTCAAAAAGGCAGAATGTAATCTTAGCACGCCCAGTGCCCAAGGCTCTGCCTTCACATAAGCTTCAGACCTCCTCTAGCTCATGTTTTAGGAAATCAGCTTCCACTCTCTTCATTCGCAGGTCCCACTGCTGCTCCATCATTTTTGCTCCCTACTTCCGCTTACAGAGACCTTCGCCTTTCTTCAATCATGCAACTTCCCTCCAATGGACTCACAGACTTGAGCATGAGCCTCCAGAGGGGAGAGGCATTCCTCTATCAAGGAATGTGGAAGAAGGAGGGTAGAAGTGAAGGGTTCTGAGCAGAAGTTAGAAGTAAACACACAGGCACACACAGTTCTTAAAACTGATGGTATGGCAGAGACTGCTGTGTGTGTGTTCACCAAAGTCTGTCTCCTTTTCCTCCCAGCAAACAGTAAGTCTGATTTCTCAGTTTCCCTTGCAGCCCCTTGGGTGATGTGGCTGAGTTTTAGGGAATGGCAAGTGGGCAGGAGTGATGTGTGCCACTTCCAGGCCTAGCCCTTTAAAAATTCCCATGAGCTCCTCCGACCTAGAAAAGGATTAAGAGGTCACAGGGGCACAGAGGCATAAGGTGGAAAGAGCCTGGGTCCTGAGTGACTATGTGGATGCCTCCTCCCCAACCAACTCATACTGGCTGTGATGAGAGAGAGAAGGAAACATTTATTGTGCTGGGCCACTGAGATGCAGGGGGATGCTGGTTACACTGTGTGGTCCACCCTGACTAACATACATGGAGATTAGAGAGTGGCTTCTCTTTAGGTTATAGATACACTAGTGTACATGTTACAGGGGATCACCTGTGGGAGGGCCTGGCCATGGTGCTGAGCTATGGGGCCAGAAAGGATTGAAAATAAACAGATGTTTAAAGGAATTGGGGTAACATTGAGTGAAAATGTAGGATGATACCTAAAAATCTATTCCATGCCAAGAGGGTTCAACACAGAAAGAATATTATTTTCAACAAATGGTGCTAGGACATTCGCATGCAAAAGAATGAAGATGGACCTGTCTGTTATATTGCACACAAAAATTGACTCCAAATGTATCAGAGATCTAAGTGTAAGAGCTAAAACTATAAAACTCTTAGAAGGGAACATAGGAGTAATACTTTATGGAGCTGAGTTGGGCAAAACTTCTTAGTAATAACATCAAAAGTGCAACAACAAAACAAAAAATAAATTGGACTTCATCAAAATTTTAAAACTTGTCACTCAAAAGGACATCAAGAAAGCAAAAATACAACACACATGATAGGAGAAAATACTTGCAAATCACATATCCCATGAATCCAGAAATCTTATAATTCAAAATGGGCAAAAAGTATGATTAGAAATTTCTCCAAAGAAGATACACAAATGGCAGGTGAGCAACAAAAGATGCTCAAAATCATTAGTCATTAGGGAAATGCAAATCAAAACCACAATAAGATACCATTTCACATCCACTAGGATAGCTGAAATAAAAAAGACAGTGAATAATAGCAAACGAAGCAACAAAGGATTAATCTCAAAAATATACAAGCAACTCCTGCAGCTCAATTCCAGAAAAATAAATGACCCAATCAAAAAATGGGCCAAAGAACTAAACAGACATTTCTCCAAAGAAGACATACAGATGGCTAACAAACACATGAAAAGATGCTCAACATCACTCATTATTAGAGAAATGCAAATCAAAACCACAATGAGGTACCACTACACGCCAGTCAGGATGGCTGCTATCCAAAAGTCTACAAGCAATAAATGTTGGAGAGGGTGTGGAGAAAAGGGAACCCTCTTACACTGTTGGTGGGAATGCAAACTAGTACAGCCGCTATGGAGAACAGCGTGGAGATTTCTTAAAAAACTGGAAATAGAACTGCCATATGACCCAGCAATCCCACTCCTGGGCATACACACCGAGGAAACCAGATCTGAAAGAGACACGTGCACCCCAATGTTCATCGCAGCACTGTTTATAATTGCTAGGACATGGAAACAACCTAGATGTCCATCAGCAGATGAATGGATAAGGAAGCTGTGGTACATATACACCATGGAATATTACTCAGCCATTAAAAAGAATTCATTTGAATCAGTTCTAATGAGCTGGATGAAACTGGAGCCCATTATACAGAGTGAAGTAAGCCAGAAAGATAAAGACCAATACAGTATACTAACGCATATATATGGAATTTAGAAAGATGGTAACGATAACCCTACATGCAAAACAGAAAAAGAGACACAGATGTACAGAACAGACTTTTGGACTCTGTGGGAGAAGGCGAGGATGGGATGTTTAGAGAGAACAGCATCGAAACATGTATATTATCAAGGGCGAAACAGATCACCAGCCCAGGTTGGATGCATGAGACAAGTGCTCGGGGCTGGTGCACTGGGAAGACCCAGAGGGATCGGGTGGAGAGGGAGGCGGGAGGGGGGATCGGGATGGGGAATACATGTAAATCCATGGCTGATTCATGTCAATGTAAGGCAAAAACCATTACAATATTGTAAAGTAATTAGCCTCCAACTAATAAAAATAAATGGAAAAAAAAAACTAAAAAAAAAAAAAAAAAAGACAGTGATGTGTTAGGGAGGATGTGGAGAAAGTGGAATGCTCATACACTGCTACTGAGAATGTAAAACAGTACAGCCTCTTTGGAAAACAGATTGACAGTTTCTCAAATTGTTGTATGTACAGTTATCTAACAACTGAGCAATTCCAATTCTAGGCATGTGTACACCCAAGACAAAGGAATGCTTTTGTCCATAAAACATCTTGTACATGAATGTTCATAGCAGCACTAAGAGCTAAAAAGTGGAAACAGCCCAAATACCATCAACTGAAGAAAGGATAAATGTATATCCACACAATGAAATATTACCCAGCAATAAAAAGGGCTGAAGTACTGATACATGGTACTACTTGGATAAACCTTGAAAACACTGTTATGCACAAAAAGCCAGTCTCAAAAGCCCACCTATTGTATGATGTCATTTATTTGAAATGCCCAGATAAATCTATAGAGGAAGAAAGGGAATTAATTGATGGCTTCTTTTTGCTAGGATGGGAAAGAGAAGACTGGGGGGAAGTGGGACTGGCTTTAATGGGCACAGAGGGTGACCAACATGTTCAAAAATTGATTATGGTAATGGCTGTACAACTCTGATATGCTATTAAAAAAAAAAAACCATTGACCTGCACACTTGAAATGGGTGAATTGTATGGAATTTAACTTATATCTCCATAAAGTTGCTTTTTTTGTCTCTTGTTTGTCAAAACAAATAGAACCTTTTTTTTAAAGAAATTATAGTTGACTTACAATAATTAATTTCAGGTGTACAATATAATGATTCTGTATTTGTATAGCTTACACTCCATTAAAAGTTATCACAAAGTAATGGCTGTAATTCTCTGTGCTGTGCAGTAGATTCTGTTGTTTATCTAGTTTATCCACAGCAGTTTTTATCTCTTAATCCCATACCCCATCCTGCCCCTCCCACCTCCCTCTCCCCATTGGTAACCACTAGCTTGTTTTCTATATCTGTGAGTCTGTTTTTGTTTTGCTATATATATCATTTGCTTTATTTTTAGATTCCACAAAAACAGACACATAGATCAATGAAACAAACTAGAGAGACCAGAAATAAACTCACACAAATACAGTCAATAGTCAATTAATCTCCAACAAAGGAGGCAAGAATTCGCAATGGAGACAAGACAGTCTCTTTAATAAGTGGTGCTGGGAAAACTGGACAGCTATGTGTAAAAGAATGAGATTAGATCATTTCCTCACACCATATACAAAAATAAACTCAAAATGGATTAAAGACATAAATGTAAGGCTTGAAGCCATAAAACTCATAGAAAAGGACATAAGCAGAACACTGACATAAATTGTAGTAATAGTTTTTTGGATCTGTCTCCTAAGGCAAAAGAAATAAAAGCAAAAATAAACAAATGGACTGAATTAAACTTAAAAGCTTTTACACAGCTAAGGAAACCATGAAAAAAAAACAAGAAAGATAGCCATGGGAATGGGAGAAAACATTTGCAAATGAAATGACCAATATGGGGTTAACATCTAAAATAAACAGCTCCTACAGTAACTCAACAATGAAAAACCAAACAACCCAATCAAAAAATGGGCAGAAGACCTGAGCAGACATTTGTCCAAAGAAGACATACAGACGGCCAACGGGTGCATGAAAAGAGGCTCAGCATTGCTAATCATCAGAGAAATGAAAATCAAAATGACAGATACCACCTTACTCCTGTCAGCATGGCTATCGTCACAAATAACAAACATTGGTGAGGATGTGAAGAAAAAGGAACCCTTCTATACTGTTGGTGGGAATGTAAATTGGTGCCGTCACTATGGAAAACAGTATGGAGGTTCCTCAGGAAACTAAAAACAGAACTACCAGATGATCAAGCAATTCCACCACTGGGTTTATATCCAAGAAAATGAAAACACTAATTTGAAAAGATACATACACCCCAATGTTCACAGCAGCATTATTTTATTTACAACAACCAAGATATGGAAGCAACTCAAGTGTCCATCAACATACAACTGATACAGAATATTCAGTGTGTGTATATATACACGCACACACATACACACAATGGAATATTACTCAGCCATTAAAAGAATGAAATTCTGCCATTTGGACCAATGTGGATGGACCTAGAGAATATTATGCTTTGTGAAACAGACAGAGAAAGACAACCAGTATATGATATTACTTATATATGGAATTTGAAAAATAATACAAACAAACATGTATAACAAAACACAAACAGACTCATGGATAAATAAAAACAAACAGCACCTTTAAAGAGAGTGTGTGGCTGTTCACTGGCCTCCTAGGAAGGCAGGGGTGAGGGTTCCCTGTTCCCTTTTCCTGATGAGCTAGGATTTGTCCTGGACTCCTAAGCAGTACCTTCTCTGTGCTTCCACAGCTCTTGGTTTATTTTTCTATTACTGCACCCAATCAGCAAATATTTCTTGAGCACTCAGTATGTGCTAGGCAACTGGGGATATAATCATAAAATAAGCAACTCAGTCCCTGTCTTTAGGAACCTTCAAGTCCAGTGAGAGAACGCCTCACCTTATATTAGTACCTTACACACATCTGTGTCTGTTTCACGAAGAGCCCAAACAGCACAGCCTTCCAGACCCTGTAGGTGCTCAATACAATTTGCTAAATGAATGATACAGGTCAGTAGAGACAGACCTGGGCCATGTCTCTGAAAGCTCCCAGTGAAAAATCTACCCTGAAGAAACCTGAAACTTCGATTTGTCAGAATTGGGACACAAGTTTCCCAACTGCCGTCTTCCCCCAGGACTTACAAACGGATTGGGTTCTTAACCACACACAAATGAGTGAATTGATACGTGAATCGGTAATTTCAGAATGACTTAAACTTCTGGGTCAGAGATACCCTGAAGAGAAAGCAAAATGATTGTTCAAAAGCTGTTTGAAGATTCCTGGTCGTGGCAGTTTTTAACTGCTGAGAAGCAGTCTATTTTTAACCAGCCATTGCATAAGAATTTAAGAAATGTCTTTTGAAAAATCAAATGAAGACAAAAGGGGGAATGAGGGACAGATGGGAATGTTCCAGCCCCTTCCAGCCATGCCTGTCTATCATCTGTCTGACTGCAAACATCCTGGACTCAAACACCCTCGAGGAGACGTGTAAACCTTCGGAGCACATACGTGTCTCACGCATGCAGGACCATCAGTGACCAGGGGGACAATCAGTGTCTTTTGGTTTTAACAAATGAGCTCTTGAAAAAGGTATTTTGCAAGCAAAACAGCCAACAGTGATTTCAAAGGCAAAATCAGTATAAACCGAATGGACTTTTGCTCACTCACTGCACTCTCCTGATATATTTAAAACGATCACCATGATGCCTGATTTTACACAAATCAAATGGGGCCTCCTGACTTTGGAAGATAGTTTATCTGATGGGGTAAACAACTCTTTTCCTCTATAAGGAAATAACGTGGAAAAGTTAAAATGTTTATGTCCTTTTCCAAACAGTGTCACATCCAACAGGAAAAACAATGAGAAAACATATGTAAGACTCCCCCAGACAACTCACCCCACACTCAGCAAACCACTCTCCACCACTGGATGGTCCACAGCCAGAGGAACCACTTCACCTGTAACAAAGCCTCTGTGGTCACCCAGAGAACAGGGCATAAGATTTTGCAGCCCGGTGTCCAGGGTAGGCGTCACAGAATGCGCTGGAAGGGAGGCCACAGACCTTGCTTGCTTCATAGGAGAGAAAATGGAGGCCTCAAAGCTGGCAGACCTAATGTGACGTCTGGCAACACCTTTATGTCCAACACGCTGTTTGGCTTCTCAGATCCACTCTCCACCTGTCTTCCTCCCGTTGTGGGAGGTCCCCTCGTGTGGACTCACCGGCAATGTGGTCCCTAGATGAGCATCCTCGGTTTCACCTGAGAACTTATTAAATAAGAAGAATCTCAGCTCCCACCTTAGACCTACTGGACCAGATGCTTCGGGGTGGGGTCCAGCCATCTGTGTTTTGCCAAGCCTTCCAGGGGATGCTGACGTTCCATAAGGTTAGAGAGTCACCTCGGACGGGATCCTTAACCTCTGACTTCCAGCTGGGCTTGGCCTAGGGGAAACCCTGGCCTGAGGTCCCAGACAGGAGGAGTGAGTTAAGGGTAATTTTTTCCCTCAGGTTCCCTATTGGTCAGATTGTCTAGGGCTGGCTTCATCCGTGCACCAAAGGTCACTGTACCTCAAGGGGCAGCCTCGGAGTCATGCGACTCACTCCTTGATCCAGTAACTACCCACTTCCCTTACCCTACAGGTCCAGAGATGATAACAATTCCTCCTGCTACTCTAGAACAGGGGTCCCCAACCTCTGGCAGCGAATGCCTGATGATCTGAGGTGCAGCTGGTGTAATAATAATAAAGTGCACAATAAATGTAACGCACTTGAATTATCCCGAAACCATCCCCTACCACCTCGGTCCGTGGAAAAATTGTCTTCCAAGAGACCGGTCCCCGGTGCCAAAAAAGGACTGGGGACCGCTGCTTTAGAATACTGTCACATCCTTTGTGATTGCCTGCCCACATCTTTGTAAAGGGTCCCTTTACTCAGCCCTCCTCTAATTATCCTAATTTACAAGTGCTTCTTGGGATGCCCACCTGATACAAATACAAAGATGACTGCCTGGGTGATAGGTAAGGGGCATAGCCTTTATGGGAACTTTCTAACTTGGAATCTTTTTGTTTCTCTCCAACTTCATAACAGGAATGACTTTGGGAGAGTTCCAACTACCATATTTTACAGCAAAAGAGCATAAAATTTACTTATGCTAAACACGGCCATGATGTTTATTGTGTAATTTTCAAGACGTAGCTATTTGTCCCCATAGATCACTTATTTTGAATTTCTTCTTCCCATCCCCTCTGTTCTCCTTGTCACACAACATGAAGCAGGACATTTGGTTTAGTCTGGCTCAGACCTGGTTTGCTTTTATCTGCTGATCCATCTCCTAAGGCCTCTGTTCACAGACTCGTCTTTCCTTTAAAATTCACTCTGCCTCTTGTTTTTTTTAGTTTGGGGGCCTTTTTTCTGGTGGTGAAATACACGTAACATAAAACCTATCGTATCGGTTTTTAAGCACATGGTTCAGTGGCACTAAGTGAACTCATATGGTTGTGCAGCTGCCACACTGCCTACCGCTATTTTTCTTCTTGTGAAACTGCAACTCTGTGTCCATGGAACAAAAACTCTCCATTCTTGCCCCCCAAGCCTCTGACAACCACTACCCTACTTTCTGTGTCTATGAATCTTACCAGTCTAAGGCGCTCATTCATATAAGTCAACTTATACAGAATCTGTCCTCATGTGATTGGCTTTTTCACTTAGCATAATGTCCTCAAGACTGATTCATGTTGTAGGAATATGTCAGGGTTTCCTTCCTTGGGGGGAATGAATGAAATTTTATTGTATGACTAGATCATTGGTTTATCCATTCATCCCTCACTGGGTGCTTGGGTTGTTTCCACCTTTTGACTATTGTAAATAAAGCTACTGTTATCAGGATGTACATATATTCATTTGGGTTCCTCCTTTTAATTCTTTCAGGTATATACCCAGAAGTGGTACTGCTGTATCACATGGTAGTTCTAGTTTAATTTTTTTTTAAGAACCTCCATACTGTTTTCCACAGCAGCTGCACCATTTTACATTCCCACTAACAGTGTACAAGGGTTCCAATTTCTCCACATCCCCACCAGCTACTTTTTGACAACAGGCATCCTACGGGGTGTGAGGTGATATCTCATTGTAGGGTTTTTAGAAATGCTGTCTCCTCTACTGAGAATACTTTTGAACTGTGGTGTTGGAGAAGACTCCTGAGAGTCCCTTGGACAGAAAGATCAAACCAGTCAATCCTAAAGGAAATCAACCCTGAATATTCATTAGAAAGATTGATGCTGAAGCTGAAGCTCCAATACTTTGGGTACTTGATTCAAAGAATTGACTCATTGGAAAAGACCCTTATGCTGGGAAAGATTGAGGGCAGGAGGAGAAGGGGGCAGCAGAGGATGAGATGGCTAGATGTTACCATTGACTCAATGGACATGAGTTTGAGCAAACTCCAGGAGATAGTGAAGGGCAGGGGAGCCTGGTGTGCTGCAGTCCATGGGGTTGCCCTCCCTATGTGCCTATTAAGTACCTTGCCCAGATGAAATTAACCTCCTCTGGTCCTGTTTTCACCACGATGCTTGCCCTGCTGTTTTAATCCTGATATGTTTTCCTGGGCTCTCTTTCCTCTGAGGGACTGGTGCTCCTGCATCCCTCTTTCCTGATAAAGATGTCTGTGTTCTCATAGAAAACCCAGAACGTAACTTACAGGGCAGGAAGGATATCTAATCTGGTGTCAAAGTCTTTCATGACGCTGTAAGCGAACTGGCCCCAGAATCTTCCAGGCATCCGCTCATTTCCCTCCGACGTGGGGCATGAATTCCTCAATTCATTGTTTGGCCCTCATGTCAGCTCTTGAGAGTTTTAGCCACAGGAGTCTCCTGGAGATTATGATTTAAGCCCCTGATCAAGCAGTCAGTGTCCTGCTGAGAAGACTGCCCTAAGCCCCAAAGGCCTCTCAGATCTTACAGAAAGTATCTCATCTTATCACTTCAGAGAAGAGGGCTCCCTTTGGGGCACCGAGCTCCAAGTGGGATGCCGTGAGATCACAGGATAAGGGCCACTTCCTGCCTTCAGTCTCTTTGATTTCTTCTTTGGAGAATCTAAGACGAGAGGAGAGAGAGATGGAAAAGCCTATGGTGCTCCTTTTAAGGGTCTTCTTGGGGAACCTGCCACCCTTCACAGGGCTTGAGGGGTCATCATAACAAGTTCCATGGGCCCTTGGAAGAGGGTTGCAGTAGTGTGAGAGGCCACACACAGCAATCTCGTGAGTTTCCGTGGAGGTCCTGGATTGCGAGACCAGGCATCAACAGCCAAAACATCCCCAAGAGTCCTTCACGTTGCAAGTGGATGAATCACTACCTGTTGTTTTTTGAGGCCTCTCTTGATCCCTGTGGTGGGCGCTGCTGTCCTTCCTGCCACCAGAATTCCTGTCAGAGCTTGTCCCGGGGGAGTACCACGCATCCCATCTGTGTCTTGGAGAGATAGAGCATGACACGGTTTTTCCAGGGCTGTGCTGCCATTTTTCATGAAAAATTCCAGACGCTCCCTCATTAGACACGACTTCCTTTCATCCCCAGGCCCCCTCCAAGCGAGGCGCACCGCCCTCAGTCACTTTGGAGCCTCATGGGACATGAATTCCTTGTCAAAGACTTTCCTCCCACTCTAGTTGGTCCTTAAACACTAATTTCTGCATTGATCCCAAGCCAGAAGAAAAACAAGGGGCCATTGCTGTCATCTGATTTGAAAATACATGGACTTGGGGTCAGAGTTTCAGTCTGTGCCTACACTGAGCTGCTGCCATGACGGACCAGGAGGAGGGGCCTCTACAGTGTTAGGGGTGAAGACTTCAGAACCCTACCGCCTAGGTTCACGGCTTGTCTCTGCCATTGGTTATGCAACTTTGAGCCAGCTACTTGACCGCACTGAACATCAGTTTGTACATCTGTGAAATGGAGAGAACATGTCATCCAATCTCCCTACCAATCGTGCCTGGTGAATCCACGCAAAATATTTAGTGCAGTGCCAGATTACTCATTAGTAAATTACTCATTAGTAAATGAGTAGAGGATACTGGATTTATCTGGTATGAAATTGACTTTAATAACATGATACATTTGTAAGTCACTTCCAGAGCTCTCTGCCATGGTAAGCCTTGATCCCTGGAGCATCCGGCACCAGGACCCTTGGGTTTATTCTCAGCCCCTCAACCCTGTGCTGTTCCTGTGTATTCACTCAGTTCCTCCATCACCCAGGCCTGCCCTTATCCAAAGGCTCAGTGGCTTCCTCGCTGTCTATCTCATTCAGGACCTGATGGTAAAACTAGACAAATGGGCAAGCTATTCCAAGATGTGAATTTGTTCAATACCTTCAGTGCATGTGCCAGTGCATGGGAGGGGCTTCGGGGTGCTTGGAACAAGTCATAAAGGGACAAGATGAGGCCAGAGGGACTAGCTCTCGGGGCAGGCTTTCTAGTCCCGGTGTCCACCTGCCATGTCACACTCTCTTGGTGGCTGAAGTAGGTAAATGATAATCAGGCAGTGACTCAAGTGGGCTTCTTAAGTGCTAGAATTAGAGGAGAAACCACAGGCCAAAAAAAAGTAAAAAGAAGTCACAGCCTAGGTTGAAGAAGTGAAGTCGTTCAGTCATATCTGACTCTTAGTGACCCCATGGACTGTAGTCTGCCAGGCTCCACTGTCTATGGGATTTTCCAAGCAAGGATACTGGAGTGGGTTGCTATTTCCTTCTCCAGAGGATCTTCCCAACCAGGTATCGAACCCGGGTCTCCCACATTGCAGGCAAATTCTTTACCGTCCGAGCCACCAGGGAAGCCCCTCGGTTGGCATGGAGTGAAACAGGTGAAAATAGAAAATAGAATAGTTAGTACTTTAATCTTTTGTTGCACTATGCTTATAAATTTCATGTATGCATTTATTCCTGAATATTCTGCAACTCATTCTTTTAATTCAGCAAATAGTTATGAGCTACCTGCTCTGTACTAGGCACTGTCTGGGTACAGACCTGATTAACCCTCACAGAACTTACTGTCCAGTAGGGTGAACAAAGGAAAGACAAACTAAAAAACAAACAACAACAACAACAACAACAAAAAAAAAAAAAAGGAAAGAAAATCACTGCAAGTTGTAATAAAATCTGAAGGAAATAAATTAGAATCCAGTGAGGACACCTGCCTGCAGAATGGCATGAACTCCCTGAGTGTCTGACTTACTCAATGATCACCAGATGTGTGGCAAGAGATGCCTGAAGGGTCCGTGGAGATGGTCGTGGTCATGCTTCTTTTGTTCCTTCCTGGCACCAGTGACAGTTACCTAGAAATCCTTCAAAGAGGATCTGACCAGAGAATTGTCATTGGTGAGTTACTTGGGCAGACATCCATCTTATTCTAAAATCTCTCCTCCTTTGCATTGAATCACTGGCCATTTCTCCTTCCAAGAAGTACCAAGAGCCTCGCCTTCCGTCCCTTTGGGGATGTCAAAAATGTCCCAGCCCACATTTTTTTTTTCTTTTCCATTATGGTTTATTACAGGTATATTATTATTATTATATTATATATTATTATTATCCATTATGTTATTACAGGTATATTATTGAATATAGTTCCTTGTGCTGTTCAGTAGAACCCTGTTGTTTATCCATTCTATACATGTTAGTTTGCATCTGCTAACCCCAGACTCCCAATCCATCTCCCTTGGCAACTATGAGCCTGTTCTCTCATGTTTGAGTCTGCTTCTGCTTCGCAGATAAGTTCATTTGTATTGTATTTGAGTTTCCACATAGAAGTGATATCACATGATGCTTGTCTTTCTCTGACTTACTTCACTTAGTACGATCATCTCTAGGCCCATCCATGGTGCTGCAAATGCCAGCCTATCTTTCAATGTCATCTCTCAGCTCCTTTTGCCTTCAGTTCACTTAGGACAATGGGTATAAATGCATCCTCTTACAGATTGGGCAGGGCAAGGCCCCTCCACAAACAAATGCAGAGGGCTCCCCTCTCCTGGAGTTGAATCAAGGCAGTCAGGCAGCAAACACCTCCTGCAGGCCTACCACGGCTGACATTGTCCAAAACTTATCTTCCAGTCCCCATGGGCTCTACTTTATGATGAAGGGAGGGCAGGGGGAGCCTTCCTGGGGTTGTCAGGCTGGACCCCAATATAAACAGACTCCTCATGCACTGTGGGATCCCTCTGGTCGAGCCCCCTCTCAGGCTGCACCTGTCTCCTCCCCCACACTCCACAAAGGTCCTCCCGCCACATACACAACTTGGAAATCTCCCTTCTTTCCCGGGAATCTCTTCCCTCTTACCCCACCCTGTCTAAGTATGTCCCGCCCACAACCCATTCCCTTCAATACTTGCCTTGTGGCCCCACGTCCAGCGACTTGTCTGTTCTTTGTCCTTGGGTTCCTTGGAATACCTGTGGGCAGATTTATCAGTCAGCTTCCAAAGGTCAAGCCAGATCTGTGTACAATTTGGAACAACTGCTATGACAAAACAAAATGAGAAAACATAAAAACACACCCAACACAGCACCTGTCCCAGAGAAGGGACAATAGAAAGTAGTTATCAGTCAAAAAATAGATTATTTGTGTATGTATAAATGTTTCTCTTTGCTGAAACTAACACAACATTGTAAGTCAATTATACTTCAATTTGAAAAAAAAAAGAATCATATTCCAGGAAAAAAAAGAGGAGATTGTTTAAACTCTGTATTTGCTCTTTTAGGGAAGAAATAAGTGAATATGGTCTGGAAGGGCACAGGGTGAATCCTCTCCCCAAGTTCCCCGCTGCTGCCAGCCACTGCCACTCACTGCCACAGAACCTTTCCCACAGGTTCTGTGAAGCTTCTTAATAAGCATGGTTTTCATTGTGAAGAACAAATTACAGAACGTGATTTCACAGTAGCACGTGGAAGCCATTGTCTTTCCCCTCCTCCTGGTTCCAGCCCATCCTTGTTATCACCTGCACATTTCCATGGCATTATTCCATTCTGGAAAAGGAGGTGAAATCAAAGTAGCAAAAAGGTTTGAGGGAATGTAGACTCCCCACTGTGACCAATGTAAGACGGCATCGCATTTGCCCCTTCAGAGCTCAGAGCCCAAAGCCGAATTTCTCTATAATGCAATTATTCCCTAATTGGTCACTAATGAAAAAGAATTTTAACATCTGACAGGATAATCACGTACTGTAAATCTATCTACAGAAAAACTAAGTGCTGCATTGCTAGCACACCAGGAGAGATTTATAGATAATATAAAGGTGGTGAGATTATTTGTGAACTGCTTGCCTGCTGGCTTTTTCCTACTTTCTAAATATTCTTTAAGAGACTTCCCTGGTAGTCCAGTGGTTAAGACGTCACGCCTCCAATGCACAGGTTCAAGCCCTGGTTTGGGATACATACTGCGAGGCATGGCCAAATAAATAACTAAAATAATATTTAAAAAATAAATATTCTTTAAAGTGGTCTTATAATAAAAATATCTATCCTTCATGATTTGGCCACCTGATGCCAAAGGCCGACTCATGGGAAAAGACCCTAATGCTGAGAAAGATTGAAGGCAAAAGAGAAGAGGGTAACAAAGGATGAGATGATTAGATAGCATCACCCACTCAATGGACATGAGTTTGAGCAAACTCTGGGAGATAGTGATGGACTGGGACGCCTGATGTGCTGCAGTCCACGGGGTTGCAGAGTCAGACACGACTGAGCGACTGAACAACAACAAATTTGATTTAATTTTATCTGGCATTCCCTCTGCATGTGTATTTAAATATTAATTACACTCCATTGAAAGAGGAAAGGTAATAAACTCTTTAACACAAACATATTGAGCAAATGAAACCTACTCTGCTCTGGCCTGTTTATTTTTCGACAGCACCTACAGCATCACAGAAAGTGATGATTCTTTGCTCGGCTTGAGTGTTGAGGTCACCTGAGGATCTTTAGAAAAATACAGAGGTTTAGGTCTTGCCCACAGAGATTCTGATGCTCTGTGGTGTGGCCTGATCTGAGGTTTTTCCAAGCTTCCCAAGTAATTCTAACATGAAAACCACTGACTTTAAAAAAAAGGAAACAGGAATGAACCCCATTGAGAATTTATTAAAATAAAGCATCTTGGAGAGTATCTCTGTGAAGCCAATCTTGCTCAAATCAGGAGAAAAATAGTATTCTGGTAGTTTAAGAAAGAAAAATACCCTAGAAATTTAAAAGTCTATTAGAAATAACCATGATCCCTCTTCCTCACCATTTGCCTGGCATTTTACATATATCATCTCTAACCTTCATTAAGTGTTCTAAAAGTTAAAATGTGTGGTACCCGTTTCATTTTTTTGGCTCCACCATGCGGCTTGTGGGAATTTAGCTCCCTGACTGGGGAATCCCTGCTCACCCCCTTCAGGGGAGTCAGGCCCATCACTTTTTGCTTTACATACTTTAAATATTTCTGTTGTTCGGATACTTCTGCGATGAGCATGGGTTCTATTTGTGATGTAAAATCTACAAAAGTTAATACTGAAACAACCATCACCAGCAGTTGGGACTCAAGTCCAGTCGAGGGTTCCCTCAAACTTTGTCCTCTCCACTGTCAACTAGGGGTCCCAGTCTGGCCTTGGAAGCTTTTGGGGGGGATTCCCACAAAATGAATAGTGTGTGTACTCTACCTACATTATATTACCTATAATCATTATAAAAATCTATGCTTTGCCATACAGCAGAAACTAACACAACATTGTAAATCAGTTAGACTCCAATAAAAAAAATTAATCGACAAAAATAATCTCTGCAGTTCTTTGCACTGAAAATATCTTTAAATTTCTCCCTTGTTTAAAAACCTGGCAGCCCACACACAGAAACTCCCATTTTTTGTGGATGAGGACCCAAGGTCCGACTCATTATTCAACAGATGTCCACACAGCTTCTTCGAAGCTTCTGAATTCTGAATCTCCTGTCCTAGCACCAGCCTTCCTCTGACTCACACCCTGGGGAGGTTGGTGATTTCCATCAAGTAACACCGGACAAAGATTAGATCATTTTAAAAGCTTGTTTTCTCTTTTAACCGTGAGGGGGAAGAAAAAAAAAATCAAAATTCGTTCAAACAAAACAGCAACCATCTGTGTCCAGAGATGTCCGTGGAGAAAGTGGAGATAAACTAGCTGCTCTCCTCAGTCTCCTCGCAGCAGTTTGCTTCAGCTCACTCTTTAAAAGCTGCAGGGTGCCAGGCCCTGGGCTTTATCAGACCCCCACAGCTACCCCTGAGGTTCTACCAGGACTCATGGTGGGGGACCAAGAGCCGTGGTGTGGTTTCCAAATGTCAGGGTGGGCCTGGTCACCAATAGTTCTATGTTCTTGTTTTTAGCATAAGACAGAACAAATACACTCTGCAGACTGCTTCGTCCTCAATGGTATCGATGAGGGGGAAACAGCAGATCACAGAGACACACTTGAAACAAACAGGATGTTTGTGAGCCAGATGAAATTATATGAGCAGGACCAAGGGAGAAGAACCCGCTTTGGAGCACTTGTTGAAACCCTCCATTCAATTCTCAGATAAGAACTCCAAGATTTAACTGGTACCTCTGACATGGTGTAAAATACAGAGTACCCACTTCCTGGAGGAAGTTTGATTATAAGTTGAAGGGAAAGGAAAGATTGATCTTCTCTCCACAGGAAGCAGGGAGATTCTTGCGATCTCAGCAGCCCTTTCATTTGGACACGTAGCCATGAGACCGGGGTTCAGGCCGAGTTAATGAGCAGCAGCTACCCGGGAGAAAGTTCCAAGCAGGATGCAGAGGTGGGAGGAGAGGCGGGCCAGAGCGCACGTAGGGGCCGACCCATCCTGCTGGGCCTCTGACGACAAATGGGATGTGGGGCGTGGGCTGGGAAGTGGTACTGGTACAAGAAAGAACACACACGTGCTCTCTCTCTCTCTCTCTCACACACACTCACATGCAGGGTGGGAACAGAAAACAAAACCCTGGGAAGTGTGATGAAAAAGAGCTAAGTTCTGACAGGAGCCTGATTAGAGAATGCTGAGACGCTGGCAAGCCAGACACACACATACTTGGAGATCACTGAGGATGGCCGCAAAATGAAGGGCCCAGTCAGCCTTCTGGTAAAGAGAGAGAAATAACTGGTGAAGGCAAAGGGTTTGTAAAGACAGGAAAATGGCTCATCAGAGAAATGGCTCCAGGCCTCAGGGCCAGCGCCCAGTATTAGAGAGAATGAAGCCAGGGTTAGAATCAGGGGAAATGAGAGGGCGGCAGCTCCTATGGACCAGGCAGCACCCCACAGGCATCCTTCAGCTATACCATCTCAATTTTCTCCGTTGACTTGTGGTAGTTTCTAGAAAATTCTACCCTATGGAGAAGGAATTCCAAGGTTGAGAAAAATTGAGTACTGTAATAGGATGAGCCTACACAGCTAGGAAAGGATGCAGAGATGGGACCTCACCTCACTGTGACCTGAGGCCAAAGCCCCTTGCTCCATACCCTCCACCATGCCATCAGTCAAGGCGGGGACAGACCATGGAACACCTTAAAAAAAAAAAAAGAAAGAAATAGCCTGAGAAAGTTGAGAGCAATAGGAAGTCAACCTGACTGACCCTCTCGAGGTCCCTGACATCTTAAGATGCGTGTCCTACGTGACACAGTGCCTGAGTAGGATCGTTTAATATTTGGGCATATTGTCTTTCTGGGTGTGGTGCGCTATTGTTACAGGCTGCACACCCAGACAACATTGCTGCTTACCTGGAAACTCCGGGCACCAGCATTTTAACTGCAAGAGTCAGAAGGGGTCCACCCTGTGCAGGTATCTTCCTGTAATAATAGCTGGCAGCAGTCTGTGACCCATGACTTCACGAAGATAACAAAAGTACGGAGAAAGCTTGCAGCCACATTAGGAAATGAGACCGATCCAGGTACTTCCAACTAACTTACAATTTTAGGCAACAAACTGTATGGGATACAGAAAGCAGTTTTGGCATAAACTCCCAAATTCTTCCCCTTAAAGGGTAAGAAAACCCCTTAGCCAGGGGCAGCTCACAGAAAATTCTGGTCCTGTCTGAAGTCCTCTGCATCTTGGCTTTCTAAATTCTGGTGATTCTCCTAAGCATATTCCACATTGGCCTTAGGTCTCTGCATGGGATTTGCTCAAATTTCAATTATACAGTAAACATTTAGTCATAATATTCCTAAGGAGGTATGTTCTCTGCTGTGGGTGAACCCAAATGCCTGCTACTCTTTTACTGATGCTTTGCAGACAGGTTCTCTACCAGAAAATCTGCAAACTCATTGTTCTGGCCAGTGGCATAGGAATTCTGCCCAGTTGGTGTCAGAAGAGATTATGTCCAGCTTGTTTTAATGGGAAGGGTGACCTCTTTACTCAGGACCCTCCTCTGATCAAGCACAGGGATGCTGGGGTACTTCATGTGTAGTCCATCACAAATCTCTAGGTGCTGTGGTTCAGGAGGTTTCCTAATTAACTATTTTATCCTCAGTGCTGTGCCGGCTGCACTGCAATATGCTGCAAAAGGCAAACTGGTCTTAAAACCACCCAGGCTTTGATAATAGGGGAACTAACTTAATTTGATTTCAATGTGGCCACTCGGGTTTGATCCTTGGGTCAAGAAGATCCCCTGGAGAAGGAAATGGAAACCCACTCCAGTATTCTTGCCTGGAAAATCCTATGGACAGAGGAACCTGACAGGCTACAGTCCATGGGGTCACAAAGCAGTAGGACAGGACTTAGTGACCAAAAAACAGCTTTTCATGTGTTAGGTACTATGTTAGGAGCTTCACATGCTTGCTTTCATTTAATCTTCAGACTATTTTTTCAAGGTGGGTGCTCTATGCCATCTTACAGATGAGGAAACTGAGACTCTAAGAAATTTGCTGGTTTGTATGAAGTCAAGGTCACACAGCCATTGGGAGATTGATCTAGGATTTTTCTTTTTTCTTTTTTTTTGGTGGTCAAAACACATAACATAAAACTTACCACCTAAACTCTTTGTAAGGTAGTCTAATAGCGTTAACTCTATTCACAGATTATGCAAAAAAAAATCTCTGGAATTTTTTCATCTTGCAAAACTGAAACTCTGGATCAGTTTTGGCAACCCACTTCAGTATTCTTGCCCCATTTCCCTTCCTTGCAGCCCCTGGCAACCTTGCATTTACTGTCTATGAGTTTGCCTACTCTTCTTGTTGTTATTTAGTTGCTCAGTTGTCTCTGACTTTTTTGTGACCCTGTAGTTGCAAAGAGTAGTCCTCTTTCTGTTTTGTGAAGATACCACAAGAAGTTGGCAGTCTAAAACCTGGAAAAGGGTCCTCAACTATGCTAGCACACTGATCTCAGACTTGAGAAATATACTTGTTTATAAGTCACTCAGTCTATGGTCATTCACTCAGTCATGTCCAACTTTTTGTGACCCCACAGACTGTAGCCCACCAGGCTCCACTAGTATCCTCTGTCCATGGGATTCTCCAGGCAAGAATACTGGAGTGTGTTGCCATCTTCCTAACCCAGGGATCGAGCCCACACCTCCTATGTTAGCAGCTGAGTTCTTTACCATTGAGTCACCCAGGAAGCCCTTGACTACTCTGGATACCTCTTATGAGTGGAATCACACCCAGTAGTTTTCTTTTCGTGACTGGATACTTTCACTAGAATAATGTCCTCAAGATCCATCCATGTTGTAGCATGTGTCAAAATTTCCTTCCTTCTTAAGGCTTCATGATATGCCATTGTGTGTAGAGACCACACTTTCTTTACAGAGCTAGGATTTTAATCTGAGTTTGGGAGACTCCAAATCCCATGCCTCTTTGTTGTGCGTAAGCCACGTTCTTTTGTCAGTGCTTTAAAGAGAATTATAACTTTCACATTATACATTAAATGCAAGAAAAGTGAGCTAGTGGTGTCCTGGCTCTGTTCTCAGCATTGCAAGCTCAGAGATGGAGTGGTGGAAGGGCTGACAGACCCCTTGGAAGTGACTTATGTACTTCTTGGGGAAGCACCCCATCCTTCTCATCACATAAGGCCCAGCCCCTACTCCTCCCATCACCCCGCACTGCCCACAACTGCCTCCCGCCACCCTCCAAACTCAGCACATGCCCTGGCCTCTGCTCTCCTGTAAGTCACGTACCAAGGTCTCCAGGACATCTTCAACGGAATATAAATAGCCCTGAGACCTCAGAGTCCCCACCCTTCCTCACGCAGCCTGCCCTGTTGCCCAACTTCTCCATCCTTGTCCTTGTGGGCTGTGCCAGTGTCCTGCTGCTTCTGCAAGCCTCTGGCTATGGTCATTTCTGCCGCCTCTCTGGTTTTCATCACTCGCCAAGGACAGCAGCTTCCTCCTCTGCAGCCCGAACCTTTCCCTTCCCCAGAAGCCCATCCAGACCCCTCCTCCAGGCCCCGATGGCTCTGCACCTGCACCTTGGGTCTTTATATCCACCCCCAGCACACTCCTGCCCTCCCCTCTCCCACCCCCCACCCGCCACCCTCAAGACTGGTCTTGAACCACCTATCACTGGTCTTCTCCACTATCATCTATTCAAGTCAAACTCAATGTGGGCCTGCTCAGATCTTCCCCTCAGCTGCTCATCCATCATCTTCACCTGACCCTCCCTGGTCAGCTTTGTTTGGTTCACGAGCATTTTCTGGCTCTGCCCCCACCCCCACCCCAATCCATTCACCTCACCTTCACCTCCAGCCTATGGACAGGCACCTAAGCCATCGTGGTTCTGGGCTGCCTCTCTTGTCCAAGCATCAACCCTGCCTTCTTCTCCCTCCCTCTCCTTAGGTTGCACTTTGTGACCCAGATTCACTCCACCCCATTATCTTATCATTTCTGACCTTTCTCAGGTTTTGATATAATTAACCTGTATCTTTATAAATATTTTAATAAACTATATATGGATTCCTCTTTCTTTTTACCTAAGTTCCCTTGAGCATGAACTAGGCTGGCTCTTCAGACCCCCAAGTGGCTCCGTCGCCCTCACAGCATGTATTATACCATAAATAAATTATACCATAAATAAATCAGGGCTGAGGAGAGGCAAGGTAACATCACATTGCTCTTCCAGTCAGGATGAGTCCAGTGGGGTCAGGGATGGGAAGGACGAGACCCAGAGGCACGGGAGCCAGGGTCCAGAGGCTGACGAGTGCCTGAGAAGGGGTTGGAATCTTCTAGCCAAACGAGCTCTGATGGTGATCCCTGAGAAGTTTAGGGGGTGTCTCTGTTCAGGTTTGGCGCCTAAACATGAGGGAGGGCTCCCCGGGCACTCAGCTAGAGCAGGATGCTGAGGGAGACTGCCCCCCACCCCCCGCAGCTACCCCCCAGGCCGGATGCACAGAGATCCCAAGGAAAGGGAAGCCATAGGAAGGACGTCACAGTCTGGCGGGAGCCTCACGGCTGCCTGGGGCCAAGGGGGTGAGTCCCCACTCATCGGAGGCCAAAGACACCACGGAAAAGACGCAACCTGCTCTTGCTCCCCACCCTGTCACAGACATAATAAAACCTTAAATAAGCCTCCCTTAACCCACATTTAATCCTGAGAGAAGGAAAGGGAAAGAGAAATGGGAGAATACTGAGTTGACTGAGGGGTTACCCCAAAGGAACAGAGTTTAAACCCGAAGTAACCAAATTACTCAAATTAGCTGCAGCCAGGCTTCACCGTCAGGAGGAAACAGGGTTGAACTGCTGAGCAGGCTTCACTGGCAGGCTGTGGAACCCTCTCTGTACAATGGTGTGCCCGCAAGCAGCCTGTGGAAGCAGGTGGCTTGTCCATTAGGCCCTCTGGGAGGGCAGGAGCTTCGGAGGTGACCTAGTGGGGCCTGTCACTTCAGTGACATTGACCCGGACCCAGGCAGGAGCAGGAATGTGGCCAGCAGGAGGGGGCCCAGCACCGGTGCCCTCTCCCCTGTCCCCTCCCCTGCCAGGCTTTCTATCACCGGTCACTGGTGCCCAGCGCTGCTCTCCCCTGAAAGTAGGAGATGCCACACTGAGGTTTACAAGAACAGGCAAACTGAGTTAATATGACAGTGCTGGCTTAAACGACAGGACTCACTAATTCCCAACATCATGCCAACATCAGATGTGCAGAGCCGGAAGAAACTTTTTAACATAAAAATCTAGGTGGGGCAGAGGAGCTGAGGGGGTAGGCAGATCCTTGCCAGACCCCAGGTTGGGGTGACTTGGGGCCAGAGATCAGGCACCAGGAGCTCCCATCCTGCCAGGTGCACAAGTGGTAGGGCCCTGGCCAGGCATCCATGGAGCTAAAGGGTTAAACTTCAGGCAGTCCTCATTCCAACATTTGCTTTACCTTTCACAGGACGGGTGTTTCCCTCCCCAAATCATACCCCTTCCCATAATCACCTAGCATTTCTTCACAGTTATGGAGAAGTGAACGCAACTTGTTCTTACCTTTTTGTGAGTGCAGTCCTCTCCTCAGTTCCCCTCAGCTTCTGAGCTAAGAGTAGAAAATGCTGGTGTTGAACGATGGAATCACATATCATCATTCTGCAGTGACTGAAGATTCATCGTCCGCATGCGATGCTACATTTCCCCCAGAGAATCAACGAAGTGTAGCACGGAAGCAGAGAAATGTATTCAAAAGCATATTATTAATATGAGTAATCTCATAAGCTCATTATGAGTACATTTATTCCAAGTGATAAGTGAAAGTGGATACCTCTTTATATGGTGTCTAGACAAGCATGCCTGATGTTTCAGAAGCACTTGTTGAACGAAAAGTGTCTCAGCAACTGTAGCTAAATGTCTCCTTCAATGTCATTGGCTCAAATAAGCTGAAAATTATTCTGTTAATCATACCTGTCATTTATAACCCAAGCTATTGCTGATTTTACACTATAAGACAAATATTTTCAAGTCTGTGAACCTAGTTTAACCTGTCAAATTGTTTCTGGCTAGCTTTTAGCAGTGGGGGTGGGGGTTGCAGAGGAGACGGGCAGGTGATAGAAATGCCTGGGGGCTTTGGCTTTGGGAAGACCATCTGCCTGTGCTTTTGTCCAAGTTGTCATTCAGTCGCTCAGTCATATCTCAGTCCATGACTCTGCGACCCCATGGACTGCAGCCTGCCAGGCCTCCCTGTCCTTCACCATCTCCCAGAGTTTGCTCAGACTCATGTCCATCGAGTCAGTGATGCCATCCAAACATCTCATCCTCGGTCGCCCCCTTCTCCTCCTGCCCTCAATCTTTCCCAGCATCAAGGTCTTTCCCAATGAGTCAGCTCCTCGAGTGAGGTGGCCAAAGGATTGGAGCTTCAGCTTCAGCATCAGTCCTTCCAGTGAATATTCAGGATTAATATAAGTCAGTCCAAGTAAAGAGCCATAAGTAAAATCTTGAGTTGTCCAGCCCAGGGAGCTAGGAAAGGGCCTGAGGTCAGTGGTGCTAAGGACTGAGGCAGGAAGCTGAGGACGGGCAGCCAAGTTAGAGGCCTGTAGTCCTTCCTGCTCACAAACCCCTAGGTCATGACCCTTACACAAGTGAGGGTAGCCAGCACCACTTCCTCGCATGGAATGCAAGGACAGCTAAGTTCTCTGATTTTGTTCAAGGGAGAGTCAAAGGTGACAGTGCTAACAATGACCATGCGACTAAGGATCATAGGAGGAAGGTATGATGGACCCTGACAGAGACTGACCACTTGTGACCCAACCCTCACCTCCATATGTTGAAACCTAATCCCCAAGGTGATGGTATGAGGAGGTGGGGCCTTTCGGAGGTGATTAGGTCTTGAGGGTATGGCAACCCACTCCAATTTTCTCGCCTGGAGAATCCCCATGGACAGAGGAGCCTCGTGGGCTATGGTCCATAGGGTTGCAAAAAGTAGGACACAACTGAAGCAACTTAGCATGCATGCACGTGGGTCATGAGGAGGGACCCCTCCTAAACAAGATTCATGCCCTTATAAAAGAGACCCTGGAGAGCCCCCTTGCCTCCCACCATGTGAGGACACAGCAAGAATGTGCCAGCTATGAACTAGGAAGTGGACTCTCACCAGACACTGAATCAGATGGAGCCTTAATCTTGGACTTCTCGGCCTCCAGCACTGGGAGAAAGAAATGTCTATTGTTTATAAGCCATCCAGCCAATGGTGGTTGTGGTAGCAGCCTGAATGTGTAAGACAACCCCTTTCACAGGTAAAAAGGTCTTTGTGTGTGGTGAGTAAAGATGGAAGTGGCAGCTGAACCCTTCAGTACATACCCTTGCTCTGTTTTATTTATAATAACCGGATACTCACTGTGCACTGGGCACTCTTCTAAATGCTTGGCTCAGGCTAACATGTTTATTCATGATGACCCTGAACCTGGTCACTCGCCCGTGGAGATGAAGCTGCGCGGGGGATGCTTCGCAGCTGGGCCAGCCTGTGCCCACCCACCGCACGGCACCGTGTTGCTTCTCTGAGGGTCAGCAGTGCCGGGTCACAGCGTGCTCCTCGCCCTCTGGCTCTAATCACCTCTGGAACCACCTGACTATCTGTTTACTCCTTCAGCACCATTTTCTCCAAGATGGCCAAGACTAGCTGTGTGACACTCCCCACCGTCTCCAGGACCCAACACGATACCTGGCACATTGTAGGCCTTGGAAAACAAATGGCTGGCTTCAAGGATCTGTTCTATTCATCTGTCACATATGTGGAACTGAGCTGAAAACGGGAACAGTCTTAGAATTCATCTTGTTCGGTTGAAATGAATACATTCCAAGTATATGAGACATTTCCAAAGTCTAAAATCATCTAAAAACTCTGGTTTTGCAAAACAGCAATATGAGATACCATCTATTAAAAATGTACTCTTTTCTAGGCAGTTATGTTAAGTATGTGGCATGTATTTTCTCATTTAATTCTTATCGCAACTCCATAAAGTAGATACTATTTTGTCTATTCCTTTTTCTTTTTGTTGCCATTTCAAATGTACTAGAATTGGGTTCATTGGAACTGGGTTAATTGGTTCAGGACACACTGTCGTTCCAGGCTTGGCCCTCTTCTGCTCATCTTTTATTCATTTATTCATATTTTAAATAACAAAATAAACTTGCCAGTAAACTTACCGCCCAACCCACGAACCAAAACATGAACAGTAACTTGTGTCCTTCTCTGTGCTCCTCCCAATCCATTCTCTTGCCCGCCCCACACACAACCCCACTATCCTGAATTTTGCATTTCCTTGTTTTTTTCCACTGTATGCCCAAATGCTTGATTGCTCAGCTTTCGTTAGATTTGGACTTGATGCAAAGGGTGGCAGGCTTTTGTTCACCAAGCATCACATTCCTTAGGTTCATCCATGCTTTCACAAGTGGCTGAGCTTCATTCATTTTCCTGGCTGTGTGATTTTTTTCCATACATACTTCCATTGACTGGCATTTCTGTTGCCTTTCCTTTCCTTGCTCTTATGAAGGGGTGTTTCTCCTGGGTGTGATATCGATTTTACAGAGGAAGAAATAGAGGCACAGAGAAGTTAAAGAACTCACCAAAGACCTCCCAGCCAGTAAGTGGCTGAGCCAGTATCTGAACCTAGATCTTTAGCTCTAAAGCATGTTCTACAGCTTCTATTGGCCTTCCCACGAGAAAGAGCTAACAGGAGGTAAAGGGCACATTTTCCTTCCTCATTTTACCCCACCCTCACTTTGTCTATAGGAGAAGGAAAAACTAGTACGTTGACTTAATTAGCCTTTCAAATAAAATCACTTACCCTCCTGAATCCAGCAGTTATCCACTCCTCCCCATTTCAAAAAAAATTGTTGGGTACAATATTTATCTCAGAGATGACATGTCCAAATAGTTTGGCTTTACACCTTACAATCCCTTTAGCTCTTGGTTTGGGGCCTAAATTCCCTTTACGACAGAATCAACTGCACATGCCTGTATGTTTTTTTTTTTTTTCCCCATCAGAAGTTTTAAAGAAGAAAATGGTGGGAAAATAAAATAAAATGTTCACTTCTACAGTCTGCTGTTACGTATCTAGAGGCACCTCTTCAGGTTAAAAATAGGTTTTACATGGAAGACAGCTCAGTAAAATAAAAGTTGATCATATAAACTACAGACCACAATTTTAAAACACAAATGATTTTGCTTACCGGTGAAGAAACTTTCCAAAGAGAATGCTTAGTTATTTGGAATTTAGAAAAAAAAAAAAAAGGAATGCAATATGTTTGCATTTATCCAGTTTGCTCTTTGAAAAAAACAGACGCTGCTGTTGTTTTGGGCACTAAACAAGGTAAACCTTGACTTCGTGGAGATGTTACCTGTGGACCAGACTGAGGTCTGGTTTCTACAAGGTCATGCTCTGGCTTCAGAAACCTCACTGGCCCCTGTGCTATCACTCTTGCATTCCTTACAATAGACCATGCTGTGGGCAACCCATTTCCTTAACAGCTATTTCTCATGTCTGTTTGCAACCTTTCTGGGCATGGGAATTTGAGGCACACAGATGTTCTTACTATTGTTTAAAAATAAGAAACAAAAAATGTTTACACTCATATAACAACTGGACATAAAGTTTAGAAAACAGAAGGAAAAAAAATCTAACATACTCCCACCATCCTCAAACTTCTGCCATTGTTGTTTTTCCTTTTCCTCCTGGCCTGTGTGTGCACACATCATCTATAGGGACAAACAGGGATGTGTCTACAATTCCCTGTGCTGCAGATCTTGAGACAAAGTAGTCATGCAAAGGTAGTTTATTTGAGGCGTGCAGACAATACCACGGGGGGCATGGGGAATCCATACAGTGGAGGAGAGAAGACAATAAAGAGCACCCTTATCAAGCGATAGAAGCTTAATCCCCAAGGAAATTTGGGAACATAGTGCTAAACATGCAGCTCAAAGGGGTACTGGAGGTAGGGTACTTACACATTGACTGCCCATGGCCACTGCTTAAGGACTGGTGTGGGGTGGAAAAGAGGAGGTAATTTCTCAACTGTGTGCATGTCCACAATCGGGGGTACCTGGGGGAATAGCTCCCCAATTCAGGGATGTTCAGCCTGGTGGCTGGAAATTGGTTAGAACAACTGAAAACCCTTAGAGACATGGGTGGACCCAGAGTGTCTCCTCTATGGCTTTGTTCACTTGACATTCATTACGACACTTACCTAGACTTCCTTGTTGCTACAGTCTTTACCCTTATGAGATTAGTTTCCACATAACATTTCATAATGGAATCATAATCTACTCCTCTGATAGTGGATATTACATTGCTTCAAAATGGAACAGGTGAGGGACTTCCCTGGAGGTCTCTGGCAGTCCAGTAGTTAAGAGGCTGAGTTTCCAGTGTAGAGGGCACGAGTTCCATCCCTGGTCAGGGAACTAAGATCCCATGTGCAGTGCAGCTAAAAAATAAAAAAGGAAGAAAGAAAAGAAAAATGGAACAAGTGAGTTGGCAACAAATAGCTAACTTATTTCTGTCCAAGTTCTCAAAGCTGAAGCTGTGTACCAGGGGAAATATGTGTTCTTAAAGAAACTGGAAGTTCTCTGGTCAAACAAGCCAAGTAGAACACCTCAGATGAAGACAGCTGAGAAAATCACGACCAAGTAGCCCAGTGGCACATGCTCTAAATCAGATGTACTGTTATTTAGAGTGACTCTTTAATTGTTAGTGTTCTTGCGATAGCTGTACTTTGTTCTTCAAGATGTCTAAGGTCTATAAATTTCATTTATTAACACATTGTACTGGGGCCGTGATAGTGGGAAACACAAGCTATTAAATCATTTTGGTACCGGCAAGTAACACTGAAACGAGACCTAGATTTGGCTGTGGTTGGCCCCCAAGTAGATGCGCCATCTTGGGGCAGGCATGTGTATCTCAGTGTCTCACCTGAAAGTCAAGCTGTGTGGCAAATACCATCTGAAGTTTCTCCTACAGTCATCACCACCCTCCCCTGCTTCTTTACTAGCACTACTCTGATTTTCTGTAGCTACCAGGTGGAGAGGCCCTGTTCTTGGGGTAAGCAGTCCCAACACAACCCCAGAGGAAAAGTCCTGATTGGCTGGAGCCACCTCTAGTAATTCCTTTCTCCTCAGCCACATGCTCACTTCCCTAGATTCCTCTGAAGCTAGGAAAGTGATGGTCATTCAGTCATATCCGACTATTTGCAACCCCATGGACTGTAGTCCGCCAGGATTCTCTGTCCATGGGACCTCCCAGGCAAGAATACTGGAGAGGGTTGCCATTCCCTTCTCCATGGGATCTTCCCAACCCAGGGATTGAACCCATGTCTCCCGCGTTGCAGGCAGATTCTCTACCTACCATCTGAGTCACAAGGGAAATTAGGAAAAGGTGAAGTTTAAAAAAAAAATTAAATCACACATGATGTAACATTTTCCATATGCTTCTCTTTAAGTACTTCATGTATATTTCAACCACCCTGGGGCTAAGCATACTATTACCATCCCATTTACCAAGGAGGAAACTGTGCCCCAGAGAAGCCAAGTGAATTTTCCAGAATAACGACAGGTAAGTCTTGAAACGAAGACTTACCCCAGCTCATTTCCAATATCAATGCTCCTTTGTCATATGAGGAATATCTAGGTTTGTCTTTAAGTAACCAGGAGTCCATCCAAATATGTGCCTGCCTGAATTAGCAAAGGCTGTCCTGTGGAGACACTGGCTTCCTGCATCACCTTCCTCACCACTGAGAAGTCCCACAGGAGTCACCTCCCAGGTTTGAAGGATCAAAATTCATAGTTTCTCATGAGGGCCTGATTATGAACATCAAAGTCATGTTACTGAAAGGGAGGAATGCTTAATCCCTTTTTCCCCACCCTGTCAAGGTTAGGTTGTATTGGTTAGACTGCTGGCAGAACTGCCTTCTCTCTAGTTCTTCCCTCTGTCTCACAGGAAAGTGCAAGTGCACGTGTACATGTGTGCACTCACGCACACACACACAGACACACACACACACTCACCGGGTACCCATGTCAGTGGTGCTTCAGTACACTCTTCTTCTCCATGCTCTTTCCTCAACTTCCTACTTGGAGAAATTTCCTCAAACCTCATCCCAACCTGCTCTCACATCCTGAGGTCACTGACTTGTACTTTTTCTTCAGGTTTTGTTGACTCTCACTTGTTGGTCCCTGGTGCACCACAATCCTTCATTCGAGAAGGATGGGCTCTTTTTCAGAGTCCTTATTTTCTGTCTTAGCAGCTGGCCGACACCACTCCCAAGTCCACAGGGTCTTTAGGTTCCAGCTACCTTGACCCCGACCTCTACAGGAGCAACTTTGGCTGGAGCATCAAAGACTCAGGCAGTAACTTTAATTGTTGGTTGTCAGCAACATGAGGCTCTCCAGTGAGCACCGCTCATTCATCATCCTAGGTCTGGTTCATCAAACCATGGTCCTGGAGGATATGACTTGAGGTTTTATTTGAAGAACCATCCTTGGTTCTCTTTGATAACAGTGACCAGTGGGTTATAGGAAAATATTGTCTCAGAGTTCAAGTTGGAGAAGGCTGTATTACAGAAACTGTAACCCTTCAGCTTAATCTGCCCAGGAGACAGCCAGAAGCATTCAGAGAATAAGTTGAGGAAGAAGCCCTAAGAGTCATCATGAATTCAGGAAGAACAAATCAGGTCAGGCTGACCTTGCCTTCACTCTTGAGAGGACTGGTAAATGAGGAAAGCAAGTCTTTAGCCTCACTCCCAGTACAATCAGTGGAAGGAGGATGGTAGAGGTATAAATTGACCCCCAGGGATTAGACATATACTCAGTCTATATTAACCTGTTCTCTGCCTCTTGAAATATAAAAGAGAAAACTTTAAACTGGGCAATTGTTACATCTGAATACTCAGAGGGCTGTTTGTGTAGAAAAGGATTAGATTTCCACGGGCAGAACCAGGAGCAGTGTGTGCAAACCACAGGGAGGCAGTCCTGTGCACCACATGGGGAAAAACGAGCGCATGCTTAGAGCAGAGCTTCTTAAACTGAGTTATGTATAGACCCTCATACAGAAAAGAACATTCTTCAAATCCCCAGGGTTTACAAATATTTTTCTATAATATCTCTCTTCTTTTTTATTGAAGTGTAGTTGATTTACAATGTTAGTTTCAGATGTACAACATAGTGATTTGATATTTTTATAGATTATACTCCATTTAGTTATTACAAAAGAAGGGGCTGTGCTTGTGGGTTAGACTGCTGGCAGAACTAAAATAATTCTCTGTGCTGTACAATGTATTCTTGTTTATCTACTTTATATGCAGTAGTTTGTATCTCTTAATCTCATACCCTTATCTTGCCCCTTCCCGCTCTACTCTTTCCCCATTAGTAACCACTAGTTCACTCTGTATCTGTGAGTCTATTTCTGTTTGGGTATATACATTTACTTTTTAGTTTCCACATATAAGCAATAACAGAGTACTTGCCTTTCCTTGACTTATTTCACTAAACATTATACTCTCTAGATCCATTCATGTTGTTGCAATGGCAGAATTTCATTCTCTTTTTAAATGGTTAAGTAACATTCCATTGTAGATACAAACATACCACATCTTCATTCATCTGTTGATGGAAATTTAGGTTGCCTTCATATCTTGGCTGCTATAAACAGTGCTGCTATGAACACTGGGGAGCATGTATCTTTTCAAATTAAGTATTTTCATTTTCTTTAAGTATATACCCAGGAATGAAATCGCTGGATCATATAGTAGTTCTATTTTTATTTTTTTGAGGAACCCCCTTACTATCTTCCATAGTGACTACACCAATTTACATTCCCACCAACACTATACAAATGTTCCTGTTTCTCCACATCCTTGCCAATATTTGTTATTTTTGGTCTTTTTGATGACAGCTACTCTGACAGGTGTGAGGTGATATCTCATTGTGGTTTTAATTTGCATTTCCCTGGTGACTAGTGATAGTGAGCATTTTTTTATGTGGCTGTTGGCCATCTGTATGTCTTCTTTGGAAAAACATTTATACAGGTCTTCTGCCTGCTTTTTAATTGGGTTGTTTTTTTGATACTAAGTTGGATGAGGTGTTCATATATTTTTTATATTAACCTCTTAACAGTCATAGTATTTGCAAGTATTTTCTCTATGAAAGTGAAAGTCACTCAGTCATGTCTGACTCTGTGACCCCATGGACTATACAGTCCATGGAATTCTCCAGGCCAGAACACTGGAGTGGGTAGCCTTTCCCTTCTCCAGGGGATCTTCCCAACCCAGGGATCGAACCCAGGTCTCCCACATTGCAGGCAGATTCTTTACCAGCTGAGCCACAGGGAAGTCCAAGGATATTGGAATGGGTAGCCTATTCTTTCTCCAGAGGGTCTTCCCAACCCAGAAATTGAAGCAGCATCTCCTGCATTGCAGGTGGATGTTGAGCTACCAGGAAAGCTATTTTCTCTATAGCATTTCTTAATTATGGGCATATAACTAGGTTTAAGTCCTTATACTTACAGTTAAACAAATTTACAAATTAAATTAACGAACTACCTTTACAAATGTAGTTAAATGCAAAAAAACTACAATGTCAGCAATACTGAAATAGCCTTATTTTAATGTGAGAGATGATGTTGTTTGCTGAAACAAAATCACCCTTCAGGACATGAATATGGTACCAATGATGGTTTTTATCTTGGAGGTGTAGGTCACTGCATAATTTGCAATGACTCAAACAAAACATATTTCTTTTTCTGAACCACAGACAAACCTCCATTAGTGAGGCATGCTGTCACTTTTCTTCACTAAAATTAACAACACTTGTTGCCTGTTCAGTCCAGGTCTGTTCTTTACTTATTAGTCCCAAAGAAAGTTGAACTAGTCTCATAACACATAAACGAAAGTACTACTGAAAATATCTCTGGTGGTCCTCAGGTAAAAAGTGATCCTTGCATTTGTCAAACACCCTAGGCTTCAGGGAGGGATGGATTGGGAGTCTGGGATTAGCAGATGCAAACTATTATATGTAGAATAGATAAACAACAAGGTCCTTCTGTATAGCACAGGGAACTGCAGTCAATATCCTATGATAAACCTAATGGAAAAGAATGTGAAAAAAATGTGCATACATGTATAACTGAATCATATCACTGTAGAGCAGAAATTAAATCAACTGTAAATCAATTATACCTCAATAAAATAAATTAAAAAATAAAACCTCTAGAATGTAAAACACAAAGAACAAACCCTAGTACAAAGTATGGACTTTAATTAATAATAATGCACTGATCTTGGCTCAACAAACGTGCTACACTAATGTAAGATATCAGTCATATGGAAACTGGAGGTGGAGGAGTCAGGGGGTATAAGGTACATCTATACTTTTCACTCAGTTTTCCTACAAACCTAAAACTGATCATAAACAGAAAGTTTACTAAGTAGAAAAAAATGGTCACTATAGCATGTTTACATATTAATTCTTTCAGTTGTTGTCCAAATGAAAAGGCAAAAATTTGCACATCTCACTTAGAACTCGTAGCCCTCCAAGAATACGTTTGTGTGTTCCAGGCTCCTCACCATGGTTCAAGTGCTAAAATCAGGGGTTCGGGAATGGAGTGGGGTATTCTGAAAAGCCATTAGAACTCTTTCTTCAAAGTGTCCCAGAAAATGTCTTGAAGGTCGTCTTTCAAAGATGTTCTTCTGGGGATATTTGTTTTCGGAGAGAGGTTAGAACACATGATCTCTAATTCCAAGATTATATAATTTTAGTTTTTATGAAGATTTAACCCTCAATTAATTTGCTTTTAGTTCTATTTTTCACAGACTGCAGTGGCCCAATGCCAGAACAATAATGTACTTGAACTTCTAGCTTTCTAAGTCTTTCTCTTAATTCCCACAAGCCTGTCCAAATAGCAACAATTTCATCTAGGCCAACCAATTGTCAATTTTTGGTCCTGGGAAAGAATAACTAATAAACCCCACTTCATTCCAGCAAACCCAGATCACATTCCTTTCTGATGGCTTATCGCATTCCACTCCGAGCTGAGTTCCATAGTTCTAGCTGCACTTGACATCTTTGGGCAATGCTCTTCCTAACTTTTCTCTTAGAGAAACCCTAGAAAACCTTTATATTCGTTATTCCCTATGGAAAATATTTCCTTCCAGGTATCTGAGGCTAGGCTAGATTTATAAAGGACTCATGTAATTCTAAACTTTTTAAACATGCTATTGAATTCACATGTGTACATCTTTGTTTAGTTTTAGCAAACAACAATGGCACGTTAGAAGCTGGAACATCGTGGGCATTGAGAAAGTAAAAAAACACCTTCTGCAAAGTGTTCACTGGATCTGAATATTGAATTTCTTCAACTGGGGTAGAATAGTTTTCCATTTGAAAGCAAGTAAGAGGGATCCTAGTCATAAGCATGGGTGTCTAAGGGAGGAGTAGACACCCACGATTTCTGGCTCCCGTCTGTCTCTCTCCTGTCGCATTACATCAGACTGCTCACACTTCTGATGTGACTTCCAGCAAGGATGGCTGACTGAGGCACGGCTTTTCAACGCCACCTACCATCTGCCCTGAGAACTGCATTAGCATCTCAGACGTCCCGGTCTGCAATCCATAATGGATTCGACTCTCCCAATCGAAGGAAGAGATGTATTGGAATAAAAAGAAAGAATAAAATGGAAGAGGAAGTGAACAGTCAAAGATTCTGGGGAATAAGCCTGAAAAATCAGGCGGCAAGGAAAACCTGTCTCTATCTCAATTTTGCTATTTCCAAAAGGGAACCTTTACTTATAAAAGGTTACAATCAAACTCAAATAGGGATGAGTGATGTTTCCAGTGTAGTAAGATCTAGTAATTACTCTTAGGTTGAATTAAAAGCAGTCATTTGATAATGCACCCATTGAAGGATGAAAGCATCCTTCTTTTAATAGTGCTATCCCAGTGTGTTCCCTGTCTGAAAGTTATCACAAGGCATTTTTGAACACAGTAACAAGTTAAAAGAAAGACAAAACATGCCTCCCTAAAGTGTTGAGACTCTTCTTTTTTCACTTGAGTGGTAATTTTTTTTTCATACTTTCACCAGTTTCAGGAAAGGGTGGGTTAGAGTCAGGGGCTTCCTGAAACTTTTCAGAACAAAAATTCTAATTCAGTGTGTTCAGAGGGGCCCCGTGAGAATCGTGTTTTGGAACATACCGACCCCATGTGGTATTATCTTTGCCAACTTTGCAGTTTCGTGTGCGATTTATTTTTAATCTTTAACAAAGCATGCCTGTGTTTATCTTAACTAACGAAAAAAGTGTAATCATTTAAAACAAAACTTTTAAAAATAATTAAATATACAATGAATGCTGAAACATAAAAGTCAGACAGAATGTTACCTTAACAAGAAAGAGCTTTCTAAAGATCAAAGGATTGCTGTTTGTTTTATTTGCTTAAGTAACCAGTACTTTCACTTTAAGGGATTCGGTGGCTATTTGAAGGAGGCTAGGAGGTATCCACTGCCCAACCCCCACCAAGATAAAGGCCTCCCACCCCTCACATTGAGAGCTGGGAACTTTACTTATTGACACTAAAAATACATTCTTCGTGTTTAGAATAGAATGCTGAGATTTGATTGAAGACAGTACATGAATCAAGCGAATGGCATTTGGGGGGGGGGCATGTCTTTCAATCTTATTTAGAAGTTTTGGGGAAAGACCATCTTTTGAGCTTTCCTTTTGTGTGTGTGTGTGGCCATATGTCATCATTGCAGCACTGAGGAGGTACTGCATAGGCTTCTATGACCATCATGGAATGCAGTGCTTCCGAGTGCAATGCACCTCTTATATTGCCGATTTTAATGTTAGGTTCAATAAAAGAGGGAAGAAATGGGCTTTAGAGCATGAATGTCTTTTTTTCCTCTAAGTACCTTCAGATTTGGGTTTTAAGTCAGTGATACTAGCTAAGTCATTTGTGGACTGACAAGTGAGAACAGGATGAGATGGAAATACATTCAGTTCACTTGGTGGTGGCCTGTAAGAGGTGGGTTTGTGTAATGGTGGTCCCTCCTTCTATGAGGCCACTGTAATCAGCCAAAGCAACCTTAGATGGTGCAATATCTGGTTGTTCCCAGTCTGCTATCAGGTGAGCCCTACTAAATGCTCCATATATACCACTCAAAGAGAAATGATAGTTCTTTTCATTTGTCTCCTGTGTTCCCTCCAAACAGCTTTAAAATCTTTGCTACTTTTTATGAAAACTTTCAACCAATACTTATTTTGCATGTGACTAGATCGTGATTTCTGGGGTTTTTTAAGGGCACTGTGGCTGAATTTTCTACCCAGGAAGTATAGCAAAATGCTGAGCTTGAGCTCTAGAACCTGATTCTGTCACTGACTTATGACAGTCAGTGCAGTGAAGGTTTCTGAGTCTTAATTTGCTCATTTGCAAAATGGCAATTATTAATAATGTTTAATTCAAAAGGTTTAAACACAGGTAGAGGTCTCAACACATGGTCCGGCATTATGTGGGAACTGTTTTAAGGAAGGATATGTATCCAAGATCCTAAATCAATTACCAGAAGCCAAATCAATTACCAGAAGGTTGAGGGAATCTCACATCATCTTTTTTTATTTTTGCTTTTTGGCCATGCCATTCAGTCAACCAGGGATCAAACCCACACCTGTTGCAGTGGAACAAGAGTCTTAACCACTGGATCGCCAGGGAAGTTCCCCACACCACCCCTCTCTTTTCACCTTGGTTCCTTTCTGCTACCATCTCACTGAATGATCTGGAAGTTCTTCTCAGTAGGATGTTCCTCAGCAGGCAGTCCACAGGCACACGCTGTGAGGGTGGAAGGAAGAAGGTCCTGAAGCAAAGACAGTGAACCTGACAAATGCAGACAGGACAGAATATTCATGCTGAAGGTTTTTTTGTTGGTGGTGGTTCAGTCATTCTTCAGAACCCTACACGGGACTGAACTTAATTGCAGTGTGCAATAACTATCCCAGGACTCCAGGAAATCTTACAGAAAACAAATCCTCTCACGGTTGGGAGAAGCATAATGCAAATATTCCAAACATTAGATACTCCCCCAATCATGGTTTAGGAATGCACTGAATCAGCAAATTACTTTGTTTTGCTTAGTTTACTTTAATGGGCGGCAGTATGGCAGAATGGTGAAGTGAGGAAGCGCGGTTGTTACAGTTTTAAAAATTATTTCATGGTATTGTTACCAATAATTGCTTGATTGCTGGTTGACACCTAATAACTACAAACCCATCAGAACTGGAAAGGTAGACTGTATGTATGAGAGGTAATAAAAGCAAGTTTTAAAAGTACTGAAGACAGGGCAGGGGGCTAGTACTTTTAAAAGGGAGGAAATAAGACTCATTATTTGGGGTAGGCTAATTGTTATGTCAGGTTTCCAAGAGTTATTTTGGTTTGCAGAAAGACTTGAGCTTGGATCCTATCAAATAAAGGCTTCTCTTAAAGTTTGCAAATGACTGAATAAGTGATTTTCTAAACCCTTCATTTTATCCACAGCATGACGAACATGAATATCTGGACTGAGTCCACAGTGCTTTTCCTAATGTTGATCCCGCAGCTCCTTTTCAATTCTGGATTCAGAGAAGTTCTAGCCTAAGTGTGGCTGACTCAATGAAGTTAGATGGCTCTGTGGGCCCTGCCGTATCTCTATTGGAATGTTTTTTATAGTCACAACCTCAGCTGCAAAATTACTGATGAGTAGACACTTATAGCCCCAATCCCGTAACTCTACCACAAAAATAGAATTTCAGACTCTTTCAATACGAACATTATCTAGAGAAAACTATATCTAGGTCTTCCCTGATAAGTTACATGAATCAGTGCTTTGTTTCTATAAACTAAAGTTAGAAACTCAAGAGTGACTCACTTTTCTTTTTTGCATGCATCTAAGTGAACAAGGAAGTCACACTGCTTCTGGTGTTGCTTTCTTTACCACGAAAAAAAAAAAAACTTGCTCCTTCTCGAGCATCCTTTTTAGGTCAGCAATTTTGAAGTGCAGGACTTATTGGTGTCCAAGCGGAAAGGGCTGATGCTCTGATTTATCACGACTCCCTCCAAGTGGAGTTCTTCCATGGCTGGAGAAAGGAAAACATTTGTTGTACTTATACTGAATGTGCTTCCTGTGTAAAATAACCTTTAACTCTGTGGAGATCCCCCATTTTAAGGATTGGGATATAGTAGAAATAGAAGGAAATCCAAATGCCCCAGTAGCATCCACTCTCCTCCCCGGTAGGTCAGGCTGCAACCATCTGAGGGACAGAAATGGTTGCTTGGGAAGCATTCAAGGCTTCTCTTTCTCCTATTTTAAGATATGACCATTTTGATTGTTTAAAAATGTGTGTGACATTCTGACCCATTAAGGAGACTGGGCTATGTCAATCAGGGGAATGAGGTGGGTAGACTGGGGAATTCTGGCATTCACACATTTGTCGTAGGGATGGGAGGGACTCTTGTCAACTGGAGAACCAGCTCTCAAACCCAAGCCAGACTGCAGCTGCCTGCATCTCCCTATCTTCATGATACAAATATGACTGAATCTACTCAGTCTACCTCAGTACTGGCTCAGGGTGACTGCCCTGAGCACTGAAACGATTCTTCCTACACAGAACCTGAAATGGGATTCCCTACACTGAATGAGGTGAAAACCTGGGATCAATCAACTAAAGAAACAAGCTTTTCAAGCATATTTGAGTTTTTGCAGTGAAGTTGTTATTTAGTTGCTGAGTTGTGTCTGACTCTTTGCAACCCCATGAACTATAGCTCACCAGGCTCCTCTGTCCATGGAAATTCCCAGGCAAGAATACTGGAGTGGATTGTCATTTCATTCTCCAGAGGATCTCCCCAGACCAGAGATGGAACCTGCATCTCCTGCAATGGCAGGGAGATTCTTTACCACTGAGCCACCAGGGAAGCCCTTTGTAGTACAGTAGCCCAGCTCTTTACGAGCTGTGAGAAAATGTCTATGTGATAGGGAAGAGAGGTTAAGCACACACTTTCTGAGCTTCCCCAGATTGTAGGCTCTGTGTGTCCTCGTGCAGCACAAGATCACGTCCCGTCCCAGAAAGCCACACCTGAATAATGCAGTTGCCATTCTTAGAATGCATCTAGCAGTGGATTAACAGGAGCGCTTTCCACAGGTCAATCAATGGCATCTTTGCTTCTGGCTGGCTTGCAGATTGCTCCTTCTTAAGACATGTCTTCTTTTTAAAAGACAGCTGAGCTTGTTGGAAGACAGAAGAGTAAAGAGAATGAGCTGTTTTGATCTATCATTCCCTATCTCACTCTCTCCTTCCTCTTCTTTCCCACTTACACTTGCAACTCCTTCAGGCCAGACTTTCTGATTACCTTGATTTTCATTTCTTTTTCCTCCTCCTTCCTAAAAATGAATGATATATCTCAAACATAATGACTCAAGCAGCATGTATGTCTCATGTGTTTGACTGCATTTCTGGTTCCTAAGAATTAGGAACCAGAGTTCAGTTCAGTTTAGTTGCTCAGTCGTGTCTGACTCTTTGAAACCTTATGGACAGCAGCACACTAGGCTTCCCTTGTGGTACTTGTCCAGCTAAGTCTGACAACCTATGGTGTAGTAGAAGAAACACTGTCTGGTACTTTTAGTAGGTATTTGATATTAGTTTGTCTTTTTAAAAATTGATCTGCAGGTCAGCTACAGGTTTTGATTAAAAAGAAAATACTTAAATCAAATTTATCAATATTTTCAAAGACAGATTTCTTCACATACATGATTCAATATGACCAGTAGTTGTTTGAAATGTTACTGAGCACTTACTCTGTTACAGTGCTTGTTGCACTTTACAGAGAAATAAAGGATCATGTTTTGATTAAGATTAATTTTGGATGCAATTGAATACCTGACTAAAGAATAAGCATTGCTATACATTGCTATACATTAAGCAAAAAGGCAATTATTTTCTTCCTATACAAGAAGCCTGGTGGTGGTGGTGATTTAGTGACCAACTCGTGTCTGACTCTTGCAACCCCATGGACTGTAGCCTGCCAGGCTCTTCTGTCCAGGGTATTTCCCAGGCAAGAATACTGTAGTGGGTTGACACTTCCTTCTCCAAGCATGAAGCCTAGAAGTAGGCAATTCAGTGCTCAGTGAGGTTATTAAGGGCTTGGATTCTTTCTCTTCTACTTTTCCATTCTTCCGTTTGTAATCTCATGATTTCAAGATGATTCTCACAGGTCCAGATCTCATAACTGTGTTCAAATGAGGTGGTGGCTGAGGGATGAAGGACAGGTCAGGGTAAATGTGACTTTTTTAAAAGAGTGTCATCCCTGTTTGAGCAAACTCCAGGAGACAGTGAAGGACAGGGAAACCCGGCATGCTGCAGTCCATGAGGCTACAAAGAGTTGGACATGACTTAGTGACTGAACAATGACAACAACAACCCCTGTTTTATCACAGAAATATGCCCAACAAATTCAAGGCATGATAAATAAAAAGGCACATTCATATCAAGGTACTTTGTGGTCAAAAGATAAAGAAAAAATCTTAAAAGCAGAGGAGAAATAGATTATTTACAGAAGAAAAACAGACTTTGGGCACACTTATCAAAAGCAACATGGATTTCAGAAAGCACTGGAATAGTACCTTCAAAATGCAGAGAGAAAGTAATTGACAACCGAATTTTCTATAACCAACAATCTTTCAAGAATGATGGTGGAAAAAAAACATTTTCAGACAGACTACAAAATGAGTGTTAACTATCACTCAGAGAAACTTCTACAGGATATACTTTAGGATGAAGAAAACTCATAGCAGAAAGAAGGTGAGAGATCCCAAACAATGAAGAAAATGATGAATACATGGATAAAGCTATAAAATTACTGTGTTAAATAACAATGATGCCTTAATTATAGGGTTTGGAAATAATACAGAATCAAAATGCTAGTAGAAAAAAAAATGGCATATAAGTAGGAAGGAGGTAATAGGAATAAGGCATTCAAAGGTCTGTACTTTGTTCAAGAGGGTAAAACACTGACTAACTGAAGACATTAAATTACACATTTGATTAGTTACACACCTTACTAAATTACACATACACACTATGTACATTAAAATTCTAGGACATCCCACAAAATATTAAAAAAAGGTAATAAGTGCTGAACTAATAAAGTGAAAAAACAGAGTTAAGAGAAAAAATTTAAAAATGAAGCTTAATGTGTTCCTAAAGTAAGATGAAAGCTCCCAAAAGATGGTGAATGAGATTTACAGGCGAAAAAGCTGAAAAAGATGAGAGGCACATGTGCAAACAAGTGCAACAATGTGCTACAGCTGCAGTGAAACAAGTATGCGTATGTTATGGGGCACAAAGGATCCCTTCTGCCTGAAGCAGGGAGAATGGAGCGGTGGAGCAAGTCAGGCAAGACTTCACAGAGGAGGTGACACTGACCTGAGATGGTGCAACAAAGCATGTCGGAAAGAGGGGAAAGCAAGGATAAAAGTGCAGGGGCATGAAAGCAATGACATTTTCAGAGAATTCCAAGTAATTTAAAATGACTGAAGTAAAGGATTTAAGAATGAGGTTAGCAGTCAGATCACAGAAGGCCTGTTTGCCATTGGACAGAGTCTGGAACTAATCCTGGAGGCCAGGAAGGAGGAGCAAGTGAAGTGCTTTGAGGAGCGAAGTCACAGATTTGAATTTTAGGGCACAAAACGTCTTTGACAGCAGCAGAGAAGATGGTCTGGAATAAGCCAAGTTCTTCTTGTGGCTCAGGCAACGGGTAATTATTTGTTAACTACGATACCCTATTTGAGAAATAATACTTTCCTTTCTCACTGACATAAAGACATCTTAAGTAGAATGATAAACAAACAAGGTCTTTTTTCCCCTCTAAACTCTATTGTGTAAACTTAGTTGTACACTCTAATAAATGGAGTGAGGTTGAATAGCCTTTGGCATCAATCCCAGAGACTAAAACAGTGAGAAAACAACAAAACATGGAACATAATATCTATCCATAAATCCAATTGTATGGTTAGGTCTATGGCTCATTTTAAGAGTTATGATTTCCCTGGCAAAGTACCAAAAAAACGTACCTTCAAAAATTACTCAGAACAGCCAACTTGGCATCCAACCACACTGACAGAATGAAAAATATTGAGTAAAGAGCCTACGTGTAATTCCCCATTCTTGAAGAAGTAAAGGAAGGGTGTTTTCTAAGGCTTCAGAATGACATATTTTATTAAATAATAACATGGTCATGAAAAAAGCCAAGAGGAAACTTCCCAGCTCACGTAGAAAATGGAGTCACTCTATTTTCTTTAAAACGATACATATTCTGTCTTATAAGAGAATGTCTCAGAGCCAACGTGTTCACAGTGGTTAACTCTGTTCTTCATTCCCTTGTTTTCGCTTTTTTTTTTTTTTTTTTTGCTTTATATTGTTTTCTAATTTTCTACAATAAGCATGCATTGCTTCTAGAAGGAAAGAGAATGAAACCAATCATACAATCAGAGTGACTTAGGCTGTCTTTTTCAGCTTTTAGATTCCAAATAAGATTAATATAAACTGCTTCTGAGATAATCTACTAGTGTGCTTTGAATATATGCAAATTTTCTCTCAAATTTTTGTCCTCAGGGGATAAATTTTCCAATTTTCAAAAATATTAAAACTTCCCCTCTCAGTTATTCATAACAGTGCAGGGGAACACTGGCACCACTACCCAAAAATAGCATCTAAACAGAAAACATTAGGCATACGGGCATAATATATCAGGTTTTGTACGGCACTGCACAATGTTGGCAGATGTATCTTCTGAATTAGAATTTTTAGTTACTATTAAAATGATTCTATGCTCCTACATGCAGACTGGCAAATGAAGGGTAAAAGAAACGGGTCTAAAATTTAGAATTCTTTGCATATAGCCTATCAGCTGTACGCTCCACAGGCAAATGAATGGACTCTCCATGCTGAAAATAGAAACCATTTCCTAAAAATACAGACCCAGGGCTTCCCAGATGGCTCAGAGGTAAAGAATCTGCCTGCAATGCAGGAGACACGGGTTCGATTCCTGGCTCAGAAGATCCGCTGGAGGAGGGCATGGCAACCCACTCCAGTATTCTTGCCTGGCAAGCTGCATGGACAGAGGAGGCTGGTGGGCTACAGTCCATGGGGTCACAGAGTCAGACATGACTAACTGAGCACACATACACCCAAGGTAAAAATTCAAAAAGTAAAGGGGAACTTCCTTGGTGGTCCAGTGGTTGGGACTTGTGTCTCTGATGCAGAGGGCACAGGTTTGATCCCTGGTTAGGGAGCTAAGATCCCACATGCCTCACAACACAGCCCCCCAAAAAACAAACCACACATACCTGAGACAGGGCTGTAAAAGCAAGGAAAGTAGAATGCTAACCTCAGTTGTGCCTGATGCAGTGCAGACATAAAAGAAAACACCTGGATTCCAAAGAGTCCACTCTAGTATTATCAAAACCCCGCTTTTCATAAGCAGAGGACACTCTTTAAAGTAGCCTTGGACAGCAAGGAGATCCAACCAGTCCATCCTAAAGGAGATCAGTCCTGGGTGTTCACTGGTAGGACTGATGCTGAAGCTGAAACTCCTATACTTTGACCACATGATGTGAAGAGCTGACTCATCTGAAAACACTCTGATGCTGGGAAAGATTGAGGGCAGGAGGAGAACGGGATGACAGAGAATGAGATGGTTGGATGGCATCACCGACTCAATGGACATGGGTTTGGGTGGACTCTGGGAGTTGGTGATGGACAGGGAGGCTTGGCATGCTGCGGTTCATGGGGTCGCAAAGAGTCAGACACGACTGAGTGACTGAACTGAACTGAAAACACAGCAAAATATTTCAGAAGAAATAAGAAACACCCATCTCTGAGGGTTAAAGAGAAGGGTCTGTCAAATAAACTTGATGTAACATATTCCTTCATTTCTTAACACTTATGAACGGACTTGCAAAGAAAGATGTGTAAATAAGATTTATCTTAAATTAAGCACACTGAACTTTTCCCAACACTCAGAATTCAGACAGTTTAAAGAGGAGCTGGAGGTACTCTTTATATCTGGAGGTTATTTTTCTGGTCCTCTGAAACATAGTAACTTTCTTCTTTAGTTGAAATTTGTACCACCCTTGCCAACTGCAGGGGAGCAATTTCTGAAATTTATACTTAATACAACAGCTCTAAGTTTACCTTAGATGTTTACCAAGAGAAACATCTAATGTTTACCAAGGATCATTTCATGCAAAGATGGACACAATAAAGGACAGAAATGGTATGGACCTAACAGAAGCAGAAGATATGAAGAGGTGGCAAGAATACACAGAAGAACTATATAAAAAAGATCTTCACAACCCAGATAATCATGATGGTGTGATCACTCACCTAGAGCCAGCCATCCTGGAATTCGAAGTCAAGGGAGCCTTAGGAAGCATCACCATGTACAAAGCTAGTGGAGGTGATGAATTCCAGTTGAGCTATTTCAAATCCTGAAAGATGATGCTGTGAAAGTGCTGCACTCAATATGCCAGCAAATTTGGAAAACACAGCAGTGGCCACAGGACTGGAAAAGGGCAGTTTTCATTCCAATCCCAAAGAAAGGCATGCCAGAGAATGCTCAAACTTCCGCACAATTGCACTCATCTCACACGCTAGCAAAGTAATGCTCAAAATTCTCCAAGCCAGGTTTCAACAGTACGTGAACTGTGAACTTCCAGATGTTCAAGCTGGATTTAGAAAAGGCAGAGGAAACAGCGATCAAACTGCCAACATCCATTGGATCATCGAAAGAGCAAGAGAGTTCCAGAAAAACTACTTCTGCTTCATTGACTATGCCAAAGCCTTTGACTGTATGGACCACAATGAACTCTGGAAAATTCTTAAAGAGATGGGAATGTGGCAATACCAGACCACCTGACCTGCCTCCTGAGAAATGTGCATGCATGTCAGGAAGCAACAGTTAGAACTGGACATGAAACAACAGACTCGTTCCAAATCGGGAAAGGAGTACGTCAAGGCTGTCACTCTGCCTATTTAACTTATATGTAGAGTACATCATAAGAAACACTGGGCTGGATGAAGCAAAGCTGGAATCAAGATTGCCGGGAGAAATATCAATAACCTCAGATATGCAGATGACACCACCCTTATGGCAGAAAGCGAAGAACTAAAGAGTCTCTTGATGAAAGTTAAAGAGGAGAGTGAAAAAGCTGGCTTAAAACTCAACATTCAGAAAACTAAGATCATAGCATCTGGTCCCATCACTTTGTGGCAAATAGGTGGGGAAACAATGGAAACAGTGACAGACTATTTTGGGGGGCTCCAAAATCACTGCAGATGGTGACTGCAGCCATGAAATTTAAAGAGGCTTGCTCCTTGGAAGCAAAGTTATGACCAACCTAGACAGCATATTAAAAAGCAGACACATTACTTTGCCAATAAAGGTCCATCTAGTCAAATCTATGGTTTTTTCGGTAGTCATGTACGGATGTGAGAGCTGGACAATAAAGAAAGCTGAGTGCCAAAGAATTGATGCTTTTGAACTGTGGTGCTGGAGAAGACCCTTAAGAATCCCTTGGAATGCAGGGAGATCCAACCAGTCCATCCTATTCATCAGGACTGATGCTGAAGCTGAAACTCCAATACTTTGGCCACCTGATGCGAAGAGCTGACTCATCTGAAAAGACCCTGATGCTGGGAAAGATTGAGGGCAGGAGGGGAAGGGGATGACAGAGGATAAGATAGTTGGATGGCATCATCGACTCAATGGACATGAGTTTGAGTAAACTTCGGGAGATGGTGGACAGGGAGGCCTGGTGTGCTGCGGTCCATGGGGTCCCAAAGAGTCGGACACAACTGAGCAACTGAGCTGAAATTTTACCTACCTTGAAGAGAATATGTTTTATTAACTTTTTCCATGAATTGCTTTCCCTCCTTTCTCTCTCAGACAATGAAGAGCTCACTCTTCTACCTTAAATGCTAAAGGAAAACATCACCACGCCACCAAGCCTTGCACCAGCCCCTCTCCAAATCCCCCCATTCTGATTTCAAAGCTCAAAAGAAGTGTCTAGAGAGGCTGGGGGTGGGGGTGGGGGTGGGGGTCGGGGGGTAGAGAAAGGCTAAGCAGGCCCGGCCAGAATTTGCAGCTGGCAGCGATGAGAAGGCTGGGCACAACACACACATACACACACACACTGTGGCTCCTGATGTCAGAATTGTAGAGACTGTGGTAGGATGGCAGTTTTTGTTGAGTCCAGTCCTGAGGGAAGGGGCATACTTGGAACCAGAAAAGGATTTAGGGTCTTGGCTTATAGTGCTGAGCTTTCAGGTTGGGCTCCAGGTATAGAAGGGTGCTTCTGGAAACTTCTCCAAACCTACTTCCAGCCTACTTCCCAGCCATATTAGTCAGTCTTACCTCTTAGGCACAAGTATCCATTTATCCATTCCTCCCCTCCACTTTTCATTTAATAAACATTAGTGGGTGCTTTCTACAATTTCTACAAATTATTCTATTTCAGATAGAATAATTTGTAAGACATGGCCCCTGATTGTAGGAGTCTGTGGGAAACAGTCTGAATGCTAGAGATTATGGTAAAATGTGTATAGGCTGCATGAGGGCAGAAAGGAGAGAAACTGACATCTCTACTCAGGTACTCCTCTGCTGTTGTGGCCCTGAGAACATGCAACCAAACTTCCCTGGTCCGCTGCAACCAAGACTTCCTGGTACCTTCTACTCTGTTGCAAGTTATCTGCACATCTTAGCGCTGACTGAAACCTAGCTTTATCACAAATGATGCCACTGTCCTCAAAAGCTGGTCCAGTGGTGTCTGTTCTTTCTTCCACTTTCCCTGACTCACACAGAGCAAGAAAATACCACTGCTTCTTAGTATGGACAGCTACCACTCCATCATTAACTATCAACTTGACTCCTCTTCTCTGAAATGCATGCATCTACTTGACTCTACCCTTCCTCTTCTTTTGGACGGATGAGGATTTGGCCAAAGCCATGGGGATTTTTCAACTCGATGTGCTTCACATCTCCTAATAACCAACCTCTGCTCTTGCCTGGCTGTGCTCATTCACCTGCTTTTCATCCAGGTTTTATTACTGGCCTACAGTCCAAATCGGAGTTTTCTTCTATGTTCAATAACGTACATTCAACAAATATTTCTGCCAGAGAGGCTAAAAGTTAAGGAAGACAACAAAAAATAAAGTAAAAGAAAATACTTTTTCTCATACACAGCATATAACAAGACTGACTTCTTATATAAAAAGTGGATATAGTACGATCTACTTCATAGAGTAATTGAGGATGAACTGAAGGGGCATGTCAAGAACTAAGAATAGGGCCTGACACATAACAGATGTTAACTATTATTACTGTAGCCTCCAAACTCTATAATGTACACAAAGCTTAAGCAACCATATCAAACCATTCTAGAATCAAATTTAATGTATCTGTTTAACTTACTTTAGCATAACCAACACTGTCTTGTATTAGTTGATGCTGTAACAAACTTTTTAAAAAGGATATAAATATGGGTATGTTCACTGCTCAAAATAAGGTGATTTTCTCCTTGACTGCCTTCACATTGGTCATCAAAGGCCTATTTTCAAGACTTCATGACTTTTTAAAGCCATTTGAAAACCACATTCTAACCTCTATTTTGAACCACTTTCAACCTCTCAGCACTTTCTTCCCCTTCAGATTCTAAGATAGCAATTTGAGTTTTCTTCTGTCTCTCTGACCATTTCTTTTTCATCTCCATGGCAGGCTCCCACTCCTCTGGCTGTCTGTAAAGTCTACTGTTTCTTAAGTTCATCATCTTTCACTGCTGCTTCTCAAAGTCTTTCTAATATGTTGTGCCACCTTCATTGGTATCTTTATCATCTCTGTCTTGGACTACTGCAACGCTCTAAATGGTATTCTGGTTCCTCCTGAATCCATATATCCCTTATGTTGCCACCAGAATAATTCTTTTTTAAATGTAAAGTGTTTATGACAAGACCGGCATTATCTCCTCTTTCCTACAAGACATCCCAGACCTCAGCACTTTGTACAGGGGCTCTTCATTTCAGTTCCAGTCAGTCCCTCCAGTCTCATCTCATCTTGCTCCACCTACTCACCCAGGACTCCAGCCACATGGACACAGTCTTCGAACGTGACTGCTTGCAAATCCCTGTCTTTCCACGTTTCCTCCTCAAGTCCCCTCTCTCCTTGTTCCCAACCATTCCCTGATCAAGCTCCTTTCTCTATTAAGCATTTACACATTTCATTTTAATATGTTTACATGTCTATGGCCCTGAGAAAACAAAAGTAGCTCAAGTACAGGGAAATGGCTTTTTCTCCTATTCAGCCCCAGAATGTAGAACCAAGCTAATGCTCAACGAATATTTTATGACTGAATCATGAGCAATCAACAAACATTAAAAAAAATTAATTTTTTAAGATTCAGTTTTAGAATGGGTGTAAGTACAACTGAACCACTTTACTGTACACTTGAAACAAAACAGTGTAAACCAACTATGACCAATACAAAATAAAAATTAAATTAAAAAATAGAGATGTAGTTTTCAATTTTATCCTTAGAACTGAGAGAAAGGAAAAAGATGCAAATGAAACACTCAAACACTCAAGCTCCAATCTCTGGATAAAGACGGACATTCTGAAGAGCCAGAAGAAACACATAACAACAGCAATGCACAATTCTCGAAATCTGGATTATCACAGCCATTCAAGTTGTGGGATCACAACAGTGGATATGTATAACACATACAACCTTATCACCTCCCTCCTTAAAATCCTTCCATGCCTTTTTAAAGATAAAGCTTCATTTTTAATCTGGCACACCAGGGCTCCATAATAAATCTGCCTCCATTTAAGACTCATCTCACACATGTCCAGTCAGCTAAGTCGTGTCTGACTCTTTGCAATCCCATGGACTGTAGCCCACCAGGCTCCTCTGTCCCTGGGGTTCTCCAAGCAAGAATACTGGAGTGGGTTTCCACTTCCTCCTTCAGGGGATCTTCCAGACCCAGGGATCAAACCCAAGTCTCCTGTGTTGCAGGTGGATTCTTCACCACTGAGCCACTTGGGAAGCCCCTCATCTCACACTACTCACTACCTTACTCTGAACTAGCAATACAGGCTTTCTCTCCCACTTGAGTTTTTGCACCAAATCTGCCAGCAATTCTCCCCTACCTAATTCACTCTCACATCTTGGCTGTCAGCCCAAGGATTCCTTAAGTTATTTCCACTACATAGTGACAAAACCCAAGTCTGTTTTTCCCGCATCATATTCGGAAGGCAACACACTATAGTGTGTGACTGTAACCATAATGGATTAGGTGTCTTTCGGTATATCTATTTAAACTCTTTTATCTTGTTTTCAGCACCTGTACAACTGAGGTAATTGCGGTACCCACTTCACCTACACTTTCAGCACTTTGAATTGTCACTATATAATAAGAGTCCTCGTGAAGTGAAAGCAGCTCAGTCTTGTCCCATTCTTTGCGACCACATGGACTGTAGCCCGCTAGGCTCCTCTGTTCATGGAATTCTCCAGGCCAGAATACTTGAGTGAGTTACCATGCCTCCCCCAGGGGATCTTCCCAACCCAGGATCCAACCCAGGTGTCCTGCACTGCAGGCGGATTCTTTACCAGCTGAGCCACAACGGAAGCCCAAGAACGCTGGAGTGGGTAGCCTATCTCTTCTCCAGCGGATCTTCCCGACCCAGAAATCGAACCCGGGTCTCCTGCATTGCAGGCGAATTTTTAAAAGCTGCGCTACCAGGGAAGCCCTAATAAGAGCCCTCAATTATACTTAACTTAGCTGTCACCCTGGCCACCGCCAAGAGCTCCTCTACTGCTATAGCACAGGACCCACAGGAGCCTGTTCATTTCTCTATTTTTAGCCTCGGCCCAAAGTTCTAAACACAGGACGCCGTCGATACGTCATTTAAATATAAAAAAAAAAGCAAAAGAAACTGGGAAAACCCTTGGGTTCCACGTTTGCTGCAGGCTAGCCACTCACCCCACCTGGGCCTTGCTTATCCTTATGAAAAAAAATGTCACCTTTACCTCAGAAATTTTATACTGACGGGGCGACGCACCTGGCAAAGCACATTGCCCCTCCCCCGGCGGTCGGGGTTGCTGACGAAGAGACTAAAGGCCCGAGGCCCCCCTTCCCGCCCTCCGCCAGCCCACATCCCTCACAGCGCCCTTGGCCCCAGGTCCCTCGGGACCTCAAGCGTGGGAGCCCCGGCCCCGCGCGGCTCCCTCTCGGCGCCCCGCGCCCTCCTTCCTTCCTTCGCCCGGACGGACGCACTTCCGGCGGATGTTGGGGGGGCAAGCCCGGAAACGGAAGTGAGCGGCGGGGCCGGCTGACCGTCAAGGGGAGAGCTTCTGTACGCTGAGCGAGTCGAAAATGGTGAGTGAGACACCCCCCACCCCCACCGCGGGCGACCCGAGTGGCCGGCGGGCTCGGGTCTGTGGCCGCAGGAGCAGCCCGCCGCCTCCCTGCCCGTCGCGCCGGCGGCGGCGGGAGGAGAAGGCCGGCCTCTCCCGCCATGATCTGTCGAGTCACGGGGTTCAGGGGTACTCGTGGCCGTCTGGGCCAGGCTCCGGCGCTGGTGCCGGGAGCCTAGCCTCGGCTTCCTCCTCTCTTCACCTCCTCTTCTCTCTTCCCACCCCCCAGGTCCCCCAGCCGACCCCGACCTCGGTCCCTTCCTGTAGTCGGCGACGAGCTGGCAAGGGCAAATCCGAAAGTTGCGGCGGTCTTGGTGTGGGGGCACCGCCCGTTAGCCCTCCTCCGAGGGGCGAACCCTTGGGAGTCGTGTCCCCCAAACTCCTCACCCGCCCCCCGACCCTCGGAACCGCCTGGATAAACAAACCCACAACTATGGGTCGGCTTTCCATCACTCTGCTTTTACTTTGCCAACATTTTGGGGAGTTTGTAGCATGCCAGGCGTTGGAGGGGGTAAAATACTTGTTACTCCCCATGTGTTAACGTTGTTAGTGGAGTCCTCCTCCTCCCCCGCCCCTTCTCTTTTTTTCCTCCTCTTAACTTAAAAAAGTTTGATATTTGGGGGAGATGTCCTGAATCGTCATTGCCCCGTGACTCTTAATACCAGTCCAAATCTAGAAAGCTTCTGTTGGTGAATGGGCTTCTCTTGTAGCTCAGTAGGTAGAGAATCTGCCTGCAGTGCAGGAGACCCGGGTTCGATCCCTGGGTCGGGAAGATCCCCTGGAGAAGGGAATGGCAACCCACTCCAGTATCCTTGCCTAGAAAATCAAACGGACACAGGAGCCTGGTGGACTGCAAGTCCATGGGGTTTCGAAGAAGAGTTGGGCGTGGCTGAGCGCCTAACAATTCTGTTGGCCTATACTGCTGAACATAGAAAAGAGGTTTTCTAAACCCTCAGAGGGACTTCCCTGGTGGGCCAGTGGCTAAGACTCTTGGTGTTACCCATGTTGGGGGGCGGGGGTTCTTCCATCCCTGGTTAGGGAACTAGATCCCATATGCTGCAACTAAGAGTTTGCAGGGTGCAACTAAAGATCCCACATGCTGCAACTAAGAGCTGGCACAGCTAAATAAAAATTTAAAAGACACACTGAAATAACTAGTGTTAACTTTTCATAGATTTGCTCCCCTCTGCTACTCTTTCAGAAACATCATGTACTGATCCTGATGTTTTACAGAAGGGAATTGGCAAAGTGATAACGGATAGAACTCAGAGATCACAACCCCCCTTTTCTTTGTGCCTAGAAGAGACTTTTCTTGTGTCACTCTACAATAAAGCAGTCTGGGAGGAAGAGAACTGTGCATGTAGGAAATAACGTTTGGGAAGGTACAGTCATACAACTCTAGTCCTGTAAGGAGTTCAGATACCTGGAAGGATGAGTAGGCAGGGCCAGAGAGGTTCTGTGCCTTCATCACAGGCACCTGTTAGGTTAGTGAGACACTAGATTCCAACTTCTTTTCCTAATTAACCGTGACTTCAGTTCAGGGGAGTTGAAACCTGTTGTGCAGGTTCTTGAGTTCCAGGCTTTGGGCCTTGGACAGTGTTTTTCAGACAAGGCATTGACCAAGCAGTGAAAGATGTTGTTTGTTTTTTGGTTTCTCTCAGCTTTGTTGGAGGAGATTGCATGTCAAGCAGACTTTGCTGTGTAGAACTGGAAAATTTGGAAGAGTCTACAGGCAGCAAGACCCAGTAGAGTGCTTTTAAAGTTATCCAGATGTGAAAGCCTGGACTCGGGTAGTAGATTGGAGAAACCCTGGACAGACTACAGCACCTGACCCTAGTGAAATGCACGAATTGAAGTAAAACAGCAATTTAAAAAGCTAATTTTCCAGAGTAGTTTCTCCTAGAAGAGTATAGACTAAATACCAAACTGCTTGTAGCTTTTTTACATTTTTCTTCAGGATTGCAAGGATGTTGCATTTAGCACCAGATGGTTTAAACTCAGCATCTTGTGTTTTACCTGTTGTAATGTTTGTTACATTTTTATTATGCATATTTATTCTCTCTTCATTAGACTAAGCCCTAGATGCCAGATATGTATCTTCAGCATCTAGTAGAGTACCTGCCACATAGTAGATATAAATATTTGGTAATTAAATTACAGTGTAAATGAGTAGGGTGACAATACACAAGTACCAAATATACTGTGAATCTTAGCTTTTTGTTTCTTTTTATTTAGGCCAGCCTGATTAAGTGTGTTTATTTTTCACAGGTAGCACCCTCTTAAAGGAACCAAACACTTTCTGAGATTCCCTTTTTTTCTTCAGCTTCTGTGACCACTCTCTTCTAGCTCTTCTGTCCATTCTTAATTCCATTTTCCTTGTTCTTTGTCCTTAAGGAATGGTATCCCCCAGGATTCTGTCCTCAACTTTTTTCATTCTGTGCTCATCATTCCAACGTAAAGGAGGGATGTTCCCAGTAAAAGTAAATCTGATCATGATCAGGTGCTCAATTTCAGAACAAAATCTGAATTTCTTTGCATATTTAAGCCTTTTCATTTTTTCTTTTTGCCAGCCTTTCTTTCTGCCGTACTCAGACATATAGTTAGCTGATCATCTCAAACTACTTGTGGCTTGTTCATTTATATTTTTGTACCTTTACCCATGTTCTTTTTTTCCTGGAATGCCTTTCAGTCTGAGAGCACTCAGCTATCCGGAATCCTTCCTGCCCCAAATTCCAGATTATTCACTGAACTTTGTGCAACCCTCTACGTGATGCTGAGGCTCATAGTAATGGCCTAGACTGTAGTCTCTTAGAGGGCAGAGACCTTATCTTTTCTCTGATGCTTAAACAGTATTTTTACATAGAGGTTCAGTGTGAGTTAACATTTTTTTAATATATAATAGTGTTTTTATTTGTGTTGTAGAATGCCAGAGGACTTGGATCTCAGCTAAAGGACAGTATTCCAGTTACTGAGCTGTCAGCAAGTGGACCTTTTGAAAGTCATGATCTTCTTCGAAAAGGGTATGTAGGGGAGTTGTGACTTTGTTATAATATGTGAATTATTTTTCACAATATTGTTTAGATCTTTGACAAGCCATAAATATGTATTTAGTTGATAAGATAGCAATAGTATACTTTAGACTAGAGGGAGGGAGGAGAGGAAGCTTGGATGTTTCTGTAGTGGAAGAAGCATCTTACCAGAGTACCAGGTTCTCAAGAAAGTATGTACTCCTAGGAGAGATTACCTGGCAGCACAATTTGGTGGGATTCTTCTTTTTGTTCCTGATAACTTAGAAAGCCCTTTGTTCTTCACCTTATTAACTAAGATAAATTGGGAGTAATTCACTTTTCTTCGGGAGATACTAAAGAGCAGTAAAGAGCATGGGCTCTAGGTTTTGGTTATGACTCTGCTATTTACTAGATGTATGCCTGTGGGCAGATTACCTAACTGTTCTGTGTCTCAGTGTCCTCACCTGGGAAACAAGGCTAGTAATGGCGTCTGTCTTATTTTGAAGAATAAATGAGCTAATCCCTGGAAAATACTTAGACCAATATGTGACATTAGTAAGCATTAAGTAAGTCTTAGCTGCTCTTGTTTTACATTTCTAGTTATAGCACAGTTATACCCCTGCCCTTGATTTCTTTTATGTTTTTATATGTTTAGGTCTCATTTTCTAATAGTGGTCCTTTTTCTTGGCAGTTGGTTTTTTCTGTTTAGTCAAATATCCTCCCCACTGTGTACATACTGTGCTTTGAATTTTATGTTTACTTAGAAGGTATTTAGTCATAGAATGTCATTCTAATATTGGTCTCTGGAAGCAGACATAATGCCTCATTGTCTTTCCATTTTGTAGTGAAAGATGCAGTATATTGCCTTCGGAATTGGAGATATAATTTGATTTATAGTGTAATCAAATTCACAAGCTAACCAGTAACTAAGTCCTGATGATTTGGTTTTGGTCCGTTCCCCCCACCCCTGCTACACAGACACGAAATGCTCCTTTTTCTTCTCAGATTGTAAGATTACCATGAGCAGGACCATTTTCAAATTCCACTTAAGGGTAATGCTTTGTACAAAGACAGTATTGATAAATACTGATGTTACAGGATTTCTGAGGTTTCTTTCAGCTCTTAAATCCTGGCTTGGAGAATAAGATGGTGATGTTTATATAGAGAGAGTGATAGAGACCGGTGGCCTGGTTCTAGCTATGTATCACCTAATACAGTACTTGTATATAGTAGGTAGTTGGTAAATCTCAAACATGTTTTTCAGTGTGTGTTTATCAAAAATATATTAACTATTGAATATGCATTAGCTGTGAACAGGAGAGATGTAGATATTTTATATAATAAAAGAATCACATCATCAGAGTTAATAGTATACACACTATTGAGTTTCTTCCAGATATAGAGCATCACTTAGCACCATTTTTTGGAGGGTTCTCTCCAGTTTATTGAATTCTTGACCTCCAGGATCTATAGTAGATATATTTACAACAATATATAGAATACTTGATTTTTTCCCTCTTAGTGTAGTTCTGTGAATTATATATGTTTTAATTCCCACAATTAACCACCACAGTCAGCATATAGAATAGTTGGTTCATCCCCTTCAAGCTCCCTGTGCCATTTCATTGTATGACAGCACTGATAGATAATTTTGAGCTCTAGGTATTGAGTGATCTGTAACCTCCCTCTTAAATGTTTATTTTCAGTTTTTCTTGTGTGAAAAATGAACTTCTGCCCAGTCATCCTCTTGAATTATCAGAAAAAAATGTAAGTATGTTACCTGTGGTTTTATTTTTACCCTCTAGTAGAAAAACGCTGTTAGTAATACATGATTAAGACAATTCTGGCATTGAGCATTTGAGTATGAAGAACATGAAACCTTGTTTTCAGTATTCTTATGGAATAGGCTTTGGTTCACTAAAGCTTCCTTTCTACACCTTTTTGTCTTTTTTATGGACATTTCTAGAGGTTGGTCCACCTCTCCATTCCTGTCATAACATTTCCTCACTTGGTGATCTTTTTTTTTTCTTTTATATTTTCTCCCTGCCATTTTTGCTGTTGATCTCCAAGCCCATCCCTCCCGCCTTGGATCTTTTTTTCAAGCCCTTCATCTCCAAGTTACTGCTAGGCACAGGATGTACACAGATCGGTATGACATCATCCCCATCCTTTAGGGGCTGAAAAGTTAATGGGACGATAAGCAGTGGATTGGGACTGGCTGAAGCACTATAGAGGACCACGGATGGAGCAGCCAACCCATGGAAGGCTTTCTAGAAGAGGGGACACTTGAACAGTTTTAGACCTGTATTAATCAGATAGATAGGTGGAGAAAGTCACTCCCAGAGGGGGTAGGACATGTACAGATGTCCTGAAGACCACCTAGAGGGTTCTGTGTATGTATGTGTCACATGGACGTCAGTGCTCACTGTTTTGAAAGCAGAATGTCACATTTAAAATTATGTGTTTAAAAAAAAAAAAAATTATGTGTTGTCTTCGTAGTACCAGCTCAACCAAGATAAGATGAACTTCTCCACACTGAGAAACATCCAGGGTCTTTTTGCACCACTAAAACTGCAGATGGAATTCAAGGCAGTGCAGCAGGTGGGTTTCTGGCTGTCAGTTTGCATGCCTCCCATCTGTGTGCTGAATTGATTGGGAGGAGTCTTCTCTCTGGTAAAAGCTGTACAAACCTCACCTTCTCTTCTTCCCTGCAGCCTCTCCTACTTTCCCCCTGTTAGGATATGACCTCCATTCCTACTTCACAGAGAAAAACAGCTTTGAAATGGGAAACACCTTCGATTAGAGACTCAGTGTCTGGATATTTACAGGCATCCACTTTTATATTTCTCTCCTTTTGGGGAGTTACTTTGAATTTATGGTGCCTCTAGGAATATCCAAGTGGAGGTGTCTAGTGGGCAGGTTGTATATTGCTGAGTACACATGTTGCTCAGAAAGAAAATGTCCTTCCAGGTGTTTAAGAACTGTCCCCCATCTATGCTCTAGATTCTCTCATATCACACTGCATTGATTCCAGTGACTGCTGGATAGCTAACAAAGAAGAGAAAAATGGAAAATTTGGTTTGGCTGCATTAAAGTTTGTTGAGTATGTGCCAGTGACTGCCATTCTTTATAGCACACTGCTGCAGGTGTGAGGGAAAGGTGCTACTGGCCTATGTCACAGGTACTGAACCAGGGTGAGACAGGTCAGGTAACTAGGCAAGGCCGTAGGATTGGTGAGTACTGAAAGCAGTGTTTGAACCCAGAGGTTGAACCTCTGACTCTCTAGCCCATGCTTTCTGCATTGTACTTAGGTACTGGTCTGCAGTATAAGTGAAAGTCGCTCAGTCGTGTCTGACTCTTTGTGACCCCATGGACTATACAGACCATGGAATTCTCCAGGCCAGAATATTGGAGTGGGTAGCCTTTCCCTTCTCCAGGGGATCTTCCCAACCCAGGGATCAAACCCAGGTCTCCTGCATTACAGGCGGATTCTTTACCAGCTGAGCCACAAGGGAACCCCAGTCTGCAGTATATGTATTTAATAATTGGAAAATGTAGATAGCACTAGTTCAGAATGGCATTGTAGTTTTTAAAAGCCCACAGATGACTTTGATCTTCATCTCAAGTTATCACTACTGTTTTAAAGGGTCATGACTTGTATTTGTGCTATGAGCACAGAACAACATACAAAATAAATGATCAGTTTATTAAGTGAAGAAATGCTCTCAGTGCATTTCTTCAGAATTTCTTCAGGAATTTGATTGTCGCATGTTTTTTAGAAACAAAACATGATGTTAGACTCGATGATTTTGTGTTTCATCACATGGTATGCCTTGGTTTTCCTGGACAGATGCAAAGCCCCCAAATAATGTGTGGACCTGATGGGATTATTAGGTATTAGTAAAAGCTTTCAATTTCAGTGTCTATATTTTGAATAAGGTTATGAAGAATTAAAAATTTGGGTCTAAAATATGGACTTACCATTCCTCCCTTCCCCCCCCCCCCCGTTAAATTGATATTTTATTTAGTTTGAATTTTGCAAATTATGAAGACACTGAAATGTGATCATGTATGTTTTTTTCTCTTTACTATTTCTAAGTTTGCTCTTTTATACTTTTCCTAAAGGTTCAGCGTCTTCCATTTCTTCCAAGCTCAAACCTTTCACTGGATATTTTGAGGGGTAATGATGAGACTATTGGATTTGAAGATATTCTTAATGGTAAGTGTCATTCCACACCTTTTTCTGGAGCCCCAGAAATATACAAGGCAACAACAGCAAACGAAACCTACAGTGTCTTTGTCATCATGTAGCTTGTAGTTGATTAAATTCACTTGTGTTTATTCACTGAAATAAGATAAAATTTAATGATAATAACTGTTCTTTAACTGGTTTTAAAAGTGAAAGATGTCTATGGAGTTCTGAGATTATAGTCATTTCAGTCAACCATTGACAGTCATTGATTTCATGTCCTGAGGATAAAGTCTGATGTGTGACTACAGTATGGTATTCTTAGGGCAGCTTAAACAAGGATTGTTGTTGCAGTATTCAGAACATTTGTGGGATATGACTAGCTTTAAAAACATCTAGAAAAAAATAAAAGTTTTCTTCAGAAATACCCTCCTTGTCCTCCTTGATGTGTTTCTGTAAATGGCGAATACTAATGAAGAAAAAAATTTTAACAAGTTTCTCTGGATGATTGTATGATGTTTGAGGTCAATGACTTTTAATTGAGATCATGTAGCATCCTGTTTTTTTCTGGTTCTGAGGAAAGAGAGCAAATACAGTTCTGTCCAGTATGGCCTGTGCTCATTCTCCAGCAGTTCAGGAGAAACAGAAAAACGAAGCAGGATTAAATTATACTAGTTTTGCTTGGCTGCCGATGTTTGGTAAGGAAGTGCTCTGGACATAGCAGAAGTCTCATGAGCCTCTTCTGTGAGGACACTTTTTGAGTGCAGGAAACCTCGGATGTCTAAGCTTTTACATTTAGACCTCATTTAAAACAAGTAAGGTGAACAGCTAGGCCTTGCCTTAGCTGTTTCTTCTGCTTAGAATACTTTCCCCTCACTTCTCAAGTCCCAGTTTAAATGCCACCCCTTCACAGAGGCCTTCCTTGACTGCTCAGTCTAACGTGTCCCCAGTCACCCTGTCACCTTACTTTAATTCTTTGCATATCACTCTTCTGGTGTTTTCTTGTTTCTTATTTGTTTTCCCAACTTAAATACAGGCCCCAGGAGAGCCAGGGACTTTGTCTTGTTCACTCTTGTGTCCCCAGGACCTCTTAAGGTGCCTGGTTCGTGCTGAGTGAGGAAAGCTCTGGCTCACCACATTCTCCTCATCACCTTTGATACAGAAGGAATTTTAAAGTCTACAGTGAGGAAGTACTGTGTTAATCTAAGTGCAACATGAAGACTATTAAGCTGGGATGAAAATCCGTACATTTTTTTGAAGTGTTGGAGGTGATGAAGGTTTTGCTTACTTGCTCATCAGGGAAGTGCTTGGCCCATGAGAATCTGCATGCTATATTATAAGGAAGGGAAGAGATTATGAGATTTTTTTCCTAATGCTGAATGTGGCCTTCCGTTCACTCCCTTCCTGTCACTTGAAGATGAGGAAACGGAGACTGATCAACGTGTCTCTTCCCGCCTGGGAGGACCCTCCATGGGCTGGGGCCTTGCTCATCAGCATAGGGTGTGCAGTCTTCTCGGGCAAGTGTTTTATTAAATCAAAAGGCTTAGAGAAGCAGAGTTTCAAGGAAAGTTGGCATTATGTAAATGAGGATATTCTTTGTTTAAAAATCGAGAACGTTATAGCCAAGACTCACGTCTGCCATGATTAATTACCCCCAACCCATCTCCCTCCTTCCCTCCCTATTTGGCTGCTGCTTTTAGTTAGTGGGTGTCCTTCCAGACTTTTCACATAAAATCAGAAGATATTTGGCATTGCTTAGTATTTATCTTTTAACACAGTTGGTTTCGTACTGTGTGTATCTTACAGGAGGTATGCCGCATCAGTACCTGTGTTGAGGGATGCATACTTTTCTCTCATTAACATGAAGCACTGCTGTAGCAGACACCTTTGTTCTTTGTATTCCTGTATAAACATACTTATTGGGTTTTGGATGCCCGTTGTATACATAGTCCTCTACTCTGTTAATAATTGTAGCAAACTCTTGTATATGTAACCATTTATTAATAATTATAACAGTTATCAGCTGTTGTTGAGGCTACTATGTTGTGTGACAAGTGGCCAGAGTCAGGATTCCTAAACTGATAATGACACAGTCATCTCCAGTCTCAGGAGGTCCAGTGAGGAAATATCTAAATTGATTTGTTATTCTTGATAATCATTATTTTAATGATTATTTATTTTAATAAGCTGATTTTACAGTTTAATTCATTGGGTATCCTCTTTGGAGGAGTAAAAAAGAAAACGTTTTGTTTATAGGAAACTTACTGTTGGTATTCATTTTTAGAATTCTTAGGTGCATTATCACAGTTAAAGTAAGACTTTTGTCTGACTCATCAATACAGACAAGAGAGAAGATTCCTAAGGTTTTTTTAGTCTAGGATTCTGGTTTGTGTATATATGTGTTTACAACATAGCACAGAATGATAGAGATGAAATTGTAAATTACATTAAGGATTGCTTAATCTCTTAGCGATTGTTCCTAGACTCAACTTGGAAGCCACTGGAAAATTTAAGAAGTTTGAAACATGAGAACTTTTTCAATCTGTATTTTCTTTTAAAATCAACTGAATTGAGATATAGTTGACATACAATGGAATGCATCCATTTTACAGTGTCCAGTCTGAATTCTAGTAAACATGTGCAGCTGTGAAACTGTCTCCTCAGTCAAGATATAAAATGTTTTCATCATCCCCCAAAAGTTTCCTTGGTCCATTTGCAGTCAGCTCCCCCACCCTTGGCCCCAGGCAGCCAGCGGTATATTTTCTGTCACTTTATATTTGCTTTGCCTAATTTAAATTTTCATGTGAGTAGAAGCAGAGAATTTATCTTTTTTTGAGAACCTTTTACATGTTTATATTTGTTTCTTTTCAGACCCATCACAAAGTGAACTAATGGGAGAACCACATTTGATGGTTGAACATAAACTTGGCTTGCTGTAATGCCGTGTGCTGTTCATGGAAGTAGAGGGACTGCGTCTTGTTTATAGTTGTCTTTTTCCTATAATTTGATGTGCGCAACATTAAAAGTACTAACACGTGAGAATTGTTGCCTAAATATCTGTGATCATTTGAAATTACTTGGGTCATTGTTCTATGTGATAATTGAAAACACTCAAGGGAGTTGGTTTTAAAACTTATTTATATGAAAGCACCAGCTTTCTAGAGAAGGTCTTTAAAAAAAAGTTACTAATTAATACTATAAAACTATGCACAGGTTCCAAATCAGCCTATTTTCTAGTTATTCCATAAATTTAATTTTGAGTAGTTTTGAGCCTGCAACCTTTATAGTAGCATCTTTCAGAATAAACATCTATAATCGATTTCAGTGGCAACATTTCAAAGTAAGGACAGAACAAGACTTAGATTTTACTTTGTTTCAGTATAGTCCATTAATGCTCATAAGAATAACACTTGCTTTGTTGATGCTACTTTAGAATTACAGCTATATTCTTTGATTCTTTCAGGTTTTTTATTTTGGTCTTATCTTTAAAGTGAAAACTTAAACAACCAGGAGATGTCAGTTTTAAACTCTAGTACTGCATAGACTTATGTATTACAAGATGCTTAAATTTAAAAACATAGAACATTCATGTACATACACATGCTATCCATGAACAAATTCCATAATAGTTTGTTTAAAAATAAACCTTCCCTATAGTGGTTTGTTCTTAATAAGTGGTTTGTTCTTTATGAACCTAGTTTACAGAAATTAAAGATTATCTGTTTCTCAGGAACATTTTTATTGTGTGAGTCACTGATTTATGACTAAAGGCAGTGTTCCCCTCCACTCTGGGAGGTGGGGGCTGGTCATTGAACAACATCTGTGGAAGGTTTGGGTTGTACCACTTGGGGGAAGGGTTTCCAGCTGGCATCTGGTGCTTGGAGGCCAGGGATACTACTGAATATTGTAGAGTAAAAACTGCTCCTGACTGTCGAGATCAAGTGTAAAACTGTTTGCCAGCACAGTCTTTGCCATCCCACTTTACACTTAAATTATGAGAAAATATAGAAATAATGAAGGTTCACTTGTTTCTAAATGTGTTCTCTCTCAGCTAATTGTTAACAAAAGTTGGAGATTTTTGTACTTTAGTTGAAGAATCCTAGATACCTTTCCTGACCAGTAGAGGGTACTATGAAATTAATGAACACAGTCTAAATGGTGAAGCTGATGTTTTAAACACAGAAATGGACGTGATTAGTGCCTATTGTCTGAAGGTCTTTTTGCTTCCTCCCCGCTGCCCCCCACCCCTTTCCTCTTTAACCTTCTTTGTGTTCATGCCAATGATCCTCATCCCTGGGTGTGTGTAAAATCACCTGGAAGTTTTAGGGGAAAGTGTTTGTATCAGTCTGAGTCTCAGTCCCAGTAGGACAGGTCTGAGGTGGATCCCAGGAAGTCTGCTTACTTTTGAAAAGCTCTCTGATTTATATGCTTGCTTTCCTTTCTTTGCTTGTTTTTGCCTTTATATTAATGACATTTGTCAGCACTAGTTAATTCTTCTGCTGTACCTCAGTGCTGAAGTAATTGCTACTATTTCTTAGTCTCTGCAGTCCATAGTTTTTACCTGGAGTTGGGATAATTTGGGTTCCTTCATAAGAGCAAAGTGCAGGTTCCTCTGAGTTAACTTTGTTTAGGTGTCAGGCTCTTCAGTTAGGCTTTTTTTTTTTCCCAGATGCTGTGATTTTTCTTAAAGAATCAGTTTAGTATTTGAGGAGTCAGAGTTACTTCACAGGTTGCTGCCTGATTAAAATTAATTTTATTAACACTAAAATGATAAAATTCATAATAAAAGATATAAACATACTTAATGAGACTAGAATGTAGTTCTGTGTTATGTTTTAAAATATATGTGAATAAAGGAACTTGGGGGGTTTACTGTCTCAAAGTTTTGGGTGGATTGGCAAACAGTTGAGCTGTGTTTGGCACATTGCAGGGTGACTCTTCCAGTGAACACACCTCTTCACACCTATCCTTGTACAAAATATGTATGACAGGCTGATCACTTTTTATCAGTGTTTCTTTTTGCACTGGGTATAATCCATCTTTCACGAGTAGACATAAATATAACCAGTGCTTTCATGCATTTTGTCATTACTTGGAATGTAGACATTGCAAGAATGTAGAAGACAGCCTGAACAAGTAGATTACTTTCGAAACAGACAATATAGTGTATAATCTTTTACTGGAATCTGCAATTGGGTGAATCTAAGTTTAACAAAGCTATGACTTGTTCTAATAAAGCAAAACCAAAACTGTGATACTTCATTGAACTTATTTAGCTCATGATTTCAGAATGAAATTCAGGTTCCTTCATGTACCATAAATCCTTAATTAAGAACCTGTACTTTGGTTTGGGAGGTAACCAAGATGGCAGAGTACAGAGACCCTGAATGTACTTCCCATGGACATGCCAGAATTACAACTGTTTACAGAGCAAGTATCTATGAAAACAACCTGAAGAATAACAGAAAAGATTTCCCACAAGTAAAAACATGAGGCATGAGTCAGGTAGGAGGGACAGATACAATAGAGTCAGGACCTACACCCAGAGGTTGGTGAGGAAATGGGAGAAACATCACAATTATAGAGATCCTCCCCATGGAGTGAGGAGTATGCACCCACCAGACCTTCCAGCATGTGGCACCCACACCAGGAAAACAAGCCCCCAGAACATCTGGCTTTGAAAACCAGTGGGGCTTATGTTCAGAAGAGCCAGAGGGCTATAGGAAACAGACTTTTCTCTTACAGGGTATATACAACCCAGTGTAGATGTCAATTTGAAAGGACTCTGGTCAGGCCTGCTTGCTGATCTTGGATCCGGGGAGGCAGGAGGCAGCTGGGACTCCCCCTGGGCATGGAGATGCTGGCACTTTGGAGAACTTGCTCTGTCATGATACACCAGCATTGGCAGCCACCATTTGGAATTCTCACAGCCTGTTAGTGCCAGGGGCCTGACCCCATCTACCAGTGGGCCAGCAGCAACCCTGCGCCCACCTGGGTCAAACATCCAACGACGTGGTAGGCCTACCCTGCCTTTCAGCAGGTACAACTCATTGAACAAGGCACAGCCTCGAAACCAAACGGGCCAGGGGCCAGCCCCACCTGCCAGCACACCTAGAGTAGTCAGTCTTGCCACAAGAGAAGGGTGCACACAGCCCACATAGGGACAACCTGGAGCACAGAGCTCTGTGGCCAGAAGGAAGTGTGCTGGGCCCACAGGACATCAGCAACATAGGTTCACCTCCAAGATTAGGAAAGGAGCTGACTGATCCAACAGAAATAAACACAGAATTGGACAAAATGAGACACAGCAATGTGCTCCAAATGAAGGAATGAGACATAACTTTAGAAAAAGAACAAAATGAAGTGGACGTATGCAATCTCCCTGATACAGAGTTTTCAGGGTAATGACCTTAAAGATACAGACTGGGGAGAAGAACTGATAAGCATAGTGAGATTTTCAGCGAAGCATTAGAAAATATAAAGAAGAACGAGACAGAGCTGAAGAAAACAGTAACAAAAAATACTCTAGAAGGAATCATCAGTAGATTAGATGATACAAAGGAATAGATCAGAGATCTGGAAGGCAGAGCAGTGGAAATAACCAAAAACTGAACAGAGTTTTTTAAAAATCGATGACAGTTTAACGAGACCTCTGAGGCAATATCAAACATGCTAACATTTGCATTACAGTGGTACCAGGAGAAAAGAGAGAACTTATTTGCCGGGAGCCAGCACACGAGATCCCACCTATGACAAGATCATGAAGAGAAGACCTGACAAGCAAGGCAGATCAGGACTTCAGGGATTTCGAAAAGCTACCTCGGCGCTCCCCTTAAAGATGATATCTGTCTTTCTGATGCTTGCTGTGTTTTTGCTCTTAATGTGCTGAGGTTGTGCAAGGGAAACTATTGTTAATATAGTTAAAGATTTAGAAAAATAAGAGTTTAGCCCTAGTGTGGAAACAATAAGAAAACTGTTAACTTTAACCAGGAGTGCTAAACAGGGGCTGCCTTGCCAGAGCCACAGAGGCTTTGTCTGGTAAACCTTTTAGATAAATTTAACTGACAACTTCTGCAAAAGGACTGACCTTTGTGTTAACAGGATTGAATTTCTACTATATTGCAACCTGCTGTGCCATGAGACTGCAACTTCTCTGTTTTCTGTTAAAGGCAAAATGGAACATTGAAGAATAGATTACGGAAAACAGCTTTGCATTCACCTAGGTCATAAGATGTCAATAGGCTCCATGGCCAGACGATAATGTACAAGACTCTCAAAAACAAAGAAGTATGCAGAAAACACTCTGGTTTCATGAAGGACAAGCTGATGTAATGTTAAACTATTTTCCCCTTAAAAATATACTAACTTAAAACATAAAAGCTACGGTAAAAAGTAAAGCACTGCCAGACCCTGCTGCACACCCCCAGTCTGGTCTCTCTCTCTCTCTCTCACTCGCGCTCTCTCTCGCGGATGCTGTTCATCCTGAGGGTACCCCTGGATCCTGTTGAGGCTGGACCCCGGTACTTATTTGAAGAAAAAAAAAGATAAAAACTTTCCTAACCTGGGAAAGAAACAGACATCCAGGTCTAAGAAGCACAGAGTCAGTTGTAATAAACAAGATGAATCCCAAGAGGTTCACAGCAAGACATATTATAACTGAAGTGGCAAAAAAAAAAAAAAAAAAATCTAAAAAGCAGCTAATTACATGCAAGGAAATTTCCGTAAGACTGTCAGCTGACTTTGTAGCAGAAACTTTACAGGCCAGAAAGAAGAATATGTTCAAAGTGAAGAAAGGAAAAAACTTATAACCAAGAATATTCTACCTGACAAGGTTATCATTCCACCATACAATCCAGGGGGCTTCCCAGGTGGCTCAGCAGTAAAGAAATGCCTGCCAATGCAGGAGATGTGCGTTCGATCCTTCGGTCAGGATATCCCCTGGAAAAGGAAATGGCAACCCCCTCCAGTATTCTTGCCTGGAGAATCCCATGGACAGAGCAGCCTAGTGGGCAAGTGAACATGGGGTCACAAAGAGTCAGACATGACTTAGCAACTAAACAACAACAACAAATACAATCCAGCAACCTAATTCTGGCTATTTTTCTGAAGAAAACAAAAATGCTAATTTGAAAAAATATATGAACTCCTATGTTCAGTGCAGCATTATTTAGAGTAGCCAAGATGTGGATACAACTGAAATGTCCATCAACAGAGGAATGCACTAAGATAATGTGGTATACATTTATATATATATACAATGGAATGCTACTCCTTCACATAAGGAAGGAAATCTTGCCATTTGTGACAATGTGGATTGACCCAGAAGGTATTATGGTAAGTGAAGTCAGAGAAAGACATAAGGTTTCAGTTATTGTGGAATATAGAAAACAAAGGAACAAACACAACAAAGCAGAAACAGGCTCATAGGTACAGAAAGCAAACTGGTGGTAACCAAAGGGGAGGAGTTTGGAGGGTTGGGCAAGAGAGGTGAAGGGGATTAAGAGGTAGAAACCTCTCGTTATAAAATAAATAAGCCACAGGGGTATAATATACAGCATAAGGAATATGTCAATAGCACTGTAATAACTTTTACAGATGGACAGATTGGTACTAAGACTTACCATGGTAATCATTTCATGACATATGAAAATAAATCATTATGTAGTACACCTGAAAATGTGAAGTGAATTTGTTCAGTCGTGTCTGAATCTTCATAACCCCATGGACTGTAGCCTACCAGGCTCCTCCATCCATGGAATTTTCCAGGCAAGAGTACTGGAGTGGGTTGCCATTTCCTTCTCCAGGGGATCTTCCTGATCCAGGGATCAAACCCAGGTCTCCCACATTACGGGCAGACGCTTTAGCGTCTGAGCCATCAGGGAAGCCCACACCTGAAAATAACATAATGTAGTAGTCAACAATATTTCTATTTTTAAAAAACCTATACTTCTAGTTTGTTGTAGTATATGCCCTTCAGTTTCAGTTTAGTTGCTCAGTATGTCTGACTCTTTGCGACCCCATGAATTGCAACACACCAGGCCTCCCTGTCCATCACCAACTCCCGGGGTTTACTCAAACTCAGGTTCATCTAGTCGGTGATGCCATCCAGCCATCACATCCTCTGTCGTCCCCTTCTCCTCCTGCCCCCAATCTCTCCCAGCATCAGGGTCTTTTCCAGTGAGTCAACTCTTAGCATGAGGTGGCCAAAATATTGGAGTTTCAGCTTCAGCATCAGTCCTTCCAATGAATACCTAGGACTGATCTCTTTTAGGATGGACTGGTTGGATCTCCCTGCAGTCCAAGGGACTCTCAAGACTCTTCTCCAACACCACAGTTCAAAAGCATCAATTTTTCGGCGCTCAGCTTTCTTCAGAGTTCAACTCTCACATCCATACATAACCACTGGAAAAACCATAGCCTTGACTAGATGGACCTTTGTTGGCAAAGTAATGTCTCTGCTTTTTAATATGCTGTCTAGCGTTTGGTCATAACTTTCCTTCCAAGGAGTAAGCGTCTTCTAATTTCATGGCTGCAATCACCATCTGCAGTGATTTTGGAGCCCCCAAAAGTAAAGTGACACTGTTTCCACTGTTTCCCCTTCTATTTCCCATGAAGTGATGGGACCAGATGCTATGATCTTAGTTTTCTGAATGTTGAGCTCTAAGCCAACTTTTTCACTCTCCTCTTTCACTCTCATCAAGAGGTTTTTTAGTTCCTCTTCATTTTTTGCCATAAGGGTGGTGTCATCTGCATATCTGAGGTTATTGATGTTTCTCCCGGCAATCTTGATTCCAGCTTGTGCTTCTTCCAGCCCAGCGTTTCTCATGATGTACTCTGCATATAAGTTAAATAAGCAGGGTGACAACATACAGCCTTGACGTACTCCTTTTCTTATTTGGAATAAGTCTGTTGGTCCATGTCCAGTTCTAATTGTTGCTTCCTGACCTGCATATAGGTTTCTCATGAGGTGGGTCAGGTGGTTTGGTATTCCCATCTCTTTCAGAATTTTCCAGAGTTCATTGTGGTTCATACAGTCAAAGGCTTTGGCATAGTCATGTCCTTAAATATTATTAAAATATTAGAACTTATTGCTAGGTTTGTTAACAGAGTTTCAGGAGGGTTTTTTTTTTTTTTTTTTCATAGTGAAAAATCGAATTTTGAAAAGTTAGTTTGCTCCCAGATCTTGAATTTATTTCTGGAGCCAGTAGACATGCTTCATCTTTTGTGCTTTGTCTTTTTGCTTCTTTTTGGTTTCTTGACCTGGTGGAGACAGGAAAAATCTATATTGCTCATCTCTGTGATGAAACAGAGGTCATATAGAGGGTATGGCTTTGGATCAGTGAGGGACCAGAAGGAATTCTGTTTTCACTTTGGCTAGGCTTATTTACTTTAGGAGAGATGGATTGATTTTAAGTCAAGACTTCGACCAGTGTTTTTTTGTTTTGTTTTGTTTTCTGTGTTGTATATAAACCTTGCAAAACAGAAACCACATTACTTTTTTCTCCAACTTTTAATTTTGAAACTTAAAGAGAAATAGAATGAATAGAGGGGAATTCCCTAGTGGTCAAGTGATTAGGACTAGGGGTTTTCTCTGCTGCAGTCCCAGATTGAATCCCTGGTGGAGGAAATAAGAATTCGTAAGCCTCATGTTGTGGCCAAAAGAAAAAAAAAAGTAGCACACCCAGCATAACCTTCATGAAATTCACCAGTTGTCAGCATACGGCCTTTATTTCCTCATGAATAGATTCAGGATAAATGTTTTGGGCAAGAAGTCTGCAGAGGTGATGTATGGACTTATGTGTCATACCAGGAGCCATATGAGGTGATTGTCCCACTTATTGGTGTTACTAACTGTGATTGATTCATTGATAAGTGGTGGTCGCCAGAGCTCTCCATTGTAATAGTATAGTTTTCCTTTTGTAATTAATCATAATTCATAATAGGTGAAGTAATAGTTTGAGACCCCATGTATGTCCTGTTCCTCAAGAACATTTCACCCAGAGGTTTTAACATCCAGGAAAAAATCTTTGTCTCAATCATTTATAACATGGTTACTGGGGACAGGAAAGGACTGAAAAATTGTGATGTCTTACTATTCCTTCTGCATTTATTGGTTGACAAATTTTGTAAAGCCAGGTTTCCCACCCCACCCCCACCCCAATTTCTCTTCCTCTTTAAGGTATCCTTATGGACTCATGGATTCTTACTTAATGTTTTATAGTCCATTTCTCTAATTCCTTTTCTTACTGCCCTAAATCAAATCATTTTAATGAATACATAGACTTTCCATTTGAACAGAAAATTACATTGGTGTTAAAGTGCTCTATTTAATTTTTAGCATTACTAATGAATGCTATTTCACAAAATATTGAATATACTTGAGACACATTAGTGATCATAATCATAGTTCTCATAGAGGTTATGACCAAAGGATCCCTGTTAACCACAGGGAAACACTGCTGCCTAATCCCACCTGCGTCTCACCCGATCCTGATCACATGACAAGGTCACAAGATTGGAACAAGAAGCGGAGCCAGAGACTTCCTCCCCTCGGCACTGTGGCTTTAAAGAGTCACTACAGGGACTTCCCTGATGGTCCAGTGGTTAAGAATCTGCTTTGCAATGCAGGGGATGCAGGTTCGATCCCTGACCGGGGAACTAAGGTCCCACATGCTGCTGGTTAACTGAGGTCATGCGTCACAACTACAGAGTCGGAGCGCCACAACCAGAAATCCCACAGGAGCCTGTGAAAATCCCGAGAGTCACAACTAAGTGAAACCTGATGCAGCCAAAGAAACAAACAAAAAATTTTTTTACGTAGGCATTATATTAAAAAGCAGAGACATTACTTTGCCGACAAAGATCCGTCTAGTCAAAGCTATGGTTTTTCCAGTGGTCATGTATGGATGTTAGAGATGGACCATAAAGAAAGCTGAGCACCAGAGAATTGATGCTTTTGAACTGTGGTGTTGGAGAAGACTCTTGAGAGTCCCTTGGACTGCAAGGAGATCAAACCAGTCCATCCTAAAGGAAATCAGTCCTGAATATTCATTGGAAGGACTGATGCTGAAGCTGAAGCTCCAATACTTTGGCCACCTGATGTGAAGAACTGACTCCTTGGAAAAGACCCTGATGCTGGGCAAGATTGAAGGCGGGAGGAGAAGGGGACAACAGAGGATGAGATGGTTGGATGGCATCACCAATTCACTGGATATGAATCTGAGACATGAATCCCAGAATCTCTGGGAATTGGTGATGGACAGGGAAGCCTGGCATGCTGCAGTCCATGGGGTCACAAAGAGTTGGACACGACTGAGAAATTGAACTGAACTGAGGCATTATATTATGAAAATTTAATAGAAGACACTGGAAACTAACAAGACCCAAAAAGCTTTGCATCATTCTTCTTTTTACATTTTTTATTATGGAAAATTTCAAACACCTGAAAGTAGATGGAAGAATACAGCATAATCTCATGTTTCCCTCATCTAACTTCCAGAATTTATCCTTGGCCAATTTTATTTCATCTGTATTTTTTACCCACTTTCCCCTCAAGATTATTTTGAAAGAAATTCCAGATATAATTTATAGGTGTGAATATTTCAGTTTATAAAGCTAACATAACTACAATACTATCATTATCATACCTGCGTTAACAATAATTCCTTACAGTTAAATATCAGTCAGTATTCAGATTTCTGAAGGTCCAAAAAGTTGTCATAATTTATTTTAAGCTGTTTTGTTTTAATCAGATCCAAGTAACTTACACACATGTGATTGGCTCTCGTGTCAACTGTTTCATGATTTATGGTTCTACCTCCTGTTTCTTTCTCTTTTTCTTGCTGTTTCTTGAAGAAACCAAGTTGTTTGTTCTCTAGTTTCCCACAGTCGAGTTTTTACTGTTTGCATCTTTGTGGTGTAGATTAACACATTCTTCTCAACCCTGTACTTCCTGTAAATTGCTAGTTGAGTCTGTGAACTTGATCAGATTCAGGTTCCTTATTTTGGGGAAGATTCCCGTATCAGTGCTATGTTCTTCCATAAAAAGACATTAATGCCTGGACTTCCCTAGTGGTCCATGAAGCCTCCACCCTCCCATACCAAGGGGCCTGGGTTTGAACCCTGGTCTGGGAACTAAATCTTGCATTCTGCAACTAAGAGCCCACATGCCACAGCTAAGACCTGGCACAGCCAAAAACTGACCTTCATACCTAACAGGCTCTCATTCTGTGATGTTGGTGGCCATTGATACAATGCATAGATCCACTTCTTTGTGAGGATCTGCAAAATGGTAATTCTAAATCTGTCATTCCTTCATTTTTTTTCCATCAGGATACTTCCTTTGAAGGAAACTTACTGTGACCTTCCATTTGGTTACCCAAGGACAGAGTTGATACGGGAAAGACAGGGAAAATGTGCTTTCTTCTTAATTTTATTTTTGTCCATTTTCAAAATAACAAGTTCTTGTTTCTGTAATACCCTGTCCAGTGACCAATTCATTTTTGTTGTTGTTGCCGGTATCATAATGAAAGTGCACATTGTTTAATCAGTGTTTGGTTTGCTTTGGTTTGCTGGCTTGATCACAGAGCACATTACCATTTTAGGGACTAAGCCTGGCTTTCAAAGCCTCTCTCTTCCCTCAATAAAACGAAAACTGAACACCTCCAGGGTTTGGCTTCAGAAAGGTAGGCAAGGTCAGCACCCAGATGCCCTTTCTCTCGATTTCCCCATGCACTGTGTAGGACCTGTCTGTCTTATTCTGTGTGTCTGGCACCCACTGTGACTTCCTGAGAGACTCTGATCTCTCTGTGTTGTGTTGTCTGGGGGAGGTGGTGCCTGTTGTCTCTCTAGAATGCTAGGAGGGTCCACCTTTCTGCTCCTGGTGCCTCCTGGCGGCAGGCATGTGATCGCGGTCAGCTGATCAAACCTCAGTCCTGGACTTGGACTGCAGAGCGGGCCAGGAGGGGGACTGTGAGGCCACTCGTCACTGGTGGAGGCCGTGCCCTTTGCCCTTCATGCTATGTGATGGTAGCTGTGTTGCTGTCACTTCATCTCTGGAGCCCCCCTGGTTCTTGGTTGTTTTCTGAGCCTTGTTTAGGCTTTTTATTGGAGCTGTGAGCTCCTGCTATCATTTCAGTAGATCCCTGTGTGCTTAAATAAGCAGTGCAAGTTGGCAAGTTGTTGCCTGCAGTTGGGATCTCTAGATGATTCAGTAATTGGCATTAGACAGTTGGTCTTATAGGAATCACGTCTCCAGAGAACTGTGGGATTGGGGATGAGTTATCTGACTGAGTGGGATTAGGCACAGAGTCCAAGTAGGAAATCCAGCTGTCTCTGGCAGGCAATTGTGAAGTAGCTACCCCATCCAGTCACATGAATTCACGTTGCACAATTTACAGCAAGGTTCTGGGGACCAGAATATGAACTAGTCAGGATGGTGGGGTGGCTGCTCCTGCCTGCAGCGGAAAGTTTAAAGCAAGTAAACAACACATTCAAGTCTCCAAACCAACCTGCTGAACCTAAAGAACATCATTTCTTATAGGTAGTGTGTGTGTGTGTGTGTGTGTGTGTGTGTGTGCGCGCGCGCGAGCGCTCGCTCATTCAGTCATGTCTGACTCGTCCAACTCTTTGCGACCCCCCAATGGACTGTAGCCCACCAGGCTCCTCTGTTCATGGGCTTCTCCAGGCAAGAATGCTGGAGTGGGTTGCCATTTCCTCCTCCAGGGGATCTTCCCGACCCAGGAATTGAACCCGGGTCTCCTGCATTGCAGGCTGATTCTTTACTGTCTGAGCCACCATGAACATTATTGAACATTACTGAAGTATAATTTACTTTGCAGGGTTATTAAGAGGATAAAATAAGTTGATATAGAAAGCGCTTTGTAAACTGTAAAGTACTGTTTCTTTTTTTTTTGGTTTGGGAAGAGCACTGAACAGGAAGTAAAACAAAAATCAATCAATCAATCTGAGAATAGCCCAGAAGACATTAGCTAAACCTAAAAGGAATAGTCTTGGAAATAAGAATTTCTAGTATTTTAAAATATGAGTGTTATCTGCTGGTCAAGCATTCATCGATTATCCTACAGGGAAAAACTGTAAGCAGTGCTGTAAACAAGACTATCTGCTTTGAAGAGCTTACGAAGGAGTTAATCATCTAGGTGCACTTCAGGACATTTGTGTTATTACAGACAGAAACTTAGAAAATGGGAGATATTGAAGGACCCATGAAAGTACCATAAACCAATTTAAAATGCATATGGATTAGCGCATTTTTCAATTTATTTGCAAGGATGGCTTCATGACTATGGCACATCATTGGTTAATCTCATACTGCATTAAATATATAGCTTAAAATGATTTTTTACAAGTGAAAACAAAATTCTGTGGTCACTGAATTCAACTTTTATTGAGGATATAATGAGGAATCAAACTTTCCCTGTCCTTAAGGGACTCATTTGCAAGTAGGGGAACAAATTTTACAAGACAAGGAAAGATGCTGGGAGAGCAGTGCCCGCAGAGACCTGGGGGAGCCCTGCAAGGACCAGGGGGATGGCGGTGGGGGAGGGAGTAGAAATGTTTGGAAGCCACATGGAGAAAGCAGAAGCTTTGCCTTGGCTGAGACTTGAAAGTTTCAGTGCAGGGAGGTAGGGAGGAAGGCCCAGTGGAACATTGCGTGCAGACAGGAGGCAGGAAAGGATGTGTTGTTTCAGGAACCATGGATATTAGTGTAAGGCAGTAGGAAATGGATTACTTTTCACAGAAATAAGGAATGAATATTGACTCTATAAGCACTAATTAATTTACATCATGATTGGCTGTCTACTCAGTGTTTACATTTCTTTAGGAACTATTTGTATTCTTTTTTTTCCAGTGTCATGGAAATATTATAATTGATGAAACATATTAGGAAAAATGTAAACATATTCATTAAAGTGCTTCTCTCTTAAGGATTTTGCAGCTACTGAAAGCTTTGACTACCACTAACAGTTTAACACCACTAACACCTTGATGAAACAAAGCATTACCCGAGTAGAGGAGAATTATAAAGGTTTGAAACGTCCATAGTTTTCCGATCAGTGACTGACTCATCATAATTTTCAACAGTTATGCCTTCAAAATCTTTGAGAAAGGTCAGAAATCCATTGTGCAGATGAAGAAACTGAAGCAAACAGGATTCTTCTTGGTCTCAATGTGAGAGACCAGAGTACATCAGGGAGATTATTGCTTTTGATTGTACCAAGTTTCTCAGACCGGTAAGTTTCCATTTGTTTTGTAAATCCCAAAGTGGAAGGTGTTTTGAGATTTCTTCTTCTGTCTACTGGAAATACGTCACGTGATCTTCATAAAGTGCTCAGAGTGCTTAGTACTCTAAGAAGCTAGAGCAGGGACTCGTTCTCTGAGAGTTTAGAAGAAAGGACGGGCAGCATTGATTATTCATGAAGTCCTGATCATGGAGCTAGTTTAGATCCTTCAGAAGTCAGAGCATATGATATGTGCATTCGGATTTTTTTTTTTAATCACAGTTAATCATCTGTCCGAAGTGTCTTCGCTGGATTCTTCTTGTATAAGAAGGACATAGCTTTCTGCATTCCTGCTGACGTACCTGACAACACTGCCAAGCAAATGAGACATTTAAAAACCTGTGATTAAGGCACTACATAAATAATCTGTGTTCTATCTTTTCTCTTGTTACATGATTTTTTAATAAATTATGCAAAGAAGGAGGGTACTGGTTATTTTGAATCTAGCAGACTTTTATGCATAGATTTCTGAAAATATTAATAAAAAAACTACATGAGTTCTACCTCTTCCAGATTCCTAAGATGTCCATCTCCCACTATCTACTCTATGTAGTCCCCGTAAAATATTATAAGCTATTAGTGAAGTTCATGTTTCATGCCTATAACTGAAACTTGGACAGAAGACATCTGGATATAATTAAAATAGCAGGTAATTTTAATTTTAAAAATATTGAACAGATTTAAAAAATAAAACTGAGAAGACCATCTGCATTTACATTAGAAGCATTATTAAAAGGATAACAACCTTTTATCTCTCTACACTAGTTTTTCCAATTATAAAAGTAATATGTGTACACAACAGAATATTTCTAAATACAATGAAGAATAAAATTTAAATGAGCCATTATTCTGCTTCCCATATAATACAGTTCTTATAAAAGTCATTTTTCACCATATGGATGCACCATCATTTATTTAACCAATTCCTATCGTCAACCATTCTGGCCATTAAAATATTTTGTCATAAATGAACTTTTCATATATAAATTTTTGACATTGCTAATCATTTCCTTAGGGTAAGATTCTAAATGGAATCACTGGTTCAAATGCCATGAACTTTTTGGGGAAAACTTTTGATACATGTTCACAAATTGCTTTCCAAAAATGATAATGCCAGATAACACTACTCCCAGCAAAGAACAAGGTTGCTGGTCTCATTAAGTGCTCACTGGCTCAGCATGGAGTTTCAGTATTGCCAATTCAACAGGTGAATAGCCTCCTTCTAAAAAGGTACCTGGTAAGAATAGCTTTTCATCACAGTTACAGACTAGTAAATACTACTCTCATCCAGCCTCTACAGATCTAAGTATTAGTGTTCCACTGAGAGAGACGTGCTGAGGTCCTACTCAGAATAAGGTGCCTGCCCACCCTTGAAGGAGTTAAGAGCCTGTGCGGACAAGCTCTGTTCTCCCTCCCTCACGGCCACAGCCCACGGTGCTCAGGGGGGCAAAGATCCCAGGCCCTGTGCCCCACCTTACACCCCCCTTTCCTGTTCTCAGGCGCGTGAGACGGGCAGGCCCAGCAGAGGCCTGTTGAAGGGTTCTTGGCTCAAAGCTTGGGCCCCACAGAACATGTCAATATACTTGCTCTTGCGTTTTCACAACCACTTACCTAGATGGCTTACACTTTTTGTTCATTGAAAGGCAGGGAAGGAAACACATTATTTCTCACAAGTCTGTGCTTCTGGTCCTTTTATTCTATGTACTGTTCATAAATAGAATTCTGTACTTTGCATTTATTTGGATATTTACATTTAAAAAGGAAATCATTAAATAAGCCAACTCTCGGAAAGGAATGAATTCTTAATATCCAGTGCATTCTATCTGCTCTTGTCATTTACCCAAGAATCTGTATTAAAGTGTATCTTCTAAAAAAAAAAAAAAAAAAAAAAAAGTATATCTTCTCAGAGCAATCTTTGACCTTCAGGGGATAATATACTATAGGAAATCATAGTTTGAATATATATATGTATATGTGAATATATATATTTTTAGAATATACACGTGAATATATATAGTATATGTATGTATATTGAATATACATATTGATATATATTCTTAGACAATAATTTCCTCAGTTGTTCATTTATAGGTAAGGGGTAGCTTCTCAGAGTCTCTGTCTAATCCAGTCTTTCTTCCTCCTAGTCCTGGAAGGCCATGCCATTATCTCTTTCTTCCTAAGTCTCCAAAATTGACAGATGTCATCGTGTCTAAAAGTTCTTGAGAAAAATACATTCTGAGGCAAAACTTCAACAGATCTATGTTACTGTATTGGTGAAGTCAGGGAATTCACTCAATCCATCTAGCCTTTGATAAAAGGATAAAAAAAGAATAATTACATACCATAGACTGATGGCTGGAATTAGTAATAAAACAGCGGAGAGCAGAAAGACGAAGCCTTTGTACCAAGCAACAGTGGCTGAATAAATTCCATTGAAAGTAGAAACTGCAGTGATTCCGCCAAGTGTTTCTAAGAAAGCAAGACAAGCAAACATGGTGCCTGTTTGGGGTCAGGGTGTGGAGGGAAAGAGAGAAAAGGCTGAGTTACAAAACAACAAACAAAATAACACGGAAAACTGCAAACATGGGGGCGCTGCCCGGTGAAGGAGGCAGTCACCCATTTTGTGGGTGAGGAAATTGAGGTCAAGAGTTCTCCTTGGACCTAACGAGAGAGGAGCTTGAATCAGTACTTCCAGGATCCACGGGGCAAAGCTAAAAAGCACTGGCCGCTTAGGCGTGTGGAATCAGCTGTGTGTCTGCCCCGACCACAGCCTTAGACACAGAACCACCTGCCCCTGAGGTTCCAGGCTCCCCCTGCCACTCTTGGTCCCTGGGCTAATCTGTGACACAGCTGTGGGGCAGGATGGCTCTCTGTGGGCAACATCCAGGTCAGGTCAGATCTGGCAAGAGTGACAGGCAAGGCACAGAGATATAATCTTATCTTATATGCCTGCGTGCTAAGTTGCTACAGTCATGTCCGACTCTTTGGGACCCTATGGACCGTGGCTCTCCCGGCTCCTCTGTCCATGGGATTCTCCATGCAAGAATACTGGAGTGGGTTGCCATGCCCTCCTCCAGGGGATCTTCCCAACCCAGGGATCTTAACGTCTCCTGCACTGGCAAGCGGGTTCTTTACCACTAGCGCCACCTGGGAAGCCCTTGGGAATCTTATCATACATTCTGCAATTTGAATTTGATCCCTTCCTCTAGAGTAACAAAAAAATCAGTTACTTCAGTTTCCTGTTTGACTGGTCCAGTAACTACGTCACTGCCCTATGCTCTAGTAAAGGTTATGTCACAGGCTGATATTAAGTGATTCTCTAAAACATACTTTTCTGTCTTAACCTGCTTACAACTGTCCCCTCGGAGGGGACTCTGCTGTCCTTCCTTCTTGCTACACCCCGGGCATGGGAAAGGGCAGGCGTCGGAGCATTGCTCAAGAAGCCTGAAAATGACTTTGGGGTCAGCTCAAGCTCACAGTCAGAGAAATGGTCCTTATTCCACAAGTTTTGAGTCCTGTCTGGAATCCAAGACCATGTTGACTGAAGAGTTAAACTGAAGAGTTAACCCCCCAAAAGACAGTTGAGCATCTTGACGCACTTTTCTTCCTCTTGGTCAAATTTTGCATCACTAAGAACGCCATGGTTGTTCTCAGCCCCCAGCTTCAGTGGTATAAGCTCCTACAGTTTCTGCAGATCCTTCTTTCTTCTTTAAGCTGCTGTGTTTGTTCCCTACTTTGCCGAGTTTCCTTTTCCATGATAAACTGTAATGCACTTTCCTTATAGACAGTGCTAATTATGTGAATGATTGTGCTTAATTGGACTGATAAGGAAGGAAAAAGCAAGCTTGAGGATCACCTTTAACAGCTGGATTACAGTTTATGTGTCTAGCCTCTTGCTTTCCCCACGTTCTTGCTCTTTTAGACTGTGTATTGATTTTTGTCTCTTTAAATCTTCACTCTATTGTACACATTCTGGTTGGTGTGTGTGTGAAGTCGCTTCAGTAGTGTCCTACTCTTTGCAGACCTATGGATTGTAGCCCGTCAGGCTTCTCTCCATGGGATTTTCCAGGCAAGAGTACTAGAGTGGGTTGCCATTTCTTTCCTTCTCCAACATATTCTCGTATATTGCTTCAGAGTCTTCATTGAATAACAGGACATATGTTCATAAAATAAACCTCTCGCTGCAGAACGCTAGGTTATCAGAGATGTGTCTTCTTTTGACCACAGTGAAAGTTCTGCCCATGTCAAGTGCACATTTGCTTTGTTCACTGCTGTGTCCCCAGGGTCTAGCCGTGCTGGCAGATGGTAGACATTTAATACATACTTGTCAAGTGATTGAATAAAAGCTTCATTCAAGGGCACTATTATCCATCATCATGTAGCAAGCATATGGGCTTGGTGCCTCCATGATAATACAGGATTACACAGAATATTATGATATTAATGATAATACAGGAAGTCAGTTTAATTGGAAACAAGGTCTCCTAGTTATCTAACTACGGCATTGTTTCATTTTATTTCTGATTCCGTGCTAAAGCCAGGGACGGTGCCATGGTGCTAATCCTATTTACACGGTGGCTTGAGTCTTTTCTTGTCGGAAACTCGGTCAGGCTGTGCAAACAACAACCCTCTCATGAAATAGCTCTAACTTCTTGCTGCATCTCCCTGAGTAGTACAACTTGTTTAATAGTTACCAAAGAAAAATTGATTAAATAAAAGCACAATGGAGTTTATTTTCTAAACTTTAAAAAAATCCAATAGATGTCAAAACTCAAGTCTGTCTGTTTTTACTGGGTCCCATATATTAAAGTGGCTCATCTGGTTAAGAATCCGCCTGCAACATGGGAGACCTGGGTTCGATCCCTGGGTTGGGAAGATCCCCTGGAGAAGGGTAAGGCTACCCATTCCAGTATTCTGGCCTGGAGAGTTCCATGGACTATATAGTCCATGGGGTCACAAGAAGTCGGACACGACTGAGTGTCTTTCACTTTCACTTTCATGTATTAATAGAATTTTAAGGAGTACACAGATGACAAACTAAGAAGGAGTCCAGGGTGCTCTAGCGATGAATTTCATAGCCGTATGGAGCACAGAGATTTCAAAATAATTAGCAAAAGTCAGTTTCCTCCTCCTTTTTACATAAGGTATTATAATAGAGATAGGGAGAAGCACCTGAAAAACTCTGTAACACTTCCCTTCTCAGATTATTTTAAGGTGCCTAATGTTTTCACAAAAACATCCATTTTTAGAAGTAATGAAGGATGGAGGTACATTCACTTTTATACATTTCAGTACCACCAGAAGGATTTCTTCATTTGCAGTTAAGAACAAAATGACTCTACTATCCTGGAGCAATGGAATCACAATGGAATTGACAAAGTTATTTCAACTCAGAATAAAACATGCCAAAATGCAAACTACACATTTTGAAATGTCACTGTATTTAATAATGTGAAACCACTTCTTAAAAGAGTTGATAAGTAAACCAAACTAAACTAAAGCAAAGTAAATAATACATGCTGACAAGTCTATTGTAGTTCTAAGTCAAAGCACGATGATATTTCTTTTTGTTTCCTGAACAGCTTTATTGAGATATAATTCACATAATATAAAACTCACCCTTTTAAATTGTACAGTTCAGTGGTTCTTCCTATGTTCACAGAAACTGGGCAACCATCACCACCGTCTAATTTTAGGATATTTTCATCTCCCCACAAGACTCTTTGTGCCCATTAATGGTCACTCCCTTTTCTCTAGTCCCTGGGGAAGCACTGGTCGAATTTCTGACTCCATGAATTTGCCTATTCTGGAAATTTTGTGTAAAATGGAATCATATTTATATAATAAATAATATGTGACCTTTTGTGACCAGCTTCTTTCATTTAGCATAATCATTTCAAGGTTCATTCCTGTTGTAGTGTGTATCATGACTTCATTTCTTTTTATTGTGAAATCATATTCTGTGGAACAGACACACCTTATTCTGCTTACGTATTCACCAGTTCATGGGCATTTGCATTGTTTGTGCTTCTTGGCTATTATAAATAATCCTGCTATGAACATTTGTGTGCAAGATTTTGTGTGGACATGTGTTTTCATTTCTCTTCAGTGTATACCTGGGAATGGAATTGCTGAGTCATATGGTAACTCTATTTAACTTTATCAGGAGCTATCAAACTGTTTTGTTAAATGGCCGCATCATTTTAGATGATTTTCTCACCAGCAGTGCATGAGGGTTCCAGCTTCTCCACATCCTCATCAACACTTCTTATGGTCTGTCTTTTTCATTTCACCCATCCCAATAGGTCTCAGTGTGGTTCCGATTTGCATTTCCCGGATGGCTAAAGATGTTGATCATTTTTCATGTGTTTGTTAGCCATTTATACATCTTCTCTGTAGATGTTAGTTCAAATTCTTTGCCCATTTCTTAATTGGATCGTCTTTTTATTGCTGAGTTTTAGTATATTTTGGACACAAGCTCCTTATCAGACATATGATTTGCAAGTATCAATATATTTTCCCATTCAGTGAGCTGTCCTTTCACCTTCCCCCCCTTTTTTTCCCTCCCTCTCTCTTTCCTTTTTATTTTTTAAAGTATGGAAGTATGGTAAAACATTTACAGGAGACTTGGACCATACAGAGCAAAGTTACATATTCTTTTCACTTTCTTGATGGTGAAGGCATGCAAGTTTTTAATCTGGATAAAGTCTAATTTATCTGTTTTGTTGTTGTTGTACTTTTGGTGTTGTATCTAAGAAACCATTACATAATTCAAGGAAGGAGCTAGGTTTTTACATACTGTAATTCTTATATTCCTAAGTGATTTTCCAATTATTCTGCATCACACAATCAACAAACATCTGTGTGAATATACAGCTACATCTTACGCGTGGAAAAGAATTGAGAAATATATTTTAAAATTTGTTGAATTATTCAATCTTCTGCAGTGGGGCAGGGCATGTCTAGAGCAAGCCCTCCACAGCACAAGGCCCTGGGCAGGGACTCCCTTGCCTGAATATCAGCTCTTCCTAACACAGACCTTATTACCCGATTCAAAAGGAGTTCTGTGCAGAAAAAAGTTTGAGAATATTCTGAAGAATCAAACACTGATTGTACACAGCTATGAGGTGGTACAGATTATAAAGTCATTCTGTTCCTTAAGCAAGTTAGACTCACCTTGCTCAGTAGAACGCACCACTTTTGATATCATGGACCGTAGAACAGAGAGCGGCATGACAGTGAAGAGGAACGGCAGCCTGACTGTGAGAGGAAGAGATAACAATTAACTGGCTCGATCTGAAAACTCAGGGTCAGTTTTAAGCCTGAAACACTTTCCCTCTAAATAGTTCATTTTCTCTAAGCATCCTGATTCATTGCTTCTAATGACTGAATTAATTAATGGAAGAATTCTGTTTAATAAAGGAAGATAGACAATGGACAGGTCAGTTTAAGATGAGTTTACTTTCTGCAGATGTAGAAAACTTAGGGTTCCTGGGGGTAAGGGAAGAGAGGAAGGATGAATTGGGCGATTGGGACTGACACATACACAGTACTAGATATAAAATAGATAACTAATAAGGACCTACTATAGGGCATAGGGAACTCTACTCAACACTCTGTAACGGCCTATATGGGAAAAGAATCTAAAAAAGAGTGGGTATATGTATGTATTTGTGTCACAGATTCACTTTGCTGCACCCCTGAAACTAACACAATACTGTAAATCAATTATACCCCAATACAATTTTTACAAAATTATATAAAAAATTAATTTGCTCTCAAATCCTTACTCTAGTGCAGAGAACAAGAGTTTATGGAAGTCATTGGTCCAGGTCTGTATAATCTGCTGCTGGAAATTGATATGTTTCCCTGGTTATTACAGTAACTTCATGTTTAGCAGGTTGTGACTGTTAATAAGTTTTTTGTTTGTTTTCTGTTTCTGCTCTTTCAGACCTGGCGGTTTTAGTGCTAGCATTCTTTCATTGTATGATCTACTCTTTGGCAAGCTGGTTCCTTATCTTTTCAGTTGTTCATCTTTGTGGCTGAAAAATTTCAGGAACACAAATTGCCTCTGTTCTTAAATTCTGACCCTTAGGAGTCAGTGGCGTTTTTCATTATAAGATAAAACAGTGAGATATTACATTTGCAGATCACTGTAAAGTTCTCACATATATTAACTGACTTTGGCCTTGGCACTTCCAAGGGAGATGGGGAGAGGGACCTGTCCTTTTCTGAACTCTTGGCATTGTGCTAAGTGATTTACAGTCATCTCTTCTAATATTTGTGACAATCCTCTGAATCAAGCACCACGATGCCCATTTTAGAGATAAAAAAAAATAAGGGCTTAGAGCAGTTCAGTAACTAGCCTAAGATCACCTGGCTCTGCAGATGGAAATTAAACTCAGTTCTGCTTCATCATCCTGCCTCCTTGCAGGGTAGCAAGAGCTTAATACTGCCTTTGTCGAAAAAGGCTAAATGGACCTTTCCTGAGGTCTCACTTTACAGATCCTTCAACCTTTGCAAGGGCAGTATTTTTCACTCAAGCCTTACAAAAACCACTGATGGGGTGCAGGTAGTTAAGGAAACAGTCCAGCTTGCCAGAAAGTGATTCATCAAAAGTCAATTCATGAAATGACCAATTTGCTGAAATTTCAATTTGCAAAGTCTCCTTGAATACATCCAGACGAGATCGGGCACGTTCAGGGTGGTATGGTCATAGGCTTGAATATATTCAATGAATATTTTTCTTATAAATCTTTTGAGCATCCTTTACATAATAGTCTTATTTTTTTTAATCTAAAGTAGCCTTCTTAGTAGAAGAAATAGTTAAGTTGGTGAATGTTATATTGAAGAACTGATTCACAAGAAGTTTCCTCAAGACAATTATTGGGCAAATATGCAAATTTAGAAAATTGTGGTTATTAAAAAAGTTTTTTTTTTTAAGTCAGTTGTTTTTCAGCTTCTGGAAAATTTGTTTTTAACAAATTACCTTTGATTAAACTAGAATACATTAAATAGATAATTTTATATTAAAGTTTCTCAACCATCAGACTGCATTCATTTTATATAAATATCAAATACGAAATTCTAGGATACACTTGTAACTTACCTAAAAACATCATCAATGTTGTTCTGGCAAAAGCAGTCATAGCCATGCCCACCATGGTGGTAAAAGTTCCTATGAAGGCCATGTGAATGTCTTCCATACAATAAGAAAAAAGCCATATTCCTAGGAAACTGGTGAAAAAAGTGACACTACCCAAAGCTGATCCATAACCTATTAAAACTTCATCCCAGCAGAGCGGCGAATCCAATTCATAAAGGACAAAAATTGGGGAAACACCAACGGTCACGAAAAAGTAAGTGATCATCGTGAAAAGCAACAAACCGCACAAAGACCGTTGCGCACCAGAAGCATTTTTAAAAAGCATGTACGTTCGGTTAAATAGGTTTTTAAAGGCTTCAGTCCACGATACAGAAATATTCTGAGATGAAGACTCTTTCATTGAATCCTCAAGAAAAAGTAAAATATAAATCAAGTTCACAGAAAGAGCCACGGTAACAATTAAAAAGGACCACACAAAACCTAACCCTCTAATAAAATAGCCAGAAGACAATCCTGTTAATCCACTAACAACTCCAAACAGGAAGTCAATTATGGCGATTCGAATTGTTCTTTGTTTCTTTTCTTTACATTGATCAACTATGTAGGCAAAAGAGGCTCCCAGAAGTGTGGTGTAATTGCCAAAAAGTGCAACAATGAAGGTAGATGCAATCAGAAGTTGGATTGGAAGGGCAAAATAGGAGAGCAGACAGAGCCAAGCACTGTTTGCAAGAGCGCCGATAGAAGACAAAATCAGAGGGAATTTCCTTCCTCCGTGGTCACTGTGCGACAGAAACACGAACGTAGACACGAGACCGGGAATTAACCCACTTATGTCCATTTGCAGGTTAAAAAGAGACACTTTTTTCTGGACCTCCTGCAAAGAAAAAGAAGACAAAGTGTTTACAGAGGTTTTTACAATGTGCCTGAAAATATTTTGGTATAGACTTTTCTTGAAAAGTCAAGCAAGAGCTGGTAAGTCAGAGATGGGGAATTTATAGTGCATGAGTTTTTTGTTTTTGTTTTTTAAAAATATTTATTTGTTTGGTTGCCCTGGGTCTTAGTTGTGGCAAGCTGAATCTTTGATCTTTGTTGCACCACGTGAATTCTTAGTTGCAGGTCCCCCAGCATTGGGCAAGAAGTCTCAGCCACTGGACCACCAGGGAAGCTCTCAACTTAAATCTTTATCCAGCTCACAATGCAAAGATCAAGAGCTGATATAATCATCAGGGCTCAGTCATAATGTTCAAGCACCACAGTGGAGACATTGACCCATAAAAATAAAATGTGTGTATTGGTGTATGTCTGACTCACATCAAGGATCCACAGAGCCCAAGGCCTCATGGACTGGCCGTGTAATGACTTCTCTTTCTTCTGTGGACTTCCCTGATAGCTCAGTTGGTAAAGAATCTGCCTGCAATGCAGGAGACCCCAGTTCAATTCCTTGGTTGGGAAGATCCACTGGAGAAGGGATGGGCTACCCACTCCAGCATTCTCGGGCTTCCCTTGTGGCTCAGCTGGCAAAGAATCCGCCTGCAATACGGGACGCCTGGGTGCAATCCCTGGGTTGGGAAGATCCCTTGGAGAAGAGAAAGGCTACCGACTCCAATATTTTGGCTTGGAGAATTCCATGGACTGTACAGTCCATGGGGTCACAAAGAGTCGGATACAACTGAGCAAATTTCATTTTCTTTCACTTTCTTCTGTGGACAGTTCGCACTAAGAGATCGCGTTCTAAAGGAAAAAGGATACCTTTTCCCATGATACATCTTTCTGTCTACTCTAAGGGAATGAATATCACATGTACGTGTCATATCTGACAGACTTTTATTTAGGTAGAGCTCGGTTGTCCTTTTTACATGTGTCTCCACATGTATTCCTTTATTTACTAAAAATTAAGATAAAACCCAAAGAAGAGTTCTGTATTGACTAAAGATGGTAGTGTGCCATAAACTAAGGAGTGAGATAAACTCTGCTTTCCTGAAGCCTGACACAACTATGAGCACACAGATTGGTGGACAACAACCATCATTGCACTAGTTATTTAATGTAAAGAACTTGGGGTGATTTAAAAGCATTGTCTTCTTGCCTCTTCTCTGTATTTTCCAAACTTTATATTAAGGCTGGGTGCCATTTTTATAATGGTGATGACTAAACTCAGTTTAAAGGCTTTCCACATGGCACTAGTGGTAAAGAACCCGCTTGTCATTATGTCTCATTGGCAAGGCATAGTCAGAAACAGGTTCAGTCCCTGGGTCAGGAAGATCCCCTGGAGGAAGGCATGGCAACCCACTCCAGTATTCTTGTGTGGAGAATCCCATGGACAGAGGAGCCTGGCGGGCTACAGTCCATGGGGTTGCAAAGAGTTGGACACAACTGAAGTGTTTTAGCACACATGCAAACTCATTTAAAAAAATTTATTCATGTCATATTTAGAAGGCATCCTAAAAACCTGATGAACCACAAAAATATCAAATACTGAATTAATTTTTAAATAGTGAGCCTATTTTTATTTTTATATATTTATACAATTCAAGCCATTCTTTATTGCCAAAACTTGAGTCATCTTTGCTTCGAACCTCTCCCTTTGTCCATGTCCCCCAGCGAGGTCTATCCTGCCCGCCCCTCCTCCCTGCATGTCTTTCTCATGCCTTTAGCTTCTTGATGGTCCCATAGTTGCCATGTGAACAACTCCCATTGGTTTTCCTCTCCACTACTCTGGCATCTCACGGTCTCTTTACTCAGTTCACGTGTGACACCAGTCTTATCACTGTGCAGATCACAGACCCGGACGCTGGGCACCTCTCCCAGAGCACACTGTCGGTGTGTCTCTCACCTCTCAAAGCTGCAGTGTCTCCCCAGCCTGGTTGAGAAAGTCCACGCTCCTTAGCCTGGTACCTGAGGTCCCCGAGATGTGGCCTGGCCTCACTCCTCTGCATCATGCCCACTCACTCCCAGTACAGTCTATGTTCCAGGCACTGTCCACAGTCAGTCCTGCTTGGAGTTCCCCGAAATTCCCAAACCCATGTCATCACTCCTCCTTCTGAAGTTTCTCACACGACAGTTATCATCCCCTAGCTGTACTTTCTGTGTAATGTTCAACAGCTTGAGCTCTGGAGTCAGAGGAACCTGGATTCCATGCAGTCAGTTCTGTACACAGCAGTTTGGGGTGATCTTTATGGCTGATTTGAGTTGTAGTATACAACATTGTAAAAAACAAAAAATAAAAAAAATTTTTTAATTAAACAGAAGGACAGAAGACAGTCCTGTTAATCCACTGACAATCCCAAACAGGAAGTCAATTATGGCAATTCAAATCGTTCTTTGTAAAAAAAAAAAAAAAATCGTTCTTTGTTACTTTTCTTAATGTTGATCAACTATGTAGGCAAAAGGGACTCCCGGAAGTGTGGTGTAATTGCTAAAAAATGCACCAATGAAGGTAGACGCACATCAGCTCACGTCACTCCTCTCATCATGAGCAGCTCATGTCACAGTCCCTCAATGACTTTCCTTCCATTGGAGTAAATGCAAACTCCTTTCGGGTGGTGGTGGGGGGTGGGGGACGTCCCCCCAGCACAGATTCTGCAAACCTCCAGGCTACTAGCTGTTCTCTCCGCTCGGCCGATCAGCACACAGCTTACTTCCTTAATTCAGAACCACCTCCTCAGAGAGGCCTTCCCTGACCATCACTCCAACTAAAGCAATCCCACTGACCCCCACCCAAGGCTCCAGCCCCTCATCCTGCTGTTTTTCTCCCTAGAGACTCACCACTCCTTGACAGGACATGATATGTTACTCTATGCGTGCATTATATGACCTCCCTACTGCAACTTAAGCTCCCAGGGCAGCTGTGGAACCTTGTTCTTTCACCACAGTATCACCAGCTCCAAGAACAGTGCTTCCAAGTGCTCAACAGACAGATGGATGACATGAATGAACCAGCAAGTAAAACAGGTGTCTGTAACTTGCTGTGTGTGAACCTGACCAAATGACTTAACTCCAGAGTTTCTTCATCTGAAGAGAGGGAATGTCAGCAGTCCCGATCTCGCAGGCTGCCAGGAAACTTAAAATTAAATATGAGGTGCTCCACACAGGGCCCTCGTACAGTCAGTGCTAAATCACTCTTGCCTGTTTTATGTCTATATTAGGATAAATTTATTGAGCACATCTTGGTACCTCCTACAGACATTGGAGCCATCAAGTATTTATTGAATAAACACACAAGTGAAACAGTTATCTTTTAATCAACTCCTCAACAAGATGTTCCAGTTTGGGGTTCTCCTCCCATTTCCACGCCTCCTCCTATGTCCTGTTCTCCTCTCCTTTCTATCCACTGTCATTCCAGCCCAGTCTTTTACACAGACTGCTCTCATCTGCAACCCATGTTTTGAAATGCAGATTTTAACAAAGCAAACTCAAAGCATCTGTCAACCATAAATGTTGAGACAGAAGAAATTTTTGTGTGTCTTAAACTCTGGAGAATTATATGTCATATAAGGGTAGATGATAGAAATAAGAGTGAAAAAAATGCTATTTGCTATATAAGATGGAACAGAATAACAATGTACTGAGACAAGAGACTAAGGAAAGTACTATCAGTTTTAAGGAAGTCACAATTTCATAGGCTAAAATGCATACATTAATTTCAATTGAGTAGAAAATATTTCTTATCTGCTGGTAACAAGAGACTGTGTTAATAAAAGGTTTATAAAAAAATTCCTGAACAAGAATGACTTCAGGATCTGCTGGGTAACCTGAAGTTGTTCCCTCCCAGTTTAGAGGTTTGTCTCTTATTTTTAGGGGTACAAGAGCAGTCCACAAACCTCTCAACTTGCATGTGGCCAGAACACACCCAGGGAGCTGGGCATTGAGACAGCCACTCAGGAAACGGGCAACATGTGTTCTTGGATTTAAAGGGGGGGGGGAATATTCTCTGAAAAGCTGAACAGGGCCAGGGCGGGGGCCAGAAGGAAGTGCTCTACGGTCCTAAGGAGCAGGTGGTGAGGAGGTTGCCACACCCCATCCCAGTTGTGGGCGGGCTGGTATCCAGTTCCTCAATTTGAGAAAAAGCACCTGAAGCTCCTGTGCGCTGCCTGTAAACCAAGGCATCCAGGGCAGTGGGCTCTCCTGACTATTAATTCAATGAAACCACAGTCAGTCAGTGAAAAAGTTTGGCAAAAATCTTCAAAATGAGACCCCTGCTCTGGGCAGCGAGGGGCTTTCAGCAGCTGGCCCAGGTGGGAAGTGGGGCCAGTACTAATGACCACACAGTCACAGAGATCACTGAGGCAGCCAGACCAAGGCCCCTCTCCCCTCAGCTGGAGGGCGAGGGCAGCAGACTTTTCAGACATTCGAGTCCTCTCCTCCTCCATCCCCCACTCTGCTCCCAGGGCTCTGGTGAAGGAACACACAGAATCAAATGCAGAGATTGATGAGCCTCTGGAAACTTCTCACTCCCTGGCAACGACATCCATGTAACAGGAAACATTCTTTTTTGTTTGTTTGTTGGCCTTGGCATGTGGAACTTCCCTGACCAGGGATAGAACCCATGAGCCCCACAGTGAAAAACACAGAATCTTAACCACTGGACCGCCAGGGAAGTCCAAAGAAACATTCTTGAAGGGAGACAAAAACCGAGAGACAGACCCCTGGCCCTTCTGTTTTTATGACTTCCTTCGAGGCCAGAAATTTGATATCTACATGGCTGTTTGGAAATAATCTGTCCTTTTGGGTGCAGGTGACCCAGAGTCCCTTGATGGTTTTTTCCTCTTTTGATTGGGGAGGCTGCACCACTCTTTTGCCTCTCTTTCCAAGCAGAAGAGTTCAAAGCTCCTAAGTGTGGTTGTTTCTCAGGCATTGTTGCTGGAGGGGCGGGGAATTTCCCAATCTGACTGCTCTCTCCTTTGCATTTGGACATTGGCAGACTCTGTAAAGAACTGCCTAAGGGGGAAGGACATTGGCAGTGTCCCTCCTGGGGGTGGGGGGGGGTGGATGGGGAGGACAGGCTCTGTGCTATCTGGCGGGACATTTTCATTGCCCTCAGAGCACAAGTGGGTGCTGTCCACCCCCCCCCCCACCCCCATACACAAGCTCCTCAGCGTTTGGGGGGTCAAAGCTGATTTGATAACACCAAATGGTGGATGGCACATGCCACCCATACCCCATGAAGGACACTGGCCCGGGACCCACAGTCTTCAGGGATGGGCTACATTCTGGGATCACTGAAAACTGGGTCAGGTGGGCAGTGGAAAAAGGCAGGGGGAGGGGTTAAGGGAAAGGTAGGACCCATGTTTCACTCCTCCTGTGTCCACTGAGCACTCATTCCAGCCTGCCCTGCCCGACTTTCAGGCTTTCTGTGGGGAAGGAGGAAAGAGACAGCCACAGAGGAGAGGAGACTGCCCTGAAATCTTCTGAGAGAAAGGAGAAGAGCCAGCATCACAGGAGAAGAAAGGGCTTTTAAGGAGAAGAGGCAGATGAAAGATGTCAGGGAGCTTCAAACAGAAAGAGAACTGAATAGAGGCTCGTGGTTTGGGACTTTGGGGTTTTAGGGTGACCCTTCAGAGATCAATGTATGATGACAGCAGTATCCTCCTTCCTTTAAAACCCCACTGCACATTCCTCTTTTAAAACACTTGAGGGCTATTTTCATGTCTTACCTCCTGGAATGCAAAAATCGGGCTGCTTTTGTTCATCGCACACTCAGAAGTATTGCTCTCAAGTGCAATGCTGTAGTTGCCTGTTTCCTCCCATATTCTCCTGTATACATATTGTGTCGTCAGTGGGCTGTTCAGAGTCAGAGCGAATACACTAAGGCACATGACAGGTTCTACAAATGGAATCTTCATCTTGCTTGGATAGAGAGCTGGAGTTCTATTAAAGAGAAAAGGAGAGAATCAGTTGCACTTTTATTGGAGAGGCTAGGTTTTCAACGATGGGGAAGTTAGGGGCATTTTGTGGAGTAAACAAGCATACTAGGGAACAGAAAGCAGGAAGCACTTCCGAAGAAAATAACTTTTCCTGGTACCCAGTAAACCTGAGACTGTCATACTTCTCATTTTTAAGAGTTGGACCTTTAAGGACTGCTGCTGCTGCTGCTCAGTCGATTCAGTCATGTGTGACCCTGTGCGACCCCATAGATGGCAGCCCACCAGGCTCCCCGTCCCTGGGATTCTCCAGGCAAGAACACTGGAGTGGGTTGCCATTTCCTTCTCCCTTTAAGGACTCAAGATCATTAACTTGCACCTTTAAGAGCTCAAGGGACCTTTAAGGACCATTAACTATGTTAGTCACTCAGTCGTGTCCGACTCTTTGGGACCCCATGGACTGTAGCCCTCCAGGTTCCTCTGTCCCTGGGATTTCCCAGGCAAGAGTACTGGAGTGGGTTGCCATTCCCTGCTCCAGGGGATCTTCTTGACCTAGGGATTGAACCTGGGTCTCCTGTATCTACAGGAAGATTCTTTACCATCTGAGCCACCAGGAAACCCAAGGACTCTAAGAAGATTCTTTAAAATAGTCCTAATAAGTTGTCTCCCACTTGGGCGATCCAGTGATCACACTATAACTCCCACGTTGTATACTGCCAGCTGGTTTTCATAAAGGAAACAGTGAGGTTGCTTTTGGGACACGACAGTTACGCAATTGTTTATTATTGCTTTGGCTGCTGGTGAACAGCGGGCAGGAAGGGGGCCTTCAACGAAGCAGCTCGCAGTCGTAATAAGGGGTTGTTTCTTTTGTTTAACTCACCCCACGGTCACGGTCTTCCTGCCAGGCTGCTGGGCGCGGGTCTGACCATGGTCGGGGCCCGGAGTCTTGGGGGGCTGTCTCCTTTTGCGGGGGCCTGCCTGCAGCCCCTCCTGGGCAGCAGGTGCGCACGGAGGCTGGGCCTGCGCCGCCGCGCTGGGTGGGAAGGGGAATGAAAGTCCGTTGAATTCGACCAAACGCACCTGTTCGGGAAACCTCAAGTCCTTATTTTAAAGCAAACCACGAAAGCGCCCTTCCGCGTCCAGAGCGACAAGCGCGACAGTCCACCGCTCAGCCCTCGCTCGGCTCCGGCGCGGCCCTGCCTGCGATCTCGGTCCGGCGGGTCCCGGGGCCCGCGCGGGGCAGTCGTTTCTGCGCCCCCGGCCGGCTGTCCCTGGGTCCCCAGCCCGGCCTGCGCGCGCGGTGACTCAGCGGCGCCGTCCGCCCCGGGGACGCACCTCTGGGGTGCTGGTCCCCTCCTCACCCCCGCCGCCGGGGCGGGCACTGTCCTGCTTTCCTGCGATTGGGCCCCCTGGCCAGCGCCCCCGCGGCGATTGGTCCACTCCGACGCCACTCTCGAGCGCCCGCCCCCAGAGGCCCGCCCACCCCCGAGGATCCCTCTCCACCCCGCGCAGACAAGTTCAAGGACTGTGGATAGAGAGCATTTCTGGGACCGAATAGCGCTTATCACGGGAGCACACAGGAGATCTGTTGCAGAAGTGATATTCTGGGGTGCACCCACCCCCCAGCCGCCCCGTGGGCTGGGCAAGTGCCCTGGTAAACGCGGAAGAGGGGCACCGGGCGTCCGTGGAGGGTGCAGGAGAGAGAGTTCTCCTAGCAGAGTTAGCTTAGTCGAGAGTGTGGTTGCTGACTCTTCCTGGTGGTAGGACCTTGAGCTAATTATTTCATCTCTGTGAGCTTCCATTTATCTGCCAAGCGGACAGAACAGTCTCACAGAATCGTATTGCTGAAACCCTAGAGTTGGACACAGAGCATAACCCTGGAGCAAAGCGGGGATTGCACTTTCCCTCCAGCGAACCGCCAGGAACACCCCTGAAGATGAACGAGCTGGATTTACTACTTGTAAGGGGGAGGGATGCATACGCAGGGGACCAGGGGGGATCCAAAGCTGTATTTTCCATGACAGAGGTCTCCAGGAAAGAAGTGTTCTGGAATGGAGGGAGAACCAGGGTAAACCGTTTGGGCGACCCGGATCAACCTATATTTAAAACCAGACTCACAAAATAGCTTGACTCATAGACCATAGAAACCCTCTAGTCTAGGCTCCTGACTTTACCCCTAAGAAAACTGAAATTAGAGTAACTGTGTTATTTGTCAACGACAAATTGGCACTTGCCGTCCACCTCTACAAGGATTGAATCATCCGTTACTGCAGCTTCTGACCTTCAACACCTCCTGAAGGAGTTCAAGGTGGAGAGAAATGAGGCACTCTGTGCTGGGGGTGGGAGTGGCTACTGGCAAGACAGGTCTTCAGATAGTTAGTTATTTTCAGAAGACTTTATGAGCCCAATTCTTATATCTCCTCATATCTAGAAAAGGACTAAAATCCATGATGACTGTGCCTCATGACTAGCAGAAGTGTTCTGGGGAAATATGTGCTCAATTGCCTGTGCATGCATGCATGCTCAGTCGCTTCAGTTGAGTCTGACTCTTTGTGACCCCACGGACTGTAGCCTGACAAGCTCCTCTGTCCGTGGGATTCTCCAGGCAAAAATGCTGGAGTGGGTTGCCTTTCCCTTCTCCAGGGGAATCTTTCCCACCCAGGGATGGAACCTCAAATTACACATACACTGTCCTTCCTCCCTACCTCTTTGAAGCATTTTCTCAGAGATGTCTGAGGTGCTGCCTCCTAGGCTGTAGTCCTCATTTTGCCCCCAATAAAACTTAACTCGAAACTCTCACATTGTGCTTTTTTTTTTTTGAAGTCGACATATTCTTCCTGGAACATATTAGTTGCCGTCTTCTAGTCATCTGCTCAGAGAGATAAGAAAAGGACTCTAGTTGGAATCCAGGCCCTACTACTGCTCCTCTTTCTTCCTTCATTTTCCTGATAGAAAATGAGTAGTGTTTCTAAGGGCGGGGGAGTGGTTCAGAAGGCAATTTGGAAGTTAAAGAAGGAGATCTTATTTTCTTTTTAAAAATTTATTTATTTATTTTATTTTTGATTGGCCTGGGTCTTCCGTGTTGCACAAGGGCTTTCTCTAGTAGCGGCAAATGAGGGTTACTCTTGCTTGCGGTACACGGGCTTCTCATTGCGGTGGCTTCCCTTGTGGAGCACAGGCTCTAGGTTGCATGGGCTCAGTATTTGTGACGCACAGGTTTTAGTTGCTCTGCCACATATGGGATCATCCAGATTGGGGATCCCCAGACTGGGGATCAAACCTGTGTCCCCTGCATTGGCGGGCAGATTCCTACCCATTGCACCACCAGGGAGAAGTCCAAGAAGGAGACTTTATAAAGGGGAAGCTCTGATGTACGTGTGTGCCCCCAGGAAGGTGAAATGTATCCTCTTATTTTTCTCTTTGGCAGTTGCTCCCACTATTGCTCAGTATTTACTGCCCTTCTCCAAGCCACTGCACTCTCCAAGGCTATAAAAACAGGGTGGTCACACCACCTTCTCTGTGACACTGATGGGGAGTGAGCCCTTAGGTATTTTTAAATGAAAGTAACTATAACTTGTGCTGTCAGCATTCACACCAGTCCCGCCCAACCGGATGGGCTATTTTTTATTTTATACCTCATGTAACTCTGACCATAGATTTCTAATCTGCAGAAAATCTTCAAGCTGAGGGGAAAAAGTAGGGCAAGAGAATAACCCTGATAGTGAGAAGAGAAAGGGGAAGGGGGAATAGGAGAAAAAAAGAAAACTTTCAAGAGCAGAACATTTTTGTTTTGTTTTGCTTTTAATTGGAGTATAGTTGATTTATAGTGTTGTGTTAGTTTCAGACACATGCCAACATTTCTCAGTTATACGTATATATATCTCCCCTCGTTTTTAGAGTCTTTTCCCATGCAGACCTTCACAGAGTATTGGAGAGTCCCTCCCTGGGCTAGACCTTTTTTTATTTTTAAAATAAATTTATTTATTTATTTGGCTGCACCAACTGGGTCTTAGTTGCAGCATGTAAGATCTCTTAGTTGGGGTATGTGGGATCTAGTTCCCCAACCTGGGATCAAACCCCGGCCCCCTACATTGGGAGCACAGAGTCTTAGCCCTTGGTCCACCAGGGAAGTCCCAAGGGGAAAGTCTTATATCATCACCTTTCTTGGCCTCTGTCTCTCCCCACAGTCCCTGGAGTATATAAAAGGGTAAATCCAGTCGTTACCTCCTGACCAGTGCCTTCTGTGATGGGCAGAATAGCGCCTGTGTTAGAGAGGCCAGGTCCTCGTCGATGGCACCTGAAGACACATTACCTTGCATGGCTGCAGGGACCTTTCAGGTATGTGATGTTTCTGGATGGCCACAGTGTGATCACAAGTCCTAACAATGGAAAGAGGGACATCAGAGAGTAACAACCAGAGAAAGAAGCAGCTAAATTTCTTGCTTTGGACTTTCCAAGTGGCACTAGTGGAAAAGAACCTGCCTACCAATGCAGGAGACTTGGGAGATTTGGGTTGGATCCCTGGGTCCAGAGGATCCCTGGAGGAGGGCATGATAACCCACTCCAGTATTCTTGCCTGGAGAATCCCATGGACAGAGGAACCTGGTGGACTGCAGTCAACAGGGTTGCGAAGAGTCGGACATGACTGAAGTGACTGAGCACACACACCTCCTGCTTTGAATAGAGGAAGTATCCAAAAACGAAGGAACACAGTTGGTATCGAAAAGCTGGAAAAGTTCAGGAAATTGGATTATTCCCTTAGAGGCTCCAGAGGGAGTGTAGCCCTGCTGGCACTTTGGTTTGAGCCCAGGAGACCCATTTCAGACTTCTGACCTCTAGACCTTAAGTGAATAGATTTGTATTGTTTAAAAAAAGAAAGAAAAAAAAAGGGGGGGGGGGGGGAAGAAAACCTTCAGGTAATCAGAACAGGTAGTCTGCAAGTATTCAGGACAAAACTAATCAGAACTCCTTATTAGTGAGCTTTTTTGTTTGTTAGCCTTTCATTTTTCTTCCCTAAATTATCTGCTCCCCACTGTATTGGGCTTCCCTGGTGGCTCAGATGTTAGAGAATTCACCTGCAATGCTGGAGACCTGGGTTCAATCCCTGGATTGGGAAGATCCCCTGGAGAAGGGAATGGCTACCCACCCCAGTATTCTGGCCTGGAGAATTTCACGGACAGAGGAGCCTGGTGGGCTACAGTCCATGGGGTCGCAAACACGACTGAGTGACTTTCATTATCACTTTCTTTTCCACTGTATTCCTTCCCCCACTGTGTTCCATGCTCACTCCAGCCAGACCCTGGTTTCATCCTGGACTCCCCGCTCCAGGGTATTCCTCCACAGATGCTCACTCGGACTTGATGATTGTGCTGTATTCATTCGGTCAACAGCTTGAGGGACTGGTTTCAGCTCCAGTGTGTAAAGAACTTGGAAATCGTCACTCTTGTCCTTAGAGCGAAAAGAGCTGAAGGAGCTGGAAATCAGCGCTTTATCTTGTGCTCTCCAGAGCCCCAGGGCACAGGTCACAGCAACATCCTGTGATCTGGAGAGTCAGGAAAGCCCAGGTCATAATCAAGGTCTCCTTAGCCAGACAGAATGTGCTGGAGTTACATGCTGGCAGGAGCACGTGATGGCAATTTTGATGAATTGCTGGAGGCTGAGTGTGGACTAGCCTGAGAGTAAGAAGCTCTTGGGGTCTGTCACCTAAGGGGGGCTCCATGCTTTTTTGTTTGTCTACAGGAACTCCACTGGTTTCTCTCAATGAAGAATCCAGAATGATTTCCTTATGTCTCTGGCAGAGGGGTGGGGAGGACTTTGAAATATGCCTAGAGCATCCTCAAAGGCCTACCTCTTAGGGAAAGCACCTGTAACCACCTGGGGAAGGGCCTTTCCCTGATTCCAGCCCCCTCTAGCCTTCCTGTCTCACCTGAGGGAGGAAGAGCGAAGTTAATAAATGCTTGTAAAGGTTACAGCCCAGGGACATGGGTCCAGTGAAAGACTGCTATTGAATCATAAGATTATATAAGCAAGATTTTCCTCCCTACCACCTGGCCACCAGCAGCAGAGCTCCAGTAAGAGACAGTGGATTACAGTGGGAAGAGCCGGCTCTGTTTACTCTCAAGCCTCCTCAAGCTGCAGCTACAAGAAAGATTAAACACAGCCTAAAACCCTAGCCGGGTTTCCCAGGTGACTAAGCGGTAAAGACTCTGCCTGCCAATGCAGGAGACACACGTTCAGTGCATGGGTTGGAGAGGTCTGCTGGAGGAGGAAATGATAATCCATTCCAGCATTCATGCCTGGAGAACACCGTGGACAGAGGAGCCTGGAGGGCCACCGTCCATGGGGTTGCAAAGTCAGACACGACTGAGGGACTGAGCATGTGCAGCATGCAAAAACCCCAGCCAGACTAATATAAAAGCTCAGACTAGAGGCCTAGATAGCTGTTTTTTTCCTTGACGAGTCATGTCCTACTTTCAACAAAAAATTGCAAGGCATTTTAAAAGGCAAGCAAAACCACAATCTGAAAAGCACTAGAAGCAGACTGCAGATAAGGCTGAGATTTGGGCATTACTGGACAGACCATTTACAACAGCTATGATTAATATTTTAAGAATTCTTTTGGACAAAGCAGGCAACTTGTAAGAACAGATGGGTAATGTGAGTAGCAAGATGGAAATGTTAAAACGCATCAAAAAGAAATGCAAGAAGTCAGAAACAAAGATCCTGAAAGCTTTGTGGTATGGCGAAGAAAAAAGAAAGAAAGCAAGCAAAAAGCCACTATAACAGAAATGAAGACTGCCTTTCATGGACTCAACAGTAGATTGGATAAGGCCAAGAAGGACAGAACCAGTGTGGGTGATTCTTCGACTTGCTGCTAAAAAAAAAAAAAATCAATCTTAAATATAAAACTGGCTGCTTTCTCTCTGTTTCAGTGGTTATACGTATGTATGCTCAGTTGCTCAGTCCTGTCTGACTCTTGGCGACTCTATGGGCTGTAGCCCGTCAGGCTCCTCTGTCTATAGGATTTCCCAGGCAAGAATACTGGAGTGGGTTGCCATTTCCTCCTCCAGGGGATCTTCCTGACCCAGGGATAGAACCTTCGTCTCCTGCATTGGCAGGCGGATTCTTTACCACTGAGCCACCAGTTACATATTGCTATTACATAAAGTTCAGATTCCTAAGTGAGACCTACAGCAATGACTTCTACCTGCTTCTATGGCTTCAACCTTTACCACTCCCCACCTAGAATATTATGTATAGACACACAGAACTCTGGTTCAGTAACTTGATGTGCTGACCAGCTTAATTGCCTCCTCTTCATGCAGTGTCCCTCCTCTTCCCCGTCCTGTCTTGCCATCCAGTTTATCCCCGAAGACACAATTCAGGGAGCAGTGGCCACAGGATGCCTCCCTGCCCCCCACCCCCCAACATGTAAGTCAGATGCTTTTTCTCATAATCCTGGTAACTACCATCCTGTAGCATAATCGTTGTTTGTTTCTTTTTTTTGACTCCTCTGCCCTGGACTAGGCTGTGGGTCTTTTAAGGGAAGGGGCCATGTCTTAATAGGCTGTGTATTCCAAGCACCTAGTACTGTGTCTGACATACAAGGCAACCGGTAAACGTTCCATGGGTGAGTGAACGAATGGATGAATGAATGCAGAAGGCTCTCAGGAGGAAAGAGATGGGTAAATACAAGAAACCAAACTAAACAGATATTTGAGTCAAAAGCCAATTTCCAGGCTGTATTAGTCAGAGTTCTTAGGTACAAACAACAGAGATCGACCCTGGTTCACTTAAGCAGAGAAGGAATTTTCTGGAAGGGCATTACGTTGCTCACAGAATCGACAGGAAGTCAGGAGAGTCAGAGAAAAGACAAAATGAAGAAGCTGCCACAGGACTGGCCCTGGGATACTGGCCATGGTGCTTCAGCCTCTGCAGGAATCTCAGATTGATGCCTCAGTCCCTCTTAAAGGTTCAGAGGCTAAGAGTGAGACCGATTGCCACACTTGGGTGAGGCGTCTGTGGAACAAACCCACCAGGTGCAGTTCCAACGATCGTTTCTGCTGTTTGGGGCCAGTTGGAGCACGCCGTACAGGAGCACTGAAGTCTCGTGGGCTTCCTCCCCACCCCAGGACACAGTCATAGCTTGTGAATATCGCTGCCAGGTTTGCGGACAGCGCAGTTTACATTTGTCTTTGTTTTCAAGTCTGAGGCTGGGACCTTTAATTAGAAACTTTATTTAGAGCTGGAGAGGGTGTGGAGAGAGGGGAACCCTCCTACCCTGTTGGTGGGAGTGTAAATTGGTTCAGCCGCTAGGGAGAACATAGAGCTACCACATGGCCCTGCTATCCCACTCCTGGGCATGTATCTGGAGAAAAACGTGATCTGAAAGGATACATGCACCCCAATGTTCATTGCAGCACTGTTTACAAAAGCCAGTACATGGAAGCAATCTAGATGTTTATCGACAGAGGAATGAATAAAGAAGATGCGACACATATATACTATGGAATATTACACAGCTATTAAAAAGAATGAAATCATGTCATTTGCAACAACATGGATGGGCCTAGAGACTGTCATACTGAGTGAAGTAAGTCAGATAGAGAAGGAGAAATATCGTATGGCATCCCTTAAAAGTGGAGCCTAAAAAACACATGATACAATTTGAACTTACTTACAAAACAGAAAGAGACTCACAGACTTCGAGAATGAGCTCATGGCTGCCAGGGGGGATTGTTAAGGAGTTTGGGATGGACATGTACACACTTCTATGTTTAAAATGCATAACCAACAAGGACCTATTGTACAGCACATGGATCTCTGCTCAATTTTGTGTGGCAGCCTAGATGGGAGGGGGGTTTGGGGGAGAATGGAACCTGTATATGTATGGCTGAGTCCCTTTGCTGTCAGTCTGAAACTATCACAACATTGTTTGTTAATCTACTATATGCCAATACAAAATTATAAGTTTTTTTAAAAACACTGTATTTAGAGCCACTATAGTTGTGGGGACTATTGATCAGTTCTAGTTGGACCAGGTATCTCAGAGGGAGCCCTGGGAAGCCAGGGTCCTGGGTCCAGCTGCGTTTCCAGTGGCCTCCCCATCTTGGGAGAATCTCTACTTCTCTAACCTCTTTGCCACCAGCCTTTAAATACAGAGTTTGATGAGACAATCTTTAAATTGCCTTCAGATTCTGAAGCATTGTTTTACTAATGCTGAAGGTCAAAATTGTAAAGGCTTGATTTGATGGCAGATCGTTGAGATGATTCCTGTAATATTGCCCTCATCCCTGCAATTTTGCCTTGTCATCATCCCAGTCCTTTATCTGGCTCATGGCACTGCCCTGGGGCCACGCTGTAGAGGGCGCTGAGGTGCGCAGCCCTGACCCCACAGCACCCAGCCCTGCCCACAAAATAAACACCTCAGGGGAAGGGAGCTCCCCGCCTAACAGGCCACCCCTTCCCTGGGGGACCACTCCCATCCATGCATTGGCCAAGGGCCTGTGTATCAGCCTGCTTTGGCAGCCAAAACAAAGCACCACAGTCTGGGTGGCTTTCAAACACACACTTGTATTCTCATAGTTTGGAGGCTGGAAGCCCAAGATCAGGGAGGGTTGGTTTCTCCTGAGACCTGTCTCCTTGGCCTGTAGATGGCTGTCTTCTCGCTGTGGCCACGTGGCCTTTTCTCTGATCACTCATCCCTGGTACCCCTTCCTTTTCTTAGAAGGACATCAATCATTGGATTAGAGTCCTACCCTTATGACCCCATTTAACCTTAAAAGACCCTGATGCTGGGAAAGATTGAGAGCAAGAGGAGAAGGGGGGTGACAGAGGATGAGACGGTTGGATGGCATCACTGACTCAATGGACATGAGTTTGAGCAAACTCCAGGAGATGGTGAAGGACAGGAAAACCTGGCGTGCTGCAGCCCATGGGGTGGCAAAGAGTTGGACATGACTGAGCAACTGAACAACAACCACTTCAGAGGTTGCATCTCCAAAAACGGTTGTGTTCTAGGGTTCTAGCAGTTAGGGCTTCAACATATGAGCTGTGGGACTGAATCACCCAGGCTTCAGAGCTTCCCAGACACCAGCCACGGCCTCTGCTGCTCTGCCACTCCTCCCACAGCCTCCACTCCCTCTCAGGTGTCCACCCAGAGCCCTTCTCAGTAAACACCCTTGCTCCCAAGGCTCCAAAACATTCCTGTCTGTTTCCTGGGGAACTGGCCCCCCAGACATGTGCCATTCACCTTGCCTTCACTCCTTTATTTCTCTTCTGGGGAGGACCACTTTGGTATTAATAGCATATCTGGAAGGCTATAGATAAATGCTCCTCTTCATACAATAAAGAGAGACCACTGCTGGAGAAGCTCCAGTAGAAAGAGATGGTCTCTCCAGGTGAGTTCTCAGGTGTTCTGATCAGGTGAGCTCTCAGGTGGTCTGACCAGGTGAACTCTCAGATGCTCTGATCAGGTGAGCTCTCAGATGCTCTGATCAGGTGAGCTCTCAGATGGTCTGACCAGGTAAGCTCTCAGGTCCCTTTTATGGGACGTCTCTGTTCTAACTCACTGTCACCTGATTACTCTTCCTTAAATAGTCAAAGGGAGCAGAGGCTTGAATAAACGTGAAAACTTCATTTCTTGTACCTGATTCTGTGGTTCTTTGGCCAAACTTAGCTCCTTCCCTAGGCTCCTAGGTGCCCCCAAACAGTTCCACTTTCTCTCTTCTTGTACAAATTAAGGAAAGATCTCAGGTCATTAAAATCGCAGAAATGAAAATTACAACAGAGTGAATGTCATTGAGAATTGACTATTGAACAACTCTCCTATATGGGGCATTCCACCATGGGGAGTAGAAAAAAAGTAAAAGAAAAACCCTCCTTCTAGAGTTGTTACAGGGAATTCCCTGGCAGTCCAGTGGTTAGGACTCAGTGGTTTTACTGATGTGGGCTGGGGTTTGAGTCCTGGTTGGGGAGCTAAGATCCTGCAAGCCTCATGTGGCACAGGCAAAAAAATAGAGTCACTGCAGGGCAGGCGGAGGGGTGAGTTATATTTAGACTAAAATTTGTCATTATCATGGGACACATTGGAGAGGACTCGATGACGGAGGACTTGGAAAATCCAGGTCCTATGACCAAGGGTAACTCCAGCCTTGAAAATCTCTAAATGTCTCTTCCCTGGGTCATTAAACACCACATGCCCTCTAGGAGGCACCAGTTAAAGATCTGTGATAATTTTTCTGGATTTTTCCCTTGGGGGAAGATGTAGGGAAGAATGGGTCTCCAGTTGCCTTGGACCACAGTTTCCCATGCCAATCTGCGTGCAACCAGTGGGATGGGAACCTCTTAAAACCATCTGAAAAGCCTTTGGAGTTCTTTGGAAACAAACATGGAGAAAACATAGAGATCACGTTTGCAATATGTATACACAAAGAGTAACACATTTCTCAGTTGTTCTGTTCATACTGGCAACGGCTATTGTTCACAGAATCTATAGCCTCAACAAAAGTTAGTATATTTATGTCTGTCCTATTTCCTCTAAGAGTCCTACACGTGTCACTCGGAAAAAGATCCAAACCCGGAACCTATGCAGTGAGTACAGGAAACGCTCAAAGGTTTAGAAAACCTCCTAAGACTCAGATGGGGACAGCGGCTGCATGGGGCTCTCGAGACCCCTGCCTTCTGTCACCTCACGCAGGAGCCTCAGAAGAGAAGGGCCTGTCTCCGCTCTCCTCCGGGAGCTTATCTGCCATAGACATCACAGGAGAATCAGCTTCCTGCAGAGATGGGTACCAAGTCTAACCAAAGTCCCCAGGAGCCTTGGCCTGAATTCTGAGACGTCCAAAAGAGTCGGACACGACTGAGCGACTAACACTTTCACACACTAGGTGGCGCTAGGCAGTTTGGGTCTTTGTGTAGACTGTTGACCCCCAGACTGTTAATGGTTTAGTACTCAGTCAAAATACATTCAGTTCTTTCTCATGACATACATTTGTCTATATGTCCTCTGTTGTTGGAAAAGACCCTGATGCTGGGAAATATTGAAGACGGGAGGAGAAGGGGACGACAGAGGATGAGATGGTTGGATGGCATCACCGACTCAATGGACATGAGTTTGAGTAAACTCTGGGTGATGGACAGGGAGGCCTGGTGTGCTGCAGTCCATGGGGTCGCAAAGAATCAGACATGACTGAGTGACTGAACTGAACTGAACCTCTGTTGTTAGGAGTCATTTTCTTGTCACTTTTTTTTTTTTTTTTTTTTTGGTAAAGGAATGCCCCTTTTCGACTCTGGGGGAAAATGGGCTCTTCTGTATTGTGCAGTAAGTTTGGTGAAGAGGACCAAGCCCATTCACCCAATTATGCATAATGAAAATACACTGCATTCACATGTTGGGATATTCTTGCAGAGACCACCCCTAGCCATCATCTGTTTAACATTATAGACATGAAGAAACCGTATATGGGGCTTCCCAGGTGACGCTAGTGGTAAAGAATCCACCTGTCAATGTAGCTGACATAAGAGATACAGGTTTGCTCCCTGGGTCGGGAAGATCTGGAGGAGAGCATAGCAACCCACTCTAGTATTCTTGCCTGGAGAATCCTATGGACTGGCGGGCTACAGTTCATGGGGTCACAAGAGTTGGACACGACTGAAATGACTTAGCATATACCCACAGACATGTATATAGATACACATATGAAACCAGATGACTGTACTACATATAAAGATGTAGTTATTTAATGTGTGTTTAAATATATGTGTGAATTAATATTGTGTTGTTATTGTTTAGTCACTAAAGGGTGGAGCAGAGACTTTGGCCCTTTCACTCTTTGTGACCCTTCTTTCAATTCATTGTGTGTCTACCCAGAAGTGGGATTGCTGGGTCATATGGTAACAGATTTTTTTCTTTTTTGGCTGTGCCATGCAGCATCTGGAACTTCCCCAACCAGGGATGGAACCCATGCATCCCCTGCACGGAGTCTTAACCGCTGGCTGGCCAGGGAAGTCTGGTCATATGGTAATTTTATGTTTGATTTTTTGAGGAACCTCCATACTGTTTTCCTCAGCGGTTGCACCCTTCCACAATCCCATGAACAGAGCACAAGATTTCTTAATTTCTCTGTATTCTCAGCAACACTTGTTGTTTTCTGGTTTTTTTTTTTTTTTGGTATGGATTTTTTTTTAAAGATGAGGAATTAACTGGGTTGTAATCAGCAATTCTCTGAACTCATTCTGAAGATCACCTCCTCAGAACCATCTTATAAAAATGCAGACTCCTATACATCAATAATTAAAAATAAATAAAAAGGCAGACACATAATCCCACCTCAGTCCAGGTGGGACCTGAGAGGATGAGCTTTTAAGTAAGCTCCTGTGAGCACTGCCACATGCACTCTCAAGAATGCCTCTTACAAGTGGGACTGCGGAGAATTTCAGGGAGGTCAGAAATCACAGCATGGAGGCGAACTCAAGCAACACCCATCAAGAGAATGGATTCGTGTATAAGTATGGCTGAGTCACTCTGCTGCGAACCTGAAACTACCACAATGCTGTTAATCAGCTATGAAGAAGTGAAGTGAAAGTCACTCGGTCGTGTCCAACTCTTTGCAACCCCATGGACTACACAGTCTGTGGAATTCTCTAGGCCAGAATACTGGAGTGGGTAGCCTTTCCCTTCTCCAGGGGATCTTCCCAACCCAGGGATCAAACCCAGATCTCCTGCATTGCAGGTGAATTCTTTACCAGCTGAACCACAAGGGAAGCGCCGTTCATCGGCTATAATCCAATATAAATAAAAAGTTTAGTCATAATATTGTAAAGTAATTATCCTCCAATTAAAATGTTAGTTTTAAAAAGTGAAAAAAAAAAAAGATGAACAACCACCCTAGAAAAAGAGATAGCCTCATCACATAGAGTCAAATGGCAGCACACTTTAAAAAAATCACCTTCATTCATATTGTTTTTTTCCAGTTCAGACTTCTCAGCCATGATCTACTAAAACGTCAAATCAGGGCCTGGAAACATGACATTTTTAGCTAAGGAAATGTTCTTGACCAAAACCCGATTTTTACTGGTGATCCTTGCATGAGATCGCCCATTATCAGCTTCCTACAGAGTCTCTGCAGAGCTATTCTAGGGCCACAGGGAAGCGATCTTCCCTGGGACCACTTCCCCAGCTATCACGCCTACTGGGCTCTGACTCATGCCTTTTGTCTTGTGCCTGGAATTTGGGGATGTTTATGAAACGTTGTTGTAAATACTAGTCATAATTCCTCTTTTCACAAGATTCTTTATTTCAGAAACAGGAGTAGCCCATCACGTACAAACGTCATGTCACTTCCACCCCCATTGTCACCTGGAAATATCCCCTCAACTGTTTTACTAGAGACTGTTTAAAGGTTTTTGAGAACAGTGTGTCATAGAAACCTTCCAGAGAACATCATTTCTGCGTTTCTACCAGTCTTGTTAAAATACACTTTTGCATCAACTGTACCAACTTCATCTTTTTGAGGGCAGAAAATGGAGCTTTGCATTAAGAAGTAAATGCTAATGAAAAGCAATTTTTTAAAAAAAATTCAGACTTCTTGAGTTTAACATCTGTTTCCCTGCTTCACTTAACTTCTCAAAGCAGGTGGCGATGCAATTAACACACACGTCATGGTGATATCTTCTTTAGCACAGTAAAACCTTATTTTCAAATTAGAATGCCCTGATATTAAGCATGAACATTTTAAGGTAAAATGTGCTGGTTCAAAACCTGGCAAAAGATAGAGACTAGATCGCTTCAGCTTTCTTACCAGTTGGTGTCTCTCAACTTTCCACTGATGCCCCCAGATATGGATGTTCGACCAGACTAGATGAACACCGCAAAGCAGGGCATAGTCCAGACTGCCCAGCTTGTCTTAAGAAAGCAAACACAGCAAATGAAAAAACCAACATCCCATTGAATTCCTGTAAGTAGAAATACCTGCACATGTTATGTAAACCGTCACTTATTCCTGTTTGTACTTGGCAGATGTTGGCGGAGGGAGAAAAGAAAGTTAGAGATAAAATGGTCAGATGTGTGTCTAATCAACGGTCTGGGAGAAATACGTGTACTGCTTATGGAAGTGACTATTTAAAATCCATTTCTTTTCAAGGGGAAAAAAGTATACTTGAAGTTCCTATAAGGATATACTGAAATGGAATTGTCCCAAGTAAGTGCAGTTCCATTCATGCAAATACCAGCTGATGTGAAGGGCTCTGAGGCAGGTGAAATATTAACTGGTCATTCGGTGTCCATCTGACTGCCTGACAACAAGATGGGAGAGAAAACAGGCTGGGAAAAGTTGGTCTTGATTTTTTAAAAAATAATTTTATTTATTTATTTATTTAATTCGGGCCATGCTGGGTCTTCTTTGTTGCTCAGGCTTTTCTCTAGTTGCAGCTCCTGGACTCTAGAACACGGGCTGAGTAGCTGTGGTGCACGGGCTTAGTTGCTCCGTGGCATGCGAGATCTTCCCAGACCAGGGATCCAACCCATGTCTCCCGCTTTGGCAGGTAGATTCTTTACCACTGAGCCATCAAGGGCGCCTGGCCTTCATTTCTAATTCTGTTCAACAGAAAACAGTAGCAATGGCATCTCTCAAAGTAATGTGAATGCATATCACCTAGGGTGTATGCTTAGTCGCTCAGTCGTGTCCGACTCTTTGCAACTCCATGGACTGTAACGTTCCAGGCTCCTCTGTCCATGGGACTTCCCAGGCAAGAATACTGGAAGGGGTTGCCATGCCCTCCTCCAGGGGATCTTCCCAACCCAGGGATCGAACCCAGGTCTCCTGCATTGCAAGCAGATTCTTAAGCCACTAAGCCCCCAGGGTGGGGTCTGAGAGTCTGCATTGTGAGGAAGCTCCAGGTAAAGCTGATATTGCTGGTGGAAGGAACACAGTGGGCGGCCAGACTAGAGTTCTTTGTTGTGCTGTCTGTTGGCTGTTCTGGAGCACATTGGATCTGCACCCAGAGTCACCAAGATTCGTGTCTCTCACAGCTGCAGAGCAGAAAGCCCAGACAACAGGAAGATGTGTGTGGCTCACAACCTGCACCCTCTCAGCTGTCAACCTGTGTGGCTCTGTTATCACACTGAGTCCTTGCTTTGAGATTTAAAATCATGCTTTATACTTTCTAGTGGGCTTGAAGTGAAGTGAAGTGAAGTCGCTCAGTCGTGTCTGACTCTTTGCGACACCATGGACTGTAGCCTACAGGGCTCCTCCATCCATGGGATTTTCTAGGCAAGAGTACTGGAGTGGGTTGCCATTTCCTTCTCCAGGGGATCTTCCCGACCCAAGGATTGAACCTGGGTCTCCTGCATTGTAGGCAGACAATTTACCGTCTGAGCCACCAGGGAAGCCCTGAAGCCCTCTAGTGGGCTTAGAGAGTGCAAACGAGATTGGTTTGGATGGTGGATGATTTGTCGGCTTCATCAGAGACAACAGTGTTCCCTTTTTAGAGAGAAATCCAGCCCCTACAGACAACATCCTCCTTTGGGGAGAAGCCCTTGGGGATGGGTGGTGCCATGGGCATTTCCCTCTCGCAATGAGCTCCCATATTCCCCCCCATTTTCCTGGTCCTGTCTGTTGTTTTATTTCACACAAAAAGAGTGTTAGTTACATTTTATCAGGAATGAGAGGTCATTTTTGTCCCAGTATTCTGCTATAGAGAAACATCAGGGATTTATCTAACAGTTTGAAAGACTGAATTTATGGTGTCCAGTTTCTCTTTGATGGGATAGTTTCTTTGATCCACTGTTTATGCTGGCTGTCAACAGGGCAACGCCTAAGAATTTTTTTTTTTAAATGATCTAATGTAGTTTCCCAGAAATTCTCCAAAACACAAACATTTTTAGGGGCAAAAATAAATTTGAGCTTCCATTTAGTTCTTAAACATACCTTATAACTCATCTCCCAGATGCTAGCATTTTCCTTCACACCCTAACACTCTGCCAGAAACTGCATGGCTGTGACATCTAAGATGAGAATTGTTTGGGTTCATTCAGTAAATTCTTCTTGGTCTGAGGTGTATTTTGTTTTGGAAGTCGAGAAGAATTACCTGTATCTTATGTTTAGACTACAGCGACCTGTTTTTCTATCTTATGTATTGATTAAGGTCTGGTCCCTATTTTATTTCACCATCACTAAAAGGGCATTGATTTCAAGGCTTCTTCCATGAAGTCTCCAGGTGTTTCAAAATTAGGCTATTTACTGTACCTTCCCACTTCTGAGAAACACCCTATTCATCTCAGTTCCTGGATCAAAAAGGTCTCTACGAGTATCTGTAGGTGTGGACATTTACGATGTCCACACATTTACATTTACGATGAGAAAAACAGTGTCTCTTTTTACCTCTTAACTCTAAGTGTATAAACAATTTTCTCTGTTCAAGGCAAGTTGCATGCACGCATGCTAAGTCACGTCAGTTGTGTCCAACTCTGTGCGACCCCATGAACTGTAGCTCGCCAGGCTTCTGTGTCCACAGGAGTCTCCAGGCAACAACACTGGAGCCGCTTGCCATGCCCTCCTCCAGGGGATTTTCCCCACCCAGAGATGGAACCCATATTGGGAAGTGGGTTCCTTACCACTAGCACCACCTGAGACGCCCATCAAGACAAGTTACTTCTCTCAAAATACAACCACTGAGTTTATTCAGGAATACAACTATCTCACACATACCCAGCAACAAACACTCCTGAGGGGGAAGCCTCTGCTCCTCTTTCTCCCGAGAACGTTCCCCTTTTAGAAAACTGCTGACACGTTGCCTGGCTGCACTCACAAGCCTGCAGTTTCTAACAAAGCCACGTGCTGCAAAGTTCAGCTGGGACTCTGGCTGTTTACCACCTCCCTTGTGACTGGACAGGGCTCTTTGCAATGCCAGCGATGTCTCTTTGGTTGAAATCTCACCAAATACCAAATCACTAAGAATACTTTGGTGGGGTCTCCTCCACTCATCGTCAGAAGGGGGCTCACAAAGACCAAGGACCAGCCAGGTTGGGTTCATTCAGATCAGAACAGAAGAGGTGGTAGAGGCTTCATGGGGAATGATGAGCTGGGAAAGCAGCATCTGACTCAGGAATATGTGAAAAAACCGGGACCTCTGAGTGCTGGGCATTTGTAGGAAGGAAGGGTGGAGCAGGCTGAATGTGACAGAAGTCTGCTTCAGTTGAACACGAGTGGGTGGGGGAAAGTCATCTTGCAAAGGAAGCATGGCACATGGGTAGCCACAGCCAGAGTATCTTAACTGAATAATTTGATATTTGGGAAGATGGAGAAGTCGTGTGGGTGAAGGAAGCCACAGTCCCACAACCTCATTCCAAGTGTACCTCCTGGGCCCAGCCTCATGACCACAAGTGGGTGGCAGCTTGCACGCACACCAGTCCCTTCCAGCTATGGCCCTTGCAGTGGAGCTGCGGACAGAATGGAATGATTTGAGAATGGCTTAACTGAAGATCTCAGTTCCACAGGGCTCGGTATATGAACGGATGTCCTTTGCCCACCCCGAGGTACCATCCTCAGCGTCATCTCTGCGGCGTCAGGGGATGCAGCCCAGCCTTGCACACACTCATGAATAAACACCTTCAGCTACCTGCTCTTTATCTCTGCTTCTCCGTCTGTGCTCTGCTTAGGTCTCCAGAAGGCGACCCTGCATTGCAGCCACTTCTCTCTCCGACCTTTCTTCAAAGTCTTTGTCCTTTGAGCTGATAACATCGACAGGGGCAAATTCAAATTTCCGCAACTCTTGATGGACTCAGCTGATCCTCCACACAGTGACAGGCAAGGTTATTTATTTCTTCTCAGGAAACCTAAACATCTAGGTGGGAAAGGCCTGGTTTCCTGGAAGAGCACTTCTGGAAAGATCCTCCCCCCACCCCCCACCCCCAACCCCCCACTTCAGGAAATGAAATAAACTTTTTATCTAGGTACTTCCTGTTTCCTCAGTTTAAAGTACTCCCTCCAGTGGCCATACTCTTGTCAAAACTTCAAAGCTGGGCTTCTCTGCTTTTTCCTTTTAACTCTTTGTGGTTCACTCTAACTGGGCATTTAGTTATCTTGCAGAACGGTCTGTGGCTGTTGAAAGAACACCACCGTTAAATGCTATTCAACTGATTTCTGCTAATAGTCTTGCATGTATCCAATCTGAACACACAGATTAGATTATTCCTGTGGTTTGTGGCTTCAGAGGAGAATGCATGCCTTGTTCAGATGTCCTTGTGAAATGAAAGGAACACAGTGGATGATATTATCACTTCCAAATGTAGATATTTAGATTCGTTGATTACAATTGGCAAAACCCATTACAAGTTCACTTGCAAAATTATGACCATTTCTATTTCTCTGTGGCCCACCTTCAGTTCTACATGTAGTCGTTCGCCTGGAGAGGCACAGACAATGCTGATGTTTAAGAGTCTCAAGGTTAGGGAATCTTTTCATAGGTACAAGTGTGTGTGTATGTGTATTTTTTAAACTTCCTTTCATAAAGGTCACAATTCTTGGAGAGAACGTGTAAAGAAGCTACCCATCATTCAAACCTCCTTATAAGTAAATCTGGGCCTCTCAGGTGGTGATAGTGGTAAAGAACCCAACTGCCAATGCAGGAGATGTGAGTTCAGGTTGGGAGGGTCCCCTGGAGAGGAAATGGCAACTCACTCCAGTATTCTTGCTTGGAGAATCCCGGGGACAGAGGAACCTGGCAGGCTACAGTCCATGGGGACACAGAGTCGGACATGCCTGAAAGGACTGAGCTCACACGCATGCATAAATAAATCTCTTAGAGATTGGAAGGATCTTAAGGAAAGGAGGCACAACAAAGGTGAACTGTGTGAACATGGGGCAAATAAGCTCCTCATAGAGCCTCATTTTCCTTGTGAAACAGGGGGATGGAAAACTACTTTACAAAGCAGTTTGAAGATCAAAATCCAAGGATGATAAATGGGAAAGTGCTTCATAAAACTCCAGGGCACAGAACAAAGGTCAGGCACTAGGGTGTCCTGATGGAGACAGACAGGAGGAGGCTGCAGGAGAGGGGAATGAAGAGGGGCAAGGGGCAGGATAGACGCCTGGAGGGGTGAGCACCCACAGTGTCAAGAGAGGGGAGCAAGGAAGTGAGGAAGCCCGAGATAGATGCATTTACTTCAGGGCTCTGGGGGTCGAGTCAGTCAGAGGTGGTGATGAGAGGTGGTGTTTCCAAGAAGACAGGGTGGGATTTTATGTCAGTAGAGCTGGTGCTGCCTGTTGACAACGTGAAGACTCTGGGGAAGTTTCTCAAGCCCTTGTCCCTCAGTGTCTGGTCTGTAAATAGCAAATAATGATAAGTGTCAGCATTAAATGGGGGAAAATAGAAAAATTGACTTTGTAAACTGTAAAGGGGTGTGGAACAGCAGTATTGACCAGCTCACTCTCTGAAGTGCTGCAGCGGTACCAATCCATACCAGTAGCCATCTGACACTTACGGATGTCTTTAAGGAAGCTGAAACATTAGGTTTATCAAATGCCAGCCCTTGAGTACCTGTCTTTTCAATATTCTCTGTGATGAAATGGAAGCACAGTTAAAGTGCTTCTGCTGTATGACGGTTAAGTGCTTAAGAAAAAAAAACACTCATTCAGTTGAGATGTGAACTCAGTAAGCCACTCCCTCCTCCCAGAACATTAGATTTACTTACAAAATGAGTAACAGTCAAATTACTATTTTTCAGCCCTGAGTATTTGAATACTAGAATATTTCATATATTTCTTCTAACAACACTGAAGTTTTACACTCGGGACTATATTCATTATCGTGTAATAACTCACAATGGAAAAGAATCTGAAAATGAACATATATATATATATTACTATTTTGCATCCCTGGAATAAATCTCATTTGATCATGGTGTATGATCTTTTAAATGTGCTGTTGAAGTTGTCTTGCTAGTATTTTGTTGAGGATTTTGGAGTATTTATAAGGGATATTGAGCTGTAGATTCTTTTGCTACAGTGTCTTTGTCTAATTTTATTATCAAGGTAAGGCTGCTAGTGTAAAATCAGTTAGGAAGTATTCTTTCCTTTTGGATTTTTTTTGGAAGAGTTGGAGAAGGATTGGTGTCAAGTCTTCTTTAAATGTTTGAGAGAATTCTCCAGTGAAGCCGTTTGCTTGGTCCTGGGCCAGTGTGATTTTTTGATTATATAATGAAAGGTGTCTACATTGGAAAGATTCCCTATTACTAGTGAATCAAAATTTTTCAACAGATCAATGTATGATGCTATGAGTAAAAGACAAAGTAAAATCATGCCTGAGTAAAAGTGTCATTCAAAGTGTAAGATATAGATCAGTGCATTTTAATGTAACAAAGTATGAATATCTCACTATATAGTTTCAAATTCTACACTGCAACCAGCCATTTGTTGTGTTTTGGGGTTGTATCAAAGAAAATACCAACAGTTTTTTAAAAACATTATTAATGCTCATCCTGTTATAATTGCATATTTTTGTGAGGCTGGATTTTTCTCTTATATTTCACAACATATGACCTAACAAATATGTTTTGACAAGAATTGTGAAAAGGAGGGAGGGCATCTTTGCACTCTTGGGGGAGTTGGCTGAGACGACCTCTAAAAAGTCCTCCATTCCAATCCTTAAATTCTAAGATCTCAATTTTTTTAAAGTAAGATTTTAAAACCTCTTGTCTAAAAAATTGTTGCCAAATTGAAACCAACAATTTGTGTCATCTTTCTGTAAAACAGCAGGGCAATATGTATATGTGTGTATCCATTCATTCTTTTGCTCTGACCTTATTACTAGGAGTATAGTTTGTGGAAATAGGTTCCAAGGAATACTAAAAGACAAAAAAGGCAATTTGCACAAGTATGAGTATCATAGCACAATTCATGATAATGAAAAATTGGAGCGACCCAAGTAACTGATTAAATGATATAACGAGCCTGGCAGGCTACAGTCTGTGGAGGTCACAGAGTCAGACATGACTGAGCACAACACAGCAAAAAAAAAAGTAACCACTGCACTGCAAGTGGTAAGCAAACAACAGTATGGCAGTACAATAAAACTCTGGGTAATCCTCAATGTGGCAAGTGTACAAATTGTAGCCAGTGAAAATGAGCACACTCTGTAGAGTGTAACTCATTGATTACAACTGTATAAAAATTCACGTTTCCATATTGACCAGAATTAGAAACATTTTAGTTGAGTAGATTTTTTTTTTTTTTTTGGTGAAGTGGGTTATGTGTACCTTAACATTTGTAAATGATAGGCAATCACTGGAAGAATATTCCATTCCAGATACACACAGGCCGGAACGAGCCATTTCGGTGCTGGTGGAGGCCTCTCTGGGTATTCCCATTCCCTCTCTGGCCTCCCATCTCCTCACAGTCTGGTCAGAGGAAGAGGGAAGTAGGTAGAACAGGGCAGCCGTGGGGATACCACAGGCTAAGGCGCTGACCCAGGGTCCCTGAGGAGGACCAGCAGAAGTTGGGGTGCCAGCTGGGGATCCTCAGTTGACTTGGCAGTATGTCACACTGCATCTGGTCTCTCTGGTTATTCCTGGATTGGCAGAGCTGAGAGTTTTCAGTTCAATCCAGCTAGATTAACCTAGTGCCTCTCTGTACCAGGTACTTCATAAGGTCTCACAGGGCGCTTGTGGTGTTGAATAAGGTGTTGAATAAACAGCTCTCAGTCTGAAGAACGGAAGCACACAGCAGAGAGCCTCCATGGCATCTCTGGTGGCTCAGTGGGAAAGAATCCTCCTGTAATGCAGGAGACACAGGAAATGCAGATTCCATCCTTGGGTTGGGAAGATCCCCGGGAGGAGGGCATGGCAACCCACTCCAGTATTCTTGCCTGGAGAATCCCATGGAAAGAGGAGCCTGGAGGGCTTCTGTCCACGGGGTCTCACAGAGTCAGACACGACTGAGTACACGCATGAGGCAGTCTTCATCGTCCATGAAAGCGATGAGCAGTGATATTTTAGGTAGTTGAAGATAAAATGATAAAAAAGCAATAACCTTACTGATTAATAAGTTATCATGATCTGGGTTGATCTCTGGTGGCCTGCCACCTGTGTTTCAGTAATTCATCCTGTCCCAGGGTGTCTTGGATTAAAGGACTGGGGATGCTCAGAAGGGAGGAAAAGTGACCAAAACAAAATAGCAATCATGCAAACAGGGTTGCTTAGTCATAAATCATATGTCTTTTTGGAGGAAGATACAAATGGAAAGAATTCTTTTTCTGAAGTAGACAGTTTATTTTGTCTCCAAATTGGTTTCTTTTTTTCTGTAGCAAAAGAAAAATAAATTTAGGGCCAAATGAAACTTTCCTCAAGTTCAGCTTTAGACCCTTTCCAATGCAAATAATAATAATAATGAGAAGAATGATATTGTTTTACCTTTCTAGAAATCACTTTAAAATCTGGCTTAATAGAAGACAGCTGGGTTTTCATACCTGCTTCTTCATCCAGCCTGTTGTGATGTCACACATTGCGTAGCCTCTTGACAACCCCAGGTACACTGGTGAGAGAATGAAAGAGAAAAAGGCAAGTAAAATCATATTATATTGAAAATAATTTTGACCATCTCTATCCATTGAAAGGTTCTTGGGGATACCAGGGAGACTGTTTTGAGACCCTCTCTTAAGGGGGTCCTACTCTTCCTTAGAATGGAGTGGTCACACCCTCCCATCCTCAAACCCTGGGGCACTTGAAAGACCTGTTCCTTCTTTCCTGGGTCAAGAGTAAATGCAAGTTTCCAAGACTCAAAGCCACGATTACTTTCTGAGAGGAGGGTGAGAAAAACACTTCTCATCATTTTTTCATGAGACACCAGCAGAAATCACTCCTGCAAATTTCTCAGTCAGATGAATCGGCTACGAAGGGAGCGCAGGTGCAGGTGGGTGAGGGTGGAGGAGGAAAGGTTAGGAAGGAACAGTACAGAGAGGAAGGGGGATGGGAAATGAGCAGTGCCTCCCCATCCCCAGGAGCGTGCAGGACACACCCAGTTCCCCATTAAGTCTGAATACTGTTGCATTCCACCCTGGTCTTCTCCAGGCTTCCCCAGTGGCTCAGTGGTAAAGAATTTGCCTGCTAACGCACAAGATGTAAGAGATGCAGTTTTGAATCCTGGGTTGGGAAGATCCCCTGGAGGAGAGCATGGCAACCGACTCTAGTATTCTTGCCTGGGAAATCCCCTGGACAGAGGGGCCTGGTAGGCTACAGTCCATGAAGAATCAGACACAGACGAGAACACACACATGATGGTCTTCTCTCTGCCTAATCTTTTCCTGAAATTTCTCCTTCACACCCACTATGTGGGCAGATACAAGGATCTCACTGGCCTCTCTCCTTTATCCTATTTCCTGTTCACCAGACTAGCATCCCTTGCTTTCCAGTTGAAATCTTCCTAGCGGTGCGGCCTTGAGCAAATTCTTAACCTCTGTAAACACCACTTTCCTGGTCTGTAAGTGGGGGATTGTAGTAGAACCTACCCCAGAAGTTTGTGCAATCACATAAGAAAATCCATGCAAGTCATTTAGCACAGTCATCGTCTGGTCTGGCATACAACAGACATCCCCTTCACATTAGCCATTATTAATAAGCATCTCTGGGAAGGACTTTGAGAGGTGGAAGAGCCAGCTGATCTTTTGTAGCACAGAGCCTTACTCCACACCCGCTGTCTAGTTTATTAAAGGCCTCAGACACAGTAATAGTTCAAATTCTGTTTATATCCTGTCTGGAAGTCTGTGAGCATCTTCTTGTGTGTAAGTCTTCAGTATCCATCTCAGTTTCTTCATCACCAGACACTGGCCAAAATAATCCTATTGGCACAGCTCCTCCCTCTCTTGCTGTTTCTGCTCATCTCTTTTAAACCCAGGACCAGTCTTAGCCCACATGAGATTCATCATGGATCACAAACACAGCACGTACAGAAATGCAGAGCCATTTCTCCATGGACCATGTCCACTCAGCTGCTTGCTTCTTCCCCCGGCTTGTTGGGCTGGCCGGGGAGGGGCGTGATGACCTCCACAGCAGCTGCAGTCCCTCCTTGGGGCTCCACTCTCCCGACAGACGGAGCTGAACCATCCACTCCGTCACAAAGTCCTCACCGTCCTTGGCCCAGCTGCTCAATTTGGAGGCTAATTTGGCAGGAAACGGGACTTGCATTGAGATAACAGAAGAGGGTGAGGAGCAGAAAACGCACAAGAAAACAAGTCAGAAATGAGCCTGGAGGCCAGGTGTACCAGAGAGAGATTTTGGTCAATAGCAACGGAAAGTGACTTGAGCAAAAGGCAAAAGAAGGAGTTTACTGGGAAGATTCAGGTACTCACAGGATCGAGTATTATTCTTGTCCCTTTTATAATAATTATACATCAGACACTATTAGAGAACCATGTTGTGAGGCTTATGGTCACAGGGAAAATTTTACGTTTATCCAGAAGTTATCTATGGGGTAAGATCTATTGGGTTATTTAGTCACGATAAGTTCTGAAAAAACACTTAATACGTGAGCATAGGCACTCAGTGAATAAGTCTAAGATCTTCCTTTCAAGAGGAATAAGCAATAGCAATTTGCAATTTAATTAGAAAAACACAATTAGAGGAATAAGAGTATCTCTTCTCCTGCTGAATATTAAAGTTCACCGCAAAGAAAAACCTCATGTGAGATGGTAGCTGTGGCTAATTAGCTACAGTACATGGGCTGGAACAGCTGTCAGCTCAGGGCTAGACAATGAACTCCACAGGGGCCAGAGATCAATGTTTATTTAGGAAGCTTTTGCTTAGATTCACATGACTCGGAATATGCCTGTCTATTGCAGTATTTCACAACACACTGTATACTCCCTTATCTCTTCTCTTGACATTCAGTAGCTCAGAAACACCATACGCTTGGGCTTATTAATAAAGCGTGATTGATACGTTGACCCTGAACGGCATTCAAGACAAAGCTGACTGGTCTCTGTGAACAAAACGTGTCAATTCCAAGGACACTAAGTCTATCTTCCTGACCCTAGGGTAGAATGAAAAGGTCAGGTGGCAGACCCCACGTCTGGGACAGCGTGATGTCAGAAAAAGCACGAGGATAAATTTGAGTCTTGCCTGATTTCTGGTCTTTCAGATTAGGCTCTGCCACCGGGAGCTATGTGACTTTGGAATCTTGTGTAAGAGTCTCTGCGTCTCTGGGCTTTCTTCATTTCACCTGTAGAAGGGGCGAAGCTGTCACTCCCCAAGGATGTGGTAAGGGCATCATAGATTAGGCGATGGGAAGACAATGGTTCTTTTCAGAGTCAGCGTTCTATTTTCAGAGTAAGTCTGCATACAAGGGATCTTTGCCATCCCCTCTGCTGAGCTGACAGACACGCCCCCTGCAGGCCTCGCCCTGGTTATTCCTTGGTCTTTACTTCTGTCTCATCAGAGGGTCATCTCCACATTCCAGTGTGAGGCACCATTCCAGAAGCTGGGGGGTATGGTCATGGACCAAAATGTCCCCACAATTCCTGTTCCCACGGACATTCTAGTAAGTGCAGACTAATTCATATTAGACATCAGGTATTGGTGACAAGTGCTAGGAGGAAAAAGTAAAGCTGGTTAAAGGGTCAGGCCTCACCTTGGAGGGGAATGCTATTTAGGCCGGGGAAGGCCTCCCTGAAAAAGTGACTGCTGAGCAGAGTTCTGAGTGAATGGAGGAGGGTACCCCGTAGTTTCTGAGAATCCAGGGGAGTGGACTTGAGGCACTTTTGGACAAGGGGCCCATCTTTTCATTCTGCACTGGCCCTGCTGCTCCTCCGCTTGGGGAGAGTGTCGTCCGCCTTGGCCATGGCCCTGGGTGGCCTCTCCTGGGGAGCCTGATTTTAAAACCTGGCTGAGACTCACACTGCCTTTCCGTGGGGCCTGTTGCCCTCTGCTGGGCAAACGACACATTAGTAGCCCGGCCTCAGAATCTGTGAAGAGAGCATTTCCAAACCATGAAATTTCAAGATGCAATTTGAGGCAATGGTTGAATCGGTGATGATCTCCCTCTGGGCTCTGAAGGTTCTTGCAAGTTTGAGGACCCAATTTCCAAGTGAATTGCCTTGTAGGCAGATGGGTTTTATTTCAAAACCAGCAATCACAAACCTTAGTATCCACATCTAAGATGTAAAGTGGAGCAGAAACACACCATTTGGGACAGTTGGTGATATTGTTCTATTGGATCATCATGTAATATTGCTTACTGAGTGTGAAATGTTCTTTAAAATAAAAAATTATTGGGAGGGACTTATACTTTAATGGTATCTTTGTGCAGGATTTAAAGAACCCAATTACTACAGTTCCCAAGTTCCATGTATCTGGTGATTTTTCCTTTTATTGGACATAGTGGTAGATGCCTAGAGAAGATCTCTTTAATGATTGTAAGACATCAAGAAGTGAACATTTAACCATTAAATCACTGCCTTTAAGGTAGCTTCTCTTTTTGGCCCTCCTGGTACCAAAACCATGGGGAAAAAGTCACTAAAATTGGACCTCTGCTGTCTTTACCTATTCTACTGTGTGTGTGTGTGCATGTGTGTGTGTGTGTGTGTGTGTGTGCATGTGTGTGCATGTGTGCAGTGTATGACAGCATCAGTGAAGGATGCAAGATGAGCTTCCTCTGTGTGCAAGGACGGAGGAAGCTGGGTGCAATGAACACAATTGAGGTTCCCGTCTAGACTCTACCGCAGGCTAAGCACGGTGCTACCTGCTTTATCTGCCTCACCTCATTGAAATTTCACAGCAGCTTTGCAAGAGAGGTATTCTACATCCCACAGAAAACGAGCAATCAGTGAAGTTAAATAACTCTCCCAAGGTTGTTAATCTAGTAACTGACAGTTTGGACTCAATGCCCCATCCGCCTGACTGCAAAGCCCTGCATCCTTCCATGTCCAGTGTGGCTGCCTGCTGAGAACCCTTCAACCTGATTAGTTTGGTTCAGAATTAAAGTCCTAAGGATTTAGACTGCGCAATGTGGTGGCACGTCACAATCTGTAGAGTAAAACCGCAGTCCCAGGTCATGGAAGTGAGCGGTTCTAAGCTGGATATTAAGGGGAAGAGCTGGACTTGGACCCTAAGTCCTCCTACCCCTTGCTCAGTGCTCTTGCCAGAATATCACAGTGCTAGCGTCACTTAGTTACAGAAACTGGAGATAATTTTGTTTATTTATGGCTGTGTTGGGCTTCCCTGATAGCTCAGTTGGTAAAGAATCTGCCTGCAATGCAGGAGACCCCTGTTTGATTCCTGGGTGGGGAAGATCTGCTGAAGAAGGGATAAGCTATCCACTCCAGTATTCTTGGGCTTCCCTTGTGGCTCAGCTGGTAAAGAATCCACCTGCAATGCGGGAGACCTGGATTTGATCCCTGGGTTGGGAAGATCCCTTGGAGAAAGGAAAGGCTACCCACTCTGGTATTCTGGCCTGGAGAATTCCATGGTATAGTCCATGGCATCGCAAAGAGTCAGACACAACTGAGCAACTTTTACTTTCACGGCTATGTTGGGTCTTCACTGCTGTGTGAAAGCTTTCTCTAGATGCAGCAAGTGGGGCCTAGTCTCTAGTAGCAGTACATGGGACTTCTCCTTGTGGTATTTTTCTCCTGTTGCAGAGTACAGGCCCTGTAGTTGTGGCACACTGGCTTAGTTGTCCCGAGGCATGTGGAATCTTCCCAGACCAGGGACTGAACCCGTGTCCCCTGCATTGGCAGGTGGATTCTTAACCACTGGACCACCAGGGCAGTCCTGGGATAATTTTTTAAATCCCCACTTTCATATCTCCTGGGGCATTCCAGTAACTACCTACAGTGAGAGATATAAAAGAATGATGTGGCATAAGAGTTTAAATGACTTATGTATTGATCGTGGTCTGACAGAGAGGAAAGAGAATGGGAGCTTACCGAATAGGCTGCCCACTGTCACTTCAATATCAGCCAGTGCAACCTTCCAATCAATTGATCAACCAATTAATAGATACAGAGCATTTTCTCTGAGCCAAGTATCAAGATGGGGGCTAGACAACGAGAAATGAATAATTGCCCACGGGAGACTCACAGTCAAGTGGGTGGCCAGACATGTAAACAAAAGCACATTGCAATGCAAGTTCTAGCATACACTGTCATGGGCCCACAGGGAGAAGAGCAGCAACTGCCCCCCGCACCCCCGAGAATCAGGGAAGGGTCCACGGAGACCCACCTTCACTCACAGGAGGATACCTTCAATAGACTGATGCTGTTCCATGCTCACTATGCCACCATGCCTCCTTCAGTTACAACTAGTACAGATAAGAGAATCGCAAGACAATCCAGGAACTGGAAATTGTAAAAAATTTTGGGAGCAATTAAGCTATTTTGGTTAATAAGGAACAGAGATGTGGATTACTAGAAGACTGTGGTAGATCTGAATTCTCTAGAGGATTGGACAGCAAATGAAAGTGTAATTTTAGCTTGGTTAACCACAAAGTAATTAGGATCGTTAAATTGGTGTGCTAATTTAATTGAAAATTTAAGGCAAAAACAAACATGTTAGCTAAAAGGGTGGCTATTACATAATCTTAATGAGTTTTCAATGTAAACATTTTTCCAGTTAGAATTGGGATTAATTTTTAGAGCTCCCAGATATATGACACTGAACTCAGGAAAACAATAAGAGGATCTAGAAATGATTAATATACCACTGTTATACTTTCCAATGTTATATTTAAACATATGATAAAGAAAAAGGAAAGAAATTGGACACTACGCTTTTAAAGTTTTAGAAAAATAGGAAATGTAATTGATTATTTATTAAGTCTCAGAATTGGGGAGACTGTTAAAGTTTAAAAGTAGTAGATGAGTAAGAGGGAAAAAATATGTACAAGCTTAAAAATAAAAGTTTCCCTATGTAAAATTAAGAAACACCATCAAAATACAAGACAAACTCTAGCATGGGGGGGCTAGTTACAGAATAAACTAATAATTATGTAACTGTCTTAAATATTAATTAAGTATTAAATTATATAAACTGATAAATTACAGATAATGATAAATTCTCTAACACCTTGATAGATAAATATTGGGTTGGCCAAGAAGTTTGTTTGGGCTTTTCCATAAGCTGTCATGGAAAAAATCCAAACAAACTTTCTGGCACCTGATATTATAAATGTGTTAGTCAGCTCTTAACTACAGTATTACTGCATAACAAATCACCTTAAAACTCGCTGGCTTATAACAACAGCTTTTATTCCCATACAAGCCTGCCGGTGACTGATTTGGCTGACTTAGGTTGGACTTGAGCTGGGTGACTCTGCTTCTTGTTACAAGTTCACTGGGCTTGGCTCTGGAATGCAGTTTGGGTACTGGTCTCTCCCAAGTGAGACCTCCAAGTGGTCTCACTTGGGAGAGACCAGTACCCACTCATCACTCTAAGACCAGTGATTACTCGGGGCTGGTTATCAAGATGACAGCACTAGTGCAAGAGATAAACCCATCTGAGCAAGCATAAGGAAAGCCTTTAGCTTGTGTCATGTCTGCTAGCATTCTGTTGGTCAAAGAGGTCATGCGGTCAAGCCCTATCACTGCAGTAGGGAATGGTACCCCATCCATAGTTGGGGGAGAAGCTGAATTAATCTAAATGATCACAATGGGAAAGAAAAATAAACTGGCAATCTATAGTACAGGAAACCCACGATTAATAGACACATGGAAACAGGAGCAACTCCATTAGGGATATAAAACGTGGAAATGAAGACTGCATTGAGGGAGTAATCACTAGTTATTTATGAAGAAAGTGTTAAAATCACCTGTTTTATTTTGTTTTATAACTTACGTACACATTACATATGTTCTTCTGTGTTTTCCAATATTATATTTAAACATATGATAAATAAAAAGGAAAGAAATTGGATACTATTTATATTTATCAAATTTGCAAACATTTTTAAGGGCGATTAAAAGAAATGTCAAATAGCTTTTCTTGTGCATTGATGATAGGAGTATAAATTGGTGCAGCCTTTTTATTTGGATTTTCTCTGTTTATGTATATGTTGTGGCATATATGAAATATACGGGAAAAATATATAATATATATCATATATATGCCACACAAAATCTCATATAATTACATACAGACATCTATATATAATATACACGCATGTGTAGTGTAGTGCATGTGTGCTCAGTCGTGTCTGACTCTTTGCTACCCCATGCACTATAGCCCACCAGGCTCCTCTGTCCATGGAATTCTCCAGGCAAGAATACTGGAGTGGGTTGCCATTCCCTTCTCCAGGGGATCGTCCTGACCCAGGGACCGAACGCACGCCTCTTGTATCTCCTGTGTCTCCTGCATTGGCAGGTGGGTTTTTTACCATAAGTGCCAGCTGGGAAGCCCATATGTAGTCATAAATTAGTTAATATTCTCTAATTCAATTTTGGGAAAATAAAGTCTAAAAAAACCTGAAATTAAAAAAAACACCTTCAAAATTAGTTCTCACAATTAGAAAAAAGTCATGAGCACACAGACATAGTTAGCAAGCCCCTTTCCACTTGGGCACTTGTCACCGTCCCTTCCCTCTGAGCCCTTATGACCAGGGACACACAGTGCCCATGAGGGGCTGGTTCATGTCCTCAACTCCGACCCGTCTGAGTTTCCATCACGTTGTCCCATTTATTTCTACCCCCGGTCCTCACAACACCTGTCATCACTCAGAATGTAAATTCCCTGAGAGGAGGGACCAGGTCAACCTGGGCCTCACGATGCGCTAAGGTCAAGTAGGTGTCCAGTAAGCACCTGTGGGGAAATGAATGCCTAGTGAGAGAGGAAACAGCCTTTCTTGGACTAAACTGGTCAAGATATGGAAGGCCTGAAGGAATAGAAGTGCTTTGTGTTCCAGTATTGTGCCAATAGAATAATCTATCTATAGTGGTCTATATATAACATATAGATAATAATATATAATATATTATATATACATATATATATAATATATAATATAATCTAACAGTGGTCAATATCCACTGTTCTCCAGAGAAAGGTCTTTCTGATATCTTAGGTAAAATGCTAGGGGAGTCTCCTTTTTGCTTAAAAGCCTCTTGCAAGGTCTTCGGTGATTAGACTTTCAGACACTACAGCATAAGATAAAATTAAGGGATCTGGGAGGTTAGGCAAACTGATTTGAATATACCAGATATCTTGAAAAAGATTCTTTGTATGCTATTTGTTGCTGTTGTTTATTCGCAAAATCGTGTCTGACACTTTTGTGATCCCATTAACTGTAGACCACCAGATTCCTCTGTCCATGGGTTTTCCTAGGCAAGAATACTGGAGTGGGCTGCCATTTCCTCCTCCAGGGGATCTTCCCAACTCAGGGATTGAACCCACCTTCCCTGCATTGGCAGGCAGATTCTTCTACCACTGAACCACCAGGGAAGCCCACTTGTATGCCATAGACTGTGTTAAAATGTATGCATACACTTTTCAATAGGCTTTGCCATAATATCTGAAGCTTTTAAGTGTACTCACCACAAGTACACAAAGCAAGCCAAGGGAAGCAAAGCATATGTCTTTCGATATATAGTATTTTAGTTATAGCCCTAAATTAATGTCATGTTCTCAAGAGAGTTCTAAATTCATAAATACATTAGAAATTCAAGTAACATCAGAAGGATTGCAGCCATTTTTATTCTACCCATGTTTCTGCCATGCCAAATACAACTGCCTGGGGAATTTATCTTACATTTAGGGACAGAAATTATGACTTTTGTACCATTTGAATAGCCTCAAATTGGGGGAAAGACTGACCTTTAGGGCAAACATGAGAAGAGAGAGTGCATATTTGAAGCAAAACCCAGTTTGTGCCAGGGTCTTTTAACTACAGTACTCTAAACTATGGGGCTTCCCTGGTGTCTCAGCTGCAAAGAATCCTCCTGCAATGTGGGAGACTGGGGTTCAATCCTTAGGTTGGGAAGATTCCCTGGAGGAGGGAACGGCTACAAATTTCAGGAGGAAAAAAGGTCTTTAAACTCTTGGACATTAGAGCCATTTTTCAAGAACAGGAACTAACCGTGTCATCTGTGCTGGAGGTAGTGTTGACAGTATTGAAGAGCTTCAGCCAATGTCCAGTGACATGCTGAGGAAAGAGAGATGGACAGGCAAGTCCAGCTCCTGGAGACTGTCAGAAGCCTGAGGGGTTTTGCCTTTGGGCCTCCCGTCTTCCAGCCCGGCTCTCCCTTCCCTGGTGAAAGGCTTTCACACTCCTGGGAGCCAGGCTGGTGGGCCCAGAGCAGCAGGAGAGGGATAAGGAATAACTGGGAGCCCAGGGCTTAGGAGAGATAGGCTTTAAGGCTGTATGTGGTCACTTGCCTGGGAGCTGGGCAGTGTGTGCAGAGGCGTGGTCCCTATCAATGGATGGGAACGTCCACACGTACCACCTGAGCCTTTACACAGGGCAGGTCCCAAAGCCTGCAGGCTCTGGTCGCTTGACCAGGGAAGGAGGCACGGAGGAGCCCTCTGATCCTTGAGGCAGCGGCTGCTCTCGTTATGAAAACCGTCTTTGGCTTCCTATACTATTTTGATTGTGGGTTCTATTTCTAAAAAATTGTGGTAAAATTAAATTTGTCATCTTCACCATTTTAAGTATGCCATTCTGTGGCATGTGTTGCCGTTCTGTGGCATGTGCTCCCATTGTTGTGAACCATCGCTACCATCCCTCTCCAGAGCTCTTTGCATCTTGCACAACTGAAACTCTGTCCCCATCAAACAACTTCTCATCTCCTCTTCCTCCAGCCCCGGGCGAACATTTCACTTCCTGTTTTGAATCTGACTGCTCTAGGGACCTCATAGAAGTGGACTTTTATAATTGTCCTTTGGTGTCTGGCTTATTTTACTTAGCATATTGTCCTCAAGGTTCATCCGTATCGTTGCATTTTTTTAAAATTTAATTTCTATTTTACATCACAGTAAGCTGATTTGCAATACTGCGTTAGTTTCAGGCAAACAGCAGAGTGACTCATTTATACATATACACATAACCACTCTTTTTCAGATTCTTTTCCCATGTAGAGTATTATAGAATATTGAGTAGAGCTTCCTGTGCTGTAGAGCAGGTCCTTGCTGATCATCTATTTCATATATAGCACTGTGTATCCATGTTGTTACATTTATCAGAATTTCCTTTCTTTTCAAAACTGGAAAACATTCCATTATATGTACATGCCACATTTTGTTTATGCATTTATCTGTCAGTGGGATACCTGGGTTGTTTCCACCTTTTTGCTATTGTGAATACTGTTCAGGGGTATAGAAATATCTCTGAGTCTCTTTCAATTCTTTGGGTATATATCTAGAAGTAGAATTGCTAAATCATATTGCAATTCTACTTTCTTTTTTTGAGGAACTGCCATACTGTTTTCTGTAACACTGCCTCACTTTAATGACCACCAACAGTGCACAAGGACTCCAGTTTTTCGGCATCTCTGCCCCTAATTACATGTTAGGAGACAAGGCACACCACCGTGACATATCTACTTCATTTCAAAAACTGCCATCATAGCTGGTTTATCTTTTCCCTCCTTCTCTCAAACGTTTATCTCACATCGATTTTTTTCCTATCAAAAGCCCAGTTGGGTTAGTTTTGGCTTGGGGCCTGGGTGCACAGAGTGGCCAGGACACCGGGAATAAGCCTTATCGTTTACAATTATCATAAATTATCATACATTCTATTGTTGGGGCATTTTGCTGCGTGTAAAATGCTTTTACATTTGTTACCACTTTGATCCTGTCCTATAAAGTCAGTAAAGCATTAGTTATAATCCCCCCTAAAGATGGAGACGTTGGAGCTCATAGAAGCTCAGTGTCCTGCTTAGGTTATGTGGCCAATGGGACACCTTCTGATTTGAGAAACATTTGCTGCTTTTCCCATCATACTGTGAGATTTCTCTTTCCACTCGACAGGCACAGAGACCAGTGTGATTATTCTCTTTCCAGATGTAGGAAAGAAAGAAGAAGCAAGTAACTTCTGACTCAAACAGTTCACACTGCTGTAAAATATGCAGTTAGTGTCTGTATTGGGCTCTGTATGTGATTCCCTCTAAATTCTCTTGGTCCCACCATTGGCTCCAGCCACTGCTGCAGCAGCCAAGTCCAAGAGGCTTAGACCAGTTTCTCTTCTGTAGAGCCAGATTCTGCCCTGGGGTTCCCTGAAGAAACATCTGACTTCATGGTGTGGGGTACCTGTGGGAACTTCTCATCACTCATACCTGTGCACTCTGGAAGAACGGTGGAGTTACAACTCACGGGGTTACCTTTGATCATTTGGAAATGGAAGTGAGTGAATAAAGAGATTAATGTCTCCCAGAATGATATTTCTGAGATGCATTCCGTAAGAGGTCCTTTTCCAAAAGGGCTGAGAGAGGAGGCAGGGGGAAAGAGAGAGAGGTAGCGAAAGAGAGACAGAGAGACTGGACCAAAGAGAGCAAGAAATCTTAAATAAGAAAAACAGACTCAGACACATAGGATAGAATAAGAAAATATAATATGTATGTGATTGGAATTCTGAAGGATAGAATGGGGAAAATCAGTATTAGAAGATAGTGTTGGAGAATTTTCTAAAATTGATAAAAGATAAGAATTCTTAGATGCAGGAAGCACCATAAATCACAGAAAAGAGAAGTAAAATGAAATCCACACCTTGACATGAAGAAGTAAACTGAAAAACAACAAAGATGATGGGAAGATGGTAAAAGCAGACAGAAGAGATGGGTCGCTCCCAAAGGAATAGCAACAAAACTGGCAGCTGACTTCACAGCAGCAGCAATGGAAACCCAAAGAGAAAGTGACTGTTAACCTAGAATTGTGGACATGGGTTAACTATTGTATGAAGGTGGAAATGAAATAAAGACATCTTTAGGCTTCCCTGTGGCTCAGACGGTAAAGAATACAGGAGACCCAGGTTCGTTTCCTGGGTCTGGAAGATCCCCTGGAGAATGGAATGGCAATCCACTCCAGTATTCTTGCCTAGAGAATTCTATTGACAGAGGAGCCTGGCGGGCTACAGTCCATGGGGCCACAAAGAGTCGGACACGAATGAGTGATTACACCTTTTCTTCTTTAGGGAGTCAAACTGCAAGAGTATTTATCACCAAAAGGCGTTCACAAAGAATTTTTGATGATGTATTCCAGAAAAAAGGAAACTGATCCCAGAAGATATGAGAGGCAAGAATGAAGAATAAGCAAACACTGACTGTAAAATAATAATTTGCAGAGGAAAAAATTCAACTAAAATATTACATGATGTCATGTAAGATGGAGAGAGGATAATTGAAGAATTCAAAAGCCCTTTATGGTTCAAGAGAAGCACAGAGATATAAAAATTTAGAATTTCCAGTTACCTATTCATATTACAAGCTCAAGAATAATTACTGGAAGAAAAAAATAGAATGTATAATTCTTATAACAGGAAATGTAAAACAATGGAAAATTTCCCTTAATCACTCTAAGGGAAGCAGAAAAGATACTAAAAAAAAAAGACCAGTAGAAAGTTCACAGTTATATAGCAGAAGTTCAGTTCAGTTCAGTTCAGTTGCTCAGTCATGTCTGACTCTTTGCGACCCCATGGACTGCAGCACTCCAGGCCTCCCTATCCATCACCAACTCCTGGAGTTTACTCAAACTCATGTCCATTGAGTTGGTGATGTCATCCAACCATCTCATCCTCTGTCGCCCCCTTCTCTTCCTGCCTTCTCTTTCCTGGCATCAGGGTCTTTTCCAATGAGTTGGTTATTTGCATCAGGTGGCCAAAGTATGGAGGTTCAGCTTTAGCATCAGTCCTTCCTATGAATATTCAGGACTGATTTCCTTTAGGATGGACTGGTTGGATCTCCTTGCAGTCCAAGGGACTCAGAAGAGTCTTCTCCAACACCACAGTTCAAAAGCATCACTTCTTTGGCGCTCAGCTTTCTTTACAAAAATAATGGTTATAATTACACACTAGTTATTTAGTAATTAAACGAAGCATATTTACAAATGAAAAGATGGAGGTTGTCAGATTGAGTATAAATAACCAGATGTTGCAAACTTACAGACAGGGGGCAGTTCTGAGAAAGCCTTGGCAGGATGAAGAGGAGTTCCGGAATTAAGGCTGCCCCATAGATGGGTCCTGCATGAGGCAGAAATGGCCCAACCCTAGTGCTCCCACCATGGAGGAACTGCCGGGGTGAAGCGTGACCCAGGGGTGAGTACCACCATGGATCTGAAGATGTGACGTCATCAGTTACTCTCAAAATGTGAGAAGCATACATCTGTGGCCACCACAGAGAGAGGTGTCTCCATATTTAAAAGAGAGGCCTTGGGCCAGCTTTGTAGGTTTTGCTGAGTAAGGGTTCTGCTCTTTTCAACTGAGATTTAGGGAGAGGAGACAGTGATTAGAGAGAAGGTTAGTAGCAAGAATTATAGGGTGCTCTGAGGGAGAGGGGGCTCACCAGTCACAAAGAAAGGGGTCTGGAGAACAACCTGGGAAGGTTGGCAGGGATCAGCTGGGGCTTGGGGACATGTATGAGCTCAGAAAGTCCTGACTCCGACATGGTAAGCTTCAAAGAGCCAGGCTGGTCAAAGCTGCCTGAGACCAGGGAACGAGGAGGATGGGCGGCTGTGGCCATGACCTGGATGGACAGGGTGCAAGGCAGCTGGGTCCACCTGCTCGGACACGTGATGCCTGCAGAGATGCACGATCAGTGAGAAGCTCACCGGGAAGCCAGGACCAGGACAGGCTCCCCACCAAGCCATCCTGGAGCAGCCAGTCTGCACGAAGCCAGGGGAAGAGGTAGAACAAAGAAGAAAACGGCCTTTCCCTTCCCCAGGCAGGCTTGTGAGCTTTGGGCCCACTAGGAGCTAGAGGCTGGCAGGAGAGGTGGGAGGCAGGCAGGCTCAGGTGCAGTGAGACCACAGTTTTGACTTGGATTGTACTGGATTTTTTTAATATCAGAGAATCAGACTGTTTATTAACAGCTGTAAGTGACAGGAAAAGCGATGAAGTCTGCCCTACATTCTTCCCGAGGAGACAGGAGATCTGTTAGAATAATTTTAAAAGACAGCGGTGTGAAAAAAGGTACTGTACCATTTCCTGATTTCCCTTCATTAAGTAGTCCAGCGGTGCTTCAAATATTAACTGGTGTAAAATACTGCTTAATGTGGTAGTTAGGACAAAGACCCCTAAAAAGTTGAAAGTGAAAGTGTTAGTCGCTCAGTCCTGTCCAATTCTTTGTGATCCCACGGACTGTAGCCTGCCAGGCTCCTCCATCCATGGAATTCTCCAGGCAAAAATACTGAAGTGGGTGACCATTCTGTTCTCTAGGGGATCTTCTTGACCCAGAGATTGAACCCAGATCTCCCCCATTGCAGGCAGATTCGTCACCAACTGAACCACCAAGAAAACACCTCTAATTAGGGCGGGGACCAGCACCCACATTTCATTTTTATAAGGGCAAATGCTTATCCCACTGACATTTGAACCCGAGGCAGCGGAAGTCCTCTGACCTGGCTCCCCTCTTGAAGCCTGCCACGCGCGCTGCTTAGGGAAGCCGGGAGCACTTCTTAGAGAAATAAATTAACATATTTATTCCTGAGAGGCTCTCTAGCACCCCTCTACCAGTGTCAGCCGCACTTGGTGTTTATTAGACACAGATAAACCCGACTCTCGAAAGAAACGCCTGCCCTTTCCGCAAACCGTTCCAGAGGTCAACTTGGGGCCCCTCCTGCATCAGGAGTCCCAGTGCCCGCCACGTTCCTGGTGTTGGGCCCCAATTCCTGCTGAAATTCATACTGGAAGCTGTCGTCAGGGGAGAGGAGCAGACCCCACTCCTCGGAGCCCCCTGCCCCCGGGGGCGCCGGGACGTCGGGGGGCCGCGGCGGCGCGGAGCCGGAGCGGGACGGCGCGCGCACGGCGGCCCCGGGGCCGGCAGAGGGCGCTGCGGCCTCCCCGGCGGGGCTGCGGGACTGCGGGGCTGCGGGGCGCGGGTCCCGGCGTGTGCGTCTCCGGGAGGCCTGGACGGGGAGCGCGCCTCTTCGCCCGCCCGCCCGCCAGCCCGCGCGGTCCCCGCCGCCGGCACCTCTCCGGCCAGGCGCGCGGGGTGCGCGGCGCGCTCCGAGGCCCGAGCTTCGCCGCCCCCACCCCACCCCGCCCCGCCGCTTCTCTTTGTCCCGGCAAGGCGGCCGGAGGGGCGGCCGCTGCATCCGTGGTGGGGCTTCAGCCTCCGGGTCCGCGCTCCCCACCTCCCCCGCGCTCCGAGCCTGGGCGGTGCCGGCGCGGGGTGAAAGCGGGGCGCGAGCGGGCGTGGGCGGGCGGCGGCGGGGACCGCGCGCGGGGGGCGCCCCTGCCTCCTCCGCCCGCGCCGCCGCCGGCTTCTCCCCGCAAGTTTGTGGCCCCCCCACCCCCGTCTGCGGACCTGCGCGGCCGCTTGGCCGGGTCCAGACCTGTCGCCAAAGAGGAAAACTCGAGCTGGAGGCGGAGGAGGCGTGCGGGAAGCCGGTCCGCGATGAGCCTCTCCATCAGGGCAGCGTGGCTTCCTGGGCACCTCCCGAGGCTCTTTCCCACCCAGGTGAGCGGAACGTCCTCTGCCCCGTCCGGCCGGGTCTGGCGGGGCCCCGGGGCCGGCGCTCTCGGACCCTGCGCGGAGCCGGGGAGCGCCCGCCGCGGGGGCGCTGGGCGGCGCGGGGTTGATTTGGGCTTTTCTGCCATCCGAGCGCTTGTTCTCTCCTGCCTGCATCACCTGCTCCGGCTGAGGGTTTTTTTGCAGCTCCTCCGGCACCTTCGCGTGCTGTCAGGTTAAACATCCTCTGTTTTCGAAGGGCTGGTAGGTTGGTTCAACCGAATCCCTACCTCTCCATCCAGCCCCCCCCCTCCCCCCCGCCAACAACACCCCCAGCTTTGGATAATTTGTTCTGCGTCTTCGTCTTAATTTAGTATGAATGTGTTATTTCCTTTGAGCTGTGTAATGGTAAAGCAGCAAAGCGGTTTGCTACATCCATTTTTTTTTTTTTTTCTTTTTTTTTTTTTTCATTCTGAGCCTGTGCACAGAAAGAATTTCAGGCGCACAAGTGATGTTACTACCATTCTATTTTAAATACAAACACGGAAAGAAGTACTCTTGGCAGGATACCAAAGGCGCCTGTACTCTCTGTTATATAAGTGCTGTTTAAAAAAATATTTGCTCATTGGTAAAGTTATAAAAGGAATTACCAGAGCATCTCTGAAGAGGGTGAAGAGAAGTCAGAGCCACAATTTCGGCTTTAAACCAAAACTTTCCTGGAAGATGAGCATGGTCTTAGCTGGAGATAGCCTTAAAGATAACTTAGGGCCCTTTCTTTGAACTTATTAGGTAAAATTGTAAAACGTTAAAAAAATAGAATAGGTTTTGTAAAGGCTCTTAAGAGACTTGGTGAAAATTCTTTAACTACCTATTGATAGTAATAAAAAAGATCCTGCAGATATTCTTGGTGGTTTTTAACATAGTGACTTATTTTATTTTTTATAGCCGATGGAAACTTAGTAATTATGAGCTGCCAGTTATTAAAGATTTAAATAACCTTTAATATCTCTACTTGTGTTTATGGATTTTTTTTTTTTCAGGGAAGAAGACAGTAGTAGGAATATCAAGTATACTGATGTCTGGGCACCTCCTTTTGTGATCCCCACCTCAGTGTTCTATTCTAATTGGGTTTTGGTGATGCTGTGATATTTGGATTGTTAAACTCCCTAGTGATTCTAACCTGTAGCTGAGGTGAGACCCATAGGATAGCACCGTTTCTTCTAATTTGTCACTTTGTAGCCCAAGGTGTGGCTACAGTCGTTTAAAGAAAGTAAAAAATAAGTGGTTAGAAATATGGGGAGAGAAAAATGGTACAGGAAAGGAGATATGTTGAAGAATTATAGCATGTTCACTTCTCTATTTTGCCAAAATATCTTCTTGATTTTTTAAAAATCCACAAAGGAGTTGATATTGTTGTTTAGTTGCTAAACCATGTCTGACTCTGTGCGATCTCATGGACTGTAGCCCACCAGGCTCCTCTGTCCATGGGATTTCCCAGGCAAGAATACTGGAGTGGGTTGCCATTTCCTCCTCCAGGGGATCTTCCTGACTCAGGGATCCAACCTGTGTCTCCTGCGTTGGCAGCTGGGTTCTTTACCACTGAACCACCAGGGAAGTCCCCCGGTAGTTGATGTTTATCGGGACACACGGTCCCCTGTTGACTAAGTTGGGGAGTGGGACATTTCTCTGTGCAGAAGTGACAGTGATGTTGAGTCATGTTGTCAAGATACTCCTTTCTGTTTACATGGAAAGACAATCAAGTCTTATTAAAAGATCATTCTCTCTATCATATTCAACACTCATTAAGTGAATACAGACTAGCTGAAAAAGTGCAAAAAAGCTTTCATTGTCTTTAAGATTGGAAATAAACCTGGCTGCTGAGTCAGTGTTTTCTTTTTACCTTATGTAATTCCCAATATCGCAGTCTAGGGGTGGATCTTATGGGTGGTTTGTGAAGGCTTATGTAAGAGCTGCGACTATGCTTTTTCGTATTCTGTGAAACTCCCTGTTTTGGCTATTACATAATTGACACAGTGCTGGATCGGAGAAGCCCAAACAGGCGAAGGATGTACAAGCCCAGCCCAGCACAGGCGCTTTCATAATGAATCGCTGCTGCCAAATTAGAGGGAACAGCAGGCACGGAGGTTTGTGAAAGAGAGATAAGAATAGCGTCCAGAGGACCGATGTAAGAGACGACAGTTGTGCTTAGCGGTTTTCTGGAGATTTTAATGCTGCAGTATTAACCTCTCTAGCCTTTTGTGTCTCCCAGCAGAGGCGCCTTGACTGGGATACTAATGAATGTTAAGCTTCAGGGTCCGTTACTCTGGCTCCATCCAAGCCCCCGGGAGGGACGTTGACAATGTGCTCCCATGGCCACAGAAGTTTGCATTTGTAACTGTGGATTTTTTTTTATTTTTTAAATAAGGAAGACACTCTCTGCCTCTCACCTCCCTTACGTCACATAAATGTAAGGCTCTACAAACCCTGAATCTCCCTTGTTTCCTAATTATGTTCAAATGTTAACTTTCAAAAATGCTTTTTCTTATTTCAAAATCTGAAATCTTATGAAAAGACAAAAAAAAAAAAAAAATCTGGCCAATATTGTAGCTGAGCTGCCAGGAAAATGCAGATTGCTAATACCAGGGCTGAGTGGTATTATCAGGAATCAGGTGGTAACCTGGAGAACCAGCTCTGCCTTGCGAACACACACACACAGGGACTTTTTTGGATCTCAGTGTGAGCCGGAGGCAGAGAGAAGCTGAGACGGAGGCGGGTAAGGAAGGAAAGTGGGTTAAAGCTCTTCCACATCTCAGAGAGACGGCTGCAGAGGGGAAAGGGAGAAAAAAATGAACTACCAAAAGCTGCTTCATTAATAAAGTTAATAGCAACAGATAGCATCAGCTCCATAGGAGACCTTCCTGTAAACTCCTTACGCTCTGTCTTTAATATGAATTCTAAACAGGGAGCAAACTCAGGCCTGGAAAATATCCTGCCGGAAACAAGTGCAGGCTGGGAAGGGCTGGGATGAATTGCTGACTTGTTCCTATTAGCAGTTTTATGGATAAATGGAAGACTGTAATGTTCACCACAGGAATGTTTGAGAGGGGGTTGTTGAAAGGGGTGGAGGGTTTTCCTTTTCTCTGAAGTATTTCTACTTCATATCTGAATTAAGATTTCTCAGATCTTACCATCTTGACCCCTTCCCACCAACCCTCATACCCCTTCCACCCACTTATTTGTCCATCCACACACGCACCCCATTTACCTGCCTACCTAACCACCCACCCACCCATCCATCTACCCATCCATCTATTCACCCACCCACCCATTCATCCACTCACCCACCCATCCATCCATCCACCCACCCACCCATTCATCCATCCAACTACCCACCCATCACCCAACCACCCATCCATCCACTTACCCACCTGTCACCCACCCATGCACCTGTCCATCCACCCATCCAAACATCCATCCACAAAGACACTCACTCCCTTTGACCAAACTTTAGTTTGGCTTCTGGAACTGTGCTGGTGCTTATGAGGGGGGCCTGGTGCTGTAGGCAGGCTCATGGCCAGGGCTTCCCTGCAGTAGCACCCACCCCTCTAATTCTGTTGTGGTGGTTTCTCAGACCTGCCCTGGGACCCTCCTCTTTGGTGATGTGAGGTTGTGTTCCTCTTGGGCCTTGGGTGGTGTGTTGGTTTGGGATCAGGTATGGCTGAGGGCCTCACAGGGCAGCTGGAGTCCAGTCCACACCACTACATAAACCAGGAGTAGCAGGGAGGTTGTGTGTCTTCACTGATGGTTCCCACTGGCTTGTAGGAGAGGGGCTTGCAGGAGAGTCTCATTTCAGCCTGGATTCCTGCAGTTTCCTTGGAACGGGTGGTTAAGTGAAAAATGCTGACACTGGGAACTACACGGCTCTTTCTTGGGGGATATCAAGAACTTAGAGCAATTTTGGAGGTGAAACTGAACCCCAGAGAACCTCCAGGGACTGAAGGTGTTGGGGTTGGTTAGGGTTTGAGAAGGGGAGGGTGCTTATTGGCCGGTGAGGCTCCCGTGTGCTTGGATGGCCGCTCTCTGTGTACTAATCAGAAGACGTGTGTTGACCTGGCAGCAGGCGGTCATGGATCCCTCAGTGGAAAAGGTGAGAAGCCAGTAGGGGAGCAGCGAGCAGGAACTCTCTGCAGGAGAAAGGCCTAGCCTTCTGGGGTGCGTGGGGGACGGGGTGGGGGACAGCATCCACAGCTGTTTACTTCATCAAGCCATTAGCGAATAATCATTTCTGTCCCTGACACAGCCAAGGAAATCCTCCTTATAGATTAAGTCTCTTTGGGTTGTTTGCTGGCAGGTTGGAGCATAAGGGCAGCCTGAATGAATGAGCACACAGGTAGGTGGCTTTGGGAAGATGGCATGAGTAGGAGGTTGACAGGTGGCATTTGGAAGGTTGTGTGTGTAGGAGGTTGGCGGGCTTACATCTTCTCTGTGCCTGTCACTTGCTGTGTGTGGTCCCTCACATGGCACGCTTTTTTCACATGCCACCTACCGTGTTTGGAAAATGGGGGCTTGAAGGTTATTCCTGGGTGTGTTGTACTCTGTCCTTAGCTTTTGTAAGTGAGCCCTCTTCTTATTGGCTGTTGTTACATAATTGTTGTTCAGTCGCTAAGTCATGTCCGACTCTTTGGGACATCATGGATTTTAGCATGCCAGTCTTCCCTGTCCTTCACCATCTCCTGGAGTTTGCTCAAACTCGTGTCCATTGAGTCAGTGATGCCATCCAGCCGTCTCATCCTCTGTTTCCCCCTTCTCCTCCTGCCCTCAGTCTTTCCCAGCATCAGGGTTACATAATGAGTCAGTTACATATACTATGCATAGTGGTTATATGACACTGTCTTAGTCCCTCTGGACTGCTGTAACAACATACATCAGACTGGCGCCTTATATACAGCAGAAATTTATTCTCACTGTTGTGGGTTCTGGTTGGTCCAGGATCATGGTGCTGGCAGGTCTTCTAAGGGGCTGCTTTTTGCTCTGTCCTCACTTGATGGAAGGAGCAGGCCAGACGCTCTCTGGGGCCTCTCATTAAGGTACCAATCTCATTCATGGGCTTCCCAGGTGGCCCTAGTGGTAAGGAACCTGCCTGCCAATACAGAAACATGAGAGATGTGAGTTCAATCCCTGGATGGGGAAGAGCTCCTGGAGGAGGACCTGGTAACCATCTAGTATTCTTGCCTAGAGAATCCCATGGACAGAGGAGCCTCGCCAACTACAGTTCATGGGGCCCCAAAGAATTGGACAAAGAGTCGCTGAAGCGACTTAGCACGCTCATGCAATCTCATTCTTTTGAAGGTTCTGCCCTCATGATCCACTCACCTCCCAAAGTCCCCACCTCCTAACACCATTATCTTGGGCATTAGGTTTTTAACATATGAATTCTGGAGAAATGCAAACATTCAGACTGTAGTATATATCTAACCAATACTTTATGTGTGGAAATCTATTGATTTTAAGATATAGTCGTGTAACTGGGCACTTTTCAAGCTTTGATCAATTCTAACCTCTTTTTGGTTATTTTTCTTGAATTTTCTAGGTAGACAATCATATCATTTGTAGGTAATTATTATTTTGGTTTCTTTTTTATTTCTGTTTCATGTTTCATTGCCAGAGTTTAGACTAGATAGGAGAAGAGATTGTTAACTCAGTCTGTTGAGTGATTTTTTAAAATATAAGATTGCGATTTGTTCTCTAGGTCGATGTCCTTCTCCTGTCCCGTAGCAGGTAGGTTGTATGACCCTTCAAGATTTCTCTTTATTAGTCTTGTGATCCTTTGTGTACCTACAGACTCATTGCACCAGTCAGTTCAGTTTCCTTAGCCAAACAAAGCAGTGTGTACACATAGTCACTAGAGGTGAGGCAACAGTGCATGTGATGAGGACTGAGCCAATATTGATGACAGGTTGATGTTGACTTGGAGAACTTTGACTCACCTGCAGAAATGAAAAGCCAACATAGTGTATTAGCTTCTGTAAAGACTGTAATAAGGCAAATGCATTTGTCCAGAAACATGCTAATATTGATATAGAGGTTTTAAATGCTTTTCAAAAGTAATACGGGTGAAGCATGGAGTACAGAGCCTTGGATTATAAGAAAAGGCAACGAAACAGCAGAAGCAAATAATGAACACTTCATAGAGAAGTTAAATTTTTATGCTTGACCAGACTTACTGCAAAATACTGTTCTGAAAACTTAATGTGCGCACTATTGCTGTTAAATGACAGTGTAAGAGAAGTCATCTCAAATCATCCAGAATTAATTATCTTTGTACGAGTCTGTTTGAAATTACTCAAAATAGCTTCTGAAGGCAGACAACCCTTCTTTACACACAAATAATTGCCTTCTCAGGTTGTAAATGTTGCTGCATATTAAACCAAGCATATTTTTGTACCTAATTGTTATATTTCTATCAGTTTATTTTATGGGGAAGCCAATTTGAGAACTGAAATCATGCAACAGAATAATTGTGGTTGAAATGAATATTTCTAAGCTTGATGCGTTTTGTCTTCATGTTGAATAATATCTTAGGAAGTGTGAATCACAGACATGCCAAAAATTGCATTTAATTTCCTAAAGACTCTAGTATTAACAAATTTTAGTTCAACTGGTAGCTAGTAATATGTTTTATACTGAGAAAGTCAATATGCTTCTACCAGCAGAGGAAGTTAGTTTAATATAACTACTTTGTGCTCTGCTCCCAAACTTCTTACTGAATTTTTTCTGCTGTTTTAGAATTATCATTTTGACAACTATCCAAGGTATTGTAATGGAGTATAAATGTGAGTTAGAACTAATATCTCAGTTTGGAGAGTTAAAACAGAAGAAAACAGATATGTGGTCTGAAAATCACCCTGGTGCAGGGTTGGGACTAGAAAGAGATGAGTCAGGCAGTTGCCTCAAGCACAAAGTTTAAGGGGGTACTAAAAACCTAAGCAATAAAAATAAACAATATTTTAATATGGTTAAAAAATTAAAAATAATGCAAAAATTCATGAACTGATTAGCAAACATTTTAAAAAGACACATTTTAAAAGAGTCTTTTGTTAAAAAAATAAAAATAAAAAAAATAAGTCTTTTGTGTAAGACTCCAATAGGGCATATGATGACTAATCATGTTACTGATTTTGCTGATTGTGTTTTAATTTAAACTTCTGATATTATTCACCATGAATATTTTTGCATTAATTTTTAATTTTAAAGATATCATTTATCTTGGAACCACCTCTGGAATGTTAGAATGAGGACATTCTGTAAATTCCTTTTTTCCAAAACAGTATGAGAACAAAATTTCACTGAGTGAGGCAAAAATTGTCAAAGCTGAAATGAAAAGACGTTTAGAAGAAAACACAGAAGTAAATTTTCGTGATCTTAGACTAGGCAATGGTTTCTTAGCTATGATACCAAAAACATACAAGTAGCAAAAGAAAACACATTTAGGTTGGGCTTCATAAAAATGGGTTTTAGAGAGTATCATCAACAAAAAGCCCATAGAAGGGGGGAGCAAATTTTTACAATTTCTGTATGTAGTAAGAACTTTTATACCAAATAGATCAAGAATGGTTGCAACTCAATTATATAAAGATAGAAAGTGAAAGTGAAAGTCGCTCAGTTGTGTCTGACTCTTTGGGATCCCATGGATTGTATAGTCCATGGAATTCTCCAGGCCAGAATACTGGAGTAGGTAGCCTTTCCCTTCTCCAGGGGATCTTCCCAACCCAGGGATTGAACCCAGGTCTCCCGCATTGCAGGCAGTTTCTTTACCAGTTGAGCCATAAGGGAAGCCCATATAAAGATAAACAACCCAACTAAAAGTCGGGCAAAGACTTCAAGTTGATATTTCTCCAAAGAAGATATACTAATGGCTATTATACTTATTAAAAGGTGGTGAGCCTCGGTTATTAGGGAGAAAAAAATGAAAAGCACGAGATAATCACTACTCTCCACTAAGATGGCTGACATAGAAAATACAGGCAATACCAAGTATTGATGACTATTGGAACCCTGATCCATTGTTGGTGGAACTGTGAAACAGTGTGGCCACTTTGGAAAATTGTTGCTGGTTACTCAAGTTATAAACACAGAGATATGATATAGCCAGCAATTTCCTTCCTAAGCATATACCTAAGAGAATTGAAACTTATACACCAGTTTGTGTGTAATATAAAAACTTATACACCAGTTTGTGTGTAATAGCCCTAAACTGGAAACAGTCCTGGTGTCCATCAGCTGATGAATGGGTAGAATGTGGCATGTTCATACAATAGAACGTTAGTAATTCATAAAAAGGAGTGAAATACAGTCTCATGCTACAACATGTGTGAACTTGGAAACATTTTAAGTGGAAGAAGCCAGACATAAAAGGCCACATGTTATGTGTTCCATTTATATCAAATATCCAGAAAAGGCAAATTTGTAGAGACAAAATAGATCAGTGGTTGTCAGATGCTGGGCATAGGGAGAATAATGGGGTACCTGCTAATGGGGACAGGGTTTCTTTGTGGGACAGTGAAAATGTCTTTGAATTTGATAGTGACAGATTTAGTGAGTCTGTTAAAACCACTGAATTGCACCCTTTAAAATGGTACATTTTATGGTATGTTAGTTGCATATCAGTTAAGCTGTTATTTAAAAATGTATTCATCTTGGTTACTGAATTTTTTGGTTCCTCTTAAATTTCATGCCTGAGGCAAAGGCTTTGTCACACCTTAGATCTGACCGCTGTGTTACTTAACAACAACAGGCTTGTTGCCTTTGAATTTAGTAAAATATCTAGGTCGGAAGATCAGAAACTCCGGAAGGTTGGTCCTTCTGTGTAAAGCAACAGCAACTGATACTAGAGAAGGAAACTCCCATGAGTTGGTAGAACCTTGAGAGCAACATTGTGTGAACTTTTAGTGGGGGCTTCCTGGGGGGGGCGGGGGGCGTGGGGGGCACTAGTGGTAAAGAACACCTCCCTCCCCCACCCACCCACCTGGTCAATGCAGAAGACATAAATTGGTTTGAGCCCTGGGTGGGGAAGATCCCTGGAGGAGGGCATGGCAACCCACTCCAGTATTCTTGCCTGGAGAATCCCAAGGACAGAAGAGCCTTGTGGGCTACATTCCATGGGGTCACAGAGAGTCAGACATAACTGAAGCAACTTAGCACGCATGCAAAATCTGTGCGTCCAGCAGGGCCCTGCCGTGTATCAATCATGGTAGTGCGGTCTGCTGTCCATGGCTCTGTAATCACTGGGAAAAGCTAACATCATTGTAACAGATTTCTTTTTTTATGTTAAACTTTTTATTTTATAGTGGCGTATAGCTGATTAACAATGTTGTGGTAGTTTGAGGTGAACAGGAAGGGACTCAGCTGTGTATATCCACGTATCTATTCTCCCCCAAACTCCCCTCTTCTCCAGGCTGCTACATAACACTGAGCAGATTTCCCTGTGCTATGCAGTAGGTCCTTGTTGGTTTTTCCATTTTAAATATAGTAATGTGTATGTGTCCATCCCAACTCCCTAACTGTCCCTTCTCCCTGTCTGCTGTAAGTTCGTTCATTCTCTGTGTAACAGATTGTTTAATAAGGAGGAGACAGGCTATACTTCATAGAGTAACACTGTCCAACGGAATTAACAGTGTGGCCACATTAACGTTTCTAGTAGCCATATTTAAAAGGAAAACAATAGATAGGATGAGTTTAAATATATTTTATTTAACCTAATCCATCCAAAATGTTATCTTCAGATAATTGATATTAAAAATAGGGAATGAGAAATAGATGAATGGTCTAAAAAGAGGTCAAAAGGTTTAATTTGCAACTGGCTGCAAGTTCATACAAAAAAAAAAAAAAAAGCAACTTAACAATAGGAGCTCATTTAACAGGTCTCCTGGTAGGAGGGAAGATTACCTAAGTGCCTTCGGCTCCATTTCAGAAGAAGACACACCTTGGGAACATGTGTGTTTTTGTATACCGGGTGCTCACATGGCCTCTGCTCCGTTGGTTTTAGTCCCAGCAGCGCTGGGCACCCCGTGTGACCTCCACAGCGGTAGGGGTGGTTGTGGTGGGGTTCATAGCAGTGGGAAGTGGTGGGAGTGCTGATTACGAAGGTCCTGAGGTAGACGGGTTACTGAGTATATTATTAAAAGTAATGTAATGACATACTTAGCCCAGAGGGAGTTGGCAGTAGTAAATAGGGACCAGGTGGGAAGAAGGAACCAGAAACATGCTCTCAGCCCTTCCGAACACTGGCGGCGATTCATTTCTTGTCTTCTAGGTGCCCTGAAGATGTGCTGGGTTGGAACGGAAACAGTTTATACCTAGACTCCCTGATGCTTCTCAGAAGAATGACGTGTGCACAGCGATAGGTAGTTTTGAAGATTTAATTGTTTCATAATCACTGGGTTTTCCAATTCTGTCTATTTTCTTATTTGGAAAAATGGTAAAATTGTCATTTTTGCAGGTAATAAAATTGTTGAGTAACAGTAATTTTATGTGAGTCAGCCTAATAATAGTAGGCATTCTGTAGTCTCTTGCAGTAGCGTTTGGGAGGAAAATTTGTGTCTTTTCTACCACCTAACAACTGTTCTTCTCGCTGGGCAATTTAGAGAGGAAAGTAAATTTTGCTGATTTATTTTGAAATACAGTTTTATTAAGGATTTAATTAATGTTAATATTGTTAATATTGTAGGATTTATAGTTGCTCGGGCTTTTTATTTCTCCTGAATTCTAAGAATGTAAGAAGCACGATATGTGTAAATTTGGTACAATTTAAGGAAATTAAGATCTGGAAAATGGACATGATTATTCATGTATCAGAGGTGTTCTTCCCCTGATAAAAGCCTTAAGTCCTTAAGATCTTTCATTTATATGGTGTATTTAAGAATCGGTTTTCAGATCATTAACTACTTGAGGGATTAAGATAGAAAGAAAATTGAAGTCATGTAATCCATTGAGGATTAATCTGAATGTAAGATTAAGTATCTCTGAAATCCTAGCCAATGGAAAAATGGTGAGTTTATTGAAACAGCTCCCATTATGAAGAGCTTATTCGTGGCACAGTTATTGTCTAGGTTCAAGAACTCCTACACTAACTTTAGTTTCCTAGTGAGACGTAGTAGTGTAGTGAAGTACTGTTTACATATCCCTGGATCCTGCCCCTTTCTTCTGAATTTTCCTGTCCCCTTTCTTTTTAAGGTTTCCACACGTGAATTGTCGACTAGGGCAAATTGTCACCAATGGCAGTAAAACTGGTTTTCTGTGGGTCAAGGTAAGTTTACCTGGATTTCTATTCAATTTATAATTCCACTTGACTGGGACACATAGTTGCCTCTTAAATGTTGTGTGAGACTTCTTGGTACTCCAAGTAAATCGCTGGTGGTGAATTTGGGGAAATATTATTAATGATGCAAGTGAATTAAACTGGATTTTCATGCGAAAGTGTAATTTAGTTTTGCTTTTTTTAAGATGTGAGAATTATATTCAGACATGTATTGGAACTCCAGTTCAAGCAACGTATTTTGTTAACGATTTTAAAATTGAGGAGTGTGTCTATAAAGACATCTCTTTCCTAGGGTTAATTAATCTTTTTCAGCGACAAAAGGTTGTGGTGTGGTTGTTAACATGTGTTTAATAATATCAGTTGACAGAAATAGGACAAGATGATGCAGTCGTTTTTAAGGGTTTGCTTTGATTAGAGAATGTGCTTCTTGAGAGAGAAAGACTAGATTGGGAGGGAAAAAGTTAATGAAATGCAAACAGAATTCATTAAATGGTGCATAGAAGCTTTCCTGAACCACCAAGATTGCGGAAAGTTTAAAACATTTGAGACACTTGAGAGACGCTTTTCTGAGGGCTGTTCCAGCCCATATGGCATTTTGTGCAAATTTGACAAAGGCATCTCTTCCATGGACCTTTTACTTCCATCTGATGGATAAGGGTTGGACTGCACTAATTTTTAGAATGAGGCACTTTATTGCCATATGCTGGAAAATTGTAACATAATTAAATCACCCATCTTTAAGGCTTTAAAGTTGCGATAGAAATACAATTTTTTAAATGATGCGATTGGAGTCCCCTTGAGTTTGTTTTGTTCTCTGGACAGATTCTAAGGAAGGGAGGCTTTTTGAGTTCTGCTCCTTGAAGACAGGAGAAAAAGTAATAGCTTGGGGTATGTCTTTGATCGGACACTTGGATTGATTGAAAGAAACTTATCAGAGGGACAGTGGCTACTGTAGGTTTGGAGGCCAGAGGGGTGGCCTGAGTTTTCTAGGCGTAAAACTCAGGAGGGAAAACCTAAACCATGTTTTAAACCAAATTAATGACCAAGTTAATGCGATTTAGTGATAGAGAATGTGTACTTCAAATTTCCAGCACTCCTAAGGTGGTTTTATTCTGTAGATCATCATCTCTGTAATATTCTTGTTCTTAAGGACTATTTAAACTTGAGTTTTTCCCCAGGAAGACGGAGTTGCCTTCCAAATGTTGGGTGTGTCTATAATGGCTGGCTTTTCCTTGCTGCTGAGTTTTTGTAATTAATCTTTTGATGAGATAAAAAGCTGTTAATGGGTTAAAGTTGTTGTTAATGGGTGGCTATTGATTGACAAATACAGGGGAAGAGAGATACAGCACAGTGTTGGGCCCAGAGAGAGGGCTGCGGGTGGAGAATGTGACTGGTAATGGACAGGTAACTGAGGTTAGAAAAAGGACAGATAGGTGATGGTGCTGGTGTTCTTGGTAGCTGAGGTCATGGGTAGAGGTCATGATGATTGTTGGCATGGTCAGGACGGTAGTGGCAGCCACTGGGACACGGATGAATCATACAGAGGAAAGGACTGGGAAATGGGGGCGAGGCTGGGCCATAGACACAAAATATGTGGCCAGGGAAAAAGCTTTTCCTTTCTTGGGTGCTGATGACAGAACTGATTAGAGGGAGCTCCAAGGGGCTTCTCTTTGTGGAATGATAAACACATTCTGTTATGGTGTCAGTTATCCATCTCTTCCTCCCCTGGAGGAAACCCGCTTACCACAAGAATCACAATCAAGAGACCTCAGAGGGACTTCCCTGGTGGTCCAGTGCTTCTGTGCTCCCTGTTCTGGGAGCCGGGGTTCGATCCCTGGTCGGAGAACTAGATCCCACGCAACACAGCTAGAGGATCCTGTGTGTCACAGTGAAGATGGAAGATCGCACGTGCCTCAACTAAGACAGCGCAAAGAAATAAATAAAAATAAATCTTAGGAGAAAAGAGACCTCAGAGAGTACTTGTAATTCCAGTGAACGTTGGTGTTTATTTCGCTTACCCCTGCCACAGCCCACATTTCTTTCCTGTGTGTGTGTTGGGGGGGCGGGTGGGGAGTGGGGGGGGGGTTGATCCTCTGAATACAAGGTAGAAGAACACGTGATCAGTTAAAAGAACCGTTTATTTGACTTATGGAAAGAGGCCCTGGTGTTATTTATATCTGAAACCTCTCTTGCCCACTCCCACCATATGTACATGATTGAAGAAAGAAACGATGTTGGTTTTTTTTTTTTTAATGAGTTCAGCGGCAGAAGGAAAAAGGGAAAGAGGATTAGGGAGGCTTATGTGAGTTAATTCCCGTCTAGATAATTGCTTAGCTGTGTGTTTCACTTTGTTTGTAGATATTATGCCTGATTTTTTTCTTTGCCTTTGGAATACCAAGGAAAGAATGAGAATATGATGTTTTGGGTCTAATATTTGGTACCTGTGACTTTGAGCTAATAATTTCTTGTTCCACTGAGCTCAGATGGTAAAGAACCTGCCTGCAATGTGGGAGACCTGGGTTCTATCCTGAAGTTGCGAAGATCCTCTGGAGAAGGGAATGGCAACCCACTCCAGTATTCTGGCCTGGAGAATCCCACGGACAGAGGAGCCCGGTGGGCTATACTTCATGTGGTCGCAAAGAATTGGACATGACTTAACGACTAACACTTTCATTTTTATAGGGAGAATGATATTTACTATGAGGAAAGGTCTGTGAAAACACCAGCTTCATAAATGTTAAAATGAAACAATGATATTTAAGAACAACCCAGCACTCTCATTATCATTAATCTTCATAAATTTGGAGTTGACATATTTTATCACTCTGTGATCCAAATAATTGCCTTGATTATTTTAATAAGAGATCCTTTCTGCTGAATATGTGAAGAGGTAGGTCCACTGCAGCAGGAGAGATGTGGACATAAAGAGTAGCTTTTTAAACGGCAGGGTTAGTGGGTTATCATATGGTAGGAGGTGTTAGGTTCAGTGCATAGCACCATGTACATAGCACGTTGCTAAATGGAGTGATGTGACTTCACAGTGTTCAAATGCTGGTTCTGTCTACCATTTTAGTGACTGCTCATTTGCTTCAGTGCTGTGTGAGCCCATGTGTGTGTGGGTTTGTGTGTGCACGCTCAGTCCCTAAGTCATGTCCGACTCTTTGCCACCCCTTAGACTGTAGCCCACCAGGCTTCTCTGTCCTCACTGTCTTGTTTGTTTATTGAACACTGTTTAAGGTAGGTGCTGCCAACACCCTCATTTTCCAGCTCAGAAGTGGTGAGGGTTGAAGCTGGATCTTGCAGCCAGCTGTGCCCTTAACCATTGGCCTCTACTGCCTGCCTGGACATCAGACTGGGTCCCCTCCTGAAAGTCTTTTTTTTGTTTTCAGAATTCTGTATCCCCCATTGTATGAAGCTTGATAGTGTCATAGACAGAACTGCTTGAAAATGGAGCAGATCATTCTGTCAACAGGCACCGTCTGAACAGGGCCAGAGGGATCCTAGATACAAAAATCTGTGGGCTTCCCTCGTGGTCTCTTAGTTAGTACTCTGAGCTTCCATAGCTGGGGGCCTGGGTTCGATCCCTGGCTGGGGGACTGAGATCCCATAAGCCATGCAGCTTGGCCAAAGGGAAAAAAATACTTGCACCATATAGTGAGATGTGAGGAATTGTTGGTTATAATTTGTTTCCTAAAGACCTTAGAGATTTTTAAAGACTTAAATTTTTTTTTCCCACCAAAGAAAGTCCTGTGAGTCTGAAATACCTAAATGTCAAATAGGACTGAAATACACTCAGATTTTTGAATATGTAAAGAAACTTGGCAGTGCATGTATTTTATTTTCTGCATTCAAATGATCCTCAGGAATAGATTAGAAGCACCAGCATATCAAGTCCATTATTTCAGGGATACCGAGGTTAATCTTTTTCCCTACCCATCTTTTCCTTAGGCAGAAAACATAGGAGTAGAGACCAACCATATTTCAGTATTTAAATCCACAGGCCCGGAGCCCAGAATGTTGGGAAATTGGTTGTTGGGGGTGAGGGGAGGCAGAGTCAATAGAAGTCACGTGGATGATTCCATCAAGATGATAAGAAATCACTTAGTCTTTTCTGTTGTCTGTTTTAAATGGTGCATAAGACCGCTCAGTTTTCCATGCACTGCTCTCTCAAACTGTTAGGTACATGCTGTCATCCAGCCCTCTAGCTAGGAATTAAATCTGTGTTCTGTTGGATTCGAGGCCAGATTTGATTAAACTAGGTCATCAGGGCACGCTCACAGGGGCCTGGATCTTACTGGCAGTGTGCCATCTTTGGTAATTAATGGGTAAGCCCGCCAGTAGGCAAATGCAATGGCTTCACTCCTGCTATTAGAGACAGATAGCAGGGAACTGTGTGATATTTGAACAGGCGTCCAGTTAGTGATGAATTACAACAGGAGTCCTGGAAAAGTTCCTGCGTTCCTCACTTTATGTCAGATGAGTTCATCACATTTAAAATGATCACAGAAATTACAGAAGGATTAAAAATGAATGGGTTATTCAAATGTTTTATGACATTGCTTTAAGCTTGCACATTTTTCATACAATGTGGATTTCCAGCCCCATCTTCCCTACTTTCAGAAACACTGAGAACCTCTGCGGACATCTGCCAGTTGGCAGTGGTTTCCTGGGGCAGAAGGTCAGGACTTTGTGTCAAGAGGTCACATGAAGATCCATTTCTAGCTCTTCTTTTGAAGGTTTAACTTGGTTCTGTTCAACAACAGGAGCTTGAACTAAATGGCTTTTTAAGATCTCCCTTTGCCTGCAAAGGGCTTTGTGTTTAATCCATCCTCATATTTCTGTGGTTATTATTCTTCATACTTAGCATCCTGATTGTTAAAAATGCTGTGTGTTTATGTCCACATGCTAAGATGGAGACCTTTGTCTGGATGCCAGGAGAGGCAGAGAATGTCCCCGATGGCTCAGATGGTAAAGAATCTGCCTGCGGTGCAAGAGATCTGGATTCCATCCCTGGCTCAGGAAGATCCCCTGGAGAAGGGCATGGCAACCCGCTCCAGTATTCTCGCCTGGACGATCCCATGGACAGAGGAACCTAGTGGGCTACAGTCCATGGGGTCGCAAAGAGACAGGAGTAGCGACTAGTGCTTTCACTTTCAACGATAGTGAATTAAATGACTTTTTAAGATCTGCTTTTGCCTGAAAAGAACTTTGTGTTTAATTTGTCTTCATATTTTTATGGTCATTATTCACTGTACTTAGCTTCTTGATTGTTAGAAATGCTGTGTGTGCTTAGCGTCCTCCCTCTAGATGCCAGGAGAGGCAAAACGGCCTTTGCAGAAGTGGTTGTCACTCTTTGTGGCTTGAGGAGCAGCCTTGGCACGTGGGGGAGGGAGGCAGGTCTGTGCATTTTGTAATCTTGCTCCCGTAGGTCCAGCTTGTCAACAGAATGTGCGCTCCATGAGGGCTGGCAGCCTGTTTATGCACTGCTATTTTCCTGGCACCTGGACCACCGAATGCCTGACACGTGCTGGGTGCTCGGTGAATGTTTATAGAATGAACAAGGCAACCTGGAAGCTTTTGGCTCTGAAAGGAGGAGTCCTTTCTCTTTCATCTCATTTCAAGGAAAGGAAGACTCATGGAGTCCTTCTTTCTACAGCAGAGATATATTGAGAGACCACGGTTAAGACCACGCTTTGTTTAAAAAACTAGAAAGAGAAAAAAACTTTTATTCATGGCATATGTTACTCAGTGGAAGCCTTGGCTTTGTGGGAGAGCCCTTCATAAGTTGGGTTCCTCTTTATGCTCTTTTGAAAATTGAACTATAGTTGTTTTACGATGTTGATTTACAATGTTGTGTTAGTTTCTTTGTTGTTGTTGTTCAGTTGTTCACTTGTATCCGACTCTTTGAGACTCCATGGACTGCAGCATGCCAGGTTTCCCTACCCTTCACCATGAGTTTGCTCAAACTCATGTCCAATGAATAGGTGATGCCATCCAACCATCTCATCCTCTGTTGTCCCCTTCTCCTCCTGTCTTCAGTCTTTCCAGCATCAGGGTCTTCTCTAATGAGTCAGCTGTTCACATCAGATGGCCAAAGTATTGGAGTTTCAGCTTCAGCATCCATCCTTCCAATGAATATTCTGGGTTGTTTTCCTCTAGGATTGACTAGTTTGATCTCCTTGCAGTCCAAGGGACTCTCAGGAGTCTTCTCCAGCACCACAGTTTGAAAGCATCAATTTTTCGTCACTCAGCCTTCTTTATGGTTCAACTCTCACATTCATACATGACTACTGGAAAACCCATAGCTTTGACTGTATGGGCCTTTGTTGGTATTTACTTATAGGCTAACACCCGGGGTCCTTAGCAGAAATACAGGGCTCTTCATGCATGCCGTGGTTCCATGTTTTATTTGTTTTTCTTAGTACATACTCATTTTTTTTTAGTTCAGGTGCATAAATGTTTATCAAATATCTGACTTGTAATATTTACTATGCTCGATGCTGAGAACATAAAAGGAATAAAATTAGGTTTTTGCCTTCTAAGAATTTATAGTCTAATGAGATAGCCTAGTAAGTAAACAGTGTCAAAAGGATGTTTTAAAGGAAGGTCACCAGGGAGGCATGGAGGTGTGGAGTGCCCAGACCGAGCTCTCTGCATCCTTTCTAAGCCACTTGCAGTGAGTATATTTGGGGGCTGATCAGTATTGGTCTAATGTTAGAATTTTATATCTGCAGTACCACTTAACAATAGTTGCTGTACTGAAAAATAACTTTAGGTACTGTAAGAACTCTGGTAGTCAAAAGAGGTGAATTATATTCAGATAATAGCACCTAGTATGGCAAGATACGGGTATTTTGGAAATATTTTCAGTGATGGGGGATGTGATCATTGAGTTTTAAAGAAAATTCAATTAGTCAGAAGAGTCTTCCAGTAAGATTTCCTATGAGTTACCGTTTCACGATATTCTAGTCCCCTCCAATTGCTCAGCTATTGATGAAAGAATTACGTTGGCCCAAATGGGCTAGATCTTGATGGAGGTGGTTTTGCAGTCTCTTCTGGAGACTGTTTGCCACCATCTGGGGACGTTTATGGTTGTCACCCCTGCTTGTTGGCCTCTAGTGGGTACTGGCTATTGATCACTCTGTAATGCACGGGACAGTCCCCCATAAAGAATTTTCTGACCCCAAATGTCAGTTGTTGGCAAAGTGGAGATTCACTGATCTGGATGAATGGCCTGTATTTCTCGTATTCTCTAGAAAAATTTACAAGGTCCAGAATCAAATGCCCATAAGGATATTTAAAAAAAAAGATGATTTTGAATAAAAGGGGGTTGGAGGTTAAGTGGGAGGTGGGATGGTGATAGTGAATTTTCACTATTAGCCTCTTTTCTTTTTTGACTTTTCTGCAAGTCTTTTTTTTTTTGGTAACAAGCTTGTTTTTATTAGTTAATTGTTTGATGATCGCTTAGCAGGTTTTGGAGACCACCGCTGGTGCATCCAGTGTCTAGCGCAGACCCTGTCACAAAGTGCACTGTTAGCACACACGTGTCGGACGACTGCGTGGAAGCATGTATTCCTGGAGAGAACATTTTGTTTGTCTTCTATAAGCTCCTCTCATTCATCCACGTCGGGCGAAAAGGAAAATGTGCTCCCAGAGTTTATGACAGTCGTTCCGTAGATCCAGAGAGAGCGTTAGGTCAGTAAAAAAGCAGACAGCTGGCTCCCCAAGAGGGAGACGTTCTCCACTCTCAGTGCAGCTTGTTGGGAAAGCTGAACAGGCAGAAACGCGGCCGAAGTTCAGAAGAGCCCGCTTGGTCTGGGGCCACAGAGGCATCTGCTCCAAGCAGACAGCTGTACTGAAAAGCAAACTCGACACAAAGCTAGGGCAGGAAAGCCAGCAGGCAGGATGTGCCGTCCTCAGAGGAGACAGGAGCTCAGCTGAGCGGTCGCACTGCCAACGAAGCAGGCTGATGGAGCGAGAGCCACACAGGCCCTGTCCTGGGGACCCACCAGTGCAGATTCTGTCGACAGAAGCTATTGAAACATGTATATGTTACCATATGTGAAATAGATGACCAGTCCAAGTTTAATGCATGAAAGAGGGCACTCAAAGCCGGTGCACTGGGATGACCCTGAGGGATGGGATGGGGAGGGAGGGGGGAGGGGGGTTCAGGATGGGGACACATGTACACCCATGGCTGATTCATGTCAATGTATGGCAAAAACCACTACAGTATTGTAAGGTAATTAGCCTCCAATTAAAAAAAAAAAAAAGCTATTTCCAGTTTCCCTCTGTGAACCCTTCGCTCCAGCCACGTGTCCCTGCCTGTTCTCCAGACATGCCTTTCCCTGCCTGCTCACCATGTCCTTCTGTCTGGAATCCATTCGCTCGCTCTCTGACTTCGGGTTTTCTGTTACAAAATCCAGCTCAGGTTCTCAGCCCTTCGTGAATCCCTCCCTGAGTTTTTCTGCATCAGAAATCTTCACCCGTCTGAGCCCCCCACCCCATCTCTATTCCTCCAGATTCAGGAGGCAACTCGCAGGCCTGGATTATCGCCAGGGCTTCAGGGTGGCTGCCGTCAGCTCATTGTATCTGGATCCTGAGTCCCAGGGTTGGGCTGGGTAGAGATGTGGAGAAAACCAGGAGGACGCACTCTATAGAAACTTCAGGTGTTTAAAAAAAAAAAATCATCTGGGGAGGAATTCATCTTTCTGTGGTTGTTGAAGCCGACACTAGGGACAGAACAGCATCCCTCTTCTGGCCACAGGAGTCCATTGGAAGAACGCCCTCCAAGGCAAGGGATTTTGGCCAGAGTCCGAACATAGCCACCTGCCTGCTGGCGTAAGATTTGAGTGAAGGTTCTGACAGTCCTGGGCTTCCCTGGTGACCCAGACATTAAAGAATCTGCCTGCAATGCAGGAAACCTGAGTTCGATCCCTGGGTTGGGAAGATCCCCCGGAGAAGGAAATGGCAGCCCACTCCAGTATTCTTGCCTGGAGAATTCCGAGGACAGAGGAGTCTGGTGGGCTACAGTCCAGGGGTGGAAGAGAGTTGGACACGACTGAATGACTTAACACTTTCACTTCCACACTCTGACCATCCCTGCAGACAAAGAAGGGATGTGAAGGAGGCCTTATAATGTGTCTGCAAACCCCAGACCCAGAGGCAGACAGAAATGTAACTGCAAGCCTGACGTTAGGACAGGGAAAGTCTGCACCCCCCACTCCTCGTACAGGACCCCGTCTGATGGTTTTGGATGTGGTTGGAATGCACCAGTGCTTGTTTCCTTAGAGTCCAGCTTCAGCAGGGAAAGTGTGTGGGTCTTGTCTTGGCCGCGAGCTCAGGAGAGAGGACTCGCTTGCTCATTGGCCAGAGCCCACTCCCCGGCCAGGTGCTCCTGTTCGGCTCACCAGGGACCCCCCTCTCCACATTCAGGCTGAAGCCTTGCAATATTGTGCAGAATGCCCAAGAGCAGTGGGTTGTGATCAGCTCTGTTTAGAAGAACAGTGTTCCAAACAGATATTGCCCAGAGGGTATGCTTAACATTAACGTGTCAAGCAGTAGAAGGGAGAAGAGACTTGTGAAAATGAAGCTTAATTTTGCTACAGAGAACTTTTATTCTTTCTACTGCATTTTTTTTAAGGATGCCTCTGAACCATCCCAGAGGTCGGTCTTTAGACAGTTGATTCATTTTACAGTAAAAACTCAGATCCATTAAAATTAAAGCCTCCTGCTGAGTGTTAAAATTTCATTATCATACCTCTCCTTATTACAGATACTTGTTTTCTATTCATATGAGACCACTGGGAAGAGAAGATTTACCTTGATATTTGTATTCAGAATATTCAGTTACCTGTTTACCACGGTTTCATTTATTTCTGGGTGAAAATTTCCCCTTTTTGTGTGCAGTTGAGTATGTCTTTAAGTTGCCAGAGAGGAGTGGAATATCACTATTAAATTCAGATGATCATTTATTTGCGAGTTAAAATGTCTTCTGAAAAGGATGAAAGCTTATTCTTGCCTTAAGCTTGTTTGTTCCATGAGAGCTGTGAGGTGTCTCTGAGGGCTTTTTCTATGCTGTGTTTTTTCCTGTGTCTTAGCAGTGAGGTATATTGCCATTCTAGAGAAAAATTTCTCCCTATGTTAGTATAGGAAGTAGAGAAAACTGAGGAAATGTGTCTGGAGTGGACCTCCAGGAATAAAAAAGCCCATTAATGTTTGCATAGTTTAAATGCAGGGCTAGTATTGCTGAGAGTCTAAACTCTGTTTTTAAATGCCATCGTGTAAGTACATGCGTTTGTGCCTTGATTTTGATGGAATTCATCTTGAATGACTGAGTGTGCCTGAAAGCTTTCGGGAGTCTGATCCACCAAGAAAGGAAATTAGAGTACTTGTTTCAAAAACACTGTCATTTGTATGTGTGTCTGCGTGTATACACACACACACACACACACACATGTACACGTGTGCATACACACACATACATACACACATGTCTATGTATGTGTATATATACATATATGCATACACATATGTCTATGTATGTATGTACACAAACATTATCTACATGTGCTCAGACGTGTCCAACTCTTTGTGACCCTGTGGACTGTAGCCTGCCAGGCTCCTCTGTCCATGGAATTCTCCAGGCAATAATACTGGAGTGGGTAGCTGTTTTCTTTTCCAGGGTATCTTCCCAACTCAGGGATGGAACCCAGGTCTCCTGCATTGCAGGCAGATTCTTTACTGTCTGAGCCACCCTAAATTAACCTTCATAAAATAGATAAGTGGCTTAAAAAACAGAAACTGGCTATCATAGTAGCAAGTGAAAGTGCTTGCTCTGAATACAATGAATACAAGAAAGTGGCAGCATTGATATGGTTTCTCCTCTTCCTTGGCTAAGAAAACTCTTGGTGGGGGGGGAGATGACAGGCTAATCCTATTGGACAAGAAGCTGGCCAGAAATTTGGCATCACCGAGATTATTTAAATGTGGATTTAGAGCTGTGATTGTAGCACTGTATCTTGTTCTAACTGGATGTGATGTTATATTAGTTACTAGTCAGAATGCAGGTATGTACAATTTATAAATAACTTAAGTGCACACATGTTGGGGGATGCATGCTCAAAGTGTCTTAAACGTTGGTGGTGTCTGCTTAAGAAAGCTCAGTGCCTGCTGCTAAGGGTCCTGCTCTTCAGAAGTGTGGTCCCCAAATGGGAGACCTTTTTAGAAATGCACATGCTCAGGCCCTCACCTCTGACCTCTAGAATCAGTGTCCACATCTCAGGCTCGCAGCTGACTTGTAGGCACATTATGGTTTGGGATGGCTGAGTGGTTAAGGCATTGGAGTTGAAATTCAATGGGGTCTCCTGGTGCAAGTTCGAACCCTGCTCACTGCAGAAGCGGCTGGCTTTGAGGACTTCCCTGGCTTTGGAATCTGCCTGCCACACAAGAGACCTGGGTTTGATCTCTGGGTTGGGAAGATCCCCTGGAGAAGGAAATGGCAACCCACTCCAGTTTTCTTGCCTGGAGAATTCCATGGACAGAGGAGCTTGGTGGGCTACAGTCCATGGGGTCCAGAAGAGCAATTAACACTTAAGGTTTGGGAAGCGCTACTCTAGGATGCGTTTTACAACAAACTTCTTCTGGGCTTTTGACATCAGGGGGTGATTCTGTGATTTCCCCACGCAGGGAAGTGTGGAATTTTTAAACAAGTTCTGTTTTGAATCTTCCTCCTGTCATTTATGACCTTGACCTTGGACAGCTCCCTGAGTGTCCGAACACCATGTCCACATCTGTGAAGTAGAGAGAGAAGAGTCAGGCATGTTCCATGTTGAGTTGGCCCATGAGATGTTGCTGGAGTAAATGGATGACCACCTGTGTCCCACAGTCTCAGGTCTCTCTCTCTCTAGCACTTACGTGCCCCAAACTCAGGCCAGCTCAGAGAAACGCATGCTGAGGCTGACACATCCTGTGGCCTCAGCTGGTAGCCGGCTGGACGGGACTTCTGCAAGAACCTGCCCCCACTGAGCAGGTAGAGCTGCTGGGAGGAAGGGCAGGCGGCAGGTAGGAAGCCCGGCAATCGCATCGTCAGCTGGAGGCCGGCTGGGCCAGCAGCAGTGGTGGTGGTGCTGAGGTCTGCAGTTGTTGTATCTGCCGCCTGGTCCTGGAACTCTGCCCTTTATCTGGGGAAATCTCTCTGACAAATTTGTTTACAGAATATCAAGTGCATTTATCGGTGAGCCAGCTAATCTGGAAATAGCCTAAGGAAGACTTATATGAAACAACTGCTTTCACTGGCCATGGAACAGAGTCCTTCCCCTCCCCAGAAGAGTGCTATTTAGCATCTTTGTTTGCTTTTTGCTGTGATTTTTGTTAAGTTGCAAATATGTTCCTAACTTCAGTTCCTATTTAAATGGAACGAGGTGGGTAGAGTGAAAAATACCAAATAACAGTAATAACAGATGAACACAAAAACAAGCCTCAGGACCAGAAGAGGTGTTTCTGCAGAGGGAGGCTCTATTGTGGGTGGAGGGCTGGTGGGGCAGGGCTGGATACATCCCCGGAGCTCATGCTCCCCAAAGTACATAGTTCTTACCATGAACTTACCAGGTGGATATTGTCACTGAGTCCATTTTATTGACAGTTAAACTGAGAGTCATGTAGAGTTGCTCGCCCAGAGTCACACAACTAATAGGAGACGTAGCTGAAGTTGAACCAGGCATCCTGGCTCCTGAACCCAGCTCTCAGCCACCGAGTCAAAAGATCTGAGCCTGTTAGCCACTGACTCTGTAAGGAGCTCTTGACATTTCCTGAGGCCACTGGTGTCCATTTGCCTGGATCCCTTGGGAAGGGAGGACCTTGGTGTTGAGGGTATTGAGACAAGGTTGAATTTGGTGCTGGAGAAGACTCTTGAGAGTCCCTTGGACTGCACGGAGATCATACCAGTCAATCCTAAAGGAAATTAGTCCTGAATAGTCATTGGAAGGACTGATGCTAAAGCTGATACTCCAATACTTTGGCCACCTGATGTGAAGAGCTGACTCGTTGGAAAAGACCCTGATGCTGGGAAAGATTGAAGGCAGGAGGAGAGGGGGTGACAGAGGACAAAATGGTTGGATGGCATCACTGACTTGATGGACGTGAGTTTGAGTAAGCTCTGGGAGTTGGTGATGAACAGAGAAGTCTGGTGTGCTACAGTCCATGGGGTCGCAAAGAGTCGGTCACAACTGAGCAACTGAACTGAACTGATGTGAAGAGCCAACTCATTGGAAAAGACCCTGATGCTGGGAAAGATCAAGGTCAGGAGAAGGAGGCGACAGAGGATGAGATGGTTGGATGGCATCAGTGACTCGACGGATATGAGTTTGAACAAGCTCCAGGAGTTGGTGATGAACAAGGAAGCCTGGCATGCTGCAGTCCATGGGGTCGCAGAGTTGGACATGACTGAGCGACTTAACAACAACAGCTGTTTCAAAGAGCCACTCTGGGGTATCAGATCAGCAATTTCTTCTAGGGAATGTCGTTACATTTGCCCTATGCACTGATGCTCTGAATAAGGTGTTGCTGCCTCCATCGTATGAGAATCTGAGGCCCAGTGGGGTAGGAACTAGGGTAGACTTCCCCCTGCCCTACCCTGATGCCTTTGACAAGCCTGCAAGACTGGGGTGAGGCCTGTGAGCTGCCCGGGGCATTGTCCTGGCCTGGGTGTCTGCAGACCATCCCCAGACCTGCCTGGCCTGGCTGGATTCTTGCTAGACACCACGAACCAAAAGGACCTCGGGGCTGCTTAGGAACCTCATCCTCTCGGTGTACTCCTTTCTGTGGGAATGTGTGTGTACAGACCCCTCGTGAGCTGGGCTTGTCTGTGAGATGCTCTGCTTTCTAGGACTCTGAGTCCACAAGGCGGATGCTGGCTTCCTTAGCCCCGTGCCTGTGGCCGTCTGCCAGCTTCTGAGCTATAGTAATGAAGGCGTTTCTCAGTTAGTGGCACTCACTGTAAGGCGGAGGACAAGTAGCTACTATTCAGCTTAACTACAGAGGTAAAGCTTTATTTTCATGAAACACATCAGCTTTTTACAGGCATGGGGTAGATCATCTTGTAATGGGTTTAAGAAAGACTGTGTTTATTTACGGAGCATTGCAGAGAGACATCACGTGGAGAGAAGAGATCTAGAACAGGAAATGCATTTGTTGCCCAAGAAAAAAACATTCCTGTAGACAAACAGTCTGCTGGGCAGGTGGGGAGGGGCACAAGCCTTCCTGGTCACTCTCCCCGAACTTGACAAGAGACAGACTGGGGGGTCTTATTTCAGAATTAATCTTTCTGATTAATAAACTTCATTCTGCCTACTTTTGTGGCAAAACCTTGAGCCTGGAGGGAGGCGGTGTTAGGGGGAGGGATCTAAATTCATTTAGTTGTGATAAGTTAGGCAAAGTGGCAGATAGCTTCGACAAGAGGGTTTAGAATTTGCTTAATCACTGTTTGCTATGATGGTCTGCCATCTATAAGGAAAGCTCCCTTTTGGAAATACAATCAAAATAGTATTTTAGGTAAAGAATCTGCCTGCAATGCAGGAGACTCAGATTTGACCCCTGGGTTGGGAAGATCCCCTGGAGAAGGGAATGGCAACCCACTCCAATATTCTTGCCTGAAAAATCCCAAGGACAGAGAGGAGCCTGGCGGGCTACAGTCCATAGATTTACAAAGAATCAGACATGACTGAGCGACTTAACACTTTATTTTTTCTGCATTCTGTAAGGAAAACTCTCATTTGGGAATACAATCAAAATAATTGTCCTAGATTTTATTGAGGGTCCTCCTCCCTTAAGCAAGCACCATTATTTCTTCTTTCCAGGTAACTATTTTCATTTCCTGTGAAATAAAGCTACTGGTTTGTTAGAGGAGACATGAGTCAGCATTCCTCGCAGGCAGCCCTTTGTCGGCTTTTCTACGAGGATCCAGGAGTTTGATTTTCTTCCTCCTAAAAGGATAGTGTGGTCTGAAAAGACGGTGAGCAGAGAACACCTGAGGATGTTCACCCACCTGAGTGGGTAGCATCCCTTGAGCTGAGGGACCAGGATGAGAGATTTAGACTAGGAACTAGGTCTGATGCTTTCAGACACCACTTGTGTCAGACACCACAGACTCCACTTGTGAAACTGGAGGAGAGACGTAGTATCATGAAAAGAGCAGGGAGATTGGGTCAGGGCTGGGCCATCACACCTTCATTCCTAAGAAGAGGGCAGACAGCAAGCAGAGCGCGTCCTCACACCCACCGCCCGGCTCCCCATTTTAGCGAGAACCAGACGTGTTCTGGGCTGAGCCCTTCGGCGCCGGGTGAAGGTTAGCAGTCTGGCAGCTCCCTTCTCTCTCCTCGCCGCTTCTCCCTGTGTGCTGAATGCTGGTGGATGTGGCACCAATTCCCGAACGACAAGACATTCTGAAGTCGCTTTAAGAAAAATGCACTCAATTCCACATATATGTGTTAATTTAAAGTATTTGTTTTTCTCTTTCTGACTTAATCAGTCTTTAAGGAACCTTTAAAAAAATGGCATGAAAGGAAAGTGTTAGTCTCTCAGTTGTGTCTGACTCTTGGCAACCCCATGGACTGTAGCCCGCCAGGCTCCTCTGGCCATGGGACTCTCCAGGCAAGAATACTGGAGTGGGTTGCATTTCCTGCTCCAGGGGATCTTCCCGACCCAGGGATCCAACCCACCTCTCTTGCATCTCCTGCATTGGCGGGTGGGTTTTTTAACCACTAGCGCCACCTGGGAACACATGCGTAGGTTATATGCAGATACCACATCACTTTACTTAAGGGACTTGAGCACCCGTGCATTTTGGTACCCAAGGGAGTGCTGGAACCAGTCCCTTGCAGATACTAAGGGACACCTGTACTTCCACAATGTTGTGAAAAAATCTAGAAAGGAGACGGATACTCTGCGTGTCCAGAAGACTGCGTTTATGAAAGGGAGTGGCTCTGGAGGTTTGAGTGGAGGTGTGACCACATGGGACACTTTGTTGGGAAAGTGGTTTCCTGACCTGTCCCCAGAGATTCCCAGAGGACTCCCTGTGGGTTCCCTCCCTTGGGTTTTTGTTGCAGCCCTCCTCCCCGTACACACCCAGCTCCCAAAAGTAGGTGGGAAAGAAAACCCCTTTTTTTTCATCCTTAACATAGGAGAGAGAGGCTAACATTTATAGAAGGACTTAATCAGAAGTAGACCATGCTCCAAGCACATCCTCTCCCCACCCTACACTTGACCTTTTTTTTTTTAATTACTGAGTTAGGCTGCATCTGGTCATAGTTGCAGCATGCGGGCTCTTTCATTGCAGCGCTTGGGCTCCAGTGCGCATGGGCTTCAGTAGTTGCAGCCAGCAGGCTTGGTTGCTGTGCGACGTGTGGGATATTAGTTCCGCATCCAGGGATTGAACCCATGTCCCCTGCATTGCCAGGTGGATTCTTAACCACTGGACCATCACGGAAGTCCCCCCACACTTGACTTTAATGTGCATGTATGACAAGGAAAGTAACACAGATCAATCTGAGTGGAACTATTTAACAATACTGGTGGCATTGCTGGTTTGAAATTTGGAAAGCATTCGTTTGGAGTGACACCTGATAAGATATACACAAATTGCAGATTATTAAATAGTGAAGACCAACAATCACAATACAATCAAACATTAGAAAAACTGGAAGAAAACAGTGTGATATTCATGAGACCCCTGGAGGGTGGATGACTTTCAAGGACGAGAAGCAATCAATTGAAGTCATAAAAGTGAAATTGTCTGATGTGAGAATAAAATGTAGCCAGAGTGGAAAGTATTAATATATTGACTGCAGGTATGATCAAGTACTAATGTTTGTTATACAAAGAGCTTATCTAGGTTGATAAATAGTAGATGAGTGGGGAAAATGAACAGTTTGGAAGAAGTAGAGCTGATAAACCTATGAAAATAGGTCAGTTTCAGTGGCATCAAACAGATGCTGATGGAAGAAGCTATGACTTTTATCTACTACATTGGAGACACTCAATGAAAATAATACTTTGGGCTGGCAAAGATACACTCTGGTATGTATTTGGTTGTGTTGTAAATGTTATGCCCGATGTCCGAATCCCCGAGCGGGAAGAGAGAAGGCTTCCAAGACAATGCAACTCGCAAAAAAGGGAAGTTTATTGCTGACTCGAGTCAGGGCTTACTGCCGCAACCAGTGCAGTGGTGCAGGGTCAGAAAATCCTGAGCCCAAGCTGTTCCCCAAATTTATAGGGTGTGCATAAGCAGTTGGTAGCTGGCTTAAGCGGATTGGTTACATGTTTGCAAAATAATCTTATTGGCCCAAACCTTCGCGGGCTTTTTTTCAAACTTGGGCGTTCGCAGGCTTTTCAGCTTTCCCCTGATAGGTTCCCTTTTTCTTGCTAGGCGCATGTTGATTGGCTGGCTCCAGGTGGCCTGATAATCATATTACCCTGGAAAACCAGGCCTACTCCTAATCTAGGCTGCCTGTCATGGCTCAGCCTCACAGTAAATCACCGTAAAATTTTTAGAAAGCAGTTTGACAGCAATCCCCAAATCAATAAAGGCATGAATATCTGGTGACTTAGGGGTCTCACTTCTGGGAATTTACCTGAAGGAGATAGTACAAAAAGAAAACCGTTTATACATGGAATGTTTGTTTCTCTTGTAGTTGTGGGAAATGGAAACATTTTAGAAGCTAAGAGAGTGAGACACATCTCCTGCATGAATTGTAAAGTCATTTAAAGTGACTTTGAAGATGATCATAACATGGAAAAGGTTTATGATGTTGACTGAAAAATAGAAATACTCTTTATATATAAAAGGACTTCAGCTAAACATGTATGAAAGGAGAAGAAATATGTCATAATAGATATTTCCTATAGGAATGATGGTGCTAACATTTGCATTATAGTTTAAAGCTTTGTGTTTAAGTAATTATTACAAAGGGTGATCAGAAAGAAGAAGAAACTGCAGAATTTATGAATATGTAAACGTCATTTGCAGGGAACCTGCCCTCCTGTTTCTGCACATTCCAGTTCTGTGCAAGAGGGAACTTTGATAGTAGAGTCCCATCTTCATCCACAGATAGTTAAAGCAGAGCCCCAGGCTCATAGAATTCAAACTATCTTCCGCTTTCCCACCCTCCTCCAGCTTCCGTCTCATCTCCTAAGTGGTTGGTTTCCTTGACCCTCAGGAACTAGCCCAGAGGCTGTTTTGTCCTCCAGACAAATTACTATTTCCATATTAAAATTCACTCCTTTTTCTGATTAACAATTTCAAGTTCTTTAGAGCCCTCCACTTAGTTACAATTTGTGGACAATTTAAGGACACACCTTGCCCCCTGGAAAACTGCTGAGATGGACAGGAATCACCACCTAGCCCAGTGGTTCTACCCTGGGTCCTTGTGCGGGAACCCACAGTCCCGTTAGAGGTGTATGTTCCACAAGTTTTGCAAACCTTCTAACGTAGCCCAGGGCTTAGGGGCTTTGACCTTGGAGGTTAATACTAACCACCTTGCCACTTCTGTTCCTTGGTAATGGGTGCAAAGTAAGCTTTGTGCACCTGTCTCCATGTTTGCCTGGAGTAGGCTTTCCAGAGGGGAAAAGAGAACTCATTTTTAGCAGAATAATGTTTCATAAGTACCACAAGGATTTTAAGTTCTACTGAAAATATGAAATTGACTTTCAGCCTTCAGCCCCCTTACAGTCCTTCTTTGGAGTTTAGAAGTCATGAGTTGTGTGTGTGTGTGTTCATGTTAGTCACTCTGTTGTGTCCGACTCTTTGCAACCCTGTGGACTTTAGTCCTCCAGGCTCCTCTGTCCATGGAATTTTCCAGGCGAGGATGCTGGAGTGGGTTGCCATTTCCTTCTCCAGAGTCACTGGTTGGTTTCTTAGACACTGACTTCATTCATTTATTCAGTATATACTTACTGAGTCCTTATTGAACTTAGCTCTAAGCAGGCCAACCAAACTAATTAGAGAAGGGCATTGATTAACTTCTGGAGCTCTGTTCAGCCTTCATGGGTGCCATTTTAAAGAAATGTATCATGTTTCCTGGTAGAACTTTTGACTCCAGAGGGTTGTCTCGCCAGTGAATACTGTTGGTTACCAAGAGACTCAAGTTAGATGATGGGTGGCTTCATCAGTTCATTACCATCTCTAGAAAGCACATTTCAGGTTCTTGCAGTTCTTTTCTTTTTTTTTTTTCACAAGGAAGGGCAGCAACGTGAATTAGTATTCCATTTCACAATAATATAATGGAATAAGAGCTTTATGTTCTGTTGGGTTCGTTTCTCTAAGAGTTTACCCTCTGAGTGATTAAAAGCCACAGTGTCTGATGGAGAGTGTCCTATGAAAACATTGAAGGGAATGAGCAATTCTTTGTTGTGTCCTCAGAACTAAACAAAACAATAGGAGGGTGCCAACTATCAACACAGCAGGGGTCTCCAGTTCAGAGAAGGACAGGGGAAAAGGTGTTCATTTCTCCTCAAAATAGCTTCTAAAAATAAAACTGTGTTTCCTGCGGTGCTGTGTAGGCAGACAGGAATTAGAGGGAACGGAATATTCTTGGGGTTCAGTAAAATGTTTTGAGCCGGAGTAAACCTGAGAGCTGTGGACTTTAAATATTGTATACTTGTGCTGTGTCACTTCCGTTGTGTCTGACTCTTTGCTACCCCGTGGACTGTAGCCCGCCAGGCTCCTCTGTCTGTGGGGTTCTCCAGGCAAGAGCACTGGAGTGGGTTGCCACGCTTCCTTCCATGGGATCTTCCCCACCCAGGGATTGAACCTGCAACTCCTGTATCTCCTACATTGCAGACAGATTCTTTACCACTGAGCCCCTGGGGAAGCCCGTTGTCTACTGGAGGTGGTAGAGTTTATAATGACATTATATAAGCTGCCTCCATCCCTCTTTTGAAGTGGGATAAAAAATTGACAGGTAGTGAGGGTGGCAATTTCAGGTTGTAAACGTGTCAACATGAGTGCACTGTGTCCTGTATGCTCCTGGGAGGAGTATGGGTGTGGGGTGGTGGGAGGAAAAGGTAAGAGCGTTTTGTGGGGGCAGGCTCGACTGATGTTTAAAGACCAGCAGCGTGGAGCCCTGAATCCAGTTTCTTAGGATAAAGCCTGAACTGTTTCGTAACTTATAATGCAGCTCTTTTGGTTACCTGCAAAGAATTAGGGGACTTTTGCTCTCAGCCTTATGAGAAAAGTGTAATAACAAGCAGGTGAGCAAAACAAAAAATTTTAAAAAGGCCGTTCTGTTTTTTTTCACCATTTAGTAGATTTCAAACAAGTCATCGCTGATAAAAATAGCAGTTAATATTCATTGAATTAGTAACAAAAGACCATGGCTTTTAAGGGCTTCCTGGGTGGCGCTAGTGGTAAAGAATATGCCTGCCAATCCAGGAGAAACAGGTTTGATCCCTGGGTTGGGAAGATCCCTTGGAGGAGGAAATGGCAACCCACTCCAGTATTCTTGCCTGGAGAATCCCATGGACAGAGGAGCCTGGTGGGCTACAGTCCATGGGGTCACAAAGTGTTGGATGTGACTGAGCGCACGCGTGTGTGCACGCACACACACACACACACACACACACACACACACACACACACACACGACTTTTAAAACCCTACCGTAGTACTATAATGTGAAAGTCTCTCAGTCATGTCCGACTCTTTGCGACCCCATGGACTATACAGTCCATGAAATTCTCCAGGTCAGTATTCTGGAGTGGATAGCCGTTCCCTTCTCCAGGGGATCTTCCCAACCCAGGGATCAAACGCAAGTCTCCTGCGTTGCAGACGGATCCTTTACCAGCTAAGCCACCAGGGAAGCCCAAGAATACTGTAGTGAGTAGCCTATCCCTTCTTCAGCAGATCTTCCTGACCCAGGAATCAAACTGGGGTCTCCTGTATTGCAGGCAGATTCTTTACCAGCTGAGCTACCAGGGAATCCCATGATGACCAAACTAAAAAAAAAAGAAAAGAAAAGGTGTGGGCCTGAAATTTGCTTGGTCAAGAAGTTGTAGGGTTTTAAACTCACTAAACAAAAACACCGCATTCCAATTCTTCACACCTAAGATGACAGTTAGGACTTCTGGGCATTTTCAGTCTCTTCTGGGAAAAATTGGGTGATTCCCCAGAGAAAGAAGTGCAGGCTGGTGATGACAAATATGAACCATGGTTATAAGTCTGAGATCAACAGTTTATTTTCATTGCGTTGTCCTTTTTATTTTAAACATTTGCTTTTGCCCCCTTGTGTGTAGTTGATGGTTACTAGAATTTTTTGGTAGACACAGTTACTTTTGGACACCATGAAAGCATATTTGTACTCTTCACTTAAAGATTTGAAATAAAATATAAAAAACTTTCAAGTGACTTAAGCTGCAGAGGTATATGCACATGCCTCTGTGTGTGTGTGTGTGTGTGTGTGTGTGTGTGTGTGTGTGTTTAGCAGCGCTTGCTGTCTGTGAAGCAGTTGATAGCTCATGGAGCAAGTTGTAACAAATGTAAGAATTACAGGTATAGCTTCCAGGGTCCCTGAGACTGCTAAGTAGCTCTGGGTTGGGATTCAGAAATCTGTGTTTCTGATAAGTACTGGTAAAGATTGGGTTGCACGTGACACAAAGGCCTGTGATTTATTTATTTAATCCGGCCTCAGGGCGTGCAGGATCTTAGTTCCCCAGGGAGGGATCAAACCTGCGCCTCCTGCAGTGGAAGCACAGACTTTTAACCTCTGGGCCACCAGGGAAGTCCCAGGAAGCACTGTGCTGGAGCTAATGGAGCCCCTTTTGTTTACGCCCTGGTTCTAGCTCTTTCCCCAGTCCCCTGGGTCAGACCCTCACTCGGGTGTCAGAGTCAAATTAAAGTGATGAAACACATAGAAAATGTGTAATCTTCATAACCAGTTGGCAGCGTGCCATTCTGTTCTCAGCCGTTTGTGCTTCCAGGCGTCTCTCTCGGTTCCCCTCCAAGTACTGATAGTGAGAGACCTCATGTGGTTATGCAGGTGGTTTCAACATCAGGTACCCACCACAGGCATCCTCAACAGGAAGAAAATACACCTGGTGCTGTGTGACAGTCGCGGTTTTGGCCGTTGGGGGAATCTCCTGCACTATGTGATGTATGTGTGTGTGTGAGTCGCTCAGTCGTGTCTGACTCTGTGACCCCATGGACTGTAGCCCGCCAGGCTCCTCTGTCCATGGGATTCTCCAGGCAAGGATACTGGAGTGGGTAGCTGTTCCCTTCTCCAGGAGATCTTCCTGACCCACGGATCGAACCTGGGTCTCCTGCATTGCAGGCATATTCTTTACCGTCTAAGCCACCAGGGCAGCCTTGAGATGGGCTGTGGTATTTCCAGTGTGTTCCACTCCAAATTAGCCCGTTGATTGTGCTGGCGCAGAAAGAGCAGCATCTTTGGAAACAGACTCTCGGGTTTTCCCCATGGGGATGTTCTGGGGAGGACCCAGAGTGACTGTCTCCGGGCTGCTCAGCTGCTACACTCTCTGTAATTGCTTTCCTCTCGTGGTTTCCTCGATGAATGAGCCATCCCTTGTCTTGAACACAAAGCTGGAAACAAACCATCTGAGGCTGTTGAAGACCTCTGCTTAGAACTCCTGGAATGCTTTTCTTTATTTCAAAAGCTAATGAATTGTTTCTGGGGGTTTCTTCCAGGAGTAAACACGGAAGGAGCGGTGTCCACGGACAGCGTGTTTAATTTTTCATGAGGAGTGCATTTGAGTGCTTCTCCAGCTAGGTGGTTCTGATGCTAATTAGCCGGACGATGCTGGCTGTCCACACCGGAGCGCTTGTGTGTACAGCATTTTGTGCCTGCATGAGAGACGGTGGCCGTGTTACTGGTGCTGTTTACTGTACCATCTCATTGTTTTGATCCTGTTTGTGCTTAAGTGTTAATTCAGCCATAGCTCACCTGAAGCTGTGTGATTTTTTTTTTTCCTTTCTGGTGAAATTCAGGCGACTGAAGCATCATTTCCCTGAACTTGAAGTAGTTGGTAAGCAGAGATGATGGCAGAAGTGTACAGGTAAGGGGGTGGCAGGAACAAAGAAGCACTGGGGGCTGCCTCCTGCTTCTCGGCACTGTCGGCCTTTGATGGTTTTCTTATTGATCCCAGTGGCATCTCTGCTTCTGGACTGCGGAAAACTGTGGGTTAGGAACATACCATGTGAAAATACTAAAATGACTAATTCTTGCTTTCCAGCTAGGTTTTCCCATTTGTTTTCAGGTGGTTTGCAGTGAATACTGAGATTTATTATCAACTCTTTGCACAGAATTCTTATACTAAAGGTAGTTGACATAAGATTTAGGACTGTGGTTTGCAAAGAATGATTTTGGGACAAACTGTAGAGAATTTTCATTTTAACTTGTAGAGGTCTGATTTAGCTTGTGTTTTTGGTTGAGAACTAGGCAGGTGGGTTTTTATGTCTTGTATAATTTGATACAGGGATTCAATAGGAGGGTCAGATCGCCTCCCCTGTAGGACTTACCAGGCCTGCGTTTTCAAGTTGCTGCGTCCTCCTTTAAAAAGTATATTTAATGATGGAGGGTTGATTGAAACTTTAAAAATTTAAAACTCTTTTACTATTGAGGACAGTAACAGATCATGAATGAATTAAAATGCAGCATCTCTTTGCCACCGGAAGCAAACATTCGAGTTACGTAAATAATCCCTAAGTCCCTGTCAGCTCATGAAGATGTAGAAATTTTAAATTTTAAGATCCCCTGGAAGAGGGCATGGCAACCCACTCCAGTATTCTTGCCTGGAGAATCCCATGGACAGAGGAGCTGGAGGGCTGCAGTCCATGGGGTTGCAAAGAGTTGGACATGACTGGGTGACTTAGCACGCACAGTGAGCAAACACGCTGTCCTGCAGTGGTAACTGGGGGAAGGTAGAACGGTGGTGAAAGAAAACGTGTGTCTAGTTTTGTGTGAGATGGATGCCAACAATGGCAAAGCATTGAGCTTCTACTCTTTACAGTAAGCAAACCCTCCTTTCTCGGTTACTGCTCAGTCAGCTTGCTTATGCCTGTCACTCTTTGGGGTATGTAACCACAGCTCTTTTTCTTCTTCTCACTTTCTCCCTCATATCTGATTTAACGTCAATTAAAAACTTTAAGAAAAAATTGTAAAAAAAAATGTATTGACCAGTGATGCAGAGTGAAAGTCACAGACCGCTGACTGTGCCAGGGGTTTCTAGGAAAGGAGAAATGTTATCTGGAACTTTGAGTAAATCTCTTTTGCAAAATTTTGCCACTTTTCTGCCAAACATCCCTTTGCGTGAGTGCTAAGTTGCTTCTGTCATGTCTGACTCTGTGCAACGCTATGGATTGTAGCCTGCCAGGCTCTTCTGTATGTCTTATATGTCTCCTGCAGCAGGTGGGTTCTTAACCACTAGCGCCACCTGGTAAGCCCAACATCACTTGGGATTGCTTAGAAAATATCTAGTGGGAGGGAAGGCTAACATAAGAAGACTCACATTACATTTAAATCCTCTGATAATTTGGCATCAGTGCTTTGGGGTTCCCTTTGATAGTGAGATAATGTTGGCAGTTCTCGTGTCAGCTGAAAAGCATGGGTCCAGCTGTCCTGAGGATACAGGTGGCTGTCTCACTTGCACCCCATTCTTGCTGTGTTGCTCCAGTGACTGATGGTGGCAGCCTCTTATCTTTCTCTTGAAATACTGGTGCAGGGACCCAGAATGACTGGAGTGCTGAGTCTTTTCTGCACAGCTTCATCACCCAGATGTGTGCTTTTGGCTCAGACTCCAGGGCCCTAGGACAGTTAGGATCCTTTGAAGGGAATCTCGAAGAGACTCACATGAATAGTTAGATGACTGCATAAGCTTTGTACCTGCTTCTGAGGAATTCATATCATTCATCTTTGTCTGCCTGGAACAGACATGAAGGGGTCACAGGGTAACCTCTTTAAGGAAAATAGGAGGGAATGGATGTCAGAAGAACAGCGTTTTCTATCCAATTAAGAACCTAGTCAGTTTGAGATGTGCATTTTAGCCTACTCAGGTGAAAATTCACACTGCCGTATAATAAAGTATGATTTATTACCTTATAGTACTGATGTCCTGTGTGACAGAGTCATCTGTTTCTTGCCTTGAAATCTGTATTTCTCTGGTGGTTTAACTCTTAGGGCTTCCCTGGGGGCTCAGTGATAAGAATCACCTACACTGCAGGAGACACGGGTTCAATCCCTGAATGCGGGTTCAATCCCTGAGTCAGGGAGATCCCCTGGAGTAGGAAATGGCAACCCACTCCAGTATTCTTTCCTGGAAAATTCCATGGACAGAGGAGCCTGGCAGGCTATGGTCTATAGAGTCACAAAGAGTCGGAAACAACTGAGCAACTGAGCACACACATACATAGTTGATTTACAATAGCAAAATGAGTCAGTTATATATATATATTCTTTTTCATATTCTTTCTGTCATGGTTTATCACAGGATATTGAATGTAGTTCCCTGTGCTGTACAGTGGGACTGTTGTGCATTCATTCTATATATATAATAGTTTGCATGAGATGCTGTTATCTAAGTGGTTTAGCTAAGAACTGAAGCATGACTTTGTCCAGGGTGTTATAGCCTTTCTAATCTCTTGCCCATCTCTGTCTTCCTTCAGAATTAAGGAGCCTGATTTTGGATATTGGATCACTGTTTTGGTCCCCTCCCTAGATTATAAATTCTGAAGCACAGAGATTCTGTCTGTCCTTGAAGAGTTGCCTTCATATGCTTGTGGGGAACATCCAGTGAAGATCAGTTAAATAACGGGCTGTATTAGCACACATAAATATGGAAGCCAGAAAATGGAATGGGAGTCCATGCAACATCACCTGGAGCTGCCAGGCCCATTTGCATGTGAAGGTCTTGGCTCTCCCCTCCTCTGTATCCTCATGTCATCCTAGAGAAAGCTGCTGTAGCTCTAGCCCTCTCAACTCCACATACAATCTGGAAGAAGAGAGTGTATTCCTGGAGTTCCCCCAAGGTAGAGGAAAGTCTTTGCCAGAAGTTCCCAAGGAAGGACTCTTTGTGGGTCTTTGACCTTGGTTGAGTCACAGACTCAGCTGTTCCTGAAGCCATCTTTGTTGATGGGAATGGAATCAATCAGGACCTTCCATGCAGCTGGGGATAGGGCCAACTTTTCCTGGGGGGTTGTGTTGGAGGAGAATACCTGAACAAAGTCAGGTTTATTAGGAAGGAGGGTGGGTGACCAAAACAGTGTCCGCTACACTCCCTGCTTTATCCCCGGTACCTAGAACAATGCCTGGCACATAGGTTGTCTGTAAATATTTATTAATTTGTTCTTTTACCTTCTGGTGTCATTTATCAAACTGTATTTCTTTTGTTTCCTGGGACACAAACATTTATACATTGCTTAGTATCTTACTTTTAAATGCTATTTTAAAAAACACTTAAGTAAATGCTTGGTCACTCAGTCATGCCCAACTCTTTGCGGCCCCATGGACTGTAGACCACCAAGCTCCTCTGTCCATGGGATTTCCCAGGTAAAAATACTGGAGTGGGTTGCCATTCCCTCTTCCAGGGGATCTTCCTGACCCAGGGATCTTCCTGACCCAGGGATCAAACCAACGTCTCCTGCATTGGCAGGTGGGTGGTTTACCACTAGCACCACCTGGAAAGCCCCACTTATGTAAATAGCATGTTACTATTTCACAGTTAGTAGAATTATTAAAAATAAAATATAATGAAAACAATTTCAGAGATTTGTGTTCAGTTTTGCTAATGTATCACAGTTTAAGGGCTCATTGTGAGTGAAACTAAGAAAGCAGTTTTGATCCATTATTTATAACGTGTAAGCCAGTGGAAGTGTAACAGAGAATGTCATATTATAATGCTGGATGCTGGCATACGGTAGGGACCAGATTATCTCACATTACTTGTCAACACTTGTTCAGTTAAAAAAAAGAAAATTTAGTGTGAGATTACTATAAACCCTGTAATTAATGTGGTGATGATGTTGCTTTAGTAAAAGAATCTCTTAAGAAGACTCTCAGTAATAAGTAGTACATGATCTGTAGTAATAAAGGTGCATGGATATTTTATCATGTGATGTCATAAACTGTAACTGAATTCTTACATTTACTTAAAATATATATGTTGTTGTTTAAGTTGCCCAGTCATGTCTGACTCTTGGCGACCCCATGGACTGCAGCATGCCACGCTTCCCTGTCCTTCACCATCTCCGGGAGCTTGCTCACACTCATGTCCGTTGAGTTGGTTGTCCAGATAACGGGTTCCCTGGCTGATTCGCTGGCCTGGAGCTTGTTGTCCAGTCCACAGAGGTGCTGGCTTCTCTGTTGTATCATAGCTGAACATGTGTTCCTTCCCAGGTGGAAATGAAGCTACTGACTTGCTGAGTATAGAGCGTGGTCTGTTTGTTTTCTCTGGTTACTGTGCAAGGTTTGTACTTAATCACGCGAGTGCTGGTGGATTAGGGTGCACGCTTTGTGGCCCTGTAAGATTTTAATTGATGTATGTGAGGATCACACCTACCTTTTTTGGTGGCCTTTAGTCTAATGGCCTGGGATACCCTCGGACATTGAACTTTGTGGCTTAAACGTTAATACCTGTTCTATAAGTGTCTGGTTTGGATAGGAAAACTCAGGGAATGGACTCTTCCCTGGATCATCTGTGGAACCAGTGGGAAATGAAGTCGGATTATGATTTAAGACTCCATTCATCATTTCACTAAACATTTAGGCAACTATTGCTGAAGCTTTATTTCACTAATATTTGGTCTTACATTTCTATTCAGTTCTGGTTAATAATATGATTTAAGGAAGAGATCAGTATTCATTGTGGTTAACTCACACCCATTCTGAAAAATCGTGAAAAAACGTTTGCTCTGGGTGAAATTGAAATCTCATTTCTTTCCTGTCTGCTCCTTGTTGTTTCTTATTACAAATCATTCCAGGCTAATGAGAAAACATTTTTTTATCTAGATCAGAATAAATAGAACAAGGGTGATCCCTGAATATTTATGAAACACAGCAGTAAAGGAATAAAGGAAGGTGTTAATAAAGTCTGTTGTTCCACCTTGGATTTGGTGAAGTGGAAGAGCAAAGTCCAGGAGTCACAGTAAATACTCTGACATATCCATGCTAATAATTTGGATGGTGACTCTGTATTTCTCCACCAAACAGCAAAGTTTAGAAGAAAAGGAAAATTATATATTGAAAAAAAATCTATGTGTTTTGTAATAAGAAAAATAAATTTTAATGTAACATGCATAATTTGGAAAATTTGGAATATGTATACACACTGAGATGGTTGGATGGCACCACCCACTCAATGGACATAAGTTTGAGCTAACTCCGGGAGATGGTGAAGGACAGGGAAGCCTGACATGCTTCAGTCTATGGGGTCACAAAGAGTTGCACACGATTGAGTGACTGAACAAAAACAAATATATATACAAAGGAAAAGAAGAACTGCCATTTGTCATACTAGTCAACAATAATCCCGGATAATATTTTGGGTATTTTATTCCAGGTTTTGTTTTCCTGTGTATAGATTTTTTTATTATTATGGTTGGGATTAGTTTTAGCAAGTTTCAACCACTTATGTTACATGAAAAGATAAGGTGGACAGTTAACAGTGTACAGTATGGTTTACCATTGAGAGGATCTTATATAGAGTTCTAGAAAAGACTATGCTTACATATTTGGTTTTTTATGTAATAGAACTGTGTCTATAAAAATGAAAGGCAAAAGACCCAGAAAGACCTGGAATAGTAAGAGAATTTTGAAAAAGATTAGAATTGGAGGGGGCTTCCCTGGTGGCTGAGGCAGTAAAGAATCTGCCTGAGATGTGGGAGATGTGGGTTCAATCCCTGGGTCAGGAAGATCCCTTGAAGAAGGGAATGGCAACCACTCCAGTGTCCTTGCCTGGAGAATCCCATGGACAAAGGAGCCTGGTGGGCTGCAGTCCACAGGATCACGAAAAAGTGGATTAATACTTTCAGTTTCTTTCATAGCTGGAGAACTCATGCTACTAAATTTGGGATTGGCCTCAGGACAGACATAAAGATCAATGGAACAGAATAAAAAGCCCAGAAGTGAACCTGCACATTTAAGGTCAATTGATTTTTGACAAAGGTGCCGAAGTATTTTGATGAGGGGAAGGATAGTCTTTTCAATGAATGTTGCTGGAACAGTTGGACATCCACATGCAAAACAGTGAACTTAGACTCTTACCTCACATCAAACACAAAAATTATCTCAAAGTGAATTATGAACCTAAATTTAAGAATTAAAACTGTAAAACTCATAGCAGTTTGATTTTTGTGTGTGACTTTGTACCAGAAGAGATTTCTTAGCTATCACATTCATGAAAACATGAATAAATCAGACTTAAAAACTTCTGCTTTTCATAAAACAACAGAAGTAAATGAAAAGACAAGCCACAATTTAAAATTTTCACTCTGCAAACGATCTTACGAGAATGAAAAGACAAGCTCCATCCAACCTGGAGAAAATTTTTCTAAAGTGCATTTCAGAAAATGGACACTATCTGGAATATATAAATAACTCTCAAAACATCAGTAGTAATGAGCAAAAATCCAATTGGAAAATGGGCAGAGGATGAAAGTATGAACAGATTTGATGGATATTTCATGAAAGAATGATATGCAGATGGCACATAAGCACATGAAAAGATGTTCAATCATCAGCCATCTAGGAAACACACGTTACAATCGCAGTGAGATATTGTTACACACCTATCAGAATGGCTGAATAAAAAACAGTGACTTTGAAGGTAAAAATGGTGAGCTTAATTAAAAACAATAGTGACAATATCAAATGCTGCTGAAGATGCAGAAGCAGCAGGTCACTGATATATTTTCTAGTCAGAGCGTGTCCTAAACTCTAGGAGGGATCTTCTCACTTCACAGTTTCTCATGTACAGGCTATGAACTCGGGGCTTTACTTTTCTTCATGCTTTTCTCCTCATTGCTTTTCTCTCTTCTCTTTCCTATCAAAGCACAGCTCAAATGTTATTCTTCTGCAGAACTTTCCTTATGGATTTATTCCTTCCCCTGTGTTATGTGGCAAAATGAATGCATCTTGTGCCCCTGTGAAACACTGTTCATTCCTTTATTAACATGACTGGTTTGTATGTTGACCAGTGACTTATAGGTCCTTCTAGATCTTATTTCCTTGCTTGCCCTTGCGTGATATTTGGGACTTAGAATTTTACTAAATAACTGTTTTGTGAGCAGAATAAAAATAGGTATTGAAACATGGGTGGAAATGCTATAAATAGGCCAGTGAAGGTGAAGAGAGTCATGTCTTGTATAGGATGATAATATATAAAATTCCCACCCCTCTGATCTGCCTTTAGCATCTTGGATTATTATTCTGGTTCAAGGTCCTGCACAGTTCTTGTGAAATCTGAAAAACAAGAGATATTTTGAGAGAGTATTCGTCACTTGAGATATTTTTGTCAACCTTTGGGTCTCATACATTACATTTAAAATTGCACTGTCAGTGTCTAGGGCAAGTGATAACAGAACACCACATTTTGGGAAGATTGATTAGAGAAAAAGTAAAATTGATGGATAAATGGACACCTCCTCCCCCAAGAAAAAATGTAATTGATAGTGAAGTCTGATAGCCAAGAATCTAATTGGAAGTAATCAGCGTTCACCAAGGGTGCTTCACAAAATCCATTTATTTTAATTTTTTTTAAAATTCTTTGTGATGATGGAGTTGACAGGCTCATTGCTCACTTGTTCTGGGCTCTTCCCAGTGGGACAGCCCTTCGCATGCTTCCCGATCAGGCTTCAGCAAAAAGAGAAAGGGTCGCATGTTGGTGGCTTTGCATTCAAGCGTGAAGAAGTCAGGGGCATTTTAGGGGCGGTCACTTGACTCATAAAAGATGACAGAATTTAGACACTGTTGCCCACCCCAGAGCACTTAAGCTCATATGTACAGTGGCGTTTTGTCGTCCGTGCCAGCATCGGCCTGCAGGTAGAGGCTCATCGTCTCTGACTTTCTAAATGCTAGTTAAGTCATCACGGGTGTTGCTGAGCCACCTGGTTATTAGATAATCATTCTCTCTCAGTTGACGTTGTCATGCAGGTGCCATGCTCCATGAGTGCGGACGTGTCTGGTCTGCAGGGCTTCCCAGTTTCCCTCGGTATAGGTCTGAGTGCACATGCATCTGACGCATGGACCTGGGCTCTATGCTGTGTGCTTGGATTTGCATTTCAAAGGGCAGGATGGGGAGTTTTCTCTTGGAGAGAGGGGTACGTGTCTGGGGAGAGCTGGGGGGGGGACGTTGTCCTCTAAGATGCTCTGATTTGTGATTCTCAATGTTTCCATGTAGCAAGGCATTTCCATGTATAACCAGTAGCAAGGAGGACAAGAGTCCTCAAAAAGAAGCAAAATAGGAAGGACCTCCTATTTAGGAAGGTCCTAAAGAAGCAAATAGGAAGGTCCTGGCAGGACCCCCCTCAAGCTCCCCGTCTAGTGTGTATGTGGGTTTTCCGTTCTTAAGTGGAGTTTGAGCGTGGGTAGACATATATATTCCACTGTGGTGATGGGAGAGGTTGGAGGAGGTTGGGGGAGGGGATGCAGGATTCTAGGGATGGTCTGATGATACTTAACTAGGGTCTCTGCTACGCTTGTCCGTGCCTGCACCTTGGTGGTGGTTTTGGAGGACTTTGCAGACACCTAGTGTCTGTCTGTGCTGTGCTCAGTCACTACAGTCGTGTCCGATTCTCTGCGACCCCGTGGACTGTAGCCCACCAGGCTCCTCTGTCCATGGGATTCTCCAGGCAGGAATACTGGAGTGGGTTGCCATGCCCTCCTTCAGGGGCTGTTCCTGACCCAGGGATTGAACGTGCGTCTCTTAAGTCTCCTGCATTGGCAGGCGGGTTTTTTTTTTTTTTTACCACTAGTGCCACCTGGGAAGCCCCAAAGTGTCTATGCAATGTAGCAATTTTTTTGTTAGACTATAAAGCATAGTACTGTCCCTGGAATGTGCTTTATTTTGGCCCTGCAGCTTCACTTCCAATGATTTGCCCTCTGTAACCACAGAGTAGCCTAAGTTATAGGAGCTCTTAGTGGTTATAATTCTAGGAGATGGGTTGGAAGGGACTGTATGGAAACATGTAGGCAAGTGTATTTCAAACATCAGTAACTGGAGTGCTGGATTCATGATCTTCTGCCATACTTGAGAACTACCCACACTCTTAATATTTTTTCTCTGGATTATATCTGCTGTTGGGTTTGGCTTCATCTTAAGTATAGGATGGTTAAGGTTGGTATTTGGTAAGGTTGCAGACAGGGTTCTGGAGCCAGGTTGCCTGGGTTCGGATCCTGACTCCACCTTTCACAGTTGCGGTGGCTAGAGCAGACACGTCACCTCTCCCTGTCTCTGTTTCCCCAGGTACAAAATGGAAATCATAATAGCAGCTGTCTCATTGGAGTTTTGTGAAGATTACATTTAAAAAAAGTAAAAGACTTACGGCAGTACCTTGTATATAGTAAATGCTTATAAAACGCTATTATTAATAGATATTTTTCCTAATAGACATGAAAATGTTTTACCATGAAAATAAAATCCCTTTTATGCCAGCTAAAATTAGATGACATTCTACCAACAGGGTGTGGATCTGGCTTTGAGAAGCTTTGATCTTGTCATCTGGTCTCAGGTTTGTTTTTGTGCTTGATTCTTGCCTACGTTACCGGGGACTGGGGCTCCAGGGATTCCAGCGCATCTTAGCCGGTTAGAACAGCCCGACATCATGTGGCCCAAAACTTACCCACCCAGAACCACATCCAGTCTGTCTTCTTTGTCACAGTCCTTTACATCATTGAGGAAAGCTGTGGTGTTTCCTGAGTCTTCTCTGTTTTCAGCCCTGCGAGGGTCAGCTTTACCTCTAATCCCACTGCTTTGCTTGTCTCTCATGTTATACTTTCCATGGAAAGAAGCTGCAGGAGAAAAGAGTCATGCTATATCACCTGGGACAGATTTTGCTGGTTACTAGTCGGTGTTCATAAACCCTGGGAGTACCTCGGTCTAGAAGTGTGTGCACATGCTCAATTGCTCAGTTGTGTCTGACTATAACCCAGTGACTGTAGCCCACCAGGCTCCTCTGTCCATGGATTTCGCAGGCAGGAATACTGGAGTGGGTTGCTATTCCCTCCTCGAGGGGATCTTCCCGACCCAGGATTGAACCCCCATCTCTTGCACTGGCGGGTGTATTCTTTACCACCAAGCCACCCGGGAAGCCTGCTTACCATAGCCTATTACCTGTTTACCCCTCAAACTCCACACCCAAACTCCTTGAGCAAGGGGCTTTCTCATTAATGTGTATGTTCCCAGCATCTGTGGTGATGCCTGGCCTAGAGGATGCATGGGCTATGCATTTGCCCAGTGGTGTGGGTGCTGCGGAAGCTTCGCGGGGCAGCTGAGGCTCAAGCCATCCTGACATCTCATGAAACACTGGGCAGGCTGAGAGGAGAGGGACAGTCCTCCAGGCAGAAGGACCAGCAAGGTCAAAGGCACAGAGGCACTGCTGAACTTGGTTTTAGAATAGCTGCCCACTCTAAAGAAATATTAATCCAGAACACATTCAACACACTGTAGCAAATCGTGTCTAATGTTTACCCCAGTTAGCTGAAAGATCAAACTGGTCAGTCCTAAAGGAAATCAACCCTAAATATTCATTGGAAGGACTGTTGCTGAAGCTGAAGCTCCAATACTTTGGCCACCTGATGGGAAGAGCCAACTTACTGGAAAAGACCTTGATGCTGGGAAAGATTGAGGGTAAAGGAGAAGGTGGTGACAGAAGATGAGATGATTAGCATCACTGACTCAATGGACATGAGGTTGAGCAAACTCTGGGAGATAGGGGAGGACAGAGGAGCCTGGCCTGCTGCAGTCCATGGGGTCACAGAGAATCAGACACAGCTTAGTGACTGAACTAATTACTACTGCTTGTGCTTTTTAATTTTTATTTCAGAATGTAGATGATTCTGAGTTCATTATTTAATTTGAGGTTGTATTTTGAATCATGTAATGTGGATGGATGAAGGGTTCACGGGGTTGGGTATTTTTTCCTTCCTGACCCACTTTTCCCCTCCCTCTTACCTTTCCTGTTTCCCTCTCTCGTTCTGTAAGAATCTACAATGTAGAAGGCATTGTGCAGGCAGTTGCGGGGACCTGAGTGTGGAGCTTATGGTCTTCAGATGAACAGAATACAAGGCAGACAGGGGTGAGCTGCTGGACAACACTCGCTGGCTTCTAGTATTAACAGAAGCTACAGGAAGGAGACCTTCCATTGAGAGACCAGCAGAGGAGGCTTCTTGGCATGGATCACACTTGTTTAGTATGTGGGATTCAAGGTGGGTACTTTTGGTGGTGGATGTGAAGGAGGGAGGTGAGCATTCCCAGGGGAGGAGACCACAGAAGCAAAAGGCTACGAGCAGGAGACCCTGGTGTGGACTCAAAAGACGATGCCCGGAGAGGACTGGGAGTAGTAAGGAGGCTACTTAGGAGGCTCCTAAACGCCACATGGGAGGTTTGGACTTTCTCCTTTAGACAGTGGTGGTGGGAGTGTCACTGAAGATGTTTGGCCTTCAGTTGATGTGTCGGAGCTGGAGTCAGATTCAGGTATCCTATCTAGATTAAAAAACAAACACACACACACACATACACACACACACAGTTAGAAAAGCTACTTACGAAGTCTAAGAACCTACAGGCCAGAACATGATTCTGGCCATGTGGTGCTCTGAGATCTTCTGGGAACCTTTCTGTGCACAATTTAATACAGAAGGTGGCACAGGGAAAATACAGATTGAAGGTGACCGAAGTAAAGAGTCAGAATTGGTCATCTCTTCCTGAGAGTCAGAGGCAAAGCAACTGGTCAACTAATATGATCTGTGGTTAGAAGAGTCTTGTTTCTGCCTGGTGTAAACTGAGTTCATTAGTTTATTATATACATTTCCATTGGCATTGGTGTGCATGGCATTTTTTCTATGGTTTTGGGTTTGATAGTGAGTACTTCTGAAGCTCTGAAATAAAGGAACAGAAGTGCTCCACAAAGCCCAGGGTTTCCCGAGACTCTGTGTTATATTGGTTGCCTAGAGGAGCTTGGATTTCGGCAACATCAGAGAAAGACTGTGTGCATATGGAGATACCCTCCAAATGGCTTTTAAAGCTTCAGCTGGCTAAATGAGAAGACAGGTTAAACAGACTTTCCATGTGAATAGAACATGATTATAATTATTTTTATCCTTGAGTTGTGAGGCATAGTTTCCTCCATGTGCAGATCTGCAAATTTTTTATGACTCAAAATTCATCATAAAGCGAAGATCCAAAGAGACATCTTTTTGCCTTTGCTGAAGGTTGGGATTTTACATTTATGGCAAGTAAGTCACACTTGGTTTTTCAGTGATGGAGAGAAAGGCGTGTAGAATGGGAGGTTTTTGAGAGCTCTTAGAGTTGTGTCATTTGTTTCTTTGGGGCCACTCTTCACTATTTATCTTTCTCTTTATTACTGTCCCTTCTATGGACTGAAATGTGTCCTCCCCCCACCCAAATTGAGCTTCCCTGGTGGCTCAGATGATAAAGAACCTGCCTGCAATGTGGGAGACCTGGGTTCAATTCTTGGCTCGGGAAGATCCCTTGGAAAAGGGAATGGCAACCCACTCCAATATTCTTGCCTGGGGAATTCAGTGCACGGAGGATTTTGAAAGCTCTAAACCTCAGTGGGATGGTATTTGAAGACGGGGTCATGAGGTTGGGGCCCTCATGGTGGGATGAGTGCCCTTACAGAAAGAGATGCCAGAGAGCTTATTCTCTCTACCTGGCTTGTGAGACAGAAGGAAGTGCATCTGCAAGTCAGGAGAAGAGCTCTTAATGGAAACCGAATTGTTTGACTCATTGACCTTGAACTGCCCAGCCTCCAGCACTGTGAGAAAATACGTATCTGGTTTTGAAGCCCCCTAGTCTGTGATATTTTGTTATGGTGATTTGAGCTGACTCATACATCCCTGCTGGAAGTAAGACTTGTAAAAGTACAGCTGAGGATTCAAGATCACGTGTTTACTACATAGAAATGCTATGCCAGTCGCTTTTGAGGCTGGTTCTGTCATGCATTTTTGGCGTGTAAGTGTCTGATAGACTGAGGTGAAAACCAGGATCTGCCTGTATGATGGGTTCTAGCAAAGGGGGAGGGCATATGTTGCTTAAGAATAAAAAAAATCTTTGGAGCTTGGATCATAGTACACACTATGTATGGAAACTTGGAGCTGTTTGGGTTTTTAACTAGCTTAATGTTTAAGTACCAAACGTTCTTGGATGTGCGGACAGATGAGTGAATTGGTTAGTTTATGATTCATATTGATTTTGAAGGCCAGAGTCCTATAGCAGTAAAAGAAGTTCCTAAGACAAAACACTGTAAAACAGAGAAAAGGTCAAGAACAGTAAGGAAAGCATTTCAAAGAGCTCAAAATCCTTCTGTCAGTTTTGGCTTTCTTGAAAATCAACCACGCATGACAGCTGAAGGCCAGCCTCGAGTGTGCCAAGGTATGTTTAGATAAACAAAGGAAGAAGGAGAAAGAAGCTTATATCTGTATGTGGACGTGATCCCAGCAAGATTCTCATACCGCTCAGATCTGAAATACAGTGGGATCTCCCGAGTACATGGTTCATGGGTCTCCAAGGCTGTGGTCCCGTCAGAAGAGCCTTTTACTGGGCTCTTATCAGGCTAATATCAGGGCAATATTTCATGGATTTTATTTGGCTTCTTTTTTTTCCCTCATTTGTGCAGTCATGAGCTGTGCTTCTGTTAAAGTTTTAGGATACTAAAAGATATTTTGAAGAGTAATCTTAAGAAAATTGTGCACAAATATCTTAAATTTGAAACCACATAATTCCCCAGTATTATATCAGGCAGTTAGAGGATCACATTCATTCCTAAAGAAGGCTGAACACCAGAGATTTGATGGTTTCAAACTGTGGTGGCTGGTGAAGGCTCTTTGAGAGTCCCTTGGACTGCAAGGAGATCAAGCCAGTCAATCCTAAAGGAAATCAACCCTGAATATTCATTGGAAGGACTGATGCTGCAGCTGAAACTCAGATACTTTGGCTGCCTGATGGGAAGAGCCGACTCATTGGAAAAGACACTGATTCTGGGAAAGATTGAGGGCAGAAGATGAGATGGTTAGATAGCATCCTTGACTCAATGGACAGCAGTTTGAGCAAACTCCGGGAGATAGTGAAGGATAGAGGAACCTAGCATGCTCCAGTCCAAGGGCTTGCAAACAGTCAGACATGACCTAGTGACTGAACAACAAAATCAACAACAGTTAATTCTTTTAGATTAAATAATATTAATATACTATGTATTTGTTCTTGTTGCCAGGAATAGTTTAAGCAGCAGGGAGATTTAGTATGTAACTTACTGAAAACTCCTTTTCTTAAAAAAGTTGGTTGACCCTCTATAAGTCCTTGAAGGTGAGCATTAGGTTCTTGAAAATCAAATGAAAAGAGCTGATGTCTGTGCACCAGGAAGCTACAGAGAAGCTTTGGACTTGTACTGTCCAGGATACTAGCCACTAGCACATGTGTGAATTCAAATTTAAATGAATTAAAGTTAAACACGATAAAACATGCAGTTCCTTAGTTGTACCAGATGCATTTCAGGTGATCACAGCTTCGATAGCTGTGGTTACCCTGTGACGTGGTAAGGATACTGAACTGTCTAACCACGGTGGTCAGTTCTGTCTTAACAGGGCTGTGTGACAGTGTGTTCTCTGCCCCCATCGACTTTCACTGTATTTGGGATCCAGGGGGAAAAACATCTGAAAAAGGAGATGACAAAAGAAGATATAATGAACACTTTATCAGCAGCGTCACAGTGCAGCGCGTGATTGATTACTGGAATAATTTTATAGGTTATAAATGATACAAGATGTTAGGCCGAGATGGCCAGGGAGGAGTTGTGAGTTTTATTCGATGTTCACGTAACTGGTGGGATTCTGACAGGTGACGATGAAGCAGGAGGCGTTCTATAAGAATGTTCTCCAAGTTTTATGGAGAAGCGGGATGAGGGGGCAGTAAAGGTGTGTTCGAGAGACTTCCTTGGTGGTCCAATGGCTAAGACTCTCTGCTTCCAATGCAAGGGGCCTGGGTTTGATTTCTCGTCAAGGAACTAGATCCCATAGGCTGCAACTAAGTTCGTATGGCACAACCAAAGATCCTGCGTGCTACAACTAAGACCCAATGTAGCCAAATAAATAAATAAAAATGAATATTAAAGAAAGGTGTGTTTGAGGCAGGAACAGCTATGTAGTTAGCGAGACCGAGAGAAAAATGAAAAGGTGGGGTCTCTTTGTTAAAAATGATTGACCATCTCCAGACCATGACAGCAGAGCATGGGGGCCCCAGTATAGTTTGCCAGGCGTAAAGCTGGCTCTGGTTAGGGGGATGATGCATACATCAAACTGATAATTCTCCTGAGTTCTACAGATGAGGAGTAGTAAGAAGTATGACCAGAAGCATGATCAAAGCTTCAGCACCTTTCTCTATCTCAGTTTCACCATCCCAAGGCATCCTGGGTTGTTGTTTGGGGTCAGACAAGCCCCACTTATCACCTGGTGACTTGTTCTTCATCCTGAGCCTGATACTGAAGGCAGTGTTTTTCTTCTGGACACAGTGCCAAGCATTGTGTGTGGCTGACTCCTTCATCTCTGCTAGGGGCAAACCTTGTCTTTTCAAGGAAAAGATTGAGGCAGTTTATTTTATGTTATTTTTGTTTTTGTTTTTTTCTGGTTTCTTTTTTAAAAAAATTAATTAATTTATTATTTTACTTTACAATATTGTATTGGTTTTGCCATACATTGACTTGAATCCTCCACGGGTGTACATGTGTTTCCCATCCTGAACCCCCCTCCCACCTCCCTCCCCATCCCATCCCTCTGGGTCATCCCAGTGCACCAGCCCTGAGCACCCTGTCTCATGCATCGAACCTGGACTGGCGATGCATTTCACATACGATAATTTACATGTTTCAATGCCATTCTCCCATATCATCCCACCCTCACCTTCTTCCCACAGAGTCCAAAAGACTGTTCTATACATCTGTGTCTCTTTTGCTGTCTTGCATACAGGGTTATTGTTACCATTTTTCTAAATTCCATATATATGCATTAGTATACTGTATTGGTGTTTTTCTTTCTGGCTTACTTCACTCTGTATAATAGGCTCCAGTTTCATCCACCTCATTAGAACTGATTCAAATGTATTCTTTTTAATGGCTGAGTAATATTCCATTGGGAGGACTGATGCTGAAGCTGAAACTCCAATACTTTGGCCACCTCATGCGAAGAGTTGACTCATTGGAAAAGACCCTGATGCTGGGAGGGATTGGGGGCAGGAGGAGACGGGGACGACAGAGGATGAGATGGCTGGATGGCATCACCAACTCGATGGACATGGGTTTGAGTAGACTCTGGGAGTTGGTGATGGACAGGGAGGCCTGGCATGCTGCGATTCATGGGGTCGCAAAGAGTCAGACACGACTGAGCGACTGGACTGAACTGACTGAATATTCCATTGTGTATATGTACCACAGCTTCCTTATCCATTCATCTGCTGATGGACATCCAGGTTGCTTCCATGTCCTAGCTATTATAAACAATGCTGTGATGAACATTGGGGTGCACGTGTCTCTTTCAGTTCTGGTTTCCTCGGTGTGTATACCCAGGAGTGGCATTGCTGGGTCATATGGCAGTTCTATTTCCAGTTTTTTAAGGAATCTCCACACTGTTCTCCATAGTGGCAGTACTAGTTAGCATACCCACCAACAGTGTAAGAGGGTTCCCTTTTCTCCACACCCTCTCCAGCATTTATTGCTTGTAGACTTTTGGATAGCAGCCATTCTGACTGGTTTGAAGTGGTACCTCATTGCAGTTTTGATTTGCATTTCTCTAATAATGAGTGATGTTGAGCATCTTTTCATGTGTTTGTTAGCCATCTGTATGTCTTCTTTGGAGAAATGTCTGTTTAGTTCTTTGGCCCGCTTTTTGATTGGGTCATTCATTTTTCTGGAATTGAGCTGCAGGAGTTGCTTGTATATTTTTGAGCTTAATTCTTTGTCCGTTGCTTCGTTTGCTATTATTTTCTCCCATTCTGAAGGTTGTCTTTTCACCTTACTTATAGTTTCCTTTGTTGTGCAAAAGCTTTTAATTTTAATTAGGTCCCATTTGTTTATTTTTGCTTTTATTTCTAATATTCTGGGAGGTGGGTCATAGAGGATCCTGCTGTGGTTTATGTTGGAGAGTGTTTTGCCTATGTTTTCCTCTAGGAGTTTAATAGTTTCTGGTCTTACGTTTAGATCTTTAATCCATTTGTGAGTTTATTTTTGTGTATGGTGTTAGAAAGTGTTCTAGTTTCATTCTTTTACAAGTGGTTGACCAGTTTTCCCAGCACCACTTGTTAAAGAGATTGTTTTTTCTCCATTGTATATTCTTGCCAGATAGAGAGTACCACTGATGACATGCCCACTAGGCTTGGTGTTTATTAGCACATTAGTCTACAGTTACACCAGAACTTCCCTTTTTGGTTAAAATGCCTCAAAGGGATTTATTGCTCCAAATAAAAAGCAAAATAGAAATCACTGTGGAGGTAAAGACGGTGTGCACACCTTCATTAAAAAAAACATGCTGTTGGAAGAATGGTACCAATGACTTGCTTGATGTAGCTTTGCCATAAGCTTTCAGTTTGTAAAAGAAAAAAGTTAGCGTCTGTGAAGCACAGTGAGGCAAAGTGCCATATAATGAGGCATTTGTCTGTTTTTGCCAACTGTATGGGTGGTTACAGAGAATAATAATAAAATAATACAGACAATGAAGATGTACGCTATTTGGCAAGGTTGAAACTCTCTTTATTCCTACCTTTTCTTCAGTCCCCATCACAACCACTCTTGCCCAGCATGAGTAAGTAGTGTCTCAATTTTACTTCTCCAGGCAATAAATGCATTTCCCCTTGACATGATTTAGCTTTTTATTTTGAGATAATTGTAGATTCTTGTGCAGGTATAAGAAGTAATAGAAATCTTGTATACCCTTTACTCAGTTTTCCTCAATATTAACATCTTGCAAAACTATGGTACAGCCTCACAACCAAGACATTGGTACAGCACACTGATCTTGTTCAGGTTTCTCCAGTTTTATCTCTATTTATTTGTGTCTGTATGTCTAGTTCTATGAAATTTTATCAAATGCTTGATCCTGCAAGCAAGAGGTATCCTCTCACTCTTGGGGACAGATGTATCTGACAAGGTGAGAACTCCAGTAGAATTAATTTTGCCAGTGTGGATTCATTTCATTCCGAAAAGGTAGAGACAAAAGTCTAATAAGCCCGCATGTGTGGGGAATAAAGGGGAGGGGGATGCTGCAGCCCCCCGAGGGGATGAGGGCCCGGGTTCACCATGCCCTTTCCTCCCTGGCTCCATGTCTGTGGTCAGTACTCGTCCTGCCTATAAAGGGGAGGGTCGTGTCTACCTGGTCTCCCAGTCCCACACTTGCAGCAGTGCCCAGCAACCCGCAGTCAGGGGATAGTCTTTGGATCATCTCAAAATACTTCTTATTACTTTGGGCTCTGAAAAAGAATGGGAAAAGTGTGGAAATCACTTTACGGTTAGTAGAAATTAGCACTTCCCAGGTGGTGCTAGTGGTAAAGAACCCGCCTGCCAATGCAGGAGATGCAAGGGATGCTGGTTCAGTCCCTGGTTCGGGAAGATCCCCTGGAGGAGGGCATGGCAGCCCACTCCAGTATTCTTGCCTGGAGAATCCCCATGGGCAGAGGAACCTGGCGGGCTATAGTCGTGGGGTCGCGGAGTCGGACAGGACTAAGGGACTAAGCAGAGCACAGAACATACATATATGTGCCTTCCCAAGTGGCTCAGTGAAAAAGAGTCTGCCTACCAGTGGATTCGATCCCTGGGTTGGGAAGATCCCCTAGAGAAGGAAATGGCAACCCACTGCAGTATTCTTGCCTGGAGAATCCTCGTGGACAGAGGAGCCTGGTGGGCTACAGTCCATGAGGTCACAAAGAGTCGGACATGACTGAAGCGACTTAGCACGCATGCCTGCAGGGATTAGTAGAGAGGCAGATGAGAGCTCTATCTGATGGCCATTTTTTCCCTGTAAAAAAGGGCACATACATTGCTTTCTGCTTGCAAAGATAAAACCAGCACCAAATTTGTCTTGTCAGGCAAGATCCGTTCTGTTAGTGAGACTGCTTCCATTATATACTGTATTGTAAATGAAATAATATCACGCCTTATATTAGATCCTTTCTCTCCTGCTGAGAGGACTGGAAGATGAGAGAGGCCTGGGTAACCTCTGGGTCCTGCCATGGTGTGGGTTGAGCAAGACACTTGGGGATTGTTTTTACATTGGGCCCAGAATTGGAAGGTTGTGTTTAATTATTCTGACATAAGAAGCTGTTGCCCATGCTTAACTCTGCAGAAGTCAGTGGAACTTTAGGACCTAGGTCTGAGTCCACAGGTTGTTTTTAAAGCTGGTTCCACTGTTGACAAACCTGGGGCCTTGGGTAAGGACCCCACTTCTGCTCCCAGTTTCTTCATCTGCTAACTGGAACACTTCTGTATCAAGGTCTGGTGACTGCAAAATGGAACAGTGTATGCAGAGCACAGAGAACAGTGTCTTGCTTATAGCAAAGACGGAAAAAGTGCTAGCTTTTCCTGTGGTGGGTAGTTACTAGCTGTGAGAGTTAATAAAGACTTAAAGATAAAACCGCCTTGGCATTGTTATCCATCACCAGGATCTCGATACTCTGGATGAATAATAAAAAAGCTGCATGTTGGGGTTTCCCTGGTGGCTCAGTGGTAAAGAAGCCACCTGCTGATGCGGGAGACACAAGTTCGATCCCTGGATCAGGAAGATCCCACAGATTGCAGAGCAGCGAAGCCTGTGTGCCACAACTAGTGAGCCTGTGCTCTGGAGCCCAGGAGCTGCAACTACTGGAGCCCGCATGTTGAGAGCCTGGCTCTGTGACAGGAGAAGCCAGCCCAATGAGAAGCCCGTGCACCGCAACTAGAGCGTAGCCCCTGCTTGCTGCATCTAGAGAAAGCCCACCAGCAGCAGCGTAGACCCAGCACAGCCAAAAACAAGTAAATAAAATTTTAAAATGCTGTGTATTAATGTTTAGTTCGCTGCCGCGTTGCCCTAACAGTCTTGCTCTGATCACTGTTTTCCGCCGCATCTGATACCCTCCTCCCCGCCTGCCTCCCCAGGGTGGAAAGTCTCTTTAGCTCGTCATTATTCTGTTCTTCATAACAACAGTCAGATGAACTATTGAATGCACAAATCCCCATCTCATCTGTTTCTGAAAGGTAGGGCTTTAAAAATAGTGAGCGTCTATGATGGTTAATTTTGTTGTACCTTGTTATTAAGGGAAGATGATGTTAATACCCACCGAGTAATGAAAAGTCAATTAAATGCATTTAGGGAAATTAAAGTGCTGACAAATTCATAGCGGCTCTTCTGTTCGTTAAATGGGATTGACATGGATTAACAATAGGTGGTTGGACAGAAATTTGCTGAATTTACTGAAGTATATTTCCATTAAAATGACAGCTGTGGGGAAGAGTGTCACCAGGGCATTTAGTCACGGGGCCCAGGAGTGTGAAGGAGAGCGCTAATCAAATAAGACAACTTGTACTTAATTTTAATTAGGTAAATTCCCCTTCACGTTTTAATCACATAAACTCAGTCATGGGTGGTGTGGAAGCCAGCGGCCGGCCATCTTGTCTCACTCTGCTTTCTTTTTCTAAGGTATTATAAATTAGTTGTAGACTTGACTTTTATGCTTGATTACACATTGTGAATTAGCCTCTTTCATGAACATAGTTTGTCAGTATTTGAAATTTCAGTATTTGAAATTTTGTCTAGTAACCCCTCACGAATCATGTTTACAAAAAATATTTTGAAAAATCATAATATAATTTGCTATGAAAAGTAAAATCTCAGGTCAGAAACTTGTATCAGTGAAATTGTTTGCTGATGACATAACAATAGATCTCGAGTATGTGTGCTCAGTCGTGTCTGACTCTTTTGAGACCCTGTGGACTGCAGCCCTGCCAGGCTCCTCTGTCCATGGAATTTCCCAGGCAGGAATACTGGAGTGGGTTGCCATTTCCTCCTCCAGGGGATCTTCCTGACCCAGGGTTCAAACCTGCATCTCCTGGGTTATTCTGCACTGCAGGCAGATTCTTTACCAGTGAGCCACCAGGAAAGCCCGTTTCTGAGGACCATTAAACTTTTGAGTTTTGTGTGTACTGTTTGTTGTATATTTGTTTGTTTTTGCAATATAAATGTAAGTGGAATTTTGATATTTGTTAGTTTACTAGATTCTTGTTTTACCAGGATATTGGGGGCAGGAAGGTACTGGATAATCAGGATTTTGTTATACTTCTGGGATACAACTAGTGTTATAGTTTATAGTCATGAAATTTTCTTCACTGTTAATGTACAGCATGTATATCATAAAACTATTTTTTCAGTTGCTGCAAATAGAAGTATATTTTATAAATTTTACCACAGACTGAGAGTTTATGTAATAAGCATTTTTTTAATGTATTACTCCCTGCAAAATACCATGTTAAGCACAAGGAAGATGTAATTTTTTTAACGCTCTACTTCTGAGTTCTCTATAATGAAAAGACAGACAGATAAATGATAGTACAAAGCACTTGGAATAGGAAATCAGTTCCAAACAGAGATAAAATTATTTCAACAGGAAAAAAATAAAAAACATCAAGAAGTCTTGAAACCCGATGTTTGAGCTTGGCCTGAAGTAAGGATTTTGAGTAGAAAAGAGGGACTTCCCTGGTGGTCCCGGTGGCTAAGACTCCACGCTGTCAATGCAAGGGGCCCAGGTTTGATCCCTGATCAGGGAACTACTAATAGATCCCACATGCCTCAACTAAGAATTCACATGTTGCAACTAAAGGTCCTGCATGCTGCAAATAAGACCTGGTACAGTCAAATAAATAAATATTTAAAAAGAGAAAATGGATGGAATGGTCCTTCTCAGCTGAGATATAGCCCAGCATGAGCAGAGATGTGGAGAGTCCATACTGCATTCAGGGAGCAGCGGGAAAATGTGGTAAATACAGGTGATGTTGTCCTTTTTCAGTCGCTAAGCAGTGTCCAACTCTTTATGACCCTGTGGACTGTAGCCCACCAGGCTCCTCTGTCCATGGGATTCTCCAGGTAACAATACTGGAGTGGGCTGCCCTTTCCTTCTCCAGAGGATCTTCCTGAACCAGGAATTGAACCCATGTCCCTTGTATTGGCAGGCAGGTTCTTTCCCACTGTGCCACCTGGGAATCCCTTTGTAGTGGGTTATAACTTACATACAATAAAGATACAGATCTTAAAATGCCCAGCACAATGAATTTTCACATACATGTAAGTCTGTGTAACTACCATCCACATCATGATACAGATTATTTCCAGGACTCCAGTGGCTGTGCTCCACTCCAGGGTGACACTGTTCGGTCACCATAGGAGCGTTTTGCTTGTACTTGAACTTCGTGTGAATGGGATCTCAGGACTTGTGCTCTTGTGTCTGGCTTCTTCACTGCACGTATGTCTGCAGCATGTGGCATGCGTAGTTTTTCTTCGTTGCTGTGAGCATTCTGTTGTATGAATAGTTAATAGTCCTCTCTTTATTGATTCTGCTGTTGAGGGACATTTGGATTGATTCCAGTTTTTTGGCTGTTATGGATGATACTGTTATGAACGTGTCTATGCATAATTTTTTGTTCAGCTTAGGTACTCCTTTCTCTTCGTATATACTCAGAAGTGAAATTGCTGGGCTGTAGGGTTTAGTTTTGGAGAAGGCAATGGCACCCCACTCCAGTACTCTTGCCTAGAAAATCCCATGGACGGAGGAGCCTGGTAGGCTTGCAGTCCATGGGGTTGCGAAGAGTCAGACATGAGTGAGTGACTTCACTTTCACTTTTCACTTTTATGCATTGAAGGAAATGGCAACCCACTCCAGTGTTCTTGCCTGGAGAATCCCAGGGATGGCGTCGCACAGAGTCGGACACGACTGAAATGACTTAGCAGCAGTAGCAGCAGGGTTTACTTTTAGGAAACACTGCCAAACAGATTTTGAAAGTGGTTTTTGCCAATTTTTGTGGACTTTCCTGGTGGCTCAGTGGTAAAGAATCTGCCTGCCAATGTAGGAGACAAGGGTTTGATCCCTGGGTCAGGAAGATCCCCTGGAGAAGAAAATGGCAACCCACTCTGGTACTCTTGCTTGGAGAATCCCATGGACGGAGGAGCCTGGCGGGCCACAGTCCAGGGTTGCAAAGAATGAGACACAGCTTAGCGACTGAGCACGCACACATATAGTAGTTTGTACTCCCATCAACAATGTGTGATTAGACTCATTGCCCTGCATCCTCACCAACGCTTTGCTGTATATTTGGTTTTAAACTATCCTTCACGTTTTGGTTTTTAGTCTACAAGTTCTCTTAAAGAGACGTATGGACTCGACTGACGGCGATGATGGCCACGTGCCGTCCTATTATGATGAGCTTATTGGATTTTATGCAGTTCCTGGCAAGCCCTTTGTGTAAATTTCCACGGATTATTCTCCGATGACCTTCTCTTGTGACGTTCCAAGTGTTTGGATGCCCAGGCTGAGTTCACGTGCTTACACAGTTGCATATGCTTTTCTTCTGGGCAGTGCCTCAAGACCAGACATGCTTTTCGAGGCTGGATTTTGTGTTGGGGGAATCAGGAGAAGTGCTCTGACTCGGAGTTACCTCTTCCCGTGTTCCTTTCCCCCTCAAGGGAGACTGTGTTAGATGCTGCGCTGTCCCCTGATTCTGTGCTGCTGGCAGGAAGGCAGGTGGAGCGCTGGCACCTGTCAACCGCCCCCCCTCCCCGCCCCCTGCCAGGAGCCTGAACGTCGACTTGATCGGTGACGTTTTCCCCTCCCCCCTTTACCATTGTAATATGGGTTTCCCCTGGCTACACATTTTACTTGGAGATAAGAGTGATTTCTCTTACTTCTGTCCTGACCTAGTTTTTGCCTCCAACTGCACTTGTTATCTCTCGGAGTCTTCAGGGATGTCTGGCTCACAGATGACAAAATGGTGGGGTGGCTTTTTCCTTTTCCTGGGTGCCCGTGCCTTTTGATGAGCCCACGGCTGGAGGCCGCAGGGGCCCAGCGTGGTCCGTGGGAGGGGAGAGGGCACCGTCCGGGTCACCCAGGTACCGACCCATGCCCGGCTTCCCCTTCGCCTCCCGACGTACCGAGGACCTGTCCCGCCTGAAGTGTCGGTGGAGGGGGCATGCTGAGTGCTCAGCTAGTCTCTCCCTCGTCTGGACTTCGCCTGTGGCCTGAAGGCCACCGGGTGTCTCTGCTTTCTTCTGGGACACTGATCTCAAGGAGATGGTGCTGGACGCCCAGCTGCCCGAGTGGGGACCCTGTGCTGGGGGCAAGAGTGGAGAAGGAGGAGGGGGCCCCTCTGTTAATATTTCAGGGTGTCGTGTGACTTCCTCTGCTTGGTGGTTCTGGTTCATTCCTTTGTGCTAAAAGAATATGATGTGACTTTCTCTCTTTCTCTCTCTCTCTCTCTCTATATATATATATATGATATATCACATCATGTGTACTTAGTCACCCAGTCATGTCTGACTCTCTACAACCCCATGGACTGTAGCCTGCCAGACTCCTCCGTCCATGGGATTTCTCAGACAAGAATACTGGAGTGGGTTGCCATTTCCTTTTTCTGGGATCTCTCTGACCCAGGGATCGAACGTGAGTCTCTGGTGTCTCCTGCATTTTTAGGCAGATTCTTTACCACTGAGCCACCTGGCAAGCCCATATAATAGCATAGCATAGCATGTCATATCATATATAGATATATATTTGCACTTAAGGAGAACTGTTAGGGGAGTGGAGGCAATGGGGGCATAGTTAGAGTTGAAGGAGAATTGAGGTCATCAGATTCTTCTGACTGTAACCTTTTTATTTTTTTTTTGGCCTCACCATGCAGACTGGGGGATCTTAGTTTCCCAACCAGGGGCTGAACCTGCACCCTTGGCAGTAAAAATGTGGAGTCCTGACCACTGAACCACCAGGGAGTACCCTGATTCTTGTGACTTTAGACTGGAGAAACAGACTGGGTGCCCCAGAGGAGGCCAGTACTCGGGTCAGCTAATCCTTGGGACAGGAGGCAGGGATTTAGATTCTCTTCCTGAGAGAAGGCCTGGAGTTGGGATGGACCAGGGCCTTAGCTACCCTCCTCCTTTAAAAGAAGAGGGACTTTGGTGGATGCCTAACCACTGACCCACACCTCCCTGTTGATCCAGTGGTCCTGTATTCCCAGGAATAAGGATGTTTCCCTGATCCAACTCCTTGAAGCATGCAACCTCTGAGAATGTGAAAAATCAAGTTTGATTTACCGTTAAGCATGACTGAGTTCATTAAAAATGTATTTGTGTTTTGCTAAAAGATTTAGTAAAAGAAGGATATCTCTAGCCTCTGGATTTTATGATGTCAGGACAATAATAATGTTTTCTTACTGTTTTAAAAAGCAGAAGTTGGTGTATCAGGGCTTCCCAGGTGGTGATAGTGGTAAAGAACCTGCCTGCCAGTGCAGGAGATGTAGGAGATGTGGGTTTGATCCCTGGGTCGGGAAGCTACCCTGGAGGAGGAGATGGCAACCATCTCCAGTATTCTTGTCTGAGAAATCCCATGGACGGAGGAGCCTGGCAGGCTACAGTCCACAGGGTTGCAAGAGTCAGACATGATTGAGCTTGCATTCAAGTTGGTTTATCACAAAGGTTAGAGTTTTTAGAGGGAATAGTCTGGAGGAAACAAAAACACTTATATTTTATATTAAAAGCAGTTTTGCTCAATTCCCTTTCTTACTCTGATAGCTCAGCTGGTAAAGAGTCCACCTGCAATGCAGGAGATCCAGTTCGATTCCTGGGTGGGGAAGATCCCCTGGAGAAGGGGTGGGCTACCCGCTCCAGTATTCTGGCCTGGAGACTTCCATGGATTGTTTAGTCCATGGGATTGCAAAGAGTCCGACACGACTGAGTGACTTTCACTTTCACACTAGCATATGTAGTACACAACTATGAGATTCTTCCAAACATCCTGTATGGAATATTCAGTTCTGGAAATAAAAAGGAGGAATTTATTATTGGGGAAATTGAGGCACCAAGAGCTATAAAAAGGCCAAGTGTTTTGCTTAACTACCCCGGGCACCTTCCTCATCAGAGAGTAAAGAAGCAGTGGGTTTCTTGAGCTACTAAAACTTTCAGTTTAAGACATTGAAAGGCATCTGAGATAATCTTATTTACTTTAAAATGGGAATCTATAAAAGTGAACATAGTTTAATGTTGTGTTTTTCAAATGAACTCGGCACTTGTTTCAGTAGTGTGGGTGTAGGGAAATGAGATAAGCTGTGAAATCAGATTTTTTCACTTGTAATTTCTTCATTCTACTTCACAGTTCTAGACTTTTTAGGAATTCACCAAAGTAATCTGGTACAGTCTTAGAGCCATCTTTCTGTTCTTTCTTGGGCAAGTCTATTTTTGCATTTCTATTTTATTTTCCTCTCAAACAAGTCTTTTATAAACTTCACATTTAGCTTTCATCATTCTTATGCACATGCTTCTCAGCTGGGCTGTGAACCTGGGTTACCTGTGCCCAATTGATATTCCTTGTATTAAAATGTTGTTCCTTTTCTGTCAGATGTTAATTTTTAGAGACTTAGGTGGCAGTCCAGTGGTTAGGATTCCACGCTTCCACTTCAGAGGGCACAGGTTCAATCCCTGGTCAGTGAACTAAGATCTAGCATGCTGTATGGTGCAGCCAAAAAAATAAAAATAAAGACATAATAGTAAAAATAAATAAATAAAATATATATTTAACAATTTTAAAGATGTTAATTTTTAAATGTCAGTGTCTTTGTAGCCACTGTAGTACTTTTTAAATGTGGGAGTAACATACTACTCTTTAAAAACTAGTCATTTTTAACTAGAGACATAAAGGGGAACTTCTAAAGATTATCTGTTTTTATTTTTTTGTGTAAAAGGGAATTTTCATGTTTCAATTTATGTAGTATATGTATCTGGGGCTGAGTAGGTTTTTATACTAATTGTTTCCATATTTAGGCCTAAGAAAAGTTTATAGGCTTAAAAAGCACCAACAAAGCAGTTTCCAAATGTTTGTCAAATTATTTAAAATTGAACAGTTATTTTACACTCTGAAGACTAAGTCTTCTGATTAGTAACTAGTTCTGGATCAATTTTTCTGTATTGTATTTTTTCAAATAAAATTTAAATTTGAGTTCTTCTGGCAATGGTGGACTGATTTGTTGTAAACCAATTCACCTGCTAAAAATAGAAAAACTAAATAAAGAAATAAATAAAACAAAAGCCCAAACAAAACAGAAATCTATGTTGTATATGCATGTTCAGAGTAGTGCTATTAACAATAGCCAAAAGGTGAAAACAATTCAGGTATCCACCAGCAGATGAATAGGTCAACAGTTTGTGATATATATGTGTTGTGGAATATTATTCAACCATAAAAAGGAATCAGGGTGTCTGGTACATAATACATTGAATGGGTTCAGTGTTTGGTTCATAATCGACACCTAAAATTATTTATTTCAAAAAACATTTACCAAGTGTCTACTCATGTACCTGGCGTTGAGCTGGTGATGGGGATACAGAGATAAATAAGACAAAGTTAGGGAGCCCCTCAAGGCTCAGTCTGGATGGCCATGCTGTCTAATGTGGGGAGCCACTACTCCGTGTGACAGTTTAAATGAAAATAAAATAAACTTTCTCAGCTGCCCTGGGTCCGTGCTGAGTGCTCCGTGGCCACACGTGGCTAGTGGCTGCCGTGCTGGACAACACAGAGATGGGACATTTGATCATCACAGAAAGTTCTTCTGGACAGTGCTGGGCAGGGCAGGTCAGCGATGTGATGGAGGTGAGCCCTGGCGGGTGTCCTGGTGGAGCTGAGTCGTGGAGTGTTTTGAAAGATGAATTTTCAGGTGGGCGAATGGGAGGAGGGGGATACCCACTCCAGTACTGTGAAAACACAAAGACACAGGGCTTTCAGAAGCTTCGACTCTCCTGGAGATCGTAAGTAGGTTTAAGTATTAATAGTTCAGAGTTTAAGTAGATCGGCAGGAGCCCTGGTTTCAGGAGACTAGACTGAAAGGAAAGACAGGGCCTGAGTCCTGAAGGGCCTGGGATGACCAGTTAAGGAGCTATTTTGGAGGACACTCAAGAGGGCTTTTTATCTTTGACTCACTTATTTCTCGAGTTAATGCTTCTTTTATCAGTTTACCTTACAGAAATAAAACTCTCACGTTTAGCAAAAATATTTTGCCTAGTCTTTTTTTTTTTAAATTTGCAGTGGTGATACATTTTTTATGGAGAAAAGTCTGTGCCTCTTTTCCTTTGTGGTTCGTAAGCATAGAAGGTGTCACCTCTAGAGCCTGAGACGTGCAATTTTGTTTTATTTTTACTTTTTCTAGTATAAAATGGTGTCAAGTTAATTTTTGTATGTCTAGAATGGAGTGCCTAAATTTTATACATCCACATAACAAATACCTGTTACAGATATATATTCATGTGTAAAATTTATGAAAGTGAAAGTCGCTCAGTTGTGTCCGACTCTTTGCGACCCCATGGGCTCTACAGTCTGTGGAATTCTCCAGGCCAGAATACTGGAGTGGGTAGCCTTTCCCTTCTCCAGGGGATCTTCCCAACCCAAGGGTTGAACCTAGATCTCCCACATTGTGGGCAGATTCTTTACCAGCTGAGCCACAAGGGAAGCCCAAGAATACTGGAGTGGGTAGCCTATCCCTTCTCCAGCGGATTTTCCTGACCCAGGGATTGAACCGGTGTCTCCTGAATTGCAGGCGGATTCTTTACCAACTGAGCTATATTTATATTTATATATGTAAACAAATTACTAGCTAGTATGCCCCAAACCATTTATTAAACAATGTTTCCCTTCTTGGTGATGGATTCTTTGTCATGAATTACATTTTTATATATAATGAGGTTTATTTGAGTCATTAGTTCTGTTGTAGTACATTTTCTTGTGTTGATATAACATTGTTTATTTTATGCCACAGAAATTTTAAGTATTTTTCTGTGTGTGTAAATCAAACTCATGATTACTTAGTTCTCTTTCTATATTTGTTTGAAAATTGAATTCCATGTTTAAAAATTGAAACTCATGATTACATAGGTTTCTCAAGTGGTTCGAGCAGGCAAAACCATACGGCTTGTCACTGAGGTCCGGGCTGGCATGGTGTTAACTATCAACACCACTCACTTAAGAGATGTACGTCTTTAGAAAATGTATGTGCTGGTCTTGCAGTGCTTTGAAAGCCCTCTGTCTTTCATGGCTGGTGATTCATTCGGTAGTAATGTTTAACTGCCCCAGAGAGTGAAAAGGATCTTCTGTATCAGTGTGACCATCCTTTGAGATTGATGTTTGTGTACTTTCATATTGCCTGGTTCATCTACAAGTCTTAGCTATCAGGAAAAGTTTTGTTACTGACATTTGATCGATTGGAAGACTCAGAAAGCGAGAGATAACTAGCAGGTGGAGGCTGCTTTAAATTAATTAGCCTTGCTAAAATTGCTTTTACTTTTACTGCTACTTCCCTGACATTTCTGAGTGTGTGTGCGTGCATGCCCATGAGTGCACAAGCACAGGCTGAGGAGTGGGGATGAGGATGCAAGGGGGAGGGACTTTTGTGTGCTGCGGAAATTCACAAATGTACCCGTCAGTGGACCATAAGGAGGTTGTGGCTTGATTTTGAGGGCATGAATTGATCCGCATGATGAGTGTTCCTCGAATATATCCAGTAGCATCACCTACACTGTCTCCTGTTCTTTTTTGCCCTGAGGCAGATCACTTATGTAACCAGAAAATGTTTCAGTGTTCCAGAGGTTGCTGTAAAGAATAATTAGCCATTGTCTCAAGCAATTTGAAATTCAGATATTATCACTTTAGTTTAAATGGAATAGCATTTACAGAAATTAGTCAACAGTTTTAACTGTTGCCCTTCATTCACCTTGCGTGAACTGTCCCCATGTGTAAAGGATTCTTTGTTGAGAGCTGAACCATTCCAGGGCATGTTTCCCATCTCTTACCTCATTTGATGCTTACAACATACCTGTCAGGTAGGTTTTAATATTAACTACATTTTACAAATGAGGAAACCCAGGTTTATAGGGAATAAGAAGCACACCCTGGAGAGAGTAAGTTCTTTTTCAGTCAACCATGTGACTCAGATTTGCCGCAGTTTTCCCAACCTATTCCTCAGGGTTTTCTATCAACTGAAAACAAACAGAATCCCTCTAATTATAATGGAAATCCATCTGTCCATGATTATTCATGCTTATGAAGACTTTTGTAAACTGCATTATAACTGTGTTTAAAATCGCCCCATTGAGGAATGGTTTATTTTAAATAATTACTAGTTATAAATGCATCACAAATACTCAACTATAATGAAGACTGCACAGGCCATTTTATTCATATTAGATAATTGTTTTCCCTTAAGTTCTATCCTGAGACCAGCCTGTGAGGTTTTCCCTATGTATTTTTTCTATTGTTGTCTGCTTATGGGTTAGGTAGTTTATTATAGGAGGCAACTGAAATGGAATCCCATGCCTATTTGAATCAGCTCCACTGAAGAGAATACATGTTTTCATTGATCGGGCTGTTCAACTTCCCTCTTTTGTGTAGAAAATTTCAGGCTACCCTCCCTTGTTATAAGACCACCCTTTCTGAATTTCTCAGCATTCGCCATAAGTCTTGCATGGCCGATTGCTTCTCTTCCTGCCTGAATATCCACTCTGATGTTTTTGTATTGAGTCATTGCAGAATTTGCTTGTGGACTTTGCAAGTAGGTCTCAAGGTAAATTAAGATATCCCAAAGCCCACAAATATGGACATGTTTCATCCACATCGTTTGTAAATATTGACCTTAGTGGCTTAGATAATGTGTAAAGTTAGTTAAACTTAAAACACACACACTCACACAACATGGAAGGAAAATGCCTGTCAAGGGAGAAGAGAATTCAAAACAAAACAGTAAAATCTCTCTTAGAAGGAAATCCTCATTTTCTTAACAGCATCTTCTGGTCTGGTAAGATAGGTTAGTCTCATTGTGACAAAAGATAGACCAAGTGGGCCTAATGAACATGCAGTGAGGGTACCCCTCCATGTAGTGAAGCTGCTGCAAGTGTGGTTGTTAGAGGCTGACTTGAGTTTTAGACATTACTTTGCTGAAAATCTTGATGATATTCAAGCCTATCATTAAAAAAAAAAAATTTTTTTTAGTTTTTTTTGATGTGGACCATTTTTAAACTCTTTATTGAACTTGTTACAATATTGCTTCTATTTTATGTTTTGGTTTTTTGGCCCCAAGGCATGTGGAATCTTAGGGCTTCTCTAGTGGCTCAAATGGTAAAGAATCTGCCTACAATGCAGGAGACCTGGGTTTGATCCCTGGGTCAGGAAGATGCCCTGGGGGAGGGCATGGCAACCCACTGCAGCATTTTTGCCTGGAGAATCCCATGGACAGAGGAGCCTGGCGGGCTACAGTCCAGGGGGTCACAAAGAGTCAGACATGACTGAGTCACACACACACACACACACACACACACACACACACACGATTTTAGCTCTCTGACCAGGGATCGAACCTGTGCCCCCTGCATTGGAAATGCAGAGTCCTAACCTCTGGACTGTGACTAAGTCCCTCAAGCCTGTCATTTTACCCTTAGTCTTACTTAGTTAACCCCTGTTCTTCCTTCCCTCCCTCTTCCCCTCCTTCCCTCCCCTGTTTCCTTCCTTCTTTTCTCTGTCTTTTTTTTAAAAGCAGGACTAGGAAATACTTCAGCCCTAATTGAGACTCCTCAATTAGCCACCAGTTGGAATAATTTTTTTTTTTTGCATTTTGCTTTCTGTAGATTATTGACATTTCAGTCCATCCCTGAATTCTGAGGTTATGAGAAGTCTTCATAAAGTCCGTGCTTAGTTGGGCCATCTGCCTGATCAGAGTAGCTGATTTCCCTTGTATGATGTCTCTGCCTCTCCACACACTGGGTTGAGTTGGGGTTAACTCAAGGACTTGTGGGAGAAGATAAGCTCTAAACCACACTGTATCAAACAATTAATTGTCTTCATTTTCCCTTGAAGGTTGTGGCCAGATTGCATCAAAGTTCAGGGTTCCTTCCTGGGTGGAGTGAATCACCTGCGTGGGGTGTGGGCTGTGTGAACCCCAAGAATTCCTATCTGAAAGGAAGTTTCGTTATAAGCTTGACAATAACTAAGATGTCATTGGGGCTTCTCAGGTGGCTCAGTGGAAAGAATCCATTTCGATCCCTGGATTGAGAAGGTCCCCTGGAGGAGAGCATGGCAAGCCACTCCAGTATTCTTTCCTGGGAAATCCATGGACAGAGGAGCCTGGCGGGTTGCAAAAAGCCAGGCACGACTGAAGTGATTGAACATGGACACACTATATATGTAAAATCAGCACTGGCCGGTGCATCCCAAAGCTAGAGTCTAGCCCCTGGTCCTTAATTCAGTTCAGGTTCTGTAACCATCCCCGGAGGTGGTGGTGGTTTAGTCCCTCATTTGCTCAGTCATGTCCAAACTCTTTGCAGCCCCATGGACTGTAGCCTGCCATGCTCCTCTGTCCATGGGATTCTCCAGGCAAGAAAACTGGAGTGGGTTGCCATTTCCTTCTCCAGGGGGTCTTCCCAACCCAGAGATCAAACCCAGGTCTCTTGTATTGCAGGCAGACTTTACTGACTGAGCCTCTAGGGAAGCCCATAACCATCACTTAGCTCCTACTAAGCAGAACACCAGGGCTTTGAAAGCACCCCTTGCTTTCAAGAAGCAAGCTCTCCTTTCAGCCATATTCCTTAATACCCCAAAACATGAAATTCCAGTGAAATTTTAATTAACTAATCAAAGCTCAGTGAGAATGCTCATATAAAGTAATATAAAACCTTATGTAAACCACAGTAATGAGAGTGAACTCAATCACAGTAAAGAAACATTTAGTTAAGTAAGAATATTTTTATTATTGCTTATTCAGAGATGTACCTAAGTGGCAGAGGCAATTAAATATCCCCATAAAGTGAAAACTAACTGTAACCAGCCCAAGCATGTATCTTTGCTTAATATCCTGTGTGCTCAGTCACTTAGTCATGTCCGACTCTTTGTGACCCCATATACCACGCCCACCAGGTTCCTCTGTCCTTGGGATTTTCCAGGCAAGAATACTGGGGTGGGTTGCCATTCCCTTCTCCAGGGGACCTTTCTGACCCAGGGATTGAACCCAGGTGTCCTGTATTTTTAGGTGGGTTCTTTACCACTGAGCCACCTGGGAAGCCTCTCCTCCTCCTCCTAAATTGCGTCAGTCATGTCCGACTCTGTGCGACCCTAGAGATGGCAGCCCACCAGTCTCCCCTATCCATGGGATTCTCCAGGCAAGAACACTGGAGTGGATTGCCATTTCCGTCTCAAATTGGGAAGCCTCTAACATCCTATATACGTGGCTCCATCCAAAGATCTGTTAAAAATGCAGTCTCTTAGACTCTACCCTGGGCCTTAATAATCAGGCCCTGCGTTTTAACAAGCTTTCCACGTGGTTTCCAAGCATCTTATAGTTTGAGCAGCACTGCTACAGACCAGCGAGCCTCATGGAGTGGTCCCAGGACCAGCAGCATCAGTATCACATGGGAATGGCTAGAAACCTAAATTCTCAATCCCCACATACAACTCAACATCAAAACAACAAACCACCCAATCAAAAGATGGGCAGAAGACCTGAACAGACATTTTTTGAAAGAAGACATACAGATGGCCAACAGGCACATGGAAAGATACTCAGCGTCTTTAAATACTAGAGAAATGCAGATCAAAACAACAATGAAGTAGCACCTCACACCTGTCAGGATGACTATCATTAAAACATCTTCAAATAATAAATGCTGGAGAGAATGTGGGTCAAACTTGAGTCTCTTGTGTTGCAGGCGGATTCTTTACCACTGAGCCACCTTACCCAGAATTTGAAGACAACTTTTGAATATTAATTTGTGGGGGATAATGGGAGAGATAGGGGCAATTTATTATTCTTGACAGTTGTAGATTTCAGTGGGTTGACTGAGACTACAGTTAGTTTTAAGTATATTGTTTATGCCTGTAGGGAAATTTTCTTTAGAAATTCAGACAGAATTTACAGGCCATCGTTTCCTCATTCAAAGATGACAGCTCCTTTTCACAGTTAGCATACTTATGCAATAAAAATTATTGAGCATGATGTTAACTATTTTGTATTAGCAAAATAGTTATACTGTTGCCCTGACCTCCAGGATTTAAGCTTTTTCAGAGCTGGAAATTTGTGCCCAGGGACTCACTGAATGACTGCCTACTGGCTTTGTGGCTTACACTTAGCTCTGAGTAAGTAATATGCTACCCCATGGAGGGTAGAAGTATTTTCAAATGATCCTCACCTGAAGAATTTGAAATCATCTCTCTATTTCAAGAAGGTAAGGCTCAGGCCAAGAGGTAGAAGTTACAGGGAGGCAGTTTGGGTTCTGTATAGGAAGGCATTTCATAATTCTTTGGGGCTATTCAGAAATAGAAAAGGCTGTCTCGTTAGGTAGTGACACCCCAACAATTAGAAGCATTCCTGCCTGCCAGGGAGTCTGTGGTGGGATTCCTCTGTCCTGTGAGAAATTAGTCTTGTTGGTTCCTAAAAATTTTTTTCCCCATCTCAAGATTTCTTATTTCTATCACCTCATAAAATTGCTGCTTCCAGTCTGTTTAAATGTCAGAGGAGACCTTATGAGTTGGCTGGCAACTTATTTCAGTGCTCCGTGGTAGACATGTCGTTTTCATGATGATGATGTTGACCACTGCTCATGTCACAGGTGTGGGGGGAACCCACTTTTCCTGGGCCTGCACTTGACTCTCTTATAGCAGATGCCTCTGTCCACTGCCACGGCTGCAGCTTTTACATCACAAACTCGGCGAAGATCCCAAGTACAGCTTGGGGCTTGGGGGAAGAGGGCTCCTCCCCCTACCCCTTTGGGTGACCAACTTGTAAATCGTGGAATTTGATTGGCATCTCTGAGCTTTATTTTTCTTTCACCTTACAGAGTATATGTCTGTTTTAAAATCATAGGTCCCCAACCTTTTTGACACCAGGGACCAGTGTCATGGAAGATGGCTTTTCCACATATTGGGGTAGAGGGAATGCTTTCAGGATAATTCAAGCACTTTGGATGTATTGTGCACTTTATTTCTATTATTATTACATCAGCTCCATCATTAGATCATCAGGCATTGGGTTCCGGAGGTTGGAGGCCTCTGTTTTAAGGATTATAAAACAGATCATGTATTGGTAGTAAGATATTTATGTTCAAACTTTAAAAAAAAATGCATCTATTTGTTTTTCAATCTTTGCTGCACAGGAAGGGGTCTGCACAGTTGCTTTGTTGACTGAAGCAGTTCTGTACAAAGCTCATAGATCATACACAGGCAGAGTTATTGATCTAATGTTTCTCCCCACCCATCACAACCTCCCTGAGATCACTCTTGTTATAGCTTGGTGTGTAACTTTCCAAATATTTCTCCTTGTTCCGGTAAATATATAAGCTTATTTATAAATATACTAATATTTTGTTTTTAAGCAGAATGTTTTTTGACACCTTATTATGCTATCTGCTTTTTAAATTTAACATGTTCAGTTCAGTTCAGTCGCTCAGTCGTGTCTGACTCTTTGCAACCCCATGAATCACAGCACGCCAGGCCTCCCTGTCCATCACCAACTCCCGGAGTTTACTCAAACTCATGTCCATTGAGTCGGTGATGCCATCCAGCCATCTCATCCTCGGTCATCCCCTTCTCCTCCTGCCCCCAACCCCTCCCAGCATCAGGGTCTTTTCCAATGAGTCAACTCTTCACATGAGGTGGCCAAAGTACTGGAGTTTCAGCTTCAGCATCAGTCCTTCCAATGAACACCCAGGGCTGATCTCCTTTAGGATGGACTGATTGGATCTCCTTGGAGTCCAAGGGACTCTCAAGAGTCTTCTCCAACACCACAGTTCAAAAGCATCAACTCTTCGGCGTTCAGCTTTCTTCACAATCCAACTCTCACATCCATACATGACCACTGGAAAAACCATAGCCTTGACTAGATGGACCTTTGTTGGCAAAGTAATATCTCTGCTTTTTAATATGCTATCTAGGTTGGTCATAACTTTCCTTCCAAGGAGTAAGCATCTTTTAATTTCATGCCTGCAGTCACCATCTGCAGTGATTTTGGAGCCCAAAAAATAAAGTCAGCCACTGTTTCCACTGTTTCCCCATCTATTTGCCATGAAGTGATGGGACCAGATACCATGATCTTAGTTTTCTGAATGTTGAGCTTTAAGCCAACTTTTTCACCCTCCTGTTTCACTTTCATCAAGAGGCTTTTTAGTTCCTCTTCCCTTTCTGCCATAAGGGTGGTGTCATCTGCATATCTGAGGTTATTGATATTTCTCCCAGCAATCTTGATTCCAGCTTCTGCTTCTCCCAGCCCAGCATTTCTCATGATGCACTCTGCATATAAGTTAAATAAGCAGGGTGACAATATATAACCTTGACGTACTCCTTTTCCTATTTGCAACCAGTCTGTTGTTTCATGTCCAGTTCTAACTGTTGCTTCCTGACCTGCATACAGGTTTTTTCAAGAGGCAGATCAGGTGATCTGATATTCTCATCTCTTTCAGAATTTTCCACAGTTTATTGTGATCCACACAGTCAAAGGCTTTGGCATATAGTCAATAAAGCAGAAATAGATGTTTTTCTGGAACTCTCTTGCTTTGTCAATGATCTATTGCATGTTGGCAATTTGATCTCTGGTTCCTCTGCCTTTTCTAAAACCAGCTTGAACATCTGGAAGTTCACGGTTCACGTATTGCTGAAGCCTGGCTTGGAGAATTTTGAGCATTAGTTGACTAGTGTGTGAGATGAGTGCAAATGTGCGGTAGTTTGAGCATTCTTTGGGATTGGAATGAAAACTGACCTTTTCCAGTCCTGTGGCCACTGCTGAGTTTTCCAAATTTGCTGGCATATTGAGTGCAGCACTTTCACAGCATCATCTTTCAGGATTTGAAATAGCTCAACTAGAATTCCATCATCTCCACTAGCTTTGTTCGTAGTGATGCTTTCTAAGGCCCACTTGACTTCACATTCCAGGATGTCTGGCTCTAGGTGAGTGATCACACCATCGTGATTATCTGGGTCGTGAAGATGTTTTTTGTACAGTTCTTCTGTGTATTCTTGCCACCTCGTCTTAATATCTTCTGCTTCTGTTAGGTCCATACCATTTCTGTCCTTTATCGAACCCATCTTTGCATGAAATGTTCCCTTGATATCTCCAATTTTCTTGAAGAGATCTCTAGTCTTTCCCATTCTGTTGTTTTCCTCTTTCTTTGCATTGATCGCTGAGGAAGGTTTCTTTTTTTTTTTTTTTTTGACCACTTTGCTTTATTTATTTATTTATTTTTTCAGTGGGTTTTGTCATACATTGATATGAATCAGCCATAGATTTACACGTATTCCCCATCCCGATCCCCCCTCCCACCTCCCTCTCCACCCGATTCCTCTGGGTCTTCCCAGTGCACCAGGCCTGAGCACTTGTCTCATGCATCCCACCTGGGCTGGTGATCTGTTTCACCATAGATAATATACATGCTGTTCTTTCGAAACATCCCACCCTCACCTTCTCCCACAGAGTTCAAAAGTCTGTTCTGTATTTCTGTGTCTCTTTTTCTGTTTTGCATATAGGGTTATCGTTACCATCTTTCTAAATTCCATATATATGTGTTAGTATGCTGTAATGTTCTTTATCTTTCTGGCTTACTTCACTCTGTATAAGGGGCTCCAGCTTCATCCATCTCATTAGGACTGGTTCAAATGAATTCTTTTTAATGGCTGAGTAATATTCCATGGTGTATATGTACCACAGCTTCCTTATCCATTCATCTGCTGATGGGCATCTAGGTTGCTTCCATGTCCTGGCTATTATAAACAGTGCTGCGATGAACATTGGGGTGCACGAGTCTCTTTCAGATCTGGTTTCTGCTGAGGAAGGTTTCTTATCTCTCCTTGCTATTCTTTGAAATTCTGCATTCAAATGGGAATATCTTTCCTTTTCTCCTTTGCTTTTCGCGTCTCTTCTTTTCACAGCTGTTTGTAATGCCTCTTCAGACAACCATTTTGCCTGCTTGCATTTCTTTTCCATGGGGATGGTCTGTACACCCCTGCAAATTGCTACATACAGATCTAACCGTATCTCTCTCTCTTTTTTTTTTTTTTAAAGATTTTTGTGATGTGAACCATTTTTAAAATCTTTATTGAATTTGTTACTGTATTGCTTCTTTGTTTATGTTTTGGTTTTTGACAGGATCTTAGCTCCCTGATCAGGGATCAAACCCCCACCCTCTGCATTAGAAGGTGAAGTCTTAACCACTGGACCACCAGGGTCTTTTTTAAAAATTTCTTTTTAAAGAAATATATCGATATATCTATCTGTCCATCTATCTCTGCTTCCCAGGTGGCGCTAGTGGTAAAGAATCTGCCTACCAATGCAGGAGACATACAAGACGTAGGTTTGATCCCTGGTTCAGGAAGATCCCCTGGAGGAGGGCATGGCAACCCACTCCAGTATTCTTGCCTGGAGAATCCCATGGACAGAGGAGCCTGGCGGGTTACAGTCCATAGGGTCATAAAGCGGCACCACTGAAGCGACTTAGCACATCTGTCTATCTGTATACATATATAAGATCATATACACACTGGATGTTCTTTTCACTCACTTTCCCTCAGTCACCACAGGTAACCCATGTTAATTACCTGGTGTGTATCCTCCTGTGCTTTCCTCTTTGTTCAGATAACCATATATGAACACATAAATGTATACATATATAAGGATTTGAAGTTAATTACTGTATTAACTGGTGTCATATTAAGCATACTTTTCTGTATTATTTTCCCATTTAGCAAAACATCATGAAATACCTCCAATTCTGCTAGTAGAAAATAGCTCCAATCATTGTTTTTATGGCTTTATTCCATGGTATGAGTCTCTATCCATCTTTATTTATTTAACTGTTACCCTGTTAATAAACATTCATTCCCCCCCCCTTTTTTTTTGCCATTAGTAATAGTGGTGCGATGAATGTTTTTTTTATATCTCTTCTTTTGCACTTTTTAAAAAAAATTTTTAAGAAAATGTTACAGTAGTTAGAATCTCATCAAACTGTATTTTTAGCCATAGATGTTGCTGGATTGCTTCCAAAATTTCTGTAACAATTTACACTGCCTTCAGCAATTTATGAAAGTGTCCTTTTTTTTTTTTTGACATTTCTGTTAGCAATAGGTGTTAATAGTCTGTATAATTTTTGCTAGTCTGGATCGAAAGAGTGAATTTGAGTAGTTTTTCATTTATTTGGTCTTTTATGTCTTGACTTTTCTGAAAATTGCCAGTTCATCTGTTTTGGCTTGTATTTCTATTGAATTATTTTTTTGTATCCATTTCTCAGAGGGTTCTTTACGTGTTATTGACATTAACATTTTGTTTTAAACATCTTATTGCAAATTTTTTTCTAGATTTGTTGCTTGTATGTACACTTTGCTTATGATAGCTTTTCCTCTATAAAAGTTTAAAATTTTCATATAGCAAAATTCATCTTTTCTTTAATGTTTCTTTATTTTCAGAGATAAAGTCTCCACACATCTTTAGGTTGTACACATAGTCTCCTAGATTTTCTCTTAAGAGTTTATTAGTTTATTTTTGGCATCTAGCCTTTACTTTATCTGTAATTTATTTTTACATACGGTGTAAGAAAATCATTTTGTTCCAAATAGACAGCTGAAAGTGCCAGCACTGTTTGTTTAAAAATATATATGTTGAAGGGAGAGCTGAAACTTCCCTTATCAGACAAGAAAGCATACCATGAACATTCCTAGCATGAGCCAGAATGCAGACTCCAGAAATATCTCAGTACAAGTAAAATTTTAATATATGACAAAGTGGCATTTACATTTCACTAGTAGGGAGTGTTCTATTTGTTTTAGCCATTTCTTTCAGGGGAAGAAAGGATTTTCAGAGCACATTCATTTTTGCTAACAACACAGATGAATTTTTATGCCATTTGCCAGTAAGTTCCACAGAAAAATATGGAAGCTTGACTCAGGATTGTGGCTTGTCTCTGGTGTTGTTCCCTGAGCTCGACAGTGAAAACTTGTTTCTGGCTTCCCATCACGAATGCTGCTGACACATCTCAGCTAAGATCGCCATGAGTCATTTCTTAATTTCAAAGCACTGTGGTTTATACAGAGTGATCAAGCTTTGTGTCCTGAAAAACAAAATCCAACTGCTGCCCCCTCTCAGTTCTGTGCTGTTATCCCATGTGTCCAGAGCCTTGGACGTCGCGTTCTAAATGAACGTACCCGGGCTGGATCAGGAGGAGGAGATACTCGTGTGTTCTTTGATGTTTTCATCATGATCAACGTGCCGAGTGGCCAGTGCTCAGAGATGCTGGGCAGGAAGGTTTCTGGCTGGGCGTCTCCTTGAAGACAGTAGATCTCGTTTCAGGGAAGCAGAGCTGTGAGTTTTGAGCAGGTAGATACTTGGAGCCTGGAAAGAGTGGTCTTCCAGGACCATGAGCCACAGACACAGATGTGTATGTGTGATAGTTTGGAGAAGGAGGTTGGGCTGTGTGAGGAGGGGGAGGGATGATCAGGTCTGGGAGAAGTGATCAGAGTTGGGGTCCTCACACTGGGGACCCACATAGCTGGCTGAGTTGTATCTGGACATACCCCTCGAGGGTGGGTGAGATGGAATATATGCAGAAGTTACTTCATCACGCTAACTTCATTTCTCTTGTGCCGTTGACTGTCGCTAGGACTTCTGTCATTACTGAGCAGCTTCAGGTGCCCATATCCGTTAGGCACTTTGTATCCAAAAGAGCTCAAAGTCAGTTGCTAGATCCCCGTGTTAAAGGTAAGAAAAGTGCAGTTTGAGAGGCTGACTCTGCCTGCGTAGTGTTTACCTGCAGTCGTGGGATTCTGACTCCAGTCTGCTCGAGTCCGAAGGCTGTGCCCCCTAATCGACCCCCCGACTTCCCCACACCATCCGCTGCCCCCATGTTATGTCCACGTGCCTGCCTCCTGCCGGGCAGTGACCAGTTTTTGCGACGTTTCCCGCAGTGTGGCTCACGTTGTGGAGAATGCATCCCACAAATACTTAAGTTGCCTTTAAAAATAAAATATAAATACAAATGAGAGGCAGATTTTTAAGTATCTAGAGAAGGCTTTTGTGTAGCTCAGCGTTTAAGAAAAGTCTGTACCTTGTTAGCATTACCCCACACCAGTCAGAGCCAGCCAGATAGGAATGTGGTGGCCCACTTAGGCTATCTTTAATTGCTCACTATAAATAGCCTAATGAAGCTGCCATAAAAAGACTCTGATGTGACTGAGGGGCTCAACGTGACCCATATATATGATGTTTTTCTAGGTGTCTGTGTCCAGGACAATGGGTGCTCTGGTATGAGATGGTTTTCAGTGCTGAAATGTGGGCTTAATTTCCAAGCCAATCATTTCTTCCCCCTCCTCCCTCCAGATCCCAGGGTCTCCAGCTTTGCTGTCTGCCCGCATCTGTGCTGAGGTCATAGCTGACAGTCTGTCACTCTCACATCCCAGCCACAGTTCCACCACCCACTCGGCCCGGCACTGACAGCCAAGTGCCTGCTGCAGCCCAGCCTGATGCCTTAAGAGGACCAGCTCTGGCATGGGTGGGGTGTTCCTTTTCTGCCCGGGGAAGCCATGGGAATCTGGATGCCTTGCTGGATTCTGGGCATCCGTGACTTCTCTTGATTCCAGCACGAGCCCGTCTCTGCTACACTTCTTAGCACCTTTGCCACCTCCACTGCCAGCCCCCTTGGGGTTCTCTCCCTCCACAGGTTGGAGGCAGAGACGATCCAACTTCAACTAACTGGGATATGATGAGGAACCCGTGAACCAGAAGGGTGCCACATGCCAAGTCGCTCAGTCACGTCTGACTCTTTGTGACCCCATGAACTGTAGCCCACCAGGCTCCTCTGTCCATGGGATTTTCCAGGCAAGAATACTGGAATAGGTTGCCATGCTCTCCTCCAGGGGATCTTCCTCATCCAGTGATCGAACCTGCATCATTTATGTCTCCTGGATTAGCAAGCAGGTTCTTTACCACTAGTGCCACCTGAAAGGGAAGTTGCTCAGTTGTGTCTGACTCTTTGTGACCCCATGGACTGCAGCCCACCAGGCTCCTCCGTCTATGGGATTTTCCAGGCGAGAGCCACCTGAGAAGCCCCTAAAGGATGCTGGAGTAGTCCAAAGACCACGCAGTCACTTCTCTCAGATATTTTTAAACCATAGTAAACAGACAGAGACTAAGCGACTCTCCACTTTGTACACAAATTCACCAGCATCTCTTCGGGCTACTACTAAAAGGATGCTGGAGTAGCCCAAAGAAATGCTGGTGGATTTTTGTTATAAAGTGGAGAGTCGCTTAGTCTCTGTCTGTTTCCTATGGTTTAAAAATATCTCTGAGAGAATTGACTGGTTTCTCAGCCTGCTCACTGTTAGGAGTAGCAGAATGAAAGGTGTGGGGGATTCTCTGGAGGCGGCCACACTGACAAGGGTGAGAAGTAGAAAAAGGAGCTGGGGACCACGGTAACTTCCAGAACTGGGTCACCGGGACCCATTTAATGGGATGGGAGAGTGCTTATCACATAGTCAGCTGGAAACGGGTCTTGTGGAATAAATGAATGTGTAACTGTGGACGTTTTATTGTTGAGCCTTGTCATAAAGGTTATACTAATTGTCGTGGCTTATGTTTCAGAAGGATAAGAAAGCATGTTTTTCACTTTAAAGCTATTTCTGGGACTTCCCTGGCTGTCCAGTAACCATTTCTAAGACTTCTCGTGCAGGGGCTGTAGGTTCAATCCCTGGTCAGAGAGCTGAGATCCCACGTGCCTCTTGGCCAAAAAACCAAAACATAAAAAACAACAGAAGCAATGTTGTAAATAGTTGTCTGTTGGCTTTATTTATTTGGTAGTACTCATCCTAACAGGTGGGAGATAGTGAAGGACAGAGGAGCCTGACGGGCTCAGTCCATGGGGTCGCGAAGAGTTGGACACGACTGAGCGAAGTGAAGAACAGCACAGGAGTGAGATGATATCTTATTGTGGCTTTGGCTTGCCTTTGGTCGATGGTCAGTGATGTGGAGCATCATTTTATGTACCTCTTGGCCTTTCGCATGCCTTCCTTGGGGACATGTTGCTCAAACCTGCCTGGCTTGTCTTGGTCACTGCTGCAGCCACGATACCTAAGCAGTTTCTGGTATCTGGGAGGTACTCAGAAGAGTTTTTTAATATTATAAAGGACAGTGACTGCAGGTATGTCTCCAGAGTTACAGTCGATTCTGGAGATAAACAGTTCTGTTGCCACTCTGTGTGCTTTGGGGGCCTCAAGTGACAGGGTCAGTGTCCCAGTGAGTCCGAGCTTCCGTCAAGTGTGGGAAGGCTCTGTATTTGCAACACATGGCTTTGGAGTGGAAGAGGGCTTTCCCTGGTTGCCCAGTGGTAAAGAGCTCGCCTGCCAATGCAGGAGACATGGGTTCGATCCCTGGGTCGGGAAGATCCCCTGGAGAAGGAGATGGCAACTGACTCCAGTATTCTTGCCTGGAGAATCCCATGAACAGAGGAGCTTGGCAGGCTGCAGTCTGTGGGGTCACAAGAGTCAGATATGGCTTAGCGATTAAGCAACAACATCTTTGAGTTGCAAGAACCCAAACGCCCAAGGTCTCAGTATCTGTGATAAGAGCTGGCCTTTCTGGTTGGTGCATTTCTGAACAGAGTCGCTGCATCCCCGAGCTTCTCTTCTTCTGGCAGGTCTCGGGCTGTGCCTGTGTATCTGATGGTCCCGTGTGTTCTCTCGGTTTTCGTGTGGCTCCCGTTTTAGAAACATGCGGTTTGTGTGCGATTGCTCCCTTCGCGGGTGAGCAGCCCCATGACTGCAGTCACCCTGTGGCACATGTGTCACCGTCCATCTTAGTGACAAAGTGGGAAGAGACTCTTGTTATCACTCTTGTTGCTGTGATGAGGTTCAGATGGGTGGTTATGATTTATTATCTGCACCCTTCTACTCCTGCCATCGATGTTACTGTTCCTTAGAGTTTTAGAGTTCTTTCAGCAGATCACGTCTTACTGGGAGCCTCTGGAGGGAAGCAGGATTGATGGCAGGGGTCCCATTCGGTACATGGAGAGACCACAGTGAAGCCATTAAATCACCGTCCAGGTTCTGTTGTTTGTAAGCGGTGGGCCTAGGTCTTGAGTCTCTGTGTTTTATTTTTTAATGTGTTTATTTGTTGGCTGCAGTGTGTGGCTTGTGGAGTCTTAGTTCCCCGGCCAGGGATTGAACCTGTGCCCTCTGCGTTGGAAAGGTAGAGTCCTAACCTCTGGACTGCCAGGGGAGTCCCCGTGTTGGAGTTTTAAAGTGTGCTTTTCGGTATGTTTTCCACCCCCGTCCGCCTGTCCGCCTGTTGTAGGGGTGCAGCGATCCCTATCAGAGGCATGTATTGGGTTGTAGCATTGTTTCTGAGAGAGGGCACTCAGGTGCCTCTTGGCTTTGAATGTCTGCAGTTCGGACCTGTGTGTCTCTGTGATTGCCTGTGATTGCCTCGAGAGAGACATAACCCATAGGATGTGTGTATTAAAGAGAAAGGTGTATTTTAAAGATTCGGCTCATGGGGCCAAGGGGGCTGATGGATCTGAAATCTGCAGGGTGAGCCGACAAGCGGGAGACCCAGAAAAGGGTTGATGTTGAAGCTTGTCCGAAGGGCAGCTGGAGGCAGAATTCTGTCTTCCTCAGAGAACCCAGGTCTTTTCTCTTAAGGCCTTCAAATGATCGGATGAGCCCCATGGCCACTCTCATTTCCCTTTTCCAAGCCATCCACTTCACACACATTCCCCCTGCCCCCCAGATGTTGTGATCTGTACGAAACTTTCATCATCACTGGAAAAAGGAGCCCAGCATATGTATATGTTCCAGGAATCATGAGTCTGTGTATATGAAGAGTGTACTTTATTTTAAAGCAAGCATGTGGCCGTGGTTTCTGTTATAAACATCATACAGAAACCATCTACAAACACAAAAACATTGGAGACACGGAAAGAACAATACCTCACTCTGATATATATTTTAATATAAGATTTATTTTAAGAATTACCTACATAATGACTTATTGTTTACACAGCTGTTAAAAAAGGAGTAAGTAGAAATGATCCCTTATGCCACTTTTTAACAATATTGGTGCTGAGATTACAATGAAATATCTTCAAGTCTCTTCAAGTTTCTTTTGCTGCATTCTGTAGTTCTATATAAAGTGTCTACAGTAGCAATTCTTATGTTTTTACTTAACTTTGCATCTCAAATATCTTTCTCCACACAAAAAATAGTATGAAAAAATTAATTTTTAATGTTTGTATATTTTTCATTATTTGTGTGAACCAACATCTATTTGATACCAGGAAGCTGGGGCAAAGTACAAATAGAGACCTCATATTCTCTGGTTATGCATTTAAAACATAATTGAGGCAACAACCTGTTAAATAAAATATATTCTATTCCCCTATTTTGACAGATATGCTATTGCAATGGCAAATTAAAAATGTATAATATTATGATTTTTATATAAGTGAAAGCAAGAAAGATACCAAATTTGACTGAATTTATTTTGTACTATTATTACTGCATGCAGAATAATGGCCCAGGGATATAATTAAATCATGATTTAATAAAGAAATAAAGTTCAGGGATTTCATCTTACTAGTTCAGAACTCAGACTTAATGTGGGTACCATCCTTGTTTCTTTTTAGTGCTTTAATCAGTAATTGTATCTTCATTAAATAAAGAATTTGTAATGTTCTGCTCATGAATTTTATGTGGGTCATGCTCTCCAAAAACTTGTTCACTTTCAGTTTCAACATTTAAAAAATTTAAGCAGATTGCTTCTTTGAAGATTTTAAATTTGTTAACCTTTTTCCTTTCTGAGTTCTACTTTCATAGTTTCTATTTCTGAAACAATTTCCACTTATTTCAATCATCTAAAGGATTAAAAAATATAATGTAATTGTATTCAATGTATGTAGTTTGTAAATATATTATCAAAATGTCAATTAAATATCAGTAATTTTAATCAAAATAAAATTATTCTCTTCTAAAATATTCAAATTATGTGTAAAGTTAAAAAGCACAAGCAACAAAAGCAAGAATAAAAAGTAGGACCACATCAAACTAAAAAGCTTTTGCACAGTAAAAGAAGCAATAAACAAAATGGAAAGGCAAAAAAAATGAAAGACCACCTAGTGAAATATTTACAAACTGTGTAGCTAATAAGGACTTTTGTGTGTGCTCACTGGTGTCTGACTCTTTCTGACCATATGGACTGTGGCCCGCCAGGCTCCTCTGTCCATGGATTTCCCAGGCAAAAACGCTGGAGTGGGTTGCCATTCCCTTCTCTAGAGGATCTTCCCGACCCAGGGATCCAACTGGTGTCCCCTGTGTCTCCTGCATTGCAAGTGGACTCTTTACCATTGAGCTATCAGGGAAGCCCAGAAAAGAGTTAATACATATAGTATATAAAGGAACTCAGACAACACAACAGCAAAAAACCAAAAGACAGTCTAACTAAAAATGGACAGAGTACTTAGACACTTTTCTAAAGAAGACATCTAGATGGCCAACAGGTACATGAAAAAAATGCTCAAGATCACTAATGCTCAGGGAAATGCAGATCTAAACCACAATAAGCTATTGCCTCATGATTCCCTGATAGCTCAGTTGGTAAAGAATCTACCTGCAATGCAGGAGACCCCAGTTTGATTCCTGGGTCGGAAAGATCCGTTGGAGAAGGGATAGGCTACCCACTCCAGTCTTCATGGGTTTCCCTGGTGGCTCAGTTGGTAAAGAATCCACCTATAATGTGGGAGATCCTGGGTTGGGAAGATCTCCTGGAGAAGGGAAAGGCTACCCACTTCAGAATTCTGGCCTGGAGAACTCCATGGAATCTATAATTCATGGGGTTGCAGAGTCGGACATGACTGAGTGACTTTCACTTCACTTTTCACTGTCAGAAAGACAAGAGAGAAAAAAGTAAGTGCTGAAAAAGTTGGACAGAGGAGGAAACCCTTGTGCCCCATTGGTGGGAGTGTACATTGGTATGGCCACTGTGGAAAACAGTATGGAAGTTCCTCAAAAAATTAAAACTAGAAGCAACTCCACTTCTGGGTGTATGTCTAAAGGAAACATCTACAGGGAGGAAGCCGAGAGTGAGATGGTGGTTGCCGGGGGAGCAGGGGAGGATGGGGAAGTGTTGGTCAGAGAGTACAAACTTCCAGTTAGAAGATGAGTCAGCTCTGGGGGTCTAGGGTGTGATGTGGTGTGGTGATTATATCATATCATCCCTGGTGGCCCAGCTGGTAAGGAATCCGCCCAGGATACCCCGGTTCGGTCCCTGGGTCAGGAAGATCCCCTGTAGAAGGGAACGGCAACCCACTCCAGTATTCTTGCCTGGAGAATCCCATGTACAGAGGAGCCTGGCGGGCTACCATCCATGGAGTCATGAGTTGGACAGGACTTAGCGACTAACCCATGACATGGTGATCATATGCCAATTGTGTCTCAAAAAGCTGAGGGGAAAAGAGAAAAAAAGCACTGGAGAGTGTCAGACAAAACAAAAACTGGACTGGAATGTACAGATTACAGGCCATACTATCAAATTTATAAATAAAATTATTTTCCATGAAAGCAGCAGAGTAGTCACAAGAGAAAGTAGACCTCCTGGAAAGCCTCACACTGTTGGATTGGCCATAAAAGTTCATTCAGGTTTTCTAATTAATAACATCTTATGGAAAAACTTGAATGACCTTTTTTGGCCCATCAACACAAGGCCCTTGACAGCAAACGGTTGCCCACCTCTGCTCTAGAACCGTGAATGAGAACATAAAGAGAGGCAAGGTAAAGAGGCTGGACAACTTACTGAGAAATCCTGTCTGTCACTTGAGAAATGATTACACTCATGTACGGGAGACAGAGAATTTGAAGAGTCATTCCTCTGACCTCGGAGCTCCGGCCCCCTGATGTAGCGCCCACCCAGAGTAACAGCACAGGCCACAATCCCTGTGCTTCAGTTTCAGAGCCATGGGGTGGGAGCCCTGGGGCCTGGATGGGGCCAGTGGCCCGCAGAGATGCTTTGGTTGTAGGTCCCACAGTGCCCCAGCTGAGGGCAGGACCCAGGGAGACAGAGGACTGGCTGGCATCTGTGTGGACTTGTGATATTCGAGCTCAGCTGATGCTTATGGGCGTAACAGTAGTGCTTTTATTTAGTCTCCTAGATCACCTGTGTTTTATTCCAGACTTGGCTTGCTATTCGTATTGTATTTTCTCTACCCCTGACACCCACCCACCCTCCCACCCACACACACAGAGAAGTAATGCCAGAAAGGAGAGATTGGTGTTGGACTTTGGATGTTTAAAATGCTAGGGAAAGCGTCACCATTTCATTCATTTGAAAACATTTTAAAAATACTTGGATTAAGAGTATTTTGTAAAAATTAATTTATTTATATTAATTGGAGGCTAATTACTTTACAATATTGTGGTGTTTTTTGCCATACACTGACATGAATCAGCCATGGATGTACGTGTGTCCCCCGGTTCCAAACTCCCCTCCTACTTCCCTCCCCATCCCTTCCCTCTGGGTTGTCCCAGTGCACCGGCTTTGAAAAAAATGTAACAGCATGATAGTGACTTATCGGCACTGCTTTTTCTTTAATGTTTGTGAATTGAGGTTGGACACATGGTCCAAGGCTGCTGAAACACAGCAAAATGAGCTGTTTCTTAAGGACAAATCCTGTCGTTTTGGTCTGGAACGCCATGTATTGTTTGTCTCTGGTGGATTAGAGGCTTATTAGCAAGCATACAGAGGAATTCACAGGTTTTCATTTTAAGAAACAAACTGGGTGTCTGTTCTCAAGAAAGCCAAGAAAGACATTGTAATAAAAAATTCAAATTAATAGTTGAGAGAACCATGAAGGCCATTAGGATTGTAGCAAAAAGGGCTATAGAAAAATTGAACAGGTCGCAGTATACTGCAATAACAATCCTGGGTGTTTATTTGCATTATATTATATAATATAATGTAATTGCAGGCATTACATTTATTGCTTTTACTTCTAATAACAGCTCCACCTTATGTTTTTGTAATGCCTTTGTTTTACACAGAACTTCCCACGTGTTTCAAATCATTTAGTTCTCATTTAAACATGCGAGAAAATAGAGACAGAAACTGAGGCCCCAAACAGTGAAGGAAACTCCCTGGGGTCTGAAAGCTTCTGTGACACCAAAGTGGGACACGGATTTAGGTGTTCTTATCCCTTGGACCTCAAGGAGATCAAACCAGTCAATCCTAAAGGAAATCAACCCTGAATATTCACTGGAAGGACTGATGCTGAAGGCGAAGCTCCAGTACTTGGCCACCTGATGTGAAGAGCTGACTTATTGGAAAAGACCCTGATGCTGGGAAAGATTGAAGGCAAAAGGAGAACAGAAGATGAGATGGTTGGGTGGCATCACTGACTCAACGGACGTGAGTTTGAGCAAACTCCAAGAGATGGTGAAGGACAGGGTGCTACAGTCTGTGGGGTCACGAAGAGTCCGACACAACCTAGCAACTGAACAACAGCATTCCATTTGTCCTGTTCTTTCTGCGATACCAAAGCGTCCCTTGTCAGTTAAGTTCCAGGTGAAGTCCATGAGCTGCACATGAAGAGCTACACTGGACCAGTCGTGGTGACAGTGCTGCCAGATGTTAATGGCCAAGTGTGAAGTCCCAACTATGAATTGTGACTTTAATGAGAACTTAACGAATTTCACAAGATGCACACAGGGTTGAGCTGGAGGGTGTTAAAACTGTTGGTACAGACTGACTATTGCAGAAAGAAATGTTTGCTTAAATCAGACTGTTTTTGAAAAATCTCAGTATCTTAGATCTGCACAAAGAAGACTGTCCATGGACAGCAGAGGGGGGGAGGTGTGTGGGAAGTGGGGGGCGGCACCAGCCCTCAGATCACAGCTGTTACAAGTATATAGAGAGAGTATAGAGAGCTGTCTAGAGAGAGCTGTCATAGCTCAAGTCAGTAAAGAGTCTGCCTGCAGTGTGGGAGACCTGGATTCAGTCCCTGGGTCAGAAAGATCCCTTGGAGAAGGAAATGGTAACCCATTCCAGTATTCTTGCCTGGAGAATCCCATGGACAGAGGAGCCTGGTGGGCTACAGTCCATGGGGTCGCAAAGAGTCGGACACGACTTAGTGGCTAAACCACCCACAGGTGCAGTAATGAATGGCTTCTCTGACGAAGTGACCCTCCTGCTCTTTCAGGGTCCTCCGCCACCGGAGTAGTCAGCATTATTAATCCAGGAAGTAACTGGTCTCCGTGAAGTCCTCCTACATTATTTTAGCAGGTGGCCTTGCACGGAATCAGCTAAATTCATGCCTATTCAGCACCCGGCAGCATTTCAACCTCCAGAGCTTCTGAATAAGCAGGATGCGTTTGGGAGTAGAATATTTCGATGTTTAAAAAACCCAAATGATCTTCATTTTTTAAAGGGGTCAATTTTTAGAAATTCTAGAAGCACAGCCACGTAGGTTAGTCTTACCTTCTGGTCCACAGTGTAGTCAAGACCTCCCGTTGACACTCACACTTTGAGAGCTGCGGGCATTAGAGCATCACCTTTGCATCGCTTGAGGTTCGCCTCCTGTCTTATGGGAGAAGTGTGTACCTTGAAAAGGTAATTCTTTATAAATTATTTCAAAATTTTGTGAATTTTTTCAAACATATATAAATACACAAAATAATTCATCTTATATGCACATCCACACTTGAGATGTTGATTTTTTTTTTTTTTTTTTGCATTTGCTGATTTTTTTTTAAAGAAATAAGATGTTTCAGATACAGCGATAGCCTCACACCCCTACCTTAATTGATTCCCTCTGCTCTTCTCCCCAAGAAGTAGGTAGGTGCGGAAGTAGGTGTGAATTCTTTCCTTGCATGGCATTATGTCTTTACTGTGTGTGTGTGAACTTCCCCAACGGCTCAGCAGTAAAGAATCCACCTGCAACACAGGAGAGGAAGGTTTGATCCCTGGGTCGGTAAGATCCCCTGGAGGAGGAAATGGCAACCCACTCCAGTATTCTTGCCTTGGAAACCCCATGGACAGAGGAGCCTGGCGGGCTATAGTCCGTGGGGTTGCAAAGAGTCAGACGGGGCTGAGTGACCATGTAGTCAGTATGTGTGTGTGTGTGTATCCAAAGAAATATACAGGTTATTTTTAGTGTTTAAAGTCTACATACACTCTGCATATGCAATTTGTTTTTTTTTAGAAAAAGACGTAGCTTTTTTTTTTGCAAGCTTTTCAAAATGAAGACCTGGTTTTAATTTATTCAGTTTTCACTGTTCCATGATATGAATGTGAAGTTTTATTCTTCCCATCTGCTTTGATGGACAACTGAGATTATTTAAACATTTTTCAATTCTAGCAAAAGTAATGCAACAAGATTTCTGATGGATAAGTCCATGGAGACATGGCAGATGTATCGTCTAACATCCAAAGGTATCTTCTTCTAGTGTTTCTCAAACTGTTACACATTTCTGTCTCATGAAAGTGATTTAATGGATTGCTATCCCCATTAAAAATTAATAATTATTATGCTGTTATATATGATATGAGTAATATCAGAATGCACTGTGTTATGTGGGTAGGTTTTGTTAGGCTTTTCTTTTAGTTAGATGAGTATGTATTGATATGTGGATGCACTGGGTCATGATGTCAGATGCCTTTCTTACTGAGGGTCATAGTAAAGGAAGGTCAGGGGTCACCACTCAGGGAATGTGCTGTGGGCCCCACTGCTGGGTCCCAGGCCGTGTGTATCTTCAGCTGTGTTGATTGCTGCCACACTGCTCTTGGAAGTGGCTATATCATATTTCTTCCTGTTTAGCTACGTGTTAGCCCTGGGATTTTGTGATGAGGGTTTCTAATTATAAATTTAGTTTGCTTTTCCTGATTATTAGTGAGACTGATCATGATTCATTTCTTTTTTTTTTTCCATGGTTTTTTTTCATGATTCATTTCTTAAGTGTTAAAAACAAATGAAGAGAAGGTTTGTATTTTTTATTTTAGTACAGTCCTGTGTAGTCACAAGGAAAATAACCAAGGCAAGTGCCAAGTAGAGGCTTGGTTCCTTACCAAGTGGATAGGAAAGAAGGAAAATGAGAAATAGCTAATATTCTGGTATCTAGTTTTAAGGACTTTAGCCTTGGAAAGGGACTGGAATTATGGTGTTCTCTGCTGTCCAGAATGTGATGGGAATGGTACTGCTGAGTATAAACAATGGTTACACTGGGGGGAGGGTGAAAATAGTTGCTTTCTTCGTTCATTCGCTCAGTTGTGTCCAACTCTTTGCAACCCTGTGAACTGTGGCACACCAGGCTTCACTGTCCATTGCCAACTCCCAGAGCTTGCTGAAACTCATGTCCATTGATTCGGTGATGCCATCCAGCCATCTCATCCCCTGTCGTCCTGTTCTCCTCCTGCCTTCAATCTTTCCCAGCATCAGGGTCTTTTCCAGTGAGTCAGCTCTTCACATCAGGTGGCCAAAGTATTGGATCTTCAGCTTCAGCATCCGTCCTTCCAGTGAATATTCAGGGTTGATTTCCTTTAAGATTGATGATAATGTTTTATTATATATTAAGTTTATTTGCACATTCAGCATGATTCAAACAGTTCTCCCCTCCTAGTTTTCTTGGGTCCAAATGACCTCTTAGTCTATCTTTCATTCTCCACCTTTGATGCACGTGTGGGTGCAGAGAACTTACAGGGCTCATGAGTGGAGCCTGACAGGGGGTGTCCAGACTGACTTGATGATGGACAGGGACATGTCCTGCAGAGGGCAAAGCTCATCTTATGGGACAAATGTGACCCCTATTTTGGACTTTTTGTTTTGTGGGGATGCTAGTCCCAACATCGCTAGATATTTTCAAGTGTTTTCTAAGAGAAGTTAGAAATATTTTAAAAAGTTAGTTTAATTTTGTGAAAATCTCTTGATTTTGTTTTTAAAATACTGACCCACACTTGGAAAAAACAAAACAGTTCTGGCCAAACGAACCCTATCTGAATTTAGTCTGCAGGCCACTGACCTGCATTGATTTTCTGTGTTAGGAGAAGTGAATTATGAAATGGCTTAAGTTTTAAAAAATCATGAACACTTAAGGTTGATTCCTTATGACCTACTTTGTCGTTTTGCTTGTCTCCTCCTAGATGTGTGAGTGGGCGTTAAGGAGCTGTGAAATATGGAATTACATCCCTTCATATTTTCCTTTCTATGGCCCACAGTGCTTGTATAGTTGTTATTTAGTTGCTAAGCCACATCTGACTCTTTTGAGACCCCGTGGACTGTAGCCTGCCAGGCTCCTCTGTCCATGGAATTTTCTAGGCAAGAGTACTGGAGTGGGTTGCCATTTCCTTCTCTAGGGGATCTTCCCGACACAGGGATCGAACCATGTCTCCTGCATTGGCAGGAGACTAATGTTTATCAAATGAGTGAAGACATGAATGATGAAAACACACAGTTCCTGGGTTCTTTACAATTGACCAGCTTAAAAAGTGTGGCTTCTCTTTGTCAGGTTTGTGTTATTTCCCTAGGAGTCACAGTAAAAGGAAATTTCTACCGCACATGACTCTCCCCGTGTCACAACCCGACAGTTTTACTGTTCACCAAAATGCCACATAGTTAATTCATGATTCATAAAGAAAGCTCAGCACATTAATAGGTTAGATCGTCGGTAGAATGAATAATAAATGGCAGAGCTATGTATACAAAGGAAAAATGCATTGCTCTTGGAAGAGCACGGAATAGGGGTTAGCCCATCTGGAGCCTATGCCTCCATGGGGAAATGACAGGACAGAGCGATAATCCTTCAGTCATAAGTGAAGAAAATGAAGTTCCATATGGGGCATGTGATCCAGCCCAGGAAACTGCAGTGCTGGGGGAATTCTGGGGCAATTAACAGCTTCCACACTTAACTCCCGACTGGATAGGTTGCAGGACCTTATTGAGACTGTCCGTGTTGAGTGGGTTGGAATTTTAGCCGCAGCCTTTTCAGCCTTGGTGGCCAGCGTCATCAAGGTATGACATTTAAATGTCTCGATTGTAGCATCTGACTCAGAGCTGTTTGTGGTTCTCCTTCCTCTCTGCTCCCCGGGCCCCCATTTGAAGACCTGGCCCTCTTCCTGGGCAGTTTCAGGCTGCTCCCCTTTGGCTGGCTCTCCTCCTGGCCTGGACTGCAGAGGTGCACGGGGTGGTCAGGGGGACCCTGTGGTTCTTTCAGTCTCCGGGCTCCCATCCAGCACTGCACAGAGGGTCTTCAGGCTGGTTTCTCAGTGCAGGTTTCTGGTCCCTGGGCCAGCCTCATGCCAACCCTTGTGGCCTTGCCTTCACATGGTAGGAGAGCTCTTTTGAAGACCGTGGTCATAGCTGATCAACCAGCTGGAAGGTCTTTCCTCATCCTTATTCACTTTCTTTTTTTTTAAATTAATTTTTATTGGAGTATAGTTGATGTACAACGTTGTGTTAGTTTTCTGCTATGCAGCAAAGTGCCTCAGTTATACATATACATGTATCCACTCTTTTTTAGGTTCTTTTCCCATATAGGTCATTGCAGAGTATTGGGAAGAGTCCCCTGTGCTATACAGTAGGTCCTTGTTAGTTACCTGTTTTATATACAGTAGTATGTATATCTCAGTCCCAGTTTATTCCTCCTCCCTCTCATCCCCATAGCCATAAGTTTGTTTTCTACATCTGTGACTCCATTTCTGTTTTGTAAATACATTCATTTGTAACATTTTTTAAGAGTCTGCCTATAGGCGATATATGATATTTTTCTGTCAGACTTACTTCACTCAGTATGACAAGCTCTAGGCCAATCCATGTTGCTGCTGAGACATTATTTTGTTCTTTTTATGGTTGAGTAATATTCCATCATTTGTTGCAGTACTATTTACAGTAACCAGGACATGAAAGTAACCTAAATGTCTGTCGACAAATGAATGGATAAAGATGTGGTACATATGTGCAATGGAATGTTAATTACTCAGCCTTATTCTCCTTCTTGACACCATAATAGCATCTCTTGAGTGCTTTCCATATGCCAGGTGGTGTTTTACGTATTTGGTGTATATTATCCCATTTAATCTTTACCACAACCACGTGGGGAACATACTTTAATTTCCATCATGGGAAGGCTGAGGCACAGTAACATCTTGATCACCTGCCTTAGTTTTAAATTTTTTTGTCTTGAAGTATAGTTGATTTACGGGCTTCCCTGGTGGCTCAGAGAGTAAACAATCTGCCTGCAATGCGGGAGACCTGGGTTCCATCCCTGGGTTGGGAAGATCCCCTGAAGGAGGACTTAACCCACTCCAGTATTCTTGCCTGGAGAATCCCACGAAGGAGGCTGGCGGGCTGCAGTCCATGGGGTCGTAGAGAGTCGGACACGACTGAGTGAGTGTGCACAGCACTTAGCTGATTTATAGTGTTATGTTAACTTTTGTTGTCCCTTTGCTGCTTTGGAACTCAGCTTCTCTCCTGTCTCCACACCGGTTCATTGCAATCAACATATTTCAGTTACAGAGGTGCTGTATTTCAGTTACAGAGGTGCGGGATGCCTTCCCTCCTGCGTTCACAGCAGAGGTGGAGAGAGTTCTGCAGTGACTCCACTGTGAGTTGTACAAGGGAAGGTTGAGGTAGGTACAGGCAGCTGTGGAAGCTCATTGTCCATCCTGAGGGTCAGAGACGTCGTCCTGGGGAAAGGGGTGGGAGAGCTGCCTGGAAGGCTGATGAGATAAGATGGGAGGATGTTCCAGGATGAGGGCACAGCATGGCCAAAGGCAGCGGGGTACAGAGCAGCCTGATGCCGTGCGTGGACTGCAGACAGTGTGATGTTACTAAGTGGATATACCCGCGCTAGGTGAGCTTTGGAGGAGGCTTGTACGATGTACTAGTGAGCTTGGCTCTCACTGAGTACATAGTGGCAGCTGGTGAAGAATTTTCAACTTGGGACAGATACAGTATTGTAGCTCAGTAGATTGTGGTGCGTCTTGGAGGATGCACAGTGGGTTGTTCAGTCTCTCAGTTGTGTCCCATTCTTTGCGACATCTTGGACTGCAGCACGCCAGGCTCCCCTCTTCTTCACTCTCTCCTGGAGTTTGTTCAGATTTGTGTCCATTGAGTCATTTAGGCCATCCAACCACCTCGTCTTTTGTTGCCCCCTTCTCTTCCTGCCCTCAATATTTCCCAGCATCTGGGTCTTTTTCAGTGTGCTGGCTTTTCACATCATGTGATCAAAGTATGGGAGCTTCAGTTTCAGCATCAATCCTTCCAGTGAATATTCAGGATTGATATTCTTTAGGATTGACAGTGAGGGGAGGGTTCAAATCAAGGGGGTTCCATGACATGGGTATTATGGCAGTTCCAGGGGAGGGGTGATGAATACAGAACGGAGTCAGTGGGATGATACTAGAGAAGGTGGACATGAGAAACATTCAGAAGTCAAAATCGGCAGAAGATTTTAATAATGGCAGAAGATTGGTGATAATCTGAATGACTCCTGGTGAAGGATGATTAAATTAGTTGACATGGATACAATGGCATATGAGCAGCTGTTTCAGAGAAAATAGGCAGCTTTGTGTGGACTGGCAGACACCAGCTTCCAAGATAGTGGAAGTGTGTGGGAGGAAAGAGATGAAAACCGCTTGCATATGTGCTAATCCTGATGTGAAGGAAGAATGTGCATAGACCCACTCTGGAAGGAAGGTGTTGCCTCTTCCTGGACAGTTATGTAGTTGGGAGAGGGGCTGGAGTTGGGATGTTGGTTTCATTAACACCAAGTTATCCTTCGACCTTTTGAACGTCCTGCTGTAGCTGTAGGTTACTTGTGCTTTCCAGTCTTTTGCTTATGAATTTGGTCTGAGTGAGGAAGTCGTCTGGGATGCCGGGTTTCTGAATACAGAAAGTTATCATTTTTGCCTCTTTACTGTTTTCAGTTTTAAAATACTAATTTACAGGGAATTTTCTGGTGGTTCAGTGGTTAGGACTCTGTGATTCCACTGCGGAGGGGCCCGGGTGTGGGTTCGGTTATTGCTTCAGGAACCAAGATCTTGTAGGGCACTCGACGTGGCCAAACAAAAATTAAAAGATAAAAATACTGAGTTACAAAACTAACCTGTCTCAGCATTGCACTTTGACGAGGGTTATAATCCATTTTCTTTCTGTTTCCCAGACCACCACAGCCCCCTGCAAGATATTCAGTGCCCAGCAATGGTCGAGAAGATAGAAAAATGGCTTCTAAATCACAATTGCACAAAGTATGGTGACACTGCTCCATGAAATAGAATTTCTCTGCCAGGTTCAAAAACTGCTATCTCGACTTCATTTCTCTTGTCACATGTGCACTTTCTTTTCTTTAAGCATTCTTCTTGCACTTGACATTCATTAGAGTATGCTAAGAATGCTTAGTGAAATAGGCAAGTGTCTGCTGGTGAAAACTTCTCCCCAGGTTTAAAGATCTTACACCAGAGAGACTTTCATAGCGTCATAAAAGAGTTTAGACAAGGATGAACTAGACTGAGCCTTGATTCCTCACAGTTTTGCTTAGTGAATAGCATAGAGGAGCCAGGGAAACCAACTCAGGGGTGCAAACTTTATTGGTTTAAGAAATACAAGTAGAGTTTACACCATTTGCAAGAAGAACGGGAAAGGGAGCATTGTTATCTTTGTTTCCTCATTAGAAAGTAGAAATTGTGTACTAGGCTGGTCTGAGTTCTTAACAGCATTCTGTCCATTTGGGATTATGTTGTTTTCATATTGGAACTTGACCGAGAGTGATGGCTCCTCTCTGTTGGAAATTACTGTGATATGAAGGTTGCGAATATAGCCTGTTTTAAAAGAGTCTGTGGAGTTACAGGAACTGGTGTCCTGTGGCATTTAATTACTGGTGATCACACCCTTTTGTTTTAAGACTGCAGTACATCCTTGGTCCCCATGGCCCAGTGGGCTTCGTGCCTGGTCCTCCAGCCTCCCCTCTCTCCTGACTGGCCACGTGGACCCTGCACCATCTGCCCAAGTCATTGTCAGGGACATTAGTGACTTTTCTTGGCTTTAAAATGATTCCAATTTTCAAGAAACATTTTTTCCCTCAAAAGAATTGAACATGGCATCCAGAAGAGAATTAGGGAGGCATATTTTTTCTTTTGTAGTGACAGGTTCCAATTTAAAAGCACATCACCAGAAGGAACTTCCTTGTTCTTAGCCAAACTACGTGATGAATTTCAAAAAGGAAATTGCTTTCTAGATTATTTGAGGGCTTTGGGGTATATTCAAGGCTTGGAAGGTACATTGATTGACTTGCAGATATTGGAAATAAGTTGATTATGATGATGAGTCCATGTTGTCAAATTTAGTAGTTCTTTTCCCAGGGAATATTTTACACTCTGGTTTTTGAAATTCATTTAATTATTATAAATTAAAAAAAATTGTCTAATTATTTCTTAACCAGTTATACACTTATGTTGTTGAAAAGTTTCAAAGGCATTAGAAGGCTTGCTGTTACCCTCATTCTCGTCCTGCCCCATAGACAGACAGGTTAGTTAGGATCTTTGGGAGAATTATTTCATGCATATACAAGCAAATATACATATATGTATATATATATATATATATGTTAAACTTGCATATATGTATATATATATATATATATATATAGTCTCCCCACCAGCCCCTTTCTACACAAAAGGTATTGTCAGGGACATTAGTGACTTTTCATACATACTGAATTCATACATACTGTCCTTCAGTGTTTTCCTCACTTAAGTGTGTGTCCTCAAGCTCTATCCGTATCAGAACACAGAGAGCGTCTCTGCTCCTTCTGCGCAGTGATTCTTTGGGGAGGAGTCAGCAGATACACCATGGTTTCTGTGACCTGCTGCTGTGGATGGCCCCTTGGATAGTTTCTGATGTTCTTTCTTCTGCAAACACTACTGTGATACTTCACAAAGCTCATGTGCAGGTGTCCCTATCGTAAGATTAAAACCTCAGGAATGAGATTGTTGGGTCAAAGGTTAATGTATCTGTATTTTTTTCTGTTTTTTTTTTCCTAAATATTTTTTAATGTGAACCATTTTTAAAGTCTTTGTTGAATTTGTTACCGCTTCTGTTTTATGTTTCGGTTTTTTGGCCAGGAGGCACGTGGGATCTTTGCTTCCTGGCCAGGAATCGGACCTGCACCCCCTGCACTGGAAGTCCTAACCACTGGGCCACCAAGGAAGCCCCTATAATTCTGACAGTTGTAATTTGATAGACCATAAGGTTTTTATTCGAACATTAAAAAAAAAAATTTGGTCTCCAGGAATGTCAGAGACAAACTCTTTTCCTATGGCAAGTGTGGCCATGGTTTATCATCCAAACCAGGACACTCTTAAGAGTGCAAATGGCTCTAAAAATAGTGAGGCAGCAGACAGGGGCCAAGGCTTTGCTGGCAGCCTGGACATATCTTGACTTACTCATAGTCTTGCCAACAGAATGTGCTGTCAAATGTTCACATTATTCTCAAGGGACCTTGAGTGGAATTAAAGTTCAAACGTAAGCGTTTAATGAGGCCAGACTTTAAAAGTAAAGTTACCAATAATGGTGGGTAAGTAAGTACCTTCACGACATTGTGAATGTACTAATACCGCTGCTGCCGCCAAGTCACTTCAGTCGTGTCCGACTCTGTGTGACCCCACAGACGGCAGCCCACCAGGCTCTGCCGTCCCTGGGATTCTCCAGGCAAGAATACTGGAGTGGGTTGCCATTTCCTTCTCCAGTACTAATACTAGCCAACTATATACTAATGCCAGTGAACTGTATGTTTAAACGTGGTTAAAATGGTAAATGTTATGTCACATGGATTTTGCCACAATTAAAAAATAAAAATTAGAAACAAACTATGGTCACCTGAAACGAGATGGATCAGTCTCAAATTAACCAAAATGAAAGTCTTAAAAACCTACATAGTGTATGATTCTGGAAAAGGTGAAACTATAGAACAGAGAATAGATAAGTGGTTTCCAGGAGCTGGGTTGTGGAGAGGGTTGAGTGTGAGGAGCAGAGGAAATCCTGGGGGCTGGAGCTGTTGTATATGTTGGTTGTGGTAGAGACACGTGTGCTGTATGTGTTTGTTAAACTTGCTGAACTACACACTCAAAGGGTTGCATGCTACTGTATGCAAGTTTTACCTTAATAAAAAAAATCAGAAACAAATGGAATGAAAAGTAAAGCCTCTCAGAATTGTTCCCCTGGAGCTTTGGGAACATTGCCCTGCCTGACGACATTCTTGTCTGGGCAAGGGCAGTGTGACCTTGACTGGCACTTGCCAGTGGGCCTCCTGCCTGCTGACCACTTGTGTCCCTTGCATTTTTCTAGCTGTGGTCATGGCCCTGCCTCCTTGAGAAGTCTGGCTCTGTGAGGACCTGTCTGGCAGATGCCAGCGTTGGGGTCCAGGGCTCATCTGGCCCTGGAGCATCATTACAAGGTCTGGTGGGTATGAATAGGTCTGGTTCTCTGTCTACCTGGAAGGAAGGAGGCAACCAGGGGACTGGTTCCCAGTCCTGGTTCCCAGCCTGCCCCGAGGATTCAGTCTCTTCTTGGGGTCAGGAATGGATTCTTATGCAGTGAATCAGTCTTGGCTGTGACAAAGGAGGCCAGCCCTGATGACCATGATAAATTTCTGCTGTGTCTGGGCCAAGAAATTAGTACCTTTAGGTGGGCAGGAACAGAAGATCCCACTGGCACACAGAGTCCAGAGTCATGAAGAGAGTGAAGTGGAAAAGTTTCTGGGGGCTCAGGCTGGGGGGCAGATGCCAAAGTCAAAAGCAGTCAGAAGTCAACATTTGGGACTTCCCTGGTAGTCCAGTGGTTAAGAATCTGCCTGTCAGGGCAGGTAACATGGGTTCGATCCCAGGTCCGGGAAGATCCCATATGCTGCAGGGTGACTAAGCCCAGACACCACAACCCCTGGGCCTACACTGTGGAGCCTGCAAGCTGTAACTGTTGTAGCCCACCTCCCCACACACTGCAACTAGAGAGTAGCCCCAGCTCGCCGCAACTGGAGAAAGCCTGTGAGCAGCAATGAAGACCCAGCACAGCCAAAAAAATAAAATATTAAAAAAATGTTGTTTTAAAAAAAAGAGCCAAAATCAACGGAATGCGTAACATCACTGATCTCAGAGAAATGCAAATCCAGTCACAGTGAGACTTCACACCCACTAGGATCAGTTCAGCTCAGTTCAGTTGCTCAGTTGTATCCGACTTTTTGTGACCCCATGAACTGCAACACCCCAGACCTCCCTGTCCATCACCAACTCCTGGGGCTTACTCAAACTCATGTCCATTGAGTTGGTGATGCAATCCATCCATCTTGTCCTCTGTCATCCCCTTCGCCCCCTGCTCTCAGTCTTCCCCAGCATCAGGGTCTTTTCCAATGAGTCAGTTCTTCACATCAGGTGGCCAAAGTGACCAGGGATCAAACCCACGTCCACTCCATTGGAAGGCTGATTCTTAACCATTGAACCACCAGGGAAGCCCCCAAGTCACTAGTGATTTTATGGAAAGCATTTTAAGGAAAGGAAATAAGGAAGGAATAAGGAAAGGAAATGAATAAGAAGGGGAGAACCAGCTGGTGTCTGTGAATGAAGCTGGAATATTCATACACCAGTGACTGGAGCTGAAAGACTGGTCCCTGGTCATAAGGCCTGCAGGCTGGGCTGTGGGCATCCTCATATGGGCTTTGGGCTTTCTCTTTGCTCTGAACTCCCTCCATCTTTCTTCCCCCTCTTGCCTGTCTGGCCTCTGACCCACTTTCTTTCCTTCCTCACTTCCAGCCCCATATTTTATGGCCCTGATGACAGAGTTTGGTTTTCCTCTTTTATTGTTCCCTGGGACAAAGGCTTCCACTCATCGGGGGCTGTTTCTGCCATGTGGTGCCCTTGACTTGATGCTGATGATGGCTAAGTAATCATGTGAACTTTGCTGGATTCTGAATGGAGCCTTCATTCTGCTTAGAAAGGAGGGAAAGACGTTCGGATGAATAAATGAGGGGAAAGGTGCTGAATTTGCAGTGGTTTTTGAAATTTCACGTAGTTGAGGATCTTGGGGGAAAAGACTCAGATTCCAAACATGTCCCTTCCTTAACTTCTTTTGGTGGAAATTTTGGTTTCTTTCTAGTATAGACAAAAAGGGGTCTTTATGAGAGCTCTGCATCTGGTTTTGATGAGACCAGATGTATTGAAGCAAATTATCTGTCTTCTTAGTGTGTCTAACTTCCTGTCCACAAAACAGGGTTCAGTTCAGTTCACTCACTCAGTCGTGTCTGACTGTTTGCGACCCCATGGATAGTAGCACACCAGCCTTCCCCATCCATCACCAACTCCCTGAGCTTACTCAAACTCATGTCCATCGAGTTGGTGATACCATCCAACCATCTCATCCTCTGTCGTCCCCTTCTCCTCCTGCCTTCAATCTTTCCCAGCATCAAGGTCTTTTCCAATGAGTCAGTTCTTCCCATCAGGTGGCCAGAGTATTGGAGTTTCAGCTTTAGCATCAGTCCTTCCAATGAACACCCAGGACTGATTTCCTTCAGGATGGACTGGTTGGATCTCCTTGCAGTCCAAGGGACTCTCAAGGGTCTTCTCCAACACCACAGTTCAAAAGCATCAGTGCCTTCGGCACTCAGCTTTCTTCATAGTCCAACTCTCACATCCATACATGACCCCTGGAAAAACCATAGCTTTGACTAGATGGACCTTTGTTGGCAAAGTAATGTCTCTGCTTTTTAATATGCTGTCTAGGTTGGTCATAACTTTTCTTCCAAGGAGCAAGTGTCTTCTAATTTCATGGCTAAAGTCACCATCTGCATTGATTTTGGAGCCCCCCAAAATAAAGTCTCTCACTGTTTCCATTGTTTCCCCATCTATTTGCCATGAAGTGAGGGGACGGGATGCCATGATCTTCGTTTTCTGAATGTTGAGTTTTAAGCCAACGTTTGCACTTTCCTCTAATGGCTTCCAGTGTCACATAAAGGGGCTCCCCTGGTGGTTTGCAGCTCATATTCGTCATTGCAATTGGGAGCACCTTTCAGATATGGAACAGCAGTTACTCATTTTGGCGTCTAATGAAGCTATATTTGGGTTCTTTTTGAACCTGGGTGGCCTCATTTGTAAAATGAGGATAATATAGGTCCTTAATACTTCCTGTAAAACTCTTGGGATCAAATATGTGCAGGGATTTGTATCTTTCTGAGATTTCTGGGTTGTACTCTACCATATAGAACATGACATTCCCAGTAGGATCTGGGGCAACATCCTGTAATCAAGTACATTTGTGTTTCTGAAGGAAAACATATGGACATTCTCACTAAGTGGGACCTTGTGAAAAAAAGACTATTTATATGGCTTCCTATCGGTTTAGGTAAGGTTTTGCTGTCAGATGAATTGTGAGAACAACCTTTAGTTTTGAGACCTTTGGTATTCAGGGCTGTGGATAAGGGGTTGTGGATTTTGGTAGTGACTGTTGTCTGAGGTAACGGAATAAACCAAGATTAGCGAATGTGCAGCTCTGGTTTACTTTGGAATGGCTGAGCAATGCTCTGGGTTGGGAGGAGATTCCAAAGAGCTGATGCACAGTCACCCTCTCAGAGTTGATATTGACGCCAGGAACCTAGAAGTACTAGACTGTTGTGTTCCGAAGGATGTAGAGATCTTCCCAGGTGTCGGTGCCTCATGTCATGGTTTTGATTTTTAGACAGAAAAAAAAGTTATTGCAATTCAGCTGCCTCCTTGAGTCTGGCTATATACGTGTGCTACACAAAGTTTTATTTGTTTGCAGATAAAACCCAGCATTGATGCAAAATTATACCACAGCACCATAGGTTTGTGTGATGGTTGAATGTGATAGTGTATACAAAGCAGACAGCATGCAGTGTGATTCTTGGTAACTCAAGAAATGTTGTCTGCATATTATATTGTTATTATGATTATAGATGTTAATAGTTGGTGGCTCAGTGGTAAAGAATCCTCCTGCCAATACAGGAGATGCATATTTGATCTCTGGGTCAGAAGATCCCCTGGAGAAGGAAATGGCAACCCACTCCAGCATTCTTGCCTGGAGAATCCCATAGACAGAGGAGCCTGGCGGGCTGCGGTTATGGGATGACTAAAGGGTTGGACACGACTTAGCAACTGAGCATGCACTGCTTATTCTTATGCTGGATGAAATGGTTAAATTTGCTTTTTGTGTTTTAAACTATCTTATCAATAGAGGACATTATATTACTGTATTTCTAAAAGCTTATCTTAGATTTTCTCCAGATTTTAATCAGTATCCTTGGTCAAATCAGTTACCCTCTGTAATGGTTAATTTTCTGTGTCACCTTGGCTGGACCATGGTGCCCAAATACTTGGTCAGACATCATTCTGGATGTTTCTGTGAAGGTGTTTTTGAATGAGATTGACGTTTAACTGAGTGGACTTCGGGTAAAGCAGATTGCCTTCCCTACTGTGAGGGGGCCTCATCCAATCAGTTGAAGACCTGGACAGAACAAAAGATTGCTCCCCTGCTCCCTTCCCCTTCAGCCCCAGCAAAAAGGAATTCTACCTGCAAATGGCCTGTGGGTTTATGCTGCAGCGTCAGCTCTTCTGCAGCCTGCTGGTCTACCCTGCAGAGTTGGGATTTGCCAGCCTCCATGATTATGTGAGCTAGTTCATTAAAATTCCTCTCTACACACACGCACACACACACACACACACACACATGCACACAGACACACAGACATGGACACATGGACACATACACACAGACTCACACGTGAACACACAAACATATAGACACACACAGACACACATAGATATGGACACATAGACACACACATGCTGACATACAGACACACACACATACACAGAGACACACACACACAAATCCTGTTGGTTCTGTTTCTCTAGAGCCTCTGACAAATATACCTTCTCTTGACATCGTTTAGTTTCTTAATTTATAAGAGGATGGAAGACGATGACTTCCAAGATTTCTTTTCACAGTGTGAGAAGTTATTTGGGTCACAAGCAGCTGAATTTGGACTTGGGATGTTGTCTAAGATGCCTCAAGCTGTCCTTTGGGAAGATGGGGTAGGAGAGGGAGGGGGCCTCGTGAGGAAGGTGGAGACCCAGGGCTCAGTTTAGAGCTGGTGATGTCCTGGGGGGGGTCCACGTAGAGGTGTCTCTGGGTACGTGGACTGTAGCTGTCACAGGCTGGGAGGAGCACAGAGGGGTGTTAACAGGTACAGGATGGAGAACCTTTGTGCTGGGTCCTGGGTTCTGCTTCTGGTGGGAGGAACGGGTTTCCCAGGCTCAAGCCCCAGAGGTGTGCCTTGCAGCTGGGGTCCCCACTTGACTGAAGTGATGCTGCCTCCTGACTGTCCCTGAGATGGTGGTCACAGCCCACTTTCTCACCAGGTGCAAAAACCTGGACAGGGGACTTCCCTGGTAGTCCAGTGGCTAAGACTCCAAGCTCCCAATCCAGGGGGCCCGGGTTCCATCCCTGTTGGGGGAACTATATCCCATAAGCCACAACTAAAGGTCTTGCAAGCTAAACTAAAAAAGAAACAATCCCAGACCAACAATGAAGATCCTGCATGCTGCAACTAAAACCCGGCGAAGCCAAATAAATGAATAAGCTGGACAGACAATTCCGAAATGTTTCCCGTGTCCCCAGATGAATTTTGAGCATAGAGTTCTCTCACGGGACCAGCTCTCAACTAGTCTGAGTCTGTTCCTCAGAGCCGGAGGCTTAGGTGGGAAGTTGAAGCTGGAGGAGTTTATTATGATTGTTCCCTTTGTTCCTCTGACAGTAGTAATAGCTGTTCACTGATGCTGTCTTCGTGTTTGTCCATTCAGTAGGGAGCCATTGGCCCCATGTAATCATTAAATTTAAAATTAATTAACATTACTGGTTGGAGAAGACTCTTGAGAGTTCCTTGGACTGCAAGGAGATCCAACCAGTCCATTCTAAAGGAAATCAGTCCTGAATATTCATTGGAAGGACTGATGCTGAAGCTGAAACTCCAATACTTTGGCCACCTGATGCGAAGAACTGACTCATTGGAAAAGACCTTGATGCTGGGAAAGATTGAAGGCAGGTGAAGGGGATGACAGAGGATGAGATGGTTGGATGGCATCACCGACTCAGTGGACATGAGTTTGAGTAAACTCCAGGAGTTGGTGATGGACAGGGAGGCCTGTCGTGCTGCAGTCCATGGGGTCGCAAAGAGTTGGAGATGACTGAGCGACTGAACTGAACTGAACATTACATAGAAGTAAACGTTTAATTCTTCAGTCACACTAGGTACATTTCGAGTCCTCAGTAGCCACCTGGAGGTCGCAGCCGCCTTGGGCAGTGCAAGTGTGGACCATTTCTGTCACCCGGAGAGTTCCCAAGGACAGCTGGGCTGTAAGCATCTGGCTTTGTATACCTCCTCTCGGCCCTCCTACAGGGTTTTGGGGTGGGAATGATTACCCCCATTGTTTAGGTGAAGATACTGGAGCTTAGGCTAAATAACCGGCCCCAAAGCACAGCTCCTAAGTGACAGAGGCGAGAACTCAGGCTCTTTCTCTCAGACTCTCATCGAGTCCAGAGGAATCCGCTGTTTGGACTTGCTGGCCAGCAGGTCATGGTGAGTCTTCCCTTGCCATGGGCCAAGGATGGAAGCCAGCTGAGAAGAACGGGAGGTGGGGAGGGTGGGAGTGGAAAACAGGGGCTCCGAAAAGGCTCAGTATTCGAGTGTGTCCAGTGCAGCTTGGGGAGTCAGGTGATGGCGCTGTGTCCCTGGGGTGTGCGGTTTGAGGTCAGTGATCTTGGCTGGGGGAACCGCAGGAGAAGGGAGAAAGCTGAGATTCAAGGCTTTGGGAAGTGAATGGGAGGTGAGGGAGAGAAGGGAGAGCTACCAAGAGACGTAGATCAGAAGACCAAGGATGTTTTCAGGGTGCGGAGGCTTGACCCTGGTGATGGACAAAGGTAACTCCTGTCTGTGGGGACCAGACTGGGAGTAACTTGGGGGCAGTGGTGGAGGTGGGGGGTGGAATCCCAGTGACTCTGAGACCATACTCTGCCTGAACGGGCAGCCGTCAGGTCCCAGGCAACTGTGGCTGGGAGGCCGTGTTACCTTTCTGTTGCCAGATTCCAGACATCTGCATTTTTATGTGAAATGTCCCCGATTTATAAACATTTAAAAGCAACACAGTTACTCCCTCCATAAGAAGCACATCACAGAGGGTGCTTCCCCTCACAGAGAAGCATGGATGTACTCAGTGCCACAGAACCAACCATACACTTAAAAATGGTCAGAGTGGTAAATTGTGTGTTCTTGGATTTCACCTGCACGTAAGCACAGATAGGCACACACACACCTTGAGGCCACTGTGGCTGGGAGTCTGTGTTCCTTACCTGGGGCATAGAGAGCTTTACCATTGGCCGAGCAGTAGGGACCTGCTGTCCAAACAACCACCCCCCTACCCCCCGCCGCCCCCGAACAGCTAAGTCAGGGCGTTGCGGGGATGAGGGAGGGGACCTAGGCATCAGCCTTTTTGAAAATGAACAGGCGATTCCCATATGTATGCAACACTGAGAGCCTCTGGTGTAAAAGATGAGATCAATGGAGGATAAAGACCCTGACAAGACAAGAAGGAATCCCAGAAGACCCCAGGTGTCAGGAATCCCTCTGCTTCTGGGACTGGAGGGGCCAAGTGAGGATATGCGCAGATTCTGTTTATTATTTACTTTATTAAAATTCTGTTTATATTGGAGTATAATTTATTTATTAGAAAAGTCCCTGATGCTGGGAAAGATTGAGGGCAGAAGGAGAAGAAGGCTTCAGGGGATGAGATGGTTGGATGGCATCACTGATTCAATGGACTTGAACTTGGGCAAACTCCGGGAGATGGTGAGGGACAGGGAGGACTGGTGTGCTGCAGTCCTTGGGGTCGCAAAGGGTCAGACACGACTGGGTCACTGAACAACAACGCAATTGACGTATAATCCACAATATATTTTAAAAACTCATACAACTTAACAGAAAAGCAAGCAAACAACTCAATTAACAAATGGAGAGAGACTCTGAATAGACAGTTTTCCAAAGATTTTACAAATGGCCAACAGACATAGGGAAGGGTGCCCAGCGTCACGAGTCACCAGGGAAATTAAAATCAAAACCACAATAAAAGACCTCGTCACACCAGTAAGAATGGCCATTACCCAAAGACAAGAAGTGACAGGTGTTGGCAAGGACATGGAAGAAAGGGAACCCTTGTACACTGTTGGTGGGAGTGCAAATTAGTGCAACAACTATGGAAAACAGTATTCAGTTTCTTAAAAAAATTAAAACCAGGACTGCCATGTAACCCAGCGTTTGCACTTCTTGGTATTTATCCAGAGGAAACAAAATCTCTGTTGTGAAAATGTATCTCCACCCCAGTGTTCAACGCAGTGTTGTTTACAAATAGCCAAGTCATGGAAGCAAGTTCATCAGGAGATGAATGGATTTTAACCAAAGTAGGGCATATATGCCCTCCAGATCTATCCATGCTGTTACAGATGGCAGGATTTCCTTCTTTTTATGACTGAATGATATTCAATTGTATGTTTTCATTTTATGTTGAAAATAGCACGAGGCTGCTGCCGTCAGAGAACGGAGACTCAACTTCTTGTGTCAAGTGGGAGGAGCTCTGTACCTGCTTGGCCACATGGTCACCTGTCTCTGTGTGTCTGCAAATGTCTTCTTAGAAACTGGTGTGGGACAGAAGTGTTGTAAAGCAAACGGGCTTCCCTGGTGGCTCAGATGGTAAAGAATCCGCCTACAGTGCAGGAGACCCGGGATCTATCCCTGGATCAGGAAGATTGCCTGGGGAAAGGAATGACAATCCATGCCGGTAAGGGAGAACTCCATGGACAGAGGAGCCTGGCGGACTGCAGCACACGGAGTCATGGAGAGTCAGACACGACTGAGCGACTACCACGAGAACTGGGGTGGGGCAGAAGTGTTGTAAGCAAAGGTGTTGTACGTGGTAGTGGCCACCTTTTAAGAATTGCTTTACCTTTCAGTGTCTATCCCCACCGGAGACATCACAGATTCATTTAGGAGAAAATGGCAAATTAGAGAAATGGATTTGTGAGCAGAGATATCAACCAGGAAAAAGATGAAAGTCTGACTATTCAGAGCCGCTAACAAAGCTTTCAGAGAGCCGATGAAGTCCAAAGAATTTGCTGAATACGGACGGTTATTTCCAAGAATATAATTAACACTTTTCATACAAAAAAATGTTAAAAGTCCATTAATTATCAGCTCTTCGAAGAGGGAGACAAAAGACCAGAGGTGTTCCTCAGAGGAGCGTTTTTATTAAAGGGAAGTGTATTTATGTGCACCGAAAATTAGAGAGGGTTTTGAATAATTTAGCGGGGAAATGGAACTTGCATTTCCCCCCTGAATTGAATGTACTTTCAAGTGATGTAAGCTCCGTGCCTAAAATATTAGTTTAATATAAGAACAAGCCCCTTTCCAGCTCTGAGATGTGGCTCACGCAACTCTCCTTGTAATCAGAAGCGATTGTTTGTAAAACAGCTTTGCAGTACTTGGATTCAATGGGTTTTTGGACCAAATTCCAATCAAGAGATGCAAATGCCTCCTGTCGACAGTTTCCTCGGCTTAGATGTGTTTGCTGAAGGAGATTTGTATTGATTCCCTGTAATTTAAGATGCTCCGCTGGGCCTGTGTTGTGCAATCTTGGAGGCTGGGAGGGCGCTGGGGGGTTGCGGTGCTGCTCGCTGGGTCAGCTGTTGGTTTCGAAAAGGAGGCAGAGGATCCAGGCAGCCGCAGGCAAGTCGTTGCTTGGTGATTGGGGCCTTCAGGGATGAATTCGCTTTGTGCCTAAAACCTCAAAAAGAAGTGTACCAAACTGAGGCCAGGCTAGTGACACCTTTTCAGAAAAGGGACACATATATAAGGAAATGTTAGGGAAGCGCTGGTAGTTCAGGTATGTGGCTAAGACATTAAAAAAAAAATTGGCCTTGGTACAGAGCTCATCTCCAGCTTCCTGCACCCAGGAAAACACCCTCCACCCGCCCCCCAGCAAATTCTAGAAGGGGGTGGGAGGAACAGACGTGGAAGAAGTGTGGATTCAGTTTATGGGTGATGGGAATGGAGGAGTCAGTGAATCTGGGTCACTGTGCGATGGGGCTTGGCTCTTCTAATCCAGAGACACCTCTGGGGGCCCACGGGGGCCTGGCAGGGAGTCCCAGTAGGAGAGTCTGTGTGGGAGGACACGGATGGATGTAGCCACCTTGCTCTTTGTGTTAGGGTGACTCTGAGGGGTGGAGATGGGCTGAACCAGGAGCCAGTGCTCCCCCTCAAAAGGGCTCAAAGTCGAGAAGAAAAGACAGGGATGTAGAAAATAGTCGTGCCAGGTGGAAAGCAGTAAGGATCCCGAGAGAGGAGCGAGGAATACAGACGAGTTACAGGCACCCAGTTCATGACCAGCAGGGTGTGTGGAATGAAGGGGGATGTTAGAGGGCGTGAGCAAGATTTCCCTGTTGCTGGTGCAACCCACGAGGCCACGGGGATGGACACAGCCTGTGGACCAGAAGGGCTTTTGTGCAATCAGGACGCCCGTCTTAGTCCCTCTCTTCCTAGCACCTGACCACCTTGGCACAAAGTAGATGCTTGGTACATACGCAGTGAGTGAGTTAATCTGGTTTGGGCAGCAGAGCTCCTTGGACATTGGTGAGGGTTTAGCCATGAATGTAATGTCAGTGGGACCCCCTGGACAGCCCACCGTGGGGTCCAGATGCCTGTGGGAGCTCTCGGAGCGGGTAGTGCCAGCTCCGCGGCCGCAGTGGGGCGAGAATTCACACGCATGGCATGGATGGCAGTGCTTGCCCATCTCCCCATCAGAAATCACGAGGATTTATCTGGGATCCAGCTAAGTTTTATTGAGCACCTGATATGCGGAAGGCCTGGAAAAGGGATGTATGATGCTGAAAGGCAAGGACCCTGCCTTGAAGAGCAGCCAGGCTCTGTGAACGAAGCAGGGTGAGGTGGGCTGGGAGACAGGCACCTATAGAAAGAACCACGAACCGTGGGATTAGAAAGGGTGGAAGTGAGGTGCCGGTGGAGGAAGTGTGGGCCGCTGGCCTGTGGCTCCACTTACGTGGGAAACTTGGTTTCGGCAGGTGAACTGCACATATTACGGTCTGCGGCTCTCTAGTAATGATACCAGTGTCTTGCAACCCTGCTTCTTCCTGCCCCAGACTAATCTAGTCCCGTTAACCTGGTAGACCGTGTTCATCCAGGTACCTCTGTGGACTGCTGAGACTCCGCTGAGCCCAGACTCCGCTCTCCAGGAACATGCAGCCTGGAGATGGTGTTGGAGAGGAACCGTGCTGAGTCACCTGTTCTTCCAAAAATGAAACTGTTTCCATGTCCTGGCACTTGGCCCGGAGTAATAGCTCCTTGTTTTATCTGATGAGAGACAGTCGTTTAAAGATTAGAGTCTGCCCAGGGGATGCTTTCACCAGTGCCTTCCTAGGTAGGGAGTTGGTCCCTGGAACAGAGGCTAGAGATTTATTCGGTGTTGATGAGCTGTGCAGATTCTGGAGTGGAGAGAAGTGTGACCACGAAGCAGAGGGGAGGCGGGCCTGGGGCTCAGATGGGCAGAGCGTGGAGCAGGGAAAGGTGGAGGGTGCTCAGAGCGGAGTCAGGTGCAGACGCAGGTCCTCTGCCATGGATGCTGGTGGGCACTGGCCAGAGCAAACAGTAGCAAAACTCGTCCTGAAGTCTGCAGGCAGGACCCCTTCTGTGGCCCTCTCAAGCATGTATCACTGAGTCTTGCACATGTTTTTACTTCAGTGATGCGATAGTACTACTGTTTGTTTATTTTGGGCTTCCCAGGTGGTGCTAGTGTAAAGAACCTGCCTCCCGATGCAGGAGACATTAGAGATACAAGTTCGATTCCTAGGCTGGGAAGATGCCCTGGGAAAGGAAATGGCAACCCACGCCAGTATTCTTGCCTGGAGAATCCCATGGACAGAGGAGCCTGGCGGGGTATATGGTCCATGGGGTCTCTCTATTTCTGTCTCGATATTTTGTAATGTTACTTTTTGATTGAAGTGTAGTTGATTTACAGTTTCAGGTAAACAAAGTGTTTCAATTATAGTTATATATGTATAATCTTTCTTCAGAGTCTTTTCCATTATAAGTTATTATAATATATTGACTACAGTTCTCTGTACTTCACAGTAGGTCTTTGTTGTTTATCTGTTTTATGTATAGAAGTGTGTATCTGTTAATCCCAGATCTTGTAAATTTTAAATTTAAATTTAAACGGAGAAGTCCCTCCATAGATCTTTTCAGTGAGTTTGTAGCTTTAGATCATCACTGAAATCATTAAAATCTTCACACTTTGCTTCAGTTTTCTTTAACTGTGCCGCACAGAAACAGTAGTTTTAAGATGTTGAACTTTTATTTGATTGTAGAGGTAAAAGGCTTAGAAGAAGAAGCTGCCCACTAGGGTACTGTGCAACTTTCTTCCCCTTGGGTTTCCTCCTAAATGCCGAACAGGACGTTGCTATTTGCTGCCCAGCAGTCACATCTTTTTTTCTCTTTGCTTGTGTAGCCTAACTTTGTTCTCCGTCCACCCCCCCCCCCCCCCCCCCCCCCGCCCCGGCCCGCTGACTCAGTGCCTTCTGATGTTGCCATCTAGTCACCAGGGCCCCATTCCCCTGCCCTTTCAGGGGTAGCCTAGCGGTGCTTCTGGGAAGGTTTCTTTGCTCTTAGAGACAAACAAGGAAGAAATAGCCTCCCCCTTCTCTGGCGAAGAGGGAGCCTAGGGCCTGTAGAACAGTCACTCAACACAAGCAGGACCGGCAGTTGCCTGTTTCTCACTGAATCTGGCTCCCACCCCGTCCTGTTCTGCTCCCGTCTGAACCAGCTCATCTCCGGGCCTGAGCCCATCCTTGTTTTCTTTGGTGGCCCATCCTGGACCCCTTAATCTTCTTACATCTCTATATTCATCTTGCAGAAGTATAGTCTTTAGAGATTTGGGTAATATATGTATATGTATGAACTATTGTGTGTTTGAAAATGAATGTATTCTCATACTTGACTTGATAGTCTATTAAAATATGGAATTCAAGGTGAAAATAATTATTTCTTGGAACGTTATCATAGCTCCCTGCCGGGGTCCAGCCTAGGCAGGATCCAGGGGGTACCCTCAGGATGAACGGCGTTGGCAAGAGAAGACAAGTGAGACCAGCCTTGATAGGGCCAAGTCTGCGAGGGAGGGGGAGAGAGAGAGAGAGAGAGAGAGGGTGACCAGACAGGGGTGTTTGCAGGGTCTGGCAATGCTTTATTTTTTACCGTAGCTTTTATACCCTAAGTTAGTACATTTCTAAGGGGAGGATAGTTTAGCATTACATCAGCTTATTCTTCACGAAACCAGGGTGTTTTCTGCATACATCTTTGTTTATGAGGGTCTTGTACATTATCTTCTGGCCTTGGGGCCTATTAACATTTTATGCAAGTCAGGTGAATGAAAACCTATTTTCTGTTTCTATGGTGACCTTAACTGAAAGGTAGCAGTCTCATAGGGCAACAGTACAGAGTAGAAGTATAACCTTGTTAACGCAAAAATTAATCCTTCTGCAGAAGTTGTCAGTTGAGTTTATCTAAAAAGTTTACCCCACACTGACTCTGCGACTTTGGTGAGGCAGCCCCTGCCTAGCACTCCTGGCTAATAATTAACAACTGTTTCATTGTTACCACACTAGGGCTAAGCTCTTATTTTTCTAGATCTATAACTATATTAACAATGGTTTCTATAACACAACCTTAGCACGTTAAGAGCAAAAACACAGCAAGCAAATGTTAACCCAATAGCCACTTTTAGAATAATTTTTCTTGTGTTTTCTAATAGGGCTTTCTCACTCCTCGAAGGGCTCTATGTCTATTAGGGCCTTTATATGATCAGGTTCTTTATGCTGTTTTGTGATTAGGGTATTATAAGCAGTCACGCATATTAGTACCAAGGGCATAGATGCATTTGCCAAACAAACTAAAATACCAGCAAAGGAGTTTAAATTAAAGCACTCCTTTCACCCTGGATAATCTCATAAAATACCACCACCTGGGAAACTTATTGATTAAAATTCTAAATTGATTCTTATTTGGAAAGAGATCAGGGAAGGCCTTCTGCCTGTGTCACAGAAATTAGGGAGTAGTCTATTGAAGCAAGCATCAGAAAGACAGATATCATCTTTAAGGTGAACGCCGGGGGCAGCTTTTCGGAACCCTTGAAAACCTGATCCGCCTTGCCTGTCAGGCTTTCTCCTCATGACCTTGTCATGGGTAGGGTCTTGTGTGTTGGCTCCCGGCAGCTCCCTGACTTCAGATGCTTGTTGTTACTGTTCAGGGGTCTGCTGCCAGTGATTCCATTGATCTGTGCTGTTTTATCTCCCTGGAATTCTCTTTCTTCCTAGGCCCCTGGAGGTGCAGGACACTATGGTTTGCAATAGGCCGTGTTTTCTCATCTAGGTCCTCATTGGGCACTTCTAACCTGGACTCTTCCGTGTTAGTTCAGAAGAGGCCCTAACAATCAGCTGGATCCTATTTCTGTGGTCGGAAGGAGGGTAGTCAGTGTGTAAAGGTGCCCCCTCAGCCTTGAAGCGTGGCCGGTTCAGAGGAGTCGTCCTGGGACAGGACTCCTGGTCAGGATCCTTCCTGGCCCCTGTCTGGACCACACATTAGAGGAGCAGTTAGCATCATGGCCATTTCTTGTGCCTGAAACTTACGCACCAGGTCATGTATTTAAGAGGATGTGATTGTGAATCACTAAATGGAAAGCGACTAATTAGCTTTTCTGCTGTTTTATTGAAAAGATAAGAAGCATGAGACTTATGATACTTCTTTGAGAGTCTTTGATTAAAATGGATGTTTGAGCAGCTCATGCTATTTAAGAGTGAATTTCTAAACTGTGGTTTTAAATATTTAAAGCATGTGCATTAAAATTCATCCTTACTCAGGTCTGTGCTTTCTGGGAGTGTTTGATTTTTGTTGCTTATGGAAGTTGTCAGTTTTGATCATCCAGATGTGATGCGTGAAGCCCCCGTGCTATCCCAGAAATGCTTACAGGCCAGCTTTCCACCCTGGGATTGTGGGTTGGGTGCTATTCAGACACGTATTACCATGTTGCTCTTTAAGGAAGCATTCTTGAATTTTGTTGGAAATCTTAAGGTTTCTTGTTTTGTTTGGTACTATTTTTCTGCGAGTTTTGGTGAAATGTTGGAGGAATCCTACAAGTCCACTAAAGCAATATTATTCATTCATCTTGATTGTATAGAAGAACCAGCCATTCTCCCCAGCATAGATCATTTATTTTTCTTGCATGTTTCTAGGCCAAGTTGGTTCCTAACTGAGGAATATATTTTTTTATTTTTCTATTTATCTTCATTTCTTTATCTCTCCCATAGAGATTAAGACATTCCAAACATGGTGATCAAAATGCCTTATTCATTACATAATATAACTAAAAGAAATACAGAGACTCTTAACAAAAAGCCTTGGGACTTGAAAGTATATCCCTTTCCATTTAATTGGAAATTTTTTTTTTTTTTTGCAGTCACCTTGCCATTTATTTATTTGCTCTCTGGTTGTTACACACTTTTTTTTTTTTTGCTTGTGCTGCCTTGGTGTTAAATATTTAGCTTTATCCTTCTAGGTATCTGGTTCATTTGACAGAAAAAAAGGTTATATGCGTCTGATGGAAGATAAAGAAATGTACCTTCCAGAAAAGACGCAATTTGAAAAAGCCCCATTTACAGTGACCCAGTGCAGGCTGCTGCTTTTTTAAATTTCAAGATCTTTAACATGGCAGTGACTGTTTTTGAGTTTTTTTTTTTTTTAATTGGAGTATAATTGCTTTACAATGTTGTGTTAGATTCTACTGTACAACAGTGTGAATCCGCTATATGTAGCCCCTCCCTCCAGAACCTCCCTCCAAAACCCCCCTCCACCCGCTATGTCATCACAGAGCACCAGGCTGGGCATCCTGTACTATACAGCAGCTTCCGATTAGCTACCTGTTTTACACAGGATGGTGGATCTGTGTCAGTACTGCTCTCTCAGTTCGCCCCACCCGCTCCTTACCCCCAACCCGTGCAGGCTTGTGAGCTTCAGGGGATGCTCGCATTATCCCTGATGCTGTGAGAAAGATTTCTTTCTTCCTTTCAGATAGCAGACAATCCCTGAGGTTTACAGCCTACAGTCCCGCAGATAAACAAGGGTCATATGCCACCCCCGTTGTGAATGCTCATGTCCATTGCCAGGGTCTGAGGTACAAGGAAGAGGTCAAGGTATGCAACTTTGAGCACCCCTGCTGCTTTGAAATAAACACACTTGAGCAGGGTCTGGCAGAGCAGTTCGAGAAAGTATTGGTCCTGTCTCCCAGTTGTACTTGCAGCCCTCCAACCCCAGCCTCCAGGAAGCATTCTCCCTCTCTACCTGCTCAAGCAGACTTAAGGATTCTCCTGGAACTGCCTGGCCCAGCGTCCACACTGTAGAGCAGATTGAGCCATAGGACAAGGGGGAAAGAAAGAAGGGGACGTGTTCCTTGCCCGTTCTAGATTTGTTGCATGTTTCTAGGGTGTGTTGGAATATTCACATAAGCCATTTGTGATTAGAAATGAAGGGAACAAACTTGTGAGTATTACAGCATTATATTAATACTTGGGCAGGTAGATGAACAGGAAAAGATGCTCTAAATTCAAACGAGTGGGTCCTCAGTTGCCCTTCGCCTGCCAGGCAAGTGGCAGAGGTTGTGAAGCAGCCAGGTTATGAGATCATAGGCCGGATAGCCCCTGGAGAAGGAGAGAGGACATGCCTTGCAAGTGAATGTTGGAGCTCATTTAAAAAAAAAAATGCTGTTGACTCCTCCAACAACAGTACAACCAAAGCCTTGTCTGACTCAGCCAGTTGAGTCAGACATATGGATACTATATATGGAGTCCTATATATGGATATTCTTCCTTTCCTGTATGTCAGAAAGGATCTGCTTTTATCTAGATTTGAAGCCTGTCTCTCTTTTCAGTTTCTTATTAATAAATGCAAGAATGTGATAACATTGGAAGTGTTTGGATCTCATCTAGTACTTTGTAGATGGAATATTAGTCTTCAATATGTTAGCTTGATAAAATGGGGAAATAGCTTGTCTCCCATGTTTGCCATTAAAGAGAATGGTTAGAGAGAATTTCTCTTCAGAGATACACAGCATGAAAGAAGTACAAATAGCTGAACATCGTATGAAATGATGCGTAATGTCACTAGAGGTAAAGTAATAAGGAAATAAAATAGCAAGACTTTAAACCTGTCAACTTTAAAAATTGATGATGCTGTGGAAGCTTGGCCTGGTAGCTTAAGAGCATGGACTATGGATTTACATTCCAGCTCTTCCTCATACTTTCAGAAGTTATTTAATGTCTCTCTGCCTTAGTTTCTTCATCTGTAAAAACAAGATAGCAAAATCTAGCCATAGGGTTGTTATATGGATTCAGTGCAGCAAAGCACTGAAAATAGCACCTGGAAATGGCAAATGCTGTTCAAGTGTGGAAAATAAATTCCCAGTGTTGAGTGAACTTCATTTCTTTAAAAAGTGCTTTTGAATCCCTGCGGTGTGCCTGCTACTGTTGTGGACTCGAGAGGAGAGTGGTGAACAGAAGATGGGATGGTTGGGTGGGGCTTGCCTGCTCTCCTGGAGCTTATATAGGACAAGGGGAGGCTGATAATACACAGGTAAATAAGCATAAGAACCAGATCACCTTGGGTGGTGAAAAGTGTGTTCTGAAGAGAGTGTTCAGATGTCCAGTCTGTACTTGGTGTCTTTGGCATTCTGTCTGTCTTAGCATTTTTGAATTCTCAGAAGTATTCCAATTCCATACAGAATCTTGTACGTGAATGTCAAAAACATACTAAAAGTAGCTTTATTTATAATTGCCACAATCTGGAAATAACCCAAATATTCCTCAACCGGGGAAGGTGTGAACAAACTGTGGTACATAGTGTGGAATTGTATTTAGCCTTAGAAAGGAATGAACTCTGATAGACCGCAGGTCATGATGAATCTCAGATGCACTGTGCTTGGGAAAGAAGCCAGGCGTAGAGTCTGCACACTGTATAGTTACATTTAAATGACATTATGGAAAAGACGTAAGTGTGGGAACAGAAATCGGATCTTGGTTGCCAGGGGCTGGGTTAAGGGGAGGGTTGACTTGCAAACCAGGGGATTTTGGAGCCCGTGGAACTGTTCTGTATCTTGATTGTGATGGTGGTGGTCACAAGTTTGATTACATTTGCTTAAACTTGCAGAACAGTGCAGTAAAGAGGGTGCAATTTACCATAGATAAATTATGCTTTAATTAAAAATGAAAAAATTCCTAAGCAGAAAAATAGTGTTGCTTGTTCAAATGGCAAATAATCTGGTCATTGTGGTCATGAAGAATTTCGGAAGAGAGGAGATGGAACAGATAGATAGTAGGGAAATTGAGAGAGACAAGGAAGATTGACACTTTTTTCTTGAGGGCAATTTGCATTTATTCAACAAGTAATTATGGAGGACCCATTATGTGCCAGGTCCTGGCATATAGTCTGGGCACAGACTGTGCCTGTAATAAAACAAAAAACCCTAATGGGGCTTCAAGTTGTGTATTAAGATGCAAATGTGCTTTCCTGTTTACTCAATGAGGCTACCTTTAGGAATGTATTATAAGGAAGTAAGGGGGGCATAAAGATATACATTCAGCAATTTTATGTGAAGAACTATTTTAAAAGACAAAAGCTGAAAACAACCTGAAGTCTGACAGTGGGAGATTGGCAGGGAAATTATGGTAAAAGTGACCATTAAAAATAATAAAGTTTTTATTACATGTATTTATGTGGAGAGGTGTCCATGATATGCAAAGTATACACCTGGAGTTAAAAAGCTGGTTCCCTGAGTGTTTAAAAAAAATCTGGGGTTCTACACATTAATCTCTGTTTCTTAGGGTGGGAGTAGGGGACTTTGGTATATTTTTTATTTTTTTACACAATGAAGTTCCACTTTAAAAAATAATGGGCAATGTAAGTATTTGAATTTTAGGAAAAATCATTCAAGACAAAAACAAAATAAATATTACACATAATAGGCAAAAATGAATACCCTGTATATTCTAGGTGATACTCTGTCCTGGAAGTAAGGATGTTTTTTTTAACATGGAAAACAAATGCTTTCTATTGTCAAATGTGAAGGAGGCTTCTTTTGGAGAAACATGCAACATTTTTACTGGGGAGACCTAAAATATCAATTCATTTAATATTTTGATGAAATGTAAGATTGGTCTAGCCTTTGGAAAGCCAAGTTATCTCTTTTCCTGGCCCTTTATAAAATAGAGCAATTTGTGAATTGCATTCTTCACTCTTTTTACTCAAGGTAAAATAAAAATAAAATAGCCTCTGCTAGCTAAGAAGAAAAGGGATATTTTTCTGAACATAGTTCTGATTATATGTTAGAATAAAATGTGATGTGGTACTCATATTATGGACATATATAAGGAGAGTAAAGCCAGCTGCAGAGAGTGTTTCTAGTTTTACATAATTTAGCATGCGTTCACAGAATTCAGCACCACGGATAGCTGCAGTGTCCTGGAACATAAGAGTTACCATCTCCCAACCAGTGATTCAGCTTTTAACCAAGCAATGAAACTGAATTTGTAAAGTTTATTCAGTCAGCAGTACATCGAGTTTTAAACTACCTATACCTGTTGAGAATAAACATAGACAGCATTATGAAATAGGACCAAGAACCTGGCTATTCCTAAATAATTGCCATTGCAGAAAGCACAGATGAGTGATTACCACAAGACTCTCTAAAATAGCTGAATACATTAACTTGTATGTGAATGCTTGCAAGTCACTTCACATAAAACTATCCTATTAAATTATAGACCTCGATAGATGCTCAGTAAAAACGTCAAACTTTGGAAGTTGGGATTTTTACTTTTTTGCATCATTATTGTATTTACTGTTACATTTTGGGTTTACAGCCTTTACATTTTTCTGTATTCTTAAGTTTTTCTGAAGGATAGTTTGTTGCATGGTAGGAATTTTAGCTGGAGCTTCTTTGGTGACTTAAGTTTTATTGAGTCAGATGGAATTCCATTTACATTCAAAGGCACAGCACTTGAATATTTATGTGAAAATTCACAACTGATAAAGCATTCCCTAGCAGACTTGGCAGCTCAGGAGGAAAAAACAGTATTTTTCATATCTCTTAAAACCCATGTTTCCATTTAATAACATAAAAGTCCCTCAAACTTTCTTTAGTTTTTAAATCTTCTATTTAAAATAAGTATGACAAATATAAATCAAGCATGATGATCAGAATGTGTTTTTCCATATAGTGTTAGTTGCTCAGTCACGTCTGACTCTTCGCGATGCCATGGACCATAGCCCACCAGGCTTCTCTGTCTTTAGAATTCTGCAGACAAGAATACTGAAGTGGGTTGCCATTTCCTTCTCCAGGGGATCTTCCTGACCTAGAGATCGAATCTGGGTGTCTGCATTGTAGGCAGATTCTTTACCATCTGAACCACTAGGAAAGGCCTTGAGTATTCTGGAATAGCCCTCCTAGAGGGAAGGGAAGAGGGTGCCTTACTAGTTAACCAGTTGGGAAGGTGGGCTTTGTAATCTTCATCTTAAAAGTCTGAAAAAAAAAAAAATTAGAACCCATGCTGTATTGAAAGTGATTCATCATTTTGAGCTCAAGTTGGGAGGAGATAATCCCAAGCGCCAACTATGTACAGAAATGCTGTCCCAGACACTGTAGGGAATAGAGAGGTATCTGAGCTTTTAACGTACAACCTGGTGAGCTTGTAGTTTAATAAAGAAAATAAAACATACATAGCTATAATGAAACTGTAACTGTAGAAAAAGGCTCATCTAAGTATAATAAAAGAAGATGTGTGTGCTAAGTCACTCAGTTGTGTCTGACTGTGACCCCATGGACTGTAGCCTGCCAGGCTCCTCTGTCCATGGGATTCTCCAGGCAAGCGTACTGGAGTGGGTTGTCATGCCCTTCTCCAGGGGATCTTCTCAAGCGAGGGACTGAACCCAAATCTCTCACATCTCCTTCATTGGTGGGTGGGTTCTTTACCACTAGTGCCACTTGGGAAGCCCAATAACAGAAGATGTATATAAATATAATTTTAAAAATATAGCATGATAGTGCCTGAAGGAAAGATCTAGGGATTCAGGATGTGGAGAAGTAATATAAAGCTCCTTCTTCACCTTTTTTTGGGAAAGGGGAGAAAGGAGAAATCAGGAAAGACCTAATGAAAGAGGTGGCCTTTTGAGCTCAAAGGGTGGAGCTGTGGGGTGCTCATGCTCAAGTCACTCAGCTGTGTCCAACCCTTTGCGACCCGATGGACTATAACCCACCAGACTCCTCTGTCCATGGAATATTCTAGGCAAGTATACTGGAGTGGGTTGCCATTTTCTTCTCCAGGGGGATCGTCCCAACCCAGGGATTGAACCCACGTCTATTACATTGGCAGATGGATTCTTTACCACGACACCACCTAGGAAGCAGGAAGCTATGGAATATGGAGGCCAGTTTTACTGGCAGGCACATTTCAAGTAGAAAAGTAAAGGGGATTAAAGCCTGGAAGCATACCTGGGCCCAGTGCTCATCAGACCTTGAATGTCAAGCTGGGAAATTTGGCCTTCGCCCGTCATTCAGATAGTGGTATGGTCACATTAGCGGACGGCACAGAGATGGAGGCTCTGCTGAGGTCTTCTGTATCCAGGCATGCCTTCCTTGCTGTACTAGACAGAACAAACATGGTAACAGGAAACTGAAGTGCAAGATAGATAAAGAGATTGTGTATGAGGACCTGGATCCTATCCATCTGCTTAATGATGCAGGAACATATATGCACTCAACTGAAAAGGCTCTAGACGAGTTGGTCAAACCATCAGCAGAGATTGCGAGCCAGGGAGAGTCAGGAGAGCCAGAGACATGCCTGATGGTTAATGATGGACAAAGACAGTTTTGTTTGTTGGCAGGGAAGAGGGTGCGGTGCTTACCAGACGTGTCAGTGAGCCTGATGCTGAGTCCGTGTTGGATTTTAGAAAGGACTGGTCACTTGTCACTCTCTAGCAATCACATTGTGGACTACAGCGTCTGATACTCTGGTTTCGGTTGTCACTGCCGAGAAGAATTTACTGATTTCCTCCTGCCAGCCTCCTCAGTTCAAACTCAAGAGGGCTGTTGGTTTCATGCTTATAATTCTGCCCTCAGAGAATTAGAGACGCTTACTTTGTGGGTTGGCTCACATTTGTGGAATTCCTGCTCTCTGTGACTTTCCCGACCCAGAGAGCATGAAGCTCTTTTAAACTGCTGTCTTATTGATTTACCTACATGCATTTTGTGTTTGTGCCAGAGGCACAAGGGAAACACCTTAAAAACCGAATAAAGAAAGAAATATGGATGTACTGAGACTCCCCTCTGTGTCAGGGAACTGATGCTCGGATCAGAGTGTCAGCACCCTGGTTAGGCTTGAGGCTGGACCTGGGGGTACCACTGGCCTTCTCGGGACCAGCCTGGCCTAAGGAGCGGGAGGATGAGGACGTGAGTGCAAAGTGGACAGAACGGAAGTGCAGCACGGCAGGGAGGGGAAGGTGTACGCCTGTGCACAGGTGTGTGTGTCTGTCTTATTTTATTCTATTTTTTATTTAAAAATTTCATTGGGTATAGTTAATTTACAGTATTGTGTTCATTTCAAGTGTACGGCAAAGCAATTCAGTTATACACATGCATATATCTGTTCTTTTCTGATTCTTATCTGATTCTTTTCTCATATAGCAGTTATAGAATATTGAGCAGTGTTCCCTGTGTTGTACAGTTGGCCCTTGTTGGTTATCTATCTTGATTTAGTGTGTATGTTAATCATAGGTGTATGTGTTTGGACAGGATTCTATGAACATGGGGAAAAAGAGTGGAAAGACCTAGGCCAGGATGTTACTGTATCCTGTGGTGGGGAGTAGGGAGAAGGGACAAATGAAGAAAATGACTGACAAAAACTTAGCTTATAGGAAATGATCTCATTAATGGAAAAAGTACACGCTGTGTGTAGATGCAAGCAAATGAAAGGAAAAGAACATTTATAGCAAGAATACTCTCGTGGGGGATGTGAGGCCTGAGAATGACCTAACACTGGGAGCATGTGGTATTGCTTTCTATACTGCTATGTTAAATTTGATGATGTCCATCAGGTTTCTCCGTTGTACAGATGAAGTTTTCCTTTGTAAGAAATAAAGCAATCTGGAGGATGGTGCTCTAAGATTGTGTAAATATCCTGTTTCCCAACAGTTTTACACTCGGTGATTTTAGCAACCATTGGTGTCCCTCATCCAAGATAATTATTACTCTGGTGAATACAGAGTGGTGATTTTTCTAATTGTCTAATTTTTCTTGTATCAGTTGGTATTCTTCTGTGAAGAAGAACCTTCCTTTCTCCTCCGCCCTTTTTAATCAGTATCAGTATGAACTTGTGGATTTTTAAAATATGCACTTAAGATTTAATGTGTGTTTATAATCCATTTCTAACATTGATCATTTAGATGTTACGTTCTCCTGTATTTGGCTAGCAGGAGCCCCTATCAGAAAAGTTTTGGAGAAATAGTATCTTGATTGAGTGAATGAAGTAATGGTAGGAAAGTGATGAATAAATCTGTGTTTACCGAGAGTTTCTACCTGTCAATCTAGTGTACTTTTCTTTTTATTTCTCTCTAGGCCTCATGGACTAATTGGCTCTCATTCAGCTGGAACCTAACAGATAAGTCATCCTTCTGTGTGTGAAGACAATGCTTGGTTTTAAAACTGCTCTGAACATGATGAAAGCAGGATCGCCCCGGTGACGCTGTCAAGGGGCAACGAGCAGCTTGAGAATTTCCTCTTCTCCAGGGAGCAGCTTGAAGGAGATCCCTTTCCATTAAGGAGGACTGCATGGCAGGCAGCCCTTACTGACGGCTGGAAAATGAGTGTTCCGGTGGCTCCTAAGAAGTCATGTTACAGCGAGTTACGGGACAGCAGAAACGGAGCAAAAAATAACGACCGAGTCCTGAGTTTGGGAGATGCCAATGCCAACCCCATCATGTTGGAAGTTGGCTCCTCTTCTGATGAGCCTGCCACGTGTGCTCTGCCAGAGGAAGTTGGAAATGCAAATTCGAGGGGACCAGAGAGTAGTCCCCGTGTCCCGAAGGAGTTTCACCCACTTCAGGGCTTTGCGAAGCCATCTCAGGCTGGCCCCACCGGTCTGAAGGATTTTAAATTCTCTCCGATGGCTCAGAGAGAACGGAATGAAGAGCCCGAGCTGGAGAGAGGCGCAGACCACCCCCAGGCCCTTCGGGGTCTCCAGGGGCCAGGTCTGCCGAGTCGGAGGACTGTCATGATGGGGGAGTCCAGCCTGGAAGTTCTGGCTAAGCGGGAGGCTGATGTCCCCCGGCCTGTCCCCAAGGATAAGTCGGCCAAGACCCTTGACAATGAGGAACTGAGGAGGCATTCTTTGGAAAGAGCTAGCAGTTCTGCTGCAGCAGTGGAGGTGCTCACAAAGGAGTGGGCTGGGGGCCTGGCCTGGCCGCTTCCACAATCCACAGGGCTGGGGTCCCCAGAAGCCCCGCATCCGGTGCCCGGTGGAGGGGAGGGGCCACCGAAGACGGGGACAGCCCCTTCTCCAGGGCCGCCTTGTCCTCCGGTGGACGGGACCTCAGAGGGAAAAGGCGCACGTCATCCTAAACCATCTACCTCAGTCACCATGGAGACTGTCCCCTTAGAGACCCAGCCAGAGAGGGGACGGGTACCCAAGGTCAGCGCCCAGAGCACAGTACCTTCTGCCCATCCAGAATGCGCTCTTGATTGCTCTCCAGCCTCGAAGGATGTCCTGAGGAGGCCAGAAGCACAAGCAGGTCCGGGGAAGGTGGAGCCCAAGACAGAGCTGAAACCTGTCCAGCCCGGGGCCATGCAGGAGCCCAAGTCCACCCAGGTGGGGGACCTGGGGTGTAATCAGGGGCATGGCATGTCACCTCTTGGGAGAAAGGAGCCAGCTGGCGAGACGCAGCCAGGAGCCTCGGCTGCTGGGTTGAGCAGCCTGGCACATGGCGTTCCCCACCCCCCGGCCACGGGAAGAGACAGAGGTGAGCCGGAGAGGGGAGGTGAGGACGGGTCTCTCCGAACCACCCCCAAACCGAGCCCCGGTTCCTCACGAGCTGCAGATCAGCAACCCACGGCCCGAAGTTTGCCAAGCACAGCTCGGAAGCTGGGTGAAACGGTGCCCAATGGCATGTCACCAGGGGATGGTCACATAGCTTTTGTTCCTGGAGATTCGACTGACAGCAGGCCCTCTGGTGCCAGTGATGAGAGAGGTGTCCTGAGAGATGGGAACAATGTCAGCACTATGGTTTTTGACTCAGATTCCTCCGTTGGAGAGAGAGAAACTGGGGTCCCTAAGCCCCCCGCCCCTCCAAGCAGCCGCTCAGAAGCCGAGGAAGGCCAAGAGGTCTCTCTATCTGTTGCAGAGACCAGGAACCATCTAGAACCTGCAGTGAAGACTGAAAGCCCCTCCCCAGCGAGGGCAGATGTCCTTCTTGGTGTCCCCACGTCCCTCTACCCAGAGACAACTGTGAATGTGGCCCGCCAGCCCCCGCCACCCAGCAGCCGCTTTCAGGACTTGGGCGCATCAAGTGTGGATGTGGGGTCCCCCCCGGCTGCCCTGCCTCCCGCTGACAGCACCGGGTTGTCACACACCTCCCCCAAAGTGCCTGCCAAGAACGCCTGCCCTGGGGGCCTCCCCTGTCCGGAGGACACACCCACCTCACTGGAGGGGACGGTGGGCCCTCCAGTTGAAAAGAGGGAAGAGCGGGCGGACCCCAGGCCCATTGTGATGCCCAAGCCCAAGCACGTGAGGCCCAAGATCATCACCTACATCCGGAGGAGCCCGCAGGCCCTCGGCCAGGTGGACGCGTCGCTGGTTCCCGTGGGGCTCCCTTATGCTCCGCCCGCGTGCAGCGTGGCTCTCCCCAAAGAGGACAAGGCGGCAGGTGGTGACCTGAAGCCGGCTGCTGGCCTCTACGAGAAGTTCAAGCCGGACCTACAGAGGCCCCGGGTGTTCAGCTCTGGACTAGTGGTATCGGGGATCAAGCCCCCAGGACATCCCTTCAGTCCAATGAGTGAGAAGTTTTTGCAGGAGGTAAGAGAATATCATTGTGAGACAGTCTGTGAGTTGAACATTCTAAAGTTCGTGAGGTATTTTCAATGAATCGTGAAAGCAGAGTGTCCTCTCTTAGCAAATTAGACGTTGATGGATGCATTTGTACAGAAAGGGGTGTTGTGAACTAGAGCAGATTGCAGGCAAATGAATGGTTTCCAATGGAAGAGTTTGATGATCAGAATGAGATGGATCTAACTTCTAAAGGGATTCTTTTAAATTCTGCCTGACATAGTACATAAAAGTTAGAAAAGAATTTAAATTGGCTTCCATATTGAAATTGTTCTTGTTGTTGTTCAGTCACTCAGTCGTTTCCGACTGCAACCCCATGGCCTGCAGCACACCAGGGTTTCCTTGTCCGTCACCATCTCCTGGAGTTTGCTCAAACTCATGTTCATTGAGTTGGCAATGCCATCCAACCATCTCATCCTCTGTCGCCCTCTTCTCCTCCTGCCTTCAGTCTTTCCTAGCATCAGGGTCTTTTCCAATGAGTCGGCTCTTTTCATCAGGTGGCCAAAGTATTGGAGTTTTAGCTTCAGCATCAGTCCTTCCAATGAATATTCAGCGTTGATTTCCTTTGTTGTTGTTCAGTCGCTTAATCATGTCTGATTCTTTGTGACCCCAGGGACTGCAGCATGCCAGGCCTCGCTCTCCTTCACTGTGTCCTGGAGTTTGCCCAAACTCATGCCACTGAGTCAGTGATTTCCTTTAGGATTGACTAGTTTGATCTCCTTGCTGATAAGTGAGCACAATTCTATAAAGTAGTGGGGGAAGAAACCCCATATTGTTCACATTGCTCAGACTTGATCCTCTGAAGGAGAATATTTCCCTATGGGAGACTTTCGTGTTTGTATACAGTACAGTGAGTAGAAAATAACGTGTTAGACATGGGCTCTGTTTTAAGTCAAAACAGTAATTACAGCTAGCATTATTTGAGTGCCTGCTATGCACTGGACCTCACAGCATCACATTTTCATCTTTGCTCATCTTTGCTAATCCTTGCTGTGATTCTCTTGGAGGGCGGGATTGTGGTGCTCTCATCATTGTCCAGATGAGGAAGCAGATTTGGAGAGCTTTGAGTTCCTCATCTAAAGTCACAAAACAAGGGCAGCGCTGAGCTGGCCACCCAGGTCCTCACTCTGCCTCCCCTCTCAGTACCACGGGGCTGGGGCCAGTCGTTCTCCCAGAGCTCAGAGAGCAGGTTTTCTCTGGACTCAAACCTCATGACAGCCAGCGATCAATTGAGAGGAAAGTGAGACCAGGTCAGTGTTCTCCCTGACATTCTCCAGATCTGCCCAGGCCGCTGTGGATGCGGGCCGGAGCTGGTAGGATGGCTCAGCTGTTAGGATGCCCTCCGTCTGGCTTCTTCATTTCCTGACCGCCTCTCCTTCGTTCCCGCTCCCTCTGCTGCCTCAGGGCCTTTGCACTTCCCTCTGCTCAGAATATTCTTCTCTCAGATACCTGAAAGACTCTCTCCTTCACATTCTGTAGTTCTCTGTTCAAAATATCACTTCATTACATTTTTTCATTTAAGGAAGTGTAGGTGGCGCCGTGGTGAAGAATCCGCCTGCCACTGCAGGAGATGCAGGAGACTAGGATTTGATCCCTGGGTTAGAAAGATCTCCTAGAGAAGGAAATGGCTACCCACTCCAGTATTCTTGCCAGGAAAACTCCAAGGACAGAGGACCCTTGTGGGCTACAGTCCATGGGGTGGCAAAGAGTTGGACATGACTGAGCACGCTTCATTTAGTTACTCAAATAAAGTAATTGTGTGCCACCTTCTCCCCCCAAAACGATACCCCAGATTTTTCTCTGAGAAACACATCTGTGAGAAAAACTGTATTTGGAGATGAAGATAAGAATCCTTTTACTGTTCTTTCTCTCTGACCCGCCTTATCGTTTCTTGTGTATATTTTCTATCTTTGTTGCTTCTGCTCCATTCATAAAATATAGAGTAATTTCTATATTAGATGCATATTCCTCCCTGCTCTCCCCGCCCCACCCACCGACAGATATTCTGTAGTCTTAACCCTGTGGAAGCCATCCCAAGTCTTCAGGAATTGGCTTGAGTGTTTATGAAGCTTTAGTAGCTCTGAGGGGTTGGGAGAGACCCCATTAGCATGCGGACAGAAGTGCCGCTGGGCACCAGCCCCTCTGTCCAAGGACCGTTTTCTGCCATAATCGGAGAATCTAGGGCCCAGACCCTTTCTTCAGGCTACAGTAAGAACCTGTTTGCTTGTGTGCCTGAAATGATTTTAGAAATTTGAAATCATGAGGATTCTTTAGTTTGCTTTTAAATTATTTCTCTAAAAGTACTGCATTGGAGAAGGAGGGGGAAAAAAACTCCATTTATTTGAGGTTAATCTCTCTGTGTCTGTGACTGTGCAGTGACACCTGCTGTGTTTTGTCAATAAAGATGAAAGAAAAGAGTGTGAAGCTTTTGTGTAGATGCTCTTGTTTTATTAAAAATGCACAGATTAGGCATCTAAGGAATACTTCTTGTTATCTTACCAGAGACAAGTTACCCAACAAAATGATAGGCACCGAAGTTCCTATAATCGTTAAGGTCGTTTTTGAATGATGGCATGATGAATTTTAACCCATGAAACCTATCCAGTTTGAAAAAATGGAATAATTACTGAGATAAGACATTGCAATCTGAAAAACCCAACAGATGTAGGTTAGAAATAATAATTTCTTCATGAGAGCACCTGCTGAAAGACATGAGCAATGACACCAAACATTTAGACACTAAAATTTAAAAATAGAGGGAAGATGAGTATAATTGAAATGCCAAAGATTGATAGTGAGAGAGTAAGTAGAAATAGTAAAAATTTTATCAGAGAGCAGATGTAGAATATTCTTTCATAGGAATATAATTTGCTGGAGCCTGAGTTCCATCTATCGACTATAGCAATCATATATATTTTACAATGTGATTATGATAAAACTTTAAAGGCCTCATCTTTTGTTTCAATAATATCAATTTAAAGAGAACTTTTATCTATTTCAACATTAAAAGAATATTAAATTAAGGGTTTATCTCTTCAACAGCCTGGATCACAGCTTTATAGCCCCTATTAAAGAATGTTGTTAAATGCCTGTGATTCCTGAATAGATAGGGGTTTGACTTGTAAAATGTATTGTGATTTAGAGTATACTTAATTAACACGTGTGTCTTTTCATAAAGGAAGTAAGATTATTTTTTGGTGACTTATGTTCTTCATTTCTAGCATGAGGAAACACTGATACTATCAACAGGCTTTGTGAGTACAGAATTGCGTGTATAAAAAGTAGCCATATGATTGCATATATGTAAGGTAGCCATCCATTGTGTTCTAATCCGAACTGTTAACCACAGGAAATAGTAACATGATAACATGATGTTATGTTATTGGATTCAGGAAAGAATGAAACATGATTCCTTAATTTAATAGATGTTTGTTGATTTCAGCTCTGTGCTAGACATTGTTCTAGGTGCTATGAATTCAACAGTCAACAAGACTCTGCCCCAAAACTTCCATTCTAGCGAAACTTGCTCAAACATTCCTGGAGGCACCACCATACTAGGGAAGACAATCAGAGGTAATTCAGTCTCTCATTTTTAATTATATCAACAGAATATAGAGGCCTGAAAACACATCTTTCCATTAACTTCTCTATTCTTCCATTAAATAACCTTTCCTCCCTCATTAACAATGCATAGTTTATTTCCTAAGTAGCCTAATAAAGACTTAACCTAAATTGATAAAGTTCATCAACCTATTGTAAGACAAGGTCGCCAGAAAGACTGTGCTTTTCTCCTTAGGAATAATGAAACTTTCATAATTCCATGAACATTTGCTAAATTCTTGCCTTGCATCATTGACATTATTTATAGATTGACTACTTGCACAAATTCCAATGATTTCATAACGATAAAATTTTAAAATCTTGTGGAGGGAGTTCTTGTTTCTCCCAGTGGAATGTAGATTCATAGAGTTTTAGAACCAGCATAGACCGAAGGGATCATCCCGTTGCGGTTAACTTAGAGATGAAGACCCTGGGCCCAGAGAAGGTAAGTGATGGGTGATGGAACAGCTCAGTGATGCCAGAGTGGTCGTTGTTGGAGCCTTGGTCATAGGACGAGGTTCAGTGCTCACCCTGTGATGTGTGGTTTTCTGATTGAGCTTCTGGTCATTTATCCTAGGTTGCAGAACGCCCTGGAAAAGAAGAATTTTGTTCTCCTCCCTATGCTCATTACGAAGTTCCCCCAACTTTCTATCGATCGGCCATGCTCCTTAAGCCCCAGCTGGGATTGGGTGCGATGTCACGTTTACCGTCTGCCAAGAGCAGGATCCTGATTGCGAGTCAGAGGTCTTCAGCGGGTGCCATCCACCCACCGGGAACCATAGCCGCAGCTGCCAGTCTCTACAATTCCGACCCTGCAGGTAACCAGTGCAGCAGGGACTGCTTTTCCTGCTGTGCTTTAAAATAGTGAGCGAATAAAATGAGGGTAGCTGTCTAAAGTAGGAATGCCTTTCCTTCTTTAGAAGGGCCTTTCCCCATTCTTCTGTTTGATTGTAGATATGGACACTTGTCAAGACTCCTCTATCTACCACTGTCTTCCTCTGCATTACCCTTAAAATGACGGCCCTTGTAATCACCACTTTACAGCTTTTAGTTTCTCCCTTCCCTGATACATCTTATGGACCAGGGTTCAAAAAATTGTTTCTGTAAAGGGCTACATAGTATTAATAAATATTTTAGGCTCTCTGGGCCATAATGATCTGTGTTGTAAGTACTTAGCATGAAAATAGCCAGAGACAGTATGTGCATGCATGGGTGCAACTGTGTTTCGACACAGCTTAATTTGCACAGACAGATACAGGCACACCTTGGAGATGCTGTGGGTTCAGTTCTAGTATTTGCTTCACGCAGTAAAGTGAGTTTTGAGGTGTTTTTTTTTTGTGTGTGGTTTCTCAGTGCACCTAAAAATTATGTTCCTGCTGTGTGTGCGGTCTCTCAGTCATGTCCAACTCTTTGTGAACCCATGGCCTGTAGCCCACCAGGCTCCTCTGTCCATGGGATTTTCCAGGCAAGAGTACTGGAGTGGGTAGGGTAGCCATTCCCTCCTCCAGGGGATCTTCCTGACCCAGGAATTGAATTCATGTCTCCTGTTGCTCCTCCATTGCAGACAAATTCTTTACCCACTGAGCCATCTGGGAAGCACTGGAGTCTATTAAATGTGCAATAACATTATGTATTAAAAAGCAGTGTATCTACCTTAATCAAGAGCTGTTTATTTATCAAACATATGAACCATCATATGAGCCTTCAACAAGTTGTGCTAATAACATCAAATATGACTGATCACAGATCAGCATAACAAGCGTAATAGTAATTTAAAAGTTTGAAGTATTGTGAGAGTTACCAAAATGTGACATAGAAACATGAAGTGAGCAAATGCTGGTTGGAAAATGGTGCTGATAGAGTCCTCGAGGGGGGTTGCCACAAACTTTTGATTTATTAAAAAGTGCACCATTTGTGAAGTGCAGTAAAATGAGGTATGTCTGTAGGGGACTGGATTTGGCCTCCGGAGAGAGACCTTCCTGCAGGACAGCAGTGACGGTGTCATTCCTTTCAGCTTTTACACATCTTCAGCAACCCATTTTTGCCCACAGAATGGCCCTGCCACCTGCCCCAGCCCTGTCCTGTTCTGCACTGGCTGGACCATGCCCCTCCCCCCCCCCCCCCCCCCGATGTTCTCTGCTCTTCTCTTTCTGTCTCTCTGTCCCTTCTTCTGCTCATGTCATTTCCTCTAGGTTTTACTTTATTGTCCTATCTTATTACGGAAATAATACATACCTGTTGTAAAAAATTTTGAATATAGAAAAGTATAAAGAAGAAAGTCACTGTACTTACATTTTTAACATCCAGCCAGAGTTAATATTATGGAAATTTTTCTTCCCACATGTTTCTTTCCGTGCATGCTTTAATAGTTGAATTAATACTGAATTTTTATTTTTCCTTCTAATATTATATTGTAGGCATTTCCTATGCTGTCAGTGTTTTAGAAATATTTTAATGGCAGCATGAGATTCTGTTTTGTTCACTTATTTATTGTTTTCACAAATTCTGGGTGGTTATTATGTGCTCACAGTTGTAAATCGAGGGCTGCAACAGTGAGCAGAGAACTCCTGCCTTTGTGCAACTTAGTCTAATGGATGCAATAGACAGTAAAAAAGCACAAAGATAAATGCATCATTAGAGATTGTGATAAGTGTTAGGAAAATGAGAAGCATAGTGCTTTGAGAAACTGCAACCATAAGAGTGTTGTATGAATGGGACAAAGGTGGTTCTGGGTGGCCTCTTGGAGGAGGTAGAAGAGTGGGTGGGGAATAGAAGCAGTATTTACTTATGCAAATTGGGCTTTGCTCATTCTACACTGTCTTCCATAATGTTGCAATTTGAATCTTTGAATTTATTTGAATTATTCTTTCATATTTTTCTCTTAGATTATCTGAAGTGTAGTTATTGCATAAATGCATATTCCAAACATTTTTTAAGGCTGACTTATTTTCTGGAAAACATGTAATAATTATTCTCATACTGTTGTTGAAAGTGCTTCTCAAGGCCACACTCTCGCCAGTGTTGAGTATTACCATTACAGTGATTATCACTACTACTGCTATCTTTATTGTATTTCTTTTTTAAAATGTTATCTTTTACTTGGCTGCATCGGGTCTTAGTTGTGGCATGCAAACTCTTAGTTGCAGCCTATGGGATTTCTGACCAGGGATCATACCCAGGCCCCTTGCATTGGGAGCGTGGAGTCTTAGCCACTGGACCACCAGGGAAGTTCCTGCCATTCTTTTATAATATTAGTGGAAGGAAACATTTTTTAATCTGTTTCTTATTTTGTTAGTTTCATTTCCTCAGGTGATTACTGGTCATCATAGTGGTTAGTTGTTTTCTTGGCAAGCACTGCTATAAAAATCAGATTTTTTTTTACTGGTTCCCATGATATGTGTGTATTATGATGGATCTACCTGCTGTTACAGGACTGCTCAGGTTAATTATGTGTTCAGTCTCTCATTCAACAATTAGTGCTGCGGGGCTGTTACATGTCAGTCTTGTTCTAGGTGTGGGATAAAGCCGTGACAACAGAAAAAAAGTCCTGGTGCTTGTTTCAGAATTTCAGGATGGGAGTGGGCACACTTTTTTTAAGTGCATAAATAAATCACATTGCTTATTGGGAGCAGTTGTTCAGTTGCTCAGTCATGTCCAACTCTTTGGGACCCCGCGAACTGCAGCATGCCAGGCTTTACTAGTATTGAAGAAAATGGAACAGAGAAGGACAAGTAGGAAGTTTGGGACAGGAAGAAGGGGGATTCCAATTTTATTTCTTGAAGAAATAGTTTAAAATGTTTATTTAAGCATCTACTTGCATTTTCTGCTCCCTTTATGTTTTTATGGCTTTTTTGGTTGTTGTTTTATTTTCATTTATGTACATATTTTTTTGGTCATGCTGCATGGCACTCAAGATCTTAGTTCCCTGACCATGGATGGCACCTGAGCCCCCTGCATTGGGAGCATGGAGTCTTTACCACTGGACCACCAGGGAAGTCCCAGGATTCCAATTTTAAATAAAGTGGTTGGGAAAGGCCTCCCTGAGAGATGACCTTTAAGCCAGTCCCCAAAGGAGGGCAGGAAGGAAAGAGCCAGTGCAAAGGCCCCGGGGTGGCAGGAAGGCCAGGGAGGCTGGAGCTGAATGAGAGGGCAGGGGGACGGGTTGAGAATGGGAGTAGACAGGTGATTGGCATGGAGGGGACGTGCAGGAGGGCTCAGAAGGTCATCAACCTTTGACTCTGAGTGAGGAAACCGTTGGAGGCTTTGGAAGCGGGGAGGTGGGGCAGTGTGATCGGAGTTTTGTGTCAACAGGACCTTTCTCAAGTCCCAGGTTGAGAGCACGCTGTAAGGGGACAGTTTGTCTGTGTTGTCTCCCTTCCCTGCCCCACACACCGCCCTCCACTCTACAGACCTTGATCTGTGTCTTCAGCTCCCTGTGATGGACAGACTCTGAGCCCCTCCTGCATCTGCTCTGGCCTGAACCATGCCTCCAGGCGGAGGGAGTGGCAGTGATCGGGCTCCTCTCTTCATTTTCCTTCTCCAAAGGGTCACATTCCTGTGTTGGCTGTTGCACAATTTCTTCTGAGTCCTCCATGGTAGACTTTCCCACTGGGACCCCTACCCATTCCCTCTGTGTATGTGTGATAGTCACTCAGTTGTGTCTGACCCTTTGCGACCCCATGCACTATAGCCTGCCAGGCTCCTCTGTCCATGGGATTTCCCAGGCAAGAATACTGGAGTACGGGTTGCCATGCCCTCCTCCAGGGGATCTTCTTGATCCAGGGATCCAACCCACATCTTTTATGTCTCCTGAATTGGCAGACGGGTTCTTTACCACTTTTATGTGGGGAGCATCGTGGCTTTAATGTGGCTTAAAGGAACCAGATATGCTATAAATACAGGCTAGTCCACAAAGCATGTTCTCCCAGTTTCTTTGTTATAAATTAGTACTCTTTCCTAAGACCCTTAAAATTTTTCAGATCTTAAAGTGACTCTGCTGAAAAATAAACCTAAGCACTTCCTTATTTTGTACATAATTTCTTGTTTTGTGTATGGTGTTTTCTTACTCTACAGTCAGGCATAAACCTATGAAGTTTCACTGTCAAATTCAAGATGTTGTTTAAGTACTCAAAGGACAATAGCAGGACTGCTAGTTGCCTCCCTTTGTTGTTGTTGAGTCACCCAGTCCTTTCCGACTCTTTTGTGACCCCATGGACTGTAGCCTGACAGGCCCCTCTGTCCGTGGGATTTCCCAGGCAGGAATACTGGAATGGATTGCCAGTTCCTTCTCCAGGGGACCTTCCCAACCCCAGGAATTGAACCCAAGTCTCCTGTATCTTCTGCACCGGCAGGTGGATTCTTTACCACCGAGCCACTGGGAAAGCCCCAGTTACCTCCCTCTAGGTGGAATAAAATCTGTCTTAGTGAAACCTAGGATTGAATATAAAAACAATTTGTTAAGAAAACACAATTTTCTATTAGATCCTTCACTACTAAAGAGTTAAAAGGGCAGTTCTTTACTGCACTGTCTTTTTAGTAAATTTATATATATTTTATGTTTCTTTTTCCTGAAAAGCATCTCTCATGGCCTAATATGTTATGTAAAAATTGTTAATTTATATAGTGTACACTGTGTCAGAATATAATTTGTATTCATGGAAATAAATATACCCAGCGTTGCTGAAAGCATGGCTGTTTCATGTCAACTAGTGCACCCTGAGAGAACTATAATATTTTTTGATAGGGGCAGTTAAAGTGTCAGAATAGAAGTTTTTAAAAGACAGGTTGAGAATACTTTACTCTAGAAATAACCAGAGAAGTTCAATCAGAAAAGGTAAGTTGAGACAATTTTTTTTCAACTTATTTTGTTATGAATTCTTCTTGTGAAAGTAAATTTTATTTCAGAAAATACTGGGTAAACTTGTCTCTTTGGTAAATTTTTTCAAAAGGCAGGTTGAATCCTGCCAAATTTTAAAATGTAGGCTATCAAGTTAATGTAACATATATTGAAAAACAAGTAAACTTGATTGGAACAATTTAAAACAGAAGCACAGTAATAATTTTTGAAAAGTCTGAGCGGTCATGCTTATGTCAGAATGGAAGCTCATAGTATAGTGACCAATGTTTGGAATATAATAAATGAATCCAGTTATCTCTCACCTGGCCTCCCAGGTCTCCAAGGCGAGGTCTCCCTGCTGGAGCCTGTTTGTATCTTTTTCTTTCTTTTCATGCTGGTCTCCGTACCCCCACCCCATGGCCTCCTTTCAGTTCTTTATGCATTTCAGCCCCTTTCTGACAAAAGGCTTCTGTGGTCAGCACGCCTTCTAGAACACGCTTCCTCCAGCACACTCCAAGACCTGTCTTCTCCTTCAGGTTTCAACATAAATGTCATGGCTCCAAGGACTTCCCTGGTGGTCCTGTGGTTATTCACCTCCCAATGCAGAGGTACAGGTTTGATCCCTGGTCGGGGAACTAAGATCCCGCATGCCTCATGCCCCCAAACCGAAACACAAAACAGAAGCAATATTGTAACAAATTCAGTGAAGACTTTACAAGTGGCCCACATCAAAAAAAATCTTAAAAGACATAAATGTCATGGCCCTGGAAAGAAACCTGACTGTGATCCCCCTATTCAGGGCCCCTTCCCAATCAGGTACTTTCTAACACATTTTCCTGTTTGTCTCCTTCACCAATTTATATCATGGCCTGTAATTATCTTATTTTGCCTTTGCACACTGGCCATCTCAGTCTATGAGAAAAAGTGAAAGTCACTCAGTTGTGTCTGACTCTTTGCGACCCCATGGTCTATACAGTCCATGGAATTCTCCAGAGTGGAACACTGGAGTGGGTAGCCTTTCCCAGGGGATCTTCCCAACCCAGGGATCAAACCCAGGTCTCCCACATTGCAGGCAGATTCTTTATCAGCTGAGCCACAGGGAAGCCTGAGAATGCTAGAGTGGGTAGCCTATCCCTTCTCCAGTGGATCTTTCTGACCCAGGAATTGAACCAGGGTCTCCTGCATTGCAGGCAGATTCTTTACCATCTGAGCCACCAGGGAAGCCCAGTCCATGAGAACAGGCATTTAGAACTGCAATATCTATTGAATAAACATTAACAGTAGCAGCAGCAGTGGGAGCTCTTGTGTGTGGGTTTTTTTTTTTTTCATCATTAGGGAAAGTTGATAAAGTGCTGAGATGATTTGGAGCAGAAGCAGGCAAATTAAGGACAGATAGTAAATATTTTAAGCTTTGTGGGCCAAACAGCCTCTGTTACAACTACTCCACTCTGCCATCATTAGAGCAGAAGGGCCACGCCAAGTGAACGAGCGTGGCCGGGTTCCAGTAACGCTCTTTTTACAAAAACAAACGGCCAACCTGTGCGCTGTAGTTTGCTGACTGAATGCAGTTTCAGAGAATCACCAGTGTTTGAGATGTTCACATCATTCCTTTATCCAATATTTTATTCATTCTGCTGTTGAGCAGAGGTTTTCTGGGGACCTGGTGTGGGCCAGGTGCTAGTCTGTGTTTGGGATGCGCAGATTAAATGTATAGTCCACACTTGGCAAAAATATATAGAGATATCAGTAGTTACAGTAGGAAGAGAGATGCATTTGATAGAGATTTTCAGAATGCACGTGAGCGGGGTACCCAACTCAGCTTGGGTAGGTGGGGGCTCTAGAAGGCTTTTCCAGATGAGGAGGTGAGATGAATTTTGCAGGATGAATAGGAGTTTATCAGAAGGGGTAAAGGTAACATGCGTATACCTGTCAGAGAGAGAGGTCATGAGTTTGGTGATGCAGATCCCTTACAGGGACCGATTACTCAATCAGAAGTACCGGAAAATGCTTTATAGGGTGGGGGTGGACACTTAGGCATTGGACACAGGCAGGGCTCGAGGTTCCTTGGGGACATTTGGGTAGAAATCTCCAAAGGGCAGAAATGGCGCCTGGAGAGAGGTCTACGCCAAAGGTCAACATGGGCATTGTTGTCCCTCCCCCCCCCCCCCGCCCCCCACCGATGTGAGCAAATGGGTAAGAGAGGGAGAACAGAGTAAGGAAGAGGTCACAAAGGGGACCGTGTGCCCGCATCTAAGGGGAAACTGAAGGAAGAAGCCTGCAAGAGGCAGGACATCCACTGCAGGTGAGTGGCTGGTGGGGGACATGGGGGGAAATGCAGTGTTTGAGTCTAATGAAGAGGGAGCCTCCGAGGCAGAAAAATGGTCAAATCTGTCTCACAGGAGACAGGACAAGTGAAAATGCAAAGAGGCGGTTGGGATGGGAAATTAGGAAGCAGTTGGTGACCTAGTTTTGAATGAGCAATTTTAGTAGAACATGGGGGCGGAAGTCACATATTAGTGAGTTGAGAAGTGAATGAAAAGTGAGGGAGTAGAGGCAATGAGAATAGACTCCAGTTTCTAAAAACACCCCAGTGGAGAAGAGAGCACAGTGCTCGCTGCCAGGGAAGGGGGCTGGTGTTTTGTTTTGTTGTTCAGACTGTGACCCAGGGGATCTTCCCGACCCAGGGTCAAACCCATGTCTCCTGCATTGGCAGGCAAATTCTTTACCACCGAGCCACATGGGAAGCCTCCCCCCGCCCCCAAATAAAAAATAGAATGAAAATAGTTTATTGGTATCATTTATGTGCCATATCATTATTTTAATCATGATTTTACTTAATTTCATGAGAACTATATAGCATCTACCAAGAAAAATTTAAATCCGATGGGAAGACATCCCTGTAACAACAAACCAACAGTGAAATTCCTGAGATGGTCACAGAGATGAAGAAGGAAATGGCAGCCCACTCCAGTATTCCTGACTGGATGGACAGAGGAGCCTGGTGGGCTACAGTCCCTGAGGTCACAGTCAGATGTGACTCAGCACGGACACTTGCACATGTGGTCAAGGAACATCTGGCATAACTGTGGTTTCTTTGGGGTCTTAATGACACTGGATGACCTTGGGACATATCTCGGAGGCTTCCGAAGAGCATTCAACGTGTTCTGGCATTTGTATTATTAATAGTATATCTCTCAGTATCACCATTACTACATACTGCTGAAATGGACATTGATAGTGGCTGTGTTTGTATTGTGTGTTTGGCCATCCCAACTTTGGTTTACTTTTGTTGTGACTGAGCGTGCCTAATAATGCCCTGCAGGAATGACTACAAATGCGAATTTCCTCAGCCAGGACCCAGAGACAGCTTGGGGTGGGTCACAGGCTTAACAACTATTCTACTTATATGGACAGACACTGTTCGTATACATAATAAATATTGAGCACCTACTGTGTGTCAAGTTGTATTAGGCCCTTAGGATACAACCGTGAATAAGACAGACGAGATCCACAGGCAGTTATGATGCAGCGTGATTTAGTGCTGCGACTGCAAAGTTTTCTGGGCCCAGGAGAACAGAGGAGGGGATCTAACCCCAAGTTGGGGGGCAGGAAAGTTTCTCGGGTGTAGTGTGGTGTGAAGGAGTGAAGGATTTGATGTTGTTCTTGTGGAACTTCCCTACCTCTTTCTCCTGGGATGGATGTGTTGTTTCCCTGTTTGTTTTGCTGGAGTACATCCTTGGTAATTTCCAGAGAGAGTTCAAGGAAAGCAAACTTGCTGAGATTTTGCCTTTTCGAAACTATCTTTAGTCTGCCCTCACTAGATCAAATAGCATTTTCTGGGTTGAAAATGAGTTTCTTTCAAAACATGCAGACTTCCTTGCGTTGCTCAAAAGAAACATGGTGCCTATCTGATAATATTTTGGGGGTGGGGTGGGGGTAGGAGACCTGCTTTTATTTCTCTCCAAAAGCTTTAGAATCTTCTCTTATCCTTGGTGTTTTAAAAATTCCGTGTGTGTGTGCACTGTGTGTCATATAGAGAGTGAGAGAAGATGAGAGACAGAAATACGGCAGACAGAGATAGAGAGGAACTCAGAAAGGTAAAGGGAAGGAAGGGAGGGTAAATGGATTTATCTTGCTAGGACTTGCTAAGCTCTATTTCCCTTCAGCTTTGGTCATCATCTTCTGTTCTTGTTCAGTCCAACTTCTCTGTTTTCTCTGTCTTCCTGGAACTTCTATTATTTGGTATTTGGACCTCCCAAAGTGGTGACTTACATCTAGTTTTTCTTTCATTTAAAAAAATTTTTTAAAGATTTTTTTTTGTATAGACCATTTTTGAAATCTTTATTGAATTTGTTACCATGTTTTGATTTTTTTTTGGCTGAGAAACATGTGGGATCTTAACTTCCCAGGCAGTTCAGTTCAGTTCAGTTGCTCAGTCGTGTCCGACTCTTTGTGACCCCATGAACCACAGCATGCCAGGCCTCCCTGTGCATCACCAACCCCCGAGGTGTACTCAAACTCATGTCCATTGAGTCGATGATGCCATCCAACCATCTCATCCTCTGTCGTCCCCTTCTCCTCCTGCCTTCAATCTTTCCCAGCATCAGGGTCTTTTCAAATGAGTCAGCTCTTTGCATCAGGTGACCAAAGGATTGGAGTTTCAGCTTCAGCATCAGTCCTTCCAATGAATATTTTTAGGATGGACTGGTTTGATCTCCTTGCAGTCCAAGGGACTCTCAAGAGTCTTCTCCAACACCACAGTTCAAAGCATCAATTCTCTGGTGCTCAGCTTTCTTTATAGTCCAACTCTCACATCCATACATGACTACTGGAAAAACCATAGCCTTGACTAGATGGACCTTTGTAGGCAAAGTAATGTGTCTGCTTTTAAATATGCCGTCTAGGTTGGTCATAACTTTTCTTCCAAGGAGTAAGCGTCTTTTAATTTCATTGCTGCAATCACCATCTGCAGTGATTTTGGAGCCCAGAAAAAGAAAGACTGTCACTGTTTCCACTTCTCAGTGAGTGAAGTCACTCAGTCGTGTCCGACTCTTTGCGACCCCTACCTACCTACGTAGCCTACCACGTTCCTCTGTCCATGGGATTTTCCAGGCAAGAGTACTGGAGTGGGTTGCCATTTCCTTCTCCAGAGGATCTTCCTGACCCAGGGATCGAACCCAGGTCTCCTGCATTGTAGGCAGATGCCTTACCATCTGAGCCACTTCCCAACCAGAGATCAAACCCATACCTCCTGCATTGGAAGGCCAAGTCTCAACCCCTGGACCGCCAGGGAAGCCTCTATAGTTTTTCTTACATGTTCTCTCTTTCTTCATGCTTTTCCTCATTTTAGACAGTCTCACTGGGCTTTATTTTCTAATGCTTCTCTTGAAAGCCTTGTTTTGGCACGTCTTCCTGATGTCTGATTGTGTCTTTTCATAGCAGATTTCTGTTTCTTTTATTGTTGCAACATCTTCCCAAATTTCTCTAAGGGTGCCTCTTTCAAGATATTTCCTGTTTCCTGAATTCTCTCTGTAGTCTCAGGGGCAGATTCTGTTTCTCTCAATGTTTTGGTTGCTTGGGTTATGCTGGAAGCTCTTCTCAAAGTCTTTATGATCAGTCACGCTTGCTATTGACTTAGGTGAACTTGAAGTCTATTTGTTCGCACTCTATAGGAGTCTGTTTCCCCGCACCCTGGGGCTTGGCTTGGGTGGGCAGGTGGAAGGTAAATTCCTGGTGCTGGGTGCTGCATGGGCAGATGAAGGCCAGGGGAATGGGGGTGTCTCCTTCCCTGTCTCAGCCTCTCCCCCCTCCTTCCCGGGATCCGAGGCTCTGTGGCCCTGGCTGTCCGGCTGGAGGTCAGCGTGCACTCCCTCTACTGCAGCACGGACGGCTCTTCTGGCTGCTGCAGCCTGCTCGTCTCCTCTGCCCGCCAGCCAGGGACCTCTGTTTCTGTTCCAGAAATTGTTGAAATAGCCGACTCAGTAAGTAGCTCTTTTCTCTCTCTTGTCCTAGGTTTAAATATGTAAATTGCTTAAGAGAAAGAAGTCAGTAAATGTTAGCTCTTATTATGAACTGTACTTCTTCAAATTGAATGACTCTGACTTTAAGGCATCTTTGGTAAGAAAGGGACAAACTGCCTGCGTTCTGTCCACCACCGCAAGCTGGCAGATCTCCTTTTCCCCGTAAATCTAGTCACCAGCACCTTGTAGGGTGCTACTCGGTAGTGTGAGATGGCTGTTTCCTCAGGCCTGCAGAAGAATTCTGAGAACTGTGCTGTTGAATGCTTTCCGTAGAGATGCTATGTCATCATAATCTCCTGAGTCTTTTCCTTAGCCAAGAGCGCAAGGGCTTTGATTTTTTTCCTCTGTTTTGCAGTGCGGCAGCCAGTTATCAGAAAACAGATGATTCAAGGGCATTTTTTCATAAAAATATTGTTCCTTTCAGTGAGCTTTGAGATGCTGATGGTTTCCCCGAGAATCACGGATATAAATAGAATCTAAGGCTTTCTCCATCCACACGTATACCCACAGCAGTTTAGAAGCGTTGGTAGGTTTAGAGTCATTTACAAATAATTAACTAACTCTGCCATTTCTGTAAGGTGTCCTCGTACAAGGTCACCTGTATTTGACATCTCTTTTTAAACAACTTCTAAACGTACTCAGATCTGTCCATCAAAAGTATGGCATTTGTAGTATTTATATTACTTGTCCCTTCCTCAAATGTCCTTCTATTTGCAGCACTCTCTCAAGCCTGCACCCAGCCCTCCGCTTTTCAATTTCCATTTCTTACCCAAAGCCTTTTAGGAATTTATACACTGACCAATTATGTATAGAGAGGTCAATGCTCCCTAGTGGTGATTTAATTCTTCTACGGTGGAAAATTCATCACTGGATGTTTGTGAATCTCTGGATTAAATCCAGCCACTTAAGGTGAGGCAGCAAGATCTAAACAGAAATGAAGATGCAGATACTCAGATCCTAGTTAGACTCTAATAATGCAAAAATGCTTGGTCTCAGTGTTTTAGGGTACTATAAGAAAGTAAAACTCAAGATTTGGACCTCAATTAAAGACATACTGCATACATAGGTTTATTTGGTTTTGCAGATTACTTATTGCTCAGTTAGCAGTATTCTGTTTTTACCTTTGGATCCATCCCTTTGCAGCTCTAAAAACGTGAACCAAACCAAACCAAAATTAAACAACTTTCACTAGTTCCCTTTCTAGCCTGGGTATTAAATAATGCCAGTGACCTGGATTGCGGACAGACATACCTGTCATGAGATGAGCATTAAACTTAAAAATAATTTCAGGCATTGCTTTAGATTTTCCTGAAGTCTCATCAAAGGGTTTTATTGTTATCTCTTTGCTTCATCATTGGACGTGTATTTCTGAAAGTGACCTAGATCTGATCTTTACCCAGAAGCCCTTTCTTAATTTTGATCTTGTTTATCATTTAGAGACACTTTGAATTTTCAATGTGTTGTAACTTCTTAACGTTTAACCATTACTTTATGTTCACATCTTTAACTTGTCTCTCCATTCTTCTTTTCTACCAGAATAGTAAGAAGCTGGGTAGCATCTTCATCTCTCTGCCTGGAAATCTCCTTGGCCAGAGTCCTGAATTATTTAGATATAATTTCTACATTCCATGCCACAGCAGGTAACATTGTTGCTAAACTTTCAGCCACCCTTAACAGGGATTCACTTTCCATCAATTCCCTCACTTGAAACCCTCACCAACAGCTTCCTCAAAGGCCTTCCTGGGAGTGGCTGTCTTAACCACTGTAGCACCAGGGAAGCCCCAGGATATGCATTTTTAGATGCAGTTTCTTTCCTGTCATTATAATGGGTAGAAGGTTTTATCCTCATTTTTCTTTTTTCCTTTATAATTTATGTATTTATTTTTGGTTGCTCTGGCTCTTCGTTGCTGCGCGAGCAGACTTTTCTGTAGTTGCGGTGAGCAGGGGGTACTCGCTAGTGGCTGCGTGCGGGCTTCTCATTGCAGTGGCTTCTCTTGTTGCAGAGCATGCGCTCTAGCCTCATGGGCTTCAGTGGTTGCAGCTCATGGGCTCTAGAGCGCTGGCTCAGTAGTTGTGGCTCACAGACTTAGCTGCTTTGTGGCACATGGGATCTTCCTGGACCAGGGAGCAATCCCTGTGTTGCATTAGCAAGTGGATCCTTACCCACTGCACCATCAGGGAAGTCCTGTCCTCATGTTTTATATGAGGAAACGGATTCAGAGAGTTTGAGTCTATCCTGAGATTATACACTTGATGTTACCATCAAACCCAGACCTTTAGTACAATCCAGAAACCTGCCACTTCCTTTCTTTCTATAATTGTGTCTTTCTCGTCTCCTGTGGGATGGTTGCAGCTTTAACATTAAAAATTTTTGCTTATTATTTCCCAACGTGGAGTAAAAAAACAGCTGCTGTTTATTCTTATTCGAGAGTAAAGTGAGAGAGGATTTCTTTCCCAGCTGCTTGAACAAAGCGAACCACCTCTCTGCAAAATATCTGTGAAACAAAAAACTGTTTTTAAAAGCAACTGGGAAGAACTATAATAAATTTTTTTTTAAAAGGATAGTTTGATTCATATAATGTGTTGTTCTATGTGTATAAATATACCAGAAAAAAACCCACTTCAGATATAAAATAAGGAGAAAATGGGCCTTGAATAAAAACCCTGGGTCATTCTACTTGATGATTTTGCCTTTCTTCAGTTCTTTTCTTCCCATTGCGCTTGGTCTGGCCTCTGTTTTGGGCCTGTTTGTCCCCTTATTCTAGACTGCGGTTATTTATCAACAGATGTTTCTACTCCAGTAGGTTGTAAGCCCCTCTTGGGGACCACTGCTTTGTTTCTGAATTTCCCACAGTGCCTCTAAAGTGCCTTGACCATGGTGCTGTCTGTGAATGCATATTGAATTGGATGGATATCCATTTGCATTCTTAAAGTTTTTTTTTTTTACTACCTGAGATGTCTGAAACATGGGGCAACAGTGGATGGACTGTTATCAATATAGTATTGAGCCATAAAGCACCATAATCTCGTTCTAGTTGATTGAGATATTGCTAGCATTCCAAAGTCATATTTGAAGGAGAATCAATACAAAAGGGGAAAAGGTAAGAACAAATACAACTTTTCATTTTGCCTCTAAATGTGAAGATTTGCGTTCTTCAAAGGATTCATCTTTCAAAGGAAAACCAGGATTACTTTGAAAGAGTGACACGTCTTTTTAGCACTTAATAGCAGCAAAATCTCTTTTGTTGTTCAAATAGGAGTTTGTATCTTTTGTGGGGGGGCGGGCAAAATCTTGACAGAATGTAGAGCCTTGGTGAAAATAAAAGACGTAAGCACACATAAGCTCCTTTGCATGGGATTTGAATATTTGATTCTAGAGGTTTTCTGTAAGTGTTTAAATTAATTTTTGGAGTTATTTAATTTCCCCATTATGGTCATATTCATTTGGAAGAGACTTTGATCTGCCATGCAGAGCATCTCTTCCATCTGCCTATTAGAAGGGGTTTTTGTGGAGGACTCAACAATGACAGACCAAGTCCTCCGTCTGTCACAGCCCTTTGAAAGTGAAGATGCTAATAGAATTTGTGACCTTCATTGCTGTAGCTCAGTGTAAGCTTGTTACTGAACACAAGAATTATTTATTCTTTAAAAAACTTCTGTTTTAATATAACAGCTCCATTGATATATAATTCATAGGCTAGATAGGAGTCACCCTTTTAAAGGATGCAGTTCAGTGGTTTTTAGTCTATTCACAGAATTGGGCAACCACAGCCACCATCAATTTTAGAACATTTTTATAGAAACCCTGTGCCTGTTATCAAACCCTCCCCTTTCCCCCAAACTCCAGCCCCTGGCAACCATTAACCTACTTCCTGTCTCTATAGATTTGCCTACTCTGGACATTGCATATAATTGAATCATGCAACGTGCAGCCTTTTGTGTCTGGCTTCTTCCATTTGTTGTAAGGCAGTGGTCCCCAACGTTTTTGGTAGCAGGGACCGAATTCACGGAAGACAATTTTTCTATGAATTGGGGGGTGGTGGGGGGATGGTTTCAGGATAGTTCAGGTGTGTTACATTTATTGTTCAACTTTATTTCTATTATTCTGTTATTATTATGTGAGCTCCACTTCAGGTCATCAAGCATTAGATTCTGGAGATTGGGGACCCCTGACTTGATGTTTTCACGATTCATCCATACTGTAGCCTGTATCAGTGCCTCAGTCCATTTTATGGCTGAAAAATGCTGAGTGTGTTGGCCTTCCTCAGTTAATGCTCCTTTGTGGTGTTTCCACTTTTTGTCACTTGTGATTTATGCCAACGCACTCTCTCTCTCTCTTTCCTCCTCCCCTCTATCCTCCGTCTTTTTTCCGTTTGTTGTTTTTCCTGGAGGTTCTTGTGCTCTGCTTGTATCGATGCGTTTCTTCCAGAAAGCTTTAAACCAACATCCTCTGGGGTGGGACCTCCCTATGGCAGTGGTTGCTTTATGGCATGTCAGGACCCTGGGTGGGTTTGAGTTAAGCTCTTTGGTGTCCACAGAGATGCCATGGGTATTCTTTTCAGTAACCTTGAGGATTGGGCTTCCCTGGTGGTTTAGCTCTAAAGATTCCACCTGCAGTGAAGGAGATTCAGGAGACTTGGGTTCAATCTCTGGATCAGGCAGATCCCCTGGAAGAGGGCACAGCAACCCACTCCAGTATTCTTGCCTGGAGAATCCCATGGACAGAGGAGCCTGGTGGGCTACAGTCCACGGGGTCACAAAGAGTCAACACAACTGAGCAACTAAACCACCACCAGCACCTGGGGATCAGGATTTCTGTGTGACAGACACACAGGTGGCTCAGGCACTGCTGAGCCGTCTGCTCTTAGAAGTGCAGACTTCTTGGCCTTTTTTCTTCTTTTTCACCCTAATGGCTGCTTTTTCTTGAATGACTACCCTGTGGGCCTCTATATGACAAGGTAGCCTTTCCCCTGAGCCAAGCAGTGGTCCCAACTTCTTTCCAAGGCATGCACTTAGGTCCTGGCAAAGATACGTGACCCAAGGTCACTCTCAGAAGGGCCCCAGTCCAATTGCATAGTCCTATTTCTAAAAGCAGAAGTCAGGAAACCACAGTTGTACAGACCCCACTTTCTCTGGGCACAGGTGTGACCCCAGCCTCCCCCTCCGGGGAGCTGCTGCCAGAGGAAGGGGCTCCATAGGCCAGCCTAGAGTCTTTTGGTTCTCTCTATATTTCCACACCTTGTTGTTCAGTCACGTGTCTGACACTCTGTGACCCCATGGACTGCAGCACACCAAGTTTTCCTGTCCTTTTCCCTTTCCTGGTGTTTTCTTAAACTCATGTTCAAGATGCTTTCATTAGTAGACTGTTCACTGAACAGTCTGTTTTTTGCACCTTGAATTTTCTTTTTTTTTTTTAAATGAACGGTCCATTTCTTAAATTAATAGGCAACCTGACTGTGCTTTCAATAGATAATGAAGAGTTAATTGTAGTGTAAGAACACCAATGAAGGGTCTGAACACAGTGAATATGGCTGCAGTGAAAGTTAAGTGGCTTGACTAGGAATATTATACAGAACAACAGGCTGCTTGGCCCTTTTCCACTTTAAGTGTCATTAAAGAGCATTTGTGTGTTGATAATGCTCTGGTCCTACCTGGTGTTGAGAGACTTCTCCTAGGATTGGGATGATCCTTGCAGTGGCTAGATGTGGAGCTTGGCTCAAACACAGAGGTGCTTAAATCATGGATTTATAATAATGTTTTATTATTTCAACATTAGCCGGCTTTGCATATAACTGGGAACTAATTTTGAAGTTTGCATGCATTCTCAGTCACTAAGTTGTGTCCAACTCTTTTGTGACCCCATGGACTATAGCCCGCCAGGCTCCTCTGTCCATGGGATTCTCCAGGCAAGAATACTGGAGTAGGTTGCCATGTCCTTCTCCAGGGGATCTTCTGACCCAGAGATGGAAAACCCAGCATAGCCAAAAATAGATAACTAAATAAATTTTTTAAAAAGAGTAAATTATGGTTTGTTTATGCTGGAGCTGGGTTAGTATTCACAATCTGTGCCTTCTCTATCTTGCTGTCAACTGAGGTTTTTTTTTTTTTTTTTTTTTTCTGGTTTGGGTTCATTTTAGCAGATTTAAAGAAAGCTTCCAGTTCAAATGCTGCAAAATCCAACCTACCCAAATCTGGACTTCGTCCTCCTGGCTACTCGCGTCTCCCCGCAGCCAAGCTGGCAGCCTTCGGTTTCGTCCGGAGCTCCAGCGTGTCCTCGGTGTCTAGCACCCAGTCGGCGGACAGCGCCCAGCCCGAGCCCGGCCGGCTGGCCAACCGTAAGTGGGGCGGACGGGTGGGCGGGCAATGCTGCTGTTCCCAGGCAGGCCTGCCCAGCAGAGATCGAATCAGCACATGTGCATGGGATTGCAATTTCTGTGTGCATAAAGTAACAATTCGGGTTGACTACCTCACTCTACCATGGTTGGGACTTTAAAAATTATCTACTGTAGAGGGAAAAAAGCCTGTTTGACACTACCATTTTCTAAGTTATACGGGGAGTGAATGTGCCTGAAAAGGACTTCTAAATTACTCTTAAATCTAGAAAGTGACTTATACCGGGGCTGATTCCAGGAGTCCTTTGCCTCATGCATTGTAGGTGAGAAGCCACAGAAAAATCCAAAAATGTTATTACCATGTTGTGCTGTCGTGAAGCATATTAGATGTGAAATATTAGTGGAAAGAATCATTTTAATCACATGTGATTATCTGTTATGCCTTCCTGTTGGTGGAGCACTCAGTCTCCAAAAGTCATCTCAAGGATGCTAGAAACAGGGAAGCCCAGCCAAGCTTCTTCCAAGTCCGTGCCAAGGAAGGTCCCCGTGAGATGAGATGGTGTCAGTCCAGACCTGCTTCCTGACACTGGTGCTGTAAGCTGAATTTGAAAGTATGAAGTCATAGCCTCCAAGCAGGTCCCAGCAGCAGCCCCTGTCCCTAAAGAAGACTCGGAGGCTGCCCTGTTCACCTGAGCCGTCAAGGCTCAAGCAACTTCGTAGACTCATCGACTGGATCTGAAGCTGTGCCACCTCAGATGTCAAGTAGTAATGATTTGCATACTACTTAGCAGCTTTCCTGTGGAGAGCTGTTTGAAGGATCATATGAGTTGAATCAAGTTGGAATAAGAGATAGTGAGGGGGAGAGAGAGAGAGGAGGAAGAGAGATTAAGAATGAGATTGGTTTTGTATTATTTGTTCAGTTTCCTTTCTCTAAGCTTATTTTATTCCCTGTTCTTTCTTGGGTGGAGCATTTGTACACTTGTTCTAAATTTTGGCCTGCCTGGTTATTCCTAAAAGTAATGGGTTATATTTTCCTTCCTCTTAATGTGTTTGTAAGCAATTCTGAGAGGTTCTTTGCTCCCTTGGTTCCCTGAAGGTGACCTGCTTTCACCTGGGAATCATTTTAGGAATCCCACTGGGATCGGGGGTTGCATCACGCTATGGTACACATCTCAAAATCTTAACACAAATATACTAGAGAACTATTTGTAAATGTGTGACTCTAATTTCTAGGTGTGTGTGTGTGCATATTAAGAGTCTGAAGGTTTTGAAATAGAGGAGCAATGATCTGTCATCATTTTTAATAGAGATTCCCAGGGACATATTTCTCTCTTAGATGGAGCATGAATGATAAAAAAAATCTCATATGGTATGTGTCTTTCCAAGGAAGGAGTTAAGATTTTGACTTCCTTTTTTTTTTTTTTTTTTTTTTAAGATTTTGACTTCTTAAAAAAAAAAAATTAACCTCAAGGTGAATTGAGCCCTGTCCCCACGGCAGGCGCTTTCTCAAAAGGAGAGGTGACAGGTGTGAATGGAGTAATTCCAGGTGTGCTTAGGGCATTTCTTCTCACCTGTGCATCAAAGGATGCTGGTCTGGGACTCCCTGAACACCCAAGGAGACAAGAGCTGTTATGTGCCAGAGAAAATAACTCTTAGCTTACAAACTTCATCGTAAAAGCAGTATTTACTCTCTTCAGGACTGTTTTCTATTTCTAAAAAACAGTATGTTAGAACTGATTTTTAAATTATTTACTGCCTAACTGTATATAAATTTGTCCTTCAGTAAATCACAGAAAAACTTCACACTTATTAATGTCTTAATACTGTTAGCTATTAATATTATGCTTCTGCTTGTTACTAGATTTAGTGTCAGGAAAACTTTTGTTCCTGATGCTTTGATGACAAGGATTAAATAAAATACAAAACTCTTGGAAGAGCTGAAAGTCCTTAGATTAACTCCTAGGAGCAAATGTTGCCAGTTTAGCTCATGAAAACAGCTAATATGATATTAGAGTTGGTTCCTTTTTGTTTCTTGTGTACCTTTCTTTAGGCATTATATTCACCTAGGGTTCATTTTAGGAATATGGCTGTAATAAGGGATTACACTGGAGAAGGAAATGGCAACCCACTCCAGTATTCTTGCCTCGAGAATCCTGTGGACGGAGGAACCTGGTGGGCTGTTGTCCATAGGGTCGCACAGAGTCGGACATGACTGAAGCGATTTAGCATGCATGCGTGCATTGGAGAAGGAAATAGCAACCCACTCTAGTATTCTTGCCTGGAGAATCCCAGGGACAGAGGAGCCTGGAGGGCTGCCGTCTATGGGGTCGTGCAGAGTCGTACACGACTAAAGTGACTTAGCAGCAGCAGCAAGGGACTACACAACAGACAGGAGATCCCTCAAAATCTGAAACATGATTATAATGGGAAACTATTTGCAAATGTGCAATTCATGATTTTAGACACTCACGTGCTGTAAGTAGTCTTGATACTGTCCATGTGACTGTGAATTCTGTATGGGGGACACTTAAGTGTTTTATTATGAATCTCCTAGTGTCTCCTGGGCTACCTTGGCTTATTTGCAGCTCTTCTGTGTGGTTTTTCTGTGTCCTGATGAGCAGGCGATGATGACTGTAAAGGGGTGGCCTGAGAGCCCTGACTGTGGTCTCACATGGAGTCTGCCCTCTACCTGAGGCTCAGACTCAGCACCATTCATTCAGCCCGCCAGGGCAGAGGCTTCCCAAGGCAGGTGCCCTGATGTATGTGTCTTCTGACCGTCTCTACAAAGTTTTGGCAGGTGGAGACGACACAGGGAAAGAAATCATCTGTTGGTCCTTAGAGCCTGAGGGTATTTTACCATCCTCTCCACCCCTGCATTTTATAGCTGAGCAAACTGAGAATGACCTGGTCCCTGGGACCATGTTCTTCTTCCTCCGTTTAGTTCTTAAAGCTGCCATGCATGGTAAAGACACACCCATGATGTGGAGTCTTTTCTCTCTATTAGGGAAGCAAATCTTAGAGTCCAGTTGTCATGAGAGGGCCCTTAGACCCAGCCCGCTCCTTCCTGCCCCACCCCTCCCCAGATGTGTGTTCCCGGTGATGGCCGGGTGTGTGGGGGCCGCTAGATGGTGAGGCAGTGCTCCTTGTAGGTTCAGGCTGGCTCCCCGAAACCCCCTGCTAGTAACCTGGTCTCTGGGTTAACACACAACCTTTATCCTCAGTGTGCTACAGGAGACCCACCCCGCCCCCCGCCACTCCTCTACAGGTTCATCACGGGAAGATTATGAGGTTGGCCAGTTTCGAACCGCAGATAAAACTTCAAATTCCACTAGGTCGTGACCCAGGTTTTTTTCTTTTTTTTTTTTGAAGATTGAAAGTGACTAGGAAGAAAATAATCTTCTAACTTAAAACTTAAGTTTCACCTTAAAATCATAGTATTTCAGCAGGTCTGACCCAGTATGTAGCTCATCATTTTTTTTAATAGTTATCAAAGAAAGGAAAAAGACTCTTCAGTATGCTTTAGGCAGTAGAAACTTTGGGAAAAACAATGGCTATGGAATTTAGTGTTAGTAACAAAGTATAGCCCAGAGGAAACACGGTTGTCAAATTTATCAGCAGTTAGGTTTGTAGACTTGATTTTCTCAGTGGATAAGGAGGTGTTTTTTAAAAGAGAATAGCACTTCTCTTAAATAGCTGTGTATTAAGAGGTTGGGGTCAAGCCTGCGTCCAGTGAAAGTGGGGTCTGTAAAACTGTGGTTTCCTGACTTCTGCTTGTAGAAATAGGACTATGGTATTGGACTGGGGCCTTTCTGAGAGCTGAAGTGAAGTGAAGTGAAGTAGCTCAGTCGTGTCCGACTCTTTGCAACCCGGTGGACTGTAGCCTACCAGGCTCCTCCCTCCATGGGATTTTCCAGGCAAGAATACTGGAGTGGGTTGCCATTTCCTTCTCCATTCTGAGAGCTACCACGTGTTAAACAGATAGCTAGTGGGAAGCTGTTGTATAGCGTACGGAGCTCAGCTCGGCCCTCTGGGATGACCTAGAGGGGTGGGATGGGAGTGGGTGGGAGGGAGGCTCAAGAGGGAGGAGGTAAATGTACATTTATAGCTAATTCATGTTGTTGTACAACAGACACCAACGCGACATTATAAAGCACTTATCTTCCAATTAAAAATAAAAAAAATACCAGTTAAAAAAAAGTTAAAACCTTTGGATGTGTTTGTGTAGGGGTGGGGGAATGGGAAAACTTATAGTTTCATGAATTAATCATTAATGAAAATAGATTATATCACCCAAGGATAGGATAATTTATGTGGAGGTTCATCTCTCATTATGGATTCTGAATAGCACCTAACCTGTTGGTGCTCAAGGAATAGAAACTATCAGAAAATAACATGAAGAAGGTGACATTTGCAGCTGTCTTTTTCAATTTCTCCTCCTCTTGTTCTCTTCTGTGATAGCTCATATTTTCTCTCTGCAATGAGCTGAGGCCAGAAATCCTGAAACAAAGAATTTGAAAAGAGAAAGCAGAAATGTGAAGGGTTTTCTCTTGTTTCTGTTTCTGGCTCAGGGAAGTAGTAGAATGTTTGGGAAAGTAGGGGTAGAACTGAACGTGAACAGAGAAACTGAAATGGGGATAAATAATCATGACCAGTGGATGTTTGTGCTCACAGCCTTAAAACTGAGTTGGGGTGGAGGGTTCATTTCTTTTTTTCTTTTTTGATGTGTATCTTTCAAGTTTATTCTCATATGCATATACACATTTTTTTCTTTCACAACTTTGGAGTCATACGTACTCTTTGAAATCTTTTTTCCCCCATTTAATCCATTGAAAACATTTGTCTCAGCCATTAGGTTTTCTTATATAACATGCTTTTTAAAAATTGGATGATAATCACTTTATAGTATTATATTAGTTTCTGCTGTTCAGTTCAGTTCAGTTGCTCAGTCGTGTCTCTTTGCAACCCCATGGACTGCAGCATACCAGGCCTCCCTGTCCATCACCAATTCCTGGAGTTTACTCAAACTCATGTCTGTTGAATCTGTGATGCCATCCAGCCATCTTGTCCTCTGTCGTCCCCTTCTCCTCCTGCCTTCAGTCTTTCCCAGCATCAGAGTCTTTTCAAATAAGTCAGCTCTTCACATCAGGTGGCCAAAGTATTGGAGTGTCAGCTTCAGCTTCCAATGAATATTCAGGACTGATTTCCTTTAGGATGGACAGGTTGGATCTCCTTGTAGTCCAGGGGACTCTGAAGAGTCTTCTCCAACACCACCGTTCAAAAGCTGTACCACAACATGGATCAGCTCTACCTGTGTCCCCACCCTTGTGAGCCTCCTCCCAGCCGCCCCCTCCCACCCCCCTAGGTCATCGCAGAGCACTGGGCTGGGCTGCCTGTGCTATGCAGCGGCTTCCCACTAGCTACCTGTTTTACACGTGCAAGTGTTTATACGGCAGTGGCACTCTCACAGCTCATCCCACAGAGGGTTCATTTCTGAGTAAGGTGATCTGGGAGTTTCTTGGAGGGGTTATAAACTGGACAGTATTTGGGGAGGTGGAGATGGGCTCGATCTAGGAGATACTTTGGGAGGAACCGTTGGTACATCCAGAAAACCTCCTGAAGTGCAGGGGTTGTCATTTCCTTCCCCAGGGCATCTGCCCGGACCCGGGCATTGAACTTGCATCTCCTGCATTGGCAAGCAAGTTCTTTACCACTGAGCCACCAGGGAAGCCTGACTGTGATCTGCTCATAGATAACAACTCAAAAGGTTAATCGGTCATTTGTAGTATAGTTATATTCAGAGCTTCCCTGGTGGCTCAGACGGTAAAGTGTCTGCCTACAATGGCGGAGACCTGGGTTCAATCCCTGGGTCGGGAAGATCTCCTGGAAAAGGAAATGGCAACCCACTCAAGTATTCTTGCCTGGAAAATTCCATGGATGGAGGAACCTGGTAGGCTACTGTCTATGGGGTCGCAAAGAGTTGGATATGACTGAGCAACTTCACTGTATTCAGAGCTATATCATTATGTGAACTGACGTACTAGTCTCACAAATGTCCAAGACCTTATATATCTCTGTGCATATAATTAGCTATGTTAAATGAATTAAGCTGAAACCCAGCTGTTGAGGGTTTTCTTTTGACTGTACCATGTACAGCATGTGGGATCTTAGTTCCTCAACCAGGGACTGAACCTGTGCTCCCTGCATTGGGAGCTGAGAGTCTTAACCACTGGATTGGCAGGGAAGTCCCTGAGGGTTTTCATGAGAGAATTTCAAAGTTTCCAAAATTAGTTATCAACATTTAGAGAGATTGGTTAGTCTCATTAAACTATAAAGTTTTCGTTCTTATTTTAATACTTGAAATAAGTAAGTGTTCTTTTAATTATTGAGTAAAATTTGGGTTTTTGCAATAATGATCTGAAGTGAAAAATAGGTAGCCTTTTTGGAAGGTTAATCAATGAAGGTGTGGGTTGGTGTAAAAGCATTTTGCAATGTTAAATCCAGTGTTTATGATTATGAATGCTGCAAAGTACATTTGCATACATGGCATGTTTGATTTTCTATATCTGACATGACTTCTAATAAGATCAGAGTTGATGAGAAGCATTATTAATAATTCCTGCCGAGGCAGCCATCAACCTTGCTCATGTTCCATTGGCAAAGAGGGAGTCATTCTTTATTCATGGGAAAAGCCGCTGAAAGGGACCTGTGAGCTTTGAGATTGAGCCTTATTCATGTCCTTGTACATTCCTTTTCAAAACACTCGGGCAGTGATTCACGACTACCCAGAGATGAGATTAGAGCGTAAATGTGTTTTGAAGGAAGCTGACCGTTTATGGTTGAAAGTAAAATAACTGAAACTTGTGGGAGGGAGTTAATATTTTTATTTATAGTGAAAATAATGTCTTACTGAACTGCCTGTTTTGGGTCCTTGTGTTGTTTTGTGAAGATCAGGTTGTCAGTTTTCTCTTCCCCAAATCCGAAATCTTTGAGTATCTATTATGGGGGAGCATGGAGCTCAGTCATGGGGCTGCAGTGACCTGGACCCCCTGTGAAGCTGGAGGCCAGTGGGGAGGTGAGAGGACGCAAGTGCCTCCTGCAGGGAGCTGTTGGTGTGGCTGTGATTGGGCGGGGTGGGGGGGGGAGGTACCTGAAGGAGGGAGCCCCGAATCCTCCCGACTGGAGGGTGAGGAAAGAGCCCTGTCCTCAAGTCTGCCCCCAGCTGTCTCAGCCCCTAAGGCATTATATCTTCAGATCGAATTATTCCACACTGCTTTTAGGTATTGAAAGTTTTCTGAATTTGCTGTGAAATAATCCAGCAAAGAAAAAAAAAATCCTGGGGTAGGGGGCAGTATAGATGAGAAAAGACAGGCAAATGTCTGATAATCCTTGAAGCTGGATGACAGAGCTCTGAGGGTTCAGGCCACTATTTACTTCACTTTTTTTTTTTTTTTTTTGTATGTTTGAAAAATTTTCATTTTAATTTGACCTTCCATTGAAGAAGTTTAAAGTCTCATCTTCTCTGTCTCAGCTTTCCTAAGAGCCAGTATAGCACAGTGGTGAAGAACATGGTCTCTGGAGGCACCCCTTGGGTTTGCATTCTGCTTCTGCCACTTGCTGGTTCTGTGACTCTAGTCAAGCCACTTATTCTCTCTGTGCCTCTATTCCTCATCCGAAAATAATATTGGTTTAGTCGCTAAGTCATGTCTGACTCTTGTGACCCCATGGACTGGAGTCCACCAGGCTCCTCTGTCCATGGGATTTCCCAGGCAAGAATACTGGAGTGGGTTGCCATTTCCTCCTGCAGGGGTACCTCCCAACCCAGGGATTGAACCCACGTTTCCTGCGTCTCTTGCATTACAGGCAGATTCTTTATCCACTAGCCATGGGGAAGCTAAAATGATGTTACTACTAATAAATAAAGTCAGAAGCCACCATAGGGTTGATGGAATATTAAATGAAATTAATATATGCAAACAGGGCCTTGCATCATCATCATCATCATCATCATATTTCTGTGACTGTTTCCATCCTTTTGCCATGTGCAGAAAGTTCTGTGTTGAGAAGGATTTAGCTCAGATGGAAAAATGCTGTGATGGATTAAGCATGTTTGGCTTAGAGTAGGGATACTGGTATTGATAACATCTAAGTGAGGGAGATGACATTCAGTCCATTGACAGTTGTCATCAGCTCTGTCATGTTTGGTGAATGCCTTTCTGAGTGTTAAAGTAAATGTATACCATTTATAAAACAGTAAGGTGGCAGTTCTAGAAGTTAACCAGTTGGTTTTTGTGGGAGTCACTTTCTTTTGGGCTATAAGCTTGTGGTTGTTTGTTTAATTCTCCAGTGTGTGCTCAGTCACTCTCTGCGACCCCATGGATTGCAGCCAGCCAGGCTCCTCTGTTCTTGAGGATTCTCCAGGCCAGAATACTAGAGTGGGTTGCCATGCCCTCCTCCAAGGGATCTTCCCAACCTAGGGATCGAACCCAGGTCTTCCACATTGCAGACAGATTCTTTACTGTCTGAGCCACCAGGGAAACCCATAAGACAAAGGCAGGGTGAGTCAGGTTTTGATCTCTTTATCTAAAACCCCTTAGTTCAGTCGCTTAGTTGTGTCCAACTCTTTGCAACCCCATGGACTGCAGTACACCAGGCCTCCCTGTCCATCACCAACATCACCCTGAGTTTACTCAAACTCATGTCCATTGAGTCCGTGATGTCATCCAACCATCTCATCCTCTGTTGTCCCCTTCTCCTCCTGCCTTCAGTCTTTCCCAGCATCAGGGTCTTTTTTAAGGAGTCAGTGCTTTACATCAGGTGGCAAAGGATTGAAGCTTCAGCTTCAACATCAGTTCTTCCAGTGAATATTCAGAACTGATTTCCTTTAGGATTGACTGGAACTCCTTGCAGTCCAAGGGGCTCTCAAGAGTCTTCTCTAACACCATAGTTCAAAATCTCTCTCATTTCACTCTCCTAGAACTCTTAGCATGTTAATTGTTTAAGAGACTACATTCAGTTTGGTTCACTTTATTTTTTTATTTATTTTTAATTGGAGGATAATTGCTTTACAACGTTGTATTAGTTTCTGCCATACAACAACGTTAACTGGGAATATGTATACATATATCCCTTCCCTCTTGAGCCTCCCTCCCACCCCTCCCCCAATCCCGCCCCTGTAGCTTGTCAAAGAGCACTGAGCTGGGCCCCTGTGTTGAGTTCCCTTTAAACGAAATGTATTTATATGCAAGGTGACTAATACATAGCACATTAATCTACACTGATGGCTTTTAAAACCTCTGCTCAAAATAGAAACTGAGTGTTGGATCTGATTTTTGTTCCTGTGCCTGTAACGTCTGCGGGAAAAAAACGGGAACATTTGATTTTGCCGTGTTTGAAGGGCTTCACACAGCTTCTCATTTTGCTGGAGTCTAATTTCCATTGTACTAGGATTTTACTTTGTCGGATATCTCAACCCGATGTGGGTGGGAGGGAGAGAACAGTGAGAACAAAAACCAAAGTGAGCTCCTGATTTTCTCTGGAAATGAGGAAGTGAGACACATGCCTCTGATAGATTTAAATACCTATTTCCCTGGAATCTGTAATTATGTAATTTAAAGTCTTCTTTGTAAGGAAAAAATAGAACCATTTTCACTGAATCCTGCTGTTAATTTTCCCAGTGATTCCCACACATTCAGTTCTTTCTTTTTTCTCTCAGTTTGCTTGCTTCATACACACACATTAGAACAAGGTGCTTCTGGGTGTTACTTGGCATTGCTTATAAGTGAAAATATTTTCTTTATTGCTCAAGTAATACCTAGTTTATTCGTTTTGAATCAGATATGTGAGCAAAACTTAGAAATCACATTGCCTTTCAAAAGGTTTATAGGTGCTGTATTCTTACCTGTTCTAGCACATTCAAGATACTTAATGAAGAAAGGGTACCTTGAACTATGAACTAAGATAAGAAATATGCTACACTTGCATGCATAATATGTAATAAGATTAGCATTTATGGTAATAGGATAATTGTTGGGAAAGTCAGTTAACCTCACCGAACTCAGATTTTTATTACAAACGTTGGAAAGGAGTGAATTAATTGAATTGACCACTTCGAACTCTCAAGAGCTGGCATCTTGCAGCTGAATTCTATAAAAGATATGGAATCATTTATGGCTCTTAAGTGGTGGGTAATCAGAACTGTATTAGTTGAGAAGCATGAATACGATAATATAAGTTAGTTTGGAGAAGAGAGTAGAGGGTGAGAGATCTTAGTTCTGCCAAAATCAGGGATCTGTCCCTTCCTGGCCTTACCTTATTTTGTTAGTTTTGTCTTGTTATACGAGATGGGCATTTCAGGACAGTAACAGACAGATAACAGCTGAAAGGTTTTACTGCCCTGATTTTTTGCTGTAAACTACAGAGCTGAGATTTTTGGAAGTCACCTTCTTGGTCCTGCCCTTTGCCTTATGCGGGGCATCTGGGATTATTGGTCTGGCATCAGAGCAGAAATCAGGAAGTTATGACTTCCAGACTCATACTGACTTCTCCTGGGACCACTGCCAACAGTGTGTGCATCCTTGTATCCTGTAACAGACACAGACTGTCATCTCTAAAGGTTCATAGAGATCCTTGCAGTGTCTTCCTTAGGGCAGCAGATGGGGTCACAGATCAATACTTCCTTTTGCTTTCAATGAGAAAGAAAATCAATTAATGGTGATGTCAGAGGGTTCTTGGGCTCCCCTAACAGACAGCAACTGAGAGGGGAGGGCTGGTGGGAGCATGAAGTAGGCATCAGCAGTGGGCACAGAAAGAAAAGACCAAATGAGAAAGAGAACCGAGAGGACAGGAGCACCTGGGAGGGTGGGGGTGACAGCAAGGGAGAGGGACCACTCCGAGAACTAGGGGTTCAGGAGGAGCAGTGGGTGTGTGGGCCTCGGGTCTCTTGAGTTCCTAGGAAAGCATTCCTATAAATACATCCGGCAGTATTACAGAAATGCTGGAATGAAATGAAGGAGCAGCCGTGGAAAATAGGTGGTGTTTGGAGCCATGACTGTCAGCAGTGAGGGCTGTAAGTAGGCTGGGATGGAAGAGGCATGGAGACAGATTCTGGAGGGCGTGTCCAGCTAGGGGGGGACAGGGCTGGCACAGCAGAGAAGGCATAGTCATCTAGGGAGTGGAGCCACTGGAAGGTACAGCCTCGCTAAGGTGGGTGGTTGTTTAGTTGCTAAGTCCTGTCCAACTCTTTGCAGCCCCATGGACTGCAGCATGCCAGACTTCCCTGACTTTCAGCATATCCTGGAGTTTGCTCAAGCTCATGCCCATTGAGTCAGTGATGCCATCCAACCATCTTGTCCTCTGTCGTCCCCTTCTCCTCCTGCCCTAGATCTTTCCCAGCATCAGGTTTTTTTCCAGTGAGTCAGTTCTTTGTATCACGTGGCCAAAGTATTAGAGCTTCAGCTTCAGCATTAGTTCTTCCAATGAATTTTCAAAGTTGATTTTCTTTAGGATTCATTGGTTTCATCTCCTTGCTGTCCAGGGGACTCTCAAGAGTCTTCTCCAGCAGTACAGTTCAAAAGCATCAGCTCTTTGGCACTCAGCTTTCTTTATGGTCCAACTCTCACATCTGTACATGGCTACTGGAAAAACCATAGCTTTGGCTAGACGGACCTTTATCAGCAAAGTAATGTCTCTGCTTTTTAGTATGCTGTTTAGGTTTGTCATAGCTTTTCTTCCAAGGAGTAAGCGCCTTTTCATTTCATGGCTGCAGTCACTGTCCATGGTGATTTTGGAGATGAGAAAATAAAATCTGCCACTGTTTCCATTTTTCCCCATCTATTCCATGAAGTGATGGTTTACTTCTTCTAGTAAGTTCCAGAAAATTCCCTCACTTCCTTTTCCACACTAGAGCATTTCTTCTCCATGCCCGTGATATTTTCTCTAATTTGAGAGCTTTGTTCTTTATTTTAAAAAATTTTTAATTGGAATATAGTTGATTTACAAAGTTGTGTTAGTTTTAGGTGTGTGTGCATGCTAAGTCACTTCAGGCATGTCCAACTCTGTGGGACCCCATGGACTGTAGCTCCCCAGGCTCCTCTGTCCATGGGATTCTCCAGGCAAGAATACTGGAGTAGATTGCCATGCCCTCCTCCAGGGGATCTTCCTGACCCAGGGATCGAACCTGTGTCTCCAACATATCCTGCATTGGCAGGCGGGTTCTTTATACGAATGCCACCTGGGAAGCCTATTTTGGACGGGTGTGTACAAATATGACCTTACTACACCTTGACCCAGAGCCACAATGAAACCTCCCCACCCGCATCTCTTGCTTTTGTCACAAATAAACGTGACAAGAAATGGTCACCCCAGACTCTTCCACCACGGCTGCTGTCACAGATATTTAAGGCTGGAGTGTTTTCCCAGCACTCTTTCTTGGAAACCGTGTACGGCAGGGAGGTGACAGGCAGACCGCCTCAGCTGTCAGCTGCCAACACCCATCTACGCAGACCCCTTTGATTAGAAAATGAAAAATGCCAATACATCTTGGGCGCTGTCGGCCCCGAGGTTTGCCTCTAAAGTCGGTGCCCACGCAGTAGACTTCTGTGGCCACCAGTGAGGTTTGCTAATGAAGGCAAATGAGGCTGCCTGGACCTGTCACAATGGTTTTACTGAACAGATTCGCTAATTAAGCCGGGGGTCAAGGAGCAGGTGTTGTTTCAAGCAGGTGCTGTTAGTTTGTGTCCAGCAGTGACTCTGCCAGTGCACACGAAGCAGTCCAGTTCTTTCTGGTAGTTATTGCAACTGTGGAGTGGGTGTGCTTATTGCCTGGTGCCTGGTTCCTTGTCTAGAAAGGGTCAGTTTCCTCTAGCCAGACCTTTCTGTGGCTTGGGTGTCTCCATGCACTGCACTCGCTTTCTTCTTCACATGTCCTTAGTTGTCTGTTCCTTCCAGCAGCCTTGGTTTACCATTCCAGAAGCCTGCAATGTCCACCTGGTGTCTTAGATATTATCCAAGTGATCCTGACCGTTCTGCAGAAAAGGAGAGGGTGTGAGGAGAGGTGAGATGACTTGTCCTCACTCCAGGGTGAGTTAGTGATAAGCCTGGGGCCGGATCAGTCTGACGCCTCATCTCTTGATGCATGCCAGGCTGAAAGGCACTGGATGTCACTTGAGGGTTTACTGGAGAAATGTATGCTTGTTCCGTGTGCGGCTCGAGTCTTAGGACAAGGCGATTCCAGCGTTGAGGTCCTACAGTGTAAGTTGGCCGCAACTGGAATCCAGCAGTTTCCTGTGACATTTCTTTGCTGAGGACCCAGAGGAAGCGAGTCAAGGTGCCCTGGGACCCAGAAGCCTGTTAGCTGTGGGTCTGTACTGGTTGAGCTTCCTTGTGAGTGGTCCCCAGAGACGAGATGGTGGGGGTGCGAGGGCTGTTTGCTGAGCACAGACCTTGGTGGACCCCGAGCTCCTGCTCACAGACTCCAGGAGAGGCAGTAAGGGCCACTGGGGACTCAGAGGACAGATCTACATGCTGTCCGGGGCCATCACCTGGGACAAATCCCAGGTCCCTGTGGCATCCGGTGCCACGTAAGGGATGGGACCGTGGTTTCTGAATTGCCTTCTATGGATTCTGTGTCTCTGGAGCAGAAGGTTCTTAGGGGTTCCGGGACCCCGAGGACACACGTTTGCTCCTTCTTACACTTTCATTCAGAAGCTGTAAGGAAAGACCCCTAACATTTCTCCTATGTTTTTCCTCTGTTACAATTGAAGGGCATACGAGTTATGCTGTCTGTATATAGTATTGTTCACAGTATTGTAATTGAGTGTTTGAAAGTTGCTAAAAGTGTTGATCATAAAGGTTCTCATTGCAAGAAAAAAAATCTCTAGGAGTTTGGGGTTCACATACACCCACTACTATATAAAATAGATAAACAACAAGGAAGTATATTCAACATTTTATAATAATCTATAATGGAAAAGAATATGAAAAAGAATATATATATGATGTGTCTATATATGTATTCAGTTACTATATATATATTCAGTTGCTATATATATATATTCAGTTACTATATGTATATTTAGTTACATATATGTAACTGAATCACTTTGCATACACCAGAAACTAACATTTTAATGAACTATACTTTGATAAAAAAATTAAAGTCTTAAAAAAGTCTCTATATGAAGTGATGGATCTTAATTTATTGTGAGGATCATTTCACAATATTTGCATAAATCAAATCATTATGTTGTATTCCTAAAACCTGTACAGTGTTATATGTCATTTATATGTCATAATGTCTATTATATGGTTGTGTGTGCTTAGTCACTCAGTCATGTCCAGCTCTTTACAGTCCATGGACTGTAGCCTTCCAGGCCTTCTGTCCATAGGGATTCTCCAGGCATGAATACTGGAGTGGGTTGCCATGCCCTCCTCCAAGGGATCTTCCTTACCCAGGGATCAAACCCAGGTCTCCTGCATTGTAGGTGGATTGTTTACTGTCTGAGCTGCCAGGGAAGCCCATATGTCGATTATATCTCCATGCAAAAAATATAAAGATAAATGCCTAGATTTCCTTCTACTTTAATGTTATAATAATAATTAGAATTATTGGAGACTTTTAAATATGTTTATTCACTTATGTTTTGTAAACATGGGGAGTGAAGTGAGAAGAAAAGAAAAAAAGAGTAGAAAAAAGAAGATGGAAATGTATCCCATTTTTAAAAGATGAGATGAATGAAAAAGGGAAAATGATTAATTGTCTCATGCTTACCAGAGACCAGAGAAAGAGTTGAAATTTCAGTAGGCGCTGAGAGGGAAGTTCACCACCTAAGGATGGCCCAGTGCTCCTGGGGTCTGCTGTGTGTTACAGTCCCTTCTATGATTGAATTCGGTTACTTCTGGCAATGAGATCAAAGTGGGGCAGAAATAATCTCTACAACATTCTGACAAAATTAAAAGATGAAAGGAGGCTGTATAAAATAATTAATCTCGCGAGAAAAAGCAGAACTTGCTTGTCTCCAGAAAAGACTCTGATAAAAGCCTTTCTTATAAGTTATGTCATGTTGTGGGACAGACAAGACATGGAACAAAACGCCAAATGACTTCCCTAATCGAACGTGACAGCGTTTGAAAATTCCCATCTTTCTCTGTTTCTCAAGGGAGTATTCTTTCAGTGATGATGAAATTTCCCATGGTTCCTTACTACTTCTCAAGAGGTAACCATATGGATGTTTTATGAGGCAGTGATAAGAAATAAGTCTGGCTCACCCCTAAGAAAACGGTCTCCGTATAAGTCGGGCAGATGGGTTGTCAAGTGTGGATCTCAGAATGCCTTTGATCACTCTCACATTCAACCAGACTCCAGCAATATTTTTAGTTTTTATTGAAGTATAGTTGATTTACATTGTATTGGTTTCTGGTATATGGCAAAGTGATTCAGCTATACATATCTCTATCTCTGTATCTACACATAGATTTTTTTTTGTACATTCTCTTCCATTATAGGTTTTTACAAAATACTGAATATAGTTCCCTGTGCTATACAGTAGGTCCTTGTTATCCATTTTGTGTATGATTGTTCAGTTGCTAAGTCATGTCTGACTCTTTGCGACCCGATGAACTGCAGCATGCCAGGCTTCCCTGTCCTTCACTGTCTCCCTGAGTTTGCTCAAACTCTTGTGCATTGAGTCAGTGATGCCATCCAGCCATCTCATCCTCTGTTGCCCCCTTCTCCTCTTGCCCTCAATCCAGAAATATTCATTAGGTACCCATTGCTTTTGTCCTGGGCTGAGCGCTGGAGGAGCAAGGAGTCCCGCCCCGTGGCTATGCAGTTACACCTGGGCTGAGGGCAGTGCACGTCTGGATGAAGATGGAAGCCTGGATGAAGAAGGAAGCAGAGAGGACTGGGAGAGGATTGCCGCTCTGCCCTGAGAACGCTGTCGATTTATTGTCTGGTGCTCCCGTCACCCCCAGCATCAGATGGTGATGACTGAGACCTCTCTGGTGGTCCAGTAGTTAGGACTCTGCACTTCTACTGCAGGGGGTACGAGTTCAATCCCTGGTCGGGGAACTAGGATCCCCCAGGCCATGTGGCATGACCAAAAAAAATAAATGGCGATGATGGTAGCATCCTCTTACAGAAACAACAAATAGGTGGTCTCCCTTGTTGAAGGGGTAAATAGTTTAGCCTGGCATTCAGGATCTTCCTCAATCTACTGTGAACTTTTTCCTCGAAGCCGTGTTATTCCACTGATGTAAAGAATTGGTTCCTGCCATTGAGGAGGTAATAGTGGATGAGTAAATAGTTTGTTTAAGGTAAATTATTCCAGTATAGTACAGTACCTACAGAAGGAGAAGTATGAAAAAATAGAGCACATACAGCATCGAGTGGCCACTTTGTACCTATTATGATGGCTACTATCAGAAAAGAATAGTGTTTACTTTATGGTGGTGAGGAGTGGTGAGGATGGGGAGAAACTGGAATCCTTGTACATTGCTGTTGGAAATGTAAAATGGTGTGGTCATTATGAAAAACAGTGTGGTGGTTCCTTGAAGAAATTAAATATAGAATTACCATGTGATCCAGTATTCCACTTCTGGGTGTATATCCTGAAGAAATAAAAGCATGGTCTGGAAGAGATGTGTGTATAGCCACGTTCATAGCAATGTTAATTATTCACAATAGTCAAAAGGTGGAAGCAACTCAAATGTCCATTGGTGGATGAATAGAAAAACCAAGTGTGGTATATACATATAATAGAATGTTAGCCAGCCTTTAAAAGGAATGGAATTCTGGCATAGACTGTAACATGGGTAACCTTGAGGACATTATGCTAAAAGAAATACTCCAGAGAAATCAGGACAAATATTGTGTGACTCCACATACATGACTACCTAGGGTGGTCAAAATCAGAGTCAGAGAATAGAATGGTAGTTACCAGGAGCTGGGGGATGAGGAGTTAATGTTTAATAGATGCAGAGTTTGGGTGTTTTGAGATGAACAAAGTTCCGGAGATGATAGTGGTGATGGTTGCATAGCAGGGTGATTGTGCTGATGCCAGAAGACTGTAGACTTGAGGAAAGGTATGATGGCAAATTTTACATTATGTATATTTCACCACAATTTAAAAATCAAGTTAAAAGAATCTGGTGAGGGCCAGTGATGTAGTAGCTACTAAGGAAATAGAAATCTGGATCAAGTGGGCCAGGATGTCATTTTGATGACTTCAGGATGGCTTGTAGGACCAGAGGGGCTTCTAGTGTTACATTTCATTTTGGGAGTGTCTTACGTGTAGGTGTGAGGTTTGGGTGTGTAAGGTAGCACCTACAGCTTCTTGAGCAGCTTCATCAGTTTAAAAATGAGGAGCTGCTCCAGTAGTTTGCAGTTAAACCCCAGAAACACTTGGGGTTGCCAAGCAACATACGACTACCGCCAACAGAAGCAAATCTAACATTAACATTATAATCACCTAAAACGATAGAAGACATGTTCCATCTAAATGTTTTCATTTCTACCTACTTTAATGAAAAGTATAAACACCTGGATTGTCACATGCTGTGCCGTTTCCATCAGGACAGTGTTTCGCATTGCAGCTCCCGTGTTTTCTCTTTTTTGCCAAAGTGTCTTCCAGAGATGAGGGGCCACCAGTGGGTCTCTGCCGCCAGATTCACACTGCTCTGAGGACTGTGTGTATACATCCGAGATGTTCTGAAGCCACTCAGCAGAATAACACTGCACAATGGCAAACTTTTTCTTTAACGATGATTTTTGAAAAGAAAAAAGCCAGGGGACTTCTTTTGGTTAAGCCTAGGCAAAAGAAAAAAAGGATAGTAATTAGATGGCCCATTGTACTTTCTGCACAGAGCATGGGAACAGACCTACACAAGAGAGCCTTTTGTGTGAAGCATCCTCATTCTAATGCCTGCAATCCACAGAACAGAATCAGTAGGAAACATTCAAAATTGAAGTGATTCAACTAACACTCCACAGGTTGCATGTGTGCTAAATCACTTCAATTATGTCTGACTCTTTGGAGACCCCATGGACTGTAGCCCACCAGGCTCCTCTGTCCACGGGATTCTCCAGGCCAGAATTCGAGAGTGGGTTGCCATGCCTTCTTCCAGGGCATCTTCCCAACCCAGGGACTGAACCCAGGTCTCTTCTGTCTCCTGCATTGACAGGTGGGTCTTTTACCACTAGCACCATTTGGGAAGCCTATGCACAGGTTATGTACAGAAGAGAAGGGATACTTTTTCCTTCCTTCTAAAGCAAGAGCTGTGTGTTCTCCTTCACCATGTTTGACCAATAGCATCTGGAGCAGACTGAGGAGGAATACAGTGAAGCGTGTGAATTACTCTGACACTCTGTTGCTTTCTCCAAATGCCGAAAAGCAGGTAGTGGGGACTTGCTCTTTGCCTAAACTCTGCTTGTTCCCTGGAGCCCACGTGGCCGATACATCCAGTCCCTGGTCTTCTCGGCTCTGCCTCTGTGACACCAGCGGACCTCAGTTCCTTGCCAACAGCTGCTCCTGATGGTCCCACCAGGAGCTTTTGCTTCTCCGTGATGATCTGCGTCATCCTTCCCACTTTCCCTTCCTGCCCCGTTGCCTGCCGTGGCTGCCCCAAACCTCTCCTACTCCCTGGACCTCCTGCTCGCCCAGCCCTCTCTCCACGCTCCCCTTGAGCTCTATCTTCCGCATCTCTGTCCAGAGCTAAAGTAGCTTCTCCATCTGTGACCTTAACCTCAGCTCCTTGCACAGCCTGCAGACCCCTTCTCTGGTGAAGCACCCTGGGTTGGGGTCCTGCCAGTGGATTCAGGAGCCAGCTGGCCCTGCTATACACCAGCTTCCCACCAGCAGCCTGTGGTTGGCGGGCCCCGGGTCTCAGGGTACCTCTGAGGGTGGGGGGTGATGCATGGGAAGCACGGTGAACAGGACCTGGCAGGGAGGCGGTGCCCCATCAGCGTTCAGCACTGAGATGCCTGCCTTCAGCATCCTCACCTCTCTGCCACCTCTCTGCTGGCTCTGGGACCTCCGCCTGGGGACCGGGAGTCCATTCCCATGCTTACTGGCTTCCTGGCCACTGGCCCCCGATCCAGCAGTCCATCTGTTCCCACACCCCTTCTGTACTTGCTCTCTAGGCTTTCAGTCCTTTTTTTTTTTCCCAAAGATTTTTTTTTGATGTGGGCCATTTTTAAAGTCTTTACTGAATTTGTTATAATATTGCTTCTGTTTTTTATGTTCTGGTTTTTTGGCTGTGAGGCATGTGGGATCCTGGTTCCTCTGACCAGTGATCGAACCCACACCCCTTGCACTGGAAGGTGAGACCTGAACCACTGGACCGTCAGGCAGGTCCTTGGCTTTCAGTCTTTATCAGCATTTCCTCCAGGAACCTTACCTGATCATCTGCCCCCTCCCAGGCCCAAGTGTGAGTTCGGGTCTCCCTAGACCTCCCTCCCACCACCCCCGTGATGGTCAGTTTTACATGTCAGTGTGACTGGGTTGTAGCCCCTGTGGTCCCTCAAGACATCAATCCTGGCATTGTTCTGTGGGGGTATTCTGTGGGTATTGGGTAGATGTGGTTAACATCTGTAATCAGCTGACTCTAAATAAAGGAAATTGATTATTCCCTATAATCTGGGTGGGCCTCATGCAGTCATTTCAAAGGAGTTAAGGGAAGGAAATGCAAAGAAAGAGGAAACGGAGGGCTTCCCCAGTGGCTTAGCAGGTAAAGAATCTGCCTTCCAATGCAGGAGACACTGGTTTGACCCCTGGGTCGGGAAGATTACCTGGAGGTGGGCATGGCAACCCACCCCATGGACAATCCCATGGACAGAGGAGCCTGGCGGGCTACAGTCCATGGGGTTGTAAAGAGTCAGACATGACTGAGCACACCCATGTATACATGTGGCTGATTCACTTTGCTGTACTGGAGAAAGGAATGCAACCTTGTAAAGCAACTATACTCCAATACAAATTAAAAAAAAACTTCACACGCACACATACAAACTGAGGCTTCCCTGAAGAAGAAGAAAGTCTTTCCCAAGACTTTCCTGGGAAAGTCCTGCCTGGGGTCCCCCTCACAGGCTGCAGGGTAAACTCTGGACTTGCCAGCCCCTGTCACTGTGTACATCAGTGTTGTGAAATAACCCCATGTGTGTTTGTATGTGCGTGTGAAAGGGTATCCCCTCTCTCGCGCAAACGTCCATGTGCGTGTTCAAACCCATGTGTGTTTGTGTGTGCATGCCAAAATGTATCCATTCCCTCTCTCGTGCTCACGTCCATGTGCGTGTTCAGATTCTGATCCGTTTCCCTGCAGTAGCCCCTGGCTCAGCCTCTCCCAGCTCACGCCCTGCATCGCGCCCGCTTCCTCTGCGTCTCCGCCGCTCTGACAGCTGCATGCAGGTGGGACCCATGTTTCCCCACCTGCCAGGCCAGCAGCTCAGTCTGTTTTGAATAAACGAGTGCTGGGAAAGTCCATCAGAATTTTATTACTGTATCCTTGAGCATAACAAAAACAGTGATGTAAAGAAAAATAACTTTCCTTGGGAGGGAGGTTCAAGAGTAGGGGGGACATATGAACACCTATGGCTGATTCACGTTGTCATATGGCAGAGACTAACACAACATTGTAAAGCGATTATCCTCCAATTAAGAATAAAAATAAAAAAGAAGCCTAACTCTCCTAATTGGGAGACGATTTCCTATCACTCATGTAAATGGAGTCTGTATAGAATTCTGTCTCCTTTTCTCCTGTCTCAGCCAGTAAGGACATTGGCTTTTACCCTCACCTTCCACCTCACCTGCTGGTTTCAGAGATAGAATCACTCATGTACCTGAGACTGTGATTTATTCTTTTCATTTCTGAGCCACCCACCTGAGGACTTAGCACTTTAATTTTCCTACACGTGCAGCTTTCCTAGTGGCTCAGACAGTAAAGAATCTTCCTGCAATGTGTGAGACACGGGTTCAATCCCTGTGTTGGGATGCTCCCCTGGAGAAGGGAATGGCAGCCCATTCTAGTATTCTTGCCTGGGAGATTCCAATTCCAGGAGGCTGGTGGGCTACAGTCCATGGGTCGCAAAAAATAGGACACAACTGAGCTACTAACACACACAGGTGAAGCATTTGAATGAAAACAGTTCATAAATAGCTATTCAGAGCTGGATGACTTTTTTTCCTATTTCATCCTTCGTTGGTATTTTTCACCAGTTGGATTCTTTGCAAGTTCTGGCAAGAAGTTTGTCTTGAAACCCAGGCTAAGGCCAGATGAAGATGCTGGTGTAGATTTGGGAAGTGAATTTACTCCCAAATCTTTTTAAGTCCAAAATTCTCTTACCATTTTTGCGTTGTACAGCGTTTTAATTTTCAGTGTGGAAATGACATTGCACTGGTACTTTTTACTCTTTCCTAGTTGGCTTGATCTGCCTGGCACACACCCAATCCCTGCTTTTTTTCTCCATCCTGCTGAGAGGACCACTCGTCCCCAGAAACTGTCTCTAGTCTCTGCCAGCGCTGATAAGGATCCTATTTCTTCGCAGGCGTGCGTCTGGGAGACAGTCAGGGCTGGCTGGCTGGCTCTTCACATGACTCAATGTATTTTGTCAAAGTTGCAACAGGCGGAAACTATGAACTCGGGCAGTTCCTTGAATTGTTTGGATTCAGAGACACTCGAAGGAGCTAAAAATAGCTTGGTGGTGAGAGGAGCGCCCTGGACGTTTCCCCTTGAGGAAGGAGCTCTACTTGCTCTTGTCTCCTGATTCTTGGAAAACCGTGTCTCTGGTCCCCAGGCCCCGAGGAACCACAGGACAATCAGACAGCGGGGGTTTGTCCTGTGCCCTCCAAGTCGTCTTCGTGTCTCCTTGGCCCTAAGAGAGAAGGACTCAGCACCAAAAAGGAGTGGAGAAGACTGACTGACGTGAAACGGTCAGAGCTTTGGAGAGATGGCCTCAATCCAGGGGGCTTCCCGGGTGGCTCAGATGGTGCAGAAATTGCCTGTAGTGGGAGAGACCCAGGTTCAGTCCTTGGGTAGGAAAGATCCCCTGGAGAAGGAAATGGCCATCCACTCCAGTATGCTTGCCTGGAGAGTCTCATAGACAGAGGAACCTGGTGGGCTACAGTCCATGGGGTCAGAGACGATTGAGCAATCCAGGTTGGGAAGAGCAGAAAGTGAGGATGGAGCTACAGGGATGAAGACAAAGAGGGGCTCAGGAAAGGAAAGTGGTCTGGCTTTGAGCTTAAATCATCAACTGGGATGTTCAACAATGGTAACTTCGCTAGAAGATGACCTTTGTGCCCTAGTTGCCCCATGCAAATTGTCAAAAAAGAGATACTGTGTTTGCCACACCATGTCTGTAAGAGAACCGGGATAATAAGCAGGAGTTTTCCCATCCTGGCAGCAGCTCAGGCTGGCTTTAGCCTCATAGAAAGAATGGGAACTTAGGCACTTCCCTGACAGTACAGCAGTTGAGAATCCACGCTTCCACTTCAGGGGGCACAGGTTTGATCCCTGGTTGGGTAAATAAGACCCCCTGCATGCTGTGTGGTGTGGCCAAGAAAAAAAAGAATGTGAACTTAGAGCTGGACGGTGTGGGTGTGCATCCCAACCATGTCACTCAAGTCAAAACCAAATATTAATATCATTGCATGGAAATTAAATCTCAGTACTCTTTATTTAAAAAATTGATCTTTCTTGGAGTATGGTTGTTTTACAATGTTATATTAGTTCCTACTGGACAGCAAAGTGAATCAGCTATATATATGTGTGTGTGCATATCTCTCCCCTCTGTTTTGGATTTCCTTCCCGTTTAGGTCACTGCAGAGCACTGAGTAGGTCCCTGAGCTACACAGTTGGTTCTTGTTAGTTTTCTAAGTATCAATCCTCTTGATTTTAAAGAAGAGCTATCTTATATGTGAATTATATGTCAATAAAAAGAAAAAAAAAGAACTGCCGATGCGTGCAAAAGCAAAGACAAAAAACATCACTTCCCAAATTATCAGGAAATATCTCTGAATGGTGGCATTTGAGGCAATTTTGTTCTTTTTTTTCTTACACTGTTTGGAATTTTGAAGACAGCCCTGAAGTACCTTTGCAGTTAGTCCATGGATAAAGAAATGCCAGGTTGTCTTCATCTGTGTTTATCAGAAAGGACCATCTTACAGCTTTGAATCGTTCTGAGCCTCAATGTTTTGCTCATATGTAAAAGTGAACAAGTACTGAACATTTTCAGTGATTAAATGGGAAATAAGAAAAAGAGAAAACTCTTCGTCTTTGGTGCCTTTATTTTTGAAATCAAAAGAGGAGCCCAGTTTGAAAGGAAAATGTGCATGATAAAACAGAGGTTGGATTCCATCCATGGGCCCTAAACACGGGGCCTTGTTGAGCATTTCTTTCGGCTTTTCTGACTGTTGTGGCAAGTGCAGTTTTACAGAATGATGGACACTGTGTGCACTTTCCCTGGTTTATGAATATTTAGCACCATGAGTACTCATAAATCCAGGGATCGCCGTGTAACTATTTTTTCCTGGCAGTCTGGTTTTTCATCTGGAATGACATTAAGATTCAGAAAGCACTGGCTGTCATTTGGCGCTGTTATTTGGGAGAACTGTAGTTCCGTTTTTCTATCCTTGGGCCAGGGCCCAGACTTTGTGGAATAATATGCCGATACTCTTTTTACAATCAGAGTTAACAGCACTGAACATTCCGGTTCACCATGGATCCTTTCCTGAAGTAATCTCCCGTGCAGTGGACCGCAGGTGATCTTTCTGTTTAGAATATACTTCCCTTTGCTTCTCCATTTGGTCGTTCTTTAAATAAAGAGATTCTGCCTGTTTGGGAAAGCTTGCTGTTTTGATAGCTGGTGGAGTCTGACTCTGAGTGGAAGGAGGATGGACTGAGCCGTGGTTGGACTGGAGGATGTGCTGTGTCCAGGATGCTGGCTCTGTGGCCCCTTTGCTTCCGTGTGGTGTGGGTGCTGATGCTGGGAGAGAGAAAGTGCTCTTTTCAGAACATACTGGGGTCAGATACGGTCAGTCAGTTCAGAGCAAAGGAGCCAGTAGTATGCAGTGGGGAGAGGGTTATCTCTTCAGTAAGTGGTGTTAGGAAAACCAGAGAGCCACATGCAAAAACTGGATCACTGTTCCACACCATACACAGAGATCAACTCGAAATGTATTAAAGACTTGAACGTAAAACCTGAAACCATGAAGCTCCCAGGAGAAAATATAGGGGGCTGATCCCCTTGACGTCAGTCTTGGTGGTGATTATTTGGACTTAACACCAAAGGCAGAGGTAGTCACAAACATAAGCAAGTGAGACTACAGACTACATCAAACTAAAGAGTGTCTGCATATCCAAGGAAAGCATTAAAAAAAAAGACAATTCATGCAATTTATGGAATGGGATAAAACATTTGCAAATCATATATGCAACAGGGGGTTAATATCCAAAATGTATAAAGACCTCATACAACTCGGTAAGGGGAAATAAGCCAAATAGTCTGAATGAAAAATGAACAGAGGAACTGAGTAGACACTTTCCCAAAGAAGGTATCATGGGTGTCAGAGGAAGGAGTAGGTGGGGAGTGGGGGAAAATGGATGAAGGTGATCAAAAGGCTCAAAATTCCAGTTGTAAGAGAAATCAGCTCTGGGAATGTATTTAAAAAGGAGAAAAGAAAATTTGGGTCGGGGATAGGGGAAGTCATGGTTCATTATAGTAAGAACAAGGAGGCTTTTCTTTTCTTTTTTTTAATGTGGACCATTTGTTTTTTTAAGTCTTTATTGAATTTGTTACAGTATTGCTTCTGTTTTATGTTTTGGTTTTTTGGCAGCAAAGCATGTGGGATCTTAGCTACCTGACCAGGGATCGAACCTGCACTCCCTGCATTGGAAGGTGAAGTCTTAACCACTGGATGCCAGGGAAGTTCCCAAGGAGGGTTGGCTTTATTTTTACACTTTGATGAACCCCCAGGATGTTTCTTGATGCTGGGACAGTCCAGTCTTCTGGTTGGTTAGTCGCTGCTCTTAGGGGAGCTTCACCCTTCCTGTTTTCAGGAAGTGTTCTGCCCATGAGCTCTGCTTAGCCACAGGTTGGAGGACCGGCTTAGGGTCTTGCCCCCATTATCAGGAGGGCAGAGCCGGGTCAAGGAGGGAGGAGGATTTAGCTGTTCCCTTAGCACCCCCGTGGACGGGAGCAGGCACATGTGTAGACTCTGAGCTTGTGGTTTCTATACCATCTCCCATCCTAGAATGTCTGTGTTTGGCAGAGTGTAGACCACGGCAGGGGGAGAGGTTGCAGGTATGTCTTTCAATTAAAAGGCAGAGCTGAAGCTCTCAGATAACAGTCACATTGGCCAGAGTGACCATTTTTGACACATTGAAGTCAGATCCAGGTCTCCTCCACTCCCAAGTCCCCAGATATTCCCACTCAGAGTTGAGTCCATGTCCTCACTGACGTGGCCGCTGTAGCCCCGTGTCACCGGGCTCCACTCTTCTCTGTCCCCTACGCTCCCTGCACTGTGGCCACTGTGGCCTGCTCACTGTGCATCCCGCCCCCAGCAGGCTCTCCCTGCAGACCTGCAGTTCCTCGCTCCAGCCTTGGCCCCGAGTTCCCTGATGACCCCACATTCATGACCACTCTCCCCTGCCTTCAGGACACACAAACTCTTCTTTTTCTAACAACACTTACTGGTGCACTTACTCTTTGTATTTAATTTATAATTTATTTATATGTATTGGTCTTCCCAGGTGGCTCGGTGGTAAAGAATCTGCCACCAGTGCAGGAGATGCAGGTTTGATTCCTGGGTCAGAAAGATCCCCTGGAAAAGGAAATGGCAACCCACTCCATATCCTTACCTAGAGAATTCCATGGACAGAGAAGCCTGGCCGGCTACAGTCCATAGCATCACACAGAGTCCAACTTGACTTAGCAACTAGACAACAACAACAGTATTCCATTATATATATATATACAGACCACATCTTTATCCATTCCTCTCTCAGTGGATATGTGGATTCCTTCCATGTCTTTGCTACTGTAAATAGTGCTGCTATTAACATTGGGGTGTGTGTATCTTTTTAAATTATGTTTTCTCTGGGTACATGCCCAGGAGTGGGATTGCACGCTCATATGGTAGCTCTATTTTTAGTCTTTTGAAGAACCTCCTTACTGTTCTCCATAGTGGCTGTGGAGAATTTATTACATTTCCACCAATAGTGTAGGAGGGTTCACTTTTCTCCACACCTTCTGCAGCATTTATTATTTGTAGACTTTCGTGATGGCCATTTTGACTGGTGTGAGATGATACCTCACTGCAGTTTTAATTTGCATTTCCTTAATAATTAGCAATGTTGAGCATCTCTTCATGTGCCTTTTGGTCATCTCTGTGTCTTTGGAGAAATCTCTGTTTAGATCTGGCTGTTTTTTGATTGGGTCATTTGTTTTTGATATTGAGCTATATGAGCTATTTGTATATTTTGGAGATTAATCTCTGTTGGTTACATTGTTTGCAAATATTTTCTCCCATTCTGTAGGTTGTATTTTTGTTTGCTTATGGTTTCCTTTGCTATGCTAAAGCTTTCCAGCTTAATTAGGCTGCATTTATTTATTTTTGCTTTTATTTCTGTTTCTCTTGGAGACATATCCAAAGATGTTTTGCTACAATTTATGTCAGAGTGTTCTGCCTACATTTACCTCTAGGAGTTTTATAGTATCCAGTCTTACAGTTAGGTCTTTAACTGACGTTGAGTTTATTCTTGTGTATGGAGTTAAGAGAAAGTTCTCATTTCATTCTTTTACATGGAGCTATCCAACACATTAATGTTTTTTCCTCCTTCACGTTGTGTTGGGTTAATGCTCAGAAAGCTCTTTTATGCATCAGTCACTTCTATTTCCCTCCAGCGCTTTACATTCTTTTTATATTGAAATCTTTAAGCTGTCTGGAATTAGTCGACTCTAATTTTGATTTGTAAATGATTGGCCAGTGGTTTGTAAACAACATATAGAAGGATCCTTTCCTCCTCTGATTTGAGATATTATTATCATACTATATTCTTTTATCAGTTGATGTATATTAGTTGACTGTATTTCTCCTAGTGAGTTGTCCGTCTTGAAATAAGGAGTTCCGTATCCTATTATTTTCCTCTTCTCCACTCCCTTTCTTGGTCTTCGTGGTTTCAGATCTAGGTGATCATGAAATTTACTTCCACCATATAAGAAACACTGCCCCATTTTGCAAGTGTATGCTACCGTTACTTAGATTCATATCTGTTCTCATTGGTTTGACACTTAGCTCTAGTCCTTTTGGGTCCTGACACTCTCTCTTGTGATCTTGAATTTCTGGCTTGTGCAGGTCCAGGGACTCTGAGACAGAGGTGGGTGGGGGTCGAGGAGTAGCCATCATCCCCTTCTGCCATCTTCCATTAGCTGGCATGTCGTGGGTCAGATTCTGTCTAGTATCACATGCCCTTTAATTGGCAACTGTTCCCCAAACACCCGGTTGAAATGTTAGGTTGTCAAGATTGTCAGTGGGAGGGTTTTCTTCTTCTTCTGAGTTTTCACAGATGAGAAACTACCCAGATACCATTTTTAAACCCTCACTTTAGCATTTCCCCATCGAAACAGAAAGGTGAAATTTATTTACGAATATATGCATAAAATCTCTCCCGATTTCATCAAGATAAGCAGTTTCTTAAACGAGGAGAATATCTTCACTTAAAAATAAGTGAGGAAACATGTTAAATTTGGAATCTTCAGACTCTTCGGAACAAGCTGTGAGGAGATGATGCCCAGAGGATGGGAAGGTCTTCTTCTCGTAGGAATGCCAGTTACCAAGGAATCTCCAGGCTGTCCCTGGCGCCACTATAGTTCCTGGCCCTTCTCACCAGCTGTTGTGGTCCGTGCAAACAGGGCTTTGCCGTGAGCCTGGGCTCCCTGCAGCCCTGTGTCCCGTCAGACAGCATGCCAGAGAACGTGAAGGAGAGCAGGAGTTAGCCCTAAATGCTGCAACTAATTATGGGGATGGTTTCCTTTTGTAGAAAACCAAGTCGCTAGTGCTTGGTGGTGTTCTGGACAAATTGTTCTCTGTCCTCAACAATTGGATGGGGGTTCATTGGCTTGGAAAACGATCCCCCAAAGATATTTGTTTTTTTTCCTCCTCTCCCTGGCCCAGTGCCCTGTTAGGCGAGGAGGAGGCACCAGTCATTAGAAAATGACGTTTTTCTCTGCTGAGCACAATGACCTGTCCTCTGCATAGTTTTAAGTGGAGCCCATGTGGTCAGATTCTCTCTGTCCATCCAGGGGGCCATCCTCCTGGGAAGCACCCTTTCCCAGGGGAGCTGCAGGTTGTGCTTGAAGATACAACAGAGTCCATGTTGGGTCTTCTCCCAGGTCTGATGTTTATGCTTCTGGATCACTGGTGTAGCTACCGAAGAAAGACAGGGTCAGTGTGCCCTGAACATCAGGAGTGGAATGAAACTGCCTTGAGGGTCCCCCAACCCTTTCAGGGGCCAGCGGAGATGAACTCTATTCTAATTCTCAACTCAATTGCTTGCTGACATAAAATATATTCCTGTTTGGTTGTTGAGGAACTTAAAGCATAGAAAACTGAACTACACCTCATTAGCAAATCTTTGTTGTCGTTGTGCACTCACTCAGTCAGGTTTGACCCTTTGCAACCCCACAGACTACAGCACATCAGGCTTCCCTGTCCCTCACCATCTCCTGGAGTCTGCTCAGATTCAGGTCCATTGAATCAGTGATGCCATCCAACCATCTCATCTTCTGTTGCCTCTTCTCCTGCCTCAGTCTTTCCCGACATCAGGGTCTTTTCCCGTGAGTCGGCTCTTTGCATCAGGTGGCCACAATATTGGAGCTTTAGCTTCAGCATGTCAGTCAATTTGACCGGAGCCTTGGGAACAAGGTGTAGCTACAGAAGGTTCACAGAAGCCCCATGGCAAGCCCTTTGTGTGCAGGACTAATTTCCCAGCCTTAATCAGAGCTGCAAATACATACTTAATAAGAATAGTGTGCTTCATTTAATGTGTTTCATTTTCTTTCCTTTGTGCCCTTTTGGTCAAATTATTAACAAATAAGCCAAGGCAGGATTTAAAAAAAAAAAAAAAGTGGTATTTAACTAAACATGTAGTAAATGCAAACTACGTGCAAAATAGTGTTCTAAATTGGATCATATGCTTCCAGCCACCCGAAATAGCTCACAGTCTAAATGGGGGTCTGACAAGTTTTTTTCAGGGACATACCCTTTGGGTAATGTGTGTGTTTCTGTGCCTGTGTGTGTGTCTGTGTATTTTACTTATAGTTACACATATCCATCTTTGGTTCTCAGAATTTAGAGAGTACCAGAGTCATGTGGAGGGCTTGTGAAAATAATTTTCTGGGCCCCACTGTTAATACTTCTGATTCAGTATATTTGAGGTTGAGAATGTGTTTCTAATCAGTTTCTTGTTCTTGTGCTAACTCACTTCAGTTGTTTCTGACTCTTTGTGACCTCATGGACTGCAGCCCTCCAGGCTCCTCTGTCCATGGTATTTTCCAGGCAAGAATCCTGGAGTGGGTTGCCATGCCCTCCTCCGGGGGATCTTTCCGACCCAAGGACCAGACCCTCTGCTCTGAAGTCTCCTACTTGGGCAAGCAGGTTCTTTACTACTTGCACCACCTGGGAAGCCCAGTCAGTTCCTGCTGCTAAGTCACTTCAGTCGTGTCCGACTCTGTGCAACCCCATAGATGGCAACCCATCAGGCTCTTCTGTCCCTTGGATTCTCCAGGCAGGACACTGGAGTGGGTTGCCATTTCCTTTTCCAATGCATGAAAGTGAAAAGTGAAAGTGAAGTTGCTCAGTCGTGTCCGACTTCCAGCGACCCCATGGACTGCAGCCCACCAGGCTCCTCCGTCCATGGGATTTTCCAGACAAGAGTCAATTCCTAGGTGGTGCTAATACTGCTAGTTCAGCAACCACTAGGTATAAATGCAGCATATTGAAAAAGTTCAGGTGTGTGAGAGGCAAAGAGTTCAATCCTAATCAGAGGAGGATAAGGTGAATCAGAGGTGAATGTTTCACCTGCTTTTAAAGGAGGAGAGAGGAGGCAGGTTGTCCACTGTGAGGCAGGAGAACATGTTGGCTTGAAGAGATGGCATATAAAAAACAAATGGAGGGACTTCCTTGGTGATCCAGGGGCTAGGACTCTCTGCTCCCAACGCAGGGCGCCTGAATTCAATACCTGATCAGGGAACTAAATCCCATGTGCTGCAACTAAGAGTTTGCATGCCAAAACTAAGACCTGGGGCAGCCAGGTAAATAAATAAATGTTTTTTTTTTTTTTTTTAAATCTGTATAGAACTGAAAAAACCAAAAACAAATGGTGGAGAAGTTTTGCTTAAAGGGGCAATAAACAAGTTACCTTGGTTGATGTCAAGGATAACTGGTTATGAAATAAGGAAGACATTAACAGAGGATGTTAGATTGGAGGAAGGGTGAGTGAAATAAAAAGGGTCTTTAACCAAGCCAGAGTGATCGAATCTTAAATAAAGTGAAAGTCGTTCCCAACTCTTTGTGACCCCATTGACTATATAGTCCGTGAAATTCTCCAGGCCAGAATACTGGAGTGGGTAGCCTTTCCCTTCTCCAGGGGATCTTTCCAACCCAGAGATCAAACCCACCTCTCCCGCATTGCAAGTGGATTCTTTACCAGCTGAGCCACAAGGGAAGCCCGATCTTAACTAAGTGTCACAGGAAATCACTGTAGGAACCTCAGAAGCAATAAGATGGAGCTTAACAAGATAACTCTGAGTCCTGAGTTGGCCAAACAGAGGTTGGGAAAACCCGGAAGCACCAAGACTATCCAAAGACTGCTGTGTTTATCTAGGTGTAAGATGGTGTAGACTTGTGCCCAGCTTTTGTGTGTGGAAATGCTAGTAGGAAAAAAAATAGAAAAAACACAGTTGAAACTACGGAGAACCTATAATTTAATAAAGTGAAAAAGACTCATCTGCCATTCTTCCTCCCTCCCTTCTTTCCTTTCTCCATCCCTTCCTTCCTTCCTTCCATTTTCTCTAAATACAGTCCTCCATGTATTGTCAGTGCTTAATAAATTGTTGACTGAACAAATAAATAACTTATAGGTAGAAAACGTTTTTCAACCTCTGTTTTCTTCTTTAAGAAAATAGGGATTATGTACCTAGTCTACCTCTGGGTATACCACAGATAAACAAAATAATTGGTATAAAGTGCTTTCATCATCTGAAAGTCTGAATATAATTATTATTCCTAATGACAGAATAAGAAATTGAGTTCTTGTGTGGATTTAAATTGATTCAGAGAAAGGAAATTTGTGCGAATTCCCTTCATAGAAAAAATTAATGGGGTGCCTGAGGAATTGGTGCCTAGCATTTGAAATAATTAGTTGGAGAAAAGAAGCTGGCTCCTTGAAGTAGCTGATGGCACAGAATTATATAGGCTGGTTGCAAACCACAGAGAATTCTATGAAATATTCCAGAAGGGTCTAATCAAACAGTATGACCAGAAAATAGGACAGCAGCTCTTTAATGAAGACAAATGACTTGCTTAGGAAAGGAAACAGTTTCAGTTTCCTCAGCATGTTGATTAGCCAAGAGGTATTAGAGGAAAAGCAGTGTGTGGTTGATACAGACACTGGAATGCTAAGATGCTATGTTCTTTGACTCGCTTGTTTGTCTGTTTGCTGGATTATTCCTTCAGTGCACACTTCCTGACTGTCTGTGTGTCAGGTAAGTGTGCTCAGCACCAGGGAGAGTAGGGGAAAAAAGTGAACCAACATGCAGTCGAAGCCCGTCCTGTAAACCAGCTCACCATCCAGTAAGGAGGATGGAGCGGGGAACAGATGAAGCTGCAGAACCACCAGTTGCTCAGTCATGTCCGACTCTCTGTGACCCCATGGACTGCAGCATGCCAGGCTTCCCTGTCATTCACCATCTCTCAGAGCTTGCTCAAACTCACGTCCATTGAGTTGGTGATGCCATCCAACCACGTCATCCTCTGTAGTCCCCTTCTCCTCTTGCCTTCAATCTTTCCCAGCTTCAAGGTCTTTTCCAGTGAGTCAGCTCTTTGCATCAGGTGGCCAAAGTATTGGGGCTTCAGCTTCAGCATTAGCCCTTCCAATGAATTTTCAGGGTTGGTTTCATTTACGATTGATCCTTGAAAGGTTATCAGACACATTGTTCACTCACTTTTCTTGGGGCTTTGGTTATATCCATGGCCTGCTTATTCAATATGAACAAGATAATTGAAGCAAGATAACTGTAAGGGAAAAATTAAGAATTAAATCTTTGAGAAGTGGTTACTATAAAATACATTTATACTCGTTTCTTGATTCAAAGATTTCATCTCTTTATGCAGATATTTTAAAACAAAAATGACCAGACAATTTATATTATAGTCCATTATGTATTCAACCTTAGCAGCTGTCATCTGTGTTTTATTTATTTTAATTAATTAATTAATTTGGCTGCACCGGGTCTTAGTTGCAGCGCGTGGGATCCTCCATCTTTGTTGCAGCATGTGGGATCTTTAGTCACAGCCTGCGAACTTTTAGTTGTGGCATGTGGGCTCTAGTTCCCTCAATAGGGATCAAACCTGGGTGTCTTTACTGGGAGTGCAGAGTCATAGCCACTGGACCACCAGGGAAATCCCCTGCCATCTTTATTTTAGAATTGTACAGTGTTTGTTTACTATTAAGGTTTGGTAAACATTCCAGGAGAAAAATGTTTACTTGGAAACAGATATGAATAAGTTAATCCAACAAGAAAACCCAGCCAAGAGCTCCTAAAAGAATCTAATCTTCCCTATTTGAAAGGCATTGACGGATGGCACATAGAGGCACACTCATGTTGAAGGTCAGGTGATTATTATATGTTCTTCCAACCCTGGCTTTGTTCTCATCTTCACTGGATCTGACTGCAGAATTTAGAAGGGAGCAATAGTACTAGGTTTCATAGATCTTTTTAATAGAAAATAAACTCTTAGTTGAGAGCATTTAAGATTTATGAAGAACTACAACATGGACTCCCATCGTGACCGATATCATTGTTAAATATCTGAACTCTCATTTGTTTGGTTAACCTTGAATCTGTACATGCTTTTCAGATGCTTGAAAACTACATAAACTAATCCATATAATCATGTTACATATCTTTCTCATAATATTGCAGAAGTTAATAGTCTTACTGGAAATACAAACAAATTAAAAGGCCATCATCTCATGCATTATTCAACATAACAAATCCTACCACTGGCTGAATCAATTAGCCATTAACCTTCTTACAGCACCATGTGTCAGAAATCAATTTCATAAGTAATATACTTTTGCAGTGATAGTGCAAAATGGGATTTCTGTACAGCTCATGCCAGATAAAAAGCCAAGTGTTGGGACGTTGCTAGATACTTCTGCAGGAAAAGCTATGCGTGAAAAAAATTCAAATTACCTATCATCATGCCATATGCTACAGCTTTTGCTTACATAATATATTTAATTGCCTGACAGATTTATACCACTGAAATCATTTAATATGACTGAGCTGGATTGGGTTTTATGTGTTAGCTATGACATATAGTGAAATAATCCATTGTTTGGTGTTTCTGCTTCTTAATTCATACCCTCACTGCTATCCCATATATTTTGAATCTATACTTTTTAAAGAAACTGATCATTTCAAAAAGAGAAAACGTAGCTAGTGGTACAGAGATTTAAGTCACATTAAAATAGCCCTTTTGATGGTAACGATAACCCTATATGCAAAACAGAAAAAGAGACACAGAAATACAGAACAGACTTTTGAACTCTGTGGGAGAATGTGAGGGTGGGATATTTCAAAAGAACAGCATGTATACTATCTATGGTGAAACAGATCACCAGTCCAGGTGGGATGCATGAGACAAGTGCTCCGGCCTGGTGCACTGGGAAGACCCAGAGGAATCGGGTGGAGAGGGAGGTGGGAGCGGGGATCGGGATGGGGAATACGTGTAAATCCATGGCTGATTCATATCAATGTATGACAAAACCCACTGAAAAAAATAAAAAAAATAAAATAAAATAGCCCTTTTCAAAAAAAAAAAAAAATAGCCTTTTTCATCAGGGTAAGTGGAAAAGAAGGTAAGTTTAGCTGATGTCAACTCCTGCTGACAGAATGAAATGCCATGAGCAAGAATCCTGAACATATTATGGATCTGTAGCAAAAAAAACTTGGACCTGTTTTAAAAAATTCCAATTACATCTCTCTGAATGATAAGGATGAATTCTCATGGTGAGGAAGGTTGATAAAGATAAAATGTAATACCATCACAAGGGTTTATAAGATTTGAAAGGTTTACCTGTATTTGATAAAAAGTGTACTTTCTCCGATAGCACTAGGCGTGCTTTTTCAGCCTTGAAGAGTTGTGTGGGTTTCTGTAACATCCCAATAGGAAAAATAAGACTTGAGTGAACTAGGGGTTTAAGAGGATCAGAATTTCATTAAAAGGAGCTGATAGCATTTGGTCTGTCCATATCTCTGTATAGTTTGTAGTACCCTTAGCAAAATAGAAACACATAAAATGAGTCTAGTGCATTTGATCTTATCTGAAAACAGAGTGAAGCTATTGTGTCTTTTCTTTTGGCCACACATTACACTTCACTGCCTCTGCACACAGACTGTGCCCCTGTGGGGAGAGCAGAATGGAGTGAAAAGTCTAGGTCATGAAGTGGCAGACTCAGGACAGAGGTACGGTAAGAAAAGATTCCAATATTTGATCTTCTGATAATAAAATCGGTATCCAGTTGTGGAAAAGTTGTGCAATAGAGGAAAAACCACCAGTAATTCTAGCCACCTAACTCAGTTATGTGTGTGTGTGTTTTCCTATATGTATCTCTCTGATTGCAATCATAATGTCATATGATTTGATTTCTGCTGTAACCTACTTAATGTTGTGTTGTAAGAAGGACAATACTAACACAGGCATTGACACAGGAGTCATGGGCAGTAGTTGATCAGACTGGACACCAGCCATAAACCAGTGATAGTGCAAAATGGGATTTCAGACCCAGGCACACTGGCTAAATACTATTCTTACCCCTTACTACAGAGTCTTGAGGACTGAAACGTTAATGATTGGATTAACCATGGTTACCTAGACCTTGCCCCTACTGTTAGAAATTTAGGGTGCTACTGTTTTAATGTTACACTCATTCAGTGAACAAATTATGTTAAAGTTTTTATAAGAATTGGACTACAAACAGTTATAAATTTGATTTTTAGTTTGTGGCTGAAATGAGTAAGTCCTAAATGAATCTAGAGTTCATGGGTAGCAGTACAGGTTCCAACACTGCTTTACTGGTGACATGATTCAGGGTGAAACATACCTGTCAACAAAGTGTTTTGAAGGAAGGCTGCTTGCTTTTTTTCTTTCTGATGGACTTGGAGTTACTGGAGTCAGATGAGACCCCTGAAGATCTAGAACTCAATGTGCCCGAGGCTAGCTGTTGTTGAGGGATCTGATCTTTGTCTACTGGGGGCTATGGGAGAGTACAGAAGGCCAAGTGGATTCTGAAGGCTTGAAGAAAAGATTGGGTTGGCCAGAAATTTTTTTTTCGGGTTTTTCCTTTACATCGTATAGATGTAACTTCCTAAAAGTTAGTTCATGTCTAGTCCAGCTTTTATGTGAGGGGAGTGTATGGTGTGTGTCACAGGACCAGAACTAGGGTAATGTGAGTGAAGCTTTCACCTTGGACACCAGAAAGCTCAGCAATCAAGTAAATAATATTTTAATGCAATATTCTTAAAAAATAATGTTACAAAATCCACAGCAAACAAAATGCTGAATTTAAAAATTAAACAGGTTGTTGCTAATTTGTTTTATGACCCTAGATTGTTGTGTCTGGTCCAAGCCAGCTGTTCTGGGTCCGTGTGGCCGGTCCTTCTGTCCCTTGTTGCATGGGTTCGTAAGGGCTGACCATCCTGTGGGCACAGATTGGGCAAAGTGGGTATTACATGCAGTCATTTTTTATTATAGACTTACTAACTTTCCCACTTGGTTCAGCATAGATGAAACACTTGCATGAGTTGTTTCCTCTCGTTTCACACTCCGATATATTCAGCACACCAGGCTATGTGTGTGTTCATGCTTATTTGTGCATGTATGTGTTTGTATGTTCAGTTCCTGTTCTAGGTTTTGATTCTAGGACAGCTCTGGATGGTTATGTGGTGCTTGGTCAAATTTCAGTTAAGAGCCCCCCGCCCCGCCCCGGGGTTTGACTTCATCTAATTACCACTGGGAGGGTGGGCCTGTCCAGGTTGACTCCAAGGTGGTCCAGGGTGTCCCTTAGCTCATGGAGGGTGGTGCAGCCCAGACTTCCTGCCAGTCAGAACCGACCTTGCAGTCCATCCAAGGAGCTCTTCTGGATTTCACAATGAATGTGGGCACGCACTAGGGAAAGTGTTTTGAAGAGTCTCCATGATCTTTCTTCCACATAGGGAGTCACGAGTCCTGGCTTCCTGAATGGAGGAGGACACCTTTGTCTGGACCTCGTCTGCCCTGTTACCCAGCGTGGCTAAAAACTCTAGTTACCATCCTTTCTTACCTGTGCAGAAAGCAGCTCAGAAAAGCCAGAGCAAGGCTGTAGGGCCAGCCTCTGCCATCCCCAAGAGAACAGAGGATCCCGAGAAAAGAATTGTTGGGCAGCATTTCCCTTCCTGATGCTGTGAACGGCCCCAGTACAGTCCCAGAAACTTGCCCTGTGGATCAGACTGGAAGTGACCCTGTGCTGGCGATGGATCCAGACCAGAAGTGACCCTGTGCCTGCGATGGATCCAGACTGGAAGTGACCTTGTGCCTGCGATGGATCCAGACCAGAAGTGACCCTGTGCCTGCGATGGATCCAGACCGGAAGGGACCCTGTGCTTGCGATGGATCCAGACTGGAAGTGACCCTGTGCCTGCGATGGATCCAGACCGGAAGTGACCCTGTGCCTGTGATGAACTGAAATGCCCCTCTTCCTTTGCCTTGCAGGCTACATGCAGCATTGTTTCATCTGGTGGCATTTCTTCCGTCTGCTCATTCTGTTTGCATCCTTATTTCTGTCCTAAATTTAGCTTCCCTGGGCAGTGAGCTTACATTTTTGACAGCGATTTAGACTAATGAGCTCTGTGAAAAGACAGGTGCCTTACGTAAATCTTAATGATTTCAGTGATTATAAACCACCTGGGCGCACAAAGATGATCTCTTTAAAATTGGTTATTGACAGGGTTCTTGGAGAAAAGCCTTTCTATCATGTCATATGGTTTGAGGTATTACCATCCTTTGTCTTGGGATAACAGATATGTGAATTTAATTCACAGCATTTTTTTTGCACTGGAGTGGGAACCCACAAAGAGAAAAGAGACTACAGATAAGATCCTTTTACAGAATATTTAACAAAAAGAATGCTCTCATGAAAAACAGTTTCTGAGAAAATCCTGACACCACATGTAATTATGTATTGGTCTGAGGGAATAATTTTTGTCCACCTTAAGTAAAAGTAACTTAAAATCAGCTGCTCTATTATTAGTCATAAATGAAAAAATTAATGATGTAATTTTCTTTTACTTAAACATTGAAATTTTGGAAAAGAAATTTCAGTTAAGGCAGAAACGTATCATTATGTGAAACTTCCCTGGTGGTTCAGTGGTCAAGACTCCACGCTTCTAATGCAGGGGGCGCAGGTTTGATCACTGGTCCAGGAACTGAAATTCCACATGCTCCATCATCATGGCTAATTAATGAATGTGCTGTGCTCAGTCATGTCCGACTCTTTGCGACCCCATGGACTGTAGCCCTCAAGGCTCCTCTGTCCATGGGATTCTCCTGGCAAGAATACTGGAGTGGGTTGCTGTTCTTTCCCCAGGGGAATCTTCTTGACCCAGGGATCGAACCCGAGTCTCCTGCATCTCCTACACTGGCAGATGGATTCTTTACCACTGAGCCACCAATTAATGAATAAATAGATAAATAAAAATACTAAAAAAAAAAAATAGACATTTATCACTATGAAATATTGAAAAATTCTTAAAGGTTTAACTTTAGTAACAGGGATTAATTCCTCTGTCATCAGGAAAATGTTGAGAAGCTTGAGTCTAGGGTTTACCGTGGCTTTTAGGATAAAATCTATACTTCTGGGCAGGAGATGCAGGATGCTGTGAGCTCCACCCTCCCCTCTCTGGTTTTATCACACTCGTGCTGACCTCATTCCTTCCCTGAGCAGCCCTGACCACGCTTCAGGTGCTTGCAGGCTTCCTGCTGCCCTGGGACCTTTGCACATTCTGCACCCACCTGAGGCCTGTTCCTCCCTTTATTTTTCACACTAAGTAGAGATCTCAATCATAGCATCTCATCTTCAGAGGAGCCTGTCCTGAACTTCTTGACCAGATTAGCCCACATTCCCTCCACTCAACCACGCACACAGTACCCCTTTTCATGTTCCTCTCTTTCATAGTTCTTATCAGAGCAGCACTTTCACAGTTTCCTTTAAGGTTGTTTAATAATCTCTCTCAACCTTGTATGGCCTATGAATTGCTTCAGAGCTGGGACTTAAGCCGGGTTTTGCTTATCATGCTATCCCTTCTGTCTACCCTGATGCCTTAATAAACATTTTGGAAGGAAGAGATGACACTCCATGTGAGATTGGTCCTTTTTAATGGTTCTTTTAGTTTTAATTTTTTTTCACTTTCACTCTTATGAACTTGTTTATTGATCCTAAAAGGATACCAGATTTTGATGGCAAAGAGAAAATATGGCAAAGGAAGAGACCCAGGTAAGAATATATATTAAAGGTGAGACTCCAAATTTGGGTTCTAGATTTTCCACAAATGGCTCTTTTATTTGACATAAAGAAATCTTTTTTATTAAAAAAATTTTTAAGCTCTTTTATTTTTGTTTATTTATTTTTGGCTGTGCAGGGTCTTCTTTGCTCCTCGAGGGCTTTCTCTACTTGCAGCAAATGGGGACTCCTCTAGTTGTGTGCACAGGCTTCTCAGTGCGGTGGCTTCTCTTCTTTCGAAGCAAGTGAAGCCAGGTGGGATTACCTTACCTAAGGTGCGTGGGCTCAGCAGTCATAGCTCATGGGGCTTTCTTGCCCCGCAGCATTGTGAGATCTTTCCTGACCAGAGATCAAACCCATGTACCTTGCATTGACAGGAGGATTCTTAACCACTAGACCACTGGGGATATGAAGAATGGACTCACTGGAAAAGACTCTGATGTGGGGAAAGACTAAAGGCAGGAGGAGAAGAGGACGGCAAAGGATGAGATGGTTGGATGGCATCACTGACTCGATGGATGTGAGTTTGAGCAAATTCCAGGAGATGGTGAAGACGGGGAAGCCTGGCGTGCTGCAGTCCATGGTGTCTCCAAGAGTTGGGCATGAATGAGACCGAGCAGCAACAGACCACTAGGGAAGCCCAAGAAATTTTGTTTAAAGCCTTTGCTGTATTTCAGATGGTGGTTTTGTGTTTTGATAAGTAGACAACATTGCAGAGAATCTCTTTTGAGATTAGCAACTTAGCCACCACCAAACAACAGCAGCAATATTGATGAGTAAACTTTGAAAACAAGACAAAACAACTTACTGAATCCCAGAAAATGTAAAGGAGAGTTTATCCTGAACATTGGCTGAATGTTGTTCAGTCACTAAGTCGTTTCCAACTCTGTGTGACCCTGTGAACTGCAGCATGCCAGGCTTCCCTGTCCTTCACTGTCTTCTGGAATTTGCTCAAACTCATGTCCACTGAGTCATTATGCCATCCAACCATCTCATCCTCTGTCGTCCCCTTCTCCTCCTGCCTTCAATCTTTCCCAGAATCAGGGTCTTTTCCAACAAGCTGGCTCTTTGAATCAGGTGGCCAAAGTATGAGAGCTTCAGCCTCAGCATCAGTCCTTCCAATGAATGTTCAGGGTTGATTTCCTTTAGGATGGACTGATCTCCTTGCAGTCCAAGGGACTCTCAAAGAGCTGTCTCCAGCACCACAATTCAAAATCATTAATTCTTCAGCACTCAGCTTTCTTTATATGACTGCCCTTGACTTTGGTCATTAAATAAGAAAAGGTTGACTTTCTGTACTCACAGTAGCCCTTGAATGTGACTTGTGCTTCTTATGGACGTCGGTGATGTTTCAGATTTCAGCTGAGCTCCACATATATACCACTTCATGTTGATGTATGGAAGAAACCATCACAATATTGTAAAGTGAAAAGTGAAAGCATTAGTTGCTCAGTTGTATCCAACTCTTTGCAACCCCATGGACTGTCTGTAACAGCCTGCCAGGCCTCTGTCCATGGAATTCTCCGGGCAAGAATACTGGAGTGGGTAGCCATTCCCTTCTCCAGGGGATCTTCACGAACCAGAAATTTGAACCTGGGTCTCCTCCATTACAGGCAGACTCTTTACCATCTGAGCCATCAGGGAAGCCCCATGTAATTATCCTCCAATTAAAAATAAAAGATGTAAAGAAAGCATCTCATTCAATAAGTTCTGTTAGATGATGGCTCTGTTCTTATGAAAAGCATTGGATGTGACAGTCTAGCCATCAGTATTCTTTGCTGAATCCTCTCTCTTAGCACTCTTGCAGGGAAGGTAATTGCACTTGCCATCATCTTATACTTGAATGGATTAAATAACTTACTAGTGCTTAGCAATGCCCAGAGCAAGGGTCAGAAGTCACAGTTCAGAAATCTCTGTCCATGCCCTTGCTTACCTAAGCTTACGCACATTTATCTGCTAATTTCCAGAACAGGTCAGGAAGCCTTCATTTTCAGGCTGGAAAATAGGCTAGGCATTCAGATGTGACACTGCCGACAGCCAACATAATTTATTTCCAGGCTTGTGAACAAATCAGCCCTTCTTTAATCTCCGTGCATCTCTATTACCATTGTTCCAGGATCACTATATTAAAGTTCAACGCAGGAGGAAGAAGTCAAGCTGGGAAATCCTGATTCTGCAATTTAAGCCTTGCCTTCTGGCACGAGAGTGCTGCTGTTTTGCCTACCCCGTCACACACATGACTCCTTTCACTTTATGAATCCGTGTGTAGATGTGAAAAGAATATGTTGTACCGCCGGTATCCTTTCTAGGTCACGCGCATGTCAATCCTGCCCTGATGTTAGCAGCGGAATCAGTTGTGGAGTGCTAACCAATGAGGTGACTTTCTTTTTAGGTTTGTGACCTGCCCACGGCTTTCAATAGGACAGCTGCCTCATTTCTGATGTCTGTGCCCCAGGCTTGTTGGGGCCAAACAGCAAATGAAATCTAAAATAGGGCTCCCTAATTCTCATAAAACTGCATAGATGATTCAGAGAGCAAAGCATAATGGTTCACATTTATGAAAGTGGGATTTAATAGGAAAGTGGCGTATTAGGTCCTTTGGTGAAATGGCCTTTCATTTCACAGAAAAAAAGAGTGAAGTGGATAGCGTGCATCACACAGCCGCTAAGCATTTAAAAGTAAAAGAAAAAGTTGTTTGGAAAGTAAAATGGTTTTGAGTGTGTGATTCATCCTTTTGTATTGGAATATAAGAGGCAGTGCTTGCAGCAGTGAATTTATATCAGAATCAGGCAGGCTTTTAATTTATATGTGCATTAGTCAAGTATCTATATTGTATACAGGTATAGTGCTGGCATGGGGCAAAATTTCAGATAGATAGATAGTAGGTAGATGATAGGAAATAGATACAGATAGATAATAGGTAATAGGTAGATAATAGGTGATAAATAATAGATCATAATAGATGGACACAGAGATAATTACGTGTATGTATTTGATACATATTTTATTCTCAATTTAGGGGTATCCTCTTTTGATTTTCCTATTTGCTGTACAAGTATCCAATTTCCTATTGTTCTGAATTTGGGCCAGCAGTTGAGGACATTGCCAGCCAGTTCTTATGTGATAAACATAAAAGCTGTTCTCTTCCATCGCAAGGACAGATTAGCCAAATCTGCAGAAAATAAAGGTGGTGCCAAGGAAGTTGCAGATGTGCTGAGAACAAAGATGTGATGATTTACACCTGCCTTTCACACTGTCTCACCTCCAGCTGAATCACCCAGGCTTGTCAGTTTGGGGTGTTGTCCTGTCACGAGACCCCCGGGGTCCTTCACTGTGAGGAGCATGCTGATACATTAGGGAAGGTTCAGCACTTCCCTGGGGGTCCCATGGTTAAGACTTTACCTTCTGATGCATGGGGTGCGGTTTCAATCCCTGGTCATGGAGCTAAAATCCAACATGCCTCACCACCAAAAAAAAAATTTTTTTTAAACCTAAACAAAACATAAAACAGAAGCAGTATTGTGACAAATTCAATGAAACTTTAAAAAAATGGTCCACGTTAAAAAGAAATCTAAAAAAGAAAACATTCGAGGAAGATGCACAGAAGCAGGTAGTAAGGGTTTGGAAAAATAGATAAAGTCCTGATGTGAATTGTCTGCAGAGGTGACAGCTGGGAAATAGGGACAGAGAGCATTGGGGAGGAAGATGCTCAGGTATGAGGGACCAACTGATTAGAAAATGTACAAGGATGCAGTGAATCTGAGAAGAGGAGAATTTAGGATAAGTGCAGAAAGCTTTTCTTAAAATGAGAACTTCTAAAAGGCAAGGCAGCTTGCATGATTACACTATTGCTGTTATTATTATTGTGGCTGCATCACTGTTAACTCTGCTCCCGTGAACACTGACACCAGAATTAACATTGAGCACTAATGAATTAGCACTGAATTCCCACTTGAGGTTCATCAACTCCACGCTCCTAGTAATCATGCCACTTCTTACCAAATTCTGCTTCCAAGAGACCTAGGGGAGCCAAGGAAATTCTGGGACTGAATTAGTTTAATCAAATGACAGGTTAAAGAGAAAGACAAATGTGGTGTATGAACAAATGTATATGGAATCTAGAAAGATGGTACTGATGAATGGAGGGCAACAGTGGAGACACAATCAGAGAACAGACTTGTGAACCCAGAGGGGAAGGAGAGCATGGGACAGTTGAGGATATAGCGTAGAAACGTATACATGTAAAACAGCTAGCAAGTGGGACTTTGCTGTGTGACATACAGAACTCAACCCAGTGCTCTGTGACAACCTAGAGGGGTGGGGTGGGTGGGAAGGGGGAGGAGGCTTCACGGGGAGGGGACACATGTATACCTGTGTCTGATTCATCTTGATGGCAGAAACCAACACATGAGTATAAAGCAATTATCCTCCAATTTAAAAATGCATAAATACGTAATCCTATACATAAATAAATGTTAATATAAAAAAGCAGAAGATGCCTGTATGCTGTAAAACTGGATGCAAACGCTTACTGACATGGGTGCGTCTCCGATGGAGCCCACCTATCTGGTTACCTTACTGCCTGTCCACCCCGAGGCCTCCCACATGAGGCAGAGTGTCTGCTCTTGGGTCCTGGTGGCCTGGGTGAGGCTCACACCTCGTATCGGGGCCGATAGGCAGCTTGGAGAAATGCTGTGGTACCCCACTGGCCCTCCAGCCTCAGACAGTGAGGGTCTCTTTCCCAGTAAGTGTGTGTCTTGTGTTGTTTTTAGGCGGGGGCGGTTTTTTCTAAAATGAGACAGGGGTCCCCGGCTTGCACTGAGAAAGGCTCTCTATCACACTGGTCTTTGCATCAGGAGATAAAATGTCCACTGACTGGCGTTTGACTTTTAGAAATTTGCTGTACCTTCTCCAGTTTCCTCGTCTCTATCTGTAAACTGGATGGTGGCGCATAGTCTTAGAAGGAAATTTGTAAACACAGACTCTTCGTTTAGCCAGAAGACTTGGTGAGTAGGGAGGGGAGGATTCTAGTGAATTAAATTTTGGGGTTAACGTAGAGCTGACAAGAATCTCTCTTTACTTGGGTTCTAGGCAAAAACCTTTCTCCAGTGTTTCATTGTACACTCCTTTACCTTATAGAACATCTGTGGTGTGCAGAGTCGCCTCAGTTCTGTCTGACTCTTTGCAACTCCATGGACCGTAGCCCGCCAGGTTCCTCTCCATGGGGTTCTCCAGGCAAGAACACTGGAGTGGTTTGCTGTGCCCTCCTCCAGGAGATCTTCCCACCCAGGGATTGAACTCGCGTCTCTTTCGTCTCCTTCATTGTCAGGCAGGTTCTTCACGCCTAGTGCTACCTGGGAGTGGACTTATAGATATTGTGCGTGCATGTGCGCTCCGTCACTTCAGTCATGTCCGACTCTGCGACCCCATGGACTGCAGCCTGCCAGGCTCCTCTGTCCGTGGGATTCTCCAGGCAGGAATACTGGAGTGGGTTGTCATTTCCTTCTTCAGGTTGCCATTTCCTTCAAGTACAATTAAATTCTGGTTGAATGAATAAGAATCTTATTGACATAGAAAGTGCATGTAATTGGGCTGAAATGTGATCTGTTTGAGAACTTCCTCTTCTAAGTGAGCAGTGATGAGACTTGCAGGGTGGGATGGGGAACATACAGAGTTGCTCTGAGTCATGAGGAAGATGAGTAGACCAGATAGTCACAATAGTGGAGCTGAGATCTGTAAGTGCACGGAGTCAAATGGAAGAAAGAGCAGAAAGGTTATATCAGTCAGGATTACATTTGTCTGCAAGATGATAGAAAATCCAAAATAATTACAACTAGGATGGGGCAAAATTATTTTTTCTGTCATGTTAAAGGACTCTATAAATAGATGTTAGGGAGTCAAGCGCTGTATATTGCTCTGCCATCTTCAGTTCTGTGCTTTTACATCATGGCCCGAAATGGCTGCTTGAAATCCAGTGATTATGTCAGCATTCCAGTCAGTAGGAAGGAAGAGGAACCAAACATCAACTAGTCCCATTCTTTTCAAAGCAAATTCTAAAAGATGCAGTCTACAGTTCTGCTTACATTTCAGGCATCAGAGCTTAGTTACTTGGTCCTTCCTAGCTACAAGCGAGGCTAGAGAGTGTCTTTTTTTCCTCCAGGTGGCCACATGCTACCAGAATTATGGGATTCCATTAGTAAAATGAAAGGAGAAATGCACGTGGGGAAACAGCCAGAAGTCTGCCATGGGGTTTGGAGACCATGGATGACTGGTGGCATGGAAACAGGACCCGTTAGTAGGAATCTGTGTCCGGAATCTCATGACAGCTCCCATGTGACATGACTGGGCCGCTTCACTTAACTGAGCTTCAGCCCTGTTGTTTTTAAAGTATAGGTGCTGAACCTGATGCCCTGTAAAATCTTGCATGCATCCTCATTTGTTAAATCATGTCTGACTCTTTGTGACCACTTGGACTGTAGCCCTCCAGGCTTCTCTGTCCATGGGATTTTCCAGGCAAGAATGCTAGAGTGGGTTGTCATTTCCTTCTCCAGGGCATCTTCCCAACCCAGGGAGTGAACCTGCATCTCCTGCATTGGCAGGTGGGTTCTTTACCACTGAGCTACCTGGAAAGCCCCTCTGTAAGATCGTTGCCCTTCAAACATTCTCTGTCTCCTCTCCTCCTGAGAGTGCTTGGTTGAAGTAAGACCAAAGTGATTTATGATTCTAGTTATCTAGGGGTTAATACATCAAGGATTTCCTCTTGTCCATGCGAATGCTCTTTGGCCTGTGAAGAGAAAAAAGTCACCTAACAAATCAAAGCATTTAATAAACTGAATAAAATGGTGTAATGAATTAAAGGATTAGTCAGACCTGATTTTTCATGGAGAATTAAATGTTGGCAATGTCCAGTTCAGCGTCTTCTTCAATGTGAGATTCTTGGCTCTGACTGAATTTAGCATTCTAATTTATTATAATAAGATTCAATTGCACAATCAAGCTTGAAATTGTTCAAGGAGATAAAATTACAAAAGGAATCCTAGGCAGGGGGATTGTTTGTTTCAACAAAAATTTGAGTATCTGCCAACTTCCAGGCACTGTATTAGGGACATTTCCAGGCTAGTGCAGGGTCCCGGACAAGCACACACAGTCAGGTTAAGGTGTATACAAAGCAGAAGAGGAGGGAAGTAGTGGTCGCGAGTTCAGATCTGGGTGGGTTGGGTGTGAGCTCTGTGTGGTCCATATACAGCAGGCGAGATATACAAGCAGAGAACCTTGGCCTGAGTTCAAGGTAAATAATCAGTTTAGAAACCATCCTTGTATGAGTGGAGGACACAGTCCTGAGACGGTCCAAGCCCGCCTAGGAGGGGGGCCTGGGCTAAAGACTCAGGGTGACAACACCATTTCTGGTGGAGAAAATCAGCAGAGAGAGTCAGGGAGGAGCTGACAGGGAGGAAGACGCTCAGAAGATCAGTGCTCCCTAGAAGTCTAGGTGAGGTTGCTCATGTGTATGTGTGTGTGTGTGTGTGTGTGTGTGTGTGTGTGAGAAAGAGAGAGATGGTTTTGTTGACCACTGTAAGCACTGGAATGTGGCTAGCATAAAATTGGGGTCATTGCAGCCCCTTCTAAGTGTCTGTTTACTAAAGGGATATATATGTAGAGTGAAAATGCTGGCTTGAAATTTAGCATTAAAAAAACCCAGATCATGGCATCCAGTCCTGTCACTTCATGGAAAATAGAAGGGGAAAAAGTGGAAGCAGTGATAGATTTTATTTTCTTGAGTTCCAAAATCAACTGCAGATGATAACTGCAGCCATGAAATTAAAAGACGCTTGCTCCTCGGAAGAAAAGCTATGACAGACCTAGACAGTGTATTAAAAAGCAGAGAAAACACTTCACCGACAAGGGTCTGTATAGTCAAAGCTATGGTTTTTCCAATAGAGATGTGAGAGTTGAATCATAAAGAAGGCTGAGCACAAAAGAATGGATGCTTTCCTATTGTGGTGCTGGAGATGACTCTTGAGAATCCTTTGGACTACAAGCAGATCAAACCAGTCAGTCCTAAAGGAAATCAACCTTGAATATTCATTGGAAGGACTGATGCTGCAGTTCCAATTCTTTGGCCACCTGATGTGAAAAGCCAACTTATTGGAAAAGACCCTGATCCTGGGAAAGATTGAGGGCAGGAAGAGAAGGGGTTAACAGAGGATGAGGTGGTTGGATAGCATCTCTGATTCAATGGACATGAGTTTGAGCAAACTCTGAGAAATAGTGAAGGACAGATGAGTCTGGTGTGCTGCAGTCCACGGGGTTGCAGAGTCGGACAGGACTTAATGACTGAACCATAACAACAACAATAACATGTATGTATGGCTGATTCATTTTGCTGTACATTAGAAATTAACACAACCTTGTAAAGCTCCTGTATTCCAGTAAAAATTAATTTTAATAAAGGAATGAACATATGATGAGCAGATGAATGTGCATAAAAAGGACTAGAAAGCATTCATTGGGTTTGGGGACTGAAGGGTACTGAAGTTTTGGGGTGGGGTAACATCGCTTTAGGGTTGGTGAGCTGTGAACAGGATATGAAGTGGAGACATGATTGCTCTATTCTGGGGCCAAAAGGCAAAGTGAGAGATTTAAGGGCCAAACATAAAGGAGCACGTTAGGAAACAAAGCCCTTGTGTGTGTTGGGAACCCGAGGCAAGGGAGAGGGAAGAGCGTGTTTGAACTCAGAACCGCAGTGGCCTGAAAGCACTGGGGTGCCCGGGAGCAGCTGGGGTACCGTGGCAGGAGCAGGGCCCGCTGCGGGGGTGAACATGAGCAGCTACACAGAGCCTCGTGTCCTGTTGTCACCATCTCGGAATTTTTAGTAATTTTGAAACAAGGGGCCTTGTTTGAAATACTGCGCTGGGCCTGCCGCTGCTGCCCCAGTCTTCAGGAAGATCGTAGAGATCGACCAATCACATTTTCCATACGTCCTCATCATTTCCATTCATTTCGTCCATCCGTTCCATTCCATTCCATTCATCATTTCCATTTCCATCCTCATCACTTCATTCATTCTTCCCTCTACTATCCACTGAATGTGTGCCTACTGTGTGTCAGGTGCCCTTCTGGACATCTCTTTCTTTGATCTGGGATCTGTCTGTGTTGTTTACAAACTCATTGTACCTGTTCTGTTTTTATGGTAGATTTTTCCCCATGACCTGTCTTTCTTTTCTTTATTGATATTTGGTAAACTGTTCATGGAGAAGGAAAAGGCAACCTACTCCAGTATTCTTGCCTGGGAAATCCCATGGGCCGTGGAGCCTGGCGGGCTGCACTGGGGCTGCAAAGAGTCAGACACGACCGACTCACAGACTGAACACAGACTGTGTTAAAATATCTGTATACTCCATTTTTACTCCTTGGAGTCAGCCCTTCTGCTGTAAGATTTTGTCTGTTCATGAAGAGATTGAGAAGGATGATGTTCCTTGTAAGTTCGAGTCCCAGGACACGTATGTAGCTGAGTCACTTGCTTCAGTTGTCAAGTTTATTTTGTTTTCTCTTTAGGCCTAAATGTTAATGATCTTAAGGAAATAAATTAAAATTCCAAAGGCTTATTGTTGTTGTTCAGTCACCAAATTGTGTCCAACTCTGTGACCCCCATGGATTGCAGCATGCCAGGCCTCCCTGTCCTTCACTGTCTCCCGGAGTTTGCCCAAGTTCTTGTCCATTGAATCAGTGATGCCATCCAACCATCTCATCCTCTGCTGCCCGCTTCTTCTTTTGCCGTCAGTCTTTCCCAGCATCAGGGTCTTCGCATCAGGTGGCCAAAGTATTGGAGCTTCAGCATCAGTCCTTCCAATGAATATTCAGGGTTGATTTCCTTTAGGATTGACTGGTTTGATCTCCTTGCTGTCCAATGGACTCTCAAGAGTCTCCAGAGTCTTATGTGATGCTAAATGTTTTATATGATGGTTTTACCCTCACATTTTAATTTATTTGCCTTTAAAGCTCCAGTCTGGGACTTTCCTCACGGTCCAGTGGTTGAAACTCCGAGCTCCCCATGCAGAGGACACGGGTTCCACTGCTGATCAGGGAGCTAAGATCCCGCATGCTGCACAACGTGGCCAAAAAAATAAATGCAATTTTAAAAATAAATAAAATAAAGCTCCAGTTTTTGGTTCTGTTGCCTGGCTAGCTATAACTTTCATATGTGAGTGGAAGGGCTTGGTAATCAGAAATATCAGGCCTTTAGTACTGTGGCAAACGTCTTCCATTTCCTTAGGAAATAAGATATAGTTTGGTGTGAATGGTTAGGGTGGGAATAACATATTGATTCTCTCCCTGAGAAGGTCAGGATGATGAATTATCTGAACCTTCTGAGAAGATGATTGGCTCGGTACTGCATTCAAAGAAATGATATTGCTCTTTCCACTTTCATTTTGTGGCTCAGATACCTACATAAACTTCTGAAACTCCCCTCTGTGTATATCCCGATGTTGAAACTGCACCTGTCTTTTGTATACCTTCTGATCTGCTCTGAGACCTGAAATTAGATGTTAATTGAGGTTTTTTTTTGTTTTTTTTTTTTTTACCTCTCCCCTGTTTCGATGATATTTTCCAGGTCTCTGAGGGAGCACAGCCTTCTACACTCCCTTCCCTGTAAGGCAGATTGTGAACTGTGACGTTGTACTTGCAAGGGCAGCCTGCCTTCATTTGCTTCTATGTTAATTGGAAACAGCACACCTACAAGTTACCAGTTGTTTCACTCTCATTTCCTGCTTAAACCAGCGTTTCTTTACTTTATTAGAAACCGTGCTTCACTGATCCAGGATGTTCTGATGCTACCTGGGCATCCAATGATATGCCGACACCATTTATTTTTCATAACGTGATGCGTTGCATGTTTCAGTGCAGACTTAATGTATTCTGTTTACCTCTGAGCTGATCACGAAACCAATTTCCTGATGACAAAAGGAGGAGAGTCCCATGGTAGTTTGCACATTTCTCTCTCCTGTTTCACCCTTGAGAAATCCTTCACACTGTTTAAACCTCAACATTTAAAATAACCAGTGAGCCATCACAAGCAGAACAGTAGCTGGCATGCTCGATTCATTAGTGTTTGTCATGGCTGTCCGTACTGAATTATGGAATTTGACGGCCTTTGACTCCGTGGAAACAACGTTGAGTTTGAACTGTAAAAAGGAGCAGTACATAATGAAAGGTTAGCCAAGCTTCATTCTGTTTTGCATTCTAAAATTAGTCTCTCTGCCTAATAAATATATTGCCCTCCGTTGATTAGGGACTCTGTCATCTGATTTGATTTGCCACAAATTATAGTTTTCTTCTAACACCCTCAGGGTCACATGCGTAGGAATTTCCTTTCTGCATAGGATTGGGTGGAATAAATTGGAGAGCGAATTCCTTTGTCCCAGTGGGACAGATGGGGATTATTTATGGTCAGTATTTCATGAAAATTAAATTCCCTGCGATTTATGTTTTATAAGGATTAACTGTTTGCAGAGAAAATGTGAAATACTGAATAGTGTCTGGCCACCTTCTTTCTAGCCCCTAAATTGAAGCAGCCCACTCTTCCTCTGCTGACAGTCATTCAACCTCTTCATGCATCAATTATATTTTTAGCCAATAACATGTTCATAAATCAAATGGACAGTTTGAATTTGAGTGGAACATGTAAGCCATATATATGTATAGTCTTTCCAGGTGGCTCAGTGGTAAAGAATCCATCTGCCGATGTAGGAGACACAGGAGACACAGTTTGATCCCTGGGTTGGGAAGATCCTCCGGAGGAGGAAATGGCAACCCACTCCAGTATTCTTGCCTGGAGAATTCCATGGACAGAGGAGCCTGGTGGACTATAGTCCCAAGGGTCGCAAAGAGTCAGACACAACTGAGCAACTAAGTGTGCGTGTGCACGTGCGCACACACACACACACACACACACAGAGGACATGAGAATTGCATTTTTGCAAACATTGTGTCCCGTTCTGAAGGTTGTCTTTTCATCCTGTGTGTGGTTTCCTTTGCTGTGCAAAAGCTTTTAAGCTTAATTAGGTTCCATTTGTTTATTTTTGTTTTTATTTTCATTACTCTAAGAGATGAGTTGAAAAGAATCTGCTACAATTTATGTCAATGTTCTTTCATGTTTTCCTCTAAGGATTTTATGGTTTCTAGCCTTTCATTTAAGTATTAATCCATTTTGAGTTTATTTTTGTGTGTGGTGTTAGAAAGTGTTCTCATTTCATTCTTTTACACACAGCTGTCCAGTTTCCCCAGCACCATTTATTGAAGAGGCTGTCTTTTGTCCATTGTGTATTCTTGTCTCTTTGGTCAAAGATGAGGTGACCACAGGTGCATGGATTTATCTCTGGGCTCTCTGTCCTGTTCCATTGATCTATATTTCTATTTTTGTGTCAAGAATCATATTTATGTGGTTCTTAACTTTTTGTTGTTTAATCCTGTTTTTAGAAAATTTACATTCTTTATTCCAAGCTGAAAAGAATTCAAAACAGAAAAATTGACCCTGAAGTCCAGTATTCCTTATACATTGTAAAGATAAAATCTAAATTCTTTGAATAGTGAAAGCTGATCATAAGACTGTGCCTCTTATTTTCAGAATGCAAAGACTAATGGATGGTAAAGCAAAATATTTATGGATATATTATAAAGGAAAGGGTTTTGATTCCACTTACCCCCGGGGGAGGTGAATTTGCTGTCCCTCCCTCCATAATTACAGTCATTTTCACTTGAAACTTCCATAGGCAGTAACAGAGGAGAAAATGATAATGCTCCATTGCAATTGCCATTAGACCATGGGTGTTCTCCACTTGATATATGTGCTAGGAAAAAAATCGCTTTAGGATGGTAACAAAGAAAGCAGCCTGTGTAGGTGTCTGTCATATGTACAGACTGTCGATAACTTTGGGCAGCATTGTGGCTTAGAGGGCTACGGTTATTTCTAGTGCTTGCTTAGATTGCTGGATATATGGAACTTACTAATGATTGCCTTTGAGCGCAGCAATACAATTTGCTAACAGAAATAGACTTTGGCTTGATGTGCACATGGCCACCACTTGCTACCTGGAAGTAAGAAGCTCAGTTATGCAGGGTCTCAAAAATATGCTCTTTTGGACTTTTTCCTTGAAACTTACAGTGGAGACTTGCCTGCATCCTCTTGCGGCTGATGAGCCTTTGTTTAAGTAACATACATATTTTAAATATATAATTTTTATAAACATTCACATTTACAGAGACAGATTCACCCAACAACCTCATGTGTTTGTATGTTCTCTTTATATATTTCGTGGGTTTGCAATTACAGTCCCAACTTGGTCATGAAGAGAGTCATATTTTTCTTTGTCTTTCCATAGCTGAACTGTGTTATTCATGGTCTGTTCTCTTGGTGCAAGTGGCACCTAGTAACTGCTTTCCGGGCAGGACCAGCTCTCTGTGTTGACTGGGTCATCTCTGCATCTTGACTTCCACTGGCTCTGCTGTTTCCCCAAGACCGTTCTTATCTTCTCTCAGAGCTTCTGCTGAAAGGGTCCCCGTGCCCTCGATCGTGGCTGTCCCCAGTAGGCGTGTGGCTCTCTGCTCTCAGCTCTCTTCTGTTTGCCTTAAATTGTGGGAAGCTTTTCAGATCTCTTCTGCGCCCCAGTACCTAAGGAGGGAGCAATGGTGGGTCCTCTCCCCTTGAGATTTGCTCAGGTGTCTCCTCACTCTCCTTATGGCCACCCTATTGGGGCAGGGAAAGATTTGAGGGGAAAATCAGAAGTTCACTTTTAAACATCTTACATTTGGCATGCTAATAGACATACAAAGAGTCGGCAGTTGAATATACACATCTAGTGTTTAGGGGAGAGGTCTGGGCTTGAGACAAGACTTCGGAAGTCATCAATGGACGAGAATTTGAGCAAACTCTGGGAGATAGTGAAGGACAAGGAAGCCTGGCGTGTTGCAGTCCATGGGGATGTAAGGCGTCCGACACGACTGAGCGACTGAGCTACAACAAAGCCTTTAGGTTGTGCTAACAGCCTCAAACCTGGGTAAGACTGTAAAGAGAGAGTAAATGAAGGGAAAAAGTGAAGAGAGAAGGTGGATTCATCTAAAAGAAGGAAAGAAAATTGGAAATGATCCTAATTTAAAGGAAATCATTATAGGCTCCAAGTCTGAGTGAGATGTTAAAGCAAGGGATTGTTTAAGATGGGTTTGTGTGTAAGATACAAAGAAACTCTACACAATTGGGAAGAAATGAGTAAATGTAAAGGGAGTTATGATGTTAACAGATCAACTACTGGCCTGAGTGTTGTCGAAAGATGCTGTTCGAGGCAGTGCCACTGGAAATACGTAGTAGGCACTGTGTCATAACCAGGGAGAGGGTCTTCCTTAGAGCAGAGATGCAGAGCAACCATCTGGATGGCTGAGGAGGGCCTTTTCAGTTCAGTTGTCTAAAATTTTTATACCTACTCTCAGCAAATTAAGTATTATACAGTGATGCTATGTGTCCTCAACCCAGAGGAAGAAAAGCACAGAAAGTAAATATCTTTCCTAAACAATTAAAAGCAAACTTTGAAAATTAGAGTGTTTTAAAAATTTTTATTTGGAAAATCTGAAACTATATTTGATTTGCACTGTGATCTCAGTAGGTATGTTGTTGCTTCAAATTGTACCTATGATTTCTGACCAGATCATTGAGGTTCCCAGGTTTTCTGCTTTAACTCACTTGGTATATAAAAACAGCTAGGTTCCCTTCCTTTGAAGATATCTGTCGGAAGATTTTCCTCAGACGGAGGAGAAATTTTATGATGGACCATAAATAAACTCTTTAAAAGCTAGTAATAGTTGCTGTGTTTTTAGGCATCAGTACTATATAGATGTGTGAGGTGAACAAACTTTATCAACAAATAGGGACATGAAATGTGTTAAATGAAGAGGAAACTTTCTCAGCCCTAAATTTGGTTGATTAGCTCTTTTGTCTTTGGTTCTTTTCCAAATGAAGATGCTCTTTTATTTTTTTTATTTTATTTTTTTTGTTTTATTTATTTATTTTTTTAATTAGTTGGAGGCTAATTACTTCACAACATTTCAGTGGGTTTTGTCATACATTGACATGAATCAGCCATGGAGTTACGTGTATTCCCCATCCCGATCCCCCCTCCCACCTCCCTCTCCACCCGATTCCTCTGGGTCTTCCCAGTGCACCAGGCCCGAGCACTTGTCTCATGCATCCCACCTGGGCTGGTGATCTGTTTCACTATAGATAATATAAATGCTGTGAAGATGCTCTTTTAAAAAGAAAAGTGAATTTTAGTGACTTTGAATACTTCTCTGTAAAACCCTCTTCTAATGGGATTGAATAATTTATGCATCTTTAATATTGGAGAGGGAAGTTATTCCTCGAAGACTGGCATTTCATAACCACTTTGCCATGGCTGATTGACCTCTCCACTCACAAGGCTCCGTCTCCACCAGGCACACGACCCCATGGTTGCTTAGCTCCAGTCCTGGGCATGTAAGAGGCGGCTTGTGTGGACACAGTCACATACACAATATTAATTCTAGTGTTAGAAAGAAACACATACCTTAAGATAAAGAAAGAAAAGTGAAATGTAGAGCAAAGATAGAAATTGTGTTTCACTAAAAGCAAATTTTCAGATGGTAAAGAATCCGCCTGAAATGTGGGAGATCCGTGTTCGATCCCTGAGTTGGAAAGATCCCCTGGAGGAAGACACGGCAACCCACTTCATTATTCTTGCTTGGAGATACCAACGGATAGGGGAACCTGGCGGGCTGCAGTCCATGGGGTCGCAAAGAGTCGGACATCACTGAACAACTAAACACACAAAAGCAAATCAAGCTACAGCCCTACTGTGCTAAGTCTGAAGGTGTTTCTTTGTTTTTAAAGCTTTTTTTTTTTTTTTTTATGTGGTTCATTTTTAAAGTCTTTATTGAATTTGTTACAGTATTGCTTCTGTTTTATGCTTTGGTTTTTTTTTTCTTCTTGGCCATGAGGCATGTGGGATCTTACCTCCCTGACTAGGAATCAGACTCATATGCCCTGCATTGTAAGGCTACATCTTGACCCCTGGGCTGCCAGGGAGGTCCCAGTCTGCAGGTGCTTAAGTTCATTTATTTTGAAATTGAAGTGCCTGAAATGTCTCCTAAGAGACTGGACTTCCCTGGGCATCCATAACTATATGTCTGTATCTTCAGACAAAACTGCAGCATTTGACCCAGTGGTTCATCATTTATTTTCTGTTTTCTTTAAACTTTCAATTATACCAACTCATCATTTGGCTCCAGGTGCCGGGTCATTGATCAGCTGATGTGCTAGCTTCCTTTAACTCTAGTAGCCTTCTCTGGTTCAGTCCATTATGAACAGGGAGACAGGTTTGTTTGCATAATATTAGATTTGGCTGTTGTTGGTGGGACAGCCCCCTATGAGGGGAGGTGTCTCATGGTGGGCCTTCTGAACTCATTGGTACAGGCATGTCCTGGTCTTCTGATGAAGGTATAATTTTTCCATAAATCATGTTCCCCTCAATATATAGCTATTCATAACAGAACTTAAAGGGCTTCCCAGGTGACTCAGTGGTAAAGAATCCACCTGCCATTGCGAGACTCGGGAGATGTGGGTTCCATACCTGGGTCGAGCAGATCCCCTGGAGGAGGGCATGGCAACCCACTGTAGTATTCTTGCCTAGAGAATCCCATGGACAGAGGAGCCTGGCGGGCTATAGTCCGTGGGGTTGCAAAGAGTCGGACATGACTGAGCATGCACATGCAAACAGAACTTATAAGCCTAATTGAAAAGACACTTTATTTATATCCACTTGATTTTAAGTCTCCCCATTTCAAGTCTCCCCTTAAAAAAATCATTATCTCTCCTAGGACTGAGCTCTCTTCCCACCTTCATAGGCCAAATCTAGTTGGTCTTACAGTCTTCCAGGAACTTCCCTGGTGGTCCAGAGGTTAAGAATCCCCCTGCCAATTCAGGGGATGTGGGTTCAATCCCTGGGAAATTGCACATGCTATGGGGCCACTAAGCCCATGGGCCACAACTAATGAAGCCCACACTCCTGGAGCACGTGCTCTGCAACAAGAGAAGCCTGCGAACCACAACGAAGAGTAGCCCTTGCTCACTGCAACTTGAGAAAGCCCACGTGCAACAGTGAAGACGCAGTGCAGCCAAAAAATTTTTAAAAAGTCTTCCAAGCACTTTGATTCCAAAATCACAAAGATGCTTGAGGCAGAGTATACCAGTTGAAGAAACAATGGGCTAACCAGGAAGTTTAAAAAGGAAAACTTGGGGAAGAAGGTATCCATGGGGAGCTGTAAAAAGCTCATTTATGTTACTGGGAATCTAGAAGATTGTGTTCATACTTGGTGCTCATGCTCAGCCGTTAAGTCATGTCTGACTCTCTTCAACCCCATGGACTATGGGGTCCTCTGTCCACCAGGCTTCTCTGTCCCTGGGATTCTCCAGGCAGGAATATTGGAGTGGGTTGCCATTCCCTTCTCCTGAGGATCTTCCCAACCCAAGGATCCAACCCACGACTCCTGCTTTGCGGGTGGATTCTTTACCATCTGAACCACCTGGGAAAGCCTATGCTCCTAGTTAGATCTGTGCACATCCCCAGGGCTGTGTGTATGCTCAGGAAAGACCCGAGGAGGCCCTAACCTCTCACCTCTGGCTGAATTTGAGGCTTTGGGCACGCAGGAAGTGAAGGCTGAGGAGGAGTGGAAACTGCCTGGCTGAGGACTGAAGGTCTGTGCCAGCAACACAGAGCCAGTCAGCAGAGACTAGGAGGGACCGTCTCTTGCATGCAGGCTTCAGAGCATCTTCATGCAGCGCTCGAGTGTGCTGCTCCCACCTGTATTCATGTCTTTTTTCTTTGCTCACCTGTGAAAGTGAAAGTGGATCTGTCATGGCCAACTCTTTGTGACCCCATGAATTCAGGTACCTCTGTCCGTGGAATTCTCTAGGCAAGCATACTGAAGTGGGTTGCCATACCCTTCTTCAGGGGATCTTCCCAAACCAGAGATTGAACCTGGGTCTCCAGCATTGCAGGCAGATTCTTTGCCATCTGAGCCACCTGGGAAGTCCTGAAATTCCTCCCTCAAACCCCTTACACAGGCACCATAGGGGTAAACAAACAACATGTAGATTCTGAAAGTCAACAAACACTAGAAGCACAGATGAGATGCAGGTCAGCTCTGATCCTGGGAAAGCACCAGTAAGTCAGAGCTCAGGATCCCGCTGGATTAGGGGGAGTGCAGTGGTTCTTGGGTCCCCAGGGGCCCTTGCACCAACCAGGGATGCTTAGCTGACTTGTAAATTACAAGTTCATTCATCCCTAGACGGTGTGGAGCATGGGATCATGGGAAAGAATGTTCAGGACTTTCACAAACATTAGGTTCAAGAAACTCATCACTGGAAACTTCTTAGAAACTTCTTCAGAGGACAGAAAGCCAAAAGTAATTTGTTTTCTTATGGAGATCTTTTTTGTCCCCAAGGAAGAAACAGTTACAATTTTCATTATTTATCTCGCTCAGTGGAGAGACTTCCTCCCATGTGTTAAATTCTCGTAATAGTTCTTGATGTTATCCTCACAATATTAAAGCTGTAAAGCTATCTTTGTTTTAGTTCAGTCATTAAAACTGGTAATATCCACTTAGGATGAAAATCATTTTCTCTAGCCCAGGCAAGAGAACAATTGAAAAAGAAATTCACTGGAGAAAAAAAAGAAAAATTTCCCCTTTAATTATTTAACTTGCCAATTTACTTGATTTATCTTTTGCTCTTTTATGTAGCTCAGCCACATGTCTTTTTGTTTGTTTTCCTTTATTACACTTAAAATATAATTTATTGAATTAAGCTAGGAAGCTCCATCTCACAGCTGAAGTGGACCCCACATGGTCCTTCTTATGGTGGGAGGAGACAGTGTCTTCAGCAATTAATCCTCAGAGGGTTCATCTAGTTTTTTCTTCTCCCATGTGCCCTGGTAACGAAAAGCAAGGACATCTCTCGTGGTCCCAGTGGTTGAGAATCCACCTGCCAATGCATGGAATATGGGTTCGATCCCTGGTCCGGGAAGACTCTCACGTGCCTCGGGTCAGCTAAGTCCATGCACCACAACCACAGAAGCCTGCATGTGCTAGAGTTCATGCTCCAGAACAAGAGAGCCACTGCGATAAGAAGCCCAGGAAGCCACAGCTAGAGAGTAGCCACCACTGGGTACAACAAGAAAAAGCACACGTGTAGTGGTGAAGACCCAGCATAGCCAAAAATAAATTTAAAAAAGTAACATCATGTTACCGACACTTACATGGCACTTAACAGCATGTTAATAATACCTGTTTTTCACATACTAACTCAGTTTTATGCCACCCATGAGTGGCATTAAATACTTACTTGTAAATGCAGTATAGTTGTTTTATTTTATCTTAGTTTCAGGTGTACAACAAAGTGATACAGTGATATGTATATGTATATGTATGTATATTCTTTTTTCCTTTGTATGTTATTACAAGATACTGAATATAGTTCCCTGTGCCATACAGTTAGCTCTTGTTGCTTATCTATGGAGTTAAATATTATTTAACCCCATTATTCAGGTGGGGAAACCAAGGCAAAGAAAAATGCCCAGATTTATAAAGCTAGCAAGTGGTGGAGCTGGGGTTCAAACCTGGGTCCCTAGCTCCAGAATCCATGGTCCGCTTGCTCAGCCATCTCTGCTCAGCCGTGGGCTGTGGAGGTGGTTGGGACACTCGCGTGTCTTGGAGTCGGTTTGACCTCGTTGTGGGCCTGACAGTGACTTCAAGGAGAGGTTAGGGGCCTGAGGGTGGGAGGGACGGGTGAGCCCAGGACCTGCGCTGATTTATTGATTGGGCGCCTCGGTTTAGCGCTGCTGAACAGAGAGGTACTTGCTTGGCGCGTTTTCCTAACTACCATGCTCTTGTGCTCAAGCTCGAGCATTTCGAGTGTGTAAGGTGTGACTTGTCATTGTAGCACTTTGGAGGTTATCGGGGTGTCACAGTGGTGTGGCGCTCTGTCAGCCAGGGGCTGCTTTTCAGCCACTGCTGGACTGTGAAACCTTGACCACAATTGGTCCAGAGGCATTTGCATCATCACCATAGTGGACTTTGGTGCGTGCTAAGTCGCTTCAGTCATGTCCAACTCTTTGAGACCCAACCCCATGGACCGTAGCCCTCCAGGCTCCTCTGTCTGTGGGATTCTCCAGGCAAGGATACTGGAGTGGGTTGCCATGCCCTCCTCCAGGGGATCTTCCTGACCCAGGGCTCGAACCTGTGTCTCCTGTCTCGTGTCTCCTCGCTTGTCAGGCAGGTTCTTTACCACTAGTGCCACCTGGAAAGCCCAATGGACTTTGGTAACTACATGCTTTCCCCTTTTAATGAAACAATGGGATTCAAATAATCTGTCCTGAGACGACACCAGCTTAGGTATGTCACTGCAGAAGGGCTCCGTGGAACCCTGTGCAGAGAAGTCGGAGCTCCATCGACTGCTGCCATGTGGCCGGATGTGGGGGCCCGGAGCGTTGAGTCACAGTCACCCTCAGAGCCACTGCTCTAGAGTCTCAGGGTGCCTCAGCTTGTCCAAGTCATATTCATTGTTAGTCCTAGTGCTGGTAGGGGTTCAGAAATCCAGTTTGAGCTTGAAAGCACCTCTTTAGACAATGATGAGCCATAGAAATTGGGAAAGTGTCAGAAAAAAATCTCAGTCTCTCGGTGGTTTCACCATTTCATGGCTGGCATTCGAAGTTCCAAGATATCAATGGTTTTTTGTTTGTTTGTTTTTGCCTCTGTCACGTAGTTGACTGAGAGGGAATCTGATTTAGGAGGAGAGCTACAGGTAGAGTGATGAGCAGCAGCAGTTAAGGAGCAAGGTGATAATTAACACATCTCCCTGGGTACCAGCATCACTGAGATTTCGACATCCTGGCAGCTAGGGCATGAGCCTGTCTTCTCTCTGCTTTGCAGTGTTTGTGAAGGAGGCTAACTCATGTGTGAATGGCGGGCTGTGGACTGGGGGGTGTCAGGGCTGCTGCGCCTGCGAGACCGCAGCTGGACTGAGCCAGTGCTGAATCCTCAGACCATCATCGTCAGTGGATGACTGACCGTCCTGGGAAATCCTGGGAGCTGGGGGCTAGTTGTCAACCTGCTGCTGTTTAGTTGCTGAGTCGTGTCTGACTCTTTGCGACCCCACAGACTGCAGCCCACCAGGCTCCTATGTCCGTGGGATTCTCCAGGCAAGAACACTGAAGTGAGTTGCCATTTCCTCCTCCAGGGGATCTTCTGGACGCAGGGATGGAACCTGCATTTTGCGTCTCCTGCGTTGGCAGGCAGGCTCTTTACCGCTGAGCCAACAGGGAGCTCAGCTGTTAGCCTACCACTCCCTGATCTTGAGAGCCTTCGTATTCAGACCTGCAAAGAAAGAGAAATCAGGCAGCGTGAAATTTTCCTTGAGTGTCTCTCTTACGTTTTTGAATGGGTGTGGTTGTACAGGAATGACTCTGAAATCACAGAATCATCAGTTTCTTATACCGGCCCCTTTCCCACAGTGAAGTCTCCAGGACCACACAGAATAGGACTTTGTATGGCATCTGCAAAGAAATATGTCAGAGATGTGGTGAATAGAATGCAGGGAGTTATTTCCCACAGGGTAAATAAAGCTGGGAAGAGCTGTTAACACCCTAAGTCCAGAAGGATGTCATAAATCTCAAAATTTGCATTGTGCCAAAATATTTTATTGGAGCATCGATGGTACTTGGGCAAAATTTAATGAGTAGTAAATCAGTCAAATTAAGTAATTATAGTTTGTGGGTAGACTCATAAACTTCATCTAGGTCTTAAATATTTTGTTCAAATTTTCTGAGACCATTTGGGATATGGCGAGGTCTTGTTTGGGAAAATGTCTAGGTTAGTAACTATACAGAATAATAGATGTATGTTTCTGTTCAGGGCATGAAACCTGCTTGTTAAAAATACTAGCCATGGGTCTTCCCGGGCTGTCCAGTGGTTAAGACTTTGCCTTCCAACATGGGGGATGTGGGTTTGATCCCTGGTGGAGGAGCTAAGGTCCCACCTGCCTTGTGACCAAAAAGCCAAAACATAGAAACAGTATTGTAACAAGTTCAGTGAAGGCTTTTAAAAAAATCATCCACATCAAAGTATCTTTTAAAAAATGCTAGCCGCGTCATATCTCCCATGCTCCACGTGAAACTTCAATCATTTGTTTCCAAACTCAAGTTGTTGCATTATATCTGAGGCCATAGTCAACCTGCCTACACAACACTTAGAAATAACATTTTATGTTTTAAATTTATTAATCCCAGAGTGGATGAAAAGCAGAGGTGGTAAATTAAGATGTAAGACAGTCAGGTGCCTTGTGTATGAGGCTGGGGGCTAAGACAGAGGATGCCATGGGGAAGTACTGGAAGAGAGGATATAACCGTTTTGTGTTTTCATCCAGGATTAACTCATTGGGAAGGCCGAATCAATAGCATACATATGCATCTTAGACCAATGAGAAGAACATTGAAAAGATTATTTCTAGCACTCTAACTACAGAAGTCCTATTAATATATAATTTGTCCTTGCACTCAGTCGTGTCTGACTCTTTGTGATCCCATGGACTGTAGCCCACCAGGCCCCTCTGTTCATGGCATCTCCCAGGCAAGAATACTGGAGTGGGTTGCCATTTCCTTCTCTATGGGATCTTCCCAACCCAGGGATCAAACCTGAGTCTCTTGTGTCTCCTGCATTAGCAGGGTGGATTCTTTACCGCTGTGCCACCTGGGAAACCCAATATATATATCTTGAAGATGTTAAAAAAATTAGTAAACAGAAACCTCATTTAAATAGAATCAAGAGACCAGGGACTTCCCTGGAGGTCCATCGGTTAAGACTCTGCACTCCCAGTGCTGGGGACCTGGGTTCTATCTCTGGTCAGGGATTAGATCCCACGTGCTGCAGCAAAGATTCCCACATGCCACAACTAAGACCCAGTGCAGCCAAATAAATATAAAATATTTTTAAAGAAATAGAGCCAGGAGGCCAGGATGGGAAGCTCTCAGGACTTGTGAGACTCTTCTTTCCTGGAAAGGACTCTGCCAATGGAAAGCCATGGACTGTTTACTAGAGCCCTCCCAACTTCCTCTCCCCTCTACAAAAGCTTTCTCCTTCCGTGGCCTAGCAGGGACTTATAGGTGGCTTCCCAGGGTTGAGGTCCCCGAACTGCAGTTGTCTTCTGATCTGCATAAACCCATCTCTGCTGGAGAAATATCTGGCAGTCAGTTTGTTTCAGGTCAGCAGAGATGTCTTTGTGGTTGCTGAACAATGCAGAAACTGATACGAGAATGATATGCCTTGAGTCTAACTGTTGTTTTCTCATTGAGTGACGTGGAGTGCTGAGTCAGTTAGGGAAAACTAGAAAGGGGGAAAGGTGTGTAGAACTCATCCTTCGATTCTGTTCAGCACTGCTGAAGTCTCAAGAGTCTTAAGAGGTGTCCGCAGTTAATAGGTCACTGTTCTTAGGCTGGTGTCGAAAGATACACCGAGTGTCATTTTCCAAAAGAGAGGAGAGTTGAAAGCCCTGTGGGGGCAGAGGAAGGACACTCGATGCAGCCTGGGCCAGTCAGGAGGTTCATCCCATTGAAGGCGAGCCCTGTGTTCAAAGAACTGAAAGAAATGAATATTTTAGAAGCATCAAATGATGGTGGGGGTTCAGGGGGGCGGGCTGGGAGACAAGGCTGGAAAATGGACTCCTGGGCTGCATCAAAGAAGGCCTGTGTGCTTGCTGTAGAGTCTGAAGGTGGCACCGTTGAAAATGACTGGTGTGATCAGATGTTCTTTTTTTCTTTTTTCGCCTCTGATGGCCACTCTGGACAGTACAATGCAGTGTATCCCTGTCCCCATAGGAACCCGCCTCCAGACTGGGAGTCTCACAGACCCTTCTCACGGTTTCATGGTCTGTTCTATCTCCATTTGCAAGATGACTGTGGTTCCATCTATTTATATTTGAAATCTGTCTTTGGCATACATTTGAAGCAGAGGATATACATCAAAATGTGATCATATTTTGCCATCTCGACTAGTCCTCAAACCTGATTTTTTTAAAAAGATAATTTTCAGAGCAGTGTGGTGTTGCTGTAACATTTGCCCATCACAGCAGTGCAGTCCTGCCTCCTTTCAACCCTGCTCCCATCTGTCTTCATGATCGCAGAATTGAGGGTGACATTCTTTCAGTGAATCATATCATGATCCACCAGCTGAAAGATTAATTCAGAAAACATGATTAGAAAGAGACATCTGAATAGTTTATCTGAGACATAAGGCATGGACATCGGTGACAGGATTTAAATAACTGAAATGAATTCTCTTTAGTTTTCTTGTCTTACTAAATTAACATCAAAATGATTTTACCAGTTTAGGTAAGGCAGTGTCAGAAAGTCTAACTGCTTTGCTGGTCATAAATTATCACCGTCCTTATGCTGACTGAAAGAGTACTTCCTGACACTGAAATATCCAGTTTCCCTTTTAAAACAAGGATGATAATATGATGTTAATATTGTTCTGGGATGTCCCATACTCTGCGTAATCTTTTTCAACAATTTGTCAACAGTCTAAGTAAATAAGAAATTGTGCTTTCTCTTTAATAAATTCTCTCTATTCATGACTTATGCTTCTGGCACAACAGTGGCATCAAGCTGGAATCGATATGTCCTGTAGAATTAGGGCCATGTCTTCCAGATGCCATATTAAATTTAAGTTAGTGCCCCCTATCCTTTTCCGGTGTTGCACTGAGTTAATGTTAGCCCAGATCTTATTATCATTAGCCATCAGTCAAGAAGATGCTAATGAAGCAACCGCCCTCAGATGAAAAAGATAACATTACAGATGCTTCATGGAACTTTCAGATTTGTACTCATTTTTGTCCTAAATTAAAAGATAGCCTGTTTAAAAGATGCAAATGGTATAAAGTACTTTGGGAGTATTCGTTCCTTGTGCATTCTGCCAAATAATATTTGACATTATGGCCAAATTTAATGCTCAGCTGCTAAGTGGCTTTATTAGGTTCTCACTCTGTGGAGAGCAGAAGATGATGGCATTAGATTTTTTTTTAAATTGAATAGTTTTATTGTTATAATCAAGACATGACAATTTTGGACACATTGTAAAAAGTTATTCATTTAACAAATAATTATGAACTTTCATTCATCTAACTTTTATTTATTGCCATTAAATTTTTTTTACTTTCATTAATTTATTTTAATTGGAGGCTAATTACAATATTGTGGTGGGTTTGCCATACATTGACATGAATCAGTCATGGGTGTACATGTGCCCCCATCCTGAATCCCCCTCCCACATAAATTATTCAAATCTTGAGTTGCTCTTATTTACACTTGGAGTTTTGTTTTTTTTTTTAACTTTTTACTTTGTATAGGGTTTTAGCCGATTCACGATGTTGTGATGGTTTCAGGTGAGCAGGGAAGGGACTCAGCCATATATATACATGTAACCATTCTCTCCAAACTCCCCTCCCATCCAGGCTGGCACATGACATTGAGCAGAGTTCCCTGTGCCGTATAGGAGGTCCTTGCTGGTTATCCATTTTAAATATAGCGATGTGTGCGTGTCCATCCCAAACTCCCTAACTACCTCTTCCCCCAGGCTTCCCCCTGGCAACTGTAAGTTTGTTCTCTAAGCCTGTGAGTCTGTTTCTGTTTGGTAAATAAGTTCATTTGTATCGTTTCTTTGGGATATCGTACAATACTTCTTCTCTGTCTGACCTACTTCACACAGTGTGACCATCTCCCGATCCATCTACCTTGCTGCAAGTGGCATTATTTCATTCTTTAATGTGGAGCCTTTTTATATTAACATCTGTGCTGAGGAAAGGTTACCTTTATCTTTTAATATCATAAAACTATCTTTTTGCCTTTTTAGTCAAAGGAAGAAATTTGTATAAATAGAGATAACAACCACACAGATAAGCTTTGTGACTTTTAAAGCTTCACTCAAGTGCCAAAATGAAACCATCATGAAGATGATGTTTGATTTTAGAATCCCTTCAAGAAGGTTACAGGTTTCAGAATGATAACAGCATCCCTGGGTCTTCTCTCTTCTCGCTGTGCCAGGAACCGTAATTCGGTGGTGAGAGAGGTGTCTTCTTCCACACAGAAAAATCCCTGTCAGTCTTGAAAAATTGAGCAACAATTGAGCAAGATGGAGGTGTCCGCCATCTTGAAGCTCTCCTTGCCACCATGGAGGGCTCTGTGACCTGGGGCCGTGTGACCCGAGGTCCCTTTCCTGGAGCTACAGTGAGAGACTGAGCCTGCTGGCGTCTCTTCTCGCTGGGCAGGAGCCAAGAAGCCCTTCAAGTAGTCCTCTTCAGGCTGTTCCCAGACAGGATCTTCTCCCGCTGTGCTGAAGAAACTCTGAGGACTCACTCTTGCCACTTGGCCTGAATTCCTTTCCTTCTGTGAAAAGCACAGGAGGATAAAATTATAGGCAGGGCTGGTACTCCAACCTCTGGGAGGGATGTTACTGTATCTTTGGAATAAACTGGTGTCAGGCTTTGCTGCTGTGATTCTGCCAAACAAGTTACCCACTGAAGCTGCTTATAGCCCAGGGAGCCCAGCCGGGTGCTCTGTGATGACCTAAAGGGGTGGAATGGGGGAAGGGAGGCAGGCTAACAAGGGAGGGGTTTTATGTGTGTGTGTGTGTGTGTTAATTATGACTGATTCGTGTTGTTGTACGGCAGAAACCAACACATTGTCAAGCAATTTTCCTCCAATAAAAAAAATTTTAAAAAAAGAATTACTCGCTATTCCTGTTAAGTTATTCTAATACAATGTTGTAAAGCAACTTTCCTCCAATTAAAAAAGAAAAAAAAGAATTGCCCACTATTCCTATAGGCTATTCCTATACTGCTTCTCTCATGGGATCTAGGACTCCACAAGGATTCCTCAAACTTGGTAGAGAAGTGAGACCCCACAACCTGCATTATATTAGGAAGTGTTGGCTGCAAGTCTCATATTGTTGAAGGCTTACCTGTTTTCCAAAACGTCATGTAGATTTTACATTTTATTCCAAAATAGATCCAGTTTTATATTAATAGAATTATGGTGTCACTTTTGTGAATTACTGCAGTCTTTTTGAACTGCAATTTGGCAATATCTGTAAACATTAAATATGTATGTACTGTTTCACTCAGCAGTCTTACTCCTGGGAATCAGTCTCATAGAAATAAAAGCATCAGTACATCAAGATATATGTATAATGATATATATGACCACATGCCATGGCAAAATTTGGAATAAAATGAATGGCACTCAACAGGGAAGTGGTTGAATGTAAACTGTGGAGCCACCATATGTGGAATTGTGCAGCCACTGAAGAGAATGAATTGGAGTTCTGCCAGGCAACTTGAAGGGATTTCTGTGAGCAAAGCAAAATGCACGGAATGCATCTAAGAGCCGTGTTTATAAAACAATGACAGAATAACTGTCATTGTTGTTCAGTCACTTGGTCATGTCCAGCTCTTTGCGACCCCCATGGACTGCACCACACCAGGCTTCCCTGTTCTTCACTATCCCCTGGAGTTTGCTCAAACTCATGTCCATTGAGTCGATGCTGCCATCCAACCATCTAATCCTCTGTCACCCCCTCCTCCTTCTGTCCTCAGTCTTTCCCAGCATCGGGGTCTTTTCCCACTTTGCATCAGGTGGCCAAAGTATTGGAGCTTCAGCTTCATCTTCAGTCCTTCCAATGAATATTCAGGGTTGATTTCCTTTAGGATTGACTGGTTTGATCTCCTTGCAGTCCAAGGGACTCTCAAGAATCTTCTCCAGCTCCACAGTTTGAAAGCATCGACTCTTCGTCCCTCAGCCTTTTTTATGTTAACATACACGTATTATGTAAATATGTACAGAATAATTGTATATGTTTCTATATGTTTCGTAAATCATATTAGCATGAGGAGCTCAATAGCTCACCGGGTTGCCTGTGGTAGGAGGGATGAGAGAAGAGGGAGGGAGGGAGAAGAAAAGGAATATTGCATTATTTAATCATTTGAAGTTAGATATGATTGTGCGATCTGTGTAATACAAATTATACATAAACCAGTTGCCTCTCTTCTTGTAAATTTGGAAGCTGTCCTGTCTCCTGCTGAGTGGCTTTGCCCTCTTCCTGTCTCATCATGGCATATCCCTGGGAGCAGTGGTATTCTCGTTGAGAAACATGTCATGACAATATGCATGGTACGGAGATCTAAGGGGGATAAGCCACCATGTGCCTCTCTGGCTGGAGCGCCTGTCTTCTGGGGAGGTTCTATTGGTTCTGCCATGATGTGTCTGTGAAGGGGCTTCCTGACTGAGGCAGGCCGTGGTCATCGTTAAGTTTCCCTGGACATGGGTGCCTTTATTCTGCGGCTTGATTTCTGCTGACTCCTTAAGGCATCACCTGATTTTGGCTGCTAGCTTTCTGCAGTGACGCCTGGTTCTTTCTGTGGTTCTACCTTTAGTTATGCTCTTGAACTGTGGAGCTGGAGAAGACTCTTGGGAGTCCCTTGGACAGCAAGGATATTAAACCAGTCAATTCTAAAGGAAATCAACCTGAATATTCATCGGAAGGACTAATGCTGAAGCTGAAGCTCCAATACTTAGGCCACCTGACTCACTGAAAAAGACCGTGATGCTGGGAAAGATTGAGGGCAAGAGAAGGGGTGACAGAGGATGAGATGGTTGGATGGCATCACTGACTCAATCGACATAAGTTTGAGCAAACTCTGGGAGATAGTAAAGGACAGGGAGGCCTGGTGTGCTGCAGTCCATGGGGTCGCAAAGGGTCAAGCATTACTTTGTAACTGAACAACAAATTACCACCTGACTTTTTACAGTGTCAGTAAATACTATATTATACACCAGGTCCATCCAGCCAAGCTGTGCATTGTTATGGTTCAAGATGTAGGAGTGTATCTAGTTCATAATTTTATTATATTCTGTTTTTAATTTTTCAGTGCAAAAGCCTTTCCTGGTGAAAGATTCCGTGAACTGACTCAAATTATTCTTATAAATGTTGTTGAATGTTATGTAACATAACATGAACATGTTATGTTTTATATCATGTGTGAAATTGCTCCCCATGGGAGAACTATCTTTAGACATGCTTACTGCCTTAAATTTCTTAAAATAAAACCACTTAAACTCTTTCCCTAACCCACCAATATAAATAATTTCCTTCTGTCTATCTCTTGGGTACCATATGCAACACTTCTGAATCCCATCAATGTTCTCTTCAACTCACAAGTAAATGTAGCTCACAGAACTCTCATTAGCTGCAAGAAAAAATGTCACAAACAGTTTATCTTTTTCATGCAACTTCTCCTGGAAGTTTTCCACTAATTCCTCAATACCCTGAACAACAGTGCTTCCGATCAGACTTATATTTTCATAAGGCTGCTTCTGTCTTGTAGGCTACATAGTTACAGCTGTATTCAATAAACATTTTTATAAACTCACCTTCCTTAAAACGTTCACTGCTAAGCAGTTATCTCAGTTCATTATTTCACAGTTGCCACTATTTCATTCACTTGGTTTCTATTAGAAACAAATTTGATAGTTCTGATTAGAAACAAAAAAAGTAGTATTTTTTTCTCATTTTATTAAGCTTTTCTTACAGATCTTTCCTTAGGCCAGCACGTACTGTGGTTTAACAAGATTTTACCTTTCTTTCCACTCCATTCCTTCCAGCTGTGATGTGATTCAACCATTGTCTGGGGCCATTTATTGAGAGGTTTTTGCATTAAAAAAAAAAAGAAAGCTTTGGGCAATGTGGAAGCACTCTGAGCCTGGCATCGTGGGGCAGGTGGGAGGTAGATGATCAAGATGTGGACTCTGCTCAGGTCCCAGAAAGGAGGATAGAGGTGATACCAGTAGAGGGCAGTGACACCGAGCTCACTGGCTTCTTGGGACCCAGTCAGTGAGTGTGCCCCCACATAAATTTACCCAGAAGGGTAATAGGTCAAATTGTACTCAATGTGGGTATCATTTAAGGGTTTTTTATTCTTTTCCATGTAAGTTTGATCATCTGAAGCACAAAACTAAACAATTTTATGACCATCAGTGGTTAATAGCGATCAGCTGGTGATGCCATAACAAGCCGTCATTCAGAGCATGTGTTGAGAGAAATATGACTTTGTTCTTCCACCTGTCCACAGACATTTTGTATTTGCAGTGATCCAATCTCAGCTTTTTAATTCTGTCTTAAGAAATTCATACTTCCAGGGAAACATTTCTGACATGACTTGGAAAGGGAGAGGTAAATCTATGATACTGCCTGGAGGCTGATAGGAGAAAAAGGGAAACAGCTTTTTTGAATGTTTTTGGAAGGAGGAAAAAAATGGGCCATTTTAGTTATTCCCATTTCAGAAGGTTATTCTCATCTGAAAGACATTTGAGAGACTGAAATGGAATATTTCCATTGCCATACCTCTCATAGCGAAAAGAAGTAATAGGCAATTATTTTTGCAGGTTCTTCTTAAAATAAAAGCTATGCAGGACTGGTCCTACCTTCGCAAGATAAAATGGGGAATTGAGCAGTTATTCAATGAATTTCAAACAGTGTCAAGAACCCAGCATGATTTTTGCCCTGAAGTACGTAGATGGACTTTTCTAGAGAGAAAATAGCATCCAGGCTCTGTCCCATTATAATGATAGTAGGGTTGCATGTGAAGAGAAAATTCAAATAGAGAAAACCACACAAAAGAATTGATTTCAATTTTTCACTTGAGAACTATCTGTTGGGTACCTCCTGTGTGCAGGTTGAGTGCTGGGGCTTCAGTGTTACAGTATGTTCCATATATATGAATGAATTGCATGCTAAGAGCATGTTCGTAAGTTCAGTTTGTTCATAAGTCCAACAAACTTAGCCTAGGTACCCAACTAACATAATTGGCTATATAATACTGTACTGTAATAAGTTTATAATACTTTTTACACAAATAATGCATGAAAAACAAAAACCATTTTTACTCTTACAGAATAGTACCTTGAAAAGTACAGTAGTCTGTAAAAAGTTTAATTTTGTAAGAAACTCTCAAACTGTATTCCAAATTGGCTGTACCATTTTGCAGTCTCATCAGTGATGAAGGTTCTTTCTCCACATCCTTGCTAGCATTTGGTGGTGTCAGTATTTTGAATTTTTGCCATTTCAGTAGATGTATAGTGGTATCTCGTTGTTTTAATTTGCATTTCCCTGATGACATCTGATCTTGAACATCTTTTCATGTGCTTATTTGCTGCCTGCATATCTTCTTTGGTGAGGTGTCTGTTTAGATCTTGGGAGCAGTGGTTTGGATGGATCTAAGAAGACTTGCTGATTTTAAGGTTTTTAGCTTTTTCTTATTACATGGGTGTGAGTGAAGGACTTCTAAGTTTCTTACATCTCAAACTGGAAACTGAAGTTCCTATTTAATTTTTTTTTTTTTTAATTTTGTGTGTCTGTGCTAGGTGTTTTTAATTTTGTTTTGCGTTATTAGTAGCGGTGCTGCAACCTTGCACGTATGACAGTTGCCTTCTGCAGACTGAGTTCTCAAGGTGGATCGAAGGTTACAGAAAATATACTAATTGATTTATATTTGGCCAAACTTCCTTATGGTGAAATCACTATACTCCCACCAGCATGGATAACTTTGCCTGTTTCCACAGACCCTCGCCAGCATTGACTGTTGTCAGACTTTTGTATCTTTGCCAATTAAATAAGCAGAAAGAGATCCTACAGTTTTAACTGCATTTTTTCCCACCATGATTCTATCTTCTGACTTTTGTATCTTTGCCAATTAGATAAGCAGAAAGAGATCCTACAGTTTTAACTGCATTTTTTCCCACCATGATTCTATCTTCTATTACCTGCAAATATTTCATCTATTATATTTCTCTATGTGGATGTTCATTTTTTCCTAATAATTAATATAAAGTTTAGTAAACTTTTGTCTGTCTTATGTTTTGTAGATGTTTTTTCCGAATGTGTTGTTTATAGTTTAAACTTTATGTCTAATAGGATTTTTGTTAAGTTTTTTACTTTTTCAATAAATTGTGTAGACATTTATTGTTAATTCTGTTGTTCTTGTTTCTAATATTGCTAACAGAGATTTTCCCCATTCCTGACATATTCAGTTATTTATTTTTATTTTGCCCTTGGACTTTACCTAAGCATATTTTCCTCTAGTCTTTAAAATATTTGATTCACCTGGAATGTGTTTTGGTGGAAGGCAATAAGAATGGGATCAAGCTTCATTTGTAGCCAACATCTAGCCAGTTGTACAAACACTTAGGGAAAAACTCCTTTTTTTTTCTTTTTAAACTGATATTATCACCTTCTTTGTTACCTGCTGGGATCTCCTCTGGACTCTTCATTTATGGATTTATCAGTTTCACACTGTGTAATCCTACAACATTTCTATATAGCATTTATCTCTGGTGGTGGTATATCCTCTTTAACTCTTCCTCTTTTATTTCCCACACCCCCAGCTATTTTTGCAAATTCATTCTTTAAGGTGTCCTTCCAAACTCACTTTTTCAAGGTCATCTCCCCACCAAATAGTATCAGTACTCCTTGCACATATGACTGTTGCCTTCTGGTTAATTTTTTGGTTATTTTTTAAACTTATTTAAATTAATTTTTGTTGTTATTTTTAAAGCTACTATTTTATTTCAATTGTTATTATTTGGCCATGTCATGTGGCAAGCAGGATCTTAGTTCCCTGACCAGAGATCATACAAACCCTCACCCCCTGCAGTGAAAGCACCGGGTCTTAATACCACTGGACTGGCAAGGGAATTCCCCTTCTTTTTATTCTTAGTCTCACACAAATTTGTGTATAATTTGTATCACCAGAGTCCCAAAGAATTTGGTTGTAGGATTTGGGGACAGGAAAATGAATGAGCTTCAACAGCAGTGTCCCTTTATCTGGCCTCGGAACCATGCTTTCCATGATAGCTGCTCAGAACGGTGTGCTTCTCCTCCCCTTGAAGAATGAAGAGCCGGTCCCTTGTCTTCACGCATCTTTGGGAATCACATGGTCATTCTCTCCTGCATGGCTGACTCCTCCATCCTAGATCATCTCTGAGCCCTGCTTCCCAGGGAAGCACGTGGAGAGAGAGAGAATCAAGACTTGAGTGTCACTGCGATGCGACAGGTCTCTGTCTCTTTTACCATGTCAAAAGTAGCAAAGGAATGATTTATTTTTATTGGCATGTAGTTGCTTTCAATGTTGGGTTCTTTGCTGCTCTACAGCAAAGTGAATCAGCCACATGTATACCTATATCCCCTCTTCCTTGGGTTTACTTCCCGCTTAGGTCACCACAGACTGTTGAGTAGAGTTCCCAGTGCGCTACAGTAGATTCTCGTTGTCGTCATTATTGTTCAGCCTCTCAGTCGAGTCCAGCTCTTTGCAAGCCCTTGGACTGCAGCATGCAGGCTTCCCTGTCCTTCAGTATCTTTTGGAGTCTGCTCAGACTTACGTGCCTTGAGTTGGTGATGCCATCCAATCATCTCATCCTCTGTCACCCCGTTCTCCTGCCCTCAATCTTTCCCAGCATCAGGGTCTTTTCCCAAGAGTTAGTTCTTTGCATCAGGTGGCGAAAGCATTGGAGCTTCAGATTCAGCATCAGTCCTTCCAAAGAATATTCAGGGTTGATTTCCTTTAGGATTAACTGGTTTGATCTTGAAGTCCAAGGGACTCTTAAGCATCTTCTCCAGCACCAGAGTTCAAAAGCATCAATTCTTTGACACTCAGCCTTCTTTATGAACCAGTTCTCACTTCCGTACATGACTACTGGAAAAAACCATAGATTTGACTATATGAACCTTTGTCAGCAAAGTGATGTCTGTGCTTTTTAATATCTTCATATGCTTTATGTCTTCCTTAGTAAATGTTTCATTCCACCAGGGCTTACATAGCGTGGTCTCCCTCAGGCTCAGAGAAGGGTCTGTTCAATGAGATGAATGAATGAGTAAGTGAATGAATGAAAGAACAAAGAAAGTGAAGACAGAGAAAAGACAAGACCCAGGCATTGGCACGGGAATGGAAGAGTGGATTTAATGGAGAGACAGACATAGAGAATAGACTTATGGACATAGGGAGAGGGGAGGAGAGGGTGAGATGTATGGAAAGAGTAACATGGAAACTCACATTACTGTATGTAAAATAGATAGTCAACGGGAATTTGCTGTCTGGCTCAGGAAACTCAAACAGGGGCTCTGTATCAACCTAGAGGGGTGGGATGGGGAGGGAGATGGGAGGGAGGTTCAAAAGGGAGGGGATGTATGTATACCTATGGCGATTCATGTTGAGGTTTAACAGAAAACAAGAACATTCTCTAAAGCAATTATCCTTCAATTAAAAAATAAAATAAACTTCATTAAAATTAAAAAAAAGTTTAATGCAAGAGCAGGTAGCGGTGTTTGGCCAGCCGGTTGACTGGACGTGCCCTGGTGCCAGGCAGCCCTGAATCTTACCAGCATGGTCACTTGTTTGGATGGTTGGTACCACGTGACCGTGAGCCACAGCTTTGGAGCAGGTGGACGTGTCCAAAGTGCTTAGCCTTCCCCCTCTGTTTTGCTTGCCGTAGCAGTGGGGCCTCCATTCTGAGAAACACAGCTTTAGGTCACTCAAGGAAGACTCTTCCAACCCCATCTTGGTTTAAAAGTAAGTGTCTTTTCCCTCTGCTAACCTTCCAATCCATTTAGCTTTCTCCGTGTGCACCAGTGACTCCTTCACTCTGACAGGAAAATTGAATAGCACTTCACAGAAATATGAAAACACTGTCAGCTCACATTACCTCCACCTCACCTCATTCTGCGTGTTCTCAACTTTTTGTGTATTTGATCTGGAAGTATATAACTGCTGGCTGAGCTGGTAATCAAACTATGTAATCAGAGACCTCTCGTTCCCTAGCTTTCTCCTCTCTCTCTCCCCCATTCAGTAGTTTTAAAGCTATAATACTCATGCCACCACTTACTTTTTTTTTTCTCAGAAAGTTGCTGACTTGAATTAAATGTGCCCTGTGATTTTTTTTTCCTGAAAGATGCCAAGTTCTGAGTATCCCCTAGCTCACAAGTAAGATGATTTTTGCCCACGGTGCACACTTGCCTCGGCAGAAGTCATTCCCGGGTGGATATTTCCTGACTGCAGCCACCGTAATCACATCTCACGTAGCTGGAGGCACGTGTAAGCTGAACTAGCTAAGGGAGCCGAGATGGAAGGACCCAGGAGAGACAGGGATGGCAGATCAGCCTTGGACTGTGTTTTTGAGACTAATCCTGGGGTTTTTCCATTTCAGAGGAGATTCTGCGGGATCCTTGTTAGATGAGTTTCTATTAGGATTGCTTGCAGACCCCTCTGGTCCACCTGTCAAATTGTCATCATCCCAGAGTTGAAATACTGTCTAGTTTTACACAAAGGTAAAGGATCTCACTTATATTCAATATTGGTTCTAAAATTTCTTATGGCTCATTTGGGGTATTGTTCTCCAAAGGTTTTGTATTTGTCTAGAAAATACAACCTAAGGCTAATTAACAGTGTCAGAAATAGACCAGATCAAAGACTTCTTCTCTTAGGACCAAACTTCTGAAATCTCAGGATCTACCCTGTGGACTTGAAGACAGGAGAGCATGGTTCTATGGTTCATGGACTCTTAACTCCTGTGTGAGGCAGAGCTGTGTATCTGCTGTCAGCCAGTCTGTGGGTGGGGGCCGTGGTTAGGAGGTCATGGGATCTCCAGGTGAGGGGAGGGTGATTTCTAAAAGATGGATCCATTGCTCCCGGGCCTAGCTGCCGGACAGCTGGGGTTCAGGAACAGTTTCCGGGCAGACTGTATGGAATTGTTGAACAAAGTTGGACTTTGGAGCTGGACCAGGCTTGATTTTGAATGCTGACTCTGCATTCATCATCTTTGTCATCTGTCCTGGTTCACGTTACTTAGCCTGAGTTTCTGTTTTTGCAAAATGAACAGAAGATTGCACAGATTAAATGAGTTCGTCTTTGCTCATGCTTAATAAAAGTTACTTGTCAGATTTAAGCCCTTGGCTGATGTCATTTCTGTTTCTCCCAGGTCTGGGCAGTGACAGGGGAAGGGTTCTGAGTCTTTGCATCCTATCAGGCAGTTAAGTCAGAGACAGAAGGTGCTTGCTGGGGAGTCCAAGGCTCTGGGTTATGAAATGACAGGGCAGGGAGCCCAGGGGGGCTCCATGACCAGCAGGCATGTGTCTCGTGTCTGCCAGACAGTGACTTGGGCAACAGGAGTCTGGTGGCCAGCCCTGGGAAGTCTTGTCCCAGCATCGAAGCAGGGGTGTACATCAGGGGGTGGGGCCCTTGGGAGACATTTCAGCATGCTGCTCACACACATCCCTTGATCTCATTTATGTTTAGAATTTGTGATTATTTAATATAAAAAATTTCCTCCTTGGAGTAGCCCAGGAGTTTGTGCCTTTCTGCGGCCTAACGCTTTGCCAGAACTGTCCTTAGGGAAGGAGACCTTAGCAGATGTTGCATTTCAGTCATGTTTTAGGAAATGATTTATTCCACTTCTGCTTAAGTCCTAAGGCTGCGAGCGGGCCTGTTCTTTCCTTTCTGTGAACACGGGCTTAGGTGCCGTGCTCAGGGTGGCAAACAAAGATGGCTCCAGTCACCGTTCCCTGTACCTGCCGGGCCCAAAGCTCTCTCAGAATTCTGTGCCCGTGAGACACAAATTCTGACTCATGTAGAATCCAGATTTTGCTATTGATTGGAGTGCTTCTGCTTAGAAGCATGTATTTATGAATTGTAAGGGCCTTCCCTGTGGCTTAGTGGTAAAGAATCCAACTGCCAGTGCAGGAGACACGGGTTTGACCCCTGGGTTGGGAAGATCCCCTGGGGAAGGAAATAGCTACCCACTTGAATATTCTTGCCTGGGAAATCCCATGGACAGAGGAACCTGGTGGGCTGCAGTCCATGGGGTCACAGTCAGACATGACTGAGTGACTAAATAACAACAATGACAGCAAAATCAAAAAGTGAAAGAGAACTCACGAGCTGACTGTTGCTCAGATTGGGGTCGAGTGGGCAGGGGCACATGCTGAACGTGGCCCCTGCAGACATGGGATGTTCAGCCCCTTGGAGATGCAGGGTGACCCCGGGGTTCACCTGTGCCTGGCTTGCAACTCGTGGTTACCCAGCGTAAGATATCGTCTTGGTTGGAGGAATGGCGAGGGAAGCCCCTGGAGAAAGGAGATGCAGAAGAGTTGAAACTCAAAACCATGAGCTTGGGATCACAACTTCATATAATCCAGGAGACAAGCCTGGCTTCACTGCTTTAGACTCAGTGTGGAGGCGGCTGGCACTGTCCCGGGAGAATCTTCCTAAGGGAAGTGGTCGGCTGAAGCTTGTGCTCACATCTCATGAAATGTGAAGGCTTTGCAGGGGTTATAAGTTCATTTACTAGCCTGTTGATGTTACTTTGCAAAAACCAGTTTGCATACCATTTGCCTGAGTGATTTTGTGATTGGTTTTTCAATGCTTGCAATTTTATTTCATATAGATGATGGTCAGACAGCAAGTACCAGTCATAGCATCGCCCATAAAAATGAACGAAAATAGAGTTTTCGATTTTTTAACTTTTCTATCGGGAAAGACTTTGAGGAAAAGGATTAAGGAGCAAATGGTTTCAGAGGCCAGGACAGGGGAGACAATTTATTTTAGTGTTTACTGCATATCAGATACTTTACACATGATTTCATGGTCCCTGCGGTGCTTGCTCTTCTGAGGTCACAGCTGAGGATGCAGGGGAAGAAAAATGAATGACTGTCCCAGGTGATCATGTTCTCAGTCAGGGCCTACCACGGGCTTTAGGGACCATGACCTTCTTTGATCGGAGACGGAAAGGCACAGCCAGAGCGAAGCAAGGGAGGGCTGTCTTTGTTTCATTTTGATTCAGAAGTCCAGTAATTATAGTACTTCAAAAAAACTGTTCTGTTCTTTCTAGAACCCTAGGAGTCTTCCAAGGAATGATGTATTCTCCATTAAACCATGATAATTTAAAGTGCTTGAAATGTGTCACCATCTGTTTTCTATTGGAGTTTCCCCCAGACAATTTCAACTGAAAACAGTTGCTATTTATGTCATTGAGATACTTGTATTTGGACGTTAGTACAGCTCCTGGAAGTTCATGGTTTTGGACCAAAGCTCTGGGAATCAGGAAGATTTCTGTCCATTTTCCTAGTTTCTGATTGACATAGATCGGGGTGATACATACAGAAAGCAAAGGAGGTTCCATTAATCAACAGAAATTAAGGCATTGTTGAATATTCAAGGTATTTTTTCAGTATTTTTAAAATTTATTACTTTTTTTCCAAGATAAGCCTACTTAAAGTTAGGTAGGCACATCTTAGAAAAAATAATTATAAATTTTATAAATACTGAAAAAATACCTTCAATATTCAACAATTCTTTAATTTTTGTCAAGTAATGGAACCTCCTCTGCTTTAATTTAAATAGTTTTATGTGTACTTGTAAATTAAAGATTTTCCCATCAGGATAAATCACATTGTCTTTGCAAATAACAACATATGTAGCAGATATATAACTTGGATATGTTTGGGAAAAAAGACAATTCCAATCAAATATTGACAAAAGTAAGAATTAATTTGAAGGAAAACAAGATTAGGTTCACATATTCATTCCTCCTTCTGTCTTTTTAATTTTTTGGTCAATTCCAGTCTCTCAATTTATCCCTCCTTTCCCCTTTCCCTCTTGGTAACCATAAGTTTGTATTCCACATCTGTGATTTATGTCTGTTTTGTAAATAAGTTCATTTGTACCATTTTTTATATTCCACATGTGAGCCATATCATATTTGTCTTTCTCTCTCTGACTTTCTTCACTCAGTGTGACAGTCTCCATGAAAGTATTTTTATATAACTCTACTTTATCTAAAGAAGTAACCAAAAGTTAGCTATCAAGAACTATTAAAGAATTAGCTATCAAGCTAACTCAGCAGAAGTTTAGATGTTATCAGTCTCATTTTCCACTAGGACAAGTAAGGATTGTCTTTTGACTAAATCTTTCCGTCTTCCATTCAGCTAGAGCAGTGGTTCCTGCTGGGGATCGTTTTTGCCCCCGAGGGCATTTGACACTGTCTGGAAACCTTGATTGTTCGTCACCCCAGTCAAATTGGGGATGGGCAGGGAGAGAGAGTGCTCCTGGATCCGTGGACACTGCTGACCATCCTACAATCACAGGGCAGCCTCCACAGCAAAGACTTACCTGGTCCGAGAAGTGGATGATACCCTGCTGGGAAACTGTGGGCTAAAGGGAGAGAATAATGAAGATGACACCGAGGAACAAAACCAGTCCTATGCTGAAAGAGAATTAAAGGGGACGCGCCTACACTCTTGAATCTCGAAGGAAGAGAGAGAGTTTTCTAGCTCCCAGGAGGGGAGAGAAAATTCTTAGAGTTCAAAGGATGGATATTTGGATTTACAAGTTGACAAACCTCCTTAAGGCCATAGACTGTTCATTTGTGAAGAGACTATTCAGTTATTTCCCTTTAAGGTTTCATTGTCTCCGGAAGCTACTGAGTAGAAAGGGTTCTTTTGGGAGATTGACATACATACATTACCACGTGTAAAATACATAGCTAGTGGGAACCTGCTCTATAGGGAGCTCACTGCATGCTCTGTGATAACCCAGATGGGTGGGATCTGGGTGTGAGGGTGATGGAGGTCCAACAAGTGGGGATATATGTAGAGATATAGCTGATTAGCTTTGTTATACAGCAGAAACTAACAGGATGTTGTAAAACAATTATATTCCAATTAAAAACAAAAGATTGTGAGAACCAGTAACAGACCAGGAAAAGAAACAAAGGGTTCTTTTTAAGAGTGTAAGAAATCACGGCTCGGAGAACAATTCTGATGTCTTTGCAGCAACCCTTGCCTTGTTTAAAGATATATGGAATGGAAGGTTGGGGCTGAGTTGCCATGATCCACTTTTCAGCATTTGACTTAGTTGAAAGACCCTGATGCTGGGAAAGATTGAAGGCAGGAGGAGAAGGGGACGACAGAGGATGAGATGGATGGCATCACTGACTCAATGGACATGGGTTTGAGCAAACTCCGGGGGACAGTGAGGAACAGGGAAGCCTGGCGTGCCCTAGTCCATGGGGTCGCAGAGTCTGACACAACTGAGTGACTAACACACAGCCCTCAGATATTTTGGAACAACTAATTAAACAGGCCTGCAACACAAAAAGCAAACTATAGTAGAGCCCGAAATCCAAGTTATGGAAGTGGAACAGCTAACCTTTCTTATTGGTCTTTTAATAAAAACTGATAGATAAGTCCTTGATCATTTCTATAATTTCTTGTACCATATTAATAAGTTCAGCAGAATTTAAATTGAGTTCAAATCAGATGCTCTTGTCTTTTAACAACTCCTATATTAAGCATATAATTAAAATGCTCCAGTTTAAATATTTTCCCCAAGGTTTTAACTGCTATAAGATTCACACAGTGATGAACCAGAGTCTTCACGAATGAGGGCTCAAGCTTTTAAGAACTTCAGGTAGGGAAAAGGGATTTATGACAACTGGTCTAATTGATATAAAAGAGGAATGGTAAGAGATTGCTTTTAATTACTCAAAAGTCTCTTGAAATACCGTATTAGCCCTTGATCTTTTAAGTCACTAACCTGCATCAATATTTGACCATGCTCTCTCCTTTGGGAATGTGACTTGGTAAATATTAAAGAGAATTTCTTAGATCAAAAGGAAGCTTTCAGTCACTTATGTGCTGGGAGTTCACATGCCCTGGGCTGGGAGATGCTGGCTTTTACCCTCTGCAATTATATCTATGATCTTAAGAGAGATGGTCTGATCACCCCAACCTTTGCTGTCTTTGATAACCAGCTTGGTCTTTCTTAGAGTCTGTTACTTAGCAGGAAATTGAGAGAAGATGTTATAGAGAAGATGGCATTTAATGAGGCTGTGGAGGACGGGAAGGCTGGCCCATGTCTCAGGGTGTCACAGATGGGAGAGAATGGTACCGCTCACACACACCCACCCTCCCTACCGCTCATGTCCCTGCACTATGAACCTCGCTTAACCAGTTGAACTGTGCCCATATTTCCCCATTTCCTGAGCAGACATAAGAAAGAAGACCCTCTTTGCTATATGTTAGAATGGATTCCAGGAAGGTTTTCCTAGAATGTCTGGGTGCAGAGTGAGAAGAAGGGACAGAAATGTTTCTTTTTTGCTTCTGTGATGATTTAGTTGTGATCATTGTCAAAAGAAGGAAATTTGGGGAAAGAGAATGCCTACCCTGGGTCACTGTGACAGCTACCTACTGAAGCCCTGGGAACCTATGAAGGCAGAGGTGGCTGGCATTGTTGGCATCCACTGCTTGCAGAAATCATCTGCCTCCCTGATTGGTCTGGTGTGTGTGTGGGAGAGATGTCTTGAGGGTATTTTCATAGGGCTTGCATGGAACGGGTCTTCACAAAACCAGGTGGCACATGGGACAGAGTTCTTGAAGAAATGACAGCTGATGAAACAGGGCTGCTTTTGATGATGTTGGTGCACACACCATGGATGACAGCTAACTTTTATTGAGTACCAGGCATTTTGTAAAATGATCTATATACATTATCTTATTTAAGTCTCAGGCTAACCTAACAACGTATGGTAAATAAATAAATAAACCATTTCATTAAAGAGGCTGAATTAATTAACATTTTAAGGAGAATGTTACTAGTAAGTTTCAGTTCTGGTCTTGAGTTTGGGCAGAGTTAAGTGGTGTCCATGACTGTGCTACATGGTGCTCTTATTATTACCACTCTTAAGACTTGCTGTCAGGGCTCCGATGGAAGAGCTCAGGAAGGGGAACCCTGCAGCAGGAATCCAGAGAATTCCTGTGGACCTGGCGAACCCTCTTCATCCCACACCTGACCCACAGAACTGCATCCTGCTGCCTCATGGGGAGGCGGTGTAGGTGATGTCTCCTGGCCTAGGGCTGAAACCACTTACTGGACTCCTGGAAGACTGTATTGAGAAAGATACGCAGACCAGCCTTGGATTAGTGAAAAGTCAGCACTTGCTCTGGGCTTCCCAGGTGACTCAGTGGTAAAGAATCCACCTGCCAACGCAGGAGACATGGGTTTGATCTTTGGATCGGGGAGATTCCCTGGAGAAGGAAATGGTAACTCTCTCAAGTATTCTTGCCTGGAGAATTCCATGGACAAGAGGAGCCTAGCAGGCCACAGGCCGTGGGGTCAGGAAGAGCCGGACACGACTGAGAAACTAAAGAAAACAGCGCCAACACTTGCTCTAGGTGAAGTGGGAGAAGTGAAAGGCATGCCGCGTGTTTTTCCTTCTTTCATTAGGACTTAAGTCACTGGGAAGAGATGGATAAAGAAGTATGGTTCTTTAGAGTTACCTCTTCACAGCTAGACTCCAGTCATTGCGTTGGAGAGACATGAAGCCATGAGATGTTGGTGGTTGGAAGAAAAACAAGAGACGGTAGCCTGCTGAGACTAATGTGCTTTGAATGAGGCTCAGGGTTGGGTTAGTGGGCATAGGGTCAGTGTTGCCTTTACTAAGGGCTTAGATGTGTCCGATACTATTCTAAGCACTTTAGTCTAAACATGTATGATAGTAACTCCTTTAAAGCAACAACTGTGATAATATCCACTGTTATCCTCCATTTTAGCTGAAGAAATGAAACAGAGAGAGAGTAAACCACTTGTCCAGGCTTTGAATCTAGGCCATCTTAACCATTTAAATATTATCCTCTCAAACTTTATCAAATCCAGAGGTGAATGCTTAAGATGAGACTGAAGCAAGAACTGAAATGATACAGAGTAAAAATAATAGGTAAACAGTACAGTCTCTTGGGGATAGGGATGGGATGCTTGGGCAAAAGACCCCAAAACTGTTAAATTCTGATGTTTATTTTTCTGCATATTGTTTTTAAAAATGTTTGAAAAGCACCTCACTGCATCATAGACAGTGGACACCTTTTAAACAACAAATTCCTCCACCCCCACCTTGGCCGCGTACAGGAGCTGTTGGGGAAAGTGCGAAGCTTTTAGAGCATCTCCGGGCTCAGAAATGGAGAAAAGGAATTGGCCACGAAGGGAAGCACTGTCCCCATGGGACAGGTTTGCACTTAGTCCTTCCTTCATCCATACAAGCAAATACTTCTCCAGCACAGCCTTGTTGATGGTGGAGCAGGAAGTCACAGTGCGGAATCCTGCCTGCCTGGAGTTGGCACTGTGCTTGATGTGCTGGTGGGAAATGAGGTCAGAAAAATACGGTTGGACCAGATAGTGGAAGAATTAGAGTACCAGAAGGGCTTCCCTGACGGCTCAGTTGGTAAAGAACCCGCCTACAATGCAGGAGACCCGAGTTCAATTGCTGGGTCAGGAAGATCTGCTAGAGAAAGGATAGGCTACCCACTCCAGTATTCTTGGGCTTCCCTTGTGGCTCAGCTGGTAAAGAATCTGCCCTCAATGTGGGAGACCTGGGTTCGATCCCTGGGTTGGGAAGATCCCCTGGAGAAGGGAAAGGCTACCCACTCCAGAATACTTACCTGGAGAATTCCATGGACTATACAGTTGCAGAGGGTTGCAGAGTCAGACACAACTGAGTGACTTTCACTTTCACTTTAGAGTACTAGCAAGATGACTTTGGAATTTACTTGGAAAACCAGGTAGAGGTATATATAGGGAGGGGATGCCCTGAATGAGGGAGCATTGAAGGGGGTGGGGGGGGAGGGCCCTACCACTGTGTCCCCAACAGGTGCTAAAGGACTGACGTGGGTGCCAGCTGTGGGGGCAGACAAGGGGTATAAATCTGGAGTCTGTAACAGAAACGGAAGCACACTGCCTAGAATTGGTTGATAAAAGGGAGAGAGTCAGGAGGGTTCCGACACTTCAATTCTAAGTTTCAAGAGCTACAATGGTCATTAATAATCAAAAAGATGGTCATACTGAGTTAAGTAAGTCAGAAAGAGAAGGAGAAATATCAAATGACTTCCCTTATGTGAGGAATCTAAAAAGACGTGTTACAAATGAACTTACTTAAAAAACAGAAAGAGCCTCACAGACGTAGAGAGTGAACTGATGGCTGCTGGGGGATGATGGTGGGAAGGGATAGTTAGGGAGTTTGGGATGGACATGTGTACACTGCTGTATTTAAAATGAATAACCAACAAGGACCTACTGTGCCCAGGGGTCTCTGCTCAATATTATATGGCAGCCTGGATGGGAGAGGACTTTGGGGGAGAATGAATACACGTATATGTATGGCTGAATCCCTTCACTACCCACCTGAAACTGTCATTGTTAATTGGTTTATGAAAGTGAAAGTCACTCAGTCGTGTCTGGCTCTTTGCAACCCCATGGACTATACAGTCAATGGAATTCTTCAGGCCAGAAAACTGGAGTGGCTAGCCTTTCCCTGCTCCAGGGATCTTCCCCACTCAGGGATAGAACTCAGGTCTCCCACACTGCAGGCAGATTCTTTACCAGCTGAGCCACAAGGGAAGCCAAGAATACTGGAGTGGGTAGCCTGTCCCTTCTTCAGCAGATCTTCTCGACCTGGGAATCGAACTGGGGTCTCCTGCATTGCAGGTGGATTCTTTACCAACTGAGCTATCAGGGAAGCCCCTAATTGGTCTATATTCCAATACAAAATAAAAAGCTTAAATAAGTAAATAAAATGCTTGCTCCCTGAGGGGATGGCTTAGGTTGAGAAAACAAAGGTTAAAAAAATAAGAGTAATAAAGGAGGGTGGGAGCTAGTGTGCAGCAGAGAGAAATGTTTACTTTAGACGTTCCCTCTTGCCCAGCCTCTCCACTTAAAGTGATGTCTGCTCCTTGACCCTTGAGTTTCTCCTGCTCCTGTGTTTCTTTCATAACTGATGGCAGTTAGATCTTGTTTATCTGTACCTGTTTGGTCTGGGTATCCCCACACTGGAATGTAAGTGGTGTGAAGACAGGACCGTGTCTGCCAGGTGCCTCCTGCCCGGAACAGAGCCTGCCACAGAGTCTTGGTCGTCTTTATTTAGACAAAGATACATCTTTGCTGAAATGATAAGCTAGTGGGTTTACCTTAGCACTTTGGTGAGAAATAAAGCATACACCTGAGTTAAAATATGCAGGAGGAAGGAAGTAAAACATTCAGCTGGTACTTTAATAATTAAACTAAATTTTGCTGCCAAGTGATAAATACGGCTAAGTCAATGAAATATGCATCAGCGAGGCAATCGTGCAGCCAGAACATTATACAACTTGATTGCTTGGGATTGTTTAAAAAAATCAGTGAAGATTAATCATTATAATAAGGATAAATACTCAGAATCAAAGAAAGATGTTTGTTCAAGTTTGGCTGTAATGCCGTCATGGTATTAATAACAGGTTTGCTATTTTTCTCCAGCCTTCCTCATTCTGGTCTGGTTGGTATTCATCTCTCTGTCCATTCTTTTCTTCTTTTGAAGCTCAGCTTCAGCCATCCACATTCCCAGTAAATGACATAGGGATATAGATCGGAAACCCTGGCTGCAGTCATGGTCAGAATCATCCTTTGCAGCGGGCTGGGGGGACACACTTATCACTTTGTGGGGTGCTCTCAGGGCTCCTGTAAATCTACACTTCCTCCTCCTGGTGTCTCAGATCCTTCCAGGGACTTTTATTCCTTCAGTGCCGCCTTGTCTGGCCTGAATTTTCACATGTTCCCCTCTGTCTGTGGTGCAGGCCCAGATCTACTCAGATTGATCACTCGTGTGTGCTCAACAACTGCAGTAGACTCGGGCTGGTTGAGAATGGGATGACTAATTACATGCGTGGACCACTCCCACCAGCTGGGTCCTCAGGAATATCTCTGGCTCACACAGGCATGGTTCATTTCCAGTTGCTTTCTCCTCTTATGGAGCGGTGGGTTGATGTTGTCTGCATTGTTATCAAATACTAGAGCAGTTACAGAATTCAGCAGCCCTTTGCAAATTCAGAGGATTTGTCATTTACAGATTAAAGTGCCTTTAAGTGCTGGTCAACTTCAGCTGGTTTTCAAAGAGGGGTATTGTTCACTGCCAGCTGTCTCCCACAATAATGGACAAGAAGGGAGTTCAGTTTTATTTTATTATATTATCTTGTTTCATTTTACTTTTTGGTAATTCAAGACTTCTTTCAAAGGGGAGTAGAAAGCTTCCTTGACGCTTCGTACTTCAAACAGATGAATTACTTCCCAGCCTGGATAACAGCCGAATTTCCAAATTGAGATGTTCACTGAATTATAAATTTCATGTAAGAGAATAATACCAAGCACAAAAGGATTTGATAAAAGGGCATTTGAACTCTATAAATGATACAAAATATTCCCCTTCTTAAGAATCTTTAATAAATTGTTAGATTAAAGATGCTGTGTGAAAGATTTGATGTTCAACTTCTAGCGCAGTTTTCAGTAGGTAGATTATTCTGGTGGTATGTCAGCAGGAGGCTGAACGTTAGCTAATTCCATGTGAATTTAGTGATGTTGAACATTTTTTCATGCCTCTGTTGGTCATCTATATAGTTTCTTTGTAAAAATGTCTATTCAGTTCCTCTGCCTATTTTAATAAGGTTGTTGAGTGGTATGAGTTCTTTATATATTTTGGATATTAACCCATTATTGGATATATTATTTGCAAATATCTTCTCCCATTTGGTAGGTTGTCTCCTAATTTTATCGATGGTTTCCTTTGCTATGCAGAAGCCTTTTAGTTTGAGATAATCTTGTTTATTTATTTTTGCTTTTGTTTCCCTTCCCTGAAGAGACATTTCTAGACCAATACTGCTAAGACCAGTGTCACAGAGTGTACCCTGCCTGTGTTTTCTTCTAGGAGTTTCATGGTTTCAGGTCTTATATTCACGTCTTTAATCCATTTTGACCTGATTTTTGTGTACAGTGGTCTAGTTTCATTTTTTCTGCTCCTGTTCTTACTTTTAAATCTGAAAATTCAGGATATGGTGTGCCTCCTTTCAGTGGAGTTTCATCGTTTTTGTACTGTTTGTGTGAACCAAATGTATTTCCTATCCCTGTCTTTTGTTGTTTTTGTTCAGTCCCTAAGTCATGTCTGACTCTTTGTGACCCCATGGACTGTAGCACGCCAGGCTTCCCGGTCCTTCACCATCTCCCAGAGTTTGCTCAAACTCATGTCCATTGAGTCATTGATGCCATCCAACCATCTCATCCTTTGTCGCCGCCTTCTCCTCCTGCCCTCAGTCTTTTGCAACATCAGAGTCTTTTCCAGTAAGTTGACTTTTCGCATCAGTTGGCCAAAGCATTAGAGCTTCAGCATCAGTCCTTCCAGTGAATATTCAGGGCTGATTTCCTTTAGGATTGATTGGTCTGATCTCCTTGCAGTCCAAGGGACTCTCAAGAGTCTTCTTCAACACCGAAGTTCAAAAGCATTAGTTCTTCAGCACTCAGCTTCTTTATGATCCAACTCACATCCGCACATGACTACTAGAAAAACCATAGCTTTGGCAACTTGGACCTTTGTTGGCAAAGTGATAGCCCTGTTTAGAACTATTTAAAACCTTACACAGGACCTTCAGAGAGCTATAGGGCATAGGTTCTATGTTAGGAAATAGCAGTCTTTATTCTTCCTTCCTAAATACTGTTTTGTTAAGAGACAAAACAGATTTCACTCATTTTAAACAGACTTTCAGGTCTTCAGAGGAAAGAAAGCAGCCATCTCTTACTCTGAGGGGTTGAATTAAACTCCTGAACATTTGAACACTAAAGCCATTTTCATAATGTTATCATTTTGATGCAGGCCCTATCTGCATAGAATGTTAGGGCTATCCTTTTAAAATGATGGAAACAAAAAACTTTAATCTTTCACTACAATGCCGTATACATCTTCCAGCTGTCAGTGTGTATTTTCCATGGTAGACAGTCACGTTCCTAACTGGATAGTTTTCATCCCAAAAGGCAGTAATCTCAGTATATTCAGGCTTTCTATTTAATTTGGTAGATTAGTCTTTGCAGCTGTCCTCAGAGGTGCATTTAGAAGATTTATTCTTTAATAGGAATAGATGGTGGTGTCATTGTCTTTAAGAGATTACAGATATCACCAGCATAGTAGGTTTGAAAATTTATAGAGGAGAAAAAATGGGCCACGACCATTCTGGCATTTAAATCTGACACAAATCCCAGTATGCCCTGTATTCAGAGCAGCCCATCAGAAAGAAGCTATTCTTTAGACACAGAGCCTGTTTCTATGTTGAACAGAAAACTGAAATGACCAGTAGACATCTTCTGCCTTTGTAATAAGCTGGGCTTTAATGCAGGGTCCTCTTAATTTGATGTTGTGGCTGCTGTTTAGTCGCTCAGTCATATCTGACTCTTTGCAACCCCATGGACTATAGCCTGCCTGGCTCCTCTGTCCTTGGGATTTTCCAGGCAAGAATCCTGGAGTGGGTTGCCATTTCCTTTTCCAGGGGATCTTCCAGACCTAGGGATGGAATTTGCATCTCCTGCATTGGCAGGCAGGTTCCTTACCACTGAGCCACCAGGGAAGTCCCCTTAGTTTGATGCAGCCTCAGCTCGTCAGATCAAAAGCTTCATGAATTTCAAAGGGATTCTCTGCCTGCATGCTTCTCACCCATCTCCCTTCATCCCAAGGCCCTTATTCTGAAGATGAAGTGAACCGGGTTTCAGGGAGCCCTGAATCCTCTTCTGGACCAGCGGTGTATGTGTGTGTGTCCTTACTCGTGTCTCCTCTGGGTCACTTACACTGGTTTTCAGAAAACTGTTGCTCATCCTCTGAGAGTTATAAAATGAATGCTCATCGTATGTGTGCACAGCTTGTTGTTTAGTTGCTCAGTCATGTCCGACTCTTTTGTGATCCTATGGACTGTTGCCCACCAGGCTCCTCTGTCCATGGGATTTTCCAGGCAAGGATACTAGAGTGGGTTGCCATTTCCTTCTCCAGGGACTCTTTCTGACCCAGGGATCAAACCTGCGTCTCCTCCATTGGCAGGTGGCTTCTTTACCACTGAACCATCTGGGAAGCCTGCGTATGCAGCTGATACACATCCAGAAAAGCAAATCGTGTGTGCGTGCGTGTGTGTGTGTGTGTGTAAAATCTTCAGTGGAGTGAAGCTGCTCTTGGCCTTGGTAGAGCCTGTGGTGTGTGGGTTTGGAGGACAGACTTCCCTGCAGGGACTGAAGGCAACTCTTTTTCTACATCTGGTCCCAGAGAAGTGCTTTTCAAGGCTACTCGTCAGGAGTTGGGTCAAGTTCTGATGCAGGTGGAGGCTTCAGGGATAGGTCGGTGGTGATGCCCAGCAAGGGGGTCCATCCATTTTCCATGGCATTTTCATTAATGCACTGTCTGCCTCCTGCAGGTTCAGCCTTTGGAACTGAAGACCAACCACCTCTAAAGGCAGCTCTCCCTGCCAAAGACACACCCAAAGGCGCTGGCCGGGCGCCCCCTCCGGCTTCCTCCAGTGCGACAACACCCCGCAGGAGTTTGCTTCCGGCGCCAAAATCCACATCCACACCGGCTGGTAAGACTCGTGCTGCAGAGAAACTGCAGTGGAGAGCCTTTTCTGCATTAAAGTCTTCTGAGAGCCTCTGGGTACATCAGCTGTTTGGATGGGATGACAGATGTCTTTCCGATGGCTTTTAATATTAGTGGTAATAATAGTACCATGATTCTCAAGGCACTTTCATCTATTTCTGTGTTTAAATTCTCAAAACTCCTTCTCACTCCTCCTAGTGACTGGTAACCCATAGAATCACAGTTTCCATTGCAAAAAATAAAAAAGGATCAAGCTCATTTAGGCAGATTTTGCTTAGGGAAGCAGGTGCTGATGAAATCTATCACTGGAAGGATGGTAGGAGCCAGCTGCAGACTGTGCACCCTGAGAGTGAGTACCTGATCCCTGGGGGATCACTGCTGCCTCGACAGGGATGCAGGGTTTCTGTCCCCCTGCTAGTTCCAGGCTGGTGCCATCCAAGTCGGGATGCAGGGATCAGCAGCTATGGCAGAAGGCAGGCTCCAGAGTCAGGCGGTGCTTGCCGTGTCCAGCCCAGCAAAGCCGATGCCCCTCCTGACCCGGGAAGCTAGTGACAGACATAGGGGACTCAACTGATGTAAAGGTGTGACAAGTGAAGGTGCTTGTCAGCAGCTGAAGCTGCTGGGTGTGGCCCCCGCCTGCCTTCTCCTCCTGTGTCTCACGCATGCGTGTTTGCCTTCGGGATGTCCAAGCATCTGGCATGTGGCTTAGCCTCCCATCTTCTGCACTACATGTAGGAAGACACTGGAAGTGAGGGAGCCTGGGTGTTGAGCCTGAATCCACGGTAGATGGTTCACCCCTGTGGGTGTTCATTCCTCCGTATTATTCTTCTATGCTCCTGTGCTTCTGTACCAGCGATATATATACACACAGATGGGCCTGCTTCCTAAAAGTAAACTTGCGTTGTACCTATTTTTTTCTTTGATGTGGACCATTTTTAAAGTCTTTATTGAATGTGTTGCAATTCTACTTATGTTTTATGTTTTGTTTGTTTGTTTGTTTGTTTGTTTTTGGCCAAGAGGCTTGTGGGATCTTAGCTTCCTGACCAGGGATCAAACCCACATCCCCTGCTTTAGAAGGTGAAGTCTTAACCACTGGACCACCAGGGAAGTCCTGTACATTTTTCTACAAGTCACTTTCCTTACTGAAGGCGCGTCATACATAGAGTTGCCCTCAAAGTCAGTGCATGGCAGTTTTTCAGTGGTTGCCTAGTGTGGATATGCCATGATCTGTTCAGACATTCCCCTGCCGGCAGGCATTCACTTTGTAACTGGCATTTGCCACTATAATTGATGCTTCAGTACATGTCCTTGAACAGGTGACATTCTTTCTACAAGATTGATCCCCAGGAGTGGGATGGCTCTGCTTGATGCGTTAATAGATATGACTGGATTCCCTTTCAAAGGCTTCATTTCCACCCATATTGATAAGAATAGATCATTTTTAAAAAATCATTTTTAAAAAATATTGTCCATTTAATGAGAGTGAAATTCTATCTCAGTATTATTTTAATTTGCATTCCCCTGACCACTTCAATGGAGCATCACCTCATAATCCCCTCTGGTAACATGTAAATTGAACTGGTTTTGGTTTTGTTCTTCCTCAGTGGCGGAAAGCTCCCGGGGACAGTGACCTTGTCCCATTTATTTAGCCCAGTATCCCTGATCCTGCAGTCTCCTCAGTGACTAACTCCCAGTGGCTACTTAGCATCTATTCGTTAACAGTCGGATGAATCAGCAAATCAGTGGATGAACATCACACGGCCATTGACTCTTTTGGTTCCAGTTTCTTAACAAGTTTGGTTGGGGTTTAAATAGAAAATAACTAGACAGGCCTACAGTGAGTTAAAATACAGTTGTTGAATCAATCCTGTAGACCTGTGTTTATCAAATTTTAGTGCCTTAGAACCACCTGTAGAGCTTGTTAGAAAAGATTACTGGCTCTCATCCTGAGTGACTTATTCAGTCGGTCTTGGGTGGAGCCTCAGAAATTGCATTTCTAATAAATTCCTGGGCTTCCCAGGTGGCTCAGTGGTAAAGAATCTGCCTGCTAATGTTCAGTCCCTGGGTCAGGAAGATCCTCTGGAGAAGGAAGTGGCACCCACTGCAACATCCTTGCCTGGGAAGTCCCACGGACAGAGGAGCCTGGTGGGCTGCAGTCCATGGGGTTGCAAAGAGCACACGACGGAGCACATAGCACATAACTTAATACACATAAGGCTCTGCATTTGACTTTCCAAAGACATAAAACTTCTTATACATTTTCCCATTATTGAATTAAGGATGAGGTGTTAAGGTGTTTAGAACAAGAGTTAACTACCACTATTTGCTAGATAGAGGACCCCACCCCAGCCTCTGTGTAAACCCTTGGCTGTGGCCCCTGTGAAATGGACTTATCCGGGGAAATGGTGGATTGGGAAAATGGAGCAGAAGACAGGAGATTTCACGACATTCTCTTCTAACTTTCTTCTCATTACAACACCTAATTTAATAGCAATTTAAAAATTATGATTAAAAGATACATTTTATTACTGAATTTTAGCTTTGCATTTATCCTATAGGTATGAATTTTTCATTTAAATAAAATGTAGTTCCTAATTCCAAATCAGCTTTCTCATTGCCTTGTTCTGTCATCAGGCTAATTAAAAAGCAGAAGGCAGGCATGCAAATTACAGTTAAATTCCAAATAATTGGGTTTCTTGGGACTGTGGGGTATTTGGGTTATTCTAATTACTTGGGTAACACCAACCCTTGTTTTAACTCATGCTGGTATTTCTAAACTGTGATATGTCACTTCTTTCCCTTGGTGATTCCAGGCTAATGATGGCAAGCTCTTGTGTCTTTGGGTCATCTGTTCAATTACTGTCATCCATGACTGTAGATGCAACATGTACCCACAATAGAACATACCCTGGGGGTGCTTGGGCTGTTTCTTTTAACCTAGATTTCTGATGTGAGTTTTTTCTGTGAGTGACTTTTTTCTGGTTTGTTCATTCAAGAAACATTTAAATGCTTGCTTTAAGCCATAGGTGACTTAGATTCAAGAATAATTAGAATAGTCACAATAAGGTAAACAGAATTGTACACTAATAATTAGAGTGTCCCTTGGACAGCAAGGAGATTAAACAAGTCAGTCCTAAAGGAGATCAACCTTGAATATTCATTGGAAGGACTGATGATGAAGCTGAAGCGTTTGACCACCTGGTGCAGAGAACGGACTCATCTGAGAAGACCCTGATGCTGGGAAAGATTGAAGGCAGGAGAAGAAGGGGACAACAGAGGATGAGATGGTCGGATGGCATCACTGACTCAGTGGACATGAGTTTGAGCAAACTTGGGGAAATAGTGAAGGACAGGGAAGCCTGGTGTGCGGTTGTCCATGTGTCAGAGAGTTGGACACAACTGAGTGACTGAACAACAATAATTAGAGTGAGAACAAGAGATCTGTAATCTTATCAGCTGGCTGTCAGTTAATTCTAGCAGACCAGGAAGTCATCCTAAGATGGATTAAGAGGGACTTCCCTGGTGGTCCGGTGGCTAAGCCTCTGCACTCCCAGTGCAGGGGGCCCAGGTTCTATCCCTGGTCAGGGCACTAGATCCCACATGCCGCAACTGAAGATCCTGTGTGCTGTAACTAGACTCAGTGCAGCTGAAATAAATATTGTTTTAAAAGATGGGTAAAGAAACAAATGACCCAAAAAAGTTTAAATTAGATATAATAGACTTTTAAAATCACTTAATCACTTTCTCTTTATTTTATAATAATAAAATGATTATAAAAATATAATCATTTCCTAAAAATAAATAAATAAATAAAAATATAATCATTTCCTAATTTGTTTGTTTTGTAATCACTTTCTGATTTCAGCAAAGATACAAGGTAGCATGCAGTAAAGGGCCCAGAATAACAGAGATACAAGGATTAAAAATCCAAGTAATAAAAAAGAGAATAGCCTGATAAAACTGGGCTCAGAGCTTCCTGGCTGCAAGAACAAAAGAAAAAGCATAACTAGGGGAAAAAATTAGGGTGTGGCACTTTATCAGAAGAGAGAACTTATTTTTTAGCACAAATGTGTATGTACGATTTTAATCCTGTGAATTTTTTAAAAATTACATTGAACAACATAATGGACAACTTTAATTGTATATTTTTAAGCATATCTTTTCTGATAATAAAATAATTGAAATAGTTTAAAATTTGGGAATAGGGAAGACCTTCCTCAACATGATATAAAAAACTGGAAACCTTTTAAAAAATGATAGATTTAACTACATACAAATTTTAAATTGTCTGCAATAATGAACATCATAGAATTAAGAAGGTTGATGAACTGAATGAAAATGTTGCAAAAAAGTCTTAATATGAAAATCAATAGAAAAAATACAACTTAATTTGAAAAATAGGTAAAATATATGAATGGGTGACTTAAACAATAGAAGAACAAAGTGGTCAGTGGCCATAAATATATGAAAAGATGTTCAAATCCACTTAAAACCTGTATACCTAACCTCTGTGCTGTGTTGCTTAGGCATTCTTACTCAGATGGAAGCCAGTTAATTACATTTTATTGAAATAACTGTCATTGAAAAATACAGCTTGAGATTGAGTCTTCCTTTTTTTTAAATTATCTTATTTTAAATGGAAGTTAATTACTTTACAATATTGTGATGGTTTTTGCCATACATCAGTATGAATCAGCCATAGGTATACATGTGTACCCCCATCCCAAACCCCCCTCCCACCTCCCTACCTCTTCACGCTAGGTGGTCACAGAGCACGGGCTTTGGGTGCCCTGCACCATTCATTCATCAGCCTCCCACTGGCTGTCTATTTTACATACAGTAGTGTATATGTTTTCAATGCTCTTCTCTCAAATCATCCCACCCTCTCCTTCTCCCACTAAGTCCAAAAGTCTGTTCCTTATGTCTGTGTCTCCTTTGCTGCCCTGCATGTAGGATCGTCGGTACCATCTTTCTAGATTCCATATATATGTGTTAATATTCATCTTTCTCTTTCTGACTTACTTCACCCTGTATAATAGGCTTTAGGTTCATCCACCTCCTTAGAACTGACAGAGTAAGTCTTCTTTCTGAGACAGTGCTAGTTATGCACACACAGCACCCTGATCCCCTACAATCCAGTCTGGATTCTGTCCATGTCCCTTCTTTCCCTGGGCTTTCAGTCACAGACTGAGAAATGATACACTGTACTGAGCAAGGTCTACTACCAGAATATCATCTTCCTATACGTTAATAATCATCTTTGCTTCCTTGACATCAGTATGATGACAAAGGAAACTGTCATGGATTTAGTGCTAATGGTTAAAAAAAAAAAAAAGGTACGGAACACCCTCTCCATTGCTATATAAAGGGAAGAATTTTAGAAACTTAAATTTTAGAAACTTAACCTTAGTCTTTCAATGGCTCTTTTTCTCTGAATTTTCATGAAAAGCTGTTCTGTTGTTCATATGTCAAATACAGTGTCTCATCAGGATGTTGATCTACGTAATTTTGCACAAATATTCAGGCTTTACGCATTGACTTTTCTAACTGGTCTGCAGTTGTTGTAGCAAATGGGAGAATATTTTCAGTTGAAGTGTTGACCTGATGATAGAATACTTCTTGGTCAATATGCCTTCTGATTGTGTCATGTTGACATGATGTATTATGGAAAATAAAATTCCTTTATTCAGACTCAGCTATATAGAAGGATTTCCCATGGCTATACAGAGAACAAACAGCTGATGTCTTATTGTTTCAGTTCCTCTCCCCCAAGGAAAAAATTCTCTGGGAATAGTGAGGCTGTTGCTTTATGGGTACAGAAGCTCCACTTGTATCACAAAAATTATCTTTACTTCTTTAAAAGCAGGTTATTATTTCTGTATTAAAATCACAGATGTAGGTGTTTTTTTTTTTTGGCTTGTGTGTGTGCTCAGTTGCGTCCGACTCTTTGCAGCCCCGTGGACTATCGCCCACCAGATTCCTCTGTCCATGGAATTTTCCAGGCAAGAAGAATACTGGAATGGATTGCCATTTCCTCCTCCAGGGGATCTTCCCAACTCAGGGATCGAACCTGCATCTCTTACATCTCCTGCATTGGCAGGCGGGTTCTTCACCACTGCATCACCTGAGAATTCCTGTTTCTGGGTATACTATAACCTTCCCTGGTGGCTCAAATGGTAAAGAATCTGCTTACAATACAGCAGACCTGGGTTTGATCCCTGAGTCAGGAAGATCCCCTGGAGAAGGGAATGGCAGCCCATTCCAGTATTCTTGCTTGGAGAATTCCATGGACAGAGGAGCCTGGTGGGCTACAGTCCATAGGGTGGCAAAGAGTTAGACACGACTGACAGACTAACGCTTTCTTCTTTCCTGATAGTGTAAAAATACGAGCAGCTTGTCTGCACCATCAGAACGTGTTTACCGAGCACTTGGATGTTCCGGGTTCTATAAACAGCCTGCTCTAGCATGTTCTCCTCACCCTCCCTCTAGTCTGGCCAAGCATCATCTCCCCTCTCTGGGCACGTCTAAATAAAGAGACTGAGTAAGAACTTGCTGAAATGAAATATGCAACTTTAGGACAAGACAGGACGAGTAAAAGGCTCACTTTGTCATGGGCATCTTGGATCTGGATGTTGGGGGTTTGTTCTTACCATAGCAGGTGATGTATGCTCCTTTAAAGGAAACAACTCTGAGAGTCTGTTATTTTTCTGACAGAGGGTCATGGCACCTCACAGTATGGAAGCCCATGCTGACCCAGGTGTGGGACCTGCAGGGGACCAGTTCAGAGCAATGAGGCTGCGCTGGGCTCTTCAGTACAGGGGGCATTATCACTTGGTGTTGGCTGTGTTCTCCCTGAGACGGGGTCCTCATGGTTCCCCCTGCTTTAGCTCATCAGTCCTTGTGAAGCCAACAGAGGGATCTGCAATGGCGTGGGGGTGGAGGAGTTTACAGGAGAGTAGAAGTGTTAGAAAGAACATTAGTGGGAGAAAAATAAAGGCAGTACATTTGAGACCTGTTCTTTTGCATGAGGTCCCAGAGACAGGAAAATATGGTGGGGTGATAGATGGGGTGACTATCCATTGCATGGTTCAGAGGGTGGTGTTTGTGGGTGTCCCGGAAGGCCTGTTTGCTGTTCTTTCCAGCCAGCAGTGGGTGGGGAGCTTCCTCACCCATCTCAGTGGCCAGAAGGTACTGTGAGTCCCATGCTGTGACCCCATAGTCCAGCTCAGTCACTCTGTGTGGGGCAAAGTCAGGGGAGCTGTGGATGGGCATCCATTCATTCCATGGAGGTTTCGACAGCACCTTCTCTGAGTTGAGCTCTGTGTTGGATGCTGGGGCACATACGTGAATGGGACAGACACAGTCCTTGTTTCTATAGAGTCACTGGTGTCACAGGAGAAAAAAGCATAAAACTCATACTTATACATGTATTTAATTATGGTTATGCTGAGTGTAACAGGCTTCCCCCAGTGGCTCAGCAGTAAAAAATATACCTGCAGTGCAGGAGACACAGGAGACTTGGGTTCGATCCCTGGGTTGGGTCAATCCCCTGGAGTGGGAAACGGCAACCCACTGCAGTGTTTTTGCCTGGGAAATACCTTGGACAGAGGAGCTTGAAGGGCTGTAGTCCACGGGGTCACAAAGAATTGGACACGACTGGGTGGACACACACACACATACACGCACACACACACACACACGCTGAGTGTACGGTGGAGGCGTATTTAACAGACCTAATGTAGTGTACAAAAAGCATGCAGGAGAGACCTAACCAGTCAGTCCAAGTTGCCAGGCGGCAGGAGTGGGGATGGTGTTCTGTGCCGGTGACCATGTAGATTCCCTCTTTGTAAATATCAGAGGTTCCCAGGTCTCCCTCCCCATTGAAAGTCTTGAACCTAGGCTGCTGACCACTAGATACCTTGTTAATTTGAAAACGTGCAGCCTCCTCTCCCCTTTCAACCCTTTTGTGGAAGAACTGGATAGCTGGTAAAAAGACAGGGTCAAAAATAAAAAAGTACAGAAAATTTACAGCTGCTTCCTCAGTCACTAATTTTACTGGTGGGTCCCCCCCGGCCTTCATCATCACACAAACATTGCCCCTTGGGTGGTTCATTGGGACAGTTTGATTTTGTGTGTGGACACTTGAGTTTAAAGCTCTGATAACCTCATCCTCTGGGCAGCTTAGTGGCCTCGAGGGCTGTTTAAAACTTATCATCGAAGTGTCACAGAATGATCCAGGTGAGGGATGAGATAATCTGCTGTTTCTTTCATGGAAGCACGGATGATATTTTTGATGATTTGGGAGGAGTGATGGGACACACCCGTCGTACCAGTGAGAATTTATAAAATGCTGTGACTCACTTGCTGTTAAGCCCCCTGTAGGCTGGTGTGAAGCCTGGAATAATGTGGTGGCCCCTCCAAAGTGGGGCAGAAAACCCTAACTCTCACTTAAGAGTATATGCACGTATTGCGTCTCAGAGACTGCGCACCTGGTGGTGTGCCCACTCTGCTTGTCAGCCTCCAGGAGCCATGGGAGCTGGGCCAGCAGTAATTAGTGCCAATGGTCCTGCGGAGCTGCTTTTGCGTTGTGATTTCTGACATTTATGTGCCTCAGAACTCTGCCTCATGAACTGTAAATGCATTGTTATGCAAAATGCTTCCATGCTGTAGCCCCATCTCTTAGCCTGATGAGCACGGCACTTTTAATTACATGTCAGTGTTTAAAACTTTACAGTTCTCTCCTGATTTGTATGTTTTACTAGCTACCTTATGCTGATGAAATACCAAATACCCTGTTTACTGTCTTTGGGTGATGACATTGAGGGGAGCTAGAAAAAATGAAAACATAATAAGAAAGAAACAAATGCCAGCCATTCCTTTTCTAAGATAACTGGCAAAACATCACACATTTCTTGGTCATTGCACAGTCTTCGTGTGTTCATCTTTGATCCATTGATCAGCATATTTGTGTCAAGAACTACTTCAGGCCCCACACTTTGTTATCAGTAATCTCTCCAGCAGCTGATCAGAGTCTAAAGCCCATGATGGACAAAAGAAGCCAGTGTACGACCACCAGACGCAGGAGTATGAAATATAGAGTTCCCCCAGTCTTAGAAGTAGCTCTGTTGAACAACCCACATGGCAGGTTGATGGGGATGAATGAGAGCAGAAGAAGTTATGTGACAGAAGACTGAGTGCCGAAGAATCAATGCTTTTGAACTGTGGCGTTGGAGAAGACTCTTGAGAGTCCCTTAGACTGCAAGGAGATCCAACCAGTCCATCCTAAAGGAGATCAGTCCTGAATCTTCATTAGAAGGACTGATGCTGAAGCTGAAGTTCATTCTGTAGTCCTGGCGTGCCGCAGTCCGTGGGGTTGCAAAGAGTCAGACATCACTTAGCAGCTGAACAACAGCAGTGTGACAATACCCTGCTGTGTATCCAAGCTGGACAATGGCCAAACTGATGTCATGGTTCATGGATGAGCAATTAGGATAATAATTGCCAGCATTTTTTGAGTACTTACTGTATGCTCGCCATACCCACCATATCATTGCATCCTCACTTATTATGATGTGCTGGTACTATTCTTAACCTTATTTTACAGATTAGGAAACTGTGGATTAGAGAGATCAAGTCATTTTCTAAGGATAATGAGACCAGAAGATTTCTGGGTTGACTTCAAGCCTGGGAATCTAGCTGCAAAACTTTCATTTTATCACCATAGCTTCTATTTTATAGTGGCTACTGTCTTCAATTGTGAGTTATCATTTACCATGTTGGTAGTTTACATTTTGAAGAAAAAGATGAATATCATCATAAAAGATGATCATAACATAGGCTGTAAAAAACATTACAGAATTATAGTACGATAGTCCTTACAGTCAGGTGAATTCCTGACCTTTTGAAATCACTTCTTATTTTCCTTTTTTCATTTCTTCTCCAGTATCTGTTTCTCCCCACATAATAAACAGGCATGACGTTCTAAGTGAGTAATGAGAAATCACTTTCACACAGAAACAAAATGAGTAAAGCTGTTTCTGTGGTGGATTTGTGGGAGGAAAATAATCCAGTTCTCCTGGGGAATCAAGACTTTGCATGATCTGTTAGGTCTTGAGAAAATGTGAATAAGTAAATCGTGGTGGGAAAGGTACTTTGATTTTTTGAAACTACCTAAATAGAAATTGGGTGTTATTCACTGTGGCAGTTTTAGTTAGGTAAGTTCAAATGAGAGGAATGGTCTGAATTATTTGTCTTATGCTATCCAGTAATTTACTTTCCCATTAATTCAAGAACACAGTAAAATTGTGCCTTTCAGAGCTAGCATTTCTCCCATACAAATATGATCTACTTATTATTAAAAGTGCCCAAATAAAAAAATTAAAAATTCCCTGGTGCCTCCTGACGAGTGGGAGGGAAGTCCAAGAGGGAGGGGCTATATGTATACAAAGAGCTAGTTCACTTCATTGCACAGTAGAACTATACCCCAATTTAAATAAAAAAAAAGAAAATAGAGAAATCAGAGGGGAGGAAATTATGAAAGCAACATTTTAAGAAAATTTCCCTCAGCTGTAGGACTGAAACAGCCTACTAGGTTCCCAGCATAATGAAGGAAAAAAGACCCTCACGGGCCGGGCACATCATGAGATTTCATTCGACTGGGGAGAAGAAGAAGTACCACGATTGAAATTTAGAGTAGTACCTAACTTTCCAAAAGCACCCCTGAAAACTAAAAGAAAGATGCCTTCTCAATCCCCAGGGGGATCATTGCCACATCAGAATTCTGGGTTTAGCCAAGTGGCCAACTGTAAGAAGAAATTTGCAGCCAAAGTGGGGTGTGTGAATTTCAGAGGTAAGGTTCTTGGTGATCCAAGGTGCAGGGTGATACCCAGGTTTCCTGATTAAAGGTGACTGGCAAGAGTTGTTGTTCAGTCACCAAGGCATGTCCTAACTCTTTGTGACCCTGTGGACCGTAGCCTACCAGATTCCCCTGTCCTCCACTATCTCCTGGAGTTTGTTCAGATTCATGTCCGTTGAGTCAGTGATGCAATTTAACCATCTCATCCTCTGCCACCCTTCTTGTTTTGCCTTCACTCTCTCCCAGCATTAGGGTCTTTTCTAATAAGTCAGCTCTTCACATCAAGTGGCCAAAGTGTTGGAGCTTCAGCATCAGTCCTTCCAATGAATATTCAGGATTGATTTCCTTTAGGATTGACTGGTTTGATATCCTTGCTGTCCAAGGGACTCTCAAGAGTCTTCTCCAGCACCACAACTCGAAAGCATCAATTTTTTGGTGCTTAGCCTTCATTATGGTCCAACTTTCACATCCGTACATGACTACTGGGAAGACCCTAGAAAGAGCAGCAGTTGTTTAAGTACTGAAAGGCTGGGATGTCAAATGAGTTGTGCATGGGATCATGGACAGTTCTCAGCATGATGGCAGGACCTGGGGTAAGAGGAAGACCATGTCTAGGAGTGAGTGAAAGTCAGTAACTATTGCTGTAGGTGGCAGCAAGGAACAGTGTTAGAGTGTATCAGCCAAAAGTTAGGACCCTCCAAGGAACAGGAGCTTTACACAAGTGTAGCAGCTTCAAGTTCTGGTGGGGTGGTGCCAGGTGGTTTGAAAGCGATCTCCTGACTGAAAGATAAGTTGGGTGAGGAGGATGAGGACCATTTGAGAAAGTTACTCTGAAAGATTGAGGACAGTTGTGAGTTGGTATTGGTTTAGTCACTCAGTTGTATCTGACTCTTTCAAGCCCATGGACTGTAGCCCACCAGGCTCCTCTGTTCATGGGATTCTTCAGGCAGGAATCCTGGAGTGGGTTGCCATTTCCTTCTCAAGGGAATCTTCCAGACCCAGGAATCAAACCTAGGTCTCCTGCATTGCAGACAGATTCTTTACTTTCTGAACCACCAGGGGAAGTCCACACTTGGGGATTATAAAACTTTTACATGATATTTTCCCCCAAGCCCCACTCCTTCATTCTTTTAGTCTTGCCTTTTTACAACAGTCTTCAGAATTAAATTATCCCTGCTCTTATCCCAGGAAATAATTAGGTCTCTGTTATGAGTCTGATTTTTGTTAGGTCTTTATTTGAGCACAGAAATCTTTATTCTACTTTGAATTTCCACTTCCCTCACACATGTAATAAAAGGTGGAGGAAATGGAATGAACCTTTAATAGTTTAAGTGTAGCCTCTTTTCAGGTATATTTAGATTGTTTCCCTCATTAACTCCATTCTCCACCAACGTCAGATATTTCTGTTGATTTTTTAAAATTACTATTGGCATGGGGATTCCCTGGCCATCCAGTGGTTAAGACTCTGAGAGCCCACTGCAGTGGTCATGGGTTCGATCCCTGGTCAGGGAACTAAGATTCTGCAAGCCAAGAGTAGGCAGTACAAAAATATATTACTATTGGCAGCTAAAACCTGTTTCTTTCTCTTATCTCTGCAACCCCTCTGGAGTCCTCTCTCACCCACCCCCCTCTCATTTATAACTCATCCAGGTTCCTCTTTATTTGTTGTGTTTTTATCTAGATAATATTTCCTTTCTTCATCCCATTCAGTCTCTGTATTCTTCCCTTGAAATGGTCCCTCATTTTATTCGTCTCCTAAGTGACAACAGAATCCCTGCTTCCTGGTTACATCATTCATGTTTTCCTATTTGCCTTCTGCAGTTCCATTGCCTGATGATCATAACTTGCATTGTTGTCATGTTTACCTTTCATTTTTCTTCCTGTTCCTCTTCATCTTCCTAACAGGGCCTTTCATGACGTCTGGGCCAGGTCTGTTGGGCTAGGGGAATTAGAATTAGCTCCATTAGCTCCTCTTTCACAAGTGGATAGAATGAGAAGGTTAGACAGCTGGAGCATAAAGTCTCTGGCTGTGCATGTTTCTTTATCCTTTTTGTTTCTTATCTTTTCTTACTTCTACTAAGATTTATTTTCAGGGATTGGTGGCCCATTGTGTGTGAGGTTAAGAGCCTGTGAAAATTCCCTTTGATTTTTTTTTCTTGATGTGCTCATTTTATTTTAAAAAAATGTATATAGCATTTTTCTTTTTATGAAAAAAGTATAGAGCATTTTTCTAACCATTATCTATAATCGAATTTTTCTTTTCATTCTGATGTGCTCCCTGAGGATTCTGAATTAAGCATTGTCATTTGTCATCACATTTTTAAGAGGACAGCCTCATGCTCATCCACTGCTCTTGACTGGGGGGCTCTGGTCCTGGGCTCAGGTGGACTTGGCGTTAAGCATCTGTGATGAACAGGTTGTAAGAAAACACAAGGCGGGTCTTGGAGCAGCACATGTTGGAGTCTTGCACGTGGAAGGCCCGTGTCCGGGAGAAGCTGCGCTCACATGCTGCTCTTTCCTCTCCCAAGGAGCTGTGTTCAGGAGCTTTGCCAGGGAGCTCCTTTCAACCTAAGCCTTTGGGAGGCTGTTTGCTGCTCTGTTTATGGTGAAACGCTTTAGGGATTGTCTGGAAATAGGTGACTGCTGTCAGTGACTGTCAGTGCTGTCAGTTTCAAATGAAGCTCTGTGACTTCTCCTCTGAGACCGGAGGGAGGCCGGCATTTCTTCGCCCTTTGCCGCCGCCTTCTGCCCCACCTCCAGGAGCTGCAGTGACGGGGCTCTGGACTTTGCATATACACAGCCATAAGGGGTAAAGGGTAAGGGGCAGGGTGGGGTAAGGGGCAGAGTGGGGCAGAGTTGAGGGGTGGGGAGGCAGATGCCTGTCCAAAGTCCAACCAGGGGGCCAAGCTTTTATAGATGGAGGGAGGGGGCTGCAGGCAGAAACAGCACAGTCATCTTGAAATTGGTCATCGGGGGTCTGACCAGCGTCATCTTGTTTTAAGTACAGTTAGCCTTCAGTTCCAGGGCCAGCATGCTCCCATTTCCTTGAGGTCGGTTCTCAGAATTGTTACAGCGTTTGTCATGGCTACCGTGTAGTCATTATGTAGTTAACCTCCACCTGCTGGGGATTTCAGTGTCTATGAGACAACTCATGGCATATGGCTCAGAATATTATCTATAGCTCTTGAGAAGGACCTAAAGGTCCTTGTCCGTGCTTACAGACTAAACTACCATTATTTGGTCTCCTGTGACTGTTTTCCTCTGTTTCTGCATGTTCTCACTTCTCTGATTAAACTTATTCTTTGGCTGAAGTTTTTCCACAGACAGAAGACAGGCAGAGGACATGGGGCAGGGGGTGGAATGTGGGGGCAAGGACCACAGGGTCCTGTTCCATTTCAGTAGGTACTCTGGAATCTTATGGAGTAAAATGAAAGTTTACAGTGTACTTAAAAAATATTTACTCTGAGTCCATATTGCAAGAAAATTGCAAAAGCCACTGTATTCTTGACTAATTGCCTTAATTTTCTGTGCCATCAAGAGTTCCCTGAACCACAGAGGAATTTTCTTGTCAGTTCCGTGTTCCTATGGGGATAGGATCGTGAAACTTTCGATCAAAATTATGCTTGTGGAATTGTTTGTACTCAGCTGGTTGCTTTCCTTATTCCTTCATAGAGCAGACAAATTATTTTCATTTTATTTTCGGTTTCATGACTTTTGTTTTTTATTATAAAAACAATGTGTGAGATTTTCATTAAAATTGGAAACAATGCAGAAGCATATGAAAACAAAATAAAATTCCCTTGATCCTACTGCTCAGAAGTAACCATTATCAAAAATATTTTAAAACTAGTAATATTTTAAGCTGGCTTAAAACTCAACATTCAGAAAACTAAGATCATGGCATCTGGTTCCATCACTTCATGAAGGGGAAAAAGTGGAAGCAATGACAGATTTTATTTTCTTGGGCTCCTAAATCACTGTGCACAGTGACTGCAGCCATGAAATTAAAAGACTCTTGCTCTTAGGAAAGAAAACAATGACAAACCTAGACAGTGTATTAAAAAGCAGATACATTACTTGCTGACAAAGGTCCGTCTAGTCAGAGCTATGGTTTCTCTGGTAGTCATATACGGATGTGAGAGTTGGACCATAAAGAAGGCTCAGCACCAAAGAGGGTGATGCATTCGAACTGTGGTATTGGAGAAGACTCCTGAGAGTCCCTTGGACTACAAGGAGATCAAACCAGTCAATCCTAAAGAAATCAACCCTGAATATTCATTGAAAGGACTGTTGCTGAAGCTCCAGTACTTTGGACACATGATGCAAAGAGCTGACTCATTGGAAAAGACCCTGATGCTAGGAAAGATTGAAGGCAAAAGAAGAAAGGGACAGCAGAGGATGAGCAGGTTGGATGGCATCACCAACTCATTGGACATGAATTTGAGCAAACTCCTAGAAATAGTGGAGGACAGGGAAGTCTGGTGTGCTGCAGTCCATGGGGTCGAAGAGTTGAAGAGTTTAGTTTAGCAACTAAACAACAACAAAACTAGGAAACAATCTTTCAGAAATTTTTATATATTTACAGCTGTGTGTGTGTTAGTTGCTCAGTCGTGTCTGACTTTTTGCGACCCCATGGACTATAGCCCCCCAGGCTCCTCTGTCCATGGGAGTCTCCAGGCAAGAATACTGGAGTGGATTGCCATACCCTTCTCCAGAGGATTTTCCCAACCCGGGGATTGAACCCTGGTCTCCCGCATTGCAGGCAGATTCTTTACCATTTGAGCTATGAGGAAGCCCCATTTACAGCTGTAATATAGATAATATCTTTGTGTATTAAAAATGGGATAATACCATGCATACTGTTCAACAAATAGCTTTTTAATTTATTTCTCGTGAACATCTTTCCATGCCAGTATAATATAAAGCAACCTCATTGTTTTTATTGGTGGCATAGTGCTACATCATATACCATAGTTTATTTAACCATTTAACCATTCCCCATGTGCATTTTGGTTATTTTCATGTCTGTCATTGTGAATGATATATGAAGTGTCTTTGAACATATATCTTTTCACACTTGTATTCCGAAGAGAGATCTTTAGAAGCAGAATTGCTGAGTCAAGTCTGTCAATGTTTAAATTTTTGATAGAAGCTGCCAAAGAGCATTCCATGAAGGCTGGATGGAAAGTATTGAAACTCTGAATAAATATTTATGTTTTGTTTCCCTTCAAAGTGTTGTGTTTAGCTCACATTTTGGCCTTTAACACTTTCCTTCTGAGCTCCCAGGAGTCTGGGTGACTTTCTGTGTTACTTGAAACCTAAGATCTGAGCAGAGAGAGGGAGAGTGAGATGGGCCACAAATTGGATCCTCCGAAGGGTGGGTGTGGCTTCGGTGGAGTGGCATGGGGGCTGGGCTTTCAGGTCCCCCGAGGGTCCAGCCTCCTGTAGCCCCTAAATGCCTGGGCATGAGCTGTCTTGAAAAGAGCCCAGTGGGAAATGGAGGGGAAGTGGGCATTGACTGAATGGCCATGCTGTCCAGGGCAGGGTGCATCGTCTGGCTGAAGTTTATATTCTAGTGGGGAAGGTAGTCAGTAAGCAGATAAATTCCTGGATCTTCTTTGGATGGTGGTAAGTGATGCAAAGAAGAATGAAGCAGGTAAGGGGAGAGTGTCAGGTGGCAGGACGGCTGTTTTACCTGTTGTGCCAGGCACTGCGTCCCTGGAGACTGTTAGCTGTGCCGGGACCTGAATGAGCAGGTGAGTGAACCAAGCTCAAGGTTCAGGGGGGCACATTCCATGCAGTAGGAATGTGCACTCAAGAGAATGTACCTGCAATGGGAGGAAGTACAGCAAGTTTGAGCACCAGCAAGGTGTGGGAGGAAGAGGAGGAGGCAAGTGGACACAGAGGGAGGGGATGAACAGGCCCAATGGGGTCAGGAGAAGCAGGAGCCCAATCAGATCGGAAAAGTAGAGACAGCTTGGTCGCAAATCCCTGCCTCCCTCTGCAAAGCCTGAAAATGACCCCTCCCCAAACATGTGCATGGGCACACACACACACACACACACGTGCATACACTTGCATACACACATGCATATAAATAATCTCAAATAGTGCTTTTAAAGCTGTAAGGGACAGTTGACATATTTGGGCATATTGAAAATTTCAAAATACAGTACAACAAAAGGTACAATAAATAAGTTGTAAGAAATGAAACCTGGAAAATGTAATTTGTAGAGCAGGCAAAGGACTGATATCTAGGATAAATGAAGAATTCTTACACATTAATAAGAAAAATGGGTAAAGGGTTTAATGAGGTGATTTTCAAATAAATGCATATGACCAATTTCAAAAGATTCCAAGCGTTTGGCAAAAAATTAAAATGACAGAGACTTCAGTGTCAGTAGGGCATGGAACGTGTACAAAGAACTGGTCTCCCACACTTGGTTGGGAATGTCAATTAGTAGCTTTGGTGGAGAATGACTGGGCTATGTCTGGCAATACTGCAAATGAGCAGACTCTTAACCCGGCAAAAGCGTATCTGTGCATTGATTCTGTAAAGAGGCCGATACAGGCTTGCAAAGAAACAAGTAGAAAACTGTTTACATAGCACATTTATCTTTTTTAATAGCTGACGCTTGCAAACACTCTAAATGCTTATCAACCGGAGGATGGGTAATTATAGTGCTTCTTTGCCCCTTAATATGATGTGACATTTTTAAAAGATCTATAAATGCACGGATATGAAAAGGATCTTGAAAAGTGTGGGTAGGTAAAAAGAAATCGCAGTATGCGATTCATTTAATTAGTTAATGGCCATGTATGTGTTTGTGTAGGTATGTTTGTAAATAACTAGAAAAATGTCTGGAAGAATAAATGCAAAGTGCTAACGTTGGTTGCCTCTGAAGGGGGAGTAAGGCTGTGGGGCTGGGAGTGAAGAGGGAAGTTTGTATTCTGCTTCTAAGGGACTGTCACCATCACTAGGGTTTATTTATTTATTTTTTTAATCACAGTGTTTGGGGTCTTTTAAATTTATGTATTTATTATTTTTGGCTGTGCTGGGCCTTTGCTGCTGTGTGTGGGCTGTCTCTAGTTGCGGCGAGCAGGGGCCATTCTTCACTGCAGTGCACGAGCTTCTCATTGCGGTGGCTTCTGTTGTTTCTGAGCATGGGCTCTGGGTGTGCAGGCTTCAGTCATTGTGGTATGTGGGCTTAGCACGTGGGATCTTCCCAGATCAGAGACCGAACCCATGTCTCCTGCCTTTCAGTCAGATTCTTTACCACTGAGCCACCAGGGAAGCCCAGGGTTTATTTTTGAAATGGCATAATAAATGGTCCTGAGGTGGAGACAGGTTCTAGGTACACCCAGGTTGGTGTTACTTCTCTTATCTTCCATCCATCATTCTTTGACTTTCTGATAAAGGGGATGTGAGGTCAGAGTCTGTGCCCAGCACACAAGGGGGAAATGGGGCCATGTCCCGAGTGCCTGTTCTTAGATTGAGCCCAAGTTCAAGATGTCCCATGCTGCTGCGGCTGCCTCTGCCATCTGGTCCCACAAAGGCTCAGCTGCAGCAGAGACAGAACTCGGAGGCTCTCCAGGTCACCTCTGTGGACCAGCTGCGTGGAAATTAATTAGAGGCAGACCGAGTTCCCCGAGGCTCAGCTCTCATGATGCTGGCGTCATTAGCAGTTAGATTCAGCTACAGCTTCCTTCTCTATCTTCAGAAAATTTGTTTTGGCAAGGAGACAGCCCGACTGAGTTGGTGTCTGAGGACAGTGCAATTTTAATTCCCACATAGTTTGTCAGGGTCCTTGGGGTGCGGTGACCCCCAGAGACAGGGGTGGTTTTCATCATGTCAGAGACAGCAGTGTACTTATTCCTCTGACTGCTCATAATAAAAATTCCCTTTGCTATAAACAAGCGTGTCATTCCTGAAGCACAGGAGGTGGTGACTATAGCAACAAATCACCCAAATATTATTTTGTTCTATGTGCCTTTTGTTAAGCCTCCCTTTCCACAATTTGTGTTAACCATTTTGATTGTAATGAGCTCTCTTTTGTTTCTTTCTCTCTTTTTAAACTATTTATAGGAGCCAAGAAAGAAGTACAAAAAGAGCAAGATGCCAATAAACCTGCAGTTTCATCTCCTAAGAGGACAGCGGCTTCAAGCACCAAGCTTCATTCGCCAGGTATTTAAGAAATGTGAACTATGTTATCTGAGGAGACTTGAACTTGGAATTCATTTTGTTCAAATGTCATTAATGGAGCAATGCCAGCCCACGTGGTGCGCGTGACTGTTCCAGGGCTTGATGTTCGTGTACGGCTGTGTTCTGACTCCAGCTGAAATGAACCAGCTGTTGGCATCATTTTATCTTTAAAAAAATGTTATTAATGCTACATTTAGGGGGTAGGATCTTCTCTGTGTAGGAGTATCTGCTATTCCAACAGCACCTGAGATAATTTATAATTGAAAAACAGATTTTGGAGATCTTACCTCAAGAGATAATATTTTCCAAAAAGAGGAGAAAAAAATGAACTGTGGCTATCAAACACTTGTTATTTTATTTATTTACATACTTATATGAACAAGCTATGTAATGTCGTGAAACTTGAAAATTACCTATTATGGAAATACATATTGTAAGACATTAGCCTCTTTGTAGAACAGAATGCAGTATAACCTTTAACCTTTAAGCACAAAAATAGTAGCAATAATAGCAGCTAAAGTTTGAGTTCTTACTGTATACCAGGTACTGTCCTTAGGTAGGTCTTTAAATGTATTCATTTATGTAATGCCCCCAGTAACTGGGAGATGGGTATGATATTGCCTCTTCTTTTGTATGTGAGGAAATTGAGCTTCATAGATTTTCATTAACTTGCCCAAAAGTCGCAGGAAATAAATAGTAGAGCCTTTGTTTTAACCCAGGCACTTTGAATCCCCAAACTGCACTCTTGCTTGCTGCACTATGAACCAGAAACCTTGCGGAATAATGACCTTATTAATAATGTTTCCAATAAATTTTAAAAATGTATAGGAAGTAATCCAGAGTCACACATGAAGAGGGTCAGGAGACAGAGCCTGTTACCAAAGGCAGACTTGTGTGCCTGATGCACAATGAGGCAAAACAAACTCAAATGTTGGAGTTTGGAGCAGAAAAAGGTTCATTGCAGAGCCTGCAAGGAGACCAGTAGTTTGTGCTCTGAAAACCCAGAACTGCTCAAAGGATTTCAGCAAAGCACTTTTAAAGGCAGGCTGAGGGAGCGGCGTGCTTAGTTGTTGCAGACCTCATGGTGTGGGAAGCCTTTGCTTTGCAGCTGTCCATGTGGGTCCAATCAGGATGTTCCTGTAAACTTCCAATGAGACATATGCAGGGAAAGGTTGAAATGAGGGGTTAAAAATTTTAAATCCATGTCAATGAAGGCCAAGAGAGGGGAGAAAGGAAAAAGAAAACAGAGTGAGGAAAGGAGGGGAAGGAAGGAAGGGGTTGAGATCTACTGAAGCAATAGTCCATTCCTTTTTACCGGCGAATAGAACTCCACTGTGTAAGTACCACAATTTATCCATTTGCCTATTGAGACACTTTGGAGATTCCCCCCAGGGATTTGGCTATTATAAATGAAGCTACCACACACACTTGTACAAGCCTTGGTACAGACCTCTGCTTTCATTTTTCTTGGCAAATAGTTAAGAGTGGAATGCCTGAGTCATATGGTAGCTATGTGTTTAGCTTTTAAATCTGTTTAAAAGTTTTCCAATCTGTTTTCCAAGGTAGTTGTACCATTTTATATTCCCGTCAGTGATGTCCAAGAGATCCAGTTCCTCCATGTCCTTGCCAACCCTTGGTATGGTCAGTCTTTTCAATAATAAACATTATGATAGGTACATAGCAGTATCTCATGGCTTTAATTTGCATTTACCTGGCAACTAATGACATTAAAATGTTGAACATCTTTTTTGTTTATTTGACATCTGTGTATATTCTTCCATAAAATATCCAATCTTTTGCCATTTCAATTGGAAGTGTTTTTTTAATTCAATTTTGAGAGTTTCTATATATTCTGGTCACAATTTTTTCAGGTATGTGATTTGCAATTTTCTTTTCTCCACAATTTATGTGTTGTTTTGCACTCCCCTAACAATGTCTTTTGAAGATTAGAAGTTCTTAGTGTTCGTGAAGTCCAATTCATGATTTTTTCTGTTATGGACCATATTTTTAGTATTATCTTTAAAAATCTTTACATAACCCAAGTTCATAAAGACTTTCCCCTACATTTTATTCTAAAATACTTGTAGGTTTTATATTTACATCTGTGATCCATTTAATTTGTTTTGTATGTAATGTGAAGTATGACTTGATTCTCAGTAGATTTCTACTGTGATCGTTATTATCTCTTCTGCTTGCATTGAGTTTAATTAGCTAATGTCATTAATTTGAAGTCTTTCTGCTTTTCTAATGTGCATTTAATACAGTAAATGTCCCTTCATATACTACGTTAGCTGTAATCCACATATGTTGATAGAATGGGTTTTCATCTTCATTGAGTTCAAAATATTTTCAGGTTTCCTTTTCTGATTTCTTCTTTCCCCATGATGATTTAGCAGCATTCTTTTTAGTTTGCAGATATTTAGGACTTTGCAGAGGTCTCTCTGATTGTATTTCTAATGTAATTCCATTGTGGCTGGAGAACATACTTTGGATGATTTGTTCAGGTCAGTGCAGTTCAGTCACTGAGTCGTGTCCAACTCTTTCTGACCCCATGGACTGCAGCACACCAGGCTTCCCTGTCCATCACCAACTCTTGGAGCTTGCTCAAACTCATGTCCATCGAGTCGGTGATGCCATCCAACCATCTCATCCTCTGTCGTCCCTGGGCCTTCTCCTCCGGCCTTCGATCTTTCCCAGCATCAGGGTCTTTTCCAGTGAGTCAGTTCTTCGCATTGGGTGGCCAAAGGCGGATGATTTGAGTCCTGTCAAATTTGTTGAGACTTGTCTGGTACTCCACACAACAAGGGCTGTCTTGGTAAATCTTGCTTTGTCAGCATGTGGGGAAAACGAGGTCATCTCTCTGGTGTCTCTTCTCATGAGGCCACTAATCCCGTTCATGGAGGCCTCACCCTCATGAGCACCCTAGAGCACCTCCTCAAAATATCATCTCATTGGAGATTAGGGATTAGCACATGAATTCTGGGAGAACACAGCTCAAAGCATCTGGATATGTGTGCAGAAGAGCAGAAACATTGGAGTCCAGGCTACCACAGGAGAATGTCAAGCCAGCTCTGGTGAAGAGAAACCTATGTAATAAGAGTGGACAGGTCTGGGAGCACAGCATTCCTGTCCCCAACCTCTTCTCCTTGCCTCCTCCATCCCGCTCTAAGGGCAACTCTCCTTTCTTCAGATTACTGAACATCAAATAAGCTGAGCTCCACTGGTCAGTGGTGCCTGCGTCAAGCCTTGAACCCTTGACTGTCACCTGACTGAAGAGTGGCAGGTGAAGTCCAGGTGTGTTTCCCTCCCCTGCTGATCTGTAACTTCCCTGAGGATGATCTTGACCCATTTCTCTCCCCACCTTTGCAGCCAGGCTTGGGAAAGAGGCATCTTGTGATTCTCATCTCTGTCCCTTGCTTACACATGACTTCTCCATCCCTGCCAGCTAGCAACCCCTTCCCTATTCTACTGCCTCCCCTCCCCCCAATCCTGCAAAGGCCTCTCATGACCTCCTGGTTATTAAGTCTAAGTGATGCATCCTGGTCCTTATCTCTGTGGCCTTTGGTGTTACTGATCACTCCTTCCCTGAAAGTTTCTTTCCCTTAACTCTGTGACACCTATTCCTGCTGGTTTTCTTCCAGCTTCTGGGAATGCTTTCATGGAGTTGTGTTCACTAGTTGTGTTCACTCTTCTGCAAGTTCTAAATGTTGCCAAGCAGTTTGGTCCAGGAGAATAGATCAAACTGAGTTCAAATCCTGGCTCAGTGGCTCATGTGATGTATGAACTGGGGCAAATAACAGAATTTCTTCAAGCCTCAGCTGCTTCTTTAGTAATTCACATACTGTGAATTTTACTCTTTTCAGGTTTTAGTATATTCACAAAATTGTGCAGCCATCACCACTACTTCCAGAGCATTTTCTTTTACCCTCAAAAGAAACCCACACCCATGAGCAGTCACTCCCTATCCATGCTCCCCAGCCCCTAGTCTACTTTCTGTTTCATGGACTTGTTTATTCTGGACATTTTGTGTAAATGGAATAATATTCTGTGTGGCTTTTTATATCAGTTGTTTTCACTTAGCACGTTTTTGAGGTTCATCCATGTCAAAGTGAGGATCAGTATTTCCTTCTTGGATCAGTGTTTCGTTCCTGGTTTGGGCTGAATAATATTACACCATGTGAATGTGTCATAGTTTACCCACTCATTGGTTGATGGGCATTTGTTTCCAGCTTTTGGCTACTATGAGTAATGCTGCTATGAAAATCCATGCCATTAATATTTTCATATGCAGTGTCTAATCTACTCTTAATCCCATCCAGTGTATTTTTATCTCAGGCATTTGAATTATTAACCTCTAGAATTTTTATTTAAGTCTCTTTTTGTCTTTGTATCTATTTGATGTACTCAATCTTTCCTCCAGCCTCTTGATATATGGAATATAGTTATAATAACAGTTAATTGCCAGTGCTTTTCTTGGCTGACTTCAATTAATTGCATCCCCTCTTCATCATGGCTTGTACATCCCTGTTTATTTACATGCCTGAGAATTTTTTTAGATGACTGACATTGTGAATTTTTCCTTGTTGGATTTTTTAAAAAATTCTATAAATATTCTTAAGCTTTGTTCTTGGGTAAAACAGTGTGACTTGGAAAGAGCTTGATCATCTCGGATCTTTCTCATCAGCTTTGTTAGACGGATCCTGACCAGCAGTCTAGGACTGGTTTCCCCAGAGCACCATGATATGACCCTTCCAGGTGTTCTGACGCCCTGGGAATTGCAGTAGGCGCAGGAATTGATCCTGGCCTTCTGTGAGCCCCCGGTAGTGTTCCCTCTAGTCCTGGGTAGAACCCTCTCCTTGGCTGTGGACACTGTCCTCACCTGCTGCACTGATGTAAGTTGTCCAGAAACTCAAGGGGCTCTTCTGTGTCATTCTGTGTCTCTGTGGAGCTGTCCTCTCAGCTACTCTGCCCTGTAACTGCTGACCCTTGAACTTTCTGAGCCCCCAGCTCCACCTTCCTGAGCTGGGAAGACTACCAGACTTCGCCTGGGCTTCCTGACTCTGTACCACAGCCTGGAATACCACACAGAGAGCAGGCTCAAGCATCCGTGGGGGTGGTAGGGGTCGTCTCGTGTGTTTCTGAGTCTTTGGTTCCTTGTGCTTCATTGCCTAATATAATGTCTTGAAATCCACTGACACATATTTTGGTCAAGTGTTTTGGGTAGTTTCAGATGAGAAGATAAATCTACTTTCTTACTCCATCTTCACCAGTGAAAGTGAAAGTCGCTCAGTCATGTCCGACTCTTTGTGACCCTATGGATTATACAGTCCATGGAATTCTCCGAGCCAGAATACTGGAATGGGTAGCCTTTCCCTTCTCCCAGGGATCTTTCCAACCCAGGGATCGAACCCAGGTCTCCCACAATGCAGGTGCTTTGTTTACCAGCTGAGCCACAGGGAAGCCTAAGAATACTGGAGTGGGTTGCCTATCCCTTCTCCAGTGGATCTTCCTGACCCAGGTATCGAACTGGGGTCTCCTGCATTGCAGGCAGATTCTTTACCAACTGAACTACTGGGGAAGCCAGATATAACTATAATTTTTAATATAAAAATTAAGCAATTGTTATAACACCATTAAGCCAAGATTTTTCACCCTTGGAAAAAGGAGACATTTAGATTTACTTTGATAAATAACACTCATACTTCTTGTAAATAATAAATGATTATAAATGTCCCGAAGATGAGACTATTTTACATGAAGTTTTGTCTAAGGAGTGTATTATCATAACCAATTCTTATAGTTGCCTTGGGAAACTCTGGTTGTAACGTCCTTTTTTTTTTTTTCCAATTTTCTGTGTATCAAAATAAAAAATAATCTGCGCTTTCCTTGGAATGGGAAAGGTAAACCTCTTTCTAGTATATGTGCTTAATCTCTCAGTCATGTCCAACTCTTTGCAACCCCATGGACTAAACCCACCAGGCTCCTCTGTCCATGGGGTTCCCCAGGCAAGAATACTGGAACGGGTTGCCATTTCCTTCTCCAGGGCATCTTTCGAACCCAGGGATCACCTCTTGTGTCTTCTCCATTGGCAGGAGGATTCTTTAACCCTGAGCCACCTGAGAGGCCCTTCTTTCTAGAATACTTATTTATGGTTGAGCACGTTGGCCAAAATGTTTGTTTGAGTTTTTCCTTCGATCGAACTTTTTGGCCAACCCAATAATTCCTGCCCTCACCCATGCTCCACGCTGGCCGGAAGGAAATTTCCTGCTCTCGCGCTGTCTGCTCGTCACCTTTCCCCAGCACTAGCCAACTCCAGGCAGACAAGTGCCAGTGGTGAGCAGAAAGTAGTGTGCTACAGGGCACATTTTCTCTGAGATAAATTTAGATCAGTTTAAGAAAAATAAAGCCTGTCCAAAATGACAGAGAATTCAGCCCATGTGCTCCCTGGGGTGTCATGCTGGTGCCAACCTACAAGAAACAGACTTCCTGTCTGTTGGGAGGTGGACCAAACTCATCAAGTGCTTTTCCTTAAGCTGGAGGGCTATCAAAGTTGTGTCCTTTCATTCTTCTCCCTCTTGTTTACAAGTGTTAAGGTCATGGGCCTTCTTTGAGATTATAAATATGCAGGTCCCAAGGCTGCAGTGTTTGCTTGTTATCCTGTCAGTTGAGCTTCCAGCTTCAGGACTGAACCATGCTTTTCCATCCATTAGAATCCTCTGGATAGTGACCAGATGACTGCAGATGAATTTTTCATGTTCTCTTTGCATTTTGAAGGCCTGTGTTCATCCTGGCGCTCAGCCTTTGCACGCAAACTGCTTGCGTTTACCTTTGTAAGAACAGAAGGTGACTGGCTCTTTGCTCTGAGTCGCCAGTGGTCACTGGGATCATCATAGATTCTATGTGTCCCTGAGCAGAGTAATGCAACCAGGGGATGTGATTGGGACAAGAGTGGGGGAATGGGAGAATGTTCTAGACTCAGGGTGTGCCCCCAAACCTGTGAGTTCAGTCAGAGATACTGCTGAGTGGATCAGCAAGTGTCTTTAGGTGTTGAGATGCCTGGTGAGGAATCAGAGAACCTGAAGCCCAGATGCTGACGCTGACTTGCCCTTGGTCAAGGGCAGGGCCTCATTTCTTTGCAAGTCCACTGGGCCTCCCACATGTCATTGACTGAACAGGTGCTTGATGCGTGCATGCGTGCATACTCAGTCGCTTCAGTCATGTCTGATTCTTCGCCACCCCATGGACTGTAGCCCACCAGGCTCCTCTGTCCATGGGATTCTTCAGGCAAGAATACTGGAGTGGGTTGTGATTTCCTCTTCCAGGGGAATCTTGCTGACCCAAGGATTGAACTCACATCCCCTGCCCTCCTGGATTCTTTACCACTGAGCCATCGGGGAAGCCCATCAGTGAAAGGGTTACTAGGTTTTAAGTCTGGCTTCAACCTGGATTGAGTGATTTCCCTTTAGATGCTTTCCAAGAGGAATCCCCTTGAAGGAAAAAAAAAAAGCCAACTGCTCCAAGTCTCTCTAAGCAGACCAGGAAGAAATGTAGGCAGCTGGGAGGAATTGGGCAATATTGTCTGTTCCTCTGCTTCCAAGCATGAAACCTTGTACTTGGAACCACTACAGCAGAGCAACACTTCACAGTCCTTGTTATTTCATATTAACACTTAGAATGACGCACAGCGGGCCATTCCTTCTCAGCCCCTTCCGGCCTCCTTATGTCATAAGGAGCGGTTGTCACATCTGGGCTGACTGTTTTCTCACAGGTGACCCTCCTTGCTTCCTAGGGTACCCCAAGCAGAGGACCACGGCCCCCCGCAACGGGTTCTCCCCGAAGCCGGACCCGCAGGCCCGCGAGGCGGAGCGGCTGCTGGTACAGCGGCTGAAGGAGCGCTGCGAGCAGCAGGCCCGACAGCTGGGGCTCGCGCAGGCGGAGCTGAGGACCGCCGTCCGCGGCTTCCAGGCGCTCGCCGTGGCCACGCAGCTCTTCTTCGGGAAGGTGAGGCCACGCCTGGTGAATGTGGAAGCGGGAGGGCAGCGGCGGGGATGGTTCTTAGTGTGCGAGCTTTGGCTCGGGTTTGGGGTTAGAGATGGTTTGATTTTCAGGTGCTGTGGTGTCTTGGCCAGCATCATGGGATGTTTTAGGAGCCGAGTTTGGACTTGGCGTGTGAAAAACATTAGTCTGGGAAGATGGATTCATAACCTTGTTTCCAAAAGGGAAAATTACATAAAAAAAAAAAAGAAAAGCAAAAGTGAAGTCGCTTAGTCATGTCCAACTCTTTGCAACCCCATGAACTGTAGCCTACCAGGCTCCTCTTGTCCATGGGATTTTCCAGGCAAGAGTACTGGAGTGGGTTGCCATTTCCTTCTCCAGAGGAAGAAAAAAGAAAAGGTATAAAGGGAGGTTTGGAAGGTGAGGTCTTGGAAGAGAATGGGGCGTGTGGTGGTTTGCATTTTGGACCCGAGACGGCCAGGTTCTGAGACGTCTGTGCCTCTTAGTACAGAGCAAGCCAGGGCGGCAGCGCGGGCCACTGTGGCCCTTGAGGGGACCTGGGCTGTGCTGGGTCCGGGGTCTCTCCTCCGGGCCACGCTCACAGTGTGCGGGGGGCAGTGTGGGGAGGGGGCGTCCCCCCGACCCCTTGGTTCTTCTGACAATGCAGAGAGGCCTTTGGTTCCTCAGCCTGAGAGTCCAGAGTCTCCTCGGCTTGTCTGGACACTGAGTCTGTTATCAGACTTGGTTTGTTGTTGTTGTCTTTTGTGACCCCGTGGAGTGTAGCCCACCAGGCTCTTCTGTCCATGAAATGTCCCAGGCAAGAATACCAGAGTGGGTTGCTATTTCCTTCTCCAGGGAATCTTCCCGACCCACGGATCAAACCCGAGTCTCTTGCGTCTTCTGCATTGGCAGGTGGATTCTTTACCACTAGCACCACCTGGGAAGCCTTTGGGACAGTCTGGTAACATTCACAACGGTAACATTCACCAAACATAGTTCAGCCTCCCTGTCTCTCAATGTAGAAGGGAGGCGGTGGGAGCCTGGGCCTGACTTTGTACATTCTTGCTCCATCCTGGGGTGACCAAGGAGCATTTGGGGGAGAACTTGAACCTTTACCTTTGAAGTTTAAACACTGCAAGTTACCATATCAATAACCTATAAGACATTAATTTCATGTATGGACCTCCTGGGATCTATAAATGAAAGTAAAAGTGCTATAGAAATGTCCCCCAACCAGGAAAATGAGATAACTAAATTTCTAGCTAATTTAAAGAAGAAAAATCAGAAGCATTTTAACCAACACCATGTCCACTAGTTTTCCTTATTACCTGAACCTTAAAGTGTGGAGAACTCTGACCTTTTATGGCCGCCTGCAGCCTCTCTTGTCCCGCCCAGCATAGAAACCTCAGCTGCCCTTTTAGGGCTTGTTGCCCTTTTTGCTTAAAGCTTTTCGCCCAAGGAGCTAATTCCCAGTGTATAGTTGTGATCAAAGACAAGATGAACAGATTTCAGTTTTATCAATAGTTTCCTTCTCCTCCCTCGTCAGCATGTTAACACCAGCGATCAATGACCAATTTGAATGTTATGTCTTCCCTTCCGGTCTGGTACCCCTGGGGCCAACCTTGAAGAGCTGAAATGACTGTTTCCCACCCTGTAAGAATTAAAATTACAGACATGTTTTTGAGTCACCAAAGGGGCCGGACGTGCCATGTTACGTATTGAGCAGTTTTCTTACTAGAGAGAGAGAGTCGTGTTTTCTATTCTTCGGCTGGATGTATGTTTTCCACTGACTGTCGGGTCTTTAATGAAGAGAGGAAATGAGTGTTGTTCCTTGCAGTTCAGTGATAAAATGCAGTGTGTTACTCTGTCCGCTGTGTCCCTTCCATGCATCACCCAGCGTCGTAGCAAACCCTTGATAAAGATTTCCTGTGAATTGATTTGCCAGCAAACACCAACTTAACACATTGGTTACACGCACTGTGAGGGCTTCCCTGGTAGCTCAGATGGTCAGAGATCTGCCTGTAATGCGGGAGACCCAAGTTCGATCCCTGCATCGGGAAGATTCCCCTGGAGAAGGGAATGGCTACCCACTCCAGTATTCTTGCCTGGAGAATGCCATGTACAGAGGCGACAGTCCATGGAGCTGCAAACAGTCAGATATAACTGAGCAACTAACACTTTCATAGTTTTTTTTTTTTTTCCCCTAACATGCAGTGTGTTTTCGTTGGAAATTTTGGACCCCACCCATGGCAACACGGCAGAGAAGAGAATTTTCTATGTTGAAATTAAGGGTCGGTTCCCTGTAACAGTGTATTTCTGGGCCCCAGGAGAATTCCCGTTGGCCCAGGAGCCACGAGATACACTTCTCTGTAGCATCCACGTGGCTCTTCCATCGGAGGAGATTCCAAAGGGCTGGCAGGTGATTTGCAGGCATGTCCATCAGAGCCCCCTACTGGCTGGAGCCACACTCCTCTTGACATTTCAGCAAGATAGATGGACCTGAATTTCATTCTTTTTTCAGTAAATCACAACCAGTGACTCCAGACAGGCCTCCTGATGACCATGGCATTTCACCTCCCACACAGTGCGTCCTTTTCTCTGTCCTGATCGCAACTCTCTCTCCAGATAAGCTCCAGAAGAAACAATAGACATTTTTTTTTTTAAGTCTAATTGATCATAAGCGGCTTCCCCATAGGCTGGATTTGCTCCACGTGGTTTAAGATGATTGATTTGGGAGTTTGTGACTGGAGTGGAGCACCCAGGGAAATAAGAGGCCAGACAAGCCAGGAAGTATGGATGATGGAGCCCTCTATTACAAGATATCGTGATCCTGACATGTTCCCTGTATCTTACCGTGGGAAGCTGATGTGTTATTATTATTTTTATGTGTGAGACATGGTCACAGCCCAGCATACTACAGCTATGCAGAGCATGACCACCGCAGCCAGCCTGAAAAAACAAGGTCTTTTCTGCTCTTCTCCTTAAAGACCCTGCTGGAGCTCCATGCCTGTATCTTTTCTGTGCTGTAGCATTTTGTCTACAAAGCCTGGTGTGGTAGAGCGAGGGCACCGTGCTGGCAAGGGGTCAATCCCACCAACGCCTCCTCCACCACCCTTAAGACTTGAGCAAGTTACTGTCCCTCTTGGCGCCTTGTCAGCATCACCCATGGGAAATTAGTACATCCTTGCCCGACTCAGCTTCCTGCTGCCAAGTCCGCTCTGACCAGTCATCTTTGAGTCTCAAAGTTTCCTCAATTGCAAAAAGGATCGTTAATAACTCTTCACAAGGTTATAGAGAGAATGTCATGAATTAATGGGCAAAGGTACTTTGAACAGTATTCAGTAAAGCATCCTTTTTGAGGACAAGGAAATCTGACAAATATTTTACTCTCAAGCGGGATGAGTAAGACATAGGTGAGAAATGTAAAGGGAAAACACAGAACAGACTCCTCTTATTTCATTTTATGTACATAAAGGATTTGACTCTGGGTGTCCTTGAAGGATAGAGCAGCTTTCTAGTCCAGCTACTCAGCTGGGGCTCTGTATTTTTTCCAGAATGTGCTGATTCCATCAAGGATGGGAAGTCACTAGAAAAAGGAATCAGGAGCCTAGATAAGAATCTTCCGTTTCTGCCCTGTGCTTCACAGCTCATGGCACAGTGGCTGTGAGTGTTGTCGGCTGTGTTTCAGTCTGAGCCCGGCGTCCGGGGACGCTCAGATGTCACCTTTAAGTGTCAACACCAGCCTCACATTTACGCTGATTCTCAGTAGCTCCACTCTGCCAACAGGGCATGGTCCTCACCACCAGCCAGACAGCTTTGCTGAAATCTGCGGTCTCAGACCTCTGGGGGGTGTAGTAATAAGTGTAACTCTCAGAGACTCGCACTTCTCAGGGTCATGTTTGAAAGATTATTTTTTAAATCTTTCTCTGCCTGCTTCCCTGGAACACTACTCTTTAGCAGCCCCTGGTGGCTAATCCAGGAAACAACACAGATGGTGGTCCTGTTAATATATTAAGCGGCGTGCCTCGCCCTGTAGCATCAAATTTTACAGGTTACATCTGAGAGTGTATTCGTTTTCATTTCATTTTTAATCAGGTTTATTATATTTATTCAGTTTTTTATATTGGTTTGTATAATTTTTATCATTTCACTTTATGAATGTGACAGATATTGGTTTTAATTATTTTTATTTATTACTGAAAATAGTATTAGGCATACAGAGAATGAAAATTAATGTCAAGCATTTGTGTACTTTCTAAGCATAATCAAAATTAATAATTCAGCAGCCTCCTTTTCCCTAAAGTACATAGCGTGAAAGTGTTCGTTGCTATCTTCTCAGACTCTTTGCGGCTCCTCTGTCCGTGGGATTTTGCAGCCAAGAATACTGGAGTGGGTTTGCCATTTCCTTCTCCAGTGGTTCTTCCTGACCCAGGGATTGAACTTTGGTCTGGGTCTCCTGCTTTGCAGGCAGATTCTTTACCGTCTGAGCCACCAGGGAAGTCCCAGTTAGGGGTGTACATATTTTTAAATGTAGTTCATATATTTAACTTTTCATCTTCAATTCACTTATGTTAGTAGGTTTTAATCAATCCTGCCTCCACCAATGAAAGGTTCCATAGAGTTCAAAAAGTAAAAGGCAAAGCATTTTAATAACAATATCACTCTTGTTTATTGACCATCTCCAGTGTCCTGGACAGTTTACATGTAACATTTTAACCCTCACAAAACCCTGCCTTTAAGTGTCGACATTATTTTCATGAGACAGTTGAGGAGACTGAGGCTCAGGGAGGTTCTGTAGCCTTCCCAAGACAATAGAATTAGAAAGCGATGGAGCCACAATACAACCCATATCAACCCATTTCCGTATCAGTTCAGTTCAGTTCAGTCGCTCAGTTGTGTCCAGCTGTTTGCGACCTCATGGACTGCAGCATGCTAGGCCTCCCTGTCCGTCACCAACTCCTGGAGTTTACTCAAACTCATGTCCATTGAGTCAGTGATGCCATCTAACCATCTCATCCTCTGTTGTCCCCATCCCCTCCTACCTTCAATCTTTCCCAGGATGAGGGTCTTTTCAAATGAGTCAGTACTTTGCATCAGGTGGCCAGAGTATTGGAGTTTCAGCTTCAGCATCCGTCCTTTCAGTGAAAATTCAGGACTGATTTCCTTTAGGATGAACTGGTTGGATCTCCTTACAGTCCAAGGGACTCTCAAGAATCTTCTCCAACACCACAGTTCAAAAGCATCAAATCTTTGGTACTCAGTTTTCTTTATAGTCCAACTCTCACATCCATACCTGACCACTGGAAAAACCATAGCTTTGACTATTTGGACCTTTGTTGGCAAAGTAATGTCTTATCAATTCAAGTCCAACCCATATTAACTCATGTCCAGCCAATGTCCAACCCGTATCAACCCATGTCCTGCCCATGTTTTCCAGAATGTTATGGTATTTCCTCTCCCTCTCCCCACAGCCTTCAAGGTTGTGAGGATTTGTACTGTGCCTTACATTCAGGGGAGGATTGGGAACGTGGTCCATTTGTACCAGGACCGCCATGGCCTGAGTGAGTTACAGCGAGAGCCATCTCTACTCCACACACACTCTTTGGATTTTCTCTGACCCCAAATATACATCACCATGCATCCTAGCCATTCAGTTTAATTCCGCACCTGTTGGTTAAGTGGAAGATTTAAAAGCTCAGTCTCAGACCCTGCCTTCTAATTCCAGAGGGGAAAGACACTTTTTTGAATCCCTGGAAGACAGAGTATTGATGTGGCTCTCAGGGGTTCCACAAGGAGCAATTATTCCAGTCTGGGCCATATGGCCATTCAGAGAGGACGGATGCTTGTGGATTGGCCCTCGAGAGTAAATCAGGCTTCCATAGCAGAGGTGGGGGGCCCAGCATAGCGAGCAGCACAGCCCTGGAACAAACCAGGCTGGATCTGCCAGGAGTAGAGTCTGATTTGCCTAAAGTGTGGAGCTTCTGGACTGTCAGTAGCCAGAAATGAGGCAGAAGGGTTTGGTGACTTAAACAACAGAGTAAAGAGAGGCTCAATTTGAGGCAGTTAGGAGGCACTGAGAGTTTTGGACAGAGTACATTCGAAGCTGCATTTCAGGACAGTTGATATGATAGCAGAGTATGGGATGGAAAATAGAAAGAGAACCCCAAGCAGAGAAAACACTTAGGAAGCTCAGCTGCTCGTAGTAATAACCTGGGCAAAGGGTGGGAGGGTGAGGAGGAGGGTCTGACATAAAGGAGAAGGCGGATACAGGACCCCAGGACCCAGCCTGTGAGCCAGTTAGGGGGTCCATGGGGTTTACAAGTCCAAGAGGCTCCAGGTGGGAAAAGGTAAACCGTCCCCACCCTGGCCCCAGCAAGTCCCAAATAGGAATCACAAAACTGAGGAATGTTATATTCATGTAGGACTCTTGTGTTTATGGCTCAGGAATATCTATAAAGAGGTTGTGGGTTCTCTGTTTAACTATTTTCTCTGGAACTGCACACGTTGTGCGTCCATGAACCCTCAGGGTCCAGGTTCAGTGGACCTGTAGGGATGGACATTTTTCCTCCAAAAATATGCTTTTACGCAATACGTATATTACTCAAATATACTATCACCTGTTCCTTTGGAATTCAGAAAAAATTGTCGAGAATTCTATCCCACGTTCTAGGAGTGCTCTCTGTCCCATTCTCTTGGAAATTTCAAGTGGGAGAAGCTTATTTTTTTTATATTAATAGTTACCCATGAAGAGCCCCTGGAGAAGGAAATGGCAACCCACTCCAGGATTCATGGCTTGGAGAACCCCATGGACAGAGGAGCCTGCTCCCATATATAGCATTCCCCCCGCAACCTGGACTAGTTCCACTTTGTCGATTTCCAAGATTCTTTGTGCTTTGTGGTGCTGGGGGCTCCACGAGGGAGTTAAACGTGGGTTTAAATGTCAGGAGAGAAAAAGGAAGCTCTAGAAAGGCAGACTTGGGAGTCATTTGTGTAGAAGTGACATGAGAAGAGTGAGATTGACAGGAGCGTGTGTACAGGAGGACATGGGACAGAGCCTCTGCAGGGACCCAGGGAGGAGGAGTGGGAAAGATAGGAAAGGAGAACGGTTGCTGGGAACAGGAGAGTCCCTCCTCGAAGAAGCCAAATGAGAAAGGAGTTTCTGAAGGAGGGGGTGCATTGTAAAACCAGGTACCAGACAGTAGATGAAAATGATACAGAATGAGAAAGTATCCCAGAGCTGGTCACTTTCAGAGGAGCATCTGTAAGTGGGTCAGAACAAGAAGACTCCCCTGGTTCCTTAACAACCAAATGGTTCAGCAGGTTTGGCCTCCATCAGCTTGGGCTCCAAAATCACTGAGTATGGTGACTGCAGCCATGAAATTAAAAGATGCTTGTTCCTTCAGAGAAAAACTATGACACACCTAGGCAGCATAGTAAAAAACAGACATCTCTTTTCTGACAAAGGTCCATCTAGTCAAAGCTATGGTTTTTCCAGTAGTCATGTACAGATGTGAGAGTTGGGCCATAAAGAAGGTCCAACACCAAAGAATTGATAATTTCGAATTGTGGTGCTGTTAAAGACTCTTGAGAATTCCTTGGACAGCAAGGAGATCCAGCCAGTCAATCCTAAAGGAAATCAACCCTGAATATTCATTGGAAGGACTGATGCTGAAGCTGAAGCTCTAATACTTTGGCTATATGATGCAAAGAGCCAGCTCACTGGAAAAGGCCCTGATGCTGGGAAAGATTGAAGGCAGGAGGAGAGGGGGACGACAGAGGATGAAATGGTTGGATGGCATCACCTACTTGATGACATGAGTTTGAGCAAGCTCCAGGAGTTGGTGATGGACAGAGAAACCTGGCATGCTGCAGTCTATTTGGTTGCAAAAAGTCAGACAGGACTGAGCGACTGAACAAGCTTGTGGTGAAGCTGGTACTTTTCCCCATCAGAAATGGCAATGGCGACATCTACAGGGCATTGGCTGGAAATGAAATCTGTGCCCTGAGAAGAGTGCTGGCCAAGTATTACCTTAAATTCCAGAGTGTTTTACAAAAGCAGGTGCTGTTCTCCTCCCCTCACTCACTAAAGTGCGAACTGCAGACCTGCCTGTTCCACACGCGTAAGTGATACTAGGTTTGAAATTAAAATCATACAACTGCTTTCGTTTTTCATTTTATTCCTGACAAAATACTAAGACAGCAAGAATAAAATTGATGTCACACACTGCAAGCAGTTTGACTAGGACATCATTCATAAAAGCAATTACATATTGAGAGTCCAACGATCTATGTCTGTAGTTCAGTCCCTAGAGATTATGGAAGCCCATGATGTCTGCTCCACCAGGAACAGAAGAAGAAATATTTGAAATTGAAAAATATTGGCTCTGTAACGTGGCAGCACTCTCTTTAAAACAGAGGCCTCATGAAAACTGTGCTGACAAAACAGGTAGAGGGGATATCATTTCGCAAATTTTTCTTCAATAGTATTTCCCCATTATTTTTTCAGTGTGAAAGAATTGCAGTGCCAGAAATGTATATCTATTTTACAGGCATAAAGGAGACAAAAGGAGAGGGGGAAAAAAGTGAAGAATAAATGCAATGCATGCATGTTAGGTCACTTCAGTCGTGTTTGACTCTTTGGGACCGAATCAACTACAGCCTGCCAGGCTCCTCTGTCTATGGGATTCTCCAGGCAAAAATACTGGAGTGGGTTGTCATGCCCTCTTCCAGGGGATCTTCCCAACCGAGGGATCGAACCCATGTCTCTTGTATCGGCAAGTGGGTTCTTTACCTCTAGTGCCACCTGAGAAGCCCCAATGCAATGCATAGAAAAGTTATAAAGATATTAATCCAGCCAGAACAGTAATCACATGAAATGTGAGTGGTCTAAACACACTACTTAAAAGACAGAGAATAGTCAAAAAGAGTTGTTTTTTTTTTAACATAACTATATACTGTCCACAAGAAAACCTATTTAAATATAAAGACTCTGTGCTCCATGTTAAGTGGCAGCCAAGGATGGGAGGGGAGTCTGGGGGAGAATGGATACATGGATATGTATGGCTGAGTTGCTCTGCTATACATCTGACACTATTGCAACATTGTTAATCCACTATACTCCAATATAAAATAAAAAGTTTAAAAAATAAATAAGTATAAAGACTTTTACCAAAGTAAAGGGATGGAGAAAGATATACCATGCTAACACGAATCCAAAGAAAGTTGGAATAACTGTAAGTATATAATCTTAGACAAAGCAGACTTCAGAATAAGATCATGACAGATAAAGAGGATACCACATTATGAATGAAGGGATCAGTTCTCCAAAAGATGTAAAAAACATGAAGGTAGTTAGGATGAGATGGTTGGATGACATCATCGACTCAATGGACATGAGTTGAGTTTGTGCAAACTCCAGGAGATAGGGAAGAACAGGGAAGCCTGGTGTGCTGCAGTCCATGGGGTCATGAAGAGTAGAACACGACTGAACGACTGAACAAATTATTGATATTTTAGGTTGACTCTGTTTGGATCCAGTGACTTTACATTCAGGGAATGCTCAGTTGTTCCAGTACAGAGAACCTTGTCACTTTAATCTTTAGAAAAATCTGGTGAAAAGCCTCCAGGATTTAGGGGAAAATTAGTTGTGAATACCCAATGTGTCCTGGGCACTGTTCTGCCCTTTACATTTTTATGTGCATCATCTCATTTGATCCTCACATTGAACTTCTGATGCAGGTGTTTTGACGCCCATTATATAGATAACTCAAGTTGCCTTAATCAATAATATTCTGCTTATTACTTCATTTGTCAACTATTTAACAAGCACCTGGTAATCTCAGAATAATGAAATAAATAATAAATCCAGTCAAATATCCCTCCTAACATTTGCAAAGCACCAAGGATCTTCCCTGCTGGTCCAGTGGTTAATGATCCATCTTGCAATACAGAGGACGTGGGTTTGATCCCTGGTGAGGGAGCTAAGATCCCATGTGCTTCAGGGCCAAATAACCAAAAAATCATAAAGCAGAAGCAGTATTGTAACAAATACAACAAAGACTTTGAAAATGGACCACATCAAAAAATCTTTTAAAAAATTGTCAGGGTATATATGGAAACATGGATTAAAACACATGACTCAACTGTCTGCTGTCAACAAGAATTTTGCTTAAAATACAGAAAGATGTAGGTTAAAAGTATCACTAAAAGGATGGAACATGGAACCATGAATCAAAAGTCATGGAGTGGCTGTGTTGATAGCAGACAAGGTAGACTTCAGAGCAGAAAAAATTACCAGGGGTGAGAGGGATGTTATACAATGTAAAAGGGTTAATTTTCCAACATATAACAGTCCTAAATGTGTCTGTCTAACAATAGAGCTTTAAAACACACCAGGCAAAAACAGAACTGAAAGGAGAAGACGACGGATATAAAATTATGCTTGGGAGATTTCAACACCTCCTTTCTCAGTAATGAACAGAAGCAGGAGACAGAGACTAGCAAAGATATAGAAGAAGTGAATACCATCATCAGCCAACAAGAACTTATAGATGTTTATAAAATACTGCACCCAACAATGGGAGAACATACATTCTTTTCAGTGCACATGGAACATTCACCAAGATAGAATGTATTTAGGGTCATAAAATTTACAAATTTTAAGTAGTTAGAATCATACAAAATATGTTATCTGACCTTAATGAAATTAGACAAAAATCAGTAAGAGGAGGATAACAGGAAAATCTTTAACCGTTTGGAAGTTAAATGACACATGCTAAATAACCCGAGTGTCAAAAAGAAGTCTCAAGGGAAATTTTTAAACTAAAATGAAAAAAATGAAATTGCAACATTTAGAAATTTGTGCAACACGGCTACCATCATGCCTAAGATGATATTTATAGTATTAAAAACTCAGAAAAGACAAAAGATTTAAATCAATAAGCTTCTACCTCAAAATACTAGAAGAAGAATGTATGTTTGTAGCCTGTATTGTAGGTACAGCATAGCACAAAAATAACCTCAAAGCAGGAAAATGGAAGGAAATAAAGACAGGAGGAGAAATTAGTGAAACTGAAAATAGAAAAATAATAGAATCAATGAAACCCGACAGCTGTTTCTTTGAAACAGTCAACAAAATTGATGAACATGAGTCTGACAAACAAAAACACAAACTTAGCAGCATCAGGAATGAAAGAGGGGAAATCACCACAGATCCCACAGGTATTAAAAAGGAGTTATCTGTTGATGTACATAACAGCCCACATGATTTGCAAAGGCTTTATGCTGAGTTCAAGAAGCTACACTTGAGATGGCGTGCTCTTTGATTCTGTGAGATCTTCCAAAAGGCAAAACTGTAGTGATGGAGAACAGATTAGTAGTTGCCAGGGGTCAGGGATGTGGGAAGGGTGTACAAAGGGAGATTTTTAAAAAAGATTTTTTATTTTATATTGGAATATAGCTGATTAGCAGTGTTGTGATAGTTACAGGTGGACAGCAATGGACTCAACCATACATATATATGTATCCATTCTCCCCCAGTGGAGAGAGCTAACTCACTGGAAAAGACTTTTACACTGGGAAAGATTGAGGGCCGGATGAGAATGGGGTGACAGAGGATGAGATGGTTGAATCGCATCATTGACTCAATGGACATGCATTTGAGCAAGCTCTGGGAGATGGTGAAGGACAGGGAAGCCTGGCATGCTGCAGTCCATGCGGTCACAAAGAGTCAGACGTGACTTAAGACTGAACAACAATTCTCCCCCAAACTCCCCTCCTATCCAGGCTGCCACATAACCCCATGCTATACAGTAGGCAAAGGGGGATTTTTGAAACAGTGGAGCTGTTCTATATTCTAGTTGTGGTGGTAGTTACAGAAATCTATGCATGTTTTCACCCTTATAGACCTGTACACACAAAAACACAGTGTTATTATATGTTAATTTTTAAAGTAAACTTTTAAAAATCGCAATCCATATGTCATTTTCTTATTGTCCTTTGGTTCTTATTCTTTTGGAACTTATAGGAAAGGCAGATATATCTAGTGTTTGGTGAGATGCGTTCTCAGTTCTTCACAGGAATAGGTTATACTTGTAGCAGGACAATGTGTAGAGTGTCGATTTGCAGTACATCATATTCAGAACATTTATCCATGTGCTCTGACCCAGCCTAAGACTTGGTCCACCTGGCACAAGACACTAGTCACCGTAGCTCAGCCTCGGAGCTAACAAGGACTCAGATTCTCACCTTCAGCCTGAAAAGCCCAAGAGGCAGAGAAAGCTTTGAAAAGGGCAGTTAATCTGAGCAGAAATGCTAAGAGCCTCCTGGCCTTCCTCAGTTAAAGGGAAACCATCCAAGCTGGGAAGGGGAAGAGAGTACCAGAAGAATTGCAAGATTAAGGTTATTCAGTTAGCACCTGCTTCAGGATGAATCCAAGAGGAGAGATAAAACTCGGTGGAACCTCCAGAATTCAGTGGATCTCAGGGTGATGGCAGGGGGGAGGGCTTCCCTGGTGGCTCAGTGGTAAAAAAATCCACCGGCCAATGCAGGAGACATGGGTTTGATCCCTGGGTCAAGAAGATCCCCTGGTGAAGGGAATGGCTACCCACTCCAGTATTTTTGCCTGGAGAATCCCATGGACAGAGGAGTCTTGGGGAGCTGCAGTCCATGGGGGGGTCCCAAAAGAGTCGGACACAACTGAGCAACTAAACAATAACAGTGAGTGGGTGCTGGAGCTCCTTGCCTTGCTCATCTCACCTGGACTCCTGGTGGTCACAGACCTTCCTGACCTCCTTCGAGCCACGGTGGACTGAGGGTGACAGAGCAGAGGTGGGTGGAAAGGGGGAGGGCAGAACGAGTGCCCTGGCAGCTTTAGGGTGTGAAGAACACCACCCACACGAGATGGAACGGGAGATCGGCATGGACGTGACGACCAGAAGCCACAGTGCAGATGCTGTGAGGACAGAGCCGGGGACCACAGCCCTTATGGCATGCGTGGTTGTGCACACAGCAGGTGTGAGTGTGAGGTGAAAGGAGACACCAGAGTCCTTCCAGATGAGTCACGGTTCAGAGGCTGCCAGCTCCGGAGCACGTGGAAGGAGAGCCGGAGGCCACCAGCCCAGCCATACCAGGACCCGCTTGGAATCAAGCCAGGTGGCATGGGAGAGAAGAAAACCCAGGAGAGAGGGGCTTCAGCTGGAAAGTGGCTGATTTCTGTTACCCTAAATTGAGAAATGATGGTGTCACCAGCTCAATGGACATGAGTTTGAGCAAACTCAGGGAGATAGTGAAGGACAGGGAAGCCTGGCATGCTGCAGTCCATGGGGTCGCAAAGAGTCGGACACGACTGAGCTACTGAACAACAACAGCAATGATTTTTAACCTAAAAGCCACAAGACTACATTTCTCCAAACTGAGGAATATCAGAGGCACCAAGTCGAGATGAAGGGCGGTCAGAGAATAGGAAAAGTATACTTGTGATGACTTGAATTTTTGGTGTTCATATCTATAACAGTCTTTTTTTTTTTTTAAGTTATGACTAAAAATAAGAAGGAATGGTGGAATTTGTGTTTTCTGAGCTGGTAATGTGTTCTAGCCTCCAGATGAGGCCCCGGGGCTATAAAAACCACCCTATAAGTGAGGCAGGCTCGTTTTCACAGATGGAAAACAGGAGCTCAGAGACACTTGGAAGCAAAGGCTGCACAGTGCAGCCAGGATTTGAAGGCATCTGACTCTCAACCAGCATTCTTTGCCCCTGTGTTCCACACCACCTCTCACAACAGGAAGAAACACAAGGGCAACTGGTCACTCGGATCCCAGGATACCCTTGTCCCGTGGCCAGGAAGAGAGAGAGGCTTAGGGGAGACAGTCATGCTGGCATCAGAGTGGCCAGCACGGGTCCTGACGTGGGTAGCCGCGAATCTCAGATGATACTGGAGAATGGTTTCAGACCACGAACTCATCCGTACTCTGAGCTTGTATTGTGATTTTGAGCCGCATATAGTAACACTTGCTTTAAAGATAACAGAGTTTAAAGTGGGGGAGTTCCCAAGAGAAAGGAGGCTCCCCCCACCGGACTCACTTCTCCATGGGTTGGACTCTGGCCTTGCTAGTGAGCTGTCTTATATTGGTGGTCTCAGTCTTTAATTTCTATTTGCGGTAGAGTAAGTTCTCTACATACAAATGAGTTCCATTCTGAGAACACGTTCATCAGTCCAATCTGTTCATAAGACCAACCAAGTTAGCCTAGGTACCCAGCTAACAGTCGGCTCTAGAGTTCTGAACTGTACATCACCGCTGCTTTTACCCTTGCTTCTGGACATCCTGGGCTCGAAATAGAGATGCTGTCCAGCTGTATTTTATACTGTACAGTGAAGCACCCAAAGCACCACCACTTGGAGAAGATGCACACACAGGACAGTGCACACCAGACTCATGAACCAACCTACGTGATTGGACCTGCAAACACGTTCGCATCTTCGCAAGTTTGCAACTTGAAGATTCATATGTAGGGGACTTACTGTAGTTAGATTGTTCTGTTAGAGGAAGGGAGGCTTCACAGAGTGCTTCTCTCAGCAAAGAAGAAACAGGTTAGTTTAGGCTGCCACAGAGCCCATGCCTGCCTGGGAACAGCCCTGACGGCCCGTTTTTTATTCCCTTCTAGGAAAATCTGCATTGATTTTAGGAGGACTAAAATTAGCTAAGGAATAAAGAGGTAGAACAACCCAGACTGGACTCCATAGCTGACTAGAATCCTTCCTGAGCCTGGAATCTATAGCTGGGGTCCTCAAGGGGCAGATTCTCGGCTTCTCCTGAGACACAGGCAGTCCTAGAGTTGAAGAAGAGAGAAAGCTCTGTGCCAGGAAAAAATCTGGGGTATATAATGTAGACTAGCCAGGAGCAAGTTTGTGTCTGGGGCAAGCAAAGAAGTACTAAATTCCTAACACAATGAAGCAAAAGGATTTGATGTTATGTAATCAGAAGCTGTCTGTGCTTATAGCGTAGAGCTTAGACTGTTGTTATTCAGTCGCTCAGTGGTGTTTGTGACTCTGCGACCCCATGGACTGCAGCACGCCAGGCTCCCCTGTCGATCACCATATCCTGGAGCTTGCTCAAACTCATGTCCATTGAGTCAGTGATGCCATCCAACCGTCTTGTCCTCTGTTGTTCCCTTCTCCTCCCGCCTTCAATCTTTCCCAGAATCAGGGTCTTTTCTAATGAGTAGGCTCTTCCCATCAGGTGGCCAAAGTGTTGGAGCTTCAGCTTCAGCATCAGTGCTTCCAATGAATATTCAGTATTGATTTCCTTTAGGATGGAGTGGTTGGATCTCCTTGCAGTCCAAGGGACTCTCAAGAGTCTTCTCCAACACCACAGTTCAAAAGCATCAGTTCTTCAGCGTTCAGCCTTCTTTATGGTCCAACTCTCACATCCATAGATGACTCCTGGAAAAACCACAGCTTTGACTATACAGGCCTGTTGGCAAAGTAATGTCTCTGCTTTTTAATATGCTGTCTAGGTTTGTCATAGCTTTTCTTCCAAGGAGCAAGCGTCTTTTAATTTCGTGGCTGCAGTCACTATCTTGTGACGTGGGTACAGTGCACAAAATTGCCTGCCAGCCTAGGGGAGTTATTTAGAGCTGCTGCAAGTAGGAAGGGCTCATGTACTGTTTATCACTCCTCGTTATTAGCTAACGTTTGTGTATCTTACCGAGTGCCAAGCACTTGGCAGGGGCTCACCGCTGCTAGTCCTGGCTAATTCTAGCCACAGCCCTGTGGGTGGGCACTGCTGGGACCTAGAGAGAAGAGTCGTTCTTCCTGAAGTCACACAAGTGACCCAGAGCCAGGTTGGAGTCTGACCCAAGGGCAAGGTCGTTCAGACTTCATCACTGTGTTCCGCTGCCTCCTAGGAGCTTATGTGTGGGATGATACTCCGTACAATAAAGTGGGAAAACGCCATGTAGACAAAGCACAGAGCTGGGGTCAGAAACCCGCTTCAGTCTGATCCTTACCAGCTCTGTGATCTGGAACGGCCACTGACCCTCTGTTTCAGTCTCCTCTCCTGGAGAAGGAGACTGCTCTGAGGGTGAGCCAAGGGATACTCATGGAAGTGGTCTGAAGACTCTGCCACTTGGTGATGATGCCTATGTGTTCAGAAAATAATCCTCAAGTCAAGTGCCTGCTCTAGACCAGAAGCCGTGCTCAGGGCTGGGAATACACCAGAGGGTGGAACAGACACGGTCTATGCCCTCATGGAGCTGGGGCTCCGGTGCAGGGATTGAGCCAGTCTTTTAAAGAGAGAAAGGAGTGTTGGAGGCTGTGACCTCATCTGGGCGCTTCGGGATGTGGGCTCTGAGAAGAAAGAGGTGGAGAGGTCGGGAACACGAGGGCAGCAGATCTGCCAGGGGAGGAGGGCTGCATGGAAAATCACAGTGGCAGAACGGGATATGCCTGCTCACTCAGTTGGGGGTGGGGGTCTATAGACCCCTAGGCTGGGGAGCTGGTTGATGGACCAGACCTTGCAGGGCCTCCTAAGCAGTGAGGGAATGCCTATTCCTCATGGAGAAACAGAAGTAAGCCCCTGTGTGGAGGGTGATCTGGGAAGACTCAGGTTTCAAGAGCAGACAGGCAGGGAGACCACATGGGAAGGTAAGGCTATGGTCCATCTGGGCATGGATGGTGGGGGCTTGGACCAGTGTGATGGACGTAGGGATGGAGAGATGTCTGTGGTGGCGGGAGAGGTGTTCCGGAGGTAAGTCAGGTAGGAGTAGTGATGTGTTAGAATAAGGGGTGGTGAGGAAAAGGGGGCTGCCAGGGCTGGACTGGAGGATGAGGTGAATAGGGTACCACTCACTGAGATGGAGTTCCCTGGTGGCTGGTTCCCTGGTGGCTCAGATGGTAAAGACTCTGCCTACAGTGCCGAAAACCCAAGTTCTATCACTGGGTTGGGAAGATCGCCTGGAGAAGGGAATGGCAACCCACTCCAGTATTCTTGCCTGGAGAATCCCATGGACAGAGGAGGCTGGCGGGCTATCGTCCACAGGGTCGCAAAGACTCGGGCACAACTGAGCGACTTCCACCACCACACTGAGATGGAAAATGGGACCCGTGGGCTCCTCAGAGGTTCATGAACCCAGTTCTCAGAATGTAGAGTTTGGGATGCCTTTGAGACATCCACTGAAAATGTCCAGTAGTTTAAATAGAACTAGTTCTCTTGACACCAATAGCTGGTGCAGATTGTCTGACTTTTAAAAGAAAGTGGCAGAGCGCCTGCTGGGGGTCTCCATGGTCTGGGTCCAAAGAGATTCTTTTGGGGTATAAAACACAGTGCCCTTTTTTCCAGAGTTGGCCTTATTTGTGTGATATAAGATGAAGACATGACACAGGGAGAAAATACAAGTCAGTGTGTGATTGATTGATGATAAGATCTCGGAGTGTGCGGGAAGTGAGTGGAGAGGCTTCCTGGAAAAAGTGAGGCTCATGCAGGAGACCCCTGGATTGCTGAGGGACAGGTGGGAGGGAAGACAGCAACACAGCGATGCAAGCAGGAGAAGTGAGAATAAATGCAGCTCTGTGCCAAGTGGGGGTGGGGAGTGAGGTGGGAGACCGACTGAAGATTGCTGTGTGTCATCTATCAGATGACCTTGCGGCATGGCGTCCAGCACTGAACGCAAAGATGTATTTGAAGATGAGACTTGTGTTCTTGGAACTGTGACTTTTAATTTCATTGGCTTCTGGTCTTGTTAAAGGATCAGTCATGGCAAATGGCAAACCTAAGTTCAAATGACATGAAAATTGAGTGTATATGTGTGTATTTTTCACCCCTGTGGAAGGTTTTGTGCAGTATCTTAACAGCCAGCTTAGCAAAAATGATATTTTAAAATAGATGTGAGCACCTCGAGAAAGCGATGTCTGTTTCCACTCCATCCTAATCCCAGCTTTTGGGGGCAGCTAGGGTGACCTGGAATCAAGCCTGGAGGCCCTACAGTGGGAGGGAGTGGACGGCCCTGGAGAGCCAAGGCAGAAACCGAATGAATGACCCTTCTTGAATTGCGGTTCACCTGGATGACTTCTGATTTGAATAACATGTGTGTCTGCACAGGGCAGTTGTCTCATCCTGGGCTCTGGGTTTTTGCATTCCTGCCACACCAGCCTGCCATCTCCCCTCACCTCCTTGGGGGGTGGGATCCAGCCCTATAATTTCAGAGCCCATCAGAAGGCGTGCACACAGGAACGTAGGCGATACCATGTGGGTGTGGGCCACACTGAAGGAGGGGCTCACCCTCTTGGTCTGCTGAAAAGGAGACCCGGTGCCCAGAGTCAGCATCTTCTATTTCCATCTGCTTGTTACCATTCCAGGAAACTGTCCACAGGCTCCTCACAGACAGGAAGCACTCGTCTGCTTTTAGCTGTCCTCTTGTTCTCAGGAATAGGGAAACAGACTCATGTGAAATATACAGAGTAATTCAGGGAGAACCACTTTGGGGCCTGTTTAGAATAAGCTGACCTATATTGTCTATAATTAAACCTGGTGTGGGGTTACATTTTGAAAAATTCTTTTTAGCTAATGAATCCTTTTTTGGTGCACCACAGCAGAATCCCCAAAGAAAGGGAGAAAAAATATCTGTGTGTATTTATAAAGCATCCTCTTTGGATGAATATATTTTGTGAGAGGAGGCTAGCAAGGGGAGATATTACAGCCAAAATGATACTCTTCTCTTCCATAGGAAGAGACTTTTTAAAAATAATGAAACCAAGTTCAGATGGCTCTAGTGGTAAAGAACCCACTTGCCAGTGCAGGAGATATAAGAGACGTGGGTTCGATGCCTGGGCTGGCAAGATCCCCTGGAGAAGGGCACAGCAACCCACTCCAGTATTCTTGCTGGGAATATCCCATGGACAGAGAATGCTGGAGGGCTATAGTCCATGGAGTCGCAAAGAGTTGCACACGACTGAGTGACTGATGCATGCATGCACGCAAGTCATGATGAGTTCATTCTATTTCCTTATCCAAGTGCAAGGAAAACCCTGTGCTCATTGAACTTGTGACATTAGCTGAAATTTCTGATATAATCAGGATTATAATCAGGAGAAAAACATCAGCTTTCTCTAAGCCAGGGTCTGACCTGTTACATAGTGTCCAGAAGCTTCCGATGCAGAAGCACGTGTGTTCTGTTCGCATGCCGGCCACTGTGTTGGCACACAGGGAGGGTGTCCAGACAGTCCAGGAGAAGCACTCGGCCCAAACTTGTGTTCTGAATTCCTACCTCTTCTAACAGTCTGGGGGCTTCTCTGGTAGCTCAGTCTATAAAGAATCTGCCTGCAGTGCAGGAGACCTGGGTTTGATCCCTGGGTCGGGAAGATCCCCTGAAGAAGGAAATGGCAAACCACTTCAGTATTCTTGGAAAGTCCCATGGACAGAGGAGCCTGGCAGGCTGCAGTCCATGGAGTCTGAAGCGATGGACACAACTTAGCGACTAAACCATTACCACTAACAGTCTGGAGCCCCCAAGAGCAGCAGGATTGAAACAAAGCCTGCCACTTGCGATGGCTGAGGCTCGTGCTCTGTGTGGTTCGTTTCTCTCATCTTCAGTTCTGACAGCAGCTTGGGTACTTGGGACCTGTCTAGCCACAGCTGCCAAAGATAGCCAGCGCCTGGAAATCGTTCAGACGTGGCGGGTCCCAGCCTCGGGGCCTAGCCAGCAATGCCCTGCCCCCACTCCTGTGTCCAGCCTGTCTGCATTTTAGCCACTTCACCTGAGACCGTGATTCCCAGCTGAAAAGAGACCACAGCTACTGTTTGGATAGTACTGACGGCCTGTAAATATCTAAGTGTCCGTTCAGTTCAGTTCAGTCACTCAAGTCGTGTCTGACTCTTTGCAACCCCATGGACTGCAGCACACTAGGCCTCCCTGTCCATCACCAACTCCTGCAGTTTACTCAAACTCATGTCCGTTGAATTGGTGATGCCATCCAACCATCTCATCCTCTGTCGTCACCTTCTCCTTCTGCCTTCAATCTTTGCCAGCATCAGGGTCTTTTCAAATGAGTCAGCTCTTCACATCAGGTGGCCAATGTATTAGAGTTTCAGCTTCAACATCAGTCCTTCCAATGAACACCCAGAACTGATTTCCTGGTTGGATCTCCTTGCAGTCCAAGGGACTCTCAAGAGTCTTCACCAACACCACAGTTCAAAAGCATCAATTCTTTGGCGCTCAGCTTTCTTTATGGTCGAACTCTCACATCCATACATGACTACTGGAAAAACCATAGCATTGACTAGATGGACTTTTGTTGACAAAGTAATGTCTCTGCTTTTAATATGCTATCTAGGTCAGTCATAACTTTCCTTGCAAGGAGTAAGCGTCTCTTTATTTCATGGCTGCAGTCATCATCTGCAGTGATTTTGGAGCCCCCCAAAATAGTCTGCCACTGTTTCCACTGTTTCCCTATCTCTTTGCCAAGAAGTGATGGGACCAGATGCCATGATCTTAGTTTTCTGAATGTTGAGCTTTAAGCCAACTTTTTCACTCTCCTCTTTCACTTTCATCAAGAGGCAAGTGTAGTTTTGAAAATAACAACTTGGGGAACCACCATGTTAGGTTGTAACACTCATGTTGGGACCACATTTAAATTCCGATCTAAATTCGATTCATCACTTCATTCCCTTTTTCTTCTGGGTCTATGGGGATGCTGGTCACATTGCTGGGGCACTGGTGTCCCTCAGGGAACAAGAGCGATCCTGGCTACTGGGCTATAGGATGAGATAAAGTCTCAGGAGTGTCATAAGGCAGGTTGAAAAGGTGTCATGAGTTGTAAGAAATACAAGATGATTCTTCCAAAATACTATCCCAACGCATATTTTTTTATGGTCGGGTCAGACCGATTCTGGTTTCATTCTCCCAGGGGCCCCAAGGAGAACTTCTCTGGCCTGTCCCTGTTCTCTGAGGAGGGTGCTTGGGGCAGCCCCCATACATGGATCACTGAATTACCCACCCTCGCTGTCCAAATGCCCAGGCAGAGAAGGAGTAGGAAGCAGAGATGGCAGGGACAGATGAGAAGGTCCCAGTTGCTTCCTTCTACAGCCCCTTTCTTCCTGGTCCTCCTCTTCCCATCCGAAAAGGGGCTAGAGAATTTCTTCAGCCCCTCTGCCCCATCACGCACGCTGGGCCATGTCCCCAGCACTGAAGTCTTTAATGCCTGGCATCATTGGAGCCCTCCTTCCCCTGGCGGCTGTTTGTCTTGTCACCCCAGCTTAGGGACAGATGGACGGCAGGATGGAGCTGCTATGTGTCACTGACAGAGTCACCAGTGCCCCGAACACCATCCCAGCCCGATGTGAGGTTTGCCCGGAGAGGGGAAGAGTCTCACTCATTGCAGGAGAGATGGTGATTTGATCAGCTTTCTGATTCAGCTGTTCTTAGTAACCTCCCACACTGGGAAAGGTAAACTCTGCCTGCCTCTGTGCCAAACAGGGGACCCCGTTCCAGTGCGTGAGCACGTTTATAAAGAAGCTTCTCATCACAAGGGGTCCTCATTAAATGCGGGAAGGCTGAAAGCACGATCCACTTAGAATGCTTGGGATAAAAAAAAGGAAGAATGACCACATCAAGGTGCGGGACCCTCAGTGGATAAAATCTTTCTTCTTATTAGAGGAAAAAAAACTTGCTCTGACACGTATAAAACAGTAAGAAGACTTTACTAGGACTCGTGATAGCTGTCATGACTGTCACAGGAGGGAGAAGAGATAGGGCTTGACTCCAAGTAGAACAGAGACAGCTGGGGTTTAGAACCAAGGTGCCAGGGCGGGGGAAGGGTATCAGTGGACGGGAAGTTACTAAGAGATGTCAGAGGCAGGGAATTCTTGCTAAACTGGCTTGAGGGGATTCTTGCTGAAGGCAGATAAGGGTGAGCAGTTGTTGAGGGTGGGGAATGAGCAATCTGATCAGATATGGGGGGTGATAAGATATCAGGATTCTTTTAAAATTTATTTTATTTATTTGGCTGCACCGGGTCTCAGTTGTGGCATGCAAGCTCTTTAGTTGTAGCATGTGAACTTTTAGTTGTGGCATGTGAGAGCTAGTTCCCTGACCAGGGATTGAACCCAGGCCTCCTGCATTGGGAACTCTGAGTCTTAGCCACTGGACCACCAGGGAAGTCCCAACATCAGGATTCTTGCTCGCTAAAAGATGCTTGGCAGTATGGGGACAGGCCCCAAGGGTGAGGCCAAGTCATCAAGTGGGCTCAGAGGAGTCCTAAAGTTTGACTGAAGTTTGGTCTTTGTCATTTTGTGTTTGTTAGCAAATTTTAACGGGGACTTATTTTTTCCCTATATTTATTAATGTATGTATATTACATTTATTAATGTACATATCCCTGAGCAACTGGGTCCAGCTGCCTGGCTTCTCCCCTGCAAGAAGGTAACTCCAACAAGCCTGTCACCTAAATAGCAGAGATTTGAGAAGTGGCGGTGGCTTGGCAGCTCCTCCCTGACTGTCAGCAAAGCTCAGAGCCACACAGATAGCAGACTCAACTGTTTCTGATGGGCTAGTCCCTCCACTCCAAGGGGACGGGCTTGGGGACCATGCCTTTGGCTAATGTCTTGCCACTTGCATCTTTGTGGATTTCTCACTCCAAGGGTTTAAAGATTTAAAGCCCTGGAATCTTGAGTTTTCATGTTCTCATTCCACAGATATTTATTGAGGGCTTCTGACGTGCTGGGCGAGGTGGCCGTCCCTGGAGATGGAGTTGGAGGGGAGGCTGATAACAATTTACATGTAAACTGATTGAGTTTACAGATATGTGGAAAATTGGGACTGTCACGGGTGGCCAGTGGTGAGGCCCCCTGTGCAGGGCAGACTCAGAGCTGGCTTCTCATGGGAAGGGAGGGAGAAGATGGCTTGTAAGGAGGAAAGGACTGAGCTGAGAACTGAAGGATCCGTTCAGTAGATGAGGATGAGAAAGGATGAGTATCACAGGCAGCATGCATGTTGGCCCTAAGTCCTCTGTGTGGGGAGAAGCCTGGTAGGACCTTAAGCATGAAGGATGGACGGGACTGCAGAGAGGAGCAGGGCAGGGACAAGAACAGGTGAAGCAGGTTAATGAGTGCAGTCTTGTCCCAGAGCAGCAGGAAACAGGCTAAGCTTTGGGGGAAAGGTGTTGCCATCAGTTTTGTGTGCCCATGAAGGTTATCTTGCACAGACTGACTGAAGGATGGACAAGAGGCTGGAGTGAATTCAAGGAGACCAGCAAAGGGTCTGGTAGAGTGATGAGGCAGGAGGTGCTAACATCCGGACCCCACTGGGGTGGAGGAGAAGCAGGTCAAGGTAGGAGATACTTGTGTGGTGGGAAACCAGTAGGACTGGGTGAAGGATTGTCTATGGGGTGTGGGAGTTCTTAGGAAGAGTGTTTAGGGAGAGCTTGGCTTCAAATTGCTTAGCTGGGTGGATGGCAGTGCTGTTTACTGAGACTGAAATGGTACCTTCTACAATCTAAGGATGGCAGATCCTGTCAATGGCAGTCAGCATTTAAAAATTCTCCTAGTGATATTTCCAGCTATCATTATAAAAAGCAGAAACTCTATTAGCCTGTCCCATGTAGAAATTGCGCTTGTAACCCCTAGGTTCTAGCAGCACTATCCACAGTAGCCAAGACATGGAAGCAATCTAAATGTCTATCGACAGATGATGGATAAAGATGTGGTACACATATACAACAGACTGTTACTCAGCCATTAAAAAGAATGAAAGAATGCCATTTGCAGTAACATAGAAGCAACTAAAGATTATTATACTAAGTAAAATAAGTCCAAAAGGAAGAGACAGACAAATACTGTGTGGTATCACTTGTATGAAAGTCGCTCAGTGGTGTCCAACTCTGTGCGACGCCATGGACTGTAGCCCGACAGAGTCCTCTGTCCATGGGATTCTCCAGGCAAGAATCCTGGAGTGGATTGCCATTCCCTTCTCCAGGGGATCTTCCCGACCCAGGGATCGAACCTGGGTCTCCTGCATTGCAGGCGGATTCTTTACCATCTGAGATACCAGGGAAGCCCATCATTTGTATGTGGAATCTAAAATATGCCACAAATGAACCTATGAAACAGAAGCAGAGTCAGGGCCACAGAAAATAGACTGACAGTTGCCAAGGGGATGGGGGTGGGGTTGGGGAGGGATGGAATGGGGGTTGGGGTTAGCAGATATAAGCTCTTATGTATGGAATGGGTAGACACCAGGTCCTACTGTACAGCAGAGAGAACTCTATTCCGTATCCTATGATAAACCATAATGGAAAATAATCGTAAAAAGAGTTATACATATATGTATATGTATAACTGATACTTTCTGCTGTAGAGCAGCAATTACACAACATTGTAAGTCAACTGCACTTCGGATTTTAAAAAAGAAAAGAAAAAACAGCACGTACGTGGTGATGGCACCGCTTCAGCCCACGTGTCGTTTACTGGAGCTCAGAACGGTCATGCTGCCCTGTGTCATCACAGCTGTGCCACTTTGAGGGTCCAGCACAGCCCCTGCCCCCAGAGCCCAACGTGGATCGTCCCCAGCTCCAGCACTTCCACCAGCCAGCGAGAAACCCCCTGTGGTTGGGAGGCAACCAGATGGAGAAACCACAGCTCCTCTCAGGACTGCTGTCAACCTCAGCATCCCCCCCGGGGTTGGTGTTCAGGGTTCCCAGGCTCCTGGGAAGTGGCTGACCTCACTGGTGCATCCGAAAGGCTGGCCTTATCCTCTTTTCGTTGTCTTGTATGACTTCCCTGTTTCATTGTGTGGGTAAAAGGAGCACCATTTGATAAAATGCGGCACGCCAAGTTTTCTAAACAGAGGAGTCCTTTGCCATCTCCTCAAACAGAAAGGATACTTAGACTAAACTTTGTCCTCTAGGGTCCAGAGTCTGGCCTCTGTCTGCACATGTGGAGTTTGGATTTAAATCTTTATTTTGGCTTTGTAGTTATCGAAACAGCTAAGAGCCAGATTCATTGCTTATGATCATTAAGGTCAATTCTGACTTTCTTCTGGCAGATCATGTTGTCTTCACACTGAAAAATAATTAGGCTACCTTTGCAGACATTGTGAATTGGGCTAAAAATGAAGGAAATGCCTTATGACACATTGTCCTTGAAGGACTTCCGTTGAACTATCACCTCTGAGTAGAATTTAACTCCATTATTATATCATTTTTGATAGGCATATTCTTGATTTTTGTCTCCATTTGAACTGAAAAGGACAGGTTCATATCTGAGGTCTGTAGGTATCTTGCCTAAGGCCATTGTCTCACCCTCAGCCATCTGTCCTAGTAGAACTTTCATCATAAAGGTCCCCCAGCATCTAGTCTACCCACCCCTCCTTTTTCTCATATCAGTGATGATGTATAAATTAAACTGATTAACATCTCATAGACACTGTTACATACTTGATGCCTATGTGCTCCTGGGCACAGGATTTTAATCATAGTTTCATTTTACTGACAGAAAGGAGAAACCAAAGGTTGTTTTGATAATAATCTTTTATTTTTTTTAATAAAGAGAAAGTGCTGGAAGGAGGGATGAATAAGGAAGAATGAGCCCAAAATTATAATATTTGTAGGGAGAGGGATACATAAGCAGATCAAGAATAGCTTATGAGTCAAATCAATTGATGTGTTGGGTTTGTAAGATGGCTTTACATTGAATCTAAAAAGATGCTTTGAGCTGAAATAGATGTTGGAGACAGAGTTGCTGCAAACAGTGCCATGAGAAGGTGGGATCTCCTCGCTCCAAGGGCACACAGAGAATCAGGCTGAGTTTTGCTTTATTAAGAAAATCCCTGGTGTTGATGCACGGCTGGGCCAGGATTATTAATCAGAATGCCCAAGACCCTTATCTGTCATCAGTACGCTGGGCCATGCCGTCCTGCCACCTAGCAACCCCTTCTGGGGATTTACTCATTTTGCTTAAGTGGCGATTTGAAGGAGACCAGAACATAACTCTTTTTGTCAGAATTCATTAATATATTCATTATGTTCCAAAATATGATGTCTTTCGGATCATTTTACATCTGCTGTCCTGCAAAATTCAACAGCAGACAACTGAGAAAAGGAGAAAAAAGTCTGCGTCTATCTCTCATGCTGTCAGATTGGAAGTGAAATGCTTAATACCCAGCCTGGACTCCTGCACTGATACAGTTTTGGAGTCTTGCTATCCAAGCTTCATGAAACTAATGATGCTTGTTTGTGGACTAATGAACTTGTATTTCTGTGGGCTCCTGCTGGGCTGTGGGGAGGATGTCACTCGGTCACGTCCCGGGGGGAGAACACTGCCAGATATGATGAAAGGCTCTTTAAAAGAACAGTCACGATTTGCATCACCTGGGAGCTTATAATCCAAAGAAGGAAAGAGGACCACTTCTCAAAACACTAGATAACGCAAACACAGGGAACATATAATCAGTGTGTTTAATAAGTCCTGGTCTATATGTTTCAGTTCTCTGGCATTTAAATCTATATAGGTAAATGCTGTGTTGAAAAAAATCCCAGAGTCACAATTAGCTTAGTCTGGAATAATGCCTGATATATAGGAAGCCTTCATCATATTTGTTTTAATCTTAAAAAATTTAAATTTATGTTTTAATCAAAATATTGTTGACTCACAATTTTATGTTTTAGGTGTATAACACAGATTCGGTTTTATATTTATACAAAATGTGTATAATATATATAAAGTATATGAATATATATAATGTATATTTTTATATGGGCTTCCTTGGTGGCTCAGATGGTAAAGAATGTGCCTGCAATGTCTGACTCTTTGTAACCCTACAGACTGTAGCCCACCAGACTCCTCTGTCCATGGGATTACCCAGGCAAGAATACTGGAGTAGATTGCCATTCTCTTCTCCAGGGGATCTTTACAACCCAGGGATCAAACCCAGGTCTCCTGCATTGCAGGAAGATTTTGTTCCATCTGAGCCATCAGGGAAGCCCCATATAATATGTATAATGTATGTAAATATATGTAATTATATTTTTATATGGAGTTCCCTGGTGACTCAGATGGTAAAGAATGTGCCTGCAATGCAGGAGACCCGGGTTTGATCCCTGGGTCAGGAGGATCCCCCGGAGAAAGGAATGGCTACCCACTCCACTAGTCAATATATAAAATGTATATATTTTATAGTGTATGTATACTCTATTATATTCTCATGTATTCTATTATACTTATATATATATTTGTATATTCTTTTTTATATTCTTATATATATTCTGTGGGGCTTCTCTCATAGCTCAGTTGGTAAAGAAATCCCAGTTCGATTCCTGAGTCAGGAAGATCCCCTGGAGAAGGGATGGGCTACCTACTCCAGTATTCTTGGACTTCCCTTGTGGCTCAGCTGGTAAAGAATCTGACTCCAGTGTGGGAGACCTGGGTTCGATCCCTGGGTTGGGAAGATCCCCTGGAGAAGGGAAAGGCTACCCACTCCAGTATTCTGGCCTGGAGAATTCCATGGACTGTATAGACCATGGGGTTGCAAAGAGTCAGACACAACTGAGCGGCTTTCACTTTCACTTTATATTTTCTATATATTCTTTTTCAGATTCTTTTCCCTTATAGGTTATTAGAAAATATAGAGTTAGTTCCCTGTGCTTTTACACCATAGGTCCTTGTTGGTTATCTCTTTTATGTATAGTAGGGTATGTATGTTAATTCCAACCTCCTAATTTATCCCTTACCCCAAACCTCTTACCCCTTTGATAACTGTAAGTTTGTTTTCTCTGTCTGTGAGTCTTTCTGTTTTGGAAATGAGTTTATTAGGTGTTTTTTTTTTTTTTTTTAATTTCACATGTAAGTAATATCATATGATATTTGTCTTTCTCTGACTTTCTTCACCTAGTATGATCATGTCTAGGTCCATCAAGCATTTGTTGAATGAATTAATGGCATGAAAAGAATTATTACAGAGTGCCATACAATTTGGAATACACCTTTAAGAATGTAACATTAGGAATGAAGATTGTGACTGTCACACTGTGCCTGGTACAGATTTGCTTTTTAAATGAAATTAAATTCAGGAAGGATTGTCTGTATAGCCACCATCATGCCTGCATGGAACCCAAAGAAGGAATCCAGGTCAGCCACGTTCTCAGTAGGTAGTGTGGTATGGAGGGCTTGCTTGCAGCGTCTCTGGTCAAAATACTTTCTCCAGATATGTCTGGATAAATAGCACATGGGAGCCACATGTCTGCAATCCCCCAAATCAAACGTTTCCAGGGAGATGCTAGGTCAGTGTCGAGGGAGTGAACTAGTTTTCCTTCTTGTTCACTCACCCTGAAGCAGCCCTCACTCAGGCCCCAGGGCAGGGGGTCAGGTGGGCAGCCTCTGTCTGGGACCTCCATCCAGTTAGGATGCTTGAGGCCGGTCACATCAAACCATGGTTTGTGTTCATTCCTGTTCTCCATGGCCATCGTGTAAAAGCCAGCCCTGTTCCTTCATGCATGACCACTTCATCCCTTTTATGACTGTGTCTCAGGTTGAGTTTCCTAGAAGCATAGACTGAGACAGGGATCTCAGAGCACATGAGTTGTGGGGAACTCTGCTCCAAGAAAGCCCGTAAAGGAATAAGGGAAATGGCAGGACTGCTGGACCACACTGAAATTGATGAATGGTCCCCGAATCTGTGTCCCTTCAGACTTTGCAGATTCAGAGACAGTGCTCAAGCCTGTGTGTCTCTCCCCACATGCACCCTTTTCCAGCTCAGCACATGAGCTATAGCATGTCTGTCACTGTCCTCCCACCCCATCATCACTGAGGCTGGGGGTGATGCACTCCAGAATCTGTCCTTGGACTTCCCAGGACTACTTCTGGGACCATCCACCTTATGTCCATCTCCCTGGCAGCAGAGCTGAGACAGAGACTGGGGTGCATGGGATTTATTGAGGGTGTGCTTTTCAGGAAGGAACCATTAGGGAAATAGGGCAAGAAAGCAGTTGAGCCCGGGGGGAGACCTCGGTGAGGTCCAGTCATGTGTCATCACAAGGAGACTCTAGGACATCAACCGCCTCCAGCATTGTCCTATCTGGAGGTAAAGAGCTTTAGGACAGCCACATCAGCCTTTTTCTAGAATGTTCTCTGCCTTTCCTTGTCAAGTAACGCTCTTAACTGTGCACATACCAACTCTTTCTCGTGTTTTCACCCAGATCTCAAACTCCATCCTAGTTTGAGGCTGTGTCTGCCTTCCACCCCACCTTGCCAGTCTCAGCCACCAACCTCTGTAATGCTCTCATGACCACCACACCCAGCCCCGATCATCAAAAACCTGAAGTCAGGTGCCTGTCTTTGCTACCCCGACTCCTCCCATAATTACTGTAGGTTTCACCCACAACTGAGCTTCCCTGGGGCTCAGATGGTAAAGAGTCTACCTGCAGTGCGGGAGACCTGCGTTCAATCCCTGGGTCGGGAACATCCCCTGGAGAAGGAAATGGCAACCCACTCCAGTACCCTTGCCTGAAAAATTCCATAGATGGAGGAGCCTGGCAGGCTACAGTCCATAGGGTCGCAAAGAGTCAAACACAACTGAGTGACTTCACTTTCACCCACAACCAACAACTAAACCTACAATTCTCAGACCTTCTGAACTCCAGACGCTTTTACTACTCCACTTCAGCTACCCGCTCCGTGAATAGGCCCTGGGTCCATCCTCAGCGAGAACCACTTTACACCCAAAACACTAAACTTGTCACATGTCATTCTGACCAGTCTGCTGTCTTTGCCCAGCTCTCATCTCTGACTCCTGCTAATCCTCTTCTTCAGCATGCAGAGACCTCCCTCCAGTTCCTCGGGCCATCCTGCTTCTTCCTCTGTGTGGAGACCCTTTTTATCTCTATTCCCTCCATGACCAGGTCCTCTTGGTTACTAAAAGGCGAGTCCCTAGACTACCAGCATTGGCACCGCCTAGGAACTTTGAAAATGTTTAGTATCAGGCTCTGTCCCAGACCCCCTAAGTCAAACTCTGCATTTTCACAAGATCCCCGGACGATTTACATGCACATTAAACCCAAGAGTGCTTCTGCAAGCTACTCTACCTGTGGCTTCCCTAGCTGTTGTCCTGCCAGACCCACCCAGCACAACTCTGGTCACATGAGGACACTGCAATTTGGACACTCCCAGTTAGGAGCCATGGCCAGTCTGTGCCTCCAGTCATGGTTGAGCTGTAGGGGCTATTGCTTTTCAACCCTTTAATGTGTTTTCTCATCTCTAGTTTCAGCAGCTTTTCCAAATGCTTACCATTTCCTTTGGCCCTGATTCAAACCCCTACTCCCCTTTATAAATTACACTAGTTTTTGTTAATATGTATTAGAGTGAAATATTTGCTCATGTTTTCAATCTCTTTGAGTATAATTGTTTTATTTTGTTAATACAGATCAGCACAATGTTTTTCCAAGAAAGAGAATTTTGAAACAGATATTAGAAAGAAAAAAAAAAAAGAGTAAAGAGAACAGAAACCACCTGTTTGATTGTGGTATTATATATATATATGTTCTATTACTGTACTTCTCTGTGAGTTTGGTTTATTTTATAATTTTCAAATGAAATTTAAAGATTGTGCTGGTGCAAAGAAAAATTTAGAAGTTTCCTCTGATAATTTGCACACTGGCCAGCCCACATGTCTCTCATTATACCACTTGCCTAATCTGAAAAACTGTAAGCCCAAGAATTTAAATTTGAAATGACCTTGGGTCCAAATAAAAGAAAAACTTCCCCAAAGGAATGCATTCTCAAACCAGGCCTCAAAGAATTCTTGCTGATGGAGTTCCAGAAAGAGGAGCATGCAATTAAAAAAAAAAAAATCACAAAACATGCACACAGAAAGTCCCGTGTTAGAGTCCGCAGAAACAACAAACATCAGAACCGCACAAGGACTGTCAGTGTTAACGTGATCATAAGCAAAAAAGATATGCATGACATGGTTTAGAAGAGGGTCAGTCCAAAATATGATTCAAAGACTATTAAAAATTACCAGAGAATCAGAAAGGAATTCTCAAACTTGAACATACTCTCATTGAAATTTATAATAAAGAGGTCAACAACAGAAGAGATCATTCATGAAACTGAAGATTTGAAGAAATTGTACAGTGTAGCCCAGGAAGACAAAGAAATGGAAAATATCAAAGAGGTTAAGAAACATGGTAGGTAGAATGAAATAGGCTGACATATGTAAGGAGACTTCCAGAAAGAAAGGAGAGGATTAAGGGAAAGTGAAAATCACTCAGTCGTGTCTGACTCTTTGCAACCCCACGGACTGTAGTCCATGGAATTCTCCAGGCCAGAATATTGGAGTGTGTAGCCTTTCCCTTCTCCAGGGGATCTTCCCAACCCAGGGATTGAACCCAGGTCTCCCACATTGCAGGTGGATTCTTTACCAACTGAGTCACAAGGGAAGTCCAAGAATACTGGAGTGGGTAGCCTAGCCTTCTTCAGGGGATCTTCCCGACCCAGGAATCGAATTGGGGTCTCCTGCATTGCAGGCAGATACCATTCAAAATGATAATGACCATATGGGTCGGTGGAGTAGAACAGACATCCCAGGGGAAGTACACCCACAGACCTATGGTCAATTAATCTTAGACAAAGGAGGAAAGAATATAGGATGGAGAAAAGACAGTCTCTCAAGCATGTGGTGCTGGGAAAGCTGGACAGCCAAGTCAGTCAGTGAAGTTAGAACACACCCTCACAGCAGGCACACAAATAGACTGAAAATGGCTTAAAGACTTAAATATCAGACATGACACAATGAAACTCCTGGAAGAGAACATAGGCAAAACATTCTGACGAGCAATAATGACTAAGAATTTTCTCAGAATTAATAAATGATGTGAACCCTCAGACTTCAAAAGAATAATGAATCAGGATGACTACAAAGCAGCTCACACCCACGTACTGTGTGGCATAATTGCAGAACACAAAAAAACAAACAGCAGATTTTTATAGCAATCATAGAGATTAAAAAAAAAAAGAATATCTAAAAAGGAGCAACACAGACTGGGAAGTAACTCTGTAGCAACAAAGATGGAGAGAAGACAGTAGAATAAAGTTCTGGGGAGAAATAACTGTCGGTTTCTGATAGTGAATTTGTCTTCCAAAATGTGGGGGAAATAAGGACATTTTTAGACAAACAAGGTTTACAAACTCTCATTAAAGAAACTTCCACATGACAAAAATGAGAAAAAAAAAATCTCAGAAAGGTCTGATATGAAAGAGGGAATGTTGTGTCTAGAAATGGATGTGACGTAAGTGGTTAGCTCAGAGCCGAAAAATTGATGCTTTTGAACTGTGGTGCTGAAGAAGACTCTTGAGAGTCCCTTGGACTGCAAGGAGATCCAACCAGTCCATCCTAAAGGAGATCAGTCCTGGGTGTTCATTGGAAGGACTGATGCTGAAGCTGAAACTCCAGTACTTTGGCCACCTGATGCGAAGAGTTGACTCATTGGAAAAGACCCTGATGCTGGGAGGGGTTGGGGGCAGGAGGAGAAGGGGACGACAGAGGATGAGATGGCTGGATGGCATCAGTGACTCGATGGGCATGAGTTTGAGTAAACTCCGGGAGTTGGTGATAAATAGGGAGGCCTGGTGTGCTGCGATTCATGGGGTCGCAAAGAGTCAGATATGACTGAGGGACTGAACTGAACTGAACTGAAGTGGTTAGCATTTATTAAGAAGGAAGGAAGAACCCCAGTAAAACAGTGGGGGGAGGGCAGTAAAGAAGAAATATGGACGTGGACCTTGCCTTTGAAGAGCGAATGGGTTAGTTGAGACCTTAAGAACATCTCTATAAAGCACTGAAATGATAAAGACCCTTTTTTTTTTTTTTTTCTTTTGGAAAAAAGGAGATCCTGTGATACTAATACAGTGATATCTGTTCAGTAAACTGAAAAGTCCTAATATCTAAGCAGAGCAGATAATCATCTCTCCTGGAATCTCTGAAATCTGGCCTTTTTCTCTTCCATGGACTGAATGGAAGGTCATAGGATGACCCTTTGTCAACAATAGCTGGGTTTAAGGCTAAAACATCATCATCAGTTACTTATTCATTCCTAGGAGTTAAGCACACTCTCTACTCCAGGAAATAGTGTGCTTAGCAGTTCAGTGGTGTACCTAGTGTTTGGCAGAGTGGGCACGGGTATCGTTTTTAAAATCTCAATCTTATGCTCTTTGCTATTGCTCAAAAGATGTCCACAGCTGCTGCTTATCTTTTTTCCCTTCTATTGTCTATCTTCTATATATTGATTTATGAACAATTATATATTAGAGATATAGGCATTTTTATCTGTCATAAGTGTTGCAATTATTTTCTTTGAGCTGTAGATTTCTTTGTACTTGGTTATGCTGTCTTTTAACAGAAGATTTTTGCTTCGCTGTGTAGTCAAATCTGTGACTATTCCCTTTGTCTTATGGGTTTGACTTCATACTTGGGAAGACCTTCCATCCTCAAGATGATAATGATAATATTATGTATTTACCTCTGATACCTTGATAGTTTTAATTTTAATGTTTAGATCTTAAATCCATATGAAATTTGCTTTGATATGTGATTTGAGGTAGAGGGGTCAGCATTTTGCTTTTCTACATAAGTTGCCCGTTGTCTCAGCACCACTGATGGATACTCCATTATTTCCCATGGACTTGAAATGCCACCTCTCTTATATCATTGAGTTCCAAAATGTACAGGATTCTGTGTCTGACTGCCTTTGTTCCATTGATCAACTTACCTTGGCCAGACCAAACTGTTTTATTTGCTGTAGTTTTATAATAGAGTTGATAGAAATAGAGATATCAAGCATTTCCTCCTCATTACTTTTTAAAAAAAGTTTTCATGGATATTCTAAGGCATTGTCTCCTTCTGTGGAATTATTACAACAACTTGTCAAATTTGGGGGGTGGGAACTCATTGGGATTTAAATTTTAATTGCCCCAGATTTAGAGATTAATTTGAAAAGAATTGACATCCTTACAACATGTGCCATGCTAACTTGCTTCAGTCATGTCCGACTCTTTGTGGCCCTGGGGACTGTAGCCTGCCAGGATTTTCTGTCTATGGGATTCTCCAGGCAAGAATACTGGAGTGGGTGGCCATTTCCTTCTCCAGGAGATCTTCCTCACCTAGGGATCAAACTGGTGTCTCTTAAGTCTCCTGCACTGGCAGGTTGGTTCTTTTACCACTAGCACTACCTGGGAAGCCCCTTGAAATATAGGATCATTTAATCAAGAACAAAAAATGGTATTACCTCATTTACTCAGGAATTAAGTTTGTGTGTGTATGCGTGTGCACATGCATGTGTTTCTGTGTAAATCCCCATGTGTGTGCTTAATTGCTCAGTCATGTCTGACTCTTTGCAACCCCATGGACTGTAGCCTGCCAGGCTCCTCTGTCCTTGGGTATTCTCCAGGCAAGAATACTGGAGTGGGTTGCCATGTCCTCCTCCAGGGGATCTTCCCAACCCAGAGATGGAACCCAGGTCTCTCGCGTTGCAGGCAGATTCTTTACCGTCTGAGCCACCAGGGAAGTCCAAGAATTCTAGAGTGGATAGTCTATCCCCTCTCCAAGGGAGCTTCCCAACCCAGGAATCAAACCGGGGTGCCCTTCATTACAGGGAGATTCTTTACCAGCTGAGCCATCAAGGAAGCCCAGCAGGCTCCTCTGTCCGTGACCATAGCCCTTTTTCTTATTGGTTCTGCACATTTCTGAATATTAACTTTGTGCATGGGGTTTGTTCTTCTTTCAACTTCTTGCCAGCAACTACCCGTGTAAGAATCGCCTATGATATTTGAGTGCATTTTGATTATCTCACTATGCTTGGTAACCAGACTCCATCATCTTGGCCCCAACACATTTGACCACCAACTGAGACAAGAACTCTTGTCTTGTAGTGTGTCTGCTTGAACCACCCAGAGCCTCTTTCTTAGGGATGTTGTTTTTGAGATACAGTAATAGAATCAGCATAGGCTTCCCTGGTGGCTCAGACGGTAAAAGAATCTGCCTGCAATGCAGAAGACCCAGGTTTGATCCTTGAGTCGGGAAGATCCCCTAGGGGAGGGCATGGCAACCCACTCCAGTATTCTTGCCGGGGAGTCCCATGGACAGAGGAGCCTGGCGGGCTACAGTCCACGGGGTCGCAAAGAGTGGGACATGACTGAGCAACTACCACAACACACAGCAATAGAATCAGCAGAGGCAAGGGGGTCAAGAAGCTGAAAAAGAGAACGTAGTGAGAAAAGCCAAGAGGCAGGTGGTTTTACTTCATCCCTCTCCAGTCCTGACTGCCTCACAGAGGGAGCTACCCGAAACACCAATGAGCATGTTCTTTCCCTCTTAAAAACCTTCCAGCAGCCCTGCAGGGTCATGGGGTCAACTAAATAAAGAACCTCCTCGATTTGAGAGTCTAGGCCATGATTTGGCCCCTGTCTGTGTCCCTGGCTTCATTTCTCTCCACAGAGGTCCCATTTTAATATTGTCCTTAGAGCCGCAGGAGGCTTCCTCTGCGGAAGCCAATCAGTTGATCCAAAATGGCCTTTTACTCCAAAAGGCCGAGTACCAGCGAATTCCTTCTGCCTGGCTGCCTTCAAGATGGCACCTTGGCTTTTTTCTGCCTTCACACTCTATATTAATTGTGGAACTAAGTGGGTTTTGATCTTTCTTTATATCCTGACCAAGAAATCTTCAGTTGCTTTCATATTTCCAGGAATTGTTCATATTTCCAACAACCCAGCATGTATTTCAATGAGTAAAATCACCGGTTTTTCTGCCACTGAGGAGGAGCTTAATGTTCTTGGGGAATTTGTGACTAATTAATTTCATTTGAATAATCAGCACTTATAATCATGTTAAACAGCTACAGCTTAAGCATTTTGATTTGCTTCTTAGGTAATCTTACCAGAACCTGTACAAAAATTTTCAGCTTTAATATTGACAACCTGTTCTTTTTAAAAAAAAAATTATTTGTTTATTTATATTTGCGTTGGGTCCTTAGCACTGGTGCTTTCTCTAGTTTCAACAAGTGGTCTCAGTAGTAAGCTTGCAGCTTAGTTGCTCTGCAGCATGTGGAATCTTCCTGGACCAGGGATAAAACCCGTGTCTCCTGCATTGGCAGGCAGATTCTTATCCTCTGTACCACCAACAAAGTCCCTTAACAACCTGTTACTTTCTTATTCAATATGAGAGTTAGGACTTCTAGAAATTTTATAAACATTAAAAATTTTTAAACGAAAGTGGCCTGTTCAGTATGTTTCATTTGGATCATATATGGGTACAGTGTGAGGTGTAGACCTAATCTTATTTTTATCTAAATGGCTACATAACACCATTTATTAAAAGTCTATATGTGTCCCAAAGATTTGAGATACCAGTTTTATCATATACTGAATTTCCATGTGTCTTTAGGTCTATTTCTGGACTTTCTATTCTATTCCTCTGGTCATTGGTCAATCTATATGCCAGTGCCACACTGTGTTAATTATGGAGGCTTTGTAGTGTATCTTAATGTCTGAGGGAGCTAGTCCACCTGCATAGGTTTTCTTTTTTAGTATCTTCCTGAATATTCTTGCATGTTTGTTTAGCCAAATAAACTTTAGTATTAATGTTCCCAACTCCATAAAATAAAGACTTTTTGGTATTTTAATGGTACTACATTAAATTTATCAGTGAGAGCTGACATCTTTATGATGCTGAGTCATCCTTTTAAGAATATGAAATGTTTTCCATTCGTCTAAGTCTACTTTTGTGTCTTTCCAGAATAATTTTTTTTCATGTTAGTTTTGCACATTCTTGGTAGGTTTATGTCTACATATTTAATCTTCTTAGTTGCTATTGTAAGTTGGGGTTTCACTTCAATTATTTCTCTAGTTATTGTTTATGTGTGTGAAGGATGTTGACATCTATCAGTTAATTTTAAAAATGGCTGCTTTGCTGAATTTTTGTACTGAGTCAGTTTTTTCATTGACCATTTATTTTCTGGAACTTTCTGGTTACACTATTATATCAAGTAAAGATATAGCTTTACTTTTTTACCAAATCTTTTGTCCCTAATTGATTAATCTTTTCAAATTGTGTCAGCTAATATTGCTAACATACTATTGAATAGAAGTAAAGGTAATAGATACTCTTGCCTTGCTCCTGGTTTGACTGGAAATTCAAATCAGGAAATCTAGTATTTCTACATTAAGTAAAACAATAGCCTTAGAACAAAATTTTTTTTATCATGTTTACCAGATCAAATTTACCTGGTCAATTCCTATTTTCTTGAGTGCTGTTAATAATAATTGGTATTGACTTTTTGTCAAAGACTTCATTCAGCATCAATGGAGATAATTATATTTTTCCTTTGTGTCTATCAATATTGACTTCCTAATATTGAAATGACCTTAAATTAATGGAATAAATCTCAACTGCTCATGGTGTATTATTTTCTTAATGTGGTTTTGGGTTGCATTTGATGATATTTTTTTCAGTCCTTTTGTAGCCATATTCTTGATTGATGCTTGATGGTCAGCAATCTTTTTTTTCTACTTTCTTTGGAGTCTTTGTCAGATTTAGATATCAAAATACTCCGTTAAAGGAATTAGGATATTTTCCTTTATTTTTGTGTCAGTATTTTTAACTAGTTTTCTATTTACTGCTATAACAAATCGCCACAAATGTAGTGCTTTAAAACAACACACATATGTTACCTATTTGTTGTAGAAGTCAGAAGTCCAGGGTGGACCCCACTAAGTTAAGACGGAGATGTCAGCAGGCTGCATTCACTTCTGGGGGTTCTGCAGGAAGCGCCTCTTCCTTCCTGCACCAGCTTCTAGAGGCCACCTGTAGTACTCACTTTAGGGTCTCCTTCCATCTTCAAAGCCAGCAGTGGTGTTTCTCTGAAATTGCCTCTCCTGCTCCCTCCCCCACATTTAGAGATGGCCTGTGATTACTTTGGGCCCCCTGGATAATCCAGGATAATCTCCCTATTTCAAGGTCAGCTCATTAGCAACCTTAATTCCTTCTTGCTTTGCAGCATAACATAGTCAGAAGTTCTAGGGACTCAGATAGTAGACATCTTTCTGGGGAAGGAAGGCATTATTCTGCCTGCCACAGTCTTCAGTGCTCTAGAGCAATTTGTAGAACACTGCAACTGTCAGATCTTTGAAGGTTTGATAGAAGACGATGGTGAAAATATCTGGGCCTGTGTTTTTGTGGGTGTGGCAGTTCTTTAATAATTGTTGCTGTATCCTCTGTGGAAATTTGCTGTGTTTAAACTTTCTCCAATGGGCTTAATTTTGGTACTCTATATTTCTTTAGAATGTTATCCATATAATAAAGGATTTTGAATTTATTTATATAGAGGCCTGTTAACGATTTTAAATTCTTTTTTCTGTTTTCTTCTTGTCATTTCTTATTTTATTTGTATGTTCTCTCTTTTTCCTTGCTCAGGTTAGCTAGGGGTTTACTATTTTTTTTTTTTTTTTTTTGGGGTTTACTATTTTGTTAACTTCTTGCTGCTAAATCTACAGGTTTCCTGTTCTCTCCTGCATTAATTTCTGCTTTTGTCTCTACTTTTTCATTCCTAGTGCCTTTTCTTGATTTGGTTTGTTCCCGTTTTCCAGTGTTTTTCAGCTCGGTATAGAAACCATTGATTTATATGCTTTCATTTTTCACTTATGAAAGCATTCCCTGCTATAAATTGTGCTCTCATAACTGCTTTAAATATATCCCATATTTTATGGATTTAGCAGTTCTTAGTGGTTTTTAAAACTTTTTAAAATTTCAGTTTGTGGTTTCTCTCTCATCCAAGAGGTATTTGATTGGAGGCTTTCAAAATTTTTCAATAGATGACCTTTTTGTTTTTAGTGTTGGTTAATGATTTCTATTTTCATTTTATTGGTTAATAATCTCTTTCATTGCATTGTGATCAGAATATTGTTTGTCTTATTTCTAATTCTTGGAACTTACCAATGTTTCTTTATGATGAGTTTTTATGAACAGTTTAAAGGCTCTTGATAAAAAGATATATTTGCTTACATTATCAAAACACAAAGTTCAGTATATATCCATAAGACCTACCTAATTGATTCTTCTCTGCTCTGCTTGTTTGTCCACTTGACCTGTCTTGAACTAAGAGTGAGAAATCTGCTTCATTAAGTTGGTTACTGTGTTATTCTAAGTATAGATATTCATAAGTGTTTTATCTTTATTATAAATTTGGCTTTGGGCATTAAAAAGTACCATTCTCTGTTAATTTTAGGCTTGAATTCTTATTTGCTGACCTTCAAGATTGCTACTCCTGTTTTCATATTCCTGTAATACCTTCATCCATCTGTTTATATTTTATCTTGCTGAATCATTTTGTTTTATAGATCTCACAAATATAGCATATAGTTGGGTCTTACCTTGTGAACTGAATTGAGGACCTTTTTCTTATCATTGGTGAAATTAGCCCACCATCCTCATTGAGACAGCTGATATGCTTGGTCTCAATTCAATCATGTTTTACAGTTATATCTGTTATGTTCTATTTGCTATGTTTATTTTCCCAAAGCTGTTCAATCCTTGTTCAATCATTTTAAAGAATAGAATTAAGGAACATTTCATTTTTATTTTAGTGGTTGCCCTTGTACTTTCATCAGGGTTTTATCATCTGTGGAGAAAGAGAGGAAAGTGGTAAGGTGGCTGTGAGAGTCTGCTTTCCCTCATGCTTGTGTAGTAAAGATAACAATGGATAGTAGCCCCTTTAACATCTTGTACTTCTTCAAAGCTCCAAATCGAAAGAAGAGTCTAGATGAATGTCAGAGCGGTTTCTCTGTCTTTGACGTTGTCTGTGCAGATAGACCCAAGGATTAGTGTTGTGCAGGGGTCTTAAGCCCCCAACCCCACAAATGTTAGAGCAACAGCTGTGTTGTTGCATATTAGCAGGTGTTTATGCCCTGAAGTTCTTCAACTTTAACTGGGGTGAGTCTGCTCAATCTTTTTTTTAATATTTATTTTTATTTATTTTATTTGGCTGCACCAGCTCTTAGTTGCTGCGTGCTGGATCTTCAGTTGCAACATATGGGATTTAGTTCCCTGACCAGGGATTGAACCTGGGCCCTCTGCATTAGGAGTATGGCGTGTTAGCCCCTGGACCACCAGGGAAGTCCCTGAGTCTGCTCAGTCTTTCATGTATTTCTTCAACATGTCGTGGTACTTACTGTGTGTCTGGTGCTGCACTAAGTGATAAGGCTCTCATGGAGCTGGTAACCTTGTTTGGGAAGATAGGCAGGTCAGAAAAGTGTTTCACTGCCAGGGTGAGAAGGGCTACAAGGGAGGAGCAGGAGTTTCTGGGAGAACCTTAACCTGGTTGGGGTGCTGGGGGCTTGTCTTAGCAAAAGTAAGAAGCCATATGCTGAGATCAGTGACACATCCCTCCCATTCCTGCAGTGATCCCGGTCTGCTCTTGGTGAGGCTGCTGCTTCACCACGGTATGTGCTAAGGAGGGTCAGGGCACTGCGGCAGACACCTAGATTGGTCCAAATCCTTTCATCCTCTCTCTATAATGGCCAGTCAGTCACATCACTGCTTAATATTCTGCTTGTGGTCCACAGTGACCACGCTTCTTACCTAACGTTTGTCAGATAGACAGACACACTTGGCAGCTTTGCCAGCTGCATCCCATCTCAGTGTCTGATTCTATCAGTTATCCAATCTTGTCTAGCTTGTTTATCCAGCTAGTAAAGATCATGTTGAATTTCACTCCTCTTACAAGAATAGTCAGCTCTTCTGAATATAATGCAGAAGAGTCATCCTAGTCACTGACTTAAAAAAAAAAAAAAAAAGGTACTGTCAAAGACTAACAGATGAAAAACAAAAAAGATTGTCATACCTAAGTAGCAGCCTTCCTACTCAGCTATTACAGAAAGGTGACATTTTCATAGTTCTCTTTCGACAAGCATCTAAGAACAGAATAGTATATATGTCATTTGTTTCTTTTTTTTATACCCTTAATATTCTAGATCCTGGTTATTACGTCAGAGGTGTTTCAGAGCATCTATTGTCTGTATGCAAATGATCCTAACCATCAACTATTTCCAGTTTAAAGAATTCTGGTTTGTAGTTTCCCTTTCCAGCCCGTTCTCACCGCATTGAAATCTCTAGATGGTTTGTGTTTGGTAAAAACTACGCATATTTTCCTAGCGGCTCCGTTTATAAAATCCAGCTCAGGAGCTCACATTTTCGATGCATGGAAAAAGGAGGAGCAGGGACAGTGGAATCAAAATAAACAGATGGTTGCCTTGGCGATCTGTAAGAGGCTCTTTCATGATCGTATTTCATGGTTTTCTTTTGAAATACATAGTGAGACAGACATACAGTTTTTATCTCGTTGGCTTCCTGCCAGCGGCCCCATGGCTGAGAAAACACCTCTGCCAACAAGCCGCCACCACTGAGTCCAGTCTGATCCTTCCCACATCACTTAAGGAGATGGTCACGGGGACCTCGTCCCAAGGCTGGTGGCTGGTGCTGTGGGTGTGGACGAGAGTGAGGCTCACAAGAAGGCATGGTATTTGGGGGAAGACAAATGTAAACAATGATGATTACATGGAACAGAATGTCATGAAATCACAGAGGAGAAAATTCACTCCAGCGGGAGGATCAGGCAGAGGAGGTGAAGTGGTGGGACTGGTCAGGTGGGTTTGAGCACAGGGAGCCTTGGGTCCCACAGGTGGTTGGGGATGAGGGGTGGGTAAGGAGTTCCAAGTTCAAGGAAGACAGAGAAACAGGAATAATAAAGTTGAATATTTTAACAATGACTTAGCCCTTGGTTTCTACTATGTCAATTTAAAGTTATTTGTACATAGTTAAAGTTATTGTACATTTGTGAATGTTCCTTGATGAAAAAAAAAAGAAACAGTACAGTAGAGGCTCTTGATCCAAGTTCTGAAAATGTGGGGCAACTTCATAAATGTGTTTGAATTTCCTTTTATATTTTTATATACCCACATGCCTTATCTAGATTATAACACAAATGAAATCTTGGGCTTCCCTGATGCCTCAGTGGGTAAGGAATCCGCCTGCAATGCAGAAGACACAGGAGACATGGGTTCGATCCCTGTGTTGGGAAAATCCCCTGGAGAAGGGCATGGCAACTCACTCTGTGTTCTTGCCTGCAAAAATCCCATGGACAGAGGAGCCTGACAAGCTACAGTCCATGGGGTCGCAAAGAGTCAGACACGACTGAGCACACACATACCCACATCCCTTATCCAGATTATAACACAAACATAATTGTGTAAGCCTTACAGATAAAAGCCTAGTGGTAAAGACATGGCTTTGGAGTCAGATGTGAGTTCAAGACCCTGCTTCTCATTTCACAGCCTTAGGTACACTTGACCAGATGTACTGTCTCTGAGCGTCATTTTCTCATCTGCAAAATGAAGACAATAGTAGGGCTTATTTCTCATTGCCCTGTTACATGAGCTCTCTGCGTGCAAGCACAGTGCCTGGCATCTGCTAATGATCAGTTAATGTCCATCATTAGTTATTGCTGTAAAACAGCGAATGTTTGTGAGGTTTTATCTGAAGAGGTATCCCAGTAGACCTTTCTGTAACCTTTCTAAATGTTTGTTCCTTACTCCCGTGCAAAAAATATACCAGGGGTAAAAACCCTCTCAAGCTTTTTTATTTTTTAAAAAAATGATAGGATCTATAATTTTATTTTTATTTTATTTATTTATTTTTGGCTGTGCTGGGTCTTCGTGGCTGTGTGGGCTTTTTCTCTGCGGTGAGCGGGGGCCACTCTCTAGTTGTGGTCTTCGGTCTTCTTATTGTGGTGGCTCCTCTTGTTGTGGAGCACGGGCTCTAGGGTGTGCGGGCTTCAGTAGTTGTGGCAGGTGGGCTCAGCAGTTGCATTTCCCGGGCTCTAGAGCACAGGTTCAGTAGTTGTGCACAGGCATAGTTGCTCTGAGGCATGTGGGATCTTCCCGGATCAGGGATCGAACCCATATCTCCAGCATTGGCAGATGGATTCTTTACTACTGAGCCACCAGGAAAGTCCTCAGACTTTTTTAAATATTAGCAATCAAAATGTCCCAGATTTCTTCAGCCTGCGAGGAAAGCTTCACAGGTTTCCTGTGAAACCTTCCTGTGAAGGAAGACTTTACAGCTTCCTGTTGTGCCGCATCAGAGTAGTCTAACCCCTCATTCTGTATGCCTTCAAGAAGTTCAACCTTTTTTTCAGATATCCATGCACTAGGGGAACTCTTTAGAAAATTCTTAGGTCAGCCTTTGGCTTGGCCATGTTGTATAGGCCAGTTTATCTCCCCCAAAGTGAGTTTCACTGAGCATTTTTTCGCAAATAGAGGCCCCGAGAGAAGGAGCTGTCACTGTGTCATCCTGTCCTAAGACCCCATCCTGATTCCTTCAGTGACTTCTTCCAAGGACGTTTTGTCTGTGGGAAAGACCACTTCCCTCCAGGGAAATCTCAGCCTTAAAAGACAACAGGCAACACCAGATTGTGATGTGTAATTCCCATCCGGAGCTAGAAGGAACCAGAGTGCCTGAGGGGAGGGATGGCTGGTTCCAGGTCTGTAGCAGGAAATCGCTAAGGTTTTTAGATGAGCCTAGGATACAGAACTGTGTCAGAAAGTGGAGAAGGGGGACAAATGAGTTGTGTCCAAAGGACACAGGGGCCAATAAGAAGGTGCTCCCACTGGTCAGAGATGAGCATCAACTGAGCATCTAAAAAGGGTAATGAGTGCAATTGATTAAAACACATTGTGTATATTAACATAAAAATAGGAGTTTATCATGATGCTTTGAAAAAGCAAGAGAAAGCAAATAACCTCATTGGGTACCATTAGGACCCCAAGTCTTCATTCAGAAAATTGGCACTTGAAAAGAGTGAGCATTTATCTGGTCTTTCCTGGACAACCTGTATTGCTGGGAATTGAAATCACCCTGGTTGATGAAAAAAATTCTTTTCTTATAGAAAAATTCTAGCTAATAAATGTAAAAGGGTAGGTAGAATCACAACATCGTGTTGTAATGCCCAGTGAAATCACTGATTCCAGTAATAATCAGTAACAAATGGGACTATCAGATGAGCCAGTGATGGGACGCTTTGTGATGAAGGAGATGAAGCCATCACATCCATTACTGTAGCATCACTGAAGATGGAACTCCCAGTTGTTGCTTTCCGACAGGATACAGGATGATGCCCCCACGAGGCCCCATCTGAGGAATCTCACTCAGTCTAACGAACTAAATGTTATTGACAGGATTGTAGGAACAAAGAAAATGACATTGCAAGGAAACACACTGGCAAGTCCGGGTTGTGGGACAGTCTATGAGCCAAGCAACCCAGTTTCTGAACAAATCAATGGTGGAGTGGGGTGGGGGGAGGAAGGAAGGAGAGGGAAGGGCAGTGCTGTCAGTGCCAGAGGCAAAGAGATTTAACACCTAATACAACCTGCAGACCTAGTTTGAGCCTGATTCAAGAAAACCAACTGTAAAAGAACTTTCCTTCAGGAACCAGGAAAATGTTGTAGAGACTCGGTATTGGATGACAAAGAAATATTGTCCGTTTTGTTCGGGATTTTAACGGCATTGTGGTTTGTAAAAATGCTCAGAATTTTCAGCAATGCATACTAAAGTATGTAGGGCTTGGCTTTAAAGTTCCTTAACCAAAAAGAAAGAAAGGAAAGGGACAAGTGAAAATTAAGTTTTAAATTTTGATAAATTTTGACTGAATCTGGGTGACGGATATATGAAAAAATTTTAAAAAGGGATCAATAAACCAATGTGCCAAAATCTTGGTAACTGTTGAACCTGGAAATGGATATAGGAAGGTTCTTTGTATTTATCCCTCTGTTTTTAAGTATGTTTAAAAATTTTTTAAGTTCTAAAAAAATAAACATGGTGTAACTCTAGGACACTGGTACGTTTCTCAAAAGCTGGGTTATTTGCTCTGAGACCTCATCACATGTGCCATTTGAGCAAAGCCAGTCCCTGGCCCCTTGGCACCCTCTGTGCACAAGAAGAGAAGCTGAATCTATCTTTCTTTGGGGCAGCCTCCCCTCTCTTCCTTGTCTCCTGTGGGCACTGCTGGAGTAAGCACACTCAGATCTCACATAGGAATAAGGCGTCATTTTCTAGGACAGTGCAATCTAAATCCTAATTTAGATGGAAACCATTTCCTCAGGTGCAGAAAGACAGTTCTGCCCAAATAAAGCCTTCTGCACATGGCTGTGGGGAGACGGTCAGCTTCTCGGAACCTCCCTGTCCTGCTGCTCTGCCCACAGTAGAGGCTTTGCTCTGTCTTCACTTGATCAGATACCGATTATGCAAGGACTGGCTACACCTGGGGGAATGCAGGCCACCACTTTTCTTGTTTTTAATTGTGGTAAAATGCCCATGACATAACAGTTATCATTTTAATCATTTAAGCGTACGGTTTAGTGGCATTTGGTACCGTCACATTATGGTATAACCAATCTCTAGAACTCTTTCCATCTCAGAAAACTGATACTCTGTGCCCATTAAAGGTCTCCCCATTCCCCCCTCCCCCAGCCCCTGGCAACCACCATTCTACTTTTTGTCTCCATGAATTTGACAACTCTGGCTGCCTTGTATAAGTGGAATCATACAGCATCTGTCTTTTTTGACTGACTTCTTTCACATAGTATAAGTGGGCTTCCCTGGTGGCTTAGATGGTAAAGAATCCATCTGCAATGCAGAATACCCAGGTTCAGTCCCTGAGCTGGGAAGATTCCCCTGGAGGACGGCATGGCAACCCACTCCAGTATTCTTGCCTGGAGAATCCCATAGACAGAGGAGCTTGGTGGGCTACACATCATGGGGTTGCAAAGAGTTGGACATAACTGAGTGACTAACAGTTTCACTTTTTACTTTCAGTGTCCTTAAGGTTCATCCACTGTAGCATGTGACAGAATTTTCTTCCTTTTTAAGGCAGAGTAATACTGCATTGTATGGATGGACACATTCTGTTCATTCCTCTGTCGATAGACACTTGAGTTACTTCCACGTCTTGGCTATTGTGATCAGTGCTGCTATGAACATGGGGGTACCAAGCTGTTGCTTTTGCAATATAAAGTTTTTCTCTCAAAGTGTTGAAAGTCCCAGCAACAATTTTCAGCCCAGGTCCCGTCAGCTCCTCTCTCTCAGAGGTCTGCCTAAGCTCCCTCCCACGGAGGACAAGCCTGTGTGCATGCGTGCATGTGTGTGTGCATGTATGCTAAGTCACTTCATGTCTGACTCTGTGTGACCCCATGGACCCGATGGACCCCAGGGGATCTTCGCGACCCAGGGATGGAACATGCATCTCTTGTGTCTCCTGCGTTGGCAGGTGGGTTCTTTACCACTAGTGCCACATGGGAAGCCCAAGCCTGTGTGAGAGGGCAGCAGCTCTGTACCTCCTGATGTCACAGAGCCAGGCAGTGCTCACTGCCTTCTCCTGATACACTTTGAAAACAATCAAAGGAACAGGTGCTGGCAAGGTGGTGAACAGTGGAGATTCCATCCCTCACCCCTGTTCCATTCCCCAAGGACCAAATGCTGTTGGATGAATGACATTTTTTCCAGTGGCTTTATTGTACTTCATTGCAGACATATATTGTACAAATGCGTATGTGTGTATAGTTTTGCTTTGTAATTTATGAAAGCATTATCTCATGCAACAATGTATCACAGTTCATACGATGGACAGGTGCTGGATATCCTCTGTATATACTCTTGTATATTTGTGTAAATCCTCTGCATATACTGTTGTATATTTGTTGTTGTTCAGTCACTTGGTTGTGTCTGACTCTTTGCAAACCCATGAACTGCAGCATGCCAGGCTGCTCTGTCTTTCACTGTCTTCCAGAGTTTGGTCAAACTCATGTCCATTGAGTCAATGATGCTATCTAACCATCTTATCCTCTGCTGCAGCCTTCTCCTTTGGCCTTCAATCTTTCCCAGTAGTCTGGTCTTTTCCAGTGAGTCAGCTCTTTTCATCAGGTGGTCAGAGTATCGGAGCTTCAGCATCAGTCCTTCCAGTGAATATTCAGGGTTGATTTCCTTTAGGATCAACTGATTTGATCTCCTTGCTGTCCAAGGGACTCTCAAGAGTCTACTCCAACTTATATATGAGAGTGTCATTGTCGAATAGAAGCCAATCTGTTGGGTCAAAGTGTATGTACATTTAAAATCTTAATATAAACAGCTGAAAGAATTAGGTCAGTTTACGTGTTAGTGTTAAAGATTTGAGCTTAGTCTTTCAAGTTTAAGGCAAACATTCTTGTCTGTTCTTATTTAATCACTGGATATCCTTGACCTCTCTACAACCAAATCTAAATAGCCTGTGCTACTTAATTAAAATCTTCTTGGAAAATCTCAGGTTAGTAAAATTATCTAATTTTAACTATTTTCTGCTTCCTGTCTTAGGCAGATTTAGTGGGCAACAATGTAATTGTATACAGATGGTAAATTTCAGGATTGGTCCTTTGAGGTATCAGGAAGTCTAAAGTTAATTTTATAAATATATGCATCTCATTTTAAGGATTATGCAAACATTTTTAAAATATCATATCTCTTTTGAAATTAAAAACAAACAAACAAAAAAAACCCTTCACTTCCACCCCCTTCCCTTTTTGATTTTCAATTGCTTGAAAAATTGCAGATTGCCCAGAAAGATCAAGTCCTCTAAGACTTTTATGCTGATATGCCCAGGAAATGTGTCTGCCCCACACCCCAATTTTAATTACTTAAGCCACTTGAACAGTTTGTGACTGTCAGCCCAGACAAGTGATTTCACAATTGTATTTCAAATATAAAGATTTCCTCCAATGAGGCAGAAACTGTTCCTGGCACACACATTTGAAAAGGAGCGATGGGGTGGTTCCCGGCCAGGCAATGATGCCCTGAGAGGTGGGTTACAGGGAGGAAAGGCCATCTACATCGCGTTGATAAATATTTTTAATTCTCGGGGAACACAGAAAGCCAGTACTGGAGCAGAGCCGCGTCGCTGCCAGCCCTCTGCGTGGTCCTCAGCCCGGAGCATCCCTGGACGCCCGGCTCTTTTGTGCTTCCTGCGTCCTCTCCAGGCGTGTCTGCGTCGCGCGGGGGAGGGCGGGGGCTGCGTGCCGGAGATCCCTTCCCAGAGGAGGGAGGCATCGGTACCTGCTTGTTATGCGACTACTGACTCGCCTCACGGGGAGGACTCCAGTGGCAAAGTGACCCTCCCCTGCGCCTGTCCCCTCCCTCCCTGGCTCCCGCCCTCAGTCTCCCCGCGGCAGGAACCTAACGCGGCCGCCCTGCGCTCCGCCTCCTCCTCCTCTCCTTCCTCGGGCTCCCGGATTCCTGAAGTTATTAGGAGAAATAAGGGGACCACATGGAAGTTGTGACAGCTCCTAGCGGCGCGCCCCTCTCTCCTGGGCATCACCTCGCCTTAGGGATTACCCGCTGACACGCTGAATGAAGGAGGTCCCCCTGCCAGCCAGCCTGCCGGGATGGGCCACTGCTGCTGCAAGCCTTATAACTGCCTTCAGTGCCTGGACAAGACGGTACTTTGCCTCCCACACCCCCCCGCTCCCCTCTCCTTCCAGAGGGCCAGCCGCCTCTGTCTCTGTCCCCCCAGCATGGCGTGTGTGTGTGCACTTGTGAGTGGAACAGGATATACTGCCCTGGCTGGCAGTATACTTCCCCTGCTGAGTCGTGAGCTGTGTTACTCTGCAGTGTCTTACATAATTGTCTTTCTGTAGCCTCCGATGTAACTGTTGCATTCTCTTGAAATGTTGAGGGCTCTGCTCCAACATCTTGAAATCCAAACTGCCAAGAAATCCTTGGAATATTCTGACTGCCTTTTAATGTACCTGCGAGAGCTGAGACATTCCAGGTGGAGGGGGAGGGGGAATTTAGATGAGCTAGACATGTTTTCTCTTGGCCAACCGCTAACTTTGAAAGTTTGCCACTCTCTGTGACAAGCAGTGTCCATCCTTGTAATTTCTGTGCTTAAGGTCAGAGATGCAAGCCTCCCCCCTACTCCCACCCCCAGTCCAGTTATGCTCTCTGTACGTGTTTGCATCACGTAGGGATGCAGAACACAGAGGTGAAGACTTAAGGAGCCAGAGAGTCTGAGGGTGTGTTCCAGTTTTCACTGGAAGGGAAATTCACAGCCAGGGAACGGAGACCAGAGTGTGAGCAAGCATGGGATGACAGTTCCAACACAAAGCCTTTCTTTGCCATTGACATTTGACTGCGAGCTTGCAGAGGGATTAGGAGATGCTTTTAATTTCACGACTAGAAATGTGCTGGCAAGAACTCTTGCCTCTGTGATATGTTTTATTATCACACATGTTTGGATTTCTCAAAGATGCATGAAATGGAATTTCGAGAGAGGATGAAATTGCCTTCTTTCTACTTGTGGGCGTCAGTTATATAGCTTGAGGTCTAGTATGTGACCAGGTGAAGAGAAATAAATGGCTTAATATAAAACTCATTAGAAGAAGGTCACTTGGGAAAAATTGGTTACTAGTTCTGTGGGTGAACTCTGACCCAAAGTAGACTTATACACCACCTAGGAAAATTAAACTGATACATTGAAAGTCACCTGTTCCCTTCTTTTCCAGTAGAAATGACTATCTCAATGGGATTGGTTTTTGCCACCATGACTGAATTAAAGTATTTACGTAGACATTTATGTGCTTTAGACAAATAGAAATATGCAGCATTTATACTTCGTTTTCTGTACTTCAATCCAGCATTGAAGTGATTAGGCCCTTTTTTCAAGAGAAATGGTCACCAAGTGGTTTTGAAGAAAGCCTTGTAACTAATAATTATAGAAGGGAAGGATCTGCTGCATGCACAGCAGTATTATAATGTTCGTATTTCTAAGCTCTGATATAAAAGTTTTAGAAATAAAAGCTGGTTAAAAGTCTTTTTCGAGAAAATATATTTTAAAGTGAATCTGTCCTCCTTTTTTGTTTCACATCAAGTCCTTGAAAAATATTATCCCCGTGTCAGTCTTTAAATTGGAGATTTTAAGAAAGATAATTAAATGCTGTTTCTTCTCTTTAGCAGTGTGATGTTTAAGTGACTTTCAAATGTTTTAGCTTTGAAACTTCACACTTTAAGGCAAGTTATTCTTTCCTAATGAAAACTTAAAAACTTGCACAGCATTTTCAACTTTCTCATTAAGCTTACAGTGACATTTCTTGATGTATCTTTGCTATATTTTAGAATGATATGCCCATTGCAGGTTTTATAGATGTTATGTCCATAGGTGGTCATCTCTGGGATTAGGGCTTTCCAGTCTTAATTAAAAATTTTGTTTTATTTAGTTACCCACCTTTCAGCATAACTTCATAAATGGTATGCCAGAATTGTTAGTTTATTCAGTAGTTACCTGTTGGGCCAGGCATGATACTTCTAAGACTATTATGGAATTCCAGTCCAATCTCAAACTCTAGAAATCAGTTTATTCTTTAAATTCCACCATAGAATCCTTTAGTCTGTTCATCAGCTCTGACAATCCCAGGATCAACATAAAAGAGACCTGATAAAATGGTCGGTGAGTTGTTTCTGATTACTTCAGCCCATCTTGTTGTTGTTGTTGTTTAGTCGCTAAGTCATGTCTGACTCTTGTGACCCTGTGGACTGTAGCCTGCCAGAGTCCTCTGTCCATGGGATTCCCAGGCAAGAATGATAAAGTGAGTTGCCATTTCCTTCTCCCGGGGGTCTTCCTGACCCAGGGATCGAACCTGTGTTTCCCGCATTGGCAGGGGGATTCTTTGCCGCTAAGTCACTAGGTAAGCCCTTCAGTCAGTTCAGTCGCTCAGTCGTGTCCGACTCTTTGCGACCCCATGAATCGCAGCACGCCAGGCCTCCCTGTCCATCACCAACTCCCAGAGTTTACTCAAACTCATGTCCATCGAGTCAGTGATGGCATCCAGCCATCTTATCCTCTGTCGTCCCCTTCTCCTCCTGCCCGCAATCCCTCCCAGCATCAGGGTCTTTTCCAATGAGTCAACTCTTCACATCAGGTGGCCAGAGTATTGGAGTTTCAGCTTCAGCATCAGTCCTTCCAGTGAACACCCAGGACTGATCTCCTTTAGGGTGGACTGGTTGGATCTCCTTGCAGTCCAAGGGACTCTCAAGAGTCTTCTCCAACACCATAGTTCAAAAGCATCAATTTTTCGGCACTCAGTTTTCCTCACTGTCCAACTCTCACATCCATACATGACCACTGGAAAAATCATAGCCTTGACCAGACAGACCTTTGTTGGCAAAGTAATATGTCTCTGCTTTTTAATATGCTATCTAGGTTGGTCATAACTTTCCTTCCAAGGAGTAAGTGTCTTTTAATTTCATGGCTGCCCTTAGTCCATCTTAATAAACCTTAAAAAAATAAAAGGAACATTCCCCTCCCCCCCAGCCCCTGACCCATATTCTGTATAAATACAAAATAGAAAACTTTATTTTGTGAAGCAAAAATGCCTTTGACAGTTTGCTCCTAGGGTGGGTAAAGATGTTCTGAAACATCTTGAAACAATTAAAGAGACCTGAAAAGGTAATCAGTTTCAGGGGTGGGCTAAGAAATAATAGTCTTAAGATGATTCTTTAGCATTAATTTATTGGGAGGAAGTATGGAATTTTGCCTACAGTAGAAAATGCATGAAAAGTTTGTTAAATGAACAAACTGTTTTTAAAGGTTGATCATGCCTAAGTATTTTAAGTTTAAAAACACGAGTAAAAGCATCAACAGTATTTCTTGCTGGTTTGCTCTGTGCCCAGTTATTTTGAGGACTAGCAAAGAATTCTTAAAAGGCACAGCCTGCCCTATGGAGTTTACCAGTTATTTGGTTCTATTTCCACCTTTTCCAGAGAAAATGCAAGTGGGGCAGGCAGCAGTAACACGTATGCAATTAAACCAGTAGAGCAAGACTGAAGTATTGTTAAGTGAAAGTTATGTGGTCCTCACCATTCCTGTTTTTGGAATCCAGTGGAAGGAGAAATCAGTGCTGGAATCAAAAACAAGGTTTCTTGGAGGAAGTGGATCATGACTTGCATATTGAGGAATGGGGTAGAGTTTTGAGAAGGACGGTAACTCTAAGCAAAGGGAGCAGAAGTAAAGATGTTTTAGCTCACTTGGGTGAAAGGTGAGAGTCAATATTGGTACACACGAGCTCATAGGGAGTGTGGGGAATGTTTACCAGACTGAAACCCAGGCTGTTTTTTAACTTGAGTTAAGAAGAGATAGGGATCCATGTTGGGATTTGAGCAGGAAGCCAACCTCTAGAGAGACTCATTCCATAGGTATCTGGAATGGAAAAGTATGACTCGTGAAGCCCCCTGGGATGCCCAGATGGACCCCCAGGAGTCTGTCCACCGGTGTACTCAGTGTGGTCCAGGCTGAAGCCAGCAGCTCTGCACATACAGACACCTCCCAGAGCTGGTCCTTCTTAGAAACATTGAGTTACTAAGGAAATCAACTAGATGTACAACTAGAATGCCAGCCCATTTTTTAATAATAAGAACTATAACTGACAAGCAAATGAATGATTACAAGCCTGATTAAACAGGTGATTTCTTTTTAGAGTCAAAGTCTAGCTTCATAAGAGGTAGTTGATGAGGATGGAGTCTGAACTGGGTTACCTTACTTAGGCATCCAGTGCTCTCAGGTTCCATTACCCACCCCCCACCCCCAGCCTGAGATTACCCGGGAGGCTGTGTGATGCTGTGACTGTCACTGGCCCTGGTGACCACCTCTTCCAGGCTGCCATAGCTTTGCTTCTTCTACTACATATACCCCCACCCCACCCCACCCCTCTCTTGCTGCTTCAGATACAGTCCTGTCCCTTTAGGGCTTACTTTGCATATCTCTACCCTGATGTTTTCTGTGTTGATTGTCATCTCAGAGGCTAATCTAACTTACCTTTTCTCTGAATTCTTGGGAGGGGTGTGAATTAGGGGAAGGCACCTCACTGCTTCTCCCAGCTACGCTTAGGTGATGGGACAGTAATAAATTTGGGAAGGTCATTAAAAGAAGATAGAATCCAGAAAGGTCAAGAGACTTCTTCAGTGAGTCATAAATGGATGAAAAAAATCATGGTTCTGGCTAATTTTCCTTCCCTCTGCTTGCTCTGGAATCCAGAAGTTTCCAGCCTTACTCCTCTGAGTTCACAATTTTTCTGCTTGGGCCCCCTGAGTCTCTGTCTTTCGTAACTGCTCCTTGGTAATCCACATGTGGGCTGACATCCCCCTGTTAACTGCAGCCTCTTAGGTAAGCTCGATGTTTCCCAGCTACCAATGCCCCAGCATGCATGCGTGCTCAGTCATGTCCGACTCTTTTTGACCCCGTGGACTGTAGCCTGCCAGGCTCCTCTGTCCATGGAATTTCCCAGGCAAGAATACTAGAGTTCAGTGTCATTTCCTTCTCCAGGGGATCTTCCTGACCCAGGGGTCAAATTAGCATCTCCTGTGTCTCCTGCCCTGAGCCACCTGGTAAGCCCAATACCCCAACATGCACAAGGGCAAAGGCTGAAATGATGCCATCTTGAAATTTCATCTGATTTCTTCTGAAACCAGATATGGCCTTGTTCATTTTCCACACGAGTAGACACTGACATGTATTTAAGAATATTAAACATGAATGATGCTTTCCCTTCAACTGGTCTGTATTAAATTTCATTTCCAAGTAGAAAAGCAGACATAAAATACAGTGGCCTGTGCTAATTATATGTGAAAGAAATAGTTCTTATTGATTAAGTCAAAGCATGGCATCAGTGCTCCCTTAAAGCCATAATAACTTAAATGAATAAAAGGTCAGTCCACTTCCCAAAGGAATTTTCCATGTGCTGTATTACGGATCTGGCCCGTCTTCACAATATTAATATTGAAAATGAATGCTGTATTCACAAAAGGCAGTATGAAAGCAACACTGAAGACTTACGTGTTCTGTTGACGTCACCTGGTGGCTGGTGTGTTTTGAAATATAAAAGAAAATGTTTCCCTATTAAGACAAAATTTTACCATGTAGAATTAAACCCTCATGGGTGAGAAGCAATATTGTTTTGTGGAAGAATGGAAAAAAATTCCTTTAAGCTCTTTGTAATTACATGTGTAGGTATATCACTTTGGGTTTCAAAAATTCACAATAAAAAGGATCTGGATGTTTCCTCAAATACCAGAATTCTATAGATTTTTAAATTTAACTCCTTGTTAAGGCTCTTTTGTTTAGCCTGGGAAAAAGGGGCCCAGCTCAAGTGATCGAATTTTCCTGATCTACACTGATTTCAGCACAGGCTAAAAAGATAAGGAAGTTTAGTTGGGCATCTTTAAACTTAAATGTACATACACATACATACATACATGTATATGATGACATCACCGACTCAATGGACATGAGTTTGAGCAAAGTCCAGGAGAGAGTGAAGGACAGGGAAGCCTGTCCATGGACTGCGTGCTGCAGTCTATGGGATCGCAAAGACTCGGACACAACTGAGCAACTGAACAACAACAACATATATATTTTAAATGTACATACATATGTCCTTTAAAAAAAAATTAGATGGGGAAGAGGAAGCTGACAGAAACACTCAGAACTACAGTGAACTTTATGATGTTTTCATCTGCAGGCTTACAGCTGATCAAGCATTCTTTCCAGGAGAGTTGCAGACCAGGGGCAGACTTGGCAAGAAGGGCCCATCTGATGGGGTGACAGGGGTTCCCAGAAATAGCCCAAGTGCTGTTTGGTGTCACTGGCCCTCCTGACCTTTGCCTGGGGCGCTCCTTCCTAGCCCCCTGCTCACCCATCCTCTGGCCTCAGAAAGTCCCCAGGCTGGCCCTGCCTAGTTGAGTTTGATCATATTGTTTTGTAATCACTTGTTTGTTTACTGACTCTTTGGGAGACTCCTCAGCTTCTTGAAGGCAGAAATATCCTGCCTGGCTTGTCTGCCTGCCAATAGTGTCTGTATGTGCTCAGTCGTGTCCAACTCTCTGCGACCCCGTGGATTGTAGCCCGCCAGGCTCCTCTGTCCATGGAATTCTCCAGGCAAGAATACTGGAGTGAGTTGCCATTTCCTCCTCGGGGGATCTTCCCGACCCAGGGATCAAACCCGAGTCTCCTGCATCTCCTGCATTGACAAGAGGGTTCTTTACCCCTGAGCCATCAAGAAAGCATGCTACATAGAAGGCACTCAGTAAATATGTGTCATGTTGGATACATTTCCTGTTTCTGGATCAGTTGGGGTGAAAACTCCTCAGATTCACTCAACCTTTTATGTGTTGATGATCATTCAAAACACATATATTCAATTTTAATAAAAACCAAGCTGTTCTGTTGGTTCCTAATAGGGGGAGGGGCTTCGGTGGCTGATGCCCAAGGGAGGGTCACGTGAGTGATGCTAACTAACAAGAACGGGCGTTTTCACTTCCTATCATCCCCGATTTCACATGGGCGGCACTAGCCGCCTCAACAGACAGCCCTGGTTGACCAGGCATGTTAGGATAAAAGAGTGTGGCAGGCTTGCTTGGGGCTTGGCCGCACATTCAGTTGCTTGGAGTTCACAGAGTGATGAGCAGGTTGTATACTTTGCCAGGCTTCTGTAACCAGGACAGATCGAGGGCAGTGTTCCCCAAGAGTTTGCAGCACCATGGCTAAGGAGAAACTGGGCTTCCCTGTAGCAGATTGGTAGGGTGAGAGGTGGCGGGGAGCCTGAGATGTTCATGGCGGGGAGCCTCTGAGATTCCGTCTGCGGGTGCAGTGGGCCATGCTGGGGGCACAGGAAGACTCGGAGTGCCAAGGAGACATGCCGAGTCACAGAGGCATCTACAAAGACACACTCCTGCTGAGGGGCCAAGACGAACGTTCTACAAGCGTCCCCTTTCCAGTTAAGCCCATCCTGGAGTAAACGGTTGTTTTAGAGGAACAACCTTCTTGGACTTGGTGCTTTCTGGACTGTATCATTAGGATAGCTTGGATGCCTAATACTGAGTTCTATTTTTAGTCCATTGGAGTGAAAGCAGGGGCTCATGTGCTTGGCACCAGTGAGGAATTTTCCACTCAGTCCCCATGTAGGGAAGCACTAATCTAATGCTGGCCCGTCGAGGAGACCTTGCTCGTATTTCAGCCTTCCCGCTGTGTCATCACCCTGGATCTGGTTTAGGGTGGAAGATGGGGGAAGGAGGATGGTGTGTGAGAGCCTTTCCAAGGGAACCCTCGGGGCGGCCTCACTCCTGATAACTCAGCAGAACCTCAGGCCCTGCTGGGCTCTGCTGAGCCACGAAGGGTGGAAGGGTGACTCTGCGAGGCAGGGAGTGGAGAGTGGAAATTCCCTCTAGGTTCTCATCCTGCCTGAGGAGCACTGTACCCGAAGTCCAAGCTGTTGACTCATTCCATCACGTCATTCCGGTTTGGCTCGAAGAAAACCAAGAGGAACTTAATTGATGCAGAGAATTCATAAATTAGAAGAGTTGATGTCATTTCAAAAACAGGCACTTAAGGAAGAAGGGCTGCAGCTAGACTGCTCCGGCCGGCCCCCTGGAGCAGAGCTGCACCAGCGTCTTCAGCAGGGATGCGTGGGGAGGCAGTCAGAAAGGGTCAGAGAAAACTGATCAGGAAAAGCTAAACAGCTACCCTATCAGGTGTTACAGCCCCATGTAGGCTGGAATGGAAATGAACTGAAGTGTAACCCACAAACCCTCACCAAGGACAAATACCCAACCAAGGAGGGCAGGGGTGGGTGGGATGTGAATGTAGCCAGGGAATATTTTCAGTGAAGCAGAGTCATCAGGGGCTGGCAGTGCCTGTCCTCCAGTTAGATGTAGAAAGCTTGGTGGTAACTTGTGCTTGGATCCAAGCTGAGGATCAGTGTGATTTGGGTGTCAACATTGGGTCTTTATAAGTGTGGGTTGGAGGGAGAATCTCCTTATGTTAGTGTTTGATGAAGAGTGTAGACCTTGGCTTGAACCTCCTGCTTCACCACTTCCTGGCTAGTTGTGCATGTTACTCGGCTAATTTCCTAACCATGGAGCCTCAATTTTGTCCTCCAGAATGGAAAATAAACCATGGAGCCGGTTGACCATATTTGGAGGAGTAAGTGAGCAAAAGACACACCCTGTACTGTGTCTGGTGTCTAGGAAGTGTTTGGTCAGTTCAGTCTCATGGTCGTGTCCGACTCTTTGTGACCCCATGGACTGCAGCACGCCAGGCTTCCCTCTCCATCACCAACTCCCAGAGCTTGCTCAGATTCACGTCCATTGAGTCAGTGATGCCATCTAACCGTCTCATCCTCCGTCATCCCCTTCTCTTGCCTTTGATCTTTCTCAGCATCAGGGTCTTTTCCAAGGAGTCAGTTCTTCCAATCAGGTGGCCAGAGTATTGGAGTTTTAGCTTCAGCATCAGTCCTCCCAATGAATATTCAGGACTGATTTTCTTTAGGATTGACTGGTTTGATCACCAGTGTTTGATCAAGGTCAGTGTTAATAATGATGTAGTAATCAGCATGGGCTTCTCAGGTGGCTCAGTGGTAAAGAATCCACCTGCCAATGCAGAAGACGCAGGAGATGCAGGTTCCATCCCTGGATTGGGAAGATCCCTCTGGAGAAGGAAATGGCAACCCACTCGAGTATTCTTGCCTAGGAGATCCCATGGACAGAGGAGCCTGGCGGGCTACAGTCCATGGGTTGCAAAGAGTCGGACACAAATGAGCAGACACACAATCAGCACACCTTACCCAAGTTTAGTTATTTTCCTTGACTTTTTAGCCATCAGATTTGTTGCTTCTCTTTGGCAGTTGACACTTCCTTGATGAGCTGTTTGATGACTTTGAGATCATTAGTTTGGCCATCTGTCTTTGCAGAAGGTTGGGGATGAGGGCAGGATGGATCTTCATTGATCATCCTTATCTTTGCTTCCCAGAATGGAGAGGGTGCAGGTCTCTCATCTCACTGGCTTCCCTCCTGTTTGCCCTGCATCTCTTTTCCCTTCCCGCCTCCTCCCTTTCTTTTCTTCCTTCTTCTCTGTCTCACCCTCATTTGCATTTCTCCTCAAGCAAAGATATTTGGGGCAGGCCTGACCGCACATGTCAGCTTTTCATCCAAGTGACTCAAGTCTGAGGAACTTCACCCACATCATCAGCACCGACTCTACCTGAGGCCTGCCCTCCCTGGACCTTCAGGCCCCTCCTTTCCCATGTCCCTGAGGCTTCCATGGCTGGAAAGTGGGGTGTGATGGCTGGTGATGAGGAATACCCACATACGGGTACCATCCACCCAGGGCTTCATCCCAGGGCTGCTGCAGGAGCTGAGGGAAACCTTGGCTTTGGGTTAGCAGTCAGAGTTGGCTTGTGGATTTTTTGTTAGGTTCTGGTTGTTCCATTTGCAACCTCGACTAAGTCTTTTCAACTCTCAGCAGCTCGAGTGAATCGTGAGTGATGCTATTTCTGTTCTGACAAGGTTAGTATTTCAGTTCTCTGACTGTGCCTCAAATTGAGGATGTGAAGTGAAAGTCACTCAGTCATGTCCGACTCTTTGCGACCCCATCGACTATACAGTCCATGGAATTCTTCTCCTGGCCAGAATACTGAAGTGGGTAGCTGTTCCCTTCTCCAGGGGCTATTCCCAAGCCAGGGAGAGAACCCAGGTCTCTCGCATTGCAGGCACATTCTTTACTAGCTGAGCTACCAGGGATATAATTCAAAATGTCTCTTTCCCAGGTGGTGCTAGTGATAGAGAACCTGCCTGCTGATGCAGGAGACATGGAAGATTCAGGTTTGATCCCTCACTTGGGAAGTTCTCCTGGGGAAGGAAATGGCAACCCACTCCAGTATTCTTGCCTAGAAAATCCCATAGACAGAGGAGCCTGGCAGGCTACAGTCCATGGGGTCACAGAGTTGGACACGACTGAAGCAATTTTGGAGATATTGGAGGAGCAGAAACAAGTTAGTTTTTTCAGTAATTTGAGATTATTTCAGGGTAAATACTGAAGTTTACCCTCTCTGGAATATCAGGCTCTCTTAATTTGTAGTAGCAAGTCAGCTGGCTGTATTCCACTGATGTTCGAACAAGGACCTGTCCTTGTGATCAGTCTGATTAGACGTTTTCCCTGTGTTGTATTCTCTAGTCTTTGAACTTAGAGTAGAATCACAACAGAGCCAGGAAGCTGCTTTAAAAAAAGAGAGAAGAGATAAATGCAGATTCTGAACACATTGAGATATTCAATATGGAAAAGCACCTCTTATCTGTAGGATGTCATCCAGTTGCAAATAAAATCAAAGGAAGCGGCAGAGTTGTAATAACAAGTAGCGCTTTGTATAGAGTGTATAAGTGCCAGGCGTTGTTCTCACTGCTTCACCTGTGTTAATTTATTTAACCATCAGGATAGCTCTGTGCAGTTGGCGTGGCACTGGGAGGATATGCGCTCTCAAAGGTGGTCCTGCCTTCAGATTCCTGGAGGGCAAGGATGCTGCAGGCTGGGGTGGGATGCGGGAGCTTCATGAGGGAGATGGGGCCCACTGTCCCCCAAAGGCTATATCGTTGCTGCATTAGTCTCAAGAGAACCGTGACTTAATCACTGTTAATGCTTGTGACTAAAATAGCTCTCAGCTTATGATGCACATAGAGTTTTATTTTGGCATGAAATTCCGGTATTGTTTAGCACATGCCCTTTATGTGACCTGAGACCCTGCCATGGGCCCAGAGTAGCTCACATGTCACCAGGGTCTGAATGCAGGAGACACAGGGACACAGTCGTGACGACTGTCTGTTCTTCTTCAGCCCAGATCGCCTGGAGGTGCTAACATCAAAGTCAGAGGAGGTTATGAAAGAAAGTGTTCACGCGGCCTTGATGATATCTGTGCTAGATATTTGGTACCCATTTTAGCCAAAATTCCCTCTTGGGAAATGTTTGCATTGGATATGCATTCTGCAGAGTGAAAGAAACTTTCCTTGAAGGCCTGTATATTTGGCATCTCTCACTGGAAAAGAATTTACAGAACACATCTTTCCTAGTTATTATTAATAATAAAATCATAACAAATGTAAGTCTTGATGCTGACTCATATCTTCAACTGCTTCTCTGTTTTATGTCCTAATAGGAATTTGATTTGAAAACAACTTAGCAGTCATTTAGTGACAAATGGCATTCTTTGCAGTAAATAATACTTTGAGTGGGAGTTTTCCTCTTCTTCTACCGATGCACAGAGTGGAACAAAATACTTGGAAACCTCTAATTTTGGTGTTGGTCTTATGACAAAGAGAAATGTTTCATATTAGGTTTTCTGTTCATTGTTTATTAGGTAGCTGGCCGTGCATGTATGGACGAAAGGGTAAGTTTAAGGAGACTTGGTAAAATAAACATCCGTCTGTCAGAGAGGTATGGCATTGGCATTTTCATGGTCAAAAGTCTTGTTAATGGTGACAATAAATAAAAATGTAAAATAATATATAACAGTAGATTAATGTGCAGAGAATTACTGTAGGTTGGTATCCACAGAGTAGAATATAGAGAAAAGCACAACCACAGGGTATTATTAATATTATATGACGAGCTTTGTGATTTGAATGTGATACAAATGAATGAGTCAGACTTGGCTTTGTAAGTTTTGTATATGCTTATCTAATGAGAAAATTATCTCCTTAAGGACTCGACTTATAAATATTTGCTTAATGTGATTCATTAATTAAACATGTGAAAGTCCTTATCCAGCCTCAAATGAGGGGAATCTCGGTGTCCCTTTTGTTTTTTCAGAATGAAAGTGCCCTTGTGAAAGAGAAAGAGTTGTCAATCGAGCTTGCAAACATCAGGGATGAAGTTGGTAAGTGGGGCCTTGGCCTGAGGAGTGGGAAGAGGGTGTCTTTTTCCTGGTTATGTGAACGTGTAACAAAAGCAGTTGGTCTCGAGAAATAACCAGAGCAGACCTGCCTGGACAGATGGGAGCATCTTCCCCAGAGCAGTGGTGGGTTCTTGTAGTCTTGGGGGCAGGGCATTGATTTCTCTGCAGCATCTCTGTTGTCATAAAGGCAGCTTGCTAACAGTTCACAGTGGAACTAATCAGGCTTGACTCCGCTTCTCACAGATGGCAGTGCATCTCTGCATCTGCCTTGTGTGGGGTGACAGGCACCCCCCATGTGACCCCTCCCTCTGCCCCGGGGAGGGCACAGCTCCTAGAAGCAGCTCAGCTCTGGTGGGTAGCGGGAGCACTCCTGGTAAGATGCTTCCTGCCGTTGTTCACCCTGCCGTGTGAATCTGGATGGCTGTAACAATGCTAGGGTTCATCTTGAAACTCCTCCTCTTTGGCTGATAGGATGGTGTCATTCTGGCTGAACCACAGGAGACCTTACCAGTGACAGGATGACCCCTTGACCCTGGGATATCGTCCATCATAGACTTTCACTCTTGGCCATAGGTCAGACTAAGGATCTGCCACGTTCTGATTACTTGACCCCATTCTGCTCTTGGGATCCTTTATTCCAGCAGGGGTGACATGAACATGACCTAGTCCCCTCAGCCTGCTCTTCTCTTTATGAGGAGCGCTTCTCCTCCATCCAGTGTGGTCCTGGGGGCGGCCCACCTGTGCAGGTGTGGGCTCCTCCTCCAGGAAGGCCCTTGAACAGGTCTCTCCATCCTAGGTGGGTGGCACCTGTTTTTGGGTCAGCTGTGAGGCATCGAGTGTGGAGGCCAGACTTCCCGGGGGAACACGGGCCCCTAGGATGCACGGTGGATGGGGTCGTGATTTTCACAGTTTCCCCCACCCTTTCTTTTTAGAAGTGAAAGTGTTAACTGCTTCAGTTGTGTCTGACTCTTTGCAACCCCATGGACTGTAGCCTGCCAGGTTCCTCTGCCCAAGGGATTCTCCAGGCAAGAATCCTGGAGTGGGTTGCCAATTCCTTCTCCAGGGGATCTTCCCCACCCAGGGATCAATCCCGGGTCTCCTGCCATTGGAGCCATTATCTTTACCTTAAAATTTGTGTTTTGTTTCTTCACCATGAGTTTTCCACTTCCTCTGCCACCGAGACAGGGCGGCCGTGGCCTCTTCTCCCCTCCTAGGGGAGCAGTCCTGTGGGGACGGCCTCACGTCATGGCCCCTCCCCAGCCTCACCTGTGCAGTGCCCACACCTGGCACCCCTTCCAGTAGGATGGACACACAGGACCGGAAGTGGCAGTGATGGTGAGGGACTCAGGTGAAGCCCCAGTCCACACACGCGTGTCTCTCTGATGCAGTGGCCAGGCTCTCGGGTGGTTCCTGGGCTGTGGAGGAAATGACCGAGGTTCTGGCAGAGAGAGCTGGCTCACGTCTGTGTCCGCGGGTTCCCCTTCATCAAAAGGAAATTTGATTAAAGAAGAGAGTGATGACAGGGCAGTCTGCAAGGTGACTCATAGCTCTGAGGTGTGTAGAACCTTGAATCTGAAGACGGAGGACAAACTCTTCCATTGTGGGGTGAGCGCCTCCCTGGAGAGATGTCTGCTCCCCTGGGCAGACGTTAGATCCAGGTGTCCGTCCTGACCCACTGGGTGAAATGTACCAAACCCAGTGAGTGCCCTTACCCTCTGGGCTTTCCTAAAGCTTCTGAGTGCAGCAGGAACCCCTCAGGCATCATGTTGGGGCTTTGTATGGAAGTCGTCTTTGATTTCTGCATTAGTGCTAAGAGGAGAACCAGAATTCACCTGCCGAGTGAAAAAGCCATGGGGTGTGGGGAAAGGAAGGCCGTTCAGCCCAGCATTCAGCTCCACAGGGTGCTTTAGCTGTGAATCCCCGAGCCACCGTGGAGGCAGCATTTGTGAGGGCGAAAGACAAGGGGATGGGGGGACCAGCCATTGTAAAGTCATGAATTCTGGTGTCTTGACCTGTGCGGTGTTCCTTTGAAGGGAAAAGGGCACCTGGCTATGTTCACCAACCTGGAAGCTTTCTGAATCCCGTTGTTCGAGAGTTTTTATAACCCGTCCTCCAGTGCCGCTCTCCCTGGAGGTTGGTGAGGGGGCCCAGAAGCTCCAGCCCTCTGATGGCCTGGTCTGTCCTGTGACCCGCCCTTCCTGAGGCTCTCTAGGTGCCTCCTTAGCATAAAGTCAGTCACGGAAGGACTCATTATAAATTTGAGAGACACTCCTGTCACCCAGGAATTCAGAAGGGTTTTAGGAACTCGAGTAGACAAAGACCAGTATATTATTCTACCTCACCTAGCCAAGGCACCTGGCCAAGGTACTGCCCAGACAGAGAATCCCTCCTGCATTTAACAGTTTCTGAGCACCTTTATGTAGCAGGTACAGTCATCATATTGTGATAGAGGTCCAGGCCTTAATGACTGTAGTCTGTCTAGGCACTGCATTTGAGAGATCAGTAAATCCAGACTTGGTCAAAGATTTTATCTAAAGCTGGGATGTCTGTAAGAAGGACCAAGAAGAAGAGCTTAGCTCTCCTTAATCTCAGTCCATCCATTCATTAAACAGTTATTTATTAGGTGCTTAGTATGTGCTAAGCAGGCTATCCTGGTGGCTCAGTGGTAAAGAATCCACCTGCCAATGCAGGAGACTTCAGGTTTGATCCCTGGGTCGGGAGGTACCCCTGGAGAGGGAAATGGCAACCCACTCCAGTATTCTTGCTTGGGAAATCCCATGGACAGAGGAACCTGGTGGGCTACAGTCCATGGGGTCACCAAGAGTCAGACTGAAGTGACTTAGCTCACACTTGCGTTTTTCATCTGACCCGAAAACTTCAGAAACATTAATGTGAAATGTAGTTTTAAAGCCGAAAGCAGTGATGAATAAAGCAGTCATTCTGGCAAAGTTTCTCAAGTGCTGTACAGGAAGCCAAATGGTTAAGTCTGCATTTGGATTCAAGTTGGCAAATTGAAACAGAGCAAACAATACCTGAATGTTTTCTGTAACATGAAATGAAGACATATTAAAGAATTCCAAGAGCTTTGATAGAAAGATATGATAGTAATCTAAGTTTGTGATAGTAAGCACTGAATTGTTATTTATTATGTTCTTAAGTTACTGAATAGAATGAAATTTTCAATTTGCTCTTGTTTATAACTAGCAGCTTACATATACACACCCCACTGTAAGTGTATTTGTGAGATGATTTTACCTCCTAGGGTTTATACAGAAAATGTGTTTTCCAATTTATGATCATAATCCCTTGTATTTATCAGGTGCTTAGTACTTACCAAGCTCTGCCATGTGATATGTTTTATTTATTCATTCATTCAGATTGCGCTGTGAAGTAGGTGCTGGTGTCTCTTATAGGAAATTGAAGCTCAGAAAGATTAAATGACTTCCAAAAGAGCATACAGCTAGTGTGTACAGAATCAAGTCTCAAATCCAAGTCTAGAATTCTTCTACTCATTGTATGTGATTTTACCACAGCATCTCCAGCACCACCACCACATTTGGTGATAATTTTTAATTTAATAGATGAAAAACTCAGGTGAACAAAATAAAATAGCCTTTTCTTCCAGTTCTATATATTGTTGTTCAGTCACTAAGTTGTGTCTGATTCTTTGCGACCCCTTGGACTACAGCACATCAGGCTTCCTTGTCCTTCACCAACTCCCGGAGCTTGCTCAAACTCATGTCCATCGTTGATGATGCCATTCAACCATCTCATCCTCTGATGCCCCCTTTTTCTCCTGCCCTCAATCTTCCCCAGTATCAAGGTCTTTTCCAGTGAGTTGGCTTTTCCCATCAGGTGAGTTCCACACAAAAGGATGAAAGATGCTAGTATGAATCTGTCCAAACATAGGTTAGAGTATAATTATGTTAATTCATCAGTAAGCTATAGCTGTTAGGATTGGGTTCAAGAACAAATAATGAACTCCCCAAAGAATGGGAGCTTACTCGAGGTAGATGTTTATTTCTCCCTTATATAAAAGTTGGAGGAGTTCCAGGTGGCTCAGTGGTAAAGAATCCACCTGCCAGTCCGTTGAATCTGCATGCAGGAGATGCTGGTTTGATCCCGGCATCGGGAAGATCCCCTGGAGGAGCGCATGGCAACCCACTCCAGTATTCTTGCTGGAGAATCCCCATGGACAGAGGAGCCTGGTAGGCTTATGTCTATGGGGTCGCAAAGAGTTGGACACAGCTGAGCATGCATGAGAGCACCCAGGGGTAGGTGTGATTCTGTTCCACTGAGTCCACAGAGGGAGTGGGCAGGCTTCCTACAGCTCAGCATTCTCCCATTCCCAAGACTTCTCCTAGTGGTCCAGGGTAGCTGTGGTCAGTACTAGGTGTCACCTGGTCATCACATCTCCAGTTCAGTTAGTAGGGTGGAAGAGGGAATGAACAAAGAAGCAGAGACAGTAGGTCAGCTCTTTCCTGGGGAAAAAGGTTTCTAGGAATTTCTCTCTCATCTAAGTCAGCTCTAAGTCACAGGGCAAACCTAGCCATAAGAAGGACTTGGAGTTGTGCTCTTCTTTGGTGACTTTGCCTAGTAATTTTATCGCTGTGGAGGAAGGCGAGAATGTGCTGTGGGCCTCACTTTCCTCCGTCAGTAAGATGGAACCCTAGTGCTTGTCACATTAGCTGAATGAGAAGAAAGGATGGAGCACAATGCTTGGCAGGAAATTGGGGCACAGTATATGGTAATTCCCTTAGGTTTCAGATTAGATTCTGTTGTCTTCCTTCCCTTCACAGCTTTAAAAATCTCAGTTAAAATGCAAAACCCAAGAAGACACCTCAGAAAAAATAGCTAATCTTGGGATCACAAAAATAATGCACACTTTCTTATGTATAAAAGTATCTCTTCTAAGCACACCAATGAAAAGACAATTTGCCAGATTGGATAAAAAAGCAAGATTCAGCTATGGGCTGCCTAAGAGAAATCCACTTCAAAAGTAAAGGAGTGGATATTTAAAAGTAAAAGGAGGGAAAAAGACATACTATGCTAACACCAGGCTTCCCAGGTGGCGCTAGTGGTAAAGAACCTGCCAGGCAATGCAGGAGATGTAAGAGATGGCGCGTTTGATCCCTGGGTTGGGAAGATCCGCTGGAGAAGGGAATGGCAACCCACTCCCATATTCTTGCCTGGAGAATCCCGTGGACAGTAGCCCGCCAGGCTCCTCTGAGGAGCTACTGTCCATAGGGTCGCAAAAAAGTTGGACATGATTTATCGACTAAACAACAATACCAGTGTTAATATTACACAAAGTAAACTTTAGATCAATACTGTTACTACAGATGGAGATGCCATTACATAAGGATCAAGAAGTCAGTTTACCTAAAAAATGTAGCAGTGCTGAATACCTAGGTGCCTGGAAATAGAGCCTCAAATCAGATGAAGCAAAACATGGTGGAACTGAAAGAAATAGATCCACTTTTACTGTTGGAGACTTCAGCACTCCTCTCCCAGTCCTGAGAGAATGAGCAGGCAGAAAATCAGCCGGAGTTTAAAAGGCCTGAACAGCAGTTATCAACCAGTTGAGCTAGTTGACCTAATTGACATTCACAGAAGGTTCCAGATAACAAGTAGGATGTACATCCTTCTCAAATACATGTGGAATGTTGACCGACGCGGACCATACGCTGAGCCATGAAACAGACCTCAGCAGATATTATAAAATTGAAATCATACAGATCATTTTGGACTATAACAGAATTAGACTGTAAATCAGTAACACGAAAATAACCCGGAAAGCTGGAAACACTTGGAAGTTAAACAACATACAACTAGTACTTGAGTCAAAGAGGAAACCACAAAGTAAATTAGAAGCTTATGTTGACTTGAGTGACAAGACAAACACGAAATCTGTGGAATGCAAAATTCTCTCTAATCAGGGGAGTTGAATCTTCTCACTCAGTTTTCTCAGCAACTCTGTCAGGGGGGTACCCAAATACATATTAATGTTCACTATTTACCTATCACTGTTCTAGGTTCTATGGCAGAGAGCAGGCAGTGTTATTTAGAAGAAGGTTTGATCTAGTAGATTTAGTCTGATGTCAGAAATGTGAGTGTGATGATAGAGCTTCAGATATACTGTTCTCTTTGTAAGATAACCACTCAGCATGATGAGGTCCAGAAGTTACCTGGCCTTCCTGTAAGTAAATGATGTTCTGAGCTGGGAAAAATTCAAATCAGTGATGTCAGCAGCCAGGATTAGATTTTTATCCCAGCAAATGTAATTTTCTAAAGTTATTTTAGTTTCTATCTCAGCCAGGTGCTTAACCATGCACAGTAATATCAAAACTACAAACTCCCTTAAATGTACCAGAGACTTGGTATGGTTGCCATGGAAAGTACACCATCAGCTACAATTTCACAGAACTACTTTCTTAAAGACAATGATTTATTCCAGTTGGAAACAACACATTTTTTAATATTTATAAAATTCTTTAAGGTCTCTAGGTGTACAGCACCATCTGATTATTTTATATGGAGATGTCTATTTTGTGATCGTCTAAAACATTTGCTCCTTTGTGAATAAAGATAATCCTTTCTGATATATCTTAATATTTTTAAATCTGTGGTTTTAATTCTTAACCTGAATTGACTGAATAAAAGTCAGGATACTAAGGGCTGCCTGTAAAATACCCAAAGGACAAGCAGTTTCTTGAAACTTGGAGTCAGCTGCTTCTGCAAAATTTTGACTTCATAATAAATCTAATGTCTAGATTGGTGTATGATTTACAAAGCTCTTTCACATATTATTTCATTTGATCCTGACAACAACCCTAGGGGACAGATAGGTAAGGTAGATAATACAACCACCGTTTTAATGGTGACTAAATCATGGCTCTAGAGAATGAATGCAAACCCCAAATCACATAGCTATTAAGGATAATCGAACTGGGTCTTTATCTTGTTCCACCATGACCATAGCATGCTGCCTTCGTATTGTAAGATTTCAGTTGGTGACTTGGGGAAGATAAGAAAAAGCAAGAAAAAGATATGACATGCTCTATAGATTTAACCTGAAAATTGCCGAAGAGCAGTTTTGCAAAAAAACATGTTTTAAATGACAAACAATCGCATACAAATTATGCAAATATAATCATCGCCTCTTTGTGAGTTTCTCAGTCACATAGATCCCTTTTATTTTTCTTTGTATCTTGAGCCCCGGCCCAGGGCTTATTAGCACATTAAGTGTGAACTATTTCATTGTTTCATTTTATAAATTTGATTGAAATCCAGGAGACGCACCTGTTAGTGTGCCAGGAGTGAAGGTGAGTGTGACGTGGTCTCTGAGCTCGGGGGACATCTGTGCACTGGAGAGACGGATGCATAAGCGGGTAACTAAAACCCAGTGTGCTGAGTAAGGTGCTAGAGGTCTGGAAGTTCAGAGGATGGTTTGCAACACAGTTAGGGGTCTAGGAAAGGCTTCCGGGGTAAAACAGCTAAGCTTAAAGGAAATCAAAGAATCAGTGAAGAAATGGTTCTTCTACACTTGATCAGTTACAGCAACAGGGTTAGTGAAGTCCTTGACTTAATCTCTCATTTGGGAACTGAGAAAAATAGTAAAGACATGTTTTCCTGGGATGATCCCTTAACCAGAGGAATAGGGCAAATGAGCTTGTCTATGAAACTCTTTAAACTACTTGCAGACAAAGCAAGGCAGTGTTTGGACTGTTAGACTTCGATGATTCTCCCTTCATAGATTTTTTTGACCACTTAGTTTTTCTTGTCCAATGCCATGATGAAATTATTCTCACTCATTCAACTATCCACAGATACTACCAGAGCCAGATTCAAGAATATTATCCGTCAATTTACTGTATTTGACATTAATTTGAACAAAGTAATAATGTAAGTTGGGCTTCCCTGGCAGCTCAGTGGTAAAGAATCTACCTGCCAAGGAAGGAGATACAGGTACAGTTCCTGGGTTGGGAAGATTCCCTGTAGAAGGAAATGGAACCCACTCCAGTATTCTTGCCTGGCAAATCACATGAACAGAGGAGAATGATGGGCTACAGCCCATGGGGTCACAAAAGAGTCGGACAGAACTTAGTGACTAAACAACCACAATAATACATAAGTTGCAGTATATGCATCTGTTATATTCAGATCGCTCTTTTTTTTAATCAGAATTGCAGTTTTTCAGCTGAATGTCAGGTCTTCAGGAGGTTAATTCTGGTGAAGGACGTGGAACTTGACTAATTCTGCGCTGCAAGGAACCATATAAAGACATAGTAGGTTTCAGTGATAATGAAACTGATCATGGTCTCTGGGGTCCTTAACATAGCTATTTTCTTTAGAAAGAAAGAAAGAAAAAGCTAATGAAGAATTTGGTCAAAATTTAGTTAATCAGGAGTATGATTCCAGATGGAGACACCAGGCTGGTTGCTAAGTGTGGACACTGTTAGTGCAACAAGAATGACTTTGACTTTCAAGGAAACACCTTTTGACTAGGTTTACTAGCACCTAATATAGAAGACAGAAATCCCAACTTACTAATTTCCAGTGAGAAATTATATTTCTCCTTAAAAGCAGATCTACTTAGAAAGCTGAAATTGTAATCAGAAGATGTCTTGGTGGACCAGACTCAATAGTATGCAAAAATAATAATGGCATCTTGCTGAGATAGCCTTGGGTAACTATCTGCATGCCTTTCTTTTCTGGGACCTCAGTTCTTAGCCAGGGATCCCCATGGAGGGAGATGGAAGCCTATTAGAGCCACCTGGCAGCTTATTTCAACTGTGCATTCATTGCCCTGCTTCCAACCTTCATAGAGTAACTAGTCCTGGAGAAGACTCTTGAGAGCCCCTTAGACTGCAAGGAGATCAAACCAGTCAGTCATTCCTAAAGGAAATCAACCCTGAATATTCAATGGAAGGACTGATGCTGAAGCTGAAGCTCCAATACTTTGGCCATCTGATGCGAAGAATTGACTCATTGGAAAAGACCCTGATGCTGGGAAAGATTGAAGGCAAAAGAAGAGGGTGGCAGAGGATGAGATGGTTGGATGGCATCGCTGATTCAGTGGACATGAACTTGGGCAAACTCCGGGAGATAGTGAGGGATTGGGAGGCCTGCTGTGCTGCAGTCCATGGGGTCAAAAAGAGTTGGACATGACTTAGCAACTGAACAACAACAGTAGAATTGGACTAGTTATAATATACCTCACACAGCTGGTTATGGTAGACTGTACACAGCTGTAAGACCCCAATTATATGAGGCAGATGTTTCTGAGCAACACATGTCACAAGCCTGTGATCTTGTGGCTAAGACTCTGTATTCCCAAATGCAGGGGCCCAGATTCAATCCCTGGTCAGGGAACTAGGTCCCACATGCCGCAACGAAGAGTTCACATGCCACATCTAAAAAAACCCCACTTGCCACTGTGAAGACCCAGTGCAGCCAGGTAAATAATGAAAACAAATCTTACAAAAAAAAAAAAAAAAAGGGACATCACTCTGAGCCCCTGTTGGCCCCAACTCCCTGCCTGGGGTCACTGACCAGACCACAGCCCAGAGAGGTGGTCCGGCAGTGACCACTGACTGTCTCACTGTGCTGCAGAAGCAGATACCAGAGTTCCAGGTGATTAAAGCAGCTGGAAGTCATGGGACTGAGCCCTGGAGAGCAGTCAGCTGGGCAGAGGAGGCCCCGGGAATTGCACAGGGGGGTTCCCGGGTGTTCAGAGATGAAGTGTGGGCATCGAATGCCTGGGGAGGCTTGGGAGAGGGCAGCCGCTGCAGGATGAGCTGAGTGGAGCTACCAGACACTGCGCAGTGCCTGAAAACGGAATTGCAGCTGAGCCAGGGCGGAGAGACCTCACTGAGCACCTTGACTCAAGACCCAAGAAAGGCCAGGCTTTAGGAGTGAGGACCAGGACTGAGAATAAGGGTCTCTGGGAAAACTGAAGCAGACACGCCTTAACAAAGGGTAAAATCAAAGTCTGGTGGAGTCAAGAGTAATTTACCTGCCTGTTCAAGGAAGACAAAGTAATACATGCTCCTTTCAGTATGTGTGCATGCATGCCAAGTTGCTTGTCATGTCAAACTCTCCGACCCCCATGGACTGTAGCCCACCAGGCTTCTCTGTCCATGGAATTCTCCAGGCAAGAGTACTGGAATGGGTTGCTATGCGTTCCTCCAGGGGATCTTCCTGCCACAGGGATCGAACCCGCATCTCTTGTGTCTCCTGTATTGGCAGGTGGGTTCTTTACCACTAGCGCCACCTGGGAAGCCCTCCTCTAGATACCATCCATTTAAAAATTAGACCTACAAAAAGTGGAACCCATAATGAAGCGAAAAGTAGGCAATAGACATGGGTATTGAAATAACCCAGATGTTGAAACTAGCAGACAAGACATTTTTAAAAACTGTTACAAACATGTTAGCCGCTTCTAGAAAACAAGGAGCATAGTAACCCAGATGGGGAAGCTCAACAAAGAAATGAAAACTACAAAAGAACCAATTGGAAATGTTAGAGCCCAAAAGTTAAATCTGTGAAATGAAAAATTCACTGGATGGGCTTTACAGCAGGTTGGAGACTGAAGGGGAAAAGGGTCAGTGGGTTGAAGACAATCAATAGACATTATCCAATCTGAAGAGCAGAGAGAAAAAAGATTAAAAGAAAAATGACAGAGTGTCAGGGACCTGTGGCAATCTAAGAGATGCATAATTGGATTCTCAGAAGAAGGAAGAGAGACGAAAAAATAAATTTTTAACGATGTGCAAAGATGTCTCAAATTTGATTGTTAAAGAACGAACTGCAGACCCAAGAAGCAAGGAACCCCAAACAGGATAAACACAAATCCACAAATCACACCTAAGACATCGTAGTCAAACTGCTGAAGACCAAAAATAAAGAGGAAAAATGAAATGCAACCAGATAAAGACACACATCACTTACAGGGGACAAGGATGTGGTGACAGTTAACTGCATCAGAAACAGACAAAGACAGTGGAATGACACGTTTGAAGGGCTGAAATAATTTTTTAAAAAATCAGAACTTAATGTCCAAAATAAGCATTCTTTATGAATGATAGAAACTTAGAATTACAGGAAGAATTGAGATTATCAAAATGGTAAATGTGTGGATAAATATACAAGATTATTCATTTTGTTTTAAATTTTTTCTGGTTTTAAGTGTTGAGCTTGATGTTCTTTGTCTATGACTACATCCATGTCGTTACTACCCAAGACAAGACATAGGACATTTTCATCATCTGAAAATTTGCCCCAGGCTTCTTTCAGTCAGCTCCACTCTACCACTTCCTTATTTCTGTCCCCGTGGATTAGTTTTGCCTGGCCTTGGATTTCCTACAAATGGGAGCAGACCGTCTTTTATGTCTGGGTGCTTTTGCCCCATACGAGAGATTCATCCACATTACCGAGCTTGTCAGTGGTTTGTTCCTTTTTATTGACTCATGTTCCTTTGGCATGCATATGCCAATATTAATTATCCACTCTTGGGTTTTGTCCACATTTTGCTTTTATAAATAAGGCTGTTGTGACTATCCTTGCACAGGTGTTACTGTGGACAGAGACATTTTCATTTCTCTCGGTTCAATTCCTTCATGAGAAATGACTGGGTCAGAGGATAGATGTGAATTTCACTTTAGGAGAAGCTGCCAAACAGTTCTGGAAGAGGCTCTTCCATTTTTACACCATCCCTCAAACATCTTGGAGCATTCCACTTCCTCCATGACCTTGCCAACGTTCAGTATTGTCAGCAATGTCATTGTTATCATTGTTGTTATTATCGTTGTTTTAGCTGTTCTAGTAGGTGTGAAGAGTATCTCACTGTGGTTTTAATTTGTGTTTCCCTGATCACTAAGGAAGTTGAGCACTTCTGTGTGCTAATTGGCTATGTGGATGTCTTCTTCTGTGAGTTTTCTGTTGTCCATTTTGTATTGCGTGGTTTGTCTTTTTACTGAATGGCAGCTGCCCCCTTCACCTGAAGGCTGCCATAGTGCCACTTTCATTGTGGTCCTGGTCTGTCTTCTGGTTCCCAAGACTTGGGTACTGACTCAGGATAACCTAAGTTTACAGCCGTGAATATAAAAAAATTGAAAGCAAATCTATTGCTTAGATATAAAGCATTTTAACAGTGTCATTTTTAAGATAAATTTGAATGCCTATTCTGCATAAAAGTATTCTAGGTATTTTATTTTGAGATCCGTTATGCTATAATCCAAGAATTTAAAGAGCTCATAATCAGTTGGAAAAGAGGGTGAGGGGATGAATGATTGTAGCATGAAATTAAGTTAGTGACTTTCTCCTTCAGATATCTGTCCCTGATGCTGTTCCACGCCCCTTTTCCTTCTGACTCTCTGTGGTCTCCCTGGTAATCTCAGTCTACCCCCATGGCTTCAACTGCCCCCTAAGCCGCACCCTCCCACGTCCACGTCTCTCCTGAGGTCACCTCTTGGTGAGCCACAGGCATTTCAACTCTTTGAGGCCAATTCATGTTATGTCCACCTACCCCACCCTGTGTGTGTGTGTGTGCATGCTAAGTCACTTTTAGTCATGTCCGACTCTGTGCAACACTATGGACTGCAGCCGACCATGCTCCCCTGTCCATGGGATTCTTCAGGCCAGAATAGCGGAGTGGGTTGCCATGCCCGCCTCCAGGGGATTTTTCTGACCCAGGGATCGAACCTGTATCTCTTGCATCTCCTGCATTGGCAGGCAGGTTCTTTACCACTAGCGCCCCCTGCAAACCTCCACCCCACACTCTCTACTTCAAAGTAAAACTGAATCACCACTTCTGTTATAGTCCTAATTTATTTCAAGTACAGGCTAAGCTGCTGTAACAAAAAGACACCCAAATGCGATGGAATAAATAAGATAGGGGATATTTTTCTCTTGTGTCTTTTTCTGCCCATGAGAGGCCCCAGTTTTCAGCCTGAGGGAGGGGAAAGGAGGCAAAGTCAAGGGCAGGCAGCTCCCTCATAAGACTCTGATCTAGAAGTTGCCACGTCACTTCTTCACATTCCTTGACTTATGGATAGTCACATGACCCCACAGAGCTGCAAGGGAGACTGAAAGGTAATATGTCCAGCTGGGCAGTCATTTCTGTTAACACTTAAAGAGTATTTTGAATGAAAGAAGAGGAGGAGATGGGGGACAGGTAGGCTCAACCACAATTTTAAGCTCCATTGTTGACACCAAAATTTGCAGAGGAAGTCAGCCTAGAAAGTGGAGGTGATTACCAACTCTACCTCTCTGTCTCCTTCATTCTTGATGTAAAGTGAATCCCCAGGTTTTACCTACTTGGAAGTAGGTCCTACTTGTGTCCTCTTCATCTCTCCTTTTAAAAGGAAAAGGGAAATTATGGAAATCTGCCTAGGCCTGGAATCGCATTAAGAGATGGATATCCACAGAGGAAAGTTGCACAAGGTCTAGCCAGAGTAATAGACAAATATTTCTACTCATGATGAAACACTCTTGGACTATTATAAATTGCCTAAAACCTTAACTTCTTCTGTGTGCCTAAAATTGGTGATTAGAAACAATTCAAGGTGGTCCACTTTGTTCCTTGGAGTTGATTTGATATATTTGGAAGTAAGACAGCAAGAGGCTGGGAGGAGTTCATGAGGAAATGCACACCTCTTTAAAAATTAGATTCTATAGATTTCAAACATCAACCCTTCATTCCTGTGCAGGAAACCCCTGAACAACAAATAAAGCATAATCATCAGTGTAGGGAAACCTCAGAGAAAAGGCCCCAAGTCCCATGGAGAAAACAGAATACCCTGGCCATGCATTTGTCATCCTAAAGGAAGGAATGATGGTATTTAAACTTATCACAATCAAATGGAGTAAACTGCATTACCCAGCAGCCCCTTGGTCTCTATTCCTCCCATGGGCAATTAAGGGGAATGCGGCCACTCAGACTTTGGGACAGAGGGTGGCAGTCAGCAACATGCTGTGGGATGGGCCGCCCCTCGCTGGGAAGCTTAGGAAGGGGCAGGGTCCCAGGAGTTCACTGGTTAGAGCTTTGTAGGGTGGATTCTACCCAATGAAAGAGGAGTCTGGAATCTCAACTTTCAGAAAGTTATTAAAAGTTATTAAAAGGGATGTCCAACCTGGAAATTGTGTACACTGTCCAGTTTACATAACAAATATTAGTTGGAGGTAAAATTTAAGGGTCATCTTTCCAATTCCATTTTGCACGGGAGAAAAAAGTTAAAAGCAGTCAATGCTCACTGCAACCACACGGACCCACCGTCTGGCCTGTCCATAGCCAGACTTCAGAGCGGCCCCCGGGGTGTGTTAGATGAGCTGCTGCCAGCTCTGCAGCCCAAAGTAGCCCAGAGGAGAGCGAGGGGCAGGCGCCACGCAGGATCCCCGGAAAGCCGCCTCCCGTTTACGGGCAGTAGTGTCATATTAGCTCTCATGTAGACGGCATTTGTTTCTCTCCTCAAAACTTCCCATCACAACCATCGTCTTAAATCCACTTCCTCTTTCCTCTCTTGCCCCCATAAATCACTGTTGCGTTTTTCTCCTCTTCGACCAAGAAGGTTACTTCTAAGCATTGCAATTACATTCACGCACAGGGTCGGTCATTATCCATTTGTTGAAAGGCTCATCCTTTATCTTGCTGCTTAAGACCACATAAAAATAGCTCTAATATTTATGACTTTGAAAAGCACCTTAACCTTGATGGGATTTTTATATCTGTTTCTCCTTCTCTTTCTTTGTTCCCTTTCTTCCAGAACATAAGGCAGAATAGCGGTGTTAGTATTCGAAAGAGCTCTGCTGAGATGCAGGGCGCCTGGAGGGAATCCCGCCTTCCCAGTGCTTGCTGGGTCAGCCTGGACAAGTGACTTGAGCCCTCTGAGCCTCCATTGCTTTTCTGTAAAATCAGAGCAAAACTGCCTGCTTTCTCCAGCTTTAAAACTGGCTGCAAAGATTAAGCAAACTACTACTGTGTGTTTTGTTGTTGTTTAGTAACTAAGTCATGTTCAGTTCTTTTGTGATCCCATGAACTGTAGCCCGTCAGGCCCCTTTGTCCATGGGATTTCCCAGGCAAGAATACTGGAGTGAGTTGCCAGTCCTTCTCCAGGGGATCTTCCAAACCCAGGGATCAAACCCATGTCTACTGCATTGGCAGACAAATTCTTTACCACTAAGCCACCAGGGAATCCCCAATATTGTATGTTAGAGAACTTCATTAATGAAGCACAGAGACGTTGTCATTGATGTTACTACTAATATCTCCTGTCGCTGGGCAGCAAGTCATTCTGCAAAGCACATTTTCTCTGTAGATGAAGCTTCTCTCTTTAGGGCTCCATTTCAGAGGGAGATCATAATAAAAATAGTATCGCCTTCCTGATCTTCTCTAAGAAAGGACAGTGGAAAACTGTCCTTGATGACCCTCAGTCACCATTACAATATACATAGAATTCTAGAAGGCAAGGGCAGAAGGGGGCTTCACGCTCAGGGTGCCTGTGTTAGCTGGCTCAGACTGCTGTAACAAAATAACACCCAGGTCGGGGGGCATAAACAACAGGCATTTATTTTCTCTCGGTTCTTGAGGCTGAAGTCCAGGCCAGGCAGAGTTGGTTTCTGCTGCAGCATCTGTCCTTGGCCTGTGGAAGGATGTCCCCTTGCTGTGTCCTCACCCGGCCTCTGAGACCTCTTGGGTGGCTCCTCCTCTTCCAAGTGGGACACCAATCATGTTGGACTAGGGCCCCACCCTCCTGGCCTCATTTGAACTTAATCAACTCTTTGAGTACCCCCACCTCCAAATACGGTTACACTCTAAGGTCCTGGGGAGTGTGGCTTCACCCCATGACTCTAGGGGGATACACTTCAGCTGGTAGCAGTGTCTGACCTCCTCATTTTCCAGGTGAGAATCTCAGATCCAAAGAGGCTGAGTTAGTTGTCAAAATTCCCACAGCTGGTGTCTGCAGGACCTGGGAAGACCTGGACTCTTCCTGCCTTCCCCCACCTGCCTTTGTTTCCTGTTCCTTCCAGGTGTGACCTGACCACCTCCTGCCTGGGCTGTCACTCCTCCACCCTGCCTCCCCACCCCTTCTAATCTGGAAATGCTGGCAGTCTGGATTCCATGCACAGGAAGGGTTATTCGCTGTCACTGTGGAAGTTTAAGCAGTATGGGGGTGGGACGTGAGTAGGCACTTCAGGGCATGTATTTGGGGATCTTGAGGCTCCTATATGCAGTCATCCAACTTGGGGGCCATGGTCCCATAGTGTGACCCATAGGTAAGTAAAGTATTAATGCACTTTTTATTTTGTGGCTGCACCCCAAGCCTTGTGGGATCTTAGTTCCTTGACCTGGGATTGAACCTGGGCCCTTGGCAGTGGAAGCATACAGTCCTAACCACTGGACAGTCAGGGAAGACCTGGCTGTTAATGCACTTTAAAGAGCCCCCTTGATAAGAACTCTTCTGTGTTTGTTCTGTAGCACTGGGAATGCCTAGCAGCTAGAAAATGCGCTTCATCTTACTGCAGCCGTGTGTCCCACTAACCATTTACACATCCGTGGGGAGGAGAAAACACATCTGTCAATCCAGCCCCACTTCACTGGGGAAGATTTAATAAGGAGAGACTACCCCGAGGCCTCATGCTTTTAAGATTTCAACGCTTTTATAGAATAGACCACAGCACATGCCCATGTGAAATGTAATATTACCATTCATCATTAATGTGTCACAGGCTTGTCAAAATTCAGCAGTTTTGAATTTCGTGTTTTTCATGCTAATTGACAACATCCAGAAAAGCCCTTCCTAAGTGCCGTGGACCAGAGGCGAATCTGCCATCACATTTGTGAACCAGGGGCCCTTATATGCACGTAAATCCAGCTGTTAGTTCCATGGAGAGTTATTTGGTGTCTAGTATGTGCTTGTCTGCCCAGTGGGTCTCCTCCTCTGATGGTCTTCTCTTCTTAAAGGGCACCACCACCTGAATCACTCAGACCAATTGCCTGCGTCATCTTCGGGTCCAATCCATGCCCTCCCCTCACCTTCTTCATCCAAGCCAGGAGCAAGTGCAGGTGGCTTCGCCTCCCAAATGCATTGCATACCCACCCAGGACAGCAGCTTCAGCCCCAGGTTACGACCACCTGGACCCCAGACATGTCCTCCGCTCTGTTCTCCTTGCCTCTGCCAGCCCATTCGCCATGCAGCCTCCAGGGTGCTCTTGTAATCAACGCTTCATGAGCTCCTGTTATCCCAGGTTTAAGACTGTGGAGGGGTTAGGGGGGCCCTTTCCAGTTACTGGAGTACAAGCCCCACTCCTCCCTAGGGACCAGGGGCCTTGTGAGATCCAGCCCCGCCTCTCCCCACCTCCACTGTGTCCATCATGGACCCTCAGGCCCCTTGTCGTCTTCCTGTCCCTTAAGTGAGCCCCGTGTTCCCAGCTCAGGACCTTTGCTCTTGTAGTTCTTCCTCCTGGAACCCCCTCCCTCTAGCTCTCTGAACCCCTCCCCTTCCCCGTCATTCACATCCACCTGGATGGGGTTTTCTCAGGTGCCTCCTGAATCCGCCATTCCCTAACATTGCTCTCATTTTCCCTAACATTGCTCTCATTTTACTTTCTCCAGCTGGCTGTTATCTCAGGTTTTCATGATCTGACTTCTTGCTGTTTAAAACTTCTGCCCGTGTCTTTATTTACCTGCCTGGCAGCGAGTCTGGTTCTCACCGCAGGATTGGGTGTGGGATGTAGCAGCTGCTCAATAAATTCAACTACTGTCTGTGGATGGTCCGCCTGCCTAACTGACCACAAATACTCAAGCGTCTCTGACGCTGTCCCTGCCCACTGGTGATAGAGGTGGACGGGTAAAGAGATATGCTGCGATTCACAGCAGTGAGGGCCTGAAGGCTGATTGGTCAAAGCCTCACCTCCGAGACATTGAAACCCTGGTGCAGCGGTCACTCCCACCCGGGTGCGGAGGGACCCGGGCTCCGGCCCCTGCTCTGCAGGCCTCACCCCTCCTGCGGGGGCCCTTGGATCCCTGAGTTACCCCTTCTCAAACCTCCCATCCTACTGGACACCCGCCTGGGGCCCAGGGCGTGCCAACTGCGTGGTACCCAGGAGGCACTCCACTAACGGCAGCTCTTTGGTCCAGGGCCCTGGGGATGCCGCGTGGACCTGCAGAGATGCCCAGAGATCCCCAACTCCCCCGCTGGCTCTTCCACTCGCATTTCTACTCCTAGTCCCTGAACCTTTCCTCCATCTCAGCCCCTCCTTGTCTCTTTTCTTGAGAAAGTGAAGTTGCTCAGTCGTGTCCAACTCGTTGCGACCCCATGGACTGTAGCCTACCAGGCTCCTCCGCCCATGGGATTTTCCCAGCAAGAGTACTGGAGTGGGTTGCCATTGCCTTCTTCAGGAGATCTCCCCAACCCACAGATCGAACCCAGGTCTCCCACATTGTAGGCAGGCGTTTTTACCATCTGAGCCACCAGGGAAGTCTCTTCTTCACATTTTCATCAAAAAGAAGGTCCTTTAAAAAAGAGGGCAGTAGAGGGCAGTGTGGCCCAGGATCCCAGGCAGCGTGTTTCATGGACTGAGCCTGCTGCCTGCTGTGGGTCACTGTGATCTGATAAGAGTGGACAGAGGCCTTTGCCACCAGAGGTCTTTTCCAGGCATTATAGTTCCCCCTGGTGGACACAGATTTGTCACAGGATTACTGCCATCAAAAAAGACCAAACACACACACACAAAACCAACTAAAGTTTACAAAGATGCTATAATCTTTAAGCCCACATAATTCCACTCTTAAGAATTTATCCTAATGAAGAAAGTAAAAAAAAAAATATGTGAGTGACGCAAATCAAATGTGCAACACTAGGGACGTATAAATTACAGGGCATCCACATGAAAATATGGTGGCTCAGATGGTAAAGAATCTGCCTGCAATGTGGGAGACCTGGGTTCGATCCCTGGGTTGGGAAGATCCCCTGGAGAAGGGAAAGGCTACCCACTCCAGTGTTCTTGCCTGGAGAATTCCATGGACAGAGGAGCCTGGCAGGCTACAGCCCATGGGGTCACAAAGAGTCGGATACAACTGAGTGACTAAGCACACATGAAAATATGAGAGGACCATAAAAATATTAAGCAGGAAGACGTGGAAAATTCCTAACAGGAGATACCGAAGTTACACTATTGCCACAGCTGTGAAGGGATTTTCAGTGGAAAGTTTTCATTTTCTTTGTGCCATGAGATTATGGGTGATATTTAAATTACACTTTTTTCCCCTTGAAAGTTATTTTGTCTTTTCAATTACTCCCCATCTCTCAAAGAAACAATTTAATCTTTTATCTGACTGTGGGATCCCCTATCAATATGTAACAATACTGACTGTTAATTTACTAAGGCTGCTATACAAAGTACTGCAGGCTGGAGGGCTTAAAAGACAGAAATTAATTTTCTTACAGTCCTGGAGGCTGGAAATAACGATCAAGATGCCAGCAGGGTTAGTTTCTTCTGAGGCCTCTCTTCTTGGCATAGATGGCTACCTTCCCCCCCACCCCCCGCAGGTGTCTGTCCTGTAGACTTCAGTCATATTGGATTGGGGCTGACCCTATAAATGACCTCATTTTAACTTTATTAGCTGCAACAATCCTGTCTCCAAACATGGTCACATTCTGAGGCACTAGGGATTAGAACTTCAGCATATAAATTCTGGAGGACACAACTGAACCCTTAACAGTGACTATTATAACAATTCCACATATTTATATACAGTCTTCACCTTTAGATGACTTATTTTATAATTGTCAAAGCTTAAGCATTATCTGTGATGTAAAAGGTAGTATAATAGTATTCCTTATGCTTTATCATGAACTACAACCAAATTCTTTTCTTCAGTTTAAGTCTAGTTTTGTAATTACTGATCTTTGCTGCCTCTTTCCAGTAACAAGTTGTAATTATTCAAGGGACATTTTGGGCAATTGTTTAAAGAAAATTGCTCTTACTCACTGAGTTTTTCCCCTAGATTTTTATTTATGAACTGTGGTGTGTATGTATGTACTGCATACACACAATCTATATATTCATACATACATATGTTCAATTATTGAAAACTACCGCAGACTCTAATCCTGTTTTTGCTTTTCAAACTCATGCTTATGAATTAGAAATGTTATCAGTGCTCCTGGCCTATCATAATCCTATTCTTTTAGAAACCATTTTCTCAGCGTTTTAGGTTCTAGGGATTTATTATTGGTGTGTTTGCCTCTCACATTATAAAGTACCAAATGTTTTCTCCTGAATAGAAATAAAGAAGGGAAGAATGAATGCAAGACTCCAGAGGTTGCTCATAAAAATTAGCCTGCTTTAATCTCTGTCTGCAAAATGCCCCAGTAGATACATTTTTGAGAATTTACCAGAGGCAAGAGGATGTTTATTTCTTTAGGGACTCTCTTATTGGAACTTCCTCCCTGGTGCCTCAGCTGCAGCTCTTATCCAATATCTTCTGAAGGCCTGGGGCTTATGACACAGGGTCATTGGAAGAATAGAATATCACTTCTTGTATATAATAGCGATTGGGAATTTGGGGGTTGGTGCTAGGTATGGAAAGGTGATTACTTTGGCCACCTGATGCAAAGAGCCAACTCACTGGAGAAGACCCTGATGTTGGGAAGGACTGAAGGCAAAAGGAAAAGGGGGCAACAGAGGATGAGATGGTTGGATGGCATCACTGATTCAACAGACATGCATTTGCACAGACTCTGGGAGATAGTGAAGGACAGAGGAGCCTGCCTTGCTACAGTCCATGGGGTCCAAAGAGTCAGACATGATTTAGCGACTGAACAACGATAACTGAGGCTGCACAGCTCCTGATTTACTGAAGCAACAGTACAATTCAGGAACAGCTCTAGGATGAAAATCAATCAATCATTGCTGATCCCCGCGCCGCCGCCCCCCCCCCCCCCCCCCCCGCAAATAGAATGCCAGGCCTTGAATCATCCCGCCACGAACATAAACAAAATCACACATTCGATGGAAGTCCTGTCCTTTCTGACCGCAGGTGACCATAACCTTTTCAAACCCAGTCTTCTTAATCATGGTAGTCATTTAAAAAGTATTTTAGCTCATAAAACATTCAAACAAATAATAGGATTTTCTTATATACATATTGTTGCAGGTGTTCATTGGGAAGTGAGTCCTGTCAATTAAGCACACAACCTCCGAGGGGGGAAGGACAGATGGAAGGTCAGACACACAGATGCATTTCCATCACAAGTAGAACTCCGCTGTCCTGCTCATCCTGCATCTTGCCTTTTTTATTTAACAATGTATTACAAGTCATTCCACGAAAATATTGACCTTGCTTTTTTTTTTAAGTTACCTGTATCCCATTGAATATGGGGTTTGTCCTGTGTGTATAGTGGACTTAGCATCATTTATTTAACTAGCCTCCCCCCCACTATTTCCCAAAGGCAAATCATGCTGAACTAGTTATCCTTCATCAGATTTTTTTGGTTCTCTTGTGAAATTGTTGACTTAAAAAAGATATGTGCATTTAATTTTTTTTCTCCAGTGTAACTGATTTGTTGTTATTCATTTCTTGACCTTTTTTTTCTGTTTTATTCCATGTATGCAATCTATATCATCAACTTACTGTTTAGATTTACTAGAGTTAAAGATACCAATATTAGTATTAATATAGGAAAAGCACATTTTTCCCATATAAAACAGTACTTGTTAAAGAAGACTACATGGTGAGCATTTTTTATTACTTTCATTTGAGTGCAATGTGCTGTATTTCTAGTTAAGAAACAGTAAAAATGGTTCTCAGATTCCCCTAGCTCCACATATATCCATGTGTGTGCATGTGTGTGTGTGTATATAAAACAGTGTAGTGGTGAAGTTTTTATTTTGCCAACATACATCTTCATCATCATTATACAGAGTTTCAAAATCTAAATATGAGCTTTCCTTTTACAAACACGTCTAAATTTATCCTCTGAGATATTTTCCCTGTCATGTTATTTTGCAGATTTTCTTTCCATTTTTTGGTAAAAACTTTATTGAGATATAATTCACATGCCATACAGCTCCCCCATTTGAAAACAATTCAGTGGTTCTTAGTATATTCACGGAGTTATGCAGCTGTAACTATAATCTGTTTTAGGACATTTTCATGACCCCAAAAAGAAACTCCAAACTCTTTAGCTGTCACCCTTCCCAAGCTCCCATCCCTAGGATTTCAATTTTGAAAAATACTTGAACCTGCAAAGCAGCTCCTCAGTTTATACCCCCACTGTTGCTCCATCAAAGGCCAGTTTTCTCCTACTTTCCCTGTTTTATCGGAATATTTCATCTAGATCAAGCTTGTAGATAAAAAAAATCTCTTGCTTTGATCTGCATGTATTGAATCATGAATGGTGCCGACCATCTGTTCTCGTATTTGTAGACTGTGCTTCATCTCTGCACTGCCTTGTGGACCTGTTGTAAATACAAACATTGCTGTCACTGCCTTATTTTGATCCCATTCACCGTGGCAGGGTGCATGGGGCAAAGACTGTGAAGTTAGTTCACCTGAATTACAGAAACAAGAGCACCTGCCAAAGAGACCCCTTGCACGCAGAGACACCTACCCTGGAGCTCATTGCTCGGGGCTCACCAGTAGTTACCGTGTGTCTCCTGTCCTTCCCGTCCTTTTCTGTTGGAGGACCCTTCACCTTCCCCCAGTGTAGGTGAAGTGATTGCTGTTTGTGTGGAGGTGGGGAGGAGAGATGGACTGGGAGTTTGGAATTAGCAGATACAAACTATTACGTATAAAATGGGATAAACAACAAGGCCCTTTTGTATAGCACAGGGAACGATATTCACTATCCTGTGATAAACCGTAATGGAAAAGAATTTTAAAAGAATGTATATATGAGTAAATAATTGTTCCTCTATTGGCCTCAGTTTGACTGTGTCTCACTCCATCGAGCACTGTTTTTAATGGACATTCCATGGTTGTTGTTCTGTTAAAGCCCAGTCACTCCAGGATAAACCTGTCTTTGCGTGTACATCTCTTCCCTAGTCTGTGGATCCTGGGTGTTTCTTTCACTAACTAGGGTCCCTGGTGAAATTCTAACAACTTGCCCAGGTTGGGGGAATCTTTGGGGAAAAGTGGAGCTCTGTTCAGACCCCTGGGCATAGGGGATTCCTCACCGCTGCCTCCAAGCCTGAGCCACTGTGGCCTTCAGTTCCTGGTAGGTTCTGGCTGTTTCTATGAGGCCCGTAACCTCCCTCTTCCATAATCTCACTGCCAGGGACCAGAAAACCTCAGCCCACTTCTGCAATTCCTGCTGTATTTATTAGCGAGCGAGCGAAACGCCCTCTTGCTACCGGTGGTGGAAAGCCCAGTGCACACTCAGCCATCATCCTGACATGTATATTGTTGTTGTTATTGTTTGGTTGCTCAGTCATGTCTGACTCTTCCTGACCCCATGGACTGCAGTCCACAGGGGAGAAAAAAGTCATCTGTGCAATAATGTCCTTGTGCATATTAATACTTGCAGCTTTCCTCTGTTTGTGATTTTTTTAAATACAAAACTGGTTTTTAAAAACCTCAAGAGTAATTATAGCAATGGCTTAAACTCTAGACCAACCAAAGACTTTTGAGAAGTGTTTTTTTCATCAGCATTCTTTAGAGTTGCTGGCACCGGTGGCAGTAAGAACCAGAGGGCTTTTCTGGTCAGCCTGGTTATTGCTTTTAAATTCTCTACAGACAGTGTATCCTTTTATCGCCCACACCTGAGGTGGGCAGCACTCACCACCTTGCCCTCAATACACCAGAGGATCCTAACTTTCTCAGATTGTGTATCAGAATCCCCCATCAAACGATGGGACCCAGGGCACGGGGCCAACTGAAGTCCTGGACCAGGAAGGCCCTTTGGGACAGCGTTAGGCTCCTGGGTTGGGTCGTATTCTTACACACTGTGCACACAGAGCAAGATCGAGCCTGTCCACCACTCATTTCATCAGGGAAATAGTGTCCTTAAACATCTCCTGCCTTTGCAGCTCTTACTCCACACACTGTGTGACCCTGGGCCGGTCACAGGAGCTCCCTGGGCTCAGGTTCACCCCAACATCCAGGGTCTGTGTTGAGGCTCAGATGCTGTAGGCGGGAAAGCGTCTTGCGTGCATGCATGTGTGCTAAGTCGCTTCAGTCATGTCTGACTCTTTGAGGCCCCATGAACTGTAGCCCGCCAGGCTCCTCTGTCCATGGGATTCTCCAGGCAAGAATACTGGAGTGGGTTGCCATGCCCTCCTCCAGGGGATCTTCCTGACCCAGGGATGGAAGCTGTGTCTTCTGCAACTCCTGCTTTGCAGGCAGAATCTTTACCACTGAGCCACCAGGGAAGCATCTTACAAACCATGAAGCTCTGCAGAAGGAAGGGCATCTTGCCCTGGTCCTTCCACCCACACCTTGATGTTGTAGCGTGGGGGTTGCAGACTCGAGGCTCTGGGCGCATCCTGGCGGGTTTGTGACCATGTGCTCTCCCGTCCCCCCCCTCCAACAGCTTTCCACGCGGCCAAGTGTGAGAAGCTGCAGCGGGAGAAGGCGGAGTTGGAGCGGCGCTGTGAGGCAGAGGTACGGAACCTGGGCTGGCAGCAGGAGGCCGAGCTGCGGGACCTGGAGCGGCGGCTGCAGCTGCAGTTTGAAACCGAGGTGGCCCGGCTCCAGGAGGAGCACCACGCGCAGCTGCTGCGGATCGGGTGTCAGCACCAGGAGCAGGTGAGTCAGCCCGGCCCGCCCTGCCCTGGGGAGCCGCGGGCTGGAGGCAGAGGGGAGCCGGCTGCCTTAGCCCGGAGTCCTGCCACAGGTGAGCTCCCTGGTCCCCACCCTCACGCCTTGGCTCTGTCCCCTGTCCCCTCCCCATCATCCCCTCCAGCCTCCTCCCTTGTCCTCCCAGGCACACTCCCACCTCGGCTTTTGTGCTGGGCTGTGCCCACTGCCTGATAAGCTTCCCTGGTGACTCAGTAGGTAAAGAGACTGCCTGCAATGCAATGAGACTTGGGTTGGATCCCTGAGTCGGGAAGATCCCCTGGAGGAGGACATGGCAACCCACTCCAGGATCCTTACCTGGAGAATCCCGTGGACAGAGGAGCCTGGCGGGCTATAGTCCTTGGGGTTACAAAGAGTCAGACACGACTGAGCGACTGAACCAACACGCCATGCCTGGAGTGCTCTCTCTCTAGACATGCCATGGCTCCCTCGCTCCCTCCCTGCTAGACTTTTCTCACTGAGGCCTTTCCTCACCCAGAATTACAGCTCCTTCCCCCCACATGCACACTCCTGTCCTCCTCCCTGCTTTAATTTTTCCTGGGCACTTATTTCTACCTAATGTGTGATTAACTTGACTTTGTACCCTGTTGATCTTCTGCATAGCCCATGAGGGCAGTGGAAGTAACAGAGAACATGTGTATCTAGCACATGCTGAGGGTCATGCTCTGCTCCTCCCTCTTTTCATGGACTAACTCATTTAACCCCTATAGTAACCCTACCAGGGAGGAACCATTATTATCCCCATTTTACAGGTAAGAAAACTGAGACCCGGAGGTTAAATACCTTGCTGGAATTCATGCTTATGGAAGAGCCAGGGTTGGACCCAGTCTGAACCCAGGGTCCGTGCCCTCAAGCCCTGAACTAGGGTTTTCTGCTGGATTTACTGCGGAGTCTCTGGCTTGGCGCTGCCTGCCTGCAGAGGGTAGGCCTTCAGTGTGTATTTGCCTGATGAAAGGAGGATTCAGCTCACTAACCTTAGCCTGGCAGTCTTCCCAGAGAGGGTCATTCATCCTAGAACAGCTGGGGAAGAATTCCCAGGGAGCCAGTCAGTGTGAAAGCGGGTTGGGAGCCAGGCATGCCCGTCCCCACAGCCGGCTGCAGGGTCCATTACAGCTTTGGCACCAGGGTGAGCTGAGCCTGCTCTGCCTCCATGAAACTCATCTGCTCCTTCCTTTTCTCTTCTTCCTAAGCCCCTAAGGCTCTGATGCCCTAGTGCCCACCTTCTAATTGGTGTATTGTTGCCCAGAGTCTGCTTTGCTATCCCTAAGATCAACTGGCACTCATGAAGAGCACTCTTCACATCTCAGGCTAATGCCAAGTGGCCCTTCACAGCCATGAACATTTGGGCTGCATCCCCAGTAGGTATCCCAGACAGCGATGGTCCCCAAGGCTTGACAATCATAGGGGAGAAATATTAGAGTAATAATAAGTACTGTCGTTGGAAAGAGCAGTCTCCGATTTGACAGCACTTTCATCTATTCAGCATCTCAGCGTCTTCTGTTCAGCATCCTCCTACTTTTAGAGGCTTGTGGAAACCAGACACACCTGCCTTTCTAAAGTGGTGTAGACTTAGAGGCCAAAAACAGATAGGTGACAGGTAAGGTTACCTGCTAGGCTAAGATTAGAAATGGAACCTTCAGCATCTGCCCTCTTCAGCTTGCTCTAAGTAGACATTCACTCGGCTGCTGTCTGTAGTCTTACCTGCTTCTTGACTCACTGATACAGGTCAGTCCTGGGGCAGATATCGGCTTGTCCTGTGTCCTATATCCTGGGGTAGTCAGGCCCAATTTTACATGGAGAATGTATGTATACCCATATTCACTGATTTTGGGTCGAAACTTTTGGTTGGTTGAGAGGATGCCAAGAGATGGGAGGAACGGCAGGAGGGGGTTCCCCAGCAGGAGGAGGAGCCTCTGAATGAAGGCTCGCATGGGGGTGTCGTGTGTGGGAAACCACGGAGCCGGGGCCCCTGCTGAATGGAGCCCATCCACCAGCCGAGGGACCCTGGGCAGAAGCTTGCTAAGCTGGGCACTCCTGGGGGGGTGTGGTCTCACCCACCTCTAAGCTGAGACTGTAGACTTTAAAAGATTTCATTTTGTTGTTGTTGTTTAGTTGCTAAGTTGTGTCTGACTCTTTGCGACCCCATGGGCTGTAGCCCGCCAGGCTCCTCTGTCCATGGAATTCTCCAGGCAAGAATACTGGAGTGGGTTGCCACTCCCTTCTCCAGGGGATCTTCCCGACCCAGGGATCAAACCCACATCTCCTGCATTGGCAGGTGAACTCTTTACTACTAAACCACCAGGGAACCGAAAGATTTCATACTGGGAGAGACTGGAGGCCCTGACTTTTCCACTTGAGAGTGAGTTACATGAGCTACTTTTGTAGATTTTAAAAGAGCTCTGTCTTATGATGGCTTCGAGTTCTGTTCTTCTGGATCCTTTCTAATAGCTAAAGTGATTCATTCATTTATTCATTCACCTATGTGAAGAATAGTTAGTGAATGCCCTCCATACACAAGGCCTCATGATACTGCAAAATATGCCAGGATTTATAAAATGTGGACGTGCCTGCTCCATAGCCTCTGGTTATAGATCCGGGGAGTTTCTGAAGCACGTGCTCCAGAAACTGTAATACTGGGTGGGAGATACAGCTATTTTGTTCAGGAACTGCAAGTTCGCTTCCAGCTGGGAGGATGTGGGAAAGCTTTATGGCGGAGGTTGCATCTGCACACTTTGTATTTGAGCCGACCTTTCCTCTAGAAACCCCTGGAGGAGGGCATGACCACCCACTCCAGTATTCTTGCCTGGAGAATCCCGTGGACAGAGAAGCCTGGTGGGGCTACAGTCTATGGGGTTGCAAAGAATCAGACACGACTGAGCCATTTTCTTTCACTTCCTCTAGAAACCCATTGGTTTGGGGATAAGGCCAGGGATGGATGGTTTAAATCTGTGAATTATTCAGACCTCTGAGTCTGCTTCTGCGGCTGAATGTTGCCTGTTATCCTGGCCTTCAACTTCTCTGGCAGGGAGCATGCGGTGACAAGGAGGAAGGTGAAATGCACACCATTTCCAGGTAGAGGAGACGCCCGGGTGTTTGGTTGAGGAGGGGACTCGGTGCCTGAGCACAGTGGGATCTGGAAGGAAGGTCTGTGGTTTCGGTGATCTGTGCAGACCCTCCACTCGCAGGTCTTCCTCGTGGGGTGGTCGATTCACGATGCTAACCCACGCCTCCTGCCGCCTCTGTCCTTCTCCAGCCTTGAAACTCAAGTTCGCTGCCCCAGCCTCTCCCGGTGCCCTGGTGTCCCGACTGTGCTGGGAGGCTGCTTCTGTTCTGGCCCAGGAGTTTTTTTTTAAACTTATTTATTTTACTTTTGTCGGCACTGGGTCTTCGTTGCTTTGTGCAGGCTTTCTCTAATTGCCATGAGCGGGGGCTAGTCTTCATTGCAGTGTGCGGGCTTCTCGCTGAGGCGGCTTCTCTTGCGGCAGAGCACGGGCTCTGGAGTGTGGGCTCAGTAGTTGTAGCTCACCGGCTTTGTTGCTCTGCGGCACATGGGATCGCCCTGGATCAGGGATGGAACCCATGTCCGCTGCATCGGCAGGCGGATTCTTATCCCCTGGACCACCAGGGAAGCCCCTGACACTGGATTTTCAGAGGCTTTATTCCAGTCCTCCCTCGTTAAGGCAGGCTGACCTCTGATGTTACCACAGGACCCCCCCCCCCCCCCCCCCCCCCCCCGCCCAGGAAAATCCAGCTGTCCATTCGCCGCGAGAGGCAGAGGTCATGTCTCTGGCCACACATGGGAGTCCCTTGGGGGAGCTGCTGACGAAACACCCCTTCTCTCCACACCTGGAATCGGAGTCTCCGAGTAGGAGTCCCCGGGGGCCCAGAGCTTCTGGTGTCAGGGGCCGAACCGGGCCTCATTCTTTGCCCTGCAGCCTAGTTAGGGCACAAGCATGGGTGTGGCTTGGCCTACTGCTTTTCTTATGTGCCTTTACAGGTACCGTGTGACTCTTATTTTAAAAGTCTGATTATAGAGGTGTTTCATCAAATTGGTGCTCATTCTGGAGCTCACGGCGCATTAACAGAAGCCAGATTGCCCGAGCTTCCCCATCTCAAGGCACATGAGGCAGAGTTTTCACTGTAAACACAGATGCTTTTCCTTTTTGCTCCAAACATACTCATCCACGGAGCCTGGTATTTAGTGATCTGAGTTGTGACCTTTGACCCCTGCCTCTAAGACCCTGTGGCAGTTTTTTTCACCTTCTGAACTGGCCCTGAAGCCCCTCGCTCAGGGCCCCCTGATATTCTGGATTCTGCGTCTTGAGCAGAGATGCCTTTTCAGAGGAGCCTAAGTGTCCATCCTCTGGGTTTTCGTTTGCTTTGTCTCGTATCCAGGACACACTTTCTCCCGTTTCCTAAAGAAATGATCCTTTTAGACTCAGGGCGGACGCAGCATCCTCACACTTCTTCAGATCTACAGAGGCCACTTTGGTGGTTGTCTTGTGTCCTGACTGACTCGTCCCGCAGAGCAGGCGCAGTCACCATCAGCAGAAACCACACTTTCTAATCAAAGAGAATGAGGTCCCAAGGGGCCCTCCATCTTCCAGCATGAGAGCCCCACCCATCACAGCATGGAGCCTCCGGATGCTGGGATGTGGCTGAATGGGAAAGACGGGGGCGTCTGGACACCTGCCCATCTGGCGGGCGGCAAAGGCACCACCTGATGGGGGATACAGTCAGCCAGGGAGCTCGGGCAGGGCTGGCCATCGGCTCCGAGCCGGTACCAGGGGTGCTGTAGCAGGAATGCGGGATGAGAGGGATGGTGAGTCGCCTTGGCATCTGGAAAGGAGCGTTGTTCAGAGGGCCCTGGAGAGAAAAGACAGGGGCGGCCTCCTCTGTCTCATCAGACAGGAATACATGTTGTGGGGGAGCAAATGGGAGTTTAATCTGGTTTTCTTTAATGAGGAGATGTAAAGCCATGCTTCTTCATTCGAAGCCTCCCCTAATTGCATTTTGCGAGTGGCTGGATGAAGTAAGCCCACAGCTCTGTTCTTGACCATCTAAGAGAAGAGGGTGGCTTCCCAGGCCTTTGCTTTGATGGGACTCAGCTAAACAGCAAGCAGCTGTGGAGACAGCCTGGTGCAGGGAGCAGCTTCTCTGAACGACTGGGACTACTTGCTGGGCACAGGGACAGATCCTTCCATGGCAGCTCAGAGCTCTGTGCTCTGGGAGGAGGGAGGAGGCTGGTCCAGCAGTGGGTATTTATTTTGGTGGGGAGCGGGGAGAATTCCCCAGGGTTCTAAAAGGAAGAAAATGAAGCTTCACCCAGCATAAGTTTGCCGTGGCATGTAATGATTCAGCACCTCTGTCTCTTTTTTGGTGTTCCCAGGTGACTCAGCAGTAGAGAATCTGCATGCCAATGCAGGAGCCACAGATTCAAGCCCTGGGTCAGGAAGATGCCCTGGAGGAGGAAATGGCAATCCACTGCAGTATTCTTACCTGGAAAATTCCATGGACAGAGGAGCCTGGTGGGGCTGTAGTCCATGGACTCATAATGAATCGGACGCGACTGAGCTACTAACATGATACCAAAAAAAAAAAAAAACCGATCTTCCTTGGGTCCACTTATCTGACTCTCTTCCAATGCCTGCCAACCTGGAGGTCTTCTCAGGCTGAGTGCTCAGACGGGCTGCTGCTCCATGTTCTGGAAAGAAGCCAGGAGCCATGGAGGAGAAGCTGTGGGGATTGAAACTGGGACCAGAGAGAGGATGGTCAGGAGTGCATGGCCCCTTTCTCATAGAGGGAACGGCCTTGAAAAACCATCCACAGGTCTAGAAACCCAAATCACTCAAGAGGAAGGACCATGATGCCCTAATTTTGGCTCACTGGCTCTCACTCTTAGTCTCTCAGTAGTGTCCGATTCATTGCGACCCTGTGGGCTATAGCCCACCAGGCTCCTCTGTCCGTGAAATTCTCCAGGCAAGAATACTGAAGTGGGTTTTGCCATGCCCTTCTCCAGGGGATCTTCCTGACCCAGGGATTGAACCTGGGTCTCCTACATGGCAGGCAGATTCTTTACCATCTGAGCCACCAGGGAAGCCCCGTCTCTTGCTGCTTTCCTTCAGAACATTCTGGGCTCTCCTCTTGTTGCATATGGAGGAATTGGGGAATCAGTATTGCATTCCTAGGAGCCCCTCTGAGAGGCTGTAACAGAGATCATGCCCTTACATCATCCTTAATCTACTGGGTGTGTCATTTCATCACCACTGAATCAGAGACCTGCCTCCAACAAGCCAGAAGGGCATGAGTTTACCCACCACCCTCACCAGTTGGGGCAGACCCACCACCAGGACACAAGATATTCTTCTGGAACATAGGCCTGGCATCCATCTCTGTTTTCTGGAACCACCCACAGCAATTTGGGCCAGAACCCAATAAATCAGAATCATTCCAAGCACCAGTGAAAGATTTTTCTTATACTGAGCTGAGTAAAACACCTCCAAACAATGTGTGGGCATTTGTTTTTTATGGACAGCGTGCTACGGGCTTATGGGACATCACCAATGGAGCATAAAGGAAAGTTAGTTCCTTTTTTTTTTTTAAGTCAGTGATTTATTTTTTCAAGAGACTGAAAGACTTTGGACAACGAATCCATTAAAAACCTTCATATAAACAGGATTTGGACAATTAAATACTATGGCAATCAGCCTTTCTGCTGAGTGGATTCATAGCTCTGAGCCTCAAGTAAAATATTATTTAATCAAGAGTGACCAGTAAATAAAAGTGAATCATTGCATACCAAGTCCATTTTCATGTCGTAACGCAGCTTTCCTAACACTTGTCAGATTCACTGTTGGTTTTGCCAATGGTGTTTCTGTTTTAGTGGATAAAGTTCTCAATTACCATAGGAGAGAGAAGTCGGGCAAACCTCCCCAAGCAATGACAGGTCCAGAATAGAAATCAATCCCATTTTAAAATACGATAGTCCTTTGCATTCCCTTTACAAGCGGGCTTCCTTTCTTGTCAAAAGCTCTTCCTCCTAACAAATCAAAGATCAGTCTGTGAATGACCCCCTGAGAAATGAAACCCTCTGAGAAGTGGCTGGACAGTGCTCTGAACTGCCCCCCCCCAAGAGTTTCAGGGTCTGGGCACATGTCCTTCCAATGCCAGGTTTTGACACATGAGTATGTCACAAAATAAATGTAGTGGTTTGTAACTAGCATTTTGAAAAATATAAAATAACAAAAGAATGAAAAATTTAAAACCAGGTTATTGCAGGTAGGAAGGGAAAGTGCCGATCCATGAAATTTGGTGTCACACATGCGCCCATGTACACGTGTGTGTGTGTGTAACAATGTAAAATGGTGCTTTTACAATGGGTCACCGACAGAGAGCTTGGAAAAACATTGTTCCGGTTTGCTGTCATAGGGAGAGGTCACCTTATACAATGATTCCTGTAAGTCATACACTTGAAGTTAAAGTAATACCACAACAACAAATGGAGAAGGAAATGGCAACCCACTCCAATATCCTTGCCTGAAGAATCCCGTGGACAGAGGAGCCTGGCAGGCTATAGTCCTTGGGGTTGCAAGAGTCGGACACGACCGAGTGACTAAAACCACCACCAACAACAAAAATAACAAAAACAGTAAAGGTGGGGTGTGTGGTGGGCAGGCGGTGGTGGGGGATGTGTGGTCACGGAGGTCAGGGCTGGCTGCTTTCCCAGGGTTAAATTCCTGGAGATGTACCTTCAGCCAGAGAAACAGCAGCTTCTCGGGGGCAGCTCCCACAGCCTAGGCAGGGGAGGTCCACTCCGCCATCGGGGAGGAGCACGTTCATGGCTGGGGAGCAGGGGTGGTGAGCACACATCTGCCCACTTGCCTTGGGGCTGGTGAGCGGGCTGTTGGGTGCTGATTGCTGGCGTGGCCGGGGAGGCAGTGGCCGGGCGTTTGAGAGCCTCGTCCATGGAGTCAGGCAGCCTCAGGCTCTGCCACTGCTGGCTCTGCCACTTACTAGCCCGTGGGCAAGACGCCTCAGACCTCTCTAAGCCTCAGTTTCCTCATCTGGAAAATGGAGATGAAAAGACTGACTTTATTGCTGTGAGGGTTGAGTGGAGGATCAGGCATCAGGATACATGTTGGTTCCCTCCAGCTGCCTTGGCTGCTATAGCTCCCACCTGCCGCTGGGGGGCAGCACGGACCGCCTGGTGGGGGAGGACCCTCTTCTTTTCCTTATTACCTGGTGGAGGGCCTAGTGGAAGGGGCAGGAATGGAGGCGGGGGTGAGGAAGTGGTCCCGAGGAGGCCCAGGGCAGTGAGGAGGTGGCTGAGACAGCCCCCCACCTCCAGCTGGGAGCTGCTTCCTCCTGCGTGAACAGCAGTCCTGCTGCAGTGACTTCCCTGTGACATTCCACACCCCACCCACCCACCCCCGGCCCCAGGGTTCCCATGTCACCACCAGACCCTGGTCTCCTGCCTCAGTGCAAGGCTGGAGACGGCGGCCGTCATCTCAGCAGAGCGTCCCTCCCCTGGACGTCCAGGCCATTGACCCATCCCCTCATTCACGTCCGCCTCTGTCCTCCAGGCAGCGGGGCGTCGCAGCCTCGGGCCCCGGCTCTCTGAGTAACCAGAGCTGTGATCTCCTGCAGGTGGAAGACATCACCGCCAGCCATGAGACTGCGCTCCTAGAGATGGAGAACAGCCACACACTCACCCTCGCGATCCTGCAGGATGACCACGAGCACAAGGTCCAAGGTAGCTGACCTTGGGGGTGTGTGTGGTGTGGTGTGCGTGTATGTGTGTGGGGTGTGTGTGTGTGTGTGTGTGTGTATGTCCGTGTGTATGTGTGTGTGGTGTGTGTGGGGGTGTGTGGTGTGTGCGTGTCTGTGTGTGGTGTGTGTGCGTGTGCTGTGTGTGGAGGGTATGTATGTCTGTGTGTGTGTGTGGTGTGGTGTGCATGTATGTCTGTGTGTGTGGTGTCTGTGTGTGTGTGGTGTGTGTGGCCAGCAGGGTGGGGAGTGTGCACCCACTTCTCCCGCTGCAGACCAAGGGACCTCCCTTCACCTCTCCTTCCTCTCCTTTCTTCCTTCCTCTTCATCCTGGTATGTCCTTTGTGTTGCTTCTTGTGTTAAAAAAAGACTGAAATCCAGGGCCTGGGTAACTTCTTTCCTCTGAAGCTGTTCCTCTCAACCCTGAAGATTAGACCCCCCAAGGAGCCGTGGTCCTACCCAGGGTATGGAGTGGCTGGTCTGGGGTACAGCCTCAACTTGTTAAAGCTCGAAGGTGATTCCAGTGGGCGGCCAAGCCTGAGAACCACCGTTTTCAAGTAGGTGTAGAAATCCTGGGCTTTGTCTTGTGTGGTGGCCTTACGGTGGTCAGGACCACGCCAGCCTCTGATGGGGCCTGGCTGTCCACACCGTGCACTCAGACCACATTCACCATGGGCAGAAGTGGACTCGGGATCTTGCTTTTTTATGTTTTTTTGTATCTTTGAATTGTCTTTGGGTACCTAGGATTTTATTGGGTTGGCCAGAAAGTACCTTTGGGTATTTCCATACAATGTCACAGAAAAACCCAAAGCAGCTTTATGGCCAACCCAATAAGTCAGTCATAACAACAGTGACAATGTTTACTAAGTAGAGCTGAGATTTTTGACTCTGTGAAAGAAGCCTTTTACACATTCACATGCATATACATTACTATCTGTAATTTTTTTTTTCAGTTTCCCTTCTCCTCACTTTTTTCCCTCTCAAGTCAGCTGGTTGCTAAAGTAGATGGAAAATAATTAACATAAGAATAGATTAATACATTTTTTAAAAATGCCAGAATTTTCTAATGTGTAATTTTTGTAGTTGTGAAGGCCTCTATTAGCAATATAAAACCAAAATACAGTAATAAAAAGGCTGATACATTCAACTAAATAAAAATTGTCATAAAAACAACTTCAAAAGGCAAACTACAAATTAGAAAATGTTTTCTGCATCTATACTGCAGAGGACCAATTCTCTTAATATATCAGTTCAGTTCAGTGGCTCAGTCATGTCCGACTCTTTGCGACCCCATGGACTGCAGCACGTCAGGCCTCCCTGTCCATCTCCAGCTCCCAGAGTTTACTCAAACACATGTCCATTGAGTCGGTGATGCCATCCAACCATCTCATCCTCTGTCATCCCCTTCGCCTCCCGCCTTCAGTCTTTCCCAGCATCAGGGTCTTTTCCGATGAGTCAGTTCTTTGCATCAGATGGCCAAATGGGAGAGGGGTTCAGGATGGGGAACACATGTGCACCCATGGCGGATTCATGTCAATGTATGGCAAAACCACTACAATATTGTAAAGTAATTAGCCTCCAATTACAATAAATTAATTAAAAATTAAAGATGCCAAAAAACCAAAAAAAATTAAAGATGCTTGCTTCTTGCAGGAAAACTTATGACCAATCTAGACAGCATATTAAAAAGCAGAGACATTACTTTGCCAACAAAGATCCAGCTAGTCAAAGCTATGGTTTTTCCAGTAGTCATGTATGGATGTGAGGGTTGGACTATAAAGAAAGTTGAGCACCAAAGAATTGATGCTTTTGAAGAAGCATGCTTCTTGAGAAGCATGATGCTTTTGAGAAGACTCTTGAGAGTCCCTTGGACTGCAAGGAGATCCAACTAGTCCATCCTAAAGGAAATCAGTCCTGAATATTCATTGGAAGGACTGATGCTGAAGATTAATACATTTTAAGAATTGGAGAATCAAGAGTTTTAAAATCATTTTTAAAGTGTTCTTTGTCAATAACAAGGTGCACTGTGCAGCAATCAGTGTTCATGTGGTTGTCCCCTCAAGCTCTAGCCCCACCACCTCTGGGAACTCTTGGTGCATGGAAGAGTCCAAGCTGGAGGCAAGGAGAGGAGTACGGGAGAGGAATTTCCTGAGAACCAATTAAATGTATTACCTGTGTCCTGAGAGCACATCTCACTTTTAGAGTACCAGTTCCCATCCTTGGATGAACATTGGAACCACCTGTTTTTTTTTTAAATTACTGATGTGTAGATCCCATTACAGACGTTCCAATTCGATTGCTCTGGGGATGAAGCCCAGACATCGGGGTTTGTTTTTTTTTTAAAGCTGCCCAGGTGATTCTAATATGTAGAAAAATTTGAGAATCACTTAGAGCATCATGTTAAGTATGGGACGGAGTGCCATGACCTCGGGAATAATGAAGTACATCATGGGTACAGAGATAGTTGCCATGGTTTATGCTGTCTCCAGGATAGATGCTGACTTTAATTTGCTGGTGAGGTACTGGGATCTCCTGAAAATGTCCTAAAGCCCATCACCGCGCTGTAGGAAAATGGTCTCAGAAGAGGGGACATGAATGGAAATGTTACATTGAGCATTGCCTTTTGCTTCTGGATTTTCATGTAAACAGACCTGGTAGATTTTTATGATTAATGAGGTCTCACCTAGACACCACATCCAGGGCCGTTGAATTATATATAATGTGCAGACAATGCAGGCATATGTAACGGTAACTAAAATATTCATTATTATGGATGATGCTCTCAGTGGCTATTAACAGTAATCATTTAGACAGAGCAGGTAGACCAGAAGGCCACATGGTTTTATGGCAATGAACTAACCATACTTTTTTTTTTTTCTTCCAAATGTAAATTTCAGCTCTAACAACTGGATTTCTTAGAGAGCTTCACCATCATTAGTTAAAAAATCTGGGTCGATGGGAACCACAGAATTTTTCCTAATTGCAGCTCATGCCAGCCAGGGAGATAATTATTGGTCTCCAGTACTCTCCTGTGCTAAGCATATGATACAGGCTGATTAATGAGACCTTTCTTCCCTCCAGTTATAACATGAAAACAAATTGCTTCTGTAGCTAGAATGAGACGGGCTTCATCCAGCTAATAAGACCATTCCCATCTGGAGAAAAATAGAATCCATTTGCTTAATAATTCTTACATGACATCTCTTCTGCCTAACTTGCAAATTATTACTGGAATGACACTTTTCACAGAATAGAATGGTTCCAAACCCTCCAAGAGGATTACATTCAGTGAGTCCTTCCTTCTGCCTGAATGTCTCAACGTTGACCGTCTGCTCAAGCAAACCCTAGCAATCTGTGGTTTCCAGAGTATGGTCCAGAAGCCACCAAGGTGACCTTGCAGGCACCATCACTGGTCTTTCACCTGTCTATTCTCCAGCAAGCCCACACACTGCTCTCCTTGGAAGGCTCCCTCCTTCAGCCTGAAATTGCTGCTTTGTAGTGAAAAGGAAAAGTGATCCTGGGAGGGAAGAAAGTGGAGATTTAACATTAATCTTACCCACTGGTTTTACCATCAGGAAGAGCTGGAAAATCAATGAGTGTTGTGAATGGAGAAGCTGACTTGGCTAGGGTGGTGGTCGAGCTGCGTGTGAAGGGAATGTGTGTGTAGGTGGCTCTGTTTGCTTCCCTCCTTCCTTTCTGTCCTCTTCCTTTCACTCTTTCTTCTTTTTCCCTCCTATCCTCGCTCCCTCTCTCCTAAACAACATCACATATGATTTCAAACTAATGGAGAGGCTTAAGTCTGCTATATACTGGTGTCCTTTAGTCACTTCTGTCACCAGTCTTCATCTGGCAAAAGAATCTTGTTTGATCCCTTTTCAAAAGAAAGATCAGCTTAACAATTTGATGTCTCCTCTGCAGAACTGATATCGACCCACGAGCTTGAAAAGAAAGAATTGGAAGAAAACTTTGAAAAGCTGCGGCTGTCATTACAGGTTAGTATTTCCTAACTCTGACTTTAAGGTAATGGCAGCAGAGATTTGTTCCTGTCCACAGACATTTATGTGGCACCTGCTGTGTACTGGATCCTGCACTAAGCAGTGGAATGTGGGGGATAAGTAAGACCTAAATCCCTGCCCTTAAGGAGTTTTCTGTCTCCTCAAAGCTCGTCCTTGCACAGAATAGATAATACCATTAGTGCCACGGACTGCTCCCACGTGCTGTGGTCAGAGCCATGTTTAGGGGAGGGGGAGAGTTGGGGGCAGAGCATTTAAGGCAGGGGGAATGGGGTAAGGAGAGTCACGCAGGGTAGAAGACACAACAGATGTTCTGGGAATTGTTAAAGCAACTTCGATCCCCTGGAGACAAAAGCTTCTTGCTTTGGGGCATCCCACTTCCAACCTACACAAAGCGTGGGTCTCAGGTGCCAGGGGCGCTACCTGGCTTCCTTCTGACCTCGAGGGGAGAGTAACAGGCCTTTCAGATCACTTGCCTGCCTCTCCCTCCAGCCTGCCAGAGATGCCCACCCCCACCCCCTGGCCAACTGCTTCTATGAAAAGCTGCTGACTGGTCCCCAGGCCTAGGGAGGGGCTGTTTGAGAAGCCAGGGAGAGGTTGGTGGCCCTGCCTCTGTTAGCAGCTGTGGGTGTCCCAGTCCTAGAAAGATTACCTTTGAAATAGGGACGCTCACATTTGGAGGTTTGGAAGGCAAAGACCATAACTCAGATAGAAAGGCGGGAATTTTGCTTTTGGATGGCTCACTTTCCCCAGGCAGTGCTTCTTGCACAGTGTCCGCCCCGCCAAGCGGAGAATCTAGGATTATGGAGTGTCACTCTATTGAGTGGACTCTGCAAAAAATTTTAAATGGGAAGCTGCTTGCTGCATGCCCACCCCGATCCATCGATCCAGCAGTGGGCCTGCATATGTCCCCATACCCCTCATGTGGCTTATCCTTGGCAGGTTAACCCCAAAGTGCCTTCTTTGTGTACCCTACATTCCACACTGTGCTAAGTCGCTTCAGTTGTGTCTAACTCTTTATGACCCTATGAACTGCAGCCTGCCAGACTCCTCTATCCATGGGATTCTCCAGGCAAGCATACTGGAGTGGGTTGCCTTGTCCCCCTCCAGGGGATTTTCCCCACCCAGGGATCAAACCCGCGTCTCTTACCACTGCATTAGCAGGTGGGTTCTTTACCACTAGCGCCACCTGGGAAGCCATTCCACACCACCCAGATACATTACCCTAAGGAACACAAGCCAGGAATGTAACATCCGTGCTGTAATGTAATAGTCCAAAACAGAGTTTTGTTTCATCGGTGAGTCTTCACTTTGCCACTGACGTCACACAGTCATGAACTGTGCAGATTTTAGTTGTGACACGCCGGCAGAATCCATTTGCGCTGGAGACTTTCAGGTACCAGGTGGGTGCAGTTGCTTAAACCAATTTCCTTGGGCTGCTGGCTGCTAGAGAAACAGGTTTGGGGTAAGAGATTTCAGTTTGGGGCTTAAATCCCACTGTATCTCCTCTTAATAGATTTTAAATCACGGACAGTTACACAAGCTGTAAACGTTCGTTTACTCATCTGTAAAATGGGGATAATACCACTTCCTTCCTCAAGATACAAGCAGCTTAAGGTAAATAAATGTGTGTCAATGAAGAAAACTAATCAATAGTCAATCTAAGAAAGAAATGGAGAATTTTATTCAAGCCAGCCTGAGGATGAGAACCCAGGAGACAATCTTCATGGGGAATACAGTCATATATAATGGAATACTATTCAGCCATGAAAAAGAATGAATTTTTCCATTTGCAGCAACATGGATGGACTTGAAGGGTGTTATGCTAAAAGTGAAATGAGTCAGGCAGAGGAGGACAAATACTGTATGATATCACTTAGATGTGGAATCTAAAAAACACAACAAATTAGTGAATATAACCCAAAAAAAGAGACAGAGTCTTAGGTATAAAGAACAAGTTAGTGGTTAGCAGTGGTGGGGAGGGGCTGCATGGAGACAGGGAGACAGGATATAAGACAGTCTCAAGGATGTAATGACAACATGGGGAGTATGGTCAATATTTTGTAATAATTGTAAAATGGAAAGTAATCTTTCAAAATTGTATCTAATTTTTTTTAAAATTTAAACAAAGACAGAAATCCCTGAGACTGTCCCACCTGTTATAGGTCAATGCACAATTGTATCAATTTTTGAAATAAAAGGTCTAGCATCAAAGTAACACATTGTCAGTGTACATAGTCCAACAGGGTGAGTAGCAGGTCATTATGACACTTTAAAGGATTGAGAAAGAAATCTTATCTCCTAAGGAGTTACCTTGCTGGCACCTGAAAAATTTGCTTTTTTTTTTTTTTTTGGTCTGGTGAGCAGGCATTCCTGTGTCTTCTAAGCGGATCTAATTAATGTATAATGCAGGTACACAATGTACAGTGAAGAGGGGTAGTGGCCCAGATGGGCAGAGACGGTATTTTATGTTTAAAATTTTTCTGGTCCTGCCTTAAAAATAAATATATTTCATCATGTGTAACGTGTATAGAGCACTAGGCAACAGCTACTGCTTTATAATAGTTCTAGGCATTGTCATGTTTATCATCATCATTATGGTACCATAGTAATGACATAGGAGGCAGAATCCTTCAGGACCTGTCGTCACCGTGTTTAGTGGGGTTGGTGAGGGGTCAGGGGGTGTGCTCAGGGCTCGGGCAGAGCAAGGAGTCAGGGTCAGTTTGACAGCTTCCGGCTTGAACTTTACAAATACAGAGAGTTCTTCTTTGAGATGGATTAATTGTCCTTCTTGAAGTCTGGGCCGGGGGTGCGGCTAGAGGCCAGACTAGACACCTCTCTGCTGATGGTCTGCCTCTGTGAGGTTGGTTATTGAATTACTAAATGCCCCCCTCACTGCAGGCTTCTTGTTGGAGCAGAAGCGAGGATGGCATTCCCATCTCAGAGTCAGGTCACCTGCTTTGGGCACCCCCCAACCCCTGCATTCTCTGTGCGGCAGCAACATTCACCTGTCAGCGTCTTGTGGTCTGTTCTGGACAAGACACCGAGATGGGGAGACCGCGGGCATTTGGGGGCCTCTCCCCTGGCATGCAGTGCTCTTTTGGTGGGACCCAGTGGGGGGCCCTCTGACCTCAGTGCCCCGTGAGGAGCAGCCCGGGCAGAGGGCGCCTCCCAGGGGTCATGTCTGTGAGGACCGAGCTGGACGTCTCATGTGTTACCTGCAGGACCAAGTGGACACACTGACCTTCCAGAGCCAATCTTTGCGGGACCGAGCCCGGCGCTTCGAGGAGGCTCTGAGGAAAAACACGGAGGAGCAGCTGGAGGTACCATGAGCTCTCGGCCTCCCAGCACCCTGCAAGCCTGGGGCTCCCCCAACATCACCCCAAAGACAGAGCCCCTGTGCTGATCTGACTCCAGAGCGACAGCGGTCAGGGCCTGTCAGGATTTTAAACATACATCCATGGGCACCTGTCCTGAGTCAGGACGGCTGTGGGTTCTCCATCTGAGTGTCATTCTTGCCGCACTTCACAGGGCTCCCCAGCCACTGTCCATGAGCCCCTGGGACAAGCTGGACCTGGAAATGCCTCTGCCTGTACCCTCACCCCCACCCCAACACCCTATTCCTTCCCAACCCCAACTCCACAGAGAGGCATTGCTAAAGGTTGAAGGTTTCTTTTCCCAGAAACCCTGGCAAAATTCCTTCCCTCTATGTAGGGCTGCCAGGTGAAATCCATGACACCCAGTGAAATGTGAGATACACACAAATGAGTTTTTAAAATACGTACCCTACAGTACAAAAAAGTTGTTTATGTGATATTCAGACTTAATTGAACATCCTGTCATTTTATTTGTCACATCTGGCAGACTTACGCTAACAGTTCTTTTTCTACGATGCCTTTTTAAACTACTTTGCTCATTTCCTACACAGGGTGCAGAGGGGGCAGGGCTGTCCGTGGGCACAGGTAGGGACCTGTGTCAGTCTTCACCTGTGTGTTGAACCAAGTAGCCTGGGTGAATGTTAAAGGCCAATGTTGAATTTAGTGTTTTTGCCCACTAAGTTCCCTTGAGGGACTGGGCTGGTGGAATCTGGCCACCCCGGTATCTGACATTTCAGGGACTGATGGCCTCCCCTCTCCTGCTCCCCACGGAGCTGTATTTTTAGTCTCGCTCCCAGTGGAAACTCCTGGCGTCTTTATCAGGGAGGACTGTGAGCGTTGTCGCCCTCCCGCCCCCTCGCTCTTGTTCTCTGTTAAGCTTGTTAACAGGGACTAGATTTCGCTGAGTTCACGACACCGGTGAATGCTGGGCTTTGCCAGGGTGCCTGGGAAACAGCTCCTTGCTCTCTGCCCCTGCAGATTGCCTTGGCTCCTTATCAGCACTTGGAAGAAGACATGAAGAGTCTGAAGCAGGTGTTGGAGATGAAGAATCAACAGATACATCAGCAGGAAAAGAAGATTCTTGAGCTGGAAAAGCTGGTGAGTTGCCTGTAACCCTGGGAGGCCCGCATAACTGGTGTGATATTCCCGCTGCCCTCGTGGGTGAAAGGATTAACAGCATTTGGGGGAGCATCAGGCCCTTAGCTGTCCATTGCTTGCACCTGAGCAGAAAAGATCACAGATGAGGCTCCAAGCCTTGTTTTGGGAGCCAGGAGGAGTTCAGGAATCTCAGAGGTGGCCTCGTTTGTACAAATCTGGAGCCCATCTGAGTCCCTGTCTGCATCGACATCCATCACCGTGAGCTGCTGACTCCTCCCCTCCCAGGGGAGGACGTGTGGTGAGTCTGCATCTGGGGAGCATTGCTGATGGGTACCAGGCACCGTGCAGACACTTTGTGTCTGTCTGTCTAATAATTCTGACAGCAATCCACTGAGTGGGATTCCATCATCAGGAGTCTCCTTTCACAGATGCAGAGATGGAGGCTTAGGAAAAGGTCTTGTGTTACCCAGAGCCAGTAAGTGGCCCAGCCCAGGCAGGAACCCTGAGCCAGAGCTCCAGGCCCTGGCTTCCACCAGGTGGAAGCCTCACCTTTCAGCCTGGCTCCTGAAAAACTAGCAAAGGACGCGCCTTTGGGGGAATAGAACGCTCAGAGTTCACTGCCAGACCCTGTGGGTGCAAGGGTTGCAGCTGAGATAGTAGTCCAAAGTTAGCAGCAGGGAGGCCTGCCTCCAAAGAGATACTATCTTGATGGGAAGGTTGGCCCAAGGGACTCAGATAGAGTCATTTGTTTTCTTCTTATCATTATATTTAAATTTTTGATACTATAGAAGGAAAATATGCGCGTTATAGGTAATTATAAGATAAAAACAAGGAGATTAAAATGCCATATTTCTACCACTGTTAACACTTTCTTTTTCTTTTTTTTTTTGTTAGCACTTTCTGGAGGCTTTCCTCCATACAAGTGTACACACCCCAATATACAGCACGTGCATGCGTGCACACGCACGTACACAACTCAGGCATGTGCGCAAGCACACACCAGGGTTTTGCATCCTGCTTCTTTTCAGTTAGCACATCTTCAACTCAGCATCTCAGTAACTGATCGTCTCCTCTAACTTTTAAAGTTCTCTGCATGTCTCGGAAATGTCCTGGCAGCTGGTTTATCCAAACCAGGAGCTGGTCCCAGACCACCTGTTGTATTCAATCATCACGTCCGCTCTCCTGATCAAGCACCATCCCTCTCTGGGCGTCTCTAGCTGCACGGATGCTTGTCTCTTAGGATGGGAGCAGACAGGGCTGTGAGTGCCCATTACAGCATCCTGGATGAGGCTGGCCTCCTGGGATGTTCCAGCAGCTCAGCTTTCCAGCTAGGCCAGAGCTAAGGCCAGTGGGGACAGCTGAGGTGGACAGAGCCCTCCTCCTCCAGGCTGGGCTATCTGCATCCTTATCTGGTCAACCAGCAACCTCTGGGTTTATCCGGCTGTTTTTAGCCCTGCTCTAGGCAGTCTGTGGGCATGCAAGAGTTCTCATTCCAGAAACCTTTCCAGGCAGGGGTGGGGGCGGGGAGAGTTGATTGAATCACTTCCCATTTCCTAGGAGGGCTTCTTTGGTGGTTCAGATGGTAAAGAATCTGCCTGCAACACGGACACCCACGTTACATCCCCTGGGTCGGGAAAGATCCCCTGGAGAAGGAAATGGCAACCCACTCCAGTATTCTTCCCTGGGGAATCCCGTGGATAGAGGAGCCTGGTGGGCTGTGGTACACAGGTTCGCAAAGAGCTGGACACAACTGAAGCAACCTAGCACACACATGCACAGTGAATTACATATACACAATTTATGTGTGTGTCTGCATTGGATGCCTGTGTAGAATACACTTCTCATAGGAGTGAGTGTCTCCATGCCCCTACCATTGTCAGAGCCAAGCCATGAGCACCCCCAGGGTCCAGTGTGGCTGGTGGGTCCCCTGGTTCTCCCTGCATTGGCACCTCTGGCAGCACCTGTACACACAGCACGACATTGTGAATTAGTGGAGGGATGAAAATATCAATGATGTGGACACACCTTCCCTCCTGAGGCTCTGGGCAGCCAGGAATGTGCAGCTCAAGCCCAGCTTGGCACATGAACAGAAAATAACACCCTTCTCTGTGGTGGTTATTCCTTTGAGACTTAATGCCCACTCTCTGTCCGTGTGTCCCCACAGCCTGAGACCTAGCTGAAGTCGAGCTCCATTCTAAGATGAACTGAGAAATTCTTTTTTGAAAAGACTGTGAAGAACTCCCGCATAGGGTAGTTAAGGAAAACCACCACCCCTCCGTGAGTCGGGCTGAGGCATCAGAGTGGAAGGACTGGGCTCTAGCCAGCTCTTCAGCAAGGTTCCCACACCTGCCTCATCTTTGTTCTCAGGAAATGCATGCATGCTAAGTTGCTTCAGTTGTGTCCAAGTCTTTGCGACCCCATGGACTATAGCCTGCCAGGCTCCTCTGTCCATGGGTTTCTCTGGGCAAGAATACTGGAGTGGCTTGCCATTTCCTTCTCCAGGAGATCTTCTGGACCCAGGAATTGAACCCAGGTCTCCTACATTGCAGGCAGGTTCTTTACCACTAGCACCACCTGGGAAGCCACATAATTCACAATATATACCAATATATATACACACAGACATATTATATACCTACATATATATAAGCTATATATATATATATAAACAGTACTTTTACAGTACACTCTGGTATTTTTTTATTGTTTTCTTTTGTTTAAAAAAGCAATGCTGGTCACGTCCCTCTAGCCTGGTTTTATAGCCGATGCACTGCAAACTGCAGCTTGAAAAACAGTTTTAGATAATCCTCCAAAGCCCAGAAGCCAAGGGCACTGGTCTGCCATCTCTCCCAGGGCCTGGCTGGGGAGCTCTTGACACTGCATCTTTTATAGGCAGAAAAGAACATTATCCTGGAAGAGAAGATCCAAGTTCTCCAGCAGCAGAATGAAGACCTCAAGGCCAGGATCGACCAGAACACCGTGGTCACGAGGTAGGTGGGCCTGGGCGATGGAGCCTCCGAAGTGCGCATCCCTGACAGAATGGCTTTGCTCCTGACCTGGGAGGGCTCTGCTTTTGTCCTCGCTCCTCCGAGCCCCAAGGCTTCCCTACGCAGGCCCCTCGGCGCTCCCCACATGGAGGAAAGCATAGAACACACTGCTCTGAGCGCCCAGCCATGCCCTGGCTCCGCGCGGCATCCTCCTCGGTGGAGAGGAGTGGGGTGGGCTAAAGTGTGTGGCACAGCTGGCGGGGGCAGGTGTGGTGGGGATCGTGGAGGAGGTTTTGGAAGGGCTGCCCGCTGGGAGTTCCAGGCTAAAGAGAACAGCCATGTGAGCCAGCCGACCCTGGGCTCCAGCAGTGGGGCCCTCGACTGCTGCCCCGGCGCTCGGCCGATGGCAGAGGGGAGCTGCCCCGGCCAGAGGGCAGCAGGGAACCTGCTCCGAGGCTCCGACTTCCGGGAAGGGCGAGGCGGCAACTCGGCTGCAGTGACGACAGAGGCATAAAACACATCGGGTTCCTTTCTACTTGGCGTCCATCAGCCGCAAACATCCGCGGAGCATCTGTTAGGGGCCGGGCCCCAGGCTGGGTGCCGAGCACCGGGGGAGGGACCGCTCTGGCCCCGTCCTCCAGGGCTCCAGCTCCAGCAAGCGACCAGATCCACTGCCCAGAAGGTCTCAGCGCAAGCTGACTGCTGCCAGGCAGGCCAGGGGCGAGGGCAGGCTGCGGAGGCTGACGGCACCACCGACTCTGGGGGGTGTCCTTACCATCACCGCCTCTTATGTCTGCGCCGCTCCGCGCCCCCCACACCAAGCCCCTCTTGCCTGTTCCCTCAGGCCTGCAGCTTCTGCTCTGTCCACTGGCCACCAGCGCCTCCCCTGACCCGGGGCAGAGGGACAGTGGGCGAAATCAGGTGTTGGCAGAGAGACTCCGGGAGAGGATTGTGTGGGTGGGACAGGTGGGGATCACGTTTCAACCCCCCGGGGTTTGGTCCCTGTGGTCCACAGGCACCCACCACCCACCCCATTCTCTGTGCGCCCCTGGGCCTGGCCGACCCCAGGTTCAGGGTCTTGCTCTGCCATCGCTGCTCTGACTGCTGTTTGTTCTCCCCACCATGCAGACAGCTGTCGGAGGAGAACGCCAACCTCCAGGAATACGTGGAGAAAGAAACGCAGGAGAAGAAGAGATTGAGCCGAACCAACGAAGAGCTGCTATGGAAGCTCCAAACCGGGGACCCGACCAGCCCCATTAAACTGTCCCCCACATCCCCCGTGTATCGCAGCTCCTCCTCCGGGCCCTCCTCTCCCGCCAGAGTCAGCATGACGCCCAGATGACGCCACCACGCTGCGGGCCGAGCTGCGGCGCCCGGTCCACGAGGGCTCCCACCTGCGGGGAGTGGTGACCGCCACGGGCCGGCCCGCCTGGCCCCGCGCGCATGCCCAGTCGCTGCGTCGCGGCCTTCCGTGCGCGCATGCCCAGTCGCTGCATAGCCGCATCCCAGGCCGAGCCCTCTTCTAACCCTCGTGTGTAGGACTGTCCCAGGACGGGCACTTAGAAACGTGTAAAAGGTAGTGTCTCATGTGCAAACGTTCGGCCATAGTCAGAGCCAAAAGAAGGAAATGCCAGTTGTCCTTGAGCAATGAACTTTCACTGCAGAATTTCAGGTTAGTTAACAGCTCAGTTTTGACTATCCATTGAATAATCTTTGTGTACTGCACCGGATATGTGTGTATATTTAGATACACGTATATACACATGCAGCGGTTCTGAATTGCATTTTTTATAACATTAAGTGCTGACGTATTTTGGTGACGGTCAGCAGTTTTCTAACTCGTGCCTAAGAATTATTGGGAAATGAAAATGCATTTCTATCTACCTTCCCAGGAATATTTCTACCCAAAATAGAAAAAGGAAAAAAAAAAATACAGAGAAGAAGCGCCTTTCGACCTACCACCACGTGGTACTCTGTTTAACACAAACACCAGCCATTCGTGAACAGTAACTACCTTTGAAACAGTCAGCTTCTTAGTCAACATGACGTGAGATCACTATTACTCCATCCGCAGATTTTATTACTAACATTCCTGTCCTGAGTGGATAAGGGGCAGCAGTGAGAAACCCTGAGGGGGATGAGCAGTTTTTCAGATTTTAACTCATGACCAGTGGATCGCCTATAGTCTTGTAAACACAAGTTTTGCTTTTTTCCTAAATGGCATCTTGGAATCCATCATTTGGCTATTGCATCCTTGGGAAAATATGGAAGCACATGACCTTAGAGAATGAGGGTGAGAATGGCCTTGGAGTTGGCCAGGACTATTCATGCTCCATCCTCAAGAAGGAAAACTGCTGATAGGGTCTGTATTCTGACTAAGCGTAGAGTAGAAGAGTGTCCTCTGGCATCCTGTTTGATGTGATGCTATAAATGGCCAATCCATCAAAATATGACCTTCAGCCCTATTTCATTGCCCACCCCCCCCTTCAGTTAGGTTCTGTAACCCAACCTCATTCTTGTACATTGAGCAGCTCAGGGGTTCTAGCAGGGGCTTCCAGAAAACCAGTTCTTCGGTCCTGGGGGGATCAGTTCCTGGTTGTGCTAGATCATCACATGACCTCCCAGAAACCCAGGTGTCTTTTTCTGCTGAGAGAGGTCCCATCTTTGGCCCAGGAGGTTCTTCCACAGAGAGGAGCCCCAGAAAATAGCCAGCCAGTGGTCACAGGCTTCTGGCCTGGCATTTGTCTCCTAAATGGATTAGAATGGGAAAGAGATTCCTGTAGTGCTGTGGACCATTAGAAGCATAAGACACAAAGGAAAGTAGTTTCAGCCATTTATACAGTGATGATAATGATGTCTTTGTTTACTGTTCGTGACAAAGACCCTGTACTTTTCTCCCCAAGGGCCCTCAAAGTGGTCCTGAGCACAAGACTGATTCTGAGCAAACCCGAGATAGGCAGACTTATGTAGATACACTTTGTGGGGCCAGAGTCACAGAGCAGGAAAGAAACGGCTCAAGAAAGGGGTCCCCAGGCCCAGAGCCCCTGCCTGCTCATGGCATATGCGGCCGGCATGAAGACAGACCTGGTCTGTGTTCGTTGCATGGGTCAAGGTTGGGCTTCCTGGCCTCACATACATCTCATTCCTAGCAAACCTCCAGGTCTTTGCCCATCCTGGGGACATAGACAGGAGATACCCAGTGAAGAAACATTTTTCCGTTTAGTGGATCTGCATGACGCTGTGATGTTGAGTTGGGCATCCCGTTAGAGTAGATGATACCACATTGACTAAAATACACGAATATGTATTCTTTTAGCAGGCACCACCTGCAGACACAGTAGCTCAGCCCTCCGAACTAGGAACTGCTTCCATAATGGCACCTGCTAAATGCAGTCACACAGCAATACAGATGTCAGTGTTATGTTAGAATGTGGTCTGGTGTGTTAGCCTGTTTCAGTCACAGTTGTAGTGGTGTTAGATCCAAGTAATCCCCCACTAGGTGACTAGAGCGTGGCTCTAACCATCCCTGACCTTGGGTACCCAAGCTAATTCCCACAATGCCCTGGCTTCCTTTCCTTGTCATGGACGCCCATCATATATGGCTCCTATCCCCAAACTCGAGGGGCAGCAGTGCCCCCCCTTCACCTCTCCCTTCCCCTCCCCAACACTGTTAGGACTTGGACCTCTGTCTCTCTGGTGTCCACCTCCCAGGCTGGAGCTGTTTCCACAGGGAAATGCTACAGCCTCCCCACCTGTCTTGGACAAACCCACCCAACCTCACCAACCTCTCCTTAGGGTGTGGGGTGCTGTTGGTGCCCTGCCCGCCCCCAGCCCACCACACGCCCTGCGAGGTTCCAGCTGGGTGTCGGAGCAGCGGATGGGCCGTGGAGCCGGCATACTTGGTGACCATCTGAAGGGGGTCACTCGTTGCTTTTCTGGCTGCGGTTTCTGTGTTGCATTATTTGTGTTTGAAGCATATTAAAATGAACTTGAGGGACCTTCTGTGATATGCACTTGATGTGACCATTGGCCTGGCCCCGCTTGGGCTTCAGGAGGTCAGGAGGGGACAGGGAGGCCCGAAGCCGGGTTCCTTCTGTGTGTGCGCCAGGGTCAGCTGGTCGTCACTGAGTCTTGAGACCCTTCCGCCCCGACTCTGCCCCAGTTTAGCAGGGTCCCTGCGCCCAGCTTGTAGCCCGGGACTTGAAGCAGACTTCCCCCGAGCTTTGGGGGCTCGGTAGCTCTGCTCCTTGTCTTGAGGTGGCCAGGTTGGACCGGAGGCCTTTGGAAAAAGGACACAAGAGGTCAAGTACAAAACCCCTCACTGTCAACTTCAAATTCAGATGCTGACCTGACTTTCTACCCCAAGTGGGCTTGGTCACTTTGTATCTGGGTGGTCACAGAGTTCTCTTCTCAGAGCGGACAGGAGGCCACCGGCTTCTAGCATGGGGGCCGTGGTCACAGCACTTCCTTGTCATGTGCCTTCTCGTGCCCGCGGGGTTCACAGGACCCTGAAAAGCACTGAGCCAGGACACTCCTTTAACCTGGAAACATTCGCCCCCTCCCACCCCCTTAATACGGGCTTTCTGGCTAGGCTGCAGCCAGTTGGCAGGGGCACCAGGGGCCACAGGGAGACTCCAGTCAGTCTGTTCTCCCAGGCTGCTGCTGACCAGGAACCCCTTAGCAGGTGATAAAGGCCCCTGAGTTAATCTGGACCCGCCAACATCATCCCAGGACCCCCTGGGTCACCCATGCCTCCAGATATTGGTGACGGCTACCAATTAATGATTTACTCATCAACACATCCCAACCTGTTCATGTCTTTTGGCGCCTCCTGCCACCCACTTTAATCAGAACCACCCTGAATTATCCTCCCCACCCCCCCATGTATCAGTACTGTCACTTGGCAAAGGGACGCTGGCGCCTGGCTCAGGGCCCCGTGGAGGAACTGAAGGTGGACTGGCCTCCTGGCAATGGAGAACCGTGTCCCCCATGGGTTGCCAGGCAGCAGTCGAGAGACCTTCGAAGTCAACCACTCAGTCCCCACTCTGGTCTCTGGGAGTCCACGGCAGCTCCCCCACTGCCTGTGAGGCGGGGAGGAGTGAGGAGGGTGAGGCTCCCCTGCTGATGGAGGTGAAGGCTGTTATGCTGTGGATGCATCTGAGAACAAACCCAGCAGTGGGCCAGGGACGTTGGGTGGGGGTTGGTGGATGGGACAGCCTCCCTGTCAAGCTAGAGGCAGGGCCTTGCCCACGGTGGGGGAGGGGGTGGTGAATCTGGGTCAAATGCTTAAAAAAGTGAACATCGCCAGAGGCTAGAGCTAATTCACTTGTTTGCTAAATACCTTTTTAAAATTTTTTCCCTTTGGTCTGCTTCTCTGGAACTTCTCTATAAACAAAAGCAGGACACCTGGGGTGTCTTGACCTACCAGCTCAGTTTTCTGCCCCCTCAGGCTGGGGGATTAACAGGTGAATTTGCCCCCCTTACCGTGTCTGGGTTTCCCAGCGCCAGCATCACGCGGGATAGAGTGCCATCTAAGTGGGCCCCTCCCCTCCCTACAGGGCCCCGCCTCCCCACAGACAAGCCAGCCCACGGGCTTAGCTGCTGCTGATCAGTTTATCTGCACCCAAATCTGAGCAGCACAGCGCATCAGCAGGCTCTCAAGAAGCAACCGCAGGGATTCAGGGAGTAAAAGTGTCAAAGTCCGACCCCATACCTTCTCTCTACCCGCCACTGCCCCCCACCACACCCCCAGTCCCTCGAAGTCCCAGATGGGTGTTGAGAAGTAGGCCAGAGATGGGCTGCATCAGCAGACACACTGCCTGCTTTATTCCCTAAGCCTTGCTCACATCGCATTTGTGGCTTGGTGGACAAGCTTAGATGGCAAAACGAAACGATGCCCCTTTGCAGAGGGGCGCACAGGGGTACCCCCTGATAAGGGTCCCCGCCCTCCGGGCCGCCTGGTGACTGAGCAGTCCTGAAGGAATCCACGTGATTCCTCCCCACCGCGGAGGCCGGGCTGTCGGGGGCAGCCTCTGACTCACCAGACGAGCTTCGTCACCCAGCGGTGCGCTCCAGGTGACTGCCCAACCGCCGGCCTCAGAGTGGCTTCAGAGACCTGTGTTGGGGTTTCCTGGGAGACTGCCAGGAGCCTGGCGGGGGTCCTCCAGGCGCCGGGCTCTAGGTGGCAGCGTGGCGCCAAGGCACCGGCCTCTCTGCGCTGAGGGGGGCTCCACGCGTGGACCCGGCCAGGTGGCCCCCAGGTCCGGGGGGCAAGTAGGGGCGCCCCGCCTGCCTGAGCGCATTCCCACCGTCCAGCCCGGGCGAGTGGCGCGCCGCGTGGCCCACAGGTGGTCCTCGGTTGCTTGATGATGGTCGCGCGGAGGCGGGGCGGGACCTGCAGCAGCAGCCCCCTGCTCTCCTCTTAGTGCGGAAACGTCACTCCGCATCTTCCTGGTGGGGTCACACCACGCCTCGGGGTCTGAGAATTGGGGCCACTCGACTGAACGCACCTCCAGTGCAGGAAAACGCCTCCTTTCTGAATTGGGGCCGGGGGTGGGGGGTGGTGGTGAGCGCTCGAGGGTTGTAACAGCCACACCCCCGGCCTTCCACCGCTGTCCTGCGAGCACCCCATCCCAGAGGACTGGTGTGTATGGGGAGGTGGAGGGCAATACGAGGCCGAGGGGTTCTGGGCACAGGTTGGGGGTGGGGGTGGTGGCTGGGGCACTTGATATCACGTCGTCATGCAGACAGCAGCTTCATCCCCCACCATCCGGTTGGCGAGGAGACCTCTGGGCCCCAAACCCAAGGCGATCTGGGAAGAGTGGGCGGTTGGGGAGATGATCCAGGGGTCCCCCTGGCTGCGGATTCCCTTCCCCCGCCCCAACCCCGAGCTGTGAGGCAACGAGACATCCGGCTGTGAGATTCAAGAAGCAAAGACCAGGCTCTGGGACTCTCCGAGCCACACCCCCCCACCCCTCACCACCCTTCCCACAGCTGCGGGAATTCCTGAGACCGCACTGGGCACGCCCAGGCCGTAGATAGGAGTTTATTAGGATTTGCGGAAGCATGACGGGATGTACCAACAAAGTTTGACTTTACAACATGAACTATTATGGCATCAGTGTACCAGCAAAACTGGGATACAGAGCACAGGTTCACATTTTTTAAAGGCAATGGACAACGTCTACTCTTGTCCTTAAAGTAAAAACGGGTGGTGGGGAGGGGGAAGGTATGGGGGGTACTTCAACGGGACCAGCGGAGGCCAATCTGATTTGCAGTTAGCTGTCAGAATCTAAATCTAGTATTGCAATTATAAGAAACTATAAGAAAACTATTAGAAAAATAGAACATCAAACGAGCAAAAAAATATTACACAATTTACATAATAAAAAACACAATCCTCTTAGTAATGGCTCCATGTTCAGTAGAAGAAAAAGTACACTGGAGAACCCACACACCTTCAGGTTTGACAATAAACCAACCCTCGTGGAGATCGTCACCCCTTTGTGCTCCTTAGACTTATCCACGCTTAAAGGCACAACGTAAGCAGGAAACTTATCTTAAATAGATATTATAAACTTCTCCAATGGGAAAATAAGTCTCAAACTTAAAAAGTTTGTCATCAAGAAACACAACATCATACATACCTTGTTAATAATTTAACAAGGCCTGAATGCCTCTTCCCAGCCATGCTCCCTGACCCTGAGAAATCTCATTTGGACTTCAAGCCGAGGTCTCACGGTGGAGTGTTCAGCCAGCAGTTCGACACGTTGACAGGGTGGTCCTGGGGTAGGGGGGCTCCTGAGAACTGCGCCCCGAGACCCCTGGCTGGTCCACTCCCTCTTGAAAGAGCACTGCCGCCCAGTGAAGCAATGGGCACAGAAAGACTGGATCGTAGTGATGAACAGGAAGGTCAGTTGACATTTTTTTCTTTTTTGCCTTAACCACCCATTAGGCATCATAACTACGATGATGAGATACAAAGTGTTTGTAGCTTCTTGCACCACTGGATCAATAAAGCATTTCATCACCCAAAAAAGTCCACAAGAGTCTGATAAACTGTACATCTCGCTCCCGCTAAGGAGCCTTACATAACAATACTCTCATTACCAAGGCAGACAGATAGTAATATATTTTAAATTATATATAAAATTATACACAACACATATTTAGTTCCATCTGAAGTTGAACTCACACGGCTGCGTGGACATGCCACAGCCCTGCCTCTCCGTCCATCCTCGCACACTGGGGCGACGGGCCGGCATGAAGCCGCTCCCTCTGGTCTCCATGGGGGTGTTCTCAGGGGTCAACAGAACAAGCGGCTCTTACTCAGGGTGTCAAAGTGGGGTGTCCACCCCTGGCATGGGGCCAGGCCTCTTCTCTGCAGCAGCCAGACCCCCAAGTACCCGCGGGCTCACCTGCAACCAGGCGAGGCCTTTACGAGCTGTGTCCACACATCCTGTGCCGACAGATCTGCTTCCAATGTCAGGCTAGTCGCCATCCTAGGCAGGACCCAGTCAGCTCACCGTGCCCGCCTGGCAGTGGGGGTGGCGGGGAGGAGACCTGGCCCAGCCTGGGTTCCCACTCGCTCCCCCCCTCACCCCACGCATGGAACAGCAAACACAAGCGCAAGGCTCCTGCTGTGCCCGCAGCCCTCCTGAGTGAGAAGAGATGTGACCAAGGGGCAGAAGGGAGTGACGGGGCCCCGGGGGGCTCAGGGTGGGTGGAGAAGCCCCACAAGGCTGTAGTCAACCTGGGGTGTCCAAACTCCATGGGACGAGGTGGTCGATCACTTGATGGAGACTGAGGGGCTCAACGGAACAAAGCCCAAAGCGGGGGAGATACAAGTGATGCTGACATTGTATCAACTGAGCAGCAGTCTCCCGACCATGGCCCTATCATACCCCCTCTGGGTTTCTAAAAACTCACCTGGCCCAAAATCAGGGGAGGAGGTGTAGGCAGCGGGGGCATGGGGGCCATGCAGGGTCCTGACTGCCCCCGAAAGGTCCCATCCCTGCCCAGGGGCTCACGTCTCCCCCGCCCACGGGCCCAGCTGATTCTCCAGAGATACTGCGCCCCTCACTCTCCCACACAGGGCCCGGGGGACCCCAGGTGGGTTTTCACAAGGTCACGCGTGTGCAGGGAGGGGCCCACGAGTGGTGGGAAGGGGCAGTTCCTCCCCACAAGCGGGTCTTTCCAATGCGAGTGTTTGAGGCTGGTGCCCAGGGAACCGAGGACACAACATCCCCAGGGGGTGTCTCTGGACAATAACAGCCAAGTCATGAAACTGAGTCTGGGCAGGGCTGAGATGTGAAACTGTCGGGCACTTCCAGTGGTTATTTTCTGCCTGTGTGTGTGTATTTATGTGTGTATGTTATGTCTCTGTGTGTACATGTGTTATGTCTGTATGTGTGTGCATATGTGTGTTATATCTGTGTGTATATGTATGTGTATATACACGTGTGTTGTATGTATACATGTGTGTATGTGTCTGTGTGTACATGTCTGTGTGTGTGTGTTATACCTGTGTGTATATACATGTGTGTGTTGTGTATACAGGTGTGTATCTGTGTCTGTGTGTGTATGTGTGTTATGTCTGTGTGCATCTCGTCTCTGTGTGTATGTATGTGTCCATCTTAGGCACAGGAAGGCGGGCCGTGATAACAATGTCTCCCATCCCTGGGTGAGGATGGAACCTTTCGGGGGCAATCAGGCCCCTGCACGGCTCCCACCCACCCCTGCCTACACCTCCTCCCCTGATTTTGGGCCAGGTGAGTTTTTACGAACCCAGAGCGGGTGTGATAGAGCCAGGGTCTGCAGACGCTGCTCAGTCTCCTGGCAGCATGGCCCCACACAGAAGAGAAAACATCTGGCAACGGTATGAAAACCTCTCTTCACAAAAGCACAGGTCACTGAACCCCATCCAATGACCCAGGGATCCTTTCCTCAGATGGGGCTCTGACCCGGCATGGAGGGTGGGGGCCTCTGATACCAATGGGCGGGCCCTGCGGCACAGCCCCTTGGCTCCAGGTGAGGCAGGGGACCATCTGTCATGACAGGACTGCCCGTGAGATGCTGAGACACACCTTCTCGGCCGGAGGACGAGGCATGCAGCTGGCTCAAGTGTCAGCTGTGTACAGTCTGCTGGGGGCAGTCAGGCTCAGAGATTTCAGCCGGAAATAAAAAAGTGAGAGAAACTCTACCCGCCACCTTTCCTGGACACACTGGTTCCCTCACACTCTCCGCCTCGGTGGAGAAACAGCAGACAACTCGAGCAGACAGGTGACTAGCAGGCCCCAGGAAGCAAGCAGACAACCAAAACACCTCAACGAAATAAGTTAAGATTCATCAAAATATGGTACAGCACCAGCTACATAAACCTAAACACCTTTCTTTGGAAACCCAAGCTTCGGGCTCTCGTCCCCACTTTGCAAGATTCGCAAGTGAGACTGTGAATAAAGTTACCACGAGTGACCAGAGAGGACGATGGAGCCTGTAACTGGGGCTGGGCCCTCGCCCACCCAGGCCAACCCTGCTTCACTCATTCTTGCTTTTTTTTTTTCTCCAAGAACTTTCTGGGGCAGAGGGAGAAAAGCCAAGAGCCATCAGTTTATCAGGCTTCTTTCTACCAGATTTGTGTCAAAGGGCAGAGGGGGAAGATAATGGGAGCTAAGCTTCACAAGCAGCATTTATATTTTGTGTGGAGTCAGAAACGCCAGCCCCCTCACCTCCCGCCAACGCAGGCCCTTCCGTCCCCCAACTCCACTCTTGGGAAGGAAGGCACGGCCCACCTGCAAGGAGTGTCCCTGGGGCCTTGGCAGGGCGCGCCATGTGCACAAGGACACGCGGTCATCACGGAGGCAGGGGTCCCCCGCAGCATCCAACAACACACACAGAGCACACGAGAGGGACGGCACAGGACCCCACACTGCCCCGCCACGGGCAGACCCCCAAACCCTGAACAATTCAGGGAACGACTCGGCCGTTTTCCACATCACCGTCATGCACCAGCTGGATTGCGTGGCGACTCACAGCCAAGGACAAGAGGACTCTGTGTGATGATGAGACGCACGAGGGGCCAGAGGCAGCTGGGGGGCAAGGGGGGGCCGTGCGTCACTCAGGATGAGCGGACACTGGCCTGGGGAACCTTGAGACCCATGAGCAGCAGAGGGGGCAGGACCCCGCGAGGAGCCGGGACCAGGGGGAGCGCTCAGCTAAGCTCCGCTCTTTTGAGGCAGGTCCTACAGAAATAGTGTCACGTTCCAGTTACTCAGGACTCGGCTGAAGCAGCAGCAGGGACCTGCTGGAGGGCCGGTGGCTGCAGGAGGCCGGCGGCGGGGGAGCCTGGCCCCCTGGCAGGAGTGTGCAGAGTGCGGGCCAAGGCTCCTGCCTGGAGGGAGGGGGCGGTCACAGTCCGGCGACCCTCCGGAGGCAGCTCAGAGGGCTGAGCAGAAGGAGATGGTCTGGTCTTCCTCTCTCAGTAAACTAAACCGCTGGGCTGGGGAATGGGCACAGCCAGGGGACAGACACCTAGCACCGGGGCAGCTGTCTGGGGCTGGGCCAAGGCGGGGACAGGACCCAGCATGGCGCCCCCGGGATGGAGGCCTGGGCTCCCGAGGTGACCTCCATTCTGCCCGAGGCCGCGGCAGCTGGGGTGCTGGACGGGCGAGGAGAGGGGCTGCCATCCTTGTCTGGGAGGAGGCTCGGAGGCAGGCGGCGGCCAGTCCCAGCCCTGGCCACGTGGCCCCACCAAGAGCTGCCAGGGGGTCGGGGCCGCGGGCCGTACGTGGCCTGCGCTGAGCTCCGGGCACGCGGGCTGGGTGGGGTGGTGGTGCGAGGTGCTGCGGGGGTCTCTTGGGGGCAGGACCATGCGTCACTTGCAATGATCCAAGTGACCGTCAGGAGTCCTTGTGGGGTCGGCGGCCAGGGTCGCCTCCTCGCTGTGCCAGAGACCGTAGCCGAAGTAGATAAAGAAGCCTGCAGGTCAAGGGCAGAGACAGGGTGTGACTCCGGGAGGCGGCCCCAGAGTCAGGATCTCTTGAGAGGCAGGTGGCCTGCCCCCCAGGTAAGCCCACATGACTTCCGGTAGGGTCACCTCTACACCTGGCAAAGGCAGGCGCGTCTTTCTGGGCAGCCTTGCGCCTGGCAAGCCACCGGGTGGGGACCCCTGGAGGGGCGCTGGTGCCTCTGCCTCATCCACTGCCCACCTGGCGGGGCGGCTGCCCTGTGGCCGCTGGAGGGGTCAAGACAGACCCTCCAGAAGTTGCGCTGGGTTTCCAAAGGCACTAGGGCTCCCTGGGCTCCTCACGCTGTCTGTTACAGCTTGTGATTTTCCCACAAGTGGCTTAGACCCTCAGGTCACGTGGGAATTCATGCAACCCACCAATTCAGTCATTCTGCTGAGTTTCAGGGGCCATAGGGGTCTGTGGTGGGACCCGGAGATCTGTGCCCCTAACTACCGCCCCCCACCACTGACCACCTTTTGTGCCAGTGACAAGGGAGAACAGTCCTGGAGCCCAGGAACTTGTGGAGGGTGCTCAAAAGCAGGCATCCCCCACCTCTGGAGGGAGGCAGGAAGCTACCCTCGATACCCCTCAGTCACTGGGGCAGAGGGGTTTGGCCACAACTCGGCCTAAAGGCCACTGCTCTCATCAGGGGTACAGCCCGCTCAGGCCAGTCTCCCAGCCACCAATGCTACAGAAGGAACCTGGGTTCATTTCTGCACCTCGGGCTGCTAGAGGCCCGCAGAGGGGCCATGGTCGGTGCAAAATGGGGCCAGGCCCCAAGGGGGAACCTCTAGTTCTCCCACGGGCCTAGCCAGTCCCTGCAGCCCAGGGGGCTGTCCAGACAGTGCCGTCTGGGGTGAAGAAGGTGGTGCTCTGTCAACAGCAGACTCACGGGCTCATTCTTTGAACGTTGAGCTCTTTCCCAAACAGATAACTGGTTCAGGCCAAGGCTTTACAATTATCTACGAGGGAGGGAGGACCCACAGCCTACCAGGTGTTCCTCACTGTCAGAGAGAAAACCGCTGTTTTCACTGTGTTTTGAAATCGGAAACAGGGGTAGCTGGAGGACGCAAGCCAGCCGGCCAGTAGCAGAGAGGACAACGAGCTGGGCACAGGCGGGGAAGGGGGCGAGTGGGGGAGTGGGGGGCCTGAGAGAGGCTGGGACACCACGTGCTGGTCGCCTCGAAACCCACGCCTCACATACCGATCAGCATCCACACGGCAAACCGGACCCACGTGCCCTGGTCCAGCTGCATCATGAGATAGACGTTCACGAAGATGCTCAGGACGGGAAGGACTGGCAAGAAGGGCACCTGCGGGGAAGGGCGGCGAGCGTGAGACGGCAGAGCCACCCAAGGGGAGCGCCCTCCCAGGCCTGATCTGGACGGGCGGGGCTGTGTGGGGAGGGGCTGAGTGCCAGGCCCCACCCCGGCACCCCCATCCCCTCAGCACCCCCAACACAGCCCCACAGGCAAACCCTCGCAGGTGGGAGTTTGTTCTGAGCGACACTAGTTGCCACAGTGAACTCGCATCTCACTTCTGAGCTTGCTGAACAATCTTATTATTAGTAGACTCTAAGCCTGCAGAGGCCCTGGTCATCTCCAAGGCCTGGTAACGACACACGATCCACCAGGGCAGACGTTTACTTATGAAAAGCTTACAGGATGCAGGGGCACTGCCCCACCCAAGGGCCAGGGGCTGGCCTTTCTCAGCAGCGCTGTCTCTGCCTGGCTCACATGCCCCTGAGTTTGGCCAGCAAGCACCTCACTCCACACGCCCAGGCCTGCGGGAGCCCAGCGGGGCAGGGTGGCCTCCTGCAGGAGAGGCAGGATCATGGTCTCCCGGGGGTGGGTCCCTCCAGCTGTCAGGCTGAGCTGTTTACCTTGAACGAGAGCTTGGTCTTGCTCTCAGGCTGCCGCCAGATGATGGCCGTGACCACGGAGCAGAGGAAGGCAGAACCCATGAGTAGAAAGACTGCCCACAACTCCCCCTTCACCAGGGCGTCCTTGCCAAGCACAGCTGCCATGCAGAAGGTGATGACCAGAAGTGCTAAGAGGGACAGACAGAGAAAACCGCACTTCAGTCATTCCCCAGGATCCCACAGACAGATCAGTTCTTCCCAAAATCCCGGAAGGGTTGGGCTCCATCTCTGCAAGCACCAATCCCAATTAGGGCAGAATAATTGACATCATGGTCCCCCTGGGGATAAGCAAGACCCCAAACACCGCGCAGGGAAGGGCAGGTTTTTACCTAGGAGGCTGGTTGAGATGTTCACGATTAGCCCGGAGAATTTGGAAGGCTCCGTATTTTTCGGTGAGAGTACGGTTTTCAAAGAAAGCTTCTCTGCTTCCGGTAAAAAGCCCGTCTGAGAATCACTGCTGCTCACCAACTCATTCTGGTCAACTGGATCGAGCTCGTCGCTAGTCCTGGCCATCTGGTATACCATGTTGGGCTGCTCGGGCTGATACCTGTGAGGTAGCATATTGTTTAGCCATCTGATGAGGCTTTAACTCAGCACAAGTACACACACTCTAACTCATGTTCTTAGTAAGCCTTCAAAGCTGCCTAGGACACAAGACATAAAAAGGGAAGATGGTCAGAATGATAAAACGTGCGTGTGTGCTAAAACGCTTCAGTTGTGTCCAACTCTTTGCAACTCCGTGGACTGCAGCCCACCAGGCTCCTCTGTCCATGGGATTCTCTAGGCAAGAATACTGGAGTGGGTTGCCAGGCCCTCCTCCAGGGGATCTTCCCAACTCAGGGATCAAACCCGCATCTCTTATGTCTCCTGCATTGGCAGGTAGGTTCTTTACCACTAACTTTCCGCAAATACAAACAGAGGAGACCAGGGCCTCACTCCTGCCTCAGGGCAACATCCTCTTCCTTTTATGTCTCTGTTTTGAGGCAACTTGACCTCCACCTGAAACAGCCCAGAGGAAGGTATGAAGATCATTTCTCTCACTCTGAAAAGCAGCTCTGGCCCTTAAGATATGAGGCCACTCACAACAAAACTATGGTTGTAGGAAGCTAAAATACAGACAGAAATAGAAAGCAATCATATTAGGATCCTATTCCGTGCAGAGTCAGAGAAACGTGTCTGCAGGCTGATGAATTTGAGAAATTCTGTTTGCATGATTTAATTGGATCAATTTATTTAAAAACTCTAAGTGCCTTGGGATAAATAACTCTCTAATGCTGGGTGAAGGACTAAGCCTATGGCATGATTTCCAAGACACAAGCCACCTGCAAGTGAAGCATTCATTTTAAATGAGGCGAGTTATCTTCCCAGCCAAAAGGAACAGAGCTCCAATCTCCTCCACCAGCTTTGAAACACGCAATGCTTTATGAATTATTCTGCATATAATCTAAGAGTGAGTATGAAGATACTTCACCTTTTTTTTTTTTCACTGACTCACTTAACAAGAAGGTTGGGAGAGACTCGGAGAAGATTGTAGCACTGAGCTCTTGGGAAGAAACACATGGTCAGAAACACTAGCTCTAGCTGATTCTCCAGAGCCACTACTGAGGCTCAGCCCAGGGACGGTAGCTGCAGAGCATGTTATGGATGGAATCCATGGCTTGGCAAGATTAAAGCCCTGCAAAGTAGGGGGCCTCTCGCCAGGAGACCACATTGGGTGGCTATGCTACGTGGGGTCACCCCTGGAAGCAAGGAAGCAGAGCCCTGTCTCCCGGAGCAAAGGAAAACTGGGGCAGGGTGAGCTTGGAGGGACGGGCACCATGGCGGCCAAGAGCCCCGGCCCGGATCTGCTGTGTCATGGCCCTCCACGGGGCCGGCCCCGTCCAGACAAGACTCAAAGCAGAACCTGGAGAGTCTTCCTGCACATCACCCCCGGCCCTCCAGGCTCTGTAACAGCACTCTCACCTCCAAGGAAGCATCACAGTGTCCCCAGTTCTCCCAGTGCCCACCAGGGCCAGTCCCTAGTCTCCGGTCCAAACTGAGATCGTTACCCTCAGCCTTCAAAAATTCTAATCCAAAGATTCAGCCCCCAGCCGTCAAGTTGTCTCTGTCCTCCAGACATCCAGCCAGAAAAATCAGAGCTTATGAGAGAGAGAGAGAGCAGTCAAGCCACCCACCCTGGACTCCTTTCAAGGCTATTCTCTGTAACTAGACTTTCAAGCACCAGGTCCCACCCTCTCCCAGGCAGTTCCCAAAGGAACGATCCACAGCCTCAAGTTTACAGCGTATAAACCATTAACACGAACTGATAGCAGGAAGCTGGCAGGGGGCATCTGCTCTTGTGTCCTGGAACCCGGAAAGCCATACCTACCGTAAGACCAAGACGCAGGCAGCCACCAGAGAGTAAGCCAGGAGAGTGCCGATGGACATGAGGTCCACCAGGTCCTTCAGGTCGAAGAGGAAGGCCATCACCGCTGGGGAGGAGGAGACGAACATTAGGACGGGTGTGGGCCCGAACACACTGGCAGCCAGGGCCATCAACCACCCGTGACCCTTGGCACCCGGGAGGGCCTCCCCTTCCCCTGCCAGCCCTTTGCATGAAAAAACACAGCAGCACTGCTTAAAAGGAAGGAAAGCTAGGGATTAAACCACATACACAGCTCCCAACAGACAGCAATAATAAATAACATTTAAATAGAGAGAGCACTTTTATCAGCATGACCCTGTTGACCCCCATGGCAATTCTGCCAGCCATCCCTACACTACAGATGAAGAAAGCAAAGTCCAGACATGTTGAGAGACTTACCTAAGTAAGGGCACACAGCTAATAAGTGGAAAAGTCAGGCACTGAGCTAGGTTCTTATGGCTCTGGGGCAGTATGTCTTCCTCTACACTATGCAGACTCACAGAGTCTGCATCTATGCATATCTAGCCATCCACCCATACACCACCCATCCACCATCCATCCATCATCCTTCCATCATCCACCCATCCATCATCCAATGGCACTCATGAGCATGCCAGTCACTGGGTGCTAGGTATATGCCACTGAACAGGGTAGACCAAAGAGCCCTTTGGTCTTCCCAAGAATACCACCTGAGACCTGCATCAGGAGGCAACAATGATGAGGAGGTGGGTAAGGGCAAGTCGGGGGCCCTGGGAGGGCTCACAGAGGCTCCTAACCCAGAAGGTGGGCGTGGAAAGTGATGTTATTCCCAAACAATACCAGTCCCTTCACCACAACCCCACTTGATGCAAAGCAAAACAAACAGTCTTTTTTGAAAATCACTCCTAGATTTTTATAAGTGTATGCACGTCTATTTATGTGGGTATATGTGTCAAGTTTCCCATTTAAAAAATAACTTGGCTGGATCTACTTTGGGATATTTTCAAATCACATGCAATCAACACAAGTTGAAATATAAACTCGAAGCCATTACTTTTCCACAAATACTTCTCAAGCCCACACAAACCATGGCAACTAAAACAAATTCAAACTGAGGTTAACTAACAGAATTAAAGAGCAGCGAGGGCCTACAGGATAATTAGAAAACCCACTCTGTGTGTATCAAGTGCTTACATCCTCACTCAGAGAAACCTGAGCCAAACTTCTTCCATGGAAGGTGATTTTTGGAAAACTAAAGACTTACTTATCACTCTGACCTAATAAAGAGAGAGAGCAAACCCTTGGTCTGGTGATACAAGAACTTTACAGTGGCTTTAAAGATTACAGTTTCATCTCCCTTAATCAGCACAGGAAGGAAATTGAGGCTAGGCTTCAGCATGATCACATTACATGTAAATATTCAAAAAAGAAAAAGAAAAAGCACCCACTATTTCCAATTCCTTAATCCCATAAACACACTGGTCGTATACTGATACATGGTGACGTTCTGTACTTATTCCTGCCCACAGCGATCACACTCAAGAATGCAGACTCATACTGCACGTGTGTGAAATAAGGAAAACTGGCTTCCTTTCATTAAACAACATTGATCCATAAAACTAAGCACATTTTGCTAAGGGTGTGAATGCTATTAACAATTCACTCATTAAGAGGGTCAAACACCTCCCCTGTGGCTATCTGACAAGTCCCTGTGATCCAACTGTGACCGGTATGTGTCCTCGTTCACCACGGAGACCTCCTGCTCCACACGTGGGCTGGGAGGACCCAGCCAGTCTGGCCCCAAAACAAACCCGGATGCGAGAACCACCGCTGTCCTCCCTGGGTGTGCATCCTCACGTCCCCCTTCTGAGCCTCTGTCTCTCATCTGTATACGTGCCTCTGGGCTGTGAAACACGGCTCAAAGAGGAAACAGAAAACCAAGAGCGGTCTCTTTGCAGGGCTGCCCTGGCTTTCAAGGTGCACACAGCCCTCCGCTCCCTTCTGCCCTCTTGGCGAGGGACCTGATATCGATCCGTCAGATCCACCTCCTCTCGTCCTGCCGTTTGTTGTTCATAAGCTCAAGGCGGAGGACTACCCCAGTCACACCCTCAGTGTTCCCTGGGGAACAGGTGGCATGTTTTATAAAACACTGATTGTAAGGGATTCTCGCTTCCCAGAGAATTCACGAGCTAAGACACATGGACGGTGAATTTCCAGCACTGACAAGACAGGGCATGTACCATGAAGGACTTCATCCCACCAAGGTCTACTCAGGGACACCTGGGGAAGGGGAAGGACACAGCTCTGAAGGGACAGTGTATGTGCTGAGCTGAGCGCAGTGGACGATAATCATTGAAAAATGCAACCTGTGAATTCCATCACATCCTCTGTGAAACTGGCATCTGCTTTTTGTCAAAAGGCACTGTTACCTTGCGACACACCAGACTCCAGTGGTAAAAACCAAACGTTAAAAAGACCAGTCACAACTTCTCTCAGACCGTCACAGGTCAAGACATTCCTTAGGGAATAATAACCCAACTGTTAAAATGCTGCATAGGAGATTCCAGTTCTTACCGGCAATGGCACCCGAGGTTAAGGTGGCGATTATTGGTGTTTTGGTCCTGTCGTTGATTTTGGCCAAAAATTTAAACAGCAGCCCGTCTTCAGCCATGGCATAGATAACTCGAGGCATGGGAAACATGGAACCTAAAAGACTAGATGGGAGAAAAAGCGAACCGTGTCCATAAGAGAGCTCGGGGGAATAAAGGCATCGCAACAGGTGTTCACACCAAGGAGAGGGAGCCGGCTCCAACCTGGGAAGCCCACAGCTCAGCACACCGAGCCTGGAGGAGCACTTGCAGCAAGTCTGCACATGTCTGTGAGTTGGAAACGTCTAACGTAAACCAGAATGGCATCTAGACACAGTTCTAGAGACGTTCTGTATTTATTCCTGCAATTATCTCCGGCTGAATCAAAAAGAAAAGCGTTACTGCCTTCATGAAGATCTCCCGGAGGTCCACAAATGTTTCCTGTGTTTACAGGCTAGCAGGAAGCATGAGGGCAAAATGATTCTCATTAAAAGGTATTTGTGGCCCTTGTTCCTTTTTAATGATAGCCTCTGCTTTATGGCCAAAATAAGGGCCAGAGACAGTGCTCACAGAGGTGGCCTGGTCCAGCCAGTGGCCACAGTCAGGGACAAGAGAAGCAGACCTTGCTGAGCCGACTGAAATGTGGGCCTCAGGCTATTGAGATGAAATGTCCGTAATGCAAAGACAGCCCCAGGGATTGATCGAGAGCAGCCCAAGGGGAGAAGTCCCACGATCCAGGCTGGGTTGGGCTCTACTTCACGGGGAGAGAGGAGTGCTCACGGCACACTCGCCTTCCCGAGCATCTCCGCTCCTCACCTGGTGGACAGGGCGCAGAGGGAGCCGACAGCCACCGCGTACTTGGCACCCTCCCAGCCCACGTGCTTGAAGGCATCTGGCAGGGGGCTGTTCTTGTCCAGGCAGAAGTAAGGCATCATGAGGGTGAGGGCGGCCGACACCCCGAAGTAGGCGATGAAGCAGATAAGCAGGGACGCAACGATGCCCACAGGGATGGCCTTCTGAGGGTTCTTCACCTCCTCCCCTGCAAGCCGCAAGGAGTTCAGCTGGGGGCTTGAGACCACCCTGCCCCTCACTGCCCTGCAGGGCCAAGGCCCTTCCAGGCTCCGGGGAACCCAGGGGAGAGGCCCTCAGACCACAAACCACAATACCCACGGGCCCAGGGAAGGTGCTCTCAGCCTTTGCGCTGAGGGTCAGCGAGGAAAAGAGAACACTCTGGAGGCTGGGAGCCCGGCCTCCTCGAGCGCCCGGACGATGGTGGACTCGGTGGCCACACTCTCCCGGAGCGCACATGGGGTCTGCTGTCAGCTGCAGCCACGGTGTTGTCACCCCGGGCCCGCAGGGGACAGGCAGGCAAGTTCCTGTCCGGCGGGCCACTTGGGGAGTGATGAAAGGGGGATGGGCAGGAAGGTGCAAATCCACACTTGGGTGCTCAGGAGCAAACGGGCAGTGGGGGGCACGCACACACCCCAGGGAGGGGAATCAGACGCCTGGCCAGGCGAGCCCAGGTGTCCCGAGGGCGGTGGGCCTACCTGTGGTGGCGATGCAGTCAAAGCCCACGAAGGCGTAGAAGCAGGTGGCTGCCCCCGACAGCACGCCGGAGAACCCGAAGGGCATGAACCCACCGACACCGGGTTTCCCTTCCTTCGTGCCACTGAAAGACAGCGCCGCCGTCAGGGTCACAGCCCCCCACTTCCTGGTCCCAAAGAGGAGCCACCCCGAGGCCCAGCTGGGCCCGGCCCTGCAGCGGCCCCCGGCTGGCAGGACAGCGGTCCCGGGGCTGCAGGCAGACGTAACTCCAGGACCCCACCGGTGACCGAGGGGGGGAAACAAATGCCTCTCTGGCCAGAGGCCAGCGCAGGTCATCACTGCAGGGACACAGAGCGCGAGGATGGCCAGTGACAGGAAATCCCATCAGCTGGCAGAAACAGTCTCTTCAAAACAGTATGAATGCCCTGTTTCATGCATCAAACTGGGACAACCCTGAGGGATGGGATGGGGAGGGAGGTTCAGGGTGTACACATGTACACCTGTGGCTGATTCATGTCAATGTATGGCAAAAACCACTACAGTATTGTAAGGTAATTAGCCTCCAAATTAAATTAATTAATTAATTAATTTAAAAAAAACAGTAAGAAGACTAAATCTAGACAGACAACCAGGAGACAGGAGGTGCATTCTCCGCTCAATTCTTTACTGGCTCACAGTGAGCGGTGAGGAAGCCTGTGAAGCTTTCCAAGTCGACTGGGTTACTTCAAAGTGTATTTCAAATTGGCCCTACTCGGCCCTGAATGAACGGGCACTGATAAATTTGGCATGAAAAGGACTCAGGAATGCTGGGGAGTGACTTATTAAAAGCTCTCAATTCTCTGTAGTCGCGTTTCGTCCCCAGAAGGAAGGCTCTTTCTTTTTGAACTGCTAACCACATGATGTTAGAGCTAGTTTCGTGGGTTCGTTTCCTGTCTGTGTTCCAGTTAGTGAACCAGCTGCTGATCAGCGCCTGCCCACGGAGCAGGCCATCGGAAGACACGCCGGGCACCCGGGCCTTAATCAGAGGTCAACCCGGCATGTGACCAGCCAGCTTTCCGGCCTCTCTTGCAGCTGGACGCGGCCCCCTACTGGATTGTGGGCAGAAGGGACATGTCTTCCAGATCTGAGCGCACGGTCCTCGCACTCTAGCCCCTGGTGGGAGAGCCGGGTCGTGCCTGTGCCCACCCACAGCCCAGCTCTGACCACATCATGTCCTTGTGGATGATCCGGCCCCTGAAAGCCTGCATGTGTCCACACTGGCCAGCGACCCCTAGCTGATCATTCCTGGAGCTGAGATATCTGCATTTTAGGAGGATCTCTTCAAAGCACCAATTTAACCTTTAGCCATAATTAAAACACAATTGTAAACAAAGTCAGAACTCCCTGTTCTCCCTTCTGAGACCCTAACATGTATCAAAAAATCTGACCAAAAACAAAAACAAAAAAAAAAGGAAGGTCAGAAAGATCCATTCCAATGTTTGGCTTTTGTTTCCCGAAACAAGGTGAGCTTGTTGGTAAGGGCGTGCCCAGAGGCCTGCAAAGGCACAGAGTGGTAAGCTGGCCGGTCACCTATCTCCAGCCCTCGGCATCCTGAGCCCGATATGGAAGGACGCTAAGGCCATGGCGTCTCAGGGCTGATGCGGCCCACGTGGAGTGGGAGTGAAAGAGGTTGTCATCATCGCGTTGTGATAACCTCAGTTGTTCTGAGAAACTACTCTGAAGAATGCCTGAGATAAAAAGTTCCACTGACTTCTTTGTTCAAGGTGATCAGATAGGAAGGCATTTCAAAAGAAAGCGGCATCTGCGTGGTACCGCAGAGGAAAATCTTTTCCGAAAAGGAAATTCAGAGTTTGATCATCAAACAGGATACGGGGAAACGGACTGCTGAGTGAGCCCGACCACGCTCCTCACCGAGGCAGGGGTTTGGAATCAGCATCCAGAGATGCCGCCGTTCCCCCACCATCTTCCTGTGTCGTACAATCTCAGTCAAATACAAGGCAAGAAAACACAAATTTCAGACAAAGGAAACACCCTCAGCTATCTGACTGCAAAAAAAAAAAAAAACCAGTTCAGTAATGACAAAATACCCTAGCTCACATTACATTTTTTCACAAAGACTGTACTGCGCTATGCTGTGGTGGCCAAGGACCGCCCTAGCCGCACCACTCCCAGGCGCCCAGAGTCAGGGGGACACCCACTTGTTCAGGCAGAGGTGACCCGACGTGTTCCGGAAGTCCTCCTCCGTGAGTTGCCAGTTTTTAATTGATCCTTTCACAAACCCCGACACCATGATGAAGCCCAGCACCAGGACATTGACACACGTGAATATTTTGTTGACCATGGCAGACTCTTTCACACCGAGAGTTAAAAGTCCTGCAAAAGGGCATAAACAGAAACGATCTCAGTGCTGACCTCGGACCAGCAAGTCCCTCTGGGGGTGGGGGGGGGGATGAGAAGGTGACGTTAAAAGAATGTGAGCAGCGTCAAACCTCCGAAGAGGAACGAGGCTGCAGTGACTCTTATCCTAGAGGCAGGGATCAAAATAACCCAAGTCCGCAGGGTGTTGACCAAAGCCAGCAGGGCTGGACGTCCAGCCACCTCGTGGAATTGAGACAACAAGCAGGAGCCACCCCGGGGACAGACGGGCTGGGCACATCTGAGCCAGTGGCTGCCCTCAATAGCAGAGCCCTCCCTGGATGAAGGGAGCCTCTCGCTGAACCTCAATCACTGAGAACCACCCAGTGGCTGGTTCTCATTTCCTCCAAGGGGACACTCTGCTCAGTTTCTTGAGAGAAAAAAAGAGTTCTCCAGACATGGAATCATTCAGATGCTCTGTGGGGTGTTAGCAGTGTCCACAGTGACGACCACCTGAGGGTCCTGCCATGGAGTCCCCCTCCTGGGACTCAGCGCACGTAGAACGTCTGAGCCAGACCAGCTCTACCTCGAAAACTCGATATAAAAAAAATACTCGGTGAAAAAAGCACGAGTGACACTACGCAAGCTGCAGGTCAGCCTTGGGGAACACAGAACACACTTGTGTGGAGAACCTTCAGCCAGGCAAGGGAAGAGTCAGGGAAGGTGCCCAGTGACCCAGGACCACGATAGGACTGGACGTCTCTTACATGTTTTAACATAAAAGATGCTCTACGTGACAGACTGATTTCTGAAATACAGACATTACAAGGGCATGGAGCAATTCAGGGAACACTTCACACTCTGCTGTGTTTGTTCTTCAGCCTCCCTCCCTCTTGTCCTTATGAAAATCTCACTCCTGCAGACTTAATTTCTGATCCGTGTTCCTGCCAGCTGGACCAGACATACCGCTGAGACTGGCCCTGTCCAGAACGATCTCAATTATGTGGTGTGTAAAATAAGGCATGGATGTTTTTAAAACCCATCCAAAATCTTCTAACCTCAAAAGAGAATTTATCTGCATATCTACTTAATGTGCATATTAACAAAACTCCCAACTTGGTGGCTGAGACTAAGGTCAATGTCACTAAGAAGACTAAGGCAGTCATCAGCTGTGTTCAAGCCCTGTCTGCAATTTAAAAGTCCAGTACCAGAAACTCTGTGGGGAAACTTCATTATTTAAGGGGGTGTTTTGCTGGCTGATTGGATGCAAACCACCCAAGCCGTCTCCAACCCCAAGGTTCAGTGACCATTGGGCCTGGTTCCTCCATGTTGTCCTAGCTGATGAAGGCCAACTCTCCTTCCTAAATGGTCATCCACTGAGTCAGAAGAACTCGGATTCCTGGGTCACCTGCACACAAAGCCCGCAGCCCTAATGAAATCCTACTCCACAAACACTTACGCAAACACCTGAGAGTCTCATTTTAATTAAACAGCGCACCACTCGACCTATTCAATAGGCCAACCCTATGTGAATCTCTGAGAATCCATTTTGACAAAAAAAAAAAAAAAAAGATGTCTGCATCAGTTAAAGAAGACAAGAATATGGGGGGATGGGAGAAGGAGAAAAGGAAAGAGCCTGAGCCTCACCCCGGACTCCCGGTTCCCCTCCCAACGCACCCAACGTGTGGCCGTACCTGTGAGAATGAGGATGATGATCACGGCAAATATGTCTGGGTTCTCGGCCAGCACCCCGGGTGCGTGCAGGGCCATGTGCGTCCGCGAGAACTCCACAATGGGCTTCCCAATCAGCTCGTCAAACGTTGCGCTCCAGGCCCGCGCTACGCTCGAGGTACCTGCCAAGAAACACACCATCAGATGGAAGAGAAGGCAACAGCCAACACAGCACCTATTGTCTAGCCTGATATCTGCAGCACCTGCAGGGGCTCACAGCTCTCGGATGCTGGGGAGCAGGGGACCCCGCAGCAGCCGCCACACCTCAGGATGTGCTAACTCAGACAGGAGGACCGGTCGGAGTCTGCAGAGAAGCCAGATGTAGGGCCTGGGACCAGATGCATTCTCCATCACAACCAACACAAACGTGTGTGTGTGTGTATGTGTGAGTGTGTGTGCGTGTGTGTACCATGTGTTTTGAACCTATGTGTAGCTGAATCATAGTAAAATTTAACAAAATAACACCATCCTGGCCACCAAGAGGCGCTCTGACAGTGCTGAACTCTACCTATTTTATTTCACTGTAACAAGAAATCCTGGGGACAGACCATTCAGGGGACCTCATGACCGCACCTAGGCTGCAGTAGACAGTGGGGGCGACATTCCTCCCCGAAGACCCTCAGCAGCAGAGCTGACAGGGCCTGCCTCCCGGAGGGGGCTGGGGGGCCAAGGACAGCTGCTCAGGGCTGGCCATCCCCCCAGCAGCCAAGTGGCTGGCTCACCCCCCCCAACCCCCCGCCCCTGCCAGAGTCAGCCACCTCTACCACTGTGCCAGGCCTGGGGCCCCGAGGCTCTGACCACACAGAACATCCACAGGTGTGGAGTCCAGCACCCCCACCCCTACCCCAAAGGCCAAGAGCACCCAACTGTTCTTTCAATCTGAGTAACACCTGTCACTGCTTTTCCAGCAATGCTTCCTGGGAAATGCTGCTAAAGTTCCAGTCACCACAAAAGGCGTCTTCCTTTATTTTTAAAGGGTGCCTTGCTGGTGACTGTCACCTGCTGGTTTAGGAACAGCAGGAGCTTCACGCTCACCGTTCTATCTGCAGGCAAGCGCTCTGGAAACGTAAAAGCCCTTTTAAAGTAGCCACATTCCCACTGAGAGGCTGGGCTGTCAGACTGGGTAATTTCTAATTTCCTCTTTGTGCTTTTCTGCATTTCTTAAATTTTTCTGTATCAGTGATGTATTTACTTGAGTAATCAGGAAAAAGACTGAAAGACATGAGGTCCTTTATTTCATTAGCTACAAACGTCCTGATTCTGCGTCTCTTTGTGGTAACAGGACTGGCCTCTTAGGGGCTGGGCTTGTCCCCACTAGGGTCCCATGTGCTTGATCTTTAAGAGCCAGGGCAGTGGTGCCCGCAGCAGGCCTCCACCTTGCACTAAAGGAAAAGGGAAAAGGCGGGAGATGCTGGCCTGGGATGGGGAGCCAGACCCCTGAGGTCTGGGGAGCCAGGCTGGGGCAGGAACACCAGGAGGGAGGCGGGGCCGGGCCCTGGCGCAGAGACCTACCGATGATGTAGGACAGGATGAGGTTCCAGCCGGTGATGAAGGCCCAGAGCTCACCCACAGTGACATAGCTATAGAGGTAGGCCGAGCCAGTCTTAGGGACGCGTGCGCCAAACTCGCCGTAGCAGAGGCCGGCCAGCACGGAGGCCAGGGCAGCGATGAGGAAGGAGATGACGATGGCGGGGCCAGCGTCCTCCCGCGCTACGGCCCCAGCCAGCACATACACGCCGGCCCCCAGTGTGCTGCCCACGCCCAGCGCCACCAGGTCGAACGTGTTCAGGCATCGCGACAGCCGGCTCTCCTCACGGCTGCAGTCCACCACCTTCCTCCGAAGCATCTGCTGCCCGACGCCCATCAGTGCGGCGCACCCCATCCCGCGGCTTCTGGTCTGCTGAGGGGAGGACAGAGGCGGGAGCTTCGTTAGCGCTCTGGTCTCACCCAGGGACCCCTTCACCGCAGCAGGTGGGCCACGTGATCCGTACTGTCACTGCCGCTAAGGCCTCACCTCTCACGATCCCACCACCCGCGGCCAGAACACCCACCCACGGCTTCCCGGCCTCAGGCCTGACCAGCGGGAGAAACACCCAGGGGCCAACACACCCGCTGATGGGACTCCGGTCTCTTGAGCCCCCACACTAATTTCAATTCCCAATCGAGAGCCTTCTATGGGCAGAAATAGCAGGAAAAACGCAATTAAGCCCATTGTTCCTGAGTCGTACAATTCACCAGGAAAAGTAAAGCTGCTATTCTAAGGGTACGGGCTTCCCGGGTGGCTCAGCGGTAGAGAATCCGCCCGCCAATGCAGGAGACAAAGTCTGATCCCTGGGTCAGGAAGAAACCCTGGAGAAGGAAATGGCAACCCACTCCAGCATTCTTGCCTGGAGAATCCCAGGGAAAGAAGAGCCTGGCAGGCTACAAGTTCATGGGGTTGCAAAGACTGAGCGACTAAACAGCAACATTCCAAGTGTGCTGTTGTGGAAGGCAAACCAAACTAAATATGAATTTAACTATCAGAGCCCAGAGGCCTTCAATGGCAGTGACAACCCTTTCCAGACCTTCCCGGGGCCAAGCAGGAGCCAGGCTGTCTCCAGTTTAACAGTGTGCCCAGAGCAGAGAAGCACTAAACTGTCAGGAGTTAGGCCGCGTGTAGCCGTCGCTGCTTTGGGAAGCACTTTTCCTTTGCACCATGCCGGCAGAGTGCTATGTGTTACAGTCCAGACGGTGCACACGGCCCGGTCATCGCCCTTCACAGCCTCATTACTCCCTGGGGCCCAGGATGCCGCCGAGCTCCTGAACCGCACGCTCCGGGAGGCGCCGGCCAATCACAGGAGAATTCGCCCCGAGGGGGCGGGGCCTGCCTGGAGCCCCAGGGAGGGGGAGCCACAGCCCCTATCCTTCCAAAGAGGACAGTGCGGGAAGGGGGAAACCTGAAAGAACATCACCCCGGACAGGCGGCCAAGGTTGACATCAGTAAGTGGCAGGTTACAGTTGAGCGTATGATGTGATGAGAAAGGCCTTTACCTCGGAGAGCTTCCTCCCCAAAGCCATAACCCCAGGCTAATCCTGAGAAACGTATCGGACAAATGACAGAAGAGGAACCTCCACGAAACACCTGCGTTTCGCTCCTCGTGTGTGCATGAGTGTTCCTTCTTTCAGTTGTGCCCGATCCTCGGGTGTCATCAAGAACAAGAGAAGTCTGCAAGCTGGTGCGAGCAGGAGGAGCCTCGGGAGACAGGACACTAGCCTAGAGGACGGGATGAGGCCCCGGGATGGGAGGAGGACAGCAGGGAGGACTCAGGAAGTCTGAACAAAGCACAGACTTCAGCTGTATCCACACTGGGCGGTTGGCCATAGCCGAAATATCACACTAGTGTTAAGATGCTAATCTCAGAGGAAACAGTGTGGGCACACAGGAACTACCCTCACGGCTTTCCTGCGAACCTAAACGTGTGCAGAGATAAGCTATCACCGTGACTGAGCCACTAAAAGTTCACCTTGATGACCAATTGGTATTGACTGATCTACCTAACTTTGCTGCAGTTAAGTGACTGGAAAGCGCCATCGTCTAAGTGGAGACAGCAGATCTGGCAGAGTCCGTACCTAACCACCTGGAACCCCGGACTGCCTGCCCACACCCTTGTGGGCTGGTCCCCTGCCCGGCCTCAGGCCAGGCCCCCTGCGAGTCACAGAGGGACGGGTGGGGGGGGTCCTCTCCGTATTTTATCTGATGGGCCAAGAGAAGAGAGAAAAACAGTTTCTCAAAAGTTTGCAGCTAGAATGGGGAATAACCTCCTCCGGTCGGAAACCCTTCTTGTAAAGATGAGGAAAAATAACGCAGAGAGCCAAGAGTCAAACGGGGTCACAAGCTCGGAAGGTGCAGGGGGGGCAGCTCCATATCTGGGTATGGTGTTGGTGGGGGGGCGGGTAGGAAATGATATCACCCTCGGTGAGGGGGGCGGAAGTGGGAGGAAGTGAGGGAAGATGACCTTATTAGTGGAACACCAGTGAAGCAGGAAAGTCAGGGGTCCGAGAAAAGCCGGGAGGGCAGGGACGGAACAGGAGACACGACAGAGGGCGCGGGTACCCGGGACGCTTGCGGCCACTCGCTGGCCCAGTGCCGGCGCTCAGTTGGGAGGCCCAGCCCTGAGGGGTCCCAGCGAGGCGGCCGGGCCGGGAGCACAGGTGCTGAGGACCCAGCAGGCACCAGCGCTGTCCGGGAAGCCGGGGTGCGAGTCCTCCCGGTCCTGCCTTCTCCTTTCTTCCTTCCAGGATTTCCTTGAATTCATTCAAGCCAGACTGTGAACCACAACAAAGCCTATAATAAACCACTGCTTGGATAACAGATTAAAAGGGAAGATGCGCCATTTCAACACCACCCTCAGCAGAAGCGCTGTGCCAGGGACGGTGGGAAAGGCGGTGAATAATTTCGCAGCATCATCTCGGGGAAAACCCAGAAGGGAAGTGGAGCCTGAGAGCACCTGACAACCCGCCCTGCTTCTAACATGATTGGTAAATGGGACAGACATTTGGAGAGAAGAGTCACCCACTCCCGCCCTCTCCTCAGTTCAGTTCAGTTCAGTCGCTCAGTTGTGTCCGACTCTTTGCGACCCCATGGACTGCAGCACGCCAGGCCTCCCTGTCCCTCACCAACTCCTGGAGCTTGCTCAAACTCACGTCCACTGAGTCGGTGATGCCATCTAACCATCTCATCCTCTGTCATCCCCTTCTCCTCCTGCCTTCAATCTTTCCCAGTATCAAGGTCTTTTCAAATGAGTCAGTTCTTCGAATCAGGTGGTCAAAGTATTGGAGTTTCAGCTTCAGCATCAGTCCTTCCAATGAAAATTCAGGACTGATTTCCTTTAGGATCAACTGGTTGGATCTCCTTGCAGTCCGAAGGACTCTCTAGAGTCTTCTCCAACACCACAGTTCGAAAGCATCAATACTTCATTGCTCAGCTTTCTTTATAGTCCAGCTCTCACATCCATATATGACTACTGGAAAAACTATAGCTTTGACTAAATGAACCTTTGTTGGCAAAGTAATGTCTCTGCTTTTTAATATACTGTCTAGGCTGGTCATAACTTTTCTTCCAAGGAGCAAGTGTCTTTTAATTTCATGACCACAGTCACCATCTGCAGTGGTTTTGGAGCCCCCAAAAATAAAGCCTCTCACTGCTTCTGTTTCCTCATCTTTTTGCCATGAAGTGATAGGACCAGATGCCATGATCTTCGTTTTCTGAATGTTGAGTTTTAAGCCAACTTTTTCACTCTCATCTTTCACTTTCATCAAGAGGCTCTTTAGTTCTTCTTTACTTTCTGCCATAAGGGTGGTGTCATCTGCATATCTGAGGTTATTGATATTTCTCCCAGCAATCTTGATGCCAGCTTGTGCTTCCTCCAGCCCAGTGTTTCTCATGATGTACTCTGCATATAAGTTAAATAAGCAGGGTGACAATATACAGCCTTGATGTACTCCTTTCCCTCTTTGGAACCAGTTTGTTGTTCCATGTCCAGTTCTAACTGTTGCTTCTTGACCTGCATACAGACTTCTCAAGAGACAGGTCAGGTGGTCTGGTACTCCCATCTCTTTAAGAATTTTCTCCTAGATGCAGTTTTTAGTTCATACCAAATGGATTCTCTCCTCAAAATGATAAAAGCCAAGTGCAAAGCAAAGACAGTACAATTGAACAGCATGGTCTTTCCTTGGCTTCCCAGAATAAAGTGACCCAGGAGATTAGAGAGAGCACCACTTTTCTCTGAAAGACCAGACATTCTATCCTGGGCTCTGGAAAGGGCTGGTCCACAGTCCACATGCCTTTCTCACAGGGGCTGCTGTCTGGGGAAGAAGCCAGAGCTGCCAAAGGGGCTGTGCTGGGACACCTGGCGAGGGGCATGCCGGGGGACACCTGAGAGCCTGCTGACCTCACTGTAGGCCGAAATAAGCCCCCTGGACACTGCAGCTGCAGTGAACATGCCACACGCCCCTGGTTATCCCCTCTCCATGAACCCACTTAACCAACCCTGGGGACCCAGCACCATCTTTGAAATAAAGGGGCCGGGGCACTGAGTTCTGTAAATTCGGACCCAGACACTGGACTGCAAACACATGTGAAAGGGACGTTTTGGTTGAGACTCCCTGGACATGGCTGACTTCTTGGAAGTGGGGAGTCCTGGGCCAGAGGGAAGTGCTCGGGTGCAGTTAACAGGAACACAGGAAGGCTCGCTGTTTTCTCCTGGGCTGCCTCTCCAACATGCCCTCTTTGTCTGGGGAAAGGGCAAACCCAGTCCCCTGGAAACCACTGGGGCAGGAATGCAACCAGTCGCCGCCGAACCCCAGGGCTGAGAGTACAGACAGCACGAGTGGCGTGACCAATTCTACTTCCCAAGGCGGGAGAGATCGAGATGCTCACGAACCTCACCCCGGGTTTGTTTTAAAGTAACGTCCTTTCTTTCTCCTGGGCAGTAACAGAAAAATCGCGTTCTCCGGGCAGCATAGTCTGTCGGTATTGTGCACACGTTACTCCACAACTCACGTTCATGCCCGGACTCCTGAGCTGCTCATTCAGCCAACAGCTGAAAACAAATGAAACTTCTCCATGTAAAACCAATCTAAGCCCGCCAGCCTCACCAGTGTCAGGTTCGGACAGACTTCTTGCAGTCAGGATTTACGCAGAAAGTCCCCAGTATGCACTGAAAGCGTTATCTGGAAATTATGTTATCTGTCTCCCAGGGAGAAATTTCTGCAACAGTCAAGAGCTACACTTTCATTCCAGTTTTTGACAGGAATCCTGTAACAGCAAGAGCTTTGGCTCTCTCTCACTCCCAACTCACGCAATATGAAAGAATGTTCTCTTAGAAAAGCAAAGGAAATATGTCCCTTTCCCACAGAATTTCTAACTCCAAGTTTGAGTCCAGTAATCACTATATAACAGTCACAGCAAGATGGCCCAATGGGTCCAGACTGCTGAGATAAAGACTTTAGGATGCAGTGTTGAAGGTGTCTGACAAAGGCAGGCAGGTGTGAACTGTATGATTTTTTTTTTTTTTTCACACAAATTTAATGACAGTCCCATCACCAAAAAAGAAGAGCTTAATGGCTTCATGGAGGGAGGGGAAGAGGTCACAGACAGAGGCTGTGATAGCCATTAAGTTCATAAATTCTTTGGAGAAAGTCTTAACATTGACATTTTATTCTTCATACATCTGCTTTTTTTTTTAAGTGGTCATTACATTTGGGAGTGGTCCCAAGCAGGGGAGTCATGTAGAGTAAACCCTGTCATTCCAGAAGGAGACAGACGTGCTGAGGTCCACAAAGGACAATAACCAGGGACGGGCAGTCCCCAGGTCCCCTCCAGCCATGTGGGGCAGGGCTGCCCAGGAGTCCTGAAGGCTCTGGAATGCCTGCAGCTTTAATGAGGAAGGGAGCAGAGGTGAAGCCATCTCAACTAGACGTGGCGCAAAATGAGAGCATTCCAGGTCACGGGCCACAGTGGAGGAGGAGAGATGCATGCAAGGAATGCAATCTGTGTTGAAGGAAGTTGTTCTCCAAGCCAGATCCACTTCCCCCAGGTGTCAGGAGGCCCAGGTGCAAGAACTTTTAAGTTAAAAAAAAAAAAAAAAAAAAGCGAGGATGGAGGGGACTGGTTGACGCAGATGAAGACCCCAACACGTAGGCGTGTGGAAGGCAGTTAAGGAAACAACAGGACTGAACCTAGTGCACAGCGGGGTAGGAGGGAGGCGAGGGGAGGAGGGGACCACAGGGCGGTGAAGGTTTTTGCGGTGGCGGTGGGGCCAGCCACACCTCCATGTCCTTGCTGAGCAGCGGGAGCCTGTCCACCTCCCATGAGATGTGACCTCAGGACTCAGACTCTCTTGAAGTCTCCCAGGACCTACACTCATCTGACCCCAGGCAGCGATGGACAAGCTGAGGGCAGAATGGAACTCCTCCTGAATTCAGGGATCTCACTCCTGGTATGATGCCCTGGGCTGACACAGCCAGGCTTAGGGAAAAGCAGAAACGCAGTCCCAGCTGAAGAGGCAGAGTCGGGGCCAGTAACTTGGTGGAGGGCATGCAGCCAACAAAAGATGGAAGTCGGGGCTCAAACCCACGCCTCACCGCCTGCAGAGCCTGCGCTGTCCTCTGAGTCAGGATCCCTGGGGCCCCGGGGGTGCGGAGGGGGCAGGGAGAGGCTGGGCAGCTAACTGGCAGTGGGCGGGAGGGTGGTGGTGATGCAAGCCCCCATCTCGGGGCTAAGCGTCCACACGTCCCACCAGCAGGGCCACATCTAATCACCTCTGCCCCCAGCACCTACGAGGCCCATGAGCAGAACTTACGGGACCAGAACACGCACAGGGCCCATAGCTCACACTCAGTACAATCACCGACTTAATTTCAGGAGACTTAACAGGACACTGGCTGGACATCTGTTGTTCATCTTAGGCAACATCTTCACCATTGCCTTCAACGACTTACGGGGTCTGTCCATCAAAGGAGATCTCATTTGCTGAATATTCAAAGGTTCAAGTCACCAAAAAGTCCAGTTCTGTTTCTCTAAATGAATACGCATGTAAGAAGATACTATTTGGGTTAAAATTCAGCCCAAGCAACAAGGAGTTGCCTATGAGGCCTTGAAAGTTGTCCAACAGTTCCTTCTGTCGTGGGAGGTGCTCCACTGTGGGGACAGCTGGCGTCCCTGTCATCTCTGCCCAGGGTTCCTTGGATTAAACTAGTGCATGTCTCTGGGGCCTCAGTTTCCAGATCTGAAAAACAGGGTGGCTCTCTGGTCCTGCCTTGACAGACAATGCACAAGGAGTATGCTAAGACAGCTTCCCTGGTGGCTCAGTAAAGAATCTGCCTGCAATGCAGGAGATACGGGTTCCATTCCTGGGTCAGGAAGATCCCCTGGAGGAGGGCATGGCAACCCACTCCAGTATCCTGGCCCGGAGAATCCCATGGACAGAGGAGCCTGGCGGGATACAGTCCACGGGGTCACAAAGAGTCAGACACAACTAAGCATACACAGGCAGGCATGCTAAGAAGCAAGTTCTTCCCAGGGAGAGTCAGCACTGGTTCTTTCTTCTAAGTCTCAGCACCTGCCCATCACCTCTCCCTCACAGAAGCAAGGCAGACAGTCTCTGGCAGCTTGGGGTCCCCATCACACGGCGGTCATGAACTGACGCCTGGCCTGACACTGTCAACGTTGCCGGCTTACCCACACCCAAGCTTGTCCGCAGCGTTTGCCCAGATCCAAGAGAGACAGCAGACAAGAAGCCAGTGGACAACCAAGTAAGTGCATCCTCACGAAAATCAGATAAAATCTAGGAACGCTTCCTCCTGCAGCCAGCAGGATGTGACTAAGAGTCTTTTCGTCTCCGGACAGTGTTTCCATCACCAGGGAAGCCATGCTTTATCAAGATACATGCCCCAGTTCTGTGTGGAAATGCATTACAACAGAAACCTGTGTTTCATGAGGGGCTCAGAGCTCCTCCAACACGTGCCTTAGTGCTTCTCACTTCTCTGGGGTGGAAAGAAGTGAACGTGCTCCACCTGGTTCACTGAAGCCGGTGATGGACAAACTCTGTGGGCAGGCCCGGGGGCGGGGGATGGGCCCCCCCCTCAGGGAAGGATCCATGAGCCAGAGCCTAGCAGGGGTCTGGTCCTGGGTGGGGTGTGGGGTGCAGGGGGGCTGGTGAGGGGGCTTTGTAAAGTTGTGTGTGTGTGAACTGCGGACACTTCATCTGGCTCTCCAACCTCAAATGGAAATGTCTTAAATAAAGTTCCCCCAGGATCAGAATTCAGACTTACTGGCAGAACACTGCTTCTTTAGTTCTCCAGGCTCTAAGGCGTCCTGAAAAGCATATTAGAGATTTCAGAGGCTCCTTCTCCAAACATCCTCTTTCACGAAGCGCCAGGATGGCCAGTCCCCGGAACCAAGCAAGGGGGGGGAGACTCCTGCCCAGCAGATCTGACCTCACTGCTCGGTCACAGACCATTATTTTCCCATTTACTCAGTTACTCACTTAGCAAACTCTCACAGACTCACCTACTTACCCGTAAGCCTGGGGCCACTGTAATCCTCAAATACCTGTCACTTCCTCCCTTCCCCCAGTCTTCCACTGCCACAAGCTACTCTGAAAACTCAGAATTTCTAGAAAATGCACTGGCTCAAAAGTAAAGCAGCTGTGAGAAGTCAGGGACAGCTTCCCCAAACCGACCTGGAGAAGAGACTCTCTCGGGAGCCGGGGTCCACCTGAAACCAACACGACACACTAGCTCCTCACCACACACACACACCTGGGTTCACTTTGTCCTCCCCAGAGACGAGCAGAGTCACAGGCCTCCCTCCTCTCCCAGGAGGACGAGTGGACCCCCAGCCACAGTCACCTCACTTTAAGTAGGGAGCCAGGATTTGAACCCACGTCCTCTGATTCCAGGAGCCCTATTCCACGGCAGGTGCCATAGCGACACGACTTTGACCAAACATACTCTCCTTCCCGCCTGACAACGCTCAACTTTGTCCCCTATCTGAAACCCTACAAATAAGGGAGTCACATGGGATAAGACAACCTCTTTCTGAATGTCACTACTCCTGTCAAGTCCAGTCAATGAGTTATTCACACGGTGAAGTGGATCTGCGTCACCCGCCCACTTCCCGCAGCCGCTGGCCAGGAGCCACTGGCTTTGAGGCAACAGGCGCTTTCTCTGGGTCTGAGGACAAGGAGGTAACTGGGGCAGCAGGGCCTAGCAGGGGCCTCGGGGGAGAGTTCTGGAAAGCAGACAGAGGGCAGGGGCTTGGAGAATCATACGGAGGAAGAGCTCCCAAAGAGACAGATCAAATATTGTGCTGGGAGGGGGCATGTCTCTGAAAAAGTGAGAGGACAGTGTCAAAAGAGCCTGGCAGCAGCCCTTGAAAACAACAGGAACACACACGAGTGTGCGTGTATACTCAGACTGGTTGAAAATAACAGCAACACACAGGAGTGTGTGTGTATACTCAGACTGGTTGAAAACAACAGGAACACACACAAGTGTGCGTCTATACTCAAACTGGTTGAAAACACAGGAACACACAGGAGTGTGAGTGTATACTCAGACTGGTTGAAAAGAACAGGAACACACAGGAGTGTGAGTGTATACTCAGACTGGCAGAAAATAACAGGAATACACAGGAGTGTGAGTGTATACTCAGACTGGCAGAAAATAACAGGAACACACGTGTGTGTGTATACTCAGACTGGTAGAAAACTAACAGTAACACACACAAGTGTGAGTGTATACTTAGACTGCTCTGGAAGGAGAATGGAGGCAGTGTCTCTGGACAGATTACTGGCATTTTCGCCAGCATTTTAACATTCTTTCAATGACTGCTTACTGCTTCTGAACTGAGGGGAAGGAAATCTCTTCTAAAGAGTCCGCCTGGGAGGTACCTGGGTACGTAGAGTTTCATTACGTTTTCTCTTTGCATACGTGCACATTGAGAAATTCCCAAAAGTAAGAGAGAGGATTTCCTGTCAGGCTGACACAGAAAACAACAAGGAAACTCCTCTGGAGACCTGCACCCCCAGGGCAGCCCCTTGATGCTCAGACATGGCTATGTACAAAGTCTCTTATCCATGATTAGGTTGAGCCATATGAAACTGTCAATTTTCAGCCAATTTTTTTTTTAACTAGAAAAACAGCCAACAGTAAACGATTTGTAATAAGCAGTAGTGGACTATGTCCCTAGACATTTCTCTGGGCCTAAATTGTACCATTTGGGGACTTTGCCTGAAATTATAGAAGCCAACGTGCGTTCCAAAGAAGAGGTTTAAGGAAAACGAAGAACAAAGTGGTTTGTAGGTTATTCGAAAGCTTGAAGAAAGAAACCAGCAGACGTGTGTCTGTGCCATCCGTGGTGCAGGACATATGTGAAATTTCAGTTTCACCCTCCCCACTTTTTGGCAGGTCATACGCTCACCTGCCCGAGAGACAAAGTTTAGGCCCACCAGGCTGAACAGGTGCAGCTGGGCTGGGCTGCGGGGAGCAGGGCAGGCCAGGAGAGCTGCGGGTGGGCGTCTGAGGGATGCGCACTCGAGATGTAAACCTTTTATGTAAAGAAAGGGCTGATGGCACCAACCACATACCACTGCGAGGATTAATCAGGTCTCATTGGGCAGGACAGACACAAGGGGAGACGGTCCCAGGCTGCCACCTGCCTTCTTTATTTGGGAGTGAATCGATGCACTAGGCTTCGAGCAGGGCATTTTGATCCAGCTGACAGAGTGCCTGTGTGCAAGCGGATACTCCGTCCTTTCCCGTGTTCCTGCATTTGCTCCATCCCTGTCCTCTCCTCTTGGAGCCCCTGGTTACCATGGGGATTACCTGCGCAGGGCTTGCTGTGCAGGGGTACCCCAGCAGGAAAGGCACGTTTCGTGACAGGTCGTGCTGGTGTGTGTGTGACCTGCTTTTCTGGTGGCCAAGACTTCAGACACTCGCCCCCAAGAGAAGAGCATTTAAAGTCTGAAGGAAACACCATGGCCCCCTTCCTGGACCCACACCCCACCTGTCTGCAGGCCGACCCCAAGCACCTGTTTGTACACTTTCCCAGCATGGGGATTCCTGTTACATCACACACGTGGGGTACACATCCAGCAGGCAGTAACAGAATTGTCTCCCTCACAGAGAACATGCCGCTGTGGACCTGAAGTCACTCCGCAGCTTCGGGAGCAAGTGGCCAGGTGCATGAGGGCCTGTGGACACAGTAACGCAGGACCAACGATCAAGGGCCAGGAGAAAATGCACTGGAGGATCACAGTGAAGCCTGAGATGGACTAAGTGGCCAAGAGTGTGGACACGAGGCCAGGGCTGGCCTGCGGCACTGAGTGTGAAGGAAGGACGGTGGTTACACCGGACGTCACAGGCAGAGCCCCCGGCTCTGCCGTGATGGAAGCTCCAGGGCCATGACCTTGAAGACAGGCTGTTCCTACAGAATGCCACTGGAACCTGACCCCAGGGGTCACCATAAGCCAGGGCTCATTGTCCAGCCTGCAGTTAACTGGGAAGTTCACACACACGGGGCTCACTCGGAGCATCCCCCTGCCCGCAGGGAGGAGCTGGGGAGCCCCGCCCCCTCCCTCAGGGGGCCTCCACGTGGCAAAGGTCATAGCTATGCACCCCCAAGTCCCCTGATGAAGGACTCAGCGAGGGCCGCTGATCCTGACTATGTGTGTCTTCTCAATGTGGCTCCACACTCAAAATTAAGAATATGAAGGGCCCAGAGGACTGTAGGAGTATGTGTGTGTGTGGGCAACTGCAGTTCTTTTGCACACACACACACACCCCCCTCTGAAAAACTGTGATGAATGAAACAGTGACAAAAGTGAAGCCTCCATACTCGGTGACCTGTTACTTATAAAATAACCTGAGCAATAACTGTCCAGCACTTCTACAGTAGGATCCTTTTCCCTCAACCTACATCCTACGCCAGATGCAAATATAAGCAACAGGTGAACTAGACCCACTCTCACTTTATTTATTTAGTTTTAATTTTTTGGCTGCACCACGTGGCATGTGGGATCTTAGCTCCCCAACCAGGGATTGAACCCGGGCCTCCTGCAGTGGAAGCTCGGAGTCATAACCACTGGGCCACCTGGGGAGTCCCTGGACCCACTCTTATTTAAAGGGACATGGCGGACACGGAGATCCCTGGCCGGTCTTGGCCTTCTCTGCTCTCCACGCCTGTTCCTGTCTCCCCTTGCCCCCATCCCTGGACCCTGGGGCTCCAAGCTCCGGCCTGAAATACCCTGACTGACAGGTGGTTACGGCACCCAGGAACAAGCTGTGGGAGAACTCTTGAGGAGAGTGAAAGGCCGAAGACCTCGAGGCAGGGGAGCCAGATGCGAAGACTGGGAGCAGGATGCAGACTGGAACAGGCCCTTGACCCTGAGACCACAACAGCTCCGAAAAGTCACAGGCAGACGAGGAACAGATGCATTGAGGCCATGGTGTTGCAGCCGCCCATGGGGCCCAGTCCCTCTGAGAACTGCAGGCCACGCGGACAAAGCCCCGAGTGCGGGGATACCCGCTCCCCACCACGTGCCCTGGACCAAGGCCCTGCTGTCCCAGGACGTCAAGCAGACGGAACAGAAATGCACAAAGAAACTCAAAAGCCCAAGAGAGTGAAAGACAAGCCTTCCCGGGTGAGACAGAAGAGCTGACTGAGACAGGCCAGTGAGATGTTAAAAAAAGAAGGCTTAGGGCTTAGCTGTCAGTTAACTCAAAAAGCCGAGAGCTAACAAAAGGCCTAAATGAGTGACACCCCATTAGAGTAACACCCCAGCACCAAGAACAGACCCTCCTGCTGGACTGTACCTGGACTATGATGTGAGGACTGTCACCTCGTCACCCAGGAGTCCCTGGTCCTGGAGCGACGGCGTCTCAGGAGGCTCGAGAGGGGGCGGCTGGCTCCTAGGAGGCAAGGGAAGAGACCACGTTAGACTCCATCTGGGGGCCCAGAACCTCCAAGCCCGTGGCCGACGCAGGGAGGGAAGCTTCTGTTCAGCTCAGCATCAGAGGGTAGGCTAATGGTGGGGAGATGAGGTCCCAATGTAGATGAAGCAGCATTGGGGGGGGGGGGGGTGGGGCGGGGTGTGGAGGGGATGTGGGGAGGCACTGCTGAGGAGAGACCCAGAAACTGGACAAGACAGCCTCCAAACCAGGGGTCCCACCCCGCCACCGCTGCAAACGTGGGGTCACGTCTCAAGTAAGAACGACAGCAGAGCATCACCCAGACAGGCCATGTCCACATAGCAAGGTCACAGAGCCGGCCTGTGCATGCTCAGAGGCCCTGAGGGGCCAGCCGGGCAGCGAGTCCTCTCAGATGCTAGCACTGAGACCCCCAGGTCAGCAGGTTCCAGAGAGCCTCAGCTGCCTCCTCCAGGGAATTCGGGACTCCAATCTGTGACCGTCCACTCTCCTGTCCTCGCTGGGACCACGCACAGTGGCATGGCTCCAGTACCCTATTTGGCTGGCAGTAAGCACCCACCAGCCCCATGGACTTCAGGGCAGGCCCCAGACTGCTCCGATGGGGGCAGGAAGACCCTCCTGGACGAGACGCATAAAGTCCTCTGTCTTCCCAGCTGCAGGGTTTCTACTCTGCACGCATTCATGCCCTCACTCACTCAGGAGCGGGAGAGGTTTGGTTATCATGCAACCTGAACACGATTCTATAGCCGACGTGACCCCAGCAAGGATCAGCACTGAGCCAAACACGCATGTGAAGATGTTCACCAACAGCCCCAGTTTCTGACTGCAGTGCCGCAAAGATTCCAGCAGCTGGAATCAACTATTCCACCCCAACCAACACCTTTCGGCTGTTCATCCTACACTAAGATGCCATTCTTTGCCATTTCTCTTTTGCAGATGTTCAGACCTACAGAAAAGCTAGTATATTTACAATACTTTTCACCTACATTTACCAACACTGAACATTTTGCCACATTTGCTCTATCGTTATGTACATGAACAATTTTCTCCCGAACCACTTGAGCATTAGCTGCAGTAGCTACCATGACACTTGACTTCTAAGTATTCTGATAGCCCACAAGGATGACATCTACGTAACTCTTAATGCTGTTGTTACAGATAAGAAATCAAACATTTACTCAATAGCCTCTAAAACGCAGCCCATGATCAAATGTCCAAAACTGACAGTGTATTGCCAGCTGTCTATCATGTGCCAAGTACAGGGGCAGTGGGAGAAGCGAAGGTGCATGAGGCTCAGGTCACAGTCCAGGGCCGATGGACACACGGATCCTTCCTGGGGACTGATGCCCCCACGGGTCTCTATCTCGGCCCAAGAGAAAGCGGCAGCTCCACCTGGAGACCCCAGGAAAGGCTTCTGCCACAAGGGGATGCTGTTCAGGGGACGAGAGAGCAGGGACGGAACATAAAGACGGAGAGGCTAGACTACAACAGCCCGAACCACGCCGCCCAACCCCGATGTCCAGGTCCTACTTCCGGGAACGTGTGACTATAGCAGGCTACATGACAAGGAGGCTGCAGACGAACAGAGGAACCAGCCGACCTCCGGTGAGATGTTCTCGGGTGGGTCTGATGTAATCCTCAGGGTCCCTGAAGGAGGGGGGAGTCCCGGTCAGAGGGGTGGGATGGGAGAGGCTCTAGGGGCGCTGCCAGCCTTGAACTGTCCGGGGCCCAGACCCAAGGCAGGCAGGCAGCCTCGAGAAGCCAACAAAGGCAAGGCGCTGGATCCTCCCTAGAGCTCTAAGAAGGTACACATCCTCCCAACACCTGGCCTGGAGCCCAGTGACACCCATTTTGGACTTCTGATCCACAGAACTGAAAAACAGTAAATCTGTGTTGTTTTAAGCTTTTTTTTTTTTTAACGTATAGGCTTGAAACAAGGCTGGAATCTACCCAAAGTGTTGGGGGCTGGGAACAAGTTGCGAAGTCTGGCCACCAAGAGCCATCATCAGATCTGTATTTTAGGAGGAAAACCCTGGAATGAAAGGAACAGAATTGAGAAGGAAAACAACTGACAATGTTTGGGGCCAATGACAAGATCTGAGCTATTAAAAAAAAAACATAGACTTGTGGAAAAGTTGTATCTGTCACCAAGGTCTCAGTCGACGGTTTCCCAAGACTTAAGAGTTTTCTGAGGACACTGGTGGTGATATTAACAAATGTGTTTTTAGATAAACATATACATATGATGGGCTTCCCTGATGGCTCAGACAGTAAAGAATCCATTTACAATGCAGGAGATCAGGGTTCGATCCCTGGAGACCCAGGGTTGGAAAGCTCCCCTGCAGAAGGAAATGGCAACCACTCCAGTATTCTGGCCTGGAGGATCCCAGGGACAGAAGAGCCTGGCTACAGTCCTTGGGGTTGAAAAGAGTCAGACACATACTGATCCATACCACCCACATAAGTAGAAGCTCGGTGGAGTTCTCCACAATCTTTAGGACTGCAGGGGGTTCTGAGATCAAACAGTTTGAGAACCACTGCTTTAGGGCTGCCCTAAGGCGTGGACACAGCCAGGCTGACACAGGCCCCCCAGGAAAGCCACTCTCCAGCTTCCTCAGGCAGGGTGAAGCAGCCTGACTGAGGACCTCACTGCTCGTGTCTCCCTGTCATAGCAGCAAAGCAGTTTAGGGATGCTCAACTTAAGCGCTAGAGTACATTAAACCAGGCTGAGCCCACCAGGATTACTGAGACTGGCATGAACACTAAGTAAACTCATTAGTACTGCTTTTCTTTACTCAAGAATGTACCAACTGATTTATTCTACTTCGGATTTGTTAAAAGCAGGGTAGTGAGAATGCTACAACCACCTCAAACCTAAAGAATTTTATTTCACTTATTTCCTCATAAATACAGCAGGCCGCATTCCAACACCGCCCTGGACGGGCTCCCAAGGGCACAGGTGTGGTCACGACACCAATGTCTGTGCAACAGGGAACACCCACACACTGATGGGAAATGTGTGTTTATGCAAAATCACCTGGAAACACCAGCGAACACATTTCCACTGAATAATTTATAGAGGAATCAGGCTTTCCCATTAGGCACATTGATAGGAACTACTAAACAGGTTTTTTTGCTTTGTCTTATTAAAAATAACGCCCAAGTTTTTTTCTTGGTGTTGTTTAGTCGCTAAGTCATGCCTGACTCTTTGCAACCCTAGGGACTGCAGCATGCCAGGCTGCCCTGTCCAGCTGAAGTAGCTGCTTTGCCTTTGAATGAGTCTGTGTTCTGTTCTTCAAGCCACAAGTGTCTTGAGTGTCAGACACAGTCCTGGAAACCAGGGACGCAGCAGTGAACTCATGAGATCAAAATTCCTGACTCTTTGGAGTTTATGTACATCTTATGATTGGGAACATCTTTGAAACATATGGATGGATGAAATATCAACAGGAAGAACATGTTTCTGATTCACTAAAGCAATTTCATGAAATTATTAGAAATAAGGTGGGCCCCAAGCCAGCGCTCCATCCCACCAGATCAGATCCGAAGGTCATGGTAAGGAATGAAGCTACAGGAACACAGTTCAAGGCCTTAGGGGGGGTTCCGACAAGTCTTCTGACTCCAGCCAAGTACCACGGCCAGGAGCCCAAGGAACAGACAAGGACCTCCCGAGGGAATGTGCAGGGGACAGGATCCTGGAAGGAGAGCATCTTTTGTTTGAAACAGCAAATGTTAATTAAATTTTTCCTTCCGCGTGAAAAGTTTTGAAATTCCAGCATGAGATTCCTGTTTGTTAAAGGGAGCGTGGGCAAAGAGGCTGGCGAGCACTGAGAAGGAGTTAATATCCTTCCTGGTCCAAGAGAGAGGAGATGATGGACTCAAAGCCAGAGTGCTGGACAGAGGCCTCAGGGTCTCCAGAACCAGGGCAGGGGGCCCTCCAGGCATCGCCCAGGAACCAAAACTGTCCTCTGAGACGCTCACACTTTGTCCTTCCTTCCGTTAGGACCCTGTGGGACAGGCACCATGGGGGAGCATCCAGAACTAACATCACGGCAGCTGCGCTTGCCAGAGCCACGTGCTGGTGACGCCACAGGGCCTTCCCGGCCGCAGGAACCTGGGAGCCATCCCCTCTGTCCTGAGCCTTCCAGCCTTGAGGCTCTGCATTTGGGATTTACCCAGAAATGAGCAGACTGTAGTAACTGAGATAATACACTCGTGAGGGCAGACCTGGCTGGGATCAGAAACCCGAATACTCTCTACACATCGTGGCCCCTGCCCTCCCCTGACCCCACCGCCTGCCACCTGGATCTCCACCACGGCAGGACCACACACTCACTCACAGGTTTTCAGTGAGAAAGGACGGGCTTCCACCTGAGGACAGGGGATGGGGGCTCATGAGGACAGGTCTGACTGATGTTACTAGTGGTTTCCCAGAGAAACTCATGGACCAGACTCCAGTGTCCCATCTCCCCCAAGTTCCAGTGTCCACCCTGAACACCTTTATTTGGGGCCCACACCACTTCCTGCCCACCCCCTAAGGCAGCGACAACACTTAAGCATAAAAGCCGTTTGAACGACCTCACAACACACACAGACGCGTGTCGTTCTACAATGCCTGTTGGGGAAAAAATTACAAACTCTAAAGGAAATGTGGTCAAGGAAGCAGCAAGATGTCCATTCCTCTCCCAACCCTGCGATAATTAAAATCACTGCAGCCTTTTCTGGAGCAAGGAAAGCCCGCAGTCTGACGATTCATCCTCCCTCTGAGATGAGAGATACTCCACAATGAGGTGACCGAGTCTTCCTTGACTGCATGCTGTCGAGGTGGGGGAACCCGCCTCACAGTGTGGAGCTGTAAGCATGTGCTCCGCAGATGCATTTATTTTTAATGAATTGGTTTTAAAAAATCTTTTAAAGTAATATTTTACTATTAAAAAAACCTACAAAGAATTCTGGGGATAAGCACGTATTCACAAAGAAACCAAAACCTCATCCCCAAACCAAGATTGAGAATTACTAAGAGGCAGGCAGATTAAGGAAAAAAAGTAAAAGATGAAAAAAATGAACTGACGACTAAGCTCCACTCCCTACAGCGGTTCTAAGGCTGAACCTGGTCTTGAAGATGCGTGGGAGCGTGTTCACTGAGAGTCATGTGAGAAGCTCAGAAGTCGGCGGGGATGGGCTGCTGGGAGGCACCCCCGCCCCCCAAGACAGAAAGGAACCGGGCGGCATCTCCCACTGATGCTTCACAGGTGCCGTGTGAGGCTCAGAGCAGGCAAGAACCTCAAGCTATTCTCAGGTTCCACTGCCACTATTGTTATGAAGAGGTCATTGCATCAGAGTCTGAGTGGGAAGGAGGACCCCGGACTCTGAGATTCTGGGTGAGCACGGAGGAGGTGAGGCCCACAGGCGGGGACAGCAGCTTCCACCCCAGAAGCGCTCCACCTGCCAGCCTGCAGCCAGCCTCGATTTGTTAACACCTAAGAATCTGAGTGACGGAATCTGAGGCCCTATGACTTGGACGGGACCAAATGGCCGCCTGATGCAGAAGTCCTCGCGGACTGTAAAAGGAAAAAATGAGCAGAGCAGGAAACGGGTGGCGGGGAGAAAGGAAGAGGGGCACAGAAAGCATGCAGGCTTTCCATTCAGTCATTTCCCTCTGACACTGCAAACACGCTCAGCAGTCAGCCTCCGAACTCCACCGCTGGCCCAGCAAAGACGGGCACGAATCTGGGGGTCAGGTGTCTCCCCAACGAGGACAGCAGCATGGTGGCGGCTGACGTTTTCGTGAAGTGCTTACTCTGTCCCACTCGAACACAACTCCACTTCCAGAAAAGCAGCTTCATAAAGTAAGGGGAAACGCGGAGCCGTGGCTCAAACCTCTGCTCAGCTGTCTAAACCTGCTCTGATGCTCCTGAAACTCTACGTGAGACTTCTCATAGGTCCCCCAGGGCAACGGGCCATAATGTAATCACAGTAAAATCAGACACAAGGACACTCCTCCCACTGAGCAAACTGTCAGAGACAACAGAAAGAGGAGAAATGGTTTCTGAAGACAACCTGCCTGGGTTTTGACCCCCAACTACCTGAATGACCTCTCGCAGGTTACTCCGAACCCCTACTTCCCCACTTCTGCAATGAGGAAACTACTGTCGAGCTCACAGAATGGCTTAAAAATAATTAGAAATTGAGATTATTATCCCTATAGCAACATCAAGCACTTCTTAAAAATCAATGAATCGTTAGGGAGACGTTCTCTGAATAAGGGACATAAGAAGAAATACTTCCTCTTTGCTTCTTAGTTTTTCCAACTGCACAGGCTCCTGGCTGGCACTCTGGAACTTCTTGCCCAAACAGCTATGTGAGCAACTCCAACAGACACATGCAGCCGGGGGAGGTGCTATTTAAAGACATCCTCCCATTTAAGTGAACAATCATTTGACTACGAATATCAGTCCTTACTGATATTCAGTGAGGCTTCCCCAGTGGCTCAGTTGGTAAAGAGTCTGCCTGCAATGCAGGAGACCCAGGTTTAATCCCTGGGTCAGGAAGATCCCCTGGAGAAGGAAATGGCAACCCACTCCAGTATCCTTGCCTGGAGAATCCCACAGACAGAGGAACCAGGCAGGCTACAGTCTGTGGGATCGCAAAGAGTCAGACACGACTGAGCAATTAACTTTCACCTTTTCATCAGCCCTTACATGATGTGTCACTATTTCCAAAGAATCAGCTCATGAATGATGCCTGCTCTGAATCTGGACATTTGTGGCTTCTGTCTGCCAATGACTTACCCCAAAGAGTTTAATAAAACAGCATCTTTGCCAGTGAGGAAGTGATGTACTGCTGGAAAGGTGAAAGGGCTGCTCAGGAAGAATATGATCACAATATGAAAACTGCAGGGCTTTCTCCAAAACAAGGGGTCGAGAGGAGGCCTGGGGAACCTCAGGATGGAGTTGTCGGGGTGGGCCAGGGGGAGGCCGGGCCAGGCATTCCGGGACAGGATGGGGTGTGAGGAACATGGAGTCCCAGGTGAGCAGGCAGAGGGAGCCAAAGTCGGGGCGCCCACAGTCCAGGCCGACCTGCAAGATCTCCTCTGACTTGATGATGGTTCCCTCGTAAACACACACTTTGGCCCTACGCGGACACACTCTCCTGAGACTCAGAAAATACAACCCCTCATGGCCTCTATGCTCAGGATTCCCTGAGGCCCCCTGCCAGGGCCCAGGGAGATCTGGGCATGACCAGGAAAACACGCCTGTGTGCGGGGAGGACGGCATCTCCCCACCACACTGGGTAGGTCCCCCAGGAGGAGACAGCAGCCCCCGCTCCCCGTTTCTGGGTAGCCTCGGCGAGTTACCCCCTCCTGCCCTCTTAGCCAACATCTCCTGTCTTTGAGACCCTGTGGTCTGGGGCCAAGAGCCCTTCGCCTGTTCTCACTCTCAGAGGGCAGTGGGTAGGCTCACGACTAACCCATCACTTTGACAGATCAAAGCCAAAGCCACTTCCCCTCCTGGGGCCCAAGAGATGGTGTCATCAGGGCCTAGGAGGGGAACATGGTGATGATGGCACAACAAGGTGAATGGGCTGAATGCCACTGAAATGTGTACTTCAAAATGTACAACAGAAAACACATACAATTCAAAAACTGGAAAGATTCCTCAAAAAATCAGAGTCGTCACCATAGGACCCCAACCACTCCTAGATATCTAACAAAGATAAACAAAAGCCTATAAAAAAACTTTTACACAAAAATCTGCATACAGATGTGCAGAAAGCAGCACTTTCACAATGGCTGAAAAGTAGCTAAACCACCCCAAAGCCCATCAACTCATAAGTGGAAAAACAAAATGTAGTCTATCCATTTGTTGTTGTTCAGTCACTAAGTTGTGTCCAACTCTTTGCAACCCCATGGACGACAACATGCCAGGCTCCCCTGTCCTTCACTATCTCACAGAGTTTGCTCAAATTCAGGTCTACTGAATCAGTGATGCTATCCACATGAGGGAATATTATTCAGCCATAAAGAGGAATGAACGTGGATGAGGAACAACAACGTGAATGAACCTTGAAAACATTATGTTAAGTGAAAGAAGCCAGTCACAAAAGGCCACACGCTCTGTCAGTTCAGGTACATGAAAAAATCTGGAATAAAGACAGAGAGGAGATGAGGGCTTGCCTGAGTGCGTGATGAAAATGTTCTGAATTTGTGGGGATGGTTGCCTAATTGTGGATATAGTAAAGCCACTGAATTTGTACTTCAAGTGGACGAACTTTATGCTGTTAAATTATATTCAGTAAAGCTGTTAAAAGATAAGAGGCACCCAATTCACAAGAAAAGCCGGTATGGCTTTTCTATCAAAGGTGGCCAAGCAGACCCTGCACCTTATATACGAGTTCAGTTGCAAAAGCAGCACTGTGTCCCCCATATTTTAATTCTGCTTCAAGTCAAAACTCTGCCACTTCCCCCCAAAATCAGTAATTATAGCTCTGGTTGCAGTTGGTAGGACAACCTCCACTCTATCTGCACAAGCCACTTATACGTAACAGTCATTTTGCTCCGAGAGTTTCACAAACGTGGACTTAGCTCCTGTTCCATGAGCCCTCCCTACACCGCACTCCCTCGTCCTCCGTTCTGTGACACTGAACACAAGCTCCTGTTTCAATCCAGAGCTTAAGATTTCATGGTGACAGGGCACAGAATAACACGACTGAGGAGGCCTGCAGCAAAGGTTGGTCTAAGTGCTGCACACAGTTTAAGATTCCAGCTCACACAGGGCCCGGGCTTCCCCGGTGGTTCAGACAGTAAAGAATCTGCCTGCAATGCAGGAGACAGTGGGTTCGATCCTTGGCTCAGGAAGACCCCCTGGAGAAGGTAATGGCACCCACTCCAGTACTCTTGCCTGGGAAAATCCCATGGACGGAGGAGCCTGGCAGGCTACAGTCCATGGGGTCGCAAAGAGTCAGACACGACTGAGCGACTAACACTTTTCACACTGGATCCAGGGGAAAAGGGACCCCTCTCCCTCTGTGTGTGACTGTGGTCCAGGACCTCAGAGAAAGCAACCAATTTAATAGAGAATTAGCAGAAAGGAGACAATCATCAGGCAGCAAAAAATCTAACCAGGTCTCTAAGCACCAGCAGAGTATTTTCTAAGCCGGTCAAGGTGCACCACCAGGGTGAGCAAACCACCCTGAGAGAGGCGGGGAGGATGCGCCCAGTTTGAGAAGCTGGACGGAAGAACACACAGGAGGCCGGCTAGGGGCGACTCCCCGCACTGAGTTCAGGGTGCTGGTGAGGCGGGGTCACAGCCCCGTCTGCCGAGGCACACCTGGACAGGTGAGTCCACGCTACGCTCCCCGGCTCTCCCACGCACTGGGTACAGCTCCCTGCAGCCGGGTGTCTGCCCGCCCCTCTCCGTCCAGGAGGTGGCCACGACAGGGTGGTGGCTCCGGAGGAGTCTGAGAAGACACACGGGCCGGGGATGCAGCCAGGACAGCAGCCTGGGTCCAGGAATCGGGAGGCCTGCCTGTGCGGCCCTGCGGTTACCCGGGGGATCGGGCAAGCGCTCGCCAGCCTGGGCCTCTGGACTTCGGTCCTTGGACAGACTTCACGGTTCTCCCGGGGGTCAGCGCCTGGCTGCTGCAGCCGTACCCGCAAAGGCAGCAGGGAAACGATGCCTCCAAGGGCTCTGGCCGCCCCGTGCCAAGCGCCTCTATCTACAGCGGCGTGCTGGACGGGCCTTGGGGCATCAGGGGGGCCCTCTTCCCTCTAACAGGCACGGTTCCTGCAACACCCGACGCCCACCTTCCTCTCGAAAATGCCCACAGGGGCTCGTGATTCCTTACAACAACACACTGCAGGATAAAGACTTCTAAAAGAGATCTTCAGTTGAATTTAATAAAATCTGAGCAGCTGGTATGTCACAGACACGGCCCGGTTACATGACGTGAGTTAGGCTGACATAAAGAAGAGGTGGGGATGGGGCGGGGGCAGAAAGTTCCCCAAAACGACACGGAAGCCTCCCCGCCCCCCACCACAGCCTCACTCACACACACCTCCTAGACGGGCCCACAGGGTGGACACCCCCCTGGCAGCTCCTGCCTGAGTGTGAACCCCTGGGCAGGTGTGGTCGCCAAGTCTTCACCGCACGGGAGACACCGTGAGCTCAGACAAGCACCAGTACCCCGTTTCCCGAGGGAAAGACTCTTCTGTCTTGGTTTCACCCCCTGAAAACTGGGTCGCGAGTCTTCAGTTCAGTTCAGTCGCTCAGTCAAGTCCAACTCTGCGACCCCATGGACTGCAGCACACCAAGGCCTCCCTGTCCATCACCGACTCCCGGAGCTTACTCAAACTCATGTCCATCGAGTCGGTGATGCCATCCAGCCATCTCATCCTCTGTCGTCCCCTTCTCCTCCTGCCTTCAAGTCTTCCAGTCTTACCCTTCTGATACCGCTCCCCACCCACCCACCCCGCCTTTCTCCCCACTGTGAAGACCAGAGAACAGGGAGGCAAGAGAGATGTTAAAGTCTCAGATGACACTGGGTTCAGAACACGGCGGGCGAGTGACTTCATCTCTGTGGGCTCCCTTTTTCCCCACTGCAGGATGAGGCCAGTTCTGGTCCCTCCCAGCCGGGGCAGGGTGGGGAGAAGGGGTTAGCACTGCGGCGTCCGGAGCGCACCAGTGCCGTCATGAGCACCTCTTCACCCGTGTGGGATCTCACTGGCAGCCCCTGTGTGAGACGCGCCAGAGGGCGAGCAGGTCCTCCAAAAGACACCTGCTCTATTCTCTGACGGGGTTCCGTAACTGATTAAGCACTGTGCAAACACGCGGTTTAAAAAACAAAAATAAGCTTATTGTTTGACGTATTTCCCTCTGCACCTGTTTAGATAGTTGCAGGTTCGAGGGCTGCGGCCTCAAAATAGTGTGGGCTTCTCTGGTGGCTCAGAGGTTAAAGCGTCTGCCTGGAATGCAGAAGACCCAGGTTCGACCCCTGAGTTGGGAAGATCCCCTGGAGAAGGAAATGGCAACCCACTCCAGTACTCTTGCCTGGAGAATCCCATGGAGGGAGGAGCCTGGTAGGCTACAGTCCATGAGGTCACAAAGAGTCGGTAAACTGACTTAAAACTATTAAAAAATACATATATAAGGACATGAACTGTGTGAAGAAATGGACATACACATTATAATTAGTACTGAGTTTAGAACCAGACTTTTGTTTCTGGATCTGTAAACATCTCCGGTCCCACAGGGCTGACAGCCGTGGCGCGTGGGTCCAAGGCTGGCCGCGGCGGTCGCCCTCCTGGCCCCCGCTGTCCTTTAGGAGCTGAAACCCGCTCGGGCGCCCCCTTCGCAGGTGACGGGTCAGATGGCTCAGCTGTGAAGGGGGCTGCGGGCTGAGACCACTCCACCCAGGGGCCTCTTCGCCTGTCTGGCTCTTGGGCCCAATCTGGCCATTTTAGGAAATGAGATGCTCTGTTTCACCTGCTCTCGGCCGGGCGGCCGCGCCCACCGTGAACCCCAGCGGAACGCGATACCCAGTCATGAGGCCGCTTTCCTCCTGCCAGGAGGTCTGGACGCTCACAAAGCCCCGTGGTTTGTTTTGCCAAACTGCACATACATTGAATGGAAATGTTTGTTTTCCGTGTCTCGCTTTACGTCTCTGCAGACAAGTGATTAAAGAGTAATTTCAAGGGCACTTTTTCCGCTCATCCCCTCTAACCTGCTTACATCAGGCTGCTGCACTTCCTGCCTTTTAACTTATGTTTCTGTCGGCGTATCATCCACTCTTCTTTGTTGACCTTTCCGTGAACAGCGCTGCTTCAAAACCCTTCTTCAAAGGAGAGGTCAGGGTGAAATGTCACCAGGAAGGGTGCCAGATGGCCAGTGGCCAGGGGCACCGGCTCCAGAGCTGAGCCTACCTGTGACTCGGGCGCCAAAGGCAGGAGGCTGGACCCCTGGGCCAGCCTCACCCACACCCCAGAGAAGCCGGGTCCACCAGCCCAGAGCCTGGGACCCTCCATCCAAGAGCTGCTCACAGAGCACCCACTGCATACACGCCCTGTCAGGAACTGCAGGCGACAGAGAAAGCTCTGTGCTCCCTGCTCTGGAGGCTCGTTTCACAGAGAGAATGGATCTGTTTAAAAAAAAGGTACCAAAAAAAAAAAAAAAAAAAAAACGTACAGAGGGAACACGCGGGAGGACTTCCAAAAGGTGGAGGTGGGGAAGGCTGGAAGAAACCAGAAAGGTTACTGCACAGAAGAGAAGACGGCTGAGACGGGGTGGCGGTGGGGGGAAGGAAGGACACGGAGGATGTGCTAAACCACTGATACTGGAGGCAAGAGACGGAAACACGGCCAAGGCAACTGACGTCTCAAGCCCAGGAGATCGAGGACCATAAAGAGGCAACGTCAGGAGTACATTTTCGGGTGCAAAAATCTAAGTTCCTGCATTCCAGGTGAGGGTGAGACCCACATAAGATGCTGTGACCTGCTGTTCTGGCTCTCCAGTCCCCTCTGCTCTGGTTTATAAAATACAAGTGATCAGAGGTACGTGAGAGCCATGTGGTAGCCACATGGGGGCCCTGAGCAGCAGACTCCCCTGACGTGGACAAAAGGGTGTGACTGTGTGTCCCCTGGGGCCCCCCTCCCCCCTCCAAACAAGGCCAGACCACAGGCGGGACGCCACTCACACCAGCCTGCCACGTGAACAAGGACAAGTAACGGCTCAGTGTAAGTCTGCCCCAAGTGTATCAGGACTTCGTTCCAAATGCTGCCCATAAATTCTTTTTCAGTATTAAAAAACTTAATACTAAAATGGATCCATCGATTGTCTACAACTCAAGTTTCTCTGCATGTCCAAATTTAACTGGGCATCCGACCAGTCTTCTTCTTTGCTCACCCTGCTGACTCCTAGCCTGGTGTTCACAGCCCAGGCCTGAGCACTCGCTCCCACCCCAGACCCTCCTTGCCCCTGACCCTCAGCTCTGACCCACAGACGGCCTCTCTGCAAAGGCCCTCCCCACCCCCGCCAAACATACTGTGCATGGAGGACGCCCCCATCACAGATCCAGAAAAGGGACAGAATCTGTGAGAAAGGGGAAAACCGCCAAGTATACGAAATATATCGGGGAAACAGGGGTGGGGAGCTCCCGACAGCACATGAGTGGGTCTTAGAAAAGACTGGCTAAAAGTGAGCAGTTTCAGGAGGGATGAAGCAGCTTTAGTTCTCAGAGGGATGAAGATAGCTGCTAAGAGCCTGGCATCCTCTCTAGTCAGCTTAATCACAAAGAAATGGGTCCTTGGCCAGTGGCCTGCATCTTTGCAGCATCTGCAGGGAACCAATCCCCCGGAAGGTGGCCCACGAGGGTCAGCACTTGGGTGACTCGGCCAAGTGCCCATGGCAGCTGACCAACGTCTGCTGAGTGAGCGAATGAGGGAGTGAATGCATGAATCTGGACTTCTCAAAGAACTTGTTCAATGAAATTTGAAATCTCATTTAATCACTGAAAAATCCAAGTCTAGTGTAAATCTTCCACTCCTTGGCACACCTCACCAGAGCAGCTGATAGTCTTTGCTCTTTAACCAGTTTGTCAGCTGAGAATTATTTGTACTACGAGGTACAAGCATCTGTGCTGGGTCTAAACCAAACAAACGAACCTGAAACACCTGCTCGTCCACCCGACGAAGCACCTGTTAGGATTCACACGCAGAGCCGAGGAGCAAGGCCACCCCCTCCCAGACAAGAGAGAACCTCGGTCCCAAAACGTTTTTTTTTTCCTACGGTCCTTTGTATGACCATTGTAGCTGGTCTTTAGTTACGGGAGCGCTTAATCAAACAAACATCTGAGAACACCACAATTTTCTTATTTATACATAAAAGTATTATTCAACCCTGTTCCGATTTCCCTTGCTCTGGCTTGGAAGGCGTCCCAAGGACGCCCTAGCCAAACAAGAAACTTCAAAAAAACGAGGACGACGTATATTTTTAAAAGAGGGTACTGCACACTGTTTCCCAGATAAATCCCTGGGGTATTTTGAGTATTTTATAAAGAAACTTTGGCTCTGCTACTATGAACTTCTCATTCTGCTAACAGACCAATAACTTAGGGTTTACAGACACATTCAAACCTGGACAGTGGACGCTGGGTGGAGCCCTGGGAGACGATTCACCTGGCGTCCGACAAACCTGCTCTTGCTTCTGCTGCTAAACGTTCAAGTATTTCATGATGGGGGTAAAAAAAAAAAAAATGGGGAAAAGTGAGTTTAATGCACAAATCTAGCCAAAGGTTTTTCATACCAATATCTGAAGAATTAAAATTCAAAGAGGTGTATGCTGGTTAGTACAGTAACGGGGCTTTTCAGACTCTGTCCTCATGTGGGGGACACGGGTGCCAGCTCGGGTCATCCCCCCGCTGCCCTGCAACCTCCAAGGAAGGACCCATCCGCCCACAGCTCCCCATTCTGGGCTGGAGATACATGTTTATCATTAATTTTCAGCAAACGTCATCAAGGCTCTGTGCTGCCTAGAGCTGCCGTGAATAAGAGCAAACATTCGCAGGAAGGGCAGAGTCAAGGAAGACAGGACTCTCTTCGGCGGGGGAAAAGGCCCACATGACCATCTCAGTCCTAACACTCGGGGTTGGTTGCTGCATCATGTCACTGTTTCCTGGGGCCCCCGGTCTCCGCTAAAGGCTAACAACACCTATCTCAGATCAGACCTACAGGACCTCCCGGGGCTGCAGGATGCAGACTTGGAAGCCACCTGTTTGGGGTCACCAGCTCCCCCGTGCCACCAAGGACCCGTTAGATGCAGGCACGTAATCTTCCCAGATGACAAACACGCTGGGTCTGTCAACATCAGGGAGTGAACGGAGGAAGGAAGGGTACAGCCAAGGGGAAGCAGCATGCACTGACCAGGAGCTGAGAGTGCAGCCCCCAGCTGACACCTCCGGTTGGCCACTCCCCGCACCCAGGCCCCTGACAGTCAGACAGGCAGTGTCCGTCTGAAGGATGCAGGTGCCGGGCTGGAACCCAGGTCGATCCGTCCGGGAACACAACTCCCGCTCCTCCTGCCTCCATCCTGGCAGCTCTGGTGGGAGCTGCCCTCGCCCCAGCTGGTCACCTCCACTGCTGAATCTCTTTATCGATCATGTACGTGCATGTTAGTTGCTCAGTCCTGTCCAGCTCTGTGACCCCATGGACTGTAGCCCACCAGGCTCCTCTGTCCATGGGATTCTCCAGGCAAGAAGACTGGAGTGGGTTACCATTCCCTCCCCCAGGGGATCTTCCCGACCCAGGGATCCAACCCAGGTCTCCTGCATGGCAGTCAGACTCCTTACCCTCTGAGCCACCAGGGAAGCCCAATTTCAACGCCAATATGAACCTTCACAAATTATCAACAGAGCAACACAAGGTCAACTCTAGAATTCAACTGCAGTTCCATACCTAACACGGTCTGTTGTCCTAAGGCCTGACGCGGCTACGGTGCGGTGACCCTGAGAGCCACGCCTCTCCTCTGGACCGCCCCCTCTGCAGCTGACTCCGCTCTCGCGGTGACCTGGCAACAGTCCAGCCCATCTGGGTTGGGGTCAGAGATGTGAGAACGGGGCACTGACTGCAGGGGAGTGGACAGGGTAGGGGAGGACGCCCTGGAGAGAGCCAAGGAACCTTCCAGACTGTGGTTCCGAGAGCGGGTTCCTCATTCAGACGAGAGGGCTGTGCCCAGCTCGCTTCAGGGGGACCCCAGGGTGTGAACAAGATGACTCGGGTGGGCACCACGGACACCAAGCGTGTCCCACTCCCCTGAAGCTCACGCAGCCTGGACTCGGGGAGCCAAGAACAGAAAGAAGGGTATCTCGGTAACACGGGGCGGCTCTGGCCAGAGTCCTATCCCTGGGGAGGCTCACAAAGCACGCTTTGTACGGGGGCCTGTCCCATGACAGCGTTCCCAGAGATTCGCGATAACCCCGGCCCCACAGGCCAGGACAGTCACACCCTTCTCGCGTCCACTTTTCCTTTTCCGCCCCTGCTCCTTCTGGGCCTGTGGGTGACCAGCTGTGGGAAGCACTGCGCTTTCTTCCTATATGCTGAGACCCCTGCAAGTCAAGGCGAGGGCCCAGCCCACCGCTGGGGCAGGCCGGGAACCCAGGGATCGCCTCGCCCACCTCTCTTTCTGCTGGCGCTACCAGGTGGGGTGCTCCCAGATCATCCCCTCCTGGCCCTCTGACGTGCTCTCCTCCACCCTAAACAGAAGCTGAGCCTTCTTCGGAGTTTGCAGACTAGCAGTTTCCCCTCTCCTGTAACACAACCCTTGTCGGATTCTGCCCAGAGAGCAGACATTCGAGATACCTGAACCACGGCTGCACAATCGAAGCCTTTTTACAGATCTGACCGTCTGCCGTCCTCTATCTTCCGCTGACCCTGATGCCACAGAGACCCCACAGCTGAGTGTGCACGGCCGGATGCAAGGGCGTGTTATTTTCACATGCACACATCTGCATGCCTAAATAGGAGCGCTGGGCCGTCTCCGATCCTGTCCACCAAGGCAAAAACTAAAGGACCTTGGGCAGAAAGCCTGCCCTTCAAGGGGCTCCTGGAAGTTGAGACCCAGGAAAGGAGGCCGGGCGTCCCGGGGTCTGTCTCCAGGCTGGTCCACCCCAGAGGCAGTGAAGTCTGAGGAGCAGCGGTGGACAGAAGGGGGCCTGGACACAGAGAGAAACCCACGTGTGGGACATGCCTCTCCCCTGCTACTACTTACTGGAAGACAAGGGCACCGCGAGGACCCACTCACGCTAGGAAAGCAGTGATGCTTCAGTATCCAAGTCTGGTGGTTCACGTGGATGCCGGTCACCAGGTAGGTTTTTTTGTTTGTTGTAATAACAGCCACTCTGCTCCTTCGAGTCATACTCCGTATTTCTGGGCTCACACAGGCCGAGTGGCACTTCTCAATCAAAACCTTCGTCAGTGTCCTAACTCAAGAGCTTCTGTTTTCTGCTGCATCAGATTTTTACTGTCCAGGAGGAACAGTATAAAAGGAGTTTACACTGTGGACACTACACTGCTGCACGGAGCTCTTTAGAGTCTCCACCATCACACAGCGTCTCCCATTTCCTGCCGAGGGCTGGAACCCCCAAAGCGAGTATCCTGACCCGATCTCTTTCAAACCCAGAAGCAGAGAGCATGGCCCTGAGGTCAGGGCTCAGGGGTCAGGGTTAGGGTTAGGACTTGCTCGGTCACTCCGTCTGTAGCCTGGCCTGCAGCAAGGAGGTCTCTGGACTTGTAAGTCCCTCTAACTGCTGGGGAGGCCTGCCTGGGGCATTTGGAGGGAAGCATGTGGTGAGTCCCCAGAGGGGACCCCAGGACCAGGGTTCCAGCCCCAGCGCCTGCGGCCCTCACGCCACCACACCTGACCCCCAGAACATCCACGACACTCCTCTTCCTGCCCTCGGCCCCTGCAGACGAGCCACGAGTGGGTGGGGGCCGGTCTGTCCTCCTCCACACACAGTCTTCAGACCTTAACACACGTCTTAACCTCCTCGCTGGCTGCTTTCCTGTGCTGTCACAACGACCAGGCCCGCTCAGCGGACGGACATCCCCTCCGCCAAGGTGATGAGCGTCAAAAAGCAGAGGGATTATTCAGGGCCCAGCCCCGAGGTCTCACCCATGTAACATGCTGCTCGTCTGTCCTAACACCTGGCGAGACACATAAATAATGCGTGTGTCTCCAGAGACAGAAGAGTGGAGGAAAGCTGTTTATAAGACACTTTGCATGAGGCGCCGGGAATTAAATCTGATTTTGCCTGAGAAAGAACACTGTGGTGGGACTTTACAAAAGAAGCTACTAATGGCCATGGGATCAAGGGCAGGGGTCAGTCCCCACCTCGACCCCGGCCAGACCCTGCCACAGCAACTGCCGTCCACAGCCCTCCAGGAACTTCTGGTCCTGGCTCATGGTTTTTTACAGAAGTGATCACAAGTCCCAGATTTTAAAGAAAAAACATCAGTGATGTTTCTATGTACGATTTAGCCTTCCAATGAACACATGGATCAGTGAGCCAGATAACAAAGCAAAAATAAAACTCGACTACAACTGAATGTAATGATATTCCACTTCCACCACTGTGCCCCTCGCTATCTCCCCGGGAGGTGGGGAACATTTAGACTGAGGAATTCCAGAGGGGCGTCTCCACGGCACGTGCAGTGAGGAAACAGGCCGCCTTCAAAGCTTGCTGGGAAGAAGCTGATCAGCCGGGGGCCATGCAACACAAATCCACGCACTGGGCAAGAAGCTCCCACCTGAAGGGCCGTCGAAGACCGCCAAGCTGCCCCTGACCATTCAAAGGCCAGTGGCCAAGGCCATACCCCTGGGCCTCAGGCCTGCCGGGGGACGGTAGGCCCACACCTGAGCGCCTGTCCATTCCGGAAACTTCCTCCGAGGCCGACGGAACGGAAGTGCAGGGGCTTCGCACCTGTGCACCCACCCAAGCCCACACCCCGCCTCGCCAGATGGCGTCCTGGGCTGAGGTCTCAGGAGTGGGGAGCCCTGACACCGTGCCTTCCGGCCGCCCCAGCTCCAGCAACACCGGACCCGTAATGAAAGGTCCTGACGCTCTTTCTTCCGTTAAGAACCTCCAGACCAGGACAGAACAAGGGGCAGCCTCTCCTTAGCCCCACCGCAGCCTCCGGGGATACCCTACATACCAGTCCATGCCTCCTCCATCGCCTCCTCTGTCGCCATCCCTGGGACGGGCTCTTCTCTGGACAGACACCTCCAAGAGCCTGAAGACTAACCGTCTGCACACCAACCTGACCGAGAGCTCACAGGCATGAACACCAGGCAATGTTCTAAACTCATTTTACATCCTGAATCCTCAGCACGGCCTGCAACGTGGGGGCTATTACTGTCCCCATTCTCCACATGGGGAAACTGAGGCAGGGAGCTGCCGGCGGGCCCGCACATGGAGTTCTTGCGGCTCTTTCCAGGCCGTCCTGTCCCCTCCCAGGGCCTCTCCCCAGCTGGAGCTCCACCCCTGCAGCCTGACTCACCACTTCCTCTCTGCTGTTGGCGGCAAACAGATAACCAGGCCGGTCAGAGATGAATGGGCCCTGGCCCCTCCCATCCCAAGGGCGCAAAATAAACGGTTCAGGAACAGCAAGTGCTTGGGTTCCTGAAAGGACATCTTTTGAGCGTCTGCTCCATACCACGCTCCGCTCCGGGTGCCAGAGTCTGGCCTCAGGGGACTGTGGTGCAAGCACCACTGAGGTCTCCTTGACGAGGTCCAGCTGTCGGGAGTTTGACAGATGCCGGCGACCCGAGAGGACGGGGAGCTGCTAGGAACTCTGCCCCTGGCCTTCAGACGCAGACCTGTGGGCCTGGGAGATCCCCGGGTCTGTGTGCAGGCATCTGAGACACTGGAGGGCTGACCTCAGGATGTGAAAGGCCCTGGGATCTCATGCAAACTTACACACTTAATGCACCTGTATTCCTCTTCTCCCTCCTGACGTCGCCCCTGCGGCCACATCTGCCCAGCCCGCACCGACACATTTCATTTGTGGGTGGAGGGTGAACTGTAGCAAAGAAGAGGCCACGTGGCACAAGGCAATGTGGGTCTCCTGGGCACCATCTGCCCAGGCGTGGTGAGGCTTGCCCCCGAGGTTTAAATTTCTATTTTTATTAGTGTACACTCTGCAGGAGAGAGTCTGCATGGAGCGGGATGAAGCCCACGGGCCACACGCGTGTTAAAGTGATCTGTGGAGCCCTGCTGGCTGGAGGCAGTCCGGGGCGGGGGGGAGGGCGGTTCTAGAAGAAGTCCCTGCGCCATCACTCGCTGGAACTGGGGACGGTGCTGCTTCCTCCCGCAGAGCCTCAGAGCGCTCCCTCCGTCCTGGGTGCCAGCGCCTCGCCCGGGCAAGACAGTGTTTCTGGGCTGTGCACAGCCACACACCTTGCTGGAAAGGGAGACCCTGCCGGGGGCGAGGGCGCTGAGCCAGCAGCCCCCAGGAGGCCCCAAAATCTCCCGCCACCCGGAGGCTCTCCTGGCGATGCTGGGAGCTGCAGGCAAGTTCACAGTGGCTGAGCCCTCACCAGGACTCATCAGACCACAGACCCGAGAGTCTTTCAGGGATGAGGACTGAATCCTAGTGCAAATTACATCCAATGCTTTTCCAAAATTCTGTGTGCATCAAACTCTGACACTCACGAGACGCTCTTCCCGGTTCAATACAGATTATTCAAAGAATTGGGGAATGTTCTTGCCTAAAATCTCCTAAGATTGCCCTCGAGGGAGAAAGAAATGTCTTCCAACAAAAGTTTTTTCTACAAAGACCAAACTTGCTGTTAAAAATTTGAAGTGATAGATTTATGGGGGAACACATTGTCTGCATGCTTGCTAAGTTGCTTCCGTCGTGTCTGACTCTTTTGGCAACCGCCTGGACTGTAGTCCACCAGGCTCCTCTGTCCATGGAATTCTCCAGGCATGAACAGTGGAGTGGGTTGCCATTTCCTCCTCCAGGGGATCTTCCCGACCCAGGGATCTTACCTCTCCTGAATTGGCAGGTAGGTTCTTTACCTCTAGTGACACCTGGGAAGCCCCTGGGAGATATGTTATGTGATTATAATTACAGATTATCTCCTATTTCACATAATATTAACATATATAACAGCATAAAATCAAGTTCCTGAGGATTCTTCTCAAATAGTAACAACAGTGGTGATATTTGTAACTTATAAATGAATTTTAATAATACTATAAATTAAGCACTCTCAATTCTTAAATTTAGTGAGAAGCAAAGTAAGTAAAACAAGTCACAAGATACAAGAACAGATATTTGTACACTGTTTCAATAAACTAGGCAATTTATCCTGTTCCAGTTCTCTTGTCACTGTGCTTTTGTTTCATACAATGAATTCCCTTGACTTAAGGTTGTTTGAATAATTATAACAATAAATTACATATACAGATTTGTAAGTTACAGAATACTAATTTTTTTAGCAAAAAAACTCAAACACTTCTCAAGAGAACAAAATCCATTCAACCTTTTTAAGAAGAGCGATTTAATGGTATGACTGTTATTGCTAATGTTGTATTTTCAACGCCCTGCTCCATCTTAATCCATCAGACCTCAGAGTCCAAAAATTAATGTCTCCAAGAAGAGTTTTTTCTTACTCTTCTTCCCACAAATCCTCAACTCTGAAAGAGAAGGCTCACCTTTCAGATGGGCTCTTCCTCCAATCACACTGAATAAAATTCAAAGTGCTGAAATTAACAAATGTTTGGGCCATCCCTGGGAAAAAAAAAAATCACACAGCCCAGCCAGGCCACCTTCAAAACGCCAGCGTGTGAGGTCAGCTTAGGACAGAGCGACCCAGGTCTGCATCGGCAGCAAACCACCCCGGGAATGCACACAGATCCTGCCTTGTGCCCCTGTCTGCTTTCTGGGGAGTCATCACACAGAATAATGTCCACTTCAGTCAGAAAACCTCAGTCACCACTAAAAGAAACCTTTACCCTCCACTGTCTTTGTCCAAACCAGGGTGGACAGAGAATTCCTCCGAGGCCCCAGTCCAGGCCCTGTAAAACTCCCGACACTACGGAGGAGGGGAAGGTGGACAGGCAAGGCGGCACGCCCAGGCCCAGCTCTCTCTGCAAACTTCGAGTCACCCCCAGGGCTGTCTGTAAGGCCACAGAGAAGAGTAAGAATTCTCAGAGCACACGCAGGTCCAAGAACACGTGCTCTGCTGGGGAAGGTTCATTTTCATCTCTATATAAACATGCCTGTCCCCGGGTGTGCACCTGAGCAGTGCCAGCTTATCTCCTCTTAGAGACTGAAGCCAAAGAACAGGCGGCCGCCACCCTCAGGAGCACCCGGCCGCGGGCCCCAGCAGCCCTCCCCCAGCCCAAGGGATGCCTTCCCCAGGGGCCTCCAGAGCCCTGTGTGGAACAGGCTCTGCAACCCAAGTGCCAGCATCCTTTTGAAGGAGGAACGAAACTCCCTCACCAGGGTAGGCACCGGCGGCTGTAACACACAATCCTGAGACCAGGGTCGTTCCTCCAAGCCAGGTTCCGGAATGAGACGCTGCATTATTAAAGGGCTTTCTAAGTCAGAAACACGGCGGCAGACAGCCTATGGTATAGCTTGGTAGCACTGATGCTCGAAGATGAGAAGCTTCTGGCAAGTCAGGCACAGTTCCCCACAACAGGATAGGTCAGGCCGGTGCAAAGAAGCCTCAGACACAGAGCACGTGAGAGGCTGTCATCTCGCCCCATCCGTGAAGAAGCCTAGTGGCCAGACCCAGGAAAACCCCTTCTTGCAACAAGACCTGATTATTCCCAAAACAGAAACGTCACAGGGTGGTTTGCACCAAAGCACAAAAGGTGGTACGTGTCTACACCAAAAGAAGCCCCAAATAAACCCCAAATCAAGATGCCAGGGCAGAGGTAATTAAAAATAATTTAAAATTAAATTTAAAATAATTCATTGTTCTTTCCACTCGCCAAACTGTTACTATACAGCTCAAAGGCACCCCTCCTTTTTTTCTATCTTAGCACAGGTTATTTTTTAACATTTTTTATTGGGGTATAGCTGACTAATAATGCTGTGATAGCTCCAGGTCGACAGCCATGCTCACACATGTATCCATCCCTCCCCAAATTCTGCTCCCATCCAGGCTGCCACATAACACTGACCAGACTTTCCTGTGCTGTACCCTAGGTCCTTGTTGGTTATCCATTTAAAGACATCCCCCCAGCTCGCCTTCACCCCGCCTTAAACTATACTGTGGTTTCACTGATTATAAAAATAATTATTTCAACAAACATTTGCTAAGCACTCGTTCAGAGGCTACATGCCCAGCAGTGAACAAAACAAAGCCTGATTTTAAGTGTTTTCTTTCTGTACACATACAGGCATCTCCTTGAGATAACACTGAATATGAAAAATTGAATCCAAGTTTTTCACTTTTAACAGTAAAGTTTTTCCCATAAGAGCAGATGTTCCCTGAAAACACCACTTTTATTGACTACATAATATTCCACATGGACAGTGTCATAATTTACCCAAAGATATTTTCAAATGCTCACTGACCTCACGATAAAAACACAAACAAGAGACGCAGCTAAACACAGCATGTTAGACCCAGATTTAGGACCTTAACAGGCGAAAAGGAGGATATACAACCTTACCGATCACAGACCGAAGGCAAGCACACGGTCACGGCTTCCCCGTGGGCCACGTTAAGGCCTAACTCGTGAATCTCCCTTTTTTATAAGCCCTACTCCCTCTTTGATCCAAGAGAACATTGTCTGCACAGAACAATACGTTTTCATTTCAATTTCCCTTCTTTTCAGGAAAGGAAATGTTTGCACTTCAAAGGGTTCCTTTGAAGAGCAGCCCCCGGCCCTGGCCCGTCCAGGTTAGGAGTTCCGCGGCCCCAGCGGGGCGTGCAGAGTCTGGGCGGCTGCCCACCGCAGCCCCTCTCCAGGCCAGCTCCTTCAAGGAGAGGGTCTGGTGTGGGAGAAGAAAAAACAAACATTGGAAAAATACTCAAGGCTTTTGATCATGGCCTTCAGAGGCCCTTTCTCACACAGTGTGGATTTCACAGCCCGGGGAAACTGAGGTACAAACCCTGGGGAGCCAGGTCCTAAGAAACCAGCCCCACCCAGTGAGGAGGTCTTCTAAGCCGGCAAAGAGTGGAGAACTTGGGGGCGTTGCTGGTGATGATCAAGGGGACGTCTGTGATAACCAAAACGCACGGGTAAGATCCATGCCTCATCCAGCAGTTTGGAACCTTACCTGGGAACCTCAGCAAAGACTAGGATGCACAATTTAGGGTGTCCCCTTTTCTCTCTCCCCTGGCCTCTCCTACAGGCCCATGCCCCTACCCTCTGCTGAGTCTGGGGAGCCAGGGCTGCACAGCAGACAAGAGAGGGCCTGCAACATTTGTTTTCAAGTCGTGAACAAGTTCTGGGTATTTAATAATGATCTCCACCCTTCCCCACCCCGAGGGGGTTAACTGCCTATTCAAGTGGGCAACCGGCCAGAGGGTAGGCAGGGGTGTGAAAGCTTCGGCTCCAGACAGGGCGCCCGCTGCCCCGGGGCCCCAGGTCTCTGCTCAGGGCTCCTGCCCTGCGTGTTCGTGTTCGGGGTGCAGGTCTGAGGGATCAGGTCGCCCTGAACTGAAGACTTCCGACCATCCACCTTCCGGCGAGCCCTCTGTGCTGGAATCACAGTGGTGTTCATCTCCTCCTCCTTTTACTTCTCTGTAGTTTCCCAGTTCTTCACAATAATGTATTCTAACTTTTAAAAACATTTTTTCCCTAAAGAGGCTTATAAGATAGAAAATGAGACCACAGTTCCATCGAAAAAGCCTCTCCTGAAAAAGGGAACAGAAAGAAACAAACTACCTGTGCATACATGTAAAGGACATTATTTGAACAAAAGAAAGTTGGCTGTGGACTGTGGACTAGATGACAATGTCATAACGTTAAATTTCCTGGTTTTGATGTCATACTGTGCTCACGTAAGAGAATGAGAATAACATTAGGAAACACATTGAAGCTTGCAGGGGGGTAAATCAAATGACATGATGTCTTCGACTTACTCTCATAGGGTTCAGGAAAAAATACATATATGTGTGTGTGTAGATTAACTGATTGACAGATAAACAGAAAGAAGGAACAAAATATAAGCAACGGGTGATTTGAAAAAACTGAGGAGCTCCTGTAACTCCTGCAACCTTCTTCTGTAAGTCCTAAGTATTATTCATGAAAAGTTGAAAAGTGAAGGAAGAGAGGAGAGAGGCAGGCAGAGTTGGGGAAGAGCCTCCCACCCCACCTGGCTGCACTCGGGGCCTCACTGCAAGGCCAAGGCCCCGGCCACTGGGGCCAAGTCTCTCCAGGGAAGACGCGCCCTGCTGCTACCCTGGCTCAGACAGCCCCCGTCCCCAGCGTTCTGAGGGTGTCAAAGACGCATCTCACAAGGAAGGAGACCCCGCCCCACCTGCACTACTGAAGTAAAGATCTGGGCCCAATGACCACTGCCACGGCCTTGAGAAGGGGGGGAGAATCAAGAGGGAAACCAGAGCCCCTGCAGGGGGCCCCCCTCCCCAGCAGAGCTGGAAGGGGAGCAGAGAGGACCGATGCAGACCAGAGAAGCAGGGCTCTCTGGGGCCTGCCTGGAAGTCCCACGTCCAGCCGGTTCTGGTGATGCCAACGCCAGACTGCTGACCCAGAAAGAATGCGGCCCCGCCTGTGTCACACACGCGCCAGCGCCAGGCCTGACCACTGGCCAGCACAGCTGTCCCGGGACACCAGAGCCCCAGCCGCGCCAGGAGCCGGGGCTCAGAGAGGGGAGAGCTGCACTCCAAAGATGCGGGGGCAGATAGAGAAATAACGTGGGCCGCCGTGCAGCGGTGGGACAGCCGGCTCCCGCACCCCCAGGACTTAACTCAGAACCCAGAGAGCCCGGGGGCCTGGCATCTCCAGGTCCATGTGCTTATCTCAGGGCCCAGCTCGGGCCCACGCACACACGGGTGCAGACCACAGTCCCGAGACAGCCGCAGCCCTAGACAGGGGGTGATGTCCACGGCCCTGGGCACATTCAGTGTCAGGACCCCGGGGCCAGGTCCCAGGGGCAAATCCACGCTCTGCCGCTTACAACCCACCCCTGCGCCCGTCGACAACTTGCATCCCTTCTCTGGGCCTCCTCCCCATCAGCCAAACAGCAGGACCGACCTCACCGGGCGGCTGTGAGGATTAAATAAAAAACACAGAAAGCGCGCAGCCCACAGTGAGCGCTCACAAGGGCTTGTAGTCTGAGTCTTACTCAACCCCAGGGCCTCTCCCTTCCTTCCTACTTGGTCTAAGAGACTTTGGTTAATGATACTTGGTGGGCAGATAAAAAGATCCAGAGAAAGAGAGCGTTTCCAAGCCAACCTGAAAAGGTCACCGCAAGCATCTTCACGGGCGGGAAGATGACAGTGACAACCGTGTGATGAAACACCAGTCAGACCACGGTCCCTCCTTTCCCCTCGCCAGCACTCCCAGTGATGGCCCGCCACCCCACCCCACCCCACCCCACCCCTCTCAAGGATCTACATCACCCCTCCAGGAAGGAGGAAAAATGGTGGGAAACAGACGTGGCCCAAGTTTTTAACCCCAAAGCCCTCAGGGTAACTTGGAAAAAATGTCTCAGGTTGGGATGGATGAGGGTAAACACCTTCCAAACAGACACACATGCACACCCTTTCTCACTCACGCACACACATATGCACGTGCACACAGACACGCACAGGCAAACACTGGGAACGCGGCCGGGAGTTCTGCCTCCCAGAGGCATGGAAGAAAAGGGGAAGTGTTAGTCACTCAGTCATGTCTGATTCTCCGTGACCCCACGAACTGCAGCCCGCCAGTCTCCTCTGTCCAGGGGGTTCTCCAGTCAAGAATACTGGAGTGGGTTGCCATTTTCTTCTCCAGGGGATCTTCCCCAGCCAGGGATTGAACCCGTGTCTCCTGCATTGCAGGCAGATTCTTTACCATCTGAGCCACCAGGGAAGCCACCCCGAGGCATGAGGAGGGTTCAAACCCAAGGTTGTGGATCTGAGATCTGCGGAACCGGCCTCCCTGACACCAGGCCCTACACCACCCCCTGCAGTGTGGACACAGCTCCAAGGAGAAGGGACTACACGTCAACATCTCGGGAAAGCAGTTTGCAACAGCAAAACAAAGCTGTTGCAAATTTTGTTTTCCTCCATGCTGAAATCAAAGAACTGAGCTTTCTCTCCAACATAACAGCGAATATTTACATGAAGCCTTGGTATGTGTCAGAGTTGTGTGAGGTGCATAACCTGGATTATGGCCTCATTTAAATCCCCTCAACCGTACACAGTGGGTACTAGAAGTCAATTACTATGCAGGCAATACAGAAAAGAATTTAAATGTGGCTCTGAGAAATATCTTGGAAAAAGGCATTTTAGAGATAAGTGGAGCCCACTCTGGGGCAGGGGGCCATGAGGAGAGCGGGGGTGGGGGGCAGCCCGGGGCTGGCACCGTGAGCAGGTCCCGAGGCAGAGCCCGCTGTGTGCCCAGCACGCGCGGTCAGCCTCTACTCCCACGTAACTAGGAAAGCACTTGGTGGTTCTCCTACACAGGAATCTTATCTGCATAGATATTTGGAAGAAAGCTCTAGGGCAGGAAGACAGACTGTTACGGACACAACTGCGTCCAGAGGGGAAAGGTGATTCTGGGAAAAAGGAGACGGCGTGGAAATCCACACTGTCCTGCTTGACGCAGGACCTTGTTTCTCCCTCCTCTGTTTAAACCCACCTCTCGGGAGCCCGTGAAGCCTTTCTGGAGCTTGACTTCTGGTTGCGCTTATCAGAAGAGGAGGCTGGCAGAGGAAAGAACTTATTTCATGAAAGACACTAAATGTGTTGACTTAGTACCTTTCTTTATTGGGCTTCCCTGGTGGCTCAGATGGTAAAGAATCTGCCCGTCAATGAAGGAGATACCGGTTCGATCCCTGGGTTGGGAAGATCCCCTGGAGGAGGGAATGGTAACCCACCCCAATATTCTTGCCTGGAGAATCCCAAGGACAGAGGAGCCTGGAGGGCTATAGTTCACGGGGTCGACCCCAGTCCATAGGGTCACAAAGAGTCGGACACGACTGAGCGACTGACACTATAGTACCTTTACTCTTTCACTTCTGTTTATTCACTGCATTATCACAAGGCTGAAAGGGAGGATTCACATGTCTGCAGGGGCCAGACTGTCCACAGGACCTTCCGGAGGCTGCACATAGATGCGACAGAGCTGGCCGCAGGGGCCTCAGGGGCCCCGTTCTCGGCAATGGACCACCAGCCCCAGCTCCTGGAAGCAGCATCCTCACTTCAGGGTGATGATCTGAGGCTGCACTGAAGCTGTAAAGCCTTCGAACTCCACACTGATGTGGTCTCTTCCCCGAATCTACCACTTGGCGGTGCCCCCTCCTCCCCTACTAGTGATAACAACCAGAGGAAAAGCTGAGTGACAGACCCGTGTGTGGCATGATGGGGGACCTCAGGTCAGAATCTATTCCAACGTGTGACCTGTGTCCCCTGGACGAGTGAATCGTTAACGCCTTTGCAGGGAAATGAGGACAGCAGCCCACCCAGTCCTTTCACGACGTGCTGCCCGTCCTTCTAGCAGCTTCACAGAACACACTGAACCCCCATGGTAGGCTGTGTCTCACTTTGCACAAGTGTAGGGGTGGCTGGTGTCAAAGCTACTTTGGAATTTGGGGGGAGTATGGAGAAAGAGAAACTGCTGAAGTCACTACAGGGCTGATAACCTTCCACCAAAGAGGCTATTCTTCTCCTCCCACTGGAAGTGACCTAAAACCTTGGGGGTGGATACAACTTCAGCCTAAAGACCAGGGCCAGGGGCCTCAAGCCCAAGAAACCCGTGGAAGGCAGGCGTCCTGAAGGCCAGGAATGAAAAAGCAGGCCCACCCCATGGCCACAGTCCCCGTGCGGGGCCGCCCAACAAACCACAGCCTGGAAGCCCTCTGGAGGGCGCAGGGGAGCATGAGCAGGCCGGGGCGCCGCACGTGGCTACAACAGGGCAGGTGGGGCTCAGTCCTGTCCGTGAGGATGCAAGGGTCTGAGAAAAGCCAGCTGTGCCTTTTACAAAGTCCTTCCCAACGCGCTCTTCCCGACCTCACCAGAACAGTGGCTCTGCTCTCCTGGGACCCACCTCTCCCGCTTCACCTGGATTCTTCCTTTAAATCCACAGACGGAGCGAGGACACCAGCCTACAGATGGCGCAGAGCTCAACCAGTCATGTTTCTACCAGTTCCACCCTGGACAAGCTGCCACCATCCAGCCCGCAGAGAAACGACACACAGTCACTCTGGCTCGCGCATAAAGAAGCTTGACTTGCCTTTCTTTCCCACACCTGACTACCAGCTTCTGCCCTGGCCTCCCCGCCTCTGTGCCCGCCCCTTCCCCTATCTCTTCTGCACACCGGGTCTGAACCCTTGCCCTCTGGGACAGCTGCCCACCACTCTCTGCCTCCCTGAGAAAAAAGGTCAAGTCCTCTCGTCCTAGGGGCCTGCCCTCAGCTGGAGCAAATGGGGGAGGGCCCATCTGCAGGCGCACTCCAGGTGGAAGGATGGCCGTCTCAGAAGACGCCTATGGCCCAGATAACTCCCAAGTGTTACTCCCTCATTCATGTCTGACTCTTTGCAACTCCATGGACTATAGCCTGCCAGGCCACTCTGTCCATGGGATTTCCTAGGCAAGAATCCTGGAGTGGGTTACCACTGCCTTCTCCAGGGGATCTTCCCAACCCAGGGATCAAATCTGTGTCTCCTTATTGGCCAGCAGCTTCTTGACCGTCTGAGCCACCGGGGAAGTTCAGAGAACTCCAGGGTCAGAGGAAAATGTTTCTTCCCAAAACAAGGACACATTTATTCCGGCTTCAAATTCCTCCCTGGGATTAACAGACCAATACCTCCAAATACATGGTTAATAATGAAAGGGATTAATTTAATTAGACACATGGCAGGGCCCTCCAACATAATTACATATTTTTACTGGCCTTAGTAGACAAGAAACTACAGACTAGAACAGTCAGTAGACATGTGTTTAATTCCATCAAAGAATGAAAGCTTCTACCAGATATAATTAACATGTGTCTTAAAAAGCAAGCTCCCCAAGGTCAGCAATCTCGTGTTTCAAGCCCTGTTTTCCTTTAAAGCAGATAATCATATGCATAAGAGCATCCATGTGGCTCAACCCAGATTTAAACAACTGAGAGTACATTTCTGATTTCTATTCACTCTCATCCTGTTTGAGTCAAAACTCCTCTGGCACACTTTAGATTTTATCTCCAATAATTAAACATGATCTTAATATGCTAAAACCTTTCAAAACTCTTTGAATCCATTGTTTACTTTATCCCCCTAAGTTTCTATTCCGACTGTGGGACTTAAGGCCTTTCGTTTTAATGACAGAGGGGTGTGTTCAACGTAAAAATAATAATTTCCACTGAGATCAACTAAAAATGTCAGGGGGGATAAATGTATCATGGTTTCCTATTATCGGAACCAGACACAAGTGGCAAGAAACGTTAAGATAAATCCCACATAAATTGCAATTCAAATTAAGCACAATGAGGAAGCTCTGCCAGAGGCCAAAACACAGTTCTCCCGGGTCACATGTTTAAGAGCTCATTTAGGGAAATAGACCTAGGATGGAAACCCTGGCCCCCTCCTCTGTCGAGGAGTCTGGAATGAAACCTACTCCAGGTTACACCTGAGAGCCTGAGGGTGGGTGCTGGGCAGTGAGTGTGGTTTTCTTCCAGGGGCACTTGCCTGGCTGTCCTAATCACACAGGTAAAGCACCTCTCCCCTCCGGGTCTCAGAGCCACGGAAAAGGGGGAAGAGGGAGCGAACAGGGCACGCGGCCGTAGTACTACAGCGCGCGGCTGCTGCGTAGACACAGGTCTCAGGATGACCGCCGACCGCCTGGCCTGGGAAGTTTTCTACTACGTAGAAAGAAACACACCGAGAATAGGTCGTCTCGGTGAAGCCGGAACTTCCTCCCACCAGAAAAAAAACCATACGGGAGCGGTGATCACTGGCCGGGGAGGCCAGTTCGGGTCACAAGGAAACCCACCCGGTGCGGGGGTGGGGGGCTGGGAACTTCCCCTAAGCAACCCCCCGTGGGGGGCCGGGTGAGAGGTGGAGGCGGGCCAGGGAACTTCCAGGGGGTCCACGGAGGAATAGAGGTGGGCGCCGCGGCCAGCGCGCGGGGTGCGCAGCGCCGTCACCAACCGACCACCTGCCGCGGGACCACCCCGCGAACCTCCCGAGGCTGGCTCCGGACGCGCGGCCGATGACACGTCGCGGACCTCGTGGCGGGGTGGGGTGCTCCGCTGTGCGCCATGTAAGGGAAGGTCTCCCGGATGCCCGCCGAGTCCTGTGCGCGCCCACCCGCCCGCTCCGGCCCCGTGACCACCGGTGCGTCCCGGCGCCCAGTGCCAGGCAGGGCACGCGTGGCACCCACCCGGAGGCGCCAGGGCTCCCACGCTTACTCACGGGGTGTTGCATCATGCACCACGCCGCGTCTTCAGGGAAGCAAAATGGATTCCGTATAGGAGACAGCCGCATGGGCACCGGCCGCGCGCACCGCCCGCCCGCCTGCCAGCCCGGCCCGCGCGCCCACCCAGAGAATGCCAGTGCCCCCACCCGAGCCGCCCCCCCGCGCGCTGACCCCGCGCTGCCCTGCCGCGGCCCCACGCAGCGCCGGGATCACCTCACCCCACCCCACGAAGGTGACCCGGACTCGGCAGGCCGGCCACTCACCGAACCCGCAGGGCGGCAGGATGCGGGCAGGACCGTCGCTGGACAGACGCACTAATCAGGGCTGGACTGATGGACGCTCGGTCGGACGGAGGCGCAGCTGGACTGGACGGACGCTCGGCCGAGGATCGGCGGGACTGCCGGATGATCGGGCGGAGGTGCGGCGCGCGGGATCGGAGCCTGGGGTAACCGACAGCTGGTGGTCCCGCGCTCCGCTAGCAGAGGACCCGCCGCTCACACCTGCCCGCGCGGAGTGAATGGAGCGTGGAGGGCGGGAGGCATCTGGCGCGCGGGTTTCATCAGCCGCGCCCCGCGCCCGCCCTCCCCGGCCCCCGCCGCCCCGGCCGGCGGGCCCGCGTCACCGCCGGGCACCAATGGCAGCGCCGCGCGGCCGCGGCTCCGGGGGCCGACCGCGGCGAGGGCGGTGCGCGGGGCGGGGCTCGGAGCTTCGCGCGCGGGGCCGGGGCCTGGGATTCCCCCGCGGTGGGCGGCGCTTGCTGACGCGGCGGCGGACGCCCGCCCCTGCCCGCAGCCCCGCCCCCACCCCAGCGTGGACCAAGTTGGTGCGACGCCTCCCCGCCCCCCGCCCAGACTGTCCACCCCTGATCGCGGGCCCCAGCAAGCCGGCAGACACCGCGCTCACGGCCGGTTTGCCTCCTCTTAAATGAAAACACTGGGGAGACACTTGAAGGTTTTTTTTTTTTTTTAAGTATTATTGGAAATCTTTTCTTTGTCATCGGAATATTTTATGACTATTGCCTGTTTTTAATAAATAACACATCCTCGCCCCTTGTCAGGAAGGACCAGAAAGCCCGAGTCCTCCTGTGCCCCGGCGGCGGGACTAGCGCCTGCCCTACAGGCATGTCACCGCGGTGACTTCCGCACCTGCTGTCCCCCGGAGGGAGGTAGCAGAGACCGAATCACCCCTGCTCTCACCTCGCAGGCTTCCTCTTTGCTCCAAAAACCCAAGCAAGAACCACGATCTCTAGAACTCCAGTAACCTTTGACATGAAAGAGGTAAGTAGGTCATAAATTAATCCTCCCGGCCTCCTAACTTTGTAGGAAAGAAGGAAAAACCATAGCAGCCTGGTGTCCACGACCTTTAAATCCTTTCCACACTTCCTACCCGCCCGCCCCCACCCCCAACAATTGTCCTTGGTCAGTAACAGGGGCTCATTGTCAGCAGTATTGTCACAAAGTACCATACGCTATTACCACTGCAGGGTGCCAGCTTCAGAAATGTTTTCATGAATGCATAAAAATAGGCTAGTATTTGCAAGGCACTTTGAACAGGGCTGGAGAATTCCATGGACAGAGCAACCTGACGCGCTACAGCCCATGGGGTTAGAGTGACTGCACAAGCATTGTTGTTTGTTTGTTTGTTTTTGATGTCTGATCTTATTTATTTGTTACTCTTAGAACATCTCATTTTTGGCTGGACTCTCAGACTTAGAAGTAGAAGCTCTCAGAGAGGACAGCCTCCGTCTCTTGGCAATCTGTTCCTGCCATTTTTCTTTGGTCTCCTTCATTCTCTTGGCCAAAAGTTTAGCATATTCTGCAGCCTTTTCTTAATTTTTCTTAGTACGCTGTTTCTTCAGAGCAACACGCCCGCATTTGTGTTGCAGAACTCGTGGAGTCACGAGATGCTGAGTCTTGGGTGCTTTAGTCCTAGGTTTCTTACCATCTTTGTTTAGGGGCTTTCGCACAACATACTGGCGGACATCATCTTCTTTAGAGAGATTGAAAAGTTTTCGGATTCTGCTAGCTCTTTTGGGACCTAGGCGACGAGGCACTATAGTATCAATGAGTCCAGGAATATCCTTCTCCCCTTTTTTCAAATGACCAAGTTGAGAACACTCAGATTGGCATCCACAATGCAACCCCATACAGATTTGCGCTTTCTCTCTCCAGTCCTCCTTGGTCTGTAACAGGAATGCCCCTTACTCAGTAGCAGGCGAATTCGGCCATGGGTCAAGACACCCTGCTTCATGGGGAAACCCTGCTTATCGTTCCCGCCACAGATTCGGACCACATAACCCTTCCATTCTTCACCCAGAGCGTCAGCAGCAACTTCTGTGGCCATACGCTTTTCGTAGAAGGTACGAAATTTTCGTTCATCATCCACTTCAATGAGCTTCTGGCAGCCAGTGGCTGGGAAAGAGATGTTCAGCTTCATTCTGAAGCGGCCGACAGGCTCTGAGGTGCCACGAAAAAGAGCCGGGCCTAGTTTTAAAACAGTACATTTCAGTTGGAACTGTCTGTTGGTGACGGGATGCTCTCAAGTTGCATTAAGGAGGTCTCCTGTGCCGAACGAAGCTCTTCCTGAATCCCACTGTCTCCTTAACACTGACACAGCCAGACAAAAAGAATCCTGGTGAGAGTCAAGGACCACCCGCTTTGCCTTTGCCCTTGATCTGGATTTGAATCTGAATTCTACTACTTCCCTTGTGGCTCAGCTGGTAAAGAATCTGCCTGTAATGTGGGAGACCTGGGTTCAATCCCTAGGTTGGGAAGACCCCCTGGAGGAGGGAATGGCTACCCACTCCAGTATTCTGGCCTGGAGAATTCCATGGACTGTATGGTCCATGGGGTCGCAAAGAGTAGTACACGACTGGGCAACTTTCACTTTCTACTTCATTCCTGTAAGGTTTCCTGCAAGCTATCTCACCTCTGTTTGGAGCTTATAAACCTTGTGTTCTTAGCAGACTATCCCTTAGTGCCTGAAATATGATTGTGGGATTTTTTTTTAAAGTAAAACAGAATTTGATGGATTGTAGAGATGCTGTGCTTGTGTGGCCCAGACATGGAACATAGAGTTAGTATTTGTAAATTCTGAGATCAAATATTCCAGGCCCTGGTGGATGTATGGGTCCTCATAATCCGGGAGATTTTTGGCAATGTGCCCAGTTCAGCAGTCCCACCCAGCAGGCTTCACCTTCAGAAAAGCGAGAGGAGACCCTCTGCGGGCCCTTTTTCACCAGGCCTGCAAGCTAGCAGCTTCCTGGTAGGAAAGACCGAATGTGAAACAGCAGAAAACTAATTATGCTTGGAGGCCACGTAGTCTCAAGACCACAGGACCAAAGGGAGGCACAGCCAGGCCCTGGCGCTGACAGCACTGAACTCCTCACCACAGAAGACCCATGCCTCCGTTGGGGTTATTTAGCAATCTGTTGCGATTTCGGTGTTTCCCCACAATTGTTCTCCTCCCTCTTGGCCCATGTGCCCAGTGTGGAAGGTAGGAAAGCCGTCGAGGTTCTCCGAAGTCTCCTTGTCTCTAACAGTGCAGTGTGGTAGCTGTACTGCCAACACAAGGAGCACTGGCCCTAGATGGGGAAGAACAGCAAGACAGCAAGGACCAACTGCAGAAGGCTGGTGTCCCCACTGTGAGCAGAGAGGCCAGAAGGCACAACAGCTCTCTGGCTGGATGTGGCCATGAGCCTGGACTGCATCACCTGTGAAAGGAGGGGGTCAACAACTCAAGCAGCCTCTGACCTCGTCTTCTTTTCCTCTGAGCTTCTACTGTCCCTTCTTCCACCTTCTCATTGGAAGATATGAAATCGAAGAAAGTGTCACCAGCCCTGGAGCCCAGGTTTCTGATTCTCTTCCATTTCCACTCAACCAGGAAAGGCCCCCACCTATGAATCCTGGGGTTCTGTGTGGCACCTGGAGACTGCTCCCCGGACAGATCTTTGTCATTAGTGAAACTGTTAGTTGTTCAGGCGTGTCCGACTCTTTGCGACCCCATGGACTGTAGCCCACCAGGCTCCTCTGTCCGTGGGATTTTCCTGGCAAGAATTTTGGAGTTGGTAGCCATTCCCTTTTCCAGGGGATCTTCCTAACCCAGGGATCAAACCCATCATTCATGGGGCTTAGCTTATTCCTGCAGGGATTCAATTTGACAAAAACCATCCCATCCTTTGAATTTCTAAGAGGGTGTGCCACTTGGTATTGCAATACACCATTTTCAGTCAAACCTAGACACAGTGGTGACTGCACTCTGAAAGCTCTCATCACAGTTAACACTTTCCTACTATATTAGGATAAAAAAGGAATGAGGTCTCAGCTCACCCTAACACCCCGGATATTTCATCAGGGGCTTCCCTGGTGGCTCAGATGGTGAAGAATCCACCTGCCAATGCAGGAGACCTGGGTTCGACCTGTGGGTCGGGATGGTCCCCTGGAGAAGGAAATGGCTATACTATACTCCAGTATTCTTGCCTGGAGAAGCCCATGGACAGGGGAGCCTGGCGGGCTACAGTCCATGGGGTTGCAAAGAGTGGGACACAACTGAGCTGCTAACAGTTTCACGAATGACGATGATCTGTCCGTGGGTTACAGGCCACGGGGTTGCAAAGAGTCAAACATGACTAAGCAACTAAGACTAACATTCCAGATGTTTCTAACTTGGTCAAGCAAAAGTACAACCTTTATGCAAAGACATTTCAGGTTCTAAACATTCTGTCCATATCCCTCAACATCCCTTCCTGCCTTGAGCTTCTGTGACCTCACAGTCCTGGGATTAGGTCTTGGTGTTTACCTTTTGTGGTGAACTTCCCTGCTCGGAGCATGGGCCGTCACGGCAACAGTGCAGTGGCTGAGAACACAAACAGTAGAGACAGAGTGTCTGTGGGACTGGCACCAGGTAACTGAGGCTCTCTGGGCCTCAGTTTTCTCATCTGAAAAATGGGATCTCTAAGGAGCTGCTGAAAGAGTTGTGATAATAAAAGCCCCCTGTGAAGTGCCTGGCTTTTAATAATATGACTCCATAAAGGCTACTGATTACTGTTACTATACTCATTAATGATTTTCACCTAATGCATGCTCCACTGATACAAGCAAATACCAGAGGGATGACTTTATCAGCACCTGTTTTATTCTTTGACTCCTAAGAGGCTTAGTGGGAGCTGGGGGAGCCACAGGAGCAGTGGTATTTACAGATGGCTTTTCACGGTGCACCAACAGCACACCCTTCTTAAGTTGGCAGGCGGGTAGGAACTAGCCCACAAGCCCATCTGCAAGAGCTTTGCTAGAATCCTGAGCATGGGCAACTCAGAAGAAGGATATTACTGTGAGCAGCCTCTCTCACGTGCTCCACTCTTGATGTTTTGTGTCAAATAATGCTGTGTTTCAGGGGGTCACCCTGTGCATGGAAGGGATGTCCGCAGAGTCCTTGTCTCTACATACTGGGTGCCAGTTGCACCCTTCCACAAGCAAAAATGTCCTTCAGCGTTGCAAACAGCCCCGAGAAGGCAGAAATTGCCCTCCCTCCTTTGAGAGCTGCTGGCCTAGAGGGACATCTGATCATCTTGCACTGGGTGCTGGACACTGTGTCTGGGTGAATAGAGATGGTGCCATCCTGACAGGCAGAGTTCAACCTCAGCTGGTTGGCGCCAGTTCAACCGGACCACTGTTTACCCCTTCTAATGGATTGGTGCCTACAGCATCATGCTTGTTAAATATGCTTTTTATAATTCCTGCATGGCGGTAAGCCTTAGCCGGGGGTTTCTTTAAAGAAGTAAAGATGAAAGCAGATCTTAGTTGTTCGTGTAGCAAAGACAAAGTTCATTCCAAGACCATCATGGCGGTACTTGCCTGGTAGTCTAGCAGTTAAGACTCCACTGCGCTGCCACTGCAGGGGGTGTGGTTGGATCCCTGGTCAGGGAACTAAGATCTCACACACCAAAAAAAAAAAAAGGAACATCATGGTGGCTAAAAGTAGTCAGGTGGAAATTATTCTGCCTCAAAGGCATCCAGTTATTCCCCGATATGGACTTCTCACCCATCTTTCCCAATCATAGTACAGAATGACATTGTAGACAGCTTGTCATGAATGATGGTCACAAGCTATTCATCTACTTCTGGACTTTTGCAGAGCAACTTTTAAGAGGTGATTCTCCTCCAGGTGTCTCTGTAAATAGAAATACACCACTTCTGATGACATACCTTAGGCTCTGGGGTGAGATATACACCCCATATTTCCCTAGAGGATGGCTTCAGATTTTGGGTCCCAGAATGCTGGCACTGGAGATGGCCACCATTATTAAAAGACAGGCATCCAGAAGTGTTGCCCCTGGTATCTGATCTGTGTCCAGAGAAGTCCCCCAATATGGGATGAGAGGGAGGGGAGCATTCAAGTAACTGGGGTACCTATGGATTCAGGACTAAGGGAAAGATGAGGGATAAGTCAGGTTGTGTTACTGCCTGAAATGAGCCCAGTTGCTAAGTAGAATCACGCAGCTGCCATAGGCAACAATCCGGACCACGTGTTCTTCGTGTGTTACCACCATCCGGCTCCAGCGACCGCTCTGGGCACACCTGTTCTGTGCTCTGATGCTGCCCCCAGTAGGGAGACAAGCCTGGCATCCAACTGTGCTGGTTTTGTCACACGGCCCCAGGACACCATGCTGCAGGCCAGCACTGCCTGTGTTCCCACTGCCCAGAGAGACTATTCTCATTTACCCTTCTTTTAATCAGTCTCCTCTCCCGTGGACTGAAGGATGCCATATGAGAAAACTGGCTGTAAAGAGAAATGCCCTTCCCCTTCCAGGCCAGCCTTGACCCGGACGTGCAGACTCTCCCCTTTGGTTGGTTGCTTCCCAGAAATTTCCACTCCAAATCGCTTCAGGCAGCCCAACCCCAAACCCTCCCACTAGGTCAAGCTTGATAAGTCAGCACAGCAGTGATATCAAGCTGAGACCGCTGCTCTGCTTGTTTTCAGAAGAATATTCTTTCTCTTATTAAGTTTCCTATGGAAGTGTCACAAGAGTTAGTCATTAGTTACCCTGAATAGCTTATTACTTAACCATTGATCATTCATCAGGCTGACTGAGTGGTGTTCTAAGTGATTGTCACAAGGACCAAAGAAATATAAATTTCTTCTTTCTTTCTCTGGGGTTGAGGTAGGGGGGGGATGCAGGGCGGAGGTTCTCTGTTCTCATATAGAACTCTCAAGTTTTTAAAGTCCTGTGTGAGGAGAGGGTGGAGAGAGTAGCATGGAAATATATACATTATCATATGTAAAATAAATAGCCAATGGGAATTCGCTGTATGACAGAGGGAGCTCAAAGCCATGCTCTGTGACAACCTAGAGGGGTGGGATGGGGTGGGAGGTGGTTCAAGAGGGAGGGGACATGTGTATACCTGCGGCTGATTCATGTTGGTGTATGGCAGAAACCAACACAATAGTATAAAGCAATTATCCTTCCATTAAAGATAAATAAAAAAATTATTTTAAAAGTCCTATTTGCAAAATGTTGACATAGCAGTCAGTTTAACTGTTGACTTCCTAATTAACTATGGGTAGAATTTTTTAAAGTGAAGAAGAAATACCTTGACTGACATTAGGGCAACTTAAAGTATGTTTACAGTGGTGCCTGACCTTCCATCTCCCCATTCATGGGATATACTGCCATTCAAAAGAACAATTAGATGCAAATAGATGTTGGCAGATGCCTGAGCAGCGCTTCCGCTCATTCACCCCTAAAGATCGAAAGAGCACGCAGATGCCTGCAGCGGCCAGGTTCCCACCCTCTCACCTGGCGAGCATCCCCTTGTTCTGCCTCTGACTCATGTCATCACTGCCCCCCTCATCTGCACATCTTTCCTCGTCCAGCCCCACTCATTCCCAGCATTGACTTCCACCTACCCATCACAGGTGATTCCTTAGGAGCCTTCTTCTCCAAGATGGGTACCTCTCCTCACAGTGAGCCGACCTTCCAGGCTGATATCAGCGTTCCACCCACATAAAGGAAGGAAGCAGGCCACTGGGAGACCTTGGTACCAGTTATGACTCGGTGGTTTTTCTGGTGCCTGAAATTATGCGCAGAGTGCCCAGGTCTAAAGCAAACACTTCTCAGATGAAATCAACAGCGACTGAGAATACCGGAAGATGTGAGTTCTAACTGTACTGTGGTTGGACCATTTTGTTTTGCTGTCGCACAGTCTGTGACAATATGGAGATCATTCATTTTTCCATTCTCTCCTGTGTGGCACGCCTCTGTTAATAAGGATAAACAAGCTGACTCTTGTGCCCCCGGATGAGTGTCTGGGAAAAGGTGGGCTGCTGATGATTCATGACTGGATTCTGTGTGTCCACTCACCTCTGCCAATGTTGCCAGACCTCTAGCACCCATGCTGGTAACTTTCCTGAGCTGTGCTTTCCACTCCAAAGACAACAGAAGGATATATATATATATATGAAAGTGAAAGTCGCTCAGTCGTGTCCGACTCTTTGCGACCCCTTGGACTTATACAGGCCATGGAATTCTCCAGGCCAGAATACTGGAGTGGGTAGTCGTTCCCTTCTCCAGGGGATCTTCCCAACCCAGGGATTGAACCCAGGTCTCCCGCATTGCAGGCAGATTCTTTACCAGCTGAGCCATCAGGGAAGCCCAATAATGCTGGAGTGGGTAGCCTATCCTTTCACCATTGGATCTTTCCGACCCAGGAATCAAACCGGGGTCTCCTGCATTGCAGCGGGATTCTTTACCAACTGAGCTATCAGGGAAGACCATATATATATATATGTGTGTGTGTGTGTGTATATATATATACACACATAAATTATATGTATATAATAATTATATATAATATGTATACATAATTATGTATATATACATAATATATACATATATACATAATACATAATGGTGTATATATATATATGTATATATATACATATATACACACACATAAATTCCCTGTTCTCTGCCAGGTAATTCAACAAGAGAGTCTTTTAGGATGTTAATAGAGGATAATTGAGCATATGTACTTTTCGAACTTGGGCTGTCTGAAAAAATACTTTAAACACCATCAGGCCCACCTTTTATTAGTACTTGCATACCTTGTATATCCTTTATAAGCACCATTTTGCTTAACTCTCAAAGAAATCCCACAAGGTGAGGATTTTAATTTCCTTTCCCGCAGAAGAGGACACTGGATGTTCGGAATGTTAAATGACTTTCCCAAAGGACTTCAGTCTAAACCCAGGTCCTTTCACCACACTGTAGGGCCAAAAGATAAACTCAGTTCTGCCCTAAATTATACACTTAGCTGGAAAAGCTGTCTGAAGAAATAACGGCAGAGATTTTCCAAACTTGATGAAAAAAGATCAACTTGTAAATCCAAGGTCAGCAAACCAGAAGCAGAACAAATACAAAGAAAAGCAACCATAGTCAAACTGCAGAAATCCAAAGGGAGATTCTTTCAAGCAACCAGAGGGGGAAAATGACACATCACAAAAAACGTGGATTATCAGCGGAAACAAAGGAGGCCAAAACGGTGGCTGACATTTGTAAAGCAAGTGTGAAAACAAACAAAACAAACATTTGTAGAAACAAACAAAAACCAAAACGTCAACACAGAATTCTGTATGCAGCAAAAATATGCCAACTGTGAAATAAAGACATTTTCCACTAAATAAGAACTGTGAGAACTCGAGGCCAGCAGACTTGCAGTAACATTTCTTAATGCTTAATTAGCCTGAAATATGCTTTTCAGGCTAAAGGATGATTGTAAGGTGCTGAGCCCTAGATATGCAGGAAGTAAAGGGAAGTTCCAGGTCTGAGAACCTGCTCCAGGTTACACGTTTATGACCTTTGGAGGCAGTCATTTGAGTGGTAAATAAGAGAGTTTGGGGAAACAGCAAAAACTAAAATATTTTAAAGTAATGAAGAAATGTCGTGTATCATAAGGAATTGTTTTCTCATTTTTATACTGCCTAGGATTTTTTCCCAAGTGATTGTTCATTTTTTAAATTTTTTTATTTTTGTTGTACAGACTTTGCGTTTTTACCTAGTTATCTTTCCTTCTGTTGTTCCTTTAATTGCTCTTGTCCTTAGAAAGCTTTTTCTGACTAGAGGTTAGTGAGTCACTCAGATAATGTGTGATCTTACAGTTTGTTTTTTATTCAATTATTTACTTTATCCCAAATTTCTTCTAATGCTCTGAAGTGAGAATACAGGTTAGGTCACCCCCCAATTAGCTAGTTGCCCAACACCATTTGTTGAATAGTCCACTCCTTTGCCATTGACTTTACTGGCTACCCACTCCAGTATTCTTTCCTCTTCTTCCATGGACAGAGGAGCCTGGCAGGCTACAGTTCATGAGGGTCGCAAAGAGTCAGACACAACTGAGCAACTAACACTTTCTTGCCATTGATCTATAAGTCATTTGTTATATATTCAGTTCAGTCACTCAGTCGTGTCCGACTCTTTGCGACCCCATGAATCGCAGCACGCCAGGCCTCCCTGTCCATCACCAGCTCCCGGAGTTTACCCAAACTCATGTCTATCGAGTCAGTGATGCCATCCAGCCATCTCATCCTCTGTCTTCCTCTTCTCCTCCTGCCCCCAATCCCTCCCAGCATCAGGGTCTTTTCCAATGAGTCAACTCTTCGCATGAGGTAGCCAAAGTATTGGAGTTTCAGCTTCAGCATCAGTCCTTCCAGTGAACACCCAGGACTGATCTCCTTTAGGATGGACTGGTTGGATCTCCTTGCAGTCCAAGGGACTCTCAAGAGTCTTCTCCAACACTACAGTTCAAAAGCATCAATTCTTTGGCACTCAGCTTTCTTTATAGCCCAACTCTCACATCTATACATGACCACTGGAAAAACCATAGCTTTGACGAGACAGACCTTTGTTGGCAAAGTAATGTCTCTGCTTTTTAATATGCTATCTAGGTTGGTCATAACTTTCCTTGCAAGGAGTAAGCGTCTTTTAATTTCATGGCCGCAATCATCATCTGCAGTGATTTTGGAGCCCAAAAAAATAAAGTCTGACACTGCTTCCTCTGTTTCCCCATCTATTTCCCATGAAATGATGGGACCAAATGCCATGATCTTAGTCTTCTGAATGTTGAGCTTTAAGCCAACTTTTTCACTCTCCTCTTTCACTTTCATCAAGAGGCTTTTTAGTTCCTCTTCACTTTCTACCGTAAGGGTGGTGTCATCTGCATATCTGAGGTTGTTGATATTTCTCCCAGCAATCTTGATTCCAGCTTGTGCTTCTTCCAGCCCAGCGTTTCTCATGATGTACTCTGCATATAAGTTAAATAAGCAGGGTGACAATATACAGCCTTGACGTACTCCTTTTCCTATTTGGAACCAATCTGTTATTCCATGTCCAGTTCTAACTATTGCTTTCTTAAGCTTATGTTTTTAGGTTCTACTTCTGAGCTATTTACGCTCTCCTGTAGATTTATTGGGCTTCCCTGGTGTTTCAGAGGTTAAAGCGTCTGCCTGCAATGCGGGAGGCCTGGGTTCTATCCCTGGGTCAGGAAGATCCCCTGGAGAAGGAAATGGCAACCCACTCCAGTATTCTTGCCTGGAGAATCCCATGGACAGAGGAGCCTGGAAGGCTACAGTCCATGGGGTCGAAATTAGGTTTATTATTAATTATGTATTACCCTGTTTTCCTTTGGACAGTTTTATGACGTAGTTCAATGCAAAGCAGTTACGTACCTCCCTCTTCCCGTTTCTCCTTCTCAAATTCTTATTCTTCGTATTTGTTTATTCTTAGAATCAGGCTTCCCTGGTGACTCAGATAGTAAATTAGTAAAGTTAGTAGGAGACACTCTCTCCTGTATTCACCTGAGATCCAAAAGAAATAAAAACTAACATATAGAAGCAAACATGGTGAAAGCTGCCTGGCTTGAACTTGCAGTTTATGAGAGAGAGAAAAAGCCCCACTAGAAAGTTCATAATCTCAATTTGGTCGCTGCAGAAATTTTTAGAGGTACACACTACTTGTGAGACTGAACAACCTCAAGTCAGAATTAAATTAATTTCAGATTAGCAGTGCCCTCCAGGTGTTGGCAAAAGCAAACACAAATCAACTAAAACCTCAAAGAATTCTCACAGATAAGTGTCTAAGGGAAATAAACAACTCATAATAATAAATAGAATAAGCAAACACCAGAAAAAGTCACCATTAGTGAAATAAATAGTAAAAGAGACAATTGAAGCAAATGTTGCAAAAACTTCAGATAGAAAAATACCACAGCCAGGATAACAAATAACCATACTTAACATTATGAAATAAAATGAAGGAGAAGTTTGAAAAAAAAAAATGGAATGGAACTCTGAAAACGAAAAATATAATCCCTGAAACTAAAACTCAGCTGGTGGCACCCGTTAGGATGGCTATTGTTGAAAACAATTAGTAAATAACAAATGTTGGTGAGACTATGGAGAAACTGGAATTTTTGTATCCTGTTGATAGGAATGTAGAATTGTACAGCTGCTATAGAAAACAGTGTGCGTGCATGTGGGCTCAGCTGCTTAGTCATGTCCTACTCCTTGCAACCCCATGGACTGTAGCCTGCCAGGCTACATAAAATAATTTTTTTTTTAAGTAAAATTACTTTATCACAATTTTAACATAAATAGTTAATTCTTTAAAATCTTAAGTGAAGCATCTGCTAATGATAGACTGAGTTATTCAGATCTGACAGTCTTCTGACAATAAAGAAGACAAAAGAAAAAGTACCTGCTTGAATGCAAGCCCGAGACAGCAAAGTCACTAGGTCATGATTTAGGGGGAAAAGGGAAGCCCAGGGAGGTAAGCCTGCTTGTTTTTTTTTTTTTTTGTAATTTGAGGCTATTTCCTCACAGAGGCACTTTCCAGTTTTAGAGGAGGGTCACTGAGAGGCTGAGAGGGTCCTTTCCCAGCATCAGAGGCTGGTGAGACAAGGTTGGGGGTCTAGGTGCTGCCCAGGTTGAATGGGCTTCCGTGACTCTTTCTCGCTTTGAGTTGCAACCTTGAAGGCTGAATCCTGGGCCTCCCCTGGTGGTTCATTTGTTAAGAATCCAATGCAAGAGATGTGCGTTCGATCCCTGGTCTGGGAACTAAGATTCCCACGTACTATGGAGTAACTAAGCCTACATGCTTCTACGAAGATCCTGAGTGCTGCAACTAAGATGTGCCACTGTCAGGTAAATATATTAAAAAAAAGGAAAAGGCTGAATCCTAGCCGTAAGGTAAAATACAAGTAGAGAATCACTTTCAAGGATGCACCTCACCTTCGAATCACCTGAATTCCTGAAACTGCATTACTGTTTCCAAATAGCTCTTGCTCCCAGGAAACCTGGCAGAAGCAAACCTCAAATTATTTTACATCATAGGTTGCCAGTACAATTCCCTGCACTCAGTTAAAAAAAAAAAAAAAAAATGATTTAAATATCAAGAGACAAGACAGCATAGAAAATCAGCAGAAATAGCAGACCAGTGGAAGTAACAGCTACCCCATATAAAATCCTGGTGCTATCAAATACCAACTTTAAAATAACCAGGTTTGCTATATTTGGGGAATCAAGAATAATATAGGGACTTGCCTGGTGGTTCAGTGGTTAAGAATCTGCCTTCCAATGCAGGGGCACGGGTTCGATCCCTGGTCAGTGAACTAAGATCCCACACGTCTTGTCTAAAGAGTCTATGTGTTTTGGAGCCCACATGCCACAGGAAAGGTGCTGGCAGTAGCATTTCTCAAGATATTTGACAGGTTTGCTTACTTCTCGTTATAGGAGATTTGGGTTTCCAGAGTTCCTCTCCTATAACACGACCCACCAACTGTTTTAAGTGTCACCTGGTGTTATTTCCATCACTCTGTGAGTACTGGGACTCAAGATTGGCGGCAGGCACACTTAGGCCCACACGATTATGCTGTCCTGTGAGTAGTAAAGTCCTTCGTCTCTGATCCAGGGGTGCATTTTCCACCAACTTCCCCAGGCTAACGTGTTAGCTTTCAAGCAAGATAAAAATCTCTGACCCTTCGTTGTCGTTCCTAACATCGTCAAGTCTTCGGTTCTCTCCCAAAGTGACCTGTACAGTTTTGCGGTTCCAATCCAAAATAGCAACAGGACTCTGTGTAATTTGACAAGCTGATTTCTGCAATAAATATGGAAATGTCGAAGATCAAGAACAGCCAGGACATTCTCTAAGGAGAAAAATGCAAAAGTACATGATCTACCAGATATCAAGACTAGTTTAAAAATATCATAACCAAGACACTGTGGTATTGGCACAAGCATAGACAAAGCAATGGAAAAGAACAGGATGTCCAGCCATGGTCCTCAGTGTATGTAGGCACTGAGTAACAACAAGGATGTTGCAGTGGAGCAGCAAAGCTTGGTCTCTTTCCCAGTCGGTGCTGTGATAATAGAGCATCCACATGACCACAATATGGGGGTGAACTGTACCTTCTGAAAGCGTCAATCCCAGGCAAAGCGTGGATCTAACTATGAAAGGAAAAGTAATGACGATAATACAGGCTAATATGTTTATGACCTCACATAGATAAAAACTTCTTAACCGGGATGTAAAAGATCTCACCATGAAATAAATGATTGATGATTGATCAATAACAACTTCATTGAGATATAACGCATGTGCCAGAAAAGTCATCATTTTGAAGTGTACCAATCAGTGATTTTTAGCATATTCACAGGGCTGTATAGTCATCACTACTGCCTGATTCCGCATTTTCATCACCCCCAAAAGAAATCCATACCTATTTTCAATCACTCCTTTCTCCCCTCCCAGCTGCCCCTGGCAATGACCAAACTACTTTCTGTCCCTACGGATGTGCCTGCTCTGCACATTTCATATAAATAGTCATACGATATGTGGCCCTTTGTGTCTGGATTTTTCACTAAAAGTGTTATGTTCCCAAGGTTCATTTACGCTGTAGCACATACCAGTACTTCATGCATTTTTATTGCTGTGTGATACTCCATTGAATGGATATACTAGCTTTTCTCTATGGTTTCGTAAGTTGAAGGGCATGTGGGTTGTTTGCTTGTTTTGACTTTATAAAGAACGTTGCCCTGAATGTTCTAACATACACTTCCTGCTTGTGCAGACACTCAAGGTCAGCCAGAATTGAGAGCTTAGGGCCTTCTCAGTTGTTTCCTAGGCACAGACACAGCTCTAGGCACACACACAGTCTTGTGCACGTTTGTGGTCATCTAGAGTCCCAGGAACATATAGAAACTTTTGAAAGCACCCTATGGCTGTCATGTGTCCAATTTTCCCTTTTAAGTTTTTTTTTTTTTCCATAACCTTTTGTTAGCCTCAACTTGTAATGCTTCCTTGTGCGTGTGTTAAGTTGTTCAGTTGTGTCCAACTCTTTGCAACCCCATGGACTGTGGCCCTCCAGGCTCCTCTCTCCATGGGATTCTCCAGGCAAGAATACTGGAGTGGGTTGCCATGCCCTCCTCCAGGGGATCTTCCTGACCGAGGGATCGAACCCACGTCTCTTAAGTCTCCTGCATTGGCAAGTGGGTTCTTTACCTGGGAAGCCCGATGCTTCCTTAAGCAACTGCAGCGTTAAACAATTATTGCTGATTGTTTTGACAAATACCCTGTCATTAGGGCTGTTCTTATAGAGGGAGCCCTAAGTCACATTAAAGAAAAAGAAGCCCTGTAAATGGAACTTCTCAGCAGGCTGTCTGACAGGTCAAATAGTGACAGTTCTTGGGGGATGGTCCTGTTGAGAGTTGCGTACTCATTCTGCCCCCTCTAGTGGCTGCTAGGCTGCCAGTTCTCAGACCTGTTCTATTTGGTTTTCCAGGTGACTTAAAGGAGAACATCTACTCTGCAGAGGATGGCAGTATCTCTTGATTGGTGAATATTCCTAGACTAAAATTAGGAGTTCTGTCTATCAAAGACACCACTAAGAAAAGGAAAATGGAAGCCAGAGAGTGGAAGATGGGAATTGTAACACATATGACTGACAAAAAATTGTCACAGATCTGTAAGATTAACCCTGGAGAAGGAAATGGCAACCCACTCCAGTACCCTTGCCTGGAAAATCCCATGGACAGAGGAGCCTATTAGGCTACAGTCCATGGGGTCACAAAGAGTCGGACACAACTGAGCGACTTCACTTTCTTTTTTCGCTTTGTAAGATTAAAGAGCAGGTTAGACACTGCTGAATTAAAAGAGACGTGAACGGAAGGAATTATTTGAAACACCACCTAAAAGGGCAGAGACGCAAAATAAAGAACTATACCAAACAATAAAGAAGTAAGTGTAATAAGTTCTAGCATATATAAAGGGACAATATTTAAGGACATAAGACTAAGACTTTTTCAGGAAATAACGGCTAAGATTTAAATGCTAAAATATCAGAATCCAAGTGGACTTCAAGTAGGGGGGAAAAGTCCACAACTAGAAGTAACACAGAGAAGCTATAGGACATGAAAAATGAAAGGTCTTGAGCTTCCCTGCTGGTACAGTGGATAGGAGGCCACCTGTCAATGCAAGGGACACTGGGTCAATCTCTGGTCCAAGAAGATTCCCCATGCCAAGGAGCAGCTAAGCCCGTGCACCACAGCTACTGAGGCCACCCGCCTAGAGCCTGTGCTCTGCGACCAGAGAAACCACCGTCTTGAAAACCCTGCTCCCTGTGACTAGAGAGTAGCCCGCTAGCAGCAATGAAGACCCAGCACAGCCAAAAATTAATTCATTAAGAAAGACAAAAGAACTTAAAAGCATCCAAGAAAAAAAGCTAGATTACTTGCAAAGAAATGGCAATGAGAGTAAAATCTTGTTTTTCAGTGACCGTGGTATTAGTCATGACACTTGACTGTGCTCAGAGGTACTGAAGAGTTACCCACAGTTCTCCATACTGACACTGTCTTTAAGAGCAAAGGTTAAAATAAAAACATTTTCTGACTTAAAAACTAGGAGTGTTTTTCTCTAAGAGACACTCATTAAAAGGACATATTACAAATATATGGAGAAAAACCTCAGGTGGAATGTCCAAGGGACGAGAAGAAATTGCGAGTAAAGGTATCAGCAAGTATAAATAAATACAGATGGTATAAAATAAAGTAGTGTCTAATTTAGGAGTGTGGGTAATAGAATACAACTAAAATACTGAACAACTGGACGAATGGTGCTTTGCAGTTAAGAGAACAGATACTAAATTCAGATTTCTTCTGTTCAAATCCCAACTCCGGTACTAATTATCTGCTACTTCTTACCCTGCTTCGTGTGTGCTCAGCTGCTCAGTTGTATCCAACTCTTTGCGACCCCATGGACTGTAGCCCACCAGGCTCCTCTCCAGGCAAGAATACTGGAGTGGGTTGCCATTTCCTCCTCCAGGGGATCTTCCCAACCCAGGGGTCAAACCTGAGTTTCCTGCAGTCTGCTGAATTGGCAGGCAGATTCTTTACCATGGCGCCGCCTGGGAAGCCTAATTAGGCGAGTTCATTAATATCTCTGTATGTCTATCTGCTTCTTTTTATATGAGGCTAGCAATAGTGTTTCTCATAGGGTTATTGGTGATGCTTAAATTGGTTAACATATGGGGAACCACTTAGAACCACGCTTGGTACCAAAACCAAGTGTTTTGTAAGTGCGAGCTATGATTTTCAATAAAGCATTCTCAAGTCCCTGTGTTGCCAGGTAAAATACAGAATCATGGTGAGAGACTTTATCCAACTTCTTTCCACAGCAGTGATTAAGAAAATAAAAGCACTATTAGCAAGCTTCTTTTGATTGACTCATAAAACTTGTACCCCACTAATTTAAACTACATAGACTTTTCAAAAATCTACTTCTTAATCTACACGATAATTCCAAGAAGTCAAAACCAAGCAGGTGTGGCAGATACAGTTAGTTGCCTTCCCAGTGTTCAGTCTGTCTTTCTTATACGCAAAACACTGGTTTCCTGTGGAGTATGAATGCGTCCAGCTAAGACCCTGACTCTCCCAGGTGTCTTTATAGTTACATGGCCATAGAATCTAGATCATTGAGATTTAAGTGAAAGTCATTAGGTTGGGTTTCTGGAAAAGCCATGTTATGCTTTATGCCTTTAAGGCTAATATGTATGTGTGCTCAGTCGTGTCTGACTCTGCAACCCCATGGACTGTAGCTGGGCTCCTCTGTCCATGGGATTTTCCAGGCAGGAAAACTGGAGTGGGTTGCCATTTTTTCCTCCAAGGGATCTTCCCAACCCAGGGATCAAATCCTAGTCTCTTGGCAGGTGGATTCTTTACCACTGAGCTACTTGGGAAACCTTAAAGCTAATATGCCTTGAACCTATATGTTTCCATCTTCTGACTCTGTGTGTATGTGCTACTCATGCCTTCAAAGCTTCTGTATTGTTTACATTTTTCAAGCAATTTTTTTAAATAACAAAAAAGAATAAAGTAAGATATAGAACTGTCTGCTATGTTCCCATTATAGTTGCAGAACTCTACAGAAATAGCTATTAATATATGTTTGTTTATATGTTATAAATGCCTGATAAAAATACACACTCTACTGTTAACAGTGAGTGATGGGGAGGCAGTGGGAGAGTGGATGAGGCACTTTTTACGTTTTATTTGCTTCCGTTGTGTTTGATGTTTTTACAGGTTTGTATTCTGCTTTTGAAATCTAAAAAAAAAAAAAAAAAAAATGCATCAATAAATAAAACATATGCCAGTAAAGGGAAGGGGAAAGAAAGCCGTTGCTTTCCAGCTCTGGAGGAAGAAAAGGAGTCGTTCCAAGACTGGGGAAGAGCAAGGAGACAGGACTGACTCAGGAAAGGGGAATACATGGATCAGTGATGCTGTGATGTCTGGGGGAGGTGGGAGGAGGACGCACCCACATGATGGTGTACACCTCCCCGCAGTGAAGGAGAGAAGCAGGGGGCAGGGAGCGGGGAGAAATAGAGCTATTGACTTTGGCTGAATGTGCAGAGGGAGACAGGAGTAGGGGTCCAGCCGGAAGAGCATGAAATAAAGCGAGTACCAAATAAACACCGGAGGGAATGGCCGTGTTCTCATTTTTAGATGTGTGCTCCTCAGCTTTATCAGCGACTGTATTTCTGTGAAAACCAGAGTAATTTTCTTCGGTTAGAAACATGTTCTTTAAACTATGGCCATAGGCCATCTGTGCCTCTGCCTAGAAGATGCATAGTGAATGCCTCTTCAAAATAGTTGGTTTTCTATTACACTGTATTTCTATAGCAGGACTTGGGAATTAACTTTGCCATAGGAGAGAGGGAATTGTATTAGGGAAGAGAAAAAAGTTTATATGATAAATTCAAGTGGGATAGTAATACGATTTTAAGGAAGACTAACCTGAGAAAATGCACAGGAAGCATGCTATTTGTGTAAAATAGCCTTAAAAATCCATGCACAATCTCATCTTTGTGGATGCTATGCATAAAGAAATCTTAAGAGTGCGGGCCAAGTTTAAACCAGCTGAACTGGGGTGATTTTATGTTTTCGGAGAGAAACATAATATATGAGGGACTTACCAACAGCTAAGCTCTTGCTGAAGGAGACACAGATGGTGGCTCTTGGGGTTTTTGCTTCTTATTCCCTTTGAGTGAGAATAAAATTATCATACTTTTGCTCTTTGAAATTCCTCAGAATAGAGAATTAATATACTCAGGAAATTAAAAATGAATATACTCAGAAATTTCACTTCTAGGAATTTATCCTTTAGATAGACTCACACATGTGCACAAAGATGGTTATTATAACGTTGTTTGTGTTAGCAAAAACTCTGCTTCTCTGGGAAACAGAACTTTGCAGTTGATTAAAGCCCAGAAATTTTACAACTCTCTAAAACGGATGATGGGGGATGATTTATTTTTCTGTTGAATAGAAGAGACCCTTCCATGTTATTATTTTCACCCTGTAGGATATTAGCCAGTTTTCTATCCAAACTGGCAATGCTATTTCAGAATTTCTTTTTAGCCATTGACTTTATAATTTTAAACTTGCATATTCCCCTTTTTTCATGTTTTTTTAAAGACTATTTATTTATTTACTGGCTCTGCTGGGTCTTCGTTGCCGCATGGGCTTTTCTCCAGTTGTGGCGAGCAGGGACTGCTCTCGAGCTGCAGCGCCCTCTCTTGTTGCAGAGCATGGGCCCCAGGATGCCTGGGCTTCAGCAGCTGTGGGCACGCAGGCTCATAATTGTGGTTCCCGGGCTCCAGAGCACAGGCTCAGTAGTTGCGGTGAACAGACTTAGTTGCTCCAACAGACTTAGTTGCTCCAAGTTGCTCCAGGATCTTCCCGTATCAGGTATCTAACCAGTGTCTCCTGCATTGGCAGGCAGACTCTTTAACACTGAGCCACCAGGGAAGCCTGCATAGTCCCTCTTGAGCCAACTTTGTCATCCTGGTGGTTTCTTCATTAATGAATTAAATAAAACTTCAGTATATGGGAAGAAATCTTCTCCGATGGTTGTTTTTCTGGTGTGATTGGCCGGCATATTCTGATCCACAGAAAGACTACAGCCCTGGGACCTTGCCTTCCCCTCCCACCTCACAGGTGAAGGGCTTTGGAAATCACTCAACGCAAGGCTGTGAAACCCACTAACCTACATACAGCTTTTGGAAATTATGTGAGTCCTGGTCACTGGGCTTTTTCCAAAGCCATTTGCCTGAGGAGTGGGGGTCATTGTGTACTCAACACTTGTTGTCTGTCCAACTGGAAACAGGCCTGACCAGATTCTCAAAAAAAAAAAAAAACTGGTTAACCTGAGGTCTTCAAATATGGAAAGCTAAAAAATAAAACTGCAACGAGAAATCTGTGAGATGCTGTTAAATAGACCTGGACGTTAATGCCCAGCAAGCACCAAGTATTTGAGACGCAGCCCTGTAGCCACCAAACGTAATCAATGGTCTTGATCATGATGAGATCGTACTGCCAGAAATTTTAGGGTCATAGCAGGTCATCCTTCCTTTTATTTATTTGTTTATTTGGCTCTGCTGGGTCTCGACTGTGGTATGTGGGATCTTAAGTTGCAGTATGGGAACTCTTAGTGTGGCATGTGGGATCTAGTTCCCTGACCTGCACTGGGGTCTTAGCAACGGAACCACCAGGGAAGTCCATCCTTCCTTTTAAAGGTAAATTTTCGGGAAGAATTTTGCATCTAATGGGTAGCATGGATCTGAGAACTGTCCTACCAAAGGGTCATCACAGTTCACTCTGAGACTTTGACCCGCACTCCACCTCCCAAGGCTGCAGGAATTCCTAACGTCCAGTCTGGCTTCCAAATGCTGAACTTCCATGATGGACTTGATCTTGTTTGTGAACCACGGGCTGCAAATTGACACCACAGAATTTTATTCAGCAGAGTGGTAGTAGTTAAGGCAAGCAGTCCTGGCAAAGGTTCAGATAAAGAAGCATCTTCCTGTGTGGCAGATAGGTGTGTGAATTGCTATGACTTGTTTTGGCAAGCAGGCAAGTTGTCTGGCAATTTGTTGAATAACTCATCTCTCCCTCCAGGGCTCCAAAGAGGGAGGCAGAAGGCAGCTTTCTCTCCCCTTTGTGGCCTTCCAGACCTCTTTTATTGTTTCTTTCTCGTCCCCACCTGAAATCCCCAGCAGCTGATGTAACCTTTTCTGTCACTTTTAAATTATTTATTTAGTTTTTACTAAAGGCAAAAAGGTTTATTTTTTTTTGCTCATTTTAAAAGTCCATTGCAAATGGAAAGGCTGAGTCTTCTCTTCATCATAGTGACTCAAATGACAGAGCAACCACCATCTCAAACCACCATCTCAAATGTTGTTTTATTGTTTAGTCCGTAAGTCATGTTTTGCAACCCCATGGACCTATAGCCCCCCCAGGCTCCTCTGTCCATGGGATTTCCCAGGAAAGAATACTGGAATGGGTTGCCATGTCCTCCTCCAGGGGATCTTCCCCACCCAGGAATCAAACATAGGTCTCCTGCATTGCAGGCAGATTCTTGACCACTGTGCCACCTGGGAAACCTGTGTGTGTGTGTGTGTGTGTGTGTGTGTGTGAGTGTGTGTGTGTGTGTGTGAGTGTGTGTGTGTGTGTATAAAATATTCTTTTCCATTATGGTTTATTACAGGATATTGAATGTCCCTGTGCTATACAGTAGGACCATGTTGTTTATGCATCCTGTGTCTGATAGTTTGCATCTGCTAATCCCAAACTTCCTATCCATCTCTCCTCCATCGCCACCCTTTGGCAAACCCAAGTCTGTTCTCTGTGTCTGTGAGTCTGTTTCTGTTTCATAGATAAGTTCATTTGTGCCATAGTTTAGATTTCTCATAGAAGTGATATCACATGGTTTTTGTCATTCTCTCACTTCACTTAATATGATCATCTCCAGGTCCACCCATGTTGCTGCAAATGGCATCATTTCACTTTTTTGTGGCTGAGTAACATCTCACTGTGTATGTATAGTGTGTATACATATATATCTCACATCTTTACTTATCTGTCAGTGGACACTAGTTGCTCCTATGTCTCGGCTATTGTAAATAGTGCTGCTGTGAACATCCGAGTGAATGTATCTTTTCGGATTAGTGTCTTCTCCCAAGCCCAGGAGTGGGCTTGCTGGATCATATGGCAACTCTAGCTTTAGTTTCTTAAGGAAACTCCAGATCATTTTCCATCAGCTAGATTTATCCTTCATGTCCCAGGATGACATGGTCTACGTGCTTCACACACAGCATTGATTTAACGCTCCTGGTCTGCACGAGGACTGTGGATTCCACGTGGTCGCAGGAGCCTCTTCTCCAGCAGCCCTGAGTCCTCTCCTAAAGACGTGTGTGCACCACTGCAGTGGCCAACGCCATCCGTCTTGTCGTATTTCAGATCAGGGGCCACGAAGCCTGGGATGTGGCACCCCAGAAACCATCCAGAGCCCTGTAAGCTTGCAAGGGTCAGAAGGTATCACTCTTGGAGTCTGGATACAATCTGGACCACTTAAAGAATCCACCTGCCAACACAGGAGACTCAGGTTTGATCCCTGGTCTGGGAAGATCCCCTAGAGGAGGACATGGCAACCCACTCCAGTATTCTCGCCTGGAAAGTCCCATGGACAGAGGAGCCTGGTGGGCTACAGTCTATGGGGTCGCAAAGAGTTGGACACAATTTAGCAACTAAACAACAGCAAAGATGCAGTAGGAATAAAGAGGATACATACACTTTTCCCATCAAAAGCCCTATCATGTTAAACAAAGGAGTAATGCCTCCCACTCCTGAATTACCTTCCAGAGGACAGCCTTGGGAGAATTTACCAAAGCATGGGCTGTGAGCTACAGGTTCAGGGATCAATGGACCCTTTCCCTTTGGAGCAATGGCAAACGTGGCACATTGCGTGGCAGCTGCTCCTGGAGTGCCCTCTCTCAGCCGGAAAGGACAGGCAGCTTCAGTCTAATAGAATAACACATTTGTGCTTTGCTTGCAGAACTGAGCCTCCTCAACACTCGTCCAGTTCAAGGTCAAAGTGAAACTGACTCTGGATTTAACCTCACTCCATGGAAGGGGCTAAAAATGCCCCTTCTTATTTGTTAGTTGTCTTCATCTTTTAACTTTAAACCAAAAAAGTTTGTGACAGAAGATTATGCAAGGAAAGGAAAGTATTTTAGACAAGCCATGGCAAACAAAAACCAAGTCATTACAAGAATTAATCATCACTGGCCAAAAAAGAGTCTGATGTTAACTCCATTACGAGTTTAATGCAGCTATTAAACCAAGGGCACTGGATTCTTCTAGCTCATTTTCTCATTTCCTGGCTTATCTCCAGCTGACTTGAAATGCTAACACAATAGCTGAGAAATTTACGGCAAATCCAAACACAGCCCAGATATGCAGGACTTTGGGGTCTCTGGGATGCTCTGAAACAGTTGTCTCAAATAAGTATCAGTCCTCAGTTCTCAGTAAAAATGTCCTAAGAAGATGGTTTCACTCTAAAGAAGATACAGGATGTCAAGATGAGGTCTATGAAGCAGACGTTTTCTCTGGACTTCGCTGCACGTCCTGTTGAGTGCCCCTCCACCCACTCACTGCACTGGTTAATTAGCGTTTTCTTAATTAGCATCTTTCAATCTTCTTTATGAACACAAAGCATTCTGAGTAAAGCGTGGCACATCGGTGACCAGGAATGTGGAATTCTAGGTCTGACTTCATCTCTGACTCAGAGATGGGCAAGTCCTAGCTTCTCTGCCCTCATTTTTTTCTGTCTCCAAAATAATTATGGCTCATCTGTATTATCGGATTTGTTAGGACAAATTTCATAACCACATCGGCATGAAATCTGGATGAAGCTGGGATTGAGAAATGGATCAGACACTCTTGATCAAGATGGTGAAAGCAGAGACTGGAACCAGGACAGATAACCGACTCCCACCCAGGCTGAGGGTGGCATGACATGCGGGGGAAATCAGGGAGAGCGTTATTTTGAAAACATAGCTGTTGTTTGAAATCCATAGTATATTTGGTTAAATTTAACTCAGTAAATTTCACAACACATTATGATCTATATGGGTATATATTGTGTATTATGATTTTGGATGGGTAAGATAAATAACACGTTTTAGTTTAGTTCTTAAGGGATTTTTTTTTTTTTTTTGTCTTTTTAATTGTCCAAGTCAGACAAACACCCTGAATGACATTAAAGAGAGGGAGGTGAGCCAGATGGGTCTAATTCTGATATTTTGAGCAGTGAGCCATTTCTAGTCCTTATCCTTCCCAGAAAGGGATGGACGAGGCAGACCCAGGGAGCACCTCTCTTTAATCACGCGGACATAAGAAGGACCATTCCAGTCTGGGTACACCAGCCATTCACACCTAAACCTTTTCACGTTGACAAGTGGAGCTGATGCTGCCAATTGGCAGAACACTGGGTTCTTTCTCAGATAATGAACGTGTCTTAGTACAGTTTTTAAACTGAGGGGAACTGCAGGCCTTATCACCCAACACTCACATACAGGTATTAACAAATGGACATGCTGAGCACTACTTAAATTACATTTCTTTCAGGAAAACAAGCAACAACAACAAAAACGTAAAACAATCATCGATCAAAAAGAAAAAAAACACAGGATTTTGGAACAATCGGAAACAGAACCTGCACCATTGGGAAAAGGTTCCATCTGTGATTCTTATTTATATGCAGTCTGTGAGCATTCTTTATAGTTTATCTACATGAAATCAACTTGGGCTTCATCAATTCTGCTGGAAAAAAGAAGATGAAGTACACCTGGAGCCACCAGCAAGCACTCTGGAGAGGATAGATCGTTTAATTACATCATTAATTTCCAAGACATATGCATCACATTTGAGACTGCAGAACATAACCTATTAGAGGAAGCCCAATTGCAAGTGCCAATAACAGAGAACACAGAAGACCTCATTCACCAGCCACCCCTCTTCCCTTTGATTTCTAGCTTCCAGAAAGCAGCAGTGTCACCCAGCTGCAGAGTCGCAGGACTAACTTCCGGTGGAGTTAGAGTAGAAGCGAAGAGGGAGGCTCGTGGGGGCCGCTTTTGCTGTGGACGGCGTCTGATGTCTTCAGCTAGGTGATGAGCACTTGTGTGTGTCAGGAGCTCCGTCATCCCTAACTCTTTGCAACTTCATGGACTGTACCCCTCCAGGCTTCTCTGTCCATGGGTTTCTCAAGGCAAGAAGACTGGAGTGGGTTCCCATTCCCTTCTCCAGGGGATCTTCCCGACCCAGGGATAGAATCCAGGTCTCCTGATTGGCAGGCGAATTCTTCACTGAGCCACCTAGGAAGCCCTGCTGAGGGCATGGGCATCTTATTACTCTTTATTCCTTTTCTTAGCAGATCTTAAACATCGAGTAGTATATTATTTTTAAGGAAAACAGACCCAACTCTGAAGGCTTTGGGAAGTGATTCAGTCATCTTAAGCTATTTAGGTCTGTGTACTCTTTCTGGCTCCAGCAAGAATCATTTCATACAATTAAATTTTTTTCCACTCATCAAACATTCAAATCATAAAGATATACATAAAGCAAACAGCCAAGACAAAGCACTAGTCCTCTGGCCTCCTGTACTAACTGCATTCCCCTTCCCAAAGATGAGCACTGCGTCTGTTTCAGCATGCCCTTTCAGATGCTGTCTATATCCACATGTAGGCGTATTTACGTGTTGCGCTTCCAAATGTAGTGTCAGCTTTGACCTAAGCATCCTTCCTGGGCTTTGATCACTTAAGGTCAATAAGAAGAAAGAACTGATGTCCCAAGTTAGAAGAGATAGGAATGCTGGAGAGGAAGACTTGAATCAAGGGAGGATGGCTGTGATCTCAGAGAAGGGAGCCATGGCCTGGTAATCCTGCCCTAGGCTATGCACAGAGACTTGCCCAGAATAGTCAGAGTGCGGGAACCAAGGGGCAGCGGTCCCCAGCTGGGGGCCTGAGGCCGTTTTATGGTCCATGATGCCCGGAGCACTGTCATGTCCATTGGCTCAAGGGCAGGCAGCTGAACAGTGGAGTCTGAATGACCCAGGCATGAGAGGACAAAGCCGAGCAAAGATGCTGGTTTTAGGAGCGAAGCTCTCAAGAGGCTGCGTGTGCAGACAGCTCACGCCTGAGATGAGGCGGTTTCTGCAGAGGCCTTGGGTTGGTGACTCACCACTGAGGGCCAGCATGGATGACACAGGAGGGGTGAAGCTGTGGTTTTGCAGCCCAACCTAAAGACGGGTCCCCCTTTACCCCGTGGGCAGCAGTAGGAGGTGTGTCAGATCTCAGGGAGCCTCCACTCTGTATCTGCTCTGGGGACAAAACACCTCTTCCTCGGACTCCTTAGGAATGGGGCTCTCTCGAAGCAAGACCAGGAAGCCATGACAGCCGACTTGTCAACCCACCCAGCTTGCTAACAGGGACCTCTGCTCCCCAGACCGTGACCACCTCCTGTCTCTGGGTGCTTCCAGGGTCATCTTGGCAAGCCTGTTGCCTTTCTCTTACTTCTTAACATCTCTAAGCCGGAAGCCCTTGGTGGAGATTTTTTTTTTCTCCTATAACCTTTTTTTCTTTTTTTAAAAAAAGTCTATTGAATTTGTTGCAATATTGCTTCTGCTGTTTTATGTTCTGTTTTTTTGGCCAGGAGGCATGTGGGATCTTAGCTACCTAATCAAGGATAAAACCCGCACCCCCTGCATTGGAAGGTGAGCTCTTCTACCCTGGACCAGCAGGGAAGTCCCTCATATAGCCTTTTTAAACTGGGTGTAGTAACCCACATACCATAAAATTTGGCCTTTTCAAGTGTACAGTCTGGTGGCCTTGGGGCAGACTGTCTCCTCCAGTGCCTCCCCCGGGTGCCTCCAGCTAGGCTCTGCAGAGGCTGTTTTAGGGAACGGCTTCTCCCTGGGTGTGCCACCTGCCCTCCAGCAGGGATGAACTGGAGAAAAGCGGGTCCACCTCCCCCCGTGGCTGCCTCCTCCGGCCGTGGACCTGCCTTGACCGGGGCCTTGCAGGTCCACTGGCTCCCTGTTTGCTGTGAGCGTGGGCTTGGATGTCAGGGCAGAGAGAGAGGTCACTTTGGCAGACTCTATTGATTTTTGCCATCTTCTCGTTTCCTCTGACTGTCCCCTTTCCCCTGGAGGAACAGTTAGGAAATAGCTAACAATCCTTGCAGCCAAACAAAGTTTCTGATTTTACTGCATTCCTAAAACAGTGGAAAAGAAATCGGGTAGAGAGGGAGGTGGGAGCGGGGATCGGGATGGGGAATACATGTAAATCCATGGCTGATTCATGTCAATGTATGACAAAAACCACTACAATATTGTAATTAGCCTCCAACTAATAAAAATAAATGGAAAAAAAAAAGAAATTGAGAGCCGGGCCTCAAAAGATCCCATAGAAGCAAATTACATTCCTGTTTGATGGTGAAGCGGTCAGCAGACCATGCCTGCGGGATCTGATGTTCCATGAGAAGGATATTGCTTGACGGTAGGGAAATAGGCTGGCCTGCACACATATCTTTCTCCTATGAGACCAATTAGAAATCTCTGGAAACCTGGTTAAGGAAAGAATATCTGATATTTAGTTCTCTGCACAAAATGATAACCCAACAGCCAGAGGTAACTGTGGGTGCACGTATTTTCTGGGAATGCAATAAACTGAACTCCAAATTTACAAAACATCATGAAATAAAGCATAGTTATTAGCGTTACAAAACCGTTTGGCATTTTTATCCTGGTGATATTTTGTTTTATGGGATGAGGCTGACAATAAACAGGTCAGAGACTATAGACACCTCCATGCTAAAAATTCTTAGATTCATATGTGAATGCCTCAGAATGTAGAGAAAGACATACCTTCAGAAACTAAAGACTTTCAGGGTCATGTGATTGCCCAAGGACACGTGCCAAAATGTTTTTTAAACTGATGTTGTTGGGGGTCTTCCCTGGTGGTCCAGTGGCTAAGACTGAGCTCCCAATGCAGGGGGCCCGGGTTCAATCCCTGGTCAGGGAACTAGATCTCACATATCGCAACTAAGAGTTCACATGCCACAACTGAAGATGCTGCATTCTGCAACTAAGACCAAATAAATAAATAATTTAAAAAAAATTGTTGTTGGAAATTTCCCCCATAAAAGGTAATGAAAGTGATAGCTGGTAGAGTTCTAATAAAGCTGAGAGGTTAAGGAAGATGCTGAATTAGCCTTACTAGTCTTAGACCGCTGCTTATCTACCCTGGAAAGGTGAAACAATGACCAGCTTCATGAACCAAGGCAATAGTGTGAATTCTCATCCCCTGGGAGCTTGTTAAAAATACAGAGGCCCAAACATCAGCAATGGCAACAACAGGAATACAGAGGCTCAGGTCCCAGGCATCAAGCTTCGTCAGCATATCTGTGTGTGTGTGTGTGTGTGTGTGTGTGCTCAGTCATGTCTGACTCTTTGCAACCCTATGGACTGTAGCCCACCAGGCTCCTCTGTCCATGGGATTCTACAGGCAAGGATACTGGAGTGGGTTGCCATTTCGTCCTATGGGAGATCTTCCTGACCCAGGGATTGAATTCACTTCTCATCTTCATGGGATCTAAAATCTAAACAAACTCCCTTGAACATTCTGAAGCACACTAATATTTGAGAAACTTAATATAATGGAAACCTTTTGAATTTTGAAATCAAGTAGACAATTAAGGTTCAGAGGCCATCATCCCGTGACCTTGAGCAAGCTGCTGTCTCTGAAACTTAGTTCTCTCCAGTTTCACTTACTCCCTGGGCTGTTGAGAGGACTAAGTTAATGGGCAGTTTGTCTCAGTGCTGGCCACCTGGGTGCATGCTAAGTCGCTTCAGTTGTGTTCAACTCTTTGCAACCCCATGAACTGTAGCCTGCCAGACTCCTCTGTCCATGGGATTCTCCAGGCAAGAATACTGGAGTGGATTGCCATGCCCTCCTCCAGGGATCATCCCAACCCAGGGATGGAACCCACATCTCTTATGTCTCCTGCATTGGCAGGCAGGTTCTTTACCAGTGTCACCTGGGAAGCCTAGTGGATGATTAATCAATGCTACTTCCCTTATGAGATTGCCACTGCCATAGCAAAATACTACAGACAGGGCGGCCTAAACATCAGACATTTGTTTTCTTAGAATTCTGCAGCCTGGAAGTCCAAGGTCAAGGTGTCAGCAGGGCTGGTTCTCCTGCGGCCTCTCCCCTCGGCTTGCAGTTGGCTGTTTTCCTGCCAGGTCCTCACGTGGCTGCTTCTCTGCATGAGTGGCCCCGTATTTCTTTCTCTTCTGATCAGGTCATTGGTCTTATTGGATTAGGGCCCCACCATGATGACTTCACTTAACCTTTATCCTCTCCTTAAAGCCCTTCCCTCTGAACACAGCCACACCAGGGGGTTAGAGCTTCAATACGTGAGCTTTGGTGGAGACACGACTCAGTCATAGCATTCCCCTTCCCTTCATTGTTCTCCTTGTGCTCCTGCCCTTCCCTTTCCCATCCCCATCAGCAGTAGTTTACATCTGAATCAGCTGTAACTCAAAAGGACTGGTTTACAATACCAGTAAGTCCCCCACATACAAATCTTCAAGATTTGAACTTGCAAAGATGCAAACGTGCCTGCCAACCCCTATATGCCAGTCATTGTACTGTACTACTGTACTCCATGGTACTGTAAGATTAAAAATGTTTTCTTTATTTTGGTGTTAGTTTTTTTTTTTACGTACCCATTATTTGTGTGAAAAGTATCAAAAACCTATTATAGGACAGTACTTACACAGCTGATAGTGTTAGTTGAGTACTTCGGCTTATTTGTTGGACTTACAAACTGGACTTCCCAACATACTTTGAGAAGGGAGCTTGTTTGCATGTACCGGACTTATTGTACTCATTTGATGAAAGCGCTGGTTGAAGGTGAGGTGAGGACAGGGTGTAAGTATTTTGCTGGAGACACCGGCTTCTTGGGAACCCTGTCCCCAGAACCCTGGTCCAAGACGACAGCGGAGACTCACTACTATTATTAGTTAAAGGACCCAATGACTTTCACTAGTTCAGTTTCCTTTTTTTTTTTCAAATGACCTAGGTGGAGAAGGCACAGAATCCCTTGTGTCTAAATTCTGAGTCCTCACATATCCAAACTGTGAAGGGCTTTCTTTTTCTTCTAATGATAGATCACAGCAGAGAAAAAGAAAAGTCTCTTCAGATTTCAAACATAGAAAGTTTAACTCAGTGATATATTATTTCCCTTCAGAGCGGTTATTTGGCACCTATATTTAGAGTCCATAATACTCAGTTTCAGACGTGTAAGGCTTCGTTCTACGCTGCCTCGCCCTTCAATGTTGCTCGCATGTCTCCTTGTGGCTGCACCCAGAGCTCTGAAGAGACCAGCCGCATTGTGACAGAACCTATGGTGTGAACTCGATTCATTGTGATGTTACACAAGGAGCACCTGGCTGCCTCCAGTCCATCTCCGATGTAACTGGCAACGCACTGAGGTGAGTCAATCTGTGAATCACTCAAAACCAAGCTTGAATCCTGCAGGCCCTGCACAGTTCCCTCATTCATACTAGAATGAATTAAAATTTCTGACCCAGACTATGAATTTTACCTCTTTCCCAATGACGTTCCTTGTCTCTCCATTGGTTTTGTTTTGTTTTTCCCACGAAATGGAAGCAGCCTTCTAAAAGTATATGCATTTATTGTATATCTTCCTCTACCCGATTTAATGTGTGCCACTGATTCCACTGAATTGTGAATGACAAATTGAATGGAGAAGCCTGGAAGTAGGTATGTGTTTATAAGAAAGTCCTGAATATGTTTCTTTGGTAACTTGGGCAGAGAGGAAGGCTCCATTTAGGGGCACTTCTGGTGTGTCAGTTTTTAATATATATATAATTTATTTATCGGCTGTGCTGGGTCTTCATTGCTGCACAGGTTTTTCTCTGTTTTCGGCCAGGAGGGACTACTCTCTAGTTGCGATGCACAAGCTCCTCTTTGTTGGCTTCTCTTCGTGGAGAACAGGCTCTAGGGTGCACGGGCTTCAGTAGCTGCAGTTCCCAGGCTCTAGAGTTCAGGCTCAGTAGTTGTAGCACATGGGCTTAGTTGCCGTGAGACATGTGGAGTCTTCCCAGACGAGGGCTGGAATCCAAGTCTCCTGCCTGGGAAGCCTCTCTTGTGCGTTATTGTGCGTTATTATCAGGACCATCCTGACCACCCCAGTGGGCCGAGGCAGCCCCAAAACTCTCACTCTTCACCCTTCTTACTTCTTGTTTGCCCCGCACTTGGGGAAGGTGCCTTATGGTTCAGTTCTAAAATGTCAAAGCCCAGAGAGATCTTAGCCTCTCTCTCTTCCTCATTCTAATTAACCAAACTTAAGCCACATGGTTGTCCAGGCAAAGTGGGTTTTCCTGAACCTGGGCTCAGCCACGTGACTTGCTTTGGCCAATTGTATGTTGACAGAGGCGATACAAGAAGAAACCTTAAAAAGTGCTGGTGCCGTGCGGCCAGCTCTTTTGCACTTCTGCCGTTGCTGGAAGAGGACATGTCTGGCCAGCAGCGGGAACAGGACGAGGAAAAGACACGCTTCATCTTAGCTAAGCTTCCTCTGCCAAGCCTAGAGCAGCGCTCCCCAGCTGCTCCTGGGAAGGGATCAGTCTTTTAAACATGTTATTTTACTGTTCCTGCAGTTACCTGCCGTGCTTCACACCTTCAGAGCACTCAGGTGAAGTCACTCACTGTAGGACTGGGATGCTGTGGGTGTTTGTTCTGCACGCATGGTCCACGGACCCCTTGCTCCCATCACCCTCGCCCTCCCTCCGTGGTATGTGGCTGCTGCCTCTTCACTCAGTGAGAAGATGGTGGGTGAAGGGGAACGTTCTTGGGTCACCTGAGGTCTTGGCTTCAGTCTTAGGCAGACCCTGAGCGTCTGAACTTGGAGGAGGGCTTGCTCAGTTGGTCCTGTGCCTTCCCCCAAGGACACACAGCTCTGCAGTGAGTGTGGAGGTGGCCCTGGGAGGAGAGAACTCCCCGCCCTCCTCCATCGGTAGTCAGTTTTCGCCTCTGTCCCTCTCTCCAGGATCAGCTACTTTTCCTCTGTGACTGAGCGTTTTCCACCCCACCCCTGGCATTGCCCAGCTCTGGCCATGATGCCTCCCCCAGCAGCGCAGTATCTTTGCCTGGTCCCCAGGGCATGAGAGCTGGATCCTGTGCCCATGTGTCATGGAAGGGAGCACCCCCGGGGCCCTGCCCTGCCCTACCCTGTCTGGGAATCTCTGATGGAGCCTGGGAAAAAGAGTTTCTGAGTGGGTTTGAATACCCTGTGTTTAGACTCCCAGGGATTCACAACTCTCGTGGAGGTCTACACTTGGCCCTTAAAGAATCCATGACATTTGAGTTGTTTTCTTCCCGCTGACGTTAATGATGGCCACCTCTTCTTTCTGAGCTCCCACATGGGTGAAATAGTCCTCACATTCCGTTTTCCTTGGAGGGCTTGTCGCCACTGAATTTGGTTCGTTGCATGGCCTGCAACCTTAACTCTGAGATGGGCTGAAACAGCATTATGATTTTACTGATTACCAAGATAATCGTTAGGGTGGAAGCAAGGTTCCTTTGCGGCTCTCCACATCCCAAGCCCAGTTGGAATCCTCATGCCTTAGCTATTGATCTGAAAACTTCTCTTTATGGTTATTTCCTTGGGCTTCCCTGGTGGCTCAGTCAGTAAAGAATCTACCTGCCAATGCAGGAGACGTGGGTTTGATCCCTGGGTTGGGAAGATCCCCTGGAAATGGAAATGGCAACTCCAGTATTCTTGCCTGGAAAATCCCATGGGCAGAGGAGCTTGGTGGGCTACAGTCCCTGGGGTCGAAAAGAGTCAGCAACTGACTGACTCAGTCAGCAACTGAGCAACTAAACCACCATCACCATTATTTTCTTAATATTTTCTTGATGCCATTTCGGTTTCTTCTTTCACCCCCAGACATATTTAAAATATTTAATGTGTGTATGTGGGTGCCTGTGTGTGTTACATTTAAGAAAACTAGGTAGAGATTTTTTTTGTGTGTGCAGTATTTCAAGTTTGATAGCATAGTGATTAGATAGTGTACTTGTACCTGTTCCTTATATATTAATTAATGCTTTTTGTGGTTGAATTTTGGAAAAGTTCCATTTAGGTACTTTCTAAAATATGAAGACTTAATTTTTTTCGGACAGTTTTAGGTTTGGAGCAAAATTGATGGGGAGGTGCAGAGATTTCCCATCTACCCCCTGCCCCCACACAGCCAGAGCATACAGGTACTTAAATAAGGTTTGGAATCTGTTTTATGGTATAGAGCTTGCATCAAACATTTTAAAAATAAATTGTTCAGATCTTCTCTATCCAAAATTATTTTGTGTCTGCCTAATCCTTAAAGGACTAAGTAGGGGTATATTAAAATTTTCTTAATATTATTATTTTTTTCTAAAATTTTAGACATAACTAACAGTTTGGAGTTTCTGTATTTTGGTGTTATTCATCTGACGTAATTGTTCATAATGGCAATTTTCTTTGTCTTTTGTCTTCTCCTTCATCGAGAAAAAGTCATTCATTTTGTCCTGTTAAGAATTCCTCTTGGAAGTCTTCATTTGGTATTAAATAACTAAGTATTTGGTATTAATAACCAAGTATCAGTATCTGTTTGTGCTTATATTTGCAAAACATATTTTGTTCATTTTTTTTTCACCTTTTCTGATCAGTTGGTCTGATGATTGACATTTGGGATGGTATATGACTGAATTTTATTATTTGCAGGTTTTAACTTCTTGTGTTCTTTGAACTTTGGCTCCGATGTCGTCATCACATTCTGTCTTGAAGTCTTGTCTGTGCTCTTTCCAGGCTTCCTCACCTATTCCTCCAAGTGCACTCTCTAGCCATGACCACTTCAAGCTGCCATCACCTCCGCCCGCACACAGCACCATTGCTACCTGCCTATTCCAGCTGCATCCCTGGAGCCTCTAACACTGCCAGGTGTCCCAGAGTTCTCAATAAGTAATTCTTTAGTGAATAATGATAGGTGTAGAATTAGTTAGGTTCATCGGTAAGAAATGGAAAACTCAAATATCAGTGGCTTAAAGAGTTTCTCTCTCTCTCTTATTTAAAGTCCCTAGGCCTTTAGGCATTTAACCCAGAGTATCTGGTAAGACTTTTGTTCTAAGAAATGTTCAGGGACACAGATTCCTTCCAGATCATCATGTTGCATCCCCAGGGCGTGTTTTCCATCTGTGTGTCTAAGACAGCCCACATCTCAGGCCACAGGATGGGGGAAGGGTCAAAGAAGAGTCAGCAGAGTCTCTTAGAGTAGGTTCCTGGGGCCTGCCAAAGATACAAGTGCTTCTCCTTGTGTAGTCTTAGCCAGAATTTCATCTCAGGGCCATGCTGCCTATAAGGGAAGCTGGGATGTACTGTCATAATCTGGATAACTTGGTGCCCAGCTAAAAATGCCATCACTGTGGAAGAAGAGGAAACCATAAACTGGGGCATCTTTAGCAATTGCAGAACACTAATGATCTGAAAAGACATAGTGTTTGTGGAAACAAGAGAACTGATGGAGCGTATGGTAGTAGGAACAAGGTAGTGTGGTGGGTCAGCTACAGAGACCAGGAGGGGCTAGCCTGAAAAGAGTCTTAGACTATAATGCCAAGACTTCAGATACTATCCTGGAGACTGTTTATCAGTGAGGGTTCCGAAAGGAAACAGGCAGTTTGAAAGGGGTGAAGTGAGTTCAATGAAAGTGAAAAGTGAGTGAGTGAAATTCACTCAGTCCTGTCTGACTCTTTGCAACCCCATGCACTGTGGGACACCCCCCCGCCTTCCCCAGGCTCCTCTGTCCGTGGGATTCTCCAGGTAAGAATACTGGAGTGGGTTGCCATGCCCTCCTCCAAGGGATCTTCCTGACCCAGGGATCAAACCCATGTCTCCTGCATTGGCAGCCAGATTCTTTACCTCTGAGCCACCTGGGAAGCCCAGGGTCTTTAAAAGGGGAAAAGGGAGGAGGAAGAGATGTGATGAAAGAGACAAAGTCTGAGTGGGGCAGCTGGCCATCGCTGTCTTGGAGGAGGGAAGAAGGGGGCCATGAGCCAAAGAACACAAACCTCCAGAAGGTAAATAAGGTTGAGGAGACACACTCTCCCTGAAGGCTTCATAAGGAATGCAGTCCTGTTAACACCTTGATCTTCGCCAGTGAGACTCACAGGACTTTGACCTCCTGAACTGTGAGGTGATGAATGTGTGTTGCTTTAAGCTGTTGAGGTTTGTGGTGATTCATTTCAGCAACAGCAAGACCCTAACAGGAGGAGGGAGGTGAAGAGGGTCGGAGTGAAGGCAGTCGGTGTGGGGAGTGAGGAGAGACATGGGGTCAGCTTCTCTCTCAGGGCCGAGAACCATAGCCCCGAGACAAGTCACAACTTTCCTTTGTCCCTTGTGTTATAATCCTGGGAAAGTTACAATGAATATCAGAGACTTACAGAGGGATGAAAGCCTGTTGAAAACCTCTTGTTTTAGTGAGACATGACTGTGAATTCAGGGCGGATAAACAGAATGTGCTGTAAACCTATGGCGGACCTTAAAGGAGACAGGGCAACCCAGACAGTTTCTTCCTTTAGTCCCAGCTGCCCGAGGAGATTAACCTGAGGAGCATAGCTCTCACGGATGAGTCTGCAGTGTTTCTAGAACTTGCAGAGTGAAGCAAACTATTGATTTCTCTAGAAATGAAAGAAGAAACTGCTCCAGAACAGAAGAAATCACCAGCCACACAGTGGAACTGGGAGATAAGCGGTTTGTAAGATAGACAGATGAGCACATGAGTTAGTCCAGGATTGGTTGTACCAGTCATGGAACAGCTGATGGGCAAACCAGCCACAGGACCTGGTAATGCTCAATCAGCTCATACTGTTAAGTGTAACGATCAATCTCCACTCATAAATTACTTATTCTGAAAGCATAAATCATTGGAAGATCAAATCTCACAATGACTAGGGGGGTAATTTAAAATAAGTCATTTACAACAGCAAGAGAAAATGTAAGGCAAATTGTCTAAGAAAAAAATCTAAGGAGGCACAAGATCTTTACATAGAAAATTATAAAACTGTACAGATACATGTGTGTGAGCACTCAGTCATGTCTGACTCTTTGAGACCCCATGAACTGTAGCCCACCAGGCTCCTCTGTCCATGGGATTTCCCAGGCAAGAATATTGAACTGGGTTTCCATTTTCTTCTCCATAAAGACATATAACAAGATCTAATAAATGAAATCTCTTCCATGTCTGGCTGGGGTGACTATCTTAAAGATGCTGATTTTCTCCCAAATTTCTCTGTAAGTTCAATGCAATAAGGAGCATGACCTCCTGAGTGTGTGCATGCACATGCGCGTGTGTAACTTAGGAAGATACCTGTAAAGTGCGTGTGCAAGAGCAGATGGCCAGGAAGCACCAGGACTACTGGAAAGGGAAACAGATTCATTCAATTAAACTAAAAATTCAGAAACTCAAATGTAATAGAAGTTGCCATAAATCATGATAAAGTCAAACAGAGCTTGGGGAAGGAATTTGTAGATAGAGGTAACTCATAAAGGTTGAAAACAAAAGGAGAAGAGGGTGGCAGAAGATGGAACTCAATGGACAGGAATCTGAGCAAACTCTGTGAGATAGTAAAGAACAGGAGAGCCTGGCATTCTATGGTCCACGGGGTCGCAAGGAGTCAGACACAGCTTAGCAACTGAACAACAACAATAAAGCTTCAGTCAGTCAGTCAGTCAGTTCAGTCACTCAGTCGTGTCTGACTGAGACCCCATGGACTGCAGCAAGCCAGGCTTCCTGTCCATCACCAACTCCTGGAGCTTGCTCAAAATCATGTCTGTCAAGTCGGTGATGCTGTCCAACCATCTCATGCTGTTGTCCCCTTCTCCTCCTGCCCTCAATCCCTCCCAGCATCAGGGTATTTTCCAATGAGTCAGTTCTTCATATGAGGTGGCCAAAGTATTGGAGTTTCAGCTTCAGCATCAGTCCTTCCAATGAATATTCAGGACTGATTTCCTTGAGGATGGACTGGTTAAATCTCCTTGCAGCCCAAGGGACTCTCAAGAGTCTTCTCCAACACTACAGTCCAAAAGCATCAATTCTTTGGCGCTCAACTAACTTTATAGTCCAACTCTCACATCCATACATGACTACTGGAAAAACCATAGCTTTGACTAGACAGACCTTTGTTGGCAAAGTAATGTCTCTGCTTTTTAATATGCTATCTAGGCTGGTCATAACTTTTCTTCCAAGGAGCAAGTGTCTTTTAATTTCATGACTACAGTCACCATCTGCAGTGATTTTGGAGCCCCCCAAAATAAAGTCTGTCACTGTTTCCATTGTTTCCCCATCTATTTGCCATAAAGTGATGGGACCAAATGCCGTGATCTTAGTTTTCTGAATGTTGAGTTTTAAGCCAACTTTTTCACTCTCCTCTTTCACTTTCATCCAGAGGCTCTTTAGTTCCTCTTTGCTTTCTGCCATAAGGGTGGTGTCATCTGCGTATCTGCGTACCGGAGGTTATTGATATTTCTCCTGGCAACCTTGATTCCAGCTTGTGCTTCATCCAGCCCAGCGTTTCTCATTATGTACACTGCATATAAGTTAAATAAGCAGGGTGACAATATACAGCCTTGACGTACTCCTTTCCCGATGTGAAACCAGTCTGTTATTCCATGTCCAGTTCTAACTGTTGCTTCCTGGCCTGCATACAGATTTCTCAAGAGGCAGGTCAGGTGGTTTGGTATGCCCATTTCTTGAGGAATTTTCCACAGCTGGTTGTGATCCATACAGTCAAAGGCTTTGGCATAGTCAATAAAGCAGAAGTAGATGTTTTTCTGGAACTCTCTTGCTTTTTCTACAATCCAACAGATGTTGGCAATTTGATCTCTAGTTCCTCTGCCTTTTCTAAATCCAGCTTGAATATCTGGAAGTTCACAGTTCACATACTGTTGAAGCCTGGCTTGGAGAATTTTGAGCATTACTTTGCTAGCGTGTGAGATGAGTGCAATTCTTTGAGAATTCTTTGGCATTGCCTTTCTTTTGGATTGGAATGAAAACTGACCATTTCAGTACTGTGGCCACTGCTGAGTTTTCCAAATTTGCTGGCATATTGAGTGCAGCACTTTAACAGCATCATCTTTTAGGATTTGAAATAGCTCAACTGGAATTCCATCACCTCCACTGGCTTTGTTCGTAGTGATGCTTCCTAAAGCCCACTTGACTTCGAATTCCAGGATGTCTGGCTCTAGGTGAGTGATCACACCATCGTGGTTATCTGGGTCATGAGGATCTTTTTTGTATAGCTCTTCTATGTATTACTGCCACCTCTTCTTAATATCTTTTGCTTCTTTTAGGTCCATACCATTTCTGTCCTTTATTGAGCCCATCTCTGCATGAAATGTTCCCTTGGTTTCTCTAATTTTCTTGAAGAGATCTGTAGTCTTTCCCATTCTATTGTTTTCCTCTATTTCTTTGCATTGATCCCTGAGGAAGGCTTTTTTAAATCTCTCCTTGCTATTCTTTGGAACTCTGCATTCAAATGGGTATATCTTTCCTTTTCTCCTTTGCCTTTCACGTCTCTTCTTTTCACAGCTATTTGTAAGTCCTCCTCAGACAACCATTTTGCCTTTTTGCATTTCTTTTTCTTTGGGATCGTCTTGATCCCTGCCTCTCGTACAGTGTCACGAACCTCCGTCCATAGTTCTTCAGGCACTCTATCATCTAATCCCTTGAATCTATTTGTCACTTCCACTGTATAAGCATAAGGGATTTGATTTAGGTCATACCTGAATGGTCTAGTGGTTTTCCATACTTTCTTCAAGTTAAGTCTGAATTTGGCAATAAGGAATTCATGATCTGAGCCATAGTCAGCTCCCGGTCTTGTTTTGGCTGACTATAGAGCTTCTCCATCTTTGGCTGCAAAGAATATAATCAATCTGATTTCAGTATTGACCATCTGGTGTAGAGTGTATTGACCATCATGTGTAGAGTCTTCTCTTGTGTTGTTGGAAGAGGGCCTTTGCTATGACCAGTGTGTTCTCTTAGCAAAACTCTATTAGCGTTTGCCCTGCTTCATTCTGTACTCCAAGGCCAAATTTGCCTGTTATTCCAAGTATTTCTTGACTACCTACTTTTGCATTCCAGTCTCCTATAATGAAAAGGACATCTTTTTTGGATGTTAGTTCTAGAAGGTCCTGAAGGTCTTCATAGAACCACTCAACTTCAACTTCTTCAGCAATACTGGTCAGGGTGTAGAGTTGGATTATTGTGATATTGAATGGAAATGAAGAGAGATCATTCTGTTGTTTTTGAGGTTGCATCCAAGTACTGCATTTCAGACTTGTTTGTTGACTATGGTGACTACTCCATTTCTTTTAAGGGATTCTTGCCCACAGTAGTAGAATAACGGTCATCTGAGTTAAAAATTCACTCATTCCAGTCCATTTTAGTTCACTGATTCCTAAAATGTCAATGTTCACTCTTGCCATCTCCTGTTTGACCGCTTCCAATTTGCCTTGTTTCATGGACCTGACATTCCAGGTTCCTATGCAATATTGCTCTTTACAGCATCAGACTTTACTTCCATCTCTTCACATCCACAACTGAGTGTTGTTTTTGCTTAGCGTCTCTTCATTCTTTCTGGAGTTATTTCTCCACTGATCTCCAGTAGCATACTGGGGAGTATTTAAAGCATCAGTGCCCAGAATATTTTAATAACTACATATCAATATGAATCAACCCACCCAGTAAGTAAGCAGGCAATGGCAATTCACAAAAGAGGAAATCTGAACAACCAATAAATATACAATGACATGTCCTACTTCACTAGTCATTGAGGAAATAAAAACAAAAATGAGATACCTCCTCACTCGCATAAAACAGCAAAACCTTTTCTATGTGGCAATATCAAGTGTTGGAGAGGATGTGGAGAAGCAGGAACTGTCATACTTTCCAGGTAGGAGTGTAAACAGGTCCAAGCATTTTTTAGAACAGTCTGATGCTGTCTAATGAAGAGGAAGATTCCTAGTGATGCTCCCGAGAGAAACCCGAACATGTGCACAAGAAGACCCACAGTACCCTCAGATTTAGGCATTGTTTAACCTGGCAACAAAATACCCATCATTGCGAGACTAGACACAAAAATAGTGGTATATTCCCCCACAAAGAACTATATCAGGGACTTCCCTGCTGGTCCAGTGGTTGGGATTTTGCCTTCCAATGCAATGGGTGAGGGTTCAATCTCTAGTCTAGGAGCTAGGATACCACATGTCTCATGGCCAAGACACGAAGGTATAAAAAAAAACAAAAACAAAGGCAATGTTGTAGCAAGTTCAATGGGGACGTTAAAGATGGTCCACATCAAAAGAATCTTTTAAAATAAATCTTAAAAATAATCTTTAAAAAGTACTATATCATAGCTGAAAATGAGTTCACTAGAGCCTTGTGTACTACCATAGATAAATCTCAGAACAGCACTGATCCAGAAAATCAAGTTGTAGCAAAATGCATATAGTAACATGGCATGCAAAACAATGTTTATGCACACAGCATCCTTATAAACATCTGTATAAAAGTCATAAAGACTTTTATGACACTAGAATATTAAGCACCAAACTCAGAACAGAAGGTCTGGGAAAGAGGAAGGGGAATGCAGTGGGGGAGAAGGGGGAAGACACAGCAGGCTGTAGCTGTGATGTTTGATTCATACTCCACACTCATTATTTTATTTTATATGTTGGACCTTTTTCTATGATGATCTACTTTTATCTAGTTTGTTTCACTTTTTCAGCTCCATAATCAGTGCTCCCATTTCATTCAGTTTATATTTTCCAATTTCTCCATCTTTTTTTTTTATGTTCTTTCTCAAGCCTTTAACTAGTAGAAAAGCTTTATATATGCATATATATAAATAGTATGCATAATGTATATATCTTAGAAAACTTATGCCTATGCCTAACTAAAAATTTTATGACATTTTTGAGTCCCCTTGTTTGACTTAGTATGGATAGAATGCTAGATTTCTAATTTTTTAAAACAGAATAGATATGCAACAAGCAACCCAGGTTTACTGTATAGCACAGGGACCTATAGTCAGTATCTTGTAATAACCTATAGTGGAAAATAATCTGAAAAATAATATTTGTGTATGTGTATAACTGAATCACCCTGCTGGGCACCAGAAACATTGTAAGTCAACTATACTTCAATAAAATATATATATTGAGAAAAAAAATCAAACTTTCACCTTGACAATAAAGCCTCAGTCTTGCCCCCCCACCCGCTGAGCCTGTCTCTGCCAACCTTTCCAATCTCTCCATCCATCACTCCCATGTACCGCTGGGCTCTCGATATACCATATACACAGTGACACCATTGTGTCATTTCCTGAATATATTTCTTTTCACAGTGCCATGACTTTACTGTTCCCTCCGTGTGGACCCCACCTGGGAAGCCAGTCATCCTTCCACATTCATTTTGTGTATCATCTCTGTGATCTCCAAGGGGTGCTTCTCGAACTCACGTGCCCAGGAGTCATCCTTAGGTCTTCTTAGAACTCAGGTTCTGATTCTGCAGGTCTGGGTGGGGCCTCCATGAGGATCACGTGGAGAACTCCATCCTTTTCCTCCAAAATCAGGATTCCTAGGCCTCCCCTACATTCCCTTACAATATTCATTGAATTGTTCTGGGTATGCTTTCTTTTTTAAAAAAAATGTATATCCATCTTTTCCATGAAACTCCTTTGGCTAATCATCTCTTAGGGTAGTTTTCCTGCTCTGGACTTCACTGAACCGTCAGCACCCAGCCTTCATTCTCTGACAACCTGAAACATTCCAACATTGAAAGCCTTTTGCACCTCGGGTAAAACCTTGTTAAATCTGTTCAAACATATCTGTTTAAATGATGTTTCATATCTCAGGCCAGTAGCAACAGGTAGGTAGGACAGTAAATGCAATATTGTGTGCAGATCAGGTCTGAATAAGTTCCTAATTACTGTGCTCAGCGCAAAAGGGGAGCTGGAAACCTTGAAAGATGTTCCAATCCCTTAGGGCAGAGAAAGCCATGGAGATGGGGGGAATTACTTTCTTAGTCACAGGGCATGGATCTTGCTCTAGGCGTTAAGGTGGCTTATGGGAGCTTTGCAGAACCTGTTCAAAGAAAATAGGCCCTCTGAGAGCAGGAAGAGCAAAAGGGCAAATGAAGGGCTGCCGGATGAGTAACTCTTAATGGCCTGCCCACGGCTCGCCCGCCGCGCTGCCAGTCCCGTCCGTGGGCAGGGAGCCCGCCTGGCTGTGCCCGCGGCAGAGGCAGGCAGCTGAGTGGAGGGTGGTGGAGCCCGGCGCCGCCTGGCACCTGCCTGCCCAAGTCCAGTGCTAGGTCTGGGTCTCAGCGGCTACGCCCCCCTTGAGCAATTTCCTTCATCTTTCAGGGTCCCTGGGTGCCAGATTCAACAAATACAAATATTGCACAGGGTATATGTAGACTCAAAAAGTATTCCTTATTTATCTGAGATTCACATATCATGGGGCATCCATATTTCATCCGGTCACTCTCTGTGGGCCTCACTTTCTTCATTTCTAAAATGGGGATGATAAACTGATAAACCTAATAAAGGTTGTGAGGAAGAAATGACTTAATACAGGGAAAGTGCTTAGAACAGAGCCTGGCTCCGGAGCACACGTTCACCCAGGTGACCTTATTATTCCGCCTTCATGTCACTGTCGTCAGCACCGTTTGTCTGAACCATAGGCACACAAGTTCTAACTGGTCACCCTGACTCTAGTTCCTTTTCCCTCCTTCCTTCCATGTGACGGCCAAGGAGATCACTTGCAAACAGAACTCTGAGCATAATTTTTTTCTTTCTTTCTTTCTTTTATTTTTTCTGCCCATACAACATGCAGGATCTTAGTTCCCCCACCAGGGATTGAACCCTGGGCCCCCTGCAATAGATGGGCAGAGTCCTAGCCACCGGGCAGTCAGGGAAGTCCCCCTGACCACGTGTTTTCAGTTCTACTACACGTCTTCTCGTGGCTCCCCAGTCCACCGTTCTCTGACTAGGTGACCTTAATGAAGGAAAATCATAATGGACCTGCTTTTCTCCACGGTGTGGGGGCTGAGGAGGTGTGGCTTCTGCAGGTCTCAACCTGGATGGAATCTGAACTTCTGACCACTTCTCCTAAGGACGATAGCCAGAACATCCTCCAGAAACTCAAGACTCTTGTCAGACCCTTGCCCCACTCACGACAGCCTATCCACTGACAGGACCCCTACGCTAAAGCAACCCACAGCAGCTTGTCCCTTATGAACAAGTACTCACTTCCTGTGTCAGAGAACAGTCTCATGGCTTTTGCCCCTCTCTTTCGGTTTTATCCCCAGTCTGTGTCTCCCAAATTGCAGTTCTTAAAACCCCTCTGATAAAGTTCTTTGTTCTACAAAGCCTCAAGATAGCTTCATGTCCAGTGCCTACAAGACTTGCACCCCCTCACCTTTTCAGCTTCTGTTGCCACCACCCCTGCCCTCTGGGCCCCATGCCTGGCTCCTCTTTCCTCCCTCTGTACCCTTCCCGGGCTACCCCGTCTATCTGGGATCCCTGTCTCCCTGCGGCCCCTGAGGGACAGCCTCGCATCCTCTGGAGCTGTGTTAGAGTGCCTTCTCTGGCAGTTTCTCTAAGCCCCCACTGTGAGACCTCATCCACCTCCACATTTGGGTTCTCATACCTTTATCTGCTCCTGTCATACTACATTATAATGATTTCCCATTCTTACATTATATTTTCTCTAACAGGATAACATCCGTGAGTACGTTAATCTTAATCCACAGCCTAAAGTTTTTATTTAATATTTGAAGTATCTTAGTCAGGAACTCATACATCAAGGTTGTTATCAAACATGGAAAAACAAATAAACAAACAAAACCCTGGCAGGAGTTTCCAGCCCAGAGGGGACTGCAGCAACTTCAAATACCTTTCTCACCATCTTCACCAGAGGCTGTGCTCTTTGGCTAAGGGATGTGGAAGCAGCTTTTCGTTTCTGGAGTGGGTGGTCTTGAGGGAATATGGTGGACTTGGATGGACACCACTGTCAAGAGTAGAAGAGAGGGAAACCCGAGGTCTCAACCCCACTTCACTTGGTCCTTCCACTTCCTGGAAGTTTCTGCCATCTGATTTGCTTAAGCTGATTTATTGTTGGCATACAGTTTCATTTGCCACCAGTGAAACTTTCATGCAAAGTGCTTATTGGAGAGTCTGAAAGAACAGAGAGCAGGGACTTACCCAAAGTTTTGGAACAGCTGGAGAGACTGATTGGTATTCTACCTGCTTGCTAACAGAAGTTGGTTCATGTTTGGACATGTGGCCTAAGACTTGCTCTCTTTCCTACACACACCTGGTAGGGACGGGGGCGGCGGGTGGGGGGTGAAGGGAGGCAGGATGCACCTGTACCCTTCTATGTATCCCAAATCATTGAGGCCACCATCATCTAGCAAAAAGGCCCAGACACAAACTACACCAAATTGCTTCAGTTTGCATCACCCTCAGAGACCAATATTCAACAGCTTTTTGACTCTGGCCCCTCCCTCTGCAGCTAATACCACTGTGGGTGTTTATACTGAAGGAGCAGGAAAAAGCCAAGACCCTTTATTGCTGAGCCGGCTTTAAAGCATTGAGGACAGACCCAGACGTCTGGTTAGCAAATAGGGTCAGGATGAAAATACGTGGGGCTTCCCTGGTGGCTCAGCAGTAAAGCACATGCCTGCCAATGCAGGAGATGTAGGTTCAATCCCTGGGTCTGGAAGATCCCCCTGGAGAAGGAAATGGCAACCCACTCCAGTATTCTTGCCTGAAGAATACAATGGACAGAGGAGCCTGGCGGGCTGCAGTCCATGGGGTCGCAAAGGAGTCAGGTAAGACTGAGCGACTAAACAATAGCAACAATGAAAACATGTAGGAAAGGAAAGACTACACAAGAAAAGTTACCTTATGATATCTTTTTCTTGAAATTGTTTCTGTAAGAAACAGCTTTCCCTCTTGAAAATTCATACCAACCCATTAGCAGTTAAGGCATTGAAGAATCTTTTTTGAAAAAAATCCCTCTCACTCACTTTGCCTGTTGGTATTTGTCCTCAAAACCCATAACCTTAGTCTAATCATGAGAAATGTCAGGCAAATCCAAATTAAGCCACGTTCTACAACACACATGGACAGCACTTTTCAGAACTGTCAAGGTCATGATAAACAAGGAAAGCCTGAAAAACTGTCAAAGACTGGCGAGACTATGGGGACATGATGACTAAGTGCCATGTGGGATCCTGGATGTGCTCTTGGAACAGAAGGAGGACATTAGTGGAAAAGCTGATGAAATTCAAATATGACTGGAGCTTCATTGGCAGTACTGCACCAATGTTAACGCCCTCAGTTCAGTTCAGTCACTCAGTTGTGTCTGACTGAGACCCCATAGACTGCAGCATGCTAGGGTTCCTTGTCCATCACCAACTCCTGGAGCTTGCTCAAACTCATGTTTATTGAGTCAGTGATGCCATCCAACCATCTCATCCTCTGCTGTCCCCTTCACGTCCTGCCTTCAATTTTTCCCAGCGGGGTCTTTTTCAAGTCAGTTCTTTGCATCAGGTGGCCAAAGTATTCAAAAGCTTCAGTTTCAGCATCAGTCCTTCCAATGAACATTCAGGACTGTTTACTTTAGGATTGACTGGTTTGATCTCCTTGTCATCCAAAGGACTCTCAAGTGTCTTCTCCAACACCACTGTTCAAAAGCATCAGTTCTTCAATGCTCAGCCTTCTTTATGGTCCAACTCTCACATCCACACACAATTACTGGAAAAACCATAGCTTTGACTATACGGACATTTGTTGGCAAAGCGATGTCTCTGCCTTTTAATACGCTAAGTTAGCTTTTCTCCCAAGGAGCAAACATCTTTTAATTTCATGGCTGCAGTCACCATCTGCAGTTAACACCTTAGTTTTGACTAACATACTATGATAATGAAAGCTGCTGCTATTAGTGGAAACAACATGGAGGAAATACAGGAATTCTGTATTTTATAATTCTATAAAAAGTTTTGCACCTTCCCCCAAACCTAGAATTATTCCAAAATAAAAGCTCATTTAAAAAGGAAATGTGTTTTGAAAATAAAGGTAAATATTTGACTGACTGGATTTCCTTTAGAAAGACCTTTAGGAAGATTAACCAGATAATCTTCACAGTCTGCTTAAGAAACAGGTGAGGGAGTGAACAGTTCTACCTGATCCCATAAAGAGAGGAAGCCACAGGTCTGCTCCTGAGGGAAGCGACCTGAACTCCGGGCAGACAGACAGACGGACACTCCCTGTCACGGAGGCGGGACCAGAGCTCTGCCATAGCTCGCCTTTCTCATGGCTGATTGACTTTGCCTGCCCCCTCAGCATACAGTAATCATGCCTCACTCCCCTGGAAGTCAGGGCTTGCCGCTGGACTGTGGGCTTTTCTTCTGAGAAGCCTGTGGTGACTCATTTCCTAGGACCCCAGAGTCTCCATGCCTGGTCTTCTGCTCTTGGACATCTCGAGGTCAACCCTCCATCTTGCCCGTCCCTGCACTTGACATTGCTAGGGTAACAGTAGTAATGTCTTTGCTAAAACCGGGTGTGAGCTCCCTGTGCTTCCAAACCTTCACCTCCGTCCTGACCCGCGATGCCATTCCCATCCTTCAGCTCCCCAGATGGCAGCCGCCATTGGTAATCGCCGTGCGCCAAGGTCCTCTCCCATCCTCTCTCCTCCTGACACTTCATCCTCTGTGCTCGGGGAACTTCACAGTGTGTACACCCAAAGCTGTGGCCACCTCGGAGAAGACAGACAAGAAACTTGTAAACACATGAGACAACTCAAAATATAGACTGGCATCGTGAAGGAAATAAACCAGTCTGCTTGACTTGCAGATAAAGTGTCAGGGCGTTTATGTGGCGGCCTCACCTGAGGCATGAAACGGGGCAGGCCTCGTGAAGATCCCTGGAGAGTGCAACTGGCGGGAGGCATAGCAAATTCAAAGGCCTTGGGGTGGGAATACTTGTGGCATTTGAGGGAAAGAAAGAAAAGCGGAGTGACTGGGGTGCGTGAGTAGGGGTGACTGAAGGATGTGGAGGGTGAAGGAAGGGGTAGGGAGTGAACGGGGGTGAGCAGGGGTAAGTGAGGGTGAGCAGGGGTGAGTGGGTGAGTGGGGATGGGTGGGGGGAGAGTTGGAGTGTGGGAGTAGGGGGATGAGTGGGGTGATTGAGGGTGAGTGGAGTGGTGAGGAGTGAGTGAAGGGTGAGGGGGGATGGTTGAGGTGAGTGGAGGGTGAGGGGGGCAGGTGGGCCAGGTCCACTCACGCAGGATGCGGGGAGGTGAGGAGACACAGGTTTTATCCTACCTGCTTCTTGTGTATGGAACCGGGACAGCACAAAGGCCGTGAGTGCTGGGCCCTGACTCGTGAGGGACATTTGGTTTTCTCCCCCAGCCTCAGGAGTGGAGTTCTATGGGCCAAGCCTCTGTCACATGCCCCACACGTGGCCCTGTTGGGAAGACATCAGCTCCTTCTCCAAGGATGCGGGGAGGGGCTGCAGAGGCTGCACACAGAGCCGCCCTGACAGGCGGGACCACACTTAGGAGTCAAGGCAGAGGGCTCTGAAACAGCTTCCTTCCTCCCGGCTCATTAGAGCTAGGAAACCAGCCTGGCATTTTACATCAATCAGACCATCCGGAGAAAGTCTCAGTGTCTCAGAGTGATTGAAAAAACAAATGTCTGTAACAAATGACAAATAGGTTAGAAAGTGGAAGAATTCATGGGGTGGAAGGAACTGGTTTATAATTCTGTTTCCAGCCCATTAGCCCTGAGCTTTGAGAGGTCAGATAAAGGGGTGTGATCAGTGAATTTCCTTCCTCTTTGTGATCGTAACCGTAACAACAAGCATGTTTTGAACACACCCTGCGAGCCAGGCACACAGTATGTTATCAGGCAGTTTACCTGGAAATTTACAATTTTCATAACCACCCATTTTTCAGATGAAGGCTGGGAGGTTGAAGAATCTGCCCACGATCATGTCACCAGAAGATGTAAGATTCAAACACTGATTATGGACCCTAGGGTCTTAACCCCTGCCCTGGAGGTGGCCGGGCACCTCCAGTGTCTGCTCTAGGCCTGCTGGGTGCTGGTAGAGCTGCTCCCTGGGCCTGGCAGCTGCCCCGAGGCTGGGCTTGTTCAAGCAGGAGCCGCCACCCTTTGGGGAGCTGGCCACCACTGCCAGGGCTGAAGGCCAAAGTGAAAGGAGCCCAGGGACTGGCAGAGTCAGGATGATCGCTGCTTACATTCCCCTGAGGGGAAAGGGGGAAGAAACTGTGGTTTTGATGAACGCATTTACCCTAGCCTCTGGTTGACTCCACACCCTACCTTATCTAGAAGCTTCTTCCTAGGTGATAGTTGAGATGTAAGTCTTTACTGAATTTGTTACAACATTCCATCTGTTTTCTGTTTTGGTTTTCTGGCTGCAAGGAACATAGGATCATAGCTCCCTGACCAGGAATCAAGCCCAGGACTCTGGGTGCATCCGTGTGGTGGGTTTAACTGAGGCCCCCATAAGACACGCCCAAGTCCCGGCTCCCAGAACCGAGAATGCAGACTCACCTGGAAAAAGTGTCTTTGCAGGTGTATTTAAGAGGTGAAATCACTCTAGGTTTCTGTTGGGTCCTAAGTCCTAAGACAGGTGTCCTTACAGGAGCAGAGGGAGGTCTGGGACGCGACACACAGAGGAGAAGGCACGAGATGAAGCTGAGGCTGGAGTGATGAGCACAGGTGATGAGGAAGTGGGGAGAGGGAACTAGGGTCCTCTTCCTCTGGGGCCTCCAGGGGACCCGTGGCCAGGCTAGCATCAGGAGTTTGGACTTTTGGCCCCGGGAACCATGGAGGGTGACTCTCTGATGTTTTAAGCTGCCAGTTTGTGGTGATTAGTTAAGGTGTCTCTGAAAGCTAACAGGGTTCTGCCACTCTCGTCCTTAGGCCTAACAAACTAGCTACACTGCACCCCCTCCGGCCCCAGGCAATGGCATGCAGTGCTGAGTTGCTCAGTCGTGTCCCACTCTGCAACTCCATGGACTATAGCCCGCCAGGCTCCTCTGTCCATGGGATTCTCCAGGCAAGAATACTGGAGTGAGTTGCCATGCCCTCCTCCAGGAGATCTTTCCGGCCCAGGGATTAAATCCACATCTCTTATGTCCCCTGCATTGGCAGGTGGGTTCTTTACTACTAGCACCACCTGGGAAGCCCCATCCCCCAGGCAAAGGGTTCCCAGATTCCAGGGAGAAATGGAATGGATAAGGGCAGGCCATCTCTGCCCAGTACACTGGTCCTCATAGGCAGAGCCCCAGGGCAGGACGTGGATGCCGGTCATGGTCCAGCTTCAGAAAGGGCCCTCTTCCAGCACTGGGGGCCCCCCTTCTCCCAGACAGACTCTGGGCAGCTCTCAGGGGTCCAGCCAGACCCTCCCTCCCTGCCAGGGGGCGCAGATCAGTCTGTCTTTGATGATTCCATCTCTTCTCCCTGCTTTAGCCTCCAGGGCCAGGTGCTCCTTGCCCCTCTCTGAACAGGGCCTGGTGGGGCCGCCCAGTGCATCTCACTCCAGGCTGCTTTCCTCCTTGAGTCTCCTGAGTGGTGAGTGATTCCAACTTCTCTAGTCCCATGTTTACCAACAACTCCCAGAGACAGCTAATCTTATCCTTTCCTTTTGGATTTTTCTAGTTTCACTCAAAGTACAGTTTCCAAGCCCTCGAGGGGCTCTGGGGGGGCACCTCATGGTTGGGGCTCCATGGGGACATCCCTCCCCAGCTGGTGCTACATGAGCCGGTGCCACAGTAACATGCCAAAGTGACGTCCGTCAGCTGGCGTTTGACACGGGCAAGTTCATCCTGACGGCGATTTTTCGTGTGTGTGTGTGTGTGTGTGTGTGTGTGTGTGAGAGAGAGAGACTGAGTATATGAGTGCTGTGAAAGTGTGAGAGTATGTGTGTTAGTGTCTGTGAGTGTGTGTGTGAGAGTGTGTTGTGAATGTTGTGAGTGTGTGAGAGTGTGTGATTGTGTGTGTGAGTGTGTGTGTGTTTGACACAGGCAGGTTCATCCTGATGGCTCTTTTTCTTCTCTGTGTGTGTGTGTGTGAGAGAGAGTATGAGTGCATGTGTTAGTATCTGTGAGAGTGTGTATGTGTGTGAGAGTGAGAGTGTGTGTGTTAGTGTCTGTGAGAGTGTGTGTGTGAGTATGTGAGTGCTATGAAAGTGTGACAGTGTGTGTGTTAGTGTCTATGTGTGAGAGTGTGTGTGTTAGTGTCTGTGAGAGTGTGTGTGTGTGTGAGTGTGTGTGTGTGAGTCTGAGTATGTGAGTGTTGTGAAAGTGTGAGTGTACGTGTTAGTGTATGTGTTAGTGTCTGTGACTGTGTGTGTCTGTGAGAGTGTGTGTGTGAGTATGTGAGTGCTATAAAAGTGTGACAGTGTGTGTGTTAGGGTCTGTGAGTGTGTGTGTTGAGAGAGAGTGAGTGTGTGTGTGAATGTGAGAGTGTGTGTGTGAGACTGAGTATATGAGTGTTGTGAAAGTGTGAGAGTATGTATGTTAGTGTCTGTGAGTGTCTGTGTGTCTGTGAGAGTATGTTGTGAGACTGAGTATGTGAGTGTTGTGAGTGTGTGTGTGTGAGTGATTGTGTGTGTGTGTTGAGGTAGGAGGCAGTCGCTAGCCACCTAAGATTTTGATGTTCTCACACCGAATAAAGGGGACTTTGAAGTTCTTACTCTTTTTCCCATCAGCACTAAAACCCTGAGATTCTGTGGAGCTTGTCCCAGAAGAATTTAAGACCAGAAATAACAAGTTCACGGGTGCTTTCAACAGCTCGCGCTTACAGAGAACTCCAAACCCACAAGAAAGAAGAAAGAACCCTAACCCTCCCTCACCGACCCGGTATCTGCAGCGACTGCCTTTGGCAGAACACACTGCTTGCTGTGAGGGACTCCTGCGGCTTGTTCTTAACAACATCTGTCCTTGAGCCACCTTCTGAGGGGCGAGGCTGCTGCCTGCCCACCTGCAGCAGGGCCCCAAGGCCAGTGTGCGCTTCACCGCCTGCCCAGGAGGCAAGTTGTCAGGCAGCCCCCTTGCAGCTCAGAGCACCCATCTTGCGGGCCCTCCCATCCACTCCCGAGCCCTCTTCTGGGCAGATTTCCTTGACTGCAATGTGTGTGTGCATGCATGCACTCAGCTGTGTCTGACTCTCTGCAAACCCATGGACCGTAGCCCACCAGGCTCCTCTGACCATAGGATTCTCCAGGCCAGAATACTGGAGTGGGTTGCCATGCCCTCCTCCAGGAGATCTTCCCAACCCAGGGATTGAACTAGCGTCTCCTGTGTCTTCTGCACTGGCAGGTGGGTTCTTTGCTGCTGAGCCCTGGACCATGGTGCATGCTCACAAATGAGCTGGGATGGGAAGTCTGCTGCTGAGCGCAGCAGGAAGATGGCAGGGAGAAGAAAGCAGAAGGGAGGCTGGAGGGAAGGGAGGAGGAGAAGGAATTCTGGAGTAGGGGTGAGGCCAGGACACAGACAAGGGTTTTGGGGTCACTACAGGCAGTTAGGGAACACCATGTTCTCAGGAAACTGGGGAAAGGAGATAGGAGAGGGAAGGTTTAGAATATCTTCAAGGTTGAAGTTTGGCCAAGAAAGCCCAGTCCTCCTCCCTCCCTCCGACACATGTGCCAGAACCACATGTGTCTCCTGCATTGGCAGGTGGATTCTCTACTGCTATCGCCACCTGGAAAGCTCCCTGTCTAATCAAGATGGACAATAAAACCAAGGACCTGCAGTGAAGAAAGAAATCATCCCAGAGGCAGGCACATTCAGAAGCAGGAAACAACGTGATGAGGGTCCCACGGCATGGCTGTCTGGCTCTGTTTCATTCACTCCTGGATCCCCTTGGAGTCCCATCCTTCCAGACCCTCAGGACGTCAGAGGGACACTTACCTGAAGATGTTGTGACCTCACGTGCCGGCGCTCGTGGGAGAGCTTTGCGCTATTTTCCGTGCTGTTCCTTCTTCACTTTGTCTGCCCCGTGTTTGCAGACGTGATTTAGGAAGGGGCGGAGGGTGGGTGAGTAGGGACTGATCTCCCAGAAAAGGTCCACGACTGGGCCGCCCTCGGCTCCATCCAGTGGAAAGACCAGCCCAGGCACAGACCCCACCCAGTGGTTTACGGGGATTGATGTCCAACTCTGGTTCCCAAGACGGATGATGGCAGAGGGCAGAGAGATGGCCTAGGAACATGTGTATCTGGATACAGTCTGAGAATCACATGGTCCAGTTATGATCTCGTCCTCTTGGCCTCTTTCATTCATTCATTCCATCTGGGACATACTGACTGTGAGCCTTCTCTGTGCCGGGCCTTGTGCAGGAAGCTAGGGGGTAGACTGCCCAGTAAACCTATCATGGACCCCACCCTGGACCCAGACGGTTGGTTTCCTTTTCAAAGGCTGAGGAAGTGCCCAGGCAGAGGATGCCTCTGTCTCCTCCCTGCCCCCAGCGCATGGACACTGGGGTTCAGGGCCTGCCTCCCAGCTCCTGTTTGAACGCGCCATCTCCACCTCTGGTCTGCAGGGAGCCGGAGCTCCATCACCCCAGCACCAAACAGGTTTTTCTGGTCCTAGCCCCTGGCCTTGCTCTTAAGGCTTAGAGCGCCCTCTGTTGATGACCCTAGCCTTGAGCTGGGACCGGTAGCGTTTTCTCCTCCTGTGAACCCCATGTATGTGGTTGTCAGTCCATCCACCCTAACAGCCACTGCTGAGCGCCAGACCCTCTCCAAGAGGCAGAGGATAGGAAAATGTAAAGGGAAACTTTCAGCCTTCTAAGGCTTCAAGTTCAACTTGGTTTCAACTAAGGTTTCAAGTTCAACTCCCTTCCCGTGAATGAGGATCCCTGCGCTGGTGGATGGATGGGGCATTTGAGGTCCCATAATCTCTTTTGTTTTTTCCAGTAGTCATGTATGGATGTGAGAGTTGGACTATAATGAAAGATGAGTGCCGAAGAATTGATGCTTTTGAACTATGGTGTTGGAGAAGACTCTTGAGAGTCCCTTGGACTGCAAGGAGATCCAACCAGTCCATCCTAAAGGAGATCAGTCCTGGGTGTTCACTGGAAGGACTGATGCTGAAGCTGAAACTCCAATACTTTGGCTACCTGATGTGAAGAACTGACTCACTGGAAAAGACCCTGATGCTGGGAAAGATTGAAGGCAGGAGGAGAAAGCGAGAACAGAGGATGAGATGGTTGGATGGCATCACCGACTCAATGGACATGAGTTTGAGTAAACTCTGGGAGTTGGCAATGGACAGGGAGGCCTAGCGTGCTGCAGTCCATGGGGTCGCAAAGAGTCGGACACAGCTGAGTGACTGAACTGAACTGAATCTCTTTTAAGGGCTTCCCTGGTGGCTCAGCTACAAAGAATCTGCCTGCGATGCCAGAGACATGGGTTCAACCCCTGAGTCAGAAAGATCCCCTGGAGAAGGAAATTGCACCCACTCCAGTATTCTTGCCTGGAGAATCCCAAGAACAGAGGAGGCTGGTGGGCTGTAGTTCATGGGGCTGCAAAGAGTCGTACACGACTTAGCAACTAAACAGCAACAACAACCATCTTTGTCAGAGGATGCGAGCTGAGGGACCCTCCAGCTAAGTGGGCCCTTTGTGGTTGTCCTTTGTGTCCTAGAGTTTCTGACCTAAAATGGGCAGATCGTGTCCACTGTGACTCTGTGCTACATGTGGAATAATGGGCTCAACTCTCCTGGAAGATAAACTCCTATCCCCTACACCTACCTCCACTCCCTGCCCCCCAGGACTCCTCCTCTCCCCTCCCTAAGCAGAAGTCCAGGGGCCATGGGCGTGAGGACCCGCAGGCCCCAGTCTGAATCTCCTGCCACCTTCCCTCCAGTTGATCACTGCTGCTGGGCTCTGCCTACACCTGCTCGCCCCCACCTGCAAGGTACCCCCAATCCCTCCATCTTCTGAAGGACCACCCGCACACCTTGACTCTCAGCAGTGACCGTGGGGAACCTGGAACCCCCTTTCTCGCTCCAACAGGACTCAGAAAAGTGCAGGTGCTGTGGTGTGGGCCCCTCCAGGGCCAGCAAGGTTTACCACTTGCCCTCAAAGTGAAGACCCAGCCTCTCCTCCAAGGGACCAGCCCTGGAGGCAGGGACCAGGCCTTCAAGCACAGCCTCTCTCACTAGCAGAAACACAGAGGACAAGCTTTTTTCTGTCCTTTTGTGGTATTTCTGTGGTTTAAATCTTTCTAAAAATATTTTGTTGGAGTGTAGTTGATTTGCGACGTTGTGTTCATTTCTGGTGTACAGCAAAGAGAATCAGTTATACAGACCCACATATCCACTCTTTCTTAGATTCTTTTCCCATTAGGTTATTAAAGAATACTGAGAGGCTCTACAGCAGGTCCTCGTCAATTATCCATTTTATGCAGAGGCATAGTTGTTTGTGTTTGTTCATCCCAATCTCCCAATTTATCCCTCCCCCTCCTTGGTTTAACTCTTTCTAAGCTTTTAACACAGCATCTTTATTGAGATGGAATTCATATATTATACCAATCACCCAGTTGAAGTGGACAATTCAGTGGTTTTTAGAGTATTCAGAGTCTTACCACTATCACTGCAATCAACTTTAGAACATTTTCCTCCCCCCAAAAAGGAGCCCCCCACCTCCACTAGCTGTCACTCCCCACTCCCCCCACCCCCAGTATGTCCTCATCTACTTTCTATCTCTGTAAATTTATCTATTCTGGATAATTCATATTATTAGAATCAGGTAATAGGGGCCTTTTGTGTCTGCCTGGCTTCGATCACAAAACAAACTTTTGTTCCTTATTTTATGTGCACTTTAATTAGACTGGTAATATAGTTCATCAAGAAACATGAGACCCTTGCTGAGAGAAGGGTGCTTGACCATTACCGGGTGACATCAGGCATGAACAGGGCCCTTCCGGCCCACCTGGCAAAGGCGTGGGCGTCTTGCCTTCATCTGAACACAGGCCGCACCCGCTGCAAAGCCACCTACCTCCCCTTCCCCAAACCAAAAGTCCCAGGTCACCCTCAGCCTCCTCGGGTCTCACCTACACGGGAAGCTAATGTACTTCCGGTGTTGCTCACGCTCTGTTCAACAGCCGCAGCGTGCTTGTGATTGATGGAGAAATAAGACTAATTTCCCCCAAAGAGAGGAGAACCAGCAGTTGTATTTCTCATTTCAGAAGCATGAAATCTGACTGCATGGGGTACACACTGCACAGGAAAGCAGACACGGAAGACAGGGCTGTGATGACAGACGTGAAAGGGGTGCCCAGAGCCGCGGGCAGCCGGAATGAGCTCCTCGGAGGCTTAACTGGGCGGGTCCACGGCTCTGAAAAGGGCAGCATAATGATCTCCTGCTGGGCTGTTAAAGGCACCTGGCTCAGTGGCATCTCTGGCTGTGCCTCTCCCTCCCAGGACTGTTTCTGGTACTCTGGGGAATGTTCTCAGGAAATGAAAATTTTACTATTTTTTTAATTATAAGTGTCTGCTGGGTGGAGATGGAATTATGTCTTTTGGACAACAGCTTCTCCCTGAAACTATTGACTCATGAGCACGAGATACAGTTCAGCAGTGGATGTTTTTAACCATTGATACCCTCCCGCCCCCCCACCTCGCCTCCCCACCCTTCCTACAGTAAGGTGGCCAAGTACAGAGCTCTCTTATCAGCAAACGTCAGCATCACTGCCTTCATTGTTAGTACCCCCACACAAGAGACGCTCTACACACAATTATATACAGTAATCAAGAAGTCATCTTCTGCAAATCTCTGGCTCTGATCACATGTCTACCCCAGCCTTGAGCCTAACTTCTGTAAGGAACCAAGTGATGTGTCTAGATTCGTCTATGTTCTGAATTCACCCCCCAAGCCAGTTTGGAGCCACCTGTCACAGTGTGGCCGGGGATCACCCCGGGTGAGAGCCGGTTTAGATTTCCTGCTTATGCAGATGCAGGCTCCGTCCTGGGAGCCAGACGTTTGTCTAGACGCTTCCAAGCCACGAAGGCCCCCTGGTGCTCGACTGGTTCTGGGTCCCCCGAGGCACATGTGCGCCTCTGGTGCCCCAAGCAGCTTTTGTTTGTGTGTGTTTTGTGTTTGAGCGCATCCATCTGGCTCGCCTTCTGCCACCTTTTCTTCTGTTTACACCCACAGTCTCAATTTGTCTTCCAGCTCTTTCCAAACCCATTATGCTAGGGACAGATTTAGTCCATTTCCCAGGCCAGATGCTCAGATACATCGTTTTCTGCATTAAAAATAATCGCAAGCAGGCTCCCAGCCAGCAGCAGGATTTACAGGCCCTTGGAATTCTAGGAGAAATCCACAGAAACTTCTCTGATTCTGGCTCGGTTCCCCCAGATTCATTCATCTGGAAGGAAAAAAGGCACTGATTTCATATGAGCATGGAAAACATCTGAAGTTGTTGGTCTCTCACAGACAGAAGACCTGGCCCGGACCCACCAGTACAGTTCTTTCCTGATGCGATATTCCTCTCTGGTGAGGTCGTGCACCGCTCCCCGACAGGGCGAGCTGCTCCAGAGCCGTCCCCCTGCATTTGTTCATCCATCGCCTCCAGCCTGGGAGGCTGGGGTTTTCTGGTCAGCACCATGCTCTCCACCTTCTTGCTGATTTGGGTGATGTTCATACAGATTCATCATCTTCTCCTCATATGTCGACTATTTCAGCTGGGACCATCCTTTCTTGTCTCATTGGGAAGCTCCGGGAAAGGGCTTGTTGATGAAAGGGGTATGGCGTTCAGAGGAGAACAAGCTCCCATCATCAAGCCCAGGGGAGGAAGCCAGGTACTCGTCTGGAGCTCCGCAGAGAGTCACCGGGACAAGCATGCGATGCTGTGGGCTTCCTCACTGATGGGAGAGCGGCCCCTCAGGCAGGGACCTCTCCGCCGCTCAGGCTCACACGGGGGCCATCCTTGGCATCCCGGAGAGAAAAGCAAGTCTCAGAATCCAGTGTGGGAGAGACTGCCACCGACTCCCAGGGACCCCGATGAGGGGTCGCAGGTGAGGTCCAGGAAGCTGCAGGTGATCTGGACTCAGGACTCACCAGGGTAGAGTCTGGCACCCCCTGGGCCATGGCCTCTCTGAATCCTCCAGGCTGCTGAGCGCCAAACTCAGGTGCCGTTATGGCCGGAAGGCTGAGCCTGCAACGAAGGTCCAGTGAGAGGCCGCGGGGCTAGAGCAGAGGGGGGACGCATTGCACATGGGGGCCAGGTGGAGCACCCTGCGTGCCACCCATAGGCACCGCCAGGAGCCCCTTGTCAAATGTAAAGGCACAGAAACACCATCCCAAGTCACCGCCCCCCACCCCGCCCTGGCCCCAGGACCCATGGGTCCAAACGTCGGAGAGAAAGGGAGGGGTTGAATGCCACCCTTGACTGTCCCAACAGCACTGCCCCACTAACCCAGAGGGTCAAGGCTTCTTGACCTCATCTATTCACGGTCGACGCTACCCCTGACTATGTTCTTTGCTGTATGTATGACCTGCTTGAAATGAAGTGAAAGTCACTCAGTTGTGTCTGACTCTTTGTGACCCCATGATCTATACAGTCCATGGGATTCTCCAGGTCAGAATACTGGAGTGGGTAGCCTTTCCCTTCTCCAGGGGATCTTCCCAGCCCAGGAATCAAACCCAGGTCTCCCGCACTGCAGGCGGATTCTTTACCAGCTGAGCCACCAGGGAAGTGTATGACCCGCTTGGTGTCTTGTAATGAATGCTTACCCTGGGCCACAAAGTGGGGTCCTTCCTGTGGGAGGGACAGCCTGCGGAGACCCCGAAGAGGACTCTGCTCCCCGTTCACTCGCTCCTCAGAGTGGGGTCCAGGGATGGCAGCGTCAGCATCGCCTGGGGATGCATGTTAGAAATGCAGAATCCAGGACCCCCAGCCCTCCTGAGTCAGAATCTGCCTTTTAACCAGACCCCCAGGTGATTTGAGGCTTCCCAGGTGACACGACCGAGTGGATGAACACACACACACACACACACACACGCACACACACACACACACACATGCACACACACACACATATGCACACACGCACACACACACACACATGCACACGCACACACACACACACACACGGCGGGTCCTGCTGTGTGTACAAGTTGGGATTTTCCCACAGGCAGTTTGGCACAGTGTCCTCGGTCAGCCAGGCTTGTTCTCCTGCTTTTTATGGGGGAACAGTTGCCTTCTTGTGCCCACCCTCTCCTAAAACTGTGCCATCACAGGCCACTCCCAGGCTACTCGGTTCTGTGGGGTGGCCCGAGGCAGCCAGCAACCCCTGCTCAAGAGAATTTCATTCTCACCATCTGTATAAGGGCTGACATACTAATTTTGTAAGCATGATTTAAGTATTGAGAAAGGTTTGCTCATTGGACAAGCAAAGTGCTTAAAAAAGAAAACATATTTTCCTTATAAATGCACGATGAAACGTTCCAGGGAGTTTAATTAGCCAGAAGTTCTAACCTGCTTGTGTGCTGTCACGTCTGACTTTGTGACCCCATGGACTGTAACCCTTGAGGCTCCTCTGTCCAAGGGACTCTCCAGGCAAGAACACTGGAGTTGAGTTGCCATTTCCTTCTCCAGGGGATCTTCCCCACCCAGGGATTGAACCTGCGACTCCTGCGTCTCCTGCATTGGCAGGTGGATTCTCACCACTGAGTCACTTGGGAGGCTTGAAAAGTTCTAAAGTCCTTTTGCAGAAAATTACTTGAATTTAAATAAATTTTTAAGTAAAAGAATAAGCTTTGTTAAGTTTGACTCATAAGCTTGAGAGAAGCTGGGTTTTACAATGCATTACTTTTTTGAACACTGTATTAATTCAACACTGTATTAATTTTTTAAACACCAAAGTCATCTTTTTGGGGGCTCAATGTCTCCTTTCAGGACCACAAAAAATGTGCAGCAGCAAAGTAGAGAGGAGAAACCAGGTGACATGCTTCCCTGGGGAAACATGGTTTTTCTTACTTGCTCTTCTGAGCCTCATTCTGTTCTCACTGGATCTGCTTTTGCCCTTTGAGGGAGAGAAGAAAAATGTGAGTTCTCTGTGTTGCCGGAGATGGATGATTTCACACGCTGAGCTCTATTTTTCTGCTGGAGAGCAATTCTTTCCACCCCATCTACTCCTAATAATCGATCTTCCATCTTGATTCCATCTCCCTGAGATATCGCATCTCCTTCTGGATCCCGTACTTCTGTGACTTCTCTTCCAAACATCGGACCCCTGATTTATCCACCAGTGGCCCCCAGGACGGGCTGCTGTCATCTTGAATTCAATACCCCTATACCAGCTTCTGTGCCTCCCTCCCCTTTTCCTTGTCCCCAGGCTCAGAACTTCGGGCGTCTCAATGTCTCTGCCACGTTCCACTTCTTTTTAATAAGTTCATTCTTTCTTAGAAATTTCCTTACCACTTCCATTACTATGTGTGCATGCTAAGTCGCTTAAGTCGTGTCCGACTCTTTGTGACCCCCTGGACTGGGGCTCACCAGGCTCCTCTGTCCATGGGATTCTCCAGGCAAGAATACTGGAGTGGGTTGCCATGCCCTCCTCCAGGGGATCTTCCCAACCCAGGGATCGAACCTACATCTCCTGTGGCTCCTGCTTTGCAGGCAGATTCTTTACGGCTGAGCCACTGGGGAAGTCCACCTCCATTGCCACCATCAGAGGCCAAGTCCTTATTTCCAAACCACAAGAGCTTATTTTTTGGAGGGAGGGCTTTTTTTTTTTTGGATTGGTATATAATTCACACACCGTGAAATTCACTTGCTTAAAGTGTCCAATTCAGTGTGTGGTTTCTACTGTATCCTCAGATAGGTACAACTATAATTACTGTCTGATCCCAGAACATTTTCATCAACCCCCAAAGAAGTCCTGAAAATGACTTCTTAATGAGCCTTATAGCTGGTGACCTTTGCACTTAATTAAGTACACCTGAAGGTGGATTTCGGGTTAAGCTGTGTCCAGTTCAAATGCCAGGAGTGCTGTGTTGTCCTTACCTGAGGCGACTGTGGTGCCAGGACTGTGGTCCTGACTCCAAACTCAGCAATAGGACATTCACTGCTTTTGTGGCCTTACTATTTCCTGTGCTCAGTTTTATCATCCATAAAGTAGGACGACAATGTTTGTTCAGTTGCTCAGTCGTGTCTGACTCTTTGTGACCCCATGAACAGCAGCACGCCAGGCTTTCCTGTCCTTCACCATCTCCTGGAATTTGCTCAGACTCATGTCCATTGAGTCGGTGATGCCATCTAACCATCTCATCCTGTTGCCCCCTTCTCCTTTTCCTTTGTAACAATGCTATACTACGAGAATAAATAAGATTAACTGGTGCAATGGGAGCAATCCGTAAACACAAGTTATTCTATAGATTTCTGATCCAACTGTATAACCTTAATGCATCTTCTTAGAATCTTAATCTTGAGATGACTGCAGATTCACTGACGTTGAAGGAATCATATAGAAAGATTCCTCAGCTTTCTCTAGTGAGTTCATCCTGAAAAGCCACGGTCCAAATCACAGCCAGAAAATCGACCTGGATGCAGACAAGATACAGAATGTTTCTGCGGCCAGAAGGACCCCTTGCATCGCCCTGTGACAGCCCCTACTCACTCTTTAGCCTCCCCCCCGGGAAATCCCTGATCTGCTTTCTGCTTTGTCATTTCAATCACGTTATGTCAGAATAGCTGGGATAGCTGCTTTTTACGGTTCCCGTGAGATCCATCCATCAATCCGAGTTGCCGTGTGTCTCTGTCCAATGGTGGATTCACTTTCATCGCCAAGTAGTAATCCTTCGGTGTGGACGGACCACACATTGTTTAACCATCCTCCACCCACGGAAGAAGGACTTCCGAGTAGCTTCCAGATTTTCGCCATGACAATAACGTGTATTTATTCGGACTTCACAGCTTAGAAAGAAGTCTTTCATAGACTTCGCGTGTTCAGTACAGTTGCTCTGGGAGATACACCGACTGCGGGCCTCACTTTAGAGTGAGAAAATGGACTTGGCTAGCGTCCCACAGGACGTGCATGACATACTTGGCCCTCGGATCACTTAGATAAATACCCTGTGCTTTTATTTTTCCCCACCATACCAGTCTGCCTCCTTTATAAACTCATTCATTCAACAAACATTTCCAGAGTGCCTGGTCTCCGGGGACCGAGAAGTGATAAGAGGCTGGGCTTCCCTGGTGGCTCAGTCGTCAAGAGCCCACCTGCCAATGCAGGAGACGCGGGTTCAGTCCCGGGGTCGGGACGATCCCCTGGAGGAGGGCAAGGCTACCCACTCCAGTGTTCTTGCCTGGAGAATCCCATGGACAGAGGAGCCTGGCGGGCTACGGGCCGTGGGGCTGCAAAGAGTCGGACATGACTGAGAGACTAAACAAAGACAAGGTAATGGCACCTTACCAAGTTTGTTGCCCAGGGCTCTGAACCCTGTTCCTGTCCAGCCAACACTAAAGAGGAAGAACGCATCCTGGGTTTTTCAGCGGGCAGGATCGCGTTCTATTGCAGGTCACAGCCCTGCCTTGGGCCTTCTTCTCCACGGGTCTCTGCATCTTTCCTTCTCTGCAGCAAAGGGTCCTTCCTGGTTTGCTGCTGAGCGGCTTCTGCAGTCCGCTTCCTGCCCACATCAGCTTGGAGGTCCAGAGGCTTCTTTTCATTTTTGAACTGTCTCTGCCCTTTGAAGTTCACACTGGTGATGCACCCATCAGTCCAAGCCTTATAAACGTGGTGTGGGTTTCCCCAGATTCACCGGGAATTTATAAAAGTCACACTCACAGATATTTTGAGACAGGGCCCCATCTGGCTTGGGATTCGATGGAGGACACTGTGAGACCCCACCCATGAGAGGCTTAGAAGCCTTCTGACCAGCTAAGAGGTCTCGGAGTTGTGCTCTAAATATTCCTGGAGTCATGAAAGAGGGTACCTTTCCCCTCACGGCCATCTCACTTTGAGAATAATTTGTCTTTCTGGAGAGACTGGGAGTGTGAAGCAATTTAATTCTGAACCCAGAAAATCATGGCTTTTGAAAATTATATTCTCTAAGTTATATTTGAAAACTGAAAATTTCTTCTTTTAGTTCCTTTCTGTCTGTCCCTTACCTGCTGAAAGACAGCAGTTTGCACCTTCCACATTCTACCTGACACTTCCTTAACCAAACCCACTGTCCATTGGTCATGGATAGCTTTCTTTTCCAACTTTCATTTCCACATCTGTCACAGTTTAGCAGGTGACAGGTTTGCTAAACTTTCCGCTGCTACATCACACATATTTTTTTCCCCCTCCAGCTTCCAATAGCAATTTCCTTACGGCTTTTCCAGGGCTAATAACAATCTTCTGAAATTCTTTAAGTTGTGGCATAGGCTTAAAGCCAAGGCCTTATGATTTACGTTTTTAAATGTCAACGCCCCATTGCTGGTACTGGTTTCCGTTCTGGTTATCTGTCGCTGTGTGCCTCCCCACCTGAAAACGTGGTGTCTTAAAACAACCATGTTTTGTTATCTTTCGTTGTTCCCTGGGTGGGCTGGTTACAGGTGAGTGGCACCCTGCTGGGTCTTTCATGTAACAGCAGGCAGATGTTCCTGGGGTGTATGAGACCAGAGAAAAAGGTCAGGGTGTGACCCCAGAAGATTTGTGCGCCTGTTTAAAGAACCTGAACTTTAAAACACAGTCAATGGGGATTCCTGGAAGAAGTTTGAGCAAAAAAGTGAGGTTATTAGCTCTTTCATAAGAAAATAATGAGAAGCCGTGTGGGGATGGCCGAGGGAGAGCCCGAGAGGTGTAGGTTGTTAGAAGGCCTGGGGGTGGGCAGCGGCCACCCCCGAGGGTGGGGGGTGAGGGCTGAAGTGCAAGGACATGGCCACTTTGGTATTCAAAGGCACCTCACAACCGAATATCCAAGACCGAACCCATCATCTCTCCTGGATGAGCCCCACTTCCAGTGTTTACTTTCTCAGTGAAGGGCAACCACAGTCTATCTGGTCGTGCAAGCCAGAACCCTAGGGTGGAGATCGAGAGTGTCATGTGTTCATGATTCCCCCTTGCCCTCATTTTCCTGGGGCGGAGTCTGATTCCCTGTCCCACAGCCGTTGCCCTTTGCCACTTGGCGTCCCTGGGCTGATGGTGTATGAGCAGACTCTTCTCAGGCCTTGTCTCACCAGAGTTTTGAAATGCGCTAGTGTGTTTTGGCTTGGCCTCTTGCTCTTCCTCTGTCCACCATGGAAGAGCTTGCCTCAGGTAACTGCAGCTTCTAGAATGAGAAATACACGCATCGGGACTTCCCTGGCGGTCCAGTGACTAAAACTACACACTCTCAGTGAGGGGGCCTGGGTTCAATCCCTAGTCAGGGAACTAGGTCTCACATGCTGCAACTAAAGATCCTACATGTGAAACTAAGACCCAATCAGTTCAGTTCAGTCACTTAGTCATGTTCGACTTTTTGTAACCCCACGGACTGCAGCACGCCAGGCTTCCCTGTCCATCACCAACTCCTGGAGCCTGCTCAAGCTCATGTCCATTGAGTTAGTGATGCCATCCAACCATCTCATCCTTTGAGATGCCGTCCCCATCTCCTCCCACTTTCTATCTTTCAATACAGCCAAATAAATAAATTTTAAAATTCTATTAAAAAAAAAAAAAGAAATACATGGATCCCAGCCAACCTGAGACCTATAACAAAGAAAAAGAAATAATTACTGTAACCACAGAGAATTTGGGTTATCCAATATTACAGTGGAAACCACTGACAACTGTTTGTTATTCCACTGTGGTGCAAACCTAATCAGTATAATTATCTTGTACTTCCATATCTACTCCTCCATTTAGTGCTGTCAGTTTATCACAGTAATATCTCTGGAACCTAATCACATCTCTCCGTCTGCAAGACCACCATTATCTTAGCCCAAGCTCTGGCCCATTTTTTGCCTGGACCTCGGCAAAGCCTCCCGCCTGGTCACAGCTCTCTGGCTCTGGCCCCTTGGCATAGAGTTCTCTACCCTGCAGCTAATATGACCTTTGAAAAGGACCAGCCTCATTTTAAAGAGTCTCGCCAATCTCTTGGGCCAGCTGATGCTTTGATTCTCACTCTGCCCTGACTATGGGGGCTTCCTTATCCACGGTGCCCCTGTCCCCATCGGGGTACATCCAGGTTACCATTTCACCATGACCTCTTGCGGACAGAACTGACGCATGTCAGGAGCCTTTGAACCAAGGGGGACAGTCTGCTTGGGCTGAACAAAGGGTGAAGTCCCTCTTGTTGGGCTTAGGATGTGGGGAGAGCATGCTGAGAGAATGATGGCCCCTCAGCCCAGGATCTCCCAGCCATGCGCTCTTCCAGGGTATAAACAGGCTGCCATGTGGGCCAGGGTCCCACCTGGTGCTTCTGGAGCAGAGGGTGGGTGATCCCTTCACACCCTCCTCTCTGTACAGTTCCTGCAGGCCAGTAAGTCCCTCTGGCCTCGTGCTCAGGCTCCCCCCACCCCCCATACAGTCCAGGTTAGGTCTGTTCACTGTAGATGAACTTCAGCCCCTGACGTTCAGCCCCTGGGACGTTGCCTTTTGATTCTCTGGATGCTCTGCGCTTACGAATCAGAGCTCTGGCTCTCAAAGCTTTTATCTCTGGACCAGAAGCCCGTGGCCAAACCTTGACCCCGTCTTTTGTCTTTGCCATTCAGGAAAGCATAGCCTTCATCCTCCCCTAGGAAGAACCATGTGGGTTTAGGAGCTCAAAAAAGAAAGGCACAGTAAGACATGAACAGATTTGAAACATATCCTAGTGCCTGATAACGTCATTGTCGGTCTCCACTTAGGACTACTCCATGGCTTCCTGCTGATCTTAAGAATGAAATCTTAATGGTGGCCCCAGAGAGCCTGAATGGTCTGGCTTCCGGCTTCCCTTCCAACTAATCATCCCCTCCAGCCCCTCCAGCCTGCTTTCCATGCCTTGAAGGAGCCACACTCCCTGCTCTATTGAGTTCTCCTTCCTCTAGAAAGCCCCTCTAGCCCTCCTTCCCCCACCCCTACCACTCCCCAACCCCCTACCCCTCCAACCCCTCCCCTCCCCTGCCCACCAGGTAAGACCCTGTGATAAAGTCCCATAGCCTCTCTCCTTTGGAGGAATTCCTCTCACTTGCTGGGTTATTTGGCCACCATCTCTCGCTCTCTGAGTCTGTAAGCTGTGAGAGAACTAGTATGTAGTTGTCTTTTTCATCATGAGTTTTTCTTTAGTGAATGAATAAATGAATGGGATAGATGGATAAAAGGATGGATGCAGGGGTGGTGTTTACTGGTTGAAGGCAATCTTGTATCTCTGGGTCCTAATCCAATTTGGTTCATCAGAGAACAGACCCAGCCTGATGAATGGTTGGAACATTAGCTGCCTATTTGGGTTTGAAATGGAAAACTTAAATCCTTCTAAATCACTTGGTCCCACCCACTGGACATTTTACCGATTACTGTTTTTCTTTTGTGCTGGCTCTCAAGATCTTTTACTAAAATTCCAATAATTCTAGGAGACTTCAGTCCTCAAGGGCTATATTTCAGGCAGCAGAATTCATAGCTGAGTCCTGGAGACGAGAGGAGAAGGAGGATGGGGAAGCCAGAGAAATGAGAGGTGGGGAAAGGGGACAGATGACCAGGGAGACTCTAAGAGGGAGTCGAGCCAGAGAAGGCATCGTCAGCTTCTCAGATTTGCCAAGATCCCATCCTCTTACCTTAAAGCTTCATGACCCTGCGAAAAGTCATTTTGCTATTTTGAATTTTGCCCCAAGGGACAAGGGTACAAAAACAAACAGGGGAAACTCCTTTCAAGGTAACTGGAAGCACATTTATCTATTTTTCATTATTAGAGAAATGTTGTCAGTCACGTGCCTGGCCCTGGGCAGGGCATTAGAAATAGAGAATGAATGGAACAGATCATCCTTTTACCACATAGGATAGTGGGGACTTCCCACAAGGTTTTTTAGAGAAAAAGACATGCGTTCGTTTGGGTCCACCCAGACTCCCCTGGCTTGAAACTGCCTGGAAGCAGTGGGGCAGGGGTGGGGATCAGGGGACAATTGGGGACCATATTGTTGGGAGTCACAGAAAGCATCGAAAGGGAAAGGAAAGAATATTCTCCTTTCCCATCTTCTAAAATGTTTGGTGCCAGGACGTGGCAAGATGAGGGGAGAGGGGGATGTTGGAAGTTCCCACTGGGAAGTCCGGTTGGAAGCCGGACTCCAGGAAGTGTCATCATTGTGGTTGGAATCACTCTGATGGCCTGAAGCCAGCCTGTAGCTTTGAAGCTTTGCTGCAAATAGAGAAAACATGTCTGATCTGCAGAGGAGAGTTTAACTAACTGGAGGTGGGACAGTCAGTTAAATCTGCTGCATCTTATTGCATTTCTCTTATTTCCCTTTGTTCCTGGTTTTCAATTTCTACCCTTCTCCAGTTACACAAGAGCTGGAATCTTCATCTTCTAGCATCCTACCCTTAATGAAATCCCTTCTATTCCTTTTCTTACTTATATTACACATTCTTCCACTGCCCCCCCACCCCACCCCACCAGGCCATTACAGACGGCACGTACAAAATACAGCGATTCTGCAATTTCAATAAAAGCCATGTAATCACTTCCTAAAGCACTGCTGTACTTTAAAAATCAATATTCCTCCATTGGCAATTTCCCATAATGTGGTTAGTTTAACAAAATAAAATTTGAAAAATAAAAATGTTATGAGAACAACTGTGTTCTTCCAAGTTCTCTTTAATTTCCTACCCTCCAGTGTTTTTTAGACTCTTTCATGTCCTACCTCACTGCTGGCGAAGGGAGAAAGTCAAGGAGAGCTGACCTTGGACCATTTCAGAAGAAAAAGTATTAGTCAGGGTCGCTTGGTTGTAAGTGATAGAAACTCACCGGGAGTTTAGCCCAGATGGGAAAGGTGTGGAGGGAGGGGCTGGGCTTGTTAGCAGAGGGAGGGGAGAGGGGCTTGGGCAACAAAGTGAGCAGACATCTCCCCACTGAGACCCAAAGCAAGTGGTCCGTTTGCATCCCCACCCTCAGCTGGGCATTTATGAGGGTGGTGGGGATGAAGCTGGAGGAAGACGCTCTCCTGTTTGGAGAAGGTTTCTGGGCTCAGGGATTGAGGATGGTTAATTGGGAAAATCATCATCTTTTTACCCCAGGGTTCTTCGGGGTCCTGTTCTGGACTCCCGCATTTGGCAAACAGGAAGAGGTTTCAGCAGAGCTATCTACAAGAACTGCATCCACTTTCTCACCAGCAGAGCTCCCAGCCGCCAGTCTCTACCCTGGAACTGTGCGTGGTTTGATCACCCACACCCTCCGTATGCCAACACCAGGGCACTCTACTGGACATACCTGACCTTTCTTTTCTTCTTTGGCTGTGTCAGGTCTTAATTGCAGCATGTGGGATCTAGTTCCCTGACCACGGATCTAACCCAGGCCCCTTGCACTGGGAGTTCCGAGTCTTAGCCACTGGATCACCAGGGAAGTCCCGCCTGTCTTTCTTCTTGAGACACTATTACCTGGGCATCTCCAGTTCACCCGTCCCTGCCTTCTCCTCCTGCACTGGCCTCTCTTCCATGCTCTTCGGCTGGCTCTGCCTTCCCTGTTTGTCCCCCAGATGTTAGATCTGCTCAAGGCTGGGTCCTGGGCCCTCTTTTAGTCTCCATGTCCTCTTGTGAAGCAATTCCATTGGCGAACATTCCCACTTAGGTGTGCCCTGGGCATGTCAAACTCAACACGCAGAACAGAGCCCTAGAAGCACCTCCTTCAGTCGAGTCCGATCCCTTCCTGCTACTCGTACAAGGCACCATTGCCCTCACCCCCCTATCCTGTCACTATTACCTATGGTTACTGGGATCCGTCCATGACTCCTTGCATTTCCACTCTCCACTATGGAACTGGATCTCTTGTTGTTTAGTTGCTAAGTCATGTCTGACTCTTTTGTGACCCCATGGACTGTAGCCTGCCAGGTTCCTCTGTCCTTGGGATTCTCCGGGCAAGAACACTGGAGTGGGTTGCAATTTTCTCCTCCAGGGGATCTTCCCAAGCCAGGGATTGAACCCAAGTCTCCTGCATTGACAGGTGGATTCTTTACCTCCTGAATAGGGAAGTCCCTTAGCTTGTAATTACCTCCTCGCAATTCCTTTAAGAAAAAAAAAAGATGGGGGAGAGCTTTTTTAGTAGCTGCAAATTTTTCAATAAAAATAAGCTCACCCTTAAACCATGGAACCATGGAATCACTTTTTTTTTTTTTTTTGAGATTGAGCTCTGATAAAAAGGTCAAATAAACTTGCTTTATTTTTCATTACTTACCATGAAATAGTCTTCATTCTATGTAGCTTTTGCTTACTTTTCAAGCACTTCGCTTTTAAGAAAGTTGTCTAAAAGTTTTACGTTTGCATGATAAAATACAACTATTGTAAAAGTTTTCTTTAGTATTTGTATTAAGTTTATAATTTCTCTGATGAGCAAATATTTGTTTTCACTCTTTTTTTTTTAACTTGTTAAATTTCACACTCATAAAAATATCTGTGAAAGAGAACGCCAGGACTTCCCGATAAATCTAAAGAAATGCTGACGTGACCACGTTGTTATTCTGAACCATCACAGGACACGTGCATTGTGTCTCAGTCACTACAATAACCCCATGGCTGAGTAGCACTGGTCCTATTAATATTTTTCAGTTGAGGACACTAGGAACTTAAGGAAGTTACAGAAATTCCCTAAGATCCCACAACTAGAGAGTGTAAAGTAGGAACCAAGAGCTGAGCCTGTGTGGATCTGACACCAAAGTCCATTCCACTCAGCCTCCCAACCCCATGGCAGAAACCACCAGAAACTGTGCTTTGGCAATAACTCTGCTCCCAGTTTTCTAAGAGAAAGAGGTGAAGGGACCAAGTGGTATTGTGAAGTGCTAGAACTGGGATGGAATTTCAGAACCAAGCCCAGGGCTGCAGAGGGCGAAAACTGGTCCCGGCAAGTGAGCTGGGTACCCTGCGGTGGCACCCCACCTTCTGCATATGCTCCTAGCCAAACGCACCCTGGAGAAGGGTTTTTATTCTCTTTCTAGTTCTTGCCACCAAGAAGGCTTAACCCATTAGGAGAGAGGGGACCTGCATTTATGAAAACACCTGCAGAGGCTTTTCTCAAGTTTCAATTCCTGTAAATACCAAAAATCCTGTGAGAGTTTAATTGCCAATGTTTCATGTATTAAGTTGGATGATAAATACTCCTGCTATTGCTATTAATGCTACCACTAATATTACTCTACTGGTTAAGGTTTTCTGATAGATCTAACTCCATTGTCTTCTATTGCAGCTTCCCAGTGGACCTGTCATCTCCCGGGTGTGATGGAGCTTTGGAGAGAGGTATGTGAGTGTCAATGACAATTTACAATAAGGAAGTTTTACTGCTTTTTACGGCTTCCCAAGTGGCTCAGCGGTAAAGAATCTGCCTGCAAACGCAGAAGATGTAAGTTCAATCCCTGGGTTGGGAAGATCCCCTGGAGGAGGAAGTGCAACCCACACAAGTATTCTTGCCTGGAGAATCCCAAGGACAGAGGAGCCTGGCGGGCTACAGCCCACGGGATCTCAAACAGTTGGGCACAACTGAGTGCGCACACACACACACACACACACACACACACTTGCTTTTTATGTTCAGAATTACAAAGTTCACATTTTTAATTGGTACTCTAATATTTGAACAAATTATCTTTAAATTATCACTGTTATTTAAAGTTGGATAGTTTAACTATAAACTGATAGATACTTAATATTAACTTACATCAGGACTTTCTGTACACTGTTTGCTTCAACTGATTTTTAAATAAAATTCATAGATTTCTTTTCAAAGGACAGAGCACACACACATGTGCATGACCCAATTGCTGCTGGATAGCCCAAGAGATATTTTTTAACCAGCACACATCTCTTCAGATTATTGTATTTGCTTTTGCTTTGGATCTCAAATATAAGCTATTTGCTGCTAAATTGAAAGGGGAAAATGTACGAATAATAATTGACAAAGCATTCATGGCTATAGTCAAAGTAAAAATCCTTTGGAAATGAAATAAAACAATTGGATGCACCAAAACTATTGTGAAACACAGTTAAATCTCTCAAAGGTATTGGAGGGGCTGTCACATCTGACATGTTGCTCTATGTCTAAAATAAATTTCATCAGCTTTTCTTTGCCCAAGGATTGATTTTAACTCAAAACACTTTGGATCCATACAAGTTGCAATAAAATGCAAGTGGTCATCAAGCCTTGTACAGTCCCAGGGCTGCAGCTAAAGGCTAAAGCAGGCCTTATGGGCAATATTCAAATGACGTTTTAAGGAATTTAGTGCTAAGAAATCAGAAATCCTTTCTGGTTTGGGTGTAAGTTCTATGTACTGAAATAAGTACACTGTCCTATTGGAGGTTTTTTTTTTTTCCATAGAAACCATCACAATAAGGAATATGGCTCTGCTGAATTCTTAAGAAACTTCGAACTCTAGTTATTTTTGCATTTCTCTTTTTTTGGCCCACAGAGCAGACTGCAAAACCTCCCCGACCAAGGATGGAACTTGTGCCCCTGTGTTGGAAGCAAAGTTTTAACCAGTGGATCACCAGGGAAGTCCTGTGTTCTTCAAAGGCATAACAGTTTATTCACTCATGACTGTTCCTAGTCTCTGCACAAATTTAAAGACACTGGACTCTCGAAACTACCAACTGGACCGGAAGTACTATTTTTTAAAATAAAGACTTTACTAGCAAACACTGGAGACAATTTAAAAGTATATCAATAAGGAATATGATAAAAGACAGAAAGATCTCAGAGCCATACAATTAACTAAAAAAAAAAAGCTGCAAAGTAATTATAAAATACCATAATATTTATAAAAAGACTCCTTTAGCTCATACACACATGTACATACATCCATTAAATTGTAATACAGGCTACATGGGGCAAGGAGATGAGGATGAGATAGAAAAGGGAGGTGTGTGTATTACTTTCTTGTTTATTTTGGGCATGCTACGCGGCTTGTGTGATCTTAGTGCCCCGGCCAGGGATCGAACCCATGATCCTTGCAGTCGAAGCTCAGAGTCTTAACCAGGACCTCCAGGGAAACCCCTGTGTATGCTAATTTGAAAACATTCAGAAGCAAAACCAAACTGAATGCCAACAGGTGAACAAGCAAACTCCGAGGACTGTAAACTACTAACCATGTGTTAGGTTTCCCTGGTGGCTCAGCTGGTGAAGAATTGGCCTGCACTGCAGGAGACCCCGGTTCGGTCCCTGGGTTGGGAAGATCCCCTGGAGGAGGAAATGGCTACCCACCCTATTCTTCTGGCCTGGAGAATCCCATGGACAGAGGAGCCTGGAGGGCAGCAGTCCACGGGGTCGCAGAGAGTCGGACACGGCTGAGGGGCTGAGCGCAGCACAACAGTGTGTGTTGATTTGCTGGGACCATCACAACAGAATCCCAGAGACGGCGGGCTTAAACAACAGAGATGTATTTTGTTTTCCCACAGTTCTGGAGGCAGGCAGTCCAAGTTGAGGTGTTGGTGGGGTTGGCTCCATGAGGCTCCCCTTTCCTGGCTTGCAAACCACACCTTCTCCCTTTGTCTCCAAACGGCTTTTTTCTCTGTGTGGGTTTGAATCCCAGGCATCTCTTCCCATGTGCCCTGATCCCCTCTTCTTATAAGGACACCTGCCATCTTGGATTCAGGTCCCACCCTAAAGGCTTCTTTCTTGCTTTAATCAACTGTTTGTTGGTCGACTCTCTCTGTGTACATTCACACTCTGGGATACTGGGGATTCGGGCTTCAGTGTAGGAATCTGGGTCAGACACAAGTCAGCCACAATTCAGTATTTTTATTTTATTATTTTACTTTATCTTATGTTATGGGAATTACTAAATACAGCACAATTTTAATAAACCACATTTGGAGAACATGTTTTTGTGAACTTTGAACATGATAACAGACTTAATTGGATGAATTTTCTAAACCATTTTAACTAAAATTATGGTCTGACCATTCTTTCAAAACTTGAAGTATTTTTATTTTAAATTCTAGACCAGGGACTTCCCTGGTGGTCCAGTGGCTAAGACACTGTGCTCCCAATGCAGGGGGCCCAGGTTCAATCCCTGCTCAGGGAACTAGATCCCACATGCTGCAGCTAAGATCTCACATGCTGTAACAAAGACCCAGTGCAGCCAAATAAATAAACAAATTTTTAAAAATAAATAAATTCTAGACCAGATGGCTTATGTGCCACAGTATGTTCATTTTAACAACCATACAATTTTACACTATAGAAAGGCTAAGGGTACCCCAAAGATGACTTTCAAAGTGGATTCAGGGGTGTCCCTGGTGGCTCAGTGATAAAAAAAAAACAAAAACAAAAAAACACCAGCCTGCCGATGCAGGGGATGTGGGTTTGGTCCCTGATCTGGGAAGATCCCACATGCCGAGGAGCAACTTGTGCCATAACTCCTGAAGCCCGTGTGTGCCAAGAGCCTGTGTCCCGCAACCAGAGAAGCCGCCGCAACGAGAGGCCCACACACCGCAACCAGAGAGGAGCCCCCACTCACCACGACTAGAGAAAGCCCACGTGCGACAGCGAAGACCCAGCACAGCCAGAAACAAGTACAGTTATTAAAAAACAGTGAAGTGTATTCTGTTGAAATCTCCTTCATCAGACTGGGACGCACTTTGAAGGTTGTTCCCAGTACTCAAAGGTCATTTCTCTCAGGCGCCCTCCTTCACACTCCCCCAGAAGGTGACTGATCCTGCCACGGTCCTGCTGATGGGCTGCAGCCCACTTGCAGAAGGCCCTGCTAGATGCGTTCCAGTCTGGATCGTGGCAAAGACTGTGTATCCACACGTCTTTCCATCTCCCAGCATCTAGCAAAGGTGTACCCTCAACAGGTGTCCCCACAAATTCATGCGTGGAAGCTCTAACTGCCGGTACCTCAGCACGCAACCTTACTTGAAACAGGTCATCACAAGTGTAACTGGTTCAGATGAGGTCCCACTGGAATGGGGGGGTCAGCGGAGCAAGTCCTTGATCCACTATGAAAGGTGTCCTACACAGATATGCAGACACCTTGTGAAGATGGACAGACGCTGAGACTCTGTTACAAGTCATGGAACATCAGAGATAGCCCGTAACCTTGGGGAAGCCCGGACGGCAGTGTGGAACCGTTATCCCCTCCAGCCAAGCCCGCTGACAACTTGGTCTCGGACTTCTGGCCTCCATGAGACCGTCTCAGTGTTTAGGGCACCCAGCTTGCGGTACTCTGTTAGGGCACTTCTAGGAAGCTGATACTGTGAGGATCAACGAACAGAGTGAAAAGGAGCCCTAACAGAGGTGTCGCCAGGGCCTTCCCTGGTGGCCCAGTGGTTAAGTCTCTGTGCTCCTTGCAGGGCAAGAATAGAGATGCAGATATAGAGAATGGACTTGTGGACACAGAGGGAGGAGGAGGGGGGGACAAATAGAAAGAGTAGCGTTGACATTGGGCTTCCCAGGGGGCTCAGGTGTTAAGAATCTGCCTACAATGCAGGAGACACAAGGGATTTGGGTTTATTCCCTGGGCGGGGAAGATCCCCTGGAGAAGAAAGGGAATGGTTGCCCAGTCCAGTATTCTTACTTGGAGAATCCCATGGACGGAGGAGCCTGGTGGGCTACGGTCTGTGGGGTCACAGAGAGTCGGACATGGCTAAGCTGACTGAGCACAGCGTAACATTGGCACACACACACACTACCACGTGTAGAATAGCTAGCTAGCGGGAAGCTACCATATAGCGCAGCAAAGGTCGGGGCTCTGTGATGGCCCAGAGGGGTGGGATGGGGGTGGGGAGGTGGAAGGCTCCAGAGGGAGGAGATAAATGTACACGTGTGGCTGATTCACTGTGTTACACACCAAAAACTAATGTGACATTGTAAAGCAACGATGTTCCAAGAATAAGAGAAAATAAACATCCTCGACAGAACAACAAACAGAAACCCTCTGTGCTCCCAATACAGGGTGCCCGGTCAGGAAACTGGCTCCTGCGTGCTGCGGCTAAGGCTCAGCACAGCCAAATTAAACAACAACAAAAAGAAGTGTACCCAGTACAGCAAAACTAACACAAGATTGTAAATCAACTGATACTTCAATAAAATTAAAAAGAAACAACTTTGTATCCAGACAACAGGCATCACTGGGCCATGTGGTTCTCCTTCCTATAAATCACTTGTTGGGCTTGAGTCTGTTCAGTTTCTGGTCCCCTCTCCCCTGTGTCTCCTCCTGATAAGACTGCACAAGGCTCTAAAGCGATGGGAAAGAGACCTGTTTTCCCGTGCTGCACACACTGTCCCCATCTGTCTCGGATGTGGCAAATATTTCTTGAGAGCTGCCGAAGTCGTCGTTTGCCCAGAGGAACGCACACCCAAAACAAGGGCTCAGAAGAGAGGGAAAATGAGCTTTCTAACCCAAATTCACCAGCACAAACTTATTTGCAGACTCATATTTTGAACCAGCCCAGCCTCTGTTCCCGGGCCAGGCACAAACTGTCGCAATGTTGGTTTTTGGCTCCCACACTTGTTTACGATCTTGGAGACCATTCTCAACTGTTTACAGCGATGGCTGCATTTCTTCCTTGGGAACTCGTCTTGGAGTTCCCCACAGCCATTTTGGGGAACTGAGACAGAGAACCAATTTGCATTCGTGGCTCATGCACTTACCCACTCCTGTTCCATGCCAGGTCCTGACTGTCCTCCTGTTTACAATTCAAGTGTCCTGGCCCCTGGGGGCCAGGCTCCACAGAGCCCCTATCTTCTTGTTTATTTCTTTGTTCAGTATGGATACCCAGCCTACCTCCCAATGTGTTCAGAAGCAAAAAACAGCTGGGATGGGTCCATTAAAAAAAAAAAAAAAGAAGAGGAAAGAGAGTTCACATCTTTTGAGCATTTACATGTTTGGGTTTCTGCGTGGATATTAGCTCATGGGAGCTCAACAATCATCCAACCACTGGGACACCGGGTGTTCTATCCCTATTCACATGGAGAAATGATGTGTAGAGGAGTGAAACAGTGCCCATGCTCGTCAGACTGATTTATGGTGGGCCTGGGGCCAAAAGCACGTCTGTCTGATGGTGGGGCTTGTGTTTTTCCATGTTACCTACAGAGGGTATGTAGAGCCTGGACAGCTGTGTAGACAGTAAACGGAAAAGGAGGCTAAGGGTATAAACAGCTGCCAGTGGGTGTAAAACAGAGCTGAGTTTCCAAGCACCAAGGAACAGATTGCCGGCTCTCGTCTGATAACTAGGTCAACACAATTCATGAAGAAGACACTTTTTTGAGAAATTTGCTGCAAAGACCTTCTGTCATTATGGGGTCAACCCCAGTGATTGGTCTGGGTCTTCCCAGACCTTCCCAGACCAAGGTCTTCCACCATTCAGGAACTGTCGAATCTCCCCCTTTGGAAACTGGGGCCGCGCTGGTGTGGGTTTGGTTGTAGGACGAGTCCAGGCATGTGGGCAGCGTGGGGAGGTGAGTGGCATCTAGAAGCAGGGCCCAGACACCCGGATTCCAAGGAGCTGCCGGGCCAGAGTCAGAAAGAATGGGCCGGTGCCGGGTCTCCAGGACACGTGAGGCTGGGCCCAGGGGTGTGTGCGTGTATGGAACCAGTGCTCAAAGAGGTCAAGCAGGTGGAAACAGGGTGAGTCTGGAGTCATTCCAACATAAAGGCAATCCACTTCTATGCTTCCTTTCTTTTTTTTTTTCCTCCCAGATATTCCTCTTCTTTTAACTGGAGGATAATTGCTTTGCAATGTTGTATCACTTTCTGCTGTACAAAGACACGCATCAGCTACACGTATACACACATCCCCTCGCCCTTGGACCTCCCTCCCTCCCCCATCCCATCCCCTAGGTCATCACAGAGCACCAGGCCGAGCTCCCTGTTCTGTGCAGAAGCTTCCCACCAGCTGTTTCACACACAGTAGTGTATGCATGTCAGCGCCGCTCTCTCAGTTAGACCCACCCTCTCCTTCTCTCGTCTGGTCCATATGTTCATTCTCTATTCGTGCCCTCTAGATAGGTTCACCTGTACCAGTTTTTTCTAGATCCCACATGGATGCTCTAATATACAGTATTTGTTTTTCTCTTTCTGACCTACTTCACTCTATAATATCCAGATCACCTTCTTCTTTGTGTGTGACGGACTTGGGGTAAAACAAAAGTGAAAAAAAACACTTTTCATCTCTTCATCTTTAGGACTCTTTGAATTCTTTATAAAAAAGTATTTTGTAAAAATACAAAAGCAGTTTGGTAATTCATAATTTATTACGGTAGAAACGCTGGAGGGGCCAAGTGTCTTCTGGGGGTGTGGATGGGGGTGATCTCAGTGCTCCAACCCCCTGCAGGCAAAGTCCAGATTTCAGAATTGGGGGGCTGCTGCGGAGTTTCCCCACATTGCGCTCCTGGCTGGTTTTTCAAGGCTCAACTTTCTCATGTCCTCCCCCTCAAAGTCAGGGACTTGGTGTTCTAGCCATACTACATGCATGCGCAATCGCTCAGTTGTGTCCAAGTCTCTGCGACCCCCTGGACTGTAGCCCACCAGGCTCCTCTGTCCATGGGATTTTCCAGGCAAGAATACTGGAGTGGGTTGCCATGTCCTCCTCCAGAGGATCTTCCCAACTCAGGTTTTGAACCCACATCTCCTGCATTGGCAGGTGGACTTTACCACCTCGGGGCTACTCACAGTTTCCTGGCCAGCTCACCTACTCTCGTGTCTGGGCCTTTGCATTTCCGTTTGATCGCATCACTCCCTGCCACCACCCCGACCTTTCTCTCTGACCCTTCACCATGCCCCTTTTCCTGGGTAAGGCCTACTCATATTTCTGGGGGAAATAATTAATTTTTTATTAGGTTAAAATACACATAAGACAGAATTTGCCATATTAACTATTTTTAAGTGTACAAGTCGGGGCATTACATACTTTCATCATGTTGTGCAAACATCACTGCCATTCATCTCCAGAACACTTTCGTCTTCCCAAACTGAAACTGAGTCTCTATCTCCCCAACCCTGCCTTCCCCAACCCCTGGTCACTTCTATTCTACTTTCTGGCTCTGTAAACTTGCCTATTCAAGGTACTTTGTCTAAGTGGAATCATTATTTGTCATTTTGTGATTTCTTATTTCACTTAGAATAGTACCTTCAAGGCTCTTTTGTGTTGTAGCACGCATCAGAATTGCCATCCTTTTTAAGGTTCTGTTGTCTGACAAAACCACATTTTGCTTCTCTATTCACCTGCTTGAGTGATTGCCATCTTTTGGATACTGTGAATAATGTTGCTATGAACGCTGATCTGCAAATCCTTCTCGTTTTTATGATTGCACTTCGACACTGTCTACTCCCCAAACCAGTTCTGAACTCCCTACCATTCAGGTAACCTTCCCCCTTTGCCTACCAAATTTCTGATTTTTTTTCTCTTTCCTATTGTCCTGGGGTGAAAACAACCAGTAAAGCCTTAGCATGTAGGCTTTGCCGCAGTCTCTATTCCCTAGGGAATCTCAGCTCAGAAATATATACGGTAAGTCCTCTACATATGAACCTTTAACTTTCGAACTTTCAAAGATGCGAACATGTGACCTCACGCCCAATAGGTAAGTTAGCTTCTGAGCCTGGCGTACATTGTCATGTGTGTGCATCTTCTACAACCATGTGTGTGGTTGTGCTCTTCTGTGCTTCACTGGACAGTACTGTACAGAGTGAGGCTTCCCCAGTGGCTCAGTCATGAAGAATCCACCTGCCAATGCAGGAGAGTTTCGGTTCCTGGTCTGGGAAGATCCCCTGCAGAAGGAAACGGCAACCCACTCCAGCATTCTTGCCTGGAAATCCCCAGGACAGAGGAACCTGGTGTCGGAGTCCAGCGGGGTTGCAAAGATACAACTTAATGACGGAACAACAACACTGTGCAGAGTACAGTAGTTCAGTATCTTTATTTCAAGCCTTGGCAGCATGTCTGGAAGTAGTGATGTAGCTGGCACTGCTAAGAAGTGCCAGTTGGGATCCTGCACTGCTGTACTTTTCAAGGAACTGTACAGTCTACAATGTTTTTTATGTATTATTTGTGTGAAAAGTACTATAAACATACTACAGTACAATACTACATAGCCGATTGTGTCAGTTGGGTGCCCAAGCTAACTTTTTGGACTTACAGACAAACTGGATTTACAAACACGTTCTTGGAATGGAGGGCTTTCCTTGTGGTTCAGCTGGTGAAGAATCCACCTGCAATGTGGGAGACCTGGGTTCGATCCCTGGTTTAGGAAGATCCCTTGGCGAAGGGAAAGGCTACCTATCCAGTATTCTGGCCTGGAGAATTCCATGGACTGTATAGTCCATGGGGTCGAAAAGAGTCGGATACAACTGAGCAACTTTCACTTTCTTGGAATGGAACTCGTTTGTATGTAAGGGACTTACTGTACTAAGGGATGGTCACATTTCAGCTAAAATGTGATGGTAGTTCTTTGGAGACACTGAGGATGAAGGAAGTCTTAGTAATTATGTAGGGGGTCCCAAGACAATCTTCACTGGTAAGAAAGGCCACACTGGAGGGGAGAAGGAAGGGGTGGGTGCCTAGAAATGAATGAGGGGTGTGGTGAGAGAATAATCCTGCAGAGGACAGAAAGAAACAGAGCAATTCAGGAGGGAGTCAGATTTAGCTCCTGTGAACTAATCCATTCTTGCACCCAACGCGTGACTCTCCTCTGCATCTTGCCTGCAGGAAAGAGCCTTTGTTCCTTCCGACAGCCTCTGCTCAAACACTTCCTATAACAGCAGTCTCACTACTCAAAAAGAGCTGCTTTCATTTCTGCAGTTCAGAACCAAACGGAATCAAAATCTGCCTACTTGCAATTTCTGCCCAAGTTCTGTTCTGACCAGCAGCTCACATAAGGTACCATGCCTTGCATTACAGACCTTCAAACATGTGAAAAGTTATCTGCTTCTGTTTTTTCTTTGGGAGTTTAACAGCTCACTTGTGACATCATTTCCAGGTCCTTAGGTACCCTGGTTGGTCACCTTTGGACACACTCAGGTGTGTCACTGAACCTTCAAACATGGGGCCCAGCACAGAACCCAGACACAACGCCCCAGGAGGGGGTCTGGGGCAATGGTGGGAGGTGGGCAGGGGGTGGTACTGCTCAGCCAGCATGCACAACGGCTCCTACAATCCTGCCTAGTATGTTCATCCGGCTTTGTTGACTTGAACCCAAGGCGGCCGAGTTCCTCATTTCCATCTCCAGCCTCTCATCCCATTTCCATTTTTATTTTAACACCATTTGTTGCAGTCTTTCCAATTTTCCTTTGTGTTTTTGGTCTTTAAGTGGTTCAATTTCTGGCCATCTGCAAAGGTGACCATTCCGAGCCAGAAGTGTTCAGGTTTCACTCAGCTGATGTGAGAAGCCCAGGCATTAACATGAAAAAGTGAAAAATTAAAAAACTACCCCCCCCCAAAAAAAAACTCCCCAGGTGGTTCCAACGTGCAGCCAGGGTTGACACCCAGCAGCATATTGCTGCCCTGTCCTTTGCAAACACAGTAAACATGTACTTCTTATTTCCTCTCCACCCAGCTCATTCCAAGCGAACATCATTCTCCGAAGTGTTAGACACTTACTAGACTCACCCTTGATTTACGTAGTCAAGCTCCCCGTCTGCTCGTGCCTAAGTTATGAGACCGGAGAGCTGACTTGTTGCCTTGATGATCTTCTCAATGTCTTTTTTCCTTCCTCATCACGGTAACTTGTGACTATATGGTCATATTTACTTGTGAGAGACCTGCATGCCAAACTTTCATTTTTTCTCTCCTTTTCCTAATCTACTTCTTCGGAACGTCTAGAACCACATGGGTGCCTGGCCTCTACTTCCATCAGAAGGCCCTTTGACAGGGTTGCGGATTGGTCAGGTAAGTTCTTTGGTCAATCAGTGCTCTAAATATTTATCTTAAAATAATCCTTACAACCCTACAAAATAGGTATTATTCTCACTCTACACATGAAACCACCAAAGCCCAAAGGTTAAGGAAATGGACCCTGAAGCCCTGTGGTTTTCCTGAATGGTAACCTGTGTTCTGAGGGCTGAGGGGCAGGGGTAGTCAGGATGGAGATGTGTTAATCAAAATTTTTAAAATGCCTGAGAAGCACTGGTAGAAAACAGCACGCTGATTAGTGAGCTCTGTTAAGAAATCCCACCTCCCACCCCAGAGAGAAAACCATGGTGCGTGATGAAGAAGGGGGGACTATGAGGAGGCAGGCTCCAGAATGCCAGAAAATCCACCTTATTGAGCAGACAGCTGAGAATGAAATAAATCCCTCTATTTTATCATCACGTGGAATATGTGGCCAGACCAAAGAGCAGCATGGATTAAACCTGGAGGTTCCCACTCTGCTTGTGGTCAGCACTGTTCCCCTCTACATCCTGCTCCCTCCTTACTTAAAATGAGGCTTCTTCTACTACAAGTCTAGACTCCCTGTCCATCCAAATAAGATGTCTGTAGAAAATACAAATCAGATACTGAATGTCTGAATGTACACTGCACTCTAGAATTAAGTCAAATCTCTACCTGAGACACTCTGTTTTCAAAACAAATTACTTCTAGATCTACATTAATAAATAAATGTGTATTTTTCTTTTTTGGCTGCACCAGGTGGCATGAGATCTCCCAACCAGGGATCAGACCCCAGACCCCTGCAGTGGAGGCACAGTGTCCTAACCACTGGACTTCCAGGGAAGTCCCTCAATTTCTGCTTTTTATTGGTTGAATCAAAGGAGAGATTGGCACCCCCCCTTTTCACAGCATTAATTTACAATGCCTACTGTGTATTTCTTTAAAGTTGTCATCTTGAAAAAGAGGCAGAATTATAAAAAATAATATTACAAGACATTTGATGTCACTGTCAAGAGCCACAAAATAACTTAATACCCACTGCCCATGGGCAAGAGGCCTGCTCTGCCAGGACAGGGAAACTGCCGAGGAGACGACCAGCAGCCTGCAGTTTGGTTTCAACCACAAGTACAGGCTATGTGCGCTCCTTCAAGCCCTCCTCCCACCCCCAAACACCTAGTTTGGCTAACCAGTGACTATATCACAAAATAATGGGGAAAAAAAATTAAAGAAATGCCTGTGACAGTTACCAATAAGGACAGTGTGAAGGCGTACTCAATCTTACTTGATCACTTTCTCTTTGGTTTAGGTAACACAGAAGAATAAAGGGCTGACACAATACTGATTTTACTGAAGAATGTAATGAAATAAACTGAAGGAAAAAAAGAGGAAAATAGTGGAGACACAAAATTTTACACCAAAATTACGAACAGAAGTGATTTAAAAGAAGAGAAATATTCTACAACAGATGAAGAAAGTTTTAATTTTTCACATTAAACATCGTATACCACAATCAGCTAACAGAAATTACTGTAACATTGGTCAAGATGACATAAAACTAAGGATAAATGTTTGTTATGAGGAAACCTCATTTAATGTGAGTGATGATGTCAGATACTATACTTTTCATGATAAGATACAATTTATCTGGAAGAGAAAGCAAATAAGTCAGATGAAGGAGACATGCTGAGGTTTTAACAAAGAAGAAAAGCTTTGCCTTTCCCAGAATGCTTGAAGTCCAGGACAATTTAGGTAAAAGACAGGACTTAAACACCAAATGCTAGGAGGGTCACAGGCCCGTAACTCAGGCCTGAGTTACAGGACTGAACCTCTGCAGCCCTCACCTTTTGGTGAGCGAGCTGTTTCTGGCAGAGGGATCTTCACTGGGATGTGGTATCGATTTTAACCGTCAAGCAGTCCAAAGAATTATTTTAAAAAGGGACAGTTGAGTATTTTCATGTATGCACTATTAAGGCATCTAAATTTTTGGTGTTTTCAGTATATAATCTTACTGCTATTTTTTATTCTTTTTTCATTTTGCACAACAATGATATTAGGTATTAAGTGACACATTTCTTTCTCTACTAATGATCCAGTTTATCCATTTTGCAAACTCCAAATTGCAGTCTTGTGAAGGGAAATTTATAACGTGGGAACTCACAGAAAAATACATAGAAAACCAATAGGGAATGTGGTTAGCCATCATAAACTTTCAATTATAATTTAACTGATAGTCTTTAACTTTGGAAAAATAGAAGAATAATTAGAATTAAAATAGGTATTAAAAGTAATTACCAGTAGTTTATATTAGGAAAGAATACAGCCATAAATGGCTTAATTGCCCAATTAAGTAACTACCAGATTCTTCTTTAGTCAACACTAACAGAATTCACATTTGAGCCAGTCAACAAAGCATATAAATACTTAACATCTCGAATAGAACATCTTAGTGATAACAGAGACTACGTAATTCTACCCATTGTCATGACTGTGCACAAATTAACCAGGTTAAATATCAGAGATACACTGGGAATCCTCCCAAAACTAACAATAGAATATTCAACAAATTTTCTTAAAGATTCAGAAATAAAAATTGAACAATTATAACATGGATGAGACAGTACTTAAACAACTATCAACCTAATCAAAGACCTTTAAGATTACCACCAAAATGCAATGATATTTTTTTATTTAGTGTACAGAAAGAATCTATAAGTACAGGTTGCAGAAAGAAAATGTTTAGTGCTATTTACATTCATTTTAAAACTCTGCTCTATACAAATTTAATTCTGATCAGTATGAACAATATTTTTGTAGATCTACTGCATATAAAGCCTTTTCATCAAAGCATTAACAATGAATAAAATAACCTGATTACCTTTAAACAAAGCTGACTGAAACCATTTACACTTACTGCTTGTAAGGGCCGAGGACACTTGTTTCAGTACAGAACATTATGTCAGCCTGCAACTTCATTTTTATAAAGGCTAGAGTTATTTATATGGAATATTGTTCTATATACTACACGCCAATCTATATTTAAGTTCTATAGTTAGGTATTTTATGAGGTTTTTATTAAATATATTCTACATATATTCGCAATTTCACCCAGGAAGAATTTCTTCCCAGTGACAAAATATAAAATCTTTTATATTTTTTTTTAACAGGTTTAGATGAAACTAGCTCATGCTTTAGTGCTGTGCAAATTGTTTTTAGCATATCAATTTTTAAATTATCAGTACAAAACAAAAGAATGGCATCCCTAATCAAGTATGCCTTGAAAATCAGCTTTTGATTTTAATACAATTGCAAGCACTAATACCCAAGGCAAACTACATAAAGAAACAAAATCAGTCTTATGGAGAATTTTTAATTTTAAGAATTCATCTGAGCTCTCATTAATGATTAAGTATGACACGGGACACAGAGATGAGCAATAATTACGGAAAATTCAATTTGCTGATATTCAAATACATAAAAGTGGTGAACCAATGAGGTTTTCTAATATTTCTGTGCAATCATGGAAATCTACGAGTGACTGGAACTCCCCCCCCCGCGTTAAGGCTAGGATGTGCGCTCTCCCTCTTGTGCTGTGTGAACAACCCCCAGTCAGTCTGACTGGAGCGCACGTGTGAAGGAAACACTAATTTCATGAGCCCTCTGCCGAGCACTTCCAACAACAGGCACACTGTGTCTTTTCATTTGTTGCAGTGAGAACAGCCGCGCTCAGGGCAGGATTCTGGGCCAGGGCAGCCGCCGTGGCTGACTTCGGTAGAATTCACCCAACATTTTAGTTTCTTTTCCATTTTTTCCTCTCAAGTTGACCCAGCAATTAACTTCATTAATTGCTGAGTGTCTTCCAGTGTGGATTTGCACATATGAGTATTTCTAGGTACCATAAACCATGTTATAAATTCTGCTGATGAAGAAAATAATTGTCATTCATTTTTAGTGCAAAATTGTATTTGGAACACTTGACTTGTTAGTTCTGGTGATGAAAACTTTTGTGGCAGCAAAATGGTTTCTATGAAAAATCACTTGTTAACTTTTCCCCTGGAGATTGACTTGCATTCAAAAATCAATTTATATTTATATTTTAAAACTGCTTAACATAAACAAAACTACTAGAAATAAAAAGTCATAGTGAAAAATGTTCTTGGTTCTTTTACTTTCATGAGAGAAGATGACAGTGTTCACGTGGTAGTTGAGGTCCATGGGTCTACAGACAGACTCTTCCTGAAGGTTCTGAAGCAATGCCGGGTCTCCCCTGGCCTGGCAGCATGAAACACAAAGACCACGCCATACAACGCCAGGCAGACCAGTTACAGGATGACACAACAGTTACTCTCTCCAGTCTTTTCACGATTCCTCTGACCTAGGGAAAATGAAGAGAAGCCTTGTTTATAAAGATGCTTGGGGGAAGCAGAGGGATTCCAACATAAGAAACAGGGATTTTTTTTTTTAAATTAATGTTGGCATTTTTTAAAATTAAAAGGCTATAATAAATACCCTTTTAGTTTTAGCCTGTTTCCAAAATGGCTGGTTATCTGATTAGCGAGCTCTGACCATACACTATGAAAACATCCTTTTCCCAGAATGTCCAAGAGAACTGGAGCCATTTGTGAACGCCTGCCTCTGTGGGGCAAGGCAGAAAGCTCCCAGCACACAGCTCACCTTGGGAATTTGGCTCTGGCAAGGTCTCTCTGGCCACCAAATGCATCACTGTTGTTTTGCCAAAAGGAAGCTTTAATGCTGTGTGAAAAGAAGACCGTTTGTTACATGTACATCAACCTGTTGGAATCACTCACCAGAATTGAGACCACTTTAAAAATTGACTGCTTTCTGTATGACTTCCTCAACAGATAGCACTTCTTACTGGATACAGCACTTCTTACATAATTAAATTAGGTTAATATTATCAGAAGCAATTTTTAGAATTCAGAAATTATTCAGCTATGACTATTAGTTTGACATATATAAACATATTGTGTAAGAAAGGGGAAAGAGAAAATACATAATTGCTTAACCTAATTTTATTTAGTCACCTAATAAAATTCCTGCATCAAAGAGGTCACCACAATGTAGAAATAGAATAAATGACATATTAATGATTTTAAACATAATAATAATACATAATTTTATTATTTTTAACCTATATTCTTCAGTTAGAAAACAATTTTCTTTAAAAGGTTACTTTAAATAAACGAATCACTGTTTGGCATTATTAGTAATCACTGTTTTCTAATCAAGCCTTTAAAAGGCTTTTCTCATTTATAAGTAACAATTTTTATTATGAAATATTTCAGACATAGAGTAATATAATGCACCCATGTACCTATGAACCAGTCACACAAAGTAAATCCCTTTGTCATTCTGTGTATAAAATGAGAACCAGACAGTGGAGCTACGGCCTGGAGCTGTTTCTGCAGCTGCAATGTTCTAGTTCTGAATTTCAATCTACTCCCCTCACTTGGAAAATTGAAGGCAGGCTCAGATCAGTACTCAACAAGCTCGGTCCTCCTGCCACCCCCTCTTTAAATCTTCTCTATAGGATGATGGTTAAGAAGAGCCCTAATAATCTTCAATATTCCTAGTATTTCATATAATCAAGGTGACTTTCCACCTTATTTAACGCTGCTGCTGCTGCCAAGTCACTTAACGCTAGCCAGCCACTATTTGGTCTATTCTCTTAACTTCCGAAGTTGAAGTGAAGCATAATGGCCCCAAATACACAGTAGGCTGAAACAAGAGGAGTGCCCTTACTGGATAATCTCCTGGGCCTGCTTTAAAACTGAAATGCAAACAAAATTTTATATTACCAATCATTTCACTAAATGTATTGGGAAAGCCTGACTGAATTTGCAACGTCTACACACCACGCTGTGTGCAGACGACTCTCACACCGCTTCCTGACCGCAGGCAGCCGGCCCTGCATTAAGAGCGCATCCCTGCCACTCACAGACTGTGAGATGGCTTCTGAGTGCTATCTGCCTCCTCCTGATGCCTCAGTTTCCCCCACCCAAACTGGGAGATGAATTTGAGCACCTGCCCCTTACCACTGTATTGATTAAAAGAAACAATCCAGGGACGTGCCTACCTCAGGGCTTGGCCCAAAGAAGCACCCCATAAATTTTATTGCGATCACCATTATCATCTTTCTGAGCAGCAAGAAAAATGGGTCTCAGAGAACAGGTATGCAAACTGAGATGCAAATATGGAGAAACATTGTGGTCAGGCCTAGGAAGCTGCTGAGGGGCTTACGGATTCAGGCTACCCATGTGATTAATGGGGACGGTTACTGCTCTTCTCCATCTGAATTTTAACTCGAAAGAGCAGACACTGACACTAACGGTATCAGAGCAGAAAAAGGAAGAGGGAAACGAGACCTGAGACGCCCTCTCTCCTTCATGTGGGGCTCTGCCTTTTGCTGGGGCAGTGCACAGCAGCCGGGTCACAGGCCCCACACTTCACACAGGAGCCAACGAGGGCGGGACACCCCGAGCAGACGGGGACGGACTGGGCGTGCAGAAATCTGCACTTAAAGGAAGATTCCAACACCCATGGGGTGGTAGGGTTACAGTACAGAGCAACCCTCAAACTGTGGAGAGCACGCCCAGGCCTGCTCCATGCTGGCCATTCAGTTGTATGACCCTGTGCACTGTCTCCTCATTACTCACATTCAAGAATACAGGAGGCAAAGAAACACAATAACTAAAACCCCCCAAGGGGTGAATGTCATTACCCAGATTTACTGATCAACTTAGACAAGCCAGGTTATACTCTTAATGTTATTTGTCTAAATCACAAGACTGGAGAGATGGTTTGGTTTTGAACAGACTGATAGCAACACAGTAAATAATGTAAGTCAATCTATTAATCATTCAAAAACAAATTCCAAAAAACAATCAATGATTTGATTTTAACACAAATTCTATGATCTCTAACATGAAGTTGGAGCTTTAGGGCCAAAACAGAGAGGTAATTAAATTAAGTAGGTGAGAAAATGCTCACACAGGTCAATACTTAAAGGGAAGTGGAGTCTCAAGACGCCACTCGTGGAGTCAATAGGTTAATTCAGGCCACATCTCCCAGTGACATTCCAAGAGTTACCTGAGGCACAGATAATCAAAGAAAGACTAAAATACGGTCCCATTTTCAATGAATGTGAAATACAGCCATGGACAACACTTGTAATTACATACTGAAACATTCTATTTATCTGTCATAATAATCATTTGCATTCATCTACTCCAGCCCTTGTCACACAGTATTTTAACAGTGAATTTTATCTGCTTCTACTATCTAATACCAGAGTACCCTGAAGGAAGACAGTCTATCTTTTTCAATCCTGTATCTTTAACTGTTTAGCACCGTTGTCACATAATAAATAAATAGATGCTGAATGAATGAGTGAATGAAGGAAAATATCCTACCTTTAAGGAAGATCAGATTAAACACTTCAGTTGTTAGGTTTAGAGGAAAAAACTCATGACTATATGTATACAAAGATACATTAAGGTAGATCACTTCCTCTGCCTACAAATTTCTATTGATAATTATCATAATATATTTGAAATACTTGTACTTAAAGAAAAACAAATTCTGCTCATGGTAGAAACTGCACCCCCATGAGGGGGCACTATTGAGCCACGTCTCTATTCACACATAAAGAGCAGTAATAACTAACGAAGTGTGTAACAGGTGCCAAGCACTGTTCTGAGGGAGGCACTACGGTTATTCTAACTTACTGACGAGGAAACCACGACACTAGGACAGCAAGCAGGGAAGTGACTGGCTCAAGGTTAAGGAGCCAGTGAGCAGTGGAGCTAAGCTCCAACATGGACAACCTGGCTCTAAGGTCTGCTCTTCCAGTCACTATACTTCACTGTTTCTCTAACATGACTCACTTACCTGTATTTCTGCATGATTAGCAATTCCACCAATTACAGTCAAAATGAAAACATCCCTTTAATATTATATCTGAAAATCCACCATCATAAACTTCGCCGAGTTTGTGTGTCTGGTTTTAACTTAAAAATATGACATCTAAACTATATTATCCAGAAGTAAAATTAAACTACATTTATAAAATAATAAGTGTGGACTCCCATCTTTAATGGCTTAAGAGTTTATTTTACAAGATGGTAAACACTTAAGCATAGAGCTGAAATTAGAATGCAAAATGCAAAAATGTAGACATACCAAATCTAGGCAAAATTCATAGAGTTTGAAATTGTATGTTTTTAGCAAAACCAAACATAAGCATCTAAACAAACAAATGAGTGATGCTGCTGCAAGACAGGCACTAAGTCTCATTACAAAGGTGACCATTACCTCCTAATGTGACATTTCCGTGCAGAAATCGTCCTTGATAAATAAGGCGTAGAATATTTGGACTGCTGACCTGCTCTTCTTCCCAGTCTGAAAAGAACCAGGGAATTGTTAGGTGCATTTCAACGTAAAATTAAGGTGTTACCGCATTGTTCTAAAATTCCGATCTCAATCAGATGAAGAGTATCAGAGAGGTCACCTGGAGCTTCCTGCTAACTGAAGTGATCACAAGTCTCGCAAGCACTGCTCTCGCTGCTTCTCACTGCACAGAGGAACTGCTTAAGATTAGTCTTTGCTTCTGAGAGAACACAAAATGTGCCAGAACACGGTCCTGAAGTTTAAAAACTGAAACAAATGAGCTGGGGAAAGTCTAATCCTAGTTAAAAAGATGTCAGTTGAAAATTAACTTTTATTGAAATAACAGAAAACACTGCAATGTTCCTGTATCTGTACCTGTTAAAACATGTGTTTGAGGCTGGAAACAGTAGGTTTAACAAAGATTTTTAAAAGCATTAGGATATTGGTAAAGAGCATAACAAAAAAAAATTATACCTCAGTAACTAGAAAATAAAAATTTTAAAAAGCAGAACAGTGTCTACTTTTTGATAATGTGGATAACTTTATTGCTTTTTTTAAAGCCAATTGATAAACATGACAGAAGATACAATTTTAGTTCACTTTACCCAAAATTCTCAGAATGAACTTGAAAAACAATAGATATTAGAAGGTACTATACAAGTGTGAAATCTAGGATAATGTACAAAGACAATCAAAAGACAACTGGTGTGTAGAATGGATAACAGAATACTTCAGTTTAGCGTATAACTTACCTTATTATGGTAAAACATGGAATACGATTCTGTCAAAATAGTGGTTTGAAGACACTCTATCATGACAAAGTATGGGGTTAGTAATTTTCACTACCTTGTATATACAGAATTTAAAGTTGTGATTTTGATAGAGATTTGAGAATTCCATCATCACCTTTCTTAAGAATTCTAGCATCATGTGTGTGTTTCCTACAGAAGTTCCTGCTTTCATGAGACAACTGTCAACACAAAGACTAGTTTAAAACACTCTCTCAAGAGCAAGTGACAGAAGATAAAGGAGGTGAGTTCGGGGCTCTCCCTGTTGCCTTGTTTTGACTGTTCAAAATGAAGAACATGAGCTTGATACGACCAGTGCCTGTCGGTGACTCAGCATGAATGGAAAGGAGAAATGAACCTAAGCCCCACCCCAGCCCCACCCCCAGCCTCTCCTCCCATCCTGTCCTCCTCCTTCAGTGCCTTCTGACTCCCATGATCCCAGGTCCCTCTCCTCCAGAAGGAAGATCAAATAATTTGTTAACACTCTGGTATGGATTACTTTGAATTCATCACACCCAAGATTATTGTAAATAGAATATTTCCTTTTTTTCCTTTAGCATTGTTCATTTGTCAATAAATTTGGAAGACTCAGCAGTGGCCACAGGACTGGAAAAGGTCAATTTTCACTCCAATCCCAAAAAAGGACAATACCAAAGAATGTTCAAACTACTGCACAACTGCACTCATTTCACATGCTAGCAAGGTAATGCTCAAAATCCTTCAAGTTAGATTTCAACAATATGTGAACTGATAACTCCCAGACGTACAAGCTGGATTTAGAAATGGCAGAAGAACAGGAGATCAAACTGCCAACATCCACTGGATCATAGAAAAAGAGATTACAGAAAAATATCTATTTCTGCTTCACTGATTATGCTAAAGCCTTTAACTCTGTCAATCACAACAAACTATGGAAAATTCTTAAAGAGACTGAAGTACCAGACCACCTTACCTGCCTCCTGAGAAACCTGTATGCAGGTCAAGAAGCAACAGTTAGAACCTGGACATGGAACAACAGACTGGTTCCAAATTGGGAAAGGCATTTACGTCAAGGCTATATACTGCCACCCTGCTTATTTAACTTATATGCAGAGTACATCATGTAAAATGCCAGGCTGGATGAAGCACAAGCTGGAATCAAGAATGCCAGGAGAAATATAACTAAGATCATGGCATCCACTCCCATAACTTCATGGCAAATAGATGGGGAAACAATAGAAACAATGACAGACTTTATTTTCTTGGGCTCCAAAATCACTGCAGATGGTGACTGTAGCCATGAAATAAAGACACTTGCTCCTCGGAAGAAAAGCTATGATGATCCCAGACAGCATATTAAAAAGCAGAGGCATCACTTCGCTGACAAAGGTCCATATAGTTAAAGCTATGGTTTTTCCAGTAGTCATATACGAATGTGAGAGTTGGACCATGACAAAGCTGAGTGTCAAAGAATTGATGCTTTTGAACTTTGGATTTGGAGAAGACTCTTGAAAGTTCCTTGGGCTGAAAGGAGATCCAACCCATCCATCCTAAAGGAAATCAGTCTTGACTATTCATTGGAAGGACTGATGCTGAAGCTGAAGCTTCAATACTTTGGCACCTGATGCAAAAAGCCAATTCACTGGAAAAGACCCTGATGCTGACCAAGACTGCGGGCAGGAGAAGGAGGAGGCAACAGAGGATGAGATGGTTGGATGGCATCAATGAATCAATGGACATGAGTTTGAGCCAATGCTGGGAGATAGTGAAGGACAGGGAAGCCCGGCACACTGCAGTCCATGGTCTCAGAGGTGGACACAACTCAGCCACTAAACAGACAGCATCACTCTCAGACATTTACAAACGCTTTTCACAGTCTCACTTTCCTATCCTGCCTGGCTATGAAGACGATCCAGTATTCTAAGTTTAGTTACTTCAGCTCTTCTGAAATTCCTTCTTATCTATGACCTTTAGCTCCAGTCTCTTTCTGATTCAGGAGCTAGTGTTGACTTGCTCCTTGGTTATCAGTGAGAAGAAAGACCCAGTCATTTCAAATTATTTGTCTAAAGCAGTATTTCTTAAACTCAGGTCTATGAATCCCTAAGACAGGTTCTTTGGGTCTCAAAGTCCTCGTCAAGAATTTTTAGATTGTGTTTTCATTTTAATGATAACCTGGATGAGATTATCTAGATAATTCAAATTATTACCTTACAACCAAGAACAGCCTTGGGACTTTAGTGCTCATGTATGCATTTAAGCTTGTGATTGTACTGGTGCCAAGCAGTACTTCTTTAATTGTCAAGAGGTTAACAAGAACAGAACAAAGGTCGACTTAATCCATAAATGACATGTTCCTGTCAGTGAAGGCTGAATGACAGTTTGGTACACTGTGTGAATGAAGGGTCTGTGGTAAATCCACACATACCTGGGTTCTCATACAGCCAGCGGGAGAGGAGGCACGCCGTACTCCACAGTACCATATTCATGGGGCAGGCAACGAGTGGGTTTTAGCAAAAATATGCCACATGGCACATTAAAGTTGTTAATTTGAACATTACTGGTTTTAGAGCTATATTTGCATTTTCTTTGTAGATCGGTTTTAGTTTCATGGTTGTATAGAAGTTAATAAGGATTAAAGAGTTTCTTCTAAAAGAGTTTCATATATTATTATTTTAGGTTGAGCAGTACTCATCTCATTGATTCATTTTGTATACACTGTGTTCTTTGTTAACACAAGTCTTGTGCTTTAAAAGTACAAACTGTTTTGGCTAGTTCCTCTGTCCATGGGATTCTCCAGGCCAGAATACTGGAGTGGGTAGCCTTTCCCTTCTCCAGGGGATCTTCCCAACCTAGGGATCGAATCCAGGTCTCCCGCATTGCAGGTGGATTCTTTACCGTCTGAGCCACCAGGGAAGTCCAGTAAAATTAGTGAAATCAGCACAGTCGTATCACTAGGTACATGCAATTGAGAGGATCAAAATGACTTGGGTTAGCTTCACAGGAAGAACATAAGCTGAAGACTCATTTAAGGATGGCATGAGTCTTATTACATGGAAAAGAACCAGAGAAAGGATTTCTCTCTCTCTCTCTCACACACACATATACACACACATAAACGCACACACTCCAAAATTCTGTCCTGGATATTGGCTTGAAAATGCAAAGCATAAATGGATTTTATACCTCCTTGACCTTGTAGTAGTTCAAAAAACACAGGAAGTGACATGAATGAGCTATTCACTTTCTGTCAAATGCCACGCTAAGCAGGTTGTGTATAGAATAGATCAAAAATAAAAAACGTGTTATAATTTGTTAAAGATAGTTTTTCTTTGTTTTTACTTTGTACTTTGGTGTAAAGAGAGTTACTGATATGAAAGTGTGTGTGTGTGTGTGTGTGTGTGTGTGTGTGTATTGGCTACCTTGTGTTTTCCTTTAAAAAATAATTTTCTTTTCCATTAAAACAGCTATAAGGCCACCCAGCAACCTGATGCCCAGGCTCCTTTACCATTCTGCACTGAGGGAGCTGAAAGGCCAAACCCAGCAGGGATACAGCAGCCCCTTCAACTTTAAGCCTTGTACCCTCAATCATTCGCTTGTTTTGTTATATTTTACTGACAACTTTTTCAAAATGTCTCTGAAACAAGACAGGGCATAAAGAATCAACATTACTCATTCTCAAGAGAAAAACACCACTCACCCATTGGCCAGTTGTCATACACATGCTTTGCGATGTCAGAAGCAGAATCATTAGGAGAAAATAGGAACTCTTTCGTTTTCCCGCTTACCAAGATGAGGCGCAAGTTTATCTGAAAGAAGACAATGATTCTTTTAAAGTCTTAAAATTTTTAAAGTAAAATAACGACTCATAGCCTTTTCATTTCAATCACATTCTCAACTATTACTAATGCCATTTTCTGTTTTTTATTTACTTAAATTCTGAAAAGATTCTTTTTAAAGGTCTGGAATTTGAGACATGATTTTATTTTCATTATTTAATACGTGTGTGTGTGAGGATATATTTACCATATAAATGAACAAAGGGAAAGCAAAATTCATTACGCTTTTAAATTTACTCCAGCAATGTTCAGAAATGGACTTTTACAGGTTATCGCTATAACTATAAAATACACATTTTCCACTAAACAGCTAATACAAGTTGTTACCCTGCAGATCACATCACTAAATAGGAAAAAAAATTCAGTTGCTAATATGCTTCTTAGAAAACAGGAAGAGAAAAAACAAACTACATACAACTTTTTATCCTATAAAAATCATTCAAACCTAAACAAATTAACCAGAAACTGTAATTTTGAAGAACTTTATTAGAGTTAATTGGAAGATCCAGTAACAGTAGTTACTTTAATCCCAATTACATGATCATTCACTTTCGTGGAGCTCTGTGTAACAAAGAACACAGATTCACCCTCAGTGGAAAACCTAAGAAGGACAATAGAATTAACATTCTTGAGAGCCACTCGATTTACACTTCCAAGTCAATATATATTTGCTTATACCATTCTTAATATAGTTTCCAAAATGTTCACTTTAAAATTTTTATCTTTGTCCAGAATTAACAATTTTTTTCAACCACAATATTCATTCATCTCCCTTATAAGTTACAGATATATACGTGAGGTTTTCTATACCTGTAAGGCCTCTGTTATACGAGAGGAAATAACACGTTATTTAAAAAGAAGGGTACAGCCAGAGCCCAGTTTCTCTACACACAGAGCACAGAGACTGCCAATGCTCCAGGTTACCCAAGTTCTCCTCCTCAGTTACTAACATCTTTTTATTATTATTAAAAAAAAAAAAAAAAAAAACCCAGTAAATCTGTAAGATGACAAAGTCTACAATGAATAAACTGGAATCCACTGCAGCACCACCAAGATACCAGGTCACTCATTTACTATCTGCCACCACCATGGCCACTGTTATTCCCAGTACCTCAAAATCACCACTTTGAAAATGTATTGATAATTATAAAATATCTCCTCTAGGAAAATGCTATATACACCCAACTCTGCATTCAACGGGATGTAACTGGATTTCACAGCAGATGGAGTAGAATTGGGTTCCATGTTAGAATCTGTATTCTAACTGCTATGTACCCTATTATCTCAATTTTTAAAGTATTTCAAAAGATAAAAGAAAAAGAAGTCTACGTCTCAGGTGAAAAGCCTTTTCGATATGACCTGTGAGAATTTTTGCTGCCTTTCCTAACTAAAATGAAATTATACCAAAGAACTTACTACAGGAAGAGGTCTGATGAAACAACACTGTTGGCAAAAAGTAATTTGATCCAGGAACTGTAAGTTCCATCAGAATAAAATTCAAGAAGAGTTTACAATAATGATTCAGCTGTAAGAAAGCACCACCTTCTTTCTTTCCCACAACAAGTAACGAGTGACTGCTAAAGCACGGAGCCTAATGTCTACACAAGACAGTGTGAATTTTAGTTCTCACACACACATAACTATTCAACACTGTCTCTGTAGGTGTGAATATGGGTAAATATCTATTTGCTCTGAACTTACAAGGAATCTTTTAATAGCTTCAAACTACTGTGGAAGGGCACTTCAGCCATTAATGCCCAAGAAATTATGCCCTTCAAAATGGGTCAGCCACATTTGCTTGAATCAGAAAGAAATATAATTAAATCCAGGCTTCCGAAGAGTTATGTAAATGATAGGAACCTACTATTTCCTGGGATCAACTTTGAAGTTAAAAATTAATTTCTACTGAGCTTTTATTCAAGTTATAATATTTTAAAATAATGAAGAAAATAGGAGAAGAGGACTTAACCATTATTTTCCGCAAAGGTTACACTGACACATACTTTAGATTTTCCCTAATATCCATCAGCAAGAAAATGGAAAAATAAATGATAGTGCATCCTTATCATGGAAGCTTCCTACAATCATTAAATGACATGAGATACAGACCTATATGATTTGATGTGGAAAGACATCCACAATGTATTAAACAAGAAATAATACACACACCTCACCTCATAAATACATAACGCTAACTGCATTCATGCTGCAAAGTTCTTGGCTTTTCCTATTTTAAACCTGATACAATCACTGTCACTAATAAACTCTTTCACATTTCAAAATCAACGGTCTAACGAATTTATGTTTATCAAGATGATCAGAATGTTGAAAACTTTTGGCCTGTAGATGTGTCTGACACAGTTAATTTTTGTTTTAAATGTTTACAGGTGGATATGAACTTTTCAGTTTGACACATATCCTCTCAATTTACTCATGCTGGTCTGCTTTATACACTTATACCTGGATGGCCACAGAAATTAAGTTTATAATTCATGGTACAGTTTGAAAGTGGCTTTGAGCTACAAATTGAGAAAAAAAAGTAGAGTAAATCTTGAAGCAATCATCCAAACATCTAGCTACATAGGTTGGTCAGTAGTTAATTGTTCTTATAGTATAGTTAGGATTTCCTCAGTGGGTAAAGAGGGCAATGCAGGAGACAAAGGAGATGTAGGTTTCATCACTGGGTCAGGAAGATCCTCTGGAGAAGAAAATGGCAACCCACTCCAGTGTTCTTGCCTGAAAACTCCCATGGACAGAGGAGCCTGGTGGGCTACAGTCCACAGGGTCGCAAACAGTCGAATACCAATGACCAACTAAGCAAGCACAGTATAGGTAGAATCTATCATGCTTATTCAGATTAAATGTTAATTACAGCTCCTCTCAGTAAAACGTATAGCAATTTCTACAAATGTGAGCTAGTCTCTTTAGAAAGATTAAGTATTAATTATTTGAATACTTTTTAATGAAAGACCTTTTTTCTTCTTTGAAGCCAAGGTAAGTCAATCTATAAAATACCTGAAAAGTATCTCTGCTTGTGAGGTACTGGGATTCTCAACACATCAACAGTGGGTTACAAACAACACTCTTATTTATAGCTTAAAATGTGATATACTCATATACATACTCATCTAAAAACAAAACTGTTCATCAGGACTCTGGATGACTTGGTAGGAGATGGAGTTCTTATCACGGAATAACATACCCAGGGGATGGCACTTAGACCATCCAAATGAATGATATACATTTTATAATTACTTTGGAGGCAAAACAAATCAAAACAAGACTATCAGTGAAGCAGAACTACCAGGATCATTTCCTGTAAAGACAATGGAAACAAAAGAAGCTCTTTCATGCATGTAATTTCAAGTTTGTTTGTTCTTTTTAAGATTTTCGGTCAAACTGATTGCGATTCCTATTTGTTGGATTATAACAATTTGGAGAAAACTTATCTACAGCTTAATTCACTCAACCATTTGTTCTGAGTAGGTCAGGATGGAAAAAAATTAAGAGGAAAGAAAGAGGGGGAATGGAAGACGGGATTAACTGGAACAGCCTTTGGAAATAAAACAGATTATGGAGATGGACCATGCCCTCTGAAAGAAATATGACTGTTTTTCACAGAGATCAACACACTGATCAAAAGGGCAACTCCTGACTTCTCCAAGAGTCTCTGAGGAGCAGAGTGAGTCCTGGGGCACAGAGGGGAGGCCTCTGCCTGTGCCTTTGTGGGGCTCATTCCTGCCTGTTTTTGCTAAAAGACAGGTAAGCGGCCAGTGGGAAAGAGGTTAGACTTTCTTTGCAAATCATTTTTAAAAAGTTCTCAATTTATCTCAAGGGGATTATATTGAGTTAAAAAAAAAAGTCAATTCAAAAGATGACACCGTATATATGATTCCATTTATACAACATTTTTGAAATTACTAAATTAGAGATGGAGAAGAGTGGTGGCCGGGTTCTAGGAAGAGGGGAAGGGAGACAGTGGCTGTGTCTATAAAGGGACGTGTAGGGATCCTCGGGGTGGAACCAAAACATGTGCTGCTGGGTGAGCAGCCTGTGAATCTGCACAGAACTACATACGCACAGACACTAATGAAAGCATGCAAAATTGGAGAGCTCCGAATAAAGCCTGTGGATTTTATCAGCGTCCACTCCCTGAGGCTACTGAACTAGTTATAAGATGCTAGCTATCATTAGGGAAAACTAGGTGAAGGGTGTATGGGATTTCCCTGTACTATTTCTTACTATCCCATGTAAATACATAATTATCTCAAAAAGATTATTTTAAAAAATTAAGAGCTTGACTTGCTAAATATGTATATGGTATTATATATTTGTCTTTATTTATCTTTCTTATTTTCACCTGAAGGTGAACAGTGCTTTTTAAAAAATAATCCTGTATCAAAATAGCCACTTGATCTAGAGGAGAAATATAAACCATCAGTGACTTAAGGTATGAGGCTGAAAATAGATAAGCGTATTTTTTTCCCTAGAACTATGGACTTAAATGGCATGTTTTGAATTTCTGTTAACTGCATGTTAAAGAAAAATGGAACGAAGGAGGAACATGTTCACGTTTCTACACAGGACTGATTAAAAACAAATTATTCAAATAACTGCAGTGCTTAGAGATGATGATTACATATTCATAAGCTTTCTTTTAGTTTTTCACTTATTCAGACATTTTCTGAAACAGATCTGCACTTGGTGCCTGATTACAAAATATTTAACGTGAAACTTCTGGAGATTTCATACCCTGGAAGCTAGGAGACATACAAACAACTGATTGTGGAGGAGGGGGTGGCTACAAAGTGCTCAACGAGTATCTGCCAAATGAATATAAAAGAGAAAAGAGAGGAGAACCTTTTGTGAGTTGGAAATTCCAGGGTAGGGCGTGTATGAACAGTGGCCAGAAGTAAAACTGCTACTACCCATGCTCCCTGAGAACTTTAGTACTCAGCCTAGCGGACTCTGACGCTACCACCCACATCTAGAGTCCTGGGAATGACAGGAGAGATGTCAGCAAGAGGGAAGCTGAGAGCTGAACCCAGACCACCACCGCCACCAGCAATACCTGCTGTGGGCCACCATGCTCAGGAGACCAGTGGCCCGGGCAAACTCCTCAGCAAGGTCTCCATGATTATCCTGTCACCCCGACCACTCTGGCCCCACCATGCCCCAATCACAGGGACCCTCTTTCAGTGCCTCAAGCTGCCAAGTTTTTTGCCTCAAGGCCTGCATCCAGGCTGTTCCTTCTGGCCGAAATGCTCGGTGCCCCACTCCAATCCACACACACTCTGGGCTCACATGTTTGAGAGGGGATGGCATAAAAAAATTTTCCTGTGCCTAGTCACCCTGGATGAAGTGATAAACTACATTTTCAAACAAAGAGCAGAAGGAGAATTTTAAAATATAACTGAAGAAGCCAAGAAAGCATTCCTACTTTTTTATTGGAATGAAGAAGTTTTGTGAGGCATTCTTTGTGAAGAAGTTATTGTAAGGCATTATGAAAACATATTTTAACTTCTAAGAAAATACACCTGGATTCTTGTCTCTGAATTTACTTGTATTATGTACTCATAAACTAAGGTACACTGAGATTTACTAAATGGATTAAAACTATGGGATCTTTACCTTCTTTTTAACACTTAAAATGATGAAAATGATGTAGATTCTAATGTACATGAACTATTAAATCTGTAGCGGTAAAAACTCAATGGGATTCCTTATTTTTTAATTGTAGAAACACCTACTCAGAAATATAGGTAAAGGAGAGGTCAAAGAGTCCTCTAAAATTCCCAAGTAAAATTATCAGGGAACACAAGCCCTGCAACAGACCACAGTGATAAAAGAAAAACAGTTGCCCTGACGAGGGAAAAAAAGAGCAAGGCATTTAAAAAATCATCCTATTCTTTACAATATGTTTCTCAGTCAACTGATTATTCAAAAGTGATAGCCAGCTCTCCTGTCCAAGAAGAACTCATTCTGGGCAGCCATGAAGACGGCGATTGTCTCGGCAGCCTGAATCCGCAAGCTTATTCAGCTCGCAGACGGCTCGCGTCGACCTGTGACTAGGGATCCCGTCACTCAGTGGTGCCCCAGAGAGCCATGACCTCATGTGCTCCTGACATTGAGGTTCTCATTTATAACTGGACGTCTCTGGAACACTCGTGAATTCTTACTTGGATATAATTGCTTTATTACTTATTATTTATTAAATTTTAAAGTCACAATAAATGATTTTACTTCAGTGTGGCAAATTACTTTGCAGCGAAACTCCACAAAACGAGCAGAAAATGAAAAAGGCAAACATGATTAATGCGTCTACATCAGTATATAATGTTCAGTACAACTGCCAGTAGAAGAGAGCACAAAAGTCTGCATCTATGCAGGATATGCCACCTGAGCTACGAATGTCTATCATTTATTAACATAATCACGGAGTGCCCCTCATTAGGGGTGAATGCATCAAGGCTATTCATTTAGAAAAACACAAGACCTGTGTGTTACTGAAGTTGTTACTGAATATAAATCCAGCAGCATCAAAACATTTAGCATTACAATACAGAAAGCAAATGCAATAGCAGCAGATGGCTTCAAGGAGATTGTAAACTCCTCAAGGGCAGAAATCACACAGCCTTGGATTGCAGGAGGCCCTGGTTCAATTCCTGAGTCAGAAGATCCTCTGGAGAAGGGACAGGCTACCCACTCCAGTGTTCATGGGCCTCCCTTGTGGCTCAGCTGGTAAAGAATCTGCCTATAATGCAGGAGACCTGGGTTGGAAAGATCCCCTGGAGAAGGGAAAGGCTACCCACTCCAGTATTCTGGCCTGGAGAATTCTAAGGACTGTATAGTCCATGAGGTTGCAAAGAGCTGGATACAACTGAGCGACTTTCACTTTTCTTTCTTTGGATTCCTTCTGTCTTTACTTCCTCCCACCATCAGCCAGTTTTTTTTTTTTTTTTTTTACAGATTAGGTATCTGTGGCAGCATTACGTATTAAACATCCTAATGAAGGCATGCTACAAGTACTGAACCAACTAATCATGCTCCCTAAAGTGCGTCAATAAAATCATCAGGGGGCCATTAGCGAGGAAGAGAAAGAGACCATGATCAGGACGCTGTCTCTAAGAAGCCACAGCAACACTGAAGAGGTAAGCTGACAGTCCGAGTGCTTACTAACAATCCTTATTCCAAAGTTTCAAAGCCCTCTGAATGTCTGCAGTCGCCCTACACACTTTGCAGTCTTTAAACTGCTATTATTTTGGGGATTTAAATCTGAATAAGTTAGCCCGAGCATGTACAATTAGAAAATATGTGGAAAACAAAAACTTCTAAGCAGTCTTGCTATGCTGCAGCACAGCTATTATACAACACACCTGTATATGTGAATTACTTCTCAAATGAGAATTTAGCAAAGAATTCAAAACTCTGTAAGACTCAAACTACTCATCAAACTACCATTCTGGTCATTTTTGTCGTGCTTGATGTTACTGGTGGTGGTAACAACAAAAAGATTTACTGACTACTTAGTGTGTGTGAGAAACTGTGCTAACTACTGTTGTATAAAGCAGATAGTATCTTTATTTTCCAGGTGAGCAAACTGAGGCTTAACTGAGGTTAAACATCTTGCCCAAGGGAGATTTCTCCAATTGACTACACAGCGGGAGTTTGGTATCAGCCCGACCGCTCACCAGCTGTGACATCCCGGACACCGTGGTAGCACATCACTGCTCTGGGAGCTAGGTTTGTTAGTTGTAACACCACTACCACCAACATGTTTCAAACTGCAGGGTTCACAAAATTTATATAAAGTCTCTGGATACTCACACCACCCTCATTTTCTCACCCACCCAAGGTCACGTGCCTGGTGGCTAGACGAGGGCTTACATACAGAGAATACCCTAACTACTCAGAATCTACTTTAAAGCTCAAATGAGACCGTATGTGAAAGTATTGTTAACTCTAAAACTTTCTGTAAAAACAAAAAATAGCATATTATTATCCAAGTTCCCTGATTAGGGAGGAAGTGATTGTATTCAATGATCTCGAGAGTTCCATTCAGATGTAAAACTGCAAGTTACAGGAGTTAAGTTTTCCTTTGCCATTAGAAGCTAATTTTAAAAAACAGATTCCCACCATAGGACTATAAACATTTTTTACACAGTATGATCATGCTCAACAGAATCTTTCTTTTTCTCAAAATAATGTTAAGAATCTCTCCATGATATTAACCATGCATTCAGCCAAAAAAATAATTAGTACCTACTACACACAAACTGGGTATGTAAAGAAGCAAAAGGACAAAAGATCACCTGTGAGGAGGTGCCATGAAACAACCAAGACTCTGGAACAGGCAGCTTCAGGGGGACTTCACTGAAGGCCTCGCTGAGGACCTAAAACAGGACCCAGGGATGCCAAGAGTGGGCAGCAGGACACTCCAGGCAGTAAGCTGGGCGCTGGACACTCCAGCGCTTAAGAAGACTTCAAGGAACAAAAGGAAGAACCTGAAAAGTGCAGGGGCAGACTAGCGACTGAGGAAGGGTGGCACAAATGCAGCTGAAGAGCTCGCAGGGGCTGGATCCTCTCACACAACCTGGGAGGCGTCTGAGTGTTCACAGTGAACTGTGAAGCCACTTAAAAGTTTTAAACAGCGAGGCTCATGATTCAAATTCCACTGAAGATCACCTTGACTGCTGTAGGGATAAAGCGGCTGATGAGATGAGAGCCCAGACTGACCCCTGAAGAAAGCTAACACTTCCAAAGCAAATCAGAGAGAGCTGGCAAAAGAAACTGAGAGGGGGTAGCTGAGGAGACAACACAAAAAAGCGATGCATGTGGGGTCCCGGAAACCGAGAGAAGAAAGTGTGTAAAGGAAGACCAGATGCTCTCTGCTGAGAGGCCAAGTACCGTGAAGACAGAAAAGCATTTCCTGGATTTATATCCTAGAGATCACTAATGACCTAGAATAGTTCCGGGGCATGCAGCCCATTCTGTGCACAACCTTTGTAAATATTTAATGACTACTTAATTTCCCACTAAGTGAAAATACAGCCATTTTTTCCTCTAAAAATGAGTTTCCTACATAGGAATTGGATGTTTTTAAACTTAATTAAAGAACATGATTTACCTTATTTGAACTAACATTGCTTATAATACAAACCAGGATGGAGAACTCGCTCTCGACACAGGAAAAGGAGCTGCACAAAGGACACAGGGACACAAAGCTCCTCTGTCTGAAAGGCTGGCTCCTGCGCTGGTGCTGTTTTCCCTCACCACCAAGACTGATGAATTTCTAGCCTCTACAATCAGGGCCTGAAAGGGCTACTCAAATCTCCAGCACCACGTATGCCCAGGCCCTTGACAACTCCAGGTCAGTGGGACAGAGGTTACAGTACTTGGGGAGGAAGTCCCTTCTCAAATAAAGCACTGCTCAGGAAAAGCCTTTTGCCTTTCCATCTTTTCACCACCTGGAGCATAATGTGATGTCTGGAGTTACCTTTAGACCACCGGACAGAAATCCACAGGCTAAGGAGAGAAGAGCAGAGAGACAGGAGGAGCCTGGTCCCTTGAGATCAGCCTCAGGCCACTGTACTAACCCTAAACGGTCACCATCCAGATTTCTTGCTGCAGGAAGCATGTAAACCCCTCACTTTTTTACTGCCACTAAGTACAGTTCCGCAATGATGTAACAGTTAAACACAATGCTAACAGGTTCATACGACGTTCATTTCTTTCCTTCCTCATAGAGTGTAAGAAGCAACCTTTAATACAAAAGGACATCAGAACTATAGCAAACTTCACTGCAACTAGGAGTGGCCATGTATCTAGCTCTGACCAATGAGGTACACGGAAGACTGTCCCAGGCGGCCCAGTGGTAAAGAATCCACCTGCCAATGCAGCCAATTCGGGTTTGAGCCCTAGGTTGGGAAGATTCCCTGGAGATGGAAATAGCAACCCACTCCAGTACTCTTGCCTGGGAAACCCCATGGACAGAGGAGCCTGGCGGGCTACAGTCCACGGAGTTGCAAAGAGTCAGACATGGCTGAGTGACTAATTCCTTCTTGCTTTAGAAAAATTATGAATTAAAACACCCAAAACCTGGGAAATGTTTTGCCTAATTCTTTATACAAAACTGACCCTGCTTTTTTAAAATTGACCCTTACAAAATTCTATTTGTTTCAATATGGAAATAGTATAAAAATTAAATTAGTCTATCCTTCCATTAATTAATATTGAGTAAATAAATATTTTAAAAATATTACTATTAGTTCCCAAACTACATGAACTGACCCAACCCTGGGCAAAACAAAACAGCAACTGAAATGTCAATCCGGTGTAACTCAGCACTACAGCGGAAACCCTGTGTCATCCATCAGGCACACAGAGCCAACAAACATCAACACAGACTTACAGGGCCGAACGCAGCATCCCAGAGAGGCTCTATCCTACACCGAGAGGTCAGGGAGTTCACCTGGTGGAAAGTGGATGACGGGAAGGACCTCTTAAATACACCTGCTTCAAACTCCTGAGATCCTCTCATTTGGACGCTACAGAGCCATAAATGCACACACTTTGAGAAATCATCATGAACTGCCAATCTGCCATGGATCAAAGGAATCAAGGCTATTAATGTTAAAATTACTTTACCATATTAGAAATTTCCTGAATAAATTTGGGAGGCCCAGAAACCAAGGAATACATTTAACCCACTGCAAAGCCAAAAAACATCTTCATTTTATTCTCAGTTTTCTGAATACTATTTAATCCCCAAATACGTACTAACTTCTCAACTCAGAACCAAAAAACAAAAATTCAGATGACATTACTGGCATTTTGTGGAAGTTCTCAGGAAGCTGTGCTTCCTGAATTGCACAGAGATCTAAGTTACTAGATGAGTTCCATACCAGGGCAAACAACTGGCTTTATCATTCACAGGCTGATTAAAAGATTCCAACCCACAGAGAGAAGCACTCAGTGGAAGACGTCTGGAAAACTATCTTAAGGCAATAGGGGAAACCCATGTAGTTCTTTCTTAACTTTATTTTCTGAGACCAACTTGTGAACAGCTGCATGATCCATACATGTCTAGGGGAGATAAGCTTAGCGTCTTTCAATATACATCAAGTAACCAGTCTCTGCAGGGCGCCATTATAAATATCGTTTATCAACAACGATGCCTTTAGGATCTATTAGGTAGATGCTCAGGGACATTTCCCCCCAAACTTTCAGGATGCTGCTGCTGCTGTTGCTAAGTCACTTCAGTCGTGTCCAACTCTGTGCAACCCCACAGACTGCAGCCCACCAGGCTCCCCAGTCCCTGGGATTCTCCAGGCAAGAATACTGGAGTGGGTTGCCATTTCCTGTTCCAATGCATGAAAGTGAAAAGTGAAAGTGAAGTCACTCAGTCGTGTCCGACTCTTAGTGACCCCATGGACTGCAGCCTACCAGGCTCCTCCGTCCATGGGAGGAATTGCTAGGAATTCTGCCAATTTTTAGGATTTTTTTTTTTTTTTTAAGCCAGCAGACTCTCTGAATTAGAGGAAATAATCTAGAGTTCCATGGTGGCCTAGTGGTTAGAATTCCAGACTTTCACTGTCATGGCTGTGGGTTCAATCCCAGGTTGGGGAACTGAGATCCCACAAGCCACATGGTGCAGCCAAAAAAAAAGAAAAAAAAGAAAGAAAGAAATCTATCATATAAAACACTTGGAATGAAAGCATTTTGTTAACTTTATGAAAAGCACTCCATAAATATATTGCAATTTCATCAGTATTATTTACGTCAATGTTACTGTTATTATGTTACTATGTATAGAGTTCCTTCTTCCCCTCAGTTAAAGCACTGAAGATATTGAAGAAACTAATTATGAAATATAATCACAGAATTCAGGGAATTTACTTTTAGATCCAACCAACAGTAAGGAGATTTTATCACAGAAGTTGCTTGTGGTGGCTATCCAGAGAGCTTCTCTCTTGCTACAGGCTGAGATAATCAGTTTTAAACTGTGTCTAAAATAAGAGCTTCCCTGGTGGCTCAGTGGTTAAAGCATCTGCCCGCAATGCGGGAGACCCGGGTTCGATCCCTGGGTCAGGAAGATCCCCTGGAGAAGGAAATGGCAACCCACTCCTGTATTCTTGCCTGGAGAATCCCATAGATGGAGGACCCTGGCAGGCTACAGTCCATGGGGTCGCAAAGAGTCGGACACGACTGAGCGACTTCACTTTCACATGCCATCGATGCTGACCTCTGGAAATCTTATAACCAAAATCAATTTGGTTATAAAATTTGCTGTTTGGAGGCCTTCATTATTATCTTCTTGGTCTTAGCTAAACTCTACACAGCAGAGACTGCTATAGAAACAGCAACCTATTGCTGTACAGACCGCTACACAGACAGGTAAATTAGGGGTTATCTATCCCATGCTGTGTTACATCCTGATCAAGATATGGAACACAAACTATCTTAGGGGCACGTAGCAATCCTCAAGGGCAAGAGAACATCATGGCAATGCTGCTATGTCACGTCCTCTTTATCCCCGGACAATTTGTTCTGAGGACTGTTCAATTCCTAGCTACAGTGCAAAATGCTAAACCACTTCAGTTTTTAAAATCAGACGCAGAAGGTGAATATATAAATTTAATTTGTCTGTTTTATTCTTTCTAGAATAAAAGAACAAGAGCATTTTCTAGTTTAGAGTCTGAATGTCAATGTGGGGAAAGGCTACTACTAAACAGCTCGGTATGCTATAATGTTAAGAATAAAAGTAAATTACAACAAATAAATTTCAGTTCCTCTGTTTTGGTCTATTTCCTGTTGGACAGATTTGTAGAGGCAGCAGAAACTTTGAATTTTTAAAAATCTGATTTAAGTTGTTCAGGCTTGCTCTTGCCATGTATGTTTCAGTCCCCTCCCCACCCTTGGGGGTGGGGTGTGTGTTGAGAAGGACAGTCTCAGTAATGGTCATAAAAGACTGGGTCTCTCAGGGGAGGAACAGGGAAAGGGCCACAAACAAAATTGTTTACATGTATTAGAAAGGATAGGGTTTCCAGAGGCTTTTGATATTTTAATGTCAACCTGTGATCCAACTCTTCAAGCAGAAAGTAATCACAGGAGAAAAAACATCTCCAGCCAACAGAAGATCATCAAGTTTGCTAAAAGGGATATTCAAGTGCAATTCCACAGGTACGGATAAACTTGCACATGGCGCCAATCCCTACTCAGATCTAGAACTAGGTCAGGGTTTTGAGACAAGAGCAGGTAGCTGGGTGAATGGCAACCAAATGCCTTCTCTGTAAGCCAGGGATGCCAGTGAAACTCGAATTCAGGGAAGTTTTTAAACTTCTGCTTTTATTCAGCCCAAGGATTATAGAAAAATAACTTCTAGCTTGAACTGTTTGCAAATGTTTATTTTTAGCTCTCCATTCACCCTTAACTGCATAGAGTGGGGGAAAAAAAAAAAAGGCGGCAGCAGCAAAACAAAGCTAAAAAATAAGAAAATAGCCATACTTTACCTCCAGTTCAGATACACTCACAAACTTTCTAATTCATGATGAACTCTAAATTTAGACAAAGGAAAAAAGATTCTATCCTATACATCCTCTTCAGTCAGGAAGAGAAGGTTAATAGTATCTGTGAACCACAGGAATTCAGAGACACTTAACATCAATTATTTAAATAACTACTAACCTATTACAGAGCAAAGGAAAAAGAGAACAAACTGTTTAGGTCACTGACCAGAGGTACAAGCACAATTTTCTTCCTTTTCTTTGCAATAAAAAAGGAAGATAGCAACCTAATAATTTCCCACATTAACGCCAATTAATCACCTGAAATATATTTCTCTGTCCAAGAACTATTTTTACATCTTTAGGCAATTTTTCTAGATTTCAAAGATAGATTGTTACTTATCGAAAACATTCTTACTTCATATAATCTGAATAAGTGCAATTATGCTCAAAATCTGTGGTCAATGTTTAAGTTTGTATATACCGACAGCAAAGTGAGAACATTTTCTACTTCTTTTTAGAGGTAAGAGAAAAGATGAGAACGCTAAGAATATTGTCTACAGCAGGATTAGAAAAGAAAGTTGCTACACTATGCCTTCTTCAGGTCTCAATGTTCATAAGACAAAAAAAAAAAAACACTTTAATATTAAACAGCCTTTGAAACATTAAATTTTTCAGTACCTTCAGTTCAAAACTACTAAAAAGTGGCATGAATACTTGTCTTTATATGCTTTGTATCTGTAAGGCTGATAATGTTAGGTAATTATTGCTAATTTTGAAGCTGTAATGATTATTGTGGTTGTTTTAAAAAGTCATTATCATGTATATTTCATTCATACATATCAAATGTCATATGTAATATGATCTGTTTCAAAATCATCCAGGAAGAGCAAGTAAACATAACTGACCATGAGTTAATTATTGTTGAAACTGGAATGTGGATACATGCGGGTTTATTATACTTATCTCTCCACTTCTGTCTGCAATTTTTCATAAAACTTAAAATAAGTATTTACAAAATCCCACCTAAGGGACTCTTAATGTTGTAAGCTAAAGAAGTTGAGTCAAACTGTAAAGCTGGTCATTTAACTCTGCGACAGAAAATGAGAAACTATCATAGCATAAGATGGAAGTCAAAGACTAAGTAAGGTGTTTTGTTGCATCTATATCAGAAGTCTTGGAATAACAGTTATAGAGTTTACAAGAAATGCAGCCACCAGGGAATAAAATATTCCACCAAATCCATGAACTAAGAAGGATGTTATAACAGAACTGTTACAAATCTGGAAAAGTTAACCTACCTATTCAGACAGTTAGAATACTTAATAAAGCAGCTATATACTTTGTCCAATCCATCCCAGATAATCAGTTTACTTACAATAATGAATTAATGAAACTAGTAGGGCATTGCAAATTATGTGAATTTCTTTCTTCTGAGCAGTTTTTCAAAATAAAACAAAATGTGCTCTTCTTTCCACCAGAAAGATAACTGTAGTGTTTGAAAGCGTTTAGTCATGTCCAACTCTTTGGGACCCCTTGGACTGTAGCCTGCCAGGCTCCTCTGTCCATGGAATTATCCAGGTCAAAAGACTGGAGTGGGTAGCTGTTCCTTTCTCCAGGGGATCTTCCCAACCCAGGGATCAAACCCAGGTCTTCCGTATTGCAGGCAGATTCTTTACCGTCTGAGCCACTAAGGAAGCCCAAGATTACTGGAGTGAGTAGCCTATCCCTTCTGCAGTGGATCTTCCGGATCCAGAAATTGAACCGGGGTCTCCTGCATTGCAGGTGGATTCTTTACCAGCTGAGCTATCAGGGAAGCCCTCTCACTAGAAAAGATACCATTTAAAAAAAAAGAGAGGGAGAGGAAAGTTAGAAGAGAATCTGATTAGCAATTTGGAGAGAACCAATCTAGAAAGATATCCAAGGACCACCCTCCCACAAAGAATTCATGAACAACACTCACTAATGTTAAAGGCTGACTAAAGGAGTGGAGATCTCCATCACAGGGAATAAATCAAGGGTAATAATCCCTTTTCCCCACTCGTTTTTCTACAGACAACTGCGACGATAAAATGTCAATCACTTAGAAATGTGGAAGATTCTACAAAGCTTAACAGAATGATTTATGTTGTTTGGATACGCCAAACAATTCCTCCTAATTTAAGGTATTTTCTTTTCTGGAAAGAAGCTTCTCTAATGAAGACAGTGAGTAGTATGTTAGCAACCCTGCAGAAAAGATGTACTGGAGATAAGCAGAACCTGAGAGGTCCTCAAAGACTTTTTTATAGTAAGAGAGAATGAATTCTAGGTTCAGACTACTCCCAGATTCCTTGCAGTCTTAGTTTATTTTACATTCATGGTTCCTATATCTGAAATGGTATTAGAAATTTAAAAAGATTAAATTCAAGTTGTTTTTTCCTTGAGTTATCTTCCACTCTTTGTTCTTTCAACTTAAGGAATCAGATATGGACACCGTTCAAATCAACATGCTAGGTTACAACCATGATATAAACAATAAACTCAACTGCATAATAAAGACATTAAAGATGACCCTTTACCTGGCTTGCTATTCATTTGTTAAATAAATGCTACCTTTTTTGTGTGTCCACAAAATGAACTGGCTCATTTCTAATACACACAGTAGTACTGAAGAATACAATATACCTTCCCAGAATTCCCTGATAGCTCAGTTGGTAAAGAATCCACCTGCAATGCAGGAGACCCCAGTTCAATTCCTGGGTCGGGAAGATCCGCTGAAGGGATAGGCTACCCACTCCAGTATTCTTGGGCTTCCCTTGTGGTTCAGCTGGTAAAGAATCCACCTGCAATGCAGGAGACCTGGGTTTGATCCCTGGGTTGGGAAGACCCCCTGGAGAAAGGAAAGGTTACCCACTCCAGTATTCTGACCTGGAGAATTCCATGGATTGTATAGTCCATGGAGTTGCAAAGAGGCGGACATGACTGAGCAACTTGCACTTTCACTTTTCCCAGAATTCCAGAGATGTTACACTCATAGCATAGGCTCTGAAAAGAGAATACCTGGATCTGAATCCTGGTTCCACCTGTCACCAAGATATTGCTTAATTTCTCATGTTTCAGTCTCCTTATTTGTAAAATGGGGCTAATAATAACTCCTAGCTCATAGCATTGTAGGGAAATTCTACTGAATGAATGTGTGTGAAGCACCTGGGATAGGGCCCGCCTGGACACTGAATACTAGGATAAACTATTTACATTGAAAACAACAAAAACTACACAAGAAGGCTAATCAACCTAGGTTCCAAAAGGACTGTGTTAATAAGACTGAAATCTAAGCAATGTTCCAATACATCTGATGTTACTTGTGCGTTTTTTAAAAACCTATTACTTGAAGTATCTGATTTACTACACTAAGTTCATCAGAGAAAAATAAAATACCTCTGAGGTACAAAACTGTAACACAAATCAGGACTGAACTTGTGTTTATTATTTATAACTATACTATGTCATTTCACAGTAGTCATGGTTCTTGGGTAACCAAACAAATTGCTTAGGAAGCTATTCTGCCAAAGTTTCTTGGTAGGTCTAACTTTGCTGTTTAGTTGCTCAGTCATGTCCAACTCTTTGCGACTCCATTGACTGTAGCCTGCCAGGCACCTCTGTCCATGGGATTTCCCAGGAGAGAATACTGGAGTGGGTTACCAATTCCTTCTCCAAAGTCTAACTTTAAAACTCTTAAGTAAGAGATGGTGTTATTATTGCTTTGCAGATATTAAATTTTACCTTGAACTTGGAGAGTCAATCATTTCCAAAAAGATCATGCTAATTTCTTTGGTTGAATTTTCTACCATTTTCTATTGTGTATCTTTTATTCATTGAATATGTATTCCACAGATAGCAAAGTTTAGTACGCCAATAAAAAAACTTTTAGTTGCTCTGTATTTCTCTAATACAAGGCCATAATAAAAACTCTTCAAACTTTTTATATTAGTATTGTATACTGATTTTGTAAACAAATACATGTTATGAATTTACTGCACATAAACCCCCCAAATAGAATCATTAACAGTGCCTCTCAAGGAACTTAAATGAAATTAAGAGTATTTTATAAATAGTTGCCAGGTGATTGCAACTGGTCCTCTACAGTCTTATTAAATTACTTAAATTAGAAGATCTAGAAATCTGATCTCCTTTAGGACTGTTGAGAAATAGTGTTGATGTTCTTAATTTTGATATAATTAATACCATCACTGGAATACACTACCTTGGTAGAATACATGTGGCAGATAAAATAGCTTATAAGCTAGCAGAGCCCTAACTCAGTAAGTCAATAACCTTACACAAATGTGATTTCTGAAGAGCAAAAAAAAAAAAGTGTACATTTTGTGAAGTACAGTTATTTGTACTTTAAAATTCGTAAAGTACAGTTAGAGACTCATTTTTACTTATTTTTGACAGATGACTGGAGAGTAAATAAAATTAAAAGTATAAGGTTCTTTTAAAAAAAAATCATAAACATATATATAGATGTTATTATTTTTATGTATATTCTTCCAAACCTAGAAACAGGATAAAGCAAAGTACTAGCTGGAGAAGGGAAAAGCTTTAAAAAAAAAAAAAAAAACAAGACAGTTGAGATCTTTTGTAAGATAAGAAAGATATTAAGCATTCCTACAAATCTCAAATATTATTCAATAAACTCAAACTCCTCCTTCTTTGACTCTACTGAAATAAAGTACTCTGATTTAAGTGAATTTTTGTTTTGCTTTTACTTTAGGGGAATTACTGAATTAAAATTAGCAAAGTATTTCTAGTCATTGGTGCTCCATATTAGACTCCACAGAATCCCCAAAGATGACGACTGCATTTTAAAAAGCAAAAATGTACACTCCAGTGTTCCCAGCAGCACTATTCACAATAGCCAAGACACAGAAATGACCTGCAAGTCTATCACCAGAAGAATGGATAAAGAAGACGTGGTGTATGTATATGTGTGCGGGGATTTCATAGTAGACTGAGATGGCCACTTGAACTATTCCAGGAAGACTTCAGTGTACAGCTCGTGGTTCTACTTGAGATTTCAGATATGACTCATAATAAGCTTACATCTGCACTCTGTAGTATAAACAACCTAAGAATGAGCCCATCTCCACTTCAGAATATAGATATTTAGGGAGAATGCTTTCCCAGTTTTCTGTCTTCATTGGCAGCCTGTCCAAAATCCCACAGGAGTGAGGCAGGCAGGGCTCTGGGAAGTCTAAGAGCTGTCTGCCTGCTTCCTCGGCCAGCTGGGAATCTGACAGAACCACCAAGAGGCTAGATGTCTCAGTCTCTTAGTAAACCTGTCTTTCTCTGGATGTGAAGAGTTAAACACGGAACACCTCTTAGTAAACCCTGCATCAAAGCACAAACTCAGTGGCTGCTACTGAACCAACAACCCTCCCACCAGGTAACAGAGAGACTCACCTGGGCAGGACTAAAAAGGATCAACTTCAGGGCAGAAAGCAAGTATTATTAACGCTTGTCCAGATTATATATAATAGCAAAGCAAAATATTTTGACAGAGAAGGTTAAGAAAAGGTAGATATGGACACAGAAACTGAAAAACTGCAGTGACTTCAAAAAAAAGTGGACATGCTGAATTTTTCTAACACTTCAATATGGAAGAAAACTCTATGAATTATAATGAAAACAATGTTTTGACTACAGTAAAATATCTGACAATGAGTTAAAATCCATGCAACCTTCACCAAATTACACAAAATGGACTTTAATTGGTCCTTATCCAATCGCCCCTGCAATCTCTGCTGTTGCCCACTGCTACTCTTGCTTGGGTTTTTCCTTGAATGGCTTTCCTGAGAGTCAAATTTAAAAAACAATTTTTCACCATAACTTCGTTCCTTTTCTCATTTAAAAAATTATGCTACCTCTAACTACAGGCACTATATACTTTTGGGCTGCTCTCTCATCTCTTAGTGAATTCATCTAATGTCATTTAGGTATTTTTTCTTCAATTTAATGCCCACATTAATTTATATTTTTAGCCTTCTCTCTTCTTTTCTGAGGGCTATTCCACATTCATTTATATTTTTAGCCTTCTCTCTTCTTTTCTGAGGGCTATTCCACATTCTTACTTAATTCTTATTTCACATTAGGAAAGGTCAAAGATGACTTCCAGGCCCCTATACCATTTGCTCTTTCTAAAAGAACTCCATTAGCTTGATTACATGTCTTTCTATGTCATGTAGACTAAAATCCAAAAAGTTAAAAGAAAGGTGATGCCAGTGTACACAATGACAGTAGCAAAAAATGCTGACAGTGAGAGAACAAAAATTACAAAAAGTAAAACCAAAAGCTGAGCAGTTTGGGACCATCTGAAATACAAGCCAAAAAAAATTTAGAGAGCTCTTTGGTCCAGTGAGAGAAATAATTATGTAAACTATATAACTGCACTTGAGAGAAATAGTTATGTAAACTATATAACCACACTGTCCAATACCACCTGTAACTATTCATATTTAAATTCATTAAATAAAATTTAGAATTCCGTTCTTCAGTCACACACCACTTTCCAAGTGCTCAACAGCCACGTGCAGCCAGTGGCTACTCTACAGGACAGCACAAATACAGAATATTACGATCACTGCAGAATGTTCTACTGGACAAAGCTGCAGTGCTAGCTCAACATTCACCTGGCATTCTCTATACAACAGGCGCAGTGCTATTATAATAGTTCCTATTATATAGGAACAGGGGTATAGAGAGATGAGGAAGATAAAGCTTCTCTCTGCCCTCAGAGAGTACACAGTCTGTCTAGTGGACAAACAAAAATATTGACAAGTGCTCAGTTCAGTTCAGTTCAGTCGCTCAGTCGTGTCCGACTCTTTGTGACCCCATGAACCGCAGCACACCAGGCCTCCCTGTCCATCACAAACTCCCGGAGTTTACTCAAACTCATGCCCATCGAGTCGGTGATGCCATCCAGCCATCTCATCCTCTGTCGCCCCCTTCTCCTCCTACCCCCAATCCCTCCCAGCATCAGGGCCTTTTCCAATGAGTCAACTCTTCGCATGAGGTGGTCAAAGTATTGGAGTTTCAGCTTCAGCATCAGTCCTTCCAATGAATACCCAGGACTTTATCTCCTTCAGGATGGACTGGCTGGATCTCCTTGCAGTCCAAGGGACTCTCAAGAGTCTTCTCCAACACCACAATTCAAAAGCATCAATTTTTCGGCGCTCAGCTTTCTTCACAGTCCAACTCTCACATCCATACATGACCACTGGAAAAACCATAGCCTGAGTAGAGGTAATAACGTGGATGAGAGAAGGACTGACTGAGAAGCTCAGCTCTTGGAATTCCAGACTAATCAGCTGGAACTGCAGTCCTCTCACTTTAGTTTCCTGTGGACCGGACCTTGTTCCCTGGCCGTTATGATGGTACAACAGGTAACGCTGAGACTCATCATTACCTAGCAATTGTGGGCTCACTGGAACCAGAGATGCTGAAACCTGAACAGGAAGTGTGTTAGCTCTGTCCCTCTGGACTTGGTGCTTCAACTTGCTGGCAGCCCTGGAAGGAGAAGGCCGTGCTGCCACTCTTTTTCCCCTTGGTCCTTCCCAGGGCAACAGCTGTGCCTCCACTGTCCCTTTGGTTTGGATCTCCTAGCATGTGCTATACTTAGAATGACCAAGCTCCTGACCAAGTAGTTAAGGCATTACCAAGGAATTAACACTGCCACGAAGCACAAGTCTTCAGTGCAAATAAAGCAAGAAGGGAGGGGGGAGGTGCCCCAAGGCAGAAAGGGTAGGCTAAGCAAGGATGAGAGAAGCAGGAATGTTGACTGAGGGTCTGTGGGCCAGCAGAGAGTTCATTATAGCCCCCCACAGGGCACACACAGCGGGCAACTGTAGCAGATGAGGCTGGATCGGAGCCCAGATGCCAAGAGCTTTAATGCCACCACCTAAAGAGCTGGGCGTGGACTGGCCAACCATAATTAGGTAGAAGAGCTAAACAACGAGATCTCTGTAATGAGATCTGTGTTTTCAAAAGACAAACCTGGGGAAAGGGTGAAAGGCAGATAAACAGAAGTGGGGGGGGGGGGTGGATAAAGGGGAATGATATCTGGATGAAAACATGGCTGAAGGCAGTGGAGATAAAGAACAGGAAATTCATTCAAAAGACACTGTGTGTGTGTGCTGACATCAGAGAAAACTAACTGGCTCCGACTACCGACAGGGTCTATCTGGCACACCGGCAGGCGACAAATGTTTGCTGCACAATTAGTGAGGAAGATACTGATCACGCAGATGACACAGAAGGGCAGGGAACAAAAACCATGAGAAACACAAATATTTAAGGGAAGGACTGACAGTGAAAGAAACTGAAAAGGAACAAGGAAATCAAACAAGGACATATCCTACTGCCTGGCATGTGATCCCCCAAGACACTGGATGGCCCGCAATGCCCTCAGACCCCTTCCCAACGGTCTCCCCTGATCACCCTATGTAAAACTGGGCAACACAGCAACTCTCCCTCAACACTCTCCAAACCCTCTCCCTTATTCTTCCCTGGAGAAAAAAATACCACCACCTCACATACTATGTATTTTACTTATTTATTGTGTTTAATGTCTATCTCCCTCACTCACTGCTGTACACCAGAGCCTAAAAATGTGCCTGGCATAAGCACATGCTCAACAAATACATACTGATTAACTAAAGAACGAAAAGAAAGAAACAGAGCAGGATTATTACCCATAGACAAGTAAGCATGGAAGTACAGTGATAGCTAACATGGAAATGTATCGATTACATTGAGTGCTAAAGGTAAAAATCTATGTAATAGTCCTTTAAGTACAAATGGCTCAAACAACATTTTCTTCAAATATATGTTTTTATATATATCAAATATATGCATTTAATAGTAACACAGGCTTTCTATTTCATCACAAATAATGAGAGAGATTTTATGGCTTGAAAAACCACTCATAATACTTGGTAGCTACACTGCAAATCCACCACTTCAAGTATTTAAATCTTATTAATATTTCTTCAGCTTCCATTACAAATTTCTAATTTCCTTTCTGAAATTTTGGTTATTTTAAAATGTTAAGCAAATGCAAGAAGCTAAAGTTGAAATACCAGAATATAAGTATAATCACAGTCATTAGCTTTGAGATATAATGAAGATGATATAACATTAAAATGGTGAAAAGTTAGAAATGCAAAAATATCCAAGAACACAAAACGGGCCCACCTAGCTGGCTGGCTTCGGGAAAGTGACAAAATATCATTAATTCTCACCTTCCTCATCAGTAAAATGCAGCTAACATGAGCACCCACCTACCTGGTAAGCTTGTTCTGAGAGGTTTTTTTTTTTTTTTTTTTTTTGAGGATTAAGTCTGTTTCAAGTCATTAGCTTAGCACAGTGCCTACAATATAATTACTTCTTAAGCCCACAAATACTTATGAAAAACCTACTATATAAAAGGCATCATACTTACTGGCCACAGTGGCCAATGAAAGAGATACACCTACCCTAACAGAATTGTTGACAATTAAAACAAATCTAAAGACAAACTAATGAATTACTAAGTGTGACAAGTGCCACAGAGGGAGCCCATGGGGTTCTGAGTCAGAAATGGAGAGATGAGGGAATTCAATTTTAGATGTGAACAGAAAGAGTACCTCTGAGGACAGGAAGCAAGACAGCACTGCCCACAGATGTAGGGTACAGAAGGACACTGAGGAGGATTTCAGGCTCAGCCCAGGTGTGGGAAAGAGACTGTGACCTGTCTGAGAGGACCCAGGATAATTGAAGCATAGGAAGTCAAAGGAGATAACATTATAGAGACAGGCAAGAGCCAGATGATGCAGGACTCTGAAGGGCCACTTTAAGGATCTGTGATTTTATTCTATGGGAATTTATTCCTCAATGGAAAGCTGAAGTTTTCCGTTTTTTGTTTGTTTTTTTTTTTTTTTCCAGAAGGAAAGATGATCCAATTTATGTCTCACAAAAATCACTTACGCTATTTTTATAAAATGCATCACAGGGGAACGTAAACAGAAGCAGAATAATTAGCTCCAAGACTAATGCTGTGTCCAGGAAAGAGCAATGGTACTTGCAATGCGGTGGTGGCATGGAGAAGAGGAGTTGATGGATTCCAGATGCAGTTTGAGATGGATTGAATTTGGGGGATGAGGCAAAGGGAGAGATCAGAGATGACTCCTAGATGTCTGACTTAAGCAACTGCCTGGCTGATGGTGCCATGGTAAGTAACACAGTTAAGTACTGAATTAATTTTAGCTACTCATAGCTACTATCAGGATAGAAGAGAGAGAGGAAAAAAAAAAAACTTGATAATCTTAGAGCCAAAAGGGAGGCAGGGGAACTAACGCACACAAAGGGCAATTAGGTCAAGCCATGAGGAAGAGCAATATCAGACCAAAGTCCTCACTGAAAGCAACTACAAAAGTGGCATAAGATACCAAACAAACAAACTGAGCTATCTGAAGGCACACAGAAAACCACCGAGAGAGCCAGGACATCACATGCCGAGAGAAGGGACACACACGGATGGCCCCTGTTTTCCCCTTGAGGCATCTGCCAGTTACCAGTACAGGGCATCCAGGCCAGGCAGAACAGAAGCCGGGAGCTTGTGGCAGTCCCGCTGGGATGGGAAGGCAGAAACTGGACTTCTGTGCTACACCAGAGGAGCCAGGATTGAGGATCCCAGATAAAAAGGAACTGCGAAGGAAATGGCAACCCACTCCAGTGTTCTTGCCTTGAGAATCCCAGGGACGGGGGAGCCCGGTGGGCTGCTGTCTATGGGGTCGCACAGAGTCGGACACGACTGAAGCGACTTAGCAGCAGCAGCAGCAAAGAACGAGCCCAACATCCTGCTCAGTGTTTGCCCTCCAGGAATGTGCTAAATCATAAACAACATGGACTGAAATGCAGAAAAGCTCCTCAAAAAGATGTTGCAGAGGATAAAAAAGCTAAGCAGAGCTTTTATCAGCCTCATCATATTTAAAATTCAGGGCTTGCCAAGGAAGAAGAATCTTGTAAACACTTTAAACTTTTAAATGAGACCTCAGAAGAGCTATGTGTTAGAAGGCTATCTGAATTTCCTGATCACCCTGAATTCAGGCTTATTTCTTATTAATCACTAATGAATCAAAGTGATCAATGTTTACCTAACTACCTGCCAGAGAATATTAGTATTTTTTATCTGAAGAAAGATAACATCATTCAGACCCACTATAATGTTTCATCACAATGTTATTAAAACATTACCAGGCATATTGGGAAAAAGGATCAAATGACCAAAGCTAGACAACAGAAATGGACTCATGGATGATGGGGATAGTATCACAGTTATCAGACAGAAACACCGCAACAATGTTTACATACTCAAGAAAAATAGGTAAAACGTGAGAATTTGAATCTGTATAAGTTTTAGGACTGAAAATACAAAAACTGAAATTAAGAACTTAATAATTGGGTATAACTGGATACTGGACAGAGAAGATAAGTGAACTTGAAGACAGTTCAGCAAAAATATCGAAATAGATACACAGAGGGGGAAAAAAGAATGAAAACTGAAATGACTGAAATGACCCACCACACATGCATTTGTAGTCCCAGAAAGAAAGAACTGAATAGAAACAGTACTTGAAGAACCCCAGCTTACAGAGAGGGTGTGGAGAAAAAGGAACCCTCCTACACTGTGGGTGGGAGTGTAAACTGGTGGGAGTGTAAGCTGGTGTAGTCACTGTGGAAAACACTATTGAAGTCTCTCAAAAAGCTAAAAATAGAATTACCATACAATCCAATCAGTCCATCCTAAAGGAAATCAGTCCAGAATATTCATTGGAAGGACTGATTCTGAAGCTGAGACTTTGGCCACCTGATGTGAAGAAGTGACTCATTCGAAAAGACCCTGATGCTGGGAAAGATTGAAGGTGGGAGGAGAAGGGGACGACAGAGGATGAGATGGCTGGATGGCATCAGCGACTCAGTGGACATGAGTTTGAGTAAACTCCAGGAGTTGGTGATGGGCAGGGAGGCCTGGTGTGGTGCAGTCCATGGGGTCGCAAAGAGTCGGACAGGACTGAGCAATGGAACTGAAGTGAACAGAATGTTCACAGCAGCACTTTTCACAATAGCCAAGACATGGAAACAACCGAAATGTCGATCAACAAATGAATGGATAAAGAAGATATGGTACATATATACAATTGAATACTATTGGGCCACAAAAAAGAACAAAATAATGCCATTTGCAGCAACATGGATGCAACTAGAGATTTTCACACTAAGTGAAGGAAGTCAGAAAGAGAAAGACAAATACCGTATTAATACCATTAGTATATGGAATCTAAGATATGCCACAAATGAACCAGAAACAGAAACAGAATCTGTTTCTATGAAACAGAAACAGAATCAAGCACATAGACTAGACTAGCTGTTGTCAAGGGGAAAGGGGTGGGAGAGGCTTGGATCAGGAGTTAGAGATCAGCAGATGAAAAGTGGTATATATAGAAAGGACAAACAACAAGTTCCTACTGTATAGCACAGGGAATTACATTCAATATTCTGTGATAAAGCATAATGGAAAATATGAAAAAGAATGCATATACATGTATCAATATAACTGAGTCATTCTGCTATAAAGCAGTAATTAACACATTTTAATTCAACTATATTTCAATAAAAAATAAATTTAAAAAAGAATTCCAGCTTAGAAAATTCACGAAATGACAAAAATAGCAAGCCATAGACTCAAAGTGCTCTACAAATTCCACGCATAAAGAATACAATAATAGCTATGTACAAGCACATAGTTAGTAAAACTGCTAAAAACCAAAGACAAAGATAAAATCTTGAAAATAGCCTAAACACATTAAGTTCAACAGAAGTTAAACAGAAAACACATTAACTTCAAAGGAAAAATAGTAAGACCACAAGTTGACTTAGTAAAAACAGTGGGAGCCAGAAATTATAAAATAACTTAAAGGTGCTAAAGGAAGAGACCCTTTAAAGATGAAGGTAAATAAACACACTTCCAGGCAAACAAAACTAGTTATTAATAGAAGACCTGCAAGACAAGAAATCTGAAAATTGACTCTGTGAAAGTCAATAGAGCAAGAAGCAACACAAATTACCAACAATCAGATTTTAAAAGCACATTTCATTACAAATACTACAAACATCAAAAAGATAATAAAGAGATATTGTAAAAAAAAAAAAACTTAAGCCACATTGGAAAATTTAGAAAATAGATAAACACCTTGAAAAGCAAAACTTGTCAAATTGACAAAAAAGTAATAAAAAACATGTATAGTCCTACATGAATTGAAGAAACAGAATCAATAATCTCCACCCCCCTCCCCAACGAAAACTCCAAATGCCTTCACCAGTGAACTCCTCCAAACATTTATGGATGCAATAAAATCAGTTTTCACAAACTCAGAAAATAAACATTTCTCAGGTCATTTTACGAAGTCAGAATAACCCTGATAGCTAAATGTGTCAAAGACTTTACAAGAAATTAAAAATCACTAGTCAATCTTTTTCATGAACAAAACTGAAAACAATGTAAATGAAATATATTGTAGCATATTAAGAAGATAATTCATAATGATAAAGTTAGGTTTATCCAGAAAATCAAGGATGCTTCAAAATTAGTGAGATGTGTACCCCTACCTCACCCCAGTTGTTAGCACATATCTAAACATACAGCCGCTACATTCCTAAGAATTTTATCCTAAGAAAGTAATCAGACAAGGCACAGAGACATACTCTAAGATAGGCATTACAACATTGTTTTTAATAACTTTTAAATGCTTTATGAATATGGAATAGCGAAACAATTTTTGTACGTCACTCAGAATCAGTTCAAAATTATAACATGGTTCTATACTTATTTCTATGGATAGTTGTTAATGATATATGACTAAATGAATAAAGCAGGAACATTTCTATGGCAAAAACACTAATTTTATAAGAGTAAACAAAATCAAACATCTGTCTTGACAGAGCATTTTGTCTAGACATAATGAATTGCCATGTTGATTTATGTTCATAAATACGATATAATGCCTAACTTAAGATAATTTTCCTCAACAGAAAGAACATTTTCTTTTCAAAACCTAGTTATAGAAGACTGCCCATGTATATATTTTATTTAGACCATAAAAAAAGATGCTGCTAGACTGTAATCAATCAACAGAGAATCTGCATCATACATAAGCAGATACTAGTAGGAAGACAAAAACAAAACACCCTGAAAGCACTAAATCAACCTATGTGTCTGTCACATATATAATGCAACCACTCCAGTGTTCTTGCCTGGAGAATTCCAGGGATGGGGGAGCCTGGTGGGCTTCCATCTATGGGGTCGCACAGAGTCGGACACGACTGAAGTGACTTAGCAGCAGCAGCAGCAGCAGTCTTTGAATTCAAAGTGTTAAGTTTATAGGAAAAAAATTCTATTGTATAATATATATACAAGAGGACTCAAAGCTCCAACAAGTTTAAAGAAAATTCCCTTGAATTTAAGCAGTGAGTAAGAAAAGCGTGTTACTCCCTGCTGAGTCGTGTCCTACTCTTTTCGATCCCACGGACTTTAGCTCACCAGGCTCCTCTGTCCATGGAATTTTCCAGGCAAGAACACTGGAGTGGGTTGCCATTTCCTTCTCCAGAGGATCTTCCCAAACCAAGGATTGAACCTGGGTCTCCTGCATTGCAGGTGGACTCTTTACCATCTAGTCACCAGGGAAAAACCCACCTGCATTACAATCACTCCAACCCATAGGTTACACAGCATTCTGCAAAGATACCTGGAGCAAGGTGTTGGGAGGAGATCCAGGTACTCTGCTGAACAGAGGGCCTGAGGGGTTAGCACTGTCTGCTCAGGTACACAGGGGAAAAGCATAGGGTGTTTATCACTATTGCCATGAAACCCAAATTCCTACCCTCGCTCTGTATTTTCCTAACTATGTGATTCCAAAGAAGATCCTTACCCTCTCTGAACCTAGGCTGAGAGAAAGTAAAAATAGCTCTGCTAACAATCACTCTGTGACAGACAGACAAGGCCGGTAGAAGACCAACAGGTAATAAACTCTCCCAGGGCCGCACTACAGCTCCACAATGACTGACGAGCTCCTCCAGCCCACTTCCTTTTTCCTGCCTCCTAAACAAAGACAGCTGAAAGATCCAACTACCAACCCACTTCCACTCTGTGTCTGCAGCATTCCACCCTGCGCTAGTCTCCTCTCCCCCGGCTCCCTCATCAGCATCATGAGGCAAACCCCACTGAGAACCTCTGCGATACCCTCTTCTGTGACTGCGTGGCTGCAGCAAGTCAGTAAATTCGACTTGTTCCACTACAGATGTATTCCTGGTGCTCTTCACCAGGGGGGCAACAGCGGCCTCTTTTTTTACTTACCAACCTATTTCTCCAGGGTCACTGAGAGGATGAAACTAAATGTTATCCTGTCAAATGCCAAGCATCTGCCTGGGAAACAGTTAGGACACAACAAATATTAGCATCTCTCCCCTCTGAGCTCAAAATAAAGCTACCTGTGTAAATTTATTTTTAAAATTATCTATGTAGTTCATCCCTGCAAAAATCTACATCTCTCCAAAACTCAGTCAGGAAATAAGCCCCTCAAGTAAACAGAACTCTTAACAGCCAAAACAGACATGACCAAGTCCATGAAATAAAAGACTATGCACTTTCCAATAAGAATGCCTGAAAATCCCACTTGGACGTCATTTACTCCTTTTTAACACTTTGTCCTAATAAACTTTGAAAATCTGATTTCTACACCCACAGCAAATTAGAATCAGCAACTATGAAGTCAGAGAGGGACAGTTAGGCATACTGACCACAGAAAAATACTCAACAAGGCAGGAGACGGGAACACTACATCAAACAGAACTCAAAATACTTAGAAATCTGAAGTCATCTTACAGCTTCTAAAGTTTGACTGAACATCCCAACCATAAAATACTTCAGCATACAATGCCAATATATATAATATATTCATTTATAAACCATACATTTTATGCAAATTATAAAACACACTAAAACAAAATTAAAAGATTAAAATTTTGTTTTAATTTTAATTAACTATCTTAAACATTGTTTTCATCATGCAACCACTAAAAATACTATTACTCTTAACATTAAGACCACTGTTACTGAATATGACTATTTTTTGATCAGCATCTAAGATATTCATCTTAAGTAAAATAAAAATGTGTTGTTCAGTTTTGAGTTCTACAACTCTCTGAGGTACTTTGACAGTGAACCTCTGCTCCCCATTTCCATTCAAAGTATCATAGATTCTCTTAAAAAGTACCTAGGGCTTCCCTGGTGGCTCAGTGGTAAAGAATCTGCTTGCCAACGCAGCAGACGTTGGTTTCATCCCTGGTCCAGGAAGAACCCACATGTCACAAGGTAACTAAGCCCATGAGCCACAACTATTAAACCTGTGCTCTAGAGCCCGGAAGCCGCAATTACTGAAGCCCATGAACCCTAGGGCCCATGCTCTGCAACTAGAAAAGCCAACAAGAAGCCCCTGCTCACTGCAACTAGAGAAAAGCCTGAGCAGCAACGAAGACCCAGCACAGCCAAACATAAATAATTTTTAAAGAACCTATATAAAAAGACTATCATAAAGAAACTGCAAAAACTATGAGAAACTCATAGTCTTGCTGTCTCTACATTACAAAATTCTCATACTGTCCCTCAGGAAAATGTTCATTAGAATGTGGACCTAGAGAAGCCTGGAGGTTTTTTAGACCCAATCTATGTATTAATAAAAAAAAAAGTTCAATTTCTCCTTCTTTTTGGAGCACAAAATAAACTAGAAGTTCTAATATTTTTATTCTCAAATCGCAATTGACTTGCCTCATCTTACTTTGCCAATTACTAGTAGTGAAGGGGCACAAAGCTTCAAAAGCGGTATCAGATGCTGAGCTAAGATGCTGTAGTTTATAGAATAATGACAGTACATTCTAGAGAAACAGTCAATGAACTTCATTGGACTGAATCAGTATTATTCAAATGATGGCTCTAAGTCACCAAAAGTAAGTTAAATTATGTGCTGCATATTACATGTAAGCAAACAGGACAGAAATCCAAAATAGACTGGGATATTCCCCAAAATAATGATCATGTATCCAAAAAATTTACTGATTCAGAATAATTTATTACCCAGGGTCTCCAGTTACCATGAATTCTAGTCACTTTCAATTTTCCCCCTCCAGAAAGAGAGGAATTCTTAAAGAGCATGTTGAAGTTCAGTCTCCTAAAACCTATTTACTCTTTCATGTTATGAAAACTAGTAAAGCCATCAGTATTTTATCCACTAATTTAAAATAACTTCCAAACTACACTAAAAATACATTTTCCATATTTAAAGTAGTATCAGACATCACAGACTTCATGCTTAACACCGTCATTAGTAGTAGTAGTGGTACGGGACAATATTTATGTTCCCCCAGAAAGAGTAATGCCTTATGAGTCAAGAAAATCACTCAACAGTTTTTAAATGTTTTAGAAATTACGGTAGCTATAATAAATACAAGACATATATTCGTGTAAATTTGACATCATGTAAGAATATGAAATAGACAGAAAATGGTTCACAGGAAGGAAAGATCACTGTGGACTAGAATGGACTAAAAGCCAGTTTCACAAGAGAGGGACATGAGCTGGAGTAGGATTCAGAGCTGGAAAGGAAAAGCCATTCAAAATGGAGGGAAATAATGTGCTATTTGTTTTCTCAATAAAAATGTCTAACTCAAGATACCAAATTTAAGACACATTCAAGTAAAACAATTTAAAGAAATATACCATAAGAGATATACCTTTTTCGAGCATGACATTTTCCCCCTAGTATATACTCTATATCTGTCATTTAACTTAGAAAAGTGATAAAACTTCACTTTGAAAAGAAATCCATTTGAATCATTTCCTGTCCACTAGAGGGCTCCAATATTTCTTTCACAAATGGAAAAGATATGACATTACAATAAAAATATTCATTAAGCACTGAAAAAAATCAAATTATCATTAGCTCACTTAATCCCAGACTAAACATGGTTACATGTGCTACAATTTTACATTCATAGCTTAAAAAGGTACAGGTTCTTTATCACCTAGAATGCTTCAAATAACCAAAACTGCTTTGCCATTATTCTCACACTGTCAATGTCTCTCTTACATAGGGTTTCCAATTTTATAGATATCATAAAGTATAGTTCCAAACAGTAGTTCCAATTTTTATATAATAATTTTATAAATATATTATTTTACATCTTGAAAACTTTCCAAATCCAGAAAACGAAATTACCAGCTTATCTAACCAGTCTTGGGCTTTATTACTGATAGAAAGACTAAACACTTTCTTTCAGAAAGCCTAAATCATTAACATAATTCATGCTACAAGTATAAACAATGAATACAGCCGCATCATGAGCTATGATTTGGGCTGAGAGGGAAAATGAATCACTTAAATACAATGTTTTCTAATGACACTCGGTTCAGGATATTTTCAGATTTTTCTCACAAATTAGTTATTACACTGAAATGTCAGTAAATTTCAATTCAAACTCAATCACCTTTAGCAAAGAAAAAGCCAACATTTTAAGTAAATACATTTATACCATTTATAGAACATCTTTACAGAATATTAATTGAAAAAGTATCAACTGCAAATTATTTTTTGTAAAGAATATAGCAAATCCATTCACTAGGGGTACCTACCATTCGTACCCTCCCCTAAAAGATAGACTTGCTAAATTTGGATTCTAAGAAAAAGAGACCCCTTATGGTACACAAAAAAATATACTGAATGTTTAAAAATAAATTTTAAATATTAGTTATATTTACAAAATAAAAGTCATGCTAAAAAAGAATCGATTTTAAAAAGTGAGTCACAATAATTGCTATCAGGAGACTTTACCAAAAACATCAACTGCTTTAGCAATTATTAGAACTCAAGAATGAACTATCTCTATTGAAACCATGACAGGGTTTATTATAATTTAACTGCCTCACCTCTTCTCCGAAATAGGATTTTCCTATACAGTTGACAAGCACCATTAACAGGTGAAAAAGCGTAACATTTGTTTCTAAATAGCACACACTGTCACCAAGGAGAAACTTAAAATGCTTACTGCATCTGGCAAATGTATGTATTCATACTTGCAAGAATATGCATCCCAATCAATTTAGAGTTATGCTTCAAGGGAAGTATCAGATTGTGGAGAGGTGGGGCTGAGAAGGCTGATGCTTTTCAAGAGCGGTGGCATTTTCCTCACTTTAAGTCAGAATGTAAGTGCAGATTGTCAATTATTGATAATGAAAACTTTAACAAACACGAAGTATTGAGTCCACGACCTCTAACCGGTATTTATCATGTTATATTTCAAAAAGCTGTAATTCTAGGTACATATAAAAGGAAGACACTTCTTAAACAAAAATGCAAAATGAGTAATAGCAAATGACGGTTTAAAAGGTTTTAATGCTGGAAAAAAATCCTGAAGGCCTCCAGCGAGTTGTATGGCTAGAAAATGAAACATAAAAATTATTCAGAATCATCTAATCTGAGCTGTACCTTAGACACACTCTGAAACGGTATCACCAAGGAATTATATGTTTATTACATAATACTGCTTTGCCCTTGCCTATCACCTTTAATCAAGGGATCTCAAAGCACCACAGAATCATCAAGGCCTTAAAATACAGTCCAGAACAGAAACAGTTGTATTTGATAACTACAGCTATTAATACAACCTTGCCATCCCTTCCCAGCACCCCGATCCGTACACTAGCTTCCAAACCTCCTCTCTGACTTGGAAACAGTATTCTCCAAATCACCCCAATTTGCGAGTGAAGCTACGCACATTCAGCTCCTTCTCGTCACTGGGCCTAAATAAAGGAAGTTGTTGCACTGTTTTAATCTCACAGATCTATTGCACGACAACTTCTGTGACAGACATATAGTACGTAAGGTGATCATATCACACAGTGTGCATGATGATATAAGACGGAGGTTTTAGCCAGAGAGCAAGTCTTTGCTGGAGGGTATGAGCCCACAGAGTATCCATCGGGGAAAGACGGTTTTCCTGCTCCATCCAGAGACCTATCTAGGCAACTTCACCAACAGGGTGAAGGAAATCCAGTCTGGCTAGCCTTAAGCCGGCAGGAGACTATGCTCCGGTGTGTAGGGGAAAGGAAAACTAAAAGGACAGTGCTCTAGTTTTAAGACTCAGGAAGGAGAGTGTTGGGTTGCTCTGTGGCCACCCAGGAGACAGAATATTGTGGTTCCTTTGCATTTAAACAGTGCACTGAAAGGGAAATCAAACACAAGCAAAATGTCTTTAAACCAAGGTCAAAATATGCCATTTAGAGCCATTTAATTTAATTTTACAGCCCGTAAATGGGGTTCATTCTAACTGAAACATCTGACATTTTAAAATTTAATCCTCAGCAAAGTTCAATTTTGTTTTTTCACTGAAATATACAAATGCTCAAATGTTAACTTCATATATATGAGCATAACTACGTTCACTTCAATTCTTTCATAAAGGAGATTATTCTCCTTCCTGTTAATTGCATTACGTTTGTCCCCAGAACAGCAAACAGTAATTTCACCTCACACAAACCCACCTTCCCAGCGCTGTAAGCCTACACGGTTCCTGTTAATCAACAGTTTCATAAGCTTAACCTTCTTCATGAACAAAAAGAAAAGCGTCAGTAAACAAGAGTACTTTGGTTTCCAGTTCTTAACATTCCAGGATCAAGGTTCAATCAATAATGTGTTTTATTAGCCTTTAAAAGCCCAGTGATGTCATACTACTAAGTATTTGGTACTAAAAGTCCTGGAATATTCATTAAAAGTACCAAAATACAGTCAGCCTGGATTTGTGAACATTCCAAAACGTCTATTTCTGTCGCCGTACTTGTTCTCCCAAACGTTTCGAAAAAGCTCACAGCAAATCCTGGCCGAGTTTCTAAGAGATAAGACGTCCCCACTTCTTGGAAATACCCGGCTTGCACCTACTGCATCCATGAGCAGTGTCACAGGGCAAGATCCCCGATTTCCTGCCAACCTCTGTATCCAGCAGGGACACCCGGCCTCAGCTCTGTCGTTTTCAGAAGCTTTCAGACACAAGTATTCAGAGGTTTCTAGCAAAGCGGAAGAGATTTTTCTCCACTTCAAGGCACCTTGCTACATGTTCCCAACTTCTCCATTGTCTTTTACCATTTAGAAAACGCAACCAAGTGAGAAGATCCGTATTAAAAGCAGCGCTTTCAACGAGAGCGACACCAGACCCTCCAACTTCTTCCACAATCTCCCAGCACCGTGGCTTCCCCACCCCCACCCCGCAAACCTTCACCCTACGCCTGCATCCTTTCTGATTAAACGAGATTGGAAACCACAATTAAATCAAAGGCTGTCGTTAACTCTTAATCCTTCACTTACCATATCCGCCGGGACATTACTGGACATCTTGCCGTTTGACATATACCCAGATGTTTACGCAAAGAAAAAAAAAATTTTTTTAAGACAACAAATTAAAAAAAAGAGAAGTCTTCGAGCTAACAGAAATCAATCTTCAAGATCTTAATTAGTTCGAGATGTGCTCTCCAAAAATAATTTTTTTAAATAAAACAGTAAGTTCTTTCCGAGCCGAAGTGCCGGCCTGGCCGTGCGCAGAGGAACAATCGCCGGCAGAGCTGTGGCCGGAGCGGAGCAACTCCCGGGTCTCTGAAGTCAGCAGCAGCGGCAGCAGCAGCGCCAGGACCGGCCGCGCCAGGTGGACCGAGCCGAGTGACACACGGACATGGAGCGGGGTGGGAGGGGGTTAAATCGCCTTCCTCCTTTCCCAGCCCCGCCGTGATTCACACCCGCTCCCGAGTCGAGTCCTCATGAAGCGGGAGGAGGATACCCGGGCGCCGCGACACACAGAGAACTTATGTGGCTACACATGGACGTGTCCCCGGCGACCGGCGCGGGCAAACGGCTCTCAACTCGCGCGGCCGGGGCCGCGGAAACCCGCGCTCAAGGGCATTTAACTCGTTGGCAGCCGAAGCGCTAGCCCGGGCCGGAGAGCCCGGGGCGGCGAGCGGGGGGTTGGGGGTGGGGGGGAGCGCGGGGCGCTCGGCCCGCCAGGAGCGAGACCCCCACGGCCCGTCGGGGCTCAGGCCGCGGGCGCCTCCGGGCAGCCGCGAGGCTCGGGGCGCATCGTCTCCGGCTTCCCAGCGCTCCTCTCCCGCCTCCTCCGCCTGCGCCTCCCCCCCACCGTCTCCGCCTTCCGCTCCCCTCCCCGGCCTCGCGAGCTCCCTGCGACGCCGACTTCGGCCGGACCCCGGAAGAGGCCGGGTCCTTCCTCTCCTCAACCCGGGAACCTTTTCCTCTCAGAACTCCGTCCCTCTGCCTCCTCCTCCTCCACTTTTCAGTCCCCGACGCCGCAGCCGCCTCCTGTCATCACCCCTCAAGCCAACATGGCGGCGGCGGCGGCAGCTGCTGGAGCGCGAGCCGGGGGCCCGCGGAGAGCACGGCGCCCCCTCCCCCCTACCTTCCTCGCAACCACCGCCCCCGCCCTCCTTCTCCCCACCACCCCCCCTTTCCGCGAACACCGAGTGCGTCACTACGGAGACCACCCTGGAGCATCACGGGAAATGTAGTCTACGCGGTGGGGGTGGGGTGGGGAGCGGGACACCAAACGCGTTCTAGCCGGACTCCGAGGCCACGCCCCTCCTAGCAACAGTTGCTAGGAGAGGAAAGCTCGCTCTAGCCCGGCGACTGCCCAGGAGTTTAGGGAGATACCTGCTGCCAGGAGGGCTGTGATCCTGCGAATTACTGGGGGGGGAAATGATTCTGCACGGAGAAATTCCCTCATGCACAATATACTCGCAGACTTAAAACATGGTTTACCTCCAAGCAGAATCATTCATTTTAACGACAGCGCGCTCTCCACATCCTGCAATCTCAAAGCATTTCATATAGTGATTTCATCTAGGTCTCTCCTCAACAATACATTTGGAGGATCAGAAGCAATCATTGATTTCCAATAAGGTCCTAGAAGTTCAGCAAGAGTAAGGATATCATTAAGCAGGGAGAATGTTTGAACATGTGTTTCTTGACGACCCAGGGCCATAAAACTACAATCCAGTTAATCGAAATTACCCAAAACTACATTCAAGACAATAGTGTGTGAACCAAAAACTGTGTTAGATACAATAGTGTATGATGCAAAATCTCTATCAGGAAACAGCTACCCATGCCAAACCACATGGGGTGACACGAGTTTACCAGGCTAGCCCTGAAATCCCACTTAACTCAGAATGTTTTTGAAAACTTATACACCTGCAGTGATTAGCAAACAACAGAAAATAATACCATCAGTGAGAGACTTAGATGAAGAATATGTCTACCCTAGATTTAGGAATGAAATGCAGAGACCGCAAACGTCTATCTGACTCATATCTCTCTTAGTTCTCTGAGTGTTTTAGGAAAGGCCATCTCAATAAGATACCTGTATAAAAATGCCAACAGACTTAAGTATCTGAAAGCCACCTCTCCAACCTCCAGCTCTGTGACGCTTGTTTTAGGAAAGGCCATCTCAATAAGATAACCTGTATAAAAATGCCAACAGACTTCAGTATCTGAAAGCCACCTCTCCAACCTCCAGCTCTGTGACCTCATCTGTGAAACAATCTTGCCTACCTTCCAGGGGTCAAGTAGGGGCAGTTGTGAGGATGAGTCCGTGCATGGGAAATAAATCACTTTGTAAATAATATGCATCGTTTGATGTGAAATGTTACTACTTATTCATTCAGCAAACCCTCCAGGCCCTCAGCGAGGCACCGGAAGTTTAATAGATGACTAACCCAGGCAGTGTCCTCCATTGGCTAGGAGCCTGTGTCATTCTCCCAGCAATCTCTCCAGTCAGGTGTGTCTATCATGATGGAAACCCTCAGGAAGTTTAGAGTACCTACCTCTTGAATAGCCTGGCTGGAGAAATTCCAAACACTCCCGGGGGTGTACATCATCCTGGGGTGAGTTAGGGTGGTAACCAGGAAGGAGGAGGGTATGTCAAATTCCCAGAAAGACCAAAGGGCAGAAGACAAAAGAGACCCAAACCTGGAGTAGATTTCAGGACTTGATCTAGATATGTCTAAGTCTGTAGCTGTGTGAGTCTCCCTGGCCTCATTCCCCACATGTAGCAACCTCAGCGCCCTCTCCACCAGCCCTCTAGGAAATAAGGACTGCCAAAGGTGCTTCAAGGAGCTCACCAAGTTCGTCCTCCACCCCCACTCCAAATCCCAACTTTCATCCAGCTGCTGCCCTGGCCAAGGCTCTGCTAAGTCTGAAAGTAGAAAGACAAGAAGGAGAAGACAGCAGGATGTATAGAAGCCTCAACCCACTTCCTCTGCTCTTTCCCAATAATCATACAATGATAAGAGAAGTAATGACCTCCGCCGCCAGCCCAAAACCTTGGCATCTCTGACACGTGGTGCTCTGTTTGCTGCCACAGCAAAACGCCACATCTTTCAAAAGTAAAGTCCTCACACCTGGCTGTGTTGCTAATCATTCTTCTAAGAGAGGCTGCGACATTATTCTCCATAAAATTCATTATCGCTCTTCCCTAATAGTGTTAAGGCATAAGGAAGCATGACCAGACACCACCGCAGATTTTTGCACTCTCCTGTCTACTCTGTACTTCCCGATTCAGGTGGGTAAGATGAGAGGCTGGAGAAAGAACCCCTGTGTCCACAATAGAAAAGGGTAGCATCTTTTTGATACCTTCAATCCACTGTCAGCAACAATCTAAAGAAAGTGAATGACACAGCATTTTTTTATTGGGAAAAGCAACTCCATGGGAAATCAGAAGCCTTGCTTCTGCCAATGAATTTGCTGTGTGACCTTTGCCAAGATGCTTTGCTTCTCTGAGCCTCAATTTCTTCATCTGCAGAGATTGGACTAAAAGTCTCTAAGTCGCTTCTAAGAGTCTATGAAGTCAAGTTCCGGAAGAATAACACATGACACCCATGATCTGTTAAAAATATCTCTCCCAAGTGACTGCTCACATGTATAAGGGTTTTTTTTTTTTTTTTTTGGAGGTGGGATGGGGTGGAGCTGAGTGTGATGGAAATATTCTAAAATTAGATTATGGCAATGGCTGCATAATTCTAGAGTAGATACACCATAAACCATTGAATTTCACACTTTATGTGGATGAATTTATTTTTTATTTTTAAAATTACAGTTAAATATACATAATATAAAATTTACCATCTTAACTTTTTTGGAGCACACAATTCAGTGGTATTAACATTCCCTTTGTTGTACTACACTCACTACCATCCATCCACAGAACTCTTTCATCTTGTGAGACTGAAACTCCAAATCAATGAACAACTTCCCATTCCCCTTCCCTCCAGCCGTTGGCAACCACCAGCCCCTTTGTCACCTCCATCCAATGTTGCCCAAGGCTGACCCGGTCTTCTTTGGTTCCAGTGTAAGAGTCAGTTTGATGTTTTACTTTGTAAAAGTATACTGCGTTTCTTTCTTATGAGAAAACCTATATGAAGCCCCCTAATGCCAATGTGAAAACTATCAATAGAAGTGTCCTCAATAAATGTCACTTTCCTACCATAATAAAAGATCAAGGACTTTTTCTCTGAAACAGGAGATAATTTGATAGTTACTGGTTTAGTAATGGACTTTCCCCTTTTAGTCATATATATATAATTGACTATGCCAGGTCTTAGTTGCCGCACGAAGGATCTAGTTCCCTGACCAAGGATCAAACCCAGGTCCTCTGCATTGGGAGCACAGAGTCTTAGCCCTTGGACCGTGAGGGAAGTTCCCCCACCTTTAGTCTTTACTCTTTCCAGAACAGAATGAATATACTATGTGTGTTTGTAGATTTAAGAACTGTGCTATGAATACATTTTTTGGGATGTGAAAAAAAGAGTTAAATTGTCTAAGGCAAGGGAACAGGCGGACACGTGGCTGGCCTGTTTTCACTCCCGAGAAGACCCTTACACACGAGTCGCAATTATGTCTAGCCTTTTAACCTTACACTCCCCTAACCAGACATTCCCAACCCTGTTCCTATAAAAATCACTAGGAGCCATTTAAAAAGATGGATGCCCCACCCCTACCCCAGCACAAGTAAGTCAGACTCTCCTGAACCACACATGACGCCACTATCTTTCAAAGCTCACCCAAGTAATTCACTTGTGTAGCCACAATTGAGAAACACTATGTAAGTCAAATTCCTTCAAGTTCAGCTTCTTTCCTATGTGATCCAGCAATGCCAATCCTGGGCACATACCCTGAGAAAACCGTAATTCCAAAAGATACATGCACCCCAATGTTCATAGCAACACTATTCACAACAGCCATGACATCAAAGCAACCTAGGTGCCCATCAACAGAGGAGTGGATAAAGAAGATGTGGCACATATATACAATGGGACAATAAAAAGGAATGAAATTGTGCTATTTGCAGAGACATGGATGGACCTAGAGACTGTCACATGGGTGAAGTAAGTCAGAAAGAGAAATACAAATATTGTATATTAACGCACATATGTGGACTCTAGAAAATGGTACAGATGAACCTCTTTGCAAAACAGAAATATAGACACAGGCGTAGAGAACAAATGCATGGACATAAAGGGGGTAAAATAGGCGTGGGATAGATTGGGAGATTGAGATTGACATATTAATATGGACACTACTATGTATAAAATATATAACTAATGAGAACCTGATGCATAGCACAGGGAACTCGACTCAGTGCTCTATGGGGACCTAAATGAGAAGGAAATTCAAAAAAGAGGAGATACATGTATGGCTGATTCACTTTGCTATACAGCAGAAACAAACATAACACTGTAAAACAGCTCTACTCCAATGAGATCTTCCCAGCCCAGGGATCAAACCCGGGTCTCCCACATCGCATGTGGATTCTTAACTATCTGAGCCACCAGAGAAGCCTTACTCCAATAAAAATTCATTCAAAAGTAAGATCAGCCTCCTTCCTCTTTGTCAGTCTTGTCTTAATAATGAGTGACAACCTGCAGGTACTGTGATTTGCAAAGGTGGCCACAGTCATAAAGATGAAAAGAATAATCATCATTGCCCTGCTCTCCCCTCCCCCACCCCACTGTGCTCATTCAGCCACTCAGATGTTGACCTCTCCTCTGATACAGCCCGAGTCTCTTTATCTCAAGACATTTCCCTCTTTGCTCAGAGTCCAGTAAGAGATAGAGATGGGGAAGGTGAAATTTAAAATACCATGTCATGTGTTGATAAATGCCACCATGGGAACTAGCACCCAGCACTCGGAAAGCACACAGGAAATGAGGCAAATTTAGCTTTGAGGTATCTGGGATTGAACTGGGTGAAGGCTGGTTGAACAGTGGGGTGATCAGAAAGAGCACACACACACATATGTACACACTCCACCCAGATAGGAAACCCCTTACCTTTAGAAACTTTTGATCTGTCCAAGACTGTGTATGCTAATTTATTGTTCAGTCGCTCAGTCGTGTCCAGCTCTTTGCAACCCCATGAACTGCAGCACGCCAGGCTTCCCTGTCCTTCACTGTCTCCTGGAGTTTGCTAAGACTCATGTCCATTGAGTCGGTGATACCATTCAACCACTTCCTCCTCTGTTATCCCCTTCTCCTCCTGCCCTCAGTCTTTCCCAGCATTAGGGTCTTTACCAATAAGTTCGTTCTTTGCAACAGGTGGCCCCAGGATTGAAGCTTCAGCTTCAGCATCCCAGTGTGTGTTCAGTCGTTTCAGTCATGTCCAACTCTTTGAGATGCTATGGACTGTAGCCCTCTAGGCTCTTCTGTCCATAGGATTCTTCAGACAAGAATACCGGAGTGGGGGTTGCCATGCCCTGCCTCAGGGGATCTTTGAAATCCAGGGATTGAACCCGAGTCTCCTGCAGCTCCTGCATTGCCAGTAGATTCTTCACCAGAGTCACTGGGGAAGCCCTTCAACATCAGTCCTTTCAATAAATATTCAGGGTCAACTTCCTTTAGGATTGGTGCGATCTCCTTGCTGTCCTTTGGTTGAAAAAAATCCTGTTCCTTGTGATTTTTCATTTTGCATTGAGATGATCTCTATCTGGTCAAACCTTTCCCTGTGTGTAAGAAATAAACATTTCTGAAGGCTTGCCTTCAGAAACAGGGCAGCAAGCAGAGTAAGGTCCAGGGCCAGGGTGGAGCAAGCCCCAGAATCTTGCCTGATGCACAGCTGGGAGGGGCCCCCCACAGCTGGAGGATGCATCTTCCCCTGGCTGGGCATGGGTCACATGACCCTGGAGTTCCAAGGGTCTTTTATTTTGCTGCACTGCCTGGCATGTGGGATCTTAGTTCCCCAACCAGGGATCAAACCCACACCCCCTGCACTGGAAGCGCAGAGTCTTAACCACTAGACCCCCAGGGAGTCCCTTAAGGGTCATTGTAGTACAGCTATCAATCAGGTAACAGTCAGAAATTATTTCCTTCAGTTCAGTTCAGTTCAGTCGCTCAATCGTGTCCAACTCTTTGCGACCCTGTGGGCTGCAGCACACCAGGCCTCCCTGTCCATCACCAGCTCCCAGAGTTTACTTAAACTCATGTCCATTAGTTGGTGATGCCATCCAACCACCTCATCCTCTGTCGTCCCCTTTTCCTCCTGCCCTCAATCTTTCCCAGCATCAGGGTCTTTCCCAATGAGTCAGCTCTTCGCATCAGGTGGCCAAAGGATTGGAGTTTCAGCTTCAGCATCAGTCCTTCCAATGAATATTCAGGACTGATTTCCTTTAGGATGAACTGGTTGGATCTCCTTGCAGTCCAAGGGACTCTTAAAAGTCTTCTCTAACACCACAGTTCAAAAGCATCAATTCTTTGGCACTCAGCTTTCTTTATAGTCCAACTCTCACATCCGTACATGACTCCTGGAAAATCCATAACTTTGACTATACAAACCTTTGTTGGCAAAGTAATGTCTCTGCTTTTTTTTTATTTATTTATTTTTGTCTCTGCTTTTTAATAAGCAGTCTAGGTTGGTCATAACTTTTTCCAAGGAGTAAGAATCTTTTAATTTCGTGGCTGTAGTCACCATCTGCAGTGATTTTGGACCACCCCCCCAAATTATTTCTTTATTTACAAATAATTTACATACCTAATATAGTTCCTGGGCCACAACATCACGAGTGAAGGAGGTGACACCCAGTTTTGCTACAGATAGGCAGCTTTATTATTCCTCTTTTGGGCTGTAGCCACCTTTCCTTCCAACTATCTGTAAACTCCTTCAGGGTCTGAGCTGGGTTTTATTCATCTCTGAAGCCCCAGTGCTTAACATATTGTAGGAATAGCACCCAATAACCTTGTCAGTAAGCACACGGAAGAGACGAACCTCTACATTCTCTTCCCAATTCGGTGATTTTGCAAAGTCAGGGATTATCTTTTGATGTTCTATTCAGACCTAGGAGTGTGCCTCATTAAGGCAGAAATGATATTCAGGCTTCGCTCATTTGCTTTCCCATGACTAAGAGAATATGCCAATGGAAAGACGATTTTTGTGTGCAGGCTGGAATTCACCTTGAAAAAGTGAGTTCTGTTTTTTAATGGTAACATGTTTTTAACAAGTCTTTTTGCAAACAAACAGCCATGGGAGTTGGGCAGACTATATTCACGGGCCACCAGAAAAGCAGCCCCCATCTGACCTCCTGCTGATGTCCTACAATGCTTTTCTTCCCGACTCAACCCCACTTTGCCCACACCATTGCAGGGTTTTGCCTGCACTATTGAATATCTAAAGTTGAATCTAGAAGGAACCTTAGCAATGGCATCATCTCCAATGAGGAAATAGAAACTCTTAAAAGGTACCCATGTCTTCTCTATAATTTTCCAATGAACATAAGAATGAGTTTCCTCTAAGATGTTCCAAGAAACCAAAAGGCAGAACGGTTCCTAGCGGCATTATGTAATTGTTGAATTATTACATGATTCTATGTTAAGTCATGACAAATATACCAAACGAATATAAAATGCATCATCAAATTGATTTCCTAAAATACAGTCATTATGCTTGGTTTTCATTGCCATGCAAATCAGTCCACCATCATAGGATTATTCAATGAAAAGGCATTTTTTAATGCCAAAAGTAATAAAACTCTATTCAATAATAATAAAAAATCCTGTATAAGATTATACTCTCATCAATGTAGGCAAGAGAATTCTCTTGATTACTAATCTTGTGGCATGAACTGGAAATTCTATTTTTTTTATACCCTAATAACCTCTACAATAGTCATTGGACTTTTGTTTGTTTTTATTTTTTTAAATTGAAGGATAGTTGATTTACACTGTTACATTAGTTTCAGATAGTTACTGTTTTTGAGACTAGTTTTTTGATTGATTGACCCATACTAAGTCCATGCTGTTCAAACTGTGTTTTTTTCTTTACCAAGGGAGACAGTGACATTGTCCATCAATAAATGTATTGCACATTATATTAATATCTAAGGCAGAGAAATCCAGGAAAGATTTCTCCAAAGCCTTGTGTATGGTTGTGAAGGCTTCCAGTGTATCACATTGACAGGGAGATAACTAATCGGAAGGGCTGGGACCAGAGAGTGGCCTCTGTCATCATCACTGATTCAGCTCTTGAGTCAGGCTTTGTTGGGCAACCACCCATGTGGCTGCATTTCATGACCATGTTACATGGAATAATCAGCACGCGCCTCCTCCAGCATGCCAATCAGAGACTTCACACAGGAGCCGGGACCTAACCATCTCTCAAGGGCAGCAGTGATAAAGGAATTGCCCTGCTTAACTGGGCATCTCCTTCAGCAAGTCAGGAGGCTTCATGCCACATCACCTTCTCATCTTTCTGGGGAATTCAGATGTCATAAATTTATCACAGTGGCAACCTTTGATGTAAGGTCACAGACAAAAGTGTTAGTCATTCATTGCATCTGACTCTTTGCAACCCCATGGACTGTAGCCCACCAGGCTCCTTTGTCCTCGGGATTCTCCAGCCAGGAATGCTGGATTGAGTAGCCAGTTCTCTCCTCCAGGAGATCTTCCCAACCCAGGGATCAAACCCAGGATTCCTGCATGGCAGGCAGATTCTTTACTGTCTTATCTATCAGATAAAAGAGAAGACCTAAAGCGAACTTAAATCAACAGATTCCAGTGAAAGAGAGAGGGGAAAGTAACATATTGGTTATGAATGTGGGCCCTATATTTAAATCCTGGCTCTGCCACTTACTACATGTGTAAATGTGGGTAAGTTACTCAATTTTTTCATCTTAAAAAAAAATTGTGAAATAGAAAAATACATACAAAATACAAAAATTTAAAAGAGAACTGTTTCTAGCACATGATAAGCTGTCAATAATAGGCGATGATGACAATTATCATAATAAAATGAGATACACTGGGAGAGACTTCAAGTGTTTGTCTCACTCTCTTTTTCTGCTGTACTAGGATTTTCATTTGTGATAGTAACTTGACTAAACCAGCTTCTCTTAGGGCCTGAGTTTTCAGCTATTTGTTCTTGTTCAGCTGGGATCCAGCCATACTGTCTGCCTCTTGTTATAAAGACCAGTAGAACCACACTGATGAAAAGCCTGGCCTCGTGGAGATATGGGTTTGATCCCTGGGTTAGGAAGATCCTCTGGAGAAGGAAATGGCAATCCACTCCAGTATTCTTGCCTGGGAAATCTCATGGACAGAGGAGCCTGGGGGGCTACAGTCCATGGGGTCGCAAAGAGTCTGAAATGACTGAGTGGCTAAACAACAACAACAACAACTATATGTGTGTGTTTATGTGTGTGTGTATAACTGAATCACTTTGCTTATACCTAAGCTAACACAACATTGCAAATTAACTATACTTCAATTTTAAAAATGATTTAAGGGACTTCCCTGGTGGTCAAGTAGTTGGGGCCCTTCACTTCCACAGCAAGAGGACTGGTTTGATCCCTGGACAGGGAACTAAGATCCTGAATGCTGCATGGTACGGCCAAAAATAGATAAATAAAAAAGGTTTAGAGAGAGAGAAGGAAAAGACAAGAGGAGACTAGAAATAAAAGCGGGGGAGGGCAGCAGAAGGCAAGCTCTCCCAGGTAAGCTCATTTGGGCACCATTTGGGTTTTCACATACTTTATTTTGTGTAATCTTTACAACAGCCCTGGGAGGTCGCGTCGTTTTGCCCATTTTACAAATGAAGGAGAGACTCAGGAGTAAGACAACTTTCTCAGAATCACTAAGATTCTGACTCAGATCTGTTTAATTTTGAGGATTCAGGAGAAGGGCAGCGAACAATCAGAAAAAGCACCCTGCGGCAGTTTGCATTAACTCATGAAGACAGAGTTAAGTTAAAAATCTTAGAGAAGCAGAAGCCTCACTCTCCTTCGCAGATGCAGACACGCTTCTCTTCCACAAACAGCAAAAACAGGCAAGTATCTATAGGAACCCAGAAATAAGTTATTGCCTTCATAAAATACTGGCCTTTGAGTTTAGTTTCTTCTAAGGTTATAATGACAGAGGATCCTGGCAGGCTAAGGTCCATGGGGTGGCAAACAGTTGGACACGACTGAGTGACAAGTATATAATTTACCCATTAAACTCACTCTTGGGGTTCTCATATTCCTGGAAAGGTGTTCCTTCTTTCTGTACAAATATGATTCCAGGTAGCTCTGCATCATGACATAGTCAAAGAAATTGAAATGAAACTTTGCCAGTTATTTAATAACAAATCACACGACTAACATTTATTAGCACAAAGAGATGGCAAGCTTCAGTGAATCTCCTGACACCATAAAATACTTGCAGGCCTGAATGGATCTTCTGCTTTTTTACTCTTTTCTTGCAAACACCATTCCTTTAGGACAGAAGCAAGTGGCTCAAAGCTCATTTTTTAAAGTGTTCTAAAGAAGCGCTTGTCAAATTTCAAATTCAAATTCCTTCCAGGCTGCACATTGAACGAAGTGAAGGATGAGTCTGTTGAAGCTTGAGGGTGCTTTCTGCTACACCTGGTGGTACTTTGGGGCCGAATGTCTGGTCATTAAATTAAAAGGCCAGCCTACTCTGAATAAGATTATTCCTTTGAAATATGCTAAATAATAGCTACAAAATACTTTGGGGAGAGTTTTGTTGGCATTGGAGGTGCCTTTTTCCCTCCCAAATTTAAATTCCAGTTATAGCGTGACTTAGAATCTGCCTGCAATGTAGGAGACCCAGGTTCGATCCTTGGCTTGGGAAGATCCCCTGGAGGAGGAAATGGCAACCCACTCCAGTATTCTTGCCTGGAGAATCCCATGGACAGAGGAGCCTGGCAGGCTGCAGTCCATTGGGTCACAAAGAGTTAGATACAACTGAGTGACTAACACACATGTTCTTTACATGGGTACGTGCTATTTGGTTTTAGTTTCTATGTTAAGTCAAAAGTGTGAAGTCTCAAATTAACAAATAAATGGCAGTGACAATAATTCTTATGAGGCTCAGTATAGATTAGAAGTCTTGATTATAAATCAATGGTACCTGTCTTGTCAACGGTATGCTCTGGTTCTCAGCAGAGCTGCCTGCTGGCCCCCATGTTTTACTGGGTTGTGATGCCATTGAGTTGGCACCCTATTCACTCTTTATTTACTGCACTTGGGTGTGTTTATTTTCATTCTTGTAAAAATTTCTGCTGACTGCAAGATATGCAAAGCTTTCACATCAAAGATAGGGACCTACCATTTTTGGAATCAATCATTTTTTTATAGGATGGTTCATTATGGATTCTTTAACTCAAGTAGATGGTCTTTTTCAGCCTTTGTTTTTTGCTCAAATGACCTAACTGGCTGTGGGTCTGGAATTCACTTTATCACGTGGATAAGTAAAGGGATATATAGTCCTGGGTGGAGGATTGGCACTTGTAGGTTTTGATCAACCGCTGTATTCTAATTCTAGCCTGATTGTAGAATCAGAGGAAAACTTAGAGAGGCACAACCTGTAAGGGTTAATCCATGAGGTTTCCAGCTTGAGTTCCTTCATGTCAGGGATCTGAAAAGATGGTGATGGGGAAGGGAGGAGGGAGGAATCCTTGAAATACTTTCAACTCTTTAAAATAGTTAATAGGAATTCTATATTTAAAACTGATAAGGCTGCTCGGGAGAATCAAATGTCACATTTCTTGGATTTTTGGCTGGAACATGATAGCATGATTCTCTCATGGAAAAAATCTATTAATAAAAACTTAATAAATGAAGTTCAGGAGATAAAAATCTTTCAGAAAAAGGGGGCACATTGGGGAAAGATAACAAAAAATTATGCAGAACCACTGACTGTTCATTGCTTTAATGTAAACCCTTAGCATCTCCTATGAAATGATGTGGCAGTGGACACAGGTCTACAGAGTGAACAAAAGACAAACCTCTGCTCTTGTGATGATAAAAAGTTAGTGTGGAGAGACAGAAAATAAATAGGCTATCCAGACAGCATACAAGTAACTGATATGGGTTGAATTGTGTCACTTTCAAACTCCACATGTTGAAACCCTAACCCCCAACGCCTCCGAATATGACTATCAGTCAGTTTAGTTCAGTCACTCAGTCGTGTCCTCATGGACAGAGGAATCTGGTGGGCTACAGTTTATAAGGTCACAAAGAGTCAGACGCGACTGAAGCAACTTGGCACTTTTTTTTAAGTTTGGTGTTTTTTTCATCACAGTTCATTTCAGTTGCTCAGTCATGTCCGACTCTTTCTAACCCCACGAACCGCAGCACACCAGGCCTCCCTGTCCATCACCAACTCCTGAGTCCACCCAAACCCATGTCCATTGAGTCAGTGATGCCATCCAACCATCTCATTCTCTGTCGTCCCCTTCTCCTCCTGCCCTCAATCTTTCCCAGTATCAGGGTCTTTTCAAAGGAGTCAGCTCTTCGTATCAGGTGGCCAAAGCATTAGAGTTCCAGCTTCAGCATCAGTCCTTCCAATGAATATTCAGGACTGATTTCCTTTAGGATGGACTGGTTGGATCTCCTTGCTGTCCAAGGGACTCTCAAGAGTCTCCTCCAATACCATAGTTCAAAAGCATAAATTCTTTGGCGCTCAGCTTTCTTTATAGTCCAACTCTTACATCCATACATGACTATTGGAAAAATTATAGCTTTGACTTGGAGAAGGAAGTGCCAACCCACTCCAGTATCCTTGCCTGGAGAATCCCATGGATGGAGGGGCCTGTAGGCTATAGTCCACAGGGTCGCAAAGAGTTGGACACGACTGAGTGACTTCACTCACTCACTCATAGCTTTGACTAGACGGACCTTTGTCGGCAAAGTAATGTCTTTGCTTTTTAATATGCTGTCTAGGTTGGTCATTGCTTTTCTTCCGAGGAGCAAGTGTCTTTTAATTTCATGGCTGCACAATTAGTTTTTTTATTTTTTTAAAGAGATTTCACAATATCCTTGAAGTAAGTGGAGTTGCCCTGGAATATTACATAACTAGGGTCTTGGAACTAGGATGAAAGTTATGTTACTATCACGTCTTACATGACAGGAACAACATTCTTTTGGTGTTTTGATGGAGCAATAGTTTTGAGGAGCCAACAGGAAAAAAAAAATGCCATTGTTTGCCTGGCTGATTTTAAAGTCTCATTTTCATGGAATGAAATTCATTTAAATGTCATTCTAAGGCAGTTTTTAGTTATTACATTCTAGTGATGGAGGAGTTTGTAATGTATTCATAGAAATAATTAAATGCTCATAATAGAGCTCTTGTTCACCATTTCTGAACACTGCATTCTTCTAAACTATAAAAGCTCAGAACCCTCCTATTATCTCTGATTGATCTCCCAAAATGCCCTCTCGTTCAATTTGAAGTAGTAAAACATGTTGAGGATTTTGAGAACCCGAAAGGGAAGTTCATAGAGGTTGATGGAGCTAAGCAACCAGAATTAGAAGTTTTCTTTTGAAAATGCATTACCTTGAACAACATTCAGCTGAAACTCTTGAGGAAAATGTAGATAGCGGGAGAGACAGAACCTTTAGGTGGGTTAGATTTCCCCCGCTCTGTGTTGTAGGGATAAAGTTCCAGAAAGAAATCATCAAAGCATGAAGGGTCTAGGCCACCAACACAGCAATCTTCATACCAGGGAACATGACTAAATTTCTCCTGTCTTAGTGACTGAAAGGAAAATTCTTCTTCTGCAAAACCTGCTCTCACTCCCACCATAGGATTGCCTCAGATCTGTAGAAACTGTGTCAGCATTTTGTGAAGGTGAAAGAGCTCTGATACAAAGGGCTACATTTGCTCTGAAGGCCTGGCAGGGACAAAGCAAGATTCTTTTTCTCCCTGGAGGGCTGGATGGTGCAATAAAAGACGAGCATGTGAGTAAGGGGTACAAAAGAGAACTATAAAGGCACAGTCCAGTCCTTTTTAATAGGAAGGAGGTCTTATTTTTAGTTTTCTATTCTCCTGGTTAGAAAAACATACTTCATCAACTAATTTTGACCTTTTCCATCTCTGTGGTTTTGTTTTACAACATCAGTTTACAGATTTCCGTGTTCTGCCCTCATGTCTCTTTGTGCTAGATTAACCCGCTCGAATAGAATCAGTTTTAAATGCATTCCTACTTTTTCAGCTCTGTGGAATATCAGGATTTTCTTTGTTTGTTTTTGTAGGATGTAATCTTCCAAATGGCCTGGTAAATTTTAAAAGAAAATCAGAGATATTCAAACTTCAGCTGTGCAAGGATCTTTTTTTTTTTTTTTTTTTTAATTGAAGGATAACTGTTTTACAATGCTGTGTTAGTCTCTGCTCTACAATGAAGTGATCAGCTATATGTATACATGTATCCCGTCCCTCCTGAACCTCCTTCCCACTCCCCACTCCCATCCCAGCCCTCGAGGTCATCACAGGGCCCTGAGCGGAGCTCCCTGTGCTACATGGCAGCGCCCCATTCAGCTGCCTATTTCACACATAGTAGTGTTTATATGTCAATGCTACTCTCCCAATTCATCCCACCCTCACCTCCCCCTCTGTGTCTACAAGTCTATTCTTTCTGGCTGCCTCTCTATTGCTGCAAGAATCTTGACCACCCTGCTCTGTGGCACAGGGACTTCAGACCACTTCTGTGCCTTATGTTTCCATTCCATTTACACCAAATTACCCCTTACACACTGATCATCAATGTTGCCAGAACTGGAGTGTGATTGGAGAAATCGATGCTTGTGTTCTTTAAACTAAAATTAAAACAATCAAAAAATGGGCCAAAGAACTAAACACATTTCTCCAAAGAAGACATACAGATGGCTAACAAACACATGAAAAGATGCTCAACATCACTCATTATCAGAGAAATGCAAATCAAAACCTCAGTGAGGTACCATTACACGCCAGTCAGGATGGCTGCTATCCAAAAGTCTACAAGCAATAAATGCTGGAGAGGGTGTGGAGAAAAGGGAACCCTCTTACACTGTTGGTGGGAATGCAAACTAGTACAGCCACTGTGGAGAACAGTGTGGAGATTTCTTAAAAAAACTGGAAATAGAACTGCCATATGACCCAGCAATCCCACTCCTGGGCATACACACCGAGGAAACCAGGTCTGAAAGAGACACGTGCACCCCAATGTTCATCGCAGCACTGTTTATAATAGCCAGGACATGGAAGCAACCTAGATGCCCATCAGCAGACGAATGGCTAAGGAAGCTGTGGTACATATACACCATGGAATATTACTCAGCCATTAAAAAGAATTCATTTGAATCAGTTATAATGAGATGGATGAAACTGGAGCCCATTATACAGAGTGAAGTAAGCCAGAAAGATAAAGACCAATACAGTATACTAACACATACGTATGGAATTTAGAAAGATGATAATGATAACCCTATATGCAAAACAGAAAAAGAGACCCAGATGTACAGAGCAGACTTTGGGACTCTGTGGGAGAAGGCGAGGGTGGGATGTTTCGAGAGAACAGCATCAAAACATGTATATTATCTATGGTGAAACAGATCACTAGCCCAGGCTGGATGTATGAGACAAGTGCTTGGGCCTGGTGCACTGGGAAGACCCAGAGGGATCGGGTGGAGAGGGAGGGGGGAGGGGGGATCAGGATGGGGAACACATGTAAATCCATGGCTGATTCATGTCAATGTATGGCAAAAACCACTACAATATTGTAAAGTAATTAGCCTCCAACTAATAAAAATAAATGGAAAGAATATATTAAAAAATAAAAAAATAAAATTAAAACAAAAGACCAATGCTCAGAGAAACAGATAAAGAAGGGTCTGCCTGCTTTAAGAAAGTCTGAAGGATTACCTTCCAGATCCGCAAACCCCATGCATTAGGAGGCGATTATTGGCTTTGTAAAAGAATTCTTGACTTTGCAAAGGAGCCACTAGAGGATTGTTTGATAGCTCTGTTGCACTGGAAATCATTTGGTTTACCTACCTTTAATTTATACCAAGAGCTCTTCTCTTGGGTAAAGCCAGTGATACCCTCCAAATGGCCAAGGATGCCAACCACTTACCAGAGAAAGTCTGACAGGTAACAGCTGTTAAAACTGGGTCGGCAGGAATTTCTTTAAGGATTAATGATGGGCAGACATCCATACATTGCGCTAAAATGTCCCCACTTCCAGGAAGCAGCCTGGTCTTGTCTGTCAATGAAGATCTGTTTGACTTGGTGAGATAATTATAAGCTGCTGATCTCAGATCCTGGCTGAGATAATATGGTTACAAAAATACACGAGGAGAATTAGTTCTAGTACAGAACCTTGAGATGAGAATTGTAGGGAGGGTCCAGAATCATTTTAAAAACTGTGAACATTTTCAAAGAGTTCCTATTGTGCATTTTAAGCTCATCTCAATGGAGAAGCACAAAGTGAGTTAATGAAAAATGTGGAATGCTCAGATCATAGCTTAATTATAGTTTTGTGAAAAATAATAAGTTAACATTTACCGAGCATGAGACACCATGGCCAGCCAGTGTATACTGGGCATTTTCTATCCCATTGAACACAAAGTCATAAATTGATGAACCCGACAATTTAAACCATGTTTAAAGGCAACCTTTATTTAAGTTAGAAGCAAAGTCTCCCTTACTGTAGGCTGGGATTTTCTTCCTAATAGCAAGGATTTTACATTTGCAAAGGGACACATAATGTTGAACTCATAGGTAATTAAACATTGACTTCAGTGCATCTAAATTATAGCTCCTTTTATAAAAAAGCTTAGAGTTAGGCATTATACATGTGTGATACGGCTTAAAAGTAAGATTAAAGCCTCATTTCACTTGCATTTATTTCCTCAAATAGCTTCCTAGGGTTTCTCTTTCCTTCCTCTTCTTGCATCCCCAAGGATTTTGCCACAGAAAAAAACTCCAAGCTCTCTTATAGACGGAGACAGAAGAGTCATTCTTGCCCAGTGATGGACATGACTTTCCCACTGTAGAGAAAGGGCACCCATTGGAGTCCTTTCCTCCTCACGTTGCGTGTGTGCTAAGTCACTTCAGTCGTGTCTGATGCTTTGCGACCCCAATTGTAGCCCACCAGGCTCCTCCGTCCAAGGAATTCTCCAGGCAAGAATACTGGAGTGGGTTGTCATGCCCTCCTCCAGGGAATCTTCCCAATCCAGGGATCGAACCTGCATCTCTTTACCTCTCCTGCATTGGCAGGTGGGTTCTTTACCCCTAGGGCCTCCTGGGAAGCCCTTTGTCTCCCCACTGGTGCTGAATGTCTCAAAACTGAAATTTTACGAAAGACCTTAACGGGATTAAGCCCTGGCCAAAACAATCGCCCTTGGCAGTTCTGCAAACTCTCTCTGAAGTTGGCGTGACTCACAGTGCCCTCACTGGGCCTTTCCGGTTCTTACACCTCTCTACCCACCTACTTCCTTACTCACCTGAGCTCTATTTTTAGGCGTCGATGTTATTTCATGGACTGACTTATAGCATGACAGCCTTGTTAGTTACCTTCAGCTGACATTGTTTTCTCATTGCTGCATGCATCCTGTCTTGTCTCCTCCGACAAGACCTACCTGTTCATCGTGACAGGTGTGTCAGAAGTGACTCACACTCCGCCACAGAGCCTGGGATAGCACGAGTCAGACAACACGTGTGCTTCTGGCTCTCAGCTCTGTGTTGGAGGCTTGGATCTCTGACCTGGTGAGCTTGGGAGGTCAGGGCTTGAAACAGTAACAGTTATTGATATATAGGAAGGGACGTTATTTTTTGAACTTTTTATTTCATATTGGGGTATCGCCAATGAACAATGTTGTGATAGTTTTAGGCTAACAGAGAAAGGGGTCCGCCACACATATCCATGTATCCATTCTCCCTCGAACTCCCCTCCTATCCAGGCAGGCTGCCACGTAACACTGAACAGAGTTCCATGAGCTATACAGTAGTTCCTTGTGGTTATCCATTTTAAATATAGCAGTGTGTACATGGGACATTATTTTTAATATTCACATTTATTCAATATTTTGAAAGTGAAAGTCACTTAGTCATGTCTGACTCTGCGACGCCATAGACTGTAGCCTGCCAGGCTCCTCTGCCCGTGGAATTCTCCAGGCCAGAATACTCGAGTGAGTCACCATTCCCTTCTCCAGGGGATCTTTCCAACCCAGGGATAGAACCCAGGTCTCCAACCTTGCAAGTGGATTCTTTACCATCTGAGTCGCCAGGGAAGCCCTATGTGAAAGTTCCTCAGTTGTGTTTGACTCTTTGTGACCCCCCTGGACTATACAGTCCATGAAATTCTCCAGGCCAGAGTACTGGAGTGGGTAGCCTTTCCTTTCTCCAGGGGGTCTTCCCAACCTAGGGATCGAACCCAGGTCTCCCGAATTGCAGGCAGATTGTTTACCAGCTGAGCCACAAGGGAAGCCCTCTTCAATATTAGATCTTGCCTAAAAGTTTCTTCCTTGACAGGTGAAAATTACATTGACTTCTCCTATTTCACCTTCTCAATATACTTGAAAAGGTCACAATTCTACAAATATGTCATAATTCTACAAATGTCATGCACTTCAGAGCCAAGACATACACCATACCTGTAGTTTCTTTAAATCAATAGCACAGTGTTACATTGTTGCTAATGTTTCATCCAGCCCTTAATCTCTTCCCTGCACAATACACCAGGCTCTCTTTCTCCCAGTGCTTCCTCTGACTGTTTACGTGTTTGAATTTCTGCTTTTTCCGGTTACCTTCCTCTTAGGGCCCTCTGTCCCGCTCCAGCCTGAGTTACTGCCTCCTCAGCTTGCTTTATCGTTGTTATTCAGGCTTTCTTTCAGCCCTATCCTCACTGGATCCACTTCTCCTACATCCTTTCTAATTTTAGTCCCTAGTTTTGCCTGAGTTACCATTCTCCAATATCTAGGAATGTTACTTGCATGAAATAATGGCTTTATTTTACGCAACTTGGAATTGCTAGTTTTGCAATGCAGGGGATGTTTCTTCAGGAGAAAATAAGAGAATGGGGGAGGTAAGAAAAAAATTTTTTTTTATCGTGGGTAACTTAAGATGTGTTCATAACTTTTTTTTTAACTTGTTTCCTGCCAGGGGTCTACTGTCATAAATGACAGTGGGATGAAAGAGAGGGAGAAAAGGAAGAGGCTGGCAAGATAAGGATGCTGAAAGAAAAGATAAGAGGCCACCGGGTGACTTCCCCAGTGTTTATAACCCTGCTTCCACTCTACCTGTATGGGTTCCATCTCTAGTTAGGAAACTTAAGATACCGGCCAAAAGAAAAAAGGTCACTGTGAGGTCACTTCCTCCCTGTTTTCCAAGGCCAACCTTGCATTTCAAGGTACTGTTATCTTCAAGGAAGCTGGTTTACAGTTACATGCCTGTCATAAGCTGTTGCTTCAGAGTTCAAGACACAGGCTCAAGTGACTGTATTTCTATTAGAAGTGATGCCAGGGGGGCTCAGGCAAGTGTGTTTATGCAGCTGGTATTTGGTGATTCAGGTGGGCTCCCGCGTCTGCTCGTTGTCTAGTTCCCGGGCTATTAAACAGTAAAGTTGGCTGTGATGGTTTCAAGAAGTATTGGGTATCAATACTGGGTCTATCAGGGGTAGCCCCTACTTCCAAAGTGGAGGACGTTGGGGGGGGGGGTGGTCACAGTTTTGCTGGAAGGACTGAAGCCAAGAGGCTTTTCTAGAAGCAGTAGTTCTATATGGCACTCACTGTTTTTATTTATTTATTTTTCTTTTCCATTTATTTTTATTAGTTGGAGGCTAATTACTTTACAATATTGTAGTGGTTTTTGCCATACATTGACATGAATCAGCCATGGATTTACATGTGTTCCCCATCCCGATCCCCCCTCCCGCCTCCCTCCCCACCCCATCCCTCTGGGTCTTCCCAGTGCACCAGCCCTGAGCACTTGTCTCATGCATCCACCCTGGGCTGGTGATCTGTTTCACCCTTGATAGTATACTTGTTTCAATGCTATTCTCTCAGAACATCCCACCCTCGCCTTCCCCCACAGAGTCTAAAAGTCTGTTCTGTACATCTGGGTCTCTTTTTCTGTTTTGCATATAGGGTTATCGTTACCATCTTTTTAAATTTCATATATATGCATTAGTATACTGTATTGGCCTTTATCTTTCTGGCTTACTTCACTCTGTATAATGGGCTCCAGTTTCATCCATCTCATTATAACTGATTCAAATGAATTCTTTTTAATGGCTGAGTAATATTCCATGGTGTATATGTACCACAGCTTCCTTAGCCATTCGTCTGCTGATGGGCATCTAGGTTGCTTCCATGTCCTGGCTATTATAAACAGTGCTGTGATGAACATTGGGGTGCACGTGTCTCTTTCAGCTCTGGTTTCCTCGGTGTGTATGCCCAGGAGTGGGATTGCTGGGTCATATGGCAGTTCTATTTCCAGTTTTTTTTAAGAAATCTCCACACTGTTCTCCACAGTGGCTGTACTAGTTTGCATTCCCACCAACAGTGTAAGAGGGTTCCCTTTTCTCCACACCCTCTCCAGCATTTATTGCTTGTAGACTTTTGGATAGCAGCCTTCCTGACTGGCGTGTAATGGTACCTCACTGAGGTTTTGATTTGCATTTCTCTGATAATGAGTGATGTTGAGCATCTTTTCATGTGTTTGTTAGCCATCTGTATGTCTTCTTTGGAGAAATGTCTGTTTAGATCTTTGGCCCATTTTTTGATTGGGTCATTTATTTTTCTGGAATTGATCTGCAGGAGTTGCTTGTATATTTTTGAGATTAATCCTTTGTCTGTTTCTTCATTTGCTATTATTTTCTCCCATTCTGAAGGCTGTCTTTTCACCTTGCTTATAGTTCCCTTTGTTGTGCAAAAGCTTTTAAGTTTCATTAGGTCCCATTTGTTTATTTTTGCTTTTGTTTCCAATATTCTGGGAGGTGGGTCATAGAGGATCCTGCTGTGATTTATGTCAGAGAGTGTTTTAGATCTTTAATCTATTTTGAGTTTATTTTTGTGTATGGTGTTAGAAAGTGTTCTAGTTTCATTAAAAATATGTTCTAGTTTCATTAAAAATATGGAACGCTTCACGAATTTGCATGTCATCCTTGCGTAGGGGCCATGCTAATCTTCTCTGTAGCGTTCCAATTTTAGTATATGTGCTGCTGAAGCGAGCACTCACTGTTTTTATTTAGATGGTCTGCTTCTTTGGGGTAGCGGAGAACTGAACGATGGAGATTATAGAGATAGCCTAAGACTTTCCAACACACATTGTAGTGCTGGATGTGGGGGCCTCCTTCAAATACCCTTTCCAATTTCATTGGTAGGAAAATGAAAAGAATACCATGTCTGAAAGCGTTCAAAGTTTCCAGACTGCAAAATCTCACATTCCCTCTTACCCAGACCTCATGTACCTTATTTCGAACACCATCAGCATGGGTTTACACAAGTAAGCAATCCAAGGAGAAAGCTGAGATGAGTATCTAGGAATCCTAATTGAATCTGACGTGCTATGTATGTAAACTTGGAGCTGGCTGACAGTTTGCCGAATTATATTTCTTATCGGTTCAGTTCAGTTCAGTCATTCAGTCGTGTCCGACTCTTTGCAACCCCATGAACTGCAGCATGCCAGGCCTCCCTCCCTGTCTATCACCAACTCCTGGAGTTTACCCAAACTCATGTCCTTTGAGTCGGTGATGCCATCCAGCCATCTCATCCTCTGTTATCTCCTTCCCCTCCTGCCCTCAATCTTTCCCAGCATCAGGGTCTTTTCCAATGAGTCAACTCTTCGCATGAGGTGGCCAAAGTATTAAAGTTTCAGCTTCAGCATCAGTCCTTCCAGTGATCACCCAGGACTGATCTCCTTTAGGATGGACTGGTTGGATCTCCTTGCAGTCCAAGGGACTCTCAAGAGTCTTCTCCAACACCACAGTTCAAAAGCATCAATTTTTCGGCGCTCAGCTTTCTTCACAGTCCAACTCTCACATCCATACATGACCACTGGAAAAACCATAACCTTGACCAGATGGACCTTTGTTGGCAAAGTAATGTCTCTGCTTTTTAATATGCTATCTAGGTTGGTCATAACTTTCCTTGCAAGGAGTAAGCATCTTTTAATTTCATGGCTGCATTCACCATCTGCAGTGATTTTGGAGCCCAAAAAAATAAAGTCAGCCACTGTTTCCACTGTTTCCCATCTATTTCCCATGAAGTGATGGGACCAGATGCCATGATCTTAGTTTTCTGAATATCAGATGTGAAAAAGCTTGCCTGTCTGAAATGACTTACCAAAATTACTTACTAGGGTAGCCATGTTAGTCATTCCTTAGGTCCTGTTACCCAAGACCCTATTAGGATGCTATATTAGAATAAAAATACTCATTATGTCCCATGAATAACTGAGTATAAATTTAATGGTCACATTACCTAGTCAGTCACCTGCCAGATCCCAAGGGGATAGAATGTAGCATTGGTGAAAGTGTTAGTCGCTCAGTCGTGTCTGACTCCATGTGACCCTATGGACTGTAGGTTCCTCTGTCCAGGGGATTGTCCAAGGCAAGAATACTGGAGTGGGTTGCCATGCCCTCCTCCAGGGGATCTTCCCAACTCAGGGATTGAACCCTGGTATCCTGCACTGCAGGCAGATTCTTTACACTCTGAGCCACCAGGGAAGTGTTGGCAAATCTGGATAAATGAAGAGTGATCAGAAAAATTGCAGAGCATGGGCTCTTCAGTGGAGAGTATTAGTGCAGAGACAGACAGTATCAGAAGACAGTGGATTCTGGAAGAAAGAGGGTCCAGAAGATGTAAAAATCAATTCCCTAGTCACTATTTTCCCAGGTGGTACTAGTGCTAAAGAACCCACCTGCCAATGCAGGAGATTTAAAAGATGTGGTTCGATCCCTGGGTCAGGAAGATCCAATGGAGGAGGGCATGGCCACCCACTATAGTATTCTCGCCTGGAGAATCCCATGGACAGAGGAGCCTGGTGGGCTCTAGTCCATGGAGTTGCAAAAAGTCAGACACGACTGAAATGACTCAGAACACACAGTCACTATTTTAATTATGGATAGCTCTGTGTTTGTAGCATATAATTATGATTAAATTTGGTTGCAAGTAACGTATAACAGTGATTCTTAAGCAAGATTGTTTTTCTCTTACATTCTGTAAGCCCAGAGACAGTTACTTTTGAGATAGATTGTACTTCATAGTTTCAGGAGAACCCAAACTTTCTTTGTTTGGTTGGTTGGTTGTTTTTGCATGTATAGTTTCCATTCTCCAGATTATCTCATGACTCAAGATTGCTGCTGGAGCTCCACCCACCGCAACTGCATTCTCATCAACAGATAGGTGGAAGGGAAAAAGAAGGATATGACCCCTCTCCTCCATTTTTACTTACATCTCTTAAGCCAGAACTTAGACATAAGTTCTTACATTTAGCTGCAGGAGGAGTTCAAAAAGCATGGTCCTCCTTTTGTACTGTGAAAATTATGGATTCTATTACTATAGAGAAATCGGGGAAAATTCTGAGTCTCTGCCACAGGATTGCAGCTCCCATCTATCCATCCCATCCCATCCCAACCATTGTTGAGGTTCAGGCACACATCAGCATTTATACTGATTTTGTAGGCAGTGCTGGCTAGAAATCTGATGTTTGCCAGTGAGGTGGGAGACTGAGGAGCCCATGAGTGACCAGAAGTGCTGGCAGGGTGCTGGGGGGCCATACCCCCAGGGACATGGCCGCCAGTCACTGGGCCTGCAGGTGTGGCACTCTGTCAGGGAGGAGAGGGCTGGGGCACCAGGGAGGTGGAAGATAAACAGAAATAGCACCACATTTGCCCCCTGGAAATTCAACCTGGCTTTTCCACAAGCACATGGAACACATGGGAAACTCTCAGAAACATTTGTAGACAGAGAGGACCTTGCTTTGGACCAGGATCCAACATCAACTGTCAGGGCAAAAGGAAGTGAAACCCTGCTGAGTTATACCACAGTTTAAAAAGAAGTTCTAACTGTGAGATTAGGTTATGGTTTGGGCAGAACTTACAGAAGCATGTTTCTTCACACGAGAAAGTGTGTGTCTTTTCTGCTTGGGAAACTTAATGGTGATTTAATTATCCCCAAATGACTATCTGCAGCAGGTGAGGTCTGATCTGGTCCTTTTTTAAACTCTGTCAGATACTAACATCAAAGCCTCCATGGACTTTGTCACTGTGAGTATTATACTTGCCAGTGTTTTCCACTCTGTGCTGTTTCTTCCTTTTATGCATAAGAACTAAAGACAGAGTTATTTCAAAGTTATGGTCTCAACAATTAGGGTTTTCATGGTAACGTTAATTTATTTCCTCATTTTCCATGTCCTGGTCTAAGATTTTGCAATTAGCAGGATAATTGGAAGTCTAAAATACCATGGTCAATATGCCCAGTTTAATGTTTTGTTTTTGTTTTTTATAAAAACTTAGATGGTCTAATGTTATAGCTTTCCGTGTTTTATGGCTTTGTTATTGCCTCTGCAAAGGTTTTGTCTTAATATATATGAAAGTTCTTAATCGTTGCATCCGCTGACATCTATTTTACTTCTACAGTAACAAGCAAGCATGCAAAAGATGAGATTAGAACTTTGCAATACGCACAATTGAAAGAACATTGGTGCTGTGAATAACTTCATTCAGGCTTAGTGCCCTTTGTTTCCCTCAGCAGAGGGCATAGATATTTGCTTCTGTATTTTATTAGAGTAGCTCACTGATATAGAGTGTGCAGTGTGTGCACACACAGTGTGGCAGGTGACAGACATTGTTAGGTGTCTACCCTACCATCCATTCCAGACTTTCTCTTTCCAGTTAGAAGCCTGCTGGGTGAAAGATGAAACTTCCCATCCTCTTTTGTATGGAGGTGCAGCTGCGGGACTAACTTTTGCCCAATGAGGTTAAGAGGAAGCCTCCTACAAGGGTGAAGGATGCTCTTCTTTGATTTCCCTTCTTTCTGTCACCTGGAAGGTAGAGTTTACATCATGAAGTGATGGACTAAGGTTGGTGAAACAAGAGAACAGAAGGAGCCTGGATTCCAGAAGAGCCATCATCTTAGTCCTGGAGGCAAACTCTGGTTTTTTACCTTAAATAGAAAGTTTGATCTGGTCTAAGCATGCCTATTTTGAGTTTCTTCAATTAGGCACCCAAGATGTATTCTAGTGGATGGGCTGGGGCTTCTAAAACATGGAATGGAGGACAGAGGTCAGAGATAGAAAAGATGAGAATCTTCTATTCTACTTGTTGTGGGTCCTAGTTGGGACTCACAGTCACCTGTCAAGCTTCTAGACCAAGGAGTATTCGTCAACTTTTCTATCCTCTGCAGAGACTGGACAGTGCTTGAGCAGGAGCACAAAATAGCTGTTGAATGAATCAATAAACAAATGAGTGAAGGAGAAGTCTTGTTGTGGGTGGGGAAAGGTGGAAGGGCTGATTTTTGCTCATTTGATCAAAAATACATGAGAAAACTTGCTTTGGGGACTTAAAATTAAATTCATGATGGATGAACATGCTTCAGAGTGATTCAAATGCTAAAGCTATTCTTAAACTTGAAATATCTATAATTAGCCCATCAGGTATGTGTTGAACACCTATTAGGGTATATAACAGTAGGTGCCTACAAATAATTTCTCATTTGTGATATGTGATCTGTGATGAGGTACCCTGGAGCTTCATTCCTGCTCTTTCTTCTCTATAGGGTTGTTTTGAAGTGGTGGTAAGTCAAGCAAGAGCATCAGCAGATATTGTAATTACCCTACGTGCATGCATGCTAAGTTACTTTGGTTGTGTCTGAATCTTTGCAACCCTATGGATCATAGCCTGCCAGGCTCCTCTGTCCGTGAGATTCTCCAGGCAAGAATACTGGAGTGGGTTGCCATTTCCTTCTCCCAAGGATCTTCCCTATCTATCAATCGAACTCGTGTCTCCATCATTGCAGGCAGATTCTTTACTGTTTGGGCTACCAGAGAAATAGGGATGTCTGTAAATCAACACTGTTTAAGAGAACTTTCTGCAGTAAAAGGAATGTGGCTATTGAACACTTGAAATGTGACTAGTGTGCCTGAGGAAATGGTTTTTATATTTTATTTAGTTTTAAATGATTTAAATAGCTGCATGTGGCTAGTGGCTACCATACTGGAGAGCATAGCTTTAGAATTTTGTATTCCTGGTTACCATCAATGTGTCTAGAGAGCAGGGATTTAAAAGCTCATCCAAAGGAGAATACTGAAGTCAGCCAAGAAAAATGCTGCCAAAATGGGTGGTCAGGCTCGAGAGGCCATGGCAAGGAGTCAAAGCTGAGTGCAGAGGACCAACCGGGGCCAGAGAGGGACAAGGCCAGATGGAGAGAATGAGGGCAGAGTGTCCAGTGGGACACACTGGCAACTTCCCCTAGGCCCACAGCTCGGGACTTTTTGGTCTACAGCTGTATTTTTGTTTGTTTTTAAAATTTTTTATTTAAAAATAAAATTTAGTTTAAATAAAAAATAAAACATAATTGATTTACAATGTTGTGTTAGTTTCAGGCGTACAGCAAAGTGAATCAGTCACACATATATCCGCCCTTTTAGATTCTTTCCCCATATACGTCATTACAGAATATTGAGTAGAGTTCTCTGTGCTATACAACAGATTCTTATTAGCTGTCTACTTTACCTATACTAGTGTATATATGTCAGTCTCAATCTGCCGATTCATCCCTTTTTTGGGGGGTAATATGTTGCTTTGGGGTTTTCCACGGGCCCATTTTTTTCTCTTGGTATGAGAAATTTTATTTTGCCACAAATCAACCAAATACTAAAAAAGAAAATTTGGGATTAAAGCAAAGATATATTTTTCTAATTCAAAGTGTTCATATTTTATCTAGATACTGATCAGTTAACATTCCCATTTTAAATAAGAAAGTATGTGAAACCCTATTTTAAAAATTCATAGAAAGCCCACCTGACTGTGCCTGGCATTTTCAGTTGCCCTGGAAACAGGCTGGAGACTTGGCTCCATTGTTTCAACTTAATAGGTCAATACAACAGTCCACTGTCTTTCAGATCTGCTGTTTCATGTGTCTTTAAATTTATCACTATAGATACTGGGTACAATTAACAAGACTTTGGAAGGAGGGCTCCTGAGAGCATTAACATCACTAACATCGTACCTTTCTAGTTTTTCTCAATGTGAGAATTTCTTTCTTAGGGAAGTGTAGAAAAAAGTCCGGGGGAAACATAACCACACAGGAAATTGGTCTTTGAAAATCCTTAAAGTAAAAGGACTCTTCTTGAAGAGTTCTTATTTCTCAGCCAAGGTTCATAATAGCTAAATGACTGGGCTCAGGACTTTGGGGGAGAGAAAATAACACTGATGCTCCTTCAGTCTCAGACATGTGAGATCAGAAGTGATTAGGCATTACGCCTGCTGGCCAAGCTGATAAATTAGCAGAACCAAGTCTGTGGCTGGGAAGTTGTGTCACTGGGGGTGGGGTAGAAGCAGGAGAGCCAATCCCGTGAATGGACTCTGTGTGATTGGCAGAGAAGTCGACCTATCGGGGTATGGTGGGGAAGACGACCCTTTCAGGATAAGTGTACACCACGGAGGAGAAATCGGATTTTGCTAGCCCGTTTCGTGGGTCTAGTTGTATAAGTCACTTGGGTCTTGGTTAGAGAAAAATGGGTTGATTTATACTGAAAAGGGCAGAGAACAACTCTGTCCTGACCCTGGGCCCCTCTCCTGATAACATGGAATAAGAAGGTCTGCCATTGAGGTGAGAGTTTTGTGTTGAAAGGGCCACCCAAGTGATTATTATCTTTGTTCTTGGCGAAGGACCGTTGTCCGAACTGATACCACCAGAGAATAGAAAGGTACACTTAATTAAGAGTAGACTTCGCAGCAGTATGTATGGGAAGAGGCCATGGATTTGGGTCTTAGAGATAAAGACTGTACAGAACACCCTGGCAGGTCATCAGCACCAGTGTCATCTGAGAGCTTGTTTAGAAAAGATGCAGAACCTTGGACCATACCCTAGACCTGAGGGATCAGAACCTGCGTTTCAAGGAGATACCCCATTTCCTGAAAAAACTGGTCAAGGACCTCCATTCAAGCGTCCACCAGCTTCCCATAGTGGCAGGGGCAGAACACCCTGGGATGAAGAGCCAGGGTTTGGGGACTTCCCTTCTCTGGTAGTCCAGTGTTTAAGATTCCACAGTCCCTACCCAGGGGCCCTGGATTCAATCCCTGGTCAGGGAACTAAAGCCCACATGTTGCAGCTAAGACCCAGCACAGCCAAATAAAATAAATAAATAAATAAATAAATAATTTTTTTTTTTTTTTAAAGAGGGAAAGCCAGGATTTGGGAGCCACACTACCTAGTTCACATGATCTTGCCATCCCTTGCATGCTGAGCCCATGGGCAAGATGCATGAATGCTCTCTGTGCCTCAGTTTCCCCATCTATAAACTGGGGGCAGTAATATCCCCACATTGGCTGTTACAAGGATGAAATCATCAATCCACATAAAGCACTTATCTAAAAGGTTGTAGGTGTTCAATGAACACTAGATAGACCCTAGTCATTTTTCCTTAGATGGTAATGTATCAGACCGATCTCTTCAGTTTTCACATTGAGAACCTGAGGGCAATGATAACTAGTCACTGGGCTGTCTGGAGGGTTTTCAGAGACATATGTGTTCTGTGGTCTGTAAACACCTCTCCAGGTGTGAAGATACTGTCATTGACAGCCCACCAGAGGAAGAGGACAGGTAGGAAGGTAAAGCTTTCAACCAGCCTGAGGGGTAAGGGACCACCTTGGTTTTTCTGCAACCAGTGAGAACCAGACCACCCTCAAGTAAGTGATGAGGTAAAAGGTCAGCAGGCTCAAGTCATCCTGTCCTCTTATTCTCTCCAGCTCCACCAGATCAGACCACCCACAAAGAGACATTTGCACAGTGGCTGGTGGGTAAATAACATCTTTGTGCAACACTGCCTGGAGTGTGGCAAGGACCAGTGTGGGTGGACCACCCTCAGCGCTGTCCAAGAGTCCCCCAAACTCCCCTCTTTCTTTCTTGTCCTAGACAATCCTCGGGCAAGCTGACAGCTCGAACTTTGACACCTTCGGTTCCCATTTTCATTTTGACGTCCCTCTGAGCAGGCATCCGAGGAGATCTGGGATACATTCTGTTATTTGCAGGACCAAGAGACAGATAAAATCTTTTATGCTCACTTCCTGTAGCTGACTTAGTGCCTACAGGGCATAAAAGCTGACCCTGGATTTATTGCTGCTGCTGAGAGACGTGGGAGGTGTCTTATAACAGCATCACTTTTTTTTTTTTTTCCATTATGGCTCAGCTGGATGGAAGTGCTGTGGTTAAGACTCAGTCCCAAGGGCCTCGGAACACTGTCAGGGCCAGGGTGCAGCCAGTATAGGGGCCCCTAGAGGCCTTCCAAAGGGTCTGTCTGAGAACATGCCCCAGGTGGGAAGGCTGATCTATGTCGAGTCATCAGGCACTGACTGCTTATGTGTGTGTGTGTATGCTCAGCGCTCAGTCCTGTCCAGTTCTTCTGTGAGCCCATGACTGTAGCCCACCAGGCTCCTTCTGTCCATAGAATTTTCCAGGCAAGAGTAGTGGGGCAGGTTGCCATTTCCTCCTCCGGGGGATCTTCCCGACCCAGGAATCGAACCCAAGCCTCTTGTGTCTCCTGCGTTGGCAGGCAGATTCTTTCCCACTGTGCCACCTTGGCAGCCCTAACTGACCTCTTGATCCCTGTGAGATCTTTCGCCTCAGGACTTGCATTCTGCCTGGAGGACCAAGTCCACAGCACCTTCTTCTGTGTCTTCCTCCTCCTCCTAGATAGTCTCTCCATTTACAGTTGCAAAATCTAAAGCTCGAGTGAACCCATGAGGAAAGTAAGCTCTGCCACGCACAAGTTTGCTTTTCCCTTCGATCATCCATTACCCCATCTCGAACAGTCTGTCAAGCCTTTGACAGCAGAATGCCCCCCTCCACCCCGAGACAGCATGAAATTTGAGTTTAACCAGAATGGAAATGCTGGTCCTGACTCTCTTCAGTCATCTGATCTCCTGAAGGAAACCCCCAGCCCTACCCAGCCCGAGTGGTCCTACTATGTCTTTCTAGTTGGGTGAAGGACTCTTCTGTCTCAGGAACAATGTCTGTTACTGTTTAGAAGAAGTACTTGTGATGGTCCAAGGTGTTAAATAAGAATGCCCTGCTTCTCCCGACGGGAAAGGACTGGATGGTTTGCATCAGAGAAGCAGCATCTGCTGGTCTCAATGCTGGGCAACCACAGACCTTCTTACTTGTCAGAAAACAGATGGCATGGTGGGAGGGTTGGTTGTGTAGCAGGGCATTGTGTGTGTGTGTGAAGGTTTTCTCCCCAGCATCCTGTACAAGAATCCCATGTCAGGAGGTGAGTGCTCAGATGTAAGGCAAGCACCTGGGACGTGGTACCCATTTACTGGTCCAGAGTGGCTGATTGGACTCCACTTTCTAGGGCGGCATAGCTTCTGGATCCTTCTGGGGTGTTGTGGGCACAGACCCTGGCCAGCGTGGGGGCTCCACGGTCCTGCTCAGAGCAGAATAGGTGGTGAGGCTTTTCCCCTGGGAGCACCAGGCTGCTCTGAGACAGTTTTGTCCTTCAAAACAAAAGGGTCTGTTGATGTAAAAGAAAATGCCAGTCCTAACTTCTTAGTTTACTCCTGGTGGGTAACAAGCCTCCCATTCACTCTCCAGAGGGTCCCTTTCTCTGGAGCCTCAGAGAAGGCGCATTGTTAGGAGACGGGAAGGTGGGGACCCGTGCTTCAAGCTCTCAGGGCACTGAAATCCCAGGAAGTGGGCCCCTCCCTCTGCTTCCAGGGAGAGGCTTATTCAGGTGGGAGATTTAGAAACTTGCGTTTTTGTGATGTAGACTCTTTTGATCCATCAGCCATGTCGTTTGGTTTTTTTCTCAGACCAGGTGAAAGAATGACTGTGATAAAAACAAGGCTGGGCTTTACTTATTTATGACAAACCCATCAGCTGGACAAAAACAATTAAGTATTCAAACCCCCAAGACATCCTTCTCTAAAGAATAGAGGGGAGTTGTTTATAGACAGGTGATAAGTTTCTCAAAACAGAAAGGAATGTATTCTTTGGATAAGAGCAAAATTTCAAATCGTCCCTTTTTTGCTGGAGGGAAAAGGTTCTGGTTTAAGGTCTCCTTAAATCTCTTTGGCAGAAGCCCAGGAGCATTGACACAAAGAAAAGAAACCAATTTTCAAATGGAATGAAAACACTAATGTTGAACTACATCCTCCCTGTCCTGTTCCTTCAGCTCTCCTCTCTCTGTGGATGACTCTAATACCTGTGTCTGGAGGCCTCTCTCTAAACTCCAGATCTGCCTTTCCAACACTTGCTGGATTGGCCCGCCAGTGGGTAGCTTCAGTTCAGTTCAGTTGCTCAGTCATGTCTGACTCTTTGCGACCTCGTGGACTGCAGCACACCAGGTTTCCCTGTCCGTCACCAACTCCCAGAGCTTGCTCAAACTCATGTCTGTCAAGTCGGTGATGTCATCCAACCATCTCATCCTCTGTCATCCCCGTCTCCTCCCACCTTCAATCTTTCCCAGCATCATGGTTTTTTCCAATGATGGGTAACTTGCTGTCCCTGAACTGAATGTGTCTGCCACTGAACTCCACCCTCCCCTTTGGAAGGGTATCTCCTCCTGACTTCCTTGTTTCCCCTGATGGCATCAACTATTGTAACCAAGCAGGATGCTATGGGGCCTTGCTGGGAGAGACATGCCCATGTCCTCTCCCTGCCTCTTGTCTCTAGAAAACCTCTAGTCTCCCTGGCCTTTCCCAGATTCCAAAAGGTGAATTTAATCAGAGAAGTGAGAAAATATAGTAAGAAAGGAAAACAGTCAAACAAGACAAAATAATAGTACTTTAACCGTAAACAAAGTGAAGGACCTTTAGTTTCTCCTCAAAAGCTTTAGATAATATTCTGAGCCATGTCCTTTGAGCTGTTTGTAAATACTGAAACCCCCACCAGGTGGAAGAAGTTGACTGTATGTTACCCACAAGCATGTAGACCCCAGACCAGTGGGAACCAGAAGACTGATGGTGTTGGCTCCCGAATACCTCACCACCAACCAGTCAGAAGAATGTCCATGAGCTGATCACACACCTCACAACCCTCCCCCCTCATCCTGCCTTTAATAATCTGTCCCTGAAAGCTGTGGGAGAGTTCAGGCCTTTTAAGTGCTAACTGCCTGGAGTCCTCTTGGCACCTGCAATAAACATTGCCCTTTCCTTCACCACAACCTGGTGTCAGTAGATGGGCTTTATTGCAATTAGGCAAGTGAACCCAAGTTTGGTTCAGTGACACTATCATTGTGAATGTTGTTAGTTCTGTCTAGTGATTTCAGAACCTCCCCACTCCCTTGTGTTCCCACCATTAACAAACATGGTAGTGAAAGACCTTGTCACTACTTCCTTTGACAAGTGGAAGAGGCTCCTCTCTTGTCCATCCTTTTTCCATGCCAATCCTTGTCCACAAATAATGACGAATTAACTTTCCTACAAGGGCTTCCCAGGTGGATCATTGGTAAAGAATCTGCCTGCCAACACAGGAGAGGAAGGAGAGGTGGGTTCAACCCCTGGGTTTGGAAGGTCCCCTGGAGCAGAAAATGGCAACCCAGTCCAGTATTATTGTCAGGAAAGTCCCATAGAGTAGCCTAGAGGAATCACAAAAAGTCATGTCTGACTGTGCATGCATGCGATTTTCCTAGTTATAGCCATCTCCTTGCTGTAATAGATTTCGTCTGTAGAAGCTGCCCAACGTCATTGAATACCCTTCCATATTTGGGGACAATGTCTTCCTAACGTTGACATTAGGAAACCTCATACCACAGATTCTTTTGCAGCTAAGACTCAGGTATATGATTTCAGGGATCCATTCTTCTGTTAAATGCAGGTGGGAGATTCAGTCTTCAGGAGTGTTGGTGGGATGTGTTTTCATGATGTAGCTCTGATTTTCTGGCTTCAGAGCCAAGCTGTAGAGCTCACCTGAGGTTTCTATAAGCTACTTAATACTGTGTGATAAATTCTCATTCAGCTTGGAGTAGGCAGAGTAAATTCTGTTGTTGGCAACCAATAAACACAAAATTAAAAATAAATATTGGTGACCCTTCAGGGACTAATGAAAGAAATTAGTCCCCCATCTGGCATCCACATTTCTCTACAATTAAGTCTCAAAACAGCAGACCTTTCAAGGCCATCCAGTGTATGTCTCTATTCTTATTCTTGTATTGCCTTTACAAGGTGCATGTCCTCCCTTAAACATAGGTTTCCTGCATTAGCTTCTACTTTGGTTTAACCACTTATTTTCTGAAATAACTACCAGGAGCAAACTTTTTTATGACAAAGACATTCCAAAATTCAGTGCGTGACTCTCCTCTTTCATTTTTAGATGTTGAGATCAACAGCTTCCAAAGGTCCTCAATTGTGCTAATACATGCCCTATACTAAATAAATGTAAAACCTATTTAGTTTTGCTTGGAAGAAAACTCTAAAACATTAAAGGGGAACTTTATTATCATCAAAAAGCATTTTTGATGATGTCTTTCCACATGCCTTTCATTTTCTTGTCATATTCTCCTACCTGTGACTTTGTCTATGCAACATAAAACACAGGAATGAAAATAAAAAAATTTAATCAAAGAAGTTTTTCATGTTATGTGGGTAAAACATCTGGAAGACTTAATTTCTTCTTTTCCACCATACAAATGGTCTTGTAGAGAATTAGTTATGTCATTTACCAAGATAAGTACTTCCTTGTCTCAGTCCATCCTTCACCTTCACGTGAATTTTTAAAAATCTTTAATTTTTGAGGAGCTCTTTTCTAGTTTTGAAAGACAAAGTCTTCACCAGACCTTTGAGGATGCCCTTAGAAAGAGATCCAATATTTATTGCCAAACTGCCTCTTGCTTTGATATTGTTGGAAGTTAGGAATTGAAGAAAAGGATGTTTGGATGAGAACAGGAAGGTCCTGACCTTGCTAAGTCCTATGAATATGGAAGCAATTGTCAACATCAGCCCTGGACCCTCTGCTGGACATGGTTTATGTGAAGCCCCCATAGGCATCGTTGTTCACTGACTGCAGAAAGGCCTAATACTGTCTGTAACCACGGCGTTGGAGCTGATGGCACGTTGCTGACATTGACTCGCAGCCATATTGTTCTCTTTGGTAGCATCCAACTGACTGGAGCTGCCCTGCCCTCCCTCAGTGTGACTTTCGAAGCTCTGTATGAAATCTAGTCACAGTTTAATAGCTTCCCTTTTCTTGGCAAAGAAAACACTTTTCTAAAATCTACAGTTATCATCGGTGCCAAGTTCATTTAGACTCATTATTCCTTCTTCTTCTTTTCCCATTCTCACTCCCCATGCATGCCACAGATGTCCCTGGGAACTGGCAATATCAACCACACCACTGGAAGCCCAAGTGTATCAAAGAAGGATGATGAAAACCCATATAACCTTTACACTAGCAGGTAGCAGCCTTTGGATTATGTTTTTTAAAGGTTTTAACTATATCAGTCTAATTTTAAGAATGGTAGGACTTTCCTGGTGACCCAGTGGATAGGAATCTGCCTACCAATGCAGGGAACACAGGTTTGATCCCTGGTCTGGGAGAGTTCCACAGAGCTTCCACTGAACCCGCACCCCCCAACTATTGAAGCCCATGTACCTGGATCCCATGCTCTGCAACAAGAGAAGCCACTGCAATGAGAAGCCCACACACTGCAAATAAGACCCAGCACAGCCAAAAATAAATAAAGAAATAAGTAAAAAGTTAAAAAAAAAGAATGGCAAACATTGCAAAATTCTACTGCCAATATTTTCCGTAAGTCTTCACTGTTTGAATTTTAAAGAGAAAAAGCTTTTCTTTTTTAACCTAAATTAATTCAAGTTTTCTTTGTTCTGCATAGTTTAACTACCATTACCATAAATAGATCACTGGTTTTGTCTTCATGAAACTGTTGAGTTCCCAAGATAACTCACTGTACAGATTAAGAAGCTGTTATTTTATATAATTATATAATAACTATACATAACATCTACATAACATACTATGTATGTAAAAAAGCATTTATTATTTATATCAAATATTTATACATATGTATTATAAACAAAATATAAATCAAATTGAATTAATTTGATTTTGAATTAAAAATATTAAAATCTATATTTAAAGCTTCTCCTCTAGTGTGGTGAATGAAATGTTTATCATGAAGTCTTATGGAACAATTGTTCAGTGGCTAAGAGTAATGTTTGCATTTACTCCCAGCTTTGCTAATTACGTGTCTCACAACCACCAGTTTGCTGGATGTGATGATTTAGGGCCTGTCGGAGTCAGTGAGATTTTACAAAAGAGGTGTTCACTATCTTTCCACACATTTCAGGATGATCAGGCTTGACCACACTACCTGGGCAACCATGTTGCCACAGCAGACTTAATTTGTTTCCTGGTTAATAATCTACCTCATACCTTGAACAAAACTGGAAAATCTGGTCATCTGGTTGCCAAATACGCTAAAGAAAATTAATATGAAAACACTGGAGTTCAGTTAATACTTAAATAATTTGAGTTTCATTATTTTACAAAGCTTTTTCAGATAGGGATCAAGCATATATGTGCTTTTTTTTTTTACTCTTTCCAAAAATTTATTACAATCCAACTTGTTTCCATTTAAAACACTAGAATACCACTCAAGATGCCATCTTGGAACCCCAAGACACACAGCAGGAGTGAAGTGATCATAAACATAACCTTTTAATATTATAGATTCTGTCAGGGGCTAATCTCAAACGACTGAGGAGTAACCTGTGGTTCAATGGTTTGATATCTAACTGTTTGTATTTTTATCAAGTACCTGAAATACATCAGAGATTTTCTGTTTGAACTGAGGGCCATGGTCAGGATGGACACACATTGGTTATACTCTGGGCATGATTATAAGCTGTCTTCATGCTTGAACTCTTAGTGAGGTGAATGCATTTTCTCCTTCCTTTATGAGGCTCTCATGAGCTTTGTAGAGCCTGGTAATTAAGGACCATGATGATATAGTGGAGGCCCCTCAACTGCATGCCCCATGTGAAGCTGAACAACATGGTGGAATGAGCTGGGGAGGTATGGCTGGAGACTGTGGTCTTGAAGGCCAACCCTGGCACTTATGAGTAGTTTGATATTGGACAGGTCTCTCCACCTCTTTCCTTTCTCATCTGCAAAAAGGGGATAATAACATGTTCTTTCCAGACTACTGGAAGAATGAAATAAGATAGTATATGTGAGTACATCTGGCACCTGGTAGGTCTTAATAAGCATTAGTCGAACCTGAATCTGGACTCAAATTCACCAAACACTGGACCAATGTGTTTGTTGCCCGAACTGGGCCAAAGGAGGATGCGTGCATCCTGAAAGAAGTAGGGCCTCTGTTGGTTTCTTGTTTACTTCAGAAATTCCAGTGAACAATGGAGGGTTAGAGGCATCAAGTTTTAGGGAGAAAAAATTTGGTTTGGAAGTCTCTGGGAAACTTTGGAAAAGGAATGTTCTCTGTCTTCCTGGGTACCCTTCAGGTTGGATTGGGAACTTCTCAGACCATCACCCCCTTTCCAGAGACCCTTATGCCTTGAACAGGACTTTCGGACCTCTTGGTAGGGAACTAGAATCCCTTTGGATGTTTGGGAGCTAGAATGAGCTTCCAGGGGTCGAGAAATCTTCTTGGTCTAAAACTGTAACATGCTTTTGGTCACTATGAGCAACACAAGTTCCTCCCTTGTCATGCAAACATCACGGAGCTTGTTTTTACTCTTCAGTGAGTTACCACTTGCCTAATCCAAAGGCCCTCCTATTATCTGAAGAGGCAGGACTGGAAGGAGAAGGTCCAGAGTGGAGAATCCCAGTGATTTGGCAGGAGGGTCATTCACTAAACAGAGTAGAAGGAGCATGAACTTCACAACTGCACGGCATCAGTTGGAGTCTTAGCGGTACAACTTGGCCAAGGTCTTCAGCATGAAAAGGCCTCAACTTTCTCATCTGTATAGTGGATAGACTGCTACCTATCCACAGAGTGATTGTGAAGATTAAATGAGATCAGAAGTGTTGAAGAATCTACACTTAGAAGGCATTTGATAAGTCTCAATTCTCCTCTCTCACCCCCTCACTATTCCTTCATTATTTTCAAGTAGTCTCAGACCTTGGACATGTGCCCCAACCCCTCTTCCATTCATAATTCACCCTGTTTTCCTGGGGCAGGGGCTCCATACTTACAAGTCTCCCCTTTCCCACCTAGTTTCCACATCCTGACTTCTTTTCCCTTTGGTCCTTGAGGTACTCCCCTGAAAGTCACTATGTCCTTCCTGGCACTTTCCATCCCATGTTTTCTCAGGGAACCGCTTTGTGACCCTCCTGCTCTGGCTTCCTCCAGGTGGCTGTGTGCCTCTTGGAGGGCTGGGGTATCCCGTCTTGTTGGTCCTCAGTAAGCAAGTGGGCAGAGCCAGGCAGAACATCAGCTATTAGGCCAGTGTGGAGCAGACCCCCTGCCCTTCTGGTCAGGTGGGGAGAACAGCACTTCCAGCCACTGGGCTGGGTCTGGGGGAGGGGATGTGGACAAGGGCACTCACTGTCTGCGTGTGAGAGGCCTTCTCCTGGCAACAGGGAGAAGAGGAGGTGAAACATCATGCCGGCTTGTGACTACAGAGCACTGTTCTTACTGCTGCGTTTACCTGCCTGATTCTCCCCATGTTGTCCGTGGACCAGGCAAACAGATAAAGGCAGGGGAAACAGAACAGAGGGACCAGCTACAGCGAAGAGGAAAAAGCGTTGGGGTGATGCACGAATTGATTTGATTCCACATACATTTATATCAGCTCTTCTACCCAAAAGTAGAAAGATATCAGAATGTGGGAGCAACCAGAGCCAGGGAGAAAATGGAAAGAAATCCAGGCTGGAGTAAGAAAGCACCCTTCAATACCTTCACCTTTCCATGAAGGACTCATGTGCTAGAGAAGGCGGCTGGGTACATCTGTGTCAGCACTGTTCTTCAGACTGCGGGTCCCAACCCAGCAGAGAATCCTAAGATCATCCAGGGACTGAGAACCAGCATCTTTTAAAACTTTTTAATTGAAGCATAATGTGTACAACAAAGTACATAAATCTTAAATGTACTATATAGCTCAGAAATGTATATATGTTTATATATATGTGTGTGCAGTATCTATCTATCTATATCTATATCTATATCTGCATAACGGGGCATCCTTGGTGGCTCAGCAGTAAAGAATCCCCCTGCAATGCAGGAGCCACAAGAGACGTGGCTTTGATCCCTGGGTTGGGAAGATCCCCTGGAGGAGGGAACAGCAACCCACTCCAGTATTCTTGCCTGGAGAATCCGGTGGACAGAGGAGCCTGGTGGGCTACGGTCCATAGGGTTGCAAAGAGTCAGACATGACTGAAGCGACCTAGCACACGTTTATACATAAAACCAACCAAAGCCCAAATCAAGGTATAGAACATCTGCAGCAGCCCAGGAAGTGCCCGTTTGCGACATCCCAGTAAATACCCACTTACTTCCCTAGAGACAGACAAACACTGTTTTGTGGTGAGTTTTGCCTATTCTTATTTGAAAAAAAAAAAAAATTTTTTTTTTTTGGCCATGCTATGGGGCAGGTGGGATCTAGTTCCCCAATCAGGGCTCGAACCCGTGCCCCCTGAACAGGAAAGGGAAGTCTTTACCACTAAACCACAAGGGAAGTCCCATCTTGCCCATTCGTAATCATCATATAAGTAAAATCATATAATGATACTCTTTTATCTGGCTTCTTTCAACCAAATGCTGTATCTATAAGGCAGTTGTTCTTTTTTTTTTTTAATTGCTCTGTGGTAGTTTATTGTATGAATAATTTGCATGTTAAGAAATTAATTCAAATGGTTAAACATTTGGTTTATTTCCAGCTTTGTGCTGTGACTTTACAAGTCCTTTGATGGATACAGCCACTCATTTTTCCTTGGGTATGTGCATTTTGTTCAGTCGCTCAGTCGTGTCTGACTCTTTGCGACCCCATGGACTGCAGCACGCCAGGCTTCCCTGTCCATCACCAACTCCGGAGTTTGCTCAAACTCATGTCCATAGAGTCAGTGATCCCATCCAACCATTTTATCCTCTGTCGTCCCCTTCTCCTCCTGCCTTCAATCTTTCCTAGCATCAGGGTCTTTTCCCACAGTCAGTTCTTCACCTATGACTGGAATTGCTGGGTCCCAGGGTTGGGACATATTTATTTCTAGTAAATACTACCGAGCAGTTTTCCAAGTTGAGCTATCCAGTATGATAGCCATTGGACACAGGTTGTCCTCATGGTTATTTAAATTTAACTTGAAACAAAATTTTAAATTGAGTTCTTGAGTTGCACCAGCACATTTCAAATGCTCAATAACCCCCTGTGGCTCATGGTCCCTGTTTAGACAGTGTAGACAATGCCCATTTCTATCATCAGAGAACTTTCTCTGATGTTCCAAACAGACTTGCAGCATTTTTCAAAACATGAAATCAAGTAGAACACATGAGAATGTATTCTATAGAGTAAGGCTAACTATTGTTTCATGAGACTTTTATTTCAGCCATATTTTTGTGGATATGCGTATTTGGTCATGATGTCAAATGTAGTATTTCCAACAGTGAATCCTAGAAAACCCTCTGTCAAGGTACAAGTTTTTGTGATCTTCAGAGTCGCTTGGTCTACAAGGAGATCAAACCAGTCAGTCCTGAAGGAAATTAACCCTGAATATTCATTGGAAGGACTGATGCTGAAGCTTAAGATCCAATAATTTGGCCACTTGATGCGAAGAGCTGACTCATTGGAAAAGACCCTGATGCTGGGGAAAGATTGAGGGCAGGAGGAGAAGGGAGTGATAGAGGATGAGATGGTTGGATGGCATCACCAACTCGATGGACATGCATTTGAGCGAGCTCTGGGAGATAGTGAAGGACAGGGAAGCCTGGCGTGATGCAGTCCATGGGGTCGCAAAGTGTCAGACAAGACTGAGTGACTGAACAACATATACTTCCTGTAAGTTTCTTCTTCCAAATGAGTAGAAGAAACAGGAGCTGCTATATAGCTAGAGGTGGTCTCAGCTTTCCATCCTTCTCAGCCAAAGGGATCTACTTACTCAGTGGAACTTGACTAGCCCTGCGTGGGGCTGACTCACGGGGTTACTTCAGTGGCCCACTGGGTCCATGCAGGTGGGTGTGAACCACCACCGATGCCCAGAAGACGACTGCTTCTGTGAAGTCAATGCCAATGATAATGAAATATCAGATGAGCTTTGCAGGCTTTCAAATTCTGATCGCATGCTATTTGGTCACCTCTTCTTCTGGTGGTAAAGTACATTGCAGATGTACTTTGAAAGCTCATTAAATATAAACAGTCCCCCAACATTATTGCGATCGTACAAGATGTTCCCAATATGAAATTGTGCTTTAATCAGGAAACAGTGACTCTTGCATAGTTTTAATGGAAATGGAAACAGAAAATCAAGCAATTCTTTCAGACTTCTGAGCAAAGTCACACCAAACTCTTGTTAGTTCCTGCATCTTTGATTCAGTTCAGTTCAGTTCAGTCACTCAGTCGTGTCCGACTCTGCGGCCCCGTGAATTGCAGCACACCAGGCCTCCCTGTCCATCACCAACTCCCGGAGCTTACTCAAACCCATGTCCATTGAGTTGGTGATGCCATCCAACCATCTCATCCTCTGTCATCCCCTTCTCCTCCTGCCCCCAATCCCTCCCAGCATCAGGGTCTTTTCCAATGAGTCAACTCTTCACATGAGGTGGCCAAAGTACTGGAATTAGGTGGCATCAAATTCTAGTCTGGTCTCCAAGAGCCTGTCTCAGGCGATGGCTCCATGTGGGTCTAGGAGGTGCTTGGTTGTCTCTGAAAAGCCTTCCACCCTGGGTCTCCCTTGGTTCCAAGGTCCTTGGGTGATGATTTGATTCCAGAGGCAGGTTGCTCCAAGTGTGTCAAACCTTTCTGAAGATGCCACATTCCAATGAAGACACAGCATCATGCCATCCTAACAAACGCTAAATCACCTCACGGAACAGACTATTGGGTATAAAGATCTTTCCTCCTCCACTGATATTTTTCTTCTCAAGAATATCAGGAAACTTCCCTGGTGGTCCAGTGGTTAAGACTTTGCCTTCCAGTGCGGGGGGTGTGGGTTTGATCCCTGGTTGGGGAACCAAGAGCCCATGTGCATAGGGGGCCAAAATACCAATACATAAAATGGAAGCATTATTATAACAAATTCAGTAAAGACTTAAAAAATCTGTTGTTGTTCAGTGTACACCTCTTTGTGACCTCATGGATTGCAACACACTAGGCTTTCTGGTCCTTCACTTGTTCTTGGAGTTTGCTCACGTTCACATCTGTTAAGTCAGTGATGCTCTCAAACCATCTCGTCCTCTGGCCCCTTTCTCCTTTTGCCTTCAATCTTACCCAGCATCAGGGACTTTTCCAATGAGTCAGCTCATCCCATCAGGTGGCCAAAATACTGGAGCTTCAGCATCAGTCCTTCCAAAGAGTATTCAGGGATTATTTCCTTTAGGGTTGACTGGTGTGATCTCCCTGAATAAATAAATAAATAACAACAACAAAAAAAAGATTCTCAATAGCTAAGCCTTTCTTTGATAAACCCGTTCTTGAAAAGTCATGTCAGTTAACTTTTAATACATTGAATTCTCACTTCTCTGGTCGAATACTCCAGCATCAGTTTTATAAATCCTCCTACCTGACTGCTTTTCTATAACTCCCAATTCTTTTATATAACTCCCAATAGTTATGCTTCTTGCCCTGCTCCCTCTTTTGTCACAAAGATTATAAATAACCCTTTGCAAGTTTTGGATACATATGGGGTGGCGATGGGATGCTGCTTTTTGAAAGCGTCTTGTTATTTTATGAGTTTTGGTTTTCAAAGTCAAGTTTCCTTAAAATGAGGCATGCCTGTACCATTCATTCCAATCTGATCTACGGTGTGAACCATAGTTCCCACATCACACAGAACTGGTGAACAGCACTGCGTTTATTAAGTCCATCAAATTAATACCTAATTTTCTATGGCAATTGTTGACTTAGCATATGATCTAAATTCAAGGGAATTTTAAGACTCCTGGGGAAAATAAAAGACTCCTGGGACTTCCTCAGTGGTCTGGTGGTTAAGACTCTGTGCTCCTACTGCAGGGGGCACAAGTTCAATCCCTGGCCAGGGAACAAAGGTTCTACATGTCTCACGGTGCAACAAAAAATAAAAAAGACTCTGGCTGCCAAGATACATCAAATTATAGGAAGGATATTGCAGCAAATTCTCTCTCGAGGCCAGGTATCCTCCATGTATCACAGCCTTCCTTGCTCTGGGGCTCCATGAGGCTTCAGAATCTTTCTCAACACAGCAGTTCAGGCACCCATTAATCAGTATTCAGAGTTAGTGAGATGAAACATATTTGCCTGCTCTGGAATCTATCATTTATGGATGAATTCCCCTTCAATGACTCTTAGGCTGATAAGAAATCTCATTAGCTTAGACTGCTTTGTCTGAGCCCTGGCCAGGGCCCATTTATAGAAGAGAGAATCATGTATTCGTTAGTCAAATGGTGGTCATAGCCCTATCCATTTGCTCTTGGCATATCAGAGAGGCACCAGAGCATAAGAAAATCAGATGGACCTGAATTCAAATCTTAGTCCTGCAGGTTTCTTGCTGTATCACCCTGAATAAATGACTTAACTTCTCTAAGCTTTAGTTTCTACAGCTGCAAAATGGGATAATAAAATCTCCTGCAGAGCGTTGTTTCGAGGTTCTATCAGGAAATATTAATATAAATCTTAGCACTTTGTAAGTACTTGATACATGGTGATAATTATATTATTTTCAACTGCTGTGACTAGTTGTAGGTCTTAGGTTCTTCTGTGATGGAATTTGAATAAAGATGTGCATTAGTCATTGGAAGTATAAACCCAGTCCTCCAGTTCAGACCTAGGAGGAGCATGTCCAATGTAGAGACAACAAATGCAACCTCAGCTGGGTGATTCTCTCCAAAGCATGGCTATTCGGGTGGGATCCAAAATTAAGCCATTAATGAAATTAAAAGACGCTTGCTCCTTGGAAGAATAGCTATGACACACAAAGACAGCGTATTAAAAAACAGAGACATCACTTTGTGGGCAAAGCCATGTAGTCAAAGCTATGATTTTTCCAGTAGTAATGTATGGATGTGTGAGGTGGATCATAAAGAAGGCTGAGCACCAAAGAATTGATGTTTTTGAACTGTGGTGTTGGAGAAGACTCTTAAGAGTCTCTTGGACTGCAAGGAGATCAAACCAGTCAATCCTAAAGGAAATCAGCCCTGAATACTCCTTGGAAGGACTGATGCTGAAGTTGAAATTCCAATAATTTGGCCACCTGATGTGAAGAGTTGACTCATTGGAAAAGACCCTGATGCTGGGAAAGATTGAGGGCAGGAGGAGAAGTGGGTGACAGAGGATGAGATGGTTGGATGGCATCATTGACTCAATGGACATGAGATGAACAAACTCTGGGAGATAGTGAAGGACAGGGAAGCCTGGTGTGCTGCAGTCCATGGGGTCGCAAAGAGTCGGACACAACTGAGTGACTGAACAACAACAAGAGGCAAGGGAGTAAGCAGACATCTGTCACTGCAAAGCTGCGTTAGCCTCTCAGCCACACCCCTTGGACATGAATCAGAGAAGCAGATAACATATGAGACACTGCATATTCAGCAGCAGAACAAGCCCTTTGACCAGGGAAATCCTGGATGTGGCTCATGCCATGGGCAGACCTCTGCCCGCACAACCGTGCCCAGGCCTCCTAAATCTGATAGGATGGCTCATTTGTATAATTACTTTATCAGCTAAGGATGATGCTGTGAGGGAGAAAGAAGGGAAGTGGATAAAAGAAGCAAGTTGATATCCTTATACATAGGAAGTGTTGGTTCTAAGTGAGCCATGTAGCTCTAGCTTTTAATACCTATTGAATGGCATCTTCCACAGTTATTTAGGGTTTCCAGAATGCCTTTTGGCAAGCTTAGGTGGGCCATGAGGTCTGGACTATAGCTGTGTCCTAAGAGCACGAAGACATTCTGATCAGAGATCAACAGCAAGAGCAGGTAGAGATAAGTTTAATTTGAGTCCTTTCCATTGAGTTCATTCTAGAAGCCAATGGAAACAACTTTAAATCATCACCATGTTGGACTGAGAGCGTTGAATATTGTCGGACATCCTAAGAGAGTAATATGACTGCATCTCACAGAAATAGACACTGAGGCTGCCACAGAATTGGTGCAAGTAAAAGCTTCTGGAAAATCCTGCCCATGGGGTAAGGTTCTGTCTCACTCACTGGACTTCCCTAGAACATTGAACGCCTTCCACCTACTGTTCTTGGTTCTTTCACTCAAAATGCTGCCAGTAATTCCTCCCCACTCCCCTATAACACAGTCATACACGAGTCCAGTCCTCAAACTTTAGGAGCCATAGGAACCAAGTAGAGGGCTTGTTAAAGCACAGACTGAGACTTCCCTAGCAGTCCAGTTATCAAGACTTTGCACTTTCAATGCAGGGTGCTCAGGTTTGATACCTGGTTGGGGAACTAAGATCCCATATGCTGAGTGGCATCACCAAAAAAAAAAGATAAAAATTACAGAATGAAAGAAAATTCCCCCATAGACTTCTGGCTCCCACCTCTGGAGACTGTGATTCGGTACTTTGGTGGATGATCTGAGAACTTGCATTTCTAACAAATTCTCAGGTAATGCTGCTATTTCTGGGCCCTTAAGAAGCACTGTTTTAAGGATGTATGCACAGAGCTGGTGTTAGTGGCTGATTGTGTGAATGAATGAGTGATAAATGAAAGAATGAAAATCCTCCTTAGCCACCTCTTTAATATCCTCAAGGTTAATATTTTTTTTCCTATAGGAATATCCTCTGCAAAGCTTACTTCCCACAGTAGAGGAACGTTTTTTTTTTCCTCTTCTATTTAAGACAGTCTTTTTCATCCTATCAGGCCAAATATCCTGTGATAAGTAGTTTAGTCTTTCTTGCTAATTCCAGGGCACACAGAGTCCTCAACTGTGAAGGTGCCAGAAGTTCTCTGGATTCAAAGTGTTTCTATCCAGATGGACAGATTGGGGAGCCAGGCTCTTCATTGCTTTCTCTGCTCTAAAAATTCCCAGCGCTTCATTTGAACCCATCAAAGCAGCCTGGGATGAAAGACTAAAGGAGCTTGACACTACAAAAATGGTGCTGTTTGGGCGCCATGACACTTGAGCATGGGGAAGGCTGGTCTCGGGCCATTGGCCAGGGGGGGTTTCACCTGGCGAGCCTGCTGCTGCTGGCCTGCCTTTTGGCCTTGGTGTGAGCATTTTTCACCCAAATTGGGCCACTCTTCACCCTTGGTAACAGAGTAACAGCAGGTTCTGTCAACCGTGATTGTTTCCCAGCTGTCTGTAGACATGTTTCATGGCACCAGGCTTCCCCTTTGATCATTTCAACAATTAATTTTATTACATTTTGCCATTGTAATAGAATGCTGTATTTCTATAGAAGAGTAGAAAAAAGGGATCAATCACTTCACTTCCTAACACCATTAAAAACAAGGCCTGTTGTCATTGACATTTTGTATGTTTCTTTTCAGTTCACTTTCTGTACTCAGGATTATTCATTTTTAATATATATGTGATGAGTCTGTATCTTTATCTTCTGCCAAACACACTTTCTACAGAAAAGGAAGGCCTTTGTTTTTAAAGATTGTGTTTTTTTTATTCTGCCTTGTCAACTGACCTATAGCAGGTAGGTTAGTCTCTCGTTAATTCAGGACACATAAAATTCTCAACTGCAAAGCTGCCAGAAGTTCTCTCTTGCTAGCTTAAAAGATGATTTTATAAATGAGATTTGCAATTTTCCCACTTCAAAAAGCTGATTCTTAAAATGTGATTGCTTAGAATCATAAGCTGATTTTGTGTTCTACTTTTTCCACTTAAAGGAACATGATATATATTTCCCAGTGATCATATAAACTCTTGTAAAATTGCTTTAAAAGTCTCCTTTGGACTCTCCTTACTCAGATTAGTTACAGCCAGAAAACACAAAACTAAACTAAAAACCAGAACCAAAACATTGGTGAGATATAAAGTGTGAAAGGCAGGACTGAATTCTATTCAGTGTACAATGCTGAGGCTGTTCCAATGAGCCGGTGAAAAACGTCCTTGTGACCGTGAAAAGCAGACTAATTAGTTAAAAATTAATCCTGAAGCCTGAACATTAAGCCTAAAATAAATTCAACTTTGAGGCTCAAGTTATCATATTCAGTGAGTCTTTATGAAAGTCATCAAATGTCTACTTCCTTCTGGGTAGTAGAAATCAAGATGGTGAGATGAATTCTCTGGTTCAGGTTGTGTAATCTCCAATAGGTCTGAATTTAAGTCTTAATTCTCACCTGTAGGGGATGATTCCTCTTCCTCAAATTGCCTTCAGGTAGCATGGTGCCTCAGTGGCACTTTGAAAGTGTTACTCAGTCGTATCCGACTCTGTGACCTCATGATCTGTAGCCCACCAGGCTTCTCTGTCCATGGGGTTTTTCCAGGCAAGAACACTGGAGTGGGTAGCCATTTCCTTCTCCAGGTTATCTTCCCAACCCAGGGATCAAACCTGGGCCTCGCACATTACAGGCAGATTCTTTACCATCTGAGTCATCAGGGAAGCTGCCAGAGGGCAATTTTCTTCTCCATCAAGGGCTGGTAATCAGACATTTATGATGACACAGGGTACCAGCTGGGCATTGGGTGGCACTCGAGAGGAGACAGTAACATGGCCCCAGAGCTGTTAAAATGATAAAAATGTAAACATGGGTCACCTTCTTGTGGAAAATTTTGAATTATTTAATTCAACTCTGAAAATAAAACAAAACTGAACAATTTAAAAAAAATGAAATATGACTTAGTGGATGGATACAGATATGCATGCACATGTGTGATTAATCTTTTTAGAACATGGAATGAACATACATCCCCAAGACAACTTTGAAGACAGCAGTCCTATCAAAATAAAGTTGCCATTACTGAGACCAAAAAAATGTTCCCTTGGCTGTAAAGGACCTAATAAAGTTTGTTCCAGTTATGCCAGCCTGGCATGAGCTGACCACTCTGTTAGCTTGCTAGGACTCCAGAACAGACGGCAGTGTACTTAACAGAAATGTATTCTCTCACAGTCTTGGAGGCCAGAAGTCTGAAAGTCTGGTTGCTGCCCCCAAACACATTTCACTCATATTCCAACTTCCTTGGGCAGTGGCACCACCTAAATCAAATCTTGTGATGAATATAAGGGGAAATTTCTGCAGCGGTCCAAGTGGGATGGATTTGCATTCTTCCTACATGTGACTTTGCTTTAGACCAATAGCCGAAGGGCTTGAGAGGCTTGTATTCAATGAATCTACTTTACCTCTGGATTTCTGAATATGTTATGATACTTCACTGATTTATTCTTGGTGTATAGAATGAGGAGTGTATCCCAAATGACTCATCTCTCTGTTGAGATATATGTTATCTGTCTCACATGAGTGTTCCTTACAGGTGAGGCTGGATGCTAGTTATTAACTTCTGACCAAGATTTACCTGGAGAATAGTAGTTATTATCTTTTAAAAATGCCCCTTGAGAAAGAAGGGCTTTCTATAGGCTGAGATTGAATCACCTGTGTTCCATACTAACCCTCCAAGCTACCTTCTTCCATGTTCATGTCAACTTAAAAATTGTACACCATGAGAGTTCTGAGATAAGTTTTATTGGACTATAGCCAAGGAGACAGCACTTCAGATTGCTATGAGAAACTGCTCCAAAGAGGCGAGGGGGTGGGGAGGTCAATATATATGTGATTTTGGTGAAGGGGAAGTACATGCAATCAAGCACATAATTTTTTTTGCAAAAAGTTCCTGCCAGTCACAAGAAGCAGGTGTCACCATGAAGGATTTTAGCGCTTTTCTTGATATGAGAAGATATGAGAATTGGGCTCATAAAGTTGACCTCTGAAAATATCTAACTATCTGAAGACCTGTTCTGCCAGGTTTCCCCCTACACCCCACCCCGACTCCACCCCCCTATCCCTGCCCGCCAGCACAGAGTGCCTCATTCCTGATTGCCACCCAGAACTCCTTTCACGGGGTGTTGAATATCAGCAACGCATGATTTAATCCTTGTAGAGGTAGATGGCAAGTGCCAATTTATAGTTGATGTCCAGGTATAATGGGCAAGGACAGCCTTTCAAGTTTCCATCTCTTGCTTCCAGAGGTGTGGTCAGAGCTATGGGAAGATCACCTCCAGTATTGTGACCAACTGGCTGAGGACAGAAGTGTAAAAAGTGGAGGGAAATATCCTAGAGCCAAGGTAATAATAATAAACACACTGAACCATCAGAGTAAAAGCAAACCAGCCAAACAAAAATGGCTTTGGGGGAAAAGAAAAATTCTCAAAATCTGCGTATGTCTAAAGGCTGCAAGCTCAATACACATCATCAGAAGAAAATTTCCCCAGGGAAATAATATCCTATTGGTACTACCTCTGAGCCAGTCAGAGTATTCAATGTGAAAAAACCTGTCACCTTATCCAAATGCTTCCCTGCTCCTGGCATGTGCATGATTGAATGTGTACAGAGAGCCTCTCAATCACGTGTTTATTCAGCGTCTGAGGACCAAGTCTGAGTTTGGGGTGAATCAACGCGACATCATGACCGCCAGGGTCTTGTGATGGAGACAATTGAGTAAGCCAGTCCTGAGGGGGCTTTTCTGAGTCTCTGCCCGAGACGGAGTCTCCTGTTTTACATTCAGAGTCACAAATGCCCCCACAGAGCCATGCTGGGAACATACGGACATTTAAATGGCTGGCCTGGTATGTAGAAGTGAAGCGGCTGAAAGCACGAAGCCCAGACTTAGCAGCAGGGAGCGGAGTGAAAGTGTTCACTTGGCCAGGCATTGAGATGTGCACCCAGAGGAGGAGCGGTGAGTGCGCAGATGGGAGCGATGCAGCGATTCTTGACAAGAAGCCATACCGAGCAGGGCCCAGTGAGGCTCCTAGACACAAGGTCTTTCTTGGTCCCCATTTCCTTGATTACAGGAAACAGCCTTGATTCAGCCTCCATGACCTTCCCTGAGTTCCACGGGGCAGATTCAAGCAGTGGAAGCACGGAGTCTCAACCAGGTAGTCCTAACAGCATGCTTATTCTTAATGCCCTGGTTGTTTTCGGTCCTCCTCCTCTGTCTTTGTGAACCCCAGTAGGTACAGTGATCGCCCTTGGGTACCCCTGGTTCTCTCCACACAGCAGCACAAGCCGTGTAGCATTCCACCTTCCAGACTCCTCCTGATTTCCAGTCCCTATTACAACATGCTGCCTCTGCTATCTGGCAGGGCTGATCTGCGCCACCCCCACCCCTTAATAAGGGTGAGCTTTGGAAGGTCTCCTTCTCTGGATGTGGGCAGGGGGAGCAAAAAGAATTACGCCTTCTATGTGCCTTGCGACACCTCATTGAGTACTTTTGACCATCCTGGGAGGATGGGGATATCAGCCCCATATTCCAGAAGAAGCTCAGAGAGGTCAAGAGATTTGCTGAAAGTCTCACAGCCAGTCCAATAGGAACTAGCATTCTAGCTCGGTTGGTTCAAAAGAACACCGTACTTTTTTCCCACTGCACACTGGGGCTGGTGGGGTCATGGCCGGCAGCCCCCTGCGTCACGCCACGGATGCCTGCTGATCTGGTGCGATGGTTCCAGGCCCCTGGAGAGGCAGCAAAGCCTTGAGACCTGTTCCCTCCCGTGTCCTGCAGCTCCAGTTATTGCTTCCTCTCCATCTGGAGAGTCTTCAAATACCACGATTGTGGGATTTGTGAGGCTGGCTCATGCCTGTAGGATCAATAGAGTCATTCTAATGGGTATTAATGCATTGCCGTGAAATGCACCTACCAACGGCGTGGTTCTGGGAAGACTGAGTCCAGTGGGCTCATCACTGGAAAGACCGGGTTCCATCCTGCCACCGTGGTGCGCGTGTGAGTCACGCCTCTGACCTGCATAGCTGAGGCCAAGCGTCTGCATGGGTTCAGGGGGCAATTAGCTTCCTCATTCCTGCAGCCTAACCAAAGCTGATAGTAGAGAAAGTGAAAGCACATCTGTTAGCTTGACGATACAAGGGACACAGTTTTAAAAATGTCACTTCAAATCTGCAACGCCTGAAAATTATTCTTATTCTTCTGACCCAGGGTAGGGATTTAAAAAAAAATTTTTTTTTACTTCCACAGGAAAAACAAATTAGTGATTTTTAAAGCCAATGCTCAGTGATCACAAGAGTAAGACCTAGATTTAGCTTCCATGCCATAGTCTCCAAATGTCACTTCAACCATTAGGTCCGACCCTCACGCCCATTAATTAATTTAACCAGTTACCAGAAGCATAAGTGGTGGATTATTTTCTTTCTGTCTCTATCCAAGAAAAAGGTCTAGAGGCAGCAAGCATTCTAAACTGAGGGTTTAGAATGAGGTGGAGGTGGCGAGTGTCAATCATCTGGACTATTGATCGTGAATTATTGATCCCAATTATGGAACAGATTTTTATTTGGCATCTACCACGCTGCCCTGGCTCTGTCATGGTTTCTCTTTTCCTCAGGGCTGTGCTGCAAGATGGCCCGAGGACCTGGTGATGCCCTTGGTCCGCCAGGAGCCCCCTAGGGAGGGGCTCATGAAAGATGGAACAAAGCCTGGAAGGAAGGAGAGGTGGGAACCTCCTACAGAGGCCACCCACAGTTAGCAGCTTGGGATGTGGAACAAGGACTTCCCCAAGCTTTTCTGGGAAACGTAAACAGAAAACCACAGTGGATAAGAGCCCACTCAAATGGCTGTTTCCCCAGTGTTAGAGCAATCGAAGGAGCCCCAGAAGGTGTGTGCCTGGGGTGGGTTAGGGGGAGGAATGCGAATCTGGACCATGTTGTTGTTTAGTCGCTCAGTCATGTCCAACTCTTTATGACCAGGGACTGTAGCCTCTAGGCTCCTTTGTGAACAGGGTTCTCCCAGTAAGTAAACTGGACTGGGTTGCCATTTCCCTCTCCAGGGGATCTTCCTGATGGAGGGATGGAACCCGTGCCTCTTGTACTAGCAGGTGGAGTCTTTATTGCTGAGCCACCAGGGAAGCCCAGGGAGTGTGTAAGAGTTTAGCTGGTTTTGAGGGCTCCACTCCCCCCAACATCCTGCCCACCCCCGGTCCCCCAGCCAGGCTCACGTTCACTGCCCCCTGGAGGAGTATGGTTTGGAACCCTCTGGGCTGCTCCTTGGCTGGCCGACCTGGAGTCCCAGACATGTCACACCAGGAAGTGTCCTCCGTCTGAGCCTCTGCTGATGGGTGTGGCCCCCAGCCCCAGCTCCGTGCTGGCTCAGGGGGTGACCAGTGCTGACCAGGCCTCACCACATTCTGCCCCATCAGTCATCTGGAAGGAAGGGCTAGACAAACTTTACCTCTTGAGGTTTCTGGTCATGACTGTCTTGCTACAGCTGCTTCTGCTCCTTCTTGGAGCCTCCCATGTATCCCCAAGCCAAGGACATCACACTGGGATTATTTCTAACAGAAACAGGATGTAGCATCCTGCTTTCATTCCATCATTCCACCCACAGGCACGGGGCACCACCATGGACCTCACACCACGCTTAGTTCTGGGAAAGATGGCTAAGGCCAGTCCCAAATGTGCAACAAGGCACAGGTTTATAAATGAAAGGATAATCACAACAGACCATGATACATACTGGATGATCTCATTTATGTGACATTCTGGAAAAGGCCAAACTAAAGAGATCGGAAACAGAAAAGTGGTTGTCAGGGGCTGGTGGAGGGTGGGAGCATGGGGAAGGGTTGGGACTCTGTCAGTGTCAGTTATATTTAAATACAAACTATGTTTATTAAACATGCAGAAATGTTCACTAAAAAGGATGAATTTTACTTCTCAGGTGGCTCAGCGGTAAAGAATCCGCCTGCCAACGCAGGAGAGGCGGGTTCGTTCCCTGGGTTGGGAAGATCCCTTGGAGAAGGAAATGGCAACCCACTCCAGTATTCTTGCCTGGGAAATCCCATGGACAGAGGAGCCTGGCGGGCTACAGTCCACAGGGTCACAAAGGTGTTGGACACAACTTAGTGACTAAACAACAACTGTAATAATATTTTTTTAATAAGGAAAAAAAAACAAAGTAGAAGGTGGTAAGTGCTGCAGTAAATAGGATGATGTGTCAGAAGGTGCAAAGGAGGAAGAAACCAGGTCTTTCTGGGAGGGCCGGGGAGGTGGGCAGAGAAGGCTGGACTGAGAACAGGGCCGTGGACTTGAGGTTTCTAAAGATGACACGTTTCCAGAGAGACGGGGGTGGGGGCGGAAGCGGGGTGGGGGGCGGGGGGGAGAGGTTGTTCCAGGTCGGGGAACAACATATGCGAAGGTACAGAGGTTGGACAGCAAGCACCCTGTGTTCTGTGAACTGCTGGTCACTTGGTGTCCCTGATGCATGGGCAGAAGCCCAAGCCTGCTGTTCTAAATGTAATGCTTAGGATTCGGGACAAGGACTTTGTCTCTTGCCTTTCAACATTTAAAAAATTATGATGAAACATAGTAACGTAGAATTTGTCATTTTCATCATTTTTGAGAGTACAGCGCACTGACACTTATTACCTCCACAATGCTATGCTATTACTCTCACCCCCATCCATCTTCCGAACCTTTCATCACATGACCCCAAACAGAACCTCTGCTCCCATGAAACAATAAGTCCTTACTCCTTCCTCCCCACCTCAGGCCCCGGGAACCTCTGATCTACTTTGTGTCTCTAGGAATTTGCCTATTCTAGATGTTTCATTTGAGTGGAATCGTATGATATTTGCCCTTTTGTGTCTGGCTTATTTTACTCTATTTTTGTTTTGTTGTTCATGAAGACTTTGGGTTTAAAAAATGGTGGTAGTTAAAAAGTGGACCCCGACAAAATGCTCCCGAAATAAAGGAGAGGGGAGAAGGAAGCTCCTTCCTCCCACCTCTGAAAGGGAGGGACTCAGGACTGGGCTGGGGTTCCTTTCCACGCAGGGTCCTGCACGTTCCATAGCTCCCTTGTCAATTCAAGGTCAGACACGGTCAGGGACACCCCTGCACGCCTGCAGCTCCCCAGAACCTCCACTCAGCCACAGTGTCTGTCAAGGGCCCCCTTCCCACTGGTCTGCGGACCCCAGCCTTCTCACCCTGTACCACACCGCAAAAGGAATTTTTAAAAAGACTTAAGAAAATAAGTGACGGAGAATTGCAAATGAGGCAACCCAAGAAGCAGAGTTTGGAGTTAATTAGCTCTTGAACTGTCAAACTCAATGGTTTCCAGTGAGTTCTGGCATTTCTAAGAATAATTAAGGGCTTGCTGGCTGTCACATTTCACAAAGGCCCAACCACGTCGCAAGCAAGTTCTACCTGCTATCCACGCATGATGTCGGATGTCCAGAGATGCACAGAGGAGAATTAAACCCAGCTCGCATTGCAGGTTCTTGGGTGCAACTGTCATGTTTTCAGAGAACTTTTCATATTTTTGCAGTGAAATTTAATGATCACCATTTAAGGGCTAGATGTGAGTGGCAGAAGCAGTGGTACTTTAAAAACATCTGAAATCACTGGTGATAATAATAGCTAACATTTACCAAGTGCTACATTCCAGGTGCCACCAGAACCTGGGAGTTGGCTACAGATATATTATCTTCAGTTTACAGGTGAGGAAGCTGACGCCCAGAGAGGTTACGCAATTTTTCAGAGTCACAGGGTCAAGATCAAACCCAGGCAGTCTAGAACCAGAGCTGGCTCTCTCAACAATGGGATTCACTTCTCCTGTCTCCAAGACATCCTGAGATTCTCTGCCAGGTGACCCGCCAGCCTTCCTGGCATGCATCATTAGTCTTGTCAGCACATATTGATTATAAATTGGCACATGATTCTGCTTCCTTGCCCTCTAAGCACTATTTTTCTGTAAGACATAATTCATCAATAATCTATTTAACTCATCTCACACTCAGACGATGACTGCTTTATCATCATCTCTCATGATGTCCATTTACTCATTAGCTAATTTTTTGAGCACCTACTATGTATCAAGTCATGTGAGAGAGACAGAGTTAAACCATCTGTCCAGGAGAGGCTTACGTTCTAGGTGAGGATAAAACACATATAATACCTATAGTAAAGGGTTAGTATAGTACAAAATAAAATATAGTAAAAGGTAATATATGATGCAAGGTAAAAAATGATCGGGTTCACAAGAAAAAGCATGTGTTATTATGGTTGTTTGAAGGAAAGAAATGATCTCTTGGATGTGTTTGTGTGTGTGTGTTGTGCAAGGTGGGAAAAAGTTGATGGAGAAAAGGTAGAAGGAGGAAGAGGGGATGAGACAAAGAGGGGATGGGACAAAGAGGGGATGAGACAAAGAGGGGATGAGACAAAGAGGGGATGAGACAAAGAGGGGATGGGACTCAGACAAAATTTTAGGAAGACAGTAACAAGCTAGGCCTTTGATATGGGCTGAATTGTATTTCCCCAAATCCATGTGTTCAAGCCCTAAGCTCCAGTACCTTAGGGTCAGGCTGTGTTTGGAGATGGGGCCTTTAAAACAGGAATTAAGTTAAAATGAGGCTGGGGGGTTTGTGTCCTAAGTTAATACAACTGGTGAACTTACAGGTTGAGCAAATACGGACACAGACAAACACAGAGAGAAGACTGCTGTCTACAAGCCAAGGAGGGAACGTGGCAGAAACCAGCCCTACTGATACCGTGACACCTAACTTTTAGCGTCAGAACTGGGAGAAAGCACATTTCTGTCGTTAAAGACACCCATTCTTTGGCACTTTGAAATGGCAGCTGGAACAAATGAATGCAAGCTTGAAAAAGAGGACTTAGACATGGAACTGATAGAAAGGAATGGAGTGGGGTGGGGGGACCGTGTTGGAAACAGGTGGAGTTTATTCGGTGGATAAGAAGAGCCAAGGCAGGTTTCTGAGCAGACTGGAAATCAAGTGGAATCCTCCAGCAAACACTGACCAAGGACCTGCCCCATGTCAGGTGTTGCCAAGAGCAACCTGAAAGCTGCAGCTGTGATAAGATGCTTTGGTTCTTCATAGGCTGGCATGGCTGGGTGGGGCCAGGTAGAAAATGGGTTAGACTGGGGACAACATGGGCTGAGGAGACTACTTAGAAGTTTTTTTCCTGGTAATGGATTTTCAAAATTGATTTTTATTGGAGTATTGTTGCTTTACAACGTGTGTTAGCTCTGCTGTATAGCAAAGTGAATCAGCTCCACGAATACACATATCTCCTGTCTTTTTAGACTTCCTTCCCATTGAGGTCACCGCAGAGCAGAGTCGAGTTTCCCATGCTAGACAGTTGGTTCTCATTACTTATCTATTTTATATGTAGTATTAACAGTGTACACATGTCAATTTTAATCTCCCAATTCATCCCCTCCTGCCCTTACTCCCCTTGACATCCATAAATTTGCTCTCTACATCTGTGTCTTTATTTCTGCTTTGCAGATAAGTTTATCTGTACCCTTTTTCTAGATTCCACATGTATGTATTAACATACAGTATTGGTTTTTCTCCTTCTGACTTATTTCATTCTGTTTAACAGTCTCTAGATCCATCCACATCTCCGCAAATAGCACTATTTTGTTCTTTTTTATGGCTGAGTAATATTAGAAGTCTTTTTATCATGGCCTGATTCAGTGCCATTCAGTCTTCTTTCAAAAGAGTCTAATAGACCCTCCCAGGGAGGTGTTCCCCCCACCCACCCCAGCCTATTCCCAAACGTAAGTAACAGTATCAGCATGTCTACACAGCTCCCCTGGCCAAGAAATGAGGCTGACCTCTACTTTCTGCACCATGGGAATGTGATTTTTTACAATTTCTTTCAAATATAAATAAAAAATTAGTAGCTTTTCAAAACTCTATATTCTACTGGGAGATACAACCTTCCCTGTGGCTCCGCTTGGTGTATCTCTGCACCCACACCCCAGAGAATGCTCTTCTGAGGTCAAACATCTTCTCCAGTGGATGCTTATTGGAAACCCAGGAATTCAGAAGCGATCTCAAAATAAATCTGTGGTTTATCTCTGGGGGCAAGCCTTTCCTCAATGTGGCAGGCAGAAGGATTTCCTCCCCCAGGAGGTCTGGTCCCAACTCCTAGAACCTATGAATGTATATACTCTATATTGAAGATGTGATCAAGTTCACAGCCTTGAGATGGTGAGGTCAGCCTGGATTATTCCGGTGGACTTCATCTAATCACGTGGGTTTTTAAAAAAAAGACCCCTTTCCCAGCTATGGAGAGCAAACCATGGAAGTATGGTCAGAGATGCAAGGTTGCTGATTTTAGAAAGAAAAAAGTTATTTATTCATTTGGCTGCACAGGGTTCTAGTTGGAGCCTGTGGGATCATTCAGTTGTGACATGTGGGATCTCTGAAGGTGTGAGGAGGTGGGCGTGAGCCAAGGAAGGTAGGCAGCTTCTGGAAGCTGTATAGGGCGAGGAAATGGAGTCTCCTAGATCCTCCATAAAAGAAACACAGTGGGGGCAACACCCTGATTTTTCCTACTGAGACCCATATTGGAGCTCTAACCTAAAGAGCTGTAAGAAGCAAACGTGTTTTGTTCTAAGCCGCTGACGTTGCGGTAATTTGTTGTAACAGCAGTAGGAAATGAACGCCCTCCCTACGCTAGCACTCAAGGCAGACCTGCTTATTTAAACACTGTGTCTACTCAGGGTTGACCTTGTAGTGCCTTCCAATCCACCGATGCCCTTACCTAGCAGGTTTCATTTTCCCCACCAGATTCAAAACTCCCTAAGGGCAAGGATCGAGTTAATCATCCCGGCATCTCTAGGGCCAGCATAGTGGATGCCACATAGCAGATTTCAACAACTATGAATTCAGTGATTGTATGAAAGCCCAAGGCAGCCTAGGGCTTCATAATGCCCCCATGGGACCTCCAAAGTGAGGCATGAGTACTTCTTTTCAGACATAAAGGGGTCAAAGCTGATGTCACTGTTGATGTATATGTATGTCATGATGATGAAATGAATTCCTGTTGGCTGTAACCAAGACAACAAGAAATCCCATTCACATGAAGAGACTGGTGAGTCATTCAGACAAGCGTCAGTGGAGGCCTGGCTTCCCAGGACAATCTCTGTACAATGTCACTCCAGGCCCCTTTTCATGAAGAGCATTTATCAACAGGGCCCTATTTGATTCATTTCCCTGGTCCCTCCAACAAAGGCATGGGACTCCGAAACAAAGCTCTGTTGGTTTGGACACACCCCTCATGAAATCACGTTTATTTTTGGAAAGAAATGACCATTCACAACTTTTCACTGTTGAATAGAAAGCTCTGTAGTCGCTTTCTAGAAAAGTCGACTGTGGGCAGTTACAGTATAAATAATGCAACTTCTCCCCATCATAATTTTGGTAATTATTTTCAACTGTCGTGATCAGAAACTGGGACTCAGTGGAGAAGGGGGTCCAGAAAAAGCCCTGCTGGCCAGGCCCTGATCCGCTGTGGCTCTGTTCGCTGCAGCAGCCCCACCATCCCTGTAGAGATCTGCAAACTCCTTGTAGTAGTTCAAGCTGGCATCTTGGGCCGGTGCAGAGATGCTGCAGCTTTGGTGGCCTCCGCCTTTTCCACTAGGACTGAAAGGCTTGGTGAGGGTCCAGCATCAGACCTCAACTCACCCAAGACTGGGAACTTTGAGTTGACCTGGAGATTTCATCACTGGCTCAATGGACATGAGTTTGAGTAAGCTCTAGGAGTTGGTGATGGACAGGGAAGCCTGGCATGCTGCAGTCCATGGGGTCACAAAGAGTCGGACACGATTGAGTGACTGAACTGAACTGAACTGAAACTCATTAGCAACCAGAGTTTTCCTCCTGTTTTAAGCTTCTCTCCTCAACCATTCAACAACCAACCCTGATGTCGGATCCAACTATGGCTTCAATGGCCCCTGAAGTGGTCCCCTGAAAGTGTGACAGTTTATTCCAGCAGATGACAACCCTCTTCAGTGATGCTCCATTTGCTGTCAACTTTAGGGTTGAGAGACTGCTCAAGTTTTCATTTGCAACCTGGATGTGCCTTCTCCTTCTCCCAGCTTCTTGCCAACCCCTTGGGAAAGGACATAACCCTGGCTAGTGATGGTCCTAAACTTGTTCCCAGGTTCTGATCAGAGTGACTCTCCTCACCACATCAACCCAGTCCTCCAGCAGGGTTTTGGTGACTCTCAATTGCCCGGGGCACAAGTGCAGACAGGTTCTTCAAGTGGCAAGCAGTAAACAGGAAGTGGATGGCAGGATATTAAGCCTTGGGCACTTGACACACAATTTATTCTGCTTGGCTCATGTTTGCAGCTCCCTGTAACTACAGTTCTGTGATAGAAGCATATCAGAATCAAGAAATATTTAATGAGTGACTAATGCATTTTATCTGCTGTAACACAGCTTGGCCAGGAAAGCAAGAAGATGGGCTGACATTTGAACAAGGGTACTTAGAAGGAACCCTTACCTAAAATCATTCCAAATCCTCAACTTTTACCAACCAAGGTGGTCCCACACTCTCTGGTCACTGGGAGAGCTGTGTGGGGATCGAGAAAGTGCCCCAGAGCAGGCTATAGGGCTGGAAGAGCCTGGAGGTGGGAAGCCTCATGATCACTCAGGTAAGGTGAGCTCCGCCAAACACAACCTTGCCATGGAGAGATGAGCCAGCTGCCAGGACTGGGGAGCACAAAGCCCTCATTCAGCCCAAGTGAACAAAGTGGTCAGGACTTTAGGGAGACACCTGACATGAATACTCCACTAAAGAGGTAGCGTCTCAGGAGAAAACCAGGATGTGACAGATGGCATGAGAAAACAGGATCTCTTTACTCCTTCCTTGTTGTTGTTTAGTCGCCAAGTTGTGTCTGGTTCTTTGTGACCCCCTGGACTGCAGCACACCAGGCTCCCCTGTCCTTCACCACCTCCCAGAGCTTGTTCAAACTCATGTCTGTTGAGTCGATGATGCCATCCAACCATCTCATCCTCTGTCGTCCCCTTCTCCTCCCACCTTCAATCTTTCCCAGCATCAAGGCCTTTTCCAATGAGTCAGTTCTTCATATCAGGTGGCCAAAGTATTGGGGCTTCAGCTTCAGCATCAGTCCTTTCAATGAATATTCAGGGCTGATTTCCTTTAGGATTGACTGGTTTGATCTCCTTGCAGTCCAAGGGACTCTTCTCCAGCACCACAGTTCAAAAGCATCAATTCTGTGGCACTCAGCCTTCATTATGGTCCAACTCTCACATCGGTACATGACTAATGGAAAACCATAGCTTTGACAATACGGACCTTTGTTGGCAAAGTGAATTGAGCCATAGAACCCCCAAGAGGAGGAAAACAATAGAAATGCTCACCTGAAAAGTGTATGTTAGAGATCAGAAACTGAAGATTCGAGAGGAAGCCAGGACCTTGGGAAGGAGAGAAGCAATTTGGAGTGTATGTGGAACGACTTGTGGAGCAAGAGTGTTACTGTGTGTGAGGTTTTTCACAAAGATAATCAAGGATAACTTACTGCTGTCCACCTGAGCCAGTCACTTGACCAAGGTCCCCTCTCCTCCCCCACACTCCTCTTCCCTCCTCAGGTCCCCCATGGAGGGTTCCCACTAAGGAGAAGTTGGCAATTAGACTTTACTTGATAATAGCGATCTATCTCTATGGAATTGGTTGTAAACAAAAGGATCTTGAGTTGAAGAGCATCTTCTTATAGGGCATATATTAAAACTTGCCAATTTTAATTTTAACTGTTAAACTGTTTTTAACTGTTAAAACACCAAAAAAAGGAAAAAAAAAAAAAGAGGTAGAAGCTGTTTTCTTTGATCATAGTGAAATAGATAGCTTAAATATGTCCTTTCAAGTGACTCGGGTCCAAATCAATAATCAGGTCCTAGACAGAATAATCACAATGGGGTCTTGTCAAAGGGGGTGTGTGATGGTAAACCGGTGGTTCACAAAGACATGGAACAAACCTGGGACATCATAGCAGGAAGGGCTGGATATATTATGGGAATGCAAAAGTTGCAGAAAATTTTAAGATAAAAGACAATACTGCAATTAAATGCAGGCTTTTCGTTGGCCACATTGGCCACACCCCAGAACCCTGAGTGCCAGTAGAAGCTCTCCAGTAGAAAGTTTTGAGAGCTCTGCTCTCTGGAAACATAAGGAGATCACACACAGCCCAGCCTTCTGGGTCCTCATTTTCCTTACTTCTCTCTCAGTGGGAAAGTCTGATACTCTATGTCTTCATAGATGTTGAGAAAACACTATTTCCAAGTAAATATATGAGCCACAATGCAAAGTATGTAGGTAAGATACCAGACTCCCTTTCTTTCACATGAAACATCTAGAACAACAACCACAGCTAACAAAGAGTAATTGACACATCGGTACCCTGGTTTGGTGTGGTCTGACCCAACCAGGGGTGCGGCTACTGACAGTAGGGAGGTTTTGTGGAAGAGAACAGAGCAGCTCAATGCTGGCAAGATAAAATGTTAGGGCTGTCTCCTAAACATCTTCCCAGCTGTCTTTGGCATTTTTTTTCTTTCTTCTTGGATCCATGGATTAACCAGTGTCCCAGACCCACTTTCTTCCCTATGGAGAACCTTGCCAAGGCTCCCATAACACTCTGCCATCACACACTCTATACAGACACCTGCAGGGGTGCCCTGTTGCCTCTTAAGTCTTATTTAAGATCCCACAGTTTCGGGCAACTTACCTTCTTATCTTTCTGGGGCTTCCCAGGTGGTGCTAGTGGTAAAGAACCTGCCTGCCAATGCAGGTGACATAAGAGATGCAGGTTCAAACTCTGGGAAGGGAAGATCCTCTGGAGGAGGAAATGGCAAATCACTCCAGTATTCTTGCTTGGAGAATTCCATGGACAGAGAAGCCTGGTAGGCTACAGTCCGTAGGGTCGCATAGAGTTGGACATGGCTAAGTGACTTTGCATGCACATGTCTTCTAGTGCTTCTTTTTTTAATCTTAATCAGACCAGGCTCTGTGCCAGCTCTTCGCTTCTTTCTCAGATTTCTGTGCACTGTGCTTCCTCCCTGGGATCTCCCCTTGCTTCTACAAACCCCAACCAGCATGTCCTTCAGCATCTGGGGCTCATTCTTCAAATCTCAGTGTATCTCGTCACAGAAGCCTCTAGGAATCCTCCCTTTGCTCCATCACGCTCTGTAGCTCTAAGACAGCTGTCACCATTTATGTACATGTCTTTGCTCCTCTACTGGATGGTATCACCTTGAGGGTAAGGACTGTGTCTTACCCATCTTTGCATTTTCTATGCTACATAAGTACTCATAGGGGTTTCCCAGGTGGCACAGTGGTAAAGAACCCACCTGCCAATGCAGGAGACCCAAGTGATGTGAGTTCGATCCATGGATCAGGAAGATCACCTGGAGAAAGAAATAGCAACCCACTCTAGCATTCTTGCCTGGAGAATTCCATGGACAGAGGAGCCTGGCGGGCTAGAGTCCATGGAGTCGCAGAGTCAGACATGACTGAGCACACATGCACATAGGTACCCATGCCCTCTACATATTAGAGCTCGGTGTGTTGGCCTTTGCCTTGGGTAAGTTACTATGTCTCTCTGAGCCTTGATGCCATTATCTGTAAAGTGGGGCTAACAGTAATGTGTCCTTCACAGGGATGAGTGTCAGGATGAAGTGAACTCATGCAAGTAAAGTGCTTATGCAAAGATTGGCACATAGTATGTGTTCCTTGCTACTACTATCAATATTATGTCAATTGTACCTTATTCATTTCATACTAAAATGGTCTCTTTTCAGTGGCTGGGATATCTCCCATCTTCCTTATTTAATGACAAAACAGTGCTTACTAGGTTTTGGGGTTCTCACCCCTGCCTGTGTACCAGCATCACCTGGAGAGCCTTTAGAAAGTCCTGACGCCTGGCTTCTACCTTCCAGAAACTCTCCTTCAGTGGGTGTGTCCAACATCAGTCATTTTTTTATTCCCCGAGTGTTTCTCAAGTAGGGCCGAGATAATGAACCCCTGAAAATCATTAGAGAGTTTACCATTTCCGTCACAGGTCCTTTCAGCCCTGTGTCTAGAGCAAAGAGTTGGAGTCTGGGGGGCACCAATCTCCAGACGACTGCATGGTTAACACCAAGGGATGTATGTTTCTCTTCATTCTAGAAATCTTCCACTGTTTCATTCTGTAAAAGCTCTTATGATGACTCAGCATTTTAATACTGCTTGGTGTCCCTGTTCCATTCCCAAGAGCCAAGTGCTGGCTCAGGGTAACTTAGTGCATAAAATGCTAGGTGATAATAAGACAAGGTAGTAAGACATAGAGGCTTCCCTGAAGGGGCTCAGTGGGTAAAGAATCCACCCGCAATGCAGGAGATACAGGAGACCTGGGTTTGATCCCTGGGTCAGGAAGATCCCCTGGAGGAGGAAATGGCAACCCACTCCAGTATTCTTGCCTGGAGAATCCCATGGACAGAGGAGCCTGGCGGGTTACAGTCCATGGGGTCCCATGGACAGAGGAGGCTGGCGGGCTAGAGTCCATGGGGTCCCAAAGAGTCAGACACAACTGAGTATGCACACACACACACACACATACACACACACACACACACACAGCACACAGTGATACACGAGAGAGGAGGAGGGAAACACAAAATCCTTCCAACCCTCCAGCTCCCATTTTCCCTCTTGAGCTTGTTATGAGCGATGGGCTCTGTCCCAGCAGCCAGGAGTGGGCAGGGCCTCAGAGAGGGTATGGGAGGCCACAGTCTGCCTGCCTGTGCTCCGTGAGCAGACGTTGCTGGACAATTGGGCTATTATAGCGATGAGCAGAGAGTAATGACTGATAGATGCAGATTCCTGTTTCTCGCCCTCTAGCCTTTTAAAAACCCTTTGCTCAGTAATTAAATGTATAAACCTTGTAGTTCTCACTGGGCATTGGATTTCAACAGGAATTTGGCCAAAATCAAGACTGGAGAATCGGCCCCGCCGTGACCACCTGGGCATTCTTAGGCAGCCTGGTCCTGCTGACTCAATCCTCTCTTTGAACTGCAGGACTTATGTAACTTTAGTCTAAGAGTCCAACCCAGGGGTTCTATTGCCAAGACTGAGAGAGAAAAAAAAAAGTTGATTAAATTCAAGACATGGCAGATAATGCCAAAAGACAGAGGAAATGTGATCTCCGAGGAGGGAGAGAGAAACGTGTGTGTTTTGGAGATAGGAGTGTCGGGCAAATGGACGCTGAAGGTCAGATGACTTCTGCAAAGCAACTGCTCTGAGGAATTTATACTGGTCTCCTGGTACCACTAGGGGTAGTTCTGGAGGGTGGCTGGTGGTGGCTGATGTTTTGCCAATGGACCCAGAATGTGACTTGAAAACCTGCGTGGAAGCCCATGAAATGTTCAGGTGCTTCTGAAGACAGGCCCCATTCTGGGACTTAGGTAGAGGACCACAGCACCCCACCCCCACCCCCAAGAAGACCCACACACCAGATCACACTTGGAGCTGATACCACAAGTCCCAAATGCCCTGGGCCTTAGTCCAGACATCTTCAAGTTGGATGGGACCTTGGACATAATTTTTTACAGGTTGGCAAAGTAACACCTGCAGAGGTGAAGTAAATTACCCAGATCACATATCTGCTTGTGGCAGAGACGGGACCACAGCCTGAAATTGCCAGCAGCCCTGAACCTGCTCATTCTGGTGCCAAGCGGGGTGGTGGGCACAAGGTGGCTGGAGAAAGAGACAGTTCCTGGGCCGGGCACCCCCTCCCTGGCTCTTGCATTCTGGGAGGACACTTTTGAAAATTCTGTCTGGGCGCTAACTGCACAAACAAAACAGAAGAGCAAGTGGAGGAGACGCAGGGAACCAGCCAGGAAGGACATGCTTAAAGCATGAAGTCACCAGCTCCGAGGGCAAACCACCCATGGAAAGAAGGTTCTTGTGCTGAGCGCCTCCGACATGGCTCTCCGAGGCTTCGAAGGGCAGCAGAGAAAATGCGAAGAATCTACAAAATGTTCTGCAGCTCTGCTCAGCTCTTGAAACTCAAATATTTGTTTTCTCTCAGGAAGTGGCTCAGAACACAGGCACAGTTTCACGAAGTGCGTGATCCTGGCACCAGCCAGGCGCCCCAGCGGGGTTCAGGATGTCTTAGCCACGCCTCCAGTCAACACCTTTCGACAACAACTGCACCTGAGTCAGAGCTAAAGCCCTTCCTGGGCTTAGCCCGACCCTCCAGTTCACTCCCTTCGCCTCCAGAGTCCAGAGCGGTCCAGCGCCCCCAGCTGGTGACCTATCTTGCTTCTCTTCTGATGGATTTAGGAACTGGACTGCCTTTCCCAGCAGTGAGTCTAAGACTTTCTGTTCTCTATTTTATAAGACGCTTCTCTCTGCTTAAAATGCCCAGTGCCTGGTGATGCTGTGTCTTTTGTGCTTAAAGGGAGAAGGAAATTCATTTGGAAGTAGTCGGGGGTGGATGACCACATCCTTCCCTCGCATCCTGGATGTCACTGGGAAGGATGAATTCCTGGCTGGAGGCAAGTGAGCTCCACGCCATCACCTCTGAACACATTAGAGCCTTGAGCCAGTGTGCTCCCCACACAGCTGAGACTTGGGCAGGTTTGCCAGCTGTCTCATCAGGTGGAATGCAAACAAACAGAGATGGGTGAGCCTGGCTTACTCTTGGCGCTCCCTCTCGGCTCTTCCAGGGGGGAACTCGGGGCCGGTGAGGGCTGCCCTCCACCCAGCAGGGCTCCCTGGTGGTGCCTGTCTTCAGGGAAGAAGAACCTCAAGGCCCCTGAACTCCCCCCAGGCCACTCCTTTAAGCCTGCAGTTCCTGCTGTTCTGTGCATGCCTGTCCTGTCCGACTCTTTGTGACCCCCATGGGCTGTGGCCCACCAGGCTCCTCTGTCCATGGGATTTCCCAGACAAGAATACCGGAGTGGGTTTCCATTTCCTCCTCCAGAGGATCTTCCAGACTCAGGGACTGAACCTGAATCTCCTGCATCTCCTGCTTGGCAGGCAGATTCTTTACCATTGAGCCACCTGGGAAGCTGAAATTCCTGCTACAGGAGGAAGAAAAGAAAAAAAAAAAGGCTTTCACTTCACAACTGAAAAATAAGACTTAAAGGTCCATACCCCTTTAATGAAAAACTCTCAAGCCCATCCAAATTGGAACTCACTGATTTAAAATCTTTTTTTACTCAGATTGATAAGAAAAAAAGAAGTATATAAGAGCTGGACATAAACTCTGGCTATTTCATAATTTTGCCCAGGGCTTACCCTTTTTGCATTAAAAAAATCTATTCACCACACGGATGGGGGCGGGGGGTGGTGGGTGTAGATTTTCCCCTCTTCTCTCTGTATTGTCTGTCATCTTCCTCAGCTATGCCATGTGACTTTCTCAAAATTACTGCTGAGTTGTCTGTGAGCTCAGCTTTCCAGTGGGCACTCTTATACTGAGCAAATACTGATGAGCTTTAAGGCAGCCCCTCATTTGTGAGCCAGTGGAGATGTAGCAGTCAAGCCCGACATTCTCCTTTTACAGGCAAAGAAGTCCTTGCTGCTGGGGTGAGAGGCTGGCAGGACTCAGACCAGACCACAGTTGGTTTTGCTCGGGGATCTCATCCGGGTTTCACAACTCCTCTGGTTCTCCCGGAAGCCAGTGACAAGATTGCACCTCCAAACTCTGCTTTGTCTCAGGATTCTTAGGACAAGTCAAAAGGCTTCCTTTCAAGCTTTCTGTGCAATGGAAACCCTACTTGACTAATTCAAAACCACCTCTCTGGACATCTCAAATCTTTGGCACTAATTCAACATAGAGAATTATGTTGAATAAAAATTATTATTTTCCCCTCCATAAAGTAGGAGAACTCAAGTGATATAGGTGAGTCACACACTGATACTCGATGAAGGCAACCTTCTATCACGATCGGAGAATAAAGACCCGGCGTGGCAGGTTTACGTTGATAACTAATTCCTGTCCTTGGGTTCTGCCTGCAGAGAGACCTTGGTGCAAGGCGTTGTTTATACTCTAGCTTCGTGTATGGGATAGGATGGGGAGGAGGACATGGGTTCTGTTTTAGAAAGTGTGTGTTAGGTTGGTGGATGGTCTGGAGGAGGGGGCTAGAGGGAAAGAGTGTACACACACACACATGCACGCACACCTGTGGTTGCCACAGGCCTGATGTTTGTTCCCATTGGCTGGCTCAGCAGAAAATTTGGCTGAGTTGCAAGACTCATGTTTTGAAGTCTGGCGTCATAAAGAGCAAATACATTTTTCAGGTTTGGGAACACACCAGCCCGGAAGAGCCAAGGGAAGAGGGAGAAAAGATTTCTTTTTTTCCTCCAGTAATAACTTTTAAAGTCAAAGCTGAAATTCACCTGGGAACCCTGGTGATGCTGACTTACCCTGATGGTTCTCTACGCCCAGTGGCCAAGTCTCCAGCCCTGGAGACACACTCTCAGCTGGTAGCTGTGATGTCACTTTTTGTTTTCAACACATGTTCCGAATTACCCTAGGACTGACCAAGCAGGATTGGGTTGAGAGCAAAAATCTCTAATCTGACAGTCACCATGATATCAGGAACATTTAGAAAAGCCACAGCTCAGGACTGGTTCCTGACTTGATGGAATAATTGCGCTTGCTTTTGATGATAAGTAATCGGTAGGTGGCAGCTGTGGGTGATGGGAATAATTCAGGAACTAACCAGGAATCCTCAGATCTGGAAGAAGGAAGAAGCAAAGTCAAGGTTTTCTTCAATGTTTTCACAGTTTCTTTAGATTGTAATACAGCTTAAATCCCCAAAGTGTAACCAAGGACACTGCCATAGGAAATTAATTTGATATTGGCCAATTTAAACAGAAAGACAGAATGGATTCACAAGCTGAAGAACCACAGATGGAATCAGATTTGATTATTTCTGACTTAAGAAAACAAATTTTGAGAGAAGAATATAGTTTGATTGTGAAATTAGAGCTGTATCAATCAGATAGGTATCGAAAGACTTAGAGAAAGGTTGTACTTTTTAGAAACAGACTTCTAGGATCATATTTTAAAGCCTCTGGGCTTGGTTCAGTGCTGTCAGTGGGTTTAAAGAACTTCCTTTTTAAAATTCTTGAAACAACATTAAATTTTTTAACCTTTTTTTTGGTAAGAAGCCATGGTGACTTTTTAGGAAAAAGAGAAGGGGTGATCACAACATCAGACCAAATCACTACTGTTGAGTTGAATTTTGAACTTCCAGCTCAGAACAGGTCTGAATTTGCTTTGCCATTTCCTCAGGCTCCAAACAGGGGGGACTCCTTCTTGGGGGTGGGGTCACAGAGATTAGAGATATTTGTTACCTCAAGTCCCTTCAGGTTGGGCTACTCTGTAGAAAAGGTCTCATTTAGTGTAATCCCTAGAGAATAATCACCATTTGGTTATTAAACTCATTTTCTTTTGGCCAGATACCCCCCAAATGCTTCAACATCACAAGTAGATTGAAAAATGAGAATGTGGAGAAGGAATCAGGGCCTAATATTTCTACACTTTTATGGATTTTTCTTCTTCAACAATTGGACGTCCCTGGGAGCCTGGTGGTTAAGACCCCACACTTCCATTGCAGGAGACATAAGTTCAGTTCCTGGTCAGGGAGCTAAGATCCCCAGTGGTGTTCAAAAGAAACCCAAAAAGGTTCTGGTTCATACCAATAGATCATTCTCTGGGATTACATTACATCTAAAATAATAAACAACATTTATTTTTTAAAAAGAATTAAGAATATTGTCTACTCTCCTGGGAAATGGGGTTGTGTTGAGAATCAGCTCATAGTGAAAAGTGGTGAACATTGTCATCAACCCTGTATCATGGGTGCAGAAGCCCAGACCTGAGCATAGGAACTCAAATAAGGAGCCTGGCAAACGATGGACCCTGAATGCATGAGGTGGGCAGGGAAATAAGAATCAGATGTTTAGGAAAACTGTTTAGATTTTATCCTTATATTTTCTTAGGTATTCAATCCAGTCTATCAAAAAGGAACCATGCACATAAATTTTTTTTCCATAAAGAATTTGATTAGAGATGTGTGTTAGTAGCTCAGTCGTGTCGACTCTTTGCAACACCATGGACTGTAGCCTGCCAGGCTCCTCTGTCCCTGGGATTCTCCAGGCAACAATATTGGAGTGGGTTGCCATTCCCTTCTTCAGGGAATCTTCCTGACCCAGGGGTTGAACCTAGGTCTCCTGCTTGGCAGGCTGATTCTTTACCCCTGAGCCACCTGGAAAATCCTGATTCGAGATAACCATTTTTTAATTTCCAAAGCTATTTTTCTAACCCGATATAACCAGAAACCTTTTAAAATTGAGAATGTTGAGTTTGTTGGGGATGACAAGGTTGGAAAACATTAGATAAAGCACCCCTTCACACCTGCCAAGGGACAAATTTCTGTTCTGTAATAATAGTTTTCGCATTCCTCGGATGGATGCACTCAGTCCAACTGGCTGAGATGAAGTGGGGAAGAGAAGGGACCCACAGGCACACGAGCTCTGTCTTAGCCTGACTTCCCTAGAAAGCAGAACCTGGTGTAAAAGCACATAGTCAACTACTCCACTAGGAAGCACCATCCCAAGGAGAGAAGAGTCAGTTATCAGTTATGGGGGGGGTTGTGTGTATATTGGCATCTCCAGAAACACAAAGCTTCCGTCTTCAGCTATGGACCCATGCAACAACCACACAGGACACTCCATACCCCAAATCCATCCTGGTTAGCATTGCTTTCTGCCATTTCTGCCTTCACTAAGCTGCAAGAACTCTTGCCACATCCTAGGCATCTTTTGCAAAGGAGGTTGATTATCAGTGATAGCAGAGTGCAAAGAAAACCATCGATCTTGAGCTTCCAACGTACGATGCGGTTTGTTCTTTCTGAGAAGATAGATCCTACTTGGGCCCGGAGGTCCTGTGCTCCACAGCCTTGTCTCCCTCACTCAGGACTCGTTCTGTCCAGTTGCCTCCCTGAATCTGAGCATCTGATTGGCCACTGTGTGTTATAAAAGAGGCACAGTCTGGACTCACCTGTACGCTAAGTTCTGTCACACTTTCAGCCTGAGTCAGCCATGGAATGGGTTTGGGTGGAAGTGTCTCTCCCAGCACCAAGGAACCATAGTGACTCAAAGGTGGCCACAGTGCAGATTGGACGTCTGGGTTTCTTTGGAAGTGAATGTGAGTTTTAAGGCCAAGTTTCCAGTGTGTTCCAGCACAGGGACGACTGAGCAGAGGAATGTTCCTGAACCAGGGGGAGAGGGTGGCTCTGGAAACTGCAGGTTCTGATGGTTCAGGCAGGGGCGAGTCTGATGAGAACCTCAGGGGAGCGGCATGGTCCTTTTTAGCCCCTTGGCTCCCTGGGGAACCTTGGCCTTGCCCACTGGGAGGCTGCAGTCTCTCCAGCCTGGAGCCTGAGATGGCAGGCTCCTTCCACCCCCAGGGTGCTGTGTCGGGAATGTTTGCCGAGTACACAGGGGTTCCTCTGATGAAAGGTGCACCCCGAGTACAAAGTGTTATTGTTCTGTCTTACACAACGCAGCTGAAAATAGGAGCATGCCATTCTGCTGCAGGGCAGGATGTCACTGCAGCGTTTTCCTGGGAGGAATGTGTGCCCAGTGACTGGAGGAGATGCAGTGGCCGGCATGCAGCAGGGTGGCCTGAGAACAGGTGAGGAGAGAGAGGCATGGGGGGCTCCTGGTGGGGCTCCCCCAGGTGACGGGGTGAGATGTGAGGCTTGAGCCACAGCCAGGGAGCCCTGCTGCGAAGCTCACGTGCCCCCAGGTGCCACCAGCCTGGCCAGGGATAGGGCAGGGATCAAATACTGCAGACTACAGGGCACCTGCCAAGCTCAGCTGCAAAGCATGGGGAGGCAGAGCCAGGATCTGAGGGTGCCCCAGTTTGGAGGTGCCACTCAACGTCAGCAGGCGGGAGTCTCCTTTGGGGTTTATTTCCCAAAGCCCCAGGACAGGTGGTGGTGCTCTACCCGACCAGCTGTGCCCTGGCTATTCTTCACTGAGTGGGAGATCGAGCACTGAGATCAGAGCATCCCCACTGGGGCCCCGTGGTCCCCAAACCACACGCCCTGAGCCTGAGCACGTGTGGCCCCGCCCTGCTGCTCTCCGGGCTCCCTCTTTGGACCCACAGCTGATGGTCTAGGTGTTCCGCAGTGTCGGCTCTGATGTGTTAAAAATAAAACCTAGAAACAACAGGGTTTCTAATTATTGTGCTGACAAACCAGTCTCGCAGCGGTTTCCCAATGATCAGCTAATGAGCTCTCATTGGAGCCTTTGGGCCAGACCTCGGTGCGGCAGAGACACAGAGCAGGCGCCTCCTCCGAGCGGCCTGTTTGGGGATCTGATCACATCTTCACTCTGGTGCAGCGTCCCTGCCTAGGGAAGCCCCGGCACAGTGGGTTGGGGGGCACCTCCAGGCTGAGAGCACCAGCTGCGTCAAGGTCAAAGTTGGAGGTGAGGCCTTGGGACCTTCCTACATTGGCTTCTGGCCCCCGTGAGACGTTCTCATCAGGATGGCGGAAGCTCTGAAGGGTGCTCGGCTCAAGGTGCCTTGCACATGGTCTCTGCCTTCTCTTAACACCGTGCTGGTGACGTCAGGGATTGTTCAGGGCTGTGAAGCAAACTTGTCAGGGTTTGGCCAGTTTTTTATGGCCAAGTTGAGTGCTGGCTTTCATAAACTGTTGAAAAGGAAAGGAGGGTGTCTTTTCACCTTGCTTATAGTTTCCTTTGTTGTGCAGAAGCTTTTAAGTTTAATTAGGTCCCATTTGTTTATTTTTGCTTTTATTTCCAATATTCTGGGAGGTGGGTCATAGAGGATCTTGCTATGATTTATGTCGAAGAGTGTTTTGCCTATGTTCTCCTCTAGGAGTTTTATAGTTTCTGGTCTTACATTTAGATCTTTAATTCATTTTGAGTTTATTTTTGTGTATGGTGTTAGAAAGTGTTCTAGTTTCATTCTTTTACAAGTGGTTGACCAGTTTTCCCAGCACCACTTGTTAAAGAGGTTGTCTTTTTTCCACTGTATATTCTTGCCTCCTTTGTTGAAGATAAGGTGTCCATAGGTATGTGGATTTATCTCAAGGTGAAAAGAGAGCCTTCAGAATGGGAGAAAATAATAGCAAATGAAGAAACAGACAAAGGATTAATTTCAAAAATATACAAGCAACTCCTGAAGCTCAATTCCAGAAAAATAAATAACCCAATCAAAAAATGGGTCAAAGATCTAAACAGACATTTCTCCAAAGAAGACATACAGATGCTAACAAACACATGAAAAGATGCTCAACATCACTCATTATCAGAGAAATGCAAATCAAAACCACAATGAGGTACCATTACACGCCGGTCAGAATGGCTGCTATCCAAAAGTCTACAAGCAATAAATGCTGGAGAGGGTGTGGAGAAAAGGGAACCCTCTTACACTGTTGGTGGGGATGCAAACTAGTACAGCCACTATGGAGAACAGTGTGGAGATTCCTTAAAAAACTGGAAATAGAACTGCCATATGACCCAGCAATCCCACTCCTGGGCATACACACTGAGGAAATCAGAACTGAAAGAGACACGTGTACCCCAGTGTTCAACGCAACACTGTTTATAATAGCCAGGATATGGAAGCAATCTAGATGCTCATCAGCAGATGAATGGATAAGAAAGTTGTGGTACATATACACAATGGAATATTACTCAGCCATTAAAAAGAATACATTTGAATCTATTCTAAATGAGATGGATAAAACTGGAGCCCATTATACAGAGTGAAATAAGCCAGAAAGATAAACACCAATACAGTATACTAACGCATATATATGGAATTTAGAAAGATGGTAACAATAAACCTATATGCAAGACAGAAAAAGAGACGCAGATGTATAGAACAGACTTTTGGACTCTATGGGAGAAGGCGAGGGTGGGATGATCTGAAAGAACAGCATCAAAACATGTATATTATCAAGTGTGAAACAGATCTCCAGTCCAGGTTGGATGCACCCAGAGGGATGGGATGGGGAGGGAGGTAGGTGGAGGGGTTCAGGATGGGGAAGACATGTAAATCCATGGCTGATTCATGTCAATGTATGGCAAAAGCCACTATAATATTGTAAAGTAATTAATTGTAAACTAATAAAAATAAATGAGAAAAAAAAAAGAAAAGGAAGGGAGGGGAAGAGCTCAGTTTCCCAGTAGAGTAAGATGACATCTGTGGCTGATAACTGCACTCCTTACCCCTAACTGCCTGGTCCACTCACGGCCTCCTGGATAAAAGGATGAAGGAGTGACCAGAAGCAGTATCAGGAGCTGGAATACTCCCCAGCTGGGGAGCTGGGATTCCCCAAGCCCAGCCGAGAAGCTCAAAGGACCGTTGGTGAAGTCCTGCTCCTCCCTCCTCATCAGCTCCCTCTCAGAAACCCCAGTGCCGTGAGGGCAAAGATGCTGGGTCTAGGGCCCAGGATGAAGCCCAAGCCCAGAAGATCTCTGCCGATATGAGCTGGAAGAATGACTGAGTCAGGCGTTCTTCTCTTAGTTTCTTTCACTTTCATGGGCCCTCGAGGCCTCCCAGTCTACTCCAGCCCCTTCCCTGCTCACCGTGGTTCTCTCTTCTTAGCATTCTTGCTCCCTTTCTGTCCAGATTTTAATTAATTATTGGTCTCCAGCCAACAGAGTTAGCCCTCTCCTACCGTGCTCAAGGCAAACCCACTAACAAGGTCAAACTTTGCTCAAATGAAATAGAGAAGCATAGCTTTTCTTCTCTTTTCTCTGCCCTCCCCGCCATTTAAAAACTATTATCTGGGAAATTTTCAAACAAACAGGAAACTAGAAAGACTAGAGTCATGACACGCCCTGCCCAACCCCCACCATCATAAACTCAACCTTCATCAACATTTTGCCAATCTTGTTTCACCTCTCCCCTGCCCTTTTGGTTTGGGGAAATATTTAGTTCTCTTTAAAAAAAAAAAAAAAAATATCTTCTTCCTGGAAACTTTTTTATTTTATTTTTATCTGAATTTCTTTCTTTTTTTCTTTTTGGCCATACCATGCAGCTTGTGGGGTCTTAGTTCTCCAACCAGGGATCGAACCTGTTGCCCCCTGCCGTGGAAGTGCAGAGTCTTAACCACTGGACCACCAGGAAAGTCTCATTCCTCTAACTCTCTGAGTGCATTTGGAGAGGTTCCCTTACCTTCATGCCCACTGTTAACATGTCAGCTCCGTCACGATGGGGCACATACTTGCTCCATTATGTTCGTGTCACATATCACTCAGTCTTATTTCTGTGTTGAGAGCTGTTTGAATTATGCAGCATGTACAGCATTAAGTGCTGTTATTTAGAATCCAATTTGGCTCACTTTAGATGAGCAATAGGGTCTATATTTTTTCTCCTTTCCCATTTTCCTTCTTAAGCTGAAAATTAGATTTGCCCAACACCATCCCCCACCCCACCCCCATCCCATAGGGCATTGCTTTTTCTTCCGTTCTTTTTTGTCTAAGTGCATCCTGCAGCATTTCACCAGCATGCTTTATTATTTAACCACAGGTCACCTGCCCAGGAGACATTCTGAATATTGACAGCAGTAATGAAATAGCCCAGGTCCTGACCAACCCTTTTCTGTGGGGTGTTCATGTGCTGAGACAGACCTACTAGGCTTTGTCAGCACCGTTCTCTGTCTCCTTCATGGCCGGAGGGGCAGAGGCAGATGGAAAGACAGCTGGAGATAAAGGACACCCTGGCAACATCTAGGTCTGACTACACTTGGACTTGACAATTATTCCTGTTACACACACACACACATATATATATACACACATATATACATACATACAGTATATACATAAACACGGATGCATTCTATCTATCTATGAATTTGTTGGTGTTGCTACTAAGTCGCTTCAGTCATGTCTGACTTTGTGACCCCGTGGACTGTAGCCCACCAGGCTCCTTTGTCTGTGGAATGTTCCAGGTAAGAATGCTGGAGTGGGTTTCCATTTCCTCCTCCAGGGAATCTTCCCGACCCAGGAATCAAACCTGTGGCTCCTGCATTGCAGGCAGATTCTTTACCGCTGAGCCACCGGGGAAGCCCGTGATTCTAGCTACATTTTATTTCTAACATTGTATACAAGCTCAGTCCTGGGGTTTTTTTTTTTTCTCAAATGTACTGTTGTTTATTTTATTACTATTATTATTTTTGGAGTATAGCTGATTGACAGTGTTGTGTCTGGGACGCCTTTGTTGGCCTTTTTCTCGTAGGCAGAGAGCAAGGTTGATCCACAGCAAGTGTTGATCCACAGCAAATGTTGATCCATGCAAGTGCATGCAGCATTACCTGTGGGTTCCATGCGCCCCTTCCCCTACAGCTCGCCAGATCCAGGAGCAGACCGGGTTGGGGGTGGCGCCCAGGGGGTCCTCTTCCTTCTTAATCAGAACCACATCACCCTAACTGTCAGTCCTCAGCCCGGATGCCCTGTGTTCCATGAATTCGGATCAGCACAAAAGCCACATCAGCAAGTGGGTCCCAGCGTCCATTTTCCCTCTAATTAGCCAGCCGCGCAGCCAGGGAATGGTTCCCGACTTCCTCCTGGCTATGCCCAGACCTTCACCACCATCCCAAATTCCCATAAATGTGGATAATGCTAGGATCAGGAGCTAGTTGCCAGGGCCAGAGGACACAAAGGCACCAAGTGGCCGAGCCAGGCCTGTCCTCCCCTCGGTCCTCTCTTCAATGGCCCTACTTCCTTGAGTTTCCCTTCCCTCCAGCTGGTGGAGGTTTGTGAAGACATCCTAGTTGGGCCCAGACCTCAGCCCACCCACTCCCTCCTGTTGTCTCAGCTCCTCTCCGGGGCCTCCTCACCTGTGCTGGGTGTTTGGATCCCCAAGTCATAAACACAGGGCTGCTCTGATGCAGTGGTTTCTATGACAACACAAGTTGACATTCATCGGTCAACTCTGCCCAGGTATCCTGCCTTTCCTCATCATAATAGCTGACATTTTTTTTTTTTTTTTTTTTTTTTTGCGTGCTTGTGTGCATGCATGCTTAGTCACTCAGTTGTGTCCGATGCTTTGATTGAACCTGAGTCTCCTGCATCTCTTGCTTTGGCAGGAGGATTCTTTACCACTGCGCCACGTGGGAAGCCCTGTTTCAGGTACTTTATCTGTATTAACTCACAACAACCCTATGAGGTAGATACTACGGTTGTCCCCATTTTACAGGTGAGGAAACTGAGGCACAAAGAGGTTCAGCCATTCGCCCAAAGTCATACAGCTAATAATTGACAGAGAGGGGATTCAAATCTGAGATTCAAGTCTGACTTAAGAACACAAATTTCCTTAAAAGTAAACCTGAGACTAAGTAGAATTATATATGACATGGAAATAATTGAATAAGGTTCTTTTCTCAGAAGATGGCATGTTGATGCTTTCCTTCTCCCCCTTGTCTTTTTCTGTTTTTTTTTTTTTTATTACAGGATTGTTCACACCATCACCATGTCGAGAGTAAATAGACGGTGAATCTTCACATAACATGGAAATGGAGGTGACAGTTTGGTTAAGCTTGTTTGCTGTGACCTACTTATGTCAGGTAGGCAGGCATAGGTCTGGTTGATAATCTTGCTTAAGTCCTGTAAATAAAGACTGCTGAAATCATCCAGCCTTTTTGTAACTGTTGTAGAGATACTATGTGCAAAGTTTCTAGAAAGAGAGGACCTATCTTTAGGGATTTGATGATCAACTAAAATCATCAGGGAAAGTAACTAAAAGGGAAATAGATCTGTGACTATGAATTGGGTGTACAAAAAAATATATGAAAATATCTGCAAACTCCCCACAATGGAAGAGGCATTGTGAGTGGAAAGGGGCCTCCTTCCTACCTTTACAGTAGCTCAGAGGATGTTGCATCGCAGGAGAAATTCATTTAAGACGGAATTGCAGAGGAATGTCTGATACAGAGCCTTGTGATCTGGGAGTTTTCAGGGAGTGTCCAGTAAATCAGCGAAGGATAAGGCACAGATGAAGGCTGGGGCTTTGAGGGAGGATCAGGATGGGAGAGCTAGAAGGAAACTTGGGTGAGACTTCACCCAGACACACATGGCCACCGCCTCCGCTGTTCTTCCAAGATGTTCTGGGCATAAAATGAGGACAGAGACCACGTCCGTCCCCTTTGGTACTGTCTAGCTACAGTACCTAGCACGTAGGTGGTACTCAATATTCATTTGTTGTGGGGGGGAAATCAATGAATAAATAAATGAAGATGGTGACTGAATTCTCTGGTTAAGTCAGTCGGGTGTAGGAAACTTGAAGAGCCATCTACCCCTCTCCCATCTAATTCCCCTAAATGTCTGGCCAACATCTCCATCTTCCTTCATTGCATTACTCAGGTCTCCCGGCATGGCCTTCTTCACCAACAGAGACACCCTTCAGGCGTCACCCGCGGGGTTATTCAGTGTCGCCAGCTGCCTCGGCTAGAGGGAAGACATAACCTCCAAACAGCGGTTGCCCTCACTCACAAGCATTGCAGCGTCTCTGCTGCATCCTCTTGAGGCCTGTGGGCTCCGTCCGGACCCTCCTGAGAAAACCTTTGGTGGAGGTGGGGGAGGTGGGACAGTTTGGATCATGGCGTTGAGCCAAGGCGGCACTGGCAAGAGGATGGGCACAGGGGCTTCCCTGGCAGCCCAGTGGTTAAGACTCCAAGCTTCCAGTGCAGGGGGCACAGGTTCAGTCCCTGGTCAGGGAACGAAGATCCCACCTGGGATTTGGGAGGGACATTGCATGGCCAAAAATTTAAAAATAAATAAATAAAATAAAATAAAAGGAATAGGAGTCGAGGTTGCCAGACAGTGAGCCCCCAAGAACAGTAAAAAGAAGAAGATGGGCACGGAGTCATTTCTGGTTCTGCTGTTACCACACTCTGGGCTCTGGGACAAGCTCCCTCAGTCCTGTCTACCACAGGCCCTTCACCATAGGACAGGGGTGACAGAAGGAGAAGCTCTTTGAAAAGTTTAGTGTTCTCCTTAAAAGTGCTCTCTAGCCAGTGAAATTTTCCTAGAGACAAGTCTTAGTTTTCCTATAACTCTCTCCTTCTTAAAGCGTTTATTATTATTATTTTTTAATGTGTGTGTGTGGAAACCTGTGTACTCTTTCCACTTCCACCATTTCCTAGTTAGGATTTTTTTTTTAAAGCAGCATCTCCTCTGAATTTCTCAGCAACCATACTTTACCCTATAGGTGGTTCTCAATTCAGAGTTGAAATTCATAAGCAAACTGATTTTTCTGAGCCTCATGGTGGCTCACACATTCGAAAAAACTCCATGTGTCTGTCTTCTTGTCACTGTGAACTCTCCTCTTTCTCATCAATCTCTGAACGAATCTCTCAGCAGCTCCTCCCCACAATGAGCGCTTCCAAATCAGTGTGAAACCCTTAATTTAATTAACACCATCACAGTTTCCCAACAAGGGTAAATGAGATCAACTACACTTACACCAGAAAGGAAGGAAATTAATTTTCCTCCATTGGGGGGAAAAAAAAAGAGAAAGCTTTGCAAACTGAGCAAATTCACCATTGTCTTAGTGGGGATCACAGAAGATCCTGAATCCAGGGGTCAGCAGGTCACGCATCCTGGGTGGGTTTCAAAATAACTCCAGAAATACTGACAGCAACAATTGAAAAGAGACCCCAGGGGAAAGATATTCCTTAAGTAAAGGAAAAGGATGGGGTTGTGAAAAGAGGGAATTAACATCGTTATCAGAAGTTAGGTTTGATGCTGTAATTTGCACGTAAATAAAGCATACTCAGAGCTCCTCTCTCACCAGTTTGAAGACTTCTCATCAATGTGTTGTTTAAATCATGATCAGAAGGAGATACCCATCATTTTCTATTTTCTAGAACCAGATTTTTAGGGGGTAGAAGGGAAGGGATCCAGCACTTAGGAGAGATTTAATGTAAAATATAAAATAAGATGATTAAGACAGAATGGATCATGTCTAGTAACCCTCAGGGTGCTCTAGGACCAAAATGGGCCAATTCATGTGAAGGCTGGCTGGAGACGAGCAGGTAAAAATCTGGGTGAAAGAGGCGTGGGGTCCATCCCTGACCAGTGCTGGGAAATATGCCAACTGCATCGTGTTTCTGTGGAAGAAACACCCTGCCGTGATGCTAGAATGCAGTAGGAAACAGCTGTATTCGAGAGAAGGAGAAACGGTCATCTTGTTATGCTTCCCTGTTAGACTCTCAGGCAGACACATGCCATCTTGATTACTGCGCTTTTCAAAAGATACGGAAAAGCTTGAGACAATCCAGGAAGAGTGACCCAGGGGAAGATTGACCCAGGGGAAGATTGAATGTGTGATGGGAAAGAGGTCCTAGAAGCAAAGGTGAAAGGATCAGGACCATCAACCTAAAGAGGAAAGAGCAAGTGGTGAGGAAACACTGTTTTCAAACATGACAGATGTTTGGCAGGAGGATACTGATCCTATGTTACCTGAGTATGTGGAGGCCAGGACCAAAAATGCAGATGGAAATCAGAGCAGCAAATAAATCGTCTGATGGCTTTCTGGCTTCTGCCAGAAAGACCAAGGCCAAGGCCAAGCTCCCTCACAGTGACGCAGGGTCCCATCTGGTGTCTCTCCTGCCAGTCACTGCGAACCCACACCGGACACGGCGTCTGCCCCTGCTTTGAATGTCTTTCACACGTTTTCACTAGTAGCGACAACTGAGAATCTCTTCTGGGTGGTACCCTCTCCTCTATCCAGCTCCCAGGAGCTCTCAACACAGCACTGGACCAGAGTTTGAACCCAATTAAATGTTGTTAAATCAATGAAGAATTGAAGGAGGGAATTCTTAATGCCAAGAACAAAGACTAGGAAAGAGATGTCTAATATGGAAATTGTTTTTTTAAGATTTTTTTTTTTTTTGATGTGGACCATTTCTTTAAGTCTCTATTGAAGTCATTACTCTATTGTTTTATGTTTGGCTTTTTTTTTTTTTTTTTTTGGCCACAAAGCATGTGGAATCTTAGTTCCCTAACAAGGAATTGAACCCATACTCCCCTGCATTAGAAGACAATGCCCTAACCACTGGGAACCAGGGAAGGCCCTAAGAAGGAATTCTAAAGTGAGATGATGTCTGTTGTGTTCCAGAAATTCCCCTTCATCCCCCTGAACACAGTCTTAAGTAAAATCTACAGTGCTCACTACTACTTTGTCAAGTGGGTTTTCATTTTGGGGACACACTTCAGGGCCTAATCCTGCTTCAAGGTGGATCAAGAGTGAGAACTTCTAGAAATTCAGCATCTGGGTAACACTGGAAAACCCATTACACTTTCTCTTAGGAAATCCTGCTGTTTATGTCTAGATTGTAACCCCTCAACAGGAAATTTTGAATCTCATGCTCCTGCTGATACAAAAAAGGGTTGAGCAGAAAATTAGACTGTATCTAGTATGGATCTAGATTCTAACCCCTCAGTAGGAATTTTCTTGATGTCATGTTCCTGCTGATACAAAAAAGGGTTCAGCAGAAAATTAAATTCTACCTAGTATAGCTCTTTTCCTGTAGTAGGTTTATAATACATTCTTGAGATGTTATGGTAATTAAACAGCATGCCTATTCTAGGGCAGTAGGAACTTAATCAGCTTCCCATGTGGCTCAGTGGTGAAGAATCTGCCCGTCAATGAGGAGACTCAGAAGACTTGGGCTTTATCCCTGGGTGGGAAGATCCCCTGGAAGAGGAAATGGCAACCCACTCTAGCATTTTTTCCCAGGAAATTCTATGGACAGAGGAGCCTGGTCCTCTGGTCCTCATTGCAAAGAGTTAGACACGACTGACTGAGTATTCACTCAAAAACTCAGTTACAGTGAGCCTTCTGTATCTTTGGGTTCCACATGCAAAAATTCAAGCACCAGCAGATAGAAAATATTTTTTAAAATTCCAGAAAGCGCCAAGAAACAAAATTTGACTTTGCTGTGCGCTGACAACTATTTATACAGCATCTACAATGCATGAGGTATTGCAAGTCACCTAGGGATAACTTAAAGTCTGTGGGAGGACACAGATACTGTGTCATTTTACGTAAAGGTCTTGAGCATCCGTGGATTTGGGTATCCCCAGGGGTCCTGGAACCAATCCCCTGAGGAGGCAGAGGGACAGCAGCATTCTCTCACACTGACCACCCATGTGTTGGCCCACCTCCGGTCACCTGTCTGGATTTTTTATTTAGAATATATTGTCCTGGGGGGCATACAGCTTCCTTGGAAGGGGAGGATGGAGCATCTCCTAGAGCTATTCAGCACCTCCGCTTGAACTTCACAAAGACCTGCAGGGAAGACAGTGCCCGCAACTGGCCCCTCTGCCACTGGCCAACTCTTTCGGGTCAACTCCAATATTTTTCTGGAACTATGTTGTATTCTGTGAGGCTGGGAAGGATTGTGAGAAATCACCCAGTTCGTGCTTCTCCGGCTGGGCAGAATGGAACTCAGCCTTTGCAGACAGCTGGGCGGTTCTCTATAAATCTCCACGTGCTCCTTCTACGTCTTACATTTTTGTTTCCAAACCATGTTCCTCTCCAAAGCAAGCCTTCACTGTGTTTACTTGAAGACACATTAGAGCACATGGTTTCCCATAGTACCTCTTACCGCTTTGTCAAAATTATGCAAACTAAGAATAACCCCAATCTGGTTGGGGTTGTTTGGGATTGAGAAGTAATTAGATTATAATGTGCTAACCTGTATGCTAATATTTGTCCCCAAAGATAAAGAGATCTGAAAATGCTAATGTGAGATCCTTTCAGGAAAAGAAGATTATGAGCTGGGAGGTCAGAGGTCAGGGGAGGAGGAGTGGAGAGGGGAGCCCAAAGGGCCAGGGAAACCATTTGAGGGTTTGGGTTTGTTTGCTTCTTTTTTAAAAAAAATTTTTTTTGTTTAAATTGAAGTCTAATTAATTTACAATATTATGATAGTTTCATGTGTACAACAAAGTGATTCGGGTATATATATTATATATATATATGTGTATGTATATATATATATACATATATATATATACACACATCTTCAAATCATGATGACTGCGTGTTATAGTTATGAGCAGAAAAAATTAAGAGGATGACGGAAAGAAATGTGATGAAGGACTGAGAGCAGAGCAGATATGGGAAAGGTGGAGAGGGCCCCAGGTGGTGCTAGTGGTAAAGAACCTGCCTGCCAATTCAGGAGACGCAAGAGATTCGGGTTCAAGCCCTGGGTTGGGAAGATGTCCTAGAGGAGGAAATGGCAACCCACTCCACTATTCTTGCCTGGAAAATTCCATGGACACAAGAGCCTGGCAGGCTACAGTCCATGGACTCACAAAGAGTCAGACATGACTGGGTGACTAATGTGTGTGTGTGTGTGTGTGTGTGTGTGTGTGTGTGAGCACTAAGTCACTTCAGTAGTGTCTGACTCTTTGTGATCCCACGTACTGTAGCCCACCAGGCTCCTCTGTCCATGGGATTCTCCAGGCAAGAATACTGGAGTGGGTTGCCATGCCCTTCTCCAGGAGATCTTCCCAACCCAGGGATCAAACCCAGGTCTCCTGCATTGCAGGCAGATTCTTTACCATTTGAGCTAATGGGGAAGCCCAGAAGTACTTTAAGTCTGGTGCATTTAATTGCATTGATGTATTGAAAATGTGGCAGAAATGTTGGGAAGCCTCTGAAGTCCTGCTAATTGGATTGCAGCTAGCACCCTGCTTCCTCCTCTGAAATTGGGTCTAAAACTGGTAAAGTAAAATTGCTGGCAATCACAGATAATGTGCCACGTGGGTGTCTGTGATCAATGCTCAGTGTCCTCCCCTGGGGCGAGGTTTCCAGATGCCTTTCAACAAAGGGAACCGACTGTTCCCAGGTTGTTGGTCACACGTCTTTTTAATCAGTTGTGGACACAGATGTTTCCCCAATTTTGTTCTGACATGAACTTACTTCTCTAATCAATGGCGCTCAGCATATGAATTCAGGAGACAGATTTCCTTACCCAGTAGTGTTCTCTCCCTACTTTCTGTATCATCGACTCAGTGTGAATCACCCTGAAAAAGACCACCTCCAAAGCTCTGAAAGTTCCCCTTAAATAATTTCACCCTGACAGTTTCTCTTGGTTGCAAACAAACACTATCCCCAGTGAGGTGCTATTGGTAGGCAAAACGCTGCTGGTGTTAAGCCAGCCCTGCGTTAGTGCACGTCCATTCCGTTCATACCAGGGTTAGCACAGCTCCATGCTACTCTCCATCAACAGTGAGCCATCTGTCCTCAAGAAACCCGTTGCCCTTCCCTGGCTTCAGCTGGCTTGTCCGTAAAAGGATGGCTGAGCATAGTGTATTCTGAGGTCCCCTCTGGTTTGAGCTCCCAGGTTGAAGATGTGTACTTGGCGTCTGGGAAGTAACAGAAAGGCCACCCCTTTCCTGCCTGAAAACCCTGCGGGATGCTCTTGGCTTCAAAGTTTGTTGTTTCTCTCTCCTCTCCTCTCTCCTTTTCCTTTCTTTTGGCTTCGCCCGCCCTTCATTGCAGCTCATGGGCTCCAGTAGTTGCAGTGCATGGGTTTAGTTGCCCTCTGGCGTGTGGGATCTTAGTTCCCCAGCCAGGGATCCAACCTGCGTCCCCTGCATTAGAACGCAGGTTCTTAACCACTGGACCACCAGGGAAGTCCCTCTCCTCTCTTTTCTGCCTGGTAAAACCCCACTCCTGCTTCAGTGTCCAGCAAGTCGCAGGAAGCTGCTGAGGTTCCCGACCTTCCTGTTCTTACCTTCCAAATCTCCATCAGGAGGACAGCTCAGAGGGGCGCTGCACACACAGGCAGGAAACAGAAACACAGAGGTGGTGAGGCACAGACATTCCCAAAGGCTCTAGGGACTGGTTTGAGAGCTAAGGAAAGTCTGAGGCTGGGAGAAAGTGACGGCTGTTGTTCCCAGTTGCTGGGTTAAGTGTCTAGTGTTCTCTGCTTGGTCGTTACCCGGAGCTCTGTAGTTAGAGCCTTTCTCTCATGATGCCGTTTCTGCCTGCCTGACCATGTGCAGGAGCCCTTGACTCTGAACACCCCAAATAGTCCTGTGGGTTTCTCTATGTTTGACAATACACTTGGTACTGGCCATTGGTGTGTGTCCACCCCACCTGGCCCTATAAGCCTCAGGATTGGTGGTTTATGACCACAGGATATAGGGGTGTTTACCATGCAAGACGAACCTATTTCAGTGGATCCTAGATCTAGAGATACAGGCTCTAACTATTAAATAAAGGGAGATGCTGGATCCCACACCCCAGCTCTCCACCTGTTTCTGTAATTCCTTTGCTCTTACGTCCTAAAGGGAGCAGATCTGGGTTCCTGGGAGGGGAAACTTTCTCTCTGTGTCTCTATCTTTCTTTCTTTCTCCCTCTCTTACACTCTGTATGGATGCACCTCGCCGCTCCTCCCTGCATAATCCAATCTCATGCATAATGTTTTTTTTTTTTCCAGTTCCTCTTAAAGATGTACTCAGCGACTGAAAATAAACACCTACAATTTGCTGCAAGTTTTCAGACTTCTTTAGCTCCCAAGCAGACACAGGAGCCTTCGGGAATCTGCATGTGGCCGCCCTGCTGGTTCCCACAGCCTCACTCTCTCCACCCGCCACCCCCAGAAGTGAACACTCCGCGGTGTGTGAAATATTCGGGTCTCTCCTTCCCTTGTTACACGCTGCTGCCCTGCTGTGTGTCATTTAGCTGGGCGGCTTAGCATCTATCTGCCCCGAAAGTGGACAAGATCAAGGAGAAAAGGGAGCCCTCAAGGTCAGGGCCTCCCTATCCCAACTCATAAAAATGCATCCCTGTTGGAGGATCTTGAAAGTAATAACACAAATATGATGCTGTGGACTCATTTTTTTATTTCAATAACCTGTATAAGAGTGTTTCATGGTAGTCTGGAAAAAGAGCATCTGTTCATATGTTCTATTTCCTAATGAAAGGAGCCTTGTGAATAAAGAAAACCAGGGGAAATCTGTCGATGTGAGAATGCCTCCTCCCTTTGTATATGGCATGATGCTCAGTGAAGGGCTGAGCACACAGCCGTCACTCACTAAACACCTCCTGCGTTTTGGGGAAGAGCGTCTCATGAAAAGTACATTTTTACCTCATCACTTACACGTGGAATCTAAAATATGACACACACACAAAAAAATAAAATAAAATAAAATAAAATATGACACAAATGAACTTATTTACAAAACAGAAACAGACTCACAGACATAGAAAACAAACTTACGGTTATCAAAGGGGAAAGTGGATGTCATGCCCGACTCATTGCAATCCCTTGGCTCCTCTGTCCATGGGATTCTCCAGGCAAGGATATTGGAGTGGGTTGCCATTTCCTTCTCCAGTGAGGGGATGGAGGACGGATAAATTAGGAATCTGGGATTAGCAGATACAAACTACTATATATAAAATAGAAAAACGACACTGTCCTATTGCATTGCACAGGGAAATATATTCAACATCCTATAATAAACCATAATGGAAAAAAAAAAGGATATGTCATATAAAATGCATAGAATTTGGCCAAAACTATAATGAGAAGAATATTCTTAGCCCCGGTTTTCTTATTAAATGGAAAGATGAAAATAAAATAATCATTAACTTTTGGAAAACTGTATTTTATCTCAGCTCCTACTCTGAAAATGACAGCTTTTTTCTTCTATTTTTTAAAAGCACTTTAAATGTGCTTTTTAACACACCTGTGTGTCAAATTCTGTGGTAAGCACAGAACAGGCAAGAATTGGTTTATTCTTCACAGCAGACTTGGGAGACATCACCTTTTACAGGAAGAGAAAACAAGGCCCAGAGGGCATAAGTGGGTTATTGCCACGTCATAGCTAGTAAGTGGCTCAGCTGGGATTTGAACCCAAGTCTAATTGACTGGAAGTGTGTACGTTTAACCACTATAAACACTGTCTTGTCAGAGCATGAGTTATCTGGGCTTAACAGAGTGGGTGATGAGCTATTTTGAAACACACAGGAGTCCAAACACTCTTCCTTGACTTGCCTTCCTGGCATCTTTGGTTGGCATGCCTTAATCATTCCCATGGCATCTCAGGGGCACTGCAGGGGAGGAGGCTGTGTTACATTTTGATTAAACTCATTGCTTTCTTATTAGTAAGAGATACTGAGCCACACCCAGAGTGAGCCTTGCTCCAAGTTCATGATTCACTATTTCCAGATCTCGTAACTGTCTTCTGGACCCTCAGGTTCAGGAAAATTTCATAGAAGAGGAAATTAAGCTCACTTCGTCCATCCCAAGTGGTCAAGATGTAGAGAATTCCCATTCCAGGGTTTGGAAGAGCCTGAACAGCTACAGTAAAATGAAAACTCATTTCCTGTTTGCCATTTTGGTTTCTTCTGAGAGCTAAACATATCCATTTTCTTACTCTCTGGAAGTTTCCTCTCCTGTTTATTTAGGAGACTACCCCATTGCCTTTTCACTACCAAGTGAGGCAGAGTCCTTGCAGATTTCTAAAGACAAGTGGCCTCACTGTCCTGACCACTGTGTTAGTTTTCGACATCTAAGGGAAATGATTTGGGCAGCCCAGTACGACCCCCGGCCAAGGGACCAAATTAGCACAAACATCACTCCACCCAGTAATTACCAGCCCTTCCCTGAATATTTTTTGGGTTCAGAGTCACCAGAGGCTGGAGTAGACTCCAGGACTCGCTAAAATATCAGTAACACCAGCTCACTCAATGGTGTGGACCTTGGGGTAGGGGTTGGTGTTAGAAACTGCATGACCTTCAAAAAGAAGTGCTTTAACAATTACGGATATAGTGATGGACAATAAAATCTGTCTACCTTCCCGTTCTCAGAGCAAATATTTGCTGGTTTAGATAACTTGCAAGTATTTTCCCCAAAGCCTGGTTTGTCTTAGGCAGGATAGACACATCCCTGGAAATGACTCTCCATGACCCATTCCCAATGCTGGTGCCAAAGGCTACCATTAAGTTCAGTGAGCTTCTCTCTACATCTGTTTTTTGTGCCAACATATTGGAATGATAATATTCTCACCCTGGGGCTTAGAGAGTAGTGTTATGAACCAGATTACAATAATAAGCATGGTCGCCCATCCCTTTCTTTAAAGAGAAGGGGTTGGGGGGGGAATGGATACATGTATATGTATTGGTGAGTCTCTTTACTGTTACCTGAAACTATCACAACACTGTTAATCAGCTAAACCCCAATGCAAAATGTTTTTGATATTAAAAAATAATAATAATAATTTTTTAAAAGTAGAAAATTCCTCAGAGTCCTCTGGGAAGTGTAGTTTTCCATGGCTGGAATGAATTCATGGTCACCTAAAGAAATAGGAAATAAAACGTCTGAGGAGTTTACTCATCAAATGACAAGCTTGACCTGTCCTGGGAAGAAACTTATACAATGTATTTGTTCTGCCATTCAACAGTCATGAACCGGAAGTCCACTTCTCCCACAGTCTGTGTTTGGTATTTGGTAGAATTTTAAAAAGCAGAGATGTCTCAGCCCAGGTGGGACCACTGAGGCTTGAGACCTCACATTTTAGGTGACGGGTAGGTAGGGGGAGAGTGGAGGGGCTGAGGTTAGAGGAAGAAACCAGAAGGAACTTGGGACATATTTGAAGAAAACAGCTCCCTTACGTGGATGTAGCTGGTGCTGTGGTCCAGAAATAAACGCCACATTAGCATAACGGGGAGACCTGGTTTAATTGCAATTCTTTTTCTTTTTTTTTTAATAACCGGGAGTTTTCTTTTGTTTAAAAGCTTAATGGGATACAGTGGAGTGACGTGGTGGCTTTAAAAAGCTAAAATAATTGTAGGCTCCATTAAATAGAAATACAGTGTCCAGATAATAAGCTATAGTAACAATATATGTGGGTCAAATGACAATTGAAAGGCATATTCCACTCAAGGCTTTGCAAATTAGATAAATCATTGGGTATAATTGTGTATCTAGAGAAGAAAGATATAGATGCTGGGCTCTGGAAATGGCAGGCATAAAGTCAGGGGAGGCTCTGAGTGTTTAGTTAGGAAGGGAGAAAATCAAGAAACAACATTGTTCAGCCGCTAAGCTGCGTCCAGCTCTTTGTGACCCCATGGACTGCAGCACGCCAAGCTCCTCTGTCCTCCACTGTCTCCCGGAGTTTGTTCAAATTCGTGTCCATTGAGTCGGTGATGCTATCCAACCATCTCATCCTATAACTGTCTCCAAATATTGGAGGGGTTGCTGTGAGTAGGAAGCAATGGGTTTTATTTTGGTAAAACACAGAATTGGAGCAAAGAGTGAGTCAATGTCAAGGGAAGGGCTGAGGAAGCCATTAAAGAAGGAAGTGGCCAGGAGGTGATTTTAGCTCGGTATAAGAAATCCACTTTCTAAAAAAGAAAAATTTCTCCCAAACCAAAGTGTTGGGTGGGAGAAACATCATTTTCCAGAGGTAGAGAGCTCTTTGTTGTCCACCAGAACATAAACTAGATGGGTGTCAGGATTTGATGAGAGAGTTCCAAGATCAGGTAAGATGTTAGCTATCTAAGGTCTTATTCATCTCCAGGATGAATGGTTTCCATGATGCTAGGTTTCCATGATGGGCCAGACCTGAAGTGGTTCTGCTAAGAGCCACTGGAAACCAGGGGCAGGGGGAAGTTCAAGTCCATGAGATCATGGACCAAATTGCTTTTAAGCAGATGGATCATTCTAGATGCATTAAAGCTCCAGCCTGTTTCTCAGAGAAGGTTCTAGAGAAGGGACCTTTCTGTAAAGTAACAACAGGAAAGTAAGACTAGCAAATTCTTCATGAGATGCCTGCTCCTTTTGTGACAAATATGAATGAGAAGCGTTGCTAGGTTACCGGTGACAGCTCCCATCAACAAATCTAGGTGCAACTGAGGAGAAATGATGCTGATCTATGCAAAGGATGAAGAGAAAACAAAGAGAAGAAGGAAATATGGATTCCATCCAAATAGAGGGTTTCCTCGGGGTGCTGTCTATGAGAATAAGCTGTCGTTCTTGTGCTAATCCAGTGCAAAGATTGAGAAGACAGACACACACAGGATGGTAATTCAAACGAACTAGTTCATCAGATTTTTTTTTGATAAATATAAAACGTTGATTCATTTCAGTACAAAATTTAATATGTGGGAATATAACATTTAAAAAAAAATGATTCATTGTCTTGTTATACCAAGAACACTCTGAGGCTAGGAACCACGTCCTATTTATTTTGGTGCACTTGGAGTTTAGCACAGTGTCTGGCACTGAGTAGAAGACACTATAAATGTTTATGTACTACACAGAAATGTGTTGGGCTTTTTTCTGAATAGTAGATAAGTTTGTGTGACTGGACAAGATCACCATAATTTCTGCTTTTTCTGGTCTTCTCCTGTTGCCCTAGCCAACCTTTCTTCTGCTCTAAGTGGAGAATTGGGCTCTAAAGCACTTGATTCCAGCCCTTTCCATGGCAACCTCAGTTGACTTGTTCACTAATTCACTCATCAAATGTTTATCACACTCCTACTCTGTGTGAGTCATCGTGCTGGGGCTGGGGTACAAAAACAAGGCCAGAAAGACCCTTGCTTCCTGAAATTTTCTTACTGCTACTATGGCTGGGGGAGTCATGGCCCTGGGGGTGAGTTTCTGGTATCAGTAAAACAGAAAAGAAAAGCGTTTTTTTTTTTTTTAATGACCAGTTGAGATATGCAGATGCAGTAAAAGGAAACAACTTTTAAAAGAACTTTGTTCAAAAACTTCTGTGATTTGTTTTTTCCTTTGATTCAAAATTATGTTAACAAGTTTGGGTTGACTCTTGAACAACATGGGGGTAATCCATGTATAATTTACAGTCATCCCTATCTACGGTTCCTTCTGCATCCGAAGATTCAACCAACCATGGACTGTGTAACCAGCCGTGGACCATGGAGTGCCGTAGCATTTACTATTGAAAATAATCCATGTATAAGTGGACCCTTGCAGTTCAAACCTGTGTTGTTCAAGGGTCATCGGTATAAACATAAAAAACATCCTGCCCGGGAAAATTACCCACCCTGAGTAAATCTGAGAAGATTCTATCTAAGCTTTAGCCACTTTTTCATGTCAAAAAAGTAAAAATGATTACAATCAAATACTATTCATACTTGACTTCACCAAACCCATTGTTACATAAAGAGAAATGGGTCTGACTATCAGACGTCCAGAGGCGGACACATACTCTCTGTACCTGCTACCTGCTTGCTCGTCAGCAGTTTTGAACAGATCAGCAAATAAGGAGAGATTTGAAAGGATTGCTGCTGCCACGCTGTCAAAAATCTGAGTGTAAATTGGGTAGTTTTCTTAAAGAATTCTGTTCTTCACTCATATCCTTGGACAAGAATGACAATGAGATGATTAGAGAGACAGAAAGGAATTGAGAAGAAAGCGAAGAGAAGAGAAAACCCAGCAGAACTTGGAGGTCAATTAAAACAAGAAAAAGCTGGAAGAAAGGGCACCATGGATAAGAAAGGAGGGGAGGAATTGAGAAACTAAAAAAAAAAAAAAATGAAAAACAGGAACTAGAATTTTTCAGAATCACTAGACTCTGGCTCAAATTTGATGGAAAATAGACATTTCCTTGTTGCTGACCTGCGGGGACCCCTGATGTTGGCAGCCAGTGATGGAGTAAATGGCACTAGCTGGACGCTGCCTGGCACATGGCAGGCATCAATTCTGGAAGAGTCTGAGTGCAAAGGAGACCTAAATACAGGAGCCGACAGCTGAGATGCATTTGGTGTCTATGACATAGTCAATCCCTCTGAGACGCAATCCCGGGAAATCCTTTATTTCCTCTTTCTGGGTTGGTAAAGCAAGGCATTTTAATATTACCTAATTATCCCCACCCCCACAATGTACTTTTATAAAGGCGGCAACTGGGCAAGGGTTAGCCCAAGGGCCACAGTGGCAGGAGGGTTCTTCAGCAGCTCACCACCCCTCTGCACGGGGCCTGGAGGAGTTCACAGAGAGGAGAGGGGCCAGAGCCCCCTGCCTGCCATCCATAATGGATAGAATCATGTTGGCAAACCATCCTGTGCTCCTGAGAGGGGGGGGTTACAAGGCTTTGATTTTATTATGCACAACACGCCATGTGCTTATTGCTGGAGAACTGAGATGCAAACTGTCTGCGGGTTATAATTTCACTCTGCTCCTTCCTGTTCCTTCTGGGTTGGGGACCAGCATCTTAGGTTTCCATATCGGAAAAGTCAGTTTCTTCATTGCTAACCACTCCAGTATATCACAGGAGAATGATGGAGTGGAGAAAGTTTGATAACAGTGGATCTATTGTCCTGGTGAGATTTGCCCGAAAGTGATGTTTCAGCCAGTGAGGAGCAAACCGGACAGATGAAGAACCTAGTCTTCAGTGAGTTGGGATTCTCTCTAAGCAAGACACTGCGAAGCAAAAAAAGAAAAAAAAAATCAATAGCAGGAAAAGCAAGATCAAACCAGCCTCAGGTTTCAGCACCGTGGGGAAATAACTGGGAGAAGGAAATTTTATTAAGACTGTTCTTCCAACCGTGCCCATTCCTTTGAGGCATCTCTGCTCTAGCCATTCCAGTCCATTGTGGTGAGTGGAGGCCATCACAGGGCAGATTGATCTTCCACTAACTAATATCAGTTAGATATTAGATGTGTAACAACAGATGCATCTTCTTGGAAAAGTGTGTGAGAGGGTCACCCTCCACCCTCCAGACAGGTCCAAGAAGTACCGGGCTGCTTCCAAAAATTGAGTCTAGACTATTAGCCATGGCAGAATAAGAGCCCTCCAGAAGAAAGAACCAGGTATGACTTAATCAAATCCCTTATGACTATACAGTGGAAGTGAGAAATAAATTTAAGGGACTAGATCTGATAGACAGAGAGCCTGATGAACTGTGGACGGAGGTTCGTGACATTGTACAGGAGACAGGGATCAAGACCATCCCCGCGGAAAAGAAGTGCAAAAAAGCAAAATGGCTGTCTGAGGAGGGCTTACAAACAGCTGTGAAAAGAAGAGAAGCGAAAAGCAAAGGAGAAAAGGAAAGATACCCATTTGAATGCAGAGTTCCAAAGAATAGCCAGGAGAGATAAGAAAGCCTTCCTCAGCAATAAATGCAAAGAAATAGAGGAAAACAACAGAATGGGAAAGACTAGAGATCTCTTCAAGAAAATTAGAGATACCAAGGGAACATTTCATGCAAAGATAGGCTCAATAAAGGACAGAAATGGTAGGGACCTAACAGAAGCAGAAGATATTAAGAAGAGGTGGGAAGAATACACAGAACTATACAAAAAAGATCTTCATGACCCAAATAATCACGAAGGTGTGATCACTCACACTCACCTAGAGCCGGACATCCTGGAATGTGAAGTCAGGTGGGCCTTAGGAAGCGTCATTATGAACAAAGCTAGTGGAGGTGATGAAATTCCAGTTGAGCTATTTCAAATCCTAAAAGATGATGCTGTGAAAGTGCTGCACTCAATATGTCAGCAAATTTGGAAAACTCAGCAGTGGCCATAGGACTGGGAAAGGTCAGTTTTCATTCCAATCCCAAAGAAAGGCAATGCCAAAGAATGCTCAAACCCACACAGTTGCACTCATCTCACACGCTAATACAGTAATGCTCAAAATTCTCCAAGCCAGGCTTCAGCAATATGTGAACCGTGAACTGCCAGATGTTCAGGCTGGTTTTAGAAAAGGCAGAGGAACCAGAGATCAAATTGCCAACATCCGCTGGATCATCAAAAAAGCAAGAGAGTTCCAAAAAAACACCTATTTCTGCTTTATTGACTATGCCAAAGCCTTTGTGTGGATCACAATGAACTGTGGGAAATTCTGAAAGAGATAGGAATACCAGACCACCTGACCTGCCTCTTGAGAAACCTATATGCAAGTCAGGTAGCAACAGTTAGAACTGTACATGGAACAACAGACTGGTTCCAAATAGGAAAAGGAGTATATCAAGGCTATATATTGTCACCCTGCTTATTTAACTTCTATGCAGAGTTCAACATGAGAAACGCTGGGCTGGAGGAAGCACAAGCCAGAGTCAAGATTGCTGGGAGAAATATCAGTAACCTCAGATATGCAGATGACACCACCCTTATGGAAGAAAGTGAAGAATAACTAAAGAACCTCTTGATGAAAGTAAAAGAGGAGAGTGAAAAAGTTGGCTTAAAACTCAACATTCAGAAAGCTAAGATCATGGCATCCAGTCCCATCACTTCATGGCAAATAGATGGGGAAACAGTGGAAACAGTGGCTGGCTTTATTTTGGGGGGCTCCAAAATCAGTGCAGATGGTGATTGCAGCCATGAAATTAAAAGGAAGGAAAAGTTGGAAAAGTTGGAAAGAAAGTTATGACCAACCTAGATAGCATATTAAAAAGCAGAGACATTACTTTGCCAACAAATGTCCATCTAGTCAAGGCTATGGTTTTTCCAGTGGTCATGTATAGATGTGAGTTGGACTATAAAGAAAGCTGAGCGCCGAAGAATTGATGCTTTTGATCTGTGGTGTTGGAGAAGACTCTTGAGAGTCCCTTGGACTGCAAGGAGATTCAACCAGTTCATCCTAAAGGAGATCAGTCCTGGGTGTTCACTGGAAGGACTGATGCTGAAGCTGAAACTCCAATACTTTGGTCACCTGATGCGGAGAGCTGACTCATTTGAAAAGACCCTGATGCTGGGAAGATTGAGAGCAGGAGGAGAAGGGGATGACAGAGGATGAGAGGGTTGGATGGCATCACCGACACAATGGACATGGGTTTGGGTGGACTCCAGGAGTGGGTGATGGACAGGGAGGCCTGGCGTGCTGTGGTTCATGGGGTCGCAAAGAGTTGGACACAACTGAGCGACTGAACTGAACTGAACTGAGAAGAAAGGAAGCACAGTCACAAGAGACTTGGAGCAATGATGCAAGATGGGGATTTTTTTTCCAACAGATGGTGCTTAAGTCAACCACAAACCAATGACTGCAGCTACTCAGGGCTAATCTCAGAGCAAGAAAAAAAAAATGTTCTCTTGTCTTTTTCCTCTGTCCTACTCTTGGCAAGCCAAGGTGGTTATGAGTCCCTACCTCTTGCTCTGACACTTGACTGCAAAGCTCTACAAATGATCAGAGAGGCATTCAAGGTAATGCAATCCAACAAATTATTATTTTCTACTTATTTTATTGAGTGGCTGTTATAGGCCCAATGCTTTTCTGAGCACTGTAAGGTTAGAAAAGAAAAATGCTCTTTGCCCCTGTCCTGATAGAGCTTTAGACTTGCCGACATGCACGGAGGTAGTAGACACCACATCACAAAGTAGGTGTGACCCAGTGCCAAAAGGCATTGGGACATAAAATAGTCCTCATAAAATAGTTTCTCAATCTTGAGAGATGACCCTGAGACTGACAAGGCTCCTCTGGTGCCTCCCCCACCCTTATCATGTCCCAGGAATCCCATTGCTCACCCTGTTGAAGGGACGGTCCCCGCTCTGGTCCTTAACACCAGAACTTGAGGCAGGGAGTGTGTACACAGCCTGCTTTTGGGTGGAGCCTGACGGAGAGTGAAAGAAGCTCATTTGGTAAGCACAAAAGCCCCAAATCTGTTAAAAGTTTATTACCCTTGAAGGTCATTTTTAATTTTTTTTATGTAAAGAGGCAAAAGCCCTTAAATGCTTTGCCTGTCTACCAGCTGTCCATGTCACCTGTCAAGAAACTGGAAACAGGGTACTTCCCTGGTGGTCCAGTGGTTAAGACTTTGCCTTCCGATGCAGTGGATGGAGGTTCGGTCCCTGGTTGGGAGCTAAGATCCACGTGCCTCCTGGCAGAAAAAAACCAAACAGGAGCAATACTGTAACAGATTTAATAAAGACTTTAAAAATGGTCCACATTAAAAAAAAAAAAAAGAAAGTGCAAATAAGGCTTAGCACCCACCTCCAGCAACGTTGCACATGTGTGAGGAAGACTGAGAAGAACTGACCGTTAAACCCTGACACAAGACTGGGTTAAACACGCATCTAGAGCTGAGGAGCAGCTACTGAGGACAGGGTACCATACGCCGCCTCCTGCCACTGAGACCCTTTTATTCTTGCTCTGGTGAGTTCCCCCTGTGCCCCTCCACCTCTAGGAACCTAACCGGCCACCTGCCAGGGCCTAGAACCTGCTCCAGGTTACAGAGAAGAATCATTCAGCCCTATAAAAATACGGCTTCTGAGCCCATGGAGGCACAAAAGTCAAATCACAAAAACGCGGAACTGAGAAGGTGAGAAGGACACAGTGCCAGTGAAGACCTGGCGGGTCTGAGTGGACCACACACAGCACGGGCATCAGCTCAGCTGCACCATGATTTTAAGAGGCGTTAATGAGCTCCAGGTGAGCTGCCTCTAAGGGCTTCTGTGGCCCCAAGGAAGATTCTGGTTAGGCATTCCCAGACCCTGTCCTTCTCACCTCACAGAGGCATGACCCTGCTCTCCAGGGATGGGTGATGGAAAGTGACAGACAGATGGGAGGAGGCTGCATTTCTGATAATTGAAAGTGGCAAGAGGGACCCGTCCACTGTCAACTAAAGCGTGCAGTTGGAGCTCGGGTTCCCCCGGGTTTTCCTCTCAAGTCACCATCTGAGCTCTGCCCCCAGCTCAAGATATGAGGTCCAGGAGAACAAAAGCCTGTCCCTTTAAGCCCTGTCCCCTCCCGTCCCCCAGCCTGCAGGCCCCACCCCAGCAGGCTTCCAAGTGATAAGTAATCACCATGCACCACCTCCTCCCCCAGTGACCTCTGGTAAGGGCTTTCTAGCAAACAGGCCACTTCTGATGAAAGCAGCCCAAACAGCTGAGTCGTTGAAAGTGGCAGCAGTCCCCAGAGATTTGTCAGGCCTGCAGGAAATGGGAAGGAGATAAATATTCAGCAGCTGCACTGCCCACTGTCCATGTAGCCCCATCTCTAAAGAGCATGCTTGCTTCTAAACAAGTCCTCCTCTTGACCGGCTCCCAGCAGCCCTGAGCTGAGATGCTGGGCAGCTCCGATTAAGAAAGGTTCAAAGCAACAGGAGCCTGGAGAGCAAGGGGCAGGCGCCTGGGAGCCTGGCGTCCTACAGAGTCACCTGGGACTATGAAAACTCCAGATCAGTGAAACCAGAACCTCTTGGGCGGGGGCAGTGAAGCCAGGGAATTAGGATCAAGATTCTTTTAAACTTTTATTTGGAAATAATTTATGAAAAGTTTCAAGACTAACACATACTAAAAAGAATACCCACGTGTCCTTTATACTTCTGAACATTTTAACCTTTTTGCTTTGTTATTTCTCTCCTCCCCACCTCTCGCTCTCTCCCCCCACCCACATACATATATAATATTAAAAGTTTTTTTTTCTGAACCATTTGAAAATGAGCTACATCCTGTCCCGTTCCCCCTAAACACCTCAGTGCGCACTTCCTACAAATAGGGCCATTCTTCCATGTAACCACAGTACAGATTCAGTAGCAATAAATAGAACATTGACAGAATACTTCTGGAATCAGTCTGCTTTTTACTCTCAGGTGAGTTGAGTTCCCTGTGCAGCCAAGTGAGACTCCCGGAGGCTGTTACTCCTCACCCCAGGATCCTGGTTCCCGAAACAGGAAGCAGACGAGAGGTTGATGGCCCAGATTAGGGTTTTCCACTCGATTGAATTTATTAATATTTCACTATTTGAAAGGTATTTAGTTAGCAGGGAAAGACTACAAGGTAAATATTCCTCATTATTTGGATGGCTAAATAATTTCCTTTTTTTTCTTTTCCTAGCCCCATATCTTTATTCTCCCTCCACACTCCTGGATTTATTAATAGAGCAAACTATTATTGTTGTTGGTCAGTCTCTAAAGTTGTATCTGACTCTTTGCGACCCCATGGACTGCAGCATGCCAGGCTTCCCTGTCCTTTACCATCTCTGAGAGCTTGCTCAAACTCACATCCACTGAGTCAGTGATGCCATCCAACCATCTCGCCCTCTCTTGCCCACTTCTCCTCCTGTCCTCAGTCTTTCCTAGCATCAGGATCTGCACAATTGGGATTCAGAGGACATCTGGGTCTGGAGATTGCTCTGGAAATCTCTAACGATCCCTTTTGGGAGGGAGTGTCACCCCTCCCTCCATTTCCTCCTAGGGGACTTCTCTAGTGACCTGACTTGTTTCCTAACTAGCAGGGGATTTATTAACAGTCTGATATGGCACAGTAACCTCTTGAGAATGTACCTTGAACTTTGTTCAGACCGTTTCAGACTTTTAGAACTAAAGCGACCTCTCTCTTTTTTGGTAATTCACACACGCAGCCTTTGAAGAGGCCTGTGGTGGTTGATTTTCTGCATCAGCTTGACTGGGTCCTGAGGTACCTAGGTGTGTGGTTAAATATTATTCAGGGAGTGTCTAGATGAAGTAAGTAAGTAGGTGAAAGTTGCTTAGTCATGTCCAACTCTTTGTGACCCCTTGGAGTGTAGCTCTCCAGGCTTGTCTGTCCATAATTTTCTCCAGGCAAGAATACTGGAGTGGGTTTCCATTCCCTTCTCCAGGGGATCGTCCCAGAGATTCAACTCTGGTCTCCAGCATTGCAGGCGGATTCTTTACCATCTGAGCCACCAGGGAAGCCCAGGACATTTAAATCAATAGTCAGAGTAAGGCGGGGTCATCCACCCAGATCTGGCCTGAGCAAAACCAAAGGCTGGGTAAGGGAGGATTCATTCTCTCTGCTGCACTGCCCTTCAGCTGGGACAGTGGTCTTCTCCTATCTTTGGACTTGGACTGCAACCACACATGGGCTCCCCTGGGCCTCCAGCTGGCAGACCTTGGGGCTCAGCCTCTCCTGCCGCAGGAACCAGTTCCTTGTAATAAATCAGATACATCGGTTTCTCTGCAGAACCCAGACTCCTACTACAAGTGAGCTGGATTTTTCCAGAAGGGAAAGGAATGGGACAGAGAAAGTTGAAGAGGGAATTTCCAACCTGAAAGGAGACAGCTGGATATTCAGGGATCGGGGAAGGGGATGGTGGGCTTCAGGTTCTCCAGGGACCCGACCCCTCAAGGTTTCCCCTCTGAGGGGGGCACATCCTTCGGTGGGTCAGCTATAAAAGATCCAGGTCAAGGCTCCCCTAGGTCTGAGTCTGTTTCAGTGTGGGTGGAGCTGCCAGGCAGGCAGACAGCCTTTGAAGAATCTCTCTAACCAGACTGGATGCTGGGTGGGTGAGGACCCACCCCCCCACCTGAGGACCAGCTTCCGGGGCAGCCTAGGTGCCATTCAAGAGACATGGCAGGACTAAGAACACCGTGAAAACCCCAGGAACCCTATATGCCCTTGGGAAGGCCGGAGAATGACTGATGATAGGTTTCTAGCCATGCTAGTCCAAGGAAACCCTCTTTCCTGTAAGTGTCTCAGGGCAATTAACACCTCTCATGGGTGCACGCATGCGTGCATGCTCAGTCGTGTCCAACTCTCTGTGACCCCATGGACTGCAGCCCACCAGGCTCCTCTGTCAATGGGATTCTCATGCAAGAATACTGGCGTGGGTTTCCATTTCCTTCTCCAGGGATCTTTCTGATCCAGGGATTGAACCTCTGTCTACTGCATCGCAGGCAGATTCTTTACCACTGCACCCCCGGGGAAGCCCAATTGATACTTGGAACATGCATATAAGGCCCAAATCCATCTCCTTGTCCCAGTATTTCCCTTGGGGGAATCATATAGAAAGGTCTGTCTTCCTTACAACATGCCTTTAGCTATATGATGATTAAGAGGAGGGTTTCATGGATTGTTCCCTGGAGGAGGTGGGAGGGAGGTTCTAAATCCTCTAAAATTGTTTATACTCACAAAACTGCATTTTTCTGGGGAGGGGAACCCATACACCTAATCAGATCCTCAAAAGGGGTTGGACCTAAAAAAAAAAAAAAAATTGCACAGCATGGTTGTAGACTGAAAAGATCCTTTTGGTCAAATTGCCCGCTTCCTGGTCTACCTACCCTAAACTGGTCGCTTGGTCATTCATAGTGAATGAGTATTTTTGGAAGCCCTCCCATTCCTCAGGTCCTATAACTGCAAGTGGAATAGTCTGCACAGAGTGGCTGGTTCTCGTCTCCAGTCTTGGCTCCTCTGGTTGTGGGTTGGGCTGTAGTTTTTAATCACAGTTCACTTCATTGCTCTCTTTCCGCCTTAAAGCCTCAAATGGTTCTCATTGCCAACCCATCATCAGAGCAGTCAAGCAACACAGGCTCCGGGAAATTGAAATTTTCTGCTTTCTCTAATCCTGGCTCCACCTCCACCCTAAGAACGCCCTGAGGCCTCTTCTGGAAAAGTTGTGGTCAGGTATTAGCAGAGTTCCCTCCTACAAGGACTGTTGGCAGTTTCATTGGATTCTCGGGAAGAATGGAAAATCTTTACCAGTGGAGACTTGGAAACCAGGTGAAATGGGATTGATCCGGGGTGGGATCAGGCCTCCCCAGGGAGCGTCCCAGGTGGCTCAGTGGTAAAGAATCCGTCTGCCAACGCAGGAGACATAGGTTTGATCCCTGGCCCAGGAAGATCCCCTGGAGGAGGAAATGGCAACCAGCTCCAGGAATCTTGCCTGGAGAATCCCATGGACAGAGGAACATAGCAGGCTACAGTCCACAGGGTCAGACATGACTGAGTGACTGAACAACACCACCAACAGGCCTCCCCGGAGCCTGGCATCCTCATACCACCTGGGCAAGTTCCTTCTCAGTGGGTTGGCCCTGCCCATAGCGGACTCTGCATCTAATTTGCCCGCTCAAGCAGCTGTTTCTCAGCCCCACACCATCCACCCACCACTCTTCTTCCTGGGCCTGTGTCTGTGCTGTTAACCCTGCTGGGATGCCTGCCTTCCAATCTGAGCCCGCACCAAGCTTCTCATCCTTTGTTCAAATCCTCAGTGAAGTTCCACCTCCTCTGGGGGTCCTTATGAAGCTGCAAGGCCTCTGGCCGCTTCCACAGCATCCTGTACCCTCTCGCTTTCATAGCATCTATTTTGCGCTCAGTTACTCCTTTTTTTTTCTTGAATTCTCTAATTGCTTTAAGCAGGAAGGTCTTCCCTCCCCTAAAGAAATGATTCGCTCTGGGGGCTACCTTTTTTCTTTCTTAATTGCAATTTCACTGTTTTTTGGTTAGATGATCACTATAGAGATATTGTGAACAAAATACACATATTAATATGTGAACAGCTGACTCCCTAGAAAAGTTCCTGATGCTGGGAAAGAGGGAAGGCAGAAGGCAAAGAGGGCATCAGAAGATGAGATGGCTGGATGGCATCACCGATGCAATGGACATGAACTTGGTCAAACTTCAGGAGATGGTGAGGGGCAGGGAGGACTGCTGTCCTGCAGTTCATGGGGTCACAAAGAGTTGGACACAACTGGGTGACTGAACAGCAACAGTGGAGATATTGTGAACAAAACACATGTATTAATAATTCATACTGCAACTAATAAACCAAGAAGCCACGTAGTTGTAATTCTTTTCCAAATAATTGTCCCACTTTCTAGTCTAACTTTGAAGAAAATTTTTCTTAACCACCAGCATTTTCAAATGTTGACAAGTTGTTTGCCCTAAAGTCCCACTAATTCATGACTTAACGTCATGCATATCACATACTGACAAGTCCCCAGTTTGTCACAGAAACTAATACAGTTATTAGGGAGAAAATTATGCTACCTCTACAAAAAGAGATTGCAGATGGCATCCCATTCTGAATGGGGGCCGTTTTCTTCAAAAAGCAATTGTACTGAAAAATAGCTTGGAAGTAGAAAATAAATAATTTAAAATGCTTGAGATGTACTAAATGCAAGAGTGGGATTCCAAATTATCATTCATTTATGCATCATGTTATAGGCTTTACAAACGGCCGTCACCCCGATGGTTTATGGAATGTTAGGTTGATATATGGGACTGTCAGAGCCTCCTGCAATTCAATAGCCTGCTACGTTTCAGTTAATCAAAAAAAACAACCACCCAGGATGTGACTTCACCTCTTAAAAAGCTTTCACACTTAGCTAAATAGGGGAAAAAAACGAGACGAAGTATGTGATGGTTAGCTTTTTGTGTCAATTGGCTAGGCTGTGTGACAGGGACTCAAAAATACAGAGAGAAGGAATGTCAGAAAGAACCTTGGGGTATGGGATGGAAATTGAAGGTGTTGGTGTGAATGCATTTAAAATAGACATCCATGGATGTGTGTGTATGTGTGTATGTGTGTGTGTGTGTGTTTTAATTCTGAACACTACCAGAGCTTGGGAGGAATGAGACTTTAGTCGTGGTGAGTGCAGTGATCACCCAGAGGTCAGTTTCTTAATACTTCTCTCTGCTGAAAAGAACCCGAGATCCCTGGAGAAATGACTGATCCCAAGGTTGGAATTATTTCATGGTGAATTTAAAAACACCAGTGCCCAGGCCCTATCTCAGACCAGTTCATTCAAGAGCTGCCAGGGCTTGGCATTCTTTCTTTTTTTAAGAAAACAGTCATTTATTTCTTTGGCCGCATCGCGTTTTAGTTGTAGTATGTATGCGGCATCTCTGTTGTGGCACACGGTTTCTCTAGTTTGGTGGACTGAGTTGCTCTGTGGCATGTGGAACCTTAGTTCCCTGACCAGGGATTGAACTCATGTCCCCTGACTTGCAAGATGAATCCCTAACCACCAGACCACGGTGGGAGTGGATTGGGAGAAGCCCTTTCCCAGGCAGTTGTGAAGCAGAACCTCACCATCTCGGCCACCATTGGCACAGAGGTGATTTCTGCTCTCTATCTGCAGTCTCAGGCAGGCCCAGGCTCTACAGCCAATTCAGGCTGTGTCAGGAATGGTTTCAGGAGCTCCAGGCTCAACGTGAAAGCAGCCCCATTCCTATCAGCCACGCTTGGCCCTCGTCCTTTGATTCTGGGCTCTGGCTTGGCCTTACCATATCCTCCTATCATGTATCCCCGTAACCAGAGCTTTACTTTGGCTACCTCAGCCCCATTTCCTGATTCTCCAAGGATGCCCCCTCCTGCTCTCACTGGAGGGAGTGGGCCTGTGTCACCAGCTGTCAAGACCCTTGGATGCCAGCTCTCTTCCGGCCTGCCCACGCCTGTATGCAGCCGCTGGGCTCCCCGAGCAGTCCTCCACCCTGTTCGGGACACTGCATTACTCTCCCCTCTTGACCCTCTGGGTGCCACCTTTCTGTCTGGAACCCCACCACCACCTGTCGCAGCTTTCTTGGACAGGCTCTCTGCCCACCCTGGCACTGAGATTCCCCCAGAACATCTGCCTTCCCTCCCACCCCCGCAGCATCTCGATGTTCATTGCCAGAGCACACCTCACATGTTAGCCTTCAGCTGTCTGCTCTGTGCGCTAGATAGATTCCACGAGCATAAGAGCCATGTCCTGTTCATTGCTAGACGCCCAGTACTAGACGTGCCAGTACCTATTAGCACAGAGTCCCAAGGCTGCAGTTGGTACCTGGCGTGCAACTGTGGAATGAATGAATGAATGTCCATATGCATGCAGGTCCTGCTTGGCCATCCTTAGCAAGGTCAATTCCATCACCGAGTAAATAGCATTATTCGCACAGGCCTGGACACAAAGCATGATGGGACCACAGCAAGGCCATCCCTTTGGGGAGCCCAGCATTCTGTCCCCAAAAGACAAACAGCATACTGACTTCTCAGGCAGTCATGGTGGGCCTGTCTTTGAGGAAGAGCAGGGCAGGAGGCTTTTAAAACTCTCTTCTTGACATTGAGAAGAATCAACATCCAGAATAAATGTCTCTTGGGACTTCCCTGGTGATCCAGTGCTTAGACTCAGTGCTCCCAATACAAAGGGCCCAGGTTTGATCCCTGGTCGGTGAACTAGGGCCCTCCTAGGTGGTGCTAGTTTAAAAGAATCCTCCTGCCAATGTTAGAGACACAGGAGACTTGCGTTCCATCCCTGGATTGGGAAGATTCCCTGGAGTAGGAAATGGCAACCCATTCCAGTATTCTTGCCTGGAAAATACCATGGACAGAGGAGCCTGGAGGGCTACAGTCCACAGGACTGCAAAGAGTCAGACACGACTGAGCGACTCACACACACACACACACACACACACACACACACACACACAGAGTCAATTGCTAGGCCCATTAGTAAACCCTAGGTATTTTCTTTACCTTCAAGTATGTGCTTATGTATTCAGAACAGTCTCACAAAATAAAAGTTTTACGAGGTCAGAAGCGAGGCTACCCCAGCCCAGGCTCAGAGCTGGCTTCGTGGGGACTACAACTCCGCCTCCAGCAGGGGTCCAGCCTGGTCTAGCAGGGAGGTCCAGGGAGCCCTGCCTGAAGCTTCCAGCCTGGCATACCTCAGCTCTCATCCCCAACTCTAAAACCCCTGAAACTGAAGACTGCTGCTCCAAGGAGAACAACCCCGATCCTCTGCAAGGACAATAACCGAATACCCTTGCGTGGGAAGGAGAGGGGTTCAATTTAAAGGGAGAAAAAGATGAAATACAAATGTAAAAATTTTTTAAATGTTCAGCATAAGAGCCAAGTTAACCTATCTTTGATTTACCTAACTTAAAAACACGTGCTCTGAAAAGCACTCAAACAGGCTTCTGGCCAAGATGGAATAATGTAGACCAGATTTATTTTACCACCTGAAATAATGAAAACCATATGACAAAGGCATGGCATTCAATTTGCCCAAGAGAAATGAAATCACGTCCATGCACATTCTGGAGCACAGATGTTTAGATTAGCTTTATGAGTAATAGCCAAAAAGTGGAATATTCACTGGAAGGACTGATGCTGAAGCTGAAGCTCCAATAATTTGGCCACCTGATGCAAAGAACTGCTTCACTGGAAAAGACCCTGATGCTGGGAAAGATTGAAGGTGGGAGGAGAAGGGGACGACAGAGGATGAGATGGTTGGATGGCATCACCGACTCCACAGACTTGAGTTTGAGCGAACTCTGGGGGACAGTGAAGGACAGGGAAGCCTGGCGTGTTGCAGTCTATGGGGTTGCACAGTTGGATACAACTTAACGACTGAACAACAATAAGAACAGCAAAGTGAAAACAGACCAAATGTCCATCAGAAGATGAGTGGATAAAGAAACTGTGATGCATCCACATAGTGGAAACCTCTGGAGGGAAAAAATGCATTAAAATTTAATTAATGGGAAAGATAGGACATAAATAAAAAGAGATTCTGGAGAGAATTCAGTGCATGGGAATGAGAGCCCCGTTCATTGTCACTTAATTTGATGGGCAAGATGGAGAAGCGAGAAGAGTTCCCTCGTCTGTCAGCTCAATGGCAAGAGCCTTTGCAAGCCGAGAGCAGGGTTTCCTCTCTGGGTTGGAAGTTGATGAATGGGCTTCCTGTGCTATCATCCTCCTGTCTGGATGCAGCCAGGGGACCAGGAGGTGAATATGTTTCTGTGTATGTGTGTGTGGGGGGGGGGGGGGGCTTGGAGGGGATTATTATATAAGACCAGGATTCAGGACATCTCTCTGCTTTCTGTCTGGGGGGAGGCAGAGTGGGTCTCGGGGACCAGCCCCTAGACAGAGCACAGAACCCATCTGAGCATTATCAACTATAGCATCAACATCCTGGGTCAGCAAGCAGAGGCTAGAACAATTACAGAGGAGAACTGATAATTATGGAAGGAGATAAGGGGACCTAGCTCTTTCTGCCTGAACTTCTATTAGAACCTTGTTATCAGACAGTGAGTCAAATGCAGAGCTGTGGTTTGATTGCTAAAAAATAAAATAATATAAAATTAGAACAAAATACACAAATGAAATATAGTAAAATAAAAAATAGCATAAAATAACAACCTTTTCAAAAACTATAATTTTTCCCCTTGGCAAAATAGTAGCAAAGATGTGGGCCCACGGTATCTTCAATTTTGCGGGTGGGAGCGTAAATTGTTAAAACATCTGGGAAGCAATTTGGCCTTCTCCTGTATTGTTGAACATCTGCCTTCCTTATATTTCAAGCCATCCACCCCAAGAATATACTCCTGAGAAACTCTTGCATGTGTGCCTAGGAAATAATGTTTGATGTTCATAATAACACTGTTAGTAAGAGCAAAATAAAACTATAAACAAATAACCCAAATGCCACAAACTAATGAATAGATAAATAAAATGTGGAATATTTTTTGGCAATAAAATGAAACCCTGATACATACTACAAATGTGGATAAATCTTGAAAAGATTTTGCCAAATGAAGGAAGCTAGTCACAAATTATGATTCCATTTATATGAAATGTTCAGACAGGCCAGTCTATAGAGACAAAGTAAGTCAGTGTTTGCCAGAGACTAGAAGGATTGGAGAAACTGGTGAGTGACTGCTAACGGATATACAAGGTGTCTCCTTAGGGTGATGCAAATGTTCTAAAATTGACTGTTGTGATGGTTATACAACTCTGTGAATAAACTAAAAAGCCATTAAATTGTACCTTCTAGATAGGTGACTTGTATGGTATGTGAATTATATTTCAATTAAGCCATTTAATTTTTTTTTTAAAAAGCCCAGGATGCCCAAGAATAGGAAAATGAGTATACACGCTGCTGCTGCTCAGTGGCTTCAATTGTGTTCGACTTTTTGGATGCTATGGACCATAGCCCACCAGGCTCCTCTGTCCATGGGCTTCTCCGGGCGACCCACTGGAGTGGGTTGCCATGCCTTCTTCATGAATATATATAGACTGCTATATTTACATGTCAGAGTGTCATACAGCAACAGAAAATGAAAGAACCGCAGTTACATGTGTCAACCTAGGTGAATGCTGGTAACACTGGTATAACATTGGTGGGTAACACTGATGAGAAGAGCAAGTCCCAGAAACCACCTAGAGGATACTCTTCTCTCAAAGTTCAAAAACAAAATCAAACTGAGCAATCTGCTGTTTAGGGGTGAAAATATATGTGATACAATAGCAGCAATAGCAAAAAGGGAAAGGATAAATATGGCAGATAAACATGGGAGCTCTGAGTTGGGGAGGAAGGGGCAAGGAATAGAGAAGCACCAACAGTGACAGGATCTCATGAATTACAAGTTTTGACTAATCCAGTTCTGTGCTCCTGAAAACCAAGCTGCTTCTTCCTCTCCTCCTCTCCCGCTTCTTCTTCTTCCTTTTCTTCTTCTTTCTCTTTTTCATCTTTTCCTTCTTCCTCTCCTCTTTATTCTTATTTTCATTAATAGTATTGTTCAGTTGCTAAATTGTGTCTGACTCTTGGTGACCCCACGGACTGCAGCATGTCAGGCTTCCCTGTCCATCACCATCTCCTGGAGTTTACTCAAACTCATGTCCATTGAGTCAGTGATGCCATCCAACCATTTCATCCTCTGTTGTCCCCTTCTCCTCCTGCCTTCAATCTTTCCCAGCATCAGGGTCTTTTTCAATGAGTTGGCTCTTCTCATCAGGCGGCCAAAGTATTGGAGCTTCAGCATCAGTCCTTCCAGTGAATATTCAAGGTTGATTTCCTTTAGGATTGACTGGTTTGATCTCCTTTCAGTCCAAGGGACTCTCAAGAGTCTTCTCTAACACCACAGTTCAAAAGTCTCAATTCTTTGGTGCTCAGCTTTCTTTATGGTCCAACTCTCACATTTATATTAACATTACAGTAAAGCCAGAACCATGTTAATCACTCCCTACATGGTTGGTAGTGTCTTTGATCTTTACCATGAAATAAGAATTATTGCATTTCCCACTTCATAGACAGGAAGCAGAGATTCAGAGGGGTCACACACTAGCAGGTAGTGGAGCCTAGATCTGACTTCATGCCCATCAGACTGCTGAGCCCTTGTGGTTACTCTCCCCTACACTGAGCACTCATCCCCCTCCCCAGTCCTCCCACAAGACAGCAGCTCAGACTGGTGGGCTCCATCAGGGCCATGACCAGGTACCACCAGTGGGATTGGAGTCGGCTGTGGGCACAGGGCAATAAGGAATTCCCTGGAAAAGTGCTGCTTAGCATCAAAAGAATGGCTGCCATTAGGGGAAAGGAAATGACAATGAATTATCAGCTAACTCAGACACATTACATTACAAGCTGATGCTGGGACAGAGCAACCTTCTAGGAAACAGGAAATGAGGTGCGCTGATGGCAGCACCTCTCTACCCAGTGTGCAGGCGTGGGGCCAGGGCTGACCACCGTGGGCCACCTTTCAAAGGCATTTCCACTGGCTCCTGTTTTATTCAGTTAGCACTTGCCTTATTCTATTCTAAATTAAATGAAGAATTAAGCGGCAGCTGTCTTTTGCATTGCATCCCCCTACCCCAGGGCATCCTCTCCTCGTTGGTCTTCATTGCCCAAGAAGGTCCGCGTTTCTCTTCCACAATGGGGAGGCTTCTTTGAAGACGCTTTAGTGAGCTTTCCAGTCCTCCTGAGCCACAGTTTGGGGCTTCATCAAAGAAAGCACTCTGACCAGATTAGAACATCAATTAGGGAAGGGTAGCGGGGTGCTGGGTTAAGCAGTCTTTCCAGGCACTTGTCTTCTGTCAATCCTCTTTGGATAAGTTTAGTGTTCATACTAATTCTCAACCCACAAACCTCTTAATCTACTGTAATTTCTGTTTTTGGATGGAGAGCAAGAGGAATTCTTGTACAGCACTTCAAAAACATCAGGCATTAATAGACCAGGATGGCATTAATAGACCTGGGTGGCCACTTAGCAGTTTCCCGCTATGTCCCAAAAGCAGTCCCCACCCCCTGAGAGCAGAGGATGCTCTGTGGAAGGAGATGGTGAGCCATCAAGGACATCGGAACACCAGGATCACAGTCTCAGAAGGGAAGAAGCTGACCTGAGTCTGAACCACAGGTTACCAAGCGCATGGACCGATCTGTTTCCTGTATGAAACAGTCCTTATGAGCAAAATAAAGAACCCAGTTCTCATCCTCCAGAAATTGTACTGCAGCTGGTGACCTGATACCCTGATTTGAGGCTTGCTCCACATCGCCACTCAGGCTCACTCAAGGACCCCGCCACTTCTCTGAAAGCAGACACTCCAGGTTCAGAGTTCAGGAAATGTTTCTTCCTTGATACCATTCCACTCTGTTCCATTTTCACTATTGCTTCTGTCTTCGGCATCTGAGTTTCAGAAGACACAGTTCACTTGAAGACATCATACTTAGTGACATGAGGAGGACACAAAAGGACAAATATTGTATGATTGTACTTATATGAGGGACCTGGAATAGTCAAATTCATTGAGGCAGGAAGTAGAATAATGGTTTTCAGTGGCTGGGAAGGGGGCAAATGGGGAGTTAGTGTTTAATGTTATGTTGAGGATTCCCTGGTGGCTCAGATGGTAAAGAATCTGCTTGAAATGCAGGAGACCTAGGTTCGATCCCTGGATTGGGAAGATCCCCTGGAGGAGGGCATGGCAACCCACTCCAATATTCTTGCCTGGAGAATCCCATGGTCAGAGGAGCCTGGCAGGCTACAGTCCACGGGGTCACAAAGAGTCGGATACAATTGAGTGGCTGACACTTTCACGATGATGATGAACAAATTCTGGAGATGATGATGGTGATGGTTGCACAGCAATGTGAATGTACTTAGGGCCACTGAACTGTACACTTAAAAACAGTTAAAATGCTAAATTTTATACTATGTATATTTTACTACAATAAAAAGTCTCAGTTTTTAATGATAAAAAAAAAAGAAGAAGAAGAAGAAGATGGAGTTCAGGTGGAGCTTGATATAGGTCTTCACGGTTTAAAGAAGATTCACTCAACTGGGCGTGCAATCATGAGCACCATGGGCGCGCCCGGTGAAGTAGCAGTTGTGCCCACTGTCTTGTTAACTGGGCTGTGGTCAGAAGCGGCCGTGGGCACTGGACGAAGGCCTGGGAGCTCCTCCCGCCGGTCTGGAATCTGGAGCAGGAACAGAGAGGCAGTGCGCCCAAGGCCAAGTCCTGTTCGCCAAAGCCAGATCGGCGATGGGTGGCTCACATATGTGAAGGCTTTGAAATAAAGAGGGTCTGATCTCAGGGAGACAGATGCTGCTTGCTTGCCTAATTAGCCATTTTGGAAGAGAAGGGTGCATCTTCCGCCCTGGTAACATTTCCAGGTTGAGGGAATTCTCCCCACCTCCCACCCCACCCCCTCAGCTTGAGCAGGCGCTGCTTGGAACCCGGGCCCAGCAGTCTACCTGGCTGAATGGAGGACACTGAGGTGCTCTTAAGCCATAAATCAGTGTCACAGTCACAGGTCTCCATGGCAACCTTTCACACTGAAAGAAGGACATTTGTAAATATGCATGTTGCAAGCCTTCCCTTTTGATTCAAAATATCAGCCTTTGAGAACAATTTGCTTTGCCAGCTGTGCCCTGCTGCAGGAAGAGGGAGGGCCTTCTGGCTTGCCCACTCGGCTTCCTGGTGGTCCTTTACTCCTGGGCTCACTGGAATCAAGTGGTAGATGTGCACTGCCCTTCCTTTCCGGGCCCAGCACCCTGAGAGGAGCTGGAGATGCAGAAGGAGGGCGGGTGCACTCCGCCCAGGGGTCCCTCGGCACACTGCATCTCCTCCGCCTGGTCCCAGACCCTCAGGGCACCTGAGCACTGGGTGTCTGAGTCCTGGTGCAAACTGTCTTGCCTGTTTCCCTACAGGAGTTTCACTAAGGTGTGCACGAGACTCACCTGTGGAGCTTTAAAATTTATGGACAGCTGATCCGGCACAAAAGTCTCTTGGTGTTTACACTGGTTTGATCCGTGGGTTGGGAACATCCCCTGGAGGAGGGCACAGCAACCCACTCCAGTATTCTTGCCTGGAAAAGTCCGTGGACAGAGGAGCCTGGTGGGCTACAGTCCAAATGGTTGCAAAAGAGTCGGCCACGACTGAGCGACTTCACACACAGGCACACACAGTCTGGCACGCCGGTCTTTGGTATTTACCCAGAGGAGTTAAAACCTTATGTGCACACAAGAAACTGCCCATGTACATTTATAGCAGCTTTATTAATAATTGCCAAAACTTGGAAGCAACCCAGACGTCCTTCAGTAGGGGAATGGATAAATAAACTGTGGGATGTTCAGACAATGGGATATTATTCAGTAATAAAAAGAAATGAGCTATCAAACCACAGAAAGACATGGAGGAACTTAAGCGCATGTTGTTAAGTGGAAGAAGCCAGTTTGGAAGGGCTGCGTACCGTATGGTTCCAACTGTTTGATATTCAGGAAAGGGCTAAACTGCAGACACTGTGAAAAGGTCAGTGGTTGCTGGGGTCTGTCCGGGGCTGGGGATGGAGGTGGCAAGGGATGAAAAGTCAGAGCACAGAGAGTTTTTTGGGCAGTGGCAATACTCTGTATGAAACCATAACGGCAGATGCATGTCATTATTGTACATTTATCCAAACTCACAGAGTATTTAACACCAAGGGTGAGCCCCAAGTATAAACTGTGGTCTACGGTTCATCGCTTGTAACAAATGCACCCCGCTGGTGGGGTTGCAAAGAATCGGACACGACTGAGTGATTGACACACTTTTATATAATCAACAAGGCCCTACTATAGAGCACATGGAATTCTGCTCAGTGTTATGTGGCGGCCTGGATGGGAGGGGTGTTTGGGGGAGAATGAATACATGTATATGTATGGCTGAATCCCTTTGCTGTCCACCTAAAACCATCACAACTTTGTTAATCAGCTATACTCCAATATGTGTGTTAATTACTCAGTCGTGTCAGATTCTTTGCTACCCTATGGACTATAGACTGCCAGGCTCCTCTGTCCATGGGATTCTCCAGGCAAGAATACTGGAATGGGTTGCCATGCCCTCCTCCAGGAGATCTTCCCGACCCAGGGATCAAACTTGCATCTCTTACGTCTCCTGCATTGGCAGGCGGGTTCTTTACCACTAGCGCCAACTGGGAAGCCCAGACCTCCATCATAGGGGGTATTATTAATAATATCAGAGTGGATCTTTCACGATCACAATGAGCATGCCCCTGTCCTAGGATCTAGCGGAGTGTCTAGGACCTGGTGGACACTCAGCAAAAATGAATACAATGTAGAGCTATTTTCGGAATCTCTCTCTCCCGCTGTCTCTGACCCTTTCTGTCTTTCTCTGCCTCTCTCTCTCCTCTGGCATCCTTCGTGTCTGGAGTCAAAGAGGTGCCCTTTGTGCTTCTGGTCTGGGAGGCAGCATCAGGGGACAGAGGACACTCTGATGACCACAGCCAGGCTCCAGGGCAAAGCTCCGGTCCACGTGGCCGCGCCAACCCTTTCTGGGCACCGCCTCTGGATACAGTCACTTCTTTGTTGCTACTGTCTGAAACTTCACAAAATTACTCCCTTGGATTCACCCAAAATACTATTTCTTGTCCCAAAATAGCTTCTTAACAGCCACACCAGCATTTTTGACCCCCTGGGCTGTAAATTTCTCCCAGAGTCACAGCATCATGAGAATGAGGGCATTCTTAGATCTCGTGGAGGCTAGGTCTCGTGTGCCAAGATACCTCGGAAGCCAGAGATGAAAGCCACATCCTCAGGTCACATTGAGGTGACTCATGATCAAAGCCAAGCTCAGGGCGTGGGGGGAGAGGCCCAGCCTGAGGGGGGTCCCATCCTCAAGGCTGTGGGATCTTCTTCCTCCCTGTTGCCACCTCTGTCCCATCTGAGACATCAGTCCTGATGCTTTCCCAGCCTCAGAGTAAAGCATGGCTCTTCCTCGGAAGAGGAAGTCAGGGAAGGGAAGGGAGGTGAGGTCAGGTTTCAATTGAGAGGCTCAGGGAGGGAGGGTGAATCACACGGGGGCTTTTAACAGGGTTTCCTATGTCTTATCCACGTGCCTGCAGTGAGCAGCCTGGAGTGAGGCTGGCACCCACACCCAAGCACCAAGAGTCCAGCCACCACCTCTTGCAGCTATTTTTACTGTGGGAGCTTTCCTGAGAACACAGTCAGAGCCCTGCAAACACAGCTGTGTGTCCCGTGCTGCCTCAGTGCTGGAGATCGAGGGGTGGGGTCAGGGGGTGGGGGTGGAGAAAAGCCAGGGAAGCCAGGGTGGGCCCGGGACCCAGGGACAGCTGGGATTTGCTCAGGGAGAAGCCCCCTTGGTGGGTGAGAAACGCTGCCTCCTAAGCTTTATTTCACCATCTCCCCTCCCAAGGTCCTTGTTCTGGGGGTTCAGACGTGCAAGACCAGATAGAACGCAGGTGAGAAAACTGGGGACCAGAGGGGTTCTTTGTACTTAGTGAAAATGTTAATCGCTCAGTCGTGTTCTACGCTTTTGCAACTCCATCGACTGTAGCCCACCAGGCTCCTCTGTCCGTGGGATTTTCCCAGCAAGAATACTGGAGTGGGTTGCCATTTACTCCTCCAGGGGATCTTCCCGACCCAGGGGTCGCACCTGCGTCCTGCCTGCGGCCCCTGCGTTGGCAGGGGGATTCTTTACCACCGAGCAACCTGGGAAGCCCAGAGGGGTTATGTCCAAACCAAAGTCAAATTCGATCCTTCCGCGCAGTGCGGTCCCACGTGGACGGATCCAGCACCATCTCATCACCCGCCTAACCCCCACCCTGGGATGCAGTCCAGGCTGACTCTGGGCCCAAGAAAGGCTCTGGGAGAGTTTAATGTATCAGGAGCCAGGTTTAATTGAAAGTCACAGACTTAAAGTTCTCCACGGGCCCTTTTGTTATGTCTCCAACATGGACTGCTGTTGTGTCTCAACAGACACACCATACATACTCGGCTTTGACAGGAAAAGGACTGCTTAACCTAGAACATAAAAACATAAGAAACGACGTTCTGTTCTGGGGGGAGAGAGAGGCCCCTGTGTGGTGGGGACGGGGTCCCATCTCTACATGGTGGTTCAATAAGCTCCTCTCTCCAAGGCGGGGAGAAGCTCGCGCTGGTCCAGAAAGTGTCACTCCCTTGTGCAGGCTCCAAACAAATCCGAGTTACACTGAGACAGTTACTAGCCTAGCGTCCACTGCCCCTCTTTCCTCCTGTTTTGATCAGATGGTTTCAGATCCATCCCTGTTTGTGGGAGAGTAATTTTAGTTCTTTCTCTGTCTCAACTGTGCCTCCAAGTGATCCCATCAGTTTAATGAAGGAGAAAAAAAATAAAAAACCAGTAATGATGCACAGCAAAACCCTCACTACAACCCTGCCCCCTGGGGAAAAGAGAGGATTTGGATTTTTATTTTAAACAATTTATCCAGGGGTTGCTCTAGAATCACCTGGGGAATTTAAAATAATCTCTGTACTCTGGACATTGGGCTCAGGGCTTTGTTTTGTTTTTAACTCTTCAGATGATCCCAAAGCACCACTGGGCAGAGGACCAGTGATGTGAACCAGTGTTTTTGCAGGTTTCTGGGCATGTGAGTCACCCTGGGGTGCTTCCCTGGTGGCCCAGACTGGAAAGAAGCCGCCTGTAGGCAGGACACCTGGGTTCAGTCTCTGGGTTGGAAAGATCTCCTGGAGAAGGGAATGGCAACCTGCTCCAGTATTATTGCCTGGAGAATTCCTTGGACAGAGGAGCCTGGTGGGCTACAGTCCTTGAGGCCCCAAAGAGCTGTAGATGACTGAGCAGCTAACACACTTTCACTTTTTTCTGGACTTCCAAAACCTAGGATGTTCTTGAACAAGGGCGCCTGGTAGAGCATAGGGTCCAGTGATTCCCAGTCCTGGCTGATCATCAGAATCACTCAGGAACTTTCTAAAAATTCATGTATTCCAGGGCTTCACCTAAATAGCCTGTCATTCAGCATATTTTAAAATAGCTGATTTGAGTTCTGACGGATTCGGGAACCTAGTCCACCCTTAGCCTCACCTCCTGCCCCCTCACACAGACGTTTTATGGAAGAAGAACCCTAGGCATGGGATACTCTGTGATGAATTGACATTTTCCTGCTGTGAGAACTGACTGAGCCAGAAAAATGAAAGCCTGGGTGAGCGATAGGCAGACCTCCTTCCAGGTCACAGCGTTTGGGGAGCTGGGCTCTGGCTGATAAGTTCAGGTGAGGCGTCTGCCTTGGCTTTGTTGGCTGACAGGCTAATTTTATGAGACAGTAGGACAATGGTCAGGTACACAGATAGCTAATAAATAAGGAGGCTTGGCCCAGCTGGAAGAGAAGGCTTTGTGCTTGTCCAGGGCACCATGCCCACACACGGGAAAGGGAAGTGATGCCCCTCCCAGCTGCCCACCCCCCCTCCCCCCGGGGAGCTGGATGCTGCCCTGCATGGTTTTCTCTCCTCTTCCAATTCTCCAGGAATCCTCACATCCTTTCAAAGACAGATGGTGACAGTTTTTAAAGAAATCCCAGCCAAGATCCTCACCAAGGAGGAGAACCACTTCTGCTCATTCCCCAGTGGCTTGCAGCAGCCCACTCCCCCAGCCCCTCATCTGGTCAGGAGGCTCCTGTTCTGTCTGCCTGTGGACATCCAGCCCTGCTCACAACGTGAGAGGGAGGCCGGCTACTCCCAGGCCTGCCCTATGCTTCACACCCAGACCTGGGGCCTGTGCGCCCCCAACCCTGCCCGAGATCCACTGAAAACACCCCTGAGTAGATCTTGGAGATAAGGTCACAGTTTGTTGCTGTTGTGTTTTTTTTTTTTTCTCTGTAAAATTTCTTCATTTATTTAGTTTTGGTTGCTCTGGGTCTTCATTGAGCAGGCTTTCTCTAGTTGCAGTGAGCTGGGGCTATTCTCTATTTGCAGTGCACAGACTTCTCATTGCAGTGGCCTCTCTTGTTGCGGAGCACGGGCTCCAGGCGCATAGACTCAGTAATTGCAGCTCCTGGGTTCTAGATCACAGGCTTAACAGTTGTAACACATGGGCCTACTTGCCTGTGGCATGTGGAATCTTCCCGGATCAGGGATGAAACCAGTGTCCCCTGCGTTGGCAGGAGGATTCTTATCCACTGTACCACCAGGGGGATCTAGTCATAATTATTAAAGTGATTTTTTTTAAACCACTAGACTTTTCCCTGTAAGAATGATTGATTTTTTTGTTTGTTTGTTAAATTAAGCACACATATTCCATTTTAAGTCTTAACCCATATTTAATCATCCATCAATATATTTCCTGAGCACATACAATGCATCAGTAAACACCATATTTGTATAGTTTAATGCCACAGTCCTGCTGGGTAGATATGATGGCTGCATTTTACATAGAAAGAATCTGACGTTCAGAGATCAGGAGCTATTCGTTGAGATCACACAGCCAGAAAGCCATTTAACTATGGCTTGCAGCCAAATGTCTCTGGCTCCAAACCACCTTCTCCTTCCCCCTAAATCTGCCTTCACAGTGACAGCCCCTTCTCCTTTCAGAGACGGAGGAAGGCTGCTAATTGTAATTTTTTAAATGAAAGATATTTTCATTTAAAGAAAAATGAGAAAAGACAGGAGAAAGTCGAGAGACCACCATCAACAGAAAGTGGTTTCAACACATAACAACTTAATATTCTTAATTGGCCAGCAGACCATAAATCAGTAAGCTAAAAATTCATCCATCTTTATTCCTCTGAGATGTCTGCCATGACTGTCCAGTCTAACGAGGGTGCATGTCCTAACCTTTCACAGACACCAAGCGTCTCCTCTTCTGCACACACCAGCACCCCTGGCTGAGTGCCAAGGGCTCCCCCTGTTCTCGCCAGCGATTTCTGAGTGGACAGTTGAGCAGGACAATGGAATGATCTGTGTCACCGCCCTTTTAGAAGGACTTGTACTTCCAGGAGGGCTTCCCAGGTGGCGCTAGTGGTAAAGAGCCCACCTGCCAATACAGGAAACATAACAGACGTGGGTTCGATTCCTGGGTTGGGAAGATCCCCTGGGGAAGGACATGGCAACCCACTCCAGTATTCTTGCCTGGAGAATCCCATGGACAGAGGAGCCTGGCGGGCTATGGTCCATGGGGGGTCGCAACGAGTAGGACACGACTGAGGGACTTAGCACGCATGCACACATACTTCCAGATGGTGGCTTATTTCTTTAAAATGAGCCTCGTATTTTGCAACTGTTTTAGATTTACAGAGAAGCTGCAAAGACAGTGCAGCGTTCTCATCCGGTTTCCCTTCATGTTCGCATCTGCGTTGCCATGGCTAATTATAATGTGCGGTCATTTTTATTGATTGATTTTGGGCCGTGCTGGGTCTCCATTGCTGCATGGGGTTTTCTCTAGTTGCGGCAAGTGACGGTTACTCTTGGTTGTACGCACGCTTCTCATTCCTGTGGCTTTTCTTGTTGCAGAGCACGGGCTTCAGCAGTTGTGACTCTGAGCTCTAGAGCACAGGTCCAGAGTTGTAGTGCACAGACTTCACTGTTCTGCCACATGTGAGATCTTCCCAGATCAGGGATTGAGCCCACGTCCCTTGCATTGGCAGGAAGACCTCTCTGGTAATTTTTAAAGTGATTCTTTTCTCTTTCCCTGTGGAGTGTGGTCATGCAGTCACAAGGCATCTTGGGAGCCCCGGCCTTGGTTGCCTTGATTCCTCTGGGTCTGAATTTTCAGGGCACCAGGTAGCATAATAGGGTGGATTGGCGGGGGTTTCCTGGGAAGGTTAAATGGGGCCATCCCAGTGAAAGCCACCAAGATGGAGCCTGGCATGCTTGTTAAGTATGAGCCTTGTACTCTGCCTTGAAGCAGAAGTTTGCATCATCCCCCTGCACGGCTGAGCCACACCCTAACATATGTTTATTTAGTATATTCTGAGTATTTGTCTTCTTCCTGCTGCCTTCCCTCGTCCTTTCCCCATAAATCCTGTTTGACAAATTCAGGCCAAGGGCAGTTGTTCTCAACAGAGAGATGGCATCCTCTTTCGGATTTCATCTTTCAGAGTCGTTGGCCGAGCCAGGTGGGCCCGGCCAAGCTGAGGAGCTGCCCCCATGCACAGCTCGTGCCTCCTGAATTCACAAGCAGCAGTGGTGAAGCTTGGAACTTGAAGAGGTTGCCAAGGTGGTACAGAATTGAAAACATTTCCGCATGGTCGTGTTACTTGCGGCAGCGGAAGGAGGTGGGGGTGTGGGTGGGGGCTGCAGTGGAGAGGGGCAGGGGAGGGACTAGAAGGAGAGAAAACAGACATAATTAGAAAGTGTGGGCTCCAGACATTTCCCTCCCCTTCCTGATTTATTTTATGTCCCCTGAGCTGGATGCCAAGCTGGATGCCAAGCTGGCACACAGGTTTTCAGAAATGAATGGGGTGCTTGAGGCCTCCAGAATGAAAATGACAAGTCTTCAAGTGCACACTCGGGGATGGGAGCAGGGGCTGTCTCCTCGCACACAGATGCCCTGTGAACAAGAAGCCTCACCTCACCCACGAGGTCCTGGAAGCCAGCAGCTGCCTGAGGGGAACCCGCCTGGGGCTGTGTCTGAGTAATGAGCCTTCTTTTTAAGACCTTCTCTCTTGTTTATCCCAGTCCATTCAGAGGATCCCACTCAATGTGAGTAGCTGCTCAAGCCTTGTTAAAAACAACTGTCCTTATTCCTTAATGAGCACAAGAGAACTTGAAATAAAAAATATTTACATGTGTTTTTTCTTTTCTCTTACTTTTTTTTTTTGTAAATAGCGAACAGGGTTGTCCTTTGATGCTTGTCTTTCCCTGCGTGCCCACTGTTTTAATTGGACCACTCCCTGCATTTCGGGTCTTTGGCAGCAGGACTGTGTGGGCGGAAGAGGTCTGGGCTGTCTCCGCCTCAGCCAGGCGGAGCAGACAGCCAGGGGAAGCCGGAGAGAGGTCTTTCTGAAATGGGAGAAACAAGACACAGAAGAACTGTCACACTCTCACTGGCAACTGACCTTGGAGTCAGATATGGGAGGGATCAGGGCTTCCCCAGTGCCTCAGTGGAAAGAATCCATCTGCAACGCAGGGGCTACAGGAAACGGGAATTCGATCCCTGGGTCGGGAAGATCCTCTGGAGGAAGGCATGGCAACCCACTCCAGTATTCTTGCCTGGAGAATCCCATGGACAGAGGAGTCTAGTGGGCTACAGTCCGTGGGGTCACAAAGAGTCGAACATGATGGAAGCAACTTAGTATGCACAGGGAACCAAAGGCTGTTGTTGTTGCTCAGTCGCTAAGTTGTGTCTGACTCTTTCCGATCCCATGGATTGCAGTATGGCAGGCTCCCCTGTCCTTCACTCTCTCCTGAAATCTGCTCAGATTCACGTCCATTGAGTTGGTGATGCCATCCAGCCATCTCATCCTCTGCCACCTCCTTCTCCTCCTGTCTTCATTCTTTCCCGGCATCCAGGTCTTTTCCAATGAATCAAAGGTTACACATCAAGATTTTGAAGGGAATCGTGGCTATCTTGAAAATGATCATGGATAGAAGGTTCTAGAAATCTAGGTCTCCTCCTCTCCCAACATACTTTGAATATAGCTCGAAAAAAGTCATTGTTTATTGTGACCAAAATGTTTCTATCTGCAACCTGTTGAAATGAGAGTTGACCAAAATTCCATAGTGAGATATAGAAGACAGAAATGTTTCTTGGCACATACAACCATGGGTATGTGGGAAAAGGCCCTGAGTGTCACCTGTAAGTTACAAAACAGTGATTTGGGTGCCTGCTTCTTCATTCCTTCCCAGCAAATGTGACCTCTGGCAGACTCTTTTGTCCTTTCTTCTCTGAGAGGTGCAGGGTTCCAAAGAGGAGGGTGGGAAAGGAGAATGCTCAAGGATCAAGGTTCAAAGGAAGGACACAGGCGAGAAAAAGAGAGTTGGTAAGAACAGCTTCGGCCCAGGAGTTAAGAATCTGAGTCCGAGTCTGTCATCTGACACTAAACAGCAACAATAGTGAGTTAAAATAATTCTAGCACTTATTGATGCCGAGCAGGGCCCCGGGGGCTCCCAGGCATGGAGGCCTTTTTGTCCCCCCACTACTTACAGGCAAGACTCCAGCCTCTGAGACCTCTGAGTCCCAACAGTCCAGTCAGTTGCTGCTCGTTCCTGCTTCTCACGCTTTCAGCAACATTGAAATGAAGTGAAGTGAAGTTACTCAGTCGTGTCTGACTCTTTTCGACCCCATAGACTGTAGCCTACCAGGCTCCTCAGTCCATGGGATTTTCCAGGCAAGAGTACTGGAGTGGGTTGCCATTTCCTTCTCCGGGGGATCTTCCCGACCCAGGGATCGAACCCGGGTCTCCTGCATTATAGGTAGACGCTTTTACCATCTGAGCTACCAGGGAAGCCCCCATCAGCAACATTACTGCATATCAATTACTGCATACCTAATACTCTCAGCATTACCGGGGCTTGGAACTTCACCTGCCCAACGGAACGAGGGTGGGGGTGCACCCTTGGGCCCACCTTGCAGACAGGGAGGCAGTTCTAGATCTCTGAGGAACCGCCCACAGTCACGCCGATCCCAGAGGCCAATCTGGCATTTGTGATCACGAAGCTTCCTCACCTCCCTGGTGCAGGGGGACCATTAACACCCATTCCCCTTAGCCTCTGCAAAATGAGATGGCCTCAACAGATGTTTTCAAAGCTCCTCCCAGGTCTTCCTTCAATCAGTGTCCATCCTACCTTCTTCTCCTACTCGCCTTTTCCTTAAGACATAAAACAAGAACGTAGCATCCTTGGCTCCTTGAGGCTGCTGGAGAGAAAGGGGAGGTGAGCATCTAACACCCAACATTGTCTCTTCACACCACTTCCTGGGTCCTTTGAGAGGAGCCTTCACATTTCAAGTGAAATATTTGGGTTCATCAGGCCTCAAGCCAAAGACTTCGTTGGACATCCCTGTAGGTGAGCATTGAGGTGTAACACTAGGAGCAACACCGAGATGCCCAGAGAATAAAGCAGCCACGAATGATCCTTGAAGACATTACAATAAGTGAAATAAACCAGACACAACAGGGCAAATACTGCATGATTCCACTCATAAGAGGTGCCTAGAGAAGCCGAATTCACAGAGACACAGGGGAGGATGGTGGTAACCAAGCCCTGGGGGAGGAGGAAGCAGGGGCTCGTGTTTAATGAGCACAGAGTTCCGGTTTGGGAGGATGAGAAAGTTCTGGAGTGGTGATGGTTGAACCCTGTGAGTGTACTTAATACCACTGAACTCCCAGCTTAAAAATGGTTAAGATGGTTAATGTCATGCTATGTGCATTTTCCCACAATAAGAAAGAAAATAAATGAACATATCAAAAAGTATCTTATTGTTTGTTTGTGATTATATAATGTACATTTGTTAAAATTAAATACAGAGAAGTATAAAAATCAAGACAAAGCAATTTGCACCAACTAGATTTAACTCTCATTGTGACTTCTATCCAGTCTTTTCCCTTTGCACCTCTCTATCCATCTAATTGGAGAAGGAGATGGCAACCCACTCTGGTACTCTTGCCTGGAGAATCCCAGGGATGGGGGAGCCTGGTGGGTTGACATCTATGGGGTCGCACAGAGTCAGACACGACTGAGGCGACTTAGCAGCAGCAGCATCCATCTAATACATATACAGAAACTCACATATTTGAGTTCATAATGTACAAGCAGTTACTTTCCCTTAACGCTATATTCTGAGCATTTGTCAAACAATTAAGATTTACTTGTAAACGTAATGGTAATGGCTGCATCCTGGTTCAGGCATGGTGTAATTTCTGCAGCCCCCTCTCTGTTTTGGACCTTAGGTTTTCTGATTCTTTTACTTTGTAAATAGCGTTAATGCAGTCATACTAGTACACTCACCTTTGCCTGCCTCGGCTTATTTCCTTCTAGAAATAGAGTACAGGTTACATACTTGAAAAACTGTTTCACTGTTTCTGTGCATGTGTTTGCGAACTAGTTTCAGAAGCCCTTTCCCCGTATTTTGTTCGTTTGAGGACTGTTTGAAGCCCCTGGGGTCTCATTCTCTTTTGGTCCATGCTGGCTGAGTGGTCCTCACATTTCTGCCTCCCGAAAGGTGCCTTTTAGGAGAGATGCGTTTGAATGTTGATCAGTCCCTAGACCAAACTTAGAGAGCTGAGCAAAAGGAGGCCATCTGGGCAAAACCGAAAGAGACAGGGTCTGTGGTTGTGTCTGTGCAAACGTGGCTCATTTCTCAACGGAAGGTGTGAAGTTAGGGTGAAGCGCAGCTGCCCCAGCTCCATCCTGTCCTGGCCGTTCGCTAATGCATTTGGTGCACTTCGTGCTTTGAAGGAAAGTGACATCTTGCTGAAACTCTTCTGGCTGCTGGTCCACAGGGTGTTAAAAATACCCTGAACCACATCGTCCTTTGGGCTCCCCCTGCGTTCTGTCACTTTCTCACTCTGAAGTGACACACACAGACCCACCCCAGTAGAGGACACAGCACATCTCTGACCCCCAGGCTATTTGAGGCTTCAAAAGCCCTTCTTGCATCCTTTCCTCACGGTCCGCTGACTCTCTTTTCTCTGACTGTTTCCTGGCTTCTCTGTACCTCCCTCCCACTCTTTGCAACTCAGCTCAAATGTGATTTTCACATGGAAGCTTTTGCAACCCTTTCAGACTAGATCAACACTCTTAACGCTTTTTTCATAGAGCTTTTCACAATTTGTAATTATCCTAATTTGGGTAATCGTCTGGCTGATGTATCACTTAATGTTTTCATTCAACAAATATTTTTTAAGTGCCTCTGTGGTGTGCCAGGAACTGTACCATTTGCTGGGGTTACAGGGATGAGCAAAATAGATTTGGTTTCTTTTCTTGTGGAGCTGACAGTCCAGTGGGAAATGTACAAATAAAAATCTGACTGCAATTTTCAACAAGGGCTATAAAGAGAATTGAAGCTGGTACAATGACAGAGATTGATGGAGGGACCCCAGCCGTGGAGTGTGCTGAAGGCCATCCTGAAGACGGAAGAGTGGAAGGAGATAGCTGGCAAGAGTCAGGAAGAAGATGCAAGCAGAAGTGTTTGCTGGAATTGGTAACCTGTAGAATGCTGGTGACCCTGATCATGTTTCTCAGAGGGCAGTTGGTTGAGGAGTGAATGGATGGTGAGGGTTTAAGAAGTTCATACACAAGAAGAGCAGTTTGGACTGTACAGTGAAGATAGAAAAACTGGGTAGATGGAGAGAGATGAGAAGGGCCAAGGGAGGAATTAAAGTTGATTTTCCATATTTTCTTTCTTTCTTTTTTTTAAAAAATGGTTAGTAGTAGAAGGTGTTTATAAGCTGTGGGGTGAATCATGGGGAGGGAGGAAGAGACTTAACAATGCTCAGAGAGGCAATAAATGGAGAGCTAAGTCCTTGAGAAGACAAGATGGGATAGTATCCAGAACAGAGATGAATAGATAGGACTTTTATAGGAGGAGAGCCACCTCATCAATTTTTAACATTTTATTATAGAAAATTTCGCACATATAAAAGCAGAGAGAAGAGTATAATGAAACCCCATATACCCATCACACCAGCTTCAACACCAAGCCAATCGCAAGTCATCTGAATTCACCCAATTTAGCACTTCTTTCCCAAATTATTTTGAAACAAGTCCAAGACACTAACTTTTCATTGGTGGGGACCTTAGTGGTATCCCTGAAAATAAGGACTTAAAAATTACAGCAACACTATTATCGCACTTAAAAGAAGTAATGATTTGGGGTTTTCCCAGTGGTCTAGTGGTTGGGAGTTCACTGGCCAACGCGGGGGACATGGGTTCGATCCCTGGTCTGGGGGGATTCCACGTGTCATGAAGCAATTAGGCCCCTGAGCCACAGCTACCAAGCCCACGTCCCTGGAGCCTGTGCTCCTAAGTGAGAGGGGCCACCACAGTGAGATGAGCTCACACCACAACCAGAGAGGGCCTGTGAGCAGGAACGAAGAGCCAGTGCAGCCAAGAATGAATACATATATCTTTCCGAAAAATAAGTGATTTTTTTTAACATCGCCGAATACCCAGTGTTCAAATTTCCCTGACTGTCCCTTATATGTTTTTTTTGTATTGTATGGATGACTTGTTCAAATCCAAACCACACAAGATGCACACACCGAGTTCAGTTGATACACACTACACACTTTTTAAAGTCTGTTTGGACCTCTAGGTCCCCACTTCCTCTTTTTTTCCCCATGGTTAAGAAACCAGGGATTTTGTCCTACAGAATTTCTCACCTTCTGGATTTTGCTGATCGCATACCTAAGGCATGATTCAACACATTTTTTTCTCACCTGTAAATCCTCTGAATGGTTCGTTTACATTTCCATCAAAGGCTTGGTCAGATTAAGGTCCTACCTTTTTGCTTTTGGAGGGGAGAGAGGCAAGAACTCGGGGAAGGCGCTGCTGTATGCTTCCTCTTCCATCACATGGAGAGGCAGCGTGAGGCCTGTGTGTCCTATATCTGGTGATGTTAAGATAGGTTGGCGGGTTTGCTGTTATCGGCTTGCTCCACTCACTCTAAAGTTTCTCATCAGCTTTCCGCTGAGTGGTTTTAGCAGTTACTGATGGCCATTGCCTGGATTCACTATTTCGTGAGGCATTACAACATGATGCTATTCCATCACTCTGTTAGGGGGTGAACTATGCCTCCCTAAATTCTTACGTTGAAATCCTAACCCCCCTCCATATCTCAGAATGGGACTTTATTTGGAAATAGAGTCCATGGGGTCGCACAGAGTCGGACACGACTGAGCAACTAACACTTTCACAACACTTGCCCCTCATTCTGGTCAACAGAATCAGGCTGACTGTGGCTCGGAAGAGAAGATGAGGACAAGGGGCAAGACTGCAGACAGGTCTGAGCATTGCCGTTTTGGAGAGGGCCCTGCACCCAGCTCTGAGCGGACAAGACCACTGATCAGCCTCTCAGCCGTGGCCTTCCAGCATCAGGGGCGCGTGGTGAGCGGATATGGACTTGACTGCTCCAGGTGCACAAAAAGTGGGGCTGTCGTCCAAGAAAAGGAAAAAAAAAATCTATCTAATTGTACAACAAAAAAGGAAAGCTTCTATGATTTTCAAGGGCTGTTCTCAGGAGCCAGCAAAGCAGACAGCATGGCTCTGCTCTGGCCCCACCAGACACTCGGTCTCCTTAGTAACTTGAAGGGGCTGGTCGCCAAGCGAATCCGGCCCCAACATGCTGTGACCCCGATTCTAAAACCGTTAGAAAATACATGTACACGTGTGTATTATAAGTATGTACAGATATAGTTTTTCTTTGTAAAGTAGGCCAATTAGCGCCTTTCAAACTCGTAGAAAAAGTACAAAAACAAAAGTGTTTTAAGTGGCCAGATGGCTCTTGCCTTAGCACACTGTGGGGATGCCCCATGGCCTGGTGGAAAGAGCTGCAAGCAAGAACGCACATATCTGGGTTCTAGCACCATCTCTTAGACCAAGCAATTCCAGGTTATTAGGCATGTGAATTGACATGTCTGACTCTCATATTCCTCACTTATAAAATTTTTTAAACGTTGAATTACGAGAGCTCTGAGGTGAGTCACTAGTGGCTTAATCCATAAGCAGGACCTGCTGCAACCTTCTCCGTCACCCTTTCTCCAAAGTTAGGGAGTGATGGGTGACCCACCGGCCGAGCACCTGAGTTCTGCAGGTGCGAAGTGATGTGGGTGGGGATGAGCCAGGACCCAAGGGTGGTGCAGAAGGGGAGGTCCCTACCCACCTTCAGGAGCTTTTATGTTGATGTTATTGATTGTATTTTATTTAATTCATGTAGGAGCCAGTTCCTGCCTTGAAGTCAAGTGTCACAAAAGAAGGAAACCATGCCATGAGGGTGAAGGACCGGAGAGACCCAGCGGCTCTTGACTCCCAGTGCCTCTTGCCCCAGCCGGACAAGCCCCTGAGAGTCTGCTTTCTCAGATGGAGCTGAAATTCTTTTAAAAATGCCCCACTCCAAGGAGGGAGACGATGATGCTGACAGTGAAACATACACAAGTCTAGAAACGGGAATTTAGAGAAAAGGTTTGGAATTCTTAAGTAAAACGTAGAAAAGAATAAACAAGACAAAGAAGAGGGGAGAAGGAGGGAGCTGAGACCCCAGAAAGCAACAGGAGGAGGCAGGGAGAGACGTTCTGAGAACGGGGAGCAGCTCCAAGTGGGCTGAGCCCAGAGCAGCCAGCCCAGTCTCTCTGCCTGCGCCCAGTGGAAGGCCCTGAGCAAGTGGACTGGGTTGAAATCGTACAAGCAGGTGACAGGAGGAGAGGGTGGGACTCAGGCTCACTCCCCAGACCCCACTGCTGATGGAAACCAGGGTGGAGGAGATGCTTGGAGCAGGGGCTGAGGGAAACCTCAGCCTCTCCCAGCTCAGTCACTCTTTTGTCCCACCCAGGGAAACGGCTCCCTTGTCATCAGCTCTGAGGTGCATTATTAAAAAAAAAAAAAAAAAGACTTTGAAATACTATTTTTACCCGCAGCACATTTTTTTTCTTCCAAAGGAACAAAAGGATCACAACCCACACGTTCCTCAAACTGGCAGCCCTGAGCAAAGGCGGGGCTGGGGTTTGCACAGGGACGGAGCTCCAGCCTCATTCCCGCCCCTCCTCATTCCCACGGAAAGGAAACCTAAAGGAACGCCATGGGCTTGCTCTTGATGCCCTCCTGCAACACACGGGCAGGAATAGGAGGAAATGACAAATGAAAGGACTTCCCAGCCAGTGTGATTGCCAGTAGTACTTTTGGCCATTAATAGTTAGTGTTATACTTCTGAGGAAGGAAGGGGTCCCTCTCTGTCTCTCCTCTCTCTCCTTCTCTCTGTCTCTCTTATACACAATCGCACACAGACACAGCCTGGTAGCCAGGTTTTTTCCACCACAAAGAAATTTTGTTCTTTCACATTTCGTATTTCCAATATCCCTTAACATCTCCGCTAATTAAGTATTTCTGGGTCATTTGGTAGTTCAGGAAAGGCTGAAACGTACACTCACTGTTTGTATTTTTCTCTTCCTCCAAACAGCTAACACTTAGGGGTCCTGTTCAGTAACATCCATTTGGGGTTCTCCTTGTGTGCCCATGTGACTAGGTCAGAGCTGGGCCGTGAAGGACTTACCTCTGATGTGTACATGTATAAGAGAGTTGTTTACATATATAGAGATGGGGGGGACTGTTTAAGGGAAAAAAATCTGGCAACAAGAACCCCCAGTCTATCTAAACTTTCTGAATTTCTCTTAAAATGGAAAATATGAAGACTGTTACTCATACCACTCTTTATAGAAGTGGAAGACAAAGGGGAAGTAGATGATTCATTGCAACACCAGAGACAAAGCGCAAACCAGAGCCAGAACAGCTTCTCCACTCAGGCCTTTGAACTTTGGGTGAAGGACTTGGTGACCCCATGTGGGACCTGCATGGGCCACTCAGTGACCCCCTCACTGCTCTCCCCTTCCCACCCCACCCCGAGCCCTACTGACCTGGGATACCTTGGAAGGTGCCTGCCTGGGACCTTGCACACAACCAATGGGGCGTCTTGGCTCTGTGTGGGGTGGGTGTTCCTTGGGTACCTGCTTCCTGACACACGCAGCGTGTGTATCCAGTGGCTCAGTCTCAGCACTGACTCTTTGTGACTCCATGGACCCTAGCCCGCCAGGCCCCTCTGTCTATGGGATTTCCCAGGCAAGAATACGAGAGCAGGTTGCCATTTCCTCCTCCAGGGGAATCTACCCACCCAGGGATCAAACCTGCATCTCTTATATCTCCTGCATTGGCAGGCGGGTTCTTTACCACTGCACCACCTGGGGAGTCCACTGGGAGGTCCTCTCAAAGGTCACGGGAACCGGGGGCTGTCACCTGCTCAAGGTCATGCTCTCCATTACCTCTTTCCTCCAGGCATCACCATGGTCTTGCCCATCAGAGGCCTTGAGGCCATGCGGACAGGACCTGGGTGAGTTCCTGAAACATCCTGGCCCTCAAATCCACACAGTACTTATGCAGAGAGAAACAAGAGAGGCACTGAAAATTCATGACCAAAAGGAGTACAGATACGGCTTAAGGAAAACCCATTATTGGTTATTTGCTACAGAGGAAACAATAAATCAAAGTAATGATCCTTAGAGCAGGCACCTGATAACATTTTTTTGTAAAGATAAGCCAGTCTATCTTAAAAAAGGATATTAAACAGATCCGTCAACCCTGGGCAAACTAGGTTTGCTAAATAAACTGACAATTAATAGATAGCCTGGAAGATAAACACCATTCAGGGAAGAGTCGCTAAAAGGCTGGTGTTTTTAAAGGCGGTGTTTACTTTAGGAAAGAGAAAATGAAGTTGAAAGATCAAGTACCAGATAGAAAACACATCTCCCATACTCCGGCCCCAAGTGTCAGGTTCTGAACTGATGCCCTGACTCTTAGAGCTGAAACCCTGCTTTGTCAATCACTTTACCAGAAAAATCACCTCTCTGTGAAAGTCTGGGTTTTGGACCTCCTTGACAGTCTAGTAGTCAAGACTGTGCTTTCAACATAAGGGATGTGAGTTCAATCCCTGATTGGAAGACTAATATCCCATGGCCCAGACAAAAAAATAAAAAATAAATAAATAAAAATAAAAAGTATATCTCTCTTAAAAAAATATATTGCCCAGAGCACTGGCTGTGTATTTATATGTCTGGTGTCTAGAGGGTTAGCCCAGTTTTCAGTGTTTTTATTTGAAATGCAGCAAGGTCTTTTTTTTAAGTTGAGATAATTTTCCGAACACATAATAGACACCTGGAAAGATGGTATATTACTACAAAAGAATGTGATTTAAAGCAATCTCCTAGGAACACACCTCATACATCTGAAGACTTGTTTATTGTTATTTGTTCACAGCTCAAGACAGGGCGTAAGCTTGAGGTCAAACTCAGATTCATCAGCACACTTACTAGCTGTGGTTTTGGTTTGTAAATCTGTTCCCGACGCTAATTGTTGCAATAGAAGCTTCTTGTTTTGACGATTTCTGATCAGGAACTGCTAAGTTTCACAGCGATGTTCTGATTTCTCTGTCTCTTTTCCTCGTGTTCTGGGGCGAAGCCATGGGTGGGGGCGCCCCTCTCCCCCACAAGCAGGTGGAGGGCACCCTGACATAACAGGGTGATCACCCCATCGCTCCACTGGCCGAAGCTCCCCGTCGCCCCAGCTCAGCCTCACCTTCCTAGAAGTGCTCTTGACATGAAATTACTTCTCGTCACCGCAGTCTCCATGCCAACTCGGGCTCCACAGTCCCCCCGAGGGCCACGAGAACACTGCAGAGGGCAGGCAGACCCCGTCTTTATCTGCCTGGGTCTTCATCCATCTTCCCAAGCACTCAAGTGATGGCTGCTCTGCTCTGCCCCTCTAGCATCTTCCTTTCTGGCAGAATTAGACGGCAGGAGTGGGTAGAGGAAGGGAGTCTCTCCCCTTCTCAGCTTCAGTTTCTTTCCAAGTCTCTGCATCCTTTGCCATCTCCGAGACCTACCTATGAACACCTGAGGCCAGGTCAGAAAAGGGTCCCTATTTCTTCCACTTTTGCACCATTGCCCAGGAACAGCTCCCTGTGATGTTCCAGACAAGCCGTGTTCCCTTGCTACTCCCTGCTTTGGCCTTCACTCTGCCTTTGGGGTCTGGGTGGCTGTCCCTGCCTGTCACCTCAATCCTGGGTGGCCACACTCTCTGCCTGACTCCCACCCAGAGATGGTCCCCTCTGGGGTGGTTGCTTTTTTAACCCCTTCCCTATGGGCACCTTGGCAAGTTGTCCCTGTCCTGACACGTGTGGATCTTGAACTCACCTTGGGGTCCTTGCCACTGTGCTCCTTCCTTGGAGGGGACTCTGCATCATTTTTCTGGAATTTATCCCAAGGTTAGATATGTCAGCACCACTCAGGGGATGTGACCTTCCCTGCCGGCTCTCTGGTAGCAGCTGTTTCTTTGAAGCTGGGTGGGTTCCCTTGACTCAACCTGATGGGTGGGTGGCCTTGCATGCCCCCTGTCTGCCCTGTGGAATGGGGAGTCATGGGCCTGTAGCCGTGGCAACACTTGGCCTTCAGGGAGGACATCCCACCTAAGGACACATCAGTGCAGCCTGGGACAGGGCAGTAAAGGCCCAGTCATCTGGCCATTTGAGAGGTTGAGCTCCTGGCTGTAAGCGTGCATGCATGCTAAGTCACTTCAGTTGTGTCCTACTCTTTGCAACTCAATGGACTGTAGCCTGCCAGGCTCCCCTGTGGGATTCTCCATGGTGGGTTGCCATGCCCTCCCCCGGAGGATCTTCCCGACCCAGGGATCGAACTTAGGTCTCCTGAATTGCAGGCAGATTCTTCACCGTCTGAGCCACCAGGGAAGCTCCCCTGGCTGTATGAACTCCTCCCAATGTCTGAATAGCCATACACGGGGATGCTCTGAGACCCACTGACAAGGGGCTGCAGCTGTGGGCACCTGGCCAGCGCAGTCCATTTGCCAAGCTCCTCCAAAAGAACTTCCTCTCATGGGTTAGCATTCAGCCTTGGTCCTTGGGGTGTCCTGATGCTGCCGAGCCTTTTCATACCCTCTTCTCATTAGAACATGCTCTTTCTCTCTATTGTGTGAGAGAGAATATAGCAGTGTTCTGAATAATAGCGGGACAGTCACCGTTGTCCTTGGCAACAGAGCTGTGCTAGGATGCGCCGTTTGGTAAACAAAGTGGGTCTGACTCCTGTGGGTGTGGGCGCCTGGCGCCTGGGGCAGGGGTGGCCAGGGTGGGAGCACAGCCTCTCGTGGAATCTTCACTAGATTCCCCTCTCCCAGTGGACCTGAATCTCTGCATGGGAACTTGACCTGCATTCATAGAGGAAGAACCCCGCGTAGATGCTGGGAAAGTACTTACTACAGTGGCAGAGAAGGGAAGGAACTGGCTAAAGGCCCACTTCAGGCCTTAGGTGCATCCTCTGTGTCACCATGCAGACCTCCCAACAGCCCTGGTGGGGGATGAGCTTAGCCCACCTCACAGGGGAAGAGCCCGAGGCTCGGGGAGAATCCAGCTGAGGGTCCAAGGGTTCGGGGGCCGGCTCTGCACCTCACAGTTGTGTGACCTGGGACAGCCCCATGGCGGGACAGCCCAGAGGGGATTAGAGTTGGGCCCGTTGACTCCAATGACATCCCACTGCGTCCTAAACTGAGATGCTTCCAGGGCCTCTTCTGTGCTTCCTCCTCCTGCAGGGACCAAGGCGCCAAACAAAGGAGGGGTCTCCAAGGGCACCTGGCTTCAGGTCCAGTTCTTCTCAGGGGTGGGAAGATACTTGGCTCAGCATGTTGCTTGCTGACACTGAAACTTACAACTGGAGGTGGGGAGTATCTATGCATGAGGGTTTTGTAGAAACAGAATTTGATTTTTAACAGGGACTTCTAACCCCAGGTGCGGCCAAGGGGAGGTTTAAAGCTAGGGAGGTGGACACGGCCGTGGACGCTCTGAACCTGGCAGAACATGCAGGCCACTGGAGTCAGGTCACAGCCCTGAGTGTGTTTGTGAAATGTGCAGACTTCCCAGGTCACGTGGAGAGTGTCCCCCACCAGGGCCTGGGCACCCTGACTCAGGACAAAAACAGTCCAGCCAGAAATGGCAGGACCCAGAGCAGGAAAAGGCAGATTTCATTCTACCCTCAGGATTCTCCTTTGTCTGTTTTCTGGCAGAATGACTATGTGCAGATTTTACCCCAGGAAGGAGAGGAAGGGGCCCATCGGGCAGACCCAGCAGCAGAGCCTCTGCCGGAGTTTTTCAGCACCAAGAGCCCAGTGCAGACTCTCAAAGGAGTCCGAGTGGTGGGGGGCCCACAGCGGGCTTCCCTGCATGTTTGGAATCATCTGTCAGTTCCTTCCATACTGAGGGTCACGGGCAGGAAGCCTCCTGGAGCAGCTGCGAGCTCATGGGCTTTGATAGTCACACCCATGGCTTAAGCCAAGCTCACAACCACCAGTGAGAGCTGAGCCTCAGTTTGGAGGTGGTTTAGTCGCTAAGTGGTGTCTGACTCTTTGACCCCACAGACTGTCGCCTGCCAGACTCTTCTGTCAATGGGATTCTCTAGGCCTTGGTTTTCCCAAGTGTAAAAGGGGGAGCAATGGAACCAAGTGGCCCCACGCGAGTGGCATGGAAGAGAGTTTAATCAGGTTCTTTTGCTAAGATGTGGGTAGGGTGGTGGGGCATTCAGCCCAGGGCCTGGCAATCCAAGGAGGCCAAGGTTAGCAGTGTGGGCCCCTGGAGAGTTGGGAGAGGACACACCCCCCGCCCCTCCCAGCCCTGGAGGGAGGGGACCAGGTACCCTGACCCTGCCTCCCACCCACCTGGCCCTTACCCACGCCTCCCAGGGGCCGAAGCAGTGGCTTGGGCTAGCATATCTGTGCCAGAAAGGACTTCCCTCGTGGCGCAGTGTTAAAGAATCCTCCTGCAATGAAGGAGATGTGGGTTCAATCCCTAGGTTGGGAAGATCCCCTGGAGTAGAAAAAGGCAACCCTCTGCAGTATTCTTGCCTGAAAAATCCCAAGGACAGAGGAGCCTGGTGGGCTACAGTCTATGAAGGCACAAAAGGGTTGGATACAACTGAGCAGTTAAACAACAAAGTGTCAGGAACTGTACTCCGCAGGGAGGCTACCGCCGAAGGGACCCATAGGTGTAGGAGTGGGAGGGGCAGGTGCAGAGGGAGGGCAGGGAAGAAAAGGGAGGCAGTGTTTTACCCATTGTCTTTGCTGGTCTATTGATTCAAACCTCAAAAAGGAAACAGGAAAAACACCTGAGGCAATAATAGCCCAGAGCAATATCAGTATTGATGTCAGTTTTATTTTTGAATAGGCGTAAATAGAATCAAGGATGCCTGTTTCTGGAATTTTCTATGTGAGCCTGTCAGAGATGATAGCAACTAGGGCGCCGGTTGATACCCAGCAAGCCTTAGATGAGATTCAGTGCTGAAAACATTTTCTGCCTTTAGCACAAGCTGATAATTGGGATACATTTGCTGTAGCTAGAATTCTTCTTCCCGCCCCATTTCTTTTATACTGATTTTTAAAATTTGACTTCAGAATTGGACAGAAAATGCATCTCAACCAATGTTGTGCATTTGAAAACGATGGCAAACCACTCAACAGGGAGATGTATAATTCAGGCCACTACTGAATTATATGCCTAGAAGCCAACAAAGTAAGTACTTTGTTGCTAAGGGGATTAATTAGTTAATTTTTATAAAGGGCTTTAAAGGTGAGAAATGCTCTATAAATGTAAAGTATTAATATCACCAGTAGTTCTACTGCTTTTATATTATGTAGGAAGACTTGTTCCCTAGCCAGGTTATGGATTCTAATGGTGAAAATGAAAAGGAGGAAAAAGAACAGCAAGAACTTGCACAAGAAGGCAACCCACTGGTTTTTGTTTATTTTACAGTATTTTCCATAACTGAAGGAGGCTTTCCTGACATCTCTTCCAAACCACGATTATGTGTTTCACAATTCTTTTTAGTTTATACATTGGCATCACATCCCCCTGCCCACTCCATCAGTCCTGCTTTCTTGGGCAAGTGGGTGGAGTTTGGGAAAACTGGGTCTTGCAGAAGGAGAGGCAGCTGTGGTCTCCCTCTGAGTGTCAGGCTGAGAGGACAGGACGTACAAAGTGTCCAGCTTGGGGGGGTAGGGGTAGGGGGGTGGGTTTGCCCTCCTCACCCAAAAGTCTGGTTGGTGTGCCACTGAGGTCTTGGGGGATGGCTAGTGGGGGTGGTTTGCTCACTGTGATATATAATGCATCGAGGGGTCTGGTGACGGCATCACCAGGTGTGACCCAGATAATTCTAAAGTGCTTTGGAACATGAATCATTTTTTATTGACAAAGAAGCTAAGGTGGGTGCATTAGAGGTGGGTGGCCTTCCCTGGGAGCCTTTGGTTACATCATGTGCCAGTTTAAACACTTAAGTGTTGAGTCAAGGGGCCTGGGGACCTAAGATGGCACCAATGGGGAGAAGGCAGAGCCCTGGAAGGTTCTCAGGAAGATATATGTTCAGCAGTAAGTGCCGACTACCTATAATTCTGGACGATGCCCCTGGAGTGGAGGACAAAACAGGATCGGCCAGGCCAGAGGTGACCGCTACCACTGGATCCCTTTGCCATGGGTCCAGGCACTTCTTCATCGAGCTCGTATGATGGGCCTCCCCAGGTGTGGATCTCCAAGCTACATACTTTGTGAGACTCAGAGGGAGTTGGGAGAAAGGCATACGTGAAAATATTAAGGTCAGGAACATGCAAGGTGAGCGGCTGATGGGAAGCAGAGACAGGACAGAGGATGGGATGGGTCCAGGGTGGAGCTAACTTCTCCAGTCTCCAAGAGAGGTCTCAGCTGATATAGATCTGTGCACAAGACTCACACACCAGGGACTGGACATCTGTTTTGGCAGCTGGAAAATAGACCACACAAGAAGTTATGTGACCAAGCGTCAGCAATTTATTCCAAGTTTTGTGAATTCAGCTGCACTTCTCTGTAGTCCTGCTCTTCTGGGTTTTACATGGACCCAGTGAAAGGTGCTTCCTGGTGGCTCAGATGATAAAGAATCTGCCTGCAATGCAGGAGACCCAGGTTCAATCCCTGGGTTGGGAAAATCCCCTGAATAAGAAAAAGTTTACCCATTCCAGTATTCTTGCCTGGAGGATCCCATGGACAGAGGAGCCTGGTAGGCTACGGACGTGACTAAATGACTAACACTTGCACTTTTCACACAATGAGAGGTGCTGTTTCTGGAAATGTGGAGGATTCAGCATCTTCACAAATAAAGTCATTTTCAAATACTGGGATTGTTCCCCTAGTCTAACCGCTGTAAGACAGCCACACCAAGCAGAGTGTCCCCACAGAAGGTAGAGCCCTCCTGCTGTCTTTGGTTCTGGGCTGAGCATTGAAGCTGCTCCTATGAATGTTTCCTGTCCTTTCATTCTCCAAGGCTCTGCATTTCTGGAACAGATGGAAAAACCCACACAATGACACCTGCAATCCCCTTGTCTTAGGATATTTAGCCATCACATGTGACGTGCAGTATCTGTGTCATTGTAACACCAGCTTCATGGCAGAAATACTGGAATCTGGGAGAAGCTCAGGTACCAAGATGCTGATCTGAATGTCAGGAAGAGATGGGAAGGGATTGCCAGAGGCAAATACCTTCCAGAAAAAAACAAAGTGGTGACAAACTCACCGTTCCCTCCCGTGTTGTTAAAACTCTGCACTTTTCCATCGTGGGAAGATGGTCCCCAGGGTGCCACGAAGGCAGAAACCGGGAGGAGATCATTAAACAGGAAGTGTATCAACCACCTACAGGTTGTCCATTTTGGAGCTAGGCTGGAATCATCTATGCTCTCGTCCCCTGATTCCTACGGTGTCAGCTAGACATCATACTGTCAGGAAAAACTATCATGAATCCAGCAAGGCAGACAGACCTTTATTTTCTTCTGAGATAACCCGGAACCCAAAAGGGACACGGCTGCTGAAAAAGGAGCCCCAGCAACATGTGGATCTGTCAGTCTTCCTCACCTCTGCCTCTCTCCCTCCTGTCTCCAGGTGTGCATTTCAGCAAAGCAAACAGAGAAGACTGCAAGGAGCGGCCATGTAGCAGTGGAAGGAGAATTGGCTTTGTGCATGCCTGTGTGCTTGTGTGTCTGCATGCATGCCTGTGCCTCTGAGTGTGCACGTGTGTGCGTGTGTGCACACGTATGGTCACCCCCGCACCAAGGGCTGCGGGTGCCCGGGTGCCCACCCCACCTGCCGGCCCGGCTGCGTTTGCCACTAGCAACCTGCTTGCCGCTGGGTCTCTGCTTTGACGGCTTTTTATTTCCACTGCCTTCGTTGTCATTGTTTCATACTTTTCTGCCTAGGTTTGCTCCCCATAGTGAGCTTCTACACGGCTCAAGAACAAAGACCATGTCGTATTTCGTATGTGATTTTGAAGCAGCACCTCGGGATCTTTGTTCAGACTGCCCCTACCACCCGGTGACTACAGCTCCACCGCCTCTTTGTGGCTCCCGGAGTGATAACTGGGCCTATCCGTGGACCATCTCAGAGGGTCCAGACCCCAGCAGCCAGCTGTCTGTAGAGGGGCGATGTTTGGCAGTGATGCCCCCTAGATGGAACGCTCAGGGCACAGGGGGTGGGACTTCAGTCTGAGTGCGTTGGATGCTCCCACCCCTCCCCTCAGGCGACATGCAGGGGCCACTGTGCTGCCCCTTCTCTCTGCCCTCAGCCCCATTTTTCACCTCTCCCCGCTACTCCGTGCCTGGACGCCATCCCTAAAGTCTGCACCCTTTGGGCGCTCTGGTCATCTGGCTGTCAAGTGAGTCCAGGCCTGGGAGACAGAGTGGGAGGAGAGAGGAGGTCAAGGCATTTGCCAAAAGCAGCCCTCTCATTCCCCACTGACATTCTGCCCCACCTGAGGAGAGTCTGGCAGAGGCTGGACTCTTTTCAGGGTCCACCTCCTGTAGGGTGACCCTCCCAGCAGAATGGTCTTGTGGGCTGCAGTCCTCCCTTGCCCTTGGGCTGGGGTGGTCATGGCTTTTCCTGTTATTACTGTCCTGGGGGTATAAACAACCTTGTCTGGTCCCCTTAACCCCACCCACCCTTAGTGTAGAGTCCTCCCCTAAAACTTTGCTCAGATGAATCTTTTTAAAGCACCGTTTCTTCTCCCCTGGACTGCAAGGAGATCAAACCAGTCCATCCTAAAGGCAATCAACCCTGAATATTCATGGGGAGGACTGATGCTGAAGCTTAAACTCCAATCCTTAGGTCACCTGATACAAAGAGCTGACTCATTGGAAGAGATCCTGATGCTGGGAAAGATTGAAGGCTGGAGGAGAAGGGAACGATAAGGGAAGGCTGGATGTCATCACCAACTCAATGGACATGAGTCTGAGCAAGCTCCAGGTGATTGTGAAGGACAGGGAAGCCTGGCGTGCTGCAGTCCATGGGGTCGCAAAGAGTCAGACCCCGACTGAGCGACTGAAGACAAGAGCTCTTCTCCACACCCGCCCTCCAAGTTAACAATCAAGCCACACAAATTGTGAGCCCCCCAGGGGCAGGGTTCTACCTGATTCCTTGCTGATCCCCAGGTTTAGCAGGTAGGTCATCATGGGTAACCTGGTGCTAAACAAACACTGAATGGATGCCGGGTGGGTAAATCGCATGTATAATGGTTTGGTAACCATGGAGCAGTCAGTGATGTCTGATAGCAAAATATTAATAATAGAAGCCCAGAGGTGATGAGAAGGGCTGTCGAGAGGAAGGGCAGTGGATACTTGTCCATGATGGAGTGCCGCTTGGCCAAACTACGTGATGATACGCTGCAGTCAGCCTGCAGCTGGAGTTCCCCACCCCAGCCTCAGGAATGGCCGCACGGCTGTCAGAAGCATCCTCAGGCTTCCTGTCTAGTAGGGGCCACATGCTGTTTCTCTGGAATGCTGACTATGGCCTTAAAATGCACCTGGCAAGGGATCATTTCCCTCCTAAAGCTGGATCTGGATCAGTTCAGTTCAGTCACTCAGTCGTGTCCGATTCTTTGTGATCCCATGGACTGCGGCACGCCAGGCTTCCCTGTCCATCACCAACTCCTGGAGCTTGCTCAAACTCATGTCCATTGAGTCAGTGATGCCATCCAACCATCTCATCCTCTGTTGTCCCCTTCTCCTCCTGCCTTCAATCTTTCCCAGCATCAGGGTCTTTTCCAATGAGTCAGCTCTTCACATCATGGATCTGGATAGGAAGAGGGAAATGGACAGCAGCCAGTGGACCATGAGGGCAGAGCGGGGAAGAGGCTGTCTGAGTTGGATGCACATTTCTCTGGCCTCCCCGGGAGCTATGTAGCCCACTGAAAAAAGGGCAGATTTCGAGAAGGAATGAACTCCATTCGTGATGGGAAACTTTTCATGAGCCTGCTCCAAGCTTCCTGTCGAAGAGTAGAAATGCTTTTCCAGCATGGATCCCTTTGGGTAATTCCTCTTGCATTGCCTGCTAGGAAAGAATTGCACATAGAGAGGCAGTGATTAAACACGTTCTGTCATTGGAGGTTTCGGGGCAGGTGGAGGTAGGGATGCTATCTGACAGTCATCTTGAGGTAAGGTACCAGACTCTCACTTGCTACCAAGGGAAGTGAACGCATGGGATATATTGGGTTGGATCCCTCCAGTGCTCCCACAGGTGCTCATAAAGCCACTCTGCTGCAACCAGACAGTGTCCCCGTCACAGAGAGGGTGTGTGTGTCAAATCTTAAGAGAACCCCATGAATAGCAAAGACAATGAATGTCAATCACAATGGATGAGGCTCTGTCAAGGATCTCTTTTGTCTGGATGATTTAAAAGCTTTATGCTGGTCAGAGGGCATCATCAGCTCCACCCAAGTCTCAGGGGCTCATGGACTCACAATAGTGGATCATGTGGCTATATTTATGACCCATGCATTTACCCTTTAGGGAACTCTTTTGCAGCCTCGGTGGGTGTTACGATGTTGTCTCCTCTCAGTTCAGTTCAGTCGCTCAGTCGTGTCCAACTCTTTGTGACCCCATGAACTGCAGCACGCCAGGCCTCTCTGTCCATCACCAACTCCTGGAGCTTGCTCAAACTCATGTCCATCAAGTCAGTGATGCAATCCAACCATCTCATCCTCTGTTGTCCCCTTCTCCTCCCACCTTCAATCTTTCCCAGCATCAGGGTCTTTTCAAATGAGTCAGTTCTTTGCATCAGGTGGCCAGAGGATTGGAGCTTCAGCTTCAGCATCAGTCCTTCCAATGAATATTCAAGACTGATTTCCTTTAGGATGGACTGGTTGGATCTCCTTGCAGTCCAAGGGACTCTTAAGAGTCTTCTCCAGCACCACAGTTCAGAAGCATCAATTCTTCGGCACTCAACTTTCTTTATAGTCCAACTCTCACATCCATACATGACCACTGGAAAAACCATCGCTTTGACTAGATAGACTTTGGTTGGCAAAGTAATGTCTCTGCTTTTTAATATGCTGTCTAGGTTGGTCGTAACATAACATCTTCTAATTTCATGGCTACACTCACATTCTGCAGTGATTTTGGAGCCCCCCCCAAAATAAAGTCTCTCACTCTTTCCATTGTTTCTCCATCTATTTGCCATGAAGTGATGGGACCAGATGTCATGATCTTCACTTTCTGAATGTTGAGTTTTAAGCCAACTTTTTCACTCTCCTCTTTCATCAAGAGGCTCTTTAGTTCTTCTTCACTTTCTGCCATACTGGTGGTGTTGTCTGCATATCTGAGGTTGTTGATATTTCTCCTGGCAATCTTGATTCCAGCTTGGGCTTCATCCAGCCTGGCATCTTGCATGATGTATTCTGCATATAAGCTAAATAAGCAGGTGACAATATACAGCCTTGGTGTACTTCCTTCCCGATTTGGAACCAGTCTGTTGTTCCATGTCCGGTTCTAGCTGTTGCTTCTTGACCTGCATACAGATTTCTCAGGAGGCAGTTAAGGTGGTCTGATATCCCCATCATCTTTAAGAATTTTCCAGTTTGTTGTGATCCACACAAAGGCTTAGGCATAGTCAATAAAGCCTTTAAATAAAGATAATAAAGTTGTCTCCTCTAGAAGAATCTTATCTCAGATGAGATGTTCAGCTGGACATCTATAATAGGAGCCAATCCTATTATAGATATACTTAAGGAAGATAATCTTATTATCTCTCTGAATAGCACACATCATGTGAAAGATCTTTCTCTGTTATAGCATCTATCTTATTCTCATCCTACTGATCAATATAGATCAGTTTGCCAGGCTCTGTTTTAACTCGTTAAATCCTCTACAGGCATGATTTGGGTACAGTGGTCATCTACATTTTCAGACTAAAACTATCTGAGGCTCAGACTAGCTGAGTAACTTGCCCCAGGTCACACAGCCAGTAAGTATCAGAAACGGTGTTCATTCTCAGATTTCACAGACGATAACCATCTACAACACTCCATGAGTTTTTGAAAACAGAACTTTTCTGTGTGTGTGCTCAGTCCTATCTGACTCTTGGCAGCCTCACAGACTGCAGCCTGCCAGGCTCCTCTGTCCATGGGTTTCTCCAGGCAAGAACACTGGAGTGGGTTGCCATTTCCTTCTCCAGGAGAAGGAAACCTGGGGTTTGATTCCCAAACCTGGGGATCAAACCTGCATCTCCTTTGGCTCCTGCATTCCAGGCAGGTTGTTTACCCTCTGAGCCATCAGGGAAGATGTAAAACCTCCCCAGTTTCCAGTCCTTTTGAGTGTATATAGTTTCCATGCCATTTAAACAAATGAAGAGAAACACAAACTGTTAATGATTTACTTATGCATTGCTCATAAGGGATCCCTTTGGGTCAGTGTAATGATAAGCCATCTCCACTATTTGTGAAGATCCTATGCTGAAGCTTTGGGGTATTTTTTTCTTATATTATCTGTGGGACTAGAAATCATATATGGGCAATAAGAGTTCTAAACAGTTTCCTTGCCATGTAGTGAGCTGTATATATTAAATTGAGTTTAAAATGTACCCAAGTGAAATAAATTGGGTTAGGATGAATCTGTTTAGAAGCTTTATTTTATTTGAATTCAGACTCACTATGAAGTCAGAACATTGCTGGTTTGATCTATAATGGCATCTAAGACCTCCGTCCCTCAAGAGCTCAACGCCATGGCTCGGGGCTCTGTAAGGACCGTCTCCCCTCCCCCACCCCCATTGTCCCCTACAGTCTGTGGCAAATGACATCAACAGTTCTTTCAACTCAGTTCACCCAACATGTTATGGAGCATCGGACTGTGTGCTTGGTGGGTTTGGGGAGGTTTTCAAAGGTATAACTTGGAGTTAATAAACTCCGTATGCTTTGTTGATTGCCTAATGTTATGAATAATTGATTGTTTACAAAGCAGGTCACCTGTCATTGTCCCATCAAACCTGCCTTTCCAGATATATTGCCCTGATCTCATTATACAGAGTGGAAACGGAAGCCGGAGAGGTCGAGGGACGCACACACACGGCACAGCAGAGTCCGCGGTGACATGGACCCGTCTCCCTCTGCAGTCTCCTCCCCACATCACCCTCTGCAGTTCCTGCTCGTCCCCCACCTGGCTTTCTTTCAGGGTCTCAGGCTCTCACCCACTTTCCATCACCCACAGACACTTGTCTTTGCTCTTCGTTCTGCCTGGACCTGCCCTCCTTCCCTGCCCTCACTTCACATAGCAGGCCCCTGCCTCTTCCCTGGGCTGTGTCTCTCCCACTTGCCACCCCCCACCCCCCTCATCCCCCCACCCCTCACCCTCCTCACCTCCCCACTCCTCCACCCCCTACCCCCACCCCTCCAGCCCTCACCCCTGCCCCTCCACCAAAGCTCCTGTCCCTGCCCCACTCAGGCACGCACCCTGCCACACCAGTGATTTGTTGACACTAAACTTCCTCCAGGGCCAGGAGAGTGCCTGGTTCTCCTGCACTCTCTCTATCTGATGCTGCAGCTGGCACAATACGTGCTTGGTAAGTGTTTGTTGACTAAATCCATGAAGAGGTGGATGAGTGGGAGGTGGGCCGAGAGGAGGATTTTTATGTTGTTTCCTTGTCCATTGAAGGGAGGAGGTATTTCACAGCCTGCCACAGATGGGAGAAGGAATCTCCTCTCTTCAATGCCAGCCACCCCCGTGTAGCACCCGTGGATTCAATGACGATGCAGGATGCGGTCTGTGTGTCATTGGCAAGGAAGCAGAGCACAAGGTGAGTTAGAAAAAAGAAATCCAAAGGGATGAAATAGCTTCCAATGGCCTTGCAAATAGGACTCAATCTGTGCTACAGAACCAATGAGACAAAAAAAACCATGGCTCATGAAAATGATGTAGGAGTAATCTCTCCTGTGCAGGATAGCATACACCACCCTCCCCCGGTTACCCCTGAAGCTTAGTCTTCTTTCTGCCTGGTTGCTAGCTTCAGCTGACCCTGTTTTTCTCAGGATACCTATGGCCGTGTGAAGTCACTAGATAAAAAGCTGGAAACCAGAGGCAACGCCAAACCCTGAGAGGCGTCTCACAAGTGATGGGTCTTGCAGACCTCTGTTTTCAATGCTGTCATGTGATCACTTATGAATGGAACCTTCTTGGAAAATGCCAGTGAATGCCTTGTTCCCAGACTTATCAAAGGACTGAAAGGACAAAACAGCATTCGGGATCAAGATGAGAAATTTTCCATGTTGGAACTCTCTTTCTGGTCTGGGTGACAAGCCATGGTACCTTTGACCTTATGGACAAAATGCTATATGCCCCTAAAAGTATTTTTTCATTTTGGTTTTACATCATCATCAGAGTTACTTTCCTAAAGGTTAGCTCATGGTTAGCCCATTCCCTCCTTTCAAAACCTCACTGTCATCCGTGGGATAAAGAGCAAACTCTTGGTGTGGCCTTCGTCTGTGAGTTTCAACTCTTCACTCTCCCAGGGCTGTAATTTGCTTCCGGAGAGAGCCCAGACAAACCCACACAGCCACATGATTGTGTCTCTGCTAATGCTGTTTCTTCCACCTTGGATGCTTTCCCCCTTTTCCAGTTACCAAAATCCCACTCCTCTTTAAAAAGTGATCCCAGTCACTGCCTTCTCCAGAAGCATTTATCCATTGCTGAGCCATCCTAAATTACTTCTTCCAAATTCCCTCCACCCTTTACCGCAACTTCTAACTTCCTATTTCACTCGGCCTTAGGTTCCCATGAACACCCTCTGTCTCCCATTAGATGTCAGTTCTTTGAAGTTGGAGTCCCTACCCCCATTTTCAGCCTTTCCTGCTCTAAATCTTCCTAGCACTTTGCACATAGAGGCCGCCCAGTGCATATTCTTTGGATGAACTCTGTTGAACTTGCACACACTCAGCCTGGAATGGGAAAGACAGTTCCCACTGGGCTAGGTCACTAGGGATGTCTTCAGACTCCAGCATTCTTAGGGCTTCTATGGTGGTTCAGACGGTAAAGAATCTACCTGCAATGCAGGAGACCCAGGTTTGATCCCTGGGTCAGGAAGATCCTCTGGAGAAGGGAATGGCTACCCACTCCAGTATTTTTGCCTGGGAAATCCCATGGACAGAGAAGCCTGGTTGGCTACAGTCCATGGAGTCGCAAAGAGTCAGAGGCAACTAAGTGGCTGATACTTTGCTTTCCTCAGTGCATATTCATTGGATGGGCTCTGCTGAGGTTTCACACACTCAGCCCAGAATGGAAAAGACAGTTCTCACTGGGCTGGGTCACCAGGGATGTCTTCAGACTCACAGGATGGGAAAGACTGCTGAGAGGTTACCTCATCTGCCTCTAGGCAAGCTCAGCAAAGCCCAACAAGAAAGATGAGCCCCGTTCTGCTTGCTAAGGAAGGAGAGAGAGTCCAAGGTGAATCTGTAATGCTCCTTGTCAAGAAATCCTCCTCACCATCCATCTTAAAGCCTGTTCGTTGGTCATTATTGTTACAGCAGCATTTTAGCTGCTGGGTTTTATTATTATGGGATTAACTGAGATTGCTGTGCATCCCCCAGAGGCTTTTTAAAGCCACTGTTTTAAAAATTGAAAGCACCATCAGAGAGTAGAGCTAATAAAATGTGCTTGGTAGGGGCATTCTATTTAGCAAAATTTCATACTTCTAGCCCCTAGGACTGGTAAAGATTAAAGATTTCCCTATACTTCAGCACTAGGGGAAAAAAAACAAAAAACTAGCTGTGACTTTATCTTCCACGCTGGTTTGGACTCACCCTGTCATTGTGAAAGGGGGGTGGGGAAGGAAGGCTATATGGCCCCCTCTTCTTTCCCATTTTCTCTTACCTCGTTAATGGAGCCATTTCTTGTAAAATGGCTTTTTTTTTTTTTTTTTTTTCAGCACCAGCTCCCAAGCACTGGATCTTTACTGAGATATCTGAGTGTTCGTGGCTGGATTCATTTAGTGAAAATTTACACCATTAATTTAAATCATTGCCAAGCTAAATCCAGTGAGTTTGTGATAGAGGGAGTGTGGACCACCCAGAGGGGGATTCAGAAGGGTGGTCTGGCCCTGGGCTCCCAACTGGCAGGAAACATTCCCATCTCCATGCCCAGCTGACATCCCACTACTCATCCTCTTTTCCTGAACCTCAAAGATGCTTCCTACCAAACAAGCTCCTTCTCTGACCCCAGGGGATTTGACATGGACCTGCCAGGCAGAAAACACCTGACCACTAACCCTGGCCCTGACCTTGTCTAACCCCATAAAACAGTCATGATATTCATGGTGCATGCTGGCGAAATAACAGTTTAGACAGAACAGCGTGAAGAACATTGGCTCTGACATCAGAAAGTCCAGGATTTGAATCCCACTCAGAAAACTTATTAACTTTGTGACCCTGAGTAGGTTACTTACCCCTGAGCCTCTGCTTCCTCATCTGTAAAATGAGGATAAAAATAATGACTTCAGTGGTCACCTCAAAGGGTGGGATACAGGGAGAGAGGTCTAAGAGGGAGGGGATAGAAGTCTAAGCATAGCTAATTCACTTCAGTGTACAGCAGAAACTAATGCATTGTAAAGCAACTATACCCTCAAAAAATAATAATGACCACGTGAGTCTGCTGAGCTGATGGAAGGAGCCCTTTGTGTAAACAAAGCATGGAATGTGGTACCTGGGGCTCTGAGCTGCCCTGTGAACTACACCCACCTTCACTTCATATCCAAGTGCAGGTTTGCACATGGATGCCACAGGCATTGCTGGGATTCCGAAGGGTGCGAGGTGATGGTTTCAGTTTCCTGGGAGGTTGCCAGGATGGGCTCTGCAACCCTCTGTCTGAGGCCTTCGAACCAGGGGTCCCTCTGCCCACGTGCTCTGCCCCTGAAACATATAGCTTGTCCCTCCTCCTCCTGGACTCCAATACCCCACTCTTTGCTGACCCACTACTTGAAACAGCAATTTACTCCTCCTTTGCTTTATTTTTGTGTTTCCCTTGTGGCTCAGGCAGTAAAGAATCCGCCTGCAATGAGGGAGACCTGGGTTCGATCCCTGGGTTGGGTAAGTCCCCTGGAGGAGGGCATGGCAACCCACTCCAGTATTCTTGCCTGGACAATTTTCCTGGACAGAGGAGCCTGGCAGGCTACAGTCCATGGGGTCTTAAAGAGTTGGACATGACCAAACGACGAAGTACACACTGCTTTATTTTTCTCCATCACCTGTCTCCCCATCTCCCACTCAGGACATTCTAAGTTCACATTCCAACCATAGGATCCCTCTGGTTTTTAATTCCCTAACTTGGAAGAGTATGCACATCTCTTCAAACAATATTTTCTTCAGCTAACGCCTGCATAGGAAAAATGCATACTTCAGTCCCACTGGCTCAGTGTGACATCTTGAATAAGATGATACACGGTAGAATCTCAAGTTGCAGTCCAGACACAGTTGGCAGAGTGTTGGAAGCATGCGTCGGTGTCTTGAAAGGCCTTCCAGGCAACAGCAAAGTGCTGTGCCTTGTGAGGTTTCTCCACCCCTCCAGCCTCAAAATTCTTCACTTGATGGGAAACAGTTCATTTCAGGAAACTGTTTTGTGTTATTTACTGGAAAAGCAAAAATGAACTGTAAATGTTATGTGTGTTTTTACCTACAAATGATTAATTGACTGATAGTTGCCTTCTTAAATTGCCATGACTCACCTTAAAGTCATGCTTGTGACATGGCATGCAAACCACATGTATCACGGCACGCAAGTGACTGTCAGCAATCTTATTAGTTGGTTAGGGACCAAGAGGTGATGATTTAAAGCATTCATAAGTATGCAATCTGTGGGCGTTGGCTGAGTTGAATTAGATGTCAGAAAATTGACTGGAGGTTTAGTTGTGTTGTTGCTTTTTTTTGCCAAACCACAGGGCATGTGCAACTTTCCAGCTCATAGTTTGTACCTGTGCCCCCTGCATTGGAAGCATGGAATCTTAACCACTGGACCACCAGGGAAATCCTGGAGTTTTAAAAATATAGTCTATTATATTATCTCTTACTTTTTCAGAGTGTGGCAGATCTAGTACCTAGATTTTAAGAAATAGAATACAGCAGAATTGATGGGATGTCCCTTCCAAGATTAAACTGACTTCCTTCATTCTCTGATTCTGCTCCCTGACTTCCTCTGATGAAGCAAGCTCCTGAGTTGTGAGCTGCTCTATGGACAGACCCACACGGCAAAGAACTGAGAGAGGCCCCCAACCAGCAGGGCGTGAGGACTTGGGGCCTCCAGCCCACAGCCCACAGGGAACCAAAGCCCGCCAACAGCTTGCTCACTTCTGACTCCTTCTTCTACGAAGCCTTAAGATGACCACAGCCCGGCTGACCTGGATCGTCCCCTTATGAGACCCTGAGTTAGAGGACCCAGCTGAGCAGATCCACAGAACTGTGACATGACACATGTTATTACGGTAGGTTAGTAAGTTTTGGGGTAATTTGTTACACAGCAGCAATTGATCACTAATACACATTATTTCATTTAGTCTTTACTACAGCTCACTGTGGGCTTCCCTGGTGGAAGAATGAATGGTAAAGAATCCCCTGCCAATGCAGGAGACACAGGTTCAATCCTTGGGTCGGGAAGCTCTCCTGGAGAAGGAAATGGCAACTTGATCCAGTATTCTTGCCTGGAAAATTCCACGGACAGAGGTGGTGGACGACTTCCATGGTGGACTACAGCCCATGTGGTTACAAAGATTTGGACAAGACTTAGTGACGAAACAGCAACGACAGCTCATTTTACAACTCAGGATACAGAGGCTCAGAGAAATAAGGCAAATTGACAAAGGCATCACTACCATTGCCACACTGGAAAGCAGACCACAGATTGTCTGGGTCCTGCCCTCCTGGGCTTTCTCACAATCAGGTTCTTCCTCTGGAGGTCCATCACGGACCTATCCGGAGTCCAGTCTCTGGGGCATCTGGGCTTTCCCGGCAGTCATTGTCACAGATTTCTGATCATCAGTTTCACCGCAGTATGCAACATAAAGCCACATGTGCGTCTCTAGAGAGGCTCCTTCAAACCCTGGATTCAGCTACTTCCCCTCAAATGGGCTGCGAAACTTCAGGGGATAAAATCTATTTTTACTTTCAGGAAGCCATCTGCCTCCCATCTAGTTTAGAAATGTGACCAGAGCTGGAAAATAATAAACAGGTATTTGAGGATGGTGTGCAGTCAGGCTAAGTTCTGTCACATCTCTGTAATCTCTTATTTTGTCAAAGGGCCGGGACCAAGGATAAAGGAAGATTAAGGGATCAGTGTATTACTTATTATCAATACCTGCAGTGGGGGCTAAATGAACAGACCTAAATGTGGGCTGCAAGCCTTTCAGAAAACAATTAGACAAATTGAAGTAGAAGAGAGCTGACCAAGCCTTCCTAGGTTCTCTGCCTTTTTTCCCTCTCCTGTACTTTTCAGGGTGCCTATTCCTTAGGACATCGCTAAAGAGCAATGTTCCAGGGAATTCCGTTCCAGGGAATGTACCCTACTCATCATCCCCTAATCAGAGAGCAGCAGTCATGTACAGATGTGAGAGTTGGACCATAAAGAAGGTTGAATACTGAAGAGCTGATGCTTTCAAACTGTGGTGCTGAAGAAGATTCTTGAGAGTTCCTTGGACTGCAAGGAGATCAAACCAGTCAATCCTAAAGGAAATCTTCCCTGAATATGCACTGGAAGGACTGATGCTGAAGCTGAAGCTTCAGTACTTTGGCCACCTGATGGGAAGAGCTGACTCATTGGAAAAGACCCTGATGCTGTGAAAGATTGAAGGCGGGAGGAGAAGGGGACGACAGAGGATGGGATGGTTGGATGGCATCACTGACTCAATGGACATGAGTTTGAGCAAACTCCAGGAGGTGATGAAGGACAGGGAGGCCTGACGTGCTGTAGCCCCTGGGGTCACAAAGAGTCGGACACAACTGAGTGACTGAACAAGTAATCAGAAGGCAAGCTCTTCAGGGATGACTTTGTGATAAAGTGGCTTCCATCTGTGCTCATCGGAGACTGTGTCCGCAGGCTGGTTCCTCATCCAAGAATAAAATATCGAGCCATGTGGCTTTTATTGTTTCTTCAGGGAAAATCTTCACTAACCGATGAAATTAAGTAATTCAATTCAACTGACTAGTATCAGTCATAATATAGACTCAAAAAGGATTTCTTCCCATAATAGCTGAAGTGAGGACCAGAATCACCCAGAAAATACACCCCCTCTGTGTTTTGCTTGTGGGGTGGGGGAGGGGCAGGTGTGGGGAGGTGGGGGAGGGGCATGGTTGGGGGGAATGGGTGGAGGGGAGGGGGAGGGGTGGAAGAGGGGGAAGGGTGAGGGAGGGGCATTGGTGTCGAGGTGGGGGAGGGGCGTGGGTGGGGGGAATGGGTAGAGGGGAGGGGGATGGGTGGAGGAGGGGGAGGGTGGGGGAGGGGTGGGGGAGGGGGACAGCCCTTCCTGTTCTCCTTTCACTTCTGCACATCCATTCTGGTTGTTAAGAAGGAGAAAGCCTCTTCCCTCTGACTCACTCTCAGGGTCATGAACTCTCTCTGGCAAGTTCCCCAGCAGAACAGAGATATGTTAGTTCATAACAACATTACCTGGTTGGTTTTAGTTCTGCATGAATAAATCTGGTTAATCAATGTCTATCCAGAAAACAAGCAGTTGCATAAGGTAGAGATTAGGATTGTACACAGAGGAAAATAGAAATTAATCTAAAAAGACTCACATGCAGTTTTACTCAAGGACAAATTTTTATTGCACTATTTTATTACATGTGATAATTAGGCAAAAATTCATTTATAAAAGTGATGGGTGTGCTAACAAATATGGGATTGATCTGCTTCGAGATGTTTTTTTTATGTATTTGTAATCAAGCACTGTGGTCCCCATTCTCTACTGTAAGATGTACTCTCTGAATTCAACAAAAGACAGAGGTAGGGATGAACACTGGACCTGGGTACCATGTCCCCATTCTGTCTCCATGGTCCGGTCTGCTGGGAGCAGAGCCCTTACTTCATCCAAAGAGTATATCTTCAGGTTCTGTGCTGGGAAAGAGATTCTGGTCTGAGGGGAGTGGTGATGTCATGATCGGGGACCTTGGGGATGATACAGAGTGTAGGGAGTAGTTTGGGCTGATTGGGAGCATAGAGAGGAAGGCCAGGACGAGAGCAAATGGACAAATGTTGAGCACAGGTGCAAGAGTCTTGGAGGCGGGTCTCAGGAAGCTAAGAAGGAAAGGTCCAGCTGGAAGAATGAACACCAGGATAAGAGCTGGTCAGGACCTGACCTGGGTGATCAGCAGTGGCCAGAGCAGAGGGTATCCCCAAAGTACATCACGCAGGGAAGGAGCGTGAAGGAACAGCCAGAGTGAGTGTCTCAGAGAGGCATCTCAGGTCCAAAAATGTTTCCAAAATTTCAGCAACCCAAGCAGTGGAACATTGAAAAGCAGTATGGCAGTGATCCCAAGCCTGGGCTTGCCATGAGCCAAACACTGGTTAGCCAACTAGCTCAGTGACCTTAATTAACCTTGAACTAGTCCAGCTCCCTTGCCCTCCATTTCCTCAGCTGTAATGAAGGTAATAACAGTAGCTAACTTACTGGTTTGTTGTGAGGATGAAAGAAGATAAAGCATTCATGAATGTGCTTACACAGCTCCTGGTGCCAAGTTGGTGCTGGATAAATGGAAACAATGTTTGCTGTTATTGTTAACAATAAGCCAGAGTGTGGCTTCCAGTGCTGGTCCAACTTAAGGGATGAGAGGAAGCCCAGTCAGACAGCTGTTGCCAGGTGCCAGGGGATGCCTTTAAGATGCTGTAAGAGGGAATCTTTTACAAATAACTCTGAGACTTTCTACACAGCAGAATTAATGAGGTTATCCTGGCCACGTGTCCACCAACCTGCAGTTTCAGACTCTGAATGTCCAGTTCCTTCTCTGAAGTGAAGCGTCCAGAAGTTCCAGATGGCTATGAAAATGAATACTCTCTGCACTCTACAGAGAAGGTAACCAAGACAAGAGTGGTTAAGTAAATTACCCAGGGTTCACAGTGAATGACCTGGTAGAGCTGAGACGAAGATCGATCCAGATTCGTCCCCAGAGCTCTCATCTGATACCCAGCATGGCCCTGCCTCCCCGCTGCACAGGACTGCGTCCAATGGGGACAAGGCCAGAGCTAGCCTGGATACTGAGTGTCTGAAGAGAGACGGAACAGAGCAGGAAGGCCCTAATGTCCAAGATAGAGTTTGCAACTTTGCCCATTGCTCATACCTCTGGTGTGTCTCCAGTTGGGCATGTCCTGGCAGAGAAAGCATCCAGACGTGGTTTGTGCTGGGGGCGACCAGACACCTGTACACTGGGCCAGGGTCCACACTCGGGCCAACACTGATACCCAGGGCCAACAATTGAACTCACTTATACCTGCAAAGGCTCCCCTTCCAAATCAGGTCCCGTTCACAAGTACCAGGGACTGCATGGAGGAACTGCGTACATGTTGTACTTAAATAAGGACTTGAGCATACTTTATGAGGGAGACAAGTCAATCTACTGCAGCGTTCTTTCAGCGCCAACCTTGGTGCTTGACCCCCAAGGGATGCTCAAATTATATGTGTTTGATCACATCTGTGGCTACCCTATCATGTCAGAAGAGGAGAGATGAGGGCCTTTTCTGAAATAGACTGTGATTTACATCTGATATGAGTCCTAAGGTCAATTCGAGGAAAAGATCTTCAGCCCAGAATCATCAGCATTTCTTTGATGAATCTCTCTCAATTAGTAAGTGAATCGTACAGTACCTTGTGGCCAGTTATAGGGTCCATTGAAGCCTTTCTCCTTCCAGAGGAGAAAAGCCAACTATTTCACCAAGAAAAATTCTAAAATGGACTTCATCCTTTGATCATGCATACCCTAAAGACATACTAATGGATGACTTCTCCCCAGCACATTGAGAATTCTCCAAGAATTGGTACAATTTTATGGAGCTATATCAGTAATATTGATCAAAGTTAAGAAGGTATGTACTCTTTGACCCAGTGATTCTAGTTCTAGGAATTTATTCTATAAATATACTCTCATGCATGGAAAACTACAGGGTTTTTTTTATTTTAAAATTTTTATTTGTTTATTTCTTTTTGGCTACCCTGGGTCTTCATCGCTGCTTTGGCTTTTCTCTAGTTGTGGCGAGTAGGAGCCACTCTTTCCCTGTGGTGTGTGGGCTTCTCATTGCAGTGGCTTCTCTTGTTTCAGGGCACAGGCTCTAGGGATCACGGGGGGCCTCAGTTCATGGGCCTGGTTGCTCCGTGGCATGTGGAATCTTCCTGGATCAGGGATTGAATTCGTGTCCCCCCGTGAAGTCCTTATTTTATTTATTTGTTTGAACCTGCCAAGCAGCTTGTGGGATCTTAGCCCCCCATCCAGGAACTGAAGACAGGCCATTGGCAATGAGAGCTTGGAGTCCTAACCACTGGACTGCCAAGGATCTCCCCCAATTTTTCTTTTTTTAAATCACAGTATTTTTCATCTAAAGAAAACTAGTTAAATAAATAATAATATAGCCAGACAAGAAAATAGTGTCACATCATTTAGGATTGGATTCTACTGCACGTAACAGAAATGGGACAACTCTGGATTTAACAGTTTAGACGTTTCATCTCCCAGATAAGAAGTCCAGAGGTTGGTGGCCCAGAGCAGATACGATAGCACTATCCTATCCCATAGGTCAGGATGGCATATAAGTCTCCGCTGCCTGACTTGCCCTGGGGTCTCATCTCCTTACATGGCTCTTGTGGGTGTTTGGTCGCTAAGTCGTGTCTGACTCTTTGCGACCCCATGAGCTGTAGCCAGACAGGCTTCTCTGTCCTTGGGATTTCCCAGGCAAGAATACTGGAATGGGTTGTCATTCCCTTCTCCAGGGTTTCTTCCTGACCCAGAGATTGAACTTGTGTTTCTTGCATTGGCAGATGGATTCTTTTACTGCTGAGCCACTGGGGAAGCCATAGGGTTCCTGTATGTATATAATTAATTAAATTTGGTTTTGTCTTGTTAATCTGTCTGATGTTAATTTGATTATTAGTCCAGTCAAAAAAGCAAGAAGGACAGAGGAAAAGCTGATCCTCCTCTGCAGCATATATACTTGGTATTTCTAATATTATTTATGTCACATATATGAGAAGTTGTTATATTGGAGCAGCTAACAGGTTAGGCTGTGATTCCAGTTTGATATGTAATTGAGTGATTGCTTTAAATTTTAAGATTTCTAAGCTGAAAAATGGAAGAGAATAAAGCTAGTGAACAATATTGAAATGCCTAAGAGAATTTGAGTCATCAGACTTGTAAGTTTAACTTATACTTATAAAAATTACCTAACTTTAAGGAAAGTTCTGGTAGTCTACTAAGTAGACTGGTATTAAGAAAAAAAACCCAGAATTATTAATATTTATGCATGTTTATATATTAATATTTATACATGCCTGGAGAATTCCAAGAACAGAGGAGCCTGGCAGGCTATATAGTCCATGGGGTCGCAAAGAATCAGACATGATTGAGCAACTATCATACATATTTAAGGAAATTTAATTAACTAAATGGTAAGAGGCTTTTGAAAGCAACCGTTAAATTTTACTAATTTTCATTTTATTTTTTTACATGACAGCACCAGTCTTAGTTGTGGCACGTAGGATCTAGTTCTCTGACCAGGAGTCAAACTTGGGCCCCCTGCATTGACAGAACAATCCTAGCCCCTGGACCACCAGGGAAGTCCCTGAATTTTACTAATTTTTAAAACAGAATTATAAGACATGATTTCAAAGCCCAAGTAAAGAGTTTTTTTTTTTTAATTTATGACTTTACAAAATAAATATTAGACGAACTAACAAAATAACCATAAACTACTTTTTTTTTTCCCATTTCCCAAAGTTGTTTTCGAGAGTCTGGGAAATTCTCATTGGCATCTTTGAGGCCTAAATAGCAGAAAAGCCTCTGAAATTCCTTCTGTCACTGGTCTTGCTGGGTTTCCAGCAGGGAGGCTTTCCCTGACCCCTTCAGGTGCCCCAACTGCAGACCCCGTGCCCTGCTGCGCCTGTTCCTTCCACAGCACTAATGAGTTTCAAGGGCTTCCCTGGTGGCTCAGATGGTAAAGAATATGCCTACAATGCAGGAGACCCAGGTTTGATCCCTGGGCCGTGAAGATCCCCTGGAGGAGGGCATGGCAACCCACTCCAGTATTCTTGCCTGGAGAATCCCATGGACAGAGGAGCCTGGCAAACTACAATCCACGGGGTCACGAAGAATCGGACATGACTGAAGCGACTTGGCACGTACGTGTGCAATCAGCTTCAAACATACTTTATAGATTACTTTTTAAACGATATTTATTTGAGGGGTTTGGAGTGATATACTATAGAACTTTTTAACCAGGTGTAAGGGCACAATTCGACATCATTCAGCACTCCTGATGGGATCATCAGGATGTCTTGGTACTGTGCTTACTCTGTGACCTTCCCCTCAAAAAGGCGGAGGGCAGGAATCCGGGTCTGTTCTCTGATGTCTTCTAGCACCTGGCCAGGCACGCTCACCACCCGTGTGGGATTTGCCCACCTCCCCTGCGCTCCACTGCTGCTGTGTTGCGGGAGGGAGGAAAGTGGGTGAGAAATGCAGATTGCTGGTGTTTTCTGTAAACCACAGCTGACAGCAGCTCCCCCGCCTATGAACCTGCACTCTTCCTATAAAGGCCCCCGTACCCTCCTTTTTCTATCCTTCATGCCCACTCATCTCCTGTTAAAAATGGAAGGACTGTTAAGCATGCTCCTGTTAACTACCCACCTTGGCTTGCAGCATCAGTATTGAGTATTCACCTCTTGTTAATTATGAAGCTTAGTTGCCCCAAGGGAACTGATTAAGGCAGAGCAACTCAAAGTGTGGTCTGTGGGTCTGCAGCTGTCTGCGAGCTGTTACCAGCCCCGTGACAAGAAATTGAGAGCAATCAGTAGAAACTTTCCTAGCAATTAGACAGAATCTTTTTATGTTGTTGAATTAATAAGAAAAATCCTCACTTATATTTTGTATGTTTGGGGGGCATTTGCTGTTTCATTTTTATACTGATTTTTCTAGTAATTCACACGTATTATGTTTTCCGAAAGTACCAGTCTGATGGATTGGAAATTTTCAAATGAGCTGAATGACACGGGGAAGCTCAGAGATTCTCCCGAAGGCCGGTGAATCAAGTTACCAGCCAGGAGGACGGCTGGAAACACAGTAGGAACCTCAGGAACCCAGGCCCCAACTCTTGGTCATGGACACCCCATCGTATTAATCACCAACTAGCATCACCTCCTGACTCCCCTCCACCGTCCACTTCTCAAGGGAGGCTGGTGGAGTGAGCTCACTGCTGAGAAACCAAGAGCCAGTTTCTTAAAAATTATTTGAATCAGTAGGAGAGTTTGGTAAGTTTTAGACGCAAAAGGAAAGTGGAACAAAGACCACCCCCCCAACCACTAACATATTAATAAGAGAGTTTTGGTATTAGTAAGAGAGTTTATATATATAATAGCTTTTCTCTTTACAGTAATAAGCACTTAAAACAGAAATATGAGGCTCCATTCATAATAATAGCAAAACCTGTATAATGTCTTCCCAAATAGCCAAGATCTGAATAAAGATAAAATGCACTATGTATTCAGATAGACGGGCCAAACACAAACATAAAAAGTCCCCAAAAAGAATTAGTACATGTATCTATTGAAATTCAAATTAGAAGTAACAAATGTCTGAGTGTTTTGTTTGAAGTAAGTAGTTTTGACTTTATTTGGAAGAACAAATGCCAGAGAATAGCCCGGGAAAGTTTTCTGTTTTCAACCAGATATTAGAACATGCTAGAGAATCAGTCTAGTCAAATATTCTTAATATTGTACAGCATATAGAAAAACAACAGTTTAGTAGACCAGACTAAAGTTTCCAGAAATAGATCTTAATAGATAAGGAATTTAACATAAAGCAAAGGTGATATTTAATCCTGTAGGAAATTTTAACAAATGATGCTGTCACAACTGACTAGTCATCGAAAAGAAAACTGCTGCTGCTGCTGCTGCTGCTGCTAAGTCACTTCAGTCGTGTCTGACTCTGTGCGACCCCATAGACGGGAGCCCACGAGGCTCCCCTGTCCCTGGGATTCTCCAGGCAAGAATACTGGAGTGGGTTGCCATTTCCTTTTCCAATGCATGCATACTAAGTCGACTCTATGCGACCCTATGGACAGCAGCCCACCAGGCTCCTCTGTCCACGGGATTCTCTAGGCAAGAATACTCCAATTTCAGACTATAAACAAAAATAAACTCTCTTGAACTGATGTCTTAAATATGAAAAATAAACGAAAGTATCTTTAAAGGAAATCTAGGAGACAGTAAAACTCCAGGAGAATTGCCCCTTTCAGCTAAGTTGCAAAACCCAGGAAAAAATAGAGAAAAGATAGACATGTTTGACTACATTAAAAAAACAGAAATTTTCTTAAATGGCAAAAGTAATTATAAAGGAGGTCAGTAGAGGAACAATTGATTTAGAAAAATATTTTCAATGCAAATAACAAAGGACCAGTATCTATTAACACATAAAAGACATTTACAAATCCACAAGGCAAACAAGCTGATGTAAAATTATCCAAGGATATATCATTGCAGTTGATAGAATACAATAACTAACATTCGTCTAGTATTTCTGCTACAAGGCACTTCCCTGCAGGCTTTACATACATTAATTCATTTAATTTTCATAATAGTCCTGTTATGAAATAAGATAAGTCTTATTTCTGTCTTTATTTTACATATGGGAGACTGAGGCAAGTTACTGAGATTAAGTAACTTGCTAGAGGTCACACAGCTACTGAGTGGCAGAGCTATGATTTTAACACATCTTGGTTCCAGAACATGTGCTAAATTGTCAATCCAGATGATCAAAAAACTTGAAATAATGTTCAAATCTGATTGAGTGTAAAGTCCAAATTAAAGTAACAATAAACAATGAGTCACTGCTTTAAATCTACCAAACCGAAATATATATATATATATAAATCTGACTGTAGCTCAGATCATGAACTCCTTATTGCAAAATTCAGACTTAAATAGAAGAAAGTAGGGAAAACCACTAGACCATTCAGGTATGACCTAAATCAAATCCATTACAGGGGAAGTGACAAATAGATTCAAGGGATTAGATCTGATAGACAAAGTGCCTGAAAAACTATGGATGGAGGTTTGTGACATTGTACAGGAGGCAGTGATCAAGACCATCCCCAAGAAAAAGAAATGCAAAAAGGCAAAAAGGTTGTCTGAGGAGGCCTTACAAATAGTTGAGAAAAGAGGAGAAGCTAAAGGCAAAGGAGAAAAGAAAAGATATACCCATTTGAATGCAGAGTTCCAAAGAATAGCAAGGAGAGAGAAGAAAAGTCTTCCTCAGTTATCAATGCAAAGAAATAGAGGAAAACAAAAGAATGGGAAAGACTAGAGATTTCTTCAAGAAAATTAGAGATACCAAGAGAACTTTTCATGCAAAGATGGGCTCGATAAAGGACAGAAATGGTATGGACCTAACAGAAGCAGAAGATAAGACGAAGAGGTGGCAAGAATACACAGAAGAACTATACAAAAAAGATCTTCATGACCCAGATAACCACGATGGTGTGATCACTCACCTAGAGCCAGACATCTTGGAATGCGAAGGCAAGTGAGCCTCAGGAAGCATCACTATGTGCAAAGCTAGTGGAGCTGATGGAATTCCAGTTGAGCTATTTCAAATCCTGAAAGATGATGCTGTGAAAGTGCTGCACACAATATGCCAGCAAATTTGGAAAACTCAGCAGTGGACACAGGTCAGTTTTCATCCCAATCTCAAAGAAAGGTAATGCCAAAGAAGGCTCAAACTACTGCACAATTGCACTCGTCTCACAGACTGGCAAAGTAATGCTCAAAATTCTTCAGGGCAGGCTTCAACAGTACATGAACCGTGAAATTCCAGATGTTCAAGCTGGATTTAGAAAAGGCAGAGGAACCAGAGATCAAATTGCCAATATCCATTGGCTCATTGAAAAACCAAAAGAGTTCTAGAAAAACATCTACTTCTGCTTTATTGACTATGCCAAACCCTTTGACTGTGTAGATCACAACAAAAAGCAACAGTTAGAACTGGATATGGAACAGTCAACTGGATCCAAACTGGGAAAGGAGTATATGTCAAGGCTGTATATTGTCACCCTGCTTATTTAACTTATATGCAGAGTACATCATGTGAAATGCCAGGGTGAAGCACAAGCTGGAATCAAGATTGCAGGGAGAAATATCAATAACCTCAGGTATGCAGATGACACCACCCTTATGGCAGAAAGTGAAGAAGAACTAAAGAGCCTCTTGATGAAAGTGAAAAGAGGAGAGTGAAAAAGTTGGCTTAAATCTCAACATTCAAAAACCTAAGATCATGGCATCCAGTCCCATCACTTCATGGCAAATAGATGGGGAAACAATGGAAACAGTGACAGACTTTGTTTGGGCTGTGGGGGGGCTCCAAAACCACTGCAGATGGTGAGTGCAGCCATGAAATTAAAAGACGCTCACTCTTTGGAAGAAAAGCTATGACCAACCTAAATAGTATATTAAAAAGCAGAAACATTACTTTGTCAACAAAGGTTCATCTAGTCAAAGCTATGGTTTTTCCAGTGGTCATGTATGGATGTGAGAGTTGGACTATAAAGAAAGTTGAGTGCCGAAGAATTGATGCTTCTGAACTGTGGTGCTGGAGAAGACTCTTAAGAGTCCCTTGGACTGCAAGGAGATCCAACCAGTCCATCCTAAAGGAAATCAGTTCTGAATATTCATTGGAAGGACTGATGCTGAAGCTGAAACTGCAATCCTTTGGCCACCTGATGCAAAGAACTGACTCATTTGAAAAGACCCAGATGCTGGGAAAGGTTGAAGGTGGGAGGAGAAGGGGACAACAGAGGATGAGACAGTTGGATGGTATCACCGACTCTATGGACATGGGTTTGAGTAAACTCTGGGATTTGGTGATGGACAGGGAGGCCTGGTGTGCTGCAGTTCATGGGGTTGCAAAGAGTTGGACATGACTGAGCAACTGAACTGAACTGACAGATACATACATATATATAAAACATTAATACCCATTAATACCCATTGCTGAGATGCTGGGGAAAAGAGCACTCTCTTATAATACTGGTAGAAATGTGAATTGTAAACGCCTTTAAAAAAATTGGAAAAACAGTCTGGCAGTATATAGTAAAATTTTAAGAAATCCGTACTCATTTTTTAGAGCAATCTCACTCGGAGATCTAGCGCAGAGAAGCCCATAAAAGAATCAGTTTGAAGAATGTAGTTATAAGTTTGGGTTAATGAGTCACTGTTGGTAGTGGGGAGTGGGGGAACCAGGAAACAAATTGTGCTCTTCATCAGTGGAGAGGAATTGGATTCACTGAGGAACCTTCTCCAGTAGTTTGCTGGAATCAGCCCCCGACACAGCGCGCACACATCTTCCCAGCCCCACTTTGTCCCATCAGCACGTCACCCAGGTTTGAAATGAACTAGGGTGGGGATATTTAGTGCACAGATATCTGCAAACACGGCCAACCAGGGTTTTCCCTGAGAGAGCTAGTTGTTGAACATTTACCAGCATAAAATTATTTACCAGCATAAAATGATACATAGCCATTAAAAATGGTGTGTGAAATCAGTTGACACTATAGGTGCTTTTACGAGGGTTTTTTTTGGGGGGGGGGGTGGAATAAGAGAAGTGTGCATACAATCCAGTTTTGATACAAATAATGAAAAAAACCCTTACAAAAATACATGTGTGTGTTAAGAGTTTATGTGATTATATCAACATGGAGGAAAATATGAAGTTATACAGGGAAGAGGCAATGTCATTAGGGGTAGTGGGAGAGGGGGAAAGTTAAAAAAAAAAATGATACCATACACAACTCACAAATGCATGTATTTGTCAGTGTGTGTTCATAAAGAAATTAAGGAACAAATACCAACTAAGTTCGTATCTACAGACTCGTAGGGGTTATCTATGATACCATGAAATGAAAAAGCAAGATGCAGAGCCATTGCTTGGTGATTCCATCCACTAAAAAGAAATTAGCCAAAACCCCAATATATGTGTGTGTAGTTACCTAGATGAGCAACGTAAAAGCTTGTAAGTACACAGACTCTGGATATCTCAGGAAAGCAGGACTGGAAGTTAGTAACGGTGAGCTTTCCTTCATCTATCTTAAAACTGTTTCACCAGTTACAACCAACAGGCTATATTCTCATAATTTGAAAATATTTTCAAATCCAAAAAAATTCCAGAAAAAATCGTTCTTTCAAATGGCCCGTGCTCTTTCACACACTGTGTCACCTTTGCACCTCCTAACTGCGTGAGGAGAACAAACACTGTTATCGTCATTTTACTGATAAGGAAGCAGAGCTCAGAGATGCAGACCACCTTGCCCACAACCACACAACTGTCCATGGTGGAACCTGACTCCCATCCAGGTCTCTGAGCCACAGTCCAAGGGTCTAAGCAGATCCCCCGTGGATACCGGCAGGCAGAAAAGCAGTACCAACACCAGCTAGGAACCAAAAGTGTCTTTCCAGGCCGGGACAACTACGCAGGCAGGAATGAAGTCTGCTATAACATAAAGCACCCCTGAATACGTACATATCAATGTTTACCTTTAGGACTAAGAAGGCTCTTTGTCTAACCTTGCTTGAAATGGTCAGCATTTTCTAATAATCCGATGGCCTCATCTGGAGCCTCCAGCGCTAATTTCACAGAGCTGCATGAGGTCACGTGGCCCAAAGGATGTTCACAAACATCCCGTACTGGGGGAGGGGGAGGTGGCGATGCGCCCCTCCCCAGGATCAGGGAGCTGCCTTCCGATAAGGCAGCCCTGGCTGCCGGCTCCACATCAGGGGGGTCCAGTTGGAAACTGGGCCGGTCCTCACGGCTGACAGCCTCCTTGGGGCATGGATCCGTGTACTGTTGCTCCTTTGCATATGAGCGTCTTCAACAGCACACCTGTGCTTGCTTAGGAGCTCTCCAAGTCCCTGAAAACTGACACATTTGTGCTGTAACGTGGCCAGATGAATCACTGTGGGAGCCCCAGGCAGAACCCAGTTAACTAAGACCCATCTCATCATCCTCGACAGCAGTGAGCATGTTCTTGTCTCTATGGGCAATGCTTGTCTTTTGAAAACGGAATGCGAGTTATGTTTAGTTCAGAAATGCTCTTTCCGCATCTCCATGGCTTTGGATTTGTTTGACCAAGATCAGTGAGTTTTGATGGATCTGATTGTAACGTGTTGATGCCAGAAAACCAAGGGACCTACAGACAAGCAAGTCAGAACCTCTTTGTGCATCAGTGTTCTCATCTCTCATATAAGGATTGTAAAATCTGCTTCTCATCTCTCATGGACCATTGTGGAAATCAAATCAGGAAATGTGTGAGAAGATGCTTTGCAGGTCATAAAGCACTTTATTGCTTTGCTGTGTCATAAGAAATGAGAAGCTTCTCCATGAGGTCCTTATTCTTCAGTTCAGTTCAGTTGCTCAGTCGTGTCCGACTCTTTGCGACCCCATGAATCGCAGCACGCCAGGCCTCCCTGTCCATCACCAACTCCCGGAGTTTACTTAAACTCATTCCCATTGAGTCACTGATGCCATCCAGCCATCTCATCCTCTGTCGTCCCCTTCTCCTCCTGCCCCCAATCCCTCCCAGCATCAGGGTCTTTTCCAATGAGTCAACTCTTTGCATGATGTGGCCAAAGTATTGGAGTTTCAGCTTCAGCATCAGTCCTTCCAGTGAACACCCAGGACTGATCTCCTTTAGGATGGACTGGTTATCAGGCACGTATTTTTTATAATATGTTTCTGTATATCTATACAAGGGCTTCCCAGGTGGCACAGTGGTAAAGAATCCATCTGCCAATGCAGGAGACACAAGAGACTTGGGTTCGATCCCTGGGTCGATAAGATCCCCTGGAGAAGGAAATGGCAACCCACTCCAGTATTCTTGCCTGGAAAATCCCACTGACAGAGGAGCTGGCAGACTATAGTCCATGGGGCCACAAAGAGTCAGACATGACTGAGCAACTGAACCCACGCACACATATATATCTATACCTCTCTGTCTCTCTGTCTCTCTGTCTCTCTCTCTCTCTATATATATATATATATTCAATTTGAAGACACTCTTGGCTAACCCAAGTTCCCTGGTAAATCATTTTGTAATATTGAATGAAATTTCCTCAAGAGATTCTGTTGATATAAGTGCAAGGGCAAAAATTAAAAAAAAAAAAAAGAGTAATGTTTGCCATCGACAAATAGGAATTTTTAAAAGATGCTTTTTCCTTGACTGTAGTGATTTCTGCTTGGCCCTTTGTGAATGCCTTTATTTCAACAATATTTTCTCCTTGTTTCTGAGATGGAGGGTTGGGAACAGGCTTCGTGCAATGTGTTACTTGAGATTTTAAAATGCAAATAAGCCTTTCAATTCAAAGTTCTGAGTATTCTTCTAAATTTAAATGATATCCACTTTAAATCTTTGGAAAGCAATTTGGCAGAGATCATTAAAATTAAAAATAATAATCTCTCTGAATATAAATGACTGAGCACATTGTGAAGCCAACATCCATTGACTGTTTCCTGCGTGCCAGGCACAAGGCTAAGTGTTGGGTTCGTGTGGTCTCATTTAATCCTTGCAACTCAGTGAGGAGGTGTGTTTTTATTCCCCATTTTACCTATGAGGAGAGACACCCCCCCCCCAAACGTATGCATGGACACATCACTGCTAAAGTGGGTATCGGTTACGTTTAGAACATCTCCAAGCCCTGACAGGTGGACCAAGAGCACAGGGAAAGACATCCCTTCCACGCCAGACACTGTGCCAGACCCTTGTCACCAAGCGTCTTCTGCAACCCCCGCCTCCCACCATCCCCAGGGGGGTAAACAAGGCTCAGAAAAGGCGGAAACTCATATGCGCTGAGGTTGTTCTTGCCTGCCTGCTCTACCCTAGACATCCAGCAGTTTTCTCAGTTAAACACAGGAGGAAACGAAGAATGTGCTTTTAATAAGCAAGATGGGGGAAATGGTCAACATCTCTGATGGCACATAGTTGCAACCTCAAACATCAGTGAGCTACCAACGACCTTCATCACGTTAGCCAAAGTTAACCGCCAACGGCAGTGCCTTCTAATTTGTGTATATGTTGCTGGTGGCGCTTTTATGACCAAATACGGAATGAAGAAACAGATGACAAGTGTAGGTGTGTTTTCTCTAGGGGAACCCATATCCGTGAAGGGGACTCAGCAAAAGGAAAACAGCTGTTGTGCTAGAGGGGAATGAAATGTTTCATCTCTTAAATTGTCTTTACTACTTTCTAATAGTGTTTTTACAATAAAGAAAACTGGAAGGGAAAGAGTTTATCCCCCTCATGGCACCATTTTACAGCTGAGGGTTGCATTTTTGACTTAAATAAATCAGGGGGCTCACCCATAAATGACATGAAAGCCAAGATTCAGTAGTTCTGAACTTTTTGCCATCTTCACCTGATATGGAAAGTAGACTCTAAACTATAGAATTTTATGATCACTATTCAACCCCTTCACTTTCTCGGTGAGGAAATCGAATTCCCGGTCAAGGTTGTGCAGTTGACCATAAAGCTGAGGCGAACGCCTGTTGTTTCATTTTATAAAAGTTCTATAAAATGAAAATGCATATACTATTTATATGAAAGCACCTTGAGGTATTTTATGACCAGCGTTTCTGACACCACTTGTGTGGCGCCTTCCCCAACACCTACAAAATTCTCCAATTCTCTGGATGCCAGCTGAGGGTCCAACAATTCAGTTCAGACATCAACTCCATGGAATTGGTACAGACCCCACCGGTGAAGGGCTCAGCCCCCCAAGACTGTCCCCACTTCAGACGGCCAGTCACAAGCCCCAGGTTGTCACCTATACTTCTCACCAACTGACTATATACCTCAAGTTCCTATATGGCCCTCCTCAGCTTCAGAAATTTGTTAGGATTTGTTTGTGAGGTCCGGAAGGGTCCGAATGTGGAGCTTCCATCCTCGTGGAGTTTGAAGTGAGCACCCTCCCAGAACATGGAAGCCTTTACCAACCTGAAGCTCTGGGAACCTCATCATTTATAGGAGGTGTCTCCAGCCTCCAGGATTCAATGCCTGATGACCTGAGGTGGAACCACTGTAACAGTGATAGAAATAAAGTGCGCAATAAATGTAACGTGCTTGAATCATCCTGAAGCCATTTCCCCTTCCAGTCTGTGGAAACACTGTCATCCGGTCCCTGGTGCCAAAAAGCTTGAGGACCACTGGTTTCAGGGTTTCTGCAGATTTCATCAGTGAAATCCTTGGCCACTGGTGGTTGAACTCACCTTCCAGCCGCTCTTCATCCCTGGAGGTTGGGGTGGGGCCAAACATCCCAGCTGTCTAATCCTGACTTACTCTTTCTGGCTGTCAGTCCCATTGTGAAGCCATGCAGGAGCCCCCAGGCCCTTGTCGTCCTGTGCAAAAGACACTCATATGAAACCAAATATGAATGTATTTCTTTACCATATCACACACACCAAAAATTCATCATTGAAGAAAATAGGTAGACCTCAGAATCCAAACACATATCCCCGGGGCTCATTCTAAGAACTTATGGGCAGGTATGTTGGCCACCAGGCTTACCAGGTGGACCCTAATGGTGAAGAACCCACCTGCCAATGCAAGAGACTCATGATCCATCCCTGGGTAGGGAAGATCCTCTGCAGGAGGGCATGGCAACCCACTCCAGTATTCTTGCCTGGAGAATCCCGTGGACAGAGGAGCCTACAGTCCATAGGGTCACAAAGAGTCGGACATGACTGAAACGACTTAGCACGCACGGATGCTGGCCACCAGTCTGGAGGTCTGGGCTCACCCTAGGGTAGAGGGTCGCACTATGTGGCTCCTGGACCAGCTGCATCACATCACCTGGGGACTGGGGTTAGAAATGCACGTGCTCAGGCCCCATCCACATCGCAGTGAACCAGGAACTCTGAGAGCAGAACCTAGCATCTGTCTTGTCCTGAGAACTTCAGGTGCTTCTGAGGCTCAGACAGGCTGAGAACCAACCTGGCTCTCAGGCAGTGCTTCTCCAAGCTCTGTGTGCATCGGGTCCCCTGAGGGTCTAGTTAAAATGCAGGTTCTGATTCAGCAGGCCTGGCAGGATGGGGGTTCAGAGAGAAAGCCTTCCTAACAAGCTCAGGATCTGTCAGTGTTGCTTCTGTGGTAACCACACCCGGAGGAGCAAGATTCTCCTGCGGCTGTATGCCCGCCGGCGAGCTGTGCGCAGGGTCCCAGGTTCTCAGACCCCGAAGGTCTGCTCTCGTGTCCTCAGGACTCAGAAGCAGTGACTCGGGCATCCCCTGAGGATGGTTAAAACGGCTGGATCTCAGCACCTCGCCGGACTCACCGCATCCAATCTGCATTTAAATAAGATCCTCAGACTTGTTTGTGATATGAAGGTTTGGGAAGTCCTTCCAGAGGCGGCAGGAGGCCAAAGATGCTGAGCCAGCTTCCTCCACCCCAGGCAATCTCAGACTCTACCCCACGTGATCTATGAATCTCCCCCTTTTGAAAAAGGCTGGTGGCTCGGATATAAGAGGTAAAAAGCTAGGGTTTCACTGGACACGAGAGCCAAAGTGGGGGTGTGGGTGGAAGAATGGGGGACAGTCACCATGCAGAACTATTTTTAAATGTGAAAGCTTTGACAAAGAATGAAAAAGAGGATCTGCCCCATTCCCACCAAAAAAATTACTGTTGATAGTTTTTCCAAGCAGTCCGGCTTCATCCCAGATGGGTGGGTGGTTGGCAAACACTGAGGTTACTTTGTGCATGCTAAGTTGCTTCAGTTGTGTCCCACTCTTTGTAACTCCACAGACTGTAGCCCACCAGGCTCGTCTGTCCATGGATTCTCCAGGCAAGAATACTGGAGGGGGTGGCCATGCCCTCCTCCAGGGGATCTTCCTGACCCAGGGATCGAACCTGAGTCTCAAGTCTCCTGCTTTGGCAGGCAGGTTCTTTATCACTAGCGCCACCTTGGAAGCCTGAGATTACCCTTTACCTCCTCTTAAACCTTCCCTCCCATCCCCTGACACTGTTCCTGACCCTTCCCAGAAATAAGCGAAGCAGGAAAGAAATGCATGGTGGAATAAAGGGATCCTTTCAGGAGCACTTTAGAGCAATTGCCTATAGTATTAGTTTCCTGTTGTTGCTCTAACAAATTACTTTTCTTACCAACCCATCTACTTTTTAAAGTTCCTCTGGGGCTTTTCTGGTGGTTCAGTGGCAAAGAATCTGCCTGCCAATGCAGGGGACATGCATTCAATCCCTGGTCTGGGAAGATTCCACGTGCCTTGGGGTGACTGAGCCCACACGCCACAACTGAGCTGATGCTCTGGAGCCCGGGAGCAGCAACTACTGAAGCCCAAGTGCCCTAGAGCCTGTGCTCCACAACCAGAGAAGACCGCAATGAGACCCCCCCCCCACAGCCAGAGAGCAGCCCCAACTCTCTGCAACCAGAGAAAAGCCTACACAGCATCAAAGACCCAGAGCAGCCAAATATATGTAAGATAAAAACAACACAGTTCCTCTGATGGGTCCAGTGGTAGAGCATGCCCCCGGCCGGGGTCGTGCGAGGCTCCGGTGGGCCTGTCTTGGAATCAGTGATGGTTCTGGGAGTGTCGCTGCCTCATTCAGACAGGGAACAGGGCAGTGGTTCGGTGTCAGGCTTCCCACCGTCAGCAGGACTCAGCTTAAGTTATTTATAGTGTCAGTGACTTGCCTTTTGCATTAATGTGACCGTTCACACTAAATGAATTTTTGAGGCAGGAGCTGCTCAGCGCCACGCTGGAGAGTCTTTTCCGTTCTGTGGGGCTCACAATGAGCCCAGAATGAGGCCGAATGGGTATTCTTATTTATCAGGCCCAGCTGTCCACATGCCAACCCCAATTACTTCTGAAATACACTTCTCTCCTGGTAAGAGCCGTGGAGGGCCGGCTCTTCTTTCTTGCTCTAAATGACCAGATCCAGGGACGGGCATCCTGCAGAGGCCGGTCATCAAGGCCTTGCGCTGCTCAGAGGGCCATGACCTTGAGCAGGAAGTTAGTGAATTTGGGGGCCCCCTCAGCCCCTGGCTGTTCTGAATTTATGCTCACAGAGTCCCTCTGTGGAACCAGAAGTAAGGATGGAGGTGCCACCTGCAGCTGGGACTAGGAAAGCCTGTATTCGTCCAGCCACCCTGAGCATCTGGACGGCAGGATATGGGGACATGAGGGGAAAAGGCCCAGTGTCCACCCCAAGAGAGCTTGTTTGGAGTGAGGAAGAGAGACTGACCATGCAGGGTGGCAGGTGTCACACTGACATTAAGTGAGAGGCATCGTGGGGACAGAGGAGGAGACCCCGCCTAGCCTGGGGACAAGGATGCGGGCTTGGAGCGTGACCTGTGTGTTAAGTCATGTCCAATTCTTCACAAACTCATGCACTGTAGCCCTCCAGACTCCTCTGTCCATGGGATTCTCCAGGCAAGAATACTGGAGTGGGTTGCCATTTCCTTCTCCAGGGGATCTTCCCAATCCAGGGATCAAACCCAGGTCTCCTGAATTGGAGGCAGATTCTTTAATTGTCTGAGCCACCAGAGACACCCGGGGACTTGGAGAGTGAAGAGTTAATAAGTGAAGGGGGAAGGGCTTAAGAAGCAGGATGCGTGTGAGCTGTTGGTGTTCATGCTGTTGTTTATTATTATTATTATTAACTCACTCTCGCACTCAGGCTACATACACAGGGCGCTGTGATCATAATAACGCCTAACGCTTAACCCAGCACTTATCAAACATGATGTACCAAGGGTTTGCATCCACCGACGTTTGTAATGCTCGCAACCACCTTTGGAAGGAGGGGCCGCCGTTACAGTGGAAAGAAACTGAGGTGAGGGGCAGGGAGCTGAGAACAGGGTGACACGCCCAAGGCTGGCCCTTCCTGAGTCTGACTCCAGAGCCCAGGCTCTGGCACACGTGATGCCGCGAGTTCCCCGTACCAGGTACCGTGGTGGCAGACACGTCAGGTGGGGTTAGCTGCAGCACGGTACTGGATATAGGGTTCTAGAACCTTCCCATCGAGAGCTGTGCCTTGGAGAAGTAGAACAGGGCCCAGTCTCTGTTTACCGAGTGCGGAAGCTGTAACAGGGAAAGGAGGAGATGGGGACCGGAGAGATAAACAGGTCTTCCAGGGACAGAGCAGGGGGATCCCCTCGTTCGCTGCCCCCCACTGCAGTTAGTGAATGACTTCTGGGCCCCCAGCAGAGACCACAGCCCTTCACATTGGCTCTCAAACCTTTGAACCCAGGAGGACATGGCCCTTTGCAAGGCCGCCCCCGTGTCACACAGCAGGTGCCTCGGCCACTGGGGAAAATCAGGGGACGTCCCTGGGCTCCACGGCCGACGGGCCCATGCCAGATGGCCCTGGGGTGGCCTGGGTGGTGAAACAGACCAGCCCTGGGGCCTGGGTCCTGGGAAACATCCCTGGATGCACACAGAAGGAGTCCCCCTCTGTTCCCCACCCCACCCCCTCAATCCCCGTGCCCCCCACCACCTCTGTTACAGCTCCTCCTTCACTCCTGGCAGGAATGGGCTCTTCAGGGTCTAACACAACTTGGCAACAACTCTCTTCTTCCAACAACCCACCGAGGCCCCCAGAATTCTGCCTCATCCCTGAAGCCTCATCCCTGGGAGGTGATGGGCCAGGCCCCGGCTCTTTGGGCAGGCTTCCCAAGCACACATACTTGGTTCAGTCAACCTTGTCGGCAGGTGGTTTTGGGAGATGCTGGCTCTGACACCCTGGGAGGAGTGAGGAGCAGAGCTGCTGGGGGGCAGGGGCATCCTGGAGAGGGAACCGGGAGAGCCTCAGGCCATTTTGAGAAGTCTCCCGTCATCATATTCTTCTCCTTAAATGCCCCATAAAAGAAGGAGTCTAGATTATCTGAGGGAAAATTGGGTGCCTCAGGCAAATTATTCCAAGTGCCCTGCCAAATATTAACTGGCTTTTATTTTGTTCCCGCAGCCCTTTCTCAATTGTCCCGATTATACTTCAAGGACAGAGAATTTTGAGTTAATCGGATTCCTCTATTCTTAACTGCCTCCAGCAGTCATGGTGAAGAGCTGGCAGGTTCAAATCCTGAAGCCAGCGCATAGTGGCCAGGTGGCTGGGGCAGTGGGCTGGATCTCTGTTAACTAGGGATGAGAAAGGACACCGGTCGGCAGAGCCTGTCATGAGGCTAAAATGACTAATTGCACATAATACCCTGAGAACTGAAGCTGTGTGTAGTGGGTGCTATGTATGTGTGTCCCATGTTATCATTATTGTTTATCTAACTTTTCTCCTTCCCAGATCTCTGCTTACCTTTCTCTCTCCAGGAAACCAGTCTAAAGTGTCTGATATATGACCTGTTTATCCTCACAGACAGGCTTTCCAAAGTCGGAATTAATTCCAGGCCACAAGTCACAGCTAACAGCCCATGATGCTGTGTTAAGAATTCCCACAAGTGCTATGTGAATTATGACCAGCTACAGTGATCACCATACTCTAGCCTAACAATGCAATTTACCCATAAAATAAATTCTTTATAGGCAGATAACTTTTCCTGACAGTGTATACATCTGGGTTCTCAGTTGCAAGCAACAGAAATAGATCCTGGTTGAGAACCTCTCAGAATGACCAGCAGGTGATGGGAGTGTGAGCAGTGTTCCTTTAATCTTGCCATTTTTATAGGGACCTGGCCTTAAAAAATAAGCTCTGACATTTTCAACATCAGGCTTCTAAGGGTGCCCTGGGGATCAACATCCAAAAAATGGGAAAGTGATAAACGAGGAGACCTGCAGGGTCGGTCTCCTTGGCCAGGCCTGGAAGTTGTTGCTATTGTTCTGTGGCTCAGTGGTATCCAACTCTTTGCAGCACCATGGACTGCAGCATACCAGGCTTCCCTGTCCTCCACTATCTCCTGGAGTTTGCTCAGATTCATGTCCATTGAGTCAGTGATGCTATCTAACCGTCTCATTCCCTGCAGCCTTCTTCTCCTTTTGCCTTCAGTCTTTCCCAGCATTGGGGTCTTTTCCAGTGAGTAGAAAAGTAGCTCCATGCCATTGTCTGGAATTTAGTCACACGGTCTAACCACAAGGGAAGCTGGGAATATCTTCTTGCCATGTGCTTCAGGGAGAAAAGGAAGCAGTCTCTCCAACAGTAAGCAAGCACCAGTTACCACACCTCCCTGAAGCATCCACTACATAGGTTGTTCCAGGGAGTCAGACTCCCCAGGAAAGGAGATTGTGATAAGTTGCCCTGATATTTCACTTTTTAAAATGCCTTTCTTTTCTTAGACAAGGACAAGTCCCATTTGATTGATAAACCACCTAACTCTTCCTTTCATTTTACAATCTGGTCCAAAGAGCTGAGGCACGGCCAGATTCTAACATGGGTGGAAGCTTGCGGGTGGCAGGGCTCGGATAGTTGGGCAGGCTGCGTGTCCTGCACAGGACAGCCAAGCCCTGAGGCTGCAGCCCCCGCGGGGGTTTCCAGAGAGACCTTGCCTCCCCACACAGAGGTCCTGGTGTTCCATAGCCACTGGACAAAGATCCACTTGCCCCAGAGCACCTGAACTTGCACAGTTGACATGTATCTACTCTTGGAAAGACAAAGGATGATGGACAAGTGTGGGTTAGGCTACAGAGCAAAGGACAGATCTGCTCTGAGAGTCATGAGCTCCAGGTTTTGATTCGGATTTTGTCACTGACAAACTGGATCCCTTTGGGAGGGTCCCACAACATCGCTGAAGCCCCTCCCTTGCCTGTACAATAGGAACTTGAGTGAGCCAGCCACTTGTAGCCTGTGAAATTGAAAATGGACTCCACCACTTGTTAATTATATAGCTTTGAGTTAGTTATATGTTTGACCTCCCAAAGTTCCAATTTTTATCTGTAACATAATGTGTGTGTGTGTGTGTGTGTGTGTGTGTGTGTGCTCAGTCGCTCAGTTGTGTCTGACTCTTTGTGACCCCATGGACTGTAGCCTACCAGGCTCCTCTGTCTATGGAATTCTCCAGGCAAGAATACTGGAATGGATTGCTATTTCCTTCTCCAGGGGATCTTCCCAGCCCAGGGATCAAATCTTCATCTCCTGCCTTGCAGGCAGGAAATGCTTTACTACTGAGCTATGGGAGAAGCATATCAAGAGCTGCCATTTATTTCAAAGAGAGGAAAAGAGAATTACAAAAGGCATCTGAGATTGTAAGTGTGTCCGGGGTCCTCAGCCTGAGTGGGTGTTGAATAGCAGCCCAATCTCAGAATTGGGAAAAATCCTTCCTTCCCCCGCTCACTGCCTCACCAGTAAAACCCCTCCACACCCAGTGACCCCCCTCATCGGTAACGCCCATGCTCTGCCCAGCCAGCCATGCTGGGACCAGCTTTGTTAAGATTTCCAGCATCTCAACAGCAAAACATCTTCTGCTTTTCTGTTCTGAAAACCAAGCCCCTCTGACACAACATAGAACTTTTTAATCTTCTCACTCCTTCCTCCTACACAGCTACTTTGAAAACAAACAAATGTTCACAGACTGTTCTCATAGCCTAAATTAAGCCCCCGTGGGATTAAAAACAAAGTTGTCAGAAGCCCAAAAATCAGAGCCTTTGGAATCCCTGATACTAAACTCACATACAGGCCAACCCAGCAACTCATGGACATGTGACCTCTCAACATGGCCTACGTACCATCCAAGCGCCTCCAAATATGCATGAGCCTTTTTTATTTGCTTTTTGCATCCTGGTTCAATTCTGGTTTTCAGTTGGCCAGGGGTTTCAGTTCACTTATCTCCATATCTGTGCTGCAAAGGAGGAACAAAAGTGTTGTTTCAAAGGGAGATTTCACATCCAAACTATGAAAACTCTGAATTTTTTCAAGGCTACTTTTAATATCCATTTTTATTTATTAATTGGCTGTGCGGGTCTTAGTTAACGGGCATATGGGACCTAGTTCCCTGACCAGGGACCAAACTCAGGCTTCCTGCATTGGAAGCGTGGAGTCTTAGACACTGGTCCATCAGGGAAGTCCCCAGGCTACTTCTAAACAGATTTTCTTTATGAACATCTTTGCACGTACAGGGATGCCTTGTTGTCCAGTTGCATTTCACCAAAACTATGGCAGAGATGATGCCCATTTGCATTCCTCTGCATCTTATAGCTCTGCCCCCCCGCCCCTCTCCTCCCCCCCCTCCCCTTCCCCCCCCCCGCCGGGGGCCTGGTTAGGTTGGTGTTATGTGACCAGTGCTGGCCAATAAAATGTGAGCAGAAGCCATCCCTTTCATTCCAGGCTGAGATGGCTAAGAACTGGTGTGATCCTCCGCTTCCTCTTTTCCAGCCCCTGAGGCCTCCATCTCCCTCATCTGCAGATAGTGTAACTGCAAGATGGAGAAGAGCCACCTGACCCACATCAGACTCTGTGAGTGAGATTCAGGCCTGAAGCAGAGGGATGCAGCTACTGTGGCTGTATCAGTAACCTGAACTAATGTAGGATCAGTTTTCAGATGGGTTTCACCTTGGTTCGAAGCAGATGGTTCACTTTCAGCCCATCTCATGTTCTTGGAAGTGGGCCATTGGTGCAATTCATTATCCCAAGCTCATTTCTCAATCTTGTATGGCGCCTCTACCATGGGCCAGGCACTCCTGGACCTGAGGCTAGGGAGCTGAATAAATCAGTCCCCATATCTTCCCTAAAGGAGACTGTTCAGACAAGACAGACACACAGCCGTTGAACACTCCTGAACATATTGGTCTAGATGGCGTGAGCAAAATAATTCTCTCTAGGGAAATGTCTCAGCTCTGTCATAGGTGCTGACAGTAGGTACAGGAATCAAAGCATATACTTCCTTTGATCAGACTTAACTGGACAGATGTTCCATGGAATGACATTCACCTATGCTATTGATTCTTTAATTCCTCATCTATTAAGTACATAGTGACCCAGACCCATCTCATGTATGAGAAAAACTCCTACCCCAGGAAACAGCTGGAAATATGACAAATGAACTCACAGCAAACTCACAATTCATTATCTCAAGTTATAAAAAAATTAAAGCATACTTGAAGACTCATTTTGTATCCAGTGTGTGTGTGTTTGTGTCTCTGTGTGTTAGTCGCTCAGTAGTGTCTGACTCTTTGTGACCCCATGGACTGTAGCCCGCCAGGCTCCTCTGTCCATGAAATGATCCAGGCAAGAATACTGGAGTGGATTGCGTTTCCTTCTCCAGGGGATCTTCCCAACCCAGGGATTGAATCTGAGTCTCCCACATTGCAGTCAGATTCTTTACCATCTGAGCCACCAGGGAAGCCCTTTGTACCCACTAGGGTATAAAAAGGGAAAAGGAATCTTTTATATAAAACATCTATATTAGTTTGCTGAAAGTGCTGTAACAAAGTGCCACAAACTGAGTGACTTAATAGAAATTGATGGTGCCACAGTTTTGGAGGCCAGAAGGCGAAGGTCAAGGTATCAGCAGGGTTGGAACCCTCCGAGGATTGAGAGGGAGAATCTGTTGACACCACTCTCCCAACTTCTGGTAACTTGCTGAGGTCTTGGCTGGTCCTTGGACTCTCCACCTTGATCTCTGCCTCCAGCTTCACGTGACATTGCCCCTGTGTGTGGACCTGTCTACACATCTCTCCTTTTTATAAGGACACCAGTCAGACTGGATTAGGGGCCACCATAATGACCTCATATTAACTTGATCATCTACAACAACCCTATTTTTGAATAAGGTCACATTCACAGGTCCTGGGGTGTTAGGACTTCAGCATCCTTCAGGGGACACAATTCAACCCAGAACAATATCCAGCAAGGTTGGGCTAAACTGGTCTGCTTATACAGTGATGTTCCTAGCAGTAACAGTGGCTATAAAATGTGAAGGAAGTAACAGCATGTGCTAAGTCCCTTCAGTCGTCTCCGACTCTTTGCAACCCTATGGACTGTATAGCCCACCAGGCTCCACTGTCCATGGGATTCTCCAGGCAAGAATACTGGAGTGGACTGCCATGCCCTCCTCCAGGGGACCTCTCTCCTCCAGAAGATCCAAGGGATCTTCCTGACCCAGGGATAGAACCCATGTCTCTTGCATCTCCTGGATTGGCAGGCGGGTTCTTTACCACTAGCAGCACCTGGGAAGACTGCTGTGTGGGTCAAACCTGAGTGTTACCTCTTCCAGAGCCAAACAGAGGTGAGCAGAAAGTATTCTAAGTAATAGTTTGCAAAACTTTTTCTATATCCAAGTAACTTTAATTAGATTTGAATATATGTATATATTATACTCACAAAGGTTCATTTTCTACTGCTGCTAGAAATTTGATGGGAAAGCCTGAAAAGATCTGTCTTCAGGAAATAATCTAACAGAAGCTGAAGCCGCTTGATACAAAGATGATTGCAGAGGCATAATTGCTATTCCCAAACTGGAAACAAAGAGACATTATTTATTCAGCTAATATTTACTGAGCACCTTCTATCTGTAGGGCATTCCGCTAGGGGCTGGAGATGCAGTGGTAAAAAATTATTCTAGTTCTTATTTGCAAAGAGCCTACGGTCCAAATTGGTGAATGTCTTCAGGAATTGTATTCTTAACATGTTGCTACAACATGCAGGCATTAAATGATAATTAAGAAGATGCAAATACTATTTGAAATCCATAAAGATTAATTTAGAATGGCATCTACACAGTACTAGAACTGTTTGAAGTAGGCATGCTTGTTGACTTTTGTCTGTTGTGTTCACTTCTGTATGCCTGGCACATAATATATGCTCCATAAGAACTCAAAATGAATGATGAGTGTATTGAGGACTGAAACCATTATATGCACAGTCAAAAAATAAAAAAACAAACAAACAAACAAAAAAAAACAAGAAAGACAATTGTTGCACATGGGAAATGAGATCATGAATATGATTTCTTCCTGTTTTCCAAAAGTCTCTTCGATACAGTGTTACTAGAGTTTGTTGAAAATAAGTTGATAATTAAAAAAGAGAGTCCTAGCTGCCTCTAATGAAAACCTTAAAGAAATTAAAAATAAAAGAACTTTGGGATGTCCCCAGGGCTTGTGGCACTAGACAAGCATGAAGCTATTGCAAAGGTCAAAGGGGGGACATGGGGAGGAAACTAAGAAAGTGACAGGGCAGTGAGGAGGACCTGATTGGAGAGGATTTCTCATCTTCTCCACTCCAATGCTTTAATGCTGCCCTGGCTCTGTTCCCCTTTCTCTCTGTGCTTTTCTAGAAAGAGTGAGACTGGTTGTCCACATCTGTGTGACTTGAAGCTACATTTAGAAAAGCTTAATTGGGCAAAATTCTGGTGTGGTCAACCAGTTGAGACATGAATACAAAATTTCTGCCTGTTTTGACAAAAATGCTGTTGCTGTGCTTTGTCGTCCAGTCGTGTCCGACTCTTTGTGACCCCGTGGACTGTAGCCCGCCAGGCTCCTCTGTCCATGGGGAATCTCTAGGCAAAAACACTGGAGTGGGTTGCCATGCTCTCGTCCAGGGGATCTTCCCAACCTAGGGATCAAACCCTGGTCTCCTGCACTGCAGGCAGATTCCTCACCGTCTGAGTCACCAGGGAAGCCCAAGAATACGTGCGTGCAAATCAAACCCCAAATAACCTCTCAGCATCCGATGGGCGCTTGCAAGTCCCTTGACTGATGTGACTTGACAGTCCCCTCCCTTCCACTCCTCCCAACATATGCAGAAGCAATCCACCCACAAACCTTATATATTCTCCCTAAAAACATCTCAACGCCTTCCAACTCTCTCCACCCCATGGCCACCATACCATCTAAATCTAAGTGCCCAGGAACTTTTTGTTGGATTCCTGCAATGCCCCCTGCTGGTCTCACAGCTTCTACCCTTAGCTTCCCTGGCCCATTCTCTGCACAGGAGCCAGAGAGATGTTTTTATAATAATAAAAAAAAAAAAAAGAACACACAACTCATAGGACTTCCCTGGACTTCCTTCCCTCATGGAGTCCAGTGGTTAAAACTCTGTGCTTCCAAATCAAGGGGGCGCAGGTTCAAACCCTGGTGCGAGAGCTAAGATCTCACAGGCCCCATGCTGCAGTAAAAAACAAATACATGAATGAAAATAAAATTAAAATTAAAAAAGAAAACCACAACCCAGAGCATGTCACTTCCTCTTCAAGTCACCTCAGTGGGGCCCATTTCACTCAGGCTCTGATCCTTAACGCAGACTGTAAGGTTCACCTTGTGACCGTCTCGCCGCTCTCCTGCCCTTCCCCTCACCGAGCCCTCACTCACTTCACTGACCACACTGGTCTCTCTCAAGCTCCCCAGTGAGTCAAGCTCTTTCCTGCCCTGGGGCCTCTGCACATGCTTTCTTCCTGCCCAGAATGTCCTCTCCACTCTCTGCCTAGTGAACAGACATTCGGTTTTCAGCTCTCAGCTTAAAGTCTTCTTCAAAGGGTCTTTGCTAACCTCTCCATATAGGTAGGTTAGAAACTCCTGCTATTTATTTTTTTTACAATATTGTAAAGTAATTAGCCTCCAACTAATAAAAATAAATGAAAAAAAACTCCTACTATTACTTCGTACTTAACTTTCATGTTGTTGTTTTGTTGTTCAGTCACAGCAATAGTCGTGTCTGGCTCTTTGTGAACCTTGAGACTGCAGCCTGCCAGGCTCTTCTGTCCATGGGATTTCCCACAACAATACTGGGGTGGATTGCCATTTCCTTCTCCAGGGGATCTTCCTGACCCAGGGATCAAACCTGCGTCTCTTTTGTCTCCTGCATTGGCAGGTAGATTCTTTTCTACTGAGCCACAAGGGAAGCCCACTTAACTTTCATACACTTATCTAAATACATAAATGTATTTAAATACCCTGTTTATCTTTGTGATTATGGCTTAATGTCTGCCTCTCCCAGTAGCCTATAACGTCTATGAGGGCAAAGACCATGTCTGCTTTGCTCCTCATTTTATACCCACCCGGCCCTAGCGAGCTACCTGGTTCACAGTGAGCCCTCAGCATAGATTTACTGAATGAATGATCCAATGAACCAACCCAGACATCAGTTCAATCACAAGAAAAATTTCCTGGTTGTGCCCTTCATCGGTTGAATCCAGACTTATTTAAGAGTTACACAATGAAGAGTAACTGAAACATCTGCTAACACGGAGGATGTATTCCAAGGACGTACTTCTCGGTTTGACGGTTTATTTCTAGAGAGAGAAGTGTAGCAGGCAATGAGATGTAGTTCAAGGTGCCAGATAAAGGATTGCCTTGAAAACATCATTAGATACTTTATAAATTAGGCAATTTCAGGCTGTGAGGGATAAAGATATACTCAGTTTGTCTCAGTAAATGGAAGTCTATCAGTTAGACTCTTAATATTGTATGTGACAGAGGACCCATCTCAAACTGCCTTAAATAACAGACAGGATTTATTGGCTTCACATTGGAAAAGTCTAGAGACAAGGTTGTCTTTCTTTGGGAAAGGCTTGATGCTGAGGCTTAATGATGTCACTAGGGCCAGTTCCTTTCTGCCTCTGACCTGCTCTCCACTCATGGTTTTGTCCCAAGGCAGCATATGGTCATCCAGGTTCTCATTTCATGAAAACAAAAGGGCTGCTGTGGTCCAGACCTCACGTCCTCACACCCCCCTGAGCTAGAGATGGATCACCTGCTCAGTGACACTGGTCTGAATGGCCAGGTGTGTGTGGGTGGTGGTGAGGGCATGAACAAAGGCACAGAGGTGAGAACACAGAAATGGCATTCACAGGACGGGGAGCGCAGCCTATTTGACGAAGCCTTCCGTGAGGAAACACAGATGGAAAAGCAAGTGGAGGGTCTCGAATGCCAGGCTGGGCGTCTCAACCTGTCCACAATATGGAGTCCCCGATGACTTAGTTTAGGTGAAGACGTGGCTCGAATCAGTGTTTCAGGAAGACGTGCCTGATGATGTAAGTGGAACAGATTCCAAGTCAGGAAGAAACTCAGAAACATTCAGATTAAGAGGGGCTTAGTATCTCGACTATGGTTGGGATGGCGAGGATGAAAAAGAAGGGGTGGATTCGAGAAACTTGGCCAAGGGAGAACTGCAGGGACCCAGTGGCTCATCCGAACCAGAAGGAAGCAGGCGGGGAGAAGGGGTGGACAGGCTGGAGGATCCAGCTCCCTGCCTTGACTAGATGGACCTTTGTTGGCAAAGTAACGTCTCTGCTTTTTAATCTGCAGTGAGTTGGGGGCAGTGGGGGGGGGGGGGCCTGGAGTATTCCAGGCAGGGGAAGGAAATTGGCCGCCAGCGCCAGGCGTCACGGACTGATGCATGAAAGCCAGAGGGAGAGGCACCGTTGCAACCAGGGCGGGAACTGATGAGAACCGACACGACGGCAGAGGCGGCAGGAAGAGGAGCCCAGTAAGGGAAGGGCAGACGGGACCGAGGCTGGACCACGGGGAGGAAGAGGGGGTGCTTGGAGCCGGCCAGGAGGCACCCGCGCCCCTCCGTCCGGTCACCGCCGGGTCCTCAGTGACCCCTGAGGGGCAGGGGTCCTCCCAGCCAGGCTCTGCAGGGAGTCGGGTAGGTCCCTCTCCATCCCCCGTCCAGTCACAGCCCAGGGGCTGATGTGAGAGTCTGGGGGTCTCTGCCGCAGGAGCCTGGTCTTAAAAGGCGCCAAAGCCAAGTCCTGAGTGTTAGGAAGACCCGAGCAGAAGGCTACTGAGGGCTTGAATCCCAGCACCTGCTGCCAGGGGGAGACCCTCACAAGGTTGGTGTCGCTTCATGGGCAGCGGGTCCCTGAAGACCAGGAGGACTCTACCGGGCTTCATCACTTCACTTACACAGAGTCACCTGAACCAGTGGTTTCTCCAGGAGCCTCATTAAAAAAGAAAAAAAAGTCCGAATTCTGACTGTTAGCTTTTCATACACCTGAAAAGTGACTTTTGGAATTCCATATCCTCAAGATATAAGGATATTTGTTATATCCTTATAACAAATAAAGATCAGCAGCCCCCCCCCCCCCCCCCGCCGCCAAGTTGACACTCACAGAGAAGAAAAGTGGGTTTCACAGTGCCAGCCTGCACCCAAGGGCTCTGCCCCTGACTAAGATGTCCATCTGCACTCACATTTGCTCCAAGCTATTTCCTTTTTTGGGCTTCCCAGGGGGCGCTAGTGGTAAAGAATCCGCCTGTCAATGCAGCAGACAAAAGAGGCTCAGGTTTGATCCCTGGGTCGGGAAGATCCCCTGGAGGAGGGCATGGCAACCCACTCCAGTATTCTTGCCTGGAGAATCCCATGGACAGAGGAGCCTGGCAGGCTACAGTCCCGGGATTGTAAAGAGTTGGACACAGCTGAAGTGACAGCACGCACGCATTTCCTTCTTTAATAAAAAATGGAGTAATATTCAGTACATCTCCCAAAATCAAGATATTTATATATGTATAAACCCAAAAATATCATATGATTATGAAGCCCATTAATAAAACACACCACTGAGGAAGACTCTAGTCTTCCTGAGCTCAGAGAACGCCTTTAAATTCCACCCACAGCACCTGATGGCAGTGTTCCCATTGCAGAACTAAGGATACAATGAACGCATAAGAGTATGCTGTACTTGAAACCAGTGAGGAAAATTACTGTACACTGTTTTAATCATGGCGACTCACAATTTTGGTGTAGTTTTCTTCTTACTCATATTTTAATGTTGAAACAAATATGCAAATGTATGCTAAAGGTATAGCTAAGCAAATTACCCTTTGCATTTGAAGAAGCACTCCAGCAAATGATAAAATGGGATCATCATTCTGACAAAGAGATCTAGAAACAGACTTGGGAACAGCGGACGACATGCAAGGGGAGCTTGATCCTGGAGACACAGCTCTTTGGGGAGCTTGTGTGAACATGTGTTGAGAGGTTCAGAGAGAAGAGGCTGTCCTCCACCCCTCAGTTCCTCCTGAGACCTTCTGGATGCAGAGCCTGGATCTGTCCAGGATCTAAGAGGGGCTGCTAAAGCTTGCAAGGGTGTGGGTTTATCATGTGCTTCCTCACACGGTTATCTCCATGATCCCATCAAAGCCATAAGCCACATGGTCAGCTTCAGACCAGCGTTCAGTTCAGTTCAGTTCAGTCGCTCAGTCGTGTCCGACTCTTTGCGACCCCATGAATCGCAGCACGCCAGGCCTCCCTGTCCATCACAAACTCCCAGAGTTTACTCAAACTCATGTCCATCGCGTCAGTGATGCCATCCAGCCATCTCATCTTCTGTCGTCCCCTTCTCCTCCTGCGCCCAATCCCTCCCAGCACCAGGGTCTTTTCCAGTGAGTCAACTCTTCACATGAGGAAGCCAAAGTATTGGAGTTTCAGCTTCAGCATCAGTCCTTCCAATGAACATCCAGCATTAAAATCAAGAAACACCATCCATGAACCCCAGAGCCGCTTCAAAATAGTCGAAGTTCTTTCCGTGCATTTCCTAAACAGAGTCACAGACAAAAATCTCTCCTTTATCCATCTGTTCCCTCACATCTCTTTCCTCAAATCTACCTGAAAAATCCCTCCCCAGCCATCCACTGGGCAGGCAAAGCTGTCCTCTGACAACAGGAGACCCTTTCCAGTGGACAGGGCGGGGAAGGTGAGGGTCCTCAGATGCAAAACCCTCTCAATGGGCAAGGAACCTGGGACCCTCATGTCTGACTCATTTCAACCCACCCTCCCTATTTCCTGTTGAATATGTCAGAGCGCGAGCCTCTGCAGCAGGGGGACCATCGACTGCAGAGGAAAATCCAACCACAGATGAATAGCCTGGAGAGACCTGTTTGCTCGGATGCACTATACAGGATGCTGGTGGGGGTTCCCTGGGCGCAGCTCCATGGAGGAAGCCTTGCTGTCGCCACAGGCGTAAAGAATCATCAGATCTAAGTGAACAACAAGGTTGTAAACACGAGCATCGCCAGCAGACAGCATTCTAACAGATCTGGATTCCCCTCCTCCCCTTGCCTAGCTCGGGGTCCTAACTCAGCTTCCTTTAGCCAGTGGCTCCTTCCACCAGTCACCACCCCTCCGCGGCCATCTCCTACCTGGTGGCCCCCTCCCTCCCCATCATGCCTGGTGAAAAGGGTTTTTTATTGAGCCACCAAGGGAGGGCCCAGACTAAACCTTCAAATCCATCTTTTAAATGCATGGGTTGCTGTAAACCCAGGCCTTGTCTCCTACTATCACTGCATCCCCTCTTGCCCCAACTGAGCAATTCTTACCCTCCGCCAGTATTTCCTGGGCCCATTTTAAGAGCTGGGTGCCCAGGAGGAAAGCTGCAAGGAGGTAGGAAGATAAAAGAGGGCTGTGAAGAGAGCCTCCCTCCTTCACACCAGGGATCTGATCTTCCTGGCTAGTTTCTCCCTCCCAGACAAACTGCTCTGGCCCAGCTTCCCATATTGATCTAATCAAAAGTCCAAACACAATTTCGGGACTGTCAAAACAGGACCCGAAGACCTGAGGCCGACAATTAACATAAGTCAAGGCCACCCACCCGCCCCGTGCTGTCTCATTGAGACGCCCTGCTCCAGGCGTGCGACTGCCACCAGCGGGCAGTTGTGCTGGGGAGTCCTGATGTTGGGCTGGAAGCTATAATTACCTGGTATATAATTTGGCTGCTAAATGGATTGTTTACAAAGGTGCGTGTGATGAAGGCACGGGCATGGCAGCGCATAGCAACAAGGCTGGTTGGGAGGGGCTGCTGCAGACTCTGACCTCCCGAGTCACCTGGGCCCGGGGCCACGTGATGTGTGGAAACACCTGGCCTTCCATCCTCAGGTGTCATCAGTAATGAACCCTGGGTGGAAGGAGACTCCCCTTGGCACAAGACAGGAGATGGAGGTCTGCTGAGCCCCAGGCCTCCAGGGTCAGCTTGGAAGGAAAACAGGTCTGGCGGAAGCCCCAGGGGTCCAGTGGAAAGGTCAAGGTCACAGGGTTTTATTCTAGGCAGGTCCTGGAGTTGGAGACTGTCCCATTAAAGCTGCACGTGACTGCCGGCATCAATCTCTTGGCACTATGGTTGAGATGTCAGAAAGCCTTTCTGAGACCAGAGAAAAGACTTGTCAAAAGCAAGATGATATCGCCTAGGGACAAAGACAAAGCCAAGGCCCCATTTGGGGACCTGGAAAAAGCTAGAGACCCAAAATATGAATACTGGGTTGAACACAAAAGGCCTGCGGTATCTGGTCATCTCACAGGTCAAACATGCTTTGGTAATGAAATGCTCTTTTAAAACAAAGCAAAAGAAGTAGATATAGAAAGTAAACTTATGGCTACCAAAGGGGAAAGGGGGTAGGGGAGAGATTAAATTAGGAGTTTGGGATTCAGTTCAGTTCAGTTCAGTTCTGTCGCTCAGTCATGTCCGACTCTTTGCAACCCCATGGACTGCATCACGCCAGGCCTCCCTGTCCATCACCAACTCTCGGAGTTTACTCAAACCCATGTCCATTGAGTCGGTGATGCCATCCAACCATCTCATCCTCTGTTGTCCACTTCTCCTCCCACCTTCAATCTTTCCCAGCATCTGGGTCTTTTCAAATGAGTCAGTTCTTCACATCAGGTGGCCAAAGTATTGCAGTTTCAGCTTCATCATCAGTCCTTCCAATGAATATTCAGGACTGATTTCCTTTAGGATGGACTGGTTGGATCTCCTTGCAGTCCAAGGGATTCTTAAGAGTCTTCTCCAATACCATAGTTCAGAAGCATCAATTCCTCAGCACTCAGTTTTCTTTATAGTCCAACTCTCACATCCATACATGACCACTGGAAAAACCATAGCCTTGACTAGACGGACCTTTGTTGACAAAGTAATGTCTCTGCTTTTTAAGATGCTGTCTAGGTTGGTCATATCTTTTCTTCCAAAGAGAGAGCTTCTTTTAATTTCATGGCTGCACTCACCATCTGCAGTGATTTTGGAGTCCCCAAAAATAAAGTCTGTCACTGTTTCCATTGTTTCCCCATCTATTTGCCATGAAGTGATGGGACTGGATGCCATGATCTTAGTTTTTTGAATGTTGAGATTTAAGCCAACTTTTTCACTCTCTTCTTTTCACTTTCATCAAGAGACTTTAGTTCCTCTTCACTTTCTGCCATAAGGGTGGTGTCATCTGCATTTCTAAGGTTATTGATATTTCTCCCGGCAATCTTGCTTCCTGCTTGTGCTTCATCCAGCCCGGCATTTGGCATGATGTACTCTGCATATAAGTTAAAAAGCGGGGTGACAATATACAGCCTTGACATACTCCTTTCCTGATTTGGAACCAGTCTATTGTTCCATATCCAGTTCTAACTGTTGCTTCTTGACCTGCACACAGATTTCTCAGGAGGTAGGTAAGGGAGTCTGGTATTCCCATCTCTTTAAGAATTTTCCACAGTTTGTTGTGATCTACACAGTTAAAGGCTTTGGCATAGTCAATAAAGCAAAATAGATGTTTTTCTGGAACTCTCTTGCTTTTTTGATGATCCAGTTTGGGATTAGCAGATACAAACTACTATATATAAAATACATAAACAACAAGGTCCTTCTGTATACCACATAGAACTCTATTCAATATCCTATAATAAACCACAATGGAAAAGAATATGAAAAATTTATATATATATATATATATATATAAAACTGAGTCACTTTATTGTACACCAGAAACTAAGACAGTATTGTAAATTAACTATATTCCAATAAAAGTAAATAATAAATAAATAAAACAAAGAAAAGCCCCAACACAATGAACATTTACTTCAAAAGAATTTAAGAATTTAAAAGAAATTATCTTTCTAATCTTAAGAACTGAAATTTTGGAAAAGCATGGGAAAATTTGAGGTGTTTGGTGAAGAGGAAATAAATCACAAGAGGGATGGAAAACTGGACCCAAGAAGAAAGGGTAAAGATTTCAACGGTACTCACTCCACACAGAAGCAGGTAAGCAGGGGGCTAGACCCTCACAGCACTCAGTATTCTCAGAAATTCTAGGCACAATGGTACTGAATTCCACCTACCTCGGGTCTTCCTGGACCATGTCCCGGGAGCCTCAGTTAATAAGGCAGTTAAGTTACTTCAGGCAGGTCTGACTCTGTGACCCTAGGCACTATAGTCCTCTGTCCATGGGATTCTCCAGGCAAGAGTGGATTGCCATGCCCTCCTCCAGGGGATCCTCCCTGAGTTAATAAGGTCCCGAGATAATACCAACATGAGTTTCACCTGCAAAGTGATCCCGTGCTCCCTGTCAGCTGGAGGCTGGGTGACTAGGAGTCATGTCCTCTCTCTCCCCAGTGGTGACACTCAGGGCACATACTCAGTACCCACTAGGCACCAGGCATGCTGGGAAGCCTGGGCATCCTTGCTCAGCAACACGACAGACTCCATTTTCCAGAGAAGGAAGCACTTCCTAAGAGTGTGGATGATCAAGTGTTAGTCGCTCAGTCACGTTCAACGCTTTGAGACCCCATGGACTGTAGCCTGTCTGTAGCTCCTCTGTCCATGGGATTCTCCAGGCAAGAATACTGGAGTGGGTAGCCATTCCCTTCTCCAGGGGATCTTCCCGATTCAGGGACCCAACTCCAGTCTCCTTCATTGCAGGCAGATTCTTTACCATTGGCGCCACCGGGGAAGCCCCATGGATGATCAAACACATGGAAAATTCCAATCAAAGTTACGGACCTAAAGAATGAAGAGGACAATTTTATGTCTTGGCGGGAGGACAAAATCTGACCCCAGGACCTTTCCACCCCAAGCAGCCAGTAGAAGAGCCTAGGATTGTCCAGAAGCTCTCTCTGCTCAGCCACCTGCCCCTCCTTTTCTCAGGTTGAACAGTGTTTCCAGGCAGCAGAGAGGAGTGATGGCCGTCTAGTTCTGAGATCTGTCTGTCCTGTCTGACTTGAGTCCTGGCTCTGGGCCTAGGGTCCAGAACCTTTCACCAGCCTACTTTCTGATGAGGTGGACAGTTTGGGTCTTGTCTAGCCCCTGAAAGGAGCCAGAGTCCCTGAGGGACCCCAGCAGGGAAGAAACAGAGCAACAGACACACCCTGACTCATGACTCTTCTCTCCTCCAGCCAACAGCTAAGCTCAGCTGGAAGCGAGAGGGCAGGAGAGCCAGGGGACACAGGCCACAAAGGACAGCCTCCGGGATGCTGAGCAGAGTGGAGATGGACGGAGAATGAATGAGGACTTGAGGGACAACTGGAGACCAGTGCAGATGGTAAGGCGTGCAGCCGGGATTGGGAATGACCACCCGGTGGAGGAGAAGGCAGAGCAATTGATGTGGAACATTTAGCCCCAGCTGGACTTCAGTCCCAGCACCCTCCAGGCAGTCCAGGAGAGCACTTTCAACGCATAAACCATCTATTGTCCTGCCCTTGCCACTGTCCACCAGGACCCAAGAAGACAGGGCTGCAGTCTTGAGTCCCATTAGTGGAGGAGGGCCAGTGGGTGAGCATGTGGGGGAAATCACTTCTGCACAACACGTCCAGCCCGGCAGCACAGGGCCTGGAGGTTGAGGGGGACAAAATCAGAACTCCGTGTCACAAACACCTTCTCGTCTTCGCTAAGGATGCTCCCTCTTCTACAGGCATTATGCTGTGACACTCAGTGGGTTCAGTCCTCTGCATTCAGACGAGCCAGCATCTTCAACAGACACAGGAGTCGATGCTCAGCTACAGGGGAAGGAGACAGGGTGGCCCCGGGGAGGCGCAGGGTGTGGAGAGGAGCCACACGGGAATGAGGGGAGGAAGGAAAGCGGGGAGATTTTGTACAATCCCAATGAGAATAGCCACCAAAGATGCCTGTGTACGTATGTGTGTGTTAGTCACTCAGTCATATCTGACTCTTTGCCACCCCCTGGAATGTAGCCAGCCAGGCTCCTCTGTTCACGGGATTCTCTAGGCAAGAATACTTGAGTGGGTAGCCACTCCCTTCTCCAGGGGATCTTCCTGACCCAAGAATCAAACCCGGGTCTCCCACTTTGCAGGCAGATACTTTATCTGAGCCACCAGGGAAGCCCAAATATGCCTAACATTTAAAAATAATTTTAAAAGATTTTTTAAAAATATTATTATTGGGCAATGCAGCATGTGGGATCTTAGTCCCCTGACCAGGGATCAAACTTGCACCCCTTGTATTGGAAGGGTAGAGTCTTAACCACTGAGCAACCAGGGAAGTCCACCTAAACTTCTGATAGAGATAAAACAGCTACTGATAATGATAACCATTTCGGTTTTGCTCGACTATGATCTCTAGATTACAACGTCTCATTACCACTCCCCTCCCTCCCGCCTTAAAAAAAAAAAAAAAAAATCGGACTTTTTGGTTTCTTTCTGTTTGAAGAAAGTCAACTTCAAGAATGACTGACTGCATTCTCATTCAAAACCAGTCTGAAGTCTGGGCAGGGCCTGCAGACATTTTGTCTCCTCTCTGCCTCTGTCCCGGGCTCCATCTAGCGTCCACCATCCAGTACTACACTCTTCATCCCACTTTTGAAGGTGTCTTTTTTTTTTTTTTTCCATAATGAGCTGGTTTCATAGAAAGTCATGAGACTTGATAGGGGGGGAAAATTGGCTTCTGTGACAGAAATTTTTTAAAAGTGGTTGAGCAATAAAGACTTCCCATTTATTGGTTTTCACACATGATTTTGCCTGAGCCAAACCAAAGACTCATGACTCTCAAAAACAATGAATAGGCAGAGTACAGAGGGTTTGGGCAGTTTTCCCAGGACTGTCTTGTTTTTAGGACAGATGTCTGTGTGGACATAGGAAAAGATGACTGATTTGCACATGGAATACACACACTTTTCAGGGTCAGGTCTCAAACAGCTAAGACTTACTGGAGTTCTTGTTTGGCGCTGAACTGTGCCCCCACCCCAAATTCAAATCAATCCTAACCCCAAGTTCCCCGGGACAGAACCACACTGGAGATGAGGCAGTTAAGTTAAAAGTACGACTAGTGTCCTTATAAGGAGGGGAAATTTAAACACAGACTGTGTAGACACGGGGAGTAACCAGGTGAGGACACAGCGAGAAGATGGCCACCCACCAGCCAAGTGGAGAGACCTCGGGAGATCCCAACTCCACTGGCACCTGGATCTTGGACTTCCAGCCTCCAGAGCTATGAGACAATAAATTTTTCTTGTTTAAGCCCTTCAGGCTGCGGTGTTTTGTTATGGTGGCCCTAGCAAAACTAATACAGCCCCTAAACTTTTTTTTTTTTTTTTAATGTTTATACTTATTTGGCTGGACCAGGTCTGAGTTGAAGCACTCAGGGTCTTTAGTAGTGGCATGCGGGATCTAGTGCCCTGATCAGGGATGGAACCCCAGGACCACCTGCATTGGTAGTGAGGAGTCTTAGCCAATGGACCACCAGGGAAGCCCCTCCCCCTAAACTCCGCCCCCCCCCCCCCCCCCCAAGCAGGACAAATGTTGGGACAGCAGAGGAAATACTGGTCACATTAAGGTACGAGTGACCAGTGCAAGTTTTGTGTCCCTACGTCTCATACACAATGAGTTCCAAACTCTGCAACGTTGGGCAATAGCTTTGGGAACCGCCTTTGCCCACTCCTCCCTCCCGTCCGTAGGGGCGCTAATAAGAATTAAACCTATCCTGGGACTGGGTTCATTGGCGGAGGTTTAGGAGAATCAAGACCCTCCCCGGGGGGCAGTTGGATGACAGATCTGCCTTGGACCACAACCAGATGTGTAAACTTGGGTAAGTCACCGCTCCTCTCCCAGCCCTGGTTTTGTCCTCTGTAAAACGAGAGCGGCCGGGTTGCTAGGAAAATTAAAGGCGCTCATTTCACAGGGCCTCTGGCTCCTATCTGCTCAGGACACCCACCAGCCACATCTAAGCCGGGGGGTGAACACCAGGATCTTAAGGTGGGGAGGAGGGTGCGGAACCCGGACCGCCCTCCTCTCCAAAGAAGAGAGGGAGAAGCTGATTGTGCGCGTGAAGACCTTTAAACACCCTTGTTTTCTGCCCCTTGCAGTGCCCAGGGGAAGCCCGGATAAAAGCCAACTTCAGAAAATTGCTTCCAGTGACCTTGGATTTCATGACCTCTCCAATCAGGATACAGGGGCCTTTGGCGAGAAATTCAGACTCGGATTTTCAAAGCACAGAAGCCCGATGGCTGCAGCACCTGCACCAGCAAAGGGCAATCCGGCGCGAGGAGCCAGACCCCCGGGGAACCGCAGCGCCGACTCAGCCGTCTCCGAGCGAGATCGATCTCCATCCGGCAGGGCCGTTTCCTTCGCCCGGCCCCGCGGCTCCGGGGCTGCGGCCGCGCGCGGCCAATTAGGGACTCGGGGACCCGACGGCGCAGCGCTCCGGCCGGCGCCGCGCCCTCCCCGCCCGGCCGACCGCTCGCCCGCTTCGCTGGGGGCGAGGACAGCCCGCGTCCCCTCGCCAAGCGGGCGCTGCCCACGGTGAGTCCCTGCGCGCGCGGCCGCGCGCTGAAGGCGCTGAGGCCCCGCGGCCCCCGCGTGGTCCCCGCGATGGGGGTGGGGCGCGGCGCCCCCTGGCGGACATCGGCTCCCTCGAGCCGCTTCAGATGTTCAAGTTCGGTCATCTGGGGCGGTTTTCCAGCTAAAACATACACACGCAGGCAGGCACACGCCGGCACACACTCACACACACGCAGTCACACACTCACACACGCAGGCACACACACGCACGCACGCACTCACTCACAAATAAAAGCCAGATGAGAGATTTCAGTTGGGTGCATCCGAGATCTCAGTGGCAAGATTCACACAGGCTGAGTCAAAGAACAGAAAAGCAATAAAAACGAAAAATGGGTTCGGCCAGAAAACTGTTGAGAAGGCTCTGGAACTGAACGCTATGTACCCAACAGCCACAGAACACTCGGTGTTCCGTCTGGACTTATCTGCCCCGGGAAATAGAGGCGTGTGGCATTTCTCTCCTGGAACCACTGTGTATTTGGCAAGGAAGGAATGCTTTGCAAATGCCACTTGCTTTTTTTTTTTTTTCCTGAATGTATAATACTGACTCATGAAGGCTACTGTCAGAAAAGGGAATGTCTCCTGTAGGCTCAATGAAGAAGAGACTTAAAGCACCATAAACTTAAGGAGTTTCATTTGTTGGTTTGATGGAAGTAGAAATGATAAGTAACTGTGTTCATATGAACGTCTGAAAAAGCTTGTAATGCTCTGTGACAACTCTAATCCAGCCTTGTGTTTTATTCCCTTCATAAAACATTTAAATGTGGAAAATGTCTAGGAGTTTCAGCCATCTGCGGCAGGCAGTCGGCCCCGTGATGGGGGGCCCTTCTTCTGTCACTCATTCTGTGCGTGGATGGCAGTGTGGTCAGTCATGCAATGGGATCTCATATAACCCCCAGCAGAGGTAACAGGCTGACACTTCTGCACAGAGCTGCAGGCGATGGAGAGAGAAAAAAAGAGGAGGAGACAAGGCGAGAGAGAGAGAGAGAGAAATGCTCTTGTTGACTTTGCAAACTAAATTAAAAGACATGTCCTTTTTGGACCAAATCAAAAAGATGGCACTGTGTCCCTCAGGGCCTGGGGTTCTCAACCCTGGGGAAACCAGAGGGGCAGAGGAGCCAAGAGGGGTGAAGGGTCTCCTGGACGGCCCAAGGCCCAGCCTGACTCAGAGGACATCTTGGTCCATGCTTGACCACATGGAGGCCATCTTCGGTCATTCTTGAGAAAAGTCAAAATGATGGTCCAGGCTTTGTACCCACCACTCGGCCTGTGCAAGTCAGGGCTGCACTTCCTGCCTGGAGCGGCAGGAAGAGAGGTTGGTTACTCCGTGTGGATATTTAAACACCCCTGTTTGTTGAATTCTGCTCAATGTTATGTGACAGCCTGGATGGGAGTGGAGTTTGGGGGAGAATGCATACACATATATGTACGGCTGAGTCCCTTTGCTGTCCAGCTGAAACTGTCACAGCATTGTTAATCCGCCATACTCCAATATAATATGAAAAGTGAAACAATAAATAAACAATAAACACCCCTGTTCTCCCCCACTCAGCCCTGCCATTACCATTCAGGAGAAATGGAAGCGCCTGGGGCACTGGAGGTTGAAATGGATCTAGGGAGTAGAGACTTTCAGAAGTGGGGGAAGGGAGGGATCTTAAATTTACATAATTTGGAAAAATGTTATAGGTTCTGCTTTAGCTTTTGTGTTAAGTGATCAACTCGAGTCATTATACATTTACAAATACTTTTTAATTGCAGAGGACAGGAAAAGTTGGAAAACAAAGCAGTAAGGAATGAAGGCAACTTGATGTCTGTTTATTGGTGAAATAATAACTTTTCTTATCTAATCAAGACTAGTTAAGACCAAAGAGAGCCAGCACCACTCCATTATTATGGTAGCAAACATGTGACACCTGTTGTGGCCAAACATGCTTGTGATGAAAGTCCTAACATCTTTGCTTATCTGCAGATGTAATGGAACTCTGCATATTTTTTTTTTTCTTCTCTCTCTTTTTTTTCTCCTCTCTTTTTTTTTTCTGCATACTTTACATTGTTGATTCTCAAAAAGTGTCACCTTGGAACATATTCAAGATGCAGATTTTCAGGTCTCTTCCTAGACCTCCTGAATAAGAAACTCTGAAGGTAGACTCAGCAGTCTGCTTTAACAAGCCCTTCAGCCTGCAATGCAGGAGACCCAGGTTTGATCCCTGGGTAGGGAAGATCCCCTGGAGAAGGGAATGGTTACCCACTCTAGTATTCTTGCCTGGAGAATGCCATGGACAGAGGATCCTGGCAGGCTCCAGTGCTTGGGGTTGCAAAGACTCAGACACGACTGAGCGACTAACACACACCAGGCGATTCTGACACTCTAAAGTTGAAGAACCTCTGCTCTGCATCATATCTTCCTTGTGCTGTCAAGTATTTAACTTTGATCTGAAAGTCAGAGTAAATCCATGAGTGATGGACTTAAAGTCAAGTTTGGAATATGGAAAATAAAAGGTTGACAAATATGAAATCATCATTCGCAACTCTTACTAAGTGTAAGACACTGCATAAATCAGCAGACAGCCTATGAGAAGAGACAGATAAGATGAAAGGGGAGGGGAACAGGCTTCATGGAAGCTGGAGGGAGGTATATGGTGATGAGCCACGGGCACTGCTGCCAGCCAGGCCCATTGAACATCTCCATCACTGATAATAAGCCAGTGCTTACCAACTTTAACATTTGCAGATCTAACTAAGGGATTCGTGGAAATCCCAAATTGATAGATCTGGGAAGACAGCAACAGAACTGGGAAGATGGTTTAAAGCTAATAGTTTGTCATTTATTGGGGATAAAGTATTGCAGTCAGTGGGCTTCCCAGGTGGCTTAGCAGTAAAGAATCCACCTACCGATGCAGGAGACACGGGTTTGATCCCTGGGCCGTGAAGAACCCTTGGAGGAGGGCATGGCATCCCACTCCCATATTCTTGCCTGCAAAATTCCATGGACAGAGGAGCCTGGTGGGCTACAGTCCATAGAATAGGGTCACAAAGAGTCAGACATGACTAAAGCAATTTAGCCACACACAAAGAAAATATACTCAGTGTAAGAGTCAATGGTACAACATGACCACCAGAAGACGTTAATGAGACGTTAAGCTCTCTTAAAGAAAGCCTTGTCTTTTAAGGGGAGTATGGTAGACTGGAAAAATTCCCTCCAAAGCTACCCTCGTCCTTATCTCTGGAGCCTGTGCATGCTACCTTGTAAGGGCTTTGCTCTGCACGTGTGATGAAGTTAGGGGTCTTGAGATGGGGAGATGGTCCAAAATTATCCACGTGAGCCCTAAATGCAATCAGATGCATTCCTCTTAAGAGGGAAGCAAAGGGAGATATTACCAAATACAAAAGAGACAGTGCTGTGAAGGCAGATGGAGGCCTTGAAGAGTGGAGCTGGCCTTGAAGTGCTGGCCTTGAAGAGTGGAGCAAAGCTGCCACAAAACCAAGGAAAGCCGGCTGCCACCAGGAGCCAGAAGAGACAACAGTCTCAGGGTGGGTAGGGGGTGGGGGACAGTCCTGCCGACACCTTGATTTTGGCCCAGGAATACTGATTTTGGAATTCTGGCTTCCAGAAGTGTGAGACAATAAATTCCTATTGTTTCAAGCCATCATGTTTGTGGTCACCTGTTACAGAGGCCACAGGAAATTAACCCAGGGGGAGAGAAGAGAGTTCCTCTCCGTCTTTCCCTTGGCAGGACTGTGTTTGGTCTGGGCACCACTCTTGGGAGATCCATTTACTGAAAGAGGCTTTCAGAGTTGTTCTGAACTGTCCCAACAGGAAAAGTGAAGACCAACAGTTGTAAGCTACCAGGTGACAAATTTCAGCTTAAAATAAGGAAGCACCCTCTGGTCAAAGAGGGAATGTGAAAAGTGTTAGTTGATCAGTCGTGTCTGACTCTAACCCCAAGGACTGTAGCCCACCAGGCTCCTCTGTCCATGGGATTCTCCAGGCAAGAACACCAGAGTGCATGGCCATTTCCTTCTCCAGGGGAACTTCCCGACCCAAGGATTGAACCTGGGTCTTCTGCGTTGCAGATTCTTTACCATCTGAACCACCAGGGAAGCCCAAAGAGGAAATCAGCAATTTCAAACAGTAGTGACACCACCATGACTGAAAGTATTCAAGCAGAGATTGAGCAGCATTTATTAGGAATGTGAATACTGTAAAGGCGGTTCTCGCCCCAGAGGCAGGATGGGTTGGAGACTGGATAAAATCTCTTTGAACCCAGGGATTCTAAGCCAGAGTGATTTTACAGTGCTTCTCTGCTCTCACTGGAGCCCAGGCAGAGAGGAAGAGGGTACAAACAGTTGTAAAAGTCTGAGCATGCAATGATTGAACCCAGGCACGGATGTGGCTTTGGAGATGGAAAGGAAGGAATGCATTTTTAAAAAGGTTTTGGAGGCTTAAGTAATCAGCCTTTGGCAGCAGCTTGAATCTGGGGAGAGGGGAGTATTTATTAGGTGCCTACTAACAGCATTGACCCGGTAGCCATGGGCAAAATAAATAAAGGATGGACGCCTATCTCCGGGAGAGAGGGGAGCCCACGGGAGATAATTAGGGGCCTGGGTGCAGTAATGACGCCGCTGTGATGTGAGTGAGACAGGAGCAGAGAAGGGCATGGAGAAGGCTAGATCCATCGGAGTTTGGGGTTTGGTGTTTGAGGAAGTGGAGAAGCGGGAAGTGGGGAAGCGGGAGGAGGGGACTGAGGCTGGGCTTGGAGCTGCAGTGCCGGCAACGACAAAGGCTATAACGGTGTGAGATACCGACGACGACGTTCAGTTCTTGTCACGCTCAATTTGAATGTGGTTGCGGTGCCTCCAAGGAGAGGATCTTGGTGACGCCAAAGTGGGAAAGCAGTTCTTAAACAAAACCTCAGAAGGGCAGAGCATGCGGCAAGTGCTTGATGGATCTGAATACATTACAGCGAAAGGATCTTAGGGGAAGGACAAGGTTATCAGACAGACTGGGAGAAGATACCAGCAACGTCAAAACTGACAAGCAACCAGGTCAAAATATGCACTAACCCTGCAACTCACCTGTGGGTGTCAAGGTCCCCTCTCTTCAATGAACAAAGGATCAGAAGGAGGCAGATGCACACAAGAGGCAACTGTTCTGGATAGCAGGCATGTGAAGAGATGCTCAAACTCATTAGTGATTAGAGAAATGCAAATGAAAATAACAACGGGGTATCATTTACAGCCATTTGATTGGCCAGAATTGGGAAGCTGGATATTGGCAGGTAGTGGCCCAGGTGTGGGAACACTGGGATTCCTTGATCCTCTGGGAGGTCTGAAGAACAGTGCAGCCTTTCTAGAGAACAGCACTTAAGCCAAGGTCAATGTCCGGCTCTGTAATCCAACACCACACACACACACACACACACACACACACACACACACGCATCCTGGGGAAATCCGCCTCCGTGTCCTAAGGGCCAGGGAGATGCTCACTGAAGTTCTGTTTGTGGTTGTGAGAGGTCCATCTATGGGGGGCGAGTGGGAACAGTGGAAGAGGGGCTCTCTGAAATACCCTGCCAGAGCCAGAAGGAACGGAGTCAGCGAACAGAGCTTTATAAACATACTGCATGTCGGGGAAGTGAGAAACCAAGTGAGGGCTGCCGGATACCGGTGTGGATTTTGTAGCACGTGCATGTGAAACAGCACAGGTGTGACGATCACGTTAGGACGGATGCCCAGCTGTTGTTGTTGTTCAGTTACTAAATCATGTCCAACTCTCAGTGACCCCATGGACTGTAGCCCGCCAGGCTCCTGTGTCCTCCACTGTTATCCCAGAGTTTGCTTAAACTCGTGTCCATTGAGTCAGTGATACCATCCAACCACGCATCCTCTACCACCCCCGTCTCCTCCTACCCTCAATCTTTCCCAGCATCAAGGTCTTTTCCAATGAGTGGGCTTTTCGCATCAGGTGCCTCGAGGGGAAAGAAAAGGCAGTAGGGAATGGAAGCCAAAAATGAACGCATGCGCACATGCCTGGATACATAAAGGAAGGAGCTGGGGCTGTGTAGGAACCAGGGATAAAGTAGAGTATCACCAGAGGACTGCCCTCACCCCTTCCTTCAGCTTCTGAGAGCACAATGACAGATACTCTGAGGCATTCTACCAATTATTAGTGCAATTCCAGACCCAAATAGTACACAGATGGCCTTTGAGATTGAGTAAAGAAAGTGGTACCATGAGGCACCCATGATGGGCTATAAAGTTGAAGTCATGACAAACAAATTTTTTTTTTTAATGTATAGAACTACTGTGGCTCAGACGGTAAAGAATCTGCCGGCAATGTGGGGGACTAGGGTTCAATCCCTGGGTTGGGAAGATCCCCTGGAGGAGGGCATGGCAACCCACTCCAGTATTCTTGGCTGGAGAATCCCCATGGACAGAGGAGCCTGGCAAACTACAGTCCATGGGGTCTCAAAGAGTCAGACACAACTGAGCGACTAAGCACACCAAACTAGTAGATCAAAGAATGCCACTAGATATGACACTGCATTTTCTGAAAAACGTTGGGATGCTCTCTGTCAAAGTAGCAAAGAAAGGTGGCCAGGATGAGAAGTACCGAGTATATTGTTTGTAGTTAGGCAACTAAATCCTGTCGAGCTTGGTTCAGTTTAATTGAACAATCAATATTATTCCATCTAGAGCTATGCTTCTTAAGAGTTTTCAGGTTTGTACTCTTTGAGACTCTTACAAAGTGTTGGCTCCTCTTCCCAGAAAAATATACACAGGCATATACAAAAGTGGGCTTCCCAGATGGAGCTAGTGGTAAAGAACTCACCTGCCAATGCAGGAGACATAAGAGACCTGGGTTCGATCACTGGGTCCGGAAGATCCCCTGGAGGAGGGCAATACAACCCACTCCAGTATTCTTGCCTGGAGAATCCCATGGACAGAGGAGTCTGGCAGGCTACAGTCCACGGGGTTGCAAAGAGTCAGACACGACTGAGCAACTACACAGCGACAAGGCATTTGTCATCAAAGGAAGCTGTTGGGTGTGACGGGGAGACCACTGGCAGATGCGTAGCCTCAGCGCCACAAAGGCTGACCTTGACCTACATCTGCTTCCTGAGCATCTTCACCTCGTTTACAAAGACTCCTGCCAACCAGCCTCTGCTCTCAGTTGACACAACTGAAGTGACTTAGCATGCACGCACACAAAAGTGTGTGTTCAATATTGGGGGTGCGGGCAGTGTGCACCCTTGGAGCCACGGGTCTCAGGATCTTCAGAAGTATCGTGATGCTGTTTTTTTTTTTCACTGTATCCTATCAGGTGGCCCAAAACTGCGATTTGTTCCATTACTGACAATGTTCATTTTGGTCACCCAACTAGGGGAATGCCAGCCAGTCTCCCCCTCTGTAAAAGCACTCATCTCTGCTTTGTTATTAATAACTATTTCATGGGGAGGTATGTCTAAACTATTTGAATACTGTGTCCCTTAACAATTTAGCCTGTCATTTATGTACATATATTCTTTCATCTTTTTTTTTCTATTTATTCTTTCATTTATTTATATCTTATATACTTGTGGTCTCCTGTTTTATTCATCAGGTTATCTCTTACTATAATTTTATATTTTGATGCTCATATTGTCCCCACTTTGGCCATCAAAAACCCCATCAAGATGTCTTCTGTTATTTAGAAACCCAGATCTGGGTGTTTAGTGTGCTCATTGCAATTTGAGTGTCACTGCTCCTGGGGAAGGGATGTAAAATACAGACATAGATGGAGACGGAGACGACAATACAGCTAGAGACACACACAGACACAGCTATGTTCATCTCTGTATCTTTCTGTTGAAAAAGTTCGAACATCTCCAATTCCAATCTAAGCAGGAATTCTCATTTTCTCTCTTTCCATATTTGTACCTTCTTTCTCTGACAGTGACGAACTTGCTCCCTATCATCCTTAAGACATTCATTTCTCTGACCAGTCTCCCTGCAAGTGGCCCATCCCCTGTCCCCTCCCCTCCCTAGGGCTCTGACCTCCTACTTTGCACACTGCCCACCACCCCACCCCACCCCACCCCTGCCAAGGAGTTACCTAATTGTGGCTCAGAGGGTAAAGCGTCTGTCTGCAATGCAGGAGACCTGGGTTTGATTCCTGAGTCAGAAATATCCCCTGGAGAAGGAAATGGCAACCCACTCCAGTACTCTTGCTTGGAGAATCCCATGGATGGAGGAGCCTGGTAGGCTACCGTCCGTGGGGTCGCAAAGAGTTGGACATGACTGAGCGACTTCACTGGTGATGAGAGTCCACTGTATAGCACGGGGATCTACTAAATGCTCTGTGGTGACCTAAATGGGGCAGAAATCCAAAAAAAGGGGACATCTGTATACATAGAGCTGGTTCACTTCTCTGTACAGCGGAAACTAACACATATGGTAAAGTCAGGTGTGACCTGGTGGCAGCCTGCCAGACTCCTCTGTCCGTGGGACGTTCCAGGCAAGAAGACCGGAGTGGGTTGCCATTCCCTTCTCCAGGGGATCTTCTTGACCCAGGGATTGAACCCCGGTCCCCTGCACTGCAGGCAGATTCTTTGTCTTCTGAACCACCAAGGAAGCCCGAAAGCAACTGTACGCCAACACAAATTTTAAAATTAAAAAATATTAATAAATGAATCACTCCCAGTGACTTCACCCAGTCCCAGCGCCACCTAGGGTCCTGCTGGGTGGGGATGGGGGGAGCCCCAGCCCCCTGAGGCTGCTCTGTAACAGCACTGAGCTCCAGGCCTCATTCCCCCGACACTGTGTGGGTAAGTGACCTGCCCAGGGCCCCACAGTCCATCAGCCAGAATGGCAGGACCCCTGTCACTCAGCTTTCTGAGCCAGAAACTCACCTGGTTTTCTAATCACTGACGTGACGGCAGCAGCCGTGCCTGGTGGCGGGGAACACGAACTCCATAAATATTCATTCTTTAATGCCTGTGCACTTTTCTGCAGTGCAGTGACTCAGTCCTGCAGAGAAACACTTTGCTGCCTTCTGTAAATTCATGCTGGTAGCCAAGGGCTTTATTTTGCTCCAAGGCTTGGGTTGGGTATGTTGATCTCTTAATAGCACCCTGTCACCAGTAGCTTTTCCCACGTCTGGTTCCAACATAAAGCTGTAGTGTGCCCCCTACACACAGCTTGGAAAAGGGCTATGAGGGGAGGCAAGGTGTCAGCTTGACCTGAGACATGGTCATGGGGGTGCCGAGAAGCCCGAGTCAAGGGAGGCTATAGACAGAATGACCAAAACAACTTTTGAAAACAAGCAGAAATGTATCTAGCTCTTGAGTCTGTGGACTGTGTTGTACAGAGTGTTCCTAGAACTGTAAAGATCTGATACTTTTTTTTTTTTTTTTGATCACACAGCATGGCTTCTGGGATCTTAGTTCCTGGACCAGGGATGGCAACCCACTCACTCAGCAGCGAGAGCAGGAAGCCTTAACCATCGGCCCACCTCGGGGTTTCCAAGATCTGACACATTTTTTTTTTAAATCATGAGACTTGTGAGCTGGGAGGAATTGTTGAAATCATTCACTTCGATCCTTTCCTGTTAAGAATGAGCAAACAACTGGGGCCTGGAGATGTTATGATTTGGCCAAAGGCACAGGGAGACTTAAGAGGAACCTAACTTCTAGATGGTGACTGCAGCCATGAAATTAAAAGACACTTACTCCTTGGAAGAAAAGTTATGACCAACATAGATAGCATATTAAAAAGCAAAGACATTACTTTGCCAACAAAGGTCCGTCTGGTCAAGGCTATGATTTTTCCAGTGGTCATGTATGGATGTGAGAGTTGGACTGTGAAGAAAGCTGAGTGCAGAAGAATTGATGCTTTTGAACTGTGGTGTTGGAGAAGACTCTTGAGAGTCCCTTGGACTGCAAGGAGATCCAACCAGTCCATCCTAAAGGAGATCAGTCCTGGGTGTTCATTGGAAGGACTGATGCTGAAGCTGAAACTCCAGTACTTTGGCTACCTCATGTGAAGAGTTGACTCATTTGAAAAGACCCTGATGCTGGGAGGGATTGGGGGCAGGAGGAGAAGGGGACGACAGAGGATGAGATGGTTGGATGGCATCACCAACTCGATGGACATGGGTTTGAGTAAACTTCAGGAGTTTGTGATGGACAGGGAGGCCTGGCGTGCTGCAATTCATGGGGTCACAAAGAGTCGGACACGACTGAGCGACTGAACAGAACTGAACTTCTAGATGTCTTTAATCACAGCCTCTCCTGTTAGGATTTAAAAGACCAAATGAATCCAGCTCTCTCCCTTCCCACCCCCACACCCCTGCAAAAATCGTGCCTCTTTTACAGCCTGCTTGAGTCTGACTTATCCGGGAGCCCTCGAGGAGGCCTGCCTATTGTTAAGGCATTCTGAGAGTTTAAAAAAATGCTTGTTATTAATCAGCATCTGATTTCATGTAGCTCCTACCTGTATTAACCTGCTGCTGGAACTCAAGAATTCAGAATCTAGTATTTCTGATACCGTTCCCAGCCACACAAGAGGCAATGAAAACATCCCCACTGAACTCCAAGCCCTATGAAGGCCTGTACACTTCCCTGTGGATAATGACCTCCGAAAACAATATCACGACCTGAACTTATTCCTCATTTCTGCTCTGGATGAAGGAGGAGCCCCCTCGGCCCTGAGTTCTGATGCCACTTTCATGGGTATCGTGGTCAGACTCTTGATGCTCCTGAAAGAGAGCTCCCTGAGGATTCCTTAGCCACCAGCTAAGAATCCACCCAACCCACAAAGCCAGCAAAGGGCTGGCAAATCCTCCCAAGAGCGTCTGTGCCGCACTCAAGGCAAGAACGCCTTATCAGGGTCTCAACTGTCTATGTCAGATCAGAACGTACTGACAAGGTGCTGAAGGCTTGCTGGCCTTCTCCAGGCAGCAGAGCGGAGGAGCCAGGGTTTACACAGGGGCGCAAGCCAGCTGTCAGGTGGTGGAGAAGCAAAGCCAGGCACAAGGGCACGGAATTATGGAATTACAGGGAGGAGGAAGGTCATCAAGTATATCACATCTTAAAGAAGTCAGTGAGAGGTACCATTTGCTAATTACCTGGTGTCAGCCTCTTTGCGAAACATGGAGGTATGTTATCTCATTAAACTGCAATTAACTTCACTAAACATAATAAGGAAATGATTGTCATTCTATTTTGTAGAGGAGGAAACAGAGCCAGAGGGAGGTAGGATCGTTAGTAAAAGTCCTGCATTAATAAATAGGATTCAAACCTAGATTCTCCAGATTGAGACTCTGAACCCTTCCTCCTCTGGCTCCTTTCTGGGCAGAATCTCCCTGAAGCGGGAGGAAGGTGCCTCGCCCTCCCTGTCCCCCCACCATAGCCAGGAAGCGCCCAAGTCTTCAAGTTCAGATGTCTTCCGCCCCCCGGCCTGAGTGTCAGATGCTGCGTGTGTGCTAGGTCGCTTCAGTCACGTCCAGCTCTTTGCGATCCCATGGACTGTACCCCCCCAGGCTCCTCTGTCCATGGGATTCCCCAGGCAAGAATACTGGAGTGGGTTGCCATTTCTTCCTCCAGGGGATCTTCCCAACCCAAGGATCGAACTCATGTCTTCTATGTCTGCTACACTGGCAGGTGGGTTCTTCACCACTAGCGCCACCTGGGAAGAGGCTGCAGGACCCAGTTTATGGAACAAAACGCCAAGTAAAAAGGCAGATGTGACTCACTCCCTCTGTCAACCCTCCCCAGAGACCAAGTGACCAGTCATTGATCAGAAGGCCACTTTCTCCAGTGGAGTGAGAGGCTCCAGTCACATCTGGAGCCTTTAGGCCCTTCAAGTGCCTCCAGGACAAAAACTCCTGGAGGCTTCCTCCAGGCAAACCCCTGGATGGAGCACTAGCAATTATGGCGGGGCTGCCCCGGCTGAAATCCGACCAGACTTCCTGAACAGGGATAACCAGCAACTGGGGCCCAAAGCCACACCCGTCCATGCAGGGCCACGGCGGTGGCTGCACCAGCCTGGGGGCAAGACTCTGCAGTCAGGAGCTGGCGGTGCAGGGGGGAGCCTGTTGTGACCCTGCTCACCATCTCCAGCATCACTCCTCCCAGCCAGCAGGCCAGGGTCTGAACGCCCTGGCCTAGCACACACAGCACACGCGTCTACAGTCTCCCTTAGTAGCATCACTTCCATCTGATTCACACCTTCCCCTTCTCCCCTTTCACAGTGAGCTCTTCACTCCCTGTGCCTGCCAAGGTCTTCTCGATCCAAGCCCGAGCACAAGCTGCACCATCTACCCGCAACGAACACCTGCTGCTCTTTAAGACGTAGCTCAAAGGTCCCGTCTTCTCCAGAACCTTCCCTGATCCCCAAGTGAGATTCCTCTTAGGTACCGCATGGTAAGTTATTCGAACATCTATTATTCTAACAAATGTACTAGACTCTTATTACTTGTTTGCGTACATCTTCTCTTTCAGACCCCAAACTTCTTACAGTAGCCACTGTTACAATGACAACCATTGTCGTTGTTCAGTCGCTCAGCTGTGCCCGGCTCTTTTCTGCCCCAGGGACTGCAGCACACCAGGCTTCCTGTCCTTCACTATCTCCCAGAGTTTGCTGAAACTCCATGTCCATCGAGTCGGTGATGGCATCCAACCACCTCATCCTCTGTCGTCCCCTTCTCCTCCTGCCCTCAATCTTTCCCAGCCTCAGGGTCTTTTCCAATGAGTCAGTTCTTCGCACCAAGTGGCCAAAGTATTGGAGCTTCAGCTTAAGCATCAGTCCTTCCAATGTATATTCAGGATTGATTTCCATTACAACCGACTGGTTTGATCTCCTTGCATTCCAAAGGACTCTTAAGAGTCTTCTCCAGCACCACAATTCAAAAGCATCAGTTCTTTGGTGCTCAGCCTACTTTATGACCCATATAAAGCTCTTGCATCCATACATGACTACTGGAAATACCATAGCTTTGACTATACGGATCTTTGTTGGCATTAGGAAGCTATTCTAGATTTTTCAGCCAACAACAGCCCAGTCCTCTTGTGTGCTGGCATCTCCAACACAGCATGGATCATGATCGGCTGTTATTCAGAATATTGCACACCACTGACCAAGGTGAGCACTGCCTTTTACAAAAGTTACACTGGATTCTCATCACCTCGGTTTTACAGAAGAGGAAATGAGTTCGGATGGGCTAAAGAGGCAGCGCAGTTCCAGCTAGTGAGTAGCCAAGCCAAGATCCCCACCCAGGCCTGTCCAACTCCAGACCCCGGGCTCCCTCTGTCCACCCTAACGCCCTGATTATGCCTGCGCTGGCTATGTGGAAGGCTCTCCCTCTCTGCAGGGCTAAGTTGCTCTGGTCACAGAAATGACTGTGTAGTTCCTCACCTCAGCTCAGCACAGGTCTTGGCGTCCTCTGTGGTGCAAGTCACTTAACATGATCAGGATAAAAGCCAAACTTTAGACATTCGAATCTAAGCTCCAGAACTGGGCAGGAGGAATGACTCCAGAAAGCCCTCAGGTTACGCCAGTCGCCTGCGCCCCAGTCCAGTCCCTTCCCAGAAGACTAAAGTTTAAGTTTAAACAAACACACCTACACCTAGGCAGGCCGCCTTCCTGTCACATAATAAACACCTTCACTCGTGTGTTAGAGAAGAAATATGCCCACCCCTCCCAGGGGTAATCGTTTCTCTGTTACACTGAAGTAAATGCTTGATTCCACGAATTCACAACCCTGGTTGCTGACTTTGAGAGTTTCAGTTCAATCAGTTCAGTTGCTCAGTCGTGTCCGACTCTTTGCGACCCCATGGACTGCAGCACACCAGGCTTCCCTGTCCATCACCAACTCCTGGAGTCTGCTCAAACTCATGTCCATCGAGTCGGTGATGCCATCCCATCATCTCATCCTCTGTCGTCCTCTTCTCCTCCCGCTTTCAATCTTTCCCAGCATCAGGGTCTTTTCCAAGGAGTCAGTTCTTTGCATCCGGTGGCCAAAGTATTGCAGTTTCAGCTTCAGCATCAGTCCTTCCAATGAATATTCAGGACTGATTTCCTTTAGGATGGACTGGCTTGTTTCATGATTTGTTTAATGATTATTTTCTATTTCCTCTCCTGTAGCTATCAACCTTTTTCTTGTCTTCTGGGATGAAATTATATCCAACACACACTGTCCACTTTCAACAGGCCTTCGGTGTCAACAGCTGAAATTGGCAGGAGCGGAGGAGAAACGATACAAGGAAAGAAAATGAGTCAAAGAGAAAAGAGGAGAGGGAAAACCGAAGCTTGTCAAACCTTAAGAATTGTCTGTAGCTTCCCAGGCCTGCCTCTCCCTCTGGTGGGAGGAGTTGGGGGCGGGGGGACGCGGAGGGGGCGGTCCTGGTTCGCGCAGCCCGTGTGTGGCATCACCGACTGTGACCGGCAGAGGGCGGCTTCCCCTCGTTTAAGGCAAATAACGGCACCTGAAGCTGCTGTTCTCCCTGGGAATGCAGGTTTAAAGGCGCTTGCGTAAGCAGAGATCTTCTCAGCACGAACTGTAAATACATCTCGCCTTAGCCTTTACCTCTGTCGAAAGGGCAAGAAGGGGCTGGTGGAGAAAGAAGCCGCTCGGCAAGGTTGTCAGGACACACGCACGCATGTTCGTACATCATCCAGGTCCAGGTCCGGATGAATAAAGATTTGGAGGAGGGGCTGGGCGTGAAGACTGGCCGGGAAAAAGGACACCCACCCTGCTCCTGGAGCGCAGATTCTGGGAGGGGGTCAGAGGTCCATGGACTAGCCAGGGGAGCCCAGAGCTCCGGAAGGCGTTGGCACGCGTACCCACTCGCTCCTTGGGCGAGTCATGCTCAAGACCCGGGTGATCCTGCCTCCCAGGCCCGGGGAGAGCATCCCCTCCCCGTCCCATCCCCTATATTTCTGCTTTTCACTGAACCTCCCACCCCCAAGCCTTAAAGCAGGTCCTGAAGGAAGACAGCAGACCTTAAGACCTTGTGTAGTTCCCTGAAAGAAGCCGGGCTTGGACCCACATTCTCTCTGGGCACCTACTCTGTGCCACGCAAGACCAAGATTTGACTCCGATGAACTGAGGTTTCAAAGGGCGGGCAGCAGGTTATCAACTGGTGAATGAATGAGCAAGGTAAATCCAGGGAGTGAGGCTGTAACAACAGGGTAAGGTGACAGAGAACCCAGGGCAGGTGGGGCAGTGGGGGGGTCGGGGTCGAGGAGGGGCAGGGGAACGGGTAGCACAGCCTTCCCAGGGAAGTGATTTGGAGCTGAATCTGAATTCCTTGTTCAGAACACTGCTCAGAGGTCTTCCCTGGTGATCCAGTGGCTGAGACTCCGAGCTCCCAACGCAGGGGGCCCAGGTTCCATCCCTGGTCAGGGAACTAGATCCCACATTGCAGGTCCCATGTGCCACAACTAAGACTCCGGGCAGCCAAATAAATACATACATAGATTTTTTTTAAAAAGAAGAATATCCCTCAGGTAGGATCAATTATTTACCTTCTGGGGTAGGTTCTTTCCAGCCAAGGTGCCAGCAAAGACCCCTCGCCCTCACACAGGCTTGAAATTAGGGGGCAAAGTGATCTGATTTGTGTTTTTAGGATGCCACTCTGGCTCCTGTCCAGAGCAGATGCAGGAAAGGACAGGAGACATCAATGGGCATCAGTGGGCCAGGCTGGAGAGGACCACTTCTGGCCCTGCAGCCCACTTGGAGATCCACAAGCCCACCGGAAAGAAGGAATGGTGGTCCTCACACAGCTCCACCCTCCTCACTAACCAGTGACCCGCTGGGAGCCCTTTGACCTCGGAGACATTGTTCAGCTCCCCAGGAGAAGCTGGGCTTGAACTGCATTTTTTAGATGGCGTTACTGTTACTGGAAACTTGGAGATTTTGCTGAGTAACTAACCCAACATCTCACAGATGATAATAATAATAAAGGACAGAGGTGATATTCAAACCCAAGTCTGTTGACCCCAGCACGTTGTGCCCCGAATCCTGTAACCACAGCCTGCCCGTCTCAGATCTGGGCCCCAGGGCCTCTGGAGCAGCTGGAGATGACAGCCTAGGAGACAACCAGGTCTTTGCTGCAACATCTGTTCCCGGTCTGTCCTTCTCAGCAGAGGCAAACCCACCACTACCACGAGCACACAGAGAAATCAGTTTTCCATGGGCAGGTTCTAATCCAGTCAGTGGGCCACACTGGCTGCCCCACTCCCAGCCCTGGCAGTCCTGGCTGTTTCATTCATTCAGCCCCATCCACGGCTCTAGGAGGTGGAGACGCTGGGAAGGCAGTGAGTGGAAGCTCTGGAGAGTATGAGCAAGGCCCAGCCACACCTTGCCTGACATGTTCCTCCCAGAGCCCAAGCAGGAGAAGACCACACGTGGGGAGGGGAAGCAGGGCCTCCAGCTCACTTAACAGAGATGTGTCGAAAGTACACAGGAGCCAGCTTAAAGGAGCTCTCACTGATCAAATTTGGGACAATGAGTCCACCAAAACCAATAATTATGGCAATAACTCTAACACATTGAATTACAAATCTATACTCCAAAGTGATACCAAAATCTGGCTCTGTCTCATACTAGCTGATGCCCTGGTTCAGGCCACATACCACCTCTGAGCCTCAGGTTTCCCCCTCTGTACAATGGGATGCCTATCTTTGTAGTGTTACTGTCAGATCAATGATGATAAAGGTTACAGCAGTGCCAAGTTGGTCTCAGGCCCTCAGTGTGAATTCTGCAACCAAGCATTTGGATTCTGCTTCCAATAAGTTATTTAATATGTTTAAACCTAGTTTACTCAAATGTAGAGAGTTAAAAGCAGTAGTTTCTACCTCACAGGGTTGCTGTAAGGATGAAATAAAGTGATGCATACAAACAGCTTAGCCCCACAACAAGCTTTTAGTTTATCACTGTAGTCATTTTTTTAATTACTGAAAGGTCTAGAAGCTATGACATCTCAATAGTAATAAACACACTAGCACCCACGTTTTGTTTTCTAAATACCATTCCTACTAACAGGTGCCAGAGTTCCTTAGAGAAATAGCCAGGTCCAGCTATTTCTTGCTATTGGGAGCAAAAAAAAGCAAGGTGAGCCTGGACCATGAATCAGGGCTGACTTAACAGAGATGTGTCGAAAGTACATAGGAGCCAGCTTGATGGAACTCCCACTGATCAAATTTGGGACAATGAGTCCACCAAAAGCAATAATGATGCCAATTAACCCATATAACACATTGAATTAAAAATCTATAATCCAAAGTGATACCAAAAGCAAAACAAAGGGCTTGAGTTTTGCAAGCCACCGATGTATTAAGTGACTCAGGCAAGGATCTTCAGTGGATCAGTGGATGCTAAGATGAAGGTTGTTGAGGAACAGAATAGTGTCAGGATCTTAAAGCAGCACCCCACAAGCTTCTCATTAACTATAGAATGTAAGCAGTGCCTTTTCATGGAAAGACCTGGTTATCATTATTTGTCATCAAAGTTAGCATTACCAGTAATGGACTTAGGGTCGTTATGTACCTCTTGCGGCGGGGGGTGGGGGGGTGTTTCTCTAGGAAAATGTAGCAAAATGTGAGCTGGTGAATCCAGTGTAAGATATATTTATTGTGCTATTATTTCAACTTTTCTGTAGGTTTCTGAGTGAGTGAAAGACTTAGTTGCTCAGTCATGTCCCACTCTTCGCAACCCCATGGACTGCAGCACGCCTGGCCTCCTGGTCCTTCACTGTCTCCCAGAGCTTGCTCAAACTCATGTCCATTGAGTCTGTGATGCCATCCAACCATCTCCTCCTCTGCTGCCCTCTTTTTTGCCCTCAATCTTTCCCAGCTTCAGAGTCTTTTCCAATGAGTCAGCTCTTGGCCTCCTGTGTTGTGTCTGTCCCTAAATCTGTGACTTTCTTCCCAGTTGGTGTCCCAACATCCAGGCATGAGCTCTCTACTCTCTGCTTGATTCCTCCACACCCTCCAGACCTCAAATCAGAAAGGCGTGCTCCCCACACTCGTACCCCTAACCTGCTCTTCTCCTCTCTGTCTTTTCTGGGTTCATGGTGACTCTATTCTTCTGCAACCTAGGCAACCTCCTGACTCCTCCAGCTCATCCGTCCCCTGAATCCCATCAGTCACCTAAATCCTGCAGATTCCACCCTCTCCATATTGATATGTCTCACATCCAGCCCTCCCTAACATGCTCACTGCCTTTGAGCAGGTCTCACCAGTTTCCCTCTGGATTAACTGAACGAATCCATGGTTCCCCAGCTTTTCAGTCTTGCTTCCTCCAAAACGGCTTCTATGCCGCCCACACAACAATCAGGTACAAATCTGACCCTGTCACTTTGCTGCAGAGTGCTAAGCCCTGCTATACTTACCTGGGGGGTCTGGTATTTTCCGTGTTGTGGTCTTAGTGGGCTATTCTCAGAACCCCAAGGTGATGTTGTCATCTGTAGCAAGAAATATATATTTGGTCCGTATCTGTCCTGTCTGGTTACCCTGTCCCCACCTTCCTGGCAGAGTTCTCAAACGCTTGGAATTTCCTAAGTGTTGAGAGAAGTAAAGGTGGTTTTTGTGATGTTACTGAGGTGACTTCTGGAAAGCCCCCAAGTCTCCGAGGCAGGTGGGGGCTGCTCACCAGAAGAACCAACTGCAGGATGAGAGAGGTGGGATTTACAGTCCCACCCCCAGACCCTCCTGGAGGGGAGAGAGGCTGGAGGTGGAATCCACTCCCCATGGCCAAGGAAAGTGGGGCTGGATCCCACATGTTGCAACTGAGAGCTCACTGCTCTCAAGTGGAATTTACAAACTGAAACTAAAGATCATCTTGCTGCCACTGAGGTTCCTGCGTGCCGCGACTGAGACCAGGGCAGCCAAATAAATAAATAAAAATAAACATTTTTTTAAAAGGATGGCATTTGTTTGGAGCGCTTCCACACTGGGGAATGGATCCACAAGCTGCTGTGCTGGGCCCCAGGCTCCACGGGCCCAAAGTCCCTTGGTTGGAAACCTCACCAGGTATCGCTTATTCTGTCTCTTGACGCTTATCCTTTGTACTAGACCTGTAACCTTGTGAGTCACATGGTTTCCTGAGTTCCGTGAGCCCCTCTAGAAAATTAACTGAAGCCCAAGTGGGGGTTGGGAGAACCACTGATTTATAGTCAGTTGGTCAGAAGCACAGGGCTAGTGATTGGTGTCTGAAGTTGGGGGTCTTATGAGGCTGAGCCCTGGACTCAGAATCTGATGCTCCCTCAGGAAGAGAGTTTCAGAATTGCATTGAATGGGCAGAGGTGGGGGTACACCGGGCTGGTGTCAGAGAACTGCCTGGTGCGGGGAAACCCCCCATGCTGAACCTGGTGTCAGGAGCTCACCCTGACACGCCTGCCTGGTTCCCATCTCCAGGCTCTACCCAGGTTTCCCTGTCAACAGCGCTCACCACTTCAAGGATGCCTGACATCCTGCCAGACCCAGCACGGGCCTCAGCATCTCTTTCAGGGCTCCCCCAGCAACTCAGATGTGAGTCTGCCGTCTTCTGTTGCTCAGTCACTCAGTCGTGTCTGACTCTTTGCGACCCTGTGGACTGCAGCACGCCAGGCTTCCCTGTCCATCACCATCTCCCGGAGTCTGCTCAAATTCTTGTCCATTGAATTGGTGATGCCATCCAACCATCTCAGCCTCTGTCGTCATCCCCTTCTCCCCCTGCACTGCCCTGTATTCTGAGAATTCACGCCTGTGCCTGTAGGCAAGGACACAATCTTAACTAGGTGTCTCTCTCCAGTGCTCATCACTGTCCTTGACTTTGTCAATATCTGATTGCTTGAAAAAATCAATCTGAGAAAAACCCTGGAGCCATGAAACATTTAGAACTGGAAGGGGAGCCACAGAACCCCTAGTCAAACACCCTCATTTTCACCTGAAGACACTGAGAGTCAGAGGTAGGTGGCTGACTTGTCGTCGCTAGAACTGAGATTCTTTCTCACTTCCCTTCCATCCGTGTGAAGTCAGGTGTGTAGATGAATAAGAGAATGTGTGTAGGGGAGTGGGGAGACCCCAGGCTCACACATGCCATATACCCAGGGACACCTGCCAGTTTTGAGGATCCTTGGAATTATAAAAGATACGGAAGTCCATCACTGCCCTCACCAGGGTCCTGACTGCACTCAGGGTGCTGAAAATCCCGGCCTGGCCTGGTCTTGGTCACACCCTCCCACCCAGCAAGAGGCTGAACAACGTGAGGGTTGAATCTCCTGCCCAGCTCAGAGGGCATCTCCAGGGTCCACGTTCCTTTTCTCACCGTGTTATACTCATCGGGGTTGTTAAGCCATTTGGTATCCCAGGCAACCTGTAAGCAGCTCCTGGATGTTTTACCTCAAAGAAAAGACATTTCCAAAGGGGCAGAAAGCACTCCTCACTAGGGTTTACCTCCACAGGCTCAGTAAGGCTAGTGTATAACCTTCCAAGGGACTACTCCCCGAGAGACTGGGTGCTCTCTTGGGCTCTGGGGGGTGGAAAGGAAGGACTGGGAGAGAAATATCAGTTCTGTAAGAACAGGTTTTTTTTTTTTTCCCCCTAGCTGTGAAAATAGATTTCTGTGGTCTGAAACCCCAGCTGACTGTTTCTGCAGGGGAATCCACAGGTTTCTGCATCAGCCCAGATGCAGGTTAATCTTGAAATCGCCCAGCCAGAGTCCTGAGGTGGAGCCAGTGGTTTCCTGAAAAGTCCCCCAACCTGCTCCAAGACAGCCCCGTCCAGCCCCGCTGCCCTTGACGCGGAGCCACCAAGGTGCTACCCAAGCCAGCCTGCTTGCAAAGCTCACTCCCCTCCGCCCCTGCCCTTTTCCTTCTTTTGAAATCTCACCCTTGAATTCTATTTCAGGGTTCCTGTAAGTCCCCCAGGCTGAGAACATCAGATGTTCTGATGATTTTCTAGAGCCCCCATTCATAAAACACCGGCCGTTTCCACGTGGGGTGTCTTGTTCTTCACAGGGAGAGAAACAAAGGAAGTTACCAAGCCTGTGTCTCCATGAGTCATTAAACCCTCCTGCCCCCACCCCCAGGACGGCGGGGTCCCACTGCCCCTGAGGTCTGTGCACCCAGGAAGGGAAAATGGTGCTTGAGGCAACCAGAGCCTTTGATTCAGTTCAGTTCAGTCGCTCAGTCATGTCCGACTCTTTGCGACCCCATGAACGGCAGCACGCCAGGCCTCCCTGTGCATCACCAACTCCCGGAGTCCACCCAAACTCATGTCCATTGAGTTGGTGATGCCATCCAACCATCTCATCCTCTGTCGTCCCCTTCTCCTCCTGCCTTCAATCTTTCCAAACATCAGGGTCTTTTCAAATGAATCAGGCCACCTCTTCGCATCAGGTGGCCAAAATATTGGAGTTTCAGCTTCAACTTCAGTCCTTCCAATGAACACCCAGGACTGATCTCCTTTAGGATGGACTGGTTGGATCTCCTTGCAGTCCAAGGGACTCTTAAGAGTCTTCTCCAACACCACAGATCAAAAGCATCAATTCTTCTGTGCTCAGCTTTCTTTATAGTCCAACTCTCACATCCATACCTGACTACTGGAAAAACCATAGCCTTGACTAGACAGACCTTTGTTGACGAAGTAATGTCTCTGCTTTTCAATATGCTATCTAGTTTGGTCATAACTTTCCTTCCAAGGAGTAAGTGTCTTTTAATTTCATGGCTGCAGTCACCATCTGTGGTGATTTTGGAGCCCCCAAAGATAAAGTCAGCCACTCTTTCCACTGTTTCCCCATCTATTTACCATGAAGTGATGGGATCAGATGCCATGATCTCAGTTTTCTGAATGTTGAGCTTTAAGCCAACTTTTTCACTCTCCTCTTTCACTTTCATCAAGAGGCTCTTTAGTTCTTCTTCACTTTCTGCCATAAGGGTGGTGTCATCTGCATATCTGAGGTTATTGATATTTCTCCTGGCAATCTTGATTCCAGCTAAACAGACGCAATCTTCAGGCCGAGAGCAGCCTGGGGACGCTGTGCTGTTTTTATGTGTATGGTCTGCAGGGAGGCTGAGCCTGGTCATGCACCCTCTGAGGTGTCGCCTTGCAGAAGTCCCCCCACCCCCACCCCCATGCCAGCATTCTCCTGTAGCCCACCTTCCGCAGGCCATGTCAGTGGGCTGCAGGTGTTTCCCTTGCCTAGTGTTTTGCAGGGCCTGGCTCCAATCCACTGATTCACTGACACTTCCAGGGTCTCCGAAGCCCTGTGACTGCGCTCACCATGAGCCTGCAGGTCCACCCTGTCACTTCTCCACCCCGCTCTGACTCTGTGATTGCCAAAGCTATGGTGGTACAAAGGCAGTCGTCCTGAGGCTACCACCAATAGTCAAGGGCACAGGCCCTTGCTGGGTCTGCAAAGGGCACTGACCCCCATTAGCACAGGAAGCTCCTATTGCCCTATTGGGACTTCTCTGGCAGTCCAGTGGTTAGGAATCCGCCTGCCAATACAGGGAACATGATTGGATCCCTGGTCAGGGAACTAATCCCACATGTCGTAGGGCAACTAAGCCTGAGCGCCACAACTACTAAAGCCTAGAGCCCGTGCTTCGCAACCAGAGAACCCACCGCAATGAGAAGCCCATGCACCACGACTAAGCCCTTGCACAGCAACAAAGAGCCCGTGTGCCGCAAAGAAGGCCCTGCACAGCCAAAAATAACTAACAGAAAAGAACTTATTGCCAGGAAGGAAACTCAGACCCTCCTGCAGGGTCATTCTCCTGGTAGGATTAGATCCTAGATTGAATGCTGTTTAAACTGAGACCCTGTATTAGTAAATATTAGTCTCAACCCCTGGAAAAGACCCTGATGCTGAGAAAGATTGATGGCAGGAGGAGGAGGGGATGACAGAGGATGAGATGGTTGGATGGCATCACTGACTCGATGGACATGAGTTTGAGCAAGCTCCGGGGGGTGGTGATGGACAGGGGAGCCTGGTGTGCTGCAGTCCACAGGGTCACAAAGAGTTGGACACGACTGAGTGACTGAAGTGAACTGAACTGGTCTCAACCCCGGTGGCTCAGTTGGTAAAGAATCCACATGCAATGCAAGTAGACCCAAGTTTGATTCCTGGCAGGAAGATCTCCTGGAGAAGGGAATGACAATCCACTTCTGTATTCTTGCCTGGAGAATCCCATGGACAGAGGAACCTGGCGGGCTACAGCCCATAGGGTCACAAAGAGTCAAACACGGCTGAGCACACACAGCCTCAACCATGAATAAGTGAAAAACCCTAAATCTCAGTGGCCTGAACAAGACAGTGTTTGTCTCTCTCACGTCCCCACGGAGGATGGAGTTGGTGAGTCCTGGGCAGTTACAGGGGCCTTGAGGGGCCCAGCCACTTTCATCTTGCAGCTCTGCTATATGTGCTTCGGCTGCCAAGGTCTCCTTGGGTATCGCATCTCTAGTCCAGCAACAGGGGCAGAAAAGCGAGAAGGGGACAGTCCCTCTTTTTAAAGGCACTTCCTGGAAGCTGTAGCCACCCCTTCTGCTTACTTTCCATTGACCAGAATGTAGCTATCATTTGCAGGGTGGGTGGGCGGGCATTTTTGTGGTTACAAGGATGGGGGCGGGGAGGATGTGACTGGCGTTTACAGACCAATGATGCTAGACATCCTGAAATGTGACCAATAGTCCCACACCACAAAGAGTTTCTGCAAGTTCCCGTGGGGTATTGAGGTTTATAATTATGTACGCTGAAAAAGACCCTGATGCTGGGAAAGATTGAAGGCAAGAGGAGAAGGGGACGACAGAGGATGAGATGGTTGGATGGTATCACCGACTCCAAGGATATGAGTTTGAACAAGCTCCGGGAGTTAGTGATGGACAGGGAGGCCTGGCGTGCTGCAGTCCATGAGGTTGCAAAGAGTTGGACATGACTGAGTGACTGAACCGAACTGAACTGAAGCTTAGAAATTAACTCCTTTTGACATAATTTACCAAAAACTACAAGTGGTATTTTTTGAACTACTTAAATATACATTGAAATTTTCAAGCATGCAATGATCAAGTTTTTTTTTTCAGAACTGTACCACAGCTTGTTCCAAATTTCAGAAATATGTCAACCACGACAGCTCCCTTCATTGTTGCCATTGGAAAAATTCAGCCTTTGTCTGGTGCCACATTCAGAGGGATTTATGTCTGTGTGCCAGCTTCCGGGGCTCTTCTTTCATCTTCTGGGAGAGACACGACTGAGCGTTTACAATATGTTAAGTGTAATATTTAGTTATAAGTTACTTTCCCTCTAGTTTCCTCTTTAAAGTAATTTATGGATTTTTTTAAAAGTCTATAGATTTAATTTTAGGAGAATAAAGGAAAGTTACAAAGCATTTGTAGAGAAAGAAATGGCAACCTACACCAGTATTCTTGTCTGATTTCCTGACTTCCATGAGCCCATGGATAGAGGAGCCTGGATGGCTACAGTCCGTGGGGCCGCAAAGAGTCGGACACGACTGAACGACTAAACAGCGACAAGGCATTTGTCATCAAAGGAGCTGTTGGGGGTGATGGGGAGACCACTAACAGATGCACGGCCTCAGAGCCACGAAGGCTGACCTTGACCTACATCTGCTTCCTGAGCATCTTCACCTCATTTACAAAGACTCCTGCCAACCAGCCTCTGCTCTCAGTTGACTGTGGGTCGCAAGCCCAGACCCAGCTCTCAAAACTCGCCCCCATCAGCACAGACCATGTGGTTTCCCATGTTGCGGACACAGACTCCCCCAGGAAGGTTTGTGACAATTCAACACAGTCATTTTGTCACCGGGGACATTCCGACATACTTGCCTTCCTCTTGGTTTGACGCATATCATTTTGATATGGGCGGAAATTAAGCTTTCAGCTATTTCTATCACCAAGTAACAAAGGAAACAGATACTCTGTCCTCTTGCCTCAGCCCCACCTGTAACTCCTGCCATGCCAATCCCACCACCTGCTGGGAAACAGGGTGCTTGTGTCTCAGAGACGGGCTGAAGGTCAGGAAGGTCTGTGGACCAACTTCTTGGTAATAAAAAAATCTGTTTTCAGATTTTGTTATGAGTCTTCCTGGTATGGAACAGCCCTCCAAAACGGCCTCACCAAAATGACTTTCTCAAAAATTCCGTTTCACCCCAAAGACCAGAGGAAATAGGGCTAAGAAAGGGAGCATACTAGAAAGGACCACCTTGGCCGGCCCCGGATAAACAGAAACCACCCACAAGGCTCAGCACAGGTGATGACATGACCGGCTCTTCCCACCGCACCTGTCACTGCCTTTTCCCTGCCTTTAGACAAGAGTGATAGCCCTGGGGCCCGGATGAGACACCACAGCCCTGGGAAGAGAAATCAGCCAGACTGCTTTAGATGAGTACAGTCTCAGCCCCAAGGCTTGCCTTTCATTGGTCCGGGGTGGGCCTGGGCACTGATACGTATTTCTCAGCACCCCCTCAGGGATCTGAAACTCATACCACCCGTAATCTGCACCATGGCTCCTCTTAACAGCTCTCTCCAACATGCCTTTATTTTGGCATTTCCCATTTCTTCTAGCTCCAGAAAGATGTGTATGTGTGCTAAGTCCCTTCAGTCATGTCTGACTCTGTGACCCTATGGACCATAGCCCACCAGGCTCCTCTGTCCATGGGATTCTCCAGGCAAGAACACTGGAGTGGGCTGCCATTCCCTCCTCCAGGGGATCTTCCCAACCCAGGGATCAAACCCACGTCTCTTTTGTCTCCTGCATTGAGTTCTTTATCACAAGCACCATCTGGGAAACCCAGGGAGAAGGCTTTGGGGATGTCCTGCAAAGCAAAATGTTCATTACTCCTTAATAAGATGAATTTAAGTCACCCACAGTCTGTCCTCCTGTCTCTGCCCTGATTCCTCCCCTGATGGGTCTCAGTGTACCATCCCTTTCTTCTCTTCAAACTTATCTGATAAGTCACCGTATTTTGAAAGACAACCTGGTAAACAAACAGGGTTTTTTTGTTTTTTTGGTAGGAGGTGGATGCTGTTCCACCCACCCAGCTATAAGTCAAAGTTATTTTCCCTTTGTTTTATATTCAAAGTCAAATAAAAGCAATTGCAGCACCTGTTATGGAAAGAATTGTGTCCCCCCAAAATAGATACATTCAAGTCCTGATCCCCAGCAATTCTGAATGTGACCTTATTTGGAAATAGGATTGTTAGAAAAGTAATTAGTTAAATCACGACATGGTCATAGGAGTAATCTGATATGAACTTGTGTCCTTCTGAGAAGATGACCTTGTGAAGACAGACACGCACATGGAAAATGTCACATGAAGATGGAGGGTTGGCCAAGGGACACCCAGGACTTCTGGCAAGCTCAGAAGCTGAGCAAAAGGCCCAGGACAGATTGTCCCCCAGAGCCCCTGAGTGAGCACAGCCCTGCCAACACCTTGGTCTTGGACCTGTGGTCTCCAGAAGAGCGTACGTTTCTGCTGTAAGTCACCCACCTCATGGTGCTTTTATACAAGAGCTGAGGGAAGGGAATGCTAACAAAGTTATTATGACCACTTTTGTTTGTTTGAAAGAGGCAGTGGGTTGTGATGGCTGAGGGCGCAGACTTCTGTGTCAAGCCACCTGGCTTCCTGTGACTTCCTATGTGGCTTTTCTCATGTGGAAAATGAGGACCCTAAGACCCTAATGCAGAGAGTTATTATCGTTGTTGTTTAGGTGCTCAGTCATGTCTGACTCTTTGCGAGCTCATGGACTGTAGCCCTCCAGGCTCCTCTGTCCATGGGAATTCTCCAGGCAAGAATACTAGAGGGGGTTGCCATTTCCTTCCCCAGGGGATCTTCCCGACCCAGGAATCGAACCAGGGTCTCCTGCATTGGCAGGCGGATTCTTTACCACTGAGCCACCAGGGAAGGCAGGCCCTACTGAGAGCTGTTAGGAAACGTGAAGCAGGTGATGTCTAAGAAGAACCCAGGCCCAGCACTCAGAGGTCCTCCCAAAGCACAGGGGCGACTGAGGGACAGGGCCTGGAGCAGGGAGCCAGGCTCTCTGTCCAGACAGAAGAGGGCAGAGGCCAGGCCAAGTGCCCCCTGCCCCGGAATGCTGTCAGGGTGAGGGCGGTGATACACAGGGGCCCTTGGAGCGAGCGTCACATCACTGTTGTCAGGCTGCCATCGATTCATCACTGTTTCAGAGTTCCAACCCGATGGTGTTCAGAGCAATGCAGAGAGCGGTGTGCTGGGCCACAGTTCACACCCCAGGCATCTGGCTGACACGCAGACAACAGCAAACCCATTCACTTGGGTCTCACTGCTTAATTATTGCAACTTGGCACAGCTTCCGGTGCCTTGAGAGCCCTTGGACACGCACCATACGTTTTGGGCAGGAAGGCACGGCTGGCACGGGGACGGGCCCGTCAATCCCGCAGCTCTGCTCTGCTAAGTGGTGGATGCTCTCCAAACACTCAGTCCCAAATGCACAGGAAGCAAAAGCCTGGCGCTCAGAGGCGCCAGGGCCATGCTCACCCGGGACCCACCTGCCAACCGTACCATCCTGCGTTCGTCACCAGTGGCAGTTTCTAGACTGGCGGTGGAAAGAGACGAGGGGGCAGGGAGCCATCAGCCGGCGAGGTGTTTCGTGTGTGAGAAGGATTGGCCCAGGATACATAGGAGCCTAGAGCCCCTGACCTCCCAAGCCCAAGTGAAGAGCTATGCGCCTGCCCGTCTTGGATGGCCCTTGACTGTGGGTCCTGCGCAGAGCTTGACTGAAGCCACATCACCCACTCATTCATTCCTTTGATCAACCAACCCGCGTTTACCGAGCATCTGCTCTGTACTCAGCCCTAATGACCCAGACATGATGGAGAAAGGGGGGCTCCTGAAAAGGGACATGGGTCTGGGCACCCCCTATTCCAGAAGGATCCTTCAATGGACCCTTTGGGAGGCTGGAGGGAGCTGGCCCGGTTGCCAAGTTTGCTGATAACTCTCATATCGACAAGAGTGTAGCAACCTCTATGATGGGCTGGGCAGACATGGGAGCCCAAGCTTCATTGGTGAATATTAGAAAGGTCTCAGCCCTCATAGAACTTATATTAAGTCCCCCAGGGAATGTGACATTTGCAACCTGAATATTTTCTAATCCTTCTTGTGTGTGCTCAGTCATGTCCGACTCTTTGCAATCCCATGGACTGTAGCTCGCCAGGTTCCTCTGTCCATGGGATTCTCCAGGCAAGAATACTAGAGTGGGTTGCCATTTCCTTCTCCAGAGGATCTTCCCGACCCAGGAATCCAACCCACATCTCTTGCATCTCCTGCATTGGCAGGTGGATTCTTCACCACTAGCACCACCTGGGAAGCCCCAGGGAGACTTGGCTCCAGTGATTTTCTAGAGACTTAGGAAGATATCCTCACTTCTCAAATCCCCAGGGTAGCTAAAGGGCAAACAATATACTTTCTCTCAAAGAGCTGGACCCCAAAGACAGAGCCTGCCAGCTGTCTCACCACTTCCTGCTGTATGAGGCAGGCCTGTCACAAAGGCAGATTTGGCTCCTGCCCAAGGCTGCAGCAAAGCCACCTGTTTCTGGAAGATGACTCGGAGGTGACCTCTTAGGGAGGACAGGAAAAATGGTCTGACAGTGACGGGGCAGAGACCCGGCTACAGGGCCCAGCGTCCAGCTGAGAAGGCCTTGCTGGCCTCTCAGGGCTGGTGTGTCCCATCCCTGTGCTGAAGCAGTGATGAGGGGTGGGTACTTCTGGAAAAAGAAGAGGGACGAGGTCTTTATCTTGAGATGTGGTTAGAGGAATATTCCTCCCCCGGGAACAGGAATGGAAGCAGAAGGCAAATGAAGTTTCAGGAGGGACTCAGGACCAAGAATCCAGCCCAGGATGTCTCAGCTGTGGCTCTCTGAGCATTTGGGGCCAGGTACCTACTTCTTTGTTGTGTGTGTGTTGGGGGGTGAGTGTTGTCCTGTGTCTTGTGGAAAGCTCAACAGTGTCCCTGGCCTCTGCCCATTAGATGTGGTAGCCTCCCGCACCCCCCAGCTTTGGTGACCAAAAAATGCCAGGTGTCCCCCGGGGACAGAATTGCTCCTGGTTGAGAGTCTCGGTCCAGCTGTCTCCTGGAGGGAGTGTCCCCTGTGTCTGCCTGGCCGGCTCCCAGAACCCACCTCCTCTTCCCCCTGTGTCAGGACTCTCCTGTTTTTAGCTTTGAAATCCCCACGTCCCTTCAGGCACAGGAGACCTGGGACAGGCGGTCATTCTCCGGACTCCCCCTCATCGGCAGGAGGCCCACCCACTGTCCTTGAGTCCATGAGTACTGTCACCCGGCCCCTGCATTCCCGTCCCTATAATCCTACTGTCCACTTCCTCTGTAACGCAGCACTTCTGGCCTCCTGACGTACTATTTGGGCTTCCCAGGTGGCGCTAGTGGTAGAGAAACCGCCCCTGCCAATGCAGAAGCCTCTTCCCTAGGTCAGGAAGATCCCCTGGAGAAGGAAATGGCAATCCGCTCCAGTATTCTTACCTGGAGAATCCCATGGATAGAGGAGCCTGGCGGGCTACAGTTCATGGGGCCACATCGACTGAAGCGACTTGGCATGCATGTATGACATACTATTTACTTTCGTGTGTTATTTACTGCCTGCCCCTCCTCCGCCAACCCCACCACCACCACCACACACACCCATAAAAGCTACTTCAGAGCTGGGATCTCTGCTTATTTCATGGCTGTGTCCCAAGCACCCATAATAGTGAAGGCCCATGGGGGATGCTAAAGCAGCGTTGTTGTTTGAAGGACCAGGACTTGAAAACCATCATGAGTGTCTGTGACTTCTGTCATCGCTCCACTGGTGCTTATTTCCACTTTCCCAGCATGGCTCTGCTGGCCACAGGAAAGGTTGTTAAGGCACAACTGTGCCCAGACCAGCCCTCAGGCCACCTCCAGAACCACCCACTCCCACCCCACCCTGATCACATCCATTGCCAACCTGGGTGGACAAGGACAAAGCAATTATAAATCCGATCCTTCCTTCCTCAGTATTGGGATTAAATCCAGGCAGTAGGATTGTGGATGATTTTTGACATTTCTGCATTTTTTTTTCTTCAGATTTACCACAATGAACTTGCATTTATTTAATGATGAGAAAGAAAAAACAGGGAAAAATACAAACCTTACTCAGTTTGTGATTTTCACCATAACGGTCCCAAATAGGGCCTGGGGTCAGGCTCTTCTGTAGGACAGGCTGAGGTCTGCCTGGGGGGGTACCTTCCCATCAGTGAGCGGTCTGTGAAATGGGCTGTTGACTTCTTGTTTCGCAGATTGTTTGCAAGGATCAGTGGACATCCTGGATACACCAGATGGCCAGTGGCAGAGGTGCGGGAATGGGCTTATTGTTAGGGCAGCTCTGACCAGCCCCCAGAAGTGTGTCATGGCCTAGGAGGCCTGAACAGTTACCCCGTCTCTCCAAGGGATCGTGCCACATAAAACCTGGCTTTGAGGTTGTCATTCAGCTACCATCACCGTCAGGCCTGTGATTAGCCATGTCTGGTGGACTTCAGAGGCCCTGCTTGGCTACAGCCTAACAGTCAAGCTCCCAGGACCCTATTAGGAGAGGCACAGATGCCCTGGTTTCTCATGAGAGACCATCGTGACATGTATTAACAGCTCTGAAATCCTGAGACCCACCAGGCCTGACGTTAATAAGCAATGTTCCCCCTGTTTCTTTCCTGTTCCCTCTCCAGAAGTGGCTCCTCGTGAATAAGATTGTCATGACAACCTGAGTGCGGGCACCACGGCAGGCAGGCAGCCACCAAGGGGCCCCGCGTCCGGATGAAAGAGCCTGATGAAGTTGAAGCTGCGGAGCTCGGCGGTGTGAAATCCAAGTGAATGTCGAAGGTCACGGCTGGTTTCATGAACAGAAAGCTGGGTTAGGGGCTTCTCCACACACAGGTTCCTGGCCCCAGAGAGGTCTGAAGGATGCTCAGAGCCTGCGTGGACCTGGTCCTGCCCTGGGGTTTCTGGTCTCTTTGTGCCTTCAACCGAGTAACCTTGGTGCCAACAGGGGAGCAGCGCTCCTTTGATGCCTCTGACCCAGAGCTGTTGGAGGAAGCAGGTTGTTGATCCCAGCAGAGCTGTGAGAATGCTGTACAAAGCCTGGCGTGCTGTTTGGGACAGTGAGTTCTCTGTGGTCCGGAAAAGAAAGAGCAGGCCCAGTCTCCTCTCCCTGGCTGTGCGGGCAACCTCTTAGCCTCCAGACCCCTATCCAGTCTCCAAGGTGGAGCTCCTCCTGCCCGGAGGCAGATGCGCCCCCCCCCACCCCCACCCCCCGCCCCGCCCAAGGCACTCTCCCTGGTCCTTCTGACCAGAAGATCCGAGATCCCTGGAAACCAGCTTCTGCAGTGGAAAGGACAGGCCTTGCTTGTCAGGATGCTCTGGATGGAATCCCAACCCTGTCCTCCGCCCTGTGTGACCTCGGGCAAGTCACAGAAACTTCTCCAAAACGCATGCTCTCTCTCAGGCTCCGGGTTTCCAGGCCCAAGCGGCACTAGGCTGACCTCTCAGCGGACACTTCTAAGCGCTATACACACGCCCCTTACCGAGTCCCCACTATGGACCAGCTCTATTATCATTCAGTCCCATTTTATAGATGAGGAAACTGAGGTCCAGAGATATTAGAGTTCTTGCCCCAGATAGCAGGCCCGTGAGAGGCAGAGCCCAGAATTGGACCCAGGCGGTCTGACTCCACATCTGTAAACAGTTAGCCCCACGCTGGATTGTTCTAGAGCCTACCAGCTCCTGCAGGACCCTCACCAATCTTGGCTTTCACCACGCGCCCCTGTCCCTACGTTCCACTCACCCAGGCCTTCCTGAAGCAGCCAAGCCCACACTGACCTCGGGGCCTTTGAGTCCGCAGACCCACTGCCCAGGTCTCCCTCCTCATCAGCACTTGGCTGCATCCTCCCCCTTTGCCCCTCTGCCTACACACCTCCTCACAGGCTATGGGACCAAGAAGGGAATCGCCTAGACTTCCACCTGGGCCTCCTGTTAACTTGGAGGCGTAACTAGCCGGTCCATTCCCACCAGGGGGTCTCACTGTCCCCCACTCCTGTCTGCTCTGGGGGATGATCCTTTCCATCCTCCGGGCCCAGTCCATGCCCCCTTGTGGTCCACAGTCAGCTTGATTTAGGTCAAATCCCCTAGCTTGCTTTCTCATCTGTAAAATGGAAAAAACAACACTGACATCCTAGGGCTTTTGTTCGGAGCCAACAAGAGAGTGTACGCACGGCCCGCATGGCCTTCAGCTTCCATCATCATTAGCGTCACAGCGGAGGCGGGGACGGTGGTGGGGGAACTTGCTTTCAAACAGCTGTCCTACTAAGGAAACGTCACACACAGAGAAACACAGAACTATAGCAATCCTGGAATGGCATCCCAGCCATTTCTTCACCTGGATCTCAGATCTATTTGTCTGCCTGTTTTGAAAACTGGAAAGGCTGCATATAAAATTATAGCGATAATCTGAGCTTTTAGATGACGTTATCTGCCTGACTCTAGAGATTTACTTTTACCTGGCACTTCGGCCAGGGGTAGATTATCTTAATCCGTCCTGGATGAGCTGATTCAAAGCTGGTTTCAGTCTGTGAAGGCTGGTGCATTCCTGGTTCACCCTTGTGGCCGGCAGTAACCCCTCTGTTGCCCCACCCAAAGGCCTGGAGCGTTTCCTAAGCCCCCTCTGCTTCTTGACAGAACCCAAACTCAAATGTTTGTTTCTGCAGTCTCTTTTCAGTAGACTGAAAGTTCTAACCAGTTCCTCAGCCCCTCATCTGGCACATAGAAATTGGCAAATGCCTTGTGGGGTAGGGGACGGGAAGGCTACCCTCTCTGTAATACCCTCGTTTTCTTGATTCTGGCCCCTCAAGTCCCAGCCCCCGGGAGCTCTCTGATACCTTCAAAACAGTTTGTGAAAAATATTTTATCTGGTTTTTCTAGCCTCAAGAGAGGCGGGTTGGATCCTGAGTTATCTCAAGGTGGGGGTTGATATGACATAAGCTAGTCCACCATATTGGAAGTGAACATCTCTGAGTTATTCTTCATTTAGTTTTTTTTTCCCTAATTGTTCTGTTTTCCAATGCTTTGGTTTTTTTTTTTTTAATTTATATATATTTTAATTGGAGGGTAATTATTTTACAATGTTGTGTTGTTTTCTGCCATACATCAACATAAATCAGCCACAAGTATCTTATGCTTCGTTAATTTAAAGGTCTCACCAGAGTGTCTGGGGGAAGTGAGAATCCACATTTTTCATGCTGGTCTAGGATCGAATTCCTCAGGAGGCAGACAGGGAGGGTGAGGAGGGTGTCTGGCCATGGATTCAGATGGCACCTTGTCTTAAGCCAAGATCAAAGAAGGTATGTGGACCGAAGGTTTCTACAGCAGCTGAATTCTCCAGGCATTTTTCTTCAACAAGTCCACAAACTAGTTCGATTAATGCTAACTTTTCCTCCAGATAATGCAGCTTAGAAGCAAGGTAAGAGGGCCATCTCCTGGTAAGAAATATGGTGATGTTGAGACCTACAGAGATTCTCAAACTGTGCAGGACCCTGAGGGTCCCGGGAAGAGCAGGTTTGGGAAGGTGTTCAGAGGGAGTGGGGCCCTGTCTCTGTCTTCAACAAGTCCAGCTCCCTCTTGGTCTATTTTATGCACTGGGTTTCTGACCGAGGTTTCCACCATGTGGACTCTGAGAAAGTGTTCCATCAAAAAACTTTGAAACAGTTTCATCTTATTGATAATCTGAGTTCTCTAGACAGAAATGACTTTCCTAGGGCCATGCAAACGGTTCCTGTAAAGCCAGGACATAAACCAGCTGTTTTGATCATGGATCAGGCACTTTCCACCACCTCACATGGAGTCACCTGGAGATTCAGTTTCCCAAAAGGTCCTTTGCTTTAAAAAAAAAAAAAAGTTTCTCTTGAAGACCACTGTTCCTTGCTTTTTGTAGAGTTCTGCGGGCCCTTCTCACAAGCTCCCCCTAGAGGACATGGAGTGAACAAAGCTGCCGTCTTTCTACTGATGGGACCAGAGGCAGCAAACCTCCCTGGGAGCACAGTGATGCCCTGCCTCAGAGACCCTAGGAGACCCTGCATCCTAGCTCCCAACAAGTCAGGCCACCTCACTGGTCCCTTCTCCTCCATAAAATTAGAAATCCAGAAGGCTGAATATCTTTGCACCTTCTTGTGGAAGGCCCCTCACAGAATCCCCCCAAGAGGGCTTGAATCACCTGTATATGGACACATGATCCTTCCTTCTCTTGGGAAACCAAGGATGTCAACAAGCCCAAATGAGGATATCAACAGCTCCAAGAGAGGAGCTCTGTCTCTGAGAGCAGGGAGGAGGATATACAACATCAGTGTTCTGGGCTAAAGTGTGCGTGCTTAGTTGCTCAATCATATCTGACTCTTTGCGACCCCGTGGACTGTAGCCCACCAGGGTCCTCTGTCCATGGGATTCTCCAGACAAGAATACTGGAGTGGGTGGCCATGCCCTCCTCCAGGGGATCTTCCCAACCCAGGGATCGAAACCAGGCTAAACCGTGTCCCCCACCCCCCCACCCCCACCACCCAAATTCCTGTGGTTCCCCTGATAGCTCAGTTGGTAAAGAACCCGCCTGCAATGCAGGAAACCCCAGTTCAATTCCTGGGTCAGGAAGATCCATTGGATCTTCCAGTATTCTTGGGCTTCCCTTGTGGCTCAGCTGGTAAAGAATCCACCTACAATTCGGGAGACCTAGATTCGATCCCTGGGTTGGGAAAATTCCCTGGAGAAGGGAACAGCTACCCACTCCAGTATTCTGGCCGGAAGAATTCCATGGACTGTATAGTCTATGGGGTCACAAAGAGTCGGACACAACTGAGCGACCTTCACTTTCACCCAAATTCCTATATTGAAGTCCTAACTCCCAGTACCTCAGAATGTGACTGTATTGGATGCAGGATCTTTAAAGAGGTTAATTAAGATACTGAGATCACCATTTTGGGTCTTAATCCAATATGTCTGGTGCCCTTATGAGAAGCCAAGGGGAGAAGCCACAGGAGAAATCAGATCTGCTGACACCTGGATCTTGGATTTCAGCCTCCAGAACCATGAGAAAATGAATGTCTGTTGTCTGTCACCCAGTCTGTGGTCCCTTGTTATGGTGGCCCTAGCAATCTAACACAATTGGCAAATCCCCTGCTCAGCAACGTCCCCCACCTCTTTGGGAATTATTCCTGTTTGCTCTTTTGACAATCTCTCTTGCGAATGAATTGGAGAGAAATTCAATCCTTAGAAAGAGTGAGATAAATAAAGTTATAATGAGATGTTGCTATGGACCCACCATTTCTGCCCTGGGGGAGAAGTCACAGCAATGAAGACCCAGTGTAGCCAAAATTAAATAAGACAAAATAAAGATATTTAAGTTCTTTTGTCTTCAACTGCAAAAGTAGGATTAAAACAACTTCCTTGCCCTGGTGCTGTAAGCATTGTGTTCAGTACGTAGTTAAGCTCGGGCATAGTCAGAAATAATTTTTGAAAATAACGTACAGTTGCATGACATACAGGCATAAACATATCTATTTCATGAATATCCTGTGACAAAGCTGAATGTAGAGATCTGGGCTTCCCAGGTAGTGCTAGTGGTAAAGAACCCACCTACCAGTGCAGGAGACTTAAGAGCCGTGGGTTCGATCCCCGGGTCAGGAAGATCCCCTGAAGGAGGGCATGGCACCCCACCCCAGTTTTCTTGCCTGCAGAATCCCACGGACAGAGGAGCCTGGAGAGCTCCAGTCCATAGCGTCACAAGAGTCAGACACGTCGGAAGCGACTTAGCACGCACACAATGAAAGGATACGATAGCAGTTGATTTTTCATTGAGAGGGCAAAAGTGGTGTGTTTCTTCAGCCCAGAACCAAGAGCTGGTCAGAGGAAAGGATGGGGGACGATTTCAACAGATAAATAACCAAATGTCTGAAAAGAATTTGCAAACACAATGGATTTCCTTCCCAAGGACTGGAAGTGGTGTGGGCAGTTGGGCAACGAAGGAGCTGCAGTCATTTTCCGCTCCATTTCTACAGACGGCAACAGAAACATGATGGCGGAGAACAACGCCAAGTGACAATCTTCATTTCATTCCTCGGGGATAGAAAACACACCCGTTTATTAAGTCTTTAAAAGCTGTAACCACAGATTGCAGCAACAAGGCGCGACAGAGAGAAGAGAGCTTGGGCTGAGCCAGCCGTATGTGGCAACTGAATGAAAAGACGATTCCCGTCTGGTGGAGCAGCAGCCAGGCCCCGGGAAGAGCATGGACAAAGAGCTTCTCATTTACAGCGGAGATGCTGACATGCAGTGTGTTTTCCTTGGCAGACGGGCAAGTTCCCCAGAAAAAGAAGATTAATGCAAGCAGGGAATACGAACACATTCTAGCAAACCATGTCCATTTTCTGCCTGGGGAGATCTCTGAGAAACAGAAGGCCTCGGCTGTTGATTAGGAGGACGTGAACAAGTTCTGCCCTAGGACCTTCTCCCGAGTCTCCACTCTGCCCAACCTGACTTTCACAGTGAAGTCTCTCCTGTCTCAACATCCCTGGGCAAGAGGCAGCCCACCTGAATTCATTTCACCACAAATGGAGACTTTCCCATATAAATTTCTAACAATTGGTCATCAATAAATACTTGTTGGGTGAAGATTTTTTTTTTCACTGTAGTCATTGAACCTGCTTCTAGACACAGAGGATACTGATTATGAGCAAGGATTTTAAAGTCAGACTAATGAAGATTCAAAAACTAGCTCTAACCCCATTTTAGCTGTGTGACCTTGGGGAAGGTGTTGAACTCCTCTTAATGTAGTTTTATCATCTTTTAAATAGGCATGATGGGGCCTTTCTGGTGGTCCAGTGGCTAAGACTCTGAGCCCCCAAAGCAGGGGGCCCAGGTTTGATCCCTGGTCAGGGAACTAGATCCCACATGGCATAACTAAGAGTTCACCTGCCACAACTGAAGATCCTGCATGCCACAACTAAGACCCAGCATAGCCAGATAAATAAATAAAATAAGATAAATAAATAAAATAGGCATCAGTTCAGTTCAGTTCAGTTGCTCAGTCGTGTCTGACTCTTTGCAACCCCATGAATCGCAGCACGCCAGGCCTCCCTATCCATCACCAACTCTCAGAGTTTACTCAAACCCATGTCCATCTAGTTGGTGATGCCATCCAACCATCTCATCCTCTGTCGTCCCCTTCTCCTCCTGCCCCCAATCCCTCCCAGCATCAGGGTCTTTTCCAGTGAGTCAACTCTTCCCATGAGGTGGCCAAAGTACTGGAGTTTCAGCTTCAGCATCAGTCCTTCCAATGAACACCCAGGACTGATCTCCTTTAGGATGGACTGGTTGGATCTCCTTGCAGACCAAGGGACTCTCAAGAGTCTTCTCCAACACCACAGTTCAAAAGCATCAATTTTTCGGCGCTCAACTTTCTTCACAGTCCAACTCTCACATCCATACATGACCACTGGAAAAACCATAGCCTTGACCAGACGGACCTTTGTTGACAAAGTAATGTCTCTGCTTTTCAATATGCTGTCTAGGTTGGTCATCACTTTCCTTCCAAGGAGTAAGCGTCTTTTAATATCATGGCTGCAGTGACCATCTGCAGTGATTTTGGAGCCCCCAAAAATAAAGTCTGACACTGTTTCCACTGTCTTCCCATCTATTTGCCATGAAGTGATGGGACCAGATGCCATGATCTTAGTTTTCTGGTTAAGCTTTAAATCAACTTTTTCACTCTCCTCTTTCACTTTCATCAAAAGGCTTTTTAGTTCTTCTTCACTTTCTGCCATAAGGGTGGTGTCATCTGCATATCTGAGGTTATTGATATTTCTCCTGGCAATCTTGATTCCAGCTTGTGCTTCTAACAGCCCAGCATTTCTCATGATGTACTCTGCATATAAGTTAAATAAGTGACATGACAATGTACAAAAAAGTATGTAAAGTACTGAGCACAGAACATAGCAAACTCCTCATTCAGTACATATATGTTGTATTATCACTACGACCACACCTTAGTGCAGGTAGCCATCATCTGTCCCCTGTTGGCTGCAAAACCGCCAACTCATCTCCCCAACTCCAGCATTTCCCGACACCCCAGAGTCTTCCACACACTAGGGCCAGAGTGATCTTCCAGCACACAAATCTAACTGGTATTAAGGAGATCCAAAAATCCTCTCTTCCAAAAAAACTGATCATAAATTGTCAAAACTAACTTTGCCTGAGGTCATGAAATTATCCAAAGGCTTGCAGTCATCTGGGAAGCTTACAAATGGCTAAATCTTGTAAGAACAGTGAGATTTATGGGGTTTTAAGGTGCTCTATTCCAGTCTTTCCACTTCCAGCTCCATGGTTGCCTTGAAAAACCAGTCATAGTAACACCAGCAACCTGATAGCCACCAGACCGGTGGAGATAGCGCTGGAGTTCCTTTAAAACTTCATTTCCAGGGAACCATCAGTATCTGACCTCTCTGGTAGTTCCCTGCAAGTGTCCACCTGCGAAGTCATCTTTATTTCACCTGACTTGGAGTTCATTCCATGCAAAAAGCCTTTTCCCCTGGGCTGGGTGTTGTGGACAGTGGTTGTCAAAAAAAGAAATTAAAGGCAACAGTTTAACTTTGCAGCTGGGTGCTTTGTGGCCGCCTGAGGCAGTGAACAACAGTTGGGACAAACAATTAGCTGGCCAAAAAGCTTAAAGGGAAAGGCTGAGGAATGAATTTCCAAACGGGCTTTGAAAAACTTCGACACTTTCCTGGGCATCTCGCAGGCCATGTGGCCCTGAAGGGCTGTGAGTGTGCCCAGGGCTGTGTGGGATGTTGCGCTTCAGTCACCCAGGCGTGTCCCACTCCTTGCGACCCCGTGGACTGCAGCATGCCAGGGCTCTGGGAATGCTCTCAAAGCACCTCAAGAGGCCCTAAGCCCTCACCTCTCCCCAGCCTTGATGCGCTGCACAACCAGGAAGTGATAGCTAAGACATACCTGTCAACTTCCTGGCTGAGCGTTGAAGATGAGCCCCTCCGGGCACAAAGAGCCCTTGGCAACGAATGAGAGATTTTCTGGTTATAGAAATTTAAGGAAATCTCTGTCCATTCATTAACTGACCAGTGAGCTAAAGAGTTTAGTGGCTAAACACAAAAAAGATGATTTTGCAAAATTCATTCAGAAAAGGTATTAAAACAGCAACAACAACAAACCCTGGAGACAGGGCAGAATCTGATTTTCGGAGTTATGTCACATCATTATTGCTGCTGTTCAGTCACTGAGCCGTGTCCAGCTCTGCAACTCCTTGCACGGCAGCACACCAGGCTTTCCTGTCCTTCACCATCTCCCGGAGTTTGTCCAAATGCATGTCCACTGAGTCAGTGATGCTACCTGACCATCTCATCCTCTGTCGCCCCCTTCTCCTCCTGCCCTCTATCTTTCCCAATATCAGGGTCTTTTCCGATATCATATTACATCATTTTAAATGTAATCAAGAAAGGAGGAGGGTCTTCCCTGGTGGTCCAGTGATTAAGCCCCAGAGCTTTCAATGCAGGGGGCACTGGTTAAATCCCTGGTAAGGGAACTAAGATCGCAGATGCCTCACAGTGCTGACCAAATAAATAAATAGCAACTAAAAAAAAAGAAGAAGAAGGAGGAGGAGGAGAAAATAAGACTCTGGTGAAAGGGGAAGTTACTGTGTGCCAGACACTGAGCAAATGCTCTGCACTTGCCAACTCAGGTAACTCTCACACCCACCTGCAAAGGCATTGTTCTTATGTTACAGACTATTAAAACCCAGTCCCAGGGGGTTAGCCTGATTGGTCATACAGCCCGGAAGTGGCAGGGGAGGCAGGGCATGGCCCCCAAGAGTCTGGCCGGAGCACCCCCACTCTTGGGCGATCTGCTTGGGGACCACCTGTTGTGTCTTTAGAACACCTGAGAGCTGTTTGAGGTAGTCATTAGCTGAATAAATGCTTTTCAGCAAGGGGTAATCATTATATTAATTATCATAATAATCAGGTTCATCAGGCACTGGGTGCCACTTTTCCTAACAGAATAGAAGTGCTCTCAGTGCTTTTCACAGGCACCAGGCAGCTTAACACAGCCCTCCAGCTTCACTGGATATTCGGGAATGCTTCCTGACCAAAAGTCCTGGGCCCCTTGGAAAGTCACCGGAGCAAAGTTCAAGCCCATGAGTTTCCAAGCGTCACTTCCACAGGCTTCCATCTGGAGGCAGTGTGATGTTGGCGTCACCCTCGGTCCCCTGTGGGTGAGGGGACAGACCTGTGTTATCCACGGGTAACCCACAGACCTGTGTTAATGCCAAACTGGTAGGTGGAGCCCAAGGGGCCCTTTTTTTTAAACAGCTCAACTGTGAACTGGTCAACTTTTGCTTGTGTTCCGTAACTCTCAAAAACTTGAATATGTTCAGGGTTAAAAGACTTTCTCAACATCTCTGCCTCCTAGCTAAGGAGTGCAGTATTAGAGTTCACCGTGTGCCATAACCTGAAGGTGACATTCTGACCCAACTTCGGAATAAATAGACTTAAAACAATTTCACAAGAAGCAACAATTCCATTATATCTTAAATTTTAAGAGCTTTTAACTTTGTCTTTTTTCTCCCCTCATAACCATTAGTGTTGATGGAGCATGGAAATCATCTGGGGAAAGAAGAGTGTCCTTTGTTGGCTAATGTTTTTTCCTTTTCCTCACTATTGTGAAATGCAATTTTCTAATAGATGATGTTTAGTGTTCTTTGTTCACCTCTCGTAAGGCTCTGTTGAGCATGACAAATGTAGGGACGATTGCTTCTAGGGTTTCACTGAGAAGATAAAACATTAATATATTAAATTGTATTTAATCAAGTTCTTCTACATGAGCCCTTCATTGTTTGGCCTTGTTGACACATGTAAGTTGCCCAGTTTCCAGCTGATGCTACACTTGCCCTTCAAGGTGCTGGGCACAGTCCAGCTTCTCAGGAGCCTTCTCATCCGGATTCCCAGGAGGTAGAGCTGGTGTCCCAGGGTGAGCTCACTTCTACCTGTGGGAACAGCAGAGCATTGGGGTGCCCCTCACCATCTGGGGCAGGAAGGCGTGCTGCTTTCGAATCCCCTCTAGCCTGAACTCCATCCCACACGTGAAGGATTGCAAATTCACTTCCTGTCCCAGTAACTTGTCATGGAAAGTTTTGGGCTGCAAAACAGCCCATCCTTTTATCTTCAAAGCTTGAAAGCTCTTGGATCTAAGGAAATAGCGTATTTGGGTTGAGAAAAGACAATTTGATTTTAGGATGGTTAAACAGAGGGTTAGTGAAAAATTAAAACCAAACAACTGTAAGCTTAATAAAAGATTCGAGTGGTTGTAAATCTGCTGGTGACTCGTTAATGCCACCTAAAAGCAGGCGGCCTTCTATAGAGGACGCAATACTGAGGGGTGTGCTGAGTGAGGGGATAGGAAGCACCTTAGAGGTTCTGATGAGATAGGTTGGGACAGCATGTGTCGGGACAGGACTGTGAACACAAGACAATCACATCATGGTCCAACATATACATGGGTGTGTGCACACATGCGCGCAGGCACACACACACACACACACACACACACACACACACACAAAATCTGTGTTTGCAAAAGTTACTTGCCCACTAAGCCAGCAGGACTTCACTAACCACATGGTCTACCAGGACTCTGACAGTTTAGGTTTTCCCACAGTGATTTAAAATCTTATTATTACCAGGCTGTTAAATCACTTACTGTGTGACCTTAGACAAAGTGTCCAACGTTTCTGAGCCTCAATTTCTTAATCTATGAAATTGATTAAAGAATTCCTTGTAGGCAGGTTGTTGGTGAGGAATAGCAATAATGGCTGAAACATCCAGGGCAGCAAGTGGACCACAGGGAGTGCTCAGTACATAGAACGAATTGCTTTGACTTTTATTCTTATTTTTAATCAGGCGATGAAGATCAGGGATTTGAGGGAAATTAATCTCAATTGTCGTTTTTAAAGAAATGTCCTAGCGCTGAAGTAGTTTTTCTTTAAAATGTTGCCTATAGTGTCCTTATCAGAGCTTTAAGACTGTGTGTGTATGTGTATGATAAATCCTGCTTATGTGTGTGTGCATGCCCACTCACTTAGTTGTGTCTAACTCTTTGTGACCCCAGGGACTGTAGCATGCCAGGTTCCTCTGTCCATGGGATTTCCCAGGCAAGAATACTGGAGTGGGTCACCATTCCCTTCTCCAGAGGATCTTCCTGGACCAGGGATCAAACCCATGTCTCTTGAGTTTGCTGCATTGGCAGGCAGATTCTTTATCACTGAGCCACCTGGGAAGCCCCAAACCCTGCATAAATAGCTATTTTTAAATCTTTTATTTTTTAAAGTAATTTTATTTATTTATTGGCCATACCTCAAGGCATGTGGGATCTTAGTTCCCTGACTAGGGATCGAACCTGTGCCCCCTGCAGTGGAAGTGCAGAGTCATAACCACTAGACCACCAGGGAAGTTCCTAAATCTTTTAAAATGTGTTGTGATTATATGTTTACAGGAAAGAAGGGGACATCAGATTTCTGGTTTCTCAAGTAAAGAGCTTGGAAGTTGCCCCTCTGTTCTAGTAAGTCAAAGCTTAACAGACTGAAAATTCAACAACTCTCTAGGATGCAATAAGAGAGGGAGGGGGGACACGGGGCAACCACTGCCCGCAAGACTGGAGACCCAGCCAAGCAAGTACAGGAAGCGGCAGCCACCCGGAGCAGACTCAGTGGGAGCCAGTACTGGGAAAAAAACCTCAGCCGTGATGTTCAAATCCCCTAGATGCTCCATGTAGACAAGTCTGAGAGCTAAAATCTCCAGGGGGACGCCATCATAGCAGGCCCCCACAGTCTTGCAGGATTTATCTCCAGGGTCTCAGCCAGGTTCCCACAGTAAAAATCAGAGAAAATCTCCCTCATGCTCCCAGCAGTGGGAAGGGAAAAGGAATCATGTTAAAATACACCAGACATATTTCTCCTGGGACTGACACATACACACTGCGATATATAAAATAGACGACTGATAAGGACGTAAGTACAGCACACTGTGCACCCCGTGCTCAGGCATATTTCCTTGCGACCCCACGGACTGTAGCCCACCAGGCTCCTCTGTCCATGGAATTTCCAAGGCAAGAATACTGGAGTGGGTTACCATTTCTTACTCCAGGGGATCTTCCTGACCTGGGGATCGAACCCGCGTCTTTTGTGTCTCCTGCATTGGCAGGCAGATTCTTTATCAGTAGTGCCAGACAATCTTGGCTAGCACAGGGAATTGTACTCAATACTCTGTAATGATCTGTATGGGGAAAGAATCTAAAAAAGAAAAAAGAGTGGATATATATAAAAAAATATATAAAACTGATCCACTTTTCTATATACTTGAAAATAACAACATGGTAAATCAACTACAGCCCAATAAAAACTTTTAAAATAAAAAGAAATACACCATAGCCCTCTGTTCTTCTTAACAACGCCTGCCCTCAGGGGAAACTAGGTAACCAGAGCCTGGCCTGCTGGGGTATGATCTGAGCCAGACTGCCTGGGGAAGGGAAATCCCCACCTTCACCCGCCCTAGCCATCCTGTGCCTCCTAAAAGAGGAGGAAAAATAAACCGAGAAACACTTGTGAAGCTCACAGTCCAGAGACACAGGCTCACAGAAACACCGTGACCCTATCATAGGACTAGAATGCTTTCCCACCCTTCACACCTCACCAACGCATCACTTAGGGCCTGTTTATGGCTGTTCCCTTTTACCCAGCACATCACGTCTGGCTATTAAGAAAAATCACAAGGTCTACCAAAAGGCAGAAATCACAGCCGAAGAGATGGAGCAAGCATCAGAACCAGACGTGGAAGGCATGTCGGAATTATCAGACCAGGAATTTAAAACAACTCAGATGACTATGCTGAGAGTTCTCATGGATAGAGAAGACAGACACAAGGACAGATGGACCTTGTAAGCAGAGAGATGGAAGTCCTAAGAAGGAACCAGAGAGAAGTGCTAGAGATCAAAGGCACTGTAGCAGAAATGAAGAATGCCTTTGATGGGCTTACAGGCAGACCTCATTTTATTGCACTTTGCTTTATTGAGTGTCACAGACACTGGGTTGTTCTTTTTTTTTTTTAAACAAATCGAAGCAACCCTCCTGCATAGAACTAGTCTATCTGCACCATTCTTTCAACAGCATTTGCTCACTTTGTGTTTCAGTGTCATATATGGGTAATTCTCACAATATTTCAAACTTTTTTCATTATTATTTATTAGAGTACTGTATAGTCAGAGATCTTTGATGTTCCTACTGTAATTGTTTTGAGATGTCACACACCCACAGTAGATGGAGAACTTAATCAATGGCTCCAACAGGACTGTTTGTTACCCTGTCTACTTCCCTACTCCTTGAGACACAATAATATTGAAATTAGGCCACTTAATAACCCTACAATGGCCTCTAAGTGTTCAAGTGAAAGAAAGCATTGCACATTTCTCACTTTATTTAAAGTGAGGCTAGAAATGGGGCTTCCCTGGTGGCTCAGAGATAAAGACTGCCTGCCAGTGCAGAAGATGTTTGATTTAATGCCATGTTTGATCCCTGGTCCGGGAAGATCCCACATACCTTGGAGCAATTAAGTCCATTCACCACAACTACTGAGCCTGTACTCTAGAGGTCAGGAGCCACAACAAGGAATAACCCCGACTCTTCCCAACTAGATAAAGCTCACTCGTAGCCATGAAGACCCACCACAATCAAAAAATAAAGCAAACAAATAAGTCAATCTTAAAAAAAAAAAATCGATCAATATATTGGGAATCCCCTGGCAGTCCAGTAGTTAGGACCCAAGCTCTCACTGCCAAGGGTCCAGGTTCAACCCCTGGTTGGGGAACTGAGATCCCACAAGTGGTGCAGCCAAAAAAAAAATCAATATAATCCATCACATCAACAGACTGAAAAAGGAACACAGGAAGGTTCTGGAAGAGTTATAGCCCAGGTCTCACCGTTCCCCACCACACTGCTTTGGGACAATCCAAGCCCTTCTGGTCCCACAGAAAGAGGAAGCAACAGCCCAGCTCTTAACTTGAGCCCCCTGAACCCGGCTGAGCTGAGGGACGATGGAAGCAGGGGGACTGGTCTCAGAACTGGAGCCCGGCAACCTGAGGGCCCTGAGGGTTGACAGGCACAGCTCTGGGCAGGAACAGAAGTGATGGGGTAGCTGCAGCGATTCCAGGTTTCTGTGGTCTCCTGGGGAGCTTCCCTCCTCTCCCCTCACACTCATCAGGGCAGACACACAGAGACCTCCATCTCAGTAACACACATCAGCAAAGAGGGGAGTGGACAGGTCAGGGAGACAGAGCTCATGATCCAAACTGCACCTCTGCAGAGAACCACCACTAGAAGAAAGACATCAAGCCAACAGCATGAACCTCAGGAGCAGAACTTTTGGGACAAATGGACCAAGAAGGAAGTTGACAGATGTGTGCGCTTAGTTGCTCAGTTGTGTCCCACTCTGCAACCCCCTGGACTGTAGCCCGCCAGGCTCCTCTGTCCATGGGACTCTCCAGGCAAGAATACTGGAGTGGGTTGCCATGCCCTCCTCCAGGGGCTCTTCCCAACCCAGGGATTGAACCCAGGGCTCCTGCATTGCAGGCGGATTCTTTACCAGCTGAGCCGACAGGGAAGCCCAAATTGACACAATGAATAGGCTCAAAGAGGTGAGGGAGTACAAAAGTAATGCGAACCAGGCGGAGAAGTTATCAGATAGGAAGCAATGCCTGGTCTACTAAAGGTGGGGCAGGCAGTCATTCCAAGGTCCAGCAAACTTCTCAGCACAGCAGATGGAACTCCAACCCCATTTGTACCTCCCCAGTGAGAGTGGGACAGGTTATGGGGGATGCTGTCAACCCTACCCTTCCTTGGATGCTAAGGGCCTCCTCTGCTGACCTTAAGCAGTCCCCCACCACTGCAGTGCTGAGGTGGAGAATGGCGCACTGTTCTGCGAAGAGAGTTTATTTCTTAACCATGGATCTGACAGGGTGATTCTCCAGCCCAAACACATTCAGTGGCCTTCTGCCATCAGCCAAAGGTTCTCGGAATGACTCATGAGGTTCTTACATTCTGACCCCAAACCACCATCCCAATTTCTCCTCCTGCCACCATCCTCCAAACACCTGATGGTCCTGCAACATGAAAGCCTGCATGAAAGATGTCAAAGCACAGAGGCCCCTTCCAGGCACTGATTCTGCAGGTCTGTGATCGCCGCCTGGAACTGCTGGAGAGAAGTGGGAGAAATGGCCATGGTCCACGAGCATGTCTGCCTGGGGGCTGGCAAGATGGGGAAAGCTTGCCGTGCTGAGAGAAATGAGCTTCAGCTAGAAGCTCACACATGTAATGTGGTTTTTCATAGCTTCACGCCTTGGAAAATGCTGCTACAACTGCCTAGAAGGTTCCTCCCCACTCCATCCACCAATTAAACTCCTACTCATCCTTCAAGACCCCAGCCCCTCACCAGGAGCTTTAGTGCTTTATTTTCCTTGAGGCCGCAGCTGTGATTTCAGGCATACAACACACGGCGCCCGGGGGGGGTGTCTATGGACCCATCTCTCCAACAGTGAGCGCTTGGAGGGCAGGGACCAACTTTATGCTGCTCTGGATCCACTGTTCCTGTCATGTAGAGACCATTTAATAGATGCTTGAGTCATTAATTACATACAGATGTCTAGCTAGCTAATCAATCATAATGGAAAATTATACTCTACTAGGAGGTCTGTCCAGCGTGATTCTTTGGAATTCCTGCCTTGAGGGAGAGTAGAATTAGTCTAGTCTGGATTATCCTAGAGGTGGGTCAGCATCATTTAATTACAGGCTCTGTTAGGCCTCCTCTGAGCACCTGTCTGTCTGAGACTGAGGCTCCCCCAGAAGGGTCCCCCAGTTTCCACCGCAGAGGCTACTGCTCCAGCAATGCCGACCAGTATCCAGCAGGGTGTGCGTCCAAGATTGAAGGGTTGATTTTCAAATCTCCTGGACCCCACAGATAATCTTGTTCTCTGGGAGAGAAACTTCATGCTCTTTTATAGGCATAGGACTCCTGCCTATCTGACCAGCCATAATGAACAGTTTTCAGTATACATTTCAGTGTAAATAAATGATTTTCAGCTTCCTTGAGGGTTGGGGCTGTGGAAGGTGTGAACCGAGGGGTCCTGGGTACCCTTTGCCATCTCACCTCTCTGTGCATCCTCCCACCACCCCACCCAGCCCCCCACACATCCCCTGGCTGCCTCACCTCTGGTCCAGGTGTTTCCTTGACCTGGAAATCTTGACCCACTCCCGCCCAGCCCACCCTCTGATGGTAAACACCTACTTACTGGTCTTTCAAAACTCAGGTCAATAGATTCATCTCTACCGTTATTTTAGATTCCACATATAAGCAATATCCTGTGATATTTGTCTTTCTTTGTCTGACTTATTTCACCCAGTATGTCAAAGGAACAGGAATGGAGTCACAGATGTAGAAAACAAACTTATGCTTCCTAAGAGGGAGGAGGGGTAAATTGAGAGTTTCGGGTTGACATATACGAATACTATCTATTAAACAGATAACTAGTAAGGACCTGCTGAGGGTCTTCCCTGATGGCTCAGTGGATAAAGAATCTACCTACAATGCAGGAGACACAGGAGACGTGAGTTCGATTCCTGGATCGAGAAGGTCCCCTGGAGGAGGAAATGGCAACTAACTCCAGTATTCTTGCCTAGAGAATTCCATGGCCAGAGGAGCCTGGCGTGCTGCAGTCCACGGGGTCACAAAGAGTCGGACACAACTGAGCACACACACGTGCACACATATATAAACTAGATAACTAATAAGGACCTACTGTACAACACAAGAAATTCTGCTCAATACTCTGTATGTAATGGTCTCTATGGGAAAAGAATCTAAATAAAATAGTGTCTTCCTTGCAAGGAATGTAAACCTCCTTGGTAGGCTGTAGAGGCCACCTGTGGTTAAGAAAATGATGGAACTCAATCCTGAGGGATGGACCAGAGTGACGAGCCAGCAGCAGCATGAAAACCCCCATCACAAGAGCTTTGGGACTTCCCTGGTGGTCCAGTGGTTAAGAATCCACTTGCCAATGCAGGGAACTCAAGTTCAATCCCTTGTCCAGGAAGATTCCACATGCCACAGGGCAACTAAGCTTGTGAGCCCGCAACAACTGAGCCCTCATATCACAGCTACTGAAATCCACCCTCCTAGAGCCTATGCTTCACAATAAGAGAAACCAACGCAATGAGAAGCCCTCTCACTGAAACTACAGAGGAGCCACTCGCCACAACTACAGAAAGCCTGCTCACAGCAACGTTGACCCAGCACAGCCAAAAATAAATAAATAAAATGCCATCCATTTACAAAAATAAAAAAGAAAAGCTTTGGAGCCAAGTTCCTAAGTCAGTTGACAGAGGAGAATAAGAATTAAAATGGCACTAACTTTTTGTGGCATTTCTTCCATGGTTGTTCTTCAAGAAACGTCTGCTTCAGGAGTTGATATTAAGCTCAGCTTTTTTAGGGGAGAGAACTGTTTTTGAAAATTATAGGCAGAAAAGCATCCGGATTGCCCTCCCCCTCCCCTAAACCTGGCTCTGATCTTAGCATCCCCGTCCAGGCTGAGTGGCCAGGCACACCAGGAGTGACACAACAGAGGGACTCATAGAATTACAGAAACAGTGTTTCACAGCTGGCTTAGCTTGTAAAGATTAACTTAGAAAAATAGTAAATGCGTACCACTTATGTACTGGCCTCTGTTCTAAAGGCGTCACATGAATTATTTATTGAATCTTGCCAACAACCCTCTAGGGTAGCTACTGTTATATTGTTGTTATTCAGTCACTAATTGTGTGCGACTCTTTGCGACTCCATGGACTGCAGCACGCCAGGCCCCCCTGTCCATCACCAACCCCCAGAGCTTGCTCAAACTCATGTCCATTGAGTCAGTGATACATCCAACCACCTCATCCTCTGTCGCCCCCTTCTCCTCCTGCCTTTAGTCTTTCCCAGCATCACGGTCTTTTCCAATGTGTTAGCTCTTTGCATCAGGTGGTCAAATTATTGGAGCTTCAACATCAGTCCTTTCAATGAATATTTAGGGCTGATTTCCTTTAAGATTGACTGGTTTTTTCTCCTTGCTGTCCAAGGGACTCTCAAGAGTCTTCTCCAACACCACAATTGGAAAGCATCAATTCTTTGGTGCTCAGCCTTCTTTATGGTCCAACTCTCACATCCATACATGATTACTATTATGATCTCCATTCAACCTGAGGCTGAAAACTGTGTCAACTTGTCCCAGGTCTCCCAGCTAGAGAGAGACAGCTGGGGAGAGCAGCCAGGTAGTGCCCAGCCTCTGGAGCCCCTACTTTTAACCCCATGCCATCCCACCCTCAGCATGGAGGCCAGAGTGAGGGATGCAAGACAGAGGATGGTCACCTCAATCTTGTGGGGTAATGGAAAGACTAAACTGGATTTGGGGGTGACTCTTTCTGGGTGAGGATGGATGAAGGAAAGGAATGAGGAGCTGGGCCATCTTTGGGAGCTCTGGTCAAAAAGACAATTGGGTAGGTGATGACTGAGAGCAGCCAGGGGACCAGTGTGGATGCATCCCAGGGAATATCAAACATCAGAACTAGGGAGACCTGGAAGACAAGGAAAAGCCAAGATGCACCCTAAAGTTGAGGATAGCTGTGGCTGCAAACAGCAACCTTCTTGGTAATGTAGTCAGCCTGTTGTCTGTACAGGTTGCCCTAAGGGACCTTGGAGACAGCTCTTTCCAGTGGACATTCATGACTGGCCTGGTGTCCCCTGTCTAGGCTCCAGCCAGGTATGCGTGGGGACTTTGGAAGCCCCAGGGCACAGTGGCCAGAGTTCACATTGGCCAAGTCATCATGTCCATCTGCACCAAGCTGCAGAACAAGGAGCGTGTAACTGAGGCCCTCCTCAGGGCCAGATTCAAGTTCTCAGGCCGCCAGAAGATCCATATCTTCAAGAAGTGGGGATTTACTAAGTTTAACGGAGGTGAATTTGAAAATGTGGCCGAAAATCAGCTCACCTGGGATGGCTATGAGGTCAAACACATGGATAATTGTTACCCCCTGGACAAATGGCAGCCCTGAACTCATGAAAGCCTGGGCGCTGTCCATTCCTTACTCAGGCCCGTCAATAAACCTCAGTTCTCTGTCAAATCAATAAATCAATAAAGTTGAGGACAAGAGCAGACGCCTCAAGGGCCGAAACCCACACGGATGAGGGAGCAGGAAGCAGGACCCCAGGTGCAGAGGTAGCGCTGGCCTCGTGGGAGCCTCCATGTGTGAATAATCAGCCAGTTGCAGGTCAGGGGGTCAGGCCAGGCACAAGGAGGACGCCTGGGTAAGGGAGTGTCATGGTAAGATGACCACAGGCATTTGAAGTCTGACCATCAGCAGTGAAAACGGCCCCCTAGAGCAGCGGTCCCTAACCTGCTTGACACTAGGGAGCAATTTCATGGAAGACAATTTTTCTACAGACCAGGGGTGGGGTGGTGGTTTGGGGATGATTCAAGTGCATTACATTTACTGCGCACTTTATTTCTAATCTGGGCTTCCCTGGTGGCTCAGACAATAAAGAATCTGCCTGCAATGCAGGAGACGTGGGATCGACCCCTGGGTCAGGAAGATGCCCTAGAGAAGGGCATGGCAACTCACACCAGTATTCCTGCCTGGAGAATCCCACGGACAGAGGAGCCCAGTGGGCTATAGTCCATGGGGTCGCAAAGAGTTGGACACGGCTGAGCTTCAGAACACTTTGACTTCACTTCTTTCTTGATCTGATTGGTGGTACTGGTCCACGGCTGGTAGGCTGGGGACTCCTCGCCCAGAGAGATGAGCCAGGATGGGCTGCTTGGAAGCACGTGGTCAGGAAGTGCTCAGGCCTCTGAGTTCCCCCTGGGCAGGGAGGCCATGATTTCAGGCTTCTGAAAGGCCCCCAGGGAAATCTCCCTCTCTGACCACAGGCTCATGTGCCCTGGCCTCATTCACCAAGGGTGCTGCCAAGTTCTGTCCTGTAAATTTTGGGCACTGAGCAAATATTAAGCCGTAAAAAACGGGAGCAGAGAAATCATTAGCGATGTACCAGTGATCGCGTAATGTCACTGCGGAGACTTCCCAAGTAAATAATTTCCTTTCCAGTCACTGAGTATCATAATGACACAGCCAAGATGGGTTTCTATTTATTCCTGGCCAATCTCTCTCAGATTTACGTTCCAATCATGAGATGGGACCTCTCACTGCATTTCAGAGCATTACTTAATCAAATGGTATGCCGGTTGACCCCAGTGTGTCTTAAAGTTGGGGTTATTTATGGATATGGTTTTGCGTGGAGGGTCACCGTGGGGCCTAATCTGCATATGCCTCTCAGGAGAGCTGGGACGTTATTTGCATAAGAAGCCCTAGGTTTCTGGGGAGGACCCAGAAAGAGGACTGCAGCACAGCTGAAGGGCCGAGTCCCCGCTTTTAGGGACCAGCTACTCAAGGGAAGACTCTAGTCAAGCGACCAGGAGAGCACGTGGGGCAAGTGGGGCTCCCACCTCACCGCAAGTCTAAAGTGACCAGTGAACCAGTGCTCTGCTTCGGAGGCTATCTTGGCGCCCTGCGCAATGACACCATGAACAGTCCCCCTGGTTCCTCCCAGGTTCTTCCTAGAGAATTTCTTGTTGTTTAGACACCAAGTTGTGTCCAACCCTTTGCATGGACTGTAGCACGCCAGTCCTCCCTGTCCCTCACCATCTCCTGGATTTTGCCCAAGTTCATGTCCATTGAGTCAGTGATGCCATCCAACCCATCTCATCCTCTGTCACCTTCTTCTCCTTCGGCCCTCAATCTTTCCCAGCACCAGGGTCCTTTCCAATGAGTCCGCATAGAGAAGAGGGTGTCTTTATGAGCTGCACTGCACTGTCATGGACTTCTTACTTTTTAAACTATTTCACTGGCATTTTATTCTTTTTTAAGAATTTTTAATTGGAGGATAATTGCTTTACAATGTTGTGTTGGTTTCTGCCATACATCAACATGAATCAGCCATAGGTATACATATGTCCCCTCTCTCTTGAACATCCCTCCCATCCCATTCTTATCTATCTAGGTTGTCACAGAGCACCGGATTTGAGCAAATTCCCACTGGCTCTCTGTTTTACATATGGTAATGTAAATGCTTCAGTGTTACTCTCTCAATTCGCCCCTCTCTCCCCTTCCCTCACTGTGTCCTTATGAGCCACACTGTGCTGCCATGGACTTTCACTGAATTTTATGCAAATTGTTTCTTAATGATGTTCTGGGTGAAAGAGCAAGACCAGTAGGTGTAGTTCCTGCCCTGGAAGGCTCTTACCATCCAGGGAGGAAGAGAGACTTGTGCCATGGAAGCCGGGCAGTGGTTTATCTTACTGCGGTATGTCTCCCTGGGGGCCTGAGCCTTCTGTCATATGTAACGTCCCTCTCTGTCTCTAGCAATTTTCTCTGCTCTAAAGTCTACTTTACCAGAAGTCAATACAGCCACTCCTGCTTATTATTATTTACATGGTATATCTTTTTCTATCCTTTTACTTTCAACCCACCCATGTTGTATTTGAAGGGAGTAACCCAGCAGGCTCCTCTGTCCGTGGGATTTCCCAGGCAGGAATACTGGAGTGGGTTGTCATTCCCATCTCCAAGGGATCTTCCCAACCCCTGGTCTCCTGCACTGCAGGTGGATTCTTTACCGTCTGAGCCACCAGGGAAGCAACTCAGGTATGATCCCTGGTCGAGGAACTAAGATGCACATGTTGTTGTTCAGTCACTCAGTCGTGTCCGACTCTTTGCAACCCCAAGGACTGTAGCCCACCAGGCTTCCCTGTCCTCCACCGTGTCCCAAAGCTTGCTTGAATTCATGCCCATTGATTTGGTGATGCCATCCAATCATTTTATCCTCTGTCACCCCCTTCTCTTCTTGCCCTCAATCTTTTCCAGCATCAGGGTCTTTTCCAGTGAATTGGCTCTTCAAATTAGGAGGCCAAAGTATTGGAGCTTCAGCATCACTCCTTCCAGTGAATACTCAGGGATGATTTCCTTTAGGACTGATCTAAGGATCAATCTCCTTACAGTCGGATCTCTTTGCAGTCCAACGGACTCTCAAGTGTCTTCTCCAGCACCACAATTCAAAAGCATGAATTCTTCAATGTTCAACCTTTTTCTTTATGGTCCAACTCTCACATCAGTATATGTCTACTAGAAAAACCATAGCTTTGACTATATGGACCTTTGTTAGCAATATACTGGAATACATGTATGTTGGCAAAATCTGAAATCTACTGGATGTGACAAAGAAACCCCAGAGACCCACCACTGTGATGTTCCTCAAGTCCTGAGGACCCTGGGAGGCCTGCCTTCTTTCTGTCTTTCAGAGTCTTCTGGGGACTTCCCTGGTGGTCCAGTGGATAAGATTCCACGCTTCCACGGCAGAGGGCACAGGTTCAATCCCTGGCTGGGGAACTAAGTTCCCGCATGTGGTGTAGCTAAGAAAAACACACAAATCCCTGCCAAAGCAGAGTCTTCTCAGACTTTTCTGTTGTGTTATGTCCGTGGTCTTTTAGTTGTGAGAGTGAGGGGCTGGAAGGAATGCAGCCAGTTCATCTTGACTAGAACTGAAGTCTGACTGTATCTGGCATGTTTGGGAGAGATCAGATGTGTTCCGAGACCTAAGGCAATCTCAGAGCTCCCTCGTGACCAAGTGAGTGGAGAAATAGCTGAAAGAGCCAGTGAGCTTGCCAAAAGGTTGCCGTGACATGGGAGGAAAAGTTTTTATTGCTTTAAACATAATGCCTTTCCCACAAATTAAAACTCAGTCATGATCCAGGAACCCTGCACCCTGAGCCAGCTTCAAACCATAAACTACAGACTTTATAGAGCACAGTTCACTTTCCCATGTTGGTCGGATACATTTGGTTATTATTAATTACTCAGTAGGCGAGCTAAGGCACTTAAAACACCACCATGAACACCATGAGTGAGCCAACAGTTCTAGAACCTAAATTCTAACGTTTTTTGACTGTGGCTTTTTCAGACTTTGTCTTCAGAGGCACTTTATGAAGCATAACATACACAAGGCCCCACAGCTGCACCCAAACCAGTAGGAGCAGCACGCGTGGTTAATTGAAACGGGCTTTACCGGGAATGCGGTGTGAAGAAACCGAGTCAATCAGAGGCTCACTGAAAAGGAAGACTTTGATATGCTGCAAGAAATAGTGACTTTTGTCCCCAGTTTCTGACATCTCTTTCAATGTGACGTTTTTTAAACATCTGTTTCTAGAGCAGAGCAGGAAATCTCTAAGCAGACATAACTCTTTGCTTGGTGTCACATGGAAACTACAGGCTGTAATTTTTTTTTTTTTTTAAATCCTACCATGAAATCTCTTTTCTTTTAAGCCAGTTCAAAGCAGAGCATTTAATGGGCATTTATACACAGGGAGAGTTTGAGAGGCTACTTTTTACAAATGGCTGTCACGAGATGAGTCATGATCAATGATGAGATTCTGCTTTAGGCAGGGTTATGAATGGAGCTGCTTTATTGGCAAGCTAGGGGCAAAGGGGGAGCCACCTGATTCTGAGTCAGTCCCATAGAAAAGAAAGGCAAACTGCAAATGGATCGATAGGTACCTCGCTTCTGGGCACCTCTTTGAAGCAAGAATAACTCTTCTGGCCCTTTGTTTGACTGCATGCTTTCAAAACTGTGTTCCCAGTCCCTGTGACCGAAGTTTCTATGGCTTCAGTGGCTGTGGATTACAGAGAGGGGAGTGTGTGTGTGTGTGTGTGTGTGTGTGTGTGTGTGCCTGCTCAGTAGGCGGAGGTCAAGGTAGTTTTTTTTCTCCTTGATGAAATATATGAGGTGCCATATGGTGGAGCAACCTGAGAATACCAGGTGTGCCCGCATCAGAATCTAAAGTGCCGTTACCATGGAGACCAGCACTCCCTCAGCGATGTCGGGCCTCTACTTCCGCCTTCAGAGGAGCTTACTTGTCTAATAGGAACAGGTGCTCTGACATACAAAAGAAGTAAACCTTGAAGGCAAGCCTTTAGGAATTTCTAATTTTTTTTTTCCTGATTCTTTCTAAAGAGTTTTCTCCCTCTCTACTTCATGAGTGAAGGCTTTGTTGAACTAACAATAATAATAATAGTAGGAAATGGCAACCCACTCCAGTACTCTTGCCTGGAGAATCCGGGGACAGAGGAGCCTGGTGGGCTGCCGTCTATGGGGTCGCACAGAGTCGGACACGACTGAAGCGACTTAGCAGCAGCAGCCTTTATTACAATGGTGTTCTTCACAGGTGGTTCAGTGGTAAAGAACCCGCCTGCCAATGCAGGAGACATGGGTTATATCCCTGGGTTGGGAAGATCACCTGGAGAAGGAAATGGCAACCCGCTCTAGTATTTTTGCCTGAGAAATCCCATGGACAGAGGAGCCTGGCAGGCTACAGTCCATGGGGTCACAAAGAGTCAGATACGACTGAGCAACTAAACAACACCAAAACAAATTAAGATGGTGCTTTGTGTTATATATACTCTATCTATCCTTGGATTAAGTGTTTTATCTATATTTTACAGATAAGAAAACCAAACCAAGACTTCAAGAAAGTTTCCCAAGTCATAATCTCACAAACAGCTGTCCAGGTTGGAACTCGAACCCAGAACCATCTGACTTCTGCTTGTGCACTTAACTCCTTGCCAAAAGGTGATGAATTCATTACATCTGGAGTATGTCTGTCTGTTCAAAGGATCATCAAGCTTTTCAGTCCTATGAACTAAGAACTGAGAAGCAAAAGAAAAAGGAAGTGAAGTTCCTGAAAGCTTTCCAGTGGCCAAGTGGTGACTTATTGACAGGACAAGCCACAACTGCATTGAGAACCAATGGCTAAGATTTATTGAGCATCTGTATGTGTCCTTCATTCTTTCATCAAATATGTACTGAGACCTACCCTATGCCAAGCATTGTTCTAAGTCTCGTGGATGCAATGGTGACGAAAACTCTTAATAACAAATCAGACAAAAATCCCCGCCTGGGGGCACTTCCTAAACTCCAGTTTGTGACTGTATCAGACACTGGACCGTGAGAACTCAGAAGCAGTAAGAGTTTATGATTAAGAAGCCAAGACAGAGATACAGATAACCTAACTGCAATGCGCTGAGTTAAGAGCTAGATTCCAAAGAGGTACAGAGCTCTGGCATGGTGCTACTAGGTGGGCACCGGGGGATCCAAGATTTCTTTCTCTAGCTTTAGATGGCTAGAGCCCTCAAAGATCCTAGATCCTCTGACCTCCCTGGAGATCCTTTGGGACCCTCTTGGTCAACTCCTGAGAAGCTGGGACCCCTTGGGTGGGACATTCTAGGGCAAACCATTGTCATGGGGTGACTGTCATACCAGGGCCCCCACATTTGTGCATCAGACAGATGATTGATAAGCATAGGATTTGACATCTGTTCCTAACTCATGGTGTTTCTTTACATTTCATTTTGATCATTCTGGTCTTCCTTCCACCTGAGCTCTGTTTAAACATTGTTTCAACAACCTTAAATATAATCGGTTCTTAGCTTTGGGTCATCCAGAAATTTGATATCTTCACCTTGTATTAAAACACTTGGAGGGAGTTCTCTGATGGTCCAGTGGTTAGGACTCCACTCCTACTGCCAGGAGCACTGGTTTCATCCCTGTGCAGGGAACTAAGATCCGACATGCCATATAGCCAAAAAATAAACAAATAAATAAATAAACTAAAAAAAAATGGGCATGGGAAGGAGGCTCAAAAGGGAGGGCATATATCTATACACTCACAGTTGATTCACACTCTTGTGCAACAGAAACTAACACAATTGTAAAGCAATTATCCTCCAATTAAAAGTAAATTGGACTTCCCTGGTGGCTCAGTGGTAAAGAATCTGACTGCCATTGCAGGAGACGTATGTTTAATCCCTGGCCTGGGAAGATCCCCACTCCACTATTCTTCCCTGAGAAATCCCAGGGACAGAGGAGCCTGCTGGCATACAGTCCATGGGGTCGCCAAAGAGTCAGACATGACTTAGCAACTAAACAACAAATTAAATTAAAAAAAAAAAAACAAGCACTTGGAGAACAGTATCAAGGACAGGCCTAGAGCAAGGCACTAAAGTCTTCTTTCCAGCCCGGTGGAAATCCACTAAGTAATACACTTTGGTGCAGTCATTTGCCCCGCCAAGAACCCATGGACCTATTATTGAAGCTACACCTCTCTACCTTGCCCTGAGGACATGATGAAGGATGCTGCCAAAAGCCTTGGCAAAACTCCTTCTCCCAGCCCCAGAGACAGAGCGCTTCTATATTGGGAGAAGGCTGAGGTAGGGAGATTGCAATTGCTTTGAAATCCAAAATGTAAAATGAGAAAACCGAACTGTTTGGCTGGAGCCAGGAGAGTCAACTCAGGGCTGTTGTTCACACCTGACTTCTGATGACCCAGTGCCAGTCTGTCAGTCAAGCACAAATGAAATGCTACTAAACAACTGCCTCACTTTGTTTCATTAACGTTTGCGTAGACAAGCAGTATCAGAGCAACATATAAACAGAGTTCATTGTTCGCATTCAATAAAACTTACAATAAAGTAAATCTAATACATTTTAATGAAATGCATGACCACGATTGTGTTGTATGGTAATTAAATAGAATTACAAGAATTTACAGCAACTGAAATTATTTCTTCTACAGTACAAAATTCTGGGGGTAAGAACTGGGTAAAGAAAGGTCCTTGAAAAAAAAGGAAATGAGATGGGTTAACGGGGAGGGAACTAGGATCATCTAATAAGATCAGGGTTATGGGTGGGTTTTGCCCTGTTTTAAGCAAAGCAGTTCCAAAGACTGTAGAATTTCCAGTCCCTGCCCTTGGCTAAATTTACAAGCTAGGAACTTGGGCAGGAAGTATAGAGTCTAAGAAGACACATTCAGTTCTAAGAGAAAAGAAATGAAAGAATTCTAAGAATCAACTACAATCAGCTAAAGCTGATTCTAGGAATGTTGTTAAGATACTGAGGTGAGGGACTTCCCTGGTGGTTCCGTGGTTAAGACTTTGCCTTCCAGCGCAGAAGGTGAGAGTTCAGTCCCTGGTTGGAAAACTGAAGACCCCACATGCCTCGTGGCCAAAACACCAAAACATAAACCAGGAGCAGTATTGTAACAGATTCAATGAAGACTTCAAAACCGGTCCACATAAAAAAAAAAAAAAAAAAAACTTACAAAAAACAAAGAAGATTCTAAGGCAAAAGGCAATGCCTCTCTCTATTATGGCAACAAGAGGAAATTGGGCCTTCATGTGCAAGAACTTGGGGGTTGGATTCAGATTATCCAGGAACTCTTTAAAAAGTCAGACACCTAGATCACTCTGAAGCCCACTGATCAAGGTCTCAAGGAAGGACATTTAGACCTGCGTATTTTTCAGAGCTTCCTAAGTGGTCCTGACAGTCACCCGAGCTGATTATCTAGAACCTTTAGGTACAGAAGGTTTATACCTGGGGGAGATTAGAACGCACAGCCAGAGAGAGGAAAGAGTGGGGAGAGAGAGATGAAGTAGAAAGTCCCACGTGCTACAACACCACTGTGTGTAAGAAAATCTAATCAGACTGCATTCCTAACACCCACCACCACTCAGGGAAAAGGTTCTCTGCCTGAGACGGTCAGAAGCTCAGTCCTCTCCGACTCCTTGTGACCCCATAGACTGCAGCCCGCCAGGCTCCTCTGTCCATGGGATTCTCCAGGCAAGAGTACTGGAGTGGGTTGCCATGTCCTTCTCCAGGGGATCTTCCCTACCCAGGAAGACATCTCCTGCATTGGCAAGCGGGTTATTTGCCACTAGTGCCACTGAGACGTCAGTGTGGGCGGTGGGGGAGGTCATTTTAAAGGCGATACAGAGCAGGCTGGGTGGGATGTTAAAACACAAGGTTTGAGAAAACCTACGTAAGGGAACTGGCACTTGATTCACAGGGAGAAGATGCTTTAGGAGGTGAGAGGAAGTGATAAAACAGAAAGAGGCCTTTCCAAAATTGAGTCAGACTAATCTTGCCTCTAGTCTGCAGATGCCAAAGCAATTTTCAAAGAACTCTTTTTAGGTGTGTCCCTTCCTCCTCCTCTCCCCTTCCACTGCCGTGGGCTAAAGGTGGAGACTCCGTCCTGGGAGGGGTGCTCTGTCTGTCCCAGAGCACAGCCCAGATCAGCCACTCAAGCTCAGCTATGCTGGCAGTTCTGCCAGAAATTTCATACTTCTGTGATCTATTTTGTCTAAGATGCTCAAATGCAAACAAATATTTAAATTATGCTGGTCACCGACTTCCCTGGAGGTCCAGCGGTGATGACTTCATGCTCCCAACACAGGGGGCACAGGTTCAATCCCTGGCTGGGGAACTAAGATCCCACAAGTCACATGGCACGGCCAAAAAGGATATAAATTATGCTGGTCATACACCTAAGAGCTTTTAGAATGTGAAACACAGTTGTCGCCAAGTGTTGTGCCTCAGTAGGTGCTTGCCTGTGAGCTGCCCCTCAAAGAAAGAGGCTACACTGTACCCTGAACCCTTCCTGGGTGTACGGGAGGTCACGCCATTCACTTTCCTTGTGGATCTTATTTGTGAGCCTCTCATGCAACAGGCAGGGCTTCCCTTGTGGCTCAGCTGGTAAAGAATCCACCCGCAATGCGGGAGACCTAGGTTTGGTCCCTGGGTTGGAAAGATCCCCTGGAGAAGGGAAAGGCTACCCACTCCAGTATTCTGATGTGGAGAATTCCATGGACTGTCTAGTCCATGGGGTCACAAAGAGTCGGACACGACTGAGCGACTTTCACTTTCATGCAACAGGCTGGAGGAGGAAATTGTAACTCACTCTGGTATTCTTGCCTGGAAAATCCCATGGACAGAGGAGCCTGGTGGGCTACAGTCCTTGGGGTTGGAAAGAGAGGGACCTGACTGAGTGACTGAGCATCTACAGGAACAACCAGCCCCTCCCCGGAGTAGTGGCAGCTCCTGTTTTGCCTCTTTCTGTCGTATCACAATCCTAGGCTTCTACACGGGAGCTCTTCCAGGAACTTCCGTCTATTTTATCACTTTTTCATTGGCCATTCACTTCAGAACTTGAAATCTCTGGAGAGCAGAAGTGGGGTGCTGGGAAAGTCAGTGGCTACATAAAGGTTATCCACGTTTCCCACAGGCAGTGCTGGGTCTTGTTATTTTTCCTCAGCTGAGCCATGGGGGAACATTAGAGGCCCACGGAAGCCCCGCTGAGCAGTTTAATGTCTCCAGTGTTGACAGTCATCCCCCCACTGTTACCCCACAAAGGCTAAAGGAAGCACATTACCTACTCCATACGGTGTTTAAATCAAATTGGAGCAGGGCGACGTCTATTTGTAAGATAGAGATGCTATTTGCCTTGGCAGAACTGTGCCTTCCTATTGTACTAAACGGCTCCCGGTGCTCTGTTGACGCTACGTAATAAATTTAAGTAAGTTACCTCTAATATGAATGTGGCTGGGTAAAAAAAATTGATAGAAAATTGAGCCAGTTTTCATCCCCAGACCGAGCACCAGGTTCGAGGCTGTTTCTGTCTCCAGAAGGGGTATGATTTCACTAACAGTAGAAGCCTTTTCTCATCCAGTTAGCAAAGCACTCCTTCCCTTAAGGTTTTTCACAAGGTGATGATGTGAAGAGAGTGCTGCTGGGAGATCTTGCTGCCGATCACCTCCCCGGACCTCAGTCCCTCTACCAGAAAAATAAGAGCAGGAGATAAGACCTCTAGATATCAACCTAGCCCTAAAGCTTTCTGGCTTTCCAATTCTAAAAATTCCAAATAAGAAAAAATGAAAGTTAAAGACAGAAAGCCATGGGGATTGACGCATATACACGACTCACACTATGTTTAAAGTAGATAATTAGTGAGAACCTATTGTACAGCACAGGAAACTCTAAATGCTCTGAGGTGACCTAAATGGGAAGGAAATCCAAAAAAAGAGGGGAGATATGTATACATATAGCTGATTCACTTTGCTGTATGATAGAAACTAATGTAACATTGTAAACAACTATCTTCCAATAAGAATTAATTTTTTAAAAAATTTAAAAAAAAAAAGCAACCGGGAAAACCAAATTGAATAGCCGGGCCAGCCAAAGCGGATGAGTGGCTGTGAAGCAGTTACCTGGTGGGTACCACCTGTGCGGAGCACATTCCTGTCCCAATTATTCAAACCAAGCCCCTGATGCTGGGAAAGATTGAAGGAAAGAGAAGGGGACAACAGAGGATGAGATGGTTGGATGGCACCGCCAATTGAATGGACAGGAATCTGAGCAAACTCTGGGAGTTAGTGAAGGACTGGGAAGCCTGGTGCACTGCAGTCCATGGGGTTGCAAAGAGTCAGACACGACTCAGCGACTGAACAACCACCACCACCCCGGGAGGAGGGCTATACCTCTTGATGCTTCTCGGAGAGAATAGTTCCTGATTCCACTGACAAAAAGTTTGGCCATGTGACTTGTTTTGACCAGTGGATGGTAACAGACTCGATGTGTGTGACATCTCAAGAGGAGCTTTAAGAGCCTCTGAGAGCTTGCAAACCCCCTTGCTCTCTTCCCGATGCTGTGAGAAGAGAGTCACTAAAGGTTTTAGGGATCTCAAGAAGGGACCACTGTATGGAGCAAAATCGCAGCTGTAGCAGAGCTGCAGATGATGTGAGAATAAGAGTCATACCTTTGCTCTTGCAAGCCACTGAAACCTGGGGCTTATTTCATCCCTCAGTCATGCTGACAGAAAGCTGACTGATTCACCATCCTCCACGGGGCACATATGATAAATAGTCAAAGAAGGACAAGGATGACATGGCTAATGTGTGCTCTTAGGCTGAAAGCCCCTGGCGGCGGCAGCCTCATTCCCATGGATGCCGGGAATGCACAGCTCTCCAAACACACAGCCCCAGCTGCCGCCCACAGGGATTTGAGACTGGCATGACACCACTATCATGGTGATGCCCTCCATTCGCTGTATTTTAAACTGGAGTTCAGTGGGGATAAAGGCAGACCTTGGACTTATCATCAGAGTCCCAAGCCACTCCCTGATCTCTGACTGCCCACAGGTCTGCAGGAAACCTCGAACCTAACCCTCAAGTTCTGTCACGTGAACTTTGAAATCTCACGATGGATTCTCGGTTCAGAGAGGTCAATCCCCAGGACCAGACTGTGTTTCATTTTTTTTTTTTTTTTTTTTGGTGGTGGTTCATTTGAATGAAAGCATAGTATTTAAAGGTTTCTCATAGAACAAATGGGTTCTCTTGCTCAATATGAGGAACACTGGATTCAACGACCTGCAAGGTCTCTTTTGGCTCTGAAACAGATCAGTCTTACAGCATTATCTAATTTAGATATCATTTTCCTCACCATTTGACAGGCAGATATCAAATTTATTAGTAGCACATATCAACTTTATGCAGTTAATTAGGACAGAAAACAGATGAATTTTCTGAGTGAATTGAAATCATAATCTAGGTGAGATGAACATGGTTATAAGGCAAACCTGTCTTCTTATCAGTCTTTGTTCAGAGAGTATTGTGTATGTTACTTTTAGAGAAAAAAAGAGAGAACTAATTAGATTAACAATCTGTGAACAAAGTCAAAACAAACAATTCAATATATATTTTTTCACTCTTATACAGCCTGAGGGCAATAGCCAAAAGAAATTACTATAAAGTATGAGTAATGCAAAATAGATTTTGTGAATTTCCATCTGAAATGTGTGAATTTAATACACAACTGCAAATTAAGAAATGCTTTTTGATTTATAAAGTAGACTTGATTCATATGCAGAAAAAATTATGTCCCGTAGACAACTCCAAGATGAACCCCAGGCTGCGTGTGGAGAAGTGGAGGGGAATTTCATAGACTGAGAAGACGCTGTGACCGCAGAGCCAGACCTTCATCCATGTTCGTCAGAACCAAAGCACCGAAGGCCACCACCACCCGTCCTGAGAAGATGGGCCAAGCAATCTGTCAGCGACTCCACGACCAGCTGTCACAACAACGGACCTCTAAGCCACGTAAAGATGAAAGGAACTGAAGTTCTGTGCTTACTTAGGTCAGGTATACAGACTAACACCCAGCCTCACCCTGGGCTTTCGGCTGAGGAGCCAATGTCCAATCCCAGCTTCGCCATCACCACGTGGTGAATAAGTTTCCTTGTGTCAGTGTTCTTCACGAGGGCTTCTGCTTACAGGGTCACAGTGAGGACAGCCTTCTAGCAGGAGTCTCACTGCCCACTGGCCACAGAGCCACGACGTGTGCGAATCCTGCAGGGGGGACAGCAGTAACCAATGCCCCTGCCTCCCAGAGTTCGCGGCTGTCTAGTGTGTAAAAGAAGCTGCTCTGATAGAAGGCAGACTGACACAAGTCAGCAGCGAGGCGGGACCGTCACCTCTCTCACCACATGATAAACTTTTCGTGCTTCAGAGCCTGGCTGACGTCACCTTCTCTGTGAAGCCTTCTCTGCACTTCTCCTCCTCCACGCTGCTGCTTGGTCACGTGCTCGCCGTGGCTGATGGATGGATCTGGAGATGGTTTGTTTCAGGGCTTTCTCTATGGGATGAGTTCTGTAAGGCAGGGGCTGTGCCTCAGATTTGCTGGGCATTCAGTAAGCTAAACTGACTTTCTAAAGGTATACATAATAGACTAAGGATGTAAGTGTTAGTCGTTCAGTTGTGTCTGACTCTTTGCAACCCCATGGCCTGTAGCCCGCTGGGCTCCTCTGCCCATGGAATTCTGCAGGCAAGAATACTGGAGTGGGTAACCGTAGATTTTCCCAACCCAGGTCTCTCGCATTGCAGGCAGATTCTTTACCATCTGAGCCACCAGGGAAGCCCCCTAATACACCTAAATAAATCAATAAATATCTGTATTAGATTCACATGAGAAAAATACAGAAAAATAAGTCCAGGCTAGATCTTTCTAGACACCCTCTGTGCATAATCCCCTGTGGATTACACAGAAGACTTCCTTATACAGAAAACTTTGGGAACCCACCCCCCTCTTTAGGAAACCTGAGACCCTCTGACATGATGTAATGCTTTTTCTTTCTATGAAGAGCAAACCACAGCTCTGGTCTGTGATTCTTACGTGAGAAACACCAAGGTCTTCCCTATGTGACCTCCTCCAGGACACACACCTGTATGTGCAGTAAGAAAAGACAGTGGGACAGTGTGTAGTTTGTCAGCTCCCTGTTTAAAGTGCTTCTTTTTGAGGAAATTATGCTTGCTTGTATTGTTCCTATTATAAAGAGGGAGAAATCTGGGTCTTAGTGTGGTGAACAGGGCAAGAGCACAACTACCAACATCCATGCTTTGGTTCGCAAAAGGGACTAAGAGAAGTAAGAACAGAAACCTCTCTCCTCTAGCCTCTTCTACCTTTGCTGGAAAAATAGCCCAAGAGCTCACAGAGCATTTGGCAAAAACACTTTAGTGTACACGTGTCTACTGCAGCCACTGGGGCCACTAGGCCAATTTGGGGGTCCAGAAATTTTAGGGTGACTTTAGGATCCCACTTTTGGTAAAAGTAGTGTGGGGACCGCCCCGATACAGCTCAGACTGTGTTTGTCAGCAAATGAAAGGATAATGGGACACTTTGGGCTATTTCTGGTGTCCTAAGATTTCTGTTCCGTCACAATAGAAGCCTCAGAGCCAAGTCTAGTTCAAAGAAGAGAACTAGAAGAGAACTGCCCTAACTGCGGCAGATCCCTTCCCGCCCTTGAGTCAAAGTGGCTCACTGCCAAGCAAACGAACCCCACACACTCTGACTGCAAGTGTCATCACTCCATCTACTGATCCCAGAGGCACTGACGGGGAGCAAGGATGGGCAACCAGAGGTGCTTTCTTTGCAGGAAAAAACCCAAACAAAACCCAAACAAAATAAAAGGAGCTACAGTGATGTGCCCAGAACTAGCTCTGCAAGGAGGCCTTGTGGAGGAGGAAGCCTCACTTGTGGTGGTTGCTAGTTTTCACGGTGTAATTAATCTCACCATAGCTGATTTCAAGCCATCAGCAGGTTGAAAGACTGGCAATGTTGCTTTTAATAGTCAACAGTTGGCTCCAAAAAAGCCTGTGATGAGCCAACTCTAGCACACTGAGCAACTTACATTTATTGAGGGTTTATGATGGGGCCATGGGCTTTCCCTCGTAGCTCAGATGGTAAAGAATCTGCCTGCAATGCAGGAGACCCTGGTTTGATTCCTGGGTCTGGAAGATACCCTGGAGAAGGGAATGGCTACCCACTCCAGTATTCTGGCCTGGAGAATTCCATGGACAGAGGAGCCTGGCAGGCCCCAGTTCATGGGGTCACAAAGAGTCAGACACGACTGAGCGACATTCACTTTATGGTGGGGCCAGAGACTGATAAGCACTTTATATTTCAAGTATCTCATTTTTTCATCTTCCCAGCAGTCCTATAAGGAAGGTCCATCGTCACCATCCCCATTTGAAGGTGAGAAAACAGGGGCACAGAGAGGATAAGCCACTTGCCCCCCTGCGGCTGGGAAGCAGGGGCTGGAATCCTAGTCCTACTCCCCAGCTGAAGTTCTCCCAGCCTCACAGTTCTCTTGCGAGACAGGCCCTTATTTCCATAGTAACAGATCTCTAGCCAAAGGGCAGCACCCTCTGACCAGAGTCCACAGGGCCCAAATGAGTCCAGACATCCCTCACCCAGGCACAGAACACATGAGGGGGACCCCTTGCCTTTGTGAACTCTGCCTTCTCCTCCCGTTTTCTTCCCTCCAGTCTGACTCTCAGCCCTTCATGGTTCCCTACCAGGAACAGCCGCCTCTGTCCTGCTGGTGGTGCCCCCACAAGCCCACTCAGGTTTAGCACACCTGCTAAACATATCAACAAGGATGGGTCGGTCAGCAGTGTCCTCCTTGGGAGCCTCACACTGGGAGAGGCCCCTGCATTCCCAGGGCAGGAGCCAGCGAGGGCACGGCCCCAGGGCTCGCTGTCCGCAGGAGGAGGAGGGCCTCTGGTGGACGCAGCACAGGGATTACTGACCAGTGAAAACAAAGAGGTGGATGGTGATATATTCCTATATCCTAAAGTCAGGAATTATTCCAAATCTGGGGAGACATGAAAACTCAGGATGGGAATTAAACTTGTCCTAAGTCCTTGAAGCGATCACCTCTAGGCTGAGCAGAATCAGGAAAACCATCAGTGGGACTGACTGACAAGAATTTATGGGCAGATGAGGGTCAAGGAGCCAGGTGGAAGCAAGACTCCCAGGCCCTGACGCCAGGATTTGTTTCCATTGTTCTGTGATTTTGTTGCCAAAAACAGCCAGTCTCTTATTAGAATCTCTAATATGTGCAATTTAACTTGACATGATTTTCCCTATTTAAAAATCTTCCCAGTGAAGAGGTTCAGTGGGTTTTTAAACTATTCATACAAAATGCAACCTTCCAATTAATTTACAAGAACTGACTGATACCAGGAAAGATGCAAATTTAACAGCCAAAGTTAAATGAACACTTCTGCATATTCAATGGCCCATAATTAATTATTCAATGGCCCATAATTAAAAAATGAAGCGCATGATTTATAACTGCAGCCAATGATTTATATTTCTTCCACCTGGATCTACACACTTTTGTGGGGTAGCTTTTTCATTACAAAAGTCATTAAAAGTAAGCATGAAAATTAACAGAATCACTGTACCTAGTTAGCCTAGACCAAGGTTTGGTTTTTTTAAATGAAGCATATTTAATCTCATGGCTCTCAATACAAATATTATTCATAATTTTTGGAGGGTATTTTGTATCAGTAAAATTATTTTCCATGTTTTCAAATAATATTTATAGTCCTTAAATTTTTTAATTTTTTGCATATTTTTAGAAATTAAATACTTAATTACAAATATTCTGTAAATTATCAATTAGTAAATATAATACAGTGTAAAACTCACAAGCATCTAACTGGCCGAGGAGCCACCATCACAGGAGTTTGCAAGCATGCAGGAGTTTGTGTCCCAGGTCATACAACGTGACCAGCATGATCCTGTCCCATAAGTCAAAGGCCATGAGGTCAAAAGCCACGACTAACTTTGCCAAGGGCTTTTCAGAGGCAAAAGTGAGGGCAGGGACTGACTGGATTTCTATAAATACTGCTCTTTAAAAACCACCTTAAGGACTTTCCCGGCAGTCCTGTAGTTAAGACTCAGTGCTTCCAAAGCAGGAGGCACTGGTTCCATCCCTGGTCACAGAACTAGGATCCCACATGCCAAATGGTGTGGCCAAAAAATTTTTTTCTTTAATTTTTTAATTAAAAAAAATCTTAATATTGTAGGCATAATTCCTTTGAAAAGTAAAATAATTATCATATAAAAGCAAAAGGTAAAAGTTGCCCTTTCAAGAGGTTTTTCATTTTGGTATGAAGAAAGAAAAATTCAAGTATTAAATTTTATTTTTATTTTTTAAGATAGTTTTCTATTTTTATTTTTTTTTTAGTATAGGCTGCAATTTTATTTTTATTAGTTGAAGGCTAATTACTTTACAATATTGTAGTGGTTTTTGCCATATATTGACATGAATCAGTCATGGATTTACATGTGTTCCCCATCCCGATCCCCCCTCCCGCCTCCCTCTCCATCCCATCCCGCTGGGTCTTCCCAGTGCACCAGCCCTGAGCACTTGTTTCATGCATCCAACCTGGGCTGGTGATCTGTTTCACCCTTGATAGTACAGGTATTAAATTTTAAAAGGAACTTATCTAATCATAAAAGACTGTCCAAAAATATTAAAAATTAACTTATAGTACAAACTAACCAACTATGTAAGAAATAGGTATATTTTGAAAAGTACTGAAAAGATGTTCTCATTGTTTTTTTTTTTTTTTTTGTGGGAAATAGTACATCTTTTATTATTAATTAAATGATTTATTTTAATTGAAGGATAATTACTTTACAATATATATCTCTGTTTTGTAAATTGTGATGGTTGATTATATGCATCAACTTTTTTTTTTTTTTCTTTTTTAATTTTTATTATTATTATTTTTTTTTCCCAGTGGGTTTTGTCATACATTGATATGAATCAGCCATGGATTTACATGTATTCCCAATCCCGATCCCCCCTCCCACCTCCCTCTCCACCCGATTCCTCTGGGTCTTCCCAGTGCACCAGGCCCGAGCACTTGTCTCGTGCATCCCACCTGGGCTGGTGATCTGTTTCACCATAGATAGTATACATGCTGTTCTTTTCAAATATCCCACCCTCACATTCTCCCACAAAGTTCAAAAGTCTGTTCTGTGTTTCTGTGTCTCTTTTTCTGTTCTGCATATAGGGTTATCGTTATCACCTTTCTAAATTCCATATACATGTGTCAGTATGCTGTAATGTTCTTTATCTTTCTGGCTTACTTCACTCTGTATAATGGGCTCCAGCTTCATCCATCTCATTAGGACTGGTTCAAATGAATTCTTTTTAATGGCTGAGTAATATTCCATGGTGTATATGTACCACAGCTTCCTTATCCATTCATCTGCTGATGGGCATCTAGGTTGCTTCCATGTCCTGGCTATTATAAACAGTGCTGCAATGAACATTGGGGTGCACGTGTCTCTTTCAGATCTGGTTTCCTCAGTGTGTATGCCCAGAAGTGGGATTGCTGGGTCATATGGCAGTTCTATTTCCAGTTTTTTAAGAAATCTCCACACTGTTTTCCATAGCGGCTGTACTAGTTTGCATTCCCACCAACAGTGTAAGAGGGTTCCCTTTTCTCCACACCCTCTCCAGCATTTATTGCTTGTAGACTTTTGGATAGCAGCCATCCTGACTGGCGTGCAATGGTACCTCATTGTGGTTTTGATCTGCATCTCTCTAATAATGAGTGATGTTGAGCATCTTTTCATGTGTTTGTTAGCCATCTGTATGTCTTCTTTGGAGAAATGTCTGTTTAGTTCTTTGGCCCATTTTTTGATTGGGTCATTTATTTTTCTGGAATTGAGCTGCAGGAGTTGCTTGTATATTTTTGAGATTAATCCTTTGTCTGTTTCTTCATTTGCTATTATTTTCTCCCAATCTGAGGGCTGTCTTTTCACCTTACTTATAGTTTCCTTTGTAGTGCAAAAGCTTTTAAGTTTCATTAGGTCCCATTTGTTTAGTTTTGCTTTTATTTCCAATATTCTGGGAGGTGGGTCATAGAGGATCTTGCTTTGATTTATGTCGGAGAGTGTTTTGCCTATGTTCTCCTCTAGGAGTTTTATAGTTTCTGGTCTTACATTTAGATCTTTAATCCATTTTGAGTTTATTTTTGTGTATGGTGTTAGAAAGTGTTCTAGTTTCATTCTTTTACAAGTGGTTGACCAGTTTTCCCAGCACCACTTGTTAAAGAGGTTGTCTTTTTTCCATTGTATATCCTTGCCTCCTTTGTCAAAAATAAGGTGTCCATAGGTTCGTGGATTTATCTCTGGGCTTTCTTGTTCTCATTGTTTAATATTCCCACACTGAAAAATTCAGGGTGAAATGAGGTTTCATTAAGAATAGTAACTAAAGAGGTTGCTTCTTATGATTTGCAAATATGTATTTCATACCATTCTCTAATGAGAACTTAGGAAAATGGTGCTTTTCTTTTACTGTGAATATTTATGGATGCAGTTTCTAGCTGCCTTGAGCAAACTCCATTCTTTTTTTTTTTTTTCTTTATTTTTTTTTTATTATTATTATTATTTTTTTCCAGTGGGTTTTGTCATACATTGACACGAATCAGCCATGGATCTACATGTATTCCCAATCCCGGTCCCCCTTCCCACCTCCCCCTCCACCCGACTCCTCTGGGTCTTCCCAGCGCACCAGGCCGGAGCACCCGTCCCATGCATCCCACCTGGGCTGGTGATCTGTTTCACCATAGATAGTATACATGCTGTTCTTTTGAAATATCCCACCCTCACATTCTCCCACAAAGTTCAAAAGTCTGTTCTGTATTTCTGTGTCTCTTTTTCTGTTTTGCATATAGGGTTATCGTTATCACCTTTCTAAATTCCATACATATGTGATAGTATGCTGTAATGTTCTTTATCTTTCTGGCTTACTTCACTCTGCATAATGGGCTCCAGCCTCATCCATCTCATCAGGACTGGCTCAAATGAACTCTCTTTAATGGCTGAGTAATATTCCATGGTGTATATGTACCACAGCTTCCCTATCCATTCATCTGCTGATGGGCATCTAGGCTGCTTCCATGTCCCGGCTATTATAAACAGTGCTGCGATGAACATTGGGGTGCACGTGTCTCTTTCAGATCTGGCTTCCTCAGTGTGTATGCCCAGAAGTGGGATCGCTGGGTCATATGGCAGTTCTATTTCCAGTTTTTTAAGAAATCTCCACACTGTTTTCCATAGCGGCTGTACTAGTTTGCATTCCCACCAACAGTGTAAGAGGGTTCCCTTTTCTCCACACCCTCTCCAGCATTTATTGCTTGTAGACTTTTGGATAGCAGCCATCCTGACTGGCGTGCAATGGTACCTCATTGTGGTTTTGATCTGCCTCTCTCTAATAATGAGTGATGTTGAGCATCTTTTCATGTGTTTGTTAGCCATCTGTATGTCTTCTTTGGAGAAATGTCCGCTTAGTTCTTTGGCCCATTTTTTGATTGGGTCATTCATTTTTCTGGAATTGAGCTGCAGGCAAACTCCATTCTTAAGTTGCTGTGTCTCTACAAATCTCTTAGAGCTGCTGTTCGGGATGACATTTTGTCCAATTAGTTGTCAGTATACTTCCTTTTACCTTCCCAGCAATAACCTTACTTTTTCTAAGACAATTTCACACAGTCAATCCGTTCAATTAAAACTATACAAAAAGCTGTTCTGAGAGACCCACTGCTAGGCAACAGAAACCTGTTGAACTAAATCTCAGGTGGAAAACATTCCTGAAGACAGATGAGAATAATTACAGTCATCACACAATAAATTATCAATTTAACCCAGAGTAGAATACTGTTTTGTTAGAATTTAGAGGTCAAAACAAAACAAAAAAGACAGCCTATGAGGATGTGAACATTCTTATGAATGTGTACATGTGTATTTGAATATGTACAAATGTGTATACATATTCAGCAGACATGACAGATCCCCAATCAATAGCTAATTGGGCTTGCTCTGTTTGATCAACCCACACCTGTTCCCTGTGCTGTGACTCCGGGAGACAGCTCGGAATGTCAGCGCGCTGGGTTTTCAAGAGAGTACTTCGATCACCAGTTCTTCACAGAAACGTGCTTTGAAGAGACATAAATGAAGCGAGTTCTTACAATAAAGGCAGAACAACTTATTACACGAAATTCAGAGTGAACTTAGATTCTGAAATATAGGCTCTGCATTATAAACCAAACTAAAACACTGCACACACGTTCATCTTGGAGAAAATAGTTTGATTACGGAAAAGGCTTTTAAAGGCTCACAGAATTTATGAGAAGGGTTTCCTAAGGACTTGGAAACTAAATTTTTAAAAATTATTTTTGGCTGCATTGGGTCTTAATTGCAGCGTGTGGGAATCTTAAGTTTCCTGACCAGGGATCGAACTCCCGTGCCCTACATTGGGAAGCAGATTCTTAAATCACTGGACCGCCAGGGAAGTCCTCTAAATTGTTCTTTAAAAATAACAGTGATGAGTTACGCACCAATGAATCAGAAATGTGAATTATATTCCCTTTAAAATACACTAGGGCTTTAAAATTAGAGGAAATATTCTTGTTGAAGTATGTTTTAGAAATGTTATAAAATGTATTTCAAAATGTTTGAAAAATAGCTGGAGGTATTTTTATAAATCCCAAATGAAGCCTGACTCATCCATCTTTAATTACAACAATTACTAACACTATTGTTTAGGATTTATGTTATGGAATACAGTAGTCAGACCATGATTAGTTATTTGCTGAAAGAAGATATTTAAGATGTGCTAATCGAAAGCATTTTGAACATTCAGAGCTAAACTTATAAACTCAGTTCTGGGGTAGTTTTTCAAACGTGGACACTGAAGCCAGGGCAAGTCATAGAGAAACATTTAGAATGACCAATTCATTTCATAAAGCTTGCCCTGAAAGAGAAGCAGGTGTACTTTTACCCTTAGATACAGAAAAGGGCAACAATATTCCCAAAGTCATGGCTTTTATTTATTTGGCTGCACGGGGTGTTGGCTGAGGCACAAGGACTCTCTGGTTGCTGCTGGCTCAGCAGTTTGTGTTCGGGCTTAGTTGCTTCTGGGCCTGTGGGACCTTTGACCGTGTGGATCACAATGAACTGTGGAAAATTCTTAAAGAGATGGGAGTATGCGGCCACTTTACCTGCCTCCTGAGAAACTTGTATGCAGGTCAATAAGCAACAGCTAAGAATCAGGCATGAACAATGAACCGGTTCAAAATTGGGAAGGGAGTACATCAAGGTGGTGTATTGTCACTCTGCTTATTTTACTTCTATGCAGAGTACATCATGTGAAATGCTGGGCTGGGTGAAGCACAAGCTGGAATCAAGATTGCTGGGAGAAACAGCAACAACCTCAGATATGCAGATGACACCACACTTCTGGCAGAAAGTGAAGAGGAACTAAGGAGCCTCTTGCTGAAAGTGAAAGAGGAGAAAAGTGAGAGTGAAAAAACTGGCTTGAAACTCACCATTAAAAACCTAAGATCATGGCATCCAGTCCCATTACTCCATGACAAATAGAAGGGGAAAAAGTGGAAGCAGTAACAGATTTTATTTTTTTTATTTTTATTTTCCTGGGCTCCAAAATTCACTGCAGACGGTGACTACAAGCATGAAATTAAAAGATGCTTGCTCCTTGGAAGAAAAGCTATGACAGCATATTAAAAAGCAGAGACATTACTTTGCTGACAAAGGTCTATATAGTCAAAGCTATGGTTTTTCCAGTAGTCATGTAAAGATGTGAGAATTGGACCACAAAGAAGGCTGAGCACTGAAGGGTTGATGCTTTCCAATTGTGCTGGAGAAGACTCTTGAGTCCCTTAGACTGCAAGGATATCAAACCAGTCTATCCTAAAGGATATATCAACCTTGAATATTCATTGGAAGCTGAAGCTCCAATACTTCACCTGATGTGAAGAGCCAACTCATTGGAAAAGACCCTGATGCTGGGAAAGATTAAGGGCAGGAGGAGAAGAGGACAACAGAGGATGAGATGGTTCACCTGCATCACTGATTCAATGGACACTGAGAGAGACTGGAGAATAGAGAAGCCTGGCATGTTGTGGTGCATGTGGTCACAAAGAGTCAGGCATGACTCAGCAACTGAACAACAAAATGTAGATCTTAGTTCCGTGACCAGATATCAAACCTGAGTCTCTTGCATTACATGGCAGATTCTTAACCACTGGATCACCAGGGAAGTCCCCCAAATTCATGTTAATCCCACAACACAAGCCACTATTTTTTCCTATCATTAGAAACATAAATACTGTGAAAGAATATATCACTGTAGTCTGCCTAAAAGTCTCTTGGTTTAAAAAAGAAAAAAAAAGGGCACTACTGGAAAGGGACAGTAAAACAGTGAACAATAACCTCAGAAAAATGGGTGAATGTTAACATTTATTTCAAGAATTGAGAACTTTTGCATTTAACACTGTTTGGAATATGGCAAAGGCCTAGGCTTTGGAACTAAACTGACTTACATTCCATTCCTTTTTTCTGCTTCTTAGGAGCCAAATGACTAGAGCCAGTTACCCTATAAGCCTCAGCTGCTGCTTCTGCAAAAAAAGAAATGTGAATGTGGAAGTCACTCAGTTGTGTCCAACTCTTTGCGATCCTGTGGACTATACAGTCCATGGAATTCTCCAGGCCAGAATACTGGAGTGGGAAGCCTTTCCCTTCTCCAAGGGATCTTCCCAACCCAGGGATTGAACCCAGGTCTCCCATATTGCAGGTGAATTCTTTACCAGCTGAGCCACAAGAGAAGCCCAAGAGTACTGGAGTGGGTAGCCTACCCCTTTTCCAGCAGATCTTTCCGACCCAGGATTTGAACTGGAGTCTCCTGCATTGAAGGTGGATTCTTTACCAACTGAGCTATCAGGGAAGCCCTCTGCCAAAAAAAAAAAAAAAGGATAATAGTAAATACATCTTAAAACAAATGTGTGGACTTAATAAAGCAATAAAGGTAAAGTTCTAGTGTGCAGCAAACATTACAAATGTCAGCGCCAGTGCTGTATGATGTCAATTAGTCTGGTATTTCTTATCCTTAACTACCATCTATTTGGATGAACCGCCTCTATCTGCGCCACGCTGCAGAGGTTTGAAGCCCCTTCATAAATGTGCTTACTGTCTGGCATGCTTTCTTTACACCTTACCTGCAGCATTTATCAAGAGGAGAAATAGACAGCTGTCCTGTTTCCCAATTCAGAATGTGATCCTGAACACACATCTTAAACTCTCCGTGGGCGCCATTCCTTCACCTGTAACATGAAGGGCCTGGACCAGGTCATTTGCTCCCCATTTCAGGTCTCAATGCCCGAGGCTGCTGCTGAGCCTCTCAACAACTCACAGGAAAGGTCCTAAGAAGATCACAGAAAATCAGAAATCAGGGAAGAGCTAGCCATGACTTTTCAGATCACAAAGAGGATGGGAAGTGAGCACCGAACACACGTGTTCTCAACTCCTGCTCTCACCTGGCCGGCGGAGCAGCACTGGCTGGGAATCGGAGGGGGAGGAGTCGCTGGTGAATTCCGGTCTCTGCTGGGCGGGGAGCAGCTGATCACGGGGGATACCCAGGCGGGCAGGGAGGAGAGCTTGGGGTGCCAGTCTCTCAAGTCTGAACCTGGGTGGATGGGATCCGCCAGAGGAGACTCGAGCCCACCCTGCCTCTCTCCCTATCTGTTTGCAAGCAGCAGCTGCCCCCGGCCAGACAAGGCTTCCCTCACCGTTTGCAACTGAAGTCCCGGCCCAGGCAAACCCCCCAGCACGCGTGTCCTCTGCAGCGTAGCGGTCAACACAGCTCTGGGTCGTGGGAGGCAGCACTGGCCGCGGGCGCTGGAGAATGTAGAAGAGACTGAAGGGAAGAAGGCTCTAGCCACGCGTGTGTCCTCTTTTTGTCCTTAATTAATTTTGTACCTCATTCTTTTCCTTTATACCCTCTAAGAGATCAAAACCTCAACAGTCACAGCGAAGAAGAAAGGGGAGCCGTGGAATCAAGTTGTTGCTAGATGCCTTCCAGCTATAAATATCATACAACATGACAAAATAATGATGCATAAATAACTGCTTCACACTTGGGTCTACCTGGAACACTCTGGGAACCAGAGATAAAGCCAAAAGGCCACAGATAGCCTAGAGAAACAACACAAACACTGAACACTCAACCAACACACCTCCCTATCACTCTTCATCCCCAAATGGCTGTACTCCTAATTTACCCATAATTCTAACACGTCTAACAACGTGTTTCTTTCCATTAGGTTCATTGAAAGACTGCAGGTTGGAAATTGGAAGAGAAATAAAGGTGGACAGCCTGATAACAGGAGAGTAAAAATGCTATGAAAGCAAACTCCACAACTCAAAGACCACGGAGTGACAGGCAGAAAAGCTTGCTCGCCCCTCTACTGGCTGCTGAGGGGGGCGCATCACAAGGAAAACTCTGAATCACAAAGAGAAGGAGATGTTCAAATTCTCTGTCTTACAAAGTCAGAGAACAAGTGTGACACCTTTTAGAAAGCTTTTAATAAAAGTCAATTAAAAATAGATAAGCATATGAAAAGATGTTTGACCTCATGTCACTAGAGAATTCAATATTCAAACAGCACTGAGAACCCAGGAGACCCCTGTTAGCATGGCACAGTGAGAACCCCGACAACACCAAATGCCGGCGAGGACACTGGTGGGGATGCAAATGGTGCAGTCACTTGGAAAGGCAGCCTGGCAGTTTCTTACAAAACTGAACATAACTCAACCACACACTCCAGCAACTGTCCTCTCAAGTAGGTACTCAAATGAGTAAAAAACTTACGTCCACACAAAACCCTGAGCAGGAATGTTGACAGCAGTTTTATTCATGAATGTTAAAGCCTGGGTGGGAGCAACCAAGATGTCCTTTCAGTGGGTGATGGATGACCAGACTGGCACATCCACGTAATGGAATATTATTCCCTGACGAAGAGAAATGAACCATCAGCCACAAAAAGACGAGGAATCTTAAATGCATACAGCTAAGTGAAAGAAGCCTGTCTAAAATGGGCACGTGCCGTGCGACTGCAGCTATATGGCATCCTGGAAAAAGACAAGCTGTGGACACAGTAGAAAGATCACTGGGTGCAGGGGTGAAGAGGAGGGGCAAAGGTGAAGATTTTAGGTCAGTGACGCTATCCGTGTGACACTGTAACGGTGGGTTTATGACATGATGCTTTTGTCAAACCCGGTGAACTGAAATGTAACCTGTAAACTTTAGTAATAATCAATACTGACCCAACTAACACAAGTCAATCACACTGAAGTGAAGATACTGATAAAAGGGGAAATGGCAGGGTGGGGTGAGGATGGAAGAAGTGTATGAGAACTCTACTGACACACAAGCTTAATTTTTCTGTAAACATAAAGCTGCTCAAAAAATAAAGCCTATGAATTTTTTAAAAGATAGTTTTGGGGGATTCATAAAATAAGACATAGTCACCAAGAAAGTTCACCTTATGGAACACCCACTTTGCAAAATGGTCCTACACAAGGAAGACAAATGTATTTGTTAAAACAGAATTAACTGAAAAGCCATTCTTATCTTACCTGTATCAAGCTTGAAGTTATTAGCATAATGCATGGCAAACACAAAATAACAGGTTTACAATATGTGATTTTATAAGGACTAAAACTCTGGAAAAAGTCATCCCTTGTAGCGAGGGATCTGTTACTCCCACTGGTAGCAATAAGTGGACCGGAAACTGTAGATCAAACATGAACCACAGAGAGAACACCGACAAGCCACGCTCTAGAAATTTATTACCAAATTACACTCTACGCACAGACACAGCTCAGCTCGTGAAACTGGCGGCCTGGCCACACAAAATGTGAGGAGAAGCACATCCAATAAACACAATTTGGAAACATCTTTTTAAGTTAGGTTCAAACACTGGGACACAGACACTGAAACAAAAATCTTAACAGAACACCAACGGTCACAGCACAGAGCGCTCTTCCTGGACGCTGTGTCCACACAGCATTAACCGAAGGCATCAGTTGCTGCCGTGCGAATGGACGTGTCACACACCCCCCTCTCCGTGTTGTCACGAAGCACTCAGGTCCTTGTACAGGAAGGGTTAGGTCCTTGCCACACGAGTGTGTGTTTATGAAGCTATTGAGAAGGTGCACTGTGTCTGAAACTTCTTGAATGGAAGCACCGGTGGTGAAGCTGCCGTGACAGAGGGGGGAAGACTAACGTAGACGTTCGCAGAGGCTTCACCTGGAGGGTGTGGCTTTGCCAGAGGAAGAACAACCAGCATCTTCAATTAAACTTTCAGTGTTAAAAAAAAAAATAGTGAGTGAGAGAGGAGAAAGAAGGAAGCGATTCAAGAGACAAATCTGCCTAGATGATGAACTGAATTTCAACATGGTTCAGTTCATTCCCACGTGAAACTAAGCTTGTTGAACTGAGGTAGACTCCAGAAATAACATGTGCAAAGACTCAGGTTTTCCAAAGGGTAATATTTAGTCATTTCAGAGCTTGCAGAACAAAAGTGTGTTTTATAATTTTGAACATAAAATCAGAGTCCTTTCACAGGAGGAAAACCTCCATATTAATTTCCTATTTGTTGTGCCAAATTTCCATAAATGTACAGAAACGTACACACTGCTGGTGACAAAGCAGAATCTAGGTTATTTTTATACATATAAAATAAAATCAATCAAGAAATGAGAAAGGTAAAATAAAAAAACTAAATCTGATGACATTACCTTCATATTTTTCCCGTTTTTATTAACAAGTCAACTGGAAATTAAGAAATATCCCTAAAGAGTTGTCCAGAGCCCAAAAAAACTAATAAAAATGCAAAGAATTTTTGTCAATTTGTGAATGTTTAAAAACATAAGTGTTACTTAGGGGCTTTATTTTTTAAATATTCATATTGTTTCCACAAGAGAAAACAACATTAAAAGCAAATGTCCTAAAAAATTAAATAAATAAGCATAAAAAGCCTAATTTAAAAGCATAAATAAGTAAACACAGTAATTATAATGTGGTTTTTAGCTTTTTCTGAAAAAAAGTTAGCAGCAATGAGACTAAAACATTTGGGGTTTAAACATCTGAATTCCTCCAGTATGCCTTCCAACTGTAATTCCTACCCTTTTCTATTGTGACAGATTTTTAAATTCACATAAATATTATGTACATCACAAAGTAAGTGTATATATAGTATATAAACAAATCTATACAATCAAAACAGTTATGGAACAGAAGATACAAAACGAATGTTAAAAGAATGATTACCATTGCTTCCTTATGTGGTTAAAGTGTCCCTTTCTTGGAAAAGGCCGGCAATTACCCTTAGCATTCTATGCCTATCACACAGGAAATACCCTAAGGTGACTTATCGTTCGCAAAGAGAAAAGGAAGTGTGGGAATCTATTATGCCAAGACTCAATGATCAAGACAACCCGGAAGGAGCCAAAGCCCACAGGACAAGCAATGCCTGCCTCATCCTTCACTGGACCTCAAAGTCCTTAGGAGTCAGCAGAGTAAAAACAGAACTGTGTCAGCTGATCTGTGATTCTCATCATGGATTCAGCAGCGTATACAGAAACCTCCCAGGAAGGAATTCAAACAAACTCAAGCTGTTCAAAACCTACAGTATCAATAATGTCATGTTTCAAAGAGTCAGCCTACATGTAGCAAAGTGGAAGAGTGACAATTACATTGAAAATCTGGGCGGTGTATTTTTCCTGGTGTAGCAGCTATATGTTTGTTTACAGTAGATTCACCAGACACTTGCTCATTTTTTTTGAATAATTAGTGATTTCAGCCTACTTTTTTGACAGTCAAGTATCACATCATAAAAAGTGCAATCTCCAGAGCTCAAACAAAGCCGCCACTGGCAGCTAGAACATAGCATGCTACTTCTTCCAAGCTGTCCTGGCATTTTTGAAGGCAGAGGTCCAAGCCCAACATGTATCTGGTCATTCTGGAATGCTCACGATGCTGCTGACTAGAAGACAAAATCTGGGATGCCAACGTCTACTTTCTACTTGGATTTCTAGAAGGTTTCAGCCATTTGTCTGGCACATTTCATGAATATTAATTTCCTTTTAAAAACAAAGGAACTATGCAAGCAAAATGTTTGCTATAAACATGTAACAGTTTACAGGTTCTCCATAATTACATGTGTACATGTTCACAATAAACATGTAGCTTGGGAAATGGCAAAAATGGTTCTTGAAAACATCCAGGTCTATAATAGTTGTATTGTTCAACAAAATGGATTCCAGTTCTAATTTTAAAGCAAATTTAAAGAGAGAAAAACTTTCATATATTATCTTTTCAAAGCACACACAGGTTACTGTGCCTTTCATTTTCATTAGCTAGAGCCAGGATCCTTTAAGGGGGTTAACACCTACAAAGCATTCACCATCCTCTGACAGAGAAACCAGGGAAGTAAAAAAGAGCACACGACTGACAGAACACAGTAAAGACAAGCTCCCAGGAACTAATCAACTGACAGTTTTTTTTAAAAAATCACAATTACCATGTTATTATGCATGAAGAAGTCAGGAAAAATTGAAACATGAGCCAAGACAAATAACATAAAACCTAGAAATATGGTCTAACTAATCAACTAACATATACAAAATTTTTGGCAATCAAAACACTAAGGTTTTAATGATGACTCCTAGAACTTAAGGAAAAAAATAAGCTACTGCCTGGCAATAGTCTGCAAGATGATGTTAGTGGGATTATTTCTTTATTTTAAAAGTTCATGAATAAAAGGAATTAAGGTGAACTAATTCAATTAAAATAAAATCATGCTATCTCATGATTTTAACTCTTAAACTCTATGCCTCAGAGGAAAGGGGGAGGGTGATTTAAAGCATCAGATGAATACTGCAGTTCAGAGTCAGACTTACCTAAAAATTATATAGTTCTTAGTAGGGGAAAAGCTCCTAAGCAAGTTGCTAAAAGTTATCTTCAACTGTCAAAAAAGCTGTATTATTTTTAGTTAAACTAGTAGCTACTGTCTAAAATTGAAAATTCAGGATACCATCCAATACAAATTTTTGTAAAGCTTGACTATCAAAGCACAGGTTGCCCAGTCAAAATAATGCAATTTTTAAAAACTAACATTCGACTACTCATAACTAGATACACAACCTCTCTTTTTCTGGCCTCCTTCTTGTTTAATTCCTGCTGAAGTGAATGAGCAAGGCCGATTTCTAACCTAACCTTAGTGTGCGTACAAGGACTCAACCTAGACAAGGAATGGTTTCTAAATGTTCAACTGAACATCATTCATTACGCACGATGCTGTTTTGTTAATAAACAAGCTGTCCAGAAAACCATAAAGAGTTTGCTTTGTTTTGCATTAGCCACAAGAGAGTGGACTTGTTTAGAATACCAAAGCATTTATTTAGAATATGAAAGGCAAATTCAGCAAAAAACAATGTTAGAGCAAGGGTTGATCTGTTGAACTTATTGAAAGAAGAGTGAAAACAAACTCAGAAGTCTAGAACGAAGAGGAAGTTCTTATGCAAACATGATACTTTTCCTGCCCTTCCAATATGAAGTACTGCCAGCAAAAATACTCCAGATCAGAGGAGCCACCTGGCAAGATGATTCAAAAACCACAAAGCATGAAGCTATATACCCCCACAAAGCTCAATAAGTGATTAAATAGCTAGCAGAGGAAATGGTGAGGGAAGAAAAGGTAAACGGTGTTAACAGCCTCTAACAGTAGTGGTTGAATGCTGAAGGTTTAACTAGCAGATTCATTATTTAATCCAAAACTATCACTCTTCAAAACAAGGAACAGATCTGATACAAACCCAGTTTTGATGCTAAAAGTCAACAGAAAAGGTCCTTCATGTTCAGAGCTAAGAAGAGGGAAAAAAATGCAAAGTCAGAAACAGAGTTCCTTCTAGATGTTCTGTAAACAAGTTTCTACAACAGCACATGGGTCACTTTCTTCAGCCCTCCATACTCTGGTGTGGGTGTGCAATTGTAACGCATGGATAATGAATGTCAGGCTCTCTATGTAGGCTTTTCTTATTTCTCTACTACATGTATACTCTTTACGGTTTTAAATTGTTTTCCTTTCAGAGAAAAATCTCTCCAATGAAAAGTTCCAAACCTGTTTAAAAAAAAAAATTGCTGGAATTTCTTCACATTTTATAGACAAAAATACCAGAAATGAAAGAGCTGACAGAAATTCAAGCAGATCCAAATTCTACCATCCACTTTTCATATTTCTCTAAGTCTGCTGCAGAGACAGACTTTGCGATTTTCTTAAGAGCCAACTCAAAGTCTCCTCTGGTCACGGGCATCTGAAGCTCCTCTTTAGAGAGTGCACGGATCTCTTCTGGACTGAGACCATTGATTCGCCGTCTCATGGCCATTAAGGATGCATCCCTAAAAACATACCAGGATCAGTGAGAATTTACTGCTGTGAATGTGTCAGACACATTCGATTATGATAAAGTTAAGGGAACACATTCAAAAGATCATTTTTACATGTTTTTACGACGCCACTCAGAATTTTCCACTTCAGACATCCTGAGGGTTCAGGAAAGGTGAAGACAGGATGGTAAGGACTTAAACATAAAAGGGGCTGTTGGTGAATCCTAAAAGTCTAGGTTGGGCTCAGATGGTGCTGAATTTTCTTTTCCCTCACTTGCTCTTCACAGACAGCCCAGTAGTCTAGGAAACTGAAGGGGAATTATGAAATACTGAATTGCAGATTTGGAAATAAATATAAGGCTAATGTTAGAATAACTTAAATCTTGTGCCAGTTTGTCTACAATCTAAGCAGAGGAAGAAAAGTCAAGAACCTTTCTCCTTGGAGCATGAATACATGTACACACAGTAGATATGGAATTCCCCACAGGGAATATTTGTGGGCAAGTAACGAAGTAAAATCTGACTTCTCCAGATCCTATTTTCAACTCTATTCTTGATCACTTATAAATAATTATGTAGGTTAAGTAGACAATGAGTGCTCACAAGATAGCGAACAGGCAGCCAAGCCAATCAAAACTTCACATTTTTATACATTTTACTATAGTAATAGTAGAAGCTATTATGAGCTTACTGAGTGCCACTAAACTTAGATGCATAGAAAAGTAATCATAGAAAAAAGGAGTAACATAGAGATCACGGTTTTTACTAATGTCAATTTAAGTGTCGTCAGGAAAGTTAAGTACTAAAAAAAATCCTCTTGAGTGATGTGAACTGTCTAAAAGTTATGTTACTAAACTGAAAGGGAAATTTACATATATATATATATATGTAAAATTGATCACTTTTCTTCATATGTGTGCAGTAAAATGATGCCAACCCAAACCAAATGATATTATTTTATGTTGATGTAGCAAGGCTCCAATTTAGGGCTAAATTAATCTCAGGTTGTCGAAGTCATTATTACCAAGTTAGGCAATACAATTTCTTAAAAATAAAAGGTTATACAAGGTGAACATATTGTTATATAACTATCCATCTAACGATGACCAGTGAAGTTTCACAGAAAACAACAAATACAAAAAGGTCACAGACCATTAAAAAAAAAAAAATACCTGCAAACGTTAGTTATATCAGCACCAGAGTAGCCCTCAATCTTCTCTGCTATATCTTCCAGTTGAATATCTGGATCCAACTCAACTTCACGAAGATTGATTTTCAGAAGCTCAGTTCTTCCTTTTGCTGTTAAAAGATTTTTCTGCTATTGTAGATATTTTACTTTACAAACCATTTTGTTAAGAAATCATCTATTAACATTCAGGAAATGAAACAAGAGTCTAATGCAAAGAATAGTAAATAACTCTGAGTCTACAGATAACTACTGATATACCCCATGACTCGTGGAAGCATGTAACTTCCTGTGTGCCTTAGCTGCAATGACTAATAACTGAAACAAAACTCGGAGTTTTCCTAAAAGATTGTGAAGACACTTGCCATGAGAACAAAGGGTCTGAGATCCTTTATGAAAAATAAAAACATTAGTATTCTAGCACCAGAAATGCTTTTGTAAAAACAAAAATGTATTTAGCCTAGTTTTATGAAACTAGAGTGCATGGAGTATAACTCCTGAGTTACTCTGCTCATCTTTTAGTATGACACAGCAAAAACTTTCTAGAACTCTAATCGGTATTTTTTTTTAAATCTAGTTTTCTTTTCCTAGAAATCAGCAATTGGCACAAAACGCTTATTAATATATATATTTTTTTACTTGGAGAGCCAGCGCACAGACATTCGTTGTTCCAATGTGACTGAAAATGCATATGAAGTAAGCCGAAACAAACTACAGACTTTTTAATGTAACCAATCTTGCTGTTTTACCACCAGCTTTTGTGACAAATCTGCTTAATACAGCACATTAAGATGATGCAAAATTAGTTCAGATGTGGCTCTCAATTATTTTCTAACAGGCAAAATGAAATTTAATTCTCTCAATTTTTATTTTGAAAATTTAAATTTTCAAGTAAAAACAGAATCAGTGAATGCCATCTACCTTTTCTTTAGATCCCCCAATTGTTACCCAGTTATCACCCCCTTGCCTTCTCCTCTACTCCCCTACCTTATCAACTGTGAGGAGCTATAGGCATCACAACACTGTACCTTAAATTACTCAGCAGTGTCTCCTAGGAACAAAGTTATCCATACAATCATCTCACTAAGCAGGAAATTTAACACTGGTACGTGAGGATTATCTAATACACAATCCAGACTGAAATGTCCACATTTGTCCCGGGCTTTCATTCCTTTCTTAAAGACCTAAATTACAGATAGCATTGAGTTACTGTCTCCTTAGTCTTCTTCAGTCTAAAACAGTTCCCCAGTATTGTTCTGTTTGTGCCGTCCTTCACAACACTGACAATTCTCCCTCAGATGGTCTTACAGAGTTAAGGCATTCCAATAAAACACTCCATCAGGTACATTTGAACCTGACAGGCAGACAGATATGAAAATATTAATGGAAAGAACCAAGAATAACCAAGACACTCCGGAAGAAAAATGGCAAGGTGGGAGGAACTTCTCTACTACAGAGCAATAAGATTCAAATCTCTGTAATACTCTTGCAGAGGCAGACGAACAGATCAGGATAGAGAATGGGAAGCCCAGAAGCAGAGCAGGGCATTCAGTGTGGACACCTGATTCAGGCAGTGGGAGAAAAGGTGTCTTTTCAATAAATGACACCAGAAGTGACTATTCACAGAAGGAAAAAATTGAAATTGGGTCATACCTCACCATACATAAAAATCAGTGCCAGATGTATTACTGATCTAAATATAAGATGCAAATTCATAAGCATTTCAGAAGATAAAGCAGGAATCTATCCTAATGACCTCAGAGTAGGTATTCATAAGACATAAAAGAAATTGATTACAAACAAAAAGACTAATAAACTGACCATATTAAAATCAGGAACTCCTGTTCATCAAAAGACACGGCTTATAAACTCAGTGAAAACATACAATCTACAGTTTGAGAAATACAACAGACTAAACAAAAAACTTATATCTAAAATAGTTAAAGAATTCCTACAAATCAGTAAGAAAAAGTCGGACCACCTAATAAAAAAATGGGCAAAAAACTTGAATACATATATCACAAAACCCAAATGGCCAATCGATAAAGGAAAAGATGTTCCAATTCCTTAATAGCAAAAGAAAGACAAAGGAAACCACAATAAGCACTGGTACACATTTACAAGTCTGACAAGACTAGGCAATGGAGAAATGTCAACTACGGGAACTCTCATACGCTGCTGGGAGGAGTGTACACTAGAGCAACCACTTTGGAAGACAGACTGGATTTATCTACTGATGTTTCAGCCATGCTACACAACCCAGCAATTCGCTCCGAGGACGGAATGCTCCATCCTGGCCTGAGGAAACTTAGGCACTGGCACCATTATAGCATATAGAAGAATGTTCAGAGCAGCACAGCAGCCTAAAACTGGAAATAAGCATTAACATCCATCAAATAACATGATGGGTAATTGTGGTATGACCACATAATGGACATTATGGGCTGAACTGTGTCCCCGCTAAATTCTTAAGTTGAAACTCTAGGCTCCAATGCAGTTGGTAGTGCTCCACACACAGCAGGTGGATGTTCGTGAATGAACATCACTTTACTCTCTTAGTCCCAGTACTAGAACATCACTGTGTTTGTAAATCAGAATGTTTTACTGTGGCCTGTCCTAAGAACTTAAAACACTGAGTTTAACCTAACGTGATCTTCCACAGAAATAAAACTCCCAACAGCCAACTTTAAGGAACTCTGGGGCATAAGCCTCTCCTACATGAGGGCCTGGTAGGACTTGAAGTTCAGTAGGCAGCACGCTCTTCTCCTCCAGCGACCATGACGTGGGGAAAGTAACTTCTGACACTGGTTCTATCAGTGATTTGTTAGAAGATTCTAAGTAGGATTTATCATCTCTATAAAACCGAATTAATGATACTTAATAACGCTGTGAAAGTATTTAATGAGGGGTTAATGTGGTAACAACAGTATAAAGAACTGTCAACGCTACATGACCAAGTTAATACACATTTGAAATTTAAATAAACACTGTTAGATGGATCACACACTTGTAGTAACAATTCTTCTCGAGTACCCAGGGCTGTCCAGCATGGCGGATAACCAGCATGTGCTCCGGGGCTGGGCACACATCCAGCTCTGCTGCCCTGGGAGGACACCTAACCCTCAGGGCTTCAGGCTCTCACGAGGAAAGGTGAGAAGAGAATCGACCTCACAAGCCTCGCGCCGTGAGCTAACACCTGAAAGGCGCAGCCCACAGGCAGCAGGCAGTAAATGGTCATTGTCCCACCACCCCCACCACCCCCAGTCAATCAACAAACAGGACTAGAGGGTGACAGAGAAAGCCAGAGCCCTTCTATAAAGGACCAACTGGGAGATACAACACAGAGGAAACGGCCAAGGGAGTGACGCCCACACAGGGAGAGGGGCCAGGGCAAAGAAGACCTCAAAGAACTGGTGTGTTCTCAATGACTCAGAAAAACCAATAAAATTTAAATAGAAAGGAAGAGAGAAAACACCCTGGGAAGTGATAGCACTGTAAACCATGACATGGAAGTAGGAAGAAGCACGCGTGAAAAAAAAAGTAAGTAGAAAAGTACAACAGAACACTACGAAATGCAAACAGACACAAAGAGGAAAGATAAGGTATTGAAAAGAGAGCTTAAAAGAAGTACTCTAACCCTGATGTGATAGGAACTAAGAATCATTTGGAGTCTAAGAGACTCTGTGATGCCCTGGTGGTTTAGGTAGGTGAGTCTAAAACCCAAGCATAACTAAATGAAGTGCCGGAGAAAGGTGGTCGTCAGGCTGACAAGAGGTTGCTGCCGTCATTCAGATGCATCAAGTATTCAGTGCACGGCCAAGCTCCACCCGAGCCTGTTGCCTGACTTCCTCCTTCTGTTGACCACGGAAGATGGTAGTCACCAAGATGGTGTGACAGCCTCTCATCCACATGCACTTCTACAACGTGGTGTGCATCCCCACCCACTGGTGGTCTCATTCCCCTCCACTTGAAAATGGGTGGGCTTGTAAATGCTTCTACCTAGGGTACAAAGAGGTGACACTACTTGACCTCCACGGCCAGGTCAAAAAAAACAGTGCACTGTCTACCTTTTCCAGTGGAACAATCACACCTGGGGCCCTGAGCTACCATGTATGAAACGTGATCAGCTGAGGCCGCCATGCCTGAACAAGCCCGGGCCACATGGAATAACCCCAAGTAACACACAGAGGTGCTCCACCTGAGGCCCCAGGTGTCCACCCCAGGTGGAGACACTCCAGAGAGTCAGGCTCCAGCGTGGAGTCACCTCCTCTGCTGACCTTCCAGCTGTGACCCCAGACATGAGGGGACACACACACAGTATCCCTGCAGTGCCCTATCCAAATTCCTGATCCACAGACTCTGTGAGCAAAACAAGACTGTTTGCAATGGCAAGAGTAACCCATCCACTGCCTTTCCTTGCCATCAAGTTCTAATTGCCTCTCAAACTTAAAGAAATCTGCATATTTCTTTATGTAAATTATATAACTTACAATATGTCTTTTTGGGTGGCTTTTCTTGTTTTATCTATTTTCACTCCTGTACTTCTTGCCTTTTCCAACTAAAAACGTCTTTTCATGGCATAGATTTTGTTCATAAAATGTCCTTCAATTTTTTTAACTTTCTAAATCTACTTTTCTTTCCATTCCTTTTACTCTAGATTTCTAAACTGTTCTTTCAGGCCTGTTGTCTTCCCACATTTTCTTTATAGTTCTGTCTCTTCCATACCCTTTACCCATCAGATTCTTCCACACCCTTCTATCCCACCAGATTATCCCACAATAGCTGCCTACTCATTTTCAAGCAGCCATGCCTCTGTTTTCATCCTTCTCTATGGAAATTCAGTGAAAAATGCAACTTCCTCCATGAAGTCTCCCTTCAGCACCTCGGTCAGAATTTACTATTCTTCATTTCCACCCCAAAAGACTACGGGCAACCCCAGTATCACGTGCTCCCTGGTTTCACTGCAGTTAAACTGGGTAGGTGAATGGCTCCCTTCCAACCATACAGAACACTCTCAGGACAAGGGTCACACATCCTTACACTGACACAATACCTAATAACAAATGTCCTGCAAACAGCAAAGAGCTAAATAACACTTGTGACATTAATTAACACAGATGAAAGAAGTTAGAAACAGTGGAGTTCTAATTATGAGTATTTGTTTGGGAGCCCTTTAGGAGAAAGCAATTTCTCCAGTTCTATGGTCATGAGCTACACATGTTCAGACTAGTAATGAGCAAAGAGAAGCACCTAAAAGTCATTACCCACGATGGACATAACCTTTTCATACAGGAAAATAAGTTCAGAAAAAAAATCTCAATAGTCAGCCAGGTCTATGTTCTCCAATATTTCAAAGAAAGCTGAATCTCTGCCTTTGTACCATCCACTTGTATCTTTCCCCCCAAGCTAAGCTTTCCTCAGCAGTTTATAAAATTCTGTCATCAATTATCTTTCTAATTATATATTTTCTGTCTCACAGGAGTACTGGGTAAGTACATCAAGGAGCTAAGCCAGGAGAGAGCACAGTATAAGCACACAAATATCAGCTATTACTACGCCTGGGTCTGGGGCCTCGGGAACACGGGTCACCTGTGAAGTGGGATCAACATTCCCTACCTAACAGGGTTGTATTAGTGTTAAATAAAATAAAGCATGTTCCATGGGGGAAAAAAATACCACCGCCCTGAATGTAAGAAACTTCACTGTAGCCTCTGTCTCCATAAATAGCAAACTGGTTATTTATAAACTTCTATAAGTGAAATGCCAATGGAATGAAGACTTAAAGAAACAGAGAAAGGTAACAAGAAGTAAATGAAAGATCAAAATGGAGTAAAAGAAGGCACCATACCTGTTGGCAGAGGTATATATATCCTTTTTTCTAATCTCCTCCGCAATGCTTCATCAATGTCCCATGGGAAATTAGTGGCAGCCAATACCATGACCATTTTGGAAGGATCATCATTCTCCAAAGCTCCTCCGACTCCTATGGACAACAAGGGTAAAGAAGAGCATTTTTCTTACAGTCCCTTATTCTTTGATTCAACCAATACTTCTAAGCATCAGCTGTAGGCTTGGTGGGAGGCTCAGGGACAAACATGATGTGGTCCTTCCCACCTGTGTGGTGTCAGAAACCAGACAGATCCACAGGTAAAGAAAAGAGAAGACTTCCCATGGTCTATCGCAGAAGTCTAATCTGATAAGAAAATCTAATTTTTTTCTGTAATCTTTTTTGTGTGTTTTTCCTCTGCAAAGAGGAAGCAAGGGAGATTATGCTGTTTTACTACTTTATTTTTTTTTAATCATGAATTTTTTAGTTATTACTCTAATTTGTTTTTCTCAAGAAAGGAGAACAGAATAGGGTTCACATTTATTTAATACTAGCATGCAATCATAATTTTGAGAGACATTATACTGCAATAATTTTGTCCTTATAATTTTAAGTGACTGAGAAAAAATAAACAAGAAATTTAAGAATGAATGTAATAATCAATTGCTACTGAAAATAACCATTTCTTTTTACACAAAACCAAATATATGTACACAGGGTCTACCCTCTCAGAATTAAAATTTTAGAACAAAAAACTAGGTTTACAGAACGGAAACTCTGGAAAATAAACAATAAACAAAAAAAATTATCAAAAACTCACAAACTTTATTGATATGAATTTTGAGTCTGATATAACAAAGTAGTAGATTCAAAACAACTTAATTCAATGGTATTTTCTTAATAAATTACTAAACTCCTATTTCAATTGTTATAAAGAGTTAAGCTGTCCAACTAATGGTCACAAATACCCAGCAATAAAATTCAGCTAATACAAATAATTTTGTATTTGGTGATGTTTTTAAATGTTTTGTGTGTTTTCCTCCACATCCCTGCTTGCAAAAAAATACAACACAGACATTCCTTTCTTTTATACTTCAACAGACATAAAAATGGTAAACTCACTGAGGGAAGGGTCTCCTAGTACTGAATTATTTTATACCTCTTACACTGCCTGGCAATCAGAGTCACATATCTCTAAAAAGTAGCTCTGGGTCCATTACTCTCTTCCTCCAATGGCTCCCCAAAGCCTTTCCTTCTTAATCTGAATAACTTCTACCAATACTTCAAAGCCCCTTGGCTATTCCCTTCTATGACTTCCTTTGTCCGGGTGGTACCCCTCCTATACTGGTTTTCACTACACTCAGAGTTTAGTTGTACTACAGAACTAGCGATACAGTGTACTGGTCTATGAAGTGTCTGCTTCTCAACTAGAGCAGTGGTTCTCAAACTTTTTGGTCTCAGAATCCTTTTTACACCTTTAAAGATTACTGAGCTCCAAAGAGTTTTTGTGTGTTTGGAGTATATCAGTATTCAATACTTATTATTAAAAACTAATACTGAGACTTAAAAAATATTAATTCATTTTAACAATAAAAAATACATTATTTGTTAACATAATTAACATATTTTATGAAAAATAACTGTTTTTTTAAACCAAAAAAAATTAGTAAGAAGGCTGGCATTTTTTTTTTTTTTTTTTTTTGCATCTCTGCAAATCTCTCTAATGTCGACTCAACGGAGAAGAGGTGGATTCTTATATCTGCTTCAGCTTTTTACCTACTGTGATATTCCACATGTCTTATACCCTCTGAAAGTCTCCACTGCTCTACTTACAAGAGAATGAGAGTGAAAAAAGTAAGTAACATCTTGACATTATTATGAAAATAGTTCAGCATCTGTGCACCTTTTAGGAGTTTTAAAGACCCCTGGGACCCTGGACCACATCTCTAAACAGTAAGCCCCTTGAAGGCCACGACATTCCTTTTCTTTGTAACCTCAGAACCTGAAACAGTACAAGTATGTAGCAGACGCCTTCTGAGTGCATGAAGAAATGAACAATTAGGTGGATGAACAAATGACTACAAATAAACTCCAGCGGCCTTCTGGTCCATTCACTAAGAATTTCCAAAAAATCAATTTACACAAAATTCAAAAAGGAACTAGAATAGTTTTGAGGCAGTAATTAAGTATCAATTACCATCCATCTGAATGAGCAGCTCAGACTTCACTCTGCGACTTGCCTCATGTTCATCAGAGGTTCCTCTTCGACTGCAGATAGAATCTATCTCATCGATGAAGATCGTGGTCGGGGCATAAAACCTAGCCTTTGTGAAAATATTTGAAAGAAATCATTTAATGATCTCATAAAATAAACTGAATTTCTAAAATGCCATTTTCCTCCATCTAAAACAACAGTAAAAAAAAGAGCAGACATTTCTCACTGCTTTAATGCCATTCTTTGGTTACTGATATGTTAATCATATCAGAAAAAGGAAAATCCTAAAAATAAAAGATAAGTTATACAGTTGGTGAAGTCAGGTGACAGATTCACGGTCCTATCTTTCTAATTCTGTGTTTGAAAACTTCCATAATACAAAACGCTCCTAAAGATAAATCATCAATGTATCCTCAAATATACATTCCTAAGTAACTATTGCAAATGTTTATGAAAAAGGAACAAACTTTAATAACAGATCAATTCCTAATTGGTTTTCAAAATATATATTAAAATAAACTTCTGCTCAATCAGCTTATTAGAGAGTCAGAAATAGCCTCGAAACTACACACATTTCCCATGTCTTTTCTACCCTCCCTGGATGAGATGCCACAGGGCTTCAATCTCAGAGAGGAATGCAAGCTAAAGACACAAGAGCCATTTCACAAAACTCACCACCCCATGTCTTACTAGTGTCAAGAACTCTGAAACTACAACCACACTTGACCTTTTTTAAAAAGATACCTAGGTGAATGGATCTAGGTTACAGGGATACCATGTCCCTATACAAACAGGACTCTGAAATCCAAACATATCATCACTCACCATTTCAAACAACAGACGAACCAACTTCTCAGATTCCCCTCTATATTTAGATGTCAGTGTGGAAGAGGAGACGTTGAAGAAGGTTGTGCCGCACTCAGTGGCCACGGCTTTAGCCAGCATGGTCTTACCAGTGCCTGGGGGCCCAACCATCAGCACTCCCTGAAATTTCATAAGATGTATTAAGTGATTTATCAGATTAAAATGCTTTCTTATAAAATATCATCAGCTAATAATGTACATGAAACTCTTCCATCAAAAGAGAAGTTCAACTGTCACAGTAAAATCATGGTGCATGTGACACATTTCATTTTATAGAGAGAAAAAACTAAAATGACGAATCACTTCGCAGAATGTCTCAAAGGTATCAGAGGTACTGAGAGCTGGACTAACAATGGGCCTAGACAACAAGGAATCACCTGGGACATCTGGAGAGGACCTGGCAGAAGACAAACATGGATGGTCTTGGGCATAGCTTAAGACTTACTGCTCTGTTTAAGCAATGAAAATACATGACATTTTCTACCACATGGAGCAGAATTATATACCCTTTGCCCTCCTTAGGCACAAAACCTATCCTCCACAACACACAATATATACTTTCAATCAGAAATAAAGATCCATTTTTCAGCTTATAAGGTAGCTAAAATCTACTGGTGATTCAAACAATCAAATTAGCTAGCACTTAAACTGTGCTGGACAGTTAACAGTTTACATAAAATACTGTTAGTAATGAAAAAGCCAAATATAACATAGACAAAAATCTAAATTTTAGTTATTTCTCACCTTTGAAAGCAAATAAATGGAAGTATTCTATAAAAATAAATCGAGGAGTACAAATTATTCAAGAACACTAATTTTCCAGTCCTGAAAACTAGAAGATTTTTAAATACTTACCATTTTCTTCTAATACTTTCAATGAGAGTTCAGATATATACTTAACACTACATTTTTTTGGCCTAATAGTTGGTGATCTTAAGATGAATTCTGAGCTATTTGTTAATAAGCTTTGGAGGAGTTAAACTTTGAAAACTATGTGCATAGCAAAGTTTCATAAACTCTAAATTCAGAAACTGTCCAAACCTGCTTCTAGCTATGGAATTTTGATACCCAGGACAATGAGGGATCAGTAGGATTTAAAACACTAGTTTTATAAAAAAATTTTTTTGCTTTGCAAGAAACCTTTAACTACATGTGACACTGATATTTCAAAAACTGTAAAGACAACCAATGGCACAGGCGCAGCTACAGAAAAGGCCCTGTTTGTCTTCCCACGGTCCTCTCAATGCCCTCAGTTCTCATGTCATTCACATGGCCACGACCAGGAGATGATTTCCAGTGTCAGCATCTGTGCACAAACATAGCTCACAGATACAGGACAGCATTCAAACGCGTCACCCCCTCATGATGTTACTCCATCAACTGTCTCTTCTCTTTCCTGTATCTCCTCTTCTGTTTATTTGAAAAATGATATCCTTCACTTGACCCTACAAATCCTCTAATGATTATCTATCTCTCCCTTTCCCTTCCTGGCCAAGCTTCTTAAAGAAATGTTTTATGCTTACTGTTTCTTCATGAGCTACAGTCTGGCTTCTGCCCCCACTACTTCACAAAAAATACCAAACTGACTAACCCAATGGTCACTTTTTAACTCACAGCTTCTCTCTTCCCTCTGACCTTTGATGCTGCCAATACCCGTTCATTCCCTTCTCCCTGAAACTATTCCTCCCCAGGCTGGTTCTAGGACACAGGACTTGTCATGCTAGGGAGGATACACCTACCATTCCAGGTGTTTTAAAACCCCTTTAAACACCTATTTTTATGAAGGCCTTATTATTTCTTTTAAACATTGTTTTTAAAGTTATAATAAAGGGGGAAATTTATGGTACTATTTCCTAAATTAGTAATCTCTATAACAAATAGATACCTATATCTAAACAAATAGATAGATATCTATAACAAATAGATAATACAAGCACAAGCTGGAATCAAGATTGATGGGAGAAATACCAATAATCTTGGATATGCAGATGACACCACCCTATGGCAGAAAGTGAAAAAGAACTAAAGAGCCTCTTGATGAAAAGTGAAACAGGAGAGTGAAAAAGTTGGCTTAAAGCTCAACATTCAGAAAACTAAGATCATGGCATCCAGTCCCATCACTTCATGGCAAATAGATGGGGAAACAGTGGAAACTGGCTGACTTTATATTTTGGGGGCTCCAAAATCACTGCAGATGGTGATTGCAGCTATGAAGTTAAAAGATGCTTATTCCTTGGGAGGAAAGTTATGACCAACCTAGACAGCACATAAAAGGAAAGACATTACTTTGCCGACAAAGGTCCGTCTAGTCAAAGCTCTGGGTTTTCCAGTAGTCATGTATGGATGTGAGAGTTGGACTATAAAGAAAGCTGAGCACTGAAGAATTGATGCTTTTGAACTGTGGTGTTGGAGAAGACTCTTGAGAGTCCGTTGGACTGCAAGGAGATCCAACCAGTCCATCCTAAAGATCAGTCCTGAATATTCACTGGAAGGACTGATGCTGAAGCTGAAACTCCAATACTCTGGCCACCTGATGCAAAGAACTGACTCATCTGAAAAGATCCTGATGCTGGGAAAGACTGAAGGCAGGAGGATAAGGGGATGACCGAGGATGAGATGGTTGGATGGCATCACCGACTCAATGCACATGAGTTTGAGTAAACTCCGGGAGTTGGCGATGGAGAGGGAGGCCTGGAGTGCTGCAATCCACGGGGTCGCAGAGAGTCAGACATGACTGAGCGACTGAATTGAACTGATAACAAACAGTCTATAGAAGCTTTTAAGTTGTGAGAGGCAATCAAAATGCCATGGTATAAACACACAATTTCTTCTCCTTTCTCCTTTTGGGCACAAACAAGGAGGAGGTATTGAGAACATAAAAGACCTTCCAGCTAGTCTAGAAGGGGCAAAGTAAGATGACGCTTTTATTTCATTCTGCCAGTCAGAGCAAAGCAAGACTCTGCCTATGGCTAAGACCAAAAACAGTTCAGACAGCAGCTATTGGAAGGACTTTTTTAATACACTAGAATGAAAGCACTGAACTTAGGAGGTGTGAGTCCTGGCCAGGCTTTAGACTATAAAGCACAGGGCAAGTTAGAAAGATCTAAACATTCTCATTACCTCTGAGAATTTATACCTGGCCTAGATGAAGTGATCAAAATAATTAATTACCGAGAAACAGGTCAGCTTTTAAAAAGATATTTATTTGATCAAACACTTATTCTATGACTATGTACTAGTACTATTTAATTTGTTTGCTAACTTTCCATTTACAGAAACAGACACCAGGAAAATTCTTAAAACTCATCTCCAGCTCAGCGCCCTTGAGGGAAGTGACTCTAAAGATGACAGCATCAACACTCCCTACCCCTCTCCTGCCAGGCAGAGGCAGCATCTCAACCACAAATCCTTGTCCAGGTACCCGAGGTACACACCAGCCTCCCCCAACCTTTACAGACCATGCTAATAAATGCATAAGGAAACTACAACGCTGGCTTTCTTTATCATGCAAGCTGCAGTTTTATGCCTGTATTATTTTAATAAATTCTCACCTTCCACGGCCTTCTAATCCCTTTGAAAAAGTCAGGCATCCACATGGGAAGGACGACAGCTTCCCTCAGCAACTTCTTAGCTTCTTCCAGATCTGCTATGTCATCCCTTTGGAAGAACAGTCACGTTACAGGCTTATTCGGGGTCACCTTTGATTTATAGTCAATAGCAGTTCTTTGAATTGTTTTTCACTTAGGAAATTATTCTTATAGGAAGAACAGTATTCTAATTTTTACTGTATAAAATGATCAGTGAAAACATACTACAGTTATAAATTAGGACATTATTCAATTATCAACCTTTGTTGGTTACATCAAGATCAAATTAACATGAAAATGTCTTGGCTGTATTCTGAAAGAACAACTGTTCTGCCAGGTCTGCACACTCATATTACGGGTGAAGTCATAATTATTAGGTGAAGGATAGCAAGACAAGACACACCAAGCCAACCTACAGCCTTCTCCGCAGCTGTGATTCAAGAACCTAACAGACTCACCAGTGAACGCTTGGGTTCCTGGAGACGATGTCTCTCTCAAGGGCTTCTACCAGGTCCTTATCATATGCGGCACCATCAAATTTTGGAATTTCACCATCACTTGTACCATCTTGCATATTTTTCCTTCCCTGGGGACAGGTGTAGAAAAAAAAATCAATAACAAGATAGTTTTAATTAACATTATTAAGCTTTCAAAATACTGCAGTGGAACTATTTTAAATGGCTTATTTTTTTTTTAATAGTGTTTTCTAATTACCCCCAAGGCCATCCTCCCCTATCTAATTCATCAGCAATAGATGAACTGGCCAACCTTAGGAGACACTACATTCTTGAGGGGAGAAGTGCACATTAAGACTAAACGATATCTCTTGATATCTCTAAATTTGGGATTGCTAGGGATTTCTGCCACTACTAGAAAATATTTCAAGCGTTAATACAGAGGAAGAAAAAACCGACTTACTGAAAACCTACTGTACAGCAAGAAGTCTCAAATATATTATCTTGTTTAGTTCAACAACCCTAAAGGTAAGGTTGTATTATTACCCTGTTTTTACAGATAAAGAACTGGGACTCAGAAAGTTAATTAAGTTCACAATTATTAAATGTCTGAGTATAGATTTTAACTCAGATCTTCCTGACTGCCCAAACTCATGCTTTTTCACAACATCAGACCACCTCATGCCTCTCTGGGTCATTTTAAAGTTTAAAAGCAGGTTATAGAGGCAGGAAGGGATCAATTAGGAAGATGAGGTTAACATATACACACTACTATATATAAAATAGGTAACCAACAAGGACCTACTAGCACAGGGAACGATACTCAGTATTTTATAATAACCTATAAGGAAAAAGACTGAAAAAATATATATATAAATATCCAAACCTGAATCACTGCTCCGTACCCCTGAAACACATTATACATCAAATATATTTCATTTGAAAAAAAAAAAGAGTAGGTTACATATGGTAGAACTATTACATCCTCCTAAGCATCTAAGAGGCTGCAGATGAGGAAAGACTTGTGACGTTGAACTGCAGCTTACAAAGCTTTTTCCCACTCAGTGTAAGTACACAATTAGGGTTCAGGGTTTCTTCCTAGTAAGGTCCTTGGACCACATCATAAAGTCACTATAATGACAAAGATAAAAGGATCTTTTAAAATAGTATCATTAGGGTCATTAAAGCAATATACTTTACCCCAAATTCTTTATTTAATAACACACTAGCTTGGAAAAAGAAAAAAAAAGAATTACATGCTATGGTTTCTATGGGGTTCTGCCAACATTTACTCAGCTCTGAAGAGCTTTAAATGAGACGTGCTCAGCTGCCAGAAACAGTTCAACCACTAGAACTACTTTAGCAGAGCCAAGCACCTCCCCAGAGCTTCAGCCCCACAGTTACTGTTAAGGCAAAAATGAAGGAAAAATGGTCCAAACACTGATCAATTTCCTAAGCTTCAATATGAAGAGAGAGAACAGGATGAACCTCACCTACCACACTCCATCTGAGATAAACCATAAACTAGACCCTAAGTGCAGAGAGAACTAAATGGCTCCCTGTGGGCTGACGCTCCAGTTCTTTAAGCCACTGGTTAAATGACCAAACAGTACTCTGGTAATTTGACTCCAGAATGAATAATTTACTGTCTCTGGTTAGCATGGTATGAAACTGAATTTTCAGGAAGATTCTTGTACTTCAGATGACAGATCCCAATACTGACAACTTAAAAGGAGTAAATTTCTGGCGTGCCTACGCAACAAATATAACGTCAACAAATTTAAAATAAGCTCAGCCTAGAATCATACTTTATAATAAAGATGGGCCAAGGATAGTCACACTCAAACAGATCACTGCGAACACTCTGTTATCGTTTTTAAAACTCTTCTAAAAATAAGTCAACCAGAGAATGCAACAGAAACTGATATATCTGGGATTTAACAAGCTTTGATATGACATTGTAATTGGAGACTTACCAAAAAAAAAAATTAAAAAATATAGGCAGAGAGTCATTTTAATACGAATATCCAAGTGGTGGGGAGGATTTGATAAACACTATCAAGGGAAAGTAAAAGGTATACACTTGTCCAGAAGCAACAGGAATCATAGGATTTTAAGAAAAATAAATATATGACTATCTATGTCCAAGACATTCTATTGTGCCTTCAGCGTAAGATCAGTGCATGAAAATAAGATTATCTGCTGGACTACTGGCAGGAAGTTAACAAGTAAACCCCAAACACGCACAAACTGTGAAGTGCTGTGAAAAAACCGAGTGGTCAGTATAGTTAAAAGGTACCACGCAAAAAGGAGAGGCTGGAGGGGGCCTCCCCTGGCAGTCCACTAGTTAAGACTCCTACATTCCACTGAAGGGGACACAGGTTTGATCCCTGGTTGGGGAACTAAGATCTTGAATGCTGTGCAGTGTGGCAAAAAAAAAAAATAATAATAAAGCATTTTTAAAAAATAAGAATAGGTTGGGAAGATGGTCAGAAGTCAGCACACTGGGCCCTCTAGCCCATGGGGAGAGGTTTAGATTTTATTCTAAGCAAATGGGGAAATTTTTGAAACTTGCTAAGAAGGGCAATGACAGAATCTGATTTACATGTTAAAATGACCCTTGTAGTTGCTATATGGGAAAAAGGGTGGGGTGGAGAAAGAAGGAAAAGCAGGGAAATAAAAGCCTGTAGCAGCAAAGTCAAGGATCTCAATTCACAGAAGATACGTGGGTAGAAAGTCAGTCAAACCACTTGCCCTCCCACCCAAAGTTTCTCAATAGTACAGATGAGACCTGAATACAAAGTAAGTACTCCAAAGAAGATTCTAGATCTTTTTCAACTCAAAATGGTGAGGTGACTAAAAAGCAAAACTAGGAAACTAAAAATAAATAATCTATTTGGTGATACTGGGAGATCAACAAAATGGGTGACAACTATCCTTCTTAACAAACAGATCAATTAAAATAGGAAATATCAAATATGAGTGAAAAGCTGTGGTTTCAGTTAACCCACTAGATTAACTGCAACCAGAAGAGTGGTTCTCTTTGGGAAAGCAGTAAGTGGCAGAGATCAGAAGGGATCATGAGTATGGCTTCTGAGGAGCTCAGTGTTCTATTTTTGACCCCTGAGCGATAGTCACACGGATTACATGGTAGTTACAGAGGTTGCATGCAATCAGTCCAAGTTGACTCTTACTGGTTTGTAAGAGCCAGTTATCAAATTTTCAGGAATTTTTCAAGCCAACTGTGAAAAACAGCCATTAGTAAAAATTATACAAACTTAGAATAAATTATACTAAAAACAGAAGAAGTAATTACTCGAAACTCCTCACTGCCAACTACTGAACTATCACTGACGTACTAGTACTGCGTCTACGCTGCAGAACGGTAGGCTGCTACTCATGTCAACTCTGAGTTCAGTGATCTCGTGTTGGTAGCCTGGAACCAGTCATAGTGGAAGTGTTTATACCATAGAAACCAGCAAATATTACAAAGTGGGGACTTGATTTCTTGTTCTGTTAACTGTCTAGACTTAAACTAATGGGGGAAACATTAAACTAAAGAGTGTGTCATTTCTATAGTTTTTACGATGTAAATAGCACAAAAAATTAAGGAAATAAGTTTTCAGTATTTGAAAACCATGATATGATTCATCAAAGTTGTTCAAGTGATTGATGGAGGAGTGAAGTTCTGACATATGTTTCTGTTGTTTCATTTTCAACTGACTCACTAATAAAAACAAAGTATCAACCAAATCCTGTCAGAACTACATTCCTAAACATCTGTTAACTGCAACCAAAGGTACCTACAGATGCAAGAGTTAAGCAAACAAAAAGCAGCAAAGGCATCTCATGAGGGTCCATGGGCCCTATAAAAGTTTATAATAAACAGTCTTACCTATTTTATTATTTGTAAATTATACATTGTACATCCTTTATTATCAGATTTATAATAAACTTGTGTGACTATGTATGCATACTTGCATACATATGACTTTTTTTTCCCAAAAAACTAGTTATTAGACATTTACTACTAGTTAGATGATCATCATTCATCAAATACTACCCTTATAATCTATATAGTTTTCTTCAATGAAGAGATTTTTTAGGTCATTGTTCATTTGTATAACTACCGATCCACATTTCTCAAAAGAATACTTCAACCCAGTTTATATCTCTCCATATCAGACATTCCTAGACTTAAGCAAGAGGAAGAAAATATTCAAAAAATGGCCATTTGCTAGTAAGTAATTCAATTAATTACTTCAATCAATTACCAGATAACCATGATGGTGTGATCACTCACCTAATCAGACATCCTGGAGTGTGAAATCAAGGGGGCCTTAGGAAGCATCACTACCAACAAAGCTAGTGGAGGTGATGAAATTCCAGTTAAGCTATTTCAAATCCTAAAAGATGATGCTGTGAAAGTGCTGCACTCAAACATGCCAGCAAATTTGGAAAACTCAGCAGTGGCCACAGGACTGGAAAAGGTCCGTTTTCATTCTTATCCCCAAGAAAGGCAATGCTAAAGACTGTTCAAACTACTGCACAATTGTACTCATCTCACACTAGCAAAGTAATGAAAATTCTCCAAGCTAGGCTTCAATAGTACATGAACTGAGAACTTCCAGATGTTCAAGCTGGATTTAGAAAAGGCAGAGGAACCGGAAATCAAATTGCCAACATTCGCTGGATCGCAGAAAAAGAGAGTTCCAGAAAAACATCTACTTCTGCTTTATTGACTATGCTAAAGCCTTTGTCTATGTGGACCATGACAAATTGTGGAAAATTCTTAAAGAGACGGGCATATGAGACCACATTATCTGCCTCATGAGAAATCTGTATGCAGGTCAAGAAGCAACAGTTAGAACTGGACATAGAACAACGGACTGGTTCCAAATTGGGAAAGGAATTTGTCAAGGCTATATATTGTCATCCTACTTATTTAACTTATATGCAGAGTACATCATGCAAAATGCCAGGCTGGATGAAGCACAAGCTGGAATCAAAATTGCTGGGAGAAATGTCAATAACCCCAGATATGCAGTTGACACCACCCTTATAGCAGAAAGCAAAGAGGAATTAAAGAGCCTCTGGATAAAAGTGAAAGAGGGGAGTGCAAAGCTGGCTTAAAACTCAATATTTAAAAAACTAAGATCATGGCATTTGGTCCCATCACTTCATAGCAAATAGATGGGGAAACAATGGAAACAGTGACGGACTTTATTTTCTTGGGCTCCAAAATCACTGCAGATGGTAACTGCAGCCATGAAATTAAAAGACGTTTGCTCCTTGAAAGAAAAGCTATGACAAACCTAGGCAGCATATTAAAAAGCAGAGACATTACTTTACCAACAAAGGTCGGTCTAGTCAAAGCTACAGTTTTTCCAATAGTCATGTATGGATGTAATAGCTGGATCATAAAGAAAGCTGAGCGCCACAGAATTGATGTTTTTGAACTGTGGTGTTAGAGAAGACTCTTGAAAGTCCCTTAGACTGCAAGGATATCAAACCAGTCAATCCTAGAGGAAATCAGTCCTGAATATTCATTGGAAGGACTGATGCTGAAGCTGAAGCTCCAATATTTTGACCACCTGATGTGAAGAACTGACTCACTGGAAAAGACCCTGATGCTAAGAAAGACTGAAGGCAGGAGGTGAACGGGATGACAGAGGATGAGATGGTTGGATGGCATCACCAACTTGATGGACATGAGTTTGAGCAAGCTCCAGGAGTTGGTGATGGACAGGGAAGCCTGGCGTGCTGCAGTCCATGAGGTCACAGAGTTGGACACGACTGAGCAACTGAACTGAACTGAAGCACAGCACAGAATCTCTACCCAGAATTATGTTTATTCACCAATCAATTTCCCAGATAAACGTATATACTAAAGGAAATTTTCTCATGAAAGAAAAAAAAATCTTGTTCTACTCAAAAATTTCCAGATAAATCTAAATTTTAAAAATCTGTATCAGTAATAAACTGTATCCACTGTCTTATTCTGTGAAGACTATATATACATCTATTTCCTCATAAATCTTTCCCCTAGTTATGTTTAATTTATTGTTCATTTTACTTCAGAATACTAGCTAAAATATTTTTTTAAGTTTTAAAACTTTATTTTGAATATTTCTACAAAAGCTCCATTTTACTTATGATTTGTACACACAAATTTGTGTGTGTGTTTATTTAATACATCTCTGAGTTTACTGGCACTGCAAAATGGCCTTCAAAATGCAAAGACCGCGTAAGTTTTTAATTCAGAGTTCTTTTTTAAATCTCTTCCATGTCAAAACCAGAGTCCTCTGAAAAGCCTACAAAAATTACAATATGCACCAAGGTCATGGGCTTAAAGTGAATGAGTCAGGAAGAGGGAGGCTTGCCTTGTCATCTCTCCCTCTGGCTCTGCAGTCCTTGTCCCGGCTGGTGGAGGGCTTCTCGCTCTTAGATATGGGATGTGCTCGGCCTACGGGTCCCCGGGCACCGCCTCCTGGCATCTCTTTCCTCAGAGGTCTTACTTCTCGATTGGGACGCCTTATCTGAGGTGGAGCTCTAACCAAAAAAAAAATAAATAAAATTAAAATTAATCAAAGGCAAAAATACTTCAATACTACCTCAGTTAATAAAACTATTAAATCAATTAGCCCACAAAGTCAATTTTTCCCCTTTTGCCAATTCATGGTCACAACTATTAGGTCAGTTTTTGAAAGTACTTTTCTGTAAAAAATCCTGGTTGATACAAATATCAAATACATATAAATGATACATATAACAGCAATTACTTTGTCAAAGTAACAATTAATCACCAATAGAGGGCAATACAGACTACTCCCATGTAATAATACTGTAATAGAATATCAGTTCCTTATTCATTACTGTCCTAAACCAAATAAGTAACTTTAAAAAAAAAGTATTAAAAGCTGAAAAGACAAGAACAGAAAATATGTCTATCTGCATAGCTTACTAGTTTATCCTTTACAACCAAAATTATTTTCTCTGCTTCTGTATTGGAAAAACCAGCATTTTATTCATCAAATTACAAATAGCAAGGCTTAATGAAACCTTAATTTAGGTGTATCTAAAATTCATGCTTTGACGGTGTCAAAAATCAAGAATCATTCAAATCATACAGGCCCCCAAACGTGAATCAAGAATTCTGACAACTACATGTGTCAAAAGACGCTAATTCTATTTATGGTGGTGACCACCTCACAATACATACAGATACTGAATCGTGACGCTGTGCACTTGAAACCAACGTAGTATGTCAATTACACGGCAATTTTAAAAAAGAATTCTGATAAACATATAAATATAACTATGTTGACAAAGTGGCACATTCTGTCTCATGTAATGTGAAATGAGTCTTCTTCAAACAGTAAAGTCAGAGGGCTCCTCAGCACAGTACTTACTTGCCCCTCTCTGGGTGCTGGCTGAGACACTGTCACTTTGTGTCTGATTTCCTGAGCTGTCTCTGCCTCTGTTTTCTACCTTTACTCTCTCTACAGTTCCACCTGTATTTGTAGCCCCTCACATCCCATATGTATATCCCTTTCTCCACCCACATGCCAAATCAATCATTATCTCTTTTCCAGCTTCTTGTTTTTAATTCATCTAACTCATCATGGAAGTTTCTCTCTCTGCTATCAGGGAAGGCTCACATGTGTACAACTCAATAAACCCAGGAAAATGGATGACAAGCCAGGAAGGCTGCAAACGCAAGGTGAAAAATGGGTAACATACCGTGGCATCTTCAGACCACTGGAATCAGACCACCGCGTGAAACTGTTATGGATGAGAAAGCCTGGTGGAAAATGTGTGTCTACCTACTAGGGTCCCACACACTGACATCGGAGTCCTTGGAATTCAGTCCAATTAAACAATTATGTACTGAACACCCAGACACCCGTTAGGAGGCAGATAGTTCTCGGAGGAGACAAAGATGAAAGAACAATCTTGTGGGGGAAAAAATCCACAGGAAAGGAATTCAAAAATCATATAGAGTGAAATGGTTATATGACATTTTCAAATTTAAAGGCATTACTATGTTTTTGGTTCTAGAGCATTATTAGCCTTTTAAGTATTCTGACTGCCAGTAAGATTAAAAAAAATGTGATGAGACTGGCAAAGAATAAAAAAAAAAGAAAAATGTTACACTGCTCTGTTCCTAGTATTTCATTGCAACCATTGTTTTTTGACTGAACTCCCTTTTTGATGAAGAGGTATCAAGTAGGCGAGCAGAACCTTATTATTCTACATATATATAAATAAAACAGTAAATATATATATAATGGTAAATAAATATATATATACATGTAACAGTAAATGCATATCTGCATATATATAAATGTCTCTCCTGAATCAGATTCGTGGCCAAAGACAATCAAATGCAACCAACAACCTCCTTACGCAGAACACACTTGAAGTGTGTTTGCCTTCTGCCAGCAGCTGTGCCTGCTATTTAAGTAGTCCGTCATTGTTTGTGGTCCTGCTCTTCCGAGGCACAGCCAGCCTGAGGCTTTCGCTGGCAAACAGCAAGCCCGTCCTTAACAGCTGCGCAACAGGCTGCCGCACGGCTGCTGGGCTGGCCCGGCTGGGCCTCCGTGAGGAGGGGAGAACTGCAGTGAATCCTCAAACAGCTCTTCTGCCTCCTCAGCTTGTGCCTTCCCACCTCGGCTGGCTACTTAGCAGTCTTGGAGGAGTCCTGCTGTAGTGCATTTTGCACACACATCCAGGTCAGTACAGCTGTGCTGCGAGAGGAATTATTTCAAAGCTCGTACACAGGCGGCACTCCAAGAGTGCTGCTGTCGACCTTGTCCTGCCGCTCAATATTTTGACAAGCTCATCCCTGGCCTGTGTGAAACTGCTCAAAGAAGCCAGACACGCCACTGGTGGCCAGTCCAGAGTGGCACAGAGAGCCTGCCTGTGCTCCGCAGGTCTTCGGTTCCAACTCACTGCAGTTTGAAACTACACTTGAAACAGACTCTGTCAGCTTCCCGAAGGACACCCCTGATTCTGTCTGTACTTACTCCTCCATCAGCGCATCACTGCACAGTGTCACGCTTCAATTAAGGACTCAGTGACAGCTTCCAGGCTGTAAACAGTAAGGCTCAAGGCTAGTTTTACTGGTCTCTTTTTTAAAAAAGACTTTATTACTAGGGCTGCACTGCATAATCAGAGCTTCCCTGGTGACTCAATGGTAATGAATCCACTTGCCAATGCAGAAGATTCAGGAGACAAGGGTTTGATCCCTGGGTTGGGAAGATCCCCTGGAGAAGGAAATGGCAACCCACTCCAGTATTCTTGCCTGGAGAATTCAAAGGACAGAGCAACCTGGTAGGCTACAGTCCGTGGGGTCACAGTCAGACAGACACGACTGAGAGACTCAACCCCCACCTGCCACAGTGTCATCAACCTCTGCCCCAACAGTCAAACCCAGGCTGACACCCTCCTAGCTTACAGCATTTCAAATCAGAGAAGCACTGGCAATCTGCAGAGAAACAAGCAGCATGTCTACACGGAGCTCAGCTCTCCCATGGGAGGATATCTCCTTGTAGGAATGGGAAGAAGGGTGCCTTATTCTATCATGTGCAAACAACCCTGATTTCCTTCAAAAGTCAATTCCTCCTTTCTAAGCAAAATTAATCATCAATGTTGTATGTAAACATACAGGAGTGGTGGCACTGCTGATCGGTAAACACCATGAAATAACCCAAAGGTCCAGAATCAGAACAGATGCATGAATCATTATACACATAATGGAATACTATATACACGTGAACATAAATCATAGCCATGTGCAATAACAATAGATCAATCTCAGGACCATAATGCTGGGTGAAAAAGTAAGCTAAAAGAACAGACAGTAGGATTCCAAGAAAAGCAAGATACTGTTTGGAGATAAAAACAAATACCTGAACCTTTGATGAATGCAAGACACTACACTACATAATATAAAAGGCTTTTGTATATTGGGTTAAGTTTTCCCTCATTATCTAACGAGCAAATCAATCCCATTCAGAACCCAAGGAGAACCGCAAGCCAGGCTGATATGAGTAGTTCTGTGTCCTCAAGGCTGTTTTTTGTGAGGAAAATCTCTTCAGAGCTCTGCTTTGATTTTTTTAAATATTCACCTTACTAAAGTTAAAAATGTAAAAAATTCAGTAAGTCCTTAAAGTTTGTGGATTTGTTTACAAATCTTTTTCTATGCATAAAAGGAGCAGATTTTAGAAGTCACTTTTAAGAGGCTTCTGAATAATCTTGAAGCCATTTAAAACCTGGCTAATTAAGTGTCACTAAAAATTTTAACCTACAATTATAAATGTAACATATTTCACAATCTTCTTAGTTCTTCAATTATGTTTCTTAACAAAGCACAGCTTATATATACATACTTTCATAACCTTAGTAACTTAAACTTACAAATGAAGCCTCAAATTCTCCTAAACGTTCCGCCAAAGTACTTAACACAAATTTTTATGTAAAAATCACAGATTTAAATTATTCCACAATACATCTGATTGGAATTGCATGCTTATCACTCTCAATAGCCATATTTTCTTAAATTACAGGTACATAAAAATAATAAACATGTACATATCTCCTAACAAAAAAAATACTACTATAACAATTTTGATTCTTTTAAGACATTTTTGTTCTCCGTTCTAATGACACTGGAATTGAAAGATGCTTACCCAACACAGAAGATAATTATCACTCGAGTTAACCAAGATGACATTTAGCCAGAAACTTAAAATGTATGAGATCTGGGGCTGCAGACACATTTCTCACACCAAATATTATACAATCCCATTTAACTATCATCGGGGCTGCCCTCTTAGCATTTTGATGTCACCCACAACTAGGAATTTCAGCAAGGACAGTGACTAAATTCTTGTCAGAGACTCTGATGGGACGCACTAGGCCTCATTCAAAGAGCTACTAAGCCAGTCATTCTATCACTTCTAAGAGAGTGTGGGAAAGGGGATGATAACATCACTGATTATTTAGTCTAATGGTAGGATGCCACCACTCCCAGGCAGGGTGATAATTTATTAATTTTACTTTGCTCTTCTTTGGGTCTAAAGATTGGCCCTTGCCTTTTCTATTTAACTCTAAAGAACTTTGAACTTAAAAAACTTAAAATACCTTTCTTCTGCCTAACTCTAAAGACCCTAAAACTAGATGACAATAGCACTGTTTCAGGATATAGAAACAGTGTATAGAGACAGGCCACAGAAATCTACACAACTTTTACAGATTATATTAAAATACTATCAAGTGGAATTTTAAATGTCTCACAGTTCTTTGTCCATAGTCAAGTTCTGAAATTATTCTACTGATTTGCAAAACATGGGAATACAAAAAAATATGAATAATCACTGCACTCAAGAAGCTTATAGTTTAGCTAAAAATATATACATATTTTATGTATTGTATTGGACATCCCTTTTCTATCCACATATAAATCCTACAACTAAAGTCTTGCTGAAGAAGAGTTCCTAATTAAACTATAAACAAGAGTCCTCAAAAACAATAAAGTGGAGGGTAAGGCCCTCAAGAACTTAAGTATATAGATATAGTTTATTGCTAATGAATTGAATTTTCTTTTAGTTGTTTTTTCCTGTAACATTAAAAAAAAAAGATAGGTATTCTGAATAAAATGTGACAAATATCCTCTTTATACATAGGTGATCTTACCAGAAGGTAAAGAGAAATACAAAACAGCCAAAAGATAAATAAAATATAGCTGATGGCATTGTGGTTCTTGAAGGTTCCAGGTCTCTGCCACCTCAGGGCTTGAGACTTTAACGAGCACACAGTGAGGCCTGAGACAGGCCTGAGGCCTGCACTGCTGAAGATGACCAGAGACTAGCACGTGAAGCCAGGACTCTCAAAGGGCACATTTAAAGATGCACACGGAGGAAATAAGTACTTCTGTCCAGCCCAGCTTATACTCTCTCTGTGTGCAGTAAGCACAAGTCTCCCCTAGAAATAGTAACCAGGGGCCTGCGCACATGAGATTTGGGATTTAGTTTCACACTCACTTAAGCCAAGAAATTTACCTAAAAGTGGTCCAGGCAGGTGACATCCCTAAGGCAGCTGGCTGGGGCCAACACAGACCCTCCAAGAAGCGACATTCCTCTAAACAAGCCACTCGTCAGAAGGGCTCAGATCTCGAAGGGACACTCTCAACTTGACCACAAACAAGAGCCATCAGAAATAACAAAAAAGATAAGGCACCAAATAACTTCTAACAACAGAACTATTAGTTATGAACTATAAAATGGCTAAAAGCATAAAAAAGAAAAAGAAGCATCAGTCTTAAGTAGTGTTAAATAAAAATAAATCCACAGTTAGATAATCTGTAGTGAGACTACTTAACACCAAGACAAAAAATAAAATCATAAAAACAATGAGAGAGAAAACAGAAGGTATCTATCAGTACAAACACCAGTGTGAGTGCTCATGCAAGCCAGCAGGCAAAAATCCCGCCATCACTAACATCTCATCTGCAAAGCAGGGTGAACAGGCTGGGGCTGAAGTGAACAAATCAAGAGCACAGGCCAGCACCAGGGAACGGCGAGAGGACTGAAGAGAAGCAGAAAAGGCCAGATCCCGGGGGCGGGGGCGGGGGCGGGGGCCAAGAAGGAAAAGCGAAGACAGCAGCGTTGGAGAAGCCAACAGAAGAGGAGCACTCCAGAGAAGAGAGGTGGTGAACACAATCAACTGCTAACAAATTTAAACACCATAACTCTTGAGAACTTGGCATTCCATTTTACATTAGGAAGCTGTCTTTTAAGAATTCAGTCCCAATGCTGCAATGAACAGCATTAGGGAACAAGAAGCAGTGAAAGGCAACAGAGGGAGTGTATACATCACAGCAGTTGCCAAAGGAACAAAGAGGGAAGAAGACAGAGGAAATTAGAGTGCAGCAGGGCGAAGACTTCTTTCAGGAAAGAAGAAACAAAATGAACACGTTATGATTTCAGTCTGACTTACCACTATCTTGTTCCCACTCCTTAGTTTATCTCTAATGAATTAAAATTTCTATCTTTCAGTTGTCTTTTCTGTAACATAAGAAAAAGATAGAAATACCATGTTTTTAGGCACTTATTATAATAAACACCTCGAATACCAAAATAAAAATTTCAAATGAGTGACTACTGAGTCCTACAGAGTAAGACAAATGCTCCCTAGAAAACTTACATAAAAGAAATAAAGTAGCCAATTGGATGGAAGTCTCACTCTTGGGACCCTTCAGCTGAGAATTTAGACTCTGGAAAACACCTGCACCCCTGCCCTTACTCTCAGACAATCTTGCTGCTTCTCTTCGTAACTGACTGTCTTCCCTACAGCTACTCTGACCAGCTGTCCTGCACCCTCTCCACCCGCACACAGGATCCCGTCTCCTCTTGCCTATGCGGGGACACTGCTCCAGCATGGTCCCCTTTCTCCCCTGCACCATCACTCTGCCCCTTCCTGTTGCAGCACTCGAATCAGCACACAAACATCTCTAAACAACAAATTCTGATTCCACGTCTTCCCCAACTACTACTCAATTTCTGTGCTCAACAACACTTGTTGAAAGAACTCCAAGTACTCATTGATTCCAATTCCTCTCTTCCCATTCTCTGAACCCACCGGCCATTCCACCAAAATCACTCATCAGGGTCACCAATGAGCTCCACACCGCTAAATCCAATCCAATTCTCAACACTTATCTTATGTAACCTATATGCAGCATTTGATAAAGTTGCTTAGAATCTTCAAATTTCAATTTCTTCTAAAAAAATATAGTGATGATATTAATAGTACCTATTTTAGAGGGTGGCTGTTGAAGATTAAGAAATAAACCATGTAGAGAGTTTATCAGCACAGTATCTTGTTCACAGTTAAAAACTCAATAAATGTTAGTTATTGTAGTTAATCAGCACTGCTAGCTACATTCTAGCACAGTCTGTATACTCCATACTCCAGAAACAGAATTCTGGAAGAGACTAAGACTCCAGAATGTTTAGAAGTGAGTATAATCTCAACCTGCCCATCATATTAGGCAATAACCTATTCCACCATATGAAGAATGACCCTAAAATTTCTTTCTTAAAATGCCTTACTTGCTGATGATTCCCAAGTAACTAACTACTAGTCCCAATCACTCTTAAACTGGCTCTCACTTTCAATTCCTATTCAACAGTTTCGTCTAGATGTTTAATTATCTAATTTTTGTCATCCTCTAAAGCTCATTAATCACCATATCCAGGCAATCCTAGCTCACTAACGGCTCTTACACCACTTTACAAGACTGCAAGCTCAGAAAGGCTGCACCCCGCCATATCCCTACGGCGGGACTGGCCCCCAACAGAGCACCTGGCGTATGACAGGTGCCAGCATCTTAGGTGAAGCTTTCCACAATGTCCGGATTATTTCTCATTTAGCTCCACTTCAGGGATTTGAACCTGGCCTACACTGCAGGCAGATTCTTTGCAATCTGAGCCACCAGGGAAGTCCCTAACACAGATGTTGGATAGATCAACAGTAGTGTTTTTTTCTTCCTAAGATTTCAAAACGATTTTACAAAACAATCTCATCATGATATACATTTTAAAGAGGTGAAAACTGAGGCCGGTAGAAGTGAAATTAACTTGGAGGACCACTCCATTAGCAGTGGCACTGATACAGAAACTTGCTCTCCCATCTCCCAACCTCGGGAAAGTTTCCCAGAGCCTTGGTGAGACACCGTAAGGATGAGAAGGCAGGGTACTCTGTATCAGTACCCAACCTTGGCCGTGACTGAGTTTTTTCCAGTGCAAACTGGGATTTTAACATGCAAGCAGTTACTTTATCTATTAGGGTATCCACAGAAAACATAAAGCAATGACTTTAATACCGAGTCAACAAGAATTTCCTCTTGGCTGAAATTCTACAGAACAGCACAAAGTTGTAAATATCAGTCTTCCCACCTATCTGTACGCAGAAACACATTATGCCATTTCCCTTGGTTCCAGGTGAAACCGCATTAGAGGGCCTGTTAGAGTTATCTTTTTAAACCTGAATGGAAGAAACCAAGATGATGCTTTTCAGGCTGGGGTATCCTATTGCTACCACCATCTCTCCCAAAAGATGTCACTTTACAAGACCTAACACAATTATTTTTGAAGTTGAATAAAAAATACTTCGTTGAATATAATCTATGTCACATACTGCTCCTATACAGAAAATCTTAATGTCATGGCCTTAGGTCTCACTGGGAAAGATCATTTCTAAATGGCCTCATTAAAGAAAGTATGCTTGAAAAACTTACATGGCAAATATTATAAAACAATGTAATTAACACAAGATAGCTTTTAACTTGGGACACTAAGAATAATCTGGAAGCTCCATCTCTTTTGAATTTAATTCTAATATTGCCAGTACTCCCCATTATAATCCTACTTTTGTAGCTCAGTTTCCCCCAAATTTAAAGGCAATAAATCTAATTCATTTTTTAAAAGGCTGCTTTGATTTATCCAAGCAGCTACTAGTGATCTAAAATAGGATCATGATTAAACTCAGAGGACACACAACATATGAGGTATAACCTGTAACGACAAGGCAAACTACTACCAGAGACCACCAGTGGTAACAGAAGAAGCTCTGTGTGAAAAGGACAGACCCACAAGCAGGGCTACCAAATTAGTGGCTAACAGCAAACATCAGATGCATCCTGGAAACACTTTATACAGAACAAGGTAAATTATATTTTCCGACTGACCCACACTGCAATTTCAGTGTGGTATTACCAGAGAGAAATTTTTTTAATTACATTATTTATTTCACTAAACATTTTCAGTTTCTTTAAGCATCTTTAAGTACTTCATTAAGCATTATTTATTTTCCTTTTCTCCTACCCCCTCTAGTAAGAATTTAATCAAGTGCTTAACAGAATTATATATTATGTATTAGGATATACAGACACTTGTCAAAATATACCCACAAATATCACCAAGTATGTGTAGGAAAGTAACATGGCAGAGTGGATATAAACAAGACTCCTAAAGTTGAAGAGATCTGGGTTCAAATCCTGGCTCTGCCACCTTCTTGTTCAGATGACTTTGGGAAAATAAACTCTATAAGGTTCAATTTCCTTAGCTCTAGATGGAGTTCATAACAGTAAATGAGCAATAGTAATATGGGTACACAGTACAAGTAGCTATTTCATAGGATCACTGGAGGTTTAAATAAGAGAATGCTTGCAAAGCACAAAGTGACCGATAACTAGTTATTTCATTCTTTTCCTGAAAATGATCACCCACTTCATGAGGCTTCAACATCTAAAAAAACCACATCCTGTCTGCCAGAGTTATTCAAAATGTTTCAGAAAACTAAGGATTTATGTAGAATGTACAAGAAGGACATAAAATTCCTTGAGGGATTTTATGAATGAGGCAGTATCATTTTTTAAATTCTGTTAGCTCTTACTATTTACATGAAAGAACACTGTAGCACTTTATTTCAGAGTTGATGATTCATTTTAATTATTACATGCCAGTTACTGTCTTAAACATTAAAATTTCTTAATTAATTTCATGAGGTAAATATCCCATTTTACAGAGAGTGAAGCTAAATGTTTAGAAGTTAAATAACTTGTACAAGGTCACAAACCAAGGCGGTGTCAGAAGTAGAATTCAAACTCAGATCTCATGGACTCAAGTGTCTTCCCACCACACCAAGAATATCTAAGGGCTATATTCAGTTTCACTAGCTCTAGGTGGATATTCTACTACATTTGTTTTATATGATCTGTAGAAGAAATGAAATTGTAAAAGGAAAAAAATTATACAAATTCAATCTCCCATAACTTTTAACCCTAATTCTATCAGCACATGCACACATTCTGTGCTACAATGAAGTTTACTTCATTCTACCTTACATAGATATCACTATGCTGATATTACTTGGTAAAGGATCTGTGGATTTGCTGATATAAAGATTTTAAAGTTTAAAACTCCTAATTCTATATTACTCATGGTAATAGCATCCCTTCACTAGTAGAAGCTTGCAAGTCTTAGATTTGCTTTTATTAAGGATTTCTGATCCACAGAGAAAATATGTATATACACAATGGCTACACACCCACCATTATGGCAGAAAGTGAAGGGGAACTAAAAAACCTCTTGATGAAAGTGAAGGAGGAGAGTGAAAAAGTTGGCTTAAAGCTCAACATTCAGGAAACTAAGATCATGGCATCTGGTCCCATCACTTCATGGGAAATAGATGGGGAAACAGTGGAAACAGTGTCGGACTTTACTTTTTTGGGCTCCAAAATCACTGCAGATGGTGATTGCAGCCATGAAATTAAAAGACAGTTACTTCTTAGAAGGAAAGTTATGACCAACCTGGATAGCATATTTAAAAGGAGAGACATTACTTTGCCAACAAAGGTCCATCTAGTCAACGCTATGGTTTTTCCAGTGGTCATGTATGGATGTGAGAGTTGGACTGTGAGGGAAGCTGAGCGCCAAAAAATTGATGCTTTTGAACTGTGGTGTTGGAGAAGACTCTTGAGAGTCCCTTGGACTGCAAGGAGATCCAACCAGTCCATCCTAAAGGGGATCAGTCCTGGGTGTTCATTGGCAGGACTGATGCTGAAGCTGAAACTCCAATACTTTGGCCATGTCATGCAAAGAGTTGACTCATTGGAAAAGACCCTGATGCTGGGAGGGATTGAGGGCAGGAGGAGAAGGGGACAACAGAGGATGAGATGGTTGGATGGCATCACTGACTCAATGGACATGGGTTTGGGTAGACTCTGGGAGTTGATGATGGACAGGGAGGCCTGGCATGCTGCAAATTCATGGGGTCGCAAAGAGTCGGACACGACTGAGTGACTGAACTGAACTGAACTGAACACACAAGGGGAACTTTTTAAAATTTAGTATGGAGGAAGGAGGTTTGGAGAAACATATTCTGGTCCATTGATCTTTCACTTTCATTAAGAATAAGGCTTAAAAGACAAGTATAAAAATAAATCAAATCTGTGCTACAAGCCAGTTAAGGGAGGTCAAAGAAAAAGAAATAACTGGGTTGGTTTTTCTCTAATGAGAAGTTTTCAGGAAAGTGTTCATCAATGGGAAAATGCCAGCCACACTTTTTTATTCAGTTTGAGCCACAGATATCAGTGTTGTTATCTGTGGCCACTGCTTTCTGCAGTATATCATGGTGCTCCAGCAATTAAGAACAGGTACTTCCTACACTGAAAGTTACTCCTAGATCCAGATGGCTTCACTGGAAAATTCTCCAACCATTTAAACATAATTAATGCCAATCCATCTAAAACTCTTCCAGAAAACTGAAGAAGGGAGAACACTTCAAACTCATTTTATGAAGCCAGCATTGCCCTGAAACCAAAGCTAGATTAGGACATGACAAGAAAAGAAAACTATAAATCAATATCCTCAAGGAATACAGAGGCAAAATTTCTCAACAGAATATTAGCAAAGCAAATTCAACAACACATTAAAAGTATTATACACCATGACCAAGTAAGATTTATCCTTGGGATGCCAGGCTCAACACATACAAATCAATAAGCATGATCTCTCCCATCAACAGAATAAAAGATAAAAATCATATGATCATCTCAATAGATGAAGAAAAGCATTCGACAAAATACAACATCCTTTCATGAGGAAAAACCCTCAATAAACTGAAGGAACATACCTCAGCATGATAAAGGCCATGTACGACAACAACTAAATTACACTCAACAGTGAAAAATTGAAAGTTTCTCCTCTTAGATCAGGAACAAGACAAGGATGACCTTACTCTCATCACTCTTATTCAACAAACACTGAAAGTTCTAGCTAGAGTAATTAGGCAAGACAAAGAAACAACAGGCACCCAAATTGGAACAGAATAAGCAAAAATCATCATTATCTGCAACTGGTAAGATTTTAAATACAGGAAACCTTAAAGGCTCACCAGAAAACTACTGAAAACTAATCAATTAATTCAGTAGGATACATGATCAACATAAAAAAATCAGTTGTGCCTCAATATATTAACAATAAAACATCTGAAAAAGAAATAAAATTATCCCATTCACACTGGCATCAAAAACAATAAAATACTTAGAAAAGAATCATCTTGTGTTTTTATAATGGGAATCATAAAATTATCTCTAACTCAGTGGAAAAACTCCTGACAAAATAAACTAACTACTTTTCAGTTCTTTAAATGCTTTTTGAAAATTTTAAGAGATCAACAAGCTAAACACATGATCACAGCTACTAATCAAAAGGAAATTTTATTTTCTGTGATGCAACACTCGGACCACAATATGACTTCACAAAAAAAGGGACTGAAAGCCAGAAAGAGCTAAACACAGCTCCTGGTCTAGCCTAACTTACAGGTCAAGGTCTCCCAGGCCTCAATTTCCTTACCTGTAGAATTAATGAAGTTACTCGGTGTTGGCTGAATGCCTGCTGCTGCTGCTGCTGCTGCTGCTGCTAAGTCACTTCAGTCGTGTCCGACTCTGTGCGATCCCATAGATGGCAGCCCACCAGGCTCCCCCGGCCCTGGGATTCTCCAGGCAAGAACACTGGAGTGGGTTGCCATTTCCTTCTCCAATGCGTGAAAGTGAAAAGTGAAAGTGAAGTCGATCAGTCGTGTCCGACTCTTAGCGACCCCATGGACCACAGCCTACCAGGCTCCTCCGTCCATGGGATTTTCCAGGCAAGAGTACTGGAGTGGGGTGCCATTGCCTTCTCCAAGCTGACTGCCTACTATGTGCCAAATGCTGCGTGAGCAGTGGAGTTTGCTATTTGTTATTTGTGTTGAGTAAATAAAGCCATGGTCCTTGCCCTTGCAAACTCCTACCCTTGTCAAGAGACAAAGAAATACAACATAACTGGGATGAACACACTGTCATGCCTGGGCAAACCAGAAAAGGCTGCAATGAGGAAAAACAGTTTAACTGAGACTTGAAGAGTGAATATGAATTGCTTAGATGAGGATTATGGCTATTCCTTAAGGAAGAACAGACTGTGCAAAGACAGGAAGGTAGCAAAAAACAAGAAGAGAGAGGTTTAATATAGATGGTACAGAGGCTGAGCATCAAGGAGATAAACCTCAAGCCTTACTGCCACACTACTGATTCACCCTTCCACCTTAAAGGAAAGGTAAGGTTCCTTCTATACTAAGATTCTGGAAACCGGCTGTAGGCCCAACCAGATGGATCCAATTTGTCCACCATTTCATCTGAAATTGTTAGTCTTTCAAAGCAAAAAAGCTTTGATGTTGACATTATGAAATCTAAAAAGAACTTGCTTAACTGATAAATTTATCAGTTAAACTAAACTTTAGGACCAGCAGTGGATTTCTACTGTTATGATTACAGTAGTAAAATATTTCAAAAGCAAGATATATAACAAATGACATAGTTCTGTTCTTTATCAACTACAAACCCTGTAGACACACATGTGTGAAAATTATAAACAGATACTAAATTTACATGGGGCATGCCGCCCCAAAGAGTTTTTCATACTTGGTTTAAATAAAGCTTTACTTTTCACTCTGAACATCAATTAATTCAAGAAGTACCTAAGGAGAACAAACATAAAGTTCCACTTACCTGTGTTCCGCAGGTACGGGGGGCGGCCACACGGCAGGATCTCTAAATGGTTCATCTTGACAGGACACAGGGAAATCTGGGGGCCTGTCGATTTTAAAACTTTCCAAAGTACTGACAATACTTTTAACTTGTTCATATTCTTCCAATAATTCCTGCCGAACCTTTAAAAAAAATAGCCTTTATGCTATAAGCTATTTACGTAAATTGCCAACAACAAACTGCTATAGAATGTTAGTTTTCTTAATGCCATTCAAAGTATGCAAAATGAGTCATTAAAACACAGTCAAAAAACCAAAGAGCTATTTAAAGTAATATAGATAGGAGGGCAGGAATTGGTTTGGAAAAAGACATATACCTTTTCTTAAGGCAAGTAGTTATATATCTTTCATAAAGAAATTCTTTCTACCAAAGAATGTGATGACCATTAAGACAATTCAAAACAAGCAACTAAGTTATTAACCAGTAACCATTCCCAGAAATCTATAATGTTATGCTAAATTCTTTTAATATATTTGTAAATAATACCCTCAAAACTTGTCAGCCAAAATTTTCATCAGCATTTCCTATCCCCATTATCACAAGATATGAAATGCCTCTCACGGGCATCTAAAAGCCCATGAATGGCATAATACCCATTTCCAGTTTAAGTTCTGCTTCATCAAAGTCTGAATTCTTTTGGCCTTGTTTAAGATTTTTCAAGTCCAGGCTATAGTTTATTTTAAGCTCAGAGGCAAGATTTTTCCCACATTTAAAAAACTTTACTGAGCACTATGTGGAAATTCTTATGTTTTCAAATTTTGAGCCCAAATTAATTTTCAAAGGCAAACAGATAACAGATTGAAAATTACATTTATAAGCTAATTTCAATCATTCTAATTTTTTAACCAGAAAGCACAATATACTATAAAGCAGAGCATAAGAAGCTTTCCCTTAACTTTATCTCAAATAACATATAGAAACATATAAAGAAGTCACAAAACCAAAGAAAAATCTAAATTCACCTAATATATGCAACTATATGCTATACTAAGAGAAATGAAATTTCAGAACCTAATGGCAATAAACATAATAGAAGTACCAGAATAGAAACGCTCACCATTTAACACAATTAAGAACATGTCAAAAATATTTCCACGCTGGATTAGTAAACAAGTCTTGTCTGTGGCTAGGACACCAGAGAGAAGAACTCAAAAATTTCAATTTGAGTTAAAACCAATATATTGTTCTCACTCAACATAATTTGGTAACACTTAAGTTGGAAAATAAGCCAAATTTACCCTGAAAACTTAGTAAAACATCAATTTCTGACCAGTGGAAAAATTAAAAGAAACACTTGAAATGCATTAGCACATAAATGAAACTTCAAAGAAATGCTTGACTTTGTTCTTTTAATTTTAAAAGGATTTTAAGTTTTAAGAGTAAATGGGGAAATTGTAATTCAAGTTTTTATTAACTAATATTATAAAATCAAATTGTATAGTCAAGAGACAGAGTAAACATATTAGTGTGTTTTATTAGATTACTGACTCCTTTGTATTTGTAAAGAGTCTTTCAAAAGAAGAGGAAACTTTCTTAAAGGAAAAGTTTTGTGAAATGGGTCAAAATTATATGTAAAAATGAAAGGGGAAAGGGCAAATAGAAATACCTCATTTCTACAACTTGTAATCACACACAATTAGTCAACTGAAGAGGAAAAAACAATGAGAATCAATTTGAATTAAATGGCTTTGAAATACATCTCAAAAATACTGAGTTGACCAAAAAGTTTGTTCTGTTTTAAGTAAACCTAAAAGACATTTTTTCATTTTCACCAAGGCTTTTATTGAACAATGTGTTCACTAACTGAACAAACTTTTTGGCCAACTCAATATATTATGAAAAACATATACATATTAACTAGGAAAGACAGAAAAACTATCCAGAGTACATTTTTAAATATATTTCAGCATTCAGACAAAAGAGAACTATTCGCAAAATCTCAAACTGATTTTCCAACTCAAATCTTTCCAGTGTAGCAGACCGCTGTCCTCACCCACTGAACACTTCCACGTGCTCTTACCTGCTGCCATCTGCCTTTGACCGCTGGGTCTCTGACTGACTGGCAATGTCTCTGAATCTGCTGTATCACCCCCTGGTAATATACCATGGATGAGTCATAATTTCCAAGAAGTGCATATTCTCTTCCTTTCTTTGCATTGTCACAAATCTCAGCCAAATTCATCCTTCAGAGATCTAAACATAAAATATAATAGCTTTTTATTAAGTTTTCAGTACTGACTTTAAAGCATTTCTTATTACACTTTAAAAGATCTGCTTAAAACTACTTTGAAAGTCAAAATGTTTCTCTCATTCTTTGAGGTTATCTGAATGCATCTTATAATGATACTGGACAAAGTTCCCAATTTTGGAAATGCACAGACTACAAAAGAACACCAACGGAGATAACCAGAGAAATGACACAGATCTGCACTATCAATTTATGTTCCAGCTACATAAATTGGACATCAGTTCTCCTTGCTCAGTCATAATCACCACAAGCTACACTAACAGTAAAGATCAACTTGCTTTATTTTAGTCGGTTTATTCTTGACAATGTAAAGCTAAACATATAAATAGCTCAGATTTTCCACCGACATCAATTAAAACTGCAAAAATTATTTTTCACTAAAACTATCTGGCCCCAAGACCAAAAAGGGCAGGAACTTTCTGACTTAAGGAACACATTTTAAAACTACAGCCTATAGTTGTCCATGCATCATTTATATGCATTTAAGTGTTTCATACAACTTAAATCTACGCAAAAACCTGAATTTAACTATCTGATGCGCCCCAATCTGGTAATCTATGCTCCTGCCATTCTCTAGAGCTTTTTGCCTGTGCAAATCACTATCATTAATCTTCCCCTTCTACAAGAAGCTAGGACAAATACCATCTGAACCTCTCGTTTCCACCAAAGCCCTCCAGCTCAATAATTCTGGCTTTTTCCCAGACTTCTCAACAGTCTCCCAAGATCATACAAGGCTTCTATGCAAAGACACTTTCCACTGGAAACTATCCAGAGATCCAGAAGAATGAAATCTTGGGAAGGAGTCCAAATTGACCTACTCTTCCTGGAACAGTAAACCAAGAAATACACTTAGAGAAAAATCATTTTGTCCCATGCTTTCCTGAGGGGATTAAATTTTGATGGGAGTAGCCTGGCTCTTCCTCTCTACCTCTTATCTGTTCTTAAGGGGCTCAGAACCTCTTCCTCAAAACTAACCACAACTACTTCTAGGCATTTTAGCTGACTCCAGTACATTCCTGAAAATATTAGAGTCATTTCTTTTTATGTGTTCTGCCATTTTAGTTGCCCCTTCTCCCAGCATAGGTTCCTTGAAGGCACCATTTATGTTACTTGAGAATCACACTGCAGCAAATAGTATGCTAGTCTTACATAGTAAGAAATTTCAACATCCAGTAGATCTACCCACAGAATATAGGACAACCATGGAAAGCCTTTTCTTCAAATTCAGTTCAGTTCAGTTCAGTTGCTCAGTCATGTCCGACTCTTTGCGACCCCATGAATCGCAGCACGCCAGGCCTCCCTGTCCATCACCAACTCTCAGAGTTTACTGAAACTCATGCCCATCAAGTCGGTGATGCTATCCAGCCATCTCATCCTCTGTCATCCCCTTCTCCTCCTGCCCCCAATCCCTCCCAGCATCAGGGTCTTTTCCAGTGAGTTAACTCTTTGCATGACGTGGCCAAAGTATTGGAGTTTCAGCTTCAACATCAGTCCTGCCAATGAACACCCAAGACTGATCCCCTTTAGGATGGACTGGTTGGATCTCCTTGCAGTCCAAGGGACTCTCAAGAGTCTTCTCCAACACCACAGTTCAAAAGCATCAATTTTTTGGCGCTCAGCTTCCCTCACAGTCCAACTCTCACATCCATACATGACCACTGGAAAAACCATAGCCTTGACTAGACAAGACCTTTGTTGGCAAAGTAATGTCTCTGCTTTTTAATGTGGTCATAACTTTCCTCCAAGGAGTAAGCGTCTTTTAATTTCATGGCTGCAATCACCATCTGCAGTGATTTTGGAGCCCAAAAAAATAAAGTCTGACACTGTTTCCAGTCTCCCCATCTATTTCCCATGAAGTGATGGGACCAGATGCCATGATCTTAGTTTCCTGAATGTTGAGCTTTAAGCCAACTTTTTCACTCTCCTCTTTCACTTTCATCAAGAGGCTTTTTAGTTCCTCTTCACTTTCTGCCATAAGGGTGGTGTCATCTGCATATCTAAGGTTATTGATATTTCTCCCGGCAATCTTGATTCCAGCTTGTGCTTCTTCCAGCCCAGCGTTTCTCATGATGTACTCTGCATATAAGTTAAATAAGCAGGGTGACAATATACAGTCTTGATGTACTCCTTTTCCTATTTGGAACCAGTCTGTTGTTCCATGTCCAGTTCTAACTGTTGCTTCCTGACCTGCATGCAGGTTTCTCAAGAGGCAGGTCAGGTGGTCTGGTATTCCCATCTCTTTCAGAATTTTCCACAGTTTAAATTACAATTCTTCAAATGAGTCCTTAGACAAAAGCATTAATTCTGCTAATATATGCAAGAACACAAAGATGCACAATGGAAATATTTCCATGTAAAGTAGGGTCAGCAAACTTTCCCTGTGAATGGCTAGAGTAAATATTTTTAGCTTTGAGGGGCAACAGGAAAATTTGAGAGTATTATGTAGTAGTTATATATAAAAGAGACAAAAATGTCCATAATTTTTAACAAAATTCAAACTATTATAGTAGTAATCACTGAGTACAACTTTTTGCAGAACAGGGGATATGATTTCATGTAGTTGGGATTCAGAGTTAAGTGTTTCCTATCATCAAGATCAACTGCAAATGTTCACGTGTCAGTACTGCTTTTTAATAAGATTTACACATTTCATGTTCAAAAGTGTCTGTTTACCAAGAGAGGTATTGTCACATACTGATATCAAATCACAAGCATATAATTTCAATCCAGCATATTCACTGTTTGAAAAGCATTTGAAGGTTTTATTCTTCTCTTGGTAAGTCATTACACTGCATGTTAATCAATTCCAAATGAAGGTTAAGTGGAAGTATCTCCATTACACAGTTAAATGGATTCTGTAATATGGAAATTTCATTTGCACTTGCATCAAAGTAGTTTGAGCTCAAATACACTGAAAATCTGGATGGGAACAGAGATCTCACTTCTTTGCTTTAACTTTTGACAGTGTAGAAAGCTATATATTATAAAATAGCACAGTACTACTTGTGATTCAAACATTAGCTGGCATCAAAATAACTTTAGGTTCGCACGTAAGCAGTCTGATCCTGAAACTTTCCATTGAATTTACTAAGAAACATTATCAAGTCTGCAGCAAAGCTGCTTTCCAAAGCTATTCAGTGTTCAGTAACAGTGGATGAGAACAGTTCCTCTCATTCAGAAAAATTTCAGATTAGCCCATAACTCAAGACTGCAATAGAACTTCGCCACTACAAGCCACGGAACTGCTGTGTGGTAGGGAGACGTCAGGATATTCTGCTTCTGACAAAAATTCAAGGAACTGACAATGGTTAAGCCCTCAAGAGTAACACTCCTGCGTCTTAAGACACTAACGGTTTCTTATCACATGATAGATTCAAATATTCTCTGCAAAATACCTGCTGATTATAAAAAAGTAAAGAACCATCAACTTTAACCACCCTATGTTTTCACAGCTTTGTAAATTTGTTCACGTAAGCCTTTTTTCTCTTCTACACATATTTTTATTTTTTTACCACCACTAGCTCCAACACATCAGATTCCACTTCAGGTTGTACAGAATAAGTGTATTCTCAACTTTTTAATAAATATTCCTGTCTGTAGCTATTCCATGAACACTATTCATTAAATATTATTTCTTCAGTAACTTCAAACTCAGCATTGACTTTGCAAATAAACACTTGAGCTGTTCTGGTAACATCTGTCAATTCACCAAGAGCCAAGGAAAACCACTCAAAATCATTTGCCTTGTTTTTTTAATTGACTGATGTCCTCAACTATTCTAGCAATTGTTCTCACCAAAAGGCTAATAGTCTTAAACAAGTTTATTCTCTCCAGACACATTTCTTTGGCTGCTACAGTCAAATAAGATTTACTTAAGTCACCATCAGCAAATGATTCCTTCTTTGGCCAACTAATGAGACACTCAAGACACTTACTCCGGGTGCAGCCTGATTTTTGTTTTTTAATTTCATGAGGAAATTCTGCTTGAAAAGATACTCCTTTTTAAGTTTTCTAGCCACTGCTTTCCTGTGAATTAGGAATACCACGATGAGTGATTCGCCTGGTAATATCAGTATAAACTGTATTTCTTCAGCACACCTGTAGAGTCATTGCATAATAATCACAATGCTTTGTCATCCTGTTCAATATTCCTCACTTCACTGTGCTTTAAAAGTATAAATACTTCAAATCCATTTTTCTCATCTTTTCTGTTTTTAACATGACAGGAATCTGCTGATAATAAAGTAAAATGTCAGAGTCCAGGGATATGGAGAGCACATGAGACACTGTGACGATAGTGAAAGCACGCAGCAGTGTAAAGCACTGAAACACCACCAAGTCACTACTGGCACTACTCAACTTTGTACAAAAGCATCCACAGACAATATGAAAACAAATGAAAAAAAAAGAAAACAAATGAGTGTGGTTGTGTTCCAATAAACCTTTATTTACAGACACTGATAACTGAATTTCATTTATTTTCACATATCATAAAACATTATTCCTCGTTTGACTTAACTGTTAAAAAAAAAAAGAAAAAACATCCTTAGTTCATGTGTGTGTGGGTGTTAGTCTCTCAGTATGGTCCGACTCTTTGTGACCCCATGGACCATAGCCCACTGGGCTCCTTTGTCCATGGAATCCTCCAGGCAAGAATACTGAAGTGGGTTGCCATTCCCTTCTCCAGTGGATCTTCCTGACCCAGGGATCAAACCTGGGTCTCCTGCTCTGCAGGCAGACTCTTTACCATCTGAGCCACCAGCTGTTCAAATACAAGTTGCAGGCTAGATTTGGTCCCCAGATTGTAGTTTGCAAACTCCTGCTTTCAGCTTGTCTTAAGAATCTAGGAAAATAAAGGCACATTAAATCCAAAAGAAGTAGAAGGAAGAACATAACACAGTTGAAAGCAAAAATCAATAAAATAGAAACAAGAAAAAATTTTTCAATGTCGTAAAAAGTTGGTTCTTTGAAGAGATCATTAAAAATGATTAAACCTCTAGTTATACTAATCAAGAAAAGGAGAGAGAAAACACAAATTACCAAAATCAGGAATGAAGGAGGGGCCATCACTACAAACTGTAAAGATAAAGTCACAACATACCAAAGCTATTTCTGAAGAAATAATTAATCTGAATAGTCCTGTGTCAATCAATGAAATTCAATTTGTAGTTTAAAATCTTCCCACCAAAGAAAAACAAAAAACAAAACCAACACTCCAAATCCAAAAGACTTCATGAGTGTATTCTTCCAAGTATTTAAGGAAAAAAAAAACAATTTCCAAACAAACTCTCAGAAAAAGAAACAGGTGGAAAACTTCCAACTCATATTTTAAGACCAATGTTAGCCTGATACCAAAACCAGACATTATAAGAAAAGAAACTTACCTACCAGTATCCCTCAGGAACATAGATACAAAAATATTTAAATTTTAGCTAATCAAATCCAGTATATAAAAAGGATAATGCATTATGACCAAGTGGAGTTTATATAAAAAATTCAAGGAGGTATCTATTTAAAAAACTAATTTTAAGAGACTAAAAATAAAACATGATCATCTGAACAGATGCAGAAAAAGTAGTGGACAAAGCTCAATACCATTCATGATAAGAATGCTTAGCAAACTGAGAATAGAAATTCCTCAATCTAGCAAAGAGCAGCTATCATCAGATTAACTGTGAAAAAACTGAATGCTGCTGCTGCTGCTAAGTCGCTTCAGCCGTGTCCGACTCTGTGTGACCCCACAGACGGCAGCCCACCAGGCTCCACTATCTCTGGGATTCTCCAGGCAAGAACACTGGAGTGGGTTGCCATTTCCTTCTCCTATGCATGAAAGTGAAAGTGAAGCTGCTCAGTGGTGTCTGACTCTTAGCAACCCCATGGACTGCAGCCTACCAGGCTCCTCCCATGGGATTTTCCAGGCAAGAGTACTGGGGTGGGTTGCCAATGCCTTCTCCAGAAAAAACTGAATACTCTCTCCCAAATCAAGAAAAAATAAGCAAGGCCAGTGAATCTCCTCTCAACCCTTCTATTCAACATGAGAACTATAGGTTCTAACCAGTGCAACTAGCCAAGAAAAAAATAAAAGGGATACATATTAGAAAAGCAGAAGGAAAATTGCTCTTATTCACATACGATGTTAATTGTTAATGGAGAAAATCCTAGGGAATCTACAATAATTACTAGAACTAGGAAGTGAGTTTTGTAAGGTTGCAGGATACACGGTTAATATTAAAAAATCAATCGTATTTCTACTAACAATAAAAAAAATTGAAAACTAAAGTCAAAACAGTAAAATCACTCAAAAATACTAAATACTCCAGGGATAAAAGCAACAAAACATATATAAGATCTGGGCACTGAGAAATTAAAGATGACCTAAGTTAACAGATATACATACATGCGTGTATGTGCACATGCATTTATGAATTGAAACCCTCAAGGTCAATTCTCTTGAAAGTGATCCACAGACTCAACGAAACCCCAATCAAGATCCCAGCAGCCTTTCTTATAAAAACTGACAAGTTGATTCAACACTTAGATGGAAATACAAAGGACATAGAACAGCCAAAACAGTTTCAAAAATTATAGTAAAGTAGGACAACTTATACTGATTCCAAGATTTATTGTAAAATTAACAGGAATCAAGACGGTATGGGACTGGCATAAAGTTAGACACAGACCAATGGAACAAATCAGAGTACAGAAAGACCGAAATGTGTATGACCAATTAATTTTTGACAAAGTTGTCAAGGCAAATCAATGAAAAAAAAAAAAAAATATATATATATATATATATTTTTTTTTTTTCCAAAAAGGGTGTTGAAACAGCTGCTGCTGCTGCTAAGTCACTTCAGTCGTGTCCGACTCTGTGCAACCCCATAGACAGCAGCCCCCCTGGCTCCCCCGTCCCTGGGATTCTCCAGGCAAGAACACTGGAATGGGTTGCCATTTCCTTCTCCAATGCATGAGTGAAGTCGCTCAGTTGTGTCCGACCCTTAGCAACCCCATGGACTGCAGCCTACCAGGCTCCTCTGTCCATGGGATTTTCCAGGCAAGAGTACCGGAGTGGGTTGCCATTGCCTTCTCCGTTGAAACAGCTAGATATCCATATTAGGGGGAAAAAAATTCTGAGTCTCAAGTCTTACCTCACAACATATACAAAATTTAACTCAAATTGAATGACTCAAATATAAGAGTTCAAACTACAAAACTTGCAACTTAAGATTGTGGGGGTGTTTTGTACTGGTCCCCCAAACCCCAGTTTCTACAAAGCAACGTGTAATGGGCCATGTGGTAACAGCAAATGCAGCAGACTACATTACCCAAGAATCCTAAATTTAGGGAACCCAAATCTATCATACTGAATACCATGCATGCCTCCCCTTTGTTCCAGATGAAGATACTTTCTTTCTTTCAAGGCTGTAAGCAAGCCTAACCTTTTCTCTGGACACTCTATCTACCTCCCAAGGCTGTTCAATTTGGTATTTCAATTATCTAGGGTAGTCTTTGTCTTTTCTATATTGAATCTTTTTTTTTTTTTTGGTCTATCACATGTCTTTCTTCCTTTTTTGGTTTACCCTCTTGTTCAGTCATTAAGTCGTGTCTGACTCTTAGCGATCCCACAGACTGCAGCAGGGCTTCCCTGGTGGCTCAAATGGTAAAGCGTCTGCCTGCAGTGCGAGAGACCCGGGTTCGATTCCTGGGTTCAGAAGATCCCCTGGAGAAGGAAATGGCAACCCACTCCAGTACTCTTGCCTGGAAAATTCCATGGAATGAGGAGCCTGGTAGGCTACAGTCAATGGGGTCGCAAAGAGTCGGACACGACTGAGCAACTTCACTTTCAGACTGCAGCATGCCAGCCTCCCCTGTCCCTCACCATCTCGTAGAGTTTACTCAAACTCATGTCCATTGAGTCAGTGATGCTACCTAACCAACTCATCCTCTGCTCCCTCCTTCTTCCTTTGCCTTCAATCTTCCTCAGCATTACAGTCTTTTCCAATGAGTCAGCTCTTTGCATCAGGTGGCCAAAGTACTGGAGCTTTAGCTTCAGTTCTTCCGATGAATAATCAGGGTCGATTTCCTTTAGGATTGACTGGTTTTATCTCCTCACTGTCCAAAGGACTCTCAAGAGTCTTCTCCAGCATCACAATTCAAAAGCATCAATTCTTCAGCACTCGGGCTTCTTTATGGCCCAACTCTCACATCTCTACATGACTACTGGAAAAACCATAGCTTTGACTGTATGAACCTTTGTCAGCAAAGTGATGTCTCTGCTTTTTCATAGGCTGTCTAGGTTTATCATAGCTTTCCTTCCAAAGAGCAAGTGTCTCCTTTATAGAATACATTTTCCATAAATGGGGAGTAAAATAAAATTTTGAGACTATGCATGTCTTAAAACACCTTTATTAAACTATCTTCATACTTCAGTGATAGTCTGGCTGATTACTGAATTTTCATTTGCAAATAATTTCCTTTAAAAATGTAAAAGCATTGCTCTATTACCTTCTAAGTTTCAAGATTAAGTTGAGGCAACTAAAGTCATTCAAATTTCTGATTGCTTATATATGTCTTTTTCCCTTTCTGCAAACTTATAGGATCTTCTCTTTGACACAAGTTTCCTAAAACTGTTGATGAAATGCTTTGACATGGGTCTATATGTGATTCTTTCAAACTAGAAACTAGTGTCTTTCAATTTTAGGAAAACTTCTGAATTAGTTCGTTGATGATTTCTTTTCATTTTTCTCTCTTCTGAACACCTTTTATTTAGCTATTGGACTTTCTAGGTTAGCCCTCTAATTTACTTATCTTCCCTCTTTGCTCTTTTGCTCAACTTTGTTCTAGATTTTCTCAACTTTGTATTCTAGCTCCTCTCTATGAAGTATTTTTCTCCTTTTGCACTTTATTTTTGAAGTATGTGACACACAGAGTAAACATATCTTCAGGGAATTTTAAAACGGATTACACCCAGGTAACACCCACATCAAGATATGGAACATTTTCTTACCCCACTGAAGCCATGACTCCTCACAGTTAGTACTTGCCCTCCAGGGCAGCCACTATTCTCACTTCCGTTGCCATAGAATGCTGCGTGCTTTTTTTGTTTTTAATCAGCTTTACTGAAGTATACTTTTTACACCATGAAATTCACACATTTTAAGAATACAATTTTATTTCTTTTGAAAAATGTGTACAACTGCATGCATTGTTCCATTCATTAATCACCACAGAGTTGTCTTTTCTGGAATGTGACATAAATAGAATCATATAGTATATATTCTGGTGTTTGACTTCTTTCATTTAGAATAATGCTTCTGAGATTCAACCATATTGTTGTATGTATCGGTAATTTGATGCTTTTATTGCTGAGCAGCACCTCATTATGTGAATATACTAAAATGCATTTATTCATTCACCAGTTCTCCATAAGGCACTTCACAGAAACAACCAAAAGTACAGGATACATCCTTGACCAAGACTTCACAGTATTTGCACTGAGGTCATATCTAAAATTTCAAGGTACAAAAATTACAATCTATTATAACAGTGAGGCAAATGCTACAACATACAGCAGAATTATTGCTATTATCAAAAGCACTTGATAATCTAATAGTCACTACAAAATAAGTATACCTAAAAACATAGGAGCAAGCCATTTAAAAATGAATAGACAGGTCTGAAAAAGAATCAACAACTTTTAGCATTAAAATGAAATGTTCACTGAAATGAAAAACTCAGTGCACTGAGGAAATAGCAGATCAGGCACAGATGAAAGGAGGATCAAGAAACCAGACTATAGGGCTATAGAACTTGCCCAGAATGCAGCATATAAATACAGAATAAGTAAACAAAGATAAGAAGTGCAGAGAGTACAAAGACATAGCCCAATATATGTCTATTACGAATTCTAGGAGAAAAAAAAGGAGAGAGCAATATTCAATACATAATGGCTAAAACTTTTTCAAAATCTATACAAGACAGTAACTCTGTTTCAAAATAAATAAAAACAAGTCCACATCTAGGACAACGCAGTAAAACTACAAAACCTAAAACCGATAGAGAGAAATGATATATTATCAACAAAGGAAAAATAATATATTGACAGCTAACTTTCCAAAAGGAATACTGGAAGCCTGGAGGCAGCAGAATAATGTCTCTCATGTGCTACTAGTTGGAGGCTGCCAATATAGACTTGTATACCAAGCTAAACTATTCAAGTGTGAAGGAAATATTAAAATTTCAGGCAGAAAAGCCTGGGTATGAATCCAGGCACCACAAATTTTTAGTTGTGATCTCAAGCAAATCATGTAACTTGTCTCAGCCTCTACATAGTTCTACATCTATAAAATAGGGAAAATAATATTTATCATCACAAGGTTATTGCAAAAATTAAATGTGAAATACATTAGCATCATTCCAAGCACATAACACTGAACCAATGTAAGCTATTATTTTCACTCCACACTCAATATTAATGCATAAGTTTGAAGCCGCTTTCAACTAACCCAGTTTTCACTGTAATTCCTAGAAGCTCTATCACAACTTTAATTACTTTTAACCATAACCTCTGTGAATAGAGGTTTTAAAAGGTTTAACCATTTAAACTCTTTGAAACGTAAGAGGATTTTTTAAAAAATCTCCTTGAATTTAAATTAGAAGAGTTTCTAGGACTTTTAAATGGTCAGGTTACATCTGAGGGAGGCATAGATATATTTTAACAATGCCACATACTTGACAAGTTATTTTGAGCATTATCATGTATTCAAAAATGAATCAGCATCTTCTTACAATATTTGCAATTGAACTGACCCAGTAGTGTTGCCCTATATACAACAGTCCAAGTAATATCTTCAAGGAGAGTTTTAGTCTCAGAACAAAAAGAAGAGCTCAGTTCAAGTTCATGCTCAGACTAAGAAGAAAAAAATGCTGCCTCATATGGTTCTACATAATTATGACTTGTCTCCTTCATGACTCAGATCTAAACCTAACAAATTCCTGGTTCCAACCTATCTCTTCAGCAGCATCTCCAACCACACCCTTCTCTTCTTTAAATCTACCATCAACCCACAAAACAAATGCATGCACACAAAGCTTTTTCCCCAGCATAACTGCATTTCTCTCTTATACCACGACTAAGACACACATTTGGGAAAACTAAAATGTGAAGTCATGTGGGCCTTAGGAAGCATCACTACAAACAAAGCTAGTGGAGGTGATGGAATTCCAATTGAGCTATTTCAAATCATAAAAGATGATGCTGTGAAAGTACTGCACTCAATATGCCAGCAAATTTGAAAAACTCAGAAATGGCCACGGGACTAGAAAAGGTCAGTTTTCATTCCAACCCCAAAGAACGGCAATGCCAAAGAATGCTCAAACTACCACACAATTGCAGTCATCTCACACACTAGCAAAGGAATGCTCAAAATTCTCCAAGCCAGGCTTCAGCAATACGTGAATTGTGAACTTCCAGATGTTCAAGTAGGATTTAGAAAAGGCAGAGGAACCAGAGATCAAATTGCCAACATCAGCTGGATCATCATAAAAGCAAGAGAGTTCCACAAAAACATCTATTTCTGCTTTATTGACTATGCCAAAGCCTTTGACTGTGTGGATCACAACAAACTGTGGGAAATTCTGAAAGAGATGGGAATACCAGACCACCTGACCTGTCTCTTGAGAAATCTGTGTGCAGGTCAGGAAGCAACAGCTAGAACTTGACATGGTACAACAGACTGGTCCCAAAAAGGAAAAGGAATACATCAAGGCTGTATATTATCACCCTGCTTATTTAACTCATATGCAGAGTACATCATGAGAAATGGTGGGCTGGATGAAGCACAAGCTGGAATCAGGATTGCTGGGAGAAAATTCATTACCTCAGATATGCAGATGACACCACCCTTATGGCAGAAAGTGAACAAGAACTAAAGAGCCTCTTGATGAAAGTGAAAGAGGAGAGTGAAAAAGTTGGCTTGAAGCTCAACATTCAGAAAACTAAGATCATGGTATCTGGTCCCATCACTTCATGGGAAATAGATGGGAAAACAGCGGCTGACTTTATTTTTTCAGGTTCCAAAATCATTGCAGATGGTGACTGTAGCCATGAAATTAAAAGACGCTTACTCCTTGGAAGGAAAGTTATGACCAACCTAGACAGGATATTAAAAAGCAGAGACATTACTTTGCCAACAAAGGTCAGTCTGGTCAAGGCTATGGTTTTTCCAGTAGTCAGGTATGGATGTGAGAGTTAGACTATAAAGAAAGCTGAGTGCCAAAGAATTGATGCTTTTGAACTGTGGTGTTGGAGAAGACTCCTGAGAGTCCCTTGGACTGCAAGGAGCCCCAACCAGTCCATCCTAAAGGAGATCAGTCCTGGGTGTTCACTGGAAGGACTGACGTTGAAGCTGAAACTCCAATACTTTGGCCACCTGATGAAAAGAACTGACTCATTTGAAGAGACCCTGATGCTGGGAAAGATTGAAGGCAGGAGGAGAAGGGGACGACAGAGGATTAGATGGTTGGATGGCATCACCGACTCAATGGACATGAGTTTGAGTAAACTCCAGGAGTTGGTGATGGACAGGGAGGCCTGGTGTGCTGCAGTCCATGGGGTCACAAAGAGTCAGACACGACTGAGTGACTGGACTGAACTGAAAAACCAGCTTGTTCTCAGAACCCAAAATTGCTTCAGCGGTCACTATAATTTTTATATTAACTTTTAAGTTAATTCTTTTGTCTTCACAGTAATGGTTTTTAAGTAGGAAAGCAAATATTTTCAAACTAATTTTTAATGTGAGTGAAAGTTGCTCAGTCGTGTCCAACTCTTTGCAACCCCATGGACTATACAGTCCATAGAATTCTGCAGGCCAGAATACTGGACTGGGTAGCCATTCCCTTCCCCAGAGGATCTTCCAACCCCAGGTCTTCCGCACTGCAGCTGGATTCTTTACCAGCTGAGACACCAGGGAAGCCCAAGAATACTGAAGTGGGTAGCCTATCCCTTTTCCAGTGGATCTTCCCCACCCAGGAGTCAAACCAGGGTCTCTTGCATTGTGAGCAGATTCTTTACCAGCTGAGCTATCAGGGAATCTATCTAGTTCAGTTATAATATTTACATGTGAGGTTTAAGAAAAAAGTTCTACTTTAAACTATGTTTATCTTTCTAAAATACAAACCTGTTAAGGCCACTGCATGTGTGCTCAGTAGCTAAGTTATGTTATACTCTTTGCAACCCCATGGACTGTAGCCCGCCAGGCTCCTCTGTCCATGGGATTTCCCAAGCAAGAATACAGGAGTGGATTGCCATTTTCCTCCTTCAGGGCATCTTCCTGACCCAGGGATCGAACTTGAGTCTCCTGCATCGCAGGCGGGTTCTTAACCACTGAGCCACCTACGAAGCCCAGTAAGGCCACTACTCCACTGGAAATTCTTCAATGGTGACCCCATGTTGAAGAAAAATTCTAAATTCTTTATCATGGTACCAAGTACTCTGATATCTGGTCTCTCCACTACATTGCAAGGATTCTGGGTTTCAGTCATCAGAACAGTCAAGGATGCCCCAAACACAAAACACTCAAATCTCTCCTTTGCTTTTGTTATGCCATTTGCCTAGAAAGGCTTTCCTCAGCCTCACTCCAATAAAAGCTTAATAAACTTTCCTAGCACAAGTCAAATGTCACATCATTCTGGAGATTTCTCTTAATCTCCTTAGACAGAGTCACAATCCTCCCCAAGGGTACAAAGGATGCCATCAATGGTTGAGATCATTTAAATGAGTTAGACCCACTTGGGTTGAAATCCCAGGTTCACACCTTACTCAGCTATGACCTTATTCAGCTATGGGCAAGGTCTCTGAGGCTGTTTCCTCATCTCTAAATAACAGGAGCTACTTCATAGGATTGTTGTGAGGATAAAATAAGGGGCTGCATGCAAAATATGCCTCCCATAGAGTAAGTATTCAATACATGTTATTGTGATACAATATCACTATAACATATTCCCACTCTGGGCTCTTGCAACAACTTGCACCCGTCTCTCCACACTATTATGATGACATGACTGTGTGCCCATGCAGGACACAGATTACCTTCTATCAGCTCTTAATTCCCACCACCTGGCATATTGCCTTGTGCAATATCATATGTGATAATAGATCCTTAACAAATCCTGAATGAATGAATGACTCCTAAATGAATAAATATTTCAAATTCCTTATGTATAAGGCCTCGATTTTATCCTCAGTGGTCTTATTAAAGTTACTTTTTATCTCCTCCTACAAAACTGCTTCTTTAAATCAAGTTTACAGTGACCAAAGAGAAAATGAATCTTATAGTGAGAGAAAATTAATTTCATAGTGACCTTAAGCTGTCTTCTTGTTTAGAAACACACACACACAAAATAAGCCCATACTGCACCAATAATTTTCCAACACCAATAATTTTCTGGTATTGTAAAATACCAGATTTCTAGGATAGTTATCTATCTATTGAAAAATTTTAAAAGGGTGGATTAGGGAGGTTTTCTAAATCTTGTATCAGCTTCCTTACCTCCAGGGCCTGGGCAAACTTTAGGGACTAAAATGTATTGCAGAGCATTAAAAAAGAACAGGGGACTTTTCATTCTGAAAAATGGTCCTAAGAAATTTTGAAAAACATTGTAATAATAGAAGAAAATAATTATTACTACCCACTGCTAAAAATTTAGTTTAAAAACACAATCCTGTACTTAAAAAAAATTTTAGTAATTCAAAGTTGAAATAATCATAAAATGGCATAAAAATATGTGTACGTAGTGTTCAGGCTAGTAGGCGGACGTAAAGGAGTGCTCACTTTGTAATCTTGGCCCTCAATAAATAAAATGCAAAACGGAAAAAATATCAGATACTACTACACAACAGCACGGTACCTTTTATCTACTTCCACACTTAACCTTTAAACACTAATGCCCTTTGAATAATTATTAACCAATGGGTTTAATTAATGCAAACACCTCTGAACTACTTCAGAATAAATCTGATCAAGTACCTAGCAATAAAGGAGGAAATCAGGGAAAGGAGAAAAATCGGTTAAAATATAGTGTTTCGGTCGCCCATCAAAAGTGTGCCATACATACGGTTCTGCACCAAGAGGCAGCAACTAGGGAGGGTGAGAGGCGCCGAAGGCCCGAGGCCCCGCGGCCCCGGAGGCGACTCCTCCCCGACTCTACGCGGGGCGGTGGCCGGGCCGGGGTGGAGACAGCGCTGCAGCCGGGGCGGGACAAATGGCAGGGCGGAACGCCCGAGTCTCACCTCCACTTACCCTTTAGCTCTCAGAACCCCATTCAGCGACCACCCCAGAATCCCCTCACCAAAGAGAGAGAGACTCTCCCTGTCCCCCGACCGGCTCAAAGTTTATCAGTCTTTCCCAGCTGTCGGGGCCGCCGGGCTTTGTAGTTCGCCCGTCCGGGCCGAGCCACCAAGGCCGCAGGCCCGAGGCGCCGCTGAACTACAATCCCCATAATGCCCCGCGCGCCCACCGCTCGCGGCCTCTCTCTCACCCCCTCTCGCGCAGCACGCAGTCTCCCCCGCCGCGCATGGCCCCAGCGTCTCCGGCAGCGGGAGCTGGGGTGTGGCTGTCCACCCAAGCACCCCACCACCGGCTCTCTCGCTGGCCCCCGCCCCACCTCGGATTCATTACCTAGGTGGCGCAGGTCGGCCGACCGTTTTTGCCGCGGTCCAGGCGGGGTTGGGGTGGGACACAGGCCGCCGCCGCCGCCGCGGAGTCCGTTAGTTCCCTACGCGCGTCAAGAGGCGGCGGCGGCGGCCGCCGGTTGCCATGACAGCCGTGGGCCGCGCGGTGGGGCTGGGGGGTAGCGCGAGGGTTCGGAGTCGGCTCGGGGAGGAGCCTGGGCTGCGGCCGGGGCTGCGGGAACGGGGAGGCGCGAGGGTGCGCCGGGGAGCGGAGGGAGACGGCGACACTGAGGCGGGCGGCTGACGAGCTGAGCTCCGGGGCCGCCGACGAGTCCTGCGCTGCAGCGTCCAACCCCCGTGCCAGGACGCGAGTCCGCTCTCTCCTGAGAGAGAGATGCGACTGGCGTCAGAGGAAGGAGCGGCGCCGGCTCTGGAAAGGTCGCGGGTCCAGCCCCTCCCTCGCCGCCCATCCTGGCAGCCTCCTCTGGCCCGGCCGTCTGGCGTGTTTGGAACCTAAAAGCCACCTCATTGGGGCTTCTTCACCAGTAAAAACCAAATCTGCAGCCTTTCACACCTCCTTTCTTCCATTTTCTGAGTGGGATAAAACGAATCATTTACTAAAACGTAATGCACACGGCCTTTACAATTATTCAGAAGGCTTGAGAATGTGTTAAGTGGCGTTGATTTCAATTGACAGTTGGTCTCTAATAACCCTTGAATAATCGGTGTGGGGGAGAAGGAAATGACAACCCACTCCAGTGTTCTTGCCTGGAGATTCCCAGGGACAGAGGAGCCTGGTGGGCTGCCATCTGTGGGGTAGCACAGAGTCGGACACGACTGAGCGACTTAGCAGCAGTAACAGCAATCAGTGTGGACTGGTTGTGACCCACCTCAGAGATGCTGTGAGGTTAAGAGCAACAACTTCTAAAACACTGATAACCAGGGGCAGGTGAATCGTACTGATGCTCAACGTTTTCGTATGCAAAATGGAGGTAATAACTGCTTCACAGGACTTGTGAGAAATAAAAGCTTTGATACTAATGAGGCACCCTAAAATGCTGGCATTTAAACATAATTTTTAAATATTAGTTCTTTGATACGTGGTGATCAGAGCCAGAAGGGTGGGAGCCTGGAGGAGAGGGTGTAGTTTGCCTGAAGAGAGAATTTTTCTGTGATGGAAAAGTTCTGTATCTTGCTTAGGGTTTGGGTTAGGAGGCTTCTCTGGTAACTCAGCTGGTAAAGAATCCACCTGCAATGCAGGTGACCCTGGTTAGATTCCTGGGTCGGGAAGATACCCTGGAGAAAAGAAGGGTCACCCACTCCAGTATTCTGGCCTGGAGAATCCCCATGGACAGAGGAGCCTGGTGGGCTACAGTCCATGGGGTCCCTAAGAATCCCACACGACTGAGCAACTTTCACTTTAGGAGGGTATATGCATTTGTCAAAACCCATGAAATGCTACCTGTAGATCTGTATGTTTCACTGTAAGTAAATTTACCTCAAAAAGGAACATTAAAAATGTTAGCGATTGTTATTAGAGCTGTTGTTAAGTCTTTTTAAGTCGTGTCTGACTCTTTATGACCCCATGGACTACAGCACCCCAGCCTCCTCTGTCCACCATCTCCCAGAGTTTCCTCGAATTTATGTCCTTTGAGTTGGTGATGCCATCCAACCATCTCATCCTCTGTCGCCTTCTTCTCCTCTTGCCCTCAATCCCAGCATCAGGATATTTTCCAGTGGGTCAGCTCTTCCTATCAGGTGGCCAAAGTATTGGAGCTTCAGCGTCAGTCCTTCCAGTGAGCTGTAGATGTTAATAAAGACCATATACATATTCTAGCTCCAGTTTCCAGAAATGTAGATGAGGAAAATGAGGCCTACAGATTGAAGTAAATGGAGGAGGAAGTAGGTATTACTGGCCCTGTTGTTTTCTAGTAATAAATGTCTCTCCAGAAATCGTGATTAAAAATAGCAAGCTGCCATGTATGTCATCCAGTTTTCAGCTGGGGTCACCTTGTCCACAGGGGTTTTGTGGAAATTGACTCAAGTCCCTTTTCCAACTCCTGCGGAAGGCCAGGGTTCTCTCCAAGGTCACATGTTCCCTGGGGGCTTACAGTTTCAGGGTCAATTCTGGTTCCAAGCTCTAGTTTTCTCTGAACAGTTAGACTCCCTCACATCTCTCCTGCTGCCACACGATGTGGAAAGCAGACTCTTTGGTTGTTTGTATAGCAGAGTCTTCTGAAGGTCTGGAGCAACTGAAGTGTTTTAAATGAAGGATATACTCTCCTTACTTAGTACTCTTACTTATCTTTGTCTCCGAGTCTATACTTAGAGCCACCGTCCATTCCTAAACTGTTTATCAAAGTATGTTCCTATACCAAGAAAGTACATTGCCAAGAGAAACTGTAGTGCCAGCTATTAAAATAATAGTCTTCACCCCAGAATATATCTGCATATTCTATTTGATTCAGCCCACAGTATAGTTACTCAGTAAGTATTAAGCAGCTTATGCACATGATGTGTTTAGGCTACCGACAGAGTGGTAGCCTGTAAAACTATTTAGTATAAAACTAGTTTTATGAAAACTATTTAGTATAAGTGAGAAAGGGGTTGCCAGTAGCTTAATCTGATGTCTAGGAGGGAAAAAAGAAACCAAAGTCTATAAGATCACAGCTTCTGTTGTGCAGAAGAAATGACAGTATTCAAACGAGAAAATCCAGAACAAAACCTGATTGTGTAACGAGCACAGAAGCAACACCCAGACCTGTCACCTCTAGCAATTTGGTCACAACTGTGCATATACAATAAGGCTATAAATAGACTCTCCTTTTCTCCTGGGGAAGCTGATACTGCTCGGCTCCCAGCTGAACACATGTTTAGTTGGGGTGACAGGTTCACCTAATCCATCGATCCCTCATCTGATTTCCCTCGTTCGCAGTTACTCGCAATTGCAAGGCAGCTGGCTGGGGTCTCAGTGCAGCCCACAACCATGAACAGGCCTCCGAACACAAGGTCCCATGTGTAACTCCTCCTTGTTTTCTTGAGTCAGGATCCCAGAGCCTCTGCTCAGAAGGACAGGCCCCTTGAGGAGAGTGGATGACAGCAGCAAAAGGGAACAGCTGCTTTGCAGGAAGCTGAAGGAGGGCAGTTACACACGAGAAGACCACGAGCCACTGAAGCACAGCCTTAAAAAAACCTAACTTGCTCTGGACGGCTGGGAAACCATGGGGACTGGGTGTTTTCTCTCAGTACTTTCTACCAGTTCAAGTGATAGTTAAACACACCAAGCAAATTCAAATGATTGATCCACTGAGATAGACAATATGGTCAAGAGCCATTACCCTCATCAAAGAGACTTCATGAGAATTCCCTGGCGGTCCAGTGGTTAGGGCTTGGTGATTTCACTGTGGGGCCTGGGGTTCAGTCCATGGTCTGGGAACTAAGATCTCACAAGCTGTGCAGCAGACCCCCCCCAAAAAAAGAGAGAAACGACATGCTTCTAACACGAACCAGAGTTTTCCCTCAGTCCTCAGTTCCTTGGGCTCAGCAGCCTTTGACTTTGCAGACCTCCCTCCTACATGCTCCTTGACCTTGGTTCTCTGCAAAGCATTGTCACTGAGTTCCTAACTATGTCTTCTACCTGCTTCTTAAACGTGGGCACAGTTTCCAACGTTCAGTTCACAGACCCTCTCCACGTGCAAGGCTTCATCTTGGCCCTGGCCAGCACGCAGGTTTCCCTCGCTGGTTCTGACTCCCAGGTTTCAGCACCACACCAGACATGCAGGGACTCGTCCTGTTGCTCCTGGTGTTCTCTTCACCTGGGATGCTCCCTTCCTTCCCTAAACTCTGCCTGTTCCATCAAAAATAACTCAGGCCTTGACAAGAAACCTTCCCAGATCATTCCCCCTCACAATCCTATACTACCCAGTATTACTCCCCTATGTCATCCACTTGACATCTAACCAGGCTGCCTAGTGGCTGATCAAGTATTGATTACTCATTGGCTTTTGTCTTTTCTCCTTATTAAATTTCAAGCTCCTCTGATGTGCATTTCTAGATATTCCCCCAAAACACCTTTATAATATCTTTTGCGTTAAAAGGACAGAATGTTTTTGACTGGTGGGTCTTTAGCTTTTCTTCTTAGTGAAACCTCCTCTCTGATGGCCCAACTCCTCAGCACCTCACCTTAAAGTTGCTGGCCCTTCACTGTTCTGATCTCCAGTCCCCAAGGCAATTATGATGTATGGGTTACTCCAGTGTTCCTTTTTAGTTTTTTAGGCCCTCCAACTTCTGTTCAACCAGTTCCCTATGTTAAATTCTCTCTGTTAAAATACTTAGTTTCTTTTTTTCCTGACTGGTGGACCCTGACCAACACAGATGGTAAAGTAACAGGTATTTCCTACTGTGAATGTCAGTGAGAAAGGGTCAAGAACACTGCCTTAGAGGAGTAGGGTTCTTAAATAAACATGTAGCTGCCCTGCGTGCCAAGGGGCCACTCCTGACAGGTAGAGGCGCTCTGTGTTTCAGGTCTGTGAAGAGCAAGGACCCAGCTCCCCAACAGCAGTGGTCACTGTGGGGCCCCTGGCCTCACCTGGCCCTGAGTCTCACTGCCCACGAGCCTGCAGTGTTCTCCCAGAGCTTGGTCCGAACCCCAAGCTTCATCTGGAATGTCACCTCCCTTTAGAATGTGGAAACTCAGCCTTTTCACTTGTTAATCTTCCTATTTCTCCTTGGCAAGTTGGGAGGAGGTGAAAAGTTAATGATGAGAAAAGCCAGGAAGTGGTACCTGAGTCCTCTAAAGTGAACTGGAATTTGACTAAGTGGAGGGAAAGGATTAAAAAGATTTTCAGGGTGGCAATTTTGTCTCTCTGATGTTGCCTTTTCTTGAAGGTAATGGGAGGAGATAATAACCCAGAGAAGAAAGTGAGGCACCTTGTACCTCAGTTTCTGCCTTATCCAGGCACCATGAGGCTTTGCTCTGTTTTGTTCACATACTTCTGCGTCAGTGCTTTCGTTAGAAGTGAGACTTTTTTGAAAGCCCAGAACCATTTTAGGCCAGCCTCACTTATTCCTAATGAAAAGAACTGCTCCCCACTTTAGGGATTCAAAAAGATTTCTTCTGAATGCCAAAATAAACACAAAACCTCTTGGCAGCAGCCTATGGAAATTCTCCTTGCTTGTGAGTCTGTATTTCTTTATGTTAATTTACAAATATGAACAGAAAACCCAGAATTCGGGGTTGTTAAGTGGATTTGTAACACTCTGGAGGGTTGCCGGTAGGGAACTCAATGAATGAACACAGTCCCCTGTGACAACTGAGCCCTGGCATTTCATTGAGCTCCACAGGAAGTCGTCGTGAATACGCTGCAAGATGCTAATACGTTAGCAGCAACGCTTCCTCCCCCCTCTCTGCTGGAGGACCTTATGTTTAGTAGAGGGATCCATAACCGAATAGGCTGTACTGGAAAATGCTGGCAAGAGTTACTTGGTTTGTGACAAGCAGGATATCTTCTAGCGAACTGAAAAGCACGTCACCTTCTGATTGAGTCACCGAAGCATGTTACGGTGTAGGTGGTGTGTCACAGAGGAAAAGCAGCCTGTGATCAGGTTTTCTATTCTGAGCAGCCAGTGCTCTGCCAAGCAACCCCAAGCGGGAAACGTTTCAAGTCTGAATGAGAAACGGAGCAGTACAGCTGGGACCCCCGTTTCCCGTTCCCATTGTACGAAGCTACAAGCCACTCTAGAGGGACCCTCCTGTCCCTAGAATCCTTTCCCTGCCCGCCCCCCCCCGCACCGCCCCTGATTTTTCTGTGTCCTGTTCTACTTTGACTTTAGAATGCAGAGTGATGGGGTTGGGGGAGGGGAGAGCAAATTCCATTTCCTTTTTGGCTCTTGTTTCTCTGCTACATTTTAGGTCGTCTCTGTGATTTATGTGCATAAGTGATACATCATAAATATTGGCTGCATGAATCACTCCGAAATGGCTCACTACTCAAGCAGACTGTTCATCATCCGATCTCTCCTTGGTATTCTCTACTTTATTCACCAGGCTGCCTCCTTCCTGTCTCAAACCTCACCTCAAATTTCCAGAAAATCCTCACAGACAGCTGTAATAAAGAATTCTAGAAGCCCTTATTCAACCTCATCTCTGTCCCTTTCCCCCCAGCTCACCGGTTACTTGTTCTCACTGTCTGAAAGTGAAATTACAATGACATGAAGTAAAACGGCAATTACAATGGGGTCCCCAACCTGTGGGGTCTAATGCCTGATGATCTGAGGGGGAGTTGATGTAATAACAATAGAAATAAAGTGCACAATAAATGTAATGCACTTGAATGACCCCAAAGCCATCCCCTGCCTCCTGGTCCATGGAAATACTGTGTTCCACGAAACCGGTTTCTGGTGCCAGAAGGGTTGAGGATGTCTGGATTACCTAAGTTTCGTAAAGTGTCTTCCAACTTGATCTGTGCCAAGCTGATAAGCATTTCAGCTGTGCTTTGTTTAACATGTAAAACATTCATGAAAATTATAAAGTTGCATAACAACACCTGTACCCGCCACATCCTGATTTTGATTATTTTTTCAGATGCATGTTTTTTCCTACTACTATATATACCTCTATTATGGGCATTCTATAATATTGTTTTACATGTTTTCAAGCTTTATATAAATGTCACATACTATGCTTTCTCAAGATTGCTTTTTTCTGTTCACCATTGTATTTCTGAGGTTTATACATGTTTATAAATGTAATGTTGCATGCATGCTAAGTCACTCCAGTCGTGTCCAACACTTTGTGACCCTATGGACTATAGACTGCCAGGCTCCTCTGTCCATGGGATTCTCCAGGCAAGAATGCTGGAGTGGATTGCCATGACCTCCTCCAGGGGATTTTCCCGACCCAGGAATCAAACCCACATCTCTTATGTCTCCTGCATTGGCAGGTGGATTCTTAACCACTAACACCACCTGGGAAGCCCAAATGTAAAGTTAGCTCATTTTAATTACTGTAACGATATAATACAGTTCTTCCATTTCCTATCGATGGATGTTTATATTGATGTCTTAGTGCATTCAGGCTAGTAACAAAAAACCATAGACTGGGTGGCTTATCAACAACAGAAATGTGTTTCTCACAGTTCTGCAAACTAGGAGCAGCAGATTTGGTGTGAGATTTCTCGTCATGGACAACTGTCTTCTTGCTGTGTCCTGATGTGGCAGAAAGGGAGAGGGAGCTCTCTGGGGTCTTTTTCAAAAAGAGCACTAATCCCATTCACGAAGGGTCCACCCTAATGACCTAATTGCCTCCGAAGGCCCCACCTCTAAACACATACCACTACATCAGGGGTTAGGATTATAACACATGACCTGGGGAGGTGGGACAGAAATATTCATGTCATTGTATAATAACTTCACTTTCAGATAGTGAGAACAGGTAACTGGTAAGCTAGGGGGAAAGGGACAGAGATGAGGGTGAATAAGGGCTTTTAGAAATCTTTATTACAGCTATAATAAAGCCTGTAGCAGTCCATGTGGACCCTCCAGAATTCATGTCCTACTCATATGTCAACTCAAAAGTCCAAAGTCTCCTCCAAATATCATGTAAATCAGATATAAGTGAGACTCAGAGTAAGATTCATCCTGAGGCACATTCCCCAGCTGTGTGTCTGTGAAACCAAACCTGCCATGTGCTTCCAAAATACAAAATGGTAGGAGGGGCACAGGACACACACTCCCAGTTCAAGAGGAGAGACAGGAAAGAAGGAAGGAGTGACAGTCCCACCCCTGTGGCTCCACAGGTGGTTGGTCCCATCCTTTGAAACCTAGGTGGAGGCAGCCATACACCCAGGGTGGGTGCACTCCCTGGGCACAGCATGGATGCTGCCAAAGTCTGCTGCACCTGCCCGCACCTGGGGCAGCTGAGGAGCACCATGCCCGAGTGCAGGTTGCAGACACGTGATGCCAGGCGGTGCTGGTGGGTCCCCCTGAGCTCCAGTAGGTGCCAGCAGCCCCTGCTGCTCTCTCCCACCCTAAAGGCAGGCCTGTGATGGAAGCAGCACCCCTGATGACCTCTGAATCAGTTTGGAGGGAAATGAGAGTTAGTCTCCCATCGTCTTGGAGAAGAGCTCCTGGTTTCCATGGAGATGGCGGGATAAATCTCTTTATCGAAGGCTCGCCTGGACCTATCCTTGGTGTCCTCTCCTACACGGCACTTCTCATTTGTTCTGACACGGACACTGTTGTTGTTCAGTCGCTCAGTTGTGTCTGACTCTTTGCAACTCCATGGATAGCAACACAGCAGGCTTGCCTGTCCTTCACTGTCTCCCGGAGTTTGCTCAAACTCACGTCCATTGAGTCGGTAATGCCATCTAACCATCTCATCCTCTGTCGCCTTCTTCTCCTTCTGCCTTCAATCTTTCCCAGCATCAGGATCTTTTCCAATGAGTCAGCACTTCGCATCAGGTGGCCAAAGTATTGGAGCTTCAGCTTCAGCATCAGTCCTCCCGATGAATATTCAGGGTTGATTTCCTTTAAGATTGACTGGTTAGATCTCCTTGCGGTCCAAGATCTCTCAAGAGTCTTCTCCAGCACCACTGAGATTTTCCCAAATCTTTAATTTCTATTTCTTTTTTCATTAACAATTTCATCTGAGTCATTTCTCTTTCTTTTCACATTTTGTCCTGAAGAGTCAGAATCAGGCTACTCTTGCAACTCTTTGCTTAGAAACTGCTTCAGCTAAATATCTCATTTCATTCCTTACAAGTTCTAACTTCCACAAAACACAACAACGTGAACACCATTCAATTCTTTCCCACTTTACGAGGACAGCCTTTCCTCCACTGTCCAATAAAATGTTCCTCGTTTCCAGTTAAGACTTCATCAGAATGGCTTTTTCCATCCTGATTTCTGCCAACATTCTGTTCAGAAGTACTTAAGAAGATTGAGGCTTCCTCTGTGTCTTAGATCCTCTGGAGGAGGACATGGCAACCTACTCCAGTATTCTTGCCTGAAGAAGCCAATGGACAGAGGAGCCGGGTGGACTGTAGTCCTTGGGATCGCGAGAGTCCGACACAACTGAGGTGACTTAGCAGCAGCAGTGGCTACATCTCATCAGAATCACTCCTAATGAACTTGAATAGAATTTGTATACTACTATTGTGTGAAAATTGTATAAATCTTAATTACGTTGAATTGATTCATGGTGCTTTTTAGGTCTGCTATATCCTTCTACTTTTCTAAATAGTCATTCTATTAATTTTTGAGAGTTTGGTATTGAAACTTCAACTAAAAGTCTTAATTTTAGATAAATTATTATATATATTACTTAAGATAATTGTAATATATAGGGGAAGTATATGTAACTTTGTTCTGTATTTTCCAAGTCTCCTGTAAATGTGTTATCATACTTTCATAATTTAAAAAAATAAAAAAGAAATAGAAAAAATCACCCAAATGGTCTGTTCATAGCAATGATGGCTTTTTCTAGCAGGTACCTCAAAACTCTTCCAGCCTCTACTCATCATCCAGTTCCAAAGCCACTTCTGCATTTTTGAGTATTTATCATAGCATCATCCCACTCCTGGGTTTTCACTAATACTACAGATTGTGCAATGAATATTCTTGGATCTTACGATGTGCATACGTATTAAAGTTTTTAAGGTTTATATCCAGAAGTAGAATGGACAGTAACAGAGAATGTCAGGTAGCAAAGGATGCTGGGCAGCAGAACTGCGGTTGTTGTTCAGTGGCTCAGTTGTGTCCGACTCTTTGCAACCCCATGGACTGCAGCACGCCAGGCTTCCCTTCCCTCCAACTCCTGGAGCTTGCTCACACTCACGTCCATTGAATGTGATCCAACCATCTCATCCTCTGTCGTCCCCTTCTCCTGTCTTCAATCTTCAAATATGATGGGTAGCAAATGACACTGGGTAGCAAGAAAGATGGGGAGCGAAGCACATTCCTCTTCAATTTTGCATTCATGTTCTGTTCCCCACGAAACAATCAGTTCCTTAGAAATGGAAACTGTGTCTTTATGGCTCTTTACCTCCAGCTGTATCCACCCTGTCCCACTTGTACAGTGCGTAACATCAAGTCAAAATTAATAAATGTTTCTTATATGAATATAATATGTGAATGAATGTCAGAGACAAAAAAGTTCCTGCCAACATTTCTTGAAAATCTATTGAATATAGAGTATTATACTGGAGAGAATTATGGAAAAAATAGTGGAAGTTGACAGTGATAAATTTTTAAAAATAGGTGTAAAATGACCTGCATTTATAAATAAGAAGTGTCCTTATGTACAATTAAGTGCCATCAGGAGTCTCACTGACAGCATGCTGAATGATGAAAGTGGGATTGAAGGAACACATTCCTTTCAGCCCTTCGCTTAACCAATTCCCTATTTTTATCTCTTATGAAAGAAACCTCAGACATCTCTCTCCTAACCCAGATCACTGCAGATGGTGATTGCAGCCATGAAATTAAAAGACACTTACTCCTTGGAAGGAAAGTTATGACCAACCTAGACAGCATATTAAAAAGCAAAGACATTACTTTGCCAACAAAGGTCCGTCTAGTCAAGGCTATGGTTTTTCCAGTAGTCATGTATGGATGTGAGAGTTGGATATAAAGAAAGCTGAGCACAGGAGAATTGATCCTTTTGAACTGTGGTGTTGGAGAAGACTTTCAAGAGTCCCTTGGACTGCAAGGAGATCCAACCAGTCCATCCTAAAGGAAATCAGTCCTGGATGTTCATTGGCAGGACTGATGTTGAAGCTGAAACGCCAATATTTTGGCCACCTGTTGTGAAGAGTTGACTCATTTGAAAAGACCCTGATGTTGGGCAAGATTGAAAGCAGGAAGAGAAGGGGACGACAGAGGATGAGATGGTTAGATGGCATCACCAACTCAATGGACATGAGTTTGGGTAAACTCCAGGAGTTGGTGATGGACAGGGAGGCCTGGCGTGCTGCAGTTCATGGGGTTGCAAAGAGTCAGACACGACTGAGCGACTGAACTGAACTGAACTGAACCCAGATCTACTCCCCAACAGCAAAGCCCAGTGCGTGGCAAACAACAGAGCTCCACAAGTTCCCACATGACTGACTCAGGGCCCTCCATACAGGCCTAGGAACCGTAGTGAGATACCAGCTCACACCTGTCCGAATGGCCATCATCAAAGCCACTGGAGTGGAGGCAGACAAAGGGGAACCCTGATGCACCGCTGGTGCGAATGCAAACTTGTGCAGCCACTATGGAGACCAGTATGGAGATTCCTCCAAAAATTAAGAATAGAACCACCATATGATCCAGCTATTCCACTTCTGGGTATTTATCCAAAGAATATGAAAACACTAATCAGAAAACATATATGCACCCTCTGTGTTCATTGCAGTATCATTTACAATAGCCAAAATACGAAAACAACCTAAGTGTCATCAATGGGTGAATGAATAAATATACACTACATATACACATGTATACGTGTACATATATACATATACACTATATGTATATGTGTGTGTGTGTGTATATATATATATGCACTATATGGTGGCACTAGTGGTAAAGAACCTGCCTGCCAATGCAGGAGACATAAGAGATGTAGGTTCAATCCTTGGGTTGGAAGATCCCCTAGAGAAGGGCATGGCAACCCACTCCTGTATTCTTGCCTGGAGAATCCCATGGACAGAGGCGCCAGGTGGGCTGCAGTCCATAGGGTTGCAGAATCAGACACGACCAAAGCAACTTAGTACACACACGTATATAATGGAATATATAATGGCATATAATGGAATATTACTTTGCAGTAAATAGGAATGAAATCTTTCTGTTCATGACAACATGGGATGAATCTTGAGGATATTGTGTCAAGTGATGGCAGACAGAGAAAATTCGACTACCATATAATTTCAAAAAAAAAAATAAAAGGCCCAGGGAGCCCAAGTACTTCACTTGTTATGAAATGTTACATATATGACATGTTACAGATTTTAAGGTGGCTTAGGACACATGCAGCAACTGCTTCAAAAACCATTAAGAGCCAGAAAATTCAGAAATGCAGCAGGAAGGGAAGTGTGAATCCAAAATGGACTCAGTGCCTCACTCAGACGGTCCTTTTACCCTGGGAAGGCCAGTTTGTTCTGGTCAATTCTGCAACCGCGGCTGGTAAATCAATGAACAAACCAGACCAAAAACATACACAGACTACCAAGTAACAACTTAAATTTTGCAGTTCATGTTAAGTCCCAAGAGTGGGAAAAGAGTGCTGTAAATCATCTGACATCTCTCAAACCACTGCCTCTTCCCTGTAGAATAACAGCAGCAGTTTATATTTGTGCTGCGGTTTATAGTCTACGAGAAACCTTGTTCCACGTGAGCCCTGTAAGGTAGGTCCACATAGTATCTGAATCTTACAGATGAGCAGAGAGGTCACACAACCATGCATGGTCACACAGTGAATGAACAGCTGGAACTATATGGGTTGTTGTTGTTTAGTTGCAAAGTCGTGTCTGACTCATTGCGACCCCATGAACTGTAGCCCTTCAGGCTCCTCTGTCCGTTGGATTTCCCAGGCAAAAACACTGGAGTAGATTGCCATTTTCTTCTCCAGGGGATCTTCCCCACCCAGAGATCAAAGCTGAGTCTCCTGTATTGGCAAGCAAGTTCTTTACCACTGAGCCACCAGGAAGCCCAGGACTATGTTCATAATCGTACCACTGTTACAACAGAAGAGCAATCAAAAACCTGGATTCCAACCCCAGCGCTCCTAGCTACTTAGCTGTGTGATCCTGGACACATCACCCAGCCCTTCTGAGCTTCCTTTCCTCATCTATAAAAAAAATGTGCATAATAATACTTTCTCCATCTGCCTCACAGAGTCCTTATGAGGACAAAGCTGGTGGTATGTTGAACATGCTTTATAACTGAGAGGGTTATTACACAGATGTCAGGTTTTAGCAATCTTTTCTAACAAAATAATGAGAGTCATACTTGTTATCATCTTTCTACTTTGACAGGGTCTTTCATTGCAGCCTTTTGATGATTTTGCAGCATATTGTTCCTATATAACACCCCTGTTGCTACCATTTCTACAGGTATACCAGCAGCTGACCAATGAGGGAGGGGCAGGCTTCTTTCTTCTGGAATGAATTTAGAGCAGTGATTAGCATCACCCGCGGAACTTTAAATACACAGGTGTCTAGGACCCTCTCTGTGGCCAGTTAAAATCTTTAACTGGGGGTGGGAAGGAACTGGGCATCAGTAGTTTTTAAAGTTCCCCAAGAGGTTCTGATTTGCAGCTAAAGTTGGTAGCCGCTGCTGTAGAGACTAGTGTGTGTGCATGCTCATTTGCTCAGTCGTGTCCAACTGTCTGCAACCCCATGAACTATAGCCCATTAGGCTCCTCTGCCCATGAGATTCTCCAAGCAAGAATACTGGAGCGGGTTGCCATTTCCTCCTCCAGGGGATCTTCCCAACCCAGGGATCAAAGCAGCATCTCCTGCACTGGCAGGCAGATTCTTTACCACTAAGCCACCTGGGAAGCCTGTAAAGACTCCAAGTCTGTCTGTTTGTTCCGGGGGTTGAAGTACATAAGCTGAGGATGTCTGAAGTTACCTGGGAAAGTGATTCAGGAATTGGGCCTTGGACCACAAAGATCCTAAAGTCCTGCCATCACATCGGTAGCCCGGCTCCTTTCTGGACCGGCACGGTGGGCGGAGAGTATGGGCAATGTGTGCGGTGGGAAAGACGCTGAGCAGAGAAGCTTGAGCAATGCAGAGTCCATGTCCTCATCCTCATCTCAGTCTCTCTACTAAGATCTGCTTCTCAGAAACATGCCCCCATGTCTTCCCTATGTCTAGGGATTGGAAAATTGAATACATTTGTTAATAATAATAATAATAATAAAAAGAAATCTCAGGAGATAAGCAAGTATTCTACAAGTGTCCAATCCTGTCATTTTTCCCACTGATCAGAAAGAAATAATCATTTAATGTTAACTTCTCGCTCTCAATTCCAATGATCTTGCAAATTAGTACATTCTATCTGTTTTGTTTTAGAGTTAACCAAATAAGCATAAAATTACTTTACAAATGGGCTTCCTGGGTGGTGCTAGTGATAAAGAACACACCTGCCAATTCAGGAGACATAAGAAACGCGGGTCTGATCCCTGGGTAGGGAAGATCCCCTGGAGGAGGGCATGGCAACTCACTCCAGTATTCTTGCCTGGAGAATCCCATGGACAGAGGAGCCTGGCGGGTACAGTCCATGGGGTCGAAAAGAGTTGGACATAACTGAAGCGACTTAGCACACATTAACATGAACATACTTTACAAATGGGATATTTTCATAGCTATTAAAAGCATTTCCTTTTCAGTAGAAACATAGGTTTGACTGTTTGGCTCAAGTTTCTTAAAGAAATTTCCATTATTGGAAGAAAATAGCCAGCAAATAAAGCCACCATATTACTTTAATCAGACCTTTGCCTTTGTGATACAGTAACACTTCTTCAACTATTCACTTCTAAATTCTCTTCTCATACCAGAAGTGGAGAAACAAAACAAATACAAGGATTTGATTTTTCAGGATCCCCTATTAGATGTGGGTAACAGATTTTTAGTAATGAACATCCCTCCCCTTAAAGTGGTCCCATTAGAAAAGATCTTGAGATGAGTTACACTGTCTCATTTGATCGCTCCTCTTACAAGACTGGAAATGGTTTGGTGGGAGTAAACTCATGTTACAAGACCTGGAGATTTAAATACTGAAGAGGTTTATGTCTCATCTGAGAAGAGTTTATGGTCCAAAGCAATGGCCTGGAGACAAGTACCGGAGCCTCTGGGACCCCACAAAGGGGGTAATTAGGCAGCATTTTATTATGATGCAGGGAGGGTGTGAAAGCTGGAGCAGGGCTTAGAACCAAATTGGCTTCCTGGAGAGCCAATGGAGGAAATCTGGCAACCTAAAAATATTTAAAGAGCTAGCACGCCCAAGGGAGAATTTCCAGCTATTGAAGTGGAAAAGATTAAGCATTTGCTGTGTTCAAAAAGGAGATTTTTAATGAAAAACTCAGCAAAGTGCAGACTTTTGTAGGACATCTTTAAAATAATAATAATTAAGATAATACCTATCATATATAGCATAATCAAATTACAGAGACTTTATATTTTCTCTACGATGACATTAAAAAGGAGCTAAAAATAGACTGAGCTATAACGAACCACTCTTTCCCCAGAGTTCATTAGAATCCAACACCTTCATTATACAGGACCTGCGTTCCATCTCACCATCTCCAAGGCGTAAATCTTGACATGGACTTCAAGATCTTTTCCTCTGGCCTCTAATTATAATTCTGCTTCTTATTCCTCAATCCTGTCTGCATTTCATATGCTCCTTATATGAATGAGATGCAGTGTGTCCTGCAGTTAAACTTTCAGGCACCAGGCCCACGTGCGTGGCCCAAGTTCTCTGACCTTGGCAATGACTTCCCCGCTTTGTACCTTGGCTGTAAAATGGGAGTGATAGCCTCAGTGGGTTGTCAGGAGAATTAAAGCAGTTGTGTTGCAGTCCATGGGGTTGCAAAGAGACGGACATGACTGAGCGACTGAACTGACTGACATGGAAAAGTACTTGAAAAAATTGTGACACACAGCACTCAATAAATATTTGCTATTGTTATCACTACATTTTGCATTTCTGTGGTGCCTACAAAAATACTTAAGATATGCTTAAAATTTTTTTAAAAGATGCTTGGTTTAACAAAGGATTCTCTACAGATTCTTGGATTTGCTTGTGTTCAAAGTCTCAACACACCACTGAATTGCACATTTAAAGTATTTTTTTTTACCTATAATTCTAAAGCCCCAAAAGTATTCTATAATGTGGCCTCTAATCTCAACCAGCTTATACTGGTTTTTTAAGAGATAGAACATAAGTTCATGAAACGCTCATTAAGAAGCAAAAGCAGTTCACGATTGTGTATAAAGTAAGTAGTTCAGACTGTAACAGCTACAAACATTTGGAAGAGAAGGAATTCAGAGAGACTGGAGCCTTCATTGTGTGCATAAAGTTGACAGAGAACAGCATGTAGAGCATAGAACACAGAGAAGGAGGGTGAAGGGATGTTCCAGCAGGAGAGACGCCATGAAGATGAGAGCATTCCACTCACCTGGAATGTGGGAACTGTGTTTGGAATTTGGTGAGATGGGCCAACAAAGTCATTCCAGGTTCAGGCCGCATGGTCGAAGGCTTCAAACACCAGACTAAAGAGTATGATTGCACTCTAAGAGTTCTAGAAATTGTGTTAGTAGAGATGTGGCATAAACATAATTATATGCAAGAAAGGTGATGTGGGGGAGTCCAGAAACATGGTGCTGAGGTGATGAGGTCCTGGGCCAAGGTAGGGACACTGGGAACAGAAAGCAAGTGACAGCCATGAAAGGCATGGCAAAGACGTGTCCCCTCTCTCCGCTCTCGCTGTCCAAGTGTTCCCTAGACCGTGTCATCTGAGCCAACTAGGTGCATTCCCAAAGTCTCCCGGGTGTCTGGGATCTGATGCCTCTCCCCCTTCTCAGGTACCTCAGAACAGAGCCCCACGTGCCCCTAGGAAGCGACTCCAACATCCTGGTAGACCCTCTTGTCCTGATTCCCTCTTGCCCCTCTGTCATTCATGTGTCACATAGATCCCAGACAGAATTCATATTCATAAATTCACACTCATAAAGCATGTTTGTCTTGCTCCCTCTCCAGGTCACATAATATTTCCCAATTGTGTTGGATTAAAAAAATTTTCTTTAATTGTGTCGGTGAATAATCTGGGTCGGGAAGATCCCCTGGAGAAGGAATTGGCAACCCATTCCAGTGTTCTTGCCTGAAAAATCCCGTGGACAGAGGAGCCTGGCAGGCTACAGTCCGTGGGTTCGCAAAGAGTCAGACAGGAATGAGCAACTGCACCACCACCACCACCACCACCACACTAAGTAGTTTAAAAGGTTAATACTTTAAATGGATACAGTTTATTGTACCTACATTATTCCTCAATAATGTAGGTTATTTTTAAAAAGGTTTGATAATAGAAGATACAGAGAGGTGAAAATTAAAGCTTGTAGATCAAGTATTAAGAAAAAAAAAAAGCTTAGCCTTAGTCCCAAGGCATTAGAGCTCATAGCTGAGAAGTTTGCGTCGTTTGTTTCATGTATGATAATATATCTCATATTGTATCACGGGATCATTTTTTTTTTTAATCCAAGATTAACAAAATGGAACAATCAACTTTTATTCCCATGAGTATCAGGACCCGGGGCTTCAGTCACCTGTGCTTATTGAACACTGCACTGGAGTACACGCTGTCATGCCTCGGATAGTAGTTTAAAGTGATGATGAGTCTAGATAGCCTCTTAAAATGCCTTTCAACTCAGCAAGCCATGTTCATATTAGTGTTTTCTGTGCTGAATTTGATGATGGAGATAGTAGCCTGCAGAGCAGTGCTACTCAGACAGTGGTCTCTGGATAAGCAGCGTCAGCATCCCTGGGGGCTTGTGTTGGAAACAATTGAAAACTCAGATGCTCAAGCCCCAGCGAACACCTTTCCAATCAGTGGCTGTGCTGTGCTTAGCCACTCAGTCATGTCTGACTCTTTGCGACCCCATGGACTGCAGCCCGCCAGGCTCCTATGTCCATGGGGATTCTCCAGCCAAGAATATGGGACTGGGTAGCCTTTCCCTTCTCCAGCAGATCGTCCCAACCCAGGGATCGAACCCGGGTCTCCCACATTGCAGGCGGATTCTTTACTGGCTGAGCCACCAGGGAAGCCCCCCCAATCAGAAGAGGGGGGCTCCAAATCCAGTGAAGCTGTGTGTGTGTGTGTGTGTGTGTGTGTGATGGTCCATCCAACAGGCAGGAAGCAGAAACATTATGAAGAGCCATGTGTCCAAAAATAATATAAATTTAGTTATATAAAACATAGATATATGCTATAGGTAAGAGTTTTGTAGTTATATATCTGTATAGAAATGGAATCGTCCTCTATTTTAAAAATTCTAAGAATTTTTTTCGATGTGGATCTTTTTTAGAGTCTTTATTAAATTTGTTACAATATTACTTTTGTTTTATGTTTTGGGTTTGGGGCCTGGAGGCAAGTGGGATCTTAACTCCCCGACCAGGGATCAAACCTGCCATCCCAGCATTGGAGAAGTTTTAACCACTGGATTGCCAGGGAAGTCTCTAAATTTTAGAACTATTTCCAGTCAAATTTTTAATAGCACTTATATATCTTAAGTGCTATCTTCTGACAGTTTCCAGGAGTGGAAGGGGAGGAGGGAAAGAAAGGGGATACCTAGTTTATTTCATATATTGTTCCAAGCTCTGAGAAACAAACTCTTACTCTTTCACTAACACTGCGATCGCTTGGGGGAGTGAGAGTACCCTTTAGCTTAAACATGGTTCTGGGACTTCCCTGGTGGTCTGGAGGCTGAGACTCCACGATTCCAAGGCAGGGGGCCAAGTTTTGACCCCTGGTCAGGGCGCTAGATCCCACATGTCGCACCTAAAGCTCCTGAGTGCTGCAACAAAGACCTGGTGCAGCCAAATACATTTTAAAGATTTTTCTTTTTTTTTAAGTGTGGCTTCAATCGATGTTACTATCAGCTGGCATTCTTATCTAAATGTGTAAAAGCATACATCTTCCTGAAAGGCTCAGCCCCTGGAATCTAATCACAGAATAGTCTCTCATGTCCCACCCAATGCTTTGGTGTCTGTCCTTGTCCTGTACTCTGCCTCACAAGCAGCCCAGGTGCCACCAAAACCCACAGCCGCCTCTCACAGTCTGCATCCCATTCATACGAACCCTCCAAGGTGCCCTGCCGGGTCACAGCTTACTGCCTTTGCTTCTATCCTTTCTTCTGCCTGAAATTCCCGCCTGCCACTTGTCTACCAGACAGACCCTGCTGATCCATTAAGCCTGAACTCAGATACTCTGTCCTCTGGAAGCTCTTCCAGAATCGCCCAAGCAGTCTGAGGGGCCTCTTCTCCTGGACCCCTCACACAGTGACACAGGCACACACAGAAGTCCACTACAGCCATTGTATCTTCTGTCATTGCATGTATGCATGCTAAGTCTCTTCAGTCATGTCCAACTTTGTGCAACCCTGTGGACTGTAGCCCACCAGGTTCCTCTATCCATGGGATTCTCCAGGCAAAAATACTGGAGTGGGTTGCCATGCACTCCTCCAGGGGATCTTCCCAACGCAAAGAATGAACTCACGTCTCTTACGTTTCCAGCATTGGCAGGCGGGTTCTTTACCTCTAGTGCTACCTGGTAAGCCCCCTCATTGCATATCTTTATACTCAAATTCATCTCTCCGTTGGACTAAGTCCTTTGAGGATGGAAGGATGTCTCTCTTTTGCATTCTCAGCAGTGGACTTATTGCCCAGTAATAAAGCATTGTTGAATGAATAGATTCAATGAATGAATGAATGAATGAATGCTATCTAAACAAAGCCCTTTAGGAGCAAAGGAATGGGAGCTTTAACCTCCGACAGATCACACAGAAGAGATAACACTTGACCTGAGTATGGAAGGATAAAATTGATTTTACTGGAAGAAAACAGAAGAGAAGAATTGCAAACAGAAGAACAGGAAGAACAAAGTCAGGAGATGGGACAATGGTGGGCCTCCTCCAAGAGCAACCAGCATTCCCGGTCCAGTAGAAGACAACACGAGAGAGGAAGTTGTGCAGACTCAAGGGCCAGAATAACGTGCTCAGGGCTTCAGGCCTTGCTCTGGTCGTGATGGAGACCCATGAAGGGATTCCGAATAGGGCAGGGATGTGATCAGATTGAACTGGAGATTGTTTTGGAGGAAAATGCTAGAGTCCAGACAGCTGTAATAAGTGACACTCTGATGGAGCCAAGAGACAGTGCAGCAAGGAAAACAAGGAATTTGAGAAGCTCTTTTAGAAACAAAGCTTCCCTGTGGCTCATGTGGTAAAGAATCTGCCTGCACTGTAGGAGACCTGGGTTCGATCCCTGGGTCGGGAAGATCCCATGGAGATGGGAATGGAACCCACTCCAGTATGTCTCATCTTCACAAGGAGATTAAAAAAACTCAGAGAGAACAAGGATCTTAGCATGTTCTCTGTGTGCCCCTTGTTCAGAGGCACTTCGCTAACATTTGTTGAGAGAATTATATGCATTAATAATTAATATAACTAATTAATATAATATAATTAATAATAATTAATAATTGATGTCTATAATTCTCTCAATGAATATATATAAAAGGAAAATAGTGCTATATTCATAGTAATGTCTCTTCTTCAGAGAGAAACTGAGTTTTCCTTGGATTCTCAGCATGTTTTTCAAGCACAAAGGAATTTACGACTGCGTCAATCATATTCTTCAATTGTGCACCCACCAGGTGGCCCCCGCCCTTACTGCACCAACAGAAATCTTCTCTATGATTGTGTGTGGGTGGGCCAGGCAGGGGGTGGGGGTGAGACAGGTAACTGGTGTTGTTTCCACTTTTTTTGAAGGGAGGGCTATGATAGTTTCATTTCTCTGAAAAAATGAATCCAAAACAATGAAACAGGCTGAATGTTTTCCTCCAGTGGAAGAAAAAAAAGCAAACCCAACTACAGGTAAATTGAAATCTTCAAATAGACTCATAATGCATTGCTGAAACAGTCTTGAGATAATGGCTTTAGTTAGACTGGGGCCACAAATCTTTACATTTCTTTATCCGCCTGGCAGGACTAATGAGATTTTATGGCGGGCAAGCTGTTTATCCCTTGGGTGACATTGGCGAGAACAGCTATATCTTTATCCATCAAGAGTTTTCTGCACTGCCGCTTCCTTCCCCACAAAAGCCTGCCCCAGCCCGGATCACGACACTTACAACATGTAAGATCCTCCTTTTGTCACAGAAACACTCTACTCATTCTCTTCTGCTGCCCGGGTCTAATCATTCCTTCCTACCGTCACATCACTCCATAAAAGGAGCTGGCTGAAGAAATGGGTAAATGCAGAAGAGAAGAAAGGACAGTTTCGAAAGGGTCCTGGCAAGAGAAGGGCCTTCCCTGGTGGTCCAGTGGTTAAGATTCCACATTCCCAAAGCAGTGGGCACAGGTTCAATCCCTGGTCAGGGAACTAAGACCCCAAACATAGCTGATGGCCTGGCCTAAGACATAAAATAAAGATTAAAGTTTCGGGGACTTCCCTGGTGGTCCAGGTTGAGAATCTTGCCTTGAAATGTCGGGGACACGGGTTTGATCCTTGGGAACTAAGATCCCACGTGCCATGGAGCAACTACACCTGTGGGCTCTAGAGCCCGTGTGCACCACAAAAGATACTTCATGACACAGCTAAAGCCCAGTGCACTAAATAAATAAACAAATATTATTAAAAAAAAAAAAAGATTAAAGTTTCACATACACAAAACCAACAAAAACAAACAAATGGAAAGGAGATGCTGGGATAAGATGCTGGGCTGACATTTCCCCACATGGAATATCACAGGCGCTCCACAGGCCATTAGGAGGAGAGCCACCCCCAAGCAGCTGTCCAAAGTACCATCACACCAAACAGGATGGGCAGACTCTGCTCCCATCAGCGGTGTCTGGGGACAAGAGGAGGGTGACCGCCACTCTGGTCTGGGACGAGGGCTGGGCTTCTCTTTGGAGGTTTCACGATGCCCACAATAGGCTGTGGTGTCTTTTATCTGTACTTCAGAAGTATTCACACCCACACAGATGTACAGACTCACATACTCGACAACTGTCATCACAAACTCCTATGATAATACATCCGCTCTCCCTTTGTAACTAAGAAAGGGTCCCCAGTTTTCAGACCAAAGAGCTTTGGAGAAATGGCTCAGCAAAGTCAATGAGCAGCTTCTAGATCTGGGTAAGATGAGATCTCCGTTTCTCTATCCTGGCTCACCCAGTGAGTTCCCAGACAGAATGAGGGGGGCAGTGATCTGAGAACCAATCTGAGAACCAAGCAGAAAACACCAATCCGTAGCAGCATCAGCTGACTTCAGATCCACCATTCCCCTCCCACACCCTGGTATTCCCTGGAATAGATGCAAGGAAGCCTGAAGCCCAGAAGTGGATGTCAGTGTGGACCGAGGACACGCCAGCAGAAATCTTCAAGTTCAGCCTCCTGGTGTCAGTGGTATAGGTTCACAACCTCCGGAGCTTCCTTCGTGAAATATGAAACTGGTGCCCATACAAGGCAGGTAGGGAGACATGGAGGTAAGAAGTAAGACCCCACAGGTTGGCAGGAGGCAGGTTTCATGAACAAGGGAACTTACATAAGGCGTTCATCTCGAGCAGCTGCAAGACAAACAGACACTGCATCCACCCCCCAGAACCTTGAAAGATTATGCAGAGCCCTTGACTGGGTCCAGTCACATACACCATCTGGATGGCCTCAACAACACCCCCTCCCAAGGCTGAGTTCTGGGAACAGCTCCCACTGCGGGAATCATGGGCAGAATGTACATTCATGAGAGGGGAGGGGGGTGAGGAGACTCTGCCTCCCCAGATCCAGGTCATGGGTCACCTGGAGGTCACATGTTCTCCATCACCTCCTCTGACAAGCATGGAAAATGCTGGGGACGGGGACTCTTCCTCTCCAGGCTCCAAGAACATGCTTTTTCTTCTCTGTGTCCCCCATCCTCTTGGCCGTTTGTTGTTGTTGTTCAGTTGCTCAGTTGTGTCCAACTCTTTAAGACCCCGTGGACTACAGTACGCCCGGCTTCCCTGTCCTTCACTATCTCCCAGAGTTTGCTCAGACTCACGTCCATTGAGTCGGCGATGCCATCCAACTATCTCATCCTCTGCCTCCCTCTTCTCCTTTTGCCCTCAATCTTTCCCAGCATCAGGGTCTTTTCTGATGAACCGGCCCTCGACAGAGGCAAAGTCACAGGAACTGCACAAAAGAATATCGAAAAGAAAACCCCAGGTTTCTGCATGGACGGCCAAAAATGGGAAACCCCAGGAAACTGGAAAATACCAGGGAGATTGTACAGAGAAAAGGGACTGGGGAAACAAACTCATGATGTTATCATCTAATTTCTGGGCTCACCGCCAAGCCAGGCATGCTTGGATTCTGTTACAAACAGAGCTGCAAAGACAGAGAACTGAACTAACAGGCTCCTTGCCCTTTAGGTCTCAGCCTGACCATGAGATGGTGGGCATTCAGGAGAAATGTGAATAGCACTGCAAAGACTTTGAAAGTGGAACTGACATTGGAGCCACAACCCACAGAAGTCAGTTCAGAACTTGCATCCTGAGCCCAACTGTGTCGATGGTCTGCCTAAAAAAATCAACATTCTCTACCAGATTTCAACAAGACCCAGTAACTCCTAACGTAATATTCAGAATGTCTGTGATATGATCCAAAAATATCTGGCATATGAACCAGCTAAAGCTCAGCTCACACGGGAAAATACAATCAACGAATGGCAGTGCTGGGATGATACAGATGTGAACGTTATTTGACAAAGACTTTAAAGCAACAATTATAAAAATGATCCAAGAAGTAAAAACACACACTCTGAAACACTTCAGCCAAAAAATAAAAAACACAAGGCAAACCAAATAGATATTTTAAAAATGAAAATAGATTCACAAAAACGTAAAATTCACTAAATGGGTTTAAAAACAGAATATAAATAACATGAAAAAGTTGATCAACTCAAAGTAGAAAGTATCCAGTCTTAACAAGAAACAATGAATATGGGGGGATGTGTGTGTGCATATAACTGAATCACTTTACTGTACGCCTGAAACTAACCCAACATTGTAAATCAACTATATTTCAATAAAAAAAAATTTGAAAGACAGGAAAAACCAAAAAGCAAAAAACTAAAAAGAGAGAGAATAAAGACTGAAAAAAAACGAACAACCTTCCAAGTTATATGGACAACTCTAAAAAGTCTAGTATTTGTGTCAGTTGAGTCTCAGAGGACAGAGTATGATATAGAAAACTAAGTGAAAAATACAGACTGAAAACGTCCCAAATTTATCAACAGGCATAAAACCTACCGGTAAGATTCCAGAATCTCAGCAAACCCCAAACAAGATAAACCCAAGAAATCTATGCCCAGACGCATCATAATCAAACTGCTGGAAATGGGGGGGTGGGAATCATAATCACAATCAGAAAAAAACAACAGGTTATGTTGGAACAGCTGAACAACTGGAATTCTCATCTGAAACAACTGGAGGAGAGCAGGTAGTTGAGCAACAGTGTTTAAGTGCAGAAAGAAAAAAAAAAAACAGTCATCTTGGAATCCTATATTGTAAGAGAATATCCTTCAGGAGTGAAGGTGAAATGCAAACCGTCTCAGGTGAGTGAAAAATAAGAGAATTCACCAGCAGCAGACTTGCTCTAGAAGAACTGCTAAAGGGCTAAAGAAAGATCGTCAGATAAAATTACCCTGGGTGAAAAAAGCCAGGCTCAGAAGGTATGTACTATAATGATTTCATTTATATGATGCGCTCAGAGAGATAAAGCTATGGTGATACAGAACGCCTCAGTAGTTGCTAGGAGTCAGAGGTGAGATGAGGGTGGGAGTAAAATGGGACAGCGGGAGAGAATTTCGGCAGGACGAGACTGTCTGTATCCTGACTGTGATGATGGTTTTAAGGAACTCTACATGCAGTAAAACGAATGAAACTCTACAGACACACACAAAGTCAACACTGTGCTTAGTCGTCATTCAGTCGTGTCCGACTCTGTGACCCTATAGACTGTAGCCTGCCAGGCTCCTCTGTCCATGGGCATTCTCCAGACAGAATTGGTTCATATTAATTTCTTTTAAAAAGCCAGGGACTTCCCTAGTGGTCCAGTGGTTAAGAATCTGCCTTCCAATGCAGGGGATGCTAGTTCGATCCCTGACCGGGGAACTAAGATCCCACATGCCATGGGGCAACTGAGCCCACACACAACTAGAGAGCCTGTATGCCACATATACAGAGCCCACGCGCTCTGGAACACATGCACCACAGCTAGGGAGAAGCCAGAACGCCACAGCGAAAGATCCCACATGCAACAACTAAGACCTGATGCAGCCAAAGATAAATAAAGAAACATTAAAAAAGTCAACAGAGACATTGTTCCCTAGAATGCTTTGTTCTCTTGGACTGCAAGGAGATTCAACCAGTCTCTCCTAAAGGAAATCAGTCCTGAATATTCATTGGAAGGACTGATGCTGAAGCTGAAACTTCAATCCTTTGGCCACCTGATGAAACGAACTGACTCACTGGAAAAGACCCTGATGCTGGGAGAGATTGAAGGCAGAAGGAGAAGGGGGTGACAGAGGATGAGATGGTTGGATGGCATCACTGACTTGAGGGACATGAGTTTGAGCAAGTCCAGGAGTTGGTGATGGACAGGGAAGTCTGGCGTGCTGCAGTCCATGGGGTCACAAAGAGTCAGACACAACTGAGCGACTGAACTGAAGAGGCTTCTGGGCTTTGAATCATACCTAAGGCTCCACCATCTCCCTTGGACTCCTGCTTGCAAGGGCAATCAATGAGGCCAAGGCCACGGCCAATGCCAGGCTATTCCTGCTGCCCTTGAGTGCAGCCAGTAGCTGAATTTACCCTCCCCACCTGCCCAGCTACCAGTTAAAGGGGAGAATATATCACGCACTTGAACTGGACAATGAGCAAGAAGTCTGGGGTCATTTTGTGTGACAGCCTGATAGTTCTATGAAAACCATAAAATTGAGCTCCCTTCAGCCCTGCCACACAAACAAGAAACAAAACCCACTGGACTCATGGGCTTCAGGGCTTATGGATCTATATGACCCCTTATTGCTGGAGCTTCTGGGGCTGCTTCTCAGCTGCCACACCCACAGAGGTGCAGGAAAAGCCCGAAGGCCCTGGCGTCCCTCCCGCACTGCACCACTCTGGCACCTGGCCCGCATGTAGAGCCTCCCTCTGATAACAGATCCCTTCTCAGTCACAGTAATGAGCCTCCTGTTGTGTTTAGTGGTTGGTATTACGAGTCACGCCTCCGGCAGCCCCATCTGGGAAAGAGGAAATCAGCACATCTGCAGGGGAGGAATGAAGATAAAAGCTGGCCTTGAGCTCCACGTGGACACTGCTGCTCCACAGTGTACACAAGGACCCGGTGTAGAGCGCAGGCAACGCTGCTGAATGCAGTATGGCGGCCTGGATGAGAGGGGAGTTTGGGGGAGAAGGGGGACATGGATGTGCATGGCTGAGTCCCTTCCCTGTTCACCTGAAACCATCACAACATTGTTAATTGGCTTAAAAAAAAAAGGTGTGTTTATGTCCTACCGTGTAGCCCGGGGAACTCTGTTCAGTGTTATGCGGCAGCCTAACACTGGGAGGGAAGTTCGGGGGAGAATCAGCTCAGTTCAGTCGCTCAGTCGTGTCCAACTCTTTGTGACCCCATGGACTGCAGCACACCAGGCCTCCCTGTCCATCACCAACTCCCAGAATTTACTCAAACTCATGTCCATTGAGTCAGTGATGCCATCCAACCATCTCATCTTCTGTCATCCCCTTCTCCTTGCGCCTTCGATCTTTCCCAGCATCAGGGAATGAGTCAGTTCTTTTCATCAGGTGGCCAAAGTATCGGAGTTTCAGCTTCAGCATCAGTCCTTCCAAAGAATATTCAGGACTGATTTCCTTTAGGATGGACTGGTTGGATCTCCTTGCAGTACAAGGGACTCTCAAGAGTCATGGATATGTATGGCTGAATCCCTTCTCTGTTCAACTGAAACCAAAATAAAATGTTAAAAGCCATTAAAAGAAAAAAAGGCGTGTTTATGTAACTCTCTCCCCTGGGGGGCAGAAATGGTGCTTGACTCAGTCTTGTGTCCCCAGAGTGGGACACAGTGACGGACAGAGGCACTCACATCAGTGTGGGCTGTGAGCTGGTGAAGGACGCAGGTGTGACGGAATGAATGGACTGCGTGGCCGAGAGAGCAACGTCCTGCAAACACACTGGGAGCCGAGCTCCCCTGTCTAACCTTGTCTCTTGCCACTGACAGGAGGTGATGGGCAGGGGTGATCGGAGAGACAAGGGTCCAACAGGGGCGCCTGGTCTGGCCAGGGGGAGTCAGGGGAATCGGGTCATGGAAGGTCCCTCACCATCCTGCCCCGGGCACTGGCCTGAGCTGCCCCTCTCTGTGTTGAGGAGGAAGGAAGGAAGCAGAAGAAACAGTCAGTATGTGAGAGGAGAAAAGTCAGCATACAAAGCCATCCGTCCTCTAAAGCATGTTTCGTTCCCCAGATGCACCATCAAAGTGCGGCCTGTCTTCAAATATGGTTAAGGAATACTCTGTCTTGTGTCTTCTTCTCAAAGAAAGATGGTATATATTTGCTGGATTGATGCTTCTGAAATGTACCACAGTATAGGAGTATGCTGAACTTTTTGAAAGATTTAATTGAGGTATTATTAACATAAGAGCAGACCTTAATCGTTCCTGTCAATAAGTTTTAACAGTTGAATCCACACTTCCCTGGTGGTCTAGTGGTTAAGACACCGTGCTTCCACTGCAGGGGGGCGCAAGTTCAATCCCTGGGTGGGGAACTAATATTCCACATGCCACACAGTCAAAAAATAGAAGGAAAAAAAAGAGTTGAACGAATCTACCACCACCTGAAGCAAGATACAGGATGTTTTCATCATCCCAGAAAGTCTCCTCGTTCCAGCCCATCCTCTCTCCTTTCATCCAGCAGCAACCAGTGTCTGACTTCTCATCACCATAGTCTGGCTCTGCTACTTCTTAGACTTCACAGAAATCAGATCATGCCACATGCATTTAATTCTGTGGGGGGTCTGGCTTCTTTTTCTCCATGTGAGATTTCTTACCTTCATCAAAGTTACTGTGTATATTGGCTCATTCTTTCTTCTTTTCTTTTTTTGGTAGTGATTGAGCTGTATTTCACTGTGCATATATGGATGCATGTATGTGCATGCTAAGTTGCTTCATCTGACTCTGTGTGAGCCTACAAACTGTAGCCCACCAGGCTCCTCCATCCATGGGATTCTCTAGGCAAGAATACTGGAATGGGTTTCCTTCTCCAGGGGATCTTCCTGACCCAGGGATCAAACCCTTGTCTCTTGCGTCCCCTGCATTGGCAGGCTCGTTCTCTACCACTAGTGCCACATGTATGTTTATATATCTCATGATCTGTTTATCCATCGGGTTGTTTCCAGGTCTCGACTATCATGAATAAGGCAGTTACAGACATTCCTGTGCAAGCTTTTTGTGGTCATATGTTTTCATTTTTCTTGGGTAAATACTTAAGAAAGGAATGGCTGGATCACAGGGTAGATATATTTAACTTCCTAAAAACTGCCAAGCAGTTCTCCAAAACAGTTGCACCTGTAAACTTTTTGAACGTAGTGTATGTCCTTTATTCATGTGACCACAGAACCCCATGCATCTGTAAAATGAGCAGGTATGATGAGATAGCATTTAAGATTTCTCTCAACTAGTCCCTCATCGCTCAGTTGGTAAAGAATCCACCTGCATTGTGGGAGACCTGGGTTCCATCTCTGGGTTGGGAAGAACCCCTGGAGAAGGGAAAGGCTACCCACTCCAGTATTCTGGCCTGGAGAATTCCATGGGGTTAAAGAGTTGGACACGACTGAGTGACTTTCACTTTCACACGCTATGAGAAGACGGCCAACGCATTGAGAAGTGGAATTGTTTTGTCTTCTCTTTGTATACCTTGTTGACAAAAGCCAATGAGGTGAAACCCAAGAGGACCAGAAAGAGTTTTTAAAAAGTTTGGGGACAGGAAGAAAGGAGGCAGCCTTGAGCCCAGGGAGTGAGGAAGATGTTGTCAGCAGGCAGTCTTTTAGACAGAAGCGTGAAAAAGTCAGAGGGAATCTGAAATACCAAAGTTAGAGACAATTAAAGCAGAGACAATGGTGTACCAAGACTCCTGCAGTGTTTAAGAAGTTTCTCCGGATCTGGGGCATCAATAATGATAAGACATTAATAATTCTCTCCAACATCACTTTTTTTAAAGGGAGAATTGAGTAGACAATTTGGGGTAAAAGTAAAAAATCTTTCATTTAATTTTATTCATTCCAACTTCATTTATTGAGAGTTTTAGCTTAAAAAGACATTTCTGGAGGGATACAATTCTTCATGGATATCTCAAATTTCTGCATGTCTTGAGCAGAGACTCTGACTCCCTTTTGTTCTGGACTGTCTTTTGAAGGATGTGTATGCATTGAACAGCCTTGATAAAGAGAGACAGTGTCTCCCTTTGAAGCAAAATGCGAGTGTGCTTACATTCTTGTGAGACTGAGATAATGTCTATCCGCGAAGCAGAGGGTGTTACAGGCTTACTGCTTTGTATAAAAGATTCAGATTCCCTAAACCCAGAGTTCTCCACTGTTTTGGGGACCAGAGTCACACAGCCAGATTTCTTACTCCCTCTTCGTTTCCTATCACCTGCCACCTTGTGGTATAACCATCAGTTACAACATGTGGAGAGGAAGGGACCGACCATCTTCTGCGGAGAATGTAGGAAGACTACCTGTTGCGTTTTCTTTGTTACGCGTATCTTGTTTGTTGCAAAAACTCCTACATATATTGGCTCCACCCTTACCTCTTTGGAGCAGTTTCTCAGAGCTATCTGAGATGCTGTGTCCTGAGCTTAAGTGTTCAGTTTTGTCTGCCAAATAAAACATAATTCTCAATTTTTAGGCTGTGCATTTTTTTCAGTTGACAACAGTCAAATATGTTTGGAGAATATAGTAATGATCAAAAGTTTTGAATGCAGACCTTCTCAGAGCCTTTAATATGCTAAAGTGCATCTCAAGAGATTTGTGAAGATTATTTGGGCATGAAATTCTCTTTTTTCCCCCTTTGGAGTACCTTATCGCGCTACTGTTAAATGGAACACAGATTTTAAAACATTGCATTAAGGGGACTTCTCTAGTGGCCCAGTGGTTAAGAATCTGCCTTCCAATGCAGGGGACATGTGTTTGATTCCTAGTCCGAGAAATAAGATCCCACATGCCAGGGGGCAACTAAGCTTGTGCACGGAAACTATCAAACCTGAGAGCCAAAGCAAAGATCCCACATCCGACACTACCAAAAATAAATAATAAATTAAAAACAAAAACACTGCATCAAGTCATTATATTCTGGATTAATTGATCAGATGTGCCAGCCAACTCACCTCCATCAGAGAATTCTGTGAACGTTGGTTTGAAAACATGTCATGTATAAACTGTGACACTGGCAAGTCTGAGCATGACCCTTCTGTGCGAGGGTCTAAGACCCCAAAGAGGCACCATTCACCTGAGTCGGTCACTGGAAAACAGTAGATACCTTTTGGATGGGCTATGAGAAAGTGCGGGCTGCAACAGGGCGAAGCTTTACCTACCTGACTCTTGTCACTGGCAGTTAAGCCTGTCTCATCTCATCCAGTCCAAAGAGACAAGAGTGAGGTTAGAGTCACACCTCTTTAATTCCTGGGGACTATGTCTGATCCCCAGAACCTTAGGACAGCACCCTTGGTCTCAGAATCCTGACGTGGCTCCTACAATGCTGATACCCCAATGCTGTCATGTTGAAGACTCCCAACATACACAAAGCTGAGTACTTTTAAGACTTCCCAGGTAATTTCAGTATGCAAACACAATCAAGAAAGGAACTTTTAAGGAAGGAACTGACTTGAGTATACAGAGTTTAATTGTGACAGCTGGTAAAAGATGTACTTAGCTGTTGCAATAATCTAAGCCTTGGGTGATCAAGGCAAAAAGGAAAGTAGAAATAGAAAATGGGAGATGGAGGCGAGGAAGATTTCAGAGAAAGAATCCGCAGGGAGGGGCTTAAAAATAACTCCTATTTTGAGAAGGTTGAAAGGATACTGCACCACCGAAAAGCACACGACAGCGATGGGAGGGGTGGGGAGGTCCTGAGTTTTGCAGAGAAGATCACTGCTTGAGTTGACATGTGGAGCAGCAGTTTTTAGAATGAGATGCTACTGGAAACATCCAGGAGGCAGTTGGAGATGGTAGCTGGGTCTTAGAAGGCAGATGATAAACTTTGAAGTTGTTTGTGCCCAGGCGCTATTTGAAGCCTTGGGAGTTTAAAGACAGTCTTTCCAACAGTGTGGTCCTGTTCAGATGAGCACACACTCATCACTGCCAGGAGTCAGTGGGAAAGACTAGAAGTTCAAGTTCAATGCTGCCAACCGGCTGTGTGGCCTAGCACAAGATCCTCTACCTTCTGAGCCTCAGTTTCTTTAGCTGGAAAAGAAGAACAGCCATACCAAACTCCCTGGGCTATTCCAAATATTAAATAAGCAAATCTTCATAAAGTACCTGGCATAATGCCTGGGTGAAAAATGTGACCTCGACTGGTCTCCCTGATGGCCTTGGTCTCACCCCATGCAACACCCATGCAGGACACCATATAATCCACTTCTTTTCAGTGTCAAGAATGAGTCCACCCATGTACACACTGCTGTATTTAAAATGGATAACCTGGGGGAGCATGGAAAAATGTTTAGGTGTGGCTAAGTCCCTTCACTCTTCACCTGAAGCTATCACAACACTGTTAATTGGCTATACCCCACTACGAAATGGTTTTGGTGTTATCAAATGGATAACCAACAAGGACCTACTATATAACACATGGAACTCTGTTCAGTGTTATAAAGCAGCCGGGATGGGAGGGGAGTCTGGGGGAGAATGGATATGTGTACATACTTATGGCTGAGTCCCTTTGCTATTCACCTGAAACTATCACAATGCTGTCAGTCGGCTCTACCTACCCCAAAATAAAATAAAAAGTTAAAAAAAAAAAAAGAGTGAGTCCACCATCAACAATCAATCAGTTTGCACTCACATCGACAGTATGTGAAGATCAAATCTCAGCAGGCCAATTTAATGTTCTTCAACAATAGATCGGCCATGTAGATAGGGAATAAGCAGGAGGTGTAACCTCTGTGCTGAAAGATGACCTTAGATTCTATTGCCAATGACTTTTCATCAATGAGATAGAAATAAGACTCCTTTCTTTCTTAAGAGCTGAATAATATCACCCAAGAGGTGGCTGATCGATGACTCAGCCTCCACCGGGGAGCATCCTGCTTGATCTCACTCGTGTCAGCCCAGGCTGAACATCTCTGTCTTCACCCCAGTGATGCAACTGAGAACTTCCTAATTAAGATCACAGATGACACCCAGTTGTGAGGCATTAGTAAGAAGGCAGGCGGGAGTCAAAATAGCATGAACTGAACAAAGAAATAGTTTATAAAGAGGGTGAGATTCAATAGGAACAAGGATAACATTTTTTTAAAACAACCCATGTAGACAAAAAGAAGGTTATCTATGGACTAATTAACTGGATCATGGATCATCAACTTGCTCCACCCAGAGCTCTAGCTAGGTAAGCAAGGATGCTCAAGGGTGGCCAGAGGGCCTGGGTGCTCCCGATGTGTTTAACACAAAACTGAGAAGAAAGGAGAAGACAGGAAAAGGAAGGCAAGGCAGGATGAGGAAGACAGAGTGGAAGATTCTAGCTAATTGGAATTCTAGTTCATTTACACAGTCAGACAGGATTTGACTGAGCGATTGAACAATGTTACACCTTGCAAAATAGTGTTCTCCTTTTGGTTTTTTCCCAACCACTTCAAAGGTTAAAAAACAAAGACAAACAAACAAAAACCTTAGCTCACAGGCTATATGAAAATAGGCATCTGGGTCAGATGTGGGGCTCAGTCAACCCTTAATCCAAGAGACACTGGGGGTTCCCCAGTAGACGCCTGGTGAGCCACATCCTTCCCGCCCGACCCACGATGGCGCAGTGCACAGCAGAGAGTCTGCGTCCCCTGGAGGCTAAAGATCCATGTGACTTAAGGCCAGGGCTTCCTTACTGGGGTTCTGAAGGCAGGACCCATGATGGAGCAGCCCTGACTCCGTGAGGAAGAGGACTGATTAGTACTTGTAACTCTTTCTCTCAAAACAAACAAACAAACAAAAAAAAACCTTGTATTTTTATAAAACTGCATCTCCTAAACTCCAACTCTTTCTGCAGCAAATGTAAGTTGTAGCAACATGGCTGCAGGTGGTTTATGCAGTGGGGAGCTACTGCACGTATTTGGGCAATTTTCAAATTTCCACTATTGTTGGTGTAATTTAAAAAAGAAGTTATTCTGATGAAATCAGGTTAAGCACTGACATCAGTTAACAAGGGAGGCTGCAGAATGTCCATCCTGGGATCTTTAAAACTCTGATCAACAACCATCTGTTTTGGAGGTTTAAGAAGAGCCCAGCATGCCTCGAGGGGCTCGGGGTGGGGGGGATGGACAAAACCAACTCCAAGTTTTGTCCCTCTCCATAACTCCAGGGTACAAAAGGAGACAGATACCCACAGGGAACAGCACCTAGAAAGAGCAGCTCTTCTTTCCTTTCCCCTCCCCACAACCGAGACGGTGAAGATTAACTCCCCAAATCCCCGTGTAACACTGAATACCCAGCAAAAGAAGTTTCCTTTGAAATTGCAGCCGCTTGCACACAAGGTCCACGAAGCCTGCATTTTAATGCCAAGATAACTCCAGTTATTGGAGCTGCTGTTACTGTTGAAAGATTTTTGAAGAAGAAGAAGAGAAAAGGGTTCTTAGGAGGACAAGGAATTTGTCAAAAAGGACGAGGTACAAACAAGGTGCTTCTTTCTCCCTACAAAAGGGGTGGGGGTAGCTGAGAAATTGTCCCCCCCTTTTCTTGGCCCTGAAGAGAAGACAGATGGGCCTCTTTCCGGTCCCCAATTTCTCTGCATCAGGTGGTCACTGAGTTTTTCTACTGAATGTCTATAAGTCAGGTCACTCTCTCTCTCTCTCTCTCTCTCTCTCTCTCTCTCTCTCTCTCTCTCTCTCGTTTCTGAGTTTTCCCTGGTGCAAGAGATACTGTGAATCCAGAAGTGATTGGCAAACAGTCTTGACATCTCAGAGAGCCAAATGCATTGCGGCTTGCTCTTCTGGGGCTGGTTCAAACCACTGTGTTAACAAGAGCCAGCACTCGGGTATTTTTAAACTAATTCATTATTTTACTTATTTTTGGTTGTGCTGGGTCTTCATTGATGCCTGCAGGCTTTCTCTAATTGCTGCAAGTGGGAGCTATTATCTAGTTACAGCGCACAGGCTTCTCAGCACTACAGTTTCTCTTGTTGCAAAGCGCAGGCTGTAGGCCCTCGGGCTCAGCAGTTGCGGTGCACGGGCTCAGCTACCCTGCGGCATTCGGGGTCTTCCTGGACCAGGAATCGAACCCACGTCCCCTTGCACTGGCGGATTCTTAACCACTGGAACACCAGGGAAGTGCAGCACTCAGTCTTTGTCCCCTGTTACGTAAAATCAGTTTTGTATAACTAATTTTTTTTAAAAAAAGCAAAACACAGGGATAGATATTATGTAAGATTTTCTGACTTTTTTTTCTGGCCATTATCTTTTCATGACCAGGTTTACTCCTGCAGTACACAGCGGACGGTTGGCAGTTTTGTGATACTTTTTATGCTATGCCATCAGCAGTCAAGGTGTCCAGATAAATCAGGTAACAGGGAGGCAGCAGAGACACCGCTAAGTTAGCTCTGTAACCGCCCAGCTGAGAAAAGTCCTCACTCACTCCCTTCTGTCCTGGGCAGAATTGCTGTGGTTTACATTTGCCAGAAATAGATGTGGAAATATTTTCTCTTGGCTAGACTTCCTTCTCTCTATTGTAGTATCAATAATTATGAAAAGATGAATACAGAAGAGGAGCAGTGTCGCTTTTGATCATCGCCACCCCTCCTGGAGCACCTACCGCAGACCTGCGTCCAGCACAGAGGCTCCCACCCCCACCCCTGCCCCGGCCCCTTCCTCCCCCTCCCCTCCCCCAACATCTGCACAAGTCGGCATTATTCATCCATTTTTACAGCTACATAAACTGAACGGCAGGAAGTTAAATAACTTGTCTGGGCTCATACTTCTGGTATGAAGTGGAACCTGGCTTCCAGCCGAGCTGTTTGCCTGCAGCGCCTCCCTCTCGCCCTTTAAAGTCTCAAAGCCTCCCTGAGTAACTTACTGGGGCTGACCTAGCACTTTCTGACTGTCCCTCTCGCATATTCACCCTCCTCTTTCCACGTACCTCTTCCCACCTCTTTCCAAATGGTTACTTTTTCCTTGTAATCGCACAACGATGACTTTCAAGGTCAACTGTAGACGCGGGGTGCCACTCTCTCACAACTGTGTTCAGTTTCTGTGCTTTCTTCTGAAGTTCACCCACGTGGACTTAATGAGCATATCGTTTTAAGAACTAAAAATGTATATCCTTCTTTTGCACTTAACATATCATAAATATATTCCCGTGTTTCTACATAATTATTATTAACTAACTTAACAACTGCATAATATTTCATCAATAGATATCAACCTTAAAACCATTTCTCCTCTGTTCAGTTGCTTACATTCCCCTATCATAAGTAATGTTACAATAAACATTTTTGAAGTATACACCCTTTTTCCTTTCAGTGGGATTTTTCTTTCAGTTAAATTTCCAAAAGTATGATTTTCGGACCAAAGTATTTGAATATTTTATGTCTGGCCATCTTTCATCCTGAAAACATAGGGATGAGTTCCAATGCAGACATCCCCCTCATCTGGGTTTTTTTTTTTTTTTTTACAACTTTATTTTAATTTTTAGCCTCCTGTGGGATCTTAGTTCCCAGACCAGGGATCAAACTGGCACCCCCCTGCTGGCAGCTCAGGGTTCCAACCACTGGACCACCAGGGAAGTCCCCCTTCCTCATCTTCTAAGATTAATCTGAGAGACACAGATTCAACTCATGGCTTCATTTCCCTCACACTTGACTGGGCATCGGGCTGGAGTACAGCCTGTTCACACTCAAGAGATGCTGCCAATTTCTGAATGTAAGCTAGACTTCTCCTGAGATCCTTGTGTTACCCAGTCAGATAGCAGGCCAGAAAGATAAAAATCATTACTCAGTGCTGGCAAAGGTATGAATTAGACACAGAAATAAACTATAAAGTGGAAGACTTCTCTGGAAGACAATTGGACAATATGTAGGAAAAGCTCTAAAAATGTATATATGCTTTAAGTCAACCAATCTACTTTAATAATTTAATCCCAAAGGGGGAAAGTCAAGGAAAGGTACAAATATTTAACTACAAACATAATCTTTATAGCATTTCTAAGAAAAGTGAAAATAGAAACAAATTTATGTCCAACAAAAAGACTTGGCTTTAAAAATTATGACATCTGTATATTGGAGTGTGCTAGGCAGTTATTTTAAACTATGACTGTAGATGACAATGTGTTAATGACATAAACACAGGCTTATAGTATATTTAATGAAAAAACAAACTAGCACTAAATATTTTACCTATTTGTTTAAAATATATAGACATAGAAGTATAAGATGCTTCAGTTATTAACAGTATTTGTATCTGCATATTGAAAGTAAAGGTTTTAAATGGTCTTCTTTTTTATTCATTTAAATATTTATTTATTTATTTATTTATTTGGCTGCCCCGGGTCTTAGTAGCGGCACGTGAACTCTGAGTTGCGGCACATGGGATCTAGTTCCCTGAGCAGGGATCGAACCCGGAGCCCCTGCTTTGGGAGTGCAGAGCCTTAGCCACTGGACCACCAGGGAAGTCCTGCTTTTTAATTTTTTTATACCACAGATACTATTGCTTTTATAATAAGAAATGAACAATGAAAGTTTATTCTTATTTGTACCCATTTCTGAAGCCTACAGGTACACAAAAACGCTTCCCATCCTCCACCCAGTTGAGACAGGAGCAAAAAGGACCGTCTACGTCATTCTGTGGAGTCTGTGTGTCCTTTCTCATCCATTCACCCAAACATCCAGGAGATAATGAAGGTGTAACCAGGACACAAAGGAAGGGGGGACACAAAGGAAGGGGGATGCCTCCACCCCTATAATCAGGGGCCTGGACTGCCCTCCCTGCGGAAGGAAGGAGGGACTCCCAGAGACAGTAAGGGTAGCAGGGAATAAATACTGCATCGCCTTCCTGTAGTAACCGGCTAGCTATATGACTAACCATCCCCAGGCTCAGGAGCTTAAAACAACAGACGTGTGCCATCTCTCACAGTGTCTGAGGGTCGGGAATCTGGGCGTGAGCTGGTGGTCAGTCACTGGTGGCTGACTCAGGCCTCAGGAGACTGAAGTCAAGCTGGGACTACAGGCATCTGAAAGGTCCACGCCCCAGGGCATCACGCAGTCCACAGGGACCGCGGCTCCTCACTAGCTTTGAACGAGCAGTGTCTACTGCCAGGGCTTCCTCCTCACCTCCTTTTCTCTTCCTGGCTTCCAACGCAGGTTTTAAATTATGGCCAACAAGAATGACCGACAATCTCCTGACGCTCTCACCTGAATCCTGGAAGGTCATCAGGGGTATCAAGTGGAGCGAAGAGTGGGATTTTAGGAAGAAGAATCAGTGTGACTTTTGCAGTCATCCAATGATTTGACTATAACGTTGTTCAGGGCTTACAGCAAAGCATTTAGTAGACTTGTTAAAAGTGAATGCAGGAATGAAGGGTTGAAGAAGGATAAATTTAAGTCTACTAACTGTTCGGTAAAATAAAAAGTGGACAACTCTGTGATGGTCCCCCAACACTCACCCTATCAAAAACTATTTCTGGCCTATGTAATTCTGGCCAGTGCACCATTGTATAATTGTATGATTAGTGCACCATTGTACAGTTTGTATGCTTAGTGAGTGCTAGGTTGCTTCAGTCATGTCTGACTCTCTGCGACCCTATGAACTGTAGCCCTCTGGGCTCCTCTGTCCATGGGATTCTCCAGGCACGACTACTGGAGTGGGTTGCCATTTCCTCCTCCAGGATATCATCCCGACCCAGGGATTGAACCAGCGGCTCTTACATCTCCTGCTTTGTCAGGCAGGTTCTTTACCTCTAGCACCACCTGGGAAGCCCTTTATGGTAAGTACCATGGTTTTTTCCTGCCTCTTGAGATTGGAAGACAAAGTCCCGAATATGGACTCAAGCTGACCGCATGATCGCGATATACTCTATTTGCATCAGGAGTCTTGAGCCTAGTAACAAGAGATAGAGAAGAATCTTATGGGCAAGACACAGAATGTGTCTAGGTGTAGAGAAAGGGTTGTACTGTGTGGAGAGTTTACCGGCTTACAGCTTTGAGAGAGACTGGGGGAAGTCCAAGGGGCCCAATGGTGGGCTCTCCTAACCTGGTAAACATGATAATATCTATCAGTGGGGTGGCAGGCGCTTAAACACAGTGTTGGTCAGGGTCTCCCAGGGGCCAAGGAGCCAGACCTGAACTCCCACTGGCTTGGAGAAGGGAGGCCGGGACTCAGAGGCAAGGACTTGAATTCCATCGGAGTTCTTTCTACCCATCCTCTTCTCTGCTTTCCTGGGTGTGGATTTCTTTCTCTCTGCCTACAGAGAGCTTTCCTCACACAGCAGTGGACGTGGGAGTCCACCTCACTGGGCTCCCAGTCAAAAGACTCTGACCAAAGAAGGAAGGGTTCTTCTGCTGGGTCCAGCCCAGAATACCCTGGGTTGGGACACTCTTTGGTGATGGGTCCATCTCTACACCAATCACTGGAGCCAAGAGGCTAGTTGTGTTTCCTTAAACTCTGTAAGTTTCACTTTCCTCATGTATAAAATAGAGATAGTATTAACACCAACCAGGACTTCCCTGCTGGTCCAGTGGTTAACACTCTGTGCTTCTAATACAGGAGACATGGGTTCGTTCTCTGGTCAGGGAACTAAGATCCCACATGCCATGTGGAGCGGCCAAAAAAAAAAAAAATTTGACACTAGCCACAGATGGTTATTATGAAGATTAAAATAATTTAAATGAGATAATGCATGTAAAGTATTAAATTCTGTAAGTGGCACATAGTAAATAAATGCTCCAGAAGTCTGTTGTCTATTTTGGCAATTGTTAAAGCTTTGTGATCTGCTCAAACCACAGCGTCTGGTCTTCTACTTGTAGCCCAAATGGTAAGGCCTTCTTGTCAACTCACCCCTATTCCTATGGCTAGACTGGAGTTATGTTGAATAATGTACATAAAATGCCACAAAATCACATGTGTAGGAAGGTGTGAGAAGGGCAGCAAAAGTTAAAACCAGAATCATACAGTTTAGGACTTAAAAGAAGTTTTCACTATTTCAGAGAATGAAACTTGCATCCTTACTTGCCCACCTAGAGGCAGAAAATATAAACTAGCGCCTTGTTGTTGTTTAGTTGCCAAGTTGTGTCTGACTCTTCTGCGACCCCATGGACTGTAGCCCACCAGGCTCCTCTGTCCATGGGATTTCCCTGGCAAGAATACTGAAGTGGGTCGTCATTTCCTTCTCCAGGGGATCTTCCCAGACCAGGGATCGAACCTATAAGTCCTGCATTGGGAGGCAGATTTTTTACCACTGAGCCACCAGGAACAGCCCTGAACTAGTGCCTAAGATCCTGTTATCATGAAATGATAGCATAATGGATTTGCACGCTGGTGAGCCAGTCTCAGCTAGCCTTGCTTTGCTCTAAGGCCTCTGCTTTTCCCTTCTGTAAAATGGGGATAATGATATTCCCCTTCGACTCCCACGCTGGGTTGCGGTGAGACTTAATGAGGTACTTTTGGTAAAACGCTTTGAGATTAGCTGATGAAAGGCTCTGGGAAGTCACTCAGCTCTATTATACAGACTCTTCATGATCACGTGTGTTTGAAGAAGCTGGTTGGCACTACTTCAGACAACTGCGAAGAAACACAGATACGCTAAACTGTCTTTTTTTTTTTAAACTGTCTTTTTAAATATAGAGATTAAATCAAAATGGAAAGTTTGGCCCAGTTGCTGTCTTGTCCGAGTAAGGCCTCGTGCCGGCATCGTGTGGGATCTTTGTTCCCTGACCAGGGTTGAACCCATATCCCATGCACTGGAAGCGTGGAGTCTTAACCACCGAACTGCCAGGCAGGTACTCCGTTTCCTCATTTTAACTCTTCCATTCGTTCTTCGGGTCAAGCATCATTCATTACACCAAGGTGTCAGACCTCCTCTACCACAGTTGGAGTTTCAGTTAGATAATGTGAATTTTGGATGAATTACCATTGAGTTAACAACATATGAGTTATATGCTAGTTATTTTATATCTCAACAAAACTGGGAGAAAAACCTCCAATATATGAGGAAAGATAATTGTGTGCTATATAAGAGCAAATTGAAAAACTTTTTGTTTTAAAATGAAGTATAGTTGATTTACAATATTGTGTTTCAGATGTACGGCGCAGGGATTCAGAATTTATACATGTTATAGTCCATTGTAGGTTATTACAAGATAATACGTGTAACACCCTGGGCTATATAGTATATCTGTGTTGCTTACCAATTTTATACATAGTAGTTTGTTAGTCCCATTCCCCTAATTTGTCCCTCCACCTTTCCCTCTCCCGACCTCTGGTAACTACTAGCTTGTTTTCTAAATCTGAGTGTATATACTTTGATTTATATTATTTCTTAGATTAGCCAGTTGACTTATTTCACTAAGTTTAACATTCTTTAAGTCCAACCATGTTACTGCAAATCGCGTTATTTCATTCTTTTTATGGTTGAGTAACATCCCATTGTATATATGTACTACATCTTTTTTATCCAGTCATCTGTTGATGGACATTTAGGTTACTTCCATGTCCTCACTATTGCAAATAGTGCTGCTATGAACACTGGGGTGCACGCATCTTTTTTAATTAGTATTTTCATTTGAAAAATAGTTTTTTAGGACTTCCCTGGTGGCCCAGTGGTTAAGACTCTGCATCTTCACTGCAGGCAACAGAGGTTCAATCCCTGGTTGGGGAACTAAGATCCCATGGCCAAAAAAAAAAAGGAAAAATAGTATTCCAATAACATACTGAAATAACAATTGAACTATTAAAAACACATTAACCCAATGGTATGCCAGTGGCAGCTGATACTGGCTTATGAGAACTGATTGTTAAATTTTTAGGAATTTTTGGAACAAGTTGTTAAATACAGTTATTTTCAAAGCTATATTACATAAGCTTACAATTTTAAAAATGACACTGCAAGCAATGGTAATAATTTCTCAAAACTTACCACTTCATAGTAATTTTGCAATTATATATTCTTTTGAGTTTATTTAGCTACTCTTTATGTCTATTGTGTCTGTATGGTAAAAATATTATATAACGATGTGCTTCTCAGCATTCCTTCCCATCTGTATGTTCAGTGCTGTTCTTTTAGTCACTCGAAATAGCCATACTAGGAGGACTGACCCACCAGAAACTGGACCAGTACAAATCAGGGCCTCCCTCTCCCCGCAAGAGCCACTTGTGAAACATGTACTGATATACCTTGTCTAGACTCCTAAGGACAAAGAGAGAATAGGAATGGAGACAAAAGTAGGCAAAAAAAGTCAACAATATTCGGGAAACTAAAAAAGTAGATGAAAGAGAGGTCATTAATTTAGCAGAGAAGATACAGCCAAAACCTAAGCCCACAGGGAGGGAAGCCTGGAAGAAGCAAACCAGCTTCCGCAGAACCTGAGAAAGAAACAGAGATCGGTTCCCCCCTTGTAGGACATGGGTGCAGGTGCACTGAAGATAAACGTGTTGAAAATTAGTGCAAGGAACCAGGAGATGCCCTACCTGTCTTCCTGCAAACCTGCACAGCCAGGCCACACCCCTGCCCAGCGCTGGGAGAAAAGACTGAATCAGAGGTCACGTGGACAGCGAGTGCTACAGGGAGTTGGCAGATGACCCGCTGCTGAAACAGAAGTAAATGACAGTCTGCACTGGGGATTGTAACAGCCGCAGTCTCCTCCCCCATCTTGGCTCCCGGAGTGCTGGCAGTGAGGCTTACACCCCACAAGCAGACCAGATGATTCATCTCCAGGGAAGCTGGTGAGGCCAAGAGAAAAGACTTACAGAGACTGACCTAGCAGGAAACATCCAGATCGCTGCAGAACCACCAGCCTGGAGCCCACTGGACCACAAACCTAAGGCACACACATCACTTTAGTATGAGCACCAAGCCAGTAGACACCAGAGGGAAGACCCTAACATGAAGAAAAGTTATTTGCAAAGTCCAGTTCTATATCCAGACAAGCTACCAAGTGCAACAGAAGAATAAAGACACTTACAAGTCCCCCAAACATTTATCTGCCATGAACCCTTTCTTAGCAATCTACTGAAGGATGTGCTCCAACAAAACAAAGGATATCCCAAGAAAAATGACAGGAGCTCTGGGAAACAGAGGATCCAACAGGAAGAGAAGGAAAGAGGATCCTCAGAATGATGCTGAAGGGAAACTCTGAGATGTAAGTACAACCAGTTGAGGGGGAACCAGCTCCAACCAGCTCTGAGTCTGGAGCAGGAAGACAAATCCAGGAAGACAACCCACAGGGAGAGAACAACTGAGAGATTACGACATGTTCATCACTTTGAGGCGAACCTGAGGATGAATTACTCAAAAACACCCCCCAAAATACACAGTTAAACACACAAGGCAATTATTAACTCCAAGGTGGGGGGAAGATGTACCAGAATCAAAATACAACCATAGTACGCTACGTATACAAACAGGCTTCCCAGGTGGCTCAGTGGTAAAAAAAAAATCTACCCGCCAGTGCAGGAGGTGTGAGTTAAATCCTTAGATCAGGCAGATCCCCTGGAGAAGGAAATGGCAACCTACTCCAGTATTCTTGCCTGGAAAATCCCACAGATGGAGGAGCCTGGCAGGCTATAGTCCATGGGATTGCAAAGAGTCGGACACAACTGAGCTACGAGACGACAACACCATGTATACAGTCAAAATAAGATGAAAACTGATCAGTAATTTAATCAGAAATTGTGAAGTCCCATAATTTATAATATTTTAACGTGCACATGCCTTTCACATTTTAACATCTTGAAAGTCAGACTGCATCTTCCCATCAATGTGATAAGACAGTGATCCTGGTGGTCCACTGATTAAGATTTCAAGTTTCCAATACAGGGGGAGAGGGTTCAATCCCTGGTTGGGGAACTAAGATCCCACATGCCTCCCAGTGTGGCCAAAAAAAAAGTACTGTTTCTTAATTTAACTGGGGAACACATTTGTTCTTTCGTAGTGACTCATAGATAATGGTACATCTTATGATAGTTGGCTTTTAAGATGAGAAAATGAAGGAGTGAATACCTGTGTCCAGGAGGGGAGAAGAAAGCCAAACCCTCATCTTCCACAGCAATAAGTCAGTAGAAGATTTATCAAATTATCAAAGATGCAGCTTTACAAACATATTATTTAGACTGATGGCAGCACATACCAGGAGTACCACTGAAATCACAGCCAGCAGTTGACTCGGGACAACAGTAACGTAACTGGAGGTAAGAATGGGTGAGTCAGGAAGCACTGGGTTGTGATGTTTTTATAAGCCTTGTACACATGTGAATCTTTGGTGGTGGTGGTGTTAGTGGTTCAGTTGTGTCCGACTCTTTCCGACCCCATGGACTGTAGCCCACCAGGTTCCTCTGTCCATGGGATTCTCCAGGCAAGGACACTGGAGAAGGTTGCCCTCCTCCAGGGGAATCTTCCCAACCCAGGGATCAAACCTGGGTCTCCTGCATTGTCAGGTGGATGTGAATCTTTAAACTATACATACTAGAAGTCAAAGTAATATGTACAGAAATAAGAATAATAAAATTCAGTGCTCCATTTCAAGCAAGAAGTTCTCAGATCGTGAAAATGGAGACAGATCTTTGTGGTCTCCGCACCAGGATGAGGAGTCTGTCTCTGCACCCCATCCCCAGCTGGTCTTAGGAAGTGCGGCTCTTGGGTGACCTGGACATTGTCCCACATGCCACCTCTCGCCTCCCATCTCAGGAAACCCAGCTGCCTGATTTGTCACTCTCAGATGAGACAGCCGGTCTTCGGGGAAAGGGGAAATGGCAGGGCACACGACACATGTTTCACATACTGGTGCTCCCCAGAGCCCTGGAGAATGAGAAAGGAAGCCGGCGGTTTGGCAGGTGCGGAGGCCCCTTCCTGCAGACATCTGTCAGTGGTTCTGGATGCCCAGGCCCCTCCCTTCACAGAGGAAGAACCCTGGATTCCTGATGAGATGAGGCGCCAGCTTGCACCAGCTGCGCGCCAGGCTGGAAAGAGAGGGTGAGAAAACCAGAAAAAGAGCCCACTGGAAAAGCAGGAGCTGCCGGACCCTCAGATGTCAGACCTGGAGGCCTCCCTGGCTGTTCCCAGGACATCCGGCGCTTCTGCCAGGGAACTGGCTGAGGTCACTCTTGCTGGTAGTGATCTGGAATAAGCACCCCAGGGAGCTCAAGGTGGGGACCAGCATTTCCCATCCCCTGCCCATCAGACTGACATTCAGCTGCTGTGAAAAGCTGCAGCAGCTGGGGGGAGGGGGTCCTCCCCGGGTCCCCCACACCTCCCACCATCCTGCAACCAATGGGGGAACATATGGCCCAGCAGGGGGCCTCTGGGAGCTGGCGCCGAGGCCCCCCCACGCTCTGATTGGTCAGGCTTGCTTGTTAAATATTTTAAATATCACTCCCTAAGCCAGATCTTATCCATGAGAGGCCAGAAAGCAGCTTCCTGCAGAAACCCCTCCACCTTCCTCTCCCGCCTCTTTCTCCCTCCCGGAGCCCAACGTTTGTCAGAGCAGCACGCCAGGGAGTGTCCTCTGTAGTAAAAATATCTTTTTTCTCTCTGTGCGAGAGGAGAGGCCCTTTTCTCATTCCCCGGGGAGGGCCCTGATGCTCCAGACTGCAAGGAAATGCTCCTATGTGCCTCTTCCTTCTGCTTCCCTAACTAGTTTATGCTGATGAAATTAGGTTAAAATGGCCAGGGAATGGTCCTAAAGGGGGAAAATGAAGTTACTAGAGGGAATGTGCAGCCTCAGGGGAACGTGCCAGTCAGGAGGAAAGCAGGCATGAACTGGGTGGTGTGTCCAGTCCAGCCGGGCTGGCTGGAGGCCTCTGGGTACCACACACTCTCGCATTGGCCACCAGGGTCCCTGTTTCCCACCACCTCCCCGCTCTCTCTCAGCTGCCATTCTCCATTTCCAGCCACTGCAGAAGAGGGGTTCCCCCAAGCCCTGTGAGGGGTCCCCCAAGCCCTGTCAGGGCTCAGGTCTCAGATATGAGGATGTCCCTAAGGATGCTCTGGGCATCTTTCACGAAGACTTGGGGAGGGGACTGCTCTTTCTGCCACGTGGAGGTTTAACTGTTCTCTTACCCTCAGATGGACGCACGCTTGGGTCTCCCCAAAGACGGGGCCCCCCAGCTCTCCTGGCTCAGGGAGAGCCAGGTAACCCCAGGGCACCCCGCAAATGGCCTCTGGCCCCCCGGATGTGCGCTGTCATCTGAGGGACACGTCAATGTGTTCTCTCCTACCTCTGTAGAAAACTTTCTTGGCCTGTCAAAGTTGTAACACTTGGGGCAATTTAGCAGATGATCTTTTTCGGTTTGTTTTTTATTTTGCTTGCTTGTTTTTATGTGATATCAAAGGCAGGCTGCAGAGGACTTCCCTGGTGGTTCAGTGGTTAAGAACCCGCCTGCCAATGCAGGGGACATGGGTTCTATCCCTGGTCCAGGAAGATTCCATACGCTCGGGGGCGACTAAGCTCATGCACCACAACTTTTGAGCCCACATGCCCTAGAGCCCATGCTCCTCAACCATGAGAAGCCCACGCAACTCAGCTGGAGAGCAGCTCCCACTTGCTACACCTAGAGAAAGCCTGAGCGCACCAATGAAGACTCAGTGCAGAAAAAAATAATACATAAATAAAAAATTATTAAAAAAAAAAAAAGCAAGCAGCAGAGTGGAAAGGGCCCAACCAGTAAAGACTTGGAAAACCAGTGCAAATCCTTGTCTCTCTGACCAAGGCCTTCTCTTCCTGCAATGCCTCCCCCAAAGGGATGTGGTAAGTAGTAAATTTAACCCAGTTTGTAAAATGCCTTAAAAAGTGTAAAGTAGCCGTGTGAATTTAAGGAGCACTGGTTTTCTCTTCCGTTCTAGCAAACTCGTGACCACTCTGCTTGCACTGGCTGCTTGGGATGGGATCTCTCCTCCATCATGGTGGGTGGGCTGCAGCGTGTCAAGGATGCCTAAGGCCCTGTTAAAGCAACACAGGCGCTGGGCCAGCCAGGGCGGGTGACCAGATGGCCAGAGTAGAAGACCTGATGTGTAGATGTGGCTTGCTTGACCCAGAGAAGAGCAGCTGGTCCAGGGGGCTGTGGTTACAAGTCTTCAAATGCATCCTTTGCAGGGAAAAGATGCAGGTCTCCTATACAGCTCTGAGAGGTGAAACCAAGCGGGCTCAGTGCTAGGATTTAAGAGGTCAGATATTTTTTTTCTCTAACCATCTTAACCATTTAAAAGTGCATAATCCAGTATTGTTGAATATATTCACATCATTGTACAACAGATCTAGAACCTTCTCATCTTGCAAAACTATACCCATTAAGTTAATTAAGTTAAATTAATCTATACCCATTAAATACTAATTCCCACTCACCCAAGCCCCTTTCTCCATTCTGTTTCTGTGACTGTCACTATTTTACACACTTTCTGTGAGTGGAATCTCACAGTATCTGTCTTGTTGTGACTGACTTATTTCACTTAGTGTGGTTTAGTCACTAAGTCATATCTGACCCTTTGCGACCCCATGCACAGTAACCCACCAGGCTCCTCTGTTCACGGGATTCTCCAGGCAAGAATACTGGAGTGGGTTGCTATTTCCTTCTCCGGGGATCTTCCCCACCCAGAGATCAAACCTAGGTCTCCTGCATTGCAGTCAGATTCTTTACCACCTGAGCCACCAGGAAAGCCCTCACTTAGTGTAGTGGGCTTTAAGTTCATCCATATTGCAGCCTGTGATAGGACTGTCTTCTTTTTCTAAGGCTATATAATATTTCACTATGTGTATAGAGCGCATTTATCTACTCACCTGTTGACTGGCATTTGAGTTGCTTTCACTGTTATTGTGAATAACAGTGCAATAAATATGGATGAGCAACTACCTCCTTGAAATCCTGCTTTGAATTATTTTGGGCATATGCCCAGGAGTGGAATTGCTGGATTATATGCTAGTTCTATTTTTCATTTTTTGAGGAAACTCCATACGGTTTTCTATAGTGGCTGCACCATTTTACATTCCCAGCAACATTGCACAAGTGTTCCAATGTCTCCACATTCTTGCCTACACTTGTTATTTTCTCATCTGTTGACAGTGACCATCCTCATGGCTATGAGGTGATATCTCATTGAGGTTTTGATTTGCATTTATCTGATGGCTAGTGATACTGAGCATCTTTTCATATGTCTGTTGGCCATTTTTATATCATCTTTGGAGAACTGTCTGTTTAAGTCCTCTGTCCATTTTTAAAGTGGGTTATTTATTTTTTGTTGTTTTGGTTGATTTCTAAAAGTTCCTTATAAACTCTGGATATTAATTCATTATGAGATAACATGATTGGCAAATATTTTCTCCCATTTTGTAGGTTGTCTTATTATTCTGTTGATTGTTCCGTTGACATGCTGAAGCGTTTAAACTTAACGTGGTCTCATTTGTCTATTTTTGCTTTTGTTGTCTAAAGGCATATTTTCTGAAAGGCATATTAAAGAAGTAAAGTGATACATGTACAGGTTAAAAAATGTCAAAATAAAGATATATATAGATATAAACATTTGTGTATGTCTTCCTGTACATATATCCATACACATGCACACATAAAATTCTCCCTGCTACCCCTGACACCCAGGCTCACAGTTTCCTTTCTCAGAGACAGCCACAGTTGTCAGTATCTTTCTAGATAAAACTTTAACATATATTCATGCATATCTTTATTTTCAATTATATAAATGTCATATGTATCTTTTTAAATTTTCTAATACATTTTATTTGGAAAACTTTACACATCTAAGGGTTTGGAAGGCATCAGTAATTTTTTAAACTATAAAATATGTTCTGCACCAGAATTTCTTTCTCTTCACATGTATTATTGAGCCTTTCCTCACTAAACAACCTAACCAGGGGCAGAAGAACCAATGTAAAGACTCTCTACTCTCTCATGTCAGCCCAAGAGAATGGCTTCATTGTTTAACAGCTGCCTGATACTCCATAGAACAGACACTCCATAATTTGTTTAATCATTGCCCTGGTTAAACATTTAAATTACGTCCAGACTTTTGCTTCAATGAATATCTTTGACACATGTCTTTGAGCCCTTGGGGACTATATAGCTGTACAGTAAGTGATTAAAAGTGGAATTTCTGGTCAAAGGCTTTATGGATTTTACACTTCAATAGATATTGCCACATAGTGGGTAGTGAGTGTGTGTGAAAGTTGCTCAGTCATATCCGACTCTTTGCAACCCCAGGCACTATACAGTCCATGGGATTCTCCAGGCCAGAATACCTCAGTGGGAAGCCTTTCCCTTCTCCAGGGGATCTTCCCAACCCAGAGATCGAACCTAGGTCTCCCACATTGAAGGTGGATTCTTTACCAGCTGAGCCACAGGGAAGCCCAAGAATACTGGAGTGGGTAGCTTATCCCTTCTCCAGTGGGTCTTCCCAACCCAGGAATCAAACCAGCATCTTCTGCATTGCAGGTGGATTACTTACCAACTGAGTTATCAGGGAAGCCCATAGTGGGTAGATTTTACCACAAATTAAGAGAGAATTTTAGCAATCTAAACTGCCCTGAGTGGTATGGATTACTTTAGGAGACTGTGGGTGCTTTAAGGAAATCAAGACCAGGTCACAAATCAACTTGTCAAGAATATTACTGGATGTATTCAAGCACTGTAACCTCATGGACCACGAAGTCCCTTTGACTTTGATATTGCAGCTTTCTTATAAAAGGTATAACCCAAGAGACTTCACATTTTTTTGCTGAATATTGCTCAGTGATAAGCAAGATGTGGGCTTGATCTTCACTGAGAGGTGAACGAAGGTTGTCTATTAATACAACACATGCCAGAAGAGGCCCCTGGGTGAAGCGATATTCTAAATTAAGGACTCGCACATGCTACGCTTATACCACGTGGCCCTGGGCAGGTGGTTGGAGTGGACATGTGGAGGCCCTCCTTGTCCTCTCCGTCCATCATCACTCATATTGTGCACATCCGGAACTCCACATACAGAAGAGTGCCCTGCAGGAGGTGTGGCCAACAGGGAAAGCTGCTTCTGCAAGAGCCCTCGGTCAGGGTCCTTGGGAGCAGAACCACAACCTGTGTGTTGTAATCCGACATGAGGAGCCTGCTCATTCCCTTCACTAATTAGAGAACAGAGGCTTCCCGGGGATGGAAAGTCCCCTACCTTGCGCCAGCTCATTTAATTTCCAGCTATTGATTTTGTTTTTGGAAGAGCTTTCCTGAATATTCATTGGAAGGACTGATGCTGAAGGTGAAATGCCAATCCTTTGGCCTCCTGATGCGAAGAACTGACTCATTGGAAAGGACCCTGATGCTGGAAAAGATTGAAGGCGGGAGGAGAAGGGGACAACAGGGGATGAGATGGTTGGATGGCATCACTGACTCCATAGACATGAGTTTGAGAAAGCTCCAGCAGTTGGTGATGGACAGGGAAGCCTGGTGTGCTGCAGTCCATGGGGTTGCAAAGAGTGGGACATGACTGAGCGACTGAACTGAACTTCTTATATATACCAAACTGAGCTGAAATCTGTCCCCCTTTAAAGTCCGTTTACTGGCTTTAGTTTTTCCTTATAGAGTCATTAAAAACAAGATTCTTCGCCTACATTCTAGGCCTTAAGATGCCTGAGAGCACCCATCAGGTGTCCACTCAGTCTTCTCCTCTTTGGGTTCAGTCTCAAGTCTGCACCGATTTCTTATGTGGCATGTTCTCCAGATGTCCACCACTGTAGTTCCTCTATCTGAACATCTATCTTCCAAGCGGTCAAAGGCCGCTGACAGGGTGCTGCCCAGCACTGGGCCTGCCCCTGGCCAGGGAAGGATGAGATGGAATTGTTTCCTTGTTTTCCTGTGGTCCTTTTCTTTTAAACAATGGAGCCTATAAATGGCAGGCCAGAGATTTCTTGCTTCTTCAACCTAACATGGCTTTCCACTTTTTGGGTAAAAGCCTTCTGACTTCCCATTAGGAAATTCCTCTTCCCTCATTCTGACAAGTTTTGAGGGCACCTCAGTCAGGATTCTCCCTGCTCCCTCCTACGGGGGTGGGAGGGGACATAGAGAACCCACTTGAAGCCATTCAGAGTCTGGTTCCTAGGACTGTGAGCCTTGGGGAGAATGATGTAACAGAAGACAGCTGAGCAGACAGAGCATGGAGGGACAGAGTCTGTCCATTCATTCCTGCTAACAGCCTGATCCTCTTCTTCCTGAGCCTTGGCCCTTCCGCATCCAACAACTATTCCTTCCAGCAAAGTCCTCCAACACAACTAAGTATGTCAGAGTCTGTTTCCATCACTTGCAGCTAAAGCATTCTGACCTCATCAGACAACCTTGCCCTTGTATCTGTCCCAACAGGGGCGTGTTGTGGATCAGACTCCAAATCTCTTTCATAGGTTATGATCTGTTTCTGTTCACACTTCTGACACCAAAGTTATGTATGTTTGTTTGTTGTTTTCCCCCAACACCAACTAATTTTCCAGCTCTCTGGACACCAACTGGGTGTTCTAATTCAGTTCTAACACTTACTCCCCAGAGTCAGCAGGGATCCCACAGGTTCAGGGCTCAGTCCTACAAAACTGCACCTTCTTCAGGTGCCAACCGCAGGTCCCAGGGCCTCCTGTCATTTGACCCATGACCGGCCAGCTAGAAAATCAGAGGTTCTCACAGCTCCCTCTTCAGATCCAATAATTTGCTACAACAACTCACAGGGAAAGGGTTTACTTACAGTTTTTGTTGCCATTTAGTCACTGCTGCTGCTAAGTCACTTCAGTCGTGTCTGACTCTGTGAGACCCCATAGACGGCAGTCCACCAGGCTCCTCTGTCCCTGAGATTCTCCAGGCAAGAATACTGGAGTGGGTTGCCAGTTCCTTCTCCAATGCATGCATGCATGGTAAGTCACTTCAGCCGTGTCCGACTCTGTGCGCCCCCATGGACAGCAGCCCACCAGGCTCCCCTGTCCACAGGATTCTCTAGGCAAGAATACTGGAGTAGGTTGCCATTTCCTTCTCCACATTTAGTCAATAAGTCATGTCCAATTCTTTTGCAACCCCTTGAACTATAGCCCGCCAGGCTCCTCTGTCCATGGAATTTTCAGGCAAGAACACTGGAGTAGGTTGCCATTCCCTTCTCCAGGGATCGAACCCTGGTCTCCCACACTGTAGGTGGAATCTTTACCATCTGAGCCACCAGGGAAGTCCAGTGTGTTATAAAGGATATAAAGGATACAAATGAACAGTCAAATGGAAGAACTGCATGGGGCATGGTATTAGGGGAGGTGTTAGGTGGAGCTTCCACATCCTTTCTGGGCACATCACCGTCCCAGGACCTCAGAGTGTTCACCAACCCAGAAGCTCTCTAAACTCCATCATTTAGGGGTTTTGGTGGAACTTTCATTATATATTGATCAAATCTTTGGCTTCTGGTGATTAGCTCAAGTCTCTAGTCCCTCTCTCCTCGCTGGAAGCCTGGAGGTGGGGTGAAAAATTCCAATGCTTTAATCACTTAGCTGGTTCCTCTAGTAACCAGTCGCCATCCGGAAACTCTCAAGTGCCCCTTCCCTGAAAAAAGTTACTTCATTAGCATAATCTCAGGTTTGGTTGAAAGGGGTTTATTCTGAGTAACAAAAGTTGCTCTTCTCAGCTCTACTGGGGCTTCTCTGTTGGCTCAGATGGTAAAGAATCTACCTACAATGCAGAGGAGACCAGGGTTTGATGCCTGCATCGGGAAGATCCTCTGTAGAAGGGAATGGCAACTCCATTATTCCCACTCCAATACTCCCACTCCAGTATTCTTGACTGGAGAATCCCCCAGACAGAGGAGCCTGGCGGGCTACAGTCCATGGGCTCTCAAAGAGTTGGACATGACTGAGCGACTAACAGTTTTAGTTCTATGACTCAGGAAAGTCCAAAGTTTTCAGAAGCTCTTGTACCAGGAGCTGGGGAATGGTGACCAGATACAGGTTTCTTATTCTGTCATAGGACCACACAGGTGCTGCCATTAACTCACACGTCCCCTAGTTCTGTACTTGGAAAGTCGATTCGGGCCAAAAACATAGCCTTTGAGGATCACGAGTCTCCCTCGTCTGATCCCATCTATTTGTCACAAGATAGCTGTCTGCTGAGTTGCCAACTTACATCAAGATTCATTCAAGCCACTGCCAAAGCATAAAGCACCTAATCAGAGCTCATGAGTATCTGTGGCTAACCTACCCTGTGCCTGTCTTCAAAGCAAGATAATCAGTGTTCACAGAGGTTTCCTAGCTGGCCAATAAGTGATGAGCCTGAGCTTCAAACCCAAGTCTGGAAGCCCCAAAGCCAAGGAGAAATGAGGGATTCTCACAGGGTTCACAGCCCACAAGCAACCTGGGGAGAAGCTGTATTTTCAACTATTTCGGACGACCTGGAAGAAAAAGGTGGAAGAAGTCCACGGGGCCTCCTTCAGGATGCAAAAGCCCATCTCAGACTCTGTGTGAGGCTGGAGGCAGATGCTTCCCACCCTCCCTGGGTAAAGCAACTGGAGATTCATTCCCTATTGACCAAAACTCCACGACAAGAATAGCAGGACAGTTAAGGGAGGAGGCTGGGCCCTGCTCAGACCACAGATCTCTCGTTCTCGGAGTCAGGAGACCTCCCCAACCACACATGTGCAGAAAGGCTCCTTGGAGGCCAAAGGGGAAAATTGTCAAGGGATGCTCTACCCAGATGCCTTTGCAGTAAAATCCCATCTTGGCTAAGAGATGCGTGGGAATCCATGGGAGGATCCTGAGATATACCAATATGAATTGTGAACCAGGCAAATCAAAATAACTGGCCAAAGGAAACCAGAAGAAATGCCCCACAAAGGTAATTCAAATGACCATGAGGGTGCGACTCAGGCACTCTCCCTCTGAGTCTGCCTGTGTGCCTATCCACACATACTGTACTCTTTTCCTCTTAATAAATACTTGACTTGTTTCGCTGCTTTCCATCTTTGTGGCAATTCTTTTCTGCAAAGCCGAAGGACCAGGGCCCTTGTCTCTGATCACTGGTCTAGCGGCTAGGATCAGATGCTCTCACTGCCGCGACCCAGCCCAAGCTCCCCTCCAAGTCGTTGCAGGCTGAGGCTACCCGAGACCACAGATGCTAATTAACAGGCAGAAGTTGAATTCGCTGAGTGCTGAGATGGAGGTTTAAGGCATCAGATTCCCTGTGACTGAGAGCTCGTGGGGAAGGCTCCTCCCACCTGGCTTGTCCCGCATCTGGACGGACAGCTTGATGCACTGCCCATGAGTGTGGCAGCATCTTTTGGGTTCGGAGGTCATGAGAAAAACAGCCCTGCTTCTCACAGTACCCGCTCACCCCGCCTCCTCTCCCCAGCTGCCTGTCTTGCTCCAGCAGGGACGGCTCTCAGGAGAGGGAATTAACAGTATAAGAGATCTAACATGAACAAAGACAAGACAAACATTGTGGGAAATGTAAGTTATATTAACATAGATCTAGATGTTGCTTTTACTCGAGTTCTTGTTTGTTTTTGTTTTTTATTTTATTTTTGGTTGGTTGGCTGTTTTGTTTTCTCACCCAGCTTTGGGAGTTTCAGAGCCTGATTTTTATAACCTCGGTCACTGGGAGAAACTCAACTGATTCCTGTCACTTTAAACATCCTTTTCTCATCACAGCATCTAGAGTACATTTCCTCTTCTTTTTCAACATATCACATTTCTTGGCAGAAATCTCTAGCAGAAAGCACCAAAAATTTTATAATGAGGATAAAAATCAAAATTTCACACATCAGATTTCTCTTGTAGACTATTTCTTCCTGTTCAGTCTTACCCTATTTTAACTTTATTTTAGTGGCTAACGATTTAAAATTTGATTTCAGCATAGTCCATTCATTGTGCAGGGTTTTGATGCCTAGGGGCACTTGTTCTCTGCTCTGACTTTAAAGTTTCTAAACGGAAACTTTGTCTGTGTCACGTTCCAGCAGCAGTCCTCTTTCCGCTCAAGTTCCCAGGGTAAACCCCAGAAGAACCTCCCTGCTTTCCCTGTCTCCATTTCACTTGACTTCTGAGGTTTTCCATTTTAAAATGTGTGCTGTGTTCTTGCTTCCAGAATAAATGTTCGTGATTGTCCTTAGGAGTAAAGGTCAAGTTCAAACCCCAGATACCAACACGCACTGCAGGAGCCACGAGAAGAACGGTTCAGTGAATGACCAAACCCAGCCAGCGGGCAAAAGGGGCTTTGCCACTTCCAGCCGAATCACCATGGTCCCCAGACCGTCTGCTTTTTCCCCTGAAAGTGCCTTCCTGTCTCTGCTCAGTGACTCACTCCATCACAAATGTGACCCAGTTTGTTTGGCAAGCTGTGGATTTTTTTAACTCCTGCTGCTTTCCCTGGTCACGACTCTCTCACAGGCGCTCAGCGACTCCCTCTCGGCGTCCGTCTGGTCTCACTGCCGGGCTGGATGCATGGCTTTCTCCCCAGCTGTTCCCTTCCAGCCCTCTCTCCTCTCCCGAGAAAATCCATATTCCATTTGCTTTTCTACAGCATTCTGGTATCTCCACAGTCTCCTTAAAATAAACACTCAGCTCCAAGGAAAGCAGCAGGCAGAACCCACGGAATTGTACCAGCTCAGGAACCTGCTCTGAAGGCAGAGTGGGGTGGGGAGCTGGACAAGGGAGGTTATCAGGTTTAAGGCTGTCCATCATCTCCAAGAGCCTTGGATTCACGTTGTTTCATTTAACGTCCTTGATCGCCCACGGCACAGGTGTAAATGGTCCTTCTGTTTCACGGTAGGAAAGCAAGGTTCAAAGAGGTAGAGAACCTGGACTTCCCTGGCGGTCCAGTGGTTAAGCATCCGCCTTCCAATGCAGAGGACGCAGGTTCAATCCCTGGTCTGGGAAGTAGGATCCCGCCTGCCTTGAAACAGCTAAGTCTGGAACATAACACAGATCCAATGCAGTCAAAACAGGTGAAGAACTTGTCAATACTGAGAGTAAGAGAGAGGCCAGGAGCTGAACTCATGCTTTTAAAAACTGCTGTATAATTTACATTCAGTAAAATACATGGGGACTGCCCTGGCAGCACGGTGGTTAAGAATCCACCTGCCAATGCAGAGGGCACAGGTTCAATCCCTGCCTCAGGAAGATCCCACATGCCACAAAGCAACTAAGCCCTTGCACCACAACTACTGAAGCCCATGCTTTCTCGAGCCCACTACGCACAACTAATGAGCCCCGTGTGCCACAACTACTGAAGCCTGTGTGCCTAGAGCCTGTGCTCTGAAGCAAGAGAAGCCGCCTCAATGAGAAGGCCACACACCACAACTAGGCAAAGCCCAGGAGCAGCCACGAAGACCCAGTGCAGCCAAAAATAAAAATAAATAAAACACATAGATCTTCAGTGCTGTTTGATGAATTTTGACAAATGTATATACTTGTGTAAACAACCCCCTAAAAGGATCTAGAACATCCCTATAACCCACAAACTCTGCACCCACACACACCCCTTTCCTAGGAAACCTGCCACCACATTCTGGCTTCTCCACCCTAGACAACTTTGTCTTGAACCTGTCTTCTGATGCCAAACTCAATATTCCACGTTCTGCCCTTTTTCTATTACACCATGTGGGTCCTTGAAATGAGCTCAGTCGCACCCACCTGGCCAGCATATCTATAGACAGAGGACTGTGGGGAGCCAGGCCATAGTCTTTCAGCTGAAAAAGTAGATGAGCTGGTGGAGTGGACCCCGGGGCTTGCAATCTGGTGGGGACATAGGGAGCTCAATCCCCAAACCACACAAAAGGCCTCCCTACAAAGTCCACTGTGACATTCGACTCACTGCTTGCTACCTCAACAGCACTTGTTCTCCAGAGGGTTTCTGAAGGAAAATTATCATAGGGTTTAAAAGAGAGGGATCAGAATTCAGCTTTGAGATCAAAGACACCAGACTCCAATCTGGTGGAGAAAGATTGCCAGAAGAAATATCAACAACCTCAGATATGCAGATGATACCACCCTTATGGCACAAAGCGAAGAGGAACTAAAGAGCCCCTCGATGAAGGTGAAAGAGGAGAGTGAAAAAGCTGGCTTAAAACTCAACACTCAGAAAACTAGGATCTTGGCATCCTGTCCCATCACTTCATGGCAAACAGACAGGGAAACAATGGTAAGTCACAGACTTTATTTTCTTGGGCTCCAAAATCACAGTGGACGGTGATTGCAGCCATGATAATAAAAGACACTTGCATCTTGGAAGAAAAGCTATGAAAAACCTAGATAGTGTATTAAAAAGGAGAGACATTACTTTGCCAACAAAGGTCCTTATAGTCAAAGTTATGGTTTTTCCAGTAGTCACGTATGGATGTGAGAGTTGGACCATAAAGAAGGCTGAGTGCTAAAGAACTGATGCTTTTGAACTGTGGTGTTGGAGATGACTCTTGAAAGTCCCTTGGACTACAAGGAGATCAAATCAGCTAATCCTGAAGGAAATCAACCCTGAATATTCATTGTAAGGACTGATGCTGAAGCTCTAATACTTTGGCCACCTGATGCAAAGAGTTGATTCATTGGAAAAGACCCTGTTGCTGGGAAAGATTGAAGGCAGGAGGAGAAGGGGATGACAGAGGATAAAATGGTTGGATGGTATCACCAATTCAATGGACATGAGTTTGAGTAAGCTCTGGGACTTGAAGGACAGGGAGGCCTGGCGTGCTTAAGTTCATGGGGTCGCAAAGAGTCAGACACGACTGAGCGACTGAACAATAACAAGAATCCAGTCCACACTTCCAGGATCTCCCCACCTCCGTGAGCTGCCACTGCGGTGTCTGAGGCCACCAGACACGGGGAACACTCTGAATTTTTACACTTGTGAGCTTTTCATGACCATCAGGTACATCTGTCCACTGGGAGTTTTGCAGCTGGGAGACTCTGTTTGGGGGGCAGGGGGCAGAGAAAAACCTGAAAGAAAGGAAATAACTAAAGCCCATTTGAATACACAATAAAGGGAACTCACTGAAAGTCGCTTTAAGTCAAATTCCTATCAGGTTTTCATTAATGAAGGGACACATGATACAATTAACCTTATCTGCTTATCTGCCCACAGTTCTATGTTCTCTTTGTTCACTGTAGCAGGTTAACTGGTTTCTCTTGGTCCGTATTTATACACAGCAGCGGGTTGATCAATGTTTAACGGCTGATCCTCTGGGTGGGGACAACAGGCCTGATTTTGCAGCGTCTGCTGGTTTCTGCCTGGCCTTGACGGTGGGGTTGGGAGACAGGCTGTGTGATCAGGCCCCTAGGTCCCCCAACACACACAGCACGTTCCACCCATGGAACACGTGTTTCCCCCCAGGTGCCATGGGCAAGTAAGGGTGGCAGGGCGGCCACTGACCGGCACACCAGCCATCTCCAGGATGAATGGTGTGTGTGGGGGTGGGGGTTGGGGGGTCTGACTTCTGTACCTGCTCTCTCAGGCTCCTCCCCTAGTGGTCTCCAATCTTCAAAAGAAATATTATACAGTCAAGGTTTTGCACAGGACGCCTCTCCTGGGCTGGACTTTCCAAATAAACCTTCAGAGTCATTTCAAAGTGCAGAATAAACATAAGCTAGCCCGAGATGAATTCCCACAAGTCATCAATCGAGAGATTTTGAGCAACCAGCCTCCACTTTTCATTTCTTTGCCTGAATTACTAGCCGGTCTTTAATAAAAGTTTTTGGACTATCCCTAACCATCCAGCTTTCTCGTTTGGTTTTGTTCTTCCCCTTGCAAGACTAACTGCAGAAGAGCAAGCATGCCATCATTTCCTGCTCGCAGATGAGGATCTCCGGGCCGGCAGAGAGGAAGGGAGGCAGGAAGGGGCTCGGCCTCAACAGCCATCAGGAGCCGGCTCTAATACTAATTCCCGTTGGAGGCCCCCACCAGCTGGTAAACAGTGAATGTAATTACGACCTGGGAGTTCTGGCCCAGGTGATTCAAGAACTTGACCCCTTATCACTGTGTCACGTGCTTAATTGCTCAGTTGTGTCCAACTCCTTGCGACCCCATGGACTGTAGCCCGCCAGGCTCCTCTGTCCATGAGATTCTCCAGGCAAGAATACTGGAGTGGATTGCTATGCCCGTCTCCAGGGGATCTTCCTGATCTAGGGATCGAACTTGCGCCTCTTACATCTATCTCCGGCATTGGCAGGCGGGTTCTAGCACCACCTGGGAAGCCCTGTGTCATGTGCTAAGTATCAAATAATGATAATATGAGGAGGGGAAAGTGCTGATGGCAAAACCAGAGCAGAATTTAAGAGCTGGGTGACCTTAGAAGATGAGATAAAAACCAGAAGTGCTAGATGAGAACCTTTCCTGTGGGCAGGACTGGGCTCCCTGGCTCCAGGGTACTCTGGCAGAAGCTGGAGCCATCTGTGATGTTTTGGGCGCATGCCAGCACACAGAAGAGGCCTCTGTAAGTCCTTCAGCTTTTGTGTGATGGTTTTAGCAAATGGCCTATGAGCTGAGCCTGGAAGGAAGGCTTCTTGTTGGTGTGAACGGAGGGGAGAAGGCATTTGGGGTGGAAAGAACCTGGGGCTGGGTCTCCAGAACCAGAGCACACAAGACATGCCTTTCATTGTGACTAGAGCCCCCAAAGGCCACAAAGCATGCCCATCATTCAGGTCAGGAGTGTGTATAGAAAAACACTGCTGCTCTTTGATAGCTAAAGAACCAATAAATGTGATCACTGAAGCGAGTGATTCTCAAACTATGCTCCTGAATTTACTCCATAAACTAGACTCGGGAATGCTACTGGTAAAATTAAATAATTGCAGTTATTATCAATTTGCCTGGAGAATCCCATGGACAGAGGAGCCTGGCGGGCTACAGTCCATGGGGTCACAGAGAGTCGGACACAATGGAGCACAGCACAGAAGCACCCAGGCGTCCCAAAGGCACCTCAACCTCAACATAAGCATTTGAAATTTCTCTCTTAAATTTTTCTTCAAACTTTGGCAACCGCTACCCCTTATCTGCCAGTGAACAGTGATACAATAAAACAAATAAATGAGCAGAGCTAACAGAAATGAGCAGAAAAACAGAAATAACCAATTAGGCTTGGTGTGACAGCCTGATTTTTTTTTCATAGACAGTTGGTGGTAATTTTAGATTGCATACATACATTATACAGTCATCCTTTCCACCCATAAAATTGTTCTTAGCTCATTTAATAGAAACAACTACATCAATATTTCATGGTGTTCTACAAAGAGCACGGAGGCTTCAGGGGCCCTCCTTTGCCTGCTGAATGTCTCGGGGCAGAGTGAAGACTGTATAATTACTGCACTGCCCTGTGGAGGAGAGTGGAGACGTTCTAGGTGTGGGACGGCACTGTTAGGCGGGGAGGACACTTAGAAGGGCTGATGCAACACCGTTCAGTTTAAGGATACAAAACACAACGAGGGTCCCAAGCCTCCTCACCAGTTCCTTGTGATTCCCCCCATAGCATAAGCCCCCCATCCATGAGGCCGTATCGGAATCACCCTCCAGGAGCTTCCTCCAAAAGGATCCACACCGCCACCTCCCCTGAGGATAGCTCAGTCCCAGGCCTGTCTCAAGCCTCTGGCTTGTGAGAGTCTCAGAGACCTGGAGGAGGCAGAGGCCACATGTGTACATGTGTTCAGTCACTTCGGTTGTGTCTGACACTATGCGACCCCGTGGGCTGTAGCCCGCCCACCGGCTCCTCTGTCTATGGGATTCTCCAGGCAAGAATACTGGAGTGGGTTGCCACGCCCTTCTCCAGGGGATCTTCCTGACCCAGAGATCGAACCCAAGTCTCTTATATCTCCTGCATCGGCAGGCAGGTTCTTCACCACTAGTGGCCCCCGGGAAGCCCAGAGGAGGCCATGCACATTGTGAAAGGGCCTTGCAGGCAATCCTCTCACCCCATCACCTGCTTAAGAACCTCTGCCTGGACCCCATGATCAAGACCTTTAAAGACCTGCCTCACCAGTGATCTAAATGCTCCCAAGTTCAACGGTCCTTGTGGTCAGCCGGGGGCTGTGACTCACGTCTCCTCCCCAAGCCCACCCTTCTCCCCTGTCCAGCAAGAGAACCAGCCTTGGGATATGATGTCCCAAGCCCTGAAAGAGGCTCCTGCACCTGGTCCTCCTGCAAAGCCAGTGTGGACCACAGCATCTCTGCCCGCTGGAGCCCGGTTGGCACCACGACCTTGAGCTGCTCAGCCTGGAGCTTATGCCACCCCAGCCTCACATGGCTGGAGTCCCCCCTCTGCACCCAGCTGAGCCTGCCTCTCCTCTGAGGTTTTGACCAGTCACTAGATGCCTACAAAACTGGTGTAGGCTTATGGGGCTGCCTCTGACCTGCTACCTAAAGAGCCATCAGGCACCTCCAGCTCAACATATTCAGACTGACCTTATCCTTTCCTCCTCTAACCCAGCTCTCTCTGTAACTTCAGACTCAGCAGGCAGTACCACCCTCCACTGAGCTGGCCAAGCTAGAAGCCTGGAGCCCTCACTGAGTTCTCATTTTCTCTCCCCTGACCCTTTGCCCATAGCTGATCAAACACCGAGACATCTTATCTACCTGGCCCTCCTATGATCACAGTCCTAGCTCGAGCCCTCACCTTCCCATCTGGATTTACTGTAACAGGTCTCCCAGGCTCAGCCTTTTCCTCATAAATTCCATCCTCGGTAAGGCTGTCAGAGGGTTCTATTAATATTTATTGCACATGAAGCAACTCACATAACCAATGACACCATCATTTCATAGAGCCCCAGCTCCTTCATATACAACACAAGCCCCAATTTCACTACCTTTATCCCCTACCTCACCTTCCCAGGTGGCACTAATGGTAAAGAAAGTGAAAGTGTCAGTCTCTCAGTTGTTTCCAACTCTTTGTGACCCCATGGACTGTATACCCCACCAGGGATTGAACCTGGGTCTCCCGCACTGCAAGCAGATTCTTTACTGTCTGAGTGGTAAAGAACCTGCCTGTCAATGCAGGAGACATGATTCCAGTTTGATCCTGGAGTTGGGATGATCTCCTGGAGAAGGGAATAGCAACCCACTCCAGTATTCTTGCCTGGAGAATTCCATGGACAGAGGAGCCTGGTGGGCTACAGTCCATGGGGTCACAAAGAGTCGGACATGACTGAGTGACTAACACTTTCATGTTCACTTTCACAGAGCAGTCCTGGAGTAGAATCTCATGGAGGATGAAAATGTAAAGCCAACTGCAGTACAGAAGCATTGGAATCCCCAGCCTTCTTCGAGGAAGTGTCCGTCATGGTCACCACCCCCCAGCCCCCGCCCCGCCAAACCTGTACATCTGTATGGGCATTCCTTGACTTTTAAGACAGCTCCCCGTCTCTGAAAAGGAGGCCTGATGTAGGGGAGCTCGCACACCCCCCTCTTTCATTTGACTCTGATCATCCTTCTCCCTTTCCACATGTGGATTTACAAGAGACATCAGGCAAGACCCAACACCCCACCAAGCTCTGTTTCCCAGGACCTGAAGCCGCTAAGGTGCTCTGTCACCTCCTTAGACACACACACAGGTCAAGTGTCTCCTCTCTGCCCAGCTCTGCTCCCACACTACCCCCATCCCGCTTCCCCTCATGGCCTGAGGTGCCCCAACACTGGCTTTGCCCCATTCAGCAGCCACCTGGTGGCATCTTTCCATCCCTGGACTGATGACTGGCTTGGCACCTTGCCAGATGTCTGCTTGCCCAACCTCCATGTGGCCTCAGAGAAGGAGCTGACCCTTTGAGAAGCGGACAGTACAGTCAGGCCTTCAAAGGGCTGCCCATACCTCTTAGCATGGTGTCAGAGACAAGAAACACAGCTTCTGGCATGGAAACCAGTCCTGTTCTCCCTCTCTGATATTTGGTTGGTATTTACCAAGTGCATGGCCCTCACCAACCACCTCACAAAGGGCGACTGAACGTCATGGGTGAGAACCTAGGCCCCATAGACAAGTGAAAGTGAAAGTTGCTCAGTCATATCTGACTCTTTGTGACCCCGTGGACTATATAGTCCATGGAATCCTCCAGGCCAGAATACTGGAGTGAGTAACCTTTCCCTTCTTCAGGGGATCTTCTCAACCCATGGATCAAACCCAGGTCTCCCACACTGCATGACAGATTCTTTACCAGCTGAGCCACAAGGGAAGCCCAAGAATACTGGAGTGGGTAGCCTATCCCTTCTCCAGTGGATCTTCCCAACCCAGGAATCGAGCCGGGGTCTCCTGCCTCGCAGGCGGATTCTTTACCAACTGAGCCATCAGGCAAGCCCATAGACAAACCTGGGTTCGAATCCCAGGTCTGGCACTTGGTGGTTGTGTGACCTTGGACAAGTCACTCTCAGGGCCTTTCTGTGCCTCAGCTTCTCATCTGTAAACTGGGGCGAGAGCAGCGCTGCCTCCGTCAGAGGGTGACTCTGGGGAGTGAATGAGCTAATGCAGAGCAGTGCCAGGGATGCTGTGGGGGCTACCTAAGTACCACTACCATCACGTGCGTGTGCATTTCATCAACCCCACTTTACATATGAGGAAAGGGGGGACTGAGACACAAGCTGGGCCAGGGCTGAGGTCCCCCAGATCCACATCCTCACCCCAAAAGATACATACAGCCCTGATGCATTCCACCAAGGAGCCAGGCCTCCGCTCCCGAGGGTTAAACTAGGCAAGATAGTCTGCATCTTCATACAGACATTGCTTATCTTGTTGGTAGGAAACGTACTCCAAGTTAATTCAAAAGTAGGAAATGTCCCATACTAAGAAATAGTTCTTTTTATGAAAACTAAAGCAAAGGAACCCTTGCCAGCTAACACCCAACCAAGCCACTGCATAAGCCGGAAAATGATGGGGTAGCAGAGCAAGGGCTCAGAGTTTTGAGTCTTGACTTGATGTTTTCAACAGACAACTCCACGGTCCCCCCACCCGCCTCCAGGAACATCAGAGACCTAGCACACAGCCCGTGTCTGCAGGTGGGCCCCTCCTTCAGCTGCCCGGGGTCGTTTGACAGGAAGCACGTTGGTGCCCTGGCGGTTTCTGGGGCCGCGGGAGCTAACTGCCAGGTTAGACTTCTGCAATTGGAGTCCCCAGGGACCAGCTGCCTGAAATAAGACATTGTTGCTCTAATTTAGAAAGGGTCAGGCAGTAGCCCTTCTGCTGTTCTAGTTGCTAAGTCATGTCCGACTCTGTGATCCCATGGACTGACTGCAACATACCAGGCCTCCCTGTCCTTCACTATCTCCCCAAGTTTGCTCAAACTCATGTCCACTGAGTCAGTGATGCTATCCAACCATTTCATCCTCTGTCATCCTCTTCTTCTTCTTCTGCCTTCAATCTTGCCCAGCATCAGGGTCTTTTCCAAATGAGTCGGCTCTTCGCATCAGGTGACCAAAGTATCGGAGCTTCAGCTTCAACATCAATAGCCCTTCTAGTACAAGGAAAAACTCGGGATGGAAAAACTGACTTGAGTTCAGGTTTTGTGGTGACAAACAGTGAGATAAACAGGAGTGCTTCAGCTGGATGATTAATGAAGCACAGGAGCCCTTGTGCTTGGCTTTGAAAGATTATAAATACATGAGTCTCATTGAGCACAACCCGTCGGTTACAAATTGCAAGTCATCTTTCAGTTGTCGTCCCTTCCCGCCTCTTGTTTTGAACAGGATGAGCATACAACCTTGAACCCACCAGCTTCGGAGTCCCAGGCGCCCCGGAATCAGGAGACACACCTGCACACAGACGACTCTGCATGAGTTCAGTTAACAAGACATTCAGCAAAGCTTTGACCTGCAACGTCCCTTCCCCTCACTGCACGCTTTGGTGTTGACTGGGAGGCTTGGTTCTGACTGCTCTGTGTTTAGGGGTTGTTACTTCATTAACATTTCTGAGATCTCATTTCTGCACGAATCACCGGTCACAGAGATAAAGAGCTGTGCGGGCCATTACTTTTTAAAATGTAGATGTATTTTTGTTTGGAGAAGCTTAATAATACTCTGAAGCATCCACTGTTAGAAGCTGCTTGCTTTCAGGAAGGGAACATTATACCTAAAAGATATGTTTGAAGAAAACAACCATGTGGCGATGATCCACAGTATGCCAGGGCATTTGCAGTGAAATCATTACGTCCAATGTAACTGGGGCTGCTTCGTGATTTCAGTCTTTGGTGTTATACACACACACCACCCCCACCAACAGCAAGCATATATGCTCTGCAGCTTAAAATCTCAGCCTCAACAGTACAAAAGACACTTGAATCCTCTGTCTCAGACTCAGTCAGAGTCTGCGTTTTCTAACGTGAATTCCCTTGTTGTTGTTCAGTTGCTCAGTTGTGTCCGACTCTTTTTCGACACTGTGGACTGTAGCCCCGCCAGGCTCTCTGTCTATAGGATTTCCGAGACAAGCATACTGGAGTGGGTTGCCATTTCCTTCTCCGAGGATCTTTCCAACCTAGGGATTGAACCCACATCTCCTGCTTGGCAGGCAGATTATTATTATTTTATATATATATATATATATATATATATATATATATATATTTTTTAACCACTGAGCCACCAAGGAAGTCCCATAAATTTCCTTATCTTCTGAAATTCAGGACAATATATATTTAGTTTACCTGGGTTCACTGTAATTAAACTCAACTTCGTGCTTCCCTGGTGGCTCAGATGGTAAATAGCCTGCCTGCCAATTCAGGAGACGTGAGACACAGGTTCGATGCCTGAGTTGGGAAGATCCCTTGAAGGAGAGCATGGAAACCCACTCCAGTATTCTTGCCTGGAGAATTCCATGGACAGAGGACCCTGGTGGGTTATAGTCCATGGACTTGCAAAGAGTCAGACATGATTGAGAGACTAATACTGTCACTTTTTAACTTCACCTTAATTGGAAGAGAAATTTCAAATCGAGAAAGCAGCCTCCCTCCAAGTTTACCCAAATATGAGAAAAGCACAATTTGATTGCTTTTGTGTTCATTCCTTTCCCTTAAATGCATCTGCCAGAATGGTTCCTGTTCTTTAAACCAATCAGTTGAGCAATATCTGACCAGGTTCCCTTTACAACACATTTCTTTCTCCTCACTGGATTTCTCCCAAACAACTAAAGTATTAAATATTTCATAACCTGTGGGGCTTGCACCTGGCAGAGTGGCTCAGCCGGAGCAGTCTAGCTTCACACAGTACTGCCCTTGCCAAGCGCTCCTTCATCCCCTCTGTTCTCCAGAAGGCTCAGTGAGCCAACAGATATGCTACCTGAAGTGCTTCCTCCTCAGGGGAGAAAACAGGCAAAGACTCCTGCCCTTATCCTGCTCCTATTCACCGTCCCTGCGAGTTATGGGATAGAATTTCATCAGAAAAGATGGGACAATTAACTAAACTCTGGTTCCAAAAGCAACCCACAGGAAATCAGAGTTACAACGGATATCCCACGATTTTTTTGTCTGTGTTCAAAGGCAGGGTGGACTCAAGCATGATCACACACCCAGTCACCTGGAAGTCACTTGTGTCCTCACCTATGGTTTTATCCCTACGTGCAGTCAGTCACCAGCTTCCCAGGTGGCGCTAGTGGTAAAGAACCCGCCTGTCAATGCAGGAGACTTAAGCGACAGGGGTTTGATCCCTGGGTTGGGAAGATCCCCTGGAGGAGGGCATGGCAACCCACTCCAATATTCTTGCCTGGAGAATCCCATGGACAGAGGAGCCTGGGGGGCTATAGCCCATGGGGTCGCAAAGAGTCGGACACAACTGAAGTGACTTAGCACACACGCATGCAGTCGGTCACCTCGTGCTGTTGTGTGTACCTCTTGCCAGCCTGGAATCCCCCGTGGTCTTTGCTCCCTCATCCTGCCTGCCCCCCCTCGCTGGGCTGGTGGTCTCTGGGCTGCGGTCCTGCCTTCCCTGTCCCTCCAGCCACGCTGCAGCAGTGAGGGTTCCAAACGCAAATTCAACCAACTCTGCTTTCTAGTGGGCTCCCCACCACCTGCAAAATAGAGTCCCAGTGCCTTCACAGGGCATGCAGAGACCTGCAGGACTGTGCGCTGGCCACCCCTCTTCTTCCCCACGACCACACACGCCTCACTGTCCTGCAATTAGCTCTGTGTGTGTGTGTGTGTGTGTGTGTGTGTGTGTGTGTGTGTGTGTGTGTTGGACTCACCCCTTCACTGTGAGATCCTGGCAGGCAGCCCTGTCTCTTTCAGATCCTGACCCCCAGTGCCTAACATGGGAAGAGCTCCCTTATTAAATGAGCATATAACCTAGAAAATAATTTTTATACCCTGCCTTATTCCAGACACGATTTGAGCTAGCAACTGAGGAAAGTTTACAATCTCCATCCCAATTAGACTGTAAATATACTGAGACAAGCACATGGGTTTGTGAACAAATCAAATAAGCTAGGAGGTCTGTGACCACCTTGGGGGGTGGGGGGGGCTTCACTATAAATGTCAATAATGGCTATCATCTGACCAGTGTATCAAAAACTTTGTATTAAATCCTTACAAGTCTCTAATGTGGAGTTTTCTCTTCTTATAGGTGAAGGAGGAAAGGTTAAGAAACATGTCCAGAGTCATATGATCAACAATGAGAAAAGATTCAATGCTGGGGACTTTTTATCTCTACATCCTAGGCTCCACCCACCTTGCCATGCCCCCTCTCTGTTTAAAGCTTGGCTTCTAACTCTGTGACCGCTGAAAACATCTTAAAACAGTTTGCTTATGTCATGGTTAGCAAAGGGACACTGCAGCGTGGCCTTAAAGGAAGAGGTTAGAATTCATGCTGAGAGGTAGTATTGCCCGAACCCTGATTGCATCTTTATTTATCCCCAACCCACATGTCCAGAGATCTTCCCTAGGGGCTCAGAGAGTAAAGAATCTGCCTGCAATGTGGGAGACCCAGGTTTGATCCCTGGGTTGGGTAGATCCCCTGGAGAAGGGAAGGAGGACAAAGGGGCGACAAAGGATGAGATGGTTTGATGGCATCACCGACTCAATGGACAGGAGTTTGAGCAAAGACAGTGAAGGACAGGGAAGCCTACAGTCCATGGGGTCGCAGAGTCGGACACAACTGAGCGGCTGAACAACAACAACAATCATACCTCCAGGCTCCTACTCAGGAGCCTTAGAAGCTGCCGAAAAGACACTTGGACCTAGGCTAGTCACCAGGCACCCTGACCATTGGCATCAATTGCCCAGAGGGCACCTTGGAAATGACTGTGAGACCTGCAGGTGAGAGGGTTCGCTGCAAACCCCTCTGCAATTCCTCTGGGTGGTGGGATGTCAGGTCTGCTTTCTAGAGATGGAATCAGTCTCAGAGGCTGGAGACAGAGGTGGCACACCTGGGTTCCAGGCTCTGAGGCTGAGGATATGGAGAGAGGATGTTCGGAGAGATGTCTCTGGGGAGAGATGCAGTGACTTAGATGCCTGGGAGCCAAGTGGACCCCCTCCTAGGTGGGCGCAGTGTCTGGCAGACTTGTTGCCAACATGCTGCTCCCCTGGATAGCTAGCGTGTTCAAGGAGTCCACCTTATCACTAGAACAGGCAGAGAGAAGTCTCCAGCAGGGAGGCAGGTAAACCCTCCACCAAGACCCAAAAGCACATTGTAGAGGCATGACAGAGAATAGCAGGTACGGAAAGGAGGCGGCAGGAGGGAGCTGGAACCAGGCCCTGAACCAGTGAAAACTACTGTCCTCCAGCATCCCTGGCGGTCCAGTGGTTAAGAATCTGTCTTGGAGTGCAAGGGACCCTGGTTCCATCCCTGGTCTGGGAAGAGCCCACATGCCTAGGTGCAGCTAAGCCTGTGCGCCACAACTACTGAGCCAGCTCCCTAGAGTCCTCAAACCGCAACTGCTGAGCCCAGGAGCTGCAATCACTGAAGCCCACACGCCCTAGAGCCTGTGCTCTGCAACAAGAGAAGCCAGCAGCATGAGGAGCCTGTGCACTGCGCGGAAGAGTAGTCCCCGCTCGCCGCAACCAGAGAAAGCCAAATGGACTCATCCTCTATTGCTCTTCTCCAGAACATCCTGCTGTTTTGTCATCATTGATTATGTTCCTCATGGACAGCATGAGAGCAAGGACTATGATTCCGCGTGCAGCAATAAAGACCTACTGCAGTCAAAATAAATAAGTAAATAAATAAATCTTTAAAAATATATTTAGCAGCCACAGCAGATGCTGCTCCTGCCTCACTTAAAACCTCTCCAACCTCTTAGGAAGACTTCCTGTGTGCTTAAGTCTGCGACACTAGAGATCTTCCAACTCCCCTGCCCTGGGGTTTTTGTAAGTAACCTCCCAGGTCAATGATCAGAAGAGTAGCATCTTATTCCAGGTTGACTCCCTGCTCCAGGAGGCACGTGAACGTGTCAGCGGCCTCTGGAAGCACCGAGGTTGCGGTGCTTTGGAGCCTCTCCAGCAGGAGTGACATAGGCACTAATGTCTGGTCAGTCTCCAACCTCACAAGCGCCGAGCAGCCCAGCACAGCTTCCTGTTCAGCAGCCTTCCCGTCGGCAGCAGACGAAGCGTGGTTTGGGCAGCAACTACCTGCCCAGGCCAGTTTTGCAGCTGGACCTGGAGGCCCTGTCCGCAGCTTCCCTCTCCAGCGCTCACCACCATCCTGTAACCCAGTGGTTCTCAAAGACGGGGGTCACTGGACCAGCAGTATGGGCAGGACCTGGGAACCTGTTAAAAATGTAAATTCCTGGGCCTCACCCCAGACCTATTGCCTCTGGCAGTGTGGCCCAGGAATCTTGGCTTTAACAAGGCTTTCTGGTGATTCTGATGCACGCTAAAGTTTAGGAATCTGTGCTACAAGCCAACAGCCTACAGTAAGTCCACTTAGGCTAAAACTAACTGAAGCAGAGTCCGTTGTCTGCAACTTAACCCTGACTGAATCACAATCCCTGCTCTCATGTTGTCTATGAGGAACATAATCGATGATGACAAAACAGCAGGATGTTCTGGAGAAGAACAAAATAGGGGCACTTCATCCAGCCAAAAATGGTGATCCCTCAACTATTTTTACTATATATCCATCTCAAAGTTTTTGAACATCTACTCTCAATAGTTATACTTATTCCTAAATTTTATAAACACTTATTCTTAAATTTTATAAATACTCTATTAATATATCATAAAACACATTTATAAAGAGACCCCCAGCAGATGAGATTTTTAAATGAGCAAATATTAATAGTCGAAATAAACAAAAATTCTAATGTTTTCATCCTGCACCTCTATGGGTGACACTTTTAGTGATCACTGGTCTAGTATGTAGGAAAACCTTCCAGCAGAAAGCAGAATCAAAGAAATTTAAAAGACAGTGCATGATGCATTTACGGAACTAAATAGGCAACAGTGACTAGAAAGAAGGAGGGGGATAACCAGAGATGACAATGGTGATGATGACAATAAATAACATTATTGAGCAGCTAACATGGTCATTTAGCTCTGAAAGCAACCCCATGAAGTAGATTTATTATCTCCATTTTTCAGGCTGGGAAACTGAGGCTCAACAGTCTCCTACCTAGTAAGCAGCAGAGCTATGATAATTATTTTCATATTTTTTAAATAAAATAACATGGATAAGACAGTAAAAACAATGCAGCACTTGATCACCTTATACTCCTATTAGTAAGTGAAAATATTTTATTAGAAAGAAACTATAAACAAGCCTTAGTGAGTCCTTTTGCAAATAAATGGATAAACGGTAGTGGTCCATCCCAAGAAATATTACTCAGCCATGAAAAAGGAATGGATTATTGATACACACAATGACCTGGATGAATTTCCAAATCATTATGCAAAGTGTAATAAGTTAAAGAAAAAAAGAATCATACTATATGATTCCATTTCTATAAAACCCTAGAAATGGCAAATTAATCTATAGTGACAGAAAGGAGATTGAGTGATGGCCTAGGAATAAGGGGAGAAAAAGGGAGGGAGAGACAGACAGCAAAGGAGCTTGAGGAAACTTTTGAAGATGACAGATATGTTCATTATCTTGACCATGATGATGGTTCCATGAGAGAAGATGTATGTCAAGTTGTATCAGATTGTATATTTAAAGTGTCAATACACACAGATAATTGTATGGTAAATACCCCCTCAATTAAGCTGTTGAAAAAATAAAACAAAAAGCACACTTAATTTACATGGCAATTTAAAAAACGTTATTCACAATAATCTTTGCAAATTAATTGATTAAAATCACAGTGCAGCTATGATTAAAGCCTGGATTGGTCTGCTGCTCCCATAACAAAGAACCACAGACCTGGTGGGTTAAACAATAGAATTGTATTGTCTTCCAGTCTGAAGGCTAGAAGTCCAAGGTCACAGTGTCAGCTTCGGAGGCCGCTCCCTTTTGGCATGTAGATGGCACTTTCTCCCCGTGTCCTCACATAGTCTTCTCTCTGCGTATGTTGATGTCTGTGTCTTAATCACCTGTTCTCATGAGGACATGAGTCATATGTGATTATGGCCCTGCCTAATGGCCTCATTTTCATTTAATCACCTGTTTAAAGACTCTGTCTTCAAATACAGCCACGTTTTGAGGTTCTGGGAGTTAAGGCTTCAACACAGGAATTGGGGAATAAGGTGCCATTCAGCCCATAACAAACCATGTCTCTGCATATATTACAGCACTTACCACACAGTTCATTTAGACACAGCCTAATTTCTTTTAGGATATTCTGGTTATGTGAATTGCGTGATTCAAAAAGAGAGATTGTCTTTCTTTCTTTTTTTTTTTTTTCTTCAAGCCTTTATTGAATTTGTTACAATGCTGCTTCTGTTTGATGTTTTGGTGGGGGTCTTAGTTCCCCAACCAAGGATCGAACTAGCACCCTCTGCTTTGGAAGGTGAAATTTTAACCAGTGGACTGAATACCAGGGAAGTCCCAAGAGATCTTCCTGAATTAGCATTTCTATTAAGCTACCAAAAGCCATACTTGAGCTTTTGGTTTTGAAAACACCCCACACAGACAAGAGATAAACAGGAGGGAGGAAGTGTGATCTTTCGGGAGATTAAGGGGGTTGAGAGTTGGGGAAGACAGGGCTGGAGACAGAAAGAAGGCCTGGAAGTCATTCCTTCCGATGACATCCAGTAGGAAAGAGAAAAGAAACAGGATCACAGAGTTGCTTGCTCTTTAGCTCAGGTCCTGTCTTACCATCTGCCTGCCTGGATGGACCCACGTGAAGTTTTTGTCCAGCCGGGTCTGAGACCTATTAGTCCCGGGTCACTGGAGAAATACCCCAACCCCCAAAAGAAATTCATGACTTTACAACTTAAATGAGCACATTTCCAGGCAGAGCTCCTTCCTTGCTCTGAGGCCAAACCAGCAGCTGCTGCATTTGTGAGCCCCTCTTTCTGTAGCTGCCAAGGGCAGGAAATTCAAGCCAGAGTCAGGCAGGTGGGGAGCTCAGGTGTGGTGGGAAGCAGGATGCTCGGCGGATAAGCACCTGCCAAGTGAGGCCTTTGTGTTTTTGTTCAGACAATGTAATAAAGTTCACTTTAGAAATGTGCCCGGGTTTCTAGATTCCAAAGCATTCTTACTGGGCCTGTGATGAAAATATCCCCTTTGGGGTGAGTCTCTTGGACTTTTATGTGCAACTGGGGAGCAAAGACCTTTTTTTAAATTTTCTTTATTTTTTACTGTGCTGGGTCTTCACTGCTGCCTGGGCTTTTCTCTAGTTGCGGCAAGCGGGGGCTACTCTCCAGTTACGGGGCATGGGCTTCTCACTGCAGTGGCTTCTCTTGTTACAGAACATGGGCTCTAGGACAGGCGGCTTCAGAAGTTGTGGCTCCTGGGCTCTAGGGCACAGGTTTCACCAGTTGTGGTGCTTAGTTGCTCCACAGCATGTAGGATCTTCCCAGACCAGGGATCTAGCCCACCAGGCTCCTCTGTCCATGGACTTCTCCAGGCAAGAATACTGGAGTGGGTAGCTGCTCCTTCTCCAGGGGATCGTCCCAACCCAGGGATTGAACCCAGGTCTCCAGCATTGCAGGAGGATTCTTTACCATCTGAGCCACAAGGGAAGCCCCAGAGGAGCAAATATCTTACCTCAGGCTTGAGGGGAACTGGGTATAAACTGATAACGTGAGTGTGACCTAAGCGTCGTTCCTGTGGCTGTCAGATACGCACCCCAACCTTGTACTACACCTGAAAGAATCACAGTCCCTTTTCCAGAGGTTTCTTGAAAAGAATAGGTAAATGACTTGCATTTAGTTACATGTTTGACAACCTCCCATACATTATTTCAATGCCGAAGTGGGAGGTGGGAACCACCCGTATTGTCGATTTGGGGAAGTCATTTTGTCCTCTCCGGGTGTCCCTTTCTTCACGAGGAACTGCTGCTGATTCTTCGATTTCCACCGAAAGCCTCAAAGAGTAAATCAAGAGGGAGGAAGACCTACATGGTATCTGAGCTGGACTCAAAATCGAGTGGGCAACTAGAAAATTATGATTATTAAAGGATTATGATTTTTTTTCCATAATTATTATGGTGACCATTTATTGATTATCTACCACATGTCAAGCACTGTTGTAGACTATAATATATATAAGTTAATTCTCATCACAGTAAGAAGTAAATAATAATAGTTACCATTTTTATGTCAATAAAATTAGGTTGGGGGAAATTCCTTGCCCAGGGACTCACAAATCTGAAGCAGCAAAGCTGAATTCAGATCAAGATTTGTCTGATTTAAAAGCCCACTCTTGCTTCTCCACCACTCCTCGCTTTTCTGAAAAAAGGCCCTGAAACATATTTGGGATTGTATCTGAGTGCTGTTATTTGGTGAGTTATCTTTGTATGTCTATTCAGAACACAAGGTCTTTAATACAGAAAGAATGGATCTTTTTCTGGCTTTGGTTTAGCAGAGTACACAAATTTGTGTCTTTAAAATGTGACTTGAAGCTCTGTATCTGATTTAAGATATTGTACCAACATCAGGCTCCTGGTTTTGACAATGAACTGTTGTTATATACAGATTGCAGGTGAAACTGAGTGATGTGTACACGGGAATTCTCTGTACTATTTTGCAACTTTTTATGAACCTTAATCTAGTTCAAAATAAAAGTATTTTAAAAATGTTACTTGGCAATGATGATAAGGGACACTGTGGTATACAGAAGAACAAAGAGAACCTGGGTTCCAGGTTCTAAAGCTGACCTTCAACAACTGCTCCGAGTGGCTCTGCAGGAGTCCCATGTCCAACTGAGGCCTGGAAAAGTCCAGATGGTGTCCAAGTCCCATGTGGGCCCCGAACAGTAATTTCTGTTATTAAATATATATATACATATGTATATTTATATGTTCTACAGAAGTTATTAAGTGACCAGGTTGGGATTTGAACTCTTGATGACTGGGTACAAACCTATTTTCTTTCTTCTATAAAACACTGGCACAGAAGTTGCACTGACTGCAGAGATGATTTTTGGTTGTTCTGATTAATTATAGTTGGTTGATATTTTTTTCCTTTCACCTTGTTGAAATAATTGTTGAAATAACTGCTAATTAGTAAACTGTAAAACTAACACTTTGGATTTCCCAGGCCTGTCTCACTGTAAATGAAAGAGATTTTAAATCTTGACTACGGAAAAAAAAAAAATTCTAGACCTCCACTTTTGGATGCAAGAATATATATACATCTAATTTGCTCCCTCCCAAAACACACTAAAACTATCGTAAAGAGATGTTTTAATGACACACACCCCAAAGGACAGGCGGGACAAGAGAGGAGATGACAGCAATAAAATGACAAGTGCTGGGAGGCAGATGAGCGAGTGACAAAGGCCTGACAGGCCTGCAGCTGGCAGGAGATAAAGCTGAGGGTGAGTGCCCTTCACACGCCGGGACCCTCACAGAGCTCATGCACCAACAGCACCGGTGCCTCTGGAGATGGAGATGCCAAGAGGGTGGCTAAAGGAAGGACTGGGTGAAAACCCCAGAGGTACAGATCTCTAGATTGCTCCCCCTACTCAGGGCCCCTGGCAGACAGCTTTCCCCCTATCTGATCAGACTCTAGAGATTTCCCTCTCTTAGGAGTGAAAGATAGAAGCTGAAAGTGTCATGTCAAAACCAAGAAGAGCAAATGACTGTTCACTCACTGACCGCGGAGCGCTGAGACTTCCCACCCCACTCCCCCAGCTTAGCTCCCAGAACACAGAGCTTAAGCTTCCAGGCGGGAGGCTCAAGTTCTGCCGTGGAGAATCTGACCAGGCCAAGAGAAACGAGCCAAAGATACTGAAATTAGGGAATGTGCGCAGTCAGCTCACCCTACAGGAAAGCTCACTCTCCACCAATCCAGACTGGAGCTCAGAGTTTCCAGTTAGATTTTTCAGTTCTAACTCTATCATGAAGACAGATATATAAAACAAGAGAAAAAAGCAACTGGGAGATTACACAGGGAGAAGAGAACTTTCCCCCAAATAATTAGTATCCTCAGAGACATGAGAAAGGATGTATGCAAAAGAAACAGAGCTATTTTAAAAAGAAACATGTAGAGAACAACAGCAGAAAGAGCTTTGGGAATTAAAAACATGAACGCACAGATGACAAATTAAATAAGCAGGAAAAAAACATTGGTGGGAAGTATCTCAGAAACTAAAGCAAAAAAACCTAAAACGTTAGAGAAAAGAAAAACAGAGGGTAAGTCCAGTAAGCATGATGTTTAAATAATGGAAGTCTACGAAATAGAGGAAAGAGAAATAGAAAAGAGGCAACCAGCAACAAAACTATTCAAGAAGCTTTCCTAGAACAGAAGTACATGAGATTCCAGTATCAAACTGTCCACCAAGTACCCAACACAATGGGTGAAGACAGACTGAGGACCATCACTGGGGAGCGTCTAGACACAGGGACCAAACAAGACCCAACGGGTTTTCCATAAAGATAAAACAGGTCAAACACCAGGATCAGGAAACACACTGACCTCAGACTTTTAAGAGCAGAAAGACAATGGACAGAGGGTCCAGTTGTAGGTAAGATGGTAAGCGGATCCTCCACCCAGACTCTCCTGTGGACTGCCCTTATAAAACCTGGACAGAAGGACACAGCGGCTGTCTGAGGAATTCGAAAAATAAACAGGAGCAGACAGACTGATGAAGACCAGAATCCGAAGTACCACCGAACCAGCGGTGCAGGCATCATTTTTCCCTCTGCAACATCCGGCTTTGACTTGCAGCAGCGTAACAGTTATGGCAGCCGCAGCTGGAGGTGCCAAGGATGGAATATCATTCAGCAATAAAAAGGAACAAATTATTGATCCATGCAGTAGAATGGATGACTCTTAGATGCCTTTGGCCAAATGAAACAAACCGCATCCAAAAGACTATTATATGTTTCCATTTATTTAACATTCTGGAAAAGGACACACTTGGTGTAGGGAGGGAAAAGGTCAGTGATCACTAGGTGACAAAGTACTGGGAGGGGCTGACCATAAAGAGGAAGCTTCAGGGCATTTTTGTGAGAGAATTATTCTGCATCATAACTGCTCCTTGCATTTGTCAGAACCCATAGGTAGACCTGTATATCACAAAGAATGAAATTTGCTATGTGTAAATTAAAAAAAAACAAACCAGGATGTGGAAGAAAGCCCCCCCCCCCAAAAAAAAATGTAAGTGGTAACAAATTAATCTAAATTTTAACAATGAATAATAAAACCACAGAGGAAAGGAGTGAAGAAAAAACTTTGGAGCTTTGAAGACAGTATTTAGCAGGGTAGTTTCAAGTTTAAGACAGCATTCCCCCACCCCCACTCCCGCCAGCTCAGGATATGTATTAACGGAAAAAGGAAAAATAGTATCTTTACCTAGTCTATTAGGCAAAGGAGGAAGGTAAACCTCACCAGTAATGAGAATTCTCAACATCATGAGTCTCTGGTCATGATACACTGAGAAGGGCACATCCTTTCTGTTTTATCCTTGCTAAAAACTCATCATGAACAGACACACCAACTCAAGTAGAGGGATATTCTACAAAATAACAGATTGGTGTTTTTCAGTAGTGATAAAATCATGAAAGTGAACAGGTAAACCCTGAGGAACTGTCACAGACTGGGAAAAACTAAGCAGAAGTAACATCTAAACATGATGTGGGATCCTGGGACAGAAAAGGGGGCATTTAGTAGAAAAACTGATGAGCTGCAAATAATAAATCCATAGTTTGAAGTTTTACACCAAAGTTAATGTCCTGGTTTTGATCATTATACTATGATTATGTAGGACATAAACATTAGGGGAAGCTGGGTGAGGGAATATGAAAACCCTCCACACTATTTTCAGTTTTCTGTTTCAAATTATTGCAAAATAAAAGGGTTTTTTTGGTTTGTTTGTTTGGACCACGTGGCTTGCGAGATCTTCATTCCCCAACCAGGGATTGAACCCTGGCCCTCCATAGTTAAAGCGTGGAGTCCTAACCCCTCCAGGGAATTCCCCAAAAAGGCATTGTTGTTGTTGCTATTGTTTTAAGTATGTACTATGTTAAAATGTCATCTTACATCCAAAGCTGCTCTGTCCCAGATAACTGCTTAGGTTCACCCAGGAATGACGTGCGTGAGTGCCAAGTCTCTCAGCCATGTCTGATTCTTTGCAACCCTTTGGGCTCTAACCCGCCAGGCTCCTCTGTCCATGGGAGTATTTTTCCAGGCAAAAATACTGGAGTGGGTTGCCATGCCCTCCTCCAGGGGATCTTCCCGACCCAAGAATCGAACCTGCAACTCCTGTGTCTCCTGCATTGCAGGAGGATTCTTTACCCACTGAGCCATCAGGGAAGCTGCAGTAACAATGTGGATTTATAAATCACACGAGAGCTCAACCCTAGTGGACGTGTGAGTTGGTGGCCGGGATCCTCTTGCCCATTTTTCTACATCAGCCAGTAGGTTTGGCTACAATTCCCAGGCCTTGGGCCTTGCTGAACTAGAAAAAGGAAGAGGAAGGGGACGCGAACAGCCTCTGAGGTGGAAGCTGTCTTCCTGTGCTCCTCTAAGCTCCTTTCTGCTCCGGCTCTCCAGAGCTCGACCCCCCAAGGAAGCTACTCTTTCACCATGTCCAGAAGACTACAGAATGATAGAGTGTAGGTTGGACGGGTGACGCCTGTTTATGCCCTCAGCACTTTTCAATCCATCTCCATGCTTACAAATCTGAGCTTTTATGTCACAATTGTGGGGAAATAAGCAAGCAACTGCCAGCCGGTAGCAAGACTCTTCATGTTCAGAAGCTCCTCCGCGCAAGCAGCACATTAAGTCCTGAAAGGTTTTCTTAAGAGCACTGTTTGTCCTTCCAGTTGCCTGGGAGGGGTTTACCGTTTGCAGCCCTCAGGTTTATATACTTCCACCAAACCGAAGGGTTTCAAAACCAAGCCTGTGCTGCTCCTCTGAGCTGGCGTCTGTCCTCCCAGGCATATTTTCCCAGCACATTTCCCGGCTGCAGTGCGTTGAGAGAGAGGCCATCTGCAAGGACTATAAGACTCTCCCCAGCTGTTTCACAGCCACCACCCCACCCCACTTTGAAGTCAGGGAAATTCAAAGGGGCCTCGTACGGAGGAAGTATCCGTGGCTAGGGGCCAATATTTCATCACTCCAGCCTCCGAGTCTTCAAACGAAGTCCTGGCAGGCTCCTGGGGGGAGGCTGGAAGGTTGTCCATGTGGAACCTCCCAGCCCGGACGCTCCCAGTCCTTTGGGTTTCGTCCATCACTCGACCCGTCTCTTGCTGGTAATCGTTGGCTGTTGAGCCGAGGCAGCTTCAGACACTGCCTTTTAGAACCTTTCCTAACACTGAATGACTTGGTCCACGCCCAAAGCCACCGACATTCAGGATTTTTTCACTGCTTTCCCTTTTTTAAAAATTACCTCTCGTTTGTAATTCACACTCGTAAACCGCTCATGGACACGACGTGGGGTTACAAATGTTCGTCAGATACCTCCGCCTCAGCATGAGCGGGGCAGGCACACCGCCAACTAAGGTGACTGCAGCCAAGACCCTGAGCCTGGTCACTGGTGGCAAGCAGAGACTTCTCGGGAGAGCACAGCTCTGTTGTAACCACAGAGAGGGCATCTGTATCTCCCACGAAGAACAAGGAGATTGCAAAGCTGGTGCTTGGTACACTGTTTCCAGAATCAACAGTCGCAGGAGGTGGACACAGTGATGTGGAAAGTTTGGGCAGAAATCTATCTATCTACATAATTTAAAAAAATAATCAGGGGCTTCCCCAGCAGCCCAGTGGTTCATACGCTACGCTTCCAATGCAGAGGCATGCGTGCATGCTGAGTCGCTTCAGCAACCCCATGGACTGTAGTCAGCCAGGCTCCTCTGTCCATGGGATTCTCCGGGCAAGAATACTGGACTGAGTTGCCATGTCCTCCTCCAGGGGATCCTTCCCAACCCAGGGACTGAACCAAAGTCTCTTATGTCTCCCCAGTGCAGGGGGTCTGGCTTCAATTCCTAGTCTAGGAACTAAGATCCCATATGCTGCGCAGCCCAGCCAATAAGTTAAAAAATATTTTTTAAAAAATAGAAATACGTGGGGAATACGTGTAAATCTATTGCTGATTCATGTCAATGTATGACAAAACCCACTGAAAAAATAAATTAAAAAAAAAAACTCATAGAAGGTTAAAAAAAAAATAGAAATAATAAAAAAAAATAGAAATAATCAAAGATTGGTTCAGAAATTTTTAAAAGGGTTACATTGTTTAGATGTTTACTCTGTGTCAAGCACATGCATCATCTCATTGAATTCTGAGAAGGATGCCACGATACAGATGTTATTGTTCCCAGAGGACAGACTAGGAAACTGAGACACTGACAGGTAAAGGAACTTCTCCAGAGTCACACGGCTAATTAGGGGCAACACTGAGACTCAAACCTGGGTCTCTGACTGCAGAACTCAACCACCAAGGCCCCTCAGACTCAGGGGCCTTGGGTTCAATCCCTGGTTGAGGAACCAAGATCCCAGGAGCCACCTCGGCACAGCCAAAAAAAAAAAAAAAGAAAGAAACATTCTCTTCTGTGCGCCAAAGCCACTAATATGCATCATAGACATGACGACAGGATTAAAAACAAACAAACAAATAAATAAATAGTGGAGAAATGATCATGTTTCTCTCATTAGGAGCATGACCCTTTTCCTCACGACAATCTCACCCAGGAGTGCCGGCCTGGGAGCCCTGGGTCCCCGCCCTGTGGTCACGTCTCTAGGCAGCCAGACCCCACACCTGAAGAAGCCCCACATACCAAAAAAAAGAAAAATATCAGAACACATTTGCTGACAAACAAAAGGATAGAAGAAAGAAAAAGAACCCACACAACTGGAAACTGATGGCGACCCTCAACCAGGGGCGATGTGGCCCCCAGGGGACGTTTTGGTAACATCGGAGGGTACTGTTGATTGCCTGACTGGTGTGTCCGTTGCGGAGTGGGAACCACTGTGAAGCAGTCAAGAGGCTAATAATCAATTCTACAGAGCACAGGGCCGGGGGGTGGGGGGACAGGGGGGGAGTCCCCACTGCCCTACTCGCGTCCAGCCCTCAATGACAATGGTCTGGGGGAGGTGGGGTCCCAGCGAAAGGAGTAGCAATGCTCCTGAGCCGTTGTCCAGTGGGGGAGGATGAAGGGTCCCCACTACTGTCGTCAGGAAGCTGGAAGCTGGGTCAAATGGCAGTTCACTGGTGGAGGGTTGGGGGGGAGGAGGTGACCACTCCCACTCAGGCCCCTTTTACCCGGCTAATGCATCTACCGATCGTCAGAACTGCCAGCCTCCTCTCCCCAGTAAACAGCATGTTAGAAGCCTTTCCTAGGTGCACGATCTGACCAGGCGACTTTCCGCTGTGCGGCGGTGTATCTCAGCGGGGTCCATGGGAGAGAGAGATGTGGCATCGACAAGGTCACAGGGGCCCCGGCAGGTGACACCACCAGGGAAGAACGTTACCGTCAGAGGAGGAGAGGGGCCCTGAAGGCTGGTCAGGAATCCTGGCCCCCACTTACATGAGCAGAACAGGTGATCACACTCTGCATTAGGGAGGGAGGTGAAGGCGGGTGAAGGTACGACCCGATACTACTGCAAACATAGCTGCACTCGAGGAACTAAAACGAGATGTGTATTAACACTCACTTCACGAGAAGCTGAAGGTCAGAGTTTTGCCAGGGGCTTCCCTGGTGGCTCAGAGGGTAAAGCATCTGCCTGCAATGCGGGAGACCTGGGTTTGAATCCTGGGTTGGGAAGATCCCCTAGGGAAGGAAATGGCAACCCACTCCAGTATTCTTGCCTGGAAAATGCCATGGACAGAGGAGCCTGGTAGGCTACAGTCAATGGCAACTTCACTTCTGCCAGGAAGGAACCAGTCTACAGTCCAACACGCTGGTTCTGAGTTCCAGCCTTGAGATGCTCTCACCATGTGATTGAGGCCAGGAAACAATCTCTCTGGGCCTCCTGGGTCTCTTGTCTGCAGCAGGACTAATTATCAGCCACTCCTGAGGTGTGACGTGTGGAACAAGGCATGCGGTAGTGCTGGGCACAGAGCAGAGGAAGTACCGTGTTCTGCCCTCCCTACCTGCTCCCTGCACTGGTACGTGTGACGGGGATTGTTTTCCCCTGAGTGTGACTGGGAGAAGGGACCCTGGCCAAGGCTTTTTATTAAATGGAATTTACCTCGATGAATCATTCCATGTGAGATGTCCAAATAAGCAAGCTTGTCTCTAACAAGTATTTGTGAATCTAGGACCCAGAAAATGACTCCTTGAGATACACTTACAATGGACCCAAAAGCAGATAGAGCCTGAAGCTAATGAAAATGAAACTTCAGGCCTCTCACTTTCCAGCCCCCAGTGGAGGCCCAGGCAGCAGCCCCAGCCACACATTCACGGTCATTTGCTTCTGTAAACTTGGCAGTGGTGAGATACTATGACCTTAATCGCTTAAGATAGCTGCTTCTTTCTACTCTGACTGCTCTTTGGCCATATTCCTCCTCTTTTTGGGTGACTCTGAAGTGGCCACGGATATTCTGGGTCTGGCAAAGAGGAAACTGAGCTAAAGATACCTTTGCTTTGGCTTAACATAGATTTATAAATTTACAAACTATATTTATAGTTGAGTTACTGAAAGCTGCTCTGGAGTAGAGAAGGTCTCCAGGAATGTTCCTAAGGCTCCCTCCCCTCCCCCAGCCCCCCACCGGGCATGGAGATGGGAAGGCTCAGATCCAGAGGGCGGGTCACAATTCAAGTGTGTCCTGTGGGGTCTGGCACCCGAAGTACTCTGGGTGGGGAGGAGAAACAAGATGCAAAACAGAGCCAGAAGAGACCAGTCCGAAGCTCGTCTGGAGGAAATCGTTCCAATCATCAAGCTTGTACAATTGTAGGCACACTTAACGCTGATTACGTGCTCAACAATACAGTTCTCTCCTTTCAAGATGAGTCTATCAAAGAATATACACCCTCAAAATGCGAGTTTAAAGGATTTTAGAGGTGTGTCAAGCAAGCAACAAGTATTTTTCTGAATTTTGTGATACTTAAAAAAAATATGTGTTTACTGTTAATATTTGGCTGTGCCCAGTCTTAGTTGCAGCAGGCAGGGTCTTTGATCTTCATGGCAGAACATGGGATCTAGATCCCTGACCGGGGTCAAACCCAGGCCTCCTGCATTGGGAGCCTGGAGTCTTAACCACTGGACCACCAGGGAAGTCCCCTCTGATCCTGTGATACCCCTAGTTTTCTAATTTTCTATTCTCTTCAAAAGGGCCTCTCAAACTGTAAAAGCTTCAGGCCCTACAAAACCTGGATCCATCCATTTAGATCACGTACTTTCATCTTTTTTGAAGAGAGCAGAGTGAAGGAAAAGTGAAGAGGGAGTTAAGTAAATGTTCTGTATTCCAGTGATACAGTGGCTCTAGAACACTGGACATTTCCTTGTGTATTTGTTCCTTCTGAAGAGAGTTAAGTAAAATACCTAATTTAAGGCTCCAGATTACATCAGTGGATTTTCCTTCAGGGCTGAGTCTGTATCACACAGTGTTTCAGAAATTACTTTATATATAATGTAAAATAAAACAGGTAGTTTTGTTGTTGTTGTTTAAACTGTCAGTTTCTGCTGGGGCCTTTTATCTGTATTTAGCTTTCCCTCCAGCCAAGATTCTAAACTCTTCATTCACTCCCACCATTGTCGCCTGTAGGTGAAAATCAAACAAACTCAGCTTGATAATTCCAGTTTCTGAGAGTGAAAGTAACACGAGACAAGCTCCAGAAAGTGAAAGAACTTCTTTCTAAATTCGAACGACTGAACAAGGAAACATTCAGGTGGGCAAGAGTCCTTGCAGTGTGTGTTGCAACCGCAGGAAGATTTAAAGGAGCCACGCTGGGGATGCTGGCTGGCACATTACTTAAAACTCCAGAAGCGCCCTGGGGCTCCCCGGGCCCCTCCCTAGCCTCCACCCCTCCCCGAACTCCACCCACCCAGGAGCAAGAATTCCAGAAGGAACAGAAGAGGGGGGGATTTCCTAAAGGATGTGGTCCTCCACCTCCAGAGCTGGGGACCAGCGCCAAATGGCCTGCACCTCCCACCCCGCGGCTCCGCGGGCTGAGTCCTGGGAGCAAAGCAAAGCCAGCGGGTGCTTTTCGGCTCTCTTTTCCTTGAAAAGAGCTTAGCAAGACATCCCACCCGCCCTGTATACCTTCCGTTGCAGTCCTGCTTGTTTTTTCTTTCTTTTTTATTTTTTTTTAATAAAAACAGAGTTTGTGTCTTTAAAACCTTTTTTTTTTTTTTCTCTCCCCGGTAGTAAGCATTAGTTAATGATGGCCAGCCGGCTTCTGTGTCTCAGCACCACGTGACTGGGGCACGTGACTTGGAGCGGGCAGCGGTGGTGGTTCCTTGCAGTTGAATTTAAAAAAAAGATCAAGCTTATTATTGCACGAAAAAGCCTGGGCAGCTCATCGGGGCAATGTGATGCCCGGGCGGGTTACACAACACGCGGCCGCGCTGGGAGGCGTTTTCTAAAGAACACAGGACAAACACGCATTTTATGGTTTCCAGAGCAGCGAGAGTCCATTTTCTGCTTGGAAAATGTAGGGTGAGCCTGAAGCAGGAATGCACCCAGTTTCTTCCGAGCTACATTTGTCCTTTACTGGGATGAGGCAGGAGGACCGCGGGACACACAGATAACGCAGGAAAAGAGGAAACCCAGTCCCCTTCTCAAGTGAAGGTTCAGGATTGACTTAAGTTGCCTTTCTCCCTCCCGGGAAAGTCTTCAAAATACTCTCTCCTCTATTTATACAGGGCTTTCCTGGTGGCTTACAAGGTAAAGAATCCGCCTGCAATGCGGGAGACCTGTGTTCGATCCCTGGGTTGGGAAGATTCCCTGGGTTGGGAAGATTCCCTGGAGAAGGGAACGGCTACCCACTCCAGTATTCTAGCCTGGAGAATTCCACGGACAGAGGAGCTTGGGGGGATGGGGGATGGGGGTGGGGGCTATAGTCCACGGGGTCACAAAGAGTTGAACGAGACTAAGCACAGCATTTATAAAGAATAAAAACTAGAAATGACATTTGGAAATTTAAATTTTAAATAATGTGTTCATTTCGCATCCCCCACCCCCACCCCCGCCCCCGCCCTGAAGATTGCTAGAACCTTAGCAGTTAAATTTTGGTTCAGCACATCCTGCGAAGGAGAGAGCCCAAGAAAAATTGGTCTTTCTATAGATGGGAAGAGCTGGGGGGGCCCTTTGCTGGTCGGCTGTAGGTGGGCCTGGATGCAAATATATGCAACTTGCCTCCAAAGGGCTCTGCCCCTGCCTCCGCCGGGAAGCTGCCGCCCTGACTGTGCCCATATCTCCTACTGTTCTCCCAGGATGCCCCTATCGGAAGATTCCCTGCAATATTTTGCTTTCTCTCATCTCTAGGGTAGTCTTTCAGTGATGACTCAGTTACAGGAGAGAGAGATAAGGGAGGAACAATAACCTTGGTTCTCACCAACCCAAGGCCTTCCCGGAATAGCGCTACTTTAGCCGCAGAGGAGAACCACAGTCACTTTCCCACCCAGGCCTGTTCTGGAACAAGAGGCAAGCCCTTCCCCAGCTCAGGCCAGACTTCAGTGATGCATTCATTCATTCTACTGATGTGGATGGGGTGACTCCTCCGCCTGGCACTATTCCAGGTGCTGAGAAAGCAGGAGTGAGCAGGCAGACAGATCCCTGCTGCCTGGAGCCTGGCCCCAGTGAGGGCAGGTGGTCTCCCAGAGGCCAAACCCAGGAGTCCTGGTGGGACCTCCTGCTGCTCCGCCAGGGCTGGGACCACCAGAAACCCTGCCAACGGATACTTTGGAAATCAGAGCTGTATGTTTACCGACAGGTTGGTGTGATCCTGTTTCCTAGACACCTTCCAAGCCGGCACTGAGGAATCTTTGCTCAGTTTCTGATCCTGGTGGTCAAGAGTCTGTGTAGACGTCTCATAGTGGCTTGAAGCAGGACTACAAATAAAACAGGGTTTCTGGGGGGTGATGGCTCCCCGAGCTGTAATCAAAGCACTGCATGGACAGCCAGGCAAGCCTCGAAACCTTCCCCTCTTTGCTTCTCCACAGCCCTCCTTCAGAGGGCACCTGAGCATCCAGCCGGTCCAGAGTGCCCAGGGCCAAGGCGCAGCCTCGGGTAGCCTTCCAAAGGACAGGATGCCAACACTGCTCATATTCCTCCTTGAGAGATGGGTATGAGCCTCCTGACTTGTCAGACCCGAGGTGGATCTGGGCCCCAAAGTGTGTTCTGGAAGTGGCAGAGCTTCCAACATCCTGAAAAAGAACTGGCCGGGGAACAGGTGGGAGAACCTGAGGATGAGCTATTACGTTCTTAGCAAAATCTTGATTGGACTCTTACGGGCACTCAGTGAGCACTCTTTTCTCTAGAACTGGACAGTCACCCTCTGTATCTGCAGGTTCCACATCCTTGGACCTAACCAACTGTGGATCCCAAATACTCACACACACATACACACAAACTCCAGACTTCCCTGGTGGCCCAGTGGCCAAGACTCCACACTCTTATTGCAGGGGGCCTGGGTTCTGTCCCTGGCAGGGGAACTAGATCCCACATGCTGAAACTAAGAGTTCACAAGCTACAACTAAAGATGCTGCATGCCACAACCAAGACCCGGTGCAGCCAAATAAATAAATATTAAAATATATATATATATATATTCTATCCTTCTATAAAGCTTATCAGTTGGCACTAGTGGTAAAGAACCTACCTGCGAGTGCAGGGACATAAAAGACGTGGGTTTGATCCCTGGGTCAGGAAGATCCCCTGAAGGAGGGCACAGCAACCCACTCCATGTGGGTTGAAAAGTATTCTTGCCTGGAGAATCCCATGGACAGAGGAGCCTGGTGGGCTACAGTCCATAGGGTCACAAAGAGTCAGATGTGACTGAGGTGACTTAGCACACAGCACACACACATAAAGCTTGTACTTAATAATTCTAAATCAACAGGGTCTTTTGAGCTGCTTGAAAGGGATAGCCCTCATTTGGAAAAGCCACAGGCCTCCTTGGAAGAAGTTAAGCTGGTGGTTAAAATGGCCAAGAACCGCTGTCTGGATTGACAGCTGACAGTCACCATCAATAATTCATAAACTTACCAATGGGTCAGGAATGGGAGCTTTCTACTGCAGCGCCCCAGCAAACTCAGCCCCTGTTTCCTCTTTCAAAAAGTCAGGCCTCAAGGAGGCTGAACTTCATTAGAAAAAACTGAGATGACCAAACCGTAAATAAGGACACTACCTTAACACCCCTCACATACCGGCCCCATTTCTCTGTCAAGCAAGAGTGCTTACTTAGTTCTGTGCTTGTCATTAACAAATGTTTGATTTCCTGGGTGACATTATTACTATTATTGCTATTCTGGATAGCCCACTGATACAGAAGTCACATTTTCCATGTCCCAGATTAGGAACTCTGGGGTAAGATTTATATGGTTTACTCAGGCAGAGAACAAGATAGATTATTTCAATCCCAACTGTCTGGAAAATTCCAGGCTGTGTAGCCCTTCCATTGACAGACACTCTGACTCAACGATGAAACTTACCCAGGTTCCCGAATCTTTAGGGGTATGTGAAGGGAATGGTTCACCCAGCTAACACAATCCTCTTGAGGCCTCCTGTGGTGTGTACAGGCACCAGGGGAAGCCCAGGGTATTATGGTGGCAGGGAGGGGGCATCTCAATCAGGGGGCTGGGCCAGGGAAAGCTGCTGGCTGGAAGACGACTGGATGTTGAAGGACGAGTGCAATTCACGAGATGAAGTGAAGGACAGCAGCCCAGGATGAGGCATCCACGTGGGCACACCAGGCATTGGCAGTCCTACAGGGTTGAGAGGCTCCCATCCCAGGCTGCAGTCCTCGGTAGGGTCACCAGGTAAAACAGAATTCTCAACACAACACAGTCAATCAACTACATGTCAATTGAAAAAAACAAAACAAAAAAGAAGCCACAGGGATTTCCCTGGTGGTCCAGTGGTTAAGAATCCATCTGCCAATGCAGGGGACCTGGAAGATTCTACATGCCATGGGGCCACTAAGCCTGTGAGCCACAGCTACTGAACTCGAGTGCCCCAGGGCCTGTGCTCCTCACCACTAGAAGAGATGTCCCAGAAGCAGCAACCAAGACCCAGTGTAGCCAAAACATTAATAAATAAATAAGTAAAAAAATTTTTAAACCCACGTAATTCTCACCCTTCATGCTGTGCCTTTTTTTTTTTTTCTTTCAGTCAACACACCTTAAATTATGACACTGAACTTGGTATGGTCTGCCAAGCAGGTCATTCTGAGACCACATCACCCACCCTAATCGTGTTGGTTAAGTCTCAAAGTTGCAGCCTCCCAAGTCCCTGGGATGCTGATAATGTGGCCAAAACTCGCCTTTCACCCCATCTGGAATACTCTGTAGCTACAAAGGACAGCGTGGCAGGTGCCTGCGCTGGAGCGGAGAGTTGGGGACAATTTCAGAGAGCCTCCTAGGCCATGCCAACAGGTTGCCACATGTCTCATGAGAAAGAACTGTCTGTATGTTATCAAAATGTTCCATTTTCAGCTTGATGCAAAAAGGACATATTCACGCCTGAATACTCATTGTTGAAAGTGATTTGCCAACCGCTCCCCAGGACCCCCTACCCACCCCCAGACGTGCACAGGGAGGCAGCGATGGACACACTGTTACTAAAACCCCACAGAAAGGAAAGACTGTTGTACATGACTTCATCAGCTTTCATCCAGACTCATAGAAAAGGGTTTCTTGTTCCCTTGACTCTTAAATTTTACCTTTGGCTCCCTTATGTACCTAGGTTGAAATCCCAGGTGGGGAGGTCTTGTTCAAGGGCGGAACTCGCTTCTCAAGTCTCAGTTCCAAGATAAATATGTCTTTCCTGCCATGCACTAAGCTTCCAGAAACATAGCTGTGAGGAAAAGACTTCATGCCCTGCAATGCCAGAGGCGCGATCGAACTTCCAAAGGGGATCAACTGCATCATGTTAGGAAAAGTGTAGAAAAAGAAAAGCATCTCTAAAAGAAAATCTGAAACACCCCACCACCCAAATTCATCTTAGGGAGAAGGAGGAGAAACGGAGGGGGTTTCATGGGGCACCACGGTTGTTCTAGGAGGCTGTCTGTTCACATTACGCTGGGAAGGGAGTGTGTGAACTTGCGTCTAGCCATGTCCAAATCTACTCTTTGCAAACAAGACAGCACTCAGGATTCTAGTTACCATCACACCTCCAGGGCAGAAAAGATACTGAAACATTTAAGAAAAACAAGAATTTGCCTGCAATGCAGGAGACCCGAGTTCCAGAAGATCCTCTGGAGAAGAGAATGGCAACCCACTCCAATATTCTTGCCTGGGAAATCCCATGGACAGAGGAGCCTGGTGGGCTACAGTCCATGGGGTCACAAAGAGTTGGACATGACTGAACAACTTTCATGTAATACTCACACACTAATATTATTCATGTTTCTTAGATCATGTCTTTTGGGAAAAAGTTAAGGGTCAGAACCCTAGAGACAGATGACTTGTTGCAAATTCTAGTGGAGTCTTTCTGTTCCACGACCTTGGGTAAAGTAACTGACCTCTCTAAGCCTCTGTTTCCTCGGCTGTAAAACAGAGGTGGTAAGTAGCACCTACCCCTTCTCTGGTGGTCCAGTGGCTAAGATTCCCAATGCAGGGGACCCAGGTACAGTCCCTGGTCTGGGAACTAGATCCCATGCAGCTAAGAGTTTGCATGCCAAAACTAAAAGAACCTTTGTGTTGCAGCTAAGACTTTGCACAGCCAAATAAATAAATAAATATTAAAAAAAAAAAAAAAAAAAAAGACTGTGGTAAGGGTTAAGTGAGTCATTCCACAGGAAAATTCAGGACTTATATTGGCACATACTAAATAGCCAATAAATATTAACACTTACCATGGTTTGATTATTTCCACCAGGAGTCAGAGTCTCGGGTCCTGCCTGGGACATGCCAGTTTGCTTTGCAAAGACATACTTCTGCCCTGTAGCTAAAATTTCTGCCTCTCACCTCAGCTAGCACCTTTAAATGCATGTTTCTAAGGGCCTCAGCAAGAGGGTGAGGATGAGTCAGCTACCAAACCTCAAATTAAATCAGGGGCAGCTTCTCCATATTTAAAAAGTAGCACTTGTACTATGAAATAATATGGATTCTTAAGGAAGAACCATGCCAGGATCATTCCAAACTGACTTCAATAAAGATTTGTCAAGCGGAGACGCAACATACATCACCATTCAAAATCCCCAAAGTCACACTTTGGGTTTCCCTGTTGGCTCAGTGGTAAAGAATCCACCTGCCAATGCAGGAGACGGGTTCTATCCGTGATCTGGGAAGATCCCACGTGCCACGGAGCAACTAAGCCACAACTGAAGAGACCAGGCTTCACAAGCACTGAAGCCCACACACCCTGGAGCCAGGGCTCCATAATAAGAGAAGCCACTGCAATGAGAAGCCTACACACCCCAACTAGAGAGTGGAGAGTCACCCCCATTCGCTGCAACTGGAGAAAAGCCCACACAGCAACGAAGACCCAGCATGGCCAAAGATAAGGAACTAAAAACAAACAAAAAAAATTATTTTAAGTCACCCTTTGCTGAAACTTCAAATTGCTAAGGACAAGATTGATACTATCTTTTTAAAAATAGAAATCCCAGGGGAAAAAAATGAACAACAACAACAACAAAAAAAAACCTCCTTACAAAGGAAAACCCAGCTCTTTCTCTACCTGTTCATAGCTGTCCAGGCTTGCTTAACATTGAAGTACTGTTTAAGAAAAAAAAAAGCCAGATCAGGTTTCATGAACTAGTCTTCGTGGTTTATAAAAAGGCAATCATTCAGTTTATCAGTGAGCAGCCGGACTTCCAATTTTAAATGTTGCTCCTCTGAATAATTATCATTAACATGGAAGGAAAAGTTGAGACAAATCCTGAACTTTTTCTGGGCTCCCTTGCCCTTGTTTGCTGGCAGTGAGGCTCTATTTAATACCTTCAGCATTTGCTCTTGCCTTGAAGCAATAGACAAGTATGTGCCGCTCTGTTCTAAATATGGGAACAGCGAGTACAAACAGAAGATTGAAGATTGCTTTGAAGCTGATGTTGCCAGTGCAGAGCCTTCCCCAAATGCTGGGAGCAGGCAGCTGGGCCCTGCAGAGGGAGAGCTCCCTGCTTTTAACTGTAACATATTAATTCCAGGTGGTGTCTGGTTAGAACGAAGGTCAAAAATCTGATTTTGACCTCAGTGCTCATTGGACTCTCATGGGAATCCTGAGAGTGGCTGAATAAGTGCTATAATATAACTAATAATGATGATAATGTCCCAAGTTTCTTGTGTGAGTGCTTTCTATCTCCCAAACAGATGCTGGGAAGGCTGAAGGCAAAAGGAGAGGGAGGGCCAGAGGTTAAGATGGTTAGATAGCTTCACCGACTCAGTGGATATGAATTTGAGCAAACTCCGGGAGACAGTGGAGGACGGAGGAGACTGGCGTGCTGCAGTCCACGGGGTTGCAGAGAGACAGACACGGCTTAGAGACTGAACAACAACAGTCTCCCAAAGGCTTCAAATCACTTCACAGACCAATTGTTTCACCTCCTGTTGGCCTGTAACCGACTCAGGCATAGAATACTGCCCCACTGTCGAGAAGACAGGGACACTAAGCCTGTTTAAGCATGAAGAAAGATACCCACTGAACATTAAAGTGTAAATTTTAGGTAGGCAGGTTGTAATTATCCACTGTAACTCAGGCCAAGAAATGACGTTTAATACTCTTCTTTTGTGAAAAGCACCCAGGCAGCTTTCCTGACCATAAACAGACCTCAAATCTTCATCTCCTCTAACTTCAGTTTTCTTAGCCTCGGCACTATTGACCTCTGGGATCGGATCATTTTCTGTTGTGGGGTGAAGTGGCGTTGGGCACTGTAGGGGTTTAGCAGTATCCCTGGCCTCTGCCCACTGGATGCCAGTAACACACACACACACACAGTTGTGACAACTGACTATGTCTCCATGCACGCATGTACAGTCACTCAGTCATGTCCAACTCCTTGCAACTCTTTGGACTATAGCACGCCAGGCTCCTCTGTCCATGGGATTCTCCAGGAAAGAATACTGGAATGGGTTGCCATGCCCTCCTCCAGGGAATCTTCTCGACCCATGGATCGAACCCGAGTTTCACAGGAAACTCGTCTCCAGCATCACAGGGGGATTCTTTACCCTCTGAGCCATCGTGGAAGTCAGACATTGCCAAATATCTCTGGGGGATGAAATCACCCTCAGTTAAGAACCACACTGCTCTAAGTCAATACATTTGCAAGGGAGGTTAGAAGCTCCTGAATTACCAGGACCTTCCATTTCCACAGACTGCTTGAAGGATTCCTTGTGGAAGAGAGACTCTCACTTGCTTTTAGGATTCAGAGAAACTTGAATTATAAAACAGGACTTTGATTATGAAACAGGGACTTGAAATTAGGTCTCCCATCCCCCCTTCAAATTAAAGAAAATACACAACCCTAGACTATCAAATGCACCCTCCCCTGAATAGCAGGGGACCTCTTCCTGGCATGTGATTTCCCCCAAAGGGCTGTGTGTTGTAGGTTATAACAGGATAGTGCTCCAACGTCCAGACCCCCACAGCTCCCACCCAGCTCTCAAACTTCCTAGGATCACAGATCCCCTCCCTCCTGGAATCCACAGTCTCTGTCAAGTTGCAGAATTGCGCCTGCATCCAATCACCTGAAGACACTGTGATAACACCAGCCCCCTCTCTGACCAAGACTCCTGGCTGGGGCTCCTCATATAACCCCATGGCACCCACAAAACCTCCTGGGACCTAAGCTCCAGGAGGGCTCCCTCACCGCCTGGTCCGCATGCCCTCCACACCCCAGACAGTGGGGACCTCAAACCTTCTCATTGTATTGGGTTGGCCAAAGAGTTCATTGGGTTAGGGATTCTATTGTTCCCTAAATAATAAATGCCTTTCCTTTTTACTTAAAACCAAATGGTTTTTTTGGCCAACCCAAGAGTCTGTATCATGAACCCCCTCCCAGCTCACGTCTACAAAAATATATTTCATATTTCTTAAACTTTCTATCTTGAACTAATTTTAAACTTACAGAAAAGTTGCGAAAATAGTAGATTCCCATATATCCCTTGCTATGATCTGAATGTTGTGCTCCCACCCCCACCCCCACCACCAACTTCATGTGTTGAAACCCTCTGCCCAATGTGATGATATTAGGAGGTGAGGCTTTGGGAGGTGATCAGGTCATGAGGGTGGGGGGCCTCATGAATGAAATCAGTACCTTAGAAAAGACCCTGATGCTGGGCAGGATTGGAGGCAGGAGGAGAAGGGGATGACAGAGGATGAGATGGCTGGATGGCATCACCGACTTGATGGACATGAGTTTAAGTAAACTCTGGGAGTTGGTGATGGACAGGAAGGCCTGGTGTGCTGCAATTCATGGGGTCGCAAAAAGTCAGACACAACTGAGCAACTGAACTGAACTGAACTAAACTGAAAAGAGGCTGGAGAGCTCCCTGGCCCCCAAGACACAGCAAAAAGGCAGCATCTGTGAACCAGGAAGCAGGCTATCACCAGACACACAATCTGTCAGCACCATGATTTTGGATTTCCAACCTCCAGAACGGTCAGAAATACATGTCTGTTGTTTACAAGCCAGCCAGAACAGACTGGCTCCCCCTGGAAAAGATCCTCACCCAGCTTCTCCAAGTGTTAACATCTAATCGAACCACACTGCAATTGTCAAAACTGTCACCTGCAAAGCCTGATGGGGTCCTGGGGGAAAATAAGATGGAATCTACATAATAAGGCCTAACCTCTTCTTTCATGCTTAATGTAGTTTCACTTGCCTGTGTCCGGCCATCTGCAGAGGGCTCGCACCTGAAGAGTTGCGCAAGGGTTCCTAGTGAAGGCCGGCTGCTGTCAGACACCTCTGCTCTTGGCCACGTGCAGAAGCACCCGGAAAGCTACCATGATTCAAGATGGTGGAGGTGGCCTTGGGCAGAGGCTACAGGGCACAGCTGCGCATGTGCAAACTCCCCCAACCCCAACCACCCCCCCCCAACCCTGCTGCTGCTAAGTCGCTTCAGTCGTGTCCGACTGTGCGACCCCATAGATGGCAGCCCACCAGGCTCCTCCATCCCTGGGATTCTCCAGGCAAGAACACTGGAGTGGGTTGCCATTTCCTTCTCCAACGCGTGAAAGTGAAAAGTGAAAATGAAGTCGCTCAGTCGTGTCTGACTCTTAGCGACCCCATGGACCACAGCCTACCAGGCTCCTCCATCCATGGGATTCTCCAGGCAAGAGTGCTGGAGTGGCATGCCATTGCCTTCTCCCCCACCCCTCCTAGAGACCCTATAAAGCAGCCCTACCCTATAAAGAAGCCCCACCTCATGGCCTGCCTGCAGAGTACATCCTCTAGAGCCCAAGTTCCCACCTTCCCATCCCCTGATCAAAGGATAAAACTCCTTGGCTTCTTCTTTTTTTTTTTTTTAATACCAAGACCAATTTTTATTTCAACAAAGTTAATTCTCAACAATGTGATACTGAGGGGGTGGGGTTTCCTCCTTGGCTTCTGAGATGAACTTGGTGTTGTTCTATTGGCTGGAATGACCCAGTCAGGACCCTTGGGCTAGGAGGACTCTTGGTGTGGACGGACTTGGGAAACAGTAGGTAACAAAACCAGGAAATTAACATCTGTGCAATACTGTTAACTAAACCAAAGGCCCTGGTGGCTCAAACAGTTAAAAAATCCACCTGCAATGCAGGAGACCCAGGTTCCATCCCTGGACGGGAAAGATACCCTGGAGAAGGAAGTGGCAACCCATTCCAGTAGTCTTGCCTGGAGAATTCCATGGACAGAGGAGCCTGCTGGCTACAGTCTACAGGGTCTCGAAGAGTCGGATACAACTGAGTGAATAACACAACAACAAGAAGTCCCCAGTTTTCCACTAATGTCCCTTTTCTGTTCCGAGATCCTATGAAGGATCCCACTTGGCATTTAGTTGTTTCTCCTCAGTCCCGTGAGTCTGTGACAGCGCCTCCACCTTCTCTTGACTTTTAAGATCTTAAGGCATTTGAATAGTATGGATGAGTTTTTTGTCAAATGTCCCTCAATTTTGGTTTCTCTGATGTTTATTCAGGTTGCCTTGAGGTTATACATTTTTGGCAAGAATGACACAGGAATGATGTTGTGCTCCCACCCCAAAAAACATAAATTTCCAAAGAACATAAATTTCAAACAGAAATTCCACGGAACTATATCTTTGCCACGTTAAATACATGCTGAGATTTTTCTGTTACTGTTTGAAATGCTGGTTTCACAACCATATTGCTTCACAGCCATCTAATGGGTCAGAAAACACTGCCCTAGGCCAGTTTATGTTTGAGGCCTTCTCTTCCTCCTGCCGGTTCTTTCTTAAATATCTTTCCTCTCTGAGACTCAGTGGCACTGCACTGACCAGGTTTTCTTTCTTAGTCTCTGAAGAGCTCTTCCCTGTAAATTTTGGCCTTTTTGCCCCACCCCCACCCCATGTTCTACATGGTGGTGATGGGTGTAAACACTGCAAATGTTCTATCTGATGATACCTTGCTAGACATATTTTCTTGGTGAGTTGACCCACTCCTTCCATTCTGGCTCCACACAGGTGACCCCACCTCTGCTCTCCCACCCAGACTCTGCCTTCCTGCTGCCTCTAGGAATTCCCAGGTGGGTGCCCTGCCCTCCTTTCAACAAGACCAAAATAACATTTATTCAGGGCTCTACCCCTCTGATCTTCACCAACTGGATTGCCTTTCCTCCATCCTATGCCTGTAAGCATTACACCTCTATTCCTCCTGTCTTATTTTGGCCACAAGCCTGGCTTTCACAGTCTAGCAACTGGGAATGCCACCAGGCTGGTTCCTTTACTACCCATGTTCTAATCAGGGCATTCTCAATTTAGAGAACACCACAATCACCTAGGGGGCTTGTTAAAAACTGATAGCTGGAGCCCGCCCCCCAGAGACTGTAATTTGGGATGTCTAGGGTGGGGCCCTCAGATTGGCGTTTCTAGCGAGTTCCCAGGAGAGGGTAATGCCACTGCTCTTACCACCCCAGATAGTAATTCCAGACTCCTGAGCACTTCTGGGACCCGGCGGCAGGCACTATTCCACTTCCCCAACCCGGCCAGGAGCGGCTCACAGTAAGTCAGGGTTTCCTCGTCATGGAGAGCCCAGGCCATCCCCTTGCCTTCCAAGGACTCCCATCTCCCCCACTCCACAGGGATTCGCTCCAGATCACCAGCCCCCAAGGCTTTGTTCTTCTCCAGCCTGCATGCAGCTGTTTCTCCTAGTGCTTGGTGGTAGGAAAGGGGTGATTACAACTGCAAGGTTATTAGTCCTGCGTCTGCCAACTAGACATGCTCAGGAAGTCCCAGGCTCATAAGAAGCTGTTTTTACTCTGTGCTCACCGCCCTTTGCACGCTTCTTTTCACTCTGATTTCTAGTACCTTCCGTCTTCACCTTGCACACCCTCCCAGACATGCTCAGGCACATGCGCGCGCGCGCGCGCGCGCACACACACACACAGGTACAAGCACTAGTTGACGGCTTTGCCTGCAACTCTTTGCCCAAGAGCCATCTGGTGAGCCTCCGTAAACTTGAAAGAAACCGAGTGAGAACTCGCCCTGTCTTTCAGGGACTCGCTGAGTGAGGACAGCGGCTCTCGGGTACTCTGGGCCCAGCCGTCGGTGCGGGGTGCGGGGTGGGGGACCCTGGGTGGCGCGAATTGGGGGGGGGGGGCAGGCAGGGGGTCCCCCGGGCCGCCCTAAACGGGCACACACGTCTTTTAAAATCTTCCGGAAGAGATCACGCCGAGCCCTTGGAAGCGGGACCAAGGACAGGATCGCAAAGGACAGGAGCGTCGGGGGCTCGCGCCCGCTCCCCGCCGGCCGGCGTGGGGCGGGTGGAGGCCGCAGTGCCGCGCCCGGCCGGCAGGGGTCTCTGTCCCGAGCCCGCTGTGAACTCGCCAAATGGAGGCTCCCGGGGCGGAGCGAGGGCGCCCTCGGCGCTTCCGTCCTCACCTTTGAGACACTTGATGGCCGCACGGGTCCGGCGGGAGCGGGGCGAGGGGCGGGGGGCGGGGGTGTGTGGGGCGTGGTGGTGGTGCAGTGACCTTGTCACGTGGGGGAGGACGTGCCTTCTTGCCTCCCGACCTCCCGGCGCCGGTTCCGGGGCTCTACGGGCCTGACGAGCCAGACCCGACAACCCAAGGCCGGCGGTCCGCACAGGACCGTGAGCCTGGCAAGCTGCATCCCGGGTCTCGCCTCATCCATCTTCCCAGAGAGTGGCCGGGACCGGGCCGCTGCCCTGACATCTGTGCCCTTCGGGGAAGTTCTGTTTCCTAACCTGCCTCTTGTGAAAGAGGTCCATTTGTTGGGTAATGACCGCGGCCGAGGAGGCGCAGGTTGGGCCAGGAGCAATCACTTTATTCCTTCATCTAACAAGTGCCCGTTGGTCATCTCCAGGTGCCAGGCACAGTGTCCTGAGGGAGCAAGGACTCAGACCGTGTCTTCACTACTCGGAAAGCCAAAGAACTGAGTTTTCAGGAAACCAGATGGACTTCTGGTGCCTATTACTTTAAGCATCCGGACCACATGGAGGAAGAAATTCCACCCTAGAATAAAAGTGCGCAGTCTGTGCCACAGTTAGAAGCCGGTTAGTGCAGGCTTGCGTTAACCTTTCGGACCTTTCACTTCATCTAATAGTAAAAAAACAAGTAACACCTCGACTGACGGCTGACTTAGGGGCTGGGCCATGCTAGGTGCTGGGGATATAATGGTAAATAAGATGTGTCCGTGCCTGCAACCCACGACACAGCAGCGGGTGGGTAAAGCATAAACAAGAAATGGCCGGCTTGCCTCCTGGTCCAGCGGTTAAGAATCTGCCTTGCAAAAAAAAAAAAAAGAATCTGCCTTGCAATGCAGGGCACACATGGTCCATCCCTGGTCAGGGAAGATCCCCCATGTCATGGAGCAACTAAGTCCTCTTGCAACAATATAGACCCAGCACAGCTAAAAATAATTTAAAATAAATAATTGAAATTTTAAAAAAAATTTCAGTGTGGCTGGGACCCTGGTCCACTGGTTACATGGATGCTGCTGATTTATTACATAAGCACAAGAGGACCCAGAAGAGAGAGGCATTACCAGGTGAGTCAGACCCACAGACCAACCCCAGTGATGTGGAGTCCCACAGGAAAGCCACCATCTGGTGCTGATACCCAGGGACACATCAGTTGTCCTGTATCCCAGGACCAAGTAACAAGAGCATCCTAATTCCTGATCCTAGGTTTGCTCTGGCTTCATTCAACTTGTTTCCCTTCATTCATTCCCTGGGAAGTTCCTAAGAAACTAGTGTTCAGCAGCCACATACTTGGCTTCCCTTCTCATGAAACTCATGAAGCTGGCTGATGGAGGAAGAGAAAGAAGGTTCACTATTTCTTTTTTTTTAGCTGCATCCTGCAGTCTGTGGGATCTTACCTCCCCCACCAGGGACTGAACCCAGGCCCTCAGCATTAAGAGCTGTGGAGTCCTAACCACTGGACCATCAGGGAATTCTCAAGGTTCATTCTTTATATAGCTTTTATATGGCTCAGTTTTGGCTGTTTTCCTGTGCTGAAATTATCTTTGGGCTCTCTTGTTCGCCTTTTGAGATACGTTTTAAAAATCCAGACTTCCAGGAAAGACTCTCTTTTTCTACATATTAGGTTAACAGAACACTAGCTGTGGGGTTCCAACCTCCAACGTTTCTAGGCAGCAGAAATCTCATCACATAGCCAGAGAAACAGTCACAAATTCCCATGACACACTTTCAGGCCGTATGTCTGCTCTTGGCCTGCTGCAGGGCTGGTGGGAGGAGAGGCAGTGCTCCGGGGATCAGCTGGGAGTCACTTGGAATCCCTCCACACTGATATTTTGTGCCTTCTCCCCTTGAGTGAGAAACACAGAGTCCTCTACAAACACTGTTATGTGTTTTTTTGTTTGTTTGATTTTATAAAAATACACAGACCTCTATGTTCCCGTTCTCTTAGCGCTGTGTTAATATTCAACATTTAGTGCTGTAAAAAAAGGAAAACTTTGGCTTGTTAAAGGAGCATACCAGAGTCTTGTTTACTCTTTTGTCTGTCTGTTCATACCAGGATAACAATTCCTGACTGACTACCTAAAGTGCCCGAGCAGTTACAAAGGGATTATTCATTTCCTTTCTCAGCTGTTGAGTGCTAAAATCATTCTCCTTAAAACAGATGCCATGACTTATCTAGAAACATACTCTGGAAGCAACATTTATGATTATTTACAAGGGTGGTAAGCACATCGGACACGTGAATAAGAAAAATTAGGTACGTTTTGCTCATTCTTAGGATGCCCTCAGAGAATGACACACATTTCCCACGACATCAAAGCCCTCTCCTCTAAATCTCATGTGTTCCCTTCCATGTTTCAGAAAATGAGCGTCGTTCTACAGATTGAATCCCATTATCACCTGTATCACCTGTAACATGGAGAAGGTGTTCACATAGAAAAAGCTATTTCAGTAGACTAAATTCAAAGTTGTTTTCAATGACAGGCCAACCTGTGACCACCTCCCAAAATTTTGGAGTGGAAACCAAGGCTTCGGCATTAGCGAATGCAACTTCCAGACAATATCTCTGGCAAGTGGCCTCCTCACACCTGAGTGTGAAGAGGTGGCCGTACACTTCCAGAGGCAAAATCTTTGGCAACAGTTCTTCCCTGGAGCCTGACATTCTGGAAGCTCCTCTCCTCTGCACCCACTCACCTCTTCAGCCCGGCCACATGGGGAAAGTCTTGCCAACGAAGTAGCTCCTTCAGTGTGTGAGTAGCTCTCAGAGGCTCTACTCTTTCAGGCTTACGTTGCGTGCTCAGCCGCTCAGGTTTCCATTAAGGCCTTGCGTTCTTCATTGCACGTGTGCTTAGTCGCTCAGTGGTGTCCAACCCTTTTCAACCACCAGGACTGTAGCTCTCCAGGCTCCTCTGTCCATGGGGTATTTTTCAGCCAGGAATACTGAGGTGGGTTGTCATTTCCTTCTTCAGGGGATCTTCCCGACCCAGGGACTGAACCTGTGTCTGCTGTGTCTCCTGCATTGGCAGGCAGATTCTTTCCCCTCTGAGCCATCTGGGAAACCCTTTTTATTCACTGAGTCTGTTAGAGATTGCTCATTGAGGTTTATCGGGAGAGAGAGATGGAACTGGGAACCAGACAAGTCCCTAGCCCTCCTGGGACTTGTCTTCTACTGAGGAAGACAAGATACACAGTTAAACAAGTGAATGCATAATATTGTGGCAGGTAACAATAAAAGCACTGATGGAAAAACAAGTTCCACGACTGGGGAAGGGGAGAGCTTCTTTAGGTTGGGAGGCAAGGGAGCCCCCATGAGGAGGTGACATTTGACACAGGCCTGACTGAACTGAGGGGATGAGCCGTGTGAGTGGGGGAGGGGAGAGAGCACAGGCCCTGCAATGATAAATGTGTGATGTGTGAGGAGTGTCAAGGAGGTCAGAGAGGCTGCAGTGCAGTCAGGGGAGAGGGGTAGGAAGTGAGGTCTGGGGGGTAGCTAGGAGTTCTGTGGTCTTGAACGGGCCTCGTCCTGCAGGACTGAGAGCAGGGACGTGATCTGATTTCAAGCCCTCACCCATCTTAGTTGCTGCTGCCTTCTCTTTTTCTAGTTGGTCAAAGTCTCTGTCAGAGGCAGTAACCCAGACTTGTCTCCAATGTTCCAGGTGAAGCCTGACTTGAAGAATAGAGCAGGGCTAACCCTCTTTAATTCTGGACATACTATTCTTAATACCATCTAAGACCTCTCAGATTGCATTTTAGGAAGCCATTTATTGAATTTGCTATTTTCTTTGCACCTTCCACTCTTTTTTTTTTGTATACTGCACTCATAAAGCACACGCCCCATCTGAGTATCTTCCTCATTCTCACCCTCATCTACCTTGGCCCAATACCTTCCAATATCATGGAGCTTCAGGGAATATCCTAGAACCCAAGTGGTAGCCTACTCAGAACACTGTCTTTACAGACACATTTTTGTATTTGCCTCATCCTGGTTCCATTTTAACATGCCAGGTTCCAAACACCCTAGGTTTGTTTGGATGGCTTTGGCGGGGTGGGGGCGGGGGGGGGTCCAACAATGGGATTACTTCTCTACTAAATTCTATCTTCTAAGACTTGGCATCTAGTTTTAGTTTTCAAACATAGTTTTGGACCCTAAAGTGATAGCATCTTAATGTATAAGCTATCCTTTCCACATTTCTTCAGGATGTCACTCATAAGAAGACTGTATTGCAGGAGGCTGAGACAGAGCCCTGTGTCGAATCAATAGAGACCTCTGTCAGAGTTGGAATGTATCCACTACCAAGACTTTTGGGAAATGATTGTTCAACCAGCTGCAAATCAATCTAATTGGCCCTATGTCTACCCTACATCTCATTACTCAACAAGGACACTAAAAGATTCTTTCTAAGATACTGAGATGTACACGCACCCACCACCTTGACCTTCCAACCCAATCCTGCTGTAAAACAAAGTAATGAAGTCCTACATACACTTCACATTTGTATTTTCTTTGGCATCTCTCTTTTGCCAACTCTGGACTTTTCCTCCTGGCCTAAGGCTCCCCTAACATCAGATAGTGGCCATACCTAGAAGCTTGCTTCCTTCATTACTGTAATTGTACAATGTAGTTTTGTCTTCCTAAATGCATTATACATGCACTGAAAAGTTGTGCTAACTTGAATCATGTTTTAAGTATCAGTTCAGTTCAGTTCAGTCACTCAGTAGTGTCTGACTCTTTGCGACCCCATGAACCAGAGCACGCCAGAACTCTGTCCATCACCAACTCCTGGAGTCCACCCAAACCCATGTCCATTGAGTCGGTGATGCCATCCAACCATCTCATCCTCTGTTGTCCCCCTCTCCTCCTGTCCTCAATCTTTCCCAGCATCAGGGTCTTTTCAAATGAGTCAGCTCTTCGCAGGTGGCCAAAGTTTCAGCTTCAACATCAGTCCTTCCAGTGAACACCCAGGACTGATCTCCTTTAGGATGGACTGGCTGGATCTCCTTGCAGTCCAAGGGACTCTCAAGAGTCTTCTCCAACACCACAGTTCAAAAGCATCAATTCTTCTGTGCTCAGCTTTCTTTATAGTCCAACTCTCACATCCATACATGACTACTGGAAAAAGCATAGCCTTGACTAGACAGACCTTTGTTGACAAAGTAATGTCTCTGCTTTTTAATATGCTGTCTAGGTTGGTCATAACTTTCCTTCCAAGGAGTAAGCATCTTTTAATTTCATGGCTGCAATCACCCTCTGCAGTGATTTTGGAGCCCCAAAAATAAAGTCAGCCACTGTTTCCACTGTTTCCCCATCTATTTGCCATGAAGTGATGGGACCAGATGCCATGATCTTTGTTTTCTGAATGCTGAGCTTTAAGCCAACTTTTTCACTCTCCTCTTTCACTTTCATCAAGAGGCTGTTTAGTTCTTCACTTTCTGCCATAAGGGTGGTATCATCTGCATATCTGAGGTTATTGATATTTCTCCTGGCAATCTTGATTCCAGCTTGTGCTTCCTCCAGCCCAGTATTTCTCATAATAAACTCTGCATATAAGTTAAATAAGCAAGATGACAACATACAGCCTTGATGTGAACTTTTCATTCCATCAGTAAAAAAAAAGTGTTAGTTGCTCAGTCGTGTCTGACTCTTTGCAACGCTATGGACTGTAGCCCCCTAGGCTCCTCTGTCCATGGGATTCTCCAGGCAGGAATACTGGAGTGGGTAGCTGTTCCCTTCTCCAGGGGATCTTCCCAACTCAGGGACTGAACTGAAGTCTCCTGCATTGCAGGTAGACTCTTTACCATCTGAGCCACCAGGGAAGCCCAATCAATAAAGGTATTGATCATTTCCTTGAAAAGTCTAACATTTCCAGATTGAAAACTCTTTTTGAAATACAAGTATAAAAACAAAAGAAACAAAAACAAAAAATGAAATACAAGTATAATACTAATTTAGATTTTTGTTTACCTATACTCAGTTTTCTCAGAATGTATAATAGCTTCAAACACAATAATAACAGGCCAAAGCTGCTTTAACTTGAAACACATGATGTGATTCAATATCTGGCACGTGATGTCCTCCTGCCAGGAAATTCTTTAACCTCAGATCTTCAGACTCAGTAAAATAAATAGTATTTTTTTTTAATTGGTAGTTCAGTGAAAATAAACAAAAGCAATTTCCATCTGGTTTAACATTGATCCTGAATTATTTTCAAATCATCACTCTGCCCCCTTTTCAAACTAGATCACAAATCTTTTATTTTTATCATTTAAAAGTCTGATTTATTTAAAATAAAAGTTAACTTTTAAAAACAAGCAACGCTTCTTTAAATATTCACATACTTCTTCTCCAAACAATAAATCAAAAATATAATTCCCTAAACTTTCATACTATGATTATAAGCTTAAACATATCAAAATGTACATTAAAAGCATAAGTATATCAGATTTTCTTGGTAGCTCTCTGTAGTCAGCTGAATGATGACCACCTAAAGATATCTGGTCCTAATTCCTAAATCTTGTAAATGTTACTTTATAAGGAGCAATGGCCTTTGTTGGTGTGATTAAGGATCTCTCTTTTTAAAAAAAAAAAAAAAAAGCAAAGGCCTTTTAGTCCCTTTAATTGGCTATATCTAATCTTTTATATTTTAATTTTAATTTTTTTAATTATGAAAGTATGACAACAATCACAGCAGACTTGGAAAATATAGAACAAGGTTACATACAGTTCTACTATGTATTACAATTATTTTTTTAAGTAGATAAATTAAGATTTTTAGTTGGAGTTTCAATATCAAACTCCCAAAAATTAATAGAATGAATATATAGAGAAGTAGGCAGATACAGTAGACCTGAAAAGCAGTATGAACCAGTTCAACATAATTAAGATTTACACATTTTCACAGAACAGTAGGATACAAATTCTATTCAAGTTCCCATAGACTGTAAACTAGGAGACACTGGAACATATTGAGGGACATAAAGCAAGGTGCAAAAATTTTGTGGTCTAAAGGTATTGAAATCATACAGAATCTGTTCTCTTATCACTGTGGAACTGTTAGAAATCACTATCAAAGGATGTTTGAAAATAACCCACATATTTTCAAATGACATTTACCAAGAAAGATCTTTGACTTAGCCATCAAAAACTTCAATAAAGTCAGACTGAAAAAAACACATAGGGTGACTGCAGAGAAGAAAGACTTTAAGTGAGAAATTAGTATCCAAATGAGAAATTAAGATTAAAGATACTTTAAACAAAATCCTATGTAATTAGAAATTAAGTGTCCACTTTTAAATGATGGGTGTTAGATCACAAATCTTGAGGAGGGCAGAGGTCACACTAGTCTTAACCTTACACCATCACAGAGTCCAGCACCTGGAACATATATAATAGGGGCTCAATACATGTTTCCTGAACTGATAAAATGAGCAATAAATGAAAGTTTGTGTACAAAAATAGTAGTCATTCACAGTTTTGCCCAGAATCAAATAGAGACATGCCCAATGCCTTCTAACAGGGAAATCTGCGGGCAAAAATCACCATCTCAGATAGATAAATAATAACAATAATCTCAAAGTGTGTGCATGCTAGGTCGCTTCAGTTGTGTCCTACTCTTTGCAACCCTATGGACTGCAGCCCACCAGACTCCTCTGACCATGGGATTCTCCAGACAAAGAATACTGGAGAGGGTTGCCATGCCCTCCTCCAGCGGATCTTCCCAACCAACCCAGGGATCAAACCTGAGTCTCTTATGTCTCCTGCATTGGCAGGTGGGTTCTTTACCACTAGCGCCATCATTTTGGTCTCAGTACACCTTTACGCTATTAAAAATTATCAAGAACCCCAGAATTTTTGCTTATACAGGACACACCCATCAATATTTTGGGCTTCCCAGGTGGCACTATCGATGATAGGGAATTTGTCACTCAAGAATTTGGGCAAATTCAGCTTCTAGAGTAACCCTGACTCATACCTGCACCGACCACTTTTCTATAAGAACAGTTAATTGGAACGGTTCCTAGGAAAGTCACCTTGGGAAGTGACTCTTCACTGCACTTCATTCTCCTGTTTGGGACCCTCAGCCTGCTCACCGGCCTACCTGTGGCCACCTTGCTTGGATCAGGTTGTGTACCTGATCCAGGCTGGGCAAATTGCATCCTCCCTCCTGGGAATTTGGTACTGGGCTGAGGACAACCAGTTGCTTGGCTAATCATCTCTGTAGGAGATATTAGCGGTCATAATAGTGGTCATCATAGAGGGATCATCTCCCACCCGGCCCAGCTGCCCACCAAGAGGAAGAAATTTCCTCTTGCAAAGTCGACTGCAGAGAGAGAGAGACAGGCATCAGGGACAAAGCTGGAGAGAGGTCTGCCTGGCTGGGTGGCAGCCACCTGTCCTGGGCCTCAATGAGACATGGCTTTATCTATGTACTTCCCTTCCCGCTTCAGCCAGTTTAGGTTGGTGACTTGCAACCCAAAGGCCTTAACGGAGGCAAAGACAGAGCCAGAAGCATCCATGGGTCTTTCCCGAAAGCCAGGTGCCTTAAAGGATTCTGGAGAGCTCTGCAGCCCTAGATACACATTTACTCTCTGAAGACTCCACCAGACAAAAACATCTTTCCAATCTAAGGCCAACGAGATTAGGAAATAGCATTTCCTCCAGCTTTCCATCCCCCGAGGGCAAAGGTACAGATGACTGCAGTTGGCAATTGACTCTGTGGGTTAGTATTTACTGAGGGCACACACCCAGGGACTTAAGCGACAGAAATCCCCAGGTGCCAGGCGGGAGGCTGGCCCATTATGCTTCCAACCACTGGCCTGTCCTCCCTCCTCTAAGTCAGCACTCAGCGGAGCCCCAACCCACCATGATCGGTAGGATGACCCACTTAAAAGTGCCAATTTTTAGCAGCTGAAAACAACAAACATAGAGGGAAGTGAAGATGCCAGGGGAAGGATTTCTCTTTGTGTGTGCATGCTAAGCCACTTCAGTCATGTCTGACTCTCTGTGGCCCCATGGAATATAGTCCGCCAGGCTCCTCTGTTCATGGGATTTTCTAGCCAAGAACACTGGAGTGGGTTGCCATTTCCTCCTCCTGGGGATCTTCCCAACCCAGGGATTGAACCCACGACTTCCACATCTCCTGCATTGCAGGAGGCTTCTTCAGAGCAAGGCCACCAGGGATTTCTCTTTACCTGTTCTCAAAAGATGCTCTAGGACCAGGGATCCATTCCAAGGATGTAACACAACAGCCATGCAAAGCTGGTGCAGCTGGAGCGGCTGTGTGACAGTCAGTTAGTCCACACAGCTCCCTGGGTCTTGGGTTTTATGGCTGCAGAATGAGGAGGTAGATGTAGACTGTCTTTAATATCCTTTTCATCCTTAACTTTTGTGCGCTGGAGAGATTTACACAGAACTTCATCTTGCTTTTATTACTCATAGTTCATCTTCCTCTGACAGAGCTAGCGGCAGCCTGTGCAGAAGTAAGTGGCTCTCTCTTCCAGGATGATTTAAGAGGCGCTGACAACCCCAAGCACCTTCCTCACATTCTGTCACAGCCCAGGCCCAAAGCTTGCCCATCCCAGAGCCAGCCCTGGGATCCGAGCACAGTCTGTCAATTGTTGTTGTTCAGTCACTCAGTTGTGTCCAACTCTTTGCGATCCCATGGACTGCAGCACGCCTGGCTTCCCTGTCCTTCAGCATCTCCCGGAGTCTACTCAAACTCATGTCCTTTGAGTCGGTGATGCCATCCAACCATCTCATCCTCTGTTGTTCCCTTCTCCCCCTGCCCTCAATCTTTCCCAGCATCAGGGTCTTTTCCAATGAGTCAGCTCTTTGCATCAGGTGGCCAAAGTATTGGAGCTTCAGCTTAAGCATCAGTCCTTCCAAGGAATATTCAGGGTTGATTTCCTTTAGGATTGACTGGTTTGATCTCAAGAGTCTTCTCCAACACCACAGTTCAAAAGCATCAATTCTTCGGTGCTCGACTTTCTTTACGGTCCAACTCTCACATCCATACATGACTATTGGAAAAACCGTAGCTTTGACTATGCAGACCTTTGTGGGCAAAGTAATGTCTCTGCTTTTTAATATGCTGTGTAGGCTGGTCACAGCTTTTCTTCCAAGGAGCAAGCGTCTTTTATTGGGATCTGTTGATGGTCCCCATCGAAAGGCAGATACCTACATTCCCCATTGTTTCTCATGGAGCATATTAGCCTGGACTCCCCTCTGGATTCCCTAGAAATGGCACTGAGAATGGGATTTGGCAGAGGCGCCGTGGCCAGAAGGGTCTGGGGCCTAGGGCATGGGGGTTGCAAACCCGCCTGGGCGGTTGAGTGTGCAGGGGGATCTGCAGAAGGCTCCAAGGGTAGATGAGGAAGTAGCTCTGAGTCAACTGCACTAGCCACTGACGGAGACAGGAGGGTAGTCAGGTCCATTTCTCTTGCCTGAGTCTCTTCTCCTCTTCAGGGTGCCCCGTGGGAAGTAGAAGAGTCTCCTATCACCCTCCACAGGTCCCTCCTCCAGTCAGGGAACGCCTGCCCTTAGGCCCTCAGAGATCAACCTGACAACAAGATGAGGGAAGGTGACCACCCTGGAGACAGTGGCCTGATTCTGCTGTGGCTCAGTTGCCCAGAGAACCACAGGTGCCCCTTGCATTGCAGGGCTTCACTGCTGCCCGCTGGCCTGGTGGCACCGGCTTCCTTCCTTTCCTGGCTATCTGTCTAAGAAGACACAGCCCACTATGGCACCCGCCCACCCCAAAGACAAGGCTTGGGTAGAACGTCGCTGGCAGTCCAGTGGCTAAGACTCTGCGCTAACAATCCAGGAGTCCCGGGTTCCATTCCTGGTCAGGGAACTAACTAGATCCTGCAAGCTGCAACTAAGAGTTCACGTGCCTCATCTATAACCCGGCACAGTCAAATAAATAAATGCACAAAAATAAGTTAAAAAAAGGAGGGGGGGGGGCTTGTGTGTCAGGTTGTACTAATCCCCATTTCTGGAGGCTTCAGCTCTTAAACCATAAAAAAGGAGAAAGGATAACCAGGAAGAGAACTTCCTACTGCTCCTATGGGGGGATTTATTTATCAGTATGGGAGCTGTATGAGGTTTAGGAATAAATGAGCCATCAGATAGCACCCTGAGGTATTATTCTTCGACACAGTATCTTAAACACGGATTCCCCTGCACTGTATTGGAACAGATGTCACACATTACATTAGAGAACCAAGCTTCCCATGGACTTTCTTAGAAGGCTAGGCTTGTCAAATCTTTATCTCATTTGTGAGTGAGGATTAAGGTGTGTTCTGGTAATTTATGTGCGTGTAGATATTAAGTAGAAGTAAAAACAGCAACTGAAGCAAAAACCATCCTTAGCAGTGTCTTGCAATCTTCTGAAAAGAAACTGTGGAAGAGCCCGAGAGAATCAGGTGTGTTTTCTATTTCCTGTGGATAAACAGGAAAGGAACACACATGAATGGAGGACCACAAGCATTCCATCACCACCTTTCTCCTTAGTCTCCAGAGCAAACATCTTGTAAAGTACCCAAAGGGCCAAAATTCCAGTTATTCCCAGGGGTTCTCCATCGTCCAGCAGAGGTTTCTGGGTATGTTGCTTGAGTCCCATTAAACCTTCAAGTTTAATTCATCTTGGCTGGTTTCCCTCTACTGTAGATTTCCTTTGCAAGAGAACGGGAACTGTGGGGGATTGAAGAACTCTTATTGGGTAGTCTAGCAATTTTGCACTGGGACACCAGCCTGGGGCCGAGGGAAATTCCCTTATGAACCCCAGGGAGGCTTGGGTTAACTGAAGGCAGGCACAGCTCCTCCAGCACTCAACTCTGCAGAGGGGCTAGGAATCCAGAGACTCCTGCTAATGAAAGGTCTGCTCAACATCCTGGGGCTAAAGATGAACCGATTACCTCCACTGTGAAACAGGAATCTGCAAAGAATTCTGAGCACATACCTACCTGCAAATCTACCTGCCTGTCCTGCAAACAAGGTGTGCTAAAGCCTAATCGTTTGTCTGAACCAGCCAGTACTAGGTCACAGGAGAATATGGGTTAGGAGTCACAGACATCTAGGTGTGAACCCTGGGTGGGCTACCAGGAGCTGTGTGACCGCACCCAAGACACGCAGCCTGTCCCCTGCCTCAATGTCCCCGTGTGCAAATGGGAATAAAACAGACCCACACGATCTGGAGCTACTGAGTCTGAAGAAGCTGGAAACGAGTACGTGCGGCCTCATTTCTGCAAACAGAAATACCACACACTTCTTTCCTTGGGGTTTCGAGGTCCGGTCCACCTGGTCGGTACACCGACCGGCCCCTGCAGCGCAATTCAGCCCTAAGGGACCCTCCAACCCCGGCCCACCGCGCCAACTTGCTCCCCGCTCTCTCTTGCCTCCCTCTCTCTCCCATCTGGCGCTCTCACAACACTTTCTAAAACAGAAAGTACTACCGCCCTTTAATCCGTGCTCAACGTCAATGGCAGAATCGTCACGAAAGTGAGCAGCCCGGCTTTCCGGGCGCGGACGGGCAGGGCTCGAGGGCGGTCCCGGGCAGCGGGCGGGGCCAGCCCCCTTTGCCCAGCCGAATTCCAGATTCGGAGCCTGGGGAACACCCTCTGCCCGAGCGTGTTCGCCCCGGCCGACACCCGGGAGCCGCCCGCAGCCCTGGGGGGCCGGGGGCGCGGAGATCCGGGAGGAGGGGTGGGAAAGAAGATGGGGAGGGAGGACGTGGAGGAAGGAGGAGGCGGGAGGTGAGAGGAGGAGGGGAGGGGAAGAGGCAAGGAAGTTGGAGAAAGGGAGGTCGGGGTGGGGGGAGGAAGTGGGGGGAGGAGGCAGTACGAGGGAGGGGAGGAGGGGGAGGGAGGGGAGGAGGGGGAGGGAGGGGAGGAGGGGGTGGGAGGAGGAGACGGTGCGGGGCCCGCGGGTGCTTGCGGGGAGGAGGCGGGGAGAGCGGAGGGGGAGAGAGGGGGAAGGGAGGGAGCAGGGTGGAGGAGGGGCGCGGGGGAGGAAGGAGGAAGTGGGGGTCAAGGTGGGGGGGGCGCGGACCCCTCCCCGGCTCCGAAGGACCGGTGGATGTCGACCGCGAGCACTGCTCTGGGACAGCGGACCCACTTTGGAACAGTAGGGTAGCACGGCGGGGCTTTTCTGGAACAAGCAAAAACAAAACAAAAAAGCAAAAACCAACAACAACCCAACCAAGCGCAGGCCGCCCCGCCCCACCCCGCCCGGGTCTCGGCGGCAGCAGCGGGGACATCCGGGAGCGGGGACCGTGGCCCTCGGGGCGCGGGGGGCGCTCCCCGGGGTCCGCGGCCGCACAGTCCGGGAACTGGGCTCCGTCAGACTTCCGGGAGGCAGGAGGCTGCTCTTCTCCAAAATCCACCAGACTCCTCTGATGAGCTTTTCTTAACAGTGGAAAACTACAAAAAACAAAAAAGACATAGCCATGAAAATAAGTGAGAGAAGAACCCGCCGTCTTCACGTCCATGGAGGCGTTCTGTTGAGTCTTGAAATTCGGAGTCATTGCGGGTGAGCCTTGTGAGCGCCTTTCTAACCAATCCACACTGAAGCGTGTGCGTCTCTGCTGTGTTTAACACTGGGTGACGGTGACGTGGTGACATCGTGTGAAGTTGATTTGGTGATGATTTTTGCTTTGGTCCGGTTACCTTGCTTCACTTGATAACACGACGTGAACGCATACACGTTGCAAAAAGAAAGGCACAGAAGGAACAGTTATCTTTTTAACTCTGGCTTAAAATAGATGAGAAGCCCTAAGGCGCTGCCAGCACGGAAAGAATGAAGGGTTAAAAACAACAATTATGCATTGTCTCCTTCATAGTCATTCTCCATAAGTTAACATTGTAAATCATTAAATAAAAGGGACGAAAACCCTATTCCTTGTTATAAATTTACAGTTTTAGAAAAGGTGTCATTACATCATATGTGCTGAATCACATTATCGGGTCTGTATGTGAGAAAGAATTTCTGCTCTGAAATAGAGCAGCTTTAATGCTTAAGTGCCAAGAAGTGCTTCTTAGGAAATTTCCAAATACAATCAATTAATATGAAACAGATGCAGTAGGGGGTGCTTACTAAAACTGAAAGCCCTTCTCCCAAAAAAGGCACTCCATTTTCCTTTCAAATGAGCCTGGAAATCATTCATTTTCAATTGGCCAATGAGGACTGACGATCGCTCCAAAATCAGAATGGGGCATCTTTTCCATGGTAGGTTAATAGGCCCAATTCAGTTTACAAAAATGTCTTTGGGCCAGGACTCATTCACCTGCATAAAATCAAAGACGCGGTGATGTGTGTTTTATCACATTGAACAGCAGTAGTGAAAGGATGGATGTTCATGGGAACAGGATGCCCAGACAGAGGTTTCACTGAACCATATCCCAGCTAATGCATGCAGAAAAGTCCCTGGGAGGTAGGTTGTAGGCTGGCGCTCCATCCATCACTCCTCCTCATTTTCCAGGCCTGTTTGTTTGCCCTTTGAAGTGTGTTTTAAACTTTTGAATTCGTTATCTGTATTAAAAATCAGGATATTTCACAGGGAAAGCTGGACTTTTGGCTTCTCTGAAATCTGAGAAGACCTGGAGCAGAGTGGCAGTGTCAGAAGTGACCGTTTGTGTGCCCATGAGCACGCGCACACACAGACACACACCACTGTTGTCCTCTTAAGATAGTTGTTTGCCCTGTACCCCAAGTTTTCTGACCCCAGACAAACTACTTCATCTATTGTTCAGCCGTTTTATAAGGATCATTAAAGCCATAGGTGGTTTCGACACTCTCTGTCTAGATGTAATGCATGTATAATTAAAACCTCAAATCTTGACTTCCAGAAATTCATCTTGACAGATTCAGCAAATCAGAAACTGAATAAAGACAGACACAATAGAATGTCCTGACTCCTCCATGGGGCATTTCCCCAAAATGCAGCAAGACACAGGGGAGCATGTGGTCTCAGCAATTAAACTACATACCTGCTAGGCAGTGTTAGGCAAGTTATTTACTATCCTAACCAGCACAAGTTATTTACTATCCTTACTTCCCTGGTGGCTCAGATGGTAAAGAATCTGTCTGCAGTGCAGGGGACCCAGGTTTGATCCCTTTGTCAGGAAGATCCCTGGAGAAGGGCATGGCTACCCACTCCAGTATTCTTGCCTGGAGAATCCCATCCATGGACAGGGGGCCTTGGGGGCTACAGTCCATGGGGGTCTCAAAGAGTCGGACACAACTGAGCAACTAACACACCAGCATGATTCTATAAAGAAATTATCCTTCAATTAAAAATAAGTAAATTTAAAATAAAAAATACATACTAAAACTACCCCCTTTGAAAGATTGAATATTGAGTTATTTATTATATGCGAAAGAATTTTGAACAGCCCCCAGTCCATAGGAACCACCCCAAATATTAATTTCTCCTGCCCTTGGGATTTCAGTTACTAATGCAGGTTCTTGAGAGAGAATTATTACTAGATTCTACTTTAGTAGAATTCAGCCTTTGGTACCTGCAGGAGATTTATCTGGAAACTCATTTATGCTAGTTTCAGGGTCCTGCTCCTAAGATTTCGATATAGGAAGTCTCAAATAGGGCCCTGGGGTCTCACATATTAACATTTAATTCTGGGGCACAAGTTCTCAGCCCTCAGTCTGACAGTCCCTTTCCTGGACTTGCCCTTGGCTTTCGAGGGAGAGAGGTGGGGCTGGAGGCCTGGGCTGAGTCCCAGGCTATCCCGGCCAGCCTTCTGGTCCTACAGCTAGACTGGACCCCTCTCTGGATCCCTCTTGCCAGCTCCTGGACTCCCAGGCATTTACTGAGCAGCTGCTGGAAGCACCCTGGGCTGGCATCAAGCACACAAGACAAATGAAGCGGTTCCTATCCACAGGGAGCCCAGGGCACTAAATTCCAAGGTCAGGCCTGGCATTTGGGTCCCAGTTTCTGCCTTTCCCTGGTGGCTCAGCCAGTGAAAAATCTGCCTGCAATGCAGGAGACGCAGGTTCGATTCCTGGGTCAGGAAGATCCCCTGAAGAAGCGAATGGCAACCCACTCCAGTATTCTTGGCTGGAGAATCCCATGGACAGAGGGGCCTGGCGGGCTACAGTCCATGGGGTTGCAATGAGTTAGACAGGACTGAGGGACTAACATTTCCACTTCTGCTTCTCCTACGGCCCAGTGTGTAACACACACCGTTCCAAGTGACGGTGTTCTGCAAGATGCTCCCCAACACCATCAGCACCACCGCCCCCAGCACTGCACTCACCACGACAGAGTCACTTCTGCCTTCCGAGGACACAGCACTGCACTGCTTAGGTGCTTATTGGATATTCATGGAAGCTAACTTCTTGGACAAATCTGTCTTCTGAAAGCTGGTTGATGTTAATTCACTCATCAAATATTTATGAGCCAGGAACTCTTACAGAAACTGGGGATAATAGCCATGAGCCAAATGTAAAACCCCTGCCCACGTGGAACTTCCATTCGAGTTGGGGAAGAAAGGCCATATAAACAAGTGACTTTGCACGCTGGTGTCGGGGGTTGTGGTCTGTACCCTGACATTTGCTGCAATCTTGTTTGCTCTCACTAATACCTCCGTTCCCTGCCAAGTGGCCTTCTTTCCCAATCCCAGTCTACACAACCCTTACTCGGCGGCACTTCTGTCTGAGGCCAAAGAGCAAACCGGTTATTTTATTGCGTCTTGAATCAAAGTGTCTGCATATCTCCTCTAGGTGTGAACCAAGTTCAGCCATTCGTTCCCACATGCCAGAAGCTTCCACAAAAAGTGAAACTTGTATATTCTCTTACAAAGTCTTAAGAAGACGGCTTGATAGAAGCCTGGTGACTCTGCTGTTCCATTGTTTGGTCCTGTTATAATATCGCTTTTCTTTTTAAGCTTCTTAGCTATTAGTAAAAGTGTTAGTCCCTCAGTCAGGTCTGGCTCTTTGCAACCCCATGGACCCACCAGGCTTCTCTGTCCATGGAATTCTCCAGGCAAGAATACTGGAGTGGGTAGCCATTCCCTTCTCCAGGGGATCTTCCTGACCCAGGGATTGAATCTGGGTCTCCTGCATTATAGGTGGGTTTTTCACCATCTAAACCACCAGGGAAGCCCTTATTAGCTATTATACCAAATATAAAAGTAACTCTGACTACTTTGCATTCATATTCTGTAGCTTAATTTGAGTAGACTTTTAATAATTTATCAGTAAAAGGTAATCTTACCTTTAGATATGTGATTTTGCAGAGAACATTTTGCTGCATTCTTGCTGAGCTCTTTGTATTTTTCTGGGTCTGACGCTTATTATAGAGAAATACAAGTCCAATTTTGTCATAAAAATGAGAGAGGATTTCAGTATTCTATCAATTGAGTTACATCTGAAAATTCAGGTAAAGAAGTATAATTTTCATTTCTTCTCTAAAGAGGCAACTTTTTGTGAAAATGCCCCCAAATGTATTATTTCTATCTCTCCGAATGTGTATATTTTTTATTTTATTCTGCCCCCCACCCCAACCCCTGCACTATGTGACATGCTGGATCTTAGTTCCCCAAACAGGGATTGAACCACGCCCCTGACAGTGGAAGAACAGAGCCTTAACCACTGGGCTGCCAGGGAAGTCCCTGTATATTTTTATATTTGACCTCTATCTGGGATCATCTTTGGCTCTCAATTGCATACATTTTATCATTTCCCGAGTCTGTAAGACTTCCTGTTGAGAAATATGAACTGGGTCAGTGGAAATTCTTTGGGAAGCCAACTCAGACACCTAGGATTTCCTTTATGCTATGAAATGCAAAATAAACAATTTTGATTTGGACATAATATCATTCTTTAGCCTGGCAACCGGTGAATAAGCAGGTAGAATTAAAATGTGTTGGATCATGGATGATCATCTAGCGAGTGGCCAGTTGCTGTGCTTCGCACAATTTCAGACTGCTCAGTCAGAACTGAATTTGAAAGTCTATATATGTGCACTATTGAAAGCGGCCATTAATAGATTCAACTACCATCAGAGCCACTGGAATGTTAAAACCATAAGATGTGGCTACTCTGATATCAGAACTCAGGTTATCAGAATTCTCATATCAGGATATTAACACATGGTCCAAACCAGAACCCAAAGTTTACTAGGAGAACCTGAAAGAAAATAAATTACATGCTCTGTTCCTTTCTAGTCCCCTTTTCTCCCACCTAGGAGTGTGGGTTGAGAGGGCAAATGGAATAAGAGTGAAATTTTTTTTAACACGTATCTGTTTATTTATCACGCCAGGTCTTTGTTGCAGCATGCAGGATCTTCTTTAAGGCACGCTGGATCTCCCATTGTGGCATGTGAACTCTTAGTTGCGGCATGTGGGATCTAGTTCCCTGACCAGGTGTGGAACCCAAGCCCCTTGCTTTGGGAGTTCAGTCTTAGCTACTGAACCACCAGGAAAGTCCCCAAGGGTGAAAATTTTGAACCTAGGCCATGCAAGCCACGATAATAATTGTGGGAAATCTGCTTTTATTTTAACTGACATTTCCCCTCGGTGAACTGACATTTAGTGATTGAAATATCTGGAACGCACACTATAACTTGGCTGTCTTTAGGCTAAAGGTTGAGACAGGAGAAGGTGAGGTACAAGGGCCTCAGGTGACACTTGTAAAGGGAACAAAACAGATGCAAATTTCACAGGCAAAACAAGGTAGCTTTTCCAGTTTTAGACTATGCTGAGCTGCTCTGGAGTAAGCCTAGTAAGTCTAGGCTTTCATCCCCCTTAATAACGTCAAGGGCTCCCCACCACCTTTTCAGTAAGATCGTTAACTAGCACGCTGGGACTCCTACACTCACTGTTAGGGACTGATGATAGGATTTCCCCTGTAGTACAGATGTGCATAGATTTCTTCACTCTCCCACTCTTATGATGTTATTCTAGAAACTGAGCTGTTCAAGGTTGTGTTTGAACACTTTTTGAACAAGAACTTTAATTAAGCGATCAAAAAGCTCTAGCTCATGGTTTTTAATAACTGAAACCAATGTCTATAATTTTGCATATCTAAAATCTATAGACACTATTATCAGCCTCGCTAGCTTCTTTTACTTTCAACTTGTAGAGAAAGTTTTCCTTCTTCTTCAGCTGTCTTTTTCACATCCGGTAGGACCAGCTCTTGTGATTATCATCAGTTGGAGGAAACCCATACACCACAGAGGGCAACATGAACTCGCCAAGTTGCCAAGAATTCTAGGGATTTTCTTTCTTCCCTAGTCATTGTCACAGCCAATGCCTTTTTTGGGAGGCCGCACTGGGTCTTAGTTTTGACATGTGGGATCTTGTTCCCTGACCAGGAATTGAACCTGGGCCCCCTGCACTGGGAGCTCAGAGTCTCAGCCACAGGACCACCACGGAAGCCCTGCCAACATCTTCTTGAAAGATGTGTCTTCATTTCATTGCCATATTAGGTGGCTAAGAATTTTCCGGTCAATTTGGTAAACTTTGGACTATCTTAGAATTTTATTGGCTCAATAAAGTGGCCAAAGGATCCATATTTGTACATATGGGTGACCATATGTACAAATACCTGTGAATGTATTTGTCAATGATACAGGCTGAGTGTAACAGGTGGGCCAATCCTCCTGTTAGTCTGGGGATGTGTTTGTGTGAGCTGCTTTATTTTTGTTTGTATGGTGAGGGCTACTGGTATAGGTAAATTTCCAAACTGCCTGAGAAAATGGAGAACCTAATCAGAAAACACACAGCTCTAGCTGAAAAAGGAGCTTAAAGGAGATTGGGTTGTTACAAGAACTACAATTGTTTCACATGCAAAGCATAAAGCAGGGGCAAGAACTAAGGTGGTTCCAACCAACTTCTATGATTATTTTATTGAATTGGAGAGACTATGGCTAAGGGGAAACTTTTGTTTAGAACCAATCATTGCCATGCAGTGATTACTAGCATTAGCTGGTATAAGGGTGCATCCCAGGCTGCCAGTGTGTGGAACAAGCTTGTTCAATCACCCACTCTACTCCCTTCCTTCTCTACCATTTTGTTTCCAGTATGAACATCTAAGTAAAGACAGAAAAAGTGAATACTTGGAAAGTCAGCTTTCACTCAAAACATAAGAAAAAAATTTCAAATGTCAAGTGGGCTTAGATGTGGGTCTTGCCACTTACGGGCATTTTTTTTTCATAGTTAGGATGGAGGTGGGGGTGGTCAGAGGGGCACAAATCTGCTTCATGAATTTCACCTCGAAAGCTAGAGCTATCTTTCAAATAGACTTTTCTGCTTCCTAGTAACTGGACTGTAGATTTATCATGAGAAAAATTTTCTACAAGCTTTCCCAAATATATATGTATTTAAAATTTTTATTTATTTATTTTTGGCTGTGCTGGGTCTTTGTTGCTGTGCAGGTTTTTCTCTCGTTGCCATCTTCCTGGACCAGGGGTCAAACCCGTGTCCCCCTGTATTGGCAGGCAAATTCCTAACCACTGGACCACCAGGGAAGTCCCCTGAGTATATTTTTATTTTCACTTTGTTGGCTTGGGAACAGTGAGTAAACACTAAATGATTCCCCCCCTTCATCTAGATTGTGGACCATTTGGTAACAGAGCTTAAGAGACTTCCAAAATGAATAAACACCTACTGCCATTTAAATAGCCAACCTTCAAACTGATTCAGAAACCACCCAGGCAGGTATTCTGAGTCCCTGTGTGATTCTAGACGTGGCGCTGACCTTTCTTCAGGCCAAAGGGAAGTTAATGTTTCTCCCTCCCATTAGCTCGTGGCGGTGCCTTGAGAGAAGAAAAAAAATAGATATGACAAAGTCCAGTGCAGAATTTTTAAATGCTACAGGAAAAACCAGGTAAGAAGCACTCATCTTTTGTGAAATGTAGCTGCCATGTGAAAGACCCAGGGCATGCTGTCTTCTTGGCTCAGGGACACACAGATCCGACTTCCTAGAATTCAAAACCAAAGGTAGGAACAACACAGTGGAAGGTTTTAAGAAAGGACACAGGGTGTCCTTTTTAGACCCATGAGGCAAATGCTGTTCTTTTCTGATGTCTCTGGAAAGAAACTGTGGTCCACATAAAGATGTCTTATTGCTGATGCTGCCAGAAAGAACTCGGAGTTCACATGGCAAAAACGTGTTTTCAGATGCAATTTCACCTCAAAAAGTGAGCACTTCTAAAGGAGGCTTTGGCTACATGTCATTACAGGCTTTGGGAGGGGAGTCTGGCTTCATCTTTTGTCCTTCTCACCTGTTGCTCCTTCTCTAAAACATGCACACTCATGCCAGGTGAGGTCTCTTGCTGGTGGGACATATGCGTGCATACTCTGGGCTGGAGCACCTGTCCCCGAGCACCAGTCCTTTGATGACACACAGTTGTCTGATGAGCCAGTTGGAAGCACCTTCCACCACTTCACAGACATGCTTAATCTGAAGTCGGCCTGGCTAGAATTCTAGCCATAGAGAGAGCCTTCGTCAAGGAGGAACTGTCTAAAAGGGAGCAGGCAAAACTTAAGTGTTCATTTCTTCTTGATGGGAACACCATGCTATACACAAAACCCCACAGAGGTAAGAAAATGGGAAATGGGCTTTGCCATGGATGCACCTTAAAGAGGTGATTAAGGTGCTGCAAGCGGCTAGCCAGCTGGTCTTCATGGAAAACAGAAGGAGGTGGAAGGGGGACTTCCCTCGTGGTCCAGTGGCTAAGACTCTGGCTTCCAATGCAAGGGGCCCGGGTTCAATCCCTGGTCAGGGAACTAGACCCCACATGCCACAACTAACAGTTCATATGCTGCAACTAAGACCCAGTTCAGTCAAATAAATAAAAGATATTTAAAAAAAGGAGGTGGTGGGGTGCGGGAGTGCATTCCCAAGTCACCCTTTAGAGTTTAAGTCTGCCCCTCAGATGTGGGAATGTGCTTTGCAGTAGCTACCAGAGGTGGAAGGAAAAGTTTAAAGGTTTGTTTGGGGTTATGTTTCGCTGGTTGGTTGGTGTTTTGATCTTGCCAAAGTAGCCATCTGGTTTGAGAAACATAATTTAGAAAGCACCAATGCCTGCCTCCAGATTAAGGTACTCTTAGATTACCATGGAAGCTTTGGAGAAGTAGACAATTTAATTTGCTTATTATACTTTCATTAGTTTATCCAACCAACTTCACAGAGCACCTATGATGTCCCAAGGCACTTGGCTTACTGCTGGAGACAGCCTCACGGAGACCCTAATCCTGGCCTAAGCAGCCTCTGGCCCGTTCTCCATGCAGGTTCTGCACTTGTGGTTCCAGGCGAATTTACCTATTCTGAACATCAGAATCAGAGAACACTGATTTCTTGAACTCATCAACAACCTATTCTCACCCACAATGCTGTCTAGATATAAGAGATTCCAGTGACCTATTTTCAAAGACTTTCATTTAGAAATACACTTGGAAAAATAAATAAATAAAAATACACTTGGAGGATCTCCCTGGTGGTCCAGTGGTTAAGAATCCACCTGCCGATGCAGGGGACATGAGTTCGATCCCTGGTCTGGGAAGAGTCCACCTGCCTGGGGGCAACTAAGCCAATGTGCCACCACTACTGAAGCCCGCGTGCCTAGGGCCTGGGCTCTACAAGAGAAGGCACCACAGTGAGAAGCCCTCACATCACAACTAGAGAGCAGCCCTGCTCTCAGCAATTCGAGAAAGCCCGTGCATCCAAACGAATAATAATAAATTAAATAAATAAATAAATTTTTAAATACATTTGGAAAACAAAAAGTAAAACAGCAGACTTTTTAATTCTAAAATGAGGTGTGTTCCTGGGCACCTGTCTCTTTTAGGGTATCTGCTACAGCAGAACAGAAAAGGGGAGGCAGAGGAGAGCCCTGCTGGGGTCCTCAGTTCATCATCTTAGAATCATAATCCCGCTTCTCCACCTGTGAGAGGCTTAGGAGGTCACCACCCACGAAAGGCCACAGAGGCAAATCCAGCTGTTGTGGCTTCTCACAGTGTAAGCAGATAGACTCGTTTTTTTCACAGGAGAAAAAGCCTCACAGATAACGAGACTAGCCAGAGCCTGGATGCGGAGGTCAAAGTCCCGTCTTGAGATGACCTCTCTGGGATTGGCCGTGGGCTCTGGCCAGTCACCTTATGGCTCTGGGCTGCGTTGTCCTCACTTGTAAAACGAGAGCTTCGTTGTGGATGACGCCTCACAGCCCTTCTCATTCGAACCTTCTAGCATCTGTGCAAAAGGGGGCACCAGGCAGGGTGTTTTGCAATTTTAATTCGTTGATTGGGCAGTCCATCAACGATTGAAGTTGCTTCAATGCTGAGATTAGAATAGCTGAGATTAGAATAATTGTGGTGAGGCTTCGAGGTTAATGATTAACTAAAATAAATGAGCCATTCACACCTCTGCCAGTGATCTCCTTTCAACTCTCAACAGGAGAACAAACAGCAAACAGTGATGAATTAATTCACAAGCAAAGATTATTTTTGGCAATTAGAAGAGTCAGACGCTTCTATTTACATATACCCATTACATACGTAAATAGGTGTATACATTTATAACTGTGTCTCTCCATGCTCCCATTTGTCATTAAATGTGAATTTTCCCCAAAATTTATAAATAATAAAATTATAATAGTATGTGTTATATTTATTGAGCACATATTATGTGCCATGCACTGTTGAAGAATTTATTTACATTGCCAATAACTTCTTAAATAATATTTATATATTTATTTATTTATTTATTTTTGGCTGTGCTGGGTCTTTGCTGCTACCCACGTTTTCTCTAGTTGCAGCGAGCAGGGGCTACTCTCTAGTTGTCGTGCGTGGGCTTCTTATTGCAGTGGCTTCTCTTGTCGTGGAGCATGGGCTGTAGGGTGCGTGGCCTTCAGTAGTTGCGGCACACGTGCGCTAGGGCACCAGCTCAGCAGTTGGGGCGCACACTAGCTTAGTTGCTCTGTAGCATGTAGGATCTTCCGGGATCAGAGATCAAACCCGTGTCCCTTGCATTGCAAGGCAGATTCTTAACCACTGGACACTAAGGAAACCCTGTCAATAACTTCTTTTCATTAATTTCTTCTGATTCCAGTCTTAACACCCACAGTTGATTTATCAAAATATGGAAGTTCATAAAGTTTATTGCAAACATCTCACCTGGCAGGCATAACTCTTTGAGTGTAGAGAAACGATATTTCATAAAAAGGCCTCCAAGTTTTCTGAACTTTTGGGCAAAGCCTTGCTGGACAAGCACAGATTTGATGGTGTTTATGTCCAGCGGTGGCGGTTCTGCCTCTAAATAACTCTCTTTGAGAGAGAGAGAGAGAATCTTGGAGTTTATGGAGAGTGGGAAATATTTTCATCTCTACTGAGATCAGGGGGAAAAAAAAATCTCACTAAGGTTCAAGGAAAATTTTCCTGGCACTGAGGGTTATATTTGATAACTTACTATGATATTTGAATCACAGCTTCTGGACACAGATTATAAAATAAATTTTTACAGATCTGAGACAATTCAGGTGTGGGTCTTTCTTGCTGGATCATACACAATCCATACTAGGACTGAAACTTCATGGGATCACTATTTTCCTTTCTGTCTGCCCATGCAGAGCACCCAAGCAGTGATGAAACATTCAGTAGCATAAGGGACGTGTTTCATATTATGATGATTATAATTCTACATGTTTTCCCAAAATGTACAAATATAAAATGTGCTATGTTCTACTCATATGCTTGCATATGGAAAACAGAAATAAAAATTGTTTACTCTGGCTACAACAAATGTCATTCTCTTGCTTGGTGGCTTTTGAGTTCCTTCAGCCAAACCAAACACATAGCTTCTCAAGATACTAGAATCTGCATTTAATCCAGTAATGAGTTTCTCACTCCAAGTATCTCTCTCTTTTAATGACTGCATTGTTAAATAAGAAATGGATAATGTCAACTTTCCCAATAGCAGCAGTAGTAGTTGTTGCTGTTTCATAAGTAATTTAGGAAAGCAACTGAAGCATAAAGAAGCTAAATTATTTATTACAGTTGTCTCCTCTCCTGGACATCGTAATAATCTTCAATAGTAATGCCTTCCTTACAAGTATATAGTTAGGAAATTGAAGTCAATGGGTTACATTGATAAATTAAACAGTTATGAAATGTTTTCAGGTAAATAGTTGATTTTTTCCTCAAACAAAAAGACTGCCTCGTTTCCTGCATTCATTATCTAAATATTTATCTAACATGTATTGATGTATTCTTAACTGTTGTAGTGCATTCATGCATGCTAAGTTGCTTCAGTAGTGTCCTACTCTTTTGCAACCCCATGGACTGTAGCCCACCAGGCTCCTCTGTCCATGAGATTCTCCAGGCAAGAATACTGGAGTCAGTGGCCATTCCCTCCTCCAGAGGATCTTCCCGACCCAGGGATCAAACCAGAGTTTCTTATGTCTCCTGCATTGGCATGCGGGTTCTTTACCATTAGCACCACCTGGGAAGCCCAATTATTGTAATATCTTCTTTAAATGATTGGCTTTGAGAGTTATACACAGCATGATTCAGTTTTCCTAAATCAAGTGCAAGCTTCAGTTCAATTCAGTCACTCAGTTGTGTCCGACTTCATGACTCCATGGACCGCAACATGCCAGGCTTCCCTGTCCATCACCAACTCCCAGAGCTTACTCAAACTCATGTCCATCGAGTCAGTGATGCCATCCAACCATCTCATCCTCTGTCTCATCCTTCTGACAAAACGTGGTCCACTAGAGAAGGGAATGGCAAATCACTTCTGTATTCTTACCTTGAAAACCCCATGAATAGCATGAAAAGGCAAAAAGACAGGACACTGAAAGATGAACTCCCCAGGTCGGTAGGTGCCCAATATGCTACTGGAGATCAGTGGAGAAATAACTTCAGAAAGAATGAAGAGACGGAGCCAAAGCAAAAATAACACCCAGCTGTGGATGTGACTGGTGATGAAAGTAAAGTCCGATGCCGTAAAGAGAAATATTGCATAGGAACCTGGAATGTTAGGTCCATGAATCAAGGTTAACTGGAAGTGGTCAAACAGGAGATGGCAAGAGTGAACATCAACATTTTAGGAATCAGTTCAGCCTTGCTGCTGCTGCTGCTAAGTCAGGTCAGTCGTGTCTGACTCTGTGCGACCCCATAGACGGCAGCCCACCAGGCTCCGCCATCCCTGGGATTCTCCAGGCAAGAACACTGGAATGGGTTGCCATTTCCTTCTCCAGTGCATGAAAGGGAAAAGTGAAAGTGAAGTCGCTCAGTCGTGTCTGACTCTTCGAGACCCCATGGACTGTAGCCTGCCAGGCTCCACCGTCCATGGGATTTCCCAGGCAAGAGCATATCAGTGCAGCCTTGCCCACCACGAATTCAGCGACTACTGTAGTGAGGGCAAGACTGCCAGGATTCAGCAGTGCCCCGCAGTAATGGAAAACCAGTGGTAAGAACTGCACCTTGCCTGAAGCTGGTAAACTGGGCAGTTTATAGGTTAACTCAAAATGTATGGTTAGTAGAAGGGCTTCCCTGGTGGTCTAGTGGTTAAGACCGTGCTTCCTGTGCGAGGGGCACAGGTTCAATCCCTGGTCAGGGAATTAATATCCCACATGCTTCATGGTGCAGCCAAGAAAATTTTAAAAAGTAATACAGTTTTTTTAAAAGATATATTTACCAAAAAAAAACCCTCCAAACTATGGCTAGTAGAGACGTGTCCGATGTGGATGTTGTCTGGGAGCTAGGCCACTGGGCAGCCAGAGTAACTCAGAAGACACTAGTTCTGATATGTTTCTTTTCAGCCAAACAAGAAAGAGTTTAGGCAGAGATCATTAGACAAATGAATCAACAAAAAGAGTATAGGAGATTCGTTGCCTGGTTCAGCTATCACTTCTGTAGGGCATTCCACATAAAATCTGCACAGGTAACCCTGATTTCTCAACTGCTTGGCCAGAGAACATCTTGATTCAAAGAAAGTGAAAGTTGCTCAGTCATGTACCACTCTTTGCAACCCCATGGACTATACAGTCCAGGGAATTCTCTAGGTCAGAATACTGGAGTGGGTAGCCTTTCCCTTCTCCAAGGGGTCCTCCCAACCCAGGAATTGAACCCAGGTCTCCCACATTGCAGGTGGATTCTTTACCAGCTGAGCCACAAGGGAAGCCCATCTTGATTCAAGGAGTGTGAAAATACCTGAAGTTTTTCAGTTTTTTCAGCCATCTTTATAAATGAGCATCACCTCTTCCTATGTTTTCTGGAATTAGTGACACTAATGTCATCCTCCTGATGCCTGGGGAATTTTTTTGGACTCTGTCCCTTACTGTCCATTTCAGCTACCACTCTCTAACCCAGCCTCCCAGTTCTACCTTCCCTGACCACCAAGAGGACATCCTGCATGCATGGCCATTTTGATCACTGTCCACCTCCTGTTCAGAATATACAGTGGCTTCTGCTTGCGTTAGCAACTGTGCCCTCTGCCTGACCCCTCGCTGTCTCCAAAGGCTGAGCACCTTTTCTATTCCTGAGCTAATCTATTTATTATCTCCCTCTGTGCTTGGCTTATAAATAAATCCTGAGCCCAAGTCTTACCAATTGCTATTTCCCCCATCCAGGAAAATTTGCATTTCCTCCCCCCAACACACCTTGTCCTTAAGCCACGCCCATTGTTCCTTTTGCATCTTATTAGGCCGGTCTGCACCCTCTCCAGTGGGGGGAATATCTGCGATGGGGGCATGAGGTCTTGAGAGGCCCCTCTCCATCCCCCTTGAAGGGTGAATAAGCACCCAGTGAGTGGATCAAGGTACACGTGAATGAATATTGGAATGGCAGAGGCTGCTCTGGTGCTAAAGTGACATTGCTTTTCAGCATAGAAAAAGCAAGCAATATTTTTCCAGCACGCAATAAAGAAAATGCTGTATTGAAGCAAATGAATATTTCTTAAGATTTTGTAGAGTGCAATAGGAATTGCTCTCTAAATGATGTTTGGAAATAGAAGAAGCTGAAAAGACAGTGGAGAAATGAATGTGACTAATATTTCCCAACAGACAAGGAGGGGATATAAATTTGTGATGGGAGATACCATACCGCCGCCTTCACACACCCACACACCATGCGATCTTTGAGTAGGATTAGAAAAGCCTGATTCTGTAAGCCAAAAGAGGAGGCACGACTAACTGATTAATAGGTTAGTCCAAAAGACAGCTCCCAATGGCCCACCGGCCCTACCCCCAATTAAAGTAACTTCTAGAAATAATTCTTCCTCAGACTGAATTATCTGTGCAAATGATTTTTTAAAAAATTTATTATTTATTTATTTATCTGACTGTGTTGGGTCTTAGTTGTGGCATGTGGAATCTAGTTCCTTGACCAGGGATCAAGGGCCCCCTCATTGGGAACCTGGAATCTTAGCCACAAGACCACCAGGGAATTCCCTCAAAAGATTCTTTATTAATAATCTACATCAGGGTTTGGCAGACTCTCCATGGGCCAAATCCAGCCCACCTCCCACCTCTGAATGGAACACAGCGCACCCCTTCATTTTTGTGTTGTCCATGGCTGGTTCCCACCATAAGGACCTGGCTGAGTAGTTGTGACAGAGACCCTGTGATCCACAAACAAAAAATGGCCCTTCAGGGGAAAAGTTTGCAGGTGCTTGACCTACGTGATCTAAGGATATAGTAATTTGATCGGAAGTCCCATTAACTTGCTTTCTCCAGTGGGAGTGTAATATGGTTGGATAGATTATTTTCTGAAATAAGTGAGAGATTCACACCTCCCTTCCTTCTCACCAGGGGTAGACCTGAGGCCTGGAATCTGGTTGGCTGGCTAAGGGAACAGTAACCTCCAGTTACCAAGGACAGTAACCAACTTGTCCTGGTTTTCTGGGAATTGTCTTGGTTTTCGAACTAAGCCCCTTGTTCTGGGCAAACCAGGACAGTCAACTACCCTGACATGTAATGAACAGTGTACAGGGTCTGGGGCAGACTGACGGGGTCAAATCCCACTTCTGCAACTTTATGCTGTGTAGCTTTGAGTAAGTTACTTAACCTCTCTGAACCTCAACTACCCTATCTGTGAACTGATTCTATTCTGGGGAGAAATTGTAAAGATTAAAGGACATTATACACAGAAAGAGTCCAGCACAGAATAGGCACTTATTAAATATTCATTCCCTTCCTACCCTTCAGATGATTATCAGCTAATATTTTTACCCAATCTTTAGCCAAAATTCATTTTTCCATAAAATTATCAGAAGGGAAATTTTAAAATACTGTTCTATGCCCTCTATTTTCTAATGATGTTGTTTCTTTGCCCCTTACATATAAATACCCAAATAAACAAATAATGAGTACGGCAGTGGGGAAAGTAGCCCGCCCATGCAAAATTGCCTGTTTTTCAATTTGATAACTGTTCTATATTTTAAACATAAACACTTGGAGACAAGTGGTGGTTGAATTCTGTTTTGTCCAATTACGGATACATCCCAGGAAGGTCTGCTGTACCCAGTCAGTTAAAGTACCCTGAGATAGGAGATCCTGGCGGTCCAGTGGTTCAGACTCAGTGCTTTCACTGCGCGGCCTGGGTTCAATCCCTAGTCAGGGAACAAAGATCCCAAAAGCCACACGGCGCAGCCTCCCTCAAAAAAAAAAAGGTAGCTTGTGATGCCTTGGATCCATGACCAGATCCAGAACTTCTGGAAAACAAGATTCAGGGGCTTTTTCTAACCTGGTATTGTGTGCCTCTAATGGAGAATGTTGATAGAAAGCAAGTTGATAGAGGCTGTGCGTGCCACCTCACTCATGGTTCCTCTGATGGATCACTGTGACCCGAGTGCTAAGTGGACCAACACGCTCATTAATTTTTTAAAGAGGTTAATAATACACAGATAGTGGTGTCAAATCTGATAGCAACCTACATGCCATCCAAAGTACCCGAGATGAGATCAAAGGGCCGAGCCAACATTAACCTCATTCCAACTCAGCATTTTGATTTAACATCCGGTGGGTTAGCAAATGTGCAGGATGGAATTCAATAATGTGTACTTCTGTAATAGTTTATACTCCCAATTACACTTAAAATCCTAGTTGGTCCCCAACAAATTCAATTTCTTTAACCTGTAGTTATAGGACTTTGAGAAATCCATTTTTTTATTTTTACTAAATGAATTGGACAAATCAATTCAAAACTATCAGCATTTTAATATCCAGATTCTTAGTAAATGTACAGAATGAAATTAAATAATATGGACTTCTATGGTAATGTGTAACCTAAAAACTTCCAAATACATGCACAATCCTAGCTGATTTCCAATAAATTCAATTTACTTGAGGCTGTGGCCATGTGATTTTAATGAATCAAACTTTTTAACGGAATTAATTGGTCAAATCAGCCAAAACATATAAATTCAGTGAAAATATGTCAGGGGATTGGCTGATTTGAATGGCTAATGCAGCAAAATAAGTCAGATTAGAAGCTCAGAATACAGACTGCTTTAATTTGATTTAAACTGTAGACATCTGTTTGCCTTTTTGATTGGGACAACACCAAAAAGCACTAGTTTCCAAACTTGTCTGATCTACATTAAAATCACCTGGGGAGCTTTGAAAACGTCCAAAGCCCAGGCCACACCACAGACTGTTAAATCAGAATCCTTGTGGGTGAGACTCGCGCATCAGTCCCTTTGTAAGTTCTCCAGGTGACTGGAACCACTGGCATCAAGTTCAAATAATTAGGGGTGAAGCCACCATAATATGTTTTAAAGTGAAAGCCCAAGTTGGAGGAGAAAAGACTTTGTAGTAACATACAGAAATTATATTAATAACAAGCAAATTGTTATGTAAAAAATTGCTATTTACTGAGTTCTCACCGAGTGCCAAACATTGTGCCGGATTTTACATGGATTGTTTTATTAAATTCTCACACGTGACCGAGAAGCCTTATGAAGCTGATTATTTTACCCATTTTACAAATGGAGAAATTGAGGCACCGGAGGTTAAATACTTGCCGAAAGACATACATCTAGCCAGTTGTCAGGTGAGGGCTGGCACAAAGCAGTATGAGTTCAAAGCCTGTACTTAAATGATTTTTGAAAACCGGTGACTTGAAACTCCGGGCTCTGTAGGTCTTTGAACTTCACATTCTTATTTCTTTGCGGTCATTGCTTTGGGATTTTGTTGTGTTTTTCACTTTTCTTTGTTTCTGGATGCAAAGGCCTTTCCAAACAGTGCACAAAAGCAATTTCTGATGCCCCCGGGGAGGGAGGTAGCCTGACTTTATGCATATAATAGGCAGAGGAGTTAATATTCCACCTTAGAGCTCCTCTCAGGGGAGTTTCTAGCAGACTTAAAGCTCTCTCAGGCCACAGAAAGGGAACCTGAAACAAAACCTCCACCTCAAGGAAATGAACGTATTTGCTAAAGCATGTTTAAATTTTAATCTAAAATGATTAACAATATAATGGGGCTTCCCATTCACTGCAAATCTGGTTATTTCACAAAATCTTCACTGTTGACCTGTCAACCTGGATGAGTTTGTTTCAAGTTTTTTGAGCTTTGTTTGTTTTGTTTTTGAGGCCTCCTAAATAACATCAAATAACATCCACTCAGTACCAGCTGAAATCTTAACATTTAGCTGATAAACGTTGACAGTTTTTGGTTGCACAATGAAAAACAAAAAGAAGAAAGATGAAAATCTAATGTCACGGTCATTGGCAGCCGTTTCCTGTGACAATTATGGCGCTGTACACTCATTTCTTAATGGTGTCTTCTCTGTCCTTTGCACATAAAAGCTGAGAGAGGAGCTGAAACTACCCCCAGAAGTTCCCCCAGGACCAAGGCCAATCGTCAGAGCAGAATCTGGGCCAATCTGAGCAGTTGTGTTTTTTTTCTTCCGCCCACTTACCTCAGGAGAGCAGTTTGTCTCCTTCCAAGGACCCGCCCACCCCCAGCAACGTCTGGGTGGGGTTCGGGCTCTGCCAGCAGCCCCCAGGCTCACTGCCTGGGTGGGACCGGCTGGGCTCCTGCCACCCAAGACAGGGCAACTTGACCTTGACCTTGGAAGGGACCGGAAGTTCTTCTGGCAGCAGGCACCAGGGAGGGGCTGGGGGGAAGCGACCTGTCCCTTGGAAGGCAACTGTACCCAACTTCGAGAAACGGGAGGACCCTGGGCTCCAACAACGCTCTGCGCCCCCAGTGTCACCTCCCACTCTCCTTTGGGGGAGAAGAGCCCAGGGCTGGGGGCGACCAGGACCCATCCCTGTTTCAACCGCTTGTGGGCAGAGCAAGGGGTCCGTTTAAATTTCCTTCTAGGCGGCCTTCTTAAAAGACTGAACTTGTGGGAATCCCCTGGAAGTCCAGTGGTTAATAGGACCTGGAGCTCTCACTCCGGCCGTGCGTTCGATCCTTGGTCGGGGAACTAAGATCTTGCAAGACTCACGGTCAAAAAAACAAAACAATCAAACAAAAAGATATTAAAAAGAAACTTGCCATGGTGCTGTCTAAATAAGACTTAGGTTTTCAAGTTTTAGGAGTGTGGCCAGAGGAGAATGTGAGTCTTGTCACTAGCAGGAAACTCAAGAGAAAAAATATTTTAAGGCGATGATGTCAAAAGGCTGAACGACTCTCTGGGGTCAGGCCAGGCACCGAGACCCCCGAGAGGTGGAGTCAGCTCTGCGCAGAGAAGGGGCCCGTCCCCCCTCACTTCGTGCAGAACAGGGGATCCCTGGTGCTGGCCGTCGTGGAGGCGGGCAGCGATCGGGCTCCTCCATAGCCCCGGGGCGCACGGTGCAGGGGGCTCCGCGCAGGCAAGGCGGCCTCGGTGGGCTCTGGGCGCTCGGCGCGGCGGCTCCGGGCCCGCGAGGCGGCGGCTGGCGCGCTTCCCGGCGGCTCCCGGCTGCAGCTGCCGAGCTATTTGCAGCCTCCACATCCTGAGAGCCGAGACCAGGCCGCTCCCCGGGGCGACTGGGAAGTGGGAGGCCAGGCGGGGCCTTCCTGAATCAGGAGTGGGGGCCAGGCAGTTCGGAAATAGCGACCTGCAGGGTCCGCAGGGGCTTCTGCTGGGGCTGCCCGGGGGAGTCCTGAGCCTCAGCCGCCCCCACGCCTCGTCAGAGCCCCAGAATGAGGGTCAGCAGGTGGGTGACCAACCCAGCTGGAAAATGAGCGAACTTCCCGCTGCAACGCCCCAGAGAGGCCTTTCCAGACGCCCCCGCCCCGGCCCCGCCCCGGCCCCGTTCTCCCACTTCCATCACTCACCTTTATCAGCATATCCTGAGCGGCATCCGAAGTGCTCTTTCTTACGTTGTTTGTTTACTTGTTCATTGTTGGCCTCCTCCAGGAACGTGCAGGCTCCTAGAAAGTCCTGTGGAAGACGACTGTCTGTTCCGCTGCTCGCCGGTCTCCAGGGCCAAGGAGGGGTGCCTGGCTCCTTTGTAAGAGAATGAAGGGATCCGGAAAGAGAGGCGGCCTGCTGAACCATCAACGAGCCGGATTTCTCACCTTTCCATTCCGAGGAGGTGTTGTCATCAACCTTTAGAGAGAAACTGGATTGATTTTGGGGGGTAAGGAAGTTCATTCTCCCTGGCTTTATATATATTTTCCAACCCACTGCTAAATGTTAGTGGTCTTTAGTGTCTTTATGTGATGTCTACCACTTGTCAGTATTTATTTAATGTAACCTATGTCATTTAAAGAAGGTTAAATTATAGGGTAACTAGAGAGCGACAATAATATAATTTAAGCACTATCATTTAGAGGAAGATTTCCACCCTAAAATTTGGTTAAAATACATTTGAGACAGACACTGTTAAATTCATTGCACAAATTTTACTTTGTGACAGCTCCAACATAGTCTGTTGTATTTAATAAGAATTCCTGCCCATAAAAGAAGATTTAATGACATTAATGAAATTGCCTTTATGTATTAATGGAAGCGAAGGAGTCTTAACTCTAAAACCGAATGTTCTTTAAACCTAAATATTTGATACTCAAGAAAATCAGCTGAGAAAAAACTTGTCGAAAGTGATAGGTTCTATCTGATAATGATATCCACGTCTGGAGATACTGTGAAAATTGCCTTATGCAGTGGACAAATTAGTGTCCATTCTTCTCAAGGTCTCAGAGTTCATAACTTATTTTTTACACTTATAGTGAAATGTCCCCATTTTTTTGCAAGCTTTATCCCAGATCCCTCTAGGCAACTGGGAGGTAGGGTATGTCAACCTAAATTTCTAGAAATTGTATCCTATTTGGTATTAGAACCTACATGTTAGAATTTGTAGTTTGCCACAGGGGAGAAAATGAATTCACTCCCAAAGCACTTATTTAAGATTACAGATGTGATCCAGCAGTCAAAGGAGCATCCCCCACCCTCCTCAGCCTTAGTAGAAAACCATCACCCCATCGTTTGAACGGAGTGACAAACAATTGTTTAATTTGAGTTGCATTCTGACTGCCTCTCTTTTTAATGGAAAGTGGGAAATAGAAATCTTGTGCAAAAGAACTTGACTTGAAGGTCACGTGTCTAGACATAGGGAACTGGGAATCCAGCACCCCTGCCTGCAGATCTGGGGGGAGGCTGCCATAGTCCCACTGGGGATGTGCACTCACCCTAGAGGTGTTGGAGGTCCTGAGTAGCCCCCTCCAGGGGCCACAGGTACCCTGTTTCACTGGAGATTTGGGTCAGGAGAGGAAGGAACTAGTGGGATGGGCAGAATCCACCTGGGAGGAAAGGAGAAACTTGGGATGTCTCATCACAGATTTTACAGATCAGGGGTAAAGATCCCCAAGGGGTTCTTCAATACCTTGGACTCTTTCTCAAGGAAAGGACATTTGAGTGTCTGCCCTATTTTTATCATTTTATCATATGTTAGAAGTCATGCTAACTAATTAGGTAGTGGGCCACCTACACACAGTAAAATCATATGTTGAATGGTACAGTATCTTATACTGTTAGCAACTACATTTCAATGAATAAAATTTCTTTTAAAATTCTTTTATAAAAAAATTGAAAGACTTCTTTATACTGGGTGAAAACTTAGATTTCAAACCTAATTTTGATCAGCTTTATCCTGAATATATTTTGTGAGTTTATTCCTTAAAAATCTTTCTCAGGCTCTCTCCTCTTCACTCTCTAAAGTGATACCAGATGGGTTTTATTTTGTTTTTAGCTAAAATTGGATCCTGGGAAAGAATCTAGTGTAGATGTAAGAAGATGACTGTCATCTGACAGTTTCCATTTCTTACCTAACTGACTCCCTCCCTGGATTTAAAAGAAACCAGAAACTTTATGGAGACCTGCATCCTCAAACCTTTGGGAGGAAGAATAACAGTTCTGTTTCCAAAAATTAGTAATAGCTATTCCTTGTAAGTGGATTGCAGTGCAATCACAAAAGCCTGCGTATCTCTAGGAAAAAAGTTTCCAGATTTCCTTTCCCTGGAATGTGGCTCCAAAGAGGCTGTTTCATTGCAAAGAAGGTGCTTTGACTGGGTGCTCAGCAGGTCCCTCAATAAGGCAATGTCAATGGTTGTAAGCAAAGCTCCCTAGAACTATGGAGAGTATAGGCCCTCCATACCCATTAACAGGAGCTCCTGTTTAAGTTTTCAGCCGGTTACCCTGCTACCTTGGAGGCTGCCACCCTTGGCCCAAATGTTGTCTGCTAACTTGCCGCCAGCAAGTGACTGGAACAGCATCAGACTCCCAAACACTATCCCAAGCTCCCGGGCAAGTCCACTTATTTATTGCATGCTTTCCTCTTGGTTTACAGCTTTACATAAAAAGAACTAAAGCACATATTAAACTCTGTCATCAGCATTTATTCATTTTGTGGGTTATCCTTTCATCCTATTTGATGGTGGAGGCATGAAAGCTAATAAAGATATATTTTGAGGTTAACTTCTATTTGTTCTAGCGGTTTCTAAATAATTTTCCCATTTAGAAAATATATTTATAGTAAAACAAAAGAGAAATGTTTTTAATGATGTTTTAAAATTTGTTGTTGTTATTGTTGTTTTTGGCTGCATCACGAGGCATGTGGGATCTTGGTTCCCCGATCAAGAACTGATCAAGAACTGTGTCCCCTGCACAGGGAGCACAGAGTCCCAACCACTGGACCATCAAGGAAGTCCCATTTTTATGATTTTTTTAAAGTGAGGTTTTAAATATTATTAATAACAGCCTACTAAGACTCCTTGGTTTTAAAGGTGAGAAAAAATTTTATTGGGCCTTAAAATGAATACATAGCAAAAAAACAATAATAATAAAACTATACCTGTTATTTTTTCCAAATCAGCTTGATTCTTAACTGTTATTCTTTAAAAATTCTCAAGACCTTAACATTGAAAAAAAACAACCCTTCAAATATTAGATTTATAATAACCTATCTCTTATCTAATTTTTAAAAATAAAATCAATATTACTTCTAATGGTTCATTATAATTATCTGTAGAAGCTCAGTATATATAAATTCATGATATAAAGTCTTGCAATGTTGATCTCTGAAGTTTTGGTCCTTAAAAGAAGTGAAAAATTTATATTACTTTTCAGGTTTGATCCATATAGTGTAAAATCCAATACTTATCAATGTATGAAATAAATTTCTATGGGACTGACTAGAAGATAATTCTTTTTTTTATAATTAATCCAATTTTATGTTGACCTGTTGACCACTCTTTGATAAGACGTGTACTCCCTAGAAGAATTGTTGACCTGTGTCTCAGTGTTAAATCACATGTGAAAACACAGTTAGGTGTATTTAAAGGAAATAATTCTGATACAAGTGACTAGTAAGTTTTGGAAATCATATAGATTTTTATGAAGAATACAATTAGATCCAATGAAACGAAAAGCAAGAATCTCTACTGGTTTTACAAAAATTTCAAAGTTTTTTCACCCATTCCAATTGATCCACACGTTCTCTTTTTGCAGTTCTGCAATTACTTGAATATAAAAGCACTTTCTGTTAATCTTCAACCTGAAAAGTAGTAAAATAACAGAAGCATAAAGGGGAATGGACATTTCAACCCAACGGCTCTCCAGGTTTTTCAGGCTTTTAATCTGCTTGCTTTTGAAGGCTTACCCCTTTCACAATTTCCCCCACTGCTTTATAGAATCTTAGAAATCATGAACCTACATATCTCTTATATGTAAAATTGTCTCAATAGCCTTTTAAAAAGTTATTACATTTGGGTGCAAACTTGCTCAAGGCAGCTTGGTAAAACCAAATTAATCGTTTCACTTCATTCAAAAACTGACTTCAAATTTATCCATTTAACTTTGAGGAATATGTATAACCTAACAAAATAATCATGGACACAAAAGTATGGGAATAAGAAAAGATGAGTCATCTTAGTCTTATTCAAAATACTTAAAAAATCAATAAACAAGGTCCTTCCTACAGAAGGGAAGCACAGGGAACTTTATTCAATATCTCGTGATAAACCATAATGGAAGAGAATGTGAAAAAGAATCTATATGTATGTATGCATCACTTTGCTGCACAGCAGAAATTAATACAACATTGTAAATCAACTATACTTCAATAAAACTAAAAAATCAGAAACCACACAAATGTGTAATAAGATGGGATTGCTAGATAATTTATGGTATTTTTAAAAATTAATTTATTTGGCTGTGCCAGGCTTTAGTTGTGGCACATGAAATCTTCAACCTTTAATTGTAGTACATAGGATCTAGTTCCCTGATCAGGGATTGAAGCTGGGCCCCCTGCATTGGGAGCTCAGCGTCTTGGCCACTGGACCCTATCAGGGAAGTCCTCTAGCAACATCAATTTAAAATATATTTGGCCCAGAATGTATGATAGTTTACATTTACTCAGTGGAAAACCATGGAGGCAGTAGAAATGATGCAATGCAGAGCACAATAAGAATATATGATGACAAAGTTAGTTTAAGAAAGATTGTTTTCAGTAAAAGTCATTTTCAAATAGAATGTTTGTAAATATGTTGCCTTTTTTTTTTTTTTTTTTTTTTTTGTAAAACAAATATATATACAACAACCCAATTTGAAAGTGGGCAAAGGGGACTTCCCTGGTAGTATAGTGGATAAGCATCCACCTGCCAATGCAGGGGACATGGGTTCGATCCCTGGCTCAGGAAGATTTCACATGCTGCGGAGCAATTAAGTCTGTGCGTCCACACCTCCTGAGCCTGTGCTCTGCAACAGGAGAAGCCATGGCAATGGAAAGCCCATGCACCACAGTGAAGAGTAGTCCCCACTCTGCGACTAGAGAAAAAGCCTAAGCACAGCAACAAAAACCCAGGGCAACCAAAAAATAAGTAATTTTTTAAAAAATTGGCAAAGGACTTAAATTAGTTCTCCAAAGAGGTATGCAAATGGCCAATAAGAACATGAAAAGATGCTTAGTATCATTAGTCATCAAGAAAGAAAGTGAAGTTGCTCAGTCGTGTCTGGCTCTTTGCAACCCTATGGACTGTAGCCTACCAGGCTCCTCTATCCATGGAATTTTCCAGGCAAGTAATACAAATCAATACCACAAGGAGATACACCCACTAGGATGGCTATCATAGATATATATGGAAAATAGGAAGTGTTGGTGAGGTTATGGAGAAATTGGAATGCTTATCCTTTGCTAGAGGGAATGTAAAATGGTTCAGCTGCTGTAGAAGAGTCATCTTAGCCATCGTGGTCCCTCAAAAGATTAAACATAGAATTATCACGTGATTCAGTAATTCCACTCTTACATATGAACACGGAAAATTGAAAATAGGTATTCAAAACAATACATGAACATGCATGTTCATAGCAGCACTGGTCAAGTGTCCATCAATGGATGAATGAATAAATGAATTGTGATATATACTGGCAATGGAATATTATTCAGCCACAAAAAGGAATGAAATACTGATACATACCACTATGTGGATGAACCTTGAGAAGCAATGCTCAGTGAAAGAAGCTAGACACAAAAGGTCACATATTGTACAGTTCCAGTTCCATTTATATGAAATACCCACAATAGGTAAATCCATGGAGACAATGCAGATTGGTTTTTGTCAAGGGGGAGGGGGGAATTGATGGTACAGGATTTCCTTTTGGGGTGATGAAAATGTTTGGAACTAGTGGTGGTGTTGCACAACAATGCAAATGTACTAAGTGCCACTGAATTGTTAATTTTATGAGAATCTCATCTCAGATTAAAAAAATAAATATATACACATATATTTTATTTATTAATCACATGTATATGTGTTGCATTTCCCAAGTGGTGCGAGTGGTAAAGAATCTGCCTGCCAATGCAGGAGATGCAAGAGATGCAGGTTTGAACGCTGGGTCAGAAAGATCCCCTGGAGGAGGAATTGGCAACCGGCTCCAGTATTCTTGCCTGGAGAATCCCACGGACAGAGGAGCCTGGTGGCTATGGTCCATAGGGTCGAGAAGAGTCAGACACGACTGAAGTGACTTAGCACCAATATACGTGTATATATCATGTTATATATATAAAACTAGAAGGGCAAATAATATGTTAATTGTTTTTCTGGAATTGTAGAATTATAGAATTTTCTGGAATTTATGGAATTGTAGATTTTTGGTTTCTTGGTTGTTTTCTTTCAATGAATGCAAATTTCATTCACAATAACAGTTTTTCAAAAGAGATTGCAGTGCATTGCAATCCTTCCTTCTTCTGGAGCTCAGGCTGCAGTTCTAAGGACTCACAAGCAGCACACATTCTTCTGGGGCTTCCCAGCCCTTTAGAATCAGGCAGCTTATCACTTTCTACATGACTGACAGTATTTTAGTTTTGTTTTGCCTGCAAGTTTCCTGAGTCCAAGTAAACAGAAGGAGGAAGACCAGAGAGGAATCACAGCAGTATGCTGACTTGCTGGAACATCCTCAATCCACAATCGTAGCCAAGACAGGGGAACCCAGACAGAAAAAGGAGAGTTAGGGAGGAAGGCTTCCAGCTGTGGCAACTCCCACCCCCGCCCCGCCCCGTTACTGTCCTTACAGGGAAGGGGAAGAAACTCGTAAGTTTTTTTGCACCTGCTCTTAGTCTGGTGATGCTAGATTGTTTTGATACTGCTTTTGGTCCCTGAGCCAGCCTTTGAATTTTGGTGGGCCTCTACCGACTCACTGCTCTGTGCAAATGCATCGGCTGGACTCCGAGAGCCTAGAGCCTTTCACTTCTAATGTGCTAGGACCCTACACTGGCACTATGCTTTACTCTTTGTTGTCATTCAGTCCGTCAGTCGTGCCTGACTCTGCAACCCCGTGTACTGTAGCCCACCAGGCTCCCCTGTCCTTCACCATTTCCCAGAGTTTGCTCAGATTCATGTCCATTGAGTCAGTGATGCTATCCAATCATCTCATCCTCTGTCGACCTCTTCTCCTTTTGTCTTCACTCTTTCCCAACGTCAGGGTCTTTTCCAATGAGTTGGTTCTTCACATCAGGTGGCCGAAGTATTGGAGCTTCAGCATCAGTTCTTCCAATGAATTTTCAGAATTGATTTCCTGTAGGACTGACTGGTTTGATCTCTTTGCATTCCCAAAGCAATGACACCTCTTGTTCCTCTTGTAAAAAAAAAAAGAAAAAAAAAAAAAAAGACTTCTCAGCCTGTGTGTGTCTAGTCCACTCACCATGCCCAAATCCCAGCCAGGTGGGCTCCAAGTGGCAGAGCAAGACTTGAGGTTCCCTGAAATTTAGGCCGGTGAGTAGGGAGGGGACTGCCATGTCCTTGCTCTGAACAGCCCCAAGTTCTTACGTACAGCTCACCCCCAGCCCATGCTTATTTGCTTTAGGACTTTTCTTACCTGCTTATGTTCAGAACACTTTATAGGATGATCCCTAGTTGAAACCCAGTGAAGGAAAAGTATGATAAAGCTTGTAATTAGAGATTCTATGTAATTCTAAGGAACTAGGTTTAATTCCACTTTAAAGTCTATTAATACAATTGCACTTATAAATGCATTTGCAGTATGCTGTTTTCCTAAAGTACCATCTCCAGCAAGGAGGTGAAGCAGTGGTCATTTTATCCCAATTAAGGCAGATCCTCAACATCCATTCCTGTTTTCCAAATAACCTGTCATCTCCTAATGCCCGGAATCTGGCCCACACAATCCTTGACTATACTTTTCTCCAAAACTATTGATTGCAGCTTCTGTAAAGATTGACACACAATCTCTGCTAGAAAAATCCCTCCCCAGGTAAAGCTCCTCGATCCAAAATGCCAAAATAGAAGCTCCTCATTTTCACACAATGAATTCATTATTGCAGTAACTTTATAGAGAGATAATTTGTTCAGTAGTTTAAACAGTCTAAATAGTCAACCCAAGGATCTCTCATGTCTGATTCTACCTCCTTGTGTTTGGGTGGCTCTGAACAAACAACAGTATTTCAGTATTTTAATTTCTCATCTTTTAAAAATGGAGAGCCTGTGAATCAATTATCCTTCAATTTAAAAAATAAATTAAAAAAAAAAATAATGCAACAAGAAAAGTCATTTCACAGAGCCAAAGAATAATCAGTAAAAAAAATCCTGATTTATCTTAGAAATCATTGCTAAAAACTTTCACTGTAAGGATAGCCTTGGGGAAGGGGTCATTTTGTCAGTTTCTGTCAAATTTTCAATGCACTTATCTTGACTCAGCAATTCTACTTCAAGGTGTTCACTGTGGTAGTTAGGAATAGCAAAAAATATCGAACAACATGAATGACCATCAGTAATTATCAAATGTATTATGGAAACATCATACCATGGAATGTCACTTGTGTGTTTGAATTGTGTGCCTGAAGAGAAAAAAAAAAAGTACATGAGTCTCTTTAACCCTTTTTCACTGATTTTCTCACCACTGTTGATTTGATCCCTGGGTTGGGAAGCTCCCCTGGAAAAGGGAATGGCTACTCACTCCAGTCTTCTTGCCTGGAGAAACCTATGGACAGAGGAGCCTAGTGGGCTACAGTTCATGGGGTCGCAAAGAGTCAGACACTGAGTGACGTTCACTTTTACTGGTAGCTTTGATTCCAGACCAAAACCTACTAGAAGGTGGGGGCATATTCTCGAGTATGGCCCATTAAATTATGCCTGTCATCCCATGTCCTGCGCCAGGGTGTATTGTTAAATAGCAGTGTTCCTAGAGCAGAGCCACGTTTTGCCTTGTTACTCCAGGGAGCAACTTGGCTTAGACCCAGGGAACTTCCCAAGTTCTGGCAAGTGTTAGCACTGTTCATGTCTTCACTGTAACAAGCGGGCAAGTGAACTAGCTTGCATCTCTTGTTGCATAGGTATCCAGAGTTTCCTAGCTTTTGTTTTAAAAGCATTTCAAGAGTCAATTTATAGAAAATGACAGTGCATCAATGTGAAAAAAATTTTTAAATAACTTATCACTTACCAGGCTAGTTAGTAGCCAATGGTTCACAGTTGAGCAGCAGTTAATCCCAAAATTTCAACTGTAATGGATTTGTGCTAATTTATAGTGATACCATCCTATGCAAAAAGTACCTGGCAGGTATTGAAAGAGGTATTTCAGGCCCTTTCAGAAGGCGTTAGACTGAACAGACCTAAATTTGAACTTCTGTCATGGTTTATATGATGCCAAGCAAGGGAGTTGCCCACACTTTCCATTCAGAGATTTCCATCTTGTATTTCCAGTGCATCTTCAATATAGCTGGATATTACCCTAAGGTCTAACAATACTGAGAAAATCCCCCAGGCCATGAAGTATTTGCTGAACATGTCACTCAGGCACTTTTCATCTTTATCATTTGAGTCTTACCCCTGTGGTGCACAGGACACAATTTCCAGATTAAGAAAATTAATACAGCAGTTATCAGTAACTGATAGCAAGACCATGAGGACAATTATAGTAACTAACCAGCCAACAGCTCCCAACCTTCAGGAAAACAATTACTTTTTAAATCAGTATGCCAATTGTTATCGATTTTTAAAATGCAGAAAATACTATAATCTGATGTGAAGAAAATCTTTATAGCTCATAGTGCTCTATTTCTAAACACTGAAATAGTTCCTCTGCATTAACTTAAAAACCATCTCCAGTTAAACAAGGGTTTTCCACTAAATTATCTAAATTGCTTCCTACCTTCATTTACTTGAGTTTTGGATACCCAAGCTTCAGGGTGTACTTTTGAATACTGAAGAGTTAGTATGTCTGAAGATTGAAGAGGGTTTTTGTCCATGTCTTCCTGTCAAGACCTGAATCGTTAGTTAACCTGAAAAAATCTGTGTTCCCATTCTCAACATCTTCTGCCACCTAACACCCACTGAAGTTCCTCAGGGCAGAATTTATGCATTTAGGATCACCAGTAGCAACAATTTCTATAGCTATAGGAAACTTGCATGTAAATCAGAGATAATGCCTTGTTCCTCTTGACCAAAAATTTGATAAATTTCGACAATTTCAGTCTTCCTTTGTTGTCCTCTCCTTTAGCTTGGAAAAGGGTAAATTTATAATCACTATTCTGCTTTTTACTTACATGTGCCTTGCTTTCTAAAACTATTAATTCAGTAGTCTGAAAGCAAAATTAGTTTTTTCCTAATGTATAGATACAGCAGCCTGAGAACACATGGAATGTCTCATGAAAATCTTTTTTTATCAGCCCATTAACCTATTTATAAGGGTGAAGTGAGTATTTTTAAAGGGATAAACTTTGGCAGCCCTTACACTTAAAGGATGTTGCTAAGAGGTATTAAGATAAAATATGTATGTAACAAAAATCTTAAGTGAAAGCCATTTAACTAATATTTAAAACCTCTGCAATTATTAGTTTATTAGTATCATCCAGGACTCAGATGTTCAGTATTCCTCCTGAAATTACATAAACAAATGCAAATGGAAAGAATCCAAGTCAAAATTATATAACAAAACAGCACTCCATCACAAAAGCGTGTAAAATTACAAGAACGCTATTTTAAAACACTGGCACTTTAAGAGAACAATAATCTCAAAAACCACAAAATTGCCAAATTGTTCCCTATAACTGCTAAGCAGATAAACATATGACCCTAATGAATGAGCTGGAGTTTTGTAAAAGTCAAATTCAAATAAATCAGTTAATTCATACTGAGATACAAAGCGTCTTCCTCCCTCGTCTACTTAATTTATAAAGGGGCAAACCATAATACAGGAAGATATATACCTGATTTAAAATGTGGTATATAACTTTAAAAGTTGGCCCAATTAATTAAAAATACCTTTAACCAAGGGTCTCAAGTTTCCTAAACAATCTCTACTTGGATAAACAGGAGAAGACATTTACAGCCAGCACTTTTTTCCCAGAGCCTTTGCTGGGACAATCGTAGACAAAAAAACAATATGGCAGTCTTGTATTTTATGCTCACGCTTTTGGGGATACATTCTCGGGTCTTTAACGTGGGAACTGCAAATATAACTGCCATTACATGGTAATGGGAGTTAAAGAGTGTAGAGTCCTCATGTAAAGATTAGAACATACTTTTCTATTAGTCCTTCAAGGACAGACTTTCAAAATGTTTGATTCTAATAATCCCGTGCTGTGAGTAGATTGGTTACTCTTCACTTGGTAAATGTAACTGGGCTATGTGAAATCCGCTATCAACTGGTCAAGATTTAAGTTTCAGTTATGGATGAAAACTGTCTCAATTCAACTTTTATTACCCTCATCATGGGTATGCAGGGTGCGCAGACAAAAGCTTTTTATTATCAGCTAACTATATGAAAGATAAACAGTGTAATAATTCGTGTGATCCAAAATGGGCAAAAGCAAAAGACTAGCTTCCCCTTAAGAAAAATTTTCAGACCTATGAAAAGGACAACAATACTAATAAAAAAAATTGTATTTACTTAGAAGCATTCAGAATGTCAACAAAACAGCTGCAACTTTTTTTCTTTTTCTTTTGCAATTACAGAGTGGTATTCAGTTAACAGAACAACAATTATTCGTATAAGCTGCATCAGAGACAACTGAAGATGAAAAAACTACCATCCCCATATATAACTAATTTGTGCTGTGCACCAACAAGAACCTGCTTTAAATTTCCATGCCAATTTACAACCCCCATACTGTACCAGGCAAGGTTAGTGGCTATTGAAAATACCACCAGGACAGGGCTATCTAAAGACACATTCGGTAGTGTGTTAACTATACAAAAAAAGACACTGTACAGTTTAAAAACAAATCTTACACAGCCTTACATTTCAATTTTTTTTCTTTAAAAGGAGTGAGTTGTGTACAGGGGGGTTAAATGCTTTATAGACAAGAAAAAAAAAAAACTGCGCTAGAACCAACTTATTCATCATCATCATCTTCTTCCTCCTCCTCATCCTCTTCATCTTCTTCCTCCTCCTCATCCTCTTCATCTTCCTCCTCTTCCTTCTTTTTCTTGCTTTTTTCGGCCTTAACAACTCCCTTTTTTGCTGCATCAGGCTTCCCTTTAGCTCGGTATGCAGCAATATCCTTCCAAAATAAAGGCAGGAAGAAAATGGGACGAAAGACAAAACAGTTAAGTAACAGGAGAAATAAAAGTAACATGGCAAAGCTTTATGGAAAAAACAAGGACTCAGATACACTAAAATACCATATACCTGCAGATTCACACCAACTTGGACTTTCACAAACAGTCATAAAAATATTATAACTATAAATAATCCAGAGCTCATGGTATGACACTAATATTTGCATTGCTATGCCTCACTGAAGTACAACTATGTACCATATCCAAACTTTAGTTTATTAAAACTAGAATGTAGAGACTGATTAAAGGGTAGACACTGCCACCTTCTGAATGCAAAAAAGCATTCTACAGGTTTATACTGACAGACCCTAATCCATAACAGGAAATCTTTCCTTAAAAAAAAAAAAAAAGTTATCTGCCACCAAGCATGCAATTAGGTTCAGAAACATCTAGAAATGGATATATTTCTCCAGAATGACTAAATAACCTAAAATCTAACTTTACTTAATATTTCAATTAAAAGTATAAGGGGGGGGTTATAGCTTTTTCTTGTATCAATTTACTGTACAGATTAAAATATTTTAAACTTTCTAACTTAGTCAAGTTTTTTTTTTTAATATAAGGGAGAGAACATAAGTGTTTCAGGGTGTTTATGAACAATATAGATCTGTATTACTTGGGCCAGCCTATTTTTATGCTGTGTGCCTGATCATTTAAAATAATGACATTATCTGAAGTGACTACCAGAATTTTCATAAATTCACATGTTGGAGAATAACAAAACCAGCTTAAGTGTATATGGCCCTTGCCCAAGACAAATTATGTTAAGTCAAACAACTTTAACAACTTTATTTGATCTACATTCTTTGAAAGATGGAAAGGGACTTGCAGACTACAGCTAATGGTGCACTGAATAGTTGCTATACTCAAAACTGCATCACACCTATTGGAAATCATAAAATAGTAAATTAAGATACAGTACCAAGTATAGTTGTTCATCTAACGTACTCTTTCACCACTACACCAAACCCGCACTGCTTACCTTTTCATACTTTTCCTTCAGCTTAGCAGCCTTCTTCTCATAAGGCTGCTTGTCATCCGCAGCAGTGTTATTCCACATCTCTCCCAGTTTCTTTGCAACATCACCAATGGACAGGCCAGGATGTTCGCCTTTGATTTTTGGACGATACTCAGAACAAAACAAGAAAAAGGCCGAACTAAAAGGAGAGATTAAGTTTAGAATTGCAAGTTTACCAACAACTGTGTTGTACTGCTATATAAAAGCAGCTTCTAATTTCTACCACATATTTGACAGAGTATCATGTTAAAAAATGCCAAATATCCCTCACTAAACTTAATTTACACAATTATTTTAACTTACAACATTACTAGTTGAACATATACTATTTATTAGTGTTCCAAATGAACATTCTGCAATTACTCTTATGATTTCTCAAGAAACAAAAAAGAATCAAAACGACATTTAGGAGACATATTGGGTGAGGTCAGTATCTCTAATTCCATTGCTCTAACTAAAACTGCCACCCAACAGAAAACAATTTAAATATACCAATACCAGTTAGCTAAGAAACTTTGATTACAGAATGGAGATCCACAGGGTGGCTTGCTAAATTTGCCTACTATAAAATACTTCTTGAAAAATCAAAACAGGCAAGATACTTACGGAGGCCTCTTGGGTGCATTGGGATCCTTGAACTTCTTTTTTGTTTCCCCTTTAGGAGGGATATAAGTTTTCATTTCTCTTTCATAACGGGCCTTGTCCGCCTTTGCCATGTCTTCAAATTTTCCTTTCTCTTTAGCAGACATGGTCTATAAAAAAAAATTTGTAAACTTAAATCAGTTAACAAAATTTTAACCAGTTGTGAAGTATGGAAATAAATAAAATCAGTATTCTTTGCAAAATATTTAGTAACCTGTTCCAATATCAACACCCACATTATGCAAATTGTACCGAGGCTTAAAAAAAAAAAAAAATCCCAATTTGGAATTCAGCCTTTATTACCTACTCAGTAGGTTTTCAGCCCTCTTACCTTCCACCTCTCTGAGCACTTCTTAGAAAACTCTGAGAAGTTGACTGAAGCATCCGGGTGCTTCTTCTTGTGCTCCTCCCGGCAAGTTTGCACAAAGAATGCATATGATGACATTTTGCCTCTCGGCTTCTTAGGATCTCCTTTGCCCATGTTTAATTATTTATCTAAAAAAATAAAAAAAACACAAGTTTAATGTTAACAGTGAAATTTATGGCACCGAAGTGCACTCTAACTTCTTGGGGAGTCAATGAACAGCATGGCACTGGTTATTAAACACGGCATTGGCATTAACCCCTCACAATATCAAAGAAAATATCAGGGATCGACAAATTCCTAGAAGAGTCTGCACCAACCCAATAAATGGTCCTTCAGTGGGATCTCAAAAAAAGTGTGGACACAATGGTACACTCATACCGTATTTGTCACTTATCTCCCTGCATCTGTTTTGAACGTAATACCCAAGCGGTCATTAAAAAATTTTTTTTTCATGTAAAAAACCATTATTAATCAACAAACCCAAAGGTCAGAAAGGAACGCTGCCGATTCATGCAGCTACGTAAGGAGTAGGTAAGAGCCAAAGTTGAGTAGACCTTTCCGGATTACGGGCCAGATTCCCCACACGTCTAAAGTTTTCCCCATGATTGCTTTAAAATATTCTCTTCTCGGCACAAAACTTTGCCGGGAGGAGGGAGCCGTGGAAGCGGCAGCTCGGACACAGGCTGGGGGTGGGGTGGGGTGGGGGGTGGCGGTGCTATTTGCGCGGCTGCCACCGCCAGGCAGCCTCGCTTCCTATCGTTTTGGCCCCGAGATGTATTTCGGTTCTGACTAAACACGTCCGGTCTGAAGTTTCTTCGAGTAAACAAGGATGAGGGACAAAAGCCACTCCTGCTCGTGGCTCGGGCTGCCCCCCGCCCCCACTCGGAGAGTGTGTATATATATATATATATATATATATATATTTTAAGCCCTTAAAAGTTGGGGCGCCGCGCGGGGCGGGTTCCGCACCCCTTCCCGCCACCGGGGCCCCCCTACTCCCGCCCGCCCGCCAGCCAACTTCGGGGCCGCGCGCGGGGAGGCCGCCCCCCCCCCCCCGAGGGGGATGGGGGCGGCGACCGGGCCTCCAGGCCCGGCTCCCCGCGCGCGGGGCCCGCCACGTGCGCCCGCGCCCCGCGCAGGCCCGCCGGCCTCCCCCATTTTGTCGGCTCGGCGGAGGGAGCAGCCCCGCTCGAAATGGGGGCTGGCTCCGCCCGCGGCCGCCGGGGCCGGCGCGCACGGAATGGCCGCTGCGCGTCTTCCCCGCCTGCGCCGCCGCCGCCGCGAGGGCGAGCGAGAGAATATGGCTCCTTCCCTTTGTGTGTGTATGTGTGTGAGTGTGTGCGCGAGAGTGAGTGTGCGAGAGTGTGAGTGCGAGCGCCGGCGGGCGGGGTGCGCGGCGCGCTCTGGCGCACACACTCGGCCATGACGGCCGGGGGGAGGGGCGGGGGGCGCGCGGCCGGACCCTCCCCCTCCCCCGACCGCGGTGTCTGTGTGTGAGGGGGGCCCTCCGCCTCGGGAGGCGCCCCCGGCCCGCTGCTCCCCGTCTCCCTCCGCGCGGCCCGCCGCCCCCGCACACGGGGGGACGCGGGGCTGGCAGAAGAGAAAAAAAAAAAGTTGCCTCGGAACTGCTGCGCCCAGCTTCCCCCCCGCCCGCCCGCCCGCCTTGTTTTCTCTCCAGCCAGCAGCGCCGGGCCGAGTCAGCCATGTTATCCAGCGAGCGCCGCGGCGCCGCTCCCCCCCGCCGCCCGGCCGCCCGGCCGCCGCGCCCGGCCCCGGGCTCGGGCTCAGGCCAGCGGGCCCGGCCCCGCGCCGCCGCCCCCGGCCCCGGCCCCGCGCCGCCGCCCGCCCGCAGCGCCGGCCCGCCCGCGCTCGCTCGCTCGCTCGCTCGCCGCCGGCGCCCGGCTCTGCGGCGGCCAATGCAGCCGTGAAGCGCCGCCCGCCCGCCCGGCGGCCCGCCGCCCCCCGCGCACGCCGGCCGCCCGAACGCTCGGCCCCGGGGGTTCGAAAACACGTTAAAAAAATTTTTTTAATGAAAAAAAAAAAATTTTTTTTTTTTTTTTTGCGCCAGTCAGCGCGGACGCCGCCGGGGGTGGAAACTCGCGGGGCTCGGGGCTCGCGGCGCCTCAGGCGGCCCCGGGGGCCGGGGCTTCGGCGCGGGGCAGGGCTCCCGGCGCCCGAGGGGAGGCTCGCTCCGTGCGCAGTTTCCCCCCACGGTCCCCCCTCATTTGCCTTTGTGTGGATCCTGACCCGCCGGCTCCCGGCCGCGGGGATCCGGCCGCCGCGCGGGCTGAGGAGCTGCCGGAGGCGCTCTCCCCGCCGCGGCGCTGCCCCGGACTCACCCTCCGCGAGGCACAGAGTCGCCCAGTGCCCGTCCGGCTCTCACTTGCCCCGGCGCTGTCTCTATGGAGCTCAATGTACTGCAATGGCTGTGAGAGCGGGAGCCAGACGCAGCCTCCTCACTCTCTCCGCTCTGTAACATTACTCTCCAGCCAGCGCCGCGCCTATTGGCTACCGCCAACTCACGGGGCTCGCTCATTGGCCCGATACCTCCCATTGTCCTGACCAGAGCCCGCCTGCTATTGGCTGTCTCCGGGGACACGTCATCAAGGATTGAAACAGCGCGCAAATCTGAATGTGTGTGTGTGCCGGGCAGAGAGGCTGAGGCGGGAGAGGCAGAGGCAGAGGCAGCAGCTGCTACGGGAAAGCAGAGCTCTATGGTGTATGTGTGCATGTGTCTAACCCAAGCCAGCCCCACACCCGAGCGGCCGCCGGAGCGAAAAGGGCCTGACTTTTCCACAAGTGTCTCCAACTCCTCAGGCAAAAGAGACACCCACAGACCTCCCCCCCCTTTCTCACCCCAAACTCACTTCCACAGCCGTTGAGATAAGAGGCCCCAGACTTTTAACAGACCTTCAAAAGTGAGAGCGACACGATGAGATCACGGTCCCCGAAACCGGGGTTTCTGTTTGTGCAGAGGGGCGAAGGCAGCCAAGATTCGAACTTCTCAACCACATACGGTTGCATTACACTTTAGATCTCTGGAAAGTCAGGGTTTTTCCTATAAGAAAGTGACAATGATCCAGTCAGCCACTTTTAAAACACCCCTTTTCTGGGCTCTTAAGCCCGTACTGTCAGGTTTGCAGAGCAGCTGAAATCTTGAGTAACCCAACAGGCATTTAGTTTCATCCTTTTTCTTGGTTTGCTCGAATTTCACAGCTTGTCTGGAACTTTTTATTTAAATACAAAGCCCTGTCTTAACTTCCTGGAAATCAAACGATTCTTCCATGAAATTAAAGTACAGCCACTTCATTTCGATACAGGGGACTCGAGCAGGAAATGTTTGGGAGGGCCTGCTAGAATTAGCAAATTCATTAGAGACCACATTTTTAACTGTTGGGCTGTTTTATTTGACTTGGTGTGGATTACTGTGATAATCAAACGAATCCTTGTGATGCTATCTTTCCTTCCCATCGAACCACTTAGTGCATCCATGTAACTGCTCTAGGGTTACAGGAGTTGTAGGTATATTGTTACCCGGAGGATTAGATGGAGGCAGAGAGTGCCCATGCCCAAATCCATAGGCTGTGGCTTCCCTAACCCACCAAGTTGCCTGGTTTTAACAGACAAACTTATATTATGTCTGTGAGGAAAATGTGCGGGCTCTAATAGCCAGTTCTGGAGACCATACGGTTATATCAGCCCTTTATGAAACTATTATCTATTGCTCTCTAGCCTGAGCAGACCACACCCCTATTCAGTTACAACAGACTTCCCTTTTTTTCACTCTCTAGTGGTATGTTTATACACTTCTAAACCCACCAGCCAATTCCTCCAAATTTAACAGACCAAAGTTAAATCAATTTATTGTTAATTTTTTTCATATATCCCATGTAAACATCCACAACATGTTTTCTCAAATTTATTAAGCTACATGAGAACAGACAGAGAGATAACCTCTCCTGACTATGATTTTAATGCTTACTCCTTAAAAAAAAAAAAAAAATACATAATTGGTATCAGGGTTTATAGTCTTGGTGAGTGGACAATGCATGCTATATGAACATGAAAAGAAATAATATTAAAAATATATAAACTAATATAATGTTCTTAAAGTCATTGGTGTTTAAAAAAGCAAACATCTAAAGTTAACTTTTATACTGTTTTCATACATATATGCTCTTCACTTCCCTCTATTAATCTAATTTTATGCTTTATTTAAATCTAGGTTATTTTAATTCTGTTTTATCTTCTCAGTGACTATATTACAAAATATTCATGAGAATGATTACCCTTTAAATGGCATCCATGATATCAAAATTTGACTATTACTTGAAGATTGTACTATCAGTATTTTCCAGGAGCAATGTTGGGTTTGCTCTGGATCAACCACTTTTTTAGATACTTTTACCAGTTATTTCTAATAGCTTACTCCTTCCAGGGTCAGTTTATGGTCACAAAACAACAAGAGAACAATGGGCCCAACACAGGTTTCTATTTCAGCAGGATGCTATGGTAAGTAACAGGCACTGGATTTAAATATCAATAGACCTGGGTTCAAATCCTTGCTCTGCTACTTACTAGCTCTATAATCTCAGACAAGTTTTTTGTTTTTCTTTTTTAAACTTTGTGCTTCAAATCTTTCAGCCATAAAATGGAAGTTATCACTAAGTGGTTGTAAAGATTAAACTTATTTTTCAAAGATTTAAGATTATGCTGACCTCTTTAAATTCATGACAGGAAAACTCAAGTGCAATTAGCCTTGAGTTTTCTTCATATTTTAATTTTATATGAAGACAATGGTTGCAAATTAAGCTTTAAAAAAAATTCTATCCTCAAACAGTATTATTCCTCATTCAGTCTAGTGATGGTTGCTTCATTTACTCCCAAGTATATCAGGGGCCATGTCACAAAGAAGGATATTAAGACCTCCACTTACAGGCACATTTCTCATATTTGCTTTCTGTGATACAAAGGGAGGAACATAAAAAGGAGAAAAACTTTCGAGTAAACCCTACAACTTCCAGCTCTAGCCCTGCAACTTTAACGTTCACTTATTTATGATATTAGACCCTCTCCTTCAATGTGAATCATCAGTTACAAACTGGCATATATTTTACTTTAGGGTTATTGAGTGTTTTATCCTAACTTACAGAGTTACCTAATTTAAAAAGCTTGATCACTCTCTCCATGCCCAATTTAGGCAACTGAATTTCATATCTTCATTAACGTAATTTATGCCCTTCCTGGAGTCGGCCTCTAAGATAGGTGAAGTGCCTCTCTTTGGGGATCCCATAATATTCTGTACATTAACTACTATGCTCACAATTGTAATTATCCAGTTATGTGTCTGTTTGTCCCACTGCACAGCACCCCTTATAGGCAGGAATTTTATTTTTGCATCCCAAGCACCTAGCAGGGTGCCTGCCATATAGCAGGCACTAAATAACATCTACTGAAGAAATGAATTAATACCTGAAAGAGTACTTACTGCAGATTATTGTTTTAATCTTCCTCTTCCATCATTGGAGATAAACATTGGGGTATTTCTAAATCAGAAGGCAGGAAAATAGAATAATCAGTAATAAGCACATGTTAGGATACTAATATTGAGGATAGATGTCAATGGCACCTCGTTCTTATAACTTAAAAAGAGGAAGATAGAGTTGGGGGCTGGAGGGAATTGCAAATATAGACAGACACATGTATTTGTACTATTTATCCGCTCCCAACTAGGCCAAGGTTATTCCTAGTTGGATACAATGAACTATGGCAAGCCAAATAAGAATTTATCACAGAAAACTGCAAGAATGTCTGCCCAAAGGTTGCTTCCAATGGGCATTTGAAACTTAACTCTAACGTAAAAAAAAAAAAATACAAAAAGCAGACGGGGGCTCTGGGTGTTTGGCTGCAGGATATTGATTCCTCCCCATACAATGAATCCTAAAGTCAAGCTATATGAATTCTCCTGTTGTCTGTCCTTCTCAAAAAGGGCTGGTTTCTGAAAAGGAGGAGAAACAGTAAACCAAAATGTCTGAGGAGGTCAACCATACTAAGGATCCTGTACACTTAAAACCTTTTTTTTTTTTTGGATGCTGACAATAAAGGGGAGAATTCAGGAAGAGAAAACAGCACAGACCGTGCACTAGGACACTGAGTCCCACCCCATGTGGCGCCTGGCAGCCAGGAAGGTGTGCTTATTTCCCCAACCCTTGCTGAGGGACGGTGATGCCTTATTTCACATGTGGGGATGTTACAGGATTAAACACATGGGCCACGAGAAAGACCCAGGGAAGGCAGAGGAGCGGTGTTACTCTATCTGTTGGCGAGCATAGAAGGGAAACTTCGGCTGCTTAACTACTTCTGCCTTGGCCCAAGTCTTCTGTCCCAATGTGGCTTATAGGTGGGGAAATTAGTGGTTTCAGCTGTGGGCAGATAGGTGGCTACGCAAAGAAAAAAAACCCAACAACAACAAAACAAAACGGTATGTAAGCAAATTTTTGTGTGTTAGGGGGGCATGCTGGGCAGCTTGCAGGATCCTAGTTCCCCAACCAGGATTGAACCCAGGCCTTCAGCAGTGAAAGCAATGGAGTCCTAACCACTGGGCTGCCAGGGAAGTCCTGGACACAAATTTATACCTACAATATTTCTAGAATTGGAATATTTCACTGGTGAATAAGGAAGAAAAATTACACCTATTTAAAAATAAGGTGCCTCTTTTCTGGTTAGCCAAAGAATGGTATACATGAAGAGGGGAAACTCATTAGTAAGTTTCTATAAAATGGTGATCTAAATCCAGAAAAGATCACTCCTTTAGGTCTTGATCTCAAGAACCATGTCAACAGGCCAAATTCACCTGCCCTATTAGAAGTGCCATAAACCTTGAGAACAAATGTCTTGGCACACCTGCTAGGATGGCTTATAATAAAAAAGACAGACATGGTAAGTGTGAGTGAAAATGTGGAGAAACTGGCACCATCATATACTGGTGGTGGGAATGTAAAACAGTGCAGCTGCTTTGCAAAACAGTCTGACAGTTCCTCCCAATAATATACCTAGAGTTACCATATGACCCAGCAATTCCACTCCTAGGTATGTACCCAAGAGAAACAAAAACATCCACACAAAAAACTGCATATGATTGTTCATAGCACATTATTTGTAATAATCAAAGAACAGTCCAAAGGTCCATCAACTGATGAGAGGATAAATAAAACGTAGTATATCTTTATGATTGAATATTATTAATTGATAGAGAATAGAGTACTGACAAACGTCACAACATGGATGAACCTGGAATACATTATGCTAAGTGAAAGAAACCACACACATAAAACCCCACCTATTGTACAATTCCATTTATATAAAATGTCTAGAATAGGAAATTTATAAAGACAGGAAGTAGATTAGGGGTAACCAGGTGTGGGGGCCTGTGGGGAAGGGGGGTGATGGCTAATAGGTTTTCTTTTAAGAAGATGAAAATTTTATTATAACAATGTTTGTGCGACTCTGATGATACCAAAAGTCATCAAATTGTATGTATGTGAATTCTGTCTCAATAAAGTGGATTTTTAAAAACAGAATTTATATTTTATGAAACAAACACAGAAAGAGACGACGGATCACAACCCACTTGTCAATTCTGTCCAGTACTTTCCTCTTCATTCAGTGGAAATTTCTTCTATTGGTGGCATTATATATTCTGCGGTTACAGTGTATTTTTGCTACAAAATAATGTTAAAAGAGCACTCTTCTGGGATGCCTTGGGAGGTTTTCCTTGAGCTCCTGAGATGACTGTACTGTCAGCTGAGCCACAAAGCATAGCGTCAGACTGTGCAAACTGGCAGGACTCTCTGGCTTCCATGACACGCAGATGTTCCATCTGGTCAGCACAGTGTTTCTAAAAAGGTGGATTTTTTTCATATTAAAAAAAAAAATCTAGATTTTGAACAATCTGAGATCTGATCAGCTTGGCTCCACATGTAGGCAGGTGATGATCCTGTGGTCGACCCCCTCGAAGGAGGTGGTTGTTCTGTCGTCTGCCGCAGCCCCACGGTTCCAAAGCACCTGAGCTGCCTTCTCACCTGGCTGGCCCCTGTGGACTCCTGGGTTGGCAAGTCCTGAGTTGGGTCCTTAGGATTTCAGGACTACAACCTGTGATTCTGAAATGTTCTTTGCTCAGAGGTTCTTCTCCTGAGAAACACTATTGTCACACAGAACAGAGAGTGGGAAACTGAGCCAGAGAGGTCCCTTGGGTGAGGAACAGAACCATGTTTGGCACTATCACAAGTAGCAGGTACTCCTGATGAGAAACAGGGAGTCTGGCTGGCTATTTGTCAGAGGCTGTCCTACAGCCGGGACAAAAGACTAGAAATTGAGCTTTATACACTGAATCTCTCCTGTGTGCTGGGCTATACAGAGATGATTTCATCTTATCCGCACAGGATGAAAATAATTGTACAAATAATTCGAAGGAGGGTTAGAGAGATCCCTTCAGTTATCCAAGGTCACACAGCTAGTGAGAAAGTAACAATATTGACCCAGTTCTGACTCCAAAGCTGAAGTTTTCTCCACTGAGCCTCATGGCCTTTCAGTTACTAGCCCAGCTAATAAAAATTTAAAGACAATCACATTTTCCCACCTAAATATACCCCATATCCTCATGGGGATTTGATGTGTTTACAGCCTTGACTTTCAAGGTTTTTGAATAGGGCCCATACATTCTGCATATATAAATCTTGAAAAAAGTTTCATGAAACAATACCTACCGTTGTGATGGAGTCTGACTTCTTTTCCCTTAAAATTCTAAATTTACTTTGCAACCCACAAATAGGCCCTACAGTTTGCAGAACGCTGTAATAAAGGTGGGAGTCAAGAAGTCCGTCTTCCGTCAAGGGTAACAACAGCTCTAAGAGGCAAGTGTGGATGCTGCCTACTGATGGGATGGGACTGAAGGGAAGAAACTCCACGGCAGCTGCTGCATCCAGGTACCTGCAGCCAGAGACCCCCACACAGCCAAGGAGGCTGCTGCCAAATCTGTGGGGCCGAGAAAGATAGGAGACAAGAAGGAAGAGTGCCTTGCTCTCCCTGGAAGATCAAGACAAAAGCAGGCGTTCCAGGCCTTTGGGAGAAGCAAAGATGCTTGAACATCCTCGAGGCCTAGGAGAGAAATCCTAGCAGAGCCGATAAATATGGGGTTCATCACCTTGGATCTGTCTTTGTTAGAGGCCAGGCAGAGTCTCTCTTCGAGCAGAAGATAGCCTCACCTCCCCACAGGACAGCTTTTTTGTTGGAAAAAAAACAGCACCCAAAATGGCTTGTGGGGCTAAATAGAAGGTGACCACCAATCCATACCTGTTGTTCATGAAGGTGTTAAAAAAAAATCAACAACAGAAAACCTGTGTGCTTTTTTTCCCCCAAAGGTTGCTGTAGATCCTTCTTCTAAGGCATCCTTTTGATTTCCAAGAACAGAAATAAGCAAGTAGGAAGGAGATAGCATGATTTAATATATTCTAACATACATACTACCAGCAAATTGATAGTCACATTCTGAAACAGAACTCTGCCTGAAAAAATTCATGGCATTTGACCAGTGATTTTGCTTCCAAAAATACTCAGAAAGTAATCAGAAACAAGTAAAAAGCATGAAAATTTGAATATTAATTGCAGAATTACCCATAATATGTCAACAACCTAGGCGTTCAATGAGTGGCTTGACTTGGTAAACTGTGGGCCATCCTCAAGACAGTTTATTACTAGGCTACAATCACATTCTTACATAATATGAGGGAAAGGGGCAGGGCACAACTTTTGAAAGAATAATATAGCCCAAGGACACAACATAAACCACATAAACCAATTAGAATCAAATGAGACCAAGATGGCAGACAAGACTAGACCTTGATCCTCAATCAGCAAGTGAAATGACACACCCAGAGGTGCCATGACAGTTCCAAGGCACTGTCAAAACACCAAGGAGTGGGAGGGAGCCCAAATCCTGAAAATCTCCACCCCTTCCCCAAAGTAGTTGGAATAATCCTCCCACTCACTAGCATATGAAATTACCCAACCTATACAAAACTAACTGGGCCACATTTTGGAGCCACACTTGCCCTCTGCAATGGCCCACACTCTATCTGTGGAGTGTGCCTCTCTCCGAATCTGAACAAATCTACATCTTACCTATCACTTTGTCTCTCAGTGAATTCTTTCTGGGATGAGACATCAAGAATCTGAGCTTCATTAGATTCTGAAACCAGGTACCAGAGGGTTTTGGCTGGGTTCAAGTCCCAAGCAGGGTTGATTCTAATTGGTTTATGCGGTTGTGTCCTTGGGCTATGTTATTCTTTCAAAAGTTGTGCCCTGTTACACTTTCACTGCAAGGGGCACAGGTTCAATTCCTGGTTGGGGAAGTTCCACATGCCATGTAGTGCACCCCCTTCACCCCACAAAAAAAATTAGGAGCAAAAAACCTCTAATTTCTTAAGAGAAGAAATGTGCTAAAGAAGACTCAAAGATTTAAATCATTAAAAAAGAGTTAGACCTCATTACTCTAGAAATTCTTCCCCCAAAACAAATATACAATCTATAATATATAAAAATCATGTACATTTATCATAGCTCTAAAGTTAAGCTGTCTTGGCAGGGGGTGGATGGGAGGGAGGTTAGAGGGAAGGGATTATGTATGCATATAGCTGATTCACATTGTTGCACACCAGCATTGTAAAGCAAATATACTCTAACTAAAAAAATAAATAAAAGTTAAGGTGTCTCCACTGTCATCTAAATCTGACCAGCCTGTTAACACAGATCAGAATCAGGTATCTGCTAGAAGGAAAACTATCAGTGTTTACATGGAAAAACTTTTGCCTCACCACTGATGTGTCTTCTTTAATGACTATTTTTTTTTTTATGACTATTTGTTTGTTTCCCATAATTCAGTCCTAAGTCATCTTCTCTTTGCTTCTCTGCTCTCTTAGAGACCCCAGGGACCAACTCCACGTGGAGTTTTAACCTCCAATTCTATGTACATGACCCCGTTTCCCTTTCAGCCTTTGGTTCTGTCCAGGATTGCACTGGGTCCCAGTGTCTCAAGCCTATAGGTCTGCTCCCAAAGCCACACTCCAGTCTCATTTCTCTATTTGCCAACTCCCTACACCAGCTCCAATTCTAAGAGTCTCATTCCTCCCTTCTGCTTCCCTCACATCAAATTCTGTAACATTCATGTCACAGTACTTTTGAATCATCCCCATCCCAATTTTTTTTTTTTTTTCCATTTCTGTTGCCCCCAACTGTAGTTCTGGCCTTTATTATTTTGTGGATAAGCATGGAGGCTTTGGAACCAGACACTCCAAAGGTTAAAATCCCAGCCTTGGCACTAACCAGCTGTGTTACTTTGGACACAGTGAATTAACCTCTCTGAACTTCAGTTGCTTTGGTAAAATGATAATGCCCCTTTCAAAGGGAAGTTGTGAGTTTAAATTAGCTCATATACATAAAGAGCTGAGCCTAGTATGCAAATTTCTTAGAATTCTGTAAATGAGCACCAGATGTTGGCTGTTTATTTTAGATTATTTAAAAAACTGGTATTATTAATATTTTCCTAACGCATAAAACTCCACTGCTTAAAAACTTTCCATTTAATTACATTTTCTTCCCAATTAACTGCCAAATCCTCACTGGGCCTTCAAGGCCTTCCGGAATCAGGCAAAACTTGCCCCCTTCTCTCTGCCACAGCTCTCCTAATTTCCAATCAAATTGGACTTGTACTCTCCCACCTTCGAGCTTCTGGTCACACTGTTTCTTTTGCTTTGGAGTGTCCTTCCCCCAGCCTCCACTGATAAATCCAACCTGTCCTTTAAAACTTCCCCAACTGTTTACAGTCCTCAACTTGAGCTTTTTCATTTGTGAACTCTTGTCACTTTTGGTTGTACGTTTCTAATGGCTTTTACAGTGTTATAAATAGAATGACCATAGATTATTACATATTTTATAACCTATATAAATATATTACACATTATGTTGCCTTACTCATCTTTGTTTCTCAGCACTCTTTGCCCATCACAGGTATTTAGTAAATGATAGCTGAATGTCAGGTGAGGTTCAATTTTCTGTCCACATCTATCATAATGCTGATACTCAAATTTAATAAACTGTGCCTACAATTTCCTTCCCTTTGTAGAATAAATTATACTCTAGTATGCTGACTCAAGGTATGTGGAGCAAAACCTAGTGTTGTGTTGTCATCTTGGTTGTTCAAAATCTGTGGATACTGGCAGTTTTATATGGTTAAATTCTATTCAGATTGGTCCCTATTCTGATGGTTTGGGGCAATGGTTTTTATGAACTAGTGTTTTAATAGATTTTTTTTGTTTGGTTTTTACTGTGGGAGGTGTTGTTATAGTTGAGAAGCTTGCAGATATATTTATTTTTTTTAATTCCCGGATCTTATTAAAAGTCCTCAAAGTCAAAACAATAACTAATACTAATTGATTGTATATGTGTGTGTGCATGCTCAGTTGTGTCCAACTCTTTTGTGACACTACAGATGGTAGCCCGCCAGTCTACTCTATCCATGGGATTTCCCAGGCAAGATTACTGGAGCCAGTTGCCATTTCCTCCTTCAAGGGATCTCCCTAACTTAGGGATTGAACCTGTGTCTCCTGCATTGTCACTTGGATTTTTCACCACTGAGCCACCAGGGGAACCCAATGGATTGTATGCATGCAGTAAATTTTGAGGTTAATGCAGTTTTTTTTTTTCCTGCATATTGCCAGTTATCACAAAAATTCATAAGCTCCCCCAAAATAAGTCCTTCCTGTGTAGCAAATTCATTTGGGCACCAAAATGTGTGCCACTGAATAGTTCAACAAATTCAATCCAGGTTTTAGATTTGGGTAAAACCAGGTTACATTTGCATGAAACGACTCCAGAGTTATTGGGAGCAGTGTGGGTGATGAGGGTTCCCTGTGTGGACCCAGCAGTGGTAGAACAGAAATGGAGCAAGGTGGACCAGATCTGCAAGGCCCCAGCAAGGACCGACACTCCCCTCCGTCTCTTGGTCCCTCCCACACTGCTAGGGCTCCTGGTACCGGGCTCTGCTCCCCCTCCCTCCACCTCCTCCCTCCCCCCACCTCACTCCTCCCACCCTGTTCTTTCTCAACAATGGCTCCTGCTTCACAAACACAGTGCTTAAAGCACCTAGTTCCTGGGATTTATACTTGCCAAGTGCTGTGGGGAACAAGTTTTTCTCAAGCCCAGGAATCAAAAGGCACTTATTTCAACACTTGAGGGAAAAATAGTAACTAAGAAAATCAATAATCTCATCCCAAGCAGGAGAATGGATTTTTGTGAGGCCATCTCTATGGTTTCCTGCCCATCTTTTAAAAAAAGTGTAATATTAGTCTCTTGAATCTTTTTTCCTCTTGTGTTTTCTTACCTAAAGAAATGTAAACTTTTTACAGGTAGAAACATTATGTGAACTGTTAATCGCTCAGTCCTGTCTGACTCTTTGTGACCCCATAGACTGTACCCCACCATGCTCCTCTGTCCATGTGATTTCCTAGGCCAGAATACTGGAGTGGAGAGCTATTTCCTCCTCCAGCAGATCTTCCCAACCCAGGGATCGACCCTGGGTCTCCCTCATTGCAGGCAGATTCTTTACCGTCTGAGCCACCAGGGAAGCTCAGAAACATACATTCTGACCTAAATATTATGTGGTAATAAGGTGTCTTCAAAAGCTATATGTTTCTTAAAGATAATTAGAAGACTCAAAGAATATCTTTACGTGGCTATATATTCCTTGATGTTTAAAAGTGAGCCTCTTATTTTTTTTTAAGTTTTTTTTTTTTTTTTAATGGAGCAAAAGAACACAAATGAAATTAGAGGAAGAACTGCCAGAGCAACAGAAGAATGCCAAAGAGGGGAAGGGAGAAGCCTACCAGAGCAGAAGCCAGTGCCAGAGTGTTCCACTCTAAAATGTTTCTGAATCTATCCAACATCTAAGAAACGTGGCCCAAGGCAGGTTGTGAGCCCTAAATGTATGGGTTAGATGCTATCTAAATCCACACAGAGCAATAAGAAAGAATGTACATGCCTATCTCCCAAAGCAAAAAGATTGGAAGAGGACCCAAGGCAGAAGACCTGCATTCTTCTAAACTGAGATGCCGACCACATCATTGCTTGGAACTCTTAAGATTCAAGGACAGACCAGACAAGTGGAGCCAAGAGAGCCTGTGAAGGAAAGGAAACCCCTGTCTTACTCTGTTCCAGCTCAGTTCAAGTATTCTTAGTCTTAAATGTGCTACCAAAGACATACGATTGTCACAGTGATAGGTTAACATTTGTAGCTGAGAAAGAATCCACGTGAAACACTTGAAAGAGCTCTTTTAGGCAAAACTTTCACTTAGAAAAGTTTCCAAGTTTAATTAGATCCCTTCTCCTTCCTCTGATCTCTCCTTTACTCTCTGTTGTCTAAGAAATTAAAAAAAAAAAAAAAGGACCCATCCATTCGTTAGTGAGAGAATAAAGGGAAGGGCAGCATGGAGCTTCTTCCACCAGAGTGAGAAGGCATGTTATTCAGCTGAAAGTGTCTGTGGATGGTAGGGGGGCGAAGGGGGCAGAAACTAATATTTATTGGGCGTTTACATCTGCTAGGCACCATAAATGCTTTCTATGTAGCATGTGAAAGTGGTTCAGTCATGTCTGACTCTTTGCAACCCCGTGGACTGTAGCCCTCCAGGCTCCTCTGTCCATGGGTTTATCTCCTTATAATTCTCTGCTCCTTGGAGTGGTTGCTACTTCCTTATTTTACAAAGGAGGAGGTAAGGTCTCCTAGGCTGATCCAGTTAGCCCCTCTGGCTCCAAAGTCCAAGTCTTGTACACGACGTCCTGCATGGATGTCTCCTTACAGTCTCTGCTTTGGCACCCCAAACCCAACAATCTCAAAAAAGACCCATTTCCTCCTTGGTTCTTCCCTCTCCTTAACTCCCAACAATCAACAATTCATCAAGTCCCATGGTCTCCACCTCTTTCATCTATGTCTCTGGTCTACCCCCTTCCCTCTTTTGGAAGACCACCATCTTAGTTCAAGCTGTGGTCTCCTGCTTGGGCTTATTCCAACAGTTTCTAACTACCTAACGTCTCTGGGCCTCAGCCTCAGAAAACTCCAAGTGATTTTTCTAAAGTAATTACGATAATACAATCATGGTATTCCCTGACTTAAAAAAAAAAAAATCCTTCTATGACTTCCCACTGCCCTTCAAGAGAGCCTTCAAACGTCTTAGCAGAGTGTCACAGTCAGCGTCTGCTGCTCCCTCCTGCCGGATGCTCCAAGCTCCCACTGGTCCCCGGGCACTCACCACTCCCTCAATCAGGATGACCTCCACCTGCCCACCTCCTGCCTGACTTTCAGCTTAGGCGTCTCTTGCTCTCAGAAGCCTCCCCTTAGCACCCACGCTGAGCCCACGCCACTTCTGGCATCCTCACCAGGCCTGTAACTGCCCACACGTGTGGCCTTCTAGTCTACAAACCCCTCAAGCACAGGGTGAGCTTTATTCACCGTTTCTTGGCATCAAGCTGAGCGCTTGGCCTAGAGGAGCCACTCAATCCATGAGTAAATGCTTAAACAGAGTGGGGAAAGTAATGAAGAGCCATGGGTCTAATCATGACTTTGCTACTAATTCCTGTATCATTCAGGCTTCCCTGGTGGCTCAGTGGGTAAAGAATCTGCCTGCCAGTGCAGGAGACACAGAAGACTTGTGTTCGTATCCCTGAGTTGGGAAGATCCCCTGGAGGAGAAAATGGCAACCCACTCCAGTATTTTTGCCTTGGAGATCCCATGGACAAAGAAGCCTGATGGGCTACAGTCCATGGGTCACAAAGAGTAGAACACAACTTAGAGACTAAACAATAACAAAACTCACATGAAAACAAAATGCTAATGACACAAACTACTCTGTATAATAGTAAGCTACAAGAATCTATTGTATAGCACAGAGAATGCAGCCAATACTTTATAATCACTATAAATGGAGTACAATCTATTAAAACTTTTAATCTCTCTCTGTCTCTCTCTCTCACACACACACACACACATACACACGAAATACTAAGTTTTCCCATCCTTCAGGTGGGATCTGCATCTCACCCCTCACTCTCCATCCCCAGCCCTACAACCCTCTCCCAGGGATCAGGATAAATATGAAAAGGTGTTTTTTTTTTTCAATATTTAAAAAACTGACATGGAGGTGGAAATATATGATATGACCTTTGATTCTGTAGAAGACTCTTCTTCCAGGTGATAAAGATCCAAGAGGATTAAATAGCCAAAAGATCTCATGAACCTCACAACTGTGCAAAAAGTGGGAGATATGTATTCATGTGGCAAAGAGGAAAATATCAGGGGGCAAGGTTTCAAATGTATTTATAAGGTGATGGGCTCTGAACTCCTATTTATAATACAGGAAAGGAATCTTGGGGTACTGTGGGCAGCCCCCCAAAGACACAAACTCAGTGTGCTGTGGCCATCACAAAGCCACCAGACTGAAAGGTAAAGAGAAAACACTGTTACCCTGCCTTGAGTATACACTACTTCCTTCAGGGCTGAGGTCTGTCTGGAGATGGGTAACAAAAATAATCAAGAGCACTTCAAATTTATAAAGGTGGACTTATAAAGAGAAGAAAAGACAGCAGATGTGTAATTAGTAGAGCTAAAGAGTAAAGGGGGAGTACGATGTAGGAAATTCAGTCAAAAACGCACCGTAGGGTAACCCTCCACACCTAGAAACAGCGGTATTGCCTTAAGGTTGAATCAAAGTGAGAGGGAGGGACAATTGTGGGTGGAAAGTGTCATACGATATTATTTTAAGTGCTATTTTCTACTTACTATACTATTAAGTAGTAGTTTAAAGAAGAGTCATGGAGTTTGAGGACATGGTTGTAACCAGCCCCCAGTGTTTTAAATGAAGGTTCAGAGAAGGCCGAGGTCTTAACATTCCATTATGGCAGAGCAACAGAAAGAACCCACGCCTCCTGACTCTCAGCCTAGTTCATGCTCTTTTCTTGATTTAATACAAAAAGACTGTGACGGATGATTGAGACACAAAGTATTAGAGAAGTTGGAGACAAGGCCTGGTAAATAATGCACTGTTAAGGAAAACCAGAATCGTGGGTGCAGTAACCCTCAACCTTGGAGGCTGACATGGTAGAGTGCAACAATGTTTTCTCACAAAATAGCCCTTTGTGCCACTGTTGGAGGCAGGAGACTGGCCTGGGTGACCTGCTGAGCTAAACGCATCTGGCTGCCTCGCTCAGAGCACCTATCCTCTGAACTTGAACGACGACACAGTCCACCGGGGAAGCGCCCAGGCTGCTTCCCACTGCTGCATTCCCGTCAAGGTTGGACGTCCAGGCCAACTGCAGCCCCCTCCAGGAATGCTGAGGTCAGTGGAATTCTACCAGCACTTGCCGGGTGGGGAGGAGAGACAGGTGCCAGTGGAAGTGGTATGGAGGATACGAGGGCCAAACATCCCAGGAAATCCGGCTGCTGCGTCTGCCGGGAGCCTGGTGGTCAGAATGCTTGGAACCCAGGAAGGCTGGGAGCGGGAAGTATCTCAGGTATTCCAGTCCTCCACTCTTGGCACTGCGGAAGCAAGAGAAAATAAAGCGGGGAAACCTGTTGGACTAGACCATCAGGGCTGCTGTCCTGAAGTTGGCGGCTGCCTCCTGCTAGAAGGGATCTGATGGTTTTTCCTTCTGAGCAGAGAAGACGTGAGGACCAGAGGGATCTGAGAGAGCGAGATGCCTGTTTGCCAAGATGTGTAGGGAAGACCTGGGAGGTGTGAAGGAGCAAGCTTCAACCTAGTCCTTCCGGGCTGAGGTGACGCCTTTGTTGTTGCTTAGTCGCTAGGTCATGTCTGATTCTTTGCAACCCCATGGACGGTTGCCTGCCAGGCTCCTCTGTCCATGGGATTTTCCCAGGCAAGAACACTGGAATGGGTTGCCGTTTCCTCTTCCAGAGGATCTTCCTGACCCAGGAATCGAATTCATGTCTCCTGCATTGGCAGGAGGATTCTTTACCACTGAGCCACCAGGGAAGCCTGAGGTGATGTGTACAAGTGCGCAAACAACATGCTTGTGGGAAGAAAAGGAAGCTGCTTGAACAGATACATATTTCTTTGGCAGAGGTATGCAGCTGAGGGATGTTTCCAAAAGTTTGTCTCAGCAGAGAAAAAAAGAACCCCAAACGTTTCACCTTTTTATTCAAGCTGGCCTTCCTCTCCTAGTCCATCTTATGTTAACGAAAAGAAGTTCTAATGGGAGAAGTAAGGCATACCAGGAATGATGAAAGAGAAAGATCTGAGCATGAAGCTGGAGGACAGATAAATGCAGGTGAGTGAGAGATATGTGGGCGCCTGTGTTGGGGGAGAGATCATGGCATTCTTCCCTCTAACACCTTGCAGGACGAGGAAGTAACGGTTTTCAACCATGTGCATGTATGCGTGCTTAGTCGTGTCCAACCCTGAGACCCTGTGGACTGTAGCCCGCCAGACTCTTTCTGTCCATGGATTCTCCAGGCAAGAATACTGGAGTGGGTTGCCATGCCCTCCTCCAGGGGATCTTCCTGACCCAGGAATCGAAACCTCATCTCCTATGTCTCCTGCATTGCAGGTGGATTTTTTTTACCACTGAGCCACAGGGTAAGCCCTTTTCAACAATGTACCTGTCCACTAATAACCTCTGCCTCCCAGAGGCCAGAACTACTGGCTTGCCAGGCCCACAGTGAGATTTGAGTTTAGCATTTTACCTCTGTGTCTTAACCTGCAAGGAGTGGGATTAAATAATCAGCAAAGAGCAGACCACAGGAGTTGGCTTTCTGGACACGCTTCTGGGGGTGATGACCAAATAGGAATGCTCTTTCATCCCACATTTTTCTCTGGGAGGGGCAGAGACTCACGTGGATTTATGCAGACATTTGCAGAAAAAAAATAAGTATTCCAATTGAATTCTGACTTGGTGATTTCTAACAACCTATATATAAACTTTGTGTAATGCAATATCTGAGACATAAGGTATTTATCTTTTCATTGTAAGAAAGAAGTTAAATTACCTTTTCCCTCCTTAGCATTCCCTCTCCCGCTCTGTTTTTCTTTCCAAAAGTTGCCATATCTATTTTATTTAATGGTCTAAAAAGGTTGCATCACATTTGGTATTCCACAAAGAGGAAATAGAAAAAATTATTAAATAGTGAAGAAAGACAGCACTGCTTGCTTAGAAAATAAGATGTATGAACCGTTAAGAATGGGAAAACACCAGCTACTATGGCAGAGAGAAGACATTTTTGCCAAATTTAGAACCCACTTGAAAATCACGGGTTCTAAGTTTAGAACTGAACTAAAAACACTTGAGCTCACATTGCATTTGGCATTCGTTAAAAAAAAATTCTAAAATACTAATTAAAGGAAAAAAATTATTCTCTTAGTTCTAGAAGCAGGGAATTATTTTCAAACAAATTCTTTATTGGCTCAATAGACTGGCCTGCACTTAAAAAAGAAACATTTTTTTCTAATTAAATTTTCCTTACAAAATAATGATTTAAAATCAAGAGGAAAAGCAGTTTGCCAAAGTCTTTAAAGAGCTACAGCATTGTTGGACCCAGACCTTGGACCCAAACAAATATACCAGGTGGTCATACAAACTTTGTATTTATATATTAGTTGGTGTCCAAGATAGAAGCAATTACATCGACTGCTGGTAAACTTAAACTAATAAAAACGCAATAAAAATGGAAAATATCACTCTAAACAAAACAAAGACAAACGTTTAACGCATTATTTTTATTTTCTAATTTAGTTGTTCAGTCACTAAGTCATATCCAACTCTTTTGTGACCCCACGGATTGTAGTCCACCAGGCTCGTCTGTCCGTGGGATTTCCAGGCAAGAATACTAGAGTGGGTTGCCATGCTAAGCTAATTATTGCAACATCACTAAGAAATGGATCAGAATTGCTGCTCTGGTGAAGACTATAAAAAGTTTCAGACTCAAAAGGACCTACTTAAGTAGTAAAATCAAGAACTAATAGTGAGTAGACAGTGTTTAAAAGGCATCCACTGGCTTAACATGATTTCAGACAGCCAACAACTTTCTTAGTTATAGAAAATTTAAACCTGACTTGTGCCATCTTACACATGCATACACACACACACACACACACACACACACACAAACACACATCTATAGATAAATAAATAGCCTGAGAACCTGAATTCAAATAATTATACTGGAGGTTAAACATGAATATTCAGAGCAAATATTTGCCACAGCAAGTACTTAAAAACACAAAATTTGCGGGAAAATCTTGTTTTTCTTTCTGTTTATTGCCGTGGAGTTTGAATACATTTCTGAGAGACCTTAGGGAGCAGGCTTAGCGACTGGTGCATTTGACACTCTTCCTTCAACAAGATCATTAACTCAGCAGTTCAAAACCCTGTAACTTAAATTTCAGGCACTTTCAAAAACTCCTGTTGAAGAACGTAAGATTAGTTCTTGAGGTAATTGACTTTATTTTTCTTACCAAGAAGGTGTGGTTTGTACTGGTGGAAACAGGGTCAAAATTTTAAGTTGTAAAAGCAAAAAACACTGCATGTATAAGTGGAAAAGGATTTGTCTAGAATATATATTAATTTTATGTATTTATTTTTGCTGTGCTGGGTCTTCATTGCTGCGCAGGTTTTTCTCTAGTTGTGGTGAGTGGAGGCTGCTCTCTACTTGAGGTGTGTGGGCTTCTCATTGCGGTGGCTTCTCTTGTTGTGGAGCACGGGCTTTAGGGTGCTCCGGCTTCAGTAGTTGCGGCACGTGGGCTCAGCAGATGTGGCTTCCTGGCTCCAGAGCACACAGGCTCAGTAGTTGTGGCATATGGGCTTAAGTTGCTCCACCGCATGTGTGACTGTTCCAGATCAGGGATTGAACCCATGTCTCCTGCATTGGCAAGGGGATTCTTTACCACTGAGCCACTAGGGAAGCCCTTGGAATATGTTTTTAAATTTACTTATTATTATAAACATAGTTAAGCAGATATTAAGTAGTCAGCGAAAAACAAAACCGGGAGCTGACTGTGGCTCAGATTATGAACTCCTTATTGCCAAATTCAGACTTAAATTGAAGAAAGTAGGGAAACCACTAGACTATTCAGTTCAGTTCAGTTCAGTTCAGTTGCTCAGTCCTGTCCAACTCTTTGCAACCCCATGGACTGCAGCACACCAGGCCTCCCTGCCCATCACCAACTCCTGGAGTTTACTCAAACTCATGTCCGTTGAGTGGGTGATGCCATCCAACCATCTCATCTTCTGTCGTCCCCTTCTTCTCAGACCATTCAGGTATGCCCTAAATCAAATCCCTTAGGATTATACAGTGGAAGTGACAAATAGATTCACGGAATTAGATCTGACAGAGTGCCTGAAGAACTATGGTTGGAGGTTGGTGACATTGTACAGGAGGCCATGATCAAAACCATCCCCAAGTAAAAGAAATGCAAAAAGGCTAACTGGTTGTCTGAGGAGGCCTTACAAATTGCTGAAAAAAGAAGAGAAGTGGAAGGCAAAGGAGAAAAGGAAAGATATATCCATCTGAACACAGAGTTCCAAAGAACAGCAAGGAGAGATAAGAAAGCCTTCCTAAGTGGTCAATGCAAAGAAATAGAGGAAAACAACAGAGTGGGAAAGACTAGAGATCTCTTCAAGAAAATTAGAGATACCAAGGGAACATTTCATGCAAATATGGGCACAATAAAGGACAGAAATGGTATGGACCTAATAGAAGCAGAAGATATTAAGAAGCGGTGGCAAGAATACACAGAAGAACTATACAAAAAATATCTTAATGACCCAGATAACCACGATCGTGTGATCACTTACCTAGAGCCAGACATACTGGAGTGCGAAGTCAAATGGGCCTTGGCAAGCATCACTACAAACGAAGCTAGTGTAGGAGATGGAATTCCAGTTGAGCTATTTCAAATCCTAAAAGATGATGCTGTGAAAGTGCTGCACTCACTATGCCAGCAAATTTGGAAAACTCAGCAGTGGCCACAGGACTGGAAAAGGTCAGTTTTCATTCCAATCCCAAAGAAAGACAATGCCATCTGCCGTAAAGTGCACTCATCTCACACTCTAGTAAAGTAATGCTCAAAATTCTCCAAGCCAGGCTTCGATAGTATGTGAACCGAGAGCTTCCAGATGTTCAAGCTGGATTAGAAAAGGCAGAGGAACCAGAGATCAAATTGCCAACATCCGTTGGATCAACAAAAAGCAAGAGTTCCAGGAAAACATCTACTTCTGCTTTATTGACTATGCCAAAGCCTTTGACTGTGTGAATCACAACAAACTGTGGAAAATTCTTCAAGAGATGGGAATACCAGACCACCTGACCTGCCTCCTGAGAAATCTGTATGCAGGTCAAGAAGCAACAGTTAGAACTTGACATAGAACAACAGACTGGTTCCAAATCAGGAAAGGAGTACATCAAGGCTGTATATTGTCACCCTGATTATTTAACTTTTAGGCAGAGTACATGATGCGAAATGCCGGACTAGATGAAGCATAAGTTAGAATCAAGACTGCAGAGAGAAATATCAATAACCTTAGATATGCAGATGACAGCACCCTTATGGCAGAAAGCGAAGAGGAACTAAAGATGAAAGTGAAAGAGAAGAGTGAAAAAGCTGGCTTAAAACTCAATATTAAAAAAATGAAGATCATGGCATCTGGTCCCATCACTTCATGGCATATAGGTGGGGAAACAATGGAAACAGTGAGAGGCTTTATTTTCCTGGGCTCCAAAAATCACTGCAGGAGGTGACTGCAGCAATGAAATTAAAAGACGCTTGCTCCTTGGAAGAAAAGATATGACCAACATAGACAGCATATTAAAAAGCAGAGACATTACTTTGCTGACAAAGGTCCATATAGTAAAAGCTATAATTTTTCTAGTAGTCATGAGTAGATGTGAGAGTTGGACCATAAAGAAAGCTGAGTGACGAAGAATTGATGCTTTTGAACTGTGGTGTCAGAGAAGACTCTTGAGAGTCCCTTGGACTGCAAGGAGATCAAACCAGTCAATCCTAAAGGAAATCAGTCCTAAATATTCATTGGAAGGACTGATGCCAAAGCTGAAGCTCCAATACTTTGGCCACTGGATGCGAAGAATTGACCCAGTGGAAAAGACCCTGATGCTGGGAAAGATCAAGGGCAGGAGGAGAAGGCGACAACAGAGGATGAGATGGTTCTATAGGATCACCGACTTGATGGACATGAGTTTGAGCAAGCTCCGGGAGTTAGTGATGGACAGGAAAGCCTGGCATGCTGCAGTCCATGGGGTAGGAAAGAGTCAGACACGACTGAGCGACTGAACTGAAGCAGATATTATGTCATTCTCATAACAGCACCTGTAGCTCTCATTAAGGGACAGAGGTGAACATTTCTAAGGTGTGTGTCAAAATCAGAATATGAACTTACATCCCCAGCATCCACTGGCTCACTCACTTCTGGATCCATGTTCTTCAACAAATCCTTCTCTCCTTGTAAATGAGCCAGTAACACTGAATTTCATAGTCTCTTCTGTCTTCACTATTGCCCTCATATTTATTTAAAATTCTTGTTTACAATGAAGTTAATATTTTGGACCATTTCCTTCTTTGCTCAGGTCTTGATGCCTAGATAAACAGAAGGAAATAAGACAGAACCTCTGGATAACAAAAAGTATTTCTTGAACCTCTAGGAGGTGGGATGAGCACCATTCTCAGATGGTGGTTGATTCCATCTCTGTGAAGAATTTGCTTTTCTTGGACTCTACAGACAGAAAGGCCCACACACTTGGGCTAATGCCAGGAACACATGGCCAGTGACACTGGCTCCCTGGAAGGTGACTCTATAAGGCATGAATGACGTGAAGTGAAGTTGCTCAGTCGTGTCCGACTCTTTGCGACCCTGTGGACTATAGCCCACCAGGCTCCTCCGCCCATGGGATTCTCCAGGCAAGAATACTGGAGTGGGTTGCCAGTTCCTTCTCCAATAAGGCATGAATAAGAGCAAGAAAAAGCTGAGTGGTCTGCTGACATCCAGATTTCCTGTTGTCTTTGCAGAGACAGCTCCCAGACTCTTAAACTGCCTTCTAGAATTTTCAGTTCTTTCTCCTGTAATTTTTTTTTTCCACAGAAATAATACATGAATAAGTTTAGCATACAATTAGGGAACCCAAATACTTGGTGCCACTGTGCATTTGTCCAAGTTTAAACCCAAGTTTTCATATTTTCCTTTGCTTTATGACTGTAGGACTTGTCTATGATTCTAGCCCTATGTCTATGAGAAATATGTATTTCAATCCAGAATTTAAGAATGGATGAGCAAACTAGACGGTGGCAGGTAGGCTTTCCTGACGAGAAATGATTTTCTCCACGTGCAGGGGAAAGATACATTGCTGATATTCAGCAAAAAGAAAAAAAAAGAAAAAAAAGAAAAAAAAACAATAAAATAGCTTCGATTTTCTATTTCAAACATCTCATTAGATACCTCCACCTTGAACAGAACAGACTCCAGAAACAGACCCACATGTTTGTATATGGTTAACTGATTTCCAACAAGGGCAGTGAGAGAATTCAAAGGGAGAAAGGAAAATCTTTTCAACAGATTCTGCTGGAACAACTCCAAACCCATTGGGGTGGAAATGGACACTGACCCTTATGTCACGTAATACATAAGAATTAACTCAAAATGAATGATAAACCTAAATGCAAAACTCATGGGGTCACAGAAGAGTCTGATATGACTTAGTGACTAAATAACAACAAAACTAGAAAAAGCTTAATCAGAGGGAAAAAAAATCTATCCCTTATTGAAGGAGGCAACAGTGTCTTAGAGAGGATGCAAAAACATTCATACGATAAGTTGAACTTCATCAAAACTTTAAAATTTGCTCTTAGAAAGATACTGTTGAGAAAAATAAAAAGATAAGGCACAGATTGGGAAAATATTTATAATACATACATTTGATAAAGGACCGGTGTCCAAAATATACAAAAAACTATTACAGCTCAGTAAGAAGACAACCAAGGCAATTTTTAAAGTGGGCAAAGATTTGAAAAGACATGTCACAAAAGAAATTATCTGAATGTCTCAAAAGCATGTGAAAAGGTGGTTCACATCTTGAGTCATCAGGTAAGTACAAATTAAAACCACAGTGAGATACCACTACATGCAATTAGAATGGCTAATGTTGAAAAACTGACAATACCAAGTGTTGATGAAGATATGGAACAACTGCTGGTACATCACTTTGGAAAACTAAGAGTTTCTTTTTTTTTTTTTTTTTAATATTTTTATTTTTATTTATTTCTTTGGCTATGCTGGGTCTTAGTTGCGGCATGCAAGATCTTTAGTTGTGGCATGTGAACTCTTAGTTGTGGCATGTGGGATCTAGTTCCCTGACCAGGGAACGAACCTGGGCCCCCTGCATTGGGAGTGCAGAGTCTTAGCCACTGGACCACCAGGGAAGTACCCAAATAATAGTTTCTTAAAACAGTAAATGCACACCTACCATTCAACCTTGTTATTCCATTCCTAGGTAAATTCCCAAAAGAAACAAAAATCTGTATCTACACAAAGACTTCACTGATATATTCACAGTAGCTTTATTTGTAATAGCCAAAAAATAGAAACAACCCAAATGTCGAATAACTAATAAATGGATAAACAAGTTGTGAAATATCTATACAGTGGAGGATCCGTTAGTAATAAAAAGGAATAACTACTGATACAGACACGAGAGGGTCTGTATCTGTATGATATAACACATGAAGTGAAAGTCGCAGTCACGTCCAGCTGTTTGTGACCCCATGGATAATACAGTCCATGGGATTCTCCAGTCATTCCCTTCTCCAGGGAATCTTCCCAACCCAGGGATCGAACCCAGGTCTCCTGCATTGCAGGTGGATTCTTTACCAGGGAAGCCCATGAGATAATGTGAGTGGGTCTCAAAATCATTATACTGGGACTTCGCTGGAGGTCCAGTGGCAATGACTCCATGATCTCAATGTAGGGGGCCCTGGGGTTGATCCCTGGTCAGGGAACTAGAGCCCACATGCCTCAACTGAAGATACCAAATGCTGCAGTGAAGACCGAAGATTCCCCACGTGTTCCAACTAAGACCCGGCACAGCCAAATAAATAAATAAAATATTTTCAAAAATATGGTGGTCCTAGCTATTCTTTTCTGCTTGTGATCCAAAAGTGGTCATTGTCCCTCTTAAAATGGGATGCCTAGGACAGTATATGGTCTTCCATATAGATGGAAGATCAGCTACTGGCTCCTTTCTTCTATGCCTCTACTACTGTAATGTAACCTGATGTGCCACTAACCTTTTTAGCTCCAAAGCTGATGTATATTAACTTGTAGTATATTCAAATATTTAGAGGTTTTGTCCCCATGTAAATTCTAAGGACTCACTGGAAAAGACCCTGATGCTGGGAAAGATAGAAGGCAGGAGGCGAAGGGAATGAGAGAGGATGAGACGGTTGGATGGCATCACCGACTCGATGGACATGGGTTTGAGCAAGCTCCGGGAGTTGGTGATGGACAGGGAAGCCTGGCGTGCTGCAGTCCATGCAAAGAGCTCGACATGACTGAGTGGCTGAATGACAACAACAAATTCTAATGACACCATCAGGCATCTGAAGGGGTGGCTAAAAGAAGGAGGAGGGTGAGAGAGGAAGATAGGAGAGAATTAAGTCCTTGTAGATTCTGCCAAGTTATTAAGTGTTTACTGCCCCTGATAGCAAATAGAGGCCATCTCCGCACCCACTCCTCCCTTCAAGGCTTCCTATCAGCTACCTACCAACTCCATTCCCTGATGAGTAACCGCCTGTTCAACAATCTGCCTTGACACACAATCTGACACCCGGTCTCCTCCTCCTCCCATCAGTTCTACCCCTGATAACTACTGGGCACTTGTGGTGAGTGATTAGAAGCAGGGCATTTTGGCAATTGCTGTAGAACACATATATCCAGGAAATGCATTTATGTTAAAGTTCCTGGCAGTTCAGATGCTGACATCAAGTAAAAGTTTTGCCAAAAAATATGCAGGGAAATGGATCAAGAAACCAGTCTCTTGGGGACTTCCCTGGTAGTTCAGTGGTTAAAACTCTGGGCTTCCACTGCAGGGGGCATGGGTTCCATCCCTGGTCAGGGAACTAAGATTCTGTACTCTGTGCAGTGTGGCCAAAAAAAAAAAGAGAAAGAAAAAACAAACCAGTTTCTTATCTTGCCTTTTTCCATGTAGATTCTTCATACAAGAAACGTTGCATGTTTGTTGTTAGATTTTCTAAAGTAAAGTACAATATATTCAGTGGGTGAGGACAAGGATTGTTTTTCCAGGCAATTTCCTTAAAACTTCAAGTCATTTAAAAGGAAAGACAGCTGAACAAGTTTTAGTACTTTTTTCTTCTATAGTCAACTTCAGGCTGATGGTCATTGAACACTCCTCCACATAGACATTCCTTCCATCAGATCAGAGACCCTCACCCTCTTAACATACACATCACCAGCACTCTTGTCATTCTCAGAGCCTCCTCTTAGTAATTCAGAGCTAATATTCCTCCACATGGGAAAATCATCCCCTCTGTGTCATTCAGCCTTATCTCCCTTCAATCCTAGACAGGGCCTATGAGGTCCTCAGTCACCTCTTCTTTTTCCAAAATTATCCTCAGGCTGTTTCCATTGGCTTTTCCCTCTCCTCCTTTACATACAACCAGGACCCTCCAATATGGAAAATATATTTGTTCAATACCACTCTAACAATCCATCTCTTTTTTCACTCCCATCTGAACACCTCAAATGATTATTCAACATTTTTTCCTTCCTTGGATTCACCTCTTAATGCTGTTTTTATTAATCTGAAAAATTATATCCTCCTAAGGTCAATAATGACTTCTAAGTTGAACAGATTTAATCATCTTCATTGGGAATTTATCTTCTCGTATACTGCTCCTTGGGGCTTCCCAGGTGGCTCAGTGGTAACGAATCTGCCTGCCAATGCAGGAGACATGGGTGTAATCTTTGGGTCAGGAAGATCTTCTGGAGGAGGAAATGGCAACCCACTCCAGTATTCTTCCTGGAGAATCCCATGGGCAGAGGAGCCTGGTGGGCTACAGTCCCTGGGGTGACAAAGAGTTGGACAGGACTGAGCACGCATCATCGTACTCTTCCTTATGGTATTGGGATCCAGCAGGGGTGGGAGAGACTGGAGAGGAGTTGTACCTGTTGGGGGAACTGTGGAGGTTGCTGGTGTGGTTTCCTCTGTGAGACTGTCATTGCTCACTCTATCTCCTTAGGGACAATTTCTTAGTGTAGGAAACCAGCAAATTCTTTGCCCTGAACTTGGGGCCAAAAATCACCCCAACCTCTTCCCACTAATTATAACTGGATGGCAGGTGCTTAGGTCTGAGAGGGGCCCATCGAGTCTCTGATCTCCACTCTGGGTGGCTCTTCACCAGGAGGTCTCTCGTGTGCAAGAATTGCAGCTCTCACCCATCCTCAATCCTTAATTCAGTATCTTCTCCCGTTCTCTTTTCTTGTTTCACACTGAGTTTCTCTCAGTATCGCTGTCTTTCACGCAGCCTCACGGTCTGTCCTGGGACTGACCTTTCCATTACAAGGAGCATCCCCCAAACCACACTCAGAAACCACAATTCCCTTCTCTTGCCCTCACAGAGGCACTAAGTAGAGAAATCAGCCTTAATTAATTGGAGACTCCCTCTTCTTTAAAAGCCATCATTGCTAATCTTGAACTTCTCAGTGGAATGGAATTTTGAGAAGTCAGTCCTTTAGTTCTTGTTCAGTTGCTCAGTCCATGTGATCCCATGGACTACAGCCTGCCAGGCTCCTTTGTCCACAGGACTTCCCAGGCAAGAACACTGGAGTGGGTAGCCATTTCCTTCTCCAGGGAATCTTCCCGACCCAGGAATCGAGCTGGGTCTCTTGCATTGGCAGGCGGATTCTTTACCACTGTGCCACTAGGGATGCCCAATCCTTTAGTTATATCACCTTTAAATAATTCTGTAGTGAGTTTATCCGAAGAACTCAGAATTCTGCCCCAAGCCACTGGGGTTTGGTTAATGTGAACCTGCAGTCCATGTGCCAATCATGCTAGCATCACCTGAGTACCTTATACCTTGAGAAGCAAGAATGATACTCTAATAAAGGAATTTGATGACTTAAAGAGCCATAGGTTAAACGTGAAAGTCTCCATCAGTACAAAAGCTTTGTCAAAAGCCTTGGTCAAATTACATGGTTTTAAGTTAAACATATGGATGTGAAAATATCTATGAAAATCTCCATGCATTTTAATGACTTAGAGTTATTAACCTGAGGTTTGAAATCCTCTTCGAATGTGTACATTTTTCTAGTGCAAAGGTTCATCACTTTCATCAGCTCCTTAAAGGGTTTGTGGCCTCCAAAAGGTTTAGGAACCTCTAAGTTAGGGGAAAGATAAGATTAAAATCACAATATTAATATTTCATGTATTTCTAAATGTAATACATAAAAATAGCAAATAACTTCCTTTTCAGCAAACAGCAAAAAAAAGTTAATATTGTAAATAATCACAATATGATTAGTAACTATGTTTAAACACTAATATAGACAATATTATTCTAGCATTTTATCTGTCGACAAGTATTTACCTGAATATACATAAAACAAGTTTATCAGGAAGAGGGAAGTTCATATACAGATTTTAACCTAGATTGAAAACTACCAATAGACTTATTTCCACTATTGTTTAAAAAAACTTTAATCAGGTAATTTAAAGGCAATATAAATACAAATAAAATCAGAATTTAAATAGTTCCTCAGTTACAGCACCTATTTTCTTACACTGGATAAGAAAGATAAATTATTGTACCTGCTTTATAAAAGATTGATTAAAAGATACACTGTGGAAACTCCTTTCATAGTCAATTTCTGCAGCCAAAACCCAAATTCGGAGCCCCAATTTTTTAACCCAGGTCCCATTCAAAGTATTCCAAGAGTAATTCTTCAACTACTGAAAAGCATCAATTTCATAAATGTATCTTGGAAATGGATTTTTAAAATTAGCACGTTTGCAAGAGCAAACCTATCAAGTTATTGTATACATTGTTTTTTATACATTTGAAATGTAACTTATTTATCCAGTCATTCAACAAATATTTATTGAACCTCTGCTATATGCAGGTACTGCTCAAGGTGACAGAGTTATAGCAGTGAACGACCCAGTCCAAAAATATATAATAATACATAAACATAGCTTCATTAGAAAACATTCAGATACATAAGCTCATAGGATTAAAAAAATCAAAATTGTCCTCCTGGAGGCCCGCTCCATCTCAGTTCTTCTTCTGCAATAACTACTACTAACAGTACTTTCTCCAGACTTTTTATTTACATAGAATATCTTAGGTGGTAGAACAGCTTTACTGTACAGACTGTATATATGTACACACACAGTGGGAATTCCCTGGTGCTCTAGGAGTTAGGACTTGGTGCTTTCAGGGTTTGATTCCTGCTTGGGGAACTAAGATCCCTAAGAGCCAGCAAGCTGTGCGGTGCAGCAAAAACAAACAAAAAGACCACTTGTGTAAAGTGTACAATTCAATGATTTTGAGTATATTTGTAGTTTTGTGGAACCATCATCAATAATCTAGGTAAGTGGATTTTAAAATTATAAATACATGAATTGTATTATAATTTAATTTAAAATCCACTTACCTAGATTACGGTGTCATACAGGTATAAATGTATATGAGCAAGGAGATCAAGCCAGTCAATCCTAAAGGAAATCAACCCTGAATATTCATCGGAAGGATTGATGCTGAAGTTGAAGCTCCAATACCTTGGCCACCTGATGGGAAGAGCTGACTCATTGGAAAAGGCCCTGATGCTGGGAAATACTGAGGGCAGGAGGAGAAGACAGCAACAGAGGATGAGATGGCTGGATGGCATCACCGACTCAATGGACATGAGTTTGAGCAAGCTCCAAGAGATGGTGAAGGACAGGGAAGTCTGGCGTGCTGCAGTCCATGGGGCTGCAAAGAGTCAGACACGACTTAGAAACTGAACAGCAACAATTTTTCACCTAGGACTAAACCTTGAAGGTGTTCTCTCAATATCGGCATAGACAAATTTTGCGATTATTTTCTGCAAAGAGAGGAATGTGTCCTCTCTCCATCTCCCTTGTCAGATTTCTTAGAAAAAGGCTGCTGACAATGGCAATTAGGTATAACTGAGAATGGTAACCCTATGATTTCAACAGATGGAGAGAAGTTAGCCAATACACAGAATGTCTTGAGAGTCCAAAAATGAACTGGAAAAAAAAGGTATAGAAAATAACATAAAACACACAAAAAGCTGGCTATTTTGAGTATCTTCAAGTAATAACAACATTAATAGCTAACACACACACTCTTTAAGTCCTCACAATTCCATGAAGTAGGTACTGTTATGATACCCACTTTACAGATGTGGAGACTAATGCACAAGAGATCATCTCTCCACTAAGCAAGCTGAAAATAGGCTGCCTAGGGCTTCACATCCAGACAGACTGGATTCAGAGTCCATACTCTTAACTGATTTGATGGAATGTAGGGGAGGGGGGTGGTTAGTGTAGGACAGGGAGTGGTTTAGGATAAAAGTGAGATAGGCAGGAAAAAGGTTTAGCAGAGGGGCTGGTTCCTAGGGCTCAGCTGCTAAGTCCTGTCTGACTCTTTTGTGACCCCATGAACTGTAGCCTGCCAGGCTCCTCTGTCCATGGGGTTTTCCAGGCAGGAATACAGGAGTGGGTTGCTATTTCCTCTTTAAAGGACTCCTACTGAGCACACAATAAGAACAGACAAAATAAAATTTTAAAAATAACTATTATATTCTGTGCTCTGTTGGGGAGACTGTTCCTCCACAATTAGAAAAGTAACCTTTCTATAACCAGTGTAAGGGTTTGCTTAATTAGCTGCCTGGTGGCTCAGTGGTAAAGAATCTGCCTGCAATGTGGGAGATACAGGTTCAATCCCTGCGTCGGGAAGATCCCCTGGAAAAATAAATAGCAATCCACTGCAGTATTCTTGCCTGGAGAATCCTGTGTACAGAGGAGCCTGGTGGGCTACAGTCCATGGGGTTGCAAAGGGTCGGATACGACTTAGTCAACATCTCGAGCTGCTACCATTCTGCAGGGTGACGGATGACTCAGGCTTTCTTGGGGAGCCCCCCCAGGTATGATGCACAGGTACTGTGAAGCTAAAGAAGCTGAGCCCAGGGAGCTTGTAGGAGGGAAAACAACAGTTGAGGTGCTCTGGAGACTGATGCTGTGGGAGCCACCAATGGAGAAATCGGAATGACTGAGGCAGTAAGGAAGCCTTGAGATAAGAGCGAGAGGTGGGTCGGATGAAAGTGAAAAAGCAGAGAGTGAAAAAGTTGGCTTAAAACTCAAAATTCAGAAAACTAAGGTCATGGCATCTGGTCCCATCCCTTCATGGCAAATAGATGAGGAAACAATGGAAACAGTGACAGACTTTATTTTTTGGGGCTCCAAAATCACTGTGGATGGTGACTGCAGCCATGAAATTAAAAAATGCTTGCTCCTTGGAAGAAAAGTTATGATCAACCTAGATAGCATATTAAAAAGCAGAGACATTCCTTTGCCAACAAAGGTCCATCTAGTCAAAGCTATGGTTTTTCCAGTAGTCATGTATGCATGTGAGAGTTGGACTATAAAGAAAGCTGAGCGCTGAAGAATTGATGTCTTTGAACTATGGGGTTGGAGAAGACTCTTGAGAGTCCCTTGGACTGCAAGGATATCCAATCAGTCCATCCTAAAGGAGATCAGTCCTGAATATTCATTGGAAGGACTGATGGTGAAGCTGAAACTCCAATACTTTGGCCACCTGATGGGAAGAACTGACTCATTTGAAAAGACCCTGATGTTGGGAAAGACTGAAAGGAGGAGGAGAAGGGGACTATAGAGGATGAGATGGTTAGATGGCATCACCAACTCGATAGGCATGTGTTTGAGTAAACGCCGGGAGTCGGTGATAGACAGGGAGGCCTGGTGCGCTGCAGTCCATGGTGTTGCAAAGAATCAGACATGACTGAGCAACCGAACTGAACTGAAGAAACTTGGTTTTATCCTGAAGAAAATGCAGAGTTGCTGAAGATGGAAGGGAGCAGTGGGGCCTGGAGGGGCTGCTTTGGAGGCTGGATGTGAATGACTCCGCCTCCAGCCGGGATGCAGGCTCCACCCAAAACATCTGCTGCCATTTCCAGGGGGCTCCTTATCTTTTTGACTCATAAAGTTACTTGTCTTTGAGTTTCTCAATCACACTGTGGTCACTGCTGAAAATAATCTCTTCTATCTTGGGTTTGTGCTTACTATTGAAGCATCTTGTCATGCTGGAGAACTTCCCTTTTAAAAACATCAGAGACCTGTGAGAAAGCTGGACAAAAAATGGACTTTAGAGACACCCAAGGGAGTAATTTAAAAACAAGTATGACAACCAGCAACGCCCTGTCACATCAAAGTCAGACCTGGGTGGAAAGAAGAGCTTAGTCCAGGGGAAGATCTGGGTTAGGTTTATAGGCAACTTCCTTACTATCAGGGTAAGCCTTTCAAAACACAACAGAGATAAAGGAAGATGCCCTTTTGCAAGTATGCACAAACAGAAGGATTGAATTCTGATTAAAACCAAGGAGGGAAAATAGCAGCTTAACACACAGTCAAAGGCCAGAGCTTACAATGAGAGAGGGAAGTTAAGTCGCGCAGTCGTGTCTGTCGCGCAGTCGTGTCTGTCGCGCAGTCGTGTCTGACTCTTGGAGACCCCGTGGACTGTAGCCCACCAGGCTCCTCCGTCCATGGGATTCTCTAGGCAAGAATACTGGAGTGGGTTGCCATTTCCTTCTCCAGGGGATCTTCCTGACCCAGGGATCGAACCCAGGTCTCCCACACTGCAGGCAGATGCTTTAACCTCTGAGCCACTAGGGAAGCCCAAATGAGACATACAAACCAGCAATGTTCTCTTAAGAGAGTTCCTGCATTTTTTTTTTTTTACATTGGTAAATAATATAAGCTTATTCACATGAACTGGCAAAAATGAAGTATTGTTATAAATTCACAATATTTCCAAGTACCAAGTATTTTATTATATTTAGTATAACTCAACTTTTTATTATGGAAAGTTGCAACCATGCAAAAAGAGCAAGGAGAGTGTAATAAAACATAGTGTACCCACTGTCCAGCTTTAACTAACACACGGCTGATCCTGTTTTCATCTACACTCTGTTCTACTGGATTATTTTCAAGCCATCATTTCATCTGTAATTCCCTCAGTGAGCACAATCATTTCATAGTCTGTTTTGGATTTGGTTGTTTGCTTTTTTTTTTTAAAAAAAAAAAAAAGGCTGCACATCACGTGGCATGCAGGATCTTAGATCCCCAACCAGGGATCGAACCTGTGCCCCCGGGCAGTGAAAGCATGGAGTCCTAACCACTGGACCACCAGGGAAGTCCCTGTCATTTTACAGTCAAGCCTGCTTTTCAATCCTACCTTTCTCTTCACTCACTCCTGTCTACTCTAGGCAGTAATCTGAGGACAAGGGGACTGATTTGAGGAGAGAAGAAAAGTCCCCATAGAAATACCCAACTGTCCCAAAGGGAGAGAGGGAGAAAGAGCTCTGAATCAGGAAGAGATCAGAAGGAGATGGAGCCAGGCCCTTCCCTGGCGCCTTCCCAGGTGGGGGCGTGGGGCCTCCAGGAGCTGGAGCGGGGCCTTTGAAAGGCAGAGCCTCGAAGATCTGCTGACTTTCCTTTTTTAAATTATTTATTTATTTGTTTTATTTTTGGCTATGCTGGGTCTTCGTTGATGCGAGGGTTTTCTCTAGTTGTGGCGAGCAGGGGCTACTCTCGAGTTGTGGTGCACGGGCTTCTCATTGCAGTGAGTTCTCTTGCAGAGCACAGGCTCCAGGGCGCATGGGCTTCAGTAGTTGCAGCTCCCAGGCTCTGGAGCGCAGAACTTGATAGTTGTGGCTCAGTTGCTCTGAGGTATGTGGGGTCTTCCTGGACCAGGGATTGAACACGTGTCTCCTGCACTGGCAGGCGGATTCTTTACCAGCTGAGCCACCACGGAAGCCCAAGGTCTGCTGACTTCCACTCTGGCCTCTGGACTGAAAAGCACACACTGCTCATCATGGAGGGCTTTAGAAGGAGAGGAAGCCAGCACTGCCCGAGGACAGGTCAGCTGCATTCCCAGAGCCACCCAAGTGTCCTGCAGGACACACAGTACTAGGAGCCGACTGACCGAACCAACCTCTCGTGAAACCCTGTCTATCCCCACCCCTCCTTCCACCAACCTGCCGGCTCATCCACCCTGACTCCTTTCCTCTCATCTGGCAGGAGGCTGAGTCCTTTTGGCTTCTGGTCAGCGTGTCTCCTTTTACCCTTCGCCCTCCTGCCACATCCTCCAGGCTCGCCCAGGGGCCATTCTGCCTCTCAACAGGCACATCTTCTGCGGGCCCGCCAAGGGCCACCCATCCATCCACTCTCATTCCAGCTGTCCTCCTCCCGCCCTCCACACTCAACTGCTTCCCCAGCTCGCACTTGTCCAAAGCCTCACCATCTTCAGGAAACCTTCTGGAATTGCCCCGTTCACACCTCCCTGTGTGGATGGACCGGGCAGCATTCGTGTGCACCCTCTCTGGGTGCCAAGTGTACCCCCCACTGGGTGCAGTGTGGGGGTGCATTTCTCTCCCAATGGGGCTGAGGCCTGAGGCCAAAGGCCAGGTCTTTATCCTGCAGCTCTGGCTCTCAGGGTGCTCACTCAGAAGATGCTCAGAAGTGCTTGCAGGAAGACAATGGGGACTCACAGATGAGCAAATCCATCCCTGCTCTTGGGGTGGTTGTTGTTCAGCTGCTCAGCTGTGTCCAACTCTTTGCGACCCCATGGACTGCAGCATGCCAGGCTCCCCAGTCCTTCACTGTCTCCTGGAGTTTACTCAAACTCATATCCATCGAATCGGTGACGCCATCCAACCATCTCATCCTCTGTCATCTCCTTTTCCTCCTGCCTTCAATCTTTCCCAGCATCAGGATCTTTACAAATGAGTTGGCTCTTCATATCAGGTGGCCAAAGTATTGGAGCTTCAGTATCAGTTTTTCCAATGAATATCCAGCATTGATTTCCTTTAGGATTGACTGGTTTGATTTCTTGGGGTAGTTCCATCTATACAGAGGCCATTCCCCAAAGGTGAGGGGTCAGAGTGCCTGCCTACTTCCTGTTCTTCAGGAGACTTCCAGTCACATTCACCAAAAACTCCGGATTCTTCAGCAGGATGTACGATGCTGTCCTGGCCTCAGCGGCGCTCAAGCAGGGCTCAGACAGGCGCCACCTTCCACTACAACATGAACTTCTCTTAGTGCCTGCTGAGTTCTCTCTTGCAGTTCTCTCTGTTGCCTGAGATCTCAACTCTTAACCCCACTGGCCACTTGCTGCTGACCCTGGAAGACTCAGGTGCAATGTCGCCACCTGTGGGAAGCGTGCTCTGGCCCTGACCCTGGTGTCACCACTGGACTGGAAGATTCCTGGGAACAAAGACTATTTCTTCATCTATGCCCTCTCCCTAGTCATGAGCACAAAGTCTGGCACATCCAGAGGCCTCAATAAACGTTTGATGAATGACTGAAAGAGGGGAAAAAGGAGCTGATTCCTTCAGTTTCTGTCATTGCAGAAACACAAATTGACTCTTCACACCAATGACTGTGGACTGGGGAAGACTACTATTGCAGTTTGAATTTTTGAGGCTTTAAGAATTAAAATTTCAGGAAACAACCCCACCTTGCTTTGTAAAGAGTAGATTAAGCAAATTTCTAGCAGAAGGTGATCCATCTTTCTCCCCTTGTTTAACCTCTGAGACATGGGGGTATCGGCACAGTGGATGTACCCACACAACAACTAACATGAGCCAGAAAACTCAATGACTCATTGGATGTGGCACTGAGCCACTCTTCCCATATCCTACAGTACGAAAAATTTTAAATTGAATCTAAATGTGTCCCCTTCCTATTCCCAGTCAGCTCCTAACCCATGGAGTTAGTTATACTAACGTCATCCACAAAAATAAAGGTTAATCTGTGAAAGTTGTTTTTAATCCATAGTCTCACGGAGCTGCAAATGACCAAAAGGTATTTTTTCTTTAGAAAAAAAAAAAGAACCTCTTTGACACCTATTACATCCTTGTACTCAGTCAAAACAGTGCTCCTAAATTTTAGGAGTGCTAACAGTGCTCCTCCAATTTTGCTCTGAATATTTTCTAAAGGGATCCTGACTTTCCCTCGATCTTTCATTTTAACAATCAGGGGTCAGAACTTGAATTTTCCTCTCAAATTTCTCTAAATTTCCCCTCCCCCTCACTTTTCAATGGTCAGAATATCTGAAAGTATTTTTTGCTCATGAATGATTCATTAGTTCTGTTTTTCAGAAATCAGGCTGAGCAGCAGCACAACCATTCTGCTCTGCATTATCTTCCTGCTTCTCGGTTCCTGATCAGATGCGCTTTTCATACCTAAGATACACTTATGAATTAGTCTAATATTCTTAGTTTCTATTCAAAGTCCGGATATCAAGACCTATTCTTATTTAGCTCTTGACCTCTGCCTGGGGTGGGGTGTGTGTGTGTGTGATGATGATGAGATAATAGAGGAATATTAGTGCAAAAGTCTGGTCTTCTCTGAAGAATTTGTTAGAGAAGATGCTGATGCTAGAGTAATGAGACATCAGTAATAATATGTTCTTTTTGTTTTTGGCCACACACCTCTCAGCTTGCGGGATCTTAGCTCCCTAGCCAAGGATTGACCTCTTAGATGAGAGTGCCGAGTCCTAACCGTTGGACTACCAGGCAAGTCCCAATAATATTTTCAGTTTATGTAATGCTTTGCTGTCTCCATGTTCATTTGATCTATAAGACTGCGCGGTAGACACGCTCTTCCTCATTTCCCATAGAAACGGAAGCTCATCTTTGCTAAATGTCTTAACCAAGGTCTCTCCGGTCATCTAATCTGCTCTCAATTTTAACTCTCACCTATAATAATAATTATTAACCTATAGCTAATTATTCGGAGAAGGCAATGGCACCCCACTCCAGTACTCTTGCCTGGAAAATCCCATGGATGGAGGAGCCTGGTAGGCTGTGGTCCGTGGGGTCGCACAGAGTCGGACACGACTGAGCGACTTCACTTTCACTTTTCACTTTCATGCATTGGAGAAGGAAATGGCAGCCCACTCCAGTGTTCTTGCTTGGAGAATCCCAGGGACAGGGGAGCCTGGTGGGCTGCCGTCTACGGGATCGCACAGTCGGACACGACTGAAGCAACGCAGCAGCAGCTAATTATTAACCTATAACCTATAGCTAATGATTCCAAATGGGTTTCATATCCCAGGACTTTCCCCCGAAAGAGCCAAACTTCTCTGCAAAATTGCCTACTTGTCAGTTGCACCCAGGTATCCACAGGCAACCTGAATTCACAACCAGCATCGGGCGCTCTTCCTACGTAGGCTGAGGCACCAGAATCTATGTGGCAGCCCCAGTAGGAAGCTGGAAACCCAGCATCAGTGCCTGGACGGGGCGCACCACCAATCCCCAAGGAGGATTTGTTGTCTGCACGCTTCTGTGAGTGAATGAGTGAGCGGGGAGGGTGGGTCATCGTGGCTCTTCCCTCACCCTCAACCAGAAGATTAATTGGTCATCAAATCCTGCCATTTCTACATCATAAATCTCTCTCAAATTCTTTCCCCCTTTAGAATCCCCACCTTGCCTCCCCTGCTGGATTGTGTCAGGGCGAAAATGAGATTAATACACATGAAAGTGTTTTGCAAAGAATAAACCTCTGGGGGGTGGGGGTGGGGAAGGATAAATCCTTCTGGAAGCTGTTACTAAACTTACTGGCTCCAGTTTGCCTATTCCTTTCAAGCTAAGCTTTTTCTGCCCTCCTGACCCCGTTGTTTTCTTTGCTGCGGCTTCCACAGGCCCACTGCTCAGTCTGTAACCTAAATACTGCTGATCTCTACACACGGGCTTAGCAGCTCAGCCATACACTCTTCTATGTTACTTGCTTCTGGTTATTTCTTACAGTAAAATCTGGCTCCTCATTCCATAGCTTTTGTACCCTCTACTCCTCACACAACCTCAGGCATACGTGCTAACTGCTATGTCACTTCAGTTGTGTCCAACTCTGCAATCCCATGGACTATAGCCCACCAAGCTCCTTTGTCCATGGGATACTCCAGGCAAGGATACTGCAGTGGGTTGGTTGCCATTTCCTCCTCCAGGGGATCTTCCCAACCCAGGGTTCTCCAGCACTAGCGCCACCTGGGAAGCCCTAAGGAAGTGCTTAATAAATGCTTGTTGATGCAGAGAGTTGCTCTCCTCCACACCCTTCCCTCCTTCCCACTATCCAGAGTTTCTCTCAGCATTCTATTCTTTAATCTTCAAAACTCCCTGCCTCTATCAGGAACATTTCTTCCTAAGAGATCCAAGAAAGGAAAAGAGTCTAGATGAGCCTAGAGGTTGGAATTTTAAGGAAGTTGCTCACTCTTTACTTTGTTAAATGTACGCAGTGAACCAGGGTGGGAGTGCCAGACTCTGACAGGCTGTTCATTGTGCTGGAATCATTGCTTTTTTTTTTTTAATTGAAAGATAATTGCTTTACGGAATTTTGCTGTTTTTTGCAAACCTCAAACTTGTTGGGTTTTGCATGTGGACGCAGGAGATCATTCTGGTGGGCTGAGCGGGTGGATGTTGTCTGCTTCTTGCTCCCCAGGCCCCCTTGCTCGTACCTCTGATCACACTCTGTTTCTAAATCAGGCTTACTGTTTGCTCCTGCTTGTTGAGCAGCAGCCACTTTTTAAAAATAATAATAATATTTATTTGAGCTTTCAAAGTGGCTCAGTGGTAAAGAATCCACCTGCCAATGCAGGAGACGCAAGATATGCAGGTTCAGTCCCTGGGTGGGGAAGAACCCCTGGAGAAGAGAATGGCAACCCACTCCAGTATTCCTGCCTGGAGAATCCCATGGACAGAGAAGCCTGGTGGGCTACAGTCCATGGGGTCACAGAGTCGGACACAACTTAGCGACTAAACAACAACAACAACAGTGAGCAACATAAAGCAGATTTCTGAGGCTGAGGAAGCATGTCAGGACCACATGGAAGTGACCAAGGTAAATGTGCCCTGGGAAGGCCTTGTGGCGGTCACTCTGCTCCCCTTGTGGGCACAGTCCCCTCATTGCTCCGTGCTGAGTGCACCACTGGAAAACCACATGGCCAAATATGATACTGTCTTCATCTGGATTCCATTTTCTCTCTAGCTATCCCACCTGTTGGCTCTCTAGGCATTTGTCATTTGCTCTACAGATGATCTCTTTCACTATTCCTTCCTGGTTTTACTCCCAACTCCCTAGAATCATCTGCTGAGGGAGTCGCCCCAGGGGTACCTCACACATGTGTCCATCACAACATCGCTAGGTCTGCGCATGTGTTTGGATGTCTCTCCATATGTGGATGTAATACACAATTCAACCTTGATTTGGACAATACTGAATTTTCCTTCCCTCCCGATGGCAATCAGTGGTAACATCATCCCAACAAACTGAACCAGACCCAGAAGTCATTCAAAATCTCCTCTTGTTCATGCTCTAGGTCTCATCGGTCAGCAGGTCTCCTCCATCCACTGTGCCTTCACGCTGTCTGCTCTGCCTCTCACCCCAGGCCCTTGACATCACTCATCTAGGCTGTGATGTGGTCTTCTATGAACAACTGGTACCCCTGCTCTCTTCTTGGTCTTCTCATCTTCCACTTGAATGTTAAAGTTATCTTTTTTGGGAGTACAGCTCTGTCCATATTATTCTCCAGCTTAAAATAGTCAATGGGGACTTCCTTGGTGGTCCCATGGCTAAGACTCAGCACTGCCAATGCAGGGGCCCATTTTTGATCCTGGTCAGGGAACCAGATTCCACATGATGCAACTAAGGCCTGGCATGGCCAAATAAATAAATATTTAAAAGATAATAATAAATAAGGAAATTTTAAAATGAAGAAGAGTCAATAGATTCCCTACATATGGGATAAATCCAAAGTGAAAGTGAAAGTTGCTCAGTTGTGTCCGACTCTTTGTGACCCCATGGACTATTCTGTCCATGAAATTCTCCAGGCCAGAACACTGGAGTGGGAGCCGTTCCCTTCTCCAGGGAATCTTTTCAACCCAAGAATCGAACCGGGGTTTCACGTATTGCAGGCGGATTCTTTTACTAACTCAGCCGCCTGGGAAGCCCTTTCCTACCCTACGGCAATGATTTATTTCCTCTCTGCTCCCTCTTATTGTGAAGTCCTGAGGGCAGGGATTGTATCTTACTTTTGGTTTCCCTGAAGCTCAGTTGGTAAAGAATTTGCCTGCAATTCAGGGGACCCTGGTTCGCTTCCTGTGTCGGAAAGATCTGCTGGAGAAGGGATAGGTTACCCACTCCAGTATTCCTGAGCTTCCCTTGTGGCTCAGCTGGTAAAGAATCCGCCTGCAATGTGGGAGACCTGGGTTCGATCCTGGGTTGGGAAGATCCCCTGGAGAAGGGAAAGGCTACCTCTCCAGTATTCTGGCCTGGAGAATTCCATGGACTGTATAGTCCATGGGGTCACACAGAGTCAGACACGAATGAGTGACTTTCACTTTCACTTTGTTTCAGAAGGACCTAGCAAAGTGCCCGGCACAGCTAACAAAAATCTGTTACACTGAATACTGAGGGGTCCACTGGCTTGACACTGGTCCTGGTGTCTCTGGCCAGTGAGTTCTCCTCTCTAAATTCTGTTTCCTCAACTGTAAAATGGAAATAATTACAGGATTTTTGTAAAGATGGAATAATATAGTACAGGTAAACAGCACAGAACTTGGGCTCATAACTCAATAAATGTTAGCCATTGCTCTTAGTACCCCTCAGGGGCTAGTACAATTTAAAAAACAAACAAACCTCTAAGTGACCTTTTATTCATTTATTCATTATTTTTTTATTATTACTTAGTTTCATTTTTGGTTGTGCTGGGTCTTCACTGCTGCCTACAGGCTTTCTCGAGTTGTGGCAAATGGCGGCTACTCTCTCATAGTGCACAGGTCTCCCATCTCGGTGCTGTTTACTGTGGAGCTCGGGCTCTAGGGTGCTGGCCTTCAGTAATAGTGGCACGTGGGCTCAGCAGTTGTGGCTCCCAGGCTCCAGAGCACAGGCTCAGTAGTTGTGATGCATGGGCTTAGCTGCTCCAAGGCATGTGGGATCTTCCCAGATAAGGGATTGAACTCATGTCTCTTGTACTGGCAGGAGGATTCTGCACCACTGAGCCATGGGAGAAGCCCTCAAAGTGACTTTTCTAACCAGTTGATTCCGCTGATGTCTTTTTTTTTTTTTTTTAAATCTCACCACAAGGCATATAGGATCTTCCCCGATCAGGGATTGAAACTGAGCTCCTTGCATTGGGAGAGTGAAGTCTTAATCGCTGGACTGCCAGGGAAGTCCTGATGTCACACTTCTATAAACTGCTGTGACATTAATTGGCGCAGTCATTTTAACGTTTATATTCTGCTCATATTTGTATATCTAGCTCCTGGCTAATTGTTAAGCTTTGGGGAAAACTGGAATATGTCTTTATACTTTGTGTAGGTAGAATTCTAAGATGATTCCATGTGACTCTCATCTCTGTGGGACCCTCTCCCCTACAGATGTGGGTGGAATCCATGAATGTGGGGTTACCACCATGATGAGTTATGTCAGATAACAGTTGCTGCCTTTAACAAAGGAAGCTTACCTGGTGGGCCTGATTTAATCCTATCGAATCACAAAAAGCAGAGAGTTTTCTCTGGCTAGAGGCAGAAGAGGCAGAGATTCAAAGCACAAGGAAGGACTGGACATGTCCTTACTGGCTTGAAGGTGGAGGGGGCCACGTAGACCTGGAACCAGCCTTGGGGTCCACAGAGCAACACCCTACTAACAATCGGCAAGAAAAAAGGACCTTTGTCATCCAGCCTCAAGAAACTGGATTCTGCCAATGACCTGAATAAGTCTGAAAGTGAAATCTCAGAGCCTCCAGACAAGCACTCACGTTGGCCAATACCTGGATTTCAGCTTTGTGAAACCCTGAGCAGAGAACTCAGCTGTGCCTAGCTAGACTTTGGATCTATAGAACTATGAGTTGATACGTTGGGTGTTGTTATAGAACTATGAGCTGGGTGTGTTTGAATGTGTTTGAATGTTTATTATGCAGCAATAGAAAGTGAATACTTCTTTTAAATGCCTTAATTATTGAGCAAAACATTATTTAACATTATATTCAATAAATATTCATTGAGAAAACATTAATAATTGAAATAACTATTACAAGGTCAAAATGTCAACAGGATTTCTCTTTTATCAACATAAAAAAAATTTTAACAAACATCTTAATTTGAATATTTGTCATGTTCATTTTATATTTATTAAATTGCTTAAAACACATTATATTCCAGAAGCAGTGTTTTTATAAAACCTGAAAAGAATTACTTAAAGCAGAGATGCACCCAGAGACACAGTGCATATACCCATAGATTACACTGTGGCTTGAGGACCTCAAAAATCAGCTGGTAGGATTATTTTGCAAACTAAGGTAATCATCGAAAGAAGGCACAGGCAAAATTTCTCTGCATAAATTACCATTTTAAAGAATTCTATATAACAAATATTTCCATGTCAATGTGGAAGGTCCTTGGAAACAATGCTTTATGGATTTGTTTCTCCCCAGTTTTTATTAAAAAATCTGGCAAATGCATACCCCCTGGAGATTCACAGTATGTATTACCATACTAAAAACTTAAAGAAGTCATGAAGGGAATCTACCTATTTAATTTTTTTTCCTTGCGACTTGCGGGATCTTAGTTCTCCAACTGAGGATCAATCAAACCTGTATGCCCTGCAATGCAAACACGGAGTCTTAAGCACTGGACTGCCAGGGAAGCTCTCCTAACTAAAAAAAAAAAAAATACACCATCCTCCAGATGTATTTACCACAGAACCTTTGCTTTGAGAAATAACCTGACATTTTTCAGGAACCCCATTTGGGAAATGCTGACCTAAACAAAATTTTCACTTCCCCAGACAAAACATCATATCAAAATATTAATAGGGGAAGAAATGTTTCAGAGATTGAATTTATAAAAGATATTCAGGAGCCAGAAAGGTGTCTTCCCTCTTTCCCTATTGGCTATAGCAACTTGTCACTTTTTTCCTAGAGTTAATACACTGGAAAAGTGACTCTTAACAACTCTATTAACAAAATACCTATTCAGCAAAAGAAATGTGCCAGTGAATTTTCTAGAATAGTTTAAGTGATATCCTTTATCTATTTGTGCATTACCAAAGTGGATATATTCCAGAAGTAATTGAAACAAGGTGGTTTCTGTCATCAAATACCCTACAATTTAATGCAGACAACGCTACTGACAAATACCTTAACAAAAGCTGTTTTCAGTCAATGTTTAGTCAATGTTCATTGCTAAGGAGGAGAGTAGAATAGGTTCAGATTTTTTTTTAAGACTTTTTTATTTTATATTGGAGCACAGCCAATTAACAATGCTGTGACAGTTTCAGGTGGACAGTCAAGGGACTCAGCCATACATATACATGCATCCATTCTTCCTCAAACTCCCCTCCCATCCAGGCTGCCACATAACATTGAGCAGAGTTCCCTGTGTTCTACAATAGGACCTTGTTAGTTATCCATTTTAAACATAGCTGTGTATATGTCATATAAATATATATGTCCATCTCAAACTCCCTAACTAGCCCTTCCCCTCATCCTTCCCCGCCGGCATACGTTCAGATTTTGGAGCTAGGATTCTCACGCTTTGAAATACTATAAATGCTAAAAGAGATTTCAAGTACAAAATACGAAAATATTTTTTTTATTGAATTTGAAATAGAGTTGTGATGGACCTCCAAAAAAGAGGAATAAGCTTAGCATTCTACCCACATTTTTGCTCTAGTTCAGGGGTTCTCAGACTTTATCAGGCTTCAGGAACTACATACAGAAGGCTCTGTCCAGCACAGACCACTGGGCCCATCCTCAGAGTCCCTGGTCCAGAGGTGTGTAGGGGGGAGCCCAAGAATTTGCATGCCTAACAAGTGATGCAGGTGATGCTGATGCTGCTGGTCCAGGAGGCCTATTTTGAGAACCACTGAGAATCTAGTTCTTGTACCCACTCCCTTGAGATTCCACTCAAAAGATCTGGAAAAAGCTTCCTGCGTGGTTTTGGTGTATGCTCATCTGAGAGATCCTTTTTAGCTCTGAAGTCCTGGTGTCTGGGGATTTCGGTTTAGGATATCCATATTCTGGTTCTGCACTTCAAATTCTCTGTAGTCTCTCCATGGGTATTTCAGCACACAGAAGTAAAGGCAGAATGCTTGGAGAGTAAAGGTGGAAGACAGAGACATCATTAGTTTTACAGTTGATCGGCAGAATTTACGGGAGGAGAAAGTCAGAACACATAACTATGAATTCTTACTTCTCTTTGCTCTGACCTCCTACCCATAATCTGGAAAATGTAGGGCTGACCGAGCTGACCATTAGTGTAATCAGAGAACGCCTAGAAGTCTGCAACTACCGTGTAACCTCTACATCCATCTTCCTTTTCCTATTTCGCTTTGCATTTGTTTGTCTGTGATTTTAAGACAATTTAGATAAAGGTATTCCAGTAGAGCGATCAAGAGTCAGCTGGATTCCAGTCCTGGAATCCAGGCTCTGTCGGTTAGTTGCTGAAGGATTCTGGAAGAGTTATTTAAGATTTCCTAACCTTAGTTTCTTTTTCTATAAAACAGGAAATCTTTCACATTATTGTTATTAGAAGCCAATGGGAAAATGCATGATAAGCACTTAGCCAGTGCCTGGCACAGAGTAAGGGGGCGAGAGCACACAACTCCTATTACTAGCAAAAATCCTATGAGAGTCCTAGAACACGTATCAGTTTCAATCTTGAGAAACAAGAATTATATTGAATATTTTCCTTCCTTCCTCCTTTCCCCTCCTTTCCTTTTTCTGATGGATGACAAGGTCGGCAGGGCTGGGCCCTGGTCCCACATGGCTGGAATCACCGTAATATTTTTCACTGAAACAGATATGTCACTTTCTACATAGAACTTCCTGCCACTCTCAGGAACTACCTTTTTTTTTTTGTTTTGGCTGAGCCATACAGCTTGTGGGCTCTTAATTCCTCAACCAGGGACTGAACCTGGGCCCTCAGCAGTGAGCATGCAGAGTACAAACCACTGACTGTTGGCCTGTTAGGGAATTCCCAAGAACTGCCTTTAGTAAGTACCAAATAGTACCAAGTATAAGACCTCTGATTCTAAGATGCAACATTGTATTATACAGCACTCAGAAAGAAAAAAAGGCTACCAACTAAACTATTATGATATGATGCTTTCTTATCATTTACAATTTTTATTTTCTACTTTATGAAGCTGTCCTTAGACTTAGATTTTTAAAATATCTATCATTCTCTTGCAGACACAGAAAGGAAGAATACTGGCCAAACAAACTGATTTCTAACATTCCTAAGTCATCGCCACATTCAGCGTCCCAGGCTTCTGAATGCTTGCTTGACTCAGAGTCCTGTCACTGCCTATTCACTCAATGTCATCCTTTGTACCATCAAGGACACTGGCAATGTGGCATTTCTTAACAGAATCTGAGAGTACTGAAAGCTCTTGGGGCTGGACTCTTGGCTTGCCTATTTTTGATTTCTACTTCAAGAATACTGCCAAGCACGTGGTGATTTATCATTTCCCCCCACTCCCTTTCCCATAAACATTTGGTTCCGAGGGATTAAAAGAGTGCTTCACTCTTCCTTCGGGGATTTTATTGCCAGCAACTGACACCCATTTTTCAAGTCTGGACACTGGTGTTTTTGATGTTCGTGGATAAGTATGCAATGACAACTGTAGCCTGGCCAACAGACTGTGAGAACCTTCATTTTATAAGAAGCATCTTGATTTCGTAGATGTTGGTAATAAGTCAGCTAAGGTCTGAGCTGGCCCTTGCTAGAGTTTAGCTCGGTTTGGTTTCATTTGTAGAAAACATAGTAGTATTATTACTAATAGCCTTTGCATTGCACCTATTTTCCCCCCATAATAACTTGAGACAAAATTACATATTGTATTTACTCATTTAGTACAGAATTCTAGGATCCCCCTGGTGGTCCAGTGGTTGAGAATCCACTGTCAATGCAGAGGACAGGCAGGTGAACTAATATGCTTCTATTTTAGATTCTGGGACCATGGCTCTTCTACACACCAGGCTAGTCTAACTTCAACATAGCTATCTGCTACAGAGTAAGGTCAAGAATGATGGTAGATTACTGGTAAAATACAGAGGGTGGGAGGAGTCTGGTATAGCATGTAGTACTGCCATATCCTTTTTGGTGATGTGACATTACTGGTTTTCATAAAACAGTAATAGCTAGGGAAACTTATTGACCTGAGACAGCTCAGTAAAATGAGTCTGATTTTGGGAAAAGGCCCAGTTGCAGCTTGGGAAGTACAGAGGCAAAAAAAAAAAAAAAAAATAGTCTATAATTTGCAATGAAGTCTATAGATTTGCCTTCACTGCTTATAGTAAAAGGCTGTGCAGTCCTGGTTAGTTGCTTCTCAGCACATCTGTTTTTGGAATTGTAACACTAAGGAAGAATAATATTCTAGGTTTGTCTGCCTCCCAATAGGTATAGTAGATGGCAGCTTTGGTTGGTAAGGTGGATACATAATTTTTAGTGTTCATAAAACTGAGAGACTAGAAGAATTTTTGCTTATGCTTACATTTTCTATTCATGAACTATCTCCTTTATGTGTAAAAAAAAAATCAATATTTTATGAAATAATCTCCTTGGAGGTTAAGTGCTACAACAGCGCTCTTTTCCAGTTAGAGAAAATCTGCACGTTACTGAAGAGAAAAGGCCTTTAAACGAAGCTTTCCTTCCTCACTAGGAGTCTACTTCCAGTCACTGGACCACGAAACATTACTGGAGTTACACTGTGCAGCAGGTTGACTGGCATGTGGTGTGTCTACTGAAGCCAAGGTTTTTTTTTTCACAATTCTTCCCAAAGATGTGTCACATTTTTAGTATAACAACAACAAAATGATGCTATTGACAGGGCCCACTCTGCAGATGCTGGAGTGTTGAAAAGGACTGGTGTAGAACTTCCCTGGTGGTCCATGGTTAAGAGTCTGCCTGCCAACGCAGGGGACACAGGTTCGAACCCTGGTCTTGGAAGATACCACATGCTTTGGAACAGCTAAGCCCAAGTGCCACAACTACTGACCCCACACACTGCAACTACTGAAGTCTGCACACCGCAACGAGAAGCCCACACAGGGCAGTGAAGAGTGGGCCCCACTCGCTGCAACAAGAGAAAGCCTGAGAGGCAATGAAGCCAAAAATTAATTAATTTTTAAAAAGAGGACTGGTGTCCTTTGCACATCACCGAGGTTATCCTGACCACGCTGACGGTGGCTGGTACTCGTAGCTCCTGGCACTCCTCTGTTTCTGTTGTTTTTTCAATAGGAAGGCCGTACATAAGTTCGAATCCTTTGGCCACCTGATGTGAAGAGCTGATTCACTGGAAAAGACCTTGATGCTGGGAAAGACTGAAGGTAGGAGGAGAAGGGGATGACAGAGGACGAGATGGTTGGATGGCATCATCGATTCAATGGATTTGAGTTTGAGCAAGTTCCGAGAAATAGTGAATGACAGAGAAGCCTGGTGTTCTGCAGTTCATGGGGCTGCAAAGAATCAGACTTGACTTAGTGACTGAACAACAACATAACAACTCCAAATAGCCTATGTCTAACAACTTTTAATTATTATATTTTTCTTCTAAACCCTTTATTTTACTTTATGTAGTCTGTTTTTTATATTGTTTTAATCAACATGCATATACTATTTTGTATCTCTTTATTAATCTAATATAACTTTATAAAACTTTCTACTTTATATTGTTTTCATAAATGTTTTATCTGCTGTATGATATTCAGTCATAAAGTGCTAAACCTTTTCCTATTGTTGGACATGAAGTTGGCTTCCAGGTTATATCCTTGTACATAATGCCTTTTGCTCCCCTTTTTTTTTTTTTTAATTATTTTATTAGGAGTCATTCTCATGGAGAAAAATTTACAGTTACTGAACACCCACTGTACACCACACATTTGATGTGAATTATTCATTATTTCTCCCACTCTATTAAATTCCCATTTAGCAGGTCCTGCTAAAGTCTGTGATGGCTTGGGGGACTTTTGGCAAGAAGCGAAGGTTGAGAGAAGGTGGATTAGAGAACAGTGATACTAGTTCTACCTATGGACATCCAATTTGCATGTATCAGATTCCTCATCTATAAAATAGAGATAACTGATCTTTCCTGGTGGTCCAGTGGTTAAGACTCTGCACTTCCAATGCAGGCAACATGCGTTCAATCCCTGATTAGGTAACTAAGATCCCACATGCCACATGGTGTGGCCAAAAAACAAAGAACAGTGACAAAAATCCCAAAACCAACCAAACAGAACAGAGATAACAATAGTAACAACCTCACAGGGATGTTGGAAGACAGCGGCTACAAAGCACCTAAAGAGCTTGACATACGTGAGATCTCAACTCTCCTGAGCAGCAACAACTACTGTCCCAGCCTTCCTGCGGCTGTCACGGCTCAAGTCACAAGACAAACACCCAGAAAGGGGGCTGGTCTGTCTGACACCAGAGCTCATGCCTCCCCCCACCCCACCAGCCGCTGCTATACCTCATACGCCTCGCCGCAGGAGGGCTGGGTCAGAGGAGGCCTTTATTCTCCTGCCATTTTCACAAGTGTTCCAACAATTCAGAAACACCTGGCCCCGTTCTGCCCCAGCTTCTCTGATCACAATCAGTCTTGAAGTCTTCACTTCCATGAGCCACTCGTTTCTGATCTCAGCATTTCCAACACCTCTTGCTGATGGTCCTCTGCTTTGCCTCCCACAGCGACGCAGTCTCCTCGGCTGGAGAGATCACCAAGGGCCCCAGGGCCTGTGTTTCCAGCAAGCAGCCTGAGTACTCAGAGGATCTGTGTAGAACAGGATCCACTGCGGTTGTGGACCAGATGTGGTGCCTGCCCCTCTCCAAGGAGGCAGGGGAGAGGGAAGGAAGGAGCAGTTACCCCAGATAGGAAACAACAGGACCCTGACTTGGGGGGGTGGTGATCCTCGTGCTGGGGCCCTGGACTTAGCCCCACGGGCTCCTGTGTGCTAGAACTGAAGCTTTAGTTCTGAGAGACTTTGAGGACAGGGAGCGCTGGCAGAGATGGGAGGTGGACAAAGCCTTCGGCCTCCTCTCATCTTGGGTGCTCGGTTGCCTCAGTCATGTCTGACTCTTTGGGACCCTATGGACTGTAGCCCATCAGGCTCCTCTGTCCATGGGATTCTCCAGGCAAGAATACTGAAGTGGGTTGCCATGCCCTCCTCCAGGGGATCTTTCCATCCCAGGGATCGAACCTATATCTCTTGCATTGGCAGGAAGTTTCTTTACCCCTTAGCCACTGGGGAAACCCTCCTTCCACCTTGCCCTTCAGCTAATGCAGGATGGAGCTGCTCCCTTCCATCTAGGAGCTGATGGGGCTCCAGAGGAGAGCAGTTGGGGGGAGTGAAGCCTGAATACTGAGCAAGAGCTCCCACCACTGGGCCTCTTTTCACCCTCTCCAGGGGTCCATGAGTCTGAGATGGCTCAGAGGTGACTTGGCTTTATGGGTGAAACACGACTGTCTTCTAGCTCCTTCTCCCACATGGAGAGTCCCTTCCTGAGGGCCACCATCACCATGTAGCATCCAGAGCGCCCTTAAATACTGCTGGAAAAGAGGCTCCGATTCATTGTGATATACAAAGACACGGGACAGGAGATAAGCAGGTACCCTATACTGAGTCAGGACCTGTGCCGGGTGCCGTGCTGTTAGGATTTAATGCTCACAACGAGCCTACAATGTAGTAGTATTCCATTCACCTGTGTGTGAATCAAGACTTAAAAGTAACTTTTAAGTTACTTTTGTTGTGTAAAAAATTACACAACAGCCAAATATTTGGTGAAGTCAGGGTTCAAAGTCAGACACATCTACTGATGAAAACCTCATGTTCTTCCCCTCACACTGGAACACCTTCTGAAGCCCCCAGACCTACACTCTCCCCCTGCCCTACCTCACACAGCAAAAATTTTTAAAAAGCAAACCAGGTGTTAACTAAAAAACACAACAACTTTATTTAAGGTTGAGAAGAACAGTTTACAGAAACTGTCAGAGAATTTATGGACTCTAGTAAAACTAAATGGAGAAGGCAGACGTTTTTACAGCATCTCATGCCCCTGTGATCTTAACAACCTGATCCCAAGCAGGGAACTCCATGTGCTGCGACCCCAGTAACCAGGCAACTCACTTCCGAGGCTGTATTCTGCACAAAACTTTGGACTCAGGGCTCCATCACTCGCCAAATGTGAACGCGGGGGAACGAGATGGGTGGTCTTGAACCCCTTATCCTCTTTCAAGACCAGCCACTGACTAACCAGGAAAGCCAGAGGGCTGGGGTAAAGAAATCCACACCATTTAGAAGGGATAAATTAAGGGGTTCCCAGACCAGAGCCCTCTCCTTTTTAGAAATATAAAGAAATTAATTACTGTGGTGGGGGGAGAGTCAGATCATGTTTACCCACAGAAGTACTAACACATTACCTTCCCATGCTGGTGAGTTTCCAAAAACTGATGAGGTAACACTAGTTGCCAAAGGTTGACCAGAAGCCCCATGTGCAGTTATATACATATTTCAATACGACTTAAAAAAGAAGAGAAACAGGGGACTTCCCTGGCAGTCCAGTACTTAAGACTTTGCATCCCCTGGTGGCTCAATGGTGAAGAATCTTCCTGCAATGCAGGAGACCCCGGTTGGATCCCTGGATTGGGAGGATCCCCTGGAGAAGGGAATGGCAACCCACTCCAGTATTCTTGCCTGGAGAATTCCATGGACAGAGGAGCCTGGCGGGCTACAGTCCATGGAGTCATACAGAGTCAGACATGACTAAGGGACAAACACTTTCACTTTTTTCCATTGCAGGGAGTGTGGGTTCGATCCCTGGTCAGGGAACTAAGATTCTACTTGACACAAGGCATGGCCAAAAAAAAATCCATAACAGAACAATGAGTTTCTTCTATACTAGTGTCTTTGATTACCTAATTCTCAGTAAGAAAAACATTTCATCTTGTCACCCGGCATGCATGCACACATTCACCACTGAAAACATTTCACCACTGAAAACACAATACTTAAACATTTGCTACATGCAAAACATTGTGAAATTTTCTCTTTCATAAAAAAACAATGCCATCAAAACCCCAGTATGAAAACTCTGCACTATATCCTGGATAAGATCATCTTCATACCCTCAGGTGTGGGGCCAGAAAAAAAGATCAAAGTCCATCCAAATGCCTTACTCTGTATTCAAGTTCCTTCATGAGCTGCTCCCCTTTCACCCACCCAGTCTCAGCCACTTCACAAGTCTTCAGTCAAATCCTACCCTACAGCCTAGGTTCAGTCCCGCCTCTCATTGTACCTTCACAGGGCTCACATCTTTATGTGAAAGCTCTGTTCATTGTAACCTCTAGGTTATCAGTGCACAGAATAGCATTCCTTACAGGCCCAGTTGAAGTGCAACCTGCCTTGGACATTCTGCCCTACACAGACCTCTTCCTTTTCTGTCCCTTAGGCCTTAATGTTGTGTTGTGACATAAGTCCTGTCCTGTGCTGTCCCATGTGAGAGGCCAGGCCTCTTCGAGGAGTTTGTGAGCATTCTGGTGGCCATGTCTGACCGACAGATTGATTAACATGACTGATATGATGCTTTATTCTATCTGAAAAGGATACGAACTTCATGGTAAGAACTTCTCACAGGGGACTTTCCTGGTGGTCCAGTGGCTAAGACTCGGTGCTCCCAATGCAGAGAGCCTGGGTTTGATCCCTGGTCAGGGAACTAGATCCTATATGTCACAACTAAGAAATCTGCATGCCACAACGAAGATCCTGACCAAGAGCCTCAACTAAGACCCAGTGCAGCCAAAATAAATATTTAAAACAAGAACTTATCCCAGCATATTAATAAAAAGAAAAATAAAGCAAGATTCTGGGCCAGAGAAAACTTAAATAAGAGAAGAAGTTCAAGGGGGAGGCAAGGAACAAAGAACATAAACTTTCAAATCATGAAGGTCCACAGAAATGTTGCAGTAAAACCCTAAATTTAGCCTGAAAGCCTCCTGACCATCAAAGGCAAAAGGGGATTAAGGACAGACATATGGACCAAGGGAAAAGGATAGAAAGCCCAGAAATAAACCCTTGCATCAATGGTTAAATGATCTTGAACAAGGGACTCAAGACTACTTAACGGGGAAAAAACAGTACCTTCAAAAAATGGTGTCAGGAAAACAATATTCACATGCAAAATAATAAAACTGGACCCTTACCTTATGCTGTATATAAAAATCAACTCAAATGGATTAAAGACCTAAATGTAAGACTTAAGACTACAAAGCTCCTCGAGAAAAACACAAGGGAAAAGCTTCATAACATTGGATTTCTTGGATATGCCACCAAAAAAAAAAAAAAAAAAAGCACAGGCCAAAAAAGCAAAAATATATCATCAAACTTATAAAGTTCTGTACATCAAAGGTCACAATCAATAAAATTTGCAAATCATATAATTTGTAAGAGGTCAATATTCAGAATACATGAGCCCCTACAACACAACCACACTAAAAATCAAATAACCTGACTTAAAAATAGGCGAAAGATTTAAATAGACATTTCTCCAAAGATAATTTACAAATGGCCAACAAGCATATGAAAAGACACTCAGATTCTCACCATTATTAATCATCAGAGAAATGCTAATCCAAACCACAATGAGATATCACCTCCCACCAAGAGAATGACTACTATGCAAACAAACAAACCCCCAAAAAACCCAAAACAGAAAATATCAAGTGTTGATGTGGAGAAACTGGAATGTTTGTGCACTGCTGGTGAAAATGTAAAATGGTGCACTCGCCATGGAAAACATATGACTCAGCAATCCCACTTCTGTTTATACATCCAAAAGAACTGAAAGCACTACGTCAAAGAAATACTTTCATTCCCATGTTCATAACAGAATTATTCACAACCACCAAAAGGTGGAAGCAACCCAAATGTCCATAAACAAAATGTTTATACAATGGAACATTATTCAACCTTAAAAAGGGAGGTTTACTGACACCTGCCACCACATGGATGAACCTTGAGGACATTACACTAAATGAAATAGGTCAATCACAAAACAACAAATACTGCATAATTCCACTCATCTAAAATATAATAAGGTATCTAATATAATCGAAATCACTGAAATAGAAAGCAGAACGGTGGCTGCCAGGGGCTGGGGTGGGGGAAATGGGCAGTTGTTGACACAGAGATCACAAAGTTTTGGTTCTGCAAGATGAAAAAGTTCTGAAGAAGTCACTGCAGAGCAACATGAATATGCTCAATGCTACTTAAATTGTACACTTGAAAATTATTAAGATGGTAAATTCTGTTATGTGTATTTTACAATTGAAAAAAGAAAGTTAAGAGGTGAAACTTGGTCAGATACATAATTTTCTTATCAGATAGAATCAGACACTTTCCTCAAGGGTATAAGGTTTTTCCTAATGCTAAATTGTAAAGAATCATAGGCAGTGAGCTATTGTCCCTTCCCATCTGGTCTACAGCTACAATCACCCATAGGAGAAGCAGCCGCAGTTACCTCCTTAGCTGAGAAACTTGTTATCATTGGTCTCCAACACTTTGTGAAAACTTTTTAACTCTTCTCTGGGTTTCCTTATCAGTCTCTCCTTGGCTTGATAGTGTATTCATCCTTTCCTTAGCCTTAGGACTAGTGACATTCGCTCTTGCATTCAGCCTGGCTTCCCTGTCCACATAGCTCTGGGCAAGGTGCCCAAGTCTGGGATCCTACATGCATGAGGCAGGTTTCATAAAAGTGACAGAGAAAACAATGTTCTAGACCATGTTCTAGACCATGTTCCTACAGCAATTATATATATAATAATATATATTATATATAATAAATATAATATATATATATAAAATTGCTGAAGGAACATGGTCTCTCTCTATATATATACCATATATACATATATATGTGTATATATATATGTATATATATATATATATATAGCAATACATACATATATATGTGTGTATATATATATACAGAAAGTGTCTGATTCTATCTGATATATATATATAATTGCTGTAGGAACATGGTCTATATATATATATAAATATATAGTTGTTGTTCAGTCACTCAGTCATGTCCAAGTCTTTGTGACCCCATGGACTACAGCATGCCAGGCTTCCATGTCCTTCACCGTCTCCTGGAGCTTGCTTAAACTCATGTCCACTGAGTTGGTGATGCCATTCAACCATCTCATCCTCTGTTGTTATATATAAAATAAATATATATAATTTACATATTAGTAGACATTTATATAAAATTATGTAATAAATTTAATAAAATTACACAATATAGTATATTTATTAATAAATATACATCTATTAATTAATGAATATATGTAATTTATTCTATATAATTAAATATAAAATAAACATACATAATTTATTTCTCATAGGGTTAGTGTTGGCTGCTAGGTCATGTCTGACTCTTTTGAGACCCCATGGACCATAGCTCACCGGGCTCCTCTGTCCATGAAATGGATTCTCCAGGCAAGAATACTGGAGTGGGTAGCCATTCCCTTCTCCAGGGGATCTTCCTGACCCAGGGATCGAACCCGGGTTTCCCACATTGCAGGCAGATTCTTTACTGTCTGAGCCACTAGACAATGCCCTTTAATTAAAGCCAAGGGCAGAATATCAAAATGCAAATCAGCAGTGAGGATAATTCTTTGGTGGGTCAAAATAATATGCAAAGATTTGTGTTTTAAAGTCCCTCTTCTCTAAGGAAAACACTTCCTGTAAGCCCTGAGATAACCTCTCCTCCTGTGACCTCTCTGTGCATTTTATTGAGTTCTTGCATTGCTGCTGTTTGTATCATTTTGTTTTCCCTGCTAGACTGTGAGCTTCATGAGGACAGGAAATATATCTTATTCACCTCTACATCTCTAATATTAAGTAAATAAAAGTGTATGCTTAGTGTTGGCTGCACTCTTTATATAAAAAGTGTTAATTTTATTATAGGCTGCACTATTGAGTCATGTATGGATGTGAGAATTGGACTATAAAGAAAGCTGAGTGCCGAAGAATTGATGCTTTTGAACTGTGGTGTTGGAGAAGACTTTCGAGAGACCCTTGGACTGCAAGGAGATCCAACCAGTCCATCCTAAAGGAAATCAATCCTAAATATTCATTGGAAGGACTGATGTTGAAGATGAAACTCCAATCCTTTGGCCACCTGATGCAAAGAGCTGACTCATTTGAAAAGACCCTGATGCTGGGAAAGATTGAGGGCAGGAGGAGAAGGGGACGACAGAGGATGAGATGGTTGAATGGCATCACCAACTCAATGAACATGGGTTTGGGTCGACTCCAGCAGTTGGTGACGGACAGGGAGGCCTGGCGTGCTGTGGCTCATGGGGTTGCAAACAGTTGGACACGACTGAGCGACTGAACTGAACTGATTGAGTCATGCTGTACACTTATTAAGCATAAACATTAATTGATGTGAAAAATAACAAAAACACTTATAAAATACATTTTTAAAGTACTAGAGGAGATGCTTATACCTAAGAAAAAAACTGATACCAGAAAATGCCACTTAAAATGAATTCACTTGAATCAGGGCTAAATTTTGTAATAAATCTTTCAGGGAAAAAAAGTTTAATAACCTAAATATAATGAAAATGTTTATTTCAAGTTGATCAAAATTTGTATTTAATTCAAAAAACATGCCAGTTCTCAGAATAAACAAGGTGAATAAATTATTGACTTTCAACGGTGTATTTTTTCTAATGAAATGTTTGCTAGCACGATATAGCACTCTCTACTTCATATTTTTTGAATTGCACAGCTTGATCATCGAAATGATCAGTTTTTCACAAAGGGAAGCTGATCAATTTTCCCAGCGCCTCCCAAATTTTAAAATATTTCCACCGTTCATTTTTGAAGCGTGTTATCATCTTTATCAAGTCTTTTCTTTTATAACTGTTAGTCTACTCTTACCAGTGATTCAAGCTGTTTTCTAACATCACTTTCATAAACTCCATGATACTTCTCTATCTTTTCAAAGATTTGCATTTTTGCTCTGCTGCTGACTTGATGTACACCGTCTAACGCTCACAGCACTGTTGAGGCTGTTCAGTGGCTTCTGTGTGTTGAGAGGAGAGAGATGTCTAAATGAGGACTGACTTCCCAAATCAGCATTCCATTGTTCGCCAGTTTTTCCTGTAGGGACTCCGATGATGACAGCTTGGATAAAGAGACTCCTCTGTACCACCTTTCCCCTTTGGGCTTTCTCCTTCTGTCCTCTCACAGAACGATCATAAACTTTAGACCCTCGGCCTTGAGAAGATTCTGGCAGGATTTGGTGGAGTTCATCTGAACCGGCGCTTTGTCAGCACGCAGGCAAGATCAGGGGCATCTTCCATGTTTATGTAGTTCATTCTGAAGGTTCAGAACTGTCAAGATTTGGAAAATAAAGTGCATATCCTGAAAAGGATAGGGAATTTCTTCTGAAATTCAATACTCTGAGGAATCAAAGACTTCATTGAAATAAGGTGTGTGTCTCTGTGTTCCTCCTTTCTCTAAGCCGGAAAGAAGAGAAACGCTAGTCACAAAAGAGGAACATGAACACTGTTTCCCTTCATGATTATTTCAATCATTTGGGACTTTGGAAAAACAGGATTAACTGCTTCAGCAGGAAAACCACAAAGATGTTCTCATCTGGGTACCAAGCTTACTCGATCTTATCCTCTCCCTTGTTAGAATTACTATACACTTTTTTTCTATTCCCCACCCCCACAATTATGACTAGGACTATACTATGGGCAGAATCTATGCAACACACTCAGCCTAAATCTACTCTTGCAATTATTACAAATAACAATTTAGAAAACAGAAGCATGTTTAAAATTTGATTTTCTCACATTGTGCTTTCACACTGAACTGGACCCAAAAAAGTGCACTCAAAAGTTTCCTTTCCCAAGGAAAACTATATTCTCCAGCTAAATAGAAGTTATGGCAATAAAATTTCACTGTGTTGGACCAATTATTTTTCTTGTCATAATCAGTATTTTTAAAAATTAATTATCAAAGTAATGTATGTGTGTAGTGCATATACAGTATTGACTTCCTATCACAGGATATTAGGACTCAATCTTTTTTCCCAACTTCTTCCTCTTAGTACAAGGCACGTCTTTCTAATCTCCAAGTAAGAAGGTTTTAAAAAATTAAGTCAATATTCGTTATTTAGGTTCTTTTCTTAGATGCAGAACTTTTATTTTCATTCAGCATGCCTGATTTACTATTTTATTTATTTTTAGTTACTATACATATTTTATTTTATATATTTATATTCTTAAGTGTCTATGTAAATAATGTTCTCTGTGGTATACCATCATGACATCTCCTTCCTTGTACATCTTCTGCTTTCGTTTGCTTCGATTTCTATGTGTCTGTCATAATTTTTCACTCTGTTCTCCAAGAAAGTAAACCTGCTCCCACATCTCAGGCTACTCTTGTTCGTTTTGGACTGCTGTCCATGGTCCAGATTCACTGCCAAGCCTGCTACTGACTATGGTTTTGGGCTTCTTCTTTTTTTTAAAACCATCATCTCCCTCTTTTCTGCCTCCTGGATCCTCTGTCTTCCCTGTTCTGTTTGTGAAGTGTATTTTCTAGAAACCTCCTATGGAAGGGTGCATGGGTGGTAAATTTTTTGACACTGTGCTTTGGTGGAATTTGATTGACATGCTGGAAATAATCTTCCCTCAGAATGTTATGTCCATCATGTATTTGTCTGTCGTCTTGTGGTTTCCAACATTACTTTAAAGAAGTGGAATTATTTTCTGTCTGATCCTTTTCATCTCCTCACTTCTACCAAGTTATACTCAACGCTTTTAGCATCTCCTATCTTTCTGGTCTAAATTTCATTATGATGTGCTTGGTCATGGAACTTTCAGAAATGTAAGCTTTTTACTGAAGAATAACACACGTATAGAAGAGAGCATAGATCATAAAGATCAATTTGATGAATTTTTACAAAATGAACAAATATACTGTGTAACTGAGGCTTCCCAGGTGACTCAGTGGTAAAGAATCCGCCTGTCAATGCAAGAGACACAGAAGACACAGGTTCGATTCCTGTGATTCCTCTGGAGGAGGAAATAGTAACCCACTCCAGTATTCTTGCCTGGAAAATTCCAGAAGAGCCTGGTAAGCTGAGGTCCATGGGGTTACAAAGAGTCAGACACAACTGAACAGGCATGCACACTGTATAACTAGTACTTAAGATTAAGAAACAGACTACTACCAAGAGCATGGTTCCAGCCACTACTTCTTGCCCTAGGGGTAACCGCTTTCATTTCTTCTCTTTCTATTTTAGGCCCGATGTCAGAGGCGGCGGCTGACAGGAGCAACCCCCTGTCCAAGGTGCAGCAGCAGCTGCGTGGTTGCAGGAGGGCCGAGAGGAGCTACTCCACGTTCAAGGTCAGAAGGGGTGACCGTGAGGAGATATCCCTTGTCCAAGGTAAGAAGCAGCTGCGCTTTGCTGGAGCAGCCGTGAAGAGATACCCCCACGTCCAAGGTAAGAGAAACCCAAGTAAGACGGTAGGTGTTCTGAGAGGGCATCAGAGGGCAGACACACTGAAACCATAATCACAGAAAACTAGCCAATCTGATCACAGGACCACAGCCTTGTCTAACTCAATGAAACTAAGCCATGCCGTGTGGGGCCACCCAAGACGGATGGGTCATGGTGGAGAGGTTTGACAGAATGTGGTCCACTGGAGAAGGGAATGGCAAACCATTTCAGTATTCTTGCCTTGAGAACCCCATGAACAGTATGAAAAGGCAGAGTGATAGGATACTGAAAGAGGAACTCCCCAGGTCGGTAGATGCCCAATATGCTACTGGAGATCAGTGGAGAAATAACTCCAGAAAGAATGAAGGGATGGAGCCAAAGCAAAAACAATACCCAGTTGTGGATGTGACTGGTGATAGAAGCAAGGTCCGATGCTGTAAAGAGCAATATTCATAGGAACCTGGAATGTTAGGTTCATGAATCAAGGCAAATTGGAAGTGGTCAAACAGGAGATGGCAAGAGTGAACGTCAACATTCTGGGAAGTAGCGAACTAAAATGGGCTGGAATGGGTGAATTTAACTCAGATGACCATTATATCTACTACTGTGGGCAGGAATCCCTTAGAAGAAATGGAGTAGCCATCACGGTCAACAAAAGAGTCCAAAATGCAGTACTTGGATGCAATCTCAAAAATGACAGAATGATCTCTGTTTGTTTCCAAGGCAAACCATTCAATATCACGGTAATCCAAGCCTATGCCCCAACCAGTAATGTTGAAGAAGCTGAAGTTGAACGGTTCTATGAAGACCTACAAGACCTTTTAGAACTAACACCCAAAAAGGATGTTCTTTTCATTATAGGGGATTGAAATGCAAAAGTAGGAAGTCAAGAAACACCTGGAGTAACAGGCAAATTTGGCCTTGGAGTACGGAATGAAGCAGGGCAAAGGCTCATAGAGTTTTGTCAAGAGAACGCACTGGTCATAGCAAACACCCTTTTCCAACAACACAAGAGAAGACTCTACACATGGACATCACCAGATGGTCAACACCGAAATCAGACTGATTATATTCTTTGCAGCCAAAGATGGAGAAACTCTATACAGTCAGCAAAAACAAGACCGGGAGCTGACTGTGACTCAGATCATGAACTCCTTATTCAGACTTAAAGAAAGTAGGGAAAACCACTAGACCATTCAGGTATGACCTAAATCAAATCCCTTATGACTATACAGTGGAAGTGAGAAATAGATTTAAGGGACTAGATCTGACAGAGTGCCTGATGAACAATGGACGGAGGTTCATGACATTGTACAGGAGACAGGGATTAAGACCATCCCCATGGAAATGAAATGCAAAAAGCAAAATGGCTGTCTGAGAAGGCCTTACAAATAGCTGTGATAAGAAGAGATGCGAAAGCGAAGGAGAAAAGGAAAGATATTCCCATTTGAATGCAGAGTTCCAAAGAATAGCAAGGAGAGATAAGAAAGCCTTCCTAGCAATCAATGCAAAGAAATAGAGGAAAACAACAGAATGGGAAAGACTAGAGATCTCTTCAAGAAAATTGGAGATACCAAGGGAACATTTCATGAAAAGATGGGTTCAATAAAGGACAGAAATGGTATGGACCTAACAGAAGCAGAAGATATTAAGAAGAGGTGGCAAGAATACACAAAAGAACTATACAAAAAAGATCTTCACAACCCAGATAATCACGATGGTATGATCACTCACCTAGAACCAGACTTCCTGGGATGTGAAGTCAAGTGGGCCTTAGAAAGCACCACTACGAACAAAGCTAGTGGAGGTGATGGAATTCCAGTTGAGCTATTTCAAATCCTGAAAGATGATGCTATGAAAGTGCTGCACTCAATATGCCAGCAAATTTGGAAAACTCAGCAGTGGCCACAGAACTGGAAAAGGTCACTTTTCATTCCAATCCCAAAGAAAGGCAATCCCAAAGAATGCTCAAACTACTGCACAATTGCACTCATCTCACACGCTAGTAAAGTACTGCTCAAAATTCTCCAAGCCAGGCTTCAGCAATACGTGAACCGTGAACTTCCAGATGTTCAAGCTGATTTTAGAAAAGGCAGAGGTCAAATCGCCAACATCCGCTGGATCATCGAGAAAGCAAGAGAGTTCCAGAAAAACATCTATTTCTGCCTTATTCACTTTGCCAAAGCCTTTGACTGTGTGGATCACAATAAGCTGTGGAAAATTCTGAAAGAGATGGGAATACCAGACCACCTGACCTGCCTCTTGAGAAACCTATACGCAGGTCAGGAAGCAATAGTTAGAACTAGACATTGAACAACAGACTGGTTCCAAATAGGAAAAGGAGTACATCAAGGCTGTATATTGTCACCCTGCTTATTTAACTTATATGCAGAGTACATCATGAGAAACGCTGGGCTGGAAGAAGCACAAGCTGGAATCAAGACTGCCAGGAGAAATACCAATAATCTCAGATATGCAGATGACACCACCCATATGGCAGAAAGTGAAGAGGAACTAAAAAGCCTCTTGATGAAAGTGAAAGAGGAGAGTGAAAAAGTTGGCTTAAAGTTCAACATTCAGAAAACTAAGATCATGGCATCTGGTCCCATCATTTCATGGAAATAGATGGGGAAACAGTGGAAATAGTGGCTGACTATTTTTTGGGGCTCCAAAATCACTGCAGATGGTGATTGCAGCTATGAAATTAAAAGACGCTTACTCCTTAGAAGGAAAGTTATGACCAACATAGATAACATATTAAAAAGCAGAGACATTATTTTGCCAACAAAGGTCCGTCTGGTCAAGGCTATGGTTTTTCCAGTGGTCATGTATGGATGTGAGAGTTGGACTGTGAAGAAAGCTGAGTGCCAAAGAATTGATGCTTTTGAACTGTGGTGTTGGAGAAGACTCTTGAGAGTCCCTTGGACTGCAAGGAGATCCAACCAGTCCATCCTAAAGGAGATCAGTCCTGGGTGTTCATTGGAGGAACTGATGCTGAAGCTGAAACTCCAATACTTTGGCCACCTCATGCAAAGAGTTGACTCATTGGAAAAGACCCTGATACTGGGAAGGATTGGGGGCAGGAGGAGAAGGGGATGACAGAGGATGAGATGGCTGGATGGCATCACCAACTCGATGGACATGAGTTTGAGTAATATCCGGGAGTTGGTGATGGACAGGGAGGCCTGGCGTGCTGCAATTCATGGGGTCGCAAAGAGTCAGACACGACTGAGCAACTGAAATAACTGAACTGAGGATGTTAAGGATTTTTTCTTTTCCTTTTTCACATTTATTTTTATTTTATTTATTTGACTGTGCTGGGTCTTAGTTGCAGCAGGCAGGATTTTCAGTTGTGGCATGTGGGATCTAGTGCCCTGACCAGGGATCGAACTTGGGCCCCCTGTGTTGATTGGGAGTACAGAGTCTTAGCCAATGGACCACCAGGGAAGTCCCACCACTCTCCTAATTTCTAACATCATACATCAGAGTTTGCCTATTTGAATTTTTGTATATATGATATCACACAACATGTACTCTATGTAGCGGTAATTCATTCATTCTTGTTGTACTATATAACATACTAAAGTTCGTTTATACAACTTTAACGTTGATGGGCTCTTGCTTGTTTTCAGTCTTTGGCCATCACATATGATGTTGTTACAAAGCTAAACCTGGCCTTTGATGGACAGATGGAGGTACTTCTGTCGGCTGGCGGGATCCTCTTTTTCACTTTTTGCCTGGTGACTCTGTGAACCTTTTCAATCTGAATATTTGCCTTTTCAGTTTAGAGAAATTTTTTTCTTATGTTCTCTGTACTGTTTGGTTTCAGTTCATGTCTTCCTGTTTGTGTTCATCCTTTTTGGCTGGGCAGCTTTTCCTTGACTGCCTCATCATATTTAAGAGTGAGGCACTTAAAACCAGAGAGATCCGTGTGTGAGGGAGCACTTCTTGTACGGTCATGAGATTGCCAGATATGCTGTAGGTGGACAATAAAATGTCAATTTATAGATGTTTCCTCTTTGGCAGGTATTTCCTCAGGAAGACAGCCTTCACTCCGGGTTCCAACCAATAGAAAGGGTTGAGAGATCTCACCATTCAGGATGAAGTTTTCTTATTTTCCATGTTTCTCAGCAAGATACATCATCCTTGTTCTCAGCAATGTTCGGTATCCATGAGTCTAGAGCGCTGTCCAATATGGTAGCCACTAGCCACATACAGCTAGTTAAATTCAAATTAACTGAAATTAAATGAGAAATACAGCTCCTCACATTGACTGTTTAGCCATTTGATGATGGATGACTCTGATATAAAACATTTCCATCACCACAGAAAATCAATTAGGCAGTGCTGGAGAGTGAGCCCAATGTTTCATGTTTGGGGAGAAGTAGTTTCCTAACTATACTGCTGGATAAAGGGTCTAAAAATTTGATTACTTTTTATGTAATCTTTTAATTTACAGTAATTCTTTAATTTTCAATCTCACCAAAAACCCAGTTTCAGAGGTACTCAAAGATCCCCATTTCTTGAAATTTGACTTAACCAATACTAAGAATCTGCCTGCAACGCAGGAGACCCCAGTTTGATTCCTGGGTGAGGAGAATCCCTCAAAGAAGGGATAGGCTACCCACTCCATATTCTGGCCTGGAGAATTCCATGGACTATATAGACCATGGGGTCGCCAAGAGTTGGACACAACTGAGTGACTTTTGCTTTCACTTGGCCAATACTTTGGCCACCTGATGTGAAGAGCCAACTCACTGAAAAAGACCCTGATGCTGGGGGAAGGAGATGACAGAGGATGAGATGGTTGGATGGCATCATCAACTCAATGGACATGAGTCTGAGCAAACCCCAGGAGATGGTGAAGGACAGGGAAGCCTGGCACGCTGCAGTTCATGGGGTGTAAAGAGTTGGGCAAGACTTAGTGACTGAACAACAACAACAATCCCCACTGCAGCAAACACACTTGTAGGCAGTAGGTTTCAGCTTTCTACTGTTAATTACCACATATCCATCTGTCTTCCATCTTCCAAAATGTATTTATACCTATTCTATTCCTTTACTATCTATTTACTATACTGGTCTATTCCTTTACAATGGGTTTTAGGCAGGGAGCAGAAATAAACATGTTCTAACTGCTATGTTACACCGGAAGTCCTCCTGAGAACATTCTTAATGTGACTAACAACACAGTGAGTGGGTAAAAAGCAGTCTGTTGTTAAGCTTTGTCAAGCAGAATTTCCCCAAGATTTACTCCTAAATGTTACAGTTTTCATAAAATTTTATCATCTCTGATTTTTTAAATAGTCTATTGTTTTATTCTTTCTCTAAATATTATTTGAGACCTTTCTGCAGGTAAGACACTCATTTAATTATTTTCTTACTGTATCTTTTCATTTCATGAAAAATATTGCTGCTGAACTTTCTTAGTGCAAGTTTAATAATTATGTATAGGGCAGGGTTAGGGTTTCCCAGGTCGCTCAGTGGTAAAGAATCCACCTCCCCAGCAGGACATGCAGGTGTAACCCCTGGGTCGAGAAGATTCCCCTGGAGAAGGAAATGGCAACCACTCTAGCATTCTTGCCTTGGAAATCCCATAGAGAGAGAAGCTAGGTGGGCTGCAGTTCATGGGGTCACAAAGAGTCAGACACGACTAAATAACAGCAACATAAGGCAAGATTATTTTCAGTTGACTAAATGTTAACATCCTTTACCCACAGCCTGAAGCAGAGCAAACCAGTTGAGCCCACCTATACAAGTTAGACCCTGGTCAACCTTAAGAGTTGTATGAGAATAAATAGATATTGATGTAAATCACTGTGCTTGGGGTGATTTATTACAAGGCATTATTATTGCAATAGCTGCCTAATATCACGAGAAAAGAGTCTTTACATGCAGGATTTAAGCATCTAGAAGAAAAATAAAGTATTTGTGTTTAGTAAAAAGTAAAAATTCTCACTCAACAATGGAAAACCCTTTTCTCATCATTTGTTGTATTTTATCTCAAGGCGTTTTCCTAACAGAATTTGCCAGAGGAGCACCATTAGGTTTCAGGTTTCTAAGTCGTGACATAAGCACCGGTCATGGAAAACCAGGACATCACAAATATTCTTTTCTTTCCACTAAGAAGGATATTTTAATAAGCAGTGACTAGTATGCAAATTACATGAAGATCTGTGTACCTCTTTCCCCAAAGATAAATTATACGCATTGTAACAAAAAGAGACTATGTATTGTTTGCATAATTCTTATGAGAGAAGTCGTTCCTTGCCCAGAATTACGCTTGCTTGCTTCTCAGTGTTTCCACCGACTTGTGAGGAGGTGTCACTCAGGACCTGGGGTTGTTGCCCCAGGGGACACATAAAAGTCAGAACACTTCTTCCAGGGAAGCAGCTGCCCGCAGAGCCGTGCTGTGATCATGGACTAAATCCTCAGGGTCCCCGAGACTGAATGAACCACTGTTTTGGAAGTGCTGACCTTGGACAGCCATGGCCATTGTGCAGAGAGCTGGAAGCTGTCACTATTAAGAGTCCCTAATAGTAAATAAAGGGGACAGTGTGAGCCCCTTTCAATGCTTTCTCTTTCGGTATCCCAGAATTTTAGTTTTACTGAAATCAAAAGAACTGGAGAAAGATCTGGTCAGACTGGGGCTGTATCCTTGTATCTGGCAGATCCTAAACAACACTTGAATGCATGCATGATCAGTCATTTTAGTCGTGTCTGACTCTTTGTGACCCTGTGGATTGTAGCCCTCCAGGCTCCTCTGTCCATGGGATTCTCCAGGCCAGAATACTGGAGTGAGTTGCCATGCCCTTCTCCAGGGTGTCTTCCCAACTCAGGGATGGAACTCCAGTGTCCTGCAGCTCCTGCACTGAAGGCGGATTCTTTACCAGTGAGCCACTGTGAAGCTCAAAACACCTAATAAACACTAACTTGTAGAGCATGTGAGCTTAGATGGTTCGACAAGTTAATATTCACATTTACTGGAAAGACTCCAAATGGAATATGTGTGAATACTATTTAAAAATTTCATGTTTTCTTTAAAACACTAAAGGGAAACTGGTTACAAAGAAAAGGGTTAACACCAGTCCTATCACCACTGCAGGGACCTGTGACCCTTGTGGGAAGTTGTACATGTTCACTGGTCTATGTTTCATTCATGTATGTAAAAGCTATGGAGTTCTGGCCTCGCACTAGACTGTGCTAAATGCTAGGGACACAAGGGGATGGCTCTCACAGGGCTTGTGTAAAGTCAGAGGAGGAGAGCAGATAGACAAGTGTAATAGGTCTGTGGCTGAGTGGGAGGAGAGCACATGCTTTCCTAACAGGACGGGGTAGGGACGTCAGGGCCAGAAAATCTAGATTGAGTCCTGGCTTCTTCCCTGTTTCCCTGGCTTAGGGAGTCTCTTTCAGTAACTGCCTCTCATTTACTCACTTCCTCTGTTCAGTTTGGGGCTTCCCAGGTGGCGCTAGTGGTAAAGAACCCACCTGCCAATGCAGGAGACATAAGAGACGCGGGCTATATCCCTGGGTCGGGAAGATACCCTGGAAGGGGGGTAGTATTCTTGCTGGAGAATCCCAAGGATAGAGGTGTCTGGTAGGCTGCAGCCCATGGGGTCACACAGAGTCAGACATGACTGAAGTGACTTAGCCTGCATTTGTTCAGCTCAGAACCCACCAAAGGACTGCTCTCTCCTCTAGGGACCCTCTGGGGTTACACCCAGGCCACCTCTCCCGTTGCCAGAGTGTATGAGCAATGTCTAGGTGAGCTTGGCTTCAGTACCACATTTATTCTGTCACCGCTTCTCAAGCGTAAGTATCGCTTCTGAGAGGAAATTTTACATGGCGAGTTTATGTTATGTGAAATACAAAGGTTTCCTACTTTGCAAGTTATATGTAAACACACATTTCATGTATTAAGCTTACTAAGAAGTAGAAATACCTGTACTTTTTAAACTGAGACAATAAACTAGTTGGTGGAAGACAAGTCACAAGTCTAGACACAGCTGCTAGATTTTAAAAAGTACAGGTACTTTAAGTGGCACTACCCTGGCATGTGCTCAGTTTAGATTGCATGTAAACCAGCCTAACAGGTGTTAGGAGACAGATGTTCACCAAATGCTTAGCCCTCAGGGAGAAAACATGAACAAAATATAGAGCACATGCCCCCTGAGTATCAGCAACTGAAGAAAGCATTTTACTATCCACTGTCCTGATTTCTAAAAACAACTTCAAAAATTTGTTGAATCTTTACTACATGCCAAGCACTATCAGATATGCTGTTGAAAGATAAATAAACCCTGATGTATAAATCAATCTCCTAAATTTATCCGTCATGGCTAAAGAAGTTCTAGAACTAATTTTATCCTTCACAAATTTTGCTTTTCCCTTTGGGTTTAAAAGATTCATAGAACTGAACCAAGTTGGCTTTCTCATGAACTTACTGAAATTGATTACCAAGCCCAGTGATTCTGCTGCCCTATGGAGTCTCAAAGTGGTCTTCTCCCCTTTATCTTTGGCACTATTTTCCTTCAGGCCTACACAATTTTGTCATCTGAACTAGTTCTTGATTTCTTTCTTTCTTTAATTAGTTGGAGGCTAATTACTTCACAACATTTCAGTGGGTTTTGTCATACATTGATATGAATCAGCCATAGATTTACACGTATTCCCCATCCCGATCCCCCCTCCCACCTCCCTCTCCACCCGATTCCTCTGGGTCTTCCCAGTGCACCAGGCCCGAGCACTTGTCTCATGCATCCCACCTGGGCTGGTGATCTGTTTCACCATAGATAGTATACATGCTGTTCTTTTGAAATATCCCACCCTCACATTCTCCCACAGAGTTCATAAGTCTGTTCTGTATTTCTGTGTCTCTTTTTCTGTTTTGCATATAGGGTTATCTTGATTTCTTATGAACTCATATTTCTGCCAAAATTCTGCCCCGTTCTAATTCATTTTTGTTAACCAGCCGCTAATGTGATCACATAAAACATAGACAGTGGGTGCCAGCTTTCAGTGTCACCCTGATGCCTTCAGGACACAGCCCAGACAGTCCCACACGGCTCCCAGCTTCTCTGGCCTCACTTGTCATTCCTCTCCCGTAAACATTCTGTGTTCCAGTCACACCTAACTGCTCCCAGTCAAAAAAAAAAAAAATTTAGTGGGTGTGTGTGTGTGTTTATTTTTGCCATGCCAAGTGGCATATAGAATCTTAGTTTCCAAACCTGGGATAGAACCTTCATCCCCTGCATTGGAAGGTGGGCTCTTAACCACGGGAATGCCAGGGAAATACATTATTTACCTCCTTTCTCTCTCTCTCTCTCTCTCTCTATATATATATATATATATATATTTTTTTTTTGGCCACACTATGGCATCACAATTTTTGAAAAGCCCCAAGTTTCCTCCTGCCTTGGTGTCTCTGTCACAATCTCAGATTTCCTCACATTCTCCCAATCTCTTCCCACAGCTCCCAATTGATTAACTTTTCCCTCCAATTTTTTTATTTGGAAAATTTCAAAAAGTTTAGTACAATAAACACACCTATACATCCTTCACTTACATTCATGAATTGTTTACATTCTGCCACATTTGTGTTCCTTTCCCCCCAGTGCCTCCACCCACAGGGGTTTACTTTTGCCGAATCATTTGAGAGGAAGGTGCAGACATTAGGACACTTTATACTCTTAAACAGCGGCAGACTTTATTTTCTTGGGTTCCCAAATCACTGCAAAACTTCAGTCATGAAATTAAAAGACGCTTGCTCCTTGGAAGAAAAGCTATGACCAACCTAGACAGTGTATTAAAAATTAGAGACATTATTTTGCCGACAAAGGTCTGTCTAGTCAAAGTTATGGCTTTTCCAGTAGTCATGAATGGATGTGAAAGTTGGAACATAAAGAAAGCTGAGCGCTGAAGAATTGATGCTTTTGAACTGTGGTGCTGGAGAAGACTCTTGAGAGTCCCTTGGACTGCAAGGAGATCAAACTAGTCAATCCTAAAGGAAATCGACTCTGAATATTCATTGGAAGGACTGATGCTGAAGCTCCAATACTTTGGCCACCTGATGCAAAGAACTGACTCACTGGAAAAGACCCTGATGCTGGGAAATACTGAAGGCAGGAGGAGAAGGGGATGACAGAGGATGAGATGGTTGGATGGCATCACTGACTCGATGGATATGAGTCTGAGCAAGCTCCGGGAGTTGGTGATGGGAGCATGGTGTGCCATAGTTTATGAGGTCGTAAAGAGTCAGACAGGACTAAGCGACTGAACTGAAATGATATTCTTAAACTGCTCAGTGTGTTAAGTCCTAAAAAGAAAGCATTCTCTTACATAACCACAACACAATGAGCACACTCAGGAAAATTAACATCAAAATACTAAAGTTTAATTGGAATATGCAGTCAATTTTCAGATTTCTCCCAGTTCCCCAACTGGCTATCATTCATCATTCAAGACTGAGCTCAAATCAACTACATTCCAATAAGGGGGACTTCCCTGGTTCGGTGGCTAAAACTCCATGCTCCCAACACAGATGTCCAGGGTTTGATCCCTGGTCAGGGAACTAGCTCCTACAGACCAGAATTAAGAGTTCACAGGCTGCAACTAAAGATCCTGTGTGCCATGACAGGATCCTATGGCACAGCCAGATAATTATTTTTTAAAAAGTATACTCCCAAAAAAATGTTTTCAAAAAAATGACTAAGCTCTAGAAGAAGGACATGCCCTCTTCACATACACACAATGCGTCAGGTGTCTCTATTCCTTGTTTTTATTGCCTTTTGCATATTTTTATGGAAGCAACTCCATAAAACACTATCATACTGTGTCTTTCCTTTCTGCAGTATCTGAAGCTCACCTAGACTCATCTCAACTATCTCTTGCACACCATGAGTACCCGGCATTCGGATGAACGAATGAACATTCGAGATGCGCATTCCACTCTCTCATTTTAACTGGTCAATGTGTCTCACAGCCTCCGGGCGCCACTCATGTCTCCTCAATTTCACCTCTTATTTCAAAGGCTGCCACTGGTGCCTGTCCTGCACAGGCTTTTACCAGCCTTGTGCAGATATGACCTGACAGCACCTTGCTTTGAGCCTGTGCTGTGAACTCCTGGTTCTGGCCCCAGGGTTATGCTGGAGTGGGAGCAAAGGATCCCAGTGAGAACCATTTGGCCTTCAATCTGGCACGCACAATCTGGAAACCAGGCTGTGGAGCTCTCTAGGGCCACCCTTGTCCATTGAGAGACAGGAGCTCATGGAAAAATGCTTCCCCCACTTCTGACCCCAGGGTGGCTCATTCTGAGGCCTATTCTGTGACTCAAAAACTCCTACAGGATCCAGTAGCGTGCATGCTCAGTAGCTTCAGTTATGTCCAACTCTTTGTGACCCCATGGACTGAAGCCTACCAGGCTCCTTTGTCCATGGGATTCTCCCAGCAAGAATACTGGAGTGGGTTGCCATTTCCTCCTCACGGGGATCTTTCCAACCCAGCGACTGAACCCACATCTCTTATGTTTCCTGCATTGGCAGGCCAATTCTTTACCACTAGTACCACCTGGGAAGCCCAGTAGATGTAGATAATGGTTGCCATTTGAAGAGGATCCATGGATGGGCTTTCCCTCCTTGCTGGGGTCATTCCCCTTGTCTCTCACAGTTTGTTCCCTGGGGTCAATTCTCAAACAAACTACTTACACTTAAGTCTTTGGGACAGTCTGCTTTCAGGGGAATCCAGACCAGCACCATTTTGGTAAAAAGACAGGAACACAGGTTTGGGCATCAGACAGATTTGAACCCAAATTTGGTCATTCACCAGCTACGATCTGGAGCTGGTAATTTAACTTCTCTCAGTCTGACTTTCTTCAGCTTATGAGGATTTGTAGGACTGTGATAATTAGAAATTAAAAATTTCTTCCTGGGACTTCCCTGACAGTCCAGTGATAAGGACTCTGTGCTTCCACTGCAGACGGGAAGGGTTTGATCCTGGTCTGGTGGCACTAGTGGTAAAGAATCCGCCTGCCAGTGCAGGAGATGTAAGAGACGCAGGTTTGATCCTTGGGTCAGGAAGATTCCTTGAAGGGCACGGCAACCCACTCCAGTATTCTTGCCAGGACAATCCTATGGAGAGAGGAGCCTGGCTCAGTCCACATGGTCGCAAAGAGTCAGACTTGACTGAAGCGACTGAGCACAGAGCCTGGGTTTGTGATCCCACAACTAAGATCCCACATACCGTGTGGCATGGCTAAAAAAAAAAAAAAAAAAAATTCCTTCCCTTCCTCACATATAGTGTGTGTGTATATATACATAAATCTGTAGACTAATAACAAACATAAAAAACCATGCTGGATATCTGTTCAGCCTAGGAACCATCTTCTTGCTTTCCATTTCTCTTAAAACTTAACACTCCTCCCCCGCCTCAGTTTCTTGGGTGTGGGCTCATGTGCTCACATTTTTACTGGGAAACTTCGTGATCCTCCCCTCTAACTAGAGCTGATTGGACTGTGAGTAGATTCTCTATTTCAGGAAACTGAAATTCAGATTAAAAAAAAAAAAAAAGGTAGTTAACTTCTCATGTGGCTTTAGCTATAAAATATAAACCCAGGCTGTGTGAATTGGTCATACTCAGCCATGTGGATGAAGAAGCACAAAAATCTAGTCTACAGAAAGAGGCAGGACTTCCCTAGTGGTCCAGTGGCTAAGACTCAGGTTCAACTCCTGGTAAGGGAACTAGGTTCCACAAGCTGCCACTAAGAGTTCGCGTGCCGCAACTAAAAATGATCCCTGTGTGCCAAAACTAAGACCCAGCACAGCCAAGTAAATAAATAAATACTTTTTAAAAACAGAGAACAGGTTTTTTTTTTTTTTTTTTTTAAAGGAGCAAATGTGAAGCATAGTGCTTCATTATGGTATGTCATGAAGCAGCAGAAACAAGCAACAGACAGGACTCAGAGCTTCCCGGAATCTTGATGGCTCCCAGTTCCAGCGTCCATGCCCTTCTTGAGGCCCGGCTATATTCTTCTGTTTACATCTCTTTTTTTGCATTGGCTAATTTTAGTTAGTTAGGCTTATTAGCAACCAAAGTTTTAATGAATGCACCAAATATACTAATACCCGAAATAAACAATGTATAAGATCATTTTTGAAAATAACCATCCAAAATTCAGGAAAAGGCAAACCACATTTCACAATACAATGTAACCTGTGTGTGAGTGCTCAGTTGCATTTGACTTTTTGTGACCCCATGGACTGTAGCCCTCCAGGCTCCTCTGTTCATGCAATTTTTCAGGCAAAAATACTAGAGCAGGTTGTCATTTCCTACTCCAGGGGATATTCCCAACTCAGGGATCAAACTCGAGTCTCTTGGGTCTCTTGCCTGCATTGGTAAGTTAATTCTTTAATACTGCCGCCACCTGAGAAGCCCGTAACTTAGTAAATCTAAATTTTAGGAAGAAAATCTCAATCTGGAGGTGAGAAACTGAAGAAGTATAGCATCGATATCTCATAGGAATATGTTGTCTTAAGATTTTCAAAGCCTTGGGACCTCAGATGTAGTCCTAATCAAAACCTCTATTCAGGGACTTCCCTGGTGGCCCAGTGGTTAAGAACCCACCTTGCAATGCAGGGGATGCAGCTTCAGTCCCTGGTCAGGGAACTAAGATCCCACATGCTACAGAGCTACTAGACCCGACACAGCCAAATAAATAAATATTAAAGAAAAAAAACCCTCTGTTCATTATCATAAAACCATAGTCAAACCAGAAAGTATAGGGATTACTATGCTTGAAATATTTATCTGTATCTCACAAAATACTCCAGGTTGCTTATACACCTAGTGGGAAATGAGAATTATTCAGAAGAAAAATTCTACTTTCTCAACAGGAGAAGTGTTGGAAAGTTGCAAAGACCTGAGAAAAAGAGCAACTTTTAGAAAGAGCTTGTCAAATATCAGGAGGCACTAGCAAGTCTTCAGAGATAATTCATTAAAACAATTTATTGAATTCTTAAGGCAGTCAAATTAATTTACTTACACAACAGATTAAAAACAAATTCATATTTTAATGTTTTTAACATCATAGCTTTTAATGATTTCATGTAAATATTTTAAACATGCATAGTAGGGGAGAGTAATAATTATAGAACATGACTTTATAGGCTAATAAAATTTCCATTGAATTTCACACTTTGCCAGTTTACCTTTTCCCCACAATTTCATCTTTATTTTTATACAGGCAGTGTTCTAATGGAAATAAGTCCCCCAACCTTAATAATTAAAAAAAAAAATCCTTTGGTTGCTGAACATCAGCCTAAATAAAGTAATCTCTAGGAATTTAATCCTAAATAAAATCATAGTGATCCTCAACACAAGTTCCAGGGCTATAAAGCTAATGCCTAGTCTGTATTATTTTGTGCTGTTATTTATTTTTTATGTGTGCATTGAGTCTGAAGGGCAAAGATCATGCTTTATATCTCTTGTATGTGTCCAATGCCAAGTTGATCAACGAATCCTGGGTTTACAGAATCACCTTGAAATTACAAGGGCTTTGGAGGTCATCTAGCCCAATCCACTACCATCCTACTTTATCAACAGCCAGCCTTTGCAAAAACACTTCTAGGGGAAAGAATGCCTCGATGCCAGTATAAACAACTTCATTAACCATGACAAAGCTAATTGGTACATAATTATTTCTTTTAAAAGATATGTATTTATTTATTTGGCTGTGCTGGGTTTTAGTTTCGGCACAGAGGATCTTTGACCTTCCTTGCAGCATTCGGGATCTTTAGTTGGGGCACACAGGATCTAGTTCTCTGGCTAAGAACTGAACCCAGGCCCCCTGCATTGAGAGCTCAAAGTCTTAGGCACTGGACCACCAGGGATGTCCCCGTAATTATTTCTTATTGTTGTTTAGTCGTAAGTCATGTCTGACTCTTTGCAACCCCTTAGACTGAAGCCTGCCAGGCTCCTCTGTCCGTGGGATTCTCCAGGCAAGAATACTGGAGTGGGTTGCCATGCCCTCCTCCAGGGGATCTTTCTGACCCAGGGATGGAACCCAAGTCTCCTGCATTGGCAGGCAGATTCTCTACCACTGAACCACCAGGGAAGCTCTTGCTAGCTCCAGAGAAACATAAATTAAAACAACTGGGCTTTGAGCAATAATACTAGTTCTCAGTGAAACATCAAGTCTATTTCCAGCAGCCATGGGCTATGAATTCTTCCTCCAAAGATATCTGACAGATACAATCAAATCTTAGTGTCCCACACATACTCCCAATGTTAATCCTCAAAACTTGTTTTATCCTAGCTGCGATACCAAATTACCATAGCCTGGGTGGTTTAGACAACAAACACTTATTTTTCACAGTTCTGGAGGCTGGAAGCCCAAGATCAGTGTGTTGGCATGATAAATTTCTGGCAGAAGCTCTCTTCCTGGTAACAGCTGGTCATCGTGTACCCATGCTTATGAAGAGAAGAGCAGAGAGAGAGAGAGACGAAGCAAGCTCCCTTGTCTTATAAGGGCACTAACCCCATTAATGAGGGCTCCACCTCCCGACCTAATTACCACCTACTACTATCACATTAAGTAAGGTTTCAACCTATGCATTATGGGTGTCCACAGCAGAACCACAGGCGTTCTCTTCTCTGCGTGCCCCAGAGCAATGGTTCCCCAAGTGATACCTTGGACTGGCTTCACTGGCAGCACTGGGAAATTTGTAGAAATGCAGATTCTCAGGCCCCACCTCAGACCTACTTACTGAATCGGAAGCTGCCAGTGGAGCCCCACAGTGGATTTTAATAAGCCTTCAGAAGATTCTGCTGCATCATTCAAGTTTAAAGATCACCACTGCAGACTGGATTATGTCCTTGAGGATAGGGACCAAGACTTGTTGAAAGTTGAAATCGTGACACACAGCTCATTGTTGAATACATGAATAGCCTAAGCATTTCCCCAGAAAACTCAAATCCATCATTATGTTTTAAAATTAAAAATATCTTTTGAGTACTTCACTAGAAATAGGTGAATCTCCTAGGTGCAGTCACTAAATTGTCGTTGCTGTTCTTCAGTCACCAAGTTGTGTCTGACTCTTTGTGACCCCATGAACCACAGCACGCCAGGCTTCCCTGTCCTTCACTATCTCCCGGAGCTTACTCAAGCTCATGTCCATTCAGTCGGTGATGCCATCCAACCATTTCATCCTCTGTTGCCTTCTTCTCCTCCCGCCCTCAGTCTTTCCCAGCAGCAGGGTCTTTTCCAATGAGTCGGCTCTTCACAACAGGTGGCCCAAGTATTGGAACTTCAGCTTCAGCATCAGTCTTTCCAATGAATATTCAGGGTTGATTTCCTTTAGAATTGATTGATTGTCAGTTCCTTATTGCAAAACTCAGGCTTAAACTGAAGAAAGTAGGGAAAACCAGTAGACCATTTAGGTAAGACCTAAATCAAATCCCTTATGATTATGTCACAGAGGTGACTAAATTGTTATGTTTCCATTATCTCTTAGATTAGGATTTCTCAACTTTGATACTATTAGCATTTGGACCAGATCATTCTCTGTTATGGGGGTCTGTGTGATATTTGGCAACATCCTTGTCTCACTAGATGCCGGTAGCACCTACTCAATTGTGAGAATCAAAAAAGTCCCCACACATTGCCAGATGTCCCCAGGGTTTGGGGACAAAGCTATTCCCTGTTGAGAACCACTGCCTTAGATCATTCTGTCCCAACGGGGGAGGTACTCACCTTACCCCAGGGATGGTCTCTTCCTGTGCTCTTAGAATGGCTAGGGAAGCACACAGGGGTGGGTGGGGCGGGGGGTGTGGTTTCTCACCTTGACAACAGTCATTTACAAAACAATGGACAATTTTACAGGTTAAGGCCCTATCCCAGATGGCCAGAGTTTCAATGCTGATTTTCAGTGCTTTCTCAAAGAACAAATACAAATCATCTGTCAAAATTATGAAATGATGGAGACTCCCCTAGTGGTCCAGTGGCTAACATTCCGAGCTCTCAATGCAGGGGTCTGGGTTCCATCCGTGGTCAGGGAACTAGATCCCACCTGCTGCAGCTAAGAGTTTGTGTGCCACAACTAAGGATCCTGCATGCCACAATGAAGATCGAAGCTCCTGAGTGCCGAAACAAACACCCAGTGCAGCCAAATAAACATATATATTTTTAAAAAATATGAAATGATGGTCAGACTCAAACCAACTGTGTACTCTTCCACAACATGGCACACCAAAGAGGAGTACTCATCAACGTGCTTGTGGTAGAATGCCTACTCTTAACACATGAGATCTAAATTTAGATAGCTACATGTGAAAAATATGATCTTTAAGACAGTGAAATGGAATTCCGTTTCAAAAAGATGGGCACCTGGAATGCTGTGAAGTTCTGCTGCTGCTTGAGTAAGGCAAAACTGAAGAAATTTTACAAAAATGTATTTAAGCCCAAGACTCTATATCACTAACAGGAGGCTGAGAAGGAGACTGTATATAAAAAGGCTAAAAATTTATCTCCATTTGGAAATAGCAGATTGTGAAAGAGTATGACTGACAGATATTAAATATTAAGGGCATGACTAAGATGTGTATGCATTCGTTCACCAAAGTCTCACATTCAAAAAGGCAGGCAGTGCAGTCTGATGGATGACTCATTTACGCGTTAAGATCTCAGGTGCCCTAAGAGCAGGCCCCTAACACAGGCTCTCACAGCATTCACCAGAATTCCAAAGGACTTAAGAGTTATTTGTGTGATTATTTGATTGTCTCTCTTTTCCTTGAACCCTGGAAACCCCATGAGGGCAGCGATTATATTCTACTCATCACTGCAGCTCCAGGGTGTATGTAGCTCAAGAAATGTTTGTTAAATGACTAAATGAGGAAAGTGGGGAGGGCAAAGAAGCTGCAAAGGAAAAAGCTAGAAAGATGGGAGAAATACTTGGGGCAAATTCGAATCAGGTAGATCAAAGGAGAGAAAAATCTAAGGAGGGTGATCAGCAGTGTCTAATGTCACAAGGGCTCACTGAAAGATAAAGACGACAAACCGTTGATTGGTTTTGGCAAACATGAAGCTTGTTGGCAAGTCAGCAAGAACTATTTTATCAGTTTTGGGAAGAGAAGTTAATGGTAATGGACTGAGGACAAGAAGTGGGGATAGTCAATTATTGGCCACTCTTTCAAGAAACTTGAACCTGAAGGGAAGTAGAGCTGAGTCCATGGATATAACAAGAGGTGAAGTCAGGCACTGTCTTTTCTAAAGAGCATAAGAGTGTAACACTGGGTGAAACTAGTTAAGATAAAAGCCAGTATCAACAAAATAGTTAGTTACAACACATTCCTGAAAAGCTTGGAAGGAACTGGATTGGGCTTAAAGAGGTGGAGGTACATTTCTTCCTCTAAAACAGAAAATAAGGAAGACTGGATGGGTTCTCATATAGATAAATTGTTAAGTGTTGAGGAGGCGGCTCAGAAAGTTCCAGCGTGATGCCCTCATTCCCCAATCTCTATCCTCGAGATTTTTTTTTCTCAATTTTGGTCGAGCCTTGCACTTGCAGGATCTTAGTTCCTCGACCAGGGATTGAACCGTGGTGCTCAGCAGTGAGAGTTCGGAATCCTAACACTGGACTACCAGGGAATTCCCCCACCCCTCTTTATTAATGTAAAACAGGTTGCAAAGTCAATAGCTAGGAGCTACTGCTGCTGCTGCTGCTGCTGCTGCTAAGTCACTTCAGTCGTGTCCGACTCTGTGTGATCCCATAGACGGCAGCCCACCAGGCTACCCGTCCCTGGGATTCTCTAGGCAAGAACACTGGAGTGGGTTGCCATTTCCTGCTCCAATGCGTGAGAGTGAAAAGTGAAAGTGAAGACGCTTAGTCGTGTCCGACTCCTAGCGACCCCATGGACCACAGCCTACAAGGCTCCTCCGTCCATGGGATTCTCCAGGCAAAAGTACTGGAGTGGGGTGCCATAGCCTTCTCCAATAGCTAGGAGAGAGGACTACAATAATATAAAAGGATTAGAAAAGTGCTAAAAATTTGGAGTAACTACTTAGACCAGCAGAGGTTGGAATTCATAAATTGGAACTGGCTTCAGGTCACAGTTACACATGTGGAACAAGAGACAGGACAGCAAGGCGTTGAAAGAAATGAAAGATTTATAAGTTGAGGATAGTTAGAGCTGGTGTGACAGGAGGGATGCATCTAGACAAGGAGGGAGGAGGAATGACTGGGTTTATTAGTTCACACTGAATTCAAAGAACTGAAGCGCTTTAAGTAGGGAAGTGACAGATTTAAGAAGACTGAGAAATATTTGCCAAAAAAAGAGAAAGAAAACCAAGGCATTCTGGAACCAGAGGAGCCAAGAGAAAAGAGCATTTTATGAAGGTGGAAATGGCCAAAGACTTCCTTGTCTGGAGCTCAGAATAAGGAGGCCACACTAATCTGGTGGTATTAAATCCTAGAGGTAGCTGCAATTATCCAGCCTGGGTATGTTGAATGAGAAAAGGGACCAGGAGGGGCTCCTTAATGCTCTGGACATCATATGGGGCAGTGGTGGGAATACAAGAAAAGCTTCAAAGGAGACTGGGCAACAGTCACCAGAGAGGTGGCACTGGACTCAGGGAAGCTAACAGAAGAGGTTTCCAGAAGGAAGAATGAATCAGTGACACTGAGATTGCTGCCAAACACTGGTGACAAGGAAACCTCTAAGAACCCCGCTGAAAGTGAAGTCAGTGAAGTTGTAGAAAAGAAGACAGATTACACTGGATGAAGATGGAGAAGAGTGAGAAGTTTATGTGTGTGTGTGTGTGTGTGTGTCTGTGTGTGTGTGTGTGTACACGTATAGAGTGGACTCTCTTCTAAGACCTTTAAGAACTGCAATCAGAAAGAAGAAAGGCGAATAGCCAGAAAGGAACACATGGCTGAGGAAGATTTTCTTTTTATCCGGCAGAAAATACTTACGGTAAGGTAAGGTAAAGTCGCTCAGTCATGTCTGACTTTTTGCAACCCCATGGACTGTAGCCTACCAGGCTCCTCTGTCCATGGGATTTTCCAGGCAAGAGTACTGGAGTGGGTTGCTATTTCCTTCTCCAGGGAGAAGATACTTAAGCATGTTGAAATGTTGGTGAGACAGATTTATAGATCTGAAGGGAGACCTCGTTCCTGGTGACAGTGAGGATCAGGATATGACCAATACATTTAAAGAGGACAGAACTGCTCCTGGGGTTGGCTGGAGGAGGTGCTGCTATTGCAAAAGGAGGGGCTTAGCCCTGATGACAGGGAGAATTTCTGCTTTCTTCTGTTAGCATCTAAACTACGGGATTTCAAAGGGTTATGGTTAAAAAGGTTTATAGAAGGCTTAAGATCATGAGATGAGCTCCAGAAGAGAAAAGGAAGTCAATTAGGCGTTGATGATGCCCTGCATCTGAGCCGGAACTGGGGTGGATGTTCCAGTCTGGAGTCAGCTCAGTGCCCAATGCTTCGGGCTCCATGTAGCAGTGGGAGCAGGAAGTCTCCTGGCCTTGCATTCTGAGGGCAACTACTCAAGTAAATATACTAGAACAAGGAAGATTTGATGCAAGATCAAACTGACTCCTGCATTTACAGAAGCATCTAGAAGTTCTCTTGTTTAAAGACTAGGTAGAAATTCCCACACATTTCATTCTGGTGGAGTGTCCCCTACACTGCCTGCTGCTGTTGCTGCTCCTGCTGCTGCTAAGTCACTTCAGTCGTGTCCGACTCTGTGCGACCCCATAGGCAGCAGCCCACCAGGATTCCCCGTCCCTGGGATTCTCCAGGCAAGAACACTGGAGTGCGCTGCCATTTCCTTCTCCAATTCGTGAAAGTGAAAAGTGAAAGTGAAGACGCTTAGTCGTGTCCGACTCATAGCGACCCCATGGACCACAGCCTACCAGGCTCCTCTGTCCATGGGATTGTCCAGGCAAGAGTACTGGCGTGGGTTGCCATTGCCTTCTCCCTACACTGCCTGGCCAATATTAATAATATTGCCTGGATATTAAATAATACAACATTTTCTTTCATTGGGTACCTTTTAGCCATGTGCTTCAAAGCCCAGGGGCTATTTTTCTGCAAACTTACATTTAGATTCTAGTCAAAAGTAACCTGGGACCTTCTGTGTTAGAGTTGTCTTTAAAACAAGTGTACATAGGAGGAATATATTAATCAATTGAGGATAAAGCCTGAGATATGGTTTAAGAATTTTATGTATCCAGTTCATTTAGTAACAACTTGTTCACACTTTATTAGCTGGTTTTTAACTCTATAACTGTACTCTTCCTTAATTTACAAGCCAGTAAAAGTTAAAATAGTACCTGGAAAACCTATCTTGCTTTTCAATAAAGAGTTTATTTTAATAACTTCAGGGGCATTGTGCCCAAAACGTTTTAGCTGTGGAAATAAATTCAATTCACTTAAAAAAAAAAAAGAATCAATTTTACTAAAGTGATAGCTTCTCAAAGGAAATGTAGACAAAGTGATCAGGGACAGCATGTGCTTAAGATGCTAACCACTTCCCTGTGCTTATGAAGATGTTTTTCTTCCAATCCAAAGATGGCTGGTAGTAAATTTCAGTAGGTTTATGATAACTAAGAGTAATCACTTTTGCCCTACAGAAAGGTTCTGCTGAGATTTTTCAACTGTGGTCAGTAGGGGCAATATTCCAGAAGTCATATTTTAAAAATATCCTTAGTACACTCAGCAGTTTTTCAAATATGTACTTTCATCCCTCTAATATTCATGATAGCAATTTATCAAATTGTCCTGATGGTATAAACAACTCTACTCTATGATGCCTCTTGGTGACAGAAACTGGAGGCAGAAATAGAAGCTGAATGCCTAAATCTATAATCCTAAAACTCAGCATAGATCATTCAGTGTCAGTAGTTGTAGCAATTGTAGTAGTTGTGGCAAAATGAGTCAGTAAGCTCTAACACCCTGCTTAACTAAAGTATAAAGTCTCTGAATGAAGCAAATTAAAATGAATAACGATAGCTGTAATAAATGCAGTACACAGTTCTTGCTGGGCACTGTGGCATCCCTTTACAAAGATTATCTCGTAGTCACATTATTAACCTCACCTTAGAGATGAGAAAATTGTGGCTCAGGATGGTAACCTAAATTATACAAAAATCACAAAAAATACATGATGGTCTGGAACATAAATCCAGATATGAATGGGTTCATACTAAGCTTCCATTTCTGAGTTTATATTAGGTCAATAAACTCACCTTTGGCCCTTTAAAATATTACTTGGCCCTGTGACCTACACAGGCAAGATTCACAAACCTACCACGCATTTAAACGCCTGCTCCCCCACTGTCCACTATTACTGTTGAGGCTTCTAGTATGTGGCCATGGGAAATGTTATACACTTAGAGGTTTTAAATTTGAGGGCTTGAGAAAGCAAGAAACTGAAAAGCAGGCAGAGCCTAGGGCAGTAGGTTCCCAGGTAATCTCCCAGGGCCCCAAATACATGTCCCTTAAACTGCCAGAATATTTCCTTTCACTTCATAATACTGTGTGAAATTCTGCCAAATTAGGACTTTATTTGGGCATCATCTCAATTTCTAACGTACATGCAAATCACCTGCTGTGCGTGTGTGCTTAAGTTGCTCAGTCAAGTCCAACTCTTTGCGACCCCATTGGCTGTAGCCTGCCAGGCTCCTCTGTCCATGGGATTCTCTAGGCAAGAATACTGGAGTGGGTTGCCATGCCCTTCGCCAGGGGATCTCCCGACCCAGGGATCGAACCCGTGTCTCTTGCATCCCCTGCATCGGCAGGTGGATTCTTTACCATTAGTGCCACCTGGGAAGCTGAGAACACCTGGGGATCTTGTTAAAATTCAGAATCTGATTCAGTAGGTCAGGAGATGAGCCCAAGAGACTGTGTTTCAAACAAGCTCCCAGGTTTATGTTTGTGCTGCTGGGCTTAGGACCACACTTAGAACAGTAAAAATGTAGAACTGAATTTCCCAACCTTTTTGGCACCAGGGACCAGTTTTGTGGAAGACAGTTTTCCAACAGACTGTGAGAGGGGACATGGTTTTGAGACGATTCAAGAGCATTACATTTATTTATGCACTTTATTTCTATTATTATTGCATCAGCTTCACCTCAGATCATCAGGCATTAGATCCTGGAGGTCAGGGGACCCCTGATGTAAAAGATGTTTGATTTACATTCTCTGGATGCCTGCCATGGTGTCTCATTTAGTCTAAACCTCCGCTTTGTACATAATAGTGGGAGGGATGAGTTGGAAATTAGCAAATTAGGAGGAGGACCTCGCTCTCCTGTACCCTATTAGATGTGAGCATGTGGCTTGGGTCCAGACAACCAGAAACTTCTTTCCAGATTCATGATCCTCACTGAGGCCACACTGCAAAGATGCAGTTTAGACAGTTTAGAGATAATTCCCAGCAAGAGTGACGCTGAGAGTTCAGTGTCTGTGGTGTCAGGGGCAGTGTCCCGTGCAGACTGCTTCTTGGCTTGCCTGCCTCGCTCTGTCTGGTCATTTCCTGAACACTGTGGAGTGTCTGCCAGCTACATGTGCCTGGACATTGCCTTCAGCCCATAGGAGGGAAGCTGGGCAGCTATATAGGACATTCCTGCTTTCCTCGGGTCACAGTACAGACTGGGGGGAGAAGCTCAAGTTATCGATATTCTGAATTCCAAAACTCAGCATTTTGATAAACACTGCAGTATAGCAGGAGTCAGCATACTTTTTCTGGAAAGAGCCTGAGGGTAAACGTTTCAGGCTTTCTTGGCCATAAATGGACCTTATTGCAACTACTCAGCTCTGCCATTGGAGGGCATAAGTAGCCATGGACAATAGATAAACAAGTGAGCTATGTGCCAATAAAACTTTATTTGTGGGAATTTCATATACTACTCACGTGTTGTGAAATATTATTTTTCTCTTGATTTCCGTCCAATCATTTAAAAAGGTAACCACCATTTTTAGCCTGCAGGCCATACAAAAACAGGTTTGGCCCACAGGCCGCAGTTTGATTCCCAACGTTTTGAAGCAGTAGTAACTTGATCCAATTTATACCAACAAATTTTTTCTCCTTGCAACAGTGTATTTATTTTTACCAATAAAACAGGAAGTTAGTATCTATACAATCCAGCATTTAGGTGATACTGCTTCCTTTCTCAATATTTTGATCTTCATGGAAATCAGTAACAGCAACTTAAAAGGTGAGCAGTGATGGACTGAGCAGCTGGCTGCTTAAACGTCCCCTAAAGAGGCCCTGGAATGGGAACCACAGACATGCAATGCCCCTTTGCTGGGCAGCCTGCTATGCATATTGGTGGGAAATTTTATCACATACAGTTATGACCCTCTACCAGCCTGGGGTTTTCTTGAACTAACCATCATTTTAGGTGGAACTACTGGTATCAAATTCTAAGTCTCAGGTAAAGAGTTTTAACAATGTCCTTTTATAAGTCACAAGTCACACTCCTGTGGTGCATAAAATTAGGTGACTTCCTTATCTTTCCCTACTCAGCCCTTGCAGTCAATTTCCAGTGCTCCATTCAGACCAAAACCAAAAATGTCGAGAATACTAATCTCTTCCACTTACTTACTTGTTAACCAAATTTCCAATTCCATACACCTGAGATATGGTAGGTGGCACTAGTGGTAAAGAACCAGCCTGCCAATGCAGGAGACGTGAGACACAGGTTCCATTCCTGGGTTGGGAAGATCCCCTGGAGAAGGAAACGGCAACCCACTCCAGTAATCTTTCCTGGGAAATTCTATGGACAGAGGAGCCCAGCTCCTCATAGGGTCGCCAAGTCTGACACAACTGAAGTGACTTAGCACACACGGGGTCTGGTATATTCCTGCTACAAATGGGTTGCTGGCAGTGAAGTGACTGAAGGGGCTAATATATACTGAGGCCTGTGGATGTCTTCTTCAGCTGGTGCTCTTAGAACATTCCACTGTGGCTCTCAAGCCCAAATCACAGGGATGCACTTCTGGCGCCCCTGCTTGTTCTTTACCCAAACAGAGTTAATGGGCTTTGGAAATTAGATAGCACTGACATACTTGGAAAAGAAAGGGAAACTGGATACACCCATTTAGCAGTCCACTGCAGCTGAAGATGAAGACCTACCAGGGGAGCAGAGGTTTTCTTTGCCTAGAAAACTAATCTGCGGTCCCATGCCCACACTGGCAGGGAGGCTCCAGTATTTCCCCTCTGTGGAATCTTCAGGAAGTATGGTTTTCCCTTCCCAGTTCATTCTCCCCTTCTCCTGAGTCTGGTTCTCTTACACAGTACACAGTGGTTGCATGGTGGTTCTCCAAAAATGTATGGTGGTGGTGGTTCAGTCGCTAAGTTGTGTCCAACTCTTGCGACCCCATGGACTATAGCCCGCCAGGCTCCTCTGTCCATGGGATTTCCCAGGTAAGAGTACTGGAGTGGGTTGCCATTTCCTTTTCCAAAAAGGTGGTCCATGTTCTAACCCTGGAATTTGTGAATGTGACCTTGTTTGGCAAAAATGGTCTTTGAAGATATAAGTAAAAATCTTGAATGAGATAATCCTCAATTTAGAGTGGGCCCTAAATCCAACGGCAGGTGTCCTTATAAGAGACAGGGAGAGGGAGATCTGAGGTAGGCATGGGGAAGGGAATGTGAAAGACGGGCAGAGATGGGAGTGATGCAGCTACAAGTCAAGAAATCCTGGCAACCCTGGAAGCTAGGAGAGACACATGGGACATTCTTCCCTCAAGCCACCAGAGGGACCAACCTGCTGACACCTTGGTTTTGGACTTGTGGCCTCCAGGCTGTGGAGAATAAACTTATGTTGTTTTAAGACACCAATTTTGTGGGTAATTTGTTATGGCAACATTAGGAAACTAATTCATGCATAAAAAAAGCAAAAATGGTTCATCCTGGGACATAGCCAAGCTTAAAGTAGCAAAAAGAGGTGGATAAAGGTCTGTATTCCTGTATTCAGCACAACAAGCATGTGCCTATGGTTATAGGAGCTGGAATTAGCCCTTTTAAAATAAAGCCTTTCCCACCAGCTGTGTTGCATTCCTAATTTCATATTTAGAGATTATTTCCTTACTCCCTGTTGAAAAAGCTAATTTTTCTGAGAGAAGTCACACATTATCTTATGTTAAATCCATCAGGCTCACTGTGAAGAAGTTCAGTTCCTCTTTCATTTTTAGCTGTTTAGTACACATTTCTATGTGCTTGGCAGTGTACTAAGCACCTTAAATGCATTACTTTGTTAAACCTCAACAGTATTCTGTGAAGAAGGTGCTATTCCTATTTTACAGATGAGGAAACCGAGAAAACAATGTCGTTCAGGATCTCACTTGTCTGAAATGGTATATTTATTAAGTGGCAGAGCCAGGCTGAGGTTCTGAGTCTGGTTCCCCAAGCCTCTGTCATTAATTACTATAATGCCTTTCCTATTTTGCCTCCAGAGTGTGGTTTGATGGATAAAGAGCAGAAAAAGCACAGGTCATAAGACAGGGAAGGAATGTGGAGTGGAGAGGGAAAGAAGATGAGAAATAGAAGAAAGGTTCTGACACCAAAACCAAATCTCTGTACTGATACTTTAGAACTTGAATCAGTTCTTGTGTTAATGAGGCCAAAGGTCATGCCTTTCACCTCTGCATGTTTTAGCCTTGCTCAAGTCCAGAGAAAGCTTAGATTGTCTAAGCAGAGTCTGTAGCCATCCACGGCTCTCTAACAAGCCACCAAGGGTTCACAAATGCATGGCCTTCAATAGGAGGAATATGAATAGGGCAGAACATGGATGATTACAGATGCACTGCACTCCCTGATGATGGGTGTTTGTGTTCCCCTCCTCCAAATTCATATGTTGAAGCCCTAATGCCCAACATGAGATTTGGAGATCCCCTGGAGTAGGAAATGGCAACCCACTCCAGTATTCTTGCCTGGAGAACCCCATGGACAGAGAAGCCTGGTGGGCTACAGTCCATGGGGTTGCAAATAGTCGGACATGACTGAGAACCCATGGACATACCTTTGGGAGGTAACTGGGTCATGAAGGTGGAGCCTTCACAGATGAGATTAGTGCCCTTACCAGAAAGACAAGAGATGGTGTCTTTCTCACTGCTATATGAGGAAATGGCAAGACAGTGGTCTATAAACCAGGAAGAAGGCCTTTGCCAGAACCTGACCATGCTGACACCCTGATAGACTTCCAGCCACCAGCAGCTGCTGGAACCATGAAAAATCAGTGTTTGTTGGTTAAGCCAGTAGTAATTTATTACAGCGGCCTAAGCAGACCAAGACAATGGGTCAACAGCATTTCTTTCTGTATGGAGGAAAAAAGCACTCTGGTCTTGATGACTCACAAGCAGAGAGAGTAGGAGTGAAAAAGAAGTCTCAAGCACTGCATAGAAACAAGACTTCTGCTTAAACAAGTACACTAATAATACAAGCAACAGATGATTCAATTCTCATTCTTTAAAAAAAAAAATCACCTGTGAATTTCTAGCTGTTAGTGAAAACTTCTAAGTATTGCAAAACTGCTTTGGTACATAATTGGGTTCTCATTTTACTCTTAGTCTAAGGCAACTTTCCCACTTTGAACTTCTGCATCTTATTTTATGATCATTTAAGTTTTCAGAAAGCAATTTCAGTAAGTGCTTAACTTAATCAGTTTACAGCCACACAATGACACATATGGCTCTACTAACATATCCTTCAGATAACTGGGCCTCTATAAATCTTGATCCTTCTACATGGTATACTTCTGATTTTGTGTGCGGCTTTCTTGTCCAAGCTCTGTATTAAAATGTTCTGCTTCCTACACGTTTATGGACAATGAGAACAAAAGCAGCTTTGGTTACTTCTTATCTAAGGAAATTCATTCCCTGATTATTAAAAGCTTTTTGTTAAATGCCCATCTTTCTGTGCAACTGTGTTAGGTATTCTACCAAGACATATCAAAGAGGAAAGGCCCATTCTCCAAAGAGACAGTTCATGTTTTCCTGAGTGTTGATCTCATGTAATTCTCTCTTCTTAAAGGCAAATTTTCATTTTCATATCCTCATAACATCTTTCAAATAAATTAATTCTCAATAAATAGTATCATGGATCCTTTAGTTCAAGTCTTGTTCAAAAGTCAGCCTCATGAATGTGTGGATTCATTATAAATTATATTTTCATAAAGTCAAATGTAAAAGAGCAAGAATAGCTGGAAAGTGGTGGAAAGATTCTATTCTGACTAGAAATGCACAGTCATAAGGAAATTTTTGGCATATGTAGATAGACATTTTATTCTGTATTGTTTTTCATTTTATTACAGTAGGGAAGCACTCTTACATGATTAGCAAAAATGACTGAGTTCTTTTTAAAGATAACAAGCACAAGAATGAAATTCAACTTTTAATACATGGTACAGTCTTGTGGTTATGAAGCCACAGCAGATTAATGGAAAACATAAGTCTAATCAAGTTTGGAGAAAAATAGGATTGTCAGAGAATAAAAACAGCTTAAGATCAGTTAAAAAAATTAATAAATTTTGAGTATTTTACAAGTATTACTTTATGTATTTTCTATATTATAGTAATAGTAGTTAATATTTACATTTACCCATTTTAGTGAGCTTATATAATATTTAAAAATTAATGGAAAATGGCTTCTATTGGCTCTCATCAAATTTAGTGTAACAGAAGTCTAGCAGTATGGACCAAGAGACTACACCTGAGGCTATTTCTGTGTTCATATGTTCCTGGGTAGCAGGTGTTACTTTGGAGGAAAGAAAATAGCTTCAGGTCTAGTTCTGCAGTCTTGTGATGTGAGAGTAAGCATGACTTCAAGAACTGACCCTGAGTTAATACTTAAAGGATGAAGGTGATGTCACCAGGCATGAAACGATTCCAGGACTGTTCATGAGTATTAGTGGTAGGTGGTGCTGATAAATACTCCAGTTAGGAAGTACTGAATACCTTTCTTTCCTCATACACGTCAGCAACAGACTACAAGGACATATCAGAAATAAAGTGTTCACCTTGGCCTTTAGAGACCTTTCAGCTACATTTTGTATAAGCATTAAGAATTTAATTCTGAAGGCAATTCTAAATGCAAATTTTCCATCTTATATATTGATAGAAATTGGCTATTTACTATAAAATTTTTGAAATTAAGTAAAATATATAATTAGCATTTATACTAGCACATGCAAATTTAGAATTTAAGACTTCACAATCATGGTAAGATTATTTTAATGCAACTCTGTTAATTAACTAAAATTTCCTTTAACTCTCACATGTCTTTCATTTCTCAAAACATTTTTCTAGTATTTCACCAAAGCAAGTTATCAGAAGGATATATCTTGTATCAAAGAACTCTGTTAATTCTTAGTAACTCTGGCATAAGGTTTACAAGAAAGACAATGACATTTTCATAAACTTCTGCTTTCCCTAATTCCTAAGACCACTCTAGAGAATAAGTATTTATGGATTTTTTTAAAAATTTGGATTGAAAGAGACTGGGACTTGTGTCATGAATTTTATCAAAACTTAAAACAGTTTCATCAGAAAAGCACAGGGGCCTCCCACACTCGTGATCTAATCTCACAATTACCTAGATATCCATCAACAGATCTCTAAGTACTTGTTCACTACAGATGCCAAGGTCTGACAGTTTCACTTTCAGTTTTCAGAGTATCTATTGTTTTAGTGGTATAAGAACATCATCAGAACCTCTACAAAATAATTAGTTATAACTGTGCCTTCCATTAAATTTAGTACTAGAGAAGTCTGGAAGACACAATTCACTAACCATGAAATTTGACTAAGAATTCTTCTGGGGGGAGGTCTGAATTTCAAATGAAGGCATGTCAGACTCAACTCCTCCTCCTGATTCTGTGGTGCAGGCTCCTCCAAATGGCAGCAGAAATGTATTACTGTCTAGAGATTCTGGGATGGTGCTAACGTTAAATGGTTCTGTAGAGATAAGCACAAATTAAAGAAAGATATTCTTAGAATAATATTATTATTTAAAATAAAAATGCTGTCATGACTGCTTGCCAGGGTAACCTCTTTAGAACAATTAAGTTCTTTAGGATTTTCAGTATATTACCTTAGATAGTAGAATTGTATTTTCCAATGGGGAAAAAAGTGAATTGTTTCAAAATACGACATCTCTGGCTATAATTCAACAAAATTAAAATATGCAATTATCAGACTGATATGCTCAGATACAAATTTTGATTATGAACAAAGTATGATACTTATATTTAAAAACTCAACTATTCAAAACTTCAAGCAATCACAGTGACCAAATTTAATATTGAAGGGGAAAGAAAGGGAGTCGAGTGATTCTAGCATTTTCCATAGGGAACGACTCAAGGATGAATGATAAAATCAGTTATTATGTTCAAGACTGTCAGATATGTGGGTCTGGGACAGATGAGATGTGTGGAATGGGAAAATAATGAATATAGCAACAGACACAATGGATTTGAGATATTCAAGAGGCCAGTGGGATATTCTTCAAAGTTCCACTCACAGGTCACTTTCCCTATGAAACCTTGCTGAATACTCCCGCCTCCAAATGGAATTAATTTCTCTTCTGGGATCACACAGCACTTTGTGTTTTGATAATATCATAATTATATTTTGTTTGTAGATATTTTTAGGATTGTACTATTTTATAGTTATTTGTCTTCATGTTTCTCCTGGGGCACCAGTCATTTTTTTCAGAGCTTTTTACAAATTCTTCCCCAATCTCACTTCTTAAAGGCCCACTTTATTTGTTTTCGTATCCCTAATGCCAACCCAGTGAGAGTCAACCCTGTGTTGGCGTTACAGATGATGCACAATAAACAACTGTTAAATGCATCCTCTTCTGATGAGAGCACAATGTTAATATAACCCCTAGTCAAAATTTCTTAATGTGTCGCTTAATGAACAGAATGCAATTATTTAATAAACATTTACTGAATATTAATTCCCAAGAACCATGCTAGGATCAGACTATTAAGATGAATACGATAAGCTCCTCATTCTACTGAAAGTCTTGAATAGTGTAGCGTTATAAACTTTTCATTAGATGCCTTCAGTAGTAAGATTTGTTGTGCCAGGATTCTGACCCCTCTGAAGCCGAGCTCTGCCTAGTTCACACTTTGGCTGCGGGCTGTCCTTTGCAGGGGACGGGGAGCCTGGTGGGCTGCTGTCTGTGAGGCCGCACAGGGTCGGACACGACTGAAGCGACTTAGCAGCAGCAGCAGCAGCAGCAGCCGTCCTATGCAGGCCCTTACCCTTCTGTAGCAAACACATTATTTTCATGATACGAACTGCAGGTTACCTAGTCCTTTTACGTAATGCTTACATACACCCAGGTTGGTTTATTTTCCACGAAGTGTTTTCTCTGTAATATGCATATCCCATATAAAAGTTCTGTTAATGGCCAAGTACCAAAGTTGTCTCTGCTGGTCAGTCAATCACTTATTTTCTATACAATTCTACCTTAATTGACACGCAAAACCTACCAAAAATACAAACACAGAACAAAAGTATCTTCATGGTATGTATATATTTATTATTTTGAATGCTGGCTTACACGATTTCAAACTATAGAGTTATAAAGTGGGAAAAATAGTCTTTCTATTGTGTGACTCAATTAGAATTTAGAATTTGCATCTAATTCTTCATATGACATGTGGCTCGGTGGTTAAGAATCCTCTGGCCAACGCAGGAGATGCAGACTTGATACCTAGGTCAGAAGGCTCCCCTAGAGTAGGAAATGGGCAACTCACTTCAGTATTCTGGCCTGGAGAATCCCATGGACAGAGGAGCCTGGAGGTCAACAGGCCATGGGGTTGCAAAGAGTCAGACACAACTGAGTATACACTGCGTAACTAAATCAAATTCATGCTTGCTTAGTTGATGATTAAAACAAAAAAAGCCAAGACAGTGACTAAACCTGCTTTAGTTTTGTTTTTAAAATTTTGAAAGTGGTTAAGTACAAACCAAAGGCAAATCATATTTTCAACAATAAGTGCTGATGAGGACACACCAGCACTATTGACCCCACTGACCCCACTGAAATATTTGTGAATCTAAAGGTTTACATGACATTATTTGTACCTACAACAGATTGAACATATCTTGCAGATCAACCTACAAAACTGAAGTACTTAGCATAGTGCTTTACTTATAATTAATACTCAACAGAAATTTCATTAACTGAATTATAAGATGCATGTTACCAACAGAAATTTTCACTTAGGGGAGTCCATTAGGCTGAAGGCAACTTTGAAATACTGTAAAAGAGTGAGCTATTTCTCTCCGAAAGTAATGAAGTCTGACAGTTTGAAGCCTGTAATAAGATACTGACTTAATACTAATTTTCTAATAATACGGTATTGCTAAATCCTAATATGGGGTTAGTCAATGATAGTAAAAACATAAAAAGGAGTCACATTCATAAATGTGTGCCCAGGGCCTAATACGTGACCCTGGTAATGTATACCATTTCCACTCTAAATAGAGTAGAAACAGAATCCCTGCCCCTAGGCCCCAGTCAATTTACTTATCAGGATTCAAGGCCAACGCAATTGGTCTCTCTTTTTCAGATTTTAAGGGGCTTCCCCAATAGCTCAGTTGGTAAAGACTCCACCTGCAATGCAGGAGGCCATGGTTCAATTCCTGGGTCAGGAAGATCCCTTGGAGAAAGGATAGGCTACCCACTCTAGTATTCCTGGGCTTCCGCAGTGGCTCAGTTGGTAAAGAATCTGGCATTTTAGGGAATTCCCTTGGTGGTCCAGTGGTTAAAACTGTGCGTCCAATGCAGGGAGGGCAGGTTCAATCCCTGGTTGGTGAACTACGATTCCCATGTGCCACTCAGCATGGCCAAAAAAAATAAAGTTTTAGGCATTTACCACTTCTTCCTTTGCCCCAATTCATACAATAAAATCCTGATGCTTCTTTCTCCATTTTATTTAGTGTAACTTTTTTAACAACTTAAAGCCATTTTTCAAATCCCACAAATTTAACTTGATACATCGTAAAAAGCACTGGATTCAAGTCAAAGAGGCTTGGGAGACCTAAATTATAGCTCCGTCTGCACCATGAGAGAGACAAACTCTAGGCTTTGTGAGGTTTCAGCTTCCTTGTTTCAGAATGAGGGGATTGGAAAATATTCTCTCTGGTCCTGCTACTGCTGCTAAATCACTTCAGTCGTGTCCAACTCTGTGCAACCCCGTAGACGGCAGCCCACCAGGCTCCTCCGTCCCTGGAATTCTCCAGGCAAGAATACTGGAGTGGGTTGCCATTTCCTTCTCCGATGCGTAAAGTGAAAAGTGAAAATGAAGTTGCTCAGTCCTGTCCGACTCTTAGCAACTCCATGGACCGCAGCCTACCAGGCTCCTCCATTCATGGGATTTTCCAGGCAAGAGTACTGGAGTGGGGTGCCATTGCCTTCTCTGCTCTCTGGTCCTAGTAGGCGATAGAACACAATGATTCTATCAAATACAAATCTGATGCACAAGAGGCTAAAGAACTTGTGTTAAGGATCCCTTGCTGCTTGAAATTCTCTCCTCCTTTGGCTTCAGGGTTGGATGTCTCCTACTTTTTTGCCTCTCCCTTCACTCTGTCTGCTTACCTCTTAAGTGTATTTTCCCGTTTTTTGTTTTAAACTACCTCTTTTCACTCCACGTTTCTCTAGGTGGTTTGACCCAAACTGTGGCTTCAACTCCCCTCAGATGCTGATACCCCTCCTCACGTCAGTACTGCCGACACCTCTTGGATGCTTCCCAGGTGCTTCTAGTTTACTAGAATCCCAACTGAACTGCCATTCCCCCAAATGTGCTTTTCCTGTGTCCTCTGTGAGAAACCTGAGTCATCCTAAACCCCCACTTCTCCTTTGCTTTCCGCATCAACTCCATCACCAACTTTTGTGCTCACTTTATCTCCTAAACATTTTCTGGAATTGTTAAGGCTGGTGTGTTTTGTGCCCCATCCCCGGAACCCCACCCCACCCCACCATGTTGAAGCCCTAACTCTCAGGATGACTGTCTTTGGAGACAGAGTGCCTTTAGGGAAGTAGTTAAGGTTCAATGAGGTCACAAGGGTGGGGCCCTGTTTGATAAGGTAGTGTCCTCCTAAGAGACCCCAAAGAGCTGGCTCTCTGCACACAAACACACAGAGGAAAGGCTAAGTGAAGGCAAACCAAAAAGGCAGCCCTCTGTCAATTACAAGCAAGAACCCAGACCCCAAATCTGACAGCATGAAGGTCTTCTACTTCCAGTCTCCAGGGCTGTGAGAAAATAAGTCTCTGCTGTGAGGCAACTCAGTCTATGGTGCTGGGTTATGGCAGCCCAAGCAGACTTCCCTCCATTGGCTACCTGTACCCAGGGCAGCTCATCTCTTCCCTATGGTCTGGCCATGTTCTCACCTACTCAGCATCTCACTGTGGGTTAGAGTCAGATTACTGGGATTGGGTCCTGGCTGTGCCATTTGACTGTGTAAACTTGAGCAAGCTACTTAATCTGTGTGTCAGTAACATGATACTATTAAGAGTAGGATGGTTTCAACATGTGATACATGTAAAATGCTTCCAACAGTGCTTGGCACATTAAATGCATTCAATGAAAGTTAGCTGTTACCATCCTCTATATTACCAGAATAAGCCACCTCAACCACAGAGCGTCCCATGTCAGTCCACAGGCTCCCCACCAGCGACAGGATGAAGTCCAGACACCATAGCACAATTTAGGGGCTCCATACAAACTTGCAAGCCCCACCACAGCAACTCGGGTGAACCTTCCACTCCTACTCTGGGCTCACTCACATCGTTCCTCACCACCCGTACTCCAGCAGTACTGAATTCCACAGTTCCCCTTAGTTCCTTAATTCTCAGGACTAATTTCCTCTGCAGTAATGCTCCTTGGCCTTCACTTCACCTGGGCAACTCCTACTCATTCTTCTGGATTCCACTTGGATGTTCCCTCCTCACCACAGGAAGCCTTCACAAACTCCTCAGTCTGAGTTTCAAACCTTTCTTTGTTCTTTTCATACTTTACACAAGGCTTTGTCACAACACTTCACCATTATAATACCAAGCTGACCAACTTGTTGTCTTTGTTTTCCACTAGACAGAAAACTCAAGATCAGAGAGCAGATTTTATTCTTTTTTGTACCACAGTATTTATTAATAAAAACCTGACACACAGTTAACATTCAATAGATGTTTAACATTCAATAAATGAATGGAACTGAACTCTGGAATTTGGACCATCTTTCCCATACTTACCATTGCTATCTAGTTCAAGTTATTTCCCATTTGAAACAATGCAAAGAATTTCCTGTCTTTAATCTCTTTTCTCTTTACCATCCTTTAAACAGCTGACAGAACTTATCAAAACACAAGTATCTTATCCTATAGATTCTAGATTCAAAACCTCTGGGCTTCTCACTACAAAAGAACAAAGTCTCTTCCTTAACAAGGCACACAGATCCTTCAATCTATCAATACTTCTCTGCCTCATCTCTTTATGCTTCTGAACTCTTGCTACACCGAACCTCTTACTGTTGCTAGAAGTTCCACCTTTTCAAACCTCCTGCCTGTGCATACACAGGTCCCCCTGCCAGGAGTGACCTTCTTTCTTACACCTGGAAAACTCAAATTCATTTAACATAACCTAATATTTTATGTCACCTCTTGTACCAAGTCTTTTGGATTTCTGCTGGGAGAATTAGTTGCTTTCTTCTCTCTGTTCCCACGGTATATTTTTTCTTCTGACATGACACTAAAAGTTGTAACTTTGTCTTACCCTTTGAGCTCAAGGGCAAGGACTGAGTCATACTCACGTCTGAATAGCCTAGGACCTAGAACTGCCTCTGACCTACAGTAAGAACGCCATGGGCTTCCCTGATAGCTCAGTTGGTAAAGAATCCACCTGCAATGCTGGAGACCCCAGTTTGATTCCTGGGTTGGGAAGATCCCCTGTAGAAGGGATAGGTGACCCACTCCAGTACCCTGGCCTGGAGAATTCCATAGGCTGTTTAGTCCATGGGGTCGCAAAGAGTTGGACACGACTGAGTGACTTTCACTCACTCACTCAAGAACTCAGTATGTACAAACATTTAAAAATAAATGAACAAAATGACTAGAAAAAACGAGATGGCTTATAGAGTGTCATACTGTCATACTAAGAATACATACTGAGTAAAATCGTATTAGATCACTATTTTTCAAACTGTAGGTCATGATGCATTATGAGAAGACTTCAAATAACTGAAAACAGAAGACATTACATGCAACAGGGCTGGTTACTCATTCACACAACTTTGTTTCAGTTACATGTGTGTATGTATACACGGTTGAAATGTAAATGTTTTCGCCACTGTGGAGTGTGGTTTTAAAAATCAGCTTGGAAAACTGCACATGACCATGTCTTAGTTTAGTATGATTTATTTTTTGTGTTGACCCCAACTCTAATATAATGCCCATGATGGAGTTTGAAGACCATTCAATAAGATATGAAAATGTCAGGCAGAGTGGGTTCATAGCACAGCTCATGGTGATACCTTATAAAACTTTTCCTAAAAAAAAAATATTGTATTTAGCTTAATTACTTCCTTTTATGTATTTCAGTGTTTTATGTGGCAGTGTAAGAAGAGATAGTTCAGTAACCTTGTTAAAATCCTCAGATTGCCATCGTTGTTCAGTCGCTAACTCATGTCCAACTCAGCAACCCTATGGGCTATTGCATGCCAGGCTTCCCTGTCCTCCACTATCTCCCGGAATTTGCTCAGATTCACATCCATTGAGTCGGTGATGCTATCTAGCCATCTCATCCTCTGCCACTCCCTTCTCCTTTTGCCTTCAATCTTTGCCAGCATCAGGGTCTTTTCCAATGAGTTGGCTCTTCCCATCAGGTGGCCAAAGTACTGGAGCTTCAGCATCAGTCCTTCCAATGCACATTCAGGGTTGATATTCTATAGGATTGACAGGTTTGATCTTTTTAGATATCACAGGATATTTAGAATCACCTTGGGTTCATGTTTGGACATTAGCTTTGGCTTGTTTTATTTATCAATTCATCCACTGATTCAAGTTAACTGAATCCATAAGAGAGTAAATTTATAAACAATACCAATTTATTGATTTATAATAGGAGATACTAATTCCACCATAAAGATTCATGAAGTATCTCATTCACGACAGGAAGTGAGGTACATATGCAGGAAAATGGATGCTAGTGATTTATGTTAGGTATCCTTTCCTAGTAGAAGGACTTTCCCAGAAGACACTGCCTAGCACTATGCCTGGCACCTCAGAGCAACACTTAACATCTCTTAGCTGAATAAAATTAGAGATTAGAATGACACCCAGAGGCAAGAAAGAGGGTTAAGTTGGAGAGATAATGATAGGTTTTTATCTATTTCCTATTTTTACCCTGTGGTTAATCACCACTGGTCATCATAATTGAGACATCCTTTCCCCAGAAACTACAGACTACTTAAAGACACTCTTCCTCCTTTTTGCGGCAGATGACGCACTTAAAGAAGGATGTCTACCTGCCTAACAACAAAAAAACTTTTTAAACAAACAAACGAGAGAATCAAATCAATCTTATAATTTACTTAGAGGAGTGGATATATGGTGACTCTTTCTGATCATATTCCATAAATAGCATAGCCCAGCTCTCGTGAGAGCTGAATAGTGTAACAAGTTAGTCTTACAAAGGCCTAGAGAAAAGTTCAGCAAAGGCCCATGGGCAAAATCTTACCTGCTGCTGGTTTTCATAAAGTTTTATCAGTACACAACCATTCCCAGTCATTTTTCTATTGTCAGTGACTGCTTGGACACAACAACAGCAGAGTTGGATAGTTAATGGCAGAAACTGCATGGCCTACAAAGACTAAAATATTTATCAACTAGTCCTGTTATTAGTCAGCTCAGACCACTATAACAAAATACTACCATAGACTGGATGGCTTATAAACAACTGGAACTTATTTTTCACGGTTCTGGAGGCTGGAAGTCTGAGCTCTGGATGCCAGCTCTGGGGAGAGCCCTTGCCCCAGGGGGCAGACCGCTGACTTCTTGTTGTAACCTCACATGGTAGAGAGCAGAGAGGGAGAAGGCTCTTTGACCCTTTGTTGTTGTTTAGTTGCCCAGTCATGTCCCAGTCTTTGCAACTCCATGGACTGTAGCCTGCCAAGCTCCTCTGTCCACAGGGATTCTCCAGGTAAGAATACTGGAGTAGATCGCCAAGTCCTTCTCTAGGGGATCTTCCCAAACCCGGGATTGAACCCATGTCTACTGGACTGGCAGGCAGATTCTCTACCACTGAGCCACCAAGGAAGGCTCTTTTGACCCTTACAAGGGCACTAATCCCATTCATGAGAGCTGGATCTTCATGACCTCAACTAATCCTAATTCCTTTCCAAAGGCCCTACCTCCTAATTCCATCATGTGCAGGGTAGGGGTTTCAACATATGGGTTTGGAGGACACAAAACATCCAGTCCACAAAAGATCCTTTACAGATACTTTGCCGACCCATAGAGAGTACTAGTACTGTATGTTGCTAAGAGCATAGCTACATCTATTAGAAGCCAACAAGCAAGTGATACGGTTACTAAACTATAATGGGAACTGAGGTTCCTAATCAGGACTCCTGCTTTGATAGACCATCTTAACTCAACGAGGAGGGAGACACCTGCAGGCAAAGTCAAAATTTTCTGCAGGAAAAAGTTTTGAGTTCAACACATGAACAAGTGCTCAGTTATGTATTTAATCTGTTAACCATGCTTCTACAGATGGTTCTCTCTGGCAAAGACTGCTTTTTTCAGTAAGCCACAAGAACTTCTGGGAGAAATAATGTCTCAGGACTTCCCAAAGGGAGCATTTTATGATTTGTAACAGAACCGCCATATCACGCCAGAACAAGTGGGCATCACAGCTGGAGTCAACACAGCAAGAAGGTAGAGTAAAACAAGACATGAGCAAGACAAGTGAGGTGTTTATTTAGAACAATGGAACTTTGATGTGTTTCAATACATGAGAAGCTGGACATGTAAGACATACATGAATATCAGTAACACAATGGCCTCTGTTGGAATTAGTATAACTTATCTTTTGTTTCTTTCATTTTGTAATCAAAACTCTTGAAAAGTGTTTGAAAAATACACTATTTTTCAAGTAGGAAGGAAACTAATTTTATGATATCATTTAGTGGAAAAAAAAAAACACACACACACACAAACCAAAATGGGAAGAAATGATGAAGAATTACTATCCAGGAAGGAACGGACGTAACTGCTTAAATCAATGTTTATTGTCTAACATGGCACTGCTGAATATTCTGATTCTCTTTCCCTTACACCCCATATCCAATCCACCAGTACACTCTGACTCTAGTCATTTCCTACCACCCCTGGCTGAAATAGAATCTGAACTACCAGTGTCTCCCTTGGATGGCAGATGCCTCAACCTGAGCGTCCCTGCCTCTGTTCCACAAAAGCATTCAGAATGACCTTCCTAAGCACAAATCTGATCATGTTCTTTCCCTGGTTAAAACCTTTCAGTGGGTTCCTTACCAAAAAAAAAAAAATTGGCTGCACCAGGTCTTTGCTATGGCATCTTTAATCTTTATTGTGGCATACAAACCCTTAGTTGCGGCATGTGGGAATCTAGTTCCCTACCAGAGAACTAGAACCCAGGCCCCTGCATTGGGAGCACAGTCTTAGCCGACTGGACCACCTTGATGGATTCCTATTATGGAAAAAACCCAAATCCAAGTTCCTTACCTCCTAGTTAACAAGACTCAAATAATCTGAACTAACTCTCTGAACATCTCCTACCATTCTATTCCAAAATGAGTTCACATTCTCGTCATAGGAACCTTACCTTCCTGTTGCTGGCCAAACAGAATCTTGCCTCAAGACACTTATAACTTGCTCTTTTCTCTGACTCTAATCTCCTCCACCTATTATTCAGTCTTAATTCCAGTTACCTCAAAAGCAGTTTTCTCAGTCACCCTCTGCTACATTTTCCTCACAGTATTTGCTCATACTATGGGAAGTAATAAGTAGTACTATACTAGTATCAGCGCATACGACGATACTAAGTAGTATGTGCTTGCTGTCTTCCCCTCACCTTCTAAAATGTAAGCATTCCTTGAGGGCAGACATCATTTCAGTTCTGTATTATCAGTGCTGGGAACAGTGTCTGGAACATACAAGTGCTTAATGCAATTTTATTGATTAGCTACAAAACGTTCGACAGATCATCTCTTTCTCAGCAAAGCTCATGTGCTTTGAAATGTAATTAATCAAACACTGCTATTTGGTAAGTATTTTCCAATTATTTAAATAAAATAGTTACTATTTTGGTCACTCAGAGGCATTGCATTAGAAAGTGTTTTATTTTTAGCAACTAGATAGCTTCTAAAAATGCTAACATTAACACCAAGTTTGCAATGATGGGAACACCTGATACATGCACTGTCCGGTAAGGTAGATTACTGAGGACTCGACATGTGACCAATGAAGCAAGAGTTGGATTTTTAATTTCATTTCAGTGAATTTGAAGTTAAATTTAAATGGCTACATGCAAGTACTGGCTATCAGGCAGGACAGTGCACCTCTGTGAAAGTTAGATGTGAGCAAGCAAATGAAAGACTGCTAGATGCTGTTAGAAAGAAGATAAAGTTCAAGGTGAACTGAGGCAGAACAGGAGGTTAGAGAGGGAGGCAGAAGCCATATAACAAAGAAATCCGTTTTAAAGCTGAATCATAAAATTTCCAGTATTTGACCAGTTTTGATTTTCAATTTTATATACTATAATGTGTTACGGAATTTAAAACACTTTCTAAACTCTGTAAAAAGCAACAGGGATTTTCAAATTTAAGACAACCTAGTCAATTACTAATTGATACTAAAAATATAAATAAGAAGTAACCTCGAGGTAATCTATGTTCCATTTATAATCAGATTCAGAGCTTACCTTATGCTTCACAATATGGTTCTACTGTGGGCAGCCTAATAACTAAGGTAGTTTGAAAGATCAATTATATTTATATACTAAAGTTAGCTGTATTTAAACTGCATTGGTGAAAAGCATCTGTGTTCTTTTCCTCTCAATTTTAAAAATTTTATTATTTTTGCCACACTTGTGAGCTCTTAGTTCCCTGACCAGGGATTGAACCTGGACCCTTGGCAGTGAAGGTAGAGTCCTAACCACTGGATGGCCAGAGAATTCCCTCCTCTCAATTTTAAGAGAAGAAATATTGCCAAAATTGGTTAGCTTATTTGAATGTCACATCAGAGAATTATTCTGATTAAAATACATATTTATCAATAAAATATTTCTCTTTGGTTAATATTCACCCATACAGATGTCAGGCAATATATACAATGACTTAAAAAATCTCTCCCCATCTTTTATTAGATTTCCTGATTTTCTTGAATTCCTTTCTGACCTCTAGGTGCCTTTTAAAAAAACCTCATTTCTGACAAAATAAAATCATAGCTCCTTTGTTTTAGCCTGGTATTTAGTTACTGTCCTAGCAAAATATAATACAGAATTTAGAATACATTTTTATTTTTATATTAAGAATTACATGAAAATATCAATCTTTCAGGTAATATAATTTAAAGAACATCTTCTACAATAGTACAGCCATATCCATTATCCTATGTTATCTTTGAGGTAAGGAATTATCTTCAGCTGTACTCTTGTTAGAAGTTATTCCAGTTTCAGCATATTAGCACTTTATTTCCAAGTTTAAATTACAGTATTTTAGGCAGCCATGTATAATGATATTTCCCTACACCAGAATCACAAAGTTGAGTGGCTGAGAATGTGTTAGTCTTCAGATGAAATGAACTGCCTAGGACACTGCCACATGGGAAGAGTCAGGAACAAAACCATAACTATGATCACAGCATCAGAAGGTTAAACGCTGTTTTATCTTCAAATTTTAAAAACAGTTTTCATCTCAGAGTAATGTTTTAAGCCTTTATACTTGTGATACTGTTGGGAATAACACATGCAAAAACAGATATACAATAAAAAATTTAGTGCTATTGTTTTTTTAAAAAGTGAATTCCCAGGCATTTTATATAGTACAAAACAAAGTGCAACAATTCAATATTTTAAGCATTAGAAGAAATAATCTAGCTTATCCCCGAGTCTCTTAAAGGGATTACTTGCACTAAATTATTCAACATGATCTAGTCATTTTCAATACACCAGAATAGGTAAAAATGTCTCACAATAGCAAGATAAGTTCTTCTAGCAGGTGGATGTGACTCTTACAGGAGCAACAGCAATTTCCTTTTGAACAGAAAAGGGCATTTAGGCTTTCCCACTCTGGTGTGGTTACAACTATCCCCATAGAGGCTCCTCCTGACCTCTATGGCATGCCAGCCTCTGTGATCATCTTTTAATATACAACAGGGCATAAGAAGTCTGTTATATTCTTCTTTGTATTCCCAGGACTCACTCCAGTGTCTGGCAGATAATAAGAATTTAATAGTGTTTGTTAAATAAATTTAGCAATAGGTGAAAAAAAATCCTTTGTTTTCAGGGAAAGATACCACTGGCTTTTCTGGGGGAGGCAAGTTCATGATGAAGCTAAACAAAACCACCTAAGGTCATCCCAAGGCCAAGACATTTCTTTACTTTTAAAATCCAGGTGTTGAGTCAATCTATACTATTTACAGTAACATGAAAGATAGAAAACTCTTATTCTAAACATTTTCTAAGATTCTACAACATGTTTTGCTTTTCCATTTCGGCTTCTAATAATTCCTTTCAACTAAGTTTAACCTAAATTTTGCTTTGAGTTGATCCCCTGAATGGAATACTGTTTGCTCACTTTAGAAAATGTAAAAGGATACTGAATCTAATCACAAGGAAACACCAGACAAATCCCAAACAAGGATCATTCTTCTAAAAAAAGGGAAGGCCTGTGTTCTTCCAAAATTTCAATGTCACAAAAGACAAAGACTATGGACATGTTACAAAACAGACTAAAGATACACAACTAACTGCATAAACCTACACTCAATCCCACACTGGGAAGGGGCAAAATGGCATAAAAGATGTTATTGGACCAACTGATAAAACTGAAATAAAAACAGTGAAATATCAAGGTTACACTGACTCAAGTTAACTGTAATTCTCAGGAATTACACACTTAAGAATTTAGGGATAGAGGGCTGTGATGTATGAACTACCCTTGAATGATTTAGAGACAACATTGTAGAGACCCATACATGTGCACCAAGAGTGAACACACGGGAGCATTAAAGATAAACGATAAGGCTAATGAGACAAAAATCTTAATAGACAAATTGAGGTAAAAAGTATACAGGTGTGTTTTTTCAACTTATCAACTTATAAGTTTGAAATTACCTTCAAATGACTAAAAACAGGTAATCAGAAAAGGGCATTCTCTTTTTCTCAGTATATTCTTTCAAGGTAGCCAACTCCAAAGGTCCTTCCTGGTTCTGCTGTGAGTCTCCTCTCCTGTTTGTTTAGACACTTGTTTTCAATTCTCTTATAAATAATTGTGTTTTTGTTTATTTTCACTGTTCAAACGATCTAACTTCTTTTCTAGGGAAACCTATTGAAAATACTGCATTTACTCCAAAATAAAATAGCAGAGATAATTTACAACCTTTCTGAACAGAAACAACAGGTACAACCCAGGTGTTCTAGGTTTTAAGTTCATAATACATAATTAAAAATATTTTCAGAAAACTGTAATCACCTCTGTAAGGCCTACAAAAGTGGAGTAAGACCTATCTCTCTCATTTGGTAGATTAAAATCTAATGGGAGACAAAGATATAAACTATGATCTGAAAAGAGTCAGAAACAACAAAGCTGGTATTTCTGCTGCTGCATAACATACTTCCCCAAACTTGGGAGCCTAAAACAACAAACATTTATTGTTTCATTGTGCTTCTGTGGCCAAGAACCCAAGAGGACTCAGTGGCAGACAAGACGTAGGTGGGGCCTCCAGTCCTCCCAGGGCTTGACTGGGGCTGCAAGGTCCACTGCCTGGGTGGCTCACACACGCAGACCAGTTCGTGGGAAGGAAGCCTGAGTTCCGCATCTGATGGACTCTCCACAGCGCTGCTCCAGTGCATGCAGGACATGGCAGCTGGCTTCCCTGGGAGTGAGCGATTCAAGAGCACACAAGAGGAGCCACTATGTCTCTTAGGACCTAGCTTCAGAAGTCACACACTGACATTTCCAGTGTCCTACTGGTCATACAGGTCAACCCTACTTAGTACACGAGGGGACTTCACCAGGGCATGAGTAACACGGGGCAGGGGTCACTGGGGGCTGTCTTGGACACTAACTGCCACAAAAGATAGAAGATACCAAGGGAGGACAGAGAAGGTGCAAATAACTCCATTCCCTTGGCTGCCAATGACAAAAAACTATTAGGTGATTATCTCTGGGGTATAGTCTTTTAAGTTTAGTTCTTCACTCAGAAAGTACGCCGTAACTGTGACAGAGAATGTGACAGTCTGGCAATATTCCTCCCTCTTTTACCTGGGCACATGGTAGAATGTATCCAAAGAAAGCTTCTCGGTTGTTATACTCAGGTACTGGGAACCCACCACCCACACTTATTCCACTCCAGACCTGCACATCTTGGTCTCAGCCTGTACAGATGTTTGCTACATACTCCTTAGCTTGAAGTTAAATATAGAATTGCCCCCAACCAACAGATACCTCAAATGCAAGAGAATCTTATCCCATTCACAGAATTAGAAGCTCAGAATCCTAGAATTACGGGGGATTTTACTGTTTAAAAATTATATATTTATTCATTAACCTGCACCAGGTCTTAGTTGCAGCACACAGGTTCTCTGACCTTTGCTGGAGCACTTTGTGTGGAATCACTAGTTGCAGCATGTGAACTCTTAGTTGCGGCATGGGTGGAATCTAGTTCCCTGACCAGGGATCAAACCTGGGTCTCTTGCATTTGGAGCATGGAGTCTTGGACTACTGGATCACTGGGGGAAGTTCCACAACAGATTTTAGAAAACTTCATCTCTTCTTTTAAAGAAATGGGATGAAAACTTTAAAAAGTGGATTGTCAATGGTAAAGAGGGAGTGAGACTTGCAGAAGAGTTGTGATGAGAACTGCAGGATGCATCATCTGCCCATAAATGCTACCGAAACAGGCAACAGAAATCCAGACCAAGGCACGTCCCCATGAGGTTCCAACCACCACCATGAAGGTATACTGAACACATACGCTTCCATTCTCTCTAGTAACCACTGACCTTTAGCAAACTGTTTCCCCACCAAATGTACAAAGGCTTCAATCCAAAATAGTGCATCATGTGCTTGTTTTTCTAACGGAAATGTTGGATTAAGTCTGATCCACCTACAATTTATTGTTCTGTGATCAGTAGAAGGCACATAAAAGATGACTGGAATAACGCAGCTAGCATAAACAAGTACTATACTTGATATGAACCTCATTACATCATAGAACACAATTGATTATAGATGGGTTAGCGCCATCTTTCCCCCTTTTTCCTTCAGTTACTCTCCATTAAAGAGGAGGGGGCTTCCCTGGTGGCTCAGATGGTAAAGAATCCGCCTGCAATGTGGGAGACATGGGTTCGATTCCTAGGTTGAGAAGATCTTCTGAAGAAGGGAATAGCTACCCACTCCAGTATTTTGGCCTGGAGAATTCCATGGGGTCGCAAAGAGTCAGATGTAACTGAGTGACTTTCACTTTCGAGGAGGCGGCATGCACATGCAGATTACCTGTGACTGGCAATTAAGTACTGAGAAGCACTAGTGCCTCCCATGTTATTTCCTGGGACATTCCCCGTGAATACCCCCAAGGATATGCTGCTTTTCACAAAATGATTTACATCCAGTGTTAAATAGTTAAGGTACTTTTCATAATCACCAGGCATCACAGGCATTGTGGATCTGATAGCAGGACTAAGTCTATAAAAAGCAGGGCAAAAAAAAAAAAAAAGCAGGGCAAAGGCAACGAAGTTCCAAAATTATGTCACAGGCTATTGCTTTTCCTTCTCTTTTTCTAAATTGGGCCACTGCTGTTTCCTCACTAAAGGAGCTGGCTTCTGCAAAGTGAACAACATAGTAGTACCTAGCATAAAACAGGTGCTCCATAAATGCTAAGGCCCTCTCTTCTTTTTCAACTGGACTTCTCCTGTGTTTTATGAAGACAGAAAAACAAAATGGAAGATTTTCCTGTTGCTTAGGAAAAATAACTAAAGCTTGTTTAGAGAATGTACCTACTAATACAACATGAAAGAAGCCAGTTATCTGGTATGCGTGAGTGCTGAAATGGCATAGAGTAATGTAGGGTTGGATGAAAAGGATTGAAAAGTGGAAGGAAAATCTTACTAAGAAAAGATTCCTATAACCCATTCCTGATTTCTCCCATAGCAAAAATTTTTTGATTTTGAAATGTTAAAAACAGCATCTATAAAGGTGGGAAAAGGGCCCTGTATCAGTTTATGTGAGCTGCAGTAACAAAATACCACATCAGTGATTTATTTCTTCACAGCTAGAAGTCCAAAATGAAGGTATCAGCAGGCTGGTTTCCTGAGGCCTTTCTCCTTGGTTTACAGAGAGTTGCTTTCTCACTGGGTCCTCACATGGCCTTTCCTCTGTACATTGCACATTTGTTTCCTTATCTCTTCTTATAAGAATAAGAACACCAGTCATAATGGATTAGGATCCACCCTAAAGATTTCATTTTAACCTAATCACGCCTTTAAAGAACTTATCTTCACATACAGGCACATTCTGAAGTACTGGGGGTGAAAAGTGTCAACATATGAATTTTGGCAGAGGTGGGGAGCCCAATTCAGCTCTTAACAGGCCCACACATTGTCAGCACTGTTGTTTGCATTTATAGTGCACTGACTGCATCTCTATTTATTTACATGTCACATATGTAAATAAAGTAACACAGCATGATGATCTGAATTTATTAAAAAGCATCTCTTTTCTGCAGAAACCCAAATCTATAAACTGCACACAAAGTGTGGTGATTTACTTGATAACGTGCCAGGGCTGACCAGCCCAAGGTGGTGGGTGGACCACAAGGAGCACCAAAGATCTCTTTCCTAATCGAAGCTTCCTCACTGGCTTGCACAAATCCTAAAATCCTTCTATTCGTTCAGTGGCACTTTGTTTCCTCTGAAAATGTAAATAATCTCTGGAAGAGTAATATGTTAACTGATCATTAGCCACTAACATCTTAGGGTAGAACAACTAAGACTGCAGTCTTAAAATATTATGAATTCCATCAAATGGAATTTTGTTACTGCTCTGCTACAGGAATGTTAACAACAGTCTTCTTTAATGATAATTCTAGTCTAGGCCATTCATGATTTTTTTTTTTTAAAGACACTGAGACAAATCTGTATAAAAACATTCCCTCACCTAATAAAGAAACCTGACAAGAGTAAGAGGAAGGTGATGAAATTAACATTTTTGAGTACCTGCTCTGTATCAGGTACTGTTATAAATTTTAGAAAGCAAATTATTCACTCTTAAAAATAATTCTATATAGTAGTATTAACTGCATTTACAGATGACGAAACGGGCTCAGATACAGTAACATCAGAGTTTGCTGATAGGTAAGGAGAGATTAAAACCCATGTCTGGTTCTGTGGCTTGTTTGGTGGGTACATGTGGTCAAGCTACTAGTGCTGAGCTCTAGTTTCCTCCTTTTAAAAATAAAGGTGATAACAGTAGATAACCCTACTTTTCATAGCACTGTTGTGAGGTTTATGTGAGTTGATGTGCACATAAAACAGTGTGGTGGAAGGCAGCAGAACTGATGTACAGCTTCTGAGACTAGACCTTGTCACCTTCTGCTCTGTCCCCCTGAACACTTCCACTGCCTTGTTAAAAAGTCCAAGGGAGACTACGAATGAGGAGAGATAGCCTGGAGACAGAGATGAAGGCCCAGCTGACACAGAGCACCTTGGCCTCAGATCCTTCACCCTAGGCCAGCTGCCAACTCACAGCGCCTGCACAAGTGGATCCAGGTGAGACCAAGAGAACTTCAGTCACCTACAGAATTAGCACAAATGATAAGGCATTCTGGAAATCCAGAGTACAACAGAGGCTAGAGACACTTAAGCATCCTACCACGCACAGGAAGGCCCACTCCTCCCCAAAAGGATTCCGGTTCCAAATGTTAATAGCACTGAGGTTGAAACTCAGTTATCTGTAATGGAATGGTGGCTAGGATTAAGATGGTAGCGGGGAGAGGTGGACAAGTGCTGAGATTCTGGATGTATTTTTAAGTATTTTTAAAGCAGAGCTGACCATATTTGCTGAGAGATTAAATGGACAGTATGAAGGAAAAACAGGCATCAATGATGACACCAAAATTTCTCACCTGAGCTATTAAAAGGATGAAGTGCCTCGTACTAAGATGAGGAGGGTGGTGGGAGCAGCAAGTAGGGGAACAAGAGCTTTGTTTTTATTTGGGAGTGAGAAGTAACAGATGGAAATGCAAGCATCAAATTTTGGATAAACTAAATTTGAAATACCTATCCACTTGGCACCAAGTGAATAAAATTATCAAGCAGGCAAATGGATATGTGTCTGAAGTTCAGGGGCAAGGCTGGGGTTGGAGAAATAAACCTGGAACTCTTAGCATCTGTACAGTATTTACAGCTATGGGACAGGCTAGTATTATTTAGAGAGCAAATGTAAACTGAGACAAGATCTGAGCTCTGAGGCATTCAAATGTCAGGAGGAGGAACCAGTAAAAGATACTAATAAGATAAAGAAGACAACTTGAGGTAAGAGGAGGAGAGAAAACAATGATCAACAGTGTCAAATGCCGCTCAGACATCAAAAGAAAAATGAGGGCTAAGAAACGATCAAATCCAGTCACAAGGAAGCCAACACTGGTGTGGAAATGAACAGTTTTGGTGGGGCTGTAGGAATGAAAATCTGAGTGGCCTGGACTCGATACTAGCTATAAACAATGATCCACTCTTTTGAAGCCTTTGTAAAGCTGAGTAAAGAAACAATAATATCTGGAAGGGATTTTCTTTTCTACCAATTTATTTTATATATGCACATGCATAGAAAAGTATATAGTGTGACAATTCCCTTATATCTACCACAGAGATTCAAATTTTACCACTTTCACATTAGTTTTCCCTATATACATATATATACATACACATATACACACATCTGAATACTGAAGATAACTTCACCTCTAAATATACTTCAGATACACCTCCTTACAAAAGGCCTTTCTCCTGCAAAAGTAATAACCATAAATTCAGTTCAGTCGCTCAGTAGTGTCCGACTCTTTGTGACCCCATGAATCGCAGCACACCAGGACTCCCTGTCCATTAACTCCCGAAGTCCACCCAAACCCATGTCCATTGAGTTGGTGATACCACCCAACCATCTCATCCTCTGTCGTCCCCTTCTCCTCCTGCCCTCAAACTTTCCCAGCATCAGGGTCTTTTCAAATGAGTCAGCTCTTCGCATCAGGTGGCCAAAGTAAAGTATTGGAGTTTCAGCTTCAACATCAGTCCTTCCAATGAACACCCAGGACTGATCTCCTTTAGGAGGGACTGGTTGGATCTCCTTGCAGTCCAACGGACTCTCAAGAGTCTTCTCCAACACCACAGTTCAAAAGCATCAATTCTTTGGCGCTCAGCTTTCTTTATAGTCCAACTCTCACATCCATACATGACCACCGGAAAAACCATAGCCTTGACTAGACGGACCTTTGTTGGCAAAATAATGTCTCTGCTTTTTAATATGCTGTCTAGGTTGGTCATAACTTTCCTTCCAAGGAGTAAGCGTCTTTTAATTTCATGGCTGCAATCACCATCTGCAGTGATTCTGGAACCCAGAAAAATAAAGTCAGCCACTGTTTCCCCATCTATTTGCCATGAAGTGATGGGACTGGATGCCATGATCTTAGTTTTCTGAATGTTGAGCTTTAAGCCAACTTTTTCACTCTCCTCTTTCATCAAGAGGCTCTTTTAATAACCATAAACACATTCAGAAAAATATATTCCCAAAATATATTCTATAGCTAGGCATACTTGAATTTTCCAATGTGTTTTATACCAGGTTTTTCCACCCCCAAACCAAGATTTAATCCAAGTCCATGCACTGCAATTGGGTATCAGGTTTCTTTGGTCTCTCTCAAAGACTTTTTGAAAAGATGTTTTACAGAATGGATTGGATGATTCCGTTATGACATTTAACTTGTTCTGCCCTGGAAGGGAAGGTTTTGAGGGCAGTAAGTGTATTTATTATTTTTGGCACAATATCCTAAAATTAACATTTCCCAACTTTCTGATCTCTCTCTATAAAGTATTTTAGTTTCAGAAAATTCTCAATTTATTCCAAGATTTTTTTCACACTCAACTGAGCAAATTTCAGGGCTTATATACTCCATATTCAGAAAAAATATACTATCATCTCCATTTACTGTAAGAATTCATGGGAGATCTCATCTTAAAGCTAATCAGTACCCAAACCAAATATCACTTTATTGATTAATCATGACAAATTACATTTGGAAAGTAAAATGAAGTCTCTGAAATTTCTTTGCTGATTAGCAAAATAGTGCCTCCTTATACTTGAGGGTGAAAGCTGCTGTCAAATAATGCCTACATGACTGGAAATTATAATAGCCAGATGAGTTTACTGGGTTGGTGCTGGTATGTTCTGTATGTTCCTCTGTCGAAGTAGTAAACAGGTTAAATACAGATGAAAAATTTGATAATAATATTTGGCTTCTTTAACTGGTCATTTATGTACAGATTCTTTAAATAACTTAATGAATGTTCTTTAAGCAACTTAAAATGCAAATTGACACAACAATGTTTACAGCTAGAATTTCAAGGAAGATTTGTTGTTGCTGTTGTTCAGTCACCCAGTTGTGTCTGACTCTTCGTGACCTGTGACCCCATGGACTGCAGCATGTCAGGCCTCCCTGTTCCTTACCGTCTTCTGGAGTTTGTCCAAGTTCATGTTTATTGCATCAGTGATGCCGTCCAGCCAACTCATCCTCTGACCCCCTCTTCTTCTACCCTCAATCTTTCCCAGCATCAGGGACTTTTCCAATGAGTCGTCTGTTCACATCAGATGACTAAAATACTGGAGGCTTCAGCTTCAGCATCAGTCCTGCCAGTGAATATTCAGGGTTGATCTCTCTTAAGATTGGCTGGTTCAATCTCCTTGCTGTCCAAGAACTTTCAGGAGTCTTCTCCAGCACCACAGTTCGAAGGCATTAATTCTTTGGTGTTCTGTCAATTCATCTTAAAACATTTTCTGGCATAATCTTCAAATTATCATCTTTTTCATAGTGTCAGAAAGCATTAAAAGAATTTTTTATACAAATGAATTTTATACTCTTTAATTCAATGAACATAAATTCCCTCTACCTTGCATTGCAATTCTGTTAGCTTACAAAACTGAAAGTATTTAGCATGTTATATGAGATTTAAATTATGATGAAATGAGTAAAACAGAATGGTTAATGATTTTTAACGGTTTTATTTCATTTACTTGGACTTTAGTGCTTTGACACTGGAATATTAATCAAATCACCAACACTTTAGAGTGGTTTTCAATTCCTTTGGGCCTACAGACTATTTCAGTGAGGTAAATGACCTTCACTAGTCATCTAGTCCACCTCACCCAGATTACCACTGCAAAAAACCTTCACTTGAATAAATCAGAAGTTGGGAATCAGACTTCAAGAAGCACTTTTCCTAAGACCAGAACTATCGAATCATATAAAGATAAAAATTGTAGCTATTATTATCATATAGTAAGTCAGCCTGTAGATCACTGGAACTTTCACAGACTAGCAGGAAGACCATGATCATACGAAGTAAACTTTAGACAGAGCTAGACAGGAGGGCAGGACCAACCAGTAGAAAATCATCCTCTCAATTCTCCAGCTAGGCTATTATACAGTAATATATAAAAAAATACAACTCCTCCACACAACTCCCTTAGTACTTTAATAATTTTAATGGGATATTAAACATTACTGAATTACTTGCTCTCATATGAAGCAATGTGAGGCAACAAAATCAAACTAACATGTTACATATTTGCAGTAGCCGGTATGAGGTGGGCTCCAGTGGGCCTGATCTCCTGCTGTTTACACCCTGTGTTCATCCCTCCCATTATATCAAGGTGGGTCTGTGCAACAGAGTGATGGGATGTCACTCCTAAGGCTGTATTATCAAAGATATTGTGGTTTCTGCCTTTTTCTCAGACACCTGCTCTGGAGGAAAGCCAGCTTCCATGTTGGGAGGACACGCAAGCAACCACACGAGACCCTGAATTAGAACCCCCAGCTAAACCACTCCCAATTTCCTGACCATCAAAAACTGCATGAAATAATAAATGCTGTCTTTTAAGCAGTTTTGGGAAAATTTCTTACAGAGCCAAGGATAATATATAATAAAATGTATTGATTTAACTAGTTGAAGTTTTAAGTCTCTAACTTCTCATTTAGGTATTAAAAATCACATTATGCTGATGAAATGTAAGGTAGTTAAAAAAAAAAAAAAAACTCACTAACAAATACCTACTGAGTACCACTGAGGGCAAAAAAGCTCTCTCATACTCCACGTGAAACTTCATTAGGGTAATCATGCTGACCTCTTAATTTCTTGCTAATGCCTCCCTAGGTAGGAGGGAGTAACTGGTCTGATAACAAGTTTGAGAGAAGGAATTCTGAGGCTCACCTAAAAGTGAAGTGAAAGTGAAAGTCACTCAGTCGTGTCTGACTCTTTACGACCCCATGAACTGTATAGTCCATGGAATTCTCTAGGCCAGAATACTGGAGTGGGTAGCCTTTCCCTTCTCCATGGGATCTTTCCAACCCAGGGATCAACCCAACTCTCCCACATTGCAGGCAGATTCTTTACCAGCTGAGCCACAAGGGACGTCCAAGAATACTGGAGTGGGTAACCTATCCCTTCTCCAGCACATCTTCCCGACCCAGGAATTGAACCGGGGTCTCCTGCATTGCAGGCGGATTCTTTACCAACTGAGCTATTAGGGAAGCCTACTTGTCTAATCTCACCTACTTGTCTCCTTTCCACTTGGGACGTGTCTGAACGAAGAAAGCTGTTTGTTCTGGTCTGCCCTCTGTCACACAGTAAATATAGTGGGACAAGCTCTGCTCTTGTAGACAGAGAAACATGAGGTTTAAATCTGTGTAATTCTGGAGTGCCACACTGGGGAGTTCATTGTTTCTGCAAACCTCAGTCACATTTCCCAAACAACTTTTTCAGTAATTAACTTATATCTGAATCTTCATCTACCTGACTTCTGTGTCCTATTTCTAAACTGGATCCAAACTTCAGTAAGGGAAACAAAGGGGAGGGGGCAACTTATCAACTTCTAAACTAAATACAAACTACTATTAGAGGTATTTTGTGCCCTTGTGCAGTTTCTAGTCTATTTGGCATATAAACTAGAACACCTGAAAGGTTACAAAATAATACAAGAATTACCTAACAAATATAAACTTTAAGAAACATGTAATTACCACCAAACGTGAGAAATTATGATCACCTGTGAGAACCAGAACATCTGAAAGAGAAAGGTAAAAACATAGACCTATCTCATGCCAGGGCTTCCCTGGTGGCTCAGATGGTAAAGCATCTGCCTACAATGTGGGAGACCCAGGTTCGATCCCTGGGTCAGGAAGATCCCCTGGAGAAGGAAATGGCGACCCACTTCAGTATCCTTGCCTGGAAAATCCCATGGACTGAGGATCCTGGTAGGCTACAGGCCATGGGGTCACAAAGAATTGGACACGACTGAGCAACTTCACTCACTTCACCTCATGCCAAACCTATAAACTCAGGAATGGGACCTAAATAACTGCACTTTTAATAAGTTCTCAAAACAATGCTGATCCATACGGATCTAGTCAAAGTGAAAGTCAGTTGCTCAGTTGTCTCCAACTCTTTGTGATGCCATGGATTAGTAGCCCTCCAGGCTCCTTTGTCCGTGGGATTCTCCAGGCAAGAATACTGGAATAGGTTACCATTCCCTTCTCCAGGGGATTTTCTCAACCTAAGAATTGAACCTGGGTCTGCTGTATCGCAGGTAGATTCTTTACCGTCTGAGCCACCAAGGGAATCCCCAACCCAAGATATACGTGGCAGGTGCAATGACTTTGGAAAAAAAGAAGCCTGCTATGAATAGCAAAGGAAATGATAGCAAACAAAACTTGAAGCAAACTTTGAAAGATATACAGAGTTTAGATGAGGTGGAATAGGATGAGGGGAAAACATCTGCTGAGGGTTTCTTAACTGCAGACACTCTCCTACATATTACCTCGTTTAAGACAATTTCACTTCATATATGGAAAAACTGAGGCCCAGACAGATTAAATAATTTGCCTGAACTCATGAAACTAGTTAAATGGCAGAATGAGATTAGCAGAAATTTTCATTTTGAAGACGAAATTAAGCCTCAAGGGGGTAAAACGTGTCAGAAGTAACAAAATTGTAAAGGGGCAGAATTGTGATAAAGAAGTGAAGTGGCCAAGCTGAAATCAAGTCTGTGAATCTAAAAGGATCTGCTATTGCTGCTTCTTTTATTTTAATAAGTGGGGAAGAAGGTCTATCTTGCTTAGGAAAACACACAAAGAAGGAAAGCAAATCAGACTTAAAAAAATATTAAACCATTGCAAAACAGACATTTTAACTTGTAATACAGCCAGAAAATCATATATTAAAGGCCACCAATGGCTGAAAAAGCACTCAAAAAATAACTGTTTAATCATTATGGTTTTGTCTCAATCGTTTAGTTTTCTAAATAATTACTGCCATTAGCAGTCAGTCAGGAACCAACTGTTAAGACTGATGACTTATCAACGAGTTGGAAAGCACCAAACTAGTCAAAACAGTCAAACTACTTGTATAGCTAGCCTTAACTTTAGAAGTATAACTTTAAGGCCAGAATAATTTGATTAAAAATTGCTTTGTTGTTGTTGTTCAGTCACTATGTCCAACTCTTTGCGATCCCCATGGACTGCAGCACTCCAGGCTTCCCTGTCCTTCACTATCTCCTGGAGTTTGCTCAAACTCATGTCCATTAAGTCAGTGATGCCATCCAACCATCTCATCCCCTGTCACCCACTTCTTGCCTTCAATCTTTCCCAGCATCAGTCTTTTCCAATGAGTCGGCTCTTCACATCAGGTGGCCAAAATATTGGAGCTTTGGCATCCGTCCTTTCAATGAATATTCAGGGTTGATTTACTTTGGGACTGACTGGTTTGATTCCTTGCAGTTCAAAGATTGCTTTGTGACAATGTTTTATAAGAATGCGTTGTGGTCCATGTTACAATTTTAAGGACTTTTAAAGTGAAAGGGAGTGAAGATAAGTCCTTAAAATATTTATCTCTATAGGGATTTCAGCTCCTCTTTTCTATCTCAAGACCAAAATAAAAATTCAACTCTGTAAGGCCCTTCCTGTAATTAAAATTAATCATTTCTTCCTTCATTGCTGCTATACATCATTGCTTGTACAAATTTAGCATTTATTTCATTTTGCTTTGCACTAAAGCTGTTTTGTTTAAAAACGTTTCTACTTCTCTTTAGGGAGGACTATGCATTATCCACCTCTGTGTTCACCTAGCATTTAGCACAGTGCCTTGCACATTCAATAAAAGCTCAAGAAGATGAGCACATAAATTACATATATCAACACATTTTCTCTATCAACCTTGAACTAACAAATAGAGGAACACGGGGAAATACACTGTTGAAAACATTTCCATTTTTAAGCAGGTTTGGTCAGCCATGTAATTTGAGAACTGGGAACCACCAAAATAATTTACTTATCAACAAATATGCAGTATGTACCATGCAATGTATATACAACAATGGGGACAAAAAAAACAACAGATATAGTTCTTGCCCTCACAAAGCTTACACCTGGTAGGAAGACAGACAATAACATATAAATATATGTTACGAAGAAAACAAACAGTAGGTGAAATGAGGAATTAGAGTAAGGGTGGAGGGTGAGGGCAACTTACATAGGTGCACAGCCTGACAAGCAAAATTTAAGCTGAAATTGAAGGGTGAGAATCAGTTATGCAAAGAGGAGAATAGTCAGCAGTTTCACACAGTAGCAAAGTAATGCTCAAAATTCTCCAAGCCAGGCTTCAACAGTACATGAACCGTGAACTTCCAGATGTTCAAGCTGGATTTAGAAAAGGCAGAGGAACCAGAGATCAGATTGCCAACATCCGTTGGATCATCGAAAAAGCTAGAGAGTTCCAGAAAAACATCTACTTCTGCTTTTGACTACTCCAAAGCCTTTGACTGCGTGGATCACAACAAACTGTGGAAAATTCTTAAAGAGATGGGAATATCAGACCACCTTACCTGCCTCCTGAGAAATCTGTATGCAGGTCAAGAAGCAAGTTAGAATCGGACATGGAATAACAGACTGGTTCCAAATCGGGAAAGGAGTACATCAAGGCTGTAGATTCTTACCCTGCTTATTTAACTTATATGCAGAGTACATCATGAGAAATGCCGGGCTGGACAAAGCAAAAGCTGAAATCAGGACAAATGTCAATAACCTCAGATACGCAGGTGACAGCACCCTTATGGCAGAAAGAGAACTAAAGAAAGTGATGAAAGAACTCGATGAAAGTCAAAGAGGAGAGTGAAAAAGTTGGTTTAAAATACAACATTCAGAAAACTAAGATCATGGCATCCGGTCCCAAGACTTCATGGCAAATAGATGGGGAAACAATGGAAACAGTGACAGATTTATTTTTGGGGGCTCCAAAATCACTGTACACGGTGACTGCAGCCATGAAATTAAAAGATGCTTGCTCCTTGGAAGAAAAGCTGTGACCAACCTAGACAGCATATTAAAAGGCAGACACATTACTTTGCCAACAAAGGTCCATCCAGTCAAAGCTATGGTTTCCCCAGTAGTCATGTGGGTGTGAGAGTTGGACTACAAAGCTGAGTGCTGAAGAATTGATGCTTTTGAACTGTGATGTTGGAGGACTCGTGAGAGTCCCTTGGACTGCAAGGAGATCCAACCAGTCAATCCTAAAGAAAATCAGTCCTGAATATTCACTGGAAAGACTGATGCTGAAGCTGACATTCCACCTTTGGCCACCTGATGTGAAGAACTGACTCCTTGGAAAACACCCTGATGCTAGGAAAGACTGAATGTGGGAGGAGAAGGGGACGATAGAGAATGAGATGGTTGGAGAGCATCACCAACTCAATGGACCCAAGTTTGAGTAAGCTCCTGGAATTGGTGATGGACAGGGAAACTGGGCGTGCTGCAGTCCATGGGGTCGCAAACAGTGAGACGCGACTGAACTGAACTGAAGGGCCTAAAGATGTGTGTGGGTCATGTGCTGCAATGCCAGCCTCAGGGGAAAAGTTATTACAGCACATTCCCCAACCATCTATTTTCCAATTCTTTTGCTGTTGTTTCTACCAACACTTCTTATCTGATAAGAATTCTCCCGCCTAAATTAAATTTAGGCAGATTCTCTTGCCTAAATTATATGGCAGCATTAACTCTGAGGAATGCAAGATTTCTTCCAAATAATACTAATTTCCTTTCAGTCCTTATGACTATTAGATTCACCTCAAAGTGACAACTCTTTCCCAATTAGGAAAGAGTGTTTCCTCTATATCAGCTTTCATTTTTTGATTTGAAGCCCTCCTGATTGCTAATCAACGTGTTGTATGATTACTTCAACAATTACTTATAGAACGTTATTCTGTCATCAGAAAAAATGCACTGCTGGCTTTTGCAACTGTATGTTGCTTTGGAATAAAAGGTCACATAGCAGAAGAATTAAGATTAGAAATCCAAAATTTCAGCATCTGCTCTAGGGCTCTTCCTTATCTTCTGTCTTCTCATTTTGTGAGTGAAAATCAGAGCCAAGTTAAGTTTAGGTTACATAATGGGCTGTCACCTTCTGTCTAAATTATAGTCTAAAAGTACAAAATAACATCAAACTTTCATTTTCTTGTGTGATCACTATATGGCAGTATTCACAAATAGGTTGTGTACATCTCTATCACTGCACATATTACAGTATGCTAACTATCCTCCTAACTGAACTGAATTCACTGAGTGCAAGAACTAAAATTTCTTATGGTTTTAAATATGCAAATACCTGGCCCAAGTGTACTGCCAAAAATATTAATATACGTTCACATTGCTTAACCAAAACCCAGGGGGTGGATGTGTTTTAGAAACAAGAATTTCTGTGAATTAAAAAATGTCACAAGGCACACAAACCATTTCAAAACACCTTACATACCAGTGGCCAAGAGCAGCACCTCATAATCAAGCATATTATTTTTTCAGCAAAACATAATGGATAAATGAAGTCAATATATACCTTTTCATTAGTTCAGGTTGCATTTTGCTCCCAAATGAATTCTATCTCCAAGCCTAAAATGTTTTTGCTTTTCAAAGCCTTTTGAATGTTGGTATTAGAGATATTATGGACTGTATTCACAATAGTGCTGCTGGAAGATGTGATTAATCACTTCGACTCTCATCTTTTTGATGAGACCAGAACAAGCAGTTATACCAGGCAGCTTTTATATCCCATGTTTGGAGAGACTTGTTTTTATCACTAAGGAATCCAACCTAGCAGAGGGGATCAAAAGATGACAACGTGTGTGTGTGTGTGTGGGGGGGAATCCTAATTGTACAATACTGTATTCTTATCGGAGCTGCTCACTAATTATTAATTTAATAAGGAAGCTCCATTTGATTAGATATTAGTTATTTTTTAATGAAAATGGGTAAATAAAACTCCTGTCCCATATGGCTAACAAGGGTATGGAGGCAATCAGCTTTGAATTCCATGGGAAGATAACTGCACTCTTTGGGGACCAATGTTCATAGAAAGAAGGATTCCAAATATAATGGTGAGAAATAAGCAGAAATGTACACATTTTTCTCTAATTATAATTACTCTAATATAAACCAAGGGAAATTTTCTAGTCAACCTCTCTTGACTTTTATATTATTAGCAACCTTATATAAAGTCTTACATGTTTTTTTCTGCTTTTTACAAATGGAAAAAGCTCTGCAATCAAAACAGAGCACACTAAAATTTATTATTTTCTTTTCATAACTCAAGCCCCACCTCCACTTTGCTTCTGTTACTATTAGATTTTTTTCCTCAGCAAAATACCCAATTTGCACTGTAAGACTACAAACCAACTCTGCAGACAACAATGTTTGATACGATTCAGTCTGGGGATGTTGATTTTCAATCTTAAAATTGTATGGACATTTTAACTGAATCAATTACTTCGTTTAATGTATGACATTAACATTCAGCAAGTGTTTATTACATAAAAGTGTACTCCATTCTAAAAATGGAAATACCAAGTGTGAAGATGAAATAAATCTTCTTGAGTTTTGGCTACTATTTCAGAACGAAATACTACTTTCTCTTATTTTCCTAATTCGTTAAAATAAGAAAAAGAAAACTTAATAAGCTAGATCTTAACAACAAATAATAGCAGCACGTTACTTACCTAGTACAATAACAAAAAAGGTGAACAAAAACCAGACTATTTTTCAGTCTGGAGAAAAACAAACTCCCTGTTCCATTTCTTGGCTGTTTACATTCAGTAGTAACGAAATCTAAAATCCCTCTCACTGGATTTCTTGGTACAGGGGACTGACTTCCTCTATACTATCTTATCAAAACGATCAGAATTAAATATTTAAATTATTTAGCTTGAGACCACTTTAAAAAAAAAAAAGCCCCACAGTCCAAAATGCCAGTAGTGACTATTCTGTAAGGAAATGGGTCAGAAACATGTTGTTATTCTAGGACGCAGGATCAATCGAGCCAAGGACTTCTGGAATATGCTGCTCCCAAGATTCAGGATGCAAGACTCAAGAAAAGCACGCGCGGTCACGATGTCCCTGAAGCCACATGACCTTCCTACGAAAGCAGAGCCTGAAAACTCATCGACTCATGGAGAACTCCCCCCTTTTCTGAAGTTGCAACAAGGCAGGGCAGCTGACAGGAGCGCGCTAAGGACATCTCGGCCCCTGATTAGTCAAGAATGGGGTCCCAGTGCTGCGGCTACTCCCCTTACCGTGAGAAGATCTGGGAGGGAGGAAAGGAAGAGAAACACCCAGAATCCTGGTGAAAAAGGCCCTTGCCTCGCACACGGGGGTTTGGGGAGACAGGGAGGGGCAGGCCCGTGTGTGGTGACCCTTTGTGAACAGGCTCTGTGACAGCTCGGCTCTGACCGAGGCTTTCGTGAGCGCGGACTACCGGGGCCCCGCGCCGCCCGCCCCGACGCGGAAACCTCGGCGCTGCGGGCGGGCGCGACCGAGAGCCCCTCCATCGCACCCTCCGCCAGCTGTGGGGGCCTTCGCTCCTCGCCCGCCCGCCGGCCCACCCAAGTCACTCAGGGAGCGTCGGCTTTCGACCCAGGCTCGCTCGGCCAAGGCGCAAGGAGACGCGCACGGGCTCTTTCCTCAAAGTAATCCCTCCGCTGCCGGCCGCGCACTAGTTTTAATCACGCCCCACTCTCCCCCGCCTTCCCCCGCCTGGCCGCCGGCGTCACCTCCGCCACCCGAGCGCTTTCCAGCAGCTTCCAGAAACGTCGCCTCCCCAAACCCAGCCACTCACATATGGCGGGCTCTTGCAGACACCGGCCCCGCCCCTAGTCGTCGCCGCAGCTACAACTGCGGCTGCGGCGGCCGAGCGGAAAGCCACGCCTCTCTGCGGAGGCCGACCGGAAGTGCTCCCATCGCCTACTTCCCTGCCCGGCTTACGCCCTGTCAGGGCCCCCACGCAGAGCCGGAAGGGGAAGTGTTTCGCCGAGGACTCAAACCGGAAGCTGCTTTCCTAGCAGAGGGGCTGGAGGGGAGGAGCGGGCCGAGGAGAACGTGGGTTGAACGTCGCGCTCTGGCGTGGGAGCTCCAGTTGGAACGGGAGTTCTGAGCGACCCGGACGCGAGGAAAGGCCGGGCCGGCGGCAGGTAAGAGAAGACGGAGTAGCTTCCTTCAGCTTCTGAAATAGGAAAAGGGGACGGAGCTGGGGTGATCTGTGGGGGTACTCCGCTGGTTTGAAAGGAGGGGCTAGGCTGGGAGGGGGAAAGGCTTGGTGAGTAAGGTATTAGAATAGAGTCACAGATTCATTCGCTGGGACTCAGAGAGGTAAATGCTGAAGAGAAACCAGAGGTTTCCCCTCACCCCCCCTTCATAAGGAGCGTGAATTAACGGAACACTGCACCTTCTCGGGTTTCCAAGGTTGGGTTTTGAAACTGACGTCTCCTGGTCTGTGATTCAGGACGGCTGGCTTGGGTACCAGACAGGGCTGGGCGCCGAAAGCCAGCCCCAGCTCTCAGCTTCAAGTCTGTTGTGGCCTCACCTTTGACAGCTCGCGTGCCGAGCCCGCTTCCTTGGAGGGAAAGCTTAAACGGCCTTCTTCTAGCAGTTGGTTCTCTAGGTTTCCCCATTTTGCGCTGGGCTGTGATTTCAGCTTAATTGCTGCTTTCTCTAGCTCCAGGTCCAACTTGACGCTTTGTTGCTGTACTGGGTCCGTGCTGGGTTAGTACTTGACATTTGGGCTTCTGGAGCGTCAGTGGCTCACAGAACTAATGAAAACGGTGGCGGGGGGGATGTGGTGCGGCTCCGAAAAAAAAATGCGGAGGGTGAAATGGAGTAGACGGAAAGACTGGAAAGCCAATGGTCTCACAGTGCTGTGGTATTTAGGTCTTAGCATTGCTCTCAGGTAACACTGAACGACTGAACACGCACGCACGGACTTTACTGTAATCAGATTGGAGTCATTACTTGATTTTAAGCTGAGCAATGACAGACTCAGACTTGTTTTTCTTTAATAAAAGCGTCACTTTGGCAGTGATAGGGAGTGGAGATGGAGATGAAAACAGGTGGGGGTTTGAGATGCTTCCAAAGAACTGTCCTCAGAATTTGATGACTTTGACTAGAGAACCACTCAAATTTTCTAGTATGTGTGTTTGTAAGCATAGAGGTGCCAAAGTCTAGGAGAAATACAAGCAAAAAGAGCAGGAGCAGGTGGTTTTTTGAAGGGAGGACAATGAAGGCAGTCTATTCAGGGAAAAGTTATAAGACCTACCCCAGTGTTTCCTATCTAGGACCAAGTAAGTTGTATTTGAAAGACTTGAATAGCCTATCTCTGGTATTTTTATTTATTTATTTTAATGAATTTTCTTTTGGGGCTTCTGCATATTCAGGATTTCAACCACCAACCTACCTGTTCTTCCATTGAAATTGTTGGGTGATAGGATCAGGAGAGCAAATTTGAATTCTTACCGTGTTTTACTTTAGTAGAGAGAGAGAGAACTAGCCGGAAAAGTTTTCTTAATCCCTCAGGCAGATGGAAATTTTCAACAAGAAAGATTTGTTCCAGATACGTGGCTTACCAGTCTTTTTTTGAGAATACTGCAAAATGATCCAAGCTATGCTGCCTTTTTTCTGCATAATGTATAAAATAGCACTAAATAGTAGTTAAAGTTTGCTGTGTGTCAGGTGCTAAACATTGCTAAACATTACACGCATTGCATTTAATTCTTAGAATCATCTAATTTTCCAAATACAGTTTTGAACCTAAAGCCCGTGCTTTTAGCCACTCTTGAATCCTAGAAGTTTGACTCTTCTGTATAGTTCTCTTCTGTGAGTAGGTTATAAACAGAACCAGCCAGAGTTAACAAATTGGTGTTGTCCCTGAGGAACTTAAAAGGATAAAGCACCAAGCCTGTTTTTTTACCCTTTTGGTAGTGATACTCAGTGGACTGAATTTGGCCCCCTACCCCCACCCCACCCCCTTGGTTGGCAACATTTGACAGACATTTGGCAACATCTGGAGACATGGTGACAACTGAGGGGTTACTGTTGTTGGCATCTAGCAGTTAGAGGTCAATGATGCTGCTGAACATCCCCTTAACCCACAGGACAGCCTCCACAACAAATTGATCTGGTCTATGATGTCTATAATCTTGTGGTTGAGAAACCCTGCTTATGGATGTTTCTTTAGGAATAGCAACTTGAGATCCACGGATGCGTTTCTAAAGAGCATTTTTATTTTTGGAATTATTCCTTGGCTTGAAAGCTGTGTAAAGTATATTCCTCTGAAACAGAATAGCATAACTAGTTTCTAAAGTGAATCTGTGAGCCCCAGTTTCCCAGGAGGTGGTTGTCATAGAATCATGGATTCTTAGATTTTGGAGAAATTTTTTTTCTTGAAAGTGTTCTACAACATCCCTGTGAAGTGGTGATTGACTCTGCTCAGAGTTCTCCTTTATCTAGTTTTCCTTGTATTTTAAATCTAAACTACTGTTAACAATTACTTTCCCTTACACTGAGCTCCAGTCTCATGATTTTGACTTGACTGAATGGGATTCTACTCCAGGGGACTACACTCAAAAAACACTCATTACATGTGTAATTTGTACTATGATATAGTCTTTATATTTTTGTTCTGTTACAAATTATTTAATATAAAATTAAGTACATTATTGTCAGCTTTTAAGAAGTGGCACTGTTCTCTGCTGGTGATGTATTCTTGGTAGTTGAAAGCAATAGGAATGTAGGGGGTTCTTTTGTCCTTGTCAGGTAATAGCACAATGTATCTGGGTTTTGTAAAGTACTTTCTTAATATAATGTTTATATATATATTTGTTTTAAATTGTATATAGACTAAAAACTTAGGTTTTCCAAACTCTGATCTATATAGTTAAATAATAGCTTACTCTACTACAAGCTTTGATAAGTTTGCTTTTAAATGAGTCTACTATGAAGACCGGTCCTGTTGCTGCTTTATGCCCTCTTCCCAGAAATTTGCTAGATTTATAAATAAATTTAGGTATTTTGCTTTCACTTCAAAATAACAATTTTAGAAACTGTTTAACCTAGGATATAGAGTTCTCAAAATATACTTAATGTATATCCATCTTTTAAGATAGCATAGCTCTTTTTCAAAGTAAATAGGATTTTTGTTTAATTGTCTATTGACTTTTTTTTTTCCAGGGTTCATTGAGAAATCCTTAGTGCTATTGACATGTTTCAAGGGACATAAATTAGCCAATGACTCGGAATGACGGATTCCCCGAAGAGTGGAAATGGTTTGCCAGTGATTGGACCAGGGGCTGATATAGGGAAATCTTCACTCCACATGGTGGGGTACTTGGGAAAAGTTAGTGCACTTATTTTTTGCCTCAGTGCAAAGTTGGTTTTTTTCCCTCCTGTTTTTGAGACTTAAATTTGGTTTTAATTTTACCAATTAATTTCTAAAAAATTGTATCTTCCACGGAAATCTTACAGTAATGGCGAAAGACTGTTTTCTGTTTACCTCTCTGTTTCATTGATATGTGAAAGTATAAAGAAAACATAGACCTTATGGTTTACTGTTTGAAAATATTGAACTTATTTTCAGTGGTAACTGACATTACTTTTTTTCTTGCAAATAAAACTAATGCTATTCTTAACACCTAATTTAATATTTAAAACTAGAATATATACTTTTTGGAATAATAGCTGTATTAAAGCCTGTATGCATTTCTTTTATTTGCTGTCTTTTAAGATATCTTGCCAGGATGCTTCTAGGTGGAAATTATAAAAAAAATTTTCTGGTTACTTTTCCATTTTACTTTTTGTAATTTGATAAAAATCTGTGAGTGTCTCTATTTTAATTTACTTTTTTTTCTCTTTTAGAATTATGATTCAGCTAAAGTTTTGTCAGATGAGTATTGCCCTGCTTGTAGGGCGAAGGGAAAGTTAAAAGCCTTAAAGACTTACCGAATTAGTTTTCAAGAATCTGTCTTTTTGTGTGAGGATCTGCAGGTAAAGTATTAATCTTAGATGGTATCAAAGTTTTAATGTTTTGCTTTTTTCTTCACTGTTTAAATTTGTGCTCATTTTGTAGTTTTTAGACTGTGTGTATTTTAATATATAGATAATCAAAGTCTCTAGATCTGTCTGCTATGCAATTTTCAATATTCTCTGTTATTTTTCCACTCAGTTTCCTGAGTTATTACATGAAGATGTTAGACTTGTTAGAGGAGGGAATATATTTCAAGATTTTTTTTTTTAAACCTCCTGAGGGTCCTTTAGATGTTGTCACTCTCATCTGTTGGTTTATTAACTTTGGGACTCACTGAGAAAGTTATTAACCTCTAAATGTTATGTACTTAAGAACTCTAGAACTTCTTCATCTTGCAAAACTGAAATTCTGTAACCATTGAATAACAACTTCTCCCCTTAGCCCTGGCAACTGCCATTCTTATTTGTCTATGAATGTGACTATCTCTAGGTACGTCATATAAGTGGAATCATACAGCATTTGTCTTTTTGTGATTTTGCGTAGTGTAATGACCTCAAAGTTTATCCATATTGTACCATATGAAAGGAGTTCCCTTTTTTAAGGTTGCATAACATTCTATTGTGTTAATATGTATATACCGCAATTTCTTTATCCACTTGTTTGTACATGGACATTTGCTTTGCTTCTACTTCTTGGCTATTGTGAATAATGCTATAGTGAGTATGAGTGTGCAAATATCTCTTCAAGGTCTTACTTTCAATTTCTTTGGAGAACTTTTTGAATACAAAATTACCACTATTGATTTTAAAGTGTCCTATGTTGTCTGACATGTGGTAGGATTAAGGAAGTAATCTCAGGGTATAAAAGTTGAGGATCAAGTTGTTAGTTAATGGTGACTACACAACTAGTTAGTGATGGAAAAATGAAGAACTTGTCCTGTTAAACTAAAGAATTTCTAAATAAGTGCAATATTAGGAATATAGTGTTCACTTGTATAGAAGATGCTGTATTTTGAAATGGAGGATTTAGTGCATTTCATTCCCACGTAGCTCAGTCAGTAAAGCATCTACCTGCAGTGCGGGAGCCCTGGGTTCAATTCCTGGGTCAGGAAGTTCCCCTGGAGAAGGAAATGGTAATCCACTCCAGTATTCTTGCCTGGAGAATCCCATGAACAGAGGAACCTGGCAGGCAACAGTTCATGGGATCATAAGAGTCGGACATCTTTCTTTCTTTCTTTCTTAGTGGATTTCAGTTAGTTGTTGCTGTAAAATGAAATCTCAAAACTTAGTGACAAAGTGATTTAACAACTTCACTCATGACTCTGTGGGTTGTCAAGGCAGTTCTTAAGTTCCCATTTTGTTGGCTGGTACAGCTAAATTTAGTCTGTGTGGCAGGCTTTGGATGCCAGCTCCCAAATGGGAACTCAACTCAGGTAGTCAGCCAGGATCTCACTTCTTTTCCACGAGGCTCCATAAGGCTAATTGGGATCCTTACAGTGCAATAACTGAAACTAAGAAAGTGTTTTCCAGAAAGAGGGCTGCGAGAGGACAAGTCCAGTCAGCCAGTGCATCAGGCCTCCGTGTGCATCCTGGTTGTTCATGTCCCATCACAGCTAGTCACGTGGCCAAACCCGAGGCTGTGGCAGGGGGCTGACTCTAGGGCCCGACTACCTGGAGATAAAGTTCTTTAGTTCACTAGAGGCCACTGAGGTGGCTGTCTACCATACATGTATAGAAGAAGGCATGTTTTAAGTGAAGGCATACAGGATGTAGGTTTCTTGCATCTGTCTTATAAAATGTTTTGCTAGTGTTCAAGCTTGGGGAAAATTCGTTGGTTATTTGAGTGATTTGTTTACACTTTTGCTATTTGGCTGTAATTGTGTTCATGCATGGTGAAGTCATTAAAATTCAGCCAGTTTAATTTTGAGAACCAGTGTGGTTGTAAAGTTGATCCACTGATGTGTTCTTGGGTTAACACTCAGTTTCAAAAACTATAAAACAGACATTACTCTTTGCAACTTTTTACATTGAAACTACTTTTCTAGTTTTTAATGCCACGCATTATAAAGTGAAGGTGAAGTCGCTCAGTTGTGTCCGACTCTTTGCGACCCCGTGGACTATAGACTACCAGGCTCCTCCGTCCATAGGATTCTCCAGGCAAGACCACTGGAGTGGGTTGCCATTTCCTTCTCCACACAGTATACCTATCCCCAAAAGAATAGTACACTCATCATAAAATTTTAGAATTTTTAGTTCATTCAACATTGGATTCTTTGTTAAAGCAAAAATATGTATGTTTTCCTTGTAAGCTTACCCTGGTGTAGTTTAGATTAAACCCTTGACTATTCAAATTAACTAGGAAAAAATTACTCTTTTGAGGACTAAATTTTTGATTAGTTTATCCTTGTTCCTTCAAATTTAGATTGATAATATCATATATCCTCTCATATCAAATTAATGCTAACATTTTATACATATTTTTCATGACATAGTAATGGTAAAGTAAAGCTTGAGCTTATTTGAATTTTTATTTTTCCTTTCTAGTGCATCTATCCTTTGGGCTCTACATCACTTAATAACTTAATTTCTCCTGGTTTGGAAAATTGTCACACTCCAAATAAGCCTCAAAAAAGAAAGATCTTGGAAGCCAACTGTGAAGAGTCACCTTTAGCAGTTTCCAAAAAGACTAAAAATCTTCAAGATATTGACAGTGAACAGGTTTTAAACAGTAACCATAATGGAGGAGAATATGATGGAACCTCACCAGGCTTACCTGGTTCACTGTACAATGGACAGCAGAATCCAGTTAGGACAGCTGATTCCTGGGAGCAGAATGAGGCTTTGGAAGCTGATACTGTTGACGTGGCTCCTGAGGAAGACGCTACCATGGTTGATGTTTCTGGAACTGAAGGGACTCATCCTCAAAATGAAAGATGTGCATCTGAACTGGAAAAGCCACTGGAGAGCAAACATACCTCATTTTGCCAGACTTCATGTGTCCAGTGGAAAAATGCACATGCTCTGTGTTGGTTAGACTGTATCCTGGCAGCACTGGTGCACTTGGAAGGGCTGAAAAGCACTGTGACTGACCTGTGCTCTGAAGAGGAGTCCATGTTCAGGCGGTTGTTTACCAGGTATAATCACGCCAATGTGCTCCTGCACACCAGTCAGCTGGATGGGGTTAAAGGTTAGTAATAACATTTTATTTCTCTTTAATTTTTAGAGAGACTAATGTTGAACTTGGCTCATAGCACGTGAAAAAGATACCATTAATACCCATTGTTCTGTATCAAGACCTTGGAGCAGGGACCAAAGGGACCATATCATGAAGCTTGAGATAATACCAGTTGTGTTATGACTGCCCAAAAGACAGTCTTTTTCACACACACACAAAAAAAAGAGTAAAGAGTCTGTGGCTGTATCTTATCTTTTGGTCAATGGTGGTCAACATAGAGTCCATCAAAGTAAAACTTTTCTAAGTTTTTGAGTTGCTGTAAAGTGGAATAAAGCAAGTAAATCGATCACACATAATCCCACAACTCTCCAAAAATCACTTCATAGGGATATATTTTTATTTTTTTATAAAATAGAATACCCAGGAACCACCTCCAACCCAAGATAAAATATTTGCAATGCTTTACATGTACCTATGTATTCCTCCCCATGCCATCTCTACTCCCCCCGAAGGTATCATTATCCTAAAATGTATTTTATCATTTCTTCTTTTTAAATAGTTCTTCCTACATATATATGGCTAAGTAAGATATTGCCAAATTTAATGTTTTGAACTTTATTTTAAAAGACACAGTATATTTTTTCTGGGACCTTTTTTTCTATAAAGATTTATCTGTAAAGCTGCTTGTATCTGTGGCTCACCAATTTTAATTGCTATGTAATATTTCCAGTTTGTTAGAATACCAGTTTGTAAGTATAGCAGTGCATTTATTCATCTATCATTGGGTTGATTCTTGCCATCATAAATACTGCTGCTGTGACTGTTTTTAGGCCAATCTTTTGGGGCCCGAGAGTTTCCCTTGGATCTATCTCAGGATAGACTCTGAGTTCACACAAACTGGATAAAGGCTAATGGTTTTCCAGAGTGGTTGTACCAGTGTATACTCCCATTAGCAATGTAGATGAGATCTTCCTCATCCATATTTCCTCCCTTGGCTATTTTCAGACTTGGAGATTTTTGCTATTTGAATGATATAAAATGGTCCTGATTTGCTTTTCCCCAATTTTAGAAAGGTTGAACAGCTCTTCCTATATAGATTGACCCTCTGTTCTCTCTGTGAAGCCTGTTTGTGTCTTATACCTCTTTGTTCTGTTGTCATATGCTTATTGATTTGAGCTTTTATATGTCCTTGTTGCTCTATTTATTTATGTCAGATAGCTTGCTACATCTCCCAGTTTGTATCTTGTGCTTTTGCTTTTTTAAAGATGTCTTTTGATGTACAGAAATTGTTCATCTTTCTTTTTGTAGCTAGTAATGTTTGTGGCTTTAAAAAGAAATGTTTCCTTTATCCAAGATGAGAAAGTCATTCACCTGTGTTTTCACTGAAAGGTCACAGAGCTTTGCTTTTTACTTTGAAATTCTTAATTCAATGGGAGGTAGTTAGGTATGGTGTGTGGTAAGGGTTCATTTTTTTTCCCATTGCATAGCCTGTTTTTCTAGCTCCACGTTTTTTCTCAAGTGATCTGCTATGCCCCCTTTGTCATATTACAATCTGTGTAAGCAGTTCCTTAGCACCCAGTTTTATCCTCTTAGTCACTTTATCTCTGTACCAGTACCACACTATGTTAATTATTAGGGCTTTTTAGGTCTTGCTATCCTCATCTTTACTCAGCTTGACTTTGATCTTGCAATCTTTTATATAAATCTTATACATTGTTTCCCCATCCTTGAATATTTTCCTGTTGCTGTACCAGTGCCAGGCTGTTTTAATTATTATGACCTTTTGGGTCTTGGTATCTGGTAGGGGAGAATCCTTACCTTTATGCAGTTTGACTTTGGTTATTCAATATTTTATTTATTTTTTATAAGATAATTGTCGTTTTTATCATATAGTTGTAATTACATTTGTTCCAGCTGCATTACTGTTGATTGTAAGTTTTCTCTTTTTTTCCCAGTGTGATCAGATACCAAAAATTCTAGTCAGTGCTCACTTCATATTATAGGATACTCCAGATGTTCTCATAGTGAAGCGCACAAGCAGTGTGTGATCAGGCTATATGAATTATTTACTTGTAAGAGATTGAAGAGAAAAAATCTAGTAGCCTAAGAGTAATTAGATTCAGGTGCATATGGAGACTTTTACTCAAAATAATTTTGTTAATCTTCGTTTTCTGTCAGTAATTTTGAGGACTTTTGCCCTAAAGAATGTCAAAAACATGGACAGGTATGTGCCAAAGATGTTCATGATAATAGTATTTATAATAGTTAAAAAAAAAAAAAAAAAGAAAAATCTTAAATGTCCAGCAATAGGGAATGGCCAATAAAACTATGGTTCAGTTGGAGTGTAATAACTAGCCTGCAAAATTTTTATTGAAGCACATTTGTGTTAAAAAAAGCAGAGTGTGGAAATGTACAAAATGCAGTGATGTCAGTGAAGACCCCTCATGCCCTCCTTCCTTCCTCTCTCCCAAAAAAAGATGTAGAAGGAGGGAAACATACCAAATGTTTGTTTGGGAAGTAATCATAATATTAACACTCCTTATAAATTTATCTGTTCTGTGATCTAGTTAAGTTCAGTAGAAGTCATACAGAGAAGATTAACTGATTAGAAGTTGTCTTAGCATAAGGAACAATTGCATTGAAAGAAATGGCCTCAGATGTTTCAGAGATGGGCAGAACATTAACGTGTAGCTCTTTAGCTAGGCCTGTGATTATTTCAGTGAGAAAAACTTTTCACTGAGATTTTACTTGGGTAGAATGATGTTGAGCCAATCAGTCAGTACTAACGATACTGTGCTGTTAAAAAAGACTGAGGGAATGTATGGTGTACTATAGGACTTTCCTGGTGGCTCAGATGGTAAAGCATCTGCCTGCAGTGCAGGAGACCTTGGGTTCCATCCCTTAGTCGGGAAGATCCTCTGGAGAAGGAATTGGCTACCCACTCCAGTATTCTTGCCTAGAGAATCCCATGGACACTCCCTGGTGGGCTGCAGTCCATGGGGTCACAAAGAGTCAGACACAAGTGAGTTGACTAAGCACTTACACACATGATATACTACAAAGAGAAGAAGAATTAAGGAATTTTGTAGTTTTCCATTTTCTCTGGAAAATTTGTTGACTGATAAACTTTCATTTTTGATAATGTGTTGTCTATAGAAAGATACAGGTTGATGAGAAATTAATAATGTTCTATATTTTATTATTAGATGGAGATTGTAAAAAGCTTCCTTCAGAAATATTTGCAAAGATAGAGACCTGTCTGAATGAAGTCAGAGATGAAATTTTTATTAGACTTCAACCTCAGCTTAGATGTACATTAGGTAAGTAATTTGTGGAATTTAATTGTATTACTCATCTACTGTAAAGACATACTTATAAGGAAATACAACACTGTTTTATTACTTGGAATGATCAGATTCTTGGAAGGGAGAATCTGGGTAGAAACATATCACTGGTTAAATCATTCAAGGATGGAGTTGTTTTATATAAATATGCACACGTGTGTTCCATGCCTTCAGAGTGGATGCAGTCCTCAGAGCCAGGTCAGCACTCAGGGGTTACACCATTTGCTGCTTTCCCTGTCCTTTCCCCCAGTAGACTACTCCAGCCACTCATCTGTTGAGTGGGAACTCATCCTAAAGGAGCCTTGTCCATAAGATCACCAGAGTGTAGACTGAGGGGCTCCTGTGTTGCATTTTGCGGCTATCAGTTCCCCCATAGAGTGACCTGAGATGTTTTATTCAGGTTCCCTACTCCAGTTCCCAGTTGAATTTTAAAGAGTGGTTTCTTCCCCAGTCTGAATCACCACCCTGCTTATCCCTGCTCATTATAAATATTTGGAAGATTGTGTCTTGGTCTGCTGCTACCTTGGATGTGGATTTCTGTATAACAGAGAAGGGATGTCTGAAAACTGTGCACTCCTAGCAATTGGGCAGGGATGTAGCTTTTCCGGTACAGTAGCATCCTCTCATTGTGTCTGCACTACTCAGTCAGCAGTGAGAGGGGCTACGTTAGTGCTTAAGGTCTGACTAATGAAACCTGACGTTTGCTTCTGGGAGCACGTCGGAATCTTAAAGTGTGTGTGTCCTCATTCTGAATATTAACATGTATTTTAAACCACTAAAGAAAGAGAAGTAGAACCCATACTGGCTTGGAATGTTGGTTACATTTTTAAGGTCAGCCAGACACTTCATCATTTTCATTATTGTTTTTTTAAAAAAAAACACATTGTAAGCTATCCTCTTTGCTCTCCCTCCTCACAGTTTAAGAAATATTACAACTAATACCCTTTTTGTGGTCTTTCCCAATTATTCCTTACCTCACCACAAAGGTAACTGCTATCTTCAATTTGATATTTCTTTTCCTTCATTGTATGTATGTTTTTTGTTTTTTAAGGAAAAAGCCAGTATTTTATGGTGTCTACTTATTTATGTAAGTGTAGAGAGTAAATTAGTCTTTGAGTGTTGTGTACCAGTGTCAGGAGAGACAGACCGATAGAACAGAATAGAAAGTCCAGATCCAAACCCGCCCGCCCCCCACTCCACCCGAGTTTGGTTTCTTCCCAGGTGATGGTTGGTTCCTGATTGGGTGGAGAGGGTGTGGGTGGGATTAGAGCCCTTCTTCACAGCATAATTAGAAAGAAACTTCCAGTATTCACATATTTAAAGACCTAAACATGAAAAGCAGAGTTGTAAAACTTTGGAAGAAAATATAGGTCACTACTTTACTAGAGATTGGTGACTACAGTTACATCAAAGTTTAAAACCTCTGTGTAAAGATAGCACAAAGAAATAATATCCAGGATATCTTATGAAGGATTCTTGTACATCAGTTTTTAAAAAAAAGAAAAAACCTGATAGAAAAGTGGCCAGACACATTAATGAGCCAGTAACAGAAGAGAAAACCTGAATAGCTAGACAGCAAGGAGTCACTGGAAAGTTTGCATCCTGATGAACAAGATACTTCAGGGAAATAGGCAAACTAGAGATATAGGTGGCCTCCATCTTTCGGTGGTCCGACTTTTGATTTTTTTTCAGTTTACAATGGTGTTAAAGAGAGAAATGCAATCAGTAGAAACTGTGCTTTGAGTTTTGAATTGTGATCTTTTCCTAGACTAGTGATAAGCCCTATGATACTCACTTGTGATGCTAGACAGTGGGAGTGAGCTGCAGCTCCCAGCCAGCCATGAGATCACAAGGGTAAACAACCAATATGCTTACAAGCATTCTGGATCCAGACCAGCATCCTGCTTTTCACTTGCAGTGTAGTGTTTAATAAAATACATGAGATATCCAGTACTTTATTATAAAATAAATATTGTATTCAGTGATTTTGCCCAACGGTAGTCTAATGTTAAGTGTTTTGAGCACATTGAAGGTAGGTTGGGCTAAGCTTTGATATTTGCTAGGTTAGGAGGATTAAATGCCTTTTCAACTTAATAATATTTTCCACTTAAAATGTATAGGTTTATTGGAACATAACCCTGTCATGAGTTGAGGAAGATCTATAGTTGAGCTGGAGTTGGGCTTAAAGGCAGTAGAGACAGAGAGACCACTTAATTTAGACAGGAGGTTATCAAAATTAGAAATAAGCTTTGGTATTGTATGTTTCTCTAGTAGGATGCTTTAGAAACCTAAAACTGATAATCAAAGGAAAAATAATTAAGATCATTTTAGGAGCTATGTACATTATCTAAAATGGTCTGTAATCATACAACTTATTCAATTGTGTTTTGAGCTCTTTTGTGATATTTTGATTTGTTGAGAACTATGTATTTTTCGAGCTAAAGATTATGTTGTCATAATGTAATATAAATTATTTACTTTTTCACTTGATATTAGTTTCAACAGAGTGAGCATTTAAAGGCTGATAACTAATTACAAACTCATGCTATACTACACACTCTATGCATATTGATGTTCATTTTTAGGAGATTAATTTGTTATTTCTTTCTGTTTATGAAAAGCATTTTGTTTTGGATTTCTCTTTTTTTTTTTTTTTTTTCAAAAATAGCAGTGGGACTGTAAAATAACCTTTGTGACCACTGATACTGATAGAGTGGTGCCTAAGACCACTGATTCTTAGGCAGGAAGACCCACTATTCTGCCTTTCAGTACAGCCGAGATGACTCTTCTCGACTATGTTCCAGACAGCTGTAGTCCAGGATTGGGGAGAAGCGAACTTCGGAAGTGAGGCTGTCCCTGGGGAGGGAGGCAATGGCAGGGCTTGGATTAGTCCTTGGGCCAAATCAGTAAGGCAGCATCTAAGCTCCCCGGAGGATAGAAAGGAGGGAAAGCAATTGAAGGATGAATGTGAGGAGAATCTAAATCCTCCTCCTAATGTGCTGCTCTCCAAGTCGGAAGACAGAATCCACAGTTCAGCTTTTGTTTTGATGACAACAAAATTCAGATGTTCTTTAGTTTTAAAGTTGTTGAAGTTTAATTGTTAAAAGATTAAGAAGAGTAGTGGCTGCAGAGTCTGGTCCTCTGAGCCTGGTGTGTCATGCCCTTACCACTTTGTAGAACAAGAGTCAGAGTAGAGTTGGCCTTTTGTCCAACTCGGAAATTATTATCCTACAGTGTTTCTCCAGTTATATTATTTTTAGCATCTGTATCAAACAAATCTATATATTTTTGCTTTGTTTTTATGATGCTTTAGAACTGTCACAGTTCTGAGGATTTCTTTTTTCCCCAAGAAAGCTATCTAGGGGGCCATATGAGTCTTCTGTATCTTTGTCTTAGGTGTTTTCATAAGTGTCACCAAGACAAATGAAAGATAGTGAGTGTTAATTAAAATGATGGACATTTTTAGAAAGTGCTTCGAAAACTTCTCTTGCCCAACTGTGAATAACTTACTCTGTCATATATACATATTCCCATATATTCATACTGTGAATATAGTGAGAAAAGATGACGATTTGTAATTTTTTTTCAGTTCATTATGAGCAATAATTTTTCTTTTTCTTCTTCAAGGTGATATGGAAAGCCCTGTGTTTGCATTTCCCCTGCTCTTAAAAATAGAACCCCACATTGAACAGCTCTTCACATACTCTTTTTCTTGGAATTTTGAATGTTCACACTGTGGGCACAAATATCAAAACAGGTTAGTGTTTCTATTTTCTTTAATGGATTCATTCTGTTGAAAATGTCTCCAAGTAATGAAATATGAAGAAAACTTGCTTCCACTTGTAGCATTGCTGTCTTTACCCTTGATAAAATTTCCTTTTGTATATTGAAGTTTCTCCACTGCTAAGATTAAAAGGAGACAGTTGAGCCCCAGAAACTGCATTATTTACTTGCTTTTTCATACTAAAAGAGTACCAATAATAATAATAATAAATGGTTTGATAGATTACTAGAAGGAATTTTGTTAAGAAGTTCTTTAGTGGGAAGTGGGGACTAATGGTGAAGTAGCACAGTCCCCTGCCTCCCCCACTTCCCCTGGATTCCCTGCTGAGTAAGTACACCTCTTAGAATTCTTTGCAAAACCATATGTGTTTTGTTTACTCCTATATTAGAGACTAGGGCTTTTGTTTGCTTGTTTTCAACATTGTGGAAACTTGATTTTAGGCTCCCAGAGTCTGGCAGCAGATCTTAGAGGTAACTTATGCTCTCCCATTCCTTCCCTTAGTCCTATGAAAGACCAGCCACCACCAGAATCCTTCTACACGTGAACTGTCTCAGCCATGCTTTCTACTTCCCTGCTGCCTCTAGGTGAGGATTAGAGAGATCACGATTGTTGTACATGACCCTGAGATTGGTACTCAGGACGAAACATGGAGAAGAAAGAAGCTGCAAAGTTATTTTGCTTCCATACAGCTACCATATTAAAAAAAATAGAGAAATTAGGTTTTGGAAGAGGAGTCAGGGAGAGAAAATTTATCAGACACAACACCCTCGCTGTGTCCACATAAGAGAAAGTCACTGGCTGGCTGGCAGTTAAAATATGACCATGCTGGTTCTGTTGGTCATTTATACTGTTATAATAGAGGTAAATCCTTTCCTCTTTTCTTGAATTCACCTGTTAGTAAACTAGAAAATTTGGAGTCTCCAAGTTATTGAATAAATGTATATGAAAAAATACTACTTTGGATATTCATTATCTTAATTGAGACTATTTAGGGATTAGTCAAGGAGAGCTGAGTGTGAGAGAATGCTCTAGGAAATCCAAGCTGTAGAACCAGGAAGCATTTTTTTTTTTTAATCAGTTCAGTCACTCAGTTGTATCCGACTCTTTGTGACCCTGTGGACTGCAGCACACCAGGCTTCCCTGTCTGTCAGGGAACAGAGTAAGACTTAGCATTTCACTTATACCTAGGACTTAAGTAACTTTGTGTGAGTATTAGAACAAACATCTGCTTCTAGGTCTCCTGGCATTGAGTTTTATAAATTATCTGACTTTCTCCTCGTTTGACATGTATGGAAACTGAAACTTGTAAGGGGTTAAATTGATGCCTGAGGTGACAGACTAGTAAGTGGAACAACTCAGGCTTAGGTTTTCTGTTCCCTCAGACTTTTCCTGCTCACTGAGATATGCTGCCTAATCTCCACCTGGGTCTTAAGTAATATAAATAACAGAAACAAGCCTGAAGATGACAGTCAACTTGATGATAGCTTTTCCAGAATCTGTATCTCAGTTGTTTGACAGCTTTTCACTGAGCATATTCTCTGTGCCAGGAACTCAGCAGAAATCATCTTTATTCTGGCCAAATTCAGACAGTTAGTTAGGGAAGTAACATGGAAACATAACAGAGGGCCAGTGACTTAGCAGTTATTTTGATCTGTTGGCTTTGAATACAAAGTGAAAAGTGCATTTTGGAGCTGTATAGAAAAACTCTGAGAGCTCAAGGGAAAGAATCATCCAACCACTTACCCCCTCCCTTTTTTTTTTTTTTGGTTAAAGTTTTTTGCTCTAAAAGTAAAAGTAGTTCAAGGGGGAAAGCTTAAAATGAAGTGGCATTTCATTGAAACTTACTTTCACTTAATCTGGTGGAAGAATATCAGCAAACTCATTCATTTGTGTGCTGCTGTTTTTAGTGCTAGTTTAAGAGCTTTTGACTTGATTCAGAAGATAGTTTCTGCAGGCAGTTAAAGACCTTGGAGTTGGGCTCCCTGAACTCATTTCGTGTCTGTTGGGTTTATTATCTGATGTGTCTCATTTGCCTCATCTCTAAAATGGGGATGAAAAGAGCACCTGCTACAGGGATGTTTTGGTAGATGAGTGTTTGGCTCAGTGCCTTATATGTAGTACGTGCTAAGGAATGTGAGATGTCATGTGGAGCATTAATGCTTATTTGCTGAGACAAACTCCTTTTATTAATGAAAAATAGGAGCCTTTACGTAATATTTATCTTTGGAAACTGAGAATATAGCAGAAATAACAGTCAGTGCGTTTGTTGATACCTTTATGTGGCTTTGCCTTTAAAATGTTAGCTTCCCTGAGAATTGATCTCTTTGTAACAGCCTGTGCTTACCTCACACATAAGTTATTTAAGTTGTTATTTATAAAAGAAGGTGGTGTCTCTTAGATAATAAATAATTGCTCTTTTAAAGATACTGTTAATCGAGTTGAATTGTAGTGTGCATCTGTAAACATGTTTGCAGATGCTGTTGCTATCAAATATTCAGGCTTAAGTGCAAAATTTAGAACTCATGTAAACTGTGAAAACCTAATGTTTTCACAACTGATATTCTTATATTTTTTAAGGATCAAAATAATTAAGTTGTTGCTATTCCCGAATATGTTTTTGTAAGTGCCCCTTTTCATTTTTGGTTGTTAGTAACAGATAGTCAGATGGTGAATTTTTTGAGTAAGGATGAACTCTTAATACATTTGAAAGCCTTAAAGCAGTGGCCCTTCACTCGGGGCTCTTTCCTGCCCCATGGGGATGTTTGGCAGTGTCTGGAGATAGCTAGTTGCTGCAGCTGGAGGCTCTTATGGCCTCTCGTGTATAGAGAGGCCAGGAATGAGGCCCAGCATCCTCCAGTGCACAGGTCAGTGCCCTCCAGCAAAGAATAACCCAGTGCAAAATATATAGCAGCAGTATTACCTTTGAGAAACCCTGCCTTTAACATTTTCATCTCATAGCTGAGAAACTATAGATAATTAATATGGAGAGTTCTTACAGAGAACTTTACTAGGGAGGGTTAGGAAAGAACATTTACATAGATTTGTGGGAATAGGAAAGTATGAGTAAATAAAGGAAAGTGCCTTCTGTTTTAGACATTGATTTAAGGTAACATGAATGAATTTAACTTAATCAAAATTATGTCTTTTTTTTTTTTTTTTTTTTAATAGATGTATGAAGAATCTGGTCACCTTTACAAATGTCATCCCTGAGTGGCACCCACTTAAGGCTGCCCATTTTGGTCCGTGTAACAATTGCAACAATAAGTCACAAATAAGAAAAATGGTATTAGAAAAGTGAGTTTAAACTGCCTTACTATTTTTAGAACAAAGTGAATGTGGATTTACTTTTTTTTTTTCCAGTGTGTAGTATTGAAAGTGATGACTGCAACCTGCTTTTCAGAAGTTTGAGTTAACATAGGTTTATGAATTGCCAAAGTGCTTCTCTCTGTCAGGAGCTCTCGTAAGCTGTTCAAGTGACACACCACTGCAGAGCTGACTTAGGGTAATTATCTTTCTCCACACCTACTATCTCTCCTCCTTTTTTTCTTTGTCTTCTCTCTCTTTTTAAGTTTATTAAACTTCCATTTTCTTCACCTCTATCAAGTGCCTGGAGTCATTAGAATTCTGGGATTTCCTTAACCTGATTTCAAGAATTAAGATGATTCAAAATGAGCCATAGGCTCATCTGTCTGAGTTTCCATCTTCTCCCAGACTTCAACGTGCTAATTCTTCATCCTTCTGTAAGATTTCTGCTGCCCTTGAGCAGATGTATCTTCATTGTATATCACCAACCCTTCTGTTTTTCCTCAGTGGGTGGACTGATCAGAATTTTCTTTTTTAGTGTTATCAGAAGCCCCATCTCTAAAAACTCACAGATCAGTTCCACGTTCGGAGAAGGCAGTGGCACCCCACTCCAGTACTCTGGCCTGGACGGAGGAGCCTGGTGGGCTGCAGTCCATGGGATCGCGAAGAGTCAGACACGACTGAACGACTTCACTTTCACTTTTCACTCTCGTGCATTGGAGAGGGAAATGGCAACCCACTCCAGTGTTCTTGCCTGGAGAATCCCAGGGACAGAGGAGTCTGGTAGGCCACTGTCTCTGGGGTCGCACAGAGTCGGACACGACTGAAGTGACTTAGCAGCAGCAGCAGCAATTCCACGTTAGGCAGTTTCTCTCTTTTTGTTAATACACTCACACACGTACCTCCTCTGTAACTTTGTCCCTACATAAAGGACATGTTTTGAGGTTTCATTTGATATGGTAAAGAACCAGTGACATTAACCTTCTCCTCCCTTTTTCCGATGGCCTTGGATGTGCCAAGAAATCTCTCAGAACCTTTCCTAAAGGTTTTGCTTTCATCCAAGTAACAAAATCTCAGGTAATCTACTAGTGCCAAGACCTAAAAAGAGAAAAGAACAGCGCCCCTCCGAGTCCATCTCCAGGCACCTGCTTTAAACCTTTAAGGTAGCGTTCACTTTGACATTTCAGTACAGTGTACCTTTGCCACCTTTATACAATCTTCTCCTTTTAAAATAATTGAGAACTGGGGCTCTCACACCACCACCTGGTTCCTACCTGTGTTTAACCTCTCCCTGTCCTTCCAATATGACTACATTTTTTGGTTAAATCAGTACTTCATTTTTTATTAGGAGTATACTTACATTCCTTTCCTGCCAAGGAGTATATGTGGTTATGTTTCATCTCTTTCATAGCTCTTTATTCTTCCTAGAGTTATTGATTGCCTGTGTTTTCATTTGCTTTGTTATATATGCATTGTGAATTTTCTCCAAATTCTTTAAATGCCCATTAATTTTCTAAACACTCAAATGCTTCACAGTTTTTAAGTTCTCCTCCCCACTTGTGTCATCGCAGATCAATATGTGGCAAAAAACAGAGTTTATTGACATAGACAGTTTTGCAGGACTTTTTATTTATAGGTATGTAAAGACTGGATTATTCTCTAATAGAAAGATTGACAAGGGATAATTTACAAATTATCCCAAATTATCCCTTGTCAGTTTGGATAATCTACATTTTTGGACACTGATTCAAGTTTATTTCAGCTGAATAAATGTTGATAAGCTAAGTAAGTTTTGACATCTGTTTAAATATTGGGGAAAGAGATACTCAACATTTTTTGTAAATCCTGAAAGTTCTGTTAAATTTAGTTATTTAAGGCCTATTCTGGGTTTTGTTCTCTGGTTTGTCATGTTACTATAGTAATGTATTTTTGAAATTACAGATGTTTTGAAATTTATAGTAAATCAACCAGTATGTTATCTTTTCTACTTCCTTAGAAGTAAACTTTTTGTAAGTAGAATTTTAACTTGATGGGTCTGTCTACTTCCTGAGAAAACAGAGAAATAGGCCAAATTATATTAGCTTATTTGATTTTTTTAAATGTTTATTTGAATATTTTAGGTTTGTTATTTTGTTTCTCATATTACCTGTCCCATCTAACAAAAAAGCAGTTAATTTGGGCACTTGGTGCCAAAGAAAATTCTCAAAGGTCTAGATTTTTTTCTTTTGATTCTGTGAAGAAGTTTTCAAGAGATCTTCTGTAAGCCAAAGCGGTGTTGCGGCTTACAGAGCAAGTTTTGTTTAATGGCCTGTGTTAGAGCTTTACTGCTTGATGGCCTCCAACTGTCAGTGACACCATTCTGAGAAGGGTGTAGTGTTACACACGTCTTCGAATGAGTTCTCCATTTCTAATTAAGGCACACATCTGGAGGTTCTCAAGAAAAAGCAGTGCAATTGGCCTTGGGAGTGTTCCGTGTGACTCACTTGCCTCAGACCGTCTTTTGTGCAGCCAGACACATGGCATCACATTCATTTGACTTCTCTTGCCTTTCTTCCCTGCAGAGTCTCTCTCGTATTCATGTTGCACTTTGTGGAAGGCTTACCCCATAATGACTTGCAGCGCTATTCATTTCATTCTGAAGGCTGTCTTTATCAAGTAACCTCTGTAATTCAGTACCAAGCAAATAATCATTTTATAACATGGATTTTAGATGCTGATGGTAAGTGCTTAAACATTTTTCTTTTATGATAATAGGCATAGGGACTGAATTCTAGTTTGTTGTTCTTTTAAGACAAACGTTGCCTTGACATTCTTTTCTCTCTTCTCGTCCTTGACTGTTATAACCCCACCCTCTACCTTATCACCCTGCTTTAGAATCACTCCTCATGGCTGCCTTTGCTTGTTTATATCAGCATGTTTATGAGTATGCACATGCATATGCATATTGCTTTTTTAAACAGAGATTGAGGTGAGAGACTACTGTTGGTTTATAGTTTGCTGTTTTTCACTGAATGTTCTTCCTGGGGATAGTTTGGATACATATCACAATATGCTTATAAAGCACTTTGCAAATGGGAACTCATAAATATAGATATTACCTTAAAGTTTTACCCTACTTCAGAATTTAGGGGGGCATTAGTTCTCAATAACTTAAAAAAAACTTTGAAAAAAAATTTTAGTTTTCTAATTGCATTTTACAGAATGAAAAATCCTCTTCAGAGAGAAGAGGTTGGGTGTTTTCCAACTTTGACAAATATATAAAAATTGTATGGTCAGCTTATAAAAAGTGTCCTGGCTCTTCTCTAGAGCAGTGAATCAGTCTCTGAGGGTTCAGCCCAAATAGTAATCAGGTGGTTCTAACATATGTGTGTGGTAGAGATCCACTGACCTAGGCAAAGAAAATATTCTCAAAAGTTTTAATGGGTATAGGATAAGAAGTAGTGGGTTCAGATTGTTTATAAGACTGTATCGACATAAACATATTTAGCAGATAGTTTTGTTTGGGATTTTTTGGTCTTTTAGAGGGGGTATTTAATGTCTTTCCCTGTCATTGATCACCTCATCCCTAGTTGACAAATGAGAAAACAGGAGCTCAGAAATTAAAGAGCAGACACCCAAAAACCTAAGCTTTTATTTTTTTCCTAACTGCCCCCCGCCCCCCACCAATAAAATAATCAAATTAAATGTTGGTACTTGAGGTAACAAGCTTCATTTATCTTGAAAATTCATATATATGAAAAACTTAATCTATTTTCTGATATTGTTAGATATATCAGGTGATACTGCATTCTCAATTCCAGAAGTTGAAGATACTTCTGTCTTGATTTTTATGAGCATTTTAGAAAAGAGTAAACACTGCCTCAGTTTTTCACATTTCTGCGTGTTAGTCCATAACTTTTGTTATCCAAAGCCAAGGACTTGATATTCAGCAGAGAAAAATGGTGACATAAGGATAAGGCCATGTTTTCAAGTTCTCTTTTGGTAGGTATTCAGTAATAATAGCAGTTAAAAAGGCCAGAAGAAAGTTAACCTAGGATAATGGTCTGTTTGAATGTCTAACCTCTTTCACTTTGACTCCCCATTCCCCAGGAAGTTGGCTAGAATGTGATGACTTAAAAGGCCTGTGTTCTGAAAGGCATGAGACATTTCAGGTTCCTGCTTCGGAGATACATATTGTTATTTGGGAAAGAAAAATATCCCAGATGACAGATAAAGCATCTGCCTGCCATCCACTTAAAAAGACTAGTGACCAGTACACTTTCGGCGACGAGAAGCAAGCATCTCCAGCAGCATGTTCTGCAGGCGAAGCTGCCTCAGCTGAACCATCCTCAGGAATGCATCCCATAGATGTGTCCATGGTTCCTAATACCCTCTCACAGGATGAAGCTGTAGCTCCTGGACATGATTCCCTTCCAGATCTGAAAGGTTCAGTTGACAGCAGTATCTTACCTTTGACACTTGAAGAAGTACAGTCCAACTCTGAAGGTTTTTTATTAGAACACAAACCTGTGGCAGAAAATACAGGGGTTGTTGAAGCAAACACTTTGCAGTCAGAGGAGCCACTCACAGCTTTTTTAGTGGCCCCATCCGAGGACAAGCTTACCCACAACCAGTCTATGGATTTAAACTTTTCATCCCAACTGTTAACTATGCCATCAGTACAGGTGACTACAGAAGATACTGTAGTTACTCAGCCTGCTGCTGACCTTACACAGCAAGTAAAGTCAGTAGACACTGAGGGTACAGTTGCCCTAGAGAGGAATGCTTCATTGAAACAGTTTCTTGCACCAGAAACTGAGAAGTTACATCCAGAACAGCATGTTACATCTCAGGTATCTGATTGGAAGGAAAAAGAAACCACAGCATTTTCTCAAACTGTAATAGCTAAGCCGTTACAGAATCCACCTCTGAAAGAGAATCATAAGAAACCATTTGTGGGAAGTTGGGTTAAAGGCTTATTAAGCAAGGGTGTTTCTTTTATGCCATCATGTGTTTCAACTCATAACAGAAACACTGTGACTGATTTGCAGCCTTCAGTTAAGGGGGCAAGTAATTTTGGTGGCTTTAAAACTAAAGGTTCGAAACAAAAGGCCAGCCAGGCCTCCAGGAAAGCTCACAGGAGGGCAGCTAAGCCGCCTCTGGTGAGGAACTCTCCTCCAAGCCATCAGTCACCAGCCAGCACAGCTTCCCCTCCCCGTGCTGATGGCACTGGTGATTTGCAAGTTTTGAAGAGATGTGAAAGCGCCTCCTGTGGAGCTCACCTCAACCACAATTCTCATGGAAATGAAAATGGTGTTTCTTCACCAAACCATGGAGACACAGTTGAGGGTCAGATTCATAAACTCCGTCTAAAACTTCTTAAAAAACTTAAGGCAAAAAAGAAGAAATTAGCCGCTCTGATGTCTTCCCCCCAAAATGGAACACTTCCAAGTGAACCTTCAGAACAGGTATCCCATTGTGGGTCTCCAAATGACGGTGAGTCAATAGAAGGCTTGCTGCAAGAACTGCAGCGTCAAATTGACATTGCCGATAATAAATCAGGGTGTGCCACAGCTCCCGGTGTTTCCCCATATGGTGGTCAGACGCATGAAGAAATTCTAGCAGAATTACTGTCCCCGACCAGTGTGGTTTCAACAGAGCTTTCAGAAAACGGGGAGGCTGACTTCAGATATTTAGAAATGGGAGATAGTCACATCCTGGCACCAGTTCCCAATGGATTAAACAGTATTCCCCACAACACACATCTGAGGCAGGAGCATAATTACTGTAGCCCCACCAAGAAAAACCAGAGTGAACTTCAGCCAGATTCACTCACAAATAATGCCTCTATTAGAACATTGAACTCGGAAAGTCCCATGAAGACTGATATTTTTGATGAGTTTTTTTCTGCTTCAGCGTTTAATTCTTTAGCAAATGATGCATTAGACTTACCTCATTTTGATGAATATTTGTTTGAGAATTGTTGAGTGCTTTTGGCTCTTTTTAGTTTAATATTTATTACCACTTTTGGAAAAATGTACTGTATTTCTAGGTAATGTTTGACACACTGGCCTTGTCACGAACAAAATGTAAGCTACTGAAGGTTTTACCTCTCCAGTATTCTTACCTGGAGAATCCCATGGACAGAGGAGCCTGGCGGGCTACAGTCATGGGGTTGCAGAGAGTCGGACATGACCGAAGCGACTTAGCAGTAGTAGTGGCATGCCCATGAAACCTGTGATCTGTTTTATAAGTTTAAAAGATGCTGAATGTGTTCTCCTTTTTGGCTTCCTTTTGTGGTTTTAGGTGAATGAGGATTTGAAAATGTTAAAAATGATAAGTAGTGTATAGTTTCTAGCAATTTGTACAGTTGGGTACACTAAATTTCTACATTTCAAATTTTAGTTTTGTTGGTTCAGGAAAAACACTAGTTGATACAAACTTAAGTGACTGTATATGGTATGTGAACATGTGACTGTTTTTGCTAGTGGTGCTGTGGTCTTAGATAAGAGCCTAAGCATGTTTCTAGTACCAGTAGAGTGGCATAGAATGTAAACTGCCCCCCCCCCCCCATACAATTTGTTGCCTCTTTCTGTCCTTAGAAAAGATGGCAGGAAACTCCTAACTAGAATGTTGCATAATGTTGTGATCAAAAAATGATCTATAAAAGGAAAAAGTAATGTATGTTTGTGTTGATGTGCTAAGAGATTATAAATATCATCTTTCTCCCCTAAGACACTTATTTCTGTAGCCAAAGTGGAACACACCATCTAATAGTTATGTTTTGGCAGAAATAGCCAGTACATATAAGGCTTGCATATGTTGGGTTCTATTGTAAATGAAATGTTAATTCATTTAAACCTCAACGTTCCTATGAGCAGAGTACTCTTAACCACCTTTAACAGTTAAGGAAACGCCATTGAGCTAGTAAGTTGTAGAGCTGGGAATGAGTAGAGTGGTCACTACAGCAGTAAAAGGTGCAGAACTTACATGTTCCACCTGTAGCTTCATTTAAACTTCGGGTGCCCAAACAACACCTCCTGCTGTGTTGATTTGAATTAGTAGCAGAGTTACTAAGGTTTAAGGGTGGCCATCTTGGGGAAAGAATACTTTGCTAGGGACTTAGAACTTCAGAATTGATTCGTCAAATTTACTTCCAAACCTCCCTCCCTTCCCTTTTTTCTGATTGCAAAAGTGACACGTGTTTATTATAAGGAGAAACTGGGAACACACAAGAAAACACCAAGATTTCAGAGTATTCATCTTAACATTTAGTGATAATAACTACTGCAGACATTTTCATGTTTTTATGCATTTATGCACCATAAATGCATTTCTTAGACTTTTAAGAAATAAAAGCTTTTGTTGTGTCTGTTTGTTAATGATCTGTGTTCATGTTTAATGAGCATTTTTTTCCATCTTTAGTTTTTGACACCTTTCCGATAGCTACATAATGTTACATTGTATTACCACTGTTTCATCAATTTATATTTTGAAGTGATTTGTACTGTTTTATTATTGTTGTTTATACTTATTGACAAAAATTTTCACAGGTCCAGGTTTTATTTTCTGGGAGTGGAATTGCTGGGTTGAAGAATATGCACTTTTATTTTTGGCCTTTTAATAATGACGAGTCGTTTTGCTGAATCCTCATCAGCTCTAGAAAGTAGCATTGGGCGGGGGAGGGAGAACCTTGGCTGATTTTGGTTACATTTCCATGATGACTAGTGAGGCTGAATATTTTCAGTAACTCTTAGCCATTTGAGTGTCTTTGAGGCATTGCTTATCCATCCTTTACTTGTTATTAATTATTCATTCAAATATTTCTAGGTTTCTGCTGAATGTCAAGCATTCTTGTAAACCTCAGATGTAAGGCAATAAAAAAATAATAAAAGGAAATTCTTGCCTTTCAGTCATTTGCCTTTTAAACAAGAAGGTTAATCTATAATGTTAGGTGGCAATAGGAAATAGATGTGGTTGACTCTTGTTATTTGGTAGTTCTGTAAAGTTGCCGTGAACACTGCATTAACAATTACTGAACCACTGCTCCTGGTGGGAATACAGTTAGGTTCCTGTGAACCTCTGCTCACAACATCTTCATCATTTGATCAACAAATGATGTTTTTTGTGTCTTTCTGTTTAAAGATACCTTATGTAATAGATATTATTGTTTCACTAACGTTGAACACAGGGCCAGCAGTGCTATAGCTCATGCCTGAATGGAGCTTGTCCCACACACATATTTTCCTCCATAAGGCACATCACAACTTCTTTGAGCTTGGGAACAGGAGCTAGGACTTGAGCACCACACTTCAGGGCTCTTTTAAACCACAAAATAACCAACAAAAAGCACAAAAAATGTCCATAAGACATTGAGTCCATGCCAGCAGTCCTTGAAGTCTGGTCCTATCCAAGATGTCCATGAGCATGTTCAGTTCACACCAAGAGATCTGTACCACACATCGAGGACCTTGTGGCACAGACCAGATGTTCTGCAAAATCTGTTCAGATTTTTCAATGCTGTGTACACATCCACAAATGACCACAAAAGCACTGCAGGTATTGATTTTTAGGGTTACAGATTTTATCAAGTAGGCAAATTCACAAATACAGACTAATAATTGATTAATGTCAGTACTAAATGCTATGAAGAAAACTGAGATAAGTGATGAGAGGATTATTTTTAGACCAGGTGGACTTGGAGGGGGGTGACATTTGAGCAGGTCCTTAAGTGAAGTTAGGGAATTGACCATGTGAAGGAAGGGCGTTATCCAGGAAGAACAAAAGCCCTGAGGCGTGAGGGTGCTTATCATGGTTGAGAACAGGGAAGAGGCCAGTGTGAACAGAGTGAGCAATGGAAGGAAAATTAGAACATTGGGTTAAAGAGGTTGGCAGAAACCAGATCACAAATGGTCCCCGAGACTAACAGGAAGCCACCAGAAGTTTCCAGACAAGGGACTGGCACAATCTAGTCGAGGTTTTTAAAGATCACTGACTACAGTTGTCAGAATGGAAGTGCTAGTTTGCGCTCTCTCAGTTCAGACAGCTGTGGAGGTGATAAATAGCTGGACCACTGTTGCATTTCAGAGGCGGAGCCAACATGTGGAGTTGATGGTTAACTGGGAGGTAGAAAGAGGATGCAAAGAGGGAGCTCAGATTTCATTGCCTGAACACATGGGTGGTTCTGTCTACTGAGATGGGACGGACTCGGGAAGGAAAACCTTTTAAGGAAAGCATTTATTCAATTTTGGATGCATTCCCTTTCCTGGGTTATCAGAAGATAGGGTCTCCTAGCTGGGAAGGCAAAACATCTGTGATCGTGGGAACTATAATCATTGATGTGCATGTCCAGGAAGTGCCAAAAAATGAAGGTGTGTGCTTTCCGAGTGAGCAGCTGTACCTGGAGTCGTATCCTCAAGGCCAGGGAGCAAGATCCTTCACCTTCAACCGGCTGGCCCTGGACTCCACTAAGGGCTATGGCCCTGTCCTCTCTGGTCCTCTCAAGGGCGGAGAGAGGTGTACAGGCATTTCGGCAAGGCCCCAGGAACCCTGCATAGCCACACCAAACCCTTTGTACACGCCAAGGGCTGGAAGTTGGAGCGCAGCAGAGGCCAACCGTGGCTATAAGAACTAACCCCCGACTCTACTTTGTTATTAAAAAGATCTTGAATGCCAAAAAAAAAAGGGGGGGGGGGATGTGTTAAGTGTAAGATTCCTATTAGACTTCCAAGTGGGGAGAATAGGAAAGTGGATCTACAGCACTGGGGCTCGAGAGAGGACCGCTGGAGATACCCATCTAGGAATGATGAGTGCACGGATCCTATTTGATGCCATGATGTAGTGCCTGCCTGCTAAGCCGCTTCAGTCAAGTCTGACTCTGCAACCCTATGGACTGCAGCCCGCCAGGCTCCTCTGTCCATGGGATTCTCCAGGCAAGAATACTGGAGTGGGTTGCCATGCCTTCCTCCAGGGGATCTTCCCAACCAACCCAGGGACTGAACCCGCATCTCTTCTGTCTGCTGCATTGGCAGGCAGGTTCTTTACCACCAGCACCACCTGGAGGGTGGGGTCATTTAGGGAGTTAAAACAGCTCCGGGGAAAGAAGAGGGGCATTTAAGAGGAAAACCAGATGAGTGGTGTCCTGAAAATCAAGGGAGGAACTGTCAAAGGAAGGCTGCTGACTTGCCAGGTGCCGCTGAGCAGTAGAGAAACATGAAGACCAAGACCCGACATTGGCCTTGGTACCGGGGACGCCCTTGGTAACTTAGCCAGGACAGTTCAGTGCAGCTGTGAGGACAAGAGTGAATGGGTTCAAACGAGAAGGGACAGTGAGAAAGGGCAGATACACATGCCATTCTTTTGAACCATTTGCTTGATACCTGGTGGGGAAATGCAAGGTCAAGGTTTTTCATGTTTTTAAAGTGGGAGATGTTATCACATGTTTAAGTGAGAGCCCGAGTGCTCCAGAAAGACAAATGGATGTTGTAAATGAGAGAACGGACAATTGCAGGAGCAGATTTCTCTGGGATGAGATCCAAGATCGGAAGAGGGTGTGACCCTAAGAGCTAGAAGAGTTTATCCATTTTATTACCAGAGAAAACAAAGTATATAGGTACTGTCATCAGAAGATTTGAAGATTCGGGGATGAGGAAGGTCTTGTGATTCTTTTCTCGAGGAGACAGTAAAAGCTGTGGGCCTGAGGGGAGAAAGAGTTGAAGATGGAAAAAGAGAGGTTTGAGTCTCCGGGGCTAAATGAACAGGCCCATGCAGTAGGCTCGCTAGGCAGTGCTCAGAACCCTCCAGAAGTCTATGGTTGTAAACTCTACTGAGACCAGCTAAAATGGTTGTTTATTTTTCTCCAACTGTGTGTGGGGCTCGGGTGCAGGACTGAGAGAGTAGAGGGGAAGTTAAAGAGTTAGCTGAAGTTAGAGGCTTTGTCAGACAAACTGGACACAGAAAGGAGTTCAGGTTTTAGGCAAGAACATGATTATAGTAAAGGATAAGGAGGGAGGGTTAGGAGGGACATGGGATAAGGGATGGTCATTCAAAAAGTGGTGGCAAACCTCCATGGACTGGAGGTGGGTTCAGAGAATGCCAGAGTGGGACTCATGGAGGAAGTAAGCTGGTTAGAAAGTGGTGTGCTTGAACTTGAGCTTTCAGACACAGCGCACTGATCTGTGATGACAGGGTCTGAAGGATGACAAGGGAGGTACAAGGCCAAGGTTGGGTGAGGAGCTGAGGAAAAGTGAGGAGACACAGGAACCAGGAGGCCAAGATGGTGTGTGGATAGTCTGTGTAGCTGGTAGAGGCATCTAAATGGTAGACTGTCTTTCTGGCCCTCTTTTTGCTTTTTGCCTCCAGGAGATCCTCACCCCCCTTTCTCCCATCCATGTTCCCTCAAGAAGCACAAAAGAGACACAGGTGGCTGACAGGTACACCAAGACATTTCTGAGTAAAGCAGACCCACAAAAGGCACTTATTATTATATAAATAACTTCTTCACAACAGCCAAGTGCCAAAGTGACAAGGAATCTGGTACTGGAGAAGTTTAATCAGGAGATTAAATGTAACCAAGAAGCAAGAGGTCATTGGGAGAAAAGAGGTTTCTATGAAATACTTCAAATCTCAAAATGAAAATCATTTTCTGTTTAGTTACTGCAGGCACTTAATAACTGGGTCAAGCACCCTTCTTGCCAGTTTTCTCTTTATTATAACCTTCCCACTGGGTTTGGAAGCAGAGACGATCTACATATGCTGAGAAGTTCAAGTGTGTCTACAGCTCACCTGATATTTAAAGCTCCCCCAAGGTCTAAGGCGAGGTAAGCCAGGCCTATTCAGAAGGATGGCAAAATGTTTGAGTTGTAATCTGGAGTCCCACGGATACAGACCTTGTCGTTACCATAAAGCATCTCTGTGGATGGTCATTAATAGAACAATTCTATCTTTAAAACTTTAATTTTATATTGAGTTCTTATCCATTGCAGATTGTCACCTCTGTAGTAGTAGTATAGTGAATTCCAATGATCAGGTCGGCCTATATATGCTAGTACAAGTGAATATATTAGATAATTAAATACAAACTATCATTACACTCAACATGTGCATATAATAATCTATGCTCTACTTTTTCAGCTTATTACTAAGGCAGTTGAGGATCTCCTTAAAGTGTGTATTTGATTTACTTGTTTCAGAATAACTAGTTTGAGTCATCTTTGACAGACAATAGTTTTTGGTTTGTTTTTACTACCAAAAAAAATAAAAGGTTCAATTTCTACAGCAAATATGACAGTTTGCTGGGAGTCATTAAAGTAACTCCCAAGGAAAGAAATGTAAATTGGTATCTGGTGATGGTGTAAATTCCTACAGAAGGGACCCTGAAAGCGTCAGTATATTAAAGCCCTTCACAGAGTACATCCAGTGATTCCAGAGTGTTAACAATAAAACATGCATGCTCAGTCATGTCCGACTCTTTGTGATCCTATGGACTGTAGGTAGCCCACCAGGCTCCTCTGTCCATGGAATTTCCCCAGCAAGAATACTGGAGTGGGTCACCATGCCCTCCTCCAAGGGATCTTCCTGACCCTGGGATCAAACCCGCATCTCCTGCATTGGCAGGCAGATTCTTTACCCCTGAGCCATCTGGGAAGCCCCAACAATAAAATGTTAAGTGTTAAAACCTCAAGGCAGCTCTTTTTGTCTCAAGTCCTTTATTACTAATTTTACAAATGTACTTAATTTCTCAGCAAGGAAAAAATAAAGGAACTGGCTTCTCTTTGTGACTTGTCAATACTATTAGACTCTTCTAATTCTTTGTGTTACTTTAAAATCTTCAGTTTAGTAACTTTTCCATACCTAAACATTTTGGATTTGACAGGCTTTATGACTTTTATCAGTAATTAGAATACAAATTGAATAAAATACAAAACAGGGCCAAGAACCTGCTCCAGAGGCTCTGTGACTCCTTTGGACGCTGTAAATAAAAATTTCTCAGTGAATGTGTACATTCTGGGGAGAAGAGCTTTAGCTTCCCATTCAGATTTTCACAGGGCTCTGTGAAACCCCAAGTGGTCTGCTGGAAATGATCTTAAATAAATGAAAGTGAAAGTGCAAGTCGCGTCTGACTCTTTGTGACCCCATGAACTATACAGACCATGGAATTCTCCAGACCAGAATACTGGAGCAGGTAGCCTTTCCCTGGGATCTTCCCAACCCAGGGATCAAATTGAGGTCTTCCGCATTTCAGGTGGACTCTTTACCAGCTGAGCCACCAGAGAAGCCCATCTTAAATAAATGAAGTTTAACTTAAAATTTAGTTAAACTTTAAAAGAAAAAATGACTGTTTCTGAGACTATGTTCTCAATGAACTCTATAGTGGAGAACTGACCACAGGTTAGATAAGCTAAAAATATGGACAGTTTATAATTTTTTGAATTTCAAGATTTCTTTAAGAATCCTCCAAAGTACCACATCAAGCAAAGGCATCACCATTTTTCTGGGTCCCCCAGGCTTTAATCCTAAAGGAAATCAACTTTGAATATTCATTGGAAGGACTGATGCTGAAGCTGAAGCTCCAATACTTTGGCCACCTGATGCAAAGAGCTGATTCACTGGAAAAGACCCTGATGCTGGGAAGGATTGAAGGCATGAGGAGAAGGGGACGACAGAGGATGAGATGGTTGAATCACCAACTCAATGGACATGAGTCTGAGCAAACTGCAGGAGATAGTGAAGGACAGGGAAGCCTGGTGTGCTGCAGTCCATGAGGTCAAAAAGAGTCAAACATGACTTAGGGTCTGAACACAACAAGCTTTAAATGTGGGCTTCACCCTCACACTTCCCTCCTGTTTCAGTCCCAAAGTCTCAACCAGTCTTCCCTTGAATTCATCCATGCCTTCTTTCCTTTACTCACCTTAGCCCAGAGCCTCACTGCTTCTCCTTTGAAATATAATTGCGTCTCAACTGTCCTCTGATCTCTTATTTCTTATTGATGCTGTTGTCAGCCTGACCACCAAAAATAGATTTCCTTCTGTCCTCAAACAGAAACCTTTAATAGTGACTCCTTTACAAAGTCAAGCCCAGCCTCTTCCCTCAGTTTTCAGGGCCCTTTCGCAAGCTAAGAACATTTTCACTGCACCCTAAATACACATAGCCTACCCACAACCCCAGCCACCCCCTCATCTTGTCCTGAAATCTCCCCAGCCTAAAATGTCCCTCCCCTGCCTTGTGCCCTGTCCAGATCTTGCAGGGTCATTTCAAGTCCTCCATGAAGACAGTTCAGCCCATCTAAGTTGACTTCTTTCTTCAGGACCAGGGGACATTTTTCTGTGTTCCTCATGCTGACTCGGTCATATGCATTTTTATGTGACTGTCAGCCTCTGTGAACCACGTACGCAGGAAGGCAGGGATGGCTCTGGTCCTGGGTGTGTGCCATGGGACGGGCCTGTGCTAGGTGAGTAAGCAGCGTTGATGAAGGTGTGGTTCCTACTCTAAAGAGATCATGGTCCTGTTCAGGGGACAAGTAACTCCCTGGTTGCAGGGTGCTATGATGAATCGTGGAGGACAGGCATCTATATCAGATGGAGGCAGTGTCAGGGGAGGCTTCTCCAGGGGTAGCTTCTCAGCAGATATGACCCAGGTAAGCAGAGATGGAGGGCACGCTGGGCAGATGGACAGACATCTGGTCAGGAAGAGGGGTGTAAGGCAGACTGGGCCATTCAAAGAACTCCTGGTAAGTGCTTATAACCTCTAAAAAGGTTTCATGCGGAAACAGGGTGAAGGAAATCCTCTGGATCCTAAAATGATCATTAATATGGTCTCTTCCTTTGAGAAGCTTAGAGCATAGTGTAAATATACTCAGCTTCAAAGTGGAAGGATCTGTCACTTCAGTTAACAGCAAATATTACAGCTTCTTCATCTTAAAATGTGAGACTCAATTTGAACAGTCTGTAAGTGATCTTATGACATAATTCCACCTCCACCCCCCATTCTCTTGTTTCCACTGTAAGCTATCCTGAAGTGTAGGTGGAAAGTATGGAATTTCCAGGAACTTCAGAAAGGCTCCTACCTAAGAACATTTGGGTGGGGGGGTAAGGGTCGGGGAGGGGGCGGACGGGCTACTGTTATTCTGCCTGGAATTCCACCAAAAGTGCAATGTTGTGTCTTCTTCCTGAGGGCTCCTAACAAGGCAGTAGAGGATATTTTATCATCAACAGTAACTTGATAAATAGTTGTCAGCCAGCATTTGCCAAAGCATTCCCTAAGAGACACCCTAGTGAGATAGTTTAATGATTCCTTCTTCTGGGTCTTTAAAGTCTATTCATGGTAGGTACATCCCAGAGAAAAAGCACCTACCTACTGAACACCAGGTGACCTCAATCTTGGCAGGAATGAATTACAGCCTCATGTTATCATATTGTCATGTGGTTTCCTATCTTTATAGAAAATCGTATGTATACAGTGATATAATGTCAATTATTTCTCAATAAAATCAGGAAAAAAGAGGAAATCGTGTGTGAATCGTCTGCTTGAAAAATATTTGTGTCTTCTGTGCGATGAGTTGAAAACACGTCGTTTGAGATTTTTTAACAGGAACCTCTACCCGTTCTAATTTCTGGAAAAGTTCTGTTGGGAGTCTAAACAAAGTGAACAGTTAAGGCCTTTGCCTAGATTGAAGTGCTGGGTCCAAAAGCTAGACAGTACACAGCTTAATTCAGCCCACAGTGCCTCTTGCCTGTTTGCATCTGCACGACTCCTCCAATCTTTCTGGCTGCACATAAGGCAAAATTGCATTAACCACATTGGCTTTCGGGTGGTATCAGGTTTTCCTAGAGAAACCAATGGTTATTTATTCATTCACCTGCCAATGAGCAATTGCGTGTTGGGGTTTGTTTTTGCCATTGCAGTGTCTGCTGTTGATGAACAAGGTCGGGCAGGTCTCCTGGACCATGGGTGCACATTTCCCCCACATACTCGTTTGAACTAGAATGAGCAAACCACGCCGCAGCAGCATCGCTCTCAGATTCACCGGCACCGAACACCATTAACTGGACGTCGTCTTCCTCTGTCCTAGAAGCGTCGCAGTATCGTACTATTGCTCCATTAAAAAATCTCCCGGTTGCCGTTTTAAAATGAATTTTCCCGTAGAGGAAAAAACGCTGTCGTCCCTGGGTGGGCTCGAACCACCAACCTTTCGGTTAACAGCCGAACGCGCTAACCGATTGCGCCACAGAGACCCAGCTACCGGGGCTGCGCTGCGGTGTGTACAGATTTCCGCGGCCGCAGCGGCTCCCTAGCTGCCCCGGGCGTCGCCGCGCGGGCACCTCGGAGAAGCGCGCTGAGGAGGCGGCGGGAGGAGCCGGGCGACAGGCGGACGTTCGGGCGGAGCCGCAGGGGCTCCTAGCGGGCCGGGCGCCGCCCGCGGACCCCGCCTCCCGCAGCCGGCCCCGCCCTCTCGCGGGCCGGCCCCGCCCTCCCGCGGGCCGGCCCCGCCCCGGCGGCTCGGGGGTCGGCCGCGCCCCCATCCCTCTCCCTGTGCGCGCGGGAAGGGGGCGGCCGCGCGCGGTAGCCGTGACCGCGACCCCGGCGACAGGGCACCCGGCCGCAGAGGCTGGACCGGGTGAGGTCGCCCGTGCTCCCTCGCCGGAGCTGTGAGAGGACCATGGAGGGCCGTGCGGACCCCGGGAATTGGGGGGTCACATCCCTCAGCTCCACCTCTAACTTTAGGGTCGTGGTTCTCAGCCTTGGCGTGCTTGCGTCACGGCCCCTCTCCCTCTTCACGGGACATTTTGCCCCCAATCACCTCCATCCCCCCCCCCCCCCCCCAAATTATGACACCACAGATCCGCGGTGTGAATTTGCCATATGCACTTCTGTGCTTGGTGCATGGAAAGAAGATTTTTCCACCTGCAAGAAGCAGTGTTTGCCCCCTTTGGGTTGCGGAGGAGGCTAGGGCCCGCGCTGAGAATGCATGGTTTGGGGGACATCCGAACGGCCTTTATGGACGGAGTGGCAATTCGGATACGCCCCGATGCTTGAAGTGGTCACTGCAGGCTCCCGGCTGTCCCTGACTTCTACTCTGAGGCCTTGGAAGGCCACCCCCCACCTCCGCTCCCAGATCCACGGAGGAGGGGAGTGGGGGCCTTAGCTTGGTGCCACACCCTGAGAACTGCCTGGTTTTCATTCTACTTTTGCCCGAAGTCAGATCTCTCGAGTTCCCTTGGGCTCAGCTCCCCTGTGCCCTCAGCCCTCAGAAAAGGAGATTTCACTCTAGCTCTCCACGTGCCAAATCCAGTCTAGTGTGTGTCCCTGTTTCCGTTCGGTTTACCTGGGAGGGGCCTTCCTCCAACTCTGGCTCCTGCTTTCCCCTCCCATCCCTCCTTCCTTTCTTCTTCTTTTCTCATCATTTTAACGGTGTTTGCTTGGTTTTTTTTTTTTTTTTTTAAAGCACACAGTTCAGTGACAACAATACACTCACACTGCTGTCAACCATTACCATCACCCATCTCCAAAACTAAAACTCTGCACCCAATAAACTCTCCCGTGGAGTACTTGTGTGCTCAGTCGTGTCTGACTCTTTGCAACCCTGTGGACTGTAGCCCGCCAGGCCCCTCCTTCCATGGGATTCTCCAGGCAAGAACACTGGAGTGGCTTGCCCTTTCTTGCTCCAGGGGATCTTCCTGATCCCTGGATTGAAACTGCATCTCTTGATTCTCCTGAATTGGTTGATTTTTTTTTTTTTTTTTTTTTTTTTTAACCACTGAGCCACCTGGGAAGCCCGAACCTGGCAACCACCATTCTACTTTCTGTGTCTAGGAATATGGCTACCCTAGGTACCTCATGTGGTGGTACTTGTCCTGTCTTTCACTTAGCGTGTCTTCAGAGTTCATTCACGTTGTTGCATAAGTTGAAATTTCCCTCTCAAGGTGGAATTCAACCCTAATCCTTTTTAAGGCTGAATCATATTCCGTTGTGTGTATGCACCACATTTCCTTTACCCCTTCCTCAGTTGATGGAAGCCTGGGTTGCTCCCACATTTTTGTTGTTGTGAATAATGCTACAGTGAACACAGATGTGCATGTATCTCTCTGAGTCCATACTCTCACTTTTTGGGTAACATATCCAGAAATACAATCAATGAATCATACGGCAGTTCTGTTTTTATTTTTTCATACCATTTTTCACAGCAGCTGCACATTTCATATTTGTCCACCAACAATGCACAGAGATTTCTATTTCTCCACATCCTTGCCAACACTTGCTGTTTTCTTTCCTTCTTCCTTTCTCTTTTCCTTTCTCTTTCCCTCTTTCCTCCCCCCTCCTTCTTCCTCCCTCCTTCCTTCCTTTCTCTTTCCTTTCTCCTTCTTCCTTCCTTCCTCCATCCCTTCCTTACTTTCGGTAATAGCCATCCTGATGGATGTGAAGTGTTCTCATTGTGGTTTTGATTTGCATTTCCCTAGTGCTTAGTGATGTTGAGCATATTTTCTGATACTTCTTTTGGGTTCTCTGACCCTTCTTCTGCTTGCTTCCTCCTAGCTAGAGCCAGCTTTGCTTCTCTTAGGAGAAAGCTCTGAGTGATACAGCCTGGCTTCTGATAAAGAGGGTAGGGAAAGGCTAAGGGAAGCTGCAGAGTTGAGCCTGTGCTATGCAAGGAGAGGAAATGAAGGAGGAATCTGCTGAGTAGGACTTTCTAGAGACCTTGTTTTGCTTGTCTGTGTTGGGCAACTTTTGGAGTCAGTTATGTTTGATCTGGTTCTGTTTAGGTAAGCATAACTGCCTGCAGTCATGTTTAATCTGGAGTTCATTTATGTATATGGTACTTATGTGTGGCCTACAGTTGAAGAAGGAATTGATGACCTCCATGTTGGAATTATTGGAGCAGATTAGGTTTTCCAACCTGCACCTTTAAAAGTTAGCTTTAACTTAGGCTAATTTAATGGAATTTTCCATTTGCACTTTCAGTTTCTCCTCAAGGACTGTGGGACATTTTTTGGCCACCTTGTAGTGTTTACAAGGATCTTAGTTTCTTGACCAGGGATTGAACCTGTGCCCCCTGCAGTCCTAACCACTGGACCTCCAGGGAATCCCCAGGACTGTGGGAAATTCTAATTTAAGTGTTTAAACGATGATCCCTATCCCTCACCACCCCCTTGTGATTCCTCTTAGAAACACAGTGATACCTTTCAGATGTATAAGAACTAGAACTCTATCTTTCTATGATTCCATTAAATTTCTCTTTTGATTTCCTATTCTGCTGCTGCTTAAGAAACAATCTCTGTCAATTCAGGATTCCCTCTATCCCCTTCTCTGGAGTTGTTTCCACATGCTGAGGATTTGGTGGGCAGTCTGCATTTGGTCCTGAGTCACATGTGCACACAGGTTGCTGAAGAGGCAGTTTTGCTACTATTGAGGGTCCCATTCCTTTCCCCATTGAGGGAAAAGAATCTCTTGTGAAATTGACTGTTTCATCATTCCATAAAGTCACTCCTGGCACAATCCTGGCACTCCTGTCTGCTTATGGGATCTGTTATGGACTAAATGTTGTGTTGCCTCAAAGTTCACATGTTGGAATCTATTTGCCACTGTGATGGTATTTGGAGGTCAGGCCTTTGGGAGGTATTTGGGTGGGGATGTCATGAGTGGGATTAGTGCCCTTTTAAGAGGCTGGAAAGATAGCTCCATCTTTTTCTGTCATGTCAGCGTACAACTAGAGATCAGCAGTCTGCAATACAGAAGGCCCTCACCAAAGCCTGACCCTGCTGGCATCCTGGTCTTGGACTTGCAGGCTGCACAATCGTGAGAGGTCCATTTGTGTTGTCTGTAAGTCACCCAGGTTATGGTACTTTAATACTGAAGGCTGAGCTAAGACAAGACCCCAAACTTCTCTTTTCTCATCAGCCCCACCTACACACCCCCATGTCTCCAACCCCAGACTGTGGGATGTACAATGTTTAAAAAAAAATTTTTTTTTTTGGTTTAAAATTTTAGAGGCACCTGCATAGAACGGAAACAAGGAAATAACCACTGAATGTGCTCAAGTCCCAGCTGAAAGTTTAAAGGTTTTCTTTCAGTCATACTTGTTTGAAAATATTATCAAATTTTCTCCATTAGGCTGAGCTCTGGGGTGTCTCTTGCTTCATATTCATGTGAATACAATGGTTTTCTGAAGAGAAGGTGGCATTAATGGACTAATTATGTTTAAGTAATTATAGGTACTTATCTAACTAGAAAACAGGTGTTCTAGAAAGTAGATGATTGTGTCCATTGAAATGACACCCTCAACTAGAAGCTTCCACTAAGAGGTAGGGCCGCCAAGGACAGAGACTTCAGTTGACTTTGTTCTCTGCTGAATCCCAGCACCTGCCACAGTGCTCAGCACACAGCAGATGCTCAGTAACTCCATGCAGAAGAGATGAGTAAAGGAAAACTTAAGCCTAAAGGAAACTGGAAAAAGTATGAGGAAAAAATTAACTTCCTAATATATATAAAGAAGATTTATCAATTAATATGGAAAAATACCTCTTTAAAAATGTATTTCTTTATTGGCCACACTATGTGACCTGTGGGATCTTAGTTCCCCAACCAGTAATTGAACCCGGGTCTTTGGGAGTGAGAGCTCAGAGTCCTAACCATGGACCACCAGGGAATTCTCAAAAACTACCTCTTTACAACTCAACTTAAAAAAGCGGTTGGGGGGGACAAACAAAAATTGAGACATGAGCAGAAGATTCTGAACTTACAAGTTATCAAAATTAAATGAAGTAAAAAATTTCCTTTTCTCAAATAGCAAAGCAGAAAAAGAGATATTACTAAAATATTTATCAAGGACATCATTAGGGTCCACTGTTATACAGAACTGATGAGGTAAACTTGGGCTATTGGTTCTGGATAGTAGATTGGTAAAAGAAACATTGAACAATGTTTATACCCTCTTTTTCTAGAAATTCTATATTTAGAAATCTATCCTAAAAAAGTGACCAGGAATATGACCCAAGTTTTAAGTATATCATGACAGTATTATTTATAATAGTGATAAATAGGAAGGAAGTGGCAACCCACTCCAGTATTCTCGCCTGGGAAATCCCATGGACAGAGTAGCTTGGTAGGCTACAGTCCATGGGTTCACAAAAGAGTTGGACATGACTTGGCAACTCAACAACAGCAAAACAGGAAACAACTTAAATGTCCAGCAACAGGAAAAAATGATAAATTGTAGTATATTGAGAAAATAGAATATTAAATATATAGACATTAAAAATAATATTTTGAAATATATAGTATGTCATGGTAAGTTGCTGTTTAGTCAATAAGCCATGTCTGACTCTCTGTCACCCCATGGACTTTAGCCCGCCAGGCTCCTCTGTCCTTGGGATTTCCCAGGCAGGAATACTGAAGTATGCCCTCTTCCAGGGGATCTTCCTGACCCAGGGATCGAACCTGCATCTCCTTAGTTGCAGGAGGTTCTTTACTGCTGCACCACTGGGGAAGGACATGGTCTTGGTAAAGTGTTATGTTAAAAAAAAAAAAAAAAGCTACAGAACCCTATAATTCTAAGAATAGTATTTTCAAAGAATGTTTGACAATAGGCTATGACGGAGTGTTAAAGGAAAAGGTCAGATGAAGAACAATGTCATTGTGATAATTCATAGCTGCATATTCTATGTGTCTCATGCTATTAAACACACTTATATATAACATCTCATTTTAGCCCATAGCAATCCTGTGGGGCAGACATCATTACTTATTCTAATTTTGCAGGCAGGGAACAGGAACCCAGAGCTTCTGTTCAGGATTCTAGAGCTTGTGAGTGTAGAGCTGGGTTCCAGACCCAGAGTCACGTTCCATCAGTCACACTTGTAACTTGACCCACACAGCCTCTCACATTGCCTATACAGTATGAGCACAAATTGTGTGTGTGTGTTTATACATGAGTAGTAGTTATGGTTATCTCTGAATGGTGATTTTAATTTTCCTCTTTTTCCCTTTCCATTACTTCCTCAAGCATTTGCAGCAAGCAGTACTTATAAAGGGCCAGTGATGAAAGGTGGCAGAAGCAGTTTCCTAAATTGCAGATAGAGGGTGGTAGGTGGTTATTCTTGGCTGATCTTCTCCATCTGGGGGCAGAGGAGTGCCAGCCTGTGAGGTGGTAACTTGCAAGTTCCCGTGTCTGCACACGTGGGTCTCTGCCAAGCCTTGTATGCCCGTCAGCTGGTCTCTCTTCTCCAGCTCTTTCACCTGCCTCAGAAAGAGTGTCTGAGGGACATGTAGATTCCTGTGGGGAATTTTACAATGTGCAATTCTTTAGTAATGAATATGCTTTCATTTAAGAACTGGTCCCTGAAATTTTGGGCTTCCCAAGTGCTGGTGGTGGTGTTCAGTCGCTAAGTTGTGCCTGACTCTTTGTGACCTCATGGACTGCAGCATGCCAGGCTTCCCTGTCCTTCAGTATCTCCAAGAGTTTGCTCAAATTCATGTCCATTGAGTCAGTGATACCAGGTAACCATCTTAGCCTCTGCCACTTTCTTCTCCTTTCACCTTCAGTCTTTCCCAGCATCAGGGTCTTTGCAGGTACTTCAGTGGTAAAGAATCTATCTGCCAACACAGGAGACTAGGTTCTATCCTTGGGTTGGGAAAATCTCCAGCAGGAGGAAATGGCAACCCATTCCAGTATTCTTGCCTGGGAAATCTCATGGACAGAGGAGCCTGGTGGGCTACAGACCATGAAGTCACAAAAAGTTGGATACAACTTAGCAACTGAGCATGCATGCACTTGAGATTTTAGATGACTTTTACATTCTTAAAAAAATTTTTTTTGCACTGATTTTTTTTTCTTCTTTTATAACGAATTAATTTCATTTGGGAAGGATAATCCAACTTATAGGAGAATAGTAAGACTTTTAAAATTTTGTAAATTTAATATGAAATATTTAATGCATTTAGGGCTACATGGAAGTTAGCAGCTATTTATTGAATCTCATAAGGAACCAGGTTAGTTGCTTCAAAGATTCTCCTTCCAGAGACCTTCTAAGACAACAGTCCTGCTGACAGATCACTTTTAATCTACTTTGGCAAGTAGGAGATCTTTTAAAAAGGTTCAAGGCAGTAAGTGAGAACTGGGGGTAAGTATTTAAGGCATCTGAGGCAAGGGTAACCACCAAGCAATCAGTAAAGAGCCTTGGGAGGAGCTGGGTCCTGGGTTGATCCTTGGCAGGATCCTTTAGAGGGTGAGGAGAGGGAGTGGGGGTGTGGACTGTGAGAATGTATGATTGACCCAATCAAAGAAGAAAATTTACACAGACCTTGGTAGGACATGAAGAAAGCTAAGTGCCAGTCTGGAGGCCCTTAAATACCCGGTTAGAAAGTTTGCATTATTTTTTTAAATTTTATTGTTGGAGTATGATTGCCTTACAAGTATGTTAGCTTCTGCTATACAACATGAATCACTTATATGCATACTTGGGTCCCCTCCCTCTAGAGCCTCCCTCCAAAAGTTTGCATTATGAATAATATTGTTCATAAGAGTATTGTTCATAATGGTGGAAAATTTTAAATGACTTAAATATTCATCAAAGGAACAATGTCTGAACTAGTATGTTCTATGGAGAAGGCACTGGCAACCCACTCCAGTACTCTGGCCTGGAAAATCCCATGGACAGAGGAGTCTGGTAGGCTGCAATCCATGGGGTCCCTAAGAGTCGGACACTACTGAAGCGACTCAGCAGCAGCAGCAGCAGTATGTTCTATGTATATAGTGAGGATGAACTGAAAATTTTGAATGAAAGAGAATGGATAACAAGGAGATGAGGAAAATTAATCTGGCATTCAAAGAATAGGAGAGAAACTAGTGGGAAACCTAGTTAGGAGACTATTTCGATAAACCAGGTGTGAAATGAGGAAGCCTTGTTGGGATGGGGTGGTGGAAAATGGAAAGGAGATTTTAAAATATTGATTACTTATTTATTTGTCTGTGCACTAGGTCTTCGTCGTGGCATGTGGGATGTTTGATCTTTGTGGCCTGCAGTTTCTTTCATTTGCATCATGCAACCTCTTAGTTGTGGCATACAGGATCTTAGTTCCCTAAGCAAGGATACAACCCAGGCCCCCTGAATTGGGAGCATGGAGTCTTAATCCCTGGACCACCAGGGAAGTTCCTCGATAAAGGTTTTACAAAGGGAAAGCAGTGGGATGACATTAATAAGTTGGAGTTTTTGACTTGGTGCCATAGATGGCAATAACTCTGGCGTTAAGAACTTTATTGTGCCGCGACACCCAATGATTACATTTTTTAAAGAAAGAAGTTCTACAACTCTCCTTACATAATTGATGTACATAATAGATGCTCAACACAATTTTTGACTGTGTGGGCTGTTCTAGGTGCCTTGTTCTATTGCTGTAGCCCTCGCTAACAAGGCTTACTTTCTGCTTTCTAAATATTGCTATGTTTAAGAATCCTCTTTCTCAACTGTATCTCTTGTGAAGAAGAATGGTTATTTTTGCTGGTGTATTACAAAAGGCAAGCTTCCAGGAGAGGAGCTAGGAAGTAAAAACTTTTTGGTTAAATTAAAAAAAATTTTTTAGCTTTATTGAACTATAAGAGAGATATATATATCCATTCATCTGTTGACAGACACATAGTTGTTTTCATGACTTGTCTATTGGGAGTAATGCTGCAGTGAACATGGGAGGGTAGATATATCTTTGAGACCCTGTATTTAAATCCTTTGGATATATTCCTAGAAGTGAACTTGCTGGATTATATGGTAGCTTCCTTGATGGCTCAGCTGGTAAAGAATCTGCCTGCTGTTCAGGAGACACAGGGGACGCCGGTTCAATCCCTGGGTCAGAAAGATCCCTTGGAGGAGGGCATGGCAACCCACTCCAGTATTCTTGCCTGGAAAATCCCATGGACAGAGAAGCCTGGTGGACTACAGTCCATGGGGTCACAAAGAGTCAGACACAACTGAGAGACTAACACTTTCACTTTCATGGTATTTGTATTTTTAATTTTTTGAGGCATCTCCATACTATTTTCCAAAGTGACTGCCCAAATGTATGTTCCCACCAACAGTGCACAAGGGTTCTCTTTTCTCTACATCTTTGCTAACACTTGTTATGTTTTATCTTTTTGATGATAGCCATTCTAACAGGTTCGAAATGATATCCCATTGTGCTTTTTGATTTGCATTTCCCTGATGACAAGTGATGTGGAACACATTTTCCTATATCTGCTGGCCATTTGTTTATATTCTGTGGAAATATTTATTCAGATTCTGTGCCCGTTAAAAAAAAAAGGCTTGCTTCCACTTGGCCTCATTAGGACAAGTGGTAGCACCACCTTTTACATGTAAGTCCAATTTTGCAATAAAAGATTACTTATATGAGCATAGGGCTTATACAAAATAAATTAAAAGTTGGATTTGTGAAATTTTCTAGAGACCAAGAAACTAGAAATAATCCACTTATTCAGTCAATATTTACTGAATCATTACTGTGTTCCCCAGGGAAGACAGAAAAGTCTCCTTAGGGTAAGAAAGGATTTCATTAACACAACACAATAAATATAAACATAAAATAAAGAGTTGATGTATTTGATTCTAATTAAAATGCAGAAAAACTTTTGTTAAACAAATAAGCAAAAAATAAATAAATGTAAAAGACAAACCATGGTCTGAAAAGAATTTGCAACTCATGTAACTAGAAAAGCCTTAGTATCCAGAATTCATAAAAATGCCTCCCAATTAGCATAAGACAAACAACAAAACAGAGAAACAGGCAAAACATCAGTGGAGAGGAAACCCATCATCAATAGCTTGTGAGAAGACAGTCAGCTCTTCTAATGACCTGGGACACATAGAATCACAGTGAGATGCTATTTCACACCCAGCAGATTGGCAGACTTGAGGGAGCCTGACAGACACAGTTGGTGTGGTGGGAGCGCTTGGTGCTTTCGTCTGCTGTGGGTGGAAGTTGGGGGCACACGCCCTGGAGAACCATTTGTCAGTATCCTGGTGATATTGGATAGACTCACTCCCTCCAGCGCACAGTTTTTCATCCTAGAGATGCATAGACAAGGATGTACACAAGATGACTCCATCCAGTATTGTTCACAGTAGTGAACTATTTTGTTTATTTTATTTAAATAAACAATAGTTCATTTAAATAATTTAAATTTATTAAAGACAAGGGTGCCCACTCTCACCACTACTATTCAACATAGTGTTGGAAGTTTTGGCCACAGCAATCAGAGCAGAAAAAGAAGTAAAAGGAATCCAGATAGGAAAAGAAGAAGTGAAACTCTCACTGTTTGCAGATGACATGATCCTCTACATAGAAAACCCTAAAGACTCTACCAGAAAATTACTAGAGCTAATCAATGAATATAGTAAAGTTGCAGGATATAAAATTAACACACAGAAATCCCTTGCATTCCTATATACTAACAATGAAAAAACAGAAAGAGAAATTAAGGAAACAATACCATTCACCATTGCAACAAAAAGAATAAAATACTTAGGAGTATATCTACCTAAAGAAACAAAAGACCTATACATAGAAAACTATAAAACACTGATGAAAGAAATCAAAGAGGACACAAACAGATGGAGAAACATTTCGTGTTCATGGATTGGAAGAGTCAATATTGTCAAAATGGCTATTCTACCCAAAGCAGTCTATAGATTCAATGCAATCCCTATCAAGCTACCAACGGTATTTTTCACAGAACTAGACCAAAGAATTTCACAATTTGTATGGAAATACAAAAAACCTCGAATAGCCAAAGTAATCTTGAGAAAGAAGAATGGAACTGGAGGAATCAACCTGCCTGACTTCAGACTCTACTACAAAGCCACAGTCATCAAGACAGTATGGTACTGGCACAAAGACAGAAATATAGATCAATGGAACAGAATAGAAAGCCCAGAGATAAATCCACGAACCTATGGACACCTTATCTTTGACAAAGGAGGCAAGGATATACAATGGAAAAAAGACAACCTCTTTAACAAGTGGTGCTGGGAAAACTGGTCAACCACTTGTAAAAGAATGAAACTAGAACACTTTCTAACACCATACACAAAAATAAACTCAAAATGGATTAAAGATCTAAATGTAAGACCAGAAACTATAAAACTCCTAGAGGAGAACATAGGCAAAACACTCTCCGACATAAATCACAGCAAGATCCTCTATGACCCACCTCCCAGAATATTGGAAATAAAAGCAAAACTAAACAAATGGGACCTAATGAAACTTAAAAGCTTTTGCACTACAAAGGAAACTATAAGTAAGGTGAAAAGACAGCCCTCAGATTGGGAGAAAATAATAGCAAATGAAGAAACAGACAAAGGATTAATCTCAAAAATATACAAGCAACTCCTGAAGCTCAATTCCAGAAAAATAAATGACCCAATCAAAAAATGGGTCAAAGAACTAAACAGACATTTCTCCAAAGAAGACATACAGATGGCTAACAAACACATGAAAAGATGCTCAACATCACTCATTATTAGAGAAATGCAAATCAAAACCACAATGAGGTACCATTACACGCCAGTCAGGATGGCTGCTATCCAAAAGTCTACAAGCAATAAATGCTGGAGAGGGTGTGGAGAAAAGAGAACCCTCTTACACTGTTGGTGGGAATGCAAACTAGTACAGCCGCTATGGAAAACAGTGTGGAGATTTCTTAGAAAACTGGAAATAGAACTGCCATATGACCCAGCAATCCCACTTCTGGGCATACACACTGAGGAAACCAGATCTGAAAGAGACACGTGCACCCCAATGTTCATCGCAGCACTGTTTATAATAGCCAGGACATGGAAGCAACCTAGATGCCCATCAGCAGATGAATGGATAAGGAAGCTGTGGTACATATACACCATGGAATATTACCCAGCCGTTAAAAAGAATTCATTTGAACCAGTCCTAATGAGATGGATGAAACTGGAGCCCCTTATACAGAGTGAAGTAAGCCAGAAAGATAAAGAACATTACAGCATACTAACACATATATATGGAATTTAGAAAGATGGTAACGATAACCCTATATGCAAAACAGAAAAAGAGACACAGAAATACAGAACAGACTTTTGAACTCTGTGGGAGAAGGTGAGGGTGGGATATTTCAAAAGAACAGCATGTATAAAATAAATAAATAAATAATTTAAATTTAAATAAATTATTTGATATATTTAAATATTTTATCACATAAGTCCTTGGTGTACAAGTGCATGTATAAGTGTACATATAAGGTGTACATATAAGATATACATATAAGTCCTTGGTGTACATATAACTCCTTGGTGTACATCATTTTAGTTCAACATCTCTATGCACTCCAGAGTGATCACATGAGTCTAGTTACCTTCCATCACATTTGCTTGGCCCCCTTCACCCATTTTGCCCACCCCACAACCCCTTCCCCTCTGATAACCCTGAATCTGTTCTCTATGAGTTTATTTTTATTTAATTTCATTTATTCATGATTTTAGATTCTACATATGAGTGAAATCTACAGATGAGAAATGAGAAATAAGGTATTTATCTTTCTCCATCTGACTTATTTCACTTAGTGTTTCACGTATGCCATCAAGGTCAACCTGTGTTGTCGAAAATGGCAGGGTTTTACTTCTTATGGCTGTGTGGTATTTCTGCTGTGTTGTATGTGCGTGTGTGTGTATATCTTACATTTTCTTTCTTTTTTTTTTCTTTTGCTGAGAATATATCTTACATTTTCTTTGTCTATTCTTCCATCAGTGGACACTTAGGTTGCTTCCGGATCTTGACTGTTGTGAATAATGTGGCAATGAACACGGAGGTGCATATATCTTTTCAGACTAGTGTTTTTGTGTTCTTTGTATAAATACTCAGAGGTAGAATATCTGGATCATATGGTAGTTCTATCTTTAATTCTTTGAGAAATCTCCATACTGTTTTCCATTGTGGCTGCACCAATTTACATTCCTACCAACAATGCGTGAGGGTTCCCTTTTCTCCATATCCTCTGCAACATCTGTTCCTCCTTTTCTTTTTGATAACAGTCCTTCTAGCAGGTATAAGATGATACCTGTGATTTTGATTTGCATTTCCCTGGTAATTAGTGATATTGAGCATCTTCTCATGTGCTTGTTGGCCATCTGTATGTCTTCTTTTGAAACATGTCTATTCAGACCCTCTGCCCATTTTTCAATTGGGTTGTTTGTTTTGTGTTGAGTTGTCATAATAGTACAGCATTTGAAATGACTCAACTACTCACCAAAAGGATGGTGGATAAGTAAACACAGTATATTTAAACATTGCAATACTGTACAGAAGTTTTAATAATGAATTGGGTCTTTATCAGTGTATATCAATTTTAAAATGTGATGTTGCACAAAGGATAGGTCCATCATGGTTGTTGTTCAGTTGCTCAGTTGTGTCCGACCCTTTGTGACCCTGTGGGCTGTAGCACGCCAGGCTTCCCTGTCCTTCACTATCTCCTGGAGTCTGCTCAAACTCATGTCCATTGAGTTGGTGATGCCATCCAACCATCTCATCCTCTGTTGTCCCCTTCTCCTCCTGCCTTCAATCTTTCCCAGCATCAAGGTCTTTTCTAATAAGTCAGCTCTTCGCATCAGGTGGCCAAAGTATTGGACCTTCAACTTTAGCATCAGTCCTTCCAATGAATATTCAGGGTTGATTTCTTTTAGGATTGACTGGTTTGATCTTCTTGAAGTCCAAGGAACTCTCAAGAATCTTCTTCAGCACCACAGTTTAAAAGCATCAATTCTTCAGAACTTAGCCTTCTTTATGGTCCAACTCTCATATCTGTACACAACTACTGGGAAAACTGTAGCTTTGACTATGCAGACCTTTGTCAGCAAAGTGATGTCTCTGTTTTTTAACCTGCTCTCTAGGTTTGCCATAGCTTTTCTTCCAAGGATAAGCGTCTTCTAATTTCATAGCTGCAATTACTGTCCGCAGTGATTTTGGAGCCCAAGAAAATAAAGTCTGTCACTGTTTCCATTTTCTTCCCATCTATGTTACCATTTATATAAAAGTAGTGTGTAGACAAAGCAATGCTATATATTGTCTATAGATATATTTACATGTGATCATAATATCAGACATGCACAGGAAAGATTAAAAAAAAAGTTCAGGAACGCAGATACCTCTGAAGAGAGAAACAGGTCATGGAGACAGGAGTCCCCGCCACACCATTGTCTGCCACCTTTTGCTCCTGGATAAAGTCTGAAGAATGCATAGTAAAATGTTAGGATTTGATAATGTTCCAGGGTGGGTACACAGATTTTTGTTACTTTTTTATTGTGGGAAAAAACATACAACGAAAAATTTATCATCTGAACCATTTCTGTTTTCAATAGTGTTAAGCGTATTTGCCTTATTGTGTGAACAGCTCCAAAACTTTTTCATCTTGAAAAACAAACTCTAAACCCATTAAACAATACCTCTTCATTCCCCAGTCCTCCCAATCCCTGGCAACTACCACGTTACTTTCTGTTTATATGAATTTGCTTCCGACTCTTCATATGAGTGGAATCATAACAATATTTGTCCTTCTGTGACTAGCTTATTTCACTTAGCATAATGTGCTCAAGATTCATCCATGTTGTAGCATATGTCAGAGTTTCCTTCTTTTTTTAAGGCCGCATTATATGTATATATGTATGTATATCTGTATAGACCACATTTTCTCTATCCATTCATCTGTCAGTAGATATTTAGTTTGCTTCCTCTTCTTGGCTATTGTGAATAGTGCTGCAATGAATAATGTGCAATGGACGTGCAGATATCTCTTTGAGATCCTGCTTTGAATTCTGTTGGATAGATACCCAGGAGTGGGGTTGTTGGGTCATGTGGTAGTTTTATTTTTAATTTTTTGTGAAAGTTCCCTACTGTTTTCCATAATGGCTGCACCATTTTATGTACCTATCAACAGTGTACGAAGGTTCCAATTTCTCTCCATCCTTGCAGACACTTGGTATCTTTTGTTCTTTTTATAGTGACCATCCTGAATGTGAGCTAATACCTCATTGTGATTTTGATTTGCATTTCTCTGATAATTAATGATGTTGAGTATCTTTTCGTGTGCTTCTTTGGGCAATTTGTATATCTCATTGGGAGAACTGTCTACTGAAATCTTTTGCTCCCTCCCTTTGAAATTTTCATTTAGTTATTTTGGTTTTTTTGGTTGCACTGGGGTCTTCGTTGCCGCATGCAGGTTTTCTCCAGTTACGGCGAGTGGGGGCTCCTCTCTAGATGTGGTGCACGGGCTTCTCATTGTGGTGGCTTCTCTTGTTGCGGAGCACAGGCTCTAGGTGTTCAGGCTTCAGTAGTTGCAGCTCACGGGCTCTAGAACTTGGGCTCAGTAGTAGTGGCCCATGGCTTAGTTGCTCCACTGCATGTGGAATCTTCCTGGACTAGGGATCAAGCCCATGACCCCCGCACTGGCCAGGTGGATTCTTACCCACTTCACCATCAGGGAAGTCCCTGCCCCCTTTTTAATTGCATTCAGTTCAGTTCAGTTCAGTTGCTCAGTCGTGTCCGACTCTTTGCGACCCCATGAACTGCAGCACGCCAGGCCTCCCTGTCCATCACCAACTCCCGGAGTTTACCCAAACTTATGTCCACTGAGTCGGTTTTGTCATCTAACCATCTCATCCTCTGTTGTTGTCCCCTTCTCCTCCTGCTTTTAATCTTTCCCAACATCAGGGTCTTTTCAAGTGAGTCAGCTCTTTGCATCAGATGGCCAAAATATTGGAGTTTCAGCTTCAACATCAGTCCTTCCAATGAACACCCAGGACTAATTTCCTTTAGGATGGACTGGTTGGATCTCCTTGCAGTCCAAGTGACTCTCAAGAGTCTTCTCCAACACCACAGTTCAAAAGGATCAATTCTTCTGCACTCAGCTTTCTTTATAGTCCAACTCTCACATCCATACATGACCACTGGAAAAACCATAGCCTTGACTAGACGGACCTTTGTTGACAAAGTAATGTCAGTGCTTTATTGTTTTTGTTGAGCTGTATGAATTCCCTTTAAAAATTCTGGATATTAGCCCTTTATCAGATATATGATTTCCTAATATCTTCTCCCATTCTGTAGGTTGTTATTATTTTAACTGATCTTTGTGTTTAAAATATTTCATAACAATATTTAATATTTATATGTATTTATTTATTTGACTGCACCGAGTCTTAATTGTGGAACACAGGATCCTCAGGATCTTTAGTTGTAGCATGCAAACTCTTAGTTGTGGCATGTGGGAGCTAGTTACCTGACCAGGGATCGAACTTGCACCCACTGCATTGGGAGCATAGAGTCTTAACCACTGAACCACCAGGGAGGTCCCCCATCTTAACCAGTTTTAAATGTACAGGTTAGTAGAGTTGTATGAGACACACACATCTAACACCTATATATACAGAAGAAATCCTGAAACTCCATACTGAGATGATAACAGAGGTAATAACAGAGGTAATCAAGGGGTGTGATAGGTGTTTGTTGATTTGTTTATTTATTGATTGTATCTACTTTCCAATTTTACTGTAATAAACATGCACAATTTCATTATCAGAAAAGTAAATTGCAAACATCAGTTTTAATTTAACAAACTGAGTCCAAGTCTCTCCTCCCAAGGCCACACCCTTCCTGCCGTCCAGGGGTGTCCTCCCTGGAACCACCTCACTATGTAGGAAGGTGTAGTCTACACCGCAGCTGCCAGCCTCAGCCTGTGAGGACTCTCCGGGTTTTGCTGCACATGCTCACTCCCAAGAGGACCGGACAGCCACCTTGCCTTGGACACGGGTGGTGATTCCCGGAGTGTGGCTGGTTTCACAAGGCATGTAGGATCTTAGTTCTCCAACTAGGGATCAAACCCATGCCCCCTGCATTCAGAGCATGGAGTCTTAACCACTAGACCACCAGGGAAGTCTCACCATGAGGAGCTTTATACATCCTGTTAGATGTCACCAGGTAGTAACCCAAAGTCTTTAACCAGATCACAATATCCCTCCAATACTGTCTAAGCACACTCCTTTCCTATGATCGTCTCCACATAGTATTTTATCACCTTTATTGATTTGTCTTTATATAATACACAGGCTTCCCAGCTGGCCTTGTGGTAAAGAATCCCCCTGACATTGCAGGAGATGCGGGGTTTGATCCCTGGGTCAGGAAGATCCTCTGGAGAAGGAAATGGCAACCCACCCCAGTATTCTTGCCTGGAGAATTCCATGGACAAAGGAACCTGGCAGGCTACAGTCTGTGGGGTCGCAAGGAGTCAGACGTGACTTAGCGACTAAACAACAGCCATGCAATACACATATAAGAATATCTTCTCTTTGTGTTTCTTTAATTGCTGTGGATCCTGCAAATTGTGTACTGTGGTGATTTACTCTGCCAATAAATATGCAACCCTACCGTGAGCATGTTTTATTTGTGTAATAGATCAAAATAAAAAATAAACACAGAATCCGCTGACTATGAATTAGACATACTGATAAGTACCAGGATGAGAGAGGTGGATGAGATGCAGTCCCAGGCTTGAGCAGCTTGCAGTTTGGCTGAGAGACTGGACATGCAATTTAGAAGGATTAAAGTAATAAACGTGTTTATGAAATGCTGAGTAAGTGCCCCAGAGCACAAAGGCTGAAGGTGCTTCCTGCAGGGAGAACTCAAGACTAACATAGGTGATAGGAATGTCACTATTGTTCAGTCCCTCAGTCGTGTCTGACTCTTTGTGACCCTGTGACTATAGTCCCCCAGGCTTCCCTGTTCTTCATTATCTCCCGGAGTTTACTCAAACTCATATCCATTGAGTTGATGATGCCATCCACCCATCTCATCCTCTGTCGTCCCTGTCTCCTCCTGCCCTCAATCTTTCCCAGCATCAGGGTCTTTTCCAATGAGTCAGCTCTTCTCATCAAGTGTTGGAGGTATTGGAGCTTCAGCTTCAGCATTAGTCCTTTTAGTGATTATTCAGGGTTGATTTCCTTTAGGATTGACTGGTTTGATCTCCTTGCTATCCAATGGACTCTCAAGAGTCTTCTCCACCACCACAATTCGAAATCATCAATTCTTTGGTACTCAGCCTTCTTTAGGATCCAATTCTCACGTCTGCACATGACTACTGGAAAAATCATAGCTTGTATGGACCTTTGTTGGCAAAGTTATGTCTCTGCTTTTTAATACTCTGCCTAGGTTTGTCAAGGTTGTGGTTTAGTAGCTAAGTTGTGTCCAACTCTTGCAATCCCATGAATTCCTTTTGCCAGGCTCCTTTGTCCATAGGATTTCCCAGGCAAGAATATTGGAGCCAGTAGCCGTTTCTTTCTCCAGGGGATCTTCCCAACCCAGGGATCAAACCCTCATCTCCTGCATTGCAGGCGGTTTCTTTACCACTGAGCTAGGTGGCACTAGTGGTAAAGAATCTGCCTGCTAAAGCAGGTTTGTCATAGCTATCATCTATTCAGTGATATGAATAGATAAATTCATTGCATGCATTTAACATCCACTCCTGTGTGGTGGGGTATATCTCTGGGGATGGGAGATGGGGGCTCTGAGGGGCAGCGGCTCCTCAAACTGGTTTCCAGGGAGGCTGAAGAAGAGGTGGTGGTCATGGGGAGGAGGGCAGTGGGAGTGAAGGGGAACATGGTCACCTCAGGCCACCTCCTCTCTTGTGTGAGCCCTTCCAATGTGAGGGTTCATTCTGCATTCTTCCAGGATCCACTCCAGGACAAAGACGGCAGGAAGAAAGCTCCGATCAAAAAGATCCAAAGGGAGATGTACTTTACATGCATAGCATTGTTTCCGCTGTCTTCCCAGATGGAGTGTCTCCTAAAAAAGCCCATTTCTCTGACAACGGTTCTAAAAGGGAGCAAGCGGGCTCTGCAGCAGACGGCTGCAACTCTCACTCTGCATCCGCTGATTAGACCCTATTCCAGGTGCCTCCTGGCTTCCGTCTCACAACAAGCACGGCTCATGTCTCTGCCAGGAGAGGTTTTTGTTTTCTTAAAGAAAGGAGGCTCTTTCCTCCACCCAGGTCTGCCGGCCTTTCAGGGATTCTAAATTCGCTTTTGCAAGTCAGGCTGGGGTTAATGGCTCTTGCTTGCCGCCACTGAGAAATCCGAAGGCTGTCTGGCAAGTGCTGAGCAGACAGTTTGAAAGGCCCACTTCCTGTCTCGTGTGTGTGTGTGTGTGTGTGTGTGTGTGTGTGTGTGTGTGTCTGTGTGTCTGTGTGTCTGTGTGCGTGTGTGTGTGTGTGTGCGCGCGCGCATGAGTCTGCCAGAGAGGAAGGAGGGAAACCTCAGAAAAGCCGGCCCCAAAGTAGCAGCTGTGTGCACCGTCGTGGCTACTTCCCCAGTGAAGCCAAAGCAGGGGAAGAAAAGCCAGTGTTTCAAGACAGAATGAGCAAAGGAGGGGGCATTGAAAAGAGCAGAGACCCCAGGAAGGGAGCGAAAGGGAAGGGAAGGTGGGAGAGGAGGGGGCAGGGGAGGAGGAGTGGAGAGGAGGACAGCAGATGGAGAGAAGGGCTCCAGAGACTGGGAGACAGCCCATCTTATCAGAAGAGAAGGACATCCTGGAGGAGGGAGGGCAGGAAACAGAGCTCAGGCTGTCACATGGGAGCCGGCAGGGGCCACCTTTCTCATTTTACCGATGAGGAAACTGAGGCCCGGGGAGGGGAAGCGGTTTGTGCAAGGACAGGTCCTGGAAAGACTCATCTCCCTTCTCTCTCTCTCTCTCTGCACTTCCTCACCTCCCCTTCTGTCCTGAGTCAGTTCTGATGGACAGGCTGGTTGGAAGCCCTACCCCGATGGGCCTGGGGTGGCCGTAGAGCCCAGGAGGGTTCCCAGGTGAGGTTCGAGTCTCGATTCCAAGTCAGGGAAGGGAGATCTTTAAGATCTCTGCCCTCCTTCTGGTCGTCTCCCTCTGAGCTGTCGGGGGATGTCTGGGCTGGGTGCTGTACCTCCAGACGAAGATCCTGGAGAACGTGAAGCTGAGCGTGAGCTGGGGTGTGTGCAGAGCTTGGGGCCCCTGCAGTTGTGCAAGTGGGTGCTGAAACTCTCCATCAACCTTCTGTGAAGATCCGCACATCTGTTCTCTAACTTTTCCGTTTAGCATCCTCACAGGGAACCTCAGAGCTAGGAAATGCAAGCCCCTGCCATTTTGCTCTGTTTCTGTCTTCCCCAGGAGTTTCAGTTTAGTTGCTCAGTCATGTCCAACTCTCTGTGACCCCATGGACTGCAGCACGCCAGGCCTGCTCCAGGACCACCCTGTCTATTTGCAGAGTTCATCTCGGCGCCTCGCTGCACCTGCACACCAGTATTTTTACCTCTACCTTTCTAGGACCTTCGCGGGCTCAGCCTGGATTTCTGTTATGCAGACCTCTGTCTGCTTCCTCCTCTGGCCTGGCCGTTCTCCAAGGCTGGGAGGTGCCTATCTCGTTCACACCCATGTGTCGCCCACCTATGTTAGGGCACAGATATTGGATGCTTGGGAATTTGAAAACAGCTGTCAACACAGAAGCGTTTGCCATGAGCTCTTCAAGAGTCCCGAAGGGTGGGAAGAAGAGGGACTTGGGTGTTGGCAATGGAAGGTTATTCTAAGAATGGGTGTGGCAGGAATGACAAATATAGCCCGTGGACAGCGAGTGGGAGGAGAGAAAGGGGAAGGAAGCCGAGACACAAGACCACAGGGCAGCGGCCTCCACACTCACCCCTTCCCCCTGCCCTCCACCCCCACCCCGAGCTCGCCTACTGCGGACGTGAAAACCTTAGCCTCTGACCATCCTGCCTTTGGTCTGTCATTCTAACACTGGGTCCTTGAAGAAGATCTTTTGCTTGAGTTCCACTGATACTCTGACTTCTGATATTTGATAGTAAGAGGTCATGGCCCTTGCATGGCCCTAAGATGAAAATAAATACATCAATGGGAACAATTTTTCTTTCTTGAAAGTTCTTTCGTAGAATTAAAAATTCCCATGATTGTTCTGACTTTAACATCATCTTTGACTCTTAGGGATAAGGTTTGCCATTTGATGCAAAATAACCATGACATAGGGCTTCCCGGGTAGCACAGTGGTAAGGAATTGGCCTGCCAATGCAGGAGACCCAGGAGACATGGGTTTGATCCCTGGGTTGGGAAGATCCCCTGGAGAAGGACATGGCAACCCACCCCAGTGGACCTAGGAGCCTGGCAGGCTTCAGTCCATGGGGCCTCAAAGAGTCAGACACGCCTGAGCAATTGAGCATGCCACCATGATGCACGTGAGTGTGTACCTGTCTCGTTACCCAGCCACGCACGTGGGTATTGAGTTTTGACATCTTCTCCTGCCCCGTTGTTTCTGCCTTCACATCCTTTACATTTGCTGGTGTTTGGCAACCACAGCCCGGATCTGGTTTCCCAGGAGTTTTCTGGGAGAAGTGAACTGGCTCTTGGCTCTGGGATGGGGCCCTGGGCCAGCTCAGGGGAAGGCTGCTGTTGTAACCTCTGGACCAGCCCTGCCTGGGGCAAGAATCGCCTCCACCTGCTCTTCTCTTGGTTCGAGCCCCCTCTAGACACATGAGGATTTTCTGGGATGTTTCCTAAACACCGATCCTCATTTGTCAAAATGTGCACCCAAGGAAAGTTTTCTGAAAGTGGAAACAGTCCATAAGCTCTTCTATCACCCTCTCCTCCACCATCAGATGTGCAGGTGTTTTGAGTTCTCCTAAAGATGGCCCAGGACCCTAGACACACAGTTCTCTGCGACCCCCTGGATCCTGGACGGAAGGCTCTCAGCCACCCCATCCCCATCTATTTCTCATCACCCCTCCCTCCTTTCCTGACTGGCCAGCCCTTCCTCTTCTCCAGTGCCCTGCTGCAGAGGAGAGCTTCCCTCTTGTGCTGGGCTCATCATCCCTGCAGACAGACAGCGGCTTCTGCGTATCCAGAGAGTCCTGTCACAGAAGAATGCAGCTCCACTGACACTCAGTCTGGTCCCACCTCCTGGTGACAGGGAGGGTCCCACCTCCCGGTGACAGGGAAGGCATCACTTTCCTGTACAAGGCTTCCCGCTGGGCCCTGGGTTCTCAAGACATTGCACCTTTCCCTCCAAATCCTTGTCGTGAAGACTGAACAGGGCTCAATGATGAGATCCCTTCCCAGTTCCCTGCCTCAGGCTGCCCCAGTGACCCTGGTGGCGTATGAGACCCAAGTCATGAATCTTTGCTCTCACAACCCATCACCACGCCGTAGAGTGGGTGGACGTTAATTCCAAGGATGCTGTTAACTATTCCAGGGACTCGAACTTGACTTTTTCCGTGAAGATGATTTCTGCAAGGGGGAACAGAGAGGACCAAGTTCCCCAAAATTAATCTTTATGCTCAATTATTGGAAATCCATCCATCCTGCGTCACTTCAGTCATGACTCTTGGTAACCCTATGGACCCATAGTCCTCCAGGCTCCTTTGTCCATGGGATTTTCCAGGCAGGAATACTGGAGTGTTTTGCCATTTCCTTCTCCAGGGGATCTTCTCAATGCAGGGGTCGGACCTGCATCTCTTAGGTCTCCTGCACTGGCAGGCAGGTTCTTTACCACTACCCCCACAGGATGCCACCCAATTACTGGAAGGGAATGTGTTAAAGAAAAGATGTTGGCATAGATGTTTTACTGAACTATTGTATGTTGGCGCCAATATACAGAGGTGAATGGGCCACGTTGCCAAAAATTCATTTCCTTTCAACTCACCCTATGACTCTTGGAAAGCCCCTTGTTCACATGTCTTGGGAAAGGACAGCGTGATGCTCTCGTCTATGCAAAGAGGAGGGTGTTGGGGGCATTTCTTGGGGCAGAAGTCAGAAAGGTCTGGGGATGATTTTGATGGTTTTTCAAGCTAGTAGATACTGATCTTACCTTTTCATGGGAATTAGGACATAGTCTAAACAATTCTGGCATCTATGATGGGACCATGAAAAGAAAGGGAGAAAGAGATTCAGCCTGTGTTTAACCACTGGTGTGTCCATGCGTCTCCAGATCCCTCTCTCTGTCGGCTGCAGAGCCTGAAATGAGGATTTCCTCCTGCCCCTCCTCCACACTGCTCTCTCCACCTGACTGATGAGGCCATTGTCAGGACCCATCTGATAATATATGTAAAGTGCTTAGAGCAGCGCCTGGCACATGATAAGGGCTCAGAAATATTAACTCTTCTTATTACTAATAATCTGACATATATTTCTTCAGCAGGGTAGTGGGTCCATGGTGTTCATTTTATTAAGCTTCAAACTGTGCATATATCTTACGAATCCTTTTTATGTGTATCATATATTTTGCATACATTAAAACACACGCATTAAAAATAAATGAGCATTTATGAGGTTTGCTTTAGCAATCATGCGTCCCAGGGTTCCAGGGCAGCTATGAAGGAAAATATTCCACCTGATTACTAACCCATGTGCCAAACAGCAGGACTGCCCAGGTGTTCTTATTCAGGGATCAAAAGAAATATGGTAACAATAAGATTAGTCCTGATTCCCTGGGAATAAATTTGAGCATGTTTTTGTTTTTTCCTTTTTTTTTTTTTTTTTTTGCTTAGAAGATCGGTAGGTTCTAGATTCCTTGGAGCCCCTAGCATTGAATCACTGGTGTGCCCGTCCTCTCCAGGCCAGCCAGCATGGTCCAGAGCGGGGACAGCCAGCCGTGGGCCGTCCAAGGGGAGGACTGGCCTGCTTGCTTTCCCAGAGAGAGCACACTGATTGACTTTTACCCAGAGAGCTTCAGTGCATCTTTGATCCTATTTCCTTTCTTGGCTCTCAATTCCCTGCATAGAAAGAGGCAGAGATTGGCACGGATATTTAGTTCTGCGGATCAGGGAATGATCCAGATCTTGCTGGATGAGAAAGACACAGCCTTTCTCTCTGATGGGGTTTGTGGAGGTTACTGTGCTCTCAGCAGCTCCTATAGCCGAAGCCAGAGCCCTGCCTTGCGCACGCTGGCAGGAGACCATCTCTTGACTCATTGCTGAAATTTGCTGTTGTGGTGCTCCTGGCTGTGTCATGGTCATCTCTGCACACTCTTGTCTCCTCCGCTGGATTACAACGGTCCTAACAGGAGAAACTCCCTTGTTTATCTTTGAATCCCCACAGTGACTTTCTCAGCGCTTTTTGAGTGCATAAATGGGTGAGTAGGTGAAGAGATGAGTGAATGAACAAATAGGAAGCATCACCCCAAAAAAAGAAAAAGCCTGAGAATAAAGTGGAAGGACTGGGGCATAAAATCTTTATAAAATCTTATTCTAAAATACTTTCAGTGATATTCTAAGGCACTGAATGGACAGAATAGAGATTTTCCAATGTGGGGCCACCTGTCTGGTCATCTGTGAGAATTTATCAATATTCCACTCGACTGGAAACTCCGAGGAAACAAGAACCATGTCTGTCCCCAAGAGCTGGTACCTCGTAGGCACATAGTATGAAGTCAAATGAAATAGTCTCTTCCTGCTGGAAGAAAGACACATTCAGTTCAATGCCACGCAGTTTTGTATGGAGCATCTTCTTCAGATGTTTTGCCAAGGATAGGTGAAAATGTGAATGTCATGGATTCTCTCTGTAGGAGTTTTCAATCTTTTGGCAGTAGATACACTTGTACCCAACTATAATACAAGGTGAAGCTTCCCGGGCAGCACTAGTGGTAAAGAAAATCTGCCTGCCGATGCAGGAGTTGTAAGAGATGTGGGTTTGATCCCCGGGTTGGGGAGATCCTCTGAAGGAGGGCATGGCAACCCACTCCAGTGTTCTTGCCTGGAGAATCCCATGGACAGAGGAGCCTGGAGGGCTACAGTCCATGGGATCGCAAAGAGTTGGACACGACTGAGCAACTGAACATCCAAGCACATGTAATACAAGGCAGAGCATGATAAGCCCTGTAGCAGAAGGAACAGTGCCACGTGAACCAGGAGTTTATCAAAGCTGGTGAGCTCTGGGTGCCTTTATGGAACAGTGAGTTCTGGCAGGACCGGAATGATTTTGGCGGCCAGGAGTGGAGGAGGGTCATTTGGAGTGGCTACCATGCAGGGTGCATAGCACGGAGGCTGAGGGTCAAGATGGGAGATCATGGTAGTCGGCCTCCAAGGTGGTTCCCAGTGATCCTCGCTTACAGTCATTCTGCTCTTAAATAGTCCCCCCAACACTGTGTGAAGGTTGGTCTGTGTGACCAGTTAAATATAGCAGAAGCGATAGTACGTGGCCTTTCGCACTAGGTAGGTCATAGAAGATGTTGCCACGTCCCATACTGGAAGATCCCCTGGAGAAGGGACAGGCTACCCTCTCCTACATTCTTGCCTGGAGAATCCCGTGGACAGAGGAGCCTGGGGAGCTACAGGCAGTGCGATGACAGAAGAGTTGGACATGACTGAGCGAGTAACACACTCTAGCCAAGTGACCGGGTTCTCTGAGCTTAATTTCCTCCTCTGTAAAAAGGGCGATAACAATAGGGTTTTGTCCGTGTTAAATGAGGCATTGGATGCAAAGCACTTGGTGAGGCATCTGGTGCATTTGCGTATGTTAGCTGTTATTATGAGGAATGTTCTATGACCACATAGCTGCCCACGTGGCACTGGCCAGAGTGAAGGTGGTAAAGACCCCCTCGTGCACTAGGGGCAGGGAACATCTCCTGAGCCTAAGGCCTCCCTATCAGCACACACAGAGGAAAAGGCAGCAGAACCCCCAGGGCCTGTTGGCAGAACGGGGAGACAGGATCACGCTGATGGGGTGAGAAGTGGTCCAGGCGCCCCGCCCTGGGGTCCCCTCCTGGTGTGAGCCCCCGTGGAAGCTGCCCTCATGAGGGGAAGGGCCCATCCATCAGGATGTGTTTAGAGCCCAGAACATTTGAAAAGCTCCCCATCGAGCTTCCTTGATTCAATCCCACTGATGTGGGGAACTCCTCAAAAGAAGACAGAGGCTATACTAAAACAGGCCTTAACTCAGGCACCTGCCTTGAGGTTGCCAGACCCAGAAAAAGCATTCCAACTTTACGTCCATGAAAGAGAGGGAATAGCCTTGGGAGTATTAATTCAAAGGTTGGGATCTGTGCCCCAGCCTGTAGCTTACTTATCTAAGAGGCTCGATCCAACCGCCCAAGGCTGGCCCCACTGTCTTCGAAATCTTGTAGCTATTGCAATCATGATAGAAGATGCTTTAAAACTCTCCTTTGGGGGCAAACTAACTATTTTTACCAGCCACCAAGTAAAACAACTCCTAAATGGGAGAGGCCATTTATGGATGTCTGATCAAAGAATCCTCAGATATCAAGTAATGCTGATGGAAAATCCAGGCCTCACTATATCCCCTTGTGAGGTTCTTAACCCAGCCACCCTCCTGCCTACCCCCAAGGGCTCTCTCCCCTTTCAATCTTGTCTAGAAACTTTGGACCACTGGACAAAAACCCGAGCGGGATTGTCAGAAGATTCTCTGACAAATCCTGAGGAAATCTGGTACACTGATGGAAGCAGCTTTGTCTTGGATGGAAAAAGAAGAGCCGGATATGCAGTAGTCTCCAATTTTGAGATCATAGAGGCTAAACCTCTGCCACCAGGTACTTCAGCCCAATTAGCTGAGCTCATAGTCCTGACTCGAGCTTTAGAGCTGGAAAAGGGAAAAAGAATAGCCATTTACGCTGACTCCAAGTATGCCTTTCTGGTGTTACATGCACATGCTGCTATTTGGAAAGAAAGGGGCCACTTGACCACCCGAGGGTCCCCAATCAAATATGGTGATCAAATCCTTAGACTCTTGGAGGCAGTCCATCTGCCCACTGAGGTTTCAGTCTCCCACTGTAAAGGACACCAAAAAGGGAGAACTGAAGTGGCACGAGGGAACCAAGCAGCTGACCAGGCAGCTAAGAGAGCAGCATTACAGAACAATGACCTAATAGGGGTTGCCACCCTAGTTCCACAGACTAATTTGCCAGAAACACCTTCATATACTGAAGGTGAGACTCTTAAAGCTAGAGTGAGGGCTTTCAAGAAGATCATATGGGGTGGTTCGAAAAGGAGGGACCCTTTTTTCTGCCTGGGAACCTCCAATGGAAGTTGGCTAACTCCTGACATGCCACCACTCATTTAGGGGAAAAGGCCCTCCAAAGATTACTAGAAAAGTCCTTCAGAGAAACAGGCTTCCAAACAACTATATGACAAGTGGTCTCCTCTTGTCCCACTTGCCAATTAAACAACCCCCAAGGAGCTCGAAGACCCCAGCTGACCCAGCCTCCAAAGACGTGGTGCCTATCCAGGAGAGGACTGGCAGATGGACTTCACCCAGATGCCAATTTCTCAAGGGTATAAATACCTATTAGTCATGATAGATACATTCACAGGATGGACTGAAGGCTTTCCCACCCAGACTGAGAAGGCTGAGGAGGTGGTAAAAAAAAACCTGCTCCATGAAATCATTCCAAGATTTGACCTGTCCAGGTCATTACAAAGTGACAATGGGACATCATTTACTTCTAAGGTCACCCAAAGGGTCTCTAAAGCATTGGGCATGACTTATTATCTCCATTGTGCCTGGAGGCCTCAGTCTTCAGGAGAAGTAGAAAGAGCCAACCAATTCTTAAAATCACTGTTAAAAAAGATAACCCAGGAGACCTCCCTGGGATGGAAGGAGGCTTTACCAATAGCTCTCCTCCACACCCGTATTGCCCCTAAGGAACAAGCTGGTCTTAGTCCTTATGAGATGCTATATGGGAGACCTTTTGTTTATGTCAATGACGTCTTCCTAGATCCAGAGGTTCAGACCCTCCAGTCTTATACCATGGCCATTGGGCAATTTCAACAGGATATACGCTTGTGGGATATGAACCAGGACCCAAAAGATTCTAAGGAGTCACCACTATATGCTCCAGGGACTCAAGTCCTAATTAAAGTCTGGAAAGATGGATCCACAAAGACTCAATTCCAGCCCACATGAAAGGACCCCTACCCTGTAATACTTTCTACCCCCACAACAGTCAAGGTACCAGGACATGACTCCTGAATTCACTACTCACGAGTCAAGCCATGGAAGAAAACAAAAGAGGACTCACACTCAATACACCTGTGAGCCCCTGGGAGACCTCAGATACCTATTCAGAACTACAAATGAGTGCCATTCTAATGAACAAGCCCAAAATCTGGTTTCTGGGGATATGTTTTCTCAGGATAGCTCTAAACAGCCAACACAGCTTGGCAGGGATAGTACTCCAAAACAGACAGGAGATAGATCTTCTGATCCCTAAACAAGGAGGGACTTGAGCCATCCTGGCGATGTAAATTTGAAATTGACTAATGCCCCTACTAGTCTTTGTTATGCCATATTGATGCTGCTTATGATTGTTCCATGTACTGTCATTGTCTAACCTGTTTTGTCTCTGCCCAGGTCAACAAGCTACAACATGCAGTGCCAGTTCAACAAAGATATAAAACTACAGCCGACCACAAAAAATATCACTCATCCTTAGATGGACACCGCTATAAGGACTCTGAGGTTTGAGATTAGCAAGAGGGGGAGGCCCAATGCCCCTCACCATCCCAGCTCAGCAGAAAGTAGCCAGAAAGACCTCGACGCCCCTATTCCCAAAGAATTGGGCCTCCCATCTCTTGAGGGGGAATGTTAGGTAGTTAGAATAGGGAAAAGGAGTCCAGAATGGTGGTGGCTAAAAGATAAGGAAGAGAAAATAGAACAAAGGAAGGTCTGAGGGCCAGAATGAGGACCTCAGGTAAAACAAACAGCTCTCCAGGCTGGGCCAATTTGCATAGGGCAGGCCCGGGGTGGGGGTGGGGAGAAACATATAAAAAGAGGAGCCAAAGCATACTCTCTCTCTCTCCAGTGCGCTGGGGCGCTCTTCTCTTCACATCTTTGGGTCGACATACCCTCACGCCTCAAGGATGGATTTACTTGTTATTATCTAAATAAAATAGAGCTGTAACACGGAGCTGTAACACTGATTTGTCTAAGAGCTATAACATGGTCCGTTCGAGACCTGAGAGCAATAACACGGTCTGTCCAAGGCCCAAGAGCTGTGACCCGCCAAGGGAGCTTTAATGTCCATCACTCCAAATCTTTGTTGTGACGAGACAGAAACCAAGGAGCATACACTCACCTGACAATGGGAAGGGCCCATCCATCAGGATGTGTTTAGAGCCCAGAACATTTGAAAACCTCCCCATCAAGCTTCCTTCTGTCAGACGTTAGCATTCCTTTCTGCTCTTGGGCTTCTTTTCAGGAACTAGGGCTCAGGCAAGTGGCCCTTTGATTTCTAGGGTGATCCCCTCCTGACCATCAAATCCAGCGTTCTTATCCAGTGATAAGAAAAAAAAAAAAGAACAACTTTGGTCACAGTCAAACAGGAATGTCTGCATCGAAGGGCCTGAGCATCACTGTGAGGCTGAGTTGGGAGCAACTTCTACCAACTCATGACATCGAGCCCTCTCCCCGCAAACCCCCCGCCCCATCAGAGCCGAGATGCTTCCAGGGGTCAGAGTCACTGGGTGTGTGGCATTGGGGTGATGGGAGCTACCAGCCTGGGGCAAGCAATTGGCAGGGGTCAGGGGAGCCCCAGATGGAGACACACTCCTTGGTCAGTTTCACAAGACCTGGCCTCATTTTCACGTTTCCCAACCATATGTAGACCTGTGGGGCTACAGTGGGGGCTGGAGGTCATACCAGGAGGTGGGGGAGTCAGGGTGGCCCTGGCCTCCCAGTGCAACTTCCAGACCTCCTGTGAAATCCCTGGGTTTTGAGGTCATGACAGTCCCCTCCTCCGATGTTCCTGGCTGCCCCTGACCTCCCAACTCTTCCTCCCCCAAGTTCACTGCTCATGCGGCCACGGGCTTCACAGCCTTGTCTTCCCCCAAGCTCCTGCCCTCTTCCTGAGTGACAGCAGCATTTTTTGGAAGCCCTCAGCCTGGGCAGCTTTATTTCTGTGTTCTGGTTGCTTCTTGATTTTTTTTTTCCTTTATTCTCCCTTGCCATCAGGTTGCCCCTCCTTACTGTTGCCATGGTAACCGCTTCCAGCTGTCCCTCCTCCTGGTCAGTGCAGGAACCCAATGGGCTTGGAGTCACGTTGTCCTGGATCTGAGGCCCATCTCTGCTCTTGACTATTTGCGTGATGGTAGGAAAGTGATTGAAATTTTGCAAGCCTCCGTTCCCTCCTCTGTGACACGGTTACAATAAAGAAGGGTCCCTTAAAGTTCTCTTGTAAGAATTAAGGGTTATAATGGATATAAAGTGCATGGGACTGTATCTGGCACCCACAGAAAACAGCCAATAAATGTTAGCAATGACAGTTATTACTGTCATGATTCTCTAGGCTCCAGGAAACCTAAGGCTAGGATTTCAGCTTTAGTATGTGCTTGTGTGACCTCTCTCAACCTTAGTGTTCTCAGCTCTAAAATGGGACAATAATGCCTCTTCACAGGGTTCTTGTCAAGATTAGACAATGTGCTGCCATCGCTTCACTTAGCCGCTTTTCTTCCCAAAGCCTCACACTCCTTCCTGGCTGTTCACTCCCTGTAGGTGTGGATTTGAGAGAAAGAAGTGTGTTACCATCCTGCATTACAATTACCAGGCTCTTTAGGGGCATTTCAAAGAGTCAAATGGCATTTAGTGAGTATTCTCTGTTAAACCTGCTCAAATGGCTCAGGGTTGTTCATTGTGGGGTTAAAGGGCAAGTTCCAGGCTAGTGAGGAGTGACTGGCATGTTTTGTTTATGAACACCTGTCAGTTCTAACTTGAGAATGTGATTCAAGCACAGTCAGAGAACAATAGCGCTGTGGTTCAGATGCTTTGATTTTTCTCAAGGATGCTTTTTAAAATTTGTGCTTGCACTTGCAAAATGTGATTGGCATTTTTTTCTAACTTTATATTACAGATTTTTTTTCTAACTTTATAATACAACAGAAAATCAGATGCTAAGGATTATTGAAGCCTTGGCCACCTAAGAAGATTTCTAAGTGGTTCTCAATCTACCCCTCATCTACAATGTAAATTGTAATATCTCTCAGGATATGTGAGAACATCTGTTTTTCTTCTAATGCAGTAAACATATAAGGGTCCCTTGGGATATCTTTTAAATAGACTTAATGCAACATTCAGGAATGATAAGCAAAATATAATCACAGTCTTAGGGGAATGTGAACATTTTCTATCAATAATGTTGGAACCTTATGTTTAATGCAGTGTTAAAAGTTGACAATTAAACATGTAGGAGTCAGGAAATTCAATTAAAATGATCACAGTAATATGAATTTAGCCACATCCTGTATTAGTTATGAAATCCATTTAACACCACAAACAGTAATGTTTTCAGCTAGTTTATGCGAAAGAAAAACAGGAACAAAAACACTTTAATGCTATATCTACTCTGTTAATGTGGTCAGGCTAATTTTGCCAGAAGAAGAATCTTAACTTTTGAATCTTTGAATACCCAGTCATTTATTTTGAGTTCTATATACTTGTGTGTTGCATAATTCTGTCAATAACGAGAGAACGACAAACAAAGGAGGTTTTCTCTCTTCTGTCTGCTGCTCCCTAATAGAAGGGGGTGTCTGCATCCTGAGGGCCCCCTCCGGGGAGCAGAAACATCTTCTGATTTCTCTCCCCACTTCTCTGCTGGCACGGACGCTGTTTGGTTATGGGGGGTGTATTTTGGTGTGGATGCTGTACCTCTAATCTAGAACTAGGAATGCTCTGTGGCTGTGTATCTGGGGGGAAATGAAGCTTGTAATTCAGTTCTCCAGCCATCACACTAGGCTCTTGGACTCTGTTGAGTCTACTCCATACGCCTTCCTTCTGCTAGCTGGGCACAGCTCCCCCCACTCCTCCTTTTATCAGGACACCATAGGAGATGAGCATCCATTTTTAGTACATGTACATCTGCATCAAGTCTAATTTTTGCTACATCTCAATAATACTGTCAGGTGGATCATTTGGGAGCTGTGATGCTTATCAAAATTCACTCAAAAATAGCCAAAGTCAGCCAAGCACTGGGGCCTTCAGCTATGCACCCAAATGACCCCTGACGAGGTACCGTAAGAATGATGATAGTGAAATGGTCTCTAGAGGAACTTCTCAAGGAGTCGAGCCAACCACTCGTCCAGATCCAGAGTGTTGTCAGAAATCTGAGAATCACACTTGTCCTCTCTTCCCTCCCCCACATCCCTCACTAAACCTTATAGATACTGTTTAATAGCAGTAGCAGTGTGAGTCACTCAGTCATGTCTGACTCTTTGCGACCCCATGAACTATAGCCCATCAGACTCCTCTATCCATGGGATTCTCCAGGCAAGAATACTGGAGTGGATTGTCATTCCTTTCTCCAGAGGATCTTCCTGACCCAGGGATTGAACCCAGGCCTCCTGCAATGCGGGCAAATCCTTTACCATCTGATAATGAGCCCTCAAATCCAGCAACTTATGTCCGATTCCATTGCCACCACAGGAGTCTGGTCGTCATCTCTTCTCCATAGATGTCTGGAATGGACCCCAGCTGCTTTCCCGTGTCAATGCTGGCTCCTCCAACTTGTTCTCTACATTGTGGCCAGTGTGATCATTCGAACTGCAAATCCAGCCATGAGACAGTCTTTTTAACATCTCCCAGTGGCTTCTCTTTGCCTCCAGGATAATTTCAAACCTTGTTGAGGGCACCGACATGGTCCTTTTCCTTGTGGTCCCCCAGGCACCTTCCACACCACCTCTCCTGCTGGCTATGGTGTTGAGCACCTCTTCGTGCACTTACTATTTGTCTGTCTTCCTCTGTGGTATATCTGTTCAAGTCATTTCCTCTTTTTAAAAATGAGTTGTTTATATTCTTATCACTGACTGAAATAAGTTCCTTATATATTCTGAATACTCTGAATATATATTCTGATCCTTCATCAGATTTATATATTACACACATTTTCTCCCTGTCTCTGTGTGGCTTGCCTTTTTATTTTCTTCAATGGTCTTTTAAAGTGCTGAAGTTTTCAATCTTGATGACATCTAATTTACTGATTATTTCCCCCCTTATCTAGTTCACCATTTTTCTGTTTTATCTAAAAATTCTTTGCCTTCCTCAGTCACAAAGACTTTCTCCTATGTTTTCTTTTAGAAGTTTTATAATTTTAGTTTTTACGTTTAGGTTAAAGACTCATTTCTAGTTATATTTTGTGTGATTTGGGGATGGGGTCAGGGTTCATTTTTCCCCACATATGAATATCCAGTTGTTCTAGTACCCTTTGTTGAAAAGACTTTTCTTTCCTCATTGAATTACTTTGTCAAAAATCAGCTGAGCATATGTGAGCATCACAATTTTCAGTGCAGTTAGAACTGAATATTTCCAAGTTGGATCATACTGTTTTTGATCTCCTTTCCCTGGAGAGTTTATAAGGCAGATTAAGCTGATGCTTGGGTGGCAGAACCTATGTCTAACATCTGTTTTTGTGCACAGAACACAGCATATCTTCTGCTCTCATGGGTGGTTGTTGTTCAGTCGCTCAGTCGTGTCTGACTCTTTGCGACCCCATGGACTGCAGCACGCCAGGCTTCCCTGTCCTTCACCATCTCCTGGAACTTGCTCAAACTCATGTCCACTGAGTCAGTGATGCCATCCATCCATCTCAGCCTCTATTGACCCTTCTCCTCCTGCCTTCAATCTTTCCCAGCATTAGGGTCTTTTTCAATGAGTCACCTTTTTGCATTAGGTGGCTGAAGTATCAGAGCCTCAGCTTCAGTATCAGTCCTTCCAATGAATATTCAGGGTTGATTTCCTTTAGGATTGACTGGTTTGATCTCCTTGCTGCCCAAGGGACTGTCAAGAGTCTTCTCCAGCACCACAGCTTGAAGGCATCAATTATTTGGTGCTCAGCCTTCTTTATGGTTCAATTTTCACATCTGTACGTGACTACTGGGAAAACCATAGCTTTGACTATACAGACCTTTGTTGGAAAAGTGATATCTCTGCTTTTTAATATGCTGTCTAGGTTTGTCATAGCTTTTCTTCCAAGGAGCAAGGGTCTTTAATTTCATGGCTGCAGTTATGAGTTACTTGCTTAATTTTAACTTTTAGCTTCTGCTTCTACTTGTTTCTTTGCACTGATATTATCATCCTGTACCTTGAGCTTCTAGAGAACTGAGATCATATCTGTCCATGTGATTTAGATTTGTGAGCCATGTCGCCCAGTTGCCCTGAGAACGTGTGGACTTTCATCAGGAGCACTGGGATTGCAGCATACACACCATCCCTCAGTTTCCTCACCTTTCAGTGGCATGAGGGTTCATCTCCACCCATCTCAGTTCAGTGTGGAACCACAGGCTGTTCGTGTAAAGAAAGGCCGTCAGGTTGTGGCCGGGGAAGAAGACATGACACTTCGACCAGGCTGGCTGGTTCTCTTGGCAACTATCGCCATATGACATCTGTAACAGGCTGTGGTCTGGTCTTTGCTCCTATCACTTATTGTTCAGATCAGTATTGGTCTGGATATCCTTTAGATTAACTGAAATTAAAAGAAGGTGCTTGACTTAGAGAATAGGCTTATGGTTGCTTGGGGGAAGGATGGGACAAAGAGGTAGCTGGGGCATTTGGGATGAACATGAACACATTGCTATATTTTAAATAGATGACCAAGAAGGACCTACTGTTGAGCACTGGGAACTCTGCTCAATGTTATGTGGCAGCCTGGGTGGGGGGTTGGGTACATGTATACAGAGGGCTGAGTCCCTTTGATGTTCATCTGAAACTATCACTTGTTTTGTAATCAACCCAATACAAAAGTGTTTTCTTTCTTTCTTTCTTTCTTTTTTTTTAAGAAGCGCTCTGTAACCACTTCTAGTGTGTGCCTACAGACAGACCTGAGCTATATCTCAATGCTGGTCTAGAGGTGACCCGTACCCCGGGAGCGTTCCTCATTCTCTCCCTCACACCCAACATCTATATGCAGGGAAATCCTCCTCCTAAGGGACGCTGAGGGCAACCTTGGCCGGAGAGCAAAAGGAAGCGACGTCATGAACCGGCAACAGGCCGCTCAAGGTGAGATGAAGGATGCGACAGTGCTCTTGCCTGTAGTGGACCCGTGTTGCCATGGTGACGGAGGCGCTGACGCTAAGTGGATGAGCAGCAGCTCCCGTGGATTTTAATAGCAGCTGGTCAGTGCCAGCACCTTCGCTGAATTGCTGCCCCCCTGAGTCACTGCTTGGCCCTGGCTGTCCTGATCTCTGTTGACAAATGGTTGTCCTTCACAGTCAAACTACTAACAGTGCTCTAATTAATGAACGTGCTAATTATTCTTCCCTACTCCCAGCACATTTGTCTAACTAACTTGTCACACGAGGATAAGTGCAGCGTCTGCATGAGCGCTGAGGGCACTGGGAACAGGGGTCCAGGGAGCAGAGGGGGTGGGCTTACAGCTGGGGAGTGGAGGGCTGTTTCCTGTTAAATTACCTTTACTGAACGGTCAGGTGTCCAAGGAATACACTATTTCCTGCAAAATGTATACGATTTCCTTTCTTTTCTTTAAAAACACCGTCTCTTTAGGGATTGAGCAGCTGTTGGTCACTTTACTAACCCCTGAAGGGGTTGCCAAAGAGGGATGCAGAAAGGCCAGGAGCCCTGAGCTTTGAAGACTATTCCAGAAGCAGCATTTCAGGGTGGTTAGAACCTCAGATGTTGGAGCTAGACAGGCCTGGATTTGAATTCCAGGTCTGTCCCTTACTTCCTGTGGTTTAACCCCCCTGCACCTCTGTCTCGTCTTTTGGGCAATGGGAGGGATAGTTTGTCCCCAGAGGGGTGTTTTGAGGAGAAAATGCACAAGCTAGGTCCCCAGGACATGGCTACACGGTGCCTTGGGTCCTGGACTGGGTCTGGTCTGGTTTTGGCTGGGCCAGGGTGGGTTGTGTCCCACCCTGGAGGCCTGGAGACTGTCCTGTTAGGAATCCAGAATCCGGCTCGTGCCCCCTCCCCACCCCATGCCCCTGGCACCCCTCCCTTTTTGTTCTGTCTCAGCAGCTCTCTATTGAGATGAATGGCATTTCCAGAGGCTTCACCTCTGATAAGTAAGTGGTCCTCTGCAGCTGCAGCCAGAATCCTAATGTGCAGCTGTAATTTAATGGCCATCTCGGCTGACTGTTCAAACGCTCTCTTCCCGGGTGAAGTGGACTCACCCCAGGGACGTGTGTGCCCCATCCAGGCAGGGTAACTCCAGGAGCTCAGATGTGGGGTGGGGGGGATCCCATCAAGGGAACCTCCTTACTGGTGCCTTCTCAGCTTTCCAAAGTGGGGCTGGCTGGGCATCTCCCGCCCTGACCTTGTTTGTGGGGCTCCTGAGGCTTGGGAAACCAGAGGCAGAGGCAGCTCCTTCCTGCATTCCTGGGGTCTGATGAGGTTTGCACAAGCGCCCGGGGCAGACCATGTAGGACTATGTTGATAGCGTGTCTGTGTGCCTGCAGGTCTTGGCGTAAACTTACCCACCACAAACAGGAAGGAGATTAGAATAAGTCTTAAATACAGGAGACTATAGGATACAGAAACTTCTTTAAAGCTGACCATTTTAATGTGGGATTATGAGTCCTGAACAGTTTCAACAGGACAGTAGACATACCCAGCACTCCTCACCCCTCACCGACGCCTGTCTGTCTTTAGGGAACAGTTTCCCTCAACCACAGGAGACTGTGGGAACCCCCAGGTTCTCTCATTTATCTGCCAGCTGGTTGTCCCAGCAACCCCATGGACTGTAGCCTTCCAAGCTCCTCTGTCCATGGGATTTTCCAAGCAAGAATACTGGAGTGGATTCACTGAGAAAAGTCAGTCCTTTACGGATGACAGAGCTGTAAGATATAAAACTCCAGAGGTGGAGGTGGAGATATTTTCCGCTGTGTGGAGAAAACTGGTCTTGCAGAGCGAAGAAGGCTGGTAAGGTATAAGAAAGTGGAGAGAGAGAGAGAGAGAGAACTGAGACAGGAAACTTCATCTGGGAGGCCCAATCTCATCTCTGCTCATTTCAATGTTGGGCTGTTCAGTTCCGTGGGGTCTTTGAAGTCAATAAAGACTTCCCTTTTGGCTCAAGCTAGCCAAAGCTGCGTTTCTATTGTTTGCAACTAGAGAAGTTTTCAAGGCTCTGACCTTCACTTCTGATGCACTGTTACTAAAATAGGAGGAGTCTTAGAAGGGCCAACTTTATGGGGGCCAGACCCCTGGTTGGCTGGGACCCACGTGTTCCCTGAAATTTACATGTCAGATCCCATTGAGGTGAACACACGCTTCTTGCTAGTGCTGAGCCCCTAGACAATCATGTAGTGACTCCACATGGTGCAAAGTGTTCCAGGCGCTTGGTTCTTCGGAGCATTGTAAACTGGCTCAGGGCTGCCCTTGTTATTGGCCTCTGTGCATCCAAGCTCCAGACACCACCTCCAAGGACATCTTTCCTCCAGCCAGCTGCAGCCACTCAAATACAAGGCCTGTGTGATCTGTTCCCTGCACTGGCCTCTCCCTCACCAGGATGAAAACCCTACCACCACCAAGTAGAGTGGTTAGCATTCTCTGTCAAAGTGAGGTTTTGATAAACACTTCTCTTCAGTGCTGCCAAATAGATGTTGAATCTGGGATGAAGATCACAGAATCTTACATGTTCTGTATCACTTCTGAGTGGTTGCTGTTTACAGGGAGAAACCTCCTGTAAAATACCAGGCACTGCCTACTTCACTCAGCAGGTTCCCTCTTTTGCCTTTTCTCTACTCATCATTATGTGAGGAAGATTCCAGGAAAGCATCTCAGTAATGACCTCAGAGAAGCCAGCTGAGGTGTTGAGCAATCCTTCCTGTGTGGAGGTTTTCCTTGGGAGTCACCTGTGACCCTCTTTCTGCTCCTTATTTTTATTTTTTTAAAAATAATTTTATTTGTTTACTTATTTTATTTTTAGCTGTGCTGGGTCTTCATTGCTGCTCGGGCTTTTCTCTAGTTGCAGCGAGCAGGGGCTACTCTCTAGTTGTGGTGTGCAGACATCTCATTGCCGTGGATTCTCTTGTGGAACACAGATCTAGGGAGTGTGGGCTCAGTAGTTGTGGCTAGTGGTCCCTAGACCACAAGCTCAGTAGCTGTGGTGCACGGGCTCTGTTGCTCCGTGGCATGTGGGATCTTCCCAGACCAGGGATCGAACCCATGTCTCCTGTATTGGCAGGCAGACTTTTTATCACTGAGCCACCAGGGAGGTCCCCTTGGTTTAGTTTTCATTCTCTTGTTGCCTGTTTCCTGTAGAAACATCATCATTCCTTCACTCGTTCATTCATTCATCCAGGGCTTATGCGGCTGCTACTCTGAACCCTGCCATGTGTCAAGTATTTATTTATTTTCCTAGGAATTCAAAGAAAGAAAGAAACACGGTACTCCTGGACACAGACCTTTTAGGTGCTCCGTGAATAAAAAACAAGTTTCATTTTTTATTCCCTTCCTTCTCTACTCCTGAGCCCTGCTTCTTCTGGCAGGAGAGGCTGAGCCCAGGGCTCTTTGGTGGCTAGTTTAAAAAAAAAAAAAAAAAGGAAGAAGAAGGCCTGTAATTGTGCTGGGACCTTCGGAAATGCTAATGATGAAAGGCAGAGTCCAGCTCCCACTTCCCCTTCCTGTACAGTGCGGGTGTGGGGTGCCAGGGAGCTGAGCGGTCCTGCTAGGAACCCGAAACAGCCATGGACCAAGAAGCCGTGGGCAATATCGTCCTGCTGGCCATTGTCACCCTCATCAGCGTGGTCCAAAATGGTAAGGGAAGCCCCTCCCTCGGGGTCGGCTTGATGTCTCGGTGTTTGAGAGTCAGGCTTACACACTTGTGTGTTTGTGTGTGTATATCTGTGTACACTCTTTTCTTATCTGTATTTCTGTCTTTATTTGACTGTATAGGGATGCATACATTTCTGTGTGGATTGGGAGTTTTCCTTCTCCCCGTCTTTCTTTGGCTTTAATGGGGATGATTAATCATGTCTGTAGAGCTGGAGCAGCAAGTTGGTTGTATAGAAACCATCACTGAAGTGTTGCAATCAGCACTTTAACTATTAATTACTGTGGCCAGTTGGAGGGCAGGAAGCCTGAAAGTGACAATCAGATATATGTTCACCCAGACACTGGGTTATACCCAGTGCAGCAGGCTGACTTCAGTGCAGTAGGAGTTACCTATTACCTGTAGGCTAAAAAAATAAATAAATTTGGCCAGTGTGAGGGGGGACTTTTTCATTATTTTACCTCTGTATTGCTTTTTTATTTCTTTTGATGAAATATGTTCTTTGCAATACTTCCTTTTTCTCTAGCAATGTGTAATTTTTGAAGCATTCTTTGGTAGACATCATGTACTTACATAAAGGGAGAGAGGGTCAGAAGGATTTCCTTGTTTGCGGGTTGCATTTCCATTAACCCTGTGCTGTGCTTAGTCGCTCAGTCGTGTCTGACTCTTTGCGACCCCATGGACTGTAGCCCACCAGGCTGCTCTGTCCATGGGGATTCTCCAGGCAAGAACACTGGAGTGGGTTGCCATGTCCTCCTCCAGGGGGTCTTCCTGACCCAGGGATCAAACCCAGTTCTCCTGCATTACAGGCGGATTCTTTACCATCTGAGCCACCAGCGAAGCCTAAGAATACTGGAGTGGGTAGCCTATCCTTTTTCCAGGGGATTTCCATTAACTCTGCTGTCACTTAACCCAGGCAAAAGACCTAGAGCTGAGAAAGGCAGGACAGGGTGAATTTCTCTTTAAATTCCTAAGTCAGGACTGTCTCAGACTCTTTTTATCAGCATGGCCAGTGTCTTTGGGCTTTGCAGTTTATGAAGACAGAGAGAAAAAGGGGAAGACTTACTCTGTAACTTAACGGTAATTTCTGAATGTTCAAATACTGTTACACTTTGGAAATGTGGGTATTCACTCAATTTGAGATATCCCGATATTTTCCCCCAACTTGAGTGTGGCCTTAGGTTGGTGATGAGCCTTCTGGGCACAGAGTAAGGCTCCCCATGGCCTCCCGGCACCAGAGAGACCAACTTTGCATACTCCACGTCTGGTTCCTCCGTGGAACAACACTTGGCAGCTTTCTGACCCGAACATTTTCATAGTTAAGTGTCACACAACAGGGCCGCAGCTCTGAGAGGGGACAAATGGCTCCGGGTGAGGCTGCCGTGGCCCCAGGCCACTGCTGTTTCATGCAGGTGCCATGCTGGGGCTCTCTCAGCCTCTGTGAATCTCCAAAGGACCATTCATTCAACCTGCATACTCCCACAGGGACTCTGCCTGGTCCAGGAAGGGTCCTGCATCCATGGGGATGTAGTAGCAAACAGGGAAACCAGGTTTCTGCCCCCAGGAAATGGGAGGGTAGCAGGAGATGATGGGCGGGCAGGAAGCAGGAAGCCTGCTGTGAAGCCTTGAGTCCCCGTGGAGGCAATTGCATGGGTGCTGGTTGTTCGGGTGCCCCCTCTGGCCCTCCCTGACACCTGTCAAGATTGGTGACAGGGGACAGGAGCCGGGGTCCCCTCAGCTGCCCATGCAGAGGTTCGCGTCCACCCTGAGCTGCTGGCCCCGGGTCCAGAGCTGAGTGGGGGGATGCTGTGTGGTTCCCCCCACCCCCCGTGAGAACAGAGTCTCTTCCCCTCCCCCGAGATGCCCCGGGACCTGGCCCTGGAGTGTCCGGTGAGTCCTGGGCTTTTCTGTAGAAGCACAGGGAACCCTGAGCAGACTTGAGGCGGACGATGAGATTTCTAATCATTTTTGGCAGATGAGATTAGGTCGTGGGGAGGAGAGAGGATCGATGGCCACATGTCTGAGCTCTAACCGCAATCTTTCAGCCAGCCATCTTGGATAGGTGACAATGGGACGCAGTGGCCTTGCTGATACAGTCCCATGAGCTGATGATACTTCCTGGGGAGGAGGGAGACGGGAGTGGACCAGCTCCTGCTTTGGGCTGGAGACTTTTCATCCTGGACACATTGTCGATTGGGCTGTATTTGTGGCGGTGTGGACAGCACGGCACCCACGTCACGGCCTCTGTTCCTCCCCTTCCCCGGCCCTGTGAGCAGCAAGGGCACCGTGTGGACAGAGTGATTTTGCAATGGTTGGGGCAGTTTTGAAGCCACAGAAGGAGTCCTTGGCTCCCTTCAAAGGCTTAGGATCAGCCCTGCTCGTCTCTGAGGCACAGAGCAAGGCTTGCTGGTCATGCTGAGACCACCTTTTAACTCTGTTCAATGTGCTGGTGCAGGGGAATGAGAGAAATTCAAGTGACTCGGGAGATAACACCTCTACCTGTTTTAACCTTGAGCTTTTAGGCAAACAAAAGGTCCAACTGAGGTCCAGAACCTCCCTTTGCAATTCTAATTAATCTTGGGGTTGCAGCCAAAGGTCTACCTACCGTACTGAATGCAGAAAATACGCAAAAACTCTGCCCCCACCCCAGTTACATTCGAAACCCTTCCTGTTAGCTTTAGGAATGATTTACATGCTGTTGCCAGGCACTGTGTACTTCGTGTTTGTCCCAAGACAAGGAGTTTCGGGCCCTGTGTCTGTGGCAGTTTGGGGGTGAGGGGGGCACGCTCTGGCTCCCAATTCCCCAGAGGAGAGGCAGAGCCCACCGGCCCAGTGAATTTCCTCCCCTGCCTCCCAAACGCTCTGGAGTCATCAAGATCATTGAACCTGAGGCCCCCTCCCAGCTTGATCCAGCATAATGCATGTTTGGGAACACAGACCACATTTAAAGTTTGAGTGACCTGGACCAGAACTGCCAAAGCCTGGTTTCCCAGGTCGTGTAGACGGATGCACTTCCTCTGTGTAGCATCCAGAGGGCCTCCCACTTCTCGGCCAGGTGCCAGCAGCTTTGACATGGAGCAAACCTGGGAAACGTGGCTTTGGAGAAAATGATTCCCACGGGAAGCCAAACTAATTAGGTTGGAGGCGGGGAGAGTGAGCTGAGGGGAGGGACCCAGGTCCTTGTGCATGGAGACCTTGTGAATGGCGACAGCAGAAGTCTAGACCGCATCCTCAACAGCCCCTACCGAACACTCCCAGGACGGAGCGCTCACAACGCACTGGGCTCACTCTTCCCATTGTCAAGTGTACTGAGAATTTGCTTTGTGTCTTGTATGGTGCTTTGCGCTGGTCATAACATGATCTCATTTAATCCTTGCCCCCTATGAAATATTCTACCATTATTACTCTTATTTCACAGAATAACTAAGTGGAGCTTAGAGAGCTTAGAGAGTTAGTTGGAGATTCCAGAGTCAGTAGTGGTGAAACTGGGATTCAAAGCTACTTCAAAACGTGGAAGTTTACATGACGTGTGTTGTCTTGGATTCATTCATTCAAACACTCACAGCTAGGGAAGTTCTCTGTTACATTGAACTGAAACTGCTGCCCTCTAATTTCTATCCACTGGTGTGTCTGTTCTTTGGAAAAGCTTAGACTGTGCCTGCAGCATCTGTGTTTCCAAAGTCACCTGAAACATCCCTGGTTCAGCATATCATTTCTCAGCCGACTTCGTTTCGAGTCCCTGGTCTTCGGATTACTCCTTCCCACCCCACCCACCACCAACTTGCCATCTTCTTTCTAAGATGCAGGTGGGTGTTTTTCATGCAAGAAATCTGTTCCCGAAATCCAGACACCAGTTCTGTTAAAATGATGGAGGTGTGAGCTATTCTTGTGTATCACAGGGCTGACTCATACTAAAAGAAAATCTCAGAATCTTTTTATGTGATCCTGAGAAAGTTATTCACCTTCTCTGACCCACAGTTTCCTCAAGAGAGAGGTGGAGTTACTAATAACCTTCCACGTGTGGTGGCTGAAGGTGTTGCCTGAGATAATACCCAAGTCGCTGGCAGAGGCCAGCATGTGGTAGGTTCTTGGTGACCGTTTGCAGCCTTCTCCTCTGGTCTCTCTCTGTCCCTCTGGTTTGGCCTGATGTTAGCAGCCAGCCAAGAGCAGTGTGTGAATGCTCTCTGCATGCACAGTTTCTGTAACATGGTCAAGGATATGGAGTATGGAGTGTCAGTGTTTGGAGGAGTGGACAAACGTGGCCCAACTCTTTCAAGTTTAGCTTGGAAGGAAAGAGAGGTAGACCCTAGTGGGGGTTCAGGACAGAGGCAGGCTTGTTTTTGTTCTGTTTTGAGGTTAGGAGAGATTTGAGCATGTTTCAAGGGTAAAGATTAGGATAAAAACAGAGACCGAAGATTTACAAAGTAGGGCAAACATCAATGAACAAAAACCCAAAGAGGCTGGCCAAAGCAGGGTCAAGGTCGCAGGTAGAGGGCTAAGATTTAAAAAAGAGGAAGGCGCTGTTCTTGGGCAAGGAGAGGAAGAAGAGAGGCAGGCTGAGAGAAGAAGGGCCTCACCATGCAGCTGGTTGCAGAAGTAACCTCGGACTTTCTTAATACTGTCCCTCCTTATGTGTTCAGAGGCACGGGCATCACCTTGGGTTCTGGAAAGACAGTGATCAGAATTTCCACTGTGTTCTGTGGGGAGAAGAGACGTCCAGAGCAGACAGTTGGGGTCTGAGTAAGACCTCAAATTGCTGATGGAGTCCCTGCAGTGAGCTTCTATGTGATAATAAGAGGATGAACATACTCTTGCATGCCCAGCTGGACTCAAATCCCATCACCCCTCCCTGCTCCCCAGTGGAGGGACTGAGAAGGTTATTCAACCTCTCTGAGCCACAGTGCCCTTGTCGACAGCATGGAGATGTACCGCCCGCTTCGTAGAGCACGTGTCCAGCGTCCACCAGAGTGCCATCATGAAGCCAGCCCTGAGGCTCTGCCCGGTGTGGGCACAGTCCTAGGGGAAGAATGTGCTTTCACCAAAAAGCAAATCATAAAGGCTTTTATCCATGGACACAATGGATGAGGCAGGCATCCTTTTCAGCTCTTTTCGAGGAGGCTAATGTGAAGTTGATAAAAAGAAATCCTGTGAGTGGGATCCCTGACTGTCACCCTTCTTTTCTTTTTTCACTCTTGAAATAGGAGGAAAGGAATAAAATAGGAGGGGTGGGAGAGTGAGAAAGAGAAAGGAGGAAAGAGAGAGAGGGAAGGAGAGACCGTGTTCCCCCCTCCCCACCATCCAGCCTGTAGACAAGACAGACTCTGTCTCCCCAGCATCTCTTCATCCCACAGCCATCACCCTAACCAGCTCCCTGCTGTCTTTCCCCCTGTCCTGGGTCTCACCCCTCTAAGCCCTCACCACGCTAAGACAGAGTGGCTTTCTGGCGATGCCATTCATCAGCTTGCACCTGTCAGTCTCTCCACATTTCCTCAAGATGGCAATAAATGCAGAAGTTCTTAACGTGGCTCTCCTCAAGGTCATGGTCATGCTGCTGGTTTGAGAGCTACGTCCCTGCCACCATCTGCTCGGCCTTGGCTCACTCACCACTTTTCCTTGAGGCTCCCTCTGGCCACGCTGACCAGCACCCCTGGAGGCCCCTGCCCTGCTCTGCCTTCGCGTTTGTCCCCAGCTCAGCACACCGTGTGATTTTAATTCTTACATATTGTTTGCTGTGTGTGGTCTGTCTCCTCTCCTCGTATCCTCGCTGGAACATAAGCTCCTGAGGCCAAGGCTGTGTGTATGTGTGTTGTTCTCTGATACAAGCTGAGTGTCTGGAACGTGGCGAGTAATAACAGAGAAATGGCATTGAGAGAGCGATTCACCGCCTGCCTCTCTTCAGCCTCATTTGTAATTCTGCCAGGTTAATCCTCCCCATTACTGCTCCCCCCACCTCCCATCTCCCAGTAAACTGGATGTGCTAACCCCAGAGGGTCTTGCTGCTGGACCTCTGCATATTTCATTCTGATAGAGTGAAGTGGTCTCCTCAGCTGTCCCCGGCCCCCTCCATCTGCTTGTTCTTCAGGTTTTATCATACTCGTCACTCCCTCTAGGAATCCTTCTGTGACCCAAACACTGAATTGTTGCCCCTCTTTGACCCTCGATGGCTCCATGTTCCCACTCAGTCTCAGCATGAGTCTTTCTTTACTCGAGTGTCTATTGCTTCTGGTGGTGGCATCCTTGAAAGTGGGGGTGTGTCTTGCTCACTACTGCCTCACCAACACCAAATGTAGCAATTAGTCGAGAGTAGCTGCTGAATACCTTTGTGCTCAGTGACATTTGATGGAGGACAGTTAGGGCTGTTTAGAGGTCGAGAGAAGGAAACATTTAACATTCCAGGAAAAATATTAAGATGCCAGGCTTGGGATACGTGCTCATTATAAATCCAAACCTTTCCTTCTGGCAGGGTTCTTTGCCCACAAGGTGGAGCACGAAAGCAAGACCCACAACGGGCGGAGCTTCCAGAGGACTGGGACGCTGGCCTTCGAGCGGGTCTACACTGCCAAGTGAGTCCAAACTCCGACACTGCTCCTTGACCCAGAGTGGGCCTGGGACAACCTTCTGGAGGCTGGGGTGTGGCGGGGGGATGGGTGGGTTCCAGAGAAGCTTGAACTTGACCCGGGAGACTTTGGGGACACTTTTCATCATCTTAGCAAGGTGCTGGTGTTTGAAGAGAGGAAGCAAAGGTGTTGGGGGTGTGGGAGTAGACCTCACAGCTCCTGCTCGGTCAGGAAAGCTCTCAGCCAGTCATTCGGTCATGGAGTTGACCAATTTCCTGGGGGTTAGTCCCAGGTGCCGCCATGCAAACCAGCCATTACTCACCGGCTGGCATCAGAAGCAACCAGCAGGACTGGCAGGCGGCTGCCTGCTGCCCCGCGGGCACCTAAGCCTGGTCTCCTGGAGCGACCAGGATAGAGAGATTGAGGGTACTATGCACTTGCTTTTCTATCTCTCCTTCTTTACTTCTTTTAGCAGGGAAAGCTTGCTAGAAAACACCTGAACAACTCAGGGAAGGAGGAGGGATGCTATTTGGGATGCAAATCTGAACGGTGTTATCCAAACACTCATTTTCCTCTCTGCCAAATGCATTTAGACAAAGGGTTCAGCTATTAGTCTGTGGCCTGCTTCTCCATGCCTGTGACTGGAGGCTTGTTAGGAAGGGCGGCTGTAGCCCCAAGCTGCCAGGGAGCTGGCCTTCAGTCTCGGCTTGGAGGTGACTTTGATGTTCCCCAGAGAGCCTTCTAAAATGGGGCTTAGGGCCACACAAGGAAAGTTCTAGAAGGGTAGGGAGAAGTCGAAAGACGTAGTTTTAAGCCATGTAAGATGTTCACACTTATAGGAGGGGGGAACTGTGTGTGGGGCACCCCCAGCCCTTCTGTGCTGTGTGCAGGGGGCGATGGAGAGGAGCAAAGACGGGGTGCTCCATCTGGGATGATGCCAGAACCTCCCTGAAAATGGAATCCAAAAACCAGGAATCCTGTTCTGCAGACCCACTGGAATGGGAAGCTTCTTCCCACCCAGATCACTGCATTCTCACCAGCAGCACTGTGCTCTCATGAACACAGCTGGTCAGTATTGGAGAAGTGGGGGCAGGGGAATTTCTCTGTACCCAGTGGGAAGCTAAGCTTCCATCTTGCCAGCAATGAGGAAGGGCCACAGCAGGCCAGGCTGCCTGGTTTCTGCGTTTTCTTCCAGGAGAGAACCAGCTCTCCTTCTCAGAAGCTGCCATGGGACTGCCCTGGTGGTTAAGACTCGGCACTCTCAATGCCCGGATCCAGTCCCTGGTCAGGGAGCTAGATTCCACATGCTGCAACTAAGATCTGGAGCAACCAAATAAATAAAAATGAAATTAAAAAAAAGAAGAAGATGGCGAAGCCACCGCACTGACCTGGTCCCCACAGCCAGCCTCCGGATTGTGGAAGTGCCCTTATGCGGCTGGCTGTGCTGTCGTTTGAAAGACAGTTTGGAAGTTCTGCAATGGCATGCGGTCCCTGAGGTCAGAAGATGCTAGAGGAGAGTGGTGGGTGATCAGTGCTGCCTGGGGGTCTTGACTTTCCTACTTACCCTTCAAGAGAGGGGGGAGGAGACTGAGGGGAGGACAGTGAGTTGTGGAGAGGTCGGATCTATGGTGGGGGTAGAGGAGAATTTTCTGTAAGATTAAAGGTCATCCAGTCACTGTCGTGGTTCTGTTACAAAAACCACTTCCTCCCTGGCCAGATTGCAGCACCTTGTGTGTGCCTGAGGTGGGTTGTGGAAGGCTCTGCAGATAACGCAGTGGTTGTTACTGTCCACTGGCCATGCCCAGGGCCTCCAATCTGAGCGCCTCGGCCAGGAAACCACCGGGAAGAAAGTCATCCCCAGTGAGAACTTCCCCGGGGGCCTCCAAAAGCACTCGAGGGGTGTGAAATGAGCCATGGGGATGCAAGAAGAAGAGAACATATATTTACTGTTGCTATCTATAGGAAATGAAGCTTCACTCAGTTTTAATATACATATTGAGAAGAGTATGTGTATATAATTTGTACATAAATGTACCTGTCATAAGCTTATACCATCAAAAGTCTTGGTTGATGGAGTGTGGGATCGTAAATGTTTAGAGACCATAGAAAGGGAAGATAGCATAAAGAATAAATGATGCTGGTGGACTGATGGCTGTGGACTGATACAGACCATTCAAGATTTGGGGGCTGTCAATAAACAAGACATCCCAGCCAGGTTATGCCATTAGTTCAGACTGGACTTCAGTTAATCAGCTGCTCTACCTCCTATCTCCTTTGAGGGCAGAGCTGAGTCTGATTTTGAGAGAGAAAAGGACCTTGACTGTCTTATCTTGTGTTGAACACACATAGGTTGAAGCTCCGTTCCCAGCTGATGAGTGCAGGCAGAGCAGTCAAAGTTTGATTTTTGGAGAAAAGTCTCAGTTAAGGGACCTAAGGTTCTTCCCCAAGGGTGCAGGTGAGCACAGACTATGGAGAGAAGATGGGTCTCTGGAGGTGTGTAATTTTCCAAAATGGGTCCCCTAGGTTACAAGTTTGTGGGCTACTAACAGGTGTGACAGGGAAACAGATTCCCCACAGCAAGATTTTTGAGACCCTTTAAAGTGCTAAGAGACACTATGATGCTTGGTTCTCCAAGAAGGGGAGGTCTTATTGAACTACAGAAAACCCTCCTTAAAAAAAAAAAAGCATATCAAAGGTTTGGTGTCTCACAAAAATGCATTTTGGTAAATGACACCCTGAGGTTTCTCCTCCCCTGCACCTCTCATCCTAGGCTCACTTCTAAGTGGCATGGACTTGTCCAATGATTTGAACGTGATCCATCTACATTGGTTCTATTGATTGGTATTGATCCTATTACTGTTATTAATGATATTTGCTTCATTAATTAATTAATTTAAAGTCTTATTGAAACAGAGTTGATTTACAATGTTGTGTTAGTTTCAAGCATACAGCAAAGTGATTCAGTTACATGCATGCATTCTAAGTTGTAAGTTGTGTCCAATTCTTTGTGACCCTGTAGACTGCAGCATATCAGACTTTTCTTTCACTACCTCCTGGAGTTTGTTCAAACTCATGTCCATTAAGTCTGCGATGCCATCCAGCCATTTCATCCTCTGTTGCCCGTTTCTCCTCTTGCCCTCACTCTTTCCCAGCCTCGGGGTCTTTTCCAGTGAATTGGCTCTTTGCATCACGTGGCCAAAGTATTGGAGCTTCAGCTTCAACATCAGTCCTTCCAATGAATATTCAGTGTTGATTTCCTTTAGAATTGACTGGTTTGATTTCCTTGCTGTCCAAGGGACTTTCAAGCGTTTTCTCTAGCACTGCAATTCATAAACATCAATTCTTCAGTGCTCAGCCTTCTTTATGGTCCAACTCACATCCAACTCACATGACTACTGGAAAAGCCATAGGTTTGACTAGACAGACCTTTGTTGGCAAAGTGATGTCTCTGCTTTTTAATACACTGTCTAGGTTTGTCATAGCTTTTCTTCCAAGGAGCAAGTCTTTTAATTTCACAGCTGCAGTCACCACCCACAGTGATTTTTGTGCCCAAGAAAATACAATCTGCCACTATTTCCACTTTTTCCCCATCTACTTGCCATGAAGTGATGCAACCAGATGCCATGATTTTTGTTTTTTGAATGTTGAACTTTAAGCCAACTCTTTCACTCTCTTCTTTCACACTAATCAAGAGGCTCTTATTCAGTAAGTGCTTCACCCCAAATGGTAGATCTTTAAGGGGCTCCTGTCCTTTGGAATTATTACTGTGTCCATAGGTCAGTGGAAGTTCTGGGTGTCCAGAACACCAAGTGAGTCAGCAGGCTTTGTTGGTTCCCCCATACCCATATCCCAGGACAGGATACATTGGTTTCTTATCTTTTCCACTTGTCAACTTCTCCAGTAAAGGATTTCTGACCATCAGAAAGACATGACGGCCCCTGTGGCCAGGGACACAGCCCAGCCTCCCTGGGGGCTCTATAAGGTACAGACCGAAGGCTGGTTATTCCAGGGCTCTCCGTGGTACCAACTGAATCATGACACCCTATCAATTTGAAGGTTGATATTTAGGAGAAAAATCATGAGAAGCACATCAAGAAGCTGCCAGAGGAAGACTCTAAGAAAGGAATTTGGATAAAAGGCCAAATGTATTTTGAAGATTGCATTTTTTTTTAATACCTTTTTGGCTACATTGCGCAGCATGTGGGATCTTAGTTGACTGACCAGGGTTTGAATCTGCAACCTTTGTATTGGAAGCGTAGAGTTTTAACCACTGAACTGCCAGGGAAGTCTGAAGAAAATTGCATTTTGAGTTTACCTCTGTAGTTTGAATTCCCTTAGACCAGTGGTTCTCAAACTTGAGCATGCACCAGAATCACCTGGAGGGCTCTTTAAAATCTTAACTGGGCAGCCCCCAGAATTTTTAATTCTGTAGGTCCAAGGAAGACATTAACATTTACATTTTTAAGAAGGTCCCTGGTGATTCTGATACAGCTGATCCAGAGACCATACCTTGAGAACTGGTACATTAGACCATCGACTCTTAGAGCTTAAGTGGATCTCCGAGTTATTCATTATTCGTCTCTTGGTTTTACCAGTAAGGAAACCAAGTCCAGAGAAATTGCTTTGCCAATGACAAACAGCTGGTTAATGTCAGGTTGGGGACCAATCCTCATCATGTGTCCCTCCCGCTGTGTTGTATCACCTTTCCCAGTTCATCCTTCTGTGTCTTGTTATATTGTGTTTCCATGGATGTCTGGATAGATTGTCCTGATCTCAACTGAAGCTTTTCAAGAGGACACTCACTATTTAATTGAGTGCAGGCAGACTTCGTTTTATAACACTTCACAGATACTGTGTTTTTCACCAGCTGAAAATTTGTGGCGACCCCGCATCATCAGATGATGGATAGCATTTTTTAGCAATAAAATATTTTTCATTAGGGAATGTACCTTGTGTTTTAGACATCATGCTATGGCACACTTATTGGGCTGCAGTGTAGCATAAACATAGCTTTTATGTGCACTGGGAAACCAGAACATTCTTGTGAGTTGTGTTATTGTGGTGTTTGCTTCATTGTGGTGGTCTGGAGCTCAACCCACGCTATCTCCAAGGTGTGCCTGTAGAGTTGAAGAGGTAATAGTCCTGGTTTTAGAGTTGTATTAAGTTCTGGCTTTGCTACTCTATATCTGGGTGACCCTGGGTAAGTTATCTTTAGCTTCTCCTTGATTCAGTTTCTCATCTGAAACATGAGAAAATTGTGGTAGGCAGAAGAATGACCCCCAAAGATGTTCACATCCTGATCCCAGGAATACGTAAATAGGTTATGTTACATGGCAAGGGGCAATTAAGGTTGCTAAGCAGTTGAGTTTAAATTAAGAGACTATTTGGGATTATCTGATGGGACCCAATGTCATTGCAAAGGTCCATCAGATGTGCGAGAAGAAGGCAGAAGAGTTGGGGTTGCAAAGACGTCATCAGCCATGGCTGGCTTTCAGGTTGGATGGGGCTTCGAGCTAAGGAACACAGGTGGCCTCTAGAAGCTGGGAAAGGCAAAGAGACAGAAGCTGTGCATCTCCAGAAGGGATGTAGCAATGCTGACATCTTCATTTTGGTCCATTGAGACTGACTTCAGGCTTCTGACCTGCATATAATACATTTGTCCTAACCCTCTGAGTTTGTGGCTACTTGTCCCAGAAGCCACAGGAAACTCGTGCAGTCACCACATGTATTGGCAGGATTGCCATGAGCTTAAAGGAGACCAAGGGTGTCAGACCCCAGCACGGGGGCCAGGACTGCGTCCTGACAAAGCCATCAGCAGGATAACTCCCCAAGTGCCGCCTTTGCCTGGGCCACCCTGGCTCCTGTAACGTGGGGGCTCGCCTGTCCTTCCTCAGCTTGGCCCACGTGTCTGAGCTGACTTGTATGTCTGACCTGAAGGTCTACTTAGGTCCCTCTCTTGACCCCACCCTGACTGCCACCCAGCCCTCCTTGTCTGCGTTACTCACTTTTCAATTCTAAGAAGTGCTTTGGCATAACCAGGAGCAGGACCCCTGCCAAGGAGAATCCATCAAGAAATGGCTTCACCGGGGAAGGCAGTAGATGGATTCCAAGCTTGTATCTGCTTTACCCTGCTGTCTGTTTCTGGAGGTCAGAGGAATTATGAATGGAGTCCATGCCTTGTGAGATGTGCGTGCGTGTGTGTTAAGTCGCCTCAGTCGTGTCCAACTCTATGTAACCCTATGGATTACAGCCCGCCAGGCACCTCTGTCCATGTCCACCAGGCTCCAGGCAAGAATATCAGAGTGGGTTGCCATGCCCTCCTCCAGGGGATCTTTCTGACCCAGAGATCGAACCCACATCTCTTATGTCTCTCGCATTGGTAGGCGGGTTCTTTACTACTAGGGCCACCTGGGAAGCCCGCCTTGCAAGACAGGGATTATTATTTAGGGTTTCAGGTAATTTTCAGACTAAACTGCGGCCTCTAATTTTTTTCCCCTTGTTTATTTATTCTGCAGCCAGAACTGTGTGGATGCCTACCCCACCTTCCTTGTCATGCTCTGGAGCGCCGGGCTTCTCTGCAGCCAAGGTAACCCGGGCTTTTCTCCTTGTGTGTTCTCTCTCTAAAACGCGTGTTACCAGCAGGTGTGAGTGTAGGCTTTTTTGTTGAAAAGACTTTGTCTGCTCTCCAGCTCCAATTCACAAAGCCGCAGAGAGGTGAGACCCTCCAGAGGTCGTTTGCCAGCAGGCGGGGTGCCAGTGTGGGCCCGGCGGTAATGCATCGCTAATGCTGGCTCCCTGGTGGCTGGTTGAGAGCGGCTGCGCTGACAAGGGTGGTTTCAGGCTAAATGTGACTCAGAAGCCTTAAGCAGCATGAGCTCAGACACAAGGGCATTCTGAATGAGAGCGTGAGGTGTCTGTTCTGGGTGACCGTCACCTGGCTGACTGCTTGCTCATTGCCTTCCGCATGGTGCTCCTCCTTCCGGCACGGGTCGAGGTCTCCAGCCTCCCTGGTCCTCAGCAGCCCACAGTCTTGACTTCAGCAAGTTAGATTCCCAAAACTGATTTAAAATTAAAAGGAAACCGAGTGGTATTTTTTGGCCAACTTTGGAGACTGGCCTTGTGTCTGTGAAGGTTTGGTATGACCTGGTCAGCTTCCACGCTGTGGCCCAGCCATGCGAGAGAAAAGGCTGCTAGTGTCCTGTGATAGATGATTTCATCCTTATTGTGGTCACTCACGCAATAAAGTAGGTAAAGTGGACATTGTTGCCCCCTGTTGTTACTTTTGAGGATCTTTTGATTCAGGGAGATAAGTAACTTATTCAAGGTTGCTCAGCTGGTGGGTCACGGAGCCAGAACGGACTCCCAGGGGTTTCAGGATAAATCCTGGGTTTTTCACATGTGTCCTCTTACTTTATTCATTTCCATAAAAATATACACTGAACACCCACTATGTGCCAAGCCCTGTTCCCTGAATACACAGCAGTAAATAAGACAGAGATGGTGGTGAAGCACACAGCAGTTGGCAAGATGGACCACAGAAAATAAATGAATGGATTAATTCATTGCCAAGACTGAGACACACCATGAAGGAAGAGAATCAGCTGCAATGAGAGAGGAGAGAGGTGAAGGCTGGGAGCAGAAACCACTTCAGGAGCACGAGGTGATCCATAAGGCTGTCAGGAAACATGTCCTAATCTCCCACTTTCTATCCTCAGTTAAATAAGAAACATGTCTGGCATCACCTGAAAAATGAAGTCAAACTACACTTAGAGTAGGAGTTATGATTCCTTTTATGTCTTCTTAGATGATACTTGATAGAGATGAATCTGGAGTTATTCTGGTTGGATGAAGGGAGTTGAAAAGGGTTTCAGGGCCTGGAAGTAAGCATTTTCTGCCAAAACTGTCAGTCACTCCTGCTCGGTGTAATAGTCATTTCCTGTAAATATGGTAGACTGGGTAATTTTTCAGGTGAAAGGAACACCAGCCTAAACCCATCATATTACAGAGCAGGAGCCCAAACCTCAGGGGAACCTGCTCAAACCCGAGAATTTTAGAGCCTGGTTTTGAACACACGACATCTCTCCTGGTGTTCCAAACAGCTCAGGTCCACACTGGAGGCAGGCACCGATCCCCAAATACGGACAGTGAGTTCAGTCACTGTGCCCCCTGATTTCTATCAGCTCATGTTCAGTTCAGTTCCCGGTAACAGAAAGGTGGGTCAGTAAGTTAGTTCAAAGCCATCTGAAAGGGACCAACCAGGAAAAACCTTGTCCAAGACAGCTGTGAATTGTTACAACTTTGAAACCATCAGAGAAGAGAGGATTGGAGACCCGAGTACCCAGAGGGCCTGGAGCACTACCTGACACATAACAAGTGCCCTGTTAATGCACTTTATTTGGTATTTGAATAACGCTGGGGCGGGGGGTGGGGGGGGGGGGGCGGGTTTCGAAGAATTTTTATACCCATATTTCTGTCTCACCCTCATAGTAATTCCTGATAGGTAGAAAAAGTGTAATCAGCCCTTTGTCAAATGTATTAATAGAATGAGTTAAGCATTAGCTCCTGATCATAACAGTCCTGATGGGGCTGGGTTTCTAACTCTTGGCTCCAAGCATTCAGGACTCCATGGGGTTGTTTTTTTTTGTGTGTTTTCCTCACAGGGTTGGAATGCAAAGGGCATTTCTTTCCCTGGAGATCTTTCCTAAACCATAGCAATTGTTCAGAAAAGGTTGAGCATCATGATTCCTGGAGATCCACAGGTGAAGGGTGTACTTTGTAAGGACCAGTTTCAGAGTAGGGCTCCGGGAGCAAGTCTAGCTTTCCTCCTAGATACACACACACTCAAACAGACACATGTATGTGCACCTACCAGCTGACAATCTTACACAAGTCCCGTGACTGCTGGAATCCATGTTTCCACATCTGGAAATAGAAAAGACCATACCAAGACTTCCCTGGTGGTTCAGTGGCTAAGGATCCGCCTGTCAGTGCAGGGGGCACAGGTTTGATCCCTGTTCCAGGAAGATCCAGCACGCTGCAGGACAAGTAAGACTGTGTGCCTCAATTACTGAACCCGTGCTCTTGAAACATGAGAAGTCACCACAATGAGAAGCCCACTCACTGCAACCAGAGAGTAGCTCCCACTTGCCACAACGAGAGGAAGTCCAGGTACAGCAAGGAAGACATAGCAGAGCCAAAAATACAATAAATACATAAAACAGAAAAAGATGGTACCAGTCATGTGAAAAGATAATGGGTATGAAAAGACTTTGTATGAAACAACACTGTGATGCCAATGCAAGGTAGCATGACCATTCTTAAGGAGCTCAGGAGGCTTCCTGTCCCCGGCTCTTTGCTGAACTCACGTCAGCCCCGACTGGCAGAAGCTGAGGCCTCTGCTTGATCTTGCGACCAACACGGATTACCTAATGGCTGTGTTAGTACTGGGTTCACTTAGTACTTAGTTTTGGCGTCTAGGACACTAACACGGGCATTGTCCTTTCTCCTCTCAGTTCCTGCTGCCTTTGCTGGACTGATGTACCTGTTCGTGAGGCAGAAGTACTTCGTTGGCTACCTGGGGGAGAGAACTCAGAGGTAGGCCGCTGGGACGGTGTAAGAACCATGGACGGAGTGGCACTTTTCCAGCAGGAAGAGTGGTCGGTCATTCAACAATATTCCACCGAACCAGGCAAGACCACGAGGTGTCGGATGGGGGAGGGCGACTCAATCCCTCATCCTTTTTCCTCCTTGAACTTTGCTGGTTCTGGAAATACAGCCAGGGCCCTTGACTAGTTTTCCCATTAAAAAAAACAAAACAAAACATTCCTCCAAGTGGTGCTGGGCTCCCAAAAGGATGTTTAAAAGCATGCCTTGCAAAATCACAGCCTCTACTCCCACCCTGCCGCATCTGGGCCTCGAATTACGTCCCCCTCTCTGGCTTCCCAAAGCCTGCCGGGAGTGAAGCATGCCGTTGTCTACCTGGGGGAAGGAGAACTATAGCATGCGCCTTGTGATAAGTTCTCTTGAGTAACAGACATCGGGGACCCGCGGAAGGAATGTTGAGAAAGTCAAACACAATCACCGGTGGCAGTCAGAGACAGTGTAGGCAACAAGTGTCCTTTCCTTAGACCTGGGTTGGGAAAGCCGGGTTTTAGTAAAGTAAATGATGATACTTAGAGAAGAAAGGTTCAAGTTACAGTTTGCCGCCAGTTATGGAGCGATCAGAGTCGCCGATGGGTTCCAAGGGTGGGGAAGATGCTGTGGGGGCTGCTGCCCACGTGCTGCCCCCGCGCTCACCCCCCCATTCTGCTTCTTGTTCCTCTCCATGTCTCACAATAGCGCCCGTTACCCCCCGTTTGATTCTGGATTGGAAAGATCTGCTGGAGAAGGGATAGGCTACCCACTCCCGGATTCTTGGGCTTCCCTTGTGGCTCAGCTGGTAAAGAATCTGCCTGCAATGTGGGAGACCTGGGTTTGATCCCTGGGTTGGGAAGATCCCCTGGAGAAGGGAAAGGCTACCCACTCCAGTATTCTTGCCTAGAAAATCCCACGGACAGAGGAGCCGTGTGGGCTACATTCCAAAGGGTTGAGAAGAGTCGGACACTTTCACTTTCTGGTAGATAAGGCCGCCCAGTTCAGAGAGGCTCCTCCTTCACGTGATCTTAGCCAGAAAGCTGAGAAGTGATCAGAGAACCCTCTTCAGTGGCGACAAAGGCAGTGACTTCCCTGGAGAAGTTGTCTGGGAAGCATTAAAGCCCCAGAGAACCACCTCCTTGAGGGGCGCTACACCTCCAGTCCTTAGAAACATCCTGCCCAGACCAAGAACACCACTATTTCATTGGGAGGCACTCCTTTCATCCTTCACCACAGATTTATCTTGAACAGGTTCTGAAATAGCTCCACAAATCACTTTCCCTCCTTTCTGTAATGAGCATATGGTGGCCTCATTCATGTGATAAATCTGACTCACTACAATATTTGACTTTTAACAATTTAATTTCTTTGAAGCCTCTATTCTCTGGCTGAAAAAAAATAGACTCCTTTACTTTCTTTCCACTTCTTTACCAACACTAGCAGGTAATTCTCTGTATTTGTCTTTGAGGCTGCCGGAACAAAGTGCTCCATGCAGACCAGGGGGTTTAAATAACAGGAATGTATTTTCTTATCGTTCTGGAGACTGGCAGTCCAAAATCAAGACAATGGCAGGGTTGTTCTTTCCTGAGGCCTCTCTTCTTGGCTTGTACTTGGCCGTCTTCTCCCTGTGTCCTCAAGGGTCTTCCCACTGTGTGTGTCTATGTCGTAACCTTCTCTGTAAAATGTTTTTTAAAATGCATTATTTATTTTTGGCTGTGCTGAGTCTTTGTTGTTTCACAGGTTTTTCTCTAGTTGTAGGGAGCAGGGGTTGCTCTCTAGCTGTGGTGCGTGGGCTTCTCATTGCAATGCCTTCTCTTATTGTGGAGCTCAGTTCAGCTCCGGGGTGCGTGGGCTTCAGTAGGTACAGTGCTTGGGCTCAGTTCTTGTGGCTCCTGGGCTCTAGAGCACAGGTTTCAATAGTTGTGACACATGGGGTTAATTATGCCACAACGTGTGGCATCTTCCCAGATCAGGGATCGAACCTATGTCCCCTGCACTGGCAGATGGATTCTTTACCACTGAGCTACCAGGGAAACCCCGCTAACTTTCTCTTTAAAAAAATTTTAAAAAACTTTTTTTGGCTGCGTGAGATCCCAGCTCGCCTGACCAGGGATCAAACCTGCATCCCCTGCATTGAAAGCACAAAGTCTTTTTTTTTTTTTTAATTTATTTTAATTGTAGGCGAATTACTTTACAATATTGTGGTGGTTTTTGCTATACATTGACATGAATCAGCCATGGGTATACATGTGTTCCCCATCCTGGCCCTCCCTCCCACCTTTCTCCCCATCCCATCCCTCAGGGTCTTCCCAGTGCACCAGCCCTGAGCACCCTGTCTCATGCATCGAACCTGGACTGGCGATCTGTTTCACACTTGATAATATACATGTTTCAATGCTATTCTCTCAAATCATCCCACCCTCGCCTTCTCCCACAGAGTCTAAAAGTCTGTTCTTTACATCTGTGTCTCTTTTGCTGTCTCACATATAGGGTCATCGTTACCATCTTTCTAAATTCCATATATATGCGCTAATATACTGTATTGGTGTTTCTCTTTCTGACTTACTTCACTCTGTATAATGGGCCCCAGTTTCATCCACCTCATTAGAACCGATTCAAATGCATTCTTTTTAATAGCTGAATAATATTCCATTGTGTATATGTACCACAGCTTTCTTATCCATTTGTCTGCTGATGGGCATCTAGGTTGCTTCCATGTCCTGGCTATTGTAAACAGTGCTGTGATGAACTTTGGGGTACATATGTCTCTTTCAATTCTGGTTTCCTCAGTGTATATGCCCAGCAGTGGGATTGCTGGGTCATATGGCAGTTCTATTTCCAGTTTTTTAAGGAATCTCCACACTGTTCTCCATAGTGGCTGTACTAGTTTGCATTCCCACCAACAGTGTAAGAGGGTTCCCTTTTCTCCACACCCTCTCCAGCATTTATTGTTTGTAGACTTTTTGATAGCAGCCATTATGATCGGCATCAGATGGTACCTCATTGTGGTTTTGACTTGCTTTTCTCTGATAATCAGTGATGTTGAGCATCTTTTCACGTGTTTGCTAACCATCTGTATGTCTTTTTTGGAGAAATGTCTGTTTAGTTCTTTGGCCCATTTTTTGATTGGGTCACTTATTTTTCTGGTATTGAGCTGCAGGATTTGCTTGTATATTTTTGAGATTAATTCTTTGTCAGTTGCTTCATTTGCTATTATTTTCTCCCATTCTGAAGGCTGTCTTTTCACCTTGCTTATAGTTTTCTTCACTGGAAAGCACGAAGTCTTAACCACTAGACCACCAGGGAGTCCCTGACCTTCTCTTTTTATAAGGACTCCGGTTATAGTGAGTTAGGGTCTACCTGGTGTTCTGATTTTACCATTATCACCTCTTTAAAGACCCTCTTTCTAAATGCAGTCATTTTAAGGTACCGGGGTTTAGGACTACACCATATGAATGTGGGGGCGGGGCGCATGCGCAGTTCAGCTCAGAACGCTCTCTTCGGGGACCATACTTTTTTTTCCTAACAAAGAGCTAGAATAGGTCACTTCGTGAGCAGGACTGTGAGCAGGAAACTAAGGAGAGAGGATCACACTGGCCAAGGAGCAGGGAGCTGTCAATTGGGGGATGCCTCTCAGATCCTGCTGTGCCTGCGAGTCCCATGGGGAGCTTGTCCACTGTGTGGGTTCTGATCCAGTGGACCTGGGTGTCTGCATTTCCAACAAGCTCCTGTGCTGTTGGTCCGTGGATCACTGTGAGGAGTGAGGAGGTTGATACTCAGCTGCGAAACTATTTTCAAACTCTTGACACTGGAAAACTAGGAGTTGCATCATGAACCTTTGGGGTCCCTTTCAATAAGATAAAATTTCTAACACTGAACCTATGGACACCACATTGTACTCTCTAGATTATAACAAGCAAGGGCCTGGCAGCCTTAAGGTACCTGTTTAGATGAGTTGGCTGTTCTTGGGGAGCCCTCCTGAGTGCCAAGGAGTCCCCTTGCTGGGGTCTTTACTAATAGCCTTAGCAACTAACAACCTTGGCAACCCAAGGGGCTTCCCTGGTGGCTTAGACAGTAAAAAAAATCTGCCTGCAAATGCAGGAGACCCAGGTTCGATCCCTGGTTCGGGAAGAATCCTCTGGAGGAGGGCATGGCACCCACTCCAGTATTCTTGCCTGGTGAGCTACAGTCCATCGGGTTGCAAAGAGTACAACACGACTGAGTGAGTAACACTTTCACTTTTCACTTGGTGACCACTTGGCTGAACTTTCAAAACATACCAGTGCTGCAGGAATGGACGATCCAGAGCCATCACAGAAGGATGTTCTAGAGGAGGGGAACCAGGGCAGCTGCCAAGCACAGCTGTGTGGTCATGTGTCGCTGGAGAGACGCCTCCTGACCCCAGTGGATGCTCTGTGCAAGCAGTATGGGATTTAGAGCCTGTGAGAGAAGGAGACAAAATCATCCAGTACTAAAAAGTCTCCCTTCCTTGATTTGCTTCATATGTAAAGGCCTGCCTTCCAGCCCTGGAGGCCAGCTCTCATTAGTGGGAACTTGAGCTCCAGCCTCAGGAGGCTAGATTGAGACCTCGGATGCAAGAGCATCTCTTAGAATCCACCAGGCTTCTTGGTTCATGTACACCATCCTTTCTCACACAGAGGCCCTGAAAATCCTGCATTACACACAGCTGCCAGCATGGCTCTTACAGGCGCTCCTGAGAGGGTCTTCGTGAATCCATGGGTTTCTAATCTCTGGTGAGAACCCCGGCTACCAGCGGAAGCCACCACTTTCATGCCATCTGGGAGCTGGCATTCCCATGGTGCAGAGAAGCCAGAGAGCAGAGCCCTGATGGTGATGGGTTTAAGGCTTTTTTTGCTTGGTTCTGAACTAGATTCAATGACTAACACTAGCTAAGACACATCCATCCTTCATATGAAGTAAATGGAGCATTCTTGAGTCAGAGGAAGTATCCTTTAAACCCCATGTATTTCAAAGTGATAATATTTTTTGTTAAATTGGTGTCATTTGTGCTCTTCTCCAGTTTTCTCTCTGCTTCCTTTCCAGCACGCCTGGTTACATATTTGGGAAACGCATTATCCTGTTCCTATTCGTCATGTCCCTCGCTGGGATACTCAACTATTTCCTCATCGCCCTTTTCGGAAGTGACTTTGAAAACTACATCAAGACCATCAGCACCACCATCTCCCCTCTCCTTCTCATCCCTTGACTCTCTGCTGAATTCCGGGTGGGTGTGCTCAGCTAATTGATACCTAGAAGCCATCATAACTCAACCCTTTAAAAGAGGCTGTAAATCTAATGACCTGCTGGGCTTTGCAGCTTGAGTGAACCTCACTTTTCCTGGAAGAGGAAATGTTCACATCAGCCCCGCATCAGCTGTGGCCCCACATTTGCAAATGCAGATCCCTTCTGTGTGTTTCGTGACTTATCCTGCTTTCTGGAGAAGTTTTGTGACCCAGTTTATGTTTTCCTAAAATAAAATGCAGACATATGTTTGAGGCTGGTGGTTGAGTTTTGGGTGAGTATATTGCTACAGTTGAATAACTAGGCTGTTTTCCTCAACCTTAATGATGATAATAAAAAATATGCTATCTACACACACACACACACACACACACACACACACACACACACATGCACACACACACACACACATACATACACTCCTGGAAGGTCACCAATGGTCAACTGGGAGTATCTCTGGGTGAAGATATTTGGGATATATTTTTTACTCTGTTATTTATATTTTTGCATATTATTTGGAGAACTTTAAGGAGCAAATAAATACCACTAAACAAAGTAACAGGACACAACTGAAGACTGCCTTTTCCAAGATGCTTTCCCTAACTCCAGATTGGTCTAATGTTGCCCCCGACCCTCCATAGCACCCTATGCACGTCTCAACTGCAGCAAATTTATACCACGATGTCAAGCTGTTTCTTAGTCTGTACCACTGGTCCCCACTAAATCATCAGCTCTTGAATACCGTGCTGTGCTCAGTACTTGTGGCCCCATGGACTGCAGCACACCAGGCTTCACTGCCCTTCACTATCTCCTGCGGTTTACTCAAACCCATGTCCATTGACCATCCAACCATCTCTTCCTCTGTCGTCCCCTTCTCCTCCTTCCCTCAATCTTTCCCAGCATCAGGGTCTTTTCCAATGAGTCTGCTCTTTGCATCGGGTGGCTACAGACGTGGAGCTTCAGCTTTAGCTTCAGCATCAGTCCTTCCATGAGGGGCCCCTCTCTGAATAGGAGGCAGTGTGGCATAGTGACCAGACTCTTCAGAGTTCCAGCCCTGGGCTGGACCCCTGCTCCCACATCCTCAGTCCTGAGCCTCAGCTTTTGCATGTGCTAAATTGGGGCAATTACAGTGCCGGACTTAGGGGGTGCTGTGAGGAGTAATGAGATAAAACAATCGATTATGTTTAGCACGTAGTAAGTGCTGAGTACTATGATCTATTATTGTTATATTTATTATTGGGATCTTATTGCATTCATTTTCTGTTGTGGCATAATGAAATCCCACACACTTTATGGCTTAAAATCACATACATTTCATTGCAGCACTATTTACAATAGCCAAGACATGGAAACACCATAGATGTCCATTGACAGTGAATGGTTAAAGACGATGTGGTACATGTGTACAATGGAATATTCAGTTCAGTCCAGTTCAGTTGCTCAGTAGTGTCTGACTCTTTGCAACCCCATGAATCTCAGCACCCCAGGCCTCCCTGTCCATCACCAATTTCCGGAGTTTACTCAAACTCATGTCCATCGAGTTGGTGATGCCATCCAGCCATCTCATCCTCTGTCATCCCCTTCTCCTCCTGCCCCCATTCCCTCCCAGCATCAGGGTCTTTTCCAATGAGTCAACTCTTCACATGAGGTGGCCAAAGTATTGGAGTTTCAGCTTCAACATCAGTCCTTCCAATGAACACCCAGGACTGATCTCCTTTAGGATGGACTGGTTGGATCTCCTTGCAGTCCAAGGGACTCTCAAGAGTCTTCTCCAACACCATAGTTCAAAAGCATCAATTTTTCAGTGCTCAGCTTTCTTCATAGTCCACTCTCACATCTATACATGACCACTGGAAAAACCATAGCCTTGACTAGATGGACCTTTGTTGGCAAAGTAGTGTCTCTGCTTTTTAATATGCTATCTAGGTTGGTCATAATTTTCCTTTCAAGGAATAAGCGTCTTTTAATTTATTGGCTGCAATCACCATCTGCAGTGATTTTGGAGCCCCAAAAAATAAAGTCTGACACTGTTTCCCCATCTATTTCCCATGAAGTGGTGGGACCAGATGCCATGATCTTAGTTTTCTGAATGTTGAGCTTTAAGCCAACTTTTTCACTCTCCTCTTTCACTTTCATCAAGAAGCTTTTTGGAATGGAATATTACTCAGCCATAAAAGGGACGAATCTGAGTCAGTTCTAGTGAGATGGATGAACCTAGAGCCTGTCATACAGAGTGAAGTAAGTCAGAAAGAGAAGGAAATGGCAACCCACTCCAGTATTCTTCCCTGGAGAATTCCATGGACAAAGGAGCCTGGTGGGCTACAGTCTGTGGGGTCTCAGTGTTGGACAGGACTGAGCAACTAACACTTTCATTTTCACACATCAAAACGATAATCTTGTGGATGCAGCTGCCGCTAAGTTGCTTCAGTCATGTCCTACTCTTTGTGACCGCATGGACTGTAGCCCGCCAGGCTCCTCTGTCCATGGGATTCTCCAGTCAAGAAAACTGGAGTGAGTTGCCATGCCATCCTCCAGGGACTCTTCCCAGCTCAGGGATCAAACCTTCATCTCCTATGCTTCCTGCATTGGCAGGCAGATTCTTTACCACTGCATCACCTGGGAAGCCCAATATTGTGGATATGTTGTGTTAAATAAAATGTATTAGTAAAATTAATTTCACCTACTTATTTCTAATTTCCTTAATATAATGATTAGAAAATTTTTAATTACATGTGCAACTTGCATTGTATTTCTATTGGACAGCACTGATCCAGAGGTTCTGTGGGTGCCAGCAAAATCCCCCAACTGAAAAAACTGCTGGACCTTACCCCAAGCACATGTCTCTGGGTAATGATTCCTGCAGAGGATACTGAAAAACACGCTGCTAAAATTGTTACAAGAAGCAAATGGATCCTGCCTAAATCGGGGAAAGAGTTCTTTGAAGCTTGTTACTATACGATCATCAGAGTGTTTCATTAAGTATTTCTGATCACAGATGTGGCGCATGATTAAAATATCATTTTTCCGGTCACCCTAGAGGCAAGGGTTATCTGAATATGGAGAGCAAAACAGCTTGTGGAGCTGTTGTATAAATGAAATTACTAGAAAGCAGTGCACTCGATTGCATATTGGCTTGGGGGCTTATTCTTATTAAAATGTTTAGATAGCAGTTTCTGTTCATTTCTGCAGAATTGCTCTCCAAATTAAAAACTTGGCTTGGCACACCAAAAGACCAGAGTCCCAGGAGAGGTTTATCCTCCTTTTTCCTTGTTATCCTGGCCTAAGCGTTTCAATGCTGGGCTGATAGGTAGTGCAGATTGACTGTATGCAGCAAATGTATTAAAATTTACTGCAGCCCCTCAAATTGGCACATTCCCACTTGCCTAAAAGAAGTCAGCACAGGCTTCAAAGAAATCAGAAAGTTCTATCTATAGAAAAGCAACAACTCTGTCTCCCTTTGGATAATTTTTGAAAACAATTTTTAATGAAAATTGGCCTTAATGGTTGAAGAAGTTTGCTGCAAAGAATGGACTTGCTATTAATAGATTGGAAACCATAAACATAATGAAAGGAAACACAAGCCTTCTCAGAATTCCTACTAATAACTGCTTAGCCAGTCAACAAGAGGGCAAAAGAATGAAGATTTGGTGTGTGACTACTTGATTCTGTGTGTATATGTTCGGGTTCTCATCGTCAATGCTATGGCCACCTGGATGTGGCCATAGCACCAACTAGAAAGGTCGATTCTCACCTGGAGCCAGGAGACCACGCCCCCTGGGCACAGAGCCTCCCTCCCCCACCCCAGTTATATACTCACTGATGCACCCAGCCAGTGACAGGTGAAAAGAGTGCTGCTGGCATGACTGACGCCATGAGGCTGGAGATGCTTGTTATTTACAGCCTCTGAAAAGGGCTGGGGGGAGGGTTGGAGGGAAGTGTGTGTGTGTGTGTGCATGCATGAGTGCCCAATAAGAGGAAGAAAACCACAATAGCGTTCTGTGATTCCGCTGACACATCCTTTCTGTCACCCTTTCAATCACCTGGTTAATGGGGACCTCAGAGAGCAGAGTTAATGCGTAACCCTCGTCTCATGTTAAACCTCTGTTTCAAAGCCTTTCCTTTCCTGAGTTCTCTGCCTTCATTCTTCCCATGTGGTGGGGCTATTACTGAGACAAGAAGTGGGTCTCCAGGAAGCTGAGAGTTGCTTTTCTGGAATGTTCCACGTTTCCTCAGTGAGGGATTCTCAACAGGCATGTTATCATGAAACAAGTCAAATAAATCTCTGAGCACAGGGCCTGACTTTGATAAAATGCTAAAAACAAACAAACAGATACATACATAAGTTGGAAGATTTGAAAGCATGGCACAGAAAAACTCCTACCATTGAGAGATGTCAATGTTTGGTTCATTCAGACCTGAAATAGGAGAAAGTAGGAAAGAAATGCCATCAAAAGACAGGAGAGAAAGGAAAGAGAAGAAAGAAAAAAATCAATATAAAACAAAAATGTTAAGAGACACTTTAAAGCATTTGAGGAATACAGAAGACGTTGCTGAGAGTCGTTTGAGCTTAGAGCTTCATGAAACACCCAGGGAATAGATACTGGTGTAACAGAGACTCTTAGTCTCAAAGAGCCTACCTTTTATTTGGGGGAACAGAATTGTTTATGAAAAGGTGGTCCATAGTTTAAGCTATAGCGGGTAGGATCAAAGAGGAGGTGGTGACTGCTGTCCCAATAGTCAGGGTAGGGAGGAGGGAGCCCAGGAGGACTGACTGTGGGTTTGTTGGGGGGAATGGTGCTCTGCTCTGAGGTGAACTAAAGGATCCACAGCCATCAGCTTACCTGGATACGTCTTACCAGACCCTGGAGACTGGACTCATCTAGTTTTACAGAGTAGCTATGATCTAAGATGTGTATATATTACAACAAACATGAATGGATATATTATGTGTTAGGAATGCAAACTTTCGTATGAGTTCTTAGCATAAGATGCACAATTTGAAAGCAACATCTCCTTCTTTGTACTTGAGTCACCCTCCTCTGTAGTTTAAGGAGTCTATAGTGGAGATGTTTGAGAGACACTGGTCTGTGAACACAGGGAATCAGCAGAGATAATGAGGAAACCATTGTGACCAGAGAGAAAGATTTCCTGAAAGGAAGGTTCATGGGTTAGGTCATGGAGACTCAGTTGCCAGAAAGTCTGTGGGATTTGGATGATCTCAGAGAGCTGTTGAAGGAGGGTTTTTTTCTTTTTTGAGAGAGAGAGGGAGGGAATGATGTCTTGTGCAGAGTTTTAATAGAATAATCTGGCTGCTTTGTAGAAGACAACTTGAAAAAAGAACCAGCCAGACACGGGAGGAGAAACAAGCTGGAAATAATCAGTAGGTAAGGATGTCAATGGACTTCCCAGGTGGTGCTAGTGGTAAAAGAACCTGCCTGCCAGGAAAGGGAGACATAAGAGACTCAGGTTCGATCCCTGGGTTGGAAAGATCCCTTGGAGGAGAGCAAGGCAACCCACTCTAGTATTCTTGCCTGGAGAATCTCATGGACAGAGGAGCCTGGTGGGCTGCAGTCCATGGGGTCATGCAGAGTCAGACAAGACTGAAGCTACTTAGCACGCACACACACAATGTCTAAAGGTAAGACGGCACCTGGATTAAGATGGTAGCTGAGGGGCTGGAAGATGTAACATCATGAATAAAAAATGGGAACCATGGATGGTGGAATGAGAGCAGGGAATGGAGAGGGAGAATAAAGAGCTCCTGGTTTTGAACTTGGATGAAAGAAGACACACAGTTCAATTAGGTCCCTGTCATTCCCCCACCACATTCCTGGTCTGAGTCTAGGTGCCGGGCATCAGCAGTGACTAAGAGACAAGACCCATGCCCTCAAGGGATGTTCATCCCAATGGGAATCTTAAAGACTTGAAGGGGTAGAAGAAGCATCAGAGCAAAGTATAGGTGTTACTCGTTCAGTCGTGTCTGACTCTTTGCGACCCTATGAACTGTAGCCCACCAGGCTCCTCTGTCCATGGGATTCTTCAGGCAAGAACACTGGAGTGGGTAGCCATTCCCTTCTCCAGGGGATCTTCCTGATCCAGGGATCAAATCCAGGTCTTCCGTATTGCAGGCAGATTCTTTACCATCTGAGCCACCAAGGAAGCCTGGAGTAAAATGGGTCACAAAAACCCAAGAGGGGGCAGTTTCAACTTACAGTTGTGTGTAAAATTGTCATGAGACATCAAAAGACACTGGAAAGCCACTTATAATAAGGAGAAACGAGAATCCCTAAATACCAGATCATCACCTTGATGACGTCTTTATCACTCTCTCACTGTGAGCCAGGTACTGTGCATGTGCTCTTTAGGCCTGATCTTATTTAATCCTTTAATGGCCCACAGGTGAGGACATCTGCCCAAAGATAAATGACTAGGAAGTAGCACATCTGGGAGTCAAATTTGTCTATCTTATCTTAAAGCTATTATGGGGGATTCCCTGGTGGTCCAGTGGTTAGGACTTTGCACTTTCACTACCAGGCTCCCGGGTTCAACCTTGCTGGGGAACTAAGATCCCACAGGTCTCACAGTGGGGCCAAAAAAAAAAAATTGTGAACTGAATTTATCCAATAGGGCTGAGCACCACTCCAGTAATTTGTGTTTATGACGTCACTGAGATATTTAAGGTGGGTGAGAGTTAGCTATATCCTCAGACCCCATTGTCATGTTATTAAGAAAACAATTATCAGGCCAAATCTGGACATAAGTACAGACTTTTATTAACATTCTGTTGGAAGCATTTGAAAGCACTTGAAAGCATAGTGCTTCCCTGTCCTCCACTATCTCCTGGAGTTTGCTCAAGATCCTGTCCATTGAGTTGGCATTAGGCAAGCAGAAATTTTAATTTTAATCAATTTGTGTGTAATCAGTTGTGTGTAATTTTTTTTTTTTCACAAGAAACCATCAGTTTTATTAACATGTAATATCACACCTAGAAAGAATAAAACCTTTTCCAATCCATTGTGTAACTGATTAAATACAGATTTCAAGCATTAGCAACGAGATTCATTCCTCTGATACAATGATCTCAGAACTCATTTCTAAGGTTTTAAAATGGAGGCTAATCATTTACGAACGAAACAAGATGTACACTAATTACATGCCTTTTCTGAGAAGGGTTTCCATACATTTCTAGGGTATCAGAGGTATCTTTATTTGAAACATGTCAACTAATATTCATGACATCTCTTGATATTATAAAGATACATCAAGAGTTCAGTGAACTGTCATTGTATTTTCCTTAAAATGCAAGTGACATAACTATTGAAAATGTGCATCTTACTTTAATATGTGGAATTACTCCCTGAACACTTACTTCATGGTGACCTATAGGGATGTTTGGCATGAATGACTAACACCTCCATTTAAATGTTCAGTGTACATGCTACATCACTGTGTCCTTAATCTCCTAATGGAGAATAAATATAAATGATTTCTCTCTAGGATAGAAGGCCTTGTCTCATCTTTGAGTAGCAATCATCAAAAACATAACTTTGCATACACACTAAAAATGAAGCATAGCAGCATGGAGTAATTTGAGAGTTCAAGAACATATCTTGGTTTTCAAATAATCACAAATTGTGTCAATATAAGCAAAGATATATCGCTAATAATTGTACATTTCTAAATACCAATGCTTCATCTTCTGATCCATACTAACATATCAATTTTCTATGTTTTAACTATGGATTACTATCTACAATACTTCTCCTGAAGAGAACTTCAAAAAACAGGATTGATGAAATGCTTTCTAGTGTGCGGGCTTCCCTGAAAGTTCAGTTGGCAAAGAATCCACCTCCCACTCCAGTATTCTGGCCTGGAGAATTCCACGGACACAGTCCCTGGGGTTGCAGAGTTGGACACAACTGAGCAACCTTCACTTTTTCTAGTGTGCAATATCTGGTATTTATTTAGATTTAACATTCATTAAATACTTTTCTACATTGTTTTATGTCATTTCTTATCTTTCTTAAATAAACGGTCCTGTATTTTCTGAAGTGTATGTTTAGTCCAAACCTCTTCCATCACTTATTTTATTTCTAGAGTTTCTCTCCAGTATGTGTTTTCTGATGTTTAGTAAGGTGAGAGCTCTGATTAAAGCCTTTGCCACTTTCCTTACATTTATAAGGTTTTTCTTCCAGTATGAATTCTCTGATGTTGAGTAAGATGTGAATTAGTGATGAAGGTTGAAGTCATTCTCCCTAATTGGCAGTTGGAGAGCCAGGCTGCAATATGTCCCTATGAATGATGCTCATAATATGAGTTAAGAGCATCAAGAGGGGGGAATGAAGAAGGAATTCATAGGGCCTGGGCTCCATCTCAGGCCTGTCTGTGCTGATCGTGCTCGGCCACCTCTCCAGTGGACTCTGAACACTCTGCTTAGTGCCTGACTTATCTGCTTCATCCATAGACACACACCTGGGTGTATGGCTGTCTCCATTCTCCTTACATCCCAGGGATCCTTCATTTGCTCCAGAAACGTGACCAGGTCCAGCTTAGAGACCACAAGACCCAAGCAAGCCTGATTCCCGTAGTTGTCTAAATCACGTCCCTGAATAAATCCCGCTGACTGAGGTCCAGGCATTCCCACTCCTCTTGAGTGAAATCTATGGTCACATTCTGGAATGTCAGCAGCCCCTGAGAAGCTGCCATTTCCTCCTCTTCTTCCTCCTGCTCTGCGTCTTCAGTTGTGTGTAATTTTAATCAATGACAGCACAGGACCGTCTTTGGCCTCAGGGCCATCCCTATGGACATGACCCCTGGCCGTACTAGACACTACAGCATGGATTGGGAGCACCTATACAGGTTTTTACCCAGTCTTCCAAACTGGAATACCTTTAATTCTGCCATCGAGTCTATTTCTGACATTCATCATGTAAACTAACAAGTCTCTCATTTTCACCAATAAAAACTCATTTCTGACATTCACTATCTTAATTCACAAAGCCTCAGGTGATGCTGGAGATGTGAAGAGCCGACAGCTTTCTGATATGTTTCCAGCTGACCACCCCCTGAGGCTGAATTTTCTATTAGAGCAACTTAATGCCCTGAGAGTTAAGGCTTCAACTCATTCAAACTCATGTTTCCGTTCTCGTGTCAAGCTCTTTTCAAGTAACTTACGGACATTGTAAAACAAACTCATGCTCTTAACTGCTACTTCGTAAAAACTGCCATTTAGATTTTTAAAAATTGATAAACTATAAAGTATCCGTATTATTATTTTTTTTTGACCAGGGAATCTTAAACTCATGGCCCAGGCAAGAAACTAACAGATAACGATGACAGGCTTTTGTTATGGGCAAGACATTGCACCGAGAGCTTCATATTGTTGTTGTTTAGTCGCTAAGTTGTGTTTGACTCTTTTGTGACCCCATGGACTATAGCCCGCCAGGCTCCTCTGTTCGTGGGCTTCTCCAGACAAGAATACTGGAGTGGGTTGCCATGTGCTCCTCCAGGGGATCTTCCTGTCCCAGGAATTGGACCCGCGTCTGTCTCCTGCATTGGCAGATGGGTTCATTACCACTGAGCCAATGAGGAAGCCCAGAGGGGTCAGATACATCTGCTCATTTAATCTTCAAAATCAAAAGACGAGTAACGTGTCATTAACCCACACCACTTTACAACTGAGATGAGTCTTAGAGAGATGTGATCCTGATCTCAGAACCCAGAACTGATATGTGTGTTTTCATGGTCTGGATCTCCAGGGTGGGAAAGCTTGAAAACCCTGAAATTATGCTCAAAATGTGCATGTGTGGACATCTGTGTTGTTCATGTTGTTTCTGGGTATGGCTTCCCAGGTGGCTCGGGGGTTAAGAATCCATCTACCAATGCAGGAGATGCAGGAGACACAGCTTTGAGCCCTGGGCCAGGAAGATCCCCTGGAGAAGGGCATGGCAACCCACTCCAGTATTCTTGCCTGGAGAAGCCTGTGGACAGAGGAGCCTGGCGGGATACAGTCCATGGGGTCGAAGAGAGTTGGACATGACTGAGCACATACACTGATGGGGGTTGGGAGGGGCTTGGTAATGGTCTGTGACGTTGAAGGGGGTCTCCAAGGCTTTTACCACGGGGTCTGAATTGGTTCAGCCAGGATCCAGCTGTCCATTATAAGTCATCATCCTAATGGAGGCTAGAAGCAGATGCTTAATTTCCTCTTCTGCAGACAGACATATTGAGCTGGGTCTTTTAATCTAAAAACCCAGTGTCGTTGTCCTAATTTATGGAAAATATGTCAGGTAAGAAAAATCATATTCATAAGAAGTCAATTGATTCTTTGTATTTTCCAGTGTAGGACCTTACTCAAAGAATGGGATGGCTCCTCACAGGTGAAAAATAAAAACCCAAGTCTTTTTCTTACTGTTTGTTAAGAAAATGGACTTGAAGGAATTTTCCTGATAATGACCTTGCAATCCTTCCAGACCTGATAGGGATTTCTAAATTTATATGGTTCCTGGCTGTTTGAAAAAATAACCTATTCCCCATATTTATTTATACCAAAGCAAAATGATCATGTTTGCCTTCCTTTGGTGAGGTATTGACAGAACAGATAATTGAGCTCTCTTACTGTCACTAAGGGCTTCCCTGGTGGCTCAGATGACAAAGAATTCACCTGCAATGCAAGAGACCCAGGTTCAATCCCTGGGTTGGGAAGATCCCCTGGAGAAGGAAATGGCAACCCACTCCAGTATTCTTGTCTGGAGAACCCCATGAACAGCGGAGCCTGGCAGGCTATAGTCCATGGGGTCAGAAAGTGTCAGACACGACTGAGCAACTAAGCAGGCACTGTCACTAAAAATCAAACTGACTTGAAAAAGAAGACAAGTAGAAATAGAAGAAGTAAACTTTGAAAAAGCACTTTATCCTTCTATCTTTCTTCTGAGGTCTCTTGAGTCTTCCTGAAACAGTATTTCAGGAATTAGTACAAAAAGAAAATATATGGTTTATCTGATCCCTTCTCAAGTTACACACATTTATCTTAAAAATTGCCTAAGATTTTTTTATAGAAAAAGGTGTATAAATTTTGCGAAAACTTGAAGCATATTGCCCAGCAACCCACCACTTTACCACCTGGCTTATACTCTAGAAAAGAGGCTAAAACAAAGTAAATGCCTGACTGTCCTTTCAGGCTCATCCACCCATTATACCAAGAATTCCTGTGAACACTGGAGGTTTGCTCCTTATAATACGAGGATTTGGTTATATTAATGCAGAAATTCATGAATTTCCTACTCTAATGCTGGAGTGTGCAGAATTGAAAACTATTTCAGGTTAGTAGATCAGACCTTAGAGAGAAATTGGTGTGGAAATCGATTTTTCCAAAGCCTCCACATTTCAAATGCAAAACTGCTTTTATCTGGTTACTTCTGGGGAAATAACAGCTGGGAAGTAATGAATGGGAAGAGACATGGAGATATCTAGGCTCCGTGTTGGCCCTAATTCCCCTGCCTCCACCAGCCCTAGGGAACGCTGGTCGTGAGTCTAAGCTCCTGGAAAAAGTCTCCTCCTACAGTCAGCCCATGGCCAGTGGGTGTCAGGGTCACTTGCTCAGAGGTTTTCATGGTTGTTGCTGCTTCATGAACATTTTCTTGATCCCCAGCCTCCTTGGGACCCTCAGTCCCTACACATATGTGAACCCCAGCAAAAAGGGAGACATTTCAGGCTGGAAGACAGTAAGAGGGCCTTTCAAAATGAATGGCTTCCTCCTTCTTCCAACACTTAGAGCATCTCCATTCCCCATTCTCCTCTAAGTATTTCATTTCTGTTTATACCCAAGCTCCACAACTAGACTGTAAATTCCACGAGACAGAAGCTTTTATCTCGCCTTTCTCATGTTATTTCAGCCACAAGCTGTGAATACAGCAGACACCCACTGAGTACCGATAGATTAATTCCTTCCTTTGATGTGGCAGGAGCTTTTGTGCATGTTGTATTTTCCTTAGCAGATGGAAAGCTTCATGAGGACCGGAAGTATGTATGAATCATTTTTGCATCTTGTGCAATATCCAATTTAATTATCTATCAGACTAAGTGGAGAGACTGCAATAGATAAGGAAGTGACGAGTGGACCGAATTGAGGGAGATTGCACCAGATTAATTTCTAACTTTGGGAAATGGGGAAGGGGTGGTTTTTAGTTTTTCTTCCTGGCGTGGGAGAATTTCCCTGACGAGGTCTGATCATGCTCATCTCTCAGAACACTTTCTTCATTTGACTTTCTTCTCACTTCATCCTGTCCCTTCCCAGCCTCTGCAGGGTTGGAGGTTAGCTACTCTCAAGAAGGAGAGCTCAGCCTGGGGGGAGAATCTCCTGGATGTACTCTTACATCTATACCAGATTCCTTGGTGTGCGTATTTACATTGGTCAATTTCTAAAAAAAAAAAATTCCTACCAGAAAAGATCCCCTCTTTTAAAAAAAGAAAAACCTGGTTTAAATCTCCAGTTTCCCCCATCTCCACTTAACATGTTCACAACAAAACTCCTGATGTCCCCAACCCTCCACCCCACCCCGCTCCCATGGTCCTCACCTCAGTAAATGGCAACTCAGTACTTACTTCTCAGGACGAAGCCTTGGGATCACCTTCCACTCCTCTTTCTCTCATTCTGCACATCTACCCTTAGAAAATCCTGTTGGTTTTTACCTTCAAAAGAGATAAAAACCTGGCCATTTTGTCCCCTCTGCCACCTCCACTCTGATCAAAGCTCCCACTGTCACCGCACTGTAAACTCCTGAAGGCACAGACCTGGTCTGTTTTGTTCATCGTGTATCTTCAGTTCCTGAAACATTGCTCGGCACATAGTAGGTGCTCAGTCAGTATTTAATGAGTAAATCTCTTCCCTGGATGTTTTCAGTAATCGTTTAACTCTGGATTTCTCAACCTTGGCACAACTGATGTTTGGAGCTGGATAACTCTCTGTTGGGGGGCTTCGTGTGCAGTGCAAAAGGGTTGGCAGGGTCCCTGACTGATCCTCACCCAGCTGCCAGTCATCCACTCCCCTCCTCCCCAACCAGACCACCACTCTGGCTGGTCTTCCCCTTGCATGCTCATCCCCTGCAGTCCCTGAGTAGCCAGAGTGACTCTCGAAAACGGTCAGTCAAACCATGGCTTCCTGTTGACTCAGAGTGAAGTCCCAGCACCTCACAGCACCTGCAAGTCCTCTCTCTTCCTTGACCCAGGCCCTGCCCACTGCTGCCCCATCTCAGACCCAGTTCTGCTGGTCTTCTGGACACACCAGGCACGTTCCTGCCTCAGACCTCACTGCCTGCCATCCCACAGCCTGAACTCTTGGGCTCCCTCTGGAGCCTGTGGAGCTTCTGTTCGATCCTCAGCTCCTACCCCTCCCTTTCTCTGTGCCTCTGCTGTCCTCACCGCCTCTTCATAGACAGATGTGCCCAGAATGGGGCCTGGAGGTGGTTAGGTGTTGGGTGAATGGCCAGTGGATGGGTGGGTGGACACAGGAGACGGGTCCTCCTCCACCTTCTGTCTTTGGCTCACTCCTGTCTTGCCAAGTCACTCCCTGGTTCTGTTTCCTCTTGACTCTGAAATACGACCAGAACTCAACCAATGAAATAAAAGAAAGAACACAGACAACTGAAAGCCTCATGGGGAATACCTTCCAGAAACCTGGTCCCTGTGTCCCCCCATACCACATGCATGCTCAGTCATGTCCGACTCTTTGTGAGCCTATGGACTGTGGCCCACCAGGCTCCTGTCTGCGGGGTTCCCTAGGCAAGAATACTGGAGCAGCTTGCCATTTCCTTCTCCAGGGGATCTTCCCAACTCAGGGATCGAACCTGTGTCTCCTATATCTCCTCCCTTGGCAGGCAGGTTCTTTACCACCAGCGCCACCTGAGTTTTTGTGTCGCTGGGTTTATTTGGAATCATCAGCACAGCTTAGTGAGTGTGGAGGTGGATTGCCAGGGTCCATCCAGCCATCCTCTGACCCCGTGTGTGCTCATGGGCAAGGATATCTTCTATCTGTGCCCCAGGCCCTAACCTCTGACATGGGATGATGACATGCAGAATTCCCAGGGCTGATGTGAGGATTAAGGGGCTGAATCACACATGTGAAGTGCTTAGCCAGGTAGTGCTGCTGCTGCTGCTGCTAAGTCGCTTCAGTCGTGTCCGACTCTGTGCGACCCCTTAGACGGCAGCCCACCAGGCTCCCCTGTCCCTGGGATTCTCCAGGCAAGAACACTGGAGTGGGTTGCCATTTCCTTCTCCAATGCATGAAAGTGAAAAGTGAAAGTGAAGTTGCTCAGTCGTGTCCAACTCTTCGCGACCCCTTGGACTGCAGCCCACCAGGCTCCTCTGCCCATGGGATTTTCCAGGCAAGAGTACTGGAGTGCAGTGCCATTGCCTTCTCCGAGCCAGGTAGTGAGCCCTGGATAAATACTTGTTCCGAGTCTGTGTATATGAGGATTTGGTGCCTGGTAATAATTCTGAAAGAGATGGGAATACTAGACCACCTAACCTGCCTCTTGAGAAACCTGTATGCAGGTCAGGAAGCAGCAGTTAGAACTGGACATGGAACAACAGACTGGTTCCAAATAGGAAAAGGAGTACGTCAAGGCTGTATATTGTCACCCTGCTTATTTAAGTTATATGCAGAGTACATCGTGAGAAATGATGGGCTGGAGGAAGCACAAGCTGGAATCAAGATTGCCAGGAGAAATATCAATAACCTCAGATATGCAGATGACACCACCTTTATGGCAGAAAGTGAAGAAGAACTAAAGAGCCTCTTGATGAAAGTGAAAGAGGAGAGTGAAAAAGTTGGCTTAAAGCTCAACATTCAGAAAACAAAGATCATGGCATCCGGTCCTATCATTTCATGGGGAAAGAGTGGAAACAGTGGCTGGCTTTATTTTGGGGGACTCCAAAATCACTGCAGATGGTGATTGCGGCCATGAAATTAAAAAACACTTACTCCTTGGAAGGAAAGTTATAACCAACCTAGATAGCATATTAAAAAGCAGAGACATTACTTTGTCAACAAAGGTCCATCTAGTCAAGGCTATGGTTTTTCTAGTGGTCATGTATGGATGTGAGAGTTGGACTATGAAGAAAGCTGAGCATAGAAGAATTGATGCTTTTGAACTGTGGTGTTGAAAAAGACTCTTGAGAGTCCCTTGGACTGCAAGGAGATCCAACCAGTCCCTCCTAAAGGAGATTGGTCCTTGGTGTTCATTGGAGGGACTGATGTTGAAGCTGAAACTCCAATACTTTGGCCAACTGATGCGAAGAGCTGACTCATTGGAAAAGACCCTGATGCTGGGAGGGATTGGGGGCAGGAGGAGAAGGGGATGACAGAGGGTGAGATGGTTGGATGGCATCACCGACTTAATGGACAAGGGTTTGGGTGGACTCTGGAAGTTGGTGATGGACAGGGAGGCCTGTCGTGCTGCGGTTCATGGGGTCGCAAAGAGTCACTCACAACTGAGAGACTGAACTGAACTGAATAAGATGAGCTTCCAAAAGTTTCTGCAAAACCTTCGTTCAGTCAGTCTACAGGTATTGACAGCCTGCCATGTGCTGCGTTGTTCCAGGTGCTGGGGAAATGGGTCAAAGAGGACAAACAGGGTCCCTGTCTTCTTGGACATCCTGTTTTAAGGATATAGCCAGTAAGCAAATAAACAAAGATCAGATGGTAGTAAGTGCTACGATTAAAATAAAACAGGGTGATGGGGGAGAATGGCTACCTGTATATGTATGGCTGAGTCCCGTCTCTTCTCACCTGAAATGACCACAACATTGTTAATTGCCTATACTCCAATACAAAGTAAAAAGTTTAAAGTTTGGAAAAAAAACAGGGTGATAACATGGTGAGGTATGAAGGGAGAGAGTTCCTTTAGGTTTCGTGATCTGGACAAGTAACTTCGAAAGGCAGTTTTTGTGCTGTTTTCTGCATGACAGCAAGGTAGTAGCCAGGCAAACACCGGGGGGTCAGGATTTTCCAAGCACAGTAACCAGCTCATGGGGAGCCCTAAGCAGGGGTGGAGCTTCATGTATTTGAGGAGCAGAAAGAAGGCCAGGGTGAGTGGGGTGGGTGGAGTGAGGGTGATGGGGAGACTGGGAGGGAATGAGGTCAGAGAGACGGAGTTGGGGGGCACTGGAGACCACAGTAGAGGGATTGGCTATTTTGTTCAAGGGGTTGGGACTCACTGGAAGGTTTAAAGGGGGATGGCATTTTCCAAAGGCTCCTCTGGCTGCTGGGTGGGGAATAGACCGCAGAGGGGCACACGTGAAAATCAGGGCTCCCATGGGGCACCGTGAGTGGTAGGCATGATGAGGGCGGAGGTCCTGTCTGTGAGACGCTCAGAGGCTCTCAGTCCTGTCAATGGACAGGAGGCATCAGTGCCCAGTGAGGCTGTGGTCCAGGTACCTGACTTGTCCTCTTGAGCCCGAGGGAGCCGGACTTAGCCCTTCTGGACTTTTTCCTCCCCAAGAAGATTTTTTAAAATTCATTTCCTTTTAATTGGAGGATAATTACTTTACAACATTGTGTTGGTTTCTGCCATACATCTGCCATGAATCAGCCACAGGTATCTATATGTCCCCTCCTTCTTGAACCTCCCTCCCACCTCCCACCCCTAAGAAGATTTCCATGTAAAATTATGTGATCAGTATCGTGGAAAAGAGTGAAGCTAGACTCCCTTTGCTTCTAGAGCTTTCTCCCATGGCTCCCAGGACAAATAAGAAAATAAACTAAAATAGTGTTGAATCTGCAGGGAGAAAAAAAGCGTCTTTACAATCGCTGACCAAGAATTCTATGCTGACAATGGATTTGTTTATTAAATAGCAAGTTTTTGACAGTGACAATAACTACATGTAGAAAATGTTTGTTTTAAGAATCTTGATAAAAATACACAGAGACTTCTTCCAAAGGTTATAAGCAAAAAGGCTGCTTGTTCTCCCCCATTTTATAAATTTTATTCTGAATAAGAGTGTGTGTTTCACATTTAATAAACAGTCACCAGGTTGGGAGGATTTCTTTTCTGGATCTAGTCTTGGTGGTGGTTTGGTTGCTAAGTCATGTCCTACTCTTACGAGCCCATGGACGGTAGCTCGCCAGGCTCCTCTGTCCATGGGATTTCCCTCTAGGAGACCAAAGGCCAAAGGGGTTTTTTTAGTTTTGTTTTGGTTTATACGGGCTTCTCTGATGGCTCAGATGGTAAAGAATTCGCCTGAAATGCAGGAGACCTGGGTTTGAACCCTGGGTTGGGAAGATCCCTTGGAGAAGGGAATGGCTACCCACTCCAGTATTCTTGCCTGGAAAATTCCATGGACAGAGGAGCCTGGCAGGCTACAGTCCATGGGGTCACAAAGAGTCAGACATGACTGAGTGACTTTCACTTTCATGTGAGGGTTTTGTTTTTTTTTTTTTTCTGTTCTAATTTACACCACTATTTATAGACCAGCCATTTTCTGTACTTAGAATACTTTCCAAAATTCAGGGAAGAGGTCCAGTGGAGTTGCTAGAGGTCGTCTGCTTCCTGGCTCTTGAGACAAAGTGAACCGCTGCTGATCTCTGAAGCAGTGGTCTTTGATCAGCTCACATCAGAGGTCTCCCCCATTTGTCCCTATAACATCACTTACTGGGCAGCCAGGATGAGGGTTGTCAGGTCAAATACAAAAGTTCAATTTGAATTTAAGATTTTAAAAAGTGAATAGTCTTTTAGTATAAGTGTGTCCCCAACATCACAAGGGCAGATAATAGTCATTTATTTGAAATTAAAATTGAACTGGGCACCCAGTCTGTGCTCTTATTTAATTAAGTGGCATCTTGAGCTGTGGTTGGGGCTGGGTGGGAAGCATTCCCAGCAGTGGCAGACACTCACGCCACACATCTGCTGCCTCCTTGAGCCTGTTCATCTCTGCTCACTTGCTCTTCCCTACCCAGCTGGTCTTGCCAACATACAGCAAGAGGCTGTTATCACTGGAGTGAGCAACTCTCTCTCTTTACCATCTTTCTCATGTCTCAGACTCCCATGTCTATATTTAGGGCACTCCCCCCTTCTCTGCCCTGTAGTAGAAGCCATTATCCATCCATCCATCCACCCATCTATCTATCCATTCATCTGTTTATCCATCTATCCACCCATCCATTTATCCATCCATCCATCTATCCAACCATTCAATAAGTATTTACACATCTTTTAAGTACTGGGCGTTATGCAGCAAAGCTGTAATCTCTCTGGGGACATGTTAAGTGAGCAATTAATGGTCTGTCTTGGAGCTAACTTCTTGGATGCAGCTGTTGTGAAGGACAGAAAGCTCTGATCCCAGCATCTCTGGACCTTTCCAAGTGAGTCTGCATACCTCAGATGCTACCTCAGGGCCAGTGGCCCTGGCACTAGTCCTGTGAAATGGAGTACAGAGAACCTGAAAGCGCCCTATCCCATTACATCAGTCAGGGAAGGCTACTTGTATCAAACAGATCTCAACATGTGTAGTCACATGAGAAGTTTGCTTCTTGTTCAAGTAATACTCTTGGGCAGGGGCAGAGGTTTGTGGGAAACCCAATTCAGCACAGTTATTCAGGGGCTTGGCTTGGCAGAGTTCTTACCTCTTTACCAGTAGTCACTTCTAAGCTTGCCCAGAGTCATCATCATTTCAGCCAGCTAGGAGAGCATGGTGGCATGCATGGGAGACTTTGAAGACCCACTTTGGAAGAGGCTCACATCACTTCTACTCAGATCCCTTAGCTACTAGCCACATGGCCACGCCTAGTTGCAGGGGACGCCAGGCAGTGTGTGTCCAAGAAGATGATTAGAACATGGATTTGGTTAACTTCTCTGAACCTCAGCTTCCTCATCTATCAAATACTCCACTGATGTTCCTCAAAGTCGGTTGGTAAAATCTCTGCTGGGACCCGCTGTCGGCAGGTCTGACAACAGTTCCTGGTATCCCTTCCCCGATGTCAGACCTCCTTACACCCTGCCAAAGCCACTCTGTGGGTGAAGGAGAACTGAGTCCTGTTTGTTTCCCCATCCTGCCTGCTTCTTGGTTCTGCCTTTTCAACCTGCTGCCGAGACTGAAGACCCTTCATCTGACAGGGTATGCTCCAGCAGTGCATTGACTGGCTGGCGTCTTGGGAATGTTGAGTGCCTTCTTCTATAGAAGCAGCTGTAGGTGGGGTGGTTAGATGCCCACCAAAGCCCAGCCCCCATCTTCTGGCCTAAGGGGTGGGCTGCAGGGAGGCCCTGGCACCTGGGCAGTTCCCATGGCAGCATCTCAGGAGGCTCAGCAGCAGGGAGTGGAGGTGGAGTACAGAGTACCCCCCTCACTGCCAAAGCTTTGTGAGTGGTTGGTTCCCATGGCAACTGTGGGGTGGCCTTCACAACAGCCAGGAACTGTGGCCCTGGCTAGAAGCTGACAGTGAGTAAGCCTGGAGCCGCCTGTGGCCGCAATGTGGAGCAGGGCGCCTTTCAAGCCAGGCTGTTTCCATTACCAGCAGGCCCTGAATAGCTCTGTTTCTATCTCATTGAAAGAAACATTTACTGAGCCTCTGTACACCAGACACTGTTGTGGGAGCTCAGAACCGAGAAGAAGACGGTCACTGGCCCTGGCTTAGCAGGGCTCCTGGCCTGGAGGGGTTGGACAAACCTCCACGCAGAGGAGCAGTGCCCATGTGACCCAGGCAGGAAGGAGGGGGTGGGAAGACTCTGGAAGACGAGAGGCAAGAGGATGAATAGGTTTCAGGAGGAAGGGAGAAGGTTTGGTCTAAACAGCACCTTCAGGGCTTCCCTGGTAGTTCAGTGGTAAAGAATCCGCTTGCCAATGCAGGGAACACAGGTTCGATCCTTGGGTTGGGAAGATCCCACATGCTGTGGAGCAACTAAGCCCGTGTACCACAGTTATGGAGCCTCTGTTCCAGAGCCCAGGAACCGCAACTGCTGAAGCCCACGTGCGGCCACTACTGAAGCTGGAGCACCCTGGGAAGCCCGAGTGCCCTACAGCCTGTGGTCTGCAACAAGAGAAGCCGTTGCAAAGAGGCTGTGTGAGAAGACAGCTTACTACGAAGGCCAGGTCTGGATCTTCTGTCCTCTGGAGACTGGAATAGTGTTCTGCTCGGCTTCTCCACTGGACCATCTTTCCACCCCTCACCTGTGTGCCCCTGATGGCTAAATGTCATCCCTAGGGCCACTTGCATCCCCTTTACCTGCTGGGCCTCCGCCTGGAGTGGCCACTGATTGGACAGTGACTACAAGCATTTCAAACTTGAGCTCTTTGTCCTTGACGGTAGCATCTCACCAGAGCGTCCCAGGTAGCAGTTGAAGGTGGATTTGTGTGTTTTGCATTTTTCTCTGCACACTTTGGGTTCTTAATAAATGCAGTAAATTCCCAAGTAGGGCCCCCCAAACTCAGTCTCACAAAATTCGGGCTTGTGTTATAATGGGGTAGGTGGAATGCTCAGGGGCGCTTGGTGCCAAGGGCAAGAAATCAATCACCCCTCTATAGCCATCTGATCCTCCATTATGGTGGGTGTGTTATCTTGGGACTTCATTATGTACAGAATAAAGACATCATCTCTGCCAAGTGCACAGGAAGCAAACTCTACCTGCAGATCTTGCAGACACAGTTAGTATGGCGATGAGAGATTCAGATGGTGGGGTCATGGTTCGAGCTGGGGAGGTGGTCCTGGGGAAAGTCCCGACCTCAGTACTACACTGGTCCTGTGCCCTGAGCCAGGTGTCCATGGGTGGACGCTGCTGCCTCTGGTGCCCACCGGCAGAGCCCTGGGGTCGAGCAGTGGGGGTGTTGAGCCCCCAGGCCAGCACGGAGCCCCTCAGGACAGTGCCTGGATGCCCCCTCCCCCAAGTGCCCTCCTCAATCCGGGCAGGCCTCCTGGATCTCATCAGGCCACAGCTGCCTGGCAGTCTGGACACAAGAGCAGAGTGTGGCCTGGTTCCCATCGCTGGAGTGCTGAGTCGGCCCGTAATCATTGTCAGAGGGCACATTCCAGGTCTGTGGTTTAAGAGGAGCGCATGCTTTTGTCTACAATCGAGGAGCCGTCCCCCTCTGGGTGTTTAATGCTTCTCTGTGGCTCAGCACCACTCCTCCTCCGGTCTAGACCTGACCATCCGGCTTTGATTTCAGACACAGGCTGGCAGGATGCTGGGAGGGGCATGGGGCCCCCATCTCCCCCCACTGCCTCACCAGTCTGGTTCTGCCTCCGATCTTAAACGTGCAGATGTGGCCAGATGAATGTGCACTGCGTGGATTCCCCAGGGAGCGCAGGACTCTGTGTCTTTACTGAAAACACCCAATAAACCGCGGGCCTCAAGGCTCTGTTTCAGGGCAGGGCTTGAATGTGGCCCTCTTCAGCCTGCCAGGGTGCCTCTGACCGCATCACTGCTTGCGGTCCACACAGACACGACTCCCTGAAGCCCCAGAAGGGAGCAGAGGCAGGTCCAGTCTGCTCTCCGTGTGCCAGGTGGGTTCTCTGTAGTAAGCGCTCTGCTCTGCACCAGATGACATAGGGGAGACCACCTGTCACCAGGGATGGGGGGGCAGATGAGCTGTGGATCCCAGCCAGGCATCCACTCACCCACGGGAGGCTCTGAAAGCTCGCTGGCTGAGGTTCAGGGTGCACCCTGGCGTGAAAGGAAGAGTCTGTCTGAGTGCGGTGAACACTTTGCTAGGTTACAGCCAGCCCAGTGGTAACAGCCAGCTATCCCATAATGAAGCGCCGAGAGAATTCCTATTGGCCAGAGAGCCAGAAAATGAAGGCCTGCGTGTTAAATGGCTTCACCAAAGAGGAAATGCGTGTTGGAGCTATAGGGAGGTTGTGTGGTCCCTGAGGCCGGGAGAAGGCAGGCCCAGGACTGGGCTGAGTCACGCTCGGAGGGCAGCCTTCGAGCCGATGGACACATGCACAGCCAGCTAGCCGGCCACAAGTCAGGGCCGTTCCCGGCGCTCAGGAATCTGGGGTCAATTAGGGATCCATAGTGCCAGAGCATCTAAAACTACTGCAGACAGCAGAGCGGGCTCTGCTGTAACAGCAGAGGAATGCAGAATGCACGGGTACAATTGTGCAGTCCCTAAAGTAAATCAACGTTCTCCCTGCTCCCACTCCCATCCCTGCAAGGCCTTTTTCTCCACGAGCAGGATTGCCCGTGGCTAAGTCTGAGCCACACAATGACCACCGACTCCATCACTTACCCTTTGCCATGGGTGCAGAAGTCACAGTCATTTAGGGGAGGTGTCTGTCAGCTTCGGAAGGGCCGCTGATAACTCTCCTCCTCTGATTTCACCCACATGAGATGTTGTTCAGCTAGAGGTTTCTGTGATTCTTTGACCAAAATGTGAGGTCTTTATTTGTTTCTGTTGTGGTTTCTCATTGCTGTGTCAGCTGTTATCTCCATGGGGGAGCTGAGTTTCGAACGCAGACTGGCTCAGGGAAGTGAAGGGTAAATGGGGTCACTTGCGGAGCCCAGGGGCAGCAGGACACAACCTGGACACCCAGGCGGCAACATCTAGGAGATGACGGACCCCTCCCAGGTGTTCCTCCCCCACAGGCTGCTGGGTCTACGCTGAAGCTTGCATCCTGGATCGGAATGCCTCCTTCCTGCTTCCTCCTCTTTGATGCAACGGCCTTTGGTCCCCTGACTCCAGCCATGTGGTCCCTGAATGGGGCTGTCTTCCCTCTCATGTCTCTGCCTCCCAGGCCACAGTCCTTGCAGGGGAGGACGCTTGAGCCAGCCCCTCCCTGAGGTGCATTGAAACGACAGTTGGTGGGGGACAGGTGTTCCTTTTCGGGAGATGGAGAAGAACCAGGGGGCTGCTGGTGGTCATGGCCTCCACGTGCAGGAGAAGAGCATCCACCACCTTTCGACGACAATAAAGCCAAAATGCAGATAGCGGCACATGGCGAGAGCGGCCGGCAGGTTTGTCTGGATTTGAACCCCATTCCCCTGGTCCCCATGGACCTCCTGCATCACTTGGTTCTATGAACCAATATTCCTCCTGTCCAAGTCGCATTCGTGCTATTATACTTGTGAACAGTTTCTTAGTTCTGCATCATGTTGTCGCTATTATTTCTGGTGCACAATTTAGGGCATATTTTGGCAGCTGAGTTCCCATTCAATTCAGCATCTCCCAACACGTGAGGTGGGCTTGGAAAGGGGTCATCCCAAGCGAAGCCTCAGAAGACAGGCAAGACTTGCTTCTTCCCATCAGAATCCGACATTGAAATAACACGTTCAAGCTCCTGTTTTATAACTGGGTCAAGACTCAGTTATACTCGGTTATAAATAGCCAGCGCTCAGTATCACGAGTGTTATTTCAATTTGCACTTAGTGAAACATTTAGTATTTACCAGGAAAGATGAAAGGCAACAACAAGAAAGATAAACCCAAGATGACTCTATAACCTCTTGTGAATACTAGGGTTTGTGGTTTGTATATGGAGGTTGACAACCGTGAGCTTCCTTTTCCAGCTAGGAGTTAGCACATAGGATTTAGATCAGATGTCAGATTTCCTTATACTTGAAGTCCATCCTACAAATCTTAATTCAGTCCAAAGGAGCAAGTACCATTAAGGCAAGTCTCTGTCTTACAGTCCAAACTATAAGTGATCCTAACATAACACACTGATCTCATCCTGTTACTCAAAAACCCTTTAGCAGGCCACCCAAATGCCCTCAGTGTGAAGCCTTGGTTGCAGGTAGCTTTCAGGCCCTACAAGACCTCTGTACCCAGCCTGCCATCCCCACTGTCCCCGGAAATCTTTGGGGCTCTGCTGAGCTGCTCCCTACAAACCCCTAGCTGCCAGCCTCTGGGAGGACCAGCCTCCACGCTGAGAAGGTTCTTCCTTCACCCTCACCCCCAGCCATCTACATCCTATCCACCCATAACAGCCAGCTCACATTCCTTCCATCTTGACTTCTTCCCCAGATTCATTCTTTTGCATGAACCTGATGGAATGGTAGAATTTCTCCACTATTTACTTTTTCCTTCTTTTTTTGGCTGCACTGCTTGGCATGTGGGAATCTTAGTTCCCCGACCAGGGATTGACCCCACACCCCCTGCATTGGAAGTGCAGAATCTTAACCACTGGGCCACCAGGTTACGTTTAAACTCTCTCAAACAGGAACTTCTGCGGTTGGTTTAGACTGTGCATGTATCTGGTTGCCCTTTGCAGACTGTACTCCTTGAGGGCCACCAGCAGCTATGTCCTATGGGCAGTGTCCTCAAAGCAGAAGAAAGGGCAAGGGATGGAAGGCCTAGGTCCAGTCTCTGCTGTGGGGCCTTGAGCCCATCCCCCACTCTATGGGGTGTCCCCGGCTCCCCAACCTGCTGCACCCTCCCCTGGTCTGCCTGGTGGCCTCTGCTGTCTGCCGTTTCTAGCTCAAGACTCACCTCATTAGAGAGACCTCCCAGTAAGCTCCAGTCTCCTTCCTCTGGGTCCCCTCCCATCCTGGGCACGCCCCTAACTGGTCTTGTTACCTGTGCTTGCTGTCTTTGCTATGCTGTCCGCCTCCCAGTCTGTCAAGAGCTCCTGGATTCCTCTTGGGTCCCTGGTGTTCCTGCAGGGCCTGGTGTCCGGCAAAGACTCAGCACAGCTCATTTCATGAACATGAGGTGAATCTGCTTACCTTACAGGACGATGATGGTGGTGGTTTAGTTGCCCAGTCGTGTCCAACTCTGCAACCCTGTAGCCCGCCAGGCTCCTCTGTCCATGGGATTCTCCAGGCAAGAATACTGGAGTGGGTTGCCATTTCCTCTCCAACCTCACAGGATAAGATCTCCCAAATAAATAACAATGAAATAATACTTCTATGATAATAGCAAGTAACAAAACGGCTTCATATTTGTCACATGACTCATCTGACAGCACAGTCCATGAGATAAGGACCATTGTTATTGCGTCATAAATATGCATGGATTAAATCATAATAAATCACCACAAACCCAGTGGCTTGTAACAATACACATCCACTACCACGTGGTCTTATATGTCAGAAGTCTGAAGTCCAGGTGTTGGCAGGGCTGCAGTCCTGAGTGAGCAGAGGAGAATCCATCTCTTGTTTTATTCAGTTTCTAGAAGGTGCCTGTGTTCCTCGGCTCACGGCCACGTCACTCCAACTGCCGGCTTCCCTCACCTCATCTCTTGGGACTGACTCGGACCCCCAGCCTTCCTCTTACAAGGACCCTGGTGATGATGCTGCGTTCATCTGGATAAATCAGGATTATCTCCATCTCAAAATCCTCAATCATATTTGCGAAGTACCCTTTCCCCTGTGAGGTCACCTAGTCACGTTTCCAGGAATTAAGAAACGGGCATCTTATGGGAGCCATTACTCTGCCAACCACAATGAGGAAACCGAGAAATACAGAAGCAATTCTGTGGAAGAATTGCTAAGTGTAAAGCATTTTGTAAGCAGGAGATTATAATAGTGTTGCTCATAGCATCAAGCACTTGGGAGATATTCAATTAACACTTTGAAGTGGAAGTGATTCCTTTAAAGTGAAGTGAATTGTCCCAGCATCTATTAAAGAGCCTGTTTGAAGATTTTAACATTTAGTTTTCCAATCTTGCAAAATGATCTTTGAATTCTAGAATTCTAGGGTCTTTTTATTCTCATTTTCTTAAGATCTTGTGAACGTTAGGTTATCACTTAGTTCTTGCTTATTCCTTAGGCGATCTCTGTGAGGCAGTGTAACCTTATTTACTATCTGAAGAAGCAAAGTCATTCTATCTTTGAGTGAGTCGATACCGCATTAAGATTGCAATGAAAGCAATGACCAGACACTTCCTGTCACATAAGATGGATTGAAAATACACAGTCTCTCTTTCCAGGCCAAATCCCATGGATGGAGGGGCCTGGTAGGCTGCTGTCCATGGGTCGCTAAGAGTCAGACATGACTGAGTGGCTTCACTTTCACTTTTCACTTTCATGCATTGGAGAAGGAAATGGCAACCCATTCCAGTGTTCTTGCCTGGAGGATCCCAGGAACGGGGGAGCCTGGTGGGCTGCCATCTCTGGGGTCGCACAGAGTCAGACACGACTGAAGCGACTTAGCAGCAGCAGCAGCATGCATACATTTGGGCTTCCCTGGTGGCTCAGATGGTAAAGAATTTGCCTGCAATGCTGGAGACCCAGGTTCGATCCCTGGGTCAGGAAGATCCCCTGGAGAAGGGAATGGCTACCCACTTCAGTATTCTTGCCTAGAGGATCCATGGGCAGAGGAGGCTGGCGGGCTACAGTCCATGGGGTCACAAAGAGTCTAAGTGACTAACACTCAGTTTGCACTTTCCTGCACACATTAATCTGCTGTTTGCCATCTATAGGGTGTCTTTCATGCACCAAGCCCTGGATGACACACGCGAGGAGCACTGATGAACATGGGAAGTTGCATCCTCTGACGAGCTTGCCGTTCACTGAGGAGGACAAATGTACAAACATGCAACTATGATGCCACACGAAAGGAGTATAAACCAGGAGGGCACTGCAGGCTGTACTCCTCGCCAGGGCTGTCCAGGGAGCCCAGGTACCGAGACGTGTAAGACGGAACTGTGGATGTAGATGTGGCTGTGAGCGATGCAGGGAACAGAGGCCGGAAGGGTCTCCTGTGGCTGGTGAGCCCTGAGGTCTGTGAGGAGCAGAGGGAGGATGCCCAGGAGGGAGTGGGTATGGGGGCAGGATGTGGGGGAGATAAGGGTGAAGTGGGTGTTACCTCTTACAATTTGACTTCCTTGGTTCTGTACACTGCACATTGTCCTATTTGCTTTTGTCCCTGATGTCTTTCAAGCCTTTTAGTCTTAAAGGCATACGTTGAGATAAGACACAATGTGTTTGCCCGGTGGCACCCAGGAGGCATCAGAGGTTTAGCATTGACCTGGGAGATACCTGGAGGCATCCCCACCAACACGAGCCTTCTCTCTAAGTCTCTGAGAGTAAGTTACTGATGAGGCTGCAGGGTTAAAAAGGGCTGCACTGGTTCCCTCTCTCCATCAGTAGAGCTCCCAACTTTGGCCTCATCTTCAAGCCCCTTCTCTCAGCAGATCATTTAACCTCTCTGAGCCTTCATTTCTTGGTGACAATAATACGAGTTCCCTCATCTCTTGTAAGGATGAAAAGATTCAATACAGACGGTCCCCAACTTACGATGTTTCGACTTAATGATTTTTCTTTCAGTTCAGTAGCTTAGTCGCATCTGACTCTGCGACCCCCATGGACGGCAGCATGCCAGGCTTCCCTGTCCTTCACTATCTCCCAGAGTTTGCTCAAACTCATGTCCATTGAGTCGATGAGGCCATCCAACCATCTCATCCTCTGTTGTCCCCTTCTCCTCCTGCCTTCAATCTTTCCCAGCATCAGGGTCTTTTCCAATGAGTCAGTTCTTTGCATCAGGTGACCAAAGTATTAGAGTTTCAGCTTCAGCATCAATCCTTCCAATGAATATTAAGGGTTGATTTCCTTAGGATGGACTGGTTGGATCTCCTTGCTGTCCAAGGGACTTTCAAGTCTCTTTTCGTCTTTACGATTGTGCAAAAATAGGATGCATTCTGTAGAAACCAGTAGAAATTTTGAGCGTGGCTCTTTTCCTGAGCTAGTGATATGTTTTCCTGAGCTAGCTCTCTCATGATGCTGAGCAGCGGCCGTGACCACAGCCCCCCGTCAGCCATGCGATCCACAGGCTGACACATTCACAACTTTTCCAGACCCAGACAGTCGCTCTGCTTTTCACTGTCAGTACAATGTTTGATCAATTGCATGAGATAGTCAACACTTTGTTATGAGGCAGATTTAGTGTTGGGTGATTTTGCCCACCTGAAGGCTGATGTAAGTGTTCTGAGCACGTTGAAGGTAGGCTGGGCTAAAACTGTGAGGTTAGGGTACTAAACGCATTTTCATCTTAAGATATTTTCAATTTACAATGGGTTTACCTGGACGTAACCCCACTGCAAGTAAAGGAGGATCTGTGTATGTAAAGTTCCCAGCTCAGTGCGTGCCTGGAGCTTAACAGGCACACAGGAAATGTGCCAATCATTGGAAAATTGTGCCCAAGGGAAGCTTTAATTACAGTTCCTTTTTCTCTCTCCCAACTCAAGGATTTGCTTCCAAGACAATTAACAGGCCACAGAATTCTGCCACCTCTCAACCACTGCTGATCGTCAACAGACTTCTGGAAGGGTCTGTTGAAGTGGGGACACTCAGGCAGGTGCCGGCGTGTGGCTCCACGGCCCCACGTGCATGCAGATTGGTGACCGTTACACAAGACATGTGCTTAAATATTTACTATGCACCCAGTCCCCCCAGCACGGCGGGGCTCAGGAGAAAGTCCAAGAAGCAAGACAGCTTTGGCATCAACCACTCCTCGCCTGGTGGAGCAGATGCCTTGACGGGAGGCATTGTCAACAGACGGGGCAACTGTTGCTTTAAAAAACTAACAACAATTATCGCCCCTCAAACTCAGGAATAAATATCAGGCGTGACAGATCGGATGTCAAACGTAGGCAATTAGAATGGCTCCCTGGTACCATTTCACTGAGTATTCCAGAACGTAAGTTCCTGGCGTGGATGCCTGGTGAGAATGCTACAGGCGAGGAGGGGGAGGAACACACATGATTCAGCACCATCTCAATGCTGCAGGAACATTCTTGTAATCACTATTATTTCTCTTTTTAAAACAATGTATTTATTTTATTTGGGGCTGTGCTGGGTCTTCACTGGTGTAGGGGCGACTCTCTAGCTACTCTCTGCTGGCACATCGGCTTAGTAGTTCCACGGCATGTGGGATCATCCTGGATCAAGGATCAAACCTGTGTCTCCTGCAATGGCGGCGGATTCTTTAGCTCTGAGCCACCAGAGAAGCCCTCTTATTTCTGTTTTACAGAGAAGAAAGTCTCTGGCTCAGAGAAGGTGAGTAATGTACCCAAGGCCACACAGAATGAGAGGCAGGGCCAGGGTTTGGCTCTTGGCTCCTGGCCTTTACAAGCATGGCACAGAGGAAAGACTCATACAAGAAGAGTGTTCCAACATCCTTTCAAAAGTCTCCTTGAGAACACAGGCCTCAAGAGCTGCCAAGAGGCCCTGGCTTTATTTGACAGTCAGAGGAAGGAAATTCCATCCATTAAAAGCATCCCTGATCCTTAGGCCTCTCTGTCAGTTTCCTTCAGAGATGATCACAGCAGTGTGTTCAGGGAGGTGGACAAGATAGGGCCAGAGCCAATGCCAAACAGGCAGCCGGGGGACCATGGCCATTGCCAGGGTAACCGAAATCCACGCTATCGAGGGATTTCTGGAAAGATTCGATTCTCTCTTGGATCCTATCCAGGGACATCGAGTGAAAACAACACACAAGGAGATTTCAGAGTTGGGAGGGGAGGTAGGCACCACCTGCTGACTGCTGCATCTAGAGGGCATGTCTCCGGGGTCCCCGCAGCCCAGGGAGCCCGTATTTCTGCACCTGGAAGGAAAGTCTGCTCAGACTCTCATGGGAATCCAGGAAGGCCACCTGTTTCAGGGGCCTGGAGGCTGATGCAGAAACCCTTTAGGTCTCTTCCCTGTATCACAGACCTGGGGCTCCCCAGTCCTGGGGAGAATCTGATTTTGTAGGTAGGGGGGCTAGTGGTGGTGGGGAAGGGGCTGGTGGTGGGAGTTGGGGGCTGGTGGGGGGTGGGGGCTAGTGATGGTGGGGCTGGTGGTGAGAAGGATGGTGGGGGTGCTGGTGGTGGCGGAGGGACTGCTGGTGGGGGGGCTGGTGGGGGGGCTGGTTGTGGGCGGGCTGGTGGTGGGGGCTGGTGGGGATGTGGGATGGTGGTGGGGGGGGTGGATGATGAGGGGGCTGGTGGCAGTGGTGGGACAGCGTCTGCATTTCTCCTGGTGGTTGGACGTGGGAGGTCTGGGGCCGGATTTTGAAAACTACTGCTTTTCCTGCCAACACAGCTTCCACTGCAGGCCCTCTGACTGCCTGGAGTCTCAAGGCATTCTCCAGAAAAGGCGTCCACGCTGAAGTCAAGAGGAGTCTTCCCTGGGCTCATGGTTGAGCTGTGGGGGCCCGTCAAGGCTCAGGGGGAGGGTTGTCCCTGTGACTCTGCTCAAGTAATCCCCCCACCCCAGAAGAGTGTTCCCCTGGAGTGGGTGGCCTGGGCTCACCCAGAGATGGACAGACAAGAGCTCAGAGCTGGCTGGCTCCCTGTAGCCCGGTGGCCCTGAAAGGGTTAAGGGTCTGCCTGGAAGCCGGGATTCCAAGGAGTAATTTGAGCCCCTGGAAAACAGGGCCCTTTCTGTCTGGCACTCTGGCACCCCAGCTCTGGTGCTTGTCCCTGGGGGGGCCCAAGACCTCGAGCCTCCCCTCTTGCCTTCCCCCTCAGTGAGGGAAGAGGTTAGCCAGAACTCCCCGCCCCTGCCCTCTGTCCCAGGACAAAGAATGCACAGGCAAGGAGAAGGGACTGCATCTACACAGCACTCCTGAATGTTCTGGAGTATAAAATAAACAAGTGCATGAAGTAGTGACTGAGAGATGCAAAATATGTCCCTTCAAAGCAGGAGAAGTCTGCCTCCGTCCCCCGGCTTCACTGTAGGCCCTTCGGCTCTCTTGATCTTGCAGGGTTATAACCGCTATTTTGGTGACTGGTAGAAAACTCTTTCTTTAGGAAGGGAATTAATGACTTTGAAAATTTAGTGCTTTGTAAACACAGTACGGAAAGCATTTCCCCTGGACTCGCCTTATTCCTTGGCAGGGAGGGAGGCTGGACGGGAGAATAAATGGTTCCAGCCCGTGAGAGGCCCCCACACCAAACGCTGCCTGCTTCTCGTAAAACCCAGCCCCACAACACTGGGGTGCTCCAAACCCTGAGAAAGGAATGTCAGAGAAAGCAAAAGAAGCAGGGGGAATGAGACCCATCCATTGAAAAAAAATACGAAAAGGTGAATTTTTCTAAGATAAATGCATATTTCATTAAAGATGTATGTCCTTGGCAAATCCGACTTTTGACCTGAATTAGAGGAATCTGTTGTTTACAGAGCCCAAACCCGCAAACTAAGTACTCTCTTTGTTCTTTTAAACTTTTAAGGCCTGGCCAGTGACATAAAACCTCTGGAAATAAAAACCTCTCAGGACAAACCTTCAACTGTAGGCATGGGAATCGTGATGGGGGGGTTCTATTGCTGGCGTGGATACAGCAAGTCACTAACATGACTGGGCGGTGGGGAGGGTGGTGGCTCATTTGACAAAATAGCAGCCTTCCAGGCGCTTTCCCAGAGAAGTTTCCTGGGCCCCAAGATCTTTCTCCTTCAAAGCTGCCTTTCCCACAGGCTGGCCTTTTCTTGCCTAGTTACTTCCTCCTTGAGAAAAGCACCTGGCAACCTCCTTTTAGCAAATCTTCACATCTCTGAAAGTTAGCCAGTCCCTCTTGGGGCCCGGGCGTGGGTGTCTGGGGTGTTGGAGGGGATGGGGTGGAACTGCCCAGGTCTGATCCAAGGGACTCATTCATTCTTCCCCAGCATCTTAGTTTGGTTGTGTAAACTCATTTATTCTTTGAACAACCGTATTGAATGCTGAGTATATTCAGATTTTTTTGGTTGAATCCTTGAGATTTAGGAATTGTCTCAATACTTGTCTTAGCAACAGTGGCCAAAGAAGTCTATGACTTTGGGGATGTCGGAGTTTTTCAGTCAGCCTGCCACGACTTTCTGTTTCTTCCTGTTTCCACACACAGCACCAGCCAGACTAGTGAAATGGTATTGCTGGGTGTCTTCTGGGCCTTGGGGTTCGGAATGATCCTTCCTATTATTTCAACATCATAAGGAATTTCATAGATTTTTGAATCTGGGAACTGTGTATAATAAAATTGTAAACCAACTTAAAATTTTTTAAAATGAATCTGCTACCCAAGTCCCTTGAGAAATAAGAAGATGCTTTCTGAGGTCAGGAAATCAGAAGAATTGGGCTTTGAGAGTCCCTTGGACAGCAAGATCAAACCAGTCAATCCTAAAGGAAATCAACACAATATTTACTGGAAGGACTGATGCTGAAGCTCCAGTACTTTGGCCACCTGATTTGAAGAGGTGACTCACTGGAAAAGACCCTGATGCTGGGAAAGATGGAAGGCAGGAGGAGAAGGGGGTGACAGAGGGTGAGATGTTTGGATGGCATCACCGACTCGATGGACAAGAGTTTGAGCAAGCTCCGGGAGTTGGTGATGGACAGGGAAGCCTGGCGTGCTGTGATTCATGGGGTCGCACAGAGTCGGACACGACTGAGCGACTGAACAGCAACAGCAATTGCATACATAAGAGCAAAGTCTAGAAGAAACAACTTGGAGGCGTCCATATTAAAGGCTAAGTAGAATTAAAAGTGCTGGTAAGTAGCTAGTTTTGGAAAAATACCACCACACAGGCAGGCTGGCAGAGAATTTTAAAATTCTCTTTTCTTGCAAAAGATTACAGGCAACAAGTACTCAGGAGCCCTTTGACCTAATGTTGTGCCACAGAAAGAGTACATCTGATGTCTTATTTTATTTTATTTGCATTTTGCTCTGTTTTGCAAAGGATTTAAGGGAGTTTACAAAGGAGACACAAAGTATAAACTTAACATACACTGAAAATAGGAGCAAGGGAAAACGGAAAGATAGGGTTGCAACATACAATGGAGCCAGGAGTGAAGTGAAAAAGACAAAATAAAAGTATACTGTGCAGATTTATAGACTTCCCTCCAGTGGGCCGCCAGTTTGGCACTAGGAGTTAAAGAAGAAAGGGAAATGGATGGGTGTTTAACATGAAAGTGATCAGTTACTTCGGAGACCACTATGTTTGGAACCAAGGAAAGACAGGCATTTCTCCTGGGGGCCTTTTCTTGCCCATGTGTGTAATGTAGTAAACCACAATCTTAATAGCATCCTGTACCTGACCTCGCCTCAAATAGTTCAGAACCGAGACACTTGCCTAGGACTTCAATTCATCTTTTTCTTGGTGCATAGTCCTCTCCCAAATATCCTATCAGTTCAATTCAGTCACTCAGTCGTGTCCAACTCTTTGTGATTCCATAGACTGCAGCACATCAGGCTTCCCTGTCCATCACCAACTCCCAGAGCTTGCTCAAACCCATGTCCATCAAGTCAGTGATGTCATCCAACCATCTTACCCTCTGTCGACCCTTCTCCTCCTGTCTTCAATCTTTCCCAGCATCACGGTCTTTTCCAATGAGTCACCTCTTCAAATCAGGTGGCCAAAGTATTGAAGTTTCAGCTTCAGCATCAGTCCTTCTGATGAATATTCCGGACTAATTTCCTTTGGTATGGACTGATTTGAGTCCAAGGGACTCTCAAGAGTCTTCTCCAACACCACAGTTTGAAAGCATCAGTTCTTCAGTGCTCAGCTTTCTTTCCCTCTGGAGAAGGGAATGGCAAACCATTTCAGTATTCTTGCCTTGAGAACCCCACAAACATCCCTGGGCATATACTTCTTCAATTTGAATCCGTAACTTTGGCCCAGACAATGGAATCTTCCAGAGTCTGCTCGACAGATCAAGTAGACAGGATAGAAAATATCCCCAGTGATCATAGTTTTTCAACTTCCCTGTTTTAAGGAACATCCTGACAACAAGCATGTCCACAAGGGACTCATAAGAAAAACAGCTTTGAGGCAAAGGTCACTTGACCTGTACGGAGGATTGGACAAGCCCCCAAGCTTCAGCCTGCCTGGGGAGGGGACAGGGCTCCCCTGGATCCAGACACACGACACCCATCCCAGGTCCAGTCTGCACACCACGGAGACCAGAATGGGCGGTTTGATATGTTTTCATGGAACAACGCTCTACTCCATCCCTTAGATGTTTTCCTCCCCTCTGGTCACATTTAAACGTGTTTAATTGATGCTTCTCCATGTTAGAGGATAAATAAGCCGCTCCCTTTGATAGAAGCCTGGAGCTTTCCCTAGGAGGAGGGCACCCTGGGATCAGCCTTCTCATTCAATGGCAATTAAACTACCAGTTTCCTCGCCCAGTGCCCGGGCTCCCGCGCTCCCGGAGTAGGAAGGGCGGACGCGCCATCTAGTGGCCGCTCTCAGAGCGTCCCCCACGGGCGCGCTCCTGACGCTCCCGGGGCTCCCTGATGGGAGGCACCGGCATCGCAGGGGTTAACCAAGAGCTTGTGCGGGGTGGCCTTCCGTTCTCCTTTCAGCCAGACTGAGCCTCTCCACTAAGAGGGTCGCAAAGGGGCCTGGGCAAGAAACCCGCTTAATAAAGATGCGGCATATCTTCCCTCCTTGACTCAGACCCCTCCTCGCTCTGCATCCATGGGCTACGTAGTCTGTTTAGCCTGGGACGCGCGGGTCGGCACCGCAACGCGCACCCCGTTTGCCCTCTGATGCTGGCAGCTTTCTCCTGGTCCTTCCCGGTGCAGGGTTCCTGGCAACTCAGAGGAGCTCCACCTCCGGGTCTTGGAGCTCAGGCTGACTCTTCCTACTTTTCCAACATCATCTGTTGTTCAGTCGCTCAGTCGCGTCCCACTCTTTGCGACCTCATGGACTGTAGCACGCCAGGCTCCCCTGTCCTTCACTATCTCCCAGAGTTTGCTCAGACTCATGTCCATGGAGGCAATGATGCCTCCCAACCATCTCATACTCTGCCTCCCTCTTCTTCTCCTGCCTTCCATCTTTCCCAGCGTCAGGGTTGATTTCCTTTAGGACTGACTGGTTTGAGCCCCTTGCAGTCCAAGGGACTGTCAAGAGTCTTCTAAAGCACCACAGTTCAAAACCATAAATTCTTTGGCACCCAGCCTTCTTTTTGGTCCAACTCTCACATCTGTACATGACTTTTGTCGTCATCATAGGTTTTTGCAAACAAGCCCCAGGAACCATTTACAATAGGATTTCCATGAGAAGATATATTCCAAATTCCAAACAACCAGCATGTATGAAACTATTTGTAAGATAAGGACTTTCCTTGTCTGTAACTTTTGCTACCCAGTACCCACCTCCACCCAGTTCTCCTACCAGGTCAAGATCAGGACCCAGGACTCTGGGACCCAGTATTTACCAAGTCAGAGGTGAGGGGCCCCAGTTTGGCTTAGACTTGTAGGATTCAGATCTGCCTGGGCAAATCTGATGGGCTGTGGAGTGGACCGGCCAGGAGTTGTGTGCAGTAGTCACTCAGGGCACGCAGCAGGCAGAGCGATGCATGGCCCGGATCCCCGTCCGGAAAGGACATGAGGCCCGATTACCAGGAGCATGGCTGGCTGACGGCCACCAGCTGCCCACTCCTCCAGGACATGCCTCGGCTTTCAAGCCTGATTGCACACGTACCCTTCTTAGGGGGGCCCAGACCAACTTCAGAGCAAGGCTGTGTGGTCCAAAGACCCAGCATTTCTGCCCAGCACCAGACTCCTCTCCAGGGTGGGCTGTGCCCAAGAAAACCTGCCGAGAACCAACCCCCCTCCCCACCCAGCCTGACAACGCCCGTTTCCCTTCCCACAGGAGTCACTGGGCTGCATGTCTGACTCTGTCTCTGGGTCTTCCCTGGAGAACCAACACAACAGATAGCCCAACTCTGGGAAAGTGGGCATCTTTGGCCTCTTGGCCCCCATTTGAGAGCATGACAATAACTGTAGGGGCCTTCCCAGGAAATCCACAACCACATCCACACCCACCTACCCACCCACCCACACACACACACATGCTTACTCAGTTTCACCAAGTGCATATCTCCCAGGTCATCCCAAGGACCTCTGAGTCAGGTTGACTTGAAGGAGGGGAGGGGGATGGAGGAGGTGAGAGTGGGAGTTGATAAGTGAGCTTCCGGCATCAGCAGAGAAGGCTTAATTCTAATTTCTGCCTCGGATGTGACCCTCAGCCCAGCTTCCTATGAGCTCATGGGCTCTGCAGATGAATTGGAAGCCAATTTCCTTAAGTGCTGTGCAAGGCCCTGCAGGCAGGCTGCCTGGCCAGCCCCGCACAGCTCGGCTCTCAGAGAGTGGAGCTGGGCTGGGCTCCAGCTGCCCAGCTGGCAGGGGCTGGGGTGGGCACCGCCTTGTCTGGGGAGACCACCATGCCCACCGGGCCCTGGAGACGAGGTGTCAGGCACCTTTGAAGGTGGACATCACCGAACAGAGTCTAGCTGGAGAGAAGGAGATGGCAGCTCAGTAGTGCCATATTCCAGGGCCTCCTCCAGAAAGTCCCTCTTCCCGAAATCATTGGGGTGGGTTGGCAGGGGGATAGGTGTTCTCCATGAGCCGGTGGAGAAAGGAAGTAACAAAACAGGATTCTTCAGGAAGGCCAGTGGTGCTGTAGGACTTAAAAAGACACACACACACAGCATTTATTATCCATCAGGCCCCACTTAAGCACTGACATATAGCACCTGATCTCATTCACACATAACCTCGGGTGACAGGGCCTATCCTGAGTTCCATTTGACGCTCAAAGCCACTGATGCACAGAGAGGTTGAACAATCTGTTAAAGTCACACAGCTAAAAATCAGCAGAGCTGGGATTGGATCCCAGGCAGTGGGGTGCGGGGCGGGGGGCAGGTCGGTGGCCATCTGTGTTTTTAATCTCTGTGCCAGCTCTGTGCTCCATAGAGGTCAGGAACTTGGACACTGGTGACAAATGGCTCTGGGTACATTCCCAGCTCCCCTTCTTACTGGTTGGAAGATGTCAGTAGGTTTCAGGCCTCTCCATGACTCAGTTTCCTCAGCGGGGTGTAAAATGACGTTAAACCCACCGCACAGAGATCTGTGAGGTCCAGGTGAGCTAACCATGTAGAGGGGTTTTGCTGGCACCCAGAAAAATGCTCAGAGTGACATTGCACATATACGAAGTCTACGGACATATGCCAGCCACAGAATTCAAAGTGGCTTCTTCAAAGAAACTTGTGTTCCAAACCGCTCAGGCCAGCCACGTCACAGCAGGCCTTGAGGTTCAGAGGCCTGGGGCCACCACGGAGCTGAGGAAGCCAGGCATATCTTTCCCCATGGGTCTCTTGCTGGGCACGGGGCCTGCGGCGCTCCTGGTTGCCTGGCGCCCTCTGTCTTCAAAGGGTTTACATGCTGGGCATTTGCCCAGCCCCTGCTCATGCCTACCAGTGCTTGAATCAATAATTCCCTTGTTTCCCTGAGAGACAAGGGGTGTGTGGGAGAAGGCCCAGGGGACCCTATCATCTGCCCAGCTGTCTGGAAGGTTGGCTGAGCCTGGGGAGGAGGGCGCGGGCTGCACCCACGTGGGTCTCGCCTGCTTTCCATCAGGCCAGCCTGGGGCTTTGCACCACAGAGAGGTTCCAGGGAGCCCTGCTTGCTTTGGAAAAGGACACCCTTCCAGGGAGTTTAAAAGCCTCTGATTAATACACATTTAACCAACGTGACACTCTTCTGCTACACGTGCTTGGTGTAAAGCAATATGTACTCATATTCAGGAATACCGAACCCCAGTTCTACAAGAGAGAATGTGGCTTTAAGACTGGGGAGGTTGTCCTGGGGCTGCATAAGTGTAGTGTATGGGGCGCAGCCTGGGGAGAAAGCAGGATTTTTTGAAATGAATTTTCACTGATTTATAAATGATGTGGATATTTGTTTTAAAGTAGGATATGAAGCAATTAAAAGCACAATGTAGTTTCACTTTGCAATTTGCATTCCATCAATCAGGAACCCCAAATACTCAAAAGCCTTCAGTGAGATGTTTCTAGAATGAACCTAAAATTTTAATCTTTTACTTCTCATTTCAGAATTCATTAGTCTTATCTCCTTAGAGGCTTTCCCCCCCACCCCTCCGGCATGGCATGGCATTAAGATCTGGGGAGTGTAGTCTCATCACCTAAATCAACTTTATAAGCCACCAGTGGCTCTGTCCTCACTTTAACTAGAAGCATGAGCCACTTGCCAGGACTGAAAATGTCATTTCGCCCCTTGACTTTCCTTCTCTGTCTGCAGCATCAGAACTCAGGTCACTTTGGGACTTACCTAGTGGTCCAGTGGTTAGCACTCCACACTTTCACTGAAGAGGGCACACATTCAATCCCTGGTCAGGGAACTAAGATCCTGCAAGCTGTGCGGTGCAATAAAACAAAACAAATAAAAAACAAACAGAAAAACCCAGATCACTTAGCATCTTTTACAGATATTAAAAAAAAAAAAAGATTTTTTTCCCCCATACCAATTTGTATAAATATAAAAATGATGTGTGATTAAATCTGTTAATTTAATGATAAGAGCACCAGGAAAGTTTATTTAAAAAAAAAAACTGCCCTGAAGTTTTTAGTTTTCATTTGTCAGCTTTACTCAACAAATAGTAAGTGTTTATTATAAACCAAGGACATGTCTAGCCATGGGGTTATAACATTGAACAAAATCGACAAAGATTCTGCTTTTCTGGAGCTTGATTTTAGAATAAGCATATTTTTCAAGAGAGTGCATGAATTTCGGAGTGTTAGGGTAGCAGTGTGATGGAGGGGCTCACTGGCAAGGCCTTTCAGAGGTGGGGGGAGTATCTGAGTCGAGATGTGGATGCCAAGGTGGAGGCGGCTGTAGAGAGTGGGACGGTAGGCCATCGAGGGAGCAGGATGCACATGCAGAGGCAGTGAGGTAAGGGTCCACACAGTGAATCCAAGAACAGAAGGGCCTCCAGGCTGGAGCAGGACGAAAAGGCCATCCGAGTGATTAGCAGGGCCCCAGGGAGGGGTTGGGCTCCCCTGTTGATGCCTTAGGGACATTTGGCTCTTCCAAGAAGGTATGAGAGGTGGTGGGAGGTCAAGAATTATGGGAGTTTTCTTTCCTATGGTCTGTGACCTACTGGCTCGACAGTGGTACTCATAGTCCCCTAGTGAGAGCTATTGCTGGACAAGGCTGCCAGTCCCCATGGGGCTGGGTGACCACCTGGCTGATGGATCCAAGTGGAAGCTGTGTGGGTCACTGTTGCCCAAGGGGATGACGTGTCCAGGTGCCTTCCCACAATCCCTTGCTCATTGGGGTCACCTGGGAAGCCAGGTGTTGAAGGTGGAAGTGTCATTTGAGAGAAGGATCCTTGAGAAACTCCTTTGGAGAAGAAGATTCATGAATGAGAAATAATTCTTGCATTCATTTGAGCTTCTGATATTCAGGGGTTATTTGTTAAAGCAGCTGGCCTATTCTGACCAATCCAACTGCCTGCTCTGAGTAGACAGAAATCTCATGGATAATTGTAGTAGTAAATAATCCCCATGTGATTTAGCCAGTAATCAGAGCTCTGGCCTGACAAAGTCTTGTGTGGACTCAGAGAAAGAGAAGCAAATGGCTTTTTCTGTACACTCCATGGACAGAATTTCTCCATGGACAGGATTGTTAATGAGAATAAAAATGGCCAGGAATCTGAGAATAAAATACAGGAGACATGAAAGCCCTTTAAAAAATGCACAAATCAAACAACCAACCTGAGAACATCACTTAGCCCAACTGTAGAGGGAACTGTGAATAAGAAAAATAAATCAGCGCAGTGACTGTCGAATCAGTCATCGTTTATGCAGCAAATTTTTAGTGAGCACTTGCCATGTCCAGGACTCGGTGCACCATGGAAAACAAGTCAGACAGGGTGCCTCTCCTGAAGGAAATTACAGTCCAGATATAGGAGATGGAGACAAATAGAATACATAAAACAGTGTTGTTTTTGTTCATTTGATAAGTCATGCCTGACTCTTTGCAACCTTATGGACTGCAGCACACCAGGCTTCCCTGTGCTTCACTATCTCCCAGAGTTTGCTCAAACTCATGTCCAGTGAGTCAGTGATGCCATCCAACCATCTCATCCTCTGTCACTCCCATCTCCTCCTGCCCTCAGTCTTTCCCAGGATCAGTCTTTTCCAGTGAGTCAGCTCTTTGCATCAGGTGGCCAAAGTATTGGAGTTTCAGGTTCAGCATCAGTCTTTCCAATGAATATTCAGGGTTGATTTCCTTTAGGATTGAGTGTTTGATCTCCTTGCAGTCCAAGGGACTCTCAAGAGTCTTCTCCAACACCACAGTTTGAAAGTATCAATTCTTTGGCTCTCAGCCTTCTTTATAAAGAAGATTCTTTATAAAGAGATTCAACTCTCACATCCATACATGACTCCTGGAAAGACTATAGCTTTGACTATACAGAACTTTGTTGGCAAAGTGATGAGTCTGCTCTTTAATAAGCTGTCTAGGTTTGCCATAGCTTTTCTTCCAAGGAGCAAGTGTCTTTTAATTTCATGGCTGCAGTCACCATCTGCAGTGATTTTAGAGCCTAAGAAAACAATATCTGTCACTGTTTCCACTTTTCCCCCGTCTATTTGCCATGAAGTGATGGGACTGAATGCCATGATCTGAGTTTAAGTGAAATAATTGTGAGTCCTAACAAGGGCTTTAAAGGACTAAAAAAAAAGTCTGAAAGAGAAAAACTGTGGGAAAGTGTAGGGGAGAGGGGAAAATTCTACCCCCAGGGCCAGAGAGAAGAGAAGGGTGGACTATAGGCTGAGCAGGGTGGAAGTCAGGACTGGGAGAGTGAGGAGGGTGGAGAAGGGGAGCCTGAAGCATTCTGGGTGCAGGAGGCCGTGTGTGCAAAGGCCCTGAGGCTATGGCTGTATATGCTTCAGCAGCTGAATCGAGACCATTGTGAGCCAGGGTGGGGGTGAGGGAGCTGGGCATGAGATGAGGTGGAGAGAAAGACAGGCTGGATTAAGCAGGGCCTGGGCCCTTCTGAGCATTTTGACCTTTATTCTCATTTCAGTCTCCCACTGCTTCCCGGACTTTCTGTTTGAGAGGACCCACCTCCGCCTTCCTCCAGACACTCTGCGAGTTTCTTTCCAGCCTTTTCTGAGTGGGTGGCCGTCTGCCCCAACCTGAGCACAGCCCAGCGCGGGCTTCATTTTCTCCACCTCCTCCAGCTCCCTGCTCCAGCCTCAGGGCATGGCTTCCGGCCACATTAAAGGCTGGAGCCGGGCTTCTGGGGAGTTGGACCTGGTCATTGCTGCTGGAGGCGTTCACCCAAGTCAGCCCGCCCGTTGCTGCCAGGGAACTTCACACCCCTGCGTGCTTTAGGGACCAAAGGAAGCACACATAGAAAGAACACCCTCCTTCCAGTGTCCCATCCTGAAGTGTGGGTGCTGGAGCAGGTGCTGGAGAGTAAGGAGGGTGGAGAAGGGGAGCCTGAAGCATCCTGGGTGCAGGAGGCCATGTGTGCAAAGGCCCTGAGGCTATGGCTGTATATGCTTGAGCAGCTGAATCGAGACCATTGTGAGACAGGATGGCGGTGAGGGAACTACAGGGTGGGTGTGCGGTAACTCCAGAGGAAACTGATCAGGGACCGCCCTGGTGCCCCGAAGGGCAGGGCTGGAACCGCCTTCCCCTGGAGGAAATAACGCCTGGTGAGTGGCCCTGGCAGGGAGTGATGAGGTCAATGCCAAGGCGTGACCAGGCCCTGCCCCGTGAACTTTCTGACAGTAGTCAGCAGAGGCTGAGCTCTGCCTCGAGGAGCACTCACACGATGTCCAAACCAGTTGCGGTCAGGCAAGCCAAGCTGCTGCTGACAAGCTGCTGCAGCGGGGCAGGCAATGGCCACAGGGCAGGTGTGGCACCTCCATCCTCTGGCTCCTTCCACTATCCTTCTTCCCACGCCAGAAATCCATCCTGAGGACTGACGCATCAAACAAAGTTCTGTAGACTGGCTGCCTGAAGATGAGGCTGGGATCCCGGGCGCTCTTGCCTGGCAAGTCCGCTGCCCTGTCCATCGCTTGTGGCCCGACTTCAGCAGAAATCCACAGCAGAGGCCCAGCCCTGCTCCAGCACCCACTCTGCAGAATTCAGAAGCACAAGTAATGGGTCTAAATTGACAGGCTTTCAGGAAAGCCACCCCTCCCACCTCCGCCAGCCTTCAAGGACACAGCTGTTACGGGTCACGTAAAATGTACGTGGCTTGAAAATACAGCTTTATTTGCTTGACTAGCAGCCTAGGTGAGGATCGTCAAAGGCTGGCTTGGGCTGGAGAATTTCATATGAGAGTCTATTCAGCCAGGACAGCCAAGCTAGATATGTGCTAATGTTGCAATTTCCACTCTGGACTTCAGGTCAAGATTAATTCAGTAAAGAATACAATTTCACAAGATAGTAGACACTTTCTGAGTTAGAGCATAGGAGGGATCCAAGGGCATAGATGAGACAGAGGGTCTTTTGCTTCCCAGGTGACACTAGTGGTAAAGAACCCGCCTGCCAATGCAGGAGACGTAAGAGATGCGGATTCGATCCCTGGGTCAGGAAGATCCCCTGGAGGAGGAAATGGCAACCCACTCCAGTATTCCTGCCTGGAGAGTCGTGTGGACAGAGGAGGCTAGCAGGCTACAGTTCGTATGGTCGCACAGTCAGACACGACTGAAATGACTTAGACCTCTTCTCCATGGTTTTGTTTTGCTCCTTTGCCAAAGTTCAGTTGACTGTATTTGTGCAGGTTTACTTCTAGACTCTCTCTTCTATTCCACTGGCCTGTTTACTTTCTCACCAATACCACACTGTCTTGATTACTGTGGTTTTATGGTAAGTATTGATGTCAGGTAGCATAAACCTTCTAATCTTGTTCTCCTTCAGTATTTTCTTGGCTGTTCTGAGTCTGTTGCCTCCCCATAAAAACTTGAGTTTTTAAAAAATCAGTTTTTTGATACCCACAAAACATTTGCTAGAATTTTGATTGAGATAGCATTGAATCTATAAATCAATTTGGGAAGAATTGACTTAATAATATTGTCTTATCCATTTATTTGGATTTTCTTTGATTTTGCTCATCGAATCTTGTAGCTTTCCTCTTATTAGATCCTTTACAATATTGTGTTAGATTTATACCTAAGCATCACATTTTTGGATGCTAATTAAATGGTACTGTGTTTTCAATTTCAAACTCAATCCTTCAAGCGGGTGCCGATCCATTCATTTTTTAGAAGTCACCAAATGATAATATGCTATATCATCTTTTCTTCATTAGCTGATCAACTTCTATATTAAAAAATATCCCTATATTAAAAAATACCCCAACTCTGGGTATTCAGAGGAATGAATCCTTTAGGAAAGGACATATCTTTATGTGATACTTTAACTATCATTATGAAAAATATTTTATGTGTTTGAACCTATTGTATTTAGTATCCTTGCGTGCTCACGTACTAAGTCGTGTCAGTCGTTCTGACCCTTTGCGACTCTATGGACTGTAGCCCGCCAGGCCCCTCTGTCCATGGGATTTTCCTGCCCCCTTAGCACTGGGGGCCTTTTCAATTGATATCTGACTTGACCTGTGGCCTCTGATGGGGTCTTTCTTTCTTTCTGTGACAAGGTGGCCCAGGCTCATCTTGTACACGTCCTTCCTCTGATCTATAACCAGCCATTTCTCCAAGGAGCCTGGGTCCCTTTTAGTAGGAAATGGTGCTTAGAAGCCAATGAAATACACGCCAGTCTTTTCAGTGGTGGGAGCTGGCAACTGTACATTTCATTTGTTTAAGATAAAGTATATCATGAGTTTACACTGATACATTCAATTTAGAACAGTGAGGTTTTCACTCAGTGCCATTGGTTTTGTAGCGTTTTGCTTTCTTGCATGCTGTAATTGCTTTATTCCACAGTACGCATACGATGGTCTCAGAACATAATTCCACTGTTACCACTGACAATATATTTACTGAGAACAGTTTCGTTGGTTTTTTCCTTCATTTCTGGCCCACGTCCTTAGGGTATATCCCATTAGAGATATACAATAAAATATGGTGGTTTAAAATTTCCTGGTATCGTTTCTGTTTGTGTGGTTATGCCACCAAGAAGTCATGGAGTGAAGTTTATTTGTTTGAATTTGAAGCTGATTTTGAAAAATTTAGGCATTTAAAAATTGTTACGCCCACTTGTCTTTTCATATTTCTGCCAGTTTATCTTTGGAATGAATTCTTAGAACTGGAATTGCTGCTTCAAAGGGCAAATACATATGTAATTTTGCTAGATACTGCCAAATTCCCCTCAGCAGGGGTGTACCGTTTTACATTTTACTGGCAAAAAGAACCTGACTGCCCATCTTAAAGGTTCAGCCCTTACATTTATAAAGCATGTCAGGACTTGTTAATTGTTCTCTTAACAACATATTTTCTTTTATCCTGGTAACACCCCCAGACTATTGCCTTGTATGAATTTTGTCTGAATTTGGACCATCCCTGGTGCAGAGCAGGGAGGGAAATAGTCTCGGCCCTGGGCTGACCTCAGCATTCCTTGGTTTAGAAGACGTTTGCTCCTGATGCTGTGGTCTTTCCTCGGTGTGTGGAAGAGTGCCATTGGACACAGGATGTTCTAGGTATCAGAGGGTGTGTGTCTTAGTCGCTCAGTCACTTCTGGCTCTTTGTGACCCCAGGAACTGTAGCCTGCCAGGCTTCTCTGTACATGGAATTTTCCAGGCAGGAATACTGGAGTGGGCTGCCATTTTAGTCTCCGGGGGATCTTCCCAGCCCAGGGAGTGAACTCACGTCTCCTGCGTTGCAGACAGATTCTTTACTGTCTGAGCCACCAGGGAAGCCTGCTGGCAATGCCAGTGCAGTTGCCAAGGTGGCCTTGATGGTCTTGATGCCTCCGCAAAGGTTACATGACCCATGAGGCCTTTGCTTGAATCGTCCAGCTGAATGGAGGCTGCTTGATTCAGGGAGGAGCCACTTCTCCATGGTCCAGCCACATGCTCATTTACCATGGCCTGGCCTGGGGGTTCCCTGTGGGGCTTCACACTCCGGGCCCTTCACTCTCAGGGGAGCACTCCTCACCTGGGCCGCACGCAGGATTTTTCCATCCTCCCACCTCGCACCATCTCCAGCTCCCCTGGCCCTTCCCTCTCGGGTCACACCTGTGGCCTTCACATCACATCACAGGGCTGTGTGTCTACCTGCCTCTGCTCTGTGCCCTTGCCACTCCAGTGGCCCTCCTGACTCCAAGCATCCCTCACATCTCAACTCAGGTAGGTCCCTTTCTCAGCCACACCTTCCCTGAGCCTCAGCTTAGACCAGGTGTGTGGTCACTTGCTCTCAGAGAGCCATTCCATCTGTGCAGCTCAGGATTATCCATCGTGTTATGTCATCACCCGACCCCCTGTGTCTACCTTACTAGCCCAGGGCTTCATGAGACAGGAACTGTGTCTTTTTTTTACCATCGGACCCTTAGACATTTGCACAGTTGTGTCTGGCACAACATGCCTGCCAGATCCATTCTCACTGGGTGAATAAAGAGACTGAAGCGAGTCCAGGAAGGGCCTCTGATGTCTGTGAGACTCACCAGAAAAATCTAAAATACCCAGCTCTGGAGAAAAGTATATGTTTGCTGCTACAAAGTAGAATACTAACAGAAAAGAATGCTCTGAACCTTCCAAGCCGAATATACTCGGGAGACAGGGTCTAGAGTGAACAGCTTGTTTAACAATGAGTCTGATGTTTGCTTTCCTGTAGGACTGTGACTAATGTAACATGACTGTAGGTGTGATTAACCCTGGCGTTTGGGCCTTACCTTTTGCACTTATCCGTTTTCTTGGAAGTAAATCTTGGCTCCTAAGCTGTCATCGAAGTGGATGCTGAAATTGCAAAGACATCTCGGTGATAATAATGTGGGATATTTATGACAGAGCTCTTTGGTGTGTGTGGTTGTGATGTCTCTTCTGCTCGGTGTTACTGTCTCCAAGATAATTGTTGGGCTGTTTATTTGTTAAAACAACATAAACACGCACTTCAGGGGAGAATTCGGTGCCGTTGCGTGATAACCAGCTCTAAGCAGAGGATGATGAAAACGCTGAGATTTGCTCCCAGTGATTCAGAACTAATCCTGAACGAATACCCAACTAGGTCATAGACTTAGGTCTACAGAGAATAAGTACCTCCTCTGAGCCATTAAGACCTCGGAAAACCGTACAGCTTCTGAATGGGAGGAACTAGTTCATTTCCACATACTGTGATGACCTCAGGGAACCTCAGGCAGATTTTAGAAATGTCACAAATAAATTGAACACTGGTATCCTGAGTTAAGCAAGGGTCAAGAAGACAGCGGGTTGAGGTAGAGCACATGTCTTATGTGTGTATGTAGGCTGGCCAGGGAAGAATTTTCAGGTATATTTTAAGCCTTCTGTTTGAGCACATAACTCCCATTGACAGTAATAGGAATTGAACATCCAGACCAAGAGAGCAAAATGTAAACCAGTCCCGAGGGCAGGGTGTAAATTAGTCACGTGAAAGAAAATGGAACCAGGGATTCGCTAGGTGAGTCTAAGAGTAGGAAAACATCTTGAAACATTAATAAGCCTCACCTATTAAAAACCGGTCCAAAACCATCCTCTCAATCCTCTTAATGCTGACGGATGTGGCATTCCTCTCCGAGCAGTGTGTGTGACCAAGGAAATACACCATTCCTGGGTTTCATGCTCAGAACATCTTATAAACAAATGGACATTTTTTAGGAATTGGACATACCAACTGACATGGTGAAACAAGGAAAGTGAGTACATTCATCTAGTTTAGCTTCAATTCACTGAAAGCTTCAGCTCCCCACTCATTTAAATAAAAAGAAAATCTCTCACGTTCATTCACCAGGCTGTGCTGACACCATAAAGGCAAATTTTAATTCATTTTGGCCAGATTTTGACCATTTTGACTCATTTAGGAAGTCAAGGAAGTAGAAAATACTGGGTTGATTCCTTTCTCCTGTGAATTCCTCAGGTCACCTCTTAGAGGGATTTTTAGCCATAAATCACACCTACTTCCCTGGTTATTATATGCCTACCCTTTCATCCTAATCGCACAAAGGGAATGTCTTTGAAATAAATCCAAGAGGGTAGTTCTCAAACTAAGCTGATTAAAGGATCCCCTGGGGGAACTTTAAGAACACAGATTCCTGGATCCCATCCCAGATCCACTGAATCAGAGACGGGTGGTAGGGCCAGGAGCAGAGGTTCCTCGGGAGATTTGACTGCAATCAGCCCGGGCCAACAATCAGGAGAGGCTCCAGATTCTACCCCAAGAGAAGGAAGAAAACAATCACAGGGTCGAGTTTTACAGGAAGGACAGTAGCCTTTGTGGCCGCAGCTGAGTTATATTTCTAACTGCAGCTCAGTTATGTCTCTAAGTCCAGCTCGGACCCTCCTAAGGCCTGAGAGCATTTCCAGGCCCTTTACTTGGGAGCAGTTTCGGCCCAGTGTGTGCCAGGCACCCACGGTCCCAGTGTTCCTTGAGCAGCTCCGGGTATCTGCCTCCTGGAAGGAACATTATCTTCTGTCCTCTTGCACCGCCTTCCCCAATCCAGAGTTTTCCAAAGCCCAGCCAGAGACCTACCTCTTCTGTGAAAGCAGCAATGACTACATTAGCTTCTTCTCCCTCTGAGTATCCCCTGGGCTAGTTGGAGGCATAAAATTTAATACATGGTTGTTTTTTAATTGCGTCTGATCTGTTCTGTTCCCTCACCCTATTATAAGCAGCTCAGGGCTGGAGACCATGCTTCCTCAAAGTGTCTTTAACAAGGCTGGCTCACCATGGTGGCCTCGGAGCTCCAGACCAGCCCAGAGTTAGCATTCCAAGAATATTTGTTGAATTAAGGAATTTGCTGGTGGAATGCTTTTTGGAACATTCAGTAAGAAAACCACCGCCTGAAAGCAAATTACCTGTAATATGCTCCATTCTGTCCCATTCAATAAGCATTTAGCAGACATGTGCCCACTGCCTCCTGTGTGCCGGGCACTGTTCTGTCCTAGGTGCTGAGGATACAGCAGTGAACATCCCTCGTGGTGCACCAAGTGCTAAGTTTCAAAGGATGGTAAACTTAAAGCTCTTGAAATTGCTATTACAGTCCTGGAAACTATGAAAAACAGGACACAGACCAGTTCATTAAAAATCATATCTCCTGGCCGGGGGGGGGGGGGGGGGGGGGCGCGGGCGGCGGGAAGGAGAGGGAGGGATGAATAAAGAGAATAGCATGGAGACATATCACTACCATATGTAAGTTGATAGCCAGCTGGAATTTGCTGTGTGACTCGGGGATCTCAAACCAGGTCTCTGTGACAACCTAGAGCAGTGGGATGGGGTGGAGGGTGGGAGGGAGGGCCCAGAGAGAGAGAAACTATGGCTGATTCATATTAATGTATGGCAGAAACCAACAAAATTGGTAAGCAATTATCTTTCAATTAAAAAAAATAAAAATTTAAAAAAGAAGTAAAAGAAAAAAGAATCATATCTCCAAGAAACATAGGATGACAATCCAGAGCCTGTAATTGGATTTTGCAATATTATTGTTCAAAGTAGCCCAATGACCACTGAATCTGTTCCCTTTCAAAGCCCTCCTGATCACTTTTTCAGAGTGATCAGGGCCTCTACAACATAGGCATCATTGCTCATTTTAGGTTTGGTATTTCACGTTGAAAATTCCGTTTGTTAGCAGCATGAACAGAACAGGGTCTTGTCTTGCCCATTGGTCATTGGTGTCCTCTAATGCCGTCTCTTTGTGTGACAGAATTCTAGAGCCAGGATATCAAGACTTCACTCTGTAAAAGTTGATCTGAAGCCATCCTAGACTTGGTAATTTGGGTCTCAAGGGGAAAAGGTGTTTGTCTTGCAGAAACACGGTCTCTTTTTCTATTCAAGGTGACTTGGTTTTTTAAAACATGGTGAATCTGTCTGTCCTTCCTGTTCTGTGTTTCCCCTGTTGTTCAGTTGTTAAGTCATGTCCGGCTCTTTGCCACCCCATGAACTGCAGAACGCCAGGCTTCCTTGTCCTTTGCTATCTCCCAGAGCTTGCTCAAACTCACGTCCATTGAGTTGGTGATGCCATCCAACCATCTCATCCTCTCTTGCCCCTTTCTCCTCCTGCCTTCTATCTGGCCAAAGTATTGGAGCTTCAGCATCAGTCCTTCCAATGAATATTCAGGGTTGATTTCCTTTAGGATTGACTGGTTTGATCTCCTTGCCATCCAAGGGACTCTCAAGAGCCTTCCCCAACACGACAGTTCAAAAGCATCCATTCTTCAGCGCTCAGCCTTCTTTACGGTTCCCAGTAAGTGTCATCTTTTGCGCACACGCCAGCGTCAGGAGCCCCAGCATCTCAGCCTGACCCTCCGCCCCACCTCCTCTCTCGGGCTCGAGGTAATTACTGAAAGAACTGACAGCGGCAGGAGCAGCCCACAGAGATTTCTACCACCAAGCAATTAGGACAAGTTCCACAGACCATTGGTGTCACTTTGGGGAATAGTATTTTACAAACATCGTGGTGGGCACTTGATCTGAAGTCCCATGTCTTTTCAAGTAGGAATGAACATCAGAGAAAGAGAGGAAGGGGTGGAAACGTGAATGAGAAAACAGAGGGAGAGAAATTCATGCAGACAGGGATGAGGAGGAGAGGTGGAGAGAAAAAGAGACAGGTTAGGCTAGGGCAGTTTTCCATTTATCAGAGGAGACAGCCAGGGTATTCACTTAAAGGATCAATGAGCTGTTTTGACCCTGCAGCTGTCTCTGTATAAAGGATGATTGTCCCGTGGGAAGGCAAGTTGTTGTGCAAATAACAGCACCGGTGTGTCTCCAGTCAGCTTCCCCAGGTTGGGAGCTGTTCGCCCCCAGGCTGCCCCTGAGCCCCCAGCAGGTGACTTCCTATAACGGGGCACCTGGTGCTTGATCTCATTCCTTTCTCCTGGAGTCCAGGTCATTCTTGCCAGCAAAGGTAGGTTAGTGAAAATTTGGTCGTTACTTTGTGGCACCAGTAAGATGGATTCGGTTTCAATGAATGGTCTATCTCATGATGTAGGGTGGAAGACAGGCTCAGAGAGGCGGGAAAATAGCTTGTGTTCTCCTGCCTTGCTCAAAGTACATTTAAATATATCAGTTTTCTGGTTTCCTTGAGTAGAGGTGCTGTTGTATTCCGCCAAGGCGGGAGTCAGACCTGTTCCTGGGAGTCCAGAGTGGATTTCTGATTTGATGTTATTTTCATTTCTGGACTTCTTGCTTTGATGCCTATAAATAATTCCAGTTAAGAACAATTAGTAAATGACAAAATAGGCAAGATTTCCTTTTGAAACTTTTGTAAAACCTGATGATGAAACAGGCTTCTCAGGTGGCACTAGTGGCAAAGAACCCGCTTGCCTATACAGGAGACATAAGAGACACAGGTTCAATTCTTGGGTTGGGAAGATCTCCTGGAGAAGGGAAGGGCAACCCACTCCAGGATTCGTGCCTGGAGAATCCCCATGGACAGAGGAGCCTGGCCAGCTACAGTCTGTAGGTTCACAAAGGACATGACTGAGTGACTTAGTACACCCACACAACGAGAAAACAAATCAGAAAAATAAAATGATGGCAGTCTGTGCAGAAATTTTTGCTTTAAAAACTGGGTCACCCTGAGAGACCCAGAAATCTTGAGCTACATATGCCCACCTTGGTTGGCTAGCTATCTATATAATCAATCAACCACCTATCTATAGCTATATCTTATCTATCTATATATCATCTGTCAATTACCTATCTATATCTTATCTATCTAATCTAGCAATCACCTATATGCATATCTTACCTTATCTAGCTAATCTTTATCTAATCAATCAATCATCCACCTATCTATGTATCTATATATGTATGTATCCATCTATCTGTCATCTATCCATCTATCATCTGTCATCATTTTTCTAGCACAGGTTTGTTCACAGTCTCCCTGGGTTTTGGGCAATACTGCACAATGTCCTTACACCACAGCTCAGAGTCCAGCATCGGCCTATGATCCTTAAGGTTATGCCCCCAGACTGTGGGTTTGTTCCTGTCTTCAGGCTTCCTGAAAATTCTGAGAGCTGCAGCCCAACCAGCTTGTGCTAGAAGTGCATCTGCTGGGTGTGGCCAATGTATCTTGTCTTGGGAACAACCTGTTAGTCCCCGGCTTGAAAACAATTCTGCTTGTGAAGTTCCTGCAGACAGGCTGTTCTCTAGCACGATGCCAGTAGCAGCCTGCAGCTGACATCTGGGGCAGGCCTTGTGTTAGCTGTTGCTGGCACTCTGGATCCACCTGGGTCAATCTTGGGTCGCTTCCCTGCTACTCTGGCTCCAGGGTGCAGGTAGCCACGTGGCTCCTGGCTGGAGCTGAGCAGTGAGCCCTCACCCCCACATCTCCCCTCCAAAGGCTCCAACGAGAGTGCAGACCCCTGGGTCCCCTGCCACTTAGGACAGTCAGCTTGACATCGGCTCCTTTGTGCCCCGGGCAGGTGCCCCATCACTGGCCCTTCTCCAAGGACGACTGGCTTTCTTACCACCCCTAGTCTCCCACAGCGGGGAGACAGGAGCCACGTTTGCCTTTGGAAGTGGGGGGTGACAGTCAAACCGCTCAGCACCTGGGTTTGAGACAGCCCTGAACCATGTAGGCTCGTCCTCCAGAAACCCTGAGATCTAGCACTGGTGGTGGTAGGGGGGAGGTGGACCCCAGGGTGAACCCAGCCTTGGCCCCTGGGGGTGGTGAGGTAAGCCTGGGGTTGAGTAAGATTCGAAGCCTGTTGTTCATACAACTGAAAATTGGAGCGCGTTGACGGAGGTGGTCTTTCTGGCTGTTCAAGGAGCTTTGTGCTTTTCTCTCCCCCCTCCCCCGGGCACATGGGAGAATGGCATTTTCTCATCTCGCTGAACTCGGGCATTTGCGTGCAAGGGGCTGCGTTGCTTCTGAGTGTGAGTTTTAAAAGCCTAGGCTGTGCGGCACCCTCTCCCTTTGCCATGGCAACTGGCGATGTCCTAGATCCTGGTCTCTCCCTCCCGCTGCCCCTCCCAGACTGGGTCCTGGAGTGAGCGGCTGGCATGGGGTTCGTGTGACATCCCAGTGTGACCCAGCCCGTGGGGACCGCGGCACTGACCTGCCCCTATCCTGGCCGCCGTGGTGACAGGCAGGAGACAGCACAGTTCCTGCCCGCTTGTGAGCCCTCAGTTTCTCCTCCCGAGCACATGGAGAGACGTCTCTGCAGGGGTCAGAGGGCATGTGAGAGTGTGGCAGCCGTGGCCCTCCACGCACCCGCTCACCCTCTTCTCTGAAAACTTAGATGAAATACTGTTTACTCCATGAAGTCTTCCATAAATAGTGTAGACAGGTTTAGCACATAAAAACCCAGGACGCATGCCAGACAAGCGATACTCAACAATGCATCGTTTTGCTAGTATAGGTATGTCCCAAGCAATATTTGTGACATACTTACACTAACAAAATGACACATTGTTTATCTGACATGCAAATTTTTTTCATATCTTCTTTATTTTTTTTTAATTAAAAAAACTTTTTTTTTTTACCATCACTCTAAGGCATGTAGGAGCTTAGCATCCTGACCTGGGATCGAACCCATGCCCCCTGCGTTGGACGGTAGAATCTTAACCAGTGGACCACCAGGGAAGTCCTTGACATGCAAATTTAATTGGGCTTTTAGTGTTTTATCTGGCAACCCTCTGTTTAAAGCTCTCTTTCCTCTAAACTACACGGCATCGAGCTCTATTTATCACCTCCGCCTGGTGTTATAATAACCGTGACCTCACTTCGTCCTATTGGACTTTCAGCTTCTTGAGGGCACACCCAGATCTGATGCACCTTTGTATCTCCCGAGGCTCCAAGCCGTGACACCCACCCCAACACACACACACAGCACAGGTATTCATTCAATGAAACAGCTGGTTTTGAGTCAGCAAAAGGCTTTGACAGGACCTCAAAGCAAAAAAAAAAAAAAAAAAAAAAAAATCAATAGTGCAAGGTATTAGATATTTCTGTACTTTTCTGTTTTCCTGTTTCCTTCCAAAGGTGAGGAGAATCTAATATTTTACATCCTGCCACGGGAGTGGTTCCAGCAGCTGGAACGAAAGCCTGGCATCTTTTTCAGGTTGTGCTCATCTTTCCCAGCAGACCCTGTGCAGGAAACTGACCCATTCCTCCACAGATCTCCAGGCACCTCCGGGGTCCCTACACGCCCTGGGAAGGCGGGCAGCAATGCTGTGTCCCAGGGCTGGAAGCACATGCATCTGAAAAGCGAGCATCTCACGGAGGGTCTCGTGCCCAAGGGCCTCCAGCAGCTAGGTGACTCCCGAGGCACCTCTGCTGATACAGGTCCCACTAAAGACCTTGGGAACAAAGCCACAGGGACCACATGGGAGGCTGCTGGGCTGAGGGTCCTGCTGGTCTCCACCTGACCAGGGGTGCCTTTGAGGGGGCACACTACCCCACTTCAGCGGTGTTAAGGTCCCTGCAAGTGTAGTTCTGCCACTTAGAGAACTGTCACAGCCAAGACCCGGCTGAATGGTGACCTGTCTTTTTCTGCCAAGTCTGGGCTCTGGGGCAGAAAAGCATATGCCTTCTCCACGCTGCATTGTTCATCCTCCAATCACAGACACTTCATCCAGCATTGAGGCCCCACCAGCGGGCTGTGTCCTCCCCAAGCTCCTGGGACCTTAAGGGGAAGAAGGAAACTAACCCGATTTTCAGAGTCTTGTGAAATTTTAGACTAAGACTACAGCCAGCAGCAGATCCCTCAAACCCAGGTCGAAGCCATGAATCTTCAGAGAAGTTTATGCCCCCAGTGCCTCCCTCCACGTTGCAACATCTCCCCCAGATTAGTTCCAGTTCAGTTCTCCCTCGTCTCCATAACAACCTGTATCCCAGAATAAGTGGAGAGAGAGCCATAATTAACAGAACTGGGAGGAGGGTACTCTAGGTATTTCTTCATGGGGTTTCTTCTCTTCTTGGAGGCCCTGGATGTGTAGCTCTTGTATTTAGCCCCCAAATAGTCCCCCAATGGATTGAGGGGACACCAACGTTCTTAGCACTTAGGTCCAAGCAAATGTTGTCCCATAGCCAATGTTGATACAATGTGTGGGCACAAGGCAGGCGCAAGTGCACACAGCCTCTGGATAGAATGGGGTCGGGGGGGAAGATGGAGCCCGCATCATCCACTAATCACCAGTTCTCTCCTCTCACACATACCCCGTGTGATCATAAAAGGATGAAAGCAGTGACAAGGTCGTGTGACCTGGTGGAATTAGCATAAAAGAATTCCCAAAGGACTCAAACACACTATCCAAAAGACCCGAAAGGGCAATGGGGAGGTTCCTCCTGCAGTGTGGCCGACATCCTCTCCCCACAGAAGTCCAGGGGAGGGGTTTAGGGAACTCTGCATATGCAACAGGGAGATGGATGGGAGCACAGACACCCCCAGAACAACCCTAGTGAGCAACTGACATGAAGAACCCCCATGCAATCCCCAGCCTTGGCACAGTGCCCAGCACGCAGCATATACTTGCTGAATGAATGAGGAAGGAAGGAAAGAATGAAGGATAGGCATTTATCCCTTTTGTTATTTTCCTTCCTGAGCTCACCTGTCGTTGACACAGAACAGGACCCATTCAGAAGGTGAGGGCAGAACGTGGCGTGAGGAGAGGCGCCCAGGATGGACGTCCCCACCGGGTGTTCATCCACTCCCACTCAGACCCTGGGGCCCAGTTTTCCTTTGAATTTTCATTTCCCTCTTGGCATCTTGCAGAGACTCCTTGATCTCTGCCCCAGGTTCAGCCCTAGCACAAGTCAGACCCGTCCTCCTCAATGTCCGTGCAGCACCCTCTCTCCATTATAAGATACAGAAAAACTTTCTACAGGAAAGAGGCTTAGAGGCAAAAAGGTCCACATGCCAACCCAATGCATCAGATCGCTAAAACACGAATACTAGGCTTTCTGTCCTTAAAAACCCTCTTGGCCATTGCTACCAGCTCCTGCTCTGGTCTGCGATCATGTCACCTCCCCACCCCTGTGACCTCTCCTCCAATTTCTCCCCAACCCAGACTCCTGCCCACATGAAGCAGTGCCCAGGAGGGGCTCACAAGGGTGATGGGCAAACATGTACAAAATAAAATACATAACTACGGGCGGGACGGGGGATCGGGAAGGGGAACACATGTAAATCCATGGCTGATTCATGTCAATGTATGGCAAAAACCACTACAATATTGTAAAGCAATTAGCCTCCAACTAATAAAAATAAATGGGAAAAAAAAATACGTAACTACAGACTGTGATAAGGATGATGAAGGAAGAGTAAAGAAAGCTATGAGAGAATACCAAAGGGGTGCTGTGCGTGTGTGTGTGTGTGCATGTGTGTGGTTGTGTAAACAAAGTCCAGGAAGACTTCTTCATGGAAAGTTGACAATCTCTCAGTCAGGCTGTGCTGGGTAAAAGAGGTGATAACAGCCAACCCCCAAATCTCTGTGGCGCAGCCCATTAAAGTCTGACTTCTCTCTCACATTAAGTCAGCTGAGGTTCTGGGCTGCTCTCTGGCAGCTGCCCTCCACATGTGGCTCAAGGTTTAGGAGGCTTTGATCTGACAGCATCGCCCTCTTAACTTGTCTCCCATGAGCACTGCACGTGGATCGGCGCGTGGAGGAATGCGCTCCTCCTTTAAGGCATCTGCTGGGGTGGGGGTGGCGGGTGTGACACATATCACTGACCACAGCAGATATCACAGTCAGGCCTCATCTCAAGGGGATGCGAGCCCAGGAGAGAGAGCGAGAAATCTTGGTGAGTGATAGTGACGTCTACCAGGAGGGGGAGAAGGGTGTTCCAGTGGGGAGGAGCTCAGAGACGCGGGTGGGGTAGGATGGGTGGATGGAGGGTAGAGAGCAGAGGTGAAGTGGTGAGAGTTGATTAAAGAGGTGGTCAGGGCTCAAGTCTCATAGAGGAAGGGTATGCATTCTATCCTATCCCGTCCTGTTCTATTGCATACAACGGAACGCTTTAAAGCAAAGAGGGTATGATTTATTGTTTTAAAAAGATGGTTTCGGTTATTGTATGGAGAAATGAATGAAGAGGCCATTGAAATAGTCCAGGCTAGAAATGATAATGGCTAAGACTAGGGTGGAGAGAAGCAGTGTAATTGAAAGATAACTTGGGGGTAAAATTGATGGAGTTGGATGATGGTCACCCTGTGGAACTGATTCCCACACTGTGGCCCTCAAGAGGACCTCAGGTTCAACCAGGCTTAGAGGAGGACTGTTCAATGGCGTTTTAAAGAGCATTTGTGAGCTACATTGTTATTCTAACATACCACTGACACATTTATTAGCCATCTAGGCTCAGAGCTGCACGGAACCACAGAATATATATATAATATGTATATTGTATATATATACCCCCCAACTCCCAACCATACTAATACCTTCCTTGGCCTCTGTGACTCTGTAAATGAAGTCAGCATAGCCCAAACACAGGGAGAAAGATGGAAAAACCTTGCTTATCTATTTAATTTTAATTTGCTCTTCTGAGAAGTGGTGTGTTTTTGTGAGAGAGATGGGTTGCCTGGGAGATACGGTTCTCAGGCTGGGATTTCAGCTGTCTGCAAAGTAACATGGATGTTCCTTAGGATGTTCTCGGGCAATGGAGTGATGGAAAAGAGGCGGCAATCTGGGTGTGATGGCCTGGCGTGTCCCCACCACGTATGCCCACGGCAGGACTCATCACACAGACACATGAGTGGGTCAAGGTGCCCGCAGTGACTGCCCTGGAACCGCTCACTCCCCAGGAGTGGGGGGTGGGGGTGCTTGCCAGGTTTCCTGGTCACTCAGAGAGCTCAGGCCTGGACCCTGGGCTCCTGAGCTGTGGGCTGACGGCTCCTGTCTGGGCTGGTCACGTAAGCTCTGTGGACTTGGGGCAGGGGAACCAGGGCAACTGTAGGGACACTTGGTGAAGTGAGACTGCTGCTGATAGTAATTTTTCATCTCTGATCCCAGCATCTTGTGTCTGTGAAATGTCTTAACTTGAAGGTGAGGTGAAATCTCAGACCTTCCTCAGGTCTTGACCTAAAAAAGCTCTGTCACATTCAGAGCTACAAAGCACTGAACAAGGGGCCTGGGCTGATTCCAGAAAGATTCCTAAACACTGTGGCTTTTTTACCAAGGAGACCAGCACCTGTTTCATTAGGATCTAAGGCTGTTGGGCATAGATGACACGAATCTGAAAGAAATAATCAAAATGTAATCAGAATACATCTCCTTCTGCATTCCTTGTGATTACAATGTTCCCGGCCCTGAAGTCACTTGAAAATAGAAAAACAGCCTTAGCACACTGCTTCAGCTTCAGTATCTTACCTAAACCTGCAGTAGTGCTATAAATAGACCCATTTTACAGAAGAGGAGTTGAGGCTCACAGAGATGAAGCCCCTTGCCCAGATAGAAAGGACCAAAGTCCTCCTTTTGTTAAGCTAAATATATTCCATTGTACATGTGTACCACATTTTCTCTTAGCATTCATCTCTCAACAAACCTTTATGTTATTTCCATATCTTGGCCCTTGTGAGCAATGGTGAACATCGGTGTGCAGTTATCTCTTTGAGATCCTGATTTCAACTCTTTTGGATAAACACCCAGAAGTGAGATCGCAACTCTATTTGCAATTTTTTGAGGAAACTCCATACTGGTTGCCACAGTGACTGCACCATTCTGAATGCCCAGTACAATGTATCTATACACTGAGAGTCTTGCATCCTCACCAACATTTGCTATCTTCCTTTTTAAAAAATAATAGTCATCCACATAGGTGTGAAGTGATAGCTCATTGTGATTCGCATTTGCCTTTCCCTGATGGTTAGTGATGTTGAGCATCTTTTCATGTACCTATTGGCTGTTTGCATGTCTGCCTTGGAGAAATGTCTATTCAAACCCTTTGCCCATTTTTCAATGAGGATTATTTTTGTTCTGGGGAGATTTCTTCTGTTTTGTTTTGGGTGTTTTTTTTTTGTTTTTACTACTGAGTTGTAGGGGCAAATCTGATCTCTTCTTACCCCTGACTCTGCATCTTGCTGTTATGACCTCTTGCCTGGTGATGAAGACTTATAACTGATCTCCTGCTTTCCACTTTTGTCCCCTTCAGCTTATTCTCTTCACACTGTCCAGTCCAGGGTGGCCCTGTTAAAACATAAGTCATATCTGGATCCTCCAATGTTCAGAGAATGCCAATGGCACCAGGCCAAGATAAATAGCAAAGTCCTGACAGTGGGCCTCTCTGACTAAACAAACAAAACAGTCTAGGTTTTGCTGTGAAGGAATTTTGTAGATGTGGCTAAGATCTCCTGTCAGTTGATTTTAAGAAAAGGAAATTACCCATTGGATGGGCCTCATCCAATAAGTTGAAAGGCCTTATGAGTAAAAACTGAGATTTCCCAGAGAAGAAGAAATTCTTCAGAGTATCATCAGCTCCTGCCTGAATTCCCAGCCTGACTCATGGCTTCTGACTTGCCAGTGAGCCAATTCCTTAAAATAAACCTCAATATATATGAAGGATGCATCTATAAATAAAGATAGAGATAGTCTCCTTCTCTGGAGAACCCTGATCCATCCTCTAACAACTCTATGGTTAGCTCCATTTTACAGTTGAGGAATCTGAGTCTCAGGTTGAGTTAGGATATTTACTACAAGTCAAAGTTAGTAGCGCTTCCCAGGTGGCAACTCGCCTGCCAACACAGGCATTTAAGAGACTCAGGTTTAATCCCTGGGTCAGGAAGGTCCCCTGGAGAAGAACATAACAACCCACTCCAGTATTCTTGCCTGGAAAATCCAATGGACCGAGGAGCCTGGCAGTCTACGTGTCCATAGGGTCCCAAAGAGTTGGACAGTCTGAAGCTGTCCGACTTCAGATGACTAAAGTGACTTAGCATGCATGCACACACAGGTGGTTAAGAGGCAGAGCTGGGTCTGTTTCCAAAATCTGTGGTTTAAGCACCATATTCCAAGGTCTCACCAGGGTGGCTGGAATAAAAGAAGTCCAGCCAGGGAGTCCTAGAGAGCAAGTTGTTGTTTTTGTTTAGTCAGTCAGTCGTGTTTGACTCTTTGCAACCCCGTGGACTGTAGCCTGCCAGGCTCCTCTGGCCACGGGATTTTCCAGGCAAGAATACTGGAATAAGATGCTGTTTCCTCCTCCAGGGGATCTTCCTGATCCAGGTGTTGAACCCACGTCTCCTGCATTGGCAGGCGATTCTTTACTGCTGAGCCACCTGGGAAGCCTGGAGAAATGAGTGCTGGAGTGTATATGTCAGCTCTGTAGTTATTCCTGGAGGCTTCCCAGCAATCTGCGTTGAAGACAACTCTTGATTCTCAGAGCGCCAGTTCTGTCACGACCTTGACATTGCTAACAAACCAATTCTGGCTGCTGCTTGGTGCCTTCAGCTCTTTTGGCTGCACCTTACTGTGTGTGTGTGTGTGTGTGTGTGTGTGTGTGTGTGTGTGTGTGTGTGTGTGTGTGTGTGTGTGTGTTTTCTGGCCAGCTGGTCTACCTGCCTTTGTGTGTGTATGTGTGTGTGTGTGTGTGTGTGTGTGTGTGTGTGTGTGTGTGTGTGTGTGTGTTTTCTGGCCAGCTGGTCTACCTGCCTTTGTGTGTGTGTGTGTGTGTGTGTGTGTGTGTGTGTGTGTGTGTGTGTGTGTGTGTGTGTGTTTTCTGGCCAGCTGGTCTACCTGCCTTTCTGCAAATACCTGGGCCTGGCCTCAGCACACCTGTTCCCCACTGCAGGGTGACTCTGACTGGCCCACCCCCCCACATTTCTGTCTCAAGGGAAGGAGACATCTCACTCACCAGGGAACCCCAGGCACGTGGCTCAGTGCTTGACACAAACTGCTCTCTTGTAAGCACCGTTGAAGGAAGTGGTGAATAGCTGCTGTGAATGTTCCCACTTTGCAGGGGGATTGGAACTTGTCTCCATCATCCATTTCCAGGAAACTGCTGAAAAGGGGCCAATAGCCCCGTGACCTGAAGTTGTGATGGGGGCAGGTCTCAGATTTCAGCAGTGGGACGAGCTGCCAGTGATGAACAAGCAGCCTGCCGCTGCCCATTCTAGGTGAAGACCTTGCCTGGGGCCTCCACTGGCCAGGAAGACAGAGAATCCAGAGAAGTCAACCTGCTCCTGGGCGGTCATCACCCAAGAAATCCACACCTGCTGCACCCCCGGTGGAGTGCGCTGTCAGAGTCAATAAACGAGAGACGGATTTGGAAAGGCCTGTCAACGCATATGTAACAAGGGCAAAGCTTTAGAAAATGAGCATTCCCTTAGACTCAGTAAACATTCGCAAGACAGTCAGAGACAGGCCCTCAGGATGGAGTGGGCTGGGCCAGATGGGAGTGGGGAGAGCTGGGTGTTTGTCACAGGACAGGCAGGCTGTCACCCAGAGCTGGCTGGGGAATTCTCAGGGTCAAGTGATCTGGTATAACATGTAAAATCGTGCTACAGGGCAAAAAAAGAGCATTGACTTCGGAGTTTGATCATCTGGGCAAATTCTTGAACCCTCAAGGCCTTGATTCCATTGTTAGGGTAGTGGTAATCAGTGGCCTCCCTGGATTTTCAGTTAGGATTGCCTCGAAGCTCTGCTTGGACAGTGTGGATGTCCAAAGTCCTTGCTGACTTGTTGCAAAGCCCTGGGGCCTCCACCCTCATTCTCTCTCCCATTCCCATCCCGCACTGCCTCCCTCTCACCAGGCAGCATTCTGGATTGCAAACTTAGCATTTTTGCAGACCTCTAAGTTCTGGGCACACAGTTTCATAAGCATTAGAGTGGTAACCGACAAAAACTCTCCTCGTTTTAGTGTTAGTCGGCCACTTAGAACCTTCTTCTCAACCAGACCTCAGCCTTGGCCCCTGTCCTGTCCTTGCTGGGCTTGCCTTGCCCTGTCTCGACAAGAATCCTGCTAAGTTAGTATAGTGAGACCTCCTCTACCCTTGATAACTGATCCAAGATATAGGATTGAACTCCTTATCTCCCACCCTTGATACCTGACTATGCTGGCCTGTCTTCAGCTAGAATCCTGTAAGCCAGTTTAGCAAAAAGCCCTGCCCTTGATATCTCCTATTAGTCTTTCATCCACTTACCCCCTCACTCTTCTCAGTGCTTATAACCCCCGACTTGTCTTCAGGTGGGGAGCTGAGTCTGGTCTCTCTTCTATTAAAATAGTCTCAACATCTATTGCAGTAGTCCAGAATAAGTCTTCCTTATAATTTTAAAAATAATTTTATTTATTTATTCTTTATTTGTTGCTTCTTTATTCTTTCTTTATTCTTATTTATCTTTATTTATTATTTATTCTTTTATTTGTTTTTATTCTTTTATTTATGTATTTATTCTCCTGGCTGTGCTGGGTCAGGGATCAAATCCGTGTCTCCTGCATTGGCAGGTGGATTCTTTACCACTGAGCCACTGGGTGAAGCCCCTTTGGCAAGTGGTCAGTATATATTTGTATGAGAATCATGCTTTGAATGATTTTTAAAAACTACTTGGTCAGAGATGGGTGGAGGATATCAGAGAAGTCTGGTTTGTACTTATCTACTGGGGACCAAAAACCTGGACTCTGAGAAAACTTGGGGAGATCTAGGGATGTGGTCCTTGGGTTTATGGAATTCCTGGACTCTAGAGCAAATAAGAACATAACTAGGTTGTCTACTCAGCGAGGTGTCTCATTGTGAAGGCCCCACTGTTTCTTTTTTTCATATATTTATTATGTGCTTATTTGACTTACATGTAGCACACAGGATCTTTGATCTTCATTACAGCATGCAGGATCTTTCATTGTGGCATGTGAACTCTTAGTTGCAGCATGTGGGATCTAGTTCCCTGATCAGGGCTGGAACCTGGGTCCCCTGAATTGGGAGCACAGAGTCTCAGGGGCTGGACCACCAGGGAAGTCCTTGCAGTGTGTCATACTCATGAGTCATTGGGGGTTATCAGCGTCCATCACCAGTTCATAGACCTAAACAAGTCTCCCTGTATCTCTTCCCTGCCCATCTTTGCTGTTTTTGTCAGGGAGGCATCTTCTCTCCGTCCTCCAGGTTCTAAGTCCCGATGTAGCCCTTGGGTGGTCCTTCTCCCTGCTCTTCCTTGGCTTATCGGTTGCTCAGTTCCATCACTGCTTCCTTCAGCCTTGACTCTGGGAACTGCTCCTTCCTCTTTGTTCCCGCACTCAACACCCACTCCAGGTGCCTAAACTCCTGCAGACCCAGGTGAAGATTCTCCTGATTCTTCCACTTTTCAGGTTCTTCTCTCTCCAATCCATTCCCACTTGTTTTTTTTTTTTTTTTTGCCAGCGTCATCTTCTTTATAAAAACACTGCTCTCGCTTGTCATCACCATGTTTAAAATCCTCGGGTGCCTTTGCGGTTGTAGCTCAGATTCACACCTGGCCTTTCAGAAGTTTTAAACAGTAAAAGCCGAGTGAGGGGCTAGTTGGGTGTATTTTCTCCTCTGGGACCCCTTAGGGTGTCCCTGCCCACCCTGAGCTCCCCTCCCCCGTCAGTGGGTTCTAAGCACAGCTTGCCAAGACATGAGACCCCCTAGTAAATTGGTTAGCCTGTGAATGGGTACTAGACTCGTGAGCAGCCAGCGTGTGTGGCCTGGCAGAAAGATCTGCCCAATGGGAACAGTTGTGCTGGACAGAGGTCACTGGGCCAATCTGGTCCTTCCCTGGGAGTCTGACTCCAGACAGGGCAGTGGAGAAGAGTCAATAAAGGGCTGAGCCTGAGTCAGGCAATCTGGAGCTCTGAGTGGCAGCCACAGGGGTGGCAGGATGACCGAACTGCTCAAGCCACATGAGGTCCTGAATGATCCCCTGGTATCATAACCATGCATGTCTAATTTTCTATATCCTGATGCTTTGATGTCTGGGGCTTTGCAGGCCCTGCAGGGACCACCTCTGCTAGGCTTAGCCAAGACCTAGAGCTGCCAAACAACCCATCCAAGAACATGCCTTCCAAATACAAACCAACGAACCCAGAGCCCATGCCCCACCAATTCTTTATGGCGCTCACACTCTGCCCCGGCCACCACTAGTCGCCTGCCCCAACCACCCCAGGACACCCAGGGACCTTACACCTAGGGACAACTCTACAGCTCAGGGGCTGCTGGAATGACTCAAACCAGCCAATCCCAAACCCACTCACCCCTCCTGACCTGCTCCTTCTGCATACACCACATTACAGGCTCCTGCCCCTGCTCCATGCTGCAACCCCCTCCAGCCCTGGTGCTTCCCCTTGAGGCCCTGTGTGGTGTGGTGTGCTCGTCCTCTTAGGAACTTAAGTAATAAGCTATCCTTTCAGTGGAAATCATCTTCTGATCTGTTGGACTTGTGTGTGTGCTAAGTCATTTCAGTCGTGCCCAAATCATTGTGACCCTATGGTCTGCAGCCTGCCAGGCTCCTCTGTCCATGAGATTATCCAGGCAAGAATACTGGAGTGGGTTGCCATGCTGTCCTACAGGGCATCTTCCCGACCCAAGGATTGAACCCATGTTTCTTGTATCGCTTGCACTGACAGGCAGGTTTGTTTCCACCAGCACCACCTGGGAGCCCCCGCTGGACATATTATCCCTCAATTTTTCTGTGAATAAACTGGACCTTCAGACACTCTGTTCTCACACCCTTCTCCTGTCTTGTGGAGCTCAGCACCGTGGCTGTCCTGCTTTCCTTGGAGGCAGGACTGTGTCCTGCCCTCCTGTCCTTACCCGTCACATCTTAGATTCAACTCCTTCACTTCAGGTAAATTAAGTGGCTCTGTTCCTTGCAGTCTAAAAATACCAGCAGCAGAGATTCCAGATCTGACCTGTGCCTACTTCTCCTGCCCTTTCTCCCAGTGTGCTTCTCAGACCCTTCAGCTGCCACCACACAGGGTACCTTCTTATTCCTGAATGTTCCTGCTTTCCACACTGTGTTTGTGCAAGGCCTCCGTTAGGAATGCCCTCCTCCTCCCCTCTGCTGGCTAAACCTACTCTTCCTTCGAGGTCCAACTCCAGTCTCACCTCTCCTTTGAGGTTTCCATGACTTCATCATCATAGCAACCATGTCCTTCCTTGGACACCCGCACCCCCAACTGCCTGGGACATTTATAGGACAGCCCATGCCCCTCACACGGGCAGCACTTGCCCCTCAATGTTCTGGAGCTATCTCTCCCTAAGGTTTTACATTCTCTGGATGCAGAGACCAAATGCTTGATTCTGTGCTATGACAGGATGCATTTGATACCAACTACATCCTCCAAGCAGGAGAGGTGGGTTTGATCCTTCAGTCGGGAAGATCCCCTGGAGGAGGGCATGGCAACCCTCTCCAGTATTCTTGCCTGGAGAATCCCATGGACAGAGGAGCCTGGCGGGCTACAGTCCACGGGGTCGCAAAAGAGTCGGACACGACTTCACGACTAAACACCACCATCACCACTCACGTCCTCCACATCTTCCTTCTCACTGAGTTGAGGTATAAAATTCCTGGATGTGACAACAGGTGTCTCTGTGTTGAGCAGGGTCTGGCTGGGGGGAGAAGCCAGAGATCCACCTACCTGTTCACCTCTCCATCCTGGCCTAGACCACCTGGGTGGCGAGGCTGCCTGCTCCCAGCTTTCCCAGAGGAGACCTGCCTTCTCCTGACACTTCCTGACACTCAAGGTGAGCTCCTTTCCTTTTGTTTCCTCTCAGGCCTGGGAGGGAAGTGAAATGTAACTAAAAGAAACGAGAGAGGAGCTAGAGGACGCCAGGCGTGCAGGGACTCTTTCCTGTGAGGAGGCTGGGGCTGGGGCGGGAGGCCTGGAAATCAAACGGGTCCCTCACAGTCTGGTCTCAGGCTGACTTGTTTATAATAAAAACATTTGGTTTGACTTCCACAGAATCCAGCCCATGATGTAAATGCTCAAGCGTTTTAGCCCACATTCCTTGTCGTCCCCAGAGAAGTTCTGTTCAGAAAGCGAGAGGGGTGGAAACAAACAGTTCCTGGGAGTGTCTCCAGTCAGGGCCCTTGCATTTAGAGTCTGAGCCATGCCAATAATTTGGATACTAAAACTCAAGCCCTACATGTACCTTTTAAATGACAAAGCAATTATGTGTGTCCGAGGAGATGGACAGTGTCTCTTTAAACGTTCTTTCTGTTCCTCGGGTGTGTTGTAATCAGCAGATGGCCGGCCCTACCTTCCCCAGGGCCCCCCTTGTAGCAGACTCTTCTAATAGCTAATATCCTGCAGCGACCAAGGCCATTAGAAGGATTAAGCCATTACCCTCCTGTCCGGCAAACACACAACGCTCACAAGGGCCGCCTTTTCCCCTTCAGTTGTTGTTTTCATGGACGAATCAGGGCCTGATGATTGGTTGAAAAATCATAACAGGGAAGGCAGAGGGTTATGGTCATTCTTTTCAAGGACACCTCCCAAATAGCCTTGGGATTTGAAGGTCCTTTGTTAGAAGGAGGGCAAGTGTCAGTTTTGTGGCTCGAGCAAGCTCTGAAAGTACAAACAGCACTCAGACCTGTGCCCTCAACTCCAGAATATCCCATCCTCAATTTCTTGAGCATCAGGGTAAGCCTCTTTGCTCTGCCTGTTCACACGGCCAGACTGGCTGGGTTTGTTCTGCACAAGACAAACCGCCAGCCCAGCCCAGAGCCACGTCGCAGGCTCAGGAATACTCTAAAATATTGCCACCCAGTGGCACTTCCAAGGCATAACAATTCACAGCCAGGCAGCAGGGAACTGGGTTTCAGGAGCTGAAGGACCCAACCGAGAGGGGCCTGTGAAAACTGGTCTAGAACAAGCCTCAGAAAAGCATTCATCTAGGCACAAAAGCAGGAGCTAGTTTGGAACTGGCTACGTCGGGCAGGTGATGGAAACACGGAAAGAGACACCTGGGATATAAAGAGAAGAATGACGGTAAAGACGTGGTAAGGCTGAGCTGTCTTTTTCCAAATGGAAGAAATACACACTTTCTCTAAGTGGGAGCTGGAGAAGGATGACGGGGAGATGAATCAATGGAGCACCCTTTGGAGTCGGCCTCAATTCGGATGACTCAGTCTCTCACATGTCTGGATTTTTAAGGATCCTTGGGCTCTACTGATTTAGGGGACATCACCAGACTTGTTTCTTTACCCAGAGAAAAAGATCTCTAAATCTCCCTGCAGCCCTAACATTGTGAAACTTTATCATCCCAGAGAACAAGCAATGCAGAAATACTGGCAATATAAGCCGGAGGCAATCTATAAATCATGGGTGTCTGACTTCCAAATGCAAAATGGGAGAACATAAAAGATGCATCCATTTTCACCTCTCGATGACTCCCTGCTGGGACAAAGCTTGGAAGGTTTCCCTGCAGAATGCTGGGTTTCAGTAAGAACCTGTTGTCTCACGTCCCAGCATTAGCAGAGGAAGGCCAGCTCCCCGGGATCTGGATCTTTCTAGCACTTTCTATGGGGTGGAAGAGAGGTTGAGAGAGAATGGGATCAGAACGGAAGTTCCGCTCTATTAAAATGAAAGCTAAACCAGAAACGAATGAGTTAGACATTTAATGTGTGTGTGTTCAGTCGCTTTGGTTATGTCCAACCCTTTGTGACCGTACGGACTGTAGCCCTCTGGGATCCTCTGTCCATGGGATTCTCCAGGCAAGAATACTGGAGTGGGTTCCCATGCCCTCCTCCGGGGATCTTCCCAACCCAGGAATCAAACTTATGTCTCTTGCATCTCCTGAAGTGGCAGGCACATTCTTTACCACTAGTGCCACCTGGGAAGCCCTAGGTCACCCTTTTTGGTAATATTTTTATTTTGCTTCTGTCAGAAGGCAAGCTATTCCAAAGAAGTCAGATTCTGCTGGTTGCAGTGTAAGAATGCAGGTGGGAGGGAAGGGAAAGGCATTCAGAGTCCTCTAATCTTATCCGATAGCTCTCAACCAGCCTCCCTTGTCAGGATTTCTTGGGAAAAGGCACATGTGATCACGATTTTAAAAGACCGTTGGAATCCCTTTCCAGCCAAAGTCTGAAAGAAGATTTGGGTTCAGGCTCTATTTGAAGACACCCAGGTTGCACTTTCCCCTCAGCATTTAGGGTGCGGCGGTTTCTGCTTATCTAAAGTGCTCACATTGCAAATATGAGCAGCAGAGCCGGGGATTTAAAAGTCTGTCTTGATGGGAATTTGAACCGAAATATTCTGCCCACTGCCACTTTATAAGCTGGGAATCATCAAGCTGCTACAAATACCTCGAGGGGGCCTTGCAGTTGCTCAACATAAATCAGCAGAATGACAGGCAATTGACTTTGAAGACAGCTCTCACATGGCTGAGTGGCTGGAGCTGCTGGAGGCCGATGAGGGCATTTTCCTGTAAACATGACTGTGATTAGCGACCGAGGAAATAGGCAAACGGGCTCTGTCTGTCCGACCCCCGCCTCCCGCTCTGGGTTTTTCATCAGGCAGAAATCATCGTGTGATCCTGTGCAGCCAAGGTGGTGATTCTGAGAAAGAAGCTTGTGCTTTAATACCTGATGAGACCTTTTGATTTCCCCAAAAGATAGGTAAGATTACTTGATCTAGCTCTGTTTTTCTGGAGCAATAAAATGTGTGTGTGTGTGTGTGTGTGTGTGTGTGTGTGTTCAGCCGCTCAGTCGTGTCTGACTCTTTGCAACCCCAGGGAATGCAGCCCACTGGGCTCCTCTGTCCATGGAATTTTCCAGGCAAGAATACTGGAAGTGAATTGCCATTTCCTTCTCCAGGCAATCTTCCCGAACCAGATATTGAACTTGCGTCTCCTTCATCTCATACATTGGCAGGCAGATTCCTTACCACTGAGCCACCTGGGAAGCCCGGAGTGATAAAATAGGAGTATGGAAACCAGACCCTTCAAGGCAAAAGGAATTTGGTTTGTGTTCCATACTCTGCCTAACAAAGTTTGGCATAGCTCAGATTTTGGCCAAGTGGAAAGTGCACCTTTGAAAGGCTGGCCTTCCTACTGCCACCTGAGGTCACCTACTCACAGCCCTGGGGAGGTCAGGAAGGTGACATCAGTAGCTAAGCTGGCTGGGGGCCGAGGCCACCTGGAATGTGCAGGACCCTCCCAGGGAGGCCGGCTGACCCTGCTCCAGCCAGGCTTTTGCCAATGGAGGCAGAGAGCCTGGGGTTGGCATACCAACTGATTTTTCATAAGAAGCCAGAAATCAGGATTTTCATGAAACACTATGTGTGCCAAGGCAAATATGCCTACAGTCCAACAGCAACCTCTGGTGAAAAGGGAAACCCTCCTATACTGTCAGTAGGAATGTAAATTGCTGCAGCCACTCTGGAAAACAGTGTGAAAGGTACTCAGAAAACTACGTAGAGTTGCCATATGGGTCCAACAATCCCATACCTGTGCATATACCCGGGCCAAACTATAATTCGAAAGATACATGCACCCCTACGTTCATAGCAACACTATTCACAATAGCCAAGATGTGGGAGCAACCTAAATGTCCATCAACAGATGAATGGATAAAGAAGATGTGGTAGATACAGAAAATGGAATACTACTCAGCTATAAAAATGAATGAAATAATGCCATTTGCAGCAACATGGATGCAACTAGAGATTATCACACTAAGTGAAGTAAGTTAGAAAGAGAAAGACAAATACCGTATGATGGCACTTACATGTGGGATCTAAAATATGACACAAATGAACATATGCCAGAGACAGAAACAGATGTAGAGATCAGACCTGAGGTTGCCAAGGGGGAGAAGTGGTGGGAGAGGAATGGATTGGGAGTTTGAGATTAGGAGATGTAAGCTATTACATATAGAATGGATAAACAACAAGGTCCTACTGTATAGCACAGGAAGCTGTTATTCAGTTTCCTGTAATAAACTATAACAGAAAGGAATATGAAAAAGAGTGTGTGTATATATATACATATATATATATTAATCACTTGGCTCTACAGCAGAAATTAACACAGCATTGTAAATCAGCTATAGTTCAATAAAAGGAATTTTTTTAAAAAAAACAATGAATCATGTGTAGTGACGGGGCTACCTGCGTTTTGGTTCCTCCAAACTCATTCCAGTTATACCAAGCCTCTGAGTTGTTTGTTGCTATTGTTTAGTTGTTAAGTCATGTCTGACTCTTTGTGACTGACCCCATGGACTGTAGCCTGCCAGGCTCCTCTGTGCATGGGATTTCCCAGGCAAGAATACTGGAGTGGGTTCCCATTTCCTTCTCCAAGGGATCTTTCCAACCCAGGGATGGAACCTGTGTCTGTTGCATTGGCAGTTGGATTCTTTACCACTGAGCCAGCAGGGAAGCCCTCTGAGCCATTTAGAAGGATTTAAAAGGAGAGAGAGGGGTCCCATAGACCCCCTTACAAGAGAATACACAGTCCACCAGCTCTCTGCATCTAGAAGAGGTGGTGTTTTTTTTTTCAAATTTAGATCTTTCATGCTGCAACTTCAGGCCCTTCTTTTTATTCTCAGTGGAAATTCAGCACAACCGACCATCCTTGCCAGAATAATCATAATTCACATAAGAATTTTAAACTCCATGGGCAGTTAGCAGAAGGTGATAACTGTTGATGGCTCTGGAGCCGTTCCCTTGCAGGTAGCATGTGCAGTGAGGGAGCGAGAAAGCTCTACTGAGCCTGGGTCTGGTCACCACCATTTGTCCACCCCCCACCCCTTAAAAAATTTTGGCCGCACCCTGCAGCATGTGGCACTTTAGTTCCCTGACCAAGGATCAAACCTGCTCTTCCCGCGCTGGAAGGCAGAGTCTTAACCACCGGACCTCCAGGGAAGGCCCCATTTGCCTTTTATAGAAAGACTGCCCTCTGCCTTGCGGGTCCTCTCCTGAGAAGAACAGGTTCTGGCTGAGTGTAGGAAAATGTGTATGTCTCCTCCCGGTTCTGCTCATCTGAGTCTCAAAGCCTCTACTTGCCATTTGTGTGTGCCTTGGGGCAGATTTCTTCACTTCTCTAAATCTTGGTGTCCTCATCTGTAAGACAGGGATGAAAACAGTGCTTGATAGAAAGACTTCTGGTGAGAAAGAAAGGAAATGGTCTAAGTTAGCGCCCATCTCTGGTCCTGACCTGTGGTGAGTCTGGAAGGAGCAGCTGAGGGGTTAAGCTGGGTGCAGTAGTGGTGGTGATGGCTGGGGTGAGGGAGTCTAGGGGGGTTCCAAGTTTCTGGGTGACTGGGTGAGTCATGGAGCCATTAATCAAGACAGGTGAGACCAGAGAAAGAGCAGGTTGAGAGACACATAATCCGCTTAGCTCATGACATACTGAATCAGAGTCACCTCAGAGCTTTGAGGCAGAGCTGTCCAGCTGGAAGTTGAGATGTGGGTTTGGATTCTCAGTTGGGACTATCAGTCTCGGCTTGGAGGCAGCAGTGGCGATTGTGCATAGCTGATGTAGCCTGGAGAGAGTGCTGCTTCAGAGGCGAGAAGCGACCATGAGGGGACTGAGACCCCAAACCAGAGGTCCAGTGGGAGGGGGGACAGGGGAGAGACCTGAGAGGGTGCATCTCAGAGAGGTGGTGGGAGGAGCCCACAGAAAGAGTTTCCCGGAAGCCATCAGAGAAACGGAGGACGTAGTTCCATCCTCGAGAGGTTTCCAGTGTGATGAAAAAGCCAAAAGAAGCACTGGCAACAACCCAAGGACTTCAAGATGGTGTGTCCAGAGGGGTGGGGGGGAAGGACCCCCAGAGAGGAGTGTTGCTAGAGCCCGGACACCAGCCAGTAGGTGCTCCTGGGGGCTGAGCGCCGTCTGAGGTCATGGAGGTGAGAACAGTGACAGCAGACGTCTGGGGAGTCCACACAGCTCAGGGGCCCACACTGGGGGGGCTCTGGGAGAGGCCCTGGGGGGTTCTCTGGTGGGGAGTCCTGCATGTGCCTTCTGTCTACAGTAAGGGCGCTCCAGGGTGGCATTTGCTTGCTCCCTGCTGAGCACTCTGGGGCCCGAATGGTGAACAAAGTCTATAGACCCCCATCTCCCAGGAAGGCAGCAGTCTCTCTCTGCCTGTTTAGGGCTGACAGCAGGTGCCACAGAGGCTGGAGGGTCGGGGGGAGCCCGAGCGCTGGGAGGAGAGCGGGGCCTTGGCGTCACTGTTTGGGGCTGCGTGATGGTGCGGGGGCTGGCGGAGGGGCCAGGAATGGCCGGAGCCGAGGACCCTGGCATACGGCTGGAGGAACGCGGGGAGGGATGGAAAACACCAGAAAATGAAGACAGATGTTTCAGAGGGGAGATACTCTCTCGTCATAGGAGGCAGCCGTTACATCTTTGCTGATGGGGAGAGGAACCCATCAGACAGTGCTGGAGGCATTGAGGGCCAGCGAGCGCGTGCGCTCAGCCCTGAGCCTGCCCTGGCCCTTCGCTCTGTGCAGCCGGGACCTCCCTGCCTCCCTGGGGAGGTGGCAGCTGGGGGACACCATGCTTTGGGGAAAATCCGGGGGCCTTGCGTGGGCACACTGGATGGAGACACAGGCCCGAACCACATGGCAGGGACCTGCCCTCCCCAAGTGTCGGCAGCCCACGGAGGCCCCCGCCAGACAACCCGGGTCCTTCCCAGGCTGCAGCAAGGCTCCAGATGAGGGGGCTCCCCAACCGGCCTCTATTCTGGGTGTCCCTTTGAACGTGAACCCCGCAAAGGCAGAGCCACAAGGAAACAGCAAAGGGAGCAGGTGCCACTGCAAAGGGCAGGGGACAGGCCCCCGGCTCTTCTTGCCAGGCCACCCGTCACGTCTGAAGCAGCCGTCTTTGTTCTGCGCCTCCTGCCTCCCTTCTCCCACATGAAACTGCTCAGGAGCCACGTCAGCTCCCAGTTCCGACTCGGAAAATATAGCAGCACACAATATGTTGTTTTGGCAGAAAGCTATGAATCTGAGTATGGAATGTCTGTCACGGGGGCCCATCCAATTAACTCACTTGTCGAGAAATCAGAATAAATCGTTGAGAGGAGGCTCTGCTCAGACCTGTATTTCTTCCTCCTTCTCCTGGTTCAGCAGGTGTGGTCCCCCAGGCCAGGGTGATTCAGGGCAGAGGAGGACAAATACACATCTTCCCTGTGGTTTTCCCCTTCGAGGGAAGAAAGGGGCACCATTTTCATGCATCTCAGACCTTGGAATTCTGGTGAACGGTTTATGAAAGCGTGGTTGGGGCAACCTCAGAGTCCCAGGCTTACTGCTTTGGTTCAGTCTGAGACAAGGCCTGGGCCTGACCCCAGAAGGTTTCCTCCCTCCTTAGGTTTTCCTCTGTGGCTGGTGGACTTTGCTGTAACCAGCGAGCAGGGTGGGATGGAGGGGACAGCCAACCTGACCAATGTGTCTGCAAGTCCTGGGACCCCTGGATGTTCCCCTGAAGGGGACACTGGTCCCGCCCCCACCTCCAGTTTGGGAACTGATGTGGCCCCCAGGGTGGGTTTCTCAAATGGCTCAGTTTCTCAAGTGGTGAAGAACCTACCTACCAATGTAGGAAATGCCAGAGATGTGGGTTCAATCCCTGGGTTGGGAAGATCCCCTGGAGGAGGAAATGGCAACCCGTTTCAGTATACTTGCCTGGAGAATCCCATGAATAGGAGAACCTGGCAGGCTACAGTCCTTGGGGTCGCAGAGTCAGACACAACTGAGCACACACACCTCACGTGACCCCAGGGTAGCCTTTTTTTGCAAGAGGATCTGCTCCACAAGCAAGGAGGCCCTTGAGAGAGAAGCCCCCTGAGCACATGCAGGTCATTCTGTGTGGGTTCCGCAGAACCCCGAGCTGGTGCTTTCCCAGTGCCACAGTTGCCCCGAGGTGATTTCAGGGGTGTTCAACCGACAAAACTCTGCACAGAGACCAGCTTCCTTTGAGCTTCCTCCCAGGGCTCTCTGTCTTTACATCCTTGCTAAGGTGGAGGTGAAGTCCAAGGCTGCTTGGCACAGCACCTGCATCCCTGAGTTCTGAAGCACCTAATGTGATCGAGTGTCCCGCAGCCACAGGGGCAGCCCCCGGACCAAGCCTCAGCAGCTCCATGGTGCCCGCACTACCTGTCCCCAGCCTGGAGCTTCTGAAAAGTGCCCTGCCACCATCCCGGGGCACCCATCCCTGGCCTCAGCCCCCCGCATGGCAGCCTCGCCGTCCCGGCATTCACACACTCGGGTTTTACATCCCTGCTCCCCCCACAGTGGTGCCAAAGTCCCATCCCAGGAAACCAGGCGAAAGTATTTTCTTGACCTTTGCTCTTGGAGGCAAGCACCCCTCCCCCCAGCCTCCACTCCACCCCCACCCCCGTAATGAGGACCCAGAAGAGGCAAAGGGCATCTTGTCAGCAGCGCTGCAGCCCAAATTCCGCGTTCTGGGCATCAGTCAGGAGTCAAAGGCTCCTTCCTCAAAGGCTGCAGACTAAGTTTGCCTTTGTGCTGCGGTGTGGCTTCCATTTCAAAGTCTCCATCAGCGAATCGCGTGAGTCATTCCTGGAACCTTCAGGAGTCTCCATGGTGACAGGCTTGAGTGGGCCCAGGGAAGCCAGCATTCACTCCACTTTCCAACTAGTTCCTCTTCTCTGATTTTTTTTTTCCCTTCTTTTCTGTTCTTTTTCAATAGAAACTGTGGCTGAGGCTTTAGCTTTTTTGTTTCTTAAGCAAATCATAAAATGGGAACTCTCAAAGCTCCTTTTCTATTTTGTCAAAAAAAAACATTCTATATAAATATGTATGCTTGTCTTTACCTGCCTTTGTTGAGGCCATAAAAAAACAAAACAAAAACTATGCATTTGTGGGCTTTTTGCTTTTTTTTTTTTTTTTTTTTGTTTAGTGTTTTGAGAAAGGGCCTGATTTTCCTGTTTATCTCAATAAAAAAAGGCTCTGGGTAAACCTGGAACAGAGGGGCTAGCAGCATCAGCCCCAGTGGGTAGAACACCTCCCTAGGCCATAGGCCACACAGCAGAGGTCGACCAGAAGTCTGAAAATACCACCCACTCATGGTTTCCAGAGATGTGCCCCTAATTCTCTTTTTGTGATGTTCAGGGCAAACGGTACTCTAGGCCCATTAGGGAATGAGCAAGGACATCACTATCTTGGTCACAAGAATCTGAGCAGGAATCTAGGGGATTTCTTTTTTTTCAAAAATGACTAAGCATTAAAAGTTGACCCCAGTATAATGAGCACTGATCAACCTAAATATATTTATATAACTTTGTGGGGTGCAAATCCTGTATCATAGTAATATGTCACCTAAACACCCCCACATCTGCAGGTAGCCATGAGTGTGCAGCACGTGGACCGCCTGAATATGGCCACCTGAATGCCGCTGCCTCCGTCGTCCCCTCGGCTGTGGCAGGACACTCAGCCCCCCTGAAGCTCTCCCACCATCTCTGGGGTCTCCAGGGCCATGGCCTGTGTGCTCTGCTCTGTCGGTGCAGCCGGTCTCCGTGGCGGTTACCAAAGGCTCCGTGTGCCGAACCTTGGCAGGACGCTTGGCAGGGGGGATGGACAATGGCCTTCCCGGCTGCATCAGTCCCTGACGAGGTCCTGAAGCAAGGCCACTCTGACCTCCACACACCAGCCTTCCAGTCACTGCTTGCAGTCTTCTGCCCTCACCTTGAACCCAACCTTGCGTCCAGGAGCCCTGCTGAGTAGAACCTGTGTCTGTGGAACTAGAATTTCTCTGACGGTTGAGGCTGTTCTCATGGGTCTTGCTAACTAAGTCTTCCTCTGGTTCTTTACATTTTTTTGGGGGGGGGGGTGGGCGGGGAGGGGAGGCATGGTCACAAAGACTTTCAAAAGGGTAGTATCAATAATAAGCCCTGAGCTCGCTCTCAGAACAGTGCGTGCACTCATGCAGCATTTCATAGACAAACTCTGAAGTTTACAGACGTGGGAAGTCAATGCCTGGGCCTCTGGGTAAAAACCCTGCCGAAGGAGGAATTTTCTAGCAAGAATTTTCATAGCACTGCTTTGTTCTCTGGTCCAATCTAACTCACCAGTGTGCCAGACACCCCCAGTACAGCTGAACCCCCACCGTGGGTGCACCCAGGCCTCTGCTGAGGATCTTCACACATGCACATGAATTTCCAAGTCCCTTATTCCACATATGCTGTCTATAAATAAGCATATACAAGAAAGTATTTCCTACTCAAGCCTACTCTTCGGGGGCCTCTTGTAAAGATGAGTCTGGCTCTGTGTGGAAAGGCAGAAAAGCCAGGCTGCATGCCAAGCCTGACAGCCCAGGACTCCAGCATTTGGGGTTGGAGGATCCAAAAGATACGTGTGTGGGTCCTGAACTGGCTTGGATTTTTTTTTTTTTTAAATCACACATACAATTAATTTTTCTATTTTTCTGCCTGTTATTCTCTTTGCTGTGAAAAAGCTACATCTAGAGTAAATTTTTCCTATCCTTTCCCTGCCCTGAAATTTGTCCTCAAGCTCCAAATGTTGGGAGGGTACTTGTATCCGTCTCCCAGGACTGCTACAACAATGACCACAAACTTGATGGCTTGAAACATTTTTCCCCTCACAGTTCTGGAGGGCAGACGACCAAAATGGAAGAGCCGGCATGGTCGCATTCCTGCGGGAGGCTTCAAAGAATATCTCTTCCTTCTTCCAACTTCTGGTGGCTCCTGATGTTCCCGGACTCCGGTTTCTGCCTCCATCTTTCCATGTCTTCTCCTTCTTGCTGCCTGTCTCTCCTCTGTGTTTCTCTCTCTCTTTTTAAAGTCTATCATTTTAGTTTTTAAAAATATCTATTGATTTGGTTGTGTTGATTCTTAGCTGCAGCATGCAGGATCTTGGTTGGGTCATGTGGGATCCTTCATCACAGAGCACAGACTGTCTAGATGTAGCACATGGGCTCCAGAGGGCACGGGCTTAGCTGCCCCAGTGCATGCAGGATCTTAGTTTCCCGACCAGGAATCGAACCCAAGTCCCCTGCATTGACAGGTGGATTCTTAACTACCGGACCACCAGGGAAGTCCCTGTGTGTTGCTTATAAAGTCATTTGTCACTGGATTTAGAGAACACCTAGCTAATCCAGTGGGCTACAGTCCATGGGGTCACAAAAAGTCAGACACAAGTAAGCAACAAGCTAATCCAAGATGACCTCATCTAAAGATCCCCAATGTAATTATTGATTACCTTTGCAAAGACCATTCTTCCAGAAAAGATCATATCCATCCCTTTGGGGCCACCACTCTAGCCCCTATGGTATGGTTCATTAACATACCCAGGATCTCACGGTACCTGGCCCATGGTCATAGCCCAGGTGTCTGTGCATTTGTGTTTGATGGTTTGGAATTGAACTTGGCACCCAGGTGTTCTATCTGTCTGATCCTGAGTAAAGATGGTTTGTGCTGGGATGAAGCTTAACGTCTTCAGCCTTCCTTGACTATGAAAATAGCTACTGAATGAATTAGAGCATATACTTTCTTGCTTTTCCTGAGTGATTTCTCATAGAGTTTTTGATGCCATTGTTTCTACCTACTACATTTAACATGTGCAGGAATTATCTGGGAATAAAATAAGTTTGCAAGTCTTTTTTTTTCCTCCCTTGAGGGTCTTCTCAGATCCTCAGCGTCTGAAAAGAAGTTGGATTTTATTTATGAGAGAACCTTTTCTGTATATATTTAATAATATTTATTAGGATAAAAGAGATACTCATTTAGAAGAGTGCAACTGTATGTTTTCATGTAGGCGATCTCACTTGTCATCTGGCATTTCATTGACACCTAATATTGACTTCGTTTAGATAATACACATAAAAAGGAAGTGATCAGCCTTTTCTTTCCTTAAAAATACATAATATATGCCATAACAGAGCATAAATGAATATATGATTTCCCCCTACCCTGGAGAGTCAAATTTTAAGCTTCCAATATACCATGACATCTCGCCACCCTCCCTACCTGGAATGGTTTTATTTGACAAGGTTAAAGGAGGCAGTGAGAAGTCTGGCTTTGCCAGCAGGAATTGTTGAACACAATGTTTCCCTATGAATATAATTCCCACAGTACATACCTTGTGATTTCACGAGGCTGGTCATATTTCATGAAATGTTTGGAATCTGGAATCCAAAATTAGGGCAGGTCCAAAGTCATTGTTTCCTACTCATAGTGTAAATGAGTTCAAGTTGCTTTATTTGTGGTTTTGGTTACACATTCTTTTAAATATAAGACTTTAAGAGGGGACTTTATTAATATTTTTGTTATCGTTTATTCACCTTCCAATGAACAAACCAAAGAATCAGAAGAGAGCTGGAGAGAAAGCGGGTTCATTGCCTCAGTTGTCACATCACATGCTTGGGGAACAGCAGAAACACACAAACCAGACGGCCACCCGATCAAAGCACACTGCCCAGCACAGTCAAGTTTAAAACAGGAGTGTTTGTGGTGAGGCTTGAAGTTTAAGATGCATTAACATCAAGCCTTTCAACTTCACATAGTAATAAACCCCAGCAACAACACCGCATCAATCAACTAAATAAGACTTCTCTAAAAAAAGCCTACACGTACCCCCAAGGGATCCCTGTAGACAGATTTCATGTTCAAGTTGAAAGGACGATTAGAATTGCCCCTCCTTGTCCTGCCCTCTGCTCTCTGAACACTCTGCAATTTTCTTTCTTTCCTGAAAGTGTTTTAGCTCATCTACAAATAGTCTGGCTCCTCTGCAAAAACTGGCCCTACTTGTCTCCCACAATTAGTAAGTCTCATTGTTTCAAAGTTACTGTGTGTTTGATTTTTAAGCTCCCTGACAACTCTATGTGGTTTTAATTAACTTCTTGGAATACAGCTGTTTTAAGCTCAAAGGTTTCTAGAAAAAAGTTAGCACAATCAGATTGTGCCAATATGTGTTATAAGCCTTTGGTAAGCTTTTTCCTTGCTCTAACTGGCTGCAGAGACAGAAGGCTATTTATTTATCAAAGGCTGGCTTTTCCTGTATATCTTTGATTCCGAATGAGATTATTTTGTATTAAATTGGGCCCAGACCAAATAAGGTGTAGGAAGAACAACTGACTCTAGCTTTCAAAACTATTTTTGGTTGCAGTCGCTTACAAGTTTGATATCTGAGACCCATCTTCTTTACAACGCTTAGCTAGTGTTTGTGACATAGGTTTTTAAAAAACACAGTTTCTTGAGCACTTTCAATGCACTTAAGTGTTAGGCCCTACCTGTAGGCTCTTTGAACTTGCCAGATACAGAGTAGCCACATGATTCTTTGTCCATGAAAGTGGATGGAAGGTGGGATGCCAAGACAGCAGGTGTAAACCAGGACATCCTGGCAAGCAGGTACACAGGGTCCCTGCACACAGATTGAAGTAGACCCCCGCTGGGCCACTACCAAGGGCTTTTGAAGGCCCCGTGTGGGCTAGAAACATTGCCAACTTTCACCTGCTGGTCATTCTCACAAATCTGGGCATCTTCTCTTCCGGAATCATCCATTACTTCCTCCCTGGTCCGTGGGTCTTAGTAACCACTTCTGGACCCCAGGACACTTGCACCAGAAGCCCTCCTTCTCCAGAGAGTGTTCCCAGGCCTCTTTCCTATCTCCATCCATGGAGATCCTAGATCCTAGTGATTGTTTGAGACCTGACTCAGTGGTGTCTCCTGTAGGCAGGAGCAGTCAGGGAGCATTGTGTTACCTAAGCCCCCACAGGGCTGGATTTGTGTCCTTAGTACACCTGTCTCTTCTAATTTTGTTACAATTTATGCACAGTATCACATTCTCTGCTGAACCCAAAGGAGGGACCACTCACAAAACCTGACCTCTGCAGCCCTCCCTGCATTTGAGTCCCTCCTCTTAGCTGCTTCTCATCTTAATTATGATCTTTTTGGTGTATTCTTTTCTAAAGTGAGATAAGAAGCAAGCATACAAGAAGACTGAAAGCTTTGTTGAACTTGGCATTTGCGAGGAATAGGCTCCCATTATTGCTGGATTTGAATGCTGGCTTCTCCAACGAAGAGCTGTGCAATCTTGAGCCAGTCACTTAACCTCTCTGTGCCTATAAAATGGGACTAATAATGGTTTCTACTTCCTAGGGCTGTAATGAGGACTGAGTCCTCACAGAACAGAAAATGATGATATTAAACACTCAGTATGTTGCAGGAAGGGGGACGCTTTCCAGGGCCTGAGAGTGGGCTCTTGTATAACATTTCAAAATGAATTATCCAAGGAAATGCACACACTGACAAAGCAAAAGACTATATTGGTGCCCAAATGGAGAGCAGGAGGGTGAGGGAACCCAGGAGGACTGCTCTGCCACGTGGCTCACTGTCTCAGGTTTTATGGTGATGGGGTTAGTTTCCAGGTTGTCTCTGACCAGTCATCTTGCTTGGTCCGTATTGATCTGACTCAGGGTCCTTCCTGGTGGCACATGCACTGTTCAGTCATGATGGACACCGGTGCAAAAGGTTCTGGGAGGTTAGTAGGACACATTATGGGCTGGTGCCTCCTCCCTCCTTCCAGCCTCTCCTGCATTCTCCCGGTTAGTTTCAGCACTGTGTTCCTTATCGGGACCTCCTGTTGTGAGACAACTCATGCCGGTGGTTATCATCATGCCTGGCCAAGGCAGGTGGTTTCAGGCAATGGTTCCCTAACAACTATCTCAGCTTTTGTTATTGCTCAGATTGCATCTTCTATTTCTTGAGACTTTATTCATATTATCTTAATTGCACTGTAACTAAAAGGAAACCAAAGCTATCAACACATGTAATATAATGAAGCCTGATGTCCACTGAAGAATCATGGTCTTAATGATCCAAGGGCACCTGATGTGACACAACAGTGAAAGTGAGGGTTGGTTACAGCAACAAAGCAAAAGCAGGCCGGGCCACCTCCTACCCTGGCACCTTGAGGTCGGAGAGTTGAGGTGCTGGGTCTCTGCCAACATGTAGAATAGGAACATGATAGTTTCTACCTCGCAGGCTTGAAGAAAAGGTCAACTGAATTGATGCATGTAAAGCAGTTGGCATGGCATCTAGTGCATAAAGGCACTTGGTATAGATTGGTTATTGTTCTCAGCATCCGTCCTGGAACTCAAGGTGACTATTGTTTGGAGATGTGTCAGGAGAAAGTGTCCTCATATACATCCTTCAACCGTGGGGGAACCTATGTATCTCCACCAGGGGAAATTTGACCAGAAACTGAGAAAGCAGGGCCCCTCTTTTTATTAGAAACACTCGGCTCCTCCGCCTCTGTGAACATCCCCTGAAGGAACGACAACATCAATGGCTGCAGAACCATCAGGCTGAGACAGATACAGGAGTGACCATTAGCAACACAAGAGGGGACAGATTAAGGCCGTTAAGTCACAGGCTGGAAACAGACAGGAAATCTGTATTAATCACAAGGAGAAGATGTGACCTCTCAGAGACTCTGCTAGGAGGAAGGAGGTCAGAGCTCCCACAGTGCATCTGGGTTGGGGGCTAAGAGCCAGTGGGTTGCCTCTAGCATGGTTCCTGCATCCTGCATCCCTAGAATGACTCAGACTCTGGTGGCCCAGAGAACTAGGGGTTACACACAACACATTCTCAGGGGAAGAAAACCATTTTCATGTGCATCTGTACCTAACTCATACATCTGTCCTGTTCTAAGAATCCCCATGGGAGGGAAAGCCACCATTTTTTCTTGCCATTCCATGCCAATAATTAGCACTTTTTCTTTCTGTTTATTCTTATTAATGCCTTTTCCTTCCTCATCTATGCTCATGGACAGAGAAATAGCTAAGAGGGTTTGCATTCTCCTACAGCCAAGCACAACTCAGAGAATCCAAAAGGCACAGTTGCCCTCAGCTAGTTTTCACTTGGATCTTAACCTCTCAGTCTATCTCACTTGGACTCTGGTTATTAAAATACAAATAAAGCTTTGTGACCTTTAAGCAAGGCAGCAGCTGCTCCTCCACCCTTTCCCCTGTGGTTTTGTCCATTTCTGCAATATCCTTATTTCTGGACTTCTAACCTCTTCCCTAGTAGGGAGGTGACTAATGTTAAAAGCCACAAATTACACCATGGTTTGCTAGGCACACCAAATGCTCCCTTTGAGACATCCTTTCAAATGGAAATATCTGTCCTTGGAATCAAGGTTAAATTTAGTTAAAGAACAAGGTCCCGACTTGGCCCAGACCCCTCTTCAATCCCGGCCCCTTCCCCTCCCCAAGGATGTGATGAGAAAGACTCCCGAGGTGAGCAGGCTGGTGGGTCTCAGTTCCATGCAGAGGAAATTCCAGTGAGGGTGGAGATTCTGATGCAGGTGTGGCAGAGGCATGGGCTTACAGCTCTTGGGGGAGCTCTGCGCAGCATCACTTCTGTTCTGATGAAGTAAATTTCAAGGGCAGCATCGGGAGCGGCTGCAGTCGGAGGTGGGGAGGCAGTTGTTCAATCGCTCAGTCACGTTCAACTCTTCGCAACCCCGTGGACTGCAGCACGCCAGGCTTCCCTGTCCTGCTCTAATGAGGAGGCAGTAATGAGGACTTTCATTCTTGTTCTCCAGATTTCTCAAACCAAGCTCTACTCTGTGCTATCATCTCCCCCAACCCCGCACCCTCCCACCCCCTCAACACACAGCGGTCTGAATGGTAGCTGAGGCACTGAAGCTGTCATGACTCCCAGGTTGATGACCTGGAGGAGGCCAAGGAATGAAGGGTCCTCAAGGCGGGTGGAATCACGGTGTGGGGACAGCATTCCCGGCCTCCACCCCTCAGCCCACCGAACACTCCTGACTTAGCCCTGCCTGCTTCAGTCATGTCCGACTCTTTGCAACGCTATGGACTGTAGCCCTATGGACTGCAGGCTGTCTGATGAACAGGCAGAATCCCATCTGTCCATGGGATTCTGTAGGCAAGAACACTGGAGTGGGTTGCCGTGCCCTCCTCAGATGGGTTGGCTACTGACTACAGTCTTCTGCCGTGAAGCTGGAATCCTGGTGTTCTGACTGGTGGGTTGTGGGTGGGGAGCTTCCCCTCCCCGTGTCTTCTGAGGTTTCTGTCCTTGGCCAGCGGAAATAGGAGGCACCATGAAAAGCATACTAAAGTTTAATATCCTTTTTACAACCAATTTTTGTGGCTGACACCTTCCTCTCAGAACAAGACATTGATTCATGACTGAACAAGTCCTACACAGAGAGAGGGGGAAAAAAAGTCTCCTTGGAGTCTCTCAGTTGATTTCTGTTTACAAGAATGGATGGTTTCCAAAGGCTCTTCAGAAAATGGCTGAGAGAAGTCGGAGCAAAAAAGTTAATGTTTTTATTTCTGTCTCTTTCTCCACGGAGGAGTTTAAAATTCTTGCTTTGGGCCATATGGAGTGGATATTCCAGAAGGAAATTATATACAGCTCTCTGTTTCTGCTCAAATGCTTTTCACTTTGTCAAGTGGACCCTTTGAAGCAGCCTTCTCCTTACCTCAGATTTTGACATGAATAATTGTTTAATTGCCTTTCAGTCTACAGGAGATAAGGAAGCCTGTCTCAAAATTGTATAATTCTCTTAACCAAACAATAGGCGAACCACCCAGAGCAGTTTTCAAAGAAAGAGAAGAATTCCTTACGTATGTTAAGCATTTTATTCTTTGCAAAGTGCTTCGCTCTGGAGTGTTTTGTTAAATTGGATAATGGTATGAAGCACTGTGTAAAGTGTACCACGTAACAAAACAGTAAGATTTTATTACTATATGACTATTATTTGGAGTAAAATAGTGAACTATGTAAGTGAATCTGTTAATTGTCTTGCTTATCAGAGTCCTATTTATGTTTCTATAACCTTTATATACATCATATACTTTATTCATGCCTCTCGTTTTCCCAAATATTGGGATTTTTTTTTTTTTTAGTTCACCTGGGACTACAACATGGATTTCAGGCAGCACTGTTGACTGACTCTTGCTTCACATTCAGCTAGCAGAGCTGTTAGTTGGCTGCATATTCATCACCCATTTCTCTCCATTTTCATTCTCTACCCAGGAGTCCACCACTTCTACTGGGGGGATCCATGAAGCTCAGAGTAAGCCAATTTCATATCCAGCTTCAGGTTTGGGGTGTGTAGTCTAAGTTTAGCCAATCAGTGTCTTCCATCCCTCTGGACACAGAGGATGGTTACAGAGTGGGCATGTGACCTAAGGAGGCCCAATATGAATGAATCTTATTTTTATTTTTTGGAAAGACTGGGCTGGGATGCTTTCTCTTCTCTTTGAACCTGAATGAGGAAGTACCATGCCTGAGAGCTGCTGGAACCTACAGGAGACCATCAGGGGAGTAAGCCTTAGAATTTGACATGAAAAAGGGCAAAGTGAAGAACTGGAAAGAAACTGGATGTGACATTTTTGAGCTACTGGATCAAACCTGTGTGAAGCCGATGTTACCTCTAATATTTTCAGTTACTTGAGCTAACAAATTTCCTTGATGGTTTAAGCCATTTTGAGTGAAATCTTCTGTTACTTGCATTCTGATAGCGGTTATTGATGATATATTAATAGACAACTAAACAGTTTATGAATCATCTTATCCTGCTTCATTTTCACAATGTATTCAGAGAAGCTGTAATTCTTCTCATCTTATATGAAGAAAAGGACCACGAAGGCATTGCCCTAGGTTAAACAGATGGTTTAAAAACTTATGTGAGGACAGGCAGTGTGCTGTATTCTCAGCATCTTTTACCACACTTGTCAACTGGGTAGAATAAATGTTGAATAAATAAATTGAAGAACAAAACTGAGATAGTATTAAAGAGCAATAATCTTTGTTCAAGGGTGATATGGGGGGACGTGGGAGGGAGGCTCAAGAGGGAGGGGACGTATATACCTATGGCTGAACGATGTTGATTGTACAGCAGAAACCAGCACCATATTGTAAAGCAATTATCCTTCAATTAAAAATAAATTTTAAAAAAGAGTAATAATCTTTGTTTTAATTATTCATTCCTTTTCCCCAACAAATATTTATCAAATGCCTACTATGTACCAGTCATGAGGGTACATGTTCAAATGAAATACTCTTTGTGCCAGCACCTCCCGCGTGAAAAAAAGAGAAAATTGTTGAAGTCTTTCTTAAATTCTCTTTCAAAAATTTCAAATTGTTAAGAGATTATTTAAAAGCCTGCAATGATTTGCTAGAGAGGAATCTTTGTGTTTTAAAATCTCTTTTCTGTAGCTTATATCCATGGTTTCTGCCTCATTGAACTCAGGAGTACATACCTCTCAGGTAGAAAGAAACGTCAGTGGTTGTATGTTGTAAGTGCTCTGTGCAGCTGAATATTTCACAAATACTGAATTACAGTCTCCTCAAAGTCTGAGTCTCTTTCTGACAGTTTGTTAGAATGTCTGTTCAACTCTCTGGGAACCATGAAGATGGACTTTTCCTATTTTAGTGTATATCACAGTAGATCAGAAATCCATACTTAATGGGAGAAGGCAATACATGGATTTGAAACTCTGTCAGATTTTAGAGTTAACAGGAAAGTAGAAGGAAGATTACCCTGCGGAAATGAGGCATTCACCAAGTAGTCAGGAAAACAGTCTGAACTGTAATTCCCCAAGGACAGAATGTGGAACAGAAATGTGGAACCAAGAAATGTAATTTCTTAATATCTAATAGAAACCTCAGAGAATTAAATCACAGAATAGATGATGAAAATCGTTTCATGATTTAAAGACTCAGCAAGGTTTTTTTCCCCTTTTCCTGTCCTGCATGAGAGTGGAGAAAAGAGAAAGCTGTCTGTTAAATGCATTTTGTAGGTCAAGTTTAGGAAAGTCAGCCCTAAGCAGTGAGTGGGAAGAGAAAACCCTTTAAAGGGAGACTGGGTTCAAATCCCCTGACAATTAGGCTGGTTACTTAATCCTTCTGAAATTCCTTTCCTCACCTAGAAAACAGTGATAATATTTACCTTAATAGGTGTGTGGCAGTCAGATATGTGAAGTGAAGTGAAGTCGCTCAGTCATGTCCGACTATTTGCAACGCCATGAACTGTTGCCTGCCAGGCTCCTCTGTCCATGGGATTTTCCAGGCTAGAATATTGGAGTGGGTTGCCATTTCCTTCTCCAGGGTATCTTCCTAACCCAGAGATCAAACACCGGTCTCCTGCATTGCAGGCAGACTCCTTACCGGTGTATACCAGGCATGCAGGAAATGACAGCTGTTTTTTTGTAGTTTTTATATAAGAAGGACAAACTCGGGCTCATTAAAAAAGTATTGTCACACTTACTTCTTGCTTTTCTTATCAGAAGAAGATTTCCGAAAGTGTTCGATGGCACAGAAAGGAAAGAGCAAATGAAGAACGTGTGGTACTTTCCAGAGCACCAAAATTTCTTACCCCAAATGCAATCACAGCTGCATAATGAGGGTGCAACACAGCCCTCATGTACCTCTTATTGCTAAATTTACTACCTCCATCTGAGAAAACGAGGGAGGCTTAGTTCACATTCTTAAAAACCACCCGAAGTGCCTCATGTTTCTGATAGTGTCCTGCAGGAACCTGAGCAAAAGAACAATAAAAGAGATGGATGACTGAGGATTATTCAGCAGGTTCTCGGCAGCCTTTCAGAAATGCTGAAAACAGTTTTGTAACTGTTTACTCATGAACTTGTGCTGTTTCCGCTTGGGTAATGTGTCTCTGAAGCTGAGTCCACGTCAGCTGTCAATGCCATGATTTATTCCTGTTAAGGACCAAGGATAAAGCAGAAGAGTGGTGGTTGTGGGCTTCTCCCTCCCCCCTCCTCCTCCCACACTCCCCCCACCCCCCTTCTCTGGGGATGAATCCTGGTACAAAGCTACCAGGTGTGGGTGGAGGCAGCTCTGAACAGAGCCCAGAACACAGAGGCTGAAAAGGATGGCCCCACCAACCACTTCTGACCTATCCCTTATCTGCATTATTCTGATTTGGAGAAGGACATGGCAACCCACTCCAGTATTCTTGTCTGGAGAATTCCATGGACAGAGGGGCCTGGCAGGCTGCAGTCCATGGGGTCGCAAAGAGTCAGACATGACTGAGCGACTGAGCATACATATTCTGATTTAGAGAAAATAACAAGGTGAGAGTTAGCAAATATTGAGCAACAAAAGTGACAGTCTTGCATAACACTAATAAATTTGCCGAGGTTTATGGAGAATCAAACCAATTTAGGAAATGGAAGCTTTTTGGTTTTTAGTGGTTTGTTGTTGTTGTTGTTGTTGAAATATGTAATAATAAGAAAGTGAAAATTGTTAGTCACTCAGTCGTGTCTGACTCTTTGTGACCCCATGGACTGTAGTCTACCAGACTCCTCTGTCCATGGGATTTCCCAGGCAAGATACTAGAGTGGGCTGCCATTTCCTTCTCAGAGGATCTTCCCCACCCAGGGATGGAACCTGGGTCTCCTGCATTGCAGGCAGATTCTTTACCATCTGAGCCACCACAGAAGCCCATGTAATAATAAACAGTACTAATTCTTTAAATTATAAAACTTGAATTTTGTTTGTTTGCTTTTAGACAGCATATAAAGTCAGTTCTCTGATATCCAAAGGCATAAAGAGTAGATTTACATATTTAAGCCATATATTTATGTGATAAAATCCCAAATGCCTCCCTGCTCTGGGCTTTCGTAAGCTTATTGGTCATTCAGAACCCGGGAATCTTAGAGTTGAAGATGTCTCACTTTTTTTCAAAGTCTTGAAAGAAATTCTCAAACCTTTCTTCTGTGTCTCACGCCTTTCACATCTTCAAGTGGAATTCAGTTATAATTATGTACACCACTGTGTCACTTAATACTTTTCAAAATACAGATAATCACAATCACAAGCAGAGGTTATGTCATAATGTTCAGTTTTTGGAAGAGAACACTGATGTTCAAAACAATCAAGCACATTGGATGATGATCAGTCTATAGAATCACTGAATCTGCAGGAGAAACCATACATATTAGCTACAAGTTGCTTGATATAAACTTAATTTTCAAATGTAAAAATGAAATTTTATGTATTTTGGGAGAAAATAGATTATTGTAACTTGAGAGATGATAGTAGAGAAGGACTTAATAACAATGACTTTTAGGACAAAAACCATAGTGGAAAATATTGCTGGATTTGAGTACTTAAAATACACATGCACACAAAAAACTTCTGAATGATAAAAAATATACTCAGATATGCTTTGGTATTTAACAAAATTTAAAGATAGATGATAAACTGAAAAATATAAGGAACACTTTGAATATATAAAGAGCGCTAACAAACCAATAAGTAAAAGATGAATCCATATGTTAACATGGACATAAATAGCAAATTTCCAGGAGAGAAATGGAGTAGCCAATAAATATAAACAAAAATGTTTAACCTTCCTGATAACAAAATAAATAAAAATTAAAACAACAAAACTCCCCAACCTGATGGGGGGAAAAAAATGGAATAGGATGAAAATATCCAGTACTTTCAAGAATTTAGGAAAAAAGTCACCTTCATACTATGCTACTGGGAATTTAAAGTGGTAAAACCTGTTGTAGAATAATTCAGCATTGTGTATCAAAATCCTTTTAAAAAGGTATAGCATCTGACTCAGTTTCTAGCAATGGATTCTAGGCAAGTATCAGACAAGTTGCCAGAGATAAGTGCAAAAACGTGGCAGTGCCTTTTTTTTATATAATAGTGAGAGATAAGATGGCTCAGAGGTTAAAGCATCTGCCTGCAATGCGGGAGACCAGGGTTCGATCCCTGAGTCAGGAAGATCCCCTGGAGAAGGAAATGGCAACCCACTCCAGTATTCTTGCCTGGAGAATCCCATGGACGGAGGAGCCTGGTAGGCTACAGTCCACGGGGGTCGCAAAGAGTCGGACTCGACTGAGTGACATTACATACATTACAATAATTATAATATTGTCATTATAATTAACCCATAAAAAGAAGGGCTACCAAATACCATGAATAGATTGGTGTAATTTTATTTAAGATAAATGCATGTATATATTAATGAATACACGCACACACAACAGTGCTAGTTGCTGTCTTAATTCTTTACATATAATAACTCATTTAATCCTCACTACGGATTTTCCAGGTGGCTCAGTGGGTAAAGAATCTGCCTGCAAATCAGGAGATGCAGGAGATGTGGGCTCAATCCCTAGGTGGAGAAGATCCCTGGGAGGAGGGCATGGCAACCCACTCCAGTATTCTTGCCTGGAGAATCCCGTGGACAAGGGAGCCTGGCGGGATACAATCCATAGTGTCGCAAAGTGTTGGACACGACTGAAGTGACTGAGCACACACACACGCATGCAGTCCTCAGTACAACCCTGTCAAGAGGAAACTGAGGCAGAGAATGAGGAAACTGAGGCAGAAAGAGGGAAGCACATGCCTGAAGCCGCACAGCTGGTGAGGGCGGAGCCTGATTCCAGACCAGGTCGTGTGGCCTCAGGGAGCCTGGTCTTAACTACCAGTGCAGCTACACTGGGTGAAAAATGTGATTTACACAGGAGAAAGAAAGGCATCACACGTGGACCAGCTTTCAGTGCTTACCTCTGGATGGGGGAAATTCCAGGGGGAGATTTCCGTGTATTAGTTTAAAAAATCAGATCAATATCTTCTGATTTTTCTGCATTTAGAGCACGTTGCTTACTGGTAATGAATTACAAGTTTTTCAGAGCTGTGGAGTTGTCCTAAGTGATAAGGAAGTAGCCATTCTCCCCCTCCTTGGACTGTTTTGGTAATTTACAGGTCAAAACAGGATTAAGAAAGGGCGGCTCGGCTTTCCTAACCCCCTTCCCGCCAAGCCCTTGATTGTAAAGCCTCCCAAAGACACAGAATGTCTTGTTTTTTTGTGTGTGGTTTTTTGTTTTTTTGTTAAATTTCACTTCTTTCTGAACATTCTGTACTGGGCCTTTTTTTTTTTTTTCTTTCCTTCTAAAAGGATTGCTGCATTAGGACCCAGCATTCCAGAGGCCTGACGTTAGGACGGGCAGCTGGGTCCCTCTTCCCACTGCTGTCAGCCCGGAATTGCCAAGATCCTTATTATTTCTGCGCTGCATTTTCTCAGAATCCCAGAGGTGAGTGGTGAGAGGAAAATTCTCATTTTTTTTGTTGTTGTTGACTCAAATCATTTTGGCTCTTGAGATTGTAACAAATACCAAGGGGCCTAGAAATAGTGCAGTGTTTCCCGGTATTAAAATTTCTAAGAAGGGAAAACACACCCGGGATTTTTTTCTCTAAATCTGCGTTGGCTATTTTATCAACGTGGAGGTGCGGCTGGCTGGATTCTTCAGTCTCTGAAGATGGAGATGACAGTTCTCTGGGGTGGGGCTTGTGCACCCCTCCCCCACCCCACCCTACCTCCCACCCCATGCCATCTCCCACCTCCCACCCCTGCTGCCTGGTGCAAAGGGCTATGCCCAGAAATGAGAAGGGGTTAAAGCAACTCCACCCCTTCACTTCCTCAGGACTGCCTGCTTTAGTCACTTTCATGCAGGCAGAGTTTGCAAGGGGACGAACCAGGGTCTTAACCCAGGTCTACCCAAGTGCCAAGTCTGTGCCTTTACCATTCAGATCAGGGTCTACGACTGGAGGTAACTATTGACTCTGTGGAGGCTGAAGGTCCATCTCACTCTTTCACCCACCCTAGAAAGCAGCAGGGCCAAGGGGCTCAAGCAGTGTTTATGGGATGAATGAATGACTAGGTGAATGAATGTGTAGACCAGACTGCCAAAGAAGGCGAAAGTGGCCATGAAGTCAGGTTACTTTTTTTAACTTGAGAGAGGGGTTTGGGGATTTGAGGGTCTGGGTTTGGGGGCTAGCTTTTATTTTCTAGTGGTCTGGAGTCTTTTCCATGGCTGAGGGGTGGAGGGTAGCTCTGGAGAGATTGTGGGAGAGGTGGGGGGCAGAGAGTTGCCTCCAGGAGAGGGTGGTGCCCTGGTGAGGGGAACTCACTCCAGACCCCAGTCTGGACCCCAAGCAGGGCCTGGCATGTGTTCTCTGTACAGGGCAAGGCAGTAAATATTTTATTATTTTCTAAAAATAAATATTTCTTTTTAATTGAGGTAATGCTGGTTTATAACATTACGTAAGCTGCATATGTATAGCATTATAGTCCCACTTCGGATATAAATATTTTAGGCTTTGAATACTCAGAATTGGCTTGGTTTGAGGTCCCTGGAAGCAGAGAACAGATCTTAGGTGTCTTTGCCTCCCAAGCATCTAGCCCAGGCAACCCTTCAATCAGCGTCTGTAGAATTGAATTGGCCCTTTGTTCCCACACTTGGTTCTCATCAACACAGCGCTCTTCTCCAGTCATCTCCCTCCCTCCAGCCTCTCTCCTGTGCTAGATGCTTCCGGCTGCTACAACATCCTAACCCACATTTGCCCACATCACTCGTGCCCCACCAGCAATTAAAGAGGTTTTAACCAAAGCGTCAAAGAACGTTAACGGGATAAACCAACTGGCCTGGGTAGGCTTGCCTGTGAGCTCCGATGCGGAAAGGGAGTGTTTATTTGGGCAGACAGTGAACTCAGAGATGAACACAGTCAGAGCCCAGTGAGGTCAGCATACAGCAAAGGAGGTAAAATTTTCCGTTCTGGTTCAGTCATGACTAAAGTTGTCAGGAATCAGTGCAATAACTGCGAGTTTGAACCGCTTTGCATGAGTAAATCTCTTTGCAAATCTGGGCTTTTATTTTCCCATATGTTCTTAGTTTAGCTCTCGTAAGACTTCAACAGATACAATTGAAGAAAAAGTGATTCAAAGCATGTTCAGCATTTTTTTTTCTTTTTGCCCATTTATTGAGCAAACACTCAATAGTACATATTCAGAGTCAGGTACCATTCTGAGAACTTAATGTATAATGACACGACACTGCCTTTCATTCACTTATTCATTCATTCAATAAAAATAAATTGGATGTGTTCCGTGAAACCACAGTGTGCTAGGAATGAAAAAGGCATTGGATACATCTTTTTTTTCTCTCTCTCTCTCTCTGTCTCATGGGTTTAGTGGAAGAGATAGACAAGGAAATCAGTAGCACAATGCCTGGCATAGGGGCACGCACAGCGGGTATCATTTGTCCTGGGGATGAGGAGGAAGCACATGTAACCTGCCCTGAGGAGGTGATGTTTAAGCCTGAGCTCAGCATTGTTGGAAAGCCAGCCTGTGCTCTGGGGAGCAGCAAGCCCAACCACACCAGCCTAGAGCAGGGGGCCCAGACCTGAGGCTGAGGTGGGGTCTCAGCCTGCTCGGGCTGCCCTACAAGACCCCGCGGACTGGGGGCGCTGAAACAACAGACATTGGTTTTTCCCACAGTCCTTTAGTTCAAGGTCAAGGTGTCAGCAGTTTAGTTACCTCCTGAGGCCTCTCTTGGGCTTACAAATGTTACCCTCTTGCTCTGTCCTCACACAGTCATCCTTCTGGGGGACACCAGTCCCATTGGATGGGGGCCCCTCCCTAATGTGGGGGAAGCAACAAAATTCATCTGAATGCCATGAGGTGGAGGGGGGGTGGGGGCTGAGGCCAGTGTGGCAGCTACTTAACCAGTCCAGGGGAGAGTGATGCAAAGTTAAGTGAACTACTGTAATGGGCCTGGGAAGAAAGCAGGAGATTCCTGGGATTTGCAGCAGAACCTGCAGGCGGAGGCAGCCAGTTGGCGGGGAGGACTGAGCAGAGGGACAGTGCAGGAGGGTGTGTGGGAAGGAAGGAAGCAAGAGGGTGGGATGACTCTGAAGTCCTGAACCAAAGGATGGTGATGCTTCCTGGAATGAGGAACAGGGGAGAAAGAGCAGGTCTGGAGTGGGGGAGGAAGCTGATGAGTTAGAAGTGCCAGTGGAAAACCACCTGGAGAGTTTAGCAAGGAGTTGGGGATGTTGGTCAGAGAATCTGAAAACAAGTCTGGTCTGGAACTAGAGATTCAAGAATCATCAGTGAAGTTGGGGCTGAGGATTTGGAGCCAGGATTTGAACCAGGTCACCCAGGTAAAGAGAAGGTGGTCAGGGACAGAATCCTGGGACTCCAGAAAAGGAATGGCCTGAGTAGTGGGAGGAAGACCAGCAGATGACAGGGAGTTGGCATGACCATCCGTGTTCTGCTAATAGATGCTATGACAGCATCTCATGTGACTCTTACAGAAGTCCCCTCTTACAGGCATAAAGCAAACTCTTAAAGGGCACTTACTGAAGGCCAGGCACTGTTGAGAAGACTTGTCGGTAGTTCATTGAATCCTCACGAAGTCCCACCATTTACACAGGAGGAAACTGGAGCAGAGAGGAGCCAGATGCTCAAGATCACAGAGCAAGCTGGACATGGAACAGGTGGCAACAGCTGAGCTAGGAGTCACATGACTGTTCTGCCTCCTCCTGCCTTGCATGGGTTTTATGAATGAGGAAGTCAAGCACCAGAGAGGTGAAGACAACATGGCCAATAAGGGTCAGCATTGAGTTTTAAACTAAAACTTTTGCACTATCCATGTGCAAGTTTTTCACAAGCTAAGGGAGGGAAGAATTGCAGGCAAAAGTGTTGTCTAATGAGATGAGAACAGAAAGCATCTGTTAGATTTGGCAGCATGGAGATCACTGGGGAGTCAGGAAGGTCAGTTACAGTGGTATGATGGGGTGGAGGTCTGGTGGTAAAGTCTTGAAGAGTGAATGGTAGGCAGGGGTTTAGATGGTCCTTTCAGGAAGTTTGACTAAAGAGAGAAAGTGAGAGATGGGAAAGCAGCTAGAAAGAGAGAGGTAAAAATGCTCAAAACTTATTTTTTTGTTAGGAGGGGAAAACTTGCATGTATTTGCATGCTGACAGGAAGCCCAAGGATGGGGGTTATGCTGGTGGAGAACTGGCTTTCAGTCTGCTGTGAGTTTGGTTAATTGGAATCAAGGTCTCTGGGTTTGGCTGACTTGAACCTTCAAACCTGAGGAACTGAGCCTGTGAGCCGGCGACGTCACCCCAAAGGGAGCATAGGGGGATGGCAAAATCTTGATTGTCTTGCTTGAACTGCAAACATAGCCACAGACTCACCCATGGGTGATTGTTCTGCTATTAACTGTCTTCTAAATTTGAATAACATCACATTGAAACTATTATCTTTATTTGTAATCTAAGAACTACAAATAGAGATAGCTGAAGTATCATACCCCTAGGACCAAAGATTTGAAACCATGAGAATTCTCGGCTGGTGAGAAGACAATTGGGTACAATTCTTTTGGAAAACAATGGTACATGTTTCAAGAGCCTTGTGTATTGTCATATCACTTATCTCAATAATTCCATTTCTGAGAGTTTGGATTAAAAACTTAATGTGCAAGGATGTTCATTGCAGCATTGTCTATAATAAGAAAAAACAGGAAGTAACATAAGAGATTAAGAGCAAAGAAATGACAAGACAAACTATAATATATCCACTTGATAAAAAAATAGTGGCTTAAAATAATACTTGCAAAAATAATTTTTGAAACATGATATATATATACATATACATATAAATGGTCTTAAAGAAAAGCAGAATGAAAATTCTACCATATGAACACAACTGTGTAAACAAGCCAACAATATGAAAATGACTGAAGATATCTTTGCTAGACTTGATTACGTTTGCCTGGTTAATACTTTTTAATGAAAAGGAAACAACACATGAAAAGATCTCTCTAACTCTCCACTAGTTAACAATGTCTGGCATTACAATGAGTGCTATTCTTTTCTGTTCACTTTTTCATGTCTTTCTCTGACATTCTGGTAGTGCATAAATCATCCATTAAAAAAAAAAAAGAAATGCAGGTGTTTTACAGAAAATGCATGAAATGAAGCCTCTAGATAACACATCAGGAAAGTCTCTTTAAAATATTTTTATTGTGTTCCACATCATTTTTCTGTACAGAACAATATATACTCATTTGGAAAATACAAAAATTGGAAAATGAGAGAACTATGGAAAAACAGAAAAATTTCACTGAATTCTTCTTTTCGGGTAATAAATGTTGATATTTTACTGCAACAGAAACATATTTTGATGGACTCCCTGGGCTGTAGCCTGCCAGGCTTCTCTGTCCATGGGATTTCCCAGGCAAGAATACTGGAGTGGGTGCTATTTCCTTCTCCAGGGGATGTTCCTCACCTAGGGATTGAACCCAGGTGTCCTGTATTGCAGGTGAATTCTTTACCACTGAGCCACCTGGGAAGCTGGGAGAGCTGCTATGTTCATCTTAACCGAGTGCATATAACTCAGACACAAAACACTTCGCCTCTCAACAAAGCCAAACCATGCATAGAGAGTAAAAGTTTAAGGGTGATCAGTAGCATTGAATTTGGTCCATGTGGGGCTGGACGGAGCTCTCCTGTAGACCTGCTCTCATTGACCTTATAATTAGGAAAGCCACTTTTGGAGCTGTTACTGCTGTTGCTGCATCAGAGACCTGCTATAAGCAAAATAAATAACTAGGCTTCAGCAACAAGTCTGGACACGGTGCCAGAAAATTAGCTGTGCTGATCCCTACATTTCTCCATGACCTGAGGAAAGCGGCCTCCTCTACTTATTCACCTTGGAATCTCCAACAAACCACTGGCCCTGGAACATAGCAGGTGCTTAACAAACATTTGTGGAAGTGAGCTAAAGGCTTGGGTTCAAATTCCTACCTTCTCACTTATTGGTAGATGTTCCCATCCACTTCTCTGGCTTTGAGCCCTGTCTTTGAGCTAATGGCTTTCAGATTCCAATAATTAACAATGTCTTCTCTCCAAAACTCCAGATCCCCCTCAGTAACTGCTTACTGGACTTGTCCAAGTGGGTGTTCCATAAGTAGCCCCAAATAAGGATGTTTCCTCCTGTACTCATCAGTTATTGTTGTTGTTCAGCTACCCAATTGTGTCTGACTCTTTGCCACCCCATGGTCTGCAACACGCCAGGCCTCCCTGTTTCTCACCATCTCCCAAAGTTTGCCCAAGTTCAGGTCCATTGCATCAGTGATGCCATCCAGCCATCTCATTCTCTGATGCTCTTTTCTCCTTCTGCCCTCATTCTTTCCCAGCATCAGGGACTTTTCCAATGAGACAGCTGTTTGCATTAGATGACCAAAATACTGGAGTTTCAGCTGCAGCATCAGTCTTTCCAAAGAGTATTCAGGGTTGATTTCCCTTAAAATTGACTGGTTTGATCTTCCTGCTGTCCAAGGGACTCTTAGGAGTCTTCTCTAGCATCACAGGTCAAAGGCATCAATTCTTCGGTGCTCCGCCCTCTTTACTGTCCAGCTCTCACGACCGTACGTACTCATTGGATTCCCTCCCAAATCTGCTCCTTCTCCCACAACCTCTGACCTCATTACTGTCATCACCCTTGAGGTACCTGAGTGAGAAACTAAAAGCATCTCTACTCCTTTGTCTTGCATTTTCATCTTCTGTAGATTAGCTCATGAAATCCTGCTGACTCTAGTTTAAAAATGTCCCCAATTCATCCTGTCATTTCCATTCTCACAGCTGCTGTGTCAGATCTTCATTAAATCTTACCTAGACTACTGCATCAATCTCCTGGTCTCTTTGCCTCCAATCTTCCTGTTTCAAAACCTCTTCTGTGTGGCCATAACTGAAAGCATCTATTTAAACTCAGCCATAATTATGCCACTTCCCTCCTTCAAAGCACTCAAAGGCTCCTCAGTTCCCTAAGAATCCTAATTCTTAGACAATTCAGACAACCTATCGCTATCTGGCTCCACCTTCCCTTTCTGGTCTCATCTCTTACAAAACTCACCTTCTCACCCTAAATCCTGGAGGAGAAAATGGCAACCCACTCCAGTATTCTTGCCTGGAAATCCCCATGGACAGAGGAGCTGGGTGGGCTATAGTCCATGGGGTCACAAAAAGTCAGACACAACTTAACAACTGAATAACAAAAACAGCACCCTAAATAGGTGTCACCTTCTTTGGTCACACAATTTTCTACTCTTCCCCTAATTTCTCCTTTGCATAGGGTTGGCCCACTATCTCCTAACTTCTTATTGATGATGCTCTGATCCTTTATTCAGAGTCCAGCCCTTTGGTCACCTCCTCTGAGAACCCTTCCTGGGACCTGCCAGGTAGAATCAACCCCGCTCTTGATCTTGCCCTCATCCTTGGTCCATGCATCTTGTCCAGCTCTCACCTTCATCAAGTCCTTTTTTTTTTTTTTTTGGTGCCTGGTGGGCAGCAGTAACCACAGCAGTGTTTGGGGTGAGAATGAATGAACACCTGAGTAGGGTGTGCTGGGTCTACTCCTGGTGCCACCTCCCTGTCTGTGAACACAGCCCCAGGCTCTGGGTCTCCCCTACAGCCTCAGCCTCCTCCACACCCACCTCCTGTGCAGTGACCCCCAGGCTTCACCCTGTGAAAGAACGCCCTCAGGGGCTTGTTTCCCAGGCAGATGCCCTCTTCCTCCTGCAGAAGACTGATTCGGTATCAATGCCTGCTGGACAAATTAGATTTGCTCAGGAAGACACAGCCATAAAGACAGATGCTGGGGCAAAGGGACTCTTGTCTGGAGGAAGGAGTGAATGGAGCTTCTTTATATTCTGAGATCCAATGAGATGTGACAGAAAGACCTCATTTCACATGATTAAACCTATGCAGGGTCCTGGTGGGGGCACACAAAGACAAGTTAAAGATTTTCTCTAAGTTCTACTCAAACTTCGGGAAATGCTTGAGTCAGTCCTAAATTACAGTACTTGAGGAAGTCTTCCCAGCATCTCAGCACTAGACTGGACTCTCCTCCCATAAATTCAGGTTTATCCTCAACAGAGATTTTCATTCAGTGTGGTAGAATCACTGGAATGCTTGCTTGTCCACCTCTCTATTAGACAGTAAGTTGAGGCTAGTGGTAAAGAACCTGCCTGCCAATGCAGGAGACATAAGAGACGAGGGTTCGATCCCTGTGTCCGGAAGATCCCCTGGAGAAGGAAATGGCAACCCACTCCAGTATTTTTGCCTGGAGAATCCCAGGGACAGAGGAGCCTGGTGGGCTACAGTCCACAGGGTTTCAAAGAGTCGGATTCGACTGAAAGACAGGCACAGGCTAGCCAAGGGCAGGGCTTATGTTTATTCATCCTACTTTTCTCAGAATTTAGCTCTTTGCCTGTCCCCTAGTAGATATTTTGGAAATAGTTGTACAATTAAACTGAATGGGAAAGCCCTCCTTTCATGCCTTGCACAAAACGAGCCACACCTAACTCTCAAATATCTCCAGATTGAACACACGGAGGTGTTCCAGGACTCGAGGGGCTCAGCCTCTGGGGAGGCAGGGGAGGAGAGGACCCCTGGGTTCCTTCGGCTCCCCACCCTCAGCCCCGCTCTGGACACACCCCCGTGGTCTGCCTTGCCAGAGAAGCAAGCAGAATGAAGTGATGAAATCCACAGGGGATTCACGAAGCCACTGTGGGAAAATGACACGATGACCAGTGGGATTTCCACATGGAAGGGAATCCAGGCGAAGGAAAGGCTGAGCAGGGGAGATTCACGGAATAATCTAGAAGGGAAAAAACAGAAAGCAAGGATAGGAGACGGTGATTGGCATCTGACTCCTGCTTGGGGGCGGGGCATAGGAGTAGGGATCAGAGATCCGGCGCTGCCCCACAACCCAGGGCCCCAGGTGGGGAGCCGGGGAAAGGGATGCATGCCTCGCTTCAACCCGTGCGCGGAGGTGTGGTGCCTTGGGCGAGCTGCGCGCCCTGGCTCCCACCTCGGGCCTGACCCAGCACCCTCGATGGACGCTTCCCTCCGTCCTGGCACTGTCCCCGCGCCAGTGTCCCCTGGCAGTGTGTGTTCCAACCCCCACGGTGTCCAGGCAGGGGCGGGCCCAGCCCCAGGCGTGGAGCGGCGGACCCCAGGGAGATGAGTAAACCCTTGGCCGCGAGCGGGCGCGGCCGGGCGGGAGCGTGCCAAGTCCTGAGATGCTGTAACGCGCCCGCCCGGAGCGTCTGGGGTCGTGCCCGAGGGCCGGGAGGGGCTCGGCGAGGGATAAAAGGGCCGCGCGGCGCCGGGGCCGTTTTCTCCGCGCGGTGGCCGCAGCTTTGCGCTCCTCGCCGGTGGGGACCTGAGCGGCGTCCAGGGGTCCCGGGCGGACCGAGTCGGGGCGCCGGCGCCTCCCCGTGGGCCATCAACAGCGAAGCCCGGCCATGGCGGGGCTGGAGAGCGCGCCCGCGGCCAGGCCGAGCCTGACGTCCATCTCGTCGGGGGAGCTGCGCAGCCTGTGGACGTGCGACTGCGAGCTGGCCCTGCTGCCCCTGGGCCAGCTGCTGCGGCTGCAGCCCGGCGCGTTCCAGCTGCGCGGCGACCAGCTCGTGGTGCCCGCGCCCGCGGAGCCCGCCGCCGCGCGCGGGGGCTTCAACGTCTTCGGAGACGGGTTCGTGCGCCTCGACGGGCAGCTCTACAGCCTGAGCGGCTACATGAAGAGGTGGGTGGCCTCGCCGCGCACCCCGGCCCGCCGCCTGGTTCCCGCCGAGGCCTCCACGCTGCCCACCCCCATCCCCATGCCTCACTTCCAGAGATCCAGCCTGGACCCTCCCCACCCCCCATCACACTTCTAGATTTTTCTCATTGCTAACATCACCCAGAGGTGCGGAGCTCCCCCTGCCCTGGCTTTTTCTGCCCTTTGCACCGACATTTCACAGCTGTCCAAGCTGCCCGTGAGGGTGGTGGGGGGTGGGCAGGGAGGGGAGCGCGGAACTGGCTGATTATTCTTATTTTCTGGCTCCTTAACCGGGTAAAATGAGTTCAAACTGGGGGCACACCCTTGCTAAGCGGAGACTCACACCCTGGCTTTAGCCTGGGGGGAGGAGGGGCGGGGAGAGGTTCTTCTGTGCTATCAGCTAGAGAGGAGACCCGGTGAGAGCAAGCAGAAGTTTACAGTTCCCCATCTTTAGCCTCACTGCCTTTTCAAAAAAAAAAAAAATTAATAAATCGTGTCTGAGAAAGAACCAAAGCCCGTGAAGTCCAACCCTGGGGCCATGTGGGCTGTCGAGTGGGCAGTTGGCTGTCGAGTGGGCAGTTCCGTTCTGGGAGGATGAATGCAGTGAGTGTGGCTTCCAGGAGCAGAGCTGGGGCCAAAACAACTTGATGGAGGGTCACAGAATGTTTAAGTGCGGTGGAAAAATACCTGAAGCCCTTCCTAGGGGACTTGAAGGCAGCAGGATTGAAGCCCATCTGAGGCGGACTTTGGGAGGGCAAAGGAGGAGGGAGCTTCACCCTGGGTTCTGCTGGGGTCTCTTGTTTCCAGAGGTCACCGGGTGCCTCCAGAGGTCACCTGCGGGGTGGGGAGCTTGCGTTTGTGCTGTGGAGCTGGGTATCAGGAAGTGGGACAGGTTGATTCTGAGATGAGGGAGCAGACAGCTATTAAGCTAGAAAGCCTTTGCTCCAGGGAGAGACAGCAGCCCTGGGCACCCTATGGGTGGAATAAAGTCAAGAGGGGCAAGCAAACCAAAGGAGATATTTAAAATGCCTTCTTCAAAGCTGCTGGGGAACACCTTGCTTTTCCACTCAAAAGATAGTGAGGGCTTTCACTGAGTTCCTGATACAGGATTCCCCAGCAAAAATCTCTCCCTTTCTGAGTGAATTGAAAATTCCAAGCCATAAGCAGGGGATGGTGGTAGGAACTGAGCTAGAAATCAGATTTGCAGAGATTTTAAAAAGAAGATAAGCATTGTATTTGAGAACAGAGTATGAAAAATAAAAATGTCCAGAGTTAATTGAAGCTGCAGGTTAGGTCTTAGGTAGTGCTGGCTCCCCTGATCTCAGCCAACAGCGCTGCAAAACTTGAACTGGTTTTGAAGTCTGGTTGTTAAACTCTTGCTTTGAACACCTCCTCCATAAGGGAAAATTAAACAGCAGTGGTTCCCCCGGCAGTTTGGAGTCCAGAATAAACAATAACAAGGTGACAGAGACCAGGGTGCAAAGAAGAATCAGCAAATACAAGGTTCTTACGGGCTAAGCAATAGCGTGAGGGCTTTTGTACCTGGGAATGGCAAGGTGCACTTGAGAATAATTCAAGAGGTGGAACAACCTGCCTTCCTCTTGGGGGACAGACTGTGGCAGGTGGGTGTGCAGTCCTCTTTCAGGACTGGGAGGGAACCTGCTCTGAACAGAGGGAGCCTTCTAGAAAGAAGGGGAAGACAGTTGTGGATGGCAGTGAGAGGTTTTCCCCTCATGTGGATCAGGAGTGAGAGGCACAGTCAAAATTCAGGTATCTGAAGTTGCTGCTTCTCAAACTGGCACAGATTTACCCAGTTGTCTTTGGTTTGAAGATAGATGCAGCTTCCTGTCTCAAAATAGTTGCTCTTGAGCTATCCTTCACTTCTTCCTTTCTTCCTTCCTTCCTTTGGTGATTTCTAGCCAACTTAACTGATGAGGAATTTGCATGATTTACTCTTTCCCAGTAAGTTCTGGCACACTTCTAAAGATCCCAGATTCAAGCTCAGAATTCCCGCCCATGTTACAAATGAAATTTGCTCAGGGTACCAGGTGTAAATTACCATTAACTATCACACACACATACACCTTTCCCTTTTTTCTTGTAATGCAGCCTGTTAGTGGGATGTGATGGCCAACATTTGACAAAGAGGAGCTCTAACCCCTTGTTTTCAGCGGTCCTCTAGCATGTAAGAGGCTGCTTGGAAAAAAAGCAAATACATTTTTCTTTAATGTTTACCTGAGTCTCAGCATTGATGCAAAGTATTTCACAGCTATTGTCTCACAGAAGCTTGCAAAGTTGGTGCCATTGTTTGTTTCCCATTTTTACAGATGAGAAAATTAGGACTCAGAGAGATTAAGCAATTTCCCCCGGGTGAGATGCCGGTTAACTGCAGGGTCAGGGCCTCTCTGCAGAGTTGTCTAACTACAGCCCAGGCTGTCAGCTAGCTGCTTCCAACCTGGAATAATTCTGGCTTCCTCTAGGACACAGCGGCACGCTCATAGATTTCCTGAACCTCAAATAAATGACTGGGATTACATCAGCCAGTACACATATAATCAGCCTAAGAGAGAAAGTAAGTCCAGTGGTTTGAAGGAAGTCACTGGAAGTAGCACTGTGACCTGCTTCTGCTCAGATCTGAGCATCTCTTAGCTGGGTGATGGTCTCAGCCCCTTGAGGTGAGCCTCCTGGGGCAGGAAGTGCAGGGGAGGCGGGGAGGAGACGCATGGGGGTAAAGACTCAGGGGAGGATGCGTCAGGGTTGGATCATACTTAGATTGTCACTGGGAGAGCGTCAGCTCTGTCCGCGGTGGGTGGGAGGTGCCTGGGCCCTGTCTGCGGCCCGGTCCCACTTCTCAGAAGCATCTCCACATGGAGCCTGGCCACCCTTACTGTTGTGCTCAGTGGACTTCTGACACAACCAATCCTCTGCTCTGGCCCTAGGTCTGAGCCTTGGATTTAATGACCTGCCCAGGATAGCAGCCCCTTAAACAGAATGCATAGTGGTATTGATGAAGTAATAACCTCTCATGTGCTGAACTATGATTTTTATGGAATTCAGTTCAGTGTAAGTGTGGACACCTGATACAAAGAGCTCACTCACTGGAAAAGACCCTGATGCTGGGAAAGATTGAAGGCAGGAGGAGAAGGGGTTGATAGAGGACGAGATGGTTGGATGGCATCACTGACTCAGTGGATGTGAGTTTGAACAAACTCTAGGAGACAGTGAAGGACAGGGAAGCCTGGCATGCTGCAGCCCGTGGTGTCACAAAGAGTCAGACACAACTGAACGGCTGAACAACAGCAAAGTGTGGACAAGCATGAGCGCTGGGACCAGGCCGCCTTGGTTTGTACCCTAGTCCCACTGCTTACTAGCTGAGTGACTGGGGAAAGCTACTTCATCTCAGTGACTCAGTCTCCTCAGCTGTAAACTGGGAATAATAATGCCAACAACTTTATAAGTTGTTCAGAGTTAAAATCTGTTAAGTCCTGAAGATAGTCAGTGGCACATCTTCATCACAGGACCAATGTCAGCTTATGTTCTCATCAAGCAGCCCCAACACCAAATGCTTCACATGCTATTTAACCTTTCAGCCTCCTCATGGGGCACCTCTTGTCAGCCAGATTTTATAGGTGAGAATATGCACCTCAACAAGGTTAAAATACTTGCTGAAGTCACAGAGGCGGAAATCAAACCCAGATGGGGTGATTCAAAAGCCATGAGCCACAGAACTTCCCTGGTGGTCCAGTAACTAAGACTCTGAGCTCCCAATGCAGGGGGTCTGGGTTCAATCCCTGGTCAGGGAATTAGATCCCATGTGCCTCAACTAAGAGTATGCATGCTGCAATACTTTTTAAGACCAGGTGCAATTAAAAAAAAAAAAAAAACCCACGAGCCATTGATGCTTTCTTCCTCGGGAGCTTGGCTCTGTCCTTCCAGCCACACTCCAGTCCTTGCAAACACACACCTGCAGGCCTGGATGCAGCTACCCACAGTCCCCAAGGCTTAGCTAAGCCATGATTCCCTGCCCCCACCCGGGCCCCCGTCTCCTCCTCCTGCCCACCCATTGGCAGTCTATTTGGCCTGACAGAACAACCCTTCTGCTACACCTGACTCAGCTCAGTAAATGGTTCTAACTCCAGGCCTCTTGGCTTTGCTTCTTCCTATTTACATTGCCAGGACGTAGCCCTGTGGACACAAGGAAGCCGAGCACTGTGCATTCCTCTGGTCTGTGTGTGTTTGAATGATTAACTAGTTTGTAAGCCTCTGAGTAACAGAGATTGTGTCCTAGGCCAGCGCTCCTCAAACTTTTAATAAGCTTACAAGTCTCCTGAGGAGCTTGTTAAAACACAGATTTCAGATCAGATACAACTGAAGAGGGACCCAGAATTTTGCAGTTTTACAAGCTCCCCTGTGATGTCAGTGTTGTAAGTCCAATAATCAGACTATAAACAATGAGGTCTTAGTTGTGAATCCTTTCATATTGAAATGGTATGTTTTCTTAGCCCTCTTCTAAGGGCTTCTGTATGCTTCTAGAAAGCAAGACTATTTTCTTCGTTAGGTCCCCAGTGCCAAGCACATAGTAGGTGCTTTGTTGTTCAGTAACCAAGTTGTGTCTGACTCCCGTGGACTGCAGTACACCAGGCTTCACTGTCCCTCACCGTCTCCTGGAGTTTGCTCAAACTCATGTTCATTGAATTGGTGATGCCATCCAACCATCTCATCCTCTGTTGCCCTCTTCTCCTTCTGCTGTCAATCTTCCCCAGCATCAGGATCTTTTCCAGTGAGTTAGCTCTTTGCATCAGGTGGCCAAAGTATTGGAGCTTCAGCCTCAGGATCAGTCCTTCCAAAGAGTGTTCAGGGTTGATTTCCTTTAAAGACTGACTGGTTTAATCTCCTTGCTATCCAAGGGACTCTGAAGAGTCTTCTCCAACACCACAGTTCGGAAGCATCAATTCTTTGGCACTCTGCCTTCTTTACTGTCCAGTTCTCACATCTGTACATGACTACTGGGAAGACCATAGCCTTAACTATAGGGACCTTTGTTGTCAAAGTGATGTCTTTGCTTTTTAACACACTGTCTAGGTTTGTCCTTATATTTGCTTAGTCAATGTTTATTGCAGAAATGAATGACTGAACATGCATATCAATGATTAGAGCCACAGACATTAGAATGATGAATCTGAAATTTGTGTTTATTTCACAAGAGTCGGGCAGAAGAAGAAGGTGAGATGATGAACCAAAGGAACTGTTTTGAGTGTGTAGGGGAGGTTTTGCATAAAACTAACAAGTTGATACTGGAAAGAATGTCCTTGTAAGCTTTTGCTTAGTAAATTCTTAGCAAAGAACTGTGGAAGCTATTAGCAATTTCTGGGCCTTTTACACAAGGACTATCCAATATATTCCTCTTTTTCTCTATTCCTCCCTACATATTTTAGAAATGAACACACTCACAGATGTGAGCCATGTGTTTCAATTTCTATTTGTCTTTGAGTATTAAATTGTCAGTTGTTATTTAGTTGCTAAGTTGTGTCCAAATCCTTGTGACCCCATGGACTGTAGCCCACCAGGCTCCTCTGTCCATGGGATTCACCAGGCAAGAACACTGGAGTGGTTTGCCGTTTTCTTTTCCAGTGGATCTTCCCAACCCAGGGATTGAACCCAAGTCTCCTACATTAACAGGCAGATTCTTTACTGCTGAGCCATGAGGGAAGCCAGTTTAAATTGTCAGGGGCCAGGAAAATTTGGAGTGACTTTTGAATCATTCCAAGATGATGTAAAATCTGAAGGAAACTGGAGAAGAATAGGTATCTTTGGGGTGGGGAATCTTTCAGCTACTCCTAATTTGCTAGAAGCAAAAATTCAGTGTTCTTTTTTGGTTCTTTCAGATACTGCCTTCATTAAATTGTTCCCTTTAACATTCCAAACTAAAAGATGAGGAAAGAAATGGGATTGAGGGAGGAGAAATTCTTACTCATTTATTTTTCAGATACTTATATAGTCCTCTTTTCCTGGTAACACGAATGAACACAGCCCTGGCTGTGTGTCAGAAGCTTACAGAATTTCACCCACGGGCCAGCAGAGTTGGCCAGAATTGAAGACACTAATAATGTTTGTTGAGCATCTACTATGAGCCCACATCTGTATGTCTATGTTATGGGCACATTACATCATCAAATGGAAGGTGATTCTGTTATATCCCTTTTATTGATGAGGGGACCGGATCAGAGGGGTTAAGTAACTCACTCAAGGTCAAGATGAACTGTGGCTCTGGGACTGAGTTCACACAGCCAGTCAATCAGGATGCAAATTAAATCTTCTTATTTTGAATCACTGTGTTTTCCACTGGGGCTTCCCTCATAGCTCAGTTGGTAAAGAATTTGCCTGCAATGCAGGAAACCTGCGTTTAACCCCTGGGTTGGGAAGATCCCCTGGAGAAGGAAATGGCAACCCACTCGAGTATTCTTGCCTAGAGAACCCATGGACAGAGGAACCTGCCAGGCTACAGTCCACAGGATCGCAAGAGTCGGACACGACTTAGTGACTAAACCACCATGCTTTTGCATCACAGTGTTCTGCCTTTCAATCCCTTGATGAAACCCAGGTGTAGAAAGTTCCGACCTAGGAGCATTCTAGGGCCAGAATAAAAGCACTGAAGAAATCAGAGTTTAAAGCAGCTCTCAAAAAAAAATAAATGAATAAAGCTCTCTTCAACTGTTTGCTTCTCTTCCCTAGGGATAACTTCAGCAAATATAATAAATATCCAGGACACAGGAGCAATATCTGCATTAGCAGTTCAGAAATATGCATAATGAAAGATGAGATAGCTAGTCTCATCAGACTAAGGTAGTCTAGTCAGGCTCATCTTAAAACTGGCAGTTGAATGTCAGGTACTTGAAGACCTGTGAGGTTTAACAATTAGGTCCTCAGTCTTTTTTGTATCTTAGTGACTTGCATATCCAAATTTTGTACCAGCGGGCCCCTGAAGGGCAGTGTCTGTGCATCTGTCTGAATTCAAAAGGGATGTTCCCATTTATTTATTCCACTGTGATTCTGAAGTGTTTAACAATTGGACCATATCTGGGAGGTTGGGAATGGATGAATGTAAGGGGATATTTCTTCTTTGCGACCTGGTTTCAATAGAGCGTTAAGCAGGGATCTTGCCATAATCTTGTCTGTAAATTCTGTTATCAGAGCTCTCGCATGAGCAGCATTTTCTCACATCTGTGGTACAGTGATAACTGGCACTGCTCTGTGATGCTGTTGACAGCCCGGGTAAGATCCTAAAAGTGCCTCTAAATCATCAAAGGAAGATTAAATGATGTCGAGCGTCATCCTATTATTCAGGATATCTTATTAAATTCAGGCTCCAGAAGAAGTGACTCATGTTTAGGTTATGCATTTAACTCAACATGTGACTCTCCAGAAGACCCCACCCTCCCCTCCCTCCTCCAAGTCCCTCGTCTTTGATCAGGGCTAGTAGCATTCAGAAAAAGCCTCTTCTGCGGAATTCTGGGGGAAACCAATTATTTTCCCAGCCAGTGATTGTTTCCAAGTTGAGATTTTTATCTTTTCTCTGCCAACGATACCTCCAATGAGACATCAATCGATTTTGTAGGCAGAGGCAAGTCATTTGGGTAGTCCAAACTGCAGGCTTTCTGAATGTATTACACACATGCACTCACGCCCTAGACAGTGACTGTAAGACCGTGGCTATTGAGAGCAGAGGAATCACCTTGAGGGAAATATTAAGTGTTTAAGTGACCATGAATTCACTCCACGGTAATCAAGGTGGGGAGAGTGTGAAAATTGCTTTGGATGGATCACAGGTGGTACTCCCGGCCCAGCATCATGCATGTGTCTCTCTGACGTTTACACCAGTCAGACTTGGGTCTTTGCTTCTTCTGCTATAAGCTCTTCCTCCTCTTTCTCCTTCTGCCCTGTCTCACACCCCCTGAAATCACAGACCTCACCAGCTGGCCTCTCCTCACCTGCTTCCCTGGTCACTCCCACCTGCCTGTGTTCGGTCCTTGGCAGCCGAATAGATGGATGGCAGAGGGGGTGGGGAGCACGGGGGGACCCCTGCACTGCTGCCTGAGACCCCACCCCCACTTCCTGGGCCCTGAGCGCCTCAGCTGCATGAGGCACAGGTCAGCACCCAGGCTTAGTGGATGAGTGAATGAGAGTGAAGGAGCCCAGCAAAGGGCCATTCCCTTCCTCCTTCCTTCTCCTTTGCTTCCTTTCTCCAGGATCTTTTGGCAGTTGGTCAGCTGGGACAAAGAACGGTGACACTGCCCTTCAGGGGCCGCTCAGCCCGTGCTCACTCCACCCTGTTCTGCCGAGGAAGGGTCGGGGTGGGGGAGGCGCGGAGGAAGAGCCATGCAGATCCCAGTCTGCATCTGTGTTATCTCACCCAGTCCATTCCGTGGCTCCCCCCTTCTCCACCCCAACCCTCCTCTCCCCAACTCCTGCCCCCTCGCACCCACACCCCTGAACAGGGACACCGGCCCCCCCTCTCGTTGCCTGGATGCACCAGCCTGTGTCCCCCTCACCCATCGCGGGAGCAGCCCCGTAATCACCAGCCCCCTCTGTGCCCAGGGTTGGGAGGTGGAGGCCGCATTAAAAGCCTGGTGAAATAGAAGGCAGGAAGCGTTTCAGGTGCTCCACTGGGGGTCAGGTTTTAAAAGCTCTCAATATCAGATCTGACAATCCCAGAAAAAAAAGATGATGACACAGATTTCTAAGAGACGGAGCTGGAGGCAGATGAGCGGAAGCTGTGTTTTCCTGACTCGGGGGTAGAGAAATTCTCCCACTGCTCTTGACCCAGCCTTCCGTCTAGGTCTCCAGCTCCGGCCCCTCTAAGCAGGTTGATGAAGGAGGCTGCGGATTTTGTGGCTAGAGCCCCCCAGCTGCAGGCGGTCCCCAAGGCTGTGATTTTTCAGGTCAGGTTCTAGAAGGACCACAAGCCAGAAATGCAAGAGCGGTCTCTGCCTGAGACTAGAAGCCAACACAGAGCGCTATGACAAAAGCCCCCCATTCACCCCATGCAGACCTCACAGTGATGCCCATCAGTGGGGAGGCCGCTCTGTCTTGAAGAGGGCCCGGGGCAGACGCATCCCCCAGCCTGCTGGGTACCTCTCAGCCCACCTGTGTCCAAGCTGCCTCTGAACTTGGGTTTGGTTAGAAAATTAGCCATCTTCTTGAAAGAAGCCAATTTGCATCTGTCTTCTTTTAAATCAACAATGTAGGTAGAGACACAGAAAGGCGGCTTGGAAAATGTGTAGAGTAGGGAGAGGAAACTGACATGCTGGAAGGCACAGTCAAAAAGCAAAAAGATCTTCCTGGGCTGGAATAATGAACTAAGGCCAAGGAGGCTAAGTTGAATAGGGCCCTGGGCAGAAATCGTACATTAGTTTTTTAAAACTGTACAAGCCCACAATCGGGGGAGATGTGAAGTAGTTCATGTGAACATTGCATCTCTGGAGGGGGCTGGGTTTATCTCAGGATTAGAAAAGGGAAGAGAGGAAGAGAAGGAAAGGAAAATTTCAGATCCATCCGTCAGGATGACTACACTGGAGAAGACCTTGAGAAGTCTACTTATTAAGTATAATTCATTCTCAATCCAGGGATACACAGTGCTCTGGTAGCGCTATCTTGGGGGCTTCCCAGATAGCTAGTGGTAAAGAATCCAACTGCCAATGCAAGAGATGAGGGTTTGATCCTTGGATCGGGAAGATACCCTGGAGAAGGGCATGGCAACCCACTCCAGTATTTTTGCCTGGAAAATCCCATGGACAGAGGAGCCTGGTGGGCTACAGTCCATGGGGTCACAGAGAGTCAGACACAACTGAGTGTGTGCGTGCACACACACACACACACACACACACACTGCTATCTTACAGCCCAAACAGATGGTAGTGGTCATCATCTGGTAAAGACTGCCCCTGAGAGCTGAGTGCTGGTGCCGGGCACCCCCAGACCCAGGCCACCTTTGGGTGGCTTGTTGATCTATCAGTCAACCAGGGGCGGGGGAATTACTTATTTGATACAAGATCTGGCTGCCTCCCGAAGAATACACTTTAGAGGACTTCCCTTGGAGAGTCTGTGGACATAGCAGGCGTGTGTCCAGTACATGCCTGTCCTGACTTCAGCGGGAGGCTACATAGCATTTGTAATCCTCTCTGCTTTTTTCACAGATATGTGGAACTGACAAACTACTGCGATTATAAAGACTACAGGGAAACTATATTGAGCAAACCAATGCTCTTCTTTGTTCATGTACAGACGAAAAAGGACTCCTCGAAAGGTAGGTGTATAAAGTTTGGGTTTGGTTCTGCCTTTCTGGGCTGTGGACTGTGGCCTGTTGATGAGGCAGAAATCGGACGTGGAGAAAGCAGAGAGGGTGTCAGCTTGTGCTAGGCTGGAAGCTTGATGGGTTAGGCCATCAGCAGAGGCCTGCAGAGCAACCCTGTAAATGACCCTGCGGCAGAAGTCATCTGCCTCTGAGTTTTCTTTCATACTTCCTGTCTTGGCAGGAAGTGATCTCTGAGCCTGCAGGGGTTGCAAAAATGACTAGAGTGATGATGATGATGATATATCATACTGTCTACCCCGTATCAAACACTCCTGTGAGGAATGAGCTAATGTCAATAATTGGGCAACAACCCTGTGGGGCATGTCATCCAAAGGAGAACGTTTTTGGCCTGAAAACAGGAACTGTAATAATTATGCTGGGACAAAGGTATAAACTAGAACTGACTCAGGCATACCTAGGATGCCTGGTCATCCTGCCTACGTGGTACTTATACCATCCCCATTTTACAGATGAGATAGTGATAGTGAAATTTGCTCAGTCGTGTCCAACTCTGCGACTCCATGGACTATACAGTCTATGGAATTCTCCAGGACAGAATGCTGGAGTGGGTAGCCTTTCCCTTCTCCAGGGGATCTTCCCAACCCAGGGACTGAGCCCAGGTCTTCCACATTGCAGGTGGATTCTTACAGATGAGAATCCTAGTTTTCTCTCTCTCTCTCTCTCACAGATGAGACAACTGGGATAAAGAAAATAAATGGTATTTGCAAAGCTTGGTCTGGACACCAAGTGGGGAAAGGGAGGGTGCCGTGAATTGGGAGATTGGGATGGACATATATACACTATTGATATTATGTGTAAAATAGATGACTAATGAGAACCTACTGTATAGCTCAGGGAATTCTACTCAGTGCTCTGTGGTGGCCTAAATGGGAAGGAAATCCAAAAAAGAGGGGAGAGATATATACGCATAGTTGACTGACTTTGCTGTACACTATTAACATAACACTATTAAGCAATTATTCTTCAATAAAAATTAATTTTAAAGGAAAAAAAATGCTTGTAGATGCTTTCATGTTTCATGCTGTGGCCTTCAAATTTCAAAGATATTTCTTTATTGTTTCTTCCAGGAAATCAAACTGATAGCAACTAAATTAACTCAAATTCCAGTATGAAAATATCTCCATTTGCCCATCTTCCTCCTGCTCAAAGTGATATGTAGAGAGTCACGAGCATAAGTTCTATGATAGCGTTAGAATTTCTTAAACTTACTTCTAAAATGTTCTTAAAAATGAGTCCAGGAGAGTAAGAATGGGCCTACAAATTCCAAAGAGACGTCCTCAAACACTCCCATCCTCATTCAGATTCATCGAGCCGATTCTCTGCTCATTTTGTTCAGAGTCATTCAGATCCCCAGCTCACTTCATAATTCAAAGTTAGGATGCCCTTCTCTGCAGGAGGGCCGGGAACAGATCACAGTGTAACAAGGAATGCTTGTTAGTGCATCTGAGCCCTTGATGTTGTTTGGCTTGGTGGTACCAGAAAGCCGGCAATTCTCTAAGAAGTAGGTCTAGGTCACGAGTGCACCCTTGTTTTTGACTTGTGCTTCCTCATTTCTAGAAAGGACATACGCATTTCTTGTGAACACGAGGCATCCCAAGATAAGAAGACAAATAGAGCAGGGGATGGACATGGTCATTTCCTCAGTGATTGGAGAAAGCTACCGGCTGCAGGTGAGCTGGCCTGTGTTAGTCCAGGGCTGCCAACACACGGAAGGGGCTCTGGGCATTTCAGGCCAGGATGGAGTCCCTAGAGCTTAACTCTCACTTAACTGAATCCAGGCTGACATTTTCTATTGCTGCATTATCACTACCAATCACTGTGAACCAATAAAGTGAACTTAGTTTCTAGCAACTTCTGAGAAATGGGGTAAGAATAAATATCAGTTTGACCAAGCAGTTCAAGGTCTTTACCTTGAACTTGATGGAACTTGATGCAAAGGCAAAGATTTGTTTGTTTGTTTTTAAATGAAGGCAACTATTTAAAATTATGTCAGAGAAATAAAGGGTGTGATATTTTGGACATTTGGACAGCTGTTAATTCTATAATTGTGTGGTAATGTATGTCTATAATATAATGTTATCATCATATCCATGTAATTAATTAAATGCTTCTTTCTCTTTCAGTTTGATTTTCAAGAGGCAGTAAAGAATTTTTTCCCACCAGGAAACAAAGTTGTTAACGGAGACGATTTGAGCTTTGCGTATGAATTCAAAGCCGATGCATTGTTTGATTTCTTCTATTGGTTTGGGCTCAGCAATTCCACTGTAAAAGTGAATGGAAAAGTTCTAAATTTGTCAAGTACAAGCCCAGAAAAGAAGGAGACCATTAAATTATTTCTGGAAAAAATGAGTGAACCTTTAATCCGAAGGAGCAGTTTTTCTGATCGAAAATTCAGTGTAACTTCTAGAGGTATGTTAAAAACTCTCGAAGTAGGGGCTTCCCTGGTGGTCCAGTGGTTAAGATTCTGCACTTCCACTGCAGGGAGTGAGGTTCAGTCCCTGATCAGGGGACTAAGATCCCACATGCCGTGTGGAGGGGCCAGAAAATTTTTTAAAATGAAAAAATAAATATGACCTTTTAAAAAAGTTCTCAAGTGCCCCCAGAACAATAGTTACAGGGTAGAATAATATCACAGAAGAAAAGAATCAATTAATGGAAAAGGAAAGGCCTCTTGATAAAGGGGAAATATAATATCACATTTTTCAGAAAGTAAGACATGAGAAACATTTACTACCAAAAGGAAATATAGTAAACTAACACAACACTGTAAATCAACTGCACTCCAGTAAAATTTTTAAAAAAGAATATAGTGACTTTTCCTTTTAGGCTCCTTAAGGTTTTCTCTCAGCGGTTTTACTGTGTGGCACACTCAGAAAATAATTTTAAAATATGTTATTAACATAGATACATGTTAATGCTCATTGAAGTATTTTTAACAATAATTTAACAAAGAAGAATGATGCTTTCCTGATGTGCATATTCAGGGCAGCAGAATGTTAGGGAAATGTGTTGGTTAGGGGAGGAAGACATGTGGTCAAGATATCCGTCTTTAAAAATGTTTGAGGGCTTCCCTGGTGGCTGAGTGGTAAAGAATCTGCCTGCCAATGCAGGAGGCACAGGGTCCATTCCTGGCCTGGGAAGATCCCACATGCCTCAGAACAACTAAGCCCTTGCGCCACAGTTATTGAACCTGTGCTCTGCAACAAGAGAAACCACTACAATGAGAAGCCCTCCCATCATAACTGGAGAGTAGCCGGCACTCGCCACAACTAGAGAAAGGCCCACGCAGCAATAAAGACTCAGCACAGTCAGAAAATAAATAAAATCAATAAAATTATAAAAAGTATATTTGGAAGGTTCTCCAGGGTTTCTAAGGCCACTAAAGAATAACTCTTGAGAATTCTTCACTTAACAAACTGCAGGTCATATCTGGTGCATTCTGGAGTTTCTATGCAGTAGCTCCTCCCCAGGATTTGGTAAGACTTTTCAGGTAGTGTGGCTCAGACAGTGACACCAGTCAAGTCTTGTCTGGATTTGTCTTCTGCTGAGCCTGCCCTCTGTCCCAGGCTAGTCTGTGCTGAAAGGCAACTTCCTTGAACCAGGACTCTTGCAGCTAATTGCAAACAAAGAAAAACACTCAAACAAGCCAAAAAATCCACCAGTCTCTATGAACCTGCACTTTAAAAAAATTTTTTTTTAAATACAGATGCTTCACTAATTGTTTTTAATAACAGTTGCTTTCTTCCAGTGTTTCTAGCAAAAATGCTTAAAGTGTGTATTAATTGTTTAGTTATGTCTGACTCTTTGCAACCCCAAAGACTGTAGCCTGCCAGGCTCCTTTGTCTGTGGAATTCTCCAGGCAAGAATACTGGAGTGGGTTGCCATTCCCTTCTCCAGGATCTTCCGACCCAGGGATCAAACCCAGGTCTCTTGCTTTGCAGGTGGATTGTGTACCATTTGAGCCACCAGGAAAGCTTACTCCTGGTTATTTCTTAGCCTGGAAGCAGCTTCCCTCTGTGTGTCTCTCCCTCCCTCCTGCCTTCCCTCCTCCTCCCCATCTCCCCCTCCATGTTGCTTTATGTTGTCTGTCTGGGTGTTCCTTACAAAGATGCCTTTATGTTCTGTTCCATCGCAGCCATGTGTGGTGGTGGGAAGAGGGGGAGGTTTATATGCTTATCCTTTTGGGGGAAGATTACTTTGCCTGGCTGTGCCCAAACCAGATGTCCGGTCCTTCCTTGGACACCCTCCAGCCTCACCCACTGGCCAGGGCAGCCTGGGCAGGCTTTCTCTGTTTCACCATCGCTCACTCTTTGTCCTGCAGGCTGCCTGGGCGTCCACTGGTTATCCCGGGGATACCGAGGGGTGTGTGAAGTTGGGCAGTGTTTCCTTGCAAGTTTACTCTGAGCCAGCCCTGGGGCCCTCTTCCACTCCAGAGCAGGGGAGGGAAGATTCCTCAAGGCTCATCTGAGCCATAATTATGCACCTCAGGTGGTCTAGCCACAACACATCAGTGGCCAGGCAGGCATCTCCACTGACTCTGCCCTGGTGATCAGTTAGAGTCTCCTCAGAAACTGACCTTTGTCCTTGGCATCTGGTCCCCACCTGTGGGCCTTCTGTCATTAAGTGAGAAATGGTACCTGCATGCCCATTCCATGGAGAGGCAAGTGACCATTGCGTCATCTTGGTGAACAGCAAGTAGCATGTTTCTGTCTTTTGAGATTTTCTGGGGAAGCCAGGATTCTCTGTTCACATTGAAATGGTTACGTTGGATGTTGTGTGGGTTTTAAGTACTGTTGGGTTTTGGTTTTGGTTTTCCAGAAATGGTAATAATGCAGGCCCTTTTAACTTTTTTTTCAGGTTCAATAGATGAAGTTTTTAACTGCAATCTGTCACCCAGATCATCTCTGATGGAGCCTCTTGTGGTGGAATTGCCATTTCCATGCGTTCTGGAATCTGAGGAGACACCAAACCCATTTATCTGATTAGGTTGGATGTTCCACAGTTCCTCCTACACCCCAGGCCTGTGCCAGCATCGAGGGCTAAGGGGACGTGAGAGGGGGGGAGGCAGGTACCTCCAGACCCTCTCCTCTGACAGGGCCCCCTTCCTTGCATTTCCAAGGACGATGCCTTGGCAGCCTGATGCAGCTGACTTCAGGATGGGAGGCTTTGGCCCCACGGCTGGGAGGCTCCTCTCCTTTGAATGCTTCTGCAAAGAGCCAGAGGGAAGCAGCAGGCATCATACCCTGGCATACCCTGGCACCTCATACCCTGGCATCCTGGGAGCTTCCCAGGCGGAGCCATCTTACCCAAATTTTGCCCCAAGATGCTTCCTGTTTCCAGGTTTGGCCCTCTGCTTGGGGACATCCCTGTCTGAACCTAAACCCAGCAAGTATGAAGTTAGGAGTGCCATTGTCTTGCAAACCGGGCTGAGCAAAAAAGTCCAGGACCTCTTTCTCCAGAAGTCAAGTCGGTTTTTCATCCTGCTGGTAGGATGAAACCTTAGGACAAACATCGGAGGTGAGGCTGGATGGAGGACTGGCCAGGATGGTACGATTGTAACCCTGCCCCCCGCTGCCTGAAATCTGAACTCCCTTGGTCTCCCTCTTAACAAAGTGGCCTGTGTAGAAAGAGGCCAGGTGATGCGACACCAAACGTGACAGGAGAAGGATAATGTATGCGGCCGTGTCCTCTCTATTAAAAGCACATAATGTCAGTTGGGTATTTTATAAGCTTTTAGCAATCCTAACACTAAAAGCAAAATAGAAGAAAGCTATGCATTACCATAATACATTGTAGTCACATCAATACATTTTTCATCTCATAGCTACAGTGGCGTTCTTCAAAAAGAAAAAAAATCATCCTATCTACATATAAAAATCTGCATGAATGAATTGCTACATAGGCTTCTAATGAGAAAGATTTATGGGTCCCGAGTATAATTTTCTTATCCTTTTAAAGAATGTTCCTGTATGATACGTTTTGATAGCACCACCGATTGTCCTTTCATTTGTATTTGAAATGGTATGTGCCATATTTGTGCAATTAAATTTTTCCTTAACATTCAACATAGAACTGATTAAATTTGTGACCAATATGCGTGACCATTCCATCATGCTATGCAGGTGGTATGTTGGCCTTGTAACTTACTTACAGTAAGAATTGTGGTTTTATAGCTACTTTCTCAGGAAGAGCCTTTTGGGGGACTTCCCCAGTGGTCCAGTGGTTAAGATTATGTGCTTCCAGTGCAGGGGGCGCAGGTTTGATCTCTGGTCAGGGAACAAGGATCACACATACTGCAGGGCACACCCAAAAATAAATAAACAAAAATTTTTTTTTAAAACGAGCCTTTTTTGAATAACAAGTCTATGAAGTATTTGGACGAAAAAACTGATGCTGAGGTTTCAGAAAAGGAGAATCTTCCTTAATAACAGAAAATGGTAAATGTTTATTATTCAAATGCAGTGCAAAATGAAGAGTATTAACAATCAAATAAGTTTTATACCAGAGCACACAAATCTTAGGTGGATATCCAATAGTATATGCTTCCCAAAGGGAATAGAAACTCTATTCACAAAAATTGACAAAGTCCATTTTTTTTTTGAAAAGCCATCAGTCATCACTCCAGGAATGGACTAAAGATCTAAAAGTTTTCTTTTATCATTAAAATTTTTTTATCAGTTGACTTGGAACCAAGTGCATCCACTCATTCGATATGCACTTAGCAAAGTTTTGTCCACTGCCTCTAAGGAAATATGTGTGTGTGGTTAGTTGTTCAGTCATGTCTGACTCTTTGAAACCCCATGGACTTAGCCTGCCAGGCTCCTCTGTCCATGGAGTTCTCCAGGCAAGAATACTGGAGGGGGTTGCCATGCCCTCCTCAAGGGGATCTTCCCAGCCTAGCAATTGAACCCAGGTCTCCCGCACTATAGGTGGATTCTTTGCCGTCTGAGCCACCAGCGAAGCCGAGGGCTGTTGAGAAATGGTGCCTGAAACATGGCCCTTGCTTTCAAGACGCATGTAGTCTTGTAACAGACAGGTGCTCAGCTAGTATGAACAATAGTATCAGTGCTCAGACACAGATTCAAAAATGAAAGCATCTAAAATGCTTATGATCCAGTTTTGGTGATAAAATTAATGACATGTAAGTGTAAAATTTAGTTTTAAGATAAATACGTAATGATTGATTTATCCAAGTGACAGATTACAGAAGCTCTCAGTGAAAGAGTCACCTTGGAAGCTATTAATTTGTTCCAAAAGAATGTAAATCCAGACATTATCTACAGAAGGAGGGGGTTTTTTCCTCTTATTACCTCATGGTTAGAGTTTGAATTTTGGCCAAAGGATAACACTGCCTAACTCGATTGCCTACCTTAATTATCAGCTCAAATGTCTTCTGTTTCAAGTACTCAGTCTATCTTCAAAGAGCAAAGTTATACCTGTATTTAAGAAATTCAAAAGAATGTGCATCAATTTCTGAACAGAGCTTCTAACACATTTCAAAGATGCTTTAAGCAATAGCAGTGTCATTATAATAAATGATTACTTTGAAGAAGAGAACATTCATTTGGAAGGATAAATGCTGTTCCAACAGATTTTAAATGAATGCTCACACTTGATACTCATGGCTTGAATAAACTTGAGAGAACCAACAGTGTAAGGCATGAATAATTACTCTTAAGAGACAACAGAGGTGGCCCAGGAGGAAGGTGACATATATGTACGATTGACAAGGTTTTGATAGAATGAAAGGTCTGAACTTGCTGTTATGGCTTTATTTGAATAAAATGTGAGTTTGGTGAGTGGCAAGTTAGAAGCAGAGCTTAGAATTTACCCTGTTAAACTGGACTGTCCTAATAGAGACTAGTATGGGATTTTCTTTTCTGGATTTCTCAGTGGAAGGATAGCAGTCATTCTTGGATTGCTTAACCACAACCCTCTTGGTGGCAGACAGGAACCAGGTGACCTCAGGAAGACCTGGACCTTGTTCTACCCCGGGCCATCCTGGGTGCCTGGCCTCTGGCCTCCTTGCAGATTTAGGAATTGCCAGGCCCCATAGGTGTGGGAGCTAATTCCTTAAACTAAGTCTCTCTCTCTACACACACACACTGTTGGTTCTGTTTCTCTAGAGAGCCCTTAATAACACAGAGTCCATCACAGAAATTGAGGAAATGTTTTACAAGGTAATCAATCAGCTAAAAGAGAAATGGCAGTATTTTTTTTTTTACATGAAGAGACTTGAATAAAAATAAAGGCATTGCATACCACATAGTAACAGGAAATCTTTTGCCCAAATATAACAAGCAAGTCAGAAAAACCCCACTCATCACATTGGTACCCAAAGCACTTGGCATCGCTGAAGAATATCTGTGACCTTTTCTGGGCTTTTGGAAGCAGCCACCAGCCGAGTCTTCCACCAACTCTTTCCCACTCCCTCTCACTCCAAACTCACATCTCATGTTAACCGAAGCAGAGCTTCTCAGGCTGGAATGTGCCCTGGAATCTCCTGAGGGTGAGGCTGCAGATCCGGATCCAGGAGGTCTGGATGGAGCCTGAGCATCTGTGTTTCTAACAAGCTGCCAGGTGATGCCAAGGCTGCTGGTCCCGGGACAAGGCTCTAGATCTATCCATCTCAAATGTTGTGAATCACCTGCGGGTCTTATTAGAAAAGCAGAAGCTTACCCTCTCCCCACCCTCTGCCCTGACTTGCTGACTCAGAACCCGTGTCCTCACCAGATGCCCAGGTGGTGACAGACATGCTCAGTTTGGGGACCACTTCCTGGCACATATACTTCCTCCAGGCTGGGGCCACATCCACCCTCCCTGGAGGGTCAAGTTCTCTCTCGCGGCTCCTTGGCCTTGGCCTGTGAACTTGGTTACTCTTCTCTCCTTTCAGGTAATAACCCTCTACCTGACCTGTTCCCTCTTCCCCCACTAGACTCTCTTCTCTTACACAGACAAAATTCAAGTGTTCTTTCCTTGATGTCTCCTCCCCCCACCACCCACGCCTGTCCTTACTTCTTCATCTCATGCTTCTTCTGTACATGTGTGTGGCAGACAGAAATTGATTGTAATCCTTTAAATTGGGAATAACCAATTAACCTTTAACCCATTCGCTGCAACTACTCTCAACTGGTTTCGTGTGTGTGCCAAGTCGCTTCAGTCGTGTCTGACTCTTTGTGACCCCATGGACTGCAGCCGGAGAGAATCCTGCGTCCATGGGATTCTCTAGGGAAGAATACTGGGGTAGGTTGCCATTTCCTTGGGGATCTTCCTGACCCAGGGAACGAACCTGCCTCTCTTAAGTCTCCTGCATTGGCAGGTGGGTTCTTTACCACTAGCACCACCTGGGAAGCCCCCATTTGGTTTTGATCCATTCAAAACTCTTTCAAAGGCGTATTGGAAGACTCGATGTCTTAGTTTCTGTGTGATTGACTCACCTTGGCAGGGGATATGGAACCTTGCCTCTCTTACTCCTAGAAAAGAGGATTTATTTAAACTGCCGACCTGACCCTTCACGCTGTTGCCTAATCCACTTCAGTGCACTCTCTGCGCATTCAGGTGGAGCCCAAGTTTCCCAGAGTGGCTGCTGGGCCTTCTGCTAGGCTCTCCCCCTCATCTTTCACAGAAAGGCAACAAACACCTAGTTCTCAGGGGTTTTGAAGGACACAGGCCGTTCCCTGCTTCTGGGACCTCAGTCAGCCTTTGGGTGCCACTCCCTCTTCAGCTGGTTGCCTTCCGAGCACCCTTGGAAGCTTGTTGTCATTCAATCGTGTCTGACTCTTTGCAACACCATGGACCGCAGCACACCAGGCTTCCCTGTCTTTCACTGTCTCCTGGAGTTTGCTCAGACTCATGTCCATTGAGTCGGTGATGTCATCCAACCATCTTATCCTCTGTCGCCCCTTCTCCTCCTGCCTTCAATCTTTCCCAGCATCAGCGTCTTTTCGGGTGAGTTGGCTCTTCCCATCAGGTGGCCAAAGTATTGGAGCTTCAGCCTCAGCATCAGTTCTTCCAATGAATATTCAGGACTGATTTCCTTTAGGATGGACTGGTTTGATCTTACTCTCCAAGTGAGCTCAGCTCAGGAAATTCCTTTTAGGTTGTTTTCACTGCGTCCCACACACCCACTCACCCCAAAGTTCCAGTAATAACCCTTAATGCCTCTAACATACATCATACGGCTCACTTCCAGTGCTCAGTCAGTTTCTGCTAAGGGAAAGAAGGGGAACATTTCTACTTAATCCTTGAAAGGAGTTGCCTCAAGTGAAAGTGAAAGTGAAGTCGCTCAGTCATGTCCAACTCTCTGTGACCCCATGGACTGTATGTAGCCTACCAGGCTCCTCCGTCCATGGGATTTTCCAGGCAAGAATACTGGAGTGAGTTACCATTTCCTTCTCCAGGAGATCTTCCCAACCCAGAGTTTGAACCAGGGTCTCCCGCATTGTTGGCAGACGCTTTACCATCTGAGCCACCAGGGAAGTCTCTAGTTGCCTCAAGGAACCCAAATTCAAAGGCAAGAAGAGCACTGTACTGCTCACAATGAAATGGACCTATGAGAGCCATCCATTTTGAAGCAGAAATGAAAGACTACAGAAAGGAATGAAGATCAGAAGAGCAATAAGACAAAAGAGCAATACCATAGGTGTGTATGGCTTTACGATTTATAAAGTGTCGTTAGAATTATTCGTTTTTACAGCCCAGGGAGGTGGATACTTGTATATTCACTTTACAGATAAGGAAGCTGAGACTTGGAGCTGTATCTGCTTTATGCCCAAGGCCCCCAGGTGAAAGCTGACAGATCTTCTGCCTCTCAATTCAGCGTGTGCCCAACCCACCCCACCCCTTGCCCATTTCACAGCTTGCCTAGGAGAAGACAAACATAAGATATTAATAAAAATACACTTTTAAAATTCTATATACCCACTGCTCTATTTTTAAAATGTACCTCTTTTAAATTATACTATGCTAATGAGCTCTATTTCCAGACAGTAATCTGTTATTGGGTGTTACTCGCTTAATTTAGACTCCACTACTAAATCTTAATTTAGATGCATTCCTTCTAATAACATCGACAGAAGTCTGTGTGTCCCGCCATTCATTGCAACAAATTTCAGAGTCTAAATGTGTTATATTCATTCCATTACATGGATGAGACTCTACTCTCAGAAAATTCTTGTTTAGCACTTCATTTTTAGGCTAAAAATGAACTTTTTTAGCATTTGCGTGTAAACATGTTTATCTAAGGTCTGTGTTAGAATAACTCCTTGAAAGGATAAGGGATTGTCGTAAATTGCTTTTTAAACATGGAGCTGGCAGTCTCCAATGCATATTTACTGTTTTCTCTTTGAACCAAAGTGGGTAACCCATGCTAAGTAACTTTACTCACATCCGACTCTTTGCGACCCCTGGATTGTAGCCTTCCAGGCTCCTCCATCCATGGACTTCTCCATGCAGAATATTGGAGCGGGTAGTCATTCCCTTCTCCAGGGGGTCTTCCCGACCCAGGGATTGAACCCAAGGCTTTGGCATCTCCTGTAGTGGCAGTCAGGTTCTTTACCACTAGTACCACCTAGGGAAGCCCTAAATGGGTAATGACAGGGAAAGTCGCTCAGTCATGTCTGACTCCTTTCCACCCCACGGACTATACAGTCCATGGAATTCTCCAGGCCAGAATATGGAGTGGGTAGCCTTTCCCTTCTCCAGGGGATCTTCCCAACCCAGGGACAGAACACAGAGCTCCTCATTGCTGGCAGATTCTTTACCACCAAGGAAGTGGGTAATAGCTGTATCCTAACTTGGAGACATTCAGTATTACTAAACAGCTAGTATGTACCAGATTACCAGGTAGCTGCCAATAATATAAGACCCTCTTACATGCTGTGAAAATGCTAACATACCTGGGGGAGAGAGACACAGTCCAATCTGTGGGGACAGAAGAATAGTTAAATCAACAAGTACAAAACACGGTTTTTGGTGCCAGGAACGTGGCCTGGTTAGGAGAATGGGGTCTCGCACATCCCTGCTCAGTCCTCTTTCCAAGCACACTTTCCACCTTCCCACTGTCCCCTAATTCCTGTGCCAGCGTCACCCGTTTGATAGCATGGAGCTATCTCAGAGACTCTGGCTCTAGTTTCACCGACACACATGACTTGCGATTTTGGATTCCTACTTCCTCTTGCTCAGATCCTGCAAGATCCCTGACAACTGAGCCTTCATTCGCTTAAGCTGAAAACTGTGCAAAGATGAACATCTGCAGTTAAAGTTGGACAATGTTACTTTCTTTTCAGTCTAATCCCCTTTTGCTTCTCTCCCCAAATGTATGACGGTGCTCAGGTAAGCTCATTGCATGAATTACACAAATACACAGAAGTAAGGTATCCATGGCACCAGAAACACATCTTTTTATCATCGCACAGGGTCATCAGCCGGCCTGGGGAAGTGCTGAGCACCTCGGTGCACCGGGGATGAGCTGTCAGGAGCCTCCTGCGTCTCCATGGCGACGCGTCACAAAACAGCCTCCACCGCAGCACCCAGTTGAGCTGGTGGAAAGCGCCCCGCGACGACGGCCTCTTGGAGCAAGAATGGCAGAGCCTGGGCCGGAAGATGCGTGTCCTTCTCAATATGGCAACAAGAGACGGCCAAGTAAGCCTGCGGACCCTGCCAGCTGGCCAGGCGAGGTTCGGGGGCGGGGTCCCTCCTGGAGCTGGGGTACCTAGGGCGACGGCTGCCTAGGTCTTCAAGATGCCGCGCTTTTATGGATGGAACTCAATTTAAATGGAGGCTGGGAATTCGGGGAGAATGAAAGGGCGTTCCTGACCTTGCCTCTCCCCAGACCTTCGCCCTAACTCCTGCCAAACCCCTCCCTAAAGGGCTCAGTTGTTTAAACGCCCGGTGAAATGCCCAGGAGGGTACAAGGGAAAGGGAGGACTGACGCCTTTGGGAGACCAAGGCTAAAGACAAAGACGGAACGGTGGTGGGGCGCTCTGAAAAGAGCAGACCCAGGGGGAGCCCTGATCCCAGGCAGGATCTGAGAAACAGCCCAGAAAGGGGGGCAGGGCTGAAGAATGCAGAGACGCGACCCCCAGGCGCAGAGGCGGCAGAGGCTGGGAACTAGGGCCCTTGGTGCTCGCTTCTAATCTTCGCTTCCCTTTCTTTCAAGGGGATTTTGTATCTAACAGCGGCAGTGCTTTTAATACTAATTCTGCATGCAAATGCCGCGGGTTTACTAACAGCTTTTTGTGTCGGTGGAGGGAGAGCCACTCTAGCTGAGATGCTAGTGGCATGATTACTGTGTAGTCAGCTCCATCCCGGCCTTTCTCGTGGCAATAATAACCCACTGCAGCCCTCTGGCTGGGTAATTGTGGTTCTCTGGTGGCTCCAGAGCAGTGGGGATTGTTCAACTGTAAATTCCCTAGGATTGCAGTCCCCGGGGGAATGAATGAAATGCATACTTTCATCCCATTCATCCCTTTGTAAATTACAAATAGCAGATGAAAAAAAAATTAATACAAAAATATTTACAACGCCGAGTTTCTCTGTGGTGTCCAGGCAAACAGGAGAGGCAGAGGATGGTGGGGGGGTGGGGAGGGGTGCTCCTCCCCAGGATCTCCCGCTTTGCATTCCCCTTGAATCTCGTCTCCCTATCTAGCCACCCTGCCTTGGTTTCTTTCACTGTCTGCTCTCCCCTCTCTTGCCTGGGAATGTTGCGATCCTCCAAGGTGTATCCCTCTTGGTTTACATACTCTATCTGAGTGGCCACATCCTGCCACAGGGCTTCAAGTCTACACAGAGCTGCCAATTTGTGGCTCTCTAATCTTTAGCTCATAAACTCCTCCCCAGTCTCAGACCAAAATATCCATCTGTCTACCACATGCCTTGGATGTCACAGGAGGGCCTCAGACACATGTACAAAATTACACTCCTTGTCCTCCTAGACCCAGAAGTGCAGCGAGGAGGGTCCCAGATGCTCAAAGTAGAGGGGAGGGCACCGACACCTCAAGGTCATCACCAGGTCTCATTGATTCTGCCTCCAAAGTGCCTCTTCCCCCTGGGGGAGTTTGACCCTTCACGCCCAGTCTCAAATCTCTAACAGTCACTCCGTGCTGCTCCATCTTCCATTGCTGGAAGGATCACCCTCCAAAAGGTGGGTCTGATCTCAAAATAGGATTAGGTTGATAATGACCACCGTGGGCTGATTGCTATCAAACTATTACTATTGACTGGGCTCTTAAGTGCTGTATTTGTTCCAAGGGCTATCATAAATTAACATGGACGGGTGGCTGAAAACAACCAAAATTTGTTTTCTTATATTTTGGAGACCAGAAGCCTGAAATCAAGCTATTGACTTGGCTGCACCCCCTCTGGTGGCTTCTGGGGAGAATCCTGCCTTGTGTCTTCCAGCTTCTGGTGGCTGTCGGCACTCTTGACCTGTGGCCGCATCACTCCAGTCTTGGCCTGCATGCTCACAATGGCCTCCTCAACCCCTCTGCCTCTCTCTTATGAGGATGTTGAAATTGCATTTAGGGTCCAACAGATAATCCAGGATGTTCCTCGCCTCACATCCTTACTTGCATCTGCCAAGAGTAATGGGGCCTAGGTTGGTGTTGCTTGCTTAGGAAAAACTTCCTGATTTCTCTAATAGTTAAACTCAGAGCTTCAAATCAGGCTCAGGGATGGTTCTTTAGAGAGCAACACCACCTCACAGTTTCTCCCCACTTACTTGTCCATGCTTGAAATTCTCTCAACAAAGAGCATTAATTCTGCAATTGGAATAAAATGCTTTAAAGTGTAAAGTGATTCCCACTAAAAGATAATGTCATTTCTAGTATGACGGGATCAGAGAGTAGACAGGAGTCTGCAAGCAGAGGGACAGAGCATGACAGGTAAGGGCTAAGCCTTCATTAGACTAGGGGAGCCTCAGGTGGAGGTGAAACTCACCAAATGTGAAGGGATCATTTCACCCAGGTGCTGGTGAAATGTAAAAAGCCACAGGTAACTGCCAAGCTATGAAGGAGTGAATGACCACTGAATTGAAATTTATAACTATATTCCCAAGTAATTTGGTGGTACTTCGTTGACAATGAGAGGTTGGGCAGATCAGTTCTAGGGTCTGCCAAGGCGGGAGACCTGAGTTTGATATCTGGGTTGGGAAGATCTGCTGGAGGAGGGCATGGCAGCCCAATCCAGTATTCTTGCCTGGAGAATCCCATGGACAGAGGAGCCTGGCAGGCTATAGTACATAGGGTCGAAAAGAAGCAGATACGACTGAGTGGCTAAGCACAGCAGTGAATCCTCTGTTCACACTCTCCCGGGTCTGCCAGCAGCATTTGTCTTGTAGGTGGTCCCTCCCTCCTCCTGGAACTTCCTTTTTCCTTCTACTATCCACAGCCTCCTGGTTCTCTGCTCATCTCACACTCTTCTCAGCCTCCTTCTCCAGCTGCTCCTCATCTCCCAAACCTCTTGACATTGGGCAGCCCTGGGCTTCAGCCTTCAGACATCAGCTCTTCTAATGACACTCCGTCCCTTGCTGAGCTCACCCACTCTCACGGCTTTAAAGAACATCTATACCATACAATGGGATTCCCTGGTGGCTCAGCTGGTAAAGAGTCTGCCTGCAATGTGGAAAACCCTAGCTCGATCCCTGGGTCAGGAAGATCCCCTGGAGAAGGAAGTGGTAACCCACTCCAGTATTCTTGCCTGGAAAATCCCATGGATGGAGGAGCCTGGTGGGCTATAGGCTATAGTCCATGGGGTTGCAAAGAGTTGGACACAACTGAGTGACTTCACCATACCATACAATCTTGCGCAGTTATTACAAAGAATGAATTGGAGCTGCACCAGACGAATTGAACGGATTTTCATATCATGCTATTAAGTGACAGATAGAAGAGATACACAAAGGTTACTTTGTGTAGGATAAGCCTCTTTTTGTAAAACAAAATAGGACTAAAACCCAATACATTGGGATTTCCCTTGCAGTCCAGTGGTTAAGACTCCACACTTCCAAGTCAGGAGGCATGGGTTTGATTCCTGGCCAGGGAACTAGACCCCACATGCCATGTCATACAGCTAAAAAATTAAAAATAAATAAAGAATAGGGGAAATTTAAAAAATAAAATATTTTACAAACCAGTTTGACATACATAGATATCAATCTGTGTATGATTTTATCTGCTGGTCTGAAAGTCTGGAAAGAAACAGGCACAATTGTTAACAAGGGGGGAGGGATGGGTGGAGGGTGAGGACAGCATGAGCAAGAAGGAGTAAGGAGAAGGGGTCCAGGAGAATACCTGACATGCAAACTATGGCCCCTTTTGTGTAAAATCAGTTCATGGATTTACAGATGTATCTAATATGCATGAAAAGTCGGGCATTAAAACAGTGATAGTGAGTGTATTAAGATGATAGAATTTCAAATGAACTCCCTTTATAGTTTTATGTATTGCTCAAATTCTTGAAAACAGCCTATGTGAATTCTCAAGGAAAACAGTAGACCTATTCGAGTAACTTAAAGAAGGGATTCCCAGGTGGCTCAGTGGTAAAGTATCTGCCTGCCAACGTGGGAGACATGGGTTGGATCCCTGGGTCGGGAAGATCCCCTGGAGAAGGAAATGGCAAACTACTCCAGTATTCTTGCCTAGGAAATCCTATGGACAGAGAAGTCTGGCAGGCTATAGTCCATGGGGTCTCAAAGGATCAGCCACAGCTGAACACATTTTTATTTAGAGGGGAAACTCAGATGATTAAATTGAGCTTCCCTTCTTCCCTGGTGGAGCTCACAAGTTGGCCTTCATTCCTTTAGACTCTATATTACCACTCAGAATGTTTGTCTCTTGCAAAATTGCTCTAAGTATTGAAATAACATTTGATCAAGATATGCTGTTGGCCACATTTAAAACCAGTTTGTTGTGCTCTTAGCAGGTGATACCAGTTGGGATTCTTATGCCACCACGATGAGGACTGCATTCACACCTAAGACAGGAACAGCACCTGCTTTGTTTCGGTACATCCCTATTCGTGCCAGATTGATATACACACTTGACCTTGTTCACCTATCTTTTATTATTCAGAGTCCAAAACTGATAGAGAGTAATCAGAGAAGGCTTATAGAAAATGCATTCAGATAAGACCCAATGCACACACAGGTCTCCTCCAAGCATCAGAGAGGGTTTTCACCTTAAAACAGTATCCGAAGCCCCTACAGGGAGATTTAGAAATTTAATACATAGATCCTTCATAAAGCCACTGTGTGTCTTGCTTTACAACAGAGTCAGTATATAGTTAATATAATTGTGCTACCTAAACATGGAGCATGAATTGAGTCCATTACCTGGTTTATAGGAGGTAGGCAATAACAACTGAATGAATGGACAAGTGAGGAATTGTTAGCACTTTCACGCAACTGTAGTCTTAAAAGGTCGAACAAGGTCAAGGTCCGCTTACCTTTACCTTCACCCCTCCAACTATTGGTTCCTAAAGCAATATCGCCTTTCAGCTTCTCCCCAGCTCCGCCTGAACCAAGGGTAGTGGGAATTTCTCTCCATCAGCTGCCCCTCTAAGCTTGTTGGTGGGTGAGCAAGGGTAGGGCTACCATCTTTCATTGCATCAGTGGTTGATGGGAAATCAGCAGGGAGGACCCTCCCTTGCCCGTATTTACTCTGTAGATTGCTTCCAATGGAGAGGATCTTTTCACCTTAGAAGCGCACGTTGTTGAGAAGTCCAGTGGAGTATTGGCCAGACTGTGGCAGTGCAGTCAGGCAGAAATGGGTTCTGAGTTGAACCTCAGTTCCCTATTCTAATTAACCCTTATTTTCTCTGCTACCTTAGACAAGTAACAAGCCCAGTTTTACTTCGGCTAAAGGTTTTAAGGTTGGCAAAGTGGGAATGATGCCTCATAACTAACGTGTTTGTTCTGAGGACAAGTTGAACATATTAGTCTCCTGGCTAACATGAAGAAGTCACCCCCCCCCCATATTTCCGTTCATTTTCCCTCAACATAATATTTATGACAGATTTCCAAAAGGCACAGGGCTGCAAGACTCTTTATTTCCGAGTTACTTGCTATCCCACTGAGCCACATTATGTCCCCTACGGGGAGATTTACCATCTGACAGTAACGGTTGTCTGAGGAGGACACATTTGGGATGAAAGCCAAAACCAAATGGGTACTTATGGAGTCTAGGTCAGTGGTCTTCAAATTCACATCTTTTTAAAGTTCACAGGAAAGTTCTCATCATAAATTAAAATAGCTGTAAAACATAAAACTTCCAACCCATCCTAAACATTGACATTTTAAGACAAGACCATTAAATTGTTTCTTTACACATAACCAGTGAGTAATCTAACCACCTTAGCAAATTGATACTCTCTGACCCTTTTAAAAATATATACAAACAAGCTCTTCTTTAATAGATTATTTATTTCATTCTCTTTCCTTCTTGAACTCTTACTCCCAGTCCACTTCCTCCATAGAATTTTACCCTGCTCTAATATATTTTGTGTTTGAAAGCAATTTATTGATCACTCCATTATACCTCTTTGCAACTGTTTCAGTCTATTAATTGAAATTAATTTTTAAACATGTTATATGACTCTGAGTATTGAGTTATCACAATTATTTTTAGTACAGAATTGCTCAAAGCAATAAACACATTACAAATTGTTGATAATTACTAAACACAAAAAGTAAATTTTTTGGAATTGCATCTTAATGAGATAAATGGGGATGTTTTGTTTTCAATTACTTGATGTCTCCATATTTGAGTGTTATTATTTTTGGAATAAGACCACACTCAGCATCAATTTTCCCTACTTTTTTTTTTTTATATAAATGCTTAGATTGAGAAGACTTGTTCTCATAATTAAGTAGATGTGAATGAAAGGAGTTTTAGTGAAGCATTGCCATTCAATACTCTGAACTCTTCATGGTTTTATGGCAAAATCACAGGTGATTTTTAATGATTGATTGGCTGACAGCTTGGTTGGGTACTCCTTCACTTTTATTGAAAGAAAATAATTAGATGATTTGTCATCCAGTTATTGAGTTATTCCCTATCTCATTTTCTGAGACATGTACTGAAAAGGCACGTCTTAACAAATGATTATTAAATTACATCTGTTACTCCTTCACTTGGAAGAAACTTATTTCATATTATATACTCAAAAAGTACTTGGAAAATAGGAACATTAATTTCAGTAAATGTTTTCCAATATAATATTTTTTTTATCATTACATACTTTAAATCTATTTTTATCCAAATCTTTGAGCTGAAGATTTAACTCATGCGATTTATACCAGGCTTACTTAGCTGGTAAAATCAGTCGTTGTCCAACCAGCAAGTGAAGTTAGGTTTACTTCCTGTCAAAATAAAATCTGGCTACACTTCTAGGTCAAGTAAATGTTAAAATATGTTTTGAGAAATATTATGAAAACTACTGATAAATTATGGAATGCATATTTTAGTGAAGATTATTAAAAGTAGACAGGGGAAGTGTAAAGTGATTTAAGTCTAATATGATTAATTATATCCAAGTAATAAAAATAATACAGTGAAATGTGTAGCTAAATATGTAAGCTATCTGTTAAGTGAGGAGTATGATTTAAAAAAATGAGGTTTCTTAGTTAAATATGTTCTCATGTGTTCAGAACTCTGGTGCTTGACTTTGGGAAATAATTAAATAATACCATGCATAAAAATCAGAAACAACTGAATTGATTTCTTTAGATACCAAACAAATATTTACTATGCATTTAATGAAAGAAAAAGTTAAATAGGTTAGCATATAGTTATACATGTAAAATTAATAGTATGACAAGCTAGCATATATTTTCATGTATTAAATATTTTACATAATAAAATAAAATGAGGATTGGCTATATTGAAGTAAATGTTTCATAATATATATGGGTTAAAAAAGTAGATTTAAGTATCTTATTGAATGATGAATTTTAAAAATCTGAAAAAAGATCACAAGATTTTCATGCACCAGTTTTATACAGTAAATCTTTAAAAATGTGATAGTCTCAGAAAGATTCCAGTTACACTGAAAAGAATCAGCATTGCCATCCTGTACTGTTTCATCTTCATAGAGATGCTCTTCTTTCCTGCTATCGACATATCCTAGGGACTTTTTTAAAAGCTGGAAAAATGCTTACATTTAAAGATGTGAGTGAAAGAGCCATTTTCAGCAATCTATATTCTCTGCTCTCTTAGAAGCTCTCCTTAGAGAGGGATGAACATTTGATAGTTGTTAGGAAAGGAAAAACTAGCTGTTACTCTCAGCCACACCATCTACAGCATACCTACATTCAGGACATCCCCACACAGGCCAGAATACTCTGGTTACAGTCCCACCCTTCACTTTTGACCTAGAACAGCAAGTCCTGGGTAAGTGTATGGAATTTGGGTTACAAGAGGGTTCCCTGAAATCACTGTAATGAAGTTTCCCTTTGCCAGGCACCCTTCTCATGGTTGGCAGCTTATACCCCAAAGTATAATGATGAAGAAGAATGCAGAGAGCAAGAGATGGGAGATGTGGGAAAGAAAGACCCACATAGATATGCAGATTTGTACTTGGGAAGACACGTTAGGAAAGAGTATACTGAGAAATGCAGATGTGCAAATTGATTCCTTTAAAGTAATCTGTGCTGTGTTCCCTTTGCAAAAATCTTCATGCACCTTTGATGACTTTGGTTTGATTTAGGACCACAGTCATGCTTACATCTGCTCATCTAAATGACAAGTGAAACAGTCCAGCATCCAGATGGATCCCACTTTTCAGATGTTTGGTTTCTTACAAACATAACCTGAATCTAACCCATCCCTCTTTTTTTTTTTTAAGTCAACATGAAATCTTTTAGACATAGAAAAAGGAATATACAATAAATTTCCAATTATCATCCAGCTATAATAATCAACAACACATGGACATTTTTAATGTATGTCCTCCACTTAGCCTTACCACTTGATAATACTGAAGCAAAATCCAGGCATTATATCATGTTAATCCAAAATATTTGGGCTTCCCTGGTAGCTCAGATGGTAAAGAGTCTACCTACAACACAGGAGACCCAGGTTTGATCCCCGGATCAGGAAGATCCCCTGGACAAGGGAATGGGAACACACTCCAGTATTCTTGTCTAGAGAATCCCATAGACAGAGGAGCCTGGTGAGCTACAGTCCATTGGGTTGCAGAGAGTTGGACACAACTGAGTAACCCAACACACACACAATTCTAATTTGTTTTTATGTATCTTTGAAAGATAAAGACTTTTAAAATATGTAACAATACCATTATATCACCTAAAAAAGCAATTCCTTAATATCAAATAGCCAATCAGCAATCAAATTTTCCCCAATTGTCTCATAATTTAAAAAAAGAATTTGGCTAGAAATTTAATCCAAACAAGGTCTACACTTGTATTATCTTTATTCACTTAATCTATAGGTTCCTCCACTTTTCTTTCTTTCTTGTTTTTTTTTTTGAGAATTTCTTTGTCAAAGAAACAAGTTATTCTTCTGGATTTTTCTGACTCCACCCTCATCATGTTATTTAAAAACATCCTCCTTTTCATGTATTTCCTGTAATCTGATATTCCAAAGACTTCATCTGATTCAGGTTGGGTATTTTGACAAAAATATTTAATAGGTGGTTTTTTGTGTGTATATTCACAGTGGCAACTGCTGATCATTCCATTATTTCAGTAGAGACTTGAAAACCATTGGTATCCTAATTCTTATATTTCTTCCTTTTATTAACTGGAATACTTTTCATAGAAACTTTTCTTTACCAAGTATCTGGTTACACTGAACTACTTGTTTATACAGACGAGTACTCAGTTATTTTTTAAAAATTAATTTAGAAAATTAATTAATTTGAGATTTTTCTTTTAAATTTCACATTAGGACTCCCGTACTTTTGTTAAGGGCTATCCTAAGATACAGAATTGTTTTGTTTCAGGGAAACCTAAATATTGAAATATTTATGGCATCAAGTCTTAAGCCAGCCAATCTTTGAAAAATTATTTGACATGTGTACTGTTGTGAAATTTGGTATGTAATCTTAGTTTGGTTTCCACTCTTTTGTTATAGTCAGAAAAGTACCAGAAGGCTAGGATATACATATTCACTTAGTGATCCTATTCCTAATCAAACACAGTACAATGATGAGTATGTCTGGAAATCATATTCTAAAGAGGATTCAATCAATGTTGGGACTTCAAGAGGAATCAAGAACCACAGATTTTACCCTAGTCAGGTAAGATATTATCTACATATCTTTTGACTTTAATTTGTATCCATAATCCATAAGAATGAGAGTTTGGATATATCCCAAAGATCCTTCATCATCTACAGCTATGGTCCTTCTTAGACTATTTTTTGCTCACTTTCTCACAATTATTTCTAACTACTTCTCCCTTATCCCCCTAAATAAGAAATATTTTTTAATTAAAGTGAAATTCATGTAGCATGAAATTAACCATTTTCATGTAAACAAATCACTGGTAATTAGTGTTCATAATGCTCTACAACCACCATCTCTATCTCATTTCAAAATATTTTCATAATCCCAAGAGGAAACCCTGTACCCATTAAGAAATTACTTCCTGTTTCTCACTCCCCTAGTGTCTGGCAACTATCAATCTGCTTTCTGTCTCAGTGGATGATATTCTAGATATTTTATATGTGGAATCATACCATATGTGACCTTTGTGTCTAGCTTCACACTTAGCATTGTTTAAAAGCATCATTTTCAAAGCTCACTCATATTGTAGCATCTATCAGCACTTTATTCCTTTTTATGGTTGAATAATATCCTATTGTATTTATATACCACAATTTGTTTATCCATTTATCTATTGATGGACATTTGGGTTGTTGCCACCTTTTGGCTGCAGACTCTGCCTGCAATGCAGGAGACCTCTGTTCGATTCCTGGGTCAGGAAGATATGCTGAAGAAGGGATAGGCTACCCACTCCAGTATTCTTGGGCTTCCCTGATGGCTCAGCTGCTAAAGAATCCGCCTGCAATGTGGGAGACCTGGGTTCAATCACTGGGTTGGGAATATCCCCTGGAGAAGGGAACGGCTACCCACTCCAGTATTCTGGCCTGGAGAATTCCATGGACTACATAGTCCATGGGGTCACAAAGGGTTGGACACAACTGAGTGACTTTGACCTTTTGGCTATTATGAACAAAGTTGCTATGAACAGGCACATACAAGTATTTGTATTTGGTATCTGCATTCTCAAACCATCAGAACTTGTACTATTTTGTTTATCCAGAATGCTCTTCTCTTATCCACCAAGGTAACTCATAGGCTTAGTTATAAAAAGAGCCAGCTAGAATTCCCTTCTCCACTAAATGAAAGTGGCTGACCTTCTCTCTGTATTCTAGGTACTATGTACTCTTCTCCCATCATAAAAGGCAAAGCTCAATTGTAGTAAAAGATTTCATTTATCAGGTTGCCACATGGCATGGTGCCGCCTGGGATGGAACCACCTGGACATGTTCAGTGGGTAATAAGGTAGTAGAATTTGATGGTCAGGTCAGTAGAATTTAAGGTCAGGATTTGATGACTGCAACGAAGTAAAACAAGGTGGCCGTGAATGAAGGGTGCTGTTCCTGTTTTTCACTTGGATGGCTGGGTCTGTGCTGATGCTTTTTACTGAACTCGAACTTTCAGGAGGACCAGGTTTGGTGGGGAAGGATTTAGGGGAAATGTGAGCTCAGTTGAAGACATGTTGGGTGAGAATATGTCCAATGGCAGTTGAATGCACAAATCTGTGACTCGAATGGAAAAGGTGAGCTTTAGATGTAGACTTTGGAGTCATTAGAACACATACACATGCTCCATTTAATTTGGTTCCTCATGGCACCCATGTATAATCTATTTACCTCTTGAGTATTTTCCTTAAGATTTATAATTAATGCAAAATAGTTACAATATTACACTGTATATGTATACACATGACATACACATACATACTGGACAGCATTGATTTTCCCTGTAAGTGTTATTGAAGGCTCTCAACAAATGACAGCCGGGGTGGCAGGGTGGCCTGCGCTGTCTCAACCAATGAGAGCCAGAGTGGGCGGGCCCTGTGCTGTCTAAGCCAATGAGTGTTCCTCTGCCAGCCTGTAGACTCTCCCGTCACCTAAGTTGAGGGTCTATCGCATTATTTACTCTTCTGAGGCCTCTCTGCCGTTTTTGGCCCATCGTTTTGCTTCACATCCCACATTCTATGCATCGGGAAACCTTATTTACCTATAAAATATATTTAAATATGATCACGTCTCCCAGTCATATTTTCTTGCCCTCCACACGAAAAGTCAAAGAAATGACAAAGCTCCATGTTATAACTGAGTCAGATGATAGCTCTGCAAGACACTGCAACTTCAATGTGATAGCTGGGTGCAAGGAACTCAAAAGAATGTATATACAAAAACACTTCCCAGGTGGCACTAGTGGTAAAGAACCCACCTGCCAATGTAGGAGATGTAAGAGACCTGGGTTCGATCCCTGGGTCGGGAAGATCCCCTGGAAGAGGAAATGGCAACCCACTCCAGTATTCTTGCCTGGAGATCCTATGGACGGAAGAGCCTGGCGGGCTACAGTCCATGGGATCACAAGAGCTGGACACGACTGAATCGACTAAGCACATACATACAAAAACACATGTGTTCTTCATTCCATGAGGTGAAACCCTGTGGATTTTCCTGAAAATTGTGTTTGTATCCATAGGACTTCTTTCTCTGGACACTACCTCAATCAACAACCTCAGTAAAAAGCTACTTTCCTTGGAAAATTGCTGCATCCATGGAAGAGGTTCGGAAGGCAATAGGAAATCAGTTTATTTCCATCACAAAGAGAGACTTTGTGGACCGATCGAAGGGTAAACATTCATTTTTCTCCTTTCCCTGGTGAAATGTTGGGCACCAGAGTCTCCATGGTGAGCAACACAGATGTGGTCTCTTCCGTCAAGATACTCACGGTATAGACGTGGAGAAAGGCAATTTTGCAAACAAAAGTTGACCTAGTGAGCACCTATAAAAAGGTGCACGTTGTGGGAAATGCAGGGTGCTGCGGGTGCACAGTAGGACATTCAGCCCGACACTGGAGGAAGAGGTCAGGAAAGGCTTCTTGGGTCCAAAGGACAAAGATGAGCCAGGAGAAGATGATGGGGTCGAGTTAAGCCTGCTGTCTTCAATTATTTACTGCTGGGTTACCATTTTAAAAACACTTATGTTAAAATTCCTTTTATTAAACTGATATGTGCATAGATTGAAATCTAATAGTTACCTAAAGGTTCACAGTGAAACAGCAATTCCCTGACCCCTCCCTCATCCACTCTCGGTCCTACTCCCACTGACTATCAATTTCCATCCTTTCAACTATTTATTCTTATGGGATCCTCCATATTTTAAAATCATATCCTCACACTACTATTTCTGATTCATCAGTCCTAGGCATTATGATTGACTTCAGTTATAGTAACTGAGGATGTGGTCCTCCTACAATTCTTTCTCATGTCCGCTCCATCCATCCTTTCAATATAATTATATTACAAATTTGGAGTTAATGCAATTGCTAGTTGTTTATATTATAATTATGACCATATGATATATTATAATTATGTTAACACTGCCTGGGTTTCCCTGGTGGCTCAGTGGTAAAGAATCCATCTGCCAAAGCAGGAGGCACGAGTTTGATCCCTGGGTCAGGAAGATCCCCTCGAGAGGGAAATGGCAGCCCACTCTAGTACCCTTGCCTGGAAATCCTGTGGACAGAGGAGCCTGGCAGACTATAGTCCATGGGGTCACAAAGAGTTGGACATGACTTAGAGACTAAATAGCAGCAACAACAAACACTGCTGAGCCAAATGATATTTTATGGATATGTTTCCTTTTAGTTCTCTTTTGCTCTTTTTTACCATAGTTAATAACTATCTCTTTTCAGATGCTTAGTTTCCTATGTGCCTGTCACACTCACTGAATCCGTTTTTACCTGGTCCAACATCTCGGTGCATCACCTTCTGCTATGCCTGGGGTCCTTGGGTCCAGAGCTGCTTTTGTTCAGTTTTGCCCCAAGAACCTGGCTAAGAAGGGTAATCATGTGACTACCATGAGGTTAAGAAGGTGATCCAGGGAATTCTAACCACTCTGTATCCTAGTTTTGACCAAGATCACCTGTTTTCCGCCCTGAATCCCCATGCCAGCCTTCCACTGAATCAATTCCCTCTGACTTTGAGCCTGCTGGAGGTTTGCTGTGTGGATTAGCTCAATTTTTGTTAACCCCTTCTGCAGTCCCTTCATTTCAGCTTTCTCTACTTTGCTAACTCAATTGCTGCATCTCTATTTGGTTTCCATCTTCTAAAAATGTGTTAACCTCTCCAATCTCCTCTCAGTCTGGTCAAGTGCAGGGAGGGAGGAGTCATTTGCATGGATACCATCCACTGGGTTTCATAGGAAGCACTGCTAATTCTTTTACTTCCAAACCCTTCCAATCTGGTCTCTGCCCCCATCTGATAACTGAAGCTACTCTTGTCAACGTGCCGAATAACCTGGCAGCATGATATGTTGGTGGCCACTTGCTCCTTCTTGAAACTCTCTTCCTTTGAACTTCTGTGACAGCACACTCTCCTGGTTTCCCCTACTTCTTTGTCTCCTTCTTTTTTCGGTCATTTTTTCTACTTGACCTCTAACAGAGTTCCTTAGAGTTCCTGGTTCCTTTATAAAAGCAACTCTCCATCATCCTGAGGATTTCTGCATTTGTATCTCTTCCTCAAGTCCTTCCTTGGGCCCCTGATTTTGTGTATTGGGGGATCAAGTAGAGGCCTCATTAGGGTTCCAAGTCATCACCTTCTTCTTCCCCTAGCACTGAACTTGCTGTATCATCTACAGACCCCTGCAATTCCATCGCCACATGGCAGCCAGAGGCTCTTTCACAGTCTAAACTGGATCGAATACTTCTACTCTTCTTTTCACTGTCTTCCTTTGCTCTTTGAATAAAATCCATGTTCCACTTCCTTCTCTTGGTTCACAAGGCCCTGCAAGCCTGGCCTGGCCCTTGCTTTCCTCTTCACTTCATCCCTCTCATTCACTAGCCTCCAGCTACATGAGACTTTTTTCAGTTCTGTTAAGATCGCAACCTCTTTCCCACCATCGGTCAGCACTCAGCCTGTCCCCTCTGCCTGAAAGGCGCAGTTTCATTTTGTCACTCTCTTGACTCCAGCTTAAATGTCACCTTGCCTGTGAACCTTTCCTAAATTTATCTGAAGAGGCATGCTGTCATCTTGCTTGTCTGTCGCCTTTGCATTCTGCAGTCATTTGTTGACTGATTCTTGTTTCCTGTTGTAGGTGATTTACTTTTTCCTCCACTACTCAATATGCCCCCCAAAGCTCTTATTCACTCAGAGCCTAGTACAGTATGTAGCCTCATTCCCTGTAAATATTTCTTGAGTGATGGAGAGAATGTTTGGGAAGTATACTTTCTGAAGCTGGATGGGAACAGAATCAAAAGACCTCCATACTTCCAGATAAAGGGTAATGGAAAAACATCTGAAATGTCAGCATTCTTAAAAGATGTCTTTGAGTTTCCAATTAGAGTTGTGCTTTCTGAAAGCACAAATTACCATTTCCCCATGTGTGGATAAATACCCCAGACCTGTCAAGACTCCCTCCTAAATCTCTCACCTCCATCTGCTTCTTTCCCTCCCCACGGCCACTGCCTTAATCCAGGCTATCATCATCTATCTCTTGGATGACCTCTAATCCACTCCCCTCTCCAACTCTGTCTCCTCAAGTCCATGTCCATACTAGGGTCATAGTAAGTTTCCAGATGTGCCAATTGACATCACTTTCCAGCTTAAAACCCGTCAGTGATATCTGCCTCCCCTTTATTCCCAGGATAAAAGCTAAGTGCCTTAAGGTGAGTGCTGTATAATCTGGTCCTTGCCCACCCCCACCCCCCGCCAGCGTCCTCCAGCCTCCACGACTGCCCCCTACCCTCCAGTTTTACAATGCCTCCTATAACCTTGTGCCCTTTGCCCTCTGCTCTTCTGTGTGAAGACCTCTCCCTCCTTTTATTTTTAGCCTATCTCTGTCCATGTGTGCTCAGTTGCTCATTCGTGTCTGACTCTTTGCAACCCTGTGGACTGTAGCCCTCCATTCCCCTCTGTCCATGGGATTTCTCAGGCAGGAAGAATACTGGAGTGGGTTGCCGTTTCCTCCTCTAGGGGATCTTCCTGACCCAGGGATCGAAGTCATGTCTCCTGCAGCTCTTGCATTGGCAGACAGTTTCTTTACTACTGAGTCACCTGGGAAGCCCTATCTGTGTCCATAATTGAAGTCTAAATGTAAACTTCATTTCTCTCCCAGAAGTCTTCTCTGATCCCCCAGATTTGGATTGGTGCCCCTCCCATGTTTTTGTAGCTCCTGTCTTCCCTCTTCCACAGCATTTATCAAAAAATATCGTGATTCCCTTTTATGTATCTGTTTCTCTAATACTTTAAGCTTCTGAAACACAGAGACTGTGTCTTATCTTTGAATCCTCATTATTGAATTAAGGCCAATGAGTGAGAAGCAGTAAAAGGGGCGTGTTTACACATTCAGGCTTGAGAACTTGGCTTTGATGAATTAGAACAGCAGAACTAGCTTTCACCTGGCTATAGAGTAAGTGCCCATGGTCTTAGTAGTTTTGAACAGTCCTTGCTGTAGATTGGCAGGGGCCTTTCTGCAGCCATCGTGTGCTATGTGTGCTAAGTTGCTTCAGCCGTGTCCAACTCTGTGCGACTGCATGGACTGTAACCTGCCAGACTCCTCTGCCCATAGAATTCACCAGACAAGAATACTCAAGTGGGTAGTTATTTCCTTCTCCAGAGGATCTTCCCCACCTAGGGATCGAACGTCATGTGCTGCGTTTAGTTGCTCAGTCATGTCTGACTCTTTGCAATTCCATGGACTATCTCAAAGGGGCAGTTTCTCCCTTTGGGCTATAACTACTCTGGTATCACCTTTGTGAAAGTGTGAAAGTGTTAGTTGCTCAGTCGTGTCTGACTCTTTGTGACCCCATGGACTGTAGCCCACCAGACTCCTCTGTCCATAGAATTCTCCAGGCAAGGATACTGAAGTGGGTAGTCATTTCCTTCTCCAGAGGAACTTCCTCACCCATGGATCGAAGCTGGGTCTCCTGCATTGCACATGCATTCTTTATCAACGGAGCCACCAGGGAAGCCCTATCACCTTTACCAACTGGAAAAGAAAACCAGTGGGAATTGGTCTCCTGAGACGCAGGGATAGTCCCTCGGGGAGGGGTTAGCATTGCGTCAGGTTATCTTCTCTGTTGGGACTTCAACAACATCACGGCTGCACTTCAGCACTCATATGGTGTTCCTCAGATCCTTCTGTATCCGGAATTTCTCCCAATAGTGCCGAAGGAACTCATTTATAGGAAATTTTATAAAGACTATAAAACCATTAGTTAAGGGTTAAGAACTAAGAGTTACTGTAAGCATATATCATGTAGGCAGTCACTAGAGTGTGGTTCAGATTAATTACTAATACATAGCTATTACGTTTCTTTTTTCTCTTTTGTTCACTCAATTTAGTAAATATTTAATGAGGTCTATTATGGTGATATGTACTAAGGTCAATGAAGAGAAGTTCCTTTCTCTTCAAAGGAACTCAGAGTAAATCCAGAGCCTGATTTTTGTCATTTCTGGGTCTTCATCTCCAGTTGCCCTACTTGTGGACAAGTCTCTCAAGACCCTTCACAGTGTGGATCCTAACCTTCCCCTCCTGCTTCACCCTCAGCTACTGCTCCTCCCTGCCCTGCATTCTTCACCTTTACACCAACTAGACTGCCTTAGATGATTGCACCGTGCATTTTAGCTTCAGTGCTGAACATTCGTCAAAACACACCTTTTGCTGTGTCTGCCTTTCTTTTTTTTATTTTTAATTGAAGGATAATTGCTTTACAGTATTGTGTTGGTTTCTACCAAACATCAACATGAATCAGCCATAGGTTTACCCATGTTTCCTCCCACTGTATCTGCCTGTCTTCCTTCCACCTCTGGGTTTCTTTTCTTTTTTTTAAAGATTTTTCATGCAGACTGTTTTTAAAGTCTTTATTGAATTTGTTACAATATTGCTTCTGTTTTTTATGTTTTGGGGTTTTTTTGGCCATGAGAAATGTGGGCTCTTAGTTTCCTGACTAGGGATCGAACCTGCACTCCCTGCATTGGAAGGTGATGTCTTAACCACTGGGCCACCAGAGAAGTCCCTCCCTCTGGGCTTCTGTAGAACCTTATCCAAAGCTTGGAGTCAGTGATTCTTAAGCATATGGGAAGCTTGTTCACAGTATAAGTGCCTGGGTCCCTCTCACATCTAGGAACTCTCAATGTCTGGGATGAGGTTCAGCAGGTATATTTTGGCATAACCTTCCTATGTAATTCTGATGTATTATCTCCATTTGTTACAGTTGCAAGATATTACATTCTGTATCTGTGTCTCCTGTATATCTCTTTCTCATCACACTCATTTGAGGTTGTCTTAAGGTAGAACACCCCATGGACGGAGGAGCCTGCTAGGCTGCAGTCCATGGGGTCGCGAAGAGTCAGACATGTCTGAGCGATTTCACTTTCACTTTTTACTTTTATGCATTGGAGAAGGAAATGGCAACCCACTCCAGTGTTCTTGCCTGGAGAATCCCAGGGATGGGGTCGCACAGAGTCGGACACGACTGAAGTGACTTAGCAGTCGCAGTAAGGTAGAAAAATGACTTCATTATCTTTAACTTTGGCACAGAACACATGTAGGAACTGAAAGCATTTGCTTTTGAGTGGTAGCTAAGGAAAAGGGAATGGGAATTTGTTTATTAATAAAGCTATTAGTAATTCACAAAAACCAAGTTATATAGATGGTGCTTACTAGCAACAATACCAGACAGTTGTCCAAAATATCTTAAGGAGTGTCCTGATTTTGCAGCCCTAGAGTTTTCTCCTCTCTATAACCTTGTCTTCTCGGGTGGTTTATGAGGTCATTATGAGGGCCATTGAGCACCCATGTCCTCTCTCCCTGTGACATCTAAATTAAGAGATACCATATAGTGAAACCCTTTCCTTCTGTGCTGTTCTGGACGGAGATCATTCTTTTAAAAAATCAATATTAAACTTCTCTTGGGTGCCAGTAGATGACATCACATATTGCTTGATATACAATGTACATTGGAGTCTATTTTGAGAAGACCTATTGAAAAACTATTTTGGAAGAAGAATCAAGGTTAGAGTCAGTAGTAATTAGCACTGTTGTGACATTGCTCATGATATTCCTGTTTTTAATATTTTTGTTCTGATTAAAGCTGATGTTGTGTGATGTGCCTCTGAACCAACATTTTGTGGCAAGAATTAGGGGTGAGCTCATTCTAAGTGAGATGACATGATTCTCTCCTTTGTTAATCTGGTAATGCTTGTGGAACCTGGCTTTAGCTAGTACGTCAGAGGTTTTAATGATCATATTAGTGAATATTTCTTAGCAGAGTTATTTCCAAAAATAATACTACTATGACCCACTAATAGCAATGATCTGGCCTAACCATCCATTAGTAAGGCCCTTTTTCAAGTGGTTCTTTTCCAGGTAATGGGGATGATGTGTACTGCCTGTCTAAGTTTGCTGGATTGAGCAAATAAAAATACAAGATGCTCAATTAAAACTGAATAATGATATTGCATTAGCAGCTCAGTTGTGTCTGACTCTTTGCAATCCAATGGATTGAAGCCTGCCAGGCCCTTCTGTCTACAGGATTTCCCAGGCAAGAATACTGCATTTGCAGGCAGATTCTTTACCATCTGAGCTACCAGGGAAGTCCTAATAACAGGTAAAAAAATGAGTACGTATACAGACACAAAAAATTATTCATTATCTGAAATTCAAATTTAACTCCACATTTCCATTGCAAGGGCCTTGTGTAGCAACAAAACAGCAACTACAACAAATTTAACTGAACTCCTATATTTTATATGGCAACCATAGCCCTATCTAAAATATCTCACTCTGCTTCCTAACCCCTGCCCCAGGGCATGGGCAGGACTGCTGGAGTGAGGCTTGCTTTCTGAGTCCATGAAGCAGAAACAAAAGAACACTCCTAACTGATGAACAGTATATTCATTAGAAACTACTTCTGATCATTTTAGCCTATGCTTCCTGTGCCTGATAAAGCAGAAAATTATTTCTTGGTTGAAACGTCCATAAAAGTACATTGACCATACCTCTAAATGCAAGAAGAGAGGGTTCTGAGTGTGATAAATTGGAAGCTACTGCCAGAAGCAAAATGGAATGAAAATATGATGCTATTTAGAAATACTTTATGAGGAGTAATTATTGCCTTCCATTTGTACCTCCTCCCCAGATCCAAAGGATAAACAGCGTTCTCAGATGTTTATGGAATGGAAAAAGTTAGTTCCCCGACCAGCAGACACAGAATTTCGAAGGAATTACCAAATTCCAGCTAAAATTCCTGAGTTACAGGATTTTAGTTTCAAATATGGATGCTACTCAAGCCTACCCATTGCTTCTCAAGGTCTAGGTGAGTACATCTGTAGCTTTTTAAAACAATTTTGTAGACTGTTCTTATTCCGAGACTCCTCAATACTTTCCACAACACATCTGTGGGACCTGGCGAGTCCCACAAATAAAGGCTGGGATTCTCTGCTCAGTGACAGCTCCTTGTCTTCCCTTCCCATGTGTCTCTCTAGTCCCTTCTGTGCTGTATAGCCACATGAGGAGCCAAGAGCGTACGAAGAAGCAGTCCATTTACCAAAGTGATTACGGGAAAGCCTACCTAGATTTCTTGACGATTCTGAACTCATTCAGCCCGTCTCAAGTCACAGAGTACCTTCAGGGTGTTTCCTACAAAGGTAAGATGAGGTCTCAAGTTACTATTCGATAAATTACAGATCATAATAATATGTGGCTTTCCACCAAATAGAAATTTTCCCAACTTCTAGCCCCTGGTGTTCAATATATATGTATGTGAATACAAAAAGGTGGCACAGTGGTAAAGAATCCACCTGCCATTGCAGGAGGTGCAAGAGATGCAGATTCCATCCCTTGGTCAGAAAGATCCCCTGGAGGAGGGCTTGGCAACCACTCCAGTATTCTTGTCTGGAGAATCCCATGGGCAGAGGAGCCTGGAGAGCTACAGTCAATGGGGTCACAAAGTGCCAGACATGACTGAGCATGCATGCAACATATAGTTTTATGTAAACCTCAACCTACTGAAAATAAATTTTTCTTCCAAGAGGCCCCAGTGAATATATCCCCACTTATTAAAAAGAAAACATCTAGCTTTTCACTTACTTCTGATCTCACTTTGCTGTGGTTGAACTGCTCCAGGGCGACTTCTCTTTTTCTTACGGTTAATTGATTTCTCCAGTGGAAGTCTGTACTCTCTCATAGCTTTGCTTTAGTTTGTGTAATCTTTATTTCCTCTTCGGTGTTTTTCTGTGTGTGTGTGTGTGTGTGTGACAGTCTTCTTAGGGTACATGCAAATCTTCATGTATCTCATCCTCAAAGAGATAAATGTCATTCAAGACTGGTTGGGTCACTTTCTAGGACACATATTCCTATATCACCAAACTAACATGTTATGTACATTATAAAACATTCAAAGTTAAACGTGAGATCACAAAAACAAATGCCAGCTTAGGTGGAGAGTAACTCAGGTGCGCGCGCACACACACACACACACACACACACACACACACACCCTGATCTCTAGCCCTCGGGTGGCATTTGTCACACTCAACACAAGGACAGGTAACATCACTTACATTCTTCCTTTCTCTTAGTTCTGGCTGCACAGATGGTAATTTCTAGGAGTGACAAAGCTTTACAGCTCTACCATGTACAATTTAAAAATACGTAATTAGAATTAGGGGACCATAGATGTTCATAACCAGACAAGACTCCTTCAATTTCCAGATGAGGAAATGGAGGCTGGGGAAAGAGGGGCCTCCCATGGTCAGTTATCACTCAAAGACTGCAAAGCCTACCAATACTGGTGGGCAGAAAAGCAACCCTGGCTTTCATGAAACTTTTGGAACAATAGTCTCTATTGTTTTGTTTATCATCACATCACCCAGAACAAGCATGGTCTAGGTGCTTCACATATAGCACTCTTCATCCATTCCAACAACTGTGCTAGGTAAGTATCAGTACCTTGATTCAGAGATGAGGCAACGAGTAAATAGAGATGACAGCCGTATGCCATGTGTGCTCCGTCGTGTTTGATTCTTTGCAACCCCAAGGACTGTAACCTGCCAGACTCCTCTGTCCAGGGAATTTTCCAGGCAAGAATACTAGAGTGGCTGCACAGAACAAAAGCCTAAGTCTATTTCATTCCATAATCCACGCTCTTTCCAGGAAGTCTTGCTGATCCCTTGAATATTGTTTGCTCTTTTTAGTCAATAATTACATTCAAGAGATGTTGAATATTGAAGAGTCTTTTTAGCTATTAGACATAATAGCTTTGACTATCGTGATTCTTTTGATCTCATTGAATTCATATTTAGAGTACTACTGTCGGGTATTTGTCTACTTAGAAATTTCTCTATTTAGCCCTGAAATAGTTAAGTGGAAAATTTCATCCTGTTTTTCTTCATAATTTTCAGAAAGGCAGATTCTTGATCGCTTTTTTCGCTCTTACTGTGATATGGGCCAAAGAATGGATAAAAAAGAAAAATAGTTCAAATGAAGAACATCTGAAAGTAACTGAGTTCTTTTCTCAATAATCAAGAAAAAATAAGATTCAAATTGTTCTGAATTATAATTTCATCATGACTTTGTGTAATTTTGTTTTATTTTTAAACAATAAAATCATTTAAGGCTGAAAATCATCACTTGCCTCCCAACCTATTCCCACTCGATTTTAACTGTATCCAGTGAGTTTTGATATAATGTTTTCTCACCATTCTCTTTTGGACACTTACTTTGTGTCTTCAATTCTGGTTTCCTCTTTGAACCAGGAATTATGTGGAAGAGGTTTCTTAATTTTTCAATAACTAGGGGATTAAAAAATTCTTTATTGTTGATTTTGAATTTGAAAGTTAAAAACAAATCTCTGCTTTGGGAAAATTAGCCAACATTTTTTATGCCAAGTATAAGAATGATTTGTGTATTACATGAATAGCAGAAGAAAAAATGTATAGTTAATTATATTTTTAAGCCACTTCTTTGTCTTAATTGCACATTTTAACTGTCATATTCTGAGGCAAAAATATTAAAAACATTCCACAATGGAAGTGTTTTCATCAATGTCTCCTAGTATTTCTGGGATTTTTGCTACATATTTTTGGCTCCTATGTTTTTTATTAGTGCTTATGACTTACACAGAGCTTCTTCATTTTCCTATTACATGTTATTCTTCTTTGACCATGTTAATGGTTTTGACCTTGAATTATGTTTTAATTTATATTCATATTGCCATTCATGCTGGGTTTGTTTTTTTTTCTGTGCATTTACTTAATTCCAAATTTCTCTCTCTCTCTCTCTCTCTCTCTTTTTTTTTTTTTTTTGCTGTTTATGTCTTTCTTGGAGCACCGGGGACTGTAGCTGTGGCCCATGAGTAATTTCATATGGATTCTCTCTCAGTTTAGTGTGTGCAGTGGGACTTCCTGTCCTCCCAGCACTCTCCAGAGCATGTCCCATATTCCATCAGGATCTTAAACCAAATATTAAACATTGAAGAGCCCTTTTTTCAATGAATATTTATTGAACACCTCTTATGTGCCAGGCAGTGATGTAGATCTTGGGGATACACTAGTAGTGAAAAGACATACATGGAGCTTGCCTCGCGGAGAGAGGGACAGATCATAAACAAGTGAAAATGAACAGGAGAATTACGAAGTGTAAGTGCTACACACAGCATCGGGCTTCCCTGGTCGCTCAGATGGTAAAGAATCTGTCAGCAAGGCAGGAGACCTGGGTTTGAGTCCTGGGTCAGGAAGATCCCCTGGGGAAGGAAATGGCAACCTGCTCCAGTAATCTTGCCTGGAGAATTCCATGGACAGAGGAGCCTGGCAGGCTACAGTCCATGGGGTCACAGAAAAGTCACACATGACTGGGCGACTAAGCATGCACGCACACACACACAGTGTAAGCAGTGTTGTGATAGTCCAAGGCTCCTATAAGGAGGCCTGGTTTAAGCTGACCCATTAAGAAGAGGAAGGGCCAGCCATGCCAAAAGATGAGCAAGAGCTCTCCAGGCTTGGGGAACAGCAAGCCATCCAAGTAGGAAATATCTTGAAGTGTTTCTTGAAGTGTTCTGGAAAGAGTCAGAAAGCAGAGTGGCTGAAGCATAGTCAGCTGGGGACCATGCAGAGGGTCGTCAGACGAAAGAGGTCAAGGAGGCGGGAGTCAGATCATGGATGGAGAGAGTGTCGTTGGCTCTTGACAGCATGGGCCCTCTTGTTCTAGCTTCTGTGTCCCAGAATAGTCAATAAACTTATGCTAGTACAAGCTGTGTATCCCTGTGAACACGGTTTGGTTTTATGTTAACCCACTTCCTCAGACTGTGCTAACAAAGCTTCGCCTGAGGCTGAAGGTTTCATCTCTTCAGAGACGTTATAGCTGGATCTTCAGCTTTCCACTGACCTCCTTTCCACAAAGGTCCATCTAGTCAAAGCTTTAGTTTTTCCAGTAGTCATGTATGGATGTGAGAGTTGGATTTAAAAAAAGAAGAAGAAGACTGAGTGCCAAAGAACTGATGCTTCTGAACTGTGGTGTTGGACAAGACTCTTGAGAGTCCCTTGTTCTGCAAGGAGATCAAACCAGTCAATCCTAAAGGGAATCAATCCTGAAGATTCATTAGAAGGACTGATGCTGAAGCTGAAACTCCAATACTATGGCCACCTGATGCTAAGAGCCGACTCATTAGAAAAGACCCTGACGCTGGGCAATATTGAAGAGGGTTCCAGCCCCTGGGAGTCCCAGATGGGATCACTGACCTCTTTTTTACATTTTTTTGGCCAAGTTGCCTGGCTTATGGAATCTTAGTTTCCCAACCAGGGATTGAACCTGGGCCCTCAGCAGTGAAAGCACAGAGTCCTAACCATTGGAGCGCTAGTGAATTCCTGATCCTTGACTTCTTAAATGAATTTTTTTTTAATTTATAGATATTAAAGTTGACTCATTGTGCTGTGACGTTATATGGGCTTTTACAAAAGCATAGTATCGTGTGCTTATTACGGTATCATACAGAATAGTTTCTCCACCCTAGAATATCCCCTATCTGCACCTAATTGACCCTTCTTCCAAATCTCCCTTTACTTACTGGGAGATAGTTTTGGTAGTCTAAGGGCAGCACAGGCGAGAAAAGCCTATATCACATCGATTGCCACCAGCAGATAACCTGCTGGCAGACAACCAGATGGGTTGCCATCCATGTGGCTGGAGACAGGAAATCATCCTACCTGCAGAACTGCAGAACAGGTAAGTGACTGCCACTCTAGAACCACAAATGCTACTTAAAAGCACAGTATTGGGATGCACTATTTGATAGACTTTTTCTTTGGGCACCGTGGTAAACTGAAGTATCACCCCCCATTTCTTGATGTCTCCCTGTCTCCTCACTCTTGGCTATGTAACTTTGCAACCCCTCCTACTAAAGATGGGAGGTGTTTCCCCAGACTTTGACTATGAACTTAACCATGTGACTCGCTTTAACCAATGAGATGTTGGCAGACCTAAGTTCTGGCTGCTCACTGGTCGCAGGAGGAGGATGAGAGGTGTGGGGAGGAGAGCTGCTGATATGGTCTGTTTGCATCTTCCCAAGATTCTTCTGAAAACAATTGCAGCCACAAAATTAAGACACTTGCTCCTTGGAAGAAGAGCTATGACAAACCTAGACAGCATATTAAAAAGCAGAGATGTTACTTTGCCAACAAAGGTCCATCTAGTCAAAGCTTTAGTTTTTCCAGTAGTCATGTATGGATGTGAGAGCTGGACCATAAAGAAGGCTGAGTGCTAAAGAATTGATGCTTCTGAACTGTGGTGTTGGACAAGACTCTTGAGAGTCCCTTGGACTGCAAGGAGAGCAAACCAGTCAATCCTAAAGGGAATCAATCCTGAAGATTCATTAGAAGGACTGATGTTGAAGCTGAAACTCTAATACTTTGGCCACCTGATGCTAAGAGCCGACTCATTAGAAAAGACCCTGATGCTGGGAAAGAGTGAAGGCAGGAGGAGAAGGGGATGACAGAGGATGAGACGGTTGGATGGCATAACTGACTCAATGGACATAAGTTTGAGCAAGCTCCGGGAGTTGGTGATGGACAGGGAAGCCTGGCATGCTGCAGTCCATGGGGTCGCAGAGTCAGACATTATTGAGCAACCAAATGACAACAACAAAGATTCTTCTATTGGAATCCTAATCCCCAAAGTGATGGTATTAGGAAGTGGGACCTTTGAAGGTGACTAGATCTTAAGGCAGAGCCCTGATGATTGGGATAAGTGCCCTTATAAAAGAGACCCCAGAGAGCTCCCTTCTGCCACACAAGACACACAGAGAAAAGATGTCTATCTGAACCAGAAAGTCGTCACCAAACACTAGACCTGTTCATGCTGTGATCTTGGCACTTCCAGCCTCCAGAACTATGAGAAACAAATGTTTATTGCTTAAGAACTACCCAGTTTATGGTGTTTTGTCATAGCAGCCCAAATGGACTAATATAGCTACCCTAGCTGATCTACCTTTGTGACCCACAGAGTGAGAGAGAAATGCTTTCTGTTGCATGCCATTGAGATTAGCATTGCAATGGCTAATGGTGGTGCTAGTGGTAAAGATTCTGCCTGCCGATGCAGGAGATGCGAGAGACTCAAGTTCCATCCCTGGGTTGGGAAGATCCCCTGGAGAAGGAAAAGGCAACCCACTCCAGTATTCTTGCCTGGAAAATTCCATGAACAGAGGAGACTGTCAGGCTATAGTTCTTGGGGTCATGAAGAGTCAGACATGACTTTGAGCACACACACAGAGGTAACTGATGGGGCATGGTATTTATTCAGATGAGGCTTCTCTGAAACCCTCAAAATGAAAAGCTTGGTAGAATCCATTTTCCCTCTTCAAAATATTAAATCTGATCACCACTGACACATGTGCTTAAATAGAGATCGTTTTTTTTTTTTTTTTTTTTTAAGACAGGAGAGTATGGTTGTGGTCCTCTCATATTTTAAAATCTGTGAAGGCATTTTAAACCTTGAACACTACAAAAGTTCTCATGCGGCCAGCAGCCACTGCTTATTCTAATATGCCAAAGGATGTGAAAGAGTGCTTTAGTATGGTTCCTTTTTTCAGAGCAGATTGTCAAGACAGATCAGTCAATGTACATGATGTGAGTTAATTATGTAGCACCATTACCTTCACTATTGTATTTCAAAGAGAGCAGTATTTCAACACAGAAAATGATTCTGGAATCTTTTCTCTTGTGGTATCCCCTGATGGCTCTTTTGATTCTCTTTCTAACCTCCTGCAAACCTCACTACCCGCCCCCAGCTACACACATACACATCCAATCCAAAAAAGTATATATAGCAGATTTCCGTGCTTTCCCAAAACATCCATTCTTTGTTTTTAACCTCTTGAAAAAGCTGCTCTATAAATAAGTTTAAACTTGTTCTGTTTCATTAAAAAATGCTTTCACAAATAGAAGAGTAGAAAAATAATACTACTTTAAACTGAAGACATGACTTCCCTGGCTGTCCAATGGTTAAGACTCTGTGTTCCCAGTACAGGGGACAGGGGTTTGATCCTTGGTCCAGGAACTAGACCTGGCATAGCCAAATAAATAAATGTTTTAAAAATAATAAAGTGGGTTTCATATATGTATAATGAAAAGTGAAAGTCACTCAGTCATGTCTGATTTTTTGTGGCCACATGGACGGCAGCCCTCCAGGCTCCTCTGTTCATGGGATTCTCCAGACAAGAGTACTGGAGTGGGTTGCAGGAGCTTCCTGACCAGGGATCAAAGCTGGGTCTCCCGCATTGCAGACAAATTCTTTACTGTCTGAGCCACCCCGGTCTCCCATACATACAATACACCATGTAAATATATAATATGATGTTGAATTCAGAAGTATGAAGAAAAATACAGCAGGCTAGGGATAGAGAGGCATGAGAGTTGCTATTTTAATGAGGATGGTTGGAAAGGCCTCTCAACACTGCACCGACCCCACTCGTGACAGAAGTGAGGGAGCAGGGGAGAAGCATGTGGCTGTATGGAGGAAGGACTTCCAGTTAGAGGGAACAAGGGCAGAACCCCTTCGTGTTCTAAGAGAAGGTCAAGGTGGCCCTGGGGAAGCGACGGGAGAGCAGTAGGAGATGAGGTCAGACAGGTAGAAGGGCAGGTCAGGGAAGCCTGAGGTTATGAATTTTACTTTGGATGATATGAAAAGCATGACAGGTATTTGAGCCGAGGGTTAACATTGTCCAATTTCTGTTTTTAAAAGATCACTCTCTACATAGAATATTTTGTACTGGGTAGGCTGAGTGATGAAGAATTGATGCTTTTGAACTCTGATGCTGGAGAAGACTCTTGGGAGTCCCTTGGACTGCAAAGAGATCAAACTAGTCAATCCTGAAGGAAATCAATCCTGAATATTCATTGGAAGGACTGATGTTGAAGCTGAAGCTCCAATATTATGGCCACCTGATGCAAAGAGCTGACTCATCGGTAAAGACTCTGATGCTGGGGAGGACTGACGGCAGGAGGAGAAGGGGACGACAGAGGATAAGATGATTGGGTGGCATCACAAACTCAATGGACATGCATTTGAGCTAACTCCAGGAGATAGTGAAGACAGGGAAGCCTGGTGTGCTGCAGTCCATGGGTTTGCAGAGTCAGACACAACTTAGCGACTGAGCAACAGGACAGAAATGAAAACAGGGAGACCAATCAGGATGTATAGCCAAGGTCCAGGTGAGAAACATGGTGGTTTGAACTTGGAGGTGTTGGTGGAGGAAGTGAGGAGTGGCTGGAATCTGGAGACACTTCAAACGTAGAATCAGCAGGATTTGTTGGTGGACTGGACGTGAGTTTGGGAGGGGTAGGGGAGGAGATGACTCCAAGGGTTTTTCCCTTAAACAACTGGAAAATATGAAGCTGTTATCTGAGATAGGACAGTTGGAGGAGGTGTGAGACTGGGTAATCAATGGCAAGACGATAAGGGGCTTCCCAGGTGGCTCAGTGGTGGTAAATCCACCTGCAATACAGGAGATATAAAAGATGTGGGTTCGATCCCTGGGTGGGGAAGATCCCCTGGAGGATGGCATGGGAACCCACTCCAGTATCCTTGCCCAGAGAATCCCATGGACAGAGGAGCCTGGCAGGCTACAATCCATGGGGACTTAAAGAGTCAGACACCACTGAAGTGACTTAGCATGCAAGATGATAAGACAACGTTTTTAATACTGGAGTTATTTTCCTCTTTGTTCACTCTCTGGTATTGTCTCCCCACCCCACCTCCCAGCTTCATGTTAGCATCAATTACCTTCTCATGTGATGGGATTAACACACCTGGGGAGGAGGGGAGAGAGGAGGAACATACCCAGGTACTCCAGTTACAAATCCAGGCACAGTGAGGCGCAAGCCAGCACCACAGGTACCGCTCATCGGCACTGGCTGCTCCCAGCAAGAAAGTAGCAAGATTTTCTTCACCTGGCATCCCTCTGATCATCAGTAATTGCCCTTGGGGGCCAAGCAGACATCATTCTAATCAGTACAGGAGTCCCTGGCAGGTTTGGCCACCTGATACCATGAGCTGGAGAAGACAAAGAGCAGGTACTGCTTTGGGAAGGTTAGAAACATCTCATGCTGACAGGTAAGAAAACATTCTCTTCATTCTTTGCTTTTCTCTTTTTTAAAATCTTGTAGAATTTTCTAGAATTCTGCTTGGGGGTACAGGCAGAGAGCTGTTTGCGGTAAAAATGGGTATTATAAGGTAACTATTTACATTGTCAAGGAAGCAGGTTTTGCTCCTCAAGGAGGAAGGTAAAGGGAAGTGAGTCCCGTTCTTTGTGGAGTCTGACCACATGCCCCCCCGCGGCCTGGCACAAACATGGGAGGCAGCAGTGCCCCAGGTTACTGTACTCAACTGACTGTTGCTATGGAATTTTGTCCCTGCAATCAGAGGCTCCGCCTTGATAACTTAATTGCACTTAAAAAAAAAAAAAAAAAACCCTTGAATTTGAGTAAATCCTGAGAATATCATGAGGGCTTTTGATTAATGTAAAATTAAAACTCTTTCAGAAGCTTTTAATTGAATAAAAAGAACACTATTCAAAGAGCTTAAAGGACAGCCCAAACCATTTGAAGATATACAGTCATTATCTTAAAATCTGGTTAATTAAGGTACTAAGTATCATCAAACATTTTGACTTCAGGCACTTTATTTGTATTTTAATCTCTATCTCATTTCTTGTTGTCCTGACCCTTTGGTATCTATTTCTTCCTTCCTGTGTTGCCCTATTCTGAATCTTTTCCAAGTTAGCTGGAAAATAAACTCTAGACTGTTTCCGGCTCAGTTATTCTCAGCATCCTTCCTACTGACCAAGTGTGGATAACATGTCATAATTAAAAGTGATCCATTTCTTCTGAGATGACTGAGATAAAATATGCTTTTAGCTTGGCAGAAGAATTTGGTTTTTGACTGTTGAAAGAAACTGTAAGCATAATATCAAATTAGCATTGAGTGACAAAGAATACACATAAAAGATTGGGAAATTGCCATTCTCCCCAAATAAGGTAGAAGAAACCATTAAGTTCTGAGCTAAATATCACCCTCAAGCCCTTGGCATAATCATACTACTAGAGGCCACGAGCCACCTTGCTCTGTCGTGTGATACCATGAGTACTATCTAGGATGCTTAGAGCTACATACAGGTCATGGAAGACACACAATGCCTAAACCTTTAGAAAAATGATTATCTCGCAAAATAAATCTTGCTAAGGAGAACTCCAAATTTGGTCAATCCAACAATTCAAAGATGTCATTTAACACAAATATTCTTTGCATCTTTATTGTTTGGGCTTTGGGACTCACATTTGTCCTGGTTGCAAGATGGCTGCAGAGTCTCCATCCAGAGGCCACATCTGAGGCAGGAGAGGAACTCAAGTTTTCTCCTTTCCTTCACTTTTCAAAAGCATGGGAACTTTACCCAAAGCCACCCAGTGGACTTTCACTCACACCTGATTGGCCAAAGTTGTATCACATGCTCATGACTAAACCCAAACCAGCAAGGAGAGTGATTACCATGGATGCCTTAGACCTCACGATTTACACGTCCCCCCCTCCCCATCCCCCACAAGACTGGGGAGAAGACCTGCCTCTCATGAAGGTCATGACCCCGAAGACCCAAACAAAGCAGAGTTTCAGCAGCAGCGGAGGGGTGGGGGAGATGGTTGCTTGGAGGGAATAACAAGCAGACACCGACATTTTCCACCCTCATCTCTGGTTTTCTTCCTACCTCCCTAGCTGCACCATTACAGTCCTCATCCTTACTCCTCTTCTCTCTGTCTGCCCTTGAAATACTGGGATCCTCATCACTCAACTGGACCCTCTTCTCTTCCCTATGTTTGCTTTCTGCTCAGTCTTGTATTAAATGCCATCTACATGCTGAAAAAAGAAAGTGAAAGTGTTAGCTGCTCAGCTGTGTCTGACTCTTTGCTACTCCATGGACTGTAGCCCACCACACTCCTCTGTCCGTGGAATTCTCCAGGCAAGAATACTGGAGTGGGCTTTTTATATCTGTGTTTCTTTTGCTGTCTCGCATATAGGGTCATCATTACCATCTTTCTAAATTCCATATATATGAGTTAATATACTGTATTGGTGTTTTTCTTTCTGACTTACTTCACTCTGTATAATAGGCTCCAGTTCCATCCACCTCATTAGAACTGATTCAAATGCATTCTTTTTAATAGCTGAATAATATTCCATTGTGTATATGTACCACAGCTTTCTTTTCCATTCATCTGTGGATGGACATCTAGGTTGCTTCCATGTTCTGGTTATTGTAAACAGTGCTGCGATGAACATTGGGGTACATATGTCTCTTTCAATTCTGGTTTCCTTGGTGTGTATGCCCAGTAGTGGGATTGCTGGGTTGTATGGCAGTTCTATTTCCAGTTTTTTAAGGAATCTCCACACTGTTCTCCATAGTGGCTGTACTAGTTTGCATTCTCACCAACAGTGTAAGAAGGTTCCCTTTTCTCCACACCCTGTCTAGCATTTATTGTTTGTAGACTTTTGGATAGCAGCCATTCTGACCGGCGTGAGATGGAACCTCATTGTGGTTTTGATTTGCATTTCTCTGATAATGAGTGATGTTAGCATCTTTTCATGTATTTGTTAGCCATATGTATGTCTTCTTTGGAGAAATGTCTGTTTAGTTCTTTGGCCCTGGACTCTGTTTGAGAAGGCGAGGGTGGGATGATTTGAGAGAATAGCACTGAAACATGTATATTATCATATGTCAAATAGATCGCCAGTCCAGGTTCGATGCATGAGATGGGGTGCTCAGGGCTGGTGCACTGGGGTGACCCTGAGGGATGGGGTGGGGAGGGAGGTGGGAAGGGGGTTCAGGATGGGGAACACATGTACAACCATGGCTGATTCATGTCAATGTATGGCAAAAACCACTACAATATTGTAAAGTAATTAGTCTCCAATTAAAATAAATAAATAAATTTTTTAAAAAAAAGAACACTGGAGTGGGTTGCCATACCCTTCTCCAGGGGATCTTTGTGACTCAGGGATTGAACCCAGATCTTCTGAATTGCAGGCTGATTCTTTAGCACTTGAGCCACCAGGGAAACCCCAGTCTACATGCTGGCAACCCTTCCAATGGATATCCTCTGCCCAGACATCTCTCCTCTGAGCTCCATGTTGGACATCTAACTGCCCACCTGATGACTCTACATGTCTCAGAAACATCTCAAACATTTGAGTATAAAAATGAACTTTTCATTTTCTCTCAAACCAGTCCTTCCGCAGGTTGTTCCATCTTAGTAAACAGCACTTCTACCTGCCCTGTGTCTCAGAACGGATGTCTAGGAGGGAGGCTTGACTCTTACCCTCCCTAACTGCCTGTCACAACCATGCTTCTTTCATTCAACAGGGCATCTAGCACTTCACTACTGCAGTAGGTGTCCAGCCCACAGTAGGTGTCCAGCCCACAGTAGGTGCTCCATAAATGTTTCGTGAAAATGATTGAGTGTGCCTGTGTGTACATCCTTAGACTGAAGAGTGGAAATATAGAGGTTTATAAAGAGCTTGAGGGTAATAACAACCCAAGCTGTAAGATCAAAGATAAAAGTGTTCATTGAGGGACAGATTGAAAGGAACATTGACAGTGCTTTCTGAGACTTATCACGACACTCTTCCTCTCTAATTCAGACATAAGCCCACTAATCTTTTGGCAGGACTTCCATCGCACTAAAGGAGTAGAGATGAAACCTTCTAATTTACTTGGAGCTTCTCCCCGGTGCACTGGTCTCATGACTCCTGATAACAATGCCATTGTTGATGGCATAGTGCACAATGAGATACCAAAGTGAATTAAAACTGTGATGCATGATGTGCATTTTCTCCCTAAAGGCTTGTGATCAGTGACTGCTGAAACAGAGAGTGAGGAATGTTCTTTTCTTTTCCAACATTAGTGACACTGATGGCCCTGATGTTGAAAGGATGGAAGATTGTAAGAGTCAGCTACTGCTGTGTAACCAGCACTTATAAAATCTTGGTGGCGAAGTGAGGATTTATTCCCCAGACATTTGCAGCTTGGCTGAAGTGGCTCCTCTGGGCTGGGTATGACTGGGGTAGGGCTTCAGGTCATCAGTCTGGCTGGGTTTGATGGTGGAGAGGTGACTGTTCCACATGTATTCTTTCTGGGTCCCAGCTGAAGGGGCAGCAGCTACCTAAGGGGAATTCTCCTCACACTGATGACAAAAAACACAGGAGGGTAAGTGAAAACTCTTGAAGCTTCTTAAAGCAAAAGTTCAGATCTGGCACACTGCCACTTTACTAATTAGTCAACACAAGCTGTAAGATCAAGCCCCGAGTCAAGGGCAGCACACAATGCTTTTTGTGGGATGATCTACAGAGCTACAGGGCAAAAAGCGTGGATACTGGGAGGAGAGGCGAATTGGAACAATACTTTAATCTGCCTGAGTATATACACTTCAAAGAAAACAGAAGAGAAAGCTTGGGTTCAGTGTGAATTGATCAAGTCCAGAGTGGGGTTGCATCTCCCCCTGCTCCTGCCTGCTTTTCAGTGTACTTCAAACTATACCTTATGGCCCGTCTGAAAGGGACTACCCACTATTAGCTCCATCCCTTCCAAATCCATTCCATTTTTTAATCTCTTCAGTAACAGCCAGACTACTTCCCAGGACGGTGCCCTGGATGTTGATTTCATAGGATGGTTGTTATGAGAAGCATTTCATTTCACATCTGCTGACACAATTTGCTGTCTCTCTAAAATTAAAAAAAGGCGGGGGGAGGGAGAAAGAGACTCATACTCTGATGGCTGTAAAGGATAATGAGTAATTTATTCAGAGCTATATACAAATCAGACGACTGTCTTCCAGACAGAATCAATAATATAATTTTAAGCCCACACGCATTTATAAATGCGAACGCGCCAGTGCAGCTGGGTTGCCATGGGCAACTGGGGCATGCCAGCTCGTGATCTGAAACAGGCCCATGTCTCCCAGCCCGGGAAGCACATTCTGCAGACAGACTCCAGGGGAGCAGAGGATGTTAGTGTTGGCTCTGATCTGGCCGCCCCACAAATGCACTCCTGTGACAGTTTGGATTCATTCTCGTCTGAACTGTGCAGTTTTTAAAAACTCCTATTTACACAGGACCTCTTCAGTATCCTTCTTTGTCTGTGTTCAAGCAGGCTGGAGGATGGAGCAGGGAGAGTATGACAGAACTAGAGGAACAAGAAACTCCACCCGTATCTACTGACAGCAAAGGGGGTGCACAGGTCAGAGTCTGGGAGCAAGCTGGTTGGTCAACTGGAAAGTGGACCCGGTGGGTTAGTCTTCCCCAAAAGAGAGCCTGACCAGTTGTTGATGTATGTTGGTTGGAAAAATAAAAGCAAGAAACAGGAAGGCATGAAGAGGAAAGAGAAGGTGGCTTGGGCAAATATAAGCACTGGGAGTGGGGTGATGGGTGGGTAGGTCCCGTTAAAAGGGCTAGGGGGAGAGGCAGGCACACGGGAAGGACCCATGATGATTTTATTTAAATATGGCAATAGAAAGTGAGAGTCACTCAGTCATGTCCGACTCTTTGCAACCCCATGGACTATACATACAGTCCATGGGATTCTCCAGGTCAGAATACTGGAGTGGGTAGCTGTTCCCTTCTCCAGGGGATCTTCCCAACCCAGGGGTTGAACCCAGATCTTCTGCATTGCAGGTGGATTCTTTACCATCTGAGCCACCAGGGAAGCCCAAATATGGCAACATAAAACCTAAATTCATTGTCAAAGCAGCCTTAGTCAGCCTGGGCTGCCATAGCAAAATACCATCAACTGGACGACTTCAACAACAAACATTCATTTTTCACAGTTGTGGAGACTGGATGCTCAGGCATGGTAGGTCTTGGCTGAGGGTTGTCTTCCTGGTTCATGGACAGCTGACTTCTCGTCTCCTCACACTGTGAAGAGACCTCAGTTTACACTTCTGCCACTGTGGGGAAGTGCCTCAGTTAGGAACGGTGTGAGCTGAAGGTCTTAGATGAGACTAGCACCAGGTGTTCCTGGACTGTGCAGAGACCTGGAAGCCTCGGGGCTTGTGTGAGTTGGGGTGGGAACCCACTAGCAGAGACCTTTTTCTTATCCTTTTTTGGTGAGAGCATTTAAGTTATTCTCTCTGAGCAAATTTCAGTTATGTTAATTACAATACAGTGTCAACAACTGCAGTCACCAGGTTTTCCATTAGATCCTCAGATCTTATTCACCTTACAATGGAAAGTTCACACCGTTTGACCAACCTCTGCCTATTTCCTCACCCCCAGCCCCTGGTCACCACCACCACTCTGCTCTCCATTTTCATGAGTTTGACTTTTGTTTTTAGATTCTACATGGAATTGACACCATGCAGTATTTATCGTTCTCAGTAAGGCTTATTTCACTTAGCATGATGCCCTCCGGTTTCATTATTCATGTAGTTGCAAATGACAAGATTTCATTCTTTTTTAAGGCTAAATAATATTCTATTAAAAAGATATAATATCTATGTATGTACATAAATATATATTATATATACATGTATATGTGTAATATATATAATGTTTTCTCTATCTGTTCATCCATCAACACTTAGGTTGTTTCCATATCTCAGCTATGGTGACCAGTGCTGCTGCCAACTAGGATCTCTTTGAGACAATGATTTATTTCCTTTGGGTATATATAGACCAGAAGTGGAATTGCTGGTTCACTCTATTTTTCATTTTTTGAGGAACCACTATACTATTTTTCCATAGTGGCTACAGCAGTTTACACTCCCACGAAGAGAACACAAGGGTTCCCTTTTCTCCACATACTTGCCAGCACTTGTTATCTCTTGTCTTTTTGATAATCCTAACAGATGTGAGATGAGGAGAGTCTTCAAAGCGCAGCAGAGAAATCACAAAAAGACCGACTGCCTCACTTTACCAACACAAAAATTAAAGTCACAGAAGTTAAATGATTTGTCCAAGGTCAGAAAACCAGAGAGTGGCAGGTGTGGGGCAGTGGGGAGCCACTGGGCTTCAAGCAAAGGGACGCGGTGAGAACAGAAGGCTGCAGGAAAGCGGATCTGGAATCCAGAAGGGTCCGGGATGAGAGCAGGGAAAGCCAGGGAGACCCAGGCATCAGCCGGGTTGGGGTCATGATGACAGAGAGTAACAGGAGCACAGATTGACTTGGTGACTGGGGATGGGGAGGGAGAAAGAGGAAAATAGTGACTCAGCTTCTGAGTTTGAACGGTTCGTCAAACAGTGCTTGTTTCCAGGAAAGTGGAGTAGAAAGAATCATAAAGGACTTGGGCTCTGAGGCTGGTTCAAAGTTGGGGTCATTCCGAGGAAACCAAGCAGGAGCCGTGTACGGCAGGCTGGAACCAGGAGACAGGAGGAGAGATTCTGCAGCCAGTGAGGGCTGCCCTGGGTCTTTAGAAACAGAGAGACTCTCACCTCTGCCTCCCAAACCTCACTAGGTGAGCATGGAGGTCTGGCTCCAGAGTTTGCCCCTTGCTTTTATCTCCCTCATTCTTAAATCCTCTGGCCTTAATTTTCCTATTATCAGCCCCAAGCTCTGAGCCCTTGTTAAGCTGTGTGCGTAATCTCCTCTGCATTTCTAACCTTGAACTGATATCACTCCCTGGGCACGTGGGCTTCAGTGACACTCACATTTCTGCATGAGAACAAGGCGTCCTCCACCCAGGTCTTCCCTGGGCCCCTCACCCTACAGTGACCCCTGTGGTGACCTCATTTGACAGTGGCCCCTGTGGTGATATGTCCAGACCTCTTCTGTCTCCCTGACCTCCATTTCTAATTGCTGGTTGGACCTCTCTCCCTGGATATTTCAACAAGAGCTTCAATTCAATATGCCCCCAGTGGAATGATTTATCTCAAATCGTGGGTCATTTTTCCTTTCTGTTTTCCTGATAGCCTCTTCCCATTCTTGTCATCCAGAATCCTGGTGCCATCTCTCCCCAGCCTCCAGAGTCATGGAAGTCTGTTACCAACCCCCACTCCACATCTCCATTCCCACTGCTGTCTTGGTTCAGGCCTCAGCAGTTCTCTTCAAGATTCCTGCAAACCGTCCCCATCCCTCCCAATCTCTCTCCTTCATGCTGCAGAGAGAATGGTTCTTCTTCAAAGGCTTGTTGAGATGGCTTTTCATTTCCTTGAAGACGAATTCCAGCCTCCTAAACATGACATACACTACATACACGGGGGTCAGGAGCTGACACCCGTTGTTTTATCTGCTCTATCTTTTCCTGGAAGGCACTGTCCCTCTAGTCTGCCAGGAAAAGTAATACTTATCTCTTTGGTGACTTCTCCTTTGAGAAGCACCTCCCTACCCTGACTAGCTGCTGTTAAGTGCTTCCTCTCTGTTTAATGCCAGGGCTCCAACAAACTTGACACTTATCAGAGTATTAAAATTACTGGCTCCCCGTCAGCCCTCTGTTTTGTGTTAATGGTTCCAACATCTAGCTCAATGTCTGGTACGGGTCATGCACTTAACAAAAGTAGATCAAAGTGAGAGAATGGATGAAGAAATGAAGCAGTGCTTCATACCACTATGCCACCATTTGTTGTCCAGTTGTTCAGTCATTAAGCTGTGTCCAACTCTTTGCAATTCAAAGACAACTTGTTCTTTCAATTTGACTTTTTGGAAGAAACAGAAATCCCCTCAAGGTGAGTCAAGCCAAGGGGCTTTGTGGTGGGGACACACATGAAATGACAGGGAATCTCATGGAAATCTTAGAAGGGGAAGCTAGCTCTAAACTGGGCCTTCATGGGACAGAGTCTGGAGTGGCTTGGATTCAGAGGGTATTTGGGAGCCAAGGCGCAATAGCTCAAAAGCTCTATTCTGGAGCCTCCCTGCTCACATACCTCAGCTCACTCCACTTGTCTGTGCTTTTGTCTGTCCTGCCTCTATTTTCTGAACATTTTCCCCACCATTTCCTGAACGCTTTTCAAAAGTCCTAGTTAAACACTGAGAGAGAGAGACTCACACTGACCCAGCCCATCTTTTCAACAGTCCTCAGGTTGATGGACATCTTTTACTCTTCATCTAATCAGCTGTGTGCAAGAGTGTCAAGAGTATTTGATCAGTATTTTGTAGGATAGAATGAGGCAGGATCAGCCTTAATAACAATAACAATAGCTAACCTGTCTGGAGCACCTGCTGTGTGCCTTACACAGCTCTAAATACTTGACATACATTATAACATTTACTTTACTTTTTACTCTTTGAGGTGGGCACTATAATCACAACTTTTTCAGTTGGGGAAATTAAATATTATAAGCCGTGGAGCTGTTTCTCTATACTTTTACCACCCCAGAGAAAGGTTGTGTGTCTGCAATGCTTCCATATCCTAACCTCTTCTATCCTCTTCAGCCCCTCACCCTGCAGAGATTCATGCTCTTATTTTAGTTATCCAAAGATAACTTTGTTTAAATGTTCCATGGTCCAAACAAAACCATCCCTACTCTTTCTCCCCTCTCCTACTCACCCAAATCCTGCCCCACTCACTTCAACCCCAGCTCCCTGCCCTTCTCTTCACCTGACCCCAGAAAGTCTCATTGTTGGATAAGGCTTGCCATTATTAGAGGGGTCTTTCCTCCAGAATAGATTTTATGTTCTTCTGGTTACAATAAAATAAAATTTCAAGGCACCAAGAGTGAGCGATTCTTCAAAGAGTTTCACAGTCTCTGAAGACTCAATTCCTACATGCAGCTTCCAGGTTGCCAAAAGGGGGCCCTCTTAATCATCCAATAATCCTAAACCCTAATGAGGACCCATGATCTGCCCCAGAGCCTACAGCTGGGCCTCTGACGGGATAACCAGTCTACGTTTTTGTTCCTTTTCCCAGAGCCCAAATACAGGCCCAATGAATTGAAGCTCAGTTCAGTTCACTTCAGTCACTCAGTTGTGTCCAACTCTTTGCGACCCCATGGACTGCAGAATGCCAGGCCTCCCTGTCCATCACCAACCCCCAGAGTTTACTCAAACTCATGTCCAATGAGTCGGTGATGCCATCCAACCATCTCATCCTCTCTTGTCCCCTTCTCCTCCCACCTTCAATCTTGCCCAGCATCAGGGTCTTTTCAAATGAGTCAGTTCTTTGCATCAGGTGGCCAAAGTATTGGAGTTTCAGCTTCAACATCAGTCCTTCCAATGAATATTCAGGACTGATTTCCTTTAGGATGGACTGGTTGGATCTCCTTGCAGTCTAAGAGACTCTCAAGAGTCTTCTCCAACCCCATATTTCAAAAGCATCAATTCTTCAGCACTCAGCTTTCTTTATAGTCCAACTCTCACATCCATAAATGACTACTGGAAAAACCATAGCTTTGACAAGATGGACTTGTTGGCAAAGTAATATCTCTGCTTTTAAAAAAGCTGTCTAGGTTGATCATAACTTTTCTTCCAAGGAGCAAGCGTCTTTTTATTTCATGGCTGCAGTCACCATCCGCAGTGATTTTGGAGCCCCCCAAAATAAAGTCTGTACTGTTTCCACTGTTTCCCCATCTATTTGCCATGAAATGTTTGGACCGGATGCCATGATTTTAGTTTTCTGAAAGTTGAGTTTTAAGCCAACTCTTTCACTCTCCTCTTTCACTTTCATCAAGAGGCTCTTTAGCTCTTCTTTGCTTTCTACCATAAGAGTGGTGTCATCTGCATATCTGAGGTTATTGATATTTCTCCCAGCAATCTTGACTCTAGCTTGAGATTATAAACTCCTTTTGCCTTATTTGGCAACCAAAGTGATGAGTTTCTCCCTAACCTCTATATTAAAAAAAAAAAAAAATCCAATAAGCAAGATCTTTAAATCAAGGAAATTTAAGCAAGAGTCTAGAAAGTGCTACTCTGAGTACAAATACAGAAGGGCAAAGTAGGTTTTTTTTTTTTTTTTTAATCTCAAAACTGTTATTGCTTTTATTTCCCTAAGATGGAAACATGGAAAAAGCAGTCATCCCAGGCACCTTTGGGGCTTTCCTGAGCAGCCCCCAAAACAGTGTTGTCAAATTAATAGCAATTAGAATCATTGCTTAAACAACTTGTCATTTATATCTAATTACCATGCACTACAATAAAAATTATCACGACAGATTCATTTTGTTGTAAGCTTTGTTTAATTACAATCGTTAACGTCCATGTTTGTGTCTTAGTTTACTGTTTACTTGTTATATATATTGCCTGTTCAGAACTGAAAACATTTAAGAAACTAGTAGTTCTAGGGCTTACTGGGTTCTCTCTCTCCCTCCCTCTCTCTCTTAAAGTAGTGTGGTAAAGGCTTGCTGCCTTCTGTCTTGGTCAATTTGTAACAGAGTCCTGTGGAATGTAGCCCTTAGCATGCAGCCATTGCTGTTGGCTATTACCCTCCAGCCCGGTACCCTTAGTGGCCCTGCTCAACCATTGGTTGGTGCCACAGTGGCCCCTCCCACAAGCGACCAATTGTCAGTGAGCAAACGTTAGTGGTCCTGCTCAGTCATTGGTCAGTAGCACAGTGGGCCCCTCCCACAAGCAACAGCCAGTGAGCAACTGTTGGTGGCCTGTTCAGTCAACTGTAGGCAAAGTGGTGGTCCTCAGGCTAAGAGTGAGGTTAGAGACGGATCTTGGCTTCTCCCAGGGCTCACCCTGCCTAGGGCCGGTGGGTGAACAGGGTGGCCCAGGAAACAGGCTAAAGGCGGTGTTCTGCAGGGCTCCAGAACCCTCACCAAGCCCGCCCACTGGCCAGGCCCAGGCCCTGAGGTGGCATCCCCCATCCCCGCCTCTGCCACCTCATGGAAACCACCGTCTGAATAGAACGTGGTCTGTGGGATTGGCCCCTGCCTCTGGGCAGCCTTAGGAGCCTGCGAGAGGGCTGTGTCCCGGGCATCTCACTCCTTCATGGATGCCGTTTGGTCAGGGTCTCGGGATCTGGCCCTGAGGGAGCCACCAGCTGAGCTCTGCCTCCTCTCCAAGCCAGGACGAGACCTCAGAGGATGAAAGTCATGCCTGTCGTGCCTGAGGGCCTGGTCGTTTCTCCTCAGAACCAGGAATAACACTTGTTTAGTACCGATTTACAGGAACATCACTACCTGACCAGGACATGACCTTGGGAAAGGCTCCACTACACCAAGGAGTTTAGACACCTCATCACGCCCCTTCCTCCTCTTTCCTAGAAAAGGGCTCTGCTGAGAGCTTTTGGGGAGTCTGGGGTTTGGGAGCTGAGCCACCTGTCTCTTCCGGGGCCCTACACTAAATCTTACTCTGCGCCAAAAGCAGACATTTCGGTATCTTTTGGCCCCACTGGGCCGCGGAGCACAGAGACTTGTGTTGCAGTAACACATGAAGGCAGAGACCCTACCTCCATCCCCTAAAGTCTTTTCCCTGCTCTGGGTCCTCCTTTAAGAATGTGGCTTCTCAAAAGAGAAGGAGACCCAGAGTGACGGGGCAGCACGGGTGGAGTGGGACCCAGTCTCCTGACCAGACTTGGACTGACAGGCCTGTGTCTGGGGATGGGATCGGGCCAGTATCCTGACTGAAGCCGCATCCTGGGGGAGCCAGTCATGCTTCGGGCTCAGACCTTCCCCGCGGGACCTTGGCCTTCAGGGGAACAGGGCCGGCAGAATGCAGATGCCCCATCCTGATTGCTACGGGCCTGCCTCACGGGGCAGAGGACGCGCAGTTACTTGGTGGGAACGGAGGACCCAGCCCAGCGGAGGATGCCGCCTCCCCACGCGGATCTGGAGGGGAGCCTGCGGGTGGAAAAGGTGAGGGGGCAGTGAGCGGATGGCCTTGGTAGGCCAGGCGGGCTCTGGGGCAAAGCTGGGGACAGGGCTGGAATCCCCTAGTGCCCGCGGCCAGTGACACTGTTTAAAGTTGGGGTCCATATGGGGGATGCTGTGGCTTCCTCCCACGGAAGACCCGTCTGGACCTGCCCCCTGTTCACTGGGCTTTAGCTGGCCCTCAGGGCAGGCACACACCTCGGGGAGCATCACTATAACCGGTTGGGGTCAGCCTCTCCATGTCTGTTTCCCTGCCCTCTCAGTGTCTGTCAGTGTTTTCCTTCTTAGGTCCAATTCCTTTCCAGCCTCATTCTTTGCTTTCCACGGTCACAATTGCCTCTCCAGATTCATGCTAATATGCTAAGAGTATGAATAAATTCCATTTAATCCATTTCATTTGAGTTTAATTCGGCAAATATTTATGGAGCAATAGCACATACCCAGCCCTAGAGAAAAACTCCAATTTAAACAAAATACAGCCCCTCAAGACTTTACACAACCAGCACGGTTTTTTCTCAAAGGAAAAATGAGATTTTTAAAATTTTAATAATAGATATTTATGTTAATGTTCTCTGGAAATCTAACAAGCACAGCAAATCGATGATTTCATGATTACTGTTGTTTAGGATGAGGCTAAAGAAGGTAGTATGTATAAGTCTATTTAAAGAAAAATATTAAAAGAAATGACAAGAATCTGTGCAGGTGATAGACTCATGACTAATTGTTAGGAAACAGAAGCTCAATAATAGAGAAAGATGTGTATCCAAAGGCATGTACCCCATCCAAAGGGAGGGGGAAATTACTTCTGGCTTTGGGGATAAGGAAGGCTTCCGGGAGGAAGTGTCATATGAGATGGGCCGTCAAGGATCTCTCAGAGTTTTTCTAAGCTTATATGAAGTGGAGGCCACCCCATATAGAGGAAACTGCGCACTAAGCCACACAAGTGATTAAAGTAAACAGGGTCTGAGGAGCAGGAATGAGATGAATGCTGGACAGTGAGGTTGGAAATGGATGAGGAGGAGTCAAAAATTAGGGACTTCCCTGGCAATCCAGTTGTCAAGACTTTGAACTCTCACTGCCAAGGACCTGAGTTCAATCCCTGATTGGGGAACTAAGATCCCCTAAGCTGCGTGGTGGGGGGAAAAATTCAGTTTCGTTCTTTTTGATGTTGTGACCTATGCAGATAATATATCAAAAGAAGCTTTCCTCAGAGTGTGGATTGTCATAGTGAGGGCAAGAGTAGTTGATGGGTTAGGAGACTGATTTGCTGGAATATGGCTGGCATCTAAAATAATGACAGATAATAATATCAGAGTGCATCTTCTGAATAAGCACAAGTCGTGCATTGTGAAACTTTTGTTACCTAAGTGTGTACTGAGTCATGATGTCAAATGGATCAGAAAAGTCTGAAACGAGTTGACTCTCTGTGATTAGACTTCCCCATGTGATGTCACCTGCAGTGCAGGAGACACAGGAGACTTGGGTTCGATCCCTGGGTCAGGAAGATCTCCCAGAGGAGGAAGTGGCAACCACTCCAGTATTCTTGCCTGAAAAACCCCATGGACAGAGGAGCCTGATGGGTTATAGTCCCAAGGATTACAAAGAGTCGGTCATGACTGAGTGACTAAGCATGCACGCATGATAAGACTTTCAGCTGGTGAGGACCTTCACCAACAGTCTATTTCTGGTCACCTCTCAAGTCTGTTCATCCATGCAGGTTCTACTTGCACCTTCATTTTGCCCATCAAACCCTTTTCCAGTCATCCAGGCTTCTGTGAGGAAGTCTCAGGTGTTTTCAGAGGTTGTGGGACATTTCCTGGTTAAGGGTGAGTTTTTCACTGACTGCAGCCAGCCGGGTGATGCTCCTTTGCTGACTGGAATAGCCAGCTTGGAGCCTGCAGTGACCCAGGCCATACTACTTGTTGCCAGGCAGCTGCCTCTGAGGCCTGAGACTCCCTGTCGCTGTCTGGGAATAGTGACAGGCTCTGGAGCTCCTGGTGCAAAGTCTGTGTGGGCTGGTGCAGAGTCCAGGCTGTGTAGGAGCGTGTTGGATACTGCCACTTCAAAGTAAGAGGCCTGGCTTCAATGACACATATTTAAATGAGTTGTGGGAAAACAGGCACCCAGCAGCTATTTTTAATTTGTGTTAAAACTAGAAGAACCAGAGTTGCTTATAGAGTACTGGCCTTGGATACAGGAGATGAAGAGTTTTTCAGCTCTACCATGGACTTCCTTGGTGAACTGTCTTTTCCCATCCTCAGCTTCCCCACTGTAAGGAAGATGGGTGACTGTTGGGGTTCTAAGACCCTTTCCGGCTCAGTCATTCTCTGTCTCTTTCTTCATCGCCTTGTTCTTAGTACAGCTTTGTTGCTTGTTGTTTGTGTTCTCACTTTCTCACTCCTCCCTCCAATGCTTGTGGCAAACAGAGCAAATCCATCCTGGCTTTTCCCTGCTGAGAGCCTCAGAATCCTTCTCAACAGAGTACTCGACTGCTGCAGCTGATCTGCTCTGGATGCACGTGCAAGGTCAGCTTTGCCATTCTGATTTGCTGGCAGAAGCATTTCTCTTCTCTATTTTTTAACCGCTAAGAGGCCATAGAATCTACTCAAGCAGCTGGAAAAGCAGCAAAGTATTCATTTTAGATTAATTTACAGAAGCAAACTGGGAAATGCTTGGGCTGCTCCTTGCAACAAATTTGGATCTCTTAAAAGCTTGTATAAGCTGTAGAATATCCCTGTGGTAGGAAGTCTTTAATACTGAAGGAAGGAGGAGGTTTGACTCTTCAAATGTCACCATACTTTTAGCCTTATAACATATAATACCTCCAAGTAAAGTAAAAGTAACTCCAAGTAAAGAGGAATTTGAAGTTCACTTTTACGGGACCAGTCACTTGGGTTGAAACAATTCACTCTGATTTTTAGACTCTGTGGAGAAGAGACATGAGTGATGGTGGCCATTAGAGGTCTGGAAGTCCATGCCCCTCTCGCCTACCCATCTGCCTGTGTTCTCTTGGGAGCTGGCCAGGGACCATGGGCAGAGGTGGGGTAACAGAAAAGAAAGCTGGTACCAAGTCCTGGTGCCAGCATTTGCTCGTTGTAGGGAGCCAGGAAAGTTAATTGACCTCCCTGTGCCTTAGTTTCCTGATCTATAAAGTGGGGACCATACTAGTATCTCCCTCACAGAGTTGTTACGAAGATGAATGCAAAACATGCATGTAAAGTACCCAGCAACTGGCACATAATAAGCTCAGTGAAGGTTAGATGTTAGTGGCAGTGCTGCCTAAGGCTACATTAATTAAAGTGGACGCCACTTTCTAATCTTCCTGCTCCTTTTTGTAGTTGTTCAGTTGTTCAGCCATGTTCGACTCTGAGACCCCATGGACTGCAGCAAGCCAGGCTTCCCTGTCCCCTACTCTCTCCTGGAGTTTGCTCCAACTCTTGTCCACTGAGTGGAGTGATGCTGTCCAACCAGCTCATCCTCTGTCACCTCCTTCTCCTCCTGCCCTCAATCTTTCCCAGCATCAGGGTCTGTTGCAGTGAGTTGGCTCATCACATCAGGTGGCCAAAATATTGGAGCTCCAGCTTCATCAGTCCTTCCAATGAATGTTCAGGGTTGAATTCCTGCTCCTGAAATAGCTAAAAAGACAGTTTTGGTTTTTTTTTAAGCCTCAGTTTATTGTGGATTTTAAAGTTTCTGGAAGAATCACACAGGCCTTTTTTTTTTTTTAACTCTTCTTCCCATGGTTATGATCTTGTGTCACACAAGAAAAAGACTGCGTTCACAAAGTAGGCTCCCTGGAGAATGCCCTATAGCCCCGCTGTTTCCTCTTCCTTAGGACCTTCTACCATGGGAGCCCCTAAATTTCAACCTGGAAAACTCCTCAAATCTTCTGCAATTACCATCTCCTTTAGAATCTTAAGACTACAGGATTGTAACTGTCTGTTTTCTGAAGCTATAGAGACAGCAACTCAAGGAACAGATTTTCGAAAGGATACTTTATTCGATTAATTAGTCAATTCCCTTGTCATAGAAGTGAAATTACCCCTAAACCATCCAGACTGAGGAGACTCTACAGTGAGAAGCAAAGAGCTGCTGGGGTGGAACAATAGGAGTGCTGATTTGCATTGCAAATGAGCAACCAGCAGGCAAATGAATCCTTATGGGAAAGCCACTCTTATCATAAAAACTGCTTGCTTTGGGGAGACTGCATTGTAAGGACAAACAGAATCAGAGCTCCATGAATCCTCCCCAATACAGGATCTTAGAGAATTATCCAGGTAGCTCTCTCCGAAATTGCATATGTATACACCAAAATGCATTGCTGGGCAATAGATAATATGTTTAAAACTAGACTACACAATTATGGACTGAGTTATTTATGGTTGTCACTATAGCTATGATAGTTTGGAAATAAAATAGTCCGGCTTTTCTCTGTTTTTATTTGTAGGAAAACAAGTCATTCAAGCTTTTTAGTGATACAATGCGACTGGCTGTCAATGGCAGTTACAAATTTTCAAGCCCTGCCAAGCACAGGAGTACCCAGAAGGGACATATGTTTTCTCTGCTTTGTGTTCCAAATCTGCCTTAAAAACATGCAATTAAGTGAAGGCCTGATTTATATTTTCAAGGAAAAACACAATAATGGCTCTGTTTTGTAGCTGTATTTCTATTGCTGCCTTTTCAAAAGAAGTTGGCTAATGATCACTGGGTCTTTGCTCTCGGTCACGACGTATGAAAATTTGATGAGGTCTGTGAGATTTAAGAACTGACTTCTTAAATGCAATGGAAATTCAGTGAACATCCTTTGGTACTGCCACCCTGAAAAATCTTCTGTGGTTAGAGTGTTCATTCACTTCCTTATTTTTGTGGAGAGTGGGAGAAGGGAGGCAGGAAGCAGGTGTATTTGTGACCAGGAAGCAAAGATGGAATGGAATGACCAGGATAGCAAAGAGCAAACTTTGGAAGGTACCAGAGGCTGTAGGTGTGTCAGGAGAGTAAGTAGGAGGCAGGGTGAGTAGGACATTTTGGGGAGATGGAGGGATGGCTTTGGGGAGAAGTTATGAAGGGGGAAAGCAAGGCTTTTCAGTCACATTTTATACTTAATTGAAAATTACTATAAAACCTTTTATAAATTATATAATCACCAGCTTTGATTTCATACCCTTCATTACTATTACTAATGATGGCATTCACTTTATTTTCTCAGAAGCATTTCTAGTAAATTTAAGATGAGAAGATGAATTAGTCTTTCTCTGGATTGGGGAGCCCCCTCCTGGGAAGGAGGCAATTTTTTGTTATTTGTTCTTTTTCAGTAATGGAGGCAGAAAAAGATGAAAGGCCAATTTCACATAATAAAGTGGTTAGTGGACAGATCATGATTATGGTATAGATTTCAGGAAATTTTGAAGCTCAGGAGAAAAATATTCAGGAGCACTAGAAGTTATGCAGTAAGGATAACATATCTGCAATATGTTTTGATTGCTGTGTACAAATCTAGAACTACCACTTTCTAGGAATATGTTTTTAGGATTATAAATTTGAGAATAAATGTCTTATGTAACATATAGACTCATAAAGTATATTGTATCTTAAATACAATTGTAATGGCTTAGAGAATTCAATATGAAAATTTTAAATAATCTCATATTTTTCCCATAATATTCCCACCTTATGGGGAATAATTTTCAAATCTTTAAAAATTGTTTCACACAAAAGGCACATGTACCCCAATGTTCATCACAGCACTATTTTCAATAGCTAGGACATAGAAGCAACCTAGATGTCTGTCAACAGATGAATGTATAAATAAGCTGTGGTATATATATATACAATAGAATATTACTCAGCCATAAAAAGGAACATATTTGAGTTAGTGCTAGTGAGGTAGATGAACCTAGAGCCTATGATGCAGAGTGAAGGAAGTCAGAAAGAGAAAGACTAATATTGTATATTAATTCATATATATGGAATCTGGGAAGATGGTACTGATGAATCTTATCTGCTGGGCAGCAATGGTGATGCAGACATAGAAAACAAACTTGTGGGCACAGGCAGGAAAGGAGAGGGTGGGATGAATTGAAAGAGTAGCACTGAAACATATACATTATCATATGTAAAATTACACAGCCAGTGGGAATTGCTGTATGATGCAGGAAGCTCATATCTAGTGCTCTGTAACAACCTAGATAGGTGAGATGGGGTGGGAGGTGGGAGGGAAGTTCAAGAGAGAGGGGATATATATATATACCTATGGCTGGTTCAAGTAGATATATGGCTGAAACCACCACAATATTGTAAAGCAATTATCCTCCAATTAAAGGAAAACACATTTTAAAAAATTGTTTCACCCCCTGGAAGTCCCATCTGGGGTGGAGGATTAGAAGTCACATGCTCTTCGAGGGCACTATCTTCTTGTTTGGCCTTGTGTGTGAGCCTGGTACCCTCTCACTGCTTTTGTGGATGCTGGAGAAGGCTTAGTCTAAGCAAGTGATGAATTAATTCAGGGTAATATCTTTTATTTGGGAGGAGAAAGAGCCCCTCAGTTTGATGGAATCATCCTTTACATGTATTTGAATACTGTTAGGGTCTTTCTCTTGGTCATTTTTTTTAAACATTACCTCCCAGGTTCCGGTCTTTCCCGAAGAGCCTTACAGGGAAATTTTAAGTGGAAACTACAGCTGGAGTCCCATTCTAGAGCTGGGTTTCCAATTTTGTTCCTCAGTGAAACCAAGTTAAAGAGTAATTATTGAGTCATTTAAGACAGAATTTGGCAGGTGCCTCAATTTTACAAGATGGTGGATCTCCTGTAGCTTTGGTGTCAGCCTGAGTTTTATGGTAAAGGCCACCACTCTGGAAGCTTGAGGTGATCATAGAGATTTCAGAAGATGATCCTATCAAGGAAATGCTGATTTTCTGCTTTGCTATCTTCCTCTGGCCTCGTGAGACAGTACAAGAACATCAGAGCTTAGTTTGGCTCTACCCACTATGACAATTTATTCATTCTTTATAAGCCAAAAGTTTAAGGATTTTTATTTATAAAGGCCAAACTCTTTGTGAACCTATGGACTGTAGCCCACTAGGCTCCTCTCTCCATGCAATTCTCCAGGCAAAATATTGGAGTGGGTTTCCATTCCCTTCTCCAGGGGATCTTCCCAACCCAGAGATCAAACCCAGGTCTCCTGCATTGCAGGCAGGTTCTTTTCTGTCTTAGCCACCAGGAAAGCCCCAGCCAAACTGTTGAGATAATAGTCATAAGACTGGAGGGTGAGGTAGAGGCATTCTCTGGGAGTCTGTTTATTGACCTAAGGATAGTCTAAGGAAGGTTAATGAAGTTTCCTAACACCAGGAGTACCAAGAGTCTCTGGCAATAGCTTCAGAGAATTTACCCCAGAAAAAGGGGCCAGAGACCAGTTCCCCCAGGGTCTCCTCCTGGTTCAGCCTAGATGAGATGGACTGGGGAGCAGAGGATGTGACACAAAGCAGTTCTAATGCGTTGGACTCCCGAGAGGGAAAAGAGCATCTTTGGAATGTGACCTGGCAAAATATTTTCAGTCTTTCTTTTCTGCTATCAGTCCAGTTCCTGATCTTTTCTCTCCCAAGTCAATGCCTGTCCTCTTCTTTCCTTCCACCACCTTGCCACCACTTCCTTCCGGCCCAGTTGAGCCAAGCCTGCCCCAGAGCTAGGGGCTGAGGAGTCAGCTGAATGGGAGTAGAGACTGAAACAATGAAGGTTGGAATAGCCTAAGTGTTACTCACAGGCTCAGTTATTGGCCTCCCATAGAGAGAGGAATCACGGGTTTCCAGAAATTGCATTTTATGGGGCTTCCTATTAGCATTATATGTTTTTAATTTATTTTCTTTTTGTTTTGATGAGATCGAACATCAAGTGACTCTTGAAGAGCTACAGCACTTAAATGCACTCTTTCAGGTAGGAACTGAGCAGGTGAGCTTTCTGATTCTTTTTCTGATGGTTGATTTGTCAGTGAAAACTACAATCCTTTTAATTCCTATAAAATAGCATCAAAGAATAAATTCTCTGTAATTGTCACTTCTTAATGGAAATAGAAACAAATTGTGAATGCATCAGAGAAGTGAACAAAAAGGATAGTGTGTTAGAAATTGACAGAGTTCAAGGTAGGTCCAATTAGACATTCCATTCTTTGGACTCTTGCTCCCAGACTAAACAAAATGCAACTTGTTCCTAGCTAATTATTCTTTTTCCCTCCTAGGAGTATGAGAAGAGAGGAAGACAGCTGCTGGATATGGAAACTTTCAAATGCATAATGAAGCAGAGCATGAGGTCACGGAAGAAAGTAAATGGGTTTTATAAATGTTGGATCATTGAAACCACAGTTAAAACTTCAACTGTAGGAACCAATTAGGCTTGATGATCTATCTGCACAATCGCTGTCAGCTCTGAACTGTGATTTCTGCTAAGATCCAGCTGACTTACTGAACAGTTTATATGGGAAAATATTTCTAAATTACTTAGTGGGCTTCCCTTTACTTAGTACACTAGGCCAACAAGACACTTCGAGACTTTTCTGGAAAAGGAGAAAAAGGCTCTTATTAGATCACTGGTTCTTTGTATATGTGTACTCAGTTGCTTCAGTTGTTTGACTCCTTGCGACCCTATGGAGTGTAGCCTGCCACGCTGCTCTGTCAATGGGATTTTCTAGGCAAGAATACTGGAGTGGGTTGCTATTTCCTCCTCCAGGAGATCTTCCCAACCCAGGGATCAAACTTGAGTCTCCTGCATCTCCTGCATTGGTAGGCGGATTCTTTACCAATGAGCCATCAGGGATATGGGTTGTTCCCAAAGAGTTTGGGCATTTTTCCCACCCCCAAACTGCTGGAATTAGGATTTTAAATATTCTCTCTGCCATCTTAGTTGCCTGGTTTTTGGCCCAGAGTGTGAAATCTTATTGAATATTTTAGTCTGTTCAGGCTATAAAAATGCCATTTAAAAAGTGGCTTATAAATGACAAACCTTTATTTCTCACAGTTCTGGAGGCTGGAACAAGGTCAAGGTGCCCAAAGTCTCTGGTGAGGGTCCTCTTTCAGGTTGCAGACTTCTTATTGGATCCTCCCAGGGAACAAGGGGGAGGGAGCCCTCTCGGGTCTCTTGCATAAGATCGCAAATCCTATTCTTGAGGGCTCCATGTTCATGCCCCAAGCATTAACCTCCCAAAGGTCCCATCTCCTAATACCATCTCACTGGGCATTAGGGTTTCAACATATGAACTGGAGTGGGACACAAACATTCAAGCCATAGCAATGAATAGGCTATATTCATAAGATAAAATACAGGCTTTATCAAGAGAGGCTGCTTACACTCTACTTTCTAAGGTTTCATTGCATCTTAAACTGTAAAAAAAAAAAAAAAAAGAAAGAAAAAAAATTCAAGGTAAAGTTCTACAGTCTTGTCCCTGGAGTTTGAACAAAACCCTACCATTGTCAAACTGTACGCGGATGAGGTCCCCAACAACCCTTCTAAGTTACAAACTGTCCAGTTTTGATGGCTATAGTAGAAGCTTAAGTGTGCTTAGAGTTTCAACCTCTGTGAAGTGATCATTAAATAGCACCTACCTTTTAAAAAATATCTACTCCATATGGATAATGTTAAACAAAAAACTTCAGAGAGATGAGTGTTTTCAATAGATTTTTATCAGGTGTTTTAGATACTAACACACTGTAAATGAACTATACTTCAATAATATAAATTTGAAAATAAATATATAAATTATCAGGTGTTTTAACAATATCCCAGATCTTTTTAATCAAAGCAGTCTGATTACCTACATTTTTAGCATGCCTCCTGGCTGAGTCAGTCATCTCATTCTCTTCTCCTCTGATTCATTCACTCACCCAGTTACTCATTCTTTCAATAAATATTTACCTGTGGCACACAGAGTCAGCCAAGACATGGTCTCTGCCCTCAGGCAGGTCAGAGCTGGCCTAGAATTCAATCTGGGTGCTATGGGAACATCTAAAGCAGAGCAGGAAGCCAGGAAGTTATCCTGGAGGAGATGAACCCTGGGCTGGGTTTTCAGGGGCCCAATGTGAAGGGTGAGTATTTCTGATACAGGTGGCATCGAGGAATGGTGGTCTCACATCAAGCCCTGTGGCTGCCTTGGGGAGCAGAGAAGGTGGTGCTCTATTTTCCATATCTTCCCATGTGCTGTTTCCTTATCTAGAATGCTTCCCTCCCATTTTTTGCCAGAGTAATAATCCTCTCTGTTTTCTGATTTTTCTTTATATTCCCAGAATTCAGGACCATGCCTGGCATGTACAGGTGCCCAAATAAATGCTGCTGAATGAGTGAATGACTTTAAGGCAATGTAGTCATCGTGGACTCAATTGAGTCTGTCCTAGCAGAAGGAGAAGGGGATAACAGAGGATGAGATGGTTGGATGGCATCACTGACTCAATGGACATGACTTTGAGCAAACTCTGAGAGATAGTGAAGGACAAGGAAGCCTAGAGTGCTGCAGCTCATGGGGTCACAAAGAGTTGGACCCAACTGAGCGCCTGAACAACAGCAATTTTCCTAGAAGTAGCTGCTGCTGCTTTTAAGCTGATAGTGGTCTGCAGTTTCCTGTAACACAGAAGTTATCTTCTGCAGTACATTGCTGACTCACCATAACCCCAATAGACAGCAAATGCCATGAGGGCAAGTAAGGTAACTTTCAGCTCTGAAGCCATAACATCCAGCACAAAGCTTGGCACACCACTGGTGCTCAACACGTGAGCAATGTGAGGCAGCAGTGGTCCAGTGTCCCTCACACAGTTGTGCTGAGAAGGCAGTTCCCTGGGCAGAGGCAGGGGCTGTTCATGTAAACACAGGCTCCCCAAGTCAGCTCTGGCTGATGGAAGAAGCTGGGGGTCTCTGGGCAGAGTCACAGTGCTGCAAGGCCAAAGGGTGGTCATGTGACTGCCGGTGCACTGCCTGAGGGCCCACTCCTGCCGTGGCCCTTGCCTGACGGTGGTGGCCAGGCAAACCCATGCCTCTCCCAGGCTCTGTTTTGCAGCGAGAGGGGAGGCCCGGGTGGGGAGCCTGAGCCCAGGCAGTGACTGCCCTCCTCCTGAGCTTTTTTGTTTTCACTTCCCTCTCTGGTCCTAGTCTCAGGAAGCCACCCCTCTGGGTTCTTTGGTTTGTTTTCATTCTAAAAGTATTTGTTACAAACTATGTGCAAAGTAGGAAGTCAAGAAACACCTGGAGCAACAGGCACATTTGGCCTTGGAGTACGGAATGAAGCAGGGCAAAGGCTCATAGAGTTTTGCCAAGAGAAAGCACTGGTCATAGCAAACACCCTCTTCCAACAACACAAGAGAAGACTCTACACATGGACATCACCAGATGGTCAACACTGAAATCAAACTGATTATATTCTTTGCAGCCAAAGATGGAGACGCTCTATACAGTCAGCAAAAACAAGACCGGGAGCTGACTGTGGCTCAGATCATGAACTCCTTATTGCCAAATTCAGATTTAAACTGAAGAAAGTAGGGAAAACCACTAGACCATTCAGGTATGACCTAAATCAAATCCCTTATGACTATACAGTGGAAGTGAGAAATAGATTTAAGGGACTAGATCTGATAGAGTGCCTGATGAACTATGGATGGAGGTTTGTGACGTTGTACAGTAGACAGGGATCAAGACCATCCCCATGGAAAAGAAATGCAAAAAGGCAAAATGGTTGTTTGAGGAGGCCTTACAAATAGCTGTGACACAAAGAAGAGAAGCCAAAAGCAAAGAAGAAAAGGAAAGATAGTCCCATTTGAATGCAGAGTTCCAAAGAATAGCCAGGAGAGATAAGAAAGCCTTCCTCAGGGATCAATGCAAAGAAATAGAGGAAAACAACAGAATGGGAAAGACTAGAGATCTCTTCAAGAAAATTGGAGATATCAAGGGAACATTTCGGGCAAAGATGGGTTCGATAAAGGACCAAAATGGTATGGACCTAACAGAAGCAGAAGATATTAAGAAGAGGTGGCAAGAATACACAGAAGAACTGTACAAAAAAGATCTTCACGACCCAGATAACCACGATGGTGTGATCACTCACCTAGAGCCAGATATCCTGGAATGTGAAGTCAAGTGAGCCTTGGAAAGCATCACTACGAACAAAGCTAGTGGAGGTGACGGAATTCCAGTTGAGCTATTTCAAATCCTGAAAGATGATGCTGTGAAAGTGCTGCACTCAATATGCCAGCAAATTTGGAAAACTCAGCAGTGGCCACAGGACTGGAAAAGGTCAGTTTTCACTCCAATCCCTAAGACAGGCAATCCCAAAGAATGTTCAAACTACCACACAATTGCACTCATCTCACACGGTAATGAAGTAATGCTCAAAATTCTCCAAGCCAGGCTTCAGCAAGATGTGAACTGTGAACTTCCAGATGTTCAAGCTGGTTTTAGAAAAGGCAGAGGAACCAGAGATCAAATTGCCAACATCCACTGGATCATCGAAAAAGCAAGAGAGTTCCAGAAAAACATCTATTTCTGCTTCATTGACTACGCCAAACCCTTTGACTGTGTGGATCACAATAAACTGTGGAAAATTCTGAAAGAGATGGGAATACCAGACCACCTGACCTGCCTCTTGAGAAACCTGTATGCAGGTCAGGAAGCAACAGTTAGAACTGGACATGGAACAACAGACTGGTTCCAAATAGGAAAAGGAGTACATCAAGGCTGCATATTGTCACCCTGCTTATTTAACTTATATGCAGAGTACATCATGAGAAATGCTGAGCTGGAAGAAGCACAAGCTGGAATCAAGATTGCCGGGAGAAATATCAATAACCTCAGATATGCAGATGACACCACCCTTATGGCAGAAAGTGAAGAGGACCTAAAAAGCCTCTTGATGAAAGAGGAGAGTGAAAAAGTTGGCTTAAAGTTCAACATTCAGAAAACTAAGATCATGGCATCTGGTCCCATCACCTCATGGGAAATAGATGGGGAGACAGTGGAAACAGTGTCAGACTTTATTTTGGGGGGCTCCAAAATCACTGCAGATAGTGACTGCAGCCATAAAATTAAAAGACGCTTATTTCTTTGAAGGAAAATGATGACCAACCTAGATAGCATATTAAAAAGCAGAGACAAAAAAAATTAAAAAAAATAAAATAAAATAAAAAGCAGAGACATTACTTTGCCAACAAAGGTCCATCTAGTCAAGACTATGGTTTTTCCAGTGGTCATGTATGGATGTGAGAGTTGGACTGTGAGGAAAGCTGAGTGCTGAAAAATTGATGCTTTTGAACTATGGTGTTGGAGAAGACTCTTGAGAGTCCCTTGGACTGCAAGGAGATCCAACCAGTTCATCCTAAAGGCGATCAGTCCTGGGTGTTCATTGGAAGGACTGATGCTGAAGCTGAAAGTCCAGTACTTTGGCCACCTCATGGGAAGAGTTGACTCATTGGAAAAGACCCTGATGCTAGGAGGGATTGGGGGCAGGAGGAGAAGGGGACGACAGAGGATGAGGTGGTTGGATGGCATCACCGACTCAATGGACATGGGTTTGAGTAAACTCTGGGAGTTGGTGATGGACAGGGAGGCCTGGCGTGCTGTGATTCATGGGGTCTGAGAAAGTCGGACACGACTGAGTGACTGGACTGAACTGAACTGATGTGCACAGTATTGTCTTGTTGCCATGGTAATGTCTGCACTGGGAGCCACACCCAGGAGTGTATAGCATGTCTCCTTGGGAGCATGACTTAGAGGGAACTGGGCTGACCTTAGTCCACAGCCAGGGTCTCTCCTCAGACCCCTACATTGGCACTGGGTATCGAGTCACCATCGGGTGATGCCCTGGAGTCTTGGAGATCAGGCATCATCTCTTTTTCTCCATTTTGGTGTCATAACTGTGCAAAGGCAAACACCCCTGAGACTGCTAAGAGAAAAGCCAACATCTCACTCCCCAAAATAGACATAAAACCTGACCATCTCTAGTGAAGCTGCAATTATGGAATCCTGGGTTTTGAGAGGACTTGAAAGGTCACTTATATATAACCTCTTCAGTGGCACAAATTCTCTTTTCTGTGAGCCAGGAGCCAGCATCTGCTTGAATACCTTAAGTTAAAGGCAACTTCAGCTAAAGGTAGCCCATTTCCCATTTCAAGGTTGGAGAGCTCTGACCTTAATTTTTTTCCGTTTATGAACTGCAATTGGTCTGTCTTTACTTTCTACCCATTAGCCCAGTTTCTAATCTTTTGAACTGCTCTATGAGTTATCCATTCCTAGCTACTCAGTAGCTTAAAGCTACATATTATCTCACAGTTTTTGTAAGTTAGGCATCCAGTTGTGGCTTAGCTGGACTCTGTTTGAAGGTGTCTCATGGGGCTGCATCAAGGTAGTAGTTATGCTAGGGTCTCATCTGAAAGCTTGACTAGGGAAGAGTGCACTTCCAAGGACACATGAGTGTTGCCAGGATTCAGTTTCCTGAAGGTTGTTGGACTAAGGCCTCAGTTCCTTGCTGGCTGTTTGTCCATTTCCATGTAGGAATCTCTACAGGGCAGCTCACAGCATGGCCACTGGCTTCCTCAAAGCCAGCAAAGGAGAGAGAGCCTACCAGTAAGACAGAAGTTATGATCTCATGAAATCATAGAGGTGACATCCCCTTGGGGTTGACGTATTCAACTAGCTACCAGCAGTTACTCAAAGAGTGGAGGTTGGTATTTATCGGCCATGAATACCAAAAGGCAGGGATCATGGGGTCCATCTGCCTGGACTGCCACACAGAAGAAATTTATTCTGTCTCCCACAGAATCATCCTTCTAATAGTTGAAAGTAATTTTCATATCTTTTCATCTTGGCTATAGTCAAGTGAGTATCCTTATTATCCCAGCCATTGTCCTCAGAACTTGCTTTGCTGCTTATGTCAAAGTGGAGCCCCTAAACAGAGTTCAGTTCTCTGGCTGGACGTGACCAGGGTGGAGTGGGGCCTCCTGGGAGCGTGAGCACTGGGAGACCCGCAGCTCCTCCTGCTAATTAAGGCTTGATTTCAAAGATAGAAGTTCTAGAAGCCCAGTCTTTCACTGCAGAAGAGTTTTGGTGTCAGTACACTGAATTCAGATTAAGAGTCCTATTAATGTTTCAGAGCAAACATTCCAGAGATCTTTGAGTATTAGGTATTTTTGAACATGAAATTTCATAAATTGGAAAAGTGAAGATTTTCTCTTTCTTCTGTATCCCCCCACTCACCAATCTAGTGAATAGTTTAAAAACATTTTTTTTCTCTCTCTAGAGTATTAAACAAATAGAATAACTTTTCATGAAAATAGACTATGAAGCCGTGGGCAGAATTCAGTGGGTAAGTTGGGTTGTGTTTTGTGAATCAGACTTGAAGTTACTGAGGAAAGTGTACAAAATGTTTGTTTCTGAGCCTTTCTGGAGTACACTATGCCTCTTAGTACATTTGCCAACTTGAAGGTGAACCAAGGGGACATGCACATTCACAATTTTCAAGCTCTTGTGTATCAGGTTAACTAGGAATTTCAGTAGCTCAGGCAAGTCCTGAGAAAGCTTTCCTAAAACCAGGGAATGAAGGGCATAGTTGCTACATTGCGTGCATGCATGCTAAGTCGCTTCAGTAGTGTCTGACTCTTTGCAACCCCATGGACTGTAGTCTGCCATTCTCTAGGCAAAAAAAAACCGGAATGGGTTGCCATGTCTTCCTCTAGGATATGTTCCCAACCTAGGGATCAAACCTGTGTCTCTTATGTCTCCTGCATATGTCTCCTGCAGGTTCTTTACCACTAGTGCCACCTGGGTATTTGCTACCTTTCATGCATGCTAAGTCACTTTGGTCCTGTTTGATGCTTTGTGACCCTATAGACTGTAGCCTGCCTGGCTCCTCAGTCCATGGGGATTTGCTACCTTACCCAAAAGCAAAAGTGAAACACCAGGGAGCAAGAGATCCTATGAACAAGCAACACCTAATGATAATCAGATCCCGGACACACACGGAAAGTATTTAGAACAAGGATAGCCACAGAGTAATTTTTCAACAAATACTATCATCATCATCATTCTTAATGTTTCCCAATTTGGATTGTATAATAATGAGGAGCTGAGACATCTGCCAATGACATTCTCTGCCATTGTGCATCAGTAGCCTCCTATTGCTCTAGGATGAATTAAGTTCTAAAGTGACAAGTTGAGTCACGTTCACCTCTATTCAGACCTTGGACCAATCCCCTAATTAAAGCAAATACAAGTGTTTTCACTGTAGCCTGATTTGAAAGGGAATAGTTAGGATTCCAGAGAAGAGAAGGAAAGTAGTGAATTAGGGCTTTGGGGGAAGTGGAGAGAAAATGGAGATGTTCCCAGGCTTTTTGGGCACTCCCACTCCTTCCCTGTGACCACCGGTCTGCTCTTCCCTACATGCACTGCTGAGATTTGAAATGAAGCCTATGTCCTGGTGGGTCAGAACTATGCAGTCAGACCAACATGGGCTCAAGTCTCAGGCAAGACACTTACTAGTTGCTTGATCTGTATGTGTGTGTTAGTCACTTAAGAAAGTGAAAGTCAGTGGTGTCAGTGGTGTCCAACCCTTTGCAACCCCATGGACTATACAGTCCATGGAATTCTCCTGGCCAGAATACTGGAGCCAGTAGCCTTTCCCTTCTCCTGGGGATCTTCCCAAGCCAGGGATTGAACCCAGGTCTCCCACATTGCAGGCCGACTCTTTACCAGCTGAGCCACCAGAGAAGCCCAAGAATCCTGGAGTGTTAGTCACTTAGTTGTGTCCAACTCTTTGAGACCCCCATGGACTGTGGTCCACCAGGCTCCTCTGTCCATGGAATTCTCCAGGCAAGAATACTGGAGTGGGTTGCCATTTCCTTCTCCAGGGGATCTTCCTGACCCGGGGATCGAATCCAGGCCTGCCTGCATCCAGGCAGAATTTTTACCATCTGAGCCACCAGGGAAGACCCTGTTTGATCTTAGGCAGATAATTTAGTCTTTCTAGGTTTGAGTTTCCCATTTTGTAAAATAAGGAGAGTGATAGTACTTATCTTATCTGGTTATGGTAAGAATGGAGGTGAAGGGCCACATTGAGTGAAACGGGGTATGTTCTCAATCACCACCACCATCATTATCATCTTTAGAGAGACTGGGCAGGGAAGTGAGCCCAGACACTCGGTAGCACACTTCCAGCCCCAGCCCAGCTAGTGCACCCCAGCTATTAGCCCCAAGTTTTTGGCAGCCAAGTTCATACCAATGACCTAATTCATACTAATATTTACCTCATGTCCATGCCCTGATGATAAGGAGAATTTTTGAAAGCCAAAAAGGCAGCAGACATTTAATGAACCTTCCCTTCTTCCCCAGGATGGCTTCTGCATGTATTTGCAGCTAGTATATTCGGAGCAGGCTGGTGCTTGGGCTCGACAGCAAGAGGCTTCCTTCCAGCTGCCTGCTCTGCTACAGGGGCTGCCGTACAGGGGTCCCGTGCTGCGCATTCTTGCTGCGCATGATGACACCTTAATCATGATCAGAGAAGATGGAGCCATTTATTTCTGGTCCCTGCAGCTGAAGTTGAAAAGAAGAAAGCGGGTTTTTGTATGTGATTCTCATTTGATAAGGATGCTGAGTGCTCCAGTTTGATTTTATTTGCTATTTTAAACTGCTCCTTGAGTGGCATGATTACAGAAATTGTGTCCTTGAATATAATATATTCATGTTGGATTTTGCCAGTCTATGGGATGCAAATATGATCTCTATATGTAGGACAAGATAATTCTTCATTCCGCTGCTAAAATCAGATGGAGTGATGAATTACACATGATTCCATCATGTAATTTGTCATGTCTTAATGAATGACAAATGGAAAAGAATTTTCCGTTTTTCTCCCTGTTAATGGTTCTTTCAGTTTAGGTAGTTCTGAGAGAACTTACTGAATCAAAGAATCAGAAATTCAGAAGGCAAGAAGCATTTGGGAAGTACACTTAGGAATAACAGTACCTGACCCATTACAGAATAGAGTCTAACTTTGAAGTCTTTCTTTAATTACATCTTTCAGCAAATAGTTGAGCCCTTGTCACTTCTCAGGTTCTATGCTGGGTGCTAGGGATAGATGCCCATTTCTGTCGTCAGGAAACTTATCATTCACCCTAGTAGTTACGCAGCTAAACTATACCCCTCAGGCTGCCAAATAAGCCCTCCCTAGAAGTGAAGTCGCTCAGTCATGTCTGACTTTTTGCCACCCCATGGGTGTAGCCTGCCAGGCTCCTCTGTCCATGGGATTTTCCAGGCAAGAGTACTGGAGTGGGTTGCCATTTCCTTCTCCAGAGGATCTTCCCGACCCAGGGATCGAACCTGGGTCTCCCACATTCTAGGCAGACACTTTACTGTCTGAGCCACAAGGGAAGGAGAGAATAAAGTCAATCCCTCAAGTCTGTGTAGCAAGTTCTCTATACAGGCAAACCTTGTTTTACTACATTCCACAGATACTGTATTTTTTATAAATTGAAGGTTTGTGGCAACCCTGTATTGAGCAAGGCTATCAGGGCCATTTCCCCAGCAGTATCTGCTCACTTTGTGTCTCTGTGCCACATTTTGGTAATTCCTGCAATATTTCAAATTTTTTCATTATTATTATATCTGTTGTGGTGATCAATGATCAGGGATCTTTGATGTGACTATTGCAAAAAGATTACTACTCACTGAAGGCTCAGATGGTGGATAGCATTTTTACCAAAAAAGTATTTATTTATTTATTTGTAATTGAAGTATAATTACTTTACAGTACTGCATTGGTTTCTGCCAAACATCAAAATGAATCAGCCATAAATTTACCCATGTCCCCTCCCAAGAAAGTATTTTTTAATGAAGATATGTACATTGATTTTTTTTAAAAAAGCATTGCACACTTAATAGACTATTAGCATAATGTGAACATAACTTTGTATGCACTGGGAAACCAGAAAATTCACATGACTCACTTCATCACAGTGGTCCACAATATCTCCAAGACACACCTATACTTGAGGGTGAAAGTAAACTGAAGAAAACTCTATAATGTTAAGTATGTGTATTATGGACCAGAGTGGCTTGAGACAACTGAAACTGTCTTATCATTAAAAAGGTGTATTTTTTTACATTTCCATCCTTCTACCCTTTAGGACAAGCCCATTATTCGGAAGCCCAGGTGGGTGACGGATGTTACCATCATGCCCCAGTACAACAAACTGATCCTAGCAAGTGGATGAGTGTCTTCAGCTGTTCAACTGGAACAAGAATCATCACTGGTCTGTGGAATTCATTTCCATGTGTTGCTTTACACAGACATATTCACATTTATGATAATAGGATAAAGAATGAAGCCCTTTAAAAAATATACTAGAACTCATACATCATCAAAGCTGCTATGCAAAGAAAGCTATCAGTTTGTCTGGCCAATAGCAGAGATATTGTCATTGTCTCAAATTGATAGTCCTCTTTTGGAATACTTCCAGAGTGAGAAAAAAAAGTCATTACATTTTAGCACCCTTTATTTTAGATTCAAAATAATACTGCTATTTTATTAGCCACCAAAATTCAGTCCAAAAGACTTTGGACTGTTTCAAAAAATAAAATCCACAGTGAAAACAAACTATACTCACTGGTGGAGAGCCTCCAAAGAATGGGCCTTGGAAGAATGGCCTCAAGCTGTGAAGGAAGATACTGAAGATTTTGATCAAGGGCAACATAAAGATTGAAGGCAGGAGGGGAAGGGGACGACAGAGGATGAGATGGTTGGATGGCATCACCAACTTGATGGATATGAGTTTGAGCAAGCTCCAGGAGTTGGTGATGGACAGGAAGCCAGGCAGGGAAGGGAAGCTGCAGCGAACCTGGCAGGGAAGGAAAGCCTGAAGGGAAGCTGCGGTCAGTCTATGGGGCTGCAAAGAGTCGGAAAAGACTGAGCAACTAAACTGAACTGAACATAATGAAAGTAGGGTTCCCTGGTGGCTCAGCCAGTGAAGAGTCCACCTGCAATGCAGGTGACCTCGGTTCCATCCCTGGGTCAAGAAGGTCCCCTGGAGAAGGGAATTGCTACCCATTCCAGTATTCTTGCCTGGAGAATTCTATGGACAGAGGAGCCTGGAGGGTTGGAGTCCATGGGGTGGCAAAGAGTCGGATACGGCTAAGCGGCTAACACTTTCAAAATAATGAAAATGAATGTGCAGCATCCTGGGCACCACTTGAGCAACCTCAGTAATGCGCCAAGGCAAGGGCGTGTGCAGCTTGGTGGGAAGGAATTTTGGAAAACTCCAGATTAAAGCAAAAGCAACCGGGGGAGGGTGAACTGTGATGGGAGTGGTGGGTGTGTCCAGGCTGAGGAATTAGGCTGTTTAGCATGGGGCCGGGGGCGTGGCTAGATGAAGGGAAGGCTGTTGAATGTGGTTCCCACCTCCATGCCTGACCCTCTTCATACTCCTCCCTCCACCTCCGACTCCTCCCAAACCCAAACTTGCCTCCTTTAGCAGCAGCCCCTGGTTCCCTAGGCTTCAGTGTCGTTAGCTAACCGTTAATATAAACCCACATCATCCAGGCTCTCAAATACAATTAAATTTAATAATAAGTTTAATTATTAAAACATTAGCATATTAATATTACTCATATAATTAATATCAACCATTAAAAAACAACAAATTTGGATTTCTAAATTCAGCCCTGTTTGATTTTAAAAAGCGTGCTCAATAGCTTTAATTACCATGTCTTTTACGCACATAGAAATTCAGAGATTAAAGCAGTAACTTCCTAGAGACTCTCTGAGCTGGCAAATGGGAAAATAAGGCAAGACAGATGACTCTGGAGGCAGCGAACCACTCTTGAGCTGCATGGCAGGTGGAAAGGAAGTGGAGAACTACATTAATCACTGACGGCAAGGCTTTGGAATTTAGGGAGTGACCCCCCACACACACACACACCCACACACACATGCACATGTGTTCCATGTGAACAGGCTAAAGCAGCAGGCTGTTTTTCTTATACCCACAAACTTGTTCTTTTAGTCAGCTCCTGGGTGGACAAGCTAACATAGGAGGAAGGGGTCAAGGACACAAGTTAAGGAGGACTGAGGAGGGAAATGAGTCCTTGACCCTCCATTGTGTGACTCTAATCATCTTTATTATTAGCAGCAAAAATGAGTTCACGTTTTTGAGCACTTAAGAAGTCCCAGGTACCAAGCTAACTACTTTCTCACATATCCTCTCATTTATTCCCAGTACCTCTCCTGTAAGACAGGTATGAGCCCCATTTTACAGACTAGGGAACTATGTGATGAGCTGGGATCTGAGGTCCGAACTATTGGCATCCAGAGCCCATGTTGTTGGAAACTGTGCCAGCCTCCTGATGGGGAATACGGGTGCCAGGACCAGTTCAGAACCAGATGGAAATGATGTCCCCAAAGGGTGGAGCTGGAGGCTTCCTCTCCAGCTCCAGGGGCCATGCTCAGGAAGGCAGGTGTTTCACTGGTCCGCTGTTTCTGTTTCGTGGAATCCGTGCATTATAAACAATGCTCTATATAAAAATCAAGTAGGAAATTTAAGTTTGCTCCAAGTATGCTTGATCTCTGAACAGAAACTGTGAAATCCAGCTGTATGAACTCTCTAACTTGGAGCCGTACTGTCAGATTGGTGGCCTGGAAACTCTCCCGCTGAAACTGAACTACTGGTAAGAAAGAGGCGTCTCCGGGGCCAGGCAGAGTGCCTCTCCCCTGAGCACCAGATCCTCCCTTCTCTCTCTGTGGACGGTTGTGTACACTCGTGTCCTATCAGTAGGTGTCCTGGCTCCCATGGAGCCCGTCATGACTGTGCCACTTGTCACAGTGGTGCCCAGAAAGGAGCGGCCTTCCTGTGTCTGTGGAGGAAGGGAATGCCCAGAGAGGCGAAATGGTTTCTGTTGATGAGATTATGAATTAATCTATGTTTTAAATGTGGATGTGTTAATTTTCCTGAAACCCAACTCTGACCTTGTTATTCTGCTTTTGAGTGGTTGCCAAGTCCTTCTCCAATAATATTCACACCTTTCAGTGGCACCCAAGCCTCCCCTCCCCACTGCCATTCTACCCTCCCTCTGCACTGGGCCTTCAGGGCCAACCTAAACACAGACCCCTCAACTCGAACCAGGCAGGTCTGGATGCTCTGGATGCTGTTCCACTCCCCAGCCATCCTTCCCATCATGTTTCTAATATGCGCCTGGCCTTGCTGGATATGGGGACACACATCAATGAGACATGATTCCCGAAAGCTCTCACTGTCTCACAGAGACGGTGGGTTCTGCAGAAATCCTACCATTCTTTACAGCCCAAATGTTATCTTCAGGAAGTCCCCTGAATCTGCTTCTCACCCAGAAACCAAGTGTCCCCCTGGACGCATCCCCGGTCTGTGGCTGTGGGGGCCCTTACAGATGTCACTGGTACAGAGTCCTGAGTAACCCATGGGTGGCGCCCACACTTCAGTCTTTGCCCTGTGCTCTCTGGCACCTACACACAGACTGGTCCATCATAGGCTCTCAATGAAGCACTTGTTGAATAATCACGTCAGAAATCTCTTACTGATTTCAAAAGGAGGATCCAGTTTTATTTTGCCTTTTCTGTCCCCGCCTTTGTTTTTCTTGCTGCTTGATGATTTCAGTAAAATATATCTTTCATTCCATTTTCTTCCATCTATCATTTTGTATATTGAGAAATACAGAGAAAAGTTGATGGATTTAGAAGCAAGTAACTGAAAAGCAAGCTTGCAGCAGACTGTGTTCCTGTAGAACAAAGACAGACCCCTTCGCCATCGCCTCTCCTGCACAGGTGTGGCCCCTCCTGAGGCCTCCTTCCTCTCCAGAGGGAGGAGTGCGTACACCCCACCCCACCCCCGGAGGTTAGGGTAGGGTAGGAGGCACTGGAGCGCCGGGGAATCCAGGTGCCCAGCCTACAGTGAGGGCATCGCCATATTGAGTTGGCTTTTACTTAAGACATCTCTGAGAGTTGCCTGAAAATGATTGATTGCGTTAGCACTGCTTTCAAGAAAGGCCACTTTGATGAGAGAAGAAAAAGAACACCCTTGAGAGAACGTGTGCAGGCCCAGCGAAGCAAGTATAGCTCAGCCTGGCTGTGCATGCCTCTTGCCTCCCGGCTCTTGGGCCAGACCCCAGCTCCCCATATCAGAGGGTGCTGGGCTCCTCCTGGGTAGGTCAGAGACTCTGGGGAAGGCAGGACTTTGTCGTGGATTCAGATCTCAGCAACTTCACTCATCTCTGGGGACACTGTGGTCCCAGGACATCGTGAAGACTTTGTTCTGCCCCACCTCTCTTGGGGCTTGGAGCTGAGGGTGGGGATGAGTCTTTTGCTATGGGCTAGGGATTCAGAAATTGAACTCACAGGGCACCCAGCCTCAAGGGAGCACAGTCTGATGAATGTGAATGTGTAAATCTGCTGGGACTTCCATAACAAAATGTCACAGACTGGGTGCTTTAAACAACAGAAAATAATTTTCTCACAGGTCTGGGGGCTGGCAAGTCCAAGATCAAGGTGATAATCCCTTCTGTTTCTGGCCAGGGCTCTCTTCCTGGCTTGCAGACAGCCACATAGTCAGTTTCTCACTGTGTCCTCACTTGTGGCCTTTCCTTGGTGTGTTGTATGGGAGCGGGGGGAATGTTGCTCTATGGGGTCTCTTAACCCTATCATGAGAGTCCCACCCTCATAAACTCATCTAACCCTAATTATATCCCAAAGGCCCATCTCCAAACACTATCACATTGGTGGTTAGAGTTTTAACATATGAATTTGGGGGGGACACACAAACATTTTATCCACAACAGTGAATGTTTATTGACTTGGGTTGTACATTCTGCTCAGTCACCTCTCCCTTAATGAGGATGGGATGGAGCAATGGCATTGGCATGTAATCAACCAATGGAACTGTTTGTTGATGATGTCATTCTCTGAGAGCTTCTTTGTTGGACTAGGAATGAGGTTTAGGTTGCCCCACTCCTGTGACGTGGAGACTAGTTTTCTTTTTTTTTTTTTCTTTCACCAAGATTTAGCTTCTGTGTGTGGGTACTCAGTCATTCAGTCATATCTGACTCTTTGTGACCCCATGGACAGCAACCTTCCAGGCTCTTCTGTCCATGGGATTTCCTGGGCAAGAATACTGGAGCAGGTTGCCATTTCCTTCTCCAGGGGATCTTCCCAACCAGGGGATTGAACATGCATCTCCTGCATCCCCTACATGGACAGGCAGATTCTTTATCACTGAGCCACTGGGGAAGCCCATTTAGCTTCTAGACACTCCCAAAGGAAAACCAATTGGAAACAGCACTTGTAACTGGCATATACTGGACCTGGGTGTGTGTTGTGGGGTGGGGTGTCTCTGTGTTGCCCTAAAACCTCCCTTAAGGATTGTTGGCTTGGTTCCTTACTGAATTCTTGCTAAGCAGCCAGAACATAAACTTTGCATTTTATCTCCATTTCATCTCACCACTGCCTCTCACACGCAGACCTGATCACTTAGAGCGATATTAGAACCAGCACAGTATTTATCATAATTTCCTGGGCAAGTAGGGTTCTGGTAAGTACAATGATAGCTAGTTATAGAGACTGAAGGCTCCAGGGAGCATTAATCATGGTGTCTGAGTGCATTTGTGGGAGCACATTGTAAACTAATTGCCATGTGCGGAGCTCCCTCTGTTATTACCTTTAATATACAATTTCACATACAACTTCTTTTTTGTTGCTTTCACACCACTGTAGACACACTCAGAAGTATGTCTCAGCTTTAAAAATTTTAGCTATAAAAGCAAAATAGGAAAATAAGAGAAATATTTCTGATGAGTGATAAATGTATCTGCCTAACAGAGCCCTTAGATCATAGAAGACATTTAATAGCTGTTTTTGACTAAATAGATGAATACATAAAAGTAAGTATTTTTTTAGTCTCAGCTTGATCTACTGCTAATTCATCTCCTAACTTAGGGCAAGATATTGTCCTCTTCAAATATAAAATAAACTAACAATAGAAGAAGGGAAGAAAAAAAAACCAGTTAGCTAAGAGATAAGACATTACTATCTCCAGAGGATTTCACAGAAGAAAACTTTATTACACTGAGGTACTTTCCTTCTCTTCCTAGTGTGTTGAGAGTTTTTATCATGAAACAATGTTGAATTTTGTCAAACACTTCTTCTGCACCTATTGAGACAATCAAGTGATTTTTATCCTTCGTTTTGTTAATGTGATGTATCACATTAATTGATTTCTGTGTCTTGAGCCATCATTCCTTTCAGTGCACTGTTGATTGTTTTGCTAGTGTTTTGTTGAGGATTTTTGCGTCTACATTCATCAGGGATATTGACATGTTGTTTTCTTTTCCTGTGGTGTGTCTGTCTGGCTCTGATATCAGGGTAATCCTGGCCTTATAAAATGAGTTTCAAAGTGTTCTTTCCTCTTCAGTTTTTTGGAAGTTTTTGAGAAAGAGTGGTTTTAATTATTTTTTAACGTGTTCAATAGAATTCACCAGTAAAGTCATCTGGTCCTGGGCCTTCAAATAAATTTCTGTACTAGCTATATGTCTCATCAGACGTTCTATTTCTTCATGATTTGGTATTGGTGAAATTTTATGTTTCTAGGAATTTGTCCATTCTTTTAGGTTACCCAGTGTGTTGACATATAACTGTTCACAGTTATATTTCTGTTGTATCATTTGTGATGTCTCTTCTTTCATTTCTAATGTGATTTATTTGAGTCTTCTCTTTTTTCTTAGTTAATCTAGCTAAAGTTTTATAAATATTTTAATCTTTTCAAAAAACCAATTCTTTGTTTTGTTGTTTTTTGGTTTTGTTTATTCCTTTTCTAATCTTTGTTATTTCCTTCTGCAAACTTTGGCTTAGTTTGTTCTTTTTTTATATAAAATTTAAAAACTATGTTATTTATTTAGTTATTTCTTTTTGGCTGTGCTGGGTCTTCATTGCCGCGTGGGCTTTTCTGTGGTTGCGGGGAGCTGGGGCTCCTCTCTCCTTGTGATGTTCAGTGGCTTCTCTTGTTGTGGCTCTAGAGCACGGGCTCAGTAGTTGTGACTTTACAGGATTAGTTACTCTGTGACATGTGGGATCTTCCTGGACCGGGGACTGAACCTGTGTCTCCTACATTGCCAGGTGGACTTTTTACCATTGAGTCACCAGGGAAGTCCTGTTCTTCTTCTTTTTTTAGTTCCTTGAGGTTTAAAGCTGAGTTGTTGATTTGAGATCTTTCTTCTTTTTAAGGTAGGCATGAACATCCCTCTTAGTACTGCTTTAACTGAATCTCATAAGTTTTGATATGTTGTATTTTCATTTTCATTTGTCATGAGGTATTTTCTAATTTCCTTCTTTATTTCTTGTTGACCCAATGGTTGTTCCAAAATGTGTTTTTTTTTCCTCCCACGTATTCATGAATTGCCCAATTTGCTTTCTGCTTTGATTTGTAGCTTCATTTCATTGTTATCCAAAAGATGCTTAATGTAATTTCAGTCTTCTTAAATTTGTTAAGACTTGTTTTGTGACCTAAATGATCTATCCCAGAGAAAGATCCACGTGTGCTTGAGAAGAATGTACATTCTGTCGCTGTTGGGCTAAATGTTCTATATATGTCTGTTAGGTTTATTTGATCTACAGTGTTATTCAATCATACGTTTCCTTACTAATCTTCTGTCTGGATGTTCTATCCATTACTGAAAGTGAGGTATTGAGGTTTCCTACTGTTATCATGGCTTCCCTGGTAGCTCAGCTGGTAAAGAAACTTCCTGCAATGCAGGAGACCCTGGGTCAGTCCCTTGATTGGTAAGATCCCCTGGAGAAGGGAACAGCTACCCATTTCCGTTTTCTTGCCTGGAGAATTCCATGTACAGAGGAGCCTATTGCTGTCTATTTCTCCCTTGTATTCTATATTACTTTATTTATATCTCTATTCCAGGAATTATCACTCTCTGTCTTGTATTCTAGTCGGCTGTGTTTATTCACTCAACAAGTACTCCAGAAGGACCAACGTGAGCTAGACACTGTTGTGAGTGCAGGGAATCCTTCACAGTACAATATAAATAAGACTTTCTGCCCTCAAGGAGTTTTCATTCAAGAAGGAGAGATTATAATAAGTTTTATAAATATACAAATGATATAGTCTTTGAAAGGTGTTAAGTGCTATGGACTTAAAAAAGGAAAATAAAGCCAAGGATATATGTGTGTGTGTGGTGAGAATAGGATGGGAGAGTTATTCGTTGTAGTAATCAGTAAGGTGGTTAGGGGAAGCTTTAGTGAAAAGTGACCTTCAAGCGAAGACCCAAAGGGAGCAAGCGAGTGAGCCAAGGAAGCCAAGGGGGATACCTGGGAGATAGCAGCACAGACAGAGGAGGAGCAGGAGTAAAGGCCTGAGGAGGGACATGCCCCCTCACCCCACATGCTCAGGGGCTTGCAGCACCTGGTCCCTGGCCCTCTGCCCTGTACCCACGACACCATCACCCCCAGGCTTCGCAGCCTCACTGTTTCTCACTAGACCTAATACAATGACATCCTAAGAGGCAGATCCTTCCTTCTGTTGAGTCTTCATTATACCAAGCTGTGTGACATACACTTTTTCTTCCCTTGACTTTTGCAATAGCTCCCCCTCTGGTTCTCCAATTCCTCCAGCCTTCATCCTCCTCTTCCCTCTTACATGTTGAGAGCCCTTCAAGTGCTACCCTTGGCCTTCTTCCTTACCACACCGACTCCTTAAGTGTTGTCTTCCCTTTTAATGGCTTGGCTATGATTTAAAATTACTTCTTGACCTCTGTCCTCTGAATGCTAGGTTTGTCTTTGAGTGGGTATCTTATAGGCCTTTCAAAACTGAAGTGCCAAAATTTAACAGCCCTGCCCCCAGATTCTGCAGTGCTTCCAATGTTTTCTGCTTTGATTATAGCCTCCATTTCATCATTTGAACTGAGAACCTTGGAATTCCCTGTGGTTGCCTCCTCTCTTCCTCACCTTCTACTTCCAAACACTGGCCAGCCACTCCTTGTCTCTTTCTGCTCTCATTTCTATAATCCTTGTCCCAGGGTGGGTGGGAACAGTTGCTTATATGTTCTTGTTGATTGGCTCACAGCCTATCTAGTCTCTCCTCTTTGCAGCTTGGTCCACAAACTCTGAGCAGATTTGTTTATGCTCTGCTTACAATCTTGAACAAATCTCAATGGTATTTTGCCAGTATCCCAGTGGATCAAGGCCTCTTTGGACACTGATGGTTGTCATATGATCTGCACTCCCTCCTAGCTTCTTTGAAGGACAAAGTGGTCAGCATCACCATTGTTTTCTGGTTTACATCCAAGTTGATGTTAAGACATTGGTTGGCTCTCTCAAGAGATGGTTCATCCCCTAATGGCATCCCCATGGACCCCAGAAGAGACTTCTTACATAAAGGACAGAATCCCAGCCATGCCTCCGTGCCTTGGTACAATTGATTTGATTCAGGTAAAGCACGCACTGAGTAAAAAAACAGCCTGCCTTCTTTCCTTAGCCGAGTTACGAATTGGGAGCATTGATGATCCATTCTCTTTATTCCTGGAAGGCTGATATCTAGAGAGGAAGAATCTAGCATCAATAACTAGAGACACATTCAGTGATCTCTTGTCTGACTGATCTTTCTCTCTTTTGCCACCTAAATAAGAACACTGATGGGTCCCTTGTGAATAGTTGTCATTGGCCTCAGTCTCCCCATTACTTTTCATAACTGAGACCCCACGATCATCTCCATTTTGAAGGGGGAAACCGAGAGATGTATTCTATGCATCATCCTACTGTGACCCAGAGGGAAAAAAATATGGAGATGGTAAAATCATTAGGATTTAGAATGCCAAGACTTGTCAGAAATTGACTCACTTATCATGAAGCTTTGCAATTCATCAAAGTTCGAAGAAATGAAATCTACAGCCAGTCCAAGCCCAGCTAGGTACTTCCAATTTCCTGGTTTCCCTGTCCTTTCCAGCAGCATATGGGGGAATTTAACCTGGGTGAGGGGCCCTGTCCTAAGCATTGTGTGAAAGCTTTAGGTTATTAGATGTGACAGAATGCTCCCCTGAATCCCTGGCCTACAACTAGTTGGATAAAACTACTCTAAACCTAACTCCTAAATGAGATGACAAGCTTCGATGCCCTTACTGAGATTGAAACACACAGATTAGCTTGAAGCATCTCTGTAGAAAAGGGGGAATTATCAATCCTAAATTGGACCTTTTTGCATCTTAAAAAATCAGAGCTAGCCCCTTTGAAAAACTCTTTCTAGATTGTTATCACCCACATCTATTGCTGTTACTGCAGCACAATGAAATGTTTCAGATGCCTCGAATTCCAGGAATCTGGTCTCTTGCCAGAGCTGCAAAGTGATATGAATAATTTCTGGGCTCTGATACTCGGGATGGATGTGTTTCTGAGATTTTTTTTTTTTTTTGGCAGAAATATCACCAGAGTCTCTCTTTTAGTGAAGTCAGTGACTGCATGCTTTAAGGCAGGCTCCATGCCTCCTTTCAGGGTAAGCAACAGCAGAGCAGAGATTTCCACTCAAGGCAACTCTTTTCATTTTTCCAAGTCTTTTTGGAAGAAAAATATATCAACAACCAGGGGCAAAGATGTGTGAAAGATAAGCCAGTGGTACACGACAGTTTATTTCCCCTGATTTTAATGTACTTAGAATAATGTAGCAAATGTGAATCTTAGTGTGTAACCTTGGATGTGAAAGAAATATAACTCACTTTACTTTTCAGAACTCCAGTTCTATTTTGAGCACCCACACCATAGTATCTGTCACTGCAGGGGTTCCACCTACTTGGTGCCTGAATTCGGGGGTCCACTGGTGTGAAGCCTTCACCAAGGCCCCTTTGGGCCTGAGACTGTCTCATACATAAGACTCTGCACTTGGTTGCAGGTGGCATATCTACCTGGAGCTCCATACAGCCACTCCTCTCACATTGCTGGGAACCACAGCTCCCTTTGGCAGCCCTCTGGATAGCTGGGCTGTGTACCTACTAGGACCCTCAACCCTCTCTTCCTCCCCCTTCCTTGTGGTTCTTCTGCTTTTCCTTTAGTTGTTCAGTTGCTAAGTTGTGTCCAACTCTTTGCAACCCCGTGGACTGCAGCACACTAGGTTTCTTTGTCCTTCACTGTCTCCCAGAATTTGTTCAAACTTATGTCCATTGAGTTGGTGATGCTGTCCAACCATCTCATCGTCTGCTTTCCTCTTCTCCTCTTGCCCTCAATCTTTCCCAGTATCTAGGTCTTTTCCAGTGAGTCAGCTCTTCGCATCAGGTGGCCAAATTATTGGAGCTTCAGCTTCAGCATCAGTCCTTCCAATGAATTTGTTGTTGTTCAGTTGCTCAGTCATGTCCAACTCTTTGCGACCCCATGGAATGCAGTACATCAGGCTTCCCTGTCCTTCATTATCTCCCAGAGCTTGCTCAAACTCATGTCCATTGAGTCAGTGATGCCATCCAACCATCTCATCCTCTGTCATCCTCTTCTCTTCTTGCCTTCAATCTTTCCCAGCATCAGGGTCTTTTCTAATAAGTCAGCTCTTTGCATCCGGTGGCCAAAGTATTGGAGCTTCAGTTTCAGCATCAGTCCTTCTAATGAATATTCAGGGTTGATTTCCTTTAGGATTGACTGGTTTGATCTCCTTGCTGTCCAAGGGACTCTCAAGAGTCTTCTCCAACACCACAGTTCAAAAGCATCAATTCTTCAGTGCTCAGCCTTCTTTATGGTCCAGCTCTCACATCCAGACATGACTACTGGAAAAACCATAGCTTTAATTATGTAGACCTTTGTTGGCAAAGTAATGTCTCTGCTTTTTAATATGCTGTCTCAGTTTGTCATAGCTTTTCTTTCAAGGAGCAAGCATCTTTTAATTTCATGGCTGCAGTCACCATCTGCAGTGATTTTGGAGCCCAAGAAAATAAAGTCACTGTTTCCAGTTTTTCCCTGTGTATTTTTTCCTTTCCCCCCAGCTCAGGGAGGACCTCCTTCGGTTCTGGAAGAAATCCTCCTCCTTTTATGCTTCCACCTGCCAGGCCACTCTGCTCCCACCAGGACCCTCCTGCTTGCCCACCTTGCTCCAGGCCTTTGCATGTGTTACTGCTCTCTGAACACCACAAGAACACATGTACCTCAGGGCCTTTGCATTTGCTGTCATCACCCCCAGGAGTGACCTTCCCTTCAGAAATCCATGTGGTTCAATCCAGTGTCACCTGCTTCTCCAAGAGGCCTCTCTGACCATGAAAATACACTCTTCCACCCCAAGACTCGGGTGCCCTTACTTAATGCCCTCACCCTGCCTTATTTACTTCCATAGCAATTAGCATCATCTGACATGTGATACATTTATTTGGCTATTTATTTCTTACCCCCCTCCATTAGAATATGAGCTCCACAATGGCAAGAGTGTTCTCTGTTATATCCCATCAGCATAAAACCACACTGGGCACATGGTATTATAGTCAATAGCTATTTGAGGAATAAAGGAATGAATGGCTTGGGGGTGCCTAGCCTGTGACCGACCCTGGGCAAGTCGCCAGCCTTTGTTCAGCTGGGTGACAGACCCAGGAGTGGGCGAGGAGCCACCCTGTATTTGGCTGGCTGGGCGACCGAGGCTCAGAAATCAAGGAGGCCAAGGGCAGTGGTGAGAGGGTATTTGGAGCACTAGGACCGAGACAGGGAGCCCTGTGGCCTCCAGGTGAGGCCTCCAGATCTTGACTGAGACTCAGAGGCCAAGCACGCAAGGGTGAGTGAAGGCCACCCTGAGGAATGTGGGCACAGCACGCGGGCCAGACCCACTGCATCCAGCTAGAGCTTGACTGTCTTCTGGTCCACACTCATAGTGACAAGTGTGGGAGATGATCACTCAGAACTTTGTAAAGGATGCTTCCTAAGTAAGCCCCTTCCACATATGTGTGCCAGGCACTATTTGGGTGCTGAGGACACAGCAGGGGAAGAAGCAGATAAAAGCTCTGCTCTCAGGGAACTTCCGTCCTAGTGGAAGGAGACAGGCAATAAGCTCAGTGAGGAGTGTGTTAGGAGAAGAAATACAGCACAGAAGGAACTAGAAATTATGCAGGGGTGGGGGGATAGGGCAGTGCTCACGGGCACCACTGGGAGAGACTTGAGGGAAGAGCAACAGTGAGGCACAGGGGTTATAGGTGAGGCTGGAGGCTGTGCGGCAGGGGTGGGGCCTGGGGTTTGCTGGGAGTTGAGCATGGCCAGCCTGGAGTGTATGAATGCATCAACAGCAAAGATCAGTGTAGCTTATTACAGGCCAAACACTGCTCTGAGCACTCATGACATGTTAGCAAGTAAAATAAGCAAGAACCCTTGCTCTAGTGAAGCCTGGCTTTCAGATAATAAACCATCAACATAACAGATGATTACATAGGCTGTTGGAAAGTGATAAGTGCTGAGAAAGAAGCACCAGGGGAGGGCATCAGAAATGTGAGGTGGTGAGGGTGTGCGTGTTGGGGGGCGTCAGAGCCATCAGAAAAAAGAAGTGGAGTCAGAGTTCAAGGTGCCGGATGCACTTGCCAGTGGCTCGCGTGTAGGCAACAGGGGCTGAGTCCTGGACATTCAAACCTGGGTGACCAGCGTCAAATGCATGCAGCAGCTAGAAAGACGAGGACCTAGAATTTCCACTGGAAGTCACTGCAGTTTTGTCCAAGGTGGACAAGTCAGATGGGAATGCTATTGAGTGGGAATAGGAAGAGAGAAATGGAGACAGCAGGATCAACCCCTCTTTCAGGTAACTTTTCTGTGAAGGGAAGGAGAAAAATGGGGTGATAGTTGGTAAGGCAAGTGGACTGAGACAAGTGTTTCTCTCCAATGAGAGTAATTAGAACACTTTTTTGTGCTGATGAGAATGATCCAGAATATCAGTGGTGCAGGAGACAGAGGGGAAAAGTACTGAACAGCAGGCAGATTGGGTAGGCAAAAAGGGTTGGGATCCAGCACACACGTGAAGGGCTGACCCCAGGGTGGAACCAGGGACACGAAGGAAGCCTGCGTGGATGGGTCCAAATGCAGTTAAGTATGTGCATGTGTGCTGGGATCTGATGGAACCTGTTTTTGTTTGTTCGTTTTTTAATTTTTGGTTGTGCTGTATCTTCATTACTGTTAGGGCTTTTCTCTAGTTGTGAGGGTTACTCTATAGCTGCAGTGCACAGGCTTCTCACTGTGGAGGCTTCTCTTGTTGTGGAGAACGGGCTCTAGAGTACATAGGGTTCATTAGTTGGGGCGCATGGCCTTAGTAGTTGTGGTTCCTGGGTTCCAGGTCAACAGCTGTGGTGCACAGGCTTAGTTGCTCCATGTCATGTGGCATCTTCCTTGACCAAGGATCAAACCCGTGTCTCCTGCATTGGCAGGCGGATTCTTTACCACTGAGCCACCAGGGAAGTCCCAGTGGAGCCTGTTTTAAGGGTTTCCATTTTCTTGATAACTCAGAAGCAAGATCTTCATCTGAGAATGGACGTTGGGAAGAAGCATTGGAGATTTTCAGAGAAAAGAGGAAGTGTGAAATGGTCTTGGAAAGTGGGAGATGAGAATGGCTGCCAGGAAGCACTGAGAACTTACTTGTGGTTTGTGGTCATGAGTTTCAAGTCAGACCACTCAGCACAGTGGTGTGGTTTGTCGCCAGCCACATATTCATGTGAGTGCATGCAGGGGGTGGGTGGAAAGTCAGTTTCAATCAGGGATGTACTTTTGCCAAGAAAAAAACAGCAGCAACAAAGGGAGAGTTGGGGGTGTAAAGGAGGAAGTGGTTATAATTGACTGTGGAATTTAAGCCAGATATGAAGGAAAATGAGGCATGGAAGGGTCAAGGGCAGTGAAAATATATTAGGACCAATGGACTGAAAGTCCAGGAGTTAGAGCTGGAGCACAGTGCAGATAAATTGGAAAGACTGGAGTTTGAAGTGGAGATTCTGCAGGGACTCCAGGTATTACTGAGGGCAAAATCAAGGGTACAACCATGGCTGTGAGTGGCTTAAATATGATCGAAGACAAGACAATTGAAATGGAGGGGAAGAAAATGAGACATCAGTAGACTGGATGGATTATTTATGATTGATATTCAAATCCCAAGAATTATGTGCTAGGGAGAATGATAATGTGTGCAAGACATTGAATTTTATTTTATATTTTATATCTTCTATAGAAATAAAAGGTACAGAGAAAAATTGGGGGTCTAAACGGTTCTTTTTATAACTTAGTGGAGAGCCTCTGTTCTTTGTCTTTTTGAGGGACGTGCAGGGTTTATTTATTTATTTTTTTGTAATTTATTCAACTGCCCAACTGTTCTTATTATTTCCAACATTATACATGGGTTGAACTAGTCTTTCCTGAGAAAAGGTATGGCAGACCTTTGCAGGTGAATATGGCTTCGTAAGGGGCTTCCCAGGTGGCTCAGTGGGTAAAGAATCTGCCTGCAATACAGGAGACACAGGAGATGCAGGTTTGATCCTTGGGTCTGGAAGATCTGTAGGAGGGATTGGCAACTCACTCCAATATTCGTGCCTGGAGAATCCCATGGACAGAGGAGTCTGGCTGGCTATAGTCCATAGGGTCGCAAAGAGTCAGACACAACTGAAGTGACTGAGCACACACATAGGCACATGTCTTTGTAACAGGAGTATCTTGGCTGTGAGGAACTTGACTCTTTGCTATCTTTCTCACTTTTTCTCTAAAGAAGAAATTAGTAGATAATTGGTTATTCCCAGAAATAACCTTAACAAGAAATGTGTGAGATAAATCTAGAGTGATAACAACCTTTCTGCATGCATGCATGCTAAGTTACATCAGTTGTATCCAACTGTTTCTGACCCTATGGACTGTAGCCCACCAGGTTCCTCTGTCCATGGGATTCTCCAGGCAAGAATACTGGAGTGGGTTGCCATGCCCTCCTTCAGGGGATCTTCCTGTCCCAGGGAGTCTCTTACATCTGGTGCATTGGTAGGCAGGTTTTTTTTTTAACACTAGTACCACCAACAGCCTTTCTTAAAAAATGTAAAAGAAAGGCCAAATAAAAGGGAAGCAATTTTGTTCCTGAATGGGAAATTTTAATGTTGTGACGATGTCACCTCTCCCCAAATTAAATGTCAATTTCAATGGAATTCCAATTAACATATCTAAGAGATTGTTTTGAAGCTCAACAAGTTGATTCTGAAGTTCATCTGAAAGGGTAAATATGTGAAAATAGCCCCAAAAAATGTTGAAAATAAATAAGGAGGTAAGATTGGGACTACTGGATATCAAAGCAAGCTGTTAAGTTGTAATAAATGAAAGAGCTAGTGCAAAGGAGAGGCAAATAGATCAATGGCAGACATGTACATAGGGAAAGTAGTATCTGATAAGACAAGTGTTTCAAATTAGTGGGAAAACAGTCTAACAAATAATTGTTAGTTATTTATTAGGGGAAAAAACAAGTCCTTAAATATGGGCTTCCCTGGTGGCTCAGATGGTAAAGCGTCTGCCTGCAATGCAGGAGACCCAGGTTCAATCCCGACTTCCTGGAGAAGGATATGGCGACCCACTCCAGTACTCTTGCCTGGAAAATTCCATGGATGGAGGAGCCTGGTAGGCTACAGTCCATGGGGTCACAAATAGTCGGACTTTGACTGAGTGACTTCACTTTCACTAAATCACAGTATACATAAAAATAAATTCAAAATAAAGATCTAAATATTTTTTAAGTAGATACTAGAAGAAAACACAAGAGAACATCTGAATAAAATGGGGGTGAAGAAAAGTCTTTTACAAAAGCAGAACTCTAAAGACAGAAGTCCAGTAAAGATTAACGGACAGATTAGGCAGCAAAACTTGAGAAATAGTCTGTACAGTAAAAAGATTAAAGTGTAAGAATTTTCAGGATAGGCAAAATGTATTTATTTGTATTTTTGTTTATAAATAACTACAATGTCCAAAAGAGGTTTTGGGGACAGTTACAGCAATGAATATAGAATAGAATAAAACATGTGCACATGGATGAATGAAGGTGACGGAAAAATATATAGGGAAACAAAATCAGTGAACAAAATACACTCCATAATACCCTAAACAATTTTTATAAATGAATAGCCTATTTTTCTTTGAGTTTCCTAGAAGCCAGAAAAAAGAAGGAAGCAACATCCACTGGCCACTTGGTAGGGTCTATAAAATATCAATCAAGGTGTTTAAGACACACGCAGATTTCTCATACTGACACAGGAAAGAAGTGTCTCTCGTAGGTTCCTTCTGTCTTTGGAAATAAGAGTAATAAATTAATCTAATTCAAAGTGACAAATTATTTGTTAAATTTAATGTAGCCACGTATGGAGACAGATGGTTACTAGACTTATGGTGATCATTTCATACTGTATGCAAATGTCGAATCATTCTGTAGTACACCTGAAGCTAACATAATATTGTATACCAGCTGTACTTCCAAAAAAATGTCATGTAGCCACATAATGTAGCCACCTAATGTCAGACAAGCCTTCATTGTTATTTCCCAGATACTGGCAGGCCTCCACCTCATGTATCCACTCAGCCCCTTTACTGGTTTGACAAGAAATCCAAGCACACCAAGCATTTAGTGATATTTTTTAGATAATACTGAGATTTGAGGGGTCACTGGGAAAGGTCACACACTCAGGGATGTGCCACTTTGTTGCCCACTATCCATACTCCCTCTTCCTAATCTTTCTCAGTCCCATCATTCCCTCTCCCAGCCAACTCCACCCACGCTCACATCTTCATCAGCAACTGTTTTCTCTCCCTCTGGCCCTGACACCAGCCGGTGGGCACCCTACCCTTGAAGCCAGCTATTTACCCAAAGTGGGGTGGTGTAGCATTTCCCCATGAAAATCTGGCCGCTGTCCTTCTTGGACACTAGAATTAGGGAGCCATTGCTCCTTCTTCACCACTCCCTTCAACCCCCACCTGATGGGGGAGAGGCTGACCATGCCAGGCGAGCCCCTGCCTCTCCTTCCAGGCTGGCCAGTGTGGTTGGAGGTCTCCTGACCGAGAGGGTTCATCAGCCAAGGACCTCCTTTCAGATAGCTCTCAGCTCTGTCACTGGCTTTATAAATAAGTTCCTTATTTTAATTATGAACCTGCACAGTGGAAGGAGATGATTAAATGAAGAGAAATCTGAAATCACTTCTGATCTGGGTGAAGTAAACAAGTGCCTGTATCTAAGGCTGTTCTGCAAATAGAACATAAGCGTGACATAAAGGACAGTCTTCGGGTCCCCCCTCCCCCAAGCTGCTGTTGTGCTCCATGTCTGAAAATGCTTTCTTTTTTCGTTCTTTGCTCTAGTTACGAGGATCCTGACAGGTGCCTGCTTCTCTATGGTGATGATCAGGTAGGTGTGGAGGGCAGGAGGGGGCATGAGGGGGCAGTCGGCACTGATTCAGGGGCCAGAAGACCATCTGCTGTCCTTTCAGGGAGGAGCAAGGGGGAGGGAAGCGAGTGGGAGAATCTGTTTCTGGAAGGCGAGGCACAAGTAGAGGAAAGAGAAGAGGAAATACAGCGTTATGGCAAATGCATAAAATTCTAACCAGCAACATGTCTGAGTGCCGGCCTCTGCCTGGTGCTGCGCTTGCGTCTCAGTCCTCACACCACCTCCACCTGGCAACGCTCTTACTGCCATTTGTGATAACGGGGACACTGAGGCACAGAGCAGTCACATGGCCTCCCCGGGTTATGGGCTGCTAGGAGGCGACACAGCCGGGATTTGAACCCAAGCAGTCTAATCCCAGCCTGCATTTAACCACTGTGCTTTACTGGCTTTCAAGTAAAACGAAAGGGATGTTCCAGGTAAATGTGTGAAGAAACAGGGCTGAGAAGGCAGAAATCACTTGGAAAGCTTTAAAGTCGGAACACAGCGGGAAACACACATCTGGTTTAACTCCCATTAGGCAGGGGAGGCTCCTGTTAATCAGGGCCAAGAGGAAGGGTCCAGGAGGGAGGAAACCTTTCTCTGGATTTTGCTTCACAATTAGAAATAAGGTTTAAATGCAAATTCCGGTAGGAGAGGAGACCAAGTGATGTAAACACAACCGAGGTGGATGGTGTGATGTCCTAGAATCTTTTTGAAGAGCATGTTGGAACAGGACAAAGACGACCATCAGGAGGGTGCCAGATGCTTGGATCAGGGGGTGGGACTGAGGAAGAAGGGAGAGGAACCCTGGCCAACTCTGAAATCCAGCTAGTTTAAATTTCAAACTTTGCCTACATGTGGCCTTTCTATTTTCCCTAGAGCCTTTGAAGGCAGATTTCTTTTTAAAAAAACTGAGCAGCCAAGAGAGGGCAGGTGGGTGATTCTACAGAGCCCTGTAGTCCAGGGCCCTGCACAGTGGGAGCAGGGACTCTGCGCTCACTGCCCAACTCCAGGGGGCGTCATTCACACAGACTGCAGCATGAATGGTCTGGATCCCTGGATATGCACTGCTGCAGCTTCCGAGGCCTGGAATTCCCCCCAGTGGACACTGGCACAGGGATGGAATGGGAGAGGGAACCCCACCCCACCCGCACCGCTACCGTGCTCATCCATGCCCCAGTGGTCACCAGCCCCAGATGACTGTTAAATTCAGCTCCCCGGCTCTGTCTGTCCATTGCGCTGCAGCTCTGGGTGCGGTCCAGCCTGGTGACTGGCAGCAGTCCAACAGAAGCCAGGGAGGGGAAGCCAGGGCCCCATCCAGGCAACACTGCCTGTTCATTATAATGCAAGTTCATTGGTAAAAATGCAAATGATCCATTTCACTTCATCCTCCTGACAGACTGTGCTGGTAGCAATAACGGGCTGCTCCTTGCACCTGTCATCACTGCGGCACTGCTCACTTTGTGTAAAAGGCCTGCCACACTTCAGGTGTATATATAGCAACCGTCTTTAAAGCTGCCTGGGGGAAACCCGATCATTCACTGCCCCCTAGTGGACTGGAAGTGAATGACCCTTTGATTTAGGTTCCAAGCAAATCAGAGTTGCATTTTGTTTCAGGAATAGATTGCCGAGTATGCTGCTTTAATCCTTGTAGCTCATGGTTATGGTTCTTAATTAACAGCACTTTAATAAGATAAAATGTCAATCATGGGTGGCTCTTTGTGGAACTATATTTGAATGTTTAAGTCTGGACATTTTTAAACAGTATTGAGCCTTCACTGGATGTTCATTAAAAAAAAAGAACAAATTTTCTTTAGGCTGATAAAAAGCTTACAGTGAAGATATCATTAAGGAGCTCACCTTGCCATCTCGCAAAATTATGAGTTGTGCCCAAGAGAGAAATTAGTTTATTTATGAAGCAGATGCACTGACTCTGGCTGTTTTATCACCTAAGGTCCCCTAAGCACCCTTTGTCAGCTTTCAAGGTCTTCACATTTTGCCTACTTCCTGATGGGCAAGTATCCTTGGAATCAGGGACACAGTCAGCATAAAGGAAGCTACTGAGACAAAGACAAGGGAAACCTGGTTTATCACTGTCATACCACAAAGGCTGTCTTGAAGAGTGACTGACTATTCTTGGGCTTCTTTCTTTGCTAATCTCATCTAGGATCATGCACTTAAAGATCATTTAGAAATACTCGTCAGTGTTGCATTCATCATACTAAGAAATGTGGTTTTTTAAATTTTTTAAATTGAAGTATAGCTGATGTACTATGCTGTGCCTATCTCTGGTGTACAACAAAGTGACTCAGTTATATACACATAGGCATTCTTGTTTTTATATTCCTCTCCATTAGGGTTTATCACAGGTATTGAATATAGTTCCCTGTGCTATACAGTAGGACCTTGTTGTTTATCCATCCAAACTATACTAATTTACATCTGCTAATCCCAAACTTCCAATCCTTCCCTCCCCTACCCACCTCCCACTTGGCAACCACACAACTGTTCTCTATGTCTGTGAGTCTGAAGAAAATTGTTTCTTGAAGAGGGGAATAATCTACTTTTATGCCCTTTCTGAGCTGTTTGAGTATTGCAAGGACTTGAACAGATTGGCGACTATCTTGAAGTTCAGTGACATCATTTCTCTGAAACTTTGGCATATCTACTACTAGAATATTATGGGTACTAGAATAGCTCCCTTTCCATAACCTGGACTCTTGCCACAAAGACCATTAACAAAGTCTAGGCCAGTCATGTCCAAAGCCATCTCTTCTATATACAGATTAGCTTTTCACCTGTGCATCTGAAACAATGCTAGTCATGTGCCATTCTTGGGAGAACTGAAAATAATGGTCCTTTGAATCATCTTCTGTGCTTATTGGTACAAATGAGGAAACTGGGCAGTTACCTCAGATGGTAACCTAAGAAGTGGTATCTGGATGATATTAGTATGGGGGTAGTGATAAACTCCCCCCTAGGACAGCCCTGTTCATTTAGCTCATTTATTTTGGACCCAGTCTAGGGTAGACATAGTCCTGATGACAGGAAACCTCTAAGAGAGAAAAGCGCTGGTAAGGAAGCTTTAGTGTGCAGACACAGAGCAGAATTCAAATTTTTCCACGTCTGTGTAGATCAGAATACACAGTAAGTGAAGTGCTTCTGAGTTCTTCCTAAGCAAACTGTAGTTTTCCTGAGACTGTCACAGGAAGAGCTGCTGGTGACTCATCAGGTTAAACTTTTCCTCCTTAGTCAGAAAAAAACAGCTATCCAGTGTGGAAGCCCAGCGGGTTCTAGGACCCAGAGGCGGGGGGTGAGGGGAAGCAGGCTTGTTTACTGACTGGTCAGTAAGTTCCAACCATGAAACTTGAATGGCTGCTGAAGAACATAGTGAATGCCTCAACCCATGGAAACTTTCAATCTAATAATAAATATTAAATAGGCTTGGGGTAGAACTTACCAGAGAGAAATAGGTCAGTAGAGCTGATTCCTGTAGGTCCTCATACCAGTCGAATGAAGCTCTGGGGCTACCTCTTTTATTAAAGCTGGGCAAGATGCCCATTAAGTGGTTCCATTTGATTTTGGCTGACCTAGTTTAAATCAGCCAGTCAACATATCTTGTGGACCCAGAAGTCCCAGAACAAGGTGGTCATCTGGTCTACCCCTCAGCCAACTCAGCCATCATCTTTGATATATCATCTCTAAAGAGGTGCTTGAGCCAGGACTGAATTAGGTGCTAGAGGCAGGGAGATGGAGTGGGGTCATAGGTGAAAGCTAAGAATATTCTTTCATCCACATTGGAAATTTGACAACCTAATTAGAAAATCCAAAGTAAAATACATGGGAAATGATTATGAAGTACTTTGGCCACCTGATAGGAAGAGTCAACTCATTGGTAAAGACCCTGATGCTGGGAAAGATTGAGGGCAGGAGGAAAAGGGGACGACAGAGGATGAGATTGTTGGATGGCATCACCAATTCAATGGACATGAACTTGGGCAAACTCCAGAAGATGATGAGGGCCAGAGAGGCCTGGCATGCTATGGTCCTTTGGGTCACAAAGAGTCGCATATGACTTGGTGACTGAACAACAAAAAAAGAAGGCACGTGGAACTCAACCAGTGTTTCTGCTCTCTGACCTTATCCTGGTGCTACGATGATCACCTGCCTCCCTGCATGTGGGAGGTGGGTGAAGTGGTACAGCAAGCGGAAGCGCACAGTGAGAGCCTCCACCTCTGGCTGGCTGCCATTCAGCCAAGAAGCTGGCTTTCCTTGGGGCCGCACACACGCCCTGCTACTGCATCTTCTCCAGCTGGCCTCTGGCCAAGCTGCCTCATTGGTGATACCAAGCAGATTTTATGTACGAGTGTCAAAGCTGCTGTTGCTGCAGTAAGTGTAACCTGGCCTTTCATGTCTCAGTCTAGACAGATGCAGGATTGAATAAAGGCTTCCTCCAAGCCCCGTGCCACATTGGCCATCTGGAATGTAGCCGACCACTCATTTAGCAAATTGCTCTGTTTAAATGCAGCTGCTGTGTCTCAGTGTTTCTGCTCCTAACACAGATCGCATGATTCCTCTGCCTTCATTTGTCTAGCCGTTCCTCTCAGTCTGCCTGGGAACTTAAAGAGCCTGTTAATGTATGACAAGGCACTTGACCTGCAAGATTTCCAAGCCCAGGAGGGGCATTCTTCTTGTGCTGGGCCGTCCTTTCCTCAAAAGCAAGGGCACCTTGCCTGTGCTCCCCGTCTTAATGAAAGCCACCTTTATTAAGAATCCCATTAAGCTCCACAGGGCGCAGCTATCCAACTCTGTAAATATTACCCTTTAGAAATGCATCCGGAGGCCTGGCGCAGGCAGCTGGCCCAGGAGCAAGTCAGGAGGTGACCTCAGACCTCAGATCTCTGTGGACAGAAGGGTGTTGTTTGTCAGCCTGCTGCCTCCCCTTTTGGAAAGAGGGATTACAATCATTAGCAGATAATGTCAACAAAGCCCCTGAGATGATTTGAATAAGAGTTGGAAGCAAAATGATTTCAGACTAGCAATGAGCACTGAGTGCTCAGGTTTTGTTTTTTTTTTTTTTTAATACCTTGGTTTTCTTTTTTCCAAAGGAAAAATAAAAAGGGGACCACCAAAGCTAAGTGGTTTATTGTCAGTATGTCACTGGTCACTGTAGCCTGGTCTTTATTGTCATCTGCTATTTATCAAGCAAATAATCCTGGTGTGACCACTGCTTTCTTCAGTTGCTTAATTCGATCAGGGTCACAGTATCTTTAAGTCTAGAAGTCGCGAGCCAAAAGAAGTGAGTGTTGATTCAATAAATACCTGCTCCACTCTGAGCTAGGCCCACTGGAAAAGAAAAAAAATTGTACAATAAATGATCTTTGCCATTGAATCCTTTGGGAGATGAAACAAATACAGAGTATTTAGCACAGGACAGTTGAGAGGTATGTGGGCTTTGGGATCAGACTTTGTGGGTTCAAATCCCAGAGGCAATATTAGGCAAATTCACCTTCTGAACTTCAGTTTTCTCATGTGATAAACTTTGTGGACATTTATCTCTTGGGGTTATTTTTAGGAGAGATTGAATCAATTTTGCACAGTGTAAAAATTCAATAAACCTTACGGTAGTTAAAGGATATGCATTCTTGACTATGTATACTAGAGACATTCAGAGGGAATAAAGAGCATTTTGAACTGGGGGAAGTGAGGCAATCTTAATAGATTAGCTAGATCCTGAAGGAAATATAAACTCTAGGTAAAGAGAGGGATCTGATGTGAGCAAATCATAGAGATAAGGGCAGAGTAAGAGGTGGGACAGCTGGTGGTCCAGAGGGAAGAGTTCCCATTTTGGGGTGTCGGGGTGGAAGTGTGGAATGAATGAGGGGCCACATTGATGGAGGGTCTTGAAATTAAGTGAAAGAGTTTGTACCTAGTCTAACTGGTGACAGGGAACCTTCATGGTAATCTTAGCAGGAAAGTGTCAGAGAGACAGTTCTGGGTTAGAAATACCACCTGGTGCCAGGAAATCAGTGGTTACCTGGATAAGTCAGGACTGGGGAGACAGGGAGACAGGGTCCAAGCTCTGTTCTGGCCCGACAGACAAGGATTAAGTGGAGGTGGCCCCAGGCTGGATGGGGTGGAATAATGCTGGTGCTGTCTTCCCCACAAGACGGACCTGATGCCTAGGTAAACACCAGGAGGGAGAGAGAGGGATGGAAAGTGCAAGAAGACCATTTTGATGGAGCACGATTTCTGTGTTGGGCTTCCTCAGTCCTTCTCACTTTATCCAGCTCCCACCATAGGTCCTCAGGGCACCAAGAGACTCATAGGCTCCAGGGACTACACGGCCTGACAGAAAAGGGGCAAGGGGAGCTGTGTTCCAGCCGTCGGTGTGGTTTATACACGTGGAGAGCGTGACGTCCTGCACATTCAGGGTCGTGTGGGAAACTGTGATCCCAGCTCAGGGTTTGGGATAGAGAGGCGGACGTGCACACCGCTGGCTTAGGAAGACAGTTTGGCTGTGATGCTCCTGAAGCATGAGGGAGTGATAGAAGGAGGGCATGGGACGGTACTTTGGAAGAAAAGAGCACACTTCTCTACCTTGGGCTAAGACCCCAACCTTAGGGGCACAGTGAAGGAGCTGAGAGGGCCTAGTAACCAGCAGCAAACAGGGGAGGAGGGGTGTCCAGGAGGAAAGAGCTCCTTAGTAGCTAAACATCCAGGGAGCTCAGGGAAGGTGAGAGGCTGAGACAGTTCCATTCGATGTATTAGAAAGGGAGCCTGTAGTGAGAAAAATGTCAGTAGAGGAACAGGGAAGCAAGCCAGATTGCAGGGCTCTGAGGAGGGAACGTGAAGGAAGACAACGACACATGAACTAGGAGGAGAGATGTGGAGAAGAGGGCAAGAGGATACCATGATTTCCTGAAATAAAGTGAGTTTCTAAATCATACTATAACTGCAGGGGAAAGTGACAGAATCCAATGACAGTAATGTAATTCTCATTAATAGATTATGTGCTAGAAAAATCTTACAGAAGACACATGACACAGAATTTTTGGTGTATGTCATACTAAGGTTAAAAAAAAAAGAAAAAACAGCATACTGGGATTCTTTTTGTATCCAGACTGAGCAAGAAAATGACATTACCTGCTGTGAACTTCACAGACTGTGATCTAAGACCACAGCCTGATCAGACACTGATCCACCTGAGCTCAGAGACCACATGAAATGTAATAAGTCCAGAGTTGATGCCTCTCAGGACTTCTCTTACCCTGGGCAGGCCATTCAAGCTCTTCCTGCCTCAGTCTTCTCATCTGTAAAGTGGCAGTAATAAAATCACCTACCCTAGAGGATCATGTTGAATATTTAATGGATAAGGCATGCAAAGCAGCGAGATAGAGAAGAATGTGTGTGTGTGTGTGTGTGTGTGTGTGTGTGTGTGTGTGTGTGCGCGCGCGCGCATGCGCGCGCTCAGTCATATCTGAATCTTTGCTACCTCATGGACTATAGCCCACTAGGCTCCTCAATCCATGGTATTCTCCAGGTAAGAATACTGAAGTGGGTTGCCATTTCCTATGCCAGGGTATCTTCCTGACCCAGGGATTGAACCTGAGTCTCCTAAATTGGCAGGCGGGTTCTTTACCACTGAGCCATCTAGCTAGAGCAGTGCCTGGTGCTTGTTCAGGGAGACATTTAGTCGTGGAACACTGGAACACTATCAACAAACTAGCAGTGTTTATTTCGTATGAGAGACAGCAAGTTCTGCTGTTCTACATGCCCAGCAGGTATTCCAGTGTTTTCCTCTGTGGCAGATGCTGCACCCAGTGCAAATCACTGTGACAAGTGTCCCACAGTGATCAAGGTCCTCCAAGTCACGTGCAATAGGGAGGGAGCTCCCTGTGACCCAGTCTGAACATTTGGACAGGGGAGTCTTGTCCAAGCTCATGCCTCACTCAAGGTTACACAGCTCCACTTGCTGGATATGAAAGCCCATCTGTTTGGGGAGAAACAGAGATGCCTGAACACTATCCACTCCCTCTCAAGTGGAAAAAGATCACTTGTTGTTTCTGCTGAGAGAACCACAAGCTTTTAGTGTGTGGGAAATAAATGGAATGTGTTGGCTTTTTACTTCTGAAGGGAATTTATTTTTCTTCTCTTTTTTAAACTGTGTTGCAGGGATGTGTGAGCATTCTGTTTTTGGCTTCTGTCGGTGAACTATTAAGGTAAATATTGACGTTTGAGTCTAATTTCTAAATGAAGGGGAATAACGCGTTTTTTTAAAGCAAGGACATAATCTCTTTATGTAACTGTTACCATGGGGTAAGAGAATAAACCCAGAAAAGTGCTCTTAAGATAGCTTAGGGTTTGGCTTTGCTTTTTCTTCTTTCTAATTTTCTCTTTCCCACCCTCTACTGTACTCATTTGTCTGCTCTTCTCTGACGTTCCCCTCTCGTGGATACCACTATGGACCTCCAAAGTGGGGAGATTTATTCATTCATTCAAGAAATGTTTCCTGAGGATATATCAGATCTGGGTTCAGAGGCCAGAGCAGTGAAACCAAAACTAGTCATGGAAAAAAGTCCATGGACTTTTTTATCCATAAAGGATGGACATTTTAACCATAAAATCTTCAGAGAGGATGGTGCCTGTCACCTGGCAGGAGCTCAAGACCTGGCTTCAAGAGAGGAGAGTGGGGTGGTGAGACACACCATCCCAAGCTCTGTCCGCCTGGCTTGGCCATTGCCAGACCCCAGGGCTGCCTCAGCGTCTTCATCCATAATCCAGATGGTACCGCCTGCACCCTCTCTCCTCTTAGAAGGGGTTCTTAGGTTTGAATGAGGTCATTCAGGAATATCCAGAAGGAGAGCAAGGAAAGTTAATCACCAGGCTGATCTGACTGAGGTCACACCTTAGGTTCCTCACAAGGGAGAGGTCATACCCCAGGTCCCTCTCAGCGGGGAGGCCACACCCCAGGTCCATCTCAGGGGGGAAGTCATACCACACCCTTAATCACTCAAGGGAGACGCCACTCTAGATCAACTGCGCTGTCACTGTTGGTGGCTGGGGAACTTGAGAAAGTACCTCCGTTCACCTGTCACAGTGACAATGGGGACAGAGAAGCTTAGAGGTGAGAACAGTCCTGGCGGAATATTTAGAGGCCATCACACTCTCCAGTGTGGTGAATCCAAATGCAGAGCAGGCGTGCAGAGATCTGCAGACGTCCCCAGACACCAGCAGGCCCTCCACCAACACTGTCACACAGACAGACGTTCTAGCGGACCCCTGACACATTCCCACAGCTCCCCCCAAACCTTCAGAGACACCTTCATGTTCACCCCATAGATGGTCTATAGATACCAGTAGTCACACTTACATTTTGCCATATATTTCCCGCTGTCACCACACAGAGACTTTGTAGACACCCACACATATTCCACAAACACTTCAAAATATACCCCCAAACCCGTGTCAACAGCCCTCGACAGGTCTCCCACAGATTTCCCACACAGTCTGTAATTTCATCCCACAATTTCCCAAGCAGACACTCAGGAATTCCTAGAAAGCCCCCTGCCCTCTACACTTGACAGGCCCAGCACAGTCACCTCCAATACCACACATGGCACCCTGCCCAGACCCCCTGCTCATGGACAGCCACACTTCCAGACCTGAGGCACATGCACACACAGCCTTGTCCACACACACACACACACACACACACACACACACACAGGCACAGCTCAGACACACAAGCATGTCCACCTCTCTCCCTGCACTACCACACCATCTTCACAGACACATTCTCAGGCTCACCTCACAGAAACACTCCCCAGACCCATGAACATGGAAGCTCACAGGCTCAACAAACACAAAGACACAGACCCCACAGCTTCATGTCTTCAGCTTGTCATTTCAAACAGTCTTCCAGTTGTCATCTTAACAAATCAATAGCAGTCATTTAAAAGTTGTTTAAGGACAACTGAGAATATGGTGTGACCCTCTCTGGTCCTGGGGAAGGGGACAGAAATCCCCTGAAATGAGGTCAAATGGTGCCCATGAGAAAGTCAGCAAGGGGACACTTCCTGCTGTGCCCTTCAAGAGTGACCAGCACCGCCCACGGGCCCAGGTGTGACTTCTGGGACCTGCTGGTCCCTTTGTCCCCCAGGGGCCTCGTTCAGGAGACAGTCTGTCCTGACCTCTTTCTCATGGGAGACTTTGTCCTGCTCCCAGAGATAGCTTTCCTCCCACACAGCCCTTTAGCTGGTCTCCTCACAATACAAAAGCAGAAGAAAAAAGAGGTGATGCTCTAAAAAAAGTCCTCAAGTTCTCTTAGAAAAATAGGCGCTTCCAAAGAGGAGTAGATTGTGGTGGCTGCTAGCAGGAGGAAGGGAGAGACAAGGAGATCAAAAAGAAAACCAAGAGGACGGATAAAGGGATTAGGATGCAAGAAATAGCTCAGGCCAGCTGGTGGCCATCTGGGGGCTGTGGGGAAAGGGAAGAACAAAGTTGCTGAGTTTCCAGCAAGTGGGTGCAGTTTATCGTGAGAGGAGGTTACTGCTTTGAGGAACAGGAAAGAAGCCAGAGCCATTTAAAAACAGTCGAGTGGTTTCCCTAAGGATTGGATTGCAGGTCTAAAGTAAACTAGTTAAAGACATCATCATTTAGAGGAAAGTCAGGAGGCATCTGAGGTATGATGCTATAGAGACCTTGTCTCTGGTTGTCAGTGTGAAAATGGACAGTGGAAAATGGGAAAGAAACTTAGATGTACCTCAGATTAGACTGTTTTCAAAAACCTCAAATAAGACCTTGTGGGCCAAGATGGCGGAGGAGTAGGACGGGGGGACCACTTTCTCTCCTACAAATTCATCAAAAGAATAACTGAACACAGAGCAAACTTCGCAAAACAACTTCTGATCGCTAGCTGAGGTCATCAGGCGCCCAGAAAAGCAGCCCATTGTCTTCGAAAGGAGGTAGGACAAAATATAAAAGATAAAAAGTGAGACAAAAGAGCTGAGGACGGAGATCCGTCCCGGGAGCTCTTAGGCGGCATTGCTTGGGGTAGGGTCCGGGCCTGAGTGCCCTGAGGACAATCGGAGGGAGCTTCTGTGAGTTGCCAACTTGAACTGTGGGAGACCAAAAGAGAGAGAGAAAATTAACCGGCCCGAACACACTGCCGGCCGTTCGCAGAACAAAGAGACCGAGAGGGTCCAGAGAGGAGCTCGCAGGCTGCGGACCGGCCCAGCCCCGCCGGAGGCAGGAGGCAGGGGGGAGGGAAAGGTCGCGGCGAGACACAGGGCGCAGGCACCCGACCGGCGCGGGCGGGACTGGGGCTGGGGACGCGGAGGGCAGAAGGCGCGCGCACCCGACTGGCGCCAGCGGAAACTGAGACTGGGTCCGCAGAAGGGAGGGGGCGCGCCACACCTGGGGAGAGTGCGCCCACCAAGCCCCTGGCTGCCTGGTCCGCTCTGACGGGGAAGGCACAGAGAGCGGGCGCAGCTTTTCCTTCCGCGCTTTTGTGGAACACCCGAGGGCTGGAACCTCGCGCAGCGTGGGGCGCGCTCCATATAGAACAGCCGGGAGCCTGAGCAGCGCAGAGGAGAGAGCAGCGTCAGCCCCTCCCGGCAGCGCCAGCCCCTCCCCGCGGAGCTACGGAACTAGCTACCTGAATAAAAGTCCACCTCCGCCCGCCTGTGTCAGGGCGGAAATGAGGCTCTGAAGAGACCCGCAAACAGAAGCCAAATAAACAAAGGGAACCGCTTCAGAAGGGACTGGTGCAACAGATTAAAATCCCTCTAGGAAACATTGACTACACCGGAGGAGCCTGTAGATATCGAGAAGCGTAAGCTGGAACGAGGAGCTATCTGAAACTGAGCCGAACCCACACTGACCGCAACAGCTCCAGAGAAACTCCTAGATATAATTTTACTTTTTTCTCTTTTTTTATTTTTTTTCTTTTTTTTCTTTTTTCTTTCTTATTTTTTCTCTTTTATTTTCCTTTAAAATCCCCTATTACTCCCCCATTACTCCTTAACTTTCATTTCCATAGACTTTTACGATTTTTTAATTAGGGGGAAAAAAAAATTTTTTTTTTCTTTTTCTTTTTTTTTTTTTTCTCTTTTTTTTTTCTTTTTCTTTCTTTTTTTTTCTTTCCTTTTTCTTTCCTTTTTCTCTTCTATTTTCTATTTTTCTTTTTCTCTTATTTCTTTTAAAGTCCTCTAGTACTCCTCTACTACTCCTTAATTTTCATTTTCAATACACTATAACCTTACAAAAAAAAAAAAAAGAAGAGAAGCCCTATTTTTAAACCGAAGATTATTCTCTCCCAATCTTGACTCTCTGTTTTCTACCTCAGAACACCTCTATTTCCTCCTTTCCCCTTCTCTTCCCAATCCAATTCTGTGAATCTTTGTAGGTGACTGGGCTACGGAGAACATTCTGGGAACAGACAGCTGCGTAGATCTGTCTCTCTCCTCTTGAGTCCCCCTTTTTCTCCTCCTGTTCATCTCTATCTCCCTCCTCCCTCTCCTCTTCTTCATGTGACTCTGTGAACCTCTCTGGGTGTCCCTAATGGGGGAGAATCTTTTAGCCATTAACCTAGAAGTTTTCTTATCAGGGCTGTATAGTTGGAGAAGTCCTGAGACTACAGGAAGAATAAAACTGAAATCCAGAGGCAGGAGACTTAAGCCCAAAACCTGAGAACACCAGAAAACTCCTGACTACAAGGAACTTTAAGTAATAAGTGACTGTCCAAAAGCCTCCATACCTACACTGAAACCAACCACCACACAAGAGCCAATAAGTTTTAGAGCAAGACATACCATGCAAATTCTCCAGCAACGCAGGAACATAGCCCTGAACATCAACATACAGGCTGCCCAAGGTCACACCTAACACACAGACCCATCTCAAAACTCATTACTGGGCACTCCATTGCTCTCCAAAGAGAAGAAATCAAGTTCCACGCACCAGAACACTGACGCAAGCTTCCCTAACCAGGAAATCTCGGCAAGCCAATCGTCTAACCCCACCCACTGGGTTAATCCTCCACAACAAAAAGGAACCACAGACCTCCAGAATACAGAAAGCCCACTTCAGATACAGCAATCTAAACAAGATGAAAAGGCAAAGAAATACCCAACAGGTAAAGGAACATGAAAAATGCCCACCAAGTCAAACAAAAGAGGAGGAGATAGGGAATCTACCTGAAAAAGAATTTAGAATAATGATAATAAAAATGATCCAAAATCTTGAAAACAAAATGGAGTTACAGATAAATAGCCTGGAAACAAAGATTGAAAAGATTCAAGAACTGTTTAATAAAGACCTAGAAGAAATAAAAAAGAGTCAATTACAAATGAATAATGCAATGAATGAGATCAAAAACACTTTGGAGGGAACCAAGAGTAGAATAACGGAGGCAGAAGATAGGATAAGTGAGGTAGAAGATAAAATGGTGGAAATAAATGAAGCAGAGAGGAAAAAAGAAAAAAGGATCAAAAGAAATGAGGACAACCTCAGGGACCTCTGGGACACTGTGAAACGCCCCAACATTCGAATCATAGGAGTTCCAGAAGAAGAAGACAAAAAGAAAGGCCATGAGAAAATACTCGAGGAGATAATAGCTGAAAACTTCCCTAAAATGGGGAAGGAAATAGCCACCCAAGTCCAAGAAACCCAGAGAGTCCCAAACAGGATAAACCCAAGGCGAAACACCCCAAAACACATATTAATCAAATTAACAAAGATCAAACACAAAGAACAAATATTAAAAGCAGCAAGGGAAAAACAACAAATAACACACAAAGGGATTCCCATAAGGATAACAGCTGATCTATCAATAGAAACCCTCCAGGCCAGAAGGGAATGGCAGGACGTACTGAAAGTAATGAAAGAGAATAACCTACAACCTAGATTACTGTATCCAGCAAGGATCTCATTCAGATATGAAGGAGAATTCAAAAGCTTTACAGATAAGCAAAAGCTGAGAGAATTCAGCACCACCAAACCAGCTCTTCAACAAATGCTAAAGGATCTTCTCTAGACAGGAAATGCAGAAAGGTTGTATAAACGTGAACCCAAAACAACAAAGTAAATGGCAACGGGACCACACCTATCAATAATTACCCTAAATGTAAATGGGTTGAATGCCCCAACCAAAAGACAAAGATTGGCTGAATGGATACAAAAACAAGACCCCTATATATGCTGTCTACAAGAGACCCACCTCAAAACAAGAGACACATACAGACTAAAAGTGAAGGGCTGGAAAAAAATATTTCATGCAAACGGAGACCAAAAGAAAGCAGGAGTCGCAATACTCATATCAGATAAAATAGACTTTCAAATAAAGGAAGTGAAAAGAGACAAAGAAGGACACTACATAATGATCAAAGGATCAATCAAAAAAGAAGATATAACAATTATAAATATATATGCACCCAACATAGGAGCACCGCAATATGTACGGCAAACGCTAACGAGTATGAAAGAGGAAATTAATAGTAACACAATAATAGTGGGAGACTTTAATACCCCACTCACAACTATGGATAGATCAACTAAACAGAAAATTAACAAGGAAACACAAACCTTAAATGACACAATGGACCAGCTAGACCTAATTGATATCTATAGGACATTTCACCCCAAAACAATCAACTTCACCTTTTTCTCAAGTGCACACAGAACATTCTCCAGAATAGATCACATCCTGGGCCATAAATCTGGTCTTGGAAAATTCAAAAAAATTGAAATCATTCCAGTCATCTTTTCTGACCACAGTGCAGTAAGATTAGATCTCAATTACAGGGAAAAAATTGTTAAAAATTCAAACATATGGAGGCTAAATAACACGCTTCTGAATAACCAACAAATCATAGAAGAAATCAAAAAAGAAATCAAAATATGTATAGAAATGAATGAAAATGAAAACACAACAACCCAAAACCTATGGGACACTGTAAAAGCAGTGCTAAGGGGAAGGTTCATAGCATTACAGGCTTACATCAAGAAACAGGAAAAAAACCAATTAAGTAACCTAACTCTACACCTAAAGCAATTAGAGAAGGAAGAAATGAAGAACCCCAGAGTTAGCAGAAGGAAAGAAATCTTAAAAATCAGGGCAGAAATAAATGCAAAAGAAACTAAAGAGACCATAGCAAAAATCAACAAAGCTAAAAGCTGGTTTTTTGAAAAAATAAACAAAATTGACAAACCATTAGCAAGACTCATTAAGAAACAGAGAAAAACCAAATTAACAAAATTAGAAATGAAAATGGAGAGATCACAACAGACAACACTGAAATACAAAGGATCATAAGAGACTACTACCAGCAGCTCTATGCCAATAAAATGGACAACTTGGATGAAATGGACAAATTCTTAGAAAAGTATAACTTTCCAAAACTGAACCAGGAAGAAATAGAAGATCTTAACAGACCCATCACAAGCAAGGAAATCGAAACTGTCATCAAAAATCTTCCAGCAAACAAAAGCCCAGGACCAGATGGCTTCACAGCTGAATGCTACCAAAAATTTAGAGAGGAGCTAACACCTATGTTACTCAAACTCTTCCAGAAAATTGCAGAAGAAGGTAAGCTTCCAAACTCATTCTATGAGGCCACCATCACCCTAATTCCAAAACCAGACAAAGATGCCACAAAAAAAGAAAACTACAGGCCAATATCACTGATGAACATAGATGCAAAAATCCTTAACAAAATTCTAGCAAACAGAATCCAACAACATATTAAAAAAATCATACACCATGACCAAGTGGGCTTTATCCCAGGAATGCAAGGATTCTTTAATATCCGCAAATCAATCAATGTAATACACCACATTAACAAATTGAAAGATAAAAACCATATGATTATCTCAATAGATGCAGAGAAAGCCTTTGACAAAATTCAACACTCATTTATGATTAAAACTCTCCAAAAAGCAGGAATAGAAGGAACATACCTCAACATAATAAAAGCTATATATGACAAACCCACAGCAAGCATCACCCTTAATGGTGAAAAATTGAAGGCATTTCCCCTGAAATCAGGAACAAGACAAGGGTGCCCACTCTCACCACTACTATTCAACATAGTGTTGGAAGTTCTGGCCACAGCAATCAGAGCAGAAAAAGAAGTAAAAGGAATCCAGATGGGAAAAGAAGAAGTAAAACTCTCACTGTTTGCAGATGACATGATCCTCTACATAGAAAACCCTAAAGACTCTACCAGAAAATTACTAGAGCTAATCAATGAATATAGAAAAGTTGCAAGATATAAAATTAACACACAGAAATCCCTTGCATTCCTATATACTAACAATGAAAAAACAGACAGAGAAATTAAGGAAACAATACCATTCACCATTGCAACAAAAAGAATAAAATACTTAGGAGTATATCTACCTAAAGAAACAAAGGACCTATACATAGAAAACTATAAAACACTGATGAAAGAAATCAAAGAGGACACAAACAGATGGAGAAACATACCGTGTTCATGGATTGGAAGAATTAATATTGTCAAAATGGCTATTCTACCCAAAGCAGTCTATAGATTCAATGCAATCCCTATCAAGCTACCAACGGTATTTTTCACAGAACTAGACCAAAGAATTTCACAATTTGTATGGAAATACAAAAAACCTCGAATAGCCAAAGTAATCTTGAGAAAGAAGAATGGAGCTGGAGGAATCAACCTGCCTGACTTCAGACTCTACTACAAAGCCACAGTCATCAAGAGAGTATGGTACTGGCACAAAGACAGAAATATAGATCAATGGAACAGAATAGAAAGCCCAGAGATAAATCCACGAACCTATGGACACCTTATCTTTGACAAAGGAGGCAAGGATATACAATGGAAAAAAGACAACCTCTTTAACAAGTGGTGCTGGGAAAACTGGTCAACCACTTGTAAAAGAATGAAACTAGAACACTTTCTAACACCATACACAAAAATAAACTCAAAATGGATTAAAGATCTAAATGTAAGACCAGAAACTATAAAACTCCTAGAGGAGAACATAGGCAAAACACTCTCCGACATAAATCAAAGCAAGATCCTCTATGACCCACCTCCCAGAATATTGGAAATAAAAGCAAAACTAAACAAATGGGACCTAATGAAACTTAAAAGCTTTTGCACTACAAAGGAAACTATAAGTAAGGTGAAAAGACAGCCCTCAGATTGGGAGAAAATAGTAGCAAATGAAGAAACAGACAAAGGATTAATCTCAAAAATATACAAGCAACTCCTGCAGCTCAATTCCAGAAAAATAAATGACCCAATCAAAAAATGGCCCAAAGAACTAAACAGACATTTCTCCAAAGAAGACATACAGATGGCTAACAAACACATGAAAAGATGCTCAACATCACTCATTATTAGAGAAATGCAAATCAAAACCACAATGAGGTACCATTACACGCCAGTCAGGATGGCTGCTATCCAAAAGTCTACAAGCAATAAATGCTGGAGAGGGTGTGGAGAAAAGGGAACCCTCTTACACTGTTGGTGGGAATGCAAACTAGTACAGCCGCTATGGAAAACAGTGTGGAGATTTCTTAAAAACTGGAAATAGAACTGCCATATGACCCAGCAATCCCACTTCTGGGCATACACACTGAGGAAACCAGATCTGAAAGAGACACGTGCACCCCAATGTTCATCGCAGCACTGTTTATAATAGCCAGGACATGGAAGCAACCTAGTTGCCCATCAGCAGATGAATGGATAAGGAAGCTGTGGTACATATACACCATGGAATATTACTCAGCCATTAAAAAGAATTCATTTGAACCAGTCCTAATGAGATGGATGAAGCTGGAGCCCATTCTACAGAGTGAAGTAAGCCAGAAAGATAAAGAACATTACAGCATACTGACACATGTATATGGAATTTAGAAAGGTGATAATGATAACCCTATATGCAGAACAGAAAAAGAGACACAGAAATACAGAACAGACTTTTGAACTTTGTGGGAGAATGTGAGGGTGGGATATTTCAAAAGAACAGCATGTATGCTATCTATGGTGAAACAGATCACCAGCCCAGGTGGGATGCACGAGACAAGTGCTCCGGCCTGGTGCACTGGGAAGACCCAGAGGAATCGGGTGGAGAGGGAGGTGGGAGGGGGGATCGGGATTGGGAATACATGTAAATCCATGGCTGATTCATATCAATGTATGACAAAACCCACTGGAAAAAATAAAAATAAAATAAAAAAATAAAATAAAATAAAATAAAAAAAGAAAAAATAAAACCTCAAATAAGATCCTAAGGATGGTCAATGACTATAGGATAAGCCATAAATTATTGTAATAAATTATTTTGCTTTTGGTAAAAATTTTAGGTAAATTGAATGTATTTTCATATAGGCTGTATATGGGGCTTCCCAGATGGTAAAGAATTCGCCTGCCAATGTTGGAGACACAGGTTCGATCCCTGGGTCAGGAGGATCCCCTAGAGAAGGAACTGGCAACCCACTCCAGTATTCTTGCCTGGGGAATCCCGTGGTCAGAGGAGCCTGGCAGGCTATAGTCCATGGGGTTGCAAATACACAGGAAAGAAATAAATTATAAAATCAATATGTACTGGGCAATATAAGAAGACTGGTCCCACAAAGAACTGAAGGTAACCTCACTGTGTCTTTGTCATCCACCAAAAATTAGCATATCTCCCCCTTCCTCCAGACCCAATGTTGGTACCATCTAGCTCCCACATCCAAATAATTGGTCACCAGGTCCTGACAACTCTGTTCCCTTAATAACTCTAACGGGGACCCTGCTTTCTCTCCCCACAGTCACTGCCCCATTCAAATTGTTGTTGTCATCACAGCAAACCCCTAACTGGCCTCCTGAGCCCTAATATCACACCTCTGTACATCAACCTCCATATTTTCATAGGGTGGTTTTGTAAAAAAAAAAAGCAAATCTAATTTCTATTCATTCTGTATTCATTCTAGGTGCTAGGTATACAAAACAAAGACATCTGCCCATAGACAGTTTAACAGGAGGAGAAAGACAATAAACATAACATTTTATATGATACCTTGGAAAGTAATAAATGCTGTGGAAAAGAGGGAAAAAGAAGCAAGGTAAAGAGGGTTGAGAGTACCGAGTACGTGTGTGTGGTTTTAAGCAGTGTGGCCAGGATAGGCCTTATAGAGAGGTTTGTATTCACTCAAAGCAGGGGAGGTAGCGAGTCCCATGCATATCTGAAGGGAGAGCATTCCTACAGACACAATAGCCAGAGAAGTGCTCCATGGGGAAATGACTTGGAAGGCTTAAAGAGAAGCATGGGCCAGGGTACTGGAAGCAGAATGGATGCAGGGTGAGAGTGGAAGGCATGAGTTCAAAGAGCTAGGGGAGGTTGGTCACATGGGGCTTGTAGCAGGCAGGTCTACTGCAGGGTTTTGAGCAGTGGGTGACATACTCTGACTTCCATACTGAACAGTCACTCTGGTGATGATGGTGACAGACCAGGGGTAGCAGCAGAGATTGTGAGAGGCCATGTTGTCTCTGTCTTGCTCAGAATCCTTCAGTGACTCCCCTCAATTTCAGATAAAATCTAAACTCTTGTCTGTGAACACGTCAGGATGGGGACCTCACTTCTTTTTTCCAGATTTGTCTCTTACTGGCACTTTCAGCCCCCAAGCCCTGCCATGTTCTGGTGGCAGATGGCCTTCTAAAAAGCATCTCATCTTTTATGGAACCAGGGACCTGTGTAGGTGGTTTTCCCTGCTTGAAGACAGTGCCCTTCTGGGTCTTCACTAAGCATCTTCTCAGGGGAGTTTTTCTCTCTTCTTGGAACCACACATCCCCAAAGCAGTCTATGTGTACTTCAATGATTGGGATTATAGCCCTGAGTCAGAATATTCTGTCCCCAATCTGTCTCTCTCACCAGACTGGGAACTTCTACAGGACTGAGAATAGAACTCTTATGTTTGAGTCCCTAGTAGACGTGGATGGATGGTTGAATGGATGTGTTGGGGGAGTGTGTAATTTCCTCGGATCTGTCTTGTCGCAACAAAAATTGGAAGCAACGGATGGACCAGCGTTACAGCCCTTGGATGGACCAGTGTTACAGCTCCATGTTACAGCTCAGTTTTATTTAGAAAGTAAAGGAAAACACATCCTCAAGGCGTGAGGGAATGCTGACTCAACGCAAAAAGAAGAAAGGCCCTGGCCCAATTTTGGCTCCTCTTTTCATATGTTTTTTCTGCTCCCCCTGGGCCTGACCTGTGTAAATTGGGCTAGCCAGGAGTGCTGTTTGTTTTACCTGAAGTCTTCACTCCGGTCCTCGGACCTTCCTTTGTTCTATTTTCGCGGGCTTTTCCCTTCTTTGTCTTTTAACCACCACCATTTTGGACTCTTTTTTCCTATTCTAACTACCTAACAGATGGATGGGTGGATGGATGCTGGCTCTTTCATCAAATCTTGAATTCTTGGGTTTTGTTTAAAATTAGTTAAGCAATAGAAATGCTTGAAAACTGACTGGAAGACATTAACTCATTAACTTCTCCATGGAGGATATGGCTGAACTTGAGAGCATGTTTGCACATCAGCTACACATGACGAGTGATGATGACTGATGGCTGGAAAGTTGCATATATGAACAGTTTTTATAAACTGCACCTAATTTGCTCATTGACCAATATAATTTCAGACATGCTTTACTTTCTTGTTATGCTGTTCAATTAGCAGTAGCTCATGCTGTAACTTTTAAGTTCCTTATCTTTAACTCATCTTTCCCTGCCAGCCACTGTCAGATACATCGTTCAGCTGAAAATGATTGGTTTCCGTTAGCAAATACTGAGGAGAATCCTTTTAGAACATGAAGGTCTTTCCACAATACCGAAGTATCAGTGCCTCTTGTTTTCAGGTGTTGTCCCCGTCTAGTTTGGTTTGGGCTTGAGGGTCTCCATATTTATCTTGAGAAACGCTGGAAAATGCTGCCTGTATGTGTTAGATCAGAAGTGGATTTCTTCCCCACCACCTGCTGTTTTAGGCAAGCCCAAGAAACAGTTGACAATTACTAGACACTGACTTCTCATCACCTGTAATCTTTTGATGACAGAACTAGAAGATACAAACTTTCCCCCAGGTGTCACCTCTTCACCAAAACTCTTCCTCCACAAAATACACAGTGGGCTATACTGGAAAATGGGACAAAAATGAAAGCACGTTTTCTCAGAGATATCTGGATATGAACATTACTCCCAGCTTAGAATAAGCAGAGTAGATGTAATCAGAGTTTTAAATGAGTGGGAAGGTCCCAGGGAGGCACCTTGTCTGACTTGTGACCACCCAGAGAAGCAGAAGCCTCTCTGCCACATCCCAAAGAGGCAGACTTCCAAACTGGCCTGGTTCCTCAGTGATAAAGAACCTGCCTGCATTGCAGGAGACCCGGGTTCCATCCCTGGGTCAGGAAGATCCCCTAGAGAAGGGAATAGCTACCCACTCCAGTATTCTTGCCTGGAGAACCCCATGGACTCAGGAGCTTGGCAGGCTACAGTCCATGGGGTTGCAAAGAGTCAGACATGACTGAGCAACAAAACTTTCCACTTTTCAACAACAAGTTCCAGGAAAGGGGAGCCCCTGCCTCACAAGACAGCCCCTAAATGAGTGTGGATTATTTCCAGATATTAGAAAGCAGTCCCTTAGATAACTCCAAATAGGCCTTCCACACATCCAGGAAGCAGAGTAGGCTGAATTCATGCACCTACTTTAATTCCCTCCTAAATAACACTGGTCTCAACCATGGAAAGGGATTTTTTTGTCCTGAAGGCACAGTCCCACAAGGATGGGGTGAATGAGAGGAAATGGCAGCAATAAAATTTGCAAGTTGGAAAGCAGATAAAGCAAATGGCAAGTGACTTAGGAAGCCCCAAAACACTAAATCCTTGAGATCAACTGTGGGAAAAACTGAGAGTCAATTCATTTCATAAGACAGAACCCACATCCTTATCCCCCAGGCCCAAGAATTAGCAGCACTGCCTCCTAGATTGCTGACAGTCATATTTTTCCCTTCTAGGCAGGAAACAACAATAAAATGCTATTATTATCTTTGGAGAGACAAGATGGAACCCATTAAATAAGAAGATGCCAGTACAGAGGAAAATCCAGAGGAAAAAAAGAATTCTTGGAAATTAAAATTGTGATTTTAAATATTTAACTTAATAAAATGGTTGGAAGATAATATTCTCCCAGAAAGCAGAACAACAACAACAACAAAAAAAAAAAAAACAGAAAAAAAGTGAAATAAAGAGATAAGATTAACAAAAACCATACGACCAGTCTGGGAAGTACAATATTCAAATACTATGCACACAAAAAGAGAAAAGAGAGGGAAGAAAATAATCCAATAGTTTAAGAACATTTTCCAAAACATTGAGAGCAAAGAGAAGATTTTAGAAGTGTCCAGAGGAGACAAGTCAGCTCACCATGCAGAGGATCAGGACTCAGTGATCCTGAGTCCTAATGGATTTGAACTTCACCACAGCAGAACTGGGAGCTAGAAAGCAAAACAGCAATTCCTTCAAAAATGGAAGTAAAATTATCTCCAGTGTGGCCTTCTATATCCTGGTAAACTATTACTGAAATTTGAGGGTAGAATAAAGTCATCTGCAAAGATGTAAAGTTTCAAAGAGTACTTCCCATATAGGTATCCTTCTCAGAAAACCAATGAAGGATTTTCTCTGTAAAGTGAAGAGGAAAACTGAAAAGAAGACCTGGGATAGGAAAACAGGAGATGCAATGAAGCAGAATAGCAAATAGCATCCTCAGGATGATGGGGAAGGAAGGACCTGAAGGGCAGCAGAGTACATTACTCCAAATATGCCTTTTTGCCATAAGGATTATTTCAGGTTGATTATTTTTAGGAAACAGCAGACACAGGAGGACCTCTGAAAGCCAAATAGAAGTTACCTTTTTGGAAGAGCATTTTACATTTATAAAGGGAATCTCCATGTATAGGGGTGTCTTCCTGGCATGCTGCAGTCCATGGGGTTGCAAGAGTCAGACATGACTTAGTGACTAGACAACAACAACCTCTCTGTACTGAAGGGGAGGATGACCAAATCTCTATAAACTCATATGAGTGGAGAAGATGATGACTTAAATCTGTCTAATGACCTTACCATTGTTTACTGTGCTTTGCCTGATAATCTCCCATAACTGGCTCCCTCACACACATCTTTACGTTTAGCTGAAGATGGTATTTAAGGTGATGGCTTGGGCCATTTGGGGGAGTTATTCAGTTTTCCTGACTATCTCCCATATATACATGTTCTTTTACTTGTTTGGTTTTCTCCTGCTATTCTGTCTTCTATTAGGGGAAAGGTCTCAGCCAAGAACCTAGAAGAATTTGAGAAAAATTACATTTCCTCCCCATCCAGACCTGAGATGGCAACTGTGTACCAGGCATAATGGTGGCCAGGGCCCTTCAGAAGATGAAACCAATGGAATGAATATCTGATGGAACCAAGTATCTTGAGAAAAGATTAAGATGGTTGGTAAATATGAATGCTAAGTGCTCAGAAATCTAGGCAAATGAAAGTCCAGAGTCATAAGATAATATCCCAAATGGAAAAACCAAGAAGCACAGTAAGCATGCTATTTAGAGACATGGAACAGATAGCAAATAGTCACCTAAAAGAAAGAAATGTGGAGGTTTTCAGGGATGGAAATGAAGAAAGTGGTCAGGCTTCTTAAACTTGCAGAACTATTTGATTCTTCAAACAACTGCATATAACTTTGTTGTTGAATTGCTAAGTCATGTCTGACTCTTTTGCAACCCCATGGACTGTAGCCCCCCAGGCTCCTCTGTCCATGGGATTTTCCAGGCAAGGATACTGGAGTGGGTTGCCATTTCCTTCTCCAGGGGATCTTCCTGACCCAGAGATCAAACCTTTGACTCCTGCTGCATCTTCTGCATTGCAGGCAGATTCTTTATCACTAAGTATACAACTTAAATAAAAATAATTTTTTAAAGGCAAGGAAAAACAAGCAAAACATAAAAACATAACTTCCCTCCCAAAATTCACATTTTCAAATATTTGAGAATGACTAGATTTTCCCTTCTCTCAGGTAAACTGTTCTAGTTTTCTCAGCCATCCTTTATATGACTTCATTTCAAGATATCATGTCATCCTGGCCTCTCTTCTGGAGAAAGGCATCACACAGCCCACCAACACTTTACTCACTAGCGTATTATCTCCCACTTTCAAGCCATGTATTCCTCATCGTTTCTCTCTTTTTTTTTTTTTAACATTTATTATTTTCTTAGCTGTACCTGGTCTTAGTTGCGGCATACACACTCTTAGTTGCAGCATGTGGGGATCTAGTTCCCTGACCAGGGATTGAACCTGGGCTCCCTCCACTGGAAACATGGTGTATTAGCCACTGGACCACCAGAGAAGACTCTCCTCATCCTTTCTTTATAAATTGAGGTTTAAACCTAAACCCAGGGCTTTCATTCTTGCTAAATTTCATTTTATTGATTTTCTTTTGCATCCTAATTCTATTTGGTTAAAATAATTTTAAATACTGATAATACCACCCAGTAGATTGGTGTTCTCTCTCTCTCTCTCTGTTTTGTGTTATCAATAAACTTAACAGTATTTCTCTGAATTTATCCAAGTCTTAGAAAAGATCATTGAACCCAGTACAGTGAGAACAGAGTCCTGAGTCACTAAACCTTCCCCAGGGTGGCATTCACCTGACATTTACCTGGCACTTTGCTTTGAGTAGAGGTGTTTATTCATTTGCTCAAAGATGTAACACAAAGACACTTTTGGGAGAGGAATGGAAAAGAAAAAATACTGGTAATGATTCCAGGAATTATGCCTTCTAAAGAGTCACAGCAGGACAGTTCATAGTATCCCTCAGTTGCATTTGGATGAAAGGGAATGAATTTGTTGGAGCTTTGCCCTATAATGGATAGACAGCTCCCCTCCCCCCACCACATACACACACACACACACACACACACACACACACACAAGTACTGCTAGGAGTTAGAGTCCCATGTGTCATAAGCCTTCCACAGCCATGGAGCCAGGATGTTGTGCCCTTGTGAAGTGTGGAAAGGTGCCACACTTCACCACTTCTCAGGTGACCTGGATTGGGGGCAAGAGTCTTGAGGTTCCAGTTGCAATGACAGCCTCCTCCAGGCTTCTTTGGCAATTCATGCTGGTGGTTGGATAAGTGTTAGATTATTTTTTGACAAGCTGAAAGATGAAGTTCAAGGTGAACAATTGACTGATGACACAAATGTACTCAAAATCATAAAGGCAGCACCACGCAGAACTGTTATTCCGATCTAACCAAACCAATTTCAGAGTAGATGAAAAACTGATAGAGCAAAGACTATTTAAATCTCCCCCTGTAGATGCCTTCAAAAAGGAACAGCTTGTGTCATAAGTATCCCAGGATATCTATCTGCTTTATGCTTGGTGGAGATTTTTTAAAAATACGTGATTCTTATCTAAATTAAGAAAATATTAGTGGATAATTCTAAAACTATTAACAGAATGAAAAATAAATCACAATCAAGTCTTTGTTTTAAAGACTTTGTCCTCATCAGTTAATTCACACACAGGAGACTGAATTCATGTTTCCAAGCAGTAATTCCTAAGAATTTAAAGATTTTTCCTAAAGTTTTATCTCTTGAGTTATGAATGCATGTTTTAAGTCAGTTACCTTTGGTTACTGAGTACCATCACCATCTCCTTAATCTAAGTCTGTAAATTTGGCCAATTTTTCTCTTCTGACCTATTTTCTGTCATGAAAATTCCTCCACAGAAATAAATGTATCCAGAGAAAGGTAACATTGATGATGAATGGTATTATGGAGTGGTTAATGGAAGTGGGTCAGAAAAGTTCTTATTTGAGGGAAATTTAAATGAGAGAAGATTAATTGACAGTAAAAGCGAGTTGCAGGATATTCAAGGTACCACAAAGAAACATTCAGGCTGAGGAGACATACTTATTATTCACTTTACTGTTGGAGAGTAGGCACTTCTTAAAGTAACAATAGCAGACTTCCTTAACTGCTTTTCTAAAGCGGCTTTTTAAAGAGAGAAGTTCCATTAACCAGTGAGATCAGAGTTTGTTATAGAAGCCAAGTGAATCTAAACTGTAACATAAATCTTAGAAAGACAGTACCATGGGCAAAATGGAGATTATCGAGTACTCAGGATTGGTTTCTAAAGTGCCTGTAATCTGAAAGCAAACACAGATGGGTAATGGGTCTTGGGAGCTCTGAAGTGTGGGGATTGAAATCTACTCAATCTATAATTCTCTGACTCTTGGCTTAAGAGTGTAGGGGATAAGGGGGCTTGGATGGAAAGTTTGAGAAAACTCAGAAATAAAGAGCTTCATCAGGCAAAGACAGATGAAGAGGTGTGTCCAAGACATGAAGAAGAAGTTCAGAATGAACCCCGACAGAAGTTCATTTGGAGAGGAAGTGAATGTTCACGTAGACTGCCCCTGAGCGCTCCTGAGGCAGCCCAGCAAGGATTATAACCACACTGGGAGGGACTGCTCAGTGATCACCAGTTTAGAGGGTCTCCTGTTGTTTTGACAGGACTGCTATGTTGCAAGAGATTCCCCAAAAATAACTTTTTAAAATTTTGTTTATTTTTGGCTGCACTGGGTCTTCGTTGCTGCCCGCAGGTTTTCTCTAGGTGTGGAGAGTGGGGGCTCCTCTTTGTTGCAGTACACAGGCTTCCCGTTGCAGTGGATTCTCTTGCTGCAGGGCACAGGTTCTAGAGTGTGCAGGCTTCAGGAGTTGCGACTCACAGACTCTAGAGCCCCAGCTCAGTAGTCATGGCACAGGTCTTCGTTGCCCCTTGGCATGTGCAGTCTTCCCAGACCAGGGATCGAACCAGTGTCCCCTGCACTGGTAGGTGGATTTCTTTACCACTGGACCACCAGGTAAGTCCAAGATACAGCTTTTGAGTGTACTGAAATTTTCAAGTTTAATACTTGGAAAATATTCAAAAGTAATGAGCAATTTAAATGAAAAACTATACTGTCATACTAGCAATTAAAAAGTGCTGACACTGCCTGGCCATGCTAACTTAATGAAGAATGAACATATTAATTTTCACTTAAAATTAGAGTCAAAAGTCTAAATCCTGAAAATAAAGGGTCAAGAATACTGAAAAAAAAATAAAATAAAAAATAAAAATAAAAAGTGCTGAGAGAACTTTACTATGACATAACCTATAATAATAATAAAACACTAGAGGAAAAAAACAGTATTCGGACTGCTTTGGGAAAGTCAATGCACTTCTGTAATTGCTAGCAATATGTATTAAAACATCTTGCCTACAGTTTTCAGTGGTACATAGGTCACCATTCCAGGTTCCATCTACTTTAATATTTTCAAGGTCATCTGAATAACACCTCTGAGCTCTAAATAGTTCCACAATTCTGGGGCTTGTTAAACTGTGAGAACATCAATTATAGACTGTTGTGTAGAGTTATCCACTAAATATGCTTCAAACTGCAATCCAGGCTGCCTGGGCTTGAATCCTGTTGCTGCCACTTGCTAACTTTGGCAAATTATTTAATATCTTTCTGTGCCTCAGTTTTCTCCCTCTGTAGGAATAATAATAGAGCCTTAAAAAGGGAATAGTAATAGTGCCTATCTCATAAAGTAAAGGAGTAAATGAGTTGATATATATAAAGCACTTGACACATAATAAGAAGTTGATAAATGCTTGCTATTATAGAAACATAAAAAACAACTAACAGGATGAAGGAGTTATCTTTCTTTCATTAAAGAAATATCAGGATATAGATGATTGCTGCACTGGTTTAGCTTATCAATGGTATCATCACGCACCTCCAATCTCCACCATATCATTTCACCATCTTTAGTACGCAGGCTTTTTGTCCTTCAGCCCACGGCCTCATGGTCTCAGAATGGCTGCTGTGGCTCCAAATATCTCACATCTCAACTGTGTTTAAAATCAGAAAGAACAATACCATCCAGGGGAGAGGGAAAAGTGAGAAAGAAAAATGAACTATCTCACATTATTTTCACGTTTTATGAAGGAGCAAAATATCTCCCCAGAGCACCTCAGTTGATTTCACCTGATCTCATTGGCCAGAACTGAGTCACAGGACATCCCTGAAATCAAGGGCTCTCTGTCTTGGCTTTTTTTTTTTCCCCTTGGCTGTGCTGGGTCTTCATTGCTGTGCCGGCTTTCTCTTTTTTCAGCTACTCTTTAGTTGCAGTGCATGGGCTTCTCATTGTGGTGGTTTCTCTTGTTGTGGAGCATGGTGTCTAGGGTACTTGGGCTTCATTAGTTACTGCACATGGGCTTAGTAGTTGTGGCTCATGGGCTTAGTTACTCCACGGCATATGGATCTTCCCAGACCAGGGATTGAACCATGTCTCCTGCATTGGCAAGTGGATTCTTTACCACTAAGCCACCAAGGAAGCCCTCTACCATGGTTTTGTTGGCAGAGAAAAGGGGAGAGAGTGTCTGTTAGGTAAACAACCATGGGTCCTCCACAGTTAATCATTCCTGTTATACCAGCTGCTTTGGCTGCAGGAAGGATGGTGTGTCCCTCAGAGCATTCGTGTGAATTAACCAATGATCACAGAGCTCTTGTAACATATGAGACCACTGATACCACCACTAAGTTCTTCCCATATATGATGGGAAGATGAGCAAGGCCCACTTCTTTTTGAGATGGACCTTGACCTCAGTATCTTCTTAAAAGCTGTTCAAATCCTGATTAGAACACACAGAGGTACCCAATGAAGTCCCTGCTCTCTACTGAGCCTCGTGGGGCTCCTAAGGAAGCATCCTGGATTGTACATACACGGATGAGAAAATAAGAGCAGCACACATCAAGCCTCACTTCCATGCTCAACTCTACTGGGATCCAGAAAATGGAGCAATCAAATGGTCTGGCATAGAGAGAGTTTCCCATGGAGGAGTTATTGAGGTCACAGTGAATGAGAAGAATTTATGAGCCAAGGAGAGGAGGGTCATTGCTGATCAGAAGGCTAGCCTATGAAAAAGCTCCTGAATGGAGTCAGCAGGACACGGGAGGGACATTCATTCTTTTTATATTTTTTAAAGATCTAAAATTTATTTATACACACTTTGTTCAACAGTGTAAACTTTGTGTAGAGTATGCTCATGATTCCCATTCTGCATATGAAGAAACTGAGGCTCTAGGGCAGTCCAGTTGCTTGAAATCATAATAGCAGAATGAGGGGGAACATTCATTCCTATTCTTTTGAGATTTTTGTTTTCTCCTTAGAACTTGGAAGAAGCTGCCTGAAGTTGAGAACATGCCAAACATTAACCTTAATAATGCTGTGAACTCTCCAAATGTAAACTATATCCGCTGGCAAATGCACGGGGACTGGGTTACTCAGGTAAAAAGAAGAAGCAAAAGTAACTTGTAATGTGCCACCCTACGTCTTTCTCCAGGGATGTCACACAAGCAATCAAATAATAGTATGTGTATTCTTTAATAAGTCAACACTGGTCCTGAGGTAACTTTATTAACTTAGCTAAAAACAAAAATAAATGTCACATGATATACCCAGAATGGCATAAAGAATGGTTTCTAGAAGTGAGTGAAAATCATCAATTTGAACTTGCTTGCATGCTTGTTCTGGGAGTTTCCACCCAAGATACCCTATGGGTCTGAAGACAGTAGGTTGTTCTCCTTCATCTTGTCGGAGTGAGACTCACCCAAATGGCTCAAGTGTCTGAGGACCCACAGTGTGACTATAGACTTGAGAGTTGTTCCCTGAGATTTCTACTGGCTCTGAGAAGCGAAGTTAGTGTTTCCCAAGTGTGTAAAAAAGCAAGACTTTGTCCTATATGTTAAGACAGCCCAGTCTAACCAAGAAAAATGAAGAATGTGTCCACACAAAAACTTGTTCTTGAATGTTCACAGCATTATTCACAGTAATCAAAAAGTAGAAACAATCCAAATGTCCATCAACTGGTGAACAGATAAACAAAATCTGGTATGTCCGTACAAGGAAATATTATTTGACCATAAGAGGAATGAAGTCGTGATACAAGCTGTAACATGAACGACATTCAAAACATTATACCAAGTCAAAAAGATCCCAAATTATATGATTGCATTTATATGAAATGTCCAGAAAAGGAAAATCCATGGGGACAAAAAAGCAAATTAGTGGTTGCCTGCTGCTGCTAAGTTGCTTCAGTCTTGTCTGACTCTTTGCGACCCTATGGACTGTCGCCCACCAGAATCCTCTGTCCATGGAATTCTCCAGACAAAAATAGGGATGAGGAAATAGTGGGAAAATAGGGAGTGACCGTTAATGTTAAGGGTGTTTCTTTTTCTTTTTTTTTAAACTTTTTTGCCTGGATCTTCATTGCTGCACACAGGTTTCCTCTAGTTGCTGCAAACGGGGTTACTCTTCATTGCAATGCGTGGGCTTCTCATTGCGGTGGCTTCTCTTGTTGCAGAGCACAGGCTCTAGGGTGTGGGTTTCAGTAGTTGTGGTACACAGGCTTAGTTGCCCAGCAGGGGTCAAACCCAGGTACCCTGCATTGGCAGGCAGATTATGAGCCACTGGACCTTCAGGGAAGTCCATTCTGGCATTTCTTTTTGAAGTGATGAAAACATTTTAATATTGAAAATGGTGATGGTGCACAACTCTGAATATACTAACAAAACATTAAATCATACACTTTAAATTGAAAAAAAGAAAAAGCCCAGAAGCCAAACACAGAGTGGACATGCAGAAGAGAGTGCAGTGGTCCTTCGGGATTGATGGGGATCCTCCACTGGGGGAGGATAAAGATCCCTCGTCTCTTTATAAACACATCAGGTTGAAACTAGGTAGTGAAGGTATCTAATAAAGAAGATCGATGCAAGAAAAGAAAGGTAGGGAATGTTATTAGGTGAATGGAAAAGAATCAAACATGTGCTAAGTGAAAAGGAAAATTAAAGGGGAAGAAAAATTGGACCTGGAAAATCTTGTCTAAAAGATTAAACTAACAAAGTTGCAAACACAAAGAGAAGAAACTAGAACACCATCCCACAGTAGAAAGGAAATGTGAATTAAGAAAGCTAGGTACAAAAAAGAAAACAGTAATCTGACTGAACAAGCACTCGCAAGGTTGTAGTGTAATTCAATGTGTTTCTCGAAAGCAGTTGGAACCAGGTTCTTTTTTCCTTCAATTTGTTTGAAGTACTGTTTACCTGAGGGCTTTTCTGGTGGCTCAGTGGTACAGAATGTGCCTACAATTCAGGGGACCTGGGTTCGATCCCTGGATCAGGAAGATCCCCCGAAGAAGGGAATGGCTACCCACTCCAGTATTCTTACCTGGAGAATTCCATGGACAGAGGAGCCCAGAGGGCTATAGTCCATGGGATGGTAAAGAGTCGGACACAACTGAGTGACTAATACTTTGTCCTTAGTAGGACTTCTGCAGGTGGAGAAGGTGGCCTAAGAGGAGAGGAACTCCTCAAATCCCTCCCAACCTGTTTCCTTGCCCCCCAGCAAGAGTGGCCCCGCCCTCCCCACCCCAACCCCCATTCAGGGTCCTGCCCAAAAGCTCTGCCTCCCCATCCTCAGAGCACCTGCCACTGAGCCCAGTGCTTCATTCCCAAAGGCTGAGGAAAGAGGTCATTACCCTTCCCAGTAGGACACAGCATAGCTTCCAACTCAGATCTGATTTACAGTGAAGAATATGCTGCTGTCTCTATGAAACCCCTGCGGCTATGCAGGGAGCATTCTGATTTTCTTGGAAATATCTAAATGAGGTAGTAGAAACTTGGGCACAGTCTATCAGACAGGATATGCAGGAATTGCTTGTTCCTGTAAAGAGGGAGTGAAAAAGTTGGCTTAAAGCTTAATATTCAGAAAACTAAGATCATGGCATCTGGTCCCATCACCTCATGGGAAATAGATGGGGAGACAGTGGAAACAGTGTCAGACTTTATTTTGGGGGGCTCCAAAATCACTGCAGATAGTGACTGCAGCCATAAAATTAAAAGACGCTTATTTCTTTGAAGGAAAGTGATGACCAACCTAGATAGCATATTAAAAAGCAGAGACATTACTTTGCCAACAAAGGTCCATCTGGTCAGGGCTATGGTTTTTCCAGTGGTCATGTATGGATGTGAGAGTTGGACTGTGAAGAAAGCTGAGCACCGAAAAGTTGATGCTTTTGAACTATGGTGTTGGAGAAGACTCTTGAGAGTCCCTTGGACTGCAAGGAGATCCAACCAGTCCATCCTAAAGGAGATCAGTCCTGGGTGTTCATTGGAAGGACTGATGCTGAAGCTGAAACTCCAATACTTTGGCCACCTCTTGCGAAGAGTTGACTCATTTGAAAAGACCCTGATGCTGGGAGTGGTTGGGGGCAGGAGGAGAAGGGGACGACAGAGGATGAGATGGCTGGATGGCATCACCGACTCGATGTGCATGAGTTTGAGTAAACTCTGGGAGTTGGTGATGGACAGGGAGGCCTGGCATGCTGCGATTCATGGGGTTGCAAAGAGCCAGACAGGACTGAACGACTGAACTGAACTGAACTGTACTAGTCTTGAGCGAGTATAAAGGCAAGTGAGTGCCCTGCGAGCTTGTCACCCACCACGCCGCCCACACTCAAATGTGGTTTTGTAAAGATGCACCTGTCCTGTGAGCAAGAGGTTCCTTTCTCCCTCTTGAAATGTGTGTCGATAGAATGAATACCTTAGATACCGTTATAGACTCATACTTGACCTGGTGTGTGATCTTCTAATTGACATTTCTTTTCTTTTTTTCATTTCTAGCTGAACTACTACGATTCTATCAAAGCTGTCATTTCAAGCTCCAACCACGAGCCCACTGCTCTAGTCATAGGTACTGCTTGCACTTCGCCGAAGTTTGCCATGTTCCCTTTTATTGTGTCAGACCCTTGGCTGTCTCCCACCTTTAGAATTTCTACATTGCAGCAGGCATCCCACACTTGAATAATAACTCCCAGTGCAGCTCAAAATGGGACATCCTCCCACTGCTGAGTTTTATAAGCCTCACTCTCGGCTACCGGGGAGGCAGAGGGAGGGTGGGCAGGCCTATCCCAGCCTTCACTCACACCCAGAGCTTGATCCATATTTGTATTTGTTGGGTTGAAATAAAAGCAAAATCCGCTTCAGGCAATCTCAGGCCATACCATCTGAGCAGCCCTAAGGTGCTACATGATATTAAATATACGGTGGTATCAACATAAAACAGTGGTCTTGAGGGCATTTGTATGAAGTAGGATTTGGAATATTTTAAGAATTCAAAAGGCACGCTTGATATAACAACTGTCAGCAATGGCAAGAGAAGACCCAGTACTTGAAGGCCTTTGGATTTTTCCGGAAGCTGGCCTTTGATCAAGTAGATTCAGAGAAAGGAGAACCCCAGTCCCTATTCACCTGTCCCTCTTCCAGGCCCAGATGCACGGCAGTCTGGACGTGGACTTGACCAGACTGATCTGGGGTCTTTGGAGTAGGAATCTGATGAGCCGGTGCTCTTCGCGTGGGAGTCATTTTGTCTGGGCCAACCAGAGGATGTATGTCCTGGCGCTGGATGGACTCCAGGAGATTGGCTGATTTAGGTTTGACCCGGGAGCCAATCTCTTTACATGGACCATTCCCCAGAGACCAGCTCATGGTCTAAAGTAGATGCGGCCTCTGACTGGTCCTGGGGCATTCTAACTAGAACACTTACTGCCAGGCCCTGCACTAAGCTCCTTCCATGCATTCTTTTATTTAATCTCCATCATGTGCTCGCTGCTCAGTGCTCAGACCCTCAGTCATGTCTGACTCTTTTCAACCCCATGGGCTGTAGACTGCCAGGCTCCTCTGTCCAAGGGATTCTCCTGGCAAGAATACTGGAGTGGTGTACCATTTCCCTCCTCCAGGGGATCGAACCCAAGTTTCTTACATCTCCTGCATTGGCAGGCAGATTCTTTACCATAACCTTGTGAGTAGATCCCACTACAAGCCTCATCTCACAGGTGAGTAAACTAAAGCACAGAATAAGTAACTTGTCCTCAGGTATTGTTCAGGGATTTTTCTTTTTTTGTCTGCCCTTGAAAAGAGCTGCAGGGCACTTGTGTACATGTCAAGTCCAAGAGGTATCCCTTAATCACAATAGTATATTTTTTTTACTTAATTTTTTGTTTTTTCTATTTTACTCTATTTAAAATAATTTTTCTAATAACTTGACACTTGAAAACCTTCTGAATTCTTCACACTTACTTTGTTAAACTTCATTCTTATTTTGTGAAGCTCTTGAAAGCATGTTGAAAAGCCTTGTCCACTAGTTCAGTGTCACTGTCATTGTATTTAATTTAATCAAGGTGATACTGGTGATGATTCCTTACATGTGTTTGGCACTTACTAACTTATAAAGAATTTTCACGTTTATCAGTGGTTCTCAGTCTTGACTGCCCTTAGGGATCTTCTGGGGTACTTTATCAAATCTGATTACTACCTAGGTCTTGCCTTCAGAGATTCTGACTTAACTGGCCTGGGGTGAAGCCTGGGCATTGGGGCTTTTGTGGGGGCGGGTGGGCTATGCTGGTCTCAGTTGCAACACGCAGCCTTCTCCAGTTGCAATATGCAGGCTCTAGTTGCCCTGAGGCATGTGGGATCTTAGTTTTACAACCAGGGATCAAACCTACATCTCCTGCATTGGAAGTGAAGTGAAAGTCACTCAGTTGTGTCCTACTCTTTGTGACCCCATGGACTATACAGTCCATGAAATTCTCCAGGCCAGAATACTGGAGTGCATAGCCATTCCCTTCTCCAGGGGATCTTCCCAACCCAGGGATCGAACCCTGGTCTTCCGCATTGCAGGTGGATTCTTTACCAGCTGAGCCACAAGGGAAGCCCAAGAAGACTGAAGTGGATAGCCTATTCCTTCTCCAGAGGATCTGCCCAACCCAGGAATTGAACCGGTGTCCCCTGCATTGCAGGTGGATTCTTTACCAACTGAGCTATCAGGGAAGCATTGGAAGGTGGATTCTTAACCACCTGACCACCGGGAAGTTCCTGGGCATTGGGACTTCTAAAAGTTCTCCCAGTGATTCTAATATGTGGCCAAGGTTAAAAGCACTGTCCAAATACTGTGGCTGAGGCACCAGTGTTTTTTAGATACTTCCCAGTGACTTTAATTTGCCAAGGTCGAGAACCACTCACATGTATTTATTATTTGATCTTCACAGTAGGAGGTGAAGTATACCTGTGTGCACTCCCATTTTACAAATGAGGATACATAAGTTTAGAGAAGTTTGCCTATCAGGTCACTTAGCTGGAAGAGGTGGAATTGTGCCTTTACTTCAGTTTTCCTGACCCCAGTGCCAGTATTCCACCTTTCATTCCCTAGACTTGGACTGGTAAGGCCCTGTCCCTCAAGTCCTGGGACTTGTTTTGGGACAGCCTCATTTCAAAAGGACAGGGAAGCCTGGTGTGCTGCAGTTCATGGGGTTGCAAAGAGTAGGACACAACTTAGTGACTGAACAAAAATAACGACATTTCCAAAGGAGATTGTGAACTTGGAGCAAAATAAATCTCTGAATCCTCATCACTCACCCTAGGGTGGTGAGAAAGTGTTAGCTGGCAGAGGCTGCCTTTGATCTCTGTGATCTCTGAGTGGGGTCCCTGTATACCGGGGCAGCGGCAGTAGAATTTCTACATGAGATCGTCTTTCATTTGCTGCAGTGATCTTCACCTTTTCCTCTTGACCATCCTAAATGCCCTCTCCCTCTTCCTCCTAGATCCATCCCTGGCCCCGCTCCTGGATTTTAAGGGCCTGATTTCACCAAGCAATGCATTTGTAATGGATAAAATATTTAACACCATCTTCAGAGACTCAAAAGTCAGCCACCCACATCATGATGAGTCTTTCTTTTATGAAGCCTTTCAGCTGAGCTGTGCCTGAGCATTTCTGAGCTGTGCAAAAACTGAGATCTTAGGGGTTTTTTTCCTCCTCCTTTCCTGTAGAATCTTGTTCCAGTGGCCACTGAACATCTTGGAGAATCAGTAATGAGTCATGTCCAAGGTCTCTGCTGCCTGTGAAACACCTTCTTGCTTCTTCTTGACAGAAATCTGACAGGAACTCCATCCACCTCTGATTCACAGCCTTGGAACTCATATTATCTTTCAAGGAAAGCTCCCTTTATCAATTTCTGATTCACTGACATTTAAATCACCAAAGTGTTAGCAAGAGATGTGCTATAAGAAGTTTCTTGGGAATTTTCATTAGACTTTCTGGGAACTAGGAAATTATGATTTTCTAGAAGAGTAATGGATATGAATCTTAGAAAACTGAAAGTCAGCCTTCAGAAACTGCTCAGAATTCAGTGTTTGTTATGGCAGAACAAAATTCAATGAATCAGAAGGAGGGTCTCTGGGTTCCAGCCCCAGCTCTGCCACTCACAGAGCTGTGACCTCAGGCCTTGCTTCCCTCTCCAGTTCAAAAAGGAAGTTGGACACAAGGGTCTGTCCAGCGCAGATCTGAAGACCCTCATTCTCCTGTGAGACCCCTGTCCATCCTCTCTCCTCCTTCTCACGTCATGGGAAGCAGGGGCCGCTGCAGTTGCTGACAGCTCTAAACCAGTGTGAAGTGTCGAGACCTAGATAACACTAGCGCAGAAAGAATTACTTCACCTCGATCCCCTGTCCACATTGTCAGAGTTTCTGTGTGTTGTGGGCATTTATGATGTGCCTGGGATGGGACTGGGATGAGAATGTGGGTGAAACTTTGGAGCAAAACTCCTGGGAAGCATTGTTTCTACTTGCCCTCTCTTTTCCCTGTCCTTTCAGTATTTCTAAAACCCACTCCAGCCTGGCTTTGTCCCTGCCATGTCACCAAAAGCACCTTTGTAAGGGCCACCAATGCCCCTCTTGTTGCTGAGTCAGTGACCCATCCTCATCCCATTTGTTCTCTTAACACTTGAAGCTGCAGGTCACTCAGCTTCCTTCCTGTATGCCTTCTTAAAAAATATGATTTATTTATTTGGCTGCACCAGCTCTTAGTTGCAAGCATGTGGGATTAGTTTCCTGACCGGGGATTGAACCCAGGTCCTCTGCATTGGTAGTGTGGAGTCTTAGCCACTGTACTACCAGGGAAACCCCCTGGTGTTTTGGCTTGAGAGATCCAGCCTCTCTTGGTCTCCCTTCCATCCAGCTCTTTGCTGGATGACTTCTCTGACTCCCTTACTTGCTCGCTCCATGATATAATGTCGAGGGCCTAATGTTGGAGGCCCTAGAATTTGATCCTCAGTTCTTTTCTCTTTCACATCTGCATCACTCTCTTAGTGATGTTATCAAATCCCAAATGCACATCCCCCTGAATTTCAGTTTGGTACTTGTTATGTCTAAAGGATCTCACAGACATCAAAGTTAAGCCCAAACCTGAATCTAGATCATCTTCCTCAGGCAGTCAAGCTCATCTCAGTTGGCTCTAAGTTTATCCTTCCAGTTGCTCTGGCCAGAATCTAGCAATCACGCTTGACTCCTCTCTCTCTCTCTCACAACCCGTTCTGACCTGTTGATCCCACCTTCATTATACACCTGGAATTTGGCCACTTGTCCCCAGCCCAACTACTACCATCTCATGAAAGTCACTGACTTCTCTTCCCTGGGCCACTGTTTCCATCCTGCCCCTGTAGTCTATTCTCCACACATCGGCCAGAGATATCCTGTAAAACGAAAAGTCTGATCTGTGCACATCCTGCAGTGGGCACCCAACTCACTCAGTAAAAGCCAAGTCCTCCGGAGCCTGTGTGCCAACCCAGCCCTTACATCTCTGGCCTGGTCCACTTCCTTCCCTCAGTCTCTCTGTGCTAGTCATACAATCTTCTTGAATTTATTTAGGATCTTTTCACTGCTTCTTCTCTGTGCCTAGAAAATTCCCCCTCAAATGTCTGCATTGCTCACTCCCTCAGCTCTTCGAGGTCTTTGCTCAAACTTCTCAGTGAGGCCATCTTGTCCACATTATTTTACAATGGAACAGCCCAGTCGCTGCCCTCAGCGTTCCCTATGTTTCTTACCTTGTTCTGCCCTTGTTTAAATCCATGCATTTAATCACCTCCGAATATGCTATATGATTTATCTGTTATGTTTGTTGCTTGTGGTCTGTCTTCATCAGAAGACAAGAGGCTTGAAGGCAGGAGTTTTGTCTGTGTTATTCACTTTTTTGTCCAAAACACTTAGAATAGCACACGGCACATAAGTAGGTGCTCAATAAATATTTATTGAATGGATTTCTTTATGAAGTCAGAGTACATAACAGATCCATCTCTCTCCCAAAGCAGTGCTCGAGGCCATACACACCAGGAAAGCTGAGTCTGTAGTGACGAGCTTGTCAGGCGTTTCCTCCTGTGCCCTCTCCTCCCATCTCCCCACCCACGCCCCCTGACACACCCCACAGTGTCCTACCCCTGTGTCACTGCTCAGCCGGATATCTATGTGTCCCACACACTCACACACACTCTCACACACTCTTCTGCTGTGCTATAGGACTCGTCCCACCCCACCCCTAAATGGTCCCTAGGGACAGTAACCCCATCAGGAAGACAGTAGATGGTTCACACCATCCCACAGTCCCCTTCAACTCAATTCTAGCTTCTATTTCTGGTCTGTCCCCTTCCGCAGCCCCTAAGGGACTGCCCTTTACATACTCCTGAACTTCAAAACTCAGCTTCAGGTCAGCCAGCTGTCCCCAGACAGGATCGCCTCCAGCAAGAGGGAAAAACCTTAACAGAAGAGACCAACCTGTCACAGAGGCTCTGCGTGAGGCACAGGAAGCGCTTTCAAGTGCATTTGCTCCCTTGCAGTGAAGGAAGGCAGGAATTGCTTGCTTGTTTTCATTATTCATGAACATGAAAGGGGACATGTCCTGGGCAAGGCCATAGACAGACCAGGCTGGGCCTCGAACTCAAACCTGAGCAGCGTTAGGTTCCACCTAGTGACGGCCGATCTGTGGGCTCCTGCCACACTGAAGGAACAGATGGAGTGGAGGGAATGAAGTCCAGGGAGGGATACGCAGGAGAGGCCACCTCCAAACAGGAAGAATAAGGATCTGAGCTTTGCGGAGGACACAGTCCCATCAGTGCTGACCCCCTGGGATGCTCTAAGCCCATGACCATGAAAGTGGCCTATGGCTCAGCCCTGATACCAGCAGCTGCAGTGACAGCCAGAATTCACCAGGACCCCAGCACCTGAAGACTTAGCTGCTACTTAGTGTGCTGAGATCTGAGCCCTCCTTGAATCTGCTCTCAGTTTCCATGGTGACTGCTTAAACTTTTCATCATCCTTCTTTCAGACCTTGGGGGAGAGCAATGCTCTCTGGTTTCCATGACAACCACTTAAACATGTATCTCTTTCTGGCTTGGTTGGAAAAGAACCACTAGAGCTCATGCAAATGAACTGGCTGCTCTCCCTTCCCTTAAAAAAATTAAAAATAAAGTGACACACCTGCTTAGATGTTTCAGATCTCTGCTCACAACAAGAGGGGTGAAAGTGTTGAACTGGTGTTTGTGGAGGGTTTGCTGCATTGCTTTGACATTTCAAGTGCTCAGATAAGGCAGGCACACACTGTCATCTGAAGTAATTATCTACACTCAGCACTTGTCTTCCCCTCCCCTCTGCCTAGCAGATGAAAGAGCTGCAAGTTCAATCCTGTTTACCTTCCCTGATGCATGCTACAGGAGAAAGGAAGGATGGGGCCACAGGGACCACCCGACCCAGCCCTTGGCCACTGTGGGGAGGAGCCATGGAGGGCAGGGTCTTCACCTCAACTCACTGTCTATAAACCAGCCAGGGATGACTCTGGACTCGGGTTATATAGCCTCAAATAATGTGGATGTCAGAGACCCCGGTTCAGAAATGACTCTGCTTCCCTATTGGAATTCAGGGAATGGAGAACAGCCACGGGACTCTGAAGAAGAGAAGCTCTGAAGTGGAAAGAGGAGGGCTCCCTTCCCCCAACTGTGACACCCGCCCGCCCTCTCTTGTACAACACGCCCTAACCCAGAGGCCCCGAGAAACAGCCACAGACAGAGTTAAAGCATGTTTTAAAACTGGTCACCAACATGTAAAATTCTGGCAATATCCAGTGAAAAATGGAGATTTCCCACTTCTATGGGAAAATGGGCAGGGCTGCCTCACGAGGGTCCTCTGAGTTGCAGTAGCACCACACCTGGGAGGTGGAAGCCTCCAGTTGCCTTGAGGGAACTTTCCTGAGTAGCGTGTTCTTCTCCCTGAGTCCTGGAAGAAAGCTGAGTTGTAATTTGTGATAGCAGGCACAAGGCCCAGACCAAGCCGATAATCCTTCAGCCAGTTGCTGAAGTCACAGATGAAGAAAGAGGATTCTTACTTGGGGATAGAGGGATTGGGAGGGGGTTGGGGAGGGGGGTGAAGACAGTTGTTCTCCCACCTTCCTCCTCCAAGGTCCTTCAGGCTCCTTGGACGAGGCAGAGGTCAAGGGGGAAGTCAGACAGGTGGATGGGAAAGGCACTGGTGAGTGTATTTCGGATCTCCTTCATGATCATCTTCTGGTGAGACTATTCACCCTCTCGGGTCCTAAGACTCTTTCATCAATAGGAATTGATAAGAAGCCAGATGAGGAATACAGGCAAGCCTTTATTGGGATTGGTGCTACAGCAGGAGGAAGCAACGGAGAAGGCAATGGCACCCCACTCCAGTCCTCTTGCCTGGAAAATCCCATGGACAGAGGAGCCTGGTAGGCTGCAGTCCATGGGGTCACTAAGAGTCGGACACGACTAAGCAACTTCCCTTTCACTTTTCACTTTCATGCATTGGAGAAGGAAATGGCAACCCACTCCAGTGCTCTTGCCTGGAGAATCCCAGGGACAGAGGAGCCTGGTGGGCTGCCGTCTATGGGGTCGCACAGAGTCAGACACGACTGAATCGACTTAGCAGCAGCAGCAGCAGCAGGAGGAAGCCAAAACAAGTCACAGGTGCCTTGCTCGCTCCCCAGGACGGGGCAAGCTGGTTCCTTAAACGTGGTGAGGGTGGGGGCAGATGGGCAGGTCGGGCAGGAAGGGTGCCTTAGGTGACCTGCCCACCCCCTTGGTAGTGCTGTATGCAAGCTCATGCACAGTACCCTACTTTTGCTCTCCCCATCTCAGAAACGGCGGTTGGTTTGCAGCCTTTTTGTATCTTATAGTTCATAATTGCCCCAATTGGGCTTTCATGTAGTTATTTTGGGCTTTCCTGGTGGCTCAGTGATAAAAAAAAAAAATCCGCCTGCAGTGCAGAAGCCACAGGAGACACAGATTCAGTCCCTGGGTTGGGAAGATCCCTTGCAGGAGGGCATGACAACCCATTCCAGTATTCTTGCATGGAGAATCCCATGGACAGAGGAGCCTGGTGGGCAACAGTCCATGGGATCGCAGAGTCGGACACGACTGAAGTGACTTAGTACACATGCACCAACTTAGCACACACGCACATAAGTTATTTTTAGTCTTGTATAGTTTCTTGTATTTTTGTTGCTCAAAGAGACTTTTGTCTAGATGCAAGAACTCTAGTCAAGGGTCCTAGGTCCCAGCCTGTCTCAAAACCAACGTATAAAGCCTACAGGAAGGCCCGTGATCATTTCTGTGTGACGCTTCTGTGTGATGCTCCTATTTTATTCTATTGTTCTGTAGATTCATAAGCCCAAAAGTCATTTGAGTCATTTGACTCAAATATCTGTCAGAATAGTTGTAAATGAAATTGGCTGGTTAGTTGATGAAACCTGGAAGCCCTGATCTAGGAGTCAGATGGTGCTTCCTTGGCTCCAATGTTTTCTTGATGACAAGTGTTTAACCTCTCTATGTGTAAGTTTTCTCACCTGTAAGGTAGCGGTAAAAGTGCTTACCCCACTGAGTTTCTTTGAGGCTCAAACAAGATCATGTATGGGGAGGCTCTGACCCAATGCCTGGCACTCAGTAGAGATTTGGGGAAACCTTGCTTTTCTTACAATATCATTTTCATTCTTCAGACTATCTAGGGTTTAACACCTGGGGTAAAAAAGAAGAAAACACTGTCATCACTGAAAATGAGCCTGAGATCTTTAAAAACTAGTAACTTGTCCAAAAATTGACTGATCATGTTGAGAAACTGTTTTGCTTTTCTGTGAATATTTTTAGGGTGCACTATGGGAACAACAAATGTCAAGCAAAAGATGAAAGAGATAAAGGATGTTGGGGAAAATGTCAAAGCAAGAAAAGACCAAGTATTCCTCGGTTTGCCCCAAAGGCGAGCAGGATGTGATCAAATGGTTTTCTGCATCCACAAAGGAGTCAAGGCATTTACGTTCTGCAAGGGAAAGAATTTGCTATTGACAGGTGGAATGGATCAGATAATTAGAGTCTGGAATCCTTATCTGCCTGGGTAAGTTTTCTTTCTCTCTCCAGCCAAGGGTGCCCTTGACCTCATAAGTACAGGAGAGCAGGACTGAGGATCACTAAAATTCCCCTTTACTTTAAGAGCCCCTGTCCAAAACTGATCTCCCAGACACACAACCCAGGAAATTTCTGCTTGTGGCTCTTACAAAGTCATTTTGGGGGGTTAATAAGCAACTCATTTAAAATGCAAATAGCTTGCAAAGACATAGAGATCGTATAAAACCATCATTCACTCACAAATGGAAGGATTTTCTTTGATCAGATTGCTGTCTTACCTACGATGTATGATGATCAGTTGTAGAGAGTGATTAAGGATTTTGATCTGCAATCAGTGTCCCTTCTGTGCGCCTCACTCAGGTGGCCCTAAGCTTACCCTCACTTCTCTGCTGGAGTTGTGTAGCCACGTCTAACTTAAGGACTCCACCACCCCTGAAATATAGCAGAATTGACCTAAGAAAACAGGGATTCTTCTGGAAAGCCTGAAACTGGGGTAGCCAGGGTAGCAAGCTGTTTAATCAGAAGAGCAGCCTGTTGCCATCACCCCTTCAGTGTGTAATTATCATACTCCTGAGAGTGACCCCCACCTTCATGTGGGTCCCTGCAGAACAAGTCTCAGTAATGCTTTCTTGGAAATAACAGAAATCGTCACTTTACTGAGCACCTACTTGGTACCGGGCCCTGTGCCCCATATTCATTCTCTCTAACCCTCACATCAACTCCATTTACCAAGGAAGAAACTGAAGCTCAGAGGAGCTAAGTAATTTTGAGGTACTAATGGCAGAATTAGGATTCAAATGCAACTTGGTTGCTAAAAGCTGTGTCATTTCTGTTGACAAGTGTTGAAGAAGGAAGGAGAGGAGGAAAATGGGGAGTTGATATGGGGTTTTGAGTAAGAACCAGTCACCTACAGAAAGCCTAGGTTACTGCTGAGCCTCTGCACAGACATCAGTGAGGTCCTGCCAGGTGACCCCTGCCCCCTCAGCTGCTGGGCAGTGCTCCAAGGCAGTGAGCTCATGAATCCAGCCTCTGTCCCGCCTCTGTCCCTTTCTAACGGAATGATCCTGAGCAAGGGCTGCAGCCTCCAGTTTCTCTTCAGCAATAACAAGAATATCCACTCCTGGGTTAGCAGCAGTAGTAGTTGTTGTTCAGTGAGCTAAGTCGTATGGACTGCATTCCCATGGACTGTTGCCCACTTGGCTTCCCTGCCCTACACTGTCCCCCATAATTTGCTCAAACTCATGTCCATTGAGTTGGTGATGCCATCCAACCTTCTCATCTTCTGTCATCCCCTTCTCTTCCTGCCCTCTGTCTTTCCCAGCATCAAGGTCTTTTCCAGTGAGTCGGCTCTTCGCATCAAGTGGCCAAAGTATTGGAGCTTCAGCATCAGTCCTTCCAATGAATATTCGGGGTTGATTTCCTTTAGGATTGACTGGTTTGATCTCCTTGCTGCCCACGGGACTCTTGGGAGTCTTCTGTAGATTAGCAGTACAGATCGCAAATGAGACCATCCATGCAGGGCACTCAGTGCAATGTCTGATGCCTAATAAGAAGGAAAGAAATGGAAGGAAGGAGGAAGGGAGGAAAAAAGAAACATGATTTTTCTATCCACTTCTATTACCTTAGCCTCCTGTTTGTCAGAAGATAGAAAAATTTGCTTACTTCCCAGTGACGTGGTTATAAAAAGACACTGTTCTCTCCCCATCAACCCTCAGCCCTGTGTCCCTTCTCCTCCACAGCACACGCAGCCCTGCACCCTTCAGGGCCCTGCGATCCCTCAGAACTCCTTAAAATAAACTCTTATTAGAAAGACATTCACACCAGATCTGAATACTGCATAAAGCAACAACCTGCGTGGAGTCTCTTCCAACCCCACCCTGTGCTCTTCCGAGCATATTCCTTTAATAGCGATATTGTCAGCCCTGGGAGAAAACAAAGCCCAGGGCTTCATCTCACACCGAGTTGTGTTGCTGTAACTGCATATTATCTGCTTCACTCCTTTTATCACACAAGATATATATGTGTGTCGTTTCAGAGGGAGACATAACCCTCCTCAGGCTGAGTAGAGCTGCCAGATCCGGGCCAAGTTTAGTCTTGCATTTTTATTTAGAAGCCTCAGCTAGAACTGCCTGGTGTTCATCTGTTCTTTTTCCACTCTAGAAAACCAACAGGTATGCTGGAAGCCACACAGCTCCAGTGATTTACATCCATGTGTCTGCTGAGGATAACAAGATATTTTCCATGTCCACCAACAACACTATTAAGGTATTTGCCCTGTTAATGTTTCGATGTGTTATCCAACACGGTTTCAGACATAGAAGGTATTCCTTTCATGTTTTCATTCCTCTCTCTGGAGCCTTTGAGGCCTCTGATTAGCAGATGCTCAGATGGCATTTGCTTCCATGGATCTGCTTCTGAAAGGGAGAATAGGCAAGCAGGCGAAGGGCAGCCTCTCCGAGAACTTTCTATACCTGCTGTTTTGTTGGGATGAGTAAACATCATAGCGCTGAGCCCTCTGCTTACATCCCATCCAGAGATTCCTTGTGAGAATGCAGGTTGGGGAGAGGGGGAGCTGGGGACAGAACTGGGACAGAAGGAGTCAGCAGTCCTTTGCCACTAGAGGTGATCATCTTATCTTGCAGTACACATACAGCAAGTGGGCCCTTTCTGAAATGCTTTCTCTAAGGCTCAGAATTTAAACCTTTCTGGCCTTGGCAGAGGTAGCAACATCCCTACCTTCATTTTGTTTGCCTTCATACCTTTTAATACCCAGGGTCCTGTCTGCCTCTAAAGCCCAGTCACTCTATTATCTTTGGAATACACTATTTTTTTTAGTTAAAAAAGAAGAAAAGCCTCACTGATTTGTTTCATCCATCACCTCATATGCTTTTCCAGTGAATATGACAAGTTTCCATGGCTCATCCACCTTCTTTTCTGGACTGTCACAGGGCCAGAGGATGGACGTTTAGAGCAATGTGAGTTGCTGGAACCTCAGAACAAAGATCAGATTCACTATAGATGCATAAACCGGCTCACTGACCCCTCACATAATAAATGATTGATAGACGCTGAGCTGAATTGTGTCTCTTCAGAATTCATATGTCGAAGTGTTAACCTCCAGTACTTTAGAATATGGTTGTATTTACAGATAGGGCCTATAAAGAAATTGCTGGGTTTTTGCTTGGTCACTAAGTCATGTCCAACTCTTTTGCTAAGTCATGTCCAACTCTTTTGAAACCCCATGGACTGTAGCCCACCAGGCTCCTCTGCCTGCGGGATTTCTCAGGCAAGAATACTGGAGTGGGTCACCATTTCCTTCTCCAAGGGATCTTCCCAACCCAGGGATTGAACCCAAGTCTCTTGCATCCCCTGCATTGGCGGGCAGATTCCTGACCACTGAGCCACCAGGGAAGCCCCTATAAAGAAATAGTGAAGGTTAAATGAGGTCATATTGGTGGGCCCTAATCTCGTGTGACTGATGTCCTTATAAGAAGAGGAAATCAGGACACTTAGACTGAGAGGCAGCCTTGCAAGGACACAGCAGGAAGATGGTCTTCTGCAAGCCCAGGAGAAAGGTCATTGAAGAATCCACATCTTTCGACACTTTGATTTTGGACTTAAATCTCTTACTTCACACTGTACAGAAAGGTTAACTCAAAATGGATCATAGACCTAAATGTCAAAAGAGCTACATCTACAAAACTCTTAGACGAAAACATGGGAGTAAATCTTCTTGACCTTGGGCTAGGCAATGATTTCTTAGATATGGCATCAAAAGCATTAGAGACTAAAGGAGGAAAAAAATGAGTTGATTTCCTCAAAAATAAAAACTTGTGCTTTTAAAGGACAGTATTAAGAAAGTGATTATACAACCTACAGGATGAGATAAAATACCTTAAACCATATATCTGATGAGGGACTTGCACCAAGAATACAAAGAACTCAATGCTCAGCAATAGAAGCACAAATAGTGGGGATCGGGATGGGGAACACATGTAAATCCATGGCTGATTCATGTCAATGTATGGCAAAAACCACTGCAATATTGTAAAGTAATTAGACTCCAACCAATAAAAATTAATGGAAAAAAAACAATTAAAAAAAAAAAGCACAAATAGCTTATTTTTAAATATGCAAAGTAAAAATAAATAAACAAATATATGGGCAAAGGACTTGGACAGAAAGTCCTTCAAAGAAAATATTCAAACGACCAATAAACACAGGACAAGATGCTCAACATCATTAGTCACTATGAAAAATTCAAACCACGCCCATTAGGATGGCTAACATTAAAAGCTAGATGATAACAAATATTGGCAAGGAAGTGGAGAAATTGGAACCCTTGTGGATTGCTGGTGGGAATTTAAATGGTACAGCCACTTTGGAAAACATTTTGGTAGTTCTTTAAATGTTAACCAGAAAGTTAACATATGACCTAGCATTTCCACTCCTGGGTTTATACCCAAGAGAATTGAAAACATCTGTTCACAAAAATACTTACATATGGATATTCATAGCAGCATTCATGACAGCCAAAAAGTAGAAATAAACCAAGTGTCCATGAACCGAGGAATGGATAAACAAAATCCGATCATCCATACAATGGAATATTATTTAGCAACAAAAAAATAGAAATGAAGCACTATCATATGGTACAACACATAAAACATGAGAAGCTCTAAGTGTTGAGTGAAAGCCAGTCGCAAAGGGCTGTGTACTGTGTAATTCCATTTATATGAAATGTCCAGAGTAGGCAAATTCAGTGACAGAAATTAGCTTAGTGCTTGTCAGGGGGTGGGGTGAGACGGGAATAGGGGGTAGCAGTTAATGGGTATGGGGTTTCCTTTTGGAGGAATGAAATTTTTTTGAAATTAGTGGCGATGGTTGTACAACTCTGTAAATATGCTAAAAACCACTGAATAGTAAGCTTTAAAATGCAAATTTTGTAGTATGTGAATTAAATGTCAATAAGGCTGTGATTTTTTTTTAAGAAGAGAGGGAGTGAGGAGTCAAGGATGACACCAAGATTTTAGGTCTGTGTTGAGGAAGGTGGTGGGTGAGAGGAGCGTAATGTCAGGAGCCCAGTTGTGGATGTGCTGGAGACAGTTGTCCTGAGCGAGGGGAGATGTCAGGGCTGGAGATACGAATTTGGGAATCAGCATTTAGATGGAATTTTAAGCCATCGAGTAGATGAGATCATAAAGGGAGCATGCTTGCATGCTTAGTTGCATCCAACTCTTTGCAACCCTTTGGACTACAGCCTGCCAGGCTCCTCTGGCCATGGGATTTTTCAGGCACGAGTACTGGAGAGGGTTGCCGTTTCCTTCTCCAGGGGATCTTCTGGCCCGAGGATCAAACCCGCATCTCCTATGTCTCCTACACTGCAGGCAAATTCCTTACCTGCTGAACCACCAGGGAAGTCTCATAAAGGGAGCCAGAGTGGGCAAAAGAGAGAAAAGCCCTAAAGACTGAGAACAGGGGCCCTGTGACTCTGGGATTTTACTGTTTGTGGGGTCCAGCTTGGCTCCCATGTAGTGAGCTTAGAGTGCATCTCATGGCAATGAAGAGCATATTTATATAGAATTAGGTGTTGAGATCACAGTCAGGGATACAACCAGGACTCAAACTCAATTCAGTCCTCCAAGAAAAGCTGATTAAAATGGTAAGATTTATGGACTTTAGTTTTTGATTTATTTTGAATACCAAATCCATCCAAAGGCATTCTCCAAGGCCGCAAAGTTGGAGATTTCATATTTTTCATTCACTTTTTTTTTCAAAACTTGCTACCATCAGATAATCATAATTCTGTATGTGAGGACACGTCTTCTATCCTATTTCTTTTCCTAGCTCCTCTCCATTTTCTTCCAATCTAAACTCATGATGACAAGATTAGCATCTTGCCTGTGATGATTCAGGCATATTGAATCACTTCCCAAAGTGTGTTTAAAATATATTGAAATCCTATCTTGGAAATAGGGTGTGTAATTTATTTCAGAATATATTATTCCTATCAAATAAAAACTAATCAACTAGGAAGCAAACAGCTAAATTTCTAGCATGCCTGATCAGATAGTCTTCATTCTTTGGTTGATTGTTTTTTTAGCCCAAATATTTCATGTCTGTAAATCATGGGGACCCACAAAATGTTTCAGGAGTCTGCTAGTTTCTGGCATTCTCTAAAGAAGAGCAAAGTGACAGATTCAGATTTCCATTTTCACTTGTTATTTTTTGTGCATTTAATATTGCACACCACAAAAAGAGCTGTTTTATGTCAACAAGAATTAGGGTGGAAAGAAAGCTATTTCTTGGAAGGAAGATAGCATGGTGTGTTAGTTAAGGTAAGGCTTGCCACTGTAACAGATAAACCCTTATTTTCCATAGGTTGAAACAACGTAAGTTTATTTCTGTCTAGTGTAACAATCCAGTGCTTCTGGTGAGGGGCACTTTTTCTCCCTTCAAGAACAGGGCTGTCCGGACTTTCCTAGCAGTCCAGCCATTAAGACTCCCCGTTTCCGTTGCAGGAGATGATAGTTCAGTCCCTAGTCTGGGAACCAAGATCCTGTGTGCCACACAGTGCAGGCAAAAAGAATTAGTGGTGAACAATAATAGTATTATTCTAGCCATATTGTACCATTTTCTAGCACTCCATCTTTTATTAAATGTTTAGATTCCTTAAAACAATTCTATAAGGTAAATGCTACTATTATTCTCCCCATTTTACAGATGAATAAACTGAGGGAAAGCAAGTGTAGTTATTTGTCCAACACCACACAGTGATTAGGCAGTACAGCTGGGACTCCAACCCAGGGATGGGGGATTATGCTGTCAACCAATAGTCACCCCGAGGTTTCTTGCCTGTGTCCTCCAGGGATGGGTTTTAGGGACCTATAGGAAGAAATGGGGGCATATCTTGGGGGCAGCAGTAGCTCTGGGCCACAGATCAGACCCATACTGTGAGCCCCCACGGAGGAAGCTATGTCTATGGAAGAGAAGCTTCTCCTGGTGGGAAAGTAGAGCACTTAGCCACAGTTGCCAGGCAGCTTCATCCTGGCAGAAGGGCTCAGGAACTCAGTCCCCACTTCCTGCTTCCTTTACAGACAACTACTTTTCCTTTGGGGGAGGTGGGAGGGGGGGCAATGCGTGAACTTTGCACAAGCCTAAGAGAACCCCCAACAGGTGACGGCTTTGGAAACCCAGCAAAACAGGCTAATCAAGAGCTCTGATCATTTTTTTCTCACTTCCTCCTCAGATCTGGGATCTGGAGACCAACAGCTGCTTGTTCACTGCGTCCTCCAAAGCCAGCGGCATTCGGGGTGAGCCCGGGGCCTGCCTCTATCTCCCCGGTCCTGGAGCCCTGTGTGTGGCCGCTGATATCCTAGCACTCCTGCACCTGAGGCTGAGGTAGGAGGGTGTCCTCTGGGCCCTGGCAGTCAGCTCTCCAGAAGGTCCTGCAGAGCCCAGTGCAGCTGCATAGGACCTTCTACCTAACAATCCGGAGCTAAGGACTCTGTGTGAGCCCCCGGCTGTACGCCCCACACCCTAGAGCACAGTGTATATCTGGTGAGCTCTCCCTAACATGCCCACGGGTAACTCTGACACCACCTCCCTATATCATCCTGAAGACTGAAATCCATCCCTTGAGCATATTCCACCCACAAGCCCACCCCCATAGGAAGCTGTCCTGGAAACCCCGAGGCTGCTTACTCAGTCCTGAGGCATCAGCCTCCTTGCAGCCCCACAGTCCAGCAGTGCCCATACCTGAAGCCCCCGTCCCTCAAGCAGGGCGGCCACTCGAGGACACAGAGGGCGCTGCTGGGTCATCACTCCAGCCAGGCCTGGAAGGCAGGCTCTTCACTCAAGAGGCCAAAATGACCAGCTGAAAAACGGGAGCATCTCTCAGCCAAACTGCTGTTTGTTCTACATGGTATCACTGTGTAGAACAAACAGCCTGCTGGGTTGATTTTTTTTGGAGCAAAGTGTCTGAAATTCCACCTCACGGCAAAAATAGCCTCTTCTCTAGCGCCAACACTTGAATGCCAGATACTGTCTGCCGTCCCTCGCTCCATCTCTGGGGAGCTTGTGATGTTGACCAGGTCAGCCAACAGCCTCCTGTGGTCTCATCTGTGATGTGCGGCGACTCTACTCCCAAAAGTTCTAATCATCCTTATGCCAAGTCCAGCTTTGCCCACACTGAGACTCTTCCGGCACTAAGTCTTAGGTTTCGGGTCCCCCGATTCCTTGTGAGTGGCCCAGGCTTGGGGCTGACCATCTCAGGGCACTGAGGGAGTGAAGGCTGGTAACCAACATTTGGTTCTTCAGTGTCCACTGCATGCCAGCCTTTTACCTCCTTCCCCACACCTCTTCCTCACAAAGTTTCTATAAAGGATTCCATTTTACAGATGAGGCGATGAGTGCAAAGGGATTGGGTGGCTTAAGAGGCAAAGTCCAAGGGCACAGGTGAGCTCTCTGCCCCTGGGTGCCAGTGGGAGGCACTCTGCAGGGCCTCCCGGGACCTGGCCTGGTCTTAAGGGAAAAGCACTGCCATTCAGGCTTAGGGACTCAGAATGGGACGATACAGTTTGTGTTTGTTTGCGGGCAGATGTGAATTAATAGGGAAGAAGGTCCACCCTGCAGTCTCGTGAAATCACACTCCTTCTTGCCCCATCAAGGAGACATGGTATCTCACAGTTCTCACGGTCAGTGGATGCTCCTCATTGCACACCCATCCGGTTATGTGAGGTCCTGCGCTAAGGACATCACGTCGGCCCTCTTTGTCCACGGGTGCTGCATCAGCACAGTCAACCAACTGGAGAGGGAAGAAAAAAATTTATTTTAATTCCAGAAGTCTCCAAAAAACAAAAGGACCCCCAAAGTTGAATTTGCCACATATGGCAACTATATATGTAGCATTTAAATTGTATTCATTTTTATAAGTAATTTGGAGATGTTTTAAAGTATATGAAAGAATGTGCATAGGTCATATGCAAATATTATGCCATTTTACATAAACAACTCAAGAACCCATGGATTTTGGTGTGCTTGGGGGTCCTCAAACCAACCCCCCCACCACAGATACTGAGGGATGACTATATATATGGTTTCTCATTTAATCCTCAAAACAATGCTTTAAAGTAGATACCATTATCCCTATTTAATAGATCTTAAAAGTAGAGTTTTGAGCAGCTAAGTGACTTGCCCAAGGTCACAGACCCATCATTTGAGTGTAAGACTACCCTCTTAATCAAGCGATCGATGTGTCGTCCTGGGTATGCATGTTATGCACTCAGTTCAAGTTTTCATCCTCTTTCTCTCTCTGTTTTTCATGAACAAGTTCTCCCCACGAGCCTCACCCAGTGGTTTCCCACAAGGAACCTGTTGTATGCTGCCGGTACAACCCCACATTCAGGCAGGTGATCATCTGCTCAGAAGCATCTGTAAGTGTCAAGTGGTAGTCTGTTTAGCAATGATGTGTTTGCAAGCGTGGCCCCACTGTCCTCACCTTCACGGGGAACAGAATGTCCTGGGGACAATCTGTCTCTAGAAGTGAAAAAGGAGAGGTTCAGTTCTGCTCTGCTGACCACCTGTAGTGTTTGGACACTCTTCCGTGAATGCTCACATGGATGGAAGAGCCCACAGATTCTGCAGGGGCTTGCAGTGTGAGCTATTTGGAAAGACAGTCTGGTCCTATGGAATGGTTACGACTTCATAGCAATGCTCTTGTGTGGTATAGGATGATCAATGTACCCCTAACCCACTGTGAGTCTAATCTGAGAATGAGGGTTCAGAGCTTGCCATCTACTTCCCCTCTCAGCAGGGCTCCTGAGGACCCCACTGGCCCCACCCTGGAGGACCTGCACAGTGTCTGGCCCACAGGAGGGGCCATAATCAGTAATATTTCTCCTTGAACAAGGAACAAGAGCAGGGAAACACAGACACCCCACAACTCATGTTTTTCTGTCCTTGAGGCAATGGGAGGGCACATCCCAAGTACACTGGTGCTGCTGAAATGTCCTGAAATCTTCTACTGTTAGTTCAATCACTTCCTTTGTTATTGACCTGGGCTCTAGCATTGCACATGAGTCTCCTTGGGCGTGTGCCTGTGACCTCTTCCCTCATTCCTGCCAGAGCCTGGTGCACCCTGTCTTTAGGATTTATAGCATCAGGAGCATCATAGCCCGGACACGTCCTCTTCCTGTTCACACTCACTTCAGCTGCACTCCCAGCATCTCTTTTTGTCAAGCTTCTGCTCCAGAGATGAGTGGTCATCATGGTCTTATTAAGTACCAAAAGAAGTAGATTACCTGATCTCTTGGTCAAAAATTTTTTATGATGACTCAGTCTCAGTTCATCTCAAAGAAAGTGGGTTCCTGCATAGTTTGGGTTCAAACTTATAGAGAAGCATTTATCTTCCAGATTTAGCAGAATCACCTCTGACTCCAAGGAAGTCAGCCTTATCACCCTTCTCAGCGTTCTGCACATTCCTGCCCCCTGGCTCTGTGCAAACTTTTCCCATCTCCACCCTGGAATTTCCTGCTTCCTGCTCTTTTCCTACACACACATAAGCAACCGTTCAAGGTCCAACTCAAGTCCTGTCTCCACCAGGGAAACTTTGCCTTCTCCACCCTGACTTGTGCGGGCACCTCCCTCTTCCTGATCACCCACTGAGCCTTCTGTATGGTGTTCTGCTCGGTTTCATGCGTGCAAGCCTCACCTCTAAACAGTTTCTTCAGGCCTTTGAGGGCAGGAATCAGAGCACCTATGTTTCCCTCTTCTTTCCTTCTTAATCTGTCAAAACCCTTCTTATTCTTTAAGGCACAACTCAGATACCAGCCCCTGTAACAGTCCTAGATCCCCTCCCACATCCAGGCAGAATGAATGGCTCCATTAGCGTTTGGGCTCCTAATTCTGTGCTAACACAGCCTGCCTCCCTCAATGGCATTACACTGATATGCAAGTCTCCCCCAGTGGTGGGTGGTAAGTAGAGGTTGAATTGAGATATAAATACTCTATAATTATAACTGTATTAGGCACATGCTGGTAATAAACACCCCTATACTTACTGAATTAAATTATTGATTTAAGTGTTTGCTCACCTTGCAAATCTGTTGCTGTGTGAAATCTTTGTAGCATAGTCATGCCCATTATCACAATCCTTGACATCTAGACTCCATTGCCCAAGATCTTGATAAGGCCTGAATTTATGAATACCACTATATCACATTGTATTCATTCATTTGTATAAACTGAGCACTAGGGACCACCAAATTTTGACACCTTCAAAATGCTTATAAGCTGCACAATGAAGATTAACAGAGTTCAATGAAATGTTTACAATACATGTGAACTGCAACTTAACACATGCATAGTTACATGTAATACCAAAGTTTATCAGAATAACAATTTTGGGGACTTCCTTGGTGGTCCAGTGGTTAGGACTCTGCTTCCACTGCCAGGGGCACAGGTTCAATCCCTGGTCTGGGAACTAAGATCCCACCATGCCATGGCACAGCCAAAAAATTTTTTAAAAAAACTTTTAAAGATGATTTTCATTCTAAGAGTGCTCAAGAGATGGGGTGAAAAGAAAGTAACTGCAAGACTGGAACAAGCTGGACTGAGCAAAGCTTTAAAGCTGAGGGTTTATATATCCTTCCCAGAAAATGTGTCATCTCTCCTATTCAGCTTTGCTTTGGTGGTAAATAAATTTGGCTGCTCAAAATTCAATTCACACCTGTCTTCTCTGAGTATATGGTCAGGAGATTTTTATCCAATGCTACTAAATTTTCTGATCTTCTCAGTCAGTACTATGGACTGAATTGTGTTCCCCTCAAATTCATGTGTTGAAGTCCTAATGCTCAGTACCTCAGAATATGGTTGTATTTGGAGACAGTCTTTAGAGAGGTCATCAAGTTAAACTGAGACTGTGAGGGTGGGCCCTAATCCAATCTGACTGGCGTTCTTATAATGAGAAGAAATTTGTACACGTAAAGAGATGCTTGGGTTCAGAGGCACAGAGAAAAGACCACATGAGGACTCAGTGAGAAGGTGTCCGTCCACAAGCCAAGGAGAAGCCTCGGAAGAGACCAAACCCTGCTGGCAACTTGATCTTGCACTGTGAGAAAATACATGTCTCTTGTTTATGGCCCCAGTCTATGGTATTTTGTTAAGGCAGCCCTAGCTAACAAACACACTCAGGTAAGCCAACTTGTATTAAAAGTACAGAAACCTTCAGAGTAAATGCTCATCTTTCATCTGTGACACTAGACCTCTAAATGTAAATTCTCTCTAATTTGATAGCCAGTGTCTCCAGGCTGCTTTTTTCAACTTCCTGTTACAGGTGGTGATAGTATGGGACTTTGAAACGGGAAGACTGTTGTCTGAATTTACTGAGGCTCCTGGCACTGCTGGAATCACCTGTCTGACCTTTGACTCCAGTGGAAGAAGGTATGTGCTTTCCCCAGCATCTTCTACTGTTTGGCAGGATGACCTCTGACTTCTGTCCTGATGGAGGGTTCTGCTTTTTAGGCTGGTTACTGGGGGCAGAGATGGTTGTCTGAAAATATGGAGCTACAACAGTGGACATTGTCTGCACACTCTGAAACAGTGAGTCACCTCCTACCAAGGGTCCCCATAAAATAATAACACACATTAGGCATTTGGGGCAAATGCAGGAGAAATCAAATGAGACAGAACCTAGGATGCATGTAGCAATGTTATATCCTTTCTCTCTGGTATTTCGTCGCCACTGACTCTAAACTACTGGGCAGGAGGGACATACTTCACATATGTTTGTGCTCCCATCTATAACCTGTGCATTTGTTCCTTCACTGCCTGAAATAGACCTGGATTCTTTAAAAAGTTTAACCTGGGACTTCCCTGGCAGTCTAGCGGTTAAGACTTTGCCTTCCATTGCAGGGGGTGTAGGTTTCAATCCCTTGTCAGGGGGCTTAAATCCCACATACCTCACAACCAAAAAACCAAAACATGAAACAGAAGCAATGTTGTAACAAATTCAACAAATGCTTTAAAAACAGCCAGGCTCCTCTGTCTATGGGATTTCCCAGGCAAGCATACTGGAGTGGGTTGTCATTCCCTTCTCCAGGGGATCTTCCCAACTCAGGAGTTGAACCCAGGTCTCCTGCATTGCAGGCAGATTCTTTATCCATCAGCTATGAGGAAAGCACCTGCCCCCACCCCCAAAAAAAATCTTTAAAATATTTAATTTTGCTAAAAATTTTAAATATCACATAAGTCAAACATCACAAAGTCTAGATGAATTTAGATGAACTAAAAGCAAGTCTTTTTTTATGTGCCATTGTGATCTTTTTTTCAAGGTTGCTTATTCCCTTTGTTCACGTGCTGGGTCTATTCTTGGTAAAATTTCCGCAATTCTGGCCTGTGAAACTATGAGGAAAATCAGAGGCAAACGTTCTTCAACTATCGGAGGATATAAACAAAGTCCAAGTAAATAGGATAAAAATTGCTCAGCGCAATGTGTGTGTGGTTCCTAGTTTTGCCTGTGACTCCATGAGTTTGTTGCTGGTTCACTGTCAATAAGTGTCAGGCAGTCTGCAGGAGGTGAGCCTCTTCCCATGGCTGAGCCAGGGCTGAATCCACCTTTTAGGGCAGTGAGAGTGGCATCAGCTGTGTTTTGATGGCTTGGAAAGACACCTAACTGTGGTCTGAAAACCAGAAAGTAAGTGCTGAAGTTTCCCCAGTCATCAGTTGGATTAAGCCAACATGTGTAAACTGATTCAGGAGCTAATAAAGAAAAAAAAATTTATCTTATTTACTTGGACTTCATTTATACTCTTATATGTACTTGGACTCTAAGTTGATAATATTATCTTTCTAGATGGAGAGCAAGGTGAAGTCTGTGATTGCACCTACTTGGAAGTGAACCAAAATAAGTGAGTTACATTCAGCTTGAATATAAGAGAGACAACTTTGAATATTTGGTTGGTATCCTTTTTGACACAAACTTTGTCCTAGGGAAGGATACTAAAGATAGTAAAGGGAATTTTCCAGAAGGAAATGTGTCAAAGAATTCCCCAAACTGTGGTTGCTCCCTGATGGTAATTTAGGCAACTCGTCTCTTCCAGAATATTGGAAACAATTCTCTTCACATTTTGATAATGGTTTAGAGGTAGAGATAGGAAACAGTGCGTCTTCCACCAAATGCTTTATCAAGGAATAAATCACAAACTAGAGTAGCTAAATTCAGCAGCCACAAGTCAAAGAATAAAAATCCAATGGATTCCCTCCTGAACATGAAAGCGTTAAAAAGCAGTACTTGATCCATTTCTATTTGTGTCCTTGCCTCCATGGTTCAGCCAGGCTCTCCAGACCGAGTAATCCTCAGAAGGGCAGCTGCTCATGGAACAGACCTTGGGAACAACAGAGTATCCTGTTTCTGTCCCTAATCCTTTAAGAGCCAGTTAAAAAACTGACCCTCATTTGCCAAATCATCTTTTATCTTGCTCTTCATAAAAAAACAGAAGAGGTGACTTTCTTGCTCTCTTCATTTATCACATGACATGGCAAAATCAAGCCACAGTGCTGATTCCACGCAGAAATTAAGCAAATGATAAGCTTAAGTATCAAAATGTAACCATCTGTTATTGTTCTAGGTGTATCATAGGTTGGATGGGAGAGAAGAATAGATGTGTACTTTGTAAGTGAAATGTACAGAATTACGATGTTTCAAAACCCTGCTTCCAACTGATATGCATCTCCCCACCCCCAGCCCCTGCTGAATCTTTTCTCTCTAAACACAGATTTTGGAGAAATTCTTTATACCTCTATCTGGTATAAGCCAAGCAATGATACAGAAAAAAGTGTTTCCTCCTTCCTTCTCTCCCCCTTTTCTCCCCATCTTTCCTCCCTCCTTCCCTTTAAAAAACTTCAGTTTTTCTCGTTCAGTTTCTTTAATTCTTTTCTATGGGAAGAAGCGTAATGACACTACACCCAGTTCTGATGTGTGGGGCTTTTCCCAGCAAGCCATTCTCCAACACCAGCTGGTACCCTACGGTTCTGACCCTGTCTGCCTGGGGAGAGCATCAGATTCCATGGGGCATAGTTCACTCTTCCAAGACACAGGACTCCCGGCCCTCCACTTCAGACGCCATTTGCAAGTCCTGTCCAACTGACTATAGACTAGAAGGTCCAACAACCCCCTCCTTGGATTATTTTAATTTTCTCGAGCATCACACAGAACTTAGAGAAACACTTTACTTAATGGATTATCATTTTACTACAAACGGGTATAACTCTGGGACAGACAGATGAAAGAGATGAGACAGTGAGGTATGGGAAAGGGCAAGGAGCTACCATGGTCTCATCGCTCAAGAAACTGCAAGGTTTTAGCAACTGTGTGCCAGGATGTGGGCAAAGCCCAAACAGATATTTCTTATTATAAATCACAGTATCACAGAGTACTGGGTATAAAAGCTCTCGGGGCGGAGAGGGCATCTCCGGGGATCCAAACCAGCCTCGCCCTGACATCTGCAGCTCTTCACACCTGCTGGTCTTCTCATCCTTTGTGCAGGTGGCTCCCCTCCCCACGCAGGGGCTTCCAGCTTCATCTCTAGTACCCTCACCCCTAATTGAAGATTAAACAGACTGTCAACTCTCTGGCTCTTTAAATTCTTCCTTCTCTCTCCCATCTTGTCTTTATTCCCTGTGAAAGTGTTAGTAAGTCAATCGTGTCCGACTCTTTGCAACCCCATGGACTGTATCCTGCCAGGCTCCTCTGTCCATGGAATTCTCCAGGCAAGAATGCTGGAGTGGGTTATCATTTCTTTCTTTGTGCCCCAGTCCCTCTCTAAGTGAGAAAAGGAAATAAATGCCATCTATAAGCATCTCTGTGGGAAAAAATTCTTTTTTATGACTTACAGTTGGGAAAGGGAATTAAAAGATAGGGGAAGATGAAAATTCTGACTTAAAACGGCATTTTAAATCTACCTGTGGCATTTTATTTCCCTTGCTTGCTATGCTGATGGTTCTGTATTTCCAAAGTCTTTAAACATTGTAAGTTCTTTATTCATTTGAAAGTATGGTGTATTTCACAGCCTAAGCCTAGCATCCTCAGATGATCTGCAACATGACTACCTGAGAGGTCTTGGCATTGAATTCGCCCTTTGGTTTTATAGATTCCTGGGCTGATGGCTTTTGTTTTAGCTCATGCAACAGCTATGGGTCTTATTGTGGAGGTCAAGCTATGCAGACCATCCAAGGAGAGCTTGTCAGTTGGCATATGATTTGCTGAAATGCAATCACCCAAACGTCAGGAGTGGATTGCTTTTTATTCCCACTAGCACTAGGGGAATTTGCTTTGACATTTCCAAAATCTACATCACTGGTGGAGCGAGGGGTAGGGTTGTAAAATGTGCCAGCACCTCTCTCTGAAGCTGTGAGTGTGTTGGCAGCTCATTTTACTGCTGGTACAATGTCTCCTGTTTGGCTTTGGATGCAGGACACACTGTGTGACTTTCATCACTTCCGGAAGCCACAGCCACACCGGCAAGATGACTTGGTGAGCCCTGGTCCACTGTCCGACTCTCAACCCAAACAGTGGCACTTCATGGGGATGTCATTCCCTCCAGAGGCTCACCCTGAGTCCCCTGGGCCTGCCTAGGGTGGTCACAGCATCTCAAGAGCCTCCAGTGTGGTGGGATTCATGATTGGGTCCAGGTAGAGCCAGGAGCCCTGAGCTCTAGGCAGCTGCTTCTGCTCCAGGCGGAGTGATGGCCTGTGCTCAGTTTGGGGCATGAGGCCCAGGAGCAAGTCCGCACAGCTCTCCTTGAATTCAGCCTGGAGTCCTATTGTGCAAGAATGGCAGTCCAGGACCTGCTGGGGGTGACTTTCTCCAAGGAAGCATCCACTTCCTGCTTCTGCTCCAGTGCAGAGCCATAAGCATTCACCGTGCCATCCTTGGGCAGCCAGGGAACCTAAGCAATGACATTCCTGCTGCCCCGTGGCTTGTTAGGGACCCAGAGCCAGGGAACGTCTTATAATTCTTATTGGCACTTAACCTGCCCCCAACCTTCTACAGCTTCCCAGAGCCAAATGATCTCCCTCAAAGCTGTCTGGACTCACATTGTTGTAGTACATCAAAGATCGATACAACTTTGTAAAACAGTTATCCTCGAATTAAAAATAAATTTTAAAAAATGTCTGGATGTCAAGCCATGAAGACAAGTATTAACAAAGGAAGCTCACTGTGCACAAGCATTTCCTACCAGCCAACCCCACGTGATGCCCTGTAAACATTCCAAAAGCCACAAGTCACTAGAATACAAAGTCATGAAGACAGACCTCGGCTGCTTTCTCCATTGTATCCCCAGGATGTAGCTCAGTGCCTAGCTTATATTAATAATAGGCTTTCATTCAGCCAACATGTGCCCTGCCTGTGCTGGCCACTGAGCTTGCAATGATGAGCAAAGTGGTCGTCACATGGTCCCTGCCTTTATGAAGTTTGCAGATGAGTGATTGTTAAGTGAAAGAACAGAGTCTGCAGAAAATGTCCCTAGGAAAGCCACAGCCATTGTAAGGGCAGAAATCATGCAAGGGTCAGGGAAGTATTCATTCATCCAAATATTTATTCATTCAGTTATCAATTCTTTCAACCCCTACTTATCAAGCACTGACATAGTGCCATCCTTTGTGGGTAGGCACACAGGATACGAACATGAATAAAGTGTGATTCCCAGCCCAGAGTCTCACAGACTGGAAAGGAGATAAACTAAGAAAGTAATCCTTATACGATGTGACAGATGATGTAATAATGTATGAAATACTAGAGAAACCCAGCAATGGGAACTACCAATTTTGCTTTAACATCATGAAGGATATTAAAAGATTACTAGGATTTTTCTGGGAGGCCAAGCAGGAAAAGGCAGTCTGGATGGGGGAGATGGGGAGAGGCCTGTCTGGAAGCAGGAGAAGCATGTTATCTGGAAGGACTATGAAGAGTCTGAGGGGCTGGAGATTCAGGTACAGGAGGGAAATGAGGCTGGAAGTTAAACCAGAGCCTGAAAGCCATCCAAGGCATGTAAACTGCATTCCACAAGTAGTGGGGACAGTGGCGGGAGAACCTCCAGACACCAGTGCTCACAGACCTCAGAACGAGGTGATATTTGGAGGCAGACTGTCGGGAGGAGGAAGTCATTGACTCTCTCTCCAACTGTCCTTCCCACCACCTTCCCAGCTGCTTTCAGGCGGAAGGGACATCTTAGCCGATAACAGAGAGGTCCTCAAGGGACCCTCTGCGGGAAGCACCTGGCGACAAGAGAGAAAGAATATCCTTCACAGCCCCAGGAGAAGTTCTCTTCAGAGGGAACTGCACCCCAGGGAGAAAGGTTTAACTTTCAACATTCAACTGGAGAATAGTCAGGCACTCTTTGAGCTCTGCAGCTCTGGTCTGAAAAACAAAAACATTTTTGTTGTGTTTCTTATCTTTCTTAAGCACGTATATACCCAAATCCTCCTTTCAAGGAGAGTAGGTAATTCCAATTCTTAAGGACACTTGTAGGCCACACTGAGGGGCAGAGGAGAGCCCTGGAGAAACTGAGCTGAGGGACTCTACACCCTGGAAGTTAGACCTGAGGCTCATGGGAGGCCAGAGCCCCTTGGTCAGTGCTTGGGTTCCACTGTCACATTCCCATCAACATTTCAGCCCCAAAGAGGGCTCCTAGCAAAGAGCCTCCTTGCTTGCACTGGGGGTGGTGAGGAAGCTGATAGAAGTAGCACTTCCCCGGGGAAGGTGATAAAACTGACTCAGGAGGATGCAGCTCCTCTCTGGCTGATCCGTGAGGGTTGCCCTGACCCCCTGGGCTGGGCCACCAGGTTCCAGGGGTAACCACAGGAGGAACCCCTCTTCCTCCTCTGCCCAGGCATCAAATGCAGGCAAGTGAGCTGTGGGTGACTGGAGACTGGGTTTCTCACTCTGTTCCCCTCTATCTTTCCTAGAACCATGGGCACAAGGAAGACATTCTCTGTGTGGCTCATTGTCCACCTTCTCTCCTCGCCACCTCCAGTTACGATGGGGAGATTATCATCTGGAATGTCATCTCAGGCCATGTGTACTGCAAGCTGAATTCCCCCAGCTCCTCTGATGGCACAGAAGATAGAGAAGGTAGGGGCGGCCTCCATGGCCACTCTGCATGGGCCCGGTAGGCTCAGGCTCCTGGCAAGTTGTCTAAAGGGAGCTCATCTCTGGAATGCTTCCCAGTTATAAGGGAGTGGCCTGGTTTCAGGTCTTAACTTGTGAGATGGAGATCTTCAGAGTTGGGGAGGGCAGGAGGGGTGGGGGGAGCATGAGAGTTCAGCTAGCTCAGCACACGTCCCCAGGCACCTGTCCATCAGAGCCCATCTCACACACACCTGAAACTAACATAACATTGTAAGTCAATTATGTGCTTCAGTCACGTCTGACTCTTTGCGACCCCATGGACGGTAGCCCACGAATCACCTCTGTCCATGGGATTCTCCAGGCAAGAATACTGGAATGGGTTGCCATGCCCTCCTCCAGAGGATCTTCCCAACTCAGGGATCGAACCAGCACCTATTTCGTCTCCTGCATTGGCAGGTGGGTTCTTTACCACTAGCGCCACCTGGGAAGCCCCATTACTTGTATGCTACAAAACTCCCCACCATCCCACTGCACTCTTCCCAATTCTTCTGCACTGGTCCTCGTTCTTCAAGGCTCTCTCTTTGTTGTCTGCTAATGTGATCATGGGTCCGTTCACTCACTTATTCATTCAAAGAATACAGACAAGTTCCTGCTATGTGCCAGGCCCAGTGCTAGGTCTTGGGCTGGTAATCGCATCCCTCTCTCCCCAGGAGTTCTGAGTCATGTGGAAAACACACGTGGGGAGGTCCACTTATCTATCAGTTCCATTGCTAGTGGTGCTGGACCGTAAAAGTGGCAGGAACCCAGAACCACACAGGCAGCTTCTTACCACCACTCTCTCCCCATGTCCAGAGTCCAGCTTCATCCTTCCCAGGTGGCCATCTGCAGATGCTCATCAGCCAACAGCCAGAGGTCCCACTCCTCACACGCCTGGGCCCCAGCAGGGGAGACACAGACAGAAGTGCTGGGCATTTTTACATAAAACTGGGGAGTTCCTGCATCTCCAGAAGCCAAACCAGCCCACCCTTAGAGAGCCATGAGCCTCACACTATGATCCCTGCTTTAGACATGTGATGACCTAGTAGCCAAGGAAAATCTCCAGTGACTCCTTGGATCAGAAAATATGTGTGAGCCGCTCCCACGGCTCACATGGGAGCCCGTGGGAGATGTGTACCAGAGGCTAGAGAGAGATGTGAGACCTGGTGCTGTACACACCAACGGACTCACAGTCTAGATTCAGGCACAAGATGTGATGCTCAACAGGTAAAATGAGGATAAAGCAATGCAGTCTGCCTGCTGTGCTTGAGAGATGCTCCGGAGGGCAGTGGTTAGAAACTGAAACCTTTGGATGCCATGAGATTAAAAAGAAATTCTTACCTGTAGATTTATGATCCTGTCTATTTCTAGCCCCTTTGCTGCATATAAAAAAAGACCCTTCTGTGAAGCTGTTTCTGAGAATGCCTAAGAGTTTAAAAAATCTTTGGGGAAAAAGTGGTGGCATTTCCTTCTAAAGGTTTATTTTCATTGCATTAAATTGAGAATTAAGTCACTGGCCAAGAATGCAGTGTTGACCTTTCAGCCAGCAGTTCTAATTTAAAACCCTCTTTGCAGCAGCATTTATTGCTTCAAGTTATGTGGCCATTGGTTTTTGAAAAACTCCTCTTCTCTCCAAAAATGCAAAAGCCAGCCCTAGTTCCTAATTATTCACATTTCAACGGTGAAAAAAAAAAATGCACAAATTAGGTGGAAAGATGTGAAAGTTCCTGCGGCCTTCCAGAAAATAGCGGCACTGGCTCAGCCTGAAGGTCAAAACAAAGCAGGGTGGTCCTTTTCACATGGGATTGGTTAAGAGACTGCCGTCTTATTTGGAAAACCATCTGGACAATTTTTCTGAAGTCATTCTCAGTGGAAAGGGGAGCTAAGAGAGAAAGGCAATTGTGTGAGCAAAGCTGATGAGCTGAAAAGACATTCTTTCTGCCAACTTTTCTACATTTTAGCTTTCTTCTCCCTTATGCATATTGAGAATTGTTATGTGTTCTCCCACATCAAAGAGAAAGAATTTGAGAGTGAAAGAGAGAGACCAAGAGATTTCAACCAGGCTAAAATCCAGGAAATTTGTGAGCTCTCTGGAAGGCTTTTTCTTCTTCTTTTTTTCTTATTGTGGTAGAATACACATGGGCTTCCCAAGTGGTGTTAGTGGTAAAGAACCCATCTGCCAATGCGGGAGATGTAAGAGACATGGGTTTGATCCCTGGGTCAGGAAGATCCCCTGGAGGAGGGCATGACAACCCACTCCAATATTCTTGCCTGGAGAATCCCATGGACAGATGAGCCCGGCAGACTACAGTCCATGGGGTCGCAGAGAGTTGGACACAACTGAAGTGACTGAGCACACACACAGAATATACATAATACAATATATACCTAATCTTAACTATTTTTAAGTGTACAGTTCAGTGGTTTTAAATACATTCATATTGTTGTGCAATCATACTCTCCACCCTTCCCCATAAATTTTCTTGAAACTAAAGGTTTCCCTTCTCTTCAACCCTCTCTTCAACCCTTCTCTTCTCCCTTCTCTTCAACCCCTGGCAGCTACCGTTATACTTTCTGTCTTTATGATTTTGATTACTCATGGAAATAGAATCATACAGTATTTGTCTTTTTGTGACTGGCTTATTTCCCTTAGCATAATGTCCTCAAAGTTCATCCATGTTGTAGCATATTGCTGTTTCCTTGCTTTTAAAGACTAAATAATATTCCACCATTTGTATATGCCACAGTTTGCTTGTCCATTCATCCACTGATGGATAGTTGGGTTGCTTCTACATTTTAGCTATTGTGAATAACATTGCCATGAACATTGTTTTACAAGAATCTCTTCAAGATCTTGCTTTCAGTTTTTGGGGGTATATTCCCAGAAGTAGAATTGCTGGGAAAAGAAGTGAAGTGAAAGTGAAAGATGCTCAGTTGTGTCTGACTCTTGGCAACCCCATAAACTATACAGTCCATGGAATTCTCCAGACCAGAATACTGGAGTGGGTACCCAGCTGTTCCCTTCTCCAGGGGATCTTCCCACCCAGGGATCGAACCCAAGTCTCCCACATTGCAGGCAGAAAACCTGGAACTGAACAGCTGGATCACATGGTCATTCTATTTTTGATATTCTGAGGAACCACCATACTGTTTTCCCACATTGGCCCTGCCATTCCACATTCCCACCAACAGTGTCCAGGGCTCCAATTTCTCCACTGTTTCTTGGGTAACAGTCATCCTAATGGATGTGAGGTGGTACCTCATTGTGGTCTTGTCCTTTCACCTGCTTATGGCTATTTTATATCTTTTTTGGAAAGATGTCTGTTCAAGTTTTTTTGCCCTTTTAAAAAAAATAGATTTAATTTATTTATTTGGCTGCATTGGGTCTTAGCGTCATCATGCATGATCTTTCATTGCGGCACACAGACTCTCTAGTCATGGCACACGGGCTCCAGAGTGCACAGACTTCAGTAGTTACGGCGTGTGCAGGCTTAGTTGCTTCAAGGCATGTGGGATCTTAGTTCCCCAACCAGGGCTTGAACCCACGTCCCCTGCATTGCAAGGCAAATTCTTAATCACCAGACCACCAGGGAAACCCTCCCCCCCTGCCCATTTTTGAATCTGATTTTCTTGTTGTTGCTTCTTAGAAGTCTTCTATATACTCTGGATAGTAGTTCATCACCAGACAAATGATCTGCAGGTATTGTCTCCCATTCTGTAGGCTGTCTTTTTACTCTACGGATGGTATCTTTTGATGCACAAAAAGATCAGTTTTTGTGAAGTCCAATCTGTCTACATTTTTCTTTTGTTACCTACTTTTTTTTGGTGCCATATCCAAAAAATCATTTCCATATCCAATGTCATGAGGCTTTTCTCCTATGTTTTCTTCTAAGAATTACCTTGTTGTAGGTCTTCCATTTATGGTTCTTCATCCATTTTGAGTTAATTTTCATACATGGCGTTAGAAAAGGGTCCAGACTTATTATTTTGCAGGTGGATATCCAGTTTTCTTGGCACCATTAGCGGAAAGACTGTCCTTTCCCCACTGAAAAGGGTCTTGACACCCTTCTCAAAAATCATTTGACCAAAAACATGGGGGTTTATTTTTGGGCTCTCTGTTCTATTCCATTTTTCTACCCATCTGTTTTTATACCAGTACCACACTGTTTTGATGACTGTACTTTTTGTACATTCAGTTTTGAAATCAGGAATTATGAGTCCCCCCAGTTTTATTCTTCTTTTTCAAGATTGTTTTGGCTATTTGGAGGTCTCTTGAAATTCCATGTGAATTTTAAAATGAGTTTTTCTATTTCTGCCAAAAGTGTCTTTGGGATTTTGATAGAAATTGTGCTGAATCCATAGATCATTTGGTGTAGTACTCTCATTTTAACAATATTTTCTTCCAATTTATGAACATGGGATGTGTCTCCGTTTATTTATGTCTTAATTTCTTTCAACAGTGTCTTGTAGTTTTCATTATGCAAGTATTTCACCTCCTAGGTAAATTCCTAAGTGTGTTACTCTTAATGCTATTGAAAATAGAATTTTTTTCTTTATTTACTTTTCAGATTATTCCTTGGTCATGTATACAAACACAACTGATTTTTTGTGTGTTGACTTTGTATCCTGCTTCTTTGAGGAATTCATTTATTGGTTCTAAGAGACTAAGGTTTTTTACTTAGGGAAACTAATAATATTTACTTCATTTGTAAGTAATAATATTAATTATAACAAAATTATATTTAAATAGTGTTTAATAATAGAATTATAATGAACATAATAACAATATGTTAATGATTATATAAATGACATATTTGATTTTATATGTAATTTTCCTGAGTGCTTTTAATGTTTTATCTCACTTAGTGCTCACACTGACCCAGAGAGATAGGTGCTCTTGGACCGATTTTCACAGATGAGGAAACTGAGGCTAGAGACTTAACTAACAGCCATTATAATGGTTACCATTTGCTGAGGGTCCCTGTGCTCTGAGTACCTTAGATTCAGTATCTCCATTCAGCCTCCACTGCAAAGCCATGGAGCATGATTCCCATAGAGTCTCTAATTTAATCTTCACTGAAACTCTGTGAAACAGGAAGTATTGTCTCCCTATCACAGGTGAAGAAAACAGGTTTAGGGCAGTGCAACGCTCCCCGAGACCACACATGGGTAAGTGGGGAGGCAGTACATCCACCCATTTCCCAGGACTCTGCAGCCCCCCCACCCAAGACGAAGTGAGCAAGTTGGGGGGGGGGGGTGTATCCTTGCTGCCCCTCCCCCTACTCATCATTTTTCACCCCCCCCCCCACCACCCCGTATGTCAATTCCCCAAGAGCCGGATAACCTGAGAGTAAGGTGACCCTTAGCCCAATCACTGACTGTGTGTCCCAGGCACCAGGGAGGACACCATGTGGGTGGCCCTCCATCTGCCTCTGAGAACCTTCAGCCCCCCAGGGACAACCTTCAGTCCCTCAAGGACAACCCTCAGCCCCCTAAGGACAAACACAGAGCCCGATAGCAAGGGCCTGGGCTTTGGACACAAACACATCTGGGTTTGAATGTCAGCCCCTCAGCTGTATGACCTCAGGCAATGCGGTTCTTTCTAAACTATACTCTCACTGTTTGATAAAATCAAGAGATAAAGTCTAACTAGGATTGTTGTGATCGCTGAATACTGTGGTGTTGAGACGGGCTTAGCTCCAGGTCCAGCACAGAATGTGTTCTAGGTGGGTAATCCAACTTGTGATCGTGGTCCACCTGAGGGCAGGGCCTGAGTCTGCCAAGTCCTCTGTGGCTTCCCAAGTGCACAACACAACGCCGAGCTCAGAGTCAGGCCCAAACAAACGCTGTTGAACAATGACTAGCCTGGGTCGTGGGTGTCCCCATAGCGCTGATGCAAGGCAGCAGCACCTCTTTATTTCACTCCAGCACCTACCCCATTGTTAACATGAGAACTTTCCTTTCACCTCCAGTCGAGGCAAGTCACCCTGGTGCCCACAGACTCAAGGAGGGTGAGATGAAGAAGCTCCTTGCCCATCTCCTCACACCCAAACAGCTATGTCCTTTGTGGCTCTTGGAGGTTTGCATCTAAGTAGGTCTGCAGGATTTTTATGCAAGAGCAAACTTTGAGTTCTATGTGCTAAGCTCTTGGAGAGATTGGAGATAAGTGGGGGAAAAGACAAATGTAAGCCCTGTGTTGATGGTGCTTCAAGTCCAGCAGGAGGAGTGGATGGTAAGGAAGTAGGGAGGTGGCTTTAGAAGTTATTCCAACACCCTGGGAGACAGTGGAGGACAGAGGCTGGTGTGATGCAGTCCATGGGGGTCTCAAAGAGTTGGACATGACTGAGTGACTGAACAGCAACTAATTTCCATCCAGGAATTCTAAAGAGTGCGGACCTCCTGCGACATACCCATAGAGTTCCAGGCAAAGCCCCCGACTGCCCTACCATCTCTCTCAGCCCCTTCCTCAAGCCCTAACCAAGTTCCCCAGCCCTGACTCTCTGCAAAAGCTCTAGGGTCCTGGGACAATGCAGGAGTGCCCTGGATTGCCTTCACATCTGACTTTACCCCCCAGCCAGGCTGGGCAGCTTCTCAACCAGCGAGGGCACCTGTGCTCCTGTGTACGCCTCGACTGCTTCAACCCACATCCAGGGGCAGCTCTGAGACTCTCGTCTGAGAGGATGAGAGGAGAGCTGGGAGCTGCGTGGGGAGCACAACCAAAACCCTCTCCTTGTCTCCAGGCCCAGACAGAAGTGTCTCCTGCCTCACCTTCCTCAAGACTCGGGCAGCCAACTTGGAATCAGCCTCCGCTTCCCTGATGGCCAACGGGCCCCGAGGTGAGGATGGAGCCCACACTGGCCGTTGGCTTGTGTCTAAGAAGTGGCCACCGCAGACCCGGGTCCCAACAGGAAGGACCCCCGGGGCACTCGGGACTCCCCAGGCACTCCCTGGCTGACTCAGCCCAGCCTGCCAGCTGGGGAAGGGCAGCTTCCTCCCAGTTGAGTCTCCCTGCCTGCTGCCTCCCCAGAGGCCCCTGGTGATTCCTAAAGGGACATAGGGCTCACAGGATGTCGTGTAGTGAGGTTAAATAAACATCAAATGTTTATTTAGCCAGGGAGGGGCAGACTGCCACAGCACCCACGGGAGGCCTGACAGAAGAGCTGAGAGTCATGTAACGGGGGTCAGCCTGCAGGGATGCAGTCATACCCATCCTGTTTTGGCACCAGGGGCCGGTTTTGTGGAAGACAATTTTTCCACAGACCGGGAGGTAGGAGATGGTTTCGGGATGATTTATTGGGCAGTTTATTTCTATTATTGTTACATCAGCTCCATCTCAGATCATCAGGCATTAGATCCCAGAGGCTGGGGACTCCTGGGGTAGAGGACGTTTCCCGAGGCCGCCTCCACCACTAACTAGCTTGGTGATGTCACATAGATGACAGGACCTCTGGCTTCAGTAAACTGTAGGGAGTGGGCCAGTGTCCTGCTCCAAAGCACAAGGAATTTTATTTTAAACAGTTAGTTAGAAGCAGCCACCTGTGTTATTCTGATTGCAAGAGCCCAAGTCCCAGGGCATGTGGTTGTTTGTAGTCTCCTCACTAGAGGAGACTGCCTCCCCGCTCTGCTGCTACTCTCCAGGGGACCGCCTCCTCCCGATGCTGGATCTTGGCCCAGCCCCGAAGCTTCTGGCCTATTGGCACCAGGTGCCCTTCACCCTGGGCATCCCTCGCTTCTGCTTTACCTGTCAGCAGCATAGGACCCCCTCCCCTGAGAGAAGAGGAGGATCCCACAGTCTGTGATTTAGGGAGCTCCTGGGGCGAAGAGGTATGCATGGGGTTGCCACTTCACAGGCTTGCTGTGAACACCCACCAGCAACGCACTCAAGAATTGTGACTGACAGGCCAGAAGAGGTCCCAGAGAATTCCTTCGACTAGACAAGTCTCACAGTGTGTTTAAAAGACATGCCTATACACACAAGTCCCTGCATGCACACATATGCACACACATTAATTGTCGCCATAGCACAAACTTCCACACCTCCCCTCCGTAGATGGTCAGATTAAGCCAAGCAACCCAGGTGCCACCCTGGAGTCCTGAGACTGCAGTGCCCCTCAACAGAGACTCCCAGACTCCACCTGGGAGCTCCAGAACTGCAAAGCACCAACACCCAAGTGCCCCCCTTCTGCTTCCCTTCTCCCAGGTTCTGTCACCTTCTGGAGGCTGTTCAGTGGAGCCCGTCCCATTGCAAACTTTGCTCCTGTAAGTTGGGTAGTGGGTTGGAAATAAGTCCCATATCTCATGTTTGGGTTGGTTTGTTTTTTGACACTCGCCTGTGTCAAAAAAACTAGTGTCTCTCTCATTAAGGAGAATACGTTTCACTTGCTATTGTCTGACAGGTGAGCTTTACCGCTGATGGGCGCTATTTGTCTGTGTCTGTCTGTGATGGACCCTGTGTGTGTGTCTGTGTGTCTGTGATGGACCCTGTGTGTGTGTCTGTGTGTCTGTCTGTGATGGACTCTGTGTGTGTGTGTGTGCGCGTGTGTGTATAGAATGGGCCCTCTGTGTGTGTGTGTGCATGTATCTGTGTGTCTGTCTGTGATGGACCCTGTGTGTGTGTCTGTGTGTCTGTATGTGTGTGATGGACCCTGTGTGTGCGTGTCTGTCTGTCTATGATGGACCCTGTGTGTGTCTGTGTGTCTGTCTGTGATGGACCCTGTGTGTGTCTGTGTGTTTGTCTGTGATGGACCCTGTGTGTGTGTCTGTGTGTCTGTCTGTGATGGACCCTGTGTGTGTGTCTGTGTGTCTGTATGTGTGTGATGGACCCTGTGTGTGCGTGTCTGTCTGTCTACGATGGACCCTGTGTGTGTCTGTGTGTCTGTCTGTGATGGACCCTGTGTGTGTCTGTGTGTTTGTCTGTGATGGACCCTGTGTGTGTGTCTGTGTGTCTGTCTGTGATGGACCCTGTGTGTGTGTCTGTGTGTCTGTATGTGTGTGATGGACCCTGTGTGTGTGTGTGTGTGTGTGTATAATGATCCCTGAGTGTACGTGTTTTCAGTCCAGGGACAAAGCCCGGGTCAGCAGCACGGTGGTGACAGCAGGAGATGCCTGTGCCTACGTGGCTGACCAGCGCGGCTTTGTGCACGTCTGTGACGTCGAGGAGTACGGCCTGCAGGGACAGGAACTGCAGCCTCCCACGAGTAGGCATGAGCTCTCCACGTGAGAGGCTATGATGAGCATAGCTTCAGTTTTAGTTAAATGTTAGATTAAATAAAATTTAATATTTTTCTGGAGAAAAATATTTTCATGAAAGTATTCAATATTGACAAGGTGAGAGGAAAATGGCACTCATGCTCTTGGATGGAGGGTGAGTTGGCATATACTGTCTAAAGGGCATGAAGGGCAAGTTGACAATGTGCATTAAAACTTTGAACCAGCAATTCTACTTCTAAGGATTTGGCCAAAAAAAAGAGTAAGAAGCATAAACAAAGACAGTTATAAGGCTGTGTGAATCAGCATATTGTTTATAAGAGAGGCAGAAGAAAATAATAGAGAAACCCAACTGTCCAGTGTAAGGGGAATAATTAAATATGGGATGGTATAAAATATAACATATTGAAATATCATTGAGTTATTGTGTAAGGATGCCATATATGAAAATGTATTTATAGGGAGACTATTCATGATAAAATTGTTCAGTGAAAAATTAGATCACAAAACAATAATGCAACCCTTGTTAAAATGAAGACATACATGGAAGATTGAAAGTCTGGAAAAATATACATCAAGGATGTAACAAATCCTTATCCTTTGTACATGAGGTTTTGAAAAGTGAAAGTCACTCAGTCATGTCTGACTCTTTGTGACCCCATGGACTATACAGTCCACAGAATTCTCCAGGCAGGAATACTGGAGTGGGTAGCCTTTCCCTTCTCCAGGGAATCTTCCAACCCAGGGATTGTACCCAGGTCTCCCACACTGCAGGCATATTCTTTACCAGCTGAACCACAAGGGAAGCCCACATTGAGGTTTTAGTTATGCTTTTATTTTCTTCTTTTAAAAAATCTGTCTTTTCTAATTTTTCTGGAGATATAATGCTTTGGTAATAACAGAATATGTTTAAAGTGTTAAAAGCCTTTCATACAGTTGTAAAAATGCTCATGTTTAGGAAAAAAATCAAGCAGCATGATAGAATATAAAATGAAAAGCAGTAGTTTTTCTCTGACCTCCTCCATCACCCAGCCTGACTTTCCTGCATCCTAGCAACACTGTTAATGAATTTCAATTTCCTCCCAGAAAGTTTCTATGCATATATATATATAATATATACAAGCGCACATACACACACACCCACAATACATCACTTTCAGGACTCATTTTTTCCTTTGTATCTTAGCCAGCTTTACATATAAGCATATTTAGGGGTGTTTTTTTTAGCACATTTGAATGGCTGTATAATATTTCATTAAATATATTTCTGTAAAGCCAATTTAAAGGCAAATATTCACCTACCTCCCCTTATTCACTTTTTCCTGTTCCACCACAGGGGAAGTTTAAATGCTGAAGTGTGAGAAATTGGAATTTAGAAGAGTGATAGGCCTTGCATTGGTCTTTACTCCGAGTACTGGGAACATAGCTTTCACCAGGCTATATTAAAAATTATTTTTTATTACTTTCCCACTCCTGCATGCTTACCAAACCCTAAGTGCTAAAGGAAACCATAGGGTGAGGACCTTGAACAGGCCCCATTTTATATATCTTTGGAGCTGGCATAGGGCCTTGCACATAGTAGATGCTTGATCAATTTGTATCAGATTAATGTAGCAAGACCAACTACTTGTCACACCAGTACCTCTCTCCCTGCTGGACTCTCATCCAGATCCGACCCCACCCTGGAGTGACTGTTGGACAGCACCTAGCATCAGGGTGTACATCTCCCACTGACTCAGATGTGCTCTTTCCTCTGATTTAGATGTGACATTCTGGCGGGCCCATGTCAGCATGGTGACATCGTGAGTACCATCCATTTTAGAGTTTAAGAATGTATAAAAGAGTCAAATTACTTTTCACAGCTTTGAGTAAATGGATTCTCTCAGAAGCCTTCTGAATTAATCAGAAGACGAGAGCAGTGTTATAATTCTGCTGCTGCTGTGAGAACTGAATGTTTATGTTCCCTACACAGAGTAAATAGGAAGAGATCTGAAGTCATTTTTCTTATAAATGATGGTTGTTTTCCTTGAATTGATCTGGTGTTTTAGTGTAAGTGTAGATGCTTAATATGTTTAAGATTTTTTTCACTGGAGTTAAAAGAAGTCAGTGGTGGTATGGGGCCTGGACCCTGGTCAGAAGTTTCTTTCCAACCTCTTGGTGTTCCCATAGACCCATCAGTTCCCACAGTCCATAAGATGTTTCCAGTATGTCGTGTCTGCTATCTTGGGACTGGAGTTGGGGAATCTGAAGGGGGTGTGGCATGGTAGGAGGCAAGGAGAGGGTGGTACCGAGAATAATCCAGGGAAGGAACCTGGCTTCTATATTCCAGCTGTAATTAAAGGGGTATTGATGCATTGAGCCAATGGCTCTTTCTTGCTGGGGCAGCCTCAGCACATCTCCCTTGCCCTTTCACCTCACTAGTTTGGAGCTGATAGAAGAAGAGGTTCTGCTCTCATCCTCCCTGGACCGCACCGTGCGCATGTGGAGAAGGGATGGGGCTTTCAGCGGTAAGGATCGTCCACCTGGCCACCAGTTCATTTCCCAGTTTGGGGCCTCAGTTGAAGCCTCCATAGGGTCGTGAATTCTCTGAGGTCTAGGGTGTTAGTCAGATTAGGCTGACATGATGAACTACCTACCATAGACTGGGCAGTTTAAGCCACAGAATTTTGTTTGTCACGTGTGTGCCAACCTGGAGACTGGAAGTATGAGATCAGGGTCCCAGCATGGTCAGGTGCTGCTTAGGGGGCTTTTTCCAGGAGCAGATGGGCTCCTTTTATGGACAACTTTTGCTGAGTCTTTTTATGGCCCGGGGGCTTCCCTGATAGCTCAGTTGGTAAATAATCCACCTGCAATGCACGAGACACCGGTTCGATTTCTGAGTTGGGAAGATCTGCTGGAGAAGGGATAGGCTACCCACTCCAATATTCTTGGGCTTCCCTGGTGGCTCAGCTGGTAAAGAATCCACCTGCAATGCAGGAGACCTGGGTTCGATCCTTGGGTTTGGAAGATCCCCTGGGGAAGGGAAAGGCTCCCCAGTCCAGTATTCTGGCCTAAAGAATTCCATGGACTGTAGAGCCCGTGGGGTCATAAAGAGTCGGACATGACTGAGTGACTTTCACTTTCACTTTATGGCCTAGAGAGAGAGGAAGAGAGGGAGAGAAAATGTGAACACTCTGGTGTCTCTCCTTATAAGAACACTATTCCTATTGGATCAGGGTCCTACTCTTAGAACCTCATTTAACCTTTGCTGTTGTTCAGTCGCTAAGTCGTTTCTGACTCTTTATGGCCCCATGGACTGCAGCACGCCAGGCTCCTCTGTCCTCCACCATCTCCCCGAGTTTGCTCAGATTCATGTCCATTGAGTCAGTGATGCTATCTAACCATCTCATCTTCTGCCATCCCCTTCTCTTCTTGCCCTCAGTCTTTCCCAACATCAGGGTTTTTCCAATGAGTCAGCTCTCCACATCAGGTGGACAGAGTATTGGAGCTTCAGCTTCAGCATCTGTCCTTCCAATGAATATTCAGGGTTGATTTCCTTTAGGATTTACTGGTTTGATCTCCTTGACGTCCAAGGGACTCTCAAGACTCTTCTCCAGCACCACAATTATTCCTTTAAAAGACATGTTTTAATACAGTCACATTAGGGTTTAAGGCTTCAACATAAGAATTGGGGGGAAGGGTACCACATTCAGTGTATACCTTAAAATCGGTTTACTTTCACAAAATGTATCAAAATTAGATACATTTAAATTTAGAGAACTCTGATAGACTGGTGGCAGTGAATTTGGTACAGAAACATGTTATGATGTTTTATAGGAAAGATTCAGGACTAGGGAGCTGTGAGATGGGAAAGGTCTGGCCTGAGTGGGCTGTGGTGATAAGATTAACTCAAGTTACTGCTCAGAGGGACTCTACCTGTTTCAGCAGGCTCTCTTGTCTCCGTAGCTGATGTTTCTTGAAGAAGGTACCAGAACTGTTTTGGATTTGTTGCGCAGGTTCTTAGTACATACTGAGTCACTTGTGCCACAATGTGATACATTCTGTGGGAGGTGTTTCTGGACTGGAACCTCCAGGGCCAATTTTCCTGGAATTGTTTCTTATGAAACTACAGGACCAGAACTGAATTTGATTAAGTGGACCTAACAAGAGTTAAGAGAAGACAGGTGACCTCCCATCTTATGCTTACTGTTTACCAATTTACTTTTCCAGGGACCTTTGGGCAGAGCAGCCCCTGGGATATTTTCACTCCTGCCTCCTGGAGCCACCCTAGAGTGCCCCATGAAGTCCTGACAGACCCCCAGAGCATGCCTGCTCACCCAGTGCTAGAAGGAGGTGTTTCTGCCACGTGCAGAGGAGAAGAGCAAGACAAGGTGGTGGAGGGCAAGGCCAGTGCTGAGGTTGGTCCTGGCACATACAGTTCACCTGGGCTTGCTCATAGCTCCAGGCAGATTGGCACTGGTTATAAACTGCACCCTGAAGGGATCAAGGCATGGCCCAGAGAACCAAGTCAACTCAGGAATAAAAGCATATCCTAAGATCCTACTACTGACCAGGGCCAGGGGGCTTATTGGTTCATCCGGGGGTAGTTGGAGCTGATCTCCCAGCATCGCTTGACTGTCCCTCTCTCTCATCAGCAAAAAGGTTGTTGTCTGTGGCCTTGGAACACAGAGAGACTCAGCACCCTGCTTGACCCCCTGCCACATCAGAGAGACAGATGCTGAAACTGCAGCCCACAGCACACAGTCCCCATTAGGAAATAATTTTAACACAGGGCTTCCTGAGTGAAAGGAAGGAATAATGGGTTTAGTGCCTGGGTCCATGAAAGTCAATGTCAGAGCAAGAGATGGTGAAAAGACCCTGGTAGATGCAGTCTTGATTTAGAGCTCAGTGAAATATAAGAATTTTCAGGAAATGCTTGCCCTTTAATAAACTGAAAAAAAGGTCATTTCATGAATTATTGCTCACTGGTTATGTTACAACTCAAGGCAGAACACCTGCTCTGCCCACAAAATAATGTGTCTAGGATTTTGTATCTGCAGCCTCTTGGAATACTGATCACACAATGGATCCTTGTCACTGACGTCTTCGTAGAGACACACTCAACATGGGAAACAGAGGGACCAGGCAAGCATTGATCAAGAAAGCCTTCTGTCTTGTCAGGGGCTCCCTCATTTCCCCATGTTGTTCTCATGAGCTTAACATGGTGCTTTCATAGCTCCAGGGAGGCTCAGAATGCATCTACATGGTACTATCGGCCTGTCTAGAAGTACAGTCATTTTGCTGTGCATTTGGTATAGAGAAAACAAATGAGTTCATTAATTTAGATAGGCCCACAACTTGGAAACTAAAAGCACAGAGGGGGTGGGAAGAGAGGAAGGAAGAAGCAAATGAGGGAAATATGCTGATCAGCACAAGAGCCAGGATCTGAGAAAATCAGACTGTGATGCAGGAAGGATCAGGCAGAAGGAGAGAGGGGGGTGGAGGAGGAGGAGGAAGCGGAGAAGGGGAGGGGGGGAGAGGAAGGATACTCAGTGCAACACAATCCAAATACCTAGCTTCTATGATGTGAAAGAGGGTCAAGCAACAGACTTCAGGAGTGACCTTGATCTTGTGTAGGGAAAGCTGCTTCGACATTTGTAGTTCTGTCCAACTTGACTCCAAATGCCTCAGGAAACACTCTGTAAATTCTTTCCAAGAAAAATGAACACACACACAAAGACCCTGAGGTGCTCTTACATGGTATATTTGGAGGGGACTTCCCTGGCAGCCCAGTGGTTAGGACTCCACACTTCCACTGCAGGGAGCACTGGTTTGATCCCTGGCCTGGTTGGGGAGCTAAGATCCCCTATGCCTCCAGGCACACTCAAACAAAAAACAAAGCCCCACCCCCCCAAAAAAACCCAAGAAGCAAAGTGTTTGAAGTGCTGTTTATGAGTTAGGGTTAACTAAGGTCGGCTCTGAAGTTCGCCTTCATTAGCTGTGTGAGCTCCAGGAATCACCTCCACTGATGTATAAAATGAGGAGTGGGGTTGGCTGATTTTCCAGTTTCATTTCAGCCCTAAACACGTGTTTCTCTGCACATCTGTTTTGATTGGATTCTGGATGTCTGGAGTGATTTTTCCAGCATACCAGCCTATCAAACACAACCACAAACTAAAATAAATTGACTGAATGCAGAAAGTAATTCACCTGGAAAACATCACAAATGATTTTGAGAGTTGAGTGAAAGCTCAGGGGAAAATGTTCTTGTTATCTCATGGATTCAGCCAGCCAGGGTCTTGTTCTAACACAGAAACTCCATGTAACTGGAGTTAAACTTGCTCCCCATCACAGTGTGATCCTGGGTTCCTCTTCCCATATCTGCTCTGTCTCCTTCCAGCCTGAAAAGACCTCTGATCCTCGCTCTCCAGGAGACTGCGTCCTTGAAGTGAAGGAAGACTCCTGTGGAGGGGATGGATTCGGCAGTGACAGGTGAGCCAGGCTGAAGGTGAAATAAAAGGCAGCCTTTCCTGGCTGAGGGATCCAGGCCACTCTGTCATCATCATGAGTCATCTGTCCATAAGCCCCACAGCCTGTGAGTACAGTGAGGTCACAACTCAAATCTCACCAGTTTGATGTCCTGCCTGCTCAGCTCAGGACACTCTCAGAAGTCCCTGTGTTGTCTGGCCATCACACATGCAGTCAAGGGCTACCTCACAGAGTCTTTGTCTTGAGCTTTGTGGCTATCATTACTGCCCACCAGGCTGCGTGAGGCTGGACCATCTCACTGTTCCTTCCTTGGGAACTCCATGCAACCCCTGAGAGGGTGGGGGGTCTGGGCCTGGGCTTCCAACGCTGGGAGAGCCTGGGGCACCACCTTCTCCCCAAACTGGAGCCTAGCTTCTAAAGAGAAGTAATGTGAGTGAATAATACCTCACTCCAGTTCCCCGGGCCCCACACCAGGCTTCTTGAGGTCCCATCACCAAGGCAACTATAGAAATGATCCCTTCAGTGTTCCCTGCCTCTCATCACGGGGCTAAGATCTAGGTCATGCACCTGCATGAGGGATGACCCCTGCCCCCCACCTCAACGTTCCCACTTTCTCGGTGCAGCAGCTCCATGGTCATGAGCCCAGGCCCCTTCTGTATGCTTCTGCCTCCTCTCAGCTCTGGCTTCCAGGTTCACAGTGCCGTATGGTCCAGACAGCTGCTGGGGCCTCCTGCTTCCATCCACACTCCAGGCAGCGGGAAGAAACAGGGGTGTGCGAATCAGGGGTCCCCGACAGAGAGGGTGCATGTTCTAGTCAGATCAACCCCCTTTACAGACTTTTCCAGGATGTCCTGAACACTTCTGCTCATGTCTTGGTGGCCAGAACTTAGTCACATGGCCACGTCTCCCTGCAGGAGAGGCTGGGAGTTCTGTAACTAAGGAGGAAGGCAGGAGAGGATTAGGGTATACAACTAGAAATCTCTGTTCTGGGAGGTCAAATAGTTAAATGCTTTAGATGCTATCAGAGTCAGAGGGTATCGTGCATAGAAACATCATTCATCATGCATTTCATGGCAGAGATTCGTGAATTTAAAGTTTTATTTGGGAGACCACTGAGCTTATCAGAATGTGTCATGGGCTTTGGTTATAGTCACAGGTCTGTCTTTAAAAACAGTGTGACCTCAGGTGAGACATATCAACTCCCTGATTGTACATCTGCAGATCTCCCAGCGGGTCTGTGGTCTCATGAGATGGTGAGTGTTGATGGTGTGTTGGAGTCTGAGACTGGGAAGGAAGGGGGATCCGCGGGGGTTTGCGGGTGTGGCATCATCGACAGCATCTTCCTCAATGGTGGCAACAGGATCATTGCCATCTTCTACATACCTTCCCAGGACCTGCTGTGGTCTTAGTGGTCTCAGAGTGTTAGCCTGCCCTGGCTGCCGTGACAAAATACCAGAGACTAGGCAGCTCAAGAAACAGACATTTACTTCTCACAGTCCTGGAGGCTGGAAGGCCAAGGTCATGGTCACTGCCAATTCAGTTCCAGGCACAGGAGGGCCTTCTTCCTGGCCAGAAGGCTGGCACTTTCTCTGTGTCCTCACAGGGTGGAGACAGAGCAACCTCCATCCCCTCCTCCTCCTGTGAAGTCACTAATTCTATCAGAAGGGCCCCAGCCTCACGACCTCACCAACCCTAATTACCTCCCAAAGGCCCCCCACCTCCAAATACCATCTCACTGGGGGACAGGGCTTCAACATGTGAATTTGGGGTGGGGCCCAATTCTATCCAAAGCACTGAAAGCGCGGTGGGATGTCGGGTGGGGAAAGACTCCACAACACCATAGACAAGCAGCTCCCACGCAGGAGGAGAGACCAGAAACACTGTCATACTCTCCTGCTTCCACCCTCTCCAGGTAGAGGCAGCACAAGAGGTCGGCTCTGAACTCAGAGCTGGTGCTGATTCTCAGTCAGTCTTCAGTGAGGGGCTAAATGAGTGGAAGGGAAAGTGGGAGATGTGTGCAGTGAATGAGGCCAGAATGGGGCTGCTTGGAGGGCCCCAAACAGGAGGCTGAACGGCAGAAACCCTCTCACCCAGCTGGATCAACACCAGTGCTTGTTGGGTTAATTTAAAAATACAGATTTTAAAGCAAGTGGCCATTAAAACATGATATATACATCCTGTAAACATTTTACTTCAATTTGCAAGAGTAGAATGTACATTCATCCCCAATCTTTTGATGTAGGGCCAAGGCTTTTTCTTCACATAAGAGGCAAGTTCAGCACAGTCTGCCATAAATGCATTATTTATCATTTTCAGTTTCTGCTTTTTTTAAAGTAGAGCTAGAACTTAAAGATATTTGCAAAGCAATGAGAGAGCACTAGACTTCTAGTTCTTTCTTTTTATAATTTCCCCCAAGCTTTAACAGTTGTCTCATCTATCCTCAATTCAACATGACCCTTCATCTAATCTTTTCCAAGTATTCATCTTAGTTTTCACAAAGTTCTTTCACACTAATCTCATCAATTTTCATTTTGTTTAAATAAGTTTATGATCACAATAAAATGTACAACTGGCATTCACAAGTTTGAGAGCAAACACAGCTGATTCTTGTTAAGTACACGACTCAACCCCCAGCCTTTGGGAGCAGAAGTGCCATCTAGCAGACATGAGTGTCTAGAGCATTCTGTGGGCATTTGGCAGGGTGTTTACAGAGTCAGTCAGTCCATCAGTTCAGTCAGCAGAGTGTCCACCACACGTGATCCCCTGAGCAGCAAGGAGTCTCTAGAAATCAGATGGGTGCTTTCCCTGGAGAGCTTGGCCACAGCACAGAGGTCAGGGAGGGAGAACGTGGGAGGAGGCAGGTGATGTCCTCATGGTTAGTCTCCCAGGTTAGTATTACCTCACCTGCATCACCTCCACCTCCGTGCAGCCCAACCTCCTCCAACAGCACCAGCCTCATTCATTGTCAACCACTGTCCGGAGTCTTCCACCAGGCCCATAACTGACAGCAAGGTGGGGAACTGCTGCATGACTAGGCTTTATCCTCACAGGCTTCTGGGGACGTACTCCTCTTTATCTTTAATTTTATTTTGTATTGGAGTATAGCCAATTAACAAACAGTGTTGTGATAGTTTCAAGTGAATAGCAAAGGGACTCAGTCATATAGGTATCCATCTCCCCTAAGCTCCCCTCCCATCCAGATTGCCACATAACACTGAGCAGAGTTCCTTGTGCTATACAGTCGATCCTTATTGGTTATCCACTTTATTTTACTTCATTTTAGTTTTTAATTTTATTTTTGGCTGTGCTGGGTCTTTGTTGTTATGCGTGGGCTTTTTTCTAGTTGTGGGAGTCAGGGCTACTCTCTCGTGGTGCGTGGGCTTCTCACTGAGGGGGCTTCTCTTGGTGCAGAACACGGGCTCTAGGGTGTACAGGCTTCCGTAGCTGTGACATGTGGGCTCAGGAGTTGCAGCTCCCAGGCTCTAGAGCGCAGGCTCAATAGTTGTGGCGCACAGAATTAACTGCTCCGTGACATGTGGGATCTTCCTGGATCAGGGATTGAATTCGTGTGTCCTGCATTGGCAGGCAGATTCTTTACATTGAACCACCAGGGAAGCCACTGGTTATCCATTTTAAATACAGCAGTGTATACATGTCCATCCCAAACTACCTAACTATGTCTTCCTCCCATCCTTCCCCTCGGCAATCGTTAAGGTCATTCCCGACGTCTGTGTGGTACATACTCGTTATCTCCACCTACAGATGAGGAGACCAAGCCTTAGGGATGAATTGTGATTTGCCTAAAGTCAAAGCATTGGTCAGTGGGAAGGCAGGAACATGCCCCCACCATCTGTCCGCTCCCCCACATGAAAGGACCAGGCCCTGGAGAAGGGCTTCTGCGTGAGCATAGGAAAGGAGGAAGTCGCAGCTGTTGGCAATGGGCAGGTTACTGTGGAACGAGGACTCCGCCCCAGAGGGCAGGCCCGAGTGACGCCATCAGTGTCACTCGCTGAGACCACCAGGGCCGGGGCTCCTGGAGTGAACAGGGGTAGAGAGGCGGCCAGGCTGTGCAGGGTGACGTGAGGCCAGGAGAGGCAGGCAGGGAGACCGCCTCTGCAAACACATCCCAGGAGGCGAGTGGGTGACGGGGACTGTGCCCGGAGCTCAGGGCTGGAGACACCGCTGGGCTCCCCAAGAAGCCGTGGGTGCTGACAGAGCAGCGCTGAGGGAAAGGCCAGAGAATCGGTGAGTGGAGGAGAGTTGTGCCTTAGAGACAAACCCTGTGCTGGCTGAGATTCCCCGTGCCCTTGATCGGTCAAGTATGTGCTAATTTGGTCTCAAGGTTTGTGAGAAACTGTCAGTGAATATTTTAGGAAAAGTGTTTTCAGCATTCACTCTGCACTGTTTGTTGTGCTCCGCTCTGCTCTGCAGGGCATGGGGCTGTGATGCAGAGGAGCCTGTGCCCTGAGGATCTATGCTCGGGAGGGCAGAGGGGTCTCTGGGCTCCGCCCCTACTCTGCCTGGATCTCCCTGAAGGAGGGTGCAAAGCGTTGTGGGAGCACCAGTGGCAGGGGTCGAGGAGGCCTCCCGGAAGAAAGGAGTTCACACTCAGATCCAAAAGACAGGCAGGATGCAGCCATTCCAAAGGAAACCCTAAGAGAAGGAAGAGCTGCTACAACATAGATGGACCATGAGGACATTGTGCTCAGGGAGATAAGCCAGTTATAGAAGGACAAATGCTGTGTAATTTCACTTACACAAGGTTTCTAGAGTGGTCAAACTCTCAGAAAGTGAAAAAGTGGAATGGTGGTTGCCAGGGGCTGGTGGGGAGGAGAAGGGCGGATTCTTTTTTACTGAGTACAGAGTTTCAGTTTTGCAAGATGACAAGTGTTCCAGAGACGGACAGTGGTGATGGTTGCATGACAATGTAAAAGCACTTAATGCCACAGAGCCATGCACTTAAGGTGGCTAAGATGATAAATTCTATGTTCTGTGTTGTGTTAGTCGCTCAATCATGTCCAGCTCTGCAACCCCATGGACTGTGGCCCACCAGGCTCCTCTGTCCATGGGATTCTCAGGGCCAGAATACTGGAGTGGGTTGCCATTCCCTTCTTCGGGGTATCTTCCCACCCCAGGGATCGGATCCAGGTCTCCTGCATTAGAGGTAGACATTTTTACCATCTGAGCCACCAGGGAAGCATATTTTACCCCAAATAAAAATTAGAAAGACAGAGAAATAAAGGAGGAGCATGAGGCCAGGCCCCAGGCAAGACAGAAAGAGGAGCTTCTGGGAGCTCTGAGCTTGGTTGGCACAGAGCTGGGCAAAGGTGACAGTGGCAGGGACCTGGAAATGAAAGGAAGGTGTTTGAGGGGCGGAAGTAGATGGCTTTCCAATGTGTTCAGAGATAAATAGGAGGAAAGACCCGTGATGGAGGGTCAAGTAGAAAGGATCAGTGTTTACATGTCTTTGCAAGTGGACAACATGCTTTGATGATGGGGCCCATGGTGCTCGACCCAGGGCTTACATGGAAGCAGGGGGCAGCAGTGAGCCCCCAGGTGCCTGAGGAATCTGCACTCACCTGCTTCTCCTCCAGGCCGCCCTTGGAGCAGAGCAAGCCTCCCCGGGGCACACCTGCGCTGGGGACCCCCAGCAGCTACCAGATCCTCTGGTGCCACCAGGTCCCCTGCCCATCAGCACTCCCAGAGAAGCCGGATTTGTCCATCCTTGGTGCAGATTTGTTTAACTTAGATTTTCTTACACAAGAAAAAGAAGGAAGTGAAGCTGTCCAGAAAGAGAACTGATCACATAGCAGTTTCCTCGTTTGAGTTCTGAAGAAACCAGCCTGCTCTTTTCTTTCCTTGGCAAATTCTTCTTCCCCAGTTAATCAAGAAGTCTGACTGAGATTAAGTTTTGCCCGACGGGGGCCAAAAAAGAACAAAACAAGAAATGATTTCAGCCAACATGGGCCTTTTCCCAAAGCAATTAGAGCTTGGATTTAAGCAAACAAATCAGATTTGAGGTTTTCCTTCCTCAGAAGCCGTTATTCCACAGAGTGAAGATTGTCCAGGATAGATGGGTCCTGAAACAGCTCCCCTAAAACCCCGAATATCACAACAGCAGCTGTCCACGGCTGGGCTGAGGACAGCAGGAGAGAGAAGGGAGGTATTGATTAAGGAAAGCTTTGAAAGCCTGCTTTGTGCCAGGCAAACCTTGGTTAAGATCTTAGATGGATCATCTCACTCACTCCTAATAGCACTGCCAGGAACAGATGCTGTTATTGTCCCATTTTTCCAACAGGGACACTGAGGCTCCAGGAAGCAAAGTGACTTGCCAGTGGTTCACAGTTAAGTAAATGATACAAGGAAATCAGAGCCCAGGCTCCTGACTATCAACAGCAGTGACTCTCAGAGCAGAGGGAATAACATCAGAGGGCCAATGGGTCTCTCCTTTCCAAGCATAGCCCTAGAGCAGTCACTTCAGAGCTGTAAGCCATCTCAACAATGGTAGAAAAAGAATAACAACACAGTTGCTGCCAGTTACAGAGCACTTACTATGCTGATCTCTTCATGGACATCATTTAATCCTCAAAGCCACCTGGAGAGGGTATGTCTGCACTCTACAGATGAGAAAATCAGTCCTCAGAGAAATTAAATACTTTGCCCAAAATCACACAGCAAAGAGATAAAAGCCCTCAAAATTCAAACCTAAATTTGGCCCCAAACAGTGGATTATTAACCTCTACCTCTGACTCAGAGCCATCATTTTACAAAGACCTCGTGGCAAAGAGAGCCCACAACTGCACAGCTGGGCAGTCTCCTGCCCCCCTCCCCGATTCAGCATGTTCTAGGACCAACTCACCGCCTTGGGTCAGCCCATGACCGTATCCTTCTCAGAGGGGCAGGACGGTGCTAGCCAGGCCCATCTCACTGGACCTGGGTTCTACAGGACCAAGGAGAAGCGTCCCCCCAGAGCCTGCACCCCCTTCTAGAACATGCTGCAGATCCTGGGAACTCGAGATCTCATGCCCAGGTGGCCGAGTCCACATTCAGAGCCTGAGCAGCTTCCCCGGTACCTGTCCATCCACAGAGGACTACACGGTCCCAGGTTCTCAAGGTGGCTGAGGGGCGGTGTTTGCCGGGTGCAGACAGATATTGGACATTCTGGCTGGGGGTGCCTGCATGTTCATGCTGAGGTCCTCAGGGTGCAGAGAGAAGGAGAGCCAGCCAAGGGCTGGGAGCCAGGGGCCGGCTGTCCCTGCGTTGCCATATCCGCCGTGGAACTATGAGGACCCCAAGAATTCTATACCCAAACTGGTCTTCCGGGGCTTTACAGAATGGCCAAGGTAGAAAGACTGAATACTCACATGTACTAAATATTTTATTTCACAGTTTGTTTACTTGACAATTAACATTTAAAAACTGCGTCTCCATCTGTACTCTTGTCCTGGATCCCCCAAATACCAGGGGTGTGATTGCCCTGACTTCCTGTTCATTTATCGGACTCCTCTAACCCCACACCTCAAGACCCCAGGGACTTCAATCCTCCTTGACAGACCATCCTTGCCAAGACTACTGGATCCTCACTGGACACTTTTTAGGAGTCCTGGCCCTGCCTCCACCCCCACCATGACAGACAGTTCACATGTGTCTGAATTGCCGGCTGCTCTGCTACCAAGTTAAATTGCCTGCTTTCCCCCATGATCTTTCTGACCCAACCAGCCAGGAACCCAGACCTGGGCCCATCCAGCTGGTGCTAGTGGAGAACCTTCACACCAGTGAGGACTTACCCACGAGGAAATCCAAGCTAAACAAACTTAGGCAAAAAAAAAAAAAAATGTATTGACTCCTAGAACTTCGGGAAAAACTATGACCAGGAATTAAAAAACCCCATCAGGACTGTCCTTCCAGGTCTGGCCCCTGCAGTGCTGCCTGTCTTCTCTCTGCAGACCAGTTCCCTCCACGTTGCAGGAAACACGGCCACAACAATCTCCAGGCTTAATCTGCAGCCTTAGCTTCAGAGACGGACTTCGAGTTCTCTCAGGTTCCAAGGCCCAGATTCCTAGCAAAGGCACTTGCTGGCAGATCCCCAGCTCCGCACTTACTTCGGCCTAGCCAACTGAAGTCTTGGGCTGGTTCCTTTATAATGACTCTTCTGGGGCTGCCCCAGTGGTTCAGCAGTTAAGACTTTGAGCTTCCAATGCAGGAGACAAGCGTTCAATCCCTGGTCAGGGAATTAAGATCCCACATGCCACTGGGCCAAAAAAAAAAATAGAGCCATGGGGATGAAAAGGCCTGTGGTCACCGTTACCCAGAAAGACAAGAAGAGGACATTGGGTACACAGACTGTCCTCGGCATGTCCCTTAAAGTCTGTGGTCAGGTTCCATTGTCTCAGACTATGAGACTGTTTCTGTCTATCTGCCTACGCCTTCCCTCATCCTGCTTCTCCTTCCTTCCTTCCTGACCTGGGTTTGAATCCTGAGTTTTCTCCTTCACACTGAATCCAGGCTCCAGAGGCACAGAGGGGACCCAGTCCCAGCTCTGGCATCAACTTGCTAATGGGCCAGAGCAAACTATGACTTCATCCTTCTGCCTTAATTTCTTCAGCTGTTAAAAAGGGAGTCGGGGAGCAGACAGGTTTCCCCACTCTGTTTCTAGATCTTTGAGCAATCAGCCTAACTTGTCCAGACCTCTTTTTCCACCCTACTTTTCATAAACCTTTAAACTGGATTTCTATTTTAATGGAATATTCATTTTTAATCCTTGATTTCTTGAACCAAAGCATTTAGAGTTCAATCCTCAGGGTCCTAGCCTGCCTGCCTGGTACTGTTTTCAACTGAGAGCTCAGTGTTAACGTTGTTTTGCTGAGGGCTGTGTGGCCTCTGTTAACTAATCCCATGAGGAAATAATGCCGTTATACAAAGTCAGTGGTGTTTGTAGTGAAACCCATCTTATAAATCAAGCTGAACAGGATTCCAGATACTTCCAGATGCCACTTCCAATTGGTCTGGCCTTGTTGGAAGAAAACAAGGCAAAGTCATGAAACAAAGGAGTGAACATCTGACTTTTCTCTGTCCTGGCTCCTGAGTGGGGTCTTGCCTCCTCCTTCCCAGATCTGACGCCGAGTTTGTGAGCCTGACGGCCCTGGTGTGAGTGACCTGCCATCAGTGATGAAGTCTAGTCAGGATCCTGGTCACTAATCAGTGGTATCACAGGATTAGACTGTCTTCTCTCCTCTTGTCTGGACAACCCAAAGGAGCACTTCTTGGCTAAGCCTCAGGACACAAGCTGTTTGTTTTTTCTACCCCTATTTGGTAGAAAATAGGGGCCTATCACACAATTGCACTCATCTCATATGCTTGTAAAGTAATGCTCAAAATTCTCCAAGCAAGGCTTCAGCAATATGTGAACTGTGAACTTTCAGATGTTCAAGCTCGTTTTAGAAAAGGCAGAGGAACCAGAGATCAAATTGCCAACATCCACTGGATCATCAAAAAAACAAGAGAGTTCCAGAGAACATCTATTTCTGCTTTATTGACTATGCCAAAGCCTTTGACTGTGTGGATCACAATAAACTGAAAAATTCTGAAAGAGATGGGAAGACCAGACACCTGACCCACCTCTTGAGAAACCTGTATTCAGGTCAGGAAGCAACAGTTAGAACTGGACATGGACCGACAGACTGGTTCCAAATAGGAAAAGGAGTACGTCAAGGCTGTATATTGTCACCCTGCTTATTTAACTTATATGCAGAGTACATCATGAGAAACGCTGGGCTGGAAGAAGCACAAGCTGGAATCAAGATTGCCGGGAGAAATATCAATAACCTCAGATATGCAGATGACACCACCCTTATGGCAGAAAGTGAAGAGGAACTAAAAAGCCTCTTGATGAAAGTGAAAGAGGAGAGTGAAAAAGTTGGCTTAAAGCTCAACATTCAGAAAACTAAGATCATGGCATCTGGTCCCATCACTTCATGGGAAATAGATGGGAAAAAGTGGAAGTAGTGTCAGACTTTATTTTTTGGGGCTCCAAAATCACTGCAGATGGTGATTGCAGCCGTGAAATTAAAAGACACTTACTCCTTGGAAGGAAAATTATGACCAACCTAGACAGCATATTAAAAAGCAGAGACATTACTTTGCCAACAAAGGTCCGTCTAGTCAAGGCTATGGTTTTTCTAGTGGTCATGTATGACGTGAGAGTTGGACTGTGAAGAAAGCTGAGCACAGAAGAATTGATGCTTTTGAACTATGGTGTTGGAGAAGACTCTTGAGAGTCCCTTGGACTGCAAGGAGATCCAACCAGTCCCTCCTAAAGGAGATCAGCCCTGGGTGTTCATTGGAAGGACTGATGCTGAAGCTGAAAGTCCAGTACTTTGGCCACCTCATGCGAAGAGTTGACTCATTGGAAAAGACCCCGATGCTGGGAGGGATTAGGGGCAGGAGGAGAAGGGGACGACAGAGGATGAGATGGCTGGATGGCATCACCGACTCAATGGACATGAGTTTGAGTAAACTCCGGGAGTTGGCAATGGACAGGGAGGCCTGGCGTGCTGCAATTCATGGGGTTGCAAAGAGTCGGACACGACTGAGCGACTGAACTGAACTGAACTGAGGGGCCTATCAGGACTTGCCTGGAGGTCAAGTGATTAGGACTTGGAGCTTCCACTGCAGGGGCACGGGTTTGATCCCTGGTTGGGAGACTAAAATCCTGCACTGCTGCATGGTGCGGCCAAAAAGAAAGAAAAAAGAAAGAAAACAGGGACCCATCAAGGAGGGACTGTGGTCTTTTCTCCACTCCAGATGCTCAGGGGGAGGCTGGCTACAGTTCCTGAAAGCATGGTCAGGTGCCTCTGAGATTCAGGATGGGGCCAGGATCATTCTTCTAGACCCTGGAGACAAATCTGTTTCCTGAATCCTGACTGCTTGGGGGCCCCTTCCTGGGACCATCATCATTTTCCCCCCATCCCTCACACCACCACCACCACCCCCGCCCTTGCTGAGCTCAGGTGAAACCTGGGCCTGCCCTCCCCTCGGTTTCAAGAACCTCAAGAGAATATTTTGTAGTTTATCACACCTTCCTGGACCTCCCATCCTGAAACTCACCCATCAGCCTCCCTTCTTCCTTCTACCTCCTATTCGTGGACTCTCACGAAGAATGATGCCATCTGTGTGCATCTTGATGACGATCAGAGATGTTACTAGCTTAATTTTCCTAGACAAAACCAAAGCAAGCATACTGCATCTGGGAGATGTCTCTCTGGTGAAGCACAGGCAGGAAAATCTTGCAAGAAAGATACAGGCAATATTTTTTTCTTTCACAGTGGAGCATTGTATGGACTGAATCATGGCCAGCCACAGATAACAAGTTCCAATTCCTGGAAGCTGTGAATGTGACCTTATTGGGAAACAAGTCTTTGCACATGTGATTAAATTCAGGATCATGGGATGATTTTACTAAGGATTTTTCAGGTGGGTCCCAAAGGCCATTGCCAAGGTCCTTATGAAAGGCAAAGGGAGATGACAGGGACACAAAAGGGAAAAGGTGAGGGAGAAACAGAGGAAGATGGGAACACAAACCAAGGAATGCCTGGAACCACCAGAGGCTGGAGGAGGAAAAGGAAGATTCTGCCCTTAGAGGGAACCCGGGCCTACCAACAACTTGATTTGAGACTTCAGGCTTCCAGATCTGTAGGACAATAAATCTCTGATGTTTTAAGCCACATAGTTTGTATTTACTGGTTACACCAGCCTCAGGAAATGAATACAGACTCCAAGATTTCTAGAATGGGACATGGTTTTCCTTCTCAAGAATGTGAGAGGGATTTCCCTGGTGGTCCAGTGGCTAAGACTCCATGCTCCCAGTGCAGGGAGCTGGGGTTCAATCCTGGTCAGGGAACTAGATCCCACATGCCATAACTAAAAAAAAAAAAAAAAAAAAATCCTGTGTGCTGCAACTAAGACCTTGCACCCCCAAATAAATATTTTTTAATAAAAAAGAAGAAAAAGAACGTGGTATCTGGGCAGCACCTGTTATTATTTCATTTATTCCTTTAGTTAACATTTCACCTATGCACCAGGCTGTGCCCTAAGCTCTGGAGGACATGGATAGTACAAGAAACTCTCTTCCTCTCTTAGGAGCACACAGTGCCTTACACTAGGAGAGAGAAATGTAGAGATCACTGTTGTCATTGTTGTTTAGTTGCTCAGTCATGCCTGACTCTTTGTAGCCCGATGGACTGCAGCACACCAGCTCGGCTCCCTTGTCCTGCACTGTCTCCTGGAGTTTGCCCAGATTCCTGTCCACTGAGTCAGGAGCAAAAACAAAGGGAGCTCCCCGGGGGGCAATTAAGGGATGTTGGCAGGAGGTTTGGCCAGGATTCCTGGGGAGAGAGAGGTCTAGGGAGGGGGTAGAGGGGTCAGGCTGTGGGAGGTGGGGCCGGGGGGGGAGGGTGTGGGTTTCCTCTTCTGGGAGCTGCAGCCCCCTGTTCTGAGAAGTGACACCCCCTCCACCCCACCCACCGCTTGCAGAGCAGTGGCCAAGCTCTTACAGAGCCCACCCCTGGGCATATTTGGTCCCCAGGAGGGTCCCCATCACAAGTGTTCTCTGGACTCTTTGACACAGGGAGGTGTGTGTCTGCTGGGGGCTTCCCGACCCACCCAGGAAGTAAGACTTCAGTAAGCACAGTGGGGAAGGGCAGGGGGTTTCGTGTTCTGTGATTTGCAAGCTCTTTAATGATGCGCCATCAAACCTGGAGGCCCACTTAGTGTGGTGAAGGCAACGGCCCCTCCAGAGGACGCAGGGCTGCCGGGCAGAGAGAAATTCCAGGAAGACAAGCACTCCTGGTGAGCGTGACCAGAACACATTAGCTGTGTGTGGGAAGTGTGTAGACCAGTTATGTGCAGAACACACACCTATGTTCCATTAAAACAGTAGCAATTGTCAAGCAGAGATCTTCTATTCTAGGTTTTAAATAATTAAAAAAATTTTTATCTTATACAGAGTATAGCTGGTTGACAATGTTGTGTGAGCCTCGGGTGTAGGGCACAGTGATTCAGTTATCCACATGCAAGTATCTCTTATTTTCCAAATTCTTTTCCCATATAGGTTATTATAGAATACTGAACAGAGTTCTCTGTGCTATACGATAAGTCCTTGTTGGTCTAGATCTTATTTTTGTGGCGGTTAAGCATTGGGACTGTTTATGCCTGGTCATATATTGCGTCCTAGTGGAAGAAAGTTTATGACCCTATCACTGGATCAACCCAGTGGCTTTTATAAAGATGTAATTTAACAAGTACATTCTACAAAGTGTATATGAACCTTTTGGTTGATGAGCCACATTTCATGCTGCTTTTGTCTATTTAAGTGGATACAAGTACTAACAAAAATCATTTGATAAAGAGCCATCTGCTAGTAATAAAGCTATCCTTTAGGCAAAATGTTTACATATAGTACTGCTATTTTTGCTGTTGTTTCGTTGCTAAGTCATGTCCAACTCTTTGCAACGTCATGGTCTGTAGCCTGCAAGGCTCCTCTGTCCATTGGATTTCCCAGGCAAGAATACTACTGTGGGTTGTCATTTCCTCCTCCAGGGATCAAACCTGCGTCTCCTGCTTGGCAGGCAGATTCTTTACCACTGAGTCACCTATACTGTTGCTATAAAATGCCCCAAATTCTGAAAAAAACCTGGTTTCATTTTTTAAAAGTGTTAAGCAGATTATGACAACCAAATGAGACATATAATCCTTGATTGTATCTTGAATCTGAAAAAATAGTTGTAAAGGACATTTGGGGGACACTGGACCTGATAATACTATCTTGCCCATGAGAGGGTCCTCAGACTTGAAACGGACTTGCCGCTGGGAAGACAAGGTCCCTGTGCTAAGAAGCTTTGTGGTGAAGATGTTGGGGTGAGTCTTGCAGTGACTGATCCTGTGTTCAGTGCATTAAGCTTTCAACTTTTCTAAATTAAAAGGTGGAGCATTAAAAAAAAATGCTACTCTGGGACTGTTGTCATTTGAAGGGAAAAGAAGATTATCAAAGCAACTCTTGCAGAGAAGTTTTTTATGTTAATAGAGAATCCACCAATTCTGACAATCACCACATCTTTGGAACTGGGAAGATATTGTCCGCTATTTATGAACTGTCAAGTCGGCGAGATTCCCCAGAGACATCTGTGACCCCCCCCACCCCCACCCCCACCCCCCCATCTGGCTTTCCGAACATTCCCTAGCCTGGAAGTGGTTAGCAGAGAGGTGGCCCTGGGCAGTGAAAGCAGATCTGCGTTTCCACTAAACCCATAGTGAGTGGCTGGTTGGCTAACCAAGCAGGAAGAAAGGCATGAGCTGACCGCCTGTGTCATTTAAAAAGCCACACTTTTCACAGAAAACATGAAAGGGAAGAATTTTTTAAAAAACTGGTGTGTTTGTGTGTGTGCAGTGGTGGGAGGTGAGGAATAAACAGGATATACACTGATGGTGGAAAAGAAAACTAGCAAGGGCCAGACAGAAGACACAGTCCTCCGGTCATCGCTATGGTAACCTTCACTGGGTGTCTGCTCTGCATCAACATCACCAATTAAAAGACGCTGGCTCCTTGGAAGAAAAGCTATGACAAACCTAGACAGCATATTAAAAAGCAGAGACATTACTTGACCACAAAGGTCCATCTAATCAAAGCTATGGTTTCTCCAGTAGTCATGTATGGATGTGAGAGTTGGACTGTAAATAAAGCTGAGCACCAAAGAATTGATGCTTTTGAACTGTGGTGTTGGAGAAGACTCTTGAGCGTCTCTTGGACTGCAAGGAGATCAAACCAGTCAATCCTAAAGGAAACCAGTCCTAAATATTAATTGGAAGGACTGATGTTGAAGCTGAAGCTCCAATCCTTTGGCCACCTGATACAAAGAGCTGACTCATTTGAAAAGACCCTGATGCTGGGAAAGATTGAAGGCAGGAGGAGAAGGGGATGACAGAGAATGAGATGGTTGGATGGCACCACTGACTCAATGGGCATGAGTTTGAGTAAACTCCATGAGTTAGTGATGGACAGGGAGGCCTGGCGTGCTGCAGTCCATGGGGTCGCAAAGAGTCGGACACGACTGAGTGACTGAAATAAACTGAACATCACCAAACACTTCTCTCCTTTAATCCTCACAACCACTTCATGGAGAGACAAACCCATCTCATAGAGGAAACTGCCTGGAGAAAGCCAATGCCAAGGCCGTGCCAAGTGTAAGAAGTGGAGCCAGAATGTAAAGCAATGAGTGCTTGATCAAAAAGCCACAAAAGCACTTACTTTACCATCCAGTGTGTGTGTGTGTTAGTCTCTGAGTCATGTCCAACTCTTTGCAACCCCATGGACTATAGTCCGTCAGGCTCCTCTGTCCATGGAATTTTCCAGGCAAGAATACTGGAGTGGGTCGCCATTTCCTTTTCCAGAAGATCTCCCAACCTAGGGATTGAACTTGGGTCTCCCGCATTGTGGACAGATTTTTTTACCATTTGAGCCACTGTTCAGTTCAGTTGTGTCCAACTCTTTGTGACCCCATGGACTGCCAGGCTTCCCTGTCCATCACCAACTCCAAGAGCTTGCTCAAACGCATGTTCATCATGTCAGTGATGCCATCCAACCATCTCATCCTCTGTCGTTCCCTTCTCCCACCTTCAATCTTTCCCAGCATCAGGGTCTTTTCTAATGACTGGGTTCTTCTCATCAGGTAGCCAAAGTATTGGAGTTTCAGCTTCAGCATCAGTCCTTCCAAAGAATATTCAGGACTGACTTCCTTTAGGATTGATTGGTTGGATCTCCTTGCAGCCCATGGGACTTTCAAGAGTCTTCTCCAACACCACACTTCAAAAGCATCAATTCTTCGGCGCTCAGCTTTCTTTATAGTCCAACTCTCACATCCACACATGCTGCTGCCACTGCTGCTAAGTTGCTTCAGTCGTGTCCGACTCTGTGCGACCCCATAAACGGCAGCCCACCAGGCTCCTCTGTCCCTGGGATTCTCCAGGCAAGAATACTGGAGTGGGTTGCCACTGCCTTCTCCAATGCATGAAAGTGAAAAGTGAAAGTGAAGTCACTCAGTTGTGCCCAACTCTTAGCAACCCATGGACTGCAGCCTACCAGGCTCCTCCGTCCATGGGATTTTCCAGGCAAGAGTACTGGAGTGGGTTGCCATTGCCTTCTCCGCATTCACACATGACTACTGGAGAAACCATAGCTTTCACTAGATGGACCTTTGTTGATAAAGTAATGTCTCTGATTTTTAATATGCTGTCTAGGTTGGTCATAGCTTTTCTTCCAAGGAGCAAGCGTCTTTTAACTTCATGGCTGCAGTCACCATCTGCAGTGATTTTGGAGCCCCCAAAAATAAAGTTTCCCCATCTATTTGCCATGAAGTGATGGGACCAGATGCCATGATCTTAGTTTTCTGAATGTTGAATTTTAAGCCAACTTTTTCACTCTCCTCTTTCACTTTAATCAAGAGCCTCTTTAGTTCTTCTTCACTTTCTGCCATAAGGGTGGTTATGCATATCTGAGGTTATTGATATTTCTCCCAGCAATCTTAATTCCAGCTTGTTCTTCATCCAGCCTGGTATTTCGCATGATGTTCTCTGCACTACGGAAGCCCAACTGCCTTCTAACTCAGCTGGAGCCAGGACTCAGTACAGTGGGGGTTGTTTCCTGATTCTCTGCACTTTACTTATTTTTAATAATAAAAGACAAAACCACAGTTGTAGGAAATGTCTGGGATGGAGGATGTGTTTGTACAGAAGTTGTTGGGGTGAGGGGTGGTAAACATCTATAGCCAGTGAGAAAAGGCTAAGTACAGAAACACGTAAATGGATAAGCACATCAGTTTATCCTTCGAATACAGCATCAATGATCAGAAAATGAAACTTCTAGTTCTTAGGGCTAAGATGTCAGTTATCACATAGGACGGCTCACAGGCCAGTGGTCCTTCAGTTCATACATTACAGTCATCTGGGAGACTTTTTTGATGCCTCGTTCCCATCCAGACCAATTCAGTCAGAATCTCTGAGCGTGGGTTTATATTTTTATAAGCCCCTGAGAAATTCTGAAACACAGCCAGTGTTGTGAATCACTATTTCTAATACAACGGTGAAAGAAAAGGCAAGCTTGTTTCCTGTTCTTCAAAGGAACAATTGCAATTGTCAAACAAAATCATCAATAAATAATTCCTCGCCTCCTTCTGATGCACTGATATTTTACTTTTCTTTTTTTTTCTCTAGGTAAGATTCTGAACTTGATCAGGTTTGAAAATGCCAGATTAAGAATATTTATCTGGTAAAGAAAAGCTGTAGTGTTTCATATAAGTACAGGGTTGGACAACTTGATACAGTCTGGTGAAAACACAGCAAATCCTAACATGATTGACCTTTATGGGTAACTTCAGAGAAAAGATTTGGAGGACTCACATTTAGAGTCTTCAGTGAGGATTACAGTGTGTTTTGACAGTGCTGACCAACTTCCCGGCCTGGGTAAGTGCATACTGTGGTCACTTCACTACCACATACAGAAGAACAAGGGCTTTGGAGTCTGTCAGAAGTTCTGATTAACCTTTTAACTTGGTCAGATGATCTTTCACCTCGTTTTCCCACCAATAAAAGACATGAGAGAATTATCATGACCCCTGAGAAAAAGCACAGAGACGGCTGACTAGAATGCATTCAGTAAGCACCAGTATACTTCCTTCTCTTTGTGTAGGATTTTGAAGTCCAAAGCCACTTTCCCTAGAGCAGAAGTCCTCAAGGGACGGGGTCATTTGTGGTTGTCTCAACAAGGGCTTCCAGCAGGTAGAGGGCAGGGATGCTGTTAGACATGCTTCAGCGTTCAGGGTGGCCCCCACAACAAAGAACTACCCAGCTCATACACACTACTGTGTATAATAAACAAGCAGAATACATTGTACGGCATAGGGAATATAGCCAGAATGTTGCAAGCTTAAATGGAGTATAAGGTGCGTGTGTGTTCAGTCCTGTCCGACTCTTTGCAACCCCATGGACTGTAGCCGGCCAGGCTCCTCTGTCCACAGGGTTTTTCAGGCAAGAATACTGGAGTTGGTTGCCATTTCCTTCTCCAGGGGATCTTCCCCACCCAGGGATCGAATCCACGTCTCCTACATTGGCAGGCGGATTCTTCACCACTGCATCACCTTGAAAGCCCCAGGGTTAATGGAGTATAAACATTTTGAATCACTATGTTGAACACCTGAAACTAATATTGTAAATCAACTATACTTTAAAAATTCAAGTTAAAAAGTCCACGATGAACAAAATATCCCATTTTTACATAAAAACAAGTTGAGTGTTAAATTTTTTAAAAATTACCCAGATTAAAATATCAATAGAGCTGAGGCTGGAAGACCCTGCCTTAGAGGAATCCACATTAGAGACAGACTCAGTTTATGTTCTCTAGATTTGGATGAGGAAATGGAGATTCAGAAAAGTTACCCTATCTGCCTAAAAACCACAGTGCTGGAGCCAGTGGGGGTGGGAGCAGCAGTTTGGATTCTTGGATTAGAAAAACCAAATCTTTTCCTACCCCCAAAATGTGCTCTTTCCACTATACTGCCACTAGTTCTTCAGCAGAAAAATTAAGGGACCCATGTTATACTACAATTCTGGGAAAGTAAAACCACCAGTGACCAGCAAAGCTAAATTTATCCTCAAGTTTTCAGTTATACTACACACGCTTATATTCTTCAAAGACCACATGCAGACTCAAAGATAATTGCACTCAGTTGCTTCAGTTGTGTCCAACTCTTAGATCCCATGGACTGTAGCCCACCAGGTTCCTCTGTCCATGGGATTCTCCAGGTAAGAATACTGAAGTGGGTTGCCATTTTTCTCCTCCAGGGGATCTTCCCGACCCAGGGATCGAACCTGAGTCTCTTATGTCTCCTGCATTGGCAGGCAGGTTCTTTACCACTAGTTGTCTTTTAGCAAGCATCCAGGGCTAGTAAAAATTAGACCACAACAAAGCCATTACACATAGCAATTGCATAGGGAAACTTCATCATCCTGCCCACTAGCAGAAAACGAATCTCTCCAAACATTAAGACTCAGTGTTCCCCATAAAACTATGACGTGACTGTTTTGTGCTATGATTACATAAAGTAAGATATTCCTCCACAGCAAACAAACAAAACAGAAGTCTGCATGTAAATTGACAAGTGGTTAACATCGAAAAAACTTTCTCAAAAGCTGCTGATAAAAGTGAGTGGTCGTTGATCACATTAACTGAATGTGAAATTTATTTTTACTTTCAGAAAATAACTGTCCACAAGCTATGTCATAGAGGGATATATTACATTTCTTTTTGATAAGAAATCAAGGACAATGGAAATCAAGTCAGTTTTGGGGACATTACCCAAGAAAGCAAGTTAATTGTGGCTTTACCAGCGTTCAAGATGAACCAGACTCAACATTCAAAGTTCAACTACTAGAAAAACAAGATGTTTTTAGAAACAGTCCCAAAGTGACAATCTAAAGGAAAATTATAAAATCTACTCCTTTGTTAAATAGAACATTTATCCAAACTGATCTAGGTCCTAGGGATTCTAGGTGATTCCTAGGTATGATATTAACAAGTACTCAATAGTCAACGTGACCATGTGTTCTCCCCACAGCCAAAAATGCGGTTCTGAGGACTGCAAACTGTAGCAAGTTGAGCCATTTTTTTTTTTTTATTCTGCTTTGTATTTACAGAAAAGTGACACTATAGAAAATTCCTGACCATTTACACAGGGTAGGTACTTTCTCCATTATCACCAGGTGCTATTTGGGGATAGATAGAAGAAAAAAAAAGCCTTTCTATTCATACTTTAAAAAAAAATCTTTGTTTTTATGAGCTTCCTGATTGTAGACAGAGCATTGTGTTCACCTCTCAATGGGTAAACGTATACCCACTGAATGTATGTTACCATGCATTAAGAGAACATAAGAAAAACCATGAAAACCCATCGATTACATACAAATGTAAGGTTCGAGATGGCAAAATTTAAGATATAACAAAGGGATAAAATGTTTAACTACCTGGCAAATGGTTAAGATCCTTATGAAAGAAAGTGAAAGTGTTAGTCCTCAGTCATGTTCAACTCTGGGACCCCATGGACTGTAGCCCACCAGGCTCCACTATCCATGGGATTCTCCAGACAAGAATACTAGAGTGGATATTATACAGAATAATCTTCCTGACCATGGGATTGAACCTGGGTCCCCTGCATTGCAGATTCTTTACCATCTGAGCCACAAGGAAGATTAAGAACACTTCATTCAAAAACTGACATTCAAACACTACAAATGAGAATGAATATTCCACTCATGAAACACTAATAAGCAAATTTAGAGTGTGAAAGTTACCACTACACAGATGAACACATGTCACTTAGGGTAGAATGGCTGTCCTGAGTGTACGCTTTACACTCTGATCAATTTCCTGTGATCTTGTAAATTTACTTTACCTCATGGGTGGCAACAGGTAGGTTAGCTCCACCACTTGTAAGGGAGGGGACTGCTGCATGTTGGTGAGCAGTGTGGTTGTCAGCCATCCACCCTAAGTGTGCAGGCCTTCTCCCTTCCCAACCCCCAACACAGCCTCAGTTTTGTCCTAAGTTTCACTGCAGCATTGTTTAGACTATGATAAAGCCCCCCATACTGGAACTGGTTAAAATATTTTTAAGTATGTATGTTTTTATAATGGGACTCAGTATTACTAACAGTGAAGTGGTTTACACCTGACCAAGAACTTCCCTGCTGGTCCAGAGGTTAGTAAGACTCTGTGCTTCCAATGTAGGGGGTGTAGGTTCAATCCCTGGTCAGGGAACTAGCTCCCACATGCCACATGGCCAGTCCAAAAAAGTATATGGAACACTGGACCGTTTTTTCCAAATCCTATGATACATAGAGCTTTAAAAAACACACACCACATTCAGGACAGAAAGGCTGGAAGAATAACCACACGAGTTTGTTTTTCTGGGTGGTAGATGAGTTACATTTAACTCTATAAAACTTGTAATCAATATATGCTACTTTTTTATCGGGGCGGGGATCATTCTCATTTACAAACCAATAGCATATGTAGGAAACAGCAAAGACGTTGGATTTTCAGAGTTTATATTTATATCATGCTGCCCCAATCCCATTTTTAAATTAGTGACAAAACTGTTTAGAAATGACACCATAAGATGAACTTTATTTTAAAGCTCATAAGAGGCTTCACAATATCAGTTACAAACAGAATCAATGTTTCTTCCATGGTACACCTTCACATGACAATGCACTGTATAAGAGAGATATATTTTAAAGATTTTGTTCTGCATGCTGCTAACACATTTCACTAGCTTTTGCTTTTAGTCAATGGATTTTTAATATAATTAATACCAAAGCAAAAGTCATATTCTATTGGACAGAATTAATTTTAGAAAGCCCTTATGAAATCAGACTTAGTCATGTTTATAAACATCCACACCCACACACATGCTGCAATGGAGAGCAAAATGCAAGAAAACTACCTTGGCAGGAACAAATGCTTAAAGAGTTTAATCACAGCCCTCTTGAACAAGCAGTACACTTTATTTTCTCCAAAGACAAAAGTCAATTTCATCCTCAGTGATGCAAATGGTAATACTGCACAGAAGCTTAGTATGAATTCACAATTCCACAGGAATCTGAAAGTTACCAAGGCAATTTTCCCTTTTAGGATCATAAAGACTACAGACTTAAGCTTCTTCTTTTTCCATATAATACACAAAATTTCTAAACATCCTTAAAAAAGAAAATATAAATAGTCTCAGTATGTCATGTAGAATCACATACTATGGCAAAAATATTTTATTAATTGAAGGACGAAATCAGTTTCATGTCATCTAGTCCAAGTCCATATTAATGGAACTCTTCTCGTTAGGGTAACATTCTCCATTCTGGTGTGGAGGTTCAGCACTGAAATTGTTTTTGCCGTCTAAGTCCTCTTCCTTTTTATCAGCACTCGGGCCATTTGGGGTTCTTTCCAGTTTGGGAGATTCGATTTTTGGTTTGGGTTGTGTTACGACAGGTTCACAAGTGTTATTCAACTCCTAAGAAAGGAAAACAAAGCTAATAATCAGACTAACTCCAGTATGTTTTCAATTACTTTCCTACATACTTAAACCAGTATTTTTCAATCAACTCCAATCATACAATAACTCAAAGAATTCTACTTGCTCAATACATTTGCCTAAAAGTATAGCTTGAAGCCTGATCTAGATATGTAAATATTCTTCTACAATGTGTCAGGGACTTACTAACTATTCAGTTTATTATTAACCCATTTATTCCTCATAGCAATTATTAAAAGGTATCATCTCTTAACCTTAGGAAGAGAAAAAGCAGTGAGCAAAGAGCTGGAATTCAAGCTTATAGCCCATGACCTCAAAGGCTCATGTTAACCTTCTCTGTGTTTGAGTGTTCTTCCAGACAGAGCACCTTCCTTGGCTTTCTTACCAACTTCCTTCAGGCCTCATGAACTCAGCAGGACGTTCCCTGATAAAATACCGACCTGGGACTCTCCCTATCACCAAGTTTCTTAGTCCCTTTGACTACTGTTCCCCGTGGCATTTAACACAGTCTGACGCCCCCCCATACTGGTTTCCTGTCGCGTCTTTACCATGGCGGCCACTGGCAGGTGACCTCCCCAGGAGCAGGGACTCCCCTTGTACACGGAGAGCTTAACTCCTACAACAATAGCTGCGTACGTGGTAGAAGCGCAACAAATGTATTTATTGAACTAAATAAACGAAGAAACTTACAAGGCCTTCCCACATTTTGTAATATCAATAATGAACTATTAATAAGAAATCTGGTCTTGGGATGAGGTAAAAAGATTTAAGGAAAAATGGCTATTTTCAAGGTTCAAATCATTGCAACCGGAATCCCTAAGAAACCACAGCAGTAAACACTAGACAGTGACACTCACCTTTATTTTTGCTCTAATTTCCTGAGCACGTACAACGGGATCTTGATCAAGACTCTTTTTAGCCTGAGCATTCATGACATTATTCATCCACTCCATCACTTCATTAACAGACTTCTCAACCTTTTTCATTTCAGACTCATCAATATGGTTGTATTTCTCATCCTAAATGGAAAAACATGTAGAATCAAATATTTAACAGTAACTAACATCTAATTGGACCCAATTTTCCATGAAGTTCAAATCTATCAATACCATCTTGTCTCACACACCCAAACCTAATTTCTGACTTAAGATCATTTGTTCACAACGAAGACTCCTTCACTTAAGCAGTAGCTTGTAAATCCAGGGTTCATGTCCTCACTGTGTACAGACTTACATTATTTCTAAAGTCAGCTGCTATCTTGGCATAGTGCTGCAGCCTCTGTCCTAGTTCTTCAAATATTTTCGGCCTTTCTTCAGCTTCTTGAAACCGAACTTTAATTGGAGTGCCGATTTTCTAAAACCGAATGTGATAAATTAGTATTTGAATAATTATATTTTAGAAGTCTACAGTCTGAAACATAAGTACCACTTTCCAGGGGAGAGAAGGCCTACCATTAATTCTTCCAGCTTGTCAACATACGCCTGCTTGGCCTGGTCCTCCCCTTCCTCATAGAGCCAGTTCTCAGTCTCTGTGAGCAGCCTCAGAAACTTTTGATGATCCTACATACAGAACACGAAAATCAGTATCAGTGGCTACCTTACTTTAAAAGCTTTCATGACAAAACAGTCATCCTCAGAAGTGTTCAGTATCAAGCTCATCTTATTTCCAGGATGGCAAACCTGATTACCTGGATTCTCGTCACTGAAAAACATCAAGGTGCAAAAACACACCAAAACTTGCTCCAGACAGTATTTTATACAGGGGAGGGAGATGGTCTTAGGCTAGTCTCTCTTCACATAAGGATGTCTGAAAATTTGTGGTAAACTGCTCTTATGGACTTAAATTTTAGAAGTTCTATTTTGCACAATTTGTACACTAAAATGTCATCATAGAAGAGCAATTTTCTTCCTATTCTCCAAAACAATTAGGTCTTGATTAGTAACTTCCTACTCACTTCCACAACCACTGAATACTGAAAGGAAACCTAGCCAAGTTGATAGTTCAATCACTGCACACAAAGGTCACTCCTAATCAACTCAGAAAGTATGTGGTTATACTATAGCTTTAGGTTGAATAAAGTTATACAAATCCACTCTGGATTTCTATAACTAGCCCAATTTCTCTCCAAGGCCCATCTTCCGCAGACATGCTTCTGCTCTGGGATTTATGGTCCCTGACAAACTCTGGAATGACTGGATGAACAAGTCTTATGGGATAAAGCAATGACAGAGCAACCAAGGCTCTGAGGTCTTTGAAAGCAAGTATTTTCTCCTATTTATGCTTCTACTCCCCCAATAACTGTGATGTTGCAGACTATGAATAAACGTGCTGACAGGTTCTTTCTTCAATGGTAAAGAGTAAAGTCACTAGGATAATCTAGTATAAAACTGCACACTGCTAGTTAGCCTCTCTCTCCATGACTCCGTTTATACGATTTCTATTTCAAGTTGTCTGTTTTCAAAAAGCTCAAGTTACACAATCTAGTAGAGGTTTTAAATGTCAAATTAGGAATTAAGCACTTCAAAGTGAGATTATCTGAATAAAAACACAGCGCTAAACACACCTGTTCGCATATAAACTTTTCGTATGGTCCACACAGCTTGTCCCTGAACTCGTACACATACTCCTCCACTGCATTCTTAGCGTCGTTTCTCTCCTTTTCCAACTTATCCTGCATTATCATCTTACCCTGTCCAGAAACAAAAGAGGTTAATTCCAATCCTCTGCTAAGTGCGACTGAATTTTAACTATTTAGATTCTGGAGTTAACAAAGTCAACAATTATACCCCCCCTAAAAAAAAAATCAGTTTTAACAGTTCTAAGTTATACCTCATAATATTCTTCCAACAATTCCTACAAAGTCTTTCATCTTCTAAATACACAGAATGAAGGGTTTTGGTTTTTTTTAACATCATATAATAAATTGTAAAAGGCTTCCCAGGTGGCACTAGTGGTCAAGAATCCACCTGCCAATGAAGGAGATGCAAGCGATGCAGGTTCGATCCCTGGGTCAGGATGATCCCCTGGAACAGGAAGTGGCAACCCAGGCCAGTATACTTGCCTGGGAAATCCCAGGGACAGAGAAGCCGGGCAGGCTAGAGGCCATGGGGCCACAAAGAGTCAGACACAACTGAGTGCAATAAATTATGTAACTTTCACAATTCAGATTAACATTCAGGGAACAAAAATTATCCACTGCTTTTATACAATTTTGTTTGTTTTATGTAGTTACATGGTTGTCTCCTACTGGGATTAATACTGACCAATGTGTAACGGCCACACAATTTTGCCACTACATTATTAGTGCTAGCAGTAAAGAGTCTGCCTGCCAATGTAGGAGACACAAGGGACGCAGGTTCGACCCCTTGGTCAGGAAGATATCCTGGAGGAGGAAACAGCAACCCACTCCAGTATTCTTTCCTGGAGAATTCCATGGACAGAGGAGCCTGGCGGGCTGCAGTCCATGGGGTCGCAAAGAGTCAGATACGACTGAAGCTACTTAGCATGCACAAACGAACGTACTATTTATCAAACAGAAACAGGGATTTATCATTAAATTTCTAAACACAATGGTCCCAGCTCAGTAAAGGAAAACAAGAGTCTCAGTCACTTCACCTATCCAAACTACAGAGAAGCACAATGTATTTTAACAGAAATATTTAGTGTGGCCTGAGATACCGATGGTACTGTGCTCTGTGCTAGAAGATATCAGCGCTCAATTGCTTCACAAGAACCTGGACAATCAATTTTGCACCAAGCAGAATGATCTATGGTATAGATTTCTTTAATAAAGTTGTAAAAATATTAGGAAAAAAAAAAAACTTGCTAAAAATATTTAACTAAAAACCATTACTTTTTGGCTTCATTCTGCCCCTAAAAGTTGTATAAAACTTATGAAATGTTAAGAATTATAGCCATTTACCTAACAGGGCCAAACAAATAAATACATTCCAAAATAAAAATATTTAAGTGAAGTAATTACCTCTGTTTCAATATACATGTTCAGAAGGTCTTTCCCTAACTGCCAGACCAAGTTGGCTTCAATAGGCAACTCAACATTCACCACCTTTATTTTGGGTTTTTTAGCTTCTGGAGGTTGGTCAACTTTCTTCTCATTAGCCTTGGGAAGAGGGGTTAAAAAAAAAAAAAGAAAAATTCTTAAATAGTTCTTGAATAACAGAAATATCCCTATCATACTTACTGAGGACTCACGCAAAAGTGAAATCCCTAAAATCATAAAGCTGGAAGAATGTGTAAAATCATCTAACTCCCACCCACCCATTTTAAATCAGGGCTGCAATTACACTTATACCTGCCATACATCCCCCTTCAAGAATTCACCAGAACATTTTTCATCTCAAATTTAATCTCTCTGGCTAAAGCTTTTCTTCACAGGTCCTTAATTTTCTAATAACTTTAAGCTATGTTTGTGACTTGAAAAAGGCAAAAATACTATTAAATTGCCACTTCTTTAAATTATAGTCTATAATAGTAACCACAGATAAGACTGATCAGCTGCTAAGCATGTTAGGATCAACTCTATCCCTGTATTATATACTTGAGTCTCTATATTCCAGCTACAATTACCAGTACACTGATGAGTGCCTTTTAAAATTCCCTGAATTTGGACATGATATATACACCTATACATGTGTATATACATCCATCTCCTTATTTCTACTATCTGCCTTTTGAGTTGTACCACTTCTCATAAGCAACTCTGCAAGGTCAAAAAAATGTTTACAGTCTTAAAACAGTAAATGGAATGATGTAGCAAATGCTACGTTTACTGTTAACTTTTTCCAAAATACGTAAATACAGGGCTAAAGAAGTAAGTATCTCCTATGGCCTTTAATTTTCCAAGATGTTCTTAGCATTTTCATTTCTGCAGGTTCTTCTAGACACAAATGACAAAGAGCACAACTTCAGCAAATGCAGCCATAGAACAGATGAGAAGAACCACGGGGCACCTGACATGCACGCTGACCGGCTGCGGCGGTGAGCCGACAGCCCATGAGGCACAGCAGGCGGGGGCTCTGGGGGACCTGGGGGAGTCGTGAAGGAGGCTCCACGAAAGAACTGGGACTTGGAGGAGGCTCAACGGCTTGACAATCACAAGGACGGAGACTGTTTCTCAGGCGTGTTTTCCAGGCTTCTGTTTCTGCGTCCTAAGAGATCACTTGTCTATGAAGCGCTGAGAGCTCGGTCACTAGGAGGCGCCTACCAGTCAGCCTGCCACACCCCTGTCTTCGCCCCTCCTGTGAGCATGAGAACTCCCCCCCACCACCCCCACAATATACTGTGCATGCTCTGGGGGTCACGAAACACAAGAAAGAAAAGTCGCACCTACACCTGGCAAAAACACAGGAGTGCAACAGATACTGGGAATCAAATGGATGAGAGCCACAGGTATGGAGGTTAAGTTGGGATCAGACTAGCAGTACAACATCAAACCAACTGCTGACAAAACCAACGCATCACAAGATGGCATCCGCATGGCCTGGACAAGGGACGCTCCCCAGAGGGTTTGGCACTAGTGGTCCCACCTACAGCTAGCAGCAGGTGAGCTCCCCAGGGCGTGCTCTAACAGGTGTGGGGACCACCGGCAGGAGCCAGTCAGTGCTCTGCACTAGGTGAAGGGGAGGAACACAGAAGTTAAGGAGCCATCGCTGCCAGGCCATCCACACTCAACTCTTCAAGAGGCGGCGGCAGCTTCTTTCAGAAATCAGAATCAGGACCCCCGAGGGGATCAGTCAGGGCATGGGAGCTTAAAACCAGATGCTTTTACTAAGAGTAACATGTATTTGGACCCCAGTGGACTATTCGGTAATTCATCTAAGGGTAAAGAGGTCTATCCTCAGAATGAGAGAAAACCAAACTTCTAATGAAAGAATAATTTACATGCAACCTGCACAAAGAACGAAGTTTTGCAAAGCACAGATCTGGAATAACAATGGAAACTTATTACCAGATCATTGTAATTAATTTCTATAAATTTGACAGGCAATTTGAGAGGAGAAAAAAGTTTTACTAGACTCCTATAGCCCATGTATTTATCATCGGATGACTTCGAGTGAAAACTCATCACACAGCACTGAGACGAGTCTTTCAGATGCTGGCATCTGCAGGCACCTCTAGCACTAGAGAAGACAACAAAAGCTATGCATTCGTCCCTGGTTGCCTGGAGTGGCAGTTATTCAAGAGAAGCTTTCAAGTCCAAAAGGTAGGATAATTAGCTGGAGTACCTCTCACTGGTTTCAGTTGAAAAACATAGAAAATTAACAGGAGAAAAAAAAATCCTATATAGAATAAGGTAACTTGGTGCTTGCTCTTGAAACTGCAGATTGAATGATATCATTAATGATCACATGTTGCAACATTGTCTAATGGAATGAACTAGAAGAGTCACTCACTTTGTCAGCATCTGGGATTTTGTTTTCTTCTGAGGTAAGTTCAGGTGAAGGGGGAGACTGTGAGGTTTGATGACCATCAGTTTGTACCTGGGGCTGTGTTCCAGCTTCATTGTTGTCTTGCTGGATATTTTTCTGAAATGAAAGCCCAGGCACAAAGGATGTAGAAAGCAGGTGTACTTGTATAAATTGAAAAGGTTATAGGGCACCAAAGACAGTACACTCAATTTCTGAAGTCTTAACAGGTGGGGGGAAACGATACTGGATAAAAGCATAAAAAACAAGTATTTGAAAACTTCTTAGATATTGTAAACCTGTAAGAAATTCTTTGAATGATAACAGTTAATATAATAGTTAAATAACACAAGTAGTAGGCATTTTGACTGATGTGATGACAAGAACTCTCCTTCAAGAAGCTCCCCTCTAGCATTGCACAGATATTAATTCTCAAAAGCAAGTAGGTTTTCTCCAGGCCTCTCTCCCAAAAATAAGCTTCCAAAACCTAACTTCACCAACAGCCATCACACATCTCAACATATCTGCATGTCAGTGGACTGAGGAATTAACATAAAATCGCCAACAATCCATCATCTGGCAGCTAGCTCATCACTCCAGTTTAGAGAAACGCAAGACCCTCTCTGTCTCCGCGCTCTTTTCGTGACCCAACAGTCTACACCTCAAAAAAAATCCCAGGAAAAGAACAAATGCTAAATGTTAGTAGATGCCTCAATCCCCAGTAGATCAGAGCTTGTTATGATCTTATCCCATCTCAGGGAGAAGCCTGAAGCATTATAACTTTAATGACTGAAGTCTCTCATTAATTTTCTTCCAGAGCCTCAAGATCCTGAGGCAGACACTGAAGTACCAGAAGCAAGGTATTCCTGGTATATATACATCTAAAAGGTACTAAGAGATTGGATACAACAGGCATTAGAATAATGGTGTCTGTAGCCAGGTGAGAAAGCGCTGGTATGTGGTGCTGGTCATTTAGTTCATTACACTGAAGTTTTTCCCGATGAGGACAAAGCTAAGGCTCAGATGCTCCTGTTCCTTAAATGTTCTAGGGAATGACCACAGTGCTAACAGTCTGACCACAGGGATGTCACACTTGCTCATGGGAACTAACACACTGTAACTGCCTACCTACCTCTTCATTTAAGCTATTTCTGGTTACTGTCTAGAAGTAAACTATAAGAACTCATCTATTTTAAAGTTTCTTAGAATTCTTTGGTTGACCATGTAAAACTAACACTTAGGCTAATAGAAGTCTCAATTAACATCATGAACAATTAACAACTTTCTAAACTCTAGTCAGATACTTCACACTTCCTTCCTCCCACAACCCAGAAAACCATGTAAATACAAGCAAGTTATAAAATACCAAAACTGATTTTTGCCATATGATTTAAAAAAACCAAAAAACAGTTTTAATATCTGGTATATATTTCAATGAACAGTTTTTTAGTCTTTTATTTCTTAAACACCAGACGGCATTTGACTTCTCAATATGTGGCCTATGCCTTAAAAAATATAATTCCAAGAAACTTTGCCCACTCTGAATCAAACTGTCACATGCTGGTTCAAACAAAGCTACAGAGAATTTAATCACAGTTCACCAAACTCCAGGCTGTACATTACCATCACCTAGAAATTGCTATTGTCGTCATTAATGAAAATTCTAATTATCATGAAGAAAAACACTTTAACCTTTTCCTACCCATTTCTTCAGGCTTAGAATTAAGTCTACTATATATTCCATCTCAAAGGCTTACCTACAAACTTACCTCAGCGTCTGGGTTTTCTGGTGGCCTCTGATTCTGACAGTCCATGTCGGCTTCAAGAGAAGACACTTCGTTCTCCTCGGCTGGGACCTTCTCCACCATAGACGCTGTAGAGATGGTGAAAATGCCATGGGTATTGACTCGCACTTTGACTTTCACTCGTGATTTTTCTCCATCCTTCTGTGCCGAAACATTCTGAACAATGAAGCGGCCTACAGCAAAAAGAAATCAACAATTTCAGAACCAAATCTATCATGCGGACAAAGGCTAAGAAAGACTGCGATTCCAAAATTCCATTTTCTCTACCAACTGAGTTAGACTTAAGTCCTTTAGTGTATACCAGAAACATAACCTTTTAAAATAGACTGGTAAGTACACAGTATACTTACAATACTTGGGATTAGTCTTAAAATGCCATGAAACCTTCAAAGGCAAGGGCACTCTTGTGACACTTCTGACAAAGACACTGTGTGAGACACAGACCAGCCATCCTCACCTCCTCCTACCCCACTTTACCGGGGAACACACCCTCAACATGAAAATCCCAAGTATACGGCTAATGATATCAAGCACTTGCCTCATTCTGATTCTGTAGGAACTTCACAGTAGGGTATACTGTTTTCTGACTGATCTAAACATTTTATGTTTCAAATAGGAGAGGTGAGGTAAAATCTGTTATCAAAGCCTAAAATTATGATGCACTACAGCAGTTCCAGACCATGACTAAGTAGAAATGAAGAGTGGTAACTCTGACCCAGACTCCCTGGGCTTGAATCCTGGCCCTGTGATGGCTATAAGTTACTTTATGCTTCTACAGTTTGAGTTCTTAAGGGTTTATAGTGAGCACTTACTATGGAACTAAGTGCTCGGTGTTAGTTATCACCTCTACCAATACTATTGCTACTACAAATACCACTGAAAAGAAACTAAGTGTTTTGAACCTATTATGTGCAAAGCGCTACAAGGGATTTAGTAGTCTTGTATTTAAAGTCCTGTTTACACAAACACACAAAGTTAGATTTATTTACTAGGTCAGTGAAGTAGGCTGGAACAGACCTTCATTAATTATCTAATCACTAGGTTCAGGAAGTAACTGTCATTAGATTCAGTTAAAGAAACAGCATTAACCAAAGGGTACGCAAGAAGACTCACAGGAGAGATATTTAAGATGGCTCTGTAAGTGTGTGCAGGCTTTTCAGTTTTGGTGACAAAACAAGAGAGCTAATGCCAGGCTAAAGAGCTTAGATTTTATCCTCCGTTGAATGGGGACTACAATCCAGCCTGTCAAAATTTTAGTCTAGTCTATATTCAATGATTACTTAATCTATCAACAAACACAAGAAAAAATTATTTTAAAATATAAAACCCTCCTGTGTCAGAACATTTTCAGTTTTAAGGATTAAAAAAGAAAACACAACTGGCCAGGCCAGACTCCTTCCAACAATTCCACTATGAAGCAGTGTTGGGCAAAGGTGAGTCCTGACAAGATCTAGCAATACTAGCTTATTTTACTTGGGAAAAGAGATACAAGAAGATGCCTGTAGGTTTCCCACAGATTTTCAGTGTTACTTTAGGCCAAAATAGATGGACAGTGTCAAACTTCTCAAAGAAAAATATACCCCCAAAATGTACTTTTTTTAAAAAAAGACTACAACACAAAGGTACCTTTCAGAGATAGTTTCAATGGCTTCCAAGCCAGGTTTTAAACTGAAGTAATGTTCTGCAAGTAACATTTCACCCAGAGGAAAGGTTAATACTAAAAGTGGGTGATAATAGTTAAGTATAGACTGTATCAGAAAAGGAAAAACACTCAAGTGTTCCTACACACACACAAGTCATTTCATCTCTTTAGGCCAGTTTAGTCATCAATAAGAGACTTCCCCATCTTCATTACTCCAAATTGAAACTGTCCTCACATTTTCAATTATGTTCCACTTCACGTTTTCATTGCATTCTACTCAACACTGCTAAAAGCAGAGTGTTTAAGTTGGTACACTAAATCTTCAAAAGAATAAATACAATTAACTGCTTACCTATTTTTGCTTCTGGATATGGAACTCCTTGAGGATCAGAATAGAAAGCTTCCAGCTCAAAAGGCCCACTTCTTAAGAACGTGAGAACTTTGGAGAAAGGAGCAGCATGGTTTCTACTGAACACTTCATGGACACTAGGAGGAAACCAAAGGTACTCAGTACTTCAAGGGTTCACGCTCACTGTGTGACACAAACAGATCACAATCTAAAAGCTTTATCAACCCCATCTCACCATGTATAACCCAAAATGAGAGAAATATTTTGGTAAGTTTGATTGCTAAAAGATCTCAGTTAATCAAACACTCTACCATGAATGTCATACGTTCATTTTTTTAAAAAATATTAAAACCAAGTATCTGAACATTATTTTCTCCTACATACCCTTCAGCATCTTCTGAATCATGGCTCCAGACCAGAGATATTGGGAAAGGAACTGCATCAGTGACAGAAAATTCTCTAACTTTAAATGCTGGGGAAAGGATTGCACACTTAAAAAAGAAAAAGAAAAAAAGATTATCATAAGCACATGAAAAATTTCACTCAGCTTCTAACATAAAGATCAATTCAAATAGGACGGGTAGGTTCAAATTCAAAACTACTTACAGTGTATACATATGTCTTATGCATAAAGTATTTATCATCTAAACACTAGCTATAAAGATAAATAATAGTGGCATTCACTAGATAAAAAGGTAATACAACAAATCTTCCAATACTGGAAGATCCTCGTGTCCCCGCAGCCTTATCGATTTATTGAAAAGTAACTCCCTGGTGGTGTCTAACTGGGCACAGGACTCTGCCAGGATGAGATAAAGCAGAAGTGGTTTGAGGAATGACTCCCAGAGAAGATGCGAAGACAGTACCTGCAGTGCACACCCTCTGGCCACCGCTTCATCTGCATTGAGCGTCGTGCTAACATCTTTCCCAAAGAACTTGGCGATTTTTTCTTTCACGGCTGGAACTCGTGTAGTGCCTCCAACTATCTCGACAGCACTCACATCCTCTACTTTGAGCTGAGTCTGTTCCATCAGCGAGTAAAGGGGAGCGTCTATCTTCTGCAGCAAGTCAGCACAGAGCTCTTCAAATTGTGCCCTTGGCAGTTAAGAGGAAAACGTTAAGAAAATTGATCTTAAGGCCAACATTCTGCCCTACTTTTTAAATAATTCTTATCAACCCAACAAACTTTTTTCTTCTCAGACACCCTGAATTCCACATGGGCCAGGTTTAGCCATACCATAATTCATAACTTTTTTCCCTAAAAATATACAAAATCCAGATGCAGAAGGGAGAATGAAAAGAAAATTAGTAACTACAGAAGAAATCACTTTTATATTAAGATTGCCATTTTTAGTCCTTAATATTTTATGTGATCCCATTTTCATCACTTATGAATATTTCCATTCAGTTCAATATATTTCTGTGAAAGATATTATGAAAACATTTTTCAATCACTGGCCCAGAAATACTAGAAAGACTTCACCATGAGGACACTTAGCGCAGATCCTGTGAAAAGCCCTCTTTGCAGCAGCAATTCTAGTTCTAATGATGCGGACAGCACTTCAGGTGGTGCAATCTTGAAATGTGGGTCAAGACTCAGAAGACCACAGTTAGAACTGACCCCCGGACTACAGTTTCAGCAAGAAGTTCCTTCTATTTAATCTGTCAGAATCTGAGACACACCTGTTCATCTTTCCGGAAACATCTTTGTCATTCATGAAGCACTCGATGTTCAGTGGTAGGTCTGTGCTGTTAGAGCTCATCAGCTTTTTCAATTTTTCACACTCCTGATATAGACGAAGAAGTGCTCGAATTTTGGATTTTGCATCCAGCTTGTACTTAGTTTTAAATTCTGCACAAAAGTGTTCCACCAACTTTGCATCAAAGTTTTTTCCTCCTAAGAAGGGATCAAAAGCTGTTCCCAGTACCTAATTTAGTTAAAACAACAAATAATCAGGTTATTTTCAATCATATTTGTAACCAGAATCTTAAATGTTGCTAACTCAAACAAACAGGCTCAAAATTTCTACTTAAACTACAACATGAAACCCAGCTCAATTAGGATGTATATCACTATAAAATCCAAATGGAATGCTACATCTCTATGATATTTTTAATTCTAATGATTACACAGAAGATAATCTTAGAAAGTTTTTCTTTCCTAAACAAGAACAACATGCTAAGACAACTGCATTGTCTTTATGCAGATCAACCTTAGGAACAACTCTCTTTTAATAGCTTTATCCCAAACTCTTCATTACCCAAGAAGCTCAGTAGCTTAAAGTAACAACAATTGCCACACATTAATATCTGGGTCACTTAGTTCCAATTTATGACCTTACCTTCAATTTTCCCTTGTTAAAGGCACAGGCAGAGACTTGAAAAGCTGAATGCCCCATATCAACAAAAACCACTATTCGAGGCTTCTCATCCAGGCTTGGGAGATCCTGCTTATAAATTCCATAATTCAAAGCAACTAAAAGGAAATTAGTATGTTTCAATACTTCGGTTCACATCCTTTCAGTAATTTCATAGTTACCGATATAATTACACATGCAGAGAACCTGACTATACTTCGACCAATTAAAGGTGAACACATTTCTTTTATATCTGGCTTCATACTTCATCTCTTTCTGATTTTACAACAATGTTCCATCACTTTTAAATATATGAAGAGATGTGACAGAGAAGACATATGTAATGCAAAAACAATGGCATGTACACCACACAGAACCACACACAGACAATATCAGACTCATTACACAGTACTTACATTTGAACCACAACCTGCTAGGAGACTGCTTATCCAAAAAAATTTAAGAATTTAATATATAACTAGAGCAACTACAGTTCCTACCAACTGGATTCAAGGCAAATAACTGATCTATCTTAAATAGTCTATGGTTTGCTTTTTCTGAATTTTGAAACCACTGTGTATACTCAAGAACACACCGTTAGCAATACTTTAAGAATCCTTAAAATATCTATGAAAAATATGCTAAACAAAGTCTTATTTGCTTTGCTTGAATACACTAGGGTGTAACTGACTTTGAGTCCATCCTTAATCACAATAAACTGACACAAGCGCTACTGAGTACTTTGCTCCCCATCAACTCATTCCTAGCAAAGTGCCTAGCAAATGGCACAGCTTAAATCAACATCTGACGTAAGAGGAATGACTGACTCCAAACTACCAACAATTGGGAAACGTATAAGGGGAAAAAAAGTTTTCCGGTAAATCAAGGCGAGGTAGTTCTAAAACCCCATAATAAGGTTGTGGGAAAACTTGTTTCTCAACTATAAAAACAATGTAAGGAAATAAAAAAACTAAACCCAACACAACTAATTCAAAAGATTAAAAAATATACACAAGGGTTTCCTAATGAAAATAGATTCATCCATTTGACAAAGTTGCAACTTCTCACTAAAACAAGCATCTGCAAGACTAGAACTTTTGCTTTCAAATCTAAGTTTTTTAATAGGTGGTATTTCTACATGGAAGTGTTTGATAACAGGACCACGTGTGTCTTAACTTTAGTTTCAACAGTATGTTAACTTTTACACAAAAACAGTTTTTCTCTTACCAGCTGTCATGTCATTCATGAGTCTTAAGCAGTTTAAGCCAACAATCTGGGCAGCATCTAAGACAGATCGCCTCTCAGCATCTGTGAAGAAAGAAGGGACCTGCAAACAGGAAGGGAAAAAATGTTCACTGACCTAGAAAACCAAAACACACACAAACCGCCCACAACCACCAGTGGCCAACTCACAACAGTTAGCTAAACCGGTGCCTGGCCATGTCACGAAACAGAAGAAGGACTTTAGATTAAGTTTCTGGCAAGTTCTTTAACTTTAAGAAACAGTAACTACTTTCGAGAAGATTGCCCTAAAATTTTAAGTATCAGGTTTATTATAACCAAATTTTAACCTGAAATAAAAACTAATCAAGATATTCATAAGATATATTACCAGTTCTTTAAATCTAACAAAGTTTTACATTTAAGTGGTAAGTGTACATTCTAAAGTGGTCTTATTTCTACTGACATTTGAAAATTATTCCGCTAAGTCATCATTAAATATAATTACACTATAGAGACTACAGGAATTTAAAGATAATACAAAGTTGTTAATCTAGTCACTGCCCTTTGGTTTGCTATTCGTTGGGTTTAAGCATTAATAGATGGGGTACCTTTTAATTCAGCAGACCTGTTAAGATTACAAAATGAAACTTTTTTTGTCAAAGCCTGTTGATTTTTCTAACAGGAAGAACAAAAAACAGCTCGTGGGATAGTTTCTAAGGGTGCTGTCTTCTACCCAGATGAACTCTTTTGATCACTTTCTAGGACACCATTTTAACTAGCACATTTTTCCAGAAAAGCATCTAATAATACATCCATATAATCACTTAGCTGGAAAGTACCTAAGAGAAAAGTTGGTACTGGAGCTTCCACATTTCCTCCCTAAGTATCTATAAATGCTTCAAAAAGAGCACCAAGGGCAAAGGTGGGTCTCTGCTCATCTTTCCAATCAGAACCCTTCTTTCCGCAGTTTCCCATATGAGGTTATTTAAAGGGAAGTGGGGGAGGAGGAAGGACCACTGACTTAAAACTTTAACTTTGTGCTGTCACGTCAGTCATGTCCGACTCTGTGTGACACTGGACTGCAGCCCGCCAATCTCCTCTGTCCACGGGACTCTCCAGGCAAGAATACTGGAGTGGGTTGCCATGCCCTCCTCCAGGGGATCTTCCTGATCCAAGGATTGAACCCATGTCTCTTACATATCCTGCATTAGCTGGCGGGTTCTTTACCACTAGCATTTCTCCAAAATATTCCTTTAGTAAAACACTTTCTGTCTTACAAGAGAAACTTCAGCCTTTCTGCCTCTCTTATCTCAGGATTCTCTCATATCCCAAGGTGCACCACCATAAAGGCTCCTGACAGGTCTGGGCAGGTCACCCTGCCAATAAAAGATGGCTCCTGTACACTGCAAATCCTCCTGAATAACTTAATTATCAACTGTCCATTGAAAGTAGAGTTTACCAATGCTAAAAACCTGGGTTCTGTGACTACTGGTGGGTTATCTTTTTATTTTTAAAGATATTTTTTATGTGGACCATTTTTATTTATTTTTGATTTTAATAAAACATTCTATTTAACCCAACATCTCCAAAATATTTCATATTCTTTATTTTATATTAACTCTTCAAAACCTGGTGTGTATTTTATGCATACAGCACATCTGGGTTTTGACTAGCTCCATTTCAAGTGCTCAGAAGCCATGTGTGGCCACTGGCTACCATATTGGGGAATACAGATTTAAGAATTCTAGTAATTTAAGGACGTAAGAACCTTAAAGTCATTTAATCTTTATCATAATAAACTTCTGATTTTCACCATATGAAAATTCTAACCCAGAGGAATAAGTTACTGACTCAGGTCAAACGATAAGTTCTCTTTTCAGAGTACATTACTGCATAATTTTTCCATTTATTGGACATCTTTAGTGACCATCAGGCATACCACCATTTGTGAAGTATATTATCTATTGGAAGACTTGATAAAATTTTGCTAGCAGTTCAAAAACATTTAAGGCATGAAATCTTTTTTGAGTGATGTAGACCATTTTTATATTGACTCTGTTACAATACTGCTTCTGTTTTAGGTTTTGGCTTTCTGGCCTTTAGGCATGTAGGATCTTAGCTCACCAAACCTGCACCCCCTGCATTGGAAGGTGAAATCCCAATCACTGGACTGCCAGGGAAGTCCCTAGTTAAAACTACTGCTCACCAAGAACTGGTTCTCATGTGTGGGTGAACTCTCTCGTGGACGTATACAATTGTCTCTCAATACAGTTAACTAACTTTGGAACATCCTCCAATTTGATCAGCCAGTCTGTATTTTCAAAAAGCCCAACAGGAGATTTTGATATGTACCACCATACAAAAAACTCGGCAACTTCTGGCTAAAGATAGCATTCAAACCTACTCTGCAATGCTGCTGAACACTGCAGTGATCCAGTCCAGCAGAATTCTGGTCTCTGGTAGTAGAACAGCTTTCACACATTTAATACTAAAAAGCAACATGAAGAAGGCAAATTAAAATAAAACACGTTGCCTTGCTGAATTCTACTTACTGAAATAACACAATCTGTTACTGGCTTCTTGAGGTTGTTTTCAGCAGTTTCTTTTAACTTAGTCAACAGCATGGCTGTGATCTGTTCCACACTGAACAGATGTTCTTCATCCATGTACATCACCTGCGTTGAGGAAAGAAAATGCTCTCATTACTGCAGTCCTTAAAGCTACTAATATTAACTTTCAAACATTATTACATATTCTCTTCCAGAAAACCTTTACTGTTTTGGCTGTTTAAAAGGAGGAAAGGGAAAAGGAAAGAGAAAAGTGGATAGGAAAGCAAAGCAGAAGGAAAAAAGAAAGCTTCCTCCCCAGAGATGAAGAGGAGAAAGGACGCTGAGGCGTGTTTTCCCCTACCCAAAGTACTAGACCAAGCACCATAGACAGCAGTCAAGTGCCAGCCTCACTGAAGAGATGAATCATGGAGACGAATAGGATTTTGTGCAGATCATAAGACAGGAATGCCTCTGTACTTTAAAAAAGGTTTCTGCTTGTATTACACTAGAGCTCTCCAAACAACTGCAAATGAGCTTCAGTGGAACAGACTGCTTTTGATAACACCACCACAATCTAGGTTTCTTTAGACACCAGAAATTCTAAATTTTTCTAATTGCCAAGATGTTCTAAGAAACACAAACTAAGTTTTATAGCAGCATATACCATCTGAGTAATTCTTCAAGGATAATTTAAACATAGACCCATAGTTTAAGAGAAACCAGATAAAAAATAAAAAACCACTTTGTCCAAAAGAGAAACCAGATAAAAAATAAAAAACCACTTTGTCCAATTACAGAAACTGAGTTAAATACTTACTAAGAATTAAGTACTTTTCTCTGTAGATGAACTGAACAATTTCTTAGTAAGGAATCTAACGTTGTTCAATTAAATTACCTTTATTCCAACTCCACCATTTTTCATTGGAACCAGATCATAACTTAAGTTTTCCTTCTCCTTTTGAATGAAGGGGTCATTGAATGCTCGGCCATGAAACCTCTTAAAATTAGACACTGTATTGTTTGCATGAGTGATTTGCTGGGGAAAAAAAAAAAATTAAATTCTAATTTCAACATCACTAATTACAGCAATCAAAAAGCCAGTCATTTGTTCAACTCAAATCACCAGAATATAAATAACTTGCCCAAGAGCCCTGAATTTCTCCAACAATGAATACACTTTATTTTCTCTCCTTTTTCTACAGAAATGCCAGGAGGGAAGCAGTGAGACGAATATACACACAGGCTTCCAAATCTGCAAGATGAACTCAAAGGTAATGAAACTATCAAAACTCTGAACAAGCCCCAGGAACTTTATTTCATTCCTTTTCTCCCACTGAACTTGTTTTATACCTAACGAATAACTGAAATAGGGTAATTAGAAAGACCTATAGTCCAATCACATTTTTCTAAAAAGGAGTTAACTGTTATAGTCTATTAAGTCGCCAAGTGGCCAGGATGAGTTATTCTGAGCCACAAGATGTATGGATTGCTACTTTTCATATCAATAGCATGGAATATTAATAATCTATACCAAAAAGCAGAAAAGGTAAGGATAGGCCAGAGGTTCCATGGTGTAAGGCTGAGCACTCTGGACTCTGAAAAGGTAAGGATGATTCAAACAGTTTCCATATGAGGAAATTCTTTCAACTGCTTGTAGGCATTTTTGATGATTAGGCTCTGGATATACAAAAGTCACACTTGATAGCATACTTCACTCAAAGATGTCAGCAGTGGGAACCTTATTTAAAGCACAAAAATAATTACAATAAAAGATGAAAAAACTAAGACTTCTAAAGTGACTAGTTTGAAAACAGCATAACAGTTCACTGTTTATTTCTCTGATCTACTTGATTCTGGAACTGAGATGACAGATGTCTAGAGGCTAGATCTAGTCTACAGGCTAGATTGAAGCCTCAGTGGATTCTCCTTGTGTAACAACAATGCAGTGGATCTCAAGTCTGGGATGGGAGTCTTCTCTACAGCCAGTCAGGGAGGCTGTTACCTCACCAGGCTCTCCCTTCTGAGTAGGTCACTCTAAGTGGCATGACCATTTCTCTTCCCCACTGTCTTTTCTTTCGTTCCTCTCTTCCAGCTAGCCATGACACAGAATTCCAGCGTTTATAGAGTTTTGTTTCCTTTGCAGCAATACTATTTTTTGTATTTAAAAGAATTTTTTCAACCTTTTTTTAAAATAATTTAAATAAATAATTTAAATAAAATCTGATGTACGCTGCTGCTGCTGCTAAGTCGCTTCAGTCGTGTCCGACTCTGTGCGACCCCAAAGATGGCAGCCCACCAGGCTCCCCCATCCCTGGGACTCTCCAGGCAAGAACACTGGAGTGAGTTGCCATTTCCTTCTCCAATCTGATGTATAACCTTGTGTAAATTTAAGGTATACAGAATATGTTTACTTTGGTATGTTTACATATATAGGACTGCTTTCAGTCCCTTTCTTAGATTTTCATATTTCATATTTATTTTTTCTCCCCAACCCCCAAAATTCAAGTTATAATGTGAGCCCTAAATGGGAGTCACATAGGTAAATTGTCAAGTCCTCTTAATAAGTAAAATTAATTCCAATAACTTATTTAGCCCAATATATCTAAAATACTGCCATTTCAACATGTACTCATTGTAGAAAACTGATAAGATGGTTTTCTTTTTTATTTCATTTTAAGCCTTCAAAATCACATGTATCTCATACTTTACATTTTAATCCAGATTAGGCACATCTCTTTAAATGCTCAAGAACTGTATCTAATGGCTACTCTATAAGACACCACAGGCCTAGACAACAAGTTCTCCGTAATTACAAAGTAACTTGAAAACGCTTTTAAACAATGTAACTTCTTAGAAGTTCCTTCTATAAAAAGAATCTTTAACTCTTAAATGAGTATCATGAGAAACTTCACAAGAAAGAATTTCAAGTATCTTGTTTTAAAAAATCAAATGTCTTAGAAAATAGGATACACATTAAAAACTAAGGCTGGAAGATTAGAGTGTTAAAGTGTATCTTATTCAATAAAACAAAAGGAAGAGAAAAGGAAAATAAGGATGTAAGGGCTCCTAAGTGGAGTAGGAAATGGCAACCCACTCCAGTATTCTTGCTTGGAAAATTCCACACACACAGAAGCCTGACAGGCTACAGCTGATGAGGCTGCAAAGAGAAGGACATGACTGAGCGACTGCACACACATGCGAGGGCTCATAAGCAATACTTGCATGATCGTTCACAAACTCAAAAACAGATAGGCTTAGGTATTTCATATTCTTGTATGTTTCTGAGGTTTTACTTTTAAAACTTCTTCTTTTAAAAATGATCAGAATCCTCTTGAACATACCTGATTTTTGGCTGCAACTCCAATTGTTCTGTTTTTTGATCCAAATGATATGACTGATCTAGAAAAGACGAAAAAACAACCATGTTTCACAAATGTAAAGAAGCATAAATGTGGATTTTAACTGACAAGAGGAAAATTCTATTATAAATTTCCATTCTTAGGCAAGGGGGACACAATTTAGCACAATTTTGGAGTCTAAACCTTTGGTCAGCTTCTCTATGAGGGTCCAACTGAACTGCTACTCTGAGAACCCTATCTAGGTGGCAGCCATACTCCCACTACTCCAACCCCAGCTTCCACCCGAGACTGCTCAAGGCTCAGAGGACACTTTCCAAGAGCACAAGGACCAGCGTAATTCTCCAGGCCCCAATCATTGAACAGTTAAAACTGTATTATTAACTTGGTCCTAGACACCATTGACAAAAACATGGTGTACCTACTTGGCAGTTACCAACTTGACAGAAATCTAAATATCACTATCCTACCTACTGCTGTTCTAATAGACCATTTGACGCTTTAGAACATGTTTACATAACGAGAAACAAGTGGGCCTAAATTATGCTTCCGGAATTTAAAAAAGCACAAAAGAGGGTCGGTCCTATACAGAAGACTCTACTTGAGCAAGTCAAGTAAAAATGACGCAGAGCAAGTACCACAACATAACCAAGTATAAATGCTGAGCAAAATGACTGAATAATCTGTTACATTTTAAGTTAGCTTTTAAGAGATGAAGTGACTTGTAACTGTGAAATAGCCTGCAGAGCACTGGGAACAGACCGTCAGCACAGAGCAGGCACAACCACAAGAGTCTTGTCAGAAGGATGCAAGTGAATTAGGTTTCAGATCAGAAGGCAGATAAGGAGTAACAGCGCGATATGAGCAAAATGGGAACACATTGAGGGCATTAAATACCAAGCCCAATCAAATCCAAATTTGCTATAATTGAGACACCTCAGACCTAAATTATCTGAGCAGGTGCTAAATAGCCTCCGAAAAGCCAGAGAACTGTTGGAGCAAAGGCTGGACCTTTAAAATACCTTCCGGAAACAAGTCACTCCCAACTCAAAGTAAACATATAGTTGCCAGACAAATTTACTCATTTTCCAAGGGGAGAATAAAATTAAGTACACCAAACAAATTTATAGTAGCCAACGCAGTTGAGTCAAACATCTATTATATAAAATATTAAACTCCAATACTGCCCTCCGCTTGTATTTTTTGAGAGACACACCTGTCATCTTTAGTTTCACAGTGATCTCTATAACCACAAATACTATTTTTTCCTACAATAGCTTTTCTTCCTTTTATTGGCCTAAAGAGAACAAAGATATAAACTGTACCTAGGCATGAAAACCTGAGATTCTTTTTCCTTACTATACTCCAATTAGAGACGCTGGCACAGCTAAAGAAAAGACTGTAGATTTATAAAAAGGTTGATGTATGAGATGCTTAGGGACCAAGTCTTCCCAATGGTACTGACACTGTCTCTGAGCTGTTTGGTATTTTCTCATTTCCATTCACTTTTATAAATGTTCATTTGCACTCAAATATTGATATTGATAGAAACCCAGTCATTTCACCTCTGGGCTCAATGCTTCACCCCTTATACACTATATTCACAAATTTAGACCCTCTCCAAAAAAAGTTGCTTTTTAAAACGTTACCCTTTGCCCACCCCGTGCCGCAGTAGAATATACCGTTTAATTCAGTGACAACATCCAGTTCTAGTGTACAAGTGTGCAATTTTTATTTTCTCTCCTTATTTAAGCTGTGCAAAATTTAAAAAAAAAAAAAACTGGAACACGATTCCTCTATAATGGCTTTCATAAAACGAGCAAAAAGGCCCTTTACATCTTTCACGAATGATCCAAGCGTGAGTAAGAAGACACACTCATCTATCCTAACAGTGAGTCTGTGGTCGCTAACAACAATCCACTGGCTCACAGCACAAGCAGCAGCATACAGGCTCTGGAAGCTTCCAGCTCATTTCGAGATTCACAATGCGGAAGAAAAGGCTCGGCAGCCCCAGCTCTGTGGTGCGCAAAGAAAGGCTCGGAAAGAGAGGGACGAGCTGGGGGCGGCTCAGCCACCTCCGAGAAGCCGGGTGGGGAAACGGGGGCGGCCGCGAAGAAGCTGGCAGAGGCTTCTCGCCAAGAAAAGGGAGCCAAGTCTCCGGCTTGGCCCCCGATCGGCTCCCAGGAGGAAGCCCGCCCGAAGTGACCACCCCGGGGAGACTCGACTCTCGGGCTTCCCTTGGCCCCCGCGAACCCCAGAGACACCCCCTCTCCGATATGCGGCTGCAGGCGCCCTCCCCTACCCGGCGGCCAGGCAGTCCGCATCCTGATCCCCACGGAGGAGGGCACCGCTCCCCACACCGCGCTCCGTTCGCCCTCGGCGTTCCGCGGCCAGCCGCAAGCCTGGGTTCCCCGGGATCTCCAGCCCCCGCCGGCTTCTCCCCCCCGCCCCCAGCAGGCTCCCACTTACGGGGTGCACCGGTCGCTGAACTCGTTGGCGATGGTCTCGATGCCGCCGGCCCGGGCCACCGCGATGTAGCAGCTCTGCGAGCCCACGTCCAACCCCACAACCGACATGGCCGGCTCTCGGTCCGCCTCCGCCTCGGCTCGGTATGAGTCTGGGTCTGCGTCCTCCTGGCGGCCGCTTCCTGCCCCGGCCGCGCTCGACTCCCGTGGGGTCCGCTCCTGTCACGCGGGCGGACGGACGGACACACGGACAGTCTGCCGGTCTGGAGCCTCCGACTTCCCGGGGACAGGGGTGGTTCGCGGAGCAGTAGCCACGGGAGAAGGCGGTGCTCGGTGTACGCGAGTCGCTCCGGAGCTCGGGCTGCCGGCCTGGATCTTCCACCGCTCCCTCACCGGCGCGCTGCTGAACTACCGACCCAGAAGGGGAGGTCCCAGAGCCTCAGCCTTATGTATCGCACTGATCGGAACTTTCCAGAATCTGCGGCATTTACTCACCGGCGCCTCCACCGGCCCCTCCACGTGCTACTTCCGCTTCCTTCTTCTCGAGCCTTCTCGAAAGATTCTACCCAATGAGCGGTTGGTCCCTCTGGGGACGGCCGCCGTTGCCATGGCAGCCAGAAAGCCACTCCTGCGCTATTGGCTCAAGCTGGCCAGGCTGACCCGCCTACGCCCCCGCCCGCCCTAGCTAGAGGCTCTTTGCCGTGCTAATAAAACGGGCAACGAAGAATGACTCGAAAAAATCGTAACCTTCGTAATGTACTAGTAGGCGATGGTGTGTGACGCTTAGATTGGGAGAGGAGGCTCAGCTGGCAGAGACACACCCCCAAATTTTGCGGAGACCCGAGACCCTGGTACTCTGGAGAGGCTGGCCGGCTGTCAGAGAGCATGTCGGGAATCGTAGTCCAACTGGGAGTCAGTGTCGCCTTGCGGGCTGGGATGTGTAGTCCCGGCCGCGGTGCGTGCTGGGAGCCGGCTTTGTCTTGGGAGGCTCTCGGGAGAGGCCGTGTTTCTCTGCCGCTCTTGCACGCTTTTTCCAGCCGCGGCGTTGTTTTGTTTGCGTGCTTGTTCGGTATCCGCTTCTATTATTGTCTTGATTACCCCACAGCTGGAGAATTATGAATTAGAAGAAGGAATTTCCGTTTCAACTTATAGTAACAATCCTAGAATTTGTGTTACATGACCTTGTATTCATCAGCGGCAGGATATTGTTTTGTGGAATAAAATGTGAGCGTTTTCGTTCTACTTTTTATAAGCGAATTTTAGGTGTGGCGTAATTTGGAAAGCTATCTGTGGTACCACTTTCTGCTTAATTTTGCTCCATCTGACTTGAACAGACCTTGTCCTGCCCTGCCACTCCCGAGCCAAAATGATAAGTTTTGCTTTTCGCTTGGTCTGAAACAGCTTTTGTTTCTTTCGCTGAAAAGGTATATCCCTATTATTTTTTGTTAAAACGTGAGCATTAAAAATGGGCGGGGGGTGGGGGAGCGGCAGTTTGCTGCTCTCTCGAATCTTTTGTACTCTTCAGTGTCTTAAGTTTGCTCTTTGCCGACTATCAGATACATAAAGATACATGAAATAGGTAGAAATTTAGACCTGAAGTTAGAAAAATTAAAGAGTAAGGCAGTCCTAGGGGAGCGGGGAAGGTACATGTAATCTTACACCCATTCATCTTGTTTGGCAGAAACCAATACAGCGTTGTAAAGCAATTATCCTCTAATTAAAAAAAAAAAAAACAGAACACTGTGGCATCCTTTAGAGACAAGACTAGAAGGCCAGGTTTACATTACAAATAAAGTCAATTGTATCCGTTGGCTCAGACAAACTAGATAATGTTAAATGCTTCAGTTAACTCACCTTTAAGGTGGGAAAAATTTAGTAAAGGTGATAGTATTCATAAATTTGAAAGTATAGTTCAGTTCAGTCGCTCAGTCGTGTCCGCCTCTTTGCGACCCCATGAATCGCAGGACGCCAGGCCTCCCTGTCCATCACCAACTCCCGGAGTTTACTCAAACTCATGTCCATCGAGTCGGTGATGCCGTCCAGCCATCTCATCCTCTATCGTCCCCTTCTCCTCCTGCCCCCAATCCCTCCCAGCTAGTTAGCTATATTTATTTTTTGTTATTTTTGTTTTGCCTCCCCTTACCCCCCAGTTTTTTCTGCATATCAAAACCTTATATTAAAATCCATGGCGATTTTCTTGACTGTCCAATAGTTAAAGACTTCCCTCTTCCACTGCAGGGGTCACTGGTTCTATCCCTGATCAGGGAACTAAGATCCCACATGCCACATGTCATGGCCCCCCCAAAAAAATTTTTTTTCCTGGAATCATAGCACTTTTGAACAGAAATAGAACTTTGAGATTTTTTTTTGGTCTGCTTCCCACGTTTATATGAGGAAACTGTTGTGCAGAAAGGAGAAAGGAACAGTTCTAGGTCTTTGGAGCCAGAAAAATTTGGATCAGGTTCAAATCCTGGGGCAGTACTGATATGCTTTATAATACAGCTTATAAAAGCACCAGGCCTCCTGAAGGTAGACTTTATGGGCATGAATCCTGGCCATATATATTTCTCAGTAATTTGCCAGCTCTGTGACGTTGAGATAATTACTAAACCTTCCTGTGCCCCGCCCCACAGGGTATGTGTAATGATTGAAAGGACATGTAAAGCACTAAACATACATCATTATTGCTTGATTTTCATTTAATATTCTTCAGATTCTCCCTTGGGCTTCAGTTTCAACATGGGTAAATTGGATGTATACCTATCTTGTTGGGAGTTTGGAAGGGTTAGATATAAATAAAGCATCTAGTTTGGTAGTAGATATTCAGTTGTTGTTGTTGCTTAGTCGCTAAGTCTTATCTAACAATTTTGTAGCCTGCCAGGCTCCTCTGTCCATGGGGTTTCCCAGGTAAGAATATTGGAGTGGATTGTCTTTTCCTTCTCCCGGGGATCTTCCCAACCCTCTTCTTCTGCATTGACAGGTGGATTCTTTAGCACTGAGCCACCAAGGAAGCTCAGATATTCAGTAAGTTGTAGTAGCAATACTATTCAAGAAAAGAAAAGCAAGTGCCAGAACTTTGAACTCAACTCATACTGTTGTTGATGCCGAGTTGTACATTTGTATAGCTAGCCCTCTTGTATTTAATCAGTCCACTTATTTATTTATTGGAACAGGTGAATGAGTAGGGACCATGTGAACCATCACATGTATTATCTAATGATGCATTTATGACATGCTTGAAATCCTTATCATTTTTATTACCTTACTATATTTTATTTATTTTGATTTATTATGTTTTTTATATATATACAATTTCTCACACTATTTCTATTATGGTGTGAGAAATTTTAGAATGAAACCAAATAAAAGTAATCCCAACAGATTGCTATCTCATTGTAGATCCAGAGGTAAACAGGAAATGAAGGTGACTTTATCCTAAGTCTGCTGGTATTACTGGGTTTTTTCCCCCCATGTGTCTTAGAGAACAAAGAGGGTTTTCAAACCTGGCAGCAGAAACAGCTCCCAAAGGGGAACAATGACGAGGACTTCCTTGGCAGTCCAGTGGATAAGACTCAGTGCTTCCAATGCAGGGGGCACGGGTTCTATCCCTCGTTAGGGAACTAGGATATCACATTATGCCACATGGCAAAAAAAAAAAAAGATAAAACAAAAATTCAAATATTAATAAAAGAAAAGCCCAAATCAAAATGTCAAGAGATAATGTGCCATAGATGTAAAGGGCTGTGACAGACTTCCTTGAAAGGAAGGAAGAGATGGGAAAGAGTGAATATGCAGACAGAATAAGATACATGAAAGTGCTCATGACTTTCAGCTTTTGTTGTGAGCCAGTATTTTGTGGTCTCCTCTGTATTCAGTGAGGTGCTGAGTGCTGGAGGTTACAGAAGTATCAAAGTTGTTCTAAATCAGGGTGCCTTTGGTAAAGCTCTGTAATGTCAGTACATCTGAATGTGCAGATACCTGAAATCTTGTCCATTTCAGTCTCTTTCAGTATCTGCTTTCTAAAGGGTTTATTTTTTCTTTCTTCTCATACATTAACTTGAACTTTATTCTTTAAAAATTAATTGGTACTCATAAAATCTATTTTGTCTTGTTTTCAAGTCCATTCCTAAAGATCAGTCCTGGGTGTTCATTGGAAGGACTGATATTGAAGCTGAAACTCCAATATTTTGGCCACCTGATGCAAAGAGCTGACTCATTTGAAAAGACCCTGATGCTGGGAAAGATTAAGCGCAGGAGGAGAAGGGGACAACAGAGGATGAGATGGTTGGATGACATCACCGACTCAATGGACATGAGTTGGAGTAAACTCTGGGAGTTGGTGATGGACAGGGAGGCCTGGCGTGCTGCAGTCAATGGGGCCACAAAGAGTCGGACACGACTGAGCGACTGAACTGAACTGAACTAAACTCAGTCATGTGACATCACCTAAAAATAGGAATACATGGAAAAATCCTGAAGGAAACCAAGACTATATATTTTTTTTTCTTCTTACCTACAAAGAATCATCGTATTTTATAAGAAATGTGTGAAGCTAAAACTTAAATCATGGGATAATGCTCATATCTGTCCCTCCAAGCTCGCTGAGACCATACTTCCCTGGAGCACATGTGGCCTTTCACCCGACCTGGAGGCTTCTGTGCTTGTCTAGCCTAGAAATCTCCTCAGGTTCCTGGCTAGGCCAGTTCCTTCTCACTCTTCAAGGCTTAGCATAAATCTCATCTCCCACAGAAGTTCCTGAATGCCAACCTATAAGCACATCACCCTTCCCCAAGGAATACCCAGTGTTTGTTTAGTTATTAAGGTGACCCTGGCACCAGAGGGTAGTCACTATTTGGCTTGAGCCAATCAGCACATTCATTCCTCTCAACCACAGTCGTTGGTTCAGGGGTAGGCACGTGACCTACTCAGTCCAACCAGGTGACTCTCAGTCACCACTTAGAAAATAGAGATGGGGGTACTTCCCTGGTGGTCCGGTGGCTAAGACTCCATACTCCCAATGCAGGGGGCTGGGGTTTGATACCTGTTTGGGGACCTGGATCCTGCATGCTGAAAATAAGAGTGTGTATGCCACAACCAAAGATTCCACATGCTGCAACGAAGACCCAGCACAGCCAAATAAATAATTTTTAAAGAAGAAAGATAGTAGGGATGGGAACCTCATCTCTCTGCCCCTCTCCATCTTTGTGCCCTCCACCTCCTATTTCCTCCAGGCACGATCTTGTGAGGTTATGGCATCACGGCGATGTTACCTTCCCCAAAAGGAAGCTGCAGTGTGGAGTTGGATAGACATGGGAGCCAGGGGCCTAAGCCAACCCCCAAACCCACCCCACCTCTGATTTGAATTCCATGAACCGTACATTTCCTTACACTTTAAGTCAGCTTGAATTGGGAGTTTGTTACCTGCTGACAGGCTTCTTTAGTGGCTCAGACGGTAAATAATCCACTGCAATGTAGGAGACCCAGGTTCAACCCCTGGGTCAGGAAGGTCCCCTGGAGAAGTAAATGGCAACCCACTCCAGTATTCTTGCGTGAAGAATCCCACGGACAGAGGAGCCTGGTGGGCTGCAGTCCATGGGGTTGCAAGGAGTTGGACACGAATGAGCAACTATCACTTTTATCTGCTGACAAAAATATCCTAATCTCCTCTGCAAGGGAGGGCTTCCTTGGCTCTATTATATGAAGCGTCTCCTGGTTACCCAGTTACCCTCTATTGTTAATCCATTTATTTCCTTTCCGATGTGCACCACAAGCTGCAGTTATCTTGCTTATTTATTTATTCATTAACTTATTTTTCTCTTTTTCAATTGTATGGCTCAGAAAGTCAGTGACCTTGTTTCTCTTATAAACTTATTAGGGAAAAGGGATATGTATCAGCTTTCCTGTAACACAGGCTTTTTTCAACTGTTGACATATTAGACCAGATAATTCTTGGTTTTGTGTGTGTGTGTGTGTGTGTGTGTGTGTGTGTGTGTAGGGTGTAGGGTGTCCTGTGCATTATAGGATGTTTAGGAGCATCCTAGGCCTCTACGCTCTAGATACCAGTAGTAGCAACTCTCCACCCCACCCCACCCCAAACTGTCCCTGATTAAGACCAACAACTGTAAGATTTCATTTAAGCTTCATTGGTACAAAAAGGACATAGTCATTTTTTAAAAATATTTATTTATTTTATTTGGCTGCACCTGGTCTTAGTTGCAGCATGCAGGGTCTTCTAGTTGTGGCATGCAAACTCTTAGCTGCAGCATGTGGGATCGAGTTCCCTAATCTAGTTCCCTGACCCCAGGGATCGAACCTGGACCCCCTGGGAAGCACAGAGTCTTAGCCACTGGACCACCAGGGAAATCCCCAAAAGGCATAGCCTTAGGACATGTTTTTGAGAGAAAACAAAGTAATGTTTAATTTCTGAACCACAGAGACTAAGAGATGGGAAGAATGATGACCTCTTTATGAATGAAACAGGCAACGTCAGCTTGTGTTTGGTTCAGTAGATGAGGAGGGGTAGGCTGCCCCCCATTTAGCTACAGGACATGCTGGTTGTTGTGAAAACATGACCTGTCCACTTCAAGGAGTTCATTTTGACTGCAATTGAGAAGTATTTTTGCGATTATAAATTATTTCCCTCAGGCAAGTATGTATAACTCACCACCTTTCCTTTCCTTAGTTGTTCCTTGCTTGTGAAGTAATAATTTGAATGCCTGCACACTTGCTGAAAATTATTAAATAATCATTTCTGATTACTTTAACCATTCTGCTTTACTAGAAAAAAGAAATTTATTATTTGAATAACCAGGATCATTGATGCCTTACATACCATTCTCATTTTTCACCCTGAAAACTAAATTCACATGCCATAAATAGATCCCTTTTCTCTTTCCTTTGTTTCTTCAACACATGGGAGAAAAAGCAAAGGAAGAAAGAGGAGCCTGTGTCTGCTTTGTTCTGAACTACAATGGGGTCAAGTCTTATATTTAAAGATGAGTCATTTCAGTACAGACTGTTTGGATTTGCCCTGTTAAAAGGAAGATACTTCCTTTCAACAGGGAAATAACCACCAAAATGTTGGTGGCGTTTTTCTTTTTGAATCAGATGAATTCTGAAACCAGGATGTTTCTGAGCTCCAGAGATGTTAGCATTTATGACGGATGCCATCGGTGGATGGCACATTAAGTTTTTGAACCCAAGGGTGTATTCAGTTCCTCCCAATGAATTGATAATCCACTCAGGAGGGTGGGAGTGGTAAAGTGAATAGCATTTTTCAGGATTTGATTTTATCAGTCATCACGTCGGGCTATTCTTTCCTCGTTTATACCGCATGAAATGAAATCCCTCCTTCAAGACACTTTGGGAGAGCTGGCCACCTGATGGCAGAGTGAAATCTTGGCCAGAATGGGTAGAATCACTAACAGTCAGTTGTCTCATGGTGGACAACTAGAAAAATGTGGAAGGGAGAGAACTAAGAGTCATGCAAATTAAAATTACTTTCTGTGCTCTGCTTAGTCACTCAGTCCAGGGGATCTTCCCAACCCAGGGATTGAACCCAGGTCTCCTGAATGGTAGGCAGATTCTTTACCAAATGAGCTACCAGGGAAGTCCTTTAATTCCCTTTTAATTACAAAGCATAAAAAGCAAAAAGGGTATTTCTTGCAATACCAGTGTTTGTTTAGTAATTAACAACTAAACCCTGGCACCAGAGGGTGGTCACTCTTTGGCTTGAGTCAATCAGCACATTCATTCCCCTTGACCATAGTCATTGGTCAAGCACACCAGGCTTCCCTGTCCTTCACTATCTCCTGGAGTTTGCTCAAACTCATATCCACTGAGTTGGTGATGCTGTCTGACCATTTCATCATCTGTCATCCCCTTCTCCTCCTGCCCTCGATCTTTCTCAGCATCAGTCTTCCAGTGAGTCGGCTCTTTGCATCAGGTGGCCAAAGTATTGGAGTTTCAGCTTCAGCATCAGTCCTTCCAATGAATATTCAGGGTTGATTTCCTTTAGGATTGGCTTGTTTGATCTCCTTGCTGTCCAAGTGACTCTTGAGTCTTCTCCAATATCACAGTTTGAAAGCATCAATTCTTCGGCACTCAGCCTTCTTTATAGTCCAGCTCTCACATCCATACATGACTACTGGAAAAACCATAGCTTTGACTGGATGGACCTTTGTTGGCAGTAATATCTCTACTTTTCAATATGATGTCTAGGTTGGTCATAGCTTTTCTTCCAAGGAGCAAGCGTCTTTTAATTGCACAGCTGCAGTCACTGTCTGCAGTGATTTTGGAACCCAAGAAAACAAATGGTTTCCATTTTTTCCCCATCCATTTACCATGAAGTGATGGGAGCAGATGCCATGATCTTAGTTTTTTGAATGTTGAGTTTTAAGCCAGCTTTTTCACCCTCCTCTTTCATCCTCATCAAGAGGCTCTTTAGAATGATGAGGCACTCCAAAATTTTTGCACCTTCCTTCTAGCTGCTTTCTCCATCAGCAAGCGCAAGGTTTAAGGTATGTTCAGAGGAGCAAATGCTTCCAACCTCCTGGAAAGGGGAAAACACAGTATTGCCCTTAGGAAGCTGGTATTGCTGACTAAGGACCCTGAAACCAGCTATTTAAATTGTGCAATGTTAAGTCTGTTTTTCCTGAGGAAGTTTGTAAGTTTTTTTTTTCTTTTCTTTCTTTTTCTTCTTCTTCTTTTTGAGGGGAGCCTCACCACAAAGCTTGCAGAATCTTGATTCCCCGACCAAGCAGTGAACCTAGCAGTGAAAGCACCACCTCCTAACCTAGATGGCTAGGGAATTCCCTGTAAACTGTTATTTTTCATTTAAACAAAAAATAAGAACTCTCCACAAATACGTTATTGCACTTTGTTTTATGCTTGCAAAATGTCTCTTCTGAGGACTTCACCGTATATCAACTCTTTTCATTTTTTGACAGTGTAAATTCTTCCCCTTTGTCAGTTAAAGAAAGGCACTCGTCATCCAGCTCTACAGGGATTCGGTCATTAACCACTGCAGTTGCTGACCTTCAGAACACCTTGAAAGTTCAGGATAGAGATCAGGATGAAGCCCTCTGTGCTCTGGGAGAACTGGCAGAACAGGCCTTATGCACAGATCTTTTCTGGAGAAAATTTCATGACCCCAATTTCTTGCATCTTCTCATAGTTAGAAAAGCACCAAAACCATTAAGGTATCTGTGCCTCGTAACTAGTAGTAACCTTCTCTCTACCAAGATCTGTGCTGGGCTGCACCTCCCCCTTCTTGAAAATCACATGTGTGCTTGAAACAGAGTAGGACCCTATGGTTCTCCCCTCCCTTCCCATATTTTCAGCCTACCTTTTGTGTGTAGATGAACTTTAGCCAAAGAATAACTTTAACCAGAGAAGTGAGAAAATGCAAAAAATAAATAAATAAAGAAGACTTTAGTCATTAAGCATAGTCAAGGAGTTCGTCCCTCCTAAGGGCTACAGATAATATTCTGAGCCATGCCCTGTGAACTGTCTTATAGATACTGAAACCCCCATCAGGCAGAGAAATTAACTACATGATGACAAGACTGTGGCCATGACATAAGCTGCCACTATTCTGAGAACGGGCCTCAAAGAGATGGGAGCAAACCAACCCTGGAACTAAAGGCTAACTGTACTTAAAACAGGATGATGCTGCTCAGCCCACCAATGACTAATTTCAAGATGACTGTCAGAGCTGACTGTGCTGTTTCTGCATGCAGCCACCTCCCTCCATCTATAAAAGTTCTTGCCCGGATTGTCTATGGGAGAGATCAGCCCTTGGACAGGAGTCCACAGTCTCCACTGGTTATAGGCTTCCAAACTAAAGCAAACTTTCCTTTCCACCAACCTGGCCTCTTTACTGGCTTTTGAGCAGTGAGTAGCTGGCCCCCCACTTTTGGTAACATGCTGACCCCCGCTTTTACCTATTGAGAGCCGTTCCTCAGAGCCCTCTGAGAGGGTGGCTCCTGGGCTATATCATCCTCAGGAACCCCCCAAATAAAACTGAAACTCATAGCTCTCAGGTTGTGCGTTTTTATTTCAGTTGACACCTTTGTCTCTGAAAGGAGGGAACAGAGTCAGCCCAAGGCAAAAAGGAAAGTCTGTCTTTAGCTCCCAACTCCTGCCTTTCTAAACCTCTCTCCAGCCTCCTCACCTACTATGGGTTGTATCTCCTAACTGTAGGTCCCTGACCACCTGTGCGAAGGTTCTCAAGCCCGGTATACAGGTCCTGTTCCTGTCTGATTTCTTCTTTGCCTTACAAGGGCTTTAGGGGCCGAACCGGCAAAAGGCCACCCCATCCCATCTTACATCATCAGCTATTAGAAAAAGCGCACCCTCTCCCCTAGAACCACAGCAGACTGGTTCCCCTGCCTCCAGCCCTGCACTGACTTTGTTTCGCCTTCCAGTGATGAGGTCACCTCCTGAGGAGAAGTAAAACCAATCTCGGCTTATTACCACTGGGGCAGAGATGAAAGAAAGGACATTTTTGTTTCTCGAGAGTAAAGAAGCCCCAGCCTTATTATTGTGACCTACGACATGTCCTTGAGGATGGTGTTTGTCCTTGAACAGAATCAGAACTCTTCCTTGGGCAGAGTAAAGTGTGTCTATGAGTAAGGAAACGAGAGGATGCTTGGCTGTGAAGCGGGGAGAGGGGATGCCAATACTGAGGAGTCCTGGGCTATTTCCAAAAAGCGTTCCATGTACCTTGTTGACTTTTTTTTCTTCTTCTTTTTTTAAATTTTAGTTTTAATTGGAGGACAGTTACTTTACCCTTGTTGACTTTTTTCAATAAGATTGGGGCTCCGAGACATTCATCACGATGCAATAAAACTGATATGGTCAGACCTTTGTGCTTTAAATATGCCTTTACAACTTATATAATGAAAATGCCTGCTAATATGTAATCTGACATGTTTTCTCCTAACTAGTTGACTCTGTGCTGTTAGCTTCACCTACAGTAGATAAATACCTTCCTCCTGCAAGGCCTTCACTTCCACTTTGGACTGAAGACGTGGAGATGAAAGGCCTGAGGTCTTCCTGCTCTCAGGAAGCTAAAGTAGAAGAAGCTCTTAGAACAAGGTCCAGTGTCTGGCCAGCTGGGCTTTGGATTCGGTGTTATGGTGAGGCATTTCAAGAAAATACCCTAGGCCCTGTATCTAAGGTCCTTCTTTGAGATTGGAATGAAAACTGACCTTTTCCAGTCCTGTTGCCACTGCTGAGTTTTCCATACTCGCTGGCATATTGAGTACAGCACTTTCACAGCATCATCTTTTAGGATTTGAAATAGCTCAGCTGGAATTCCATCACCTCCACTAGCTTTGTTTGCAGTGATCCTTCTTAAGGCCCACTTGACTTCTTATTCCAGGATGTCTGGCTTTAGGTGAGTGACCACACCATCTTGATTATCTGGGTCATGAAGATTTTTTTTGTATAGTTCTTCTATGTATTCTTGCCACCTCTTCTTAACATCTTCTGCTTCTGTTAGGTTCTTACCATTTCGGTACTTTATTGTGCCCATCTTTGCATGAAATGTCCCCTGCTACTGCTAAGTCACTTCAGTCCTGTGACTCTGTGTGACCCTATAGACGGTAGCCCACCAGGCTCCCCCGTCCCTGGGATTCTCCAGGCAAGAACAATGGAGTGGGTTGCCATGGGGGGCGGGGGAATGTCCCCTAGGTATGTCTAATTTTCTTGAAGAGATCTCTAGTCTTTCCCATTCTACTGTTTTCCTCTATTTCCTTGCACTGATCACTGAAGAAGGCTTTCGCATCTCTCCTTGCTATTCTTTGGAACTCTGCATTCAGATGCTTATATCTTTCCTTTTCTCCTTTGCCTTTCACTTATCTTCTTTTCTCAGCTATTTGTAAGGCCTCCTCAGACAACCATTTTGCCTTTTTGCATTTCTAAGGTCAGAGGAATCTGGGGTAAGAGCTGGCATTTACAACCTCTCGTGGGGAAATTACTTAATCTCTGTGAAATCGTACCTTAAATGTGGCTAGGAACCTACCACATAGTGGTTGTGTGGGGACCAATTAAGTAATACAACATAAGCAAAGTGCCTGCCAGCAAAGGGGGCACGCTGAACCGCAGCTGTGGTTGTCATTGCCTTAATGACCTAGCCTCCTGTCACCTAAGACACATCCTCGCTCCCTGCCTCCCAGAATCCTGCCCCAGCACAACACGCAACCACATGTAGTTTCCCTACCCTCGTCTTTCACAGGGTGTGGCCTCTGTGGCATCGCGGCTTAGACAGTCAACCGTCAGGGATTTGTGTGCAGGGTACTGCCTCTGGGGATGAGGAGTGAGACCACACACCCCAAGGCCAAGCCACCCAGTCCTCCTGGACATCATGGGAGAGGAGCGAAGACTAGCAAAAAGCCCCCCACATCACAATTGCTTATTTAACAAATAAGCAAATGTTCAAATTTCAAATTTTATTTTGCCTTGTGGCATACAAACCTGCTCATTTCTTCCTGACAACAGTTATAACAAACAGCAGTAAAATGAGCCTGAAATGGATATGAACTCATTTTGCTGGGAATAGGCGATGACCTGGTCCCATGTTTGATTTGCCAGCCTTGGGACCTCTCCAAGAACGTGGTGTGAAGACAACGTATTAGTCCAGCCGCCTTGAAGGTCAGGTCAGCGAGCACAGAGGAAGAGGGTGCAAATGAAGGGATCAGATGCTCCGTGGGTTAACAGGGTACTAAATGCTGGGCTGAGATGCTCAGCACAGATCCATCTCTTCCGGGAACCAGGATTCCAACTGTCGTACACTTTAATCCCTTTGTTACTTACACCCTAGAAAATATGCCTACAATGTAATGCTTGCTTATATATGTGTATATATATATATATATTACACACACACATATGTATGTATTTTCAGATTAAGAGAAAACAGAATAAGAGGAGATTTTTGACTAAGAAAAAAAAAAGTCACAGATTTCAAAAAGATCGATAGATCTGTGTTAGTATCTTCACAGATAATTCAAAACCAGAGAACCAGATTTTAGCAGGGAGTTTTAAATGCCTCCTTTCTACTGTTGAGAGACTCTTAAGAGTATGCTGAATGTCATAGATTTTAACTTTGTCAGTGTCCTGGAAAGATTTTTTTTTAACATTTAATTCTATTACATTACTTTGAAAACCCTTTCCCCACTGTTATTTTTTAACACATTACATTTCTGCTTCACAGGTCACTACAGTGATCCTGATACATTTTCCAAAGGACTATTACAACACCATAAACTGCATGGACTAGTCGGCCACCCTGCTCAGCACTGGAAATGTAGACACTCATCCATTCATCCAACAAATATCTGTGGAATTCCTTCCGTGTAAAGCCATTGTGGAAGAGTGCTAACAGTTGATTCAAAGATTATTATCAACAAAAAAGTGCCTACCTGCTGGTGCAAGGGATACAGGGAGGAATAAGTGAAAGGCTACAAGGAAGTATAAGTGAAACCAAGGACTTAGGGACCAGAAAGAGAGCTATGCTCAAACTTCAGTCTTACTGTGTGACCCCAGGAAGCTGCGTAAGCTCTCTGATCCGCAGTATCTTCATCTTCAGAATGTAGATCCACCATCATTCATTCAACGAACATGTCCACTTTATGCTAGGTACCTGTCCTTGTTAAATTCATTTACTCATGCTCTCTTGTTAACTGCTGACCCCAGTGCTCCAAGATGACTGGCCACGAGGTCCTCAACAAATGCTATTTTATGTTCTCCTGTCTGTCTAACCTATATATTCATTTAATAAACTTTGAACCAAGCCCTGTGCTAGGAAGCCCTTGGTTTAAAGAAAAAAGAGATGAAGGCCACACCTCAAGCTTCCCAATCTAGTTGGAGACACAATCCATAAACCCATAAATTATCCAGTAATCATTGTAATGAGAGCACTGTGCATGGAATGTTATTGGGAATAGAAGTGAGGCACCTAGCCTGGTCCGGGGCAAGGGTGTGGGACTGGGGAGGAAGCAGGTGACTTCTGAGCCGAGGTGAGGAGGCTGGAGGAAGGATCTTCCCTGTTTCTGCCAGATATGGAAGAACCATTACTTGTAAGGACCAGCAGGTTACTGCTTCTGAAATAAGGAAGGAATAACAATGATGTAAAACTACAAGCATATCACAGTGACACATATCTCTGAGTACGAAGCTGCAAGAGTTCCAAGGAATAGCAATGGCCCTTCAGGAAATGGATCTGACCAAACAAAACCCATACAGTCAGGCCTTTGTGTTTTTAATTAATTAATTTTTGGCCACTCAGCATGTAGGGTATTAGTTCCCCGGCCAGGGGTCAAACCGATGTCCCTTGTAGTGGAAGCACAGAATCTTAACCACTGGGTGGCCAGGGAAGTTCTTTTGTGTTTGTAAACATGTCCTCACAAGTTACATAATGAAAATACCTATCAGCTTGACCTTTTTTTAATCCTTCACATTCGTATTCAGAGTCATCTGGATGAGCTGTTTACCTGGCTTTTAGAAGCATGATAGAGTCACGTGGTTGGCAAAAGCTTCTAAGGTTATCAAAATGGTGCTTGTGTCCCGACTGCTTCTGGAGGAGGTGGCCCGCCACCCTCCTGACCTGGCCACTCACTATACCTCGACCAAACCCAGTGCCCACCCCAAACAGGACCAGTGAAGGGAATTCGGCGGGCTCACAGCAGACACAGCATGGCCCCATCTGGGAGAGCAAGTGAGACATGAAGAAAAAACCTCTGTCGAAGCATGTGTGCGTTAAGAGCAAACCCAAGTATATCTGAGGCTAGAGGAGTGGGAGTCAAAGTGTAAATAAATTGTAGAAATGAGGATGCTTATGCAGAGAGTAGAAATCCTAGAAATGTGAATTTATTCTCTTTGCCACCCAGGGGAGCCAGAGATTCATGAAAATCTTACACAGAGCTGTCTAAGTTAAGAGCCAGGGACTAGAAATGCACTATTTCAGTTTGGGCTTTTGCAATTGTAGGCAATGAAAAAACAACTAACCAACAAAAAAAAAAAGGAGAATTTATTGATTCACATAACTTAGCAGTTTTGATGTGTGTCTGGTTTGGGCTCAGCCAGACCCAGGGGCTCTGGTGGGCTCGTCACAGCTTGCCCCATCCTTCTCTGTCTCCCAGCTGAGCTCTGCCCTGTTGATGCTTTCCTGCCATCCTGGGCCTTCCTCACTTGGGAGCAAAGCCTGGCCCAGCTCCAGGGGGAGCCAGTACTTATTCCTAGGAGAAGGAGAGAGGTGGGTGTTCTCATGTTTTCCAGATAACCTCCAAGGGCCCCCTGAGATAGGTATTTTGTATTCCATCCTCGTTTTACAAACAAACCTCAGCTGGATTAAGTAATTCTCTGAACTGTTAAGTGATTAAGTGGTGGCATGTGTGCTCAGTCGTTCACTCATGTCCAAATCTTTTGCAACCCCGTGGACTATAGCCCACCAGGCTCCTCTGTCCATGGAATTTTCCAGGCAAGAATACTAAAGTGGATTGCCATTTCCTCCTCCAGGGGTGGAGGGAGGGGTGGGGGTGGGTGTGGGCATGGACACAGGAGGGTGTGAGGTGCTTTTAAGTAATTCCTCCCTTTCTTCAAGCACAGCCTAAGACATAAAACCTTCTATAGAGGTAAGTCCCAAAGAATGGAAAAGAATTTTCATTCCGTGGGAGGCACAAGTTATTATCTGGTGTAGAGCAGTTTGTGGGGATGGAGTGGGTGAGGCAAGGCTTCCGGAGTGTGGACTGGACAGCTCGCCTGTCAAAGCCCACGGGGAGCAGAGTCCAGCTCTCCGCTGGGGAAGTGGGGCAGAGGTGGGGGGCGGCGGTCTGGAGGCTGCTTCCACAGTGGGAGGCGCAGGTTCAATCCCTGGTTGGCGAACTGTGATCCTGCATGCTGTGTGATGTGGCCAAAAATTGAAAAAAAAGAAAAGAACAATGATGCACACAAGACTTCTGTGAGTGGTGTTTGGGTTGGTAATATCTGGGATATCCAGCATTTCCAGGTGCCATTCAGCCTTAGTCACTTCCTTCAGTTTCTGCAGATAAAAGATCAGGCGAAGGGGACCCCATTACTATGAGCCTCTTGCTTTAAACTCCAATGTAGAAATCTATCGGTGGCGGAGGAGACCCTTTTACTTTGACCAGCAGCAGACCTGAGGGGCAGCCTGGACTTTCCCCCAACCTCGATCCGCACAGATTTACCGCTCATTCAACAAGCATTCAACAAACATTCTTTGGGTCTACTACATGCCAGGCACTCTTCTAGGCACTGGGTCCTCATCAGTAAAGGACACACAAAAATTCTTACCCTCATGGAACTTGCAGCCTAAGATAAGAAGACTGACCAAGAAAAATGACAGCCTGTGGTAAGCACCATGAAGAAAACTGAAGCAGAGTAAGGAGGGAACGGGTGGTACAAGGGGGTGAGTGTGTGTGTGTGTGTGTCCTCATGCATGCATGTGTATGCACTCCTACTTTAAATAGGGTGGTAACACGTGCGCAGAGGCCTGAAGGAAGGAGGGAGTGACATCCAAATGTGTAAAGGAAAGGATTCTGAGCAGAGAGCACAGTACATGCAGAGGTGCTGGGGTGGAAGCCTGGTTGGCATGTTGGAAGTGGCGCAAAAAGGCAGGTGTGCCTGAAGGGAGTGGCCAGGGCAAGAGTGACAAGTGAGGGGGTCTGAGAGGTATTAGGTGGGATTACGTATGATTGTCAGAGTCCTCATGGGCCAGAAGATGATCTTTTATTTGCCCCCGAGGGATGTGTAAAGCCACTGGAGGGTTTGAGTAGAGAAGTGACAGGAGACTCAGGACTCTCAAAGGACCACTCTAGGTGCTCTGTGGAGTCCAGACCAGTGTTGTGCAATAGAAATATAACATGAGCCACAAGATGCGAGATATTTGTCATTTAAAATTTTTTCTGGTAGCCATGGTAACAAGTAAAAGAAACAGGTGGAAATATTTTAATGTATGTAACTTAACCTAATGTATCTAAAGTATTGGGAGTACAAGCTGTGATCACTATAAAATTACTGTTGAGGTTGTTAGCATTTTTTACATACTCAATCATCAAAATCCAGTGTGTGTTTGACTCTTACAACATCTCTTCAGAATAGTCACACTTAAAATGCTTAATAGTCCTTTCTGGCTTGTGGTTACATAGCCAAAATTTGGTCTCTGTACCCTCCCACCCCCATACCAAATTGAATTTTGAGACAGAGTTTTGGGGGGGGAAAGTAGAAAAGAGTAGCTTTATTGCTTTGCCAGGCAAAAGGGGCCACAACAGGATGATGCCCTCAAAGCTGTGTCCCAAACCTGGAGGGGGAAGTGAGGAGTTTTATAGTAATGGATCAAGGAGGCCGTGATCAGCTCGTGGGCGTGCTTCTGATTGGTTGGTAGTGAGGTAATGGGACTGTGGGTGAGCTCAGTCGTGTCCGACCCTTTGCAACTCCTTGAACTGTAGCCCACCAGGCTCCTCTGTCCATGGAATTCTCCAGGAAAGAATACTGGAGGGGGTTGTCGTTCTCTTCTCCAGGGGTAATGGGAGTCAGCATCATCAGCCTTCCGGTTCCAACACATCTGGGGTCTGCATGCTGGCGGGCAAAATACAGTTAACTTCTCCCACCTAGTGGGGTGCTTCTGTATCTGCAAAACAGCTCAAAGATACAGTTCCACGTGTCCCTTGAGGGGGATCCAGGACCCTGCCGCAAGGCTCCACCATTGTTTTTTGACTGCTCTTCCACTGTCTCCATATCCCCTCCCTTCCCTGACTAGCACCTGTTTGAACCCATCTGTTGGAACTCAGGGAAGGTCCTGGAGGCTGAATGAAGACAGTTCTTGCAATGGTGCAAATAAGAGAGAAGGGTGAATAAAGAGGCTGAGGGCATAAACACCCCAGGGAGGAGCAGTCTAGAGAAAGCATGGCTGCTCCCTAGCGCAGAGGGTAGAAGTTGATCAGTCTCCCACCCCTGCTTCCCGTAGGGAGGAGGAAATTTACTGGAAATAGCTCCGGGTCTGACACAGAACACCACATTAGAAGACCCCAAAAGTAGACTTTCAGCCTGGGCTGAGCATTGTAATCCCTTCCTCATCACACTCCAGCACCAGGAAAACCCCACCATTTCTTGACCCCCAAATTATTTTGGAGACATTATTAACATAGTTGGTGTGCCTGACACACTGCCAAACAAACTGAAACATCGGAGTCTGGAGGAGAGAAAGGTTTATTACAGGGCCACGCAAAGAGATGAGGTGGCTCATGCCCTCAAAAGTCCCGGGTTTCCCAAGGGTTTCTGCAAAGTATTTTTAAAAGCCAGGGGGCTTCCCAGGTGGAGCAGTGGGGAAGAGCCCACCTGCCAATGCTGGAGACCAGGGTTCAATCCCCTGGTCAGGAAGATCCCCTGGAGAAGGAAATGGTAATGCACTCCAGTGTTCTTGCCTGGGAAATCCCATGGACAGAGGAGCCTGGCAGGCTATAGTCCATGGAGTCGCAAAGAATCAGACAGCAACTGAGCCAGAGTGCAAGGAGGGGGTGTGGGGTTGCAGGGTACGTGATCACCTGGTGCACGGTCCTCTGACTGGCAGATGGTGAGGTAACAGGGTGGGGTCACAGGGGTCAACGTTATCAGGCCTGAGACTCCAGGAGGCCTGGGTCTCCACTGTCAAGTAGTTAACATCTTCGTTTGGTGGGGGGCGGTGGGGGGTGTTCATGTCTGCAAAACAACTGAGGAAATTTGCATCAGATACTATTATCTAGGTACTTCAGAGAGGAGCTGAAGTGGAGGCTAAGGGGAAGTCCTGTCCCGGGAAGGCCCCACAGGTCCTGTTTGACCATCTTTGTCAGCTCTCCTCCATAACGTGTACCCTGGGGTGGGGGGCAGGCGGAAGCTCTGTTTTCTCTTTGAGGCCTGAATTTGCTGATTTGTGTTCCTGGTTAATCCCAAATGCATTCGATAGTCAGGCTGGGTCAGTCGTATTTTTATTCTTTAGAGGGGAGGCTGGGAGAGAATCCAGGGCTCCTCTCCCAACGCCACATTTTGACTTTCATGGGTACAGTCACTTTTGTCGTCATGAGCCCTTTTTCTCATAAGAGATAAAAACTGTATTTTACTATGACCTTGGGGGAAAGATGAATCTATTAATATTATATATGAAAACATTTCCTTTGACTTAAAAGTTATTTTTTTTCTTCTGATTTTAAGACAGCATAGAACATTGTCCTGGGCCCCTAGAAAAATTGTGGGCCCCAGATACCATGCCTGCTGTGCCCAGTGAGGGAGCTGACTTGTCACCAATCCTCTCCCGTCACCCCCACCCCCAGGAATCATTAAGGGCATTCGAGTCTCTCAAGACCTTTATGATGTGGCCTCTGAGCTAGACTGATCCCTGGGCAGGGGGCTAAGATCGCACTGCTACATAGTGTGACCAAAAACAAAACTTTCACTTTTTTCCCCCCATAGAGAAAGTTAAAGGGACATGCAAAAGATATATTTCAAAAATATGTATTTATGTATTTATTTATTTAAACTGCATGTGAGATCCTTTTTTTTTTTTTTTTTTTTTGGTTGCAGCATGTGGGATCTAGTTCCCTGACCAAGGAGTGAACCCAGGCCCCCTGCATTAGTAACCCAGAGTCTTAGCCAGTGGACCACCAGGGAAGTCCCCAAAAGATGTATTATTTTTTTCTTTTCCCCTATTCTTCAAAATCTGGCCTAAGCAGTCACAGGTGTTTGGTGAATTCTGCATTCTTTATTCAGTTGCTCAGCCCAGACCAAGTTCAACAGATGTAACCCCTTCAATACCTTCCATGAGCATTCCTGGGGGGAGGGGTCACCTGCAGTTTGGTTCTCCTCCTTCCAGGTACCTTGTGGGATAGTTCAGTTCAGTTCGGTCGCTCAGTGACTGAACTCTTAAAAGTTCAGTCCTTTTGTGACTCTTTGCATGGACTGCAGCATGCCAGGCTTCCCTGGGGGATAGTACTTTCCCTTTAAATTTGGGCATGGCCACGTGACCTGTTTTGGTCAACAGAGTGGGAGCAGGAGTGTCATGTGTCACCTCTTGGTGAAACACTTTAGGATAGCATGTGTGACCATGCTCTCTTTCTCTGTCCTGGGTCCACCCTGAGGCAGGTGATGAGGTGGACACGCATGTCTCTGAGTGAGGACACCAAAGAGCAGAATCCCCTGATGCAATTGTGGACTCACAAAAATATTCACAACCTGAAAGTTAAGAGTTATGCCTTGTGAAATGAAAATATCTCCTGCCATATTTATAAACAAGAGCTGTCACAGCTATCAGGGATTTCTGGCCTCCAAATGTGAATGTACTGTGTGGTGCTTAGTCACTCAGTCGTGTCTGACTCTTTGTGACCCCATGGACTGTCGCCCGCCAGGGTCCTCTGTCCATGGGATTCTCCAGGCAAGAAACTGGAGTGGGCTGCCATGCCCTCCTCCAGGGGATCTTCCCAACCCAGGGATAGAACCCAGGTATTCTGCATTGCAGGTGGATTCTTTACCATCTGAACCACCAGGAAAGCCTAAATGTGATTCAGCGGAGGCTGCCACCCCCACAGTGATTGCTGAGGAGCTGGGGGAATGTAAGAAGCAAGGTGAACAAGGAAACAGGATTGGCCCCAGATATGTGAGAGGCATATGAAAGGAATGAATTCAGTGAGCCCAGAGGCTTGCATCTTCCTGTACATAAAACATTAAATTCCTTAACTTGATACCTGATCTTTGATATTCAGACTGCCTACTCCCTTTGTTGCAAACTTATATATATCCTGACGTCCCCGCCTACCTCCTTGGAGCAGTTTTCTCAGAGCTATTGAGGTGCTGTCTCCTGGGCTTGGAGTCCTAAACATTCCCACCAAATAAAATAACTCTACTTTCAGATTGTGACTATATTTTTCAGTCGACAGTTTTATTCAGCGGAATGTTTAGGACTTCAAGCCCGGGAGACAGCGTCTCAAGTGACCCTGAGAGAATAGTTCTGAGGAGGCAAGAGGAAGGAGCCAGGTTGTTTGGCCATAAAGGGCATAAAAATAAATTATTGTTAATGAAAGAAAACCAGATATCCCAAGTTAAGAAATTTATGGCTTTTCTATGTATGGGAAGATGCAAGAGCCTGGGCTCGCGGAAATCCTTCCTTTGATGTGTACCTCAGGTGTCTGGGGCCAGTGTCCAATTTCCTCTGGGCTCACGTAGGCAGTGGCTGAAGTCTGATGACTCTAGATGGCAGGAATTCTTGCCTTCCTGACTTCTCTCAGAGCTCATCAGCTTACCACTCCCAGCGGCTGCAATTGCTGGTGACTTGGCTCAGATGGAAAAGTGTCTGTCTGCGATTCAGGAGACCCGGCTTCGATCCCTGGGTTGGGAAGATCCCCTGGAGAAGGAAATGGCAACCCACTTCCAGTACTCTTGCCTGGAAAATCCCACGGATGGAGGAGCCTGGTAGACTATAGTCTATGGGGTTGCAAAGAGTCGGACACGACTGAGGAACTTCGCTTTCAAATGACATCCTTGCTTATTGATAGAGTAGGAAATTTTCCATTTCTTCTTACCATTATTGGAGAAGAGGAATTTTCAGACCTTCTTATCATTTTCAGCCTCCCTCCCCATAGTGGGTGGAACACTTTAAGCCACATTTGTTCTCATGCTCAAGCCCTTTAGCACTTCTGCAGAAGGAGAACTTGCTTATCTGATTGGTTAGAATTCAAGATATATTCTGGCCTGGGCTTTGCTAGTGAGCTGTGCTGTTGGTCTGAAAGGTCTGGACCAACAAGACCTACTCTCTTTTTTGTATTCTGCCTCCTCAGGACCTTGCTTATCATTTCTGCCCATTTGATTGCCTGGGCAGGTGGACTTACTCTGTCCTACCAACCTAGTCATCTCAGACTTGGAAGAGAAGCATTGGAAGCAAAAGGATTTACTTAAGACTCCTGGCCTCAAACATATTCAATCTGATTTGTCATTTAGACGCTAAGTCATGTCCGACTCTTTTGTGACCCCATGGGTGGTAGCCCACCAGGCTCCTCTGTCCGTGAGATTTCCCAGGCAAGAATACTGGATTGGGTTGCCACTTCCTATTCCAGGGGATCTTCCTGACACAGGGATTGAACCTGCATCTCCTGCATTTGTACTTGGATTCTTTACCACTGAGCCACCTGGGAATCCCATTCAATCTTATGCATCCAGCCTAACTCCAGCTCAGCAGTGAGGGGTTGTTGTTCTACCAGTTCTTCGGCTAGTTCTCCTTGGGTATAGGACACTTAGGAATAAATCCTGAGGGGGAAGGATGAATGAACTGTCTATTACCCTAAACACCAACTCAAACCCTAAACAGCTCCTTTAATAGCATACAATCTACTATTAATTTCCTTATCTGTTGAATTTCCCAAACAAAAGCAGCATGGCTAATAGCTCACCCATATTATTGTTTCCGAATAGCCCTTATCCGAAATGCAATGTTGTCCTAAGGGAGAAGTAAACAGAGAACAAAATAAAGAATAAGTGCTCAGTCAAGACCCTTTATGCAACTATTTCAAATTCACTTTTTAGAAAAATCATTAAATGGTATGCTTTGGAGGCTTATTGGCAGGGAAATGAAGCTATAGAACAGGGTCCCCAATCTCCGGGATCTAATTCCTGATGATCTGAGGTGGAGCTGATGTAATAATAATAGAAATAAAGTGCATGATAAATGTAGTGTGCTTGAATCATCCTGAAACCATCCCCCAGCCCAGTCCATGAAAAAATCATCTTCCAGGAAACAGGTCCCTGGTGCCAAAAATGTTGGGGCCTGTGGCTTTAGAACATCATACAGAGTCAACATTCACCATCACCTCCCCATCAGGTGGGTGCACTCAGGCTGTCAGAGAACTCACACACTCAAGTGTTAACATTAACAATTCACATGTTAATACGACAACAAAAACATGTCTGATTAGCTGGGCCATCCGTCCTATAATTTAAATGACTAAATTAGACATGAAGGACCACAACATAACAGTACTTTTTTTAAGATTCTATTTTTTTTTAAACAAGTATTCCCAGTCAGATAATTCTCGTAAGAAAAAACACTGAACGTTGAATGCCCAAACTGAATAAAATGTTCAGAAATGCGAACTGTGGCTATTTAAAGTATATTCCTGTCATTCTGTTTTTTCTCCAACACAAGACTTGTGTGAATAACAGGGCTTTTGGCTTGGTTTGGGGAGAGTTTTACATTTGCAAATTAATGACCCAGTGCTCGCCGCCGAAATGGTAATGTCCAAATACTTCATTTCTAAAACAAACCCAGATCTGGAATTTTTAATAGCCTGGGCCTGAGATTGGTGTTCATTTGTGCCCTGCGGCATACTTCCAAGACTGACAGGAAAAAACCCAACTGAGCACAATTGTTGGGACCATTTGAATGAAGGAGAGCAATTCATTTGAGGTTTACACTGCATTTTTTCAGTAAGTCATTTAACACAGCAATGATTACAATCAGCCACTACTGAGAAATTATGGGAATTTTGAAGTATTTATAAAAAATGATTTATAATGTTATATGAGTTAATTCAACAGATATTTATAAGCACTTCTTTTGTGTCAGGCACTTTGTGGATACAGAGACAAACTAGACAGGGTATTTTAACTTTTTATTCTTGTATTGGAGTATAGCTGATTAATATGCTTCCCTGGTAGCTCAGCTGGTAAAGAATCCGCCTGCAATGCAGAAGACCCCGGTTCAATTCCTGGGTCAGGAAGATCCCCTGGAGAAGGGATAGGCTACCCACCCCAGTATTCTTGGGCTTCCCTGGTGGCTTAGACTGTAAAGAATCTGCCTGCAATGTGGGAGACCTGGGTTCGATCCCTGGGTTGGGAAGATCCCCTGGAGGAGGGCATGGCAACCCATTCCAGTATTCTTGCCTGGAGAATCCCCATGGACAGAGGTGCCTAGAGGGTTACAGTCCGTGGGGTTGCAAAGAGTCAGACACGACTGAGCGACTAAGCGCAGCACAGAGCTGATTAGCAATGTTGCGATGGTTTCAGGTGGACAGCAAAGGGACGCAGCCATACATGTACCTGTATCCTCCCCCGAAGTCTCCTCCTATCGTACATGTACCTGTATCCTCCCCCGAAGTCTCCTCCTATCCGGGCTGTCGCCACCTAACACTAAGCAGAGTTCCTTGTGCTATGCAGTAGGTCCCTGTTGGTTACCCATTTTAAACATAGCAAGGTGTACATGTCCATCCCAAACTCCCTAACTATCCCTCTTCCCATCTCCCCCCTGCCCCAGCCTTGCAGCCAAAAGTTCACTCCCTCAGTCTGTGAGCCTGTTTCTTTGCAAAGGAAACAGGATTTTGAAAAAGAATTATAATAGGAGGTGATAGATGCTATGAATGTGATAGAATTATGCCTAGAGGGTGTGGTCCCAGGGTTGGGGTGGAGGATGAACAGGAAAAAACAATATTAGAACTTGTCTTTATCTCATACTTTAAGTTTTTCTATTTTTGTATGTTTTTAGATAGACATAATTGGTCCAATGACACACATATAATTTATAAATAGACATAGGTAGCTATGGTATATAATTGGTCATTTAGAGAACACTGCTAAAGAAAACCAGAAATAGGAATCATTTGATTTGATGTGTGGAGGACTCAAAATAATGTTCCCAAATGAGCATACTTGATCTGAATGCCCCAGGAAGCCTGGGCAGAAAAGTAAGGGGACCACGTTAGTCAGAAGAAAAGTACTGCAGTGTTTTTCATATGTGTGAGAGCGTGTGTGCTCAGGCATGTCCGACTCTTTGCAATCCCATGGCTCCTGGAGGAGCCCTTCAGGCTCCTCTGTTCATGGGATTCTCCAGGCAAGAATACTAGAGTGGGTTGCCATTTCCTCCTCCAAGGGAACTTCCCAACTCAGGGATCAAACCCGAGTCTCCTGTGTCTCCTGCAGTGGCAGGAGGATTCTTTGCTACTGAGTTGCCCAGGGAAGCCCAATAACACTTCTACAAAATGTGGAAAGGCTACAGAGAGCCCTACATCTGTCGTGGGACCAGTGAGGGGAGGGAGGGGTGGACTAGGTAGAAAGATGGAGAAGGACTTTGCCAAGTTCTCAGACCTGTGTTTTACCAAGTGCAATGGACAGGAGGGGAGGAGAGAACAGGATGGCTAACCCTTGACCCTGTGGATCAGTCCATGGGGTCCTCTTCCTGGTGATGATGCTGAGTGGGTCTCTCTCTGTGGGAGGAAAGAAGGAATGAGAACACACCACTCTCCTGCTTCACTGAACCTCTAAAAGGTAGTCCTGAGTAGGAGAGTGTCTGGATTTTTAATTCTTGGACCATAATGGTCCTCCAGCAATCTATGGCCATATCCCTGTCATTGATGACCACAGTGTTGATCTCAGACTTGGGGCTAGATAAGAATTATACTTGAACTCAGTCTTTTTTTCTTTCGGCTGTGCTGTAGAGCACGTGGAATCTTAGATCCCCGACCAGGGATCAGACCCGTGCCCCCTCATTAATTAATTAATTTTAATTGGAGGATAATTATTTACAATATTGTGATGGTCTTTGCCATACATCAGTGTGAATTGGCCACAGGTATATATGTGTCCTTCCCCATCCTGAACACCCCCTCTCACCTCCCTCCCCACCCTATCCCTCTGGGTTGTCCCAGAGCACTGGCTTTGGGTGCCCTAAGAAGCAGGAATTCTTAACCACTGAACTTACAAGGGAGGCCCCCAGTCATTGAGAGGTCCTTTAAATTCCATGTCTGCCATGTCCCTTCCTGCAATCTCTTCTCTTCCAGCACCACTCCCTCACTTTCCCCCTATTCTCAACCAACCCCTGGGTGCTTCAGTGAGTCACTTTTGCAGCTTCTCTGAGCAGAGGTAAAAATGCATTCTCAAGATTTGTGGTGTCCTTTCTTTCCCTTCTCTTCTGTCCGTCTCAAACTAGGTGTTAGTGTACAGAGCTGCTCCTCTCAATTGCGAAAGTACTTGACTGATTTAAGCAAAGAGACTCCAACATCCACTTGACTTAAAGCTAGTAAAATGCTATTTCTGAAAATTGTGTTTCAATTGTGTGAGACATTATGATGCCATGACTATTGTTATTGAAGTCAGAGAACTGTAATGGAAGTATATTTTTAGAAGAAAAGAATCGTAAATCACGTTTTGGTTCTAAGCTTTTTCAATTAAATGATGTCTGTATCGCGAAGCCTAGCATTTCTCTTGTCGATTAATGAGATGTCCTCAGGGCTCCGTCGCCGCCTTTCTGGGGTCTGGTCAGCTGCATCCACCCCACCCAGGGACTTGCATCCTTACCAGCCCAGGGCCCACTCCTGGGCTTCCTGCTGCCCTCTGCAGACAGCTTTCCCGTCTTCTCACCCCCGATGTCATCTGAGTGCTAGAAGGCGTTTCCTGACATGATGAACTGCAATCACACTGTCTTTTCACCTGCTTGCATGTGTTTCTCTTACTTCACTGACTCTATGTGTGTTTTCTTTTTTAATCCCTCCCCTTTTCCATTTCTATCACTTTGGGTCCTCTCTTCATTTTCCGATTTCTATTCAAATCCCACCTTCTCCCTGAAACCATCCTTGATTATTCAAGCCAGAGTTTTCTTTCTCCCAAGAATACTCGCGACTGTTGGATTCATCTGGATTTCTCCTCTAACTGCCTGGTGCCCTGGTTATTTGTGTGGTTACCTGGTACCTAGTGAGGAGGCATACACGGGTGAGATAACTGAGTTTTTTATAGTTATAGATACAAAACCATAGATATTTATAGTTTGCTTTTTTCTTTCTAGATATTTTGTGAGTTTCTGAAGGGCAGAGGCTAAGTTCTAAAAGCTGAATGTTTAGATTCCACATGTAACCAATATCATAAGGTATTTGTCCTTGTCTGACTCACTTCACATAGTATGATAGCATCTAGGTGCATCTATGTTGCCACAAATGGCATAATTTCTTTCTTTTGATGACTGAGTAATATTCTAATATATATGTATACATATAAACATTATGTATCCATATATATGTGTATATGACTAAATAAAAGGATATGTAAAGTTCCCTGGTGGCCTAGCGGCTAAGACGCTGGGCTTTCACTATCGTGGCCCAGGTTCAATCCCTGGTTGGGGACCTGAGATCCCACAAGTTGAGCGGTGTGGCCAAAAAAAAAAAAGACATACAAATGAACTTATTTCTGAAACAGAAATAGGCCCACCAATAAAGAAAATAGCCTATATATAAAATAGATAACAAACAGGGAACTGTAGTCAATGTTCTATAATAGCCTATAAGGGAAAAGAATCTGAAAAAGAACGTATATACGAATCATCGTGTTGAACACCTGAAACTAATAAGATATTGTAAGTCAACTATACTTCAGCAAAATGAAAAATGGAACCTTGTTGGTACCCCTCCCGCCTGGCACAGCAGCCTCAGAGCAGGTGTTGGGGTGTTCCAGGATGGAGGTGCAGAGGAAGGGTAGGTGGGGTGTCGCTCTGGGCTCAGCAGTACCCAGCTCTCCTCCCTTCCGGCTACAGGCACTGTGCCTGGCCCACTTTGCAGTGAAACCCGAGCAGGAAGCATTTGTCTGTTGGTGCTCTAGCAATGATGGCCATGAAAAGGAACTTGAGCTGAGGTGGCAGTCAGCCCAGAGGTCACCCACGATGTGGAACAGCTGGCCTGGAAGGGCATCGGGCCAACAGCAGAACTGGCAGGACCCAGAGGGCCTTGGTAGCTATAAGCCATTGACATTTGTAGATTGTTACCTAAGCAAAGCATTGCCCATCTAATGGACACCTATTATTTAAATCCTTGGTGGTTAGGAGGTTAAATAGGTAACTGAGAGCCAAGGTGGGATGCTTGGAAATTTGGCACCTTAAATGCAATAAATCTAAACTAAAACAGGGAGCAAATTCAGGGCAAGAAGGAGGGTTTTGGAGTCAGACTGACCAGGGTTGGAGTCCTGGCTCCTACAAGTTATATGTCCTAAACTGGTAGTTGTAGAGCTTTTTGGTCTTAGAATCCCTTTGTACTCTTAAAACTTATTGAGGACCCCAAAGAACTTTTGTTTTTATGGGTCACATCTATGACTATTTGCTGTTTTAGATACAAGACCAAAGATTTTTAACAGTGATTTATTAATTCGTGTAAAAACAATTACAGTGGCACTTTCCTGGCTGTAGAGTGGTTAAGATTCTGCATTTCTACTGCAGAGGGTACAGGTTTGATCCCTGATCTGGGAACTAAGATCCCACACGGCTCAAGGGGTGACCAAACTGCTCCCCCCCAACCCCCCGCCCCAGCCAAACCCTCCCCAAAACTGTACTATACCTAGGGCTTCCCAGGTGGCACTCGTGGTAAGGAATCTCTCTGCCGGTGCAGGAGACACAGGAGATTCAGTTCAATCCCTGGGTCTGGAAGATCCCCTAGAGTAGGAAATAGCAACCCACTCCAGTATCCTCACCTGGAGAATCCCACGGATAGAGGAGCCTGGCAAGCTACAGTCCCTGGGGTCGCAGAATCAGACACGACTGAGCGACTGAGCACACGACCATGGTGCATATCACTCTATCACATGTTAATATATTTTTGTGAGAAATAACTATATTCCCCCCAAATTCCTTAGTATCTAGTTTAATAGGAGGTGGATTCTCATATTTGTTTATCTGTCGGGATATGCTGTTTTGGATGAAGTAAATGAAGATCTAGCTTCATAGGTACACAATTGGAAAATGGGTTTTTAATAATATTTCAATGAAATTGTGGGCATTATTTGATATTACACCAATATTCAAGACAATCAGGAGTTTCTTAAAGATTAGTTGCAACTTGAAACTGAAGTCTTATCAGGGGACTTCTGTATGGGGTTTCATTAAAACCCATTGGTCTGTCTTTTACTTTGAATGAAACTTTTTTAAAAACCCATTCATGATTTTGTAACATCTTTCATAGGTCCTTTGGCAAATAGTTTCCCAGAAGTTGCAGGACTTACAAATGTTGACTCATGTTGTTATACAATATCAAAACATCACATTTATTAACACTATCATTGATGTCACTGAAAAATCTTCATGGATGGGGAGGCTTTGAAGCTCATGGCAGCAGAAACAAATTGTCCAAAATTCAAGTTTCATGTCAAAGCTTATATCTTAATAGTTGTCACAAATAGCATCAATCAGCTGTTTTCTTTGAAGCGGAAGGCTCAGTTTATTTTTGAGAAAATGTTTGCCCAGTCCCTAAGGGTGAATTTCCAGTTTATGTTTCAGTCTGTCAACTAAAAACCATGTTCTGTGAAAAAAGCAGCTAGTTCAACTTGCAACTCAAGCATCATAGAGGTGCTTTTCCCTGAGATAACACCGTAGTTTGATATACAGCAGAAGGACTTTTATGTTATGCCTCAGTTTCCCCCACAGAATGTTAAAAAGATGTCTACTCAAGGGTGTGATTTAATGAAATTATTAACTTGTCCTGCCGCAGCAAGGGTCCTTTTAGGTGATCTGGCTTTTTTGTTGTTGCCACTGCCTTGATTAGTGCTGAGGCAATAATATTTTTTCCCATAAGTGGTTTTGCAAGATTGGTGGAAATTCAACACAGGAAAAAAAGGTAACATTGTATTTAGTACTGTGATTAAAAAGCTTTGACCTTGTGAACCTGGGCATTCGAAAGAGTCCTGGAAACACCAAGAGGATCATAGACCATACGTGAGAAATGCTGTCCTAATGTAAGCTGCCTGACCTCTCTAAAATAGGAATAAAGCTGTTTTGAGAAGTAAATAAAATATTATTTAATAAGAAATAATGCATGGAGAGCACCTAGTATTGTGCCGGTATATAACCCGTGTTTGTTAAATGTTCGCTGTTACTATTAATCTAATTACTGATATGTGAAGGTGTAGCTATCATTTATGATAGTAGTAATGATGATACGCTTTCATTTTTCTCCATAAACTCATTCCTTTGGCAGATCTCCCTTGTAGTTAATGGCTCCGTCGGTCTCTTGTGGTCCTTCTCTCCATTCCAGCCAGGGTCTACTGACTCACAAACACTGCTGATGTGACCTGTCTGGTCCTCAGGATGGTCCCTTCTCTGCCATTCCTGCTGCCACCAGCTGGCTTACATTGCATGGTTTGGTGGAAAGAGACTGCCACCAAAGACAGTTCTGGCTCTTGGTATTTGACCTGCCTAAGTTTACTAATCGGTAAAGTGGGAAAACTAGTCTTTATATATATATATATATATATATTTTTTTTTTTTCTAGTGAGGATTAAATGAAATAATAAATTTGAAAGTAACTGATACATGTGTATGTATAGCTGATTCACTTTGCTGTAAAAGTAGAAACTATTACAACATTGTAAAGCAACTATATACTCCAATGAAAATTTAAAAATGAAAGTAAAAGATAAAGTAGCTGGCAGAGTGTCTAGCTATGGCAAATGTTCAGTGCATGTTAGTACATTTTAACTGTATACATTTTTCCAACCTATGAGCATGGAATATCTTTTAATTTACTTGTCTCTAATTTCTTTTATTTATGTCTTACAATTTTCAGTGTACAAGTGTTTCACCTCCTTGGTTCATTTATTCCTAGATATTTTATTCTTTTTGATGCAATTACAAATGGAATTGTTTTTTTAGTTTCTCTTTCTAATAGTTTATAGGAACACAACAAATTTTTGTGTACTGATTTTTTTCTTTTCCTTTCTTTTTTTTTTTTTTTTTTTACTGAACTCCTTTATTAGTTTTAATGGTTTTCTGATGAAGTTTTTAGGGTTTTCTGTACAGAAAATCATGTTATTAACAAAGAGCACAGATCCCACTGTTGGTAGGAATATAAATTGGTATAGCCACTATGGAAAATAGTAAAGAGTTTCTTTAAAAAGTTAAAAATAGAACTATCAGATCTGGCAATTTCACTTCTGGATAGTTATCTGATGAAAACAAAAACATTAATTTTTTTCCAAAAACACCAATTTGAAAATATATGCACCCTATTTTCACTGCAGAATTATTTACAATGGCCAAAAGATGGAAATGACCTAACTGTCCATTGTTGGATGAATAGATAAATTGTGGTGTATATAGAGTATTATTCAGATATAAAAAGAAATGAAATCTTGCTGTTTTGTGACAACATAGATAAACCCCGAAGGCCTTATGCTAAGTGAAGTAAGTCAGAGAGACAAATACTGTCTGAACCCTCTTTTCTTTTATTAGGAGGATATTTTCTTTTCAATGTTGCATTGGTTTCTGCTATACATTAATGTCAATCAGCTATAAGTATACATATATCCCCTCCCACCCCCTGATCTATGTGGAAGTTAATACATGCATACTCCAAGCTCATAGATGCAGGTTGGTGGGTGCCAGAAGCAACGGGCTAGAGGGAGGGAGAAATGGATGGATTTTTTAAAAGTTTAAATAAATTGAATTTTAAAAATGGATCCTAGAGAGTAAATAAAATATACAAAACTGCAAAAAAAAAAAAAAAAGAGGGATGCTTCCTGTTGCTCTTGTTGATACGCCTAAAAGGAGAGATTCCTGATCTTTACTGAGAACCAGAGGCTACCTGATTCTAGAAAGGAGAACAAAAGAACCAAGTGGATAATCTGTTTCTGATTAGAAGTTTCTAGGAGATAGCTTTTTTTGGTAGAGAAGAGTCTAAACCTTTCTCTGTCTTCAAAAAACCCAACAGCTTCAGATTTCTGGGCTTGTCCTGGGGGACTACAGAGATGGTTATATTTCCTGGATCTTGGTTCAGGGCTGATAGTCTGCGGGAATTCAGTCTCTTTGGGTAAAACTCGTGGTTTAAAGTGTGGCTTGATAGAAAGGGTTTCATTTACTGTCTTGGAATAGCTTTGAAAGCAAAGGGAGACAAGCTTATCAGAGGCGTGGGAGACACCCTCTGATTAATGGTCGTCGGAGTGTTCTTCCTGAGCGCCTGCTGCATGGGAGGTGTGGCCACTGGGTCTACTCCGAGGGACGGAGGTCTTTGCTGTCTCTTCTCCTGTAGGTGAGGATTCTCCTCGTTTCCCTAAAGGTTAAGGCCTCATGTGAAGTGACTGACCTCTCCCCTAGAATCATGTGTGCACTGGCTCTGGGGGAGTGGGGCACGGCTGTATGTGTGCTCATCCCTCCGTCGTGACCGGGTCTCTGAGACCCCATGGACTGGAGTCCCCCACCAGGCTCCTCTGTCCATGGGAGTTCCCAGGCAAGAATGCTGGAGTGGGTTGCCATTTCCTCCTCCAGGGTATCTTCCTAACCCAGGGATCGAACCCGAGTCTTCTGCATTGGCAGGTGGGTTCTTTACCACCGAGCCACCGGGGAAGCCCATGGGACATGGTTAGTGGATGGTTATATCATGGGTCTGATTATCACAAAGACCCAGTTTTAGACATTCTACTCCACCGTCAGACCTCAGGGTGGATTTTAGTTTGGGAAAATAACCCTCAACGTGCATGCATAAGGCCACTTTTCTGTGTGCAGAGGAATGGTCCTCCTGAGAGGGCCCTGAGAATGGGGAGCTGGGGTCTGTCCCCTGGTCTTCGCTGGCACCGGGCTGGATGCCCAGGCCTGGCTGGGCAAGAAGCCTGCACCCTGTCATCACTGCCCCGCATGCCAGACACCTCTGAGCTTTGCGGTGTGCATGTGAGCGTCTGTCTGGAAGCCCTTCCTTTTTCTCTCAGCCCAGAACCTCCTATTTCCCCTTTAAGACCCTGTCCAAAGGTCATGTCCACTTTTCTAATAACCAAATCCTATGGCCCTGATAGAGTCTGTTTTCCCCTCTGTATGTTCAGAAGTGTTCCCACCTGTGCTATAGTGTTTCACTATAGCAGGAACATTACTTCTGAACTTAAAAAAATATATATATTATATTTATTTATTTGGCTGCGCCAGGTCTTAGTTGTGGCATGCGGTAGCTGAAGCATGTGGGATCCGGTTTCCTGATCAGGGATTGAACCCAGGCCCCCTGCTTTGGGAACCCAGAGTCTTAGCCACTGGGCCACCAGGGAAGTACCACTTCTGAATGTTTCTGTCTCTCTCACTGGACTGGGAGCTCTTACACCCAGGGCCATGCTTTCTGCTTCTTTGTCTCTGCCCCAGAGAGGAGCAATGGGCATGCCAGCTAGAAGGTGTTCAGTGGGTCAGCATCGGTTGAATGAATGAATGCAGTCCAGCCTTTTGGGCCTAATGTATAGTTATTAAGTGATCAGAAACCACCTTTATAATAATCTCATAAACTTATGAGATTATTTGGTGATCTATGGTTTTCTCCATATAGTATTACATTCTCCTTTAGCATTTAGAAAATTCTTTTAAAAAATTACCAGTCTGTCTCAATCATGATACGATAGCCCCCCACCCCCAAAAGAGGTGACTCCCTGGTTCTACCCCTGCACAGAGCAAGGGCATACTTTCAGGGGTGCGTGTGGAGATGGCACCTGGAGTTCAGGTGAGTGAATCCCAGGAAGAGAGTTGTGACCTGCTCATTTTCATGGTCTTACAGTGAATGAGATGAATTTTTTTTTCTGTTGAAAGGTCTCCCCTTAATGGTTGGTGGTTCAGGTGGCAAAAGAGGCCCGGAGGCAGATGGTGCGTCACTGTGAACACTGGTGTCCCCACGGGCACGTCTTGTTCTAGGCAACTCAATCTGTGATCGGATGGGGAGGGAGCACTCCGAGCAAATCCATTGATCATGTGACTAGAGTACGTGAAGAGTAATCCTTTTTAAAACGTGAGTTATGGAGCTCTGTGATGAGCCATTTATCTGTGTCTGCTGTGGGAAGGAAGCACGCCAGGGCAAGTTTACGACCTGGTGCTCTCGGCTGTATTTAGGGTTGTTTCCCTCACCTTTACTACACATGGATGAAAATATTAAGCACCTAGAGTTGCTTGTTATCAAACATGGAGTAGATATGTGAACACATAGTAAGTAAGCTGCTTAATTTCTAGGTTTCTGTGTCTGTTTAAACACTCTAATGTTTTGTTTGTTTCGGTCTGAGTGGATTTTCATTTATGTACTTGGTTGTGCTGGATCTTAGTTGCATCGGGTGGGATCTTTAGTTGTGGTGAACTCTTAGTTGCAGAATGTGGGATCTAGTTCTCTGAGCAGGGACTGAACTCAAGCATTGGGAGTGCAGACAGAGTCTTAGCCACTGGACTACCAGGGAAGTCTCTTGTTTTAATATTTAATATCTAATATGTGCGAGAAAGGTTTTCTTGGAAGAAAGCTGAACAGCTTTGGAAATTGGAAAACTTCTAGAACTTTAAACCAGGCGGGTGAATTTTAAAGAAGGATAGAAGGGATCGATGCAGTCAGTCATAAATTTGCAAAGCTTCACTAAAAAATGGAAGGAAGGAGTCTTACATTTCTTTTCCCTCCCAGAAAAATAGTGTTGACATGGGGCCACAAACCTTGGCTGAATGGAACCAAATGGCACTATTTGCATTCACACAAAATATTCAATCCCCAGTTTTAAGACTTCAATGTAAAATGAAGAGAGAGAGAAAAAAAAACCATTGCCACCAGACATCTTTTAAAAACAATTGTAGCAGCTGCTGTAAGGGCAGATGACCATACTGGTCCCAGGCACTCAAGGTCAAACCTCCCAGAGAACAGTCACCTTTATTGGTCTAAAGACAGCCAACACTCAGCACCTGCTTCTCTGTCTCACCCACATCTTCCTGGCATCCCTAGGGCCTGGCACTGGTCTTCACTTGATGTTCAGCAAGTGGGTGGACGCTGCATGACCACGTGGGAGATATGGTGTTCAGAGGGTGCTTGGTGCAGTGAGAGGCATAGTGTGGGCATCCAAAAAATATGAGGAAACAGGAATGTAAACATGGACGTGACCATCAGGAGGCCTCAGTCTGGTGAGCAGGAGCTCTTGGTCCTGCCTCCTTCCTAGGAGGCAGCAGTGGGTTGAAGTTGGGGCGGGGAGAGGCATGTGTGTGTGGGGGTGGGGGGGATGTGTGGTGTGGTGCAGGACCCTCAGAGGGGGCTGCATTTCTTCTGTAATTGCTTCCTTTTCCGCCACCATCTTCCCTGCTGGGGAGGGCCACTCAGCTGGGGACAAGAGGGACTTTCCTAAGGAAGTTTCCATGGTCTCTCCACTTTTCTGCATTCCAATGTAATTTATTTTTTTAATCAGACTTTTGGATAAAATTATACCCTTCCTCTTCCATTACGGCGAACACTTAAAATTACATTTACACAAACTTCTATTAAAAGTCAAATTCCAGGCCTGAGCTATTGGCAACATTCCCTTTCAAAAGAGAATATGAAGTAAATTAGTTGAGCTGATTAAAAACACCTTCATCAAAGTAGAACTGTTGGTGCCAACAATATTAAGAGTTGAATTATTGATTTTTTAAAAAATAACAGATGGTACATTAGCAGGGAAGAAAAACGATTCTCCTTCCTGTCCTTCGTTCCTCTGCCGCCCATCCCCCTTTCAGCTTCACTTTGGGGACAAGAAGGGACACTGACCTATTGCTGGCAATCGAGGAAAGGGAGGCGATGGAGCAAGGCAGGGGCGACGAAGGCAGAGGATGGGGCCCAGGTTAAACGCGAGGAAGGAAAAGGAGAAGTGCAGACCGTAGGGAGCAGAGGTCAGACGCCTGAAGGAGGCCGCTGTCCCCGCGGAGGGGCGGACACCTCTCCCGGCAGCCCAGCCCCGGGGGACCTCCAGGCCACAGCCACGAGCCGGGCGGGCGCGGGAAGCGCGCACGAGGGCGCTCCCGCTACCGGCCGCCAGAGGGCGCGTCCGGAGCCGGCGCGGGGCCGGGGAAGGGAGGAGGGGAGCCGCGGAGACGGGTCAGCCGCGGCGGCAGGGGCGGCGGCGGCGGCAGCGGTGCAGCTTCGCTCCGCGCGCGTCTCCCGTCCCCGCGCCCGGATAGGGCGCGCAGCCCCGCCGCCGGGATGCGGCCGCCCGCCCGCCGCGGCCGCCGCCTGGCGCTGCCGGCACTGCTCTCGCTGCTCACCTGCTCCCTGGGTAAGTAGCGGGCGGCCCGGGCGCGCACCGGAGAGGCGTGGGCTCCCCGGGCGCAGCCGCCCGCGCCCCGCGTCCGCGCCGGGGGAGACGCCAGGCGGCCCAGCCCTGCCCTGCCCCGCGGCGCCCGCGCCTCGCCGTCCGGTCCCCGCCGCGCCCGCGGCGGCAGCGCCCTCTCCCGGCGCCCCGGCCGGCCCTGGCTCCCCGGGACCCCGGGACCCCGGGGTGCGCCTGGCCGGCCCCTTTCGGCTCGCTGGGGTCCCGCCGCCGCTCCGGTTCGACTCGCGTCGCCGCTCTTCCTTCCGCCGGGAGCAGGCGGCCGGCCGGGCCGCGAGGGCGCGGCGCCCACCCCCACAGGAAGCGCGGAGTGAATGTGCAACTGCGAGAAACTTTGGAGCGAGGGAAGCGGCGGCCGCGGGCCCGCCCCCCTGCCTTCCGCCCTCGTCCCGCCGGCCCTCCGCGCTCCGCGCTGGCTCCGGAGGCTGGAGGCGGGCGGGCGGGCTCCGCGGCCCGGGCTCCCGCGCGCTCTGGCCCGCACCGCCCGGCCGGCCCGCGGGGCGACCAGCGCTGCACCCCCAACCTCGCCCGGGGCTCCCTGTGGGGGTCTTGCGGACCTGCCCCGGCCCCCTACGCTGGAGTGTTCACCGGGCACCAGCCCCTTCTACTGGATCCTTGACCAGGAACGGAGGACCGGGTGCCCGGCTGGGCCTTGGGTGTCGGTCGGGGCACGGGGGAGGCCGTAGGGAGTCTTCCGAACCCCGCATCTTCTGGGGAAGAATTAGAGAACTCTGCAAACAGTGCTTGTCTGCTGCTGCTGTAATGCCCCTTCCCTTTTTTTCTTCCGTGCTCCTCGCAAGAGCATGCCCCCCCCCCCCCCCCAAATAATGTGATAAAAGTTTAAAAAAAAAAATCATTGCAATTGACTTTCATGGTTGAGGTGTGTTCAAGTTTGAAACCTTGGAGGAAAAATATTCCTATTAGCGTTCTCGGGGTTGTTGTCATCTCAGACTTTTTGTTTCCAGCCTGTTAAGAGGCAGTGATTTCAGATTTTTAGAAATGGCAGAATGGTGCAATTTCGGAAAAGACGTAGCGTCATTGTGCACTGCTGTTTCGGTAGCCCACCGGAACCTTGGTAGCCGTTTCTATTTGGACTTAAAACTCTCGGAATAAGGACCTTGACTGTGGACCCCTGGCCTGTCTATAGCAGTTCAGTAAGTGTGGGAAAAGCCAGTGAAATTAATTGGTAATTGTTCACACGCGTGATTAAGTAACAATGTAATTAAAAATGTTTGGGCACCTTGGGCAGCGAAGGCTGTAATTGACGGTGGGGGGCGCTACTGAACTTGGCGGGGATCTGCTTTAGCAGAAGAGTGCACTGCTGGGGTGGGGGGCGCCGGGGCAGGAGGGGAGGTTGGAGGGACTATGAGATTCCCGGCTGCATCAGTTGGCCTGCTGCCTGGACGTTTTGCACCTCACCAAATGGGGTGGGTGGGAGCTGAAATTGGCGTTCTATTTATAGCTCTGCACTTTGTAACTGCTTTACTGGGAATGTAATATTTGTGTGTAATACATTCACTAGAGGGGCTGAAGTGCACACGTGGGTTGCTCTGTGGGTCTGTTTTTCACGGCAGGAAAGGGAATGTCTGCACGTGACAATATATTACCAGACATTCAGAATGAACTAAAATGTCCACACATTCTTAAGAGATGTGTTTTAGCCTTGTGAAGTTGTCAGATAAGCACAATAAATAAGACGTAAAACCTATTAAAAGGTCCCTGTGAGACATTTGGTTTTGTGAAGGGGATTTCATGGGTTGGTACAGACAGGAAGCTGTGTTCTTCCAAATCTGAAGCAAATCATGAGTTCCTTTTACTGTGCTCTGCTTTGATGTTGTGGAGGGACACGGAGAAATAGAAAGGTGTGTTACCCAGCCTTCATATGTCTTGAAATCAGGATCCTTGGCCTCTTGTTGAAATAGAGAACATGATAGGAGTTCCAAGGCATGTGAACAATTCAGACAGCGTAAAAATACCTTAAATATTCCCTGATTAGGGGACCTGGCTGTATACTTTAGTTCTCCCACAAGCATAGTGTATTCATTTAAGCTTTCAGAGAAGTCAACAAGAACATTTATTTTAAACCCAGACATTTTATTTCTGTTCTATGGACAAAAGTCACTGCAACTTCAGTCCTAAAGTCCAGAGCCAAGACTAGACTCAGAAGATGTATTCATGCCTCTGGGTCAGCCGCTATGTGGCTTCTTGTTGCTTTGAATCTCAGTTTTTTCCTATAAAACGGGAGGCATAGACTCGATAAAATACTAGAACTTTGCCATCTCTTACAGTGTCAACTGGTTTTCTTGTGGCAGAGTCTATCCGCTATCCCCCAAACCCTTAGATTTTTCCTGGCTAAACCTCTTAGGGGTCCCCAGTCCCCAGGCCACTGGTACTAGGCTGCACAGCAGGAGATAAATACCCGGTGAACCTAAAACCCTCCCTCCCACACCCTGCCAGGGAAAAATTGTCTTCTACAAAACCGGTCCCTGGTGCCAAACAAGTTGGTGACCACTGTCTTAGATAATCAGCAGTGTTATGAACAGAGTTTTGTCCTTCAAATACATATATTGAAGCACTGATCCTCAATACGACTGTATTTGGAGATGTGCCTTTAAGGAGGTAATCAAAATGGCTCTGTTGTAAAGAATCCCCCTTCCTAGGCAGGAGATCTGGGTTTCTTCCTGGGTTGGGAAGATTCCCCTGGAGAAGGGAATGGCAACCCACTGCAGTATTTTTCCCTGGAGAATCCCATGGACAGAGGAGCCTCGTGTGCTACAGTCTGTGGGTTCACAAAAAAGTGGGACAGGACTTAGTGACTAAACCACGGCACAAGGTTAAAAGAGGTCATACGGGCAGGGCTAATCTAGTAGAACTCTTTGTAAGAGGTAGAGACCCCAGAAATGCTCACAGAGAAAAGGCTGTGTGAGGACACGAGGAGAAATCATCCATCTTCAAGCCAAGGACAGAGGTCTCAGCAGAAACCAACCCTGCTGGCTCCATGGTCTTGGACTTCCAGCCATCAGAAGTGTGAGAAATCAGTTTCTGTTGTTTAAGCCCCCTGCCCACCCCACACCCCATAGTTTCTATTATGGTAGCCCTTGCCGACAAAGGTCCGTCTAGTCAAAGCTATGGTTTGACTAGTAGTCATGTATGGATGTGAGAGTTGGACCATAGAGAAAGCTGAGTGCCGAAGAATTGATGCCTTTGAACTGTGATGTTGGGGAAGACTCTTGAGAGTCCCTTAGACTCCTAGGAGATTAAACCAGTCAATTCTAAAGGAAATCAATCCTGAATATTCATTGCAAGGACTGATGCTGAAGCTGAAACTCCAGTACTTTGGCCACTTGATGAGAAGAACTGACTCATTGGAAAAGACCCTGATGCTGGGAAAGATTGAATGTGGGTGCAGAAGTGGATGACAGAGGATGAGATGGTTGGATGGCATCACCGACTCAATGGACATGAGTTTGAGCAAGCTCCAGGAGTTGGTGATGGACAGGGAAGCCTGGTGTGCTGCAGTCTGTGGGGTGGCAGAGAGTCAGACACGACTGAGCCACTGAACTGAGCAGACTGGTAATACAGGGGATGAGGGGAAGGGTGGAGGAGTGGTGGCAGCGGCAGCGTGTCCAGCGGAAAAACATTTTCAGTAGCCCTTCAAACAGGGGTAGCCAGTGAGCTGTCTGCAGGGAGTTCTGAGTGTGTCTCTTGGTAAAGTTTATTAAAACTGACTGACCCAGCTGCGGTGCAGGCCTTCTGCCATTGTTTCCTCCTCCTCGTTGCCTGTTACGTGAATCTGATGGCTGGAGCTACGGTGGCCATCTTGTGACCATGAGGTGACCTTGAAAACAGAAGCCAGTAGTTACAATGGTGGAGCAGAAAGGATGGTACCACTTGGGTACCAGGTAGATGTGGAGCACTGTGCCAGTCCACCATTGCCTATTTCCACACATGTATTGCGTGAGATAACAAATCTGTCTTGTTTAAGCCTCAATTGTTGGTTTGTTTTTTTTTTTTTTACTACATGCAGCCAAACCTAATTCTCATTGTTACATCTGTGAAGAAGCTTATTTGAATCAATGATAATAGATAGTAACATTTATCTTCCTTACCCCTGTTTCTACTGAGTCAGGATTATATTTCTTAGCACCTGCCAAAATTAGGGGTGATTTTCCACTCTGAGCCAGGTATTGCTTGGATTCTTTTCATGGCAACGAATCAGACACTTTAGGACCCCAAGAGTCACACCTGGCTCCAGGTTGCTTTGTACTCTTCTGTTTTGGATTTTTAAGCCCTCCTCTTTATTTCTTCAGCAGTACTCAGGTATTACTGGCATAGATTTTAACCGTCTGGGTGGATTCTTTGTTCTTGGACGCCAAGCTGATGTAGCCCCCTTGGTCACCAGCTTGACCCAGGAGTTTGCCTGTAGCCAGTAGTCAGGCTCTTGGGATGAGGGGGTGGAAGCAGAGAGAGGAAGAGCAGCTATTTCAAATGGGGGTGGAGGAGGGGAGGAGATGTCCTGACCCTTGTGTTCAGTTCTTCTGAGGGAAACACTGTGGGCCGGTACTTAAGTCGTAATTACTGACCTCATTTGGACCATTAAGGGCCAGCTTTTTTTTGCTTTTCATGAGAAACATTATTTATAACAGTTTACAGATGTTACAGATTTTTGGGTCCTTGGAGCAGTACCAAGGGCTTCCCTTGTGGCCCAGATGGTAAAGAACCCGCCTGCCAATGCAGGAGACCTGGGTTTGATCCCTGGGTTGGGAAGAGCCCCTGGAGAAGGAAATGGCAACCCACTCCAGTATTCTTGCCTGGGAAATCCTATGGACAGAGGAGCCTGGTGGGGGACCACAGTCCATAGGGTTGCAGAGATTTGGACACGACTGAAGGGCTGAGCGCGCACACACACCTTTCCCAATATAAAGGAGAAGTCACAGTAGGCGTCAGGGATTCATTAGACCTCTTATTGATTGAGAGTCTCCCTTAAGGCCACGTCTCAGAGGTCTGATCACTAAGCTGCTTCCAAAGAAACCAGGTAAGTGCTGATTTGAACTACCAGAACATGTTAATAAGTTTTACATAGTCTTAAAAGGAAAAACTGTACTCAGAGTTTCTTCACCTGTTCGGAAGGTGTTGAGCATCTAGTATGCTCCAGACACTGGGGTTGTTGCAGGAAGAACCTGATCTAGCCTGCTTCTGCTCTCATGGAGCTCGCAGTCTTGGAAGGGAAGGTGACATTGAACAGGAGCACCAGTCTGCCCAGTGCTGTGGTGTTGTCAGGGCGCTGTGACAAGTGTTTCAGGGTCATTGTTCTGTCACTCAGTCGTGTCTGACTCTTTGTGACCCCATGGACTGTAGCCTGCCAGGCTCCTCTGTCCATGGGATTCTCCAGGCAAGGATACTGGAGTGGGTTGCTGTGCCCTCCTCCAGGGGATCTTCCCCACCCAGGGATCAAACCCACGTCTCTTGTGTCTCCTGCATTGCCGGTGGATTCTTTATCTCTGGGCCACCAGGAACTGATGAGGCTTTACTGGAAGTCTGGAGCTGAGGTTCTCAATGGGGAGTGGGGGTGGGGGTGGTCACCTTGCCCCCCAGGGAATCTTTGTCGATACGGAGAGATCAGGACTGTCACAGGGGGTGGTTTGGCAGGGGTGCTGCTGAGCAACCCACAGTGCATGGGGCATCCCCTTCCCCCCTCAAAGAATCAGTTTTCCGGTCCAAACCAGCAATAATGCCAGGCTGAGAAGCCCTGAAGTTTCTCAAGGCAGGGGCCTTGGAGCTCAGAGCTGAAGGGGAAGCAGAGCTTAGCTACCATGGGGAGGAAGGAGGGGCCAGGACAAGGCTCTGGCTGGAGGAAGCTGGTGGAGAAAGGACGGGACTGGACAGGGGAGGGGGCTGGAAGTTCCATGGGGGCCTTGCAGACCAGCGTGGGGATTTTGGACTTGGCCGTTAGAGTGGTGGGGAGCTGTTGCAGCACTGTCATAGGCAGTGATGTGATTTGACTTAACATGTTAAGAAGCTCAAGCTGGTGGTTCTGTAGAACAGGGATGGACGGGGGCCGGTGTGGATGTAGGGGAGGGACGACTGAGGAGGCTGCCAGAGTCAACCTGGCGAGAGCTGATTACGAGTCAGAGGTGCGGTGGTTGACTGGTCCAGTGGGCTGAGAGGAGGGCCAAGGATGAGTCACAGGCTCCCGCGCTGAGTGTAGGTGGAGAGCAGAGCTGTTTACTGATACAGGCACTGATGGAGAAGGACCAGATGTGGTCAAAGGAAAAAACTGTTTTATTGTAGTTAAATATATATATAGCATAAAATGAATCATTTGCACCATTTTTAAGTGTGTAGTTCTGTGGCATGAAGTTACCCAGACGGTTTTCTAAAGTTTGCTTTTAATTTTAGGGGGAGGCGAAGATGAGTTCTGTTTGGGCAGGTTGAGTTTGGGGTGCCTGTGAGATGCTTGGGTACCATGTCCAGTAGCAGTGAGATCCACTGACGGTCTGGACCTCAGAGGAGAGGTCCGCATGAGAGAGATTTAAGGGGAAATTTGAGTTCATTTCTTTTTTTCTTTTTTCCTTTTTTAAAGAATAGGGCCTTGATTGACAACATAAACTTATTTAAACATTTATTAATACTAAAAATGTCTGTGTAATGAAATTGGAGAAGCAAACAGGCTTTATCTGTAAAGCTGATCTGATGTAGAGCAGCAGGTTTAACCAATACAAATGAGTTGAATTATCATCAAATAAGATTTGAATGCATCTCAACTATAGCAGTGCCAGTCTCTTCTAGGGATACGACTTACTTTCACTCCTAAAGGAATATTTTATGATCTTACAAGGTGATATGTTTTGGTTTACATCATTGCTTCCCATAAGAAGCTCAAGGCTCTTTACACATCACACTGAATTTATCTTCTCCAGATCCTCGAGGGTGGATAGGCAGGAGCTTGTTTGTCATTTATGAGTTGAAGGAAGCAAAGGAAGATAAATGGCCAAAGCCAGTGGGGGGAGGAAAAAAAAAAAAAAAGACAGGTGTTCTGTTCCTTTGAGTGGGTGTCAGACTTTAGCACAATGGGAACACTTCAGGGTCTTAGAGTCTTGTTTGTTAAAATGCAGATTTCTGGGTTCCAGCTGCAGCTTTTTCTGATTCAGGAGTGTCAAGACAAGGCCCCATGGATCTGTGTCTTTAACAAGGCGCCAGGTGAGTTGTGTCTGCTGGCACGTTGCAGAGCCCTGTTGGGACCATCCTGACCTGGGTGTGAACTGGGACAGTCACTGGTGGTTTCCGTGCCCGTCTGTAGAACGTAAAGATGGTTGCTGATTGCTTTGTCTTAAGGTGAAGTAAGGAGCTGTTAATGGGGAAAGCAGGGTGTGGGGGTGAGGCCTGATACTCGGCATTCAGGGGCTCTGCCCTCTTGGGAAGGGACTGAGGGACCCCAGAATTGGAACTCAGAAGGCTTCCTCTGGTTCCAGGATCGTTTGGCAGATTTATAGATGCTCCTGGAAGGACTCTAGCGCCTGGAGCGTGAGTCTCAAAACCTGGAGCAGTGGGCTGGTGGAGCAAAGGTTTTTGGACTCGAGATGAGTTCCTGGAACGTCTCAGACTGTGGGTACCATGGATTCAGTGGCACTGACCGGTGTGCTTTTGGGGACCCACTTTTTTGTGTGGCTGTGCTGGGTCTTCGTTGCCACACAGGCTTTCTCTCATTGGGGGCTCCTCGTTATTGCGGTGGCTTCTCTTGTGACCCTTCCCCGGCTTCAGAGCACAGGCTCAGTAGTTGTGGCCCTTGGGCTTAGCTGCTCTGCAGCCTGTGGGATCTTCCCAGACCAGGGATTGAACCTGTGTCTCCTGCATTGGCCGGAGGATTCTTTACCACTGAGCCACCAGGAAGCCCTGGGACCCACATTTTATATTTCAAAACGAAGGTACTAAAAGTCAGGCATAAAGCGAGCCTGACGGTTGACTGCCGAATGTTCTCCAGCAGCATAAAGGAGTTGGACGGAGCCCTGACTTCTTATGTTTGCATGTTTGCTGGCCCAGACCCCTTCTGGGTGTTCTGGGGGGTGGGGGGTGTGCGCAGGGTTCTTCTCCCCTCACCCACGACTCCGCCTGTGGACCCTGCTTATGACTTCCTGGCCAAGCTCTGTTTGAGTTGGAGTTTGCTGCTTTTTCAGATCCTGGGTGGCATATGGGTTTTCATATCATCTGTTTAAATGAGATATGGATCAAAGAAGCAAAAGATCTTTTCCTTCCTAAAATATATAATTCTTTCCTTTTTCTCTTTTCCCCGCTCCGTTTATTGTCCCTCCTATACATATGCTAACCCTGTGGCACGTGGAGTATATTGGTCCTGGCAAATGTTGCTGCCAAGTGAGGGAAAGTCTGCGTTCAGACTCCATTTCCCGCTGATTTCTGTGAGGAAACAGGGGACGTGCTTCAGATGGAGTGAGAGCCAGGGGCTCGGGCAGGAGGAAAGCGGGGTCTGTGTGCTCCCTGCTATGGGGGAGCCTTGCCTCTCCTGACTTCTCCCAACTGGCTGCATCCTTTGAAAAGGTTGGGAATCCCATGGAACACAGCGAAGGGGTTCCCGACCCTGAATGCCGTGCAGTTCTCTACCTGCTGTGGTGGTGGAATGGCATTGGCGTCGTCCCCAAAGCAGGGGATCTCTTTTCCCGAGAGTTTGCTGTTTGTATTTGGTCCCTGAGCAAAAGTCTCTAGCTCTTCTGTCCATCCTTCTCGTTGGCTCTTAAGGAGAGGGCTCTGAAAACCCCTCACACGCTTGTCTTCTCTCTGCCTGGCCACGCCTTTCTGTCTCCTTGGCAGTTGAGTCCCTGAGATGTTGGGGTTCCCCTGCTCCCATCTTGAGCATCCAGCTGTGTGGCTCTGGTTCCACCATGCCGCGCGGAGACTCCGAGTGTGGAAATTCCTCTCGCACCTTTGTGCTGAGCTGCGCTGGGGACCAGGCCGTGAGGGGGGTGTTGCCACTTGAATCCCCTGCAGCATCTCGGGAAGCTGGGAATCACGTTGAGTTCTCCCACAGTCTGCTCACTGTCCTTTATCCTGTACCATCTGAATGGCGCCCCAGGCTGCCCGGTCGCTCGGATCCGAAACCCAGAGTCACCCACACTCGTCTCCCTGTCGGCCCTTCCCTGCCCTCATCCACTCGTGGGGTCCGTCTCCAGACCTGGAGATGCAGCTGCTTTAACACCTCAGCTGCACTATGGCTCCCCGCCTGCTGTGCCCAGAATTCGCCTCACCTTCATTAGGTCCCTTGGCTCTCAGGGTCTGGCTCCATCACCCTTCTGGCGGGTGTGTCTGTGTGTGTGGTCTCCCCACAGCCCACCCCACACGCTGCCTCTGGAAACTGGTCTCAGGCACACCTCAGCACGGCATCCCCCTTCTTAAAAGCCTCAGAAAGCTTTCAGTAGCACTCAGTAAAACCGGACCGACCCCTTTCAGGACATGGCCCAGCCATTCCAGCCGCACCCCGGCCCCAAGCCACACAGCACCCCACTCTGCCCCGCCGAGGCGTCCGTGCCCGGGTCCTCCTCCGCTCCCCGCAGCGCCCGTGCTCCGGGCTCGCTGCACTATTGCACGTGCTTTGTATGCAGAAGCCTGTTTCCGGGCCTCCTCCTCTTGCGCTTGGCGTCTCTGCGGCCTGGCGTTGAACTTGCTGCCCTGCTGGTCTCTGCCCTCCCTCCTTCTTGGGGGCTCCCCGGGCAGCGGTGCCGTCAGAGGGCCCCCGTCTGCCCTTGGCTGTTGACACAGGACTTGTCCTTGCAGTTAGACCGTCACCTGCTTCGTCATCCTCACCCAGCTCCTAGCCTAAGGCGTGGTGCTTAACTCAGGCAGCCCCTCTTTGATCTTCTGTTGAACACGTGAAAGCATACATTAATAAAGATACTGACAGTGGCTGCTCACACCCAGAGCCCCCAGCACGTGCCAGGCAGGCCCCATTCTGAGCCCGTGTGGTGTGCTGCGTGGGCTCACCCCTGGGCTCTTCAGCTGCCTTGGTTCTGCCCTTCTGTCCTCAGCCCGGCAGAGGCACGGGTGCTCCCTGCGGAGTACCCCCCACTTCCCTCCACGTCCACAACCCTGGAGACTGCGGCTTTGTCAGGGGAGCGTGAGGAATGCAGGTGCTTGGGCAGCCGCCTTTGTTTCTGTTCCCACTGCTGCCAGGGATTATCTTCAAAGCAGGTCGTGGAACCAGTTAAATTGGCTGCAGGCCTTGCATCCCGGAGTCCAGGCCCCTTTGGAGGACCTGGAATTAAACCTGGAAGCCCTAGGGAGCCGGGGCTGCCCGGGGCGGGGTTGGCCACTGACACCTGTTATGTGAAGTAGGTCACAGCAGAGAACGGACCAGGGTGAGCCCTGAGCCTGGGGGCACCAGCCAAAGCTCCCAGGGGTCTGCTCTGTCCCAGACGGCTGGTCCCGGGCCCCATGGTGCTCGTTTATTTCCTCCACAGACACCTCCTGAGCTTTTAGTCCTTCTGAACCTTCGCTAAACCCTTTCTGCCCATCCCACTGCATCCTGGCAGCTCTTCTCTGAGGGGGCCACTTAGCATCTTACTGTTTTCCGTGTTTGGTACTTAATTTGGTTTCTGTGGTAAAGGTTACAGGGAGAGTTTGAGAGGGTGAGTTGGCCACAAGAACAAAGCAGAGTTGCTTTGGGAGGCTCAGGGGTCTTTTCTTGCCTGGGCCGGTCCTGCTGCCTCCCTCCCCTGGGAGGATGGACCGGAAGACAGTTGATTAGTGTTGCTTAAATGCATCGCAATTAATTCCTCTCCCGTTTCTTATACACTAGGGCCGAGGCTAGCCTATAAATCTCAGGCCCGGGATTGCTGTAAAATTTGATGTATCTCTCGGGGTAGGTGTGCTCACACACATTTGTTGGCTTGAATTATCTAAAGTTATCATGAGAAAGGTCTTATTTCTATTGCCTGCCCTGATTTGCACTTTAAATATAGTTCCCTGTAGCAGTTACAGGAATGCACGTTGAAGATAGAAAAGGGAAAATTACTTTTTAAACAGCCGCTTGGCATAGAAGAGCATGATTTACCTTTTAGAATATTTCTCCAAGTGTGCATTAAGGCCAAGCTTTCAAGAATATTTCTTTCCCCCCACTGAATCTGGAAATTAGTATGGAGCCAAACAGTAAACACAGCCCCTGGCAGCCACCCCTCCTTGATGGGGTCTCCGCCTCCCTCCTGCTGTGGGACAGTCCCACTCTGTATTCCTGTTAGGGTTGTCGAAGGGGACAGATAATTTCTTACCTCACTCGCTAATTTTCCTCACTTTCCTCCTCTGTCAGCACCGTTTCTCCTTCATTTCCACAAACTGCAAAAGCTGGGATTTTGTTGGTAAGGTGTAAGTCGCTGAGTTGTGTCCAACTCTTTGTGACCCGTGGATTCCTGTGTCCATGGGATTTCCCAGGCAAGAATACTGGAGTGGGTTGCCATTCCCTTCTCAGGGGATCTTCCTGGACTAGGGATTGAACCCAGGTCTCCTGCATTGCAGGCGGATTCTTTACCATCTGAGCCAACAGGGAAGTTGGTAGGAATTCTGTCAGTGATTCATTATTTTATATTTGGATTTGTTAATGAGATAGCATATCCTGTGCCTTCAAAATGCATTTGGTTCCTTGATGATTTGCTTTATTTAGATTATGGAAATGCAAAGATAAAACCAACTAGTGTTTTTCTTAATATTCATCTGATGGGGATTATCTTGCCATGTTCTGATTTGCTCTTATGTGTGCAAGTAACTGCATTTCTTATGTTATTGCTTTAAATATTATATAATTTATTTCTGTCATGGGAAAAAGGAGTTTTTAATTTCATAGCAGAGTGATGGGGAGAAATAAGTTTTGTTTGTTCCTTGTTTTTAAAGGATATTTTAACTTTTTGTTGACATTTAGCGGCCAAGTCATCTCCAATTCTTTGGGACTCCACAGACTGTAGCCCGCCAGGCTTCTCTGTCCTTGAGATTCTCCAGGCAAGAATACTGGAGTGGGTTGCCATGCCCCCCTCCAGGGGATCTTCACAACCCAGGGATTGAACCACGTCTCCTGAATTGGCAGGTGGATTCTTTACCACTAAGCCACCTGGGAAGCCAGTATATTTTTTGCAGAGAATTAAAATCTAGTTTACCCTTCGCTCAGTTAAGCCTTGTCTGGATAAAAGTATGGTGTTTTTATTCCATAAAGACAAGGAGGATTTGTGGAATTCACTTGATTTATGGGGAGCATCTTTCCTGAAGGTAATTCTTACTTTAAACAGTAACACTGTCAGCTAACATTAGCTGCTTGTTTATGTAAGGTGATATGTTAGTAGTGTTTAGGACCAATACATACTAAAGACACTTTTTCTTCAGTACAGTCTGTGTTCTGAAGGGCGAGGGCTTTTGTGTTGACACATTCTTCTTTTTCACATGGCCACCTGGCCTTGGCAGAAAAATGAGGTTAAGACTAACCCTGCTTATTAGTTGAGGAGTCACTGAATTTGTTACATTGGGAAGGTTATTTTTTCTTGGTAAAAGGAAAGTCTAATCCAGAGAGCTTTGACTGTCCATGCTCAGAATTAGGCATCAGTGAGGTTGGGGGAGGACTCCCCTTGGTGGCTCCATGGTCAGGAATGCCCCTGCAAAGCAGGGGCCACAGGAGATTCCGGAAGATTCCATGGAGAAGGGCATGTCAACCCACTCCAGTATTCTTGCCTGGTAAATCCCATGGACAGAGGAGCCTGATGGGCTACAGCTGGACATGACTGAAGCAACTTAGCAGACATGCACAGGGTTGGGGGAGATGGATTTGTGAGACTCAAGAGTCCTATTAGATCGACCAGTTTCATAGGTTGACACACTGTTTCGTTTTCTAGAATTCTGTGATGCTGAGGCCTGCTGATGTGTTGCAACTTCCCCTTAAGATGTTTATTAATAATCCCATTTTTGGGATCTTCTTAAGGGTTTTAAATGTGTTTGCTAGTTTAGAGATAAGTAAAACAAAACCGAAATATTAAATACCCAGAAGCAGAATGTAAATGGTGTTTGATGTTAAATCTCTTCTCCCTCCTTAGAACTTTGTGAATGATTTGGGCTTTGCATTTGTCTTGGAGGGTGTGTGTGTGTATAAAAAGTGAATTAGGCATCAATCTTAGTGACCATGAATTAAGTAGGGGCACTAAACTCCTTTGTTCTACATGGTTGGCGATGTCAGTGTAAGGAGACAGCCCTTAAATGATGGCTCGGGAAGCCTTTCATTCCTTTGTTCACTCATTCGATAAATACTTATTGACTTTCTTCTGTGTGCTGCCCGTGTTGAAGGGGGCAAACAGTACATAAAACCACATTCCTGCCTTCATGAAGCTTACATTAAACTAACATAGAAGACAAGCAGTAAACAAATAGCTGTAGACTGTGTCAGTGGTGGTAAGTGCTCTGGAGAAGAATAGGGCAGAGTGAAGGGTGGGGAGGGGGTGTCGGGGTGGGGGGCGCACTGTACCCTCCGGAGCCTCATACACTGCTGCCTGGGATTCAGCACCCACAGAGAGGTTCATCTGGATTTTACCTGACTTCTGAAATGTCATCCTGGAAGTGGGAGTGATTAAACCACGTTAGTCATTTGCTTCCGAGTGTGCATATGTTTTAGATTTGAGGCAGTGGATGTCTGGGGCTGGGGTGGGAGGATTCCAGGCATCAGGATGGGTGGTCCTGTCTCCTGCTTCCGAGCAGGGTCTTCTCCGTTACCTAGAATCCTGTCCTGCCCACCCCCCCATGCGCTGTGCACTGCACTGTTCTTCCCTGGAATTGCCTGGCCAGCCCCTTGTACCTTCTTGCCCCGTGGCATTGTTTTCTCTTAGGAATGCTAATTGGAGAAAACAGATTCTATGAAATGCTTTCCTCTTAGCTTTTCAGGAGAAATGCACTGTAAAGGTATTATGTTTTTGTCTGGTTAACCTTCCTGACTGGTTTATCATTTTACTTCCTATTTTCCACATGTTTCTGTCAGGTGATTATCATTATTTTAATGTAGAGCCTAGATGTGTCTCTGGGGATATCTTTGTCTATTTACGGGCTCCGACTCAAGGTCATTCTAAATGGGGAGTGATTCTACTTCGTCTGTCTCCCCTGGCCCCGTGGCTTTGGCCGGGTTCTGGTAACTCTCCCCACGTGCCTGGAGCAACCTCTGCACCACAGCGCTGACCCGAATCCGCGGAGGCGGATGGCTTGCCCCAGATTTCGCTCCACTGGCTGCCCGCTGGGCTCTGGCAGGGATGTGAGAGTGGGAATTTGCACTTCTTCCCGCTGGAATCTCAGCAATTCCCCTTTGCTTTGGAAAGCACCAGAATTCAGGTTTCTAGGAAGTTGCACTCCGTATGCCTCTGTCTGTGGTTTATAGCTACAGATACAAATGGTATCCTCATTCTTTAGATGCACTGTTTCCTTCACTGGGAAGCTGTACCTGTTGACTTCACACCAGTGGATGCTCTTAGGTATGGAGAAAGGCGGCCTTCGGTACTAGTTTGCAGCAATGCAGCTGCTTTTAAAACGAGCAGAATTTATTCTGTTTAAGTATAATTTTTTTTTCCATTTTAAGCAAAACTGTTGAATATGAGACTGGATCTTAATTGCTGATTTTAATGTGCAAATGTTTCTTATTTCTCCCTTCCCCCCAGCTTTGGCTTTGGTTTCTGAAGATGTGAAGAAAGAGGCCAAACAGTCTAAGGTACTGATTCTAAAGTCAAATCTATTCTTGCGGTCTGAGATTTGTCTGTCTTTTCTTTAACGGGAGCTATAATGATTTCATCTTTCAACGAATTAATGAAATGTTGGTCAACATCGATTTTTGAATCCACAGCAGCAACTCACAGATAGTCTTGCTTAAAAAAAAATCCTTTTATAATGATTTCGTCTTTCAACGAATTAATGAAATGTTGGTCAACATCGATTTTTGAATCCGCAGTAGCAACTCACAGATAGTCTTGCTTAAAAAAAAATTTCTTTATTAAGGCAGATCCACTCGGTTTTAAATTTTATCTTAAGAAAAAAGGTGTTCGGATATGGAGCTAGGCATTTTAGAAGTCTTAACTTGGATCCTGTAGACTTTTTCTGGTCTTACCATGTCTTAGGTTGCTGTTCAGTGGCCCAGTCATGTCTGACTCTTTGAGACCCCGTGGACTTCACCTTGGACCTAGTTTTCCCAGCCTGTGAAACGTGTGCTGTGTTGGGGTCACAAGTCCCTGAGTGCCCCTCCCCTTGAGGTGACATTATGTGAGAGGGTATCCTGGAGACTGGCTGAGAGACCCCAAAGGTGACTACCAGGCTCCTTGTACAGTCAGAACCTGAAACGAAGACGTGGGGGACCCATGCAGAGGAAACAGCATTTTTCCAAATCTCAGAGCTGCTCCTCTCCCATCACTAGTTGCATTCAAGAGCTGCATCTAAATTTTACCATTTGGGGTTGCATTAGATCAGTTTAGCATTTGAGAAAGAGAATATTTTTAAAATATGAGTTGTTTTTGTCGCATTAATTAAGGCTCAGTTGACTCTCTTTTTTACCCCACAATTAGTATAAAAGCGTTTTTAAATAGAATGTTTCTTTTACCAACAGAGTGTGATCTGTTCTAACTATACCATGGGGTTCCCACACAAGGGAAATGAGGAGAATAATTCCTTATGGTTTTACAATTCTTTATGGTTAGTAAAGCATTTCAGATGTTTGATTCGGTTTGCTTTTCCCAGTGGTCGTGTTATTGCTAAGCAAAGCAGATACTTGCATACAGAGCAGAGAAAATACACGCTTAGAGAAGTGAGTTGATCGAGGTCATGTGACTGTTAAAAGGTGAAGTCAGAATCCACACTTTCAGACTCCTTGAATTTTTCATGCTGTAATTTTGTATTACGTTGTCACGTGTATTGTCACGTGTTTGGCCATAATGAAGCTCATTATGACTTTAAGGGTTATTAATAGGGAATTAAAATTTTGTATAATAGATTTAGGAATTATAGCACATACTTTCAAATATAGGTTTTTATTCATCTTTCCAGAAAAGGAAATACATATATTTTTGGCCTTAAATACATATATGAATATAAGTAGAGATAAGGTTAAGTCCTATATCTTAGTGTCATTTTTTTCATGCAAAGGTATTAAAGTCCTTGAAAAGTGTCATTAACCCCATCTGTGCTTGGCTACGGAGCCAAAAAGCCATTAATCCCCTGAGGAGAGGCAGTGATGAAATGTCTTCTGTAGCCCATGCCAAGGCTGGGAGACAGAGGAGAATTGATTTGTCCAAGGTCGTCCAGACTCTGTCTGTAGATGAACCCGAGACAGGACTTAAGGCCCTTGACAATAACCCTGTTCACTGGGGTTGTCATTGGCGTATCGCTCTCAGCACAGCCAGGAGCTGTCCCTGCTGCCCAGAAGGCCGCCCTCAGTCCTGCTCGCCCCATTGCTCACTGCAGTCAAGGGCCCTGGCTCCCGAGAACCAGGCCAGTCCCACTCAGAGCTGGGGGCCTGCCCCAAGCCAGTCAGATTCCCTGGCTGGCATCAGGTGGCTCCTCACAGGAATCCCGAGGCGGCCAGTGCCCTGCCGTCCCGCCTGGGGCCTGCCTTCTGGCCCAGGTGCCTCTCCTGGGTCCCTGGCTCTGCTGAATTCTGGCCCACCCCGGCTTTCCGTGGAGCCTGCCCTTCGCACCTCATCCTATGTATGGCCCCAGCCAAGCTGTGAGGGTGACTTCGACCTGCCTTCCTCCTGTGCTGGCCTGTGACACTGGACCCTGTGGGACACAGGCATGGAGCCAGGCTCTGGAGCCAGACTGCTGTGGTTCACGGTCCTTCTCCCACCCTGACCCCCCGCGGGACACACCCATGCCTAGTTCCCTCATCTGTAACAGGACTGCCCTCACAAAGCGGTTTTGAAGATTGTGTTGTGTGTCTGCCATTTAGAGCAGAGCCAGTCCCTGTTTACATGTTTACCTGCTATGACAGCAAGAAAGGTCCCATGCAACCTTTCAAGAAGTTTCCACACAGGGCTGGGTGGTTAGTTGTTGTGATCAAGCTGAAGATGCCAGTTTAATTCTCTACTTAAAAGATTTCATAGCAAATTCTTGTGAGGCTTTTTTTTTTTTTTTAAATCTTCTTTTAATGAAGGATTTATGAACTAAGCATCACATATGGATTGCAAGTGTTCAAATCTCTTGTGCTTTAAAGATAAAAGCTGCACTGAGGCTTGTCTTAGATCTGTGTTTTTCTGGCTAGGGTAGGAGCTGACTGTGGGGTGGGTGCCCTGGTAGCAGATGTCTTTCCTGTCTAAGTAGGAATTCTGTTGACCTAGAGAACTTTTGACAGTGAGCACATTTTGATGGATACTGATGGTGTCAGAAACACACAGCAGAAGAGATAATAAAACAAACCACTAAGCCTTTTCACAAGGGAAGCTGGAGACAGAATTTTAAATGTTCTGTCAATTAGTCCATTTACTCTGATTTTCTTTCTCAAAGGGGAAATTAATGAAGACTATTTTGGTTCCATTTCAGTTCACCTAAGTCAGGCAATCCTTGGATGTTTTATTTTTACAGTTTACAAATTGAGCCATTTGAAATGGTCAGTCATTTCCTACCTATTGTATCCGGCAGTCAGAGCTGCAGTGCTTAATAACAGAAAGCTGTGGAATTTCAGTTGATTTTCTTTAGTTTTGCCAAGGCATCTGGCAGAAAGTCTAGTTCCTGTTCCAGCTTGGCTGGAATCACTGAGTTCAGGATACTTTTTATGTGCAACTTCCGGTAAAGGTGACTTTTGTTGTAGGTATTAGCTGTTGAGTCACTCAGTCATGTCCGACTCTTTGAGACCCCATGGACTATAGCACACCAGGTTTCCTTGTCTATCACCAACTCCCGGAGCTTGCTCAGATTCATGTCCATCGAGTAGGTGATGCCATCCAAGCATCTCATCCTCTGTCATTCCCTTCTCTCCCTGCCTTCAATCTTTCCCAGCATCAGGGTCTTTTCCAGTGAGTCAGCTCTATGCATCAGGTGGCCAAAGTATTGGAGCTTCAGCTTCAGCAACAGTCCTTCCAATGAATATTCAGGACTGATTTCCTTTAAGATTCACTAGTTGGATCTTCTTGCAGTCCAAGTGACTCTCAAGAGTCTTCTCCAATACCACAGTTCGGAAGCATCAAGTCTTCTGTGCTTAGGCTTCTTTGTGGTCCAACTGTCATATCCATACATGACTACTGGAAAAACCATAGTTTTAACTATATGAACCTTTGTTGACAAAGTAATGTCTCTGCTTTTTAATATGCTGTCTAGGTTGGTCATAGCTTTTCTTCCAAGGAGCAGGCCTCTAATTTCATGGCTGCAGTCACCATCTGCAGTGATTTTGAAACCCAAGAAAATAAAGTCTGTCACTGTTTCCATTGTTTCCCCATCTGTTGGCCATGAAGTGATGGAACTGGATGCCATGATCTTAGTTTTCTGAATGTTGAGTTTTAAGCCAACTTTTTCAGTCTCCTCTTTCACCTTCATTGAGAGGTTCTTTAGTTCCTGTTCGCTTTCTGTTATCAAGGTGGTGTCATATGCATATCTGAGGTTATTGATATTTCTTCTGGTGATCTTGATTCCAACTTGTGCTTCATTCAGACTGGCATTTCACATGATGTGCTCTGCATATCTTTTAGCTTACTCTCAAAGTATGTTTCCATCTCATGATGCGTGTTTGCTGAGCAGTGCCTCTGGGGGAGGGTTGGGCATGCATTACTGGAAGGTGTAAGGAATAAAGGCTGGAAAGGAGCCAGAGACCTGGATTTCAGTCCTGGCCTGTGGCTAGAGTGGCTGTTAGATGTGCAAATCCTGTCTAACCCTTTTCCGAGCCTCTTTTGTTTTATCTGCAGAAGGGGAGTGTTGGGTTGGATCCTCTCCCATGCTATTTTTAGAAAATTGTGGTAAAAGACACATAAAATTTACCATTTTAGCCATTTTTAAGTGCACAGTTTAGTAGTGCTAAGTATGTTCATACTGTTGTACAAGCAGTCTCCAGAACTCCCTTCATCCTGTAGAACTGAAACTTGGTCCCCATTAAACCACAGCTCTGCATCCCCTCCTGGCTCCTGGCCCTCCAACACCCTGCTTTCCATCTCTGAATTTGATAGCTCTAGGTACCTCACATAGTGGTGTCATACAGTCCCTGTCTTTTTATGACTGGCTTATTTCACTTAGCATCATGTCCTCAAGGTTCATCCATTATTGTAGCATGTGTCAGAATTCCCTTCCTTTTTTAAAAAAATTCTACTTATTTATTTATTTGGCTGTTTTGGGTCTTAGCTGTGGCACTTGGGATCTGTGGGATCTTTGTTGTGGTACACAAGTTTAGTTGCCGTGTGGCGTGTGGGATGTTAGTTCTCCACCCAGGGATCGAACCCATGCCCCCTGCATTGGCAGGTGGATTCTTAACCACTGGACCACCAAGGAAGTCCCAGAATTCCCTTCTTTTTTAAGGCTGATTAATATTCCATTGTACAAAGAGGCCACAGTTTCTTTATCCATTGCAGTGCTACTTTAGGATCTGAAATTTTCAGTTTTCTATAATCCGTGTCTAGCAGCCAAAGGCATGGCCTGGCAAGGAGGAGCCACCCTGGCCAACGGGAAGCCAAGGGCTCCATCCCCAGGCTCAGGCCATGTTCCTGGCCAGAGAGGCAGTGAGTCCACACATGCCGACCTAGGATGCCAGCCCAGCTCTGGTTGGGCACATTTAGGGAAGTGGGCTTGAGGCTTCCAGTCTTCTTAGCGGCTCTTCTGAAAACTATGTGTTTTATCATCATTAGGTCAAGTGACACTTGACCCGGAGGTGTAGCAAGCAGATCAGTACATAATTCTGAGGTTCTTCTCCACTCGGTGCTGTTTCTACTCCTGAGACAAAGCAAATTTCAGAAAATGCTGCTGAAGGTGGCCGCTCCCCTGTGTCTTCTCCCCTTTCTGCTGTTACAGTCCCTCCTGCATCCTGAGAGGACATGTCTCGGTGGCAGTATCTTGGCTTTTAAGCTGCCGATGTTTTGTTGATAAGGGCTCACGACTGCATTTCTTGTTGCAGTCGTGAGGGAAATGGAAGGATATTTGCCACCGTCCAATTGTCATAATTATAGCGTGTGGCGGTTGAAAATGGAAAGGGGCAATTAGAGGGAGAATTCCTTCTGCCAGAGGAGACAATGAAGATGGCAGATTTAGCTGCTGACACTCTGCGCTTTGTTGGAGGAGTCTTTGAGGAGCTGGTTTGATCAGGATCAGGTACATCCGTGCTCACGCGCCCACGTCCACATTTCTGTGTTTGAAGCTCTGCGGCTCTGAGAGGTCCCTTCCGCGCTCAGGAAACCTTGTGAGCCCCAGGCTGACCCCCTCCCCACAGGGCTGCTTCTCAGGTAGGAGAGAATACGGTGGTGACATTGCTGATGGCAGTATGTCTGAGCCCCCCAAATGATAAATACGGTGTTTGGCAGAGCCCGTCTTCCCAAGGAATGCACAGTCAGAATGGGTACAATCCTGATGTGTTTTTAATGCTTACCATGTATCAGATTTTAAAACAATCTCTCCCAGGAACATTGTGAACCATTTTACACAAGAAGAAAGAGCCTCAGCTCAATTCGGTGACTTGCCCAAGATCACGTAGGAGAGGAACAGCCCCATAGGAGTCTTCTGTTCTGATGCAGAAGTATATTATCGCTGCTTTTCCCACCTTCATTTTTGTCTGTTTCTTTAGGGAAGCACTTCCAAACTCTTATTTTCCATGTCTTTCCCCCAGATGTTAATATGTACCATACATGTTTATTTCATGTATTGCTGGTTTTTTTTCATATGATGAGATTGATCTTTTTCTCTTTTATTTAAAATACAGAATTTGGAGAAAAGTGATATATCAAAGAAAAATGACATAGGTGAGTAACGATTTCTTTTTTTTCACTTAAGAGTTGATATCCAGGGGGTATTTCTTGTAAATTATATTTCAGTGAAGTGAATTTTTCTTTCTGATTTTATTTATGTGATAAATACTTCATCTTTTGCTCAGCCCAGTGTTTACCGTCATGAAGACCCGAGAAGAACACATTTCAGATGGACATATTGGAAGTAATAATTCATAAGCTGGATTTATTTCCCTCAGCCACAATGTACTGAGCTGCTGGTAAAGACAGACTTCCGTGCTGGGGGGCCGCTGTGGGGGGTACAGCGGTGATGGAGACAGAGTGTTCTCAGGGGCGCACGCATACTCGTCAGGAGGAAGGGTCAGCTGTGGCCTTTGTCACGGCCCCTCTGCCTGGAGCCGGGGCACCACTGCTGACCTGCAGGCGGCCGGTCCCCCGAGGGTCAGCTTGGTGACCACGTCTAATGTTAAACCCTCAGGCAGAGGCGGCTCCTGGCTTCTCTATAGACACTGCACGTGTCTCTCAGCCCATCAGCTCCCAGTCTGCACCCACTGCCTTATAAACCCATCTTTCTCCCCCATGTGTCGTGAGCACTGTCAGGGTTGTGACCATGAGTTTGTTGTGCCCTTTTTTTTTTTTCTGGATTCCGTTTTGGGAAACAGGCTCTAGGGTGTTGACAGGAGGGCGAGGCTGACCTCTGTATGTTGGGTCTTTTCCCCAAGAGTGTGTACTTGGTCGTTGTGGGTCATCCTGGGATGGGCCATGGAGACGTGGGAGGTGAACCTTGGACGAGGGGGATGGGACACTTTCATTCCTAAAGGTCCTCCTTGCCTGGGGCTGGATTCTGAGGAGTCTGGAAGGTGGCAGAAGCCCCGCTGGGTGGCAGGGGTAGGATGGGCTGTGCTGGGGCCCAGGTATACAGGGACCACGGGGGTGCAGGCTGGAGGCTTGGGGTCTTGAGAGTAGCCATGTGTAAGAAGCCCCAGCGATTCACTGCTTGTCTTCCCTACATGATAACACCCTGCATGGTCAGTCACCCCTCAGGAGATTTAAAATAGAGATTTGACCTCTGCAGCCAACCCTGGTGGGTTTGCACATTTGTCTGTGGTTGTTGTTGTTGTTGTTTTTAATTAATTTACTTTTTATTGAAGGATACTTGCTTTACAGACTTGTTTTCTGTCAAACCTCAACATGAATCATCCATAGGTATACATATATCCCCTCCATTTATTTATTTATTTTTTTTTGGTGTGGAAACTGGTGGGCCTCCTTGTAGCAGATGTTTTTCTTTCAGATTTATTTATTTAGTTTAGGCCGCACTGGGTCTCCGTTGCCGCTTTCTCTGGTTGTGGCTGCGGGGGCTGCTGTCTTGCTGTGGGGCACGGACTCAGGGTGTGCGGGCCTCAGCAGGCGCAGCACGTGGGCTGAGCAGCCGTGGCTCACGGGCCCCAGCGCGCAGGCTCAGTAGTTGTGGCGTGTGGGCTTAGCTGCACCACGGCACGTGGGATCTTCCTGCGTCAGGGATGGAGCCCACATCCTCTGCATTGGCAGGTGGATTCTTAACCACTGGACCACCAGGGGAGCCCGTAGGTGGTTCTTAAAGGAACAGCGGCGCTGGCCTGGAGCATGAGTTTCAGCGTCCCTGGGAAGCTCCCCGAGCAGGTGAATCTGCATCCTCACAGTTGTACATGGGAGAGGTGGTAATAGTTGACTTGGCATCTGTTCATCTGAAGAAAGACGCAGAGGGCTTATCTGCCACACCCTTAATGTGAGTTGGTGGGACGGAGTGGGGTTGGGGTTGACTAAAGCAGCTGACTCAGCAGAATCCGCACCCAGGTCACAGTCTCATGGTCCACAGGGCCTGGTGACCGACTCCAAGGCTGGGGCGGTCTTTTCGTCTCTTTTGACTTAGTGTCTAATCACCGGTGACCATTGTTCCGCCCAGCATCACTGTATGGCTCCCCGTGTGTGTGTGTGTAGGCGTGCACATGTGTGTATCCGTCTGCCTCACATCACAGGCTGCTGGTCATGTAGCTTTTGTCTGAAGAACATCGCATTGATTTCTCATCAGAAAAATGCCAGCGTGTGGCAGTCCATGTTTCTGGATACTTTCTGACCGAGACAGATTAGCCTGTAGTGTGATGTTTGGTATGGTGTACACTCAGAAACGAGACTCCAAGAACCTTGGGTTGCTTTACCTGCACAGAAGAGTTAATCCTCCTGTGTAGCCCTCTCCGGTTCTGTTTCCTGGAAGCTCTCCGCAGCCTCTGTCCACTTCAGCACCGCCTGGGCCCTCTCTGCACCCGTGACTGATGTCTTCATCGCCCCTTCTCACCCGTCACTCTCATCATTATTGTCAGGCACTCAGTGTGCCTACCATTTATTGCTCATTCCTGGAGGAGAGACAATGACAGTCTGTCTTGAGTTGTGACAGTGTTTGCAAATGGCAGATCACAGTGGGTTTCAGGAAGTATCAGCAAAGGGATGGAATCGTCTTATTTGACTCCAGTGACCAGGCTATGGGAGCTTAAGAGTTGGGGGGTTGAGCCACGAGAATAGAGAAGACGGCTTCCGAGGTGAGCCCTGGGGTCTGGACTTGGTCAACATGTGAAGAACGCAGTTCACAGACCTTAGGATGTATATCAGGAAATCTTTCTTGGTGCTGATACAAAGAATAGCAGGATGGACTTCCCTGGTGGTCCAGTGGCTAGGACTCTGCTCTCCCAATGCGGGGGCCTGAAGTTCAGCTGGGCTTCCCGGATGGTGCTTGTGGTAAACAACCTGCCTGCCAATGTAGGAGACGTAAGAGACTTGGGCTCCATCCCTGGGTTGGGAAGATCCCCTGGAGGAGGGCATGGCAGCCCACTACAGTATTCTTGCCTAGAGAATTCCACGGACAGAGGAGGAGCCTGTTGGGCTATAGTCCATGGGGTCACAAAGAGTCGGACACGGCTGAAGTGAGTTAGCATGCACGCATGTTCGATTGTTGGTCAGGGAACCAGATCCCACATGCCGCAACTAAGAGTTCACAGTTACAGTTCAGTTGCTCAGTTGTGTCTGACTCTTTGCAACCCCATAAACCGCAGCACGCCAGGCCTCCCTGTCCATCACCAACTCCCAGAGTCCACCCAAACCCATGTCCATCGAGTCGGTGATGCCATCCAACCATCTCATCCTCTATCGTCCCCTTCTCCTCCTGCCCCCAATCCCTGCCAGCATCAGGGTCTTTTCAAATGAGTTAGCTCTTCTCATCAGGTGGCCAGAGTATTGGAGTTTCAGTTTCAGCATCAGTCCTTCCAATGAACACCCAGGACTGATCTCCTTTAGGATGGACTGGTTAGATCTCCTTGCAGTCCAAGGGACTCTCAAGAGTCTTCTCCAATACCACAGTTCAAAAGCATCAATTCTTCAGTGCTCAGCTTTCTTCAGAGTCCAACTCTCACAGCCATACATGACTACTGGAAAAACCATAGCCTTGACTAGATGGACCTTTGTTGGCAAAGTAATGTCTCTGCTTTTTAATATGCTGTCTAGGTTGGTCATAACTTTCCTTCCAAGGAGTAAGTGTCATTTAATTTCATGGCTGCAATCACCATCTGCAGTGATTTTGGAGCCCCCCAAAATAAAGTCAACCACTGTTACCACTGTTGCCAGCAAATTTGGAAAACTCAGCAATGGCTACAGGACTGGAAAAGGTCAGTTTTCATACCAATCCCTAAGAAAGGCAATCCCAAAGAATGCTCAAACTACCGCACAATTGCACTCATCTCACACGCTAGTAAAGTGATGCTTAAAATTCTTCAAGCCAGACTTCAACAGTACATGAACCATGAACTTTGAGATGTTCAAGCTGGTTTTAGAAAAGGCAGAGGAACCAGAGATCAAATTGCCATCATCCACTGGATCATCACAAAAGCAAGAGAGTTCCAGAAAAACATCTATTTCTGCTTTATTGACTATGCCAAAGTCTTTGACTGTGTGGATCACAACAAACTGTGGAAAATTCTCAAAGAGATGGGAATACCAGACCACCTGACCTGCCTCTTGAGAAAACTGTATGCAGGTCAGGAAACAACAGTTAGAACTGGACATGGAACAACAGACTGGTTCCAAATAGGAAAAGGAGTACGTCAAGGCTGTATATTGTCACCCTGCTTATTTAACTTATATGCAGAGTACATCATGAGAAATGCAGGGCTGGATGAAGCACAAGCTGGAATCAAGATTGCTGGGAGAAATATCAATAACCTCAGATATGCAGATGACACCACGCTTATGGCATAAAGTGAAGAGGAACTAAAGAGCCTCTTGATGAAAATGAAAGAGTTCACCTGCCACAACTAAAGATCCTGAGTGCTGCAACTAAGACCAGATAAATAAGAATAAATATTGTTTAAAAATAAAATACCCCATTTGGGAAGAAAAAGAACAGTAGGAATTTAAGAACTGAACTGGACTAGGTTCAAGATGGTGGAGTAGAAGGGTGTGCACTTCCTTCCTCCTGCAAGAGAACCAAAATCACAGCTAGCTGCTGAACAACCACCAGCAGGAGGACGCTGGAACCCACCCAAAAAAGACACCCCATGTCCAAGGACAAAGGAGAAGCCACAACAAGATGGTAGAAGGGTGCAAGCACAATAAAATCAAATCCCATACCCACTGGGTGGGTGACCCACAAACTGGAGAACATTAATGCCAAAGAAGTTCTTGCACTCCTGTGAAGGTTCTAGGCCCCACATCAGGCTCCCCAGCCTGGGGATCCCCAGGGAGCCTGACTTTGAAGGCCTGCAGAATTTGATTCTAGGCCCTCCACAGGACTGAGGGAAAAACAGAGACTCCACTCTGGGAGAGCACAAACAGAACCAGACTGGACCCCCCTGGTTCTTGTCTGGAATGGGGATGGGGCTGAATGCGGTCCTCTGTCACTCACTGTATTGGGGTTATAGGGCCGGGCACACCGGGGTACCCCTTCCTCTCTTGCCTCATACAGGTAACCCCACTGTGCATCCGTCCCTTGCCTCACTGTGCAGCCGCTTCTAACTGGCATCTTCCCTGGTGCCCTATGCTGCACTTGCTGTCGCAAACCTCCACCGCGCCCTCAGTTGGAAAGGCCCCCTGGGGTCCCCAGGACTCGGTACCCTCATCACGTCCTCTGGGGAGGCCCTGCTCTTGGGGATCCCAGGGGGCCCGGGGCCCTTCCTCAGTTTGAAAGCTGTTAATCTATAGACCCAACAGAGGGTGAGATGGTTGGATGTCATCATCGACTCAATGGACATGAGTTTGAATAAACTCCGGGAGTTGGTGATGGAGAGGGAAGCCTGGCTTGCTGTAGTCCGTGGGGTTGCGAAGAGTCAGACACGACTGAGTGAGTGAACTGAATTTACAGACCCAGCCTCTTTGTGTGGCACATAGGTTCTTCCTGATCTGACCTGGCTGACGCTGCCTTCCTCTCTAACTTCATCACTGGCTGTTCTCGTCATCCTTTTCTCAGCAATGCCTGATAAACTCCCAGTCACCCATTCAGGGCTGCTGCAGAGATGAGGTGGGCTGAGGGCTCTGTGATAACCCACTTCTTTCTGTGCCACTCACCGGCTCTCTTCTGTGCCTGCGTCTGCAGGAAATGGCTACATTTCAGTTTTATTTTTTAATTTATATATACATATATATTCATTTTTGCTGCATCCCATGGCCTGTGGGATCCTAGTTCCCCGAGTAGGGCTGGAACCATTGCCCCCTGCAGTGGAAACGTGGAGTCTTAATCACTGGGACCACCAGGGAAGCCCCACTGCTGTGTTTTAAAGGATGCAGGGAGCATCCTTCCCAGAAGCTCTGCCTGCCCTGGCTCCCCACCTCCAGGCCCCCAGCGTTCCCGCCTGGCTCAGCCAATGCTCTGTGTTGTCTTCTGAGCTGGACTCCTGTGTTGGAGCTGCGCTTGCTCCTTTTATACCCTGGACTCTTGTGCTAGGAGAGGCTGTGTTCGCTGAGTGCGCACAGCATGTGAGATCCAAGCGCGTGACAGAAGGAGGGGGAGTGAATACAAGTCACGGCATAGGACCCCGTAGATGGGAAGGGGGAGGATTTGCTTCCTCTCATCTCACCAAGCCTTTTCCCCACTCGGAAGAACTGCTATGTGTGCCAACGGTGGGAACTTTGCTGATCTGGTAGAAGAGGTGGTGGGAGGTGATTCCTGCAGGGTTAACCTCTTGACAGATGGAGCTGCTCTTTTAAAAAATTTATTGTGAATTATTTTGAACATACCAGGAGCTACAAAGAGTCACATCCATGTCTCCACCTCCCAGATTAAGAGACAAAACATTGCTAACATGGCTGCAGCCTTTAAACCAGTATCTTGATTTTGGTGTTCATCACTCTCCTGTAGTCTTTTTTGTTTTTCCAAAAATTTTTTATTTATTTTATTTTTGGCTGTGCTGGGTCTTTGTTGCTGTGTGGGCTTTTCTCTAGTTGCAGTGAGCGGGGGCTGTTCCCTAGTGGTGTGCGAGCTTCTCGTTGCAGTGGCTTCTCTTGTCTTGGAGCTTGGGCTCTAGGGCGCACGGGCTTCAGTAGTTGTGGCTCCTGGGCCCTAGAGCACAGGCTCAGTAATTGTGGCACACAGGTTTCGTTGCTCTGTGGCATGTGGGATCTTCCTGGATCAGGGATCGAACCCATGTCTCCTGCCTTGGCAGGCGGTTCTTTACCACTGAGCCACCAGGGAAGCTGCCCTATCGTCTTTTCTACTTTTACATCAGTTAGATATGTGTTTACATGCATATATATAGAGCATATGTCCATTTTATATAGATTTATGCTTATCGTTTTGAAAACCATTGATTTATACCGTATGGTCATTACGTACCACCTTGCTTTTTTCAGTGTTCTGTCTGGAAGGTTCATCTCCAGCTTCCATCTGGGTTGATCCATATAGAGCCAGTTAATCTTTCTTGCTGTGTGAATACCACTGTGTAGTATTCTAGTTTGTGTATCTTGTATCACTCACTAGAGTGTCTGGTTTGCTTCCAGCTTTTTTTCTTTTCACACAGTGATGCTTCTGTGAGCACTCTTTTTTTTTTTTTTTTTTACTTTTATTTGCATTTATTTTCTGCGGCATTTATTCCCGGGCCATAAGTTTTTGTTTCTTCAGTTTCTTCTGGGATATCTTTTTCTTCTGTGCAACCTCCTCTTCTGGTTTAGGAACAACCTGTTCTTTTTCAGTAAGGATCATCTCAATGTGGCAGGGAGAGCTCATGTAGGGGTTGATCCGACCGTGAGCTCTGTAAGTCCTGCGCCTCATCTTGGGGGCTTTGTTCACTTGGATGTGCTCAATGACCAGAGAATCTACATCTAAGCCCTTAAGTTCAGCATTACTCTCTGCATTTTTGAGCATGTGTAGTAAAAATTCAGCACTCTTTTTGGGCCACCGACCCTGCGTCCAGCCCCACTGTTTGGCCTGTGCACACCTACCAACTCCACCATTGTAACGACGGAATGGCACACATTGCTTCTTTAAAGTGACATCCTTCAGATACTTGGTGGCTTTTCAGATATGCATACCCTTTATGGCCTGGGCAGTCTCACGAGTGTTCTTAAAGTGAACACAAAGATTTGAACCTCTTGATTTGCATGATTTTGTGGGGTTTTCTGGGTCTAGTGAATAGCGCACCATTTTTAAGGGTCAGCTCAGGCCGCTTACCGGAAAAGTCTGTGAGCACTCTTGTTAACACATACGAGGGCTTCTCAAGGATGACTTATACCAGTGGAGTTTCTGGGTCATTGCAAATGTGCGTCTTCAACTTTATTACATTTTGCAAAAATTATTCTCCGAGGTTTATTGACTCCATTCTTTTTTTTTTTTTTTTAAACTATACATGTTTATTTCAATTCAAATTTTCATAGATTAAAAAAACGGCATTTCATTAGAGTCAATTTGCGGCAATGATTTCTCATGGGCAAAAAAAAAAAGAGACAGACAATAATCACTCAGATTTCGGATGTGAACAAAACATCTTCCTGCACTTGGAGATCTTCCCACGAATCCAGCAGCAACATCTTAATGATGAGTGGAATCAAGACATGATACCTGACATCATGCCCGAAGGAGGGTAAGGCTTGAGGCTGCAGGCAGTAGATAACCCGGCAAAGGCAAGAGGCAGGTGCTGCCTCGCAGCCCTCCACAGACACAACACGGGTGTGTCGGTGGCTGGCGACTTTCCCGTGTGGCAACAATGGACACAGGATGCTCTCATTACAAGTAAACGAATTCAGGTTCTGGCACTCTTTATGAAAACAACAGGTTCAAAAGAAATGTTTGCTCCAAGGCACCAAGGGTGTAAAGCTTTTTAGAAGATACACAGAAATGAACAGACTCAAAAAGGGAAAGGGAATTAGTTTCTCAATGGAGGAATCTGCTATTACTCTAACTCTTGTAAATGATTAATTCAGATAGATTACAATCAAAATGTACATCGAACAGATCGTGCTGTGGGAGGGAACATCTGACCAAAGAGCATTCCCGCGGGCACTTGGGGAGCTGCTGGTATGTGCTTACGGGGCTTCGTCCTGGAGCCAGAGAAGCTGCTCACTTGTATTTGTAAAATCCTTCTCCAGACTTCTTGCCAAACTTTTTCTCTGCTACCAGCTTATTCAGGGATGGGCAGGGCTGAAACAGGGGGTTCTTTGAGTCCATTTCATGCCAACCATCCAGGATGAACTTCGTAGTATCCAGCCCAACATAATCGAGAAGCTCAAATGGACCCATGGGGTACCCGGCACCCAGCTTCATAGCAGTGTCAATGTCTTCCTTGGATGCTTCACCTCGTTCACACAGCCTGACTGCTTCCATGAGGTACGGCACCAGAAGACGGTTCACGATAAACCCAGGCGTGTCCTTGCAGGCAACAGGATGCTTTCCCAGGGCTCTGCTGAAGTCTAGCAGAGATTCAAATGTCTTCTGGCTGGTCATTGGTGTTTTAATGACCTCCACAAGCTTCATCAAAGGCACTGGGTTGAAGAAATGGAGCCCGGCAAATCGGTCCTGTCTGGTGGTGGAATTGGCTAGGCTTGTGATCTGCAAAGAGGAAGTGTTGCTGGCAAAGATTGTGTGTTCGGCAGCAAACTTGTCCAGCCTCTTGAACAGCTCGTTCTTCACCTGCAGATTCTCTACGATGGCCTCCACCACCAAGTCTGTGCTGTGGACCACGGACGCTGTATCCGTGCTGGTCGATATGCTGCTCAGGGTCTTCGCCACAAACTCGTCAGCACCCTTGGGGTTTTCTGCAAACTTCTTCTTGGCCACTTTCCGAAGACTTTCCTCAATTCCCTTTCTAGATTTTGCCAGGATGTCCTCTGTTTGGTCCACCAACACTACTGTGTGGCCAGTTGCTGCAGCAACCTGGGCAATGCCGGCGCCCATCAACCCACCACCGATGACCGTCACGTGCTTGACGAGGATTTTCTTCGCCGAGGCCGCGGCGGTGGAGGAGGAGGACATGGAGCGCACGAACTGCCTGGTTACGAAAGCCATGGTGCAGAAGGCGAAGGCAGCAACAGGCACGAGACCTGGCGGAGAAGCAACCTGCACAGAGCCCAAGAAAGAGCTGCTAGCCGACGTCCTATTGACTCCATTCTTGAACAGAAATAAACTTTGTTTCATTCTGATAAGTGAATTATGTTAATGTTTCAGATGTAGTGGATCGGAAGTTACATTTTAGTTGAAGACACTTATTTGAGCATGATCTGTGTGTATGATTTGTAGAGCCAGGATGCTGACTTAAAATAGAGATAGTATGTGCAAGGTTCGAATTTATATAAACTTCTACATAGAAAGAATTAGGTTACATTCAGCAGGTTGTTCAAAAAGCATGTTGGATCATTTTTAGGATCTGGATGGCTCACTGTGGGGCTGTTTGTTGTATGAATATTTGAGTGAGTGAATAAATGAATAGAACTGTAGAGCTCAACATAAGAATGGTAAAACAGTGGAATAAATAGAAACCAAGTTAGTGTCCTTGAAAAAAAAGAGTCAGTCATTCGTGTCTGACTCTTTGCAGCCCCATGGACTGTAGCCCGCCAGGCTCCTCTGTCCATGGGATTCTCCAGGCAAGAATACCGGAGTGGGTTGCCCTACCCTCCTCCAGGGGATCTTCCCGACCCAGGGATCAAACCTGTGTCTCTTTCATCTCCTGCATTGGCAGGCAGGTTCTTTACCACTAGCGCCACCTGGGAGTCGAGGTGTTAAAGGGAAGAGCTCACAGTGTGGGGAGGGTCCCCATGCTGGTTTATAGTCAACCTTGCCGGAGGCTGCAACTTCATGTGATGTTTGCCTTTGGCCAACACCCCTGTCTGGTGGCAGGGTCTTAACACACCTGCAGTTTCTTTCCTTCATCATGAGCTCGGAACCTGGGCAGGCCTGACATGCTTTCCTGGTGTGGGGTCTGTGCCTCCCCTTCTGCAGGCGAGACCCTCTGGTCTGGCATGGGTGTGACAGACCAGGGCTGCCTCCCTCCCAGCCCCAGTCAAGACCCCGACAGCCCTGAACCCAGGCTTGGCAGGCAGCTCATTCCCACTGTAGCCCTGTTGCCCTGCAGTCGTGGCTGTTTTCCCGGAGATGAACTTCACCCTGGCCAGGGGCCCCCTGAGGTCCCTGCTGAGTGTCCCCTTGAAGCGCCATCCAGAACGTGCTTGCGGTCGAGTGTCAGTTTGCGCGGGGCTGCTGAGACAAAGTGGCGCAGACTGTGGCTTCCACGGAGATGCATCTCCAGGTTCTGGAGGCGGGGGTGGTTTCCTCTGAGGCCGCCCTGCTCAGCTTGGAGGTGGCTGTTTTCTCCCTGGGTCTTCACAGCAGCCTCCCTCTGTGTCTCTTGCCCAGATCGCCTCTTTTCATAAAGACACCAAGAGTATTGCGTTAGGGGCTTCCCTGGTGGCTTATCTGGTAAAGAATCTGCCCTCAATGCAGGAGACCTGGGTTCAACCCCCTGGGTTGGGAAGGTCCCCCGGAGGAGGAAATGGCAACCCACTCCAGTCTTTTTGACTGGAGAATCCCCCGGATCAAGGATCCTGGTAGGTTACAGTCCTCTTTTTATAAAGGTACCAAGGATGTTGGGTGAGGACGTATACTAATGACCCCACATTAACTTGATTGCCTGTGTAAAGACCCAGTTCCCAATAAGGTCACGTTCTGAGGTCCTGGGGCTGAGGACACTTCATCCCATGAAGCTTGGGGGTCACAGTGCAACCCCTAACAGGGAGGCACACTGTAGGATTCTGTGTAATTGTTAAAAGGTTTCTTGCAAACACAGTGGGTTTTCAGTGACTGGGGAGGTGAGTGTTCTAGACATTTTCATACTTTCTCACATTTACATTTGCATACTTTGTGACAGATGCCGGAACAAATTCACAGTTTGTTACCAGACTGGGTCTAGTACAGCCAGCGTATTTACTTGCTAACTTCTAGGAAGGAAGTTGTAGAGATCAGTTTAAAAAGAGAGATTTTGTCACTAGAATTACATATAAATTGGTTTTTTTTCCCTAAGAGTTTATTGCCTGAAGGCATGCCTTGTGACTTTTTTTTTTCTTTTCTTTTCGTTTTGATTTGTTTTCAAGTTTATTTCAGTTGTTGTTCTAAAAGAAAATTTAAAAAACCTGAACAAATTTTTTTTTTGTTCTAGATTTAAAAGAAATTGTATTTGTCATCCAGAGTCAAAGTAATTCTTTTCATGTGAAGAAAGCAGAACAGTTAAAACAAAGCATCTTAAAGCAGTCTGCAGATCTTACACAGGTACGTAAAGATGACTTGGGATGTCTGATTATTTCTTGAAATGTTTATGTTTTCCAAAGCTCTTGGTCCATAGTCAGTTCTATTTAGATAGAACACATCTTCTGATTTGTTTTGCTGGCTTAATATGGACTGTTTATTGTTTAAAATGCTCTAGTTAATTTCTAATGCTCTAAGTATCATGTTCTAAATTATTATATACATATTTTAACAGACATGTAAAAATGTATAGGACTAGCATGGTTTCATCATAAAATATGACAGAAAAAAGTGGAAGAAATAACTTTTAAAGGCGGAGCTTAAGCAAAGATAATTAATGTTCGAAATTTTGGTAACAGGTTCTAAGGCAATTTTTATGTTGAAATAACACTTTCATTAACCTTTGTGCAGTGCTTCTTCTATGAGTTTCTTAATCTGTTTTTTGATTGGTTATTACTAACTGAACTTCTGATTTGATTTATAATGTAATATCTGAGGAGGATTATGGAGAGAAAGATTGACACATCCAGGTATACTTTAATAAAGTTTAAAATAAGCGTGAACTGAATTGAAATCTGTTCTGCATATTGTGGGAGGTTTGTGGCAAAGGAAGATCTACCCACATATGCAGCCATATAGAAGCGTTCCTCCTTAGCCAAGCAGAGACGGTCCTCCCAGCCCACTACACTGCATGGTTGTGGCCTTGGCCTTCAAAACAGAAGTGCTTGTCTGGAGGTAAAAGCCATCAAGAGTTCTTCGACCAGAGACCTGTGTGTTTGGCAGATGGCTTGCTTTCTGTCGGTGGGAGCATGGAAGTAAAGGGTTGGAAATAACAATGGAAAAGTGAACAACCTTAATGGTGTTCAACGTCAGGGCACTGCTGACAGTGAGGTTTATTGTGTTTGTCCTTTAAATGCTGTATGTCAGAAAGTCATCCAACCTCCCCATGTCCCCACAAGTACAGATCCTCCCCATGTCCCCACAAGACTGCAGGCTGTAGACAAGTGGGGTTTTTGGTCGAGGTGGGGCAGTAATTAGAGATAGTAGCTTGATTAAAGTTCTCCTTTGTCTGGGCTTCCCCTGTGGCTCAGCTGGTAAAGAATCCGCCCGCACTGTGGGAGACCTAGGTTTGATCCCTGGGTTGGGAAGATCCCCTGGAGAAGGGAAAGGCTACCCACTCCAGTACTCTTGCCTGGGGAATCCCATGGACTGTAGTCCTTGGGGTCGCAAAGAGTCGGACACGACTGAGTGACTTTTGTTATTATTTGTCTGGAAACCCAACTTGGGCCAGAGTGACTTCCAGTGAACCAGGGACAGGGAAGTATTCCCAGAACTTTGTTTACAGTGGGGAAAAGGTATGTGGGTACCTTTTGGAGGGATGCAATAGGGATTATTATTATTATCAATGCTATGGTTTTTCTAATAGTCATGTATGGATATGAGAGTTGGACTATGAAGAAAAGTGAGCACAGAAGAATTGATGCTTTTGAACTGTGGTGTTGGAGAAGACTCTTGAGAGTCCCTTGGACTGCAAGGAGATCCAACAAGTCCATCCTAAAGGAGATCAGTCCTGAATATTCATTGGAAGGACTGTTGCTGAAGCTGAAACTCCAATACTTTGGCCACCTGAAGCAGAGAACTGACTCATTGGAAAAGACCCTGATGCTGGGAAAGACTGAAGGTGGGAGGAGAAGGGGATAACAGAGGATGAGACGGTTGGATGGCATCACCAACTCAGTGGACATGAGTTTGAGCAAGCTCTGGGAGTTGGTGATGGATAGGGAAGCCTGGCGTGCTGCAGTCCATGGGGTTGCAAAGAGTCGGACATGACTGAGCAACTGAACTGAATAGGGATTATAAAATGTTCCTCCTTTCCTGCCCCTTAGGCAGAAGGTGCTGCTAGGGGCTGGGAATGCCTGCTTCTTCAGGGATCTGGGGCTTACACGCAGGACCACTGGGTGACTCTGGGGAGGATGGTTACAGGTTCCTGTCTAAACAGAGTGTGGCCGTTGTATATATGGTTGGAGAATGTGTGCGTCTCCCAGGAGTGGAGGCAGGGTGACAGCAGCTGAGGGTGTGGATCTGGCAGAACTGTGGGAACCTCCCGTGCTCCTTACCTTTTGTCAAAACGTCCCACCAGAGCTTGTTAACTCTCATCCCACCTTTGGTGCCAGCTTCATTTCCCACCCCTCGTCCCCTTGTATTTTCTTTGCCAGTAACTGCAAACTCCTGGGCGTCCCTGGGCCTACCTGGCTATGCCTGTGACCTTGCACAGGACCCCCTTCATCTTGACAAGCTCCTGGGGGTGCCGTTCTGCGCAGCGTCTTGACCCACAGGGACAAATTGCTTCCTCCTTGGTTCTGCTTTTATTGCATAGTTTTCACTTTTGTATTATTTTTGTTCCATCTCTCTTTTATAAATTTTGAGAGCAGAGACTGTCTTATTGGTTTTTGATCCTCAGAACCAAGCACAGAGCTTTCCATGTTCAGAACCTGAGTCCTCAGTGAATATTCATTACACTGAGTCCCTGAAATTAATCATCCAACTCTCTCCGTGTTTTCTTTTCTATTGTAACAGAAGTTGCCTTTTATTTCTCTTACAGTGTGGTCACTTTTTTCTTAAACTGTTTTTTAAAATTGAAGTTTAGTTAATGTACAATGTTCTGTTTCAAGTGTGTGGCAAAGTGAGTCAGTTTTATGTGTGTGTGTTTGTATATGCACCTATCCTTATACACACACACATGCAGATATAAATTTTTTTTCAGATTCTTTTCCATTATAGGTTATTAGAAGGTATTAAATATAACTCCCTGTGTTCCATAGTAGGTCTTTGTTGTTTATCTATTTTATATATAATAGCAGGAATATGTTAATCTCAAACTCCTCATTTATCCTTCTCCTTTCCCATTTGGTAACCGTAAGTTTGTCTTCTATGTCTGTGAGTCTATTTCTGTTCTGTAAATAAGTTTGTGTGCATCTTTGTTTTTAGTTTGCACATATATTTGTCTCTGGCTTACTTCACTTAGTATGGTCATCTTTAGATCCGTCCATGTCGCTGCAAATGGCATTTCATTCTTCTTTATGGCTGAGTAATATTCCATTGTGTATGTACCACATCTTCTTTCTCCATTTGTCTGTTTTTTTTTTTTTTTCATTTATTTTTATTAGTTGGAGGCTAATTACTTTACAATATTGTAGTGGTTTTTGTCATACATTGACATGAATTAGCCATGGATTTACATGTATTCCCCATCCCGATCCCCCCTCCCACCTCCCTCTCCACCCTATTCCTCTGGGTCTTCTCAGTGCACCAGGTCCGAGCACTTGTCTCATGCATCCACCCTGGGCTGGTGATCTGTTTCACCCTAGATACATGTTTTGATGCTGTTCTCTTGAAACATCCCACCCTCGCCTTCTCCCACAGAGTCCAAGAGTCTGTTCTGTACATCTGTGTCTCTTTTTCTGTTTTGCATATAGGGTTATCATTACCATCTTTCTAAATTCCATATATATGTGTTAGTATGCTGTAATGGTCTTTATCTTTCTGGCTTACTTCACTCTGTATAATGGGCTCCAGTTTCATCCATCTCACTAGAACTGATTCAAATGAATTCTTTTTAATGGCTGAGTAATATTCCATAGTGTATATGTACCACAGCTTCCTTATCCATTCGTCTGCTGATGGGCATCTAGGTTGCTTCCATGTCCTGGCTATCCATTTGTCTGTTGATGGACACTTAGTTTGCATCCATGTCCTGGCTATTGTGAATAGTGCTGTCATGAACTTCACACACACTACACACTGCAGTCTTGACTACACACACACACACACACACACACACACACACAGACTCGTATGAAATCACAGGTTCTTTGAAGGCAGGTACTCTGGCTTCTTCTGCTTTTAATTCTCTCCTAGTACCTTTTGCATGGTGAATATTCAGCATACAGCATTTGAATTGAATTTAGAATAAATGGAACAAATGAAAACTAAGCATTATTTTTCTTTTCTTTTTTAAAGCATTATTTTAAGTAAATTATTTTATCTATTAAGATTATTTGTCTTAATTTTTAAATTGATTAGAGCCACCACCTCTTATATTAAATATAAAAACTATTTTACTTCTCCCCAGGAAGCCACAGAGTTTAGGGAGAAAAGTAGAATAAAATGAGCCTGAGTTGATGCTTGGAAAGTGTGATCTCACTCTTAAGTGGGTCTTTGAGAGACAGTATGGAAAAGAATCGGAGTGTTCACTGACTGCTTTCACACAGCCAGCGTAACAATGACTAAGGAAGGTGGGAATTGACTTCCCCATAAACAGTCGACTTGAGGAGGGCAGGAGTAGGCAACTCTGCTCTGCTTTCCTTCTGTCTTGCTTGCTGTAAGCTGAGGGGTCTTGTCCTTACCTGCATGGTTGAAGCTGGCTGACACCCTTACTTTGCACCCTGGTGTGTGGAGGACAAGTAGGGATCTTTTAAGGATATGACCTTGAAGTTGTTGTTCAGTCGCCAAGTTGTGTCTGACTCTTTGCAACCCCGTGGACTGTAGCCAGGCTCCTCTGTCCTTCACTGTCTCCCCGAGTTTGCTCACATTCATGTCCATTGAGTCGATGATGCCATCCAGCCATCTCACCCTATCACCTCCTTCTCCTCCTGCCCTCAATCTTTCCCAGCATCAGGGTCTTTTCCAGAGAGTCAGCTCTTCACATCAGGTGGCCAAAGTATTGAAGCTTCAGCATCAGTCCTTCCAATGAAAAGTCAGGGTTGACTTCCTTTAGGATTTACTGGTTTGATCTCCTTGCAGTCCAAGAGACTCTCAAGAGTCTTCTCCAACACCAGATTTCATTAGAAGGCATCAATTCTTCGGCACTCAGCCTTCTTTATGGTCCAACTCTCACATCTGCTCATGACTACTGCAAAACAGCTTTGACTGTATGGACCTTTGCTGGCAAAGTGATGTCTCTGCTTTCTAATACGCCATCTGTCCAATTTCAGTGTGCTTCTGCTTAATTGGTATTGTCCTTTGCTTGCACTGTTTGCAGTTTAGATCACCTGTTTAGCCAGTGACTTAGACAGCCACTAGGTGGCAGTATTGGTTTTACATTTAAAAGACACCTAATTAAGCGTCCTCATCAAGAAACCCCTCTCCCCATCCCATTTCCATGGTCATATGTGGAGTCTAGACTGAAGCAATAGGAAAGCTCCCTTTAATTATCACAAGGTCTGTTTTTCTTTTTCTGAAATTCTTTCCTAGCATGAAAGCCAGCTATGAGTATTGAAATAGTTATGACAGAACTTTGTTTTAGCACTTGGGTTTAATTTGCTCACAAGATCCATGGTGTCCTGATACTACTTAAAGTAATTTCATCTTTGGGTTAACAAGTCTTGTGGTAGTTGAAATGGCTGGAACGGTTGTAAGCATTTGTAACTGTTCATGATGCTGGCTCATTTTTTTATCTTTGTAGAATTCTTCATGTTACTTATATGATTGAGAGTTGAATTTATTCCATGGGTAGCGTTTTGGAGATCCACAGATGGCTGAAAGCTCACATTGGGCCTGCAGACAGTTCTTCGAGCAGTGATGAGCTCCCTGACCTAGAACTCCATGGAAATAGAGAAAAAAGACTCAGTGCAGAGAATTAAGTGCTGAGATACACAAAATATAGGGCAGCAGGGTCACTTTGAGAGGCAGGCAGTGGCTCCCTAGTTATAGCTTGACTGAAATTTGTTTTAAAAAACTGATTTTTTTTTTCCTTTTTTTAAAAAAAATATTTTTTATTGAAGGATAAATGCTTTACAGAATTTTGCTGTTTTATAGCAAACCTCAACATGAATCAGCCATAGGTATACATATATCACCTCCCTTTTGAACCTCCCCCCCATTTCCCTCCCCATCCCACCCCTCTAAGGTTGACACAGAGCCCCTATTTGAGTTTCCTGAGACATACAGCAAATTCCCGTTGGCTATCTATTTTACACATGGTAATGTAAGTTTCCATGTTACTCTTTCCATACATCTCACCCTCTCCTGCCCTCTGCCCATGTCCGTAAGTCTATTTTCTATGTCTGAAACTGACACGTTCTTGAGAAGGAATTGACCGGCCTAGTCATCAGCCGAGGAAACTGAGGATGTTCGAACCCCAGGCAGAGTTATGAGGGCCTCTCCAGCCCTGTGGCTTGGAGCGGCCAGCTCCTCCTCCGAGGGGTCAGCCCCACAGTTTGCCAGGCATGCGCCGCGCCTCTAATGGGACAGGATGTCACCTGCAACCTGAACTCGATGTCTTCAGGGTGCAGTTTTGGTTTTTTCCATAGATTTGCCCACCATGAGCATTCAGAACAGTTGCTTAGTGAGGAAGAAATCACCGGTAAGTTTTATCGTGTGAATATTTATCTGATAGCCCAAAATATCTCTTCCTCCCACACCACCAGATGTCTAGAGCTGCTGTTTATTTATTCATTACTCCTGTCGGGTTGCACTTGACTACGAAATCTGCCAAAAATTAAGGTGCAAAAATTTAATGGTTTTTGCAGTCGTGTATCTGCTTTTAGCTGTTCTCTTTTGCTTTGGCAAGTGGTCCTCTATGCCTGCTTTGCCTCAAGATGCTAAAATGCAGTCTTACTGAAAACACAAGACGTTTTTCATTCTTCTCATGTGACTGTAGGAACCAGGAGCCTAAGCAGACTTTCTGTCTGAAACTTAATACTGGACTTGGAGTTGTTACTGGAGTGGTGAAGCTATTCTTGTTTTCTGAAACAATCTGGGTCATTGTGGATTGTCATTCCCATCTCTAGGTTTGAAGCTTATAGTGCAGTTCATAATGGTTTTGAAGTCTATGTGAGACATTTCTTCTAATGAGGAAGCCAGCAGACTTTACCAAGCGCTTCCTGTGTGCAGAGAACCATTCTGGATTGTTGCGGAGCACTTCGAGAGGAATTGACAAAGATACTCCAGTTCCTTGAATTGCTTATAGATGGTGGTGGTTGTTTTTCAGTTGCTCAGTCATGTCCTACTCTTTGTGAGCCCATGGAATAAGACAGATGGTAACCATCTCATAATAGAAAATGCAGGAGATGCAGGTTTGATCCATGGGTCAGGAAGATCCCCTGGAGAAGGAAATGGCGACAACCCACTCCAGTATTCTTGCGTAGAGAATCCCATGGACCAGAGGAGCCTGGTGGGCTACAGTCCACGGGGTTTCAAAGAGTTGGATATGACTGAGCACACACATAAGTAGAAATTAGGAATCAAGTTAAGTCTATTAACCTATCTATTGGACAAATATTAACTGCACAATTCTAGCTATATTAGGTACTTTCAAACATCTCTAGACAGTCCGTGGGACCCTGGAAAAGACAATAGTCACGAAGCTGTTTAGGAAGCAGAGTGATATGGAAAAAGCATGAGTGAATATAGTGCCGATAGTGTCTGGTGAAGCTTGAGGAGATAAAGAGGGAAGACTTGTGTCAGATCGGAAAGGGGGGCAGGAAATGAGCTGGAGGGATGTTGGTTTAGAACAGGGTACGAATCTGGACGATGTAGACATGAATCATCAGTGTGGTTGGCTTTGGGGTGCCTAGAGACCTAGGGTTTGTTTGGGGGGATGAGTAAAGCGTGTTTTAGCAGGAAGAGTGGTCTTTTTAGATGGAAATGGGTGGGAAGTCGAGCTGGCGAGGTGGGGGAATGTGGTTGCCTAGTTCAGGGTCCTGAGTGCACGTCTCTAGAGAGAAGACTGCAAATTCGGAAGATGTGCTACTGTTTTTCCTCAAATGTTTTCTCCCTGAATTATAGATGGAAGGGTAGTGTGCAGTTATAGAGCCTGACTATTTAAAGAGGCACATGAACAAAAGCCAAGTGGAGGTGAGGCTGACAGAAACCTACGAGCAGAGTGTGTGTGTGAGACAATCTGATTTAATCAGGCACTTGAGTGTGTTTTGTCCTAAATACCTATTCTGTGTAGCATCTGTGTGTCAATTATGTTATGACTTAGGTTTTTTGAACTTGAAAAAATTCCTTCTGGACTGGATGTTTGTAGGAAAATTCTGTTTTTTCTGTTTGTTCGTTTTGTTAAATAAAAATGGGCGCTGACAGCTCAGTCTCTGGTGAAGACTCGATTGGAGAAGTTTGTGTCTATGGTCTGTGTTGTGATGCAGAGACTGAGTCCACTGAGAGGTTTTGTTTTTTTCCCCTCTCCTGCGTCCTGGGATCCAGTAACCATGGTTGATCCCAGATCATTTTTACTGCAGCTTTAGAAGTGTATGAACACTTGCTTAAAATTATAGGAACCGTTATTGTTTTCCTAAGGAATTTCTTTTTTAAATTTTTATTTATTTTCATTAACTGTTATCAGCGTATGGTGGCTTTACAATGCTGTTTGAGTTTCTGCTGACAGCAAGGTGAATCAGTTGCATGTATTCATATAGCCCCTGTTTTTTGGACTTCCTTCACATTCAGGTCACCCCAGAGCATTGAGTAGAGCTCCCCGTGCTCTACACTAGGTTCTCATTAGTTATCTAGTTTATCCATAGTATCAATAGTGTATATATTTCAATCCCAATATCCCAATTCACAGAGGAGTTTCAAAATAAGATTAAATTGGAGGGCTTCCCTGGTGGCTCAGTGGTATAGAATCCTCCTGCTAGTGCAGGAGACACGGGTTTGATCCTCGATCCGGGAAGATCCCACGTGTCGTGGAGTAGTGAGGCCTGAGCACCAGAACTGTTGAGCCTGTGCTCTAGGGCCCGGGAGCCACAACTGCTGAGCCCTTGGGCTGCAGCTACTGAAGCCCACACACCTAGAGCCTGTGCTCGGCAATGAGACAGACCACCACAGAGAGAAGCCCCTGCACCCCACCTGGAGAGTACTCCTGCTCGCCACAACTAGAGAAAAGCCCACACAGTACTGAAGACCCAGCACAGCCAAAAATAAATACGTAAAAAGATTTTTAACAAAAATCCCGAATAGCCAAAGCAGTCTTGAGAAAGAAGAATGGAGCTGGAGGAATCAACCTGCCTGACTTCAGGCTCTACTACAAAGCCACAGTCATCAAGACAGTGTGGTGCCGGCACAAAGACAGAAATATAGATCAATGGAACAGCATAGAAAGCCCAGAGATAAATCCACGGACCTATGGACACCTTATCTTTGACAAAGGAGGCAAGGCTATACAATGGAAAAAAGACAACCTCTTTAACAAGTGGTGCTGGGAAAACTGGTCAACCACTTGTAAAAGAATGAAACTAGAACACTTTCTAACACCATACACAAAATAAACTCAAAATGGATTAAAGATCTAAATGTAAGACCAGAAACTATAAAACTCCTAGAGGAGAACATAGGCAAAACACTCTCTGACATAAATCACAGCAGGATCCTCTATGACCCACCTCCCAGAATATTGAAAATAAAAGCAAAGATAAACAAATGGGACCTAATTAAACTTAAAAGCTTTTGCACAACAAAGGAAACTATAAGCAAGGTGAAAAGACAGCCCTCAGATTGGGAGAAAATAATAGCAAACGAAGCAACAGACAAAGGATTAATCTCAAAAATATACAAGCAACTCCTGCAGCTCAATTCCAGAAAAATAAATGACCCAATCAAAAAATGGCCCAAAGAACTAAACAGACATTTCTCTAAAGAAGACATACAGATGGCTAACAAACACATGAAAAGATGCTCAACATCACTCATTATCAGAGAAATGCAACTCAAAACCACAATGAGGTACCATTACATGCCAGTCAGAATGGCTGCTATCCAAAAGTCTACAAGCAATAAATGCTGGAGAGGGTGTGGAGAAAAGGGAACCCTCTTACACTGTTGGTGGGAATGCAAACTAGTACAGCCACTATGGAGAACAGTGTGGAGATTCCTTAAAAAACTGGAAATAGAACTGCCATATGACCCAGCAATCCCACTCCTGAGCATACACATCGAGGAAACCAGAATTGAAAGAGACACGTGCACCCCAATGTTCATTGCAGCACTGTTTATAATTGCCAGGACATGGAAGCAACCTAGATGCCCACCAGCAGATGAATGGATAAGAAAGCTATGGTACATATACACCATGGAATATTACTCAGCCATTAAAAAGAATACATTTGAATCAATTCTAATGAGATGGATGAAACTGGAACCCATTATAAAGAGTGAAGTAAGCCAGAAAGATAAACACCAATACAGTATACTAACGCATATATATGGAATTTAGAAAGATGGTAATGATAACCCTATATGCAAGACAGAAAAAGAGACACAGATGTATAGAACAGACTTTTGGACTTTGTGGGAGAAGGCGAGGGTGGGATGATCTGAGAGAATAGCATTGAAACATATATATTATCAAGTGTGAAACAGATCGCCAGTCCAGATTGGATGCATGAGACAAGTGCTCAGGGCTGGTGCACTGGGATGACCCAGAGTGATGGGATGGGGAGGGAGGTGGGAGGGGGGTTCAGGATGGGAAACACATGTAAATCCATGGCTGATTCATGTCAATGTATGGCAAAAACCACTATAATAGTGTATAAAGTAATTAGCCTCCAACTAATAAACATAAATAATAAAAAAGATTTTTAAAAGAAATTAAATTTGAAACAGTGAAGGAGAGAGGTTAAAGCATGGTTTTTTTTTTAAAGTAGGTTCTAAAAAAAAAAGCAGGTTCTAGTAAAATAAAGACTCGTGTATGTTCTGAAGACTCTGAAGTGTGACATTTTACCTTAGCACAAGGCACAGGTCATGCCTGGTCGGGGAATCACTCTGAATGAGGAACAGGGAAGAAGTCCCTGCAGGATGAGTACGTGGAGAGTGGGATGGGCAGAGCTTAGAATGAAGGCAGGACCTGGGGCGGGGCAGAAGCACAGATGAATTATGGATGCATTTTTAAGGCATCTTCCAAATACAGAAAAGAAAATTCAGAAGTGGATTAGGCTTACAAGGTGTGTTTTATTTTTTAGGAGGGTATGGTGCCCCCATTGGGCTTCTCTGATAGCTCAGTTGGTACAGAATCCACCTGCAATGCAGGAGACCCCAGTTTGATTCCTGGGTCGGGAAGATCTACTGGAGAAGGGATAGGTTACCCACTGCAGTATTCGTGGGCTTCCCTGGTAGCTCAGCTGATAAAGAATCCGCTGCAGTGTGGGAGACCTGGGTTCAATCCCTGGGTTGGGAAGATCCCATGGAGAAGGGAAAGGCTACCCACTCCAGTATTCTGGCCTGGAGAATTCCATGGACTGTATAGTCCATGGGGTTGCAAAGAATCAGACATGACTGAACAAATACATTTCATTTTATGGCAGATGTTGGATTATATTTTCTGTTTTAGGCCAAAAGGGGCCAGACTAGCTGCTTAGAAATCTTTGTACTCTCCCTACCCACAATAGCTTAAAAAAAAAAAAAAAAAGATGGAAAGAAAACTTCATTATTCAGAGACTATAAGATTGTGCATGAAGAAAAAAAAATGTACAAAACTAACAAAAGAGTTTATCAAGGTCACTAGTTATAAGGGTCGATGTTTAAAAATCAGTTGTATTTCTATATATAAGCAGTGACAATTAGAATTGAAAATTTTAAAATGATATCAATTATTCATAGCATCAAAAAGCATTAAACACCCAGGGATAAATCTAATGAAAAATATTCAGTATTCTACATGCAAAAGTAGGAAACATTACTGAGAAAAATTGTTGTTCAATTGCTAAGACATGTCTGACTGTGACCCCCTGGACTGCAGCATGCCTGTCTTCCCTGTCCTTCACTGTCTCCCTGAGTTTGCTCAAACTCGTGTCCATTGAGTCGATGATGCCATCCAAACATTTCATTCTCTGTCATTCCCTTCTCCTCCTGCCCTCAATCTTTCCCAGCATCAGGGTCTTTTCCAGTGAGTCAGCTCTTCACATCAGGTGGCCAAAGTAGTAGAGATTCAGCTTCAGCATCAGTCCTTCCAATGAATATTCAGGACTGATTTCCTTTAAGATTGACTGGTTTGATCTCCTTGCAGTCCAAGGGACTTCAAGAGTCTTCTCCAACACCACAGTTCAAAAGCATCAGTTCTTCTGTGCTCAGCTTTCTTTAGAGTCCAACTCTCACATCCATACATGACTACTGGAAAAACCATAGCTTGGACTAGATGGACCTTTGTTGGCAAAGTAATGTCTCTACTTTTTAATATGCTGTCTAGGTTGGTCATAGCTTTTCTTCCAAAGAGCAAGCATCTTTTACTTTCATGGCTACAGTCCCCATTCACAGTGATTTTGGAGCCCAAGAAAATGAAGTCTGTCACTGTTTCATTTTTTCCCCCCGTCTATTTGCCATGAAGTGATGGGACCAGATGCCATGACCTTCATTTTTTGAATGTGAGTTTTAAGCCAGCTTTTTCACTCTCTTCTTTCATCTTCATCAAGAGGTTGTTTAGTTTCTCTTTGCTTTCTGCCATTAGGGTGGTATCATCTGCACATCTGAGATTGTTATTCCTCTCAGCAATCTTGATTCCAGCTTGTGATTCATCCAGCCTGGCATTTCCCATGATGTACTCTACATCATGATGACTCTGCAAAGAGTTGGACGCGACTGAGCGACTTTCACTTCACTCTGCATATAAGTTAAATAAGCAAGGTGACAGTATACACCCTTGACATACTCCTTTCCCAGTTGTGAACCAGTCAGTTGTTTCACGTCTGGCTCTGTTGCTTCTTGACCTGCGTACAGGTTTCTCAGGAAAATTAAAGAAAAATTAAAGAAAGCTTTAGTGAACAGAAAAAAAGCATACTAATAGATTGTAAGATTCAATAGTGTGTCCATTTTCCCCAAATTTATCAAGAGATTAAATGCAATCCCAATGAAAACCCCAGTGGATGTTTCACTGGAAGTTTCTAGGCTGACTCTAAGATTTACATGGAAATCAAATAACCGAAGTGAAGAGAACAGGCACTTCTAATTTTGTTGCCATCTTTTGTGGTATGAACTTTATTTAAAACCTGGTAGAATCACAACAGTACAAATGAATGATTCTTTCTGCTTATTCACAGAAAGTTTTGGAAATGACTGTTTTCTTGAGAAGAGTTAGGCCTTGGCTTATTAATTAAAAAAAACCTTATTTCCATGCGATAAGCCAGGAGAGCTGGGAGCAAAGCTTTTCATGGATTAGTGTGAAGAAGCTTAAGAAAATGGCCTTGTGTTTTCTATTTTTAGACTTTTTTGTTGTTGTTGTTGGCAAGGAGGCAGTGTGAAGCACTTCCTTGAAAGGTGAGTCAAGTGGCTTTCACTAAGCTTCCCTTTTTGTTGTTCAGTTGCTAAGTTGTGTCTGACTTTGCAACCCCATGGACTGCAGCACGCCAGGCTTCCCTGTCCTTCACCATCTCCTGGAGCTTGCTCAAACTCATGTCCATTGAGTGGGTGATGCCATCCAGCCTTCCTGTCCTCTGTTGCCCCCTTCTCTTCCTGCCTTCAATCTTTTCTAGCTCAAGGTCTTTTCCTTTTTTAGGTGAGACCAATCGAATGCTTAATTTCTTAGTGAAGTTTGTTCTTTGTCATAATTGACAATGTTAGGTAATAACATTATTTATTAAACTTTAAGTTTTTATTACATTGCTATTGAATGGGAATTTATGCATCCATTTACTAAGTCTTTGTGGAACATTGACTCAGGTAAGGCTTGGACAAGATGCCCCAGAACACAGAGTAGTGAGACAGTCCACTTCTTCAGGGGCTTGCTCAGCAGTGATCCTTTCCTCACATCTTGTCATGAACATGCCTTTCTGTTCGGCCCCCATCATTCGGACCCCCTCCCTTACCGGCAAACTCGACCCCGCGTGAGCCTGGTGGGTGTGCACTCGGCCCACTAAAGACATCAGAGGCCAGATTTGGGGTCTCCCTGGCTCAGAGAGGGGTTGGACATTGTAACTCAGGATTGTGAGTCTGGAGCCAAGACCCATAGATGTGGTCACTTTATTTTTTTTTATTTAAAAAAATTTTTATTTTTTGGTCACACTGCTTGGCATGCAGGATCTTAGTTCCCCAACCAGGGAGGAGTGGAAGCGTGGAGTCTTCACTGGACCTGCAGGGAAGTCCTGAAGTGAGCACTTCGGCTGTCCCTGCTCTGGTGGTGACAGTCAGGACCAGATAAGGCGGCAACACATGCTGGTGTGTGGAGGAGGCAGTGCTCTGGGCCAGGTGACACCTGTGGGGTGACCTCTTCCTTGTGATTCCCCGTGGTCATTCCCCTGCATGAGCTGCCCTCCAGGAGGCCCGTGCTGGGATCGAGGGACACCGCACGTCCCTTCCTGCAGCCACATCAGCAGCCACCGTGAGAACACGGGCCAGGCAGCAGCCTGCCCTGGCTGGAAAGTTTAGCTTTGTTGTGACATCTGAACTGAGCCTTGCAGTGGTGTTTGCTGGACTCCTGTCTGGGGTGGCTGCAGGGACTCCCACGGATGGCGACAGTGAACTGGGGTCTCTTGGGATGTTAGCAGAGGGGTCAGCTGCTCTGAGCTCACACAGCACCCTGAGTTCCTATTTGGGGAGGTGGGCTTGGCGGGATTAGCGAGACTCCTAACACGTGGGGCTGGGGTCTGCAGTGCAGACCCTCTAGGAGGGTTCACGTCTGCAAGAGTGACGACAGCTGACTTTGAGTGCTGGCTAGTGGTAAAGAACCCACCTGCCAGTGCAGGAGACATAAGAGGCTCGAGTTCGATCCCTGGGCTGGGAGGATCCCCTGGAGGAGGGCATAGCAACCCACTCCAGTATGCTTGCCTGGAGAATCCCATGGATGGGGGAGCCTGGAGGGCTATAGTCCATGGGGTCGCACAGAGTTGGACAGGACTGAAGTGACTGAGCACGCACTGTCATCTTTATTTGCCTTCGTGCTCGTGTCCGTGCACTCTGCCACTTTTGAAGCCTCAGCCCATCTAAGTTATTATGTGGTTTCTGCAACTCTCCCCATTTGCAGAGAGGAAACCAAGGCATCGCGGGATTCAGCAACCTGCCCGTGCTCCCATCCCTAAAAAGAGGTGCTCTCAGACCTGCCTCTCAGTTCTGTCCTGTCTCCTGACACGCAGGTGGGGCCTTAACCTCAGGGCCAGGCAGATTGCTGCAGCTGCTGTGTGCAAGTAACTCCATGCCTGTACCCTCTCTCACTTTGCCTGGCTTTATTGTTTTTTAATACCATTTTTTGTTGATGGTGTATTCTAGATTTCTTTGCTTAATGCCTGCCTCCTTCATTAGAACTTGAGATCCAAGAGGGCAGGGACTCTGACCTGTGTTTCCATAGTTGTTTGCTATATTCCCAGAACAGTACCTGGCACATAGTAGTTGCTCAGCAAATATCATACAATCAGTAATAATATTAGTAACCATCACATTCACGCATGTGCCAGGTGCCTGGCATATATTAACTCACTTGATCCCCAGGGCTGTTGTTACCCTCCCTCCTATTAGAAATGAGAAAACAGACCACAGGCAGGTCTGGGAACTTGCTCAAGGCTGCAGGGTTCAGAAGAGCTGGAGCTGGGATTCTGATGTAAACACTTTGGCTCCAGAAATCATGTTCCTAAAATGCTAAGATTCACTGCCTTTCATGAATGAGTGAATGATTATTTAAAGCAGGTTTTATGAACTATAAAAATGTATCTAGTAGAGCATTTCAAAGTAAATAGTTAAAATAAATTACATCAATGATGAGGTAATATTTTTCTCTTGTTAAGAAATGACAGTTAATGATTAAGACAAATTTCTGGGGGAAAATATATTTAATATAGGCTTAGGTTCTTGGAAGGTTTGTTATTATAGCATCACATGTAATCTGCTGGTCCATAAATGAATGGTAGGTTTTTAAAGGCTAGTAAATCTGTCTTGATATATGTTCCCAACAAGATATTATACATCTCTATTATTACCCTCATAAGATAGGCCTACTTCATATGGAAGAAATTATAACAATAAACAGATGTTAATTTTTGTCATGATTTATCTGTTAGTCTAAAAGCTCAGTTCAGTGCCTAAAAACTATATAATAGTTGGGCTTTGGAAATGCAGTTGAACTGGGATCAGTCTTAAAACATGATTCAGTCCTTTAGAACGTTCGCCTAATACTGAACAAATGTCTTGGCTTTTGCTTTCTGAGCACTGGGTCTGAATAGTGAGACTGAATTAGACCATAAGCTCATGTACTGCCAGGCTTGTATTTTACATTAAGGTATGGGTGGTGCTAGTGGTAGAGAACCCACCTCCCAGTGCAGGAGACATAAGAAACCTGGGTTTGATCCCTGTGCCAGGGAGATTCCCTGGAGGAGGACGTGGCAACCCACTCCAGTATTCTTGCCTGGAGGATCGCATGGACAGAGGAGCCTGGCGGGCAATGGTCTGTAGGGTCAAAAAGAGTTGGACACGACTGAAGCGACTTTCACACGTGCAAGGACAAGTTACAAATTTTGGGAAATAGTCTGTTGACAAGGGAAAAGGAAAGCATCACGGACTTAAATTAGTGGAATTTTTTTTTTTTTTTTTTTGAGAGAGGCAGAAGGACTAAAGTGATCCCAAACAAAATTTGCCTAATAATTAAAGTTACTTATGACATTTAAAATATTAATCTGCTTTGATCCACATTCACATGTTGGCATTTTCATTCATACTACTGATATTTCTACATATAAATTTTGAATGATTTCTCCCTCCATATCAACAATAATGGGCTTTCTCCTCTCAGAGCATCTTAAGATGCTCACCTGTGGAATCTGAACCTTTTCGTGAATGAAGATGATAAATATGTATGAGAGCCAGGTAACAAGGGAGTGTTTGTTTTAAATTTTTGGTTCTCAGTAATTATTAGTGTCTTTAAGTGTGAATGTGCCTTGAGAAAAAATGTTCAAAGGAAGTACTGTGGGAAGGTCTTGTAGGCCTTCTGACTTCAAAGTGCTTATTAGGATAGAAGCAGATGCCTGATAGAAATGTAGATTTTTGGTTCAATGAGACAAATAGAATTAAAGTATTTAAATTACCGTGATCAACTTTTCCATTTTTAAAAATTTTCCTTTTCTGTCATTTACCCTTATTTGATTATTTGTATTTTTAGTTCCCTTATCCTTGCCTCTGAAATGGTATTATCTCATTTTTGATAGAATTTTACCTTCAGCTTTTAGGTTTGAAATAGCATGGTTTGGGGAATAAGCATTCTTTAGATTGGTGAGAGGCAATACTCCACACATCAGAGCCTTTGCTATAGCATCTAGCTTTTATTCCAAAGGGCTCTGTTGATAGAACATTTTCTTACTTTTCCCTTGATTTTTGTTTGAAAACTCTTTCTTATTCAGCCAGGCATTACATTTTAAAAAATGATCTTTGTGTCCAAAAGTGCTTTAAGCTGTTGATATGGTACTTAAAAGAGGTATAAGTCTTGTGGTATAGATAGAACAGACAGATAAAAAGAATATAACTTATTACAGTCTGAAGTGTTAAGAACTGAGATAAGATCATTTGATGGAACATTTTTTGTAACTTTTTAAATTATTTTATCTCAGGGTGCTAATAAGGGCTTCTCATGTGGCGCAGTGGTAAAGAATCTGCCTGCCAATGTAGGAGATGCAAGAGACTTGGGTTTAATTCCTGGGTCTGGAAGATCCCCTGGAGGAGGAAATGGCAACCTGCTCCTGTATTCTTGCCGGGATGATCCCATGGGCAGAGGAGCCTGGGGCACTACAGTCCGTGGGCTGTAAAGAGGCGGGCTGAGCACACCCACAGCATGCTAATATTTGGTTGGCCAAAAAGTTTATTTGCGTTTTTCTGTAACACCTTACAGAAAACTCCGAATGAACATTTTGGCCAACTCAATACATATGAGTATGTGTGTATCTAAGTCTGGGTCTGTGTGTGCATACAGACACAGAATACATATATACACACACATACATACATATATACACACATATGTATATATAAAACAAGAATAAAAGCTGTTGGTACTTTCTGAGGATTAATAGACAAAACTTTCTAAGTAAAATGTAATTGTTGTTCAGTTGCCCAGCTCTCCTGTCCTTCACTATGTCCTGGAGTTTGCTCAAATTCATGTCCATTGAGTTGGTGATACTATCTAACCATCTCATCCTCTGTCGCCCTTTTCTCCTCTTGCCTTCAATCTTTCCCAGTGTCAGGGTCTTTTCCAATGAGTCAGCTCTTTGCATCAGGTGGCCAAAGTATTGGAGCTTCAGCATAAGTGTTTCCAATGAGTATTTAGGATTGATTTCCTTTAGGATTGATGGGTTTGATCTCCTTGCTGTCCCCGGAACCTTCAAGAGTCTTCTCCAACACCACAATTTGAAAGCACCAGTTTTTTGGTCCTCAGCCTTCTTTTTGGTCCAGCTCTCACAAATAGCCTTGGCTTACTCAAGATCATGTTTCTGAGTATCAAGTGAGGACCTATTTTATATTTTGAGACATATCTGGAGACAGTTGTCAACATAGCACAGTAGTTTTTGGAATATTTCTATTTGGAGATGCAGAGGTACAGAAAACTTGACTGCCATTTTTGTGTTAACCAACTGAAGCAAATACGAAATCCAGACATGTGATTTAGTGAACAAAAAGTAATGGAGGTAGGAAAGATCGTAACCCAGTAGTAATCCAGAGAGCTTATTTTAGTTTAGCATTTAACTCCTCCTTTGTACTGCCTAAACCTTTGTCTGCTACACTTTTATCATCCTGACCTTTGCATCTTTGCCTGGCAAGTGTCCTCACAGTCTTTCTGCTGAGGTTACTTGTCTGGTGTCATATCAATACTTGTTGCCATCCCTTGTATATTTTCTATAACTTGCTATAGAACTCAGAAGGGTGGTTCTTGTCTGGAAGCCAAATTTTTGTGTTTATTTTTGCTGAAAACAGATTTTTACTTAAAAGATAGTTTAAAGTGTATATGTAATCATTTCATCATTCTGACACAAATATTTTCATTTTTCTGGCTCCCTTATGCTCTCTGTTTTATTTTGCATGGTTGGAGTTATGTCTGTTTTAATATTTAATATAAAGACATTCCTATTGTCATAATGTCTTCATTATTATAATTTCATTTGCTACATAACAGCTCATTTGCTACTTATTTTCTTGTAAGACTTTTTTTTTTTTTTAGTGTTTTCTGTGTTTCTTTTCTAGCTAGTGCATATTAGCATGCTTCCAATGAGTTTGAGAGAACGCCAGGAGATAGGGGAGGACAGGGAAGCCTGGCATGTTGCAGTCCATGGGGTCGCAGAGACTTGGGACACAGCTAGTGACCGAACAACAAAGTATTTGAAATTTTAATGCAAGTATTAATGTTATTAGTTATCTTCACGCATGATTTTTTTCTCTTATATAATCCCCTATGAATATGTGTGTGGTATATATTTGTCTATATATGGCATATGTATGTATATAGCATATAGCTATATATGTGTACATGTACAGATATGACATATACATGTGCGTGTATGGCATATATGTGTATATAACATACAGTTACTATGTGTATATGTATACATATAACAAACTGTGAAAGACAGTGAGAATTACTTCATTATTCAGAATCAACAGTAGGAAAGCCCAGAGTTATATTGGGTAGCTGCTAATTCAAACTTTACGGTTTGCTTTTCTCTGTAACATGCCATGTTGTTAGTGTGATGTAACCTTAGGTTACTCTTTTTACATTTCATATTTGTACATGAAAGTTAAAAAATACTATATAAAATAAAGAAATAAGATATATTTGATAGTTCAAAGATTTATATTGAAAATCATTCTTTCTTAAATAATAAGCATATATGAACTTCAAGAATGGTATGGAATCTACTTTAGTGTGGTAATATTTCAAATAGTTAAACATGTATCCTTAGAGTCTTTTCTCTGTAATAGTTACCTGGATATAGCTTGTGTAAAGCACAGAATATGCTGAAGTTTGTTGTGGGGGTGTTCAAGCATATTATATGTCTGACTTTTGGCTTGTCACAACTGGAAATAGATTGAATACTGCTTAATCATTTTATATTTATAGCTTAAAAAATATGAGTCTCTATGTATATGTATGCATGTATATATAGCTATAGTTGTGTCTATTTCTGGATCTTAGTTCTTACTAAGTTTATAGATTTTGAAATTCCATCATTATGCTGTTACTGTTGTTGCCTGAATACTTAAGGATTCTATTTCTAGTATTCAGAACTGAAGCTCTTCATTATGATGGTGCTTTAGTGTTTTTAGGGCATTCTAAAATTTTTTTCTTCACATGAGATAAATTGTGTATTATTCCTTTTGTTTAGCCGAAATGTTTTATTTTCCATTTTCCACATGCTTCCTCCGTCGGGTACACAGTAAAAGCTGTGTTTATACCTCTGAGTTTTCCCTCACTTGCCCTGGGCTCTTGCCTTCCAGCCGCCTTTGCAGATATGCAAATTTCAGGGCTTCAGCACTGTCTGGAGCCTAGGCGCTGGGGAGTTTGTGTGGGTTCAGGTAAAGTCCTTCATTTCCAGTGGCTCCTGAACAGAGGAAAAAAGAAGAGAGTAGTGTGAAGAATAAAATGTCAGATCTTTAAAAATACCTGGTTTGAAATTTGAGTCCTTTAAAGGAATCATTGTGGTCATATTGTAGTATTTATTTATTTTTCTGCTTTGATGGTTGTTTCTTCAGGAAATGCCCACAGTCCTCCTCCTTCACCAGCTGGCTCAGCAGGAAGGCGCGTGGACCATACTTCCGTTGTTACCGCAGTACGTTGCCCATGAAATGTGCTCATCATTGGCATCTCTGCCCGACACTCGTAGGCTCCCTTGTTTTCTCACTAAGTGTGTTTTTCTCCGAGAGTTAGCAAGTAAAGTCATTGGATTCTATGACTGCTCCCTTAATCAGATTTCTTAATAATTGATTCTTAATTGTGAATAGCTTTTATTTTCAAATGTTTCTTTCTTAAAGGATATAATGTCAGTATATTTGATATTTTGAGACTGATTTTGAGATCTATTGAGCTGGGGTTTGTCATGGAAAAAGTTAACTTGAACTCTGGCTGTTCCATAAACCAGTAGTATCTGGCTTTTCTATTAATATAAGCTGAAACTATACATGGAAGAAAAACATAGGGGAAAAAAATTCAGATTTCTTGCTATTTTGTATGTCCTTTATTTGCTTCCTGCTTTCTCTTCCTTAATAAGTTTTAAACCTTGTTGTAAACTCACTTGATAAAAATGATTACTAGAATCTTTCTTTTTCTCAGCTTTTCTGTAATATATAGCAGAAATTCATCATGGATTTTCTTCTGTGAAGAAGAGACAAGAATACAAATTGTACAGCTCTTAGAAACACTCAGAAGATATGACCCATCAAAGGTAAATACAACTTCAAGTATTTTTATTTTGCATGGAGAAAGTGCTTAAAGGAAGTTTAATTTTGATTAAGAGGTTTTTCAGTCTAATAAAAACACTTAATTTAAAATTAAGAGGAATAAAATAGGCCGCTCGCATCCTGTGATATGGAGCATATTCTATGGAATGTGTACCTCTCTCAATAAACTTGCTTTAACTTTAAAGAAAAAAGAATGAAATAGCAGTTAAATATCTGGAAGCAGTGTTAAATAATTCTCTTTGAGGTTCGGAGCTATCAGACAGATGGAACTTACAATGAGCCATTTTTAAATGGGAAAAAAAAAACCACTTTGTTTTACCAGTTTTAGAGAATTAAGAAAACTATAAACCAGAGTTAATAAATACTTTTAAATTGGTTATTTCTCTTCATCAACAATGACCACATATTGTTTTAGGTAAGAAATAACTTTCTGAGTGCCAGCTGTCTATTGGGCACCTATGATAGCAGGAGCCTGGACGGACAGACAAGGGTCTTGACTGGATGGATGGTGCAGAGCAGGGAGTGATGGACCATTGAAGAAGCAGTTACAGTTAAAAGTGAGACATCTTTTAAGGGAAACACTGGGCTTGTTAGAAGCAACACAGCAGGGCATCAGATCTTATCTGGGAAGGTCATTACATAATGTGACATTTAACCTGAGTCCCATGGAGTGAGTAGGAGTTAACGGGAGAGAGAGCTCTAGGCAGAGGGAACAGTGTCTGAGAAGGTCTGGAGGTGAGACAGATACGCCTTGTGAGAAAACTTCACTCCGTCTTCATATTTTAACGTTTTATCTCATGCAGATAAGATGTTGCAAATGGATCATGTTTACCTCTAAGTTCTGAGTGCTGGACACAGTGTTTAACACTTACTAGGTGATCAGTAGATGTGTGTGTGTGTGTGTGTGTGTGTGTGCGTGCGTGTGCATCTATGCTCAGTCGTGTCTGACTCTTTGCAACCTCATGGACGGTAGCCTGACAGACTCCTCTGTCCATGGGATTTCCCAGGCAAGAATACTGGGGTGGGTTGCCACGCTCTCCTCCAGGGGATCTTCCTGACCCAGGGATCAAACCTGCGTCTCCTGTGTCTCCTGCATTGGCAGGTGGATTCTTTACCACTGAGCCACCTGGGAAGCCCTAAATATTTCTGTAGGACTGAGTAGCTCTGAAATGTCAGCTGTCCTGCTGGACTACGTGCAGTGTCTCTGGAGGTTCACAGGCAGCTCTGGAGCTTTGTGGAGAGTAAATTAGGCTGTTCAGTTCTCTTGGAGAAGCCCAGGTTACGCTCTCATCAATTTATGGGATTCTTTCAATGTGGAATAAGCAGCATCGGGCCCTTTCTGGTACTGCTATACACCCGCCCCACCCCTGTTCTGCTGCCCACTCCAGAAGTGAATCAGATTCAGTGAGGGTACGGAAAAGGAGCCGTGGCTTCTGGTGCCCGCGGGGTTTGTTGTTGTGGACACACACAGAATTGGGCAATGGTGACCATTAGGTTGGTTTCTCAAACGCTGGAAAGTTTGTTACTACCATAAAACCACTGGTCTTGATGCTTTTTAAATGCTGTGAGGGCCCATTATAATTTCTCTTCATGCTTTTGAGTTCTGGGAAAACACAGATATAATTCAATGAGAAGGTTGTTAGGTTAAAAAAATAATTCCTTCAAAGGAGAGATTTATGAATGTGTCTCATCCCATCTTTTCAGATGGTGCTGAGCAGGGTCTATGTGCCTTGTGCCATGTTTCATGTAAAACATTTGTTAGGCATTTTATGTTTTCCTTTGACTTGAGAAAAACCTCCCAGCTCTTTTTTGGAATGTAGGAGTTTTAATCGCCTCCTAGTGTTCGCTTCACCTGGAGATTATTTTTTCCATTATCCATAGCTCTAATTCTGTACAGAAGATGGTGACTCACTGTACTTTTTAATGAAAATTGGAATGATAAATTTTAAAGTTCAGAGCAAGTTCATGAAAAGCAGGTACAGAACTGAGGTAAAATAAGACATTTTCTCTTTTTTGAGCTCTAGCACATGAAAAAAAGTCGAGGATGTTTTATTTCATTAAAAACTAGCACTAAGGAATAAAAATTACATGATGTTGAAGTTAGCTCAAACCAGTGTTTTTTTCCCCCGACCATATGAAATTTTAGGAAAAAAGTATAAAGCAAACCTGGTTTTGATACTGACACAGATAAACTACATTAAAATAATATGTGTTACAGTGTCATTATTTTGTTGGATTCTGATTGTTTCCCTTCAATATCTTGTCATTCTCACTAATCAAATTTATGCTGTTATACAGTATTTTAAATGAAAAACTTTAGTCTTTATTAAAGTAATTAATCTCTGTTAATTGCCTTTCTGGGTGATTTCTATAAATTTCTATATCTTATTGAAGTCTTTCTGTTTTTTTTTTTTTTTCCCTACAGTATGCTTTTATTATGTGTGCATTTGCTGAAATGTCTTTAAGTTTTAATTCTTAGTAGAGGTAAAACATGAGTGCTGGCAAAGAGTAATTCTAAGATACTAATAGAACACTGAGTTATTCTTTTACAGTTTGTCTTAATAGTCTTTATTAAGACGCCATTAAGAACATCATTGGGCTTCCCTGGTAGCTCAGCTGGTAAAGAATCCACCTGCAGTGCGGGAGACCTGGATTCGATCCCTGGGTTGGGAAGATCCCCTGGAGAAGGGAATGGCTATGCATTCCAGTATTCTGGCCTGGAGGATTCCATGGACTGTATAGTCCATGGGGTCGCAAAGAGTTGGACATGACAGGGAGTGCTTCTTCACAGAATAGGTGTTAGTTTCTCTCCTAGAGTAGTTTACAACATGCGTCTGTGCTGAGTTGCTCCGTTGTGTCCGACTCTGCGACCCCAAGGACTGCAGCCCGCCAGGCTCCTCTGTCTGTGTGGATTCTCCAGGCAAGACAAGAATGGTGGAGTGGGCTGCCATGCCCTTCTCCAGGGGATTTTCCCCACCCAGATCGAACACAGGTCTCCCGCATTGCAGGAGGATTCTTTAGTGTCTGAGCCACCAGGGAAGCCCTTTACAGTAGAACCCCCCACAAAAATATTGAAAAACAGTCTTATATACTAGATAGCCAAACACTGCTATTAATCATTAAAATATAAAAACGTGTTCTGCATAAATTTATGTTTGGAACAGGAGATTATAACAGTGAAAGATTATTGAGAAAGGTGCTAAAATATACTGAAAATTGAAATGATAAACTTATCATTTATTTATGATGAAGTGTTTCTTTTCTTTAAACAAGCTATATTTACACGGTATGTTAAATGTGATGATTTTCATGTTGGTTAATGTTTAGTCATTTGAATTTTTAAGAAGATGTTGAATTTTCTATCTTAAGCCAAGGTTATTTGCTTTATAATTACTTCCCTTGCCCAGTGGTGACTTCATATATCCATAAAGTGTTGGGAAGAAATCCTTGGGTGGAACTAGGAACCTAGACACTGTTACGTGTCTACTTTCACGTCGGCTCATTTATGACTTGTTGCTGAACTGACCCAGACTGAGACGGGGAGGTGTTTGAAATACAGCCATGAGCAGAAGAGGACTCTTAGGAGACAGCACTGTCTCTCTCCTGCTTTTATTTTCTGATAAGGAATAGGGAGTGAGGTCATGATGGCTGGATAACAGAAAATACTACCAAGCTTTAGAACTTCGGGTACTTGATTTAAACAATTCTGCTGATGTTTCTTTAATGGTTGCCTTTGAAAGCTCTCCCAGGATTGGTGCATCATTTAACACAAAACTCAGAGCACCTGGGACAGGTGAGGTAGCCTGCAGATACAATGGCGAGCGAAATGGACACCACCCCAGGTCACAAGGAGGGAGTGTTCATAATTATGCAGGGGAGTTGGGCAATAGGCAGACCTGAAATACTGCATCAGATGGTAGTAAGTGCTGTGGAGAAAAAGAACACAAAATGAGAGGGATGCCGGATAGACTGGGGGTGGACTTCCTTCTCTGTTTAGGGTATTTGGGAAGAACTTCACAGCTCACGTCAGCTTGAGCCACGTGTGAAGGAGCCAAGGGAGTGAGTTTCTTGCTCTCTGATCCTGTGCCCGTGGCCCATGTACCCAGCAGGAGCTGCAGACTCACCTGGTTCAAACATGAACTCTGCATTCCCCTCTGTTCCTCTTCCACCTCAGTCTCCCGCATCTCAGAAATGGCATCCCTGTCTATCAGCCTTTCCCTTCTCCAGCAGATCTTCCCAACCCAGGAATCGAACGGGGGTCTCCTGCTTTGCAGGCGGATTCTTTACCAGCTTCAGCTACCAGCTGAAGCCCTGGTATCTCTTGTATTGGGGCTGGCCAAAAAGTTCGTTTGGGTTTTTCTGTACAAACTCAAACTTCTTGGCCCACCCAATATTGTTAATGTCTGATATTCACTTAAATTCCTAATTTTAGCTATTGCATTATTCATTTTTAGAATTTCTATCTGGCTCTTGTTTATGGGTTCTAGTTCTTTGGTAAAAATCATCTTTTCATCTATTTTCTTAACCATGTTAACTATAGTTTAACTGCAAAATCTTATTTATGAAGCTCTAGTTCTTATTTTTCTGTTTTTGGTGTGGTCCTGTTTCTTGGCGTGCAGGGTTAATTTTCACTAAATGTCAGCTATTTGATGTGAAAAACTGAAGAGACTGTGGGTGGTATCCCTTCCAACAGGAAGATTTTATCTTCTTCGGGGTTGTAAACCTTGTTTGGGCATGTTTGTTTACAGACTTCCCTTATCTGTAGACCCTTTTCCCCAGTAGACCCTGTACTCCAGCCTTGGGCTCCCAGAACTATTGTTGAAGTTTTCCTCTGCTTAGATTTTGGCCACTTCACTGCTGTTTTCCACTTGGTTCTTGTGTTTTCCTCTTGGTTTTTGTGTAGCTGAGGAGTTGAAGGGAGATAGCAGGCAGGATTTTGGCATCACTCCTTTGGGATCTGCATAAACCTCTGCCTTCGTGCAGCCTCCGGCTCCGGCTCTGTCTGCCTCCATGCAGGAGTCCGCAGGTGCCGCTCTCTGCTCTGTGCTGTCCTTTGCTCCTGTTGTTCATTCGCTCAGTCGTGTCCAACTCTGTGACCCCATGGACTGCAGCATGCCAGGCTTCCCTGTCCATCATCAACTCCTAGAGCTTGCTCAAACTCATGTCCGTTGAGTCGGTGATGCCATCCAACCATCTCGTCCTCTGTCATCCCCTTCTCCTCCTGCCTTCCATCTTTCCCAGCATCCGGGTCTTTTCAAATGAGTCAGCTCTTTGCATCAGGCGGCCAAAGTATTGGAGCTTCAGCATCAGTCCTTCCAATTTAATATTCAGGGTTGATTTCCTTTAGGATTGATGGGTTTGATCTCTTTGCTGTCCAAGGGATTCAAGAGTCTTCTCCAGCACCACAGTTCGAAAACATCAGTTCTTTGGTGCTCAGCCTTCTTTATGATCCAACTGTCACATCTGTACATGACTACTGGAAAAACCATAGCTTTGACTATATGGACCTTTATCGGCAAAGGGATGTCTCTGCTTTAATACATTGTCTAGGTTTGTCATAGCTTTTCCTTTGCTCTGAGAACCAGCAAATTCCTCGAGGGTAAAGAAGATGAATATGAGATTCCCATGGGTGGGTTCCCCTGCTCTCTGGGATGTTAACCCTCACATCCTGTTTGCCTCTGTTGCTTTCCGATGCCGTCAATCATTTGCTCTCAGAATTTCTCCAGCTTTTGTACTTGTTCTTGGTGGAAGAGCAGGTCTGACCCAGGCTGTTCTCTTGTGACATATGAACCCTGGTCTCTCTTCAGCTTCTCTTTCGTACCTTGTTTCCCATATCCTGTATCTTCCAGCCACACTAGACTAAATTTCTTCATTAAATGTATATCAAGTGTTTTTTTTCCCACTTCAGGGACTTTATATCAACTGCCTCACCTGTTCTTCCCCAGATGTGTGCTCAGCTTAGTGATATTAAAGCTGAGTTCAACGGTTATCTCCTAAGAGGTTCCCTCTCTTTCCAGGGTGGTCCCCGTAACTCTGTTTTATTTTCATTGTAGCACATGCAGTCACTATCTGGACTCATTTTATTTTCCTGCTTGCTTTCTGTCCCCCCACTTTTGTATAAGCTGTGTTCCCACCTGATATGGGATAAATGTTAAATGTTAATTGATGACACATGATAAATGTTAATTGAATGAATGAATAAAATAAGCACTGATTCTGGAAAGAATTTTCTGTTTTCTCCTTCCTCTCATCTTTCAAGCACCAGGGGGTGGGGACAGCTCTGCAGCCGTGGGCTCCATGCTGGCTCCTGCCATGTCACTCATGGCTCTTTCCTGACCCCTAATACCTGGGAGAGTTACAATCCCTGTGGCAAATAAACTTCCTTGAATTATCCTAATTTGAGTGTGTCATCTTTCAGCCTACTGACTCTGCTTTGGTCAGTAAAAATAATCGAACCCAGGTCTCCCACATTGCAGGCACATCCTTTACCAGCTGAGCCACAAAGGGAAGCCCAAGAGTGCTGGAGTGGGTATCCTATCCCTTCTCCAGCGGATCTTCCCAACCCAGGAATCAAACCAGGGTCTCTTGCATTGCAGGCGGATTCTTTACCAACTGAGCTATCAGGGAAGCCAGTAAAAGTAAATTAGTATATAAATTTCTACATTTGATTGTTTTTATATTCAAATTGTATTCATAGAATATCACTTTGTTCCTAAATTCATTAAATAAATGTTGAACTAAACAAAAAAAAGGAACAGTTTTCTTTAATAGTATTTTGATAGGAAATATTCTATAAAATAACATTTTTATGTTTATAATATAATGATGACTAACATTTTGTTCATCCTGATGGTATGATCTTAAATTGCTTTCTTCATAGACAAAGATTATTACGTATTCATTATCATATGAGTATTATATTTTTGTTAAAATTCTTTGAAAATATACAATCTGTGCTTATACTCTATCACTCAGAATATTTTACTAAAACTAGTGGTACTCATTTGTTTTGGCTCTTGCATGAATGACTTTTTAAACATTTTTTCTATCTTTTATTTAACAGGAATGGTTTTTAGGAAAAGCATTACATGACGAAGAATCTACAATAATTCACCATTATGCCTTTTCTGAAAATCCTACAGTTTTTAAATATCCAGACTTGGCTGCCGGCTGGGCCCTTAGTATCCCACTGGTAAACAAGTAAGAATTTATTAGACATTCTTTTCATTTTGTGTATGAATCGACTTTTATTTCGCTGAGTCTCGTAACTGGTGGACCTGAGTGAGCTTTTCAGCAGAGGCAGCGAGTGGAAGAGCAGGGGGACGGGCGGCAGGAGCCAGACACAGAGGCGCCATCCCGTCCCCGTCCTGTCTCAGGCTGCTGTGTGCTTCTGCTTCCTCACCTGCTGCAAAATGAGGTGAATGATGAGCTGTGAGACTAAGGCGGGCACACGAGGGCTCAGGACTCTACACCCAGGAGGGGGCTGTCAGTGGACCTGGTGATCTCCAGGCGTGACTTCGTCAGTAAGGAAATGAATCCGCAGCATGCCTGTGGGGCTGGGTTGATGGCTGGTTATGTGCATGGATATATACACGAGTTTAAACGGGGCCTGGGCAGAAGATGCTGTAGATAATCGTACCTGGCTATTTGTGTGATAATCCCAGTGATGCTTTTGTGATGTGAAAGGAGAAGGTAAATTGTAACTCAGGGGAAATATGGCTGTTGACAGCCCTCTTAACCTAAATAATTCAGATTATTTGTGAGTTTTTGTTCTTTCAGGAATGGAGAGTTGATAATGCAGTTGTGGTTTTTATTTCTGCAAAAGATTAAAGTGTTTCTATTATTTCTTACACTAAGTGCCCTGTTTCTAGAGGTTGGAGCCCTGAAAAGCTTTTTAGCCCATTGTAGATGTACAAGGTAGTAGATATGATGCCATCCGTGGTTGCCCAAAACTTCTGGACTGCTCCCTTGACATTTGAAATTTCTTTACAGTGTAATACTCTCCTTTGCAGTGTAAATGTAAGTGGCAGCAAAGTCCTCAGAGTGGATGAAAGGAATATTGTTGCTGGAATTGAAAGGGGAGATTGGTGCAGGAGTTCCACAGTGTTATTCAAGAGTCTGGTTCTCTCGTTCTCTCTGGCTTAGCGCACAGCATCATTTCATCCTAAATCCGTTTCACTTTGTGGTTTTAAGGCAGTAAGAGCTATGTGTTTCTTATCCGTGTCCAGCAGGAGAGAGCCTCTAACCGTGGAGTATGCTAATCCTTAGTCTATAGTTGTGCGTTTGTGTCAAGTTGCTACAGTCATGTCTGACTCTTTGAGACTTTATGGACCAAGGCCCGCCAGGCTGCTCTGTCCATAGGATTCTCCAGGCACAAATACTGGAGTGGGTTGCCATTTCCTTCTCCAGGGGATCTTCCCGACCCAGGGATTGAACCCGAATCTCTTAGGCCCTGCACCTGGGACATCTCTAGTTGGATCGTGTCCAATTAAAGTTGATGGGGACAACTTAAGGCGTCTACAACCTCTGGACCGTGAACAGCTGCCAGGGAACTTTAGGGCATCAGTTGGGATCAAAATGACTCTGACTCTGGAGACCTCTTTATTGACCTAAAAAATTAATCAAAATCAGAATTCTCTTAGAAGGCTCTGTATTGTGTGGTTAGCCAACAGCGCCCACTGCAGGAGTGTTTATTCCCTGTGTCTGCTTTCCTTGACTGATGAATCAGTAGGTAGGGCAATGATTTATAGTTACTTATGAATTTCTTCTTTGCTTTTTGCTTCTCTTCTTCTCACAGCTATTTGTAAGGCCTTCTCAGACAACAGTTTTGCCTTTTTGCATTTCTTTTCCATGGGGATGGTCTTAATCCCTGTCTCCTGTACAATGTCACGAACCTCTGTCCATGGTTCATCAGGCACTCTGTCTATCAGATCTAGTCCCTTAAATCTATTTCTCACTTCCACTGTATAGTTATAAGGGATTTGATTGAGGTCATACCTGAATGGTCTAGTGGTTATCCCTACTCTCTTCAGTTTAAGTCTGAATTTGGCAATAAGGAGTTCATGATCTGAGCCACAGTCAGCTCCAGGTCTTGTTTTTGCTGACTGTATAGAGCTTCTCCATCTTTGGCTGCAAAGAATATAATCAATCTGCTTTCGGTGTTGGCCATCTGGTGATGTCCATGTGTAGTCTTCTCTTGTGGTGTTGGAAGAGGGTGTTTGCTATGACCAGCGCGTTCTCTTGGCAAAATTCTATTAACCTTTGCCCTGCTTCATTCCGTACTCCAAGGCCAGATTTGCCTGTTACTCCAGGTGTTTCTTGATTTCCTACTTGTGCATTCCAGTTCCCTATAATGAAAAGGACATCTTTTTTGGGTGTTAGTTCTAAAAGGTCTTGTAGGTCTTCATAGAACCATTCAACTTCGGCTTCTTCAGCGTTACTGGTTGGGGCATAGGCTTGGATTACCGTGATATTGAATGGTTTGCCTTGGAAACGAACAGAGATCATTCTGTCGTTTTTTGAAACTGCATCCAAGTACTGCATTTCGAACTCTTTTGTTGACCGTGATGGCTACTCCATTTCTTCTAAGGGGTTCCTGCCCACAGTAGTAGATATAATGGTCATCTGAGTTAAATTCACCCATTCCAGTCCATTTTAGTTCGCTGATGCCTAGAATGTCGACATTCACTCTTGCCATCTCCTGTTTGACCACTTCCAATTTGCCTTGATTCATGGACCTAACATTCCAGGTTCCTATGCATATTGCTCTTTACAGCATCGGACCTTGCTTCTATCACCAGTCCCATCCACAACTGGGTATTGTTTTTGCTTTGACTCCATCCCTTCTTTCTTTTTGGAGATATTTCTCCACTGATCTCCAGTAGCATATTGGGCACCTACCGACCTGGGTAGTTTGTCTTTCAGTGTCCTATCATTTTGCCTTCTCATACTCTTCATGGGGTCCTCAAGGCAAGAATACTGAAGTGGTTTGCCATTCCCTTCTCCAGTGGACCACATTCTGTCAGACCTCTCCACCATGACCTGACCGTCTTGGGTGGCCCCACACGGCATGACTTAGTTTCATTGAGTTAGACAAGGCTGTGGTCCTGTGATCAAGTTGGCTAGTTTTCTGTGATTATAGTTTTAGTGTGTCTGCCGTCTGATGCCCTCTCACAGCACCTACCGTCTTACTTGGGTTTCTCTTACCTTCCACCTGGGGTATCTCTTCATGGCTGCTCCAGCTGCGACGGACTGTGCAGAAGCATGCTGGCTGCGACGGTTACAAATAGCTGTGAAAAGAAGAGAAGCAAAAAGCAAAGGAGAAAAGCAAAGATATTCCCATTTGAATGCAGAGTTCCAAAGAATAGCCAGGAGAGAAAGAAAGCCTTCCTTAGCGATCAATGCAAAGAAATAAAGGAAAACAACAATGGGAAAAACTAGAGATCTCTTCAAGAAATAGAGATACCAAGGGAACATTTCATGCAAAGATGGGCTCAATAAAGGACAGAAATGGTATGGACCTAACAGAAGCAAAAGATATTAAGAAGAGGTGGCAAGAATACACAGAAGAACTGTACAAAAAAGAACTTCATGACCCAGATAATCACAATGGTCTGATCACTCACCTCGAGGCAGACATCCTGGAATGTGAAGTCAAGTGGGCCTTAGGAAGCATCAGTATGAACAAAGCTAGTGGATATGATGGAATTCCAGTTGAGCTATTTCAAATCCTGAAAGTTGATGCTGTGAAAGTGCTGCACTCAATATGCCAGCAAATTTGGAAAGCTCAGCAGTGGCCACAGGACTGGAAAAGGTCCGTTTTCATTCCAATCCCAAAGAAAGGCAATGCCAAAGAATGCTCAAACTACTGCACAATTGTACTCATCTCATACGCTAGTAAAGTAGTGCTCAAAATTCTCTAAGCCAGGCTTCAGCAAGATGTGAACCAAGAACTTCCAGATGTTCAAGCTGGTTTTAGAAAAGGCAGAGGAACCAGAGATCAAAGTGCCAATATCCGCTGGATCATCAAAAAAAGCAAGAGAATTCCAGAAAAACATCTATTTCTGCTTTATTAACTGCGCCAAAGCCTTCGACTATGTGGGTCACAATAAATTGTGGAAAATTCTGAAAGAGATGGGAATACCAGACCACCTGACCTGCCTCTTGAGAAACCTGTATGCAGGTCAGGAAGCAACAGTTAGAACTGGACATGGACCAACAGACTGGTTCCAAATAGGAAAAGGAGTATGTCAAGGCTGTATATTGTCACCCTGCTTATTTAACTTCTATGCAGAGTACATCATGAGAAACGCTGGGCTGGAAGAAGCACAAGCTAGAATTAAGATTGCCAGGAGAAATATCAATAACCTCAGATAAGCAGATGACACCACCCTTATGGTAGAAAGTGAAGAGGAACTAAAAAGCCTCTTGATGAAAGTGAAAGAGGAGAGTGAAAAAGTTGGCTTAAAGCTCAACATTCAGAAAACTAAGATCATGGCATCTGGTCCCATCACCTCATGGCAAATAGATGGGGAAACAGTGGAAACAGGGTCAGACTTTATTTTTTGGAGCTCCAAAATCACTGCAGATGGTGACTGCAGCCATGAAAATTAAAAGACGCTTACTCCTTAAAAGGAAAGTTATGACCAACCTAGATAGCACATTAAAAAGCAGAGACATTACTTTGCCAACAAAGGTTCATCTGGTCAAGACTATGGTTTTTCCAGTGGTCATGTATGGATGTGAGAGTTGGACTGTGAAGAAAGCTAATGCCGAAGAATTGATACTTTTGAACTGTGGTGTTGGAGAAGACTCTTGAGAGTCCCTTGGACTGCGAGGAGATCCAACCAGTCCATCCTAAAGGAGATCAGTCCTGGGCGTTCATTGGAAGGACTGATGCTGAAGCTGAAACTCCAATACTTTGGCCACCTCATGCGAAGAGTTGACTCATTTGAAAAGACCCTGATGCTTGGAGGGATCGGGGGCAGGAGGAGAAGGGGACGACAGAGGATGAGATGGCTGGATGGCATCACCAATTCGATGAACGTGAGTTTGAGTAAACTCCGGGGTTTGTGATGGATAGGGAGGCCTGGCGTGCTGCGATTCATGGGGTCGCAAAGAGTCTGACACGACTGAGCGACTGAACTGAATGAATTTCTTCTGCTCAGTTCAGTTCAGTTGCTCAGTCGTGTCCAACTCTTTGGGACCCCATGGACTGCAGCACGTCAGGCCTCCCTGTCAATCACCAACTCCCAGAGTTTACTCAAACTCACATCCATTGAGTCGGTGATGCCATCCAGCCATCTCATCCTCTGTTGTTCCCTGCTCCTCCTCCCCCCAGTCCCTCCCAGCGTCAGGGTCTTTTCAAATGAGTCAACTCTTCGCATCAGGTGGCCAAAGGAATGGGGTTTCAGCTTCAACATCATTCCTTCCAATGAACATTCAGGACTGATTTCCTTTAGGATGGACCAGTTGGATCTCCTTGCAGTTCAAGGGACTCTTAAGAGTCTTCTCCAACACCACAGTTCAAAAGCATCAATTCTTCGGCTCTCAGCTTTCTTTATAGTCCAACTCTCACATCCATACATGACTACTGGAAAAGCCATACGCTTGACTAGATTGACCTTTGTTGACAAAATAATGTCTCTGCTTTTTAATGTGCTGTCTAGGTTGGTCATAACTTTTCTTCCAAGGAGTAAGTGCCTTTTTATTTCATGGCTGCAATCACCATCTGCAGTGATTTTGGAGCCCCCAAAAGAGAAGTCTGCCACTGTTTCCACTGTTTCTCCATCTATTTGCTATGAAGTGATGGGACCAGATGCTGTGATCTTTGTTTTCTGAATGTTGAGCTTTAAGCAAACTTTTTCACTCTCCTCTTTCACTTTCATAAAGAGCCTCTTTAGTTCTTCTTCACTTTCTGCCATAAGAGTGGTGTCATCTGTATATCTGAGGTTATTGATATTTCTCACAGAAATCTTGATTCCAGCTTGTGTTCTTCCAGCCCAGCATTTCTCATGATGTACTCTGCATATAAGTTAAATAAGCAGGGTGACAATATACAGCCTTGACATACTCCTTTTCCTATTTGGAACCAATATGTTGGTCCAATGTCCAGTTCTAACTGTTGCTTCTTCACCTGCATACAGATTTCTCAAGAGGCAGGTCAGGTGGTCTGGTATTCCTATCTCTTTGAGAATTTTCCATAGTTTATTGTGGTCCACACAGTCAAAGGCTTTGGCATAGTCAATAAAGCGAAATAGATGATTTTCTGAAACTCTCTTGCTTTTTCGATGATCCAGCAGATGTTGGCAATTTGATCTCTGGTTCCTCTGCTTTTTCTAAAACCAGTTTAAACATCTGGAAGTTCACAGTTCACGTACTATTGAATCCTGGCTTGGAGAATTTTGAGCATTACTTTGCTAGCGTGTGAGATGAGTGCAATTGTGCAGTAGTTTGAGCGTTCTTTGGCATTGCCTTTCTTTGGGATTGGAATGAAAACGGACCTTTTCCAGTCCTGTGGCCACTGCTGAGCTTTCCAAATTTGCTGGCATATTGAGTGCAGCACTTTCACAGCATCAACTTTCAGGATTTGAAATAGCTCAACTGGAATTCCATCACCTCCACTAGCTTTGTTTGTAGTGATACTTCCTAAGGCCCACTTGACTTCACATTCCAGGATGTCTGGCTCTAGGTGAGTGGTCACACCATCGTGATTATCTGGGTTGTGAAGGTCTTTTTTATACAGTTCTTCTGTGTATTCTTGCCACCTCTTCTTAATATCTTCTACTTCTGTTAGGTCCATACCATTTCTGTCCTTTATTGAGCCCATCTTTGCATGAAATGTTCCCTTGGTATCTCTGATTTTCTTGAAGAGATCTCTAGTCTTTCTCATTCTGTTTTTTCCGTCTATTTCTTTGCAATGATCAGTGAGGAAGGCTTTCTTATCTCTCTTTGCTGTTCTTTGGAACTCTGCATTCATGGGTACATCTTTGCTTTTCTCCTTTGCTTTTTGCTTCTCTTCTTTTCACAGCTATTTGTAAGGCCTCCTCAGACAGCCATTTTTGCATTTCTTTTTCTTGGGGATGGTCTTGATTTCTGTCTCCTGTACAATGTCACAAACCTCCATCCATAGTTTATCAGGCACTATGTCTATCAGATCTAGTCCCTTAAATCTATTTCTTACTTCCACTGTATAATTGTAAGGGATTTGATTTAGGTCATACCTGAATGGTCTAGTGGTTTTCCCTACTTTCTTCAATTTAAGTCTGAATTTAGCAATAAGGAGTTCATGATCTGAGCCACAGTCAGCCCCCGGTCTTGTTTTTGCTGACTGTATAGAGCTTCTCCATCTTTGGCTGCAAAGAATATAATCAATATAATTTTGATATTGACTGTCTGGTGATGTCCATGTGTAGAGTCTTCTCTTGTGCTGTTGGAACAGGGTGTTATGACTAGTGTGTTCTCCTGGCAAAACTCTATTAGCCTTTGTCCTGTTTCATTCTGTACTCCAAGGCCAAATTTGCCTGTTACTCCAGGTGTTTCTTGACTTCCTACTTTTGCATTCCAGTCCCTATAATGAGAAGGACATCTTTTTTGGGTGTTAAGTCTAGAAGGTCTTGTAGGTCTTCATAGAACTGTTCAACCAGCATTACTGGTTGGGGCATAGACTTGGATTACTGTGATATTGAATGGTTTGCCTTGGAAATGAACAGAGATCATTCTGTCATTTTTTGAAACTCCATCCAAGTACTGCATTTTAGACTCTTTTGTTGGCTATGATGGCTACTCCATTTCTTCTAAGGGATTCTTGTCCACAGTAGTAGATATAATGGTCAGCTGAGTTAAATTCACCCATTCCAGTCGATTTTAGCTCACTTTTTCCTAAAAAATCGACATTTACTCTTGCCATCTGTTTGATCACTTCCAATTTGCCTTGATTCATGGATCTAACATTCCAGGTTCCTATAGCAATATTACTCTTTACAGCATTGGACCTTGCTTTCTTCACCAGTCACATCCACAACTGGGTGTTGTTTTTCTTTGGTTCCATCTCTTCATTCTCTCTGGAATTATTTCTCCACTGATCTCTAGTAGCATGTTGGGCACCTATCGACCTGGGGAGTTCATCTTTCAATGTCCTGTCTTTTTGCCTTTTCATACTGTTCATGGGGTTCTCAAGGCAAGAATACTGAAGTGGTTTGCCATTCCCTTCTCCAGTGGACCACATTTTTTCATTTCTTCTGCTCAAGTCATCAGAAAAACTGGTTACTTAAAACATCTCATGATACTCACTTTCTTAGGCTTTCTCATTAGAAATACTTCCTCAGTGGAAATATACTCTACATCAGTTGAGTTCATTTGCTCGGTCATGTCCGACTTTGCAACCCCATGGACTGCAGCACGCCAGGCCTCCCTGTCCATCACCAACTCCCGGAGCTTGCTTAAAGTCATGTCCATTGTGTCAGTGATGCCATCCAACCGTCTCATCCTCTGTTATCCCCTTCTCCTCTTGCCTTCAATCTTTCCCAGCATCAGGGTCTTTTCTAGTAAGTTAGTTCTTTGCATTAGTGAGTGTTGAATTAACACTTTCCAACCTTTCCTGGTGATCCATCTAATGTGATCTCCTCACCCTAACATCAATTTTAAAAAATTGCATTTTTGGAGACACGCTCGTTAATTTTCAATAAGGTGATTTCTTTGAATAAGTGTTACTACAGAACACAGTTATTGGTTTCTTCTGTTGTTTTTCTACCAGCAAACCTTATCTTGATTTCCTCCAATATCTTACTCTGTTGACTATCTCACAAGTGGCATTAGAAAAGCCAGTAGGAAGTTTTCCTAATACAGAATTGAGGGGTTTGCCATTTGTTGCAAGTTTCCAGTCTAGCTGTTGTGTGATTAGAACTGAAATCTGAATGTCAAATGTCTTATTTGCTGGGAACTGAATATTTAATGAAGAAATATTTTCATGAAATAAAATGGGATTTCTGGCCTTGTTGGTTCCTGAAATTCACATTTGAACAGTCCTTGAGTATAGCCCTTGGTTGGTGTATAGAAAAATGAAACCTAGGTCCTATCATCACTGGGACTTGCCTCTTAAGTTAGGTGAATTCCCCCTGCACACTTTTAGAACTGGGACTCCTTTGCAAGATGACTGGGTTAGACTCTGGGTGTCCCATGAGGCTGACTCATCCAAGGGAAGTTCGTGATATTGATTAACCATCACTGGTTCTGGCAGATTCCATGGGTTGCTAAAGGCAGCCACTTACAGATGTCAGCGTACGCACTGATCTGTCTCTAGTCAATCAGTGCTCATCTTAAAGAGAGTCTGTCAGTGGCTGTCACTTTCTGTCCTCTGGTTTTCTTCAAAGGAAAATGTTCAAGAACTGAGTGAGAAAGAAACTTAGAAAGTCAGGAGTAGAGAGCCTGTTCAGAGTGACAGTTCAGAGGTGTTTATTTTCTATTAAGAAGGGGCAGGGCTGGCATGGCCATCTGACATTGGAGTCTGATCACAGTTCTCTGTTTCTTGCCTGTGGCAGTAAGCTCAGGTATGACTTGTTTTTGGTCTTTGGAATCTGAATATGGTCTGATCAGATGTTGAAGGCACTTGTCATGAGTCCAAATTCCGAAGTTAACTTAGAAGAGTTTATTTATAAAAACTGGCTCCAGCCAAGCAGAATTCGAGCTGGGCAAGATTCCGTGCCAGGGCAGGTTTTTCCCTCTTAATATATATCAGGAATGCACTGAGAATGCAGTCTCTTTATGTAACATCCTCACCCACTCCTGCTCATGGGTCCGTGGGCAGATACCCAGCAGGAATGTGACAGAGATTCTTTCGGGCTTTTTTAGGGCTGTCGGCCGTCAAGCCACTTTCATATCAGCCGTGAAACCATTGCTTTATAACTAAACGTAAATTACAACCTGTGGCCTCCTCCTTCATCTCTGTGACACGGCGTCTAAAGCCTGTGCTCTGTGACAGCCTGGAGGGGTGGGGTGGGGAGGGAGGTGGGGGGTTCAGGACTGAGGGGACACGGGTATGCCTGTGGCCAACTCATGTTGATATATGGCAAAAACTAGCACAGTATTGTAACTATCCTCCAGTTAAAATAATTTTTTTTTTTTTTAAAAGAAATATTTGTGCTTCAGCCAGGCTGAAAACTCAGTAAGGACTTTGGAAATTTGTTACTACTTTTCTTTTTAAAATCACTGTGATTTCTTTGCAGTTAAAAATATTTATTAAGTGAAAGTGTTAGTCACTTAGTCATGTCCAACTCTTTGCGACTCCATGGACTGCAGCCCGCCAGGCTCCTCTGTCCATGGGATTCTCCAGGCAAGAATGCTGAAGTGGGTAACCATTCCCTCCTCCAGGGGATCTTTCCGAACCAGGGATCGAACCCGGGTCTCCTGTGTTACAGGCAGATTCTTACCATCTGAGCCACCAGGGAATATTTATTAGGAGGTTTGTAATTGCAATGAGGGGTCCTACCTCTAGTCCTGTAACAAGCATAGAACCGTGTGGCATCTGAGTGGTCTTGGTAAGTGCAATTCTCTCTCACTCAGCTTGGTATCAAGGAATATATTGGTATTTGCTCTCACCCATCCAGGTTGCTCACTGAGCACTGGTTTTGGGGGGCATTGGGCAGTGTTGGGGGCACACAGCAGAAGTATAGAGGGTGTTATGGGGCTGCTGTGTGTGATGGATGAATGGGCTGTGCTTCCCACTCTGGGAGCAAAGGAAGCTTCTGTTTAGTCTGGAGGGAAAGCCTGGAAGCCCTTGAATTTGGTCTTAAAGAAAAGGCTGCCAGGCGAAGGTTGGGTCGGGGTGAACTAGGCCAGGGGTGTGCTCTGGGGGTGGCAGGAGGGTGCTGAGGAGCCAGGGATTCTAGAGCCTGGTGGGGTTTGGGGCTTTTTCTGTGTTGAAAAGAGCCATTAATGATTTTTTGAAGCAAGAAAATAACTTGAAACTGTTATTCTTTCCTGAAACCATCTGCTCTCTCCCCCTGAAAACTCCACAAACTGTAGTTCATCAGGGTCATTAAACATAGGAGACTGGAAAAAAAAAAAAAAAATAGGAGACCGAAACATAGCAACCTGTGTTTCCTTGTCACGCAAGCTTCTTTTCTGTTCCTTTCTGTTATTCAGTCAAGGATTATCAAGAGTTAACACACTTTATGGCTTTTTGAAAGACATTTATTATGTCGTATTGTGTTTTATGGTATTTTCCAGGTGTTGAAATAGTGAAACCTGTGTTTGCAACAAGTCTTCCCTTCATTTCCTGGTGCACAAATAATTCTGTTTTCAGAGTCCTTTGCCTTAAGGAAATGAAAGTCTTAACTTTTACCTTAAAATATCTATTTTTGTTTTCAAATATTAGAAAGTCTCAAGAATGTATTACTCTTGTTTGATGCCTATTTTGGTTTTTAAAAAACCTCACATTGTCTCTTATTTTCTAGGCTTACAAAGAGATTAAAGAGTGAATCCCTGAAGTCTGACTTCACGATAGATTTAAAACATGAGGTGGGTCGTGAACTTGTTTGGTTAAAAGTCTTCGTAATCAAGAATCTGTGTCTTTTTAAATGGTAATAAGGTCATACACATCGATAATTACCTTAAACATAAACAGGTTTAATGCACCAACCAAAAGACAAAGGCTGGCAGATGAAAACACCTGCATGTTTGCACTTCCACTTACCACATCACTTACTTAACCCCCCAAGTTGTAGGTAATTATTTTATAGTGTTAAGTTAATCATATTTCCATTATGGCTTTTAATTGTAATTATTTTTTGTCTGGCTATTCATTGTGAAAACTTATAACCATCTTTTACTTTTGTGATTATGTAATATTATTTGCTTAATACCATTATATTATGGTTGGTTAACAGAAAATAGTAGAATTCTATATTACTAAAGTGAAAGTGTTAGTCGCTCAGTTGTGTCTGACTCTTTGTGACCCCATGGACTGTAGCCCACCAGGCTCCTCTGTCCATGGGATTTTCAAGAATACTGGGGGCCGGGGTGGGGGGTTGCCTTCTTCGCTGGAGAAGCATCTTCCTGATCTAGGGATCAAACCTGGGTCTCCTGCATTGCAGGTGGGTTCTTTACTGCCTGAGCCACCAGGGAATCCAGAGGTGAATGTTTAAAAAACTTGCCAAAATGTCATTAAAATACCTCTGGTCTAATCTGGTGCTTCGGTTGCTCGCATGCCTCCGTCGCGTCTCTGGTCTAATCTGGTGCCTCGGTTGCTCGCATGCCTCCGTCGCGTCTCTGGTCTAATCTGGTGCCTCGGTTGCTAGCATGCCTCCATCGCGTCTCTGGTCTAATCTGGTGCTTTGGTTGCTCGCATGCCTCCGTCGCTTCTCTGGTCTGACCTGGTGCTTCGGTTGCTCTCATGCCTCCGTCTCGTCTCTGGTCTGATCTGGTGCTTCGGTTGCTCGCATGCCTCCATCGCGTCTCTGGTCTGATCTGGTGCTTCGGTTGCTCGCATGCCTCCGTCGCATCTCTGTGCTGGTGCTGTGCAGCAGGATGGAGCCATCTGGTCCCCTGGCATTTAGTGGACACTGGTCGCTAAGCATCCTGGGGCAGGTGGCAGGCGTGCCATCGTGAATCCAGTAGTCTCTGATCATCAGTTAGGAAGGTCTCTCTGTGTAGCTTATTCATGGGTACATCTGATGGCCAACCCTCCTTTCCCTCCAGAGAATTCTGAGTCTTAGGACATTGGGGTCAGTCATGACACGTAGCTCAGTCCAGCAGCACTGGCCGCCTGCCAGGAGCAGAAAGGGCACTCGAAGGATTTTCATTTGAGGGGTGTTTTTAAATTATGAAAATACATGTCAGAAATCATTCTTTTCCATGAGAGGGAGGGAATGACTAGTTGAAAGCCAGGGTCTGTCTAGATATTTTTAATGGATAATCAGCTCAGGTATAGATTCCCAGGTTTGGGAGCTTATGGAACATTGAATAACATACAAAAAAAACCGGAGAAAAAGCTCTTAACATACCTGAAAGGTATAAACATCAGTCAAAATATCTGTGTTTAAGAGAGAGAACTTGACTGGTTGCCTGGATGTATCTCCCCAAGAGGACCCCACTTTGTTCTCACCAGAGTAAATAGCTTTCTTGAATTCTCTCCCTCTCCCCCTTCTCTTATTATTTTATAATGTATGAATGTATCTCTGAATATATACTAGGTAGTTTCGCATCCTTCTGGGCTTCATATAAACAGAACTGTACCATGAATATGATTATAATTTGATTTGAAACTCATCTGTGTTGGTATGTGCAGCTTTAATGAATTTATCATCACTTTCTATAAAGTCTGTCTCAGGACTATACCATGGTGCATTTGCCCAGCCTCCTGGTCGTGGGCCTCTGGGTCACTCCTGGCTTTTTGCTATTACAGTCACTGCTTCTGTGAACATCTTTTACACATGTCATGGTGATCATCTGTAAGGGTTTCTGAACAGCAGAAGCTTTTAGATTGTTTTGTGACTGGGACTCACTTTAAAAAATATGTTTTTCATTGTGACTCAGTGTACTTGTGTGTTGTTCTTGTGTTTTGTTATTGATTTGCAGCTTAGCATGACTGGTCTGTATAACAGTCATTTGAAATATTTTTAGGCTTAACTCTAAGACCAGGTTCATGTTCAGTTTTCAGAAATGGAGAAAAGGATATACGTGCTCTGATTGGAGGGTACATTATTCTCTTCAGGGGCTTTCCTGGTGGCTCAGATGGTAAAGAATCCACCTGCAATGCAGGAGACCTGGGTTTGATCCCTGGTTCAGGAAGATTCCCTGGAGGAGGGCATGGCTGCCCACTCCAGTATTCTTGCCTGGAAAATCCCACGGACAGAGGAGCCTGGTGGGCTAGAGTCCATGGGGTCGCAAAGAGTCAGACATGACTAAATGACTAACACTTTCACTTATATCTGCTAAAGAAGAAATAGATAAATCAGTTAATCTTGTGTGCTTTTCACATATTTCCTCCCTCTCTCCCTTCCTCCTTTTTTTTGTTTTGTCTGCTTGATATGTCATTTACTAAGGGAGGGATATGAAAATCTTCCCTATGAGTGGTGACAGTGTCTCTTTGTGGAACTGCCAACTCTTGCTATTTATAGTCTGGGGCTATGTCAATAAGAAGCGTACGGGTTTAGAATTGTCATGTTCTCTTGGTAAATTATCTTTATCTCTAGTAATGCTTGTTGCCTCAGTGTTTATCTTGTTGATAGGAACACTTTTATACTAGCTTTCTTTTGGTGTTTGCCTCATAATTGTTTTCCATCTTTTTTCTTTCAGTACTTTCATGTCCTTATCTTTTGATGCGTTTCTCTTGAAGAGGATATGCTTATCTTTTTCTCCCAGTTTGACAACCTTTATCTTCAAACCATGTAGCAAATTTACATTTACATTTTTCAGGATTTGTTGTTGTCGGTTGCTTAGTCATGACTGACTCCTTTGTGACCCTGTGGACTGTAGCCCACCAGGCTCTTCAATCCATTGGATTTTGCAGGCAAGAATACTGCAGTGGGTTGCCATTCTCTTCTCCAGGGCATCTTCCCGACCAGGGATCGAACCCATGTTTCCTACTTTGCACCTTTGTTCCCCCTCCCATTTTTCTTTTTCTAACCTTAACCCTTTTGGAAGTTCAGTCTCAGTGTCTTTTTCTTAATTGTTATTTTAAACATTTTAACATGCATGCTTAACCTTGTTGTTGTTTAGTCATTAAGTCTTGTCTGACTCTTTGCCACCCCATGGACTGCAACAGGCCAGACTCTGTTATCCACTGTTTCCCAGAGTTTGCTCAAGTTCATGTCCATTGAATGGGTGATGCTTACCTAACCATGGCTAATTAGTCAATATCCTGAAAATTTAAGGACCGGAGAATATATCCCTCTCAATCTGATGCTCTTTTGTCCAGCAGCTTTGTTCTGTCATTCCTTTTAACTCCGCAACTCAGATGTTGCCCTTACTTTATGCGGTTACCATTTGCATTAACTTAAACCCTGTATTTCCTCACTATTTTGTTTTGCTTCTGGACCCTGCTAATGGAGATCATTTTTATTCTTCCTGAAGTATATCGTTCAGAATTTCCTTTTCAGTGAGGTGGCAAATTCTCAGGTTTTCCTTTAAAGATAATTTATTTCAGCTTTGTTCTTGAGGCATGATTGCATTGTGTGTTCAGACCGTTCGTCGCATCACAGCAGCGCTGCTCCCCTGTGCCCTTTCTTCTGTTACTGCTGTTGTGTTGGGTGATAAGCCATCACTCTCACCTGATTGTAGCCAATCTGCTGTTTCTCTGGCTGCTTTAAGATTGTTCTTTGTCTTTGGTGTTCTGCTGTTTTCACTTGTTCAGTCACTCAGTCCTGTCTGGCTCTTTGCAACACCATGGACTGCAGCATGCCACTCTTCCCTGTCTTTCTCTGTCTCCCAGAGTTCACTCCAACTCATGTCTGTTGAGTCAGTAATGCCATCCAAACATTTAATTCTCTGTCACCCGCTTCTCCTCCTGCCCTCAATCTTTCTTAGCATCAGGGTCTTTGCCAATGAGTCAGCTCTTCACATCAGGTGGCCAAAGAATTGGAGCTCCAGCTTCAACAACAGTCCTCCCAATGAATATTCAGGGTTACTTTCCTTTTGGATTGACTGATTGAATCTTCTTGCTGTCCAGGGGACTCTCAGGAGTCTTCTCCAGCATCAGAGTTTGAAAGCATTAATTCTTTGGTCCTCAGCCTTCTTTATGGTCTGTCACATCCATACATGACCACTGGAAAAACCATAGCTTTGACTGGACAGACCTTTGTTGGCAAAGTAATGTCTCTGCTTTTTAATACTGTCTAGGTTTGTCATAGCTTTTCTTCCAAGGAGCAGTTTCACTATGGTGTGTGTGTGTGTGTGTGTGTGTGTGTGTGTGTGTGTGTGTGTGTGTGTGTGTGTGTGTGTGTGTGTGTGTGTGTGTGTGTGTAGAGGGCTTCCCTGGTGGCTCAGATGGTAAAGAATCTGCTTGCAATGTAGGAGACCCAGGTTCGATCCCTGGGTCTGAAAGGTCCCCTGGAGAAGGGAATGGATACCCACTGCAGTAGTCTTGTCTGGAGAATTCCATGGACAGAAGAGCCTGGCGGGCTGCAGTCTATGGGGTCACAAAGAGTCAGACATGACTGAACAATTAACATATACACACACACATGCACACACATACACCCTATACTTTATTTTCTTGGGCTCCAAAATCACCGCAGATGGTGACTGCAGCCATGAAATTAAAAAACACTTGCTGCTTGGAAGAAAAGCTACGAAAAACCTAGATGGCATATTAAAAAGCAGAGACATCACTTTGCCAACAAAGGTCCATCCAGTCAAAGCTATGGTTTTTCCAGTAGTCATGTATGGATGTGAGAGTTGGACCATAAAGAGGGCTGAGCACTGAAGAAATGATGCTCTTGAACTGTGGTGTTGGAGAAGACTCTTGAGAGTCCCTTGGACTGCAAGATCAAATAAGTCAATCCTAAAGGAAATCAACCCTGAATATTCATTGGAAGGACTGATGCTGAAACTGAAGCTCCAATCCTTTGGCCACCTGATGCAAAGAGCCTACTCATTGGAAAAGACCCCTGGGAAAAATAGAAGGCAGGAGGAGAAGGTGATGACAGAGGATGAGATGGTTGGATGGTATCACCAACTCGATGGACGTGAGTCTGAGCAAGCTCTGGGAGATAATGGAGGATGGGGAAGCCTGAAGTGCTGCAGTTGCAGAGTTGGACATGATGAGTGACTGAACAGCAACACCAATGTCTAGACGCAGACTATTTTTTTTCTCATCTTACTTAGCATTCCTTGGGCCTTTCTATAATAGAATTGTTAAGCAATTAAAAAAAATTCTCAGCCACTGTCTTTTCAACTGTTTTCTCCTCCCCTCTGTTACTCTTTCTGGAACTTTAGACATATGCTAGAGGTTTGCACTTCTCTTTCATGTTCCCCATTTCTGTTTCTTGCTGAGCTACAGTTCAGATAATTTGGGGGGCTTCATCTTTTAGTTCCCTAGTTTTTATTCAGCTGTGTCTATGATAGGCTGCTTATCCTTACCATTAAAATGTTCATTTTCGGCTTATATTTTTCATGTCTTGGCGTTCTAGATATTTCTTTTTCAAATTTGCTTTCCTGTGTAATCTTTCAGAAATTTTGCTCATGTTTTAAAGCTTTTCTTTATAAAAATATATGAAACAGTAGTTTTCTAATCTGTGTGCTTGATCATTCCAATTCCTGGATTCTTCTGGGTGGGCCTGATTAAGCTGTGTCCTCTGGCTTTTGCTGTTCATCTCCTGTCTTTGTTCTACTTTCTGTGATTTTTCTGAGTGCTCTTGCTCCTGGGGACTTAACCTGTGACAGTCCGCAAGTCCTGTTAAGGTTGTGGGCTCCTCAGTAAGGCTTTGCATTAGCTTTTGCCTACTTGCTATAGATTCATACTGACTCAGGGCCACTCTATTTAAGGTATTTTTGGACTATGTAGGTGACAGATTAGGGAGGCCTGGCTCTTGGTTACAAAATCTCAGGATAGCTGGAGATGAGTTTTCCCTATCTAGTGCCAAAGTCCCAGCTTCATGTGGGGGTTTGCTGTTAGACACCCCCACTTGGGTGGGTCACGGGCTTTATTCTCTTTAACACATATCAGAACCTCAGCATGCCCAGAACCCAGCTGATACCTGCGAGGGAAAATGACCCTCAGGGACCTTCTCTCCCAGGTTCTCACTTTCTTTCCATTTTTGTCTTTGTAAGCTCCACGTTTTGTGCCAGTTTAGCAGTACATTAAAAAGCTTTTAAAGATATTTTATGCAGTATTTTTAGATAGTTTCAGCCCATTGGTTATTCAGGGTGTGTAATTACCATCCTGCAGGAAACCAGAGTCACGATGATCTTACGTTTTATCTGTCTCTGTGATGCTTTAGAATCCTTAAAATAGCTTCCCTGGAATTGCTTATGACAGTTTTGAAATGTTTTGGAGGTCGGAATATTGATTCTTTTTTAAAAGAATTAATTTACTGGCCGCACAGAGTCTCTGTTGCTGCTCAGCGGCTTTTCTCTGCTCTCTGCAGGGCGGGCTTCTCGTTGCGGGGGCCCCTCCTGTTGCAAAGCACAGGCTCCAGGCTTGCGGGCTTAGTAGTTGCAGCACACTGACTTGGCACTTGTGGTGTCCGGGATTGGTTGCCTTGTGGCACGTGGGGTCTTCCTGGACCAGGGATTGAACTCCCGTCCCCCTGCATTGGCAGGTGGATTCTTAACCACTGGACCACCAGGGAAGTCCCCCCCGGATATTGATTCTTAATTAACTGTTTATGGTTAATAAAAGATTTGATTGCTCCACATGGAATTATTGTCTTGGTGCGTGTTAAGTCACTTCAGTCATGTCTGACTCTTTGCGACCCCATGGACTGTAGCCCCGCCAGGCTTCCCTGTCCCTGGGATCCTCCAGGCAAGAATGCTGGAGTGGGTTGCCATGCCCGCCTCCAGGGGATCTTCCTGACCCAGGGATCAAACCTGTGTCTCACGTCTATCGCCTTGGCAGGCAGGTTCTGCACCACTAGCGCCACCTATTGGGAAGCCTGCGGAACGCTGCCATGTAGATGTGGTTCAGTGTGATGTTCTCGGAGGAGGGGAGGTGTAGCTTTCCCTGGAGGCACGGCGCACCTCCGTGGACGGTGGTTGTTGGCTCTCATTCACGCCGGTTTCCTGTGTGACAGATCGCGCTCTACATCTGGGACGGAGGGGACGGACTCCCGCTCACGCCGGTGCCCGAGTTCTGTACAGACGGGGTGGGCTCCTCCTGCGCCACCTCGTTCCAGTCTTCCCTGCCGCTCTGTGTGAGTAACGGAAGGACAGCTTCCTGTGTGTCAAAGGGAAATATACATACCGTGCGTGATGTTGCCCTAGCAGTTCACACACTGAACAAACACCGACACCTGCCACCTGCCCCGTGAGAACTGTATGTCACGTTTCTGGGGATGATAACCCCGTAAGGTGAGCACCACTGTTCCCCTATCGGACACACGAGAAGCGAGCGCCCCGGAGCTGCAGAGGCATGGCCCCCAAGTCAGTTCTTTGGTTGAAGGAATAGCACAGAGCTGCTGCAATTCCTGGTCTGTTTCCTAGAAAGGCAGTGTCAGACATTTCCAGTTGTTCCTAAGCCCTCTCCTGAAGCCCACCTCTATCCACCTCTCAGCCAGTGACCCCGCTCTGACCTCACCTGAGACTGTCCACAACTTTCAGAATGCATCTGCTCATGGTGGGCCCTCGGTCCAGTCCCCAGGATGAACCTGAAGACCATGGACTCAGCTGGGTGGTTAGCAGTCCTTCCTCATAAGGAAAAGCAGGTTCACTGCCTCACATGTTCTCCCTTATTTCCAAGTCACTGACACAGAAGTCTGGGTTGAATTTTCAAAGAGGAGTATGTGTATTCACACACACACACACACACACACCAACAGTGGGAGAGAATCTGTACTGTTGGCATAGTACTTGAGAGGGAAATGTCTTTCCAGACATTGTCATTGTGCTTGCTTGTTTCTTTAATGTTCTTCTAGAAAATCTGGAAGGGTTGACCTCCTAGTGCCTTGAGTGGCATGATGAAACTGCAGTTGCGTGTCACTGTAAACCAGCCCCAGATGATGCAGAATCAGGACTGAATGTCCCTAAAGCCCTGAGATGGTGATAAAGGGGGTCAGCCCCTGCCCTGGCCCCCTCTGTGAAGCGCCCACAGCCTAGCGGGTGGATTGTCCACAAGCGCCTCTGTGACCCCTTCACCTGAGTGACCAGCCTGGGCTGGAGCCAGCGCAGGGCTCCAGGATCCCCCCAGATGTTTGACGTAATCCTGCCTTTGGCAGAGGACAGAGTACTGCTGTTGCCTAGATTTGCGTGGACCATTAAGGGCCATAAAAATACTGTAAACATCAAAGTGAGGCAAGGCTCCCTAAAGGGAGTCACTAAAACATCCTTCTACTTCTCTCTCCCTTTTAAAACAATTTTCACCAGCTAGAAAAAAGAAAGGGAAGGTAACCAACACTTACTGGGCACCTGTGATGTTCGTAATAAATAGTCGTAATAAAAGCAGCTGTGCTGGTGGTTATTATCCCAATTTCCTGAATGAGCTGGAATTTAGAGGACATTCGTCCAGGTGATGCAGGGAGGATGGCACGGCTGGGATTCTGGTCTCCATCTGGCTATGAGTGAGTGAAAGTCGCTCAAGTTATGTCTGACTCTTTGCGACCCCGTGGACTACACGGTCCATGGAATTCTCCAGGCCAGAATACTGGAGTGGGTAGCCTTTCCCTTCTCCAAGGGATCTTCCCAACCCAGGGATCGAACCCAGGTCTCCCGCATTGCAGGCAGATTCTTTACCAGCTGAGCCACCAGGGAAGCCCAAGAATGCTGGAGTGGGTAGCCTATTCCTTCTCCAGCGGATCTTCCCAACCCAGGAATCCAACCAGGGTCTCCTGCATTACAGGTGGATTCTTTACTAACTGAGCTATCAGGGATGACCACCCCACCCCACCCCTCTGGCTGAGCAAAGCATTTGTGGTCCTCAGAGATACAGTCGTCCCCTCTTGATTCTGGAGACAAGTTTGATGTCCTTGACATTGGTGAATTTGAACTGGAGAGCATGTGACAACTAATTTGGCTGTGCTGTTAAGATACATCGACTCACGTTATGCATTTTTTTTTTAAAGGGAAATCCAGTGAAGAAGGAGGATATTTTTGTTGCAGTGAAAACATGCAAGAAGTTTCATGGTGATAGAAGTACGTTTTGGATTATTCATTTTTATTGAACTTTAAAAATCCACACTGCCTTTAAAAAAAAAATGACAAATCAGATATGAGCTCAACTCAAGAAGGGGATAATGACAGATATATTATTGGAAGTGCAAGCACTTATGTAATCAGTCTTCCTCCTTATAGCACTTCAGTCACCAAGATCAATTAGAAAAGACAATTTTGTGTTGCAACATGAGAGGCCGTGGCCCTTCTAAGGAGTGATTAGAACAGTGTTTTAAATTGGAAATGGAAATGCTCAGCTGTGGCAATCTTGGAGACTGTAAGTGGATAATAATCCATTTTGCAAAAGAGTGTCCTGTTATGTCCAAGTGTGGACTCCGAGCTGTGAAGGGGATTTCTCAAGGTAACAGAATGTCAAAAATAATGTCTTTCTCACATTGTTCCTTCTTTTTATACTCATTTCACACTCACACATCAGAACTTTTAAGTAAGGATGTGTATTTGCTCATGTGTAAATATACAGAGAAAAGTAAAAAATGTTTGTCTTACAAGCCATGGCTCCTTCTTAAGGAAATGCTGCACATAGATGTTTCTATTTAGTTTTTTGATGCCATTACAGAATTCTGCATTATGGTGATACTGTTTTTTAAATAGCCTATCTTAAATATAAATACATAATTTATCTGTTTTTTTCACCTTACTTCAAACAGCACTTTTCTCAAATTGAGGATTAGACAGTCTTTTGCATTTTCTTTTTTTTTTTTTTTTTGCATTTTCTAATTTTAGCACATATTTTATTTTTTTTCCATGAAAAGACTCTCAGTTTTACCAAGAGTGTGATATTTATAGAGGAGAGATTTCTAAACCAGCTGTCATTTTTGTGGGATTGGAGCTAAGTGGGGAGTTCATTTATATAATTTATGTGATAATATGATATTTACAAATGATGCTTTAAAGAGGAACATATTTTACAGATAAAAGAATATTATAATTTGGAATTATGGCATTGTTTAAAACACTGACATCAATTCAGGTCTGGTTATAGTCAACACTATCTTAAAAGTATGTTTGCTATAAACCTTCATGGTTACCTAAAATAGTCACAATAAATTCTAAGTCCTATTAAAATCAGTCTAGATAAATATATGCATTCATTATACAAGAAGTCCTAAAATACTATTAAAAATCAATATAGAACTTAAAATTTTCACTTATCATAAATTTAACCTAGGTTTAATATCCTTTTGTTTTTTTACATAATCTGGAGGGACGATTTTTGATAAATACCTTTCATTAAAAAAGTGTCAAGAGAACTGAACTAGACTGCTTTCCTTTTTTTTTTTTAAACAGCAAGCAGAAGTGCTCAAATTGATTTATTTGATCTTGAAGCTGCCCTTGGAGTATATATCAGTGTTAGGAATGGGGATGGTGGTATATTCTCTTTTGAAACACATTTTTCAAGTTGGCAGTAAAGTGGTAAAGTTAGGGATGGTCTCTGTTGTAGTTTTCATATTCTACAGAAATGAAAAAAAGAGTTAGCTAATTTTAATATGGTCATTCTCAATAATCTAGTTTACTGCTTGCTTATTTTGCATAAGGTTATGATAATCCTTTCAGATATTTATCAAATGCTTTTATATTTCAGTTTTGAGTCAAAGATTTTATAAAAATTATAAAATCTTCCAAGTCTGTTAGGAGCATAAAGACCAAACCTCCCCAAACCAGATGTGCTGATTTACTGCTGTTAATTGGGTTTGGGGTCATTGAAGCCTGAGATCTAAAAGATATGTTGAGAACTTCGCAGTGGAGTTGCTGTGGCAGGCTGTCTTTAAACTTGGACCTGTTTGTTTGGAAAGATAGTATAAGGTGGCTGGATTTTAGGGACTCTGATGTCCATGTTGCCTGATGGACGTGAAGTCTACCAGACCAGGGGGCTCTGGCCCTGCTTTTGGAAACCTAGTTCTGCCACCAGTTGGTCAAGAGAATTACCCAGTAATCGTATTAGTTTCAGCCAACAATGCCACAGTAACTGCTTCTAATTGCTAATCCTTTTTTTTTTTTTTTTAACACATTTTCTGGTGTTTTTCACATTTTTTTTTTAAAAGTAGCAGTTTATCTATTTATATTTGACTGTGCCAGGTCTTCGTCTCCAGGTGCGGGCTTCCTCTAGCTGCAGTGATCAGGGGCTGCTCTCTAGGTGCAGAGGCTTCTCACGTGTGCAGTAGTTGGGGGCACAGGCTCTAGGGTGTGGGCACAGTAGTTGCAGCACGTGGGCTCCAGAGCACCGGCTTCAGTAGTTGTGGTGCATGGGCTTAGCTGCCCCACGGCATGTGGAATCTTCCCAGACCAGGGATCGAACTCATGTCTCCTGCGTTAGCAGGTGGATTCTTAGCCACTGGACCACTAGGGAAGTCCCTTTCACCTGTATTCTGTCATCTGATTTCATGTTGACAGTTCCCTGTGATGTGGTAATTGTTGTTCACTTGATATCGCAGAGAAAGACACACTGGCCCAACTTCATGCAGACTGAGCAGGGGAGCGGGCGCTCAGGTTTTCTGGCCCCAAATCCCCAGTTCTTTCTGCCGCAGCAGAGCTGTGCTGTCAGCTGTGTGTGTGTGTGTGTGTGTGCGCGCGCACGTGCTCAGTCACGGTCATATCTGTGTATGTGTGTCTGTGTGTGTGCGCGCGCACGTGCATGCGTGCTCAGTCATGGTCGTATCTGACTCTCTGCGACCCCGTGGACCCCATGGGATTTCCCAGGCAAGAATACTGGAATGGGTTGCCATTTCCTCCTCCAGAGGATCTTTTCTGACCCAGGGATTGAATCCACATCTGCATTGGCAGGTGATTCTTTACCACCGTGCCACCTGGGAAATTTTTTGGATGTGTTCAGAACATAACGCTTGATAAATAGTATTTGATAGCTGTGTTGCTTCTCTGCTGTGCTTAAGGTCAGATCTGACTTGGCTGGAAGCAGTGACAGGAGGCTTTTTACTTTCAATAGCAGTGAGGACAGCCAGGACTTCCAAGTCCACAGATGAGCTGAAACACACTTGGAGCTGGGGGGTCAGATGGCCCCCCGTCCTCGCATATTACTGCGTTCTGTTCAAGCAGGACGCACGGACTCGGGGGCTCTGTTTTTCTTTCTGTACCACTCTGGTAGAAACACTTGAAGTTCCAGGAACCAGACAACAGTGAAGCAAGAAATAAGCACAGTCAAGGCTGTGCTTGTCTCTGAGCAGTTGAGAGCCGACTGCACTGTCAGTGACTTCCCTGGACTTCACTGTGTATGCCCTGGGTTCTGACTGGAGTGGACACTCGTCACGCCCCAGTCCTGGCTCCTCCAGGGGTGAGGATGTGAGGGGTAGAACAGTCCGGCCAAGACTGTGGTCAAGGTGAGGGAACGTACACACTGAACTCATTTTTCATACTCTTTTGGAAGAATTGATAATACAGCCACACTTCAAAATTAGAAAAAATTATTTTACATCTTACACTTTTTTTTTTTTTTTTGCCTAACAGTAAAGCAGACCTTTACATAACTACTTGTGTCTTGATTCTGATTTAGATGAATTAAAGCATCTTAGGACACAGTTAGCAAAAATACACTCTGTCTCTTGGCTTAAGAAAGCAGTACATGTCGACAGCATCAAACAAGCATGGTTTGCTGAGATGCAAGTGGTTGGTAGGGTTTTAAAGAAACTTTGGAGGTATTATATAAAGCAATGAACCATAGCATGTGAGGTTAGGTTTAAGCAAGGAAAAGCTCTCTGGAGTTAATAAAGCAGTTTCATTACTTCCTCTTGGGTTACATGTTTTTCCTTATGTGATGTGCGCTGTCAACAAAATGTTAAAGGTTTTCTGTGTGTCCTTCAGCCATGGGCATCCTGTGTGGGTCCCACATATGTCGTGGTAGCCCCTGTTTCTGTTTGTCAGCTGGTTGTGAGGTGTTCCCCCTCCTGCTGTCTCCCTCTAAGTAGAGAGGTTAAAATGCCATTTGCTCAGCCTTTAGTTCCTTATCACAGCCCCCTGAGCTCCTAAAATAAACACTTGACACCTTTCAGCTTAAAAAAAAAAAACTGGTAACTTGACTATACTGATCTTCTCCAGATGTGAACACACTGATGCTAAAGAGTGTGTTCCCTCTGGTTGTAGAAGTTTATTCAAAACAGGAGGTTGAATCAAACTACAACCAGCCAACTGGCAGGCCATATCCTGTGTTAGATGAAGTGAGTGAATTAATTATTTTTTTAAGTTAATTTTTATTGGAGTTTAGTTGCTCTACAACTTGTGTTCCTACTTTACAGTTGTGTTCCCACTGAATAGCAAAGTGAATCAGCTATGTGTATACACATAGCCCCTCTTCATGGGTTTCCCTACTGTTCAGGTCATCACAGAGTATTGAGTAGAGTTCCCTGTGCTATACGGTTCATTCTCCTTCAGTTCAGTTCAGTTCAGTCACTCTGGTGTCCAACTCTTGGCAACCCCATGAACCACAGCACTCCAGGCTTCCCTGTCCATCACCAACTCCCGGAGTCCACCCAAACCCATGTCCATTGTGTCGGTGATGACATCCAACCATCTCATCCTCTGTCCTCCCCTTCTCTTCCTGCCCTCAATCTTTCCCAGCATCAGGGTATTTTCAAATGAGGCAGCTCTTCGCATCAGGTGGCCAAAGGATTGGGGTTTCAGCTTCAACATCAGTCCTTCCAATGAACACCCAGGACTGATCTCCTTTAGAATGGACTGGTTGAATCTCCTTGCAGTCCAAGGGACTCTCAAGAGTCTTCTCCAACACCACAGTTCAGAAGCATCAATTCTTCTGTGCTCAGCTTTCCTTATAGTCCAACTCTCACATCCATACATGACTACTGGAAATACCATAGCTTTGACTAGATGGACCTTTGTCAGCAAAGTAATGTCTTTGCTTTTTAATATGCTGTCTGGGTTGGTCATAACTGTCCTTCCAAGGAGTAAGCGTCTTTTAATTTCATGGCTGCAGTCACCATCTGCAGTGATTTTGGAGCCCCCAAAAATAAAGTCTGACACTGTTTCCACTGTTTCCCCATCTATTTGCCATGAAGTGATGGGACTGGATGCCATGGTCTTAGTTTGCTGAATGTTGAACTTTAAGCCAACTTTTTCAGTCTCCTCTTTCACTTTCATCAAGAGGCTCTTTATTTCTTCTTCACTTTCTTCCATAAGGGTGGTGTCATCTGCATATCTGAGGTTATTGATATTTCTCCCGGCAATCTTGATTCCAGCTTGTGCTTCTTCCAGCCCAGTGTTTCTCATGATGTACTCTGCATATAAGTTAAATAAGCAGGGTGACAATATACAGCCTTGACGTATTCCTTTTCCTATTTGGAACCAGTCTGTTGGTCCATGTCCAGTTCTAACTGTTGCTTCTTGACTTGCATACAGATTTCTCAAGAGGCAGGTCAGGTGGTCTGGTATTCCCATCTCTTTGAGAATTTTCCATAGTTTATTGTGATCCACACAGTCAAAGGCTTTGGCATAGTCAATAAAGCAGAAATAGATGTTTTTCTGGAACTCCATTGCATTTTTGATGATCCAGCGGATGTTGGCAATTTGATCTCTGGTTCCTCTGCCTTTTCTAAAACCACCTTGAACATCTGGAAGTTCATGGTTCACATATTGCTGAAGCTTGGCTTGGAGAATTTTGAGCAGTACTTTACTAGCATGTGAGATGAGTGGAATTGTGCAGTAGTTTGAGCATTCTTTGGGATTGCCTTTCTTTGGGATTGGAATGAAAATGGACCTTTTCCAGTCCTGTGGCCACTGCTGAGTTTTCCAAATTTGCTGCCATATTGAGTGCAGCACTTTCACAGCATCATCTTTTAGGATTTGAAATAGCTCAACTGGAATTCCATCATATCCACTAGCTTTGTTCGTAGTGATGCTTTCTAAGGCCCACTTGACTTCACATTCTGGGATGTCTGGCTCTAGATGCGTGATCACACCATCAAGATTATATGGGTTGTGAAGATCTTTTTTTTACAGTTCTTCTGTGTATTCTTGCCACCTCTTCTTAATATCTTCTGCTTCTGTTAGGTCCCTACCATTTCTGTCCTTTATTGAGCCCATCTTTGCATGAAATGTTCCCTTGGCATCTCTAATTTTCTTAAAGAGATCTCTAGTCTTTCCCATTCTATTGTTTTCCGCTATTTCTTTGCATTGTTCGCTGGGGAAGGCTCTCTTATCTCTCCTTGCTGTTCTTTGGAACTCTGCATTCAAATGGTGTATCTTTCCTTTTCTCCTTTGCTTTTCACTTCTCTTCTTTTCACAGTTATTTGTAAGACCTCCTCAGACAGCCATTTTGCTTTTCTTTTTCTTGGGGATGGTCTTGATTCCTGTCTCCTATACAATGTCACGAACCTCTGTCCATAGTTTATCAGGCATTCTGTCTATCAGATCTAGTCCCTTAAATATATTTCTCACTTCCACTGTATAGTCATAAGGGATTTGATTTAGGTCATACCTGAATGGTCTAGTGGTTTTCCCTACTTTCTTCAGTCTGAATTTGGCAATAAGGAGTTCATGATCTGAGCCACAGTCAGCTCCCAGTCTTGTTTTTGCTGACTGTATAGAGCTTCTCCATCTTTGGCTGCAAAGAATATAATCAGTCTGATTTTGGTGTTGAGCATCTGGTGATGTCCATGTGTAGAGTCTCCTCTTGTGTTGTTGGAAGAGGGTGTTTGCTATGACCAGAGTGTTCTCTTGGCAGGTTCTCCTTAGGTATCTATTTTATGCAGTGTCAATAGTGCATATGTGTCGATCCCAATTTCCCAATTCTTCCCACTCATGGACTGTTACTCAGCCATAAGAAGGAATGAAATTAGGTCATTGTAGAGATGTGGCTGAACCCTAGAGACTGTCATAAAGAGTGAAGTAAGTCAGGAAGAGAGAAGTATTCTGTATTAATGCATATCTGTGGAATCTAGGAAAACTGTACTGATGATCTCATTCACAAGGCAGAAGTAGAGACATGACATAGAGAACAAATGCCTGGAGTGGCTTAATTCCTGATGAAAGTTCAGTTCTCTCCCAGCTGCCGTGCAGGTGAAGACGGGGGGCCAGAGTGCCCTGGCACTACTGTGTCAGATAGCCTTTCCATCTTACAGACACCCCATCCCCAAACCAGGGATCAGAGCACAGCCTTGGTGTTGTCGCTAAGCCTCTCAAGAGACGAGAAACCAGGGCTTTCCTATGCTCACTGACCTTTACACCGAGACAGAAGGGCCATTTGTCAGTTGGAAAATGGCGGATTCCTTAAATAAGAACAGTCATGCCCATCAGGTTGTGTGGTAGATTTTGCTCAAGGGTCAGTTCCTTTTCGTTTGTAATCAGAGTTTTGCATGTCAGCCTGTCGGGAGTAGAAGGGACTTCTCTGCATCTCCTCCTTCTCAGTGGTGCAGCCAGGTGGAAGATGTATGCCATCTGAGTGGATGTTTTTTTTTTTAAAATAGTACAGTTCTTTTTACTTTATCCTAATTTTAAATTATCTGTGGCAAACATTCTTGAAAGAGACATTCACTGTTGTTTTATTACGTGGGAGGGAGTATGCTTCTCTGTATTGAAAATGAAATAGTAGATCACGTAACTATATTGAAATATTTTCTCCAAGTTTAATATCTTTAGGAATAGAGTGTCTTAATATAATATGAAATATAAATAATAGAAAGAATTCAGTTATTCACTATTCAAATAGTGGTGATAAAACAGACCAAAATTTCTAAAGTTTTAAGCAGTTTTGCATCAACTCTTGTTTAAAATAGTCTTCATCTGCTGTTGTAGAAGACTTCACCTTGACTTCAGTTCTCTGCACAGGCATTACCGTGATGAGGATTGGATAGGTGATAACATTGTTCACTGTTGGATGCTTTTGGGCTTCGAGACTCAGAACACGTTGCTGTGTTGAAATGGTCGGTCCGTTTTAAAATGATTGGCTATGGTGGTACTGGTTTCCCAGGTGGCGCTAGTGGTAAAGAACTTGCATGCCAATGCAGGAGATTTAAGAGATGCAGATTTGATCCCTGGGTTGGGAAGATCCCCTGGAGGAGGAAATGGCAACCCACTCCAGTATTCTTGCCTGGAGAATCCCATGGATGGAGGACCCTGATGGGCTATAGTCCATGGGGTTCACAAAGAGTTAGACATGACTGAAGCAGCTTAGCGTGGTCTTGTACAAAGGCTGAATCACTGATAGAGGTAAAACTCCTTCCTTTAAACCAGTTCCAGAAGGAGCCCTCAGCCTTTTGGAATCCCCACAGCACCCAGTCTTCAGTCAGCTATTCACTGAGCACTTACCGTGTCTCAGGTCGTGTGGGGTGCTGGGCTCTGAGAAATTCTTACCCCTGGTAACATTTCTGTCTCACCTGTTTCAAATCAAAACAGGAAACAGGTAGGTTAGGTGTGTTGTTCAGTCAGTCGTGTCTGATTCTTTGCGACTCCATGGACTGTAGCCCACCAGGCTCCTCTGTCCATGGGATTCTCCAGGCAAGAATACCGGAGTGGGTAGCCATTCCCTTCTCCAGAGGATCTTCTCGACCCAGGGATTGAACCCTGGTCTCCTGCACTGCAGGCAGATTCTTTACCATTGAGCCACCAGGGCAGCCCGTCTTGTCTGGATAAGTCCTGCTTATTATGCACAAAGCCAAGGGCCACCACAAGGCCAAGCTTGGGTTTTCTTGTGCTGGAATTTGGACAGAATAAGAATTTTTCCTTCTTTTTTCTTTTATTCTCCCTTAGTAACCTTATCTATTATTATTATTATTTCAAAATTATTTATTTTTAATTGGAGGATAATTTACAGTGTTGTGTTGGTTTCTGACATACACCTGCATGAACCAGCCATGTCCCCTCCATCCTGAGCCTCGCTGCCACCTCCCACCTCATCCCACCCCTCCAGGTCGTCACAGAGCCCCAGGCTGGGCTCCCTATGTCATAGAGCAACTTCCCATTCGCTATCTGTTTTACTTCTGGTAATGTGTATGTTTCAGCACTGCCCTTTCAATGCCTTCCACCCTCTCCTGCCCCCAACCTTATCATTTACGGATCTTTGTCCATTCTGGCATGGAGAAATCTTTATATCTGCCTTTTTTTATGATGGCAGAAAATTGTATTTTAATATATAAAATAATATTTAGTGGCTTAAAATAGGTAATTTGGAGGTTACCATAGCAAATGTCCAGAATTCGTAAGTCTCTTCTTTTTTAAGAGCTGGTAAATAGTGGACTATGGAATGGTGTACTTTTGTATTTTCTGTATATGGGCTATCTGAGTTTGTCTCCCAACTTGCTGACTAGCATAGCTAGACACTTTGACATCATGTGGGTAGTTTCTGCATATCATTTATTTTTATTTAGATTGGGGGAAAAAAAAAGATAAATGATTTAATAAAGGTTCAAAGTATTGACCTGAAGGTTTGGTTCATCAGAGTTGAGATTCTTAAGTCAACAGTATAAGATCTAGTTTTTTAATGTTGATCTTTTCTATTAGAACAACAGTGGAATCCCTTTAAAATTGAGATGCACAGGTAGTAACTTTAAAAAAAAATTATAGAAGAAAGTAATTACTGAGATAGTTGGTCAAGTAAATTAGTATCAAATTGTGGTCAAGCTGATTTCTCTGTGTCGGATGTGGAGTCACAGCTACCTTTGAGCATCTCACCCTAAAATACAGAAAATCAGCCCAAGTTTCCTGCTATTTGTGTTTATTAAAGTAATTTATCTGTTCATGATACAGTTTTAGAATCTGCAGTGGTTTTCAATTTTATTTCTTTCTACACTTTCCAAAAATGCAACACAATACTATCAGCCATCACATGTAGTGATTTTTTAAAATTAATTTATTTTATTTGGAGGCTAATTACTTTATAATATTGTGGTGGTCTTTGCCATACATTGACATGAATCAGCCACTGGTGTACATGTACTGATTCTTAATGGTAGGGTCATGTCCTTTATAGGGTTGGGTGGTCCTGTTGGCATCTTTGGGTGGAGACGTGTAGTTTGAAAAGGTTCCCCCTCCACTGTGAGGGAGGCAAGTATACATCTCAGCTAGAACCACACAGAACATTACAGCCCTTAGAAGTAATTGTACCCCCACACCCCTAAAAAGCATCTAAAACTCCAGTTGTGAATTTTAAATAAAGCAGCCTGGGAAAAGAGAAAAATTAGTTAAAATTAACTTCTACACAGCAGTCTAATCTGACTAGACAGTGTATATTTCTGTGGAAGCAGTGTGTTATCACCAGCAATGAGGAGGGCCTGTGCTGTTGGCGTTTCTCAGGGTGGGAAGGGAGCTCTAAGCCTTGGAACATCTGGAGAAGAAGACGTGCTGGTTCCCTTCCTTTTTGGGAGGTCATCCCGTCATGCTGGGATTCCAGCTTCTTGGGTGACTGTGCCAGTGATGGTCCCCTCTCTCGTTTTTTCAGTCCCCATCGTGAAGCAGACTTGGGCGGGGCAGGCAGGTCACCTCGAATACTACAGTGATTACGCAGACAGCTCCATTCCGACGGTGGATCTGGGGATTCCTAACACAGATAGAGGTGAGTCCTCAGTCCCGACTTACTCAGAGTGTCCATTCTGTAAATGTAGTAGCTTAGGATAAAAATGAAGCATTTTATAAATACTGTAATTTTTCCCTCGTGTAACTTTCTTTCCTGCCTTCTCACATCTTTATCCATGGATGTGGACCGATTCTTGCAGTTTAAGCACTGCTTTTAGTATTAACAAAGGCTGTAGGTTTTTGGCTGGTCATACATAAATGGCTGACAGCATGACGAATATGCACAGGACAGTTACGGCAGAGTAGAACAGCAGGTCTTTTGCACCTTCATGACTCACTGTGGCCACAGTGGGGTGCCTATGTCTTAGTCATGTCCCACTCTTTGCGACCCCGTGGACTGTAGCCATCTAGGCTCCTCTGTCCCTGGGATTCTCGAGGCAAGATTACCGGAGTGGGTTGCCATTCCCTTCTCCAGGGGATCTTCCCGACTCAGGGATCAAACCTAGGTTTCCTGCATTGCAGACGATTCTTTACCATCTGAGCCAGCAGGGAAGCCCCCCTCCCAGAGTTAATTTTTCATATTCCCATGCAAAGTGTCTCTTCATTTAATTTTAGCTATTTGTTCAGCCAGTATTATTATCTGACTGTGGTGTGCTGGCCCCTGCTAGACAGTGAGGGAAACAGGAATGAAGCTGATGGTTCCCATCTTCCAGAAGCTTATGGTCTGTTACGGTCCAGGATGCATTTCGTTTGTACTTCTGAGGAGCACTTAACCACAATCTACATGGGACATATGTAGTATAAGCTCATATAGGTATATATAATATATAAGTAAATTGTTGAAGTACACCTGTTTTTCTCTTCAGATTGCAGGCTTTCTAATTCAAAACATTTTTTATTTCAAAAAATTGGAAGTATAAATTTGGCCACCTCACCTTCAGATGCTCTTTATTCATCTTAATTTTTATCTGTTGTTCCTGCCACATTTTTCTTTAGTTTTCTGGTTCCCCCAAACCTTTTTATGAAAAAAAGGGTAGTAAGTTGATGATCTTGTTCTATAGAGTAATTTGTCTTGATTATTTTATGATACTGTCACTCATAATGCCTTGACTGATAAAGTACAGAGTAGAATCAGATACGCCATCCTGTAGTATTGATTATTCTGACAAGATTAGTATATATATATCACGAAGTCTGTCTGTTGCTGTCTATCTTGGAAAAATGATTTCAGATCAGTTTTGAATTTTCTTTTTGAATTTTGAATGATTTTGAATTTTCTTTTTTTGTTTATCTTGCTTTTTAGACTCTAAATTGACTCTAATACTCATATATTGATGCATTCTTGATTTGTTTTATTTTCAGTCTGACCTTATTGTTGCTTATATATTCTACCCTATCCAAAAGGAATTTGAGATGGCTTTCAAAAATATATACCATAAATAAATGTATTATGGTAACCATAGTAAAATGGTTAAAAATACCAAAGTGATCAAGAATAAGAAAAGTAAAGGTTAAATTGAGTGCTTTGTTCTCTACTGTGTCACTTAATACTTTGTTGAATTGAGGGGTTTATTCTTATTTATCGACTTTCATTCTCTTCCCAAGCATTTATTGCTGTCCTGGCCTGAGCATTTTCCATTAAAGGTTTGCTATCTGTTGGCATCTAAGGGACTGTGCCTCTGAGGCATTGTATCTTTAGTGTACATCCTAGAACTGGCCACCATGTCTGCATATTAGAAACATAATAGCAAATATTTACAAAATAAATAATTGACAGTATAATATTGTATCTTGCACCATTGTTTCCCTAAGGTTGTGATGCCTGAGGTTCTAATATTTCTTTCAGAATAAGGAGGTCTAAGGAAAGAAGCCAGGCTCCTGTAATTACTGCAAGACTTAACAAATTTCTTATGTGTCTGAAATTAACTATAGTGTTTCCTGTACCTGACTTTGTGTAATTCCCCTCACCTCTCTAGGTCTTCAGTTCCTCGTGTATGAAATGAATGACTGACTTCATGATTTTTATCGTTCCCCCTGGTTCACTAAGTCCATGGAAATTAGAAAAGGCTGATTTTCAAATTCTTAAGTGCATACCATTGTTTAAACTTTGACTCACAATGTTTTAAGGAAAGTAATACATTGTAAGTTTTCTTCTCACCTTTCCTAGGTCATTGTGGAAAGACATTTGCCATTTTGGAAAGATTTCTAAATCACAGCCATGACAAAATACCATGGTTGGTCATTGTGGATGATGACACATTAATAAGGTAAGGGGCCTCCTTGTCCTCAGGTGGCTTTAAATTCTACATGTATTCATAGTCAGAAACTAGGATGGGTACTGCTGCTGCTGGCCAGCATGTACAAACAGGGCCTGGATTTTACCCTCACATCTGAAACACCCCCCCTCCAAAGGACACAGTATCTGAAGTGAGTTATTTTTAAAACACGGACGGTAGACAATACAGTATAATATGTATAATAATTCAAACCCAAAATAATTTTAATGTTGAAATCAAACATCAGTCATATCACTAAATGTGAGTGGGTTTAACTTACCTAGTAAAAGAACAAACTTTTCAAAGTGCTTCATAAAACAAACCCCAAATCTATGCTTTATATGAAAGACACATAAACATAGTCATTCAAAAAGTCTAATGATAAAGGGGTGGGTAAGGTTTGCCAAGCCAGTGGGAACAATAAAAATAAAAAATTCAATTCCCAACTCAAGCTAGGAAAAGAACCACAAAGTCAACCCAGATAAACAAGGAAGAAAATAATAATAAAGATACATGCAGAAATAATGAGGTAGAGGTCAAAAAAAAGCAGAGGATCGAACTAAAGAGCCAAAATTTTGGTTCCTTGAAAAAAAAATCAACAAATTATATCAGGTGATTTCCAGTAGATACCATTACGTGGAAAAAGCCAAGTGCATAAGAATGTATTTTGTTTGCTTCCCTGTAAGAAAGAAAGGGAAATAAAACATACCATGTGGACTTAGCTGTTCAAAAAAAAAGTGGGCAGATAAACTGGAAATCCGTGCAGTAGTTCCCACAGAGGGGTGGGTGGGAGCCTGGGGTAGATGGAGTCGGGGTATGTGTGCCCCTTTTCTGTTTCTTTGTTTAGTTTTGACTTTGGGAAGTGTGCTCGTATTTTACCTATTGAAAAATAAAATGAATCTATAAGGATGGGAAAAATCAATAAGGATGAGGAGAAAGCTGAAACAAACCAACTGGATTTCAGATGAAAACATAATCACACTGAAGGGAAAATATAAAGCAAATAACTGCTGAAGATGGGTTTTAGAGACACACCTTCAGGGGTAGAGGAGTGGGGATGCAAAACAACTCCTGAGATTTCAGTCGGTCTGGTTTGTTATGAAGGAACTCTGAAGGTACGTTAGGTAGGTTGTAGGACTGAGTAGATGGCTAAGTGGTAATATGTTGGTTGGGAGCCACGGTTCTAGTTCTTCACACCAAAGAAGACCACAAGCAAAGATTCCCAGTAGCACTGAGCAACTGAGCAATTAATGAACAGAACTAATACTGCAGCTTTCCTACTGAAAGGAATCAGGCCTTCTCAGAGAAATAGCTGATTTTTAAGGTTGAGGCAAGGAAGATATAGGAAGACATTTTAACTTTTTTTTTCTTATGCCAGAGAGTGAGGAAGTGCTTAGGAAAAAAAGAACAGAAAGAAAAGTGTGTGTTAAGAGGAAACAGGAGCAAGCTTGAAGAGGTTCCCATTGGTGGAATCTGGGACAAGAGCATCAGTGTTACTGAGGACGGTAATGGATTATGAACCATGACAATTAGGAGGCAGTAAGTTTGTGCTTATAATAAAAAAGTAATGAGGCAGATTCAGCTCCATAACAAAATACCAAATAGAAACAAAATAATTTATGTTAAACAGAAATTTATTTCTCATTTTGGAGGATGGGAAATCCAAGATCAAGGTGCTGGCGAGGCAGGTTTCTAAGGCTCTTCTCTTGGTTTGAGGGTGGCTGCTGGCCTGGCGTGTGCTCGCGGGACCTCTTCTTTGTCTGCCATGGAGAGTGTTCTCTTGGTGTCTCCTCTCATATGGACACGAGTTCTGCCACATCCAAGTCCTACCCTGGTGACTTCACTGAATCTCCTTCTAGGCCCTGATAGCTTATGGGGAACCGTGTCGGATTCGTGATCTCCGAAGAAGAAGATTTAACTTCGGGACCAGGGACCAGGCTTGATCACTCAGGAGCTTTTGTGCAGCTGAGTTTTATTAAAGTATAAAAGGGGACAGAGAAAGCTTCCGACATAGACATCGGAAAGGGGATGGAGAGCGCCCCCCCCCTTGATAGTCTAAGCAAAGGAGTTACATGCTTTTTAAATTAGTTATTACAATAAAGCGAAAGAATGTCTCAAGGTTTTAAACATCTTACTAGACCCATTCCCATAATTTACATTTTAAGATAACAGGATTAGCCAGAAGGTTTTCAGAAAGGAGAATCTGTCCTCAAGCAGGATGCATTGTTGTTATATAATCCTTAGTACAGAGTTTAAACTGAGTTGTTTGTTGTGTAATCATCAGTTCTGGGCTTAAAGGAAACGTTTTATGTGACTGAGACTAAGGAATGTAGAGGAAAGAAAAAAGATGTTTGTCCTTTCCTCCTCCTTGATGATTCCAGACTCCTGTCTCCACTTCGAGAGCCCCAGACCCCTTTCTCTTCCTTGAGGACTCCGGACTTTTTATCAACCTGCCTAGGAATTGACTCTCTCAGCCCCACCTCCAAATACAGTCACGAGGTGGGTTAAGGCTTCAGCATATGAATATTGTGCGTGGGACACAGTTCATCCCACAGGGGGCAGGTTCTGGCTAGCAGGGAGCGAGGAATTCTGCCTGGTTGATGGAGTTGGAAAAGTCATCTCTCTGACACCATCAGAGTAAAGACCGATTCAGGCAAGAATCACTGACAGATGCCAAACTAGGGATAAGTTTTGATGAGGACCAGGATACTTGCTAGTGTTAAAGTGTCTGCTGGAGACTCTGAGAAACAGCAAAGGGAAAACAGCAAGTGTCCAGGGGAGACCTGGGGCAGCACCGTGTGATCAAAATAGACACTCCTGGTGGGGGACAGGCGGACACCGCAGGCCAGACAGCATGCCTTCTTTATCCCTGCACTGAGAATGCGTAAGCTTGCCTCTGTTACGAGGAAACATCAGCCAAACCCAAGACGAGGCCCAGTCTATTAAAAAGGGGGGTGGGCATTTGTTTTTAAAAAATACCAGTGTCATGAAAAATTAAAAAAAACTGAAGAACTATTAAAGGAGATGAAACAGAATAAAGTGAATGATAAATAAATGCATTTTTCTGAGCAGCCCTGTGGAAGCTGTCACTGTTGACACACGGCAAGGAGGCCTAGGAGCCGGAGGTGTAAACAGACAGACACACAAAGCCACGGATTAGGGAAGCCTCCCTGGAGGAGGGCCCAAGTACAGTGCATTGGTGTGCCACAACCTGAAGGCCCCCTGGAAAGCTTTGCTGCCCAAATTCCCTTCCCACCTTGCCTTCATCTGCCTGCCAAGAACCTGTACTTTACAGGTTCCTTTTTTAGCCATCAAGTATTGTAAGAAATACCAGGTAGGTCTGGAAGGTACACTGATGAGTTCACTCAGTGGGGAGCAGGCCACCCCTCCTTCCTCGACCGGCCACTCTGCCCATCCACACAAGGCGGCCACTGTCAGTCGGGGCTTGTGAAAGCTGGGGAGGAGGCCCTTGTTCCTGAGTTTCTCTCCTGTTTCCAGTGATGTACAGTGCATGTCAACTTTTTTTTTCTTTTTTTTAAAAAAATCTTTCTTCTGTAAGCCTCCTGAATTTCATCTCTGTGACTGACAGAGAGTATTGCAGAGTATAACCAGTGGGGTGTAAGAACCGTAAAATATGTATTCTGCAGACACGTTTGAATTAAGGAACTGTCGCTTCTGTTCCCTTGGGAATCTTAGCATCTCCAGGCTCCGGCACCTGCTGAGCTGCTACGACGCCCGTGAACCCGTGTTTCTGGGAGAGCGTTATGGCTACGGGCTGGGCACCGGCGGCTACAGCTACGTCACGGGAGGAGGAGGGTAACTATGAGCTTGACTTTCTGCAAATTGCACTTCTGTTTCCAGGACGCAGGGGTGGGTCTGTGACCATGGGCTCTAGGCTGATCCCTAAGTGCCCTGTAAATGGGGGGAGCTGTTATTATGACAGGATCATGAACAGTAAAAAGGACCCACAGTAGAGAACATTTTATTCCTTGAAGAGAATAAATATATGTCTGTATATATAATGTGTATATATATATATATGTATGAATGTCAGGGAACTTGGTAGAAATGTGCCTGTAGTGGTGATTGCTTCTAGGCAGCCAGTTAGTTTTGATCATCTGTTTGAATGAAAAAAATTTTGGATATAGATTTTCATTTCAGAAAATAATTCATTAGATTTCTTCATTATCCAGTGCTTATTGATTGTATTTGGGGAAAAGAGTAGTTACAGAAGTTTAGATTTAAGCAATTATGTGATATTTGTGTGGGATTTATGGGTTTTAAATATAGTTAAGAATCAGTGCTTTTAAGTAAGCTTCTGCCTAATCTTATGGGGAGAGATTTTGATTTAATTTGTGTAGGTGAATCAATCAGGCAGTTAGTCTGTTCTGTTGTTTCTATAGTATTTGCCGCAGGGTGTTCAGGGAGAATCTTGTTATGCACTGTAGTGATTACATGTATTCAGCAGGTTTTGTTGTGTATCCACTATGTGATGGGCAACAGTCACTGGACTGTAGACTTCTGAACCTTCGGACTTTGTGTTCTTACTTTACAATCCCCTCAGTTAGAACCGGGCCTACGACCACAGGGTGGTCTTCCAGGGGTTCCTGTTTTGGTCTGGCCTGGTTAGTGGTGACTGCACCATGGTTGTGGAGGTGGCCTTTCCTAGTGATAACCAGGCCTTTTTGTTGATCTACCTGAGGCCATTAGCAGTAGGAAGTAGGGGTCCAGGGGCCTTGGAGAAGACACTAAAGCATCAAGCTGAGGAGTGTTGATTTGAACTCGTCATCATTTAAGAAGGTTCCAGCTCTTTGCAGTCTTATGGTAATGCATTAGTATCCTGGGTGAGGGGCTGGTATCCATTAAGCCAGAGTTTCCCCTTTTGTAAAGGGTAGTGAAGGACAGAGAAGCCTGGCATGCTACAGTCCATGGGGTTGCAAGGAGTAGGACACAACTGAGCGACTGAACAACTGTGCTTCGTACTTGGGTTGATACATTTTGCAGCAGGAATGTGTTAATGCTTTGATGCCAGAAGGGGCAGCCATAGCCTCCTGGTCCGCCCCCCACCCCCGCCCTCGTCCTCCTCCCCGCTGTGCTGTTGTCAGGGACTCTGGTCCTCTGGCTCCCTGCTCAGAGGCTGCGCTGCCTTCCCATTGCTGTTAGTCTGAACTCTCTCCTACTGCAGGCATCTGACTAGAAGATGATCACTCAGATTTCAACCAGACTCATATTGACCTGGATCGGGCCTCACTTTTAACCACCTCTCATTGGCCTAACCCCCAGCCCTCCCAGGTGCTCGAGACCCGGCCTTGGGGCTACGTCTCTAGCCTGTCTTTCCTCCTGCCTTCCCACCCCCAGACCTTCTAGCCAGGGCAAGGCTCTTCCCGGCTCATCTAGGCTTCCACTCACTCATCTCTTCAGCAGGTCCTTAGGTTAGTGTGATTTGTATCTTATTTGGATTTTTCTTTGCGGGACCAGGGGGATGGAAGTCTTTCGCGCCCTTGTACAGCCCCTCATTTCCATTGGGATAAAGTCCAGTTTCCTCACTGGAGCTACCAGGTCTGCCTCTGTCTTGGCAGATGCTGTTTTATCATCTTAGCCTTGTTTATCTGCACCCTCATCCTGAGAGAATTCGTGCTGAACCTCTTTCAGTTCCTCAGAGGCACTGTCTTTTAACCCTTCCCTCACATACGGCGTCTGCTGATCTCTTCGTAGCACAGTTCCCCACTCCCTCCCTCCCCCAGCCCTGCCCCTGGTGTCACCTGGCTAATCCTTCTGCTTCCTGTGGACCATATATCACTCTCAGGCCCTAAGCTAGTCTGGCTCCTGAATCTGGGTTTGATACCTTCTTCATATACATGAAGCACATTATGTTGACCATTATCATTTAATTGCCTATTTACTTTCCTGTTTTCTACCCAAATTATGAATTATTTGAAGGCGGCACCTGCATCTCATTTCTCATTCCATCCTCACTTCCTATCGTGGAGATGCAGTTTTACAGGGTCCAGGGGACAAGTGAAGAAGCAGATGCATGAACACTGGTACTGATCTTTATATGACTAACATGAAGCAGTGTAATGTTCTCTTCATAGTAGCACTTGACAAAGACGCAGAAACATTCTTCATGAGATTATCTCATTTCTGCCTTTGATAAAAGCTGCAGACATAATAATTTCTCTGATGTTACAAGGGACTTTTCTGATGATCTAGTTTAAGAACCAACATGCTTTTTTCCTAAACAGCAAGTCAGGATCAATCAGTGGCTTTTAAGAACCAGTTAATGGATTACAAACAACATTTAAAAATATAGAACCGAACAGAATAAAATAGATAAATTATGTAGCATATGTTATGTGTATTTTTCAGTTTACACATGTATACAACATAAATGGTTACATATGGACTGTGTTTCTTGTTTTCTCATTGTGGTTTAGAGTCAAGTAAGTTTTTGAAAACCATTGCTTTAAATCACTCTCTTTAGCTCCAGTTAACAGGGATAACCCAGGCGTGTGGACTCCACACTCCGGATATATGTGTGGAAAATGAGACCTCTGCACTATTAGAATCCAGTTGTCTGTTTTCCACTTCGTTGCTTACTTCTTGAAAGTTTGGGTAATTAGTTCAATAACTGTTTTCTTAAAAAATGCTTACTTACATATGTTTGGGTATGAAGCTGTGGTCAGGATGTCATTGGTGTTTTGGCTCCTCCTTGGGAGGAGGCCTTGGCACTGTTGCCCAGAGAGGCCACCATGCCCTGTTCATATGCTCAGAGTGCAGGACAGGTCTGGCTTGTTTCTGACACACTTGGTCTTCTGCAGGTGTCTTGATTTGCAGGTATGCCCTTGGGCAAGTCCCTGCCTCCTATTTTAGTTTTACTTATTTTTAAAATTACTGTATATTAAAGGAAGTCATATTATTAGTCTTATAGCCTTTATAATTAACATTTTTTACTTTTAGTTTTTTAACTGATGATTTACACAGTGTTGTGCTAATTTCTGCTGTACAACAAAGTGACTCAGTTATACACATATAGACATTCTTTTTAAGTGTCCTTTTCCAGTATGGTTTATCCCAGGAGATTGGGTATAGTTCCTGTGCTATTCAGTAGGACCTTGTAGTTTATCCATTCTAAATGCAATAGCTTGCATCTACAAGGAGAAAGAAATGGCAACACACTCCAGTATTCTTGTCTGGAGAATTCCACGGACAGAGGAGCCTGGTGGGCTGCAGTTCATGGGGTCGCAAAGAGTCGGACAAGACTGAGTGACTAACACCTGCATCTATAACTCTAAACTCCCACTCCATCCCTCTTTCTCCCCCTTGGCAACCCCAAGTCTCTTTTCTATGAGTCTGTTTCTGTTTTGTGGATAGATTCATTTGTGCCGTATTTTAGGTTTCACATAAAAGTGCTGTTGCGTGGTATTTGTCTTTCTTTCTGACAGCTTCACTCAGTATGATAATCTCTAGTGGCATCCGTGTTGCTCCAAGTGGCATTGTTTTGTTTTTAATGACTGAGTAGTAGTCCATTGTGTGTGTGTGTGTGTCACATCATTTTTATCCATTCATCTGTTAGACATTTTAGTTTCCATGTCTTGGCTGTTGTGAATGGTGCTGTGAATACATGGGTGCATGTCTCTTTTGAATTATAGTTTTGTCTGAGTGGGATTGTTGGATCATATTGTAATTCTAGTTTTAGTTTTCTGAAGAACCTTTATGCTATTTTCCATACTGACTGCATCAACTTACAGTCCTACCTACAGTGTAGGAGGGTTCCCTTTTCTCCACACCCTCTCCAACATTTGTTATTTGTAGACTTTTTAATGATGGCCATTCTGACCAGTGTGAGGTAGTGCCTTATTGTAGTTTTAGATTCACATTTCTCTAATAATTAGCGATGTTGAACATCTTTTCCTATGCTTACTGGCTATCTGTTTGTCTTCTTTGGAGAAATGTCTATTGAGGTCTTCTGCCCAGTGTTTGATTGGGTTGTTTTTCTCTTGAGCTGTATGAGCTATTTGTGTATTTTGGAAGCCCTTGTCGCATCATTTGCACATATTTTCACCTGTTCCATAGGTTGTCTTTCTTTTATGACTTCCTTTGCTGTACAAAAGCTTGTAAGTTTGGTTAGGTCCCATTTGTTTATTTTATTTCTATCATCTTGGGAGGCTGACCTAAGAAAAATCATTGTACCAATTATGTTGGAGAAGGTTTTACCTATGCTTTTTTCTAATTTTATGGTATCATGTCTTATGTTTAAGTCTTTAGGCCATTTTGAGTCACTGATGAATGCTCAGTTTTTAAGAGAGGCAGTTCATGGTGAGTTTTCTTTTTTTTTTTTTCTTTCTATTTTTTATTAGTTGGAGGCTTATTACTTTATAACATTTCAGTGGGTTTTGTCATACATTGACATGAATCAGCCATAGAGTTACATGTATTCCCCATCCCGATCCCCCCTCCCACCTCCCTCTCCACCTGATTCCTCTGGGTCTTCCCAGTGCACCAGGCCCGAGCACTTGTCTCATGCATCCCACCTGGGCTGGTGATCTGTTTCACATGGTGAGTTTTCAAACTTGCAGTTCCCTTTTGTATAGTTCATAGCACCGTTTTTCTTGTTGTTCAGCTGTATTTCCTTGTATCACCCTAAATAAAGAGCTTCTTTTTCCTCTTGTCATATTCCATCCAGTCTTCTGACATCTCAGCAAAGGCAGGGAGTGTCTTCCATGTTGCTGCTTCACCGGCCGTGGTCACTGGTATCACTGACTAGTTACACAGTTCTGAACTGAGCCCAGCTGAGCGGGAACGGATGTGTTTGCATCAGGGACTGTGCTCAAGGGCTCCATCCTCTTCCCCCCTCCTCAGGAAGAGCTTTGCAAAAGAGGCTTTGTTCTCACTTGTTGGATCATCAGACCTTTATTGAGGACTTACCATGAGACCCTCTATTTGACGATGGGAATATATGGATACATAGATAGTTTTGCCGTCAGTCAAGTCTTTGCTTATTGGGAGTGAATTTGTGAATCATCTTAGTCCTGTCAGCTCTTTGGTTATTCATGATACAAAAACATCTAGTACTATTCTAGGACCAGAAGGGAAACCAGAAACAGATCTGTATTTAAAAAGAAGAGAATTTATTGCAGCAACTTGGTACAAGGGCCAGAGGACTAAGAGGGAGCGGGTGGCTTTACCCAGAGCTCAGTAACTACAGGAAGTGCTGTTGTTCCCGAGGCTGGAGGGGTGGAAGGTGCTGGATTCGGGAGCCCGTTGGTACAGGTTGCTGCGGCCACTGCTGCTGTCAAGTTAACAACGCAGCACCCGGGCGGACCCAGGACTGGCTCCCACTGCTGCTCATGAACCGTCCCTAAAGCTCTGCCAGCCTTGCCAGCGCTCCTGGAGCCCATGGCTCCCACACCCCCAACACCTGCCTCTGTACAGAGACCACCGAGCCAGGAGCAGACGGCCTCCTCCAGGGATGTGCCCTTGTTGTCAGGGTGGAGCCGGGACGTGGCTGGCCAGGGAGTCTGGAGGGCGCTGCAAAGTTTATAGCTTGCTGCAGTGCTGGGTAGAGCGCAGAAAGGCTGGAACCGTGTGAGTTCCACTAGGATGTACCTGGCGTACCAGGTCAAGCAGCGTTTTAGCACCAGTGGAGGCAAATCAGTCTCTTTCTCCCACCACCCTTCTCAAAATCACCTTAAGGAGTCTTCTGTGAGCAGGAATCACGTGGAACATGCATGTTTTTCAGTTAGATTTGATCTCATTGTCAGTTATCATCTGTATGACTTAGGTACCTTGTGTATATGGGTCCGTCTGCCTGCTGGGGGAGTGTTGGCAGATTTTATTACTGATCTCATTAAGCATGTGTGAACTTATGAACTCTTCTAATTTTCCAGTGACATACTAGAAAAAGAATACTGCCTATTTATTTGTGTATAAGATATATATGAAGAAATACAATTACTTATTACATATCTTAAAAGTGATTTTTATGAAACACTACTGATGTTATCATCTTTATGAGAAACATGGCTCTCAACTCTGCTTCCTCATTTAGATTACCAGTTGCAAGGACCTAACTGCCTTCTCTGTCTGCTCTGGTTTCCCCCAGAATGGTCTTCAGCAGAGAGGCCATCAGGAGACTTCTCGCCAGCAAATGTCGCTGCTATAGCAACGATGCTCCAGATGACATGGTCCTGGGGATGTGCTTCAGTGGATTAGGAATCCCCGTGACACACAGCCCTCTCTTCCATCAGGTGAGAAAAAGGGTTTTAGTCCTACTTCAGAGCAGGAGATGGGGATTTTCTTCTCACTTGAAGATCCTACTTTTTTCTCTTCATGTATTCTTCTGGAAACAGTCTTAAGAACTGTGTAGACAGCCTCTGGCGGGGACATCTTAACTAGACCTGTACAGCATGAAAACAGAATGCAGAAACATATGCAAAATGAAATGGTATTTGACCTGCATCCTTGCATGTGGGACCAGGTAAAAGCTGTTCCTTCCCCCCACCCCCTTTGTATACAATAAAATAAAAATTGATGGCATTTAGAAACTATCAGATGCTATTTAGAAATATCAGGACTGACCCAATATTGTCCTGCTTACCACCCAGTATTTGCAGTTCTCCACTGGCCTCAGTCTTTATAGCATTGGCTGCCTTTTTATTGGGCTTTCTCCCCTTTGGTTGCTCTTAAACTAATTAAATTTCAGTATAGTATCTCAATAAGCATATATTCTGGGGGGTATAGAAGAGATGAGGTTATAGAAGAGGTTATAGAAGAGATGAGGTTCACAAGGGGTGGTTGGTGCTAATAAGGTCACCATCCTGCAATGTGGGGTAAGAAGGAAATCCTATTACATTATTTTTACATTTTATGTAAAATTTTAAAAATAACCATAGTTCACACCCATTGTTGAGACGTTCAGGGCTTTTTGAAATTGGAAGTATTTAAATGCACATGTATTTTAAGTGTCCTCCCTTACATTGAAAATATAGTCTTCATGCTTTATTCAATAACCAGTAGCCATATAGAGACTTGGGCATGACAGAAATAACACTGCAGGAAAACTTGAACGAGGCACAGAGAATACTTAAGTTACCAAGAAAGGCAGAATCCATTTTTTGCATTCTTGAGGACTGCAAGGAAGGATTAAGAAAAAAAAAGAACTTTACAATAAGAAATGTCTGAGAAGCCACCTCCTTGGTATAAGTCAGAAGGTACTTTGCCATTTTAAAAAACTTGAGCCTATACGTGCTGTTCTGAGGACTTAGAAAAGCAGGTTATCCTCTCTGACCCCTCTCTCTTGTTCTATCTTATAATGTTTCACTCACAGAAAGGAAGGACGATGAAAACTGTTGGTGTGTAAGGGAAATAATTTATCACTGGTAATATCACAGTCTTGGGGCTTCCCAGGTGGCTCAGTGGTAAAGAACCCGATGCAAGAGTTGCAGGTTCGATCCCTGGGTCGGGAAGATCCCCTGGAGGAGGGCATGGGAACCCACTCCAGTATTCTTACCTGGAGAAATCCCATGGCCAGAGGAGACTGCTGGACTATAGTCCAAGGGGCTGCAAAGAGTTGGACACGACTGAGCACTCATAGCACACATCATAGTCTTAGTTTTTTACAGCAGCTTCTTTAGGGAAGAATTCATTAGTAAATGAAGGGGTAAGGAGAAAAGAAAGAAGGAAAATAATCAGTAAGTAAAAGTCCTTTGAAAGTAATTTAAAAAGTGTTGTTTCCCATACTTTAAAACTCTTGATTTTGCTAATTCACATAATAAATTTTAAACCTTCCCAAAGTCATAAAGTGTGCTCAAAACCCATCCTCCCCAAAAGACACTGCTTTATCTTCCAATTCTTAAGCCTATTTTAAGAGCGTTTGCTCTGATTTGGACATTACTTTCCATTTGTAATGTTTGAACACTAGAAAGAGTTGGACATGACTGAGTGACTAATACTTTCACACCAGAGAGTATATCTGTTCATATTGAGAAAGAGAAAAAATCTAGGATTCTTGGTGAGCTAGAGTGGGTGTGTGGAAACAAGCTTCAATTCAAAGTTGCCTGGGCCCCATTCCTTCTCTTTTGAGTCAGGGAAGGTTATTGTGAAATCACAGGTTCAGAACAGATGTCAAGGAATGTCTAGTATAGCTCTCTGTTAAAAACAAAGTGTCTAGAGCATGTGGTTTTTCTGTGCTTCCAAAATTATATGCCACTAATGAGTATGGCATATAAAGATGATGCTGAAAGAAGATGCTGTGAAAGTGCTGCACTCAATATGCCAGCAAATTTGGAGAACTCAGCAGTGGCCACAGGACTGGAAAAGGTCCGTTTTCATTCCAATCCCAAAGAAAGGCAATCCCAAAGAATGCTCAAACTACCACACAATTGGACTCATCTTACACACTAGTAAAGTAATGCTCAAAATTCTCCAAGCCAGGCTTCAGCAATACGTGAACCATGAACTTCCAGATGTTCAAGCTGGTTTTAGAAAAGGCAGAGGAACCAGAGATCAAATTGCCAACATCCGCTGGATCATCGAAAAAGCAAGAGAATTCCAGAAAAACATCTATTTCTGCTTTATGGACTATGTCAAAGCCTTTGACTGTGTGGATCACAGTAAACTCTGGAAAATTCTTCAAGAGATGGGAATACCAGACCACCTGACCTGCCTCTTGAGAAACCTGTATGCAGGACAGGAAGCAACAGTTAGAACGACATGGAACAACAGACTGGTTCCAAATAGGAAAAGGAGTATGTCAAGGCTGTATATTGTCACCCTGCTTATTTAATTTATATGCAGAATACATCATGAGAAACGCTGGGCTGGAAGAAGCACAAGCTGGAATCAAGATTGCTGGGAGAAATATCAATAACCTCAGATATGCAGATGGCACCACCCTTATGGCAGAAAGTGAAGAGGAACTAAAAAGCCTCTTGATGAAAGTGAAAGAGGAGAGCGAAAAAGTTTGCTTAAAGCTCAACATCCAGAAAACTTAAGATCATGGCATCTGGTCCCATCACTTCATGGCAAATGGACTGGGAAACAGTGGAAACAGAGACTTTATTTTTTGGGGCTCCAAAGTGACTGCAGATGGTGACTGCAGCCATGAAATTAGAAGACGCTTACTCCTTGGAAGGAAAAGTTATGACTAACCTAGATAGCATATTAAAAAGCAGAGACATTACTTTGCCAACAAAGGTCTGTCTAGTCAAGGCTATGGTTTTTCCAGTGGTCATGTATGGATGTGACAGTTGGACTGTGAAGAAAGCTGAGAAGAATTGATGCTTTTGACTGTGGTGTTGGAGAAGACTCTTGAGAGTCCCTTGGACTGCAAGGAGATCCAACCAGTCCATCCTGAAGGAGATCAGTCCTGGGTGTTCATTGGAAGGACTGATGCTGAAGCTGAAACTCCAATACTTTGGCCACCTCATGCGAAGAATTGACTCACTGGGGAAAACCCTGATGCTTGGAGGGATTGGGGGCAGGAGGAGAAGGGGACAACAGAGGATGAGATGGCTGGATGGCATCACCAACTTGATGGACATGAGTCTGAGTAAACTCCGGGAGTTGGTGATGGACAGGGAGGCCTGGCATGCTGGAATTCATGGGGTTACAAAGAGTCAGACACGACTGAGTGACTGAACTGAACTGAACTGAATGGGTATGGCATGGCCAGTGAATCTTGTGCAGAAAATTGTCAAAATAACCATTTCAGGACTCTGGAAGTCAACCAGAAAGCACTGAGAAGTGTGAAATCCTGAAAAACTACTATAGTTCGGGGTAAGAGCAACAGAGTCTGAGGCCTTTCTGGCTGAAACCCCCAATCCTTCCTGATTTCCATCCCAGCTTGGTTGGAGAGAGCAGTAGTTTGACCAGTATGGGCCAGGTTGGAATAAAAACAAACAAGGTTGTGGTCAGAGGGGGTGAGCTTGATTGGGAAAGAGATGAAAACCCACAGGTATGCCAGCTAGAATTGTCAAACTTGGGTAGGAAACAAACAAGAAAAAACCCCATCTTCACTGGCCTGAGAGTGTAGTTTCAATTATGGTGAAGAAATTATTTGTCAGAAGTTTAATATCTAATCCCCTGGAAATAAGAGCATAGTCGGGCTAGATGGCTTCCCTGGTGGTTCATTGGTAAAGAATCCGCCTGCAATGCAGGAGATGTGGGTTCCATCCCTGGGGTGGGAAGATCCACTTGAGGAAAAAATAGCAACCTACTCCAATTTTCCTGTCTGGGGAAATCCCATGGACAGGGGGGTCTGGCAGGCTGTATAGTCCTTGGGATCACAAAGAGTCGGACACGACTGAGTGACTAAACAAGGCAGGGCTAGATACGCCAGCCACAATGCTCTGGCCCCCTGGGAAGCTCTGTGCATGCACATGGGATGGATGAACCTGGGAGAAAGTAAAAGCCAAGGCATGTCTGAAAATCCACTGAAGTTCTGAACGTCCTTTGCAATCCACACGTAGACTGAAGCTTTATGGACTTGAGATGTCTGAGTCCAATCTCTGACTATATTATAATCTAATATAGTTGATTAGATTAGGTTGCTCAGGCATAGGAGTGACTTTCAGAAAATCATGCTAATAAATGAGAATTAAAGCTTCAGGAAAAAAGCAGCCATGCAGCTCCAGGGAGAAGGAGTCTATGGTGTAAGTTCAAGTAAGTTAGTCTTTTTATAAAGAGTAGTAAAAGTGAACAAATTTGTGAGTTGCTATAACACATTATTTAAAATAGCCAGTTTCCAACCAATTATAGTGAAAGTTACAAAGAAACATATTCAGGGAGAAATGTAGTCAACAGAAATGGACTCTGAATGGGACCAGATATTAGATTTGACAGACAAAGGCTTCAAAGCCCCTAATTATTTAAAAAAAAAACAAAAACAAAAAACTAAAAGAATTAAAGGAAAATATTACAGTAACTCAACGAATAGCAAATCTTAATAGAAAGATAGAAACTTTGATAAAGAACCAGATGAAAACTCTATAGTTGTAAAACCCAACAAATGAAATGAGAAATTATCTAAATGAACTTAACAGTAGATTGGAGATGCAAAAGAAACAGTCAGTAAATCTGAAGGCAGATGAATAGAAATTACCTAATCCAAAGAACAGAAACGAGACTAAAGAAAAATGAACATGTCCTCAAAGTGGTAAAACATAAAGTATACCAACATATATTTAATGGAAGTTCTTTTTAAAAAGAGAAGGGAGAAAAAAATGGGACAGTTTTGTTTTTTCTTTTTAAGAAACAGAATTTTCTCAAATGTTGTAATGAGAAACCATCTGTTGATCTGAGAAACTCAACAAGGCCCTTACAGAATAATAAGAAAAGATTACACACAAACATGTTATAGTTCAGTCATTGAAAAACAATGACAAAGTGAAAACCTTAATAAAAAAACCTAACAAAAATCGAAATTAAAATGTTATTGGCTGATGTTTCATTAGAAATAATAGAGAGCTGAAGGCAGAAAGAAAAGGAAGAAACTTAACCAACAATTCTGTATTAGTAAAACTATCCTTCCAAAATGAAAGTGGGATAAAGACATTACCAGATAAACAAAAAGTGAGAAGAACTTTTTCCCTTCCCTTAAAAGAAGCTAAAGAAAATCCTTTGGGCTGAGAGAAAATGACACCAGGTGCTACCTGGAATATATAAGCAAATGATTAAGTATACTGGAAAGACTGTGTGTACATACACGCCTGTGTGTATATATACACCTGTATATAAAATTAAGAAAAATGTGAACATAAATACCTGTATGTGTATATACACACATCTTTCCACAAGCACTGGAACAAAGGGAATCACTGCAGTATACCTGAAACTAACACAATGATGTAAATTAACTGTATTTCAATTTAAAAAATGGTATAAAAGACTAAAAAAAGTATACTGTGCAGCCAGTTGATCACAAGAGAGCTTGAGTGGCTATAGTAATATTAAAAACAATACATTTTAAGAACAGAAATATTACTAGACAGAAAGTGGGACATTTCATGACAAAAGGTCATGACAAAAGGTCATGACAAAAGGTCAAGAGAAAAAACAAACAATTATAACACATGTATACAGCTAACAGATCTTCACATTATACAAAACAAATGGAATTGAAAGGAGAAATACATGAGTGTTAGCTACTTGACTTGTCACATAAAGAACATTTCATCTGACAACAGAATAAACATTCTTTTTCAAATGTATATGGAATATTCTCTAGGATAGACCATAAGCTAAGACATACTGTTTTGCCCAGTATATTTAAAAGGATTGAAAACATACACAGTATACCCCCAAGAACAATGGAATGAAATTAGAATCAACAGAAAATGGGGAAATTCCCCCAATATTTGTAAATTAAACAACATGCTTTAAAATAACCTTTGGGTTGAAAAAAGAAATCATAAGGAAAATTAGAAAATACCTTGAATGGAATGAAAATGAGAACACAACATATCCAAAAATTTGAGGTCAGCTATAGAGTGATCAGTAGGAAATTTTATAGTTTTGAATATGCTGTGCTGTCCTGGTCTCCCCCGGTGGCTCAGACAGTACAGAATCCCCCTGCGGTGCAGGAGACCTGGGTTTGCTCCCTCGGTCGGGAAGAGTCTCTGGAGAAGCACACGGCAACCCACGCCAGCACTCTTGCCTGGAGAATCCTGTGGCAGGAGGCTGCGGGGCTACAGTCCACAGGCTCACAGAGAGTCAGACGTGGCTGAACGACTGACACTTTCACTTTCACAGGATGTAGTGTTAGTAGGAAATTTATAGTTTTAAACATGTTGTGCTGTGTTGTGCTTAGCTCAGTCATGTCCGGCTCTCTGCGGTGTTAGAAAGGAACAAAGATATTAAATTAATAGTCTAAGTTTCTACATTGAGAGCAGAATAATATAAAATCAAATCTGAACTGTGTGGAATGAAAGAAATATTAAAGATCAGAGCACAAATAATGAAATAGGAAACAGAAAATCAGTTAAACCAAAAATTAGTTCTAATCTGATAAACCTTTAACTAGCTTGACCAACAGAAAACCAGTTGTTTTGTTTTTGCTGTTATTTGTTGGTTAGTTGCTAAGTTGTACCCAACTCTTTTGTGACCCTGAGGACTGCAGGCTGCCAGGCTTCCTTGTCCATGGGCTTTCCCAGGCAAAAATACAGGAGTGGGTAGCCATTCCCTTCTCCAACGGATCTTCCTCACCCAGGGATCCATCCCGAGTCTCCTGCATTGCATAAGACAGGATGTAAGTTGCCAAACTCAGAAGGGAAAAAGGGGCATCATTATATACCCTACCAAAATTATGCCAACAAATTAGACAGTTTAAATGAAGCGGAGAAATTTCTAGAATCATATTTTTTAAGCAAGTCTATTTCTTAAGAAATAGAAAATGTATTTAAACCTTTATACCTTGATGAAATTGGATTAGAGAAGCAGCAAGAATGTTTCCCAACTCACTTTATGATGTCACAGATGTACGCTGTATCCCCAGAAGCAAGCACTAAAAAAAAATCACTTAAAAAACAGCTAAGAAATTAACAAAGGAATTAAAATGGGATATCACAAAAGTAAACTACAGGCCAGTGTTTCTCTTAAACACAGATGTAAAAATCCATAATAAAATGTTAATCAGCCGAATCTACCAATGTGTCAGAATTGTTGCTTGTTTTTCACACTTAAAAATGAACTGTTGGGAGATATAATTACATTTAACAGGAAAAAATAAATCCATAATACCTTTGCCTCTATTGATGCAGATTCCAGAAGTGATTGATTGCATCTCATAGAGTCATCCATGCAAGTGAAGCATTAGAGTGTGCCAAATCATTTCTGATAAATGAGGTCACAGAAAAGAACAAGACAAAACCGCCAAAGTAGAGTGCACCCAGAGCAGCATCTGTGATGCTCAGAAGTCTGTACTGCCTCCGATAATCAGCCTCTGGGCCCAAATACCAAAGAGAAACGACACAGGGCACCGTACACGGAGAGAGAGATGGCTTAAAACTGCAGGAGGAGGACATAAGTTGGGCAAATGTAAACCTTATCTGTCGAGATGACAGCTCAGTGAACAGTGCAACAAATGGAGGTTAAAACTGTTTTAGATGCTTTCCAGCTACACTGAGCTATGGTTTACATCCCATACACAATTCCCACACAGTGATGGTGTGAATGGCAGCTTGAAACATCTTAGCAGATTTCCAGAGTTAGGCCACCGCTAACCTGGTTTTATGGCCCGATAGTCACGCCTCCCACACTTCCCTTGAATGGACTTGCAGCCATTCCCCACTCCCTTTGCAGACCCAGGACACCACAGGTTTGCTTTCTGTCTCTACTGCCGTTACCATTCAGTCACTAAATCATGTCTCTTTGCGACCCTATGGACTGTATGTAGCACAGCGGGCTTCCTTGTCCTTCACCATCTCCTGGAGTTTGCTCAGACTCATGTCCATTGAGTCAGTGATGCCATCCAACCATCAACCATGTGTCTCTCTAGTGTTTCCTTTTCTAGACCTGTCCTTGTCTCTGATGAGATCTGTTTCCCTTCTCTGAAAGACATATGCTTGATTCCACGTCAGAACAGCAGGCAGGCAACAGGAACCCCCAGATAGCTTTGCCCCACCTCGCCATACAGACACCATGTATGGCCAGAGTTTCTTTAGATCTGGGAAGTAAGTTTTTCTGCCTCTCTGCAAAAGTTTTAATAGTAACTTAAATGACTTACCGAGGAAACCTTTTCATAGTACCACAGTTGATCTCTCAGGGGCATGGCTGTGGAACCTAGGAGCAGAAAGCAGACGCGTTTGGAGCACTGTGCTGTGGGGGTAAGGAAGTAACTGGAGATGCAGAAGCAAAGAGCCTAGAGGCAGATTTTCCTGGAAAGGATTCTCCTCCTTGCTGTTAGACTCCCATAACCGACACCAGCTCGGGAAGGAAAGCAGTCGATCCACACATTTAAATGTTATTCTGAAGCAGGGCTGTTTCCGGTGAGTGAGAGGGTGTGATTCTCTGTTCTGTCTGCAGGCGCGGCCCGTGGATTACCCTAAGGACTACCTGTCTCACCAGGTTCCTGTGTCTTTCCACAAGCACTGGAACATCGATCCCGTGAAGGTCTACTTCACGTGGCTGGCGCCCGCTGAGGAAGACCAAGCCAGGCAGCAGAGCCGAAGAGGCCTCAAAGAGGAGCTGTGAAGCACGGGGCCTGCAGGCACGGGTCGGAGGCCGAAACTCGCCCTGTCCTGCATCTCGCAGCTCATCTGTGCGTGACACACAGCGTCGGAAGCATCCTGACTGCAGGTGGACGTGTGATGTGTTCATTTTTGAGTTGGGAGTGGGGAAGAAGTCAAAGGGAAAACAGATTTTTTTTCTTTTCTGGGGAAAAGAAATCACTTGCGTTGGCATTATGCAGTTCTTGTAATAGACAATGATTACTGTGTATTTTTCAAGCTGTGAAACAGCAGCTTTATTTCTGTCACAGAAAAATAAATGGTACCAGAAGTCTCCTTCCTGTCCTCACTCTTCATTATAACAGATGTATCAGCTGGGCATGAGGCTGGAGAGACGTGACTGTCTTCACCATTATACATAAAATAAAGAAGAGAAGGTGTCTTGACCTGGATCTTACCATGGGGCCAACTTTTAAACCATACTATTGATGATCAAAATGATTTCCTGGTAACTCAGTAAGGAAGACTTAAGGATTATTCGTAAACCATCATAAAAGTCTAGCAATAAAAAAATCCCCTGGAGTCTGTAATCAGGGTTGTTATGTTTTATCTGTTTTTCTGTTTATGCCTCATAAAAAGAGAATAAGAAGTCTTCTGCGAGAGTTTTCTGCTTCTTTAGAGGTTCATCTGTGTTCTATTTCTCCCTGAAGCCCTATCTTTATGACCTACTTATAACACAAAAGTATACTGACTGCTGCCAGAAAAGTGTTCTCAGTATTTAAAAAACAGCGTTGTATTTTATTCAAGTCTCTGAGCTCTGTGTAAAGTCTCAGCAAGTATATTAAATTAATTGTACCTGGTATTTTATTCTTATTTGTATGTTATGTAATGACTCCAGACTCAGAACAGACCTCCCCAGTGTCAGGGAGGGCTGAATGGTGATTTGGCAACTTCCCAGGGTTCTCAAGGAATGAAATCTGCAAAGAGTATTTTGAAACTGCGCTAATTTCCACATCATAGCTTTAATATATAGTAATTTAATACACTATTAATTTTTAAAGCTTATTCTGTATTTAACATTTAATTATATAATTCCATTTTCTAAAGGTATTTGCACAAAATTTGATTTTACTATGTCTTAAACTAATTTTGGCATAGTAAAATACTTTTTTAAAAATAAAAATTATTAAAAAAAAAAATAAAAGTTATTAATTTTGCTTATTATGTTTTTATATCCAAGCACGGGGTTTTAAAGCTGTGCCACCAAACGTACCCAGGTGCGTGTTTTAACAATACATATTTCTTGCAGCTGATATGGATTTCCAAAACAATGCAATAGTATTTACCATTTTTGCAAACTAGCCAATACCAGGACTGGTGTGTTTTCAATGATAACTGAACACACTGGATTCATTTCTCTGAAAGTGGATTTTGTGGTCTGTCTGGGGAATGGATCCAGCATGATGGGTTGGATGAGAAGCACCTGAAGGATTTAAACGTCGGGCCAAGCTACTGCTGATGAATCAGTACTGTTGTCATAACTGGGATTCCTGTTACTGTCGCCGTCATAGCCACCTTCGTGGCGCCTGTAATAATGCACGTGGAGGGCCGGGCTGCCTGACCCTGTGGAGAAAAGCCTTCAGCTCCTACTCATGCCTGCCATTGTCACACTCAGCAAACAGTGTGTTCCTCTGACAGGACTGAACGTGAAGCATCTCTACCTGAAGGTCCTCGTCAAGCGTTCTCTGTTATGATGACCAGTGCCTTCTGCTGATACCGGGGCGCCTCCTCTGGTACTTTTAGGTATTCTGTTAATTATGTTTACTTTTTGGAACTGTGTAAGCCTAACAACAAGTAAAAGAACTTTGCCTAAGTTTCTGACTTCTCCAATGTATTTATGAGTCTGAGTGGAGTGAGAGTGTGGAGGGCCATGGGGAAAAGAAAATAATGAAATCAGAGGAGGAAGTTGGCAGCTGGATAAACACAGTTTTTAAAAAGAAAACTAAAAACCTATTCTTTTGAGAGAAAGCCACCAGACATTGAAGATATATTTACACATGGTCTATAAAACCATTATCTATTTTATTACATAATGAATTGGAAATATTTTGGAACCGATTCTCATAGAGTTCATATCTTAAGAACTAGTTTTGAATCTGAACTTTCCTTGACAGACACTGTCCTTTGCATATTTTCTGTGCCTTTTAAATAGGAGTTTACTTCAAATGGCTATTTTCATACTGGGGGTATCACTGTCAAGGAGTTGCAGGTGGAGTCACTGGAATGCCATTTTTGCTTTTAAGCCACTTCTGCTGATAGACCCAAAGCAAGCTGCCTGACTAAACAGGACTTTTACATATTGTAGCAAAATGAGAAATCCAAACACAAACACAGCCTTTACAGACTTTTTGGGAACAAAGGGCCATGGGCCTGCTAGGCTGCCAGTGATGCTCAGCACGCGTGTGTATCAGTGCTGAGTTTCCTGATTTACTGAATACCTGCAGTGCTTCCACAAACATATCCATTACGATTGCTTCTGTATTTTCCTCAAAAATTTATAACAGAGTAGACATTGTAAGAATGTTTCTGCTATCTTCCATTCATAATCAGAGATGGAACTTACCTGGATTGAAATGGGTCAATCAGTAGATTCATTCAGCAACTATTTCTTAAACCCTTACTACATGTCAGACCTTCCAGGATGACCCTTGTCCCCTTGTCTGTCCTCCTCACCATGTTATCCCCGGCATCCTCGAATGCTTGGCACACAAGTGCTATCGTTTTATGTCCGCAAGCTATCTATCAACATGTCACCTGCAAAATGTGCTTTCCTTCTGTCTGTAGTAAGTGAAGGCTTTGGGACTTCCCTGGTCCAGTGGCTAAGACTCTGTGCTTCCCATGCAGGGGGCCCGGGTTCCACCCCTGGTCAGGGAACTAGATCCCACATGCCGCAGCTAAGAGTTCACACACAGCAACTAAAGATCCCGCATACCGCAACGAAGACCCAGTGCAGACAGATAAAAGAAAGAAAGGGAAGACTTTGTTTCTGGCATTAAGTCTTTTAGCACATGTTTTCACTTTAAAGACACATATTCCTGGAAGGAGTTGGGGTAGGTACAAGGGAAAAGGACATAAACCAGTAATAAGATGATTTATAATAATAATAAATGCTCTAAATTAGACACTGAGAACAGGGAGACAACCGGGTGGGGACTGGGGACTCCTTTGGATGGAATGGTCAGAGAGGGCCGCTGAGAAAGGGATGCCGAGTGAAGACCCCACTGAACAGACAGTCAGGAATGCAGAGATGGATGTGCGGAGCGTCTAGAAAGGGGGGACAGCAAACCTGAAGGACCTAAGGTGGGGACAAATCTGGCATGTCCGAAAACAAAAGCAAGCCCGTGTGACTGCTTGACTGATGTCACAGTTGTCATTAAACATCCAGCTGATGTCAAATAAACAGGTGCCATGGAAGTCTGGAGCTCAGTGCAGAAGTCAGAGCCAGCGTTATAATTTTGGACTTACCAGTAATTTTTAAAGGTTTTGGAAGCCCACAGGACTGGACAAGATCGCGCTGGGAGAGAAGGAAACAGAGTCAGCCTGAGCAAGAGGGTCAGGGGGATGGAAGGGAAACTCGGGACAGGTTTGTGTAAAGGAAACCAAGGAAAGAGCATTCTGGGAAGCAAGTGGTCGTGTGCCACGTGTTGCCAAGAGGCCCATTAGGAGAGGACGGGGAAGGGACAGCGTGACAGCAGCATGGGGGTGATGACGAGATGGCTCCTGGAAAGGGGGCAGAGTGGGAACTGAGGCTGTAGTGAGCAAGTATGAACATTTGGAGGGGTCTATAGTTAGTTCTTTTTATGATTTAAAGACCGGCTAAGGTAGTTTGAGGGAAAACCTGGGATCTCGGGAGTTTTTATTTTAGGGTGGGAGATTCTAGGAAATGTCAATGTGAGATGTGAGTGATAAGTAGGGGGAAAAGGACGAGTGACTGCACTGGTGTCCTGGTGACATGGCGGGGGGGAACCCAGAGTCCAGTGCAGGAGTCTTGACAGGAGGGTCTACTGTCAGATGGGGGGACAGTGCAGGCACAGAGGAAGGTTTTTCCATTTGCTGACATGAAGATGAGGGTTCTGACATTGATCATTTCTGTTAAGTGTGAGACAGGGTTATTTGCTGAGAATGTCTGACTTTGTACACAGGTTTGCTTTATGGAAATGGCAACATTAATAACAACGACAACGATGGCAACCACTTATGTGATGCTTACTATACTTGGCATGATTCCAAGTGTTTCACGCATTGTTATTGACCCCTCACAACCACCTCTGAAGTGAATACTAGTGCGTTCCCCAGTTTATACTGGCGGTAACTGAGGCACGGATTTAGTATCCAGCCCAAGGTCACACAGCTGCTAAGTCAGTGGCAGAGCTGGGTTTTGAACCCAGACATTTTGGCTCTAGAGTTTATTCATATAATCTATTGGCCCCTTCACCTCTGTCAAGAACATGTAGCCTCTTCCCAGACCATAATCTGGTTCTAAAACACTAGCACAGTTAAAGATGACCATGAATCCAAGAGTTAGGGATTCTAACCCAAACTCTGGTGGTCCAGTGGCTAAGACTCCATGCTCCCAATGCAGGGGGCCTGGGCTCCATCCCTGGTCAGGGAACTAGATCCCATGTGCCACATCTAAGAGTTTACATGCCACAACTAAAGATCCCATGCAGCCAGATAAATGACTATTAGAATCCAAGAGTTAATCATGAAGTAACTCTACATAAGAGATTAAAGGCAAGTATGATTACATATCAAATTACAGAAGCAATATGTACTGGGGGGTGAAAAAAGGAAGAAACTGGTTCACTGAAACTGAATTTTGAATTTTTGTTCTAGAACTCTGGAAAACAATACCTCTGGTAAGAGTTAAGATCCTCGTACACTGACCCAGAAGGTCTCCTCTGAGGCACATACCCTAGTGAGACACATCCTTGCCCTGATAAGCTTGAACAAGAATGTTCAGAGTAGCATACACAGTTCAGGAGAGCTGAAAGTCTAGGTGTCTACCACCTGAAGAATTGGTAAGTTCTAGAATGTCTCTGGGCTTCCCTGGTGGCTCAGGGGTTAAAGTGTCTGCCTCCAATGTGGGAGACCAGGGTTCGATCCCTGGTTGGGAAGATCCCCTGGAGAAGGAAATGGTAACCCACTCCAGTATTCTTGCCTGGAGAATCCCATGGACGGAGGAGCCTGGTAGGCTACAGTCCACGGGGTCGCAAAGAGTTGGACACGACTGAGGGACTTCACTTTCACTTTCACTAGAATGTCTTTACAGTGTCACATTATGCTGTGGTTAGTATGGGTGAAATACAGCTACGTGACACATCTCAATGTTAAGCAAGTTTTAAAACATCACAGAATAAAACTTACAGTTGGATCTCCTTTATGTAATTTGAAACTGTGGAAAATGAAAAATGTATATAGATACACATCTAAAAAAATTAAGAGGATAGACAAAATTCAAGATAGTAGTTACCTCCCCATCTCTAAATCCTTTTAATCACCCCTCATCTGAAAAATTCTGTTTCCCATATGACATGACACGGTCCAGGGGTTAGGACATGGGTATCTGGATATCTTTTTGGGGAGTGTCATCAGCTCACCACAGTATGTGATGTGACACTTTGGCAAATGGGTGTGTCAGGGGAATCCGAGGATGGTCTGCCTACTCCTTCTTTTATTCACTCATTCATTCACACTTGACAGATATATTCTGAGCAGCTACCTGGTGCCAGGGGGCTTCCCTGGTGGCTCAGATGGTAAGGAATCTGCCTGCAATGCAGGAGACACAGGTTTGATCCCTGGGTTAGGAAGATCCCCTGGAGAAGGAAATGGCAACAACTCACTTCAGTATTCTTGCCTGGAAGAGCGTGGCAGGCTATAGTCCATGGGGTAGCAAAGCGTGGGACATGACTGAGAGACTTAACACCTTGTGGCAGGTATTGTGCTAAACACTGGGTGCTCAGTGATGCCACCTAGATCATCTCTTACCAGCAAACACACACACAAACACAAATTTGTTTTAAACAGCTAACCATTCTTTGGCTTCCCGGGTGGCTCAGTCGGTAAAGAATCTGCCTGCAATGTGGGAGACCCGGGTTCGATCCCTGGGTCAGGAAGATCCCCTGGAGAAGGGAATGGCAACCCACTCCAATATTCTTGCCTGGGACATCCCATGGACCAAGGAGCCTGGTGGACTACAGCCCCTGGGGTCACAAATAGTCAGACACGACTGAGCGACTAATGCCTTACCTTCAGTCATTCTTTACACAGAGAAGGAATCAAGCTATAGACCTGCCTGAGGGACCTCTCTGGCGGTCCAGTGGTTAAGACTCTGAGCTTCTACTGCAGGGGGCATGGGCTTGATCCCTGTTCTGGGAGCTAAGATCCTGCTTGCTATGTGGCCAAAGAAAGAAATAATGACCTAAAGATCTGTCTGGTATTATTCTGAGCTTCTCTGCCCACAAGTCTGCTGGATATTTTCAGACATTCCCAAACCTAGAATTTCTTTTTACTAGATTACCTTCCTGTCTTATTTCCACACCCCCTCCTCACCCCACCGTCGAGTTTCTACTGATTTTATAACCCAAATTGGGAGTTATTCTGCTCCTTTTTTATCAGGGCAGGATGAGCACAGGGTTAAACGGTCCTGTGCTGGCCTCATTATTATGTGACCTCGGGCTGGTCACGTCGTGTCTCTGGGCCTCAGTTTGGTAATGAAATGCAGTTTGAACTTTAAAATGCTATGATTCTACTGTCTAAATAGAGGGCGCCTATCACTAAGTATCCCCCGTAGGTGCTATTTCCACATCTGTGCGCCATCCTGAAAAGACCTTAATCTCAAGACTTAATTACAGTGAATTATCTGCTCTATCAACCTGGAAAATTTTGTCAGATTGAGTTTAATCAATTTGAAGTACATCTGACTTTCATTCACGGATTCAGAAACACAGGAGAACTGTAATAGGGGTTTTAAGATAATACTTTTTATGGACACAAAAGTTAACTTTGGCTCATTCAATTGATAATAAGTTTTCTCTTATATTTTAAGGTTCTGGAGATGTCATGGTCAGCAAAAGCAGACAGTTTATTGTTCTTGCAGAATTTATCACCAAGGGCACAGATAGGAATCAAAAACTACTGGGCTTCCCTGGTGGCTCAGTGGTAAAGATTCTGCCTGCCATTGTGGAAGACACGGGTTTGATCCCTGGTCTGGGAAGTTCTCACAAGCCACAGGGCAACCGGAGCCTCTGCGCCACAACCAGTGAGCTGCAACTACTGGAGCCCTGGAGCCCATGCTCTGCAAAAAGAGAAGCCCCTGCAATGAGAAGCCTGAGCACCACAATGCAGAGTAGCCCCCAGTCACCACAACTAGAGAAAAGCCCTCACAGCAACGAAGACCCAGCACAGCCAGACGGAAATCAAACAAACCGCTGCTATTAACTCACATGACTATGAACTTTAATAAATACTGACAGGGATTTGGGCTTTGATTTGAGATACAAAAATAAGAAGCAGTCAACCAGGTAAAGGGTCAGGAGGAGAGCATTTTAGGAAGAAGAAACAGAAGATGCAAAGGTTCTGTGGTGGAGGGATCACAGCTTCTTTGAGAAACTCCAAGCCAGTGAGGCCGCCATGCTCTGGGGCTGCGTCTCATGCCCCCTGTGACTGGCTTTTCTCACGGACCTCTCCACGAGCTCACTGTTCCGTAACAGAATCCCACAGAGTGTCCACTCTATGTATGTTTACACTGTCATTCATCTAAGGCTTTCTCCAGTATCGGTTATTTTGATCATTTGCCATGTCCACACTTTGGATTCATTTTTACAAGAGATTAAATAGAAGCTTGCTCCTTGGAAGAAAAGCAATGACAAACCTAGACAGTGTATGAAAAAGCAGAGACATCACTTTGTCAACAAAGGTCCATACAGTCAAAGCTATGGTTTTTCCAGTAGTCATGTATGGAGGTGAGAGTTGGACCATAAAGAAGGCTGAGTGCCGAAGAATTGATGCTTTGGCATTGTGATGCTGGAGAAGACTCTTGAGAGTCCCTTGAACACCAAGGAGATCAAACCAGTCAATCCCAAAGGAAATCAACCCTGGATATTCATTGGAAGGACAGATGCTGAAACTCTCATACTTTGGCCACCTAATGCGAAGAGCTGACTCATTGGAAAAGACCCTGATGCTAGGAAATACTGAAGGCAAAAGAAGAAGAGGGCAGCAGAGGATGAGATGGCTGGATGGCATCACCAACCCTGGATATGAGCTTGAGCTAACTCCAGGAGATAGTGAAGGACAGAGGAGACTGGTGTGCTGCAGTCCATGGGGCTGCAGAGAGTCAGACATAACTTAGTGACTGAACAACAACAAATATGTGGAATATGAAATATGACATGCACATATCTACAAAACAGAGACAGACTCACACATGGAGAACAGACCTGCGGTTGCCGAGGGGAAGAGGGGGTATGGAGGGAAGGATGGGAAGTCTGGGTTTTACCAGATGCACACTAGTCCATCCATATAGGATGGATAAATAACAAGGTCCTGCTATATTTTCAGCACAGGGAACTATATTCAATATCCGTGACAAACAATAGTGGGAAAGAATATATATGTGTGTGAGTGTGTGTGTGTAAATGACTTTGCTATACAGCAGAAACTAACATTGTAAATCAACTATACTTAGTGAAATAAGTCAATGTGATTAGTTTCATCTGTTTGGGAATGCTGTTTGCATTTAACAATTAGTTTTCCTTTCACAGTTGTATAAAAGCTATAACATAAATTGTCATGGACTGAACTCTGCGTGCTAAGTTGCTTCTGACACTTTGCAACCCCGTGGACTGTAGCCCACCAGGCTCCTCTCTTCATGGGATTCTCCAGGAAAGAATACTGGAGTGGGTTGCCATTTCCTCTTCCACGGGGTCATTCTGACCCAGGGATTGAACCCAGGTCTCCTGCATTGGCAGGCGGGTTCTTCACTATCTGAGCCACCTGGGAAGCCCAAAGTCATAAAACTTGGATTTTAATCCTGACTCTACAACTTACTATGTGATGTTGAACAAGTTGATTAACCTCTCTACACCTCAATGTTCTCTTCTGTAAAATATAGAACCATAGTTCCTACCTTTTAGGGTTGTTGTGGGGAATAAATGAGTTAAATGATATAATCAATGAGAATACCCAGCACAGTATATAGAAACCTACATTAAAGCTGTATCTTGTTTAAAAATTATTCATGCCATTTTGCTCCTTATCTTCCTGATTCTGATAAATTTCCCTAGTAAAACAAAAAAATTATTGATAGAGCCCTATATCTAACTTACAATTTTTCTGTGCTATTTGTAAATAGCTCTTATAATTGAAAAAAAAAAAAACTTAGAAATAAAGGATATAGGCCATCCTAAAATTTCCAAGCAAAAGGGATTTAGTAAAGTTGCCAACAAGAAATCTTGGGGAAAAAATAGCATGAGCTATCCTCTGCAAGATTTAGCTTGGGTTGCTAGTTCTAAGAAAGATGCAAATCATTTGCTTGTAAAGCTGCACATACCTTTGGTATAGAAGAGTTGTAAAGGGCATCACTTCACATGTTTTTCCAAGGACCCAAAGGATAAGTTAAAAATTCAATTTCCTTTTTGCATTAGGCAACAGAATCATAAAACTCTCTGAAAACATAAAACACATACTTGGACTTTTGGGGCACTCTTTAAACTATATACCCAAAGTTTCAACTTCCAACTGGGAGGAATATGAGATGGAACGCAGGAACTTTTCACCTAGCTGAGGATTTGCCATCTGTACTAGATTCCTACTGCTGCTGCAACAAATGACTGCAACTCAGCGGCTTAACACAACATCAGTTATTATCTTAGAGTTCTGGGGGTCAGATGTCTGGAATGGGTCTTGCAGGCTCACCAAGTGTCATCAGGGCTGCTTTCCTCCTGGAGCGTCCAGGGGGGAACTCATCTCCTTCCCTTGAAGCGAGTGATCTATCTCCCTGCAGCCCCCGGATGCCACCTGCACCTGCATCCCTCGGCTCCTGGCTCCTTCTTCCATCTTCAAAGACGGCAGCGTGTCATCATGGCCCTCCTGCCTCCCTCTTACTGGGTCCAGTGATTACACTGGACTGACCGGAAAAGCCCACAATACCCTCCCTGTCTCAAGGTCTTTACCTTCATCACATCGGCACACCTTTTGCCACCTGAGGTGACATGTTCGCAGGCCCTGAGGGATGAGGATGTGGACATTTCTGGGGACCGTGGTTCTGTCCACCACACCATTCGAGACTCTGTTCTTCCTCGAAGTTGGATTTACTTGGGTGTGTTTCTGTTCAGTGCTACCTTGGGCTCCATGAATGATGACGCTACATGTTTGACAAATGCTTTCTCTGCCAAATCAACTCTGCATGCATTTTTGTACAACTTGAATGCAACAGACATTGTCCTAAAACTGTTTTTAGTTTACAGCTGAACACACTTCTCCCTGTCATCATACAGGACATGTGGAACCTACGGACGAGAGGCCCCTTGACATTTCTGTTAACAGCTCATCATGTCAGTTTGCACACGATCATCACCTCCTGGTGTTCTCACGTTTTGTTATGGAAGGTGGAGCACCTCAGAGAAATGCTGGCAACAAGGTGACGTGAGAACTGCCTGGTGATGGTTGGAAGCCAGCCTCTTTTGTCATGCTACTGTTTCTTACTATTTCCAAGGATAAGGTCTCTGGATTGGCCCTTTCTTGAGATGCTCAGCACTAGCTAATTTAGAAAATTTCCACAGTGGCTCTTTAGGAATTACAGGTAAGGGAAATGACCTTATGGATGAAATCATAGCTAAATTTAAATAGAATTCCAACAAATAGTTTTAGAAGCCTTTGCAAAAATTGAGTTCATTGCCACTTTCACGGGGGATTCTATTCCAAGAGATGATTTCAACTGCAATTCCCCCTAAGAATGAAAAATGGATTTAAACAGGGATATTCTGAAAAGCACAAATTAACAAAAGTTCTGTTTTTACATTGTGTGCCATGAATGACATGAGCCCTCACTATGAGACTTACGAATGTGTTTTTCTGGCAGGAAACCTGGGAGTTCAGAAGAAGAAGAAAAGTAACTGTCTGAGAAACACGCTCATCAGCCCAAAACCAAGGGATGGACTTAGAGACACAAAGCATGGCAGAAATGGCACTTTTCATGATGGTCTTGCAACATCCGGTATCTGGGAGGCAGGCACCCTCAGGGCAGTCACAATCAGCAATTTGTTTCCTAACACGCAGGTCCCTCCCCCAGTTCCTCATTGGCTGAGTACCATGGGATGTATAATCTTCCCAGATGTCACCTAAGTTTCATTACTTCCTTACAGGGTATCCTTCTTTCTCCCTTCCCAACTTACATCCTCATTTTTCAACAAAGACTTTCTTGCTAGTTTGTCCCTTCCCCCAACATCCTGTTTACTTAGGGACCCTCCAGGTACATGAGCTGCATCACATCCATAAGCCATCAGGCAAGTTCACAGCCAGGGCACAGGCCACAGTTGGGGTCCTGTCTCTTTAGGATCCAGTCTGATCTCCCTCCCCCAACCTCAACTTTATCTGAAGAGTCCAAACTCAACTTTATCTAAAGAGTCCAGGCTTCAACTTTGTCTAAAGAGTCCAGGCGCCAGTGTTGTCTTAATATCTGCAAATCAATCAATGTAATACACCACATTAACAAATTGAAAGATAAAAACCATATGATTATCTCAATAGATGCAGAGAAATCCTTTGACAAAATTCAACACCCATTTATGATTAAAACTCTCCAGAAAGCAGGAATAGAAGGAACATACCTCAACATAATAAAAGCTATATATGACAAACCCACAGCAAGCATTACCCTCAATGGTGAAAAATTGAAAAGCATTTCCCCTGAAATCAGGAATAAGACAAGGGTGCCCACTCTCACCACTACTATTCAACATAGTTTTGGAAGTTTTGGCCACAGCAATCAGAGCAGAAAAAGAAGTAAAAGGAATCCAGATAAGAAAAGAAGTGAAACTCTCGCTGTTTGCAGATGACATGATCCTCTACATAGAAAATCCTAAAGACTCTACCAGAAAATTACTAGAGCTAATCAACGAATATAGTAAAGTTGCAGGATATAAAATTAACACATATAAATCCCTTGCATTCCTATACACTAACAATGAGAAAACAGAAAGAGAAATTAAGGAAACAATACCATTCACCATTTCAACAAAAATGGACCACTTCAAGTTTCTATTTCTTACAACTGTTTTCAAATGATCTCATTTAAGTTCTATTATTTGCACTTTGCAAATAATAGTGCAAACTGCAAATAATATTGCACTTTGAGGGAGCAGAGAACCAAATACCAAATCCTTGAGGAAACTGCCAGGCATCTGTGGGCCATGTGGTACCTCAAGTCAGATCAGACAGGAACTCAGAACCGTTCCCTAGAGATACTGCTTCTATAGAAGATGGAGGAGCCAGAATCCCATGGTGACTCTGAAAAGAAAAGGGAGCAGATCAGGTGGCTAGTCGCTGTAGCACACACAAAAATCACCCCAGAAGAGAAGTCCCTAACAAGTACAGAAATACAAAGAACAAGCCTGTGTTACTGAACGCTGGAGGAAAAAGAAAATATGCCGGTGTCTTTGGGGGTGTGGGGGTCACGTTAAATATTTTCCACCTTTCCCAGTTAGGTGCCACCTCCTGGCCTCTGCCACCCCTGGGACCCCATAATTCACACTGCATTTAGAGACTCCAGCTGTGCGGTAGTGGTTCCCATTGCAATTTCTGCCCTACAGAGAAGAGCAACTACAGAGTGCGCGGGGATGCTGCGGCCCCCTACCAAATCCACTGTCCATGATCATGGTAATGTTAAGGTAGTTAGAAGGGAAAAACGAGTCCAAGATGGTGGCTAGAAGAACCACTCATTGGGTAAACAAAAGAAAAAGGCTATGAAAGAGGAAGCCAAGGACTGGACTGAGAACCTCTGGCGGGATAAACATGCCCCAAACACCTCCCCTCCTCTGACTGGCCTTAAGCGTATGCCCCATGGCATTCCCTTCCCTGATTGGTGGTGGGTACAAGCCCTATTTTGCATAAGGCTGAACCAATCGGGCTCCAGAGAGAAGAGACAGAACCTATAAGAAGGGAAGCAAGAGGGAGCCACTTCTATGGGGTCAGTCCTGAGAGCGTACCATCTGCTGCCTAGCTGTAACTAGTCTTTTGAGACAAGAAATTTGAGGGTACACTGTCTGCTGCCTCTTTAATAAATCCTGCCTACTTGAGCTGTAATTAGTCTGTTGTTTTCCAATCCTTGCTAGGATGAGACAAGAGCAGAGAAACCCCATCTGCTCTACTTGTAGGTTAGTCTGTCGTTTCAAATCTTTGTTACAACGAGACTAGAGCCAAGGGAGATGAATAAACTGAACTGACAGTAATAGTGTGCTCTCTGGTCCCACTCAAGGTGGGAGAGCAGGGTCTATATGACAAATCCTCTTTAACATCCCAACATCCCTCAATCTTGGATGCCTTTCTCTGCAGTACACCAAGGCAGTCTACCAAGGCAGTCCTGGCATTTGCTATTGTTAGTCCATATTTCAGACAATCCACCAAAAAGAGCTCTTCCTCTCTGTTCCAGCTAAAACATTGTATTCAGAATTGTGCCTTGCAAGCCCATCTCAGCCTTATCCAATTTTACATTCTTTCCACCGTGATTTCATGCCCTTAAGGTCCATTCCCACAGGTGGTTTTCTATCTATATAAATGGGAAAGATCAGAGAATTCTTTTGGTAAGTATCACACAGCCTCAAATATTGGACGTCGGGAAAATAGCTTATAAAGGACTTGACTAGAATAAATGACGAAATTTGTGGATCAGTTCCTATGTTAAATTTTCTGAGTTTGATCCTTGTGCTATTCTTTATGTACTTGTTCTTAGAAAATACATACAAATCTGGGAAGAAACAGCCTACTAATCCTCTAAAACATGGCTAAACATAAACTGCATACTTAGAGAATTATTGTTCATGTAGCCCTTAAAAGGATTTTGAAAAATTACATTATTATTCTTACCTTTTTAAGTTAACATTTAAACTATCTCATCATAAGCTTTTCAAGGAGAATTATCCAATACTTGTAAATAAGATAAAGATGATTCTGTGAACTTTAAAAAAAAATTTATTTTTTAATTGAAGGATAATGAAATCTAGAAAGATGGTACTGATGATTCTGTGAACTTTTAATATCTTGCTAAGAGTATTTTTTAACAAGTTAGTTTTAAGGCAATCTGACTCTTTCAGGGAATGGAAGTTTGACTTAGTTTTACACTTGATTAGAATCCAGTCATTTTACAGTTTTACGTATCTGTAAAATTGGAGGTTGGCTTGTATGAAAATAATAAGGTGTATTGATTTTTCTTCCGTCTGCTAGAGCAGATAACCTTAAGGGTCATGATTTTAATGCAGTATAGGAATTAGCCAGTTTTGTTTCTAATTTAATAGTCTTGTTTCAGCATTCCTTCTCTTACTAACTACATAAAACCCTGATATCTTTTAAAAAATGGCTGGGTCTTCCCTAGCCATCCAGCGGTTAAAACTCAGTACTTCCATTGCAGAGGGCGTGGGTTCAACCCTTGGCTGGAGAACTAAGATCCTGCATGCAAACCACCCCCACCCAACACACCCCTGCCAACAAAAAAAAAACTGTCTCATGTTGGTCCCTTCTTCAACGGGTTAACTAAAGTGTTGATTCATCTGTTTGTATGGTAATTATGTTCTTAACATTTTGAGTTTTGCTTTGACAGTTCAAATAATCATAAAACATGTAACTGCAGTATACTGTAAAAAAATTTTAAACTGTTAAATCACCCTTTTGATCTATCCAGATGATTCCAAATACCACGGTGATTTAACACCTATCATCATTCTCTAAAAAATAGAGAAATGAGTTCACTTTTAACAAGCTGAAGCTTAAATCACTGTTGTTCCACCTTAAACTCATGCCCACAATTCTCAAAAGTCATTAATAATCCTATCATACTTCTTGGCAAAAACGTATATGTATATATAAATTATTTTTGAAAATTTCCTTTGACTCTAAAGATATAAATGTTAAAATAGTCTCAGTTGATTTATCATAATTATTATGAAAGCACAATAAATCAAAATAAGAGGTATATATGAGATGTTTTGATAGTTATTGATTATAAGAAAGTATTTTATTGGAAATGCAGCTCAGTGAAATTAGTGGAGATTTATATAATGCTTCTATATATTCAAAGATGAATATTACTTTTTGCTAATTTAATTTCGCTAATCCAATATGTAAGCACCTCAGTAAGTAGATGGAAATGGAAATATTATCAATATTACAGTCAGTTCAGTTCAGTCGCTCAGTCGTGTCTGACTCTTTGCGACCCCATGAGCTGCAGCATGCCAGGCCTCCCTGTCCATCACCAACTCCCGGAGTCCACCCAAACCCATGTCCATTGTGTCGGTGATGCCATCTAACCATCTCATCCTCTGTCATCCCCTTCTCCTCCTGCCCTCAATCTTTCCCAGCATCAGGGTCTTTTCAAATGAGTCAGCTCTTCGCATCAGGTGGCTAAAGTATTGGAGTTTCAGCTTCAACATCAGTCCTTCCAATGAACACCCAGGACTGATCTCCTTTAGGATGGACTGGTTGGATCTCCTTGCAGTCCAAGGGACTCTCAAGAGTCGTCTCCAACACCACAGTTCAAAAGCATCAATTCTTCAGTGCTCAGCTTTCTTTAGTCCAATTCTCACATCCATACATGACCAGTGGAAAAACCATAGCCTTGACTAGACAGACCTTTGTTGGCAAAGTAATGTCTCTGCTTATTAATATGCTATCTAGGTTGGTCATAACTTTCCTTCCAAGGAGTAAGCGTCTTTTAATTTCATGGCTGCAATCACCATCTGCAGTGATTTTGGAGCCCCCAAAAATAAAGTCTCACACTGTTTCCACTGTTTCCCCATCAATTTCCCATGAGGTGATGGGACCAGATGCCATGATCTTAGTTTTCTGAATGTTGAGCTTTAAGCCAACTTTTTCACTCTCCTCTTTCACTTTCATCAAGAGGCTTTTTTTAGTTCCTCTTCACTTTCTTCCATAAGGGTGGTGTCATCTGCATATCTGAGGTTATTGATATTTCTCCCGGCAATCTTGATTCCAGCTTGTGTTTCTTCCAGCCCAGCGTTTCTCATGATGTACTCTGCATAGAAGTTAAATAAGCAGGGTGACAATATTTGTGCAGTTAGCTAATGTAATTCCAACAAGAAACTCATAAAATGAAGAAAACACAATCTAGAAATTTGTATCAGAATTTGACAACAGTTTTTTGAGGTAAGCACTTTAAAAAAGATGAAAAATATTCTCTATCGTCAGACACTAATGGCAATGTTTTATTCTGACATTAAAACACAAAGTCATACTGACTCACCTGCCTGGAATTAAGATGCAGAAATGTCGTATCACATCCCCAGTGACATGAAGAAAGGCAGTCAACCAGCGAAAGTTAGCAGAATGTTTGAAGAGTCTACTCAGAGCTATCATCATTTGCCGGAAAACATTAGTTCAAACCACACACAAGGGGAAAGATATGTAGTCCCTCCCCTTCTTCTTCCAACAAGCTCTCAAGGAGTTTGTATTTAAATTTCAGTGAACGATCTTTGAAATGTAAAGGAAACAAGTTTTTATATTCTCTTGTTACTATCTATTTCCAAATCTTTTCACTCTACAACCTCACATGGGGCTTCCCTCATGGCTCAGACAGTAAAGAATCCACCTGCAATGCAGGAGACCCAGGTTCAATCCCTGGGTCAGGAAGATCCCCTGGAGAAGGGAACTGGCAACCCACTTCAGTATTTTTGCCTGGAGAATCCCAGAGGAGCCTGGTGGGCTATAGTCCATGGGGTCACAAAGAGTTGGACACAACTGAGCAACTTTCACTTACTCACGTGGAAGTCAGGGCTAATTTAATTAATTGGAAAAAAAAGCAAATTACATATAAAGCTCCCCAAACTCATCCTAAGGCATGCAATGTTAACTTGTAGATGAGTCTTTGCTAATGAGGTTACATACACACACACACACACACACACACACACACACACACACACAAACATACATATATATATTCCAAGATTTCAGATTATTTATCTGCCCTCTGATGTTATAAAGGAAGGCTGTTTTAATGCAAGAAAATGAATATGCTTCCTCGGCATGGACCAGGGGCCCCTGCTGGTCCCCATCGGTGAGGGGTCAGCAGTGAGCACACTCGCGTTTCTCCTCCTCCTGGGACTCACTCGTCATCATGCTAACCCGGCTGAGAGAAATGAGGAGATGATTACCCCGCTGCCCACTGCTGAGTAGCAGGCCTGCTGATGGCTTCCTGTGCCTGGTGGCTGAGGGGGAGGTCATATAGCAAAACACCCTACTCCCCCCACCTCTAACCTAAGGAACAAGGAAGTAGGGAGGCAAGCATTGAACCTTTCAAGTCTGTATGAGTGGGTCCCCGCAGAGAGGGAGGCAGGCTGTTTTCCTAATTCTTGGCTTTCACCATCTCCAGATGGGACTGTGCAGGAAAATGATCCATTACACCCAACCTTTCATCCTCCCCACTAAGCAAATGGCTTGGCCTGGGACGGGGATGGAGGATGAAAAAAGAAAGCCATGACCGAACAGTTCGCCCCAAACATTTTCCCAAATGCTTCGGAAGTTCAGGAAGTTTACGAGGTTTCTGTTGAGGAAAGGGAAGGTTTCTCTTTTTCTCAAATAAATTTTTTTTGTTTTGTTTCATCTGGTGCTCTGAATCCCTCAACTGCAGAACTGAAGAATGCTTTCCTCTAGTTAGTTAACGGGTTCATTTTCAGGCTTCTTTAACTTAAGAGCTTTAAGTCCTCACCTCTCAAAGATCGTCAGGATTTCCTGAGTGGCTTTAAAAAATGCAGGTGTTCAGTTTCCGTCCCTGCAGAGTCGGTGACGACAGGTGTGGCCTGGGGACCCTCTAGAGCGCAGCAAGGACTGAACTCCAGACACGCGGGCCCTCTGAGACGTCCCCTCACATGACTCGGATGGCGGCGGGGGGAGGGCGCTGCCGTTCACTCCTGGGAAGAGAGGCCCACGGCCTGACGTCATGTGTCCTGTTCCATTTGTTTTAAGGATTTCTGCCAACCTTAAATGCAAGAACACCTTCCTCCTCCTCTTCTGGGGTGGCTCCCAGTTATGCTGCAAAAAGCTATTTTGCTCCTGAGGCTCTAACTTAAGAGATACTTTGCTTTTTGTTTTATAAATAAGAAACATCTTGCAATTGTTTCTGATTATAAAGGCGTATATATCCATTATTAAAAACAAAATGCAGAATATGTAAAGAATAAAACCATCTGAAGAAGATAAACGGCACATGTAATACGTGCACCTGAAAAAAACTAGTTCACACATATTGTGCAAAACACTACTTCATGTCTGATCACAAAATTGGGATCATATGGTATAAATGGGTTTGTCACTTGATTCTTTCACCTGATAACATTTCAGGAAGATGCCTAAGGTCAACAAATAAATACAAAACCACATATGTGTGTCTGTTTGCTCTAATGACTGTGTAATATTCCACCACACAGATGTATAGTGTAGTTTATTCAAAGAACCGGATTTTTATTTCACTTTCTCTTTATTTTCTATTTCCAGCTTCCCCAGACATGATTTCATTTCCCTCTAGACAACAGTTAGACTGGGGGCGAAAAACTTGATCCAATCAGAATTTGAGGTAATTCGAGGGGAACTTCAGGCTTTCCGAGGGCTGTCCTTATATCTGGGGCTTGGCACTGCAGGATCTCAGGCTAAAAACCTGAACTGTTCATCAGGGCCCTTGTTCCCTGCCGCACCCTGATGTGAAGTTTTACCTCCTCAGCTCTGTTAGACTGTTCAGACTGTTTCATCAGGCAACCTCTTAGCAACTATTTTCTGCTTGCTTTCTTGGCTTCTAGACCCAGACTCATCTATGGTGTGGCAAATTCCTCGAGGACAAATGCAACACACAATAGTGCAGAACGTTGCAGAACGTTGGGTCTCACTTCTCTGCAGTTCCCTTTAGTTTACGATCTTGGCATCTCAAGCCCTGGCTGCCTTACTAACCGTGCATTCACTTCTGCCTCCCAACTTGAAAAATCTCTAGGCAGCTATTCTCTGCCCAGTCTCAACCTCTTGCACAGAAAATGAGCCTTTCCTTGAGGGTAAAGGGGACCAAGAAGGGTCAGCCCACCCCACAATATTGTTAGTAACTTTGGGCTCTTAGCTCTTCAATATTAATTTTTTGGGGGCTGTGCAACAAATTATACATAAACTTAGAGGCTTAAAATGACACACTTTATTTCACAGGTTCTTAGGGTCAGGAATCCAGACACGGCTTAGCTGGGTCCTCTGTGTCCACTAGAGGTAGGATCACCTCTCAAGGCGAGACCAGGGAAGGTTCCGCTCCCAGGTTCACTCAGGATTCACACTTGTGGGCTGCAGGGCTGAGAGCCGTTCCCAGCCAGCTTCTGGCCTCAGTCCCTCTGTTCCTGCCCCACGATCTACTCCCCTGCGGCTGCCCGCTCCATCAGCGTCTGCACGCTGAGAAGCTACACGCTGGGAAAGCTTGCTAGCCAGGTGGACCTTAGCCTCACGTCGTGGAATCAGAGTGACAGCCCGGCACTTGTGTAATACGCTGGTTAGAGACCACTTAGAAGTCACACCCGCACTCAAGAGAAGAGGATCACACAGAGGCATAGATTCCATCGCTGGGGACCACTGAGAGTCCACCATCATGGCCTGCCTGCCCTGGCCAATTTTTGATGACCAGAGTCAAAAGCTTTCCCCCACCCCTCAGTTTGATTCTGTTTTTATAGCTTTCTTGGTGGAAAGTTGGGTTTAATACAAATTACTCTATCAGTGCTGCAAGCAGGAAAGTATACATGAACTTTTTTGTGGGAAGATACACATAACATATAATACACCATTTTAACCATGTTAAAGTGTACGATGTAGCGGCATTTAGTTCACTCTGCAGTGGGTGCAAGCATCACCACTACCTAATTCTAGAACATCTTCATCACCGCACACGGAAACCCTACACCCATCCATCGACTCCACTCCCTTCTCCCCCAGGCCCTCGAAACCATAAGTCTGCTTTCCACCTCTTTATGAATGGGCCTATTCTGAATATTTCATGTCAACTGAATCATACAATGTGCAGCCTTTTGTGTCTGGCTTCTTCTAGCATCACTGAAACCAGGGATCACCCATGTTGTAACATGGTGTCCAGACTTCTTTTCTATTTATGGCTGAAATACATAATTGTACAGATATGCTGTGGTTACTTTTAATTCACACAGATAAATCCAGCTATAGATCTCATTATGCCTTTTACTCTGTTTTGACTCAGAAACTTTAAAAAAAAATTATTTTCTTTGAGGTATAAAGGTCAAGTGTTACAACTGGATGAGCTTTGATAAATGTATGCATTTATGAAACTACCACCACAATCCTAATCACACAGAACGCTTTCATCTCAATGTTCCCTCGTGCCTCCTGTAGACAGGCCCACTGGCCTAGCAGGTGCCTGGGACAGACACTGATCTGCTTTCTGTCACCACAGTTTTGCTTCTGCCAGAATTTCATATAAATGAAACCATTCAGTGCAGCATCCAATCAACGGGGCTTCCATGGATAACATGGAAATCGGAGAGGAGAGGTTATCAAAGGAGAAGGCTATGGCACCCCACTCCAGTACTCTTGCTTGGAAACTCCCATGGACAGAGGAGCCTGGTAGGCTGCGGTCCATGGGGTCGCTAAGAGTCTGACACGACTGAGCGACTTCACTTTCACTTTTCCCTTTCATGCATTGGAGAAGGAAATGGCAACCCACTCCAGTGTTCTTGCCTGGAGAATCCCAGGGACGGGGGAGCCTGGTGGGCTGCCGTCTATGGGGTCGCACAGAGTCGGACACGACTGATAACAGCAGCAGCAGTTATCAAAGAAACAATTTTCCATTACAAAATTTCCCAGGGAGCCAGAGAGACTTCAATTTTCTAATTAAAAGGTCCTATTCTACATCTAGCATGATAAATAAAAAACAAAACATAAAGCAACACATAAGAACCTCTGACGCTTAGACACAGCAATGTGAAATTTAACAGAACAATAAAGGGCCGATCTGAAAGATGAAGAAAACCCCAGGACTCCTACAGGAGGGAGAGTAAGATGGGTGTCAAGCAATACGAGATGTTGGAATCAAAAGGATCAGTGCCTTTTAAGTGCTGAGAGTAAGTGATTCAGAACCTGGGATGCTACACAAGCCACACTGTCAATCAAGTCTGAAGACAGTAAACAAACTATTAACGATGCCAGGATGCAGACATTTTATTTTTCATGTGCTGTATACTGCTTCTTAGGAAGCCCTTATGTTCCAGCCAAATGAGACAGTAAACAAAGTCTCCTCCTCAGCTGAACAGTAAGGGTCCCAGAGTTGATTGAACAAAGCAGGGTTAGAGAAAAACCAGCCCAGCTTGCCGCAGGAAGACGGACAACTCCAGGAGGGAGCTCTCCTGGGGCAAAGGAGGTCCATATGGCTTACAGAACTACTGAGAGGCGGGATGAACTCAAGAATGTGATGAAGGGAGGAAATGCTAGAAAGGCAATTAGATACTCCAGAAAGTAAAAGCTATAAAGGAGACACACATGATCGTAACATACTAGCTCTGCAGTGAACAGTATCCACACAGAGATAACAATGTCATTATGTTACTGATATTTAAGACCTTAAAAATCCACCTACAAAGAGGAGAGCAATTCATTCTTGTTCCAAATAGCATACAAAGCATGTAAAGGTGCGCATGACAAAGGGGTGAGGAGTGGGGAGACGACGTGATGGAAGGGTGGGAAGGCTGTATGCTCACATTACAACCTGAAGTGTTGACAGATAATGTCTAGAGCTGATGTTCTAAGAAAGAGAAATTTAACTACTATCTGACGTTAAGAAAGGTAATTAGCAGAGAGATAATATAACTATATATATTGGGGACAATAACTATATTGGGGGTAGGAGGAGAATACAGGTGAGGGATCCCTAAATTTGTTAAGTAAATAATGATAGTAAAAAGTATATCATCTAGCTAGCAGTGTTTTAAGTGCATGGGTGTGTGTGTGTGTGTGCATGCTGAAAGACTTGGGCTTGGTGTGTTTGGGAAGTCAGAAAAATAAACATGGTATATATCTTTTATTGGGGCACTATTTTTATGAACATTTTTGGTAATCAGTAAAGAATTTGGTAAATGGTAGATTAAAAAAAAAGTATATCATCTGGAAATACACTGGCAAACACCAGAAGAGTTAGTGATGTCTGGGGATATGAACTAGGGAGGAAAGGACTAGAATAAGGACTTCCGCTTTTCAGTACCTTCCCTCTGAATCACTTGATTTTTAAGACTATGCATATGTGTTATTTTTTATAAAATGTGAAAACACAAACATCTCAAAAGCAAGGTAATTTAAAAGCTGGTACTGACTTGAGAACTAAGGTCCAGATTTATCAAAAACTCAGCAGATTGTAAAAATGAGTCAGATTTTACCATAGGTTATGATATGATCTTAAACAATTTTTATCCAGGGAAAGACTTAACTACACTTTGCAGAAAACAAAGATTCTGAGGGACTGGGTCACGTGGTTTAAGGCATGAGACAGGTTCCAGTAAGGATGCTGCTGCACTGGAACAAGGAAGAGGGGATGAGGGCCTGGGCCAGAGCAGTGAGCATTGGGGGTGAGGAAGGCTGGCAGGGGTTGTGGAGGTGTGCTGGGGTGGGAGGTGAAGAATCAAGGGACGCAGGTGGGCTGACCGAGGGAGGAAGATAATGAAGGGTTTAGACTTGGTCGTAATGCACCTGAAATGAATCAAGTGGCCTTGAGAAGGTCACCAGGCCAGGTGGAAACACGAGTGTATGGCTCCGGAGGGAGGGGTCGGGCAATAACACAAATCTGCCCAGTGTCCGCTGAAGCCATGATGGTGAGTTAAACGGCTCAGACAGCGCTCACAGGTGCAGCCTCGGCCAGGAGAGCATGGCCAAAAACATCTGAGTCACCACAGTGCGCGGAGCAGTGGTGGCGTCCTGGGGCTGGACGCCTCAGTGGACACCTGGCCACCTGGCTCAGGCACACCTCTCCTGGCCGGACCGCCTCCTTCAAGGCTCAGGTTTTACTCTTCATCTCAGAACTCCTGCCACAGACACTGTGGGAGACTCCTTTTATCTTCACATTCTCTATCACAATTGTCTTGTTATGTGGCATGTAATGAGCAGTTTATTTAGTGGCCAACAGAATACACAGGCTGTGAAAAATAAGAAAAGTATATGAATTTTTCACTTAATTGTTATGTAGTAACAGGTAGAATTTCAGGTGGAGGAATGAGGGCAGCTGGAGGTTTAGGTGGAGGTTCTCTCGGTTAGTATATTTACTGGGACTTATTTTCCACGTAGTGCTGGGCCATGCTGCCTTGGTTGTTGATTTCAATACAGGCAAGGTATCTCTTTACCTCTCACAGAATAACTTCAGAGGCAACTAGATATTTGGAAAAAGTGGATGTTTTGAATGTTAAATAATAATCTGAACAATTTATTGATATACTTAAAGGGGAAAACAAGTGGAATTAAAGTGTTCAACTGCACTGCAATAGGCAAGGCTTGATAACTGTCTCCTTTGAAACCAATTACTGTTTGACTTCCTATGGCCACAAAGACAAGGAGAACTGGCAGAACATAAAAACCAAAGGAAACTTTGAGTTGACAGATGGGTCATAAATATCAAGTTCTCTCATGCATGCATGCAGTCTCCTGCAAGATGATCTATCCCAAACGCTTGGGCACACGGCTTCCTTATGTCAAATACGCCATGAGATGGCTTATTCTCCTCTCCTCCACTCTGGCCCAGCATCTATCCTCATTACTGCAGACTAACAGTTTGATGAATGATATTGCCTTCATCATTTCACAGCACCTGATTTATATATTTTCATCTTAAACAGGTCCACAGAGATAGTGGTTTGAATCATTTTGTTGACCTGAGGTTGAATGATATGTCATTAGAGTCAACTCACACACACACACACACACACACACACACACACACACACACACAAATGGATTAGAAACAAAGGTAATCAAAAAATCTACAGCCAGAACAACCACCTAAAAAAGAAAGAACCCTTCATTTGGCATTAAGTTCATTTGGCATTAAGTAAGCCAAACTCGGGCTTCCCGGCTGGCACTAGTGGTAAAGAATCTGCCTGCCAATGCAGGAGATGCAAGAAACGTGGGTTTGATCCCTGGGTCGGGAAGATCCCCTGGAGGAGGAAATGGCAACCCAGTATTCCTGCCTGGAGAATCCCATGGACAGAGGAGCGTGGAGGGCTACAGTTCAAGGATCGCAAAGAGTTAGACACAACTCAGCACACAAAACAAGCCAAGCTGTCCTAGACAGGAACAATCATTTTTCAAATCAACCTGTACAGAAAGAAACAAACACTTGAACTCCGTGGTTTTAACTGACCAAACAAGGAAGTTCATAGAGGAGACAATGGGAAGTCCAGTCCTGTTGTGGAGCATTGATGTTCTTTAGTGTTCATTCAGGAGTCCCTCTTGGGCTGACTGGGTTCACCAATGAATTTGGATAATATAGAATTTCAGGTAGCAAGAGAATGCTGTAAGACAGAAGTTAAACACTTGATAATTTTGCAGTTATGAGAGCCACTGGACTGTGTCATGGTCTGGAATAATGAATCACAGCTTTGTTTAGACAGTAGAACAACTTGAAACCAAAGAATTTGTTTTAGAAACCCACAAATACTGAGTCTACTTCCTCATGACACCAGGAACCATTTCAAACACACATAATGATATATTTGGAAAAAATGCAATCAGGTTTAGCAGGATCATCCAACTAGGAGTTTTCTGTTAGTATCTGTTGCTACTGATTCCTTAGATTTGGTTGTCTACTAACCTCTTAACAGAGTAGGCGGCAGCAGCTCACATGGGCATGGACACTATGGGAGAAAAATCTCAAAATCTAGAAAACGTTTCAATTCATTTAGTTTCCCCTCCTCTAGGCAATCAGAAAAACAAAACCAAAAACAACTGTTGCTAAAATCTGAGTACTTGAGCATGATAACCTTGGGAAACTATTCTCTAGGAGTACCTTTTGGAGAATCACTGTTGTAGCAAAAATAGAAATCAAGGACATCAGAGTTGTGGGGTTCAAATCTGTCCTTTATTGAAGTCAACATTTGCTTAGTTTCACTTCAAAAAAGTTACGGAGTCTTTGATCTGTCATACTGACTCAAAAGTCAGCAAAATCTTCTGCCTGTACTCAGTGGTTGAATTAAGAGAACAGTGCACTGTCCTAATCTAGAAATTCACAGGGGCTTCCCTGGTGGCTTAGTGGTAAAGAGTCCACTTGCACTGACATTGCAGGAGGCATGGGTTCGATCCCTGGTCCAGGAAGATCACACATGCCGTGGAGGAACTAAGCCTGTGCTCTGCAACTACTGAGTCTGTGCTCTAGAGCCTGCAAGCTGCAACTCCTGAAGCCCTTGTGCCTTAGAGCCCGTGCTCTGCAACAAGAAAAGCCACCGCAATGAGAAGCCCTCATACTGAAACTGGAGAGTAGTCCCCACTGGCTGCAATGAGAGAAAAGCCTGTGTGGCAGCAGACCCAGCACAGCCCATGATAAATATTTTTAGAAAATTTAGAAATTCAAACCCTTTTGAACTACTGCCAATTTAAGTATGTAAAAATTGCTATCATTCTCCCCAAGCCTATTTACAATATCTATAATTCAGGTAAGAAAAGACATATTGAAACTGTCAACATTTACAGGGTAGGGCGGTGGATTTTAGGTGACAGCTGGCCATGCACATAGCAGAAGGCTGAGGAGGAGGGGGAGAGAGAAGAGGGCAGGAGAGAAGAAAAATTAACAAGAGATGCTGAATTTTAGAAAGAGCGGGAAAAAATATTAATTTTATTGAAGTATATTTGACTTACAATATTGCATTAGTTTCAGTGTATGTCACAGTGATTTGATATTTTTATATATTACATACCACAGGAAGTTCTTATAACACTGACTCTATTCCCTGTGCTGTACATCACACATCCTTGTGACTGATGTACTACTAGGTTGCTGCAAAAGTAATTGTGGTTTTTGCATTGTTGGAATTTGCTGTTTGATATTGGAATACATTCTAAATAATGTATGTGATTATGTTATACATTATTTTAATTTGCATTTCTCGCTTTATGCTTTTTTTGCTAATGACTTATTACTTGCTCTTTATTTCGTGTTTATTTTAGACTATGGATATGATGTTAGACAAAAAGCAAATTCAAGCAATTTTCTTATTTGAGTTTAAAATGGGTCATAAAGCATTGGTGGTTCAGTGGTAGAATTCTCACCTCCCAAAATTGTTGTAAAGCAGCAGAGACAATGTACAACATCAGCAATGCGTTTGGTCCAGGAACTGCTAACGAACACACAGTGCAGTGGTGGTTCAAGAAGTCTTGCAAAGGAGACGAGAGCCTTGAAGATGAACAGCATAGTGGGCAGCCATTGGAAGTTGACACTGCAACTGAGAGGATCACCAGAGCTGTTCCTCTTACAACTACATGAGAAGTTTCTGAAGAACTCAACATCAACCATTCTACGGTCGTTTGGCATCTGAAGCAAATTGGAAAGGTGAAAAAGCTTGATAAGTGGGTGCCTCATGAGCTGAGTGCAAATCAAAGAAATCATCACTTTGAAGTGTCATCTTCTCTTATTTTATACAACAACAATTTCTTTATACAACAACAATTCTTTATACAACAACAATTTCTTGAGCAGATTTTGATGTGCGACGAAAAGTGGATTTTATATGACAACCGGCAATGACAAGCTCAGTGGCTGCACCTAGAAAGAAGCTCCAAAGCGCTTCCCAAAGTTAAACTTCCACCAAAAGAGGCTCATGGTCACTGTTTGATGGTGTACTGCCCGTCTGATCCACTACAGCTTTCTGAATCCCGGCAAAACCATTACCTCTGAGAAGCATGCTCAGCAAATAGATGAGATATATCGAAAACTTCAACTTAGGCTAAAAAGACATTTAAAAAAAAAAGACTTATTTTTTTTTTTTTTTAACCAAGATATCCTTTTTGTCTCCCCTCCAAATTTGGCAGGGCAAGAAAAGGCAGGTGCATGATTCTAGATCTAAAACTAGGAGTCGTCACTGGACTGGAAATCAAAACCGCAGAAAGAGCAGGTTGAGAGAACCTTACAAGAATCTCTGCTGAGAGAGAGGTAAGTTAGACAGCCTGCCTGCCAGCCTCCTCCCCAACCCTCCCATGAGCACAGGTACCAGGCCTTCTGACATGGGCAGAACGGGGCAAGGGAGTCCAGCACACTCAGCGCCCCGGGCTGGTCAATATCTACACCCACACCTGTCCACCAAGGGAGGAGCTTTCAGCTCCCATTGGGAATACAGTCTGGTGTGACTACAGGCTCCTGATGGGAGAAATGTCTCGAGTCTGTGTTGACTCTCACTGGCTAACCTTTCCTGAAGACTAGGCCAAGCCCCCTGAGCACACTTAAACTCTGAAGCTGGACAGAAGGTCTCGGACCAACTGCAGATAGGGACGCCCACATTCATTTTCTCCCTTTCTCTCTCCCTCCTCTCTTTCAGCATGGCTTTTGAGCCCCTGATGTGTGCCAGATCACTGTTCTTGGCACCCAAGATGGTTAGGGAACTGTCAAGGAGCTTCAAGAGGAGGGAAATGGAAAATTAAGGTCCAATTTATCTTTCAGATTTTAAAAACCTCTATGAAGGAAATGGACAGGATGATGAGATAGAGAATAACTTGTAGGAAAGCGGATCAGGAAGACCCTTTCTGATGAAGTGACGGAGGGAAAGTGGCCCTACTGTTAAGGAAGGAGGGGAGGGGAGCTTCTTTGTCCCTTGACTTAGCCAGCTACTGTTTCATGGATGCTGACAGAAGACACACGATGCTGGGAGACAAAGGACTTTGTTTCTCACGGCACAGAGAGCAGCAGAACTCCATATGTCTGTGTCAGTTCCCTTCACCTCCCAATCCCATGGGGTGATGTGTGCATGTGGTGAGCTCCATGGGCTGGCTTTATAAGCGAGAACTCGGAGCTCAGAGAGCCCGATCTTTTTAAGGAGCTCCAAGCAAACTGGCCCACTGCTGTCTTAGGAAGACATTGTCTGTATTACATTGGACAGTAAAGAAACCTGCCCCAGGCTCCAGAATGAGGCATAATTCCTGGCTTCCAGGGCTCTGAGTTCTCCAGACATCCTTCAAAGGATGGTCTGGAAGAAAAGCTGTCAGTGCCTCAGTTTATAAGACACACACAGACTGGAGTGACCTGTCTACCCATGATGCGGTTCTGAGAGATGGCCACCAGTAGGGCCAGATGGGTCGCCCCTTGGTTGGGTGGGCCTCACGACTGGTTCCAGCTAATGAGCTGTGAGCAGCCATTACTGTCATGGTACATTCCGGAGCCCTCTTTTCACTCTGGCTTGGGGATGTTTGAGACAGTGGCTGCTCAACCAGTCTGGGTCTTGACATGTTCACAGGGAGCAGAACCCTCAACTGACCCACCATCAACAGGGAACATAAACAAAAATGAAGCCTTTGTTCTTTAGGTCAGAGATTGCCAAACTTCAGCCCACAGGCAAAATCTGGCCTGTGGTCTGTTTTTGTGTTGCCTATGAGCTCAGGAATGCTGGGGTGATCTTTTTGTTATGGTTTAAGATAGGTGAAGCTCCATTTTTAACATATCACATTTCCCTCTAAGGATGTGAAAGAATTAGGCATCTGTTGAGACCCCATGGACTATATAGGCCATAGACAGCAAGGAGATCCAACCAGTCCATCCTAAAGGAAATCAGTCCTGAGTATTCATTGCAAGGACTGATGCTGAAGCTGAAACTCCAAGACTTTGACCACCTGATGCAAAGAACTGACTCATCTGAAAAGACCCTGATGCTGGGAAAGATTGAAGGTGGGAGGAGAATGGGACGACAGAGTATGAGATGGTTGGATGGCATCACCGACTCAATGGACATTGAGTGTGAGTAGACTCCAGGAGTTAGTGATGGACAGGGAGGCCTGGCATGCTGCAGTCCATGGGGTCGCAAAGAGTCAGACACGACTGAACGACTGAACTGAACTGAACTGATAAGCTCAGGAGGTTTTTTTTTTTAAGTTGTGAAGAAAAAGCAGCAGCAAACACAGCAGAGAAGAACACGGTTCAGAGTCCTGTGTGGCCTGCAAAGGATAAATCATTTACTCTTTGGCACTTAATAGAAAATGCCCTCCAATCCATGGTTGACCTGGCCAATCTGTCTGATGTGGAAGAAAATAAAAAAGATACAAGGGAAACCAAAATAAGAAAAGTGTTGGAAAAAGCAGTTAACGTCAAAGGCTATCGTATCAATGGAATAATGTGAGTTTCTGAGAAGAAGTCATTGGCTTTGAGAACATGGCAGTTACTGGGGACTTGATAATTGCAGGTGTGTTTGGATAGTCAGGGACAAAAAAAAAAAGACCAATTGGAGTGAGGAAGTTGAGTCTCAAAACAAATACAACCGTTATCAAGGTTCACTGTGGACAAGGACAGAGACATGATGGGAATGGGCTGTGGGGTCAAAGGAGAGTCGCTTTATTAAGAGGGGGTTAAGCAGGGCCTCTGAATAATCTCAAGGGATCAGCCAGGTGGAGAGGGAGCTGACCTAAGGGAGCAGGAGAGACACGAGGTGACTGAAGGAGTGAACTCCAAAGAGCAGAGAGGAAGTGATAGGACCTCAGTGGGAGGACCTGCCATCGTCAGAAGGAGGAACACTTCTCCCGTTGTAACAGGAGAAAAATGAGTCTGCAAATGCAGGAGGACCTGTGGATTCAACGCTAAGAAGACAAGAGAGTTCTTGTCTGATGACTTCTATTTTTCAGTGAAATGTGAGGCACGTTAGGGAGGGAGAAAGCTGTTGAGAAGAGGGTATGGGACATTTGAGGGAAGAAGAGAAAATTGACATGTCTCCGAGACTGAGGGGACTCGAGCTCCTAATGAGGAAACAGTGAGGAGGGCTGAGGCACCTTTCGAGATGAATAATCATGAATTTAAACTCAGCGTGAGAGTCTGGCTTTGTGACATCTCCAGCAACTTTCAGTGTTTGGGTGCCAAGTGGAGAAAGTCAGTCTTTTGATTCAAACATATTTGGAATGCAGCCATTTGAGTGTAAATGAAAAACAGAATGGGCTGAGCTGCTCTGGGAGTTTTTTAAGGGCTTCTTGAAGGGTCCCTCCGAAGACACGCTAAGCTGACCACTAGGCACCCCACTTCAGCACAGTGGCTAAGGGTATGTGCTCCAGAGCCAGAGTGTCCCAGCAGAAATCCAAGCTCTGTCACCTATAGACCTCAACCAGGCTATTTAACTTCATTCAGAATGAGGTTAGTGGTTGGACTCACCTCATATGATGGTGGTGAGATTTATATAAATGAGTTCTTCTAGTAAAACCTTCAGAACCATGTCTGATCCATAGGAAGTATTCCCACGTGGCCTTGGTATCTAGCTGTATGCCACAAATTTCAGGTGACCTAGAAATTGGATTAATATTAAATTTGCTGAAACCCTGCCTAGAAAGCTTGTGCTGTCCAGCCTTCACTTAAGCCAGGCTTTCTCCCTCTGGGGAACAAGAGTAAACACATTGAGAAATGAAGGTGTTCCCTAAGGATCGAGTCCACTTTGAAATGCTGAGTCATCTGCAGAATCTTTTACAGGGTGAGACTCTTCACACTGAGTGCTTTAGACGACTGGCATTCACAAGTGAGTATTTCCCGGCATTTTATTGGAAAGTGGACTCTGAGGGACAAAGTGGAGTGAGCCGGGGACCAGCAGAGGCATTTTCCTACACAGCTGCCTGAGGTGAGTGGTGGGGGAAGACACCCACAGGAAGGTGCCACCTGGGGCTGGCCCCTGCAGGCAGAGCAGAAAAGACCACGTGCCTGCAACGTGGTGAGTGTACTGGAATCAGGAAGAGAAGCCTCTTCTTCCTGCGATGTCCCTCCACAGCAGTTTACTGACAGAGCTTAACATCATGCTTGCTACAAAGCAAAAATGCTAAAATGGCCCTGCCCCAGGAGGCACAGCAGGTAATGGAGGATGGACTAGGGCTGAAGGACAAAGGTAACTTGAAACTTGTCCAAAGGGCACCAGAAACACTGATAACATCAGTCTAATGAAGGCTTAGAAATGACTCTCTAAGAACTGTCTAGCTGCTGCTTCTGTTATATTTGCCTCGTCAAAGGCGAGATTTAAAAAACCAGACCTGGGGTAAACAGCCATGGAGGCGCCTGCCGCCTGAGCCTTGCTGCTGCCACAGCCGCCGTGGGACCCGCGCTCCCCACACTCCCCGGGGCCGGCCCGGCACAACCCCGGCCCCCTGCCGCCCCGGAGGCCACGGCCAGATGCCAGGTCTAAACACAATTAAGAAAAAGAACTGCCATGTGACCCAGCAATCCCACTGCTGGGCATACACACTGAGGAAAGCAGAATTGAAAGAGACACGTGTACCCAGTGTTCATCGCAGCACTGTTTATAATAGCTAGGACATGGAGGCAACCGAGATGTCCATCAGCAGACGAATGGATAAGAAAGTTGTGGTACATATACCCAGTGTAATATTACTCAGCCATTAAAAAGAATATATGTGAATCAGTTCTAATGAGGTGGATGAAACTGGAGCCCATTATAATATGCAGAGTGAAGTAAGCCAGAAAGAAAAACACCAATACAGTATACTAGCGCATATATATGGAATTTAGAAAGACGGTAACGATAACCCTATATTCGAGACAGCAAAAGAGCCACAGATGTATAGAACAGTCTTTTGGATTTTGTGGGAGAAGGCGAGGGTGGGATGATCTGAGGGAATAGCACTGAAACATGTATATTATCATATGTGAAACAGATCGCCAGTCCAGGCTCGATGCATGAGACAAGTGCTCGGGGCTGGTGCGCTGGGATGACCCTGAGGGATGGGATGGGGAGGGAGGTGGGAGGGGGGTTCAGGATGGGGAACACATGTACACCCGTGGCGGATTCAAGTCAATGTATGGCAAAACCAATACAATATTGTAAAGTAATTAGCCTCCAATTAAAATAAACAAAATTCATGGACCCATGTGAAAGATACTGATTTACTGATGAAGACTTAGAATAATGGGTAGAAAAGAAGGACTTGTTGATTATCTTCCCATTAGTGCATGTGAAGATCCTTTGTCCTGTGTCTTACGTGAGTGTCACTCACCACCCATCAGTGTCTCAGCCTGATTTTGGTGGCCCGATCTCATGGGATTCTGTGAAAGAACTGCTGTGCCAGCCGGCGGGAGTACCCTGCTCTCCAACCTGTCCTTCTGGGACTGGGTTCCACTCCAGAGCCAGGGGCCAACTCTATTAGCACGACTTTTGGAGCCCCAGAGGACTTCTCATCTACCCCACACAGGGAGCAGAGGGCTGGAGAGTGCTCCTGAGAGAGAGGAGATGAGGACTGGACCCATGCAGGCCACAGCCTGGGCTTGGGACACCCAGTACGGGTCACGTGGTGGGCCCCAGCAGGTGCCAGGGGTCATCGGGGAGGGCCATCCTTCACGGAGGGCACGCCATTCACTGGGTCCTGGGGCCTGGAACCAGCCGCAGGTTGCTGCTTCCCTTGTCCATGGGCTACACTGCCTCTTTTCAGTTCTGGCTCACTGCATCTTTGACCATGGAGACGAAATTCACTCTCTTCATTGTAACTGGAGATATGCAAAGTGGCTGAGCCACAGCCTGTCACACAGTGAGCTCGTGGTAGGGCCACAACCCTGGTCCCCAGGCCAGTGGCCACTCATTCTTTCACACCATGTGGCATCTATTTCATTTTCTCTTGCTCCTTCCCCACAACATTCAATACCTCTTTCTGTTCCTTGGTGTTATGGACTGAAGGTCTGCATCTCCCCACTGTGCATACCTGAAGTCCTAAACCCCAGTGTTGCTGGTTTCAGAGATGGGACCTCTAAGGAGGTGATTAAGGTGAGATGAAGTCATTAGGATGGGGCCCTGATCCCAAAGAATTAGTATCCTTAATAAGAAAACACCAGACAGCTAGTGCACTCTACCCCTGGTGAACAGGCACCAAGAAGAGGCCACACAAGGACACAGTGAGAAGGCGGCTGTCTACAAGCCTGGAAGAGAGGCCCACCAGAAACTGAATTTTCTGGCACCTTGATCTTGGACTTCTGGCCTCCAGTACTGTGAGCAGATAAATTCCTGTTGTTGGGGCCACTCAGAATTTTGTGGTATTTTGTTACAGTGGCCTTGGTTTCCTAGGGGATGTTCACCCCCTTCCAAAACCACCTTCCAGATCCCTCTCAGCAGACCTTCAAAGTCTCCCCCTGTTGTCTCAGTCTTTCAGAGGCTTGCCTTCAGTGCTAACTGTTATGTAGCACCCTGCTACATAAACCCGCAACGATGGTTATTAACATCATAGCTTCTAGCTAAGATATTTAATCAGGACTACTTCTGGATAATCCCCTAATTCCAAAGACTTGTTTTAACAGTGGGTTTGCAAAACACGAGGACAGTCAGATTGAGGAAGTCAACTGCTTACACAGGCCTCCCAGCAGGCCCTTGAACCCCTCTGAAAAGCAGCTGCCTTCTCTCTCTTGAAGTCCTCAACCTTAACTTCGACTACAGCAAGCCTTTCGCTTTCAGTATCCAGGTGAGGAAAACTTATATTCCTACAGGGAACAGGGAAAATAATTCTACTTAGAATTATCATTCATTCATTACTGTATCATTTATTTGAAATTAGGCTATTACATATCATGTTTCATTTGAGTAACTGAAGTGGAACTTAAGTACTAGTAATATACTGGGTTACAAGTGACAGGAAAATTAAACTCACAAATCTTAATAAGAATTTATTTTTCTCTTAAAAGTAGGCAGATTCTGGCTTTGCTTTAGCAGCTCAAAAATGCTATCAGGAACTCATTCTCTTTATACATTTTCACCTTGTCATCCTTAGCGTGTTGGCTTTTGTTCTCCTGCTTGTGCCTCATAGACAAAAGTGACTGCTGCAAACTCAGAAATCATCCCTCATCCGAGGCTGAAAAAAGGGAGGACGTGTCAGAACTGTGCCCAGTGGCCTCTACTAGTTGCTAAAGGAGGCTTAAAAAGTAGCTATCTAGTTTTTTAACCTAATAGTGATCGTCAAAGAAGATGATTAGAAATAGATGCTGAGTGAGCCATGACTAGAAGAAATTGATTTGTGTTTAGAGATAGTGCTTTTCACAAAATCAACTGTTAATGCTAAAATGTATGGAGTGATATTTGTACATGATATCTTGCAAGTTTTCTGTAAATAATTTTGATTGAGAATTACTTCCTTTTCTCCAATTATAAAACTTGTGCATGTTTGACTTGCCTGTAGCTAAGATACAGAAAGCAGTGGCAGGTCATTATTCCCACCACAACAAACAGAAGAAACTGAATGAACTGCAACAGAACACGTTTTAAAAAATAACATCGTGGAGAAGGCAATGGCACTCCACTCCAGTACCCTTGCCTGGAAAATCCCATGGACGGAGGAGCCTGGTAGGCTGCCATCCATGGGGTCGCACAGAGTTGGACATGACTGAAAGCGACTTAGCAGCAGCCGCAGCAGCAGATAATATTGATGAAAAGGGAAACTTACGCGGTGGAAATGGGAGTAGTGAGCTGTCAGCCCATTCCTCAGTCTTCCCTTTGTTCTAAATACAATATGGCCTTGGAGATACCCTAGGGCTCTAAGTTAAAAAAAAAAATGTAAAATTCACCAATCTTGATGTTTTTCAGACTTGAACATTTTAGGGTTTGATGACTTACACCAAAAAAGGAGTAAAGTAATTAGCCTCCAACTAATAAAAATAAATGGAAAAAAGAAAAATAACATCGGCTACTGGGAATAAAATACGTCTAGAGGAACTGAATGCCAGAGTAGAAAGATCTCCTTTCCACTCTGAATGCAGATCTGTAGCTCTCTTCCTACTTCAGGCATTTGACAAGTGTGTGCATGGGCTCAAAACTGGGCTCAGTATTGCATAGGAACTATGAAAGAACAAAGAGAAACATTAGAGCTTTTAAAAAGGGCTGGTGTGAAAGTCAATTCTGGGGCATTCCCAAGGCAAAGACACTTTTTCCCTGCTGATTTCTTGTCGTGGCAGCTTTAATGAGCACTTTGGTGGTAAGGGAGGTGCAAGCTGAGCTTGCAAGGAGAACAAAGTTCCTTGCACTCTGAAGGAGCACAGATGCCAAGATCATGCTGAAGAGAGGCGTGCAGGATAAGCCAAGCACACCTCTCACCCTTGAGACATCTGAACCAGAGGTGAATTGAGTGTAACAAAATCTACAGCCTTTCCCCAGTGACACTGCTGGCTCCATCGTGCTGATCAGCATTTTATCTTACCCTGGCTGCCTGACACAGGAAAGGGCAAATCCTCTCTGGGGGGAAAGAGCACTTACTTCAGTCTTTATACAACTTTTACACAGTTTCTGACAAGTAAAAAAAAATAATTACAATACTTGGGGAAAAAAAGGTGACAATCAAGAGAAAAAAAAACCAGATAAACAGATGACCCAGATATTATATTTAACAGACAAGGTTTTATGACTATTATAATCATGCTAAAGAAAACAGGGACAAAAGGTCAACAAAACTGATGAAAAGATGGAAGAATTTCAACAGGGAAATGGAATCTGTTTATCTATCCCAGTGGATACTCTAAACCCTGAAAAATGTAAAGAACTTATTGGGTGAATTTAATATGGCATCACCAACTCGATGGACATGAGTTTGAGTAAGCTCCGGGAGCTGGTGATGGACAGGGAAACCTGACGTGCTGCAGTCCGTGGGGTCTCAGAGTCGGACGTGACTGAGCGACTGAAGTGAACAGTACACTAAACACACGAGAAGACACAAGTAGTGAACTAAAATCTGAGTCAATGAAATCACCCAAACTTTTAAATAAGCACACAGAGACAATGGAATGTATGACAAAACCCACTGAAATGTTGTGAAGTAATTAGCCTCCAACTAATAAAAAAAAATTAAAAAAAAAAAAAAAAGAAAATCTCATCAAATAGCTAACCACACAAAAAAATAAATAAAATAAAAACCAACATTAAAAAACTTGTGAAGAACACTGTCAAATCACGTAACGTATGTGGCTAAAGTCCTAAAGGAGACAGGAAATGGGGTGAATGCAGTATTTGAATTTTCTAAACCTGAGAAAAGATCTCAATCCACAGATTTAAGAATCTCAGTGCATCCCAAGCAAGGAAAATGTAAGTCAAACTGAGATACATCACAAGCCAAATCCTGAAAACTAAGGAGGAAAACTAACTAAAGGGGGCAATCTTTAAAGAAGCCAGAGGAATTAAAAGACACATTAACTTCAAAGGAGCAACAATTAGATTGATAAACTTTTTAACAGAAACTCCGGAATGGGATCCACATGGCAATGGAATATGTTTAAGGTGCTAAAGGAGCTCGTGTTCTTAACTCTGGGGAAGCTATCAATTAGAAAGGAAGATAGTAAAATAGACATCTGAAGACAAAAATCTAGACAATTCATTTCCAGTAGACCTACAGTTAATAAGTACTAAACAAAAGTCTTCTAGCTGAAAGGAACAATCTGTGAAGGAAACAGAACTGCAAAAAGGAATGAAGAGCCCTGGAAAGGATAAATACGTGGCTGGATATAAAAGAGCATTGACCATTTAAACCAACAATAACAACAACTTGTGGGATTTAGATCCAATCTATGACAACCCAAGTGCAAAGGGCTGCTGCTGCTGCTGCTACTAAGTCGCTTCAGTCGTGTCTGACTCCGTGCGACCCCATAGACGGCTCTGCCGTCCCTGGGATTCTCCAGGCAAGAACACTGGAGTGGGCTGCCATTTCCTTCTCCAATGCATGAAAGTGAAAAGTGAAAATGAAGTTGCTCAGTCGTGTCCGACTCTTAGCGACCCCATGGACTGCAGCCCCCCAGGCTCCTCTGCCCATGGGATTTTCCAGGCAAGAGCACTGGAGTGGGGCGCCACTGCCTTCTCCGAAGTGCAGAGGGCAGAAGGGAGTACATTTAGTTGTCCTTGTTTACCATTTTACTCATGAAGAGGTAAAGTACAAACTTATGAGAGATGTAGATAAATCAAGAATGCAGATGGTCATTGCTATAGTAATCACTAAACGCAAAAGAAAAGCCAAACATCTAGTAGAGGAGGTATAATGGAATGTTAAAATACTTAATCAAAACTAAATCAGAAAAAGGAAGAAAATATGAACAAAGAACAGATGTGACTGATAGGAACTAAGAAAAACCACATAAATCCAACAATATCAGTAATGACCTTAAAAACAGAAACTGACTAAAAACTTTCATTTTAAGAACGAATTTTTTACTGGGTTAAACATTAACATTCACCTTTATACTCTCCTAAAAGAAACACACTTTAAAATATAAAAGTAAACCCTTATAAGTTGAAAATAAAAGGATGGAAAAAATAGGCAATGCACACATTGATCAAGAAAACAGTGGGGCTTCCCTGGTTGTCCAGTGGTTAGGACCCAGCACTTTCACGGTGGGAGTGCAGGTTCAGCTCCTGGTTGAGAGCCCACATGCCAAGTGGCGCTCAAAAAAAAAAAAAAAATACCTTGTTTGCAAAATTAATAGCAACAGAGGACATTTGAGGCGAATATACTATTAAAGGCAAACATTTCATAAGCATAAAAGAGGAAATTTAACAGGAAGACATAACCATTTTAAATGATTGCATCTAATAATATAGCTTCAAAATACTTAAAGCAAAAACTGAATGACCTAAGAAGAGAAATAGACAAATCCATCCTTGTAGTTGTAATTTTTAATAAACTCTGTTTTACAGTACAAGCACACAAAAAATCAGTGAAAACCCTCAGAAAACTAGAAATAGAAGGCAAATTCCTCAATATAAAAAGGGTGTCTACAGAAAATGCAGTTATCAGACTAATGTCACCAAATTGAATTATTTCCCCCCTAAGTTTAGGGAAGACTAGAGTTTTGACTCCCTATTCAACACTGGTTAGGAGATCCCACACGGCACAAGACCACAAGGAAAATGGAACTGCACAAAGAATGGAAATAAAAAAGTAAAATTATATTTGCAGATGAAATGACTGTATTCAGAGAAAATCCAAAGACACTTAATAAGTACCATATCTAATGAATTTATCAAGATCACCAGATATAAGGTTGACATAAAAATAACTGCATTTCTACACACTGGCAGCAATCAGAAAATAAAATTATAGAAAAATAATGTTGGTTACAATAATACAAAAAATATCACCTCCCTAGAGATAAATTTAATGAAATAGTTGTAAGACCTCTACACTGAAAGCCATAAAATGTGCTGAGAGATATTTAAAAGGTATTAAATAGAGATTTATCATTTCACGTACTGAAATATTCAATATTATTAGGACTACAACAATCTCAAATTGATCTACAGATTCAGTTCCAATCAGAATCTCAGATTTTTTCCTGTGTAAAAGTTGACATACTGATTTCTAAATATACATGGAAATGCAACTAACCTAGCATAGTCAGATCAATCTTGAGTCTAAATTATAAGACCAGATTTCAAGACTCAGCAAAAAACTCATAAAAAGTTATTGGCAGAAGGATATAAATTAGACAAACTGAATGGAATACAGTTCAAAAATGGGTGCACACATATATGGGCACTTTAAGACAAAAGCAGTAAATACAATTCAGGAGGGAAATTATGCAAAGAATAGATCTCTCTGTGGAACGATATGAAGCAGCCATATAGATTCTGGTGGATGACAACATCCACAAGATCCATCCATCAGCTTAAGCTGAAAGTGTAAAGAAACAGTGGTCCTCTGCTGGGGGAGACATTTGGGAAGGTTTCTGGCTGTCACGATGGGGAAGAGGTACTCCAGACATCTGGAGGCCATGGATGCTGCTAAACATGCTACAATCACAAGGAGAGCCCCCCACAACAAGGAACCATCCCACCCAAAACGTGATCAGTACCACCGAGGCTGATAAGCCCTTGTCTGGAAGGAAGAACAGGAGACTCTTTGTGACCTCAGCTGGGCAACCGAGTGGTGAACAGATCATAAGAAAAACTGTCCATAAAATAAAGAATGGACAAGTTTGGTTTTGTTTGAATAAAACCATTTTTTTCTATCAAAGAAAAGGATGAGGTAAGTTACAGACTTGAAGACGAGCTACGTGACAGATCCACACTTCGGACCAGCAGGACTCTGGCAGGCAGACTCTAAAAATGGTCCCTCTAACCCCTGATTCTTGGGATTCAGGATCACACCCTTGGGCTATCTCCCCAGCAGTTGTGTGTGAGGTGGGTGGGGGGGGGGTAACCTGGATGTATGTGAGCGTGCTCCGTGAGCCTGCGAGGAGACACGCTCCCTGGCTGGCTAAAGGAAACAAGTCTTCTGGAAAGGAGGGAAGAGCAGGCTACAGGCGGCAGCGGTGGCAAGAGGATGAGGCCCGCAGGCCGGCCGACAGGCAACGGGGACTGGTTACAGACGACAACCCTGAGCTCAGACGCACGTCTTTCCCCAGATGAACCCCGACGAGCCCACAGCCCCGACCAGCACCTCGACTGCAGCCTTGGGTGAGGCCCTGGAGGGAAGGCCCAGGGGAGCTGAGGACAGACTCCTGACCCCATGACCTGTCCGGTGGTGAGCACGTGCTGTGCTGTCAGCGGCCATGCGGCAGTGCTCCTCTGCAGTAACACGTGATGCAGATTCACAGCTAGGATGCTGCCTACACGCCTGAGAGGAACGCCGCCCGCCCAGCACGTCCACAGCGCTTGAACCACCCCTTGGCGGGAATTCCAGGGGCTCGTAAACACACACTTACGGTGCTCAGCATCACTCATATCATGCCACCACAAGGGAGAGCCACAACGAGACAAGGCTAAAGAAGAAAGGCTAAAAGGAGAAAGACCGCCAATTCTGAGCATGGACGAGGATGTGAAGCAAACACGGAATTCTTGTGAAGTATTGCTTAAGAGTTTTAAAACACTAGCCGCTTTGGAAAACCTTTCGGCAGCTTTTACTGACAAACCAGGCGTCTGCGCCAGGGTTTCACAGATGACAGCCCATGCACCAAATCCAGCCTGCCACCTGCTTCTGTAAATAAAATCCATGTATGACTTGCGAAGCCTCAAGTATTTACTATCTGGTCCTTTACAGAAAGAGTGTGTGCTGATCCCTGGTCCACACTATGTCTCAACAAGGCCCTTCCTGAGGGCAATGTTCTGCAAAATGCATGTTCGAGGGAGTTCATTGAAGTTTTACTTTAACAGCTCCAAGCCAGGAAGGGAAAAAAACCGAAATTCCCACCAAGAAAATTCCCATATATTCACATATGGAGTACTTTACAGCAATTAAAAGGAGCAAAGTATTGGTAGATGTAACATGTATGATGCTCTCACAGGTTGAGCAAAAGACACCAGACACAAAAGAGAACCGTGTAGTTCCATTTACATGAAATTCAAGAACTAGTAAAAATATCTGATAGAAACCGGCACAATGGAAACTGCTGGTGGAGGGGTACAAGGCGCCTAGGGGAATCTTCGGTAGCGCTGGAAAGTCAACATCGTGACCAGTGCGTAGACACTGGTTACCATGGTCCTCAATTAGAAACTGCACGTCTCCTACTGAAGAATATCTGGCAAGTGCAACAAAATTTAATAAGACATTGAAAAAGCAGGTACGTTCCCGGCATTTAGAAGGCAACTACTCTCAGGATTTTTCTTTTACTTTCTTCTGGTCTTTTTCTTTTTCCTTTTAATGGTTTCAAACCTACTGAGAAGTTGCAAAAATTTAACAGCCCTTTCACCCAGGTTCCCCCTTACCACTATGTATTCTGGGATGTATGCCTCCCCACCTCCAAACAAGAATGCTCTCCTCCGCTGCCACAGGGCCTCCTTTTAAAATAAGACTGCCTGAAATAAACCAGAACCCCAAATGGTACTTGATCATTTTTCTGACAATGCACAGTGACTCAACATTAACTAGTATTTTTTTTTTTTTTACCGACAACACTACTTAAGTTTCAGAAAACAGAATGACAGGGCCAGGAACATTAACTAGTATTTAACCAGAGCTAGGAGGGGAGGGAGTCCCCACCCACCACAGGCCGCGTCTCACAAGAGTACGTGTGGGTGGGGACAGGGCATTTGGCCTAACTGCAAAACCAAATGTTAAGTTTTGGTCTCTGGTTTGATTTATTTATTTATTTATTTTTTACTGTTTTCTGAGTCGTACAGTCAATTTTAGAACATCTTTATCACTGCCCCCCGCCCCATTCCTTGTGCCCAGAGTAGGAAATGGCAACCCACTCCATTGTTCTTGTCTGCAAATCCCATGGCCAGAGGAGCCTGGCGGGCTGCAGTCCATGGGGTCCCAAAGAGTCAGACACAACTGAACACATCACACCACCCCCCGAAAAGCCCTGAACCCCATTAACAATCACTCCCCATTTTCCTCCAAAGCCTGCTAGTCCCTCAACTAATCTGTTTTCTGTCTTTATGGATTTGCTTATTCTGGACATTTCCAAGCTATTTAAAGGCTGCACAGTTTTCTGTCATGTGGATGTCCCTTGATTGAGCAACCATCTCTCTGCTGGTGGGCATTTAAGTGACTTCCATTATTGTAGGTAACATCCACGGTGGGCCTTTTTACCATCTCAGTAGAGTAGTGCCCTGGGAGTCATGTAATGAAGGTGATGTCTTCAGCTGTGTGGGCCACACCCCTGTGCTGGGAGATGCCCCTATTGCCACTGAGGAAGACCCCAGCCCAAGCCATGAGGTCCCTGGCATTGTTCGGGGGGCAGCAGCAGCAGCCTGCCAGGGGTGGGGGGCACGAGTGACTTTCTGAGCAAAGCTGAGAAAGTGACTTTCTGAGACCAAGCACAGGGCCATAGTCATCACTTCCAGTAGTGCTAGTTTCAAGTCCAAGGACAAATCTGGTGGAACCAGAGTGCAGAGAGAATTACTCATTACATCTGAGCAGAGATGGCTACTCAGGGATGACTGCCGGGCATCCATCCATGTCTTCCCTTTCAACACAGTGAATGGTGTTTCCTGTTGGTGGTGCAGAGACCGATGGGGTCGGGGAGAATCAGCCACAGTACGTCTGATGAGCCTGCGTCTAAAAGGCTCAAGTTCAGGTGCCTCAGGAAGGAAAGAGACCTTGAAGAAACAGACCACCCTTCCTCTCTGAATCTCTCCCTCGGGATCGTGTTCAAGTCCCAGGGCTGGATAATGTGCTGTGGGGAGGTGCATTCAGCTTACGCCCTGCTTTGAAATGTCGCGATTACCATGGGAGAATCAGTTTCTGCACGTTTGCCGTCTGGCTGTTGTGAGCGCGTTCAAGTTTGGAACATTTACATTCGTTGGGTGTTTTCTCCACCCTCTGCTGGGCCCCCAGTTGAACACGGCTGATGCAGTTTAGTTAGGGCCAGTAGGCTGGCCCAGCCTCTTTCGGGGGAGACGGAGGGGGTTGCCACAGGAGCTCAGCAGGGTCGCGCTGACCACCGTTCAGACATGCCGGTCTGTTCTTGCTTTGCGTCAGGCCTGGGTTAATCTGGGGTGGGAAGTGGCTGCAGGCCTTCCAGCTTCTTTGTGCTTAGATTGGGGGCCCTGTTGCAGCTGGCTGTTCTATAAAATTAGAGAATGGGAGGAGAGAAGCGTGGCCCTTGCAAGCAGCCAAGGTCTCAGGTTTTGCAGGCAGGCCCGGAGTCCTCCCATCATGATGGTTGACAGTGTGAACTTACAAAGCTCAGGTGTATCTTGAACACTAAGTGCCATCCACAGGTGACCCAAAGGGACAGATGCATGCTGGCAGAAGGTCAGTCTTCCTCCATCCATCTGGCTGCATCGCCAGCACAAGGGGCTCTCTGAGCAATTGCAGGCTTGCAAGCGAGTCGACCAACTCTCTGGTTTGATTTAAACACTGCATTTGGTGGCATGCTGTGCACTGGTGCTGAAAGGCTCTGGAGGATGCTGACCGCAGCGCACGCCCATGGCCCTTCTGTTCCGGAGGCTGCAGACTGGCTCCTAAGCAGTGTTTTGTCAAACATGCTCTTCAGGCCCTTCTGTAGGAGTACAAAATAGTCCCCACACTCCACAGCCCTCAGGTTGCATCTGCTTTTCAGGGTGTCTCGAGGATGACAATTCCTAAAGACCCTAAAGGAAATCAATCCTGAATATTCACTGGAAGGACTGATGCAGAACCTGACGCTCCAATACTTGGGCCACCTGATGCAAAGAACTGACTCATTTGAAAAGACCCTCATACTGGGAATCATTGAAAGCAGGAGAAGGGGACAACAGAAGATGAGATGGTTGGATGGCATCACTGACTCAATGGACATGAGCTTGAGCAAGCTCTGGGAGATGGTGATGGACAGGGAAGCTTAGTGTGCTACGGTCCATGGGGTCACAAAGAGTTGGTCACGACTGAGTGGCTGAACAACAACAGCAACAAGGGTCACAGGCCTTTGTCCATCCTCCACTAGGGTCTCCATATTAGGGAACCATGGGAGGTCAATGTCGGTCGCCATAAGCAAGAAAGGAGTCTTTGGGCAAGGGGTGTCTCAAGGGCCCACTCTTCTGATCATCAAATGACACAGAGAGCCCTGAAAGCCAGATGAGGTGTACATCTGTGGACTGGTTGGGAGGTGGTAATTTGCCATAATCATCTTGCTCTGTAGTATCAAAAAGCCCGAGAGCAAGCGCTGTCTGCCAACCCGAGCCGTGCCAGCATGGGGAGCGGGGATGGCTGGATACCTTCGGGGCATATTTCCTTGTTGGAGAGACTGGCTCTGCCCAATGGCTCTTTCAATGACAGCATGATTGTTTGTGTGGCTGAAGTCCTTCTGTGCCCACTTTACATATTTCATGTTCAACACTGGCCTCAAATTCTCCACCAGGGTACCGGCAGCACTGTAAGTAGGTCTCACAGCTGCTGGACAGCAGCTGCCCATTTTAATTCAGATGCTCAAATATTTCTAGATTTGGCCTGTGGGGGCCCCCTTCAGGCTGGCTCTTACTCTTTTTGTTCTTATAATTCTTGGAACCTTTTTGCATTTTCTGGTCCAAAAAAAAAAAAAATGTACTCTTCCTAATCCACTGATGGGATCAGCTATTTCTCTGAGGAGCTCTGGTTCTTTTTGTCAAGGAGGACATTGAGAAGCCAAGTCTGATCTGAGAACTCGAGTGTGCTCATTGCTACTGGGCCTGGCCAGCAGACGGAGATGAAAATATACACCTGTACACAGATAGAAACATAGATAACAACACCCACATACCCACAACACCTGTAACTGTTTCTATATCTATCTGTGCATGTAAGTATCAACCATTCTGGAGCTGACACCAATACATCTAATTCCAATTCAATACTAGAGTTATCTCTAGCCCTGCTCTGGAGTTGACACCAATACATCTAATTCTGATTCAATACTAGTGTTATTTCTAGCCCTGCTCTTTTCCATGTTGGTGAACCCCCTCTCAGATCTGATCAGAAGATTTTTTTCCAACTGAAGTTTAAGTCAGTGGGAGGAAAGTCAAACTTGTGAGCCTGGGTACCACCGAGGCAACAGACACCACACGGGAGTAGATCACCAGTGGCTTTCTGTAACTAGTTTATGCACAGCTCAGCTTGTCTAAGCAGAACACTTGCTGAGTCCGTAAAGGCTGGGTTGCTCTTGCTGCACAGGCTGAAGTGGGATGTGGTAGGATCCAGATGTGGGCATTGGCAATAGCATGCCAGGAGCCAGGAGGTAAGAGTGGTAAGCTCCCACCCCCTGCTCCTGAAGGAAGTGATTCTTCACACTTAATCTCAATTGTTAAGTTGGAAGGCTCTAGACTGCACTGGCTTACCAGCGGCACCCTGCTCCTGGCACCCTGGGGGCCTCCTGCAGCATCTGGCAGCTTGTTTCAAGGTTAAGTTTATCAGAGGTCCCCCCTCCCTCCTCTTCAGGCGGCCAAAGCCTGACTCCTCTGCTCTCTGAGGGGCATCACGGTGAGGAGGCTGAATTGCTCGGGTCACATTCCAGAATCTAAACCAGAGACAGCAGTGATTAGCCTGCTGCTAGAGTCTGGCTCACAGACATTTTGTTTGAGCCATTTTTTTCTTTTTAATTCTGAGTCTTCAAATAAAAATCAGATTTCTGACTTCTGTTTAAAAATATGAAGATGTGGCAACAAGGGCCCCATGTGCTTATGCACAGACCCTCAGCTTGAACTGAGGAGGGGCACGTTTCCCCAGGCCTCCATGTGCCCCCTTCACCGTGGGAGAGTCTGCCCTGCATGGCTGATGCGGATATCTGCATCAGAGGGTGTGGGAGTGCCTCTTGCTTTGTGTCTGCCTTGATTCCACAGTCTTGTTTCAGAGCTACCTTGAGCCCACCAGCCTTCTGGGAAGTAGAAGCCCAGAACCCCATGGCCGAGGCCAACTTTGGGCCAGCTGGGCGAGATGAAGCCAGGAAGAATGGTGGCCTACACCAAGACTTGACTTCCAGTTCATTTTGGAGACAAAAGTGGAAAAGAAACCAGGGTTGCAGAACATACCAACCTGTCCATTCTCCCACATACCCAGTTAGCACAGGAACCACAAAGAGCTGAGGGACTCAGAGAGGTAGTCTTAAGCCGCACTGTTTGCTTCTCTCTGCGCACCCCTGACCCCATTTCCCAGACAGCCCTCTGGTCAGAGTGGGGTCATGTGAGAGCCAGGCAGACACCTCTGTGGACGGCAGTGACAGACACAGGCTCCTAGCCTTGCCCTTACTCCTCTTCCCTCCCCCCACCTTCCACTCAAAAGCTCTCTGACTAAGGAGTCACAGATTCAGCAGAAGAGTCTGAGGTCTGGAGGATGGACGAGCTGTGGGTGAGGAGCAGTCCAGGTCCCCCCCCATGACCACACAGAGCAGAAAGTTCCTCCTCTGCCTCCTCATTGGACTCCAATGAGAGCAAGAAATAAACGTCTATGGTTTTAAGCCATTGAGATTTGGGGGTTAACTGTTAAAACAGTGTGTCCTGACTAGTAACACTGGCCTTGACTAGTACACAGAGATTAAGGGTTTAACCAAGGTACTTCCAGAAAGTTCAGTTTCTTTTGCTGTCAAACTTCTCAAATAAATGTTACATAACCGAATACTTCCAAATTGCTTCCATCTAATCACGGCCTTTTTACCAATAATCTGGTTTGTGTTTCTGTGGCTCACTTGCCAGAAATTTTAACTGCCAGATCCAAAATACTTTCCAGCTCTCATTTTACTTGTGTTCCTGTGGTATTGGACACTGTCAACCATGCTCTTCTTCCCAAAGCTCCTCCCGCATCTCTCCACGCACCCAAGAGGTGGGCTGTCCCATCTTCCAACTCCACCACCACTTAAGAGCGTGTGACCCTGGGCATGTCTTGGGTTTCACTTGGTTCAGTCACTTGGGGGCTTTGCTTGAGGATTCCATAAGATAATATGCTGCTCACTGAATGAATGCAATGAATAAATGGTGTGAGAGCTCACTGAACGTTAGCTGCTGTCGCTGTTATTAATCATACAGTGTCTTTGATTTTCTTCTTCTGTCTCCTCCTCTGTAAAATGTTTTGGCTCTTTTTTCCCCTCTCTGCTCCCTGACTGCTGGCTTTTCCAAAGGTTACTGTCTCGAAGCTTTTCACATCTCCTTTCTCCTCTGTGACTGACAAGTTTTTTATGTAAGGTTCTGAATGTTCTACCAAGTTTTATTTCCAATCTGGGTCCCCTATACCTCTTCCATCCTGGGTCATCAAAACAATCACACATGCACAGAATAGACACACACAGAACAGACGGGATTCAGTGCTTTCCTCTGGGCACACCCCTGTCAAAGAGGCTGGATCCATAAGGAAGGACTCCTCGCGGACCTGAGCTCGCATGTGTCCTATTCACTAGGGCCAGGTGACCGAGCCACGGCACAACCCGATGACTTGGCAGAGGTTCCTGAGAGGACTGTGGCTGCTCACTAACTTCCAAGACGTTCCTACCCTTCAGGGTTCACGACTCGTGGTCCCCCTAGTCTTCTCTCCCAAACGCAGCCCATTCAACGATTATTTCAGTTGACTTATTTTTCTTTAGAATGGATATTTCCCAGGGTATGAGCCACAGAATATCTGATTTAAAAGATACTTCTCAAAAGGAGACTAAGAATTAATTTAAAAAAGAAAACAACCGACTCTGTTGGGAATTCCCAGAGCACGTCAGGAAGCCAACAGGCTTGGGGAAGCTGCCTGTGGGGAGACCTGGGGCTTGTGTCAGCTCAGCTGCCTCCAGGCTCACGTGCACACTGGACTGAGCCCAGTCTGTGAAGTTCCCTCAGCTGCCATGGGAGTGGGGGGCTCAATGGGAGCAGAGAGGAAGGAGCTCCCACTGCCTGGAGCCCACCTCCCCCGGGGCAACTGAGATCAATCAAGCCGGAAAGGGAGGAGCCAGCTCCCTGAGAAGCAAGGAGGTCTGTGTGGTGTCCCAGGAATTAGGACATCTGAGAGGTTTCACAGAGATCGGCTGGTCAGCTACACAAAGTGATAATATGTCTAAGAGTGTGCTCATTCCTAGGGCAAGTCTTTTCTAAGAGTTTTCTGGATTACTGGCACCTACCTAAGGGTTTTGTGTTGGACAAGTTCTGCCAAGATGAGTCAGCAGCAGTGAACCAGACAGACATGGTTCCAGCTTTTGTGACCGAGGGACTGGAGGTCTGGAGGGTCTGGGGGTACCCACAAACGGAAACCTAGGAGGGACAGCCAAGAGGGACAGGCGTGTGCCTCTGGGCAGAGGGACTGAGGGCACGGAGCAAGAGCTGGTGGGGAATCAGGTGGCTCTGAGTCCCTGAGGGTAGCTCTCAAAACAGAAGACGAATGCTCGAGAAACTGCCCAAGAGGGAGCCCTGGGCATGTGAACTAAGTAGAGAACCCTCAGAGGAATCCTGCCTCTTGTTCACGGGTTCTTGGGGGTGACTCTGGGAAAAGAGTGCTGGAGTGAGCTGCTTCCTGTCACTCACATTCCACAGGAATAAACAAACTTGGCACCTTTAAAAGAAGTGCTTTCAAAATGTTTTGAAAGGAAATGCTGGGTTGGGGGGGGTGGGGGAGGGGAGCGGGAATCTCTGTGCCTACTGAAGCTCAGCAGGATGTCGTGCCCGTGGGTTGGAGCCCTCAATGGTTCGGACTGTTGGTGAATTACAAGGCAATCTGCCCTGTGGCCGTGGGCAAAGGCCGTGGAGCAGAGACAGCACAGCGGACATCCAAGACCCGGGAGCGATGGGCAGATTTTCTTTGTTTAACCTACACAGTATTACAGAAAACCGAGGAAGTTGCCAGCATTTAAAAATAGGTGGATGTAGCATAAAACAGGGCTTCCCTGGTGGCTTAGAGGTTAAAGTGTCTGCCTGCAATGTGGGAGACCTGGGTTCAATCCCTGGGTCGGGAAGATCCCCTGAAGAAGGAAAGAGCAACCCACTCCAGAGGATTTTTAGCTTCTTTTGGGAAAATGGAGAGTCTGAGCAAATAAATTGGCTGCACCTGTGGAGCTGTGTATTTCTACACCAGGGCAGATTCATCCATTGATGTCACCTGCATGGCCCTTGCGGAGACCTGAGTTGGTAACTTTTTGCTATGGCAACTGATCACTCAAACAGGTACCTTTTTTTTTGGCTGAGAATAAAGAGATTCTGGGGCTTCCCTGGTAGCTCAGCTGGTAAAGAATCTGCCTGCAGTGCAGAAGACCCCAGTTCAATTCCTGGGTCAAGAAGATGTCCTGGAGGAGGGATAGGCTACCCACTCTAATTTTATTGCCTGGAGAATCCCCCTTACACAGAATAGAATGCTTGGGGTTGGCCTCATCTCTGTCCACACTGGTTCCTTGCGATATCCAGAGTCTCTCTGTTGCTTCTGCCAGAACTCTGCCATGTGCCCATTTGGCCAGGCTGAACTACATTTCCCAGAATCCTCCTTTCCCCGTGCCTGCTGTCGGCTCAGCTCTGAGGAGGTTCTCTCACAGCTGGAGGACAAAAGGGGGCAGCCATTTTGTAACACACACACACTTTCCAATCTGTTGATCCATCTTTCTGGCCTGAAGCAGCAACGTGACCTGCAACTGCTCTCCCACTACCTCTCCAGCCCCTGCCCTATCCTGGAAACTTCTTTCAGGTTCTCTGACTCTTGGGTCAGCTGTCCTTGATGAAGGACCTTGGCCTCTGCAGGATACTCATTACCTAGGTCAGAGGCAACAAGACCCAACGTGGGTGAGCCAGTCCTCATGCCCGTGGGGTTCCAGCCTACTCATGACCTTCCTTCCTGACCACCAGCTTGGAGCTCTGGACTCTACAGCAATAGACATGGAGACAACTTTGCAGAGACTACTTACTGAACCACCATGAGTACATTAGCCAAGTCCCTTGAATAAATCCACACGTATTTATGTCTCATTAGTTTTGCCTCTCTGAGAAAACCTTGACGACACTACACAATACTCTTCTCTGTTGCTCTCCCAGGGCACAAGCCTTTGTCAAGGCTGGAGTCCCAGGGTCTTGGACAGGGCCTGCCGACATCTATACCTATAGCCTCTCCTCGCTAAGGCCCTGTGTCACCCTTCCAGAGACGTGCCATGCTGTTCTGTGCTGCTCCCCACCAAGGTGGGATCTATGACTTGAGTCCCTTTCTTCATCTGGTAGGGGTCCCACTGCATGACTCTGTCCCATCGCCTTCACCCTGGAGTATTTAATGACACTTCCCCAGTGATCGCAAACAACAGGAAGAAGGCTTGACTTTAGGCCACTTCTGCTTTGAACCTCACTGATGAAAGCCAGTGCAACCTCTTACTTCCATGGAGTTGAGAGGTCCGTGTGTGAGGAAAAAAATAAAGGGAAACAGCATAAACACTCCAATAATTATCCAGCACTAAAGATGTGGATGGAGACATGTTCCTTTGCTGGTGGTTCCTAAAGCCAGCTAGTCATTCCCAAATTATATACCTGCTAGGGTTGGGAACAGGGAATCTGTGTTTGTAATTTGAAAAGCTCTGTCAAATGGTTCTTATGCACAGATGAATGAAAAGTAGCTGTCTTATACCATATTCTCCATATTCAATGCCAATTCTCTGAGTGGAACATTTGATGGCAGTGGATAGAAGATAACAATAATTACCCTAAACTAGGATCTGGTGTGTTGGCTACTCCATATGGCTAAACATGCATTTGAGTGTTCTGGAAGTCATGAGAAGCAGTATCTTATCCAATATTCTTATGTAGTTGGGAGACAACCCCATGTGTGGGAGAACACAGCACTGGGGATTCTAATTAAATTAATACATTTTAGGGTTAGGCCTAGACATCACTGGGGCTGTACCTCACACACTTGGGGGGAGGGGGCCATAGTTGGGGCAGCCTTCACTTTTGCCTTAGTGCCTCCTGGGGCAGAGGGGAGGAAGCGTTCTTGCAGCTGTGGATCAGACTTGCCTGGAGCTGCCCTGGCAGAATTCTAAGAGGCTATAAGAGTTTCAGTTCACTGGGGAAAAGAAACACGAAAGAAACAGGCAGAAGCATGATGATGGTGATGGAGACTGTCCGGTGAAAAAGTAAAGCCTGTCTGGAGCACTGCTCTGAGCTGGGTTTCAGCAGTAGCATGCCTGATGGACACGAGAGCGACAGGGCTACGTGCAATGGTCAGCTGGCCAGAGAGACCTTCTCTGTGAAGCAATGGAGTTGCCAAGGGAGGCTGTCCAGAGGAGGCTGTAGGAAATTGAAGACAGAATAACTGAAGATAAAAAAGTTGAAACTGACAGAAATAAGAGTGTCCCCCAGTCTTATCCTAACACACATTTGAAGAGGGAGTCCAATGAAGTCTTTACAAAGAAACGATTGAGTCCGTGTTACATTCTGGGAACTTTCCCCCAAACATTCTTTGATAAGCCAATGCCATCACCTAGTGCTAAGAGCTCCAGAGAAGAAAACCCCACAAACGTGTGGGTGCCAGACCCCAGCCCAGAGCTGTGCCTGCACAGTGGGCTGGGGAGAACTACTTGCACAGAGGAGAGGGAACTCAAAAAACTAGTTTCCAAACTAACACAGTCTCATCTGAGGAGGCTCCTGTGAGCACCAGAGACAGACTAGACAGTTTTGTGAAATCCATGTAATAACAGGAATTTGGATATCCAATTTATTGAATTCAGTTTCTTTCCAAGGAAGCTGGTCTCAAAAGAAAAGCCATTTTCTAGGGGGGCTTTTTAAAGGAACGTTCCATGAGAGTCCCTTCAATGGCAAGGGTAAGAAGCTATGTGTAAAGATATGCCTTTGATACTTTAATCACCTGCTACACTGGCTAAACCAGTGAGACTCCCTGGAAACAGTCTCCAACATGAAAGAGATGGTTGAGAAAGAAGGCTCTCCTGCTCCAGTGCTACCTGGCAGCTGAGTCACAGCCATGAACACTGGTGAGCAGGCAGAAGAAATCAAGAGCTTAATTCTACTGCCTTGGAGCTTATACATTAGTTGTCAATTAATACAGCTCTGCTGATTACAGAGCCAGGAGAATCGTGGCTTACCTCTGCCTCTGAACATACTGAGAAAACACACAGTTTTCTCCCCCAAGGTTTATTTACTGTATGTTAGTGCTGCCCTTGGTTTCCCCCCCTGCATAACAGACAAAGCCTAAGCCTGGCTGTTTAAGATGTTTAACAAGTTAGCGATGAGAGGTCAGGACAAGACCAGGAAGTGGGTCAGGTGCAGACTGGCTTTGGGAGGGAGCCCAGTGGGGCCCCGAGGAAGTGCTGAGTCAGCCCAGTGACTTTTGTAGTTCACAAAAGTTACACCTTTATGGGCAAGTTGAATTTTGTTGAGGGCTAATTTTGAAAACGATAATGAATTCTTAACTGAGAATGTATTGGCAAGTGGCATTTAGGATTTACTGAAATAGCCAACTTGCTCGGTGCTTAAAATACTGTGCAGTAATCCTCCACATCAACTAGCCTAGTGGAGGCCAGTTTCCTTTCCAGCAGGGAATCATCGTGGGTGCCCAAACCAGACTCGAGGGTGTCCTCTGGGGGCATACATGGTTGAAGTTTTAATTTCCCAAGAAGAACCCTTCACTGCGGAAAGAACTTGCATGAAATGACAATTCCTTTACTGCTTCAGAATCTCCACAATGACTATGAAAATTGTACACAGCTGGTCCTCGAATCACACAACAGAAGATCATCCAAATTTTTATTCTGTTTTTTCCCCTTAGTGAGAATTGAGTATTTGTGCAGAAAAGCATGGTTTATGCCAATAAGAGAAATTTTGAGAAAGCCTCTCCCACACCTTTTTGAAACCCAGGCTGAAATCTCTTCCCTTGCCGCAGATGGTAGAGACGAGGCTCAAGCCTATCAAACCCCACTCCATGTCTTGCCTGACATCTCTGCTCTGTTTCTGTCTGCAGTCAGGAACATGCCTAATGTTTAATATCCGAATACAATATTTGATGTGTACACAGTAGAAGTATTCAAACTTCAAACCAGTATTGAAACCAAGTGTAACCCAAGACAATGGTTTCTTAATCACAGACTTGGAAATGAATGTAAACTCTTATTTTTGTGAAGTGTGTTTTAAAAACTCCTGCCCCAAGATCACTGTTCAATGGGATCAACTGTCAAATTTATTCTAGTACAAGATCAAAAAAAGGAGAAGCCTGTCTAGTTAAGGGAGGAGGCGTGACAGCGGCTTTAAAGCTGTATTCTGTGCTAACCTATATGATACTGTTCTTAAGAGAATCTATAGAAATTGCTGGGCAGCTTTCTAAACAAAAGGTGTGTACAACAAAAGGGAGGAAAGCAGGGCCCCCAAATAAGGCTCTTAAATTGTTGGTAAAGAGAGGGGAGAAGTAGTATTCTGTTAAGATTCAAAAAGAACTTCAATAGTCTTTACCTGACACTTATTTTCCTCAAAAAAAACAAAAAAACAAAAAGGATATTAAATGTCCCTTTTTGAACTGTCTTCCTGCATATATTTTTACAAACATTGTTTCCTTCATCTTTGCGATATCTTACTGTTTCATTTGGCGACTTCTGCAGCATGGATTAGATGTTAACTTACTATATTAATGTGTGAAAGGAAAAAAATTATTTAGAACACGGGAACTTTATTGAACAAATGTTTAAGTTTTGGAGTATAATTGTGTTTGCTGTTTTTTGGTTGTTCATAAAAAGGAAATTAAGTCTCATTCTTCTAAATAATAAGGAAGAAACTATTATAGATGCAAACTTCAGAAAAATAACTGGGGGAGGGCAGAAGCACAAGAATATTTACTAGCAAAGTATATTTTTTCTTTGTTACTTTAATAGTGACAAGAACTGGGCAGGACTAAGGAAGTTCTAGGAGATGCAACCAATTTTACTTTAAAATGAGAATGTGATTTTTTTTTTTGTATGTTATTTTTCATTAAACTTAAGTGATTTGCAGGGTGGTGGTGGAGGTGGGGGGCGGTGGTGATGGATATATCTAGTTTCAATTCCCATTATCTTTACCAATTGTTCCAGACATAGGTGAGGGTTAGCTGGGTTAAGGGTCCAAGGTTAAGTCAAGGTTACAGTGTCCTGATTTGAGGCAGAGCTGTGGATCAGACTGAGACTTCAGTCTGAGCAGTCAGTCTCTGAGCCACTCTTGAATTTTAAAGTGCCCCAGAATTTTTTATTTTTTGAGTATTTTGATGGAGTACTGATTATAAATTTATACATTCAGTGTGTTTTAATCAATCCCAGTCATTCTTTTTGATGCTCACAGTGTCCCAGATTTAATCACTGGGGGCCCTTCAATTGGCTACTGTTCATTTGACATTACCCATTAGTATCTGGGTATTTCTGTGCTTTCCAGAACAAAGCTCACCTTCTTCACTCCCTATCCCAGACCTGGTATCAGTCAACTCTTGTTTAGTAGCATGAAAATACAATGCTATTTTGAAACCAAACTCGACACAGATGGGAAGCCAAAGGAGACATGGCATTGTCAGGTGACATATGCTCGTTAAAACATTAAACTCGAATCTGGGTGAGGCTTTAGCATCTTCTTCCAGTTTACTAGAAATGCAGGGAGTAGAAAATAAGAATTAAATAACACGGGGATGAAAGCAGCAGGGCCACCTATCAGACGCCTGGCCTGGTTTCTTCAACAAGTCAATGTCACAAACAATGTGGGGAAGACTGTCGTAGATTTGAAGAGACTTAAAATACGTAAACATGGGGTCATTACTTGAATTCCATTTTTCAAGAAAAACTATAAAGTCATTCTGGGAATTGTTGGGGAAATTTAATATAGGTTCACAATTTGATACTAGACAATTATTAATATTTTGAAGTATAACAATGGTATTGTGATTGTTCAGCTAAATATTTCTTGGTGATACAGGCCAAAATGTTTAAGGGTAATAAATTTAATGATATCTGTAACTTATTTAAAATTATTTAGCAAAAATAAAAATCAAGAATAAAGTGTTATATAACTATATATTACACATTTAGGAAGAAGATATGGTAAATTCAACAACTGTTGAAGGAATGTTGGACCTAGGTGATTGGAAAAGGAAAACTGCAATAAATATCTTAGATATACTTTTTTTTTAACTGCTAAAAAAAAGTTTTAAAAAGGGGTATAACAAACTCCCAGCCTTGGGGACACAGGAAGCTTCTTGCTCCTGAGAACATCATGCCAACGTTTCTCCCTGCTTTTCCTGCCCAGGAGATGGTACAACCAGCCTTCCCAGCCTCCAAGTCAGAGGTCTTTCTCATCTCCTCTTCCTTCTTCAACCTTTTCATTCCACAAGTACCACACTTTTTTCCAATTACGGCTTCCAAATATCCTGTGGCTCTGCCCCACCCGTGGCCACCATCCCAGGGCAGCCTAGGACTGACCGCCCTCCTCGGTGACCATCTGCTCCTCACACGAGTTTAACTCAGAGCCATCTTTGTAAACTCCATCAGCGCTGCCTCTCGGTGACTCCCCATTGCTTAGAGGATAAAGTCCAAGCCCCTAGCATGGTGTGCGCTGAGGCACCTCCCAGCCCTGCTCCAGCGACATGGAGCTGGGCTTGCGTGGTCCCCTCTTTTGATGCCCTTTGCGCCCTCCTCTGCCCCTGGCCAGCTCCTCATGGGCATCCTGGAATTCCCAAGGCAGGAGCCTTCCTTCCCCAGGACAGCTCCTCAGACTCCCTGCTACCTCACTGGGCTGCAAAGTCCCCCATAATAGCACGTTTACACTGCTGTTACTGTATCTGCTTGCAACTGTGCGAGGCGGTGGCTGGAGCCAAAGTGCCCTGCTACCCACCTACCCTTCTGTGACCCTGGGCAAGTAACTTAGCCCTTTCACGCCTGCCGCCTGGTCTATGGAGTCAGGGTCGTAATACCAGAAACTAACTTACAAAGTGCTGAGCATGAAGGGAGCCCAGACGTGTCAAGCTTGGGAAACAGTGCCTGGTCCATTACAAGCACTCAATAAGTGTCAGCTATTAGTATTATCTCAACTGTGTTCCTGTCTTCCTACTCCACGGCGAGCTCCGTGAGATGAGAGGCGGTGTTTATAGATACCACCATGTGCCAGGCACGGTGTTAAGTGCATTTAGTGATCCTCACAGATGAGCCAAGTGCCAATCCTTTCTCCCTGCTCCTGCCTACCCCCTTTCCTGCCTCCTTCCCTTTGCCCTTCCTTCCTTGCATACACATTTTAGTGCCCTGCGTGTGCAGTCTTTCCCAGTGTACAAATGAAGACACTGAGGTGCAGGGAGGAGGAGCCTCTCCACAAGCACCTGAGCCAGTTGCTCACAGCCCCCGGGCTGGGCTGCACTGCCTGACCCAGAGGCTGCTGTGTGCTCCACTGGACCAAACGTTCTTTGCACCCGCAGCACACAGCATGTTGACAGCCACTCAATGCTCACTAAGTGTCTGGGAAATGAATGAACGAATTGGTTGGTAAACTAAGTTAAAACAAGGGAAAGAGGAACATACTGAACTCAGCTTTGCGGGTGGGCACAATAGGCTCTGAACATGCAGGTGAGTAGCCTGCCCAGGAGATATCAGGAAAGTCCAGGTTCAATGGCAAGCCATGGCGGAGGCTCAAGAGGAGACTGGTGAGGACATGTGTGCCCTGTCCTTCAAAAGTGAGTCCCCCCATTTTACTGAGAGTTCACCTTAAACTGAAAAATCTGGACAAATGTTCATTGAGGTGAATATTCCTTTGTGGTTATCGTGGAATTGTCAGTATTTTGGGGTGGCGCCCCTCTTATCCTCCATAATTCCTCAAAGATTACTCCAAGATGATGTCAAAAAATAATTCCTCAAAGATTACTCCAAGATGATGTTTAAAAATTCCCTCATGATTTTAGCTCTTCTGAGCAAGGATTTAAAGTAGTTGTTATGAGTTCTCTTATTACTTCCATAGTGGAAAGTCTTCTCTACTACCTTCTCTTGGATTTTTCAGTTTGAAATTCATTCTCTTTGATGGTGTTACTCGAGGGGAAGGCCAGTTTCCACTGGGTGGGGGCGGAAGGCCAAGGTCACGTCATCAGGAAGCCTTCCTGAGTGCCCGCTCTGGATCAGGCCCCCAGTCTCCATTGCCATCATGTTAGCCTACATTACACGGTCCTAATAGCATTTTCTTTCTCTGAAATTACCTGAAGCCACAGACACTGAGTGTTTCCAGTCTCTCCCTCATGGAATGGAAGCTCTCTGAGGACAGAGTCTGGAACATCCTTGCTCACACTACTGGGTGGGATGGAAGTGCTCGATAAAAACTGCTGAACAGATGAAATGGGGACACATGTGGCATGGAGAAAGGGAGACACAGAAAGAGGGGTACACACACACAGGAAAGAGCCCTGATATTTCGTCTCCACTGCTGGCCTGTGGGCTCTGAGAGCCTGGCAGTGCTTCCTAAGTCAGGGTGTCCTAGTCCTGCCATTCATTCATTCATCCCCTGATTTCACTTGCTCAAGGGGACGGAGTGCGACTCTAGGCAGGGGGGTCTGGGAGCTGAGGGTCCTCATGCGGCTGACAAACAAAGAGGGACCACACGTTGCAAGACTTTGACTTCATAATTCTGCTTATTAAGCCTGAAACACCAAAGAAATGCTTGCCTTCTCTCATTGGCCTGGAAGGCTCTATTAGAAGCTGTTAGCAACAGGAAAGCGACCCACTCTCTGTGGCCCAGCTGTGGCTCCCAAGGAGACCGTCATCAGTCTGCTTAGAATTTTTATTTAACTACTTTCAGAAAACATCTCACTGATCAGTCTTTTTAATTAAAAAAAAAAAAATGAGGCTGAGAGTTTATATTTCTTTGCATTATAAGTGGAGTAATTTATGTTCCAAATTTGAAATAAGTAACAGTCCAAATTCAATGACAACACTTTCCATTTTTCATGTTCATTAATAAATATTTTTAAAAATGTTATTTTTAAAATATTTGTTATTTGGTATAAAAAAGACCTGTCATGCTCAAACTATGTGACATATAGGGAAAACATTGACTTCTTTTAAGAGAGCCACTGTTAGTATTAAAAAAAAAATACTCTCATTTATTAACCAGATTCCAGAGTATCAGGTGCCTACTTTAAAGAGGATATTCACATGTGTTATTTAGAAGTCTATGCCTGAAGTGTCCATGAACAGTGTCATGGAATTATGAGGTCCGTTTTAAAATGCATCCTGTGTTTACACCATCACCTCCATCTCTCCCACATGGCCCGCCGTAACCCCGACTCCCACCCCAGCCTCCTCCTCCCCGTCCTCATCTTCACTCCGGCCACACTGGTATGTCCTCTCTCCCGTCACCCTCCTCCACCTCCCCCAGCTCTTCCCACCTTGTCTACATACACCACCACCATCAGCCCCCCAGTCCCTCTGCATTTCCCGCCACGTGGACATTCCCTCAGGTGGTGAATCAGGGTCACTCAGCCTCCCTTGCCTGTCGGGGGTGCTTCCTACTGACTCTGTGCTCTTGGTGTGTGCAGTCTTCCAGCATGTGCTATTACATGACCTGCCGACAGACTAGCAGAAGGAGCACAGAGATGGGACAGTGTGATTGGCCGTCTTAGTTATGCAAAGCTGAGGCTGGCAAATTCTTTCCAAGTCGTTTCTTTTTACTTTCTTCTATTCCAAAAGGCCGTACTGTTACATCTAATTACCTTATTAATATCTGAAAATGGTGTTAATTTCTTACAGAAAAAAAAAGGGGGGGGGTAGAACCATTGGTTTCTTCCACTTGTTTCATCTATTTTGAGTTTAAATAAAGTTTTTACAACTGTTTTTCTAAACAGCATTCCTGGACTTTCGAGAGCTGACTCTTCACCTTTGACTCCGTGTGCTTTCAGTATAAGAGGAATGTCAGAAAGGAGAGATCCTGGTGAGCCAGAGTTATCACAGGCAGCTGGAATGCTTGGCTGCACTTCATTATTTTTAGCAAATTGACAATTTTTCTTATTCCTTAACATCTGCTAGGATTATAGATTTGTTCTTTAAAACAATGGCAGTTTGACAAATATTGTATATTAATGCATGTCTGAGGAATCTAGAATGATGGCACTGATGGGCCGACCTGCAGGGCAGGAATAGAGACGCAGATAGAAAACGAAATTGTGGACACAGAGCGGGAAGTAGCGGGTGGGAAGAATTCAGAGTAGCACGGACATGCATACACTACCACGTGTAAAATCTAGCTAGTGGGAAGCTGCGCTATGGCACAGGGAACTCAACTCCGTGCTCTGTGATGACCTAGGGAGTGGGGCGGGGCAGGGAGGCTCAGGAGGCCAGGCGAGTCACGATGTTGTATGGCAGAAACTAACGTTGTAAAGCAATTACATTCCAATTAAAAAATTACAAAAAAACAAACAGCAATTTGAAACATCACTCTCTAAAAAAACGTAGTCATTAATATTTTCTAATGTGAGATCAGAAAGCAGACCTGCCATTTCTTTTCAAAAATCACTTAGCTCATGTTTGGGGTTTTCTGTACCGTTTCTTCCAGTCTTAGAGACCCCTCCTTTCCACCCCACACAACAGGCCTATCTGGGAGACTAACCAAGCACACACATGGCCAGCCTCCAGGGCACAGTCCCTGTGCTGCTCTGACAAGGGCTCGCCCTTCACGAGTCAGCACCTCGAGGTGCCCAGCGTGACCCTGGACAGCATCATTTTAGCATCTAGCTCAGTCATCTCGTGGTCCTTTCCAGAGGACATTTTCATGACGTCGGAGCATTTATCACAGCATCAATTTGTCTCTTCTCTCATTTGTCTACATCACAAGGCTACATGCCCCGTGGGGACCCACTATATCCTAGTATCTGGCATGAAAATATTTGTTGACTAGATAAACCATTAGATGCTACATAGGAATGGTATGCTTCATTCAGTACCTCTTGTGGGTCCCTTGAGATTAGAAAGGAACAGATGATGAAAAGGTGAGGCTATTGGATGATCAGAGTTTCACTGACAAGAATTCCCATCCCAGAGCGACAAACGAGCACAGTCAGGAAGTTAAGGCCAACAAGTCACCAGGCTGGGACTGAACTGCAAGCACTGGAGACACACCCAGCACCACACTTCGGGATGGCATGGTGAGGAAAGACACGCGGCCGGGCTCACAGTATCCGAATGGGGCTGGAGGAACCCCACGGGGAGGACGGACAGTCCTCTGATGAGAGCCTCATGGAGGAGAGTCTGATTAACTTACGGTGTCTCCATCTGTAGCTGAAAAGGTGACTGAGCATAACTTCAAGTGGCCACAAAGGGGATCAAACAGTGGAATAAAAAGGGGCCAGAAATGTACACAGGTCTAGAAACCAAAATAAGGTTAGTACTGTGCACTATCCAACTCCAAGGAGATGAATGGCCATGGGAAATGTTCCAAGACAATTCAAAGCACCGCTCTAATCCATCTGGGGGGCACTCTGCAGCGCTGGCTGAGCTCCCGGGGTACTGAGAACATGCACCTGTCTGCAACATTTCTCCAAAGTGTTCTAGAGACTCTGGGAGATTCTCAGCATCTGTGGTTCAGGGGAGGCTCCGAAAGGGAAATTCTCCCAGGAAGAACCGGGCTGGCCAGGGGTCTGTTCAGAAGACCAGAGTTGCCCACTTCCCAGAGTTCTCGCCATTCTACCGTCACTATTGGGATGATTCCACTGTTCTTAGTTAAATCAGGGGAGCAGTGGGAGAAAGATGAAAACAAGATCCCATCGGGGTTGGCGATTCAGTGCAACAGCGTACAGCAACCCTGAGCTCATCTAGAATCAGGCAACTAAAGACGAGAGGAGAAATGTGGAAATATTGTACCTTGGAGCCTTAAGACTTCGAAGCTGCCAGCTTCCCAGGCTCCTCTGGAGATCTGACCCAACTACCCGCTCACCCTGGAGACCCTCCCCCTTGCATCTGGCAGAACCTGCCCTTCTCTAGATCCTTTTCACGATCCAGGGTGGCTCATCACCAGAGCTTGGGATGGGTTCTTCTCACACTGCCTGATAGTCCCGCCCCGCTAGTCTCTGCCCCAGGGCCCTTTTTTCTCTTTTTACTCTGTGCTTGGCTGCTGGGCAAGCTCACGCATATCGTGACTTCAGCTACCATCTGTATGCTGATGACTCCCCAGTGTTTATTTGTTCCATTCCAGATCTCTGTTCTAGGTTCCAGGCTAAACAGAACTGCCCTGCTGGGCGCACTCCTCAGACATCTCAAATCTAGCATTTTTCCTGCTTTCTCTCACCACCCAAACCTGTCCCTTCAGCCCCTGGTCCTTCCTGGGAGAAGCCATGATTAGTGCTAGTCCCAGTCAGCCAGAATCCATCAGCTTTCATTGTCCTCTACTCAGTCTGGAATCAAACAGCAAGTTCTCTTGCCTTTGCCCCTGAAATCCATCCCTTCTCAGCCTTTCTACTCCTGGGCAGGTAGAAGTCAGCTTCTTTTCTGGTTGCCAGTCTCCATCATAACCCTCTGGGCTCCATCTCTGTTGCTACTGTTGTGAATTTTCTATGGGAAAATAGAGGATTGGCTTTCCAGTTTTGTACACAGTTCCCTGGCTACCAGACCCTCTCCTGGGACCTCGTCTTCTCACAGACAGGCTCCCGCCACTCTGCCTGCCTTGCTGCCCTCCATTTCCCCCACAACATTCCTGCCCTATTCTTCTACTTCCTTTGGCATGAAATGCATGTCTACGTCAGACCATCACGAACTTGAATGTGAGCAAACGTGACTTTTTTTTTGAATACAGAACTCAGCTTTGCTTGAGTTGGCCTGGGCTCCCTCGGGTTACGGCCGAAGGCCTTCCCACTAAACTCTGTATCTTCCTTTTCCTGACTGGGACCCCCCGCTTCTGGCTCAGGCTTCCTCTCAGAATTCCAACATCTCCTCAAAGGCCTGGGAACAGGCCGTGATGAGAGAGCTGGGCCGCTCTCCTCCTCCTCCCCCTGGGGCGGGGGCCCACTGTGGAAAGCTCGGCGGAGGAGACTCTGAAAAAAGGACACGGACAGCCTCTCTGGGAGACTGACAAAACTTTACCTCTACAGCGAGTCGCTTTATACATGAGGACAAGGGAATAGCTTACAAAAATCAAGGTTACACAGATGCCCCGGACATGGAAGAAGCCCTCAGAATAGCCCATCCTCAACACAGTTACTTCTTTTCTGTGAGTTCACCAAGTCTTTCATTTGAAGGGCTGTCTTCAGCAGTGACAGCCCAGGCCCCCAGGTTCCCACACTAGTTCATAGACCTGGAGGATGCCTGGGCATCTGAAGGCCACACCCCTCAGAAATGGACCTTTCAGTTTACATTTCTCTTTGAAGCTGTTGGTCTAATGGGAATGGAATCCCGGTCCAACCAGAGATGCTCCCACTTGGCTCCCACCCTAGAGCTCAGGGTCTTTGGCTAAGTCCAGGGGCTTTACAAAAGGGTCCTCTGGGTCACTCGCTTGGAGAGTGTCTACTGTGATGTCCACTGTTGCATTGGGCCCACAGCTGCTGGACCACACAGGCTGGGAGTGGAGTTTCCCTGGGTCCCCCCTTTCGGCCCCCCTTCTGCTTCATCGGTATGCTGTGTCTCAGCCAAAAAGGAACCAGCTTCGGATTCTTAGCAGTTTTTCGAGGCTGTCCAAGGTGACATCTTTTTGCCTTTTCCTTTCATCCATCCATCTTTTTGGGGTCTGGTCACTTCCTGCGGACTCCCCAGGAGATAGGGCAGGTTCCTGCTTTGCATGGTCCCCTCTTCAGACCTCCCAGGGCTTGACTGGGAAAGTGAGGTCTCTTTCAGAGACCCACGACCTTGGCCTCACACCTGCCCAACTCCCTGCTCCCCTTCTGCCCTGGAGAGGCGCCTCCTCTTGTCACTGCGGGGGTGGAGGGCAGCAGGGAGTCCTGCTCCTACCCAGCAGGCTTTCTCCCAAATCTTTTCAAGATCAAAGGCCGTTCAATTCCCGTAAAGGTCTAGGTCTAGGCTCTTGCAGCTCCAAAGGCAGGAGGAGGACACGCGTCCTCTCAGCCCTCCAGGTCTCCTCTTTGCTGAGCGCTGTGGGCCCCGTGTCTCACTGCTAAGCAGCATCGGCCTGGGGACGGCCCTGCATCCCAGCCCTTTCTGCCTCTGGGGGGTTGTGATACGGGGCCCACGAGTGGTGCGGCGCGCTGGAGGAGCATGGGTCAGGTCCTCCCTTGGAAGGGACGCACGTCCTAATGCTTGACCTCTGTTGCCTTACGACCTTGAGCCAGGACTAATGGAGTGTGCACATCATCTAAGGAACCCGTTTCAGGATCCAACTCAAGAGCTGGGCTTGCTCTCCGTCCGCCTAGCTCTCCGTCCACCTTGCTCTCCCCTCTCCCTTTCGCTCTTTTCCTGTTTGGCACTGAAAAGCCTCTGAGGCAAGGGATCTGCTTCAAGGGGAACACAGAGAACATCAAGGCAAATGAGGCCGAGTGGCCCCCAGGGGCCAGGGTTTGCCTTCTCAGCTGGGTGTTTGCTCTGCTCACCCAGGACAGATGAATATGGGAGCCACGTGCTTCTTCTAGGAGGAGGAGAAAGGGGTGGCTGTAACATTGCAGGGCTCGGGGTGGGGGGCCGGGGGGGGGTGGAGCTTTTAAGTATTTCTCTCAAGAAGCCCCAGCAATTAATTGCTTGTGGATCTAAAAACATGGCTGGAAATGCTACCAACCGTTGAAAGCAATCTGAGGACAGAGCAGAGAGGAGACCCTTGGAAAGGGCAGAGCGCTTCCTCACGGGCTCCCTTGCTCCCCCAACTCTTGCTGGCTGGCGACCTGACATCTACTGAGCGCTTGCTCTATGCCAGCAGACACTTACTAAGAGCCCCACACGAACTAAACCATTCAATCTTCACAACAACTCAAGGAGGTAAGGACTCAGAGGAGGAAAGTGAGGTGCTGAGACGTTGCGGCAGGCAGAGCCACCACTCAGGCCCTTCCGTCACCATCTGTCAGCTGTGAGGAGCTAGCTCCTCGAGCTCTTGCCCCACACTGTCGCTAAGGGCAGAGGAGAATGAATTTATGTCACCCCATCCTTCCCGCCGCTGACCACATTACCCCCCACCACCAACCCCCCAAACCTTACTCCGGGCCCGAAGCTGCCCCAAGGCATGGAGTCCGTTTTGAAATCTCATGTTTTTGTCTTAAAATTCAGGCAGGTTTGTCACTTACCATGTGGTATGTCCACGTTTACTTTTGGACTCGCCCCCTACGGACACACGGCAACAACAGGCTCGGGATGACAGACCAGGCACCGGCCAAGCAGACCCGAGCTGCCCTGCGTCTCTGGAGGAGGAAGTCCAGGCCAGCAGGGGGCACAGCAAAGGAGCTGTGCGCTCACCCCAGCCTGAGCCCCCAGGCCCCACTCTCCCCCAGCGCGAGCTCTGACCAGGAACACGCGCCGCGCTTCCCCCGCAGGGTGCCGGGCCCTCACGCTCCGTGCACCCCACACATACCATGGGAGGCTGGCCAGCACCCTTGGGTGGACAGCCTCCTGGCTTGTCACCCCTAGCCTCTCTATGAACCCTCCCTGCTCTTGGAGCTGGGAACCCTAGCCAGGCTCAGGCACCTGGGGGTCTCTCTGCATCAGGCGGTGAGAACCATTCTGCAGTTCTAACGATAGTAAACTGATGACTCAGGCAAATGTCCACATTTTATCTAGTGACTGGTATGCCCTTAACCTTCTGTCACTTATATCCACACCTAAGCACCCTGCTTTTTTGGGAAGTGTGAGGATGGCATTATAGTACCGGGGTTATGAGCATAGGGGTTCTGGGGACTGAGAGGGGATGCCAGGCAGTAGCAGTGTCCACAGGACTGTGCATGTGGCTCACCACGTGGTCACTGGCAGTCACCTGTGTCCCCAGAGCCCTGGACCGCAAGCCCCGTGTAGCTATCTCCCCCTTGCTTGTGTGGCAAGAGCCAGAAATTGGAGAAATGGTTCAAGGATCCTCAGGCCCCTGTGCGGAGACATGTGTCCAGGCTGGGAGGAGTCGTGTTCTGCCAGCACTCGCTCTCTGGGGTCACCAGACGACAGGGACCTTCTAAGTCACTGCTCCTTAGGGGCAGGGGGACTATGGCATGGACAGGGGGCTGGGGGAGAGAGTTGGTACGTCACTTTAGAGCCAGAGGCCACTGACTCCACAGAGGGAGAGTCAACCGTATGCCTCTGTTTGGATACAAAAACAGAAACCACTTGAAGTGCTTTAAACTCTTCTGGACACTTCAGACACTTTTCTTTATCTGACCTAGCAGAAACATTCCTTATGTCGAATCAAAACACATGCTGATAAGCAATTAGTCATCACAGTGACTTATATCTTGTTAGCATGCTCCTTTAAAGAATGCTGTCAAGATGGCACCTCTGGATTACCATCTCATAGACTAACCCTTCACTGCCTCCTCTTCAGGGAGTGGCACAGGGGTGTGGTTTTGTCTGAGCAGCTGTGTCAGTAGCGAGCTGGCCTTGGAGGGCACAGCCCTGCATGGCTGCAGGGTGACAGGCTCCGGGTAGATTTGTCAATACACATGCAGTTTGGACCGATATTCCTTTCTCACCTTGCTAAGACAAAGTGTTCACCTGTAGAATGGGCATAGTATCATCTTACCAATAGGGGCTGCTGTAGGGCGCAAGTTCAGTACACGGCCTTGGTCCGCACTTAGTGGCCGTGGTTTGTAGGTTTACTGCCCAAAGTCCTACAGTTACTAAGATACGGGCGAGGGGTTGGCTCTTCGCTCCTGCGCTCTGTTATTTTTTAATTTTTTTTATATTGCAAAATAAAACAACATACAGAAAAATGCATAAATCCATGCAGTTTAACAAGTACTTGTAAAACCAACACCTGTGCGCCCACTGCCGAGGCCAAGGAAAATCCCTGAATGCCACCCCGCCCCTGCCTTCCATCTGGGGCCCTCCCCGCTGGCCAGGGGTCTTCCTGCCTCTTGCTCCAGGCAGAGCCAGAATGGCTCCCTGGAAAGAAAACTTGAGCATGAGCCACGCTCCCCACAGCACAGCACTTGGGAACTTCAGAAGGTCCCTAAGGACAGCTCCCCCATCCCGCTCCCCACACAGAGATGGGGGTGGCTCAGCTCCCCACAGGCTCCTTTATCAACTACACAGAGTGACGAGCTCGCCTAGGAAGCCACTGTCCAGTTCTCCTTTGTTTCCATGTCCTCTGCCCATCTTTCCTGGTCAGAGACCAAGCTCTGCTGGATCTCTTTGCTCCCAGTATCTCCAGGGTCAGTTCTGTGGCCCCAGCACCATCCTTGCAGAGGGAGGTAATGAGTAACTGGTGTCCTGGCAGATTGCCTAGATTCAGGCACTATGTCCAGCAAGGATTTGTGCTCCTGGCCCTTAAAGTACTAATTCTTGAGTTTGGTTTAATCTTATTTTTGACTTTGGTCTCAAGAACAAAGTTCATCTCAGGATAAAGCTGTTCATTGTGAAAAGCGTCCCCTTCATTCTCCCATTTAGTATTAACAGAGCACCTCTGTGGATGACCAGGGCAGCGGGAGGCGCCAGGCCCAGTCCCTGACATTTGGACGTGGGGTTTTCTGGGTGGGGTGGCAGTGGTGGGTGATCTTATCAAGGGCCACCCCAGCCCCTGGCCCAGTGCACAGCCCTCAGCAGCCACTCAGCTGCAGGAGTTCTTGGGCCACTGGAGCTGGGACCCTGGGTAACAATCTATAACTGATCAGAACCTTGCTTATACAAATGGGGATTTGAGGGATTCTTCAGGAAGTAATCCTGAGACCTCAGCATGACATATCCTTCTGTTTACGACCCATCCTGGTCTGTCTGTAAATGCACTGCTCTACAGACAACATCAGCTATCTGGGCACAACTACGCAGCCCTGGGCAGTAAACACCAGCGAGAGACGCCCACGTTACACGGAGTGGAAGAGGCTTGCCAGGCTCACTCGCTGACCCAGAGACATCTGAGTATCTGTGTTACAGCATTTGCCCCTCCTCACCCCGGGCACACCTAATCATCACTCGGGCAGGTCCATATACATAAAGGCCCTTTCAAGGAGCAAATCCTTGAACTGTAGCAAACGTTTAGTAAAAGTATACTGAATTAAAGTTGAGTTATACAAGGCTGTGTTTCTTGGTATTAAGAGGGAAAACTGAAGAAGTCCAATTAACAAAGGTATTTTGGCAATAACCAGTAACCAGCAAAAATTCTGAATTCTTACTATATCTGGTCCTGAATTTCAACAGTTGAAAAGCAAAAGCTTAGAGGCAGAGAGAAGAGGTATTGTGTCCAGATGCAAAACTACTTTCCTATGAAGTACAGAAAGCACTATGACAGATTTTCTAAAAACCTACGGGAACTGGGAAAACTATTCAAAATCAATCAGGTGAATTGCATTCATTACCCCACCCCCCCAATTGTCTTCTTGTTAATTTGGCAAATGAGAAAATTAAATTACCTTTTTGGTGAATTAAAAGTATCTTGCTAATGTTCCCGTCTAATCTTTTACAAAGTTAAGATCAAGCTAAATCAAAGACAGATGGAGCAATCACATCCCATCTCGTCAGTGTACCACAGAAGGCATCAGGAGCTGCTTTCCATTGGAGACGGAACTTGGTTCACAACATGTCAAACCTTCAAACTGACTTGGGTCAGGGCAGGGGTGAGTAATCAAGACAGAAATACAACAGTGTTTAGAATGGCAAGTTTCACGTTGGCCTGGAAAGTCACTCCAGAACTGTAGTGTGTAGCAGTTAAGAGCTAGTAAGTCTTAGTCTTCCCACCACCAATGGATTCATTCTTAGGTGTGTTTGGGCAAACGTGCATATGAAGTCAAGTCTAAAGTAAAGGAGTGGCAGAGTAACGGCAGGAGCAAGAGGGAATGGAATGGTGAAGACACGGAGATGAGGGCTCGGCTGGAAAACAGAGATGAGTTGGTGACAGCAGGGGTGAGAGGTGGGAAAGACAGGAAATGGGAGGGAGGAGCCAGGGTCATCTAAGCGGAGTCCGTAAGCCAAGATAAGGAATTTGGACTTCATCCTAAGAGCAATGGAGGACCTCTGAGGGACCTTAAATAGGGAAGTGACAAGGATCTGACACGCAGTTTAGAGACTGTGGCCTGCATTGTGGAGAAGAGATGAGACGGAAGTGTAGTCAGGAGGGCATTACAGGTAAAAATAAGAACATATACTATCCTTCCATGTCCACGTTTCTGAAATCATATACCAAAATCTGAAATCATATAGTAAAGTGAAATATCAGATGGAAATGACAAATCATAATTTTTGGTAACTTTGGTAACAAATTTTATCCAATGGAACTTGACTATGGGATCAAAATCCCTGTGTCTCGGGCAATTTCTGCAATGCTGTCTAGAATCTTTCTAAAGCAGAAGAGATTTAGGATGTGATGGTCATGTATATGACTAACCTTTCAAAGTACTTTTGGATCAAATAGGTTTTCATTGTTAGGGATAATGAATTTTTATGTCTCTTGATATTTCTGGAAAACAAGTAATAGCCCAAGACCCAGGAATCTTCATAATCTCCAGATCTTGATACATGGTTGAATTCATGCCTTATTTTTGCTGGAAAAAAACCTGTTTTTCTTAATAGGATGAACTTATCCTAACTAGGCAGCTTGATTTTTTTTTTTTTTAAATCCTATCCTGAAAGATTGAAGAATGCTGGGAAAGAAAATGACTGAAGGTCATCTCAGCAAAGGTTAATGAGTTTGTAGAATTTTGGAGCTTGGGATTGAAGGTTTTTCTTTGGTCAAGAAAAGTATAGCATTCATTTCAGTTTTTTTTCCCCCAAACTTAAGGGCACAGTGTGTTCTGATGCACACTATTATCTATGTTATGTAAATAATTATATGTTCTAGGAATAGCTGCTAAGAATGATTTAAAATGCTGTCTCTAGCTTCCTTAATGTTTTAAAAATCATTCTGCTTTCAATTTTTCAATTACCATAATAAATCTCTCTCCTCTTATTCCTGAAGGAAATCATGGGAGAGGAAATTTAGTTGGTTTTCCTTTGAGAAGGGAGATAAACCAAGACTTCCAAGACATAATCTGTCACTTAAAAGACATCCAGAAAAATAAAAGCTGTCTCAAGCTATCTACTTTGTCAATTTTCTCCAAAACTCCAATTTAAACTTTGAATAATACAGTCTGTCTGCTTCAAATAAGATTAACTAGATAGATTTTAACTGGATAGATTCTCTGCAGGCACAGCTTCAGGCAAACTCATCATTTTTTCCTTTTCTGACGTCTTAGTCTAACCTCAAAGTGCCAGACCCGGGCATCCTGACAGTCTTAACTGGAAGGTGTCTGCTCTCCTTGGTTAATGCCTGGAAGCCTGGCTTCAGTGATTTCCTGCCTCTGAGAGCTGGACATGCAATAGCACCATCAATGTTGATCCTCTGACCTCAACACTGGAGGCAGTTAGGAGGGATGTGGCAGTTTTAGAAAGAAAACTCAAGGCTAGAACACCTCCATATCGGTGGGTTGGTTTGCTTTTCCTGTCTTTTAATCCAACATTTATTGAACAGCTACATGTGTGTACTGTGTCAGCAACATTGGAAGTTTAAAACATAGGTAAGGACCATCTCTATCTCCCTAGAAGTTTTAACAGCTGGGGAGACGGAGACACATTAAAAGGTAAGACTGTGTTTGCAAATGAAAAGCGAAGCAGGCTTTTGGAGCATGGAGCGAGGACACATGATGGAGTTACGCAGAGAAAGGCTTCAGAGGCAGACAGAGCAGCAACAGCAACCAGAGCAAAAACACAGAGGCCCGAGAGCAGTTAGCAGAGTCCACCTAGGCTTTCTCCCTGTAGGAGGAGCCAGAGTGGCCAGACTGGGAGCAGGAAAGGAGGTCACACTGGGAAGGAAGGCTCGGGCCGGACTGTGATAAACTGTGTTTCCTGCCCAGGAGCCTGATTTAACATATCAGCAATGGGATGTCATCTAGGGCTTGCATGAGAGGGTGGCATTCACCTCATACATGTTTTTATTTTAATTAAAAATGAATTTTAAGTTAAAAATGAAAAGAGAAGATGACAAAAATGAGGGTGCTCTTATATCAGACATTAATGTCTGTCTTAGAGCTAGGAAGCTCTTCCTTCAATGCTGTCCAAAATGCTAGTAAAAGAACCAGATGGAGAAGTGTCTGTCCTGTGCTGGGTAAAGGAATCTCAGGAGTCTTTCTCTGTTGGTCCCTGAGTCTTGGGAGCAAGCAACTTAATGAGCTATGGGTGTCAGGAGACACAGAAAAACATAGCAACAACGGCTTTCATAGGCCACACACACAGCAGGTGACATAAAACAGTTGAGCCATCTCAGTGGCAGCTGCCTGTACCCGCCGCTGGATTCCCAGACCCACAAAGTTCCCAGGGATCACCCTCTCCAGCTCTGCCCAGCCTCCCTGAAATTTGGATAGAGAGTCAAGGTTGGAAAGTCAGTGACCCGCTCAACTTCAATCAGGCAGAATAAGAACCAGAAGCTCTTGTGTGCTTTCCCTAAACATCAACGGTCCTTATCCGATGTGAATCTCCCGTTTCTACTTTTCCCACTTTTAACTCAATGTTGGAGTTCAACGTCTTGGCTACATTTTCCAGATCCTTCTCTTCCTGTGAACCCTCTAAAGGGGGCCATAGGGAAGGGGCGCAGGAATCCAGGCCCAGTAGGTGAGCAGGTTACCCACAGGTTAGGTTATCAGGGCACTGGGTGGCAAGTTAAGAAACGGAGAAGCAGAACGACTAGAGGCAGGCAGTTAGGTCTGAGGACCTGCTCTGTGGAGCTTTCATTAATTACAGGCACAAAACTGGCAAAATACACTTGCCGTCAGCTACTGCAGCAAGGGGATGGGGCTGGAAGGCTAAGAAAGAGGCTTCACAGCCTTTGGCTGTGTAGGAAGGGATCGTTGTCCATGCTTTGGGTTTGTGGGGACACTTTTCACCTCCACTTTCAAGCAGGAACTGACTTTTCATGTTAAATACATTAAACTCTATCCCCATTTTTTGTCTGATGGGGATTCTTTTGCGCTGAAGATCAGCTCCTGAGCTGCTTTTGGATCACATCACTGTGGCATGGAGGAAGTGGCTGGGTCCCAAAGAGAATGCAATTGCCAAAGAGAACACAGAAACAGGCGCCGCAGGCTTGGGCTGGAGAGGCAACAGCAAACCTCGCCAGGGCCCAGTGTGGGGAAGCAGAGGCCAGGAAACAGTTGGGACGGGACATCATACACACACAGGAGTTGTCCTGTGAGCACCTGTATGAGCCAAGACCAGGACTCAGAAATAAGGACGAAGGGGACAGCTGGTGAAGGGCATGCACACACGGGGAAGAGGATGCAGACTGGACCAGGATGATGCCCTTGTCCGTTCTGGCTAAGAGTCACCACCCATTCCTAGTGGGGAAGAATTCCAGGTTCATACCCACAACCGCTCATACAATCCTTCTTAAGTTCAGAGTCAACTTCACCTGTGGCCGAGGGCACCCACTCCCCATTTGTGGTGAGCCTGCCACACTCCTTGCTCCAGGCTCCCACTTCCAGCAGAAATCCTATTTCTCCCCATCCAGGATCCTTCTTCCAAACTGTTCCACAGGACTTTACAGGGTACTTTCATTTGTAATGTGAATATCCCTACTTCCAGGAAGGTTAAGTTCACTTTTCTTCCAGAAGTACCTGGGGTTTGCTTCAGAAAGGCCCCATTCCTTTTAGATTCCCCCCCACCCCCAACACAGGCCCAGCTGCCCACATTGCTGCTGCCCAGCCCGCTGGGTCACCACTCCACTCCTCTCGCCCTCCCCTGGACCACAGCCCTCCTGTCTCTGGAGCCCACTTCGCCCCTGGGGAAGGGTAGGTGGTGAGACAAATTGGCTCAGGCAGGCACAGGCTCTCCCAGCCCTGTCTTTATTCACAGGCATTTCCTCTCAGGACTCCTGCAGTTTTTCCCTTAAGTCTGGTTTCTTTTGGGGACACTCGGTCCAAGCAGAAACATCAGAACATATTCAGTCTCCAACATATCGGTTTCCAATTCCTACAGAGTTCCTGCTCCATCAGGTGCATCAAGAGAAATGACTGGATGCTGGTCTGAGTGACAGTTAAGAACTTTCCTGAAGTTCTATGGCAGTTAAGCGGGGAGTCTGCCTGGAGCATCACAGGTGACCTCTGGGTCAACGGTCATGAGTTCTAAGCTCCTCAGCTCTAGCCTTGGATTTAAAAAAAAAGCCCTTTTCCATGCATGTAACAAATCTCATATAATTTTCATTTCCAAGTATTGTGTTCAGTCATACTCAGTATGCTGTTTTGCTATTTTCATATAAAATACCGCGTTAAGGAATGCCAGGAAATTCTCTCTGCCACACTTGGATTGACTAGACCTTCAGACTATGTTCCCAGAGTTTACACACCCAGGGAGGGCAGCACTGTTGGGCTAATGAGGCTCATTTCTGCATGGGGTGACACAGGGCCAGATGGGAGAGGTTGTGAGCAAAGGGGAAAGTTGACTTGGCAGGGATCAGAACATCAACAAGGACCACAAAGGGCTCAGAGTTCTGATACATCTGAGTAAGGGCAGGAAAAATATGTGATTTTATCTTTCTATGAGGGACACTGATGTGCAGTTTTCTTTTTGTATTAGTTTTGGTATCAGGTTAATACCAGCATCATAATATGAGTTAGAAAGTGTTTCTTTACGTTCTATTTTCTGGAAAAGATTGAATAGAGTTGGTGTTAATTCTTCATGCATTTGGTTGAATTCTGCCAATAAATCATCAAGGCCTGGAGATTTTCCTTTTGAGGAGTTAAAAAAAAATTTATGAGTCAACTTCTTTATTTAGTTACAAGACTATTCAAATTATCAGTTTCATTTTGGGTAACATTTGATAGTTTGAGCTTTTATGTATATGTATAATTACATGTAACATTATATTAGTTTCAGATTGCAATATAATGATTTGATATCTGTATATATTGTGGCATTATCACAACATCTGTTACTATACAGAATTACAAATACCTTGTGATGAGAACTTTTTAAGATTTACTCTCTTGGCAACTTTTAAATATGCAATACATTATTATTATGGAGAACGAAATGGCAATCCACTCCAGTATTCTTGTCTGGAGAATCCCATGGGTAGAGGAGCCTGGCAGGCTACAATGGGGTCACAAGAGTTGGACACAACTTAGTGACTAAACTACCCCATTATTATTAACTAGAGTTAACATGCTGCATGTTACTGTCCCTTAACTTAATCATTGTATAACTGAACATCTGTGCCTTTTGACCTCCTTCACATATTTTGCCCACCCCTCGCCTTTGGCAACCACCAATCTATTCTCTGTTTTTTTTTTTGGGGGGGGGGTTTCATTGCTATTGCTGCTATTTTAGGCTCCACATGTTTGTCTTTGTCTGACTTATTTCACTTAGCAAAATGCCTTCAAGGTCCATCAGTGGGGTCACAAATAGCAAGACTTCTTTCCTCTTTACAGCTGAGTAATATTTCATTGTGTGTGTTTATACACACACACACACACACACACTCCTCTTCTTTATTCATTCATCTACAACAGACACTTAGGTCATTTCCATATCTTGGCTATTATAAACAATGCTGCAATGAACGTAGGGGTACATCTATCTTTTTGAGTTAGTATCTTTGTTTTCTTCAGATAAATACTCAGAAATGGAACTGCTGGATCAGTTAAAAAAATTTTTTTAGCAACCTCTAAACTGCCTGTGCTTCTCTGGTTCCATTCTTTCCATGCCTCTGGCTGGGGCATTGGCTCTGCTCCTCTCAACACGGAGCTTCCATCATTGAGTCAAAGCTGCTGTCCAGTTGTTCTGTGTCCCAGCCACTGGGACAGGGCAGAGATTCTGGAGTCTTTTAAAGACATGGCTTGGAAGCTGCTCAAATTGCTTCACACATCCTGTTGTCAGAACTCAGTCTTTTAGCCACACTTATCTGCGGAGACTAAGGAATCTATTCTGCAGCTCAGTGTCCATACGTCCAGCTAAAACTTGGGTCCATATGTCCAGCTAAAACTTGGGGTGTTCTGTTAGTAAAGGAGAACAGGCATGCAAACACAGGGGCAGGGGTTCACAACCAGTTAGTGACATGAATATTCAGGTGTTCAGCTTTACAAGACAATGCTAAATTGTTTTTCAGGATGGTTAAATCAATTTACACCTGTCAGCAGGACATAAATTTCCATTAATACACATCCCAACAATAGCTGTTGCTGCCAAATGTCTTATATATTTATTTTTAACCCATTTAACAGGTATAAAATATTTCATTATGATCTTAAGTTGCAGGTCCTTGATTACTAATGAAGGTGAATGTCTGTCAATATTTTCCCTTTAGTGAAATAAATTAGTTGCTCAAGTCTTTTGCCCATTCCTTCCCACCCTTGCCCCAAGATGTTTTTTTTTTTTTTAATTTTTTGTAGGAGATTTTTAGATTTTGTACAAAATTTTGAATACTGATCATTTGTTGATTATGTAAGTATCTTCTGCTTTTAGGCCCTCTTCTTCCACTTTATGATCTCTTTTGTTTAACCTAAGTCCTTAATTTCAACAACATAATTTTGAATATTCTGCAGTTAGAGCTTTAAGTCTTGTTTAAGATGAATTTCCCTACTCAAAGGTTGTAAAAATGCTCTTTTATTTCCTTCTAGAAGTTTAACTTTAAACTTTCAAAATATCTAGAATCAATTTTTTGTAAGGCATGAGATAGAAATCCAATCTGGCCTGTCTTTCCTGTGGATGTGAAATGTCACCTTTATCACTTAAATTTCTATGGAGGTGTGAGTCTTCTTATGAGCTTTACACAGATCCACTGACTGGTATGTCTATCCTTGCATCCAGTGAAACAATGTTTTACTTTACCATAGACTTCTTGAGTTTTGAGATCTGGTAGGTCAAGTCTTCTCAAGCATATTCTGGCTACTTTTGTTTTTTTCTTTTGCTAATTTTTTTCCTACATTCTATTCTTATAGAATAAACTGTCAAATTTCTCTAACAAAATGTCAGTTTGGATTTCAGCAAGCATTGCAAATAATGTACAAGTAAACTGGTAGAAATTGATATCTTTACAATATTAACAAAACCTACAATCTTTACAAAACACTGAATCTCTCTATTGAGTATATCTTTTTATTTAAGTAATCTTTAATGTCTTTCAATACCATTTAAAAATATTCTCTGAGTAAGTCTCTGTATATAGTTGGTAAAATTTATTTCTAGGTATGCTTTTTTTGTTGTTATTAATTTGGTTTCACTTTTAAAACTATAATTTCTAACTTGTTATAGAAATTGTGTATAAGTGAAACTGACTTTTGAATATTAATTTTAAACTTGGTTACCTCTGCTGCTGCTGCTAAGTCGCTTCAGTTGTGTCCAACTCTGTGCGACCCCATAGACAGTACCCCACCAGGCTCCCCCGTCCCTCGGATTTTCCAGGCAAGAACACTGGAGTGGGTTGCCCTTTCCTTCTCCAATGCATGAAAGTGAAAAGTGAAAGTGAAGTTGCTCAGTCGCATCCGACTCTCAGCGACCCCATGGACTGCGGCCCACGAGGCTCCTCCGTCCATGGGACTTTCCAGGCAAGAGTACTGGAGAGGGTTGCCATTTCCTTCTCCATGGTTATCTCTATTATTGAGTAATATAATTTCTAGGTTGCTGGGCGTTTTTACTTATACAACCTGATGTGAATAATGATACATTATTCTAATGTGTCATTTTCTAATTACTCCAATGTGTCATATTCTAATTCCTTTCTAATCCTTATATTCTTTGTTTCTTCTTATGACTCTGGCCAGAACCACGAGAACAGTGGAATGGGTATGATGGAATTGGGCCCCATTTTCTTACTCTTGATTTTCAAGGAAATGCTTTTAATGTTTCACCCTTATGCCATTAGGTTAGGTTTTGAGCAGATAACCTTAATCATAGTAAGAGCGTTCTCTTCTATTTCTTACCTTGAATTTAGCAAGAGTTTTTTTCTTTAATTGTGAATACGTGCAGAATTTTATCAAATGTACTCTGTGCCCGTATTGAAATGTTAAGTGAAGTTTTTCTGTGTTAATGTGATGAACTATGTTTAGAGTTTTGCTTCTTTTTTTTTAAAATGGTAACCATTCCTGCATCTGTAGAATAACCCCTACTTGGTCAGAATGTAGTGTTTATTCTTCATATTACTGGATCTAGTATACTCTTATCATGTCTAAGGTTTTTTTCCATGTAGATAAATGAGTGATGTCATTCCATAATTTTAATTTATTATACAGTACTTGTCTGACTTTGGTGTCATAGTTCTCTGGCTCTTAGAGATAAGTTGAATAACATTACCCTATTTTCCTGTTTTCTGGAACAGTTTATATAATATGAAATTGCTGTCCTTGTAGACAATAATGAAAATTCTGAAGTTTCAGGAAAAAAGTTTCAGTCCACCAATATGTACCATGAGCACTGAAGTTTTCTTATACCAGCATATTAAATATTATATTTAAAGTAAGGTAGTTTTGGAGAAGGAAATGGCAACTCACTCCAGTTTTCTTGCCTGGAGAATTCCATGGACAGAGCTCTGAGCCTGGTGTACTACAATCCATGGGGTCACAAAGAGTCGGACACGACTGAGCGATAAGCACAAGGTAGTTTTAGATGGTATAAACTGTACTAGCTCTCTAATTTACTATAACTTTATTGAAAGAGCTTTTGATTTTTGGCATCCAAATGAGGACGTGAAGGTAGTCCACTAGAAAGAGTTCCAGTGAGTCTGGTACATGCAAATGATAATGCTGGTAGCTGTTTCACTTGGGTTGTACAGACCACAATAACCATCATCAGAATCTTCCCTAGTCTCAGTATATGCATATCCATGTGCTTTAACAACATCCAGACCCTATCCAGATAGTTTTTTTTTAATTGTCATGCAATTTCTATTTTCTTTTTCATAGGCTTTGATCCTCTCCAAAATAAGTCTCAGTCTTTGATCTCCCATCAAGCACTGTGCCCATCTGTCCAATTTTTTAACCTTGTTTATTGTAGCCAAGTGTTGATGTCTTGTACTGGACACTGCTTAAGTTTGCAACAAGTATCTGAATTATTGCTTGTAGGCTAGAATTTTTGTTTAAGGGTGATTTAAAACAAACTTAGATCTCTTTTGTGATTCAATTTTGAAAATCATATTCCCAGAATGAAATTTTTAAAAATAATTTTATGGGAGTATAGCTGATTCAAAATGTTGTTAGTTTCAAACGTATAGCTAAGTGAACCAGTTATACATATATCCATTCTTCTTGAGATTCCTTTCCCATATTGGTTATTACAGAATATTAAGCAGAGTTCTCTGTGCTGCACAGTAGGCCCTTATTATCTATTTTATATATAGTGGTGTGTACACATTAAACTCCTAATTTACCACTTCCCTCCCACATTTCCCTTTGATAACTATAAGTTTGACTTCAAGATATCTGAGTCCATTTCTGTTTTGTAAATAACTTCATTTTTATCTTTTTTATTAGATTCCACATATACATGGTATCATATAATTTTCTTAGTCTGACTTCACTTAGTATGATAACCTCTAGGTTCATCCATATTTCTGCAAATGGCATTAGTTCATTCTTTTTTATGGCTGAGTAGCATTACATTGTATATATGTATGACATCTTTATCCATTCCACTGTAGATGAATACTTAGGTTGCTTCCATGTGCTGTTTATTATAAACAATGCTGAAGTGAACACTGGGGTGCATATATCTTTTTGAAAGGTTTTCTTCAGATATATGCCTAGGAGTGGGATTGCTGGATCATATGACGGTTCTATATTTAGATTTTTAAGAAACCTCCATACTGTTCTCTATAGTGGTTGCACCAATTTACATTCCCATCAACAGTATAGGTGGGAATGTACCTACATTTGTTCCACACTCTCTCCTGCGTTTACTGTTTGTTGATTTTTGGATAATGGCTATTTTGACCTGTGTGAGGTGATAACTTCATTGTAGTTTTAATTTGAATTGCTCTAACAGTTGGGGTCGCAAAGAGTTGGACACGACTGAGCAAGTGAACTGAACTGAAAAATTAGTGAGGTGGAGAATTTTCTCATGTGCTTTTGGGCCTTCTGTATATCTTCTTTGGAGAAATGTCTATTTAGATCTGCTCATTTTTTTGATTGGGTTGTTTGGCTTGTTTTATATTAAGCTACATGAGCTTTCTGTATATTCTGGTGATTAATCCCTTGCCAGTTGTTTTGTTTGCAAATATTTTCTCACATTCTGTGGGTGGTTTTTTCACTTTGTTTATGGTTTCTTTTGCTGTACAAAAGCTTTTACATTTTAGTTAGGTCTCATTTGGTTATTTTTGCTTTTATGTTCATTAGGAGGTGGATCAAAAAAGATCTTACTTCAGTTTATACCAGAGAGTGTTCTGCCTATATTTTCTTCTAAGAGTTTTACAGTATCTGGCCTTATATTTAGGTCTTTAATCCATTTTTAGCTTATTTTTGTGTAGGTGTTAGGGAATTTTCTAATTTCATTTTTTTTTTTTTTTTTTTTTTACATATAGCTGTCCAGGTTTTCCAGCATCACTTATTGAAGAAACTGTCTTTTCTCCACTGTGTATTACTGCCTTTGCAATAGATTAGTTGATCATAGGTGTACAGATTTATCTCTGGACTGTCTATCCTGTTCCATTGATCTATATTTCTGTTTTTGTGCCAGTATCACACTGTTAAAAAAAAATGAAACCATTCCCTCAGGGGTTCCCTAAGATCAGGAACAAGAGAAGGATGTCCACTCTTGCCACTTATACTCAACACAATTTCGAAAGTCCTAGACATGGCAATCAGAGAAGAAAAAGAAGAAAAAGAGATAAATGGAATCCAAATTGAAAAAGAAGTAAAACTGTCATTGTTTGCAGATGATATGATACTATCCATGGAAAATGCTAAAGATGCTATCAGAAAACTACTAGAGCTCATCAACTGATTTGGTTAAGTTGCAGGATACAAAATGAATACACAGAAATCACTTGCATTTCTATACACTAACAACAAAAGATTAGAAAGAGAAATTAAGGAAATAATCTCATTTACCATCACAAAATACCTAGGAATAAACCTAAGGAGGCAAAAGACCTGAACTCAGGAAACCATAAGCTGCTGATGAAAGAAATCAAAGATGATATAGACAGATGGAGAGATACACCATGTTCTTGGATTGGAAGAATCAATACTGTCAAAATGACTATATTACCCAAAGCAATCTATAGATTCAATGTAATTCCTATTAAACTACCAATGGCATTTTTCACAGAACTAGAAATTAAAAATTTTAAATTTATATGAAAACACAAAGAATAGCCAAAGTTATCTTGAGAAAGAAAAACGGTGCTGGAGGATTCAGATACCTGACTTGAGATTACACTACAAAACTACAGAATGATATCTTTGAACAATCCTTGAATAATCCTTTCACTAACAGAACTTTTCTCCAGGCCAGATGAAACTTCTGCCTGCTCCAGTTGAATGATGCTTCAGTTTAAATTTATATAAAAGATAGATTTGCATGTTTTTCAAAGACATTTATATATTGTTTACTTCTATGGAAAAATAAAAATAAACTCAAGAACCCAACAAAATTAAAAGACACACTGCTGTTATAAATTCTCAGTAGCAAAAATGGAATTATATTTATATCAAATATGTAACTCATAGTCAATTTTCAACTGAACAAATGTTGACACTGCATGTGGTCCTCTCTAACATATGACTGAAATAATCTGTTTCTCAAAAGTGTGGTAGAAAGTGCCCATAAAAGTGAATGCAGCGCCTCCTGCATTGCATGCACACACCTGGCTTCATGCAATAATTGGTGAAAACTGAGTAATGTCTCTTATCCAGTTAGGGTTGAGTTTGATATTGCACTACAGTTATAAAAGGTAACACCACGGGGGAAAGAGGGTTCACAGAATTCTATTCAACTCTATTTTTGCAACTTCTTGTAAGCTTAGTTATTTCAAAAACTAAAAAGTTAGTAAGAAAACACACAGGCTAGGTTCTTGATACTTTCATGTATTAAAAATGCTTTTTTTGGGGGGTGGGAGCATTAAACACATAGAAAGCATGCTGCATTTACTTCTCAATCCAACTCACTATTGCTCATATTAATTAGGAATGGCATCTTAAAAGACTTGTGTCAAAGAAGCAGTTTCACATTTCTTTTTCTCAAACTTTTCTCTTAGAAAATTTGATCTCTGTGAAAGCAAGAATCATAGGTATTAAAAAAAGAAATCCCAGGGAGGCTAACCTACAGTTGTCTGTCATCCATCTTTACTCTACATTAGTATAATGTAGGTTTGACTGCAATTAAAGAGGTAGCAATGAAAGGGATGCCCACAGAATTTCATAAAGATGATAGCTTAATCCATGAATAAGAAGTAATAACTGGAGCATTATTGTAGCAAATTCTATTACAGGCTTTACACTCTCAGGTTTCTAATACTAATTTAAAATCACTTTGATTCATCTGGTGCCAAAGTGTCAACATTCCTTCTGATCCCCAGAGTTCCAAAGATAATTCTGTGCTGCAACTTGAAAGCTCTCTGTCTGCTCCCAGGTGTAGAGGCATCTTTGCAGCTGACTGGAGGAAGGTTTTTTTTGTCACCTCTCCCATCTGTGCTCCACTGTCATCTCTCCTGCCATGTGGCCCTCTGCTTTCAACGGACGGCTAGGCAGCTGTTAATAATGGGAGTCTAATCCAGAAACACCATAATCAGAGACCACATTCAACAGCAGCTCAGAAAGTAGTGACTAATGTGAGGCTTTTAGCGCCTATTGAATGTCATCCTTTTCAAAGAGGAGAGTCAAAGTGACTTTTTTGAAAAAAGTCACTGTGAAATGACACAGTTCTCTATCCACTCTTTTTTCCCCTGAGATATAAAGGGTCCAGTTTCATTTATGTGTTTATTAAAAAAAAAAAAGCTAATAGATACTTCAAGTCATTGGGCTACTCTCAATTCTAAAAGTCTCTTTCTAATGTTTTGAAGTTGAAATGGCAGAAACATTTTTATACACTTGGTGATTTCTTTTTCTGCCATGGGTTTCCCTGGATGTCTCAGGCTGGTCAACCATATTTATGTGCCTGAAATCCTTGTGACAGACACTTACCACAAGGATGGAAGAAGAAACTTAAGCACCAGTGGAATATCTGATGCTGCCAGAGGTCTCTGAGACAGAAACAATGAGCATGCTCTCCTGTGCCTTTGTAGGGAGGAAAAAGAGTCAGAGGGAACATGAATTGAGGCAGTATTCCAAGATGACAGGGCTTCTCATGTGGTTCAGTGGGTAAAGAATCCACCTGCAATGCAGGAGGTGAGGGTTAGATCCCTGGGTCAGGAAGATTTCATGAGGAGGGCATGGCAAACCCACTCCTATATTCTTGCCTAGACAATCCACTGGACATAGGAGCTTGGTGGGCTACAGTCCAAAGGGATGCAAAGAGTTGGACACGACTGAAGTGACAGCACGCACGCACACATTCCAAGATAATCACCACCCACCGGGCCTCAAACTTTTATGTAAACAGCAGGGGCTGACTCTGTCTTAGTTTCTTCAATCTTCCACCAATCTTTTGTTGATTTTCATTTTCTTCACACATAGGCCATCTCCTTAGATTCCCAGGGAGCAGGCCATTTGGTGGAAGAAAGTGGAGTACCTCTAAAGGAATTCAAATAAATTACTTTTTTAGTACTGTCATTTACTTCATTAAAACTTGGCTTTGTCTAAGTCACTATTAGGAAAAAGAATTCTAATACTTCACACATTCCCTATATTTATCCTATAAATACAGTATCTTATTTCCAATGACTCATCTTTGAGAAATAGGTGACATTTTATAGACAAATTAAACCCATGCTCACCAAAGACCAGGATCCTGATTTTAAACTCCCAGACCCTGCTAGTTCCCGGCTATCCCTGCCACCCTTGATTTGACCTGCATCATCTCTAGCTCTTAACTTTGAGCAAAGGGACCACTAATGACCTTTGTTTCAGAATCTCTTGTTTCAGAGGCCGGTCACTGGCAGCTGATAAAATAGAATACTGTTTGACTTTTAAGAATGACAGGCAAAAATGGACACTGATGGCTCTTATCTTTGCTGGATTTCAGTTTAAAAATGTGAAGACATGTTTCTCACCATCTGAAGATCTGCTAACAATGGGGTCTGAATCCCTCATGATTATTATTGTACTCTGATGGTTAGACGCAGAGTAGTGAGTAAGGATCTCGGCCACAGGATGGAAATAAGTGTCACCGTGTGGCCATGCCTCCCCTGGCACCCTGCAGAAGATGTTCCATTAAGCCAGGAGCCAGCTCAGAGCTCTTTTATACATTGCTTCAAGGGAGACACAGCTGTCCAGAGTTGACCCTCCAGATAAAACCCATCTGCCACCCCTGAGCTGACAACATGTATAACCTGGAGTAGAGAGCTCACCAAACAAACAGGAGTTACAGATTCATAAAGACTAAAAGAGTAAAATGATTTTGGAACTACAGGAAATGATATTTTTAATGAGATAAAGTCGGAGAAGACTTACTGACCTCTTGCAGAATGTCTGAGGGACAATTTAGTAAATGGATGAGGGAAAGGACATTTAGAAAGTGGACTCCTCTCCACCTTGCTTGAGTGTGTTAGATAGTCACAGGCCAAATGTCAATGATTGACCATTACTTGCTCTTTGTGTTTGGTCAGTTTGGCAAACAGATCAGTAATTGTGCGGCAAGTCAGCAACCAATACATGAGTCTGCATACTGTGTGCTACAGAGAGAGTAAAAATCACTAAGCATGAGCATTATTTAATGTTGGATAATGCAGGTGGTACTAGTGGTAAAGAACCTGCCTGCCAATGCAGGAGAACTAAGAGACGATGGTTCAATCCCTGGGTTGGGAAGATCCCCTGGAGGAGGAAATGACAAGCCACTCCAGTATTCTTGCCTGTAAAACCCCATGGACAGAGAAGCCTGGCGGGCTATAGTCCATGGGGGTCACAAAGATTCGGACATGACTAAAGTGACTTAGCACAATGCAAACTGCCGATTCAACACAAATGACTCTCCTTTTTAGTGAGGGACATTAATTTCTTTTTCTGTTAAAGCTTGACATCTAATCCTAAATATAAGGCAGCGTGCATGGCAGTTAAGAACACAGACCCTGGCCTCAGCTCTGCCCTTTATGGCTTTGTGACATTGCATAAATTACTCCACCTTTTAAAATGAGAAAAATAATACCTACATCATATTATTAAAATTAAATGAATTCATATTTGTACATTACTTAGAATAATGGCTGGCAAACAGTACCGTCAGAGATTATTAAATCAACAAAAAAATCTCTTCTTAAAAGTGTGTTAACATGGAGTAATTGTAGATGTTATCAAGTCTGGTTGAATTGCAATAAATATAATTATTTCTATTATTTAGCTAAAGAAAAACTAAGTAAGACCCAGAAAAATAAAATATCTTGTTTAAGGATCCAATACCTGGCAAAACTGAGATACTTAAATCAATTTACATAGAACACTGCCAAGAAGGAACACACACCAGTTCTCTTGCTTCCCTAATTTAAAAAAAAAAAAAAAAAAAAAGAATCATTAAAAGCTACAAAAGAGATGGAGAAATAGGCTGAGATTCCACCATTTATGCCCTGACAATGTAGGCCAGCACCTGTCTACGTGGCTGGATCAAAGTATGTGACCACAGACCCTCCCTTCTGCTGACTCATCCTGCCTCATCAACAGAAACTAGAGGTGAAACAGACACAGGCCCACCAATTATACAGGAGCATGACTGACATGAGAGTGATGCTAGCGGGGAAAACCACTGTTTCCTTAGTCCCAGGTAATGGTGCTCAACCCTGCTAATAACTGGGTTATTTCTGTGTGCCATGTCAAGTCAAAACAATGGTAGACCAAAAGACCACCTTAGCAACAATTACATTAAATATAAATGCTCTAAGCATACCAAATAAAAGATACTGATCATTAAATTGAACAACAACATAAAAAGCCTTAAACTGAGACCTATGTGGTCAAGAGACTCACTTGAAATATCCTAACACAGATAGGTTAAAACTAAAAAGATGGAAAAATGTGTACTAAGCAAACACTTACCAAAAGGAAATTGCATTATATCTATTCGTACTAGACAAAGTAGATTTGAACAAGGAAAATTACAAGAACAAAGAGGCCTCATTACATAGTGATAAGTGAAGGCACTGAGAAGACATATCATCTTTAATATGTATGCACACACAGAAAAATCAAAACCAAAAAAACATTAAAATACAACTGGAAATAAATACAACTGTCAGGGAGAAAAATCCACAGTCATAGTTGGAGGCTTTCAGTTTCCTCTTTGAGCAATAGAACAAGGAGACAAAAAATCAACACACAGAAGACCACAGAATTATCAAACAATACCACTCCACTGAAAAACAGCTGAATACACATTCCTTTCAAGTGCACAAGGAACACTTGTCAGGACAGACCACATACTGGGTCATAAAACAACCTTAACATTTTTAAAAAATTAAGTATTGAAATCATACAAAGTATATTCTCTGATCATAAAGGAACTAATCTAGAAATCAACAACAGGAAAATATCTGGAAAATCTCCAAATTCTTAGAAATTAAATATTTCTAAATAAGCCATGGGTCAAAGAGCAAGTATCAAAGAAAATTTGAAAAGACTTTAAATTGAGTGAAAATGAAAATAAAACATATCAAATTTGTGAGATAAAGCTTAAAGTAGTGCTTAGAAGAAAACATGTCATTAAATGCATGTATTAGGAAAAAAGAGGCCTCAAATGAATACTGATTCCATCTCAGGGAATTAGAAAAGAAGAGCAGAATAAACCAAACTTATAAGAAATAAATAAAGATAAGAGCAAGGGACTCTTGAGAGTCCCATGGAGAGCAAGGAGATCAAATCAGTCTATCTTAAAGGAAATCAACACTGAATATTCACTGGAAGGACTGACGTTGAAACTGAAGCTCCAATACTTTGGTCACCTGATCCAACGAGCTGACTCACTGGAAAAGACTGATGCTGGAAAAGATTGAGGGCGGGGGAGAAGGCAGCAACAGAGGATGAGATGGTTGGATGGCATCACTGACTCAACAGACATGAGTTTGGGCAAACTCCGGGAGATAGTGAAGGACAGGGAAGCCTAGTGTGCTGCAGTCCATGGGGTCACAAAGAGTCAGATACAACTTAGCAACTGAACAACAAAGGTAAGAGCAGAAAACCATAAAATTGAAAATAGCAAAAAGGTAATAGCAAAAAGGTAAAATTGAAAATAGCAAAACAATAGTGAAATCAATAAAACCAGAAGCTGATTCTTGGAAAAGCTCACTAAAATTGCTAAACTTCTAAACAGACTGATCAAGAAAATGAGAGCAGAAACATATTACTATATCAGGAGTGAGAGAATGTTACCATTACAGACCCAACACACATTAAAATATTACAAGGGAAACTGTGAATAACTCTAACCACGTACATTCAAAAACTTACACGAAATGGAACAATTCCTTGGAAGACACAAACTGCCAAAACTCATGAAGAAGAATAGATACAGTTCTATATCTGTTAAAAAAAGGTGAAGTCATAGTTAAATGGCACAAATCAGTATGGACTAAGCAAAATAACTAAGACCAACTTGGGGATGCAGAGCTCTTTATTTTTTCCTCTAGTGAGGAACCAACTGGTTCCCAAATCTGAGATTTTTGCTGTTAAGTTTATTTAGGGAAAGGTGCTGAGTAGTAGGCTGAAAACTACAGATTTTGAGCAAATGTCTTGAAATAGGAGACTGATATGATAAATGACTCTAAAGATCTTATTCTCTTTAAGGAGATTATTTTAGCAAACGTGTTATGGAACAGACATCTACTGGGCTTTCCTGTTAGCTCAGATGGTAAAAAGAAGAAAAAAAAAAATCTGTCTGCAATGCAGACCTGGGTTCGATCCCTGGGTTGGGAAGATCCTTTGGAGAAGGGCATGGCAACCCACTCCAGTATTCTCACCTGGGGAATCCCATGGACAGAGGAGCATGGTGGGCTCCAGTCCAGGGGTCGCAAAGAGTTGGACATGACTAAGTGACTAACACGCTGAACAGACAGAATCTAGAGACAAGAATACTAGGAGAATGTCAGCAAAATGTACTCGTAAAGATTTGAGCAAGGCAGGCAGCTTTCAAAAATGAATCTAATGGGCGCATCCCTCGAGGCGGGTGTGGGGACTGAGATGCGGATCCACCCGGGACGGATCCACCAGGATCCGAGGCCTCGTGGTGAAAGGCTTTTTTGTGGGGGCCCCACTGCACAGACCAGCTCCTCGGTGGAGAGAAGACGGGGGTGGGGGCCAGGACAGGGCCGTGGCCGCCCGTGGGTGCGGGGCCCCGGGGTGACCGCGACTTCAAGAACAGGCCTCGAGAACGAAAAAAAGAAATAGAAGCTTGCCAAGGAGAGAGCTGGGCTTTCCGAGCTACCTGACCTTAAAGATGCTGAAGCTGCTCAGAAATTCTTCCTAGAAGAAACACAGCTTGGTGAAGAAGGACTAGCTCAAGGCGAATATGAGAAGAGTGTGGACCACCCGACAAATGCAACGGCTGTGCCTGGACTGCCGCAGCAGTGACGGCAAGTGCTGCAACAAACTATTCCACCACCAGTGTTCCAGCTGATTCTCACTGAGCTCCCGACACTTAGTCCGAGAATTGTAAGCACACAGAGCTTTGCTAAAGATGATGTGGGATGAGAAACAAATGTCGACATAATGATCTCAATTAAAGCATATTTTAAAAATCTTAACTCGGAAGATGATCGGCTCTTGGGGAGGAAGGGCAGATAAGCCTGTTACGGACCATCCTCCACACTGAAGTCTCCCAAAGTTAATTTTTACTTTGTGTAGATCCACTTGTCTGTTTTATTTATTTTTCCCAGTGAAAAGTGTATTTTTGCTAGAGGGATTTTCATTTTATAAATACACTCTGAATTACTGAAATATGCATTTTGTTTATTCCTCAAATGTGTAATTAGAATGTACATATAACATCCCATTCAGTTCAGTTCAGTTCAGTTCAGTCGCTCAGTTGTGTCTGACTCTTTGCAATCCCATGAACCGCAGCACGCCAGGCCTCCCTGTCCATCACCAACTCCCGGAGTCCACCAAAACCCATGTCCATTGAGTCAGTGATGCCATCCAACCATCTGATCCTTTGTCGTCCCTTTCTCCTCCTGCCCTCAATCTTTCGCAGCATCAGGGTCTTTTCCAGTGAGTCAGCTTTTTGCATCAGGTGGCCAAAGTATTGGAGTTTCAGCTTCATCATCAGTCCTTCCAATGAACACCCAGGACTGATCTCCGTTAGGATGAACTGGTTGGATCTCCTTGCAGTCCAAGGGACTCTCAAGAGTCTTCTCCAACACCACAGTTCAAAAGCATCAATTCTTCAGTGCTCAGCTTTCATTATAGTCCAACTCTCACATTCATACACGACCACTGGAAAAACCATAGCCTTGACTAGACGGACCTTTGTTGATAAAGTCATGTCTCTGCTTTTTAACATGCTGTCTAGGTTGGTCATAACTTTCCTGCCAAGGAGTAAGTGTCTTTTAATTTCATGGCTGCAATCACCAACTGCAGTGATTTTGGAGCCCAGAAAAATAAAGTCTGACACTGCTTCCACTGTTTCCCCATCTATTTGCCATGAAGTGATGGGACTGGATGTCATGGTCTTAGTTTTCTGAATATTGAGCTTTAAGCCAACTTCCTCACTCTCCTCTTTCACTTTCATCAAGAGGTTCTTTAGTTCTTCTTCACTTTCTGCCATACGGGTGGTGTCATCTGCATATCTGAGGTTATTGATTATTTCTCCCAGCAATCTTGATTCCAGCTTGTGCTTCTTCCAGCCCAGCGTTTCTCATGATGTACTCTGCATATATGTTAAATAAGCAGGGTGACAATATACAGCCTTGACATACTCCTTTTCCTATTTGGAACCAGTCTGTTGGTCCATGTCCAGTTCTAACTATTGGTTCCTGTCCTGCATACAGGTTTCTCAAGAGGCAGGTCAGGTGGTCTGGTATTCCCATCTCCTTGAGAATTTTCCACATTTTATTGTGATCCACACAGTCAAAGGCTTTGGCATAGTCAATAAAGTAGAAATAGATGTTTTTCTGGAACTCTCTTGCTTTTTTGATGATCCAGTGGATGTTGGCAATTTGATCTCTGGTTCCTCTGCCTTTTCTAAAACCAGCTTGAACATCTGGAAGTTCACGGTTCACATATTGCTGAAGCCTGGCTTGGAGAATTTTAAGCATCACTTTACTAGTGTGTGAGATGACTACAATTGTGCAGTAGTTTGAGCATTCCTTGGCATCGCCTTTCTTTGGGATTGGAATGAAAACTGACCTTTTCCAGTCCTGTGTCCACTGCTGAGTTTTCCAAATTTGCTGGCATGTTGGGTGCAGCACTTTCACAGCATCATCTTTCAGGATATGAAATAGCTCAACTGGAATTCTATCACCTCTACTAGCTTTGTTCATAGTGATGCTTCCTAAGGTCCACTTGACTTCACATTCTAGGATGTCTCGCTCTAGGTGAGTGATCCCACCATTGTGATTATCTGGTCATGAAGGTCTTTTTTGTACAGTTCTTCTGTGTATTCTTGCCACCTCTTTTATTTTTTTTTTTAATTTTTATTAGTTAATTGCTTTCAATAAACATTACATTAACATTTAAGCAGAGTGGGAGATTCCATGGTGTTTTGAGCTCTTGCGTCAGGAGAATGGAGACTTCATATCCCAGTCCAGCAACGAGCACTCATGGAAAGTCAAACACAGGCAGTTTTTTATTTTTTATTTTAGAGAACAGAAGATAGCAAAGGAATAGGATGGGGAGACCACTTTCTCCCCTACAAATTCATCGAAAGAACATTTGAATGCTGAGCAAACTCCACAAAACAACTTCTGATCACTAGCAGAGGACATCAGGCGCCCAGAAAAGCAGCCCATTGTCTTCGAAAGGAGGTAGGACAAAATATTTTTTATTTTATTTTTTTCCACCTTGTCTTAATATCTTCTGCTTCTGTTAGGTCCCTACCATTTCTGTCCTTTATTGAGCCCATAACATCCCATTACTTATATTAAAAATCCCCAGTGTTCAGTTTTGAAAGCTAGGCCAAAAAAAGTGTAGAAGAAAACTGAGGAATGCAATTTTTTTTTTTTTTTTTAAAGCTGATACATTTTGCTGTACATCAGAAAGTTGGCTGGAAATTTGTGTTGATCAAAACCGAGCACTAAAATAGATTATTTATTTCCATTAAATCTCTTAAATATGTACAACGTGCTGCTATGTTATAGTAACAACTTCACCCCCACCCTTGAAATGTTTATCTTTAAATCAGTGGGTTTGATGTGTTCTGGATATTTATCTCCTTGCATTTTAGATACATGTAGTTGCAGATAGTACCAGGAATTAGACCTCTGTGAATTCTTTTTTTTTTTTTTTTGCATTCTTAACCTGGCTGAGTAAGCTTTACCAGTTAATGGCTGCCCACTTGCCTCATATATAAAGTGAGGAAATGGGTCTGCTAATTAAGCTTCTAATTCTTTTTGTTCTGTGCAGCATTTTCAAAAATCTCTTTCTGAGGGAAATACCTGTTTGGGCAGCCAGCCACTGCATTTGTTTATACTCTGAATTTTGCATGCTTGCCTGACTTAGTGTTTCTGAATTGTTTTGTTAAAGGTATAACGTGTTGATTGTCACTGAAATCATGGTTCTGTCACTACTTTTGTAAATTAACCTGAAGTGTAACCTTCACGGTAACTGGGATGATATGCTTGTAAAGGTGTTCCCTTTTGCTTTCATCCTCAGTGTACTTCCTTAATCCCCTACCAACCCCTATCTTGTATGAGAATAAGGTGTAACTTTGTGGCTGAAGACTTGAATGAAGACAATGGGACCTTTTATTCTCAAAATAGTGTCATATTACCTGCAGCCACAGACTCAATATTAGACCTAAGAATAAAGACCCTAGGTATAAAAAAAATAAATGAATGTGAGGGATAAACCTAAGAATTGGTATAGTTTGTACAAAACCACATGTTTATTTTTCTCCAAGTAAGTTATTTTTCTACAAGAGATAATGTATAGCTATGCTTTTGGGGGTAAAAGGCAGTACATAGTAAATATTTCTAAAGCATCTGGAAAAAGCTGCCTAGTTTAATACCCCGCTTCCTCATCTGTTTAAGGCAGTTTAACATGGTTTAAACCGGTTGCATTTTCCACAAGGTTTTTAGTTGTTTTTTATTTGACATTAAAATGACTAAATTCTCCAAGCAGAAAATGAGAACCCTGAAATAGAGGCAGAATAACAAGTGTTACTTCTGTTCCATCAAACGTAGAATTTAAATACACAATTAAAATGCTCCTGTTTATGTGCTTTACCATTAAAATCTTTTTACCCTATACAAAAATCGAAATTACCCGACGGAAAATAACCAATTTGAGACTGAATGAAATGAGCCTGGTGGTCCCAGGGACAAGCACATTTAGCCAAGGAGTGTCAGTAAAATCCATTTTTATGTGTAATTTTGAAAGTAAGCCTTTAGGTCAGCACTGAGTTTATGCTTGTGCCGAGAACTAAACAAATGTGGCCAAGAGAACAACTCTAGCATAATGCTTTCAGTGCTTCATACTTCAGCCCCATCTGTTTAAACATTTCTGCAGTGGTGCCCAGAACAGCTTGTTGGTAGCATCTGAGGCACTTTCAAGGGGCAAATTTTTCTAAGGGCCAAATCAGCTTTAAAATATTCAGAAGGAAAGTGGGATGGTCTTCTAAGCTCTTGCTACTCGAAGCGTTGTTCACAGATAAGCACCGACCTATCCTGGAAGTCATTTCATCTGCAAGAGATGCAGAATCTTGGGCCCCATTCCAAACTACTGAATCAAAATGTCACTTCATTTTATCAAGACCTCCAGGTGACTGATACTGAAATCTGAGACATGGTGATTTAAGCTCTTTGAGCAGATTTTTGGAGGGGGGGTTGAGGGATGAGAGGATAAGGGCTGTTTTATTAATAAGAAGTAGGTGCTGATCCTTTAGGTGGGGGGTTGGTACTGCAACTGTGCTCCCCAAAGGAAAAGACCTCATTGAGAACAACCTCTGCTGCCAGCCATGCTCAGAGGCATCACCTCTACTGTGGCGCAGCAGAGCTCCCGGAGGCCTCTGGGATGCCTGTCCAGTTCAGAGGCAGGGGTTTCAGTATCAGGCAGGTGGTATGAATGCTTTCTTTGCGTATACTGGGTTGGCCAAAAAGGTCATTTGGGTTTTCCATAAGATCTTATGGAAAAATCTGAACGAGCTTTTTGGCCAGCACAATACACAAATCTACGTGTTTTTTGTAATTTGTTTTGAACCTATAAATTAATGACTCTCTTCAAGGGGCTGACCCATCAACACTTTTATCAGACCAAGATAAAATGATGAGATCTGTAAACAGTCTTGACTTTTCAATCACACAAAAAACCAGCTCTTTCCCACAGGAGGGACACAAGTGAAAAGGTTCACTTCCTAACCCACAATCTGGAGAGATGCCAAGCAGTGTTTTCAGGGTCCAAATTCGGTCTTTTTCCAGTCTCCAAAGTGCAGTTCTGAACACAAATCCCTGGACACATATAGGACTCTGCCAGTAACACCCTGTTCAGGAGCAGGGAATCCATCCCATTTCAGTCTCTGGCAGTCAGGACCTCTCTGCTTTGTTTCAAGATGAATCTTCTGGTTACATCTCTGTACACTTTGTTCTCGGGGATCTTTGTGGAAAGAACAGACAGATTCAGATGTTGCAGAGGAGCCTGGCCCAGCAATTCTGTGCATGACGGAGCTCTGAGCTGGGCTGGGGAGGAGCCCTCGCTTCTCGCTGGAACTTGTATCTCCTCCCTGGAGCAGCTCCTTTCATGACCTTTAAGCTGGTTCATCAATGTGATTCCATCTAGAGATGACTATACAAAGTGACATCTAAGTGTCCAGTGATGGTGGTTTAACCATCTGCTTTTATTGATGGCTCACCCAGTCAGTCATTTCAGGGCTGCCTTATCATGCTCTGCTTGGATATTTACAATGTCCTTCACTGAATCATTCTCACAGGTTCTGAGGACCGTGGTGATGAATTACCACATAGAAACCACACAGACTCCCTGGCACCCCTCCGCCCCCCATCCCCCCTGGAGACAGTGAGAAGCAGAGGGAGGAGTCCTGGCTCTGAAGCAAGATGTGCTGATGTGAGCATCTGAGCTCTTGTCTCCTTGCAGTGCTGTCCTGGGTGGGTTACTTAAGCCTTACTGAGCCTTGGCTTCTCACTGTGATGGGGGAAAATGGTATCTACTGGTTTCCCCAGAAAACTGAACCTACGGCAAAACCTAAGTGCTAAAGCTTTGCCTGGACTTCCCCAGTGGCTCAGCCTTAAAGAATCTGTATGTCAATGCAGGAGACCCAGGTTCAGTACCTGGGTCAGGAAGATTCCCTGGAGAAGGAAATGGCAACCCACTCCAGTGTTCTTGTCTGGAGAATCCCACGGACAGAGGAGCCTGGTGGGCTACAGTCCATGGGGTTTCGGAGTTGGACACAAGTGAATGCATGCATGCGTGTGCACACACCCCTTTGCTGAGGACATACTCAAGGGAGGCAGATGTGAAGGGACCAGGTGAGTAAGGTAGGAGGAGAGAGGCAGCAGGTCAAAGGCGTGTGTGCCAAGCCATCCAGACTTTACCAGAGAAACATCCCAGCTGCTCAGAACACATAGGACACCCCTGGAGAGAGTGTGTGGATGCACTGGGTTCCCACGCAGTCCCTTGGGAGGGGCAAAGGAGGAGAACCCACCTGTTTGCTCCCATCTCCTGTTGGTGACTAGCCAGTCTCCTCCTCTTCTCCACCACAAGTTCTGTCCCAAGAGCAGTGGCATTGAGCTCGTGAAAGGGCCTGAAGTAGCAACTTTTTACACCTGCCTCTCTGCAATCTGGAGCCTGGAAGACCCCTCCTGGAGAGCCAGTGGGGTGCAGTGGGGGGTGTCAGTACGGCCCTGGCATCTGCAGAGCAGCAGTAATGGAAGCACAGGGGCAGGTGGGGAGGGCCCGGTGGTGAGGTCAGAGGCTTGAAAGGAGGCCCAGTTGGTTGGTTCTGCCTCCAGCAACATGGGAGACAGGGAGAAGCCACTTGCTGCAGCAGGACCGCCTGCCGGGCAGCCAAGGGCAGTGAGGAATCAGCCTCCAACATGAGGACGGGGACGGAGCTCAGTGAGCCCCTTTGGTAAGGCTGGACATAGCCCCTCTGTCCCCACAAGAATGCCACTGGTGCCAAGTGATCTTCCTCGAGGGTCACCAGTAGCATCAAGCAGAAAAACAAGCCCAAACAATCTGTGCAGTGCACACCGGGTCTGGTATTATGAGAGCAGGATGTGGGCTTTCACCAGTCTACGAACATGGAAGGATGTGAAACTGGCTCACGACAGACACTGTTTGGGGGATTTTTAGCACAGGCGGCACTAGAGGCTATGTGGTGAACTGCTCAGTGTATATGCACATGGGCTTTTAGAAAGTAGAAAAACGCTTCATTTACTAAAACTTAAAAAAAATCTTGTCTCATGCCTCATCTATAGAAACAAGCCAAGAGCTGCCTCCTTAACGACACCGGATAGAAACAGAAGCTGCAGTGTGAGGGGTCACAGTGTACAGGCCTCAACTTGCACGCTGGGCTACCTGTCTTTGAAGTCTAGCTGTGTCACTGAAGTCTAGTTGTGTAACCTCAGGCAAGTTAACCCCCCGTGACTCAGTCTTCTCCTCTACGAAGTGGGAGTGGACACGACCCCCTATCTTACAGGGTTACGGTGGGACACCATCTGTAAACTATGGTGCCTGGTACAGAAAGAGCATGGTGTGCACTGACCACTACTACTAAATGAGTGACTCAGTGTATAAGAGAAGTTTTAAAGTTCAAATTGTGCTACAAAGCAACAAGAAAATTCTCAAAAACAACAGTCTACAAATGCCCAAACTTCAGAAACGATACAATTTTGTTCTTGTCTGAGAATGGTGTGTTACTGCTTTTCTACGGGATGTTATGTTGGTCATGGGCCAGTCCTTGGTCTCATGAGGACTTTTGTTGTCATTGTTCCTATCCATTTTCCCCTCTGGCATTTGATATATCTTTGCCAAATCCTTGAAACGGCTGATGCAGTCATTTCCTTCCTTAAAGGCCACGGCATGGGTGATGACCACTAAGAGCAGTCAATAAGATAATCTGACTGGTGCACCCACAGCCACCTCCTTAGCCTCAAATTGGAGACTGCATCTATGCATTTTGTCCATGGTGAGTTAAAAATGAATGTATCTTGCTCTTACATTGCTATGTGACATTTCAGAATTCAACAGTACATAATTATAGAAAAGTGTTCCAAACTACCAGTTTCTTTGAATACCATACTTCACAATAATTCAGAGCCCTAAGCATCTTTATCAGTTATTTTCAAATGATTTCTTGAAGGAAGGCTGGAGTCTCAACACTGCATGCCTTTTCTCAACTGCTCCGAAAACTGCATTCAGATTCACTCCAAGGCTACTAAGCTTGCATCAAAGAATTCAGCCTTACAGCAAAAAAACAGCCTTTTCAATAAAAGTGATAAAAATAACTTAAATTTCCAGGGTGCCCTTTTTCTGAAAAACTCATAAAGCCTTTACATGATTTGGTGAAAGGATTTTCACCCAGAAGAGATGGCATTTGATTGATAAAGTTTCTCAAAGTTTAAATATATTTCTGAATATCTTTCTCATCTGCTGCAGCTGTATTTTCAGCTGCAACTCATTTCAATTTAACTTATTATGACACACATTTGTTTTGTTTTGCTTTTTAAAAAAAACACAAACAGCAAAAGAGCCGAGTTCCTTTTCTTAGTTCTCTGTGGTTCAGTCTCTCTGGATAACAGTTTGTTCCCAAGTCCTTTCATCTTGCTCAGCCACTCTCTGCTTCATCCTTCTCCTTCACTGCGGGGGTGTCCCCAGTGGGCGCTGATGAACGGACACAGTGTTGATCCACCAGGATTCTGGGCCCCCATTAACGGCCTTACTTTTTAATAGAGTGTCATATTCCACTGCCCAGCGTTCAGATCTCTGAGCTGGGCTTTTCCAGGAAGCTAAATCTCTAACTGCCTCCCATTGTGTGATGGTAAAGACTCTTACCTGTATTTTTGCTCCATCTCAGTGCCTCACACATAGATTTGTGATGCTACCAAATCAACTGACATTCCTATACCCCGGAGTTTTCAACTTCTCAATGTTTTTCAACATTTCTTTAATTTCATCTGCATTATCCAAAATTGCCAATTCTTCTTTAAATGTGTAATATGAAAAATTTTCCAGAATCTTTATTTTTTCTAATAATATATGTAATATATGTTTACTGTAAATAAAATGTAAATATCCATATGTAATTCCATCTCTGAGCTGGGCTTTTCCAGGAAGCTAAATCTCTAACTGCCTCCCATTGTGTGATGGTAAAGACTCTTACCTGTATTTTTGCTCCATCTCAGTGCCTCACACATAGATTTGTGATGCTACCAAATCAACTGACATTCCTATACCCCGGAGTTTTCAACTTCTCAATGTTTTTCAACATTTCTTTAATTTCATCTGCATTATCCAAAATTGCCAATTCTTCTTTAAATGTGTAATATGAAAAATTTTCCAGAATCTTTATTTTTTCTAATAATATATGTAATATATGTTTACTGTAAATAAAATGTAAATATCCATATGTAATTCCATCTCAAGGAAATGAACGATGCCCATACATTTTTTCAGTTTTGCTTTTGATTTTTTTAAAAAGATCAAAATTGGGATCATATTTGACTGGAATGAAGTTTAAGAAAAATCAGAACTTTTTCTTAAAGTGCACTGGATGTCGCCCAAGTATTTACAGATTTTCTATTGACTTAAGAAATATCATATAATTTTGTGAACATTTCCCCAAGCGTTATTACTTTAAAAAAATATTTTCGAAAAACTGCATGAGTTTGCTGTTTGAAAGCATCTGAGGGTTTAGGCTCTCCTAAGTGCTCATGAAACTTTAGTTCAGTGATGGCTTGTGTTGCCTGTGATGTCACAGGAAGGAAAACAACAGTGGATCATGGCCCCTGGAAAGTGAAGGGACAGTTACAAATGTAGCTGACTTTGGTTTATGAGTATCAGTCAGGTCTCTACACAACAAAACCAATACAACACACACACACACACATACGCACACACATATACACGCACACACACTTTTCTTTTTTTGGTAATAAATTGGCTCATATAATGGTGAGGCCTGGCAAACCTGTAGACCAGAAACTCGGGCAGGGTTTGTATGTCACAGTCTCGAGGTGAAGGGAAGTGGAATACTGTACCCAAATTCATCACTCAGTGATCCCTTAACTAGTTGTTCTTTCATATAGTCTGCAACCAGGCACTTTAAGACCAAAAGCCCAGAAGATGCTGTCTTGACCAAAAGTAAACTGATCAAAAGCTGTCTTGAAGAACAATCCAGAACTCAGAGACGTGCTTAAAGTCAAATATTCCTTCCTGATTCTATTACTGAATCTATGTCAATTTAAGTAATTTCCATTTCTAAATGATTCTTATTTTAAAGGCCAAAACTCCACATTAAAATCGATCAACACTACTCACTATGAAACATTTAAGGAAGAGGTTAATTCTGCCCTGTTATACTATCCAACAGCATAAAGAAATGAAAATCGCCCCATTTATCTTACAGACCTGAAGCCACAGCTTTAGGTTTCAGGAAGTCGTGGCTCTGTCATTCTTCACTGCTATTATTAGTGTGTGCATGCTCCGTTGTGTCCGACTCTTTGCAACCCCATGGACTGGAGCCCTCCAGGCTCCTCTGTCCATGGGATTCTCCAGGCAAGAATACTGGAGTGGGTTGCCATTTCCGTTCATTTGGGAGCAAATCAGGTCCTTCACAAATGCTCAGGGCTCTGCACAATGTATTACAGAAAGAAAATTTCAGAATAATCTGTATTATGAAGTACATTAAAAAGTTCCTGTAAACATCAGCCAGAGGAGTTCAGAGCTTACCAGCTCGGGCACTGGCACAGAGAAAGCAGAACTGATGCCATTCAGGGATGAGATGTGTCTGGAGAAGTCAGAAGATGGACAAGGGAGTTTAGGGTTTGGGCAAGAGTGGGATGGAGATGGTCTGTGACAAAATCTAAACCCCAGAGCAAGACATAGGGCTAGTTGATGAAGAGAAGACAAAGTGCCTGTGAGCCAGTGGCTCTGCTCACAGCGCCAAGGAGGAGCCGAGGCTGATGTTCCCCAGGCAGCGGGTACTCCGCAGGGCAGGAGACATTGACTATATGTATTTTCCCCCCAATCTCTCTTAAGGATAAGGCTTCTGGAGTCTTAGATGTTATCAGCAAATACGTACTGAGTCTACTGTGTGCTAATTCTGGTTGGTGCCCTGAGGGATACAAAGATGTAGAAAACAGGACCCGTGCTCTCAAGAAACTTAGAGGCAAGTGGAGAATAAAGGTCATGACAAGTCAAGTAGTACCATGAGAAGTTAATGTTGAGACACAACAGAGTCATAATTAAGTACATGGCACCTGGGAAGTAAATGGTATGGATAAATAGTTGTCTGGATCCAGAGAAGAGAGGAAGACCCAGCTGCTATGGGAAGGTTTTAGTGTGCCTGTGGAGAAGCTTTCACAGGGAGTGTGATGACCTCTGGACAAGTCAAGGGCAAAGAGCCTTTCAGACCTGGAGCAAGACACTGGCAAAGTCAGGCAGCCAGGAAGCCAGAGGCAGCAGGCCCGAGCTAGGAGGGCCTTGAAGGCCGGGATATAGAGTCAAAGAGGCAGGACATGTCTTGGGTGCGGTGAGAAGCTGCGGGGGTGTGAGCCCTCACTCTCTAAGTTGATTTCTCCTTAGAGGACTGTTCTTTAAAACAATTCCAGGTGGTTAGCTTCAGGACTCTCACAGTATCCAGTAAATTAGAGCCACTGATGAGGACCAGACACGAGGCTTAAGGCCAGAGTCTGATAGTTGTTAGCAACTGCTGTCTTGTGAGTTGGAGCATGAGACACCAAAAGCCTATCCAAAGGAACGCCTAACTTAGAAAGGTTTGCCTTGTATGTTAAATGAGGGGTTTTGAAGTAGACTTAAGAGGAAAAAATGCAGTATGCAAAACTGGGAGTTTATGGATCCACGAGAAGCAACTGGGCAGGGCATATGCTGCAGTTGACTGGTTCAAACCAGCCCAGGCAGGTGGACATGTTTCAGAGGTTTGGTCCTTGTGAGCTCTTGTGGCTTGAGGACAGGCAGGCCTGGTATATCTGGCTTCAAGCGCATCACAAGGTCACACAAACATGTTAAGCCAAACTGGGAATGGTGACATCCCTCTTATTCTTGCATCCAAGTTGCACTGATGGACAAATGACCATAAAGATAAGAAAGTGTTATGTGCATACAGGTGTTAAAACACATACACCAGACAATGACTAATGTACACCCTTACCTTGGAGTGCCCAAATGAAGACAAGCCACTTGAGGTGCAAAGGAATGTCAAATGAAAATAGAATAAAATTCCCATTTCAGGTGTGGACAGATTAGTTTGTGAAGTTAATTGCAGAAAAAAATGTTTATTAGTCTTCATATGACTTCTTCAAAGCCCTGTGTCTTTGTCACCACATTTCTTTTTTTTTTTTTATAACTTACAAAAATTCACTCAAAATAATTCACAGACAGATTTTAAATGCAGAATTATTCAAAATTATAGAAGAAACCATAAAACAAAATTGACATGAACTTTGTAGTTTTAACACAACACAAGAAAAGCAATCCAGAAAGAAAAAACAAGGGATTCCGTGGACTTTATAAAATCAAAGATTTTTACTGTGTGAAAACTTCATTCAAAAAATCAAAAGACACAATACAACTGAGAAATATATTTGCAACCATGTATCTAATAAAGATTTTGTCTCAAAATATACAAAGAACTGTAACACAACCCTATTAAAATTAAGAAAGCTCTAAATGGACACCTGGTCAGAAAAGGTACACACTACACAAAATTATGAACTATGCCCAGTACTGGGAAGTAGAGAAAAATGGTCCAGTTCGACCCCTGAATCATGTATGAACTTGGACTAGTCCTGTCCTTCCTGGAAGCCTCAGAGAGGTGGAGAGGGAGGAAGCAGAAGAGGGCCAGTTAAGCTTTTACTTAACTAATGCTGACAATTCTCACCACTTTCATTCAACATGGTCTAGCAGCAAGAATACTGGAGTGGGTAGCCATTCCCTTCTCCAGGGGATCTTCCTGACCCAGGGATTGGACCCTGGTCTCCTGCATTGCAGGCAGATTCTTCACCATCTGAGCCACCAGGGAAGCCCTCCCTGATTTCGAAATATACTACAAATCTAGAATAATCAAGATGGTATTGTATAGGAACAAAAGATAAACACATAGACCCATGGGACAGAATTGAGAGCCCGGAAATAAACACATGCATATGTGGTCAATTCATCTATGACAAACAAGGTGAGACTGTTACTGAAATCATAACAGTCATGTGTCTGACACAGTGGTGTCACCACATTTCTATATTTGTGTTTTGCTAATTCTGTTCTGCTCAGTTCAGTTCAGTCACTCAGTCGTGTCCGACTCTTAGCGATCCCATGAATCACAGCACGCCAGGCCTCCCTGTCCATCACCAACTCCCGGAGTTTACCCAAACTCATGTTCATCGAGTCGGTGATGCCATCCAGCCATCTCATCCTCTGTCATCCCTTTCTCCTCCTGCCCCCAATCCCTCCCAGCATCAGGGTCTTTTCCAATGAGTCAGCTCTTCACATCAGGTGGCCAAAGTACTGGAGTTTCAGCTTCAGCATCAGTCCTTCCAATGAACACCCAGGACTGATCTCCTTCAGGATGGACTGGCTGGATCTCCTTCCATTTCAAGGGACTCTCAAGAGTCTTCTCCAACACCACAGTTCAAAAGCATCAATTCTTTGGCACTCAGCTTTCTTCCAACTCTCCAACTCTCACATCCATACATGACCACTGGAAAAACCATAGCCTTGACTAGATGGACCTTTGTTGGCAAAGTAATGTCTCTGCTTTTTAATTTGGTAATTACCTTCTTGTTATTCTGATTTTTAAAGAATGGTGAAAATTATGCATTCAGATCAAAAGCCTTATAATCCCACCTTCCTTCTACATACCATCAGAATACTTAGACTCTCTCTTTGTTCTTCTATTACTTTTCAGCAAACTCAATGTTATCTTTTAATTTATTTTCACATATTCAGCTAATAATCAGATTATATGGGAGGAAGAAACACATAGGTAAAATTGGGGGAAATAATTCATAGATATGGAAAAGAGGGGAAATACACTGATCACAACTGCTTGCTTAGTAGACTTACCCCGCACCACCGCAAACACAAAAGTACATCTCAGTTCTGCGCCCTCACAAAGGATTCTGAAACTTAAGTCAGAGATATTTTGAAAATTAATTGAGCTTTCCAGGTTCTTACAGGCAACTTTATAGCACACTCAATGGAAATGGAGACGCAGAGAGGATGGCCCTATCTCTTAATTATTCTCGCCCTTGCTCTAGGCACGCTGGAGGAATCACCAGCCTGTAGAAACCTATTTGTAACCATCTTTTTTTTTTCCATTTATTTTTATTAGTTGGAGGCTAATTACTTTACAATATTGTAGTGGTTTTTGCCATACATTGACATGAATCAGCCATGGATTTACATGTGTTCCCCATCCCGATCCCCCCTCCCGCCTCCCTCCCCATCCCATTCCTCTGGGTCTTCCCAGTGTACCAGCCCTGAGCACTTGTCTCATGCATCCAATCTGGGCTGGTGATCTGTTTCACCCTTGATAGTATACTTGTTTCAATGCTATTCTCTCAGATCATCCCACCCTCGCCTTCTCCCACAGAGTCCCAAAGTCTGTTCTGTACATCTGTGTCTCTTTTTCTGTTTTGCATAATGGGTTATCATTACCATCTTTTTAAATTCCATATATATGCGTTAGTATACTGTATTGGTCTTTATCTTTCTGGCTTACTTCACTCTGTATAATGGGCTCCAGTTTCATCCATCTCATTAGAACTGATTCAAATGAATTCTTTTTAATGGCTGAGTAATATTCCATCGTGTATATGTACCATAGCTTCCTTATCCATTCGTCTGCTGATGGGCATCTAGGTTGCTTCCATGTTCTGGCAATTATAAACAGTGCTGCGATGAACACTGGGGTGCATGTGTCTCTTTCAGATCTAGTTTCCTCGGTGTGTATGCCCAGGAGTGGTATTGCTGGGTCATACGGCAGTTCTATTTCCAGTTTTTTAAGGAATCTCCACACTCTTCTCCATAGCGGCTGTACTAGTTTGCATTCCCACCAACAGTGTAAGAGGATTCCCTTTTCTCCACACCCTCTCCAGCATTTATTGCTTGTAGACTTTTGGATAGCAGCCATCCTGACTAGCGTGTAATGGTACCTCGTTGTATTTGTAACCATCTTGCTAGGTTCTTATCATTCCCTGTGGAAGAAGCATTGAAGGAAGGAACAAATTCTTGTATCACCCAAAGTCCTGTCACTTGACAATGACCAAGGAATTAACAGCAAACTACCAGTGAATGAAGCCATCACTGTGCACCATACCCCAGATTACTCCTGGGTTATTTCTCTGAAGAGTCTGTGAACTGATGTTTAGATTTCTGTCAGCACCACAGAAAGCATCTATGATGCACTTCATGGAGTACCAGACTGGACCCGGGCGTTGCTCCTGAACCCTGCTTTCCAGTCACATGACAGCAGTGATTCACGCTGTGTGGAAAAGCACAGCACGCAGGCCTCAGCATCTGAGACAGGCAGCACCTGGGTGATGGGCATGGGTGTAACCAATTCTTAACAATCACTGTTTAGCACAAAAAGTGAGCAAAATATCTGATGTGGGGAGGATGAGAGGTCTGAAGTTTTGGAGAGAGATAGAAGTGAGCTCTGTAGGACAGGCTGGGATAACACAGTAATTAAAGGTATATCACTACCCCTCTTCTAGGAAATGAGCCAGGATTTGGAAGAAGGGGTGCAAGTTTTATGACGTGCTGGACCAGAGGGAAAAGAGCTTAATGAACTGTGGAGGGGGACAGGAAGAGTTCCAAATGTCAATGAACCGAATCTCTCAGGACCAAGGAGCTCCACCTAGCACATGCCTGTCTACTGGAAACATTATGGTTTAAACATTGCTCAATGCTTGACGCCTCAGAACACACTGTGCCTGTCATCTGAGAAGGTCAGTTTCATTTATCTCCTTCCCAGATCTCAGGAAGCCATGTGGCTGACCCCCCTCCACTGACCCCAACCCTTTCCAGGATCCCACACGGGACTATTCTCCAGCCACACTGGACCGTTCTACAAACCCAAACATACTTTCAGTGGCTTCACTGCACGCGCTCTTGAGGGGGTCCTCTCCTCTCTCGAACCACCCTTCTCTTTGGACCTTTTCAATGCTTATTAAATGTCAACTCTTTACAAAGGTTCTCCTGGCCCTTCTAAATGACTGTAATTGCTTTCCCTCTGAACACCTATACCATTTTCTACTTGTAATGAAATCCAACCCATTTCATTATATACTATGGTTTGTTGCCCTAAACTGTACCCATTTCCAATAGATGATTAAACATGAGTATATGGATTTTTACTTCAATTTTCTTTAGATCCTTGCATGTACCTAGGACGACTTGTACACAGGACGTTTGTAATACATTCAGTTCAGTTCAGTTCAGTCGCTCAGTCATGTCCAACTCTTTATGGCCCCATGGACTGCAGCACGCCAGGCTTCCCAGTCCTTCACCATCTTCTGGAGTTTGCTCAAACTCAAGTCCATTGAGTCAGTGATGCCATCCAACCATCTCATCCTCTGTCGTCCCTTTCTCCTCCCACCCTCAATCTTTCCCAGGATCAGGGTCCCTTCAAATGAGTCAGTTCTTCGCATCAGGTGACCAAAGTAATACATAGTTGGTGAATAACACTGCGTTGGAATTTGGTGAATGATAATGAATCAGTGCTATGAAAATGGCTCCCTTTCTGTGGAGAACTCCTTCACAGGAAGAGTAGGGCCAGGGTTCCACACAGCATGGGACTCTAGAGGCCAGATTATAAGTGGGGGTGGGATGGGTTTGGTGGTAGGGGGTGCCGAATATGGGGCTGAGGGGATTCACAAGGCAGTATTGCAGGGCGAAGCCAGAGTGGAGCATGAAAAAGGGGGTCCAAAAGGAGTGTCACGTGAAGAGGTAGCAGCCAACTGTTCACCACGAGTAAGCCGGCTGGGCAGAGGATGGGCTAGAGGTGTGTCTCGGGAGCCTTCTCACAGTCACCAGAGCCGAAAAGCTGGGATCTGGTTGAAGGGTTAAACAGAGTAAGCCCTTTAGGACACTCTCTTTCTTTGGTGTTTCATCATTTGGGATGTCAAAGCTGGGTGTGTGCTGCTGTCTTAGTTCAGGTATCTTCAACGTAGTTTGGAAGAAGTTCTTTGGTAGGCCATCTTAATGACCTAGTTAGAGTCAGTTTTCTTAATTTTCCTTTTAACAGTAAGCCTTCTAAGCATTCTTTTAATGCTCTGTGATCTATACCTGGCGAGCAGCTTTCTCTAAGACTCATCTGACTGAGTGGGCTGGATGTGCTGCGTTGGGGGGACCTTTCCTGTCAGAGACAGAAGGCCTGAACTCACCAGCCTCCCAGAAGCTGGTTGTCAGCTTGTGTCTTTGGACTTGGACTTTTTTTTGGAGGTTCTAGATCCAGTGATAATGAGGAGGTATGGTGAAAAGAGCTCTGACAGTAAATACCTAACACAAGTCCCACTTTTTTCACTGAAAAATTTTGTGGTTTAACATTAGTTTTGTGGACTTCAGATACCTTGCTTTTAAAATGAGATAATAATGCCAAGTAGTCCTGTTTATAAAATCCTGCAAGTCATGAACTTTTTCTTGAGGTTTTATTTCTTTAATCACTGAGTTCATTAATACTTCTCAAGCATCTGTTTGTGTGGGACCCTGGACTGAAGTGCCTACACGACACACCTTGGGCTGCTTCTTCCATCGGACCAGTCTGCCTCGAGGTACCAGTGCTTTCTACGGTCCTAGCAAGTCTCTGCGATCTAGAAAAATACTGATACTGAAACCATAGCTATGTGTCTCATTACTTTGTAAGCATTTTTGTAAAAAGAAAATGACAAAAAGCACTACATGATGACACTGCCCCAAGGATGAAGTGAGACGTGAGTTAGGAGGGATGTGTGAACTGTGAAGGGCTGGGGAAGAGTCAGTGGTAACCACGACCATTTATTCTGCAGACTCAGCAGTCCTTCCTCCAGTCCTGGCCTGAATGAAGCCGAGAGAGGGAATGGGCAGGGGTTCCCATCTGGCTGGTGACGCTCCAGGCGTGTCTGCCCTCTAGTGGCCATGATCCACAGCCTCTTTCTGGAAGGAGTGCCCTGAGAGGCCAGGGGAGGCATGTCAGTGTGGGTAAAGAAGTTCTCAGCATGGAGACAAGGCTTGTTCTCACCCTTCCCCCTGGAGGAGGCCAGTCCACTCCCCTTTACTTGTCTGCAGTCCCGGGTACAGTGCAGGGCACAGGCTTTGGGGGTAAACAAGCCCGACGCGATCATCTACCACAGATCTGAGCCAATTCACCTAAGCTCCTTTAGTCTCAGGCCCATCACATGCATGACAGGGAAGAACAAGCCTGCCTAATCTGAGCTGTTGTGAAGGTTAAATGAGCTGACTTATGTAAAATAGCCGACACAGTATCTGGCAGGTATTAAGCATTTTTTAAAAAGGCTTTTGTTGCCTTCAGATTTGGCTTTGGACATTGTCTATGATTTAATCATTTACTGGAGCTATTTATTGAGTGGGTATCAATAATCTCAAATATACAGATGACACAACCGTTATGGCACAAAGCAAAGAATAACTAAAGAGCCTCTTGATGAAAGTGAAAGAAAAGAGTAAAAAAGTTGGCTTAAAACTCAACAATCAGAAAACTAAGATCATGGCATTTGGTCCCATCACTTCATGGCAAATAGATGGGGAAACAGTGGAAACAATGGCAGACTTTATATTTTGGGGCTCCAAAACCACTGCAGATGGTGACTTGCAGCCACGAAATTAAAAGATGCTTACTCCTTGGAAGAAAAGTTATGACCAACCTAGACAGCATATTAGAAAGCAGAGACATTACTTTGCCAACAAGGGTCCGTTTAGTCAAAGCTATGGTTTTTCCAGTAGTCATATATGGATGTGAGAGTTGGACTATAAAGAAAGCTGAGCACCAAAGAATTGATGCTTTTGAACTGTGGTTGGAGAAGACTCTTGAGAGTCCCTTGAACTGCAAGGAGATCCAACCAGTCAGTCCTAAAGGAAATCAGTACTGAATATTCATTGGAAGGATTGATGTTGAAGCTGAAACCCTGATACTTTGACCACCTGGTGCGAAGAACCGACTCGTTAGAAAAGATCCTGATGCTGGGAAAGATTGAAGGCGGGAGGAGAAGGGGACAACAGAGGATGAGATGGTTGGATGGCATCACTGACTCAATGGACATGAGTTTGAGTAAACTATGGGAGTTGGTGATGGACAGGAAGGCCTGGCATGCTGCAGTCCATAGGGTTGCAAAGAGTCAGACACGACTGAGCTACTGAACTGAACTGTACGATAGCTGGATTCGACCCTTTGGACAGACAGTGGTGAGCAAGCTAGATGCAACCACTGCCCTCAGGGCACTTGCAGTCCAACAGGGTTACTGAGTAAGAAATGACAATAAAGGGTAATAAACGCCATGAGAAGGGGCATACAGAGTCCTTCCAGTGCTCTACCCTGGGTGGTCCTCTCCTCACTGTGTATGGGCTCCTGGGCGACCTCATTCATTCTCCTGGATCCAAGTAGTGACTCCCAAGTAGAGACCTCCAGCACAATCCTTTCTAGACAAACCCAAACCATGTCTACTGGATCTCTCCTCTTGAGAGAGGAGTCTGAACACCTTCAAACTCAACATGTTAAAAACAGGACCAAGTGGCACCCCCGCCCCGCCCTGGTCCTGAGCCAGCACCACCCGCAGTACCATGCAGTCACTGGCCCACCCAGACAGCTGAGCCCCCGGGAGACCTCAGCCCCCGGCCTGCCTCACGTCACCTCAACAGCCTGGCCCTGGTTCTACTCGGGCTTCCTCCTATGATCTCTTGAATCCCCCAGTAATCTCAGTTCCTGCTTTGAAATGGTCATTAAAGAGCAACTGCTAACTTTTATTGGACCTTTTTACTATGTACCAGATTTTGTACCATGTCCTTTAAATGTATTCCCTCACTTAATACTACTGAGCAAGCTCCAGTGATGTTTAGTGTTAGTCCTGTTTCTATAGATAAAGGAGATGAGGTACACAGAGGCTGAGCAGGCTGCAGAAGGTCAAGTGGACGGAAGTAAACAAGCCTTGTAGCATGAAGCAGTGTCATCAACCAGCCACTCAACACTCATCCAGGCAACTTTATCACCTCTTCTCTGGATTTCTACAACAGCCTCCACCCATGCCCTCTTCGAAGTTTCACTTCACCCCAGAGTAAAATGATGTTTCTACCTAAAGTTCTTCAGTTGCTTCTGTTACCCTAAAAGTCCAAAGTCTGTAACAAGTGTTTTGAGGTTATTCTTCATGAGGTTACCTCTGATGACTTTTTAGGGCCTTTGCATGCCTGCCTTCCCCCACCCCCCACACAGCCCTAAAGCACTTTCTAGAGTTCCCACACACAAGCTTTCTTTAACTCTGAGTCTTCTCACATTTCTTCTCTTTGGATAATCTTGCTCTATTTATGACTGACCTGACTCCTTCCATTCATCCCTTCCCCAACCCACGCCCCAGAAATACAATATTTTTTTAGTTAAGTTTCAGTTAGATGCCTCTTCTTCTAGGAACGCTCACCGATTAACCCCAAGTCTGAGTGAAATGGGGCAGTGGGCAGAGTAATGGCTCCCCAGTGATATCCACTTGTGAACCTGTCACCTTACACAACAGAAGGGGCTTTGCAGATGTGAATAAGTTATAGATACTGAAGTGGGGCGATCAGCTGGGGCCACCAAGATGGATCCAATGCAATCACAAAGGTTCTTATAAGAGGAAATCAGGAGAGTCAGGATTGGAGAAGGCAATGTGACAAGGGAACCTGAGGTCAGACTGAGAAAGCCATGAGCCAGGAACTCAGGGAACAGGCAAGAATGGAGATATTTCCCTAGAGGCTCTCTGAACACAGCTCTGTGGACACCAACAGCACGATTTTAGTCCAGTATGACCCATTTAAATTACGCTGCAAATTTAGATAATAAATTTGCCTTGCTTTAAATCACTAGGCTTGCGGGAATTTGTTGCAGCAGCAACAGAAAACTAATACAGGTTTTCCACGTGCTTCCAGGCCTTTCTTTTTTTAAGACTCTTTAAATTCTATTTTAACAGTCTGATCATGTGTTTCTCTCTCCTTAGCAAACTAAAAAGACCAGTAAGTCTGAATTAATATTATCCCACTTACATTCTAAAGGACCAGGATGGTTCTTGGATCATCAGTTCAGTCGCTCAGTCCTACTTGACTCTTTGCGACCCCAGGCACGTCAGGCCTCCCTGTCCATCACCAACTTCTGGAACATATTCAAACTCACATCCATCAAGTCAGTGATGCCATCCAACCATCTCATCCTGTCATCCCCTTCTCCTCCAGCCTTCAATCTTTCCCAGCATCAGGGTCTTTTCTAATGAGTCAGCTCTTTGCATCAGGTGGCCAAAGACTTGGAGCTTTAGCTTCAGCATCAGTTCTTCCAATGAATATTCAGGACTGATTAGCTTTAGGATGGACTGGTTTGGTTCCTTGCTATCCGAGGGACTCTCAAGAGTCTTCTCCAGCCACAGTTCAAAAGCATCAATTCTTTGGCACTCAGATTTTTTTATAGTTCAACTCTCACATCCATATATGACTACTGGAAAAACCGTCTAGTCAAAGCTAGACGGACCTTTGTTGGCAAAGTAATGTCTCTGCTTTTTAATATGCTGTTTAGGTTTGTCATAGTTTTATTCCAAGGAGCAAGTGTCTTTTAATTTCATGGCTGCAGTCATCATCTACAGTGATTTTGGAGCCCCAAAATAAAGTCTGTCACTGTTTCCATTGTTTCTACATCTATTTGCCATGAAGTGATGGGACCAGATGCCATGATCTTCATTTTTTGACTGTTGAGTTTTAAGCCAGCTTTTTCACTCTCCTTTCACTTTCATCAAGAGGCTTTTTAGTTCCTCTTTGCTTTCTGCCATAAAGGTGGTGTCATCTGCATATCTGAGGTTATTGATATTTCTCCCGGCAATCCTGATTCCAGCTTGTGCTTCATCCAGCCAGGCATTTCACATGATGTAATCTGCATATATGTTAAATAAGCAAGGTGATGACATACAGCTTTGACATACTCCGTTTCCAATTTGGAACCAGTCTGTTGTTTCATGTCCAGCTCTAACTGTTGCTTCTTGACCTGCATACAGGTTTCTCAAGAGGCAGGTCAGGTGGTCTGGTATTCCCATCTCTGTCAGAATTTTCCAGAGTTTATTGTGATCCACACAGTCAAAGGCTTTGGTGTGGTCCATAAAACAGAAGTAGATGTTTTTCTGGAACTCTCTTGCTTTTCCTATGATCCAACGAACGTTGGCAGTTTGATCTTTGGTTCCTCTATCTTTTTGAAATCCAGCTTGAACATCTGGAAGTTGACAGTTCACGTACTGTTGAAGCCTGGCTTGGAGAATTTTGAGCATTACTTTACTAGAGTGTGAGATGAATGTAATTGTGCAGTAGTTTGAACATTCTTTGGCATTGCCTTTCTTGGGGATTGGAATGAAAACTGACCTTTTCCAGTCCTGTGGCCACTGCTGAGTTTTCCACATTTGCTGGCATGTTGAGTGCAGCACTTTCACAGCATCATCTTTCAGGATTTGAAATAGCTCAACCGGAATTCCATCACCTCCAGTAACTTTGTTCGTAGTGATGCTTCCCAAGGCCCACTTGACTTCACATTCCAGGATGTCTGGCTCTAGTTGAGTGATCTAGATATCGTCATCATGGTTATGTGGGTCATGAAGATCTCTTTTCTATAGGTTTTCTGTGTATTCTTGCCACCTCTTCTTAGTATCTTCTGCTTCTGGTTAGGTCCATACCATTTCTGTCCTTTACTGTGCCCACCTTTGCATGAAATGTTCCCTTGGTACCTCTAATTTCCTTGAAGAGATCTCTAGTGTTTCCCATTCTACTGTTTTCCTCTATTTCTTCACATTAATCACTTAGGAAGGCTTTCTTATCTCTTCCTTGCTATTCTTTGGAACTCTACATTCAGATGGCTATATGTTTCCTTTTTTCCTTTGCCTTTTGCTTCTCTTCTCAGCTATTTGTAAGCCCTCCTCAGAAAACCAGTTTACCTGTTTGCATTTCTTCTTCTTGGGGATGGTTTTGATCACTGCCTCCTGTACAATGTTATGAACCTCATAGCTGGATATAAATTAATATTTGTTAAAGGAATGTTTGTCAAATGCATAGATATGCTATAATTGATGTTCTTTGCTTCTCAGAGAATAATCTGTAATTAGAAGGTAAGTCAACTGTATGTTTTCCTACTCACTGGAAAAGACCCTGATGCTGGGAATGATTGAGGGCAGGAGGAGAAGAGGATGACAGAGGATGAGAGGGTTAGATGGCATCACCAACTCGATGGACATGAGTTTGAACAAACTCCAGGAGATAGTGAAGGACAGGAAAGCCTGGCACACTGCAGTCATAGGGTCACAAAGAGTTGGCACATCTCAGGGTTGTCCTTCTTGTTCAGTCACTAAGACACGTCCAACTCTTTGTGAGTGAGTAACAAGAACACCACAGTATGTGGAAGGCGCTATGGTCACTGCTTTTCCTTCATCATATCATTCTTAGTTTGGGTTGGAGTCACTTGCATTTGCATACCTTGAAACCAACTCTCTCGTAAAGTAACTTATTGCTTTGGCACTCCTGCAAGCACCATACCTCTTTTTTTTTTTAATATGTTTAATTGGAAGATAATTGCTTTACGATATCATGTTGGTTTCTGCTATACATCAGTATGAACCAGCCATAGGTGTACACATGTCCCCTCCTTCTTAGACCTCCCTACCACCACTCACACCCCTCCCCCCCGCCCCGAGGCTGTCACACACCCCATCAGAGCTCCCTGGGTCACACAGCAAATGCCCACCGGCCAACTATTTTACATGTGGTGACGTGTATGTTCTCACGCTACTCTCCCCATCTGGCCTACCCTCTCCTTGTATACAAGTCTGCTCTCCAGGTCTGCGTCTCCACTGCAGCCATGCAGAGAGGTTTATCAGCCCCATCTTTCTAGATTCCATATCTATGTATTAATACACGATACTTGTTTTTCTCTGACTTACTTCACTCTGTATAGTAGGCTCTAGGTTCATCTACTTCACTAGCACTAACTCAGATGTGCTCCTTGTTATGGCTGAGTAATATTCCATTGTGTCTATGTACCACAGCTTCTTTATCCATTCCTCTGTTGCTTCCATGTCCTGGCTATTGTAAATAGTGCTGCAATGAACATTGGGGTAACATGTTTTTTCCAATTATGATTTTCTCAGGGAGGCTTCTTTTTAAAGAAGCTTAAAATAAAGAGCATTCTCATCCACCAGCCTCTCCTCTTTGAACCCTAAGGTTAATGACCTCAAACTACCTATGGCTGACAGGTGAGTAAGAGTCATTTTGGGGAGCTGGTAAAACGAGACCTTCCCTGATCTTAGCCTTGATCTGTAGTTTCAGGATGTCCAAGAGAGGGGTCTGGTTCTCCAGGCGACTGCGATGCAGATCCAGGCTGGGAACTTCTGAGACAACCCTGCAGCAAGACCAAGTGCAACTGTCACTTCTGCCGCTAGATGTCAGGCTTTTACTCTGCACTCTCCGGTTAGAGCAGAGAAACCGCCTAGCCTTGCTCCTCCCTCTTCAGCTCCCACCTCAAGGGAAATTCAATATGTTTTGGGCCAAGTGCTAGGACAGGTGTTCTCATATGCTTCATCCTACTGAACCTCTCAATCACACAGCAAGTCAGGCATTATCCCCAAGCTACAGACAGAGAAACTGAGGCCCAGTGGGCTAACCAGTAACTGGCTGAACTGGGGGTTAATTGCAAAACTCACGTCCTTTCCATTTAACCATGCTGCTTTAACCCGTCTGGCCTGGACAGCTGACTGTCTTGCATGCAGGAGGAGTTCAGGAAACATTTATTTAACAAACAGACAAAAAACTTAAGCCAAAGAGCAGATCCAGGTGAAATCTCCAGGTTCCTCTTAAAGAATTTTAATAATTTATTAAATAATTTATAAACAATTTATTTTTATTTCTATTTTTGTAGAAGGGCAAGGAAAAATTTAAAAATGAGTTACACATGGTACCTTTTACATGTTCTGGTAGTCTTTAGAGATAAACAAGGCAAAGTCCAATGTTGGACATGCCAAAAAAAAAAAGATAATCCTATTCAGGATGACCAGTGTGGCCACCTGCAAAAGTGGATTACTGTGAGGCTTGGAAAAATGGGTCCCTCTAGAGCTGTGGCTCCACATTTCTGTCCCTCAGAGGCTTCTGTTCCAGGAGGTGTGTCAGGAGCATCCTCAGTGCTTGGCGAATGTGTGTGTGAGTGCCTGTGTGTGTGTGGAATCTGGGACAGATCAGAGGGACAGGACATTGAGGCCTTTCAGCCCCCATTTCAAGGAGAATACCCACATTTTAATGACTTTATGAGTCTGTACTTCACATAAGAGTCAGCATTTAAACACAGTTCCTACCATCAGCAAGTGGAAACTGTTGACTGATAAGCAACTGTAATATTCTGAGCAGAATTCTAATCTGCACTAGCAATATGTTAAACAAAATACTTTGTACTTATTCTTAAGATTTTTCAGTTAAGGAAAAAATGTTTAAGGTTCTCAGGAAAAAAAAATAAGGCACCAAAACAATTTGCCTTGGAAATCCAGAAACTGTTTAAGAAAGGTCCAGACAGAATTAGTCCCTTACCTACTCCATTGTTTTGTTTGCTTGCTTGTTTCTGTTAAAAGCAAATAGAATGTATTAACAAATGATGGATGGGACTAAAAATGAAACACCCTCCTTTTTAGCAACTCTGTCCTGAGCCAGGGACATGACTGTGTGACAGAGGAGACTGTGTCACATGAGGGTCTGTGAAATGCATGGACTAAGGGGAGTGACATGGTGGACTTGTAAGATGGTTGCTTAGTATTCCCTAAACCTCCTTCCTCCTCCTGTGCCCAGATTTTAAAGACTGTTAGACTCCCTTACATAAATCACAGACAGATCTTTTCTGACCCACCTCCTACAGTAATGAAAATCAAAACATACAGAAACAAATGGGACATAATTAAACTCAAAAACTTTTGCACAGCCAAAAAACCATAAACAAGATGAAAAGACAACCCCCAGAATGGGAGCAAATATATGCAAACAAAGCAACTGACAAGGGATTAACCTCCAAAATATGCAAACAACTCATGCAACTCAATACTGAAAAAAAAAAACCCAATCAAAAATTGGGCAGAAGATCTAAATAGACATCTCTCCAAAAAGACATATAGATGGCCAACAAACACATGAAAAGATGCTCAACATCACTAATTACTAGACTATCACCTCACATGAGAATGACCATCATCAAAACGTTTATAAAAATGTTACTTGCTGGAGATGGTGTGGAGAAAAGGGAACCCTTTTACACTGTTGGTGGGAATGTAAATTGGTACAGTCACTATGGAAAACAGTATAGAGGTTCCTTAAAAAGCTAAAAATAGAACTACCTAGCAATCCCACTCCTGGGCATATATCCAGAGAAAACCTAATTCCAAAAGATACATGCACCCCAATGTTCATTGTAGCACTACTTTCAATAGCCGGGCATGGAAGCAACCTAAATGTCCATAAACAGAAATGGTAAAGAAGATGTGGTACATATATACAATGGAATATTACTCAGCCATAAAAAGGAACAAAACTGAGTCATTTGCAGAAATGTGGATAGATCTAGAGATTGTCATACAAAGTGAGTCAGAATAACAAAAGTAAATATAAAAGTATAAAAAAAGTAAAAATTCTAAGTAAATACTGTATAATATCACTTATATATGGAATCTAGATAAATGGTAAAAATGATCTTATCTGCAAAGCAGAAACAGGGACACAGACATAGAGATCAAATGCATGGACATCAAGGGGGAAGGGGAGAGGGGATGAACTGGGACATTGAGACTGACCTACATACACTGTATGTAGGTCTAAAACTATGTATAAAACTGGTGACTAATGAGAACCTACTGTATAGGTTAGGGAACTCTCCTCAGCGCTCTGGGGTGACCTAAATGGGAAGGAAATCCAAAAAGAAGGGGAGACATGTAAACATACACCTGATTCACTTTGCTGTACAATAGAAACTAACAATACTGTAAAGCAAATATAGTCCAATAAAAAAAAAGTAAAGACTGCTAGGCAGGAGCTATCGCAAGGACTGGGACCAGCACATGGAGCTTGTATGATTCGGACCAAGTTCCCCTCTCCGAGCTGCTTAGGATCAAAAAGGGAGGAAAAGTTAGAAAAAAATCAGTGTTGAGTACAGTTTGGAAACAGTTGGCTGGAATAAATTAGAACCACATTTCCATCATCAAGGTCCAACAAGCAAAGGAAACCACCTTTCTCCTCTTTGGAAACGAGATGCTGCCTGGAGTTTTGGGAACACTGAGACACAGCTTCCAGGCACAGCTGTGACATAGGTCCCACCAGGTCTCTGATGGCCCTTCTGCACTTATCTCCCCTTGCCCTGTACCCCTTCTCATCCCTTCACAGGGCACCAAGTCTTTTAGGAAGGTGGAAGGAGACAGCATCACTTCCTGGAGATTTTGCAGACACCAAACTTCCCCTGGTAAGTTTGCAATGACCATCTCGGTCCTCAGGACAAATGCGCAAAACTGAGGCTCTTATGTTTCAGGGAACGAAGGCCATTGACAACACCAGTTTACAAAACTAAACAGTTCTGTTTAGAACAGCTATTCTTGTTGTCTGACTCCCTTACATTCTCTAGTGTTCATACATTTCAAATTTATGCACTTGGCTTATTCTTGCATATTTGACAATTCTTTAAAAAATGCTTCCCTGGTGGCTCAGCTGGTAAAGAATCTGCCTGCCAGTTCATGAGATGCAAGAGACGTGGGTTCAATCCCTGGGTTGGGAAGATCCCCTGGAGAAGGAAATGGCAACCCACTCCAGTATTCTTGCCTAAAAAATTCCATGGACAGAGAGGAGCCTGGCGGGCTACAGTCCCTTCAGTCACAAAGAGTTGGATATGACTGAGCACACAAGCTTAAAAAATGTTGGGGCTTCCTTGATGGCTCAGTGGTAAAGAAACTGCCTGCCAAAGCAGGAAACACCAGTTCAGCCCCGATCCCCAAAGATCCCACACGCCTCGGGGCAACTGAGCCCAAGAGCCACAACTATCTAGAGCCTGGGAGCCACAACTACTGAAAGCCCGCGTGCCTAAAGCCCATGCTCCACCACAAGAGAAGCCACCTTAGGAGATGCAAGAGATGTGGGTTTGATCCCTGGGTTGGGAAGATCCCCTGGAGAAGGAAATGGGAACCCGCTCCAGTATTCTTGCCTGGAAAATTCCATGGACAGAGGAGCCTGGTGGGCTACAGTCCATGGGGTCGCAAAGAGACACAAATGAGCAACTGAGCACACTTATCGAGACAGTGAGGAGCTGGGAAGGGGTAGCTGGCAGGTCGGAGGGAGGCAGGGCCTCCCCCAGGATGCAGGAGGAGCTTAATATCCGAACACTCCGGGAGCCTGGATAACTGGGTCTCCTTTCCCTCTATTTCCATCCAGCAGCCAGTCCAGGTCCGTGAGTCAGTAGATGAGTTAGCACCCAGAGTGCCAAAAGCTGCTCAGAGTCACTGAAAACACTCGGTTTGTTACACATGGAGAGCAACGAAAGCTGCTATCTTGCGTAGAAACGCAAGACTCTGTTAAATATTTTTTCCTCCCACTCCTTCCCTTTTCTAACGATTTTGGAAAAAGAAAATCTTAAGTACACACAGTTAAGATGAAGAGGAGAGGCAAAGATTTAAGTTATTTGAAAGGGAAGTGGGTTAAAAGAAAAGACAGATTTCCAGTTTAAAAGCACTGAGTGAGTGCAAGGAAAATGAGACATACAAAAGTCTTACTCTTCAGACTCAGAAAGCGATAGTTCATTGGCTTTATGGATTTTCAACTCAACCAAATTGCCTTTTAAAAAACAGCTAACGCTATGATTTTTCCAGTGGTCATTTACAGCTGTGAGAGTTGGACCATAAAGAAGGCTGAGAGCTGAAGAATTGATGCTTTTGAACTGTGGTGCTGGAGAAGACTCTTGAGAGTCCCTTGGACCACAAGGAGACCAAACCAGTCAATCCGAAAGGAAATCAACCCTGAATATTCATTGGAAGGACTGATGCTGAAGCTCTAATACTTGGGCCACCTGATGTGAAGAGCCGACTTACTGGAAAAGACCCTGACACTGGGAAAGATTGAGGGCAGGAGAAGGGAGCGACTGAGGATGAGATGGTTGGATGGCGTCACCAACTCAATGGACATGAGTTTGAGCAAACTCTGGAAGATAGTGAAGGACAGGGAAGCCTGGTGTGCTGCAATTCATGGGGTCGCGAAGAGTAGGACACAACTTAGTAACTGAACAACAGCATTGTCTTTCTCATGACAAGCATTTTTTCCCACCTCAGTTTTTTCATAAGCCTCAAGTTTCTTTACCTTTAGGTCGGCTTCTGTAATACGGAGTTTGGCATGAATGCGAGTCATCCTTCAACTTTTTGCTACGTCCAAACCTGCTATCCAGAATTACTTCCATAAGCACACTTTAGTCTGGACTGCTGATTTTTCTTTTTAACATTCTCATGAAGCTAAAGCAATTCACTGACCCTTCAAAACTTGCTTGATAGTAGTGGAAATATTGAGGGTCACCAAGTCACCCAAGGGGCAAAGGGCCCAGAATGTGCTAGAGATAACTCTTGCATGGTCACAATTTTGTCTACAGCTTCCCCCAATCGATATTACATGTCAGTTACAGGAAAGTTGTTCCCTAAGGAGGTGTAGCTCTGCTGTGAGGTGTGAGGTGGCTACATGCACATTTCAGAAGGTCCTTTGCACTAGGGTTTACACACACCACCCTGGCATTTTCCCAGCAATGCTGTATTCTAGCTGGGAGGTGGTGAGTTTCTGGGGCCACTGGGGATACAAGAGGAGACTTGCGGAAGTGGAGGCAGGGCCCTGGAGGGCTGGCTGATGGCTGCCCAGGCCATGGCTTGTAGCACAGGAGGAGGAACAGCCTGTCTTTGCCGTGGTCTGGGTTTGGAGAAACCTCCACAGTAGACAGTTGTATACACTTTCAGGAAAAGAAATTCAACAGTGTGTTGTTTACATGTTTACAGTGTGGTTGGAAGTATTCTTAATCATAGCCCTGGGGAGACTGCAGATGATGTGTAAATTCTGGGCCCTGCCAAGCTGAGTGTTTGGGAATGGAAAAAGATGAGTCCTGAAAGGGTGTATTTCCACATTCCACATTCCATATCTGGAAGTTATCCATGTTGTGGTTCAACAAACCGTATCTGAGTCTTATGAATGCTTCATGCTTATTTGGGGGGACATTCCCCTTGAGGAAATACATTTGAAACATCCATGCATCCTCATATTCTTCTGGAAAACAGACAAGTGGGACCCATCCAGCTCCTCTCTTATCACCCACTTCACTCCTCTCTTCCCAAACAAGCAAACCAAGCTTCAACATTCATCACCATCAATAGACGAGGAGGCGGGGGTGGGGGGGGGGTCTGTATGCAGTGGGACAAGCACGGGACTGGGGCTCAGGAGGTAAAATGACAGGACCATCTGCACTGCCTCCAGTCAGCAGTATGATGTTGGAAGAAGTTAGTTCACATCTTGGGGTTCTAATTCCCTCAACCGCAAAACACGAAGAATAAGCCAGGTGATTTGTGGCATCTCTTCTAGCTCAGAACCCAGGATGAGAGTTCAGAAGGCAGCAGAAAGCCACAGCGAGAGGGTAGCACAGCGAAGGCTTCCCCTGTCTTCTCAGGGAGACCACCTGCACGTTGTGATTTTCAACAAAGGACTTTCAACCGGTAGATGTTTGCCAGCACTGTGACTACAGCTTCCAAAAGGAAAGGGGGAGAGAAAGGGAGGACTGAGACTAAAACAGGGAGAAGAGTTTATGATTTACCAAGAGAAACAGGTAAGGGACATGTGTGAAAAACTATGTGTGTGCGTCAAAAGAATCCACTCATGGTGTGTGGATGAGGAGCTGAGGAGGAGAAAGATGATAAATGATTTTTAAACAGGAGTTTGATCCAAATCAGTCGACACAGCATTGTGTTTAAAGCAGTCCACAGTACAGAGTGCTGGGACAATAAGAACTTCTGGAGGGCCAAGTTTACTCAGATAGCTTTAAGCCTTTTAAATTTTATAAATTCATTTTTAATGGGAAACTTTTTAAAGTGTACATGCCCTTCTTTTACGAGACAGAGTACACTAACTCTAATACACAATAGAGAGAATCCTTGGGTGCATAAGTATCTGTCATAACTCACTCTGTGTTTAGTTCGTTCATTGTAACTGCAGACTCAGATGGTAGATTGTGGGCTGATGGTCCTGAAATGTGTTTTTTGTTATTACTACTTTGGAAAATCCCTGGTATCAATGTGCATAATACTTATTTGCCTCCTTTTCATAAAGATGGCTGAGGCCATGACAGCTAAATGAATTCCTGAGTAGTTTAATGTAGCTGCCTCGAAGAACATTAATGATCTAATTAAGGCAATCTTTCTAATTGTCGCTGTGTGTGTGTGCTAGGTTGCCTCAGTTGTGTCCGACTCTATGTGACCCCATGGACTGTAAGCCCACCAGGCTCCTCTGTCCATGGGATTCTCTAGGCAAGCATACTGGAGTGGTTTGCCATGCCCTCCTCCAGGGGATCTTTCGGGCCCAGAGATTGAATCCGCATCTCTTGTATCTCCTGCATTGGCAGCTGGGTTCTTCACCACTAGCGCCACCTGGAAAGCGCCCTAATTGTCACTATTGGTCCCTTTTACTTTTAAACTCTGTTCAGTTCACAGTTACGCTTTGATCACAGGCTCCTCATCAGCCCAGGCCATCCTCTCTCAAGGTCACTGGAAGTGCTTCTCTACATTTACTTCCAACAGGGCTTTTCACTTTGGGCTACGAAACTGCATTAACAACACAGCCGATCAGGGTCCTCTTTTCCTTCTGGCCAGTAAACCGACCTAGTGTACAGTGTTCATATAATCTTTAGGTACTGGACTCAAAAATCGGGGTTATTGACAGGTGGGTGTTCAAGACCTGGTGTCTTTTTGCTACTGAGAAAATTAAAATCATTTACATACATGCTCAGTCACTCAGTTGTGTCCGACTCTCTGCGACCCCATGGACTGCAGCCCACCAGTCTCCTCTGTCCATGGGATTTCTCAGGCAAAATTACTGGAGTCGGTTGCCATATCCTCCTCCAGGGGATCTTCCTGACACAAGGACCAAATCCAAGTGTTCTGGGTCTCCTGCATTGGCAGGCGGATTCTTTACCACTAAGCAACCACACAACGCATCAGTATATCAGTTATTATTACATGATCTAAATTGTGTTGGATTTGTCTCTATGGTACATCCCCTGACACCTCCAAGTATAACAAGCTTTCCCTACATGAGCTCCGATTCCAACGGTCAGGCCAGGCCCCTGAGGTCGGAGGACGGTGGACAACAGTGGGATCAGTACTCTTCACAGTGCAACTTGGCATCCAAGGTAGGTGCTTATTTATTTCTCAAACAAAAAAACAACAATAAGGAGTTACTTCACTAAACTCTGGGTTACTTCACTAAACTTTAGATACAAATTTGTCTCAAAACAACCTATGACTTAAAACCAAAAGATTCACCTTAATAACAAGTTCAGGGTAGAATCTGTTAGAACATCTAATGTTTTTCTGGCTTCCCTGGTGGCTCAGACAGAAAAGCGTCTGCCTGCAATGTGGTAGACCTGGGCTCGATCCCTGGGTCGGGAAGATCCCCTGGAGAAGGAAATGGCAACCCACTCCAGTACTCTTGCCTGGAAAATTCCATGGACTGAGGAGCCTGGTAGGCTACAGTCCATGGGGTTGCAAAGAGTTGGACACGACTGAGCAACTCCACTTCAATGTTCTTCTAGTTTCCTATTTACCCAGGAAGTATTTAGTTTGTTGCATATAGGACATAATATTGGAATTCTTTCCTCTGTATTGTGTAGTTTAAAGCTTTCTATCGGTTACTGTTTTGTTTATGCACACTTTGGCTCTCTCCTTGTGAATTAATTTCAAATGTATTGCATTTTGCTATTAGCTTTTTTTTCACTTTCAACTGATGTATTTATTTTGTCTGGAAAAAGTGAAAGTCGCCCAGTCGTGTCCGACTCTTTGTGACCCTGCGGACTATACAGTCCATGGAATTCTCCAGGCCAGAGTACTAGAGTGGGCAGCCTTTTCCTTCTCCAGGGGATCTTCCCAACTCATATCTCCTGCATTGCAGGCAGATTCTTTACAAGTTGAGCCACAAGGGAAGCCCAAGAATACTGGAGTGGGTAGCCTTATCTCTTCTCCAGCGAATCTTCCTGACCCAGGAATTGAACCTGGGTCTCCTGCATTGCAGGCGGATTCTTTACCAACTGAGCTATCAGGAAAGCCCTATTTTTTATTTTGCCTGGACTGCTACATAAAAATCCATTAACATACAGTCTACATTATGATTAGTTTTTCAGGTGCCAGCACTCTCTGAAAAGCAACACTGCTATTTGCATTTATAGTATCACATAAAAGGAATATAGTTCTATATTCATCAGTACATTTGTTGCATTTTTCTATTTGCTGTGTCCATATATTTATTTTTAACCATATAGTTTTACACCTTTTGCCCAGAATTGTTGGGATATTGCTACATCTACAGATTATGATTTTTGTGTTGGTTCTAATAAATGGAATGACCTTTTTATGAGTAAAATAATGTTTCTCCTATAAAACCACAATAAAATCACTTTCAAAAGTTAAGCGTGATTTAAAAAATACTGAATTTTCCCCTCAAATCTGGGAGTGTTTTGTAGTCAAGCATGTCTCTAAGCATCTCTTCAGTACGTGCAGAAACAAATGCTACCACTTTTACTTTCATTTGTTGAATGTTTAATCACTTCTGGGTGATTGCCTGTGAGAGACACCCCCACTTCAAAAGCCCTACAGTCCAAACCTCTTCCTGGCACATCTTAAGAACCAACACTCACAGTAATTCACACAACACATGCATGTGTGGAGTGTTCCAGAAGCACAGGCTGCTTTGCATGTTTTATCATCAGGGTTTCCACCCCGGTGTTTTTCTAACCAGACATCTGATGGCAGGAATCAGACAGCTGTAACTTTAACATTTTAAGTAAACCCACTTGTGAAACACTGTCCCACAAAGTGGAAGAGGATCATTTATCCTAGAAATTTTTGCCACACTTTGACTGGAGTTCTTAAGCAGCTGCAATGTGTGATGGTGACTTTTACTTAGTGATTAAAAAAAAAATTCCCAGTTTAAATTTGCTTGCATTTAGCACATTTTTGTGTTTCTTTAAAATCATTTTTACTTCTGCTTCAAATTCAGGCACACTCAGAAAGGGGAAAAAGTGATTTGCTTTTATGATGGTGTAATACGGTGCAGAAATGTCACATGCATTTATAATTTGAGATTTATACCACTACCGAATTCCAGAAGAGATCTAAGGTGCTATGTGGAGACATGGGTTTTGTTCTTATCTGGGCGCCTTGAAAATGTAATTTATGCTGGTGTTTTGTCCCATATGTTTACCACTCCTTGGCATTTGGTGATTAATGTCTGTAAGTGGAACAAAACTTATACTGAAGGCATAAAACATCCTCTCATCTGTGAGGTCTTGGCAAGCACTGAGACAACTGCAAGAGGAAATAATTTGAAATTGTACACTAGGCGCAGAAGAGCTTAATGGCCATTTTAATTTTAAAGAGGAACTCAAACCAAAAGATAACTCTGTGTGTGTGTGTGTGTGTGTGTGTGTGTGTGTGTTCAGTCCAGTCCAACTCATTGCAACCCCATGGACTGTAGCCAGCCCGACTCCTCTGTCCATGGGATTCTCCAGGCAAGAATACTGGAGTGGGTTGCCATTTCCTTCTCCAGGGGATCTTCCCGACCCAGGGATTGAACCTGAGTCTCCTGCATTGGCAGGTGGACTCTTTACCACTGCTCCACCTGGGAAGCCCTTTACAAGCTAAAATATAAAGTCACGTTTTAAAGGGTATTTCCACCAAGAACTGTCCAGGCCTTCCCCTCTGCACTCTCTGTGCAAGTCACACTTGATCCCCGGCGTCCCTCTGGGAAAAGGAAACACAACACAAGCCAAGAAGGAAGGGCCATGCCAGCACACCATTCCCGGTCCATTTAGGAATGAGGTGACAACTTTACACATTTTCATTTGCATGGTGTCATATCTAAAGACCAGGGGAAAAGATCAATCAGACAAGTTTGACAGCGTGTAAACAATGCACCTTTTACATTAATCTCTCTTCCTAATCTGGTGTTACATGTAGGGTAGTAAAATAAGGGGGAGGGGGAGGAAGAGGAAGGTAAGGCTGAAGAAGGAAAGACTGCAACAGACCTCCGTGCTGGGGCTGGGAGGCAAGGGACTCACCACACATCTCATGGGTTGGCTGATGGTGGACAGCTGGTTTTCAACAGGATAACTGTGCTTCGGCTCAGTCATTTCCTTTGGCAGAAAGACGAGCAGCGTCCTCACCACTCCTCCACTCCGTTTCTGTGCCACCCTCCCTGGCACCTCCGTGTGTCCCTGCTTCCTCTGGCTACTCCTCTGGGACACAGCCCGGCTCCTACCAAGTCAGGGGAGGAGGCACAGACACAGAAGCAGAAGCAGCTGTGTGGAGGGAGGGAGGAAGTGTTGGGTCAACGCTAGAGGCTCCTCTCTGCAAGTCTGGCCAGCCTGCAGCACTGGGTGGGGACCGTGGGCCTGGCCATGGAGCATCGGGAGGCGTGCCTACCGGGGAAATCAGCGTCACCTGTGCTTATTACAGACTCAACTTCCTGGGCTCTCCCATGGGCCACGGAAACAGCAACCTCTGTGGGCGAGGCCCAGGAATCTGAATTCCTCATCACCTCCTGAAATGATCTGGATGACCCAGATCTGACACCCACCGGGCGCTCATCTGGACTGTCTCTTGCTGACCATTTGGCACTGACACTACGGTTCCAAGGTCACTTGAATTTGTGCTGCTTTATCCCCTCTGAAGAGAAGAAACCCCGAGTCACAGATGTCTGACGAAACTCTCTGAGAGACCGCCCTCCTCAGCGCTGACATCCGCAGCATCCTGTCTTGGCAGGCACGGCATGCAGGTGCAGCCGGGTCATGGCCTGATGGCCGCCGGGCTGGGAGCAGAGCTGGCCCCACCGCAGCCCAGCAGCTGCACCCTGCTCGCTGTCACGAGGAGGCTCCTGGGATGGGCAGTGAGGCAACCGGCCACGGGACTCACAGGCAGGCCATGGCCAGCAGATGGGTACTAGACAGAGGCAGGGAGAATCAGGTCAGGCTGGCAGGAGAACATGGGGGAGGACATCGGGACTGTCAGGAAGCAGAGGCAGGAGCACGCTGGGTCAGAGTAAGCCAGGAGTCCAGCAGGTCAGAGACAGAGTCTGCCTTCCTGAGGGAGAGCAGAGCTCTGCAGAGCGACCTGCACTGCTGGACCTCTGGGGCATTCCGGGGGAGGCAGGAAGTCTGCCACCCTGAGAAACTACTGACGTGAGGGCCTGGAAATACAGCCAACCCTCTGAGACAAGCCAAATCCTTCTCGGAGAGTCCTTTCTTCAGGGCTCAGAGTGTAACAAAATGTTAACAGTCTCTCTGGACCTCAGTTTTCTCATCTGTAAGATGTGGGTGCTGAGCTGAAAAACCTCTACATTATCTTCTAGCTCTGTTTCTACAGAAACCAAACAAAATATTGGGCTGACCACAAGGTTCACTTGGGTTCTTCTGTAAGATGTCATGGAAAAACCTGAAAGAGCCTTTTGGCTAACCCAATAAATAAATGAGACAGGAAACAATGAAAAGAAATTTTTACACAAGATAGGAGGGGAGGCAGAATTTTCTGCAGAGGTGAGAGTCACTCAATGGAGGAAGGAAAGCCTGGCTAAAGGAAATTAAGAGCCAGATAAATGGGGCAAGGATAGGAGGGATGTGCCCAGAGTTCAAGGTCCACACTGGATCTGGTACCACAGGAAAAGGTGAGGCTCAGCTTGTGACCGTCTATGGTCAAGTCACAAACCAAACTGCTCAGTGCAGCCACTTCGAAGAACATCGTCCAAGCAAAATGACTCATGGTCCTCAACCTACTTTCAAGACAACATTGTCACTTATGTAAAAGACGCCCATGGCAGTATTCACTTTGCTCAAATCCTCAGCAGTGTTGCGCACTCACCTTTCAAATAGCAGGCACGCTGTCCACAGTATTTTTTTAGTTTATTTATTTTTAACTGAAGGATAACTGTTTTACAATACTGTGCTGCTTTCTGTCATACATCAACATGAGTCAGCCACAGGTACACATATGTCCGCTTCCTCTTAAAACTCCCTCCCACCACATCCCCCCTCTCTGGGTGGTCACAGAGTCCCAGTTTGAGTCCCCTGAGTCATAGCCCATTGGCTATCTATAAGGGAGTGTATATGTATTTTTTGAAGTCTGAATAAATGGAAAGAAAATTCCACGTACATGTTCTGTGCTGCACCTTCGAGTTGCCCGGAGCCCCTCAGTTTCCCGCGTGTTGCTAGTTTCCCCGGGCAGAGAGCTGCTTCTGGTGGAGCTACTGAGCCCTCCAGGCAGGTGGCACTGGGTTCCTTCAGCAGGGACACAGCTCTAAGGGACAGGGCCTGAGGAGTGCTCCTTCTGCTGCATCTTAGCCCCCAGGGACCTAGAGACTCAGCCGGGAATGAGGCCTCCTCACGGCCGTGCACAGAACCCTTCTTCTGGAGCTTTACTTTGCCCTGGACTGGACTGTGCAAAACCTCGGCACCATCTCTCTCCTCAGACACAGTGGCCGACACCCCCTCTCACCCTCAACTCTCTCCTCTACAGCTCCTGGCAACACTGAGAGCTTTGTCCCTGTCCATCCTGGGGTTTAGAGGACCAGGCTGGGCCCTCGCTCCGTGAGTTTCATGAGCGCACCCAAGTTTGCTCATGGAATGCAGCCCCCATCCCGGCTGCGCCACCCTTGCCTCGGTCACAGAAACGGGCTTGAGGAGAGTGGAGGGAGAAAGTCACTTCTCACCGTTTTAGAATCCTGATTCTAGCACAGTGGGGCTGCACACACTTTTATAGAACTGAGTATCCCTAATGGACAGAAAGAGGACGCATTTCCTCTTAGAAAGCTTTCCGAGATGGCTGCTGAACTAATGCTGAAGAGCTGAAGCAGACTCAAAAGCAAAGTCTTTCACAGGTGTGGGAATAAAAGGGCGAGACCTAGCAGGTACTTTCTTGTGAACTGAAAAGCAGCCTTGTCCTCTCTGCTTTGGCTTCCCTCGTGGCTCAGACGGTAAAGAATCTGCCGGCAATGCAGGAGATCCGCGTTTGATCCCTGGGTCAGGAGGATCCCCTGGAGTACGACATGGCCACCCACTCCAGTATGCTTGCCTGGGAAATTCCATGGACAGAGGAGCCTGGAGGGCTACAGTCCATGGGGTCGCAAAGAGTCAGACATGACTTAGTGACTAACACACACACAGAGACACCACCGCTACCATCCATAGTACTCGTTTCTCTTCAACTTTGTCCTTACTGGAAATTATATATTTTTAAAAATTTTTTGACAGTTTTCAAGTTCACAGTTGGTTCTTTTTCATTGCTACTTGTACCTGTTTCGTTTCTTATTTTTACTTAATGGAGTTTGTTTTAAAAAAGTTATGCTTTACTTTTTGAGCACATTTAGTGTACTTATTTAAAGGTTTGGCCAAAAATATTCTACAAAATTGAGTCTATAAAATACTCTACAACGTTTCAGTGGCTGACTTTTGTTGGCTGTCTTTTTCCACATTAGATTTCAGAACGAGTTTGTCTTCCTCACACTAGCAGAGGTGCCACTGCTTTCTCCTGCCCTCGGGAGTACGAAGGCACGTTGAGCCAACAGCAATAGCAGCTGGAAACAGCAGGGCCCTGCAAGCCGGCAGGAGCGGGCTCACTGCCTCATGTTCCCTGAACCCTCAGGCTGCTTTTTGAGATGCTCGGCTTGAGGAAGAAGGTGAACATGTTTTCCTTTGTTGTTGAGTGTCTTCATGATGAGGGAGTGCCCCACTTCACGTGCCTTAGTGCCCTGAATCTGGCTCCTGCCACATGTGTGATGGAGAACTTTTGAGTCCTTCATCCTGAGTAACCTCACCTCCTGGGTGCCCAGACCCAGAGCCCAGCAGGCTTTTGGTTTCAGCCAGCCTCACCCCTCTGCACTTCCATTCTATCTTTGGTCTAGGATGGCATTTCTCTTGTTTTAAATTCTGGCTAAGGTCTTTCATTTCTCTCTTTAAATATGTTCCCCATTACTGCTATACTTTACTTCTTATTTCTCTATTGGTGACCTCAAAGAGTGAACACATGACTATACCTCCAAAAGTGTGGTTATGTTTCTGCATTAACTTATGCAAATCCTGCTATGCCTGCATGCATTTTACAAAGATTTGTTAGTTCTTTAATGTGCAATTCATTGTTCTAAGTTCTATGTGAGTGTGTATATGTGGGGGGAGGCAGAAAACGTTTTGACTTCTAGGTCCTTTTAATTTAATATGGGATTAACTCTTATATTCAAATAACTATAACACGGACCGTGCATATCATCTTCTGAACCAAAAATCAGGATGCATAGTCTAATTGTAATCGTAATTATCATCTTCCTATGCTGAAGTTGAAACTCCAATACTTTGGCCACCTCATGCGAAGAGTTGACTCATTGGAAAAGACCCTGATGCTGGGAGGGATTTGGAGCAGGAGGAGAAGGGGACGACAGAGAATGAGATGGCTGGATGGCATCACCAACTCAATGGGCATGAGTTTGAGTAAACTCCGGGAGTTGGTGATGGACAGGGAGGCCTGGCGTGCTGCGATTTATGGGGTTGCAAAGAGTCGGACACGACTGAGCGACTGAACTGAACTGAACTGAATCAGTTTCTTCATCTAGAAAACTTTGACAATAATAACACCTACTACTTTGAGTAATTTTCAGGATTAAATAATACAATCTAAGTAAAGCACTTATTTAGCTCAGTATCTGGCACAAAGAAAGAACTCAGTGACACGAGCTATCATTATCTTGATAGGCAGAAAGCCAGGCTCAATCGCCATGAGTTTGTGTGTGTGTGTGTGTGTGTGTGTGTGTGTGTGTGTAGTAGTCTCCTAGGCAAACTATTTTCATTTAGAAAATTTTCCTCTCTAAGTCAGAATGAGAGAAACAACATCACAGGATATCATTTATATGTGGAATCTAAAAAAAGTGGCACAAATGAACTTACTTACAAAACAGAGTTATAGATACAGAAAACAATCTTTAGGTCCTGGAGGGAAAGTGGGGGAGGGATAAAGAAGGCGATTGGGACTGACACATCCACATTGCTAGATATAAAAGAGGTAATTCACGAGGACTCGCCATTCAGCATAGGGCACTCTACTCAGTCCTCGGTGATGACATATATGGGAAAGAGAACACCTAACAAAGGGTAGATACATGTACAACTGATTCACTTTGCTGTACAGTAGAAAGTAACAACATTGCACTCAACTGTACTCTAATGAGAATTAAGAAACAAATGAAAAAACTTTTAAAAACTAATTTTTTTTTTCTCTCCAGTTCTTGCCATCCTTGTGTGTCCCCTTCAGCATTGATTCCTGTGCATCGTAATCTCTGCCAGGGAGGGACTTCCAGCAGAATTACACACCCATGTTAACACAGGGAAGAGGCTGGTTTGTTCTGAAAGGGCTCCCCTATGAAGGTGGGAGCTCACCATCCCCTTTTTGGGTGAAACCAGGGATAGCTTCCTGGGGCTCAGAAACAGGGTCCTGAGACAAAGAGGGTGCTGGGGGTGGGCAGAGGGTAGGAAAGGAAGGAAGAAAATCAGGGAGAATGACTTCTCTCTGAGAAAGTCTCTGAAAAGTGACCAAAGGGAACTGTGAAGAGAGACTTTTAGGCCATCCTCTTGGTTCCAAGAGGAGCTGTGACTGGCGGGATTCCTTATGCCAACAGGCTACCCTTGGACCCTGCAGAAATGACCGAGTCTTGTTAGTTCTTTCAAACACACAAGTGTGGTCCCAAGTCTGGTGCCTGGGGGCAGCAGACCCTGGACCACCGCAGGCTGACAGGGGAGAAGGCAGTGCCCGTCCGATGCATCTCCATAACTTGTGTGGGATATCTGGGCCCAAGAAGTGTTCTGGGAGTGGATCCTTCACAAAATATTTAAAGTGGAGGCTCTTCTGGAAAATCTAAGATGAATAGACACTAAGAGTGGAGTAGATGGCACAGAAACCACTGGACAGGAGAGGGGAACAAGGGCAGCTCCCCTACGATCACAAAGGCCTGTGGGTGTCATTCATGAGGTCTCTCTAAGAGAATTCAGCAACTGAAAACTGGAATGGGTGATGTGCCAAGCACTCAGAGCTCAGTTTTACTTATTTTTCCTGTTTTACAACCACAAAGACAGTTGAAAAGAGAAATAATGTTGGCTGCTGGCCTGTTTTACTGATGAAAATGAGATGGCTGTGGAGGAGGTAAAGGCCTGGACACATGGCCAATTGCCCCTGGGGTCATGCTTAACGAGTCAAGTTCATTTGGGTGAACACAGAAGAAAAAAAAAAAAAAAAGCAAGCTTGAATGTAGTCCAAGATTTAGAATGGATTTAAAGAAAAAAGTCAACCAGTCATGCTCATTTTTCATAATCTCAGTGTAATAGCAAGAATATTTCTGATGTACCTGAGCTTCCATAAATTAGAACAACACTTCTGAGCAGTCGCCTTATTTCAGTAGAAAGCAGGCAGCGTTAAGACTCATTTTTAGAAGTTCTCTTGGATTTGGTGAGGGGTAGATAGGAAGTGGTAACAGCTCTGGGTTTTGCTGAGCCCCCTTCTGAGAATGTTTATTGAGGGCCCTATATCCCCAGGTGGGTTTCCCTGGTGGCGCAGTGGTAAAGAAGCCGCCTGCCAATGCAGGAGACTCAGGTTCAATCCCTGGGTCAGGAAGAGCCCCCGGAGGAGGAAATGGCAACCCGTTTCAGTATTCTTGCCTGGAGAATCCCATAGACAGAAGAGCCTGGTGGGCTACAGTCCAGGGAGTCACAAAAGAGTCAGGCATGACTTAGCAACTAAATAACAACATACCCCGAGGCCAAGTCCCAAGACCTCCCCAAGTGTGGTGTGGTTTCCTTGTCCCTCAGATGCCAGATGCTGACATGCGACTTCATTAGTACACTCATGTCAAGAGCTGAAGAACATTTTCATTTCCTCCAAAATTTCTCTTCTCCCCAACGTTGCAAATGAGAAAATACAGAGGGAGTTTTCTGCTTTCTAGAATTTTGCAGGAGTGATGCCCCAGTGCCTGGGAAGATCTGGAACAGGGTTTGGCTGCCAGGCTGGGCACAGACAGGCCCATAAGGCTTCTAGGGACTTGGTCAGGGGAGAGGGGGCTGTGCTTGGGGCTTCAGTGTTCGAGTTCAGTTTTATGTTTTACTCCAGATTTTCAAAGATGTGAAGGTCCCACCCAAATGAAGCATGGCCGTTCCAGTCAGTCTCAAATGGAGGAGAGAGACTGAAACATCGTGACCGTGAGGGATCAGAGATGCAGGTCTGAGGCCACGAAACCCCTGGCTCTGCCAAACCCAAACTTGAAGCAGAGCAGTACTGAGGTGCTTTCGGCCAAACCCAGGCCCAGAACACCTGCCCAGATATGTGAGGTGGCTTAGAATTGATCTCAAATTTGATCTGTTTCTCTACATTACCTCAAATACTGATACAGCGTCAAAAGAGAACCAAGCCTCAAGCTGGATGACCAAGGTTTCCTATTGGAAAGAAGGTCATCTTTCCACTCAACCATTCTAACTGAAGGGTCTTTCACAGCATTATGTTCAGGTCACAGAAATCACAGGATCAGTGTTTAAAAACAGGTTTCTTGGGGGCTTCCCTGGTGGCTCAGTGGTAAAGAATCCACCTGCCAAAGAAGGAGACATGGGTTCGATCCCTGGTCTGGGAAGATCCCACATGCCTGTGTGCCACAACTATTGAGCCTGTTCTCTAGACCTCAAACGCCTCAATTACTGAAGCCTGCATGCCTAGAGCCCATGCTCTGCACCAAAAGAAGCCACCGTAATGAGAAGCCCACACACCATAACTCGAGAATAACACCCATTCTCTGCAGCTAGGGAAAAGCCCACACAGCAACGAAGACCCAGGACACTAAATAATATATATATATATATATATATATATATATATACGCTAAAGCTTCATTCTAGACAACACACTCCCTTTAAAGAAAAACATGTTTTTCAGTGTTTTTAAAAGTGTCACAATCCATTAATAACTGCAATTTGTTAACTGTCCTGATTTCTTCACTTTTCCTCTTCACTGCTCCATTTTACATTCACTGTTCTCAATCCTATCTTTTTCAGAGTTGCCTTAATTTCCTACTTGCTTGCCACTTTTTGAGTACTATGGCATTTTGATGATGTCTTTGGTTCTGTATCTTATTCCTGTGTTGAAGGCTCCGTGTCCTTTCATGATTTATCATTTTGGAAAAATAGGCTTTGATATTTTCCACCTCTTTCTTTTTTCTTTAACATTACTTGCTACCTCATGTTTTTAGAATGATGCTTTTGCCAGATCTCAAGTACTGCCAAAAGGAATCAATTAACATTTTCTCTAGACTTTATCTTGGAAATAAAAAGATAATAAATAAACTTCTCCAAGCTACAAAATAGAACATAAGATTCTCCTTGTATTCACTATAGTCAATTCAGGTTTTGTATTTGAAAATAACCTCTAGATACAAAGGAAATTTCTAAACAAAAGAAGGCTATTAAGAAAAAAACTCAAGAATTACTTTCTATAGTTAGTCACACAATACAGGAGAATAATCATGTGGTAGCCAGACTATTAGAGGAATACTTTCTTTCTTTCTTTCTTTTTTTTTTTTTACTGGTTTAGACTATACAAAAACTCTGCCACTTAAAATAATACTGTCTTGTCTGAATGAGTGAAAGCAGAATATTCTTGACTGCATTAAAACAAACATGAGCTTTTCATGCTTATGCTTCCATACCCTGCTTGCAGATGTCAGGAAAAGTAATTACTAAAATTTATAGTGAAAGAATGGAGGTCTTATTACATGGAATTCCCACATCCTCATCTGTGATAAGATCTCCTGTGGTATGGTGTCCTTAGAAAAGCCTTTGTAAGGAATCCAGGTTGCAGAATAAATGCTGATGTTAAACCCAACTAACTACAAGGTAAAAACATTAATGAGAAGTGGTCTGCTTAGTTTTTCCTCTGTAGTGTTATTTTAATACCAGAAGTTTAAAGGCAGTTTCTTTTTCCTTCATGAGTATCCAGAAGCTATAAAATAAGACATTTACAACAGAGAAGGTTTATCACCGAAGTCACATGTGCTCCTGGGCTCAGCTGCTCAGTCGTGTCCGACTCTTTGGGACCCCATGGACCCCATGGACAGTAGCCCACCAGGCTCCTCTGTCCATGGAATCTTCCAGGCAAATAATACTGGAGAGTGTTGCCATTTCCTACCCTAGGGGATCTTCCTGACCCGGGTATCAAACCTGTGTCCCTTACATCTCCTACATTAGCAGGCAGATTCTTTACCACTGAATCACCTGGGAAACCCAAAGTTTTGTATGGAATTATCCATTTCAAGAGACCTGACATAGTCAGATACTACAGTGATGTTCCTGGACAATTGGAAATTTTTTTGTTTGTTTTGTATAAAACCAACACTATCTCATCTATCCAAATATGCTACAGCCAGGGAGAAATAGGCTTAGAAATATTTGCATCATTAATAACTAGCCACATCTACTTGTAAAGTCTTCAGTGTCTGCAAGATCACCCACTTCAGTCTGCTCTTTATACTTCATTTAAAAAAAAATATTGTCTTTTAACTTCTATTTTTCAAGTAATGTAGGAATATATTCTCTTGAACAATTTAGACATGAATTAAGCTAGTATTCCTCAGCCCTCCATTTCCAACCCTGGTTCCCTACCCAGAAGTAACCACAGTTATTAATTTATTGTATAAAATTCCAGCCCTTTTATTTCTTCAATGCATTTTCATCTATAGCCATACAGTCATCTGATCGACTGGGCCCGAAAGGAATAATGACAAATGTCTCCCCACTCTTCAGGTATTTTTGTGTTGCCTCCAAAGGGGTGGGGGGGCGGGCGGATAAAAAACTAAGCAAAAAATAATGTTTAAATCACTACCAAATTTAATATTGTCAAACTTAGTATTCGAGAACAAGTCATTACATCTGAAAAGACTGGGTTCCCCTCACTTCACAAATGTTCCCAAATAGAAATGACAGTCATTGAAAAATCATGGCTAACTGCAAATTAAATAAATTGCTTGTAACCAAATTTTTTCACAAGCAAAATTAGAAAAATTCTTTCTCTTTTTGCAATAAAAATTTACATTTAATTTGAGAAATACATTCCAAATGAGGTGGAGCAGTGTCTTCAATATTTAAGATTGGTTAGGGCCTACAAATTTCTTAAATCAGCCCTATACAAATATAGAGCATTATTTAGGGTAAGTTTTTTTTTTTTTTAACTTGCTTTATTCATGCAAATGGCTTAGGGATTTTAAATATGAGGAGATCTATATCCCTATGGTAGCGTTGTAATTGAGAATTCATATTTCACAATGCCCATGGGGAAGGGGAGGGTGTGATGGTGGGTAGTTATCAATGGGAATCAGTGGACAAGATTGGTATTCAAAAGACTACCAAGCACAAGCAAGATGAAGAACTGTGTGATTACAAATAAAAGCCCTGAAAAAAGCAAGTATCACAGCACACAGCAGGCAGCCTACAGCGGGGAGAACCCACCGCACAGCAGATGGACTCACCCGGTCACTCGCTCACTCCACCAGTCCATGCTGCTGAACCCCTGGTGTCTCTCCTCACGGTGCCACGCCCTGGCTTGGAGCTCCAGCACACTTTACAGAGCTACATCACATACACTATGCGCATCACCACGCTATACATGGACTCACCCTCATGGAGCTCAGAGTCTCACCGGGAGGACAGACGTTACACAACAACATGTGAAGACGTATTACAGGGGAAGGAAACAGGGTGTGCTAAGCAATTTTAAGTGTCCGGCAAGGTCCCCTTGAGGCAGGAAAAGTTAAGCCATAACTGAGGGATAAGTCAGATTTTGCCCAGTCACATTCAGGGGTCAATCTGGAATGGGGGGGATAAATGGCAATACAGGCTAAGACTAGCACACGGGAAGTCCTAAAAGCAAGAGGAAAGATGGCCACATGTGATGGAAAACAGGAAAGGAGGCAGAGAAGACAGGCAGATGTCAGGGTTTGGAGGGCCTTGAAAATCTGGTAAGGAGTTAAGTCTTCCATCTAAGGGCAACGGATGGTCTTTGAAGGGTTTTGAGCAGCACTGTGGCCTGGTCAGATCTGTCTCCTAGCAACAGAACTAGAGTGATGATTGTATGATGCATGGATTGGAGAGGAACATCCTGGAGAAGGGAGACCAGTGCAGACGCTGTTACAATAATCTGGATGAGGGACAAAGAAGGTCTGCACAAGGGTGATGGAGAGAAGTTCACTGATTCAAGAGAAAACAAGAGGCAGAAGCACCAGGACTGAGGCTGGGGAGTGAGAGACCAAGCCCGAGTTTCTGACTCCAGAGATGAGAACCAGAGTGGACTAGAAATCATCTTTTTGCCTGACTGGTGAAGGGTATCACCCATTTCTTAGGAGGGGTAAACTAGAGAATGATATTAGAACCTGGTTCTTTGCCTGTAAGTATGAATGGTAAAGAGCATACGCTTTCATTCCAGAGCATAGTTAGTCATTTTCAAGAATATGTTTTCTGTTATTTTTATCATCTTAAAGATGACACTATGTGGCTAAATTTGGGTCTCCCACTTTACAATGGGCTTCCCGTGTGCCTCAGACGATAAAGAATCTGACTGCAATGAGGAAGACCCTGGTTTGATCCCTGGGTCAGGAAGATCCCCTGGAGAAGGACATGGCTACCCACTCCAATATTCTTGCCTGGAGAATCCCATGGACAGAGGAGCCTGGCGGGCTACAGTCCATGGGATCGCAAAGAGTTGGGCACAACTGAGCAACCAGCACTTTCACTTTCACTTTACAGTTGGGCTTCCCAGGTGGCGCTAGTGGTAAAGAATCCACCTGCCAATGCAGGAGATGTAAGAGACTTGGGTTCGATCCCTGGGTTAGGAAGATTCCACTGCAGGGGGAAATGGCAGCCCACTCTAGTATTCTTGCCTGGGAAATCCCATGAACAGAGGAGCCTAGCGGGCTACAGTTCCATGCAGTCACAAAGAAGTGAACATGATGGAGTGACTAACACTTTTTCACTTTTTTTTGAAAGTAAAATGAAGCAAGTAATGTCTGCCCTTCTAAGCTCAGGGCACTGTAATGAGAATCACGGGCAATTACACACGTGAAGTCAAAATAGAGAACGTATCCAAATAGCAACAACGTCTCCTTACCTCAGAGTTCCATATCAGTGCTCATGCAGTTCTGCTTACCCGTAACCGTAAAGTGTGTGCTCAGTTATGTCCTGCTCTCACGCCCCCAGCTCACGTAAGAGGTCGGAAAGGACCTGCTGGGAGAGGAGCGGCTGCTGTGGGTGCCTGACTCAGAGAGGCCGGGAGGAGGCAGACACACCAGACTGGGTCAGGAGAGGCCGCAGACCAGAGGCAAAGCTCCTGGTATCTGTGCTGAGAGGCAAGGCAGATGCACCAGGCTGGGTCAGGAGAGAGAGACCCGCAGACCAGAGGCAAAGCTCCTGGTGTCTGCGCTGAGAGGCAAGGCAGATGCACCAGGCTGGGTCAGGAGAGAGACCCGAAGACCAGAGGCAAAGCTCCTGGTGTCTGCGCTGAGCCGGCACAGGCATTGTTTGTCAAACGACACCCAAATGGGCTCAGAGAAACAAGCATGTGTTTTGAAATGACTACATGTTCACTCTGAGGAGCAGTGTTACCTTAGGCGCCTCATTTTGAAAATGGGTGTCTCTACGCAAGGTTGGAGGTGAGCAAGGAGTCTGGGTGTCCCCACAGGGCCGGGACTCAGCCCGTGTGACCTCAATGAGCTGCACCACCAGCTGAACTTGAGTCTGAACCTAAGCTCCCCCTCCAGGGGCACTAGTCCTGACCACCAGCTTCCCCATTTCACCCCGGGGTTTCTCAGCAAACCTGTAACTGAATGAGGGCTCTTTTAGGGCCACGGGCATACTCATTAAGGTAGTTTTCCGAAATTCTGTTTTTAACAAAACAATTCTATTCACATAGCTCAAAGTGAGTGTGTGTGTGTGTGTGTGTGTGTGTGTGTGTGTGTGTGTGAACACATGTGCATGCATGTATGCTGCTTGAGTTTTTGCATTTTTGCCTTGATTTTTAAAAAATGACTACTTATACAAGTAAGAGATTCGACTGACTTTCTCTAGTGGAAAAAACTGTTTCAGCCAAAAGCATTTAGTTTAGAACATATGCAATATATTACATCTCTTACACAGCAGGCCATGTAAAAAATAAATGATAGACTGCATGTTCTAAATTAATGAAATCCTTTTTATGAAAAAGCCTTTTCCTGAGCACATGCTCTTCTGTATTATGTACGAAAGGTCCCAATCAAGTTACCACTACTATTTTAAGAATTGTCTCAAATATATAGGCAATTCAGAGTCTCTAAACTGAAGAAAAAAGGTTTCCTTCCTCCTAGTCTTTCCTTCTGAGTTTTTTGGGAAGACATTTCGGAATGGCTTGGTGACAATTTTGCTTGGAGAGCATTCCATGGTCAATTTAGCGTGCATAAATCTTGTTGCTTTTTCTATTTTTAAAATGTCAAGTCAATTACTGTCTTCTGAAGCTGCCAAGCCTGCTAGTAGTGCACACTTGTGCCATCTCTTCTTGGCCCCTGTGGGTCCTGGATAAGAATAAAGGGATTGGTCCATGTGGCTCTCCCAGTGTCTCAAGTCTGGAGGCACAGTGATGCTACCCGCCATGCATGTTCCACACAGGAGACAGGAAGACTGGGCTCAGTGGTCCGTAGAGAGATGCTTGACATGGAACTTTGATTCTACACCAAAAGTCTTGGAGCTGGCAGTCTTTGAGCTGCCCACAGAAAGTTTGTTTTGTCCACACAGTGCTTTTCTTTTAAAATTTAATTTATTGCCAACATTTTAATATTGTGATATTTTTATATTAAAGTTTGGATTTCAGCCTTTCAAGAAAAATCAGAAGATCTAGATACATGGGGTCTCCATTCCCCCATGGGAACAACCACCCTGTCTAGATGAGGCCCATGTTCTTTCCTCTATGAGGCCCCATTCCTCATGAAAGTGAAAGTTGCTCAGTTGTGTCCGACTCTTTGTGAGCCCATGGACTCTATGGAGTCCATAGAATTCTCCAGGCCAGAATACTGCAGTGGGTAGCCATTCCCTTCTCCAGGGGATCTTCCCAACCCAGGGATCAAACCCAGGTCTCCTGCATTGCAGGTGGATTCTTTAGCAGCTAAGCCACAAGGGAAGCCCAAGAATGCTGGAGTGGGTAGCCTATCCCTTCTCCAGGGGATCTTCCTGACCGAGGAGTCTAACAGGGGTCTCCTGCATTGCAGGCAGATTCTCTACCAGCTGAGCTATCAGGGAAGCTCTAGTTACGAGTAATATTTTCACCATGGGGCTTGCACTGTTGTATTTCTCACACCAGACTGGCTTGCTATTTATGTTCATCTATAAGCATTTAAATTTGTGACTCCTGTTCTAGTACATTTTATTTTAAAACCCTGATTTGGCTTTAATTTACTTGCTATAAACTAACAAGAACTAAGTTCCTGTCCTGTAGACTTTACATGCAAGCATAATCACTCATTCAACCTTTCTTGAGAACTTGCTGTGTTCAAGGCATTGTGCTCTAGGGACTGGGATACAACACAAAATTACCCCAGTCCCTGCCTTCATGATTTTACAGTCCAACTATAATATCATTATCACAATAATATGATAACCACAGTCCAACTCAATTATAAAAATGGCAATATATTTGCTATGGGGAGGTAAATGGTTTATACAGGAAAGGGGAAGACAAAACCTTAATACTACGTAAAACAACCAAGGAAAGTTTCCAACCATGAGACATGCTCTCTGCTCTTGGGGTGAGTGGATGCTGTGATGCTTCAGGTACACTAGCGTTGCTGAGCTGAGAGATGTCATGCAGGAATCACCTGTAATACTTACTTTCTGAGATCAGAGTTCTACCGTGAAGCTACAGTGAACCATCCTTTGATGGCTGTGACGTCATCTCCTGGTACCACAGGGCCTCCAGACTGTCTTCAGGAGCAGGTGTCACTGTGCTCTTCTGCATCACCGGGCAAGCCCCTGGTCTCTCTGGGCCTCACCAGCCCCTTCTGGAAATGATCTCTAAGGTCTCTTCTAGCTCTCAGACTGATGATTATGTATGAAAGGGCTAAAAACACATAAGAAAGGATTCCGATTTCAACAGGACACCAAAGAATCTTTGAAGAATGGGTTAAGTTTGGTTAAGAAGAAGTTTTAAAGTCTGGGTCTAGGAATTTGAGGATTTAGTTTACTGGAGAGAACTTAAGAGAGTATCCTTGGTTGGAGATGAGAAAAAAGGCAAAGACACGAAACGTGGGTCACAATAATAAAGGAAGAGGCAGACCAGAGGGCACCAGGCAGAAGCAAAACAGAAGCTCCGAGTGAGGCCTGTAAACTGAAGGCATTGTATCCTAAGGTAGAGAACTCAGTCTTCATACAGTAAGAAGGATTTAGGTTGTATTTTAAGATGATTATTTAGACAACTATATAGACCAGTCTATAGACCACCACCACCACCCCCAACATCACTGACTGTTTTCAAAGTCATTTAGCACCTGGGCAAAGTCTCTTCAGTTCTTATGCAACAACGGCCTATAGCCTTCAGGTCTTAAAAGACTTAGTCACAACCTAACATCAACTGAGCAGACAGAAACTGTGATTGAAATAAAAGTATAATTGTAAATTACAAAGATGAGCCAATACTTATCCACCTCAAACTATTCCAAAAAACTGAAGAGTATGGAAACACTCCCATGTTTCTATAGGACCACTATGACCCTGATACCAAAACCAGACAAGGACACTAAAAAAAGAAGAAAACTACATGATCAGCTCAATAGACAGAAAAATCATTTGATAAAATTCAATATCCATTCATGAGAGAATGCCAAATGCTAACCACTAGACCACCAGGGAGCATCTAACATTCAGTCATGATAAAAACTCATTCTTACCCAAGTTGGTATAAAGGGACATATCTCAGCATAATAAAGACCGTCTATGACAAACTCACAGACACCGCACACTCAGTGACAAGACGAAAGCCTTTCTTTTGGCTCTGTCTTCAAAGACAAAGAAAGGCAACAATAAACAAAGTGAAGTGAAGTGAAAGTTACTCAGTCGTGTCCGACTCTTTGTGACCCCATGGACTACACAGTCAGTGGAATTCTCCAGACCAGAATACTGCAGTGGGTAGCCAGTCTCTTCTCCTGGGATCTTCCCAATTCAGGGATTGAACCCAGGTCTCTTGCACTGCAGGCAGATTCTTTACCAGCTGAGCCACAAAGAAACCCAACAATAAACAAATGGGACCTAATTAAACTTAAAAGCTTTGCACAGCAAAAAAAAAAAAAAACCCATCAACAGACCGAAAAGACAACCTACTGAATGGGAGAAAATATTTGCAAATGATACGACCAAGAAGAGGTTAATATCCAAAATCTAGAAATAGCTCATACAACTCAATATCAAAAAAACTAACAACCTAATTTTAAATGAGCTGAAAACCTGAATAGATATTTTTCCCAAAGAAGATATTCACATGGCCAACAAGCACATGAAAAGATGTTCAGTATCGCTAATCATGAGAGAAATGCAAACCAAAACCACAATGAGATATCACCTCAGAATGGCTATCATCAAAAAGACCACAAATAACAAATGTTGGTGAGGATGTAGAGAAAAGTAAACCCTCGTATACTGCTGGTGGGAATGTAAACTGGTGCAGCCACTATGGAAAACAATATTGAGGCTCCTCAAAAAACAAAAATTGTACTGCCATATGATCCAGCAATTCCACTCCTGTGTATATATCTGAAGAAAACTAAAATACTAATTGGAAAAGATACATGAACTCCAATGTTCATAGCATTATTTTTAGTAGCTAAAATATTGAAGCAACCTGACATCCATCAACAGGTGAATGGATAACAAGATGTGAGATATATATATATATATATAGAGAGAGAGATAGAGAGAATATATATATGATAGAATACATATATATAGAACTGCCATAAGACCCAGCAATCCCACCACTGGGCATACACACTGAGGAAACCAGAATTGAAAGAGACATGTGTATCCCAATGTTCATCGCAGCACTGTTTACAATAGCTAGGACATGGAAGCAACCTAGATGTCCATCAGCAGATGAATGGATAAGAAAGCTGTGGTACATATACACAATGGAATATTACTCCACTATTAAAAAGAACGCATTTGAATCAGTTCTAAGGAGGTGGATGAAACTGGAGCCTATTGTACAGAGAGAAGTAAGTCAGAAAGAAAAACACCAATACAGTATATTAACGCATATATATGGAATTTAGAAAGATGGTAACGATGACCCTATATGCGAGACAGCAAAAGAGACACAGCTATAAAGAACAGACTTTTGGACTCTGTAGAAGAAGGCGAGGGTGGGATGATTTGAGAGAATAGCATTGAAACATATACATTACCATGTAAAACAGATCACCAGTCCAAGTTCGATGCATGAAACAGGGCACTCAAAGCCGGTGCACTGGGACAACCCTGAGGGATAGGATGGGGAGGGAGGTGGGAGGGGGTTTAGGACAGGCGACACATGTATGCTCATGGCTGATTCATGTCAATGTATGGCAAAAACCACTACAATATTGTAAAGTAATTAGCCTCTATTAAAATAAATGAATTAATTTTAAAAAAAGATTATACAAAAAAGATGTGATATATATACAGAATATATATGATAGAATATTACTCAGACATAAAAAGAATGAAATTCTGCCATTTGCAACAATGTGGATAGACCTAGACAGCATTATGCACAGTGAAATAAGTCAGATAGAAAGAGATAAACACACTATGTTATCACTTATATGTAGAATCCTCCCAAAATATGAATGTATATAACAAAACAGAAACAGACTCACAGATATAGAGACCAAACTAGCAGTAGCCACTGAGAAGAATGAAGGAGGGAGGGGCAAGAAAGGGGTATGGAATTAAGAGGTCCAGACTACTATGTAGAAAAAGATAAGCAACAAGAATATACTGTATAACAGGAAAATACAGCCACTGTTTTGTAATAACTTTAAATAGAGTATAATCTATAAAAACATTGCATCACTGTTGTATACTTGAAACTAATGCAATCTTGCAAGTCAAATAAACTTCAGTAAAAAAAGAAATAAAGTCATGAATGCAAACAACCTTACAGATTTATATGTATCTTTAAGAGCCAATGGCTGAAAAATTTTCAGCAATCTACGATCTGTTACAATTCTAGGTAACTTGCCATCACCAGATACTCTTCCCCTACTCCTACATTAAGAAAATAGGAGAATCTGTCAACAACAGATAAAAGAAAGAAGCAGAGATAATTGATTTTCAGACTCTCTGATATAAAATACAATCTATTTGGATTTTTATAAGTGGCAGGCAGAGTCATTTTCCTTTCCAGGGCCATTTTCCTGGATTCAAGAAGTTTGAGATTGAATTTTCTCAAGTCTCTCACCTCTTTTAAAAGTGAAAAATGAAAAATAGATTAGTACTCTTCTATGCTGACAGAGAACTGAGGTCATAAGTGCCAAAAAATGATTTCCAAATTAAGAGGATTTGAAACAGAAAGAAAACACGACTGTCATGTCAGCAAGCACTCCAAAGCACAACCTGAGTAATCGTGACTTTCTCCTGTCCTTCACAGTATCTTCAGAAGCAATTTTGTTTAATTATTTTATGCCTTCTGATTTTGAAAATCACTAACTCAGCAGAATGCTGGCCATCGGAAGCAAACTCTAAGCTAAATTTAGACATTCCTTGGAAAAAATACCCAGCGCCTATCACATATATATATATATATACACACATGTATATATATATATATGTATGCCTATCATATATATATATGACATATATGTGTATATATATGTGTGTATATATATGTGTACACACATATATGTATATAAATATTGTTGCTCTCATTATGCCAAGATTTCTTATATGCTGGCCTTTGTGTATTTTAAGAATGAAGTGATCCCATCCCAGCTGTGAAGAAAGCCCAGAGGGTACTTAACTCATGACAACATCTCAAAGCAAAGAAAAGGGGGAGTCACTTCAAGGTTTCAAAGAACCGATAGTGATTTTGGTGGGAAAATAGAAGATGAATGACAGGGAATTTTCACATCATCTGAACTGTTTGGAGCACTGCTTTGATACTTTGAAAATATTTTGGTGTGGGTGGCACAAAATCAATCACTATATCAGGTTTAAAGCTGGGACAGCTGCTCTAAGCAGAATCGGTTTGTGCCACTGAAAAGTGGAGGCGCATGGTACTAGAACGCTGAGAACACTTGTGCTTTCTGGGACCACACCTGCCATATCAGGTGTGTCTACTTGCTCCAGAGGACAGATTAGGGGCTTACTCTATGTAAGCAGAACTTTGGAAATAAAATCAGGTTTTAAAGGAACGAGGGATCTTCTATTTAAATAATTTGACTTTTCAATCCACCTTCTCAGCTCAGTTCAATCGCTCAGTCGTGTCCGAGTCTTTGCGACTCCATGAACTGCAGCACACAAGGCCTCCCTGTCCGTCACCCACTCCCGGAGTCGACCCAAACCCATATCCATTGTGTCAGTGATGCCATCCAACCATCTCATCCTCTGTCGTCCCCTTCTCCTCCTGCCCTCAATCTTTCCCAGCATCAGGGTCTTTTCAAATGAGTCAGCTCTTTGCATCATGTGGCCAAAGTACTGGAGTTTCAGCTTCAACATCAGTCCTTCCAGTGAACACCCAAGACTGATCTCCTCTAGGATGGACTGGTTGGATCTCCTTACAGTCCAAGGGACTCTCAAGAGTCTTTTCCAACACCACAGTTCAAAAGCATCAATCCACCTTCTATATCATCTCTAAAATGACCTTTTTCGTAAAGTTACAAATCAGAGCAGGCCACAGTTGCTCTTGCTAAAAACATTCAGTGACTTCCTATTACTGATACCTAATCTCTCTCCAGAAACTTCAATTTTCCCCGCTCCAATTATAAACATCACAACAATCTTTTTGCTTCTGTGGCGTAAAGTGAGGATTACTCCTAATTTCACACGAGTCCTTCAGTTATTATATCTAAGTGATCCTCTAGGTTGGAAACCATGGCAACACAGTTTTCTTTAATACCTGCTTTCTTTTCTAGTTTGTCATCCTTTGGGAAAGCTATCTCTTTTGGTCTGGTGAACCCACTCATTTCCTCTTGAAGCATCTCCCTATTTTTGTATACTTGCTCATTATCTGTAACAATTAACTGTCTTGATAGCTGAATTCATAAAGTGAGCCTCTATTATAACACTTGGGAGTGACTGTAATTATGCCAGAATCAATCACTTCGCTCCTGCAGTGTACTCTGAGATCTGCGAGGGCAGAAGACCTGTTTTATACAGTTTTGTGTCTTTAAGTGCCTGAAATACACTCTGCACTAAACAAATATCTGTTAAAGAAAGGAATGAATAGAGCAACGGTGAATCCTTTTATAAAATGAAGAAGCTCTTTTTGTGCTGCAAATAACCACACCCTCATCCATTTGGTTTGAGTTTGGATATTTATCTGCTAGCTTTTTGTTCACTGTAGTACAACAGTATGTCATGTGGCTTCAAAGAGCACAATGGGAAAAATATCTCAGCTATTCCTACGCCTGATACCGTGATTTATCCACTGGAACATCACAATGACTAGGGAAAGAGATAGAAAACAAAAGAAAATCCTAGGCTTTCAATTACTGATTTTCAAACTCCTTCTCTTTCCTTTTTACCAGACTGGAAAAGATGAAGTACAATTGTCTGATTTGAGTTTCCTCCCCATCCCTAGAAGGGGTAACATTAAAAGCAGAGGCTGGTGGGACTGTCGGGCAGGTGGTCCTTGGCTGGCCGTCACTTCCTCTCCCATCCTCTTCAGCTCAGCCTACACCTCCTGAAGAAACACCTGAAATCCCCTCCTCCAGGAGGCTGCCTCTGAACAGCCTCTCAGTGCCTATGTCCCCATTCTGAACCAACTGTATTGTGTTTGCTGTTATAACGCTTTGTAAACATTCTTAAGCACTTCATATGTCTGTGCAGGGTTGCTAGTTATCACGAAGCCTTCCTCAGGGACATGTGTGCCGTTTCCGATTCTTTGATGTCCTCCTTCCATGCCCAAAGGCAAGCAGCACAGGATTCCTCTAATGCTGACAAAAAAAGATTTACATCTGTAGGAAATACGTACCATGTCCTCAACTTCCTCCTCACCCCCCTTAGCCTCCAGTAAAATGATATATGGAATATTTAATTCAGATTTCTTTTTTCAATTAGAAATGTTGTAATATCTCTTAAAATTAACTGGAAGTCCCAAATTGCCAAAAATAAAAATCATATGATATTGTGTCTTAAAACCAAGATAGAACAAATGTTGTGCTGTCAAGAAGCCTGAATAAGAACAGGACTCTGCTACTAGCATAGAGCGGGTGGAAAGATTATTTAAACAGGATGAGAACACTTTGGAAAGAGCAAGCCAGTACCTTTGAAGTGTCCTCATTCCCTTCCATGTGTTGTACAGGACACACAGGCTCAGTGGTATGCTAGTAAATTGGCTCCCCAGGAGAAAAAATACCCCAAGCTATAGCATCTACTGACTTCTGTAGTATAAATACTCCCACCATGGTGGTGGCATAGTGGTAAATAATCCACCTGCCAGTGCAGGAGATGCAAAAGATGCGGGCTCAATCCCTGTGTCAGGACTCCAGCTTTCTTGCCTGGAGAAATCCATGAACAGAGGAGCCTGGCAGGCTACAGTCCATGGGGTTGCAAAGAGTTAGACATGACTGAGCAGGACACTAGACCATTCAGGTATGACCTAAATCAAATCCCTTACAATTATACAGGGAAAGTGACAGATACAAGGGATTAGATCTAATAGACCAAGTGCTTGAAGAACAATGGATGGAGGTTCATGACACTGTTCAGGAGGCAGTGATCAAGACCATCCCCAAGAAAAAGAGATGCAAAAAAGCAAAATGGTTGTCTGAGGAGGACTTACAAATAGCTGTGAAAAGAAGAGAAGAAAAAGGCAAAGGAGAAAAGTAAAGGTATACCCATTTGAATGCAGAGTTCCAAAGAATAGCAAGGAGAGATAAGAAAGCCTTCCTCAGTGATCAGTGCAAAGAAATAGAGGAAAACAATAGAATGGGGAAGACTAGAGATCTCTTCAAGAAAATCAGAGATACCCAGGGAACATTCCATGCAAAGATGGGCACAATAAAGGACAGAAATGGTATGGACCTAACAGAAGCAGAAGATATTAAGAAGAGGTGGCAAGAATACACAGGAGAACTGTACCAAAAAGATCTTGATGACCCAGATAACCACACTGGTGTGATCACTCACCTAGAGCGAGACATCCTGGAATGTGAAGTCAAGTGGGCCTTAGAAAGTATTACTATGAACAAAGCTAGTGGAGGTGATGGAATTCCAGTTGAGCTATTTCAAATCCTAAAAGATGATGCTGTGAAAGTGCTTTACTTAACATGCCAGCAAATTTGGAAAACTCAGCCGTGGCCACAGGACTGGGAAAGGTCAGTTTTCATTCCAGTCCCTAAGAAGGGCAATGCAAAGAATGCTCAAACTACTGCACGATTGCACTCATCTCACATGCTAGCAAAGTAATGCTCAAAATTCTCCAAGCCAGGATTCAATAGTACGTGAACTGTGAACTTCCAGATGTTTAAGCTGGTTTTAGAAAAAGCAGAGGAACCAGAGATCAAATTGCCAACATCTGCTGGATCATCGAAAAAGCAAGAGAGTTTCAGAAAATCATCTATTTCGCTTTATTGACTATGCCAAAGCCTTTGACTGTGTGGACCACAATAAACTATGGAAAATTCTCAAAGAGATAGGAATACCAGACCACCTGACCTGCCTCTTGAGAAATCTGTATGCAGGTGAAGAAGCAACAGTTAGAACTGGACATTGGACCAACATATTGGTTCCAAATAGGAAAAGGAGTATGTCAAGGCTGTATATTGTCACCCTGCTTATTTAACTTCTATGCAGAGTACATCATGAGAAATGCTGGGCTGGAAGAACACAAGCTGGAATCAAGATTTCTGTGAGAAATATCAATAACCTCAGATATGCAGATGACACCACTCTTATGGCAGAAAGTGAAGAAGAACTAAAGAGGCTCTTTATGAAAGTGAAAGAGGAGAGTGAAAAAGTTTGCTTAAAGCTCAACATTCAGAAAACAAAGATCACAGCATCTGGTCCCATCACTTCATAGCAAATAGATGGAGAAACAGTGGAAACAGTGGCAGACTTCTCTTTTGGGGGCTCCAAAATCACTGCAGATGGTGATTGCAGCCATGAAATAAAAAGGCACTTACTCCTTGGAAGAAAAGTTATGACCAACCTAGACAGCACATTAAAAAGCAGAGACATTATTTTGTCAACAAAGGTCAATCTAGTCAAGCGTATGGCTTTTCCAGTAGTCATGTATGGATGTGAGAGTTGGACTATAAAGAAAGCTGAGAGCCGAAGAATTGATGCTTTTGAACTGTGGTGTTGGAGAAGACTCTTAAGAGTCCCTTGGACTGCAAGGAGATCCAACCGGTCTATCCTAAAGGAAATCAGTCCTGAATGTTCATTGGAAGGACTGATGCTGAAGCTGAAACTCCAATACTTTGGCCACCTGATGCAAAGAACTGACTCATTGGAAAAGAACCTGATGCTGGGAAAGATTGAAGGCGGGAGGAGAAGGGGTTGACAGAGGATGAGATGGTTGGATGGCATCACTGACTTGATGGACACAAGTTTGAGTAAGCTCCAGGAGTTTGAGATGGACAGGGAGGCCTTGTGTGCTGCAGTCCATGGGGTCACAAAGAGTTGGACATGACTGAGTGACTGAACTGAACTAAGCTGAGCAGGAATGTGAGTAATCAACTGATCAGTGACCAATTTTGCCATGAGTTGGCAAAATTCATGACTATTTAATAATTGCTTCTTGATACAGGCTGGCTTTAGCCCACTACTGCATATGCCTGGACACTGAGGTTAGATACTGGATTAGGTCATAGTAAAAAATAACACTAATCCCTCAGTGTTATTTTCAATGTAGCAAATCAGCCATTTTCAATGTAGCAAAGGGAAGATGGCCTCTAACTCTCACCAAAGTCCTTCTCTTGTTGTATCTATTAGGTCTTCTAGATTTGAATGCCATGAATGTAGGGGAAATGTGATGATGAAAAACAACACACTGGTGTTTTATTAAAGTACTTGCTTATCTTCTTATTTTGCAGCAGCTAGCAGAGTAAGATTTATGGTGGCCACCCAATTAGAACTCAGTTAGAATGCTTCCCAGCTAATTATTTTACATCCTAAATGAAATGCAGAAAAAGTAATACTGATTATTATTACAGCTGATGTCTAGTGAATGCCCATGATGTGCCATGTGTTTGATGTATATTAAATCATATATTCCTTCCTCACAACCGCCTCGAGCCGACACGCAATCATCAGGCCCCAGGTTATGCAGCAGGAAATGGAAGCCCAGCACACAGGAAGTGGGAGGTAGTCCTAGGGAGCCTAGTGTTAGCAGTCTGGCTGTACCACGAAAGGTTAGTAGCTCCCACTTATTCATCGTCTTTAAACCTGTCCTCCCAGGGGCAAGCTGGCTGCATGTACCACAATGCAGTTATATTCCATATCCTTGGCTCTACAGCAAGCAGGAAGCCTGGTTGAAAATTTCTGACTATTAAGAGAGGAAGCTAACTGGTTTCTACTAATGACTCAGATAATATTCGCCTCATCATCTAATCTTGATTTAGACTCTTCTTTTTTCCATATGGCAATTGCAGATCCCTCTGCACTGGATACGTAGCAGGGTAGAGAGTATTTCTCCAAAACCCACTGAATTAAATGGAATAATACAACCCTACTGCACAAAGTGAACCACTCCTGCTTGTTCAGTCCCTGGCCCTAAACATAAGTTTTCTTATTGAACTTTGATTTTCATATTATTGTGAATTTCCTGCACCTAGAACTTCACATTGTTTTCTTTAGTTACACCAAGACCAAGAGAAGAATAAAGTAAACATGAAGTGCTAAGTAGGCTGGTAAGGAGGGTCATGGTGCAGATTTGGGGGAGAAGTCTGGTTTTTTAACAAACAGTGGTTTACAGAGTAGAGGTTTAGAGGGTTGGGAATGGAGATAATTTTTACAGCAGAGCAAAACTTCTGAAAGGCTAAGGTGCAATTATATTTTCCCAAGGAAACTGCTGAGAAAAACTTCTGGAAGAGACTACATAAGTGATATCAATACATTACCTTTAATTAACGGCTACAGAAAAAAGAAAGCAGTTGTGCAAAACTGCTTATCGTCCTGGTATCTCATGTCCTGTTTGAAACTTCTCTGTATAAAATGGAAGGAGTTGGGAAGATTGGGGCTCAAGGTGCCTGAGAGGGGGACCCAACCCATCTTTTACTTTGTGGAACTGTTAGGGGAAACACACTGACTGAAACCGCCTGCCCTGGCCAGGCACCATAGTAACCAGTTGTATGAGCTATTATATGACAGGAGATCCCGGTAAGGAACACAGAACTAACAAGCCACCACTGGACGAATACAGGAAAGGTCAAAAGGAGATGCCACATGTCCTACCACCTCCCAGAATCCTTCTTGCCGGCATCCATCTCGGCGGAGCAATACGTGCACCGCCAGGAAGAACCCTGTGTCAGAACGACTGGCCAGAGACAACCTGGAAACTAACCCCACCACCATAAACTGAGACTGAGCCAGGGGCAGCGCAGTCCTCCTGGGGGCCCGTGCTCTCCTGCTCTCTGCCCGGCACCCCTTTCCCTGTAAAGTCTCTGGCTTTGTCAGCACGTGGGCTTCCCAGAAGGTGCTAGCAGTAAAGAGCCCACCTGACAATGCAGGACAGGTAAGAGATGCAGGTTCGATCCCTGGGTTGGGAAGATCCCGTAGAGGAGGGCATGGCAACCCATTCCAGTATTCTTACCTGGAGTACCCTACGGACAAAGGAGGCTGGCGGGCTACAGTCCACAGGGTCAAAAAGAGTCGGACATGACTGAAGTGTCTTAGCAGCATGCACGTGTCTCCTCAGAAAATTCATTTCTGAGTGTTAGACAAGAGCCCCCTTTCGGACCCTAGAAGGGGTCTCCCTTTCTACAACCGAAGGATTCCCCACATTTCTTCAATGCACACCAGTGAAACGTTTTCCTGACTATATACGTAATGCAAGTTGCCTAGAACCTTTCTGCAAGCAGCCATACTTCAGAAAGTTTGATTTGTCTTGAGACCTATCTGAGCCTGCAATGCTACAAGCCATAGCAAGGTTTAATTCTAGTAGTATTTTAAAAACTGTCTCTTCTAACATGAAAAGATGCTCAACACTGCTACTCATCAGGTCGCTGCAAATTAAAATCACAGAGATATTACCTCCCAGCGGTCACAATGGCTATCATCAAAAAGAACACAAATAACAAATGCTGGCATGGACACACAGAAAAGGGAACCCTCAAAATGCTTGCACACTGTTGGCTGGGGTATAAATTTGTACAGTCACTATGGAAAACAGTACAAAGGTTTCTCAAAAAACTAAAAACAGAAGTACTTTATGATCTGCATTTGCACTCCCGGGTATATATCGGAAAAAACCAAAACTATTCATTTGAAAGAATTATGTACTCCCATGTTCATAGCACTGTTACTGACAATTGCTGAGATATAGAAGTAACCGAAGGGTCCATCAACAGATGAATGGATAAAGATGTGGTATGCATAGACAATGGAATATTAGCCACAAAAAGTGAAATTTTGCTATTTGAAACAACATAGATAAGACTTGGAGGGAATTATGATAAGTGAAATAAGTCAGAGGAAGACAAATACTGGTATGGCATCACTTACATGTGGAACCTAAAAAGTACAACAAACTAGTGAATATAACAGAAAAAGAAGCAAACTCACAGATATAGAGAACAAACTTGTGGTTCCTAGTGGGGAGACGGGCAAAGAAGGGTAGGAGACTAAGAGATACAAGCTATTATACATAAAATAAACTATAAGGATATATGTGCAACACAGGGAATATGGCCAACACTATATAATAGCTATAGATGGAGCATAATCTTTACAAATTGTGTATCACTATATTGTACACTTATAACTTATATAATATTATTTATCAACTATAATTCAATAAAAAATTTAAAAATTTTTTAAACTTAAAAAATTTAAAATTTCCAGGTCTAGACAATGATCTCTGCTTCCTCCTTCTTTCTTTTAACAATCTTATTTTAGAATTACAAAATTCCTAAAACTACTTTTGGAAGAAAATGATTATATAAATAATTTTTAAAAAGCAATTCAGTCTATACCATAAGACTTTTCCCTATTTAGTTTCTGAGTTTCAGAAATACCTGATTAGTAGTTGCAAGTCCTAAAGGAACAATGAAAGAAAGAAGTACTGAGCAGTATGGGTAAAAATAAATGTTCTAATTTGAGTCTTTCTGGTTCAGTTAGGGACAAAGGCAATTTAAGTAGTAATTCAGTGTTATACATTATGGAACTACATAAACATGAAAGTTTTTAAAAAACATTTCCAGTTATAGAAGAGGTTTTTATATGCTGAATGCTAAATTATATTTGTATAATTTTATTTCCATTTTTATTTTGTTTAGCTTTTCCAATTTTTAATGTTTCTTAATGCAATATATGCACAATGTTAAAATAAAACAATAAATGAGGCTTGGCACATGACTGGTATTCAATAAGGTTCTGTTTAATAAGTCCATGTGTGTGTGTTCAGTTGATCATTCATGTCCGACTCTTTGTGACCCCACGGACTGTAGCCTGCCAGGCTTCTCTGTCCATGCAATTTCCCAGGCAAGAATATGGAGATCAAACCTGTATCTCTGGTGTCTCTTGCATTGGCAGGCAGATTCTTTACCACTGTGCCACCTGGGAAGCCCATGAATGCATGGATTAAAGAATTATAAGCCCTTTCTTAGCCCTAATGAGTTCCAGTTCCCAAAGACAATAGTTTAAAAAAAGTTTTTTTTTTTAAGACTTCATTTTTCTTAAAGACATTTTAGGTTCACAGCAAAATTGAGATAAAAAAAAGATTTCCCTTATACCTACTACCACCCATGCACAGCCTCTTTACCAGATGGTACATTTATCACAACTGATAAACCTACACTGACACATCATAGCCACCCACAAAACAAAGCTTACATTATTGTTCACTTGGAGTGTTATACATTCTACGGGTTTGGACAAATATATAATGGCATGTGTCTATCATTTTGGAATATTTTCACTGTCCTAAAAATCCTCTGTGCTCTCCCTATTCATCTATTCCCCTTCTTCCCCATCCTCTACCCCAAGGAGACACTCATGCTTTTTCTTTAATTTTTATTTAAAATTTAAAAATGTTTTCTACAATTTTTAAAAGTTACTTTCTATTTACAGGGCTTCCCAGGTGGTGCTAGTGGTAAAGAATCCACCTGCCAATGCAGGAGACTCAGGAAATACAGGTCCCATCCCTGGGCCAGGAAGGTTCCCTGGAGCAGGAAATGGCAACTCTAGTATTCTTGCCTGGAAAATGGACAGAGGAACCTGGCAGGCTATAGTCCATGGGGCCGCAAAGAGTCGGATACTACTGAGCACACACACACACTTTCCATTTACAGTTATTACAAAGTGAAGTCGCTCAGTCATGTCCAACTCTTTGAGACCCCATGGACTGTAGCCTACCACACTCCTCCGTCCATGGGATTTTCCAGGCAAAAGTACTGGAGTGGGTTGCCATTTCCTTCTCCAGGGGATCTTTCTAACCCAGGGATTGAACCCGGGTCTCCCAATTGTAGGCAGATGCTTTACCATCTGAGCCACCAGGGAAGCCCTGTGTTGTACAACACTTGAGGCTAGCTTGCACCCAGTAATTTGCGCCTTCCACTCCCTCACTTCTTTTCTGCCCCTTCTCCATTCTCTATACGTGTGACTCTGCCTCTTTTCTGTTATATTCACTAGCTTGTTGTACATTTTTAGATTTCACATATACATGATATCATACAGCATTTGTCTTTCTGACTTACTTCACTTAGCATAATGCCCTCCAAGTCCATTCATGTTGCTGCAAATGGCAAAATTTTGTTCTTTTTTACTTGCCTAACGACCCACTGGTCATTTGCATTTTCTCTTTGGAAAAGTGTCTACTTAGTTCTGCTCATTTTTAAGCTGGGCTGTTTGTTTTGCTGTTGAATTGTATGAACTGTTTATAAATGCTGGCCATTAATCCTTTATTGGTCGTATCATTTGCAAATATTTTCTCTCATTCTGTAGGTCATCTTTTCATTATGTCAAGGGTTTCCTTTGCTGTGCAAAAGTTTTTAGGTTTAATTAGGTTCCATTTGTTTATTTTTGCTTTTATTCCCATTACTCTAGGAGACAAATCAAAAAAAAACATTTCTGTGATTTATGTCAAAGAGTGTTTTGTCTATGTTTTCCTCTGGGAGTTTTATAGTATACAATCTTTCATTTGGATTTTTAATCATTTTGATTAATTATTTATTAAATTATTATTGTATAGGTATTACAGAATGTTCTAATTTCATTCTTTGTCAGGTAGCTGTTCAGTTTTCCTAGCACCATTTCCTGAAGAGACTGTCTTTTCACTATCGTACGTTCTTGTTTCCTTTGTTGTAAATAAATTGACCATAAGGGTGTGGATCTATCTCTGGACTCTCTATCCTATTCCATTGATCTATGGTGTCTGTTTTCACTGTCTCCATAGTTTTGCCTTTCCCAGAATGTCATATAGTTAGAATTATACAGTTTGTAGCCTTTTCAGATTAGCTTCCTTAATTTATTAAAATGCATTGAAGATTCCCTCCATGTCTTGTCATGACTTGGTTGCTCATCTGGTTTTGGTGCTAATATTTACCTGTTCAGATGTACCACAATCTATCTATTCACTTACTGAAGGACATCTTGATTGCTTCCGTGTTTTGGCAATTATAATTAAAGCTTCTATAAACACCCATGTGCCCATGCGCAGGCTTTTGTGTGGACATAAGTTTTCAACTCTTTTGGGTAAATTCCAAGGAATGCGACTGCAGGATTGATTGTACGGTAACAAAGGATGGAACCACCAAACTATCTTCCAAAGTGGCTGTCCCAGTCTACATCCTCACCTGTAACGAATGAGGGTTCCCCATCAGCATTTGATGGCATCAATCAACTTTCTGGATTTTGGCCATTCTAATAGTAATGAGTTTTCTTTTACTAACATGGTTTTGAAGTTTACTTATGTTGTAGCAAGTATTAGTAGTTGATTCCTTTTTATTACTGAACAGTATTTCATTGTAGGGATAAATACTAAATAATCTTATTTACTCATCGTTGGTGGACATTTGAATTGCTTCCAGTTTTAGGTGATTGTGAATAATAAACAGTATAAATGGTATAAATATCTGCATTCAAACTTTGGGTGGCCATGACTTCCATTTCTCTCAAGTATAAGTTAGGGTCACATGGAAAGCTTTATGTTTAGCATTTTCAGGAAACTGCCAAGTTGTTTCCCCAGAGACCTTCTGCTCCTTACACCCCGCTAGCATGCATGAGGGCTCCTGGTTCTCCACGTTTCTGTCTTTCTGATTATCGTCATGGTAGTGGGAGCAAAGTGGTATCTCATTTTGGTTTTACTTTGCATTTCCCTAATGATTCATGACGTTTAACATATTTTTATGTACTTATTAGCTATTCATAATAGCTTCTTTGGTGAAATGTCTATTGAAATCCTTTGTGCAGTATGAGAAACGGTGGGAACGTAAGCATAGCTGTGCCAGTTTCCCTCGTCCCAAGTCCCATGGGTGACACGACGGACCCAGAAAGAATCTCTGCCTGCAGTGCGCTGCACAGGAGCGGAGGGACCCCGGACTTAGGGCTCAGCATCTTTTGTAACAAGCAGCCAGCAAATCAGCAGCAGCCCTGGAGCGTGAGTGGCTATGTGGTCATCTTTCAGTGGGGCTTCCAGTTAGTGGCTGCAAGAGCTACTGCTTTCTATTCCTCCTACTTTAATTGCTTTCTCTTCCACACTTTCCTTTTTATTTTTATTTTTTCAAGCGTTTAAGCTGGAGGGCCTGGTTGCATTTAATGTCTCAATTATCTTTTAAATCACTTTTGGAAACGTTTTTCCTTCCCTTTCAGAAACATTCCAGGGACAGTAAGTTTTACATTTTATTTAGATACTGTGTTTACTCTGTTGGATTTTCCCCTCCATCACCAAAGATAAACGAGTAACTCCCATACCTCAGTGGTAGTTGATAAAAAGATAGGTGCAAATTTCAGGAACAAAAAAAAAGATGGGGGGAGAGAGGAGGAGAGGAAGGACAGGGGAGAGGAGAGGAGGAAAGGGAAGAAGGAAGAAAGAGAAAGATTTCTTATAGTTTTAGGAATTAAGTTTCTCTGCAGATCCTCGTCTGGCACTGTATTCAAGAGATTGTAGGAGAATTCTTAGTTTTCTTGAAAGATGTCATGGATGACAAAAAGGCTGTTAGAATCCTACTTCTACGATAGCTTCATCAACAGTAATACAAGTCTCTCCTCTCTCTTGTTCAAGGCCAGCTGCTCTCAGACAATGTAAGGCTAGGTACATGGAATAACTATGCAACAAGTTCTCAGTCCTGATACCAAAGAAGTTCTTTATTAATTCAATGAACTGAATTCTAACTTAATAATTCAAATGTCTTTATCTCAACAAATATTTACTGACTGGTGATACAGTTGCTCCTGAAGGAAAAACACACCTTGACCAAGTGAATAGGTTCTGTAGTTTTTAATAATAGGAAAAGCAGGAGATTCACAGATATAGAAGACATACCAGTGATTATCAGTGGGGGGAGTGTTGGGGGAAGGGACAATATAGGTGTAGGAAGAAAAAAGAGGTTATTATTTAATTATATGAAATCATGTGTATGAAATTTTTGAAAACTGTAAGCACCAAAGAATTTATAGCATCTTTCACTCAATAAAACATCAAAATAGGAGATCCATACTCTAAAGTTCTTTTGTGCGTCCTTGAATGACTCTGTGTGCTTCAGTACAGTAGGCGCGGATGCAGAAAAACTGAAACAAAAGAAACCTGGGGAAGACTGTAGATCCAAGCACTGTCGCCACGGTGCTGGCAGTCAAAAACGAATGCAAGAGAATGTAACGAACAATGTCTGCTTTAGAGGCTGTTCTCAGAGCCACCTTGTTTTATCTTAAGTGACTCACGTGTAGAATAAATATTCCAGCTCCAAGGGTGCATGTGTTCTGGCTTCACAACCTTCAGGATCTGTAACTCTACTAAGGACACACACTTCTCAGAGCCTCAGTTCCATGTTACTTAATCAAGTATGACTTGATTATGGACATGAGTTTTGAGGGCAGACAGAATTCAAGTCTGATTCCATCACACACTAATGATTTAAATATGGATATATTACTTAGCTGAAGCCTTTTTAAATATTTGTTTTTATTTTTGTCCTTAAGCTGTGAAATGAGAATTACAAAAACACATACTGCAGAAAGTTGTGAGACTGAATTAACTTAATCTATTTAAAGCACTCAGCCTCAAATCCTGGACAAATTGCCCTTAAGTGTTACTGTTATAAGTATTATCTCAAGTTTCTAGCATTCTGTCATAATATCTAAAGAGCAGTTGTAATAATAGTGATAAAAGAAATAAACATTCATTAGAGGTGATCAATAGCAAGAGTCTGAGCTATTTTTCCTCACCCATCTATAAAATGTTGGAATCAAATGGTCTTAACCAAGTATCCCTGAGGCTATCTATGCTCAACATTTAAAGAGAAGAGGTGATTTGTGGTGGGCCTTCCTGGGGCTCACCAAAACCAAGTTCTTTTGTATTCCTGGGACTTTATATCTTTCTAATGAAGACTTTATTTCTAGCTACCAGCTTGCTCCTTGGGAAAAAAGCTATGACCAACCTAGGTAGCATATTAAAAAGCAGGGACATTACTTTGCCAACAAAAGTCCATCTAGTCAAAGCTATGGTTTTTCCAGTAGTCAGGTATGGATGTGAGAGTTGGACCATAAAGAAAGCTGAGTGACGAAGAATTGATGCTTTTGAATTATGGTGTTGGAGAAAACTCTTGAGAGTCCCTTGAACTGCAAGGAGATCCAACCAGTCAATCCTAAAGGAAATCAGTCCTGAATGTTCATTGGAAGGATTGATGTTGAAGCTGAAAGTCCAATACTTTGGCCACCTGATGTGAAGAACTGACTCATCAGAAAAGACCCCGATGCTAGGAAAGATTGAAGGCGGGAGGAGAAGGGAACGACAAAGGATGAGATGGTTGGATGGCATCACCGACGTGATGGACATGAGTTTGAGTAGGCTCCGGGAGTTGGTGATGGACAGGGAAGCCTGGCGTGCTGTAGCCCATAGTGTCGCAAGCAGTCAGACACGACTAAGCAACTGAACTGAACTGAACTGAGCAGGCAGGTGGGGGCATGTGACTTGTTCTACTTGATGACACTTGAGTAGAAATACAGTGTCTCATGGTTAGAAGCAGGTTCTGTGGGTCTCTCACTCATGATAAATGATGAAACCAGAGGATCTAAGCAGGTTGGATTAGTGGTCACTGAGTAGAGAGCAGCTAATTTGAAGAGTCAGCCACACTCAGGGTGACTGTGAGTGAAAACCTTTTACTGTGTAAAGAATGAGATGATGGGGCTGTTTGTTACAGCTGTGTAACACAGGCAATCCTCATTAATACATTATGAAGCTCAAAGTTACTCTATTTTTCACACTTTAAATTCAGAACACCTGATGTGAAAAGCCAACTCAATGGAAAAGACCCTGATGCTGGCAAAGACTGAGGGCAGGAGGAGAAGAGGGCAACAGAGGATGAAATGGTTGGATGGCATCACCAATTCGATGGAAAAAACCCTAGGAGATAGTGAAGGACAGGGAAGCCTGGCATGAAGCAGTCCACGGGGTTGCAAAGAGTTGGACACAACTAAGCAACTGAACAACAACAACAAAATGTTGTTATATAACATAGAGGTCACCCAAGTGGTGGCAGAGCTCAGACTAAAATTCTGTTTCCACATTTCCTTCTAGTACACTGTTCTATGATATTCTAGACCCACAAACATGATTTGCTGGACTACTGTAAAGAACATAAGCAAGGTAAATAAGGTGCCTAGCATGAGACCTGTCCCATGGCACACAATTTAAAAAATGGTAACTAATATTTAGATTCCTTGTTTTCAAAACCTATTTTGAAAACCTATTGCTCTATGTTCCTGCCTGTGCCAAACATGCTGATTAATGACCTTTAATTTTGAACCACTATTAACCTAGGAATTGATAATGTATCTCAATTTGGGAGCAATTACATTTTTACAGCTTAGATTGCTGGGATAGACTCTATACTTCACTCCATTTACTAATACATCTATTTAATTCGAGAGAAATGCCTATCCAGTTTTCAAACAATGACAGAAAATTCATTCACATTTTATGCAGAAACTTTGAAAATTTATAAAAGCAGAAGTCAAATACTTGGGAATTATTTTATCATCATCACTTCTTGCTCTTAATTCCTGTAACCATGGATCTCCTCTAATCTTCCTCATCCTTACTGGTGACTTTTTTGTTGTCCCCCTTGTCTTTTGAAAGATGCATTATCACATCATCGTAAATTCCTTTTGGCACATCTAAGATAACATCTGGCTCTGGCATTATTCAAGGACATCAGAAAGCATTCAAACTATTAATAGAAATATACTGCCTTCAGTTTAGAAAGGGCCTTGGAAGTCATCCAATGCAGAGTCCTAAATTCTCATCCAAACAAATGCCTCAAAAATGTTAATTCTTAACACTCCCCACTCCTAGTTTCAGTGTCCACTTGATTCTGCAATCACCCCTACAAACCCCTCTGGAAAATTTTTTCCTACTATTACACATATTATTCTCAATTTGACACTATTACCCATTATATTAGCTATCTGTTCTTTTATCTAGAGCTTCATTATCATCCATAGAGATGATAAACAGGAGTGTTTAACTTCTTAACCAAAGTGTTGAACTGGGGAGAGACGCTAGCCCTGAGAGAATCAAGGACAGAGAAAGCCATTAGGCCACAGAGGTCTCCCTTCAGATTTTCACTGATAATGAGTAAATAATATTTTCTATGTACACCCATTTCCTACTATTAATAATCACTAAATCCTACTTCTAAAATTGACAGAAGTGTTTTAAAATGAAAGCCAATGCGAAGGCATTTTGAAAACTTTTATTACAGTTTGTTTTAAGGCTGAAAAAATTCTCCAGAGTTTAATTATAGTTAGTTTGTTACTCAGAAATTCAACAGAAGCAAGTAGGCTGAAGTGGAAACATTTATTGCAGCCTTATTCATAACAGCCCTAAACCAGAAACAAATCAAACATCACGTCAACAGGAGAATGGATAAACAAACTGTAGTATATTCAAATACTGGAATACTACTCAGTCAAAAAGAGGACAGAACTAATGACACGTGCAATGACGTGGATAAATGTCAAAAGTGTTACACTGAGTGACGTAAGCCTGATCCTGTCTGTATGACTTTTAAGAAGAGACAAGTCAATTTCTGGTGATATAAGTTAAAAAAATTTTGCCTTGGCATGAGGAAGACTACACAGAAGGAGGTACAAGGCGATGTTCTTGGATAATGGGGAAATTCCGTATCTTGATTTTGGATAGACTTACATGAGTATGAACACTTCTTAAAACTCACTAAACTTAACATTAAAGACCTAAGTGTTGTATGTGAATTACACCTACACAACAGCAGTAGCAACCAATACAGTGGTACACACAAATTCGGAAAAGCCTGAAACGAAAATTAGAGACAGTATCACTGACATATCACAAACTTCATGGAATGTACCCCAATATATAGTTTGGATAGTGCAACACTTAGGGTATAAAGATCTTATACACCATCCTCTTCTCTTAGAAAAGAAGTTTTGTACAGGTGGGAGAAGTACTGGTAAGCCTCCACTATCTTGGTTACTACTAGAAACACTGCCAAGAACAGACTGTGGACCTACCACTTAACTTGCAGCTAGAGCTGCAAGGACATGAAAATTCAGTTCAAATACAGAAACCACATGTGCAGAGAATCAGGAGGAGCAAGCGTGTGAAGGCAGGACGGGAATGAGGCATCTCTACTACAGCGACTTGCACCCCCGTTCCCAATACCCAGGAGAACTGTTTAAGCCTCCAGTTTCTTCTACGAAGACTTGGATGGTCATCTCAGTTAATTTCTTACTGGCTTCAGCTCAATTACTACATCAGTATGATCCAATATTTTTAGTATGCTGATTATATTGATGGCCTCCAAATACAAAACATAGAAACAACACACAAACAGAAACATGCTTTACAGATCGAAATAAATAAAACCTTATTCTAAAAATTGAGACTGTATTTCCTTCTATGAAAAAAAGCAATGATAAAAAGATAACTCTGGTGGAATTTTCAAAGATTAAAGGAAGATCCAAGAGTTAGCCAGGAGAAAATGTCCAGGTTATCAACAAAGAGAAACAAGTCAAGACGGTCCCAGAGTGAACCTCAAAAACAATAAATGCTAGCAGGTGATAGAGCAAAACCTAAAGCTCCCAACAGAAAAAGACTGTGACTGAAGTTGATGTGTGAGGACCACAGAACACTGTTCTCAGATGGTCCAGGGAAGAAAACAAATTTAAAGATGTCAAACTTAGTGTAGCTACATGTGACAAACGCTGCATGTTGGCTCACTTGATGCTGATTTCAATCCCCTCTGTCTTCTAATTTACAGAGGCTATAAAAAACAAAACACACAAACAAAAAACCCTAAAACCCTCCTGTAGTTTCGTGAACTCTCTTGCTGTAAAGATGAGCCTGCAGCCTAGATACTGCCTCTTCCTGCCTTTCCATCTTCATGCAAATGAGTGTGTACGGTGGAAGCTGCAGAAGCCATTACGTTTGATGAAGCAAGAAGAGAAGAATTCTGAGTTTCTGACAGTATCACGAGCAGCTGAAACACCCCTGGGCTACCCATTCCTTGACTTCTTACTGAGTGAATAAAATAATGCCTTCCTTGTGGTAAGGATTTTTGTTACAGTTGAATACCATCCAAACTGATATATTACAACATTAAAGTTGCCCACATCTGATATAAGAAAAGATATAGATCTACTGGGGAGAAATACAATCCAGAAAACCCCAAAACGTACCTTGCTATATATAATAGATTATATACTCTAAGGTAGTAATAAGCAAAGTATCATATATCACTTAGAGGGGGATGACTTATAGGAATCATTTCCACTGGGTAAAAATATCTGAGCTGTATATAACATACGTTAAGTTCATCAAAGTGATACACATAAATTATAAAATTATAACAAAAATACATTTGGAAATTCAATATACACTAAATAATTTTTTTAAATCTGATCTCAAACTGGAGAAAGAACTTCCCAAATATAAAATCACTGAAAAAAAAACTCACCAAAAAATTTATTTGACTCCTTGAACATTTACGACTATTTTGTATACATACATAAACCTAAGTCTAAAAGTTAAACAATACACCAGCAAAATATCTGCCACAAATGTTACAAGCAAATGCTACTTTTTCTTAATATATAAGGAAAAACGAACAGAGGCCATTTCTAGGACAATTCATAGAAGAAGAAATGCAAATGACCAATAAGCACAAAGCATGTTCAATTTCACTAATAAAAAAGACATCTGAGATAAAACAAAGTAATGAGTTGCTTTGGGTTTTAGGTTATCAAAGAATGTGCCATAAAAAAATAATTAGAAGTAGGAACCAAAATTTATGTACATCTGATTGCCACCTCAGTTGAGTTATTTTTATTGGACTCATACAAGCAGTGATTTTAACACGAATTTGAATTGCAAAGTATTGCTTTTAATGTCTTAAAATTATTCTAGGTGCATACTTCAAACAAAAACTACTTTGCAAGCAGAAGACTGCCTGCCATGCACTTGGTCACACACTAGGTGATGGCAATAAAGTCTACAGAAATTATCCTGGTCTTAAAATTTTCAAAACTAGGAGAGATGGCATGACCAAGTGAGTATTGTGAAGGACTTTTGCTCGGGCCTGAATATCTACATGTCAAGAGCTCAGACGGAAGACCAAGAGGAACGGCATAAGAAAAAACTTGGACTAACTTTAACCAAATAGGAAATGCATAAAACTCCTGATATTTCAAAAATATATCTCAAAGGTATATTTTCAGTTCCATAAGGGATGAAGCAGTAATGATTACAGGCTGCCAGCAGTAATGATCCCTGCTGCCAGGGATCGCTGCTGATGATAGCAGAGTAATTTATAACAATATTTAAATTAAAGCAGAAGGCTTACAGGAATGCATTATGTGTTATATATGTATTTCTTTTACTCTGTTTTCAATTTGTTAAAAAGAAAAATTGTACACTTCTCTTTTCTTGGTAAAAATGTTATTAAATTAATAATGTGTCTTAAAAACAAAAGCTTCCAAGATCAAGGAAATAAGATACACACCTAGAGATAGGTCCCTAGGAGGACAAACAGCAAAATGTTAATTATAGTCATTTTGGGGTTATAAGATAATGATTACACTATGTTTTCTTTTTCCTAGTTCTTTTCTTTCCCAACTTTTCATGATGAAATTTTTCTTTCATAAAATCAGGGTAAAGAAAAATATTCTTAAGTGACTGAAATCATCTATAAATCACTTAATTCTTATTCTGGGTAAAGCAAATATTCCCAACTAACCTGTAGTGTAGTTATTATTATCATTATTTCTTACCATTTTTATATTTCAAGGCTGTCTTTATTTCTGGCTTCTGTTTGTGGCTTATAAGTGGTTAAGTTCCCAACTCAGATCAGTTGCTTTACATAATCTTTATAAATACTCTTTTACTGTAGTTTTCTTCTGTTGGCACTGTCTCCAGTGCTCCAAAATATTATTTCTGTGTCACCCAAACTTGTGTTTACTCTCTTTAGCACAACTCAACATGTCAGTTTCTCCTGACAGATTCTCCTCTTTAATGTCATACCTTTTTAAATGTACTTCTTCATTTATATCAATGGATATAAATAAGATGTGTAGATAAAGATACAGGTACAGATACAGATATGGATAGAGAGTCACCACGTACCACTGAACCAAACAGACTACCAGAGATTTCTCTAGGAAAGATGGGTTTGTTCAAGATCAGTAGAGAATTACAATTTGGGGCCTACAATTTGGGATGAGTGGGCCACACGCATACACAAAGGAAGCAGAATGCTTTTATAGGGTGGGAAAGGAAGTTGGGAGGGCTAAGTAAACAAAGAATCCATGGGTTTTCATTAGGTGAGTCCTTGCTAGGAAAGAAGCGTCTTTCTTCCTGTTGGGCTCACCAGTGCTGCAGAGCGTGAGCGCTCCCCCTTCTGGTCTCCTAAGCACATCTAATTTAGGATTTTCTTCATTAATTTCTTACAAGTAATTCAGTCCCAGTGCAATGTAGGTAACTGATGGACAGGCTGCTGCAGTCGACAGAGTCACAAAGAGTCGGAAACAACTGAGCAACTGAACTGAATACAGTCCTAACGCAATGTAGATAATTCTCAACATCTAACTAGTGGGGCTGAGTTTAATTTACTTTCTCTGGGGTGAGGCCTGGGCATCAGTATCTTTTAGATTCTATTGTTCCAGAGTTGAGAACAATTGAACTGATTCATCTCTATCAAAGTAGCCTCCTTATTCTACAACAACACTTGTCATGCTTTCATGTACAAAGAAATTACCAGAGATGATGTTAAGATGCAGATTCTGATTCAGCCAAGTCACATCTGAGAGTCTACATTTCTAACAATTTTCCAAGTGATGTGATGGTACTGGTTTATAGACCACATTCTGCAAGGAGGTAGACCACACTATAGAAATGCAAAGAAATCACATGAGACATAGTGAAAATGGCATTTAAAAGATTGCGACAAGATGGAAACTATTCCACCATAGGGATATTATTCATTCATGTCAAATATTATTGGATGATAGCTCATTAGTCACTCGAGTCATTCAGAAATACTGATTGAGGGCCTACTGTGTGCCAGACACTGAGCTAAAACATGTCTAAGACAATTATTAGGAAGATCATCTAAGTGTTTACCACTTAGACACTGTGCTCTAAGAGTCAAATCAGGAATGATGACAGGCATAGATTTACCTGAAATGCCAGGCTGGGTCAATCAAGGGCTGGAATCAAAATTGCAAGAAGGAATATCAATAATCTCAGATATGCAGATGATACCACCTTAATGGCAGAAAGTGAAGAGGAACTAAAGAGCCTCTGATGAAAGTGAAAGAGGTGAGTAAAAAAGCTGGCTTAAAACTCAACATTCAAAAAATGAAGATCATGGCATCTGGTCCCATCACTTCATGGCAAATAGATGGGTAAAAAGTGGAAGCAGTGACAGACTTTATTTTCTTGGGCTCCAAAATCACCGCTAATGGTGACTGCAGCCATGAGATTAAAAGATGCTTGCTCTTTGGAAGGAAAGCTATGACAAACGTAGACAGAGTATTAAAAAGCAGATACATCACTTCGCTGACAAAGGTCTGTATAGTCAAAGCTATGGTTTTTCCAGTAGTCATGTACAGATGTGAGAACTGGACCATAAGGAAGGCTGAGCGCAGAAGAATTAATGCTTTCAAAGTGTGGTGCTGGAGAAGACTCTTTGAGAGTCCCTTGGAGAGCAAGGAGATGAAACCAGTCAATCCTAAAGGAAATCAAGCCTGAATATACATCAGAAGGACTGATGCTGAAGCTGAATTTCCAAAACTTTGGCCACCTGATGCAAACAGCCTAGTACTGGAAAAGACCCTGATGCTGGGAAAGATTGAGGGCAGGAGGAGAAGGGGGCAACAGAGAATGAACTGGTTGGATGGCATCACTGACACTCTGGGAGATAGTGAAGGACAGGGAAGCTTGGCATTCTGCAGTCCATGGGGTTGCAAAGAGTCAGACACAACTTAGTGACTGAACAACAACATGGACTGAACTGTATGCCGCCCCAGCCTCAATTTATATGTTGAAGCCCTCACCCCAATGTGATGGACCCTTTGGGAGGCGATTAGGGTCAGATAAGGTCGTGAGGGTGGGGCTGTCATGAGATTAGTGTCCTTAGAAGAAGCAACAGAATGCCAGGCCTGGCAAGATGTCTGCCTACAAGCCAGGAAGAGAGCTCTCACTAGAACCTGTTCACACCGGCACCCTAATCTCAGACTTCCAACCCCGGAAACAGAGAGAGAACATATGTACATTGTTCAGTTACCTAGTCTATGGTATTTTATTACAACAGCTAAGCAAATCAAAACAATGGTGAAGGGATATGGGCGCTGACAGTGGCAATGTCTGCTGCAGGCGTCTGCAGGGAACAGTTTACTAGTTTCTCTTAGTTTGTTTTTATCAAATGCTACTACAAGTTAATCTTATTGTTCCAGGGATTTGAGCTTTTCTGAAAACCAGTTGTGTAAAATCTAGTGATAATCAGATGAGCATATATAGTGGGAGCAGGCTACTGGCAGGAACAGAGATAATCAACTACAGAGAATTTTAAAACAATATTGAAACTGATAGAGGTTTGTCTTTTAATTATCAGGTGGCAACAGTGGTAAAGAATCTGACTGCCAATGCAGGAGACATTAAGAGATGCAGGTTTGAGCCCTGGGTCGGGAAGATCCCTGGAGAAGGGAATGGCAGCCCACTCCAGCATTCTTGCCTGGAGAATTCAATGGACAGAGGAGCCTGGCAGGCTACAGTCCATGGGGTCACAAAGAGTTGGACACAGCTGAAGTGACTTGGCTAACCCAGACCATGGCAGTTCTAAACAGTGTCAGTTATATTCTTCCCTCATGGGCCAACTGCTCTACCCCAACTCCTTACCCTGTTCCGCGTGTATGCTGCTAAAACCAGTTGCTAAGAGAACAAATCACTTTACAAGTCACCTCTCCCCCTGCCCCCACCAAGGTTTTAGATTCTGCAAGGGGTCTGATGAATGAAGAATGGCTGCACCTTAACACTTTGAATCATTCATTCACACAAGCGGTCCTGACGCCAGACACAGCAACACAGAAGCAAACGACTATGGTTACAGTCAGGTGATCATTCAGTGCGTGAGTGGAGAGTTCTAGGTGGCCAAGTAAGAGAAGATTTTCCACATTGCCTATGATGGTCACGAGCCCATGGGCAGGATGAAGCCCCTTCATACTCTATTGTGTGTGTATGGATGTGCAAATAGTGAACACTAGTATCCGTCAAATGTATTTGACAAATGTCATCAAATGTTCCTCAAATGTGGATGACAAAATGTGGTCCACTGGAGAAGGGAAAGGCAAACTATTTCAGTATTCTTGCCTTGAGAACCCCATGAACAGTATGAAAAGACAAAAAGATAGGACACTGAAAGATGAACTCCCCAGGTCAGTAGGTGTTCAATAAGCTACTAGAGATCAGTGGAGAAATAATTCCAGAAAGAATGAAGAGAGGGAGCCAAAGCAAAATAACATTCAGTTCTGGAGGTGATTCATGATGGAAGCAAGGTCCAGTGCTGTAAAGAGCAATATTGCATAGGAACCTGGAATGTTAGGTCCATGAATCAAGGCAAATTGGAAGTGGTCAAACAGGAGATGGCAAGAGTGAACGTCGACATTTTAGGAATCATTGAATTAAAATGGACTGGATTGGGTGAATCTAACTCAGATGACAATTATATCTACTACTGCGGGCAAGAATCCCTTAGAAGAAATGAAGTAGCCATCATAGTCAACAAGAGTCCAAAATGCAGTACTTGGATGCAATCTCAATAACAAAAGAATGATCTCTGTTCATTTCCAAGACAAATCATTCAATATCACGGTAATTAAGGTAATGCTGAAGAAGCATTACTCTTTAGTTCTTCTTCATTTTCTGTCATAAGTGTGGTGTCATCTGCATATTTGAGGTAATGCTGAAGAAACTGAAGTTGAACGGTTCTATGAAGACCTATAAGACCTTCTAGAACTAACACCCAAAAAAGATGTCCTTTTCATCATAGGGGACTGGAATGCAAAAGTAGGAAATCAAGAAACACCTGGAGTAACAGACAAATTTGGTCTTGGAGTACAGAATGAAACAGGGCAAAGGCTAATAGAGTTTTGCCAAGAGAATGCACTGGTCATAGCAAACACCCTCTTTCAACAACACAAGAGAAGACTCTACACATGGACATCACCAGATGGTCAACACTGAAATCAGACTGATTATATTCTGATTATATTCAGCCAAAGATGGAGAAGCTCTATGAAGTCAGCAAAAACAAGACCGGGAGCCAACTGACCAGGATCTGACGGCTCAGATCATGAAGTCCTTATTGCCAAATTCAGACTTAAAGAAAGTAGGGAAAACAACTAGACCATTCAGGTATGACCTAAACCAAATCCCTAATGATTATATGCCAGGAGAAATATCAATAACCTCAGATATGCAGATGACACCATCCTTATGGCAGAAAGTGAAGAGGAACTAAAAAGCCTCTTGATGAAAGTGAAAGAGGAGAGTGGAAAAAGTTGGCTTAAAGCTCAACATTCAGAAAACTAAGATCATGGCATCTGGTCCCATCACCTCAAGGGAAATAGATGGGAAACAGTGGAAACAGTGTCAGACTTTATTTTTTTGGCTCCAAAATCACTGCAGATGGTGATTGCAGCCATGAAATTAAAAGATGCTTACTCCTTGGAAGGAAGGTTATGACCAACCTAGATAGCATATTAAAAAGCAGAGACATTACTTTGCCAACAAAGGTCCGTCTAGTCAAGGCTATGGTTTTTCCAGTGGTTATGTATGGATGTGAGAGTTGGACTATGAAGAAAGCTGAGTGCCGAAAAATTGATGCTTTTGAACTGTGGTGTTGGAGAAGACTCTTGAGAGCCCCTTGGACTGCAAGGAGATCCAACTGGTCCATCCTAGAGGAGATCAGTCCTAGGTGTTCATTGGAAGGACTGATGTTGAAGCTGAAACCCCAGTACTTTGGCCACCTCATGTGAAGAGTTGACTCATTGGAAAAGACCCTGATGCTGGGAGGAATTGGGGGCAGGAGGAGAAGGGGACGACAGAGGATGAGATGGCTGGATGGCATCACCGACTCAATGGGCATGAGTTTGAGTAGACTCTGGGAGTTGGTGATGGACAGGGAGGCCTGGTGTGCTGCGATTCATGGGGTTGCAAAGAGTCGGACACACTGAGCAACTGAACTGAACTGAATGATACAGTGGAAGTGAGAAATAGATTTAAGGGACTAGATCTGATAGACAGAGTACCTGGTGAACTATGCAAGGAGGTTCGTGACACTGTACAGGAGACAGGTATTAAGACCATCCCCAAGAAAAAGAAATGCAAAAAGGCAAAATGGCTGTCTGAGGAGGGCTTACAAATAGCTGCGAAAAGAAGAGAAGCAAAAAACAAAGGAGAAATGGAAAGATAAATCCATTTGAATGCAGAGTTTCAAAGAACAGCAAGGAGAGATAAGAAAGCCTTCCTCGGTGATCAGTGCAAAGAAATAGAGGAAAACAATAGAATGGGAAAGACTAGAGATCTCTTAAAGAAAATTAGAACTACCATAGGAACATTTCATGCAAAAATGGGCTCAACAAAGGACAGAAATGGTATGGACCTAACAAAAGCAGAAGATATTAAGAAGAGGTGGCAAGAACACGTAGAAGAACTTTCAAAAAAGATCTTGATGACCCAGATAACCACAATGGTGTGATCACTCACTAGAGCCAGACATCCTGGAATGTGAAGTCAAGTGGGCCTTAGGAAGCATCACTATGAACAAAGCTAGGGTGATGGAATTCCAGTTGAGCTATTTAAAATCCTAAAAGATGATGCTGTGAAAGTGCTTTACTCAACATGCCAGCAAATTTGGAAAACTCATCAGTGGCCACAGGACTGGAAATGGTCAGTTCTCATTCCAATCCACAAGAAAGGCAATGCCAAAGAATGCTCAAACTACCACACAGTTGCATTCATCTCACACACCAGTAAAGTAATGCTCAAAATTCTCCAAGCCAGGCTTCAGCAATACGTGAACCGTGAAGTTCCAGATGTTCAAGCTGGTTTTAGAAAAGGCAGAGGAACCAGAGATCAAATTGCCAACATCCTCTGGGTCATTTAAAAAGCAAGAGAGTTTCAGAAAAACATCTATTTCTGCTTTATTGACTATGCCAAAGCCTTTGACTATGTGGATCACAATAAAATGTGGAAAATTCTTCAAGAGATGGGAATACCAGACCACCTGACCTGCCTCTTGAGAAACCTGTATGCAGGTCAGGAAGCAACAGTTAGAACTGGACATGGAACAACAGACTGGTGCCAAACAGGAAAAGGAGTACGTCAAGGCTGTATATTGCCACTCTGCTTATTTAACTTATATGCAGAGTACATCATGAGAAACGCTGGGCTGGATGAAGCACAAGCTGGAATCAAGATTGCCGGGAGAAATATCCATAACCTCAGATATGCAGAGAACATTTCCTTTATGACAGAAAGCAAAGAACTAAAGAGCCTCTTGATGAAAGTGAAAGAGGAGAGTGAAAAAGTTGGCTTCAAGCTCAACATTCAGAAAACAAAGATCATGGCATCCGGTCCCATCACTTCATGGCAGATAGATGGGGAAACAGTGGATACAGTAGCAGACTTTATATTTTGGGGGCTCCAAAATCACTGCTTGAGTAAACTCCTTAGTTGGTGATGGACTGGGAGCCCTGGCGTGCTGCAGTCCATAGGGTTGCAAAGAGTCGGACACAACTGAGCAACTGAGCTGAGTATCCTTCAAAGCCTTTAGTTATTGGGCTGCCCATGTTCCACACAGCCATTCAGACACCAAATCACTATTTTCGCCTTACTGGACCACCATTCCCCAACGGTACTGATCTCGTTCATCTAAGGGAGTTGGGTCACTGCCTTGTTCCTGTCTCAATCCCTGGGATATGGAGGGCAAGTGATTTACTTTTTAGTAAGAGACAAAGGAAAAGTGTATCTTGCTTTCCCTTACATTTCACAATCTAAAATATTTTCTCAGGTAGTATGAGAAAATACTGCGAAAATTTTCTCAGGTACTGTGAGACTATGGTATAATCTCACATTAGCTTAACAGAGGCTGAACACATGATCTGGCATGAAATGTCCATTAAGTCCTCCCCACTCTTTGAACTCCAAGGATGAGAAAACCGCCTACTTAAAGAATTCATCAGTGAGAAACTAGCCCCATATAACGTATTCACTGCTACATCCAACAGTAAGAGAAACTGAGAAATGTAGTCTCTAGATACACAGCCATGAACCCAGCTTAAGACGAATCACTACGGGAAAAAAGGAGAATTAACCTGGGAGAACAGATAGTAGCCTGTCACAAACAGTAAGTATCCACAGATTTTATATACATGCATTTTCCCTCAGCTAAAAAAATAAGAAAGACTCAGCCCATAGCTAAGACAGCAGGTTTAGACCCAGCTTCCAGGGACAGTGAAATTGACAGACTAGTAAATATGTATTCACACAGACATAATGAGGTCAAAATGTTCTGATGAAATCAGAACTCTGTATTTGCATTTTATTTCCACATGACGTTCTTCTTGACAGATAAGGAGAGAGCGGATTTATCCTTTCGGGTGTAAGAACAATGTAAACAATTAACATACAGCGACTTAACACCTGGGAAACATACACTTAAACATAAATGTAATTCACTGCAGCACTTAGGTTTCCTTGGAGACTTTAACCCAAGGTCTACATGAATCAAGGAAAACATTTTTAGATGGAACAACACTGTACAAAAACCAGAGGTAAGTCTTCCTGTCCTAATGCTATTCACTCAAATACACAGTGATTGATCAGATTATTCAGGGAGGCCACTATCTGTTGATCGCCAGCATTTCCTTCATTAAGATCAAATCAGTAATCAAAAACTCAGCTTCATCTTGTGTACTTTATCTCATACCTAGGAACACAACAGTTCACTATCAGGCATGATGTTGAATATACTGCAAAACGCAAACTGTCAAAATTTTCTATGGGCTTCCTGTTATTTTGGCATGTCTCTGTTGTTTACCATATGACTGCCCAGAGTGAAGCTCTTTTTAATTAGTTCACATACGCTGGTTAACAGAAGCATAAAGAGCTTAAGAAGCATTAAGCTTCTACTTAAGAAAAATGATTAAGATGGTAAATTTTATATGTATTTCACTGCAATAAAAAACAGAAAAAGTGTTTTAAGTTCCTAAGTTTACTGCAATTTGTTATACAGCAATAGAAAACAAATACAATTACTACATTTTCTTAGATGAATAAACTGCTTAGAGTGTAAATAACTTATTTAACTTTAAATGGCTGATTAGTTGACAGAGATGGGGTTTGGACCCAGATAGTCAGAGGAAGAGTCCAAGATTTTAATCTCCCAATATGTATGCCTGTCTTTTAAAAAATGTTGTAAATAGAGTAGAGAAGGTAGTTTAATCTTCAAAAAAGGTCATGACTTTAATAATTCACCATCTTTAGGACATGATATTAAACACATTTTCTTCTGCCTTTAGTATGTTTTGTGTCTATCTATTCATGAGGATGGGTTTTCAAGTTTTATAATAATAAATTATTTTGCTTTCATAGGACATTATTCATAATGGGATCCAAGTAGATTAAAAAACCACACTGTTTTTTAAAGATACACCCTCCCCGATTTGGGCCACTGCCTTTGGTTTTAATCTTAGCAAATCTGTTAGAGGAAAATAATAAATTATTATTGTTTTCATCTGTAAAATAAAATAAAATAAAATAAAAATACTAGTAGTGTCATGAGATAAAAACTGGTCTCAAAGTAAGAGCCAGATGAATAGGGTGAAGTATCTCTACTCACACAAGGAATAAAGTTACTATGGTTGTTTACATATTGAAGGAGCACATACTAAAAGTCTACAATGGCTCCCTCTTGCACACAGAATAAAGTATAATTCCCTAGTCAGCTGCGATATGCAGTTTCAGCTTTACTTTCAACGACTTGTCTGCATAAGCCCTCTATTCCTGACTACTAATGATTCCAAAATACCTGGTGCTTTTCTGTGTCTATACTTCTGCTCACACTACATCCAAATGAAATTAGCCTCCTTTTTGCCTCTGCCTCTGTAATTTATTCTTTAAAATTCCTTAAAGCAGAGCTCAAACTCTACCATGTTGGTAAAGCATTTCAGCACAAAAACCCCTGCTGGAAATGGTTTCTCTCCCCCCCATCTCTGTGGATGTTCTGTCTCTACACAGATTCATCATTTACTTTGTAAAATTAATAGTATTTGATTCAATTTCTTAAATATTTATGGAATTTCCAGACACGGTGCCAAACTGCAGAGAAAGCAGTGAATGACACGCAGACTCTGCCTTCAAAGAGTTATCCCTCAGTTGATTAATAGCTATTTGAACAACAAGCACCTAAGATTTCAAAGTAACTTTTTAAAATACAAATTAGGCTTTAAAATAGGAAAATCTTTCATAATGTAATGTGAATAACAAACATTTGCCTTAAAATTAAGTCTGAATTTTAAACAAAAATAAACACAACTCTCTTACAGAACAAAAAATAGACCCAAGGGCTCTCAACCTAAGCTCACAAGGTCAGTACTCTCCTCAGAGTCAACAAAAATTGAAAGGAAAAATATCTGGGACTGGGACACAAAACCTGAACAGGTTAGGGTTGAAACAGAAAGTGTCAGATGAGGAAATCGGTTACGTTAAAAAAAATCTTTCTTCATTAAAGGTGATAAAAAAATAAGGAGGATTCATTATCAAAATATCTCAAGTCTCCCTAAATCTATGTATACAAAAGCAGCAATGGGTGTTTTTCCAGAGCTAGTGAGGTGGATTCTAAGTTTCATGTAGAAAAGAAATTAAAGAGGTTGTCTCTACCAAATAAAAAGCCAATCATAAATATTGTAATTACCCAACATTTAGAACAGAAAGCCCGGAACATATTATCTTGAATCAATGAGGAAAATACCAACTTCTCAAACGTGGATTTTGTTTGAATAGATGGCCACCTGGAAAACAACTAAAATTGAGTACCTATTAACTACTGACAAAGACAAACTCCAGAGGGTCTGTGATTTATATGTAAAAAATGAGATTATAGCTCTGCTCAGGGAAGATAGAATAGATGTACTTTGCGCTATTCCTCTCCCTAAGTGCAACTAGAACCTTCCACATTATATATGAAACCAAACAGAAGACGACTCTGAGAGGTGGAGAGAGGAGGCAGGCCAGCTAGGGAACTGGCAACCAACGGAATGAAACAGAGGTACGCTTCATGGGTTTTCTCTTTGCCTCATATATTCTAGACTTGGAGTTAATGAAGCTGGCACCCCAGAAACACCAATGACTTCAGACAAGAAAAAAAAATTCCAACAAAAGCCCGCTCTCCTGCCAAAGGATCAGGACACAGGCAGCCTAGCAAGATCAAAAACCTGTCAGATAATAACTGCTCTACTCCAGCCTAACACCACGGAAACTACTGTGCCCCCTCTCCTACCCACAGTAGCAAAGGCTGAGTGGGGAATTAGGCTCCTGTCCTTGCCGGGCTTCAAAGAGGTGTTGTCAGGGAACGCTCAACAGGGAGCTGGGACTTCCAGCCCCACTGGATGGTAATAAAGGCCCCAAAGCCCCACGATGTCAGTGGGGACCACTGCGGGGAGACTGGAGTTCCACCTCTACCTGGAAGTAACAAAGTTCCCTCCCTACACCCCCCGCCCCTCCACTGCACAGGGCTAGTGTCAGGGAAGGCCGAGGAGAGAATGAATATGCTCACCACTGTCCAGTCCCCTGTGATGCAACTGGAGGCCATGTGGGGAGCAGGAATGAGGCCCTTTTATCCTAAGAGGGTCAATTTATCAAGATAATATAATAATTACAAACATGTGCACACCAAACAGTAGAGCTCCACAGTACATAAAGCAAACTCTGGCAAAGGTGAAGGAAGAAACAGGCTTACAGTAATGTATTACCACTGTCAATAAGGTACAGAGCTTCTATACAGATTAGTAAGGAAACAGAGGACCTGAATGACACTACTCGATCAACTCCAACACCCAACAATAGCAGAACACACATTCTTCCCAAGTTCACATGGGACATACTCCAGCACAGATGGTATGTGAAGTCATAAAATGAGTCTCGATAAATTTAAAAACTCACTCAGTGTCTTCTCTAACCACAATGGAACAAAGCTAGGTAAAAACAAAGCTATATAAAAACCAGAAAACTCACAAACACGTGGAAATTAAATAACATAATCTTAAACAACCAGTGGGCCAAAGAATAAATCACCAGGGGTATTAGAAAATACTGTGAGACAAATAAAAACAAAACACAACTTACTGGAACTTATGGGAATCAGTAAAAGCAGAGCTTGGAGAGAAGTTCATGGTTGTAAACACCTGCATTTAAAAAAAAAGAAGAAGAAGAGCTTAAGTCAATAACTTTACCCCAAAGGAACTAGAGAAAAACAGCAAACAATACGTGATGGCAACATTTGCTGGGAGAGGAGTACCCCTTTGTACAGCACTCGGAGAAATCTTATCCTAATGACCACGATTACTGTCTAAACACTCATGCCCCCACATAAAGCCTAATACTCATCTACATGTGGTCTCTCACATAAAAATGCTGCCTGAGTGCTGTCATTGATCACAACTGCGTAAGTTCAGTTCAGTTCAGTTCAGTCGCTCAGTCATGTCCAACTCTCTGCGACCTCATGAACTGCAGCACTCCAGGCCTCCCTGTCCATCACCAACTCCCGGAGCTTACTAAAACTCATGTCCATTGAGTCAGTGATGCCATCCAAACATCTTATCCTCTTTGTCCCCGTCTCCTTCTGCCCTCAATCTTTCCCAGCATCAGGGTCTTTTCAAATGAGTCAGCTCTTCGCGTCAGGTGGCCAAAGGATTGGAGTTTCAGCTTCAACATCAGTCCTACCAATGAACACCCAGGACTGATCTCCTTTAGGATGGATTGGTTGGATCTCCCTGCAGTCCAAGGGACTCTCAAGAGTCTTCTCCAACACCACAGTTCAAAAGCATCAATTCTTTGGCACTCAGCTTTCTTTACAGTCCAACTCTCACATCCATACATGACCACTGGAAAAACCATAGCCTTGACTAGATGGACCTTTGTTGCCAAAGTAACATCTCTGCTTTTTAATCTGCTGTCTAGGTTGGTCATAACTTTCCTTCCAAGGAGTAAGGGTCTTTTAAAAAGTTACTGGCTAGCAAACTAAAAGGAGGCCCACAGTATGCTTCTGTATGGTCCCTGAGTTAAGACTGGGTTTTTACATTTTTAAAGAGTTATTAACAACAAACCAAAAAAAAAAAAAGAAAAGAAATAAGTACACGTGCCAGAGAGTGTATGTGGTCTGAGACACCTAAAGTATTTACTATTTGGCCCTTTGCAAAACAAGTCTGCCACTTCCTTGGCCAAGTTATATTTTGCTGACAACCTTGAAGTCTTGGTGGTTTATAAAAACAAAGGTTTCCTTTTCACTGAGTAACTGATGGGACAGTTATGGTGCAGCTCTTCATTCTACATGTCTTCTTCATTCTGGGATCCAAGGTGTAAGAGCAGAGCCTGTCTGGCAGAGGGAATCAAGCAAAGGCTGAACCAATGTTGGCTCTTACCGTTTTCATACTTAGATGGGGCACAAATTCCCTTGGTCAAAGCTGGTCACATCGCCAAGTCTTATGACACTGCAGCAGGAGAAATACATCTCATCTCCAAGAAGCATCATTTGGAAGAGGCTTTTACTAAGGGGCCCAATAAAGAGAGGGCAGTGAATAACCAAAAGCAACCACACAGCATATTGCAAAAGGTTAAGTGGAGACAGCGTTAAAAGTGTGCTGGTTGCTCAGTCGTGTCCGACTCTCTGTAACCCCAGGGACTGTAGCCCACCAGGCTCCTCTGTCCATGGGATTCTCCAGGCCAGAATAATGGAGTGGGTTACCTTCTCCAGGGGATCTTCCTGACCCAGAGAGCAAACCAAGTCTCCTGGCTTGCAGCTGGATTCTTAACTGTCTAAGCCATCAGGGAAGCCCACGTGTATATAAAGCCTGCTCAAGTCACCACATTTTGTAGAAGGGTAAATGCAGTAAGTAACTTTAGAAGTCAGTAAGCTAAATACACATGTAATTTCCAGGGTAGCAACTAAACAAATAGAAACAGACAAAACTTCTAAACCAGTAAATATTTAAATGACAAAAATAAAATAAAAAACAGCTTAGAAAAAAAGGAAAAAAAACCAACAAATATGTCAAATGTACAAAGTAAGACAGAAACTTTAGCTCCAAAATCTTGGTCATTACTTTAAATGTAAATGTGCTAAATGTTCCAATTAAGGGACAGTCTCTACCAGTGCTGTTTCTACCTTGGGGTCTGAACAAACCTACAGTTCAATGGACACTGTGTGGCTGTGAGCAATTTATATTAGTGGAAGTCTGATTATAGTGAAAACCATAGTTAATATTTATTATATTTATCAATCATCTATAGCAGGCACTACATTAAACATGAATTAACTCACAGCAACCTTATGTGGCTACCATCCCCGTTTTATAAATGAAGAAACTGATACTTGTAAGTTGGAGTCCCTAGCCAGATTCACCCACAGAAGCTGAGATAGGTTTGAGCCCAGGCAGTCTGCTCAAGAGCTCATATTGTAGCTACCATGCTCTGCTGCTCACATATCTTCTAAGCTTGTGGTTCTCAAAAGAGGGCACACATCAGAATCTCAGGAAGGCTTTCTCAAAGATCCCCATAGCTCCTAATTCAGTGGATGTGGAGGGGACCCTGAGAATCTGTACTTCTGTTGTATCCAGGGATGCCGCTGATGCTGGTCCGGGGACCACACTTTGAGAATAGCTGCTCAAAGGATGCAGGAGCGAGCTCTAGCTCAGATCTGTGGTTCTCCCTTCACCTCTTGAACCAGGTGTCTGTGTAATCATGCATGCTAAGTCGCTTCAGTCGTGTCCGACTCTTTTGTGACCCCCTGGACTGTAGCCCACAAGGCTCCTCTGTCCATGGGATTCTCCAGGGAAAGATACTGGAGTGAGTTGCCATTTCCTCCTCCAGGGGATCTTCCCAACCCAGAGACTGAACCCGAGTCTCTTCGTCTCCTGCATCGGCAGGCAGGTTCTTTGCCATTCGGGCCACCTAGGAAAGCTGTGTAATCATATTCACCCTCAAACAACCGGCTAGATGCAAACCTGGCCCCTCCAAAAAAAAATCACATTCACGTTCAGTCCATGACTGGATGCCATATGGCTCTTGTTTTCTCTTCTCTAACATTTTTGACAATTAACGGTTACATAACGACTTGTTAATACTCCTAACAGCATACAGCAGTGGAGCAACTCTTGTTTTCACCACCTGGCCCCTTTCAAGTTCCTGCAGCTCAAGTCTCCACACCGTTTAAGTACGGATGGACCCCTGAAGCACAGAGAAGCGACAGGTATCAGGTACGAAGGGAAGCTTGTCAGCCTTTCCAATACTGCTTTTCCACGGAGCCTGGCACTTCTCTTCTTCCTCTGGGGCATGGAAGCCTCACAAGAATCTCCACCAGGGTCGCTGTGTGACTTCTGAAAGAATTTATTTCAGACAAGTTAGCAAAGGGCTTCTCTGGTCAGTAGACTTTTGCTGATGCCACTGCTCACTCTGACACCTCGCCACCCACTCTTCTTAGTTCTTCCTCCCTTTTCTGAGAAATAAATGAGATAGCACAGAGATTTGCTGGCCTAAGCTCTGCATGCTGTCCCCCTTGCCTCTGCAAATATGCCTCTGCTTCTCACTGACGCTTCTTCTTAAAGGAGTCCACTGCTTTTGTTCACTGAATCCTCTGCTTATATGATGAACAGAATGACTACAAAGTGACTGCAGGGCTGGGAGCTTACACTTCTGTGCTGACAGTTTCTGCTTTTAGACTAATGGTGTCTGCAACATATTGCCTGACCTGGCACACAGGTAACATACACCTGCACTGAGTGCTTTAAACAGCCCACATGTTTAATTCTCATTTCTCATTTACCCAAAGGTCTGTAGAGTCAAAGCTATGGTTTTTCCAGTAGTCACATACAGATGTGAGAGTTGGACCAGAAAGAAGGCTGAGTGCCAAAGAATTGGTGCTTTCAAATTGTGGTGCTGGAGAAGACTCTTAAGACTCCCTTGGACAGCAAGGAGATCAAACCAGTCAATCCCAAAGGAAATCAGTCCTGAATATTCATTGGAAGGACTGACACTGAAGCTCCAATACTTTGGCCACCTGATGTGAAGAGCTAACTCACTGGAAAAGACCCTGATACTTGAGGGCAGGAGGAGAAGGGGGGCGCAGAGGATGAGATGGTTGGATAGCATCACTGACTCAATGAGTTTGAGCAAGCTCCAAGAGATAGTAAGGATAGGGAAGCCTGGCATGCTGCAGTCCATGGGGTCACAAAGAGCTGGACATGATTTAGCGACTGAACAACAACAATTACCCTATCAGGTAGGTACTACTATGTCAATTTTACAGATGAAGAAATCAAGGCTTGGAAAGATTAAGTAACCAAGGTCACATACCTAAACAGCAGAGCAAGGTTGAAAACTCAATGAAAACCTAAATACATTTTACTCCAGAGCACTCAACTGCTTCCCATTTAACTGCTGGCCCCATTAGCAGTGAACTCACACAGTCACTGTCTACACACTGACTCCAAATTCTGGAGCATCTTAAAACAGCCCTCTCTTTCCATTTCATTGTCATTGCCATTTCAATGTTTAGGGCAGGGACTCATATCTACAGACAAAGACGTAGGTGGGGAAAGTGACTCCATTTATTAACATTATGGCTGCCCGAGGACCACTTAGACAATCCTACCCCCCCTTATCCCCGGTATCCTCTGGAGGCCTCATCTGGCCCTGACAACAGAACTGCTGGTTTCAGCTTCCTGCCTTCAAATACTTTAGCCCCATGGGCCAGCGGCTGTTGATTTCCCACTCTTGGAGGTTTCTGACAACCGTGTTTGCTGGTGCTTCTCCAGACAGGGAAGAGAGGAAATCTATCCTGAATTTTTAGAAGGGCCTTTAATTAGTTTCATATCCAAGTTGACATTATTCATTTTTCCTTAGCAAAATTACATGTTGCTGGCAGGCAGGTAGAGGAGGAAGCTGCCTGGGCCTCTCATTTCAGTTGTTCGCTGTTTCCCAGAGACCCAGTTTCATGTTTTCAAAACTTGAATAGTAAAAATCAAACTTACCAGGAAACACAACACCCTTAAAAGAAAACCAGGGGAAACCAGATAGCTTCCTTTGCAATGGGATCTCACCAAGTTTCTTGATTATGTCTGATTTCAACTTTTAAAAGCCACCATAGATTGCGGTGTTTATTTTCCATGTTTCCATTTCTGACATATGACCCTCATTTGGGTGAAAAATAAGCTTTCCTTCTTGTCCCTTTGAGTGAACCTCCTTCTGCCACTACGAAAGACAAATGAGGAAAAGCGGGCTACATTCATGATCAAAACTGAGAACATGCATAAAATCATGCTGTTCTGTATAAGCTTGTATTCTACAATTTCTTAACCCTTTACTGAAGTAAAACACACAGAGAAAATGCACAAAATGTAAACCAGCATTTTAATGCATTATCACAAAAGAAAAGCCTGTGTCCTCACCAAGACCTAGAACACAGCCAATCTCTTACGTTCTCCCCACTTACCACCCCTCCTCTCCTTCCCAAAGATCTTGACCTCTGCTAACGTAATTTAGTTTTGCTGGTTTTTAACTTTATAAAAATTGAATCTTATAATGTGCATTCTTTTGTGTCTGACTTCTTTCACTCACGAGTGTATCTGTGAGATGTATCACACTCACAAGTGTTACATGTTGTGGTAATTCATTTTTACTACAGTACAGCATTTTGTTGCTGATCACACTCTTTCTTTATCCAGTCTGGTGCTGAATGATATCAGGATTGTTTCCTGTTTAAGGTTCACCCTAGTGATAATGCCATGAACATCCTGGCACCTGTTCTTGGCTCATGTTTGTATGTATTACCACAGGGTGTACATCGGGAATGGAACTGCTGGGTTCTAGAGAATCTGTGCACACAACTTTATCAAATAATCTGGAACTGTTTCCCAAAATGGTCAGACCAATTTACACATCCACTGGTAGGTATGAGCGTTCCCGTTATGCCACATCATTACCAACATTTAATACTGTTGTTCCCAGGTGCTGGAAGGGATCCTTCACTTTGATATCGAACTGACGTTTACGGAGCCTCTGCTGTACATGACAACAGGAAGAATAGCCTTGTATGAGTCCTTTCCCCAGTAATTTCAGAGACTCCAGGGAATGCTTGCACATCTTATGGATATTTCATGGTTGTCAACACGTGAAACATGGCCTACATTTTCTCTAGACTAGCCCTCCCTCCACACCCTGCAGGTTTCCTCTTTTGCAACCCCAAGGACTGTAGCCTGCCAGCCTCCTTCTGTCCATGGAATTTCCAGGCAAAAATACTGCAGTGGGTTGCCGTTTCCTATTCCAGGGGTTCTTTCTGATCCAGAGAGTGAACTTGTGTCTCCTGCATCTCCCGCATTGGAAAGTGGATTCTTTACCTCTGTGCTACCTGAAAAGCCCAACATTCTGTATTGAAAGTGTATTTCAAAATTCCTGTGGTTTGTGAGATATCTTTATCCAGCTTGATAACAGAAACCCCTTTAAAGTGGTTTGCTTCTCATCTCTCATAACCTTCATGCTCATACATACTATCACCTTGAAGAGCCAACCAATTTCCTACTGGACTCAGGCATGACAGACCTTCCACAGGGAAGGGGAAGACTGAAATCTGCTATTGTTTTATCTGTGTGGTTTCCTTGAGACGAGGACGACACGTGACAGCAGGTGCCCTGATCCAAACTGGCTCTGGGGCAACAGCACTAGTGGCAGCCACTGTGGGTGTGCAGGGATGTTTGAAGTTGGAGGAATGAATACAGAGTGCCTAACAGGTATTGTCTAAGTGATTGTGACATAATTTATGCTCCAACTGTGAAACTCCAATAAAGCTCATAAATCCAGGCCAGTGGCAAGGAAGCCCCAGACGCGGGGCTACTCTACCCATTAAGTACACAGGCCTCAGTGAATTTATGGTAGCTTTGTCTCTGACTCCTTTCTCCCATTCTGGAGATTAGTTCCTCTCTTTAATTCTATCCTACAAAATGTGCAGGCTAAAACTGCCTCACAACCTTATCCATCATTAATCCTCAGATTAATTTCAGCATTTGGAAATGCTAAGATGCCAGAACTTAAAAATAAATACGACTTTGCTGTCTGTTTTATTCATCACTGGCATCTTCCTCTCCAGAGATAAGTGCAACATTAATCATAAGTTCAGGGAAGCATTTTCCATGTTGATTTAAGTGGGTTTATGGGGGTCACTTATAAAAAAAAGTATGAAGCATTCGCTCATTATTCTGTATATAGTAAGTTTCTAAAAGGTTATTTTTCATTTTATGGTCTTATAACTCAGGCCATAGTTTTAGTCATTATTTAAGAGTGATTAAGAAACACCGCAGTTTCTCATTCACAGGAAAAATTGACATATTTTACTTACACGAAACTGTTCATAAATGCAAACAGTACAAAAGGAAAGGCAAGAGAAAGGAAAATTTGACAATGCATTCTGCACACCAAGTCTCACAGAACAAATCCTGAATGAATGAATGAATGAAAGAAAAGTCTCATGGAGACACTGGCTGTAGGCTTCTGTGTTTTACACTGAGCAAAGTCTCAGGATGAGCTTTCTCTTTAGCAATCACACTTGCAACTTGGTGATCACTGTCTGATGAATTACCTAAATCACAGGGTCTCTAACAGGCTTCCCTGGTGGCTTAGACTGTAAAGAATTTGACTGCAGTGTGGGAGACCTAGGTTTGATCTCTGGGTCGGGAAGATCCCCTGGAGAAGGAAATGGCAACCCACTCCAGTATTCTTGCCTGGAGAGTCCCATGGACAGAGAAGCCTGGTGGGCTACAGTCAGGGGGTCACAAAGAACCAGACATAACTGAGCAACTAACACACATCCAACAGGTATAGCCACTGGAGTCAAGATAATTTAATAAATATAATTGTACTAAAATAATTAAGTGCAAGCAATTTTCATTAACAACTGATAAGGTTTCTCATTTCTAAAGAAGAGTACAGACAGGATTGCCAATCTTTAGGTATCAATTTGGAGTAGGCAATGGCAACCCACTCCAGTACTTTTCCCTGGAGAATCCCATGGACGGAAGAGCCTGGTAGGCTGCAGTCCATGGGGTCGCTGAGTCAGACACGACTGAGCGACTTCACTTTCACTTTTCACTTTCATGCACTGGAGAAGGAAATGGCAACCCACTCCAGTATTTTTGCCTGGAGAATCCCAGGAACGGGGCAGCCTGGTGGGCTGCCGTCTATGGGGTTGGACACGACTGATGTGACTTAGCAGCAGCAGCAACAGGTATCAATTTAATTAAAAATTTATAGGAATAGATTTAGGTTCAGCCTGAATAGGGTGAATTTCCTTGTCATCTGGCTTTGGTTCCAGCATGTCTTTCTCACAAGCCTCACCGAGCCCTTCGTTAGAAGGGTGCTCGATTCTGTCTCACCATCCGTAAAACCAAGCAGCTCAGAGGACTGCCATGAACCAGTACTAAGTGACCCCACTGCATGGTTTTCGGCAGACACTGAGATCGTGCTCCTACAGACTCGGAACCAGTGCTTCAGATCAACCAAGAGCTTGGAGGACCCCTGGTCAGACAAGTTTCCTACATACTTGTGTTCCTGGACATGCCTACTGAGCTGCTCAGTGCAGAGCTACTGCTGAATAAATAGTTATGGGTGAAGAGGTCAATGCAGAGTTTTATGTCTATTTGGGTTTTGATCTTCGTTTTCTTTCCTCTCTACACATAAGGGGAAAAAACTATATATGTGATTAGAATAATCTGATACTTTTTAAAAAAATCAATGGTTGAAATGACAGCAGGTAAGATTATCCATCGTGTAAACCTCTGCCACCAAAGTCATTTCCAGCTACAGTGAAAGACTGTTAGAAGCTGTGAGGGATTTTTATTCTCTGACAAAAGCCCAAGTGACTCATAATTAGTCTCTTTCTCTATCTGTGTAATTTTAATCTTAATTAATTTGCCTACCTATGGTGGAAAGAGGAACAAGCCACATTACAGTTTGTTCACATCAAGAAGACTGACATACTTTAATTCTACCTTCATTAGTGAAGCTATTTAGTCTGCTACATCTGTGCTTTGAGAAAAATTCAAGAAAAACACAAAATGTGGAGCAGGAGAGGGAGGCAGAATAACACACCAGATAAGAGCCAGAAAACTTAGGCTCAAATACGACTCTGCTGTGTGACCTTGGGTAAATTACTTCACTTCTCTGTGGCTTCACAGTTCCTTAGTTGAAGATAGGGATGACAATAATATTCGTTAACTCATAGGATGTTGTGGGGATTGAATGAGTGTATATATGAAGTATCTAGATGTGCCTGATACATAATAAATTACAGAGAAACACCCACCATTTTGGTACTGAGCTTCAGAATAAGTATAAATGATGGGAAGAACAATTCACTTACCAAAAATGGCAACAATTTCATGAATATGAGAATATTATATACCAGAGAAACAACATAGGAGAGTGTCTTTCAATAACACAGGTCAAAGAAAAAATATTTCACAAATCTGTAAGCACTGAATTTACTATTCTAAAATCAGAGATACTGGTGGCACGTTAAAGAAAAATAAATAAATTCCAAGGAGAGTTCCAATAAACAATGACTTAGCACAGTGATCTTTACCGTCCATTCATGTCAGAACATCTTGGGGAAAGCTGTCAGCTTCATACTAGGGGCTTAGATCTCTGCAATTTTGAGAAAATCTCTAGGTTGATTGTGGGGCTTCCCTGGTGGCTCAAATGGTAAAGAATCTGCCTGCAATGCAAGAGACTTGGGTTCGAGCCCTGGGTTGGGAAGACCCCTGGAGGAGGGAATGGCAATCCACTCCAGTATTCTTGCCCGGAGAATTCCGTGGACAGAGGACCCTGGCAGGCTACAGTCCATGAGGTGACAGAGAGTTTGACATGACTGAGCAGCTAACATTTCCACTTTTTTTCTAGGTAATTATGATGTCACATGAAGATAGAGAGGATTCTTAGAGAATGAAGGGGAGCCAAAGCTCAGATTCTGGAGTGGGAATGGGATTTGGATAAGCTGCTCAGGCAGCTGGGACCACAGAAAATTTCACTCAGCATTACTAAACCACAAACTTGTTACTCAGTGTTTCTGTTTGGGGTTTACGTATAAAAGGTGTTTATTTTAAAATCTACTATGATCTTCTGCTTTGATGTAAGCGTGAGAGGAACTGGTTTCTGTAAAGGAAGTTAAAGCCCTACGCAGAAACTCTTTCATCACAGTCAGTCTTACTAACAACACTGGCAACATGTCTCATTTTCTTCTGGTTAGACAATCTTTATATATATACACACTTTTTCTGAGTCTTCTGGCAGTAGATGAATTCAAAATATTGAAGGGAAAAAAGCTTGAAACGTAAAACCTCTCCAGCGCCTACCCTTCTCTCTCGTTAAAACTGCTTTGGAAGGATAAGATAGAGACAAAACAAGGAAAAGGTTTTAATTCGGTGACTGAATAAATTCAAACTTGGTAGAAAGTTTCAAAGGCTGAACTAGACCTCAATCTTTACAAGGGACACTGATCAGATTAAACTAACTTGTCTCATTTCCTGAGATCAGGCCCTATCTGAAAGTAAAGTGAGTTTTCCTGAAACACTGATTAAGATTAAAGCTACCCCATAAGGAGAAGCTATGGAAATTGTGGAGAAAACAAAACACCAGGCATATCCACTTTCTAAGGATTTTAAAGAATGGGTCATAACTGGGGAAGATTTGAAAGTGGAGATGTCATCTTTTTTGATATTTGGTCTTAGCAAACACCCAGAATGGAGGTACTGAGTTGGCCAAAAGGTTTGTTCACATTTTTTCATACCATCGTATGAGAAAACCTGAACAAACCTTTTGGCCAACCCAGTGTTTCTTTTCCAGGACTCAGTGTTCCCTATTTCGATTTGTTTTCCCACCACATCTCTAACCAATGAACCCAGTGTTACAGTCTTTAAAACCTCTCATTTCCTCTCCAATTTGGGACTTATATTGAATTGGGACTTATTTTGAATTCTTATATATATAAAGCTGCACTGAAGATTTCTGCACTGAAGATTTAATTATTTTAGACATATGTATACATGTCAGGCTATTCCTAAACTACCTATTTTGTGACATTGATTTATCTCTGTTTCTGCATCAGGATTAAGCTCAATTTCTAAGATGTATTTTAGTATCTGGCCAGCTAAATTCCCTAGCCTTCCTCTTCCTTTTCAAAATCTAGCTATTTTCCCTGTTTGCTAATGGAGCATTAAAACAATTTTAAATATCTTGTCTGGATGCCTATTGAAATGATACACTTTTAAGTTGTTTTGGAAACAATTAATGCTTTCATCATCACATCCACCCATCAGAGAACAGGGTGCTCCTCTGCAGAGAGGGGTTGCTCAGCACTCTCAGGAGAGTGTAGTGTGCTCACTGTTTAGGAGACTGCTGGCTGCCTGCTGATTTTTGGTGTTACTGGTGAAAGGCATCTTCTAACTGGTTATTGTTGGCATAAGTGAGTTTTCTATTTCTATTTTCATATGGTTTACCAATACTTGAAAAGGTTCTCTTTCAATAAATTTATTTGTTGGTTTTGTGTTGCCTTAGGGGAAACTTCTATATGACACGTTGAATAAGATTATACCAGGAATCTTGGTTTTATTCTGAGCTTTATTGCAGCTTTCTCTAGGATTTCCATTTTAACTTATATGTTGTCGATGGCTTAAAATAGATGCAATTTACATTATCTTATGAAAAACTATTGGGATAGCCAGCCTCTAAAGACTCTTGGCCTCAGGTAGTCACATCTCTGTACAGTCAGTCTCCTCCCACACTGACTAAGGCTGATCCTTGCAACCAATAGGGATATTACAGAAATGGTGTTTTGTTGACTTCTGGGCTAGTTCATAGAAAACAATGAGACTTTTGCCAGGTGATTTTTTTCCTGATCACAGAGGGAATCCATTGCCACTGGGTGAGGACTCTCAGGTAGCACTACAGTGGTCAGGAGCGGAGGCCTCCCATCCCACCAGCACTAACTTGCTGGCCTGTGTGTGGTCACCTTAGAGGCAAAGACTCTGGCTCACACTAGGCTTCAGATGATTGCAGTCCTGGCCGGGATCGTGGGTGCAACCTCATGAAAGCCCTTGAACCAGAATCATGCAACTCAGCTGCTCTTGAATTCTTCACCCACAAAAACTTTGTGAAATAATAAATGCTTAATGATTTAAATGCTAATTTGGGGTAATTTGTTATCCAGCAACAGGCTGCTAACATGCTTTCGAAAACTCATTGGAAAAGACCCTGATGTGGGAAAGATTTGAAGAGAAAAGAAGAGGGTGGCAGAGGATGAGATAGTTGGATGGCATCATCAACTCAATGGACATGAATCTGAGCAAACTCTAGGAGACACTGCACAACAGGGAAGCCTGAACTGCTGCAGTCCATGGGGTCATGAAGAGTTGGACGTGACTCAGTGACTGAACAACAACAATTTAAATTGTCAGTAATGGTAACAACTACATTGAATGTCTTTTCAATATGGTTCATTTTTGTCTCGCATTTTATCAATCAAATGATGTTTTATTTCATTAGCTTGCCTAATATTGATCCTTTCTTTTCTTTCTAAATAAAATCTTCTCAATTATGGCAGACTATTATTCTAACACACAGTACTCTCTAATTTTATTTTCTAGTCATTTACTTGAAATTTTATTTATGCATTTTAACAAATGAGATTGGCCTATACCTTTATTTTCATTAAAATAAATATTATCTTGCTTTTATAAAATCATCTTTCCCTCTATACTGTTACTAGTTAAAGGGAATCACCTGTTTTTTGAAAGCTTAAAAGAGCTAGACCATGAAAACCTTTCAGCCCATGACCTCTGGCTGTACTTTCTTTCATAACTCTCTCAAATCTCATCATAGCCAGTGGTCTATCCTGTTTATACTTGAATCAATTTTTAAGGTTTATGTGTTACAGAAAATGTTAACTAAATCACTCAGATTACTGGCCTATATATCTATTTAATTTCAGTATCATTTATCTTGTGATTTTTAAAAACGTTCCTGAAATAAGAAATGAACGTGAAGAAACTGAATTCATGGGCAGAACTGAACATCCAATGGGAGGGTGGTCAAGAGTAGAAACCAGCCTCGGGAAATGGTTTAGCTGTCTTGCCCAAGTAAGAAATGGATTCAACAAACAAATGAAAGGTTCAGAAGGAACTGGATTGGTGCAGTTCTTGGAAAGCTGAGAAGCTGAACTAAGAAGGCACACTTATATATCTTGCTCGCCACTCACTCCCCAAAAGAAACAAGGTTTTGTTACTGACAGCTGAAGTACTGTATATGGACGCGTCAGGCCCCTGAGAGGAATTAGCTGTATGGACACCAGCAAGCTTACCACTGTGGGGCACCAAATTAGGAGGAAAATGGAAAGTATTTTGGTTGTCTCCCTTACAGGATGGGTGACATCTGCCCTCATTCCTGTCCCACCATCCGTCTGCTCACAATTCAATCCTGGACAGGTTACACCACATTCACTCTTCCCACTAACATCTCAGCTGACCTGAAATAAAGGTTTCTCCTTGGCCTGTGGAGTTTAGAGCTATTTGCTTCCTGAATGGTTTGGACCAGCTGAACTTGGTCGTTTGCTCAGCACTTGCAGCTATACTGAGAAACGTTTTTGACAGTCATAGAATTTCCCTCCCATATATAACCATCCTGAGAATTCCACACAGTCAAAGGCTTTGGCACAGTCAACAAAGCAGAAATAGATGTTTTTCTGGAATTCTCTTGCTTTTTCGATGATCCAGCGGATGTTGGAAATTTGATCTCTTGATCCTCCGCCTTTGCTGAAACCAGCTTGAACATCTAGAAGTTCACGGATCATGTATTGCTGAAGCCTGGCTTGGAGAATTTTAAGCTTCACTTTACTAGCATGTGAGATGAGTGCAATTGTGTGCTAGTTTGAGCACTCTTTGGCATTGCCTTTCTCTGGGATTGGAATGAAAACTGACCTTCTCCAGTCCTGTGGCCACTGCTGTTTTCCACATTTGCTGGCATGTTGAGTGCCGCACTTCGACAGCATCATCTTTCAGGATTTGAAACAACTCAACTGGAATTCCATCACCTCCACTAGCTTTGTTCATAGTGATGCTTCCTCAGGCCCACTTGACTTCATATTCCAGGATATTTGGCTCTAGGTGAGTGATCCCACCATCGTGATTATCTGGTCATGAAGATCTTTTTTGTACAGTTCTTCTGTGTATTCTTCCCACCTCTTCTTAATATCTTCTGCTTCTGTTAGGCCCCTACCATTTCTGTCCTTTATTGAGCCCATCTTTGCATGAAATGTTCCCTTGGTATCTCTAATCTTCTTGAAAAGCTCTCTAATCTTTCCCATTCTATTGATTTCCTCTATTTCTTTGCATTGATCACTGAGGAAGGCTTTCTTATCTGTCCTTGCTATTCTTTGGAACTCTGCATTCAAATGGTATATCTTTCCTTTTCTCCGTTGCTTTTGGCTTCTCTTCTTTTCACAGCTATTTGTAAGGCCTCCTCAGAAAGCCATTTTGATTTTTTGAATTTCTTTTTCTTGGGCCAAAGCCTTTGGATCACAATAAACTGTGGAAAATTCTGAAAGAGATGGGAATACCAGGCCACCTGACCTGCCTCTTGAGAAACCTGTAGGCAGATCAGGAAGCAACAGTCAGAACTGGACATGGAACAACAGACTGGTGCCAAATAGGAAAAGGAGTACGTCAAGGCTGTATATTGTCACCCTGCTTATATAACTTATATGCAGAGTATATCATGAGAAACGCTGGGCTGGAAGAAGCACAAGCTGGTATCAAAATTGATGGGAGAAATATCCATAACCTCAGATATGCAGATGACACCACCCTTATGGCAGAGAGTGAAGAAGAACTAAAGAGCCTCTTGATGAAAGTGAAAGAGGAGAGTGAAAAAGTTGGCTTAAAGCTCAACATTCAGAAAACTAAGATCATGGCATCCAGTCCCATCACTTCAAGGCAAATAGATGGGGAAACAGTGGAAACAGTGGCTGACCTTATTTTTCTGGGCTCCAGAATGACTGCAGATGGTGATTGCAGCCATGAAATTAAAAGACGCTTACTCCTTGGAATGAACGTTTTGACCAACCTAGATAGCATATTAAAAAGCAGAGACATTACTTTGCCAACAAAGGTCCGTCTAGTCAAGGCTATGGTTCTTCCACTGGTCATGTATGGATGTGAGAGTTGAACTATAAAGAAAGCTGAGCACCGAAGAATTGATGCTTTTGAACTATGGTGATGGAGAAGACTCTTGAGAGTCCCTTGGAATGCAAGGAGATCCAACCAGTCCATCCTAAAGGAGATCAGTCCTGGGTGTTCATTGGTAGGACTGATTTTGAAGCTGAAACTCCAATACTTTGGCCACCTGATGTGAAGAGCTGACTCATTGGAAAAGACCCTGATGCTGGGAGGGATTGGGGGCAGGAGGAGAAGGGGATGACAGAGGATGAGATGGTTGGATGGCATCACCGACTCAATGGACATGGGTTTGGGTGGACTCCAGGAGTTGGTGATGGACAGGGAGGCCTGGTGTGCTGCAGTTCACAGGGTCGCAAAAAGTCGGACAAGACTGAGCGACTGAACTGAACTGAACTGAGAATTCCATCAAAGGAAAACCTCAGTTTAAACAGAAGTAGCCCTCCCCGCCACTGGAATCCACTGTATTTGGCATTTCAAGTTACCACGCTGATGCGTGACACATGGGACACACGCTCCAGAATCTTTCTAACCTTGCAGTGCTTTCTCATTTCCTGCCACTCTTTCTCCCATCAAGAAACAAAGACACAGCCTCCTATTTCAGCTTCCATGGACTGGCCTTGGACCCTGATGAATGAGCCCCTCTCTTCCCCAGCTCTGCCAGCACTTCCACACCTGGACTTCCCTTGAAGGCATCCTGTTTCCCTAACTTGTCAATGATAAAACTTCCTATGTTCTCTGCTCATAGCTGTGGTGGAAACGGCACACAGTTCTTCCCCTTGACTATGCATTCTCCCAAGGCATTGAGTGATAAGGTTCTCCTTTGGTCCTGAGGCCCAGGGCTTTAAAAAAGCTGTTGTTTCGCCATTCAAGATCAACAAATGATTTTAAAAATCATCTACTTAGAGGTCTTGTGGTCACCACAATACATGATAATTCATTTCTTAAGCCCTGCACCACCTGGTAGGAACCCGAAATGCTAACACTTAGGTGATGCAGGTGGTAAAAAAAAACAAGCCTGGCAATGCAGGACATGAAACAGACATGGATTCATCCCCTGGGTCAGGAAGATCCTCTGGAGGAGAGCATGGCAACCCACTCTAGTATTCTTTCCTGGAAAATTTCATGGACAAAGGAGCATGTTGGGCTACAGTCCATGGGGTCGCAAAGAATGGGACTCAGGTGAGTGCACACCATCACCTAAGAATGACTCTAAGAATTTCCTTAAAATTCCTGGGCCTATTTTCTCATGGCCTCTTACCAATCAACTTGATTAGTACCTTTCTGAGGAACTACCCATCCTGAAGAGCCTGCCGCTGCAAACCATGCCCAACAGTGTCTCTACAGGAATGACCTCTCTTCCTGCAGGTCCAAACAGTCTGCTTAGGTTACAGGCTACTGACATCCTTCACTCTTTAATGAAAAAGTCCTTGTGACTGAGATCACTGGCGTGTTCTCCAAGCAGCAGAGAAGCCAGGCAGGAGGACTGTGGGGTGTTCAGACAGAACAGGGAGCATGGACTTGGACTCAGATTCTGTCTCTACTGCTCACCAGTCAACAAGTGTCCTTGGGGAGTTTATGTCCTCTCTCTCATCCTGAGTTTCCATGACTGTAAAGTGGCATGAGGATAATAATACTTATCTCCCAGGGTTGCTTGTTGTTGTTGTTTTTTTTTTCCAATATAAAATGACACACTCAAAAGTGATTTTAGAAATCATAAAACACCAGAGGATAACTACTCCTCAGCTCCTGTTCTTGCAGAGGGAGATGGAAACACCAAGTGCCTTCGTTTATGTTCCATGCTCACAGATTCCGCTCCCTGGAGAGAGTTCTAGACATGCCTTATGCCAGGCTACAGAACCACAGATCTAATAGACGAGTTTGTGCTTTTATCCTCTTTCTTGGATGTGGGCCTGCAGTCTTGCCCAGGGCATGGCTGATTCAGCCACAGAATGTCTTCTAATTAATTCTTCATCTCTGGGGTGGTTATGTTCCTTTCTCCTTTTTTTTTTAAATTTTATTTTATTTTTTTATTATTATTATTATTATTTTTTTGTTATACGTTGATATGAATCAGCCATAGATTTACACGTATTCCCCATCCCAATCCCCCGCTCCCACCTCCCTCTCCACCCGATTCCTCTGGGTCTTCCCAGTGCACCAGGTCCGAGCACTTGTCTCATGCATCCCACCTGGGCTGGTGATCTGTTTCACCATAGATAGTATACATGCTGTTCTTTTGAAATATCCCACCCTCACATTCGCCCACAGAGTTCAAAAGTCTGTTCTGTATTTCTGTGCCTCTTTTTCTGTTTTGCATACAGGGTTATCGTTACCATCTTTCTAAATTCCATATATATGTGTTAGTATGCTGTAATGTTCTTTATCTTTCTGGCTTACTTCACTCTGTAGAATGGGCTCCAGTTTCATCCATCTCATTAGGACTGGTTCAAATGAATTCTTTTTAACGGCTGAGTAATATTCCATGGTGTATATGTACCACAGCTTCCTTATCCATTCATCTGCTGATGGGCATCTAGGTTGCTTCCATGTCCTGGCTATTATAAACAGTGCTGTGATGAACATTGGGGTGCACGTGTCTCTTTCAGATCTGGTTTCCTCAGTGTGTATGCCCAGAAGTGGGATTGCTGGGTCATATGGCAGTTCTATTTCCAGTTTTCTAAGAAATCTCCACACTGTTTTCCATAGCGGCTGTACTAGTTTGCATTCCCACCAACAGTGTAAGAGGGTTCCCTTTTCTCCACACCCTCTCCACTCATTTATTGCTTGTAGACTTTTGGATAGCAGCCATCCTGACTGGCGTGTAATGGTACCTCACTGTGGTTTTGATTTGCATTTCTCTAATAATGAGTGATGTTGAGCATCTTTTCATGTGTTTGTTAGCCATCTGTATGTCTTCTTTGGAGAAATGTCTGTTTAGTTCTTTGGCCCATTTTTTGATTGGGTCATTTATTTTTCTGGAATTGAGCTGCAGGAGTTGCTTGTATATTTTTGAGATTAATCCTTTGTCTGTTTCTTCCTTTGCTATTATTTTCTCCCAATCTGAGGGCTGTCTTTTCACCTTACTTATACTTTCCTTTGTAGTGCAAAAGCTTTTAAGTTTCATTAGGTCCCACTTGTTTAGTTTTGCTTTTATTTCCAGTATTCTGGGAGGTGGGTCATAGAGGATCTTGCTGTGATTTATGTCGGAGAGTGTTTTGCCTATGTTCTCCTCTAGGAGTTTTATAGTTTCTGGTCTTACATTTAGATCTTTAATCCATTTTGAGTTTATTTTTGTGTATGGTGTTAGAAAGTGTTCTAGTTTCATTCTTTTACAAGTGGTTGACCAGTTTTCCCAGCACCACTTGTTAAAGAGGTTGTCTTTTTTCCATTGTATATCCTTGCCTCCTTTGTCAAAGATAAGGTGTCCATAGGTCCGTGGATTTATCTCTGGGCTTTCTATTCTGTTCCATTGGTCTATATTTCTGTCTTTGTGCCAGTACCATACTGTCTTGATGACTGTGGCTTTGTAGTAGAGTCTGAAGTCAGGCAGGTTGATTCCTCCAGTTCCATTCTTCTTTCTCAAGATTACTTTGGCTATTCGAGGTTTTTTGTATTTCCATACAAATTGTGAAATTCTTTGGTCTAGTTCTGTGAAAAATACCGTTGGTAACTTGATAGGGATTGTGTTGAATCTATAGATTGCTTTGGGTAGAATAGCCATTTTGACAATATTGATTCTTCCAATCCATGAACACGGTATGTTTCTCCATCTGTTTGTGTCCTCTTTGATTTCTTTCATCAGTGTTTTATAGTTTTCTATGTATAGGTCTTTTGTTTCTTTAGGTAGATATACTCCTAAGTATTTTATTCTTTTTGTTGCAATGGTGAATGATATTGTTTCTTTAATTTCTCTTTCTGTTTTTTCATTGTTAGTATATAGGAATGCAAGGGATTTCTGTGTGTTAATTTTATATCCTGCAACTTTACTATATTCATTGATTAGCTCTAGTAATTTTCTGGTAGAGTCTTTAGGGTTTTCTATGTAGAGGATCATGTCATCTGCAAACAGTGAGAGTTTCACTTCTTCTTTTCCTATCTGGATTCCTTTTACTTCTTTTTCTGCTCTGATTGCTGTGGCCAAAACTTCCAACTCTATGTTGAATAGTAGTGGTGAGAGTGGGCACCCTTGTCTTGTTCCTGATTTCAGGGGAAATGCTTTCAATTTTTCACCATTGAGGGTGATGCTTGCTGTGGGTTTGTCATATATAGCTTTTATTATGTTGAGGTATGTTCCTTCTATTCCTGCTTTTTGGAGAGTTTTAATCATAAATGAGTGTTGAATTTTGTCAAAGGCTTTCTCTGCATCTATTGAGATAATCATATGGTTTTTATCTTTCAATTTGTTAATGTGGTGTAATACATTGATTGATTTGCGGATATTAAAGAATCCTTGCATTCCTGGGATAAAGCCCACTTGGTCATGGTGTATGATTTTTTTAATATGTTGTTGGATTCTGTTTGCTAGAATTTTGTTAAGGATTTTTGCATCTATGTTCATCAGTGATATTGGCCTGTAGTTTTCTTTTTTTGTGGCATCTTTGTCTGGTTTTGGAATTAGGGTGATGGTGGCCTCATAGAATGAGTTTGGAAGCTTACCTTCCTCTGCAATTTTCTGGAAGAGTTTGAGTAAGATAGGTGTTAGCTCTTCTCTAAATTTTTGGTAGAATTCAGCTGTGAAGCCATCTGGTCCTGGGCTTTTGTTTGCTGGAAGATTTTTGATTACAGTTTCGATTTCCTTGCTTGTGATGGGTCTGTTAAGATCTTCTATTTCTTCCTGGTTCAGTTTTGGAAAGTTATACTTTTCTAAGAATTTGTCCATTTCTTCCAAGTTGTCCATTTTATTGGCATAGAGCTGCTGGTAGTAGTCTCTTATGATCCTTTGTATTTCACTGTTGTCTGTTGTGATCTCTCCATTTTCATTTCTAATTTTGTTAATTTGGTTCTTCTCTCTTTGTTTCTTAATGAGTCTTGCTAATGGCTTGTCAATTTTGTTTATTTTTTCAAAAAACCAGCTTTTAGCTTTGTTGATTTTTGCTATGGTCTCTTTAGTTTCTTTTGCATTTATTTCTGCCCTGATTTTTAAGATTTCTTTCCTTCTGCTAACCCTGGGGTTCTTCATTTCTTCCTTCTCTAGTTGCTTTAGGTGTAGAGTTAGGTTATTTATTTGGTTTTTTTCTTGTTTCTTGATGTAAGCCTGTAATGCTATGAACCTTCCCCTTAGCACTGCTTTTACAGTGTCCCATAGGTTTTGGGTTGTTGTGTTTTCATTTTCATTCATTTCTATACATATGTTGATTTCTTTTTTGATTTCTTCTATGATTTGTTGGTTATTCAGAAGCGTGTTATTTAGCCTCCATATGTTTGAATTTTTAACAATTTTTTTTCCTGTAATTGAGATCTAATCTTACTGCACTGTGGTCAGAAAAGATGACTGGAATGATTTCAATTTTTTTGAATTTTCCAAGACCAGGTTTATGGCCCAGGATGTGATCTATTCTGGAGAAGGTTCCGTGTGCACTTGAGAAAAAGGTGAAGTTGATTGTTTTGGGGTGAAATGTCCTATAGATATCAATTAGGTCTAGCTGGTCCATTGTGTCATTTAAGGTTTGTGTTTCCTTGTTAATTTTCTGTTTAGTTGATCTATCCATAGTTGTGAGTGGGGTATTAAAGTCTCCCACTATTATTGTGTTACTATTAATTTCCTCTTTCATACTCGTTAGTGTTTGCCGCACATATTGCGGTGCTCCTATGTTGGGTGCATATATATTTATAATTGTTATATCTTCTTCTTGGATTGATCCTTTGATCATTATATAGTGTCCTTCTTTGTCTCTTTTCACATCCTTTATTTGAAAGTCTATTTTATCTGATATGAGTATTGCGACTCCTGCTTTCTTTTGGTCTCCGTTTGCATGAAATATTTTTTGCCAGCCCTTCACTTTTAGTCTGTATGTGTCTCTTGCTTTGAGGTGGGTCTCTTGTAGACAGCATATATAGGGGTCTTGTTTTTGTATCCATTCAGCCAATCTTTGTCTTTTGGTTGGGGCATTCAACCCATTTACATTTAGGGTAATTATTGATAGGTGTGGTCCTGTTGCCATTTACTTTGTTGTTTTGGGTTCACGTTTATACAACCTTTCTGCATTTCCTGTCTAGAGAAGATCCTTTAGCATTTGTTGAAGAGCTGGTTTGGTGGTGCTGAATTCTCTCAGCTTTTGCTTATCTGTAAAGCTTTTGAATTCTCCTTCATATCTGAATGAGATCCTTGCTGGATACAGTAATCTAGGTTGTAGGTTATTCTCTTTCATTACTTTCAGTACGTCCTGCCATTCCCTTCTGGCCTGGAGGGTTTCTATTGATAGATCAGCTGTTATCCTTATGGGGATCCCTTTGTGTGTTATTTGTTGTTTCTCCCTTGTTGCTTTTAATATTTGTTCTTTGTGTTTGATCTTTGTTAATTTGATTAATATGTGTCTTGGGGTGTTTCGCCTTGGGTTTATCCTGTTTGGGACTCTCTGGGCTTCTTGGACTTGGGTGGCTATTTCCTTCCCCATTTTAGGGAAGTTTTCAGCTATTATCTCCTCGAGTATTTTCTCATGGCCTTTCTTTTTGTCTTCTTCTTCTGGAATTCCTATGATTCGAATGTTGGGGCGTTTCACATTGTCCCAGAGGTCCCTGAGGTTGTCCTCATTTCTTTTGATCATTTTTTCTTTTTTCCTCTCTGCTTCATTTATTTCCACCATTTTATCTTCTATCTCACTTATCTTATCTTCTGCTTCCGTTAGTCTACTCTTGGTTCCCTCCAAAGTGTTTTTGATATCATTCATTGCATTATTTATTTTTAATTGACTCTTTTTTATTTCTTCTAGGTCTTTATTAAACATTTCTTGTATCTTTTCAATCTTTGTCTCCAGGCTATTTATCTGTAACTCCATTTTATTTTCAAGATTTTGGATCATTTTTATTATCATTATTCTAAATTCTTTTTCAGGTAGATTCCCTATCTCCTCCTCTTTTGTTTGACTTGGTGGGCATTATTCATGTTCCTTTACCTGTTGGGTATTTCTTTGCCTCTTCATCTTGTTTAGATTGCTGTGTCTGGAGTGGACTTTCTGTATTCTGGAGGTCTGTGGTTCCTTTTTATTGTGGAGGATTTGCCCCGTGGGTGGGGTTAGACAATTGGCTTGTCAAGGTTTCCTGGTTAGGGAAGCTTGCGTCAGTGTTCTGGTGTGTGGAATTTGATTTCTTCTCTCTGGAGAGCAATGGAGTGCCCAGTAATGAGTTTTGAGATGGGTCTATGTGTTAGGTGTGTCCTTGGGCAGCCTGTATGTTGACGTTCATGGCTATGTTCCTGCGTTGCTGGAGAATTTGTGTGGTATGTCTTGCTCTAAAACTTATTGGCTCTTGTGTGGTGGTTGGTTTAAGTGTAGGTATGGAGGCTTTTGGACGGTCACTTATTACTTAAAGTTCCATGTAGTCAGGAGTTTTCTGGTGTTCTCAGGTTTTGGGCTTAAGTCTCCTGCCTCTGGATTTCAGTTTTATTCTTCCTGTAGTCTCAGGACTTCTCCAACTATACAGCACTGATAAGAAAACTTCTAGGTTAATGGCTAAAAGATTCTCCCCCGTTAGGGACACCCAGAGAGGTTCACAGAGTTACATGAAGAAGAGGAGAGGGAGGAGGGAGATAGAGATGAGCAGGAGGAGAAAAAGGGGGACTCAAGAGGAGAGAGACAGATCTACGCAGCTGTCTGTTCCCAGAGTGTTCTCCGTAGCCCAGTCACCTACAAAGATTCACAGAATTGGATTGGGAAGATAAGGGGAAAGGAGGAAATAGAGGTGTTCTGAGGTAGAAAACAGAGAGTCAAGATTGGGAGAGAATAATCTTCGGTTTAAAAATAGGGCTTCTCTTCTTTTTTTTTTTTTTTTTTGTAAGGTTATAGTGTATTGAAAATGAAAATTAAGGAGTAGTAGAGCAGTACTAGAGGACTTTAAAAGAAATAAGAGAAAAAGAAAAATAGAAAATAGAAGAGAAAAAGGAAAGAAAAAAAAGAGAAAAAAAAGAAAAAAAAAGAAAAAGAAAAAAAAAAAGAAAGAGAAAAACAAAATTTTTTTTTCCCCCTAATTAAAAAAATCGTAAAAATCTATGGAAATGAAAGTTAAGGAGTAATGGGGGAGTAATAGGGGATTTTAAAGGAAAATAAAAGAGAAAAAATAAAAAAGAAAAAATAATAAAAAAGAAAAAATAAAAAAAAAGAAAAAAAAAAAGAGAAAAAAGTAAAATTATATCTAGGAGTTTCTCTGGAGCTGTTGCGGTCAGTGTGGGTTCGGCTCAGTTTCAGATAGCTCCTCGTTCCAGCTTACACTTCTCGATATCTACAGGCCCCTTCCGGTGTAGTCAGTGTTTTCTAGAGGGATTTTAATCTGTTGCACCAGTCCCTTCTGAGGCGGTTCCCTTTGTTTATTTGGCTTCTGTTTGCCGGTCTCTTCAGAGCCTCATTTCCGCCCTGACACAGGCGGGCGGAGGTGGACTCATTCAGGTAGCTAGTTCCGTCGCTCTGCGGGGAGGGGCTGGCGCTGCAGGGAGGGGATGGCGCTTTGGGGACGGGCTGGCGCCACGGGGACGGGCTGGCGCTGCCGGGAGGGGCTGACGCTGCTTTCTCCGTCTGCGCTGCTCAGGCTCCCGGCTGTTCTATATGGAGCGCGCCCTGCGCTGCGCGAGGTTCCAGCCCTCGGGTGTTCCACAAAAGCGCGGAATGAAAAGCTGCGCCTGCTCTCTGTGCCTTCCCCGTCAGAGCGGTCCAGGCAGCCAGGGGCTCGGTGGGCGCACTCTCCCCAGGTGTGGCGCGCCCCCTCCCTTCCGCGGACCCAGTCTCAGTTTCCGCTGGCGCCAGTCGGGTGCCTGCACCTTCTGCCCTCCGCGTCCCCAGCCCCAGTCCCCGCCCGCGCCGGTCGGGTGCCTGCGCCCTGTGTCTCGCCGCGACCTTCCCCTCCCACCTGCCTCCTGCCTCCGGCGGGGCTGGGCCGGTCCGCAGCCGGCGAGCTCTTCTCTGGACTTTCTAGGTCTCTTTGTTCTGTGAACGGCAGGCAGTGTGTTCGGGCCGGTTAATTTACTCTCTCTCCTTTGGTCTCCCACAGTTCAAGTTGGCAACTCACAGAAGCTCTCTCCGATTGTCCTCAGGGCACTCAGGCCCGGACCCCACTCCAAGCAATGCCGCCTAAGATTCCCTTCCCGGGACGGATCTCCGTCCTTAGCTCTTTTATCTCACTTTTAATCTTTTATATTTTGTCCTACCTCCTTCCGAAGACAATGGGCTGCTTTTCTGGGCGCCTGATGACCTCAGCTAGCGATCAGAAGTTGTTTTGCGAAGTTTGCCCTGCGTTCAGTTATTCTTTTGATGAATTTGTAGGAGAGAAAGTGGTCTGCCCGTCCTACTCCTCCGCCATCTTGGCTCCTCCCCTCCCTCTTTCTCCTTTTTAATTTAGTTTGCTTTCTGTTCATGCTTTGCTATTTTTTTTATTAAGTTTTCTAGAAATTTTATTTTAATAAAATTAAAAATAATCAGCTTTTGGTTCCATGTATTTGACTACTTTCAGTTTTTTTACTAATTTTTCCAGCTTTACTTTTTTTCTTCCCTGTTTTTAAGATGATTTGAATGTTTAATTATTTTCCTCCAAAGGTATTTAGTCTTTCCTAAACCAATAAAATCACAATTATACATAGGCTACTTATATTTGCAAATAATTGTTCTTTCCTGTTATAGTCATAAGACATGACATATGTAATAACATTCCTGTTGTCTTATGGGAAATCTATAGGATATTAAAAAGTGAGTTTCACAATGATCTTTAGCAAGAAAGATCATTGCTTAAATTTTTTTTCTGTCCAGTACTAAGTTTTTCTGGGAAAATATAAAACAGTATCTTGACAAACTGCAGCTATCATCCCTTTCCTTTTTTTCTGTGTCAGGTCACTCTTCATTGTTGAATTTGCATTCTCCAGCCCATGCATGACACTTAGAATAGCAAATACATCTGCAGGTTCTGCATCTGTGGATTCAATCAACTGTGGACTGGGATTTTTTTTTTTTTTTAAGTTCTAGAAAGTGCCAAAAAAACAAAATTTGAATTTGCCACACACTGGTGATAACTTACATAGCACTTACATTATGTTAGGTATTGTAAGTCATCTAGAGATGATTTTAAGTATACGGGAGGATGTTTGTACGTTATATGCAAATACTATGCCACTAGCCACTTGAACACCCATGGACTTTGGTATCTGTGGGTTTCCTGAAACCAATCCCACATAGATACTGAGGGTCAACTATGCAGTTCAAATACAAACTGCCACAAAAGTAAGAAAAGGTGCTAATTCTCATTATTAGTAGGAAAATGTGAAGGTAGCCTGTTTTTGTTAGCAACTTTGGATGAACTTCGTTTGATCCTGTTAGCAACAGATGACAGATGAAAATGTTAATCCATTGGGTGAATCTGTACCTCTCAGTTATGAGGTGAAGGATATGCCTCCTCGTGCCATCTGTTTCATTATCAAAAAGCAATACAGGTATTGGGGAGGACGAAGTACAACCACTGCATGTAAGACAAGCAATAGGGATATACTGTACAATACGGGGAACATAGCTAATGTTTTATAATAACTCTAAATATTGTGTAACCTTTAAAGCTGTATTAAAAAATAAAAATTTTTAAAAAGGGAAAAATATATATGGTCCTCAAGGAGGCAGAAAGTGTCATTTCTGCAAGATTGCTCTGTTCTCTGTGTAATGTACTCACGTCACAACAACAAGATTTTTGGCTGTAGCACAAACAGAACTTAACCAGGTGTCTTACACTCCTGATTCCGTTTTCTAAGACAGCTTCTGGCTGTTTAGCTACATGTGAACACACACCAGAAATGGGATAGCATTCTGCCCTACTTTAACCACATCCACCACATTCAGTTCAGTTCAGTTCAGTCGCTCAGTCATGTCTGACTCTTTGAGACCCCACGAATCACAGCACACCAGGCCTCGCTGTCCATCAACAACTCCAGGAGTTTACTCAAACCCATGTCCATCAAGTCGGTGATGCCATCCAGCCATCTCATCCTCTTTCGTCCCTTTCTCCTCCTGCCCCCAATTCCTCCCAGCATCAGGGTCTTTTCAAATGAGTCAACTCTTCACATCAGGTGGCCAAAGTATTGAAGTTTCAGCTTCAGCATCAGTCCTTCCAATGAACACCCAGGACTGATCTCCTCTAGGATGGACCGGTTGGATCTCCTTGCAATCCAAGGGACTCTCAAGAGTCTTCTCCAATACCACAGTGCAAAAGCATCAATTTTTCGGCGCTCAGCTTTCTTTACAGTCCAACTCTCACATCTATACATGACCACTGGAAAAACCATAGCCTTGACTAGACGGACCTTTGTTGGCAAAGTAATGTCTCTGCTTTTTAATATGCTATCTAGGTTGGTCAAAACGTTCATTCCAAGGAGTAAGCGTCTTTTAATTTCATGGCTGCAATCACAATCTGCAGTGATTTTGGAGCCCCAAAAAATAAAGTCTGACACTGCTTGCACTGTTTCCCCATCTATTTGCCTTGAAGTGATGAGACTGGATGCCATGATCTTAGTTTTCTGAATGTTGAGCTTTAAGCCAACTTTTTCACTCTCCTCTTTCACTTTCATCAAGAGGCTCTTTAGTTCCTCTTCACCTTCTGCCATAAGGGTGGTGTCATCTGCATATCTGAGGTTATTGATATTTCTCCTGGCAATCCTGATTACAGCTTGTGCTTCTTCCAGCCCAGCGTTTCTCATGATGCACTCTGCATATAAGTTAAATAAGCAGGGTGACAATATACAGCCTTGACGTACTCCTTTTCCTATTTGGAACCAGTCTGTTGGTCTATGTCCAGTACTAACTATTGCTTCCTGACCTGCATATAGGTTTCTCAAGAGGTGGGTCAGGTGGCCTGGTATTCCCATCTCTTTCAGAATTCTCCACAGTTTATTGTGACCCACACAGTCAAAAGCTTTGGCATAGTCCATAAGGCAGAAATAGATGTTTTTCTGGAACTCTCTTGCTTTTTCGATGATCCAGTAGATGTTGGCAATTTGATCTCTGGTTCCTCTGCTTTTTCTAAAACCAGCTTGAACATCTGGAAGTTCTTGGTTCACGTATTGCTGAAGCCTGGCTTGGAGAATTTTAAGCATTACTTTACTAGCGTGTGAGATGACCGCAATTGTGTGGTAGTTTGAGCATTCTTTGGCATTGCCTTTCTTTGGGATTGGAATGAAAACAGACCTTTTCTAGTCCTGTGGCCACTGCTGAGTTTTCCAAATTTGCTGGCATATTGACTGCAGCACTTTCACAGCATCATCTTTCAGGATTTGAAATAGCTCAACTGGAATTCCATCACCTCCACTAGCTTTGTTCATAGTGATGCTTTCTAAGGCCCACCTGACTTCACATTCCAGGATGTCTGGCTCTAGGTGAGTATTCACACCGTCATGATTATCTGGGTCATGAAGATCTTTTTTGTACAGTCCTTCTGTGTATTCTTGCCACCTCTTCTTAATATCTCCTGCTTCTGTTAGGTCCATACCATTTCTGTCCTTTATCAAACACATCTTTGCATGAAATGTTCCCTTGGTATATCTAATTTTCTGGAAAGAATAATTAGCTAGAATTATTAGCTGTCCAGTGAATTTTCTAAATTTCTTATAGAATCAGCAGCTTGCTTTCCTCTATGAGCTATTATACTTGATAGCCTGAATCCACAAAGTATTGGGATGCAACATTAAAAGACGTCTGTCTATTAAAAGAGAGAAGCTGCCAAGCAGAGGACCCCTCCAGTGAGTTCTCTCTATAGTGTGTACACCTAAACAGTCTTCCCATCCTCCAACAGCTATTATTTTTAGCACCCAGGATCACTGCAAACACTGTCCCCCTCTGGGCAATGTTCTGCATTTGCATCAGCAGTAACTGAGGCAAGGCATTACTGACTCTCTGCCAAGGCAAACCTTTCACTGCTGCTGCTCCCCTGGAACCCTACTTCCGGGGTCTTCTGAGGGTTAGAAACAGGCCCTCCTGGTCCAAAATATTTCTTCCACTGACCTGCAAATGTGCCTGGAGGCCTGAACTGAATGTAGGCCTTATGGTATCTGAAAGGACTAACAAATATTCCAGCTAGAATATTAGCTGGAGTTAATGGATCACTCCTTTCTCCTTAAGGGCTTCCCTGGTGGCTCAGTGGTAAAGAACCCACCTGTCAATGCAGGAGATGCAGGTTCCATCCCTGGGTCACGAAGATCCCCGGGAGAAGGAAATGGCAACCCACTCCAGTATTCTTGCCTGGAGCATCCCATGGACAGAGAAGCCTGGGGGGGTTACAGTCCATGGGGTCGCAAAGAGTCCCATACGACTGAGCGACTGAATAGCAATTCCTTTCACCTTGGCAGAAGAGATGAGACTGATAATGGAAAGATTTTCAGGACAAAAGAAGTCGGTGAGCTCTGGAGCTTGGAGCAACTTGGGGTCAGGCCTGAAAGCTGTTTAACCATTCAGTTTACTAATCAAATGTTGCCCATCTATTGCATGCCAGGACTCTGTCAGGTGACGGGGTTACATCATTAAGTGTCATCAGGGGCCACGTCAGTAGCTTTGGTGATGGAAGGAGATGACATAACTAACCAGCCACTCTGAAAAGTGTGTGGGTTGAGGTGTGCGCCCTTGCATTTGTGCCTGAGGGCACCTGGCCAGGCCGGGGCAAGACTGGCCCTGAACAATCACCTCTTCCATCCACAGGTGGTTTCTGGCTGGTGAATCCCCAGTCCAAGTCCCAGCAGTGCCTCTCTGTACTTTTCGCTCATTCGCTTACCCTCAGCCAGAAACATCTATCCTAGAGTATCAGGAGTGCACCTTTCCTTCTTAGCTCTGGGTTATTCACAAGAATGTTCAATTGAAACAAATCTATCAGAAACACTTTCTAGCGAGCTCACCACAGAATGGTGCTAATTCTTCCCAAACCTTCAGGAAGCAAAGTGCTATGATATCACCTTAATTAAAAATAAATTCTAATGAGATACTTGATGCAGATGCAGAAGTACCTCTCGGTGACATTCACTCCAGTCTTAGAAATTAATTCCAAGGCCCACTGGCATTTATCTTTGATTTAGAAAGGGGAAAATTGCTTTCCTTTTTCTTCTTTAAAATTTATGTAACTATTACAGAGGGAAAATTAGAGTGCATGAAATATAAAAATTGAATTATAATCCAGTGCAGCACATTTCCTTTTCCAGAAAGTCAAATGTCATCTGCCTGTGAGCTGATGAGCTTCCATTGGGATCCTTAGACTTTTTTTTCCTTTCTACCTATAGTCTTCAAATTAAATTTTCATCATTTAAGGAACTCTAGTTGTTTTCCTTTTATGCAGGCTATGCCAAAACATAATCAGGTTCTCTGAGAAATAAGTAGGTTACATGAATATATTGCCAAGATAGGATTAGGTGCTCACCAAGAAATGGATGGAAATTACTGGGGAAATACAATTCAGGCATTTGATCATGGTGATGAAAACCCAATATTACCTATAGTGGAGCATGAACCATTGGATTTAGAAATTAGGAGGCCACTGGTGACTTTTCTAAGTGTAAAAAAAGCATTTCTTTCTTTGATAGGATCATCTGAATCTTAAGTGCACTTTATTTTTTTTTCCATTTATTTTTATTAGTTGGAGGTTAAGTGTACTTTATATCAATTTTAATTTTTTTCTGATTGCAATTGGTATTTTTTAAAAAATGTATACAAAAGGGCTTGGCTCACTATATTCTAGAGCTATGAGAGAGAAGACTCAGAGAAGTTTGGTTTCTGTCTTCACATTGTTCAAAGTTTATTTTCTAGTCTGGCCTATAAAATTAGATTAAAATAATTAACAGAAGTTAATTATTTAATATGTTTAATAATTTTAATCTGTTTCCTACAATAGAGTTTTTATTCACCATCTGCTAAGGTGTGTCCAAGAGAAACAGATTTTATTCAGTATTATTCCAATAGGGAAGAGAAGCTTCAATGAAGCCGAGTTTAACTCCAAATACAGCAAAAACAGCTGGGGATTTGTAGCCAGGCAGAATGGAGGCGGGCAGTGGGTAGAAAATGACTAAGAATCAAGAGTAGGGGGATTCTTGCTAAAGTGGTCAAACAGGATTCTTGCTGAAAGGAGCCATCATCAGTGGTGTGCAGTGAGGAATTTAATCAGATATCAAACGTGTGGAGACTCTAGCTAAGCAAACTTAGCAGCATTTTTGCTAAAACTGGGCTTGGTAGGCCAAAGACAGAGACCAAAGAGGAAGCCTAGTTAAAAAGGAGCTCAGAGGAGCCTGCCTTAAAGTTTGGTCAAGAAGAGAGTCTGTAGGGCAGCAAATAAGTATCCTCTCCCTGGCCCACTGCAGTCAATTGATGGTGGCTGCCTAGGGGCACTTCAGAAGAATACTGGCGCTTTCCCTGGGTCTGGAGTCAATTAGCCCTGGTGCTTTCCAACTGTGGTGCTGAGAAGACTTTTGAGAGCTCCTTGGACAGCAGGGAGATCAAACCAGTCAATCTTAAAGAAAATCAACCCTGAATACTCATTGGAAGGACTGAAGCTGAAGCTCCAATACTTTGGCCACCATGATATGAAGAGTCAACTCATTGGAAAAGACCCTGATGCTGGGAAAGACTGAGGGCAGGAGAAGGGTTCGACAGAGGATGAGATGGTTGAATGGCATCACCAATTCAATGGACGTGAACTTGGGCAAACTCCAGGAGATGGTGAGGGACAGGGAAGCCTGGTGTGCTGCGGCCCCTGGGGTCCCAAGGAGTTGGACACAACGGAGTGACTGAACAACAGCAGCAAACCCGGATACAGGGGGAGGGTGCAGCACACACAACCCGTAGGGGTGGACTTCTGCTTTAAAAGAACAAATCTTTCATTCTAAAAGGGGCCACTGCTCACAAAGACTGGTTCTCCTTGTCCAGCGTTTCTCAAACCTGAGTGAGAGTCAGAATCACCTGGAGGCCTGTTATTCAGGGAAGGCTGGGCCGGCCCCCAGAGTTTCTGCTCCAGGAGGTCTGGGGGTGGGGCCCAAGATTCCGCATCACTAAGAAGTTCCAGGTGATAGTGATGCTGTTGCTTTGGGGAACCACTGCGCAGGGACCTTTCTCCGCCTCAGCACCTCTCCTTGAACGAGCTGCCGGGATTCAGCCCGAGGGCACCTGTATCTCCCCAGATACACCCCCCACCCACGAACTGCCCGATGAGCGAGAGCAGGTGTGTGCAGACACAGGTATTTGGGAGCTGGTGACTGGAAAGAGTATCTTTGCTAACAAAACATTCACTCACTCCCTTTACTGGACAGGAAACAATATGTGAAGCAGAAGTGGGTAGACATCTCCATGGAGTGCAGGGGGCTGTATACCAACTGCTCTCCGAGTATTTTGGAGAAATGAGGTAGGTATGCTAATGTCAGGGGAAAATATATGCCACATTGAAACAAACATGTGCCACATTCCTAGGGTAGAGCCAGCCCGCCCTACTGCCTGCGGACTGGGCTGCATCCCTCCAGGATGTCAGTTCTCTTGAAGCGGGGGTGAGTTTAGAGCTGAGTTCTGTGGGGGAAGTTTCCTGACCTTCTCCCTCACACACAGCCCGCTGGGTCATTTATAGTTCGAATTATCAGTTATTAGTCACAGAAATAAAACTGGAATAAAGTCAAGCTGTCTCAGTTAACCCCTCTGCCACATCTGTGGATATTTTAAGCTCATTCTGTTAAGCAGCCTTGAATTCTTATCCTAGAGCAATTTCTACCCTATCTGTTTGATAATAAGATTTGAACCCTGGACTATACTTCATAATCTAAAAGGCCACGGATTCATCCAAGGAGCCTTTATTATGAACCATGCTTCAAATACAGCTTTCACCTATTCTCTCCTTTCAAAATTCTTCTAAGGTATATATTAGAGCTTTTATTTATCCCCATGTGTCTTAATTTCACTTTCTTTTTATCCTCTCTGCTGCATTTTGGTTGATACTGTATTTTTCTATAAATTTACTATTTTTCACTGTCTATACATCTATTTTTCTTTGAGCTTTTGTGTCCCAGTGGCCATATGTTTAGTTTTAAGACTATCTTTTTGGTTTTGTCAAAGATTTGCTCTTTTTTTTTTCTCATGCTGTCAGTATCTTATCCCATTTCTGTCTTTAAACATCTTAGGCTTGTTTTAAATTCCCTTTGATATAGTGCTATTGCCTTCCAGTCTTGGTAAAACATATCTTCCAGCAATCTCTATATTCCCGATTCTCTTTGTTTTGCTTTCTTGTGTCACATTGCAACTTTCATTGTATTACTTTTTACTGTGAGAGTCTCGTCCTTGGGCTGTTTTCCGTGGGAATCCCCTGTGTGCTGGTTATGGCTTCATCCTTACAGAGTGTTCTGTGTTTCCCGTGTTGGGAACACAGTGCGCTCACTTCGGGCAGATCTCTCGTGTTAGGTTCTTAACCTGGTGTCCTTCCTACGTGAATGCAGACTTCACACTGATGTGCAGCGCAGGAGTACGGTTCAGATTTCTCAAGAGTGGTTATTTTTCTCCCGACCTCCTCAGGGAAGGCAAACTCCCTTTAACCTTCCCACACACATGGCAAGTTAAAGGGAGTGCTTCCTGTCTGGGTACACACACCCCAGGGTCAGAATTCACTCCCCACCAGCCTTCATCCCCACGTGTCAGGTCCCACACATGGAATCAGTTCTCTGGCTTCAGTTTCCACTCACCTTTCTGACCTGGAGTTTCCTGTTCATTTCTAGGTTTTGAGCTGAGTGATGTATTACAAAAAAAATTTTTTTGGAGCATATTCAGCATTTTTATGTTCTAAAGGTTAAAAAGATATTTTCTTTTTTCATCCCTGCATCAGTTCTGTCAACTTTACTGACCTCCAAGACTTGAAGTACTGGATCATTATCCATGTCATCCCTAACAAGGTTTGCTTCACTTAATATAAGATGCAAAAATCCTGACACTAATGTTTCCTTCTTTTTGACTGTCTCTTCCACTTTCTCCCTTTTGCATTCTGCCCATATCACCCCAGCTGGAGGGCCTTTCCTGGTATGTGTCTTTTGGTGGGGAGAATGATTTTCATTTCAATCTATGTGATAAAGGATTTCCCACTGGGCCAAACATATTTTCTGCCCTATTTAATATCACATCTTTCCTGGCAGCAGCAGCTCAGAGTTTTTTTAACTTTTCATCCTTTCACATTCCATATTGAGTAGATGAGACTTCCACATACTTTATCTCATTTGATCCTCTTAAAGTCCTGCATAGTTACTATTATCTTAATTTCATAGAGTGGAAAACTGGGCTTCAGGGGATAATTAACTTGTCCACGGTTGGTAACTAACAAAGTTCCCCTTCCTCCACTGAGGAGGAACGCTACCTAGAAGACAGCATGCAAGGAGCTTTACTGGCCCTACTCCTCTCCTGCTATTGTTGTTCAATCACTCAGTCGTGTCCAGTTCTTTGTGACTCCATGGACTACAGCACACCAGGCTTCCCTGTCCTTCACCACCTCTGAGAGCTTGCTCAAACTCATGTGCATTTTGTCTAGGATGCTATCCAACCATTTCATCCTCTGTCACCCCCTTCTCTTGCCATCAATCAATCAGCATCAGGGTCTTTTCCAATGAGTCAGCTCTTCGTATCAGGTGGGCAAAGTATTGTAAGTTCAGCTTCAGTATCAGTTCTTCCAATTAATCTTCAGGATTGATTTCTTTTAGGATTGACTGGTTGGATCTCCTTGCAGTCCAAGGGCCTCTCAAGCATCTTCTCCAACACCACAGTTCAAAACCATCAGTTCTTCAGTACTCAGTCTTCTTTGCCCACATCCATATATGACTACTGGAAACACCATAGCTTTGACTATACAGACCTTTGTAGGCAAAGTGATGTCCTTGCTTTTTAATACGTTTTGTCTGTCACAAGCTTTTCCTCGACGTGTAAGTGTACAGGGCTCCTTTCAGCCAGAGAAATTCTATTTGTAAACCTGCTCAGAGAAGCCTTTGTAAGACTGTACCCTTTGTTTTGTATATCTGAAGCAACACCAGAATTCCCTGCAGATGATTATGATAAAAAAATGATTCTGAGAAATGCATTCATTTGCTCTCTGGAAAGCTGTGTGTTGCAGTTTTAAGCTTCTTGGATTTATTATCTGAAATTTCTAAGCTTTATCTTTTGGCACTGACTGCTACAAAATTATAGAAAATGGCTTTAGAGACTCAATATATTTACACAAAGATGTGTTAGTGTGATAATTCTGTATCAAGGAATATTACGTATTTTAATCTTCAGAAATTCAATTGGTATACTGATGTATCAAGGAATATTACATATTTTAGTCCTCAGAAATTCAATTGGTATACTGATGTAAAATTCATAAAATTGAAACTGCTTTGGCTCTGATCTTCATAATGAAAGTGTTGTAATGCCTTTAAAAAAACAGCATTAATGTCCTATTTTGAGACCTCAGTTCTCCTTGTCATCTTTGTCCCTCTCACCCTGCAATAAGTGAGCCCCTGAAATGACCCAAAGTTGTGTGCCTTTTATCTTGTTTGTCTTATGGAGTGAATAACCAAGGAGCTACAAGCAGCCTTGGGGGGCAGCTCCCATGTCTTTTTGGGGTCCTCAGGGTGCCTTCGGAGGGCACTCCTCTGTCCCCTCCTTCCTTACTTTTTACACAAAAAGGGAACTGCGGGGTAGTTTCACCCTCCCTGTGTTTGTTCTGTGGCTTCAATAATATGAAAACTAGAATTTTCATAACATGCAGCAGCAGGGGTTTTTATTTTAAGGAGACAGAAGAAAAAAGAGGAAAAACACACAAACCGACAGTTAAACCCACAGCATCTAGAAACCTTCGGTTTTACTTCTCTTAAAGAGAGAACGGTGCTCTGAAGATTTTCACCTCTGGGTCTTAATGTACGAAGATGTTTTTGACACTTCAGAAGGGTTGGATGTTTCACAGTCATGGGTAGATTTCTGCAAACTGTTTTGTTCTAATACTTTATTCAATGTCAGTCTTCCTATCTGCAAATTCAGGTAGAGTTACACATTAACATCTTTTTAGATCTTGAGAGCACTCATTGTTATAGATGGCATGTTTGTGTCCCCCACCCCCAATTCATATTTGAAACCCAATCCCTGATGTAATAATGGTGTTTGGAAGGTGGGACCTTTGAGGGGTGATTAGGTCACGTGGGTAGAGCTCTCAATAATGGGAGTAGTGCTGTTATGAAAGAAGCTACAGAGCACTCCTTGCCCCTTCTGCCAGGTGGTGGTGGTATTCAGTCGCTAAGTTGTGTCCGATTCTTTATGACCCCATGGTCTGCAGCACACCAGGCTTCCCTGTCCTTCACTGTCACTGGGAGTTTGCTCAGACTCATGTCCATTGAGTTGGTGATGCCATCCAAACATCTCATTTTCTGCTAGGTGAGAAGACAACAAGACAGGGTCTATGAACTAGACCTGGGGGTCTGCCTATAAGCAGACCCTCACCAGACACCTAATCTGCTACTGAAACAAGAGGGAAGCCGGCAGAGCACAAACTGTAAAAGAATGATACAGCCTGAGGACATGATATAAATTGATTAGAACCAAACAGGTACAAGATGGCAGATGAGTTGACTTCAGTACATGCTCACTGTATCACATCAGCTAAATGCACACCCACCAGCACCATGACAGTTCCAAGTTTGACTAAAGACCAAAAAGTGGGTGGTAGCCCAATTCCTGGAAGTCCCCTTCCCCAAAATAGTTGGAATACTCCTCCCACTCATTAGCCTATGAAACTACCCAGCCTATGAAAACTAACTACACCATATTTTGAGGTTACTCTCGACCTCTGTAGTGGCCCACATTCTCTCTGTGGAGTGCATTTCTCTCTAAACAAATCCACTTCTTTGTTTAGTTGCTAAGTTGTGTCCAACTCTTTTGTGACCCCATGGACTGTAACCCAGCAGGTTCCTCTGTCTGTAGGATTATTCAGGCAGGAATACTGGAGTGAGTTGCTATTTCCTCCTCCAGGGGATCTTCCCAACCCAGGGATCGAACCCAGGTCTCCTGCATTGCAGGTGGATTCTTTACTGCAGAGCCACCAGGGAAACCACTTCTTACCTATCACTTTGTTTCTCACTGAATTCTTTCTGAGATGAGACATCAAGAACCTGAGCTTCATTAAGTCCTGAGACCAGGTAGGTGTGTGACCTCAGTTAGAAGACCATGAGTTCAAGTCCCAGGCTGGGGCACACAGTTTCAGCTTCACCTTGATTTTGCATTTCCCAGTCTTCAGAACTGTGGGAAATAAATTACTTTTGTTTACAAGCCACTCAGTCTATAGTCATTTTGGTATGGCAGCACAAATGGATGAAGACACCCACCCTGCCACCCTAGGGAATTCTTACCCAAGCTAAAAATTTCACCTAAATACCACTGACTAGATAAAGAAAAGAAACAGATGATGGTCTTTAATTATTGCCTTCAGACGATGTTCAGCAACATCTGCCCACTCACCGTGCTGTAAAATGTTCTTAGGGGAGGAGGACTGTCTCAGCACTATATGCTTACTCTGGTTAGTAAGGATCGATTTATATGTACGTCTGTGTGTATTGTGTTATGCTCCCCAGCTCCTTCTGTAAGCTTCTATTTCGTCAGTTCCAGGATATGTGTTCTCAAGAAAGGAAATTTGGGATGCCTGATTTTTGCTCTGCATTTATTTTCTTACTATTAATCTTTGGTGATTCTCCCTCTATGAACTTACTGAAAACATTGGGTAATACATTTGGGAGAAGAATGTCAAAATCTGTATTGTATTGCTGAGAGAATTAAAATGATCCTCCGGAGGAAACATCTGACACACACACAAATATCTTAAGCCTCATTTATAACAAGAAAAATAATTCCTTGAAAAAAAGTGAGGAAAGCACAGAAAAATAGGGTTTTGGACTCTGCCCAAGACAAACCAAATCAGAGAGATTAATTGTAAAGGTGTTTTATGGTTTCTGCATTAGAAAGGAAGAAATGGCCAGGTCAGAAGTGGTCCTCATTTTTGCAAGTACATACAGGAAGCAGTGACTTGCTCTGATTTTCTAGTTGTCTTTCTAAGTATTTTTTCTAATGAATTCTCAGTAATTCACATGACTTCCAGCCCTCCCATTCTGCTCACTGGACAGCACACAGCAAGGATGAGTTGTGGCGTCAGGTCAGTAAATCTGTGTTGGGCTACGTCCTCAGTCCACAACCTTTAAATCATGCTCTGACTGATCTACCACCAGGGAGCTTGGCTTTTGCCATTTCCAAATATACAGTATTGATTTTGTAACCAATACCTCAACAGTTAATCAAGAAATGATTATTTATGGAGCACCTTTAATTTGTTTTTCACCACTTGGGCCTGAGCAAGAGTATCCTTTATCTGTCCTCACAAAGCTGATGCTAATCTGACTGGAGAGATGCATTGGTCAATATGTATTAGACACGAAGCAATGAGAGAGCTGTGCAAACCAACATCAATACAATTAATGTCATAGAGCGGAAACTCTCTTTGGGGTTCACAGACAAGGGAGATCTAGGGGAATAGAGACTATGTAGGAAGGCTTCAGTCATGAAGGAGGTTCAATGAGCCACGGGCAAAGAGAGATACATTATTGGTCAGCAAAAAACAAGTAAAAATATGCTGAGGCAAGATCTGTGGCTTGTGGTGGTAAAAAACACAGCCTACATAGGGAAAATAAGACTGAGGAGAATTGTGGGCCATCCTACACCTTTATCCGCATGCACTGACACAAATCTCCATACAACTTAAGTTCAGCCATTTTTGGCCACTTGCCATTATCTTTATCCATTTGTTTATTCATCTTCTCATTCAATTGCTCAGGGAGAGTTTATAGAATGTTCACCTTATGCTGATATTGTACCAGTCACTATGGGAGCAAGGGTGAGCAAGGGGTCATTCTATCACATTGGTTACAATCATGGGTTTTGTAGTAAAATAGGCTTGATAAAGGTCTGGTTCTGCCAGCTACCACTGGAACAAATAATTTAATCTCTCAAAGCATCAATTTTGTAATCAGGAAGTATGAATATCTTATGTGACTTTTTAGAGACTTTTTAAGATGAGAACCATTTTTAAGTCTTTATTGAATTTATTACAATATTGTTTCCATTTTATGTTTTGGTTTTTTGGCAGAGAAGCATGGGGACCTTAGCGCCCTGACCAGGGGTGGAACCTGCACCCCCTGCATTGGAAGGCAAATCCTTGACCAGTGGATCGCCAGGGAAGTTCCCCTTATGTGGTTTTTATATTTAGTATGTTTTTGCCTAGCCTTCCTTTCTCCTTATCAAATTTCCTTTAGAACTGCAGATCAAGATGGTGATAAGGAGAATCCTGAACTTCCCTCATCCCTCAGATAAACTGAATGTATGGCTAATAGGCTGTAATTTCCTTTGAGAGAAATTCAGAAACTACTTTGGTGACGCCTATGTGCTGGACCTGGCAAAGCGCCAAACAGCTGGTAGGGGATCCCCAACTTCCAGCTTCCCCTTGAGGAGCAAAGGGTCTGGACCACATGTCTCTTACCCCCATTTTTAAGGCTCCCACCCAAAGGACAGGACCCCAAAAAACCTAGCTCTGAAAGCCAACAGAGCTTGTGTTCAGGAGACCCATAGAACTTAAGCAGTGAAGCAGCAGTTCTCATCTCATCCTCTGCCCCCCAGATGAGACGGTTGAATAGCATCACTGATTCAATGGACATGAACTTGGGTAAACTCCGCAACTAGTGAGGGCCAGGGAGGCCTGGCGTGCTGCAGTCCATGAGTCAGTGCAGAGACAGACACGACTTAACAACTGAACAACAACAGCAAAAAAGCAGCTCTTAGTGAGGGCACAAGCACTCACCCTCGTTATTCCTGCCAGGGCTCAGTGCACAGGAAGTTGGCAGAGAAGTATATCTCTCAGTCTCCCCTGGCAGAGTCAGCCTGCCTATGTTACATTCTGTTTTGCTAATTAGTGCCCATCCAGCTGCTAGCAAAAATTCTCCCTGGCTCCCAGAAAGTCTGGTGGACATTTCCCTTGCCTTCTCTCTTGGGCTTGCTCTAACAATAAAATCAGGTCACCAGCAACTCTCTTGAAGGAACTTGTCCAGGTATCAGTTCAGTTCAGTTCAGTCGCTCAGTTGTGACCGATTTTTGAGACCCCATGGACTGCAGCACACCAGGTTTCCCTGTCCATCAGCAACTCCCAGAGCTTACTCAAACTCATGTCCATCAAGTTGGTGATGCCATCTAACCATCTCATCCTCTGTCGTCCCCTTCTCCTTCTGCCTTCAATCTTTCCCAGCATCAGGGTCTTTTCCAAAGAGTAAGTTCTTCGCATCAGGTACCCAAAGGATTGGAGTTTCAGCTTCAACATCAGTCCTTCCAATGAATATTCAGGAATGATTTCCTTTAGGATGAACTGGATGGATCTCCTTGTAGTCCAAGGGACTCTCAAGAATCTTCTCCAACATCACAGTTCAAAAGCGTCAATTCTTTGGCACTCAGCTTTCTTTATAGTCCAACTCTCACATCCACACATGACTACTGGAAAAACCATAGCTAAGACTAGACAGACCTTTGTTGGCAAAGTAATGTCTCTGCTTTTTAATATGCTGTCTAGGTTGGTCATAGCTTTTCTTCCAAAGAGCAAGCGTCTTTCAATTTCATGGCTACAGTCACCATCTACAGTGATTTTGGAGCCCCAAAAAATAAAGTCTGCCACTGTTTCCATCTTTTCCCCATCTATTTGCCATGAAGTGATGGGTCTGGATGCCATGATCTTAAGTTTTCTGAATGGTGAGTTTTAAGCCAACTTTTTCAGTCTCCTCTTTGACTTTCATCAAGAGTCTCTTTAGTTCTTCTTCACTTTCTGCCGTAAGAGTGGTGTCATCTGCATATCTAATATTATTGATATTTCTCCCAGCAATCTTGATGGCAGCCTGTGCTTCATCCAGCCCAGCATTTCTCATGATGTGCTCTGCATACAAGTTAAATAAGCAGGGTGACAATATACAGTCTTGATGTACTCCTTTCTCGATTTGGAACCAGTCTGTCGTTCCATGTACAGTTCTATTTGTTGCTTCGAGACCTGCATACACATTTCTCAGGAGTCAGGTCAGGTGGTCTGGTATTCCCATATCTTGAAGAATTTTCCACAGTTTGTTGTGATCCACACAGTCAAAGGCTTTGGCATAGTCACTAAAGCAGAAGGAGATGTTTTTCTGGAACTCTCTTGCTTTTTCGATGATCAAACAGATGTTGGCAGTTTGGTCTCTGGTTCCCCTGCCTTTTCTAAATCCAGCTTGAACATCTGGAACTTCACGGTTCACCTACTATTGAAGCCTGGCTTGGAGAATTTTGAGAATTACTGGGCTAGTGTGTGAGATGAGTGTAATTGTGCAGTAGTTTGAGCATTCTTTGGGATTGCCTTTCTTTGGGACTGGAATGAAAACTGACCTTTCCCAGTCCTGTGGTCACTGCTGAATTTTCCAAATTTGCTGCCATATTGAGTGCAACACTTTCACAGCATCATCTTTTAGGATTTGAAATAGCTCAGTTGGAATTTCATCACCTCCACTCGCTTTGTTAGTAGTGATGCTTTCTAAGGCCACTTGACTTCACATCCCAGGATGTCTGGCTCTAGATGAGTGATCACACCATGATTATCTGGGTCATGAAGATCTTTTTTGTGTAGTTCTTCTGTGTGTTCTTGCCACCTCTTCTTAATATCTTCTGCTTCTGTTATACCATACCATTTCTGTCCTTTATTGTGCCCATCTTTGCATGAACTGGTCCCTTGGCAAGTCTAGTCTTTTCCATTCTATTGTTTTCCTCAATTTCTTTGCACTGATCACTGAGGAAGGCTTTCTTATCTCTCCTTGCTATTCTTTGGAACTCTGCATTCAAATGGGTATAGCTTTCCTTTTCTCCTTTGCCTTTCATTTCTCTTTTTTTCACAGCTATTTGTAAGGTCTCCTTGGACAACCATTTTGCCTTTTTGCATGTCTTCTCCCTGGGGATGGTCTTGATCACTGCCTCCTGTACAAAGTCATGAACCTCCATCCATACGTCTTCAGGCACTGTGTCTATCAGATCTAGTCCCTTGAATCTATTTGTCACTTCCACTGTATAATGATAAACGATTTGATTTAGGTCATACCTGAATGGTCGGTCACCTGATAATTTGGCAAAGAACTGCGTCACTGGAAAAGACCCTGATGCTGGGAAAGATTGAGGGCAGGAGGAGAAGGGGATGACAGAGGATAAGATGGTTGGATGGCATCACCGACTCAATGGACATGGGTTTGGGTGGACTCCGGGAGTTGCTGATGGACAGGGAGGCCTGGCGTGCTGCGGTTCATGGGGTTGCAAAGAGTCGGACACGACTGAGCGACTGAATTGAACTGAATGGTCTGGCGGTTTTCCCTAATTTCTTCAGTTTAAGTCCAGGCATAGGTGATGAGAAACTGAAATAGAAAGATGAAAAGGAATGATGGGAAGAAGAGCAAAGGGCTGGAAGAGGGAGCTGCCCAGTTGTAAGGAAGGCAGGTAGAGACTAAGGCAGTGAGTACTGGGAAGGAGACAAGGGACACTAGCAGTTGGGGGGCATGACACAGGTAGCACATAAGCTTCTGTCTGGCTGTCGAGACCTTAACTGATGTAAGTCTCTCCATGTGAAGTCATGGAGAGGAGCAAAGCCTATGTGACCAATACAGTAGACTGAGGCAATGCAGAGTAAATAGGCAGTGGGAAAGTCAACCACAGAGCACCCGTCATGCACGCTACGAGGCAGTACCAGTGATGCAGCTCACTGGGTATCACTGTTCTCACAGAATCCATGTAGTTGTTCTACAGAGTCTTGTACTATATTTTGCTCCATATTTATTTACTTTAATCCAGCTTTTTATTATGGGAAGCTTGACCTTTTCCTGGGATTCCCAAGTGGAGCTACTGATAAAGAACCCCAGTGCCAATGATGGAGACCTAAGAAACCCGGGTTTGATCCCTGGGTCAGGAAGCTCCCCTGGAGAAAGAAATGGCAACCCACTCCAGTATTCTTGCCTGGAGAATCCCATGGACAGAGGAGCCGGGTGGGCTACAGTCCATGGGGTCGCAGTGTTGGACACGACTGAAGCTATTTGGCATGCCCATGCATGCTGATCTTTTCCAGGTAATTTGGTTGATGGGATAGCTCTTCTCTGACTTTGGCTGGACTTACCTAATATGGGAGGTCTCAATATCCAGGGATCCAGGGGTAGAAGTCACATATCTAATGCCCTTTATATTTAGGGTCAGATCAAAGCTTGACTCCCTGTATGCTCAAGAAATATTAATTCAATAGTATCTTTAGGAATGTCTTTATTATAATCTGTAGAGATTTAGAGAGGGGTGTGAAAACCAGACAGGAGAAAAGGTCTGAGGATGACATCAAAGTTTTACATTTGTCTAAAGAGATTGATTGTGTTTCTGGTAGAAATGTAGACTCTGGGGTAGGGATCAGGTTGCAGGGTGAGGGAAGACGGTGGGTCTCAGGATCACAGAGCTTCCAATCTACACCATTTCCCCTTTAGTATTTTCATGCCTCTCCATATTATCATTACTATCAAACTCTTATTTTCTTCCTGTGCTCATTAAATGGCTAATAGTAGTGCCAGAGAATGAACAATGTTCTGAATCGTGTTTTAGATTTTCAAATGGTCATAAGCAGTTTCAGTTCACTTAATCATATTATAATCAGCAACAACAGGAAAAAAAACAGTAAAACTGCTCTTTCACATCTCAACAATTACACTGATTTCTTAATGGTAGATGTTGAACAAAAGATCCATGTTACAGGGAGAAAGTAATTTTAAAATAGCAGGTTTACTATATTATCAGTTGTGTCCAGAATGATTTGCATTAAATACAACTAGGAACTATCATGAACTGTCTCCTACGTGTTTTTCACTTTTTGCAATTATCTAAAACTTTTCTCTGAACAGTATTGTTCACATAAATATGAAGGTTCACACTTTCAGACATTGTCTTGTCATAAAACTTTATCTCTTTTAATCGAAAGGAAAGAAAGCAGGCACAGGTACACTGGACACTGTTTAGTGATGTCACCAAAGGTCTCTGTTGAGTTTACAGTCACTCCTCAGAATCTGCTAGGAAGTGGTTCCAGGACCCCTGAGGATATCAAAATCCATGGATGCTCAAGCCCCTTACATAAAATGGCCCAGGATTTGCATGCAATGTAAGCACATCCTCCTGTACACTTTAAATCTCCTCAAGATTTATAATAGCAAATACAGTGTAAATGCTATGTAAATAGTTGCCTGCACACAGCAAATTCAAGTTTTGCTTTTTTGGAACTTCCTGGAATTTCTTTTCCAAATATCATTCATCCAAGGTTGGTTGAACCTGTGGACACAGAACCACTGAAAATGGAAAGCCCACTGTACTAGACACTTTTTTCTTTCAGTTTTATTGAGAGTCAGTTTTAAAGTCAGCACACAGAAGGATGTACTTTTTCCATCCCAGGGTCCTCAGCATATTTATCACGGCTGTTTTAAATTTTTCATCTGATACGTCTAACATCTCTGGCATATCTGAGTGTGGCTCTGATGCTAGCTTTGTCTCTCCAGCTTTTTTTTTTTTTTTTTTTTTTTCTGTCTTTTAGTATGGTTTGAGCTGAACATGATGTACTGGGTAAAAATAACTGAGGTAAATGAGTCTTTAGTGTGAGGTTCTTCCTATATCTAGGTAGGAGGCTGTGTTTACTGTTTGCTCTTTTCTGCAGCTGTTGGAGGCTGAGTTTTCCTCTGATGTCATTGTTTTTATCTCCCCTGTTGTCTTTTACTTTCCCTATAGGTTTCTTCTTAAGTAAGATGAGGCATGCAGTTCTTCCATGTAATGGAAGACCCCACTGATGCAGTGTTAAGGTGGAGAGGCATACCTTATATTATTGCACTTAGCTTTACTGTGCGTTGCAGATGTTGTGGTTTTTACAGATTGAAAGTCTATGTCAACCCTGTAATAAGCAAGTCTATGGGCATAAATTTTCCAACAACATTTGCTCACTTTGTGTCTCTGTGTTGCATTTTGATAACTGTCACAATATTTCAAACTTTTTCATTATAATTATATATGTTATGGTGATCTGTGGTCAGTGATCTTTGATGTTGCTATTTTAATTGTTTTGGGGAGCACAAGTTGCACCCATAGGAGGGGATGGACTTAATAAATGTTGGATGTGTTCTGACTGCGCCAACAACCAGCCATTGCCCCATCTCTCCCCTTCTCCTTGGGCCTCCTTATTCCCTGAGACACAACGGGAAATTACGTCAATTAATAACCGTGCAACAGCCTCTAAGTGTTCAAATGAAAGAAAGGTCACATGTCTCTCACTTTAAATCAAAAGCTAGAAATAATGAAGCTTAGTGAGGAAGGTAGGCTGAAAGCCAGATGGGCTGAAAGCTAGGCTTCTTGTGTCAAAAGTTACCCAAGTTGAGAATGCAAAAGAAAAGCAACTGGAAGGAAATTAAAAGTGTTACTGCAGTGAACACATGAATGATAAAGGGGAAAAAAAAGCAGGCTTATTGTTGATATGGAAAGTTTAGTTTAGTTAAGTTTAGGCTGGGTAGATCACACCAGCCACAACAGTCCCTTAAGCCAAAGCCTAACACAGAGCAAAGCCCTAACTCTCTTCAGTTCTAGAGTAGAAGGTGGCTGATGTTTCTGGGTGGCATCTGAATTCTGTTTAGACTGAAAACTGTCCAGGGGTTAAGAATCTGCCTTGCAATTCAGGGGGCGTGGGTTTGATCCCTGGTGGAGGAAGTAAGATCCACAAGCCAAAGAGCAACTCAGCCCACGCGCCATAGCGAGACAGTCCGTCCATGCGACACAATTAAAGGTACGCATGACGCAACGAAGATTTGGAATGCCACAACGAAGACCCAAAGCAGCCAAATAAGCAAATACAGAAATGTTTTTTAAAATAAGTTTAAAAAAATTTTAATTAAGAAGACAGCAACCAGCTGACGTGGTTTTTCTCCTATACTCTCTTTCTGCCTGGAGCAGCAGTTATTTAAGTATCAATGAGGTAACAGCCTGAGGTCAAAAGATCACACACTGAGGCTAATGAAAAGACAGGTGGAAAGAACCCAGATCTCTGAAAGTATCATTCAACAGCTAAACAAATATCAATAACCACCTACTCACAGAGCTGTTATGTAACACATGTGTATGCATGCTAAGTCACTTCAGTCATGTTCAGCTCTTTGCAACCCACTGGACTATATAGCCTGCCAGGCTCCTCTGCCCATGGGATTCTGAAGGCAAGAATATGGGAGTGAATTCCCAGGCCCTTCTCCAGGGGATCTTCCCAACCCAGGAATTGAACCAGCATCTCTTGTGTCTCCTGCATTGGCAGGCAGGTTCTTTACCACTAGAGTCACATATAAACAACAACAGATGGTATTCTTCTATTTGGCTCCATATATTCATAGATCAGTTCAGTTCAGTCACTCAGTCATGTCTGACTTCTTGCAACCCCATGGACTGTAGCACACCAGACTTCCCTGTCTGAGAGATCCCTGTCTATCACCAACTCCAAGAGCTTTACTTAAACTCATGTCCATTGAGCCTGTCATGCCATCCAACCATCTTATTCTCTGTTGTCCCCTTCTCCTGCCTTCAACCTTTCCTAGCATCAGGGTCTTTTCCAATGAGTCAGTGCTTCTCATCAGGTGACCAAAGGAATTTCAGCTTCAGCATCAGTCCTTCCTCCAGTGAATATTCAGGACTGATTTCCTTTAGAATTGACTGGTTTGAGCTCCTTACAGTCTGAGGGACTCTCAAGAGTCTTCTCTAACACCACAGTTCAAAAGCATCAATTCTTATATATTCATAGATGACAGTGTACTATTCTCAGAAGCAACGTGCTGCAAATCAGTTTCAAGCCATAGACTGTGGACAATGAGTAAACAAGAAGACAGAGCAGTCATAGGTGAGAATCCAAGCATTCCAGGTTGGAAAGCATTGGCCCTCATTATGCAGTGTCAAAACACGTGGCCAAACTGCCATCTGCCGAATCTTGCTACACAGACTCTTTGCCAGGATGGCCCAGAAATACTACAGAAAACATCAGCAAAAAAGATGTTACACAGCACTTTCTCTGTCTCTTAAAATCACCCACCCGCCCCATTTATTCTAACTGAATTAGTGGATGAAACATACATAAAATTCAATAAATTATAGATAATAAAATTAACTATTATTAGATTAGAAGAATTTACATTAGCTATGTAAATCCTGAAGTGTAACTAAGAATCCAGCTTATCAAGTAAGAAACTGACCCCAGGGACAGCTTAGATTAGTGAATTTCTGTTTTTAGTTCTGGGGTAAGCTGGTATTTGCTTATCTGACATCTCCACCAAAAGTTGGGCAGGCAGTGCTACCAATTAACTGTAGTGGTTGATGGCATTTTAGAAACTTGAGTCTCAGGAAAGAGGAATTCATCTTTCTGGTGAACTCATCTTTTGGTAATTTATCTTTTTCTGAGATCAGTGAATATGGCAGAAGATCCAAATCCACTCACTTGCCTGCTTGCTTGTCACCAGACACCTCTCAGAAAGACACCTCGAGAGAGAGGCAGAGACGACAACACTGGTGCAGAACAATCTCCTCTGCACACTGGTGTGTGTGGCACAGCCGAGGAGCCTCAGCCACGCGAGGCAGGGCTGGGCTGATGACCCACGGTGCAAGGGCTGGAGAAGCAGGGCAGAGAGCACAACGCAGCAGGCACGGGGCTTTCCCTGTGAGACTGCAGGGCAGGTCCATGAATAAACAAAAGCCAAATGCTGAAGTTCACCAACCCCAGAGGAAAACGGACACTCGGTCTTAAATCAAAGAGTCAACAGAGCAGAAATTCAGCAAATTTGTTCTATTTCTGACTGGCTGCTCTTAACCAAGACAATTCAGTCTATCCATTTTGTCCTTGTGTTTGAGTAAGTCTCTGACACAGCAGGCGTTTATTACAATGGACTGGATTAAAATGCTACTGTGCTTTTTTTGTTCTCATTTGCATGTAAATTCTCCTTTTTTTTTTTTTTTAACGGAGCATGATTTGAACCATGAGACAGGAAGAAGGTCAGAGACAGTCCTTAGGAAAGTCAAGGGAAGAAGTAATTCTGAACCAGAGATGCTCACAACTGCAAACTTTTCAATTTTAGCACATTTTCTACAACTTTGCATCAGTTATTGCCAAAGGATATTTTTCCTTCACCCTTTTAACAACTTCATTTATTCTTTACCCACCTTAGCCACAGATTGAGTAGAAATTCTTACCCATTTTCAGAATGAAACAAATACCACGACTAACAGATAGGACTTTTTTGGCCAGGAAGTAACTTGTATGCACTTCTGGTCAGGCTGATCATAGGAACAGAAAAGAGACTGCTGGCATTGTGCCCAGCAGATTACCCACCCTGCAATCCTGCTTCTGCTAGCTGATGGCACTGAACATTCAGCCATGTGAATCCTGTTATATCACAGATCCCCTCAGAGTCAAGAAAACACTTAAGATGATCAAGAAATGCTAAAGAAGAGTCATGGAACCATTTTTAAAAGGTGATTGTGAGCCCAGTGCAATACCTTAACAAGAAAAAGAATATCTGAGTGCCCTAAAACTGGATGTTAAATGGACTCTGAGTTTTCCACAAGGCAGAGAAGAGAAGAATAATATGAACAAGATAGTATTTTGACATTACTATGTGGATTTTTTTTTCTTCTTTTCCCTCTGCCCTCTCAATTTCCAAGGGTTGACTCTGAGTTTATGGCTCTATTCAGGTGGTGGGGTAGGGTGGAGAACTAGCATTACCTGGCAAATGTATTTTCTTTTGGCCTGTATTTCCAAAACCCTAAGCTCAAAAGGAGAGGCTTCACCCATGTAGGATAAGAAACTCTGCAGAAGTAGGAGTGAATGTTGGGACCCTCACTCCAAGCCTGACAGATTCTCCTTGAGATGAGAGAAAGACAGAGACATCTATGGGTCCAGAGGGGCTTCCCAGATGTCTCGACAGTAAAGAATCTGCCTGCCAATGCAGGAGATGCAGGTTTGATCCCTGGGTTGGCAAGATCCCCAGGAGAAGGAAATGGCAACCCACTCCAGTATTCTTGCCTGGAGAATCCCAAGGACGGAGGAGCCTAGTGGGCTACAGTTCACAAGGAGATGGACATGACTGAGCATGAGCACTTAATGGACTTTAATGGGGATTCAGAGAGCAGCGCTTCTCTGGACTCCGTTTCTCACTAACTTCTCCAGAAAACAAACAAACAAACAAAAACGCCTCTGGAAGGATTGCTACAAGGCGTGGTTAGGAAGATGGGACCAGGCACCCAGAATGGTGCAAGGTGACAGGGGGTAGTTGAAAGCGGTAGTTGGAAGCGGTGGAGTCTGCACAACAATGATCGATGACCAGGGCGTGCCCTGCCCCCAGGGCTTCAGTGCTGCCTTAGACCCGTGATGCTCAGAGGACCAAAAAACAAGATGAGCTCAAGGGCTTCAGATGCAGGAACAGAATGCACCAGACCTCTATCATCCTCCTGCTATGTTGCAACTGGTGCAGAATTTGTTTTGAGCCCTCCTGGGCAGCATGGCCTGTCCCTATCCCATCCCCTATAAGGAAAGGCATTTGTCCTGTCCTTGCCCTGCCCCATCTAAGGAAAGCACATGTACCTCATCCAACCAGCAAATGAGTCGCAAGGTTTCTACCCTTGTCCTTTGTTCCTGGCTATAAAGTCAGGCAACTGACCCATATTCAGGGTCTGTTCTCCCTGACTAGCAGGAAGCTGGCCTGCTGTCCCGGAAGCAGCCCTTATAGACAAATTCTATTCTCTTTCATTCTGTCTCATGTCTGGAAATTCTTTTCCAAACCGCACACAGACAGTGACAAGAACCATGTGGCGGGAATGAAGCACTGAGAGTATTTGGGACTCCACTAAGAGATTAAAAATTAATCTGTGTGTGGGAAAAAGTTCAAGTTCTATTTCTTTCTTTCATCTAGAAGCTTTTCACTGGTTTTATATCCAGAAAACTGTCCCCTCTCTGGGTATCCCTATAACCTCCTCCTGCCCTGACCCCACCCCAGTCCTCAAACCCAAGGTAACCACTATTTCTGATTTCTAACTCCATCAGTTGGTTTGGACTATTAGAGACTTTCTTATTAAAAGGCATCATACAATCTCTTCTCTTTCGTGTCTGGCATCTATTCTACAATATTATGCTACAGTGATTTTTATTGTGATTTTTATTGTTAAGCACAATTCCACTGTAATAATATACAATTTACTTGTTCATTCTGTTGACGCTCCTTTGGGTTGTTCCCTATTTATGGCTTTACAGGGTAAAGTGGCTTCAAAGATTTGTGTACATGTCTTTTGTTTAAAAATACAATCTTAAGTAAGTCACACATCAAAAAAGAAACTACAATGAATGATGAATAAAGTCAAACTTGGAATTGACTTACACTCAAAACATTACATAAAATTTGTGGGAATGCAATAAAAACACTGCTTTGAAGAAAATTGATAGCCTTATATGCTATAATTTATCATTTACAGCCACAGAAAAGGCTATAGGCTAAAAAATTAATGATTAGGGATTTAGTACTGGCCACGGGGGAGTAGCAAGTAACTTATTCTTCTGCTATAAACAACTATAAACCTGTATAAAATATGGGAAAGCAACCATTTTCAGGCAATAGACAATAAGCAGCACAAAGTTATGATCTTTGAGAAAAGGAAACACACAGTGAGCTCGATACTTGTGCTGGTTTCTGCTGGGGCACTTCCTAAACAGCAGCAGAGACAAGGTGCGGAAACAGAAGCCATTGACGGCGAGGTGGCTGACTCTGCACTGGTGCTGCTGTCGGCTAGCTACGGAAGATGTAAGCCACACGAACAAAGAGTCCCAGAAAAGTGCACTCAAACACCCTGGAGACTGCAAGCAGACAGAGCTGAGTGTGGGCAGAGCGAGACTCTGGGAGGCGCGGCAGAGAAGGCGACAGGCGTGTTGGCGGGGCTGGAGGCTGTGTGGTTGCACAGGGCGGGGAGACACTGGAGTTCTGGGCGGCTTGTTAATGCTTTTTAGCCACTCGTAATTTCATACAGATGACACCTGTAAGGATTTCTCTAAACATTCACCCTTTTACTGTCTACCCTTCGGTCTTGCAACCCCAACTGTCCTTTTGGAATCAGTTTCCTTCTCTTTGAGGGCTTCCCTGATGGCTCAGACAGTAAAGAATTCTGTCTGCGACTTGGGAGACCTGGGTTTGACCCCTGGGTTGGGAAGGCCTTCTGGAGAAGGGAAAGGTTACCCATTCCAGCATTCTGGCCTGGAGAATCACAGTCTTTTTGAAGTCAACAACGTAAGAGCTCTTTTGAAATAAGTTTCTTTGTAGTAGACATTCCCGTTTACAGAATCTGTAAATTCATAAACAGCCTGTGTTGCTTTTATTCCTGAGTTAGCATTGTGGAATGCTGGGTTCTGGCTGACTTATCCTCACTACATCTCATAATTTTCATTCCGTTGTATCTTAAGGTCCATTTCTGCCATCGAGAAGTCTGCTCTCATGACGCCACATCTGTCCTCTCTCTGTAACCATTCCTAAGATCTTCTCCTCTCCTTTGGTGTTTGCAGATCCTCCGCAGTGTTTCCCGGCGTGGGCTTCTCGTTAGTATCCTTCTTGAGATACAATGTACTTCCTCAGTCCTCTTAGATGTCATTTAAGTTTTGCAAAATTTGCAGTCATTTTCATTTAAACTATTTCCTCTCAATTTTCTCCCTTTAATCTCCTGAGACACCAATTGCTTACATGTTAGAATTTTTCACTCAACCCTCCTTGTCCCTTAACCTTTCTTTCATATTTTCCTTCTTGTCATCTCTCTTCAGTAAATTCAGCTGAATTCTTCAGATACATCTTCTCCTTGGTTGTAACTAATCTGCTGTGGAACTCACTCACTGTGATTTGACATAAACAATTCAGTTTTTCATTTCCTAAAGATTTGATTCCGAGTTTTTTTTTCAACTTTCTCTATTGATTCTTTGTATTTCTTTATAACTATGTCCTTTATATGTTTATATAACTCACAGCAACTGTTCTGCATTCTGTATCTGACTCCTTTAGTCCACAGATTTGGGGTAACCTAAATTGGCTATTGACTGATTCTTCAATTTCCACTCATAGCCTGTCTTCTCATGATGTGGTAATTACTGTTTCTAAGGTCATGCTTGATGTTAGTCACTTAGGCCAGAGAAGAGAAACGGCACTCACATGGGAGACTGCTTCTTCTGAAGGCAGCACCCTGCCCTCTGGCTGCTCACTGTCCCAGTGTCCCTTTTGGGAGAAGACACAATGAATTTTCCTCCAAGTGATCCACTGATCTTCTTTCAACAAATATTTATTAGCATCCATAATGTGCCTGGCACAGTTCGAGGTGTTTGGCTTGTAAGAAGACCATTACAGGCCAAATGTTAAGTGCTTTGGGAAAAACTAAGGCAGGACAGGAGGACAGAATGTGCTTAGACTTGGAGAGATGTTTTGAGATCTTTGAATAGGGTCAGGGAAGCCCTGCGTGAGAAGACAGCATCTGGCTTCAGTGAGAGGAGGGAGCCAGGCACACAGATGACTGAGAAGTGAGCATTCTGGTGGGAGCAGCAGCAGATGCCAAGGCCCTGAGACAGAAACACGTCTGATGTGTTGGAACAGCTGCAAAGAGATCTATGTGGCTGAAAGGGAGTGAGTGAGGGCAAGAGTAGTAGGAGACAAGGTCAGAGAGGAAGGAACAGCAAGTACTCAGGGCTTGGCAGGTCACTGCAGGAATGCAGACCTCTACTGTGCATGAAATGGGAAGGCACTAGAGGTTTTGAGCAGGACAGTGACGTGATCCATTAGGATCTAGCAGGCTCACTCTGGGTTCTGTGTTAGCAATCACTTGTGGAAAGAGTGAAAGGGTGAAGCAGGCAGAAGAGTTAAGGCCACAGTGATGACACAGGAGACAGGACAGTGCCACTGGCCAGGGTGACAGAAGGAGCGCCTGCAAGAAGTAGTCAGACTCTGGATACAGTCTGAAGGCTGAGACAATGAGCTTTGCTAATGAATTGGACATAAGCTAGGAGAGAAAAAGATTAAGACAGCTCTGAGGGTCTGAATGACTGGCAGATGGAGTTAATATCTCTTGAGAAGGCAGAGGCTATAGGAGAAGCAGATACTGTTGTAGGGGAGAGAAAGGACAGATGAAGTTCTAACATGATACGTTTGAGATATTACTAGATATCCAAATGGAGGTGTCAGGTAATCATCAGATATATGAATCTAAACATCAGGGAAAGGTCTGGGCTGGAGATATGAATTGGACGCTTCAGCATATGACAATATTTAAACCCAGTTGAGTTGCTCAGTCGTGTCCCACTCTTTGCGATCCCATGGACTGCGCACCCCAGGCTTCCCTCTCCATCACCAACTCCCGGACTTTACTCAAGTCACATTCATTGAGCCAGTGACGCCATCCAACCATCTCATCCTCTATCGTCCCCTTCTCCTCCCACCTTCAATCTTTCCTAGCATCAGTGTCTTTTCTAATGAGTCAGTTCTTCGCATCAGGTGGCCAAAGGACTGGAGTTTCAGCTTCAGCATCAGTCTCTCCTATGAATATTCAGGAATAATTTCCTTTAGGATGAACTGGTTGGATCTCCTTGCAGTCCAAGGGACTCTCAAGAGTCTTCTCCAACACCACAATTCAAAAGCATCAATTCTTTGGTGCTCAGCTTTCTTTATAGTCCAACTCTCACATCCATACATGACTACTGGAAAACCATAGCCTTGACTAGTCGGACCTTTGTTGGCAAAGTAACATCTCTGCTTTTTAATATGCTCTCTAGGTTGGTCATAACTTTTCTTACAAGGAGCAAGTGTCTTTTAATTTCATGGCTGCAGTCACCATCTACAGTGATTTTGGAGCCAGGAAAATAAAGTCTGTCACTATTTTCACTGTTTCCTCATCTATTTGCCATGAAGTGATGGGTCTGGATGCCATGGTCTTAAGTTTTCTGAATGGTGAGGTGTAAGCCAACTTTTTCAGTCTCCTTTTTCACTTTCATCAAGAGACTCTTTAGTTCCTCTTCACTTTCTGCCATAAGGGTGGTGTCATGTTCATATCTGAGGTTATTGATATTTCTCCTGGCAATCTTGGTTCCAGCTTATGCTTCATCCAGTCCAGCATTTCTCATGATGTACTCTGCATATAAGTTAAATAAACAGGGTGTCAATATACAGCCTTGAAGTACTCATTTCCCTATTTGGAACAAGTCTATAGTTTCATGTCCAGTTCTAACTGTTGCTTCCTGATCTGCAGATAGATTTCTCGAGAGGCAGGTCAGGTGGTCTGGTATTCCCATCTCTTGAAGAATTTTCCACAGGTTGCTGTTATCCACACAGTCAAAGGCTTTGGCATAGTCAATAAAGCAGAAATAGATGTTTTTCTGGAATACTTTTGCTTTTTCAATGATCTAACAGATGTTGGCAAATTGATCTCTGGTTCCTCTCCCTTTTCTAAAGCCAGCTTGAACATCTGGAAGTTCACGGTTCATGTACTGTTGAAGACTGGATTGGAAAATTTTGAACATTACTTTACTAGCATGTGAGATGAGTGCAATTGTGCAGTAGTTTGAGCGTTCTTTGGCATCACCTTTCTTAGGGATTGGAATGAAAACTGACCTTTTCCAGTCCTGTGGCCACTACTGAGTTTTCCAAATTTGCTGGCATATTGAGTGCAGCACTTTCACAGCATCATCTTTCAGGATTTGAAATAGCTCAACTGGAATTCCATCACCTCCACTAGATTTGTTTGTAGTGAAGCTTCCTAAGGCCCACTTGACTTCACATTTCAGGATGTCTGGCTCTAGGTGAGTGATCACACCATCGTGATTACCTGGGTCATAAAGATCCTTTCTGTATAGTTTGTCTGTGTATTCTTGCCACCTCTTCTTAATAACTTCTGCTTCTGTTAGGTCCATTCCTTTACTGTCTTTTATTGTGCCCATCTTTGCATGAAATGTTTCCTTGGTATCTCTAATTTTCTTGAAGAAATCTCTCAGTTCAGTTCAGTTCAGTCGCTCAATCATGTGCAACTCTTTGTGACTCCATGGACTGCAGCACACCAGGCCTCCCAGTCCATCACCAACTTCTGGAGTTTACTCAAACTCATGTCCATTGAGTCGGTGATGCCATCCAACCACCTCATCCTCTGTTGTTCCCTTCTCCTCCCACCTTCAAGCTTTCCCAGGGTCTTTTCTAATAAGTCAGTTCTTTGCATCAGTGGCCAAACGAATGGAGTTTCAGCTTCAACATTAGTCCTTCCAATGAATATTCAGGACTGATTTCCTTTAGGGTGGACTGGTTGGATCTCCTTGCAGTCCAAGGGACTCTCAAGTTCAACCACAGTTCTCCCAACCACAGTTCAAAAGCATCAATTCTTTGGCGCTCAGCTTTCTTTATAGTCCAACTCTCACATCCACACATGACTACTGGAAAAACCATAGCCTTGACTAGATGGACCTTTGTTGGCAGAGTAATGTCTCTGCTTTTTAATACACTGTCTAGGTTGGTCATAACTTCTCTTCCAAAGAGTAAGCATCTTTTAATTTCATGGCTGCAGTCACCATCTGCAGTTATTTTGGAGCCCAAAAATAAAAAGTCGGCCACTGTTTCCCCATGTATTTGTCATGAAGTGTGGGACTGAGTGCCATGATCTTAGTTTTCTGAATACTGAGCTTCAAGCCAACGTTTTCACTCTCCTCTTTCATCAAGAGGCTCTTTAGTTCTTCTTCACTTTCTGCCACAAGGGTGGTATCATCTGCATATCTGAGGTTAATGATATTTCTCCTGGCATTCTTGATTCCAGCTTGCGTTTTATCCAGCCCAGAGTTTCTTATGATGTACTCTACATATATGAAATCTCTAGTCTTTCCCATTCTATTGTTTTCCTCTATTTCTTTGCACTGATCACTGAGGAAGGCTTTCTTATCTCTCTTGCTAGTCTTTGGAACTCTGCATTCAAATGGGTATATCTTTCCTTTTCTCCTTTGCTTTTCGCTTCTCTTCTTTTCACAGGTATTTGTAAGGCCTCCTCAGACAGCCATTTTGCCTTTTTGCATTTCTTTTTCTTGGGGATGGTCTTGATCTCTCTCCTGTGCAATGTCATGAACCTTTGTCCATAGTTCTTCAGGCACTCTGTCTATCAGATTTAATCCCTTGAATCTCTTTGTCACTTCCACTGTATAACTGTAAGGGATTTGATTTAGGTCATACCTGAATGGGCTAGAGGTTTTCCCTATTTTCGTCAATTTAAGTCTGAATTTGGCAATAAGGACTTCTGGATCTGAGCTGCAGTCAGCTCCTAGTCGTGTTTTTGCTGATTGTATAGAGCTTCTCCATCTTTGGCTGCAAAGAATATAATCAATCTGATTTCAGTGTTGACCATCTGGTGATGTCCATGTGTAGAGTCTTCTCTTAGTGTTGTTGGAAGAGGGTGCTTGCTATGACCAGTGCTTTCTCTTGGCAATACTCTATTAGCCTTTGTCCTGCTTCATTCTCTACTCCAAGGCCAAATTTGCCTGTTTCTCCAGGTGTTTCTTGACTTCCTACTTTTGCATTCCAGTCCCCTATAATGAAAAGGACGTCTTTTTTGGGTGTTAGTTGTAGAAGGTCTTGTAGGTTTTCATAGAACCATTCAACTTCAGCTTATTCAGCATTACTGGTCAGGGCATAGACTTGGATTACCCTAATATTGAATGGTTTGCCTTGGAAACAAACAGAGATCATTCTGTTGTTTTTGAGATTGCATCCAAGTACTGCATTTCAGACTCTTTTGTTGGCTATGATGGCTACTCCATTTCTTCTAAGGGATTTCTGCCCACAGTAGTAGATATAATGGTCATCTGAGTTAAATTCACCCATTCCAGTCCATTTTCGTTTGTTGAATCCTAAAATGTCAACATTCACTCTTGCCATCTCCTGTTTGACCACTTCCAATTTGCCTTGAATCATGGACCTAACAATTCAGGTCCTATGAAATATTCCTCTTTACAGCATCAGACTTTGCTTCTATCACCAGTCACATCCACAATGGGTATTGTTTTTGCTTTGGCTCTTTCTCTTCATTCTTTCTGGAGTTATTTCTCCACTAGCATATTGGGCATCTACCAATCTTGTAAGTTCATCTTTCAGTGTCCTATCTTTTTGCCTTTTCATACTGTTAATGGGTTCTCAAGGCAAGAATACTGAAGTAGTTTGCCATTCTCTTCTCCAGTGGACTACATTTCGTCAGAACTTTCCACCATGACCCATCCGTTTGGGTGGCTCTACACGGCATGGCTCATAGTTTCACTGAATTAGACAAGGCTGTGGTCATGTGATCAGATTGGTTAGTTTACTGTGATTGTGGTTTTCAGTCTGTCTTCCCTCTGATGGAGAAGGGTTAAGAGGCTTATGGAAGCTTCCTGATGGGAGAGACTGCCTGAGGGGGAAACTCGGTATTGTTCTGATGGGCTTTAATCCAATTTTCTGTTGATGGGTGGAGCTGTGTTCCTTCCCTGTTATTTACCTGGGGTCAAACTCTGGTGGAGGTAGTGAAGATAATGGCAACCTCCTTCAAAAGTTCACATGCACGGACTGCTACACTCAGTACCCCTAACCCTGCAGCCGGCCACCACAGACCTATACCTTCGCCGGAGATTCCTCGACATTCCTGGGCAAGTCTGGGTCAGTCTCTTGTGGGGTCATTGCTCCTTTCTCCTGGGTCCTGATGCACACAAGGTTCTGTCTGTGTCCTCCAAGGGACACTCAAACACATTTCTGTATCAGTCTCTGTGGGGTCTCTGGGTCCTGGTGCACACAAAGTTTGTTTGAGCCCTCTGAGAATCTCTTGCGGAAATGGGGTTTGATTCTAAATGCAAATTTGCCCCTCCTACCGTCTTGTGGGGCTTCTCTGACATTGGACGTGGGCTATCTCCTCACAGCCACTCCAGCACCACGCAGCCCAAGATGGGTTTAAATCTGAAGATGGAATGCAGCTAGAGGGAGCATTTAGAAAAGAGATGTAAGGACCAAACTGTTACACACTCCAAAATTGGGAGTTTGGGGAGATGAGCAGGAGCAGGCAAAGGAGACAGACTCAGCAGCTGTAATGGTAAGAGAAAAACCATGAGAAGGCCAGAAAGCAAGCAGTTGGAACAGGAGAGAGTAGTTGGTGGGGAGGTAGAGTACAGTGAGGTCTGAGATTTAACCTGCTGAGACTTCTTCAAGAGGAAATGGGAGAAGAGGAACTGGACTAGGAGTTTCTGGGCAAGGACTATCTCAAAACTTCCTGTGCTTTCAAGGGGAGCAAGAGACAGGGAGTAATCTACTGGAAAACAGGGGTCAAGAGAAAGTTTTACTTTTTAAAGAGGGTGAAATAATTGCACTTTGTTTATTGATGAGAATGATCCAGCAGAGAAGGAGGGACAGAAGAAGTAGAATGTCTGAAGTGCTGTGACTGAGTAGGAGAGAAGAGACTGGCTCCTGGGCGGCAGTCAGGAGAAAAGCACAGCCCAGATGGAATAAGGACAGATAATTCGTGGCATCAACAGGCAGAGGAGGGCACAGAGGAGCAGATCCTGGGGTACATGGTGATAGGAACTTGTGCAAGACTCCCTCTGAATCCTTAGAGTAAAAAGCAGTTTCGGGAGGAGGAACCAGTCTTTACGCAACGAAGGACTTAACTGGATAAAAATGAGTGCTCGTTGGCCAGACCAAGAGGGAGTCTCCCAGGGTGGTTCTGTTAGCATCAGGACCTTCAAACATGATACAGATGGATCCCTCTGCCGACTGGGAGAAGATACAGCTGTGAGAAAAACACAGACAGTGCATGGCAGCTTGACTAGCTGGGACCAATGGTGAGAAGACCCACTGGGTGCTGTGCTTCCACCAGGAAGGATCAGAGGGGACTGAGGTAGTACCAGGCACACTTACTGTGGCTCTTAAGACATCCTGGACAGCGACACTGGTGAACTGGCTATAAACACTAATGCATCTCATCTTTCTAATAAAACTGCAGTCTGCTACTTTGTCATCAGCATGTTTGCAAAAATGTGTCATAGGACTAGGATGTACTAAAGTATATATTTTTTTCACTTAGGCTTTCTGGATTGAGCTTGATACAAAAGAAGCAGTATTATAAAAGAGGTAATTTAGGATATTTAGAGTACTATGACATTTCCAATAAAAATGAGACATAGGATTATGATCTATTGTTTAGAAAAGCACAGATCAGATTCATCAGCATTAATAACTTGTAAAAAATCTTAATTCATAATTTTCCTAATGTAGCATTTTATTTCAGATTACACATTGGCACTTTAATTAGAGATTTAATTTTCCCTTTGGGAGGTAATTCAAACATGACTAAAGGGTTTTAAGATTACAATTATAAAATATAACAGCCACATAAAACCAAAGTCTAATTTTACGAGTAAATTAAGGATTGAAAGTCCAAGTCAATTCACGTGAATCTATATTGCATGAGCTGCCAGTGCATTTGTGATAGTGAATCTAGATAATACAGGGTAGAAATGATGAAGAATTTTTTAGTTAGATTTGTTGTAAGAGTTCTTTCCAAAGGCATGCTGTTTTTTCTTTACTGACTTTTATTCTATTAAGAATACAAATCTTCTCATTTTTTGGCACTGGAAGAGTGTCTAGATAGGGAGGAGCACTGACTATTTAACACAGTACTGCCCACTACTAATCTCACCCTTCCCTTGGGATTCACTCGTTTTAATTCCCAACACTTAGGTCTCGAGGCCTTAGGTGTATATATATGTTTCTTTCCAGAATTCCTTATCCCCCTGTTGTCTAGTCTTGAGCAAAACCCTTTACTTTTTTCTGCTTTTTATTACAGTTGATTTGTGATGTTGTGCTAGTTTCTGCAGTACAGCAAAGTGAATCATCTCTATGTACACATGTATCCCCGCTCTTTTAGATTCTTTTCCCATATAGATTGTCAAAGAGTACTGAGTTCCCTGTGCTATGCAATAGGTCCTTATTTTTTATCTATTTTATATATAGTAGTATGTATTCATCAACCCCAATATCCTTATTTATCCCTCCCCCTCACTCCCCACTTTCTTCCCTGTAAATATAAGTTTATGACTCTATTTCTATTTTTTTTTAAAAGCTTCTTAATTTGACAGTACAAATTGAGATAACTGCCATTCTCAAAAGGCAGTTATGAAATTAAAAAAATAATAATAATTTAAAGAAAATGATCATAAGCTCCTTGAAGTATAAATCCAGTCTAGCTTCTCAGTACATGCTTCTGATTCTATGATCTAGAGAGTTGATACTAGAAGCAAAGGTTGGCTTCTGGAATGACCACTTAAGAACCTCCAAAAATTTAATACTTCATAAAAGCAGTGAGAATACTAACAAAAACTGTCAAAGTCAATCTTTCAGAACTCTGGAAAATAACCAAGGAACTACAGAAACCTCAGAAGTTTATATTCAAGAGAAATGGATCAATCTTGTCAAGACTGTAAACTGTTGTGTTTTTTGTTTTTTTTTTTTTTATCTTGTTACCTCTGCTCTGCTCAAGGACAATGAATCCCAAAGACAGGTGTTGAGGCAAGGAATACGAACTTATTTGGAAAGCTGAGAAGATGGCCGACTAATGTCTCAAAATAGCCATCTTATCTGGGTTTGGATGTCAGGTTCGTTTATGGATCAGAGATGGGGGGAGCTGAGGAAATAAAATTAAAAGGCCATTAATCTTGCAAATATCTCCTAGAATGGCAAACCTCAGGCAGGGGGATGTGTCTTTCTTTCTTCCTGCAACCTACAGGTTGGACAGTGTTCTACACAGAGGCACTTTAGTTTAACAGGCAGAGGACCAGGATCCTCTGAGGTAGGCTGTTATGTATAAATGTACTAATAATAACAAAAGCAGCAAAAAAAGAGGGGGGTGGTTTAAAGTCAAGGAAACAGATCTAGCATGGAAGGGTCAAAATTGACTCTTCCTTTCTTCCTTCTTCCTTTCTTGCTCTATTCCTACCAATTTCTCAGCTTTGCAGTAGCCTTGAAAACCAACAGCTCTGCAATTATGGTAGCTGTGAAAATCAGCAGCCTGTCAGCCACGGGATGGACCAGAAGGAGTGGGGAGCTCCTCACAAGCCCCGTCTCTGGAGAACAGTCACTACTTGTCTTATGACAACTCTCTGAAAAGCTCTATCATCAGAGATTGTCTTTACTTGATCTGACTCAAAACTCAGTTCAGTTCAGTTCATTTCAGTTCAGTCGCTCAGTTGTGTCCAACTCTTTGCGACCCCATGAACCGCAGCACGCCAGGCCTCCCTGTCCATCACCAACTTCTGGAGTCCACCCAAACCCATGTCCATTGAGTCGGTGATGCCATCCAGTCATCTCATCCTCTGTCATACCCTTCTCCTCCTGCCCCCAAGCCCTCCCAGCATCAGGGTCTTTTCAAATGAGTCGGCTCTTCACACCAGGTGGCCAAAGTACTGGAGTTTCAGCTTCAGCATCAGTCCTTCCAATGAACACCCAGGACTTATCTCCTTTAGGACAGACTGGTTAGATCTCCTTGCAGTCCAAGGTACTCTCAAGAGTCTTCTCCATCACCACAGTTCAAAAGCATCAATTCTTCTGCACTCAGCTTTCTTTATATCCAACTCTCACATCCATACATGACCACTGGAAAAACCATAGCTTTGACTAGATGGACCTTTGTTGACAAATTAATGTCTCTGCTTTTTAATACACTGTCTTTCCTTTCCTTCCAAGGAGTAAGCGCCTTTTAATTTCATGGCTGCAATCACCATCTGCAGTGATTTTGGAGCCCAGAAAAATAAAGTCGGCCACTGTTTCCCCATCTATTTGCCATGAAGTGATAGGTCTGGAGCCATGATCTTAGTTTTCTGAATGTTGAGCTTTAAGCCAACTTTTTCACTCTCCTCTTTCACTTTCATCAAGAGGCTCTTTAGTTCTTCACTTTCTGCCATAAGGGTGGTGTCATTTGCATATTGATATTTCTCCCGGCAATCTTGATTCCAGCTTGTGCTTCTTCCAGCCCAGCGTTTCTCATGATGTACTCTGCATATAAGTTAAATAAGCAGGGTGACAATATATAACCTTGACATACTCCTTTTCCTATTTGGAACCAGTCTGTTGGTCCATGTCCAGTTCTAACTGTTGCTTCCTGATCTGCATACAGATTTCTCAGGAGTCAGGTCATGTGGTCTGGTATTCCCATCTCTTTCAGAATTTTCCACAGTTTGTTGTGATCCACACAGTCAAAGGCTTTGGCATAGTCAATAAAGCAGAAATAGATGTTTTTCTGGAATTCTCTTGCTGTTTCGATGATCCAGCGGATACTGGCAATTTGCTTTCTGGTTCCTCTGCCTTTTCTAAAACCAGCTTGCACATCTGGAAGTTCTCGGTTCACCTATTGCTGAAACCTGGCTTGGAGAATTTTGAGCATTACTGTACTAGCGTGTGAGATGAGTACAGTTGTGTGGTAGTTTGAGCACTCTTTGGCATTGCCTTTCTTAGGGACTGGAATGAAAACGGACCTTCTCCAGTCCTGTGGCCACTGCTGAGTTTTCCAAATTTGCTGGCATATTGGGTGCAGCACTTTCACAGCATCATCTTTCAGGATTTGAAATAGCTCAACTGGAATTCCATCACATCCACTAGCTTTGTTCGTAGTGATGCTTTCTAAGGCCCACTTGACTTCACATTCCAGGATGTCTGGCTCTAGCTGAGTGATCACACCATTGTGGTTATCTGGGTCATGAAGATCTTTTTCGTACAGTTCTTCTGTGTATTCTTGCCACCTCTTCTTAATATCTTCTGCTTCTGTTAGGTCCATACCATTTCTGTCCTTTATTGAGCCCATCTTTGCATAAAATATTCCCTTGGTATCTCTAATCTTCTTGAAGAGATCTCTGGTCTTTCCCATTCTATTGTTTTCCTCTATTTCTTTGCATTGATCGTGGAGGAAGGCTTTCTTATCTCTCCTTGCTATTCTTTGGAACTCTACATTCAAATGGGTATATCTTTCCTTTTCTCCTTTGCTTTTCACTTCTCTTCTTTTCACAGCTGTTTGTAAGGCCTCCTGAGACAGCCATTTTGCTTTTTTGCATTTCTTTTTCTTGGGGATGGTCTTGATTCCTGTCTCCTGTACAATGTCATGAACCTCCGTCCATAGTTCATCAGGCACTCTGTCTATCAGATCTAGTCCCTTAAATCTATTTCTCACTTCCATTGTATATTCATAAGGGATTTGGTTTAGGTCATTCTGAATGGTCTAGTGATTTTCTCCACTTTTTTCAATTTCGGTCTGAATTTGGCAATAAGGGGTTCATGATCTGAGCCACAGTCAGCTCTGGTCTTGTTTTTGATGATTGTATAGAGCTTCTCCATCTTTGCAAAGAATATAGTCAATCTGATTTCGGTGTCGACCATCTGGCGATGTCCATGTGTAGAGTCTTCTCTTGTGTTGCTGGAAGAGGGCGTTTGCTATGACCAGTGCATTCTCTTGGCAGAACTCTATTAGCCTTTGCCATGCTTCATTCTCTACTCCAAGGTCAAATTTGCCACAATCACAGACAACTATCCAGTCTGATCACATGGCTGTGGTCACAAGACCACAGCCTTGTCTAACTCAATGAAACTAAGCCATGCCGTGTGGGGCCACCCAACACAGACGGGTCACGGTGGAGATGACTGACAGAATGTGGTCCACTGGAGAAGGGAATGGCAAACCACTTCAGTATTCTTGTCTTGAGAACCCCATGAACAGTATGAAAAGGCAAAAAGATAGGACACTGAAAGATGAACTCCCCAGGTCAGTAGGTGCCCAATATGCTACTGGAGATCAGTGGAGAAATAAAGAATGAAGGGACGGAGCCAAAGCAAAAACAATACCCATTGTGGATGTGACTGGTGATAGAAGCAAGGTTAGATGCTGTAAAGAGCAATATCGCATAGGAACCTGGAATGTTAGGTCCATGAATCAAGGCAAATTGGAAGTGGTCAAACAAGAGATGACAAGAGTGAATATCGACATTCTAGGAATCAGTGAACTAAGATGGACTGGAATGGGTGAATTTAACTCAGATGACAATTATATCTACTACTGTAGGCTGGAATCCTTTAGAAGAAATGGAGTAGCCATCATGGTCAACAAAAGAGTCCGAAATGCAATACTTAGATGCAATCTCAAAAACAACAGAATGATCTCTGTTCGTTTCCAAGGCAAATCATTCAATATCAGGGTAAGCCATGTCTATGCCCCGACCAGTAACGCTTGAAGAAGCTGAAGTTGAACAGTTCTGTGAAGACCTACAAGACCTTCTAGAACTAACACCCAAAAAGAATGTCCTTTTCACTATGGGGACTGGAATGCAAAGGTAGGAAATTAAGACTCAAAGCTGGCTCTGTGCAAACAGCCTTATCCCTAGGTGTTTTTCGAAAACAATCAGTGGTGGTTGTTTAACATCACAGGTGCCTCAGGGAGAAATGTCACTTGAGGGTAAAAAGAGGTTGACTAAAATACTTAAAAGGAACAATTGCGGAGTGATGTGTACAGATGGAGCTTTGAAAACTCTGATATAGTGCCAGGGATCTAGAAAACCGTGTGTGAGTGCTGGTCTGTGCAAACCCCAGGAAGTTCGTGAGAAGGCCCTGATCTGTCACCTCCAGCTGACTTTGAGGCTTTGTGTGAACCTAAAAGTGAAGGCTAAAGCAGAGCTGCAGACTGCTGGAGAGTTGAAGACCTGCCCAAACACAAGTAAAAAGCCCCACTGCAAAGGCTGATAGAGGGACCAGATCAAAATAGTTAAGGTGGTGTCTGTCCAGTTATTACAGATCACCAGGCTACCCAAGCAGAGACATCACAGGACAGAACAAAGACGGAAGAAGTGGTCCAGGAAACTCACTAAACAAGCAAATGCTGGCAATGACAACAAACCCTAGGAGGAGCGGACTCAGATTTCCCAAACTGTCATCATTTTATAACTCAAAATATCCAACTTTAATTGTTTTTGTATCCTTTTCATTCTTGTATCCAGAAACTAATGCTTTATTGATTTATTCATTTCAAAAGTAGTACATACTCATGATAAAAAACTTCAACCAGTAGCAAAGGATGCAAAAATCTGTTGTTTCCACTCTATTTTCACAACCCAGAGGTAAATCCTGTTTACAGTCTATTGTGTATTATTCCAGTCTATTGTATATTATTTTAATCACCTACCTATATTAACCTGTATCTAATTCATTCTCTAACTTCTTTTTTTCTCAAATGGAATATGTATCTATAACTATATATATATGTATATTTCCTTATAGTTCTGTATAATTCAGCTTTAACAGCATTTTGAACACCTTTGAACAAAAATACACTTTGGTTCATTTTAAGTGCACATAATTTTTCAAATTATTAATTAATAATGTGCTTAGTCAGTCCTCAGTTGATGGCCATTAAGATTAACTGCCATTGTAGATTTTTGTGGTTGTGAGCTCCTTTGCACATACACTGTGTACTGCTGAGAGCAAATCTGAATGTTGAGAGTAAATGTGAAGGTTAAGTTCACAGCAGTGATGTGGCAGCCACAGTTGCCCAGGGCCTACTCTTTCTCCCTTACTAATCAAACTCCAATTTTTAGCAGGGTGACAAAGTGACCTGCTTTCAGTGCTCAGGTTCTTGGATTCCTTTGTAGTTTGGGTGGCAGATGGCAAAGTGACCAAGATGACAAAGCCAAGGACATGTTAAGTGCATGTGACAAGTTCTCCCTTCTAGGAAAGCTTGTTGTATAAGCCCCCCTGGACATGCTCCTTTTGCCATTTGTCCTTTTAACACTTTACTCTAGAATCTGTCTGGTAGAGAGATTTGTATCTTGCAATCATGAGGATAAAAATCACAAGCTAAGAATAGCTGAATGCTTTATTCCAGATTCCCTCCACAGGACAAAAATAAAGCTCTATTTGGTTAAGTCTCTAATCAGATTTCAGTTGCATGCAGCCAAATGCAATCCTGACTGGTACAAAAAGAAATTTTGGGTCAAATGGTACATGCTTTTAAAAGTTTTTATAGTATGCCCAAAATGTCCTCCGAAGTGTTGCTATGCTCCCTGGCATTCAATATAGGACTTCTGGACCCACCTTGCAAAGGCCAGTTTTTGCAGCTGAACCATACCCCAATATTACTAGGTTTTGCTTTCCTCCCTGATACCAATGTCCTATGGGGCTGTTGGTTCAGCAAACCTCATGCTTGTGTTGCTAAAGTTATAACATGAGGCAACTGATGGTCACAGCAGAGTCTGTTAAAGGAAAAAAATGTTAAATGACATTTTGTTTACATCCTTGATCTCATCAGTGAAACTAGTGGCTTTCTCTTTGGCATAAAATGTAAGATGTTTAAAGATGAAGTATACTTGTGTAAATACAAAAATGTTTCCATTCACTAATGACTATAATCAAGGCAAGGGATTTTACATAAAGTCGTATGATTAGTTGGATAAACACAATTGCTAATTTAGCTTAATGATTTTCTCCAGTTCTGTTAATGATAACATCAGGGGGAAGGCTTGGGCCCAGACTACTGAACTATATATAATGGCTGAGATCATCAGTGTTAGGAATGAGATTAGGTATAAAACCACAGCATTAAAGCTGAAGAAAAATCATGTTTTGGTTTATAAGGGTTGAAAACTGGGAGATTTGAGGCAAAGCAGCTTCTCAAAACTTCCAGTACTTGAGGATATTGTTAAAATGCAGGATCTGATTCAGTAGAAATGGTTTAATACCTACAGATCCAAAGGCTCCAGTTTCTAAAAGGAGAAATCCTCCACTAGAGAACACAAAGTCCTATTTAGGTTTAAGTATGGCTGCTGCTTAGTCACCTACGCTTCTGTTGCCAAAAGACCAGCAAACAAAGAAGGAGAAGCCACTATTTTGGCAGGAGTAATGAGTCTGATTATTAGGAGAGAAAGGTTTCCTTACACAGTGGTTGCAGAGGAAACATCTTCGGAATTTAGGAATGTACTGGAATAACTGTGTATTATTCTGCCCAGTTTTTATGGCAAATGAACAAAGACAGTAACTATGACTTTGGAAGGACATAGTGACCAGGAGCTTAGACACTAGGAATGGGGCTCATCCTACCAGGGAAGTTACTGATACCAGCAGAGGTACCAGCCAAGAGAAAGAGAGATCTGGAATGAGTAATAGAGGGTGATACTGAACACTAACTGTGGCTTTGAGACTGGCTGCAGTAATGGGGTGGGGTGGGGTGGGGGGCGGTTAGAGTTCATCCCAATAAACTTCCTTTTGAAAATTTCCAGGAAAAGAGATTACCAGAATCCTGGGGGAGCTATTCCTAAATGCATTAAACTTGGCATCTAAAGAAAGTAGATCCAGTATTGTATAGCACAGAGAAGTATAGCTGTTATCTTGTAATTAACGGAGTATAATCTATACATGCCTGAAACTAATATAATATTGTAAATCAAATATAAATAAATAAATAACAAAAAGAAGGAAAAAAAAACAAAGTGGATGCAAGTAGTGAGAAGGGGGGATATGGTCGCTGCTCTAAGACGTCACCCAGACCTGGGCGTGTGACTGTCTGGGAATCTCCCTTGGCTCAATGTGGCTGCCTCAGCAGGATTACTCTCTGTTCCTAGGTGTTGGTGACATCTCATGACTGAAAACTCCCCACTGGCCAGACTCCCTTTCCTTGATTTGGACTGGCTGAGGCTGCTATTGCGACGATACCACAGTTCAAATTCTGCTCTTCAGTCCTCCTTCCTGTGTTCTCTCACCAGTATTATTCCTGAGAATGCTGCCTGATCAACCCCTGAACTCAAATCTCAGAGTCTCAGGTATGTTTACCAGAGGAACACTCCGTTCCCTATGACAGCAGAAGGCTTGGGTCCCAGATATACGGTTGGCAGACAGACCAAAGCACCATCTGAGACTCTGGACCCCTCCGGCAATGCGGACAGCATCATCAAGACAGGTAGTCCTTGGGAATATATAAATTAGACCTAAGAGACGGGACTTAAAAGAACAGACTCCAAATCTAAACCTTGCGGGGGACCTCTCTCTCCAATATTCCCCCCTCTGGCAAAGAACTACAAGAGGGGCAGAAATAGTGCCCACTCAGGAGTTTCCAAAGATGATAGGATAGGATAATATTTGATGCATATGCAGATTTCTTCAGACTTTTGACGGTCTCATGGAAGGAATCTAAAATATCTATGGCTAGGGGTGGCTGCAGCATATTAAGATGTGCTGCCAATTCTTGATACTCCTCCCAGAGAAAAAGCGGGATGTGTCTCCCTACCCTTTGAACTGCGGTTGGCATGACTGTGGTGACCAACAGAGGATGGCAGAAGTCACAACCACTCTGGCTCTAGCTTCTAAGAGGACCAGCAGCTCCTGCCTGGTATGTGGGAGCCCTGCCCTCTAGTAAGTACAATCACCAGGGTGAAGAGGAGAGACCCTGAGGATGAAGGCAAGAACCCAGCTGAGTTCAGACCTCAGGTCACCACTAAAGCACCTGGCAAGTTAGGAGGTCCTTTGGACCTTTCAGACCAGACCAGCCACTAGCTAAATACCATCAAGTGGCCCCTGCTGACATCACCTGGGGCAGAAGAATCTCCCAGCCCAGTTCTGCCCCCAAAGACCCATCAAATCAGGAGACAGAAAATGGTTGTGTATAAACTCACAGGTTTTGAGAATGGTTTTTGTTGCAACAGTGGATGCCCCCAAAGAAATGATTTGCCTTTGTTCTACTTTTGGATAACTTCCACTTTATGGCCCTCCCAAGGGTAGAAATTCTGCATGCTCTGGACTTCTTAAATCTCTCCCCAGAGAATGATTTAATACCTTTGACAATAACCAGTTTTATTGCACGCACTCCAAGAGCAATTGGGAAGAGCCTGGGTGGGTCCCTGGAATTCAGTATTCTCTCCCAACTTCTATAATCCTGGCCATATTAGTTTTATCCCAAAGACTAAAGAATGTCACTTGGCTGCTTGACTGAAGGCACATTATGGTAAAAGAGCACTTTTCATTTAAAAGACAAGAATGTACACTGTAAATAGAGAGCGCTCTTTTAAGCTAGGCCTGTGGTCAAAGGCATTTTTTTCCTGTAGACTCACTGTGGCTTGGTGTGACATGGAATGATTATATTTTAAAAGCATTTGCTTCAAAAAACTGTGCCAAATTTGTGCAGTTGTATACCATATGCCTTTCATTCTGTGATAATCTATTCTGAGATTTTACCCGTTTTCCTAGGTAGTTTTTCCTGAATTACTAGCTTATGAAGTGTTGAACTCATTCTTTAAAACTGAAGTATAGGTGACGTACAGTATTAGGTAAGTTACAGGTGTACAATACAGTGAGTCACAATTTTTAAAGGTTATACTCCATTTATAGTTATTACAAAATATTGCCTGTATTCCTCTTGAACTCATTTAAAATACTGGTTTCCTGGTATTTATTAAAACCTTTAACTTTACTTATTATTATCAAGTTATGTGTAGTGGCTTTTCCTTTGGAATTCTGTCATTACATTCATAGGTTTCATCTATTATTAAAAGCATTAACGTATGCATTTATGAGTGGATTCCTAAGCTTCTCCCACAGATACTGAAGAATCAGCTTTTACTATAAGTCTTGTTGGTAATTGAGCTGTAGGTGGTCCAGGACAAGCTTGGAAGAGAAGGAACCACCTCATTCAATGCCACCCCTATATTTCAACTTGGGGTTTGATGTAAGAGTTCTGGTTTGGGGAGAGGAGGGTTGAGAGCGAGGACAGGTTCAACAGAGACCCCTCTCAGCAGCCACTCAGGACTGACCTAACTTCTTTCAGAATCACATAGGCAAATTAGGAAACTCAACTTAGTCTTGCCAGACAGCAGGATATGATTTATAAAATTAGTGCTGCTTGCATGGATATGAAAATGCCCTTAATGTAGTCATTCTTAGCACAAGCTACAGAATCACCTGGGAGCTTCTAAAGGCTTTCATAGCCAGGCTACACCCCAGACCAATTAAATCAGAATCCCTGAGTGAGACATCGGCATTTTTAAAGGTCTCCTGGAGATTTTAATGAGCAGACAAGGTTGAGAACCACTTGAATATCAACCTTAAGGAACTATAACATCTGCCCCGATTTTTGGAATTAGTAGCAAAAATGACATGAGATGCAGTATGGTGTGAACTGTCTGGGGAACACGTGTTCCAACGGGAGCAACGCACCTGCTGGACAAAAGGATGACCTGGCCAGTGTGTCTGGGGAGGGACATGCAGGAGGCCCTGGGGTTCCAGGAGTTATCACAGAATTTAAAACTTGAAGAGATCCGTAGGCTTCAATACTCTAATTGGCTGGTTTTACAAATCAGAAAAACCAGTGAATCCTGGGCAAGTCAGTGGCAGGATGTGGCTTGGGACTCCAGCTCCTGTTCCCTGCAGCTCCGCTCTCACTCTGGGAGCTCATGGAGCAACATGAACCTGGACCAGGCAGACTTAATTCCCAAGCTCACTCCCAGAGACACATTTTTATACAGAAAAAATATGGGTCAATGTTTCATTCACATCTCCAGTTTTATTTCCCAGTTAAAAAGTATTTATACTTTAGTTAATGACAAATACTCTTTTTGCCCTTAGTCTTTTTTTTTTTTTTTTTTTTTTTTCATTCCAAACAGGACATTAGGGATTGGATTTTATTCCACTTGGTCCCTGTAATCTTCCACCACAACTCATGAGTTCTTTCTCTTTTTTCTGATCTCTTATAGAATATGCCTTTTCATACTGTTCATAGGGTTCTCAAGGCAAGAATACTTTAAGTGGTTTGCCATTCCCTTCTCCAGTACTTTGGCCAACTGATGCAAAGAGCTGACTCATTAGAAAAGACTCTGAGGCTGGAAAAGACTGAAGGCAGGAGGAGAGAGGGATGACAGAAGACGAGATGGTTGGATGGCATTACCGACTCGATGGTCATGAGTTTGAGCAGGTTCTGGGAGATGGTGAAGGACAGGGAGGCCTGGCGAGCTGTAGTCCATGGGGTCACAAAGAGTTGGACACGACTAAGTGACTGAACAACAATAGAATATGCATCTCTCACTCTTTCTACTCTTTATTTAGTTCCCCATGTTTGTATCTATTTGCCCATATGTATATACAGGCAAATAGATTTATTGGATTCTACCTTAATATCAATTCATTTTATATTCCCATTTTCATATTCTGTTACAATGTTAGGGAAGAGAAAGGTTTTATATTGAAGAACAGACAACACTTAAGCTCTGAATCTGACTTTCCCACTGCTTTCTGAACCATCTGGGGAACTTCAGCTTCTTTTTAAAAGCATAGTTGCCAGGGAGCCTCTCATATTAAGCTATTGTCAGTGATGAGACATCTCTGTCATCCTAATTGTTCATTTGCCACCAACATCTTTCTACTAAACATCTTTCTTCCCTGAAAAATATAACTTTCATGTCACTAGGATATCAATTACAGTGAAGCACTGTTCTCAGCAATCTACTTCTACTGTAGCTTGGCGCAATGTTCTGGGGGGTTAGGGAGAAAGTGACCATACTTTCCAAGTGAAAAGTTAGCATGAACTAACAGGAGACTAGAATGCTGGGCCATATACTCCTGGGGAGGCCTCAAATTACATGACACCTTAGTAAGCACACTTGACATCCTAATCTCTGAAACCCATTTGGTAGTTTAAAGAACAAATTCTATGTCTCAAAATAGTCCTCTTTGAAATTTGTATTTCTTGTCAAAATTTAGCTTGAGGAGGAATACTTCCTTAATTTCAGTTTCTTAAATTATCTTACTTGCTTTAATTAGAGATCTACTTAAATCTTTGATTTTATAACTCCAAGTTATTAGACTGAATGAAAGTGAGTTTTTATGAAACAAACATTAAGAATCATTATATTAATATCACTACGTTATACAGACTGTTTTATGTATATACTAATTCACAAAAAACAAAAATGAGCTACCGGTTCATTTACATGTAGGCAGTGGTGTGCTTTAAAACTTTAATGACTGGCTTTCCAAATAAAATTTCTTACTTGTAGAATTTGCCAGTTTCTGTGGTGTAAATACTCCTGTTATATCTGATTTCAAATCACCAAATGACATCACTGAACATGGAGTTAGAAAGAGATGTGAAAAATCTGTCTGTGTGCCAGCTCCTATGTATCACTGCACATCTCCATCAAAAGGTGTGTCCTGCGTCTTCTTATTAGAGAGATTTTTCATTACGTGATTATCACAGCAGCAGCAAACACTTTAGAGACTGATTTGGTTATTTGGAGTTGTTTCTGATTCATATGAATTTTGGAGTTGCTTTTTCTGTTTCTATAAAAAATGTCACATGAATTTTGATAGGGACTGCAATGAAGTTGCAAATTGTTTTGTGAAAAGTGGGCATTTTAACAATATTAAGTTTTTCAATCCATAAACACAGGATGTCTTTCGATTTGTTTGTGTCTTCTTTAATTTCCTTCATCACTGTTTTGTAGTTTTCAATGTAAAAGTCTTTCACCTTCTTAAGCTTATTCTGAAGCATTTTATTATTTTTGATGCTGTTATAAGTGGGGCTGTTTACCTACTTTCATTTTCAGATAATTTATTGTAACTGTACAGAAATATAACAAATTTTTGCATGTTGATTTTGTATCCTACAACTTTACTGAGTTCCTTTATTAGCTCTAACAGATTTTTGTGGCGTCCTTAGACATATAATATATACATATTATACATAAATATCTATTAATATATAAATGATCATTTCATCTGCAAACAGGGAAAATTTTACTTCTTCCTCTCCAATTTGGATGCCTTTTATTTCTTTTTTCTTACCTAACTGCTCTGGCTAGGACTTCCAACACTATATTGAACAGAAGTGCTGAATGTGGACACCCTTGCCTGCTACTGATCTTAGAGGAAAAGCTTTCAAATGGAACCACAAATAATTCTGAATAGCCAAAACTGTGTTGAGAAGAAAGAACAAAGCTAGTGGCATCACACGTCCTGGTTTCAAAATATATTAAAAAGCTACCTCAGATATGCAGATGACACCACCCTTACGGCAAAAAGCGAAGAAGAACTAAAGAGCCTCTTGATGAAAGTGAAAGAGGAGAGTGAAAAAGTTGGTTTAAAACTCAACATTCAGAAACTAAGATCAAGGCATCTGGTCCCACCACTTTATGGCAAATAGATGGGGAAACGAAGGAAACAATGACAGACTTTATATTGGGGGCTCCAAAATCACTGCAGATGGTGACTGCAGCCATGAAATTAAAAGACACTTGCTCTTTGGAAGGAAAGCTATGACCAGCCTAGACAGCTTATTAAAAAACAGAGACATTACTTTGCCAACAAAGGTCTGTTGGTAGTCATGTATGGATGTGAGAGTTGGACCGTAAAGAAAGCAGAGCACTAAAGAACTGACGCTTCTGAACTGTGGTGTTGGAGAAGACTGTTGAGAGTCCCTTGGACTGCAACGAGATCAAACCAGTCTATCCTAAAGGAAATCAGTCCTGAATATTCATTGGAAGGGCTGATGCTGAAGCTGAAACTCCAACACTTTGGCCACCTGATGTGAAGAACTGACTCATTAGAAAAGACCCTGATGCTGGGAAAGATTGAAGGCAGGAGGAGAAGGGGATGACAGAGGATGACATGGTTGGATGGCATCACCGACTCAACGGACATGAATTTGAGTAAGCTCTGGGAGTTGGTGATGAATAGGGAAGCCTGGCGTGCTGCAGTCCACAGGGTCGCAAAGAGTCAGTCAAAACTGAGAGACTGAACTGAACAGTAATTAAAAACAGTATAGTACTGGTATAAAGATAAGACAGATGGATCAATGAAAACATAAGACCTAAAACCATAAAACTAGAAGAAAACATAGGATAAAAGCTTTTGGTTTTGGCAATGCTTTCATGGATACGACACCAAAGGTACAGATAACAACAATACAAAGCACAAATAAGAAAATGAAACTACATGAAAGGAAATAAAAGTGAAAAGGCAACCTATGAAGTGGGAGAAAATGTGTGCTAATTACATCTGATAATGGGTTAATTTCTTAACTATATAATGAACTCCTACAATTCAACCGCAAATAACCAATAACTCAGTTTAAAGATGTGCTAAGGACTAGAATAGACATTTCTCCAAATACCAAAAAACATAGAAAAAGGCACTCAACGTCACTAACCAGGGAAATGCAAGTGAAAATCACAATGAGTTACAACTTCATACTTCTTAGGATGACTATTTAAAAAAAAATAAAAAAAAGACAGACAACAAGTGTTGGCAAGGATGTGGGAACTCTTATGCTTTGTTGGTGGGAATGCAAAATGGCACAGTTACTACGGAAAACAATATGGATATTCCTAAAAAAATTAAAATTAGAAGTACCATATGATCCTGCAAACTTACTTCTGGATGTTTATCCAAAAGAACAAAAATCAGAATCTCAAAGAGATATTAGTATTCCCTCATACACTGTAGCACTATTCATGCTAATCAAGATGTAGGACTTAAATAGACTTAAACGTCCATTGATGTATGAATGAATTGAAATATGATATATATATATATACACACAATGGAGTATTATTCTACCTTAAAAAAGAATATTATTCCACCTTAATTTTTTTAAGATGGAATGTCATTCTACCTTAAAAAATATCATTATGCTACAACATGGATGAATCTTGAGTCACTGTATTGAATGAAATAAACGGATCAATCCAAAGTAGATAAAACCACAATGGCACTTGTTTGCTCCCAGCACTGGGAAAGCCATTTTGTAACTCCAGGCACATCTTGATGAAGATGTTCAAAAGATGTCATCAAGTATTTCTTCCTCTCTTACACTCTTTGTCCTCTCCCTCTCTCTCCACTTCTCAGCTCTATTTGCCTTTGCTTGTCATCACCTAATTGGAGGTCAGACTCTGTATAAAATGATGCTCATGACTGCTCAGCAGTTCTTTAAAGTGATGGTCTCAGAAAATGAGATCTCTTCTCCCCTGTCCCTTATTCTCAGCATCTGAATCAATCCCAGAATCGTCCCTGTTGGATGAGATGCTCACTCCTACCCTGGGGGAAATGGCTGTGCCCATGGAGATAAAATACTCTACTGGCCAGTCAGAGTCATGTGCCCATCCTGCCACAGTCATAGGGAGCTGCTACACAATGCCCATACTACTGCTACTAGTATCAGCTCACTTGTGTCCACAATCTCAATCAGGAACAATTTGGTCATAGAAATAAATTCCCTCTTATCGGTACATTGATAAAAGTATCAATTATATGTCAAAAATACCAAGAATATACATATGTGCTGGGAGGGACTTCAGAATAAAAATGAAAATACATATGATACTTTAACCAGACTTTGATGATTATTCTGTAATCATCAAAACCCTTTTACTATTTTGACTGGGCATAATGAATTTCAACAGAAAAGTAGGAATATGGTGCTGGTGCTACTTAGTCCTAGTTTAAAGTTAGACTCTGTTTTAGAACTCAGTTATCAATCAGATCTGTACATCTCACCAATTATTTTCAAAGGAGGAGACGTTAGTGAGCAATATATTAGAACTGAAAAGGAAAGTAACTCAGGTTCAACATCCCTCTTCTGAAACCCTTGGAGTCATAGGTGCCTTCATATTTAGATTTTTTCATCAGTATTCCAAAGCAGCATCAGTAAGCAAATACATTAATGACTCTGCGTAGAAAATGCATGAATATTTATACAAAGTGGGGATGAATAAAGACCAACTATAGCCTCATGTCAGCTAAGGTCAAATTTCACAGCCAAATGAGCTACGAAAAGATTTTCAATTTTCGAGCTTTATTTTTTACATCCTGGAAATGCAGATAAGAGTTCGAGAACCTACACTGAAAAGGAGAACTTTGTTTTTCAAAACCTATACATTATCATTGAGTGATTTTCTTTTGGGCTTTTATACCGGGATCTAAAATGATTGTAAAATGCTGTAATTAACTTCCATTATCAAAAACAAAAGCAAAAAAAAAAAAAAAAAACTTTATTCTTTAAGGCCATCTAGCCTGTACAAATAATAATATACAGAAAATTAGAACTATAAATTATGCACATTTTCAGCACATCAAAATTGGAAGAACATCAGTGTGGTTAAGATTTTCAGTCAGTTCAGTTCAGTCGCTCAGTTGTGTCCGACTCTTTGTGACCCCATGGACTGCAGCATGCCAAGCCTCCCTGTCCATCGCCAACTCCTGGAGTTTACTCAAAGTCATGTTCATTGAGTCAGTGATGCCATCCAGCCATCTCATCCTCTGTCACCCCCTTCTCCTCCTGCCTTCAATCTTTCCCAGCATCAGGTTCTTTTCTAATGAGTCAGTTCTTCGCATCAGGTGGCCAAAGTATTGGAGTTTCAGCTTCAGCATCAGTCCTTCCAATGAATATTCAGAACTGATTTCCTTTAGGATAGACTGGTTTGATCTCGTTGCAGTCCAAGGGACTCTCAGGAGTCTTCTCCAACACCACAGTTCAAAAGCATCAATTCAAGGTTAAGTTTTTGACTATCTACAGTTCCAAAGGGAGACTGCAGAAAAGTACAAAATTATCTATGACTATGTCTAGTCAAGGCTATGGTTTTTCCAGTGGTCATGTATGGATGTGAGAGTTAGACTGTGAAGAAAGCTGAGCGCCAAAGAATTGATGCTTTTGAACTGTGGTGTTGGAGAAGACTCTTGAGAGTCCCTTGGACCACAAGGAGATACAGCCAGTCCATCCTATAGGAGATCAGTCCTGGGTGTTCATTGGAAGGACTGATGCTGAAGATGCAACTCCAATACTTTGGCCACCTCATGGGAAGAGTTGACTCATTGGAAAAGACCCTGATGCTGGGAGGGATCGGGGGCAGGAAGAGAAGGGGATGACAGAGGATGAGATGGCTGGATGGCATCACCAACTCGATGGACATGAGTTTGAGTAAACTCCAGGAGTTGGTAATGGACAGGGAGGCCTGGCATGCTGCGATTCATGGGGTCACAGAGTCAGACATGATGTGCAACTGAAATGAATTGATGTTGTGTTCTGGGGTGTGCAAATGAGGCAGCTGTGAAGTAAATCTTTCCTTCTCTTTAATTCTATGGCACAAATTAAGAAACTTCTCAGTTGCAGAAAATGAAAACATCCTAGTGACTCACTGCTAACAGCCATCACTCCTTTTACTCTTTCATTTGTCCCCCAACTCGAGACAATTATATACTTACCACCTATTCACAACCCCTCTCATTTGGGGAGAACTAGAAAAAGTCATCTAGACTTTTATTTGAAGCATTAAGCCATTCTGAAGCAATAAGTAGGACTGTCAGAAAAGTTCTGTGTGTGCAGTTAAAGAACATCAGTCAGTTTCACAGGTAACAACTGAAAGATCTAGATAAAATCCCTCACTTCATGATTCTTTCTTTGCAGTGTAACTCAGCTCTCCCACTGGGGAAATTTATAAAAAATATATAAAGCAAAAAGAACAATTCTTGGCAGTGAAATTTTATCAACTGCTTCGAAGCAATTTTGTTGAAGTGATGTGGGGCCATTTGGGGCATTTTTCTGAACCTCCAATATTTAACAAATATATCAGCTTGACACTGAGCTAGAAGTCAGGTCTAGAGAAGCTGCTATGTTCTTTGAGAGAATTACTTCAGTCGCTCAGTCGTGGCTTACTCTTTGCAACCCCATGGACTGCAGCATGCCAGGCTTCCCTGTCCATCACCAACTCCCAGAGCTTACTAAAATTCATGTCCATTGAGACGGTGATGCCATCCAACCATGTCATCCTCTGTCATCCCCTTCTCCTCCTGCCTTCAATCTTTCCTAGCATCAGGCTCTTTTCTAATGAGTCAGTTCTTCACATCAGGTGGCCAAAGTATTGGAATTTCAGCTTCTGCATCAGCCCTTCCAATGAATATTCAGGACTGATTTCCTTTAGGATAGACTGGTTTGATCTCGTTGCAGTCCAAGGGACTCTCAAGAGTCTTCTCCAACACCACAGTTCAAAAGCATCGATTCTTTGGCGCTCAGCTTTCTTTATAGTCCAGCTGTCACACCCATACGTGACTACTGGCAAAACCATAGCCTTGACTAGATGGACCTTTGTTGGCAAAGTAATGTCCCTGCTTTTTAACATGCTGTCTAGGTTGGTCATAACTTTCCTTCCAAGGAGCAAGCATCTTTTACAATTTCAAGGCTGTCGTCACCATTGCAGTGATTTTGGAGTCCAAGAAAATAAAGTCTATCACTGTTTCCATTATTTCCCCATCTATTTGCCATTAAATGATGGGACCAGATGCCATGATCTTCATTTTTTGAATGTTGAGTTTTAAGCTAGCTTTTTCACTGTCCTCTTTCACTTTCATCAAGAGGCTCTTTATTTCCTCTTCACTTTCTGACCTAAGGGTGGTGTCATCTATTTATCTGAGGTTATTGATATTTCTCCTGGCAATCTTGATTCCAGCTTATGCTTCATCCAGTCCAGCATTTCGCATGATGTACTCTTCATATAAGTTAAATAAGCAGGGTGACAATATACAGCCTTGACGAACTCCTTTCCTGATTTGGAACCAGTCTGTTATTCCATGTCCAGTTCTAACTGTTGCTTCTTGACCTGCATACAGATTTCTCAGGAGTCAGGTCAGGTGGTCTGGTATTCTCATCTCTTGAAGAATTTTCCACAGTTTGTTGTGATCCACAGAGTCAAAGGCTTTCCGTAGTCAATAAAGCAGAAGTGGATGTTTTTCTGGAACTCTCTTGCTTTCTCCATGTTCCAATGGATGTTGGCAATTTGATCTCTGGTTCCTCTGCCTTTCTAAATCCAGCTTGAACATCTGGAAGTCTCAGTTCATGTACTGTTGAAGCCTACTTGGAGAATTCTGAGCATTACTTCGGGGGTGTGTGAGATGAGTGCAAATGTACCATAGTTTGAACAGTCTTTGGCATTGCCTTTCTTTGGGATTGGAATGAAAAACTGACCTTTGAAAGAAAAGTGTTTAAATTCCCAACTGAAAGCTGGGAAGATGACTTTTGGAAAGCAAACATGTCAATATATGAGACTTTAAAATATTTAAACCCCTCAGCCAGAAATAATAAAAATAGACAAAGATAGGGAGACAAATAAAGAGAGATGCTCCTTCTAGTGTTACTTATAGTAGCAAAAAGAGCAATCGGCCCAAACACAACAAAAGGAGAAGGCTTTTATAAGCACTATGTTCATCCCAGGTAATATAATACAGTTATTAAAAGTCATCTACAAAAATCAAAACAGGAAAATACTCATAATTTCAAGCAGAAAAAAAACAGAACCCAGTATCTATAATAAAGTGTTACTTTAGGCGTCAAGTTTTCCCTCATTCCTGGACTAGTCCCACCAGCAAACACACCTGCTCTATTAAAATGACCAACTTAAAAAAGAAAAAAACCCGTTAAGCATCCACATCAAGCTCCTAAATCATTTCTCTGCTCCCCTTCACAGTAAATTTTCTTCAAAGCACTGTCTGCACTTGCTTTCTCTCCTAAACCTACTCTGATCCAGATTTTGCTTTCACTGTTCCACCAAAATCCACACACTCATCACTGTCGGGTCCACTCCTCTGGGGACACAGCCCACCAGCAGTGTCAGATACAAGGGCTAAGGCCCTCCTCCTCAACCTGCTCTCTCTTCTGGATTCTAGAACTCTCTGTCTCAATCCTCCTACTTTGCTGGCCAGCCCTTCTCACTTTCCTATGCTGCATGAATCCTCTTTACCATCTGTCTTGCCATCTAAATGCTGCAATGCCCTGTGGCTCAGTCCTCCAGCTTCTTTTCTAATAAACATACATACTTCAGTTCATTGGGTCTTTTTTTTTTTTTTTTCCCCTTTATTTATTTATTTATTTATTTTTTTCAGTGGGTTTTGTCATAAAATGGGCCAAAGTTCATTGGGTCTTATGACTACAAGTGCCACCCAGGTGATGATTCTCTCCATGAACTACATGACACCTCTACTTACAGCTTCTACTTCCCTGACTAAATCTGACTCTCTCGCGGTCTTCTCCATCTCAGGGAATGATTTCTAATTGCTCAGGCCAACAACTCTGAATTCATTCTTGTCTCCTCTTTTCCTTATACCCCAATATCCAAACCATCAGATATGTTTGACTTTTTACTTTCAAACCATCCCCACCAAATCTTCCCACACTTCTCACATGCACCACTGCCTTCCAGGTGTGAGCCCAGCCCCTTACCTCTCACCTTTTGTTTATGATATCCTCCAATGGATGCCCCTCATTTCCTGACCTCCTCCTTTCTTGCTCTTTCCTGAGGTCCTTTCCCAGAGATGCCACAGTGATCTTTGGAAAGGTTAAGTCAAATCACTTCTTTGTTTCTCTGCTTAAACACTTAGAAATCTTCCCACCTGCGCTTGATATTGCGGGTTGACACTCAACAATAACTCTGAACTTCTCCAGCACACAGGCCTTAAAATGACCTTGCAGTGGTGTTCTGGACTATGTCAGATTCTGCAGGTGAGGATGAAGGCAGGTCTGACACAGAGGCTGTCAATAACAGCCACTCCTTCCCTGCTGCAGGAGAAAGCACTGACGCGGGCGTCTTTTGTTTCTGTTGTGTTTTCTGCAGCGGCAGCTCAGTATCGAGGGACCAGTGTGCTGGATGCAGATGGGCAGGTGTAGAAGCAGCAGGTTCTGGCTCCCTGATCCCAGTGCTGGACGTGTGCTCCAGAGAAGAGCACCTGCAGCATCAGTGAGCCCCTGACTCCCTACCTTCCTGACCCTGGCAGAAGAGCAGTGTCCTTCTGCCCTTGTGAGGGAGTTTTTCTGGAAGGTGCTCCCAGAAATCCACTGAGAACCCATTCCTTCAACCTTTCCAAAGATTTTATAAGCACAAAATCCACTGAATTATATCTTCTTTTCGCAGGTGCCTCAGTGGTAAAGATTCTGCCTTCCAGTGCAGGAGATACAAGAGACACAGGTTCAAGTCCTGGCTCAGGAAGAGCCCCTGGAGGAGGGAATGAACCCTCTTCAGTGTTCTTGCCCGGAAAACCCACGGACAGAGGAGCCTGGCGGGCTATGGTCCATGGGGTCACAGATTCAGACACGACTGAGCACACACCTAGCATTCCTTCAATAAGCCAGAGATTTCCATTTTCCGAAATCAAATACAGCATCACACCATAATCAATTCCCAAATCCTTACTCCCCCCTCCCCCGTGACTCTATGTCACCCCTCTGGTCTAAGACCTTCCATGGTCCTTCTTGCTCATTCTACTCTAGAAACACATACAGAAAAATAAGCATACTGTTAAAAGAAAACAGAACAACTGAAGATTCAGCTACTGAGTTTCATTCTCAGTCACTTAACAAATAGACCAGCATCCACAGTTTCGTCATAACCTCCAGGAATGCTAGGCTATTCCCATCTAGAAGGGTAAAAGGCAGGTTCTAGATCCAGGGGTAGAACTGAACCGGTGAGTGCGGTGAAGGCAGGTCAGGGGAAAGGGGAGCAGAGGATGCTCCCGGGAAAGTAAACAGGACAGGTGATGCAGCTGAGAGTCCTGGCTGCTGAGGGAAAGCAGCGGGTGCACGGGCCGGGAGGCGAGAGGAAGACGGCAGGATCCAGGAGCAGCAGCCTGCGTGACAGCAGCAGAGGAGCTGCAGAAGGAACAGGGAAACAAGGGGAAGAAATGTGGAGGCTGCGGTCTTCGCGAGAGTGTGGCCGAAATTCCGCCACCTTGCACATCCATCCCCTCTCGCCTCCATGAGGATTCCCTTTTTAGACTGGAGCATCATCACGCACATCAAGTCTGCATTTCTCAGACTCCAACTTGGGCTCAGTCAGGCCACTGACGGTTGTGTGGAATCTTCTGGAAAGGGATGAAGTGAACTCTTTTTCTCTCCCCACCTTTACTTCCTTCCCCACATGAGAGGCTGTCTCGGCCCCTGAGGCAGCTGAGGAAGGCGGGTGAAGAGACACAGAAGAGCCTGCCTTGTCTCCTGCCTCTGGAATTTTCTGTTCTTATTTTGGTTTGCATGTGAGGAAGATACAAAGCCCTGTGTGGTTTTAAGTCATTGTTACTTTGGGATTTCTTAAACTTCCCAGCTGAACCTAAACCTAACACACAATGAGACACTGAGTTTAAAGATTTCTGAAGTGAACCCTTGTCAGGACGTCCAGGCCCTGGCTGTGAGAAGCACAAGAAGTGTTAAGTATATTTCTGACTATGGAAAGTTTTCAATTAGATTAAAATCTACGCCCCTGTAGCTTTCATTAGTTTCCTTAATCTTTCCCTAACATGTCATGCCAAATAAATTTAGGTTTATTCTGTTCCCTCATGACACCTGAAAGCAGCAATTGGGCTCCAGGTCATCCTTTTTACATACAGGCTGCCCATTCCCTGGTTTGTGGAACTCTCTGAGTGCAAAGCCCTGCATCTCTGCACCATCCTGCGTGAAACGTCCTCTGCACACGGTTCAGTGAGCCCATTTCCATCTCTGAGAGTGAGGTCTGGACGGGACACAGGGTACAGGTGGGTGTGAGCAGGCTATTATCTCCTTCCCTCCAGGTGATATGCTTCTATTATTACTGTCTCTGCCTTTTCCAGCAGAGACACCACATTTTCCATTCACATGAAACCAGTTTTGACTGGAATGCGTGTCCTCTCCATCCAAAATGCTATTAAAGACATCGTCCCCAATCTCTACTTAAGTAGTTTTGATATTTTTCAAATTCTAGTGCACAGTCTCACAAAATCAGCTCCATTAAATTTCACCTTGTAATATCTGACTCACTGCTTCAGCACAAGGAGCTTTCTGGAAATCTAATTTTCACACGCATTCCCTCTGGGTAAGCCTCGTGCTACTGGCACCTTCGATGGGCCTGTTCTGTGGCTCTTCATCTAAACCTTGAATCAAAAGATTGAACAAGACACCCTGTTCCTGGACAGGGGCCTTCCTCCCAGCTGTCATTCATCAACCAACTCAGAGTTTGGAGACTCTAATTTGCAGTGAGTGATTGTTCTCCTAATTGTATTCAGGATTTCTTAGCACAAGAAAAGGAAAGCTTAAAGAATATTCCTAAAGGAAATCATTTGGCCACTCAAGGCTTTTTGGAGCTGCTGGGAGCTATAGACTCCGTGTCTGAGTGTCCCCAGAATTCTTACCCCAGTGTATGGAGGCAGTATGAGGAGGCGGGGCCTTTAGAAGGTAATCAAGTTTAGATGAGGTCATGAGGGTAGAAACTCCATGATGGGATTAGTGCCCACAAGTAACAGCAAGAGACAGCAGAGCTTCTGCTCTCTATGACCTGGGAATATAGCAAGAAGGCAACCACCTGCAAGCCAGGAAGAGAGTCCTCACCTGCAAGCCAGGAAGAGAGTCCTCACCAGAAAATCAACTCTGTTTCCTTGACCTTGGACTCCCCAGTCTCCAGAACCATGAAAATGTCTTGTCTAAACCACCCAGTCTACTACAATGGTCCCAAACTGACTAACAGGGGATTTCCAACCAGTGACCTTCTCAAGGTGCCTATGGCTCTCTACTGTCAAAGCTCTGACGTGTCAAGGTCATTGGGAAACTGTTCCCTGTGACAGTGATGCACGTATTAAGTCGGGGTACTGAATGACATGCCTGAGTACTGCAGGAGGCCCCAGGAACGGAACGTATGCCCACATAGAAGAGGCAGTTGTAAAAGCTTATCCTATTTTAAGGCCTCACTCTGGAACTGTGCCAGTGATCACAGGAATGTGCCCACAATTTCTGCCTCTTCGTTTATACGCCACATAGATTTGGATTCTTGTTCCTACTTTGTATTTCTGCCAAGAGAAGCCAACTTAGGCATGTTTTGAAGGGTGTAGAATTTCAGTTTCACTAGCCTTTGTAAGGGAAAAGCATTTGAAATTTACACAGATCATCATAAGGGACAGAATGTTAATTTTTGTCCCAGAAATGACATTCATGAAGAAAAACAGTTGCCTTTTCAAAGGCACTTACTCTACCCAAGCATTCTCATCTTTTAAAATGCTAAAGCTGTTGAACTTTCTTATTTTGACACTGGAACAAATTTAATTTCATACACAGAGACCTTAAACCCAAGAAGATTTCAAGGTGGTGTGAGTGATGCTGATGGCAGGGTGATGAACATATACCTTCTTTGCTGGCTCTCAGGATATTCAGGCAAAAGAAGGTACATGGAATGAAAACTAAGAGGCTGATAAGGACACATCCTAGTTCTGTGTCCTCAAACAGTTGAGAGCATCTGGGATCCAGAAGCTGATCCGCTGACTATATCCCTATTCTAGGGCCCTCGGGACAGATGGAAAAGTGGCTCAGGCACAGAAGAGCTGGGCAGGAGATTCTCTGATCAGGGATTCCCTCTGGAACCCAATCTGGTACCAACTGTGATCCCAGCCCAAGGCTATGCTGGGTAGAACCATTATTCAGGGCTTTCTTTCATGTAAACTCTCCCGGAATCTCACCTTGAGCTCCTCTCAGGTCACATGTATCCTATGGTCTCCCAACAAACACTGGGTATGGCTGTACCTCACTCTGAACTATTCAAGCCAGTCAACTGTCAGGTGCACAGATTTACTAATATGACCTCTTTTAACAGAAGCCCTATGAGGTGGCTATAATGCAGGATGTGAAGGTCATATTGGTGAATCAGTCATTCTTCTCAAGGTTATCCAACTAGAAGCAGATAAGCAGATGAGCCAGGACGTGGCGCCAGGACTTGAACCCAGGACTGCCTGCCCCCAATCCTAGTTCCTTTCACCACACATGCTGCCTCCACTTGCTCTGAGCAGCAGGATTCTTCCATTTCAATTTTGCTCCTGGAATCTGGGGGGTCAGAATAACCTTGAGAAGCAGAGGGATGGCCTAAAATATCTGTCTGGTCCTGCCAAGCATTTCTTTCTGACTCATGTATGCTTCCTTCTGAATCTGCTCACATAACTCAACTACCTCAAGGTCTATAATCTTTGAGCTTTGACTCTGATGTGACCTGGAGGCTGATCCTGCTAAGGGGGAGATAACCTGCTCCACCTCAAGGGGAATATGAGATTCTTTCCGGTTCACACACATTTGTAGTTACATGTGACCATTGGCTTGGTCAGTGTGCTGGCCAAGGGTGAGTGGCCCCCCCTCCCTTCCAGAATGCCAGGACCAAAGGAAACTGGGATCAACGTGAATGTGGGTTGAAAGTTCAAACACAGACATTCTATCAACACACATTTTTTTCATGGCATATCGGTATTTTGTTCTGAAAAACAAGGAGCACCTTCTGACAGAACCATACAGACAGGCATTAATTTCTGCAGTTGGGCTCTAGGAATAAAAACAGCAAAACCAAATGCTGAAGAGGCAGTGGCTCCATGAGGCATGGCTGAGCCGATAGGCTCTACCCACCAAGGAGACAGGGTCCTGGACAGTCTAAGAGTGGTCTTCCTGTCTCACAGTGATTCTGTTGCTCCTGTCAGATTTCCTTGGACCTAGAGATGCATTTTTTGTTTTTTTTTTCACTTGTCAAAACCTATTTTAAATACTAACCAAAGGGATTGTGGATTCTCAAAAACCTCTCTAATAGATGAATATCAGAAATTTCAAGGAAGGAGACGTTACCAGTCACATTCAAATGGTTTCAAAATACGTGGTTGGAAATGCAGGAAAAAAATCTCATATGAGTTTCAAACTTGAAACCTACAAAGTAGATCCAGCATGATAAATCAAACAGAAGAGAATTAGCCCAGCTTTTCCAAATCCTGATTGAAAATAGGAATAAATCCAAACTTGGGAACTGTCTCCATTGCTCGGGCTGCCATAACAAAGTAGTATAAATTTAGTCACTTAAATGACAGAAATGTATTGCCTCACAGTTCTGGAGGCTAAAAGCCTGAAATCAAAGTGTCAGAAGGGTTGGTTACCTCAGAAGGCTATGTGGAAGTTTTTATTCGCCACAGTATTTAAAGTCCTAGCAATCAGACAGGAAAACAAGCAAAAGGAATCCAAATTGGAAAGAAAGAAGTAAAACTGTCACTGTTTGCAGATGACACTACAATATGAAATTCTAAAACTGTACCAAAAACCGCTAGAACTCATCAATGTAAAGTTGCAGGATACAAAATTAATATACAGAAATCTATTGTGTTTCTATACACTAACAAGAAACTATCAGAAAGAGAAATTAAGAAAATAATCCCGTTCACAATCACATAAAAAAATACCTGGGAATATATCTAACCAAGGAAGTAAACAAATCAGATTGGACTATTTTCTCATACCATATACAAAAATAAACTCACAATGGATTAAAGACTTAAACGTAAGATATGAACTATAAAACTTTCAGGAGAAAACATGGGCATTCTTACATTGGTCTTAGAAATGTATTTTTTTTTTGGATATGTCTCTTCAGGCAAGAGAAAAAAGAAAAGAAAGAAAGTGAAGTCGCTCACTCGTGTCCGACTCTTTGTGACCCCATGGACTGTAGCCTACCAGGCTCTTCTGTCCGTGGGATTTTCCAGGCAAGAATACTGGAGTGGGTTGCCATTTCCTTCTCCAGGAGATCTTCCCGACCCAGGGATTGAATCCGGGTCTCCTGCATTGTAGGCAGACGCTTTACCATCTGAGCCACCAGGGAAGAGAAGCAAAAGCAAAAATAAACAAATGGGACCATATCAAACTAAAACCCTTTTGCATAGCAAAAGAAACTCAATAAAACAGAAAGGCCACCTACTGAATGGGAGAAGATATCTGCAAAAAATATACCCAACAAGGGGTTAATATCTAAAATGTACGATAACTCATACAACTAATCATCAAAATACAACCCAACCAAAAAATGGGCAGAGGACCTGAATAGATATTTTCCCAGGGAAGACATGCAGTTGGCCAACAGGCACATGAGAAGATGCTTAACATCATTAAGAAAATGCAAATGAAAAGCACAATGAGTTATCACCTCACACCTGTCAGAATGGCTATTATCAACAAATTAAAAAGTGATGGCAAGAACATGAAGAAAAGGGAACCCTTGTACACGGTTGCTGGGAATGTAAACTGGTGCAGTCACAGTGGAAAACAGTACAAGATTTCTCAAAATATTAAAAATATAACTACCATACAATCCACTAGTTAAAAATATAACTATCATACAATTCTACTGCTGGGTATTTATCTGAGGAAAAGAAAAACACTAATTCAAAAATATATATCCACACCTATGTTCACTGCAGCATTAGTTACAATAGCCAAGTTATGAAAGCAATGTAAGTGCCCATCTGCAGATGACTGGATAAAGATGATGTGATTACATATATATACATATGTGTGTGTGTGTACACATATAATGGAATATTACTCAGCCATAAAAAAGAAAAGAAAAAAAAGAAAGAAAAAAAAAAGAAGAAAGAAAAAAAAAAAAAGAAAAGAAATCATACTATTCACAACAACATGGAAGGACCTAAAGGGTATAATACTAAGTGAAGTCAGTCAGAAAAACAGAAACAAATACTGTATGATTTCACCCACACATGGAATCTAAAAACAAATGAACAAATACAACTAAATAGAAACAAAGTCATAGATACAGAGAACAGGTGGTTGCCAGAGGAGAAGGGGCTGGGGAAAAGAGAAATAGGTGAGGGAGATTACAGGGTGCAAACTTATTATAAAGTAAATGAACCACAGGTATGAAATGTACAGTGTATGAATATAGGAATAATTATCCAGTATCTTTTTGTGGTGACAGATGACAATGAGACTTATCATGGTGATCATTTTGAAAAGTATAGAAACATCAAATAATTAAATTGTGTACCAGGAACTAACATAATGAATATTAATTACACTTCAAAAACAAACCCATAAAAAAAGAGGTCAGATTTGTGGCTACCAGAAATGGGGGGGAGGATGTTCATAGCAGCATTGTTTACAATAGCCAGGACATGGAAGCAACCTAGATGTCCATCAGCAGACGAATGGATAAGAAAGCTGTGGTACATATACACAATGCAATATTACTCAGCTATTAAAAAGAACGCATTTGAATCAGTTCTAATGAGGTGGTTGAAACTACAGCCTATTATACAGAGTGAAGTAAGTCAGAAAGAAAAACACCAATACAGTATATTAACACATATATACGGAATTTAGAAAGATGGTAACGGTGATCCTATATGTGAGACAGCAAAAGAGACACAGATGTAAAGAACAGACTTTCGGACTTTGTGGGAGAAGGCGAGGGTGGGATGATCTGAGAGAATAGCACCGAAACATGTATATTATCATATGTGAAACAGATCGTCAGTCCAGGTTCGATGCATGAGACAGGGTGCTCAGGGCTGGTGCACTGGGATGACCCTGAGGGATGGGATGGGGAGGGAGTTGGGAGGGAGGGTCAGCATGGGGAACACATGTACAGCCATGGCTGATTCATGTAAATGTATGGCAAAAACCACCACAATAGTGTAAAGTAATTAGCCTTCAATTACAATAAATTTTAAAAAAAAGAAGTGGGGAGGGTAAACGAATGAAGGAGGTCAAAAGGTATAAATTTCCTGTTATAAGATAATTAAACACTTCCTGGTTGCTCAGATGGTAAAGAATTTGCCTGCAGTGCAGGAGACCCAGCTTTGATCCCTGTGTCGGGAAGACCCTTGGAGAAGGGAATGGCAACCCACTCCAGGATTCTTGCCTGGAGAATCCCATGGACAGAGGAGCCTGGCAGGCTACTGTCTATGGGGTCACAAAGAGTCAGACACGACTGAACAACTAACACTTTCACTTTCAGTGATATAACACAACATGATAAACAATATTCAGCACTGCTGTATGTTACACGTGAGAGTTGTTAAGAGAGTAAATCTTGTAAGTTTCCATCACAAGAAAAATGTATTCTTTTCTATTTCTTTAATGTTGTGTCTAGGAGATGATGGATGTCCACTAACCCTACTGTGGTAAATATCTCACGATATAAGTAAGCCAAGTCATTATGTTGTCCACATTAAACTTACACAGGGCTGTGTACCAATTATACCTCAAAAAAACCAGAAGGAAAAAAAATAAAGTGAAGGTGAAAGTGAAAAAATAGATCAGAGAGCATCAAGTACTCAGGCTATTGTTTAGCGGGTACAGAGTTTCTTTTGGGACTAATGGAAAAGCTTTGAAAATAGTGGTGATGGTGTCACCATATAGTGACTGCAATTTATGTCACTGAATTGTATACTTAAAAATGGTTAAAATGGCCAAGTTTGAGTTATATATAATTTACCTTTTTTTTTTTAATTTAAAGATACTGTAAGGAGGACACAGTAATCAATGTCTATGAGGGGTCAAAGTGGAAAGGAAGTACAACCATTACATATTTTTAGCTCTCAGTGGAAATAAGTAACTGTGTTCAAGTAACAATATTTTATTACTATCATTACAATTATCACGCTCTTGCCTGACTTCCAAGCTCATTACTCCTAATATTATGATGCTACACATACAGTGGGCACTCCTGAATGCCGTCGTGGGAGGCCTTAACTGGGTGTGAATGATGGAAAGGAAGCAGTGAATGACAGTAAATTCTTTGCACAACGGAGCAGGGACATATATTAAGGAGAAAATCTAAGGTTCTATAGTCCACCTAGTGAGTTGATAATGCTGAATAAGCAACTTACCTCTATTAACTAGTCCTGTGAGCTCTCTGCTTTTCTACACACAATTACCTCCATGAAATTCCCCTCACTTTTGTATTGATTCGGTCCCCTGCGTGGTTGTTAACTCCTTTCTGCTACTTTCTCGAGGGGGAAAAGAAAATCAATTCAGAGTAGCTGGAAGACATTTTGCTTTATCTAAAAGTGATCGATGGCAATAAATTTCATCTTTGTTATTCTCTTGTTTCAAGAGGCTGAGCTTCAAAAAGCTTTGCAGAAAAGAAACAGATGGTGAAGGGAAACATAAGGTAATAGTTTGCTCCAGGGGAGGGGCTCAGAAGAGCTTTGTGGATCATTCAAGGGCGTATTCAGAATGCAAATGGGGAAATAATCTGAGCTTTAGTGAGGACAAAGATTAAGAAGCCAAGGAAAGTAGGCTGACTGTTGTTTGTGTAATATGCGTTTTTCAAAACAGACTCAGTCATGAGCCTTTACAGCAAATAATCATGCTTGCTGGATGTTCACTGGACAGCCTGATAACTGCCTTGGAAGCTTGGGAGATTGGATGCTCCAGTTGGCATCTTTATATTTCCAAAGGTAGAGGGCAGATTTCTTGGGAAAGAAGATAGGAAACATCACCTTGCTGTACACCTGAAGCTAGCACAGCACTGTAGTCAACTATCACCAACTACTTCAGTATTTCCGCAGCATATGATGAAAAAGTGATGCATCCAGGTAGCGAAATAAAATCCCTGATTTTCAATCCAAAGAGGAAAAGTAACAATCTTAGGCAAGTTAAACCGAGGATTTTTTATTAGGAAATCAGGTCAACTTTCAGACGCCAGTCTCTCATGACATTTGTTTGATTTACACGCTTCATCATTAGTGGCAAGACTGGACCACTCACACTGCTGGTGAATCAGATATCACACAATGTCCAACTCTGCAATGCAGAGTCACTGCACCCCACAGTGTCTTCAGAAATGCACACTTCCTTCCTTGGGTGTGTTACTAATAAGACCCTGGAATGGGACCAACTAAAATTGTTGGTGTTGAGAACAATTCACCTGTAGACAAAGAGGCTTTGCTACCTCCAAGTTCTGGGACCTGGCCAAGATGCATGTGAACAAGAAATGGTTTGCTCTTGGCTGCCTTTGAGAGGTGAGAAACTTTGCTGAGGGCAAGATTCTTCATGGAGTTGCCTGGGTGCTCTGTGTGTGAGCATCAGAGTGTGGGGACAGCTTGTCCAACTACTAGCCTCTGCAGGAGGTTCATGAGCTTTTAAACTAGGAAGACCAGGGTTAAGCAGGGATTAGTAGTGCTCATCTGGCTTTCCCAGGTGGTGCAGTGGTAATGAATCTGCCTTCCAATGCAGGAGACGCGGATTTGATCTCTGGGTCGGGAAGATCCTCTGGAGAAGCAAATGGCAACCCATTTCAGTATTCTTGCCTGGAGAATCCCATGGATTGAGGAGCCTGGAGGGTTACAGTCCATGGGGTCAAAAACTCATCAGTTTCACCTGCTGTGGAGAACAGGAGGACCTGCTCTCGGAGAAAGTGGAAAGATACTACAAATGATTCTGCTAAGCTTGGGGAAGGCAATCCCATCGCCTTGGACATGAAGGAGTACCCAACAAGGAAAAGAGAATGGAATAAATTTAGAGGGAATACAGGGAAATCAAACAAAGGTGGAAGAATACAGTACCTACAAGAAAGAAAAGGCTCTCACTGTCACAACAACCTCTGGGGCTATGCATCAGGCAAAAGGCTCTGTCCTCAGAGGTGATTAAGACCTCCAAAGAGAAAGCTATGGTTTAAGTAACATGGAATACTAAGAGGAAGAAGTAAGGAGCGCTTCTGTCACAGACGACAGAGAGGAGGACTCACGACAGGTGAGTCAGGGCTGCTGGTGACTCCAGAGAGATGGCTTCAGATAGCCTAGCTTGGCTAATCAGGGGGCTTGTGAGGACACTGGGCTGTTTCCTTCTTTTATACATGAGGAGCGGAGGGACTCCGGAAGTCTCACGAGCTCAGTGGGCACAAACCTAGAATCCCTTAATCCTTGCTAATCTGGCTCAACAACCCTGCCTTGGTTTTACCACTGGACTCGCAGGGAGCTCTTTTTAAGGTATATGTACGTTGTAGGGATTAAGACCATTCCCAAGGAAAAAAAAAAAAAAAAGAGGCAAAAAGGCAAAATGGTTGTCTGAGGAGGCCTTACAAATAGCTGACAAAGAAGAGAAGCTAAAGGCAAAGAAGAAAAGGCAAGCTATATCCATTTGAATGCAGAATCCCAAAGAAGAGCAAGGAGAGGTAAGAAAACCTTCCTCAGCAATCAGTGCAAAGAAATAGAGGAAAACAGAATGGGAAAGACTAGAGATCTCTTCAAGAAAATTAGAGATACAAAGGCAACATTTCATGCAAAGATGGGTACAGTAAAGGACAGAAATGGTATGATATACCAGAAGCAGAAGATATTAAGAAGAGGTAGCAAGAATATACAGAAGAACTACACGAAAAAGATCCAGATAATCATGATGGTGTGATCACTCATCTAGAGCCAGACATCCGGGAATGTGAAGTCAACTGGCCTTAGGAAGCATCACTATGAAAAAAGCTAGTGGAGGTGACGGAATTCCAGTTGAGCTATTTCAAATCCTGAAAGATGATGCTGTGAAAGCGCTGCACTCAATATGCCAGCAAATCTGGAAAACTCAGCAGTGGCCACAGGACTGGAAAAGGTCAGTTTTCATTCCAATCCCAAAGAAGGGCAATGCCAAAGACTGTGCAAACTATGGTACAATTGCACTCATCTCATGCACTAGTCAAGTAATGCTCAAAATTCTCCAAGCCAGGCTTCAATAGTAGGTGAACCATTAACTTCCAGATGTTCAAATTAGATTTAGAAAAGGCAGAGGAACCAGAGAGCAAATTGCCAACATCTGTTGGATCATCAAAAAAGCAAGAGAATTCCAGAAAAAACATCCACTTCTGCTTTACTGACTATGCCAAAGCCTTTGACTCTGTGGATTGCAACAAACTGTGGAAAATTTTCAAGAGATGAGAACACCAGACCACCTGACCTGACTCCTGAGAAATCTGTATGCAGGTCAAGAAGCAACAGTTAGAACTGGACATGGAATAACAGACTGGTTCCAAATCAGGAAAGGAGTTCGTCAAGGCTGTATATTGTCACCCTGCTTATTTAACTTATATGAAGAGTACATCATGCAAAATGCTGGACTGGATGAAGCACAAGCTGGAATCAAGATTGCCAGGAGAGATATCAATAACCTCAGATAAATAGATGACACCACCCTTACGTCAAAAAGTGAAGAGGAAATAAAGAGCCTCTCGATGAAAGTGAAGAGGACAGTGAAAAGGCTGGCTTAAAACTCAACATTCAAAAAATGAAGATCATGGCATCTGGTCCCATCATTTAATGGCAAATAGATGGGGAAATAATGGAAACAGTGATAGACTTTATTTTCTTGGACTCCAAAATCACTGCAATGGTGACGACAGCCTTGAAATTGTAAAAGATGCTTGCTCCTTGGAAGGAAAGTTATGACCAACCTAGACAGCATATTAAAAAGCAGGGACATTACTTTGCCAACAAAGGTCCATCTAGTCAAGGCTATGGTTTTGCCAGTAGTCATGTATGGGTATGACAGCTGGACTATAAAGAAAGCTGAGTGCCAAAGAATTGATGCTTTTGAACTGTGGTGTTGGAGAAGACTCTTGAGAGTCCCTTGGACTGTGAGGATATCAAACCAGTCAATTCTAAAGGAAATCAGTCCTGAATGTTCATTGAAAGAACTGATGCAGAAGCTGAAATTCCAATACTTTGGCCACCTGATGCAAAGAACTGACTCATTGGAAAAGACTCTGATGCTGGGAAACATTGAAGGCAAGAGGAGAAGGGGATGACAGAGGATGAGATGGTTGGATGGTATCACTGACTCGATGAACATGAGTTTGCTAAGCTCCAGGAGTTGGTGATGGACAGGGAAGCCTGGCGGCTGCAGTCCATGAAGTTGCAAAGTGTCGGACATGACTGAACAACTTAACTGAACTGAACCTGTAAGGAAGAATATTTGGCTCTATCTGCCAAATATTCCTAGAGCATGTAAGAATCACTGCTCAGATCAATTGAGCAGTCATTGCTGCCAGGTACTGTTTCAGGCACTTGTACATGTTATTTCATTTCATCCTCACAATAAACCTATCAAAAGGTTACTATTATTATTCTCTTTTTTACAAATGAGGAAACCTGGGGTATATGCCAGGAGCTAAAGATAGAAAAGATTAACTTTGTCTAGCATCTTCTGATTATAAAGGGAGGTTATGTTTAAAGTATTCTTGCAACATACAGAAGTTGCCATTTTCTCAAAGTATTTGATCACTCCAAGAAACTCACATAACTAGGTAATTGTATTAAAAAGAACCAATTACTACAGCCATAAAATTCATTTCATCACAGTAAAAGAGCCACATTCAAGCATATTTGGAAATCGCATATCTCCTCCTATAGCTATATTCTTTCCCGCTTTTGTTTTCTGAGCCTGACTTCAGTTTCATATTTTAGATATACTAATTGTGCCTTGAGGGGTGAAGCCATAAAGCAGAATATCTGTCATTTTTCAAGCAAGAACATCCTTTAAAAAATGTTACTAATTGCTAAATGGTTACATTTATTTCTTGCAAAATTACTCAGTAATAAATTCAAGCCAAACACTTGGAGGAAAAAAGGGGACTAGAGTTGTTCTATTTAATATCTTAGTGGTTGTATGCAAGTCTTTTACCAAAGGAAATGGCAACCCACTCTAGTATTCTTGCCTGGAGAATTCCACGGACAGAGGAGCCTGGTTACAGTCCATGGGGTCATGAAACAGTCAGACATGACTTAGCAACTAAACAACAACAATGCAAGTCTTTTAGGCAGTATAAGCCCACTACCCCTTTCCCATCCGCTTTCTGCTTCCCTATGAGGCAAATATCAGCAGAGAAAATTCTGAGGGCTAGTCTGATCCAGCAGCCATGGATTGGGGGGGCACTTTAGAAGAGGCACTATTTACTTCTCTCCATCCCTGTGGCAGAATGTTGATTTGGTGGCTCTCAATGAACCATCCTCCTGGTATTTGCACCCTATGTGCCCATCCCCAATGGGCTTAACTATTTATCTAGTTTTGGCCAATGGGACATTCAGTTCAGTTCAGTCACTCAGTCGTGTCCGACTCTTTGCAACCCCATGAACCGCAGCACGCCAGGCCTCCCTGTCCATCACCAACTCCCAGAGTTCACCCAAACCCATGTCCATCGAGTCGGTGATGCCATCCAACCATCTCATCCTCTGTCGTCCCCTTCCCCTCTTGTCCTCAATCTTTCCCAGCATCAGGGTCTTTTCCAATGAGTCAGCTCTTCGCATCAGGTGGCCAAAATACTGGAGTTTCAGCTTCAACATCAGTCCTTCCAATGAACACCCAGGACTGATCTCCTCTAGGATGGACTGGTTGGATCTCCTTACAGTCCAAGGGACTCTCAAGAGTCTTCTTCAACACCATGGTTCAAAAGCATCAATTCTTCAGCACTCTGCTTTCTTTATAGTCCAACTCTCACAGCCACACATGACTACTGGAAAAACCATAGCCTTGACTAGACGGACCTTTGTTGGCAAAGTAATGTCTCTGCTTTTTAATATGCTATCTACGTTGGTCATAACTTTCCTTCCAAGGAGTAAGCATCTTTTAATTTCATGGCTGCAATCACCATCTGCAGTCATTCTGGAGCCCAGAAAAATAAGTCAGCCACTGTTTCCACTGTTTCCCCATCTATTTGCCTTGAAGTGATGGGACCTGATGCCATGATCTTAGTTTTCTGAATGTTGAGCTTTCAGAAACTTTTTCAGTCTCCTCTTTCACTTTCATCAAGAGGTTCTTCAGTTCTTCTTCACTTTCTGCCATAAGGGTGGTGTCATCTGCATATCTGAGGTTATTGATATTTCAAGTGTGAAAAACACGGAGATCTGATAAGCTCCTGCACTTAGGCCTTATACTCTGAATATACTGCTTTTTGAAACCCAACCACCATACTGTAAGGAAGAACAAGAATGAGAGGAAATATGTAAAGAACTGAGCTCTCTGATTGAAAGCTCCAGCTGGGGTTCCGGTTTGTGGCCTGCACCAGCTGCCACCCACATGAGTGACGCCAATCAGAGCTTCCAGCCATTCACAAGCCAGACTGTGTCATGCAGATGAACCAAACACTCAGTGCACAGAATCGCAAGGAATAAACTGTTCTTTATTTAAGTCAATGAGTTTCAGAGTAGATTTTAACACACCAATGGGTAACTCAGACGAGCCCTCTTGCACTCTATTAATTCACTTCTGGATTAATGTCATAATTTGGTAAAAAAACAAAAAAAAACTCCATGTATCAAGCCACTCCAATGTATACTCCAAACTCTAACCAGAAGACTCTTTCTAAAAACCATCAATGGCTCCCTAGGTTCTTTAATATAAATTTGAGGACTCCCTGGTGGTCCAGTGGTTAAGAATCCATGGGTTCAATCCCTCATCCAGGAGGATTCCAAATGCCATGAAGCAACTAAACCCACGCACCACAGTTACTAAGCCTGTACTCTAGAGCCTGGGAGCCGCAACAGCTGAAGCCTGTGCTCCACAACAAGAGAAGCCACTGCAAAGAGAAGCCCATACACCAAAACTAAGAGCAGCCCCCAGTTGCCACAACGAGACAAAGCTCCCGCACAGCAACAAAGACCTGTGCATCCATAAATAAATAGATTATATATATATATATATATATAAAGTCTAGCCTACAACATGAAACATGATTATAATATGACCCTTACTCATCTCTCCAGTCTAGCCTATTATTTCACTTCAGCCCATTCTTCCTGTTCTAGTAACAGTGAACTATGCGCCTTGCTCTACCAAGGGCCAGGCTCACAGGAACCATCCTTCCTACTTCCACCTTTGCAGTTTAGGACTTGGACTGTGCGCATCTCCCCAGGATTCTTTAGCACTCTATTTACATCCGCTTACCAGCTGCACTGCAACTATATCCTTTCTTATTTCTCTTCTTGCTAAACTGCAGACTATTTGAAGCCCAGGAATATGTATTTCCTTTGGTCTGAATGTCTGTGTGCCCCCTAATATTCATATATTGAAATCTTAATGTCCAATGTGATGCCATTAAGAGGTTCTTAGGTCAGGAGAATGGAGCTCTCACCAGTTCAGTTCAGTTTAGTCGCTCAGTCGTGTCCGACTCTTTGCAACCCCATGAATCGCAGCACGCCAGGCCTCCCTGTCCATCACCAGCTCCAGGAGTTTACTCAAACTCATGCCCATCGAGTCAGTGATGCCAGCCAGCCATCTCATCCTCTGTCGTCCCCTTCTCCTCCTGCCCCCAAGCCTCCCCAGCATCAGTGTCTTTTCCAGTGAGTCAACTCTTCATATGAGGTGGCCAAAGTATTGGAGTTTGAGCTTCATCATCAGCCCTTCCAATGAACACCCAGGACTTATCTCCTTTAGGATGGACTGGTTGGATCTCCTTGCAGTCCAAGGGACTCTCAAGAGTCTTCTTCAACACCATGGTTCAAAAGCATCAATTTTTCGGTGCTCAGCTTTCTTCACAGTCCAACTCTCACATCCATACATGGCCACTGGAAAAACCATAGCCTTGACCAGATGGACCTTTGTTGGCAAAATAATGTCTCTGCTTTTTAATATGCTATCTAGGTTGGTCATAGGTCACTCCTTTCCTTCCAAGGAGTAAGCGTCTTTTAATTTCATGGCTGCAGTCATCATCTGCAGTGATTTTGGAGCCCCAAAAAAATAAAGTCTGACACTGTTTCCATCTATTAAAGTCTGACACTTTCTCCCCCTCTATTTCCCATGAGGTGATGGGACCAGATGCCATGATCTTAGTTTTCTGAATGTTAAGCTTTAAGCCAACTTTTTCAGTCTCCTCTTTCACTTTCATCAAGAGGCTTTTTAGTTCCTCTTCACTTTCTGCCATAAGGGTGGTGTCATCTGCATATCTGAGGTTATTGATATTTCTCCCGGCAATCTTGATTCCAGCTTGTGCTTCTTCCAGCCCAGCGTTTCTCATGATGTACTCTGCATATAAGTTAAATAAGCAGGGTGACAATATACAGCCTTGACATACTCCTTTTCCTATTTGGAACCAGTCTGTTGGTCCATGTCCAGTTCTAACTGTTGCTTCCTGACCTGCATACAGGTTTCTCAAGAGGCAGGTCAGGTGGTCTGGTATTCCCATCTCTTTCAGAATTTTCCACAATTTATTGTGACCCACATAGTCAAAGGCTTTGGTGTAGTCAATAAAGCAGAAATAGATGTTTTTCTGGAACTCTCTTGCTTTTTTGATGATCTAGCAGATATTGGCAATTTGATCTCTGGTTCCTCTGCCTTTTCTAAAACCAGCTTGCACATCTGGAAGTTCTCGGTTCACATATTGCTGAAGCCTGGCTTGGAGAATTTTAAGCATTACTTTACTAGCGTGTGAGATGAGTGCAGTTGTGTGGTAGTTTGAGCATTCTTTGGTATTGCCTTTCTTAGGGATTGGAATGAAAACAGACCCTTTCCAGTCCTGTGGCCACTGCTGAGTTTTCCAAATTTGCTGGCATATTGAGTGCAGCACTTTCACAGCATCATCTTTCAGGATTTGAAATAGCTCAACTGGAATTCCATCACATCCACTAGCTTTGTTCGTAGTGATGATTTCTAAGGCCCACTTGACTTCACATTCCAGGATGTCTGGTTCTAGGTGAGTGATCACACCATTGTGATTATCTGGGTCATGAAGATCTTTTTTGTACAGTTCCTCTGTGTATTCTTGCCACCTCTTCTTAATATCTTCTGCTTCTGTTAGGTCCATACCATTTCTGTCCTTTATTGAGCCCATCTTTGTATGAAATGTTCCCTTGGTATCTCTAATTTTCTTGAAGAGATCTCTAGTCTTTCCCATTCTGTTGTTTTCCTCTATTTCTTTGCATTGATCACTGAGGAAGGCTTTCTTATCTTTCCTTGCTATTCTTTGGAACTCTGCATTCAAATGGGAATATCTTTCCTTTTCTCCTTTGCTTTTTGCTTCTCTTCTTTTCACAGCTATTTATAAGGCCTCCTCAGACAACCATTTTGCCTTTTTGCATTTCTTTTCCATGGTGATGGTCCTGATCCCTGTCTCCTGTACAATGTCACGAACCTCCGTCCATGGTTCATCGGGCTCTCTGTCTATCAGATCTAGTCCCTTAAATCTATTTCTCACTTCCATTGTATATTCATAAGGGATTTGATTTAGGTCATACCTGAATGGCCTAGTGATTAGCCCTACTCTCTTCAGTTTAAGTCTGAATTTGGCAATAAGGAGTTCATGATCTGAGCCACAGTCAGCTCCAGGTCTTGTTTTTGCTGACTGTATAGAGCTTCTCCATCTTTGGCTGCAAAGAATATAATCAATCTGCTTTCGGTGTTGGCCATCTGGTGATGTCCAAGTGCAGAGTCTTCTCCTGTGTTGTTGGAAGAGGGTGTTTGCTATGACCAGTGAATTCTCTTGGAAAAACAGAGTTAATTGACCTTATAAAAGAGATCCTAGTAAGCTCTCAAGCCTATGTCTACAAACCAAGAAGGCACTGGCTATGAACCATAAGAGGGCTTATACCAGAGTGTGACCATGCTGGCCCTTGGACTTTCCAGGGGAAGACAAGAGATAGAATCATATTTCCCTCCTGACAATAGGTGATGCCAGATACCCAAATGTGATGGGTGATGTGTGAGGGGACCAAACTGTTGAGAATTATGAGATGTTCAGTCTAACTGCCAATAAAAAATATGAAGAATTTTCACAACTGGAACTCCAAAGAATTAAGAACTAAGACAATGAAACCAAGTGAAAACACAGAATCAAACAGGTAGACCTGGTGCATCTGAGCTTTTGCAACAAATTCTGGCTGATGTTGAGACTTTGGCTTTGTCTACTGTAGAATGGCAAGAAATAAGGGGAAGAACCTGGCTTCAAGGACAGGTGTAAGTCAGCTACTATCAGACAACATGAAAAAAATTATAAGGCTCATGGTCTTAGACTTCCCTGGTGGCTCAGATGGTAAATCGTCTGCCTACAATGTGGGAGACCTGGGTTCAATCCCTGGGTCGGGAAGATCCTCTGGAGAAGGAAATGGCAACCCACTCTAGTACCCGTGCCTGGAAAATCCCATGAACAGAGGAGTGTGGTAAACTATAGTCCACGGGGTCGTAGAGTCGGACACAACCGAGTGAATTCACTTTCACTTTTCACTTTCACTTTCATGGTCTAAGAAGGAATAGATCTGGGGATCAACAGGTCAAATTTTTAGAACTGGAGACTATTTAGATACTATAATTATATGAGGTCACTCTTGGAAAAGAATGCTTTGAAGGCTTATCTCCATTAATTGCATCTTAAATGCTCCAATTAGAGACTTCCCAGGCTACTAAGGATGCTGTTTCTTTAGGATTAAGGGCATCTAAAAAGACTTAAATGGGTGTGTCTCAAAAGTGCCTGGAAAGCTAATTAGAGAGCACTAATCCTAACCATTAGACCACCAGGGAACTTTGGAAAGCTGATTAGAAATGCAAATTCTAGGACTTCATTCAATGAGCTTTGAGCTTCAGAGTGAGTAGGGAATCTTCATTTTAATCCAACACTCCAGGCAACCTTGGTGGGACATTTTTGAGAAACAGTGACTTAATAAGATGTTCTGACACAAGAGCTTTTGAAATTCATTAGCATTTATGAAGGCACACATGGATAAACAATTCTAAATTCCTGTATCCCCCAAATTCAATCCTCTTTACCATGCAGCTGGAGTAGCACGGTTTTACATTATACTTTTTTTTTCCATTTATTTTTATTAGTTGGAAGCTAATTACTTTACAATATTGTAGTGGTTTTTGTCATACATTGACATGAATCAGCCATGGATTTACATGTATTCCCCATCCTGATCCCCCCTCCCACCTCCCTCTCCACCCGATTCCTCTGGGTCTTCCCAGTTCACCAGGCCCGAGCACTTGTCTCATGAATCCAGCCTGGGCTGGTGATCTGTTTCACCCTAGATAACATATATGTTTCGATGCTGTTCTATTGAAACACCCCACCCTCGCCTTCTCCCACAGAGTCCATTATACTTTTTTTCTTGCTAAAAATCTCACTTTGTTCTGGAATACATCATGGAAGAGGGACTTCATTTCATTTCCAGTTTTACTGACTGAGAATGAGACACATGACAACCCAGCTGCCCCAGACCTTTCTAGAGAAGGCCTGGAGAATACACAGAGAAGCACAGACACACCACATATCTAAAATACAAACCTTAAATAATCTTTTTGGAAGGTTGTTTCTCACTTTTAACCCATGAGATTCCACAAAGATGAGGACTGGAATATTTCCAGCTCTATTAGTACACAAGGATGTCACAGTCATCAGCTATGCCAGTCCTCCAGGGCACTCAGGAAGGAGAAGAATCCCTATCTTCAGTAGCCATCAGGCTGCAACCATGCCCTACAGTGAGCCCCAAGGGAGTTCAGGATGTGAAAAACACAGAAAGCTGGCAGCTGAGATGCATATGAAAGGAATGATTTCTGTGAGCCCTGACTCTTGCATCTTCTCATACATACTAAATTCCTTAATTTGGGATATCTGGTTTTCTTTAATTAACAGTCATCTTTTGATGTTCAGACTACCAGCCCTTTGTTGCAGAACTTCTATATATCCTGGCTTCTCACCCACCTCCTCGGAGCAGTTCTCTCAGGGTTACTTGAGATGCTGTCTCCTGATTTTAAAGCCCTAAAAATTCCCATTGAACACAACATAACTCAACTTTTTAGGTTCTGAGTGTTTTTTAAGTCAACAAAGATAAGGATCACTTTTATGAGTCAACTCACGTCAACACGGGCAACTAGATGCAGAAATGTCAGTGAAGACTGCAAAATTAAGGAATTCAGGCAGAATCCTATACTTTGGGTACAAAAGGAAAAGGAGGCAGATGCTGAAAAGAGGCAGAGAGAGCTACATCACTGTCACACAGAGAAAGAACTGAGGCCTATATGACACATGTAGTCAGCATTTCAAGGCCAGGGACACAGGATGGTTGCTTAGCAACTGCTGTTCTTCCTTCACTCCCAAGTGGCACGTGTTTTTTGTGAGTTCATTTCCCATCCTTTCTCCTGTCTAAAGACCAATCACTTAGAAATTGTGCTCTGCAATAACTCTAACAGTACGTCAAAAATAACTTACATGATCCTTTAGTCAAGGAGAATAGAATAGGAGACTTTGTTCACTTAATCAAGGGATCTGTGATGGAATCCATTCTTGAAATGTGTACTGTATTCAGTTCTGCTCACAACAGTTTAACCAAAAAGAAGAGTGAGAAACTGAGAGATGAAGGTGAGGAGTTATAAAAATATTTTAAGTATGAGAAATGTCTGAGAAAGTATAGTGTGCATATATATATACACACACACGTATACATGCACACATTTAATCTTTAAAATGCTATTATGAAATGAATTGTTTCAAGAATTCTAAGATGTATATTTTTTCACATTTCAATGATCTGAAATCATTCAAAGCGCAATGACTCAGATTAATAAATAGAAAACCAATATCACTGCAGGTTCTTGTGTGATTCATCTGGGTTACATGCCACTCTCTGACTTCCTAGAGTAGGTACTACCTTTATTCTTTTATTTACCATTCTTTTTACTATATTCATATTTCATATGTATGTATCTTCACCAATACAGTCTTTTATGCTTCTGAGACTTGATAATTGATATACTACAGTCTTCTGTAAATTTCACTTGAAACTGTTCCTGAGATTCATCCATGTTGTCTATAATATAATCATTTCTACTACTCTTCAGTAGTAATACACCAAATTTACCCGTTTTATACAGAGGATATCTGGATTGCTTCTAAGTTTTTTGCTATTATAGACAATGCTGTGGTAAACATTCTTGTACATGCTAAAATCTATTAATTTCTAGACTTTCAATAGGCTCAGGACATAATTCTTTGTATTATGTGTACTACATAGATCTTCTAGTTTATGGGTGTCTTCCTACTTTATTACACCACTTTTATTAATGGGAGTTTCTTGCTACCCAAATATATATATATACACACACACACTTACATACACACACATATATATATTAATCTTTATTTTATACTGTGCATGTATATTTTAAAAAGTTTTGCTACTCCCCAAATCTGAAAGACATTCTCTCATATTTTCTTTGATATTTTTACATTATTTACTTTTCAAGTTTAAAATTTTAATCCAACTGAAATTGATTTTTGATTTGTGAGATATGGCTCCAATTGCAGGTTTCTCCACATGAGTAACCAGGTGGCCCAGCCCCTTTGTGGACACCCTCCCTGCACTGATCCGCCCTGCCACACTGGCAAGTGTACCTTTTCCTTCTCTGCATGAGTCTATCTCTGACCCTCTGATCTGCTCCATCATTCGTTTCACTGTTGCTACAGTGCCATCATCACAAGGCTGCACAGTGAATCTTCATTCTGGTAAGGCAGTTTCCCTCAACCTACTATTTGAGAGCGTTTTGGATATTCTTGGACTTTGCTTTTGCACACATATTTTACAAATTCCTCAAAAAAAAAAAAAAAACCTTGCTGGGACTTTTTTTGGAACCACTTGAATTTATAAATCTATTTAAATGAAAACTATCACTGCATATAAATCTTCATATACATGAACACAGTGTATTTCTTTATTTAGATCTTTTTACTATTTCTCAACAAAGTTCCATAACTAACTGCACAATAATCCTGCACATTTTTCATGCCATTTATTTTAGGATGACTACTTTGGGTGAAGAATTAATGCTTTCAAATTGTGGTGCTGGATAAGACTCTTGAGTCCCTAGCACTGCAAGAAGCTCAAGCCAGTCAATTCTAAAGGAAATCAATCCTGAATACTCATTGGAAGGACGGAAAGTTGAAGTTCCACTACTTTGGCCACCTGATGAGAAGAGCCAGCTCATTGGAAAAGGCCCTGATGCTGGGAAAGACTGAAGGTAAAAGGAGAAGCGGGAAGCAGAGGATGAGATAGTTAGATACCATCACCAATTCCAAAGATGTGAATCTGAGCAAACTCTGGGAGCTGGTGACGCACAAGGAAGCCTGGCGTGCTGCAGCCCATGGGGTCACATAGAGTTGGACGAGACTTAGCGACTGAACAAACAAACAAAACTTTGGGCTGTAATAAATTAGATCTTTAGTAAAATGATATTTTCTAACTGTCTCTGCTGTATAAAATGTAATTTTTTGAAAAATGATATCTAGAAACCTTGCCAAAAACCTCTTATTTTATTTGATAGTCATTATGGATTTTCTATGTAGACAATCATAACTTCCATAAATGATGACATTTCTTTCTTTCCAATCCGTATATAACCTTAATTTCCTTTTCTCATCTTAATGCACTGGATGAGACATGAATTCAATATTGAAAAGCAAACAATGAACAGCTTTGACCTTTTCCTAATAATGAATGAAAATGTTTCTAAAATCTCAGCAGTAATAATAACTTTAGTTCTATTTTGGGAGGATATACTGTAGATTTGGAACCTAAAATGAGCTGATTTGATTTTCCAATTTGTTTCCCTTTTTTAAATCACCACTCATGAGACAGATTTATCTTCCATTTTCCTTGTAACATATATAAAAACTTATTAGTAGCTTCATAAAATGTATTATGAGGAAGAATCATGTGCATCATATGCAAAGTAGAAGCTACCTCACTGTTATGGTACTTCGCATATAGCACTTCTGTTTACCCAAATTTGTTGATTAAATAAAGTGGCAACTGGTCCCAGTTGCCAAGGATCTCAATGATGTTGAGTTGCATCACTGAAATCTAAGAATCTTAGGAACTGAGTTACTTTTAAAAAGCTAGTTAAAGTAACTCAGAGACTACTGTATAGGCCCAATGGTTCCCAGATTTGGGCTTTCAGTTCAGTTCAGTTCAGTCGCTCAGTCGTGTCTGACTCTTTGCAACCCCATGAATCGCAGCACACCAGGCCTCCCTGTCCATCACCAGCTCCAGGAGTTTACTCAAACTCATGCCCATCGAGTCAGTGATGCCATCCAGCCATCTCATCCTCTGTCGTCCCCTTCTCCTCCTGCCCCCAAGCCCTCCCAGCATAAGGGTCTCTTCCAGTGAGTCAATTCTTCACATGAGGTGGCCAAAGTATTGGAGTTTCAGCTTCATCATCAGTCCTTCCAATGAACACCCAGGACTTATCTCCTTTAGGATGGACTGGTTGGATCTCCTTGCAGTCCAAGGGACTCTCAAGCGTCTTCTTCAACACCATGGTTCAAAAGCATCAATTTTTCGGTGCTCAGCTTTCTTCACAGTCCAACTCTCACATCCATACATGACCACTGGAAAAACCATAGCCTTGACTAGTCGGACCTTTGTTGGCAAAGTAATGTCTCTGCTTTTTAATATGCTATCTAGGTTGGTCACTCCTTTCCTTCCAAGGAGTAAGCGTCTTTTAATTTCATGGCTGCAGTCATCATCTGCAGTGATTTTGGAGCCCCAAAAAAATAAAGTCTGACACTGTTTCTACTGTCTCCCCCTCTATTTCCCATGAGGTGATGGGACCAGATGCCATGATCTTAGTTTTCTGAATGTTAAGCTTTAAGCCAACTTTTTCAGTCTCCTCTTTCACTTTCATCAAGAGGCTTAATTTTAAGTTCCTCTTCACTTTCTGCCATAAGGGTGGTGTCATCTGCATATCTGAGGTTATTGATATTTCTCCCGGCAATCTTGATTCCAGCTTGTGCTTCTTCCAGCCCAGCGTTTCTCATGATATACTCTGCATATAAGTTAAATAAGCAGGGTGACAATATACAGCCTTGACATACTCCTTTTCCTATTTGGAACCAGTCTGTTGGTCCATGTCCAGTTCTAACTGTTGCTTCCTGACCTGCATACAGGTTTCTCAAGAGGCAGGTCAGGTGGTCTGGTATTCCCATCTCTTTCAGAATTTCCCACAGTTTATTGTGATCCACGCAGTCGAAGGCTGTGGTGTAGTCAATAAAGCAGAAATAGATGTTTTTCTGGAACTCTCTTGCTTTAGAGCTTTAAAATTTAATAGAGGGGAAGAGACCTTCACAATGAACACGGCTGCATAAAGGCAGTGTCTTTTCTCTCCTCCTCCTAGAAGTCATATGAAAACCAACAAGGAGAAAGGTGGGGGGTGGGGGTGGGGGGCGGGACACAAACTTTATTTTCAGTAAAATTAGAGTACAGTTATCTGTACAGTTCAAAAAATGTGAGGATGCCAGAAGGAACTTAGACTGGGCAAAACCAAGCAGAGATGTAGAAAAAAATCATAAAAATGGCTAGAGGTCTCAGGGCCAAGAAAAATATAGTTCCTGAAGCTAAGCGATCTCACTCTGATGTGCAAACCTAATAGATATGTTTACTAATGGGAGTAAGAAATAGGGTTAGCAGGAATATTTGAAGTCTCTCTGGACACAGTTTGGCTTGGAGAAGGAAAGGATAAAAGATAAAGAAAAAATAACATGGAAGAGCCATTTTGGCATAAAGCAGTTTGTGTTGTTGCTACTGTTGTTCAGTTGCTAAGCTGTATTGGCTGTGTGGTAGAGAATGAAAAAACATTTAGGATATGAACCCTACATACACATATTACCCCTACACACACATGTGAGCACACGCACATGTACAAATATACCTACTCATTCACACACGTACTTATGTGCATGTACGCAAACACCCACCAACCTTCAGCAAAACCCAGTCCAAGAAAAATTTATTTGGATGAGTTACAAGAAAAAGTCACTAGAAATGCGTTGAATCAATGAGCATAAAATAAAAATATTGGGAAAACAGAAAATTTTAGGACAAAGAGTATTTCTCATTGAAAAATATTGCTACGTAGCAAATAAAAATCATGTTCAAATATTTCACATGAATTTCAAAGAACTTAGTAACGAGCATACAGTAAGGTAACAGAGGATGAAATTAAAGTTGCAGAACTCAGGAACCAAATAAGAAAAAATGAAAACTATCACAGAAATGAAACGTGAATTAGTACATGGGAAAAGTGATACTGTAAAAAGCACAAGTGACACAGATGATATGAAAAGTGAACAATGGAAAATGGAAATAAAGAGATAAGCAAAATGGTACACATGCACAATGAGAGCTAAAGAAGACAAAGGTGACCCAATTTGTACATAATTAGAGTACTAGGAAAGAACTGAACAAATAAAGGTATATGTCATTAAAGGTACACTGACACTTGAAGCTACATAAAGACAAGCTATTTTTATTAAAATATGAAAAAACTTTGAAAAAATAAAAATATATCAAGGAAAATTCTTGAAGTAAATGGAAACTTGGTACATTATGCATTGGAAAACCTGCCTCTCAACATTCAACACTGAGACAAAAATAAATCAGAGAGACCCCACAGAATAAAAAGCTCATAAAATAAACTCTAGAAAAGAAAACATAATGTGAAATATGTTGACAGAACTGAGACCAAATAAAACTCTAATAATGGATAAAGAGGAGCTTATACATATATAAGATATGGCTTAGAAAAGTTAAAAATAAAAAGGATGAATAAAGGAGAATTGGGCAATGCAAGGGCTTCCCAGGTGGCATGGTAGTAAAGAATCTGCCTACCAATGCAGGAGACACAAGAGATGACGATTTGATCCCTGGGTCAGAAGATCCCCTGGAGTAGGAAACAGAAACCTGCTCCAGTATCCTTGCCTAGAAAATTCCATGGATGGAGGAGCCTGGAGGGCTACAGTCCCTGGGGTGGCAAAGAGTCGGACACAACTGAGCACACACGCACACAGCATAGGGCAATGCAAATACATTAATCAAAAACCAGAGATTACAACCTTAATAGGAAACTAAGTGGGATTCAGGTTTAAAAAAGACGACAAAGAAGAGAACTCTATAATGCTAATGAAGATGTGAGATTATGAGAATCCTTGTATTAAATGATAAAGCAATTATGTTAGTAACTGGAGAGGGAAATGGCAACCCACTCCAGTATTCTTGCCTGGAAAATCCCATGGACAGAGAAGTCTGGCAGGTTACAGTCCATGGGGTTACAAAGAATAGGACACAACTTAATGACTAAACAAAACAATATTAATAACCAGAAAATCAAGAAGAATAAGACCAGCCACCGAACAGAAAAACAGGCAAAATACATGAAGTATTAACAGAAAAGGAAATTCAGATAGCTCTTAAACACAGGAAAATCTGTACATCCTCTTTCTTAGTAATATAAATGTAATATAAAACTGTACAGATAAACCATTTTCCCTTATTAGGTTGGTAGTAGTAGTGTTAGTTGCTCAGTCGTTGCTCAGTCATGTCCAACTCTTTGCAACTCCACGGACTGTAGCCTGCCAGGCTCCTCTGTCTATGGGATTTTCCAGGCAAGAATACTGGATTATGGGTTGCCATTCCCTTCTCCAGGGGATTTTCCCTACCCAGGGATTGAACCCAGTCTCCCACATTACAGGCAGGTTCTTTACCATCCGAGGCACCAAAGCCATTTGGTTGATAAAGAAACTCAAAGATTCACTGCATGTGGAGCTGTGAGGAAACAGGTCCTTTCACACACCTCTCGTGGTAGTGAAAACTGGTAGACCCCTCCTACCTCACTGCTCTACAGATGACAGTCTGTCAACATCAAACCACCTTCTCATTTATCCTCAGACCCAGCAATTCAGTTTCAAGGAAACTGTCCAGATTAAATACAAACTTGCAGGAGTATTAAATGACAAATATGCTGGTTATTCACTGTAGCACTGTTTACAGTAGCAGAAGATTGGAAACAGTCTTACATTCCTTAATAGAAAGCTGCTTAAATAAATAATAGCTTGTTCCTGCTTTGAATTCTAGGCTACTATTAAGAAAGAATGAGAAATACTTCTATATATCAATACAGACAGAAAAAACCCTCTAGTATAATATGTTTATGTGAAAGAGCAAGGGCCAGAGCAGTGAACAGTATCTTTTGTCTAAAAGAGGTTGAGAGAGGTAAAAATAGTATTTATGTATATTAATATATACACACATACATATATGCATAAAGAATCACAAAAATAGAAATCATAACAGAGAAAGGGTACAAGGGAGACCATTCACTTTTTCCTTGTTATCTTTAATTGTTTAATCATGTGAATTTATTACCCATGTAAAAATTAATTTAAAATATGATATATATAAAAGGGAGATTGTCACAGTCCTGCCAAGTTTATATTTTTATATTTTCCCAAGAAATGACAATAAAAGACTTCTACCATCCATAACTATTACAACCATAAAGCAAAGGGCATCTGAAACAAACAAAAAAACAATAAAGAACTATCATTTTTAAAGAAAGTCTTTTAAATTGACAACACTGTTATCTTTTTCACACATCATTGTGGACCGTGTGCACTTCATTACTACCTAGCACTGGCCATATAGAAGCCGACAGGAACCACTAGCACCAGTGATGAGAACGGGCTGGATGGGAGCAGGGTGGGGGGAGGCCCGGGAAGAAGGAGATGTATGTTTACATGCAGCTGATTCACTTCGTTGTACAGCAGAAACTAACACTACGAAGCAGTCATAATCCACCAAAAAAAAAAAGGAGCCCTGCTAAAACCATCGTCAACCCAGGATGACATGCCCAAGGTTGTGCCTCTGAAGAATGAATGACATTAGAGGCTTTACAACTATCATGAATGGGGTTTCCCAGGTGGCACGAGTGGTAAAGAAGTCACCTGCAGGAGATATGAGAAACACAGGGTCAGGAAGATACCTGGGTCGGGAAGATCCTCTGGAGGAGAGCATGGCAACCCTCTCCAGTATTCTTGCCTGAAGAACCCCATGGACAGAGGTGTCTGGTGGGCTACAGTGCGTAGGGTCACAAAGAGTCAGATATGACTGAAGTGACTTTGCACACATGCACAAAATTATCATGAACATTACTAAAATAGTCCAACTGGGTTGTTAAACAAATTAATAAGCAAATAATAAGAAACCTCTGGCAGGGGACATCAGTATCCAGAGGTGCCACATTATTTTAAATGCCTAGTTTTCAACAAAAAATCTGCAAAGAAAGTGAAGTGTGACCCATGTACAAGGAAAAAACACATAATAGGCAACAGAAACTAACTCTGAGAGGGTGTAGATGTTAAATTTAACAGACTTTAAAACAGCCATTATATACATACCTGGGGTTAACTAAAAATAGCCACACTTAAAGAAGAAAGGTGTGATGACAGTGTCTCAAACACAGTATATCAGAAAGAGATACAGCTTATTTTAAAAACGAAATTCAAGAATTGGAAAGGTCAATAACTGAGATGAAAAAATGTACTAAAGGGATCCCACAAAATACTGGAACGGCAGAAGAAAGAATCAGCAAGTTATTTTAATCTTCAAATAAAGATTATGTAATACAAAGAACAGAGAGAATAAAGAAGAAAAGAAAAATGATCAGAGTTTCACAGAAATGTGCAGCACCAGTAAGGAAGCCAACATGTGTAATGGGAATACCAAAAGGAGAGGAACTAGAGAGGGATCAGAAAACATATCCAAAGAACTAATGGTTAGAAACTTTTCAAACGTGTTTTATAGTACACACACACACACACACAAACACACACCCCCAAGAAGCTCAATGAAGATAAAGACAAGGAGAAAATCTTGAAAACAGCAAGAGAAAGGTAACGCACTTTGTACTAATGTGCCCCAATCGATAAATAGCTGGCTTCTCACTAGATACAACAGAGGCCACAAGGCAGCATGATGCCACGTTCAATGTGCTGAAAGGAAAACAAACAAAAACAAAAACTATCAACTAAAAATCTTATTTCCAGAAAGAGTGTCTTTCAAAAATGAAGGTGAAATAAATATATTCTCTGATAAACAGAAAAAGAGAATCTGTTTCTATCAGACCCTCCTTTGCAAGAATATTAAATATTCAGGCTAAGAGGTAGCCCAGACAGTAATTCAAATACACACAAAAGTGTCTACACACAAGAAGTGAAGAGAATCAGTAAATGGAATTATGTATGACAGTTTAAGTTCACATTTCTTCCCCTTTCTTCTTCTGATTCAAATATAATAATATGGATTGTATTCTTAGGATTATAGATATATATATATATATATATATATATATACACACACACACACACAAAGGTAACATATTTGACAATCACAGCACAAAGGAGTTAGGTGAAAACAAAGGTTTATTAGAATAAGAAAAATGACACAATATGATAATTTGAATCCACAGAAACAAATGAAAAGACCAGCAATGGAAAATAGGAAAATTATTACAACAAACTATACATATATACTCCCTGTCTTGCTTCTTTCAGCTTCTAGACATGAAAATACATCAAGTAACAATTATAGCAATGTATTATTAGGTTTGTAATGTGTATAGATGTATTATATATAAAACTAACAGCACCAGAGGATGAAAAGGAACTCTACAGAACTGTAAATGCAAGGCTTCCCAGTAGCTCAGATGATAAAGCATCTGCCTGCAATGCAGGAGACCCAGGTTCGATCCCTGGGTCGGGAAGATCCCCCGGAGAAGGAAATGACAACCCACTCCAGAATTCTTGCCTGGAGAATCCCCATGGACAGAGGAGCCTGGTGGGCTACAGTCCATGGGGTCGCAAACAGTTGGACACGATTGAGAGACTAACACACATAGAACTGTAAAGGAGTAACATTCCTGCATCTCACCAGAATTCAGTGTATATCTGAAATAAATTCTGATGAGTTAAGACGTGCATTGAAAAAACTGGTGATGTAGGAGCCCCAGCCACTGCTTACCCACAAAGATCAACAATCAGACATCTATCCACAAACAGAAACAGCTCTGGTAGAGCTCGAGTCTACTCAAGAAACTTCAGCAACACAGTGAAACCGAAATACCTGAGAATAACTGCAGAAGAGAAGGCAGGCAGGCAGCTTTGTTTTGCCTGCTGCATCCCATCCCCAAGCCGGCACTGCTCAGCAACAAGAGGGAACTTCCCAGCCAGGAAGAGTTACCCTTGCCAGGAAGGAAGAGTTAAGTGAGTGACCAGTTTCCCTGGTATGACACATATTTTAAAAGTAATCTGGCCAACAGATGGTCCTGGGACAACTGGATATCCACGTGCAAAAGAATGAATTTGGACCTCTGCCTTACACGGTATGTTAGAACTGAATCTAAATGAAAGAACTAAAAACATAAGAATCTTAGGCGAAAGCAAAGCAGTAAATCTTCATGACCTAGAATTTCACTGGATTCCTCTACATGGAACCAAAAGATGATTTAAAGTCTATCCTGTTTTAAATTAGTACAGGCACCCCACTTTCTTTTGGTTACTATTTGTATGAAATATCTTTTTCCATCCTTTCATACTCAACTGATTTGTCTCTTGTATACAGCATATAGCTGGATCATTCATCTTTTTATCCATTTTGCCAATCTCTGTCTTTTGATTGGATATTTAATCCATTTACACTTAAAATAAGTATTGGTAAGAAGGGACTTGATTCTGTTACTTTGCTATTTGTTTTCCCTATATCTTATAGCTCTTTGCCCCTCACCTTTTGAATCACTGTCTCCTTTTATGTTTAGTTTTTGCAGTAAAACATTTTGGTTCCTTTCTCCTTTCCTTTTGTGTATGTTCTACAGCTAATTTTCTCTGTACTTATCATGGTGATTACATTTAATATACAAAAATTTTAACATTCTAATTTGAATTCATAACAAGCTTAACTTTAATAACATACAAAACCCTTCCTATCAGCTACATCCCCACTTTCAATTACTGATGTCACAGAATTACATCTTTATACACTGTGTGTCCAAAAACACAGACTAGTAATTGTTCTTCTTTATGCATTAGTCTCTAAGATTATGTAGAAAACAAAATGTACAAAATGGTTTCAATAATGCTATCTTTTACACTATTTTAATGTATTAGTCTCAAATCATGTAGAAAACAAAAAGTGGAATTACAAACCATTGTTAACAATATTATTTTCTATAACTGCCTATGCATATACCCGCACAGAGATCTTTATTTCTTTATACAGCATGAGTGTCCTTCTGTTTCAGTCTTCAGGACTCTCTTTAGAATTTGTTACAGGGATCTAGTATTAAACTCCCTCAGCTTTCATTTATCTGACAATATCTTAATTTCTTCCTCAGTTCTGATTTAGTTTTGCTGGATATGGGATTCATGGTCTATAGGGTTTGGTTTGGTTTCCCTCTCAGCACTTTGAATCAGCCAGCCTTCTGGCCTCCAAACTTTTCGATGAAAAACCTGCTAATATTCTTACTGTGATTTCAGCTCTGTTCATTACTGTTGCTGGTTCAGTTTACTGTGTGCCTATAAAAGTTAATTACCAAACCAGTGACAGAAAGAGTAACTGGTATTTGGCCAACTAGAAATGAAGGTTGGAAGTAAAGTGAGAACTCTGGGCTAAATTTGCATGCTCATTAGTGGTCAAGGAAAATGTTCTCATTTAATAAAATAAATCCTGTTAACCAATCATTTATATCACATTTGGCACAGATCACAGCCCCCGCAGATGGTTATACCTCAGTCTGGGTTGTATAGAGCATGAAAAATACACAGGCTGCTGCACTTGGCACCCTGACACTGGTCAGACAAGACCTTCAGCTGACCTCCCATGCTCTGATGCCAGACATGGTATTAAGCAGATGCTCCTAACTACATCTGCCAACATCTATCCCAGAAACCTGACTCTCCACTGCTCACCGCATGTCTCACTTTAAGCCTGGTCCATCCTCCTTCCAAACATAGCACAAAGTGATCAGAAGGATGGGCCTCTGGACCACATGAGGATTATGAAACAACAGGTGGGCTGGCTGCTGTGAATGTGCCCACATGTTCAGAGGAGCAAAGCCAATCAGGCATAATCTTTGATGGCCACATTTGCCAGGTCTCTGATGTGGCATGTACTGCTTCCAGCCAACACTTGAGGAATCGCTGAAATGATTACAACTAATGGTAAAGACTACGCCCATCATTTTCTAAATATACCACAAGACTGGACACCCTGTTCTTTTAATTTTTGTTTCTGTCATCAGCTATCTTTGCCACCTAAAAGAGGTAGAGGTACCCCAGTACAACTTTCAGCTGCACACTTCAGATTAGAAGGGAATATGCCTTATCATTGCCACTCTCATATCACAAGTGCTAAAAAGAGGGCCTCTGTGCGCCCCTTCCTCTCCACATGCAGTGACAGAGAACATCCACAAGAGAAGTAATGCACAAATCGAGAGGTCTACAGATAAGGTAGCAGAGTGTCCTGGGATGAACTAGAAGTTTAGAGACCTGCTCCTCCTCCACACTCCCTGCATCAGTACAGTCTGCCCTCTGCATCCACAGGTTATGCATTCATGGATTCAATCAAGTGTGATTAAAAAAAATCCCCAAAGTTCAAAAAAAGCAAAACTTGAGTTTGCCATGCAGACAACTATTTACATGGTATTCACACTGTATTTGTAACTAGTCACACAGCATTTGCATTGTTTTAGGTATTATAACTAATGTAGAGATGATTTAAAGAACATGGGAGGATGTGAAGAGGTTGGAGGCGTATCTCAGAGGTACTGCGGTTTGGTTCCAAACTGCTGCAATAAAGTGAAGATTACAATAAAGCAAGTCACACAAATTTTCTGGTGTCTCAGTTCTTATAAAAGTTACATCTACAGTATACCATAGTCTATTAAGTGTGCAATCGCATTATGTCTTAAAAAATCAAAAGAATATACCTTAACTGAAAATACTTTACTACTAAAATATGTCAAACAATGACAACAGTAACATCAAAGATCACTGACCACCATAACAAATATAACAATGTAAAAGTATGAAAAATTTCAAGAATTATCAAAACATGACAGAGACATGAAGTGAGCAAAGACTGCTGGAAAAATGGTGCTGATGCAGGATTTCCACAAACCGTTCATTTGTAAAGAATACAACATTTTGCAAAGCACAATAAAGCCACAGCACAATAAAACAGGGTATTGTATATGCAGATCCTATGCCATTTTACACAAGGGACTTGAGTATCACGGATTTCAGCATCTGTGGAGGGTCCTGGAGCCAATCTCCCGTGGACGTTGAGGGCCAACAACACAGATGACCCCCCCCCCCCCCCCCCCCCTCACAGCTAGTTGAAGGACACCAGTCTGCTAGGCTGAGGACACCGCTGCCCCTAGCTGCCAGCAGACCTGAACCTTACTGAGCTGTGAATGGACTGAAGATCACTGAATTGACAAAGGCTGTGAATATCTCAGAGTTGTGCTGAAATCAACCAATAAAGCATTACCATTAGGTTCATGTTTGGTATGGAAGTAAAACTCTGATGAAGCAGCTCCAAGAAATCGCCAGTGTCCATTTTTTTCCCTCCCTGAAGCCTCTGACCTGAGTCCTGCTTCAGATCCCGATGCAGACAGTGGGAGCATCACCCCAGAGTAAGCTTTTCCCCAGCCTCGGGGAAGATAAAGACTTCTTTCTCTTTTCCCAGAGTTCTCACTTTATTATGCATTTCCAGGAGTCTGTTAGTTACTCACTTTTTATCAATACATCAAATAAAATGACTTCTGAGACAATGGTGAGGACTATACAGCCATATTTGCAGGCACTGATATTTTGATTGGAAAGAATCAAATTAAGTACCACTGAAATTTCACATCTTTTTGAAATACTAAAAATACATCTAAAAGGGAAATACTATGATTCAAAGCATATTAGGCAAATACTATAAATAAAATCTTCAATGCTATTGAAAATAGCCAACCTGGGGTGATAAAGTGAATAAAGGATGAGGAGAGGTTCCCAAGAAAGCCAAGGGTCATCTACAGTGGACTGGATCTGCAATCAACAACCTAAGATAGCTGAATCTTTTCTGCAAATGAAGAAACTGAGGTTTAGAAAGATAAAGTGACTGCCTAGTACCATCTATTAACATATCATGCAGCTATCCAACTTCCTCCTAGAGAACAGTCTAAATAGCAGTGGCATTTTCACATTTGCCTTCTTGCCTATTTTTCTTCTCAAGAGAACCTACTATATGACAAGTATTTACCAGGTTTTATATTATTCCCTAGTCCAAATGTATTAAGTAGCCACATGGATTCCCATTACATAGGTGATCGTGAGCAAAGTAATCTGCTTAAAGTTTCTTAGCTATTAGTGGGGGAGCTGAGTAAGACCCAGGTCTGTTTAACTCCAGTTTGTTACCGATTCCCTAAACTATATTTCCTTCCTAACCAGCAAGTTTGTGGTTAATTGCTTCACGTACAAATTGATCAGGAACATTAGCGTATTGCAGTTCATGGGGTTGCAGAGTCGGACATAACTGAACAACAATAATTAGGTTTGAAATCAAACGTTACAGAGCTGTCTCATCTTCAGATAGGGGGAATAAAACTTTTGACTGAATGCACTCAAACTTTCTCCCTGGTTCAATCCACAGGGTACTCCGAAAGCAGAATTTGCTAAGAACTGTAGATACAGAGCTATCAGTTCTGACTCCCTGAATCTGGAAGAGCACAGGGTCTAGTCAATCATTCCACAACTATTTACAGTGGGAAGTTGGTGCCACAGAGAGTTCCCCAGGAGAGGCAGAGACGGATCTGGCCTCTTAACACTACAGCTGGAAGTGATTTGAGGGGTGACTTAGTCATTAGACTTGTTCTCTGGTGGGGCTGTGAGGCAGTCTGGCTGCTTCATTCTGCCGCACTCCCACTCCCGGCGATGTTTTTAATATCTATGCCTAAAGTTAACATGCAGTCCCCAAAGCCATAGTCTTCTGTAAAATGGTCACTCTTCAGAGAACATTCATTTCCTAGTACTTAAGAGAAATATTTACATTCCCCAGGGGGTATAATCAGACATCATCTCCGGAAGCATTTTCACAAGAAGTTCAACACGAGAAACAACACAAATACCCACCAGTAGAGCTGCTACATGAATTGCTATACAGCCATACTATAGAATATTTGGGTAGATCTGTATAGTTACTTGAAAATATTCCCAAAATATACTATTAAGTGAAAATGTAAGTTACCAAAATGCATATGTACCATAGGATCCCCTCTACACAAACCAACAACACAAAAATGAAGCTTGTGTATTTGTGCACAGTTAGTCCTCCATTTCCATGCATTCCACATCTGCAGATTCAATTAACCATGGACCAAAAGTACTAGGAAAAAAATTCCAGAAAGTACCAAAAGCAAAACTTGCATTTGCTGTGCACTGGCAACTATTTATACAGCATTTACATTGTATTTACAACTATTTACAAGCATTTACAAGCAGAGGTATTACAAGTAATGCAGATAATTTAAAGTACTTAGGGAGCGATGTGTAGGTTATAGGCAAATATTACATCATCTTATATAAGGGACTTGCACATCTGCAGACTTTGGTACCCATGGGGGTCCTGGATTGGCAGACGCTCTGTCCTCTACCTTCTCTCTCACACAAAGTTGAGTCAGGCACCATGGGAAAGCCTATTTTTCTTGAATAGTTCAGGTAGAACAGGTGTCACATATATAACCAAGTCAAGCCTTACTCAGTAAACAACTCCCAAATCACCATTTAATTGGCCATAAATCGGTAGCTGCTTCAGAGGACACAGCTCATCCACCTCCTCCCCACCCCCCAACAACTAGTTCTTTCAAGAATAGAATTATTTGTACTTTAGGTTGTCCCACTTTGGAGATGAGGATAAGCTCATCTTAGTGGTAGGGGAGACAATTACATGATTGAAGCAGAAGTATATCTCATTTCCTCCCTCCTGCCCCACATAAATCTCTGTATTACACTGAGCATCCAAAGAGAATTCTACATGGATATTTAGCATCCACATTTGGGGGATGTCCAGCATCTGCACTCTCTTCCCACATTTGGGAAATGCCCAGAATTCCCCACTACCTGGAAGAAGAGTCCTGCTTCCCCTCATAGAAGGTGGGTGTTAAACTAGTGGTAAAGAACCTGCCTGCCAATGCAGGAGATGCAAGAGATGTGGGTTCAGTCCTGGGTTGGGAAGATCCCCTGGAGAAGGGAATAACAACCCACTCCTGGATTCTTGCCCTGGAGAATCCCATGGACAGAGGAGCCTGGTGGGCTACAGTCCATGGGGTCGCAAAGAGTCGGACACAACTGAAACGCACAGATATTATTATTAAAGTACAGTTAGTTAATAAACTTCACTCCAAATACTGAAACTCTGGACGGTGAGCCGTTTTCCCACAGTTAGTGGGGAAATGTCACCATTTCAATCTTTTAGTTTTATAACCTATGGATTAAAATATAAGGTTGAAGGACTTCGCTGGAGTCTCAGTGGTTAAGATCATAAGCTTCCAATGCAGGGGGCACAGGTTCCATCCTTGGCTGGGGAACTAAGATCCCACAGGCCACATGGTGCAGCCAAAAAACATAAAATATAAAGTTGAAATCATGAACACATCCTTTACAAAGCAGTAGAAGAGGAGTGGAAATAAGGAGTAGTTCAAATACACAAATATGTATGTGCATCAGCAAGAAATAATTTATGTATATGTTACAATTCTTATTTCTGCACTTGTCAGAAGGCCATATTTCTTTAATGACTTTTCTATTTTACCAATTCCACTTGTGTTTAGCCTAGCTGTTCAGATTCTTTAGTATGTATAGTGACTTCATTAGGTAAGGAATCTGAACCACGAGTATTCTACCTAGATTGGGTTGTCAAAAATCCGTTAATTCTTACTGCTTGACTTGGTAGAACAGGAAGTGGTAGATTACCTGGAGTTCTGTCCAAATTCCTCTTTACCATTAAGAGTGTCAAGTATTAAGAGTATTTTTTCTCTTGACAATCAGAATTAGTCAACACCAATATCCCCATGTCTTTTTTGTTCCCATTTGTTAAATGGCAAGAAGAACCTGAAATGATTAGGGGTATTCTCAAGTTTCAATCCAAAGGAGCTATTTTTTGTGTTCCCTGGTGGAAATATATTTATAGTCAAAGAGAATAAGGCTGTTTAGCCCAGGTAAAAGCCTCTGTCACTGGTGTCATGTTCTGTTTATTCAGGAACCCACTAAGAATATTAGAAAGATTAGGAAATGTACATTCACAAAGCCAGACATTTTGGCTGATTAGCACTTGAGTGTTTTGGGGAAGAATATTCATATGGAACAAATTCTTACACTCTGGTCCTTTTCAAAATCTGACCTTCATAATTCTCCCTGCAAGCATGCTTGTCATCGGGCCTCCAAATCTTGTTCCACGTTCTGATCTCCCCAAAGAATCATTAAAAATAATCAGTGATTGACTGTAGGGCCTGAAGTAATCTCTCCTTCCAGGCAAAATACTTAAAATATACATTGGGAGGAATTTCACTTTTTCCTATGCTTCAGAGTCACCCTGGTTGGGTCTGTGATTCTATAGAAGCCAGCTTATAAGAGTTCACATATCAGGCAGGGTCTTTTACAATTAAGGTTAAATTTTCTTTTCTCTTCAGTCAACCAGTTATAGAGAAGAGAGAATTGCTGAAGGAGTACAGGTTCCGTTTTTGAGATTCTAGGATGAGAGTTACTTTAACTACGTGTGATGTTATTACAGGGCTTCTTCCTCAATGGCACCTGTCTTCTGTGGACTCAAGATATTCCAGGCCTTTGAAATGATTTAGGTCTGAGAACTGGATGAAGAGCTGAGACTATCACGGCGGTTCAAGTCAGGTCTCCATGCAGCAGACTTTGACGTGTACAAATCCCTTTTTGGTTTGTGTGCTGCTTCATCATACTGGTTCCAGAGACCTCCAGATCACCAAGGTGCTGCTAAGACTGACCGGCTCATTGAATCAAATCGAAACTATGTTCTAGGTCAGACATCCCCAAGTACATTGATGACACATTCCTCATGCTTTTTCGTGGTGTATAGATGTGTAAGACTTCTCCTCCTGGGTTAGAGTCTGTCATAGATCCTCCTTACTATGCTGCTGTGAACCTCCAGCCATTGGCATGCAGGTCAGAGAGCATGATATACACTGATTTTTGCCTTTCAGCATATCATTACTCTTCAGAAAAGATAGATACAGCTAACAGATGGGGAAACTAGATTCTTGGCTGATAAGGATCAGCAGAGGTTGAGGTAATCCAGGTCTCATGATGCCTCCCTTATTTTCTGTTCCAGGTCATGGATCCTCAGTATTCCTCAATCGATTCTTGAGCTCCTACATTAGTGACCTGACAAAGCCAATAAATCAACAGCTTTGTAATTTTGCAGCTGAGATAAAACCGTATAGGTTTTATTTATTTATTTAACCCCAATGGCCTTAAGAATTGAAGGGGTTTTTTTGCTTTTTTTTTTTAAGCATGGTCATAGAAAGTCACCATTTTTAAGTCAAAGATAGATAAACATTTAGAAATAAGTCTACCATTCTCTTTCTTCATCTGAGTGGCTGAATAGAACTTTGAAGTCAAACCATGATCCATGGATCAACTGGCCTAGGACTGGGTCAATAACTGAGAGCTTCTCTAATATTTGCCCCCTGCCTTTAGTGGACACCTCATTTTAAATAAATACCAGTGATATTTTAATTAATTTTCTGGCCACTGAGTGCCATAGCAGGCAGATTCCCATCCCCAAATATGGCTGTATTTTCTCTGCCTTCAGCCCCCACCAGGTCAGATAATCTCAAATTACCTGATGGTCTTTAAAGCCTATTTACTGCCTACAAGCATCTCTTTATCTGTCTAGTTTCTGTCTCTGGTGGATTCCAGAAAAGAACAGAAAAATGAAATTACGAAGAGACTATTGAACAGCTTTCGACCAACTAAAGACCCAGGCTTAGAAAACCAATAGAAATGAAGGTGAGGAGAGATCAACATTACACTTCCTGCTTCTCAGATTTTCCATCAAGAAAAGACCGATCATTAAGGACACCACTTTTGCCCACCACTGTCACCACTAGCAGCAGATACAAGATGCTATAGCTGTACCCCTGCCTCCAGTGACAATGGACACACACTGCTGTTGTGACTGCTGCTATTTCCTGCCCCCAGAAAGGACTCTCTAGGGTTCCTCCCTCTCTGTATGGCCTTTGAGTCAAGATCTAAGGCTGATGCTTCTGATGGGTAAATCAGTACTCTTTACACTCCCATGCTCAAACTATCAATACAAGGGAAAAGAAAATCCACAGCTGGAATTGCCAGCTTTCATAGAAGTAGGCTGTATTTGCTTCCCACACAGACTTACGAGGTAGGAAAATTTTCAAACACAGGAGTTTAAGGCTTCCCTGGTAGCTCAGTGGTAAAGAACCTGCCTGCCAATGCAGGAGACGTGGGTTTGATCCGTGGTCCCAGAAGATCCCACATGCCTCGGAGCAACTAAGCGTATGCACAATTACTGAGCCTATGCGCTGCAACTACTGAAGTCTGCGCGCCCTAGAGCCCATGCTTCACGAGGAGAGAAGCCACCACAATGAGAAGCCCGCACATGGCAACTCGAGCCCCCGCTCATTGCAACTAGAGAAAAACCTGCACAGCAACGAAGTCCCAGCACGGCCAGAAATAAAATAAAATTAAAAAAAAATTTTTAAGTTTAAATGCCAGATAAACAACAACAAAAAAAGACAAATGTCAATTACACAGAGGTGGGGAGGGGCAGTCAATTGATTTCTTGTGTCAGGGAAGCCAAGGATCACATGAATCAGAACTGGAACTGAATCCCATCAATATCCCAGAGCACGAGGCTCTGAACCCCAGCTAACGTTTCCCTCAGGGACAGAAAGAAATAGATGTACAATTACGGTTATTTTTTAAACAGTAAGTTTTTTTTTTTTTTCCCCTGTACTGTGGTTATGGTTAAAGTTATATAATTAGAGTTTTCCTGCAGTGTTCATCATTTGATGACAAAACAGGGACATTCTGGCCTTTTGGCTTGGTTTTTATTTCTCGGTCTGCAAGAGGAAAACGGATCTGATTGCAAGTGATTCATCTGGTGTTTCCCTTTCTGTGTCGTTTTGATCTTTGTTCTTCTGTACTATATCATTTCTGCAAGTAGGGCCTATTTTTAAAACTCATAGTTTCCACATTAAAAAAAAAACTTTATACTATTTCTTTTTTAGTAATGAGAGAAGTCGATTTTCTCCTAAGGAATGTTCAATTATTGTCGCAGTCGAGTCAGAGAACCTGCCTTTCATTTGTCTCCCTGACAAGCATTGCTCTTTATAAAGAAATCATCCTCAGGCCTTTCCTATTTCAGAACAAAGGGCATTCGGGGAGCAGCTTACTTAAAAGATTATTCTTCATTCAGGGAGAATACTCTGTCTTCCTAGTTTTACATTTCTGATATTTCCAGTTCTCCCTTTAGTGCTGGAAGGCTTGTTCTTGCAAATATCTGTGCACACATCCAATTTTCTCATTATAATACTTTGCACTTATATAATGTCTCACATTACCACAATTTCACAGACAAAGAAGCAGACATCCAACAGGATTAAATAACTTGCCTAAGCAAACAATTACCTTGCAAGCTGCAAGGGGCATAATCAAGATTCAAGTGTGGTTTTCTCCACCCCACCTCCCTGTGCTTCCCAGTCTAGGTGGGTCTGACAACAGGGACATGCTCAGTAGATGTTTCCTGGACACAAGAGGAGCTCAATCATTAAATCAAATGCATCAAAACATGTTTCATGTTCTCTGGATAATCTCTGGTTACATAGGTCTGAGCGACTTAAATCCATTGATTAAAATTGCTATTGATACTGCTGCTGCTGCTGCTAAGTCACTTCAGTCATGTCTGACTCTGTGCGACCCCATAGACAGAAGCCCAAGAGGCTCCCCGGTCCCTGAGATTCTCCAGGCAAGAACACTGGAGTGGGTTGCCATTTCCTTCTCCAATGCATGAAAATGAAAAGTGAAAGTGAAGTCGCTCAGTCGTTTCCGATTCTTAGCGACCCCATGGCCTGCCGCCCACCAGGCCCTTCCGTCCATGGGATTTTCCAGGCAAGAGCACTGGACTGGGTTGCCACTGCCTTCTCCAGATACTTACTGAGTGCTAGTTAAATATCTAGGTTTCCTGAAAACTGGAATTCACTGGCAGCCCAGGTAATTTTCATCAACCAGAGAAGTTTCAGTCTTTTCAGCTATAGGAAAACAAGAAGCTCTGGGGTCAGAGGGATAGGGTTAGATGTCATGAGAGACTTAGTGCACATCCTGAACCATTTCATCTGGATCTCAAGAAAACATGAAAACATCAGATACCTGGCAAGACTGTCCTTTCCTGTTATTGCAGGAGTCCTTATCTTTGCTGATTTTTAAACAAAACACTGGATGATTTCATTTCCCTTTTCATCTGTGTATGTTGGTGTTCGGGAGACAAGACCTAAAGTCACACAAAAGTATTATGCTTCTAGCTCAGTACTGTGTACCTATTGGGCTTTCCTGGTGGCTCAATGGTAAAGAATCTGCCTGCCAATGCAGGAGACCTGGGTTCAATCTCTGTGTTGGGAAGATCCCCTGGAGAAGGGAATGGCAACCTTCTTCAGTATTCTTTCCTGGAGAATCCCAAGGACAGAGGAGCCTATAGTCCATGGGATCACAAAGAGTCAGACACACCTGAGCAACTAAACAACAACAACATGTACCGATCAAGTCATGTATCAGTGTCTGAGGGCTGCCATAACCAAGTGCCATATACAGGGTATTCTATAAAAACAGAAACGTGTCTCTCTCATAGTTCTGGAGGCGAGAAGTCCAAAGCCAAGGTGTGAGTAGGCCATGCTCTCTCTGGAGGCTCTAGGGAAGGCTCCTTTCTTGTTTCTCATCATTTCTGGTGGCTGCCAGCAATCCTCAGCCTTCCTGGCCTGTAGATGCAGTTCTCCAAGTCTTTGTCTCTATCTTCACCGGGATTTCTCCCCGGTGTATCCCAATATCCCTCTTCCTAGAAGGACACCTCATCTTGACTGTATCTGCAAAGACTATTTACAGTTAAGGTCATGTTCACAGATTCTGGGTGGACATGAATTTGGGAGTTTGGGACACTGTTCACCCCAGTATGGCAGTTAAGAAATACTAATTGAGGGCCTCCCTGGTGACTCAGTGGTAAAGAATCTGCCTGCTGATGCAGGAGACACAGGCTTGAGCCGTGCTCCAGGTAGAGGAAATAAGCCTGCGAACCATAATCACTGAACCGGCCCTCAAGAGCCTGGGAGCCACAACTACTGAAACTGAGCTCCCTAGAGCCCATGCTCCGCAAAAGAGAACCCAACATAGTGAGAAGCCCGTGCACCGCAACTAGAGAGTACTCCCCACTAAAGAAAAGCCCGAGCCGCACCAAAGACCCAGCACAGCCAAAAATAAATACGTCAAAAAAAAAAAAACTAATTGAAAAAAGGAAGAACATGTCAAAGTCTTATGTTACGGCCAGCGCTGAGAAAGAAATGCAAGGCCTTTCTGTGTGGAGTGATCTCCCTCTGTCCGAGTTCAAACCAACATTATTCCACTCCAAGCAGAGAATACAAGCAACTCTCCCCATGGGATTCTTTCTGCGGTTTTCCTTCAGAGAGTTATCACATGTTATAGTGAACTGTTTCTCTGACATGGTTAACTAGACACACACTTGCAGTTTTAACAATTTTCCCTGCTCCACCCTTCATATTTCTTCATTCTCATGGAAATGATGCATTTTTTCCAGATAACTAGCTTTCCAGAATCCAGTAAGACTTCTCAACTGCCAAGGATGTGTACTGAGTACTATTGCTGGGGAGCCTCTAACCAGGTCTGTTGTTAGAAGAATTCAACTTACAGGATGAATTCCCCTCTCCATAATCTCCCCCCTCAGACACATGATTTACATGAAATCTGTTTCAAATGAGCTCACAGGCATTGTCAGAGAAAGAAAAAGATGAAAAGCTGTCTGAAGAGGGGTGTGTGTATGTGTGTGCGTAAAACCAGTGTGAGGCCAGGTCATGTCCACTCCTGAGATTTGGGCATGTTTAGGCTTATCAGAGTAACTGAGGATCCTCCTGAAAAAGGCAGCCAAGCCCAGTCAGACTGGCTTTAGTTTTGGAGAAAAACGTGATTCAGATTGGAAGATCCACCCACTGCCCAGGTGGTATTCCTGGTAAAGAACCGTCCTGCCGATGCAGGAAAGAAACATAAGAGATGGGGTTTCGATCCCTGGATCAGGAAGATCCCCTGGAGAAGGGTATGGCAACTCACACCAGTATTCTTGCCTGAAGAATCCCATCGACAGAGGAGCCTGGTGGCTACAGTCCATGGGGTTGCAAAGAGTCAGACGCAACTGAGTGACTTAGCACGTATGCACCCACTGCCACTGGGCTGGGCTCTTTTCAGAATCATGTGACGGAGGAGGAGTGCGCTAAAAGAATTAGATTTAAAACATAAACGTTTCCTTAAAGTCCCTGTATCATCCTTAAGCAAAGGCTAATTAGTTTAGCCACGAAGTCGTGTGTGACTCTTGGACTCTTGCAACCCCATTGGCTATAGCCTGTCAGGATCCTCTGTCCACTGGATTCTTTAGGCAAGACTACTGGAGTGGGTTGCCATTTCCTTCTCCAGGGGATCTTCCCAACCCAGGGATTGAACCCGGGTCTCCTGCATTGCAGGCAAGTTCTTTACCAACTTAGCTATGAGGGAAGCCCAAAGGCTGACTAATGGGTGCAATTCCAAACATGGTCCGCAGACCAGTGTCAGCTTGTGACAAAGTGAACACACAAACCAGGAGTGTTTAGATGCTCCCAGTTGACAGTGCTGCCACATCAAAGCACAAGATCCATGGATTTGTCTCACTGAACACAGGGGAGCCTACAGGTCCTAATGTCATTCACCACTCATTACCAGAAGCACCAATATAAACCACAGGACCTTACGGGAGGCAGAAGGATCCAGGGTTCCCTTGTGGTCTAGAACTCCTTCCAGCCTTCTCCCCTCCTACCTACATACTCTGACTTTGTGTCCTCTGCTTACCTTCTTAGAGTCACAAAATGATTTCTGCAGCTACAGACATAGCCTTAGACCAAAATCCCCACAAAGGAAGGAATGAAGGAACACAAAGCCTTCTACTTTCTAAGGTCCTCTCATTTAGAAGAAAAACCACCCCCATCCCTGGAAGCTCCTAGGAAAACGTTCCCTCGCATTACTCAGCTGAAGAGGAGGCTGGGGTACCAAGTTTCTAGCAAAGAGTAATGAGAGTATCATGAATGTCTTCAGTTCAGTTCAGTTCAGATACTCAGTTCTGTCTGACTCTTTGCGACCCCATGGACTGCACCATGCCCTGTCCATCACAAACTCCGGGAGCCTACTCAAACTCATGCCCATTGAGTCAGTGATGCCATCCACCCATCTCATCCTCTGTCATCCCCTTCTCTTCCTGCCTTCAATCTTTCCCAACATCAGGGTCTTTTCAAATGAGTCACTTCCTCGCATCAGGTGGCCAAAGTATTGGAGTTTCAGCTTCAACATCAGTCCTTCCAGTGAATACTCAGGACTGATTTCCTTTAGGATGGACTGGTTGGATCTCCCTGCACTCCAAGGGACTCTCAAGAGTCTTCTCCAACACCACAGTTCAAAAGCATCAATTCTTTGGTGCTCAGCTTTCTTTATAGTCCAACTCTCACATCCATACATGACTACTGGAAAAACCATAGCCTTAACTGGATGGACCTTTGTTGGCTGATTATAATACAGCCCCTCAGACTGACAGGGGGTCTGCCCTTCTCAGAGATCGGAGCATTTTCTCCTGCTCCCTGAACTAATTATGTTAGAGAGGAGGAGGAAATGATTGCTGAGTAGACAATAACCAATTTCTGGGACCCTCCATTAATATATGAGCTCCATGTGGGTTAATATGGCTAATCCTCAACGGTCAGCATATTTCTGGTATATACTGGGTTCTCATGACAACCAAATACAAAGACGAAACTAATGTATTCAGCCCATCAGCTAAATGCTCGGTCTTTACAATATCACAGGTATTGAGCAGCATTCTCCTCCCCCATCTCCTTGTCCCAGGTCTTAACTACCATAGGCATAAAATTGTTTCACTCAAGTTTTCTGGATGTAGTAATGCAGACTCTGAGTCATGACTCAGAAAGTGCTCCCACTTCCCCTCACTAGAAACACCACCTCATGCAGACTTTCTCAGTGGTCCAGTGGCTAGCACTCTGCGCTCACAATGCAGGGGCCCAGGTTCGATCCTCAGTCAGAGAACTAAGATCCCACATGCTGTGCAATGTGGCCAAACAATTAAAACAAAAAACATTTCTCTTCAAATTCTAAAACCCTAAAACTGACTTTGCTTCATCAACAATCATTGAAAAATCATGTCTTATATCTTGCAATTTCAGCTTTGGCATACAGAATTCTCTAGCCAGGACAAACTAAAAACCAAAGACTTTTCTTGGACCCACACAGGGAGGCCACAGGGCAAACTGATGCTCTGAAATCTGCAGAGTCAGAGAAATCCAGATGGTCACTGCCAAGAATGGCTTACCTGGAGCAGAAGTTCCTGGAGTTCCCACAGCATGTAAACGGAAATCTGGGTGAATTGCTAGAGGCTGAGTGTGTACTAGCTTGACAATGAGAATTTCCTTGGGATTATGATGGGGAAGGGGAGGGCAGCACACATTTTATTGGCTTTATGTCCATGAATCTCACCAGCTTCTCTGATAAAGATACTCTCCCAGCTCTGGCATGGGAGATGAGAAGTAATGCTCATGAAACTGGCCCAGACCTTTTCTATAACATTCTTCTCTCCAGGGGGAAAGACTCTACCAGAAACTTGTTCTAGATCCAGTGGGGGGAGGGTGTGGTCATTTCTCTGATTCCTGCCCCCATCCAACCTTCTTGTCTTACCTAAGGAGCATGGCAGGGGAAAGTGTAAAACACCTGTGATCATGGGCTACAGACAAAGGCCCAATGAAACAGACTCAATAGGAAGATTCAAGAATGTCCCTTCTCCCAGATAGACCACCACACAAACAGGGCCCCAGGATAATATGAGTGAGTTACAGCTAAAAGGGCTGTAGGACATGGAGAATCCCAAAATCAATAAGGGAGACAGAATCAAGGACGCTAAAAGAACTGGAAGGACCTGGCACCTACAGCAAACAGCAAATACAGCTCAGCTCCCAGAAAGATGAGCAGAAAACCTCACACTCAAGGCCTACTGACCTCAGTTCCTATTACCCAATGCATCGATCGTATCCTGATTTCACCAAAAAAACAAGTCTCTCCAAAAGGAAAAGAAAAAATAAAAAGTCTGAAGAGCCAAAGTAAATATCAGAATCAAATTCAGAAATGACACAGATATTACAATTGTTCAGTCATTAAAAATAAGTCTAACTAATATGTTAAATTCAAGATGTTTCTTACACAGAAACTCTTAAGAAAGAGCCAAAAGAAAATCCTAGAACCGAAAATACAATAATAGAAACGAAGATTACCTCGGATGAACTCAACCATAGACTTGTCACAGCCAAGGAGTCAATGAGCTTAAAGATAGGTCTGTATTTCCCAAACTGAAAATCAAAACTAAAGGAAAACATTAATAAAAATAATAATGAACAGAACAATTAACACAAGGTGCAACTGTTCATAATGGGAATACCAGATACACAATAAAGAGAAAAAAAGAGTCAAAAAAATTAAAGAAATAAAAGCTGAGACCTTTAGAAAATTTATGGGATCCACTGAACCACAGATCCAGAAAGCTCAGACTAACCACTAAACAAAGAAACCAACCAACCCATAGGCCCACCCCCGTCTAAGAAAAGACCCTAACCAAAAAGCCCATACCTAGATACATCTATTCAAACTGCAGAAAACCAAAGACCAAGAGAAAATCCTGAAAGAGCCCAGGAGGTGTGAAAGTTGGGCAGATCCTCCTGACCTGCAGAGGACAGCCAGTCAGCTGCTCCTGGAAACCAGCAACATCTGTTTTCTCCCTTCACCCCAGGGTGGCCTGCAAGCCCTCGGATGGAGCTAGGCCTGGGCAGGAAGAGTGGGGTTTCCTGGACCACCAACAGGGCTGGACTGGGGCTGCAGGGGCTGAGTGGCCTGGGGTGCAAGGGAGGGCCGTGACTGAGGCCCTGGGGTGCCGCAGAGAGAGGATGGACTAGACTCTCCCAACAGGCCACAGCCCTCAGGCCCAAGGGGCTGCCTCCACCACCTCTCTCCCCAGAAGAGGCCTCACCTCAGGGGACTTCAAGCTTCCACGAGGGCCTGCTGGGAAGCCCTGTGACAAGAAACACCGGGGTGCTCTGGGTGCTGGAAGGGCCTAGGCCCGGACTTTCTGTTCGCAAGGATTCCTGCCCACGCCATCCATCAAGTAGACTCCAAACCTATTCAACAGGGCGACGTCTACCCCTCCTCATGGCCTTCACCTCAGGGGCAGGCCAGGTGTCAGGGAATGCCTCTGGACCAAAGCCCACGCCGCCCGGGCAGGATGATCCGAGACCAGCAGGAGCCGCCCGCTGAGCCCGCGTGGCAAATTCGGAGCCTTCCGCCGTTTAGTGGGAAACCCCAGGGCCTGAGCTGGTTGTTCCTCCAGAACCTGCTAGGTGGCCTGGGTTCATCCCAGGAGACCTGTATCCAGTGAACTGTTCTTCAGAAGTGAAAGAGAAATGAAGACTTTGTCAGCCATACAAAGCACTGAAGGAGTTCATGACCAGCAGAGCTTCCTTGAGAGGAATGCAACTGAACTGAAGGGAGAAATGGATGGTCCTGTTGTTAATACTTGGAGGCTATTACCCAATCTCAGTAATGGATGGGACAACCAGACAGAAGATCAGGAAAGAAACAGAGGGCTTGGACAACACAATAAAGCAACTAGAACAAACACACGTATCAGTGAAAGTCACTCAGTTGTGTCAGGCTCTTTGCAACCCCATGGACTATACAGTCCAAGGAATTCTCCAGGCCAGAATACTAGAGTGAGTCGCCTTTCCCTTCTTCAGGAGTTCTTCCCAACCCAGGGATCAAACCCAGGTCTTCCATGTTGCAGGCAGATTCTTTACCAGCTGAACCACAAGGGAAACCCAATACACATATACAGAACACTAGTCAAACCAGTACAGTAACCTTTCAAGTGAATTGAAAGAAACTGGAACATTCACAAGTGTGTGAAATTAACATATTCTTAGCCAATGATTTGGGCTCCCCTGGTGGCTCAGTGGTAGAGAATCTGCCTGCTAATGCAGAAGACTCTGGTTGGATCCCTGGGTGGGGAAAATGTCCTGGAGGAGGAAAGGGCAACCCACTCCAGTATTCTAGCCTGGGAAATCTCATGGACAGAGGAGCCTGGAGGGCTACAGCCCGTGGGGTGGTGAAACAGTTGGACATGACTTAGCGACTAAACCACAACAAACCAATGAATTAAAGATGGAATCACAAGGGAAATTAGAAAATAACTTAGAGATAAATGAAAATGAAACAAAGACACCAACAAGTTATAGCATGCAGCAAAAGCAGTGCTAAAAGGGGAAATCTGTAGCTGTTACAGATTCATATGTGTGCACATATAGGATATATATTTATATGTAATTTATATATACATTTAATATGTAACATTTATATATATTTAAATTATATATCTCACATATATATTAAACAAAATATATATGCATATATATTTATATATGTTATATTGAAAAAGCTAAACCACTCAATCTAAAAAAGCTACATAATGTATGATTCCAATTAGATGACACTGTGGAAAAGGCAAATCTATAGATGTGGTAATCAGGTCAGTGGTTGCCAGGCACTGGAGAAGGGGTAAAAGGTTGATTAGGTAAAGCATAGGAAATCTGGGGGGAGGGAGGTTGTCAAACTGTCCTGTATGATACTTTAATGGTGAACATAAAAAATTATGTTCAATAACCTCAGATATGCAGATGACACCACCCTTATGGCAGAAAGTGAAGAAGAACTAAAGAACCTCTTGATGAAAGTGAAAGAGGAGACTGAAAAAGTTGGCTTAAAGCTCAACATTCAGAAAACTAAGATCATGGCTCCAGTCCCATCACTTCATGGCAAATAGATGGGGAAACAGTGCAAACAGTGGCCGACTTTATTTTTCTGGGCTCCAGAATGACTGCAGATGGTGATTGCAGCTATGAAATTAAAAGATGCTTACTCCTTGGAAGGAAAGTTATGACCAACCTAGACAGCATATTAAGAAGCAGAGACATTACTTTGCCAACAAAGGTCCATCTAGTCAAGGCTATGGTTTTTCCAGTAGTCATGTATGGCTGTGAGAGTTGGACTATAAAGAAAGCTGAGCTCAGAAGAATTGATGCTTTTGAACTGTGGTATTGGAGAAGACTCTTGAGAGTCCCTTGGACTGCAAGGAGATCCAACCAGTCCATCCTAAAGGAGATCGGTCCTGGGTGTTCATTGGAAGGACTGATGTTGAAGCTGAAACTCCAATACTTTGGCCACCTGATGGGAAGAGCTGACTCATTTGAAAAGACCCTGATGTTGGGAAAGATTGAAGGCAGGAGGAGAAGTGGTCGACAGAGGAAGAGATGGTTGGATGGCATCACCGACTCGATGGACACGGGTTTGGGTAAACTCTGGGAGTTGGTTATGGACAGGGAGGCCTGGCATGCTGCGGTTCATGGGGTCACAAAGAGTTGGACATGACTGAGCAACTGACCTGAACTGAACTGAACTGATAAGACATTAAGCATTTGTCAAAACCCAGAGAACTTTAGAGACCAAAGAGAAAATCTTAAAGTATGCGTATTTTTTAAAAGTCATTTAGGAGATCTGGGATCCCAGGATGAAATGCAGAATGTGACAGAAGAATCTAAATGCATTATGAATGTATGAAAGAACTTCACTGAAGAAAGTGGAGGAATAAGATGCCGACCTAAAGAACTTTGGAAATGAATGGCTGTTAAGACTCAAGGCAAAAGGAATTATATATAATTCCTTTACTCTGCACTGTACTCTAGCTGATAACGTTTTTCCCATGAGGTATGGGTTAGCAGTTCTAATATCACCATACTGGAAAGGAACAATTAAGTAAATGGATGCAAAACAGTGAGGGCTAGGGTTCTCACTTTTGAAGTGGGAAGTGACAGGTGAATAGGAGGAGGACTGTGGGAGTGGACTAGAAATGGAGATGTCAGTATGAATTCATGTGTAACTTATTACAGGTACAGCTGATTACATATAGAATAATTATAGACATGTGTGCATATACACAAGTTGGTATATACACACGCATCTCCTTGCCCTGTCAGCTGAGAGGGCCCAGAAATAATGGCAAACACTCGGTGGCAACTAGCACACCTACCACCCAGATCTTGGTTTCTAATAAAATTATCGAATAAAAGAAACCAGAGCTACTTGTAGACGTGATTGATTCTGGAACTGGACCAGAAATTTGCTAGATGAGCCTACAGCATATTGTAGTTAGTGCCAAAAATTAAGAAAGTTTCAAGATTTTTTAAAAATGCAATGATGGAAGTATACAAAAAGGACCTAGCAGCCAACTGAAAGAGTTTTCCAATAACTGAAAAGGGAGCAATTTGGGCAACAAAACAGATACAGTTGTGCAAAATAAATATACTTGACTCCACAATAATAAAACTGATTAAGTAAATGAGTAAGGACAATAGACAAATCTCCTAAGCAGAAAAATTCTAACTAATTTATGTATGTACTCTTACCCTCAAGGAAATCAAACACAACTCACTACCCTTAAGTGTGGACTTCACACAGTGAGTTTCTTCCAAAAAGTACAGTATAGAAGTGGAAAAATAATAATTAATTATAGTTAGTGGAGAATCCTGATAGACACTACCTTAATCTGGTGATCAAGGTGAACACCAAGAACAGGTTATACTGATGGTATGCACCATGCATACGATGTGATGAGAATGGAACTTTACTTCTCTGGTTTTTCTCCCACAAACACATTTTTAGTCATGAGAAGGATATCAGAAAAATCCCAAAACATGTGGACAAAATATGAGATTGGTTAATTCTCAAAACTGTCAAGGTCAGCCTGAACAAAAAGGTATGAGAAAATGTCACAAGCAAGAAAGGGACTTCCCTGGCAGTCCAGTGGTTAAGACTCCAAGTTTCCAATGCAGAGTGTGCAGGTTCAATCCCTGGTCAGGGAACTAGGATCCCATATGACAAGTGGTGCAGCCAAAAAGAAACTGTTTTACAAAAATAAAAGAAAAAAAATCACATGATAAATAAAGGTACTGTGAAATCATGGATAGGATCCTACAACAGAAAACAACATTAGGGGGAAATGGAGTAGATTTGAATAAACTATGGGCTTTAGTTAATAACAGTGTTTTAATATTGGTTCATTAGTTGTGACAAATGTAGCACATTAACATAAGATGTTAATAACAAGGGAAACTGGGTATTATATATATGGAAACTCTCTGTATTATATTTGCAGTCATTCTGTAAATCTAAAGTTGTTCTAAAATAAAAGTTTCATTTTAAAAAATTTCTTCCTGATATCTGAATGTAAGTTGCAAAGTAACAGATAACCAAAGATCACTTCAGTAATAAATGTTATTTATATACATATCACACACATTAAGCATTTTTTTAATAACTGAATTTTAGGATGAGTTTCACATGTGCTTTAAATAACATTTTATTTCATTTCTTTAAAGAAAAAACCTAATTTAAGTAACATTTAATTTTAATTCATTGAATCACATTGAGGAAAATAATTATATGAAACCAGAACTGTTCAAGAAAATTTACGACATAGAGATGACCGCAAAGTCAGCAGTTGCTCTCGCCCATCAGGAATGCCAGCAAACAGCCTGCCCAGTCCTCCAAAGACGTGGTTCTTCAGGGCTGTGCCATTCAGGAGCCATGTCCTGTGTGTCCCAAAAGGAAATTTCTCCACAAGGACCAGCATTCAGTTCTGTTCAGTTCAGTCGCTCAGTCGTGTCCGACTCTTTGTGACCCCATGAATTGCAGCATGCCAGGCCTCCCTGTCCATCACAAACTCCTGGAGTTTACTCAAACTCATGTTCATCAAGTCGGTGATGCCATCCAGCCATCTCATCCTCTGTCGTCCCCTTCTCCTCCTGCCCCTAATCCCTCCCAGCATCAGGGTCTTTTCCAATGAGTCAACTCTTCTCAGGAGGTGGCCAAAGTACTTGAGTTTCAGCTTCAGTGTCAGTCCTTCCAATGAACACCCAGGACTGATCTCCTATAGAATGGACTGTCTCAAGAGTCTTCTCCAACACCACAGTTCAAAAGTCCAATATGCTCCTGGAGATAAGTGGAGAAATAACTCCAGAAAGAATGAAGGGATGGAGCCAAAGCAAAAACAATACCCAGCTGTGGATGTGACTGGTGATAGAAGCAAGGGTCCATGTTGTAAAGAGGAATATTGCATAGGAACCTGGAATGTTAGGTCCATGAATCAAGGCAAATTGGAAGTGGTCAAACAGGAGATGGCAAGAGTGAATGTCGACATTCTAGGAATCAGCGAACTAAAATGGACTGGAATGGGTGAATTTAACTCAGGTGACCATTATATCCACTACTGTGGGCAGGAATCCCTTAGAAGAAATGGAGTAGCCATCATGGTCAACAGAAGAGTCCGAAATGCAGTGCTTGGATGCAATCTCAAAAACGACATAATGATCTCTGTTCGTTTCCAGGGCAAACCATTCAATATCACGGTAATCCAAGCCTATGCCCCAACCAGTAACACTGAAGAAGCTGAAGTTGAATGGTTCTATGAAGACTTACAAGACCTTTCAGAACTAACACCCAAAAAAGAGGTCCTTTTCATTATAGGGGACTGGAATGCAAAAGTAGGAAGTCAAAAAACACCTGGAGTAACAGGCAAATTTGGCCTTGGAGTACGGAATGAAGCAGGGCAAAGGCTAATAGAGTTTTGCCAAGAGAACACACTGGTCATAGCAAACACCCTCTTCCAACAACACAAGAGAAGACTCTACACATGGACATCACCAGATGGTCAATACCGAAATCAGATTGATTATTGCAGATTCTTTGCAGCCAAAGATGGAGAAGCTCTATACAGTCAGCAAAAACAAGACCATGAGCTGACTGTGGCTCAGATCATGAGCTTCTTATTGCTAAATTCAGACTTAAATTGAAGAAAGTAGGGAAAACCACTAGCCCATTCAGGTATGACCTAAATCAAATCCCTTATGACTATACAGTGGAAGTGAGAAATAGATTTAAGGGACTAGATCTGATAGAGTGCCTGATGAACCATGGACAGAGGTTCGTGACATTGTACAGGAGACAGGGATCAAGACCATCCCCATGGAAAAGAAATGCAAAAAGGCAAAATGGTTGTCTGAGGAGGGCTTACAAATAGCTGTGAAAAGAAGAGAAGCGAAAAGCAAAGGAGAAAAGGAAAGATATTCCCATTTGAATGCAGAGTTCCAAAGAATAGCCAGGAGAGATAAGAAAGCCTTCCTCAGTGATCAGTGCAACGAAATAGAGGAAAATCAACAGAATGGGAAAGACTAGAGATCTCTTCAAGAAAATTAGAGATACCAAGGGAACATTTCATGCAAAGATAGGTTCAATAAAGGACAGAAATGGTATGGACCTAACAAAAGCAGAAGATATTAAGACGAGGTGGCAAGAATACACAGAAGGACTGTACAAAAAAGATCTTCATGACCCAGATAATCACGATGGTGTGATCACTCACCTAGAACCAGACATCCTGGAATGTGAAGTCAGGTGGGCCTTAGAAAGCATCACTATGAACAAAGCTAGCGGTGGTCAGGGGCAGCGACCGAGAGCACCAGGCTGCGATGGCACAGGAGTGGCTGAGAGGAGCTACCCCACGTCCAAGGAGCAGCGGCTGCACGGGTGCAGGAGGGCCAAGAGGAGCTACTCCACATTCAAGATACTCCACGTGAGGAGATACTCCTTGTACAAGGTAAGGAGCAGCGGCTGCGCTTTGCTGGAGCAGCCTGAAGAGATGCCCCACATCCAAGGTAAGAGAAACCCAAGTAAGACGGTAGGTGTTGCGAGAGGGCATCAAAGGGCAGACACACTGAAATCATAATCACAGAAAATTACTAGCCAATCTGATCACAGGACCACAGCCTTGTCTAACTCAATGAAACTAAGCCATGCCGTGTGGGGCCACCCAAGACGGATGGATCATGGTGGAGACGTCTCACAGAATGTGGTCCACTGGAGAAGGGAATGGCAAACCATTTCAGTATTCTTGCCTTGAGAACCCCATGAACCGTATGAGAAGGCAAAATGATAGGATACTGAAAGAGGAAGTCCCCAGGTCGGTAGGTGCCCAATATGCTGCTGGAGCTCAGTGGAGAAATAACCCCAGAAAGGACGAGCAATAGAATCTCCCATAGCATGTCTGTTCTCCCCTCCCACTGTTTCTTCTTCTTTATTTTTCTTAAGGTTGCTTCTAAGAGAGACTGGTTTATTTATAAGAATGCAAATTTTAAAAGTCTTCTGGAATTTGGGAAAGGCTTGTCATTTAAAATCCCTATAAATTAGATATGCTCTATTCTACGCAAAAACACACACACACACACAAAACTTCTACATGTTCTTTCTCACAAGATATGCAGCATCAACAATTTGTTAAATTTGATTCTTTCAGGGAGACTTTTGAATTTAGCCTCTAGGTTGCAGAAAATTAAGACCTTACTCAAATGTATAAAAATTCCTTTGATTTCTTTTTTTTTGGGAAACATATTGGTGTTCAAAATTTCCTGTAATATTTTTTTGTTTGTTTCATTGAAATTAGTTGCATTGTAATTTTATCAACTCAAGTTTTCATATGATTTTAATTCACATAAAATTATGTAAATTCACATAAAATTAATCTTTTTAGAGTGATTAACTGAGTGGCATCTAGAAAATTCATAATGTTGTACAACCACCTTTATCTAGTTCTGGAACTTTTCTACCATTCAACGTAAAACTCTGTACCCATTAAGCAGTTTTTTCCCATTTCCCTCTCTTCCAGCCCCCAGTTACCTCCAAGTATATTCTGTCTCTATGAATTTATCTCTTCTACATATTACATATACATGGAATCATACCATATGCCTCACAGTGTTTCTGGAGGCTTGAATATTGACTGAATTTTACCTTATGATTCTTTAACTCAACTCCTTAAGAAACTTTTAGATTCTCTTATTAAATGATAAACAGCTTGGGTATTTTGTCTTTTTTTTTTTTAATTAGTCAATAAAGAACTGTCTTTGTTCTCTGACTTCCCAATAGGAAAACTGCAATTCAATTACAATTATAAACCAGATTTCACACACAAGGTACTGCTTTATATTTCTGCATTTTGCCCCTCTGCCTCCCATTTTCATATATTTGATGCCTATTTAGAGAATGACAATAGATTGGAGCCACAAGAAAAGCACACATGTTAAATGATATACAAATTTGCCATTCCAAATCTTCCTGATAAAAATGAAAATATTTGAATAACCTTTAAAACATCCAATTTAAACAAATTTAGGAATCGAAGTATCGGGGGCATAAATCACCTATAGCTCCATCTATACAGCACCAAGAAATACGGACTTTCAGATTACGTAAGTGACTCAGAGGTTCAGTTCAGCTCAGCTCAGTTCAGTCGCTCAGTCATGTCCGACTCTTTGCGACCCCATGAACCGCAGCATGCCAGGCCTCCCTGTCCATAACCAACTCCCAGAGTTTACCCAAACCCATGTCCATCGAGTCGGTGATGCCATCCAACCATCTCAACCTCTGTTGTCCCCTTCTCCTCCTGCCTTCAATCTTTCCCAGCATCAGGGTCTTTTCAAATGAGTCAGTTCTTCCCATCAGGTGGTCAAAGTATTGGAGTTTCAGCTTCAACATCAGTCCTTCCAATGAACACCCAGGACCGATCTCCTTTAGGATGGACTGGTTGGATCTCCTTGCAGTCCAAGTCAAGAGTCTTCTCCAACACCACAGTTCAAAAGCATCAATTCTTCGGTGCTCAGCTTTCTTTATAGTCCAATTCTCACAGCCATACATGACTATTGGAAAAACCATGGCCTTGACTAGATGGACCTTTGTTGGCAAAGTAATGTCTCTGCTTCTTAATATGCTGTCTAGGTTGGTCATAACTTTCCTTCCAAGGAGTAAGCATCTTTTAATTTCATGGCTGCAATCACCATCTGCAGTCATTCTGGAGCCCAGAAAAATAAAGTCGGCCACTGTTTCCACTGTTTCCCCATCTATTTGCCATGAAGTGATGGGACTGGAGCCATAATCTTAGTTTTCTGAATGTTGAGCTTTAAACCAACTTATTCACTCTCCTCTTTCACTTTCATCAAGAGGCTCTTTAGTTCTTCTTCACTTTCTGCCATAAGGGTGGTGTCATCTGCATATCTGAGGTTATTGATATTTCTCCCAGCAATCTTGACTCAGAGGTAATAGTCACTAACTCCCAACATAGAGATGAACATAAACATAGTTGCATGTCATGGCTGCATCTTCTTCTAAAATGACATCAACAAGTGGTCTATTTTATTATATTATAAAAATTTCCCAGGTATCTGTTTTATATTCCCTGGCAGTGCCTGAGGCTACAATATTTTCATTTCTTCACTGATCAAACCATACACCTAAAAGCCCTTTTGGAGGTAATTTAACAAACATATCTATGCTCTTTGGCCATAATGACATTTTCATGACAGCTCTTGGAAATTTTATTCCAGAGGAATGAGGCTAATGATAGGAAATCCACGAAGACTGTCTGGGGAGATGTTTTGGAGTAGGCTGACCTTTTAAAACCTTTCAAATCTTCCATCCTGTCCTGTTTAGATTTAGGGTTGACTAATTTGAGATATATGTAACTCTTATCTTTCTTTCTTATGGAGACTTTGTTGCCTTTAACCAAAGAAAGATGAAAGTATGAATTCTTGTGATTACAGAACCAGGGACCAATGACCTTCTTGATCAGCACTATTGAATCTAAGTAATATAAATGATGTTTATATTGAAAGATAGTTTAAAAATTTCTAGAGGTGACGTTAAAAATGTAAGGCAAAGGACGTAAAACTAATTTTGACAACATACTTTAACTCAATATCTCTGTATTATCATTTTAACATATAACAAATACTTTAAAATTCTCATCAGGATATTTTAATTCTTTTTCATACTGTATGAAACCTTGTGCATTTTACACTTACAGCACATCTTGATTTGAACTAGCCACATTCCAAGAACTCAATAACCACACATGTCCAGTAGCTACCATCTTGGATTGGGCACTTATAGATACAGTGGTGATTAAGAGGAGGGACCTGGGCTTGAATGGTTTAAGAGGTGGAGTGAACATGATACAATGGGGAAAACGTGAGGGTTCAGTTACCAATATTCAAATTCTACCTTCTACAATTAATTAAGAAGCTTTAGAAAATTTGCCTTGAATGTTTGCCAAATGTTCATGTGGTTATAGATAAGATTAAATGAGATAATGTGCACAAATCTTTGGCTACACTGCAGATATTCATTAAATCTTATCTTGACTCTTTCAAAGTGAATATATCCTATGAATTTACTAAATCTGCAGCATATCTCTATTACCATGCTGCAGACTGTAGCCCACCAGGCTAATCTGTCTATGGGATTCTCCAGCAAAGAACTCTGGAGTGGACAGTCCTCTCTTCTTCAGGGGACCTTCCCAACCCAGGGATCAAACCCCAGTCTCCTACATTGCAGGTGGATTTTTACCAACTGAGCTACCAGGGAAGCCCCGTATCTCTGTTGAGCAATTACTCAACTGTTATACATCAGTGAACAAAACAATTATACCTAGAAAGTAGAGGAAGACAGACAATAAAGACTTAAAATATGTTGTAGTATTTTAGAAGGTGATACAGGAAAGGGAAAACGTGCTAACAGAAAAATAAAACAAAAAGAGTCAAGTATGAAGAGGATGTGACATCATTTTAAATAAAGTGGTCAGGCTAGCTGAGGGGGAGATATTTGGGCAAAGACAGAAAGAAGGTGAAAGAGTTGAACAAGTAGATTTCTGAAGGAGAAGCCAGGATGGGTCGGCTGGAGAAAATACCCTGAGGTGGGTTATTCCTGGAGTGTTTGAGGAACAACAGGGAGAGTGTATGGCTGGAAGGCAGGGAGCAAGGGGAAAGAAGTAAGAGATGAAGTCAGAAAGGTTCTGATCGTGTGGAGCTTGTGAGCCACTGTAAGAATTCAGGTTTTCATTCCAAGTGAGATAGGAGCTACTGCAAGATTTTAAGTAGGGACTGACATACTCTGATTTCTAATTTTAAAGCATCACTCTTACAGCTGGGTTGAGAACAGGCTATGGGTGGCAAGGGTGGGGGGCAAGTGGTGCTAGTGGCAAGGGAAGAAGCATAGAGACCCGTGAAGAGCTACCACAGTAACTGAGGAGACATGATGGTGGCTTAGACCACAATGGTAGTAGAGTGGTCACGAGAGTACTGAGAGGCGGTGAGTCTCTAGATCTGTACTGAAGGTAGTAGCAACAGTATCTCCTAATCATTTGGTTGTGGCGTGTGGGAGAGAGAAAAGCATCAAGAACGACACCAACATTTTTAAATGATACAAGTGAACATATTTACAAAGAAGAAATAGACTCACAGACATAGAGAACAAATTTATGGTTACCAAAGGGAAGGGGTGGGAGGGATTAATTAGGAGTTTGGGATTAGCAGATACATACTACTATATATAAAATAGATAAACAGCAAAGACTTCCTGTTATAGCTCAGGGAACTATATCCAATGTTGTGCAATAAACTATAATGGAAAAGAACATGAAAAAGAACATATATATAGGATGTATACATACATATAAAATTGACCACTTTCTGTACACCTGAAACATCATAAATCAACTATATTTAAATAAAATAAATCACTTTTTAAAAAAAAGAATAAAGCAATAGAAGCTATTTTCATTACAAACCATGTGGAATCACATATCCTTGTGCAGCTTTGCTAAAAATAAAAAAATAAATGATAAAAAATAGGACGTGATCTAATGATGCAACACTTTGATGCTCTGAGTCTTTTCTGAACTTTCAGAAATCTGCCATTCCAAAAGCCATCTTCCAAACCACTACTAGAAGAACTTTCTAAAATTTGCTTACATTTTGACTATCTCCAGGGATCCGTTTTGAACATTTTGTCATGAAGTTTTCACATCTTTTAAGCAAAACAGAAAAGCCAGTATTCAAAGCATGGAGCTGTCACGGGGGCTAGAGCCTTGAGGGAAAAGAGAAACCCCAGACAGCTAATGGGACGTGAACCATCCTTCCCATAGATTCCCTCGGTGGAGGGTGGGGGGTGGGGTTGGGGTCAGCTCTGACAGAGGCTGCTGTATTTGTCACTGACTTGAAGAAAGATACTCTTTGAGTCTGGCCACTGATGGTTCCTTGCCAACTCCATGGGCCACAGACAACTGCTGACAGACCCACATGTGGCCCTTGTGATATCCTCTGGGGCCAGTGGAGTCAGGCATCAATCTTCAAGTGACCAAAACAGTATTCATTCTTCACAGCCCAGCTGGAGCTGGATAGGGATTCACTTTTTCGTTGTTCTTCTGCTGCTGCTGCTGCTGCTGCTAAGTCACTTCAGTCGTGCCTGACTCTGTGCGATCCTATAGACGGTAGTCCACCAGGCTCCCCCGTCCCTGGGATTCTACTGGTCTTTAAATCAGAAATCTATAACTGTTCAATTTGGCAAAGCAACAAATACAATCTTTTCTAAAGGAGAAACTGGAGGGGAAATATCCTAGGAATGCCAAGTTGATTTGATGCTAAATTAAGGCAAGGATGTAAATTTACAGTAAAAGTAAAATTTGAGTTTCAATGATAAGAAAAAGAAATTCAATCTGCTGAAGTCACTGAAGCCAACTAAAACAAATCAACAACAACAAACACACACACACACAAGCAAAAACAACAACAGAAAAGAGAAGTGTATGTTTGTTTCATCAACTCCAGAAAGATGAGACAATTAGAAAAACTGTAAAAAGATGTAATCAGTTGTGTGTCCCTTAGGGGAGAAGGCACAGAAATGTCTGTTTCCAGCTGCACAATGTCTTTTCCCATGAGAATAACCATGCAACCACAAATCTTTAGAGTATGCATAAATGAATAGATAAAGAAGTAGGTAGATACAGAACTACTCAAGAGAGCAGGACAAGAAGTTGGAAAGATGAGAAAAGGGGAAAACTATTAACTACATGGGGCACTGATACTGTGGTGGGAGAAAACACCAATACCGTGCTATCAGAAGGAAAGGAAAAAACAAACCCCAGGGCAGCAAATCCACGCGCAAAGCCAGGAGCCAGTGTAAACAGCAAAAACAGTTCTTTTATTGGTGCCAGAGCGGGTGAAGATTATTACTACAGGAATCGCTCCAGTCAAGGAAACTTCCTACACAAGCATCCATTTTTACAAAACCAGATAACTTGGAGATGGCTGCTGTATTCTAAGAGTATGACACAGAAATTCACCTTTTACAGAGCAAACATTCCTAACGACTTTTCTGTTTCTGAACACAGCTATCTTACCTAGCAGGAAATAACTGAAGTGGGAGAATGGATGACAAGCAAGTAACTTTTCTTTGGGGAAAACTCTTCTTTGGGGAAGGGAGGTTGTTGCCGACTCTTTCCGACTCCATGGACTGCAGCACACCAGGCTCCTCTGTCCTCCACTATCTCCCGGAGTTCGTTCAAATTCGTATCCATTGAGTCGGTGATGCTATCTATCTCATCCTCTGTCACCCCTTTCTCCTCCTGCTCTCAAGTTTTCCCAGCATCAGGGTCTTTTCCAATGAGTCAGCTCTTCCTATCAGGTGACCACAGTATTGGAGCTTCAGCTTCAGCATTTGCATTCATTTTCCAGCCTGAGATAATAGCAGAATGCAACGACTATGTTCCACAGTGTCACCTAGTGGCCTTGAGGGACAGGTGCCAGAACCCAGGCAAATTCCGGTAAAGGTACAGTCGGCTTCAGAAGCCTATCATTTCAGACAGCAGCCTTCTCCCTTGATTGGAGGAGTGGGTGGAACAGGATTAATAGCTAATCTTGTGGCTCAGCAGTGAGGCTAAAACTCCCAAGCCTGACCTCCACTGTGTGTTTCACAGCACTGACCTTGGTTGCTTTTATAAACCTAAGACCACAGCTTGGAAATCACGTTTCCATTTACCTGATATGAAACATCTCAGTCGGGTGTCTCTGAGATTTCTGAGAACCACATAGAAAAAACACCAAATAAATAGATGTGTGAGTTTATGCAAGTGTCATTTCCGAGTTGTGTGGATTTGTGATTTGTACACAAATAGCCCTTCCCAGCTGGCGCTAGTGGTAAAGAACCCGCCTGCCAATGCAGGAGATGCCAGAGACATGCGTGTGACCCCTGGGTTGAGAAGACCCCCTCGAGGAGGAAATGGCAACCCACTCCAGTATTCTTGCCTAGAGAATTCCATGGACAGAAGAGCCCGGTGGGCTACAGTCCATGGGGCTGAGAAGAGGGGGACAAGACTGAGCGCAGACACACAAACACAGCTTCATTCTCAGGGTCCAGTCTCAGTATATCTGCAGACCAGTTTGTCACTTGATGAAGAGATCTCAGGCCTCACTGATGAGGAAATCTTTAGTTCAGGAGAGTCTCCTTTGTTTTCAGAGTCAGTGCAACTGACTTGCCTGTCTGTAGCTTGGACCCTGCAGAATTTACCACCCACAGCGCTGCTAGTCCACTTTCTAAAACACAAATGCGATTGTGCTATTCCTGGCCTTAAATCCTTTATGGCTTTCTCTGTGCCCTCCACAGAAAGTTCAGATTCTTTTGAGAGACATGCAAGGGCCCAGGCTTCACCCCATTCACCTGCCAGGTAGAACCAGCCACTGCTGTTCACACTCCATGCCGGGCCAGTCTGCGTCCTATGGGACCTCTTGGTGCTGGCTCATGCTCTCACTGCTATAATACCTGTCCCTACTCCCCTTTACCTGGTATTCCTGGCATCCTTTGACCCTCCCCAGCCTCTAGCCTGGGTTAGTGGCCTGTCCCACACTCCCCGAGAGAATCCCACATGATCCATAAACTGATCCATTTGGTAATTACTCTTCCATCAAACTAACTTCTGGAGGATCTGCAAATCCATCTCTCTAGTGCCTGGAAGAGTGCCAGGGGCAATAGTTACTCTAAATAAATATTCAGATAAAAGAAGGCATGAATGATTAAATCAATGCGCCCCTTCTCTGTCCCCTTAGTGCCAATCAACTTAGTTCCAAATGTAAATGTGATCTGATGCTTACTGGGACATGCCTGTGACTATTAAACCACAGAGCCATAGACAAAGAAGAAGACACATTCTAAAGAGAGCCCACAGGAAAAGCTAGACATCCATCTCTCAGCCCAGACCCTATTGCAACTAACCACCATCTACTTTTGGCCCCCCTCCTCACCCCAGGCAGGTCTCCTCTAAGAGGTCCGAGGAGAGGCAGGAAAGTGGCCATCATCGGCCTTATGGGGGACTGTGGTGTCCCTGTGGGATTTATCCCACTGCCTCTAGTATCACGTGAAGGGGGAAAGCCCAAGCCCCGCCCGCCCCCATACAGGTGTGAGGAGTGCCAGCAAGAAAGGAAGCCCAGCTCTTGCTCCCCAGCTGAGTGCTGGCTGAGTGTGGTGAGAAACTTCCTGGGAAAACCTGGGGGTCCTCAGGAACAGGGATGCAGAAATATGGAAACTGAGGTTTACTTCCTAGCTGGTTACTCCCAAATGCAGGAGGCTTGATGGTGGTGGTGGTGGTGGTGATGGTAGCTTAGTCGCTGTGGCCAACTCTTTGCAACTGTAGTCCCAAGGACAGTAGCTCACCAGGCTCTTCTGTCCATGGGATTTTCCAGGCAAGAATACTGGAGTGGGTTGCCATTTCCTTCTTCAGGGGATTTTCCCAACCCAGGGATCAAACCCATGTCTCCTGCATTAGCAGGCAGGTTCTTGACCACTGAGCCACCAGGGAAGCCTCTATGTTAAGATTACATCAAGTAATTTGTTCAATGAGCAAAAGGGGGGCTTTATTGTAGTAGATCAGTGCCTGGGAAGAATAGGACAGGAGGATACTGTCACTCTAATTCCTCAGGTTCTTAGGCACCGCAAAGGAGCTCGGAGTAGAGGACCAGCCACATGGGGAAGGGGTCCTCAGGAACAGAGAAGGCCAGAGGGACACAACGCCATGTGTCCATCTACAGAGACCACTGTACCAGCAAAGAAAGACTTGATCTAAAATCTGCTGAAGGGACATTAAGGGACCACAAGGAATGCCTTCAAAGAGCATGGTTGGTGGTAATACTTAGAGAAGAGAAAACTGCTCATGTGCAGACTTAGTCTGCAGACTTTTCCCTCCTTTAATCACACCTGGAGTCCCAGCCTCTAGAGCTAATGGAACCAAACTCCAAGGAGGCACTGAATAAATCCTCCCTCCTCAGCACATCAGCCTCTTTCCTGTCTCATCTTACTCTGCTCATATCTAACCACGTTCATTTGAGTTAAGGCACCTATGACTGTGTGTGAGAAGAGGACATTTAATTCTTAAATTTCTTTAGAAGAAAAGTACTTTCCAGTAAAAAGGTTACATCAGCATGCAGAGGAATTACTTCCAAAGTAACCCTAACTTCGTGGATCTGTGCGTGAAAGTTCTTAAGTATCTAAGGTAATTACTTCACCTTTGAAAATTTCTATTTGGAATTATTTTCACTCTCTCATAAACACAAAATTCACTCTGATTCCTTTATGTGTACCTAAGTTGAGGAGATCTCTATTCTGATCAATTAATTCAGATATGAACTCCTTCTATACTGCCTTTATGAACAGGTTGGCGCTTTAGATACTTCACTTTTCCTAGTGGAAAACACCACCAGATGCTTGGAAAGATTCCCAACAACTTGACAGATAGTGATGATTTCCATTTGTTGAAATTGGTTTCTCTTTATTTACTCCCTATCAAATAACAGTATGAAAAGAATTTTTAGTGTCAATGATGATCCAAGGAAATAACAATATATTGGGCTGGCCAAAAAGTTCCACCCTATGGAAAAGCCCAAAGGAACTTGTTGGCAAACCCAATATTTCGAATAAATAAGAGAAATTTTTATATTCTTTTCACTTATATCAAAGTAAAGTAGGAAAGTTGTGTAATAAAATGCTATGTAATACAATGTGGTTCTTTGTGACGCTATGGACTGTAGCCCACCAGACTCCTCTGTCTATGGAATTCTCCAGGCAAAAATACTGGAGTGGGTTGCCATTCCCTTCTCCAGGGGAACTTCTCGACCCAGAGATCAAACCTAGGTCTACCTGCACTGCAGGCAGATTCTTTACCATCTGAGGCACCAGGGAAGCCCAATAAAATGTGACATAAAGCTTTATTTCAGATCTTACAGAAAAATTTTGGAGGCAATAAAGTTTTACATTATGTGTCTAGTATTCTTGTTGAACTAGTAACAACTCTAGTAGCATATGGAAATTTTCTCTCAATCTCCTCCCCAAAGAAATTTATATGGAGTCCTTTCTTTAATATTCATATGAAACAGAGACTTAGTGGGCTTTGTAAATCTTTTGAGTGGCCTCTATGAATACCTTCATAGAAGATAAACTGGTTCATACAAAACCATTAGCAAGACTCATTAAGAAACAAAGAGAGAAGAACCAAATTAACAAAATTAGAAATGAAAACGGAGAGATCACAACAGACAACAGTGAAATACAAAGGATCATAAGAGACTACTACCAGCAGCTCTATGCCAATAAAATGGACAACTTGGAAGAAATGGACAAATTCTTAGAAAAGTATAACTTTCCAAAACTGAACCAGGAAGAAATAGAAGATCTTAACAGACCCATCACAAGCAAGGAAATCGAAACTGTAATCAAAAATCTTCCAGCAAACAAAAGCCCAGGACCAGATGGCTTCACAGCTGAATTCTACCAAAAATTTAGAGAAGAGCTAACACCTATCTTACTCAAACTCTTCCAGAAAATTGCAGAGGAAGGTAAGCTTCCAAACTCATTCTATGAGGCCACCATCACCCTAATTCCAAAACCAGACAAAGATGCCACAAAAAAAGAAAACTACAGGCCAATATCACTGATGAACATAGATGCAAAAATCCTTAACAAAATTCTAGCAAACAGAATCCAACAACATATTAAAAAAATCATACACCATGACCAAGTGGGCTTTATCCCAGGAATGCAAGGATTCTTTAATATCCACAAATCAATCAATGTAATACACCATATTAACAAATTGAAAGATAAAAACCATATGATTATCTCAATAGATGCAGAGAAAGCCTTTGACAAAATTCAACACTCATTTATGATTAAAACTCTCCAAAAAGCAGGAATAGAAGGAACATACCTCAACATAATAAAAGCTATATATGACAAACCCACAGCAAGCATCACCCTCAATGATGGAAAACTGAAAGCATTTCCCCTGAAATCAGGAACAAGACAAGGGTGCCCACTCTCACCACTACTATTCAACATAGAGTTGGAAGTTTTGGCCACAGCAATCAGAGCAGAAAAAGAAGTAAAAGGAATCCACATAGGAAAAGAAGAAGTGAAACTCTCACTGTTTGCAGATGACATGATCCTCTACATAGAAAACCCTAAAGACTCTACCAGAAAATTACTAGAGCTAATCAATGAATACAGTAAAGTTGCAGGATATAAAATTAACACACAGAAATCCCTTGCATTCCTATACACTAACAATGAGAAAAAAGAAAGAGAAATTAAGGAAACAATACCATTCACCATTGCAACAAAAAGAATAAAATACTTAGGAGTATATCTACCTAAAGAAACAAAAGACCTATACATAGAAAACTATAAAACACTGATGAAAGAAATCAAAGAGGACACAAACAGATGGAGAAACATACCGTGTTCATGGATTGGAAGAATCAATATTGTCAAAATGGCTATTCTACCCAAAGCAATCTATAGATTCAATGCAATCCCTATCAAGCTACCAATGGTATTTTTCACAGAACTAGACCAAAGAATTTCACAATTTGTATGGAAATACAAAAAACCTCGAATAGCCAAAGTAATCTTGAGGAAGAAGAATGGAACTGGAGGAATCAACCTGCCTGACTTCAGACTCTACTACAAAGCCACAGTCATCAAGACAGTATGGTACTGGCACAAAGACAGAAATATAGACCAATGGAACAGAATAGAAAGCCCAGAGATAAATCCACGAACCTATGGACACCTTATCTTTGACAAAGGAGGCAAGGATATACAATGGAAAAAAGACAACCTCTTTAACAAGTGGTGCTGGGAAAACTGGTCAACCACTTGTAAAAGAATGAAACTAGAACACTTTCTAACACCATACACAAAAATAAACTCAAAATGGATTAAAGATCTAAATGTAAGACCAGAAACTATAAAACTCCTAGAGGAGAACATAGGCAAAACACTCTCCGACATAAATCACAGCAAGATCCTCTATGACCCACCTCCCAGAATATTGGAAATAAAAGCAAAACTAAACAAATGGGACCTAATGAAACTTAAAAGCTTTTGCACTACAAAGGAAACTATAAGTAAGGTGAAAAGACAGCCCTCAGATTGGGAGAAAATAATAGCAAATGAAGAAACAGACAAAGGATTAATCTCAAAAATATACAAGCAACTCCTGCAGCTCAATTCCAGAAAAATAAATGACCCAATCAAAAAATGGGCCAAAGAACTAAACAGACATTTCTCCAAAGAAGACATACAGATGGCTAACAAACACATGAAAAGATGCTCAACATCACTCATTATTAGAGAAATGCAAATCAAAACCACAATGAGGTACCATTACACGCCAGTCAGGATGGCTGCTATCCAAAAGTCTACAAGCAATAAATGAGTGGAGAGGGTGTGGAGAAAAGGGAACCCTCTTACACTGTTGGTGGGAATGCAAACTAGTACAGCCGCTATGGAAAACAGTGTGGAGATTTCTTAAAAAACTGGAAATAGAACTGCCATATGACCCAGCAATCCCACTTCTGGGCATACACACTGAGGAAACCAGATCTGAAAGAGACACGTGCACCCCAATGTTCATCACAGCACTGTTTATAATAGCCAGGACATGGAAGCAACCTAGATGCCCATCAGCAGATGAATGGATAAGGAAGCTGTGGTACATATACACCATGGAATATTACTCAGCCATTAAAAAGAATTCATTTGAACCAGTCCTAATGAGATGGATGAAGCTGGAGCCCCTTATACAGAGTGAAGTAAGCCAGAAAGATAAAGAACATTACAGCATACTAACACATATATATGGAATTTAGAAAGATGGTAACGATAACCCTATATGCAAAACAGAAAAAGAGACACAGAAATACAGAACAGACTTTTGAACTCTGTGGGAGAATGTGAGGGTGGGATATTTCAAAAGAACAGCATGTATACTATCTATGGTGAAACAGATCACCAGCCCAGGTGGGATGCATGTGACAAGTGCTCGGACCTGGTGCACTGGGAAGACCCAGAGGAATCGGGTGGAGAGGGAGGTGGGAGGGGGGATCGGGATGGGGAATACGTGTAAATCTATGGCTGATTCATATCAATGCATGACAAAACCCCCCAAAAAAAAAAAAAAAAAGATTGTCATTTATATACCCAAATAAATTTTTCCTGTATTTCCTCATCCAGAAACAAAAAAAAAAAAAAAAAGAATGGCACTTTTGCCATTACTGTTAGAATTTTTGCTTGTGTTTTTCTATAGCTACTTTGTGAAATTTGAAGAAGCCTTTCATATAATGTGCAAGTCTCAAGATAACAACTTTGGAAAGATCCAGAGGGTAGAGTCAAAGTATTCTTCCCATTATATCTGCTGAAATGCTGAGCATTAATTGCTCACCTATATTTGACTTATAAAGTATATTCCTCATGCTCAGATTTTGGTTGGCACCAAATTGAGGTATGGAATTGTGTCTTGTATTCTTGATCTCTCTTGCTCACTAGCTGAGTGATTATGAACTGAATCTCTTTTTTTGGGCCTCAGGTTTTACAATTATGAAATAAGCTGAACTAGATGATTTCCAAGATCTCTCAATTTTCATAGGTTCTGAAAGTGGTTAAATGTATTGTCATGTAAAAATTATACTTTACATCAACAGAATATTGTCTTTTCTTGAACCTCCAAATGATGTTTCATTTTAATGATTCAGAATTTGCATGGTGTGCTCTCTGCAATGTTTTTGACCCTGTGCAAACTAAAAAAAAAAAAAAAAAATACAATCAAGAAGTATTTTTCATATTTTTCTTTGAGATGAGAACCTAAAGAAATGTCTGTGAGATTAGCACTTGATTATAATTTCAGTTATACATCCTCTGGTCAACATTTCCCAAAATGTATTTTCAAACTGCCTTTATGAAGAAGTTGGTTGCTTAGAAATTATTTCACTTTTCATAGTGAAAAATACCACTTAATACTCAGAAAGGCTTCAAATGCCAGTCCTGATGGACAGTGGTGATTTCCATTAGTTGAAATTGGTTTCTTCTACTTTATTTTTAGCTCTACAGTGGGCTAACAGATATTTGCTTTTAAAAAAGAAACCACCACAATACTGTAAAGTAATTATCTTCCAATTAAAATAAATACATTAATTTAAAAAACAAACAAACAAAAAAGGAGTCTTGGGACTTCACTGGTGGTCCAGTGGTTAAGACTCTGAGCTTCCAATACAGGGGGCAGGGTTCAATCCCTGGTCGGGGGCGGGGGTGGGGGTGGGGAATGCATTGACCAGAAAACAAACAAACAAAAAACAAATAAAAAGGAATCTTGTTGTCAAATAATTTGGAGAAATGATGGATCAACAAAGTTAGATTCAGATCATTAAATTTTCTAATGTGATTTTCATTCTCCCATACAAGAGTGGTTGTCGCTGTTGTTTAGTCGCTAAGCATGTCTGACACTTTTGCAGCCCCATGGACTGTAGCTCGCCAGGCTCCTTCATCCATGGAATTTCCCAGGCAAGAATACTGGAGTGGGTTGCCATTTCCATCTCCAGGGGATATTCCCAACCTAGGGATCGAACCCACGTCTCCTGCTTGGCAGGCAGATTCTTTACCACAGAGCCACTTGAGAAGCCCATACAGTAGAGTGTGCTGTAAAGGGAGGGGCCTGCTGCCGTATCAGTAGGTAACTCCTGCCCACACCACCTAAACCCCCAATCCAGCTCTCACAGTGGGTAATAAGACAGTGAGAATTTTGGCTGGAGCAAGTCTTTCTGCACCAGGGATATAGACACTAAGTCAAACCAATTTTGTTTTGAGAAGTAGGGCAGATCTTGAGCCAGTCCAAAAAATATTCAATTCATAGTTCAGTTTACGCCATTCCCAGTTCTATTTAAAGAAGGATTCTTTATAAAGCAGAGCTAAGTAAAACTAGAAAGAATTCTTTCTGGAGGCAGTGGGTTTTGGTCTGGGAAATGTTCATGCAGAGGCAATCAGGTATTTCAGGAACCAGGTACTCTGAGCTGGAGAAGGCAATGGCAACCCACTCCAGTCCTCTTGCCTGGAAAATCCCATGGACGGAGGGGTATGGTAGGCTGCAGTCTATGGGGTCGCTAGGAGTCAGACACGACTGAGCAACTTCACTTTCACTTTTCACTTTCATGCATTGGAGAAGGAAATGGCAACCCATTCCAGTATTCTTGCCTGGAGAATCCCAGAGACAGGGGAGTCTGGTGGGCTGCCGTCTATGGGGTCGCACAGAGTCGGACGTGGCTGAAGCGACTTAGTAGCAGCAGCAGCAGCAGCAGGTACCCTGAGCATTTCCCCTGGGAAAGGTAGGACGTGATTTTCGTTCAGGATCTGAACATTGAGAAGAGCCTGAGTTTACTCAGTGATAGGTTTGGTGGCAGCGCTCTGCCATCCAGTCATTTTGCTGGGAGTATGGGTTGATACACACATGGTGGCGGGTTGGGGGGACAGAGCTTATCTGTATGGCCTCAGGCTGACTGAATACAAGCCAGGGAAAGGAGCAGCATCCTCCCAGAGGTCTCGTCCTAATTCAGCAACTGCCCAACTCTATTGCCAAGGACACCTGGCCCAGCCTGGCTCTATGTACTGTTCACAGGACGAAGTTTAGCAACAGGCAGCAGAATTTGAAGGTTAAGAGCACAGCCTTTGGAGCCACACTCCCTGGGTTGGACTTCTGAACAGATGGGAACTTTCTATATCTTAGTTTCCCCATCATAAAAGTGACGTGATCTTAAAAGCTGCTCTGGAGTGTCATTTTGAGAGATGAGTGGGTTAGTCATGTCAAACAATTCACAAATGTCATCATAGTAAGTAATACTTAGCACTTCTACAGTAGATATAATTTTGGAAGTAGTATTTGCAAACTTATTACCTTACTTGAACTACATACAACAGCTCAATAAAATAGGTAGGGCAAAGGTAGAGTATTATGCTTTTTTTCTTTCCTGATATGAGGATATTGAGGGACAAAGCAGTTGAGTGACTCAGTAGTTAAGAGCTTTAGAATCACAGAGAACTCCTTCTGAATCTGAGTCTACCACCCACTAGCCCTGTGTCCTTCAGCAAGTAACGTAACCTGTGTGTACCTTTAATTACTCATCTCTAAAATGGGAATAAAAATAGTAACTACCTCATAATGTTGTGGTAAGAAATCAAAGAGTCAGTACGTGTTAAGCACTTATAATAAAGCTTGACAAGTAAGAACTAGTCTTTTTTTTTTTTTTTTTTTTAAATCTTTTGGCCACTCTGCACATCATGTGGGATCTTAGTTTACCAACCAGGGATTGAACCCTTGCCCCTGCATTTGAAGCACAGAGTCTTAACCACTGAACCACCAGGGGAGCCCCAAGAACCAGTCATTTTAATTGCTGTTTTTTAATTATTTCTCCCCTCTGATTAGTTATATTCTTTTCCTATTGCTCCAATTCTTGGTATAGTACTTGATACATAAATTATGATCAATCATACTTTGTTGAATAAAAATGCTACAGGACTTCAGAAGAGAAGGAGATCTTGCAACCTGGGGAAAGACTAGAAGGTTTTATGAAGGAGGTGGGGTTCAGGTTGGTTTCGTAGATAGCTAGAACTTAAATATGTAATAAAAAAGAAAGTTTAGTATTTTTGTAGGTGACAGAAGAGATTAATATATCTATACTCCTAGATTAGATATTCCACTTTTTTCTTTGGGTTTAATGAATTCTACATTATATTATTTAATTTCTCCTGTTTCTAGTTAATTGATGGCAAAACCTGTTTAAACTGCATTATAAAATGTAGCTTTATCTTACACATATCTTGTGTGCTTGCTGTAAATTCCAGCTAGCATAATCAGAAACCAAACTGAATTTATCGTCATTATAAGAAATGGAAAAAATCACACTGAATCGCTTTAGGGATACTGTTCAGCTGCAATATAAAAAATAACCCACAATAATTTCACAGAGAACTTTCATTTTATCTAAGTTTCATTTTTGCTAAATGAGTCCAATTACAGCTCTATTTCTCTTAGTAGCTTGGGATTTTTTTTTTTTTTAAATGGTCTCCAGGCAAAACCTCTATGTTTAATCTGCCTGGAGTGAAACTCCTTCTTCAAACGTCAGAAACTGTTGAATTATTAGTATATTTTTCACTTACCATTTGCTACCAGCCCTAGAGCATCTTGATTTCTTTGTTCAAATGTCTGCCATTGCAGTTAGGGTGCATTACACATACTGTAACATAATTAACACTGAGGGTTTTTCAGAAAGTAAAAAGGGTTTCTTTTTCCTCTTTTTAACTCTATACTTGTAGCCATTCCCACACTATGCCATAATAGCCAAACAAAAAAGGAAAAGCACAGGAAGCCAGCTGAACATTCTGGTGGTGTCCGACGCTGGTGTCCGGATCATGTGGTCATTTCCAATGCTCCAGATGATTAACACCTTGTCATCTGACACCCATTCGGACTTGACCTCTCCCAGCTCCTCTTTGCCGTCATCTCTGGATCCCTCCCCATTCTCTCTCATCTTTTGATGATTTTACCAACTATGCTCCTTCTTGCTCCTGTCATCATTCTTAACAACTTCAACATCCACAAAGACAACTGATTTCAACATTTTAGTCTCTCAAATCCTTGGGTTCTTTGCTTCCAATTATGTGTTTACTTCTTCCCACCTCAGCATCTCTTCTGGAGTCTTTAAAACATTCTCCCCTTGACAATCACATCTTTTCCTTCCAGCTCTCCTACCCTGAGTATCCACTCCAGAAATTCTCAGACCTACCCAAGCACCGACTTGACCTTTCTTTCTATCAGCCTTCCCCTTGGGTTTGTGCCTGTTCTTATTTAGTGTAGATTCCGTAGATTGTAAAGCCTTGCAAAGCCAAAACCCTACTTAAGCCCCACTATGCATCTGCTTCCCACCTGCACCCAAGCAGCTCAACAAATGCTCCATCAAATACACAATCAAGCAGACTCATATCTCCTTAAGTTTATACTGAGAAGTCAAATGAATATATTTTCTACTATGTGTGCTTGTTCATTCTCCAAAAGAATAACTTCCTGTATTGTTTCTGTTCATTTCTACTCATTACACACACACATAAAAAAAGTATTTTCTTCTCGCTGCAATCTTTGCAATTACCAGTGACCTGTCTTCACAACCTACTAGAAGAAATACACAATCAGCTAGGCACAGTATTGATTCACTTTACCTGGATGAACCTAGATTAAGAACTTTGCTCTTAGGTACAGTGATGAATCAAGATAGAGAACATGTTTAATAAAAGCATAATTACATTTTTTTTGTTTACCTCAGGCTTTGCAAAAAGGCGAAATGGTTGTCTGGGAAGCTTACAAATAGCTGTGAAGAGAAGAGAAGTGAAAGGCAAGTAGAAAAGGAAAGAGATACCTATTTGAATGTAGAGTTTCAAATAATAGCAAGGAGAGATAAGAAAGCCTTCCTCAGTGATCAATGCAAAGAAATAGAGGAAAACAATAGAATGGGAAAGACTAGAGAGCTCTTCAAGAAAATTAGAGATACCAAAGGAACATTTCATGCAAAGATGGGCACAGTAAAGGACAGAAATGGTATGAACCTAACAGAAGCAGAAGATATTAAGAAGAGGTGGCAAGAATACACAGAAGAACTATACAAAAAAGATCTCATGACCAAGATAACAATGATGGTGTGATCACTCAGCTAGAGCCAGACATCCTGGAATTCGAAGTCAAGTGGGGCTTAGGAAGCAGCACTACGAACAAAGCTAGTGGAGGTGATGGAATTACAGTTGAGCTATTTCAAACCCTAAAAGATGATGCTGTGAAAGTGCTTCACTCAATAGACCAGCAAATTTGGAAAACTCAGCAGTGGCCACAGGACTGGAAAAGGTCAGTTTTCATTCCAATCCCAGAGACAGGCAATGCCAAAGAATGCTCAAACTACCACACAATTACACCCATCTCACATGCTAGCAAAGTAATGCTGAAAATTCTCCAAGCTAGGCTTCAACAGTATGTGAACCATGAACTTCCAGATGTTCAAGCTGGATTTAGAAAAGGCAGAGGAACCAGAGATCAAATTGCCAACATCAGCTGGATCATCAAAAAAGCAACAGAGTTCCAGGAAAACATCTACTTCTGCTTTATTGACTATGCCAAAGCTGTTGACTGTGTGGACAACAACAAACTGTGGAAAATTCTTCAAGAGATGGGAATATCAGACCACCTGACCTGCCTCTTGAGAAATCTGAATGCAGGTCAGCAGGCAACAGTTAGAACCAGACATGGACCAACAGACTGGTTCCAAATAGGAAAAGGAGTATGTCAAGGCTGTATATTGTCACCCTGCTTATTTAACTTATATGCAGAGTACATCATGAGAAACGCTGGGCTGGATGAAACACAAGCCGGAATCAAGATTGCTGGGAGAAATATCAATAACCTCAAATATGCAGATGACACCACCCTTATGGCAGAAGGGGAAGAATAACTAAAGAGCCTCTTGATGAAAGTGAAAGAGGAGAGTGAAAAAGTTGGCTTAAAACTCAAGATTCAGAAATTAAGATGATGGCATCTGATCCCATCACTTCATGACAAATAGATGGGGAAACAGTGGAAACAGTGACAGATTTTATTTTGGGGGGCTCCAAAATCACTGCCAATGGTGAGTGCAGCCATAAAATTAAAAGACACTTGCTCCTTGAAAGAAAAGTTATGACCAACCTGATGTGATGTGAAGTCATTCAGTCATGTTCAACTCTTTACAACCCCATGGACTGTAGCATATCAGGCTCCTCCATCCATGGGATTTTCCCAGCAAGAGTACTGGAGGGAGTTGCCATTTCCTTCTCCAGGGGATCTTCCCAACCCAGGGATCAAACTCAGGTCTCCCACACTGCATGCAGACACTTTACTGTCTGAGCCACCAGGCAAGCCCCCTAGACAGCATATTAAAAAGCAGAGACATTATTTTGCCAACAAAGGTCCATCTAGTCAAAGCTATGGTTTTTCCAGTGGTCATGTATGGATGTGAGAGTTGGACTATAAAGAAAGCTGAGCACAGAAGAATTGATGCTTTTGAACTGTGGTGTTGGAGAAGACTCTTGAGAGTCACTTGGACAGCAAGGAGATCCAACCAGTCCATCCTAAAGGAAATCGGTCCTGAATGTTCACTGGAAGGACTGATGTTGAAGCTGAAACTCCAATACTTTGGCCACCCGATACAAAGAACTGACTCATTTGAAAAGACCCTGATGCTGGGCAAGATTGAAGGCGGGAGGAGTAGGGGATGACTGAGGATGAGACGGTTGGATGGCATCACCAACTCAATGGACATGAGTTTGAATAAACTCCAGGAGTTGGTGATGAACAAGGAGACCTGGCCTGCTGCCGTCCATGGGGTCGCAAAAAGTCGGACACGACTGAGCGACTGAACTGAACTGAACTGTGCTCCTATGTGGTTGAATAAAAAGAAATCCAGCATCATCTGAAAGATCAGTGGCAACTAAAGATGACCCTTATGTCCTTAAAGGTCTGTTCTTGGATCAATCTCTTTGATATTTTATCGATGAAGGTACATAGATGCTAAGAAGTTGGAGAATAAACCTAATATGCTGGATAAAAAAATGTTGAAAAGATTTAATTTCCCAAAACAATGGGCTGAGACAAATAAGATAAAATTTAATAAGGATAAATATAAAATCCTTCATCTTTAAAAACAAATCTTTGATATAAAGCAGGATGGACAGCACTGAATTAACAGAAATAAATCCACAGACTAGGGGATTCCCAGGTGGCTCAGTGGTAAGGAATCCACCTGCCAATACAGGGGACACAGGTTCAATTCCTGGGTTGGGGAGATACCCTGGAGGAGGATAGCAACCCACTCCAGTATTCTTGCCTGAAGAATCCCATGGACAGAAAAGCCTGGCAGGCTGAAGTCCATAGAGGCTGCAGGGTCAGACATGATTGAGCATACATATGCATGCACACATGGAACTGCACAGAGCAGTCTTTCATTAACAAAGAAATACATTAATCACACAAAAATTTATATTCATCACAAAGAAAACAATAGACCAACCATCCTAGGCACAGACTAGACTTCAGCTGAAAAACTAGATTTAATTCTGGGGACTTTATTTCAAGAGAGAGTTATAATGTCTACAGTACACCAAATGAAGGGGAAATAGGGTAATGAAGAATGAAGAGAAGTGAAGTGAAAGTCGCTCAGTCAGACTATACAGTCCATGGGATTCTCCAGGCCAGAATATTGGAATGGGTAGCCTTTCCCTTCCCCAGGGGCTCGTCCCAACCTAGGGATCTAACCCAGGTCTCCCACATTGCATGCAGATTCTTCACCAGCTGAGCCACAAGGGAAGCCCAAGAGTACTGGAGTGGGTAGCCTATCCCTTCTCCAGCAGATCTTCCCAACCCAGGAACTGAACTGGGGTCTCCTGCATTGCAGGGAGATTCTTTACCAACTGAGCTATCAGGGAAGCCCATGGAGACATTTATTAAACACCTCTCTGAGAGCTATATGGATGCATCCTGCACTGACTGAAGGGCAAATCCATGGCTGTCTGACATAGCGAAGTCTGGAGTCCTTCATAAGCAAGCTCAAATCGCAGCTTCGTCAGTGATGCACCTTTTAAACTTGAGTGAATTCCTCCCATCTCCAAGCCTCAGTAACTTGTCTTACCAAAAAAATAAAAATTATGAGATAATCTTATTAACAACTGCCTCACTAAAATGTATGAACACCAAATGAGATAATCCATTTAAAGCGATTTACCCATTCCTGTGAGCATGCTAAGTTGCTTCAGTTGTGTCTGACTCTCAGCGACCCTATGGACCATAGCCCACCAGGCTCCTGTGTCCACGGAATTCTCCAGGTAGGAATACTGGAGTGGGTTTCCATGCCTTCCTTTGGAGAATCTTTCAAACCCAGGGTTGGAGCCTGCATCTCTTTATGTCTCCTGCACCGGCAGGCAGGTTCTTTACCACTAATACCACCTGGGAAGCCCTTGCCCATTCCTAGAAATAAATGTTAAATAAACATTTGTTCTTGGGCAAGGGAAGAGCTGGTAGAACTGGTAGGAGAATAGAGTCCAAAGTTGGTGCTTTCAAAGTTCAGTTGCTTTTTATGTTCAGAAAATTTTGCTCTATTTTATCAGTTAATTTGGGAGAGTTTTTTTGTTGTTGTCGGTTTTTCTTTTGTATGTCTTTATTAAATGTGTTACAATATTGCTTCTGTTGTTTATGTTCTGGTTTTTTGGCCACTACACATGTGGGATCTTAGTCCCCTGGCCAGGGATTGAACCCCTGCATTGGAAGAAGAAGCCCTAACCACAGGACTGCCAGGGAAGGCCTTATTCTTTTTCTCTAATGCAGATGATCTGGTCCCAGTTAGGGGGAAAGTTGAAAAGAACAGTGTGTTGCTGAGCTAGAGCAGAGGTAGAGAAACATCTGAAGGCATCAGGTGTACAGTACCGAGAACCACGAAGTGGTGACAAACACATGGGGTGGGGTGGGGCGGACATCGTCAGGCACTGCTTGGTTTTTCTGTCCCCCAGGGCCTCTTCTGGAAACTTCTGCTTCTATCTGGAGGACATGGTTTTTTCTTTATGAGCGTGGGGTGTCCTTACCTGCCTCACGACGGGGACTGCCTCGTGAGCTTGGGGACAGAACGTGACATCTACGATAGAAACTCAAAGTGGCCCTTTGACTTGAGCCCCGGCCAAGCCAAGAGCCTTTCCGTATGACCGCTCCAGGATCACGCCGCAGTAACTTACCGAGGCAACAAATACGGAGCTTCTGTCATCAACCCTCCGGAGCTGGGCCACAACCAGGGGCCTCCTGCGCTGTGCCTGCTCTCGCCAATGTAATGAGACTGAGTTCGGTTCCAAAGGCAAGGAAAGCGTTCTTCTCGGATCAAAGAGTGAAGACGCGTGAGCTTCCGCTCCAGAGCAGGTGTTCTAGCCGCCCGCCACCGGCAGTTGCTTTGTCTATGGCGTCCTCTACCGCCCGCAGGGGCGGGGTAGTTTGGCCGAGGCGCGCAGGCGCAGCTGTGCCGCTCAAGCTCCTGTCAGGAGGCGGCGCAGCCTCTCTGCACCCCGCTCGCCGCCGCCATTTTGGATGGAGTGCTGTGCGCAGTGTGTGTACAGGAGCCCTAGCTGAGGCCACCATGCAGCTGTTTGGCACCAGGAACGCAGGTCAGAAGGGCCAGGGCGTTCGACCTCTACTCATGGCACCCTGTGAGACTCAGCATAAAAGAAGAGGAAAAAATGATTAGACTTTATTTTGTTGTTGTTGTTCAGCCAGTAAGTGGTGTCTGACTTTTTGCGACCCAGTGAACTACAGCACTCAAGGTTCCCAGGCTCCTTTCACTGCCTCCCAGAGTTTGTGCAAATTCCTGTCCATTGAGTCGGTGATGCCTCTAACCATCTCATCCTCAGTCGGCCCCTTCTCCTGCCCTCATTCTTTCCCAGCATCAGGGTCTTTTCCCAGTGAGTCGGCTCTTTGCATCAGATGGCCAAAGTCTTGAACCTTCTGCTTCAGCATCCTTCCTCCAATGAATATTCAGGTTGATTTCCTTTAGGATTGACTGGTTTGATCTCCTTGCAATCCAGAGAACTCTCAAGAGTATTTTCCAACACCACAGCTCAAAAGCATCAATTCTTCCCCACTCAGCCTTCTTTATAAACACTTTTCTTTTGTTAGCTACATTATATTTTTACTTCCTGGTAATTGTGAATGGGCTTTGCTGGTGTCATCCGAGCTACATCCCTCCTGCTGATGTTAATGATGTTCAGTTCAGTTCCGTCGCTCGGTGGTGTCCGACTCTTTGTGACCCCATGAACCCCAGCACACCAGGCCTCCCTGTCCATTACCAATTCCTGGAGTCCACCCAAACCCATGTCCATTGAGTCGGTGATGCCATTCAGCCATCTCATCCTCTGTCGTCCCCTTCTCCTGCCCTCAGTCTTTCCCAGCATCGGGGTCTTTTCCAATGAGTCAGCTCTTTGCATCAGGTGGCCAGAGTATTAGAGTTTCTCATGCTCTTTTTAGACTTGCCCTGTGGGAGAAAGAAAAGTGCTAGTCACTCCTTCAGGAAGAGCCCAGCTTGCAAAGCTAGCTGACACCTGTCTGTGGTCCCCAGGACCTCCTCTCAAGGGCTGCTGGGCGAGTTTCCACTCTCCCATGTGTCTTCAGCCTCCTGCTGTCTGTTTCAAAAGTGCCTTTTCTGCCTTCTTCTGCCTCCAGCCCACATCACTCACACCATTCTGTCCTTCAGAATCAAGCTTCTCCAAAGAGTGGTCTTCACAGTGCAGTAGATGCAGTAGCATGGACTGTGTAGTGTTTTTCAGGTGTATGATGATATACATTTATCACTGTGTTTCATGCTTGAAAAAGATGAATTGTGAAGTGGACTACTGGGTTCATGAGTTACCTAAAATGCTTTTTTTTCTTTTAATATTTAAATATTTATTCATTTGGCTGTGCCTGGTCTTAGTTACAGCAGGTGGGATCTTTTTTTTTTTCCTCAAGTTGTGCCATTTCTGTACGTGGGTTTTAGTTCCCCAACCAGCAATAGAACTTGGGCCCCCATATATTTTGAGCACAGAGTCTTAGCCACTGGACCACCAGGGGAATCCTCCTGATGTGCTTTTGAAAGTATCAAATAAGGCAAAAGAAACAAAGAGCGTTCCAGTGAGTTGCTGTTGTTTTGTTGCCTGGTCCTTTCTGATCCCCTGGAATGTGGCCCCCTCCCCAGCATTCCATTGAAACTGCTCTGCCAATGTGACCAGTGCCCTTCGGTGTCTGTGCTTGCTTCACTGGAATTCTCTGCAATGTTCAATGGAATTAAGACTCCAGGACTCTTGGCACCCTTTCTTATTTCCTGGACAAACTCTCTCCTTCCTAGTTGGCCTCTTCATCTTTTCCCCCAGAGTGTCTTTTTTTCCTACTTAACCACCTGTCACCGACCTTATGTGCCGCCACTGAAGAAGCTGATCTGCTTGCCTGTGAAGAGGTGCAATGGTGGGAAAGGGGCTTGGAACGGGGACTGGCTGGAGCGGGGCTGGAAATTGTCCTTCCCAAGGCTGCCGCTCCCGCTGTGAGGACAGGAAAGTGGAAGCAGTGAGTACAACTGACCCCCCAACTCAGGGGTTACAGGCACCAACCCTCTGGTCAGTGGAACATTCAAGTGTAACTTTACAGTCAGCCCTCTATGTCCATGGTTCTGCATCTATGGATTCCCCCAGCCCCTATCATGTAGTACTCTAGTAGGTATTTATTGGGGAAGGCGGGGGGCGGGGAAATAGTGTATATATCGGCCCTTGCAGTTCACATCTATGTTGTTCAAGGGTCACCTGTATATAAAATGTGTGGTATATGTTGCTTTTTGATAACTGGATAGAGTCTGAGACTTCCAGATCTCAAAAGATGTAGTCAGGAAGGCATAGAAGGGGAAGAGACTTTACAAGTATAAACATGTGGACCTGGCTTGAGAGGAGGCCTCAGCCTCCTCAGGGGTCTTATCCCCAAAGCAGGCTGGAGTCAGCCTTTTCCGCACCATGACAAAATAACCACATCTTAGTTTATTAAAAAGTCAACTGAGTGCCTGCAAAGGGCACCCTGACTCTTCTCTCCAGATAGATGACCCAGTATAGAATGGAAGCAGGAGATTGTCTCTTCCTTTCCTCCTGCTCCTACCTTAAGTTCAGAACAAACAATCAGTTTTCAATTTTCCTTTCCTGCCCAACCCCTCCAATCTCCAGATTGAAATCAGTGGGAGAAGATACATGCATCAGGTCGTTTCACAGGGAGGGAAGCAAGGCAGGAGAGAACCCGGGGGGGAAATGCTTCTTTTAACTCAGAATGCTGGTCTAGTCTCTAGCTTTCCTACCAGAGGCCTCTCCTCATGTCTTGTGAGGCCTGAGAAGGATGGAGGACTGAGAGGCAGGGGAGGAGGATAAAGGAATCTCCATTTGCACGGTTCCAGAAGTCCATCCTGAGGGTCCACTCAGTCAGTGGCCTGTCTCCAGGGCCTGCTCCTCTCCTTTCACCAGGTAATTCCCACCCTCTCCAGAGGCCACCCCAGGCTGTGCTGTGTTGCTCTGCCTGAGTGTGGACTTAGGCACACTTGAGGACTCAACTAACGCTTGATGGCAATTAATGGAAGACTTGCAAAATAGCACAATTTGAAGTGGAAAAAAGATGAATGTCTTGGCCCATTTGGGCAGTTGTAACAGAACACCACAAACTGAGTGACTTCAAATTTTTCACAATTCTGGAGTCTGGGAATCCTAGATCAGGGTATCTGGTTAGGGCCTACTGCCTGATTTGCAGATGGCTGTCAGAGACACACAAACATTCATTCTGTAGCTATGAGTCTTTTTCTCAGCGTCTGCATGTTCCAGACCCTCCAAATGGGTCCTTGTAGTTACATCTTTTCTCTGACTCTGGCATGATGCTAAATCTTGCCCCTTACATGGGCAGTGGGCATCTCCTTGACAAATGTCCCTCCTGCATAGTGTCTAGTTTCTGACATGCAGAAATGGACAAAGACTTCCTGATAGATATGAGTTGGATAAATGGAGAGATCCGCTGTGTTCTCAGGTGGGAATACTGAATCTTTTAAAGATAATGACCCTATTATTTTAAAGGGTTAACATAATTACAATTTTAAAATCCCAGCAGATTTTTGGAACTTCATAAATTGATTTGACTGCAAATTATTGAAAAAATAGGCAAGAATTGCTTGAAAAAGATGAATTATGAAGTGAACTACTGAGTTTCAAAATCCCTTTTAGAGAAAGCTAGTGATGATGAGGATGATAAACTATCATTTGTTGAGAGCTTGTGATGTGCTGGGCATTATGCTAACCACTTTGTGCACATTATTTTCCTTCTGTTCTAACTGTAGTGCTGTGAAATAGGCACTGTTATTATCCATATTTTACAGAAGTGACAGAATTAAAGTGGTTGTTCAAGATCAGTAACTTGTTCAGGATCAAACAGCTAATCCGGGTCTGCCTGATTCCTAGGCTTATCACTTCACTCCTCTTCACTGACATGGAACCCACATGCTGCTGATGAAGGAGCAGGCAGATGGAGCAATAAAATAAAACAGAGTGCTCAGGGTAATTTTCTTAAAAACTATGAAGTTAAAAATTATGAAATAAAACACAAGGAAAAGGTCTATGAAAGTAACCATGCAAAAATTGAAGCCTATATTGTTGCAAACACATACACATAGTATACATAGAAGTGAAGGCTTGAAAAACCAAAATGGCAGCAAATATAACAAAGAGTTGGAATGGGGTCAAAGTTAGAATTGCAGTCCACAGCTGGAAAAGAAAAGCAAATGCAAGCAGAAGGGAGTCAAGGGTGAAAGAAAGTCTGGAAACAGTTGGAGTCAATTTCTAACTCATTATCAGCTGCCCTCTTGACCTGTGTGGCTGAACACATCAAAGATAAACCAGATGTGTGAGAAGTCATATTAAAACAGTAGCCACTCATTTTTACCCACTAAACTATCTCCCCTTCTAGAGTTCTACAGCCCCAACCCAGAACAGAAGAGAGACCCCCAAAGGATTGCCATCCTCACGTCTGAAAGTGCTCAGTCCCTCAGTCATGTCTAACTCTTTATGACCCTATGGATTATAGCTCGCCAGACTCTTCTGTCCATGGGATTTCCCAGGCAAAAATTCTGGAGTGGGTTGCCATTTCCTTCTCCAAGGAGTCTTCCCAGCCCAGGGAGTGAACTGGTGTCCCCTGCATTTGGAAAAATTATCCTTTAACTTTGTCACTTATTATTACTATATATAATATATTTATATTATTATTGTCACTTATCCTTTAACAAGTTATTATTATTTGTCCTTTGACAGACTATGGTATATTTATCCAGTGATTTTCCTTTATTCAACTTAAGGAGAAGTTGTGTGTTTGTTCAGTATCAGGATCTGAAGAGGGTTTTGTTTTGTTTTAGAGACTGTGTTTTTGAAACTGAAGTGTTGCTCTGCATGGTGAGGCCTGAGCCCCAGCATGGACTGGGGATGGAGCAAGCTGTTAGTCTGCTGTGCAAGCTGTTAGTCCAGGAGGACAGGTCTGACTTGACCCAGCCACCCTCCAGAGGTGTAATGACGTGGGCGGATGGGGAGCAGTGGGGAGCCATCCCTGCTGGGCTCCAGTGGTTGGCTTTTGCTGCTGTCTGGGGTGTAGCTAGGGCAGCCTGACCACTGTCAGCACAACCCCGCTATCAGCATCTCTTAAGCAGGTATCACCTCTGCACCCCACGGGCTGATTGATGGCCGGCCTTCTCTCTTCTGGTGTCTGGGGTTTCCCAGAGCTCATTGGGTATCCTGTGCACCCATTTCCTGGGTGAGGTCTCTCCACTGCTTGTGTTGAAATGGGGGCAGTTTGCTCGCATTACAGCTATACAGTCTAAAAACGACAAAGTATTTTCCACTTGTTCACAGTGACATCCCTAATTTTTCAGGGCTGATAGAGGAGTTCCTCTTTAAAAAATAATAATTCTTTGCCAGTTTCAGTGGGATTGGGGAAAAAACAAGGCAAATCAGTGAAATCAAATAATTGTCAATCTCATTGTTTCTAAGGTTTAACTTGTATAAATAGCGATGATATCATCTTCGTATTTGTATGATTTTTTTTTGGCTGCTGTTCCCTGTGTGGTTAATGCTGTGTGACCACTATCAGCAGGAGCCCACTGCTGACCTATGTCAGTGAATATCAGGGTAAAATTGAAGCAAAATCTCCTTCGTCCCATAGGGGAATTACTGGTCCATGTATATTGTCATATTTATGTCTCTTAATATGTAATTGCTAAATTGCTTTTTCTAAAAGGTCAGTTCCTTTTGCAGTGCCTTCAGTGACAGATGAAGATGTGAAATGTCAAGACTCTAGTTCATCGTGAACATTTTTCCTCCCTAATTTGGTAGCTAAAATAGTACCCACTGCTTATTTTAATTTGTCTTTCTTTTATTCTTTTGAGGAAGAATCTGTTATCTTCACATTAGCTGCAAGGATGCTAGCAAACTCCCTTGCTTGCTGGTTTCACCTGTTCCATTTTACTTAAATTGAAATAGCTTCAGTTCTCTTGGGTGATGGAAACCTGGTGTCCACTGTGACAGGTCTGAAGATCTGATATTTTTCATCTGTCGATTCTTACTCATATTTTTCAAATCAGTGGAATCCTCTGTTTCTCCCATGTCTTACTTCATGTGACTGTTGTCACTCTGTTTCCCTTTTTCCATCTCCCTAAAACACTCTTCATACCAGGGGCAGCAAAAGGCACGGTGGACGTTTTGCAAGTAAACAAAACATCTTAGCATGGCAAACAACCTAAAGATTAAATGTAAGTTATCTCCATCATAAACGGGCACAGCCATTCCTGTTCCTGGGAACGTGCCCCTGGTCCCTTGCATTCTTGGATCCTGGCTTCCTTCATCTGGCTGACCTGTCTCTTCCTGACCACACCTTGTCCACTTCCCCTTCTAGAGCCCTCAGTCCGGGCTGGGCTTCTTGCCTTGTGTTTCTCTGAGGTTTGTAGTCCCCTTCTCACTTCCACTTAGCCATATAGATTATTATTATACTATAATAAAATATTATTATTTTTTAATAACCTAGAATGGCCCACTTATCACTTGTTTATCTACTGATGTCCTAATGTTTCTCTTACTGGTTAATACCCTTTTATGGTTCACTTAAAAATTCCTGAATTAAGAAAAAAATCATAATTAACAGATGTTCTCTCCACAATAAACAGAAGGTACTATTTCTTAGTTTCCAAAGAAAATTACTTTTTCCTAGAAGAATCAATAAATCTTTCAAAAGATTATTACATATATGGCTTCAAGCTACAAAACAGAAACTCAAATCTCATTTTATATGTGTATATATATATCAGAAGAAATTTTCCATAGTTGTGTTTGTTTATCTCTGGCTGATCTTGGTAATCAATACCACATTGTTACCCATAAAAATTACAATAAATAGTCAACATCTGAACTTTAATAGGCAAAACAAACATCTTTGTTTTGATTATTAGACATATTTTATTTTGAACCTTATTCTGAATAATTTGAAAATCATCTAATTTTAGAAACTTCTCTTTAAAACTCAAATATCTGGCTGTGTCTTTCCAGAAGTTAACCTCATCTTGCTGTTTATTGTATCTCAGATGAAAAGAGGTAGATTTTTAGAGAATGCAGTTCATTGTTATTGTTGTTCATTCATTCAGATGTGTCCAACTCTTTGCAACCCATGGACTACAGCACCCCAGGCTTCCCTGTACTTCACTATCTCCTGGAGTTTGCTCAAATTCATGTCCATTGTGTCAAGGATGCCATCCAACCATCTCATCCTCTGTTGCCTCCTTCTCATACTGCCCTCAATCTTTCCCAGCATAAGGGTCTTTACCAATGAGTCGGCTCTTCACATCAGGTGGTCAAAGTATTGGAGCTTCAGCTTCAACATCAGTCCTTCCAGTGAATATTCAGGACTGATTTCCTTTAGGATTGACTGGTTTGATCGCCTTGCTGTCCAAGGGACTCTCGAGAGTCTTCTCCAACACCATAGTTCAAAAGCATCAATTCTTTAACCCTCAGCCTTCTTTATGGTTCAACTCTCAAATCTGCCATAGCTTTGACCTAGACAGACCTTTGTTGGCAAAGTGGTTTCTCTGCTTTTTATGCTGTCTAGGAAATGGCAACCCACTCCAGTGTTCTTGCCTGGAGAATCCCAGAGATGGCAGAGTCTGGTGGGCTGCCATCTGTGGGGTCACACAGAGTCGGACACTGCTGAAGCAACAGCAGCAGGTTTGTCATAACTTTTCTTCCAAGGAGCAAGCATCTTATAATTTCATGGCTGCAGTCATACTGTCCACAGTGATTTTGGAGCCCAAGAAAAGAAAATATGTCACTGTTTCCACTTTTCATAGCCAGTGCAAATTAATAATAAATGCTCATATCCTTTGCCAGCATTTCTCAAATATACATACAGTGACCCTTTGAGGAAAGCAAAAGTGCTCTTTAAGAAAAAAAAAAAACTTCAAGAATGATGCACAAAGGCAGACTATAAAGAATCAATTGGGGAATAAAAATAAATAGTATATAAGTGCCATAAATATAGATATTTAAATGTATTTTATAAATAAAAAATCAAATCAAAATAAAGGGGTTGTCATGTCAAGAACTTGAAGGTGGAAGTAATTCTCTGCCACCAAATCTAGCACTGGGCTTCAGTCAGAGGGTTAATGTGCATCTCCTGAGCAATTAGCAGGCTGCAGAAGAATAAGGAGGCTTCACATGCCATCTCCGAATGGGGATTAATGAATTCCAGCCTTTTCTGGAGAGGTCCCTCATACCATCCTAGGCGGAAGATTCACCAACTGACTGTTCTTCATGAGACTCTCTCCAGCAGACAGCCTGCCAAGACACAGCACACCTCTTACCTGTCAAACCTTTCAGCTCCTTGCTTCTGCTGTGTGTACAGGAGTAATTCATAGAAACTGAACAGACCTGCCAAATATCTCCAGTAACTTTGAAGTGCTGAGAAGGAAACAATAGATCTTAAAAATATAGGTGGTATTTTCATGTTTTCTTTACCTTTGGTGGCCAAGTCATTCAAAGTGAAGAAAAGAATGATGATAAAGAAGTGAAAACTTGGTTTTATGGCTGCTGTCAGGGAAAGGGATTTGCTAAACATGCGCTCCACCACCACACACTATACTGAAATGGGTATGAGTTTGCTTTTCTAGATTACAGCTCAAACTTCCCAAACAATGGGTCTTAATAAAGGACAGAAAATGATTATCCTGAAGACCAGGGGAAAAAGCATTTTTCCCTGCTTTCATCCAAATATACAAAGGCTAATTATGTGATTAGGAATGCTCGTGAATCAATTTGGATGAATTATTTTTGTAATCTTTGGTATCTGAAGCCATACAAACTTGTGAGAAGATAAATAAAAGTGTAGTTAGTATTCTTATTGTTGGTCAATATATTCTTTGTTTCTGAGCCTGCAACAAAGGATGTTGAGATCCCAGCATCCACTGTATCATCTCCCACATCTTGGTCTTTGCCAGGTCAATGGGAGGCTTTTCCTCCCTTGCTGAGTGTGTGATGTTGTGGGGGCGATGTCAGGTGTGGGGGTGTGAGGCACACAGAAAACAGGTTTGTCTCCTGCTGTCTTTAGCACTTAGTACAGTTCCAGGATCTACTTTCTATGGATATGGTGAGGATGCGTGGGATAATGGGAAGAATTATATAACATTGTGGGGAAAAAAAACAAAACAAAACCCTATTTCAGGGGTCAGATGAGATGGTTTCAAATTCCTTCAATTCCTAACATTACAACTTGGCAAATCACTTAACCTCTCTGTACCTCCAGTTCTTCAGCTGCAAAATAAGAATGATCATAATAGTCTCTTGTTTTGAAATGTTGTCTCCATACCAAAAAATAGGATAAGTCCAAATTCCTTATCAGTGCGTATAAACTTCATATTTTGGCCTCAGACTAACCACTGCTGGCTCTTAAAACCTCCTAATGCACCTTCTTCTCCTAGCATATGACCTATTCCTGTAGGCCCATAGGGTAGAGGAGGATCCCTTAATAGCTTGTACCTGTTAGACAAGGTTGCTCTTTATCTTTCTGCCTTATAAACTCCTTCTCACTCTTACTGTTGTTGTTCAGTTGCTAAGTCATGTCTGACTCTTTGCAACCCCTTCACTCTTATGTTTCTCTCAAAATCTCTTCCTGTTTCTGATGTCTCTGCTTCATGGGATTGAGATGGATCCACTCCTCTGAGTGCACAGTGAACTCTGAGTTTCCTGCTGTCTACCAAACATCTGTTTTACACTCTTTATGCTTTAACTTGTTAGCATCTTGAGAGCAAAATATGTTTAATTTATCTTGTCTACCATCTCTGGCACTGTAATGGTACATAATGGGCTAGCATTTAGTGTTGAGTGAATTAAGTTCTTCCTTACGTGTTTTTTAACATGTTTTCTTAAAAGTTAAACAATGTGACTAATAGTCTTATGTAAGAGTTTATACAGTAGCTCAGTTTAATCAATGAGTGAAGTGAATGAATCTTCTTACTATTGAACATCTTCACTGATGTTCAGTTCTATACCTTGAGGCAGATTGAGTCTCACTTAGCTCGTAGAAGAAGAGACACAAATAGCCAGTAAGCATATGAAGGAAAATGTTCAACTGAACTAATAAAGAAGTTAAAGTATAACAACAAGATACAACAAGAAAACCCAATAGAATAGGCAAAAAAAAAAAAAAAAAGATATATAATTCTGGCTAAGGTGCTGTGAAGCAAACTCTAATACATTGCAGGTGGGAATACTGGTCTAACATTTCTGTAAAGCAACCTGATAATATGTGTAAAGAATCTTACAAATCTTATCTGTTCTGCATAGGCAACTTCTAAAAATCTCTCACAAGGAAATAAATAAAAGTGATGACAAAGTTCTGTGCCTGTCGGCACTCTGCATATAATAACAAAATTTGGAAACAATTCAACTGGGAAGAGTTAAACAAGTTATAATATGTCCATGCAATAAATGTTATGTAGCCACTGAAAATTATGAGTATCTAGAGTCAGTAATTGGAGAAGACAATGGCACCCCACTCCAATACTCTTGCCTGGAAAATCCCATGGCCGGAGGAGCCTGATAGACTGCAGTCCATGGGATCGCTAAGAGTCGGACGCGACTGAGCGACTTCACTTTCACTTTTCACTTTCATGCATTGGAGAAGGAAATGGCAACCCACTCCAGTGTTCTTGCCTGGAGAATCCCAGGGACGGTGGAGCCTGGTGGGTTTCCGTCTATGGGGTCGCACAGCATCAGACACGACTGAAGCGACTTAGCAGCAGCAGCAGCAGAGTCAGTAATACTGTTGAGAAATGTTGAGGATTGCTAGGGCATCATGAACTTTAGCACTAGGATGATGGCGCATAAGCAGTCTGTAATGGCAACAGCACTTCTGTTGGGTATCTTTTATTTTTTTTCTGTACTACATTTTTCCTGTCTAGTTTCAATGTTATTTAATGAACAAATATTTTGTTTAAAAATTAAAGCATTCGTTTAAATCAAAAAAAAAAAAAAAAACCTGAGCTTATCAGAGAGCTGCAATCATGGCCTCAAGTGATTTCTTCCATAAATGGATCCTCTAGCCATTTTCCCTTTAAGAGCATCCCTCAGGGAAGGGCTCACTAACATTTAAGCTGAACTTTGAAGAATCAGAAGGAGTTTGTTAGGCAAGAAAGTGAAAAGGCATTCCAGGCAAGGGAGTGAATGGCCTTGGCATAGGAGATGGGATATCTTTTGAGATCAGTCTTTAGGTATTGCACAGTGGGATACGAGAGATGGGTCTGGTATTGACAACAGGTTCATGGGATGTAGGGCACTGGGCTCTGTGCTAGGGAGTTTGGACTTAAGCCTGCTGCTTGAGAAGAGCCTGTGGCTGAGGAGTTCTGCTCATATGTATATACCCAACTAAACTGCACACATACACTCACCAAAAGACACAACTGTGGATGTGCATGGAGCCACTGTTTGCAGTGGTCACAAACTGGAGCAGTCCAGCTGGTCATATGTGAGGGATGATGGATGAATCTTGATGTAGTCTTCGGTGGTGGAAAACAGCGAGACTGGATGAGGTTTAGTTGCAAAATGTAGTTGAACTTTGCAGTTTTGGTGTTGAGTGAGGAAGGCTACTCACATAAGGGAATACGTGTGTGATTCCATTTGTGCAGAGAAAAAGAACAGGTCAAAGACACGTACACTCTTGTAAGTCACCATGATGATTGCCCTTGTGGCAGGGGGCAGTGATAGAGTCATTTCCTAGGTAGGTTGATAGGAAGTCTAGGGGTCCCCAAGAAGAGAGAGGTCTGGAATACTCAAGGAGGAAGAAAGGACAAGCATTTTTCAGCTGCAATGGACCACGCAGAAGCATGGCCATGAGGAGCTACCCCTGCCCAAAGTCAGGGGTGGCGACTGAGAGCGCCAGGCTGCAACAGCGCAGGAGCGGTGCAGAGGAGCTTCCCCACGTCTGAGGTCAGGGGAAGCGGCCGAGAGGAACTTCCCCACGTCCGAGGTCAGGGACGGTGGGCCGAGAGGAGCTACCACACACCCGAGGTGAGGGGCGATGGCCGAGAGGAGCTACCCCACCTCCAAGGAGCAGCTGCTGCGCAGATGCAGGAGGGCCGAGAGGAGCTACTGCATGCTCAAGGTCAGGAGGGGCGGCCCTGAGAAGATACCCCTCGTCCAAGGTAAGGAGCAGCGGCTGCACTTTGCTAGAGCAGCCATGAAGAGATACCCCACATCCAAGGTAAGAGAAACCCAAGTAAGACGGTAGGTGTTGTGAGAGGGCATCAGAGGGCAGACACACTAAAACCATAATCACAGAAAACTAGCCAACTCTGATCATAGGACCACAGTCTTGTCTAACTCAATGAAACTAAGCCATGCCGTGTGGAGCCACCCAAGACGGTCTGGTCATGGTGGAGAGGTCTGACAGAATGTGGTCCACTGGAGAAGGGAATGGCAAACCACTTCGGAATTCTTGCCTTGAGAACCCCATGAACAGTTCAGTTCAGTTCAGTTGCTCAGTTGTGTCCGACTCTGTGCGACCCCATGAATCGCAGCACACCAGGCCTCCCTGTCCATCACAAACTCCCAGAGTTTACTCAAACTCATGCCCATCAAGTCAGTGATGCCATCCAGCCATCTCATCCTCTGTTGTCCCCTTCTCCTCCTACCCCCAATCCCTCCCAGCATCAGGGTCTTTTCCAATGAGTCAACTCTTTCCATGAGGTGGCCAAAGTATTGGAGTTTCAGCTTCATCATCAGTCCTTCCAATGAACACCTAGGACTGATCTCCTTTAGGATAGACTGGTTGGATCTCCTTGCAGTCCAAGGGACTCTCAAGAGTCTTCTCCAACACCATAGTTCAAAAGCATCAATTATTCGGCGCTCAGCTTTCTTCACAGTCCAACTCTCACATCCATACATGACCACTGGAAAAACCATAGCCTTGACTAGACAGACCTTTGTTGGCAAAGTAACGTCTCTGCTTTTTAATATGCTATCTAGGTTGGTCATAACTTTCCTTCCAAGGAGTAAGCACCTTTTAATTTCATGGCTGCAGTCACCATCTGTGGTGATTTTGGAGCCCCCAAAAATAAAGTCAGCCACTGTTTCCACTGTTTCCCCATCTATTTCCCATGAGGTGATGGGACCAGATGCCATGATCTTAGTTTTCTGAATGTTAAGCTTTAAGCCAACTTTTTCAGTCTCCTCTTTCACTTTCATCAAGAGGCTTTTTAGTTCCTCTTCACTTTCTGCCATAAGGGTGGTGTCATCTGCTTATCTGAGGTTATTGATATTTCTCCCGGCAATCTTGATTCCAGCTTGTGCTTCCTCCAGCCCAGCATTTCTCATGATGTACTCTGCATATAAGTTAAATAAGCAGGGTGACAATATACAGCCTTGACATACTCTTTTTCCTATTTGGAACCAGTCTGTTGTTCCATGTCTAGTTCTAACTGTTGCTTCCTGACCTGCATACAGGCTTCTCAAGAGGCAGGTCAGGTGGTCTGGTATTCCCATCTCTTTCAGAATTTTCCACAGTTTATTGTGATCCACACAGCCGAAGGCTTTGGCATAGTCAATAAAGCAGAAATAGATGTTTTTCTGGAACTCTCTTGCTTTTTCGATGATCCAGCGGATACTGACAATTTGATCTCTGGTTCCTCTGCCTTTTCTAAAACCAGCTTGAACATCTGGAAGTTCTTGGTTCACGTTTTGCTGAAGCCCAGCTTGGAGAATTTTGAGCATTACTTTACTAGCGTGTGAGATGAGTGCAATTGTGTGGTAGTTTGAGCATTCTTTGGGAATGAACAGTAGGAAAAGGCAAATTGATAGGCTACTGAAAGAGAAACTACCCAGGTCGGTAGGTGCCCAGTGTGCTAATAGAGATCAGTGGAGAAATAACTCCAGAAAGAATGAAGGGATGGAGCCAAAGCAAAAACAATACCCAGTTGTGGATGTGACTGGTGATAGAAGCAAGGTCTGATGCTGTAAAGAGCAATATTGCATAGGAACCTGGAATGTTAGGTCCATGAATCAAGGCAAATTGGAAGTGGTCAAATAGGAGATGGCAAGAGTGAATGTTGACATTCTAGGAATCAGCGAACTAAAATGGACTGGAATGGGTGAATTTAACTCAGATGACCATTATATCTACTACTGTGGGCAGGAATCCCTTAGAAGAAATGGAGTAGCCATCATGGTCACCAAAAGAGTCTAAAATGCAGTACTTGGATGCAATCTCACAAAAATGACAGAATGTTCTCTGTTCATTTCCAAGGCAAACCATTCAATATCACAGTAATCCAAGCCTATGCCCCAACCAGTAATGCTGAAGAAGCTGAAGTTGAACGGTTCTATGAAGACCTACAAGACCTTTTAGAACTAACACCCAAAAAAGATGTCCTTCTCATTACAGGGGACTGGAATGAAAAAGTAGGAAGTCAAAAAACACCTGGAGTTGTTATAGCCATGCGTTCCGGGAAACAAACTCACTCAGAAGGACAATGCAGATAGTTGAGTGCAGTTTATTACACCGGCGGGCCCAAGGCAGAGTCTCCTCTTAGCCAAGGACCCCGACCAGCATTTGTGAAAATCATTTATACCCCATGTGTACTTGTCCAAACCCACCACCCCAAATCCCTTGAGGCTTACAAAGGAAGGGTAAATACAACCACAATAACCCCGTCATTCACGTGTTATGTGTTCAAACAGTTAATAATCAATAAGCCCTGTTACATTCCAACCAGTTAATAACCGATAAGCCTGTGGTTACATTTCGATAGATACTGTCCAGAGGCAGGGGTGATTAGTGTCTTCAAGATTCCCCTGCCCAGAGTGGGATCTTATCCTTCCATTGTCATTCCCACAGGGCTCTTCAAGATTCCCCTGCCCAGAGGGGGGTCTTATCCTTCCATTGTCATTCCCACAGGCGCTCTTCAAGATTCCCCTGCCCAGAGGGGGGTCTTATCCTTCCATTGTCATTCCCACAGGCGCTAAGCACAGAGTTCAGAGTCCACTGGAGAGGTGGCCGAGCACGACCAGCACGGACAGGCCTGAGATGGGGTCCAGGCCCTATGAATTCCTTCTTCAGAGTAACAGGCAAATTTGGCCTTGGAATATGGAATGAAGCAGGGCAAAGGCTAATAGAGTTTTGCCAAGAGAACACACTGATCATAGCAAACACCCTCTTCCAACAACACAAGAGAAGACTCTACACATGGACATCACCAGATGGTCAACACCGAAATCAGATTGATTATATTCTTTGCAGCCAAAGGTGGAGAAGCTCTATACAGTCAGCAAAAACAAGACTGGGAGCTGACTGTGGCTCAGATCATGAATGCATTATTGCCAAATTCAGACATTCTTTAGGATTATATGACAGTAAAGTATCCTGCCTGAGGACAGTCTCTGGATTAAACCTTCTGGCTAATCCTGTTATCTTAAAATGTAAATTATGGGAGTAGGTCTGGTCTTTACAAGGATTATATAACAATAATGTATCCTACCTGAGGACAGTCTCTGGATTAAACCTTCTGGCTAATTCTGTTATCTTAAAATGTAAATTATGGGAGTAGGTCTGGTGAGGTCTTTACAACCTCCAGACATTCTGTGGATTCATTGGAGAGTATATAACTCCATTGCTAACACTAGCAAGTGGGTACTCTTTTTACCCCCTTCTGATGCCTATGTCAGAAGCTTTCTCTATCTCCTTTATACTTATTAAAACTTTATTACACAAAAGCTCTGAGCAATCAAGTCTCTGGCCCTGGATTGAATTCTTCTCCTCCAGAGGCCAAGAACCCCAGTGTCTTTTTGTGGATTCAGCAACAACCTTTCAATAGGAGGGAGACACTAGGAGGGGCTGTCTTTGGTGCAGTGTGCAGTTTCATAAGCCGTGTTTGCAGATCACGAGTGCATCCACTATGTGAATATATATTCAGCCGTACAATTAAGTTTTGCATACTTTTCTGCATGACACATTTCCACAGTATTTACAAAAATAAAATACGATAAAATAAAACCAACTCTGGTAGAACTTTCCTTTCCTGCTTCTCCACTGCAACATGCATAGTTGGAAGCCCTTGCTTTCTGACTACCAAGGTCTGGAGGAATTGAACAGCTGTCTTCTGCCTTCCTAGCTCCCTTTGTAGTCAGTCAAAGAACCCCAACCACTCAGGGCTCCAAGTGATTGCTCTGGCTTCTACTTAATCAATATATTAGCTTGGGGAGGAAAGCATTCAAGTTTACCTTAAACCTGAGATAATGACTGGTCTAATCCAGGAAAATCTACAGCTGCTTATCTGGTTTTAGACTTCCTTGTTCATACACAAATTTTGACTCTGTCCCTGAGGATTGATACTGTGACGAATCGCACCCCTCACGCAGTCCAAATTACAGTGCCTGGGGTTCATCATCAGGCCAGACTTCTATATATATTGCCAAGTAATCCAGATGTTTTTTTCCTATTTCAGTTTAAAAGTTGTAATGTTTTCTACATACATATTCATAATGGATTCAATTTCAAGCAGAAATTATGGACCAGCCCCTGCAAGGTGGTTGGAGAATATCTTACCCAGAAAGGAAATACGTTAAGGTCATGAAAGCCCTTTGGAGCATCCAAGTCTTGGCTCCATTTTTTTGGACTTCCTTCCACTTTCCAGAATCCTTCCTTCAGATATGTTCTTTAGATAAGGTGGCCTGTGATGACCTCAACACACCCTGATGGTTCCTCCAGATAATATGTCCTCAACACAGAGGAGCCATGTGGTTTATTGAGAGCACATGTTCCCCACTGTCATCACTCAAGCTGCTGGCTGCTCCATGTGCCAAAGCCACGAGCAATACCAAAGCTGTTGAGCCAGAGAAATTGCTCCCCAATATCGACTTGCCAACTCTCCTCTCAATAATATATAGAGGTCTTCATGTGCTCATGAATTCACTCACTCAGTCCCTCCAACATTTCTTGAACATCTATTGTAGCCAAGCATGTAGTAGTAGGTACTGGGGATAGATAATGAAGAAAATGGTCACAAACCTTGGCCTTGAGGAGCTTCCATTCTAAAAAAGACGAGACTGGCAACAAAGAAGTAGATATGTGAAAGGATTGTGGGTGGAGAGAGGGCTGGGAAAAGAGAAAGCCAAGAGAGGGGAGATGGCAGGTGGACCTGAATATTTTGGGTAACCCAATCAGCAGGGCCTCTCTGAGCATGGACCTGAGTGAAGGAAGCTTTAACTCCACCAAGTTCTGGGGAAAGAACATTCTGTGAAGGGAAATAGCCACAGAGATGCACCCCAAGAAAAAGAATCAGCTTTGCTCATTCACCATGGAGCTCAGATAACTGGCTTTAAATATCTGCCAAAGAAGAGTCAAAGCCTGGTTAAACTGGTACAAAGCAAGGAAGTCCTTAGGGGCTTCCCAGGTGGCTCAGTGGTAAAGAACCCACCCGCCAATGCAAGAGATGCAGGTTTGACTCCTGGATCAAACAACACAACAACACAACAATTTCCTTGGATTGCCAAGGAAATGGCAATCCACTCCAGTATTCTTGCCTGAGAAATCCCATGGACAGAGGAACCTGGTGGGCTGCAGTTCATGGGGTCTCATAAAGTCAGACAGGACTTAGTAACTAAACAATAACAAGCAAGTCCTTTCCTGATTCTCCTGTTTTTCTGTGGCTTCCACTTAAACCTTGGAGGGGTCAGAGGCCATACCAGGGACTAGGTATGTAGATGTGCAAGGAGAATACATTCTAGACAATGAAACAGAGGAGGGGTTGGTGGGTGATGTCCTACAAAGCATGACCTGGCAGTGTGTGCTGCTTCTCTCTGCTGCTCTTATGGGCTGAATTGTCTGCCCCACCCCACCCCCATTCATATATTGAGGCTTTAACCCCCAGTCCCTCAGAATGTGACTATTTGGAGACAGGGCCTTTAAAGAGGCAATTAAGGTTAAATGAGGTCTTGAGGTGAGCCCTGATTGAATATAGCAGGTGTTCACATAAAAAGAGGAGATTTGGTCATAGATATGTATGGATAGAAGACCAAATGAGCACAGAGGAAGACGGCCATCTATAAGCCAAGGAAAGGAGCCTGAGAAGAAATCAACCCACCTTGATCTCGAATTTCTACCCTCCAGAATTGCAAGAAAATAAATTTCCATTTTTTAAGCCACCCAGTCTGAGGTGTTTTCCTAGGGCAGCCCTAGCAAAAATAATACAGTTGCCCATTATTGTTTAGACTTGGGAAATGACTTAAGACATTGGAGAACTACCTTGTAAACCAATCTTAGTATCCTACAATGTTCCGGAACTTTATTGGTAAGTCAGTCCAATAAGTCTCAACTATAGTTATCTTCCAAGATCAGTTGAAAAATCTTTAATCAGAGGGTAAAACAAATGGAGTGCCAAAAATGTCAACTTTTGAAGATTTTAGTGAATTGACTTTGTTGAAAACAACACATTTTCTGGCTTTTCCTCTATTAAAGCCAAGGAGGAATTAAATTGAACAGATTAAAATTAAATCCAGTTATGCCCTGGATTTAATTTTGAAAGTTTATGAGTTTTGGAACATCTTGACTTGTAGGAAGAGCCTTTTGATGAAGCCCCTTTGTATTTAATTGGATACATTTATATGCTATCAGGATTAAATGAAATAGAGGAGGCCTGCAAATTTTTAGCCTCTAAATTTGGCAAAACAATAGTAATTATAAAGGCAACTTATGTAATGAGTTTTATTTTTTAAAATGTGATTTAAAACCATCAACAAAATGAAAATTTGGGGGAGTGGATGGGAAAATATTTACAAACCCTATATCTAATAAAGGGCTAATATCTTAAAGATATAATGAACTCCTACAACTCATTTTGAAAAAAATTTAATTGAAAAATAGGCAGAAAATCTGAATAGACATTTTTTTCAAAGAGGACATCCAAATGGCCAAAATGTACATGAAAAGATGCTCAGCATCACTAATCATCAAGGAAACGCAAATCAACAACCACTGTGAAATATCACCTCACACCTGTTAAAATGACCATAACAAAAAAGCAAGAAATAGCAAGTGTTAGCAGGATGTGATGAGAAAGGAACTCTCATACACTGTTGTAAATTGGTGCAACCATCAGGGAAAACAGCATGGAGTTTCCTCAAAAATTAAAAATAGAACTACCATGTAAGCCAGCGATTCATATCTGGGCATTTATTCAAAGAAAACAAAAACACGAATTCAAAAATATTTAGGTACTCCCACATTCATTGCAGTTTTACTTATAATAACCAAGACATGTAAAGACTTTATGTGACCACCTTTGGATGAATAAATACAGGAAATATGATACATATACACACACAATGGATTATATTCAGCCATAAAAAAATTGAAATATTGCCATTATTTCACAACATGGATGGACTTTCACAGTATTACACGAAGTGAAGTAAGTCAGATAGAGACAGACAAATACCATATAATCTCACTCATATGTGAAATGCAAAAACAAAGAAACTGAGCTCATAGATACAGAAAACAAATCAGTAGTTGCCAGAGGCAGGGAGGGAGTAAGGGCTGAAATGAGTAAAAATGTCAAAAGGTACAAATCTCTAGTTATAAAAAAAATAAGTCATGAAGATGGACACCACATTGACTGTGGTTAATAGTTCTGTGTTGTGTATTTAAAAGTTGCTGGGAGAACAAATCTTAAAGTTTTTATCACAAGAAAAAAAAGTTTGTAACTGTGCATGGTGATGTATAACTAGACTTAGTGTGGTGATAATTTCACAATATATACAAATATCAAATCATTATGTTGTACACCCCAAACTAATATGTTGTGCATCAATTATACCTTGGTTTAAAATATATATATGAAAAAGAAAGATACTCTTAATGGAAGCCAATTACCTATGAGAATATTTGTCTACCCAGGGATTGATCGAACCTGCGTCTCTTATGTCTCCTGCATTGGCAGGTAAGTTCTTTACCACTAGAACCACCTGGGAAGTCCTATAATATTTATACAGATCAATATTTAAAATAAACTAGGATCAAATATATCCTTGATTTAGCAAAATTTTTTCTGAGCTTGACACTTGGCATGTTTCCTGGGTCCTCACCTATCGATGGGCTTCCCTGGTGGCTCAGTAGTAAAGAATCCACTTGCAATGCAGGAGATGCAGTTTCAAACCTTGGGTCAGGAAGATACCGCAGGAGGAAATGGCAGCCCGCTCCAGTATTCTTGCCTGAAAGACCCTATGGACTAAAGGACACTGGTGGGCTATATTCCAAACACAAAGAGTCAGACATGTCTGAACACATATGCAGACACCTACCCCACTCTTACCCCCAGGTGGTTTATAAAAGTTAGCCAATTTTAAAACCTGAAACCAAGTTTTGGAACCTGCTTCTAAATGAACTCTTTGATTTGTGGGAAAAAGTTCACAAAGGTGTCTCTGAAAAATAGACAGTTTTCCTCAATTCACACTGTCATAATACTCCTGATGCCAGATGAGTGGATTTGTTCCCATGCCCACCAATTCTCCCACACCAGCTGGATGGTTTATAATTCAATTCATTTCTGACACTAAACAGATTTATCACAGACCTCACCAGATTGCCCCCTACTCCAGATCAGATGCTGGTCGCAAGCAGTGAGTCCCCAGGTTGGCACTACTTATGTCCTTCTTGGCTAAAATTAGAGGTTCCCACCACCTTCTCTACGGGTTAAGTAATTTGCTAAAGTAGCTTATGGAACTCAGGAAAACAGTTGACTTACTACTGCTGATTTATTACAGAGGATATTTTAATGGATACCAATGAACAAGAGAAAAGAGGGTGAGATCTGTAGAGTCCCGAGCAAAGGAGCTTCTGTCCTATAGAGTTGGAAGCATCAACCTCCCAGCTTGTAGACCCATTCACCAACCTGGAAATTTCTCTGAACCCTGCACTTTTAGGGATTTTTTTAAAATGAGGGTTTGATTATTTATTAACTCAATTGCCAGCCCCTCTCCCCAAAGTGGGAATTGAACCTGAAAGTCCCAAGTTTCTGATCATGGCTTGGTCTTTCTGGTGACCAGCCCCAATTCAGGAATCTATCCAAAGTCACCTCATTAGGAAAAAAGGCACTCTTATCACAAGGAATTTACAAGCAATTTAGGAGCTCTGTGTCAGAAATTAGGAGCAGAAGCCAATGGATATTTATTTCCTATTATTTCACAAAATGTTTGTCCTGCTGTCAATGTCAGCAATGCCTGCCTTACCCGTTCACTCTCCTTTTTGTTTCACAAATTAGTTTACAGCTCACAAGTTTACAGTTTATTAGTTTACAGTTCACAAGGGAAAGTGAAGATGTTGGAGGAACAGCAATAATGAATTACAAGAAATTCCACAATACACTTAAGGTTCCCTTCCCCAGAGCCCTACCAGTGGGTAGTCTTAAGGAAGATCTGCGGGACCACTCCCCTCAGGGAGTCTGCCAACAACCCCCTTTCCTGCTATGGAATGAGGAGAGGGATTGTCATACTTGTTCTGTTGACACTGAATGATGTGGGGTGGATCAGCTGAGAACAGGTATTTAAAAGTGATTTGTTACCTCTAAAAAGCTCTATTGAGATGCAATGAATTGGTATTTGGTTTCCAAAGCAGGTTTCACTACTAGGAGGGAAAATGTATTGATATTTCCTGTCAACATGATCCTGCCAGTCATCTTCCTCATTAAAAATGATTGAGTTGACTTTCACCTTTAACTTGAATTCCTGTGGGATTGGACAGCGTTGCTGTGTTTCCCAGTGTATTCCTGCTGGGAATACTCAGCAGGAGTTAACTCAGGTTAACTCGGCCACAAAAGAAACGTTTTTTAAAAAATTATTTATTTTTTAATTAAAGGATAATTGTTTTACAGAATTTTGTTGTTTTCTGTCAAACCTCAACATCAATCAGCCATACATGTACCTATGTCCCCTCCCTCTTGAGCCTCCCTCCCCATCCCACCTCTCTAGGTTGTTACAGAGTCCTTGTCTGAGTTCCCTGAAACATACAGCAAATCCCCATAACTAAGACATGGAGGCAACCTAGATGCCTATCGACAGATGAATAGATAAAGAAGTTATGGTACATATACACAAAGGAAACTTTTAAGTTTCACTTCTGCCAAGCTGACAGACCAAATGGAAGTCATGCATCCTTTCCCACCACAGCTGGAGAATAATCATAAACATGAATCTTTATAATGGGGCCAGTGCATTAAAACAAGGAGCTGAGATGCTCGGGCAGTACTGAAGTGACCTTGAGGAGACCATCTGAACTCTGTTAGGCTGAATTTGTCACCTAATAAAAAAATGGGGTGAACAATATTAACCCTGCCTATTTCAGGGTTGTTATGAAGATTAAACAAGGTCTGTAAAAACACTTGGCAAAGTATAAAATGGGTGACAGAAGTGAAATACTATCAGTTATTTATTATTATATAACTGAATTACCTATTAGAAAAGAAATTGGGTTGAAACTAAATCAAAAAGGTGTTTCTCATATCATAAAAGACTATGTTTGGGGAGATCATAAAATAACAGTACTAATAAACCATGGTTTAAATGTATTATCTCATTTACTGCTTATAAAACAAAGCTCCCAAGATTACGGAAAAATCTCCCACTTCTATTCTTCAAACTTGAGGTCAGACATATCTTTAATATTACAATGAGCAAATAATTACGGAAGAATGACTATAGCTGGGTCATTTTAACCCACCTTGGACATCAAGGTTTCTGCCTTTGAACAGTTTAGAACTTAAATGAGGAATGAGAACATATACCCAAGAGAGCAATTAATGTATATGGTGGTGATGGTGGTTTAGCTGCTAAGTCATGATCCCACAAACTGTAACCTGCCAGGCTTCTCTGTCCATGGGATTTCCCAGGCAAGAATACTGGAGTGGGTTGCTGCTTCCTTCTCCAGGGAATCTTCCTGACCCAGGGGTTGAATCGGCATCTCGAACCCACATCTCATGCATTGCAGACAGAATCTTTACTGCTGTGCCCCCAGGGGACCCCAGTTAATATATATAAACAACAATAAATTATATACTGTGAACAAAAATTGCCTCAGAAATTGAGAGGAGGGAAAAATCTCTGTGAGCTGAGAAATTTGAAAGAGTTTTGATAAGAAGGCAACGGGACTTTTATCAGATCTTGAAGCACACATCATACGTACTTGAACATACATAGATTCCTAGGCGACCACTCCTGGCAAGAACAGTATGTGAGCAAACGTAATGGGTGAAAAATCGTGGGTACATTTGAAAAATGCGTCTGTGAATTTAGAGTGAGTGGCCGGCATCAAGAAAGCATGACGTGGCCAAAGGAAAACAGGGCTGGGTTACAGGTGTTCCCAGATGTGCCTTGTCTCCATCGATAACCAACCCCCCCCCCCCGACCCCCTGGGGATCCTCCATTCCCACTTTCAGCCCCAGCCCAGTCATCACTCCTGCCCCATTTGCAATGACACCCCAAGGGAGTCCCAGTTTGCACATATACCATCTCAAGTTACGAAATGACCTCTAGGGAAGACACTTCAAAAAAGGAATATTCTAAGATAATACTTGTGTCAAAGCACTTTTTCCAATCATAATTAAGTATCTTTTGGTTTAAGACATGCATGTTCTTGACTTATATAACACTATTATGCTTAGAATCAGAATGGTATTTTCTTAGAGTGTCCCTCTCTCTTCAAAGGTTAAAAATAAAAATAATGACCCTTAGTATTTTAAATAAAACTTTTAGAACCCAGTAACATTGAGAAAAGAAGCAAAGCAAAAGTTTTGCTTACTTCAATGCTGCTATCTTAAAATCTGTTTTGGTGCTTTTGTAATAATGATGTTTAGTTAGTTCATCAAGCAGTTATGGGCAATACAATAATTTTTTTCTATAAGAAGTTATAATGTCAAAGGGAGAAATCAACCAAGGTTTAAAAATAATCTCTATTTTGCTTAAAAATAATCTGTTTTGTATAAAACAGTCAATTTACTCATGGATTGATCAGTTTACTCATGGATTACATAAATTTTAAGATTCTTTTTGGCCAATAAACTTAAATTCTTTTATGGAACTAAATTGGAACTGAAACTATTGGAATCTAAATGTATTTGAGCTCCATGTTGTGTTAATATAAATGAGGGAAACGGCAAAAGAGAAAAGGAAAAAGGACAAGACAGTGAGAGGTGAAGAGAAACACAGAGAGTAAAGAGATTGATGGAGGAAATATCCCCTGTTTACACAATCAGTAAATGTTCTCTGAGAGTCTCCTCTGTGACTGGACCAATGCTAAAAAGGAAAAAGGAAAGAATAAAACAAAAAAAAGTTTTTTTAATAAAATGAAAAAAAAAAGGAGGAGCCCTGTGGTTTCTGGACCAGAGGGAGTCAGGGTGAACTGCTGTTCTCTAAGGCTGTGCTGTCTGAGGTCTTTCTATCCTTCAACATTTTGATGAATTAAAACATGCGGTCGATTGGTCTCCCAAAGCATCGTTAAAACTTCACCATTATTAAACCTTCACAGACTCCTCTCAAAATGGAATAATTCCAGCAAATAAAAGTGCCCTAAAGGTTGTAGCAGCTCTTGTCAGGCCCACACTCACATGGGAGATATTTGCCAAGATTCAGATGAATGAAAGCTGGGGCCACATTTGGCCCATGGGCTGGAGACTTGCCAAATCCAAAGTAATCCAGTATGTTTCTCCACCAAATATGCAATATGTGATCATGTCCTGAGTTCAGAGTTCCATGTAGTGAAAAATGATCATAATCAAAAGTTACATATTCATGGATGCCAACCTGTTTATTTTCCTAAAAGATACATTAAATGAAAAGTGTTCAATTATTCAATATAATTGAAATATATAATTATTCAAATATATAATTGGTGCCTGTTATAAAATCCAACAGACTCAATTTACTAAAATTAGTACTTAAATTATTTTTAAACTACAGAACTAGTTCAACATATGCTAAGGACATACTCTGAAGACTTATCGGATTTTCAGTGTTTCTTTCAGCTAAAGAGATTTTCTGGTTTATTCTATGGTCCGACTTTCTGGATTGTTAACACTATTTTGCTCTTTCAGTTTCTTTAGACTCAGAGGATTTTTTTTTTCCCTCTCTCCTTTCCCCCTCCATCTTCTCCTTCTGTCTTGCACACACTCTCTCTCTGCTTTTCTCATACATGCATGCACATATTCTCCTCTATTTCTGTAGTTTTCTGTTAGCAGTGGCTTCTGAAAGGTAAAGAAAACATGTCTGAGAATGCAAACCAAAGAAAGATGAAATATATTCTGCTTTGAAATATTGGAGAAAATTTTTACTAAGCTGAAACCTTCTGATTTAGCAAAAGTATAAATTTCACATCATTTATCATTTAGACCTTTAAGCTAAAATGAGAAAAAGTATTGTGTAGATTTTAAAAATATATTTTGTTGGAGCTTATTTGATTTATTTATTTATTTTACTGGAACTACAAAATCTTTCTTTATATAAATTATTTTCACAAATATGATGTATCATGAAACATGGTTTTCCTGTTATTTTAGGATCAAATGTTTTCTAGAGAAAAGTGTTTTTGGTTTCATACTGAAAATCAATCTCTTATTGACTCAATGGAAAGAAATGTATTCTACAGATACTATTGTTGGGACTGCAGCTATTTCACTTTTCTGTTATACATTAAGAATCTGAAGTTTTGGCAAGATTTTTTGACAGGACAAATTTCCATAGAAATTCTATAATGTGGGATCTTTGTAACAAAATAGAACTCAACTAGCGGCCCCTGGTTTGTCTCCTGCCAATCTGTCTTAAGGGCTTCCCTGATGGCTCAGCAGGTAAGGAATCTGCCTGCAATGCAGGAGACACAGGAGACTCAGGTTCGATCCCTGGGTCAGGAAGATCCCCTGGAGGAGAAAATGGTAACCCACTCCAGTATTCTGGCCTGAAAAATCCTATGGACAGAGGAGCCTGGTGGCCAAAGTCCATGGGGTTGCAAAAGAGCCAGATACGACTGAGCGACTAAACACATGACACAACCTGTCTTTAAAATAGTCATGAAAACAAGAACAAGGTATAAAGTTCCTACCCCAATAGAAGCTAGAAACGTGGAGCAACATCTACAGGAAGAATTCACCTATTGAAAGTACAGATGGTAGAAGAGTGGGAGTGAGGTAAAACAATATGGAACCTCATATGTCTCTCTGGGAAGTCCCTAACCTCACCATTATGGGGACTTTGCTGGGCAAGTATGGACCATCAGTCTTTTCAAATCTCTTTTTTTAGGTAAATGAGCTCTTTAACAAACATTGTAAGCCCTTCATTTCTTAGAACAGCTCTTTCTGTTTAATTTAGGGACTATAATTTCCAATGATACAATAGAACCATGGGTAGAAGTGCCAGGAGTTGTTCAATATAATTCATCATATTATATATATATATATGTATGTATGTATGTATACACACACACACACACGACAAAGACTGTGTTAAGAATTCAGGATAATATGATGCTATTGAATAGAGCGGTTAAATGAACATATATAAATTACAATATAAAAAGCATCCTATAAGAGGTTCCCAAAGGCCTGCAAGCTAAGGAAGGGTCTTCAGATATTGAAAGTTGACCACTGCAACATCCCTTCTCTCTTTCCTTCTTAGTAAATTTTGTTGTTGTTTTTGAGCCACTAAGTCATGTCTGACTCGTTCCCACCCCATGAACTGCAGCATGTCAGACTCCTCTGTCCTCTTTTATCTCCCAGTTTCCTCAAATTCATGTCCATTGTGTCAGTGATGCTATCTAACCATCTCACCCTCTGCCACTCCCTTCTCCTTTTACCTTCAGTCTTTCTCAGCATCATGGTCTTTTCCAATGAGTCGGTTCTTCACATCAGGTGGCCAAAGTATTGGAGCTTCAGCATCAATCCTTTCAATGAATATTCAGGACTGATTTCCTTTAGGATTGACTGATTTGATCTCCTTGCAGTCCAAGGTATTCTCAAGAGTCTTCTCCAGCACCACAGTTCGAAAGCATCAATTGTTTGATGCCCAGCCTTCTTTATGGCCCAACTCTCACATCTGAACATGACTATTGGAAAAAACATAGCTTTGACTATACAGTCCTTTATTGGTAAAGTGATGTTTAGCTTAGTTAAGTTTAGTAACATAGCCCTACTTTTTAACAGTTTGCATGTTTCCACATGGAATGAAAGACTATATCTCCTATATTCTCTGTGTGGTTTGAGTCCTGTTTGACACAGCAAATCTACCTGGCTAGTCTAGAAAATCAAATTTCCAGAATTCTTTTATGTGAGAAAGAGTTAAATTTTTCTTTTCCACCCATACGTGGGAGTTTAGCAGGTAAACCTAAATATGATACAAGGGCTAGTCAGAGGTGGAGAAAAGGAAGAAAGTGCTGCTTTAAAGATAGAAGCAAGAGATGGAAGACCTCCAGGAGCAGTGCACTCTGCTATTGTGGTTTTTTTGTACCCTACTTCTCATAAAGGAAGACCTAAAATCACAGAGCAACTGCTCCTCATTCTAAAAGAAGCACAGTAGATAAATAAAACCCTGGCCTAATATATTTAAGAGAAAGACCAGCATATCAATACATCAACCAGCATTCCAGTATGAAAAGACCTAACACAAGTGAGGGGGTCCCATGAAAAAGCACCAGTTGTTTACATGACTGCTGGAAAAACCATAGGTTTGACTCTACAGACCTTTGTCAGCAAAGTGATGTCATAGCCTTCCTTCCAAGGAGCAAGCATCTTTTAATTTTGTGGCTGCAGTCACTGTCTGCAGTGATTTTGGAGCCCTAGAAAATAAAATCTGTCACTGCTTCCACTTTTATTTATTATTATTATATTTTTTCTTTCATTACCTTTGCATTTTGATTCATAGTTAGAAAGTCTTTCCTTACGTTAAAGAAAAAATCATCCATACTGTCTTCTAGTGCTTCTGTGCTTTCAGCCTTTACTTTTTGAACTCTAATCCATTTGAAGTTTATTCTTATGTCCAGTGTGAGATATAGACCTGAGTTTATCTTTTTTTCAAGTTGCTCTCCTATTTTCTGGTCTCTCCCTCCTAACTCTGTTTTATGTATTCACACCACTGCTTGATCTGGCCCCCTAAAGCCTAGCTTCCCTCACATGCCTCTCTTGCTCAATGGCCACAAATAACTTCTTGTCACCAACTGCATCAAGTCCAAAGGCTTCATGCCAAAAAATTAAAGCACTCCGTAATACGTACCATTGGACATATCCAGTCCATCTCCATAAGCCAAGCATGTAATGACTTTCCAGTCTTTTAAACTTTCAGCTCAGTTCAGTTCAGTCGCTCAGTCATGTCCAACTCTTTGCAACCCCATGGACTGCAGCACACCAGGCCTCCCTGTCCATCACCAACTCCCAGAGTTTACCCAAACCCATGTCCATTGAGTTGATGATGCCATCCAACCATCTCATCCTCTGTCATCCCCTTCTCCTCCTGCCTTCAATCTTTCCCAGCATGAGGGTCTTTTCAAATGAGTCATCTCTTTGCATCAGGTGGCCAAAGTATTGGAGTTTCAGCTTCAACATCAGTCCTTCCAATGAACACCCAGGACTGATTTCCTTTAGGATGGACTGGTTGGATCTCCTTGCAGTCCAAGGGACTCTCAAGAGTCTTCTCCAACACCATAGTTCAAAAGCATCAATTCTGCAGCACTCAGCTTTCTTTATAGTCCAACCCTCACATCCATACATGACTACTGGAAAAATCATAGCCTTGACTAGACAGACCTTTGTTGACAAAGAAATGTCTCTGCTTTTTAATATGCTGTCTAGATTGGTCATAACTTTCCTCCCAAGGAGTAAGTCTTTTAATTTCATGGCTGCAGTCACTACAGTGATTTTGGAGCCCCCCAAAATAAAAGTCAGCCACTGTTTCCCCATCTATTTGCCATGAAGTGATGGGACGAGATGCCATGATCTTAGTTTTCTGAATGTTGAGCTTTAAGCCAACTTTTTCACTCTCCTCTTTCACTTCCATCAAGAGGCTCTTTAGTTCTTCTTCGCTTTCTGCCATAAGGGTAGTGTCATCTGCATATCTGAGGTTATTGATATTTCTCCCGGCAATCTTGATTCCAGCTTGTGCTTCTTCCAGCCCAGTGTTTCTCATGATATACTCTGCATATAAGTTAAATAAGCGGGGTGACAGTATACAGCCTTGACGTACTTCTTTCCCAATTTGGAACCAGTCTGTTGTTCCATGTCCAGTTCTAATTGTTGCTTCCTGACCAGCATACAGGTTTCTCAAGAGGCAGATCAGGTGGTCTGGCATTCACATTTGTTTCAGAATTTTCCACATTTTATTATGATCCACACAGTCAAAGGCTTTGGCATAGTCGTAAAGCAGAAATAGGTGTTTTTCTGGAACTCTCTTGCTTTTTCAATGATCCAGCGGATGTTGGCAATTTGATCTCTGGTTCCTCTGCCTTTTACACTTTAAGAGCTAAAATTTATGTAAATAGGTATATGGAATTGCTATATGAGCTATGTATTTTTAAATTTTATTGTATATAAACTATTAGTAAAGTTTTTAAAATACATAAATATATATCCGTTATTGTACCTAACATATTTTTGTTTACATTGAGTATAATAAAAGAATGAGTTATAAGTTCTTTTCTCCTAGAAAGATGGTATTTTACAAAGTACTCTGTTCAAACCATGATCCATTTAGGATCCAGAGCATCCATCCTGGGAAAGTTGTACAAACCACATGTCTCTAGTTTATAAGAAAACAGAGTTACATTTAATATTTTAATTGGAGGGGAGGTTCCTCTATGTATCTGTTTTATTCACTAGAGACTTCACTGTTACATTTGGCAATAGTTATAAAATTATAATTCTGAACAATCCTTAACATAGTTGTCTTGAAGCATTTCAGATTTGTTTCTGAAAAACTTCAACAGCAAAAACTTAAGTTAAAGATTGCACAACTAAAAAATAAGGAAACAACAAAAGAACTCTGCTATAGGGAAGTCAACATGGTTCTTTGCTAAATATTTCTTGCGCTCCAGCTCATGTAAATGTCGCAGTAGTCCATAATGATGTGAGTTTTGATCTTCCTCAAAAACAAGCAGCCAAGCTACTTCTGGGAAAACTGCTGTGTATCATTGAGCTGTGTCGTGTTGTTCTGTTGACAATTTTCTATATATGATCCTTCCCAGGATGGTCCTGTGACTTCCTGAGGAACTGGTTATTAACCATATCAAACAGAAAAATAACACTGGCAGATGTGAGATGAACAAAATTTGTAATTATTACTAGCATATTTTTGGAAGAGAAGCTGTTTCACTCTCTGAGCTTTCCAGAACAGAAAAGGAAAAAAAAAAAAAAAATACTATATACGTTTCTGGAGTTTCCCTTTTCTTCCATGGGCTTACTCTTAAGTATGGCTGTGTGCATGTGCTTGGCCACTCAGTCGTGTCTGACCCTTTGCGACCCCATGTATTGCAGCCCGTCAGGCTCCTCTGTCCATGGGGATTCTCCAGGCAAGAATACTGGAGTGGGTTGCCATGCCCTTCTCCAGGGGATCTTCTGAACCCAGAGATCGAACTCAGGTCTCCCGCATTGCAGCAGATCCTTTACCGTCTGAGCCACCAGGGAAGTGGAAACATCTCATTATTTTAGCCTATTTTTCTTCATTGTTCTCCAATGTACATGTTCACTTCATAAGTTTTTGTTAGCAGTTGTTCTGCTACTTAGTTCCTTTCTCTTGGAGTACTTGCTTTTCAAATACCTCCCTCTGTCATCCTCCTAGGTCATATTAAGTGGTGCTAGTGGTAAAGAATCTGCCTGCCAATGTAGGAGACACAAGAGATGCAGATTCAATCCCGAGGTCCGGAAGATCACCTGGAGGAGGGCATGGCAACCCGCTCCAGTATTCTTGCCTGAAAAATCCTACGGACAGAGGAGCCTGGACGGCTACAGTCCATAACGCTGCAAAGAGTTGGACATGATTGAGTGAGTCTATACAAAACATCCTTTATCTAGCCCTGTGCTTGGCCCTACATATTTGAATTCATCAACTTGATTCTGGAGTTAGCTGTTGTATCAGATCCCACAAAATAAAACTTTTCAGTATTTTCATGGAGTTTAGTGTTTACTCTCATTCGTTTGCTAGGTTTATGTGCTTTAGGTATGGATTCTAAAATCTAGTAACATTATATTGACAGGCTCTAGCTAATTTCCTGCATATGTGCTTGGGAATATGCACAGGTGCATATAATTACTTCCCTAGTTTCAGCTAATATCATTAATATTGGTATTGTCATTGTGGTATTGTCATTTTCCTTTTCTTAAATCTTTCACTTTGGTTTACCCAAATGGAGACAGAGTATGATGGCCCCATAATGAATGTTCATTAGATAGTAATCTGAAATCAGCTGTATGTAGCCCTAAGGCCTTAGAATTTTAATAACTTTTAAATAAAGCCTCTAATGAATATCTTCTCATATATGTTCAACTAAATGATTACAATTTTCTAATTGTAGCTTTTCAATTTCTCTAAAGTATTGTAGGTAATTATTCTATGAATGAGACTGTTTCAAATACCATACCTCTTTCCTGAATTCTAACTTCTCTACATATTGGCTAGACACTGCTTTCTGGATGTTCCTCAGGCCCCCTAGGGCTTCCCTGGTGGCTCAGATGGTAAAGAATCTGCCTACAATGCAAGAGACCTGGGTTGGATCCCTGGATCAGTAATATCCTCTGCAGAAGGGAATAACAACCCACTCCAGTATTCTTGCCTGAAGAATCCCATGGACAGAAGAGCCTGGTGGGCCACAGTCCATGGGGTCACAAACAGTTGGATGTGACCAAGTGACTGACACTTTCACTTAAAGTTCTGGGCTTCCCTGGTGACTCAGATGGTAAAGAATCCACCTACAATGTGGGAGACTGGGGTTTAATCAGTGGGTTGGGAAGATCCCCTGGAGAAGGGAACAGCCACCCACTCCAGTATTCTGACCTAGAGAATTCCATGGACAGAGGAGCCTGGCAGGCTACAGTCCTTGGGGTCGCAAAGAGTCAGACACAACTGAGTGACTTTCATTTTCACTTTCAGGCCCCTTAAGTTCAACACATGGAAATACTCACTCAATACTGTCCCTGATAACCTTCTCCTCCTGGGTCTTTTACCTAGTGGCTCAGTTTAGAGATTTGAGAATCCCCTGAAGTCTCTCTCTCCTGTCCTTCCATTGCTCACCATATCCCTTCAACTTTACCTCCTAAGTGTATCTAAGATTTGTTTCCTCTTTATCCAGAAATTAACTGATTTATTGTTTTGTGGGGTCTTGCTTCTGCTCTCTCTCCTGTCTAAGACCAACAGTTTAGGCACTCTTCTGGATACTGCATCCAACTGTCAGAATGTAAAGTTATAGAATGAAGAAACAGTACACACATCAGTGTTCATATGAAGCAAAAGGCGAAATAAGAGAACAGGATGAGGATAAGGGCTGTTAGGAGCATTCAGGCTGGTTTGAGGCTGTTGGTAGGCTGTGCCAGCTTTGTGTTTTTATGATCCTATAAAATGAATGGCTGGCATAATGAATTCGAGAAGAATTTAGATAAAAATGATTTGTGGATTTTCACTTTACATCAAAGATCACTACCCAGCAGTAGATATGATTGTATTTTGTAAATAAAGGTCCATTCACTCAGAGTAAACTCAATATACAGACTTGAAAGTTAAAACATTCACCAAATAGTGTTCAGATTTATTTTATGTTACCTGAAGTTTTAAAATGGAAGGCACTTAGAGACCATGGTACACAAGCACTAGAAAATAGCATCTACTAACTTATTTGCTGCTGCTAAGTCACTTCAGTCATGTCCGACTCCGTGCGACCCCATAGACAGCAGCCCACCAGGCTCCCCCGTCCCTGGGATTCTCCAGGCAAGAATACTGGAGTGGGTTGCCATTTCCTTCTCCAATGCATGAAAGTGAAGTCACTCAGTCGTGTCCGACTCTTAGCAACCCCATGGACTGCAGCCTACCAGGCTCCTCCATCCATGGGATTTTCCAGGCAAGAGTACTGGAGTGAGGTGTCATTGCCTTCTCCAACTAACTTATTGAAGCTCAGTCATATTTTATAGAATTTCAGAAAGCAAAAGAACTTAGTAAATATTCAGGAACCATTTTGTGACTACTGAAGGGAATGTCACCTCAGCAAATAATAGCTGCATAGTTTACTCTAAAAGACATGGGAATCATGTGTAATGTAGAAGACATTCCAAAAGAAGAAAATTACTTCAAATAAAAATGGAATTTGTGCACTAATGATTCAATATATATAGCACATGCCACTAACCCAATATCCTTAGGTTTTGTCCTAAAAAACTAAGGTCAGGATGAGTGACTTCCAGATCCATCTCTCTGAGTCAGGTTTTGTTGTTTTGCAACCAAAACAGCAACAAAAAAAATAAAAAAACTCAGTGGCTTACAACCACAAACATGCTCACAAGTCTGTGGGTCATGTGTGGCTCTTCTGGGCTCGGCTGGGCTCGGGTTCAAGCCTGCTGCGCGTGGCTCTCACTCTGGCTAAGGAACAGGGAAGCCAAGACATTTAAAGCCTCTCCTGGAATGCAGCACATGTTACTTCTGGTCACATTTTATTGGTCAAAATCGGTCTCACAATCGAGGCAAAAATCAGTGCAGCAGAAAAATACACACTCACTATGAGAGGTTCTGCCAAGTCACATGGCAAAATGTGGAACTGAGTGCATAATCCTTTTGCAGAAAGTGGAATAATTGGGAATGCTAATCTAATGTACCACAATATCTCTCACATGCTTCTTTTTGGTCTGGCCAGGTATGTGTGGCCAGGATTCTCTCAGCTTCACTCGGGTACAAGAGTCAGGTTTACTTTCTTCTGCCATCAGCCTGACTGTGGACTTAGTTGCTCTGCACCATGACGTGACTTCTTAATCTCTCAGTTTGTTCTATTTAAGATGTGCAGGGCACAGATTTCATCTAGTGGTCTTTGCAGTTCAGACAGATTGCTCCCTTCCTTGACAAGCCACTGGACTTCTTATCTGCACCTTTCATTTGGAGTCTTACCTAACTTTTCAATATATCTAGTGCTCCCTTTAAAATACAATTTTCCTAGGAATACAGTTTTTAGTTGCCAGTCATTTTCTCTCAGAATTTGAATGCTATTGCATCTATTCTGACTTCCATCATTATTGTTGAGAAGTCCATTAGCATTCTAGTTTCCCCTGTGTAGGTCATCTGCTTTTTCTCTCTGCTTTATTTTAAAGCTTTCTCTGTATATTTGCTATTACTCCATTTTAATGCCAAATGTCCAGATGTGGATTTATTTTTATTTGCACCGCCTACTAGACATTGTTCTTCCTATATCTATAAATTTTATATTTTATCATTTCTAGAAAATTCTCAGTCATCACCTCCCTAAATGTTCTCTTTTATTCTCACAACTTGTTCTTTCTGGGACTCTAGCTGCATGTTGAAACTTTTCATGCTTTCCTCTGGAGCTTTTAATTTCTTTAGTTTTGTTCATTCCCTGTTTATCTGTACTAAATTCTGGATAATTTCTTTACCTCTTTATTCCAGTCTACAACTTTTTTTTTCTCAACTATGTCTTAATGACTACTTTTACCCATACATTGAGTTCTTAAGTTCCACAAATATGTTGTTTGTTTCTAAAAATTCTGTTTCTTTTGAATGGTTTCTTATTTCTTACTTATTTTTGTGATTCTGTGTGTTTCTTTCTTTAAACATTTTATATTCCATAACTGATAATTTCAATATATGAAGCTCTTGGGGTTCTGAATCTGTTGCTTTCACCTGTGCTAGGTGTCACCTGAGAGTGCTTGGTTGAGCATTGATAGTGAGCCAGTATTTGGTTGATGTTAATCTGGGTAAACCCCGAGGAACTAAACTGAGGATGTTTTCTACAGAGTTCGTGTTTCTACTGCACGGTGCCAGAGGATGACTCTTTGACGGTGCATGGCTTAGTCCTCTGGGGAGGCTGAGGCTGAGCTCTGAGACCTTGCCACTCCCCCAGTTTAAAAGTTGATCTTTTAGTTGGCATCTGCATTTGTTTGAAGGCATATCTTGCCTTTTATGTTTGTTTAGTGTTCTGCATCGCCGTTTCAGCATTTTTGCTTTTGTCTTGTGTTTTTCCTTTAGACTTGATTCTTCTCATTTTCAACACTGCAGAAATGCAATGAAAATTGTTTTCGTGCAAGAGCTTTTATTTCCAAGCAAGAAGGCTTTTCAGAGACTATCTAATCTACCCTCCTGCTGGGAGTGGTTGTCTCTGTGATATTTTTTTTTACTCTGGGTTTATAGCTATGCTCCTATTCACTGAGCTTGCCAAGAGTTGAAATTCCCAGATAAATGGAGCATGACTTAAATTATTTTAAATGTAAAGTATTAGAGTGAGAATACATAACTGAGACTTCCTTTCTCAAAACGGACCCTATATGAGGACTGGTTTGCTTAACTGACTGACATTCTATGCTGATGAGGTTGTGTGATTCAGCTAGGTTTGTTCTGACTACAGAGTAACAAGTAGGTCTGTTACCACTGCTGAAAGGTTACTCAAAATATCAATCTTACTGAACGATGAGTTAATGAGGTATCTCATGAAGAAAGGCTAATGTAATTATAATCCTAATCATAATCCTAATTATAGCTGATTATTTAAGGTTTTGTAACTTCCCCAGTGGCTCAGTGGTAAAGAATCTGCAGCACAGGAACCGCAGGAGACGTGGGTTCGATCCCTGGGTTGGGAAGATTACCTGAATGACGGCATGGCAACCCACTCCAGTATTCTTGTCCTGTTTGACTCTTTTGCAACCCCATGGACTGTAGTCAGCCAGGCTCCTCTGTCCATGGGATTTCCCAGGTAAGAATACTGGAGTGGATTGCCATTTCCTTCTCCAGGGGATCTTCTCAACAGGGGTCAAACCCACGTCTCCTGAATTGGCAAGTGAATTCTTTACCACTGAGCCACCTAGGAAGCCCAGGTAATTATCCTGTTAGTGAATTCCCTTGAATTAGACAGAATTACATTGAACTGTGCTATTTATTGAATACTATATTTATATGAGCTTTTATACTATTATTGCCAAAAATGTGAGTGCTACCCACAGGAGACTTTCATGAAGGAATAAGTTGATTCAGGCAAAGATCAATAAAATACACTTGTGCAAGTTTGACGTTAACATCCAGGGATGAATCAGTTTGTACAAGTCTTCCTCTCTGCATGAAGCATTCTCTGGAGCTTCTGTACTAACTGTGTCTCCAAGGAAAGAATCAATCCGTTCACCCTTATTTAAACCCCTATATTATATCCTCGTGTACATTTCAACCATTTGGGTTTCAGTTCAAGATACTAGATGCTCATACTAGGTAAATCAAAGTTAAAACTGATTAAATGAAATATCTTTCAATACTTGCACTTTTGGCCTTTAGAAACCAATAATGAGCCTAAGATGTTCTTAACTATTACTTATAATTATGGAGTTCTGAATTATTTATGTTAATATTATAAAGATTAACTTTGAAAAGCTTAACACAGAAGGATGATGATTCAATGCTTTAACAATTTAAATCTATTTCTAAGGTTTAATATTCAAGAAGAAGTCAAAATTAACTGCTTTGAAATCTTGACATTTCTTCTTTCTCCAAAAATTGTGTTTTCATGAAATATATATTTAAAACCTCAAGTAAATTTGTGATGGACAATTCATGGTATTCAACTGCACTTAAAAATGTATGCTTAACGTTTCAATACCACCAACTAGCACCCCTCATTTTGACAGTAGAACACAAAATATAGGAAAAATTCATCACTCTGAATTTTTTTATGAGCACTAAGGCAAATTTTATGTGAAAAGACCTTAAAATTAGTGAAGAAAAAGGGTACTTGACATGTAAGAAAAAACCTCGAACTATTTCTTTTCATCGTTTCCTTTATTCTTGCTGCTCTCTCTTTTGGTTTGAAAAATAAGATGAGACTACATCTAAATGTATCGGGAAAGAGTCTGGAGAATTTAGCTCACTTCTTAAAAGAGAAAAGAACTAACTGCATTATGTGATAAATAAAATATTTTCTAGTTGAAATTCCCTTTGAATCTTTATTCTGTCAAAGGCTGGAATGAAAGAAAGAACAATGAAAACCCCATTTCTTATGATTTGTGATGGTGTAGCCAGTCATCACGAGATAGTTTTTCAGTGTTGTTATGACATAATTCATAGCAACATATAAAAGTATCATTCTCTTAGAAAATCCTCTGTCCAAATCACAACTACGAAATGTTTAGTATGTCTACATAGACATTTCTCAGAATTTCTTAGACGATGAAATTCTACAATGTCCTTTTGTAGACTCATTAGACTAGGATCAACTGAATTCTATGACCAAAGTCCCTTTCTCTAACTTACACTGACTATGCTGCTTTAAAAGCTGCTTTCAGGATGTAAGAACTGAATTATAATTAATATTTTCTAATAGATGTGAAACACGGGATTGAAAGCAAGAATAAGAGTATCCATTTTAAAGAAAGAACATAATTATAGAGGAAGTAAATGAAGTTTAAAATATTGTGTGAATGTCTTACAGTGAGTAACTATTAAACACAGGGCCATTTATCTTAGTTATTACTATCTATCTGTATACCATTTGAAAACATTTAAGTGCATTTGAATGGAAGCAGGTATTCTTCATATATTTGCCAGTGAGTAGCTTTTTGTTAGTTGTTTATTGAATGAAAAATATGCTTGCAAAGAGTTTCGTCACCTATTCAGTGTAAATCTATTTCCCTCCCTATTGGAGAACTTCTATATATGATTGGATTTAAATTAAGAGCAAATCTGTGTTTGCTTTGGCAGCACATATACTAAATTGGGAGCAAATTGTGCTACATGCTTTAATGGGAAACTTTTTTAGAGTGATTTAAAAAAAGTGTTTTTTATAATACCAGAGTTTTATGTATCTTTCTCTGTACATACTATAATGAATTAATGATCAAGAATACAACTGTAGATTTGAAATAAAATGAAACCAAAAAAAAAAAGAATGAAAGATAGGCTGCATAGTGACAAAGACCGTCTCCTCTCGTGCCAGTAAAGTTCTAGCTGTGAGCATGCTCAGACACAGGGGAGGCACCAAAGTTAGTATATCAGAACTCCTTCTGAGGTATAAGGAGCATATGTCTAACAACTCAGTTGCTGTGAACCCATTGTTACGTTTCTGGTATTAAGTGTCTCTTCAGCCGCAGATTGATTGCAATGTTCCTTCTACTTCATTTCATCGTTCTGATGGATGTCAAAGGTAAGGCTGCTGCTTTCTCGCTTAAATGAGTGCAATTCCAAAAGAACTGATTATTTCTACTTAGTTCTATCATATTTATAATACATTCATTGCAATGTTTGATGAGCAGACCTCCGGTTTGCGTTGTCATTGTCACTAGTTGCTTGTAGTCTCATCCTAGCAGTTTCTAGATGCAACAGATTTTTCGTGGAAACTTTTAAATGTGGTTAAAATTGTAGACAAGATAGCGTTAAAAAAACAATGGTGAAGAAATCAATGATAATGGAGAAAGTTTTTAGTATTTGAAAAAATGTACGATACGTTAATAACTTAAAATTTTGCCTTATGAAATTTCAACCTGTTGAAATCTGTTCATAAATTTTATATAGTTGTTAGTTGCTATATTTCATTATTAACATAATTAAACTGGAAACTGCAAAACCAAAGACAAATCTAAAATCAATATTTCTCCCTAAGAGCAAATCTAGATAAAAGAAAATAATTAAAATGAACCAAAGCTACCTATTTAGATAATTCTCCTTTCTGTTTTAATTTTTAAACATTTTCATTTTAGCCAGACAGCTCACTTTCAAGGTGGTGGCATTTTTATTGTATAGCTGAGAAAAAAAAGACAAAATTTAATCTTTACCTGGTTTTAAAGAAAAATATAGACTTGTTTTGCTGTGAGGTTGTACACTTCTAAGTAAATAATCTATTCATCATACTCAGGGCATGTGGATTTATTATTAGTCTTATTAAGGATGTTTTTAGGTTCATAGGCTTTCTTAAAAACTTTTAATAAACCTCTGAGAATGAAGTTAAAATTCAAAATTATGTTTCTTTTCTGAGAAATTTGTTTTAGGTTTTTAAATTTTTTTATTTTATTAAATGAATTCAACTGCATATTTTAAATATTGAAATAAAATGCAGTATTTATGAGCAGTTATTTAAGAATATCCAACAGATAAAAGATTTTTAATATTTAAATTTTAGCTTGAATTTGGAATACTAGAACTTTTTTTCAAATTATTTTAGAATATTTTAATACATGTAGCATGAGTTTTGTCATATTTTAATCTTTCTTACATGAAAACTTAAATGTTATCTAAGGAGAAACATTATGTGAACTCATTTTGCATGAAATACAGTTGTAGAAAGCAGTCTACTTCTTGATTTAAGGTCTTCTTCCTTCAGAAGTTAATGCTCTATGCACATTTGTAATTTCAACTTTTTATGATCTTTAAGAATAGACAGTTTAAAATAGGTTCTTGTATCCAACACATGTCATAAAGGTTATCTATGCCCTTAAAAATTCTTTAATGTACAGGTATGTAACTACGGTTAACCAATTTTACTAAAGTACTTGCTTATGGTAATACATCTAAATTGATTTGCCTTGGAAAAGCAAAATCTTTATCTATTACCAAAGTAATGTTTTTAAGATTTACCACAATGTAATGCTGTTCTTTAAAAAAAAAGGAAAAATTCAAGCAGATGATTTTTTTTTTATTTCTAAGTAAATGCCATATTTAAAATCCATAATACCAATCTAATAAATATTTATTAATTACAGTTCTCTGGAAATTCATATTTTCTAATTTTATATTACTTTTAAACCCTTTATATTTAAAATAATTTACTTTCAAAGTTAGATATGTTAATGCTTTGATATCTTACTCCTGCTTATAAAAATAATTTGGTATATATATCAGCAAAATCTCTTTCTTTTCCACAATAAAATTATAGTTGTTAGTTAAAGCAGTTAAAATTACACAGTTAAAGCAATAAAGTTGTTTATAATAAACAAAGGAAAGTCATTTAGAATTATATGAGTAAAAATTACTTTTTAAATTTAAATGAATATTTGTGATAGATTCTAAGACCAGATCTAAATAAAAGGAAAAGTTAATAATTATATGATTTGTCTTTTCTCTTCTGGCCGTAATCACCCTTGTGGCCTAAAGAATGAATGATATGGCTATCTTAAGCTACCAACATTAGTTAATCAATCAAGATAACAGATCTTATCATCACTTTCTTCATGTATTTTATCATCAGTTTTTTCACTTGTATTGTTAACTGGCTTCAAACTCCTTCCCAATAAAAATTTTATGGGCTAATTATGAACAATATTACAAACTAAAAACATGGGCTGGGAAATTGAAAGCATGAAGCACTGAGAATGCTACTTGATAACTACCAGTTGCTACTTATTCAAATAATTTGTAACCTTGAAAAACATAGTCATCAAAAACAGAGCTTGAGCTGCACTTTGACATGAACAGTATTTGACTGCCCCCTAATGGACCAATTCAAATCTCAACCCTGTGCTTTGTAAGTCCTGTCAGTTCAGCCCTTGAGGAAAGGGCTGAGACTGTGTCTTGAGAAAAGGTTTATGAACTAAATCTTAATTTCACACAATTACATCCATGCTGCCAATCGCTGTGAAAATCAATTATACTGTGGGCCAGTCACACTGAGAGGCTGAAGCAGCACTGCTAATGGAAACTCACCTGCTTCTGGGCTGAATGGAGCCCACTGTGAGGGAAGAGGAAAAATAGCTGAAACCCAGAAGTGAAGGTCATCGGAGATAAGTTATCTCTAAAGGCACTACCTAAAATACATCTCACAACAGATGTTTATTCATTTGTTCAGCTTACCGTGAATGAATATGACCCAGTGTAATAAAAGAGTTTTAAGGACTTTCACTTGAAGTGACAAAATTGGCTCTCACCTGAATTTTAAAGACAAAAATTGGGATGTTGCTTTCTGGTAAGCTGATATTGAAAAATGGCACATTTAATCCTAAGACATTGTGACTTGAATAAAATTCAGTTAACTAAGGACAGTTTTTGTGTACACAGTTATGTGATGGTAAATAAGAAATCATAAGAAATAATAGTGGAAAGTAAGACATCAGAAAAAATAGTGGAAATTTACACAAGAAATCATAGTAGAAAAAAAAAAAAAAGAATTCATAGTGGAATTAGCAGAAGCATTTTTAAATGCTTCATTCACATGCATTCATCCCTCATCCCTATAATTCTAGATGTTCGGTAGCATAGAAAAAAATTAAGTTTGCGATAAATGTTCTCATCAGTGGCATATCACTTTAATTTTTTTTTCCCCCTAAGGGAAGTTCTGTGTGAATAGAATATGTGTTTGATAAGGGGAAGATGTTTTATCTCCCAATTCCCCAGGCATGAATTTTCTCTTTTTTGAAGGCCTGGACATTTGTATGAAGTTGGACAGATTTTCCTCTTGCTCATTTCTCCCTATGAGCGGTCTCAGAATTGCATCAACATAGTTCATTGGAATGTTCAGTTCTGAGCCGTAGTTTATATGAGAATCTCAGGGACTTTGCCTTGTGGGTGATCAAGTTCCGAATCTCGTGCCCAGTTTGCAGAGATATCACCGCTGCTTTCCTTCCTGGCCAGTATTAAAATCACAGCCTTGGGTGGTCAGCAGAGGTAACTTATCCCCCACGCATTGTCAGGGGCTGTACCCAGCAGGTGGCTTCATGCAGGTCCCAGCCTCTGCTGACCGGCTGTGTCCAGCCACTTCCTCAAGCCAGCCTGGAAGCCGGATCTCACTGCTCTTACGGAGCTTAGGTCCTCTCACAGCAGCAGCCTTTTCTCTGGTCACCTTCTGGGGAGATTCTCTCTTTGATAAACTAAACGTTTCAGTGAAAAAGCAGAGTTATCAGTTGGCCCTTGTGTCTTCGGAAAAGTGAGCGTGGTGGGGAGCATAGTCGGGATTTGCTCACAATAGATCATCTTGACCCAAAGCTTAGAAAAGAAGGTGGTTTTTAATTCTTCTGGTGTTGCTTAATCAGAGACTGGACACGGAGGGCATACACAACAGAGATTTGGAATCATGAAGTGCTACGCCAATGGAAGGAATTAGGACAGGAGAGGCAGCAGAGTGGCGAGGATGCTAGATTTAGGGGTGAGCCCACCTGTGTTCAAGGTACAGCCCTCATCCTCGGCAGTCTTAGACCTTCCATGTGCCAGACAACCTCTGAGCCTTGGTCAGATATTGGTGCAATTATTAAACTCTCAGAATTATTGTATCATTATCATAAGTCCTGATATACAGGTAACCAGTTCTCTCACCTCGTCTTCCTTCTTCAAGACACAGCTGGCTTCTCCTGTCCTTTATGGTCCCCACATGTGTTGGAGAAACAGCTTATCCATTTCTACACACACATACATACCCATGCACACTCTTGGATTCTTACTGAAATTGCTTTGAACCTATACATCAATTTGAGAGAAGAATTAACTCCATTTATTTAGGTCCTTAATATCTATCAAAAACTTTACATACTTTGCACAAATGTCTTGCAAATTTTTCTTAGATCTGATGCTATAGTAAACACTGTTGATGCTATTGTAAAAGGCAGTTTTTTTAAATACTTCATTTTTCAATTATTTGTAATTGATATAAAGATATTAAATTGACTTTACAGAAACCTTGATAAACTCTATAATGCTAATAATATATTAGTTTGAATTTGTTAATGTTTGCACTGATATCATTCATGAATAGTGACAATTTTATTTCTTCCAGCATGTATATCATTGATTTGCTCACCTTGCTTTGTTACCTTTGCTAAGTCCTCCAGTGCAGACCAACCCCCCCCACCACCCCCCACAAAGTGCTTATTTGTTTGGCTATACCAGGTCTTAGTTGTGACTTGAGGGATTTTTAGTTGTAGTATGAGAACTCTTAGCATGTGGGATTGAGTTCCTGGACCAGGGATTGAACCCAGGCCCCCTACATTGGGAGCTCAGAGTGTTAGCCACTGGAACACCAGGAAAGTCCCCAGTGCAGTCTTGAAAAGATGCAGTAATAGTGGACTTCACTGCCCTGTTCTCAACCTCAAAGTGAACATCTCCAAAAATTTCCCCTTAGGTATATTATATGCTATGAGGTTTTATAAATATCCTTAATAAATCAAATACGTTGCCTTCTGTTTTTAGCTTGCATAGTTATTTTAAAGTCGGGATCTGATCATTTCCTCTCTGGAGCCTCTGTTGTAAGCAAAGTTAAAGACAAGTGACACAGTGGCAGAAAACATTTGTGAGTTACAGAACAGAGGGGCTAACCTCACTGGAGAATTCTGCTCGCATTGCCAGATTCAGTTTTCTCACACATAGTTGCAAACACTATGTTCCAGGCCACTGCTGTCAGGAATGAAAGTTTCACCCATCCATGAGCAAAAATAAATTAGTCTTTTGTAAAGCTAAATGTATTCCTTTCAAGGGACTGCCATTTCTTCTGTGCATATATTCTCTCAGAGTTTTAACAATGAAATACTGTTTTTCTCATAATAACTATTCTAATAATCATAATTTGGGATTTATTAATGTTCTTGTTTGACAAACTAAAATATTAGTAACTCTTCACAGGTCCCTCTAAATTCTTTACCTGACTTTATTCTGACCTAATGCATATCGGTGAGATTCAGGGTATTGATGAAGAAAAAGGAGCCAACGCATTTAAGGAGATGGGGTGGGACGAGAGGAGGGCCATGAGAGTGTGGAGAAGAAGGAAGTAAACCGGGACAGTGAGACATCACAAAGCCAAGGGAGAAAAGGTTTCAACCTAGTGACTGTGGCTAGCTGGGTCAAATGCTGGCGAGAATTAAGCAAAATGAAGACTATAAAATATCTACAGTGTTTAGAAATAAAGAGGATATTAGTGATTCCAGTGGGAAAAATTTCAGTGGAGCAGCACAGCCAAGGCTGAATGCTGTGAACTGAGGAAAGAAAGGGTGGTAAGGAACTGGAAACACTGGCTAGTATGATTTTTCTGAGAAATTTAACTTTGAAGGGAGAAGAGTGTCTCAGCTCCAGTAGGACTGAGAGTTAGTTAGTTGATTGGTTGGTCGCTTGCTTGCTCGATTAGTTGGTTGGTTGATTTGTTTTTTGAAGTTTAAGAGGTGATTGAGTAAGATTAATGTTAATGGAAAAGCCAATGGAGAGACAGTGATATTGAAAATACAGGAGAGAAAGGAGATAATGTGAAGAGCTACTGAGAAGAGGAGATGAAATGGAATATAGGACACAGATAGGAGGTTTGTCTGTGGGCAGGAAGGGAGCCCATCAACCTTTGTGCATCATAAAGGGTGCATCATCCAGGACCTCAGCCTTGGACCGTGTGGCTTCTACACAGCTCAGCACTAGCGGCTGTGTGAAGGTGCCCTGTACTTGTGCGAGGTTCATCCTGCCCAGTCATACACAGCAGCCTCGGACACAGGTCAATAGGTAAGTTGGAGTGACACAATTTGAGAGAGTTACCACCAAGAAGAATAGCCAGTGAAAGTCCCTCAAGGCAGAGCAGTCAACAAATCAGAGAGGATTAGAAGAGAGTGGTGAAAGGAAAAAGGTATCATCTTTTCTCCTCTCCACATCTCCCATGCCAAGTTTCCATCAGGTTTCACCCCATCTCCTTCATAATAACCCTTTCCACATTCTTCTTCCATTCACCCATCACAGTGTTCATTCTCTTGAGTTCATTTTACATGGACAGGTTTTAGGAAGAAGTCAGACTCTTACAGAACAAGATATGGATTTAAATACTAAAGACCAGATATGAACCCAAAAGGATGCATCCCTCACAATGAAGTTTAAGCAGTGAACTGGTCAATAGAAGAGATCTTTTGAAAAGAAGTCTTTCTTGTGCCTTTATGTACCTTAGGGCTTAGTGTTCAGTATGTCATCCACATAAAAGCACCCAGCCCAGGCGGACATGGGGTGGAAATCCATCCCTTGTGAGGATAATGTTGGCAATTTAGAAATCTTTTTTTGTTTTCCAATTTAGATCAACACACATTGAACCAATACTCTATTCCATATAGTTAGACGTTGTTTCCCCAAATTTGTCCAAACTTCAGACAATAACCTGAGGAGGGAGCTGGGGTGATAGTTTCTGCAGAAAATCTGTGAGTAGGATCATGAAGAACATTCACAGTTGAAGGTGGTCAGTTTGTCTCAGGAGAAAAGAACCGAAGCTGGGGACTTAGAGAAACTCAGTTAAGGCCAGAGTCTTTGAAATGGGAAGAAGGTGGAGTTAGTGTGTGCATAAAACTGGATCCGAATTCTGCACATACTCACTGATGTGTGCCTGCTAAATTTTCCTTCAGTCGTGTCCAACTTTTTGCAACCCCATGGACTGTAGCTCTCCAGGCTTCTCTGTCCATAGGATTCTCTAGGCAAGAATCCTAGAGTGGGTTGCCATGCTCTCCTCCAGGGGATCTTCCTGACCCAGGGAGTGAACCCACATATCTTACGTCTCTTATGTCTGCCGTATTGGCAGGCAGGTTCTTTACCACTAGTACCACCTGGGAAGCCCATATTCACTGACAGGGCCTCACAATATTGTCAGGGATGGGAGGACCCAACAGTAGAGTAAAAGGATAAGATTTCTAAGTTTAAAAAACAACCATCAGGAGGCCAGTTTCTCTCCACTCACCTTAACATTGGCCTCCCTTGTGGCTCAACCAGTAAAGAATCTGCCTGTGATGCAGGAGACCTGGGTCCAATCCCTGGGTCTGGCTACCCACTCCGGTATTCTGGCCTGGAGAATTCCATGGTCTGTATAGTCCATGGGATCACAAAGAGTTGGACACAACTGAGAGACTTTCACTCTTACCTTAACATAATGGCTTCTTTTTAAAAAAAAAAAAAAAAAAAAGAGAGAAGACTTTACTAACTTCTTTCAAACAAATAATAAATCCTGTGCCCTGAAAAGGTGGAGTTTTAGTGGAGCTCAGATTCTTCACAGAGATCAGGGAGGCCTCCCACAGATGATCTCAGCGACTCTGCTGGATTCACCTTCGCTTCGCTGAGAGGCATTGCTGCTCCTCTTGGAGATCCTGCCACCTGAGCTCCAGGTGGGAATGGGCCGTGCCGTGCCTGCCTTGTCAACAGAGCACGTTGTAGGCACTCAGCTGACGTTTTCTAGATGTTAACTGAATGCTCCTTCCCGTGATGCAGTAACTGTCTCTTTAGAGTGAACAGCAGAGGCCTCATCTCCATCTGAATTCCATCTGAATTAGGAGCAGAGCACTCTGGGAAATGGCCTCATGGGCCAAGATCCCCTGGGCTTCCTGTGGGTGGCGTCCCCCGTCCCTGGCGGGGACGTGGAAAGAGCCTCAGCCAGAACACCAGGCTGAGAGAATAAAGACTTCCTTCCACAGCATGCAGGACGAGCGTTGGCAGAGAATCCAAGAAAGCAAGTCAAACTAAGCACCTTAAAGATCATTCTCATCTGTTTTTTCCCCCTCAAGGAAGGGGTGAGCAAGCAGAAAAGTATGTCCTTAGGCAGCAGTCCAGTTGGCTTCAAAAAGCTATCAACGAGTCATTTCAGAATCCCTTTGCACAGACATGTCCAGAATATTGACCAGAAGAGCGGCGAGGAAGACTATTACTGAGAGATTCTCTGTCACATGTTCAAACCTCCCCTCAGCTGCACGTTTGGCAGGGGTCCCATAGACATTGCTGCAGAAGCTATTGACACAGCTTTTATGTAGGCATCCTCCATCTTTATAATCCCCACGTTGCAATAAAAACTATCTCCACTTGCACAGATGGCAGGAAGAATAGACAGCATGGTATGCTGTCTACAGACCAGTATTGGCTCTCTTTCAGTACATGCCAACCATAGCAAGGGCTCTTAATCATTTTCTAAATTGTATAATGACAGAATGATAAGTGATAAGCACTTTGAAAACTAAACAATATTTTGTCATCAGAATCAAAACATTAGCCTGCAACTTTGGGCATTTTACATTTTAAAGAAGTTCTTCCTTCAACCCTTCTTTTATTCCTAAATGATCCATTAATTCATTTAAAAAATTAATGAGTACCAACTAAGTTCCAGGCACTAGGTTAGATAATAAAGATTCATGATACAGAGGGCAAGGGAGTAGGTAGGGAATAGATGTTATTTCCCTTCCACATACAATTTATACCTTGAATTGTTTTCAGGAAGAGTCCATTCTGGGGTGAAAAATGGGAATTTTTAGGAATACAGTTGGTAAGGTTCTGTTTGTACATGGTCAGTCTTTCCCCTCCCCTTCCTTCACCCATACCTGGTGAATGTAGCCTATTTTTTTCCCCAAGGAAAAGGAAACAACCTTGATCCTTCCTGTCTTTGACCCTGGATTATTTGTCTCACTCAGAATGAGTGTGCATCTGTGAGATGGACATTTAATGAGGCCAGACCTCAGGGAACTCAAGATTATCTTCATAATAAACCCCATAAGGGAAGACAGTGTTCTGCCTTCAGAATATCCTACACAGCCTCGGCTGTCTATTTCAAAACTGTCTTTATTTTATTTATTTTTTTTCAAAACTGTCTTTAAAACCAAATCACCTCTTCTAGATCAATAAAAAGATATTATTAGAAAGTTGCAAGGATATTTCTGTTGCCTAATCATTTACAATCCCCCTTTAGCTTTCAAGAGTTTGAGGTTACTTAAAACAGAAACCATATATGTCACATAACTTTTAAAATAATAACATAAAGAAGTAGGAGAAGCTTTATTATAGTCCTATTATTTCTCTCATAGAAGTTGTATAAAAAGATCATGGCAATGCTAAGGCCCAGCAAGGTTCCATCAAAGTTCTATTTTTCTCACCTTGCATTGCAATTGCCAGTATGCCAACATTAACCAAGGGTATTCCATGGGCCAGGCATTCTCCAGCACTTCATAGGCACTAGCTGGTCTGCTTCCTGGGATATTATCATTAACCCAGTTTTAAATATGGGAAAACTAAAATTTACAGCTTGCTCGAAGTGATATAACTAGGGAGTGGCAGAGAGAGTTGTAATCTGGATGTGATGGTTTCCAGAGTACTTCATTACTAATGAATATTCTAAAATAGTGATTCACATCCTATTGGTTGCTCATGAGATCAACTTAGTGATTTGTGATGCCTTTTTAAGTGAATAAGATAGAATGGTAATGATCAGAGTTCATCCACCGTAGTAAAAGGTAAGTAATATTTGAAGAAATTTTGTTTTCTGTGCATGTATGTGTGTGTATTTGTACACCAAATTGTGATGTGATGCAAAACTTATTTCTAACTGTGAGTTACTATCTTAATCTTAAAGCTGCTTCACTAAGAAATATTGACCCTTACTCATTCATGTTCCAGGGCTGCCCAGGTGGCACAGTGGTAAAGAAACTGCCTGCCAAGGCAGGAGACCCAGGTTTGATCCCTGGGTTGGGAAGAACCCCTGGAGGAGGACATGGCAACCCATTCTAGTATTCTTGCCTGGAGAATTCCATGGACAGAGGAACTTGGAGGGCTACAGTTCATGGGGTCCCAAAGTCAGACATGACTGAAGCGACTAACACTTTGACTTTCATGCATGTTCCAAACACAGGAGGACTAGTTTTTATAAACCTGCCCTCTGTAGAAATCTTTGTAAGAAAGAAGTTAAGAGATTTTAAAATCTATGACCTTTCATCGATTTTTTAATCTTTGAAATCCTTTCCGTGTATGAATAGGCTTAACAAGCCAACCTCCAGAGACTCACAGCAGAGAGTTTTCCTAAAATAGTCAGACCGGACTGGTGTTATGCCTAGTTGCTCACAGTAAATCATTCATCAATCACTGCAGAAAAGGCAGAGAAAATATGTTCTACTTTTGTAAAAACAAAAACCCAGTGGGGAGAAAAGAATCCAAGGGCCACACTCCCCACTGAGGGAAGGCCTCGTGGATGCAGCAGCTTCCATAGGAGAGTGAGCATCGCTACATCTCAGGGTCCCCAGGAAAGGCTCCTTCATGTGTTTGTAGTATTTTGAGGGTCATCAGGACTAAAACTCAAAAAATCCAATAATCTACTCATGCTCTCTAACAATGTCACTAAAAGCTTGACATGTAATATAACTCAGACCTAGCTCTAGTGTCTGAATCAAACTCCTGCCCTTTTACAAATGGTGTGATTCGTTAAACAAGGAGGGTCAGCAGGCATCACTGACATTAGGAGAGTGAACACTCTGGTGGGAGAACACTTCATCACAATGCAGCATGGGCTGGGAGGACTCAGAGCTCACAGGGCATTTTCCCAAGAACCAGAGTAGAAGTGCCCTTCATATTCTCAGCAGCCATTAATTATCTTTGTTGTTGTTTAGTTGCTAAGTCCTATTTGACTCTTTGCAATCCCATGGACCAGCCCACCAGGCTCCTTTATCCATGGGATTCCCCAGGTAAGAATAGCAGAGTGGGTTGCCATTTACTTCTCCATGGGATCTTCCTGACCCAGGGATCGAACCCACATCTCCTGCATTGGCAAGCAGATTCTTTAATACTGGGCCACCTGGCAAGTCCACATTGCTCATCTTCACATGGAGACAGTAATATCAACAACACAAATGTGTTAGGATTAAGTGAAATAATTAGGAAACACCCAGCACACAGTAGATGATGCTCCCCAAAGGTTAGGTTGTCTAGTCCTCTGCTGTATTAAAAGGCACCATAAAGTGTGAAAATTCAAGTCTCTCAGTTGTGTTTTCCTCTTTCCAACACCATGGACTGTAGCCTGCCAGGCTCCTCTGTCCATGGAATTCTCCAGGCAAGAATATTTGAGTGGGTAGCCATTCCCTTCTTCAGGGGATCTTCCTGACTCAGGGATCAAACCCTGGTCTTCTGGTTTGTAGGCAGTTTTTTTTACTATCTGAGCCACCAGGGAAGCAAAAATCACTGTACCCCCAACCCAAGGAAATTCCTAGCCATGATGCCAACCTCCATGGGCATGATTAGGAAAACTTTGCTAACATCCCTTGTTCCCTTCAATTAGTCACAATGAACTGTAGCCCTGCCTGAGAATGCACTCTCTTTAAATCAATTTATTTGAAGTTTCATCTTGCACTTTTTTCCCCTCACACTGTACATTTCGTACTTTTGACTCATTTGTTTTGCAACTGGAAGTTTGCACCTCTTAATCCCCCTCGCCTATTTCTATCTAAACTCTATTCTCTTAAAAAAAAAAAATTTATATATATATATATATATATATATATATATGACTCCTAAATTTTTATTAGATATTTACAAAAAAACCCCACATATCTTTATTTTCTGGAAAATATTCTTTAAAACCTGAGAGAATGGCTCTCACATCTATGTTTCTGGAATCTCTTTGGTCATCCTACCTACAGATATAGTAACTTTGCAAATGTTAATTATGCTTCCTTTCTGCACTTTCTCATTCAATCCAGCAGTTATTCAGCTCTCTTTTATATTCATTTTCTTTTATGTTGCCTGGACAAGGAGAAGACTTTGCAGATTCCTAATTCTCCCTAGCATGATGGTTAAAAATGGGCTTCTGGGGTCAGAGAGATGATCTATCTGTGTGATTTTGCATTTCACTTCCCTAACCCTGAAACAAGAAGTATATTATCACCCACACATTGATTGAAGGTATCAGTTCAGTTCAGTCGCTCAATCATGTCCAACTCTTTGCAACCCCATGGACTGCAGCAGGCCAGGCTTCCCTGTCCATCACCAACTCCCAGAGCCTACTCAAATTCATGTCCATCATGTTGGTGATGCTATCTAACCATCTCATTCTCTGTCATCCCCTTCTCCTCCCACCTTCAATCTTTCCCAGCATCAGGGTCTTTTCTAGTGAGTCAGTTCTTTGCATTAGGTGGCCAAAGTGTTAGAGTTTCAGCTTCAGCATCCGTCCTTCCAGTGAACACCCAGGACTGATCTCCTTTAGGATGGACTGGTTGGATCTCCTTGCAGTCCAAGGAACTCTCAAGAGTCTTCTCCAGCACCACAGTTCAAAAACATTAATTCTTTGGCACTCAGCTTTCTTTATAGTCCAATTCTCACACCCATATATGACTACTGGAAAAACCATAGCTTTGACTAGACAGACCTTTGTTGGTAAAGTAATGTCTCTGCTTTTTAACATGCTGTCTAGGTTGGTCATAGCTTATAGCTGAGATTAACCAGTGTGCAAACTACCCAGTATACAGTAAGTCCAATGAGTGTTACCTGTTATTACGTAGTATTATCTCTCCTTATTCCAACGTGGTCCAGGATTTCTCTCTCATTCACACTTCATCTTTCCTTCTGCATGTGAATTTTCATTATGTCACCTCAAATCCTTCTTATAAAGGATTAATGAGTAAATAAATCCATCTGTTTGATCTGTTAGCTCATGGCTTTGCTTTTCTGTTTCCAGGGGGGGAACAAGTCTTTGATTCCATACACAAGTAGGACAATCACTTTGGCTTTGTTTACTCTTGCTTTCCTGAAGCAGATTCATAATGAGCTTTGATTCCATTCTTGGTAGAGTTGATGTTTGGTATGACGGTGATTATTTTAAATGTTATAATTAAGAACATTACTCAGAGAAACTGTAAACTGCCAGAAAACTCAACTCATAGAGCTTTGCGAAAATTAAACAGGATAATATGAAAAGAGTTTGGCCATATCAATTTCTTCCCATTACTTAAGATTCCTGTCCCCTCTTTCACATAGATTATTCACTGGCTGAAGGCAGTACAATCACTCCTTTGTGCCCAAAAGGATATTTTCCCTGTGGGAATCTCTCCCAGTGTTTGCCTCGTGCTTTTCACTGTGACGGCGTGGAGGACTGTGGGAACGGGGCTGACGAGGAGAACTGTGGTGAGTCTACTTGCTCAGCTCCATACGGACACACCCCCTTGTGAACGCCCCAGAACTGTGCATGGATCGAATGCTAACAGTGATGAACTGGAAGAGGTGATTTGGCATTCTGTAGGGAATCCTATTGTGACACGACTAAACAACTCCTCTCCAATGGATTTGTGATAATTACCTGCATCTTCATATTTAGAGGTGGCTTAAATCAGAAACACAGTATGATAAAATGTTGTGTGTCATAAAAAACAAAGTAAAACTATTTTAAATCCTACTCAGATACCCATATTTTAGTTTTAAATGGCTTAAACGATGACCACTTCCTTATGGCTTGGAAATTGGGTTCAGCTGCAAGAATATCTATAAAGTGTGAATAGATCTTCCTAGAGAATTAAATTATTCAGTAGACCTATATCGTGTCCACTGTGTCCTCCCCAAGTCAGCAGGACTTGGAGACAGGCTCAGGGGAGACAGGCACCTCACCCTTGCGGGGTTCACAGGGACCCTGTGAACAAGGATGTGAGCAAACTTGTACCTAAATAAATAATTTAAGAGAGTAGTAAGCCCCATGAGGTATGCAGACCAGGATAGTGGGATAGGAAGTGACTTGGGGGAAAGGCTACTTTAAAGACATAGCCACAAAACCCCTCGCTGAGATGGTGACATTTGACTTGAGAATGAAATGAAAGAAGAGGAAAACCATGAAATATTCTGGAGGAACAGAGTTATAGGCAAAGGCAACAGCAAATGAAAGACCCAGAGGCTGAATGAGATAAGATAGCTGTGTTTGTGGTAAGTAAAAGCCAGACTGAGATGGGCAGAGCGAGCAGGATAAAGAGGGTAAAGAGGTAAGAGAGGCCAGACCAGAAAGGTCTCATAGGCCACTTTAGGTCTGTATATCAGGACTATATACATCTTCTCATCTAACCTGTGCATTTTGCCCATGGAGAAACTGATGTCCCGAGAGGTTGACATGTCTAGTTAGTCGTAGAGTAGACCCTAGGACCCAGGTGTCCTGAATCTGGAAGAATCGTGTGTGTTTTCTACCACACCGAACTGCCCCTCCTTGGCATGGCCCAGCTAGCACCCAGGGGTGACAGCAGACTCCAGGAGTGCCTGGTGTCTGGCTCCAGAATCTGCTCTCACGTCTCTGGGGACTCGTGCATGCTCCCGGCACCTCTGCCTTCACCTCCTGCGCGTCACTCCGCCTCAGCTTGTAGGATAGAGCTCAGGTGTCCCATCCCCACCTGAGAAGCTTGGCTTCCCGGCCACGCCTCCCGCCCTGAGGCTGTCCCATTGTCTAGGACAAGCACCCTTTCTCTCTGCTGCATCATCCTGGTGTGCCTGGATGATGTACTAAAGGCGGCCTCGTCTTCCCACCGTACTTCTCTCACTAGACAGGGACACCTTGAGAAGGGTTCTTATGGGCATTTTACTTGCTTTGGTGTCACCAGAGCCTAGAACCGGCAAGGACAGTCAGTGCTCAGGGGTGGAGCAGCTCTCTGGGTGCCAAGGGCAAGTCACTCACGTTTTCACCCTCTCCTCTTCACTGCATGGGAATCTCAGACCATGCATGTTGTTTGCCTCTTGGGAGTTTTCCAAATGCAAATTAAGTAATTCATATAAAGACACCAATAGAATAATTTAAAAAACTGTTGAGAATATTAATAAAAAATAAAAATAAACTAAAATTTGCAGGGATCTGCAAAAAGGTACCTATGGAGGGAGTTCCCTGGTGGTCAAGTGGTTAGAATTTCAGGCTTTCACTGTTGTGGCTTGGGTTCAGTCCCTGGTCAGAGAACTGAGGTCCCACAAGCCACACATCAAAACCAAAAAAAAAAAGCAGAACAGTAAAGGGACCTATGGGCAACTATTTAAATTTACTTTTCTATTTATATAAACTTTACGATCCTGCATCATATTGTATGTTTTATTGCCTCTAATAGCTTGTGCTAATGCTAAGATAATCATATTTCAAAAATCAAGCCTCCTTCTTTTAAAAGAATATGTTTTCATTGCTCAAAAAAAGAGAAGGAAACCTGGCAAATAAGCAGATCATATCATCTGACAAATTGAGAAAACATTTTTCTCATCAGGACTAGACAAACTTAATTAAAAGGAACTTCATTTTTGCCTTATTAAAAAAGTCAAAGGACATGAATTTTATCAGAATTCATTACATGTATCAAGTAGGTATCTACATACACATATACAGATTATGTTTTCTTCTGAGGATCTCAAAATTAAGATCAAACATTTAAAATGTCAGCATTAGAAATCGATGATATTTTTCAAGGTGGATACACGTATGGAAAATAATCATCATATATTTAAAATATTTGTAATTGCAGAAACAGACAGGACTCGAGATATTTGCCTGCTTTTTCTTCCTTACCATTGTCGTTATCTTTCTATTACTTAAAACTTTAAGTTGATTTCATGATCAAATTTTTATATTTTTGTTTTGTAATTTGATATTTTATTTATAGAATAACTGACACATGTTCATCACCGTGTGTTTCACAGGAGACACTAGTGGATGGGCGACTATATTTGGCACAGTCCATGGAAATGCTAATAATGTGGCATTAACACAGGAGTGCTGTAAGTGGTATTGGTTCGAAGACTCAGTATCAGCTTTGCGAGCGACATGATTTGTGGTGCATGGATTTACCTGGGTAGTGTCATTCATTCCCTTAAGAACCCCGATTTCAGTTCAATGTGTTTCAGTGGTCAACTGGTCTATTATCTGTTCGTGAGACTGAAAAGAGAGAAAAAGGAAAACAACACGCTCTATTTATGCTTACTCTGTGTATTAGCCTGTGACTGCAAGAATGCATAGGTACTGAATACTTGTGACAATTCAGGAAGGTCTTACTCCCTTCAATCACCAACTTATTTTCAGCCCCTCTGTTGGGCACTTTGAGGGCAAGGATAACTAAGGTGTGGCCCCAATCTTCAAACACCTCACATGGTCCCAGGAGAGACAGTTCCTTACAGAAGCAGGAGTGATGCAATATTAGCACTGAACTGAAGGAAGAATGTTTGCACAAGGGGGTGTGGAAGCCCTTTGGGAGAAATGATGTCTGTGCCAGGGAGGGTGAAAGGTCCACAGCCAAGGTGACTCTGGGATGGACTCGGAGGTCCTTGGATGGAGTAAGAGGTGACAGAATGAACAGCGGAGCATGACCTACAGAGCAGTGGGGTAGGAAGTTCAGTGCCTGCTTCCCGATGCCTTTCACATCGGTTCGCAGAGTGTAAGATGGAGGAGCAGGAGTTGGACCCGGAAGGGTGGGACCAACCCACAGGGGGCTCTGGGTGCACAGTTTGGTCAGAGTTTGGCCTCTGACCTATGGTAGAATTATCTCTCTATATATACACAGATTATATTATATACTATATATTACACGTAATATATAAATGAATAGATAATTATATAGTGTATATATAGTTACATACACACATTAGTATGTATACATAATATAGATGTATAAAGTACATACATTAACTTCTACACTAGCAGTATATTATGTACTTTATAATATTAGGTCATAGCTACCACTTAGTATACAGTTTACTATATTCAAATATATTAGAAATCAAAAAAGAGTAAATTACAAAAAATGAAAAATAAATATATGAAAACTCTAGCGTCTTCTTTCTGAGCCACAGTGGGTCATCTTGTACACTCGCCACTGTGGAGGCCACTGCCGTGCACGGTGGGCAACCACCAAAGTCGCGAGCTTATTTCCATTTAATGAAGAGGAGGAACCACATGACAAGAAGTGAGTGGACCAATGATTCTTGCACCAGAATTATTATAAAGAATGAGTTAGAACAGTGTTCTCAGCTTGAGACATGTATGCCCCTGGAGAACATTTGGCAACGTCTGGTACATTCTGGGTTGTCACTTTGGAGAGTGGTGGGTGACTGCTGGCTTCTGGTGAGCGGAGGCCAAAGATGCTGCTGAACCTTCTACAACGTGCAGGACAGCACCCACTGACAGAATGGCCTGAACCAAATGTCAGTCTTGCCAGGGTTGAGGAGAAAGCTTGGTGAAGGAGACACTGAACATTACATTTCTTGCAGTGCTCCAGACTAACACTAAGAATCCGAGCCCAGAAAACACATCTGGGAGGAGTGAGGTACAGAGGGCAGCAAGAGGCATTTCATAAGAAGAATCCAGAGGTTGAGGTGTGACTGACCTGCAGGTGAGGGAGTTACGCTCACATTTCTGGTTTAGTCAATTGGCCCAGCTTGGACTACACGCAGTTCTTCTATTGGTAAATAAAGAGTTTCCAACCCTAGTAACGTAATCTAGTAATGTAACTACTTCAATGTCAGTTAAACATTGAAGTAAACATTCTGAAGTCATCTTTAGGAAGTTGAGATCGTTAGCATCAGCCTATGAGCAACACAGAATATTTTCTAAAAGTTTGTACACTAGAATGTGTCTTTTGAATTAGGCAGGTACTCAATAAAAGTTTGTCGGGTTTATTAAAAGTCAGTGAAATTGATTTTAAAAATAAAGTTTGAATAAAAGTGATCTAGAGGAAGAAGAGCAATCAGAAAGGACTTATAGTCAGATTTAAATCAATAATAAATATAAAAATTTGAAAATAACTCACTTTTTGTAGCTCCATCACAGCCAAGTACCATCATATGCTCCATAAATCTCATTCCCTGAGACTCTCTCTCCTCTAGCTCTTTTCTCTCTCTCTCCTCTCTCTCTCTCTCTCTCTCTCTCTCACACACACACACACACACACACACACACACACACACACACACACAGAGTGATTTTTCTGTTGACCCACTTGGCCAGGCTTTTCCGTAGATTTCTCACATGCCATTATTTTAATAATTAACATAATTAGTAATTATATATAATAATGAATAGAATTACATGATGTTTATATATTATTAATATATTATTACAAATATTAGTAATTATAACATGCAATTATATTAATAACTTACTCCTTTGGAGTCAATCCTAAAGCATTTTTCTTCCCTCTGAATGTTTCAGACAGTTGGATCTTTGGTTTTCTCTGTTTTATAGCTTCTCTACCACTTTTACCTACCACTTTAACTTCATAGTAATGAAAAACCAAGAACCAAAATAATAGGCTATCTGAGTTGGTTGGTTTTAGGAAGACATAATGGTGGCTATGGCAGAACCTGCATCTAATTCTCATCACAGCTCTAAGAGAAGTTTGAAAGGAGGGAATTAGTTGAATTTAGCTTTAACCAACAAGCATTTATTGAGCAGCCTTTTTGTGGCATTCAATTAAGTGAAATTGACTTAGTTATACCCATTAAATATTTACTCAGTCACACTCATGGTTTTCATTGAGGAGAGCTTAATCTTGCTTCACTATATACTTTTTAAAACACTATTTAGACATGTTTGTGATTTCTCTCTAATCTCTTGTTAAGTGCCTCTAAAATGACCACGGAGGCTAGAACTGAAATGAATACCACACGAGTCTATATTCAACTAGAAGAGATTTCTTGTTTGCTTTTATTTGGGGCCTGAATAAGTTCATTTAACAAAATGTGACTGTTATACATTCAATGGAAAAAGAACAATGTCAGTTACCAGAGATAAAGTCATAACTAAAGAGAAGTATTTTTTCTTATTGAATCATTGCTCTTTTTGCCCCCTAGTTTTAGATCAGTACCCACAGCGCTGTGTGTGCAAAGGCTCTGAGTTGGAATGTGTAAATGCTGGCTTGAAGTCTGTGCCAATGGTTTCTAGCAATGTGACGTTACTGTGAGTAGCATTCAAATCTGGATATTTGCTCCTGAACTCATATGAAAGCCATTCTGTCTAATCTTTGTTCTGTTTTATGCTACTTGTATGTTAGCAAAATAATAGAAAACCATCAGCCATCAGAGAATTCTGCATGCTCCTTCTCCAGGGGAGAAGTGTTTTAAACACTGTATGTTGGATTGTCCAGGTTATCTTTAACTCACAAACTTCTGGAATTCTTATTTCTAATCATTTTCCAATTTATGTATTATTACTAATATGCCAGTATTAGTACTGGCATATTTGAGGGGGCGGAAAAAAGGAAGAGCACTTTTTATGTTCTATCTCATTTTAAATAGTAGTAATTTGTCCCAGACTTTAAAGGTGTAGAAGATGCATGAAGATGACTATGGCACAATCAATCATGGAGGTTTTTTTTTTTTTAATGCTGCATAGATATTTGGAGAGCCTCAGGAAGTTGTTTGCAAATATATCATAATTTGGGCACACGTGAATTGGTTAGGATTTTTGTTGTTTTTTTGGATGTGCTTGCTGTGTTTTGTTAAGTTGTCTACAGAAGAAAAAGTTAAATCACCATAGATATTCCAGTCTATTATACTAGCTGGCTAACATGGTCAAATATTTGCAAGCTGCTTTATGGACTTTTCATTCTCATGTGAAAGTTTTCATTTATCATGGGCATTTTCAAATGTGTGTGAAGTAAAATGGAGCATGATAAAATATTCTCAAGCATGTAACTTCTAGAAAAGAGATTGGTTAGTCATAAATTCCATAATAAAGTCTTCTTTACATGTTGTTTTAGGTCTCTTAAGAAAAACAATATTCACAGTCTTTCAGATAAAGTTTTCATCAAATACACAGAACTTAAAAAGATGTAAGTAGCTTTTAATAGTGTTTTTATGGGAAAATCTATGAGATGTTTTGTTTAAGATGTTTTTAATCTGAGAATAAAATGAAATATAAAGTTGATTACCTTTATCATTAAGGTTATTTTAATAAATGTAATTAAGGTTAGACATTAAGGCATTGAAAAGTATGCTTTCTTTCCATTTCATAATTTAAACTAACAACTGGTTTTATTTAACCTTTCTTTTAGAGACTTAAATTAGCATTGCGATTGAGCATCTCAGTAAGAATATACATAACTCCATGCTCTTACTTCAGAGCATTTGGAAAATGATGTTGTAGATTCAGAGATACCAGATGCACTTTTTAACCTGGAAGAGTGGTGGCAGAGACAGGAACTATCAGATCATTTAAAATGCATCATAATGGGGTCTGGACTGTCTCCCAGGATAAAAAAGAGCAAAAACATGATCTTGGTCAAATCAGTGAAATTAACACATTTGAGGAAGTGAGTGATAGTCGCTCAGTCATGTCCAACTCTTTGCGACCCCATGGACTATACAGCACATGGAATTCAGGCCAGAATACTGGAGTGGATAGCCTTTTCCTTCTCCAGGGGATCTTCCCAACCCAGGAATCGAACACAGGTCTCCTGCACTGCAGGCGGATTCTTTACCAGCTGAACCACCAGGGGAGCCCATATTTGAGGAAAGAAAACAATAAATAGGACACAGTCAAACACAGAAACAAAGCATCGAGATGCTTCCAGCATCATCAAAGAAAGAAAACCGGAACCTGAGAGATAAAGTCCCTAGACATAGTCTCCACTGAGGGGCAAGGAGAGACGGTCAGCCTATACCATAATGCCCATGAACTTTATTGTGACACTGTCCGTATCAGGATGGAAAATCTCTTTGCTTTGATTCCCTGCTCTTCAATCAACCTTATGATGATTACATTAACTTCCTAAATTATTTACACTTAAGTATTTGGGAAGTTACCTTGGATGGGGAATAAGACCATTCCAGTTAGTGGAATGGGATACATCCGATTTAAATAAAGGGATTAAATATACAACCTCTTGAGAGTTCGGTTACTGTGTGTTAGTCCCTCTGAGCCTGAGTCCCTCACTCGGGGATAATAGAGAGGTCAAATTTCTACAGTTGCGAGATGATCGTCAGAATAGATTAGAAAATTAGCACGACAATGTTGTAAGGTCGTATCATCATCTTACAATTTTTGCCCTTTAACATTCAGAATAGAAGAGAAGGTTTCTAGAAATGTAATAATATATGTTAAATTTCAGGACTAAAAAGAATCTGATTTTTTGCTGATACTGGACAAATGTGCTTGGTTTGAAGTGGCATCAATAGTTCTGTGTTCTCATGAGTCTTTAGGTATAGACTCACTCATAAAAGAAAGGAAGTCCCTGAAGGAAGTCCATTAATGAGAAGAACCTTGTGTGAGCGTGGCCAGTCATGCCTGGGTTTGATGGTAGCCTCTGTGATTCCCATCTGTTCCATCCTATGCCAAGTGGTCACGTTGTCATTGTTTCACTGGAGTAGCTGTGCATTGACTCTAGGGTTCCAGATTCCTCTAGAGAAGAAATCTTAACAATACTGCTTCTGGTCTTACTGGAAATGCTTAGAATCACAACCTGTTCATTCTGTGAATCAGTATTACCTTTGAGCTCCCTGAATAATGCTAAAGGGAAGAAAAATAAAATAGCACTAACAGAAAAGAAGGAAAAATATTCGTGTTTTAGAGTAGCTGTTTAAATCTATTATCTAGAGTCATAGAAGTCTTATGAATTTCTAATTAAATCTTATCATCATTTATAAGGTAACTGAAGTTTGCAGCAATGAAATGACTTACCTAAGATCTACAGCTACTTAGCAGAAGAACCAGAATTACAGTCCGTATCTTTTGATGCCCAATGCACTGTTCATTTTACAACACAATAACCAGAAACCTAGAGGTGGAAAGAAATTGTTCTAGCACCTAATTGAATCTTCTACCAACACATACTCTTCTGTCCCACACAGAACTCCATTCTATGCATTTGGTCCCCAATTTAGGGGAAGCTCACCTCTGGTGAGGCTCACTAGAAGATCAAGCAAAGAGGTTTATGATAGGACTTCTCAGGGCAAGTCTTTCCCTGAAACACTGATGCCCGCTTTGTTCTATGCCAGTACTTCTTCCTCAGTAGCTGGTAGTCCACGGAAGGGAAGAACATGGAAGCACTAACTTTGCACATATAAGTCCCAATTTCTCCTGGTGAAAAAAAGTTGAGTGTTTTTTTTTTTTTTCCCCTGCCAGGTTGCCCAGATGAGCTGAAAAATTCTCCAATTAAATGTTTAATTCTGCTTTTTCTGAGAAAACTTAGGTACCACGTCATAACCTGAGTATCACCCAGCAGGAGTTCCCTTAATGCAAGCTGCTTTTTGATGCTTTCTAGGTGAATTTGATTCTCCCAGAGAACCAGAGAGAAAGATATTATTAGAGTCTTATCAATAAACATTCACCAAGTGTCTTTTACATGCAGGGTACAGCACGGGAGACAAAACACAATTCCTTACATTTAAATATCATTTTTTAAAGTTGACAAAAGACTTCCAGGATTTGGAATTCTCATTTGGACTTTGTCTCCGAAGTCTATGAGGTGAGATAAACAGCATTAGATCCCTTTCAGGAATGAGGACACCATCCTTGGAAAAGAAAGATCATTTCCCTGATGGCTCAGATAGAAAAGAATCTGCCTGCAATGCAGGAGACCCAAGTTCAATCCCTGGGTCACAAAGATCCCCTGGAGAAGGGAATGGCTACCCACTCCAGTATTCTAGCCTGGGAAATCCCATGGACAGAGGAGCCTGGTGGGCTACAGTCCACGGGGTTGTGAAGAGCTGGACATGACTGAGTGACTAACACTTTCACTTTCTTTCAACCAGCTGACAAGTATTAGAATTTGGCTTTAAAGCCCAACCTTTGACTATGGTCTCCTGGAAATCCACCCACATGGGCCAGTCTCAGTATATTGTTACTGTCAGTGAAAACGCCCAGAAACCGAACTTTGGTTGCACAATAACAGAAGTTCTTCATAAGCATCATTCACATATTCTAAAGCCATTTATAAGCTCAACAGCTGCTGCTAAGTCGCTTCAGTCGTGTCCAACTCTGTGCGACCCCGTAGACGGCAGCCCACCAGGCTCCGCTGTCCCTGGGATTCTCCTGGCAAGAGCGCTGGAGTGGGCTGCCATTGCCTTCTCTGCATAAGCTCAGCAACTCTTCTTTAAATCCTTTCCTCCCATCTCTTTTTTTCTACTTCTCAGCTCCTCCTGCCACTCTTCCCTCAAACTCCCAGGAAAACCTCTCTACAGTCTCAGGCAGTCCCCTGTCCTGTCCAGTCTCTTTTTCCACCAATCCTGCATTTCAACACTCAAACAACCAATGAAGCTAAACATAAATCATCCCCAGGAAAAGGTGTCCAGGGAAGGAAGAAATTAGATGGACATGCCCAGAACTGTCAGTAGAGACAGTAGGAGGGGAAATGCTAGCCAAATTCACATTTTAGTGCATTCTTTCAGTGACTAGTTGCTGATACCCATCAGGGGTCAAGGATATAGTGGTAAACAACACATCTGAAAAGTTCTTCCCTCAAGGAACTCAACTTTCAATGGAGAGAGATAAAAGTGCAGTGTGTGTTAGATACACAGTGATTACAGGGGGAAAAATAAACCAAAAAAAGAATTAGGAGGTGCTGAAGGAAAGGAATGCTATTAAACTGTCCTGCCATGTAACTATTGTTGTTGTTTGGTTGTTAAGTCATGTCTGACTCTTTACAACCCCATGGACTGCAGCATACCGGGCTTACCTGTCCCTCATTATCTCCTGGAGTTTGCTCAAGCTCATGTCCATTGATTCAGTGTTGCCATCCAACATCTCATTCTCTGTCAACCCCTTCTTCTCTGGCCCTCATTCTTTCCCAGCTTCAGGATCTTTTCCAATGAGTCACCTCTTCGCATCAAGCGGCCAAATATTGGAGCTTCAGATTCAGCATCATTCCTTCCAATGAACACTAGGAGTTGATTTCCTTTAGGATTGACTTGTTTGACCTCCTTGCTGTCCAAGGAACTCTCAAGAGTCTTATCCAGCACCACAATTTGAAGGCATCAATTCCTCAGTGCTCAACCTTCTTTATGGTCCAACTCTCGTATCCGTACATGACTACTGGAAAAACTATAGCTTTGACTAGACAGCTTTGTCAGACCTTTGTCAGCAAAGTGATGTCTTTGCCTTTTAATATGCTGTCTAGGTTTGTCATAGCTTTTCTTCCAGAGCAAGTATCTTTTGCTCTTGTGGTTGCTATCACTGTCTGCAGTGATTCTGGATTCCAAGAAAATAAAACCTGTCACTGTTTGCACTTTTCTCCATCTATTTGCCATGAAGTGATGGAACTGGATGCCATGATCTTAGTTTTTTGAATGTTGAGTTTTAAGCCAGCTTTTTCACTCTCCTCTTGCACCCTCATTAAGAGGCTCTTTAGTTCCTCTTCATTTTCTGCCATTAGGGTGGTATCATCTGCATATTTGAGGTTGTTGTTGATATTTCTCCCAGGAATATTGATTCCAGCCTGTAATTCATCCAGCCTGGCATTTCACATGATGTACTATGCAGAGAAGTTAACTCTACTACTGCCCAAAGTACCTGTAAATCTTTTTGTGATTCTGAGAGTTACCCCATGAGACTGATTAGAACACACACTCTCCTACCTAATTCCTCTATATTCAAAGCTAGCCATTATCACCATGCCCCCCACCAAATGTCTCTCCCCCAAGCAGCCTCGAATCCTTAACTTCTTCCCCTAAGGACCTGATTTCAAATCTGTTCATCACTCTGTATATGATCAGTTACACATTCCTTACAAATAGTATCTGGAATAAATGTAATATTATTACCTGTATGACACCTACAAGGGCAGAATGGGGAAAGCTAGCAGCCCTTCTTTTCTAAACTGCATATGCCCTAAAGTTACATTTGTTCTTCTTGTGGCTGCTTCATACTCCTTTAACTCCTACTGATTGTGTCCCTAAAATTCCTAATCCCATGCCACATGCGTTAACTGAACAAGTGACGGCTTCTCCATCCTGTACTTGTGTGCTTAGCATCTGAGAGCTAGTTGTGGTACTTCAAATTTATCCCGGTTCAGTTTCATCCTGTCAGATTCAACTTTTCTTACCAGACTGTGAAGATCTTTTTTGGCTCATCCCAACAGATTTACTATTCATCCCAGCATTCTATCATCTGAAAATAAGATGAGCCATCTTCACCTAAGTCATGGAGTAGAATACCGAGCAGGATGCTGCAAGATCTTCTTTCCAGATCCCTTCATCATCATCATCATCATCCATCAGACAACGTGTCTTGTTCTTTATTTTGTCTATAAAACCGCTTGATCACTGCCTGGTAGACATATAAGCAAAGTCAACCGCATTTTTATCTGATCAGTCTTTCAAAGAAGAAAATCAAGTTGATCTGACATGTCCTGTTTCTTGTGAACTGCCCTGTTCCTATTCTCTCTGAGGTGCTCACAAGCCCCCATCACATGGTCCTGTCCTGTGATCTCACCTAGAATCAACTTCAAGCTCATCCAGCAATAGCTTGTGAAATCTACTTCCCTTTTTGAAAAATCAAAATGGCATTTGCCATCTTTAATTTTCAAGCTTCTCTTCTCTTTTTCCAGATTCCTGAGTCATTGATCATGACTGAGTGTTCACATTTTCAGTGTTTTCTCAGTTTCTAGGAGAAATTGTCCAAACCAGCGGGTTTTAACTCATTTTGGTTAACGTATTCTATCCTCTTGGGCTTTCACTGCCACAACCCCATATCCTATTTATTCACTTCAGTTCTGAGATCATCTTTTTTGACCAAGAAGACAAGAACAATGTAAGAGTTGAGAATTTATATTTTCTTAGTATTTCACCATATTGTAAAACAGGTCCCATACCACAGGCTTGGGCTTCTCTGTAAACATTTTTCTTGTTTCCAAAATATAACTAGAAATTCATCCCTATTTGTCATAGTAGTCTTCACTGTCTGAGTTTTGAATAAGGCTTAGGTCATTCCTTCCATTATGATTCCATTTTTATGAGCCCCTAACATTCATCCTTTGGCAACCCACTCCGGTATTCTTGCCTGGAGAATCCCAGGGACGGCAGAGCCTGGTGGGCTGCTGTCTATGGGGTCACACAGAGTTGGACACAACCGAAGCGACTTAGCAGTAGCAGCAGCAGCAACATTCATCCTTGGATTTTGAAGGAAGCCCTCACTGACCATCACACCCTCCTCCTGAGCTGGATGGTCCTTCTGTTTCCCTCACAGTACTGTGTACCACCACTGCCCCCACCCCTCATTGTCAACTATGTTGAAACATACAGAAGGGTCAGTGAGTATTTGTTGAAGGAATGATGTGTAGGACTAACACAGAGGGTGAAAGAGAAGGTAGGGGGCATCTTCAGCAAGGAGGACCCAAGAAACATGAGGAGAAAAACTCAAAGGCTATTAGGAAGAGAGTGACTGGGCAAGTTTGTCTAAAGGAGGGCCTTTGAATGCCAAGGTAAAAGAATCAGGGTTTTATTCTGTTTGGCCCAGGGAAAGACATTCATGGATACACATTTTCAGTTGTATTGAGCTAATAAATCTGGTATGCATTTTTAAGTTGTATTGGGATATATCCTAGGGAGTCACCTAATTTAATGTCAAGTGGATCTCTGGCCTTGCATGCTCTAAATATTCACAGTGAAATTGAGGTCATTGAGGCATCCAGAAAAATAAATTTCTAAGTCAAAATTTAAAAAAAATTAATTGCTAGATGAACAGATGTCACTCAACTTACCTGAATCCTTTTATTAGTGATCAGTTTATTCATTTTAATAATTTGTTAAACTTTCTAACTCTGGTTGATAAGAAGCAATTTAAGATGAACCTTCAGAGAAACAAAATGCCATGTATGAGCTTGACCATAATACTTTATGACTGCTACCACGGAAACCAACAGCAGTTCCTCTCCTCACTGGGACATAAATTTTACGTAAATTGGACTTCCTTCTTACACTGGCCTCTTGTGCAATGCAATCATTGGCAACACAATGTAATTCAAGGAGTCTGCCTGGCTCATGAATACAAAATGTGGCATTTAAAAAATAGCCTATAAACATGCATGTTATTAAAGCATTTATTTGCTTTAGTTTCAGGTACATAAATTCCTGGCGTTTCTGCTTGAAAAGTCCTGACAGCTGAAACAGCAGGAATTCATGAACCAGTAAGTTATTCTTAGAGAAGTCGCTCAATATAAAGTATATCAGACAGGCTCATATCTCAGCTCTGAATAAAAAGAGGACATCACTTGCCAAATTGTCACATTTCCAAATTTCCCCCTCACATTCACCAAGTTACTATTCTATAAAAAAGAAAGCAGATACTGGAGGATCAAGCTAAAATTCAGCAGCCTAAGTCTGAGACAAGGGACCTGGGACTCTAGTTCTCCCTGGGGTGCCAGCAAACTGACTAAATAGAAGATTAGAGGCTGGTTATTATTTAAGAAATTGGGAATCTTAACTCATGTCAATGAAGGCAGATAGACTGAACACATCAGGTGAGTCATGAAGATCAAAAGCACAAGGTCAAATTCACAATGTATGACTGCCCCCATCTCGTCAAGATTAACCATGTGTAGGTAAAATGAACAGTACTGTACTTTTGACTTAATTATCTTGAATGAAATGTCACAGAAATAGCACTAGTTAGGTAGTAAATTTTATATTTACTTTCTCTTAATATTTAAGAGAAACTTCAAATATACATATTACTGTATACTTTCTCCATTTTCATTTGCTATTGTAATGCAATTCAGCACATTAACTTTAATGACATCACTCCAGGGGCTCTGAAAATGCTAAAATAGATATTGATCTCTTCTGTTTTAGAACTCTAAAGCAAAAGCAGAATTTATGCTACAACGTGAAGCATCTCCTCATAGACATGTTGTATCAGAGAGGGAGGAATGGAATGGAACAAGTTCTTACTGGGTTTCACGTTCACTTTGTAGCATTGAAATTGATGCTTCGCAGGCCACTGTAGTTGTAATGCTTGTGCCCCGTGACACCCACATTTCCACATTGTGGTACACAGAGAAAATGACAATATTTGTTTGATTCTGGGGGTAAACGATGGGTTTGTTAATAACTGAAAGCTAATCTTGGCTTTACTTTGCCACCTTGAGGGCTGAGGGCATCAACCTACCCACACACCAGTAACATTCATGGCCCAAAGGCTGAGAAGCTCTGATGAGGAATAATCGTGGCATAACAAAATTCAGAGTAGAGCCAAATGCCAAATGAATGAGGCTACAATCTACCCAGAGTTTTGCAGTGAAGTAGCATAACAATAAGAAAGTGTTGTAAAATATTTTAGGAACCAGGAATTCCCTGGCCATCCAGTGGTTAGGACACTTAAGCTTCTATTGCCAGGGGCACGAGTTCAATCCTGCAAGCCACGTGGCAAAACAAACAAAACAAAACCTCAGGAACCAAAACAAATCAAAACAAGAGATAGGGAAGCTTATACAGACATTAGTCACTATTAATAGAGTGATTTCATGCCTAAAGATGTTTATAAAATGTGAATTCAGGGCTAACCTCCCATTTTATAATGAGCACAGGAAATAGAAATTATTTACTTAGATACTCCTGAAAGAGGGCTTCCCAGGTGGCTCAGCAGGAAAGAATCCACCTGCCAAGACAGAAGAAGAGAGTTCAGTCCCTAGGTCTGGGAGGATCCCCTGGAGAAGGAAATGGCAACCCACTCCAGTATTCTTGCCTGGGAAATCCCATGGACAGAGGAGCCTGGTGATCTCCCATCCATGGGGTCACAAAAGAGTCAGACCTGACTTAGAAACTAAAACAAGCAACAAGCTTATGGAAGTGCTATTATCAAATCATACACTCTTGCTAGATTGAGGTTAAGTAGATCATGACCCTGTGAGCTAACCTTGGTGCACTTGTCCCAGTTTAGCCACTTGTGACCTTGAACACCTCTCTAAATTGCTGTGTGCTTCTCACTCTGCATCTTGAAACAGATCAATGTAAGACTTGCTCTGACATTTTTTCATATGAGTAGAATGAAGAGAAACAAATTGAAGGTGAAACTCTGGTACTGAAAGAGTGAGGAATCTCAGCAGTGAGAACCTGGCTAATCTCACGTGATGGGCAACTCCAGCTTGCAGAAACAAGACTGGCTCCTTGCTTACACACAATGCACGGACTTTGGTGGATTCAAGTCAGAGATGCCGGCATCTCACTGCATGGGCGCTCTCAGAATGTCAGGCATTGGCTAGATCCACAGCCTTCTCTCACGGGCCGTGCTCCTACCTCCCAATGTGAGACTAGGACTTAGGACTTTATGAGCTGGTTTCACAAGTCATCTTTAGGTGAACAAAGTGGACAGCACATTCAACAGCCTAACAAAGTATGAGCACCCTAATCGCATGACTCTCCTATCTCATTCCTACCAGATTCCTCCAGCATAACTGTATTACATATATATCCAGAAAAGCATTCTTTGGATTACATAATCTGCAAATACTGTGAGTAACTTTTTTCATAATTATATCTTGAGTACAACTTTATGTAAAGATTAAAAGGATAGAATGGTATTTTGTTAAAGGCTCAGCTATGGATGTAGAGAAGAGGGAGCAACAGGTTTTCAGAAAGTACCTAGAATAGTTGTTACACTGAAAGAATTACTAAAAAAAAAAACTCAAAAAAAAAAAAAAAACGCCTAGTTTTACCAGAAGATAGATATGAAGCCTATCTTTAATCTTGTCTCCTCAAGTTTGGGTCACTTCTATAAGATTTTATCATATTTTTTCTAACCCTTGCTAACTTCACCTTTATGGGGCTTCCCTGGTGGCTCAGCGGTAAAGAATCCTGCTGCAATGTAGGAGATGTAGGTTTGATCCCTGGGTTGGGAAGATCCCCTGGAGGAGGAAAAGGCAACCCAGTTCAGTATTCTTGCCTGGGAAATCCCATGGACAGAGGAGTCTGGTGGGCTACAGTCCATGGCGGTCACAAAGAGTCAGACACAACTTAGTGCATACTTTCTTAAAACAATTGTCTGCAAAGGAGGTGAGCTAAAGCAAAAATCACCTCACATGTTTATTCTACTGTTACACGCTAAGGTCATATAATACCCTAGTGCTTTATTTCCAGCCACTTTCCTGGAGCTGGCCCTGGTGCTTGTCACACTGGGCTTGGGGTCATCTGTATCTCCCGGTTTTCCTTGGTTTTCTCCCCTTGCCCATCCAGTTGAGTGCTGTCAGAGACAGATGTCCATACTTCATAATCATTAACAGAGGCTCGTATTCTAATTATATGTGACTGAAGTGGAGTGTTAAGTGTGCCTCATTGACTCACCCATGCTATTTGCAGATATCTCAACCACAACTGCATCACAACTCTCAGACCTGGAGTCTTCAAAGACTTACATCAGCTGACTTGGCTGTAAGTATTCTAACTTTTCCTTCTCTGGGATCACAGTCCTAATGATACTCATCAAGGCTCACAGTTTCCATTTATTTATGTATCTTTCTCATCATACCAGTTTTTCTGCTTGTCACATAATCTGGAGCATGTTGCTCTGGCAATTCAGATCACGGCACGCCAAGTGGCAGCTGTGTGAAGAGACAGCGCTGTGCTTCTTCAGGTGGGCCTCTGCGCCCAGCGGCAGGCTTGCGAAGTTATCCATCCATCCAGTGTTTGCCTGTAACAGGATTCTCAACCCAGCTTTCTGTTGGCCTTCTGGCTCAGACAATTCTTTGATTGGGTCGGGAGGGTGGGGTGGGGGGAGGAGCGGGGTGAAGGAGGGATAGAGGGGTGGGGGTAGTCCCGTATGTTTTAGGATGTTTAGCACCCTCTGTGGTCTCTGCCCCACTAGATGTCAACAGTACTGGCTCCCAGAGTTGTGCCAATCAAAAATGTTTCCAGACCATCCCAAATGTCCCTTGGGAGAAAGAGTGCCCTCTGTTGAAAACCACTGACCTAGAAAGTAAGCAAGCTGAGGACTTTTTGATTTCTAGAAAATGTATAGAAACAACTGAAAATATGAGCACTTGTAGCGTTTCATCACTTACCTGGCTGAGCCACCAACTCCATCCCAGGGAGTCTTTTTATCAGTTTTCATCAGGGAAGATGAACAAAGGGCAGTTAGAAGGATGTGTCAGTTTTCCTGTTTTCTCTCGGTCAGCCTGGTCCAGAGGAAAAGCCAGGACTTCAGCTTCATCCAGACCCTTGTATATGCCATAGTCCTGTGTTTTATGTTTCAGGCAATTTTCTTAATCTTCTGGGCCTCTTTTTCCTCATCTTTATTTTTTTTCCTAATGCCACTTTTTTTATTAAACTTTTTATTTTGTGTTAGAGTATAGCCAATTAACAATGTTGTGATGGTTTCAGGTGGACAGAGAAGGGACTCAGTAATACATATACAGGTATCCATTCTTCCCCAAACTCCCCTCTCATCCAGGCTGACTCACAATATTGAGCAGAGTTGCCTGTGCTATACAGTAGGTTCTTGTTGGTTATCCATTTTAAATACAGTGACTGTATTGACGATAGCCCCCCAGGCTCCTCTGTCCATGGGACTCTCCAGGCAAGAATACTGGAGTGGGTTGCCATGTCCTCCTCCAGGGGATCTTCCTGGCCCAGGGATCAAACCTGCATCTCCTGCATTGCAACAGGATTCTTTACCGCTGAGCCATGAGGGAAGCCCCTTAAATATAGTAGTGTAAATTATAATCATAATTCCTTTTTTCTAAGAGGGATGTTGTGAGAATTATATATGTAAAGTGCTATATGCAGAATGCTTGTCATATAGTAGGTGTTCAGTGAGCTTCCTTCTCAGAATCCTACCCTCAGATTCCTCCAAGAGTAAGGGGAAATGGTACCTGGCTTTGAAGGCAACAAGAGAAAAGAAGTCATATTTCCCCTTACGGTGATTTTTTTCCTAGGAAAATACCATATGGAGTTTAAAACAGTGATTTGAATTTGTAAATCTTTTCACTCTTTCACCCTCAAAGCTCCCAATAAGTTTGTTTGCATTCATTTAAATTCCATGACACTAAGGAATTCTTCCAAAGAATTTTTTTTTCATTCCATCAATCAGTAGGTCAAAGCATTTATGGAGCCCATAATCAGCCAATAAATCAATAAATAAGTCCAGCTTGTTGGGACCCATGTATCTAGAGGCGGAGGGTCTTAAGTCTAATGGGAGGTGGATGAAGGGAATGAAGACCACCAGGATGGACTTGATAAGTGCTGGGGGAGGTGGGGGCTTGGAGGAAAGTGCTTCTCCAACCACAGTGGGGAGGAAAAGCTCTCTGGGAAGAGACATGAGCCAAGTGTGGACAGACAGGAAGGAGGAGAGCAGGTGTTGGGGGAGGCAGGATTGACATGACCTTTTATTTCTTCCTGGTTGTATTTCACAAACGTCTCTAACATTGGAAATGTTTGTGATATGTTTTGTCAGAATTTTAGATGACAATCCCATAAACAGAATTTCACAGCGGTTGTTTACTGGATTAAATTCCTTGTTTTTCCTGTAAGTATTCATCTACCTTTCAATCCATCTGTCTATGAATTGCAATGACATCTAAAACTAGCTTACAAAAAAGAGCTTTAAGAAAATCAAGCCTCTAAGATTTCTATTTGTCAAAACATTTCCTGTATTTCAAGCCACAATTACTGTTGCTACTTCCTGGCCATGGCTCATGGCATATTTTAAGCCTACCAGTTCATTTCCTTTTGATCTCCTTTCATTCCTTTTAGTTTTAAGGCATGTTTTTATTTGCCGTGGTTGACCAAAGATAGTATTCATTTTTATCTTCTTACTACATTTAAATCTGTCAGAATCTCCCCAGTGTTCAGCTCCAACTACATTTTTTAACAAAGGAAAATGTGCCTTTGCCCAGCATGAGTCACTGAAAATTCCAAAATCTTTGTTTTAGCAACTAAACTTTTCTCATCATTACATTTTCGGTGTTTATTAATAGACTGGGATGGTTTATCAGCAAGGGATTATTATGTTCCTTTACAGCTGATCATATAGCATTGTTAATTTTCCATTTGTGAAAAGGGATACCATAAATTTCCATTTGTGAAATGGGATATCACAACATCATAAATTAATCGTGCAACTTAATGTTCTCATGAGTTGTCTTCTTCCCCAAATGTCCCCCCTCCCCACTGTCATCACTTCTTAGATTTAATGCAGTTTCCAATGTGAACTTTTAATGTCATAAATGATTAGTGTTTCTCTTAAGGCGAAACTTTGGATGTATGATGCTGGAAATGATCCTAACTTTGAAGTTTACAAGGAAAGTCACCATGAACTTCAAAACGATTACCCAATATACTTTTGTTTCATCTCACAAAGTCATACTGTTTCAAATTTATTCCTAGGTTATGTATCACACTTATACATTTATAGTTTCTCTGACATCTGCTCCCTTATCCATGCCACATGTGTATCTAGAGACCATTTTGAAGGGGTAGTTATGTTTATGGTTTTCATCCTAGTGTATTGATTTTAACATGCAAGTTTCCCAGTTGTGGAAATAGTGAAAACACTGTCCCTAAAGTGGCATGTCATTTTCTTTCTAATCAACCTCTTCTGCGTGTAAAGGTCCATGGTGAACAACCACCTACAAGTCCTTCCCAAGCAGATGTGCGCCCAAATGCCTCAGCTCAACTGGATGTAAGTACAAGCTTAGTGGCTGATTTATTAAATGTCCAGATTCAGAAAGCTAGCCCTGAAGTTAATTCACAATTATACAGAGAGCTCATCTGTGCTTTTCTTTCTAAAACCAAAATCTGGTCATGTCCCTTCTTGTCTTAAATCCGTTTTATACACAATTTTATTTATTTGGTTGTGCTGGATCTTTGGCACTGCACTCGGACTTTCTCTAGTTGCAGCACGCAGGGGACTCCTCTCATGGCAGTGGCCTCTCTCATGTGGAGCACGGGCTCCACAGGACAGGCTCACTGGTTGCGGTGCACGGACTTAGTTGTTACACAGCATGTGGAATCTTCTCGGATCAGGGATTGAACCCATGTCTCCTGCATTGGCTGGAGGATTCTTATCCACTGCGCCACAAGGGAGGTCGCATTTGGACTTTCAAGGGACCACAGTGTTTATTTGTAATCACTGTATTTTCAGAGTGAAAAAAAAGTTGAGTTCCCACAAGTCCTCCAAGATGGTTTAAAATAGGAATTTATATTAAGGGTAAGTTAATTAATGACAATATACTAGACATTTGAAACGTTAAACATCAGATGTTCTAAGGTGCAAAAAGTAAAATAGGATTATAAAGGCAATACAAAGGAATTGGTAATTTTAGTGTGAGTGTGAGAAGGTTCAGAGGCAGCAATATAGCTACTGTCTTGACCTGGAAGACTGTAGGACGCCGGTCATAAAAGGAATTAGGAGACTTGGCAGAACAGCCGACCGTCTCATTCCTTGGCGCTGCTGGGAGCGGTCATGTCAGAGTGTTCCCGAGGTTGTTCCCTGACGACGTGAGTGCTGAAGGCTCACCCGGCAGGGCGTAATCTCTCCCCGAGTGCTACTCCAGCGTCAACAGGCATCACTCATCAGGGACTTCAGACAGACGGCTGGACCTCAGTCCTAGGGTGTCTGACTTAGTAGGTCTGGGTAGAGCCTGGGAATCTGAACTTTTAACAAGCTCCCATGTGATGCTGAGGCTTGGTCCTGGGCACCCTTGGAGCAACACTGCTTTCAGCGTCAGCACCACGGAGGGAGGTAGAAAGAACGGATATTTTCTATCACATGGCTTGGGGTTGGCATCCTGACCCTGGCATCCAGTATTTGGAAGGCAAACTAGCCTGAGTTTCTCCTTCAGCAAAACGGAGACACAAATATCCACCTGATGTTGGGAGGACATGAGAATTTAACCATCTGTGATGCCATGGCTAAGTGTCTAGGAATCCGATTCAGGCAGATGTGAGTCAGAGGGTCAGTTCTACCACTCAGTAGCTGTGCGACCACAAGAAAAGTGAATTTCCAAAGTCCTCGGATTCCTCAAATTGTTACCTCAAGTGGGAGGTAGTAACGCCAGCTTCCCAGGAGGGTGTATTATGCATGCAGAACAGCACCTGACACTGTGAAAGTCCAATAAATGGAGTTGCTATTATTATGGTGGCAGCATTATGAGATTTAATAGCATAATACCCAGCACAGAGAAACATTCACTAAATAGTGGGCTGCCCTTTTGCTCAGTTTTTTTTTTTTAAGTTCTAACATTAATTAGAAGGGGGAAAGAAGCAGAATATTAATTATACCGATCATGCAATAATCAGGAGGAAAGCCTAAAAAATTGGAATGAAGTAAAAATAAAGTTTGAAACTGTCACATCACCGACAAATGGCTTTAAATGTATGATTTGTGCAGAAACTAAAAAAAAAATTTCCCTCCATGCCTTTTAGGGATTTGGAAGGCAACAGGATAAAATTCCTCACGAACTCCACCTTTCTGTCGTGCAGTTCTCTCACAGTGCTGTAAGTATACAACGGTGAATGAGGGGAAGTCTAGCAGCTTTGGAAATCAAAAGAAAACATTGACAAGGAATTTCAAAGTATGTTTCATTTACAGCCTTGGTCTGAAACTACAGTACTGGAAAATGCACACATGGATGGTGGGGCCAAGCCTTATGACTAGCTGCCAACCATTTAAGCTTCCTTCTTTCTGAGGGCAGTCATTATTTCTGTGCACTCTCCCAGCTGACCTGGTACCATGGTCACCAAGGAAATGAGATAATGTGTGTGAAACTGGTTAGTGTTGCTGCCAGTGACACATCAATTAATATCTCTCTCTTTAAAGAAAAAAAAGTTTATTCTAAAGAGAATAATTTCTAACATGTTCTGGTTGGTCAAAGATTCTGATTGCTGTTTTGTGTTTTTTATGAGGGCAGGAAGGCAGATGGATCGGTTAATTGGCACATTTGCGTGGTAAGCTTAAAAACACAAAAATGTGCTTTTGCTTTCATCACAGTTCTCCATATATAATTAGTGCTTAGTAATGTTTGTTGCTTGGATGGGTAGTTGGGAAAGAAAAGTCATTGTATATCCATTTGTGGTAGTCCAACCACTTTTCTCCAACAGACTAAGAGACAAAACTTTTGCCAGGTTGCAAATTAATCAATCAGATTGAAGATTAGCATACTCAGTAAGGAAAGAGGGTGTCCCACATAGGAGATGGATAATGAGAGAGCACGCTGGCAAACTAAATGAATGATACCCACGCCTTCTATTTCATAGCTCCATGTAGCTTTTCAATCACCTTCATACTCATTTGGTTACTTCCCTGGTGGCTCAGATGGTAAAGCGTCTGCCTACAATGCGGAAGACCCAGGTTTGATCCCTGGGTTGGGAAGATCCTCTGGAGAAGGAAATGACAACCCACTCCAGTACTCTTGCCATGGACGGAGAGCGCCGTAGGCTACAGTCCATGGGGTCGCAAAGAGTCAGACACAACTGAGAGATTTCATTTTCACACTCATTATCTCATTTGTTAACACCTCTGTAAGGCGGTCAGTCGCTGACCCCCTCTTTTTTGCCATTCGTGTTGGAGGATTCCATTTCACACAGAGGAAATGTAAAGCCACTGTTCCCCTACCCCCAACTTAAAGTTCGTTTGTGGCCCAAATGGGATTGGTTCACGCTTTGCTCTTTCTGGCCTTCTTCTTCTAAGGAAGATGCCCTGCTCAAAGATCCTCTTGAAGCCTTCTCTAAGAATCATTAACAGGGCCCAAATTTGACATTCCATGTGCATATGTTGGGAAAAGAAAAACTTTCTAAAATAATCAGAATCCAAACAAAGTACAGCTCTGTAGCCCACGTTTGGCGCCTCAGGTTCCTTGTGGCAGCTTGTCCTGGAGCCAGCGAGCATGTGGAGACACTGTCAGTGAGAAACTGCCGCCTGTGTCCCACTCCAGAACATGCCTCGCCTTGAGGTTTATTAAATTACAGCCAGATCAATGGCATCTCCCAATGAGAACTGATTACTACAGCAGACTCAGACCAACAGTGCTGACTCTCACCATGTCTTACAGGTTTCTGCCTAGAAATCAAATTGGTTTTGTTCCAGAGAAGACATTTTCTTCATTAAAAAATTTAGGAGAACTGTAAGTAGCATTGTCTACTAGGAAAAATATGATTGCTTCTTCAAGATTACAAATTGAAATGACTAGTGAGACTGCTTTTTCACTAGTAGCAATCAAAATCCTGTAGACTGATATTCAAAATCAATTAAGAAAACCAGCACTATCCTGAAAACAAATTAAAATCAGACAGTGGGCTTGATATGAATTTAGCCTACTCTGATTTCCCTGCCTGTTTTCTTTGGGTGATTTCATATATGTGTGTGTTTGGGAGTAAATGAGTTTTCCATGGACCCTTAAACTCACAGATCATATCTCTGATGGCTGGAGTACAATTAATTCTCAGTTGAAGTTTGCTGAATGAAAAATGGACTGACTGAAATAATATTAATTAGCTATAACTAAACAAAGGAATGAACATGCTTATCCCTTAAGAATTTATGACTTCTAGAAAAAAAGAAGAAAACAGAAATGTCTAGAAAGATGAAATAGTATTAATTAGTTATAACTAAGCAAAGAAATGAACATGCTTATTATCCCTTAAGAATTTATGACTTCTAGAACAAATGAAGCAAACAGAAATGTCTAGAAAGAGGATTAGGCTCATTGAAAAATATTCAAAGAGCTCATGTACATTTTTCCGTTCAAATATATATTTTGTAGATCTTTTGAAAATCATCTTTCTTGCTATTAATTCATTGCTGCCCACAAAGTAGGGCATCACTGGAGTTGAAAATTGTCTGTGACATTACAAACAGGGTAGAGATCTCCTCCTCCTGATCTGAAGTCTAAAAAATGGAAATCCATTTCTTAATCATCTTCTCCCCCATTCTTCATACCATGTTTTGAAATCCAGAAAGGAATGAGAAAAATAGTTCAGTAAGAGTAATTTGAAAAACACTTATGAATAAGATTATTTAATCTAATAATGAGCGTCATAAACCAAGCCCACAAATATTTATTAAGTGCCTACAAAGTACAAAGCACTGTATTAGAACTAAAATGCTATCATTTTACGGCAAAAAATAAAAGATAGCTTACTCCTTTCTCACAGAGGAATTCCTAATCAGACCTTGGAGGATGGAAGTGGATTTGGGTTATAGGGGTGAGATGGAGGAGTAGCCCAGGATAAACAAAAATGTGTTTTTATACAAACTTAAGAAAACAGTGATATGAAGTCCACATTCAGAAGATTTTCCTAATCTTCCTCTTATCCTACACTTAGGCAAAACCCTCCCTCAAAAAAAGAGCCTAATTAAGAGGTGCTAGCTTTCCTTTTTTTTAGTACCACCAATAATTAATTCATTCCAATCCAGGCAGCATCAGCATGATGGAAGAAATTCAGAACTCAATAGAATGAACTTGAACAGGGCATTTATATTTCTTAAGCTGACAAAAATGTTAGATAATTTTACTGTGCCTTCATGACCACAAACCCCTCCTGGAGAGGAATAAGTCCACTTCGGTGAGATCACTCAGATCCTTTTCACACAGAAGACTACTTTATTTTTCAAGGTAGCACCTTGCAGGACGTTTTCTAGGTGCATGAGATCATCGTCCTCTTGCTCTGATCTGTGCACACCTGTGGCTTTCCTCTGAGCCAGGATCCACATGTGCTCCTTGCACCTGGAGCACCAGACCAGAACACCAGCGGGCAGGCTGTCTACACTTGGATGTCATGACAGCACAGCAAGAGTCAACTTTTGAAGTTAATTTACAGATGACCCTTACTCCACAGCTTGCTTCTTCCCCTCGACTCTCCTGTCTTAGTCAAATGATCATTCTTCCTGGCAGCCTGGCTGGAAGACTGCTCCCTTCCTTCTTCCTCTCTTGACATTTGATATCCTATCAACCAATAAGTCCTGCCAGTGCCTCCTTAAACCCTCAGCAGTTCTCACCTGGTCCAGGGTCAGAGATCCCCCCCTCTCAATCTCTGCCTTTTCATTTTATCTTTCATTCTTCTAACAGAATTACTATCCCATAACCCAGAGCATATTTTGCCACTGTTCTATTTAATATTTTCCCTGCTTGTTGCCTGCGATAAGGCAAAGTCTTTAATGTGGCTCTCAAACATTAATGTTCAGAGGAATCACAGGGGATGCTGGCTTTAAATGCATATTACCAGGCCCCTTCCAGAGATTCAGGTGTGATGGCTATGAATGGCCCCAGGAAGGTGCTCTTTTTACAAGCATCCTTGATTCAGATGCCTGAATTATACTCTGAGAAATGCTGCCTTGGGCTGTGTTCTCAGCCTTCCCATTTTGTCTCCATGCTCTTTTCTGGGCTCACCTCCTCTATGTCTCCCCATCGTTTCTATGCCCCATCCACGCTAGACCACTTACTGACTCCTGATAGTGTCACTGACTTTTAGCCTCTGTCCTCGGGTCCTGCTGCATCCTCACCTGAAAACCTGCTCTCCTTTGACTCCACCTTTACAAATCATCAGTTCAGTCACTCAGTTGTATCCGACTCTTCGCAACGCCACGGGCTACAGCACGCCAGGCTTCCCTGTCCATCACCAACTCCTGGAGCTTATTCAAACTCATGTTCACAGAGTCAGTGATGCCGCTAACAATCTCATCCTCTATTGTCCCCTTCTCCTCCTGCCTTCAATCTTTCCTAGCATCAGGGTCTTTTCCAATGACTCAGTTCTTCACGTCAGGTGGCCAAGGCCAAAGTATTGGAGTTTCAGTTTCAGCATCAGTCCTTCCAATGAATATTCAGGACTGATTTCCTTTAGGATGCACTGGTTGGGTCTTGCAGTCCAAGGGACTCTCAAGAGTCTTCTCCAATACCACAGTTTAAAAGCATCAATTCATAGGTTCGTGGATTTATCTCTGGGCTTTCTATTCTGTTCCATTGATCTATATTTCTGTCTTTGTGCCAGTACCATACTGTCTTGATGACTGTGGCTTTGTAGTAGAGTCTGAAGTCAGGCAGGTTGATTCCTCCAGTTCCATTCTTCTTTCTCAAGATTACTTTGGCTATTCGAGGTTTTTTGTATTTCCATACAAATTGTGAAATTCTGTGGTCTAGTTCTGTGAAAAATACCGTTGGTAGCTTGATAGGGATTGCATTGAATCTATAGATTGCTTTGGGTAGAATAGCCATTTTGACAATATTGATTCTTCCAATCCATGAACACAGTATGTTTCTCCATCTGTTTGTGTCCTCTTTGATTTCTTTCATCAGTGTTTTATAGTTTTCTATGTATAGGTCTTTTGTTTCTTTAGGTAGATATACTCCTAAGTATTTTATTCTTTTTGTTGTAATGGTGAATAGTACAGCCGCTATGGAAAACAGTGTGGAGATTTCTTAAAAAACTGGAAATAGAACTGCCATATGACCCAGCAATCCCACTTCTGGGCATATACACTGAGGAAACCAGATCTGAAAGAGACACATGCACCCCAATGTTCATCACAGCACTGTTTATAATAGCCAGGACATGGAAGCAACCTAGATGCCCATCAGCAGATGAATGGATAAGGAAGCTGTGGTACATATACACCATGGAATATTACTCAGCCATTAAAAAGAATTCATTTGAACCAGTCCTAATGAGATGGATGAAGCTGGAGCCCCTTATACAGAGTGAAGTAAGCCAGAAAGATAAAGAACATTACAGCATACTAACACATATATATGGAATTTAGAAAGATGGCAACGATAACCCTATATGCAAAACAGAAAAAGAGACACAGAAATACAGAACAGACTTTTGAACTCTGTGGGAGAATGTGAGGGTGGGATATTTCAAAAGAACAGCATGTATACTATCTATGGTGAAACAGATCACCAGCCCAGGTGGGATGCATGAGACAAGTGCTCGGGCCTGGTGCACTGAGAAGACCCAGAGGAATCGGGTGGAGAGGGAGGTGGGAGGGGGGATCGGGATGGGGAATACATGTAAATCCATGGCTGATTCATATCAATGTATGACAAAACCCACTGAAATGTTGTGAAGTAATTAGCCTCCAACTAATAAAAAAAATAAATAAATAAATAAATAAAAGCATCAATTCTTCAGTGCTCAACTTTCTTTATAGTCCAACTCTTATATCCATATGTGACTACTGGAAAAACCATAGCTTTGGACCTTTGTTGGCAAAGTAATGTCCCTGCTTTTTAATAGGCTATCTAGGTTGGTCATAACTTTCCTTCCAAGGAGCAAGTGTCTTTTAATTTCATGGCTGCAGTCACCATCTACAGTGATTTTAGAGCCAAAAAATAAAAATCTGCCACTGTTTCCACTGTTTCCCCATCTATTTACCGTGAAGTGATGGGACCAGATGCCATGATCTTAGTTTTCTGAATGTTGAGCTTTAAGCCAACTTTTTCACTCTCCTCTTTTACTTTCATCAAGAGGCTCTTTAGTTCTTCTTTGATTTCTGCCATGAGGGTGGTGTCATCTGCATATCTGAGGTTATTGATATTTCTCCCAGCAATCTTGATTCCAGCTTGTGCTTCATACAGACCAGAGTTTCTCATGATGTACTTTGCATATAAGTTAAATAAGCAGGGTGACAATATATAGCCTTGACGTACTTCCTTCCCTATTTGGAACCCCGTCTGTTGTTCGATGTCCAGTTCTAACTGTTGCTTCTTGACCTGCATACAGATTTCTCAGGAGGCAGGTCAGGTGGTCTGGTATCCCTATCTCTTGAAGAATTTTCCACAGTTTGTTGTGATCCACAGAGTCAAAGTCTTTGGCATAGTCGATAAAGCAGAAGTAGATGTTTTCCTGAAACTCTCTCCCTTTTTTGAATTTCCAACGGATGTTGGCAATTTGATCTCTGATTCCTCTGCCTCTTCTAAATCCAGCTTGAACGTCTGGAAGTTCACAGTTCACATACTGTTGAAGCCTGACTTGGAGAATTTTGAGCATTACTTTGCTAGCATGTGAGATGAGTGCAATTGTGTGGTAGTTTGTGCATTCTTTGGCATTGCCTTTCTTTGGGATTGGTGTGAAAACCAACATTTTCCAGTCCTGTGGCCACTGCTGAGTTTTCCAAATTTGCTGGCATATTGAGTGCAGCACTTTCACAGCATCATCTTTCAGGATTTGAAATAGCTCAACTGGAATTCCATCTCCTCCACTAGCTTTGTTCGCAGTGATGCTTCCTAAGGACCTCTTGACTTTGCATTCCATGATGTCTGGCTCTCGGTGAGTGATCACACCATCGTGGTTATCTGGGTCATGAAGGTCTTTTTTGTATAGTTCTTCTGTGCATTCTTGCCACCTCTTCTTAATATCTTCTGTTTCTATTAGATCCATACCATTTCTGTTGTTTATTGTGCCCATCTTTGCATGAAATGTTCCTGTGGTATCTCTAATTTTCTTGAAGAGATCTCTAGTCTTTCGCATTCTATTGTTCCCCTCTATTTCTTTGAACTGATCACTGAGGAAGGCTTTCTAATCTCTCCTTGCTATTCTTTGGAACTTTGCGTTCAAATGGGTATATCTTTCCCTTTGTCCTTTGCCTTTTGTGTCTTTTCTTTTCTCAGCTATTGTAAGGCCTCCTCAGACAACCATTTTGCCTTTTTGCATCTCTTTTTCTTGGGGATGGTCTTGATCCCTGCCTCCTGTACAATGTCGTGAACTTCCGTCCATAGTTCTTCAGGCACTCTGTCTATCAGATCTAATCCCTTGAATCTATTTGTCACTTCCACTGTATAATCATAAAGGATTTGATTTAGGTCATACCTGAATGGTCTAGTGGGTTTCCCTACTTTCTTCAATTTAAGTCTGAATTTGGCAATAAAGAGTTCATGATCTGAGCCATTGTCTGATCCCAGTCTTGTTTTTGCTGACTGTATAGAGCCTCTCCATCTTTGGCTGCAAAGAATATAATCAGTCTGATTTTGGTGTTGACCATCTGGTGATGTCCATTTGTAGAGTCCTCTCTTGTGTTGTTTGAAGAGGGTGTTTGCTATGACCAGTGCGTTCTCTTGGTAAAATTCTGGTAGCCTTTGACCTTCTTCATTTTGTACTCCAAGGCCCAATTTGCCTGTTACGCCTGGTATCTCTTGACTTCCTACTTTTGCATTCCAGTCCCCTATAATGAAAAGGACATCTTTCGGGGGTGTTAGTTCTATAAGGTCTTGTAGGTCTTCATAGAACCGTTCAACTTTAGCTTCTTCAGCATTACTGGTCGGGGCATAGACTTGGATTACTGTGATATTGAATGATTTGCCTTGGAAACAAACAGAGATCATTCTGTTGTTTTTGAGATTGCATCCAAGTACTGCATTTTGGACTCTTTTGTTGACTATGATGGCTATTCCATTTCTTCTAAGGGATTCTACAAATCATTAAGCTTTGCTCAAACACTTCATAATTTCCCAGACCAAGTTTGATGAGTCCTTCCTCTGTTTTTCATCTGTACTTCCGTAATAGCCCTTGTTTCTTTCTTTTCTTATTTCATAATCTAGTTTTTAAATTCTAAGCTTTTTTAGAGAAAGAATTTTCACAGTTATTTGTAACTCCAATATATCCATCAGGAGCACCATAGGATCAGAAACAGATCTTTTGTTTGACTCCTAGGCAATTTTACATCTGTTTCACTTTTAACACCTTCTCTGGCTCAGAAGGATATTTTGGACTCTTAAAAATTCCTGATTCCTTCTTTACCCTGACAAATCTTGTTTTCACATTCTCTAGAAACACTTCCCTGCGATTCTTTCTGGATTGGACAGCCCTATTAGAGTCAGATATAAATTCTCAATTTCTTCTAAAAAAATAGCACCATGTAAAAATAGATGAAAAATATGTGAACTTATTCATTCAGGATCATCTGGGTGGATATTACATGGTCAAAACTCTTAGTTGGAATGCAAAATAAGTAGAAGACACTGGTCTTGACCTCAGAAAGCTTCTAATGTAGTTGGGTAAACAAGATATCACATATGTGAGCCAATAGGAATCGTAGAAACAATGAATGGTTGAAGGTACAAAAAGTACCTAAAACAGAGGAAACTAATGAAAGTAGACCTTGAAGCTAGGTTGGGAATGTGTTGGAGAGGAGCTGAGAGGAAATTCCAGACTGGAACTGGATAAGCAAAATGTCACACGTCTGAAAGTAGTGGAAAACATACCCATTTGGCTGAATCACATGGCTTAGTTGTGTAACAAGCTCTCAGGTTGGTTAAAGTGGATTGTATTTTCTGTTATGTCAAAGGGGATGATGACAGTTGTGAGGAGTAACAACTGTGGCATTTATTTTCATTGTAATTGCTTTGGGTTTTTCACTGTCACCAACAGGGACCTGTCTAGCAACATGATATCGGAGCTACCACCCCACATTTTCAAAGACCTGAAGCGTCTACAGAAACTGTAAGTTCTTCTTCCCACCCCCGTCATCAGAGTTAAATGGCAACATCTTGAGTTCCAAAATAATAACGTCCTGATGCTTCTTTCCTCCTCCCTTCTAATGGTACAAAAGGAATCTGTCGTCCAATCCTCTTTTGTATCTCCACAAGAGCCAGTTTGGAAGTCTTAAACAACTTCAGTCTTTGTAAGTTAAATGTAACAGTATGTTGATTGTGATGTTAGTGGGTTGGTTTACTCAGAACCACATTTATTTATAAATGAATATTTGGCACACAGGAGGGCTTTTACTGTAAACATGCATTCTCAGACACTTGTGAATATCATGGTTACTACCATCACGTATCAAATGACAACAGAATCTCATTTTTTACCATTCAGTGTATAAAGACCGTTTCGGGGTTTGAAGCTACACATAGCTCCTTCCTGAAAACAGGATTCTCATGAAAAAAATCTCATAGTTCTCACAAAGATTTAAATTTGCAATAGTTTCATCACTAAGTAGTTGGTTAAAAAAAATAAATTTTTGAAGACATCTCTACTTTTTTCCTTTCTTCTTTCCTACAACAATCTACTTGATATCTATCTGCAGACCATGCTTTTCACTTTTCAATCAGTAAATAAAAAAATTACTCCACAAATATGAACATTCAGACAATTAATACTGTTTAGTGTTTTACAATTTCAAATGTACTAGATTTCAAATGGTGCCAAGAACCCTCCCAGTTATTCTTAGGACCTCATCAATTCCTTTCCCATAAACAGCCATTGTTGATCAAAGCTATTTTTGTCCCTCACAAAGCATGTGCTACCTTACCTGATCTCAGCCAAAAACTTTTCTTCATTTAATTCCAAAAACCAATCCTTAATACCACTTTTTATTCTTGCTAAATAGTTTTCTATTGGAAATTAATACAAGATTTAGATTCTCTCTCAATAGGTATTAGTGAACATCCAGTGATGAAAAAGTCTTGGTTCCTGCTTTCAAGAAGCTAGAATATTAAACATATATATGTGTGTGTGTGTGTATATATATATATATATTATATATATGAAGCATATGCTTATGTGTATATATATGTGTGTGTATGTGTATATATAAATATATATATATTTATATATATAAATATATATATGCTCCCCTGGTGGCTCAGACAGTAAAGAATCCTCCTGCAATAGACCTGAGTTTGATCCCTGGGTCAGGAACATTCCCTGGAGAAGGGAATGACTACCCACTCCAATATTCTTGCCTAGAGAATTCCACAGACAGGAGCCTGGCGGGCTATAGTCCATGAGGTCACAAAGAGTCAGACACAACTGAGCGACTAACATGATGATGATTATATATATATATATATACATATACATATATATATATATATATATATATACACATATAAAAGACATTGTTCTTAAGTATAAGAACAGACCTGAGGATGTGGACCAAATGATCTCCCTTTTACTCACCACATACTGAATTCTAAAAGCCAAAATACCATTACACCATCCTACCTTTCTGAAAGGTAATTCAAAGTAGTAACTATTTACTCCATATGTCTCTTTCTTCTTTTCTTTTCTTTCTTTATTACTTCATTTCCTATTCTCTAAAGATTCATTTGCACATTTGTTTTACAAACATTTATTGGCCAACTTAATCACAGCACTGTCTTGGGCACTCAGTATACAGTAGCCTCTGCTCTTTTGAAAACTACAGGCCATTCACCAAATAATCACATAATCCATGTAATGGTGAAGCTATGATAAGTCCAAAAGAAACCTAGAGATCAAAAGAAAGAAAAGAGAGAAAAATTCTATAAAAAGGACTCCAGAGTTTTCTGTAGGAGGGGCCCTGTTCAGTAGTAATAGTTGTTCCCTAAATCTCATTTCTGACCATCAAAGTCCTCTATAAAAGACTCAGTGGGCAATGGACAACTTGCAACCTTGTCAAGAAATCCTTATTCTGATTTGTCCAAAACAAACTGAGAATCACGCATTTTCAAAATAAGCCTTAAAAGCAATAGGTTTCTGTCTTCCTAGATTATCCTCTTTCTACCTACATTTCCTGAAAACATGAAGACTCCTATAAATCGTGTCATCCTAAAGAGGCTTCAAAGAATCCACATTTAAAGAAGCTTCTGGATAAATGAGGAGTGTTGGGGGTTACCGCTGGTGCCCCCTGAGGACGTTTTATGGGGCTGGAGAAGTGAAAGGAATTACGCTTCCCACTGTGGCCTGAGAAAGCAATCGCCCTGAATCAGAGTTCCTCTTACCACTCCCGTGGTTTTCCACCCTGAGGACACACAGGCCAGGAAGAAATGACTCTATTTAAATCTGGGTTCTGACAAAACTCACTTTGGTAATGTTCTCACGTTCAAAATATCAGCCCTTATCTGAAACCCTGTAACTCATATTGTTTAGTTTATGAGATCAAGCTACAGAGCCAATTTCACAATCATACAAATCACAGCTGCCATTTTTACATCAAAAAAATGAATGAAAGTGTTTTATTAGAAGGTAGTTCTGCATGTGAAAGTGACAAAATCAAGTCCAAGTTATGGGAGGCATAAATAGAAATGACAATTTTCTAAGATGGTTTATTGTAAAATTTTCATCCTAATTTGAATTGATAACAGAAGATTTTGAAGCATGGTTTTTAAGATCGACAAAGAAAACAATGATTAAAAAGTTAAACCCTAAAATCATGAAACCTATTGTGCCTATTTTCCAGAGACCTGGAAAGGATAGAGATTCCGAATATAAACACACGGATATTTCAACCCATGAAGAATCTTTCCTACATGTATGTATGTATGAAAGAACAGAGAAGAAAATATGGTGAAATGTTACAGATGCTCTAGCGTAAACTATCTAATGTATCACTGCAATGTGTTTTTATGCAAGAAAAAGTCTTTTTTATTGAGAACTTTTTAATTTTGTCACCTTTGGTCCCTGTTCAAATAGAGTTCAATATTATGATGTGCCGACATGAATGACACTTCTCTCTGGAAACACGCTGTTTATCCAATTGAGGCCCAATAAGAGATCAGGGTACCAGAATGCCACATATTACACAAGATGAAGTCACTGGCTAATGGTACTCAAGAGACCTGGAAACATTAATTCACCTCACATGAGTGAGCAGTCGGCCACTCTAAGATTTGAGCCCTTAGGAAGAAAGATGCTATATAAATTCCAGGTGTTGTTTCTGTTACTGAGTGCACTACAAAATGGAGGTAATTCATCTTTATAGTAGTTTTTGATAAGTCACGTTAATATATTTGGCTAAAGTGCACTGTGTAAGTTGTGTTAATATATGTGTATATGACATGATCATTTCTTTATCAACTGTGTAACCTATATGTTCTGATTTCAAAAATTAACCATTGTCATCCACAACAATAGGGAGGATTCGATGTAAGATATCAAGTTGGGTGCAGCAAGTGGCTGAAATGGTTAGTGTGAAGGTGCACTTTGGGGAGAATATTTTGTTTATGTCTGTGCAGCAGGACTGATTACCCAAGGACAAGTATTTGATGTACATCCAAATGGTTTTCATAACTTCTCCTTCTGTGGTTCCAGTAGATAAATATTTAATGAGGCTAGTGTTTCCTTGTTGCGGGCAGAATGTGAGGTCTTCTTAGAACAGAGAAATTCAACCTTTGTAGAACTTGATGGAGAAGCAGCTGCTTTAAATGTGGACCTCGGGTTGAGGTCAAGAAGGACCCAGTGATTAACAGAAAGTGTGTGAACGTGGTTCCTTCCCTACTGAGTGACCTAGAGATTCTCCTTTCATCTTCCTTGTCCATCGTTTATTGAAATACCTCCACCTGCCCACCTGCCCTGGTCACAGCAGGTGGAGAGGCTGGACCACTCTAAGCTATTTGAGGACAGGGGAACCTGACACACCCAGCACGAAACCATCCATCTGCTTGTCTAACAAGTGTGTGTTTCTAGTGCCTCCCTCAGGCCAGGGGGAACACAGGGATCAGCGAGAGAGAGAGAGAAGAACCTGCCCCATGGAGCTTCCATGGAGCTTCGGGAGCCTGAAAGTAAACTAGGAAACAAATAAATGATGAAGAAATGTTGGGAAGGAAAGTATAGTGAGTTCAAGGGATGAAGGAAGGGACTGTAGATGGTTCACCCAGAAGTCAGAGATGTGACAGTCAAGCAGCCCCGAATGGAGGGAGGCAATTCTGGGGGGAGGGTCTTGCAGGCAGAGGGAAAAGCAAAAGCAGCACACTGAGAAGAAGGTGAACCGGCTTGTTTGAGGATCAGAAGAAAGCCCACGTGTCTGGGTGGAGTGAGCATAGTCGGGAAGTGGTGAAATGATCAGGGTAGCCAGGGGTCCAGTCACGGGAGGCCTGGAAGCCAGGCAAAGTAAAGCTTTCTTTGACTGGCTAGTTTAGCAAAATTGAATGGACAGATTGAAAAAAAAAGATTAGATGAGAAAGGAACTGAAAGAGATGATAAATGAATACAAAAATAGAACGAGTTTTATGGGAGAAACTCCTAAACATAACAGGTTTGGAGAATGACCTTAAATCCAAATGACCTCCCCAGTTTAAACCCTTGAAGATTGCACACTCTTAGATCATAAATACACCAATGACAGACAAGCCTGTATTTTCCTCTCGAAATGGTTTAAGTCCTTCCAGGCCCTGACCAGGAATCTGTGTAGCTGCTTCTCCTACTCGCTGCCATGAGACTGAATTTTCCTAGTTTCATGGACCCTCCCTTCCTGCCCCTACCAGGGAAAAGAAGGCTAGTTTAAGGGAATAGACTTAAAAGTAAGTACAAGACAGGGATGTTTTTAGTGAGACTCTTAACATCCCAAACCCAAGCCCCTGAAAGTTTGTTAAAGATCAGTTTCACAATGACCATCAACTTCTTATAACACCCCAGAGAACCACCCCAGACAGGGAAAATTAGAGCCCTGGAGACTTGCCATTCTCATGTCCTCGCCACAGATCCCCGTGTTCTTTAGGTTCTTCACCTTTAAAGGAGGAAGACTGCCTAGAGTAAAGTAATACTGAATGAAGAACTCTATCCTTCCATAATCACTACTAAACAGAAATAACCAAGCCTAGTGAAGCCGCACACCTCCCACAGCTGCAGCCCCAAATAGGACTGCGCCTGTCGTCTCTGTCATTGCTGTCAAGTGACTCTTTTTTCCCTTTGACTTTAGTTATTTCAAAAACTTTCGATACTGCTCCTATGCTCCCCATGTCCGAATATGTATGCCCTTGACTGACGGCATTTCTTCATTTGAGGACCTCTTGGCTAACAATATCCTCAGAGTATTTGTCTGGGTTATAGCTTTCATAACCTGCTTTGGAAATCTTTTTGTCATTGGCATGAGATCTTTCATTAAAGCTGAAAACACGACTCACGCTACGTCCATCAAAATCCTTTGCTGTAAGTATGTTTTCCATGTAAATGGATTAAGGGTGTCTTCCATGTGCTGTGCTCTAGATTATATCAGCCTTCAGCATTTAATATGAATTACATATTCTGGGAAATTTTTTTAAAGTATGAAAGTCCTGTTGTTCTCTTTGGTTACTCTGTTCTGGATTGCATGAGTCTTGCAATCACATGACAGTGATTTATGTCTTGGAAATGAGTCAAGGGATGGATTATAGAAGGACAGGTTGTAGGTTACAAAACTATGCTTTGTTTAACCTTTAATTGCGGTAACATCCATGTTCCTCAAGCCCAGAAAATTACTCCCTTTATTAAATATGTAAGTTATATTTTCTTACTGTTTAAAACCTAGATTCCCTATGTGACCCTATGGACTGTAGCCCACCAGCCTCCTCTGTCCATAGGATTCTCAATGCAAGAATACTGGAATGGATTGCCATACCCTCCTCCAGGGAATCTTCCTGGCCCAGGGATTGAACCCGTGTCTCTTACGTCTCCTGCATTGGCAGGCAGGTTCTCTGCCACTAGTGCCACCCAGGAAGCCCAGGCTCCCCACAACCCTAATTATCTCCCTACCACCACTTTTTCAAAATTATAAAGATGCAGTGTAGTACTTTAGAAATAGTACACCTTTTGAAGTCTGTTGACTCCTAAGTACTATTTTACGTTTTCGTTAGTTCATATAGTACAGTATAGAGGAAGCAGATCTAATCAGAAAGTGAAGACAGGGATGTTGGAACTACCAACACATACTCTATGATTCTTCAACAGGTGCAGACTGCCTGATGGGTGTGTATTTGTTCTTCATCGGCCTTTGTGATCTAAAGTACCGTGGGCAGTATCAGAAGTACGCGCTGCTGTGGATGGAGAGCTTGCAGTGCCGCCTCCTGGGCTTCCTGGCCATGCTGTCCACTGAGGTCTCTGTCCTCTTGCTCACGTACTTGACCTTGGAGAAGTTCCTGGCCGTTGTCTTTCCCTTCAGTAACATTCGTCCTGGAAAATGGCAGACCCTGGCCATCCTCATCTGCATCTGGATTGTGGGGTTCTTAATAGCTGTGACTCCGTTGTGGAAGGAGGATTATTTTGGAAACTTTTATGGAAAAAATGGAGTATGTTTCCCACTTTATTATGACCAAACAGAAGATATTGGAAGCAAAGGGTATTCTCTTGGAATTTTCCTAGGTAACTTATTTCTCATTTCCTGGACAAACATCATTTTGATAGAAATACCACAAATTTCAGTAAAGCCATATTTGTCCATTTCAGAAAGTAAGCAAATATAGTTAAGACTGTCTCCTCTTTTTTAAAGAAAAGTTCTTGCTGCATATTTATAAGTGTTTTTATTAAATTTTTTATTAAGAGATTTGGTATGAAAAATAAAAACATATTGTCAGGATCTCCAAATCATCTTTTTTATTATCTGTGAGACCCTTTGATTTTATGTTCATACACAGTGACAATGATCTGGAGGAATTCCAGTTCCCTGCCGTGTCCTGTGACCCTTCCAAGTTATTTGAACTCATTTTTTCACAGTCTAGATATGAGCTAAATAAATAATAATAACAAAATTCTTGAAATTCACTAGCAGGAGATTATTTGAGTGGAAATGCCAGAAAGGTTTATTGCCTTTCATAAATGCAGCTCTAGAGTCAGCAACGGAAGGGTGCTTTTCCATTTCCTTAATCCTCCCTAATTTGTTAGAAAAGAAAACCCAACCTTCTCTATTACAAGTGAATGAGAAGTTTAGCCCCTAAAGATTAAAAAAAATGTTTTATATTGCCTAATAGGTATCTATCTCTCTTGCTTAACACTAAGGCCATCTCCGTGTTCTCTCTCTAACCAGGGCTGTATCATCAATTCAGTTCCCCCTTCGCATCTGGTCCCCTCATCTAAGGAGGCAATAAGCTCTGTCATCCTTTCTTTTTTATCAGACTTTTTTTCTTCAAAATATGCCTCTGACTTCTCTTTCTTTCAGTCTGTACCTACTGCTGTCACCTTTCTTTAAAGCCTTATGACCTTCACCCTGAATTATTACATTAGTCCTTACTGGTGTTTTGGCCTCTGAGGTCTTTGCTCTCCTGTTTATCTGCTCACCACCTGAGTATCCAAAGGACTGAGTATCCTCTGCTTGGAGACCTTCAGGAACCCCCTACAACCAGGGTCAAGTTTAAATTAGTCACTTAAAAGCCCATCACAAAATGGCCCTACGCACCATTCCCAGCTATTCTAGTCCTATTCCTTCTCCCTCTAAAAAAGAAAACACTTTATTTGCACCATTTTAATAATACTACTCACATAGAACCCTATTTGGTCGTCGTTTTTTCATGGCGGTATCATGTCTACAGTATTGTAAGCCATTCCCAGTATAGGTGCACTTCCTGGAAAACGTCCTCAACACATGCATACACACACACACACACACACACACAACCTTATATTCATTGATTCAAAAAGGATTTATTGAGCACCTCCTATAGGCCAGGCACTATTTTGGGTACTGGAGATCAAATAGGTTGGTCCCCACAGACCTGCAGCCAGAAAGGAAGATGAAGACAAGTAAACACATCCTCGTGTCACCGGCTGACAGAAGTCAGGGAGGAGGAGTGCAGAATGTCCTAGGAGCCCAAGATCTGAGGACCGCGGAAGGCGTCCCAATAAAAATCAGCCCAAACTGAGGCCCAAAGCGTGAGGATGCATGGGCCAAGTGAAGGCAGACATTGTGTTCCAGGAGTTAGAGACCCACAGCCAGGGAACAGGCCCAGATAAAGGGCAAAAGAAGTTTGTGTGGCTGGATCTTGTGGTGGAGGTGTGGGGGTGGTTGACAGGGTGTAGCACATGCACACACACACACACATAAATATCATCTGCATTTACACAGCTTATTTGTGAGACATGGAGTCTTAAGGGCCCATATTTTTGTTTAAAAATAAGAATATATAGTTTTTAAATAATTTTTAAATTTTAGAATATGTTTAGATTTAGAGAAAAGTTGCAAAGACAATACAGTTTCCTGTATTCCAGACATGCCCCACCCAGATTCCACTGTTGTTAACTTCTCCCATTCCTATGGTGTTTCCAGAACATACACTTCTGAACCTTTCTATAGGTCTGTTTTCAGGATTTGTACCAGAGAAACATTTTTAATAGTCATTTTTTTTTTATTCTTAACTTTCTGACAGTAGACCTAAGATCAACCAATTTTGTGAAATCCAATTGTATGGCTTTGTAATGAGATTCCATGTGAAATGTTTTGGATAAAAACAACGAAACACCGAGAATTTATATTATTTTTCCCTAGACTTTACTAGTCTTACATACAATCTACTCAGATGGACGTTTTAAAACAACTTTGAAATTATATGGATATTTTACATTCACTATAAGGAATAAAATGAGCACTCAGGATTTTTATGGTAGCAAGAATATAACAAAGTGACCAAAAAGTCACTATTATGGGATAAGTGACTCTAAAGCAGTAATTCATATAGTTGAATTTTTAGTTTTTCTCTTACTCTTCCTTTTTCTAAAACAGTCTAAAGAGTTATGAATTTCAGTTTAGATTACTATGGGAAATCTGAAGGAAAATAAAGATGCATTTTTTTGTCCTAGGTATTATTTTTATTTAAGACCAATAAACATGAGAAATAATGTTTCTGATGCTATTATCTTCTTGATATCCCAAGGTTATCTTAATCATATTTATAAGATAAAGGAATAGGGCATATTGATTTTTTGATATGTACACATGATTACAGTAATCCCTTAAGGTTTGAATTTGCAGAGAGGTAAAAAAATTAAATAGCCTTTTTCCTGCTTTAAAAAAGCTACAGATTACCTCATGATATACCTAGATCTGAATTTCAAAGTCTATAATTCTTGGTAATGTGTTTATGTATTTGAACTATCTTTTTGATCTGGCGAGCCCAATGCCTTTATTCCAGTTTATAGCCGTGGGTTCAGGGTTTTAGCTGATTACCACTCGGCTAATACAAAGAATGGTTCTTGGAAAAGGCACCATACCAAACATAATACAATATTTCTACAATATTTCTACTGTTGATTTATACTCCTGAGATGTTAAGAGGTGTGCTTTTCCCAACAGGTGTGAATTTGCTGGCTTTCCTCATCATTGTGTTTTCCTATACTGTCATGTTCTGTTCCATTCAAAAAACTGCCCTGCAGACTTCAGAAGTGAGGAGTCACATGGGAAGAGAGGTGGCTGTTGCAAACCGTTTCTTTTTTATAGTGTTCTCTGACGCCATCTGCTGGATTCCTGTGTTTGTAATTAAAATTCTTTCCCTCTCCCGGGTGGAAATACCAGGTCAGTCCCTTCTACGATTCCCAAGCACGTTGTGTCTTCTTTCGTCCTCTGTCTGAGGAGGCCAGAATACAGGGTCTCACGTGTAGTAAATTCTCCACAACTACCTACAGCTTGAGTTATGATTTCCTCAGTGTTTATACATACATATATAAATAAAATATATATTACATATATATTATATAAATAAAATATATATGTGTGTATATATATATAATTTTATTTATTTTTTAATGTTCTGGGCCTTCCTTGCTGTGTGGGCTTTTCTCTAGCTGTGGCGATTGGGGGTTACTCTCGAGTTGTGGTGTGCGGGCTTCTCATTGCAGTGGCTTCTCTTGTTGCAGAGCACGGGCTCCAGGGCATGTGGGCTCAGTAGAAGCAGTTCGTGGGCTCCAGAGCACAGGCTCAATAGTTTTGGTGCACAGACCTAGCTGCTCTGCAACATGTGGGATCTTTCCAGATCAGAAATCAAACCCATGTCTCCCACACTGGCAGACGGATTCTTTAGCACTGAGCCACCAGGAAAGCCCTGCTCGGTGTTTTATAATCAGCATTTTAAGATAGGAATTGGGTAATGGTGTAACCCTGATTAGAATAATAAAAAGGAGATAGAGGAAAACTAAATCTCAATGTCTCACTTCCACTTGAGCTAGAGAGTGGTGCTTCACCAAGGGTACATAAAACAGAACAAAATATTTATGCCCAGGTTCCAGCCTGGGCCTCTGAATTCAGTCAACAGGGACCAAGGCCTAGACATGGGTATTTTAGAAAAGATCCCCCTGTGGTTCTGAGGTGCACCGCCTGGTTAAGAACCACTAGTCTCTTTCACGGCCCTGGCCATGTGGTCGTCACACCGGGCCCTGTGGATGGCCAAGGAACAAAAACGTGTGTGTCTGTGCTTAATCGTTGTCGTGTCCAACTCTTGCAACCCCATAGACTATAGCCTCCCAGGCTCTTCCGTCCATGGGATTCTCCAGGCAAGAATACTGGAGGGGGTTGCCATTTCCTTCCCCAGGGGATCTTCCCGACCCAGGAATCAAATCCAGGTCTCTTGCATGGCAGGCAGACTCTTTGAGTAACAAACTCCTGCAACTATTTATGTCCCTCTGCCTTATCAAATGTCTCACAAATGCCACACCACACCCACCACATCCCCTTAACCTATCAGCTTAGTCTCACGACAAGGTTTTCTGATAGTAGGGATTGTGGTAGTTGGTTAGTCGCTAAGTCGTATCTGAGTCTTTTGGGACCCTATGGTAGGGTAAGTAGCCCGTCAGGCTCCTCTCTCCATGGGATTTCCCAGACAAGAATACCAGAGTGGGTTGCCTTTTCCTTCTCCAGGGGAGCTTCCCAATCCAGGGATGGAACCTGTATCTCCTGCTTTGCAGGCAGATCCTTTACCACTGAGCCACCAGGGAAGCCTGATAGCAGGAGTAGTAATTGTCATTCTTGGAGAAAGTGTAAGACATTTCAGACCATGATAGGGAACCATATCAGGAAGAAATTACCATGAAACATTATTGGGCCACACGCTAGTCTTTCTCTACATTTTATAATTCAGCAGTTTGAGGTTTGTCTTGAGCACCACAGTGGAACTAGGAGAGAAGTCTTTACCACACTTGACTAAGCCTCTCCTTCCTTGCCCAACTTCCCATGGTGTTGTAAAAACTGCTACATTCATGGACCTAAAACCACCCCGTCCCCACCCTCCAAGAACTGTGAGGTCTTCTCCACCATGGCAGGTGGCTGATAGTACCTGGGCTCAGCCACAAAGGTAAGCTGGCTTCAGCCCTCCCATCTCAGTCCTGAGATGATGCTAACCTTACATCACCGAGTGACCCTGAGACTAACGGGACATCTCATTCCTGATCACAGCCTCCTTTAAGGACTCAATAGACAAAAAAAACAACTGTTCTTCTTCCATCACATACTGTTTGTATCTAATTTTTTAAAAATTAAGGACAAGTAATATATACTAATATAAAACTTCGTTGAATCAATCTAAGATATGCTAAATACAAATGTTTTTCTTTCATATTCTTTCCAGTTAAAAAGAAATAAGGAAAAGAAAGAGAAGACGGGATGAAAAGAGGAGAGGCAAACATAGAAAAAGGAGAAGGGAGAGGTCAAAGGGAAGGAGGAAGGGGCAGATAAGTAGTCAGAGAAGAGATGGAAAGCAAACCAGAAGAAGAACAGAAAGGATGTAGGGAAGAGCGGGACTAAGAGAAGAGCAAGCAGCAGTGTGTGAAGGATAAGAAAACTGCGGGATGGGGAAGCAAGGGGTTGCAGTCACAAAGGAGTGGGAGAGGGGAAGGAAGGATGCTGGTCTGACCGACCAGCTCCTCCCCCGAGATGACAGTTCTCTGACTTTGAAGATAGGGGAGGAGGCTGCAGAGTGTGGTGGGTCTGGAGAACAACAGGGCTTAGTGCTGAAAAGGGACGTCCGCAGAGCCGGCCCAGCTCCCGGACATCAGTCATGTAAGTTATCATCAGCCCCTTTCACAGATAAGGCAGTTGAGGTCTGGGGAGCTTAGTTGATTTGCCCACAGTCTCAGAGCTAAGAAGTGTGCAAGCCTAGGATCAGGCTCTATTTGAGGAGGAAAACACATTTCATCCTAACCAAGTAAATGATGTAGTCAGCCCATCGTACCTCTGCATTCCAAATCCATGGATTCAACCAACCGCACACCGAAAGTATTGGGGGGAAATTTTCCAGAAATTTCCAAAGAACAAAACTTGAATTTGCCTTGTGCTAGCAAATATTTCCATAGTATTTACATTGTATTTATAACTCTTTACATGCAAGTACATTGTACTAGGTATTATAAGTAATATAGAGATGATTTAAAGGATATGGGAGGATGTATGTAAGTTATATGCAAATGCTATGCCATATTTTATAAGGGACTTAAGAATCTGCTGATTTTGGTATCTGTCCCACCGTGGATATCAAGGGACAACTGAATTCAGAAAACTCTCTGTCATCCAAAATATCTCCTCCCTTTTTGTGAAACATTTCCCTTATATTCTATTAGCCTTTGAAAGGCTTCACACTGAAGGAATTCACTGAGTTTGGAGATATATTCTTTTTTGCTCCTCAGATCTTCTGACTCCATTCTGAATATAATAGTGTAAGGCACGGAGATCTTCAGGACTGAAATTTAGACCAAGGTCAGATCTGACTCTAAACCAGAAGATTCCTGGACACTGTCCAATTAATTGCTCATTTTCCTATTTTTATATAAGGAAAGGCAACAAAAACTAGAAAAGTACATATCAATTTATAGTTTATAAAGTGTTTTCACATAATATTTCCTCCCATATTCATTCACGACAAACTACAGAGTAGTTACTGAAACTCAGAAAAGTTCATGTAGGACCCTGAATCCATAGCTCCTATGCTCTTCTGGCAAAGAGATTTTCCAGAAGGTGAGAGAAGACTTAGATGGAACAGGTAGCCCTCTCAAAAACAGCATTAACCATAGCATGTAACGTGTTTCATGGGTATTAAATCCTCACCTTTCTTTCACGTTTCGTTTCCTTCTCCAGGCACAATCACCTCCTGGGTCGTCATTTTTTTCCTTCCAGTAAACAGTGCCTTGAACCCAATCCTCTACACTCTCACAACCAGCTTTTTCAAGGACAAGTTGAAACAGCTGTTGCACAAACATCGGAGAAAATCGATTTTCAAAACTAAAAAAAAAAGTGTGTCTACTTCCATCGTGTGGGCGGATGACTCCTCTGCACTTAAACCTGGGGCTTTGAACAAAATAAACCTCGAGGACAATATAGTGAAACCAATTTCCTAGTCATGGTTTTGGAGCACTGGACTTCAAACGGACTACCTGAAAAAGCACAGCGTTTGGAAGATGACGCCTGCAACGCTTTTCATCTTTACCGAGAGCGAACCTTGACTGCACTGGGAGCATAGTAGGAGGATGTCAGGCATGACGTTCTGATGGCAGCCGTGGTGTTTATCAACTGAGGACTGTACCTGAGGGTCTCCTCACCCTGACATGCCTGCGATGCACTAATGGACCCATAAGTAGCAGGCTGATGGGCAGTGGATCTCTATCTCGGCAGCACGGCCAACCTACCAGTGGATGCCCACCTGTTGGTCCTGCATGATCTGCTCTTAAATTGAGTTGCGCTGTCCATTAAATAAAAACATTCATGACATCTAATTCTAGCGTGGCCATAATCGCATTAAGCCTAAATCGCTTTCCTTGCTTTTTCAATGTCAAATGAAACCATCAGCATCCTGCTGAAGTGATAGCAAAAGGACTTCTGAGATGTCCGCTCACCTCAAGTCCTCCCTAAGGAGGCCAGTGGAGCAGCAGCTTTGAAAGCGGAACTTTGCACAAGGCTCGAAGTCTATTATATGACCACAGAGGGGCGTGCTGACTATTCACCTGGTACCGTTCACCTTTTTGGTTTGTATGTGATGTCAGAAGAGTATGCTCTCAAAATATTTTTCTTAAGGTTGCCCACACCGCAGAGGAAAATTGGGCATTACAACTGCCAAAAACTACATTTCTGTATGTTTTAAAATATAATTTCTCTAGAGCATCATCCCTATTGCTGGCAAGTTCTGCCTTCACAGAACACACAGATAAGTGTTAAGGGGGCTTTAAGAATACCGGACTCAGATAAATTCCCATTGTTTTTAACAAAAAAGCTAGTAAGTTTGTTCTTTTTTTTTTGGAAAATGAAAAGCACTTGTGAAGGCCTGGACATGTTTTTATACTGAAAGATTATATGTGAAAAAAAGAATCAGATAAATAAAATTCTATTTTGCAATTGTTTATGTATTATTTTAAGTTCAACAAAGACCACATTCATGTGCTTAGTAGCTTCAGTCACATCCGACACTATGGTCTGCGAGGCTCCTCTGTCCATGAGATTTTCCTGGCAAGAATACTGGAGTGGGTTGCCATTTCCTTCTCCAGGGGATCTTCCTGACCCGGGGATCGAATTTGTGTCTCCTGTGTCTTCTGCACTGGCAGGCAAATTCTGTTCTGCTGAGCCACCAGGGAAGACCAGCAAAGACTTGGGCTTATTGACTATTAACCATTTTTTTCCTCTGGTAGATAATATAATTCAGAACCAAACACATAACCTCAGTTAACAAGACACTTCTTACTTTTTTTTCTTCCCCCCTTTTCCAAATCATGAAGCAGTTAACTTAATTTATTTTTCACTTCCTTCAGAGTTCCCTTAACGAGATGAAATGTAAGCAGGTGAGAACCCCAGACCACCTCCTACTGCATATTTATCTAGTAGCATCCAGGATGAAAGGAATCCCAGAATTGATGCATCACAACTGTTATTATCTAATATTGACTAAAACCGTCACGTGAGTTCCTTTATTTTGATCACGTGAGATATTTCTTACATCAGTGAAATCTTTCCACATTTATTCTTTTTTTTCCCCACATTTATTCTAGAAATAATTTCCCTACCCATCGACTAAGCTGCCCTTTTTTCTTACAGTTTCAAATTTTCCTCCTCTTATCTCCTCACTATGTATGATTAGTCACTTCCCTGTGTGCCTATTTTATTAAATGTCCTTTCCAGTTCTTGAACATCATATGATTTATTTCCTAATACATTTTCCAACATCAGAAGCATAAATAAGGAATAGACCCTGAGCCTTGGGTATTTCAATCTTAGCACAAATGTGTATTTCCCAATTTCCCATTCTTGAAAGGCATCAGGCATGGGCCAGGAAGTAAGGCTCTGGGAACTGTTTGTGAGTGTCTGCACTCTTGCTACTGAGCTTTGGGCATGAAAAGAAGCACAAGGGCAGATGCACCAGGGAAACTAGCAGCATATGTCAGAAAAATGGAAGTTATTGATGCATATTGGTCAGCAGCATGCCAACAAATAGTATAAAATCGAGTTCTAATAGCTTAGTGATTAACAATCTTATTCTGTACTGCTATATAAACAGAAAACCATCAGAAACCATGAGAAAACCATCAGCTTTATTTGTGCTAGACATAGCCTGGCTTTATTATATCACCTTGTTTTATTCTTGCTTTATATCTGATTAAACTAGCCCATGCCCATCAGGAAAAGACCCTGATGCTGAGAAAGATTGAAGGCAGGAGGAAAAGGGGGTGGCAGAGGATGAGGTGACTAGAGAGTATCACCGACTCAATGGACATGAATCTAAGGAAACCCCGAGAGATAGGAAAGGGCCGGGAGCCTGGCGTGTTGCAGTCCATGGGGTCGCAAAGAGTCAGACAGGACTTAGCTACTGAACAACAATGCCCATCACAGTTGCTGAAATTGCTTAAATTAGGCATACCAGAGCTTTAGTGTAAGTAGCAGTGTCACCTCCCCCCAACCCCATCTTGCACCCCAATTCTGGAGGTTCATCTACTGGTCTCTGTAGCATCAAGGAGCCACAAAAGCAGATCCATCTCTCCAGCGTTTGTCTCCTAAGGATGACTTTGTTGCCAAATCAAGTAAGTATTTGGTCATTTGCTACCTATCTACTCATGACACGTTTTTAAGATTGTGTCTCCTGCCCCAGGTAAATATTCTCTTTGCTTTAGCATCCTCAGGTTCATAAGCAGAGATCCAAAGAGTGCACATGTTAGAGATGAGAAATAGTAAAGATATCATATCCACCCTATCATGTGATAAATACCCCAAGGGAGTCTGAAGGAAATGTATCTTCCAAAACTAACAAGGAATACATGTAAGACGTTATTTCTTTTTTATTTTTGCAGTGTGACATAAACAGGCATACAGTTCTATTTAATAAATAGCCTTAGGCAACTTTACTCAAGAAACAAAATATTGAAGATAAGAATTTGTGTTTTTACTTATTTCCTTATCCTGGTGAGTAACAGAGAGTGATTACAAAGCTCTTTTTATATGTATGTGTTTATTTGTTTATGTATGTATCTGTGTATCAGTTGTCTGATATTTATGAAAGACAGAAGATGCATATTTAATAATGATAGTGTTTATTTCTGAACCAGGAAAATGAAGTGAGAGAGTTCTCCTTTTAAATGGCTTTTCAGTGGGAGATCTCGGAGTCCTTGAGAAATACTTCCCAAAGCCCTGTAAGCTAATTGAAACCTATTACTCAATGTATTTCATCTCTAGGATATTTCTCCACATGACACAGACAGAAGAAATAAATTGAATAAATGAAGAAATAGAGAACAAAAAGGCCAAGTGACAAAACTGCAGATCTGGGAGGGGGGAACTTCTGCTGTCTGAACAGCCTGGTCCTAGCCCATGGTGGCACTCCTACCTCTAGGACCTAAGCAAACTCATAATGAACTTGAGTTATAAACTTGTAACTACTTTATAAAACAGAAGAAATTATTCCTGGTCTGTATGGGACCTAGTAAAGCATTTACTCATTTAGTGATTCTCTAAATTCATGGTTCAAGGGTGTTTGATTCAGTATAGGTTTCATAATGAAAACCATACACTTTCTAGACAAACATAACACACATTTAATACAAGGTAAAACAGTATCACAAGTGAGGGGACTGGCACCATAATTCCAGGTCAGCCATCAACTACTTACAAGACCTCAGACAAATATTTTTAAATTTCTTTCATTCTATGTAACAAATTTTCCTTAAGATTATATCACATAAACTGATGTCTTGTCCCGTTTCTGGAGAGATCTGTTGTGTAGATTAAAACATATGCTGAAGGTTGGTGTAGATTAAAAATCTCAAAGCTTATGTAAAGTTCAAGGATTATTTGATTCTCAATTTCCCTTTTCTCAGGAACAATCAATGCACAGAGCACCCGTGTTCTGAAATCCACCCCTTCCAGTGAATTTCCTTCCAGGAAGCTTCTCTTCTGGAAAAAAAGACTGAAGCGAAGCCTCAGACATTGAAGCTTTTCTGAGATACAGGCACTTCCAACAACACAGCGGTAAGTACAACCTAAAAATTAGGCAGCCGATTGCTAGCAGAATCCAGGAATGCAGTTCAGTTCAGTTCAGTCAACCAGCCGTGTCTGACTCTTTGCAATTGCAGCATGCCAGGCTTCCCTGTCCCTCACCAACTCCCGGAGCTTTCACAAACTCATGTCCTTTAAGTCAGTGACGCCATCCACCATCTCATCCTCTGTCTTCCCCTTTTCCTCCCACCTTCAATCTTTCCCAGCATCAGGGTCTTTTCAAATGAGTCCATTCTTCACATCAGGTGGCCAAAGTATTGGAGTTTCAGCTTCAGCATCAGTCCTTCCAATGAACACCCAGTACTGATTTCCTTTAGGATGGACTGGTTGGATCTCCTTGCTATCCAAGGGACTCTCAAGAATCTCCTCCAGCACCACAGTCAAAAAGCATCAATTCTTTGGCACTCAGCTTTCTTTATAGTCTAGCTGTCACATCCATACACGACTACTGGAAAAACCATAGCCTTGACTAGATGGACCTTTTTTGGTAAAGTAATGTCTCTGTGTTTTAATATGCTATCTAGGTTGGTTATAACTTCTCTTCCATAGAGCAGGCGTCTTTTAATTTCATGGCTGCAGTCACCATCTGCAGTGATTTTGGAGCCCGAACAAATAAAGTCTCTCACTGTTTCCATTGTTTCCCCATCTATTTGCCATGAAGTGATGGGACCAGATGCCATGATCTTAGTTTTCTGAATGTTGAGTTTTTTGAATTTCTGAATGCCAACTTTTTCACTCTCCTCTTTCACTTTCATCAAGAGGCTCTTTTGTTCTTCGTCACTTTCTGCCATAAGGGTGGTGTCATTTGCATATCTGAGGTTATTGATATTTCCCCTGGCAATCTTGATTCCAACTTGTGCTTCATCCAGCCCAGTGTTTCTCATGATGTACTCTGCATAGATTAAATAAACAGGATGACAATATACAGCCTTGACGTACTCCTTCCCTGATTTGAAACCAGTCTGTTGTTCCATGTCCAGTTCTAATTGTTGCTTCCTGACCTGCATACAGATTTCTCAGGAGGCAGGTCAGGTGGCCTGGTATTCCCATCTCTTGAAGAATTTTCCACAGTTTGTTGTGATCCACACAGTCAAAGGCTTTGGTGTAGTCAATAAAGCAGAAATAAATGTCTTTCTGGAACTTGTTCGCTTTTTTGATGATCCAACAGATATTGGCAATTTGATTTCTGGTTCCTCTGCCTTTTCTAAATCCAGCTTGAACATCTGGAAATTCACAGTTCATGTACTGTTGAAGCCTGGCTTGGAGAATTTTGAGCATTACTTTACTAGAGTGTGAGATGAGTGCAATTGTGCGGTAGTTAGAACACTCTTTGGCATTGCCTTTCTTTGGGATTGGAATGAAAACTGACCTTTTCCAGTCCTGTGGCCACTGCTGAGTTTTCCAAACTTGCTGCCATATTGAGTGCAGCACTTTCACAGCATCATCTTTTAGGATTTGAAGTAGCTCAACAGGAATTTCATCACCTCCACTAGCTTCGTTCAGAGTGATGTTTCCTAAGGCCCACTTGACTTCGCATTCCAGGATGTCTGACTCTAGGTGAGTGATCACACCATTGTGATTATCTGGGCCATGAAGATCTTTTTTGTACAGTTCTGTGTATTCTTGCCACCTCTTCTTAATATCCTCTGCTTTTGTTAGGTCCATACCATTTCTGTCCTTTATTGAACCTATCTTTGCATGAAATGTTCCCTTGCTATCTCTGATTTTCTTGAAGAGATCTCTAGTCTTTCCCATTCTATTGTTTTCCTCTATTTCTTTGAATTGATCACTGAAGGCTTTCTTATCTCTCCTTGCTATTCTTTGGAACTCTACATTCAAATGGGTATATCTTTCCTTTTCTCCTTTGCCTTTTGCTTCTCTTCTTTTCACAGCTATTTGTAAGGCCTCATCAGGCAACCATTTTGTCTTTTTGCATTTCTTTTTCTTGAGAATGGTCTTGACCACTGCCTCCTGTACAGTGTCACGAACCTCTGTGCATATTTCTTCCAGGCATTCTGTCTATCAGATCTAATCCCTTGAATCTATTTGTCACTTCCACTGTATAATCATAAGGGATTCAATTTAGGTCTTACCTGAATGTTCTAGTGGTTTTCCCTACTTTCTTCAATTTAAGTCTGAATTTGGCAATAAGGAGTTCATGATCTGAGCCACAGTCTGCTCCTGGTTTTGCTTTTTTTTTTTTTTTTTTTTTTGGCTGATTGTATATTTGGCTCCATCTTTGGCTGCAAAGAATATAATCAATCTGATTTCGGTGTTGACCATCTGGTGATGTCCATGTGTAGAGTCTTCTCTTGTGTTGTTGGAAGAGGGTATTTGCTATGACCAGTGCATTCTCTTGGCAAAACCCCATTAGCTTTTGCCATGCTTCATTCTTTACTCTAAGGCCAAATTTGCCTGTTACTCCAAGTATTTCCTGACTTCATACTTTTGCATTCCAGTCCCCTATAATGAAAAGGACATCTTTTTTGGGTGTTAGTTCTGGAAGGTCTTGTAGGTCTTCATAGAACCATTCAACTTCAACTTCTTCAGCATTACTGGTTGGGGCATAGACTTGGATTACGGTGATATTGAATGATTTGCCTTAGAAACGAACAGAGATCATTTTGTTGCTTTTGAGATTGCATCCAAGTACTGCATTTTGGACTCTTTTGTTGACTATGATGGCTATTCCATTTCTTCTAAGGGATCTTGTCCACAACAGTAGATATAATGGTCATCTGAGTTAAATTCACCCATTCCAGTCCATTTTAGTTTGCTGATTCCTAAAATGTTTATGTTCACTCTTGCCATCTCCTGTTTGACCACTTCCAATTTGTCTTGACTCATGGACCTAACATTCCAGGTTCCTATGCAATATTGCTCTTTACAGCATCGGACCTTTCTTCTATCACCAGTCACATCCACTAGTGGGTATTGTTTTTCCTTTGGCTCCAACCCTTCATTCTTTCTGGAGTTATTTCTCCACTGATCTCTAGTAGCATACTGGGCACTTACTGACCTGGGGAGTTCATTTTTCAGTGTCCATGAATGCAGAGATCAGGGTAATTAACAAACAAACCTAACTACAAATCATAGACTGGTATCTTCACATAAGTGTAAAAGTGGATCTACTGTCACCTGTATTATCCTCTAAAACAGACATAGATGCACTGGGATGTCCAGCCCTTAGGATTCGCTATACTCCTGGGGAAAGCATTGTTAGGATAAAGAGATTATGACATATCTCATTCTCCCATGGAACCAGCTTAGAACATGCGGTTCTTGACCCAGGATTGATCTCCACCTCCAACTTTGCACCATCAGCCATAAACTGACTCCTGGCTGGTCAACAATCTCTCCCTCCTTCTGCTGGCTCTTCCTCCTCAGCTGGTAATGCTCATAATTCTCAGCAATAAGAAAACAGTCCTCCCATCCTGTACTTTCCTTTAGAATTTGTCCTCTCTTTATGGCTAAACGTTTTGAAAGAATGGTGCATTCTTGGTCATCAGCATCTCACCGTCTATGACTTCTCAACAACTGACCTCCACCCTCACCACTCCACTGAGCTGCCCTCCTGAAGATCGAATCACCATGTTGTCACATGAAACCAACATGAGGTTATGTCAGTTATGCTTCGGGGCTTCCCTGGTGGCTCAGACAGTAGAGTCTTCCTGCAGTGTGGGAGACCTGGGTTTGATCCCTGGGTCAGAAGGATCCCCTGGGAGAAGGAAATGGCAACCCCACTCCAGTATTCTTGCCTGGAGAATTCCATGGATGGAGGAGGCTGGCAGGCTACAGTCTGTGGGGTTGCAAAGAGTCGGCCATGACTGAGTGACTTCACTTTCCTTTTCAATTATGCTTCAATGAAAATGTCAGTAAGTTACTTTGTTTTCATTGAAGTGTATTTGATTTCCAATGTTTCAGGTGTCCAGGGGTCTCTGGCTCTTCCACCACTTCCTGTGTGGGCCACAGGAGGGTGAGAGTGGAGGCGGGTTTCTGTAGCAGCCGCGGGTGATGATGTCTAAAACTGCAGGGTGACTAACTCCTCCCCAAATGGACTTTGTCCACAGGAGAGAGAAGAGAAAGGCGGGCCAGCAGATCAGTTGCCACTTGTCCTCTTCCAGTTCACTGTTCCTAGGAATATGTCCCTCTATGGCCTACATCCAGAGACACCCCATTTGGCCAAGCGGGTTCACCTGCCCAGCCACTCTTCTTGGCTTGCTCTGAAGCCATGGCATTTGCACAAACCTTGCACTTGTCCTCATCCTTCTCTGCCTTGCATCCTCCTTCCCTCAGCCCCACTGCTCTAGGGTTGGCTTCCTAGCAAAGCATCATCTCTTAAGCCTTGATTCAGGCTCTGGCTTTTCTAGGGGATCTGGGCTAAGACATCCCACAAACCAGAAATTCAACTTGCAGGTGTTCACCCTAGAGAAACTGCAGCACATGGGCACAGAGAGATGAATACAAAGATATTCAATGCTACCATGTGTGTTCAGTATTTGTATTTGTGTGAAAGCAGAGGCAATCTAACTGTCCTGCAGTAGGAGAATGCATAAAAGATGACAATTAAAACAATTCTTATACAGCAGTTAAAGTGATCTCATATATCAAAATAGAGAAATGTCAAGAGCATAATACTGATTAAAAGCAAAATTATTAAAGATGAGCAGTGTAAGTTGTAAAAGATGAACAATATAACATTTACCCCAAATTTTAAAACACAAAACAATGTATCCCCTTACATATTTAAGCCACGGGAATGATATTCTGCAATTTTAAGAAAGGATTTACCTCTGGGAAAGAGAGAAAAAAATCTGTCTTTAACAGTTGTTCTTAAAAAAGACCTAAAGCAAGTATCACTCATGTGATTATCTGTTTAACTTTGCCATTGTAACTTTGATACATTGTTATCAGTTATATTAATTCATAAACATTTCTGTGGTTCCACCATCTTTTTTAAAATTTTATTTATTTACTTATGGTTGCTCTGGGTTTTTGTTGGTGTTTGCGGGCTTTCTCTAGTTGCGGTGAGTTGGGTCTGCTCTTCATTGCAGTGCAGGGGCTTCTCGTTGTAGTCAGTGGCTTCTCTTGTTGGGGAGCCTGTGCTCTAGGTGCTTGGGCTTCAGTAGTTCGCAGCACCTGGGCTCAGTAGCTGGGGCACACAGGCTTCAGTTGCTCCACAGCTGGTGAAATCTGCCCAGACCGGGGATCGAACCTGTGTCCCCTGCACTGGCAGGCAGATTCTTATCCACTGTACCACCAGGGAAATCCCCACCATCATTTAGAATTAAAATGTAAATGTCTCAAGCCCTCATCCTGCATATCATAGCATTAGCATGTCCAGAGGTCTCATCAATCAAAGTTTCTTTAAATTCTCAGGGGATTTATTATTAGCGAAGTCAGTTCATCTTCTGTGAGCCCTTTCCTTCCCCCGACCCCTTGCTCTGGGCCTCCTCTAGCCTCATCTGTCTGGACCACAGGCCTCGGTCCTCCCATCAACACAGGTGCAGAGCAGAGTGATGTTGTAGGCAGGACTGGCTTACCCCTCACCTCTGTGCATCATCGCTAACACAGAGCTACCTGTTTGCAGACTTAGAGCTGAGGATAATGAAGACAGATTGCCGTTTAGTCAAAAAAAGAACTTGAATAAAATGTGTTCTAAAACTTCATTCAGCCATTTCCATCTCTATATTTAGGTCCACATTGTCTCCATCTTTGGGGGCTTTTCTGTTATACACACACACATGCATGCACATATACCTTCTCCCTACCCTGACTGCCAGCCTTCCATCCCATAAATTCTGTTAATCCCTTCTTCAGAAGAGTTTTGTTTTTTAACCTCTGTTCCAAACTGAGTTCAAGCCTACCCTTGCTTATCCAAAATACGAATCTGCATTGTTAAACAAAGGGCCTTCTATTTAAGGTCTCCACCCTTTGGCTGCACAAAACAGAAGGAAAAGCTTTGAAATTTTCGGCCTTCCTTTAGCATGAATAAATTTTATGAAAAATCGCCTCCCCCTACAAGTCTTTCTGAAAACAGAAGGAGAACAAGGAGAACAGTATGAAAATTCACTTCATATCTTTTCAAAATAAGTTTGCAAGCTTGGTGAAACTCCCCCATACCCAACTCAGCCCCATTACCCATATATACAAACACTAGAAGCCCTGAAATCTAGGTCCATTTAGTATAGGGGCAAATACCTCATCTACCTTAGTTGACACCAAGGAAATGTCTGTATTATGGCCCAGTGTTAGAATGACTGTCCATAACGATGATGCCTTAGATGTGCATAGCCTTCCATAGTTTATGAATAACTTTTATACAGAAAACAATCTGTGGAGAAATATATGTGTGTGTTAGTCACTCAGTTGTGTTCGACTCTTTGCAAACTCATGGCTCAGATGGTAAAGAATCTGCCTGCAATGCAAGAGACCCAGATTCAATCCCTGGCTTGGGAAAATCCCCTGGAGAAGGGGATGGCAACCCACTCCAGTATTCTTGCCTGGAGACTTTCACGGACAGAGGAGCCTGGCAGGCTACAGTCCATGGGGTTTCAGTTCTACTAAAAATTATTTGTGATCCCTTATATATTTCTCTGGGCTTCCCTAGTAGCTCAGACGGTAAAGCATCTTCCTGCAATCCAGGAGACCTGGGTTTGTTCCCTGGATCAGGAAGATCCCCTGGAGAAGGAAATGGAAACCCACTAAAGTTCAGTTCTCTCAACACTCAATATTATTCTTTACACCCTACCAAACTGTATCTAATCTTCTGTCACCAAGAAAAGATTAGATTAGTATAAGAGTACGATAGAAATGATTCTTTTGAATGGTGGTGTTGGAGAAGACTCTTGCGAGTTCCTTGGGCTGCAAGGGGATCAAATCAGTCAATCTAAAGGAAATCAGTCCTGAATATTCAATGGAAGGACTGATACTGAAGCTGAAGCTCCATTTGGCCACCTGATGCGAAGAACTGACTCACTGGAAAAGACCCTGTTGCTGAGGAAGACTGAAGGCAGGGGAAGAAGAGGACAACAGAGGATGAGATGGTTGGATGGCATCATTGACTTGATGGACATGAGTTTGAGCAAGCTCTGGGAGTTGGTGATGGACAGGGAAGCCTGGTGTGCTGCGGTCCCTGGGGTCGCAGAGTCAGACATGACTGAGTGACTGAACTGAACTGAGCTGACTATAGAAAGGATCAAGTGAAAAGAAATATGAGTGATTTCAGAAGGAATTCATTCCAAAGTTTAAGCTTTGATGGATAAATGGTTACCCAGAATAGTGCCTAATGCATAGTAGGTGCTCAAGAATTTGTTGAATGAATGAATGAAATGTGTATATCCTTGGCTGCTTGAAATCACTATTTAGTTATCCAGAATGACCCAAGGGTTTTAGATGGCTACAACGGTGTTATCCAGGATGCTAGGATGTATGAACACATCTCCCAGCATCCTGGATAAATGAAATTTTCTGGCCCTTAATATATATATATATATATATATATATCAGCTGAGCCACCAAGGAAGTCCTATACACATATATATATAAATTTCTAAATATACATATTTATATAAATTTATAATAAATTTCTAAATTTATATATAATTTCTAAATATATATATATTTCTAAATTTCTAAGATATATATATAATTTCTAAATATATATATTTCTAAATTTCTAAGATATATATATATAAATTTCTATCTCTATTACTCTCTTCCTTGCCTACATCCTTGGTCTTCAAAGCCACATTAGTAGGTAAAGATTGTCAGTATACAAGAAAACACACACAGGGATGTGTCTACCTAGAGGAAGACACTGAGATTTCAGTAAGATTTTTTCACAACTTCGTTACCTACTGAATAGAGTACCTTTTGTGTAATCTTCGGTGACATCAGAATTTCTTAAAGGAGAGAGCTTATGTGATGACCTTCTTCCTGGCACTGAAGATGAATGTGGCTATGCAGAACACAGAGATGATAGAAGGTGAGGAAAGCCCTTGACTTTGATTCACGAGATGGGGAAAATTTGCTCAGAGAATGGAACACATCAGAGAACAGACTTTGGAGTCCCAGGCTTGGAAGAGACAGCCCAGTAGCTGAGCAAACAGCAGAGTTTTATTTGGCAGAATTTGCTTCACAGAGTAAGAGAAGAGAGAAGGGATTCAAAGAGAAGGAGTGAAATCAGGTTTTAAACTTCTATACAAATACTATGTCAGGCTTGAAGCACAGTGGAGAGTTTAGAACACTAAACCAAAGTAAAAGCAATGTCTATCTAACACAAATGCCAGAATGTTCTTAAGTCATCTGCAAAGCACATTTAAGAGAGGAGAGAGGTCTTTGCAAGAGAAGACAGCAATCCCTGAATGAGTTCCTGGTCTGTGACCATGCGAAGCTTAGAAAACACACCAAATATTGAACTTACATGATTGTGTTGAATTAAAAACTTGTTAAAGGATTCAAACATCTTATGACAAGTGAACACAAATCAAAAGAAACAAAATTCCATTAACTCAAAGCAATTTTGAATCAGCAGATATTAAAATTCAATTTAAGAATTAAAGATTTTGGAATAGCCCTCTAGCAAGAAGATAAGGGCTTTCCTGGGGGTGGATTCAGCCTTCCCCGATGTCCACAGCTGCTGAATAGCTTCCTCTGCCAGGTCTATTTCCCATCTCTCTAAACCCCATCTCACTGCTGAGACCCAACAGGCTCACTCCCAGGTTGACAGTGATGCTGGCAAAGCCACAATTGGTGGTTCGTCTTCTTCTCAACAATGTAAGCAATATCACACAAACTAAATTATGGCAACATTGAAAGAACAAACAAAAAAATGAAAACCACCCACAATCCCACAAATTTAATATAATATGACTTTCATTTATTTATTTTCTGGCCCTTATTATGTTAATATGTACATTTTCATCATTTCAAACCCAGCAAATGTATGTATGACTACATGTGCTGTTTTTCAAGAGTGTAAAATTTTTTTCATGTTCCCTAGTTTTCATAATTGCTGTTTTTTCTATATTGAGATGCATGATTTTGCATTGAAGTATTAATCCTAATTGATTTAACCACTTCCCTACTGTGAAACATTTTGGTTCTTTCCAACTCTGTTTATTCATTCGGAAAGGCATGAAGTGCCTTTTATGTGGTAAACACTGCACTAAAAGTTAGAGACATAAATAGTCCCTGCTCTTGACAAATTCAGGAGGAAAGAAATACGGTCACTGAAGGGGAGACCTGGAACCACACTGCCTGGATCCAGAGCTCCCGTGGCATTGGTCCTGCACCCCAGCTCACTTCTCCCTCTACCAAATCTGCCTCCTCCCCCTCCCTTCCACAGGTGTCAACCCCGAGTACACCCTGACGAATCCCTTCAACACTAAACTCTGTCTCAGTGTCTGCTTTCTGAATACGCCAGTTGGTGAAACACCATTAGAGAAAGATGAGGTTGCCAGACCCTTGGGTGGAAATGGAATGTGAATCTCACATCAGGCATCAAAAGACCTGGTTCAAGTCCCAGATCAGCCACAGAGAGGCAGTGTGATCTTTTTTTTTTAATTTTATTTTTTTATTTTTTAAATTATTAATTTTAATTGGAGGCTAATTACTTTACAATACTGTAGTGGTATTTGCCATAAATTGAGATGAATTAGCCATAGGTGTACACTTGTTCCCCATCCTGAACACCCCCTCACTTCCCTCCCCATCCCGTCCCACTGGGTCGTCCCAGTGCTCTGGCCCTGAGGACCTTGTCTCATGCATCAAACCTGGACTGGCAATCTATTTCACATATGGTAATATACATGTTTCAATGCTATTCTCTCAGATCTTCCCACCCTTGCCTTCTCCCATAGAGTCCATAAGTCTGTTCTTTAAATCTGTGTCTCCTTTGCTGTCTCGCATATAGGCTCATCGTTACCATCTTTCTAAATTCCATATATATGCATTATATATGTGTTTTTCTTTCTGACTTACTTCACTCTGTATAATATAGGCTTCAGTTTCATCCACCTCATTAGAACTGATTCAAATGCATTCTTTTTAATAGCTGAGTAATATTCCATTGCGTACATGTACCACAACTTTCTTATCCTTTCATCTGCCGATGGACATCTAGGTTGCTTCCATTTCCTAGCTATTATAAACAGTATGGCAATGAACATTGGGATACACGTGTCTCTTTCAATTCTTGTTTCCTTGGTGTATATGCCCAGCAGTGGGATTGCTGGGTCATATGACAGTTCTGTTTCCAGTTTTTTAAGGAACCTCCACACTGTTCTCCATAGTGTCTGTACTAGTTTGCATTCCCACCAACAGTGTAAGAAGGTTCCCTTTTCTCCGCAACCTCTCCAGCATTTGTTGTTTGTAGACTTTTTGATAGCAGCCATTCTGACTGGCGTGAGATGGTACCTCATTATGGTTTTGATTTGCATTTCTCTGCTAATGAGTGATGTTGAGCATCTTTTCATGTGTTTGTTAGCCATCTGTATGTCTTCTTTGGAGAAATGTCTGTTTAGTTCTTTGGCCCATTTTTTATTTTATTTTATTTTTTCAGGAACTGGTATTTATTATCAAAGTCATATTCGATGTCAACAAGATGCCACAGCTACAAAAAAAATTGTGCACATTGCAATCTCAATGCAAACAAATGGAACCCCAGTCATTAAAAAAGTAATTCAAATTACCCCAAAAAGCAACTGAATTTTTTAAACATCTTTATACATCAGGCCAACAAATTAAAATGGTTAACAAGAAAAAATACCAATTCAGAAGTCTGATATCGATGTTCTAAAAAGGCAACTGCTTAAGCATTTCTATCGATTCGAACATCAATCTCTCGGCCACTCAGCTTCATCCCATTCATCATCCGGCAGGCTCTCTCAGCCACCTCTAGCGACTCAAACTTAACCACACCACACCCCTTGGACTTCCCATTCTCCATCCTGATGTCGGCATACAGCACGTGGCTGCATTCGTTGAACTTGTCTTTTAGCATCTTCCATGTAAAATCAAATGGGAGATTTCTCACAAATATCTGGCAGGCCTTCCTGGCCTCCCCAGGGGCATAGCCTCCAGTTCCACCAAAGGAACCCGTGAAACTTCCTCCAAAGTTGCCATGCTCCATCTCAATGGCACAGTCAGAGCTGGCACCACCACTACCACCCATGGCCAGGCCCATGCAGTCAATGCCAGCACCCAGGGCTGGGCCCATGGCAGGACCCATGCGCTCCAAACCCATATGCTTGAGACTGTTGGGGCCCATACGCTCCAGGCCCATGCGCTCCAGGTTGTTGGCACCCATGCACTCCAGACTGGTGACCATGTGATCCATCATGGGGCCCATGCCTGTGGGCACCATGCGCTCCATGCCCAGGCCCATGTACTCGATGGCAGGGCCCATGTGCTCCACACCAGAGCCCATGAGCTCGATGGTCTGGCCCACACGGTCAATGGGTGCAGCCATTCATTTGAGGCCAAAGCCCATGCCAGCACCCATGCGCTCCAGAGCCAATGTGCTCCACGGTCTGGCCCATGCGCTCAATGCTGGAGGCCATGTGGTCAAGGCCCAGGAGGCCATGCGCTTGATGCCGGAGCCCATGCGCTGAACGGAGCCCATGAAGTCCATGGCCAGGCCCATGCACTCAATCTCTGAGCCCACACAATCCATGCCGTGGCCCAGGCCTGCGCCCATGCATTCCATGCTGCCCCCCCACCCCAGCCCACCCTCGGCCCAATGTGGTCAATGCCAGGGCCCATCCTCTCAATTCCGGGGACACTGCCTCTGCCTCTGCCTCCACCTCCTCCCTGCTTTGCAATGATCTCTCTTCTCTTCAGGGCATTACTTAGGATTTTGTTTATTCTGCCCATGTTCATCCCAGATCCAAATCGACCCATGTTTTCCATACCACCACCAAAAGGTCCCTCCATGCCTCCCATTTTATTTATTCCAAATCCTATGCCTTCCATTCCCATTCCTGCAGGTCCCAGGTTGCCCATTCCAATGCCTTTATTCAAACGGTTGGCATCAATAGGCTGCCCTCCTGGTCCTAACCCCGTGCCAGTTCCACCAAGTCCACGGGGAAGTTGTTGTGGACGCTCAGGAAAGAAAAAATCTCCTTTTGGTAAGGCCCTCTCATCCATTTTCACGTGCATTGGTCTGTCAAACAGCAGCTGGCCATTAAACATAGATATAGCTTGCACGGCTTCAGTGGACTGTTCAAAAGTAACAGTGCCTATTCCGTGACTTTTTCCATCTTTATCCTCAAGAATGTCTGCTCAGACCACCACACCAGCCATACTAAAAACTTTCTTCAGTTTCTTCCAGCCAAATTTATAATCCAGATTTGCTATAAATACTGTGCTTCCAAGTCCTCCAGCCTGTAATGCATGGATAATCTCATTTGGGATGTTAGGATTATTTAGGATACTGGGTGGGATATTAATCATTCTTGGTCACCTGGTCCCATACCCATCCCAGCAGTCATAGCCATCACCTTTTGCATTGCTCTCCTGGCTTGTTCACCATCAGGATCTTCTTTGACTTTCAGTGGTCTTCCACTCAGACTATGCTTGTTTAGAACTTCAGCAGCTTTTTTCATGCTCTCTTCCATCTTGAATTCAACAACATCACATCTCCTTGACTTTCCTTCAGCGTCCATTAAGAGCTCCACGTATGTTACCTCACCAACTTTTTCTTTAACCAGGTCTTTAACTGACTGCCTTTTCACATCAAAAGGTATGTTTGTAATGAAGGCTCTGTATCTTTTAGGTGGATTGGCGTATGGCTCAAAGCGATTGCCTCCTCTTTTTATGTTTTTCTCTTTCCTCTTCTTATTCTGAGCAGGTCGTTCTCCTTCACCTTTCGGGCCTGGAGCTCCGTTGTCACTTGGCACGCCAGGCGCGCTGCTCTGCTCCTGCATTTTGGGCTCTGTCGCTGCCACCTCGGCCGCTGCTTCGACCCCTGCCGCCATTTTCTCCGCATCTGGGCTTTGTGTGAGCAAGAGAGCTGCGCAGCGCTGCACCTGCTTGGCTCATTTTTAAAGTGGGTTGTTAATTTTTCTGGAATTGAGCTTCATGAGCTGCTTGTATATTTTTGAGATTAATTGTCAGTTGCTTCATTTGCTACTATTTTCTCCCATTCTGAAGGCTGTCTTTTCACTTTGCTTATAGTTTCCTTTGTTGTGCAAAAGCTTTTAAGTTTAATTAGGTCCCATTTGTTTATTTTTGCTTTTATTTCCATTACTCTGGGAGGTGGGTCATAGAAGATCCTGCTGTGATTTATGTCAGAGAGTGTTTTGCCTATGTTTTCCTCTAGGAGTTTTATAGTTTCTGGTCTTACGTTTAGATCTTTAATCCATTTTGAGTTTAGTTTTGTGTATGGTGTTAGAAAGTGTTCTAGTTTCATTCATTTACAAGTGGCTGACCAGTTTTCCCGGCACCACTTGTTAAAGAGATTGTCTTTTCTCCTCTGTATATTCTTGCCTCCATTGTCAAAAATAAGGTGTGCATATGTGCATGGATTTATCTCTGGGTTTTCTGTTTTGTTCCATTGATCTATATTTCTGTCTTTGTGCCAGTACCATACTGTCTTGATGACTGTAGCTTTGTAGTATAGCCTGACATCAGGCAGGTTGATTCTTCCAGTTCCATTCTTCTTTCTCAAGTTTGCTTTGGCTGTTTGAGGTTTTTTTGTATTTCCATACAAATTGTGAAATTATTCATTCTAGTTCTCTGAAAAATACCATTGGTAGCTTGATAGGGATTGCATTGAATGTATAGATTGCTTTGGGCAATACACTCATTTTTCACTATATTGATTCTTCCAATCCATGAACATGGTATATTTTCCATCTATTTGTGTCATCTTTGATTTCTTTCATCAGTATTTTATAGTTTTCTATATATAGGTCTTTTGTTTCTTTAGGTAGATTTATTCTGAAGTATTTTTTTGTTGTTGTTGTTGCAATGGTGAATGGAATTGTTTCCTTAATTTTTCTTTCTATTTTCTCATTGCTAGTATATAGATATAAGTGCAGTTAGTGTATAGATATATATAATTTTATATCATTTATATAAAATTAACACACAGAAATCCCTTGGATTCCTATACACTAACAATGAGAAAACAGAAAGAGAAATTAAGGCAGTGTGATCTTGAACAAGCCTCTTACTCTCTTGAACCTCATGTGTTGGTTAAGACAAGAGTAGTTCCTCCCCATCTATCTTACACAGTTATGGTCCTGAGGACTTAACGGTAAGATAATAGGTGTCTTGGGGAAACACTCTATGGAATGTAAGAGGTTCGATAATTTGTTATTCAGTAGATTCTGGAGTTGTTCTTTTCTTTGCTTATTATTTAAGTTCATCTTTCTCAGCATTAAACCATTCAGATTGCTCTAGAAAAATATTCCCCCAGACTATTCTCGTAGGTGGTTAGAACTAACTCTTCAAGGCTCATGTGCATGTGCATGCTCAGTTGCTGAGTTGTGTCTGACTCTTTCTGACCCCAAGGACTGTAGCCTACCAGGCTCCTCTGCCCATGGGATTCTCCAGGCAAGAATACTGGAGTGGGTTGCCATTTCCTTCTCCAGGGGATCTCCCTGACCCAGGGATTGAATCTGCATCTCCTGTGTCTTCTGCATTGGCAGGTGGATTCTTTACCACTGTGCCAAGTGGGAAGCCCCTTTAAGGGTCATAAAGAGATGTAAAAAATCAAGAACTCTGAGTGACTATCAAAGGACTCTGCAAATTTCACACAAACATTTCTATGTAAGGGAATTCCCTCATCATCCAGTGATTAATTAAGACTCAGCACTTTCATTGCTCTGGGCCTGGGTTCAATCTCTAGTCAGGGAACTAAGATCCTGCATGACATAGCCAAGAAATTTTTTCTACACAATATATTTTATGACTACACACTCAGATCCTAGGCTCCATGAACACCTGTAGTCTTGGATATAAATGAACTACATGGGACATAGACAGTATGTAGTAGTAGACAGGAACAGATATAAAGGAGATATATGGTCCCAAGTCCTGTTAATGTATAGGAAGTTATCAATTTAGTTCAGTCACTCAGTTGTCTCCAACTCTTTGCGACCCCATGGACTGCAGCATGCCAGGCTTCCCTGTCCATCACCAACTCTGGGAGCTTGCTCAAACTCATGTCCATTGAGTCGGTGATGCCATCCAATCATCTCATCCTCTGTCATCCCTTTCTCCTCCTGACTTCAATCTTGCCCACCATCAGGGTCTTTTCAAATGAGTCAGTTCTTCCCATCAGGTGGCCAAAGTATTAGAGCTTCAGCATCAGTTCTTCTAATAAATATTCAGAACTGATTTCCTCTGGGATTGACTGCTTTGATCTCCTTGCAGTCCAAGGACTCTCAAGAGTCTTCTCCAACACCACAGTTAAAAGCATCAATTCTTTGGTGCTCAGCTTTCTTGATAGTCCAACTCTCACATCCATATATGACTACTGGAAAAGTCATAGCTTTGAATAGACAGACCTTTGTTGGCAAAGTAATGTCTGTGCTTTTTAATAGACTGTCTAGGTTGGTCATAACTTTAATTTCATGGCTGCAGTCACCATCTGCAGTGATTTGGGAGCCCAAGAAAATAAAGTGTGTCACTGTTTGCATTGTTTCCCCATATAAGAAGTTATAGTACAATGATTTTATGGGGAGGGGGTTATATTGCTAATGTGTCAGCCCATCCTGGGCTTCCCAGGTGATGCAGTGGTAAAACTCTGCCTACCAATGCAGAAGACACAGGTTTGATCCCTGGGTCAGGAAGATCCCCTGGAGGAGAGCTTGGCAGCCTACTCCAGTATTCTTGCCTGGGAAATACCATGGACAGAGGAGCCTGGCAGGCTACAGGCCATGGGGTAGCAAAGAGTCAGACATGACTGAGTGAGCACACACACACACAGCTCATCCTGGTTAGAGAACTTTGTAAGAACAAATTGGTTCACTTTTCTTCCTGTCATTGAAGCTTCATCATAACTAGGAGTCTCATCAGAGAGATAGTGACTCAGTTGGAAATCAGGACAATGATGGATTTTGGATATACAGTGGAAGGAGAGACTGACAGTGCAGAGCCTGGATGTATTGGGGTTGGCAGCTCTTCAGTGGAAAGTGTCATTTGGAGCCTCCTGCACTGAAAAGGTATGCCTGTCCCTTCTCACTGTTACCAAAAGGTATGCATAGGGTGTCTGACTGCTCACTGCTCAAAAGCCAATAAGCAGGCCAGTATGGTGGAAAGGGAAGTTTGCTTTATCTTAGATGCTGGCAACTGAGGGGGAGGGGGCAGGGGGTGGCAGACATCTGTCCAAAGGCCGAGTCCCCCCACCCCCTGACAAGAAGAAGGTGAGAGCACTTATAGACAGGAGTCTGGTGGGGGAGGACTACATGCAGAAATAGCACAGCCATCTCTAACAGTCATTTCAAATTGATCATCTGTGGTCTGACCAATATCATCTTGAATGTTTTAGGTGCAGTTAATCATCAGTTCCAGGGTCCATTTATTCCCATTTCTTTGCAGTCATTTCTCAGAATTGTGGCAGCTGAAGTCCTGGGAACAGTCTGGCCATCATGTAGTTAACTTCTCCACCTGGGGTTTTGGTATGTATAAGGCAGCTTACAGGATATGGCTCAGAATACTATCTAAGGCCCTTGAGAAAGAATTAAAAGTCCTTGACTATGCTTAATGACTACATTATTATTATTTAGTATCCTTAGACTGTTTTCCTTTGTTTCAGTGTTTCTCACTTCTTTGATTAAACTTACTCTTTGATTAAAATTTTCCACAGGCAAAAGGCAGGCAGAGGACATGGGTGGGGGGGCGGGGGGGCGAGGATCATATGGTCCTGCTCGGTTTCATTACCACCGGCCCTATGGCAGGTCAGTAAGTCATAGCATCCAGAGAACTGTATCCACTGCAAACATTTCATCTATCAGCTATCTATCTGTTTATCTATCTATCATCTCTATCTTTTTGAGAAAGTCTCAGATTAGTGTAACAATTCACTTACCAGTAACTTGCTATAAAAGAAAAATTAGGGGCCATGATGAGGATCTTAGCCTGTCCATGCTTCCAGCAACTTTCAGAGGTCTTTGAGTTCCTCATTTTGATTCACTAAAAAACAGATTATTAATCAAAAGTTAAAGTGTTTTCCCTTTGGTAAGGACAGTGATCTTTCTCTTAGCTCTTTGCCAGTGCTGATAAGAACAAAGCAGATCTTATTCAGAAAGCCCACTGTCACAGTTTACAATAGCCAGGACATGGAAGCAACCTAAATGTCCATCAACAGAGGAGTGGATAAAGAAAAGGTGGAATATTACTAAGCCATTAAAAGGAATGAAATTGTGCCATTTGCAAAGATATGGATGGACCTAGTGACTGTCATACAGAGTGAAGTAAATCAGAAAGAGAAAAACAAATATCATATATTAATGCAGAGGAATCTAGAAAAATGATATAGATGATCTTATTTGCAAAGCAGAAGTGGAGACACAGTTGTAGAGGGCAAATATATGGATACCAAGGGGGAAAGGAGGGGTGGGAGGAATTGGGAGTTTGGGACTGATGTATCTATAGTATTGATGCTATGCATAAAATAGATAGCTGGTGAGAACCTACAGTACAGCACAGGGAACTCTGCGTGATGCTCTCAGGTGACTTAAATGGGGAGGAAATCAAAAAAAGAGGCGATATGTGTTTACATATAGCTGATTCACTTTGCTGTATGATAGAAACTAACACAACATTGTAAAGCAACTATACTCCAATAAAGATAATTAAAAACAAAACCAAGCAAAACAAAAGCCTACCCTTGGAAATGGAACTGCTCTGTCAACATCAGCAAACAAAAGTGAACAATTTATCCTTGATTTCCCCCCCCCCCAAAATATTAACAAATAATTAACAGAGAAAGTGGAGTCCATTTGATAGTAAATAGAATAAGACCTAGGCTAAACAAAGAAAATGCAAAAAAGCAAAGTGGTTTAAGTATCTCTTCTCTACCCTTCTCTGTTTCTCTCTTTTCTCTGACTCTTTAAATTTACCAAACTTTGCACAAATTTCTTCTCTTGCAGTCCCTTGGCCTCTCAAGCTCCTCACCCTAATTTGGTTCTCCATGACTCAGAATCTTTATTTTACCTCCAACCACCAATCCAAGGCATGTACTATTTCTCCACTTATAACCCCAATAGTCAGTAGGTTCTTATGCCCTTGGGTTTTAAAGGCTAACTAGCTAATCCAGAGGCTACCCAGGTGGCACGCTGGTAAATAATCTGCTTGCCAGTGCAGGAGAGGCAGGTTCGATCCCTGGGTCGGGAAGATCCCCTGCAGGAGGAGATGGCAACCCACTCCAGTATTCTTGCCTGGAGAATCCCATGGACAGAGGAGGTTGGCAGGCTACACAGTCCATGGCGTCGCAGAGTTGGACACAACTGAGCGACTAAGCACACAGCTAATCCAGAGGCTAACATAGTATTAGATAAAGAGTCTTGTAGGGATGGGCTACTCCCAGACAAGATGTAACAAATGCATGTTACTAATAGCCTCCTAAAGACAAGTGGTCCATGGGAACCATTTTTCCCATGAGAGATTCTAATGATGGGCACTCACACTTCACAGCTAAGGAGGGCCAGGCTCCATCTGCCTGGGGGTGCACAGATAACTGCAACTGGAATGACCACTCTCACCCCAATCAGAGGAGGTTCCTCCCAGCCCTGATCTCTTGATGTCGAGACCCTCTACCTCCAGTTTCCTTCCTTCAGAGTTCTGGGAATACTGATACTATCTCACCAAAAGCCTTTCTGATTCCCTTAATTCCCTCAGTCTGGTAGTACACTTGGCTTCAGAACAGAGAGAACTGAAATGTCTGTCAGTGATGATCTCCTCTGATCTGGCAATCCTGAAGGATAGACGTGCCAAAATGAGACAATTAAAGGAGCAGTGTCCTGTGCATAAAAACTAGGATGTATTAAAGTACTGAGTGCCACCCAAATGATAAGGAGTAGGTACCCAGACATGCTCTCAGTATTTTCACTTTTATATTTAAAAAGAAAAAAAATCACGAAGCTTTAAAACTGTTTCAGTGAAAAAAATCTAAAACAAAACAAAACCAGACTGGATATATATAGGGACTTCAAAGGTGGCTCAATAGTAAAGAATCTGCCTGCCAATGCAGGAGACACAGGCTTGATCCCTGGGTCAGGAAGATCCTCTGGCTGAGGAAATGGCAACCCACTCCAGTATTCTTGCCTGGAGAATCCCATGAACAGAGGAGCCTGGTGGGCTACTGTCCATGGGGTCACAAAGAGTTGGACAAGGCTGAGCGTGCATGAATATATAACTGATTCACTGAACTGCACTTTTGAAACTAACACAGCATTGTAAATCAACTATACTCTAATAAAATGTTTAAAAGAAAAAAAAATTCCCCCAGAAGAATCATTCTGCATTTCCTGAGGTAGAGGCTGTGAAAACAGAGTGAGATTGCCAAGGGTATCTGGGGAGGCTGATCAACAGTGACATTAAACAGCAGTTTCCTGTGAGAAGCACAGCTGGCATTGAGACAGAGTGGGGAAAGCAGAAACCAAGCAAAGGGGACTCGAGAGATGGTGGGAAGTGAAGCAGGACGAGTGGAGAAGCCAAGCCATGACAGTAAGCAGTAAAGTACCGATGAAGACCTCAGCAAATGCCACTGCTCACAACACACATCCGCTACCATCTCCTGATCTCAGGACATCTGAAGCATAAACCCCCACACAGCAACCCTTCCCTTTGTTCTTATAAATTGGCAACAGGCCCACATCACTGATGTTGCTCCAAAGTCCTGACTCTACAGAATAACTAGAGACAAATCATTGACTCATTCAGTGAAATGAATGGAGTGGACAGTGGGGGATAGGGACAAGGGAGACAGATTTCATCAACTTCCACACATTCCAGAATGACCTTTATGTTTGCTGGGCTTTCCAGGTGGCCCAGTGGTAAAGAATCCACCTGCCACTGCAGGAGATGCAAGAGTTTGATCCCTGGATGGGGAGGAAACCCTGGAGTAGGAAATGGCAACCCACTCCAGTATTCTGGCCAGAAAAATTCCATGGATAGAGGAGCCTGGAGGGTTATAGTCTATGGGGTCACAAAGAGTCAGACACGACTGAACAACTAAACACATTTTATGTCTGCCTTTCACTTGGATGTTAACACACATATGTGGTTGAAAGAGACTTTTATTCCTCTTGTTAACATATTCGGGTAGCTATGCTTCACATGATTAATATACAGGTATATGATTTAAATTTGGTCAATTTTGCTTAATTTAGTTTGTGCCTTTTTAACAACCTCTATTTTTTCCCCTCCCTCCCTATCCCAGGGCAGCCACTTTTCTACACTTTGTTTGACAGTTCCAAAATTTTATTTAGTCATTTATTTATTTCAGACTACACATATAAATGATATCATGTGGCATTTTCTTTCTCTTTCTGGCATATTTCACTTAGCATCATGTCCTCCAGGTCCACTCATTTGTCACAAATAAGAGCATATCCTTCTCTGTTATATTATTCTGTCTGACTCACACTCGATTGTGTATACAGATCTTGTTGACTTATGATAGGGTTATACCCCATAAACCCATTGTATGCTGAAAATATCATAAGTTGAAAATGCATTTGATACCCCTAACCTACTGAACTATGTAGCTTAGCCCAGTCTACTTTCAATGTGCTCAGGACACTTAACATTATCCTACAGCTGGGCAAAACCATCTAACACAAAGCCTATTTCACACACACGAAAAAGTGTTGAATATTTCATGTCATGTATTGAATTCTGTACTGAAAGTGAAAAACAGAATGGTTTTTATGGGTATGGAATGGCAACAGGTGTGTCAGCGGTGCACTCACGTGTTCCTCTGGCTGACTAGGAGCCAGGCTCCCAGAACCACACAAGAGAATAGTGTAGCATGTTATCACTAGCCCAGGAAAAGATCCAAATTCAGAGTACAGTTTCTACAGAATGCTTGTCACTCTTGCACCAACAGTAAGTCAGAAATCATAAGTCAGACTGTCATAAGTTGGAGATCGTCCATATATACATCACACCTTGATTCGTTCTCCTGTGGATGGACACTCGGGTTGATTCCGTGTCTTGGCTATTGTTAATACTGCTCCTGTGAACGTGAAAGTGCAACCATCTCTCTAAAACTCTGTTTTCATTTACTTTGGATGTATACCCAGATGTGGGATTGCTGGATCAAATGGTAATTCTATTTTTAAATTTTTGAGGGCCCTCCAAACTGTTTTCCTTAGAGGCAAAAGCAATTTATGTTCCCACCAACACTGCACAGAGGTTCCCTTTCCTCCCTGCATCCTTGCCAACGCTTGTTATCTTTTGCCTTTTTTATTTTTCATTTTTATTGGAATATAGTTTCTTTACAATGCTGTGTTAGTTGCTACTGTACAGCAGAGTTAATCAGCTACATGTGGACATATATCTCCTGGTTTTTGGATTTCCTTTCCATTTAGGTCACCACAGAGTATTGCGTAGCGTTCCCTGTGCTATTCAGTAGGTTCTCGTTAGTTATCTGTTTTATATAGTAGTGTATGTATGTGAGTCCCAATCTCCCAATTCGTCTCACCCCCTCTTCCCGTCTCGGTGTCCATACACTTATTCTCTACCTCTATGCCTCTATTTCTGCATTGCAAATAGGTTCATCGGTCTTGTCTTTTTGATGATAGCTATTCTAACATGTGTGAGGTGATATATCAATGTAGTTTTGATGTGTATTTCCCTGATGATTAAGACAGTGAAAACCTTTCTACGTACCTTCTGATCATTTATATGTCTTCTCTAGAAGAATGCTTATTCAGTTCCTCTGCCCATTTTTAAATTGAACTGTTTGGTTTTTTGCTTTCAGTTGTATATGTTTTTTATATATTTTAAATATTAATCCCTTAGCAGATGTATGAGTTGCAAATATTTTTTCCCTTTCTGTAGGTCGCATGTTTTTTCATTTTGTTGATGTGCAGATGCTTTTTAGTTTGATGTATTCCCACTTTTTAATTTTTGCTTTTGGTGTCAAATATAAAGAAAAAGTCACTGCCAAGACCAAAGTCAAGGAGCTTACCTTCTATGTTTTCATGTAGATCAGTTCTGTCAACTTTCGTCAGTTACAAAGAAACTTTATTCCTGAATGACTTGTTCATTGAGTTGTCACTGTGAAGAGAAAACAACATTAAAATACAGATTTAGAAACATGAAAACTATAACAAGTTTTTGCAAGGTCAGAGTGCTACTCACTTTTGCTTAATATCAGATTGTCAAAATTAATATCACTGCAAGAAAGAAATAATTTATTTTTTCACAGCCTTGACTAAAGATTCAATTTTTATAAGGTGGAGAAAAATTGTATGATTTTTTTTTTGAGATGAAGAGTTTATTCAATGTGCTTCAAGGCCATTACATAACTGTTTATTTTGGTTGGCATAATATTTTGTTGCACAATTAGTGCTATTAATTTATACCATCAAATTGTATCATTTTTAGCAATTTTTCCCTTAGTATGTGAATAATCTTTTTCTAATTAAGGAACAAAATTTTAAAAAAAGAAACAACGTTTAAAAGAAAAGTTCAATTGTGTCAATGTACCTAATGGATATTTTAAAATAAACTAGATTATTGGATTGGGCTTCCTCTCCTAATAACTGACCCAGAAAAGAAGTTAATTTCTTGGAATATAAAGTAGGACTATTTACTTGTATTTGTCTGTTAGTCAGATATCTTAAATCCAAACTTATAATGAGTATATATAATATATCTGGCATTAAATTGTTTTAAAAATTAAGTACATTATTTCTCTGACCCAACAGCTATTACTGAGTACTACAGAAATGTCTGTAATTGTGTTTGTATGCACAGCTATAATGGTTTCTGAAATATGATTTAAAAATCAATACCTAAAAGTATTTTAAATGCATACTTGGGCATTATTCATCCTAGACGCATGCACATTTTATTTTCTAGAAAAATCAAAGGCATACTTTGTCAAACCAGAAACTACATTTTCAATATTGTCTATATGATTTGATTGTACAGGGACAATACTTAGATTTAACCAACTTAGGGGATGAACCTAAAAGATGAAAGAATATTAAACCTGAATATTATTTCCATGATGGTTCAGCTGGTAAAGAACCCACCTGCTGATGCAGGAGACACAAGAGACATGAATTTGATCTCTGGGTCAGGAAGATCCCCTGGAGAAGGAAATTGCAACCTACTTCAGTATTCTTGCCTGGAAAATTCCATGGACAGAGGAGCCTCGTGGGTTACAGTTTATAGGGTTGCAAAGAGTTGGACAAGATTGAGTGTACACACACACAGGGGATGAACTAAAGGATGAAAGAATATTAAACTTGAACAGCACAGACATAGATTTTCTGCAGCTAAAATTCTGTGTTTTAGTAATATGTAGCTACCACAACCACTGACTAATGATTAAAGTAAAATTTAACTGTAAGTTTCTTTTATCTTAACATTTCTTTTAAAATATAGGAAAAAGAGCATTTATATTATTTATGAGCTTAGTATTATTATCCATTAATTATGTAATGCTTATTTCACTTTTCTAATATATGTTTGGAAAAACAAGATAACAATATTGTAGGGAGTACATTAATGAAGAGCAATCACTAAATAACAAATCAACGACATTTACAACAAATATAAAGTAATTGTTAGGGTTTTTAAGTCCTTAGGAATTTTTGAATATTGAAAGCACAAACAGATATAAATATATCTTCCTTTAGTTTAGGTTTGCAATTTTTCTTTCCATGGTTACTTTTAGGGAAATTAAGACACATTTTTATGGAAAAAAATTTACTCTATAATTACATATTACTTCAAGATTTTTAAATTCATGCTCTATAAATAGACTGTAATCAAACAAATTAATAATACTACATTAACCTGGTTCATACAAATCAGGCTACAGTTGATTCAACACTCATTACTGTTCATCTTTAGTTTATAATTGAATTTAAAGTTGATTTGTTTCCAAACAAAAATGTATTAAGAATATAATTTTTATTTATAATAATTAAGTGTTCAAATCCATCAAAATTACATATTTTGCTAATTCTTTGGCACTTGAGAATCTATAATTTGGGTAACTTTTCAGCACATGCCTGAAAATCATAAATTTACAATGTATTGTAGTTTTAGTTGCCATTGAATAGTGACCTCAAATTGGAAGCTTTAACTGTTAAATACTCAGAGCTTCTTACTTCAGACCTCGGTAGGTGTTGGTTTGAAAAGACTTTGAGAGAAATATGTTACTTAGAAACATATAGTCTAGGGTGGAAATGAAATACATAAAGATTTCACAAGAAATTCTGATGTCTGCAGGCAGACCCAAGGACACGTCCTCTGAACCACACCTGGTCCATGGAGTGTCAGAGGACAAGCTACGTGCAAGATGGAAGCTGAGAATAAATCTGCAAATGTTGCTGAAAACAATCCAGATCCTCTTATGTACGGTCTCTCAATCTCCACATTCCAACTCAGGTGGGAATCTCCCTCCCCTTGTCCATTCCCATCCCTCAAGCTGTAATTTACGCTTCTCTCTTCACGGTGGCTGCTGAGTTTAGTTTCACCTGATTTCATTTCAATATGGGAGACGCTGTCTCAAGTAAGGGAGACGCTTGCTGTCGGGGATTTCCAGACTCTGCGCAGGGGTAGAGGTGGATCTTCCCTGATCGTCACCTCTCCAGGCCCTTGCAGGTGGCCAGTCTCCACGTGAGCCCTCCACGCTGCCTAGTTAATAAGCATCCATCTGATTTTTTAAAATTTATTATTTATTTATTTGTGGCTGCACTGGGTCTTTGTTGGGCTTTCCAGGTGGTGCTAGTAGTAAAGAACCCATCTGCCCATGCAAGTAGACATAAGTGACACAGGTTCAATCTCTGGGCTGGGAAGATCCCCTGGCATGGCAACCCACTTCAGTATTCTCGTCTGGAGAATCCCATGGACAGAGGAGTCTGGCGGGCTACAGTCGATGGGGTTGCAAAGAGTCAGATGTGACTGGGCAGCACAGCAGCAGCAGCACTTTTTTGCTGTGCAGGCTTTCTCTAATTGCAGTGAGCAGGAGTCACTCTCTAGTTGTGGTGCGTAGGGCTTCTCATTTCAGTGGCTTCTGTTGTTGCAGAGCACGGGCTCTACGTTCTCAGGCTTCAGTGGCTGCAGTGCTTGAGCTCAGTAGTTGTGACATAGTGGCTTAGCTATGTCTAAGCAACTAAGTGGAGCTTAGGTGTGGGGTCTTCCTGGACCAGGAATCGAACCTGTGTCATATGCACTGGTAGATGGATTCTCAACCACTGGACCACCAGGGAGGTCCCAGCATCCAACTGATTTTTCAATCACACTGAGGGTTGCAGAACACAAGGCCTCATGAACCAACCTAAAACTGAAAACACTGCAGTTGTTAGAATATAACATATACATAGTTCTTCCAGTAGTCAGGTGTCTTTTAACCTGATAAAAGCAGTGAAGTGCTAGCTGGAAATGAGAACCAAATCTGCAGAACTGGCTTAGATGATTCAAATCTTCCAGAAAACACTTACCCTGAACCAGTCCTGAGACAGCCCTCCATCTATTGTTGTCACCACCAATGTCAGAGCTCCTCTACATTTCCTAACTAGACCAACAACCTTTGAAAGAAGTAACATGATTGTTTCCATGTTAAATGGTCAAAGACAACCCGGCTATAGTAGTTTTTAAAATAAACCAAAAAGAGAGAGTTAAGAAGTAAAAAAGAATGAGTTCATTTTTTGAGACAAATTTAGCTACATCAAAAAATGCTTCAAGTCAATTTAAAAAGAAACGATTTCACTGTCAATCTTCTCCATATGCCTCCTTTGGGTTTTGCTTTATTATCATTTGAAGGTAACTAGAATTGCAAACATCAGCTTCTCTGAATAATCACTAAGATGTCTTCCAAAAGAAAGTCAAGGGCTATAATCCTAGTCTAAATTTTTGGATGGCTTCCCAGTTAAATGTCAAAACAGTAGCTTCCTTTGGGATAGTTATTCCTTTTTATTGTACTGAAGAGCCCTTTTAGTGGCTTGTTCTGAATAATTACATATCACGCTTGACTTTCCTTTTACATAATATGAAAATTTTTTATTTCTTTATTCTCTATGGTAACAGCCAAGTTGCTTCAAGCCTGTTTCTTTTCTCTCAAGTACAAAGCTATTTTCCTGGAAGTGGAGGTGGGGGATCTGTCATACACGCAGGCAGAGAACGTCGAAGCAGTTCAGGCGAAGAGAAACACGTACCCTGTCCACACTTCATCTGCGTCAAGTCGGCTTGCTTTCTTCTGAAGCCATGTACATGTCCTCACCCCGGGACTTCCCAGGTGCTGTTTACTCAGCATAGAATGCTCTTCCCTCCTTCCCATCCTCAGACTGCTGTTCATCACTCATCTTTCACTGTCAGCTCAGAATCCATCCCTATCATGATGACTTTCCCCCTGATCATCCAGACAGAATCCTGTGTTCTTTTCTCAGCTAGGGAAAAGGTGTGCTTAGTCATTCAGTCGTGTCCGACTCTGTGACCCCCATGGACTGTAGCCAGCCAGGCTCCTCTGTCCATGGCATTTCCCAGGCAAGAATACCGGAGTGGGTTGCCATTCTGTTCTGCAGGGGATCTTGCTGACCCAGGGATCGAACCTGCGTCTCCTGCATTGGCAGGTGGTTTCTTTTACCATTGTGCCACCTGGGAAGCCCAAGGAATGGGTCCCCACTGTGAACTTTTTAAAGTATGCAATAAACGGTAGCATTAATTTTGATTTTTTTAAAAAACTTCACAATTTTCACAATACCTACAAAATTGTTCTTTTTCATGGGGTTACCAACGTTTGTAGTCACCGTCTGCCTGTATCCTTTCCTGAAATATTGTCATAAGATACACTGATTTTCCTAGAACAGAAAGGGGGACCCCTGGCTCACTGATTGGACACACCAGCATTGAGCAGACCACTCAGCAGGGGAGCAGGGAAACATGCTGGCTTCCTCTGTCTTTTTTTGTTGTTGTATTTTGTTTTTATTTTTTAATCAGAGGAAAATTGGTTGTGTTGTTGGTTTCTGTCTTACAGTTGTGTTGGTTTCTGTTGTACAGAATGTTGTGTTGGTTTCTGTCGTACAGCAACACGAATCAGTCATATATATGTTCCCTCCCTCTTTGATTGGCTTTTCTCGCATAGAAGCAGGTCACATCAATATCACAAGGGCAGGGACACTCACTGTCCCAATGACTCTCTGCCAAGTGACCTGGAATGAAGGAAGGCTGCTTAGAAGGCTGCTGAGCCACGGCTGGGGGGCAGATGATGGCTAACAACCCCCTGAGCCCCTCCAAAGTCACCTCTTCCCTCCTCTCGAGGACTGCTCGAGACAAACAAACACTCTGTTACACGTGGTCCAGTTAAGTTGGTTGTGTTAGTGTTAGCTGCTATGTTGTGTCTGACTCTTTGAGACGCTATGGACTGTAACCCACCAGGCTCCTCTGTCCACAGGATTTCTCAGACAAGAATACTGGAGTGGGTTGCCATTCCCTTCTCCAGGATATCTTCCCCACCCAGGGATCGAACCCACATGACCTGTATTTGCAGGTGAGTTCTTTACTACTGGGAAGCCACCTGGGAAGCCCTTTGATTAAGTCAATCCTTTTGTGCAAAGCACTTTTTTTCCTAAATATATTAGGGAAACTGTCATGTTCATCAGCTTTTTACTTTTATCAGTAAAGGATACTTATTTAGGGAGCTATCTGTCTGGGGCTGATGATATTTGATAACATTCACAAAGCAGTTTGCTTATTTTCATTATCTTATTTCTTGCAGCGCATCCTAACTCCTCAGGGAGGGACAACATCTGTTCCTGCAGGGGGAATGTCTCCAGCCTTCTCGTTGGTTCTCCCCCCAGCTTTAGACTCCAGGGAAACCAGCTCTCCCTCATTCTTGTGGATTCCCTAGATTTTTGCACGGAGATTTATGAAAAAGAGACTTGTAATGCTTCCGTGTTAATTAGATATCACAGTCTTGTGAACGATAAAAATGAGACTAAAAGGATGATCTGAAAAAAGGAAAAGAAAAGCAAAGGAGATTTAGAAAAGATTTCAAAGATTCTTTAAAACCACTAGGAAATTCTCTCTTCAGAATGGAAAAAAAATTCTACAACAAATATGAAAATTATTCTGCTGTCAAATACTTAGCTTATTTACTGTTAAAATGTTAATATTGTACCTTCCTAGACTGAGACTAACTTTTAAATTTCAGGCATTTAGATTTAGAGTTCAACTCACAGCTTATTAAAGTGTGGAATGTGATTCTCTAATATTCTAACAACCATGCCCCAGAACTCCAGAGCATACATACTATACGGGCCAATTAATTTTCAAATTTCATAAAGTATGTCAGTGCTATAAACAATTAGTAGTGAGAAAAAAAAATGATACCCTTTTTGATGATAGAATGACATGGAGCACTTAACAAACATTCATTGAGGGCCTGTTGGGCTCCAACGGTAGGGATGGGGGTGGGGAAGGGGACAGGGTAAGGATGAATGCGAGTCGGGGAAGGGGAAATCAGGACATTCACAAAGAACAGTACCTGCTTTCAAAAGGTGTCCACAATCCCATGAAGGGGAAAGAAAAGGAAGAGGAAAAGAAAATGCTGTTGGTATGCTGACAGTTGTATCATGACAAAACAGGTAGGTAGCCTCCAGTTTTCAAATGGTTGAGCCACTTTTTTAATAAAGCCTGGAATCCAGGATTTTCCAGCACAGGCCCAACTAAGGAGCTAAGGAGATCAGTAGCTGTTTTGTTTTGTTTTGTTTTCTCTTTGTCCCCCTTAGGGCCTGTAATAGTCCTACTTCCTGATCAAAAAGTAGATCAACTCCAAGTGTAAAAACAGTTTCATTCGCTGCAGCTTAAAAAGTTTTCTTAACTCAAGAGTTCAGTGATGGAATTCTGTCCCAGTTCCCTTATTCAGAATCCATGAGGCCTTGAGTGCATCCCCTCACCACTCCACCTTCAGGAGAAACTGCAGGAAAGCCCTTTGTGTGCTAAAAAGGTAGAAGCAAAGTCCAGCTAATCGTACTATGATACTCCAACAAGATGATGAAACTGGGTTTAGAGTAAGACCATTCACCAAAATCGCACACTATACCAGGGATAAGAAAGACCCAGAGGAATTCAAATTTTCACTTCCTAATTAAGCTATCCCTCTTGAACTGAGCTCTGATCCACCATGATATTTTGTCCTGGGAGTAACTGTCCAGCTTCACTTTCTGCCACACCTCCCACCCTGGGCCACATAAGCTGTCACTAAGACACCCAACTCCAGTCTCTCTATGACTGCGCCAAGGTCCTTTCTTAGGTCTTAGTACCCAAACCTGTGAGAAGTGGACCATAAAAAAGGCTGAGCATTGAAAAATTGATCCTTTCGAACTGTGATGCTGGAGAAGACGCTTGAGAGTCCTTTGGACAGCAAGGAGATCAAATCAGTCAATCCTAAAGGAAATAAACCCTGAATTTTCATTGGAGGGACTGATGCTGAAGCTCCAATATTCTGGCCACCTGAGTGAGGAAGAGCTGACTCATTGGAAAAGACCCTAATGCTAGGATAGATTGAGGGCAGGAGAAGGGGATGACAGACGATGAGATGGTTGGATGGCATTACCAACTCAATGGACATGAGTTTGAGCAAACTCTGGGAGATGGTGAAGGACAGGGAAGCCTGGCCTGCTGCTGCACGCCATGGGGTTGAAAAGAATGGGACACAACTTAGGGACTGAACAACAGCAACAGCCCTAAACTTGGCACTGTTTTACCTCCTTGGCATGACAACTTATTGTATTATAACAATTGCCCCCTAACAGTGTGGGCACCCATTGAAGACAGAGATCATGTGTTATTAATCTTTGTACCCTTGTCAGTGTACCTGGCAAAGATACATGGCTTAGTGAATGAATGGGTGCGTGTATGCAAGTCATAATTTCTGCCCATAAAGAACAGGATTGTGACACTCTCCAACTACATGTTTCTGTGTGTTTCCCAAAAACACTATTACTGTATATAGTTTTATAACAGCTTTACTGAGATGTAACTCACAGGTAACCTCAGCTTTTCAAAAGTTTACTGGGTATCACTTGTTATGAAAAAACTACATTAGTTACCATTTTCAATCACCAAAAGAAATACAAAGAGGGTTTTTGCTTTTATGTAAAAGGCAAAAAGCAAAAACAGCACTCAGCACTTGATTTGCAGCAAGCCTATACAGAGGCAGTGTCAGGCTCCACCTCCCCCCACCACCCCGCCCCCAACTATACTGGGCATCTCAGTATAAGTCTGCCATAGATTTGAACTAAGTCTGTGAGCATCTGTGCTTTATCTTGATTGATTTTGTGTGTTCATTAGCAAGATGTGCCCCAAGGTAATTCTTTTGTGCTTGCTGCCCTTTTGGCTTATGAAAGGTTTCATAGAAACACTCTACTTCAGGTGGGGGGAAGCTTGCACAAGTTCACTCAAAGTGTATTAATACAATGCAGTGGTTTTTAGTGGATTCAGAACCGTGCGTCCATCACCACTAACAAATTGAGGGAACAGTCTCATCACCTTTAAGAAACCCCAACCCATTAGCAGTCACTCCCCAACCCCCCTCACGCCCCTAGCGACCATTAATCTACCTTCAGTCTCTATGGATTCCTAATTTCTTGTTACGCTGTGTAAACAGCGTCAATTATTAGAACGCATCTCTGTGCCTAAGATCTGAGTGCTGAAGCAGCTTTGATTCAGTGTAGAAGTACAAAATCAATCTCTTTGCTTTGTGACCTTGGGTAAGTTGTTGAACTGGATTAAGTTTCCTCCTAAAAATGAAGAAGTTTGGACTGTGTAAGAGGTTAAAAAAAAAAAAAGCAAAACCCCTCTGGCTATAATTTCAATAGGCTTCCTAATAAATGTCTTCCTGTAATTAACATTTCACACCAGAACTGCTGCAGCCGCTGCCTTCCCCGCGAAGGGCCCTAGAGAAAACGTTTTCTCTTTTTCTGCCCTTTGTGGGTGTCTATTCCTGGGCGGGCCAAGGAGAAACTGCACAGCACAGGAGCGGAGTCTCTCGAGCGCTCCGCGCCCGCAGGAAGCCTCGCCCAGCCCGGGACCGCACCCTCCGTGGCGCCCCCGGGAGAGAGCGGGCAGCCGCGCGCGCCACGGGCGCGGGGAGGGGCGCGGGCATGGGGAGGGGGCGGAGCCAGCGGCCCGGCAGCCAATCCGGGCGGCCGCGCGTCCCGAGGGCCGCGGCTCGCCGGGCGCGCAGGGGGCGGGGCTCCGCTTGACAGTGGCGGTCGCCGGGCAGCGGAGCCCGGGCGCAGCGAGCGCGGCGCGCAGGGCCCCGGCCAGCTCAGGGTCTCGGCGCAGCGGAACAGCCTCCCGCGGCGGCGGCGGCGGTGGCGTCCGGGCGATGCGGCGGGTCTCCTCAGGCGCCGGTGTCCCGACCTCTTTCTGAAGGTACTGCTCGGGGCTCGCCCCCTCGCCCTGGGGCGGCGCAGCGCCGACCCCGCGGCTTTGTGAAGCCCAGGCTGGGGCGCGGGGTGGGTGGGGCCGGGCGGGGCGGCGCTCTCTGGGCCGCCTTCCCCGCGAGGAAGAGGGTGGCGGCGGAGGGAAGCGGGCTGAGGGAGGAGGGCTGTCTCCCGGGCGCGGCTGGCGGCCCTGCCGCCCTCCATCCTCCTGCCATCCCCTACCCTCCCCACCCCACGTGGCTCGAAAGAGGTTTCGTTCCAGGAGAAAGTTTGGTGCTGAGACGCGCGGAGCCGGACTCGGGGGTCCCTGAGGCGCGCCCCGGTAGAGGGGAGGCAGGTCGTCCTTGCCGGGGACGCCCGTGACCTGAATATGGGCAAGCGGGAACCCAGGCCACTTTCTACCGTCTCCCCACACCCACTCTCCCCCCAGCTGCATTCCCGACGCAGGCTCTTCCCCAAGGGAATTCCTCGATGGGGATTTCCCGCCCCAATCGGAGCAGGGGACGGGCACCCAGAATCCCCCCACCCCCGCTGTGGCTTCTGCCGAAGGTAGTAGTTAAGAATCCCGCACCTTCTAATTAAAGGTCCCTGAACAGTGTGTCGGAGCTGCCGGTGATTCCTTCTGTGTCACATCTTGAATATTTTCTTCATGCTACTGGGCTTGCAGTTGGTCTCCAGCGTGCTGGGGTGTGGAGCACAGGAAGGGGAGTAGAAGCTGTGGCCCATCTCTCAGGGTGCAGGTTGGGGGGAAAAAAGAATACAGATCGCACTGATCCACTCGAAGATGGGAGAAAGTTTCAGCCTTCAAAAAAAAGATGGGTTTCCGTGTGGATTATTTGCTTTGAGGAAACTTCCTCAAATGCAGAGAAATAGAGTTATTATTAAGTTTTACACAAGGTTGTAGGAACACTGTCTGTCATCACTGTAGCTGGGAGTAGAGGTGGTCATGTGTTTATCATGGGGACTTGAAATGAGCAGATGTCGACAAGTGTGTGTAGAGTTCTGTTTCATTCACATCAGCCTGATACCTTTCTGATCATACGTGTGGGTTCTCACAGGTACTTCATTTCTTACCAAGAATATTCATACCATAAGACAACTTCATAATACCTTTGGTACCCTGCAGACCGCCTTAGCCAAGGACATGGACCTCTTGTTCTGGTCCACACTGTTTCTCCCTTCGCCAGGTCACATCACTTCCATAAGAACGTTTACATGTGAAAGAGCAGGAAACCTGCTTCGTCCATGGTGACACGATATATACAGCATATACATGGTGCATACAGGTGTCCTAGATATTTTGTATGTAACTTTGATTCTCACAGTCACCCTGATGTGTTCTTAACTTCCCCTATTTTAGGATTTAAAGAGTTGTGCAGTCTTCCCAAGATTGGAATTTGAACCTGGATGTCTTTGACTTCCTGCCTGGTGCCCGTTTCCACTAATCTATGCTCTCTCTTAGCCTCTCTGGAGAGAGAGTTGCCCATGTGATGATACAGTAGGAAATCCCAGCATGGCAATGTACCCTGCGTCTCCTGACCTCCTGGGTCAGAGCCCTTTATGGAGTGTCTTCTCCTTCTGGGAGCCCACCCCTGTGTGCCCAGCTGGTATGATATCAGGGTTGATGTCAGGAACTGACATCATGGGCACCACACACTACCCCCACTCCCCTACGCCCAGGATGTAAGTCAGATAGCAATCTCCAAACATACCTTCCCCTTCCTAATACCTTGGTTCTAGAAGACAGGTGACTGAGTGTTTTCCCTTTCTGCTGCTTAAGGAGCAGTTTCTCCCCTCTCAGCCATTCAGGTCTATTTTAAGTCTGCACAGATAAGTACACCCCACCAGCTGGCAGCCACGCCTCCCCTGCGGTGTTCACAGGGACACACTCACCCTCCTGTACCAACTGTCAGAGAATTCCTGACACAGCCCTGCCTACTTACAGTGGAAGACTGAAACAAGATTTCTGGGGAAGATGGTGTTCGTCCAGGGAATCCCTAGATTCTCCTCTACTGACCAGAAAGGAGACTCACCTGAGGACCCTAGGGCAGGAAGCAGGCCTTCTCAATAGTACCAAATGCTGCGTGTGTGGTGGTCTGTTGTCAACACTGTTAAAGATAATGTATTTGTCATATAGAAATGCTTTTACTGGTTGTCTTCATGATGGATGGAGGTGATCACCTATTTCTGATTTGATTACTCACTTTTACACTGAGGCACTTGTCATCTGGCTGAAGGGTCTGGAAACCTGGTATCACAGTTGTGATAGTGAGTTTGAAGCTGTGTCTAAAAAAAAAAGTGTCTTTTATTATAACCTACAGGTACTCTTTTATCACTTCTCTTCCCTAGGCGGGTTGTGTGTATGTCTATTCTCTCCCTTGCTATAGTCTTCAACTCTTCTCTGGTTCCAAAATGGTTTGCAGTACTAAGGCTAAAAAGAGATAAATTCATTTTTGAGCTGTGACCATATGCTGCCTGGAAGCCTATCCTCGTAGTTGGCATTTTACTCATGTTACTCTAGTGTTCAGCATCTCAAAGTCCCATGTGTGTGCCTTGGGATTTAACATGGGCTCTCCTGTCTAATCATTTCACTCCGTCCCCCGCAGCGTGGTGAGGTTTCAGTCTAGAAGACAGCCCTGGCACCTCCCGCCTGATAGCTCTAAACTGTGGAAAACTGGAGCAGCACTAATTAAAGTTGAGAAAGTGGAACATGAGGTGTGCTCGCTGTCACTCTGGCACCAGAATGGGAAATGTACCAAAACCATTTGAGGGGAGAAAGAGTGATGCCGACTTCTTTAAATGACTGGGGATCTGCAAAACTGTACCAGATAATTGACATGGTATAGTCAACCTGAAGTTGGGAGCATGCAGATACCTCACTAACCTAAAAGTGTCCACATTCAACAAATTTCCACTCTGCATTCTATTCAGGTTTTAAAACCTATTATTAACTGGCAACCCATCTTTATTTCTGTATTTCATCAAATCGGGAATGTCATCAGAATGTAAGACATAGCATGATTTTTCTTATACAGGGAGGAAAAGAAAATACTGCCTGTTATATTATGACTTGCCACTGTAACAGTGGTCTTCCAGGACACTGCATGAAACTGTCATGCTAGCATCTCACAGCTTTCAATGTTCATCTCTTCCATCAGTTGTGGTACTTTTTACTGCTGGTACCTCAGTAGCATTGCTTATGGTGTGATAGGCAATCAGTTTGTATATGTCTCAGTTACGAACTGTAACACAGATTCCTCTTCTGTGTTTTCCTTCAGTCTAGTTAAGCATTTGGATTTTGCTTTGAAAGGTAATGTGGAAACGCTAAACAAAGACAAATGTTTCCTTTAGTAACAAACATTTAGACCCCACTACTCTGTTTCTTTGCCTTGGTGCACACACAGTAACATCTTTTAAGTGCCAGATCATAGTGTAATTTTTTTGAAAGCCATTTAGATGGCAATTTAACAGAATACATGCAATGCCAATGATGCCCCTTAGTGGAAGCAATGACAAAATGAATAGCGGTGACCAAGTTGATGCAAATACAGGGAAATGATGATTGTGCTGTGACTACTGCCAAGTTGTCAGTCATTTTAAGATACTGTCCTTATTAAGACCCATCCTGATTTCAGAGATGTTAAAGTGTGGGGGGAAAAAATGAACCTTATCAATGAAATATGTTAATCTGTGCCCACTTAGTTTGGGGAACTTGACCTGCCTACCATCTTGCATGTTTTCATTCATTCACAGAGACATTCATTTTGTTAAACTCCAAGCTTCAAAGGCTGATAATGAGGGCTGGCAGAGAGTGGCCCGAGTGAGAAAGCCAGTAAGGAGGTGGTTAGGAGTGTGGCCTCAGGATCAGTTGGTTTGTATATGAAAGGCTTGTGGGAAGGCCAGTCTTTTTATCTTTAGGAATTGGCTCAGCCTGGGAAGGACACTTCCTCCAGGGTCCTCAAGGCCCCCCCCGAGATGTCAAAATATCAGGATACAAAAAATAAAAGGCTTGGTTAATTACCCGGAGATTTTTTTAAATAGTCAACTAATGGATTTGGCTCAGGTGCAGCCAAGCGTGAGGAGGTGCCTCGCTCAGGATGTGACACATGGTCTCATCCAGTCAGCATTCATTAAATCCGAGTTGTGGTGCCAGATGGTCCAGCCGCGCTCACAGTCAGCCTGTGCTGGATACTGCATCAGGTGCGCACTGTTCATCTTGAGAGAGAGCAGAAAATGAGAGGCCGTACACTGCCCAGAGGACCCCCAGATGAAAGATGAACTACCCAGGACAAAGGCAAAACACAAGTCTCTAAAAACATAGATGAACCCTCAAGCAGATACTTCTTCAACTTTAAGATCTGAAAATCTGTAAGGTGATTATATATTGGGGGCTTATTCACTGTGGATGTGGAAGATCAGTAAAAGTCAGGAAGCATGAAAAAGTTAGTATTAGTGGCTCAGTCATGTCTGACTCTTTGCGACCCCATGGACTGGGGGTCAGGTTCCTCTGTCCATGGGATTCTCCAGGCAAGAATACTGGAGTGGGTAGCCTTTCCCTTCTCCAGAGGATCTTCCCAACCCAGGGATTGAACCCGGGTCTCCGGCATTGCAGGTGAATTCTTTACCATCTGAGCCACCACGTTGTTTCTCAGAGTGAAATTGGAGTTGGGAAGTGAATTCAGTGTTGGTGAGTGGTGTGCTCAGGAGTCGATTGCTAAAGGTGAGTTACTTAAAATAGCGTGAGGCATCCTTTTCTTCTCAGCTGCTGGCAATATTGATCAGATGAGCAGATGATTTTCATACACAGAAAAGAATGTCACTGGAGAGAGTTATTTGAAGGCAATTAATAGGATGTGTGGTGGCGACAAGTCTAGGCATAGAATGCTTCACCTATACCTGGCTGACAAATGTCTGCTTTGAGGACACTGAGGGAGAAGGCAATGAGTGGGGTGGACCTGGGTTTAGATTCAAGGCATTGCTCTTAATAAGGAAAGCAGGGGTGTTTGAGGGTGGGCGTGTCTGGACTCACAGTGAAGTAAATGAGTCCTTCCTCTGGGCAGCCTCATGACTTTTCTTTATGTGGCTGGTTAATGGTTATAACGTCTTCAGAATCCTATGACTTTTTCTTAGAATCTTGACCGTGCATGTTAAGAAATAATCATGAAAACGTAAGCAGGAGGTCAGTCTCTTCATGTAAGAAGGGTAATTCCTTTGCAGTGAAAGCTGTGCAGTAGCCCTCCGTGTGCAATTCCTCCTAGCCTGTGACTTTGCACACATCATTCTTGTGTTCGTGTAGGAGTTTATCTGTGTTGATGGAAGCTGCAGAAGTGCGTTCACTGGAACACACAGCTGCTCTGCCTTTGTGTTTCCACACTGACGTCATAACTCTTTAGTTAAAGTAGTGATGGTAGCTGAAAGTGGCCAGCGAAAGCATTTCTGCCTGGCTTATGTTGCTGACCTGGATTTGACATTGGTCGGGATGATCTTTGGGTTTATCCACTCCAGTGATGCATTACCTCTCAACCTCACATACATTTCACAATCCAGGCTTTTATGGCCTTTTAACCTGATTCCCTACATGAATTAGGTCCATGTGAAAATGGAATATTCAGTAGAATGAGATAATGTGCAGAAACATGTGAATCGGCCAAGAAATGTAACGGACAATTACATCAAGCTGAATATTGCTTTCAGGTGTTACTCAACATCGGTGATCCTTGGGGTCCTTGGCTTTCTGGAGCTCTTTCTTTGTGTTGATTCTTAAGTGAGACCCCCCTATGGAAGGCTTGGGGGAGAAGGGACAGCCTTCCTGGAGCTATTCTTGATAATTATGTTCTAACTTTAACCTTTGTGAATCTGAATTGCTCTCTTCTGGGAGTGGGTTAAGAGGCATCTCCCTGTTGATCTCTTCAGCCCTGGAGCCTAGAAAAGTGCCTGCAAATGGCAGGGGCTTAATGATTATTTGAGGAATTAAAAAATATCCTTTGACTGGTTGACACAGGAATTCCCACCCTTCTTTGGTCCAAAGATTTTTATTACTTATGAATAGAAATCCTCACAAAATAACTTATGATTTCATATCTAAATCACTTAGTATAAAGAATCAAGGATATCAAACCTGAAATTTGAAAGAATGGAAGTCATGAAGATAAACTCTCCTTAACAAATTAAAAAATCTATTGCGAGTGAGCATTATTAAAATTCTATAGTATTGGATTGTAAACTAGGAAGACTAAAAATAATGGTATAGAAATTACAGATTTTGACTCAGATTATTTAGTGAGCTTAACACATACAAATAAGAAACACAGCTTTTGAAAAAAGACTCAGTTACCTAAGGAAGCTTGTTAGAATGATAGACTAATAGCTTGAAGAGAAAACAGTAAGAAAGAGAATAGTTTACATTTTGGTCTTAAGCAAATACTGCATGAATTTCCGATAAGTTAAGTATTAAATGTTGGAGAGAAGAAAAGAAATACCATAATGATGGATACATGTCATTATGCGAGTGTCTAAACCCACAGAATGGACAGCACAGTGAGTGAACCATAATGCTAACCATTAACCATAGTGGACTTTGGGTGATTATGATGTGTCAGTGTGGGTTTATCAGCTGTAACAAACGTCCCCACTCTGGTGGTGGTGTTGACAATGAAGGAGGCTGTGTATGTGTGGGGACAGAGAATATATGGGAAATCTCTGTACCTTCCCCTCAGTTTTGCTGTGAACCTAAAACTGCTCTGAAGGAATTAAGTCTTATTAATAAAAAAGGAAAAGAGAGGAAGAGAGGGAGGAACGGACAGACAGAAAACAGTAATTTTTCTATCCCAAGTCTGAAGGCAGTGAAGACTTTTCTGAATATTCATGTCGTCTTATAAGACAAATACATTGGAATATAGACACCTGATAATTATGTAAATAATCAACTGTAATAAAACCATCCTAAAAGGCAGCATGACAGAACATGGCTAATGGAAGCATATCTAAATTATGTGGGGGGGGGGGGTTGATACGAATATGGGATGTGTGGCCTGGTCACACATCCCAGGGGTTGAGGGAGGGAAGCAGATGTTTTGGTCCTTGATGTACAGATGTTAGATCATTTCATGATAGGCCCAGAGTGTAAAACATATACATTAATCACTATCACCTAAAGGTGTATTTTGTGTTTTGACAAAGATCAAAGATCAGAAGTAATTGGGAAGTTCGAATTCTATATCCACTGACTGCTTGTTCATTTGTTGCATTACTGGGGGGAAAAAAAAACCCAAACAACCCTGCTACAAAGCACAGGAAGCTCAGCTCAGTGCTCTGTGATGACCTAGATGGGTGGGAGGGAGGTCCAAGAAGGAGGGAATGTATGTGTACATATAGCTGATTCATTTGGTTGAATCATACAACATTGCAAAATAATTGTACTCCAATTAAAAAAAAAAACACACACACCTAAAAACCAAAAAACAACAGAAACCATCCTTGAAACACCACTCGATAGTAAGGGCTTTATTCAGAAACCACTTGAGACAGAATTACATATCAGAATTTTCTTCTCTTGTTTTTCCAGACAATAGAAACAAATTTCACAGGAGGCTACAGTTTGGACACTTGGAGGTGTTAGTAGCACATTGGACAATGTCTCTGCCTTCATTGTATGCCTTAAAAGTGCACTTATCTGAAACAGTAGTCCAGGGTTTGAAATCTGCTCTGCTCTCAATTCTCATCACATGTCCACTCCAGCATTGATTTTCTTATCTCTGTGGGATGTGGAGGTAGAAGCTCTGTCTCTGTGAGTATTGCATGTGGCTGGACAGTGACCTTCCAAGCCATTGAAAGGATCAGAACAGAGGTTGGGAGGTCCCTTAAACAGTGGCTATGTTACATCAGGTGTGTCTGGGGGATGGAAAGAGCTTCGACTCAGACTGACGGGGGCTTACCATCCCCTTGTCTTGGAGTGGGAAGTGCATCATTGCCCAGTGAGGGGGCTGTGTGGCTGGTACCCAGCTCAAGGCTCTCTGTCGTCTCCTTATGCCATTTAATCCTCATACAGCCCCTGGGCAGTCAGCCATGTTACTGTCTCTGTTTTGCAGATGAGGAAACTGAACAACAAAGAGGTTAACTAATTTGCTTTGGGTGACCTTGATAGTAAGTGAAGAGGCTGAGAGAAGAACCTGGAGATCTGACCAGGATGCAGCACCGACTATGCTCCCATGGGGTGTTCTTAACACCCTTCAGACTTAGCTTCCTTGTCTGTAAATTGGGGCCATTCATTTCTATACTCAGCCAGTTGGTGGTGAGTTTGCAAGAGAATATGAATAAAGTATCAAGCACCCTATGGCGCAGTGCACAGTGGTTGCCTGTTATTATTGCTGCCTTTTTCCCTGGTGGTCCAGTGGCCAGAACTCCACACTCCCAATGCAGGGTTCCAGGTTCAATGTGTGGTCAGGGAACTAGATCCCACGTACTGCAACTAGTTCACATGCCGCAGCTCAAAGTTTCTGGTGCCGCAATGAAGATTGAGGATTCCATGTGCTGCAGCCAAATAAAAATTGTAAACAATCTTAATAAAGTTAAAAAAAAAATTTAGCCCATTGCCATAGCAGCCACTCTATCCTAGCTGTTCACTGTTACAGGTCTACAGGAGCTTCTTTACTGATGTCTGTTAAGTCCGGTCTAGAACCCTCTCTTCTCGACCTGGATGGATATTTTCTTCCTTCTGTAGAGTGACTGGATGTGAGGGAAGCAGATGTGGAAGAGGAAGCGCTTTAAAAAGAGGGGAGGCAGAGCGGCCTTAATCATTGTGGGAACCTCCACCCCCTCAGCAAAACAGTAGAATTAAATCCACCAAAAGTAACACAGAAGGCACGTTTTCATTCAACACTCCGCCGCCAAGAACTTCATCTTCGTCTGTTATCCCTCGAGTCCTGTATCTGTTGTCTTCTCAAGTAAGAAGAAAACTATAGGCAACCTCTAGTGAAGCAGTAACTATATAGAAAGAGTACATTTAATTACAAGGTCCTAAGTAGTTAGTGACCATCAACATTCTTGTAAATATATTGTAGCCAGTGAAATGTACAATGTATTCCTCTAGACCTTAAAGAGATTCTGGTACATCCACTTTGAAGTATTTAGAAATCAATTAAGAAATACCTTTTTTTCCCTCACAAGTCCAATGTCATGTTTATAGAACACCTCATTTATACATTTGTAATACATTTTAACTTATTAAAATGTGTTGCAGCTTCCCAAGTGGTGCTAGTGGTAAAGAATCTGGCTGCCAGTCCAGGAGATACAAGAGACTCGGGTTCAATCCCTGGGTCAGGAAGATCCCCTGGAGTAGGAAATGGCACCTCACTCTGGTATCCTTGCCTGGAGATTTCCATGGGCAGAGGAGCCTGGCGGACTACAGTCCATAGGGCCTCAGAGTCAGACATGACTGAGATGCTGAGCACAAAATACATTAGATATGTTTTTAATGTTAGTATGTTTTATTATGCAAGTAATATGTTCAGTGGGCTTCCCTGATGGCTTGGATGGTAAAGAATCTACCTGCAATGCTGGAGACTCTGGTTTGATCCCTGGGTTAGGATGATCCCCTGGAGAAGGGAATGGTTTACCCACTCCAGTATTCTTGCCTGGAGTATTCCCTGGATAATGTTGAAAATTTTAAAGATTTAGTTAAGCCAATAGAAGAATATAAAAACCATCCATAATTCCACTTCCTAAATATCATCACTGTTTGCATTTTTGTGTATTTTCTCCCAGATTTCTTTTTTTCATGTACAGATGTATACAAGATTGAATCATTTAGTATACCATTTTATAAGCTGCTTTTTTCACATAGCACAGTTTATCCCAAATCTCTCACCATGACAGTAAACCATTAGGTAGATTTATTAGACAAATGTCAACAGACCTTGGCCCCCAGGACACTAGAAAGGCCTCCACTTAGCCCCGAGGCTGAAGATGTTGTCCAACTCTATACAAAACATGCTCTCTGCCTAGTGGAGCTTTTAAGTCCCCAAGCTGGGTCTCACTTGCACAGTGTGAGGTCTACATCTGCAGTCCAACTCTGCTCAGTACCCTTGTCATCCTGAGGCTCCTGCTGTTTATCTCCTGAAGGTTCTCGGTGTCACACTGGCGTTTCTGACACGGAACTGCAAATGAGCTTTTTCTGCCTCCCATCCTCTGACGGGTGAAGGTCAGGAGATACACAGCCCTGCCAACTGGCTTCTTAAAACCAGGACCATCTGCCGATAAAAACCTGCCATTCAGAATGCTGACTCCCTCCCCATTTCTACAGCTGGCTCTCAATTACTGCTTCCCCTGGGAGCCAAGATCCCCAAGATCATTAAAACCCACAGTGGAAAACCAAACTTCACGAGAGTTTAAAATCTCCTCCTTGTCCATCTTTCAACTAGAGCTGCTCACAAATGCACTGATTTGAGTTTCTTCTCCTTTTATCCCCCTGATTCATGGCCTAATGAGCAATAAGGTAGCCAAAATGTGGTTATCAGACAGACGAGCAAACAGCCTGTCTTTATGATCCTACAGTTTGAGTGTATGTCTCTGAAACCTCTCCTGTCTTCACTGTGAAGGGTACTAAGCAAGGTGTTTTATAAGTTGCTTTTTGCTACCTAGGTTTTCCAAAAACCCATCAGAGCTCTTCACATTAAGTTCTAAGTAATCGATATTCTTTTCTTTTTTAAACACTATTTCCTCTGTTTCAGTCTGCCATCTAATTTCCACCCTCCTGCAAAAAAAAACACACACACACACACACACACACAGCAACAACTATATACACACACAAGTCTATGTGTATTTCTGTGTGTATATTCATACAAATACACTTTTTAAAAAATGAATCATCTGTACCATCTTTCTAGATTCCACATACATGTGCTCATATACAATGTTTGTTTTTCTCTTTCTGACTTACTTCACTATATGACAGACTCCACATCTCCACAAATGACCCAGTTTCATTCCTTTTTTATGGCTAATATTCCATTGTGTGTTGTATATATCTACCACATCTTCTTTATCTGTTCATCTGTCAGTGGACACTTAAGTTGCTTCCATGTTTTGGGGCTATTGTAAATTGTGCTGTAGTGAACACTAGGATGCATGTATCTTTTTGAATTATGGTTTTCTCAGCGTATATGGCCAGAAGGATAGAGATGCAGAGATAGGGAACAGACATGTGGACGGGTGGGGGGGGCGGAGAGGGGAGGATGAGTGGGGAGATTGGGATTGACGTGTGTGCATTGCCACATGTCAAACAGATCGCAGTGGGGACCTGCCCGTGTAGCATGGGGAGCTCAGCTCGGTGCTCTGTGGCGACCTAGAGGGGTGGGCTGGGGGAGGGGTTGGACGGGAGCTCCAGGAGGGAGGGGATGTAGGTATACACACAGCTGATTCACTTCGTTGTACTGCAGAAACTACTCAGCCTTGTAAAGAAACTCTACCCCAATTAAAAAAAAAGTCACCATTCTCTAGCCATGCATGTTTTTGTTCTTATACCTTCTCCACCGAGGAGCTCTGAGCCTTGCCATGGCCAGGCATTCAGCACGCCTGTGTGCGTGCACATCCATCCTTCCCTCCTCGGCCAGCGTGGGGCAGCTGTCTGTCCCGTCTGCTCCTCTCTCCTCCAGCTTCAAGCCTGCCTTTAGTCCTGACATCTCTCTTCTCCCCCTTCTTTCCTGCTGGTCAGTGCTCTGACATTCTCGTCCTCTCAGGGAAGACATGAGATACGTCCGAAAGAACAAACTTTAGGACCACGGTATTCTCTGCAACCATCACAGTCATTAATGTTTCCTGAAGCAGCACTCCACGTTTAAAAGATTTTGGGGTTTCGGTTTCTGTTTTTCCTTAAAGGAAGCATTTCCGTGGACCAGCTTTCATGGCACTCTTGTGGCTGGAAAGGGCTACTGTCCTCCGGTTACGTCATAGATGCCGAGAAAGGCCATTGCGACTAAGGCACGGCCAGCACTTAGTTCTGAGCATTCGAACGTCTTGCTGTATAAGTGGCTTATTCCTCAGCAACAGTAGTGATTCAGGCCCCATGGGACCACTCCAGCCTATTTGAATAAGCTATCAATAACATTAAAAGCCTTCCCAGACATCGACATTTGCCAGCACTTACAGGCCAGTGCAAATGGGACGAGTGGCTTTTGGACATTTTCAGTTTCTCCCCAGTGTTTGTTAAACAGTCAAGGTATTTATCAGAAATGGCCATGGGACACGAACACCTTCTAGTATGTGCTTTTAATTGTATTTTTGCTGAAACTGTCAGACTCGATTTCTTGTTGGATCATGTCCTTAGCCCCGGAGAGGAATCCTGGAAGTGCTGAAAAGAATTCTGTGTGAATTAGCCCTATTTAGAAGAAGACCAGTCAGAGCTGGCATAGCGGCCTAAGCTTTCAGCCAGGGCTGAGGGTGAGGACTGCCAATTAGGAGGCAGCAAGGGGGGCCCAGATCTGTGCCCCCTCCTCTCCTCTCCCACTCAACAGAGCGCCCCAGGCCCACTGACCCAGCCAGGCGCCAAATCCGCTGGACCCCAGACTAGAATCTGAGCAACACAATCCAAAGCTAGCAAAGAGCCTGGGGAGGTGGCCATGGCATGACTGATTTCATTTGCGTCCTGGCTGAGTTTTAAGACGACGACAACTTCTCTCTCGAAAATGTGTTTTTCACACAAATCCCTTCTTTTTTCTTTTTTTGGAAAGAGTCCACTGCTTCGATCAAGTTCTTCGATCTTAGAGGAATCCATGGCTACAAAGTGCTTAAGATCCATGGTTCTAGCTTTTCTCTCCAGTTTAAAATAGCCTCTCCTTTGCTGACTCCTAAGTTTTATTCAAGTCCTAAAAGAAAAGAAGGTTGAGGTGTTCTAAACCTCTGAGTTCAGCTACAGGGGTTTAGGGGGCATTTTAAACCCAAACCCTTACCTTCCTGAGCCCAAGAAATCACAGAATCAGAGGAAAGCTGCCCTGATGAGGTTTAACAGTGTGTGAGGGAGGGGTGACACTGTCCACTCCCAACATGAGCTGAGGACTGTGGGAAGATGCTGGACCACATAGCGGAACTGGGCAAAGTGGTTGCCAGTCCAGCTCTGGGAAAGAACCTATTTTATTTTTGCTAAAATGGGCATTAAGTCCTACAACTTTGTATGTAGCCCCAAACAGCTAAGATCCAAATACACTTTTCAGGATTCTGAATTCTAAAATACCCCCTACTGACAGTAATTTACATGACCTTTTGGATCAGAAGTATAGTGAGAATTGATTATATTCCTCTGGTTTTTTACCTAGGATATAATTTCCTCAGGAGTATTGATAATATTGGTCAATATGGAAAGAATGGGTGCCTGAATGACATATATAAATTAAACAGCCTCCTTTTTAAAACATGACTGATCTGAAATAACACAAACAAGAATACCACCAAGTCATAACCAAGCCCTTTTCATACGAGAGTAGGTTTTGAGAATTTAAGGCCTGTCCTTTATTGTCCCACCTGGTGATGAACTGACCAAGCATACATACAGGAAAAAGAAGTAAAGATATTAAATTTTTATTTTTAAAACTTTGCTGTTTATATCTGGGCTTCACTGGTGGCTCAGTGGTAGAGAATATGACTGCCAGTGCAGGAGAGCATGGGTTCAATCCTTGACCCTGTAAGATCCCACGTGCCGCAGAGTAGCTAAGCCCATGTGCCGCAACTACTGAGCCAGCACTCTTGAGCCTGGGAGCCGCAACTGCGGAGCCCATGTGCTGCAACTGTGGAAACCTGTGAGCCCTAGAGCCTATGCACCATGACAAGAGAAGCCACCCCAATGATAAGCTCAGCTCTCCCCAAGCAGCAATGACTACTGCCAAAACTACGTAAATAAATAAAATTATTTTTAAAAGCTTGCTGCTAATGTCTTCAGATCAACATTATTATCAGTATGGTAGAAAAGGCTAAAGCTTATTTTCGAGGGGAGAGTTTAAGTAACTTTTATTTGGCCAATGTGACTAGCTAAATTCCCTTCTGGTAATCTTTTTAAATACTGGATCTACTCATGAGGTTTATCTGTGAACTTAAGTGGAGTTTCTGGATTTTCCTGGATGGATTTTCTTATTGGCAGTACTTTGCAAGGTGGTCTCTATTTTACTTGAAAGCCCATTAAATAAGAGGATATGCTTGATTGAAAGGAGAGCTTGAGGATTAACCAGCCAAAGCAGAAGAAAGCAATGACTGAGTGAAGTTAATCTGATTGTCCCAGAGTTGATCCTAAACCATTACTGCCTAAGCCTTGCTGGATCCCTCTGTTTACAAGGAGGACACTGCCTGTGGCAGCAGCAGGAGCTTAGTGTGCTGTTTGGACGGCTTATGCAAAGTTGGTCACTCAAGATTTCACAAGCACAACAAAGCCTCACTTATCTGTCATTACAGGGCTTTGCCGACAAAGGTCCGTATAGTTAAAGCTACAGTTTTTTTCAGTAGTCATGTACAGATGTGAGAGTTGGATCGTAAAGAAGGCTGAGCGCCAACTGATGCTTTCCAACGATAATACTGGAGAAGACTCGTTGACAGTCCTTGGAATGGGACTCGGACCAGTCAATCCTAAAGAAAATCACCCTGGATATTCATTGGAAGGACTGATGCTGAAGCTGAAGCTCCAATACTTTGGCCACCTGATGGGAAGAGCCAACTCATTGGGAAAAACCCTGATGCTGGGGAAGATTGAGGGCAAGAGAAGAAGGGGATGACATAAGACGACAGAGGACCACAGTTGGATGGCATCATCAACTCAATGGACATGAGTTTGAGCAAACTCCAGGAAATAGTGAAGGACAGGGAAGCCTGGTGTGCTGCAGTCCATGGGGTCCCTAAGAGTCAGACATGGCTGAGCTACTAAACAGCAGTAACAACAGGGCTTCCCAGGTGGCTCAGTGGTAAAGAATCTGCCTGCCAATGTAAGAGATGTGGGTTCGATCCCCGGGTCTGGAAGATCCGCTGGAGGAGGAAATGGCTACCCACTCATGTATTCTTGCTTGGAGAATCCCATGGACAGAGGAGCCTGGCGGGCTACAGTCCATGGAGTCAAAAAGAGTCGGATGCAACTTAGCACGCACACACAGGGCAATGCATTCCAAATATGTTCGTTTTTCACATAACATAAGCTAACTTCTTTTGGAATCTATTAATTAAAGGAAGACACTGTCTTCCGAAACAGTGTTGAAGTTAACTTTCCCTTTTCTGAATGTCTTGGGCGTGGATGTACCACGTGCAGCTGTAAAACTAGGAATGTGAGGTCATTTGTCCATTGAGCCAAGTTACTTTGTATCTCTTCCCTGCTGTGATTTTGTGCAACAGTTTCCTCCACAGATCCTTAGGGAGGAAATGATCTTCCCATTCCTGTTGGAGTATTTAATGTACATCTGTTACCTGGATGGCTCCACACCTTTCTTATGCTAGAGAGAGTACTTTGCTAGTTCTGTTCTTTTAAAAATAGAGAGGGACTTCATTGTCAGCCCAGTGGTTAAGACTCCCAGCTCCCAATGCAGGGGACCTGGGTTTGATCCCTGGTCAGGGAACTAGGTCCCATATGCCTCAATGAAGATCTCATGTGTGGCAACTAACAGCCTGAGCAGCCAAATAAATAGATAAAATACTAAGAGAGTTAGTGTTGACAACATGTAGTTCAGGGTAATGACACTCATTGGCTTTAATTATTCTCAAAATGGATTTGAGTTAAAGAATAGCTTCTAGTTCATTATTGTGACATTGGTAAAATTAAAATTTTGAGCTCTTTAGAAACTGTAAGTGCAAAGCCCTGTATCTAGCTTCATCTGAAGTCAGTCTCCTAATTCTACCTTGACAAGAAATTTTGGCTTAATTTATGTTGTATGTGTTGCAAGGGCTTCCCAGGTGGCGCTAGTGGTAAAGAACCCGTCTGCCAATGCAGGAGACTTAAGAGATGCGAGTTTGATCCCTGGGTCGGGAAGATCACCTGGAGAAGGAAATGGCAACCCACCCCAGTATTCTTGCCTGGAGAATCCCATGGACAGAGGAGCCCTGGCAGGCTACAGTTCATAGGGGCACAAAGAGTCAGACTTGACTGACATGATCTTGCACGCATGTGTTCACATGTTGTAGGGTAAATAACACAAATGATAATGCAAATAATAAGGACCTAAGGGGAAAGTAAATGGGAGTTTTGAAGAGCTCACATCATCACTATGCATGACTGTGTAACTTTTTAGTAAGTATGAAGTGAGAAGTGAAGTGAGTGAGAGTCACTCAGTCATGTCCAACTCTTTGCAACCCCATGGAATATACAGTCCATGGAATTCTCCAGGCCAGAATACTGGAGTGGGTAGCCTTTCCCTTCTCCAGGGGATCTTCCCAATCCAGGGATCGGACCCAGGTCTCACGAATTGCAGGTGGATTCACTACCAACTGAGCCACAAGGGAAGTCCAAGAATACTGGAGTGGATAGCCTATTCCTTCTCCAAGGTATCTTCCCAACCCAGGAATCAAACTGGGGTCTCCTGCAATGCAGGCAGATTCTTTACCAACTGAGCTATTAGGGAAGGCTTTAGTAAGTATAAAGTGAAGTCACTCAGTCGTGTCTGACTCTTTGTGACTCCATGGACTGTAGCCCACCAGGCTTCTCCATCCATGGGGTTTTCCAGCAAGAATACTGGAGTGGGTTGCCATTTCCTTCTCCAGGGGGTCTTCCCCACCCAGGGATCGAACCCAGGTCTCCTGCATTGAAGGCAGACGCTTTACCCTCTGAGCCACCAGGGAAGTCCCTTAGTAAGTATAGAGAGATTTGAATATATTTAGAGTTGTGTTTCTCTCAGATTTAAGTTATTGGTTGCACACTAAATGGTTTGATGACTTGGTTTCTATGTATATAGCCCTACAAAAGAATTTTTTCCAGTACATGCTTAACAATCAATAAGTAATTTTTATTTATTTTCAGTGAATTCTTTTGTGGAATGGAGACAGTATCTCCATATTTCATATGCCTCTTCCAATATGTATTTATTTCACAATGCTTTTTTCAGCATTGCGAGTAGATACATTGAGACAGTAGATGTAAATATGTACAGTTTGCTTGCTTTAAACGTCTATATAGTCGTGGTGGCAGTGGTGTTAATAGCATAACTAGATGCTATGGAATTAGGCAGAAATATACTTGTTATATAGAAAAGTCTGGTTACCACAGCAGCGTCTCCTTTTGTCCTGGAGCAGCATTTAATTTTTTTCCCCCTTTAAGTTCCAGACTAGAGTTGTTTACAGTGTTTTTTTTCCTTCACAAATGCCAGTCGCCTGGAGATATGGCAGCTGATCAACACACCTGATTACTCTGCAGGTGTAAACCAGATAATTTAGGCCCCCAAGCCATCCGGGACCAGAAGTACTTAGTTGCTCTTCTTCATTAGTGAAATTCACAGGATGGTTCTATCAATAAATCGTCCGTTTCCATCTTAGGTTTGAAAATCAGACCCTCATCACAATGCCATTGGCTTCCCTGGTGGCTCAGCAGGAAAGAACCCACCTGCCGATGTAGGAGACACGGGGTTTGATGCCTGGGTCAGGGAGATCCCCTGGAGAAGGAAATGGCAACCTACTCCAGTGTTCTTCCCTGGGAAATCCCAGGGACAGAGGAGCCTGGGGGACTACAGTCCATGGGGTTGCAAAGAGTCAGACAGGACTTAGCGACTAAGCAACAGCCACGCAATGCCATTTAACTGGTCTGCGGCGGGGGGAGCCTGCGTATCTAGGTGAGCTACTTAGATGAAGTGAGAAGTCAGTAGGTCAGAGCGGGAACGTGAGTTATGTGACCACTCCAGCAGCAGCATCCTTATTGGTCAGGGAAAGGCATTAAATTCCCTTTATCTGCTGAAGTGGTAGGGGATGGGGATTTCACTGCATATGGTTTTTGATTAGAATGTCTTAATGAGGTTGGCAGTGATGGGGAGATGAATCTCGAAGAACAATTTTGGAGTGTGTGTAGGTATGTTTAAGTAGCATCCTAATGACTCTGAGAAATTACCTGAGGAAGATGTAATCAGCTAGACCATACTGGCTTATCAACATCAGGCCATGTTCTGCATTTCTAATTTGATTACCTGGAAACTAGTATCATTAAACTAAAAAACATCTGTGTTGTATGTCTTGATGGGGGGAGGGGGGGAAACCAAAGAAAGATTAATGATACTTTAGGAAATACTCTGACTCTGTGCCGGAAATGATCTCTTCTCACAAATTTTGCATTCCAGCCTAAAACAGCCCTGTCCATGCTCTATAATTAGAAATATAATAAATAGTCAAACCCAGGCACTAGGAAAAATGTCAGATTTATTTTCTCCACCCCCACTTGTCCTATATTTGTTTGGTTTATTGTTCTCTTGGTCAGTGAAGAAATTTTATTTATATGTGAGTGGCAGAGAGCATAAAAGTAAATGATTCAACAAATTTACCATTTGGAGTATATTCTATTTTTATAGTAATTAACGATATTTGGGGACATTAAGTACCAGAAGGCTTCCCTATAGTATTTGTATGATAACTTTTCTGTCCACAGAAATGTGTTGCATTTTAAACCCATATGACAAGCAAATACTTCTACCCTAAATGTCTGAAAGTTATCTAGTGTGATTTCCTGTGCACAAAGATGTGGATTACAAGGCTTTCAAGAGATGTAAAGTTGGTTTTCTATTTAGACCTACCTCATATCTAAGGTATTTAGAAATTAACTGGTGCAAAATAATATACTATTTACTAGAAACAATTTTAAAGGACCGTAGCGTATCATCTCTTTCAAATAATCTTTACTGGGGACATTCACATGAGCATAATGTGGCCTGGAGCATGAACTTACTGTTACAGTGTCGGGGACCACTGCTTTCTTAGATTTTACACTGGATCAAAGACAGTCTTTATGCTGACAGGTGATACTAGAGGAGTGCCAGTTTCTCCAGACACTCTCAGAAGCTACTCCTATCCTAGAGTCCACTCACCTTTCCACTTGCACCCACCAGGTAGGCCCAGAAATCATCTGCTCAGACCAGAGACGTCAGGTGGGTGTCCTTGCGTGAGGGAGGCGAAGACTGTGCAAGAAAAATGAAGGACAGAATTTCAGTCTATAAATAACTCAAAGGCCATTGAAAAGAGGAGATGAACATGAGAGAGACAAGGAACCAACTAAACTATGGAAAATTCAGTGCTCAATTGTGTGAGGTTCAAAGTGCTTTTCTTAGAGAACCAGTCAGGAGGGAAAGGAAGCCCTGAAGCAGGGCTGATTTTGTTAGACATACAAAAGGTCAAAGCTTTCCTGGTGGTTTTGATATGATGTAGGACCAGAGCTTGTGGCTCAGGGGTTAAAAGAATGCACCTGCCAATGCAGGAGATGCAGAAGACAAGAGTTTGACCCTTGGGTTGGAAAGATGCCCTGGAGGAGGGCATTGCAGCACACTGCAGTATTCTTGCCTGGAGAATCCCATGGACAGAGGAGCCTGGTGGGCTCCATAGTATCACAGAGTCGGACACAACTAAAGTGACTGAATACATGTGCAGAGGACCAGAGCTGGGTCCCTCTTAGTATTGACTCTTGGTTTTAATGGCTGATGCTAGGGCAGACATCCTAATGCTGAACCACCCTCATTGTGTACTTGCCCCTGTCGTAGTTTAGAAAAGGCTGTTTGGCATCAGTGGAGAGGCTGTGCTTCATCTGAGGTGGAGATGAGTCTCCTGTGTATAACGGGAGACCTCTTGACGGCAAACTACATGACAGGCAAAGAGTTTGTCCATAATCTCCTAGAGGGTAGTGGGAAGGAAGAGAGAAAACGTTCATTTGCATCTCATCCTGCCCAGGAAAATTTTGCTAATAGTAGCTCTACTTGTTTTTGTAAACTGTGGGTAGAGCACTTAACATGAGAGCCAGTCTTTTTAAAAAAAGACTGTTTTGATTTTATTATTTGTAGCTACTCTCTAGTTGCCATGCACAGGCTTCTCACTGCAGTGGCCTAAGTACTTATGGTGCACGGGCTTAGTTGCCACTTGGCACGTGGAATCGTCCCAGACCAGAGATAGAACCTGTGTCCCCTGCGTTGGCAGGTGGATTCTTAACCAGCAGACAACCAGGGAAGCCAGGAAAGCTACTCTTTTAACAAAACTCTTAAGTGTACATTCCAGTGTTGTTGACTTTAGGTACAGTGTTTTACAGAAGATCTTTAGAACTTGTTTATCTTTCTTAACTGAACTGTTAATGTCAGTTGACTAGTAACTTCCCATTTTTCCAATCTTTGATTCTAGGAATTTGACTGTTTTATTAGGTATCTCATGTCTGTGGAATCATGCAGTATTTATTCTTCTGTGATTGGCTTATTTCATTTAGCATAATATCCTCAAGGTTCATCCATGTGTGGTCACATGTTGCAAAATTCCCTTCTTTTTAAAAGGTAAATAGTATTCCATTGTCTGTTTCTACCACATGTTCTTCATTCATTTATCTGTCAAGGGACGCATAGGTTGTTTCCACATTTGGCTACTGTGAGTAGCGATACAATGAACAAGGGAGTGCTAATATATCTTTAATATTCTGATTTCAATTATTTTGGATAAATACCCAGAAATGGGATTGCTGAATCTTATGGTAGTTTTATGTCTAATTTTTTGAGAAAGCTCCGTACTGTTTTCTGTAGCAGTTGTACCATTTTGCATTCCCACCAACAGAATGCAAGGGTTCCAATTTCTCCACATCCTTGCCATCACTTCTTGTTTCTTGTTTGTTTTTCCATATATAATAACCATCCTGACAGGCATAATGTGATGTCTCATTGTGATTTTGATTTGCATTTCCCTGATGATTAGTAACATTGAACATTTTTTATATATGGCTCCACCATCAGTATGTCTTCTTTGGAAAAATGTCTATTTAAGTCCTTAGCCCACTTTTTTTTCAGAGTTGTAGGAGTTCCTTATATATTTTGGAGATGAGCTCCTTGTCAGATGTATGGTTTGCAGATATTTTTTCCCATTCCATAAGTTGCCCTTTTGTTCTGTTGATTGTTTCCTTTCCTTGAAGATGTTTGGTTTGATCTTAGAGGAAAAGCTTTCAGTTTTTCACCATTAAGTATAATGTTTCCTGTGGGTTTTTCATAATTAGTCTTTATTATGTTGAAGTAATTTCCTTCTGTTTCTAGTTTGTTTTGAATTTTTATTATGAAAAGCTGTTAGATTTTGTCAGATGCTTTTTCTGTATGTATTGAAATGATCGTGTGATTTTTATCCTTTATCCCAATAATGTGGAATATGATATTAATTGATTTTCATATATGAGACATTCTTCTACCCTAAGGATAAATCTCACTTGGTTGTGGTATATAATCTTTCTCATGTGCTGTTGACTTCAGTTTGCTAGTATTTTGATCAGGAATTTTGCATCTATATTCATCAGATATATTGGCTATAGTTTTCTTTTTTTTGATGTGGATCATTTTTTTAAAAAATCTTTATTGAATTTGTTATACTACTGCTTCTGTTTTATGTGTTGGTGTTTTGGCTGTGGGGCCAATGGGATTTCAGCTCCCCAATCAGGGATTGAACCCATAGGCCCTATATTGGTTAGTCTTAACTACTGGACCACCAAGGAAGTCCCCTGACTATAGTTTTCTTTTCTTGTTGTGTCTTTTTCTGGTTTTGGTATCAGGCCTCATGAAATGTTTGAAAGTGTTCACTCTTCTTCCGTGTTTTGAAAGAGTTTGAGAAGGATTGGCGCTGATTTTTCTTTATTTGGTAGGATTCACCATGAAGCCAGGTATTTTTGTGCTTTCCTTTTTTGGAAGATTTTGATTATTGATTCATCTCTACACTTATAGATCTGCTCATACTTTCTATTTTTTCATGATTTAGTCTTGGTAGGCTGTATGTTTCTAGGAATTTATCCATTTGTTCTAGGTTATCCAGTTTGTTGGTGTATTGTTGTTCATAGTAGTTTCTTATGATCCTTCTAATTTCTGTAGTGTCAGTTGTAATGATTCTTCTTTCATTTCTGATTTACTTGAGTCTTTTTATCTTAGTAGGAATTTGTCAGTTTTGATTATCTTTTCAAAAACTAACTGAAAAATTCACAAGTATGTGGAAATTAAACAGCCTGCTCTTGAATAACCATTAGGTCAAAAAGAAATAAAAAAGGACATTAGAAGATACCTCTAGACAAATGAAAATGAAAACAAAAACTTTCAAAACTTACGGGATGAGACAAAAATAGAAGAGGGAAGTGCATTGCAATAAATGTTTAGATGAAAAAATGAGAAATATCTCAAAGATTACACCTCAAGGAGCTAGAAAAATAAGAACAAACTAAGCCCAAATTTAGCAGATGGAAGGAAGTAACAAACTAAATGAGATATAAAATAGAAAAACAATAGGGAAATGTCAAAACTAAGAATTGGCTTTTTGATTGCCACTTTTGTCAACTCTGAAATCAAGAAAATAAGTGAGTCTGCGGTAGCCACTTTAATTGAAGCAGGTATCTGTATGCACAGGATTTGGGGCAGAAATATGATTCAGTTCAATTCAGTTCAGTCACTCAGTCCTATCTGGCTCTTTGTGACCCCATGGACTGCAGCATGCCAGACCTCCCTGTTCATCACCAACTCCCAGAGTTTACTCAAGCTCATGTCCATTGAGTTGGTGATGCCATCCAACCATCTCATCCTCTGTGATCCCCTTCTCCTCCTCCGTTCAAACTTTTCCAGCATCAGAGTCTTTTCAAATTAGTCAGGTCTTCCCATCAGGTGGCCAAAGTACTAGAGTTTCAGCTTCAGTGTCAGTCCTTCCAATGACTATTCAGGACTGATTTCCTTTAGGATGGACTGGTTGGATCTCCTTGCAGTCCAAGGGACTCTCAAGAGTCTTCTCCAACACCACAGTTCAAAAGCATCAATTCTTCAGTGCTCAGCTTACTTTATAGTCCAACTCTCCCATCCATACATGACTACTGGGAAAACCATAACTTTGAGTAGACGGACCTTTGTTGGCAGAGTAATGTCTCTGCTTTTTAATAAACTGTCTAGGTTGGTCATAACTTTTCTTCCAAGGAGCAAGTGTCTTTTATTTTCATGGCTGCAGTCACCATGTGCAGTGATTTTGGAGCCAAAAAATAAAGTCTGTCACTGTTTCCACTGTTTCCCCATCTATTTGCCATGAAGTGATGGGACAAGATGCCATAATCTTAGTTTTCTGAATGTTGAGTTTTAAGCCAAATTTTTCATTCTCTTTTTTTTTTTTTTTTCATTTTCCTCTTTCACTTTCATCAAGAGGCTCTTTAGTTCTTCGCTTTCTGCCATAAGGTGGTGTCATCTGTGTATCTGAGGTTGTTGATATTTCTCCTGGCAATCTTGATTCCAGCTTGTGCTTCATCCAGCCCAGCATTTCTCATGATGTACTCCGCATATAAGTTAAATAAGCAGGGTGACAATATACAGCCTTGACATACTCCTTTCCTGATTTGGAACCAGTCTGTTGTTCCATGTCCAGTTCTAACTGTTGCTTCTTGACCTGCATACAGATTTCTAAGGAGGCAGGTCAGGTGGTCTGGTATTTCCAACTCTTGAAGAATTTTCCACAGTTTGTTGTGATCCACAGAGTCAAAGGCTTTGGCATAGTCAATAAAGCAGAAGTAGATGTTTTGCTGGAACTCTCTTGCTTTTTTGATGATCCAACGGATGTTGGCAATTTGATCTCTGGTTCCCCTGCCTTTTCTAAGTCCAGCTTGAACATCTGGAAGTTCACAATTCATGCACTATTGAAGTCTGGCTTGGAGAATTTTGAGCATTACTTTACTAGTGTGTGAGATGAGTGCAGTTGAGTGGTAAGTTTGAGCATTCTTTGGCATTGCCTTTCTTTGAGATTGCCTTTCTTCTAGTCCTATGGCCACTGCTGAGTTTTCCAAATTAGTTGACATATTGACTGCAGCACTTCCACAGCATCATCTTTTAGGTTTTGAAATAGCTCAGCAGGAATTCCATCACCTCCACTAGTTTTGTGCATAATGATGCTTCCTTTTTTTTTTTTTTTTAATTTTTATTATTATTTTTTTTTTTCCAGTGGGTTTTGTCATACATTGATATGAATCAGCCATGGATTTACATGTATTCCCAATCCCGATCCCCCCTCCCACCTCCCTCTCCACCCGATTCCTCTGGGTCTTCCCAGTGCACCAGGCCGGAGCACTTGTCTCGTGCATCCCACCTGGGCTGGTGATCTGTTTCACCATAGATAGTATACATGCTGTTCTTTTGAAATATCCCACCCTCACATTCTCCCACAAAGTTCAAAAGTCTGTTCTGTATTTCTGTGTCTCTTTTTCTGTTCTGCATATAGGGTTATCGTTATCACCTTTCTAAATTCCATATACATGTGTCAGTATGCTGTAATGTTCTTTATCTTTCTGGCTTACTTCACTCTGTATAAGGGGCTCCAGCTTCATCCATCTCATTAGGACTGGTTCAAATGAATAATGATGCTTCCTAAGGCCCACTTGACTTCGAAGTCCAGGATGTCTGACTCTAGGTGAGTGATCACACCATCTTGATTATCTGGGTCACGAAGATCTTTTTGTATAGTTCTTCTGTGTATTCTTGCCACCTCTTCTTAATATCTTCTACTTCTGTTAGGTCCATACCATTTCTGTCTTTTATTGTGCCCATGTTTGCATGAAATGTTCCCTTGGTAGTTCTAATTTTCCTGAAGAGATGTCTAGTCTTTCCCATTCTGTTATTTTCCTCTATTTCTTTGCACTGGTCACTGAGGAAGGCTTTCTTATCTCTCCTTGCTATTCTTTGGAACTCTGCATTCAAATGGGGATATCTTTCCTTTTCTCCTATGCCTTTTGCTTCTCTTCTTTTCATAACTATTTGTAAGGCTTCCTCAGAAAATCATTTTGCCTTTCTTTTTCTTGGGGATGGTCTTGATCCCTGTCTCCTGTACAATGTCACAAACCTCTGTCCATAGTTCTTCAGGCACTCAGTCTATCAGATCTAATCCCTTGAATCTATTTGTCACTTCCATTGTATAATCGTAAGGGATTTGATTTAGCTCATACCTGAGTGGTCTAGTGGTTTTCCCTACTTTCTTCAATTTAAGTCTGAATTTGACAATAAGGAGTTCATGATCAGAACCACAGTCAGCTCCTGGTCTTGTTTTTGCTGACTGTATAGAGCTTGTCCGTCTTTGGCTGCAAAGAGTATAATCAATTTGATTTCAGTATTGACCATCTGGTGATGTCCATGTATAGAGTCTTCTCTTGTGTTGTTGGAAGAGGGTGTTTGCTATGATCAGTGATTACACCAGGACAAAATGTGTATCAACTTACTCACAAGAAGGTTTTACCATGCCTCTTAGTTTAGGGATGTAGGAAATTAGAAAATACAGAAAATCGTGAAACCTCTTTAGGTGATAGTTGAAGTTACTGGTGGGCCCTGCTGTCAGTGACTGCCAGGAGAAAGGAGTGCAGATTCATCACACTCTATCAAACTTTGGACATTTGCTATAGAAATATCTCAGTCAGCTCATGTCTGCAGCAGTCTTCAAGACTTCCCTACAGTTCTTTATTGTTCACTCATTCTTTGTCAGGGTGTGCCATAAAATGATGCTGGGAGTCTGGTTTCTTGCTTTGATTCACTCTTTTTCCTTGTCTAAAGCACTTCCCAGTGGGGACAATAACCTAATACACTGAGCTCAGTGTAAACAGGAAAGCTGGCAGCAATAACTGGACCAAGGGCTAACTTTGCAAAGCCAAGTTTTAATGAGTAATTTGCAAAGTAATTAATCAGGAGGCCACTGTCCTTAGAAAATGGGGTAAGTGCACACCACACTGACTTGGTGCCTTTCCTGGCTGCCTGAGGCGACAATTCTTATGGACTTCTGCCCTCCTTATGTCCAGGAAACTTCTCTTAAGTCACCTGCTGTTGCCAGGATCGAAGGGAGAAAGTTAGTGAACTCCAGAATCTGCTTCTTTAGTCTCAAAACACTGCAGATCATGAGCTGTTAAAGACCCATCAGTGGATCAGAAAATCGACTTAGTGATTCAGACTCTTAGTCCCTCAGTCATGTTGACTCTTTGTGACTCCATGGACTGTAGCCCGCTAGGCTCCTCTGTCCGTGGGATTTCCCAGACAAGAGTACTGGAGTGGGTTGCCATTTCCTTCTCCAGGGGATCTTCCTGACCCAGGAATCAAACCCGGGTCTCCTGCACTATAGGCAGATTCCTTACTGTCTCAGCCACCAGAGAAGCCCAAAATCAACTATCAAAAAAAATTAAGTGGAATAAACTAGAAACATAGGTGTGTCATATGCTATGAGGTTAAACATTTCACAAAACAAATTTTTTATACACATATAGATATGTACACCTATGTTGGTGCTGGATTATAATATATATTTCTTACTGTAGATCTTGGTTGGGAAAGCTTAAGCATCATCACACTATTTAAAACTTTTTTGAAATATGGAGATATTATTTTTCAATTACATTTTAGATAGTGATCAAGAGATAGTTTATTTCTTTATGCTTAGGAAAAATAAATTTTCTAAAAAAATAATGAATGTACTTAAAATTTCTGTAATTAGACGAAAGAAATGAATATGTTTGTATGATTCTCCCCAAAACATGACATTAAATGTAAACTCATAGCTCATGCTATTAAGTATCCTAAATATTTCAAAGCTATATTTATGATATATTTTGTATGCAAATTAATGACAAGGCAAATAATACAAATATTTAAACATTTTAAATAGCATTTCAAAATGTAGAGTCTTGACACTAAAAAGAAAAAAGTAAAATCTAATTTTTAAAAAGTACAAACAGCAAGTCTACAGGTTCTTCCAAGGAGCAGAGAAGATAATTGAGCTATTTCAAGGCTGTCATCAGTATATTTTTCAGATATTATCATAGAAATTCTATAAAGCCCTATTACTTTTATTTAGTATTTGAGTAGTTTTCTTCATCATCCACAGTGACACCTTTATTTGGTGCGGGGGGAGAAAGGGAATCATTTTGTTTTAAAGAATCATCATTTTTAGCTTTGTGCAGTGACAGTATCGTAGCCAATGAGGTTTATCCGGGGTGTAATTATTGCTAATTGAAAACTTTTCCTGATACCCCGCCATGATGGAAGATTTAATATGATTTTTATTGTTAATTTTCAAATTTATGTATTTTGTGGTCAGAATACAATTTGTATGGTGTTGACTGACATCCTTTTTCATCTAACATGCAATTAATATTTCATTAAAAAAATCATTATTTTTATGTAAAATATGTAAAACAAGAAGCAACATAGGAACATAGACTCCAGAACCAGATTGCTTGAGTTATGTGACCAAGAGCTGGTGCTTTAACCTGTCTGCTTCACTTCTTCATCCATAAATGGAGAAAAAGAGCAGTGTCTGTATTATGGAGGATTAAATGAGTTAATATTTATAAATCTGGCAAGTTAGGAAGTGCTGTTGAAGTGTTTGCTGTTTCTCATGGCACCTAGTCAACCTTTGTTTATTCAGCAAACATTCACATCACACCTAGAAGATCAAATGCTGACCTGGGGATGAAAGAGCAGCCTCCAGCATCTAAAGAGTGCAGCTGGGTAGATCAAGTTCCTGGAAAGGTAGACAGAAGACAGGACGCAAAATGCCACTTTGGTGATGGGGGAAGGGGAGCTGGGGCAGACAGTGAGTGCGAAAACTCACTTTTCTTAAACAAATACTAGTTGCCCGCAGTCTAAACAAAGTCCAGATGTTGACACTTGTTTTGGATTTTCCCCTTGACCAGGCAGCCTAATTCGTGGCTTTTCCCTTCCTTACCACCTCGCCTAAGCTTTTTGTTGCCATTTCTGTAGTCTGGCTTTTCTCTAAGCGTTCGGTCTCAATGGAGCAGTTGAAGGGCTACAGTAGGGATTCAGGACCAATGGATCACACAAGACTCCAGGCATAGGTGTGGATCTCTCAGTGCTGATCCATATGCCTGTGGTTGGTTGGCCCGTTTACCAGAGGTAGAGAGAGGGATTACTGCTTTGGTTTGCAGGCCTTCTTACCTCCCCTTCCCAAGTCAACCGCTCAACTTGCAACATGCTTCAAATATCCTCTAATCATGCTTGGTATATAGTATAAATCTTCTAAAGTACGTTTCACCTGTGAAAAATGTAATCCCTGCGTGGTTCTGATTTCCCTAATAGTTTGTCATGCTGTGTATTTACCCATAAAGTTAATATTACTGAAGGAAAATTGGGCATTTGAGTCCAGGGTTGAGAGTGAGGGAGTCATTTCAGGAACGTAGAAGTCTTATTCTTTAAGCGCTTGGTAAGCCCCAGCTGTGAGGATCCAAATATGAATCAGACACTCACCGGGCTTGAACGTGGATGGGGAAACAGATGCGATTACAAGTGTTAGGAACACTCTAGTAGAAACACAGACATGCTTCAGTGGTGGCTTAAAGCGGGGCATGGTCAGTTAACGCTTTGGTGCTGTTAGGGACCTCATGTTAGCATGTTACTACCTGTAGTACCATCACATGTTAACCAAGGACCTTCTGCAGGCGGAGCCCCACACCCAGGAGCTGGGCTGTCCACCAAGACAGGACAGCGAGAAGGTGGATCAGGAAGCCGCCCAACTCGCCACATCTAGCCCAGCCCTGTATACACATGACCGCATCTGAACTGAGGTCATGTCCCAGCCCCCAGCATATCTATACACCATTCCTGTTCCTATAGGGATGGCTTAGAAGCTATGTGCCTGTCTGTGGAGGTTGAGAATATGTTTATCTTATATAAAATATGCAGGAGGTGGTGAAGCAAGCGAATGAAAGATAAACCCCTACCCAGATGGTCAACATCACCAGCTAAGCAAAAACTCGATGCAGATGTAACCACAGAAAGTTAACAATGGTAAAGAATAGGAAGAGAAACTTTGAGAAGGTGTATGATTTTGAATAGATGATTCACAAGCAAAGAATAAATGCTTCGTTCACCTTGACCCTAAAAATGAGAAGGTCAATTGAATGCAAAAGGAGAAACATTATGATAAAGAATTCAAGTGACTGAATGAAATGAAAAATGATTTAGTAGGTGATGGAGATTCAGCGGGAAGCTCAGCCTCCCATCTGGGGGAAAAAAGGGGACATTAACCTTCTATGTGACCTTCCTGGGCTCAGTAATAATAATGTTGAAGGAGAAGTGAGGGGAGCCTTGGTGAGAAAAATCGGGAGAGTTAGTCATGCACTGAAGAGATGATTCCAGATTGGGATCAGGAAACCAAGATGATTAAATCAATGCAGAATTATTGTGTGTAACATGATCAAAGTAATGAAAAGACCCGTCTCCTCAAACTGTATTTGAGCAAGGAAATCCCAGGATGGCAGTGTCAGGGGTACATGCGGAGGACAGAAAATGGTGTCAGGAGTTCAGGAACCAAGAAATAAAACAAGAACAATAACAGCACCCCCGTAACCTGTGGCTCCTCAAGAATAAACTAAAAGGCATCACAGCACTCTTTCCAAGCCACACCAGGTATCTGTGTTTGCCCAGCCACCTGTCTCCTTAATCAGGAACTTTGCCAGATATAAAAACAAACAAGATGAAAGAAAGAACAATGCAAAACACTAAGACCCTGATGCTGGGAAAGACTCAGGGCAGGAGGAGAAGGGGCAACAGAGGATGAGATGGTTGGATGGCATCATTACCTCAGTGGACATGAGTTTGAGCAAACTCCGGGAGACAGTGAAGGTCAGGGAAGCCGGGTAGCAGAGAATTGGACATGACTGAGCGACTGAACAATAACAGAAGATTCAACTACACGAGCTTGATGATTTCAAACTTGAAGTGGAAAGAACAGCAATGTCATAAGTGAGAGAGGAAAAGGAGGTGGTTACCAGGACATGGACAGATCTTAAGAAGGGGACAGATTCCTTGAATTCTGATCTCACTGCTGTTCCCACCTGGCTTTGTGGTTCTGGCGAGGGAGTTTCCCAGTGTGTTTGTTTGTTTGCTTTTTTCCTTGCCTGTAAAATAAGAGTCTTGGAATAAATGAATTCTGAGATCCTGACTGCACTTAAAGATTTCCATAAGGATATAGAGAATATAAGGTGAATTCAGGCTTCCACTGGAGGCCTACATGCTGCCGCTGGGGCCGCCACCCTGTCTCTAGTAATCCCTGAGAAGCTCCAGCACATCTTGCGAGTACTCAACACCAACATCGATGGGCGGCGGAAAATTGCCTTTGCCTTCACTGCAATTAAGGGTATGGGGCGAAGATATGCTCATGTGGTGTTAAGGAAAGCAGACATCGACCTTGTCAAGAGGGCAGGAGAGCTCACCGAGGATAAGGTAGAACGTGTGATCACCATTATGCAGAATCCACGCCAGACAAGATCCCAGACTGGTTCTTAAATAGACAGAAGGATGTGAAGGACGGAAAAATACAGCCAGGTCCTGGCCAACGGTCTAGACAACAAACTCCGTGAAGACCTGGAACGACTGAAGAAGATTCGGGCCCACAGAGGGCTGAGCCACTTCCGGGGACTTCGCATCCGAGGCCAGCACACCAAGACCACAGGCCGCCGTGGTTGCACTGTGGGTGTGTCCAAGAAGAAATAATGTGTGGGCGTTGTGTTAATAAATAGTTTATGCAGTTATGGAAAAAATAAATAAATGAAGTGAATTCAGTTCTCATGACAAGTTCAAAGTGAATTCACTACTCAGGATGTAAGAATGAGGTTTCTATCAGTTGGTCATTTACTTATTTTCCTTATTTTTTTAGTTTGCCAACCCACTGTTGATCTATCTAGGTTCACACTCAGAAAACCTGTTCCATCCACTTCCCCAGAACCTTCCTAGAATATCACAATGTCTTCAAAGGACTTCTCTCCCAGTTTCAGTAAAAATGGGCATATTTTGCACCATTAAAGGCCATAATGTCCAAAGTTTGTCCATATTCTGCCAATTTTGGTCCTGCCGAGCTCCTTCTAGAGATGTCAGGGCCCTTGGCTTACTTGATTTTGTGGGTGGGTACTGCCTTTTGGGGAATATAATAGCCAAGGGATTTAAACCATGTCTGTTTTAAGTTGCATTGTGGGGACCTCCCTGGTGGTCCAGTGGCTAAGACTCCTTGCTCCCAGTGCAGGGGGCCTGGGCTCCATCCCGGGTCAGAGAACTAGATCCCACATTCCACACCTAAGAGTTTGCATGCTGCAGTGGAGATCGAAGATCCTGTGTGCTGCAATGAAGACTCGGTGCAGCCAGATAAATAAATAAATAATTAACAGGAAAAAAGTTCCATTGTGTTAGGGGTTAGGGGTTAGGGGGAATGGGGGAAGGTGGCCCAAAGGTACAAAGCTCCAATTATAAGATATACAAGTGCTGGGAGTGTAATGTACAGCATGGTGACTAGAGTTAACAATAGTATATTATATCCTTACTAATAGAGTAGATCTTAAATTCTCAACACAAAGGAAAAGAATGTGTAACTATGTGAAGTGACAGACGTTAACCAAACCAACTGTGGTGATCATTTTGTAATATCTACTTATATCAAATCATTCCGCTATACATGCTGCCTTGCCTAGTGTTATATGTCAGTTATGTCTCAGTAAAGCTGAGGGGAAGTCAAGTTGCACTGTGCAGTAGGATATTACTTGGTAGCTTCAGTTATAGTGCCTGCGTGGATGCTAAGTCACTTTAGTCGTGTCTGACTCTTTGCAACTGCAGCGATCATAGCCTGCCAGGCTCCTCTGTCCATGGGATTCTCCAGGTAAGAATACTGGAGTGGGTTGCCTTGCCCTCCTCCAGGGAATCTTCCCAACCCAGGGGTGAAACCTGCATCTTTTACGACTCCTCCATCTCCTGCACTGGCAGGTGGGTTCTTTACCACTCGTGCCACTTGGGGAGCCCCATCAGTTGCAGTGGTAAATGTCAAATGAAGAGTGTGAGGCACATGCTGTCTCATGCCTTCTGCAGAGTCCAGTGCCTTTTCTCTTCAGTGTAAATGGGCAGTAACACACCTAATAAAGCCAAAGGATAGAATGGTCATTTCAGCCTGCCAATTTAATGAGGCATTGCTCTGACTTTTATCCCTTGGGTGCTAATGTGATCCGAAACACTCAGGGATGTGGGACCCCTCTCTTTTTTGTAGGTTCAGAAAGAAAGACAAGTTACTTAAGAATGTTCCATGTCTTCCATGAAAATGCACCTTCAATAGGATTGAACCAGAGGCTCTGCAGGGACTTCCCTGGTAGTCCAGTGGTTAAGACTCTGCGCTCCCAATGGAGTGGGCTCTGGGTTCAATCCCTGGTCAGGGAGCTAGATCCCACGTGCCGCAGCTCAAAGTTTGCATGCTGCAGCTAAAGATCCCGTATGCCACAATTAAGACCTGGTGCAGCCAAATAAATATTTTTAAAAAAGGAAAAAGAGAGTCTTGTGGCCAGAAGGGGCGAATCAATGAGAGTGGAGTTAGAGAAAGATACTGGAAGGCAAGGGTCAGATGACAAGACTAAGCCACCCAGGGGAAAGTCCTGCTAAGTTTTAGACAATAATCTTGGTCAAGTTACACTTGAATTACCGATGAGCTGCCACATAGAAGATGCTGCAGAGATAACCAACAGTTAAGATTCCACAGGATGAAGAGATCTGGGCTGGGCAGTCAGATCAGGGACCTGCAAACATAGGGCAGATAATAGAATTTGAGGACAGGTGATCGATAAAAAGGGTAGGCAGTCGACCAACAGTAGAATCTATCTTTTAAAAAAATAACACGAGCAAGAAAAAGCAGAGTCTTCAAGGCTATGTCTACACTAAACTTGCAAGTGAGGTTGAAGGGTCCAGAGCATCTCTTACTGTTCATCACCACCCTGCAACCTGGAGCTCCCCAAGAAGTTTTTGAAACGGATGCTCCATCTGCATTCCAGGTAGGATATTGCATGGGGCGGGGAGGGGGGGGTGCTCCTTTTACTCTGTTTTGATTCTTTTATGGAATATCTGCTGTTATCAATTCTGGTACTCCGTTTGATCTTTGGGTTTAAAAATATGAACTTTTTAAAGAGTTGAAGCTTGGACATGACCTGCCTTGAAAGCTCACTTGGAAAGATTATCAGGAAATCCTGAGAAGGACAGTGTCATTAAGAAAATTCCAGGAGATGGACTTAAGGGCAAGGAAAGTCTCAGCTAGAAAAATCTACCCTTGTTGGATGAGGATAAAGGGATTCTAGAAGTGGTTAGCATTGTTTGCAAGAAGCCAAATACTGATTTTAATTGAGACCAAAAAAAGACAAAGAAAAAAATTAAAAATTCAGTAAAGCACCAGGAAAGAAAATAATGATTATCACAGAGTATATAACAAAGGTTTCTGTTAAAGGGGAGGGAAAGAAATGAGCATGTTAGGCAGGAATAGCCATTTGGTTCAAAAGAGGCTTTTATGAAAATTAGCTTGAGAAAGTGACATTCATAATTAATAACCTAAAGGCAGGAAAATGTTTCCTGCACACTCTTGCCTTTTTAATTACTCCACATCCTCTGAGATACTCCAGGGCAGTGGTGATTTTGCAACATTAGTTATCTTTTCGAGTTGAATATTATAGATGTAAATGTGTGTGCCTTACATAGTAGGGCAAGAATGTGAGTCTGTAACTTCTAGTTCAGATTTGAAAGTCTTAGCCCAGGGTTAAGCTTAGCTTAAATTCATTAATAGAATTTAATTAAATGACAGCCAACTAATTCTGTTTGAATGAAGATATGTTTTCTTTTTTCTTCTTACTCCACAACTAAGTCATTATGTAAGTTTTCAAAATTTCTACTCCAATGGCATACTAGAAAAAATTACAATGGAGGCAGAATGAAAGCTCACTTGCAATTTTAACCCCAGGATAGGCTCATTTCTCCCTTGCCAATAGAGGAAATCTACAGGGACCTTTTTGTTTCCAGATAGATGGAAAATTCCTATTTTGGGAATCCACCCCTACTATTTTAAAATAGTATTCAGCCATTACTTAATCTGAGGCCTGGCTTTTGATCCACTGCTCAGAGGATTAAGTGAAATTCTGGGTTTCAAGTGAAAGGTCAGCAGATGCTACATAGCCTGTGCGGAAAAGGCTGAGTCGCGTGGTTTGTTACTGCTCCCGCATCTGAGATTCATCTGCATGGAATTAGTCCTTTGTTTCAAGTTTCTTGTCAAAAAAAAATTTTTTTAAGTACTGTTAAACAGTTGTTTATTATGATCTTGTAAGGGGGACCCAAATTCAGTCTGATACGTTGTTTGCATTGAAGTCTCTATCTTTGCTAAGCGCAATGTAAACTGTGTCAATTCATGACCATGATGGGTGCCAGCACATAGCTCCCAGTAGCCCCATACCTTGAGCTTCAGTGCAGTCTGACTGACTGCAGATTAAGTAACAAATGGAATTGAGATGCAATGGAAACGTGAAGCTAAGTCAGATAAAGAGCACTAGCATTACCCTCGGATGTGCATCAGAGTGGAAGAGGAATCTGGGAACCCGATGGTGTGATAGCGGCGCCTGAAATGTGATGCTGTTAGCCTATGGAGAGACCTGTTCGTGTGTGTCTATAACATTCTAGTGTATGTCTGTTTAGAGAGGACCATCTGTGATATATATGCATATAAATATATGTGCACACATATATATCATAGATCATAAATATATATGTGTTAGATAATTCCTTCAAATACATATGCATATGTGTATGTGTGTGTATATATATAGGGGCTGGGGGGCGGGGAGGGACTTCCTTGGTGGTGCAGTGGTTAAGACGGTGCTTTCATTGCAGGGGATTCGAGAACTAAGATCCCACATGCCATTCTCTGTGGCCAAAAAACTAAAAGTAAAATAAATTAATAAATAAAGTCTCAATTTTTTAAAAAAGAGAGAGACGGAGATAGTTCACCCAAGCATGTGTACGAGTGAGTGTGTGTGTGTGTTCTGTGGACAGATGTATGCATGCACATGTATGTATGTACACTTATATTTAAGGATATATCACAGATGGCTAGAAATCTTTCTCAGATTGTTTCCCTGCTTTTTAAGTACCTTCCTGAGCAACAGGACAGTTGTAAATGCCTCTAGGTTAATAAAGCATTATCTATCATTTGTAAGTATGATAGATAGTTAATTCAATTTAATTCAGTTCAGGGTAGATAATATCTAAGCTTCTTGATTATAATACATTTTTGTTTTCTCTGTAACAGTTCTTCTTTCTTAAAAAATAAAGGCAATGGGAAGCTTTTCCAGTGATTTTTTTTTTTTTTTTGTATGTGAAATTAATTGTTGGCCTCAGTCCCAGGCTTTACTGTGTAGATATCATTATAGAACCCAGGTGCCAGGTGCTGTCATGACATTAGGACTAACTTTGAGATGTAATTTCCATAGGAGCCCATGGTTCAAATGTGAGGTGTCCCTAACTAAATCCAGAATTTTCAGATTACCATGGAATCCAGATTTATTTGTTGAGAAAAAACCCCTATGCTAGTGGGAACATAAGCTCTGAGATGCCAATATTCAGGTGCATGTGAGTTTTATCTTTGAGATTGTGATGGCTATTTCTGAAAATGTACCTGCTCATCAGGAAAGCCTAGAAATTTGCTTCCAACTTAAAGATATATATGATATAATATTTATTCTATATCATCATTATATGGCTTTCCCAGCTGGTACATTGGTAAAGAACCCGCCTACCAGTGCAAGAGATGCGAGTTCGATCCCCTGGAGTAAGAAATGGCAACCTGCTCCGGTATTCTCACCTGGAAAATTCCATGGGCAGAAGACCCCGGCGGACTTGTTTTCTGAGCAGCACCATGAGCTTAACAGTATGCTAAGCATTATTTTTGCAAGCAACCTGCTGATTATCAGAGTCAGCAATCCTTTTCATCCAGGCACTCCAGTGGTGCTGTAGGGCTTCAGTGTGCTGGCGCTATCCTAGAATGACAGAGACTCCTTTGCATACATTCCAAACACTCATATCCTAGTAATTTATATTCTTCCAGACTTCATGCATATCTCCAACCAGTCTCATGAGTACTGTTGCTCTCCACTTAATTTTGTGTGTTCACGGAACTTCTTACTACTCAAAGCCAGGACTCATTCAGCCAGCCTAACCAGTAGCGTCTGCCTGATAGCATTGTGGGTGAAGACTCTTACTGAACCTACGCTCTGGAAATGTTCTCACATGGCAAGCCGACAATGGCATGAATGAAAACTTTAAGGTAGAAAACCTTATAATCTATTCTGAGTGTCCGGTGGGAGGAGGCAGCTGTCAATAGGTCTTATTTTTAAAACCAAGAGCAAAGGATCACGTGTGTTTATGCTGCCAGCTTCATGTTTCAGAAAATAATTGACCTGATGGTTGAGTTCATAAAGAAATGGAATGCTTCCTTCTCAGCTTCAAATTCAGTGAGCTTTTGGGTTCTTAGTGGTAGCTACAGTATTCCTCTCTCCTGTTTAGCAAGACATAAACATTGTTCTTCTTGAAATGCATGGGAAGAGCCAGCATAGTTGCTTCCATGTGCAAGGCACTTGTCTTGCTATTTTCATCACTACTAATGTTAAATGTGATTTCTTTAAAGCCTTGCTTTCATCTGTGTTAAGTCGCTCTCAATAGTGTCCAACTCTTTGTGACCCGGTGAACTGTAGCCCACCAGACTCCTCTGTCATCCGAGATACACTGAATTCTTAGTGCTCCTATAAAATGTCAGTGAATGGAATTAAGCAGGCAATGAAGCAGAGACAGAAGCTACATTGGCATAACTACATTTTAGCCTATATGTTTTAGGGAAAAAATAACCCAAGAGATGGGAAAAGTATTTTTGAAGGCATCAAGGGATCTGTTAGCAATGAGTGCTCTGACACACCATTTTTATTACACATTTTGATCTTGGTGTTCTCCAGTATTCTTGCCTAGAGAATTCCATGGACAGAGGAGCCTGGCGGGCTACAGTTCATGGGGTCACAAAGAGTCAGACACGACTGAGCAACTAACACTCTGGGCTTCCCTGGTGGCTCAGACGGTAAAGAATCTTCCTGTAATGCAGGAGACCTGGGTTTGATCCCTGGGTTGGGACAATCCCCTGGAGAAGGGAATGACTACCCACTCCAGTATTCTGACCTGGAGAATTCCACGGACAGAGGAGCCTGGTGCGCTACAAATAAATGTGTTTGAAAGTGATAGAAGAGCCATGATTTCATGTTTTTGTGACTCCCATAGACAGAGGAGTCTGTGGGGTCATAAACAGTTGGACACTGCTGAGTATCTAACACTTTCACTTCACTAGTTTTAATACATCTTCTTTGCTAAGAAAAAGAGTGGCAATTTAAGTGGTATCTTTGCCAAAAAAGGAAGAAAAAAAACCAGTTAGAATGATTCTTATGGTCTTCGCTTGCAGTCTCTTTGTCCCATACCTGCTGGAAATTAATTGTAACAGTCCACTTATTTAATTTAATTAAATTAAAAAATTTTTAAAAAGCAATTTATCCAGTAAAATCATAAATTAATGGCTCTTTGGAAATGCTTAGTAGGCCAGCAGTCTTTAGCCTTTACAACAAGAATTGTGGAAAGGATTTACATGAATGGATTAGGTTTCATTTTAAAGTCATCTATTTTGTCATCGTCAATATCAGTACTTCCTCAAGAAGTTCATGGGGTCACAAAGAGTCCTTCAAATACTTCCTCAAGACCTATATAGGATGATCCTTCTGTAGAAATAATTTATGAGATAAAGGAGAGAGAACAAAAAAACAAGGGACTTCCCTAGTGGACCAATGTCTAAGACTCTGCCTTCCCAGTGCAGGGGGCCCAGGTTCCATCCTTGGTCAGGAAACTGATCTCACATGCTGCAACTAAAGATCCTGGGCTGTAACGAAGATTGAAGATCCTACATGCCACAGCTAAGACCCAGCACAGCCAAATAAATAAACATTTGTTTTTTTTAAATAATTAAATGACATAAACAAATACAAATAGTTTACCTTGTAAGTTACCGTAAGTACCCTAGGTAAAAGAAAATAGGAGCCAAATACTGAAGTGGTTATAAAGTTTCAAAGTAATGGTGAGGTGTGGAGAGGAATAAATGTGTTTGAAAGTAATAGAAGAGCCATGATCTCAGGTTTTCATGTGAACTGTAATTGATTTAAATAATCAGTTTTTTCCACCCTGGAATTGTTTTCTTGCTTAATAAATGGAACGCACAGTTATGCATTATAAGGAGTTGATGTTGAAATGATCATTCCCACTGGGGAGAAGAGTAGCAAGATAGTCTGTAATGGAAAAGGCATATCATGTAAGCCATATATGTCATTTTAAATTTCCAGTGGGTGCACATAAACAAGTTTAAAAAAAAAGCAAGTGAATTAATTTTAATAATACATTTTAAACCCTGTCCATCCAAAATATTATCATTTCAACATGTGTTGAATATAAAACAATTAATGGGATATGTTCCATTTTTTTCCTACTGTCTTTTGAAAGCTGGTGTGTATTTTATACTTGCAGCACATCTCAGAGTCAGACTAGCTTCATTTCCTGTGTTCAGCAGCCTCCTGTGGCTTGTGGCTGCTGCCCTGGACAGCACAGCTCTAGACCAAGGACTTACAGGGGCTAAAATGGAGCAAGAGGCCAAGGCAGTGATAAGCTGTGACTTTTCTATAATGAGCCAAACTGTTCTCAGCCCAGCTCACTCCTGTGGGCTGGCAGGTTTTCTGGTTTTTATTTCAGGGAAACCAGAAATTCAGAGTCCTGTGAGAAACGTCTGATTTTTAAATGTTGGCAACAAACTCAAAATTTTTACAACATCTTATGGGTCTAGCCCTCAGGTTGCCAGTTTGTGGCCCCTGTTCCCAGCATTTTATGTTTTAAATCAGTTTTTCTGGCTCATCCTACATGCAGTATTAGGTTTGGTTAAGGACAACAAAGGATCCTTGGTTTTCACAAATGCAAATGTGTATGAACATATTTTTAAATGTATAGATGTATCCCACATCTAGGCAGTGGTTGCCCAGCTAACTCAAGTGCCTTTAGGAAAGAAGATTTCATATATTCACAGAACCTGGAGCTGGAGAGCCTCTAGGATAAGCTCTTCATTCTTTCAGCTGACCGCACTCCTCCTTTTTAAAAAACACTCATCCTGCCTGTGTTCATTCAGCATCCCTATACTGTGTCAGGTCGCAGGCTTCTCCAGGGCAGGCAGAATCTGTCTTGCTCCTCACTGTGGCCCCAGCATCTTGTATATGGCAGGATTTGTGCAAGTGTCTACTCAATGGATGAGTAAATAGCTTAAAAACCCAAGGAGGAAATGTTGGTGAGAATGTGGAAAAATTGGAACTCTTGCACCACTGGTGGAGATGTAAAATGGTGCATCCACTTTGGAAAACAGTGCGGCAATTCCTCAAAAAATTAAAAATAAAATGTACCACATCATCCAGCAATTCCATTTCTGGATATATATATACACCCTCCAAAGTAAAAAGCGAGTTCAGAAGGAGGCACTTGTACACCCATGCTCATAGCGGCATTACTCACCCTCGGCAGTAGGCAGAAGCAACCTGACTGTCCGTCAGCGTGTGTGTTGTGTGTTCAGTCGCTAAGTCACGTCTGACTCTTTGCAACCCCATGGACTGCAGCACACCAGGCTTCCCTTGATATGAATAGATAAAATGTCATACATATGTATTAATAAAAAAAATGGCTCAATGGATATTCAGCCTTGAGAAAGAAAATCCTGTCACGTGTTATATATAACATGGGTGAAACTTGAAGACATTGTGCTAAGTGACATAAGCCAGTCACAGAAGAATAAGTACTATATGATTCCACTTATGTGAAGTATCTAGAGTGGTCAGACTCATAAACACAGAAGGTTAGAATAGTGGTTACCAGGGACCGGGAGGAGGAGGCAGTGGGGAGTTATTATTTGATGGGCACAGAGTTTCAGTTTTGCAAAATGAAAAGAGTCCTGTGGATGGATGGTGGTGATGGCTGCATGACAATGAGAATGTACTTATTACCACTGAACTGTGTGCTTAAAAATGGATAAAGCGGTAAATTTTACCTTATATATATTTTGCCACAATTAAAAACATTAAAAAAAAAAAACCAGGAAGGTTAAATGACTTATCCAAGATCACAACATACTACTCTGGAGTTTTTAACACATTGTTGATCAGAGACAAATTAATGCCACAGGCATCAGTTTCTGCAAAAATCCCCCGGTCAATAATGTGTTAGAACTATCCCAGGCTATTTGCAGTGTTTTTTTTGAGGTAGCACAAAAGTAAAAGGAAGGACTTAAAGGTGGGAACCAGGAGACTGAGATCGTGAGAAGTCCTCTGAGGTCTCGGTGCCTCATTTCCCACACGTGCCGTGCTGTGTTCCTCGAAACAACTGGCCAGTAAGGTCAAGAGGATGAAATGAAGTATGTATGAGAAAAGTATGTTTGCTGGGTTAATCCAGGCTGAATTCATGATACTCTGGGGAATGAGTGTTATTGAGATAGAAACTTCCAGGTAATGCAGGAAATACGTGAGGGCCTTGCTGAACTGCTGCCTAGTGTGATCATTCCCCAGTTCAGTTGAACGGTCGACTGAATGTAAAAGTTTGCCTCTGTCCCTGAGCGAGTTTGTTTCCCTTTATTGTTGTCATCATGATGCTGATGGTTTTATTTCAAAGTGATCTTGCGTGTATGCTGAAATGCCCTTGGAGTCAGATTCATCTTCTCTTGGTCTCAGAGTAAAGTGAGGTGGGAAGAGAATCTGACACCCCAGTAGGATATCTAGTCTCCAGACGGCAGTGCCCCACCCGGAGGAGCAGCATCTTTAGGTGACCTTGACTGGCTTGGGAACTATGTGAATGTCTCCTCTTCAAAGCAGCCAGATTTCGGCAATTAGAGGAGAAAGCATAAGTGTTTGAATATCTTCATTCTCTAGAGATTTGCTTTCTTAGGAAAGCAAACTCTCCCTCTTCTGTCACATGCTGTATTGAGTCTCATTGTTGAAGACGATATTATCTTGAAGCCGAGAAAGTAAATGAGATTCTATACTAGTTCTGCATCACAGATGGTCCGGTTTATCCACGCTTATGTTTTAAAAATGAACACAGCCACATGCCTTGTGCGTTGCTACTTACAGATCGATTCTTCCCGTTGTTGGGAGAGCTTTCAGTTACATCATACACTAAAATAAATTCAGGATGGATTAAGTGAGTTGAATGTAGCAAATAAAACCATAAAAATCAAGAAGAAAATAAAGATGGAGAGTTAGTTTGGGAAGAGGCTGTTGAGGTATAAATGCAATGAAAAATGCTGCAGAAGAAAAATTGATAAATTGATAAATTTAACTTCAAATAATCTCTACATATCAAAAATATAAAGCAACATTTTAGGAAAGATTTTGCAGTGAGTATGATCAGCAAAGGATTAATATATAAATAAATCTGTAATCAATTCTAAAAACCTTTACCACCCCTAGAAAACGATGGACACCGGACATGATTTGTTATTTAGTCACTAAGTCGTGTCCAACTCTTTGTGACCCCATGGACTATAACCCACCAGGCTCCTCTGTCCATGGGATCTCCCAGGCAAGAATAGTGGAATGGATTGCCATTTCCTTCTTCAGGGCATCTTCCTGACCAGGGATTGAACCTGTGTCTCATGCATTGGCAGGCAGATTCTTTATCACTGGGCCACCTGGGAGGCCCATAGGACATGATTAGGGACATGATTTTTCTTTACAAAAGAAGAACTGAAAGTGGCTAGTTAGTGTAAAAAAGTCATTATCTCTAGAAGTTAAAGATATGCCAACTTAAATAAGATGGAGATTATTTCTACTATTAAACTGGCAATTCCTTTTTTACAAGATAACGTTTAATACCAGCATTCATTTACTGCTGGTAGGAGTATAAATTAAAATAGCCTTTCTGGAAAGCTATTTAGCAGCAGATACTTAGACCTTTAAATGTGATCATACACTTTGACTCAGAATCTTTTCTAAGGAAATAATTAGAAATACCAGTAAAGATTTATGTGTAAGGATGTTTCCATCAGCATTATTTGTAGCAGTGAGAAATTGAAGATAAAACCCAGATGAACAATGATAGGGAATTATATGAATTATGATTCTTTGATGACAGTGTTAAAAATCAGGAGTCCAAAGAACATTTATTAAAGTGTTCAGTGTAAATTGTGCACATTTATATAATGTGTAATTCTGTGAATGTGTATAGCCATATGCCAAGATGTAACCTGGCAAATATATACAGTTCCGTTGCTCAGTTGTGCCTGACTCTTTGCAACCCCATGGACTGCAGCATGCCAGGCTTCCCTATCCATCACCAAGTCCCAGAACCTGCCCAAACTCATGTCCATTGAGTTGGTGATGCCATCCAACCATCTCATCCTCTCTCGTCCCCTTCTGCCTTCAATCTTTCCCATATATATATATGCATTGAAAAGAGATTACATGACAGACATCAAATATGTTAGAAGCAGTTAGCTCTGCATGGCCAGATTACAGATGCTTTCAGTTTTCTTTATACTTTTCTGCCTATTTCAGATTTTCTACAGTAAAAAAAAATTTTTATAAATGGGGAAAAAAGTTTTTCTAAATGGAATTGCAATGAAAACAGATTTATTGTGAAAAAGACTCTACATCTTTTCTGTAAACTTTTTCCTGGCACCATCACTCACTTCATCATTAATGACTCCACCTTTTCCCCCCAATCCATCAAATTTCCAGGTTCTATAAGTCTTCCTCCTCAATGCTTCCTAGACCTGGCCCTTCACTTCCCCTCCTACAGTCAGTCCTACTGTTTGGGTTGGGTGTGTGTGGGTGTGTGTGTGTGTGTGTGCACGCAGTAGTGTCCGACTCTTTTTGACCCCATGGACTGTAACCTGTCAGGCACCAACCCATGTCTCCTGCATTGGCAGGCAGATTCTTGACCACGTGAGCCACCTGGGAAGCGCATAGGTTGGGTTCCCTCCTCCAGGGGATCTTCCCAACCAGGGACTAAACCCGGGACTCCTGCATTGCAGGTGGATTCTTTACCTCCTGAGCTACCAGGGAAGCCCCCTCATTATTTATCACCTGGTCAGAAACTTCCATTGTCTCTCCATTGCCCTGGGGTTTGAACCCTGATTCTGAGCCCCACATCCACCACTCTTGGTGAGGTGCCCCTCATATAACGTTCACGTGATAGTCCTCAAGCTCCCTATCCCATCAACCACACTGTCCCTGTGTGTTCACATCTCTATGACGTTCCTTCCGCTGGCAATAAAGTGTTCATTCATTCATTCATTCATTCAACAGCCGTTTAGTGAGCAAATGTTCCATGCCAGGCAGTCCAGGGCACAAAAATGAATCAAACACAAGTCTCTGCCTCACTGTAGCTCAAAGTCAACTTGGGGGAGACAAATGAATAAGCAATTAGTTATGTTTTGTAAGATACGTGCTAGTTATGTTAAATAATCTCTCCAGTGATGGATCGGGATTTGAACTCAGGTTGAGTTGCCCTTGGGGCTGCCCTGGTGGCTCAGACAGTAAAGAATCTGCCTGCAACACAGGAGACCTGGGTTCAATTCCTGGGTCGGGAAGATCCCCTGGAGAAGGAAATGGCTACCCACTCCAGTATTCTTACATGGAGAATCCCATGGACAGAGGAACCTCGTGGGCTACAGTCCATGGGGTCGCAAAGAGTCATACAGGACTGATGGACTAACTACCAAGTCCAAGCTCACTCTGCTTGACGCACGAGGGGCCAGTGAATCCAAGAGACGAGGGGTTGCGGCAAGGAGGAGACTTTAATAGGGGAGTTGGCTGACCAAGAAGATGGCAGGCTAGTGCCTCAAAATAACCCTCTTACAGAGGTCTGGGTGCCAGGTTCTCTTTTACAGATCAGAGATGCGGGAGTAGGTGAGGAAACACAGTGAAAAGGCCATTTATCTTGCAAACATCTCCTAGAATGGCAAGCCTCAGGCAGAGGATGTGTTAATTTCATCCTTCCTTCCATTTGCAGGTGGACAGGGTTCTGAACAAAGGCACTTTAGTTTACAGTCAGCCAGGATTCTCTGGCTGGATTCTCTGAAGCAGGTCATTCTGTGCGATTATAATAACAAAAGCAACAAAAAGCAAGTCAAAGGAACAGTTCCAACATGGAGTCAGAATTGGCTTCTTCTCTGTAGTAGAGTCTGATATGACGGGTGCTGAGTCTGTGTTGGTGGAGGAGCAGGAGCTGAACTTCAGAATGGCCCATTTGCTGAGGGGTTGCTGCTTAAACCTCTTTGTAGCTGGAATAACAATAGTTAATAACCGATACCCTGTGCCAGGCTCTAAGTACTTGGCATACCAACTTAATTCATCCTCACAGCCACTCTATGAGGGAGGTAGAAACAACTGTATCTTTTTAGAGATAAATGGAGACACAGAAAGATTCAGTCATTTGAACAATGTCACATACTAACTCTGGCTCCAGTGTCTGAGCTCTTGACCAATGTGCTTCAGCAGTTTCTTTTGTGCGCTTGGTTGTCTGCAGTTAGATTGTAAAACATGGAAAGTCAGAGACTTTCCTAGGCACTTTTGCATCCCTAGTACGCCTCTGTGCATTGACACCAGTAAATAAGAATTGAATGGAATTGAACAAAGAGCCTTCACAGACTCCTGTGAAATATTCATACTGGTTTTGATAATTATCCAGACCTGTGTTTTGTTGGGGGCGGGGAGAATTGGAGAAAAAGAAAAGAACTGTTGATCCCTCCATTTTAACCCCACATTGAACGTCCTTCAGAAACAGATAACACGCCTGCGTTGACTGAATTCACATTACGTGGTTCCTTCAAGTCGGAAGCAATCCAGCCGTGACCTTGTTGAACTGCCCACTGGTTCAAAACTGTAACTTGACTGAAAGACACTGAGAACAGGATTCCAGAATGTGAGAGGCTCTTGCTTTTTTATACTCGCTTGTTCTAAAGCCTGTAGCTCTTTAGAGGAGATTACGAGCCCTGCTGGGTTGGACTCCAGCATAATAGAGTCCTAATATGCAAGTTTCTCGGGGATGCTGTGCAAACCAACACTTGTTTCCTGTTGGAACCCCGAGATAGGGCCCTGTGCTCAGGGAGAGTCTTGAGTTTTACATCCTGAGGGCGGGTGACTGACCTGCGTGGCCACCGTAGGAATGTCACTGGAGACAGCTGCCCATGTGCACAGAGGTTGGACCATGCTAATCCTTTCTCTCCCCTACCTCCATGCTCACTCACACATGCGGGAGGAGCGAGCTGCCACGAGGTCGTGCAGGGACACACACACTTCTCATTCCAACCATAGCATCACGTTTGCTTTAGCAGAGCTGCCAGACAGAGGGAAGAGATGGGAGGGGGGGCGGTAGCGAGGACATGTCACACCACCCTCTCCTGCCCCGGCTTTTGTCACAGCTTCCCCTTCACAGCCTGACCTCCATGCCAGCAATTCAAAATGATGTTTAGCCTTTGAGGCCAGGTCCAGCCAGGGCCTCATTAAGAACATTAATAGCAGCTAACATTAATTGAGCCTGTCCACCAAGTGTCAGACTCTGTTCTTTCCATAGAGCAATGCTTGTAACACTGGAGGGCTGCGTCCGTTGCTCTTGTCCGCATCTACTGACTGCAGTAGCTGGGGCTTGGAGCAGTTTGGTGAATTGCCTGGGATGGAGGAGCCAGGACTCAGCTCTGAGCTGTGTCACTCCAAAGCCCAGGCTCTAAGCCTGATTCGCCTTCTTGGCCACAGACTTCTAGCCTCCAGGAATTCCCTGCTTTTGCCTCCAGCCAGAAGTCATTTATCCTCCTAAGAGATTCTCACAGTGCTTGATCTGCATTTCTTTCTTGGGACTTCCCAGTTCAACACCCGATTATCGTTATTTATATAAAATGTTCACTTATCCTATTCAGTGGTGGGGGTGGGGCATGGAGGCAGAGTCCATTTCTTACTCCTCAGCATATTTTCCACGGCCCCCAGTGTAATATGTAGGGCCTCAGGCGAGACTGAATAATGAGCGAGGTTGTTTTTGATTAGATCTGCTCTCTGAGCACCTGCACCTCGATGGGAATTTGGGAATCAAGAAAACTATTTGTTGAAATTCTTTGGCTCAGGTTTCCCAAAGAAAAGATTTACCTGAGAAAAGTTGAATCATGGTTTTCCTAACAAAAACAGGGAACTCATACTGAACTCATACCTCACCCTGCCTTACCCGTGATGCCCCGGTTCCTCGCTGTCCTAGAGAGGCTCAGAGACCATCAGCATCCCAGGCTGCACGGATCCTGTCCTTGTTTACGGTTCAGATTTCTTATCCCTTCCTGCGCCATCCCATTTATTTAGTGTCTGGGTTGACGCTCTGTTGGATCCCCTGTGACAAGGCTGCAGAGACACTTCTATCTCACGTTTCTTCAGTTCAGACCTTAGAGGATCTAGTTACTACCTGTACTTGGAGGTTCTACTGTTACATAAATTTGTCCACACAGATTTCAGGACATTCTGGGAAATGCCTGCTCAGCTATTTCTCATACCAGGAATGCACACCCATCTCTCTTTCTGTCTCCCCGTCTGTCTCGCTCTCTCTGGAATTCTGCTTCTGTCTAATCTTGCTTCTTGGGCTGTGACAAATGAGAAGGGTTTGAGGTTCATATCTTGATCCAGTTTTTGGCAGACAAGAACCCTTTTGAGGATGAACCCAACCTTATAATACCTCTCACAATCCACCCTTTCTGGACGAGTTACTCAAGACTTTTATGTTTTTCTCTTTAACCATTTCATAATCACTGGTTTCTAAACTATCCTAGCACAGTATTTTGTTCATGATTATGCACAAATAATGAATAATGAGGGGAATGAACTAATGAGGGGAAAAGGGAAGAAAGAAAGTAGCATGTCCAGGGACTTCCCCGGGGGTCCAGTGATTAAGAATCTGCCTTGCAATGCAGGGAACACAGGTTTGATTCCTGGTCTGGGAAGATCCCACACACCTCGGAACAGCTAAGCCTGTGCCCCACAACTATAGAGGCTGTACTCCAGAACCTGGGAGCCACGATTACTGAAGCCTGCGCACCGCAACTAGAGAGTAGCCCCTCTCACCACAGCTAGAGAAAGCTCACACGGCAACAAAGACCCAGTGCAGCCAAAAATAAATATTAAAAAAAAAAAGGAAAATAGTGTGTCCAGGTGCACTACTACAAGCAAGCCACCCCTTTTCTTCAAGTGCAGCCCTAAACAAGGTGTCCAGATGGAGCACCCCAGCCCCTCCCCTTGCTGATTTCAGTAAATCACAAGGAGCTTCTGTTTGCCCCAGGGTCAGTCTTGGTGCCTGAGTTGCCTGCTGGGGAGCAAAGTCCGCAGCTGGCCCAGATGTTGCTGTGCATTTATATAAGTCTGTGTGTTTGCATGCGCCTGTGTGCGTACACTTTGTGTCCTGTATGTCTTCTATGCAGAAAGCATGCCTGCCTCCTCATGGGCTGCGGGGAAGCAGAGGTCGGCAGTCACAATTCAGGAGGGCCCCTGCCTGCTGAGCCACCCCCATGCCTGCAGCCTCATTCACTTTGGGTTCTGCCTCCCTTTCTGCAACCTCCAAATGCTTTCTTCTTTTCTCAAAGCCAGATCACACATTCGTGAGTGGTTGGGCTATCTTTGAACCCTTAGTTCTTGCACAGGATGACTGAGGGGAAAGCCAGGAATGGTGATAAGGAAGCGGTAGAGACATGGCATGTCATCATGGCCACTTAAATAATTCCTGTTGCTATTTTTAAGCGTTGCTCAGTTAGATGTTCGGAATGCACGTCTGTTGTCAGCGCACAATGCATGCTGTGCTTTGGTAGATGGTCCTGCCTGAGTAGGACTTGCCAGGCTGAATCTTCGGCAGGTATCCATCTGCCTGCAGATTAATTGAGGCAAGTCAGTATGGAGAAGCCCCTAAACTCCTCAAGAATGTGACTGGATGACTGAATGCCTCAGGGGCAGGCGCAGTGCACTACGCCCATCAGTGAACAAACCATCGCACAGTGAAGCTCCTACTAAGCACCAGGCACTCAAGCATCTAACTCTGCGGCCAGCTGCTGCCAGCACGCTCCGATGAAAGGCTACCATGGTTGCCTCTTAGATGCCAACCTTCATGTCAGTGCCCAGAGTATTTGGAAAACATCATTAACAGATAAGGCAATTCATTTCCTTAAGACAGAACTCAGAGTCGCAAGGAGGTTAAATGAAAAGGAACACAACAGGGCCAGGTTTCCAACCCTTTCTCTTGTGCATAAAATATTAATAGACATATATAGTAGGTAATAGATTATATAATAGAAATATAATACATAAATATTAATTGGCATAAGAGTTCTTCAGCTTTGTCATCTCTTGTGATAGTGGCAGGACTATGGGTTTGTTGTTCACTGTTAATTCTCCATTTGCTCATCTTTGGTATTCAGCATATTTCTCTCCCCCCGATGAGGGCATGACAAACCAGAGCAGTCCAACAGGTAGAAGCAAGTGAAGATAAATCTCCTTGTGACCAGGACTTCTTGTCACACCTCCTGATCTGCTTCAAATATTAAAGGAAGACATTCCACCTTTAAAGACACTTTCTATACCTTTGCTCATGGAATGGAACAAACCTCTGTTTAGCTGGGGATTGGAAGGGGGTGTTGGCTTTGTTTTCAGTGCATCGAAAGTACGATTTGTCTAAAACTAAGTGTTGACACGAAAACATCTCCAAAGCATATTGACAAGCGGGACTTACGATCTAGGGAAAGATGAGGCATAAGACTTGGGTCCTTTGCTCTGTACCAGTGAGACACATCCGCTCAGGCAGTCACTCCTCTGAGACAGTTTCTGCAGGTGCTGTAAAGGGTCCCCAGAGCAGCTGTGAGTTTGCAGTGAGGTACATACATGAGCATGGTCTGAGCTCAGGGCACCACTCTTTCTATCCCTTTTTCAATCGTTTCTTTGTTGCATCGTGAACAGTATCATGTAACCGGCATCATTTAACACAAAGCTGTCTGCTTTTCCACTCTCTGTTGTGTGTGATGACGCGCGTAGACCCGTGAACACAGAATGGGTGGGATGCCGTCGGGCCCATCACTTGCTCGTCGGAGACCTTGTGGTGCCTGTTGCAGAGGAACAGCCTGTAAGGTGGCTTTTCTAATCTTAGACACAGATCAATTATTCACCAGCCTGGCTCCTCTTGTGCATTATCTTACAGAGTTCACCCTGGCAACGTTGCACCTCGCATCTAAATCTTAATCTGAAATTGATACATGGATATTAGGTTTCTTCCGCTTTAGATTGTTCTAAATGTCAGTCAATTATGACAATGTTTTAAAATGTTTTCTCCTTCCCTCAATTTTCCTTAGGAAGGTTACTTAGCTTTGTATGAAGCTTGATAGGAAGTTTAAGAACCTAACAGCTGGCTCTCCTTCTCTGCTATTTAGTGTCAGTGATGAGGTCAGACTTCTGAAATATCAACCATTTAGCTTTTAAGAAGAAATATATAAGCAAGAACTTCTGCTTAAATCTATTTTTTTAGTTGCATATAAGAATTGCATGTATTTTGTAATTAATCAACTTTATTTATTAGAGCAATTTTAGATTTACAGAAATTTGTGTGGATAGTAGAGAAAGTTCTCATATCACCCTCGATTTTCCCTTATTAATAGCGTCTTGTATTAACATACCATATTTGTTAGAATTGATAAAACAATGTCACTACATTGTTAATTAAAATCTACATACTAGGGCTTATTTTTTGTGTTGCAGAATTTTCAACATAATTAAAATTTACACAATTTTTGCACAACACCTAGATACACATTTTATTCAAGTTCAGTGTCTCCTGGATTATAGTCTCTGCTTAAATCTATTTTATATACTATGTTGTTTTTGGTGTTGAATGCAATGGTATAAAATGTGTTTTCACTTTTCAAATAAGTGTCATTCAAAATTACACATACTACAGTTATTCTTTTTCACTGCATATGAAGAAAACTGTATAGTATCAAGTTTCTGATAGTTTCATATGTAAATCAGTAAGTCCCTGATTGTCAGAAAAGTGATATGGACATGAAGAAATTCATTCATTTTATAATGTTTTTATTTTGTTTTTTATCATGGGTACAAGCAAAGGAAACAAAACCATGTTGAGGGAGGGACCACATCATGTCATTAATCGGCTCTCCTGACAAGATGGATAATTATGCTCTTGAGCGCCTCACATAAAAGAACTAATGGTTCCTGGAGAGAGTCTAGCCAGCTCAGGAAAAAATTGTAGACTACAATTATAACATTAATAGCCCTAATGAGCGTGTGTACATTTATCTTCGAAGTGAAACAGTGCCCCTTGGTCCACACTTGGCCATCAGTCTGTGCTTCCATGTTGCAGTCATGAAAATTAAACAGTGGGTGATTTCTCACTAGGAGAGTAACCTTCTTTTACATATATATGTATATGTAATTTTATTTATTATTTATTTCTGGCTGTGCTGGGTCTTAGCTGTTGCACATACTTTGCTCTAGCTGTGACGAGCAGCGGCTTCTCTAGTTGTGGTGCACGGGCTTCTTGTTCGGTAGCTTCTCCTGTTGCAGAGCATGGGCCCTAAGGAATGAGGGCTTCAGTAGCTGCGGCTCCCGGGCTCTAGAACGCAGGTTCAGTAGTTGTGACGCAGGGGCTTAGTTGCCCTGCAGAATGTGGGATCTTCCCGGATCAGAGATAGAATCTGTGTCTCCCACACTGGCAGGCGGATTCTTTACCACGGAGCCACCAGGGGCGCCCAAAAAGTGACATTCCTAAAGAGCTGTAAGAACAACACAAGTGGCCTCGCTCCACATTTAACCCCGTGTGCAAAGGTGGGCCCGGGAGGGCTGCCCATCAGTAATACTTCTGTTGCTCCATCACACAACAGACACCTGGGAACTGATTCAGCCCAGGTCAGGGGTCAGCAAGTGAGCGACAGGAGAGAGAGCCTGCGCAGTCTGAGAGTCAGGTGCTCAAATGAGGGGCATTTTAGGACATAAGGTCTCAGTAAATGGAGGATCCAGTGAGGGAAATTAATATTGCAGTTAAACAATGGATATATTCTCAAGCATCTTCAAGGTCCTGTTATGATATCATAACATTTAGACAGAATGTTTTCACTCCACCCTTGGAGAGTTTAGATTGTATTAAGTAGAATATTCTGAAATATTTCTGCTAACTTTTTCAAAGACTATTTCTCAGAGCAGTTTTAAGTTTAGAGCAAAAATGGAAGAGAAGGTACAGAGATTTCCCCATTTCCCACTGTGCTCACACACGAACAGTCTGACCCATTATTGACACGCCCACACCTACTTATTCTCACGAATATTTTTGACAATATTTAACTATCCAAATCTTTCCAGTGTTTGCTAAGTTTCCCCCACCACCACCATGGGCCTTTGTCTGTTTGTTTATTTTTTAAAATTTTGTTGGAGTGTATTTGATTTAAAATGTTGTGTTAGTTTCAGGTGGACTGCAAAGTGAATCGGTTATACATATACATGTATCACTTACACATATACATCTTTCCCCCTCTTTTTTAGATTCTTTTCCCAATACAGGTTATCGTGGAGTATTGAGTAGAGTTTCCTGTGCTATACAGTAGGTCCTTATTAGCTGTCTACTTCATATATTGTAGTGGGTGTGCATCAGTCCCAATCTCCCAGCTTACCCCTCCTTCCCCCTTCTCTGTTCAGTAGCCTTAAATTTGTTTTCTACATCTGTGACTGTACTTACAGCTTACAGCCTATGTAATTTTGCACCATTTACCTCTCAGAACTCCAGTGTCCTGTCTATAAAATAGCAATGTTTTGTGGGGAATGAAGGTACAGTTTTATCCTTATGGGACACAGGGCATTGTGTCTTGCACATGATGCACACCTAGTGAATGTTGGTGACAGGACTTAACCAGAGCAAGTACAGGCCTGTCCAGCTCTCTGTGGTGGCCCCAATGGATTCTTATAGTTGATGTTGTATCAATGGGAAAAGTGTTCAAAACACTCGACATAGCTATAGACAGATTGTGATTATCTTAAATTGTAATTTTAATAGAAAATTAAGAAAAACAAATTTAGAGATGTTCAGGGTGGGAGAGATACAAGCTGGAGCAATTAGAAACATTCTCAAAGATTTGGAATATTCTTTGGAAGGACTGATGCTGAATCTGAAGCTCCAGTACTTTGAACACCTGATGCAAAGAGCTGACTCACTGGGAAAGACCCTGATGCTGGGAAAGATTGAAGGCAGGAGAAGGGGGCAGCAGAGGATGAGATGGTTGGATGGCATCACCGACTCAACGGTCGTGAATTTGAGCAACCTCCGGGAGATTGTGGAGAACAGGGAAGCCTGGCGTGCTGAATAGTCCAGGGGTTCACAGTCAGACACAACTTAGCGACCGAACAACAACAACAAAGATTTGGTGCTTGAAGAATGGGTGGGAGGAAGGGGTATTCAAGTTCAGGAGAATTTTTTTTAATATTTATTTATTGTTTGGTTGTGGAGGGTCTTAGCTGCGGCACTCAGGACCTTCGTTGTGTCTCAAAGGCTCAGTAGTTGCAGCACGCAGGCTTAACTGCCCCTCTGTGTGTGGGGTCTTAGTTCCCCGACCAGGGATCAAACCCTAGTCCCTTGCATTGCAGGGCAGATTCTTACCCACTGAACCACCAGGGAATTCCCTGGGAGAGTGTTTTGTGCTCGCTCGCATAAAGGTTCCAATGCGGTTCAGTGCCAAGCTTGACGAAAAATGCCTCCGTGTCACTTTGCCGGGAAGAAAATCAGAAGATAGCAAGCCTTTTAGAATTAGGGGTTCCAGGCAAGCCTGTTGTGAAGAGGGACCCCCAGTGCTGAGAGTTTCTTCATTCAGAAGATGCTCATCTGAGATGACTGACAACCAGAGGAGTCCCCTCACCCTCCCTCACTGCCCCGCAGGCCCTACTCCTTGACAGCAGCCCCCCAAAGGGACTGTAGAGGCTTATTCTGTGACCGCGACAGTTGTGGGTAAGAAGAGCGACCCCGGCACACAGGACGAGGCAGGGCGGTCCCTCCCCTCCCCCGGCTCGCTGACCAGCCCTGTAAGAACTGCTTTCCCACCCTCACAGCAGGACTCAGAATAAAGCAGACGCCATCCGTAGCTGCCTAAGCAGCCCCGTGGGGTTTCTGGGAGCTGAAAACCACAGCAGAGCTTTCTCCTGACTGGGCATGACTCTAAGACAAGAAAAAGGATAATTTTAGACCACCAACTTTGACCTTGCGAGTACAAGGAGAATGGTATAAAGAAAGAAAAATAAAGTGGAAGAAACGAGTGGAAAATGATAGGATTTAAACCACTAGATCCTAAGATCAGACCCGGTTTTTTAAATATCCTAAAACCTCATACTGGAGAGTTTAAATCTGAACTTAGCTATCATTTCTTGTATTTGTTTTAAGTGTAATATAAATGATTATTGTTGTTTAGTCCCTAAGTTGCATCCAGCTCTTTTGCAACTCCATGAACCATATAACCCACCAGGCTTCTATGTCCATGGGATTCTCCGGGTAAGAATACTAGAGTGGGTTGCCATTTCCTCCTCCAGGGGATCTTCCCCACCCAGGGACTGAACCATCATCTTCTGCATTGCAAGCAGATTCTTTATCCCTGAGCCACCTGGGAAGCCCAGTTAGGAGCTGCTTAACATTAATGCTCTTCTAACGCCTACTGTTTATCGACATTTTGCCGTGTGCAGATCACACAGAATGCCCCACGCACCGTACTCAGTGTATTAGTTGCTTTTGGCTGCTATAACAAGTTACCACAAATTTTGTGGCTTAAAGTGACACGGACCTATTCTCTTACATTTCCAGAGACCGGAAATCAAAAATGGGTCAGCAGGGCTGCATTCCTTCTGGAGACTCTAGGGAAATATCCTTTTCTTGCCTTTTCCTGCATTTCTTGGCTTCTGGTCCTGCTCATCGTGACCTCTGCTTCCGTAGTCACGTCTCCCTCTCTGGCTCCCATCCTCCCATCTCCCTCTTATAAGGATCCTTATGACTATATGTAGGGCCCACCCGAGTAATTCAAGATAATCTCCCATCTTGAGATCTTTAACTTAATCCCATCTGCAAAGCCTATTTGGGCAAGCAAGTGACATATTCCCAGGTTCCTGGGGCTGGAATGTGGACTTCTTAGGGTCTGTTGTACCACACTGAGGCTTCCTGTGTGTTAGACCATCAACCTAGACTGAAGTCCATCAGAGGAGAAAATGGCCAAATGTTACAAGTGGAATGTTGTGTTACAAGTGGAAGGTCAGTTTGTTTCTATACAGAATTCTATAGGTTAATATTTTTTATATGGGCTTCCCAGGTGGCTCAGCGGTAAAAAAAAAAAAAAAAAAAATTGCCTGCAGTGCAAGAGACGTAGGTTTGATCCCTGGGTCGGGAAGATTGCCCTGGAGGAGGAAATGGCAACCCACTCCAGTGTTCCTACCTGGAGTATCCTATGGACATAGCACAGTAGTACATGCATGCTCAGTCGAGTCCGATTCTTTGCAACCCCGTGGACTATAGCCCATCAGGCGCCAGTCCATGGGGTTCCCCAGGCAAGAATACTGGAGTGGATTGCCATGCCCTCCTCCAGGGGATCTTCCCGATCCAGGAAATCAAACCTGCGTTGCAGGAGAGCCCACGTGTACTGCTGCTACTATGGCTACAGGTACATTTTATATGTGAAAAATGAACATGTATGTAAGTGTTATATTCAGAAAGAGGAAGTTTCTCCCTTAACATTCTGTAAATATTTTAATATGTGGTCCACAGCGTCTTCTCCTTCATCCTGCAGCCTAGCTAACTGTGGGCCCTCCATCCTCTGGGGGCTGCTGTCAACTCCAGGCGAACCACGTAAGGCAGCTCATTCCTTCTCAGAAACAGTGTGTCTTTGCTTTATGTTTAGCATTTAAACTGGTTGTCAGCCCTGCCCCGGAGCAGTGACCTGAATTTGCAGTCTGCATGCATGCTAAGTCACTTCTTAGCAACGCCATGGACTGTAGCCCGCCAGAGTCTTCTGTCCATGGGATTCTCCAGGCAAGAATACTGGAGTGGGTTGCCATGCCCTTCTCCAGGGGATCTTCGTGACCCAGGGATTGAACATGTGTCTCTTAAGTCTCTTGCATTGGCGGGCATGTTCTTTATCACTAGAGCCACCTGCAGTTTAGCACAGCACATCCTCTGAAGTACAACAGTGTCTTTCTGGCTTCCTCCTGTGGCTTGTGGTGGCTTGAAAAAGCAGGAAGAAAGTTCAGGGTAGGGAGCACCCTGGAGTGGTGGGAGAGGGGGCGGTTAGCAGATGGCACCCTGGCAGTAGAGGAGGTTGTCTGGGCGTTGATGGGTGACAGAACTGTATGCTGATGGTGCCAGCAGGCTGCCTGCAGAGGAGGGGTTGGGATTCAATTCCCAGTGCAGATGGAGGCGCTTGCCGTAGAAGCTTCACATCCATGGATAAGATAATAAAGATGTTGAAGAGGTACCTATCCTCCTAGAGAGTGTTGATACCGCAGCATTGTGACTCGCTGCGAAGCCAAGGGCTTGCTGGGGGCACCTGCTCAGCTTGGACGCTGGAAGCTTGGGAATCTCTTAGTGACACTCAGCTCTGTCCCGTGTGTGGCTCCTTCGAGGCTGCCGGGGGGGGGGGGGGGGGGGGGGCTACATTCTCCTTGTACTTAATTCAACTCTGTCAGGACTAGATTATGGTGAGATTTGGTTGTATTTTTAATTTATGGTGACCAGACATAGATGTATTAGTTTCCTACTGATGCTTTAACAAGGAACCACAAACTTAGTGGCTTAAAGCAACACACATTTGTTTTCTTACAGTTCTGTCTGTCAGAAGTCCAACATGTATCTCACTGAGCCAAGTTCAAGGCTATAATTCCTTTCTGGAGATTCTGGAGAATCTCTTTTCTTGCCTCTTCCACCTTCTAGTGGCTGCCTACTTTCCTTGGCTTATGGCCCCTTCCACCATCTTAAAGCCAAGCAGAATCCTCCTCCTTCTTCTTTTTTTATTTGTTGTTGTGGGAGAGTGACCGTTTCTTTTCTTTTCTTAAATACGTGTTTATTTGGTTGCACTGGGTCTTAGTTGTGGCAGGTGAACTCTTAGTTGCTGCACGTGGGATTTAGTTCCCTGACCAGGGATTGAACCCAGGCCCCCTGCACTGGGAGTCTTAGCCACTGGACCACCAGGGAGGTCCCCAGAATCTTTGTTATATTCCCATCTCACTGATGGTCTTTTTTTTTTTTAAGAATCACATCTTCCTCTTCCTTTCTCTTCCGATATCTGGATTCTGAACATCTTGGGATTATGCCATTCTCTTCCAAAACTTTGTTACCAGTGTTGTGGCTGCCTTTCAGCTAGAGAGTTAGGAGTGAGGGAGTAGTGATCAAGGTGAAAAGAGAGAGTTTCAGAAACATTGTAGCCAGGGGTCAGAAGCATGGGCTGGTGTGAACAACATAGAAAAGAAAGAGGGTCGGGCACCAAGAAGTATGTCCTGGTGAGTCTGAGCTTTTTATGTCAATAAAACTTGTGCTTTTCATATAAATGAACTTTAAATGCTTGTAGAAGACATCCATTGTTTTTGTTATTCAGAGGAAGTAATTCATGATAAAATAATAAAGAAGTTGAACAGATACATAAGTATCTAGGTGAATAAACACTTAGATAGTGTTAATACAATGGAATTGCAAGGACTTTTCAGAGAAATAGAATTCTATTTGGTTTGTAGAAATTATAATGCCCATATTTATTTCTCATCGACCTATTGCATTCTCCATTATAACTCTTGGAGAATATAAAAATTGACCTATATCAAATAGAAACATGATTCTGGCAGCAAAACAGGTTTCCATAAAAATCAAGTAAAGTAGACAAAAGAGAAGAGCTAGACAGATTTTATTACATTTATTTTTGTCCATCCCTTCAGTTTTTCCTGCTTTATTTTAAAACCCAGGTCACATGGGCCAGAATCTATATTTATTATTAAATAAATATATCTGTTAGACTTGAACCATATATGGAAAACATTGCTAATCTTGATTCCAGTGGTATTTTAAAATATTAATATTCTGAGTTGGTTTAGTGACTTTAGCCTTTTTTTTTTTCCAGGCTTTGCATTCAGATATAATTGCCAGCTTTTCTCCACTTTGCTCCACTTTCCTCACTTCCTGTGTCCCATTAAAGCTTGAAAGGATGTCATCCTTCATAGGACATGATTCTCATCTCCCCATCCTTCTTTATTTCCATCCTTGTATTTCTGTCTTAGCTAAATGTTAGTCTCATACTTCCTCTAGTGAATAATTCCTTTTAGCTCAATGGACAAGAGAAACCAAGCAAAACTTCATTCTTGAAGGAAATTATTAAGCTAATTTTTACACCATCTCTTCTAAAATCCCATAACTGCTTCTTAATCAGACACTTCCATTAAATTCTAGATGTCAGTGAGCAGAATCAAAGGCCCATAGTTATATGCTTTTCAGAATAAAGTATTGCTGTTGCCTCTAGCTTTGCACATTCTGATCTAAAGCATTAATATTTCCTTTATTTCTGTCTCAATCATCCAGTGGTATAATGCTTAAAAAAAAAAATCACAGGACAACGACTGGGGTTTGGTTGTAGTGAAAGAAAGCAAGTCTTCTCAGAAACACAAAGAGCTACAGACTGTATTTCAACTGTACTTACTACAGAGAGGTCTCAACTCATGTGCCAGTCTGTCTGACTGAACAGCTGTGCCAAGAATTCTGTATCTGTGATCAACTAGTAATGTCTGCATGGGTGCAGAATGTTACAGTAGGAATATATATATATATATATATATATATATATATATGCCACATAATTTACCATTCTTAAAATCTAGATGAAGGCTTCCTGACAACATTTTTTTCTTTTAAAGACAGCATGGGGGCAGAGGGGGAATTGGGGGTGCAGAGGAGGAATTGGGAGGTTTGAAACTATGTATAAAGTAAATAACTAATGAGAACTTACTGTATAGCACAGGGAACTCTACACGTATTAAATGCACTGTAGGGACCTGAATAGGAAGGAAGTCCAGAAGGGAGAGGATACATATATATATATTGCTGATTCATTTTGCTGTCCTGTAGAAACAGAACATTGTAAAGCAACTATACTCCAATAAAAATTAAATTATCCTCTAATTAAAAATAAATTTTAAAAGTACTTAGAAAAAATTAATTTATAAAAGGCAGTATGGCAGTGGAAGGAACTTGGATGGGTTCAGGAATCAGATCCGTTTGGGTCCAAATCTCTCTTGTTAGTGAGTGAGTGAGTGAGTGAAGGTGCTCAGTTGTGTCCAACTCTTTGCGACCCCATGGACTGTAGCCCGCCAATCTCTCCTCTAGTTTTATCCAATTGTATGATGCTAGGAAAGCCAGCTACCACTTGTGCAGTCTTTAAGATGGGATTGATAATACCTGCATTTCATGGTTGTTGGAATCATTAATCAGAATATTGCATGTGAAACCCCTGGGCCCTAGGAGAGTCTTCACTGATGGTAGCTGTACGGTTCACTTCCTGGGCTATCTTTCCACTCTGTTACCCACCGATCTGCCAAGACAAAGTCTTCACCAGACCGTGGGGCTCTAGTAGAAGGGAGAGATTTCTCAACTAAACCAGTCACACAATACTGCTTCTCACTCAGATCAGACCAAAACAAGTTCTTCCTTGGGGAATTCGCAGACTTAAGCTGGTGAAGAAGACAAGCTCTGTTGTCTTGTGCTCCCCGAGCCGGGGATTCTCCTCCTGTGACAAACCCTGTCCGCGGTGGGGAGAATGAACTCATGATGCAGCATCTGAGTGTCTAGTGCCAGAGCCCGGGCCCCTGGAGCAGCCCTGGATCCTGTCCTCCCAAAGCTTGGTCATCTTTTCATTTGATTCATTAAGCTCCATCCCCTACTCCCACCCCAAACACAGACTTCTAGTCCCATTTAAATTTTTTTTTAATGTAGTTGTTGTTGTTAATAAATTAATTAATCTGGCTGCACTGGATCTTAGTTGCAGCACATGGGATCTTTACTTGTGGCATGTGAACTCTCAGTTGCAGCCATGTGGGATTGCAGCCGTGTGGGATCTAGTTCTCTGACCAGGCATCGAACCCAGGTCCCTGGCATTGGGAGCATGGAGTCTTAGCCACTGGCCCACCATTTAACTTTCAGCTAGATCCAAACTGGAAACAGTTCTGACTGATACACTAATTATTATTATGCCTGTTTGTTAAGGAAGTTTGATTTCTACAGATTATCACTAAATTCCATCATTGCTCTTCTCTCGATATTTTTTTCGTTTTCTTTGTATGAACAAGTCTTAAAATCCCAAAGAAGTGGATTTAAATGGCTTTACTTATAAGCATGTCATATTAAGTAGCTGAGCTGTGAATATTTATGATTGATGACATATTGGTAAAGTCTTTCTCTTGCAGTGGCTTAAGTAGATAACATTTATGTCCAAAAATGGGCACTATTGAGTGGTTTTTTACAACTTTGGTGCCATATGGTGCAAATGAAACCAGAGTCATCCTTCTAGAACCTGTTCAGACAAGATAGGTCTCTAGAAAGATAGCTCCACTCCATCTCACAGATGGTGCCTGCCAGTCTGGGGTCCTCCAGGGGCCTGGGTAACCCTGGGAGGACCTCAGCCTCAGCGTCATCCTGGTGGGAACTGTGTCAGAAGGCATTTCATCTCTGTTACCCTCATTCATGGGCTTCCCTCCTGGCTCAGTGGTAAAGAATCTGCCTACCACACAGGAGGCACAGGTTTGATCCCTTGGATCGGGAAGATCCTCTGGAGTGGGAAATTGCAACCCACTCCAGTTTTTCTTGCCTGGAGAATCCCATGGACAGAGGAGCCTGGAGGGCTCCAGTCCATAGAGTCGCAAAAAGTCAGACACGACTGAGCACGCATGCACACAACGGACCCTCATCACCTGCAACCACCGACTCCAGTGTCTGGCCATGTTTGGTCTTCCAGAAATGCTTGTTTAATTTTGGTTTTGGCCACCCCTTGAGCAACAGGAGCTTAGTTCTTGGACTGGGGATTGAACCTGCGCACCTGCAGTGGAAGCACGGGTTCTTAACCCCTGGACCGCCCGGGAAGTCCTGTTTGTTTGCTTGATTAGAACCTCAAGCAGAGAGAAAACATTTTAGTCTAGTGCACCTTTTCCCTAAATCTCACCCTGACAATTGTCCCTCTCTATCTTCAGGCTTTTTCTGTCTAAAAGCACCTTCCTTTCTATCTCAATATTTCTCAGCTCCTTTAAGAAGAAAATATCTCTTTAAAATGAAAATTCTAGATTCAGGAGAATGATTTTTCCATAAGCTGTATAGAAAAATCAGATCTACAGCTTTCAACGTACTACTTGTGCACATACACACGATTATTTGTGCCCTTAAGAAACGCTGTGTATTATTTTATAAACTCATACACATGAAATAGTTGGAAAATCACAAATTCACAAACTCTCATAATTAGGGAAATTGAAAAAGTGGCAGCCAGGGAGAGTCCTTTTTATTTTCCATTTTCCCCATCACAGTGCTACGCATGAATAGAGCAGACATTTGCTATTAATTTGCACTTTACCGAAAAGCCTATATAATCCAATTCAGCTTTTTGTTGAACTTTAGTTGTTTCACCTAGATTGAGCTTTTATATCTTATTTGCTATAAACTCCTCATGAACCATATTTGAATTATGCCTTTATAATTATCTTTTGGGTCCTAGATATACATTAAATACTTAGTCGCTACTTGATAACTGAATAGGGAATAGAAAAAAGAATGTTTTCAGAAGCCTCTAGTGTAGTGGGAAACACAGGGTCAACTCAAAGATGACTGTAATTTCCCAAAGAGCATTCAAATGAATAATTTAACCAGCTTTCACTTTAAAGCTGACCTAAGATGGCATTACTCAGTGGAACTGAAATTGCTGTGTCCCAGAGCACACAGAGAAATATAATATGAGGTACAGGCCACTAGGCGGGTAGAATGTTCTGCTCGCTCGTATGTTCTGTTTAACATCATTTCAGAATCTGAGGAGTCATGAGAGTCTTTAATCCAAGTCCTTCATTTTGTAGAGAGAAGTGAGCTTCCCAGAATCACCCAGTTAACTTGAGACAGAAAGCTCTATCTCAAATTCTCAAATTCCTAGTTGCTGCTTTTTTTGAAGTGGGATAAAATAAAATAAACCTATCGTGAAAATTTCCCAACAGTTTATCTTCTTTATGCTGCAGAGCTAAAGCCATACTTGGGGAGAAAAAACAGTCAGAAATTCTGGTCTTGAGTCCTAAACCTTCTCACCTAGTGATGGTCATTCAGTCCCCGTGAGCCTCAGTTTTTTTCATCTGTGGGATGAGAGACAGTATTTGATGCTGGATTTCAGTACCCACTGAAACAATGTGTGTAAAGATGCTTTGTTCGTTGTAAAGCTCCACAGTAATATGAGGTAGTATTCTTTCTGTTGTTGGGATCTCGAAATCGCTATTAGAATTTCTGATCCTAGAGAATGCCAGTTGAAGAAATGCAGGAAACACCTGGTTTTTTTTACTCTACACTTACTTATCCAGGGATGTGACTTGAAAACATTAAAAGTAAAGGCTGCTTTTAGATGGAAGCTTTCAAAAGAAAGCTTTTTTTTTTTTTTTTAAGTGGCTCTCCATCTAGAGCAATAAAGAAAAACATTGTTCTGATTCATGTCTTAGCCGGCTGTCACTTATTAAAAATTATTTCCTCTAAGAACAGTCTATTAACTAACCTGTATTTGTCCATCTCACACTGAATTTTCATCTCTCTATTATGTTCCTGTTCAAATGGAGGCAGCTGTGCATGAATATCAATTAAAGTTAATGGAAATTTGGTTCTCCTCTCTCACTGCTGAAAAACTGTGAATAGATGTTTCAACTGCTATTTGCATAGTACTAGATTAGGCACTTGGGAGTGTAGCTGTGTTGGAAAAATTTAAATTGTCACCAACACAATGACAATAGCTCAGGAGTGGGCTCCCCCAGAGGGGAGTGTGCTGGGTACTCCTGTGTCACAGACAGAGTGGGGGGTCCCACCAGCAGCTCAATTCAGTGGCTCCACGGGTGGAAATTTCCCAGGCTCTTAATATGGAGTTTGTCCAACACGTAAAGACAATTGTCTAAGTAAAAACAGAAAGAATGAGAATTTCTGGGTGGGACACACAAGTCCCTTTTCCATCACTAAGATTAGTTGCAAGTTCTACACAAAGTTGACTCTGCTCTGCAGTAAAATGGGAAAAATACATCACTTGAATCACTGAAACCGCGAGATGCTCACCAAACATTATTTTAGCAAGTGGCTTCAATTTTTTTCAGAAAAGAATGTTTTCCACATAGGGCAGCCATTAATTGATTTTAATTTTGCTTCTTTTCCTGCATGGAATATCCTTGATTTTCAACAGAGTAAAATAAAGTAGGAAAGAAATAGAAAGGCAACCAAATTGATAAAGTTTGTTTTCAGTGTATGCGTTACAACATGTATTTATAAGGTTAGAGATATTTAGAGGCTTCCCTGGTAGCTAAGCTGATAAAGAATCCATCTGCAATGTAGGAGACCCCAGTTTGATTCCTGGCTTGGGAAGAGCCCCTGGAGAAGGGATAGGCTACCCACTGCAGTATTCTTGGGTTTCCCTGGTGGCTCAGATGGTAAAAAATCCGCCAGCAATGCAGGAGACCTGGGTTCAGTCCCTGGGTCGGGAAGATCCCCTGGAGAAGGGAACAGCTACCCATTCCAGTATTCTTGCCTGGAAAATTCCATGGACAGGGTAGGGTAGCCTGATGGGCTGCAGTCCATGGGGTTGCAAAGAGTCAGACACGAACTTAGCATGCATGCTCCCTGAAGTCACTTCCCTGCAGAGCAACCACAGTGATCTTTTAGAAGCTTTAATATTTATCACCCTCTCCTTCCCCCACTTGTAATTCCCCAATGTCGTCCCCTCCACCTGCCATGACATCTAGACTCTGTCCTGGATAACAAAGCCCCAGCCTCCCCTGGGTCCTGCCTAGGTCTCCAGTATTGTTTTCTGTCACTCTGCCTTTTTTCACACCCCAGTGTAGTGTTTCCTTCCTGTTCTCTAACACATCATATATGTTCCCACTACTGAGCTTTTGCATGAATTCTCTGCTTTACGAGCTCTTGGCTCTCATCTCTGAGTGGCTGGATCCTTCTTAACTTTCAGATCTCAGCCTAATGTACCTCCTGGAAGATGCCTCCCACATCAATCCCTCTAAAGTAGTCACCGCCTATGTTGCCCCTCTGCTTTCTCTCCTGTGTATTTATTGCTGTCTGATATTGTCTTGCTTATCTGTTTATTAATTTTTCACTTTTCAGTCTGCATCCAGGCATGTACCCCTATACTGCAGGCTCCGAGAGCAGGGCCTTGAAGGTCTTCTTTGCCTTAGTAACCTCAGTCCTTGGAACAGTGCCTGTAGAAGATGCTCAGAAAACATATTTGGAACAAATGAGTGCATACATTCAAGCAACAGAGAAATCTGTTAAGAGGGAAATTGATGACGTCTGCTTTATTTCATAGTGAGGACTTGGCTGATCTTACTAAATTCCTAAGAACTAATAAAAAAATATAAAATAAAACTTCCTGTTATTTGGCCAGTTCAGTTCATTGAACTCTCTTTCTTCTGCATTTGTGATCAAGGCTGCCATAAAGGAGAAGCATGTTGGCCTTGTGAATTTCTGATTAGATGCATGGAAGAGGTTAATGCAACATGGAGGCAGGACCCTTATGACCCAGGATGTCTAGATTCTCATTGATTTCATAAGATTGTGTCTGGGAACTTCCAAGTCCTTTGGCAGAACCAGAAAGTCTGCAGTACTAAGAACTACTCCAGTGAATGGCTATAGTTCTCTCCCCAGTCCTCCTTCCTTCCTTTTTTTTTAAAATCTGCTAACAAATGAAATAAAAAATACAGCAGGCATGGCCCTGGGATGTTCTCAGTTAGAATTAACCACTCGGAGATTCTCACCTGTGGGGCTGAGGCGCCCGTGTGAGCCTAAGTCTATCTAACTCTCAGCTAAACTACACCCTTTCCCTAAGGAGATTTCTGAGGCCAAGCCTGTTGACCCATTTAGAGATCCAGGGGTAAGGAGCTTTCTATTTATTTGCCAGTAAAACACTGTTTATGGCATTCTGATCACACGGCGCTCTTAAGACTATACTTCCAGAGTTTTGTATGGAGAGAGTACAGAACACTTCTTGTAGGAATTTATCCTTTGAGGATTTAGGATTGAAAGCATTGAAGATAGTTTTACTTAGTATTGAAAAGAGTTTTATATGGCCTCTAGCCAGTTCCCCATTCCTCCTTTCTCATTTCACAATTGCAGAGTGCTACTGCTGTAGTTTGCCTCTGTTTTGAGCCCCACCCTTCCTGTTGCTAAGCAGATGAACTGGGTTGCGTAAATTGTCAATTACTCAGCTGTGACAATGAAAAGGACAGGACAGCCATGGGCAGAAATGAGGACAGCAACTTCTAGCCCTTGGGTTTCAGATTAGATGATAAAGAGAGAGGTAGAAGGCAACAGGTGAAGTTATCATAAGTAAAAGTGTGATCTTTACAAACTGGTAAAATTTGAAAACAGAACAAAAATGCCCCCTCCCCTTGCCCAATTTCCTTTACGTATATCTTCAGGAAGACCTGAGCAAGCTCATTCTCCTTTTCAGAATATTTGTTTATTGAAGGGAATCCTTCCTTTAGCATAAGAGTCATCTCTTAACATGACCAAAAGTAAAAAAGAAGAAAGGATATTATGGAAGGAAAAATGAAATAAAATTCTGCTACTTTAATACCACCTCATTAGAATTTCCTTCAGAGATTTATTTGTATTCATTATATTAGAGTAAATGGATTAGATTTGTTTGGGTATTCGTTTCTTTGTTTGTGTCTAGTTACAATTTACTTACTTTTATCCTTTAGTTTGGGGATTCCCTGGTGGCTCAGTGGTAAAGAATCCACCTGCCGATGCAAGAAACGCAGGTTCAATCCCTGGGTCGAGAAGATCCCCTGGAGAAGGAAATGGCAACCCACTCTGGTATTCTTGCCTGGGAAATCTCATGGATAGAGGAGCCTGGCGGTCTCCAGTCCATGGGGTCGCAAAGAATCAGACATGACTGAGGAACTAAACAGCAAACAACCATCCTTAGTTTTAGAATATTTATTGAGTAGCAGTTACTAGTTTAATATTTCAGGTTAGGTTGATTCTCAAGTCTGAAGTCAGTTCTAAATCTGTATGTATTCATGAGCATATTTGCATTTCTGACCCAACAACAACAACAACAACAAAGCTAACTTTGCTTTGGGCCATGAATCTTCACTCATCTCATTTACCCAGCTTCTTTAATAAAGCAGGTTTGGTGCGGCAGGTGTCCACCAAACCTTCGACTCTCAGCATGTCACCTGTGACTTCCCATGGAAATTTTCCATGAAACAGACATTGAATAGGATTACAAAGATTTCCTTCTGGAGTCCTAGTGTACTGATTCCACTCACCTGTAAGAGGCATAATAAGCTCAATGTCGGCTCTAGCCCCCCAGAGAGAGGTAAACCGTGTGTACAAGCATAATTAGCACACCATCAGGTTGTAAGAACCGGTACTTGGTTTTCTCTGTTGGGATGTTTTCCACCAGTGGCTTCCCAAAGAGCTCCTTTGCAAATAGCTGTGGAAACTACTACAGCAAATAATGCACTCAAAAAAAAAAAAAAAAAGAGCATGCTGCAAATAGAACACCAGAGGGCACTGGAGTGACATTGTTATGTGATTGCATTTCCCTTTGCTCTGCCACCAAAATACTATTTCTATTGAAATACAGTTGGTTTACAATGTTGTTAATTCCTGTTGTACAGCAAAGTGGTTTGATTGTTGTTGTTGTTCAGCCGCTCAACAACTGTTGTTGTCCGTGTCCGACTGTTTGTGACCCCATGGACTGAAGCACGCCAGGCTTCCCTGTCCTTCACTATCTCTCAGAGTTTGCTCAGACCCGTGTCCATTGAGTCAGTGATGCCATCCAACCATCTCACCCTCTGTCGCTCCCTTCTCCACCTTCTCTCAATCTTTCCCAGCATCAGGGTCTTTTCCAATGATTTGGCTCTTCGCCTCAGGTAACCAAAGTATTGGAGCTTCACATGTATTTTTTTCCCCTGATATATACATATGTATATATATATATTTATTTACATTCTTTTTTAAAATATTCTTTTCCATTATGTCTTATCATGGGATATTGAATATATAATTTTCTGTACTATTCAGTAGGACCTTGTTGTTTATCCATTCGATATATAATAGCTTACATCTGTTAACCCTGTCTTCCCACTCCATCCCTACCCCAGCGCCCTCCTCCTGTTAAAAGCTTTTAAAATATTGCGCTGCCTTGTCTTGAACACATTTGCTGGAGTTTATATAACATAGATTTATGATATGAGTCAAACATTTGTTGTTATTTATCATTCTAATCAACGTTTTCTCAAAAGCAGGTCTTTTCTTCCTATGCTGAATTTAAAAGAATCTTTAGTAATTTCTTCTTAGACAGTTTTGTTTTTGAAGGAAAGCACATCTTATTCTTCTAAGATTGTAATTTGCCTAATAGTTCTAATACTAAAGATATTAGAATCTGCTTGATATTAAAGAAAGGAATTATTTCCAAACCTGCTTTTAGACTCACAGGATGTGGTCATGATATCAATATGTGCCTGCTGTTGAATTTAAAATAAAGCATATGAATGCACCAGGATAATGTAGCAGTGCTAAAAAGTAGATAAGTATGGATAGTTTGAAAATTATACTGTCACTTAGTCATAAACAACAATGTTAAGCTATTTTAGAATTCTAAATGAAGTAGTTTTGTTCAATATAAATTACCTTAAAAGTGGGAATTTAGTGTCTAATGTTGATGTGCCTGCGTGCCTAGAAATGTCTTTTAAATCATCCTTACTTCCCCTCCAGACCTGTCAGTCTACTTGAAGAAACAAGGTATTTTCCTTTTAAGAAGTTGTCACACGACAATTTAATCCAAGAGATAAATAACACCTAGCAAACATACAGAATTTTGCACATGTGTATCAGGTAAAATTGTGTTTAAAGGGTGGAGATGCTGCAGGAGTGGAGAGGCTGTGGGGAGACTTGCGGAAGGGAAGGCTGGGCTTGAAGGCTAGGTAGGATTTGGGCAGAGGACAGGTGATTCAGAATCACAGCCCGGCGAGAAGGGAGAAGGAAGAAAGCGTTAGTCCCTCAATTGTGTCCGACTCTCTGCAATCCCATGGACTGTGGTCCACCAGGCTCCTCTGTCCATGGGGTTTCCTAGGCATGAGCACTGGAGTGGCTTGCCATTTCCTCCTCCAGGGGATCCTCCCAACCTGGGGATCAAACCTGGGTCTCCCACACTGCTGGTGAATTCTTTCCTGTCTGAGGCACTAGGGAAGCCCTGGTGAGAAGGGAGGCATGTGTGCTCAGTCGTGTCCGACTCTTTGTGACCGCATGGACTGTAGCCCGCCAGGCTCCTCTGTCCATAGAATTTTCCAGGCAAGAATACTGGAGGGGGGTGCCATTTCCTTTGGGAGAGCCAGCAAGAATTCCCCAACAGCAACATACCGGGCATCTCCTGGTCCCTCCACAGGGAGGTCACAATCCAGGGTTACACATGCCATTTGTTTTTATGTTATTGCTTTGTTTGTTTTTATGTTGGAATTTGGGGTGGTTGTTTTTTGTTTGGGTTTTGTTAGGAGTTTGTGTTGTTTGCTGTTTTGATGCTTCTTTCAGTTCAGTTCAGTTCGGTCGCTCAGTCGTGTTTGACTCTTTGCAACCCCATGGACTGCAGCTTGCCAGGCCTCCCTGTCCGTACCAACTCCCGTTGCTGCTTCTTTCATCAAGAAAACAAAATCCCACCGTTTGTAAGACAGCAGTTCATTCTCCATCCCCAATATTGCTGATCCTTTTCCTGGCCTTTCTCGGCTCTGTTGCAGCTAGATCTGTGTGTGCTGCTGTGATGCCCAGCTTCACAGCTGGGCTGCCTTGGTGGGGGCGTGGGGAGGGTCCTGAGTGTTCACGCTGAGGGTCACTCACCTGTCCTGATACACCTGGAACCAGTCCCTCCAGGTTCTGAAGGAAGAATCGTGGCCTGATTTCATCTTTGTAGTCCTGACACTCAATACACTTTGGGAGTTTGGTAAATATTTATTTTATAATTAAAAATACCTTTTTGTTAGTATAAGAGCAGTGTAAATGCATTATGGAAAATTAGAAAATACATAAAGCAAAAATACCTTTGAGAAACAGCATATTCTCACATAGGCTACTATTAACATCTGAGTGTCTGTCCTTCCAAACTTATTTCTATACATATCTGTGTTAATTTGTCTTTCTTGTTTTAAAATTTTTTTTAATTGGAGGATAATTGCTTGACAATGTTGTGTCACTTTCTGCTGTACAACATGAATCGGCCGTGAGTACACACATATATCCCCTCCCTCTTCAATCTCCCTCTCACCTACCCCCTCCATCTTTCATCTATCTATCTAGGTATTTTAAAATGAGATTATGTTATAATACACAGTTTTGTTAATGCACACTATTTTCTAGTCTTTTTTTTTTTCATTTAATAATCTCCCCATTTATACATAAATATGTCTGGTCTCTATATGATTCCTATCAACAAACACGCTGCATAAAAATCTTCCAAGAGAATGTTTGTTAAAGTTCAGATTCCAGGACTTCCCCTGTAGTCCAGTGGTTTAGATTCCTCACTCCCGATGCAGGGGACCAAGGTTCCATCCCTGGTCAGGGAACTAGGTCCCATATGTTGCAGTTAAGAGTTTGCATGCTGCCACTGGAGATCCCATGCGTCACAACTATGACCTGATGCAGCCAAGGAAAATGTTATTTAAAAATTCAGAATCCTAGGCCCTAGTTGGATCTTGAGGTTCATAATCTCCAGGGTTTGGTTCTGAAATCTGTATTTTAGCCAGTGACTAAATGCCCAAATCCCGGTCGCTGATCTACAGTGTCACCGTGTATGGGCTGGGGGTGGGATAGACTTTTTTTGTATGAATACAATGCGGTTTATTTAAGCAATCTCTACTGGTTTAATTCTTGGCCTCCATCTTGAACCAAGTGATAAAGGTCATTTAGTGATAAGCATAAGTCAAGATGATAAACATTTTAAATTTCTGTGGACATCAACGTAGCTTGATGTATTAAGTGCTAGTGTTACAGCATTTTAAATCTGCTCAATATTGATAGAGGGAGATCTTTGGTACGATCCCCAAGCCACAGGACGGACCACCATAGAATGGGCTGACCTAAAACTATGGCAGGAGCCTTTCTTTCTTTCTTTTGTCTTTCATTCATGGGCCATGAGGACCTAAACCTGTGTGTCTGTGTGGGAAGCCAGATGACTCAGGTCCCCATGTCTAGCACCCTCGTCTCTGGGTTATGTGGACACATTGACCCATTTTGCCTCTGAATCCTTCTGCTGTCTGCTGACAGAGTCTTTCTTACCACTTAACACCAGTGATTAAGTGATAACCAGACAACTCTGCCCAGCCCACATTATTTCCTCCTAATGTGTGGATATAATTGTCCGGTACTCCCAAGTTCTTGGCCACTGTAGAGGAAGTGTCTGCCCAGGATTTTTTCTTGTTTTTGTTTTGTTTTTTTTTTCCCCTTTCAATTATTTTCTGTAGTCCCCCAGGTTTCATGATGTAATAGCCATGGAATTAAACTTGAGCAGCTTAGAATTACTGATTAATTGCATGACGCTTCAATTATGATTACTAATTGATCCCCACCTACCCCTGGTGGCAGCAGACTTCACGGTACTGTGATGGACATATGGGAAAAGCTCTGTCTGAACTTTGATGGATGAGATTCAGGTAATTAGGTTAAAAAATGTTTTCCAGAGCCCTCAGATGGGCCACATTTGTAAAACACTGTTTGTGGACACCTAGACATTGTAACGTTAATATTTCCTAATCTATTAAGTATAAAACTACTGATTCTGTTTCAACACAAAAGATAAGGCTTGGTAATTCATTTATTAGTTCACTAAATAGTTACTGAGCCCTTACTGAATGCAGGCAGGATGCTCGGCACCGAGATTCAATTGGAGAGCTAGATGGACCTCGTTCCTGCCCTCATGAAGTTTACAGTCTAAGAGATCAAAGACAAACAGACAGTTCACACTAACACAGTAGGGACAATTTAGCCCAGACTCAGAGTGCCAGGATAGGCTTCTCCTGTAAGTTCTGTCCAAACAAATCGATAGGAACTGATGAAACAGGGGAGGAGATTTCTAAGGCAAAGGAGCACCATCTTCAAAAGTCTGTGAGAGGAATTTCCCTGGTGGTCCAGTGGTTAAGAAGCCACCTCTCAATGGTGGGGACTTGGGTTCTATCCCTGGTCAGGGAACTAGGATCCCACGTGCCAAGGAGCAACTAAGCCCTTGAGCCTCAACCAGAAAATTCATGAGCCGTAATGAAGATCCAGCATGCTGCAATTAAGACCCGATGTAACCAAAGATGAAGTCCATGAGGTACTGAGTCACATTCAGGGAGCCGAATGAAGCCCACTGTGGCTGGAATCTGAGCTTGACTGAAATGGCTAAGCCAGACCAGGTTACCCCATACCTTGGAAGCCCTGGCAAGGAGTTTGGGCTTCACAGGAGGCACTAGTGGTAAAGAACCTGCCTGCCAATACAGGAGACATAAGAGACACAGGTTCGATCCCTAGATCGGGAAGATCCCTTGGAGGAGGGCATAGCAACCCGCTCCAGCATTCTTGCCTGGAGAATCCCATGGACAGAGGAGCCTGGAGGGCTACAGTCCATGGGGTTGCACAAAGTTGGACACAGCTGAAGCGACTTAGCACTCAGCACATAGGAACAATAAGGAGCCATTGACCCTCTTTAAGAAGAGAGTTATAATCAGATTTTTTTTTTTTAAATAAAGAAATTTTTTTTTTGAATTTTAAATACATTATTATTATTATTTTTTTTTTGTGGGTTTTGTCATACATTGATATGAATCAGCCATGGATTTACACGTCTTCCCCATCCCAATCCCCGCTCCCATCTCCCTCTCCACCCGATTCCTCTCGAAACATCCCACCCTCGCCTTCTCCCACAGAGTTCAAAAGTCTGTTCTGTATTTCTGTGTCTCTTTTTCTGTTTTGCATATAGGGTTATCGTTACCATCTTTCTAAATTCCATATATATGTGTTAGACCAATCTCCTTGCCTCTTGTCTTACTACTTTTCAAACCTCTGTGCCTACTTCTGCAAGAGTAATACCGTTAAAATATATAGATTTATATATATAGTAGTAAGACAAGAGGCAAGGAGATTGGTTTGGGGTCCCCCCTGTGTCACCCCACCAAGAGCTGCTGCTAACCCATGGGAGACAGGAGTCATTTATGTTATATTCATTTAGTGTGACTATTTGGTTTGTAATATTACACTCAGCTGAAAACAGTGCACTTAGCTTAGACTCTTCCTGCCAGAAGCCAGGCACTGTTCTCTTTAAACATTGTCTTTTGGGAGCTTACAATCAGGTGAGGAGAGACAGACAATAAACATGTTTTTAAAATTAATATGGGAATTCCCTGGAGGTCCAGTGATGGGACTCAGCAGTCTCACTGCCAGACCCCAGGTTCCATCCCTGGTCGGAAAAGTAAAAATCATACAAACCACATGGTGTGGCCAAAAAAAAAAAAATAAAATTAATACATTAGCAACCTTCCTCACAATGACCAAAAGTTGGAAACAACGTTAATGTCCATTGATAGATGAATGGATAAACCAAATATGGTGTATACATGCAATGGAATATCATTCTACCTTAAAAAGGATGAAATTCAGATATATGCTGAAACATAGATGAACCTGGAAAACAGAATGCTCAGTGAAGTAAGCCAGACACAGAAGGACAAATATTGTATGGTTCCACGTGTATGAGGTACCTAGAGTCGTCAAACTCCTAGAGATGGAAAGAATAGAGCTTACCAGGGGCTGGGGTTCGGAACATATGGGGAGTTACTATTTAACGGGAATAGAATTTTTGTTTGAGAAGATGAAAAAGTTCTTGAAATGGATAGTGGTGATGTTTGCACAATGTCATGAGCATACTTAATGCCACAGAATTACACACGTAAAATGGTAAATTTTACTTTATGTCTATAATACCACAATTTAAAAAAAAAGAAAACCTTGCTCCCCCCACAGCCAAACAGTCTGTAAGGCACTGGGGTAAAGAAATGCAAGGAGTGGCCAAAACTATGTTTCAGGTAGATTTTTGTTTGGACAAAAAAATGTAATATAGATGGTGGTAAATTAAATGAAGCAATAAAGCAGATGATACTGGGGAGATTTCCTTGGGGGGCCAGGTAGGGGCTGGGCTCTTTCTTTAGGGGATGTGGTTGGAGAAGGACTCAAAGGAGGGGACATTTAAGCTGAAACCTGACAGAAAGACTCAGCTGTATCGTGCCGTGTGAAACCGCATGACCCGTGACTGTATGATCTGAATCACATGAAAAATGAATGCTTAGTTGGGAAACTACACAAATGAGACCTGGAAGGACACATCAAATGGTAAACTGCTTGTGATTATGAATGACTTTGTTGTTTGTTTCTTGAGTTTTTTGGTTTCCTATTATGTATGTGTTTAATTTTTAAGAAATAATTTTATTTTATAAACCTTAAAAAAAAAAAGGAAGACTCAGCTGTGCCGGGACCCAGCGGAGGAACATCCTTGGTAGAGATGAGCAGGGACAAAGGTGCAAAGATCCTGAAGCGCCTGGCAGAGAAAATGAAGATCAGTGGGGCCGGAGGGCAGCGAAGAGAGCAGGAGGTAGGAATAAAGGCAGGATTAAGGCAGGAGCCGGAGCCCAAAGGGCTCGCAGGTCATGGGAGGGAGGTGAGTTTTATTCTAGCTGCAGTGGGAGGCACTGGAGGATTTTAAACACAGCAGAGATGCGATCAGGTTTATAAAACAGGAGGATCGCTCAACTGGGAGGTCAGGGCCGTGGAGGGGGAGGGAAAGACATGAGGAGGTGTTGGCAGTGAGGAGGGGAAAATGATGCCGGGCGGCGGAGAGGGGTGTGATTCGGAAGCAGCTGGAAGGCAGAGTCCCCGGATTCCGCACCTGAACAACCGCAGACAGTGTGCATCTGTGACGCCCGGGTTTCCACCTGGGTTTCTGGATGAAGGCGGAGCCACCGTGGGGGCCAGGTTGCTGGAGTGCTGGGTCCACGCTCGCTCTTGAGGCTGGCGTTTGGTTTCATCCAGGGAGCATGGAAGGAGAAGAGTAGTAAACAGCGAGAGCTTCAGCTTTGGGGTCCAGAGGCTTGGCTGTGCGTGGGCATGACTTACCAACTTTGGGAAAGATAAATTGCTTTAAGCCTCTGAGAATGAGGCTCATAATAGGAAATCTGGGTGCAGTGGCACCTCTAAAAATGAGGGATGCCCTTCCCTTCTGTGAGCCCCTCACCAGCCTCACAGCCTCAAAGTCAGTAATACAAGGTCTGGTCTGAAGGATCAGTCAGGCAGATCTCAGGTAATATCCCGATTCCTGCTCTTCCCCAGAGTAGCTGAAAACAGGGAGAAGTATTAACCTGGGGGAAGCCATGAACCCAAACAGCCGCACAAGCAAGGTCAACCTGCAAACACCTAAAGGCTTCTGGCTCCAAAGAAAAACCATGTCAAGGTATGGGGGTCAAGGGGATGGGGTAGGTGGTGGTTCTCATTCACAATAGTAACAAAAGCTAAAAGGCAGGAGTAAATCTAAAAGATATTCAAGTCCTTATAGAGAAAATTACGAAACGTTACTGAGGAACATGGAAGAGGAAATGGCAATACACTCCAGTATTCTTGCGTGGAAAACTCCGTGAACAGAGGAGCCTGGCAGGCTACAGTCCATGGGGTCGCAGAGAGGGAGCACACATGGACCGCACACTGAAGAACTAAAATAAGATGCAAATCAAAGGCGAGAGACCACATCCCTATGTGATGGGATTCAATATCAAAGCCAGTTTTCATCATCATTGATTTTAAAACTTAATCAAATTTCAGTCAGACTCTCAGCAGGTTGTGAGTGGGTGTGTGGGAGTGTGGCATTTTAGAAGCCAAATTCATGTAGAAAGCACAATAAACAAAAATATCTAGGATGAGTTTGAAGACTATCAAGAGAAATTTCCTGTATCAGATACCAAAATTTATTTAGAAACTATACTGGTTTAGTCAAAGGAGCGTTGGTGCAGGGATTAAAAATAGACCAAAGTTGAGACCCAGAAACCAATCCATGCACATATAGAAACTCAATTTATGGCATTAGATATTGGCATTGCAGATAAAGTAGGGAATTGATTGATACTTGACTCGTAACACATACATACAAAAATAAATTCCAGGAGGATTGAAGACCTAAATGTTAGCAACAGACATGTAAGAACAAATGTCTGCAAAATTTCATATCATGGAGAGATTTAATAGACAGGATACAGAAAGCAAAATCACAGTTGATAAGTGTGCCTACATTAAAATGAAAGTTGTTTGTTCAACAGAAAATACTATGAGCAAAATGGTAAGCTACATAATGGAAGAAGGTATTTGCATTGGCTTTAAGTGATTAAAAATTAGTATCCAAAATTTTTTTGTTTGTTTTGGCTGCACTGTGTGGCATGTGGGACCTGAACCTGACCAGGGATCGAACCTGTGCCTGCTGCAGTGGAAGTGCAGAGTCTTAACCCTTGGACTTCCAGGGAAGTCCCTGAATATATTTTCAACCTATAAATCAATAAGATATAGAAGCATAGCCTAACAGAAAACTGAGCAAAGAAAATGAACATAAAGTACACAGAAGAAATTTAATTGGTCTGAAAAGACACCCAGCCTCCCTAGTTACGAGTTTGGAATGGCAAGGCTTTCCAGATGCCCATGCAATGGCTCAGTCTCCTGGGGACATTTGTGACAGGTCGAAGGCTCACGGTCCTTAGGAGTTCATAGGGTGGCCCTGTGGCTTGGAGCTAGATGCCAAGTTGATGCCCATCTCTTTCAACTTTGCCAGAGTTTAGAAGGTCAACGGCCAGGGTATTGTGAAATTCAGGTCTTAAGCTAAAACCACACAGGATGAAGACTTGATGAGATGGGAAGGCTCAGAGCTATAGGGATGAGCACCCCAGAGAGCTTCAGAGCCAGTGGACAGCGAAGGTCACAGGAAGCCAGATGAGGAGCTGAAATTTATGCCCAGTTGATTCCCATTTAACATGGGGCAAGCGAAGGCTGGGGGCTTCCCCAGTGGCTCAAGTGGTGAAGAATCCACCTGCAGTGCAAGAGACCCGGGTTCAGTCCCTGGGTCAGAAAGATCCCCTGGAGGAGGAAATGACAATCCATTCCAGTATACTTGCCTAGGAGATCCCACGGACAGAGGAACCTGGTGGGCTACAGTGAGGTAGCAAAGAGTCGGACATGACCATGCACACACGCACACACGCAAGTGAAGCGTGGGGCTCTAGGCAGGCTGAGCCCCACATGGAAGGTGGTGACTCAGAAAATGATGTGATATAAACTTTGTGGCCACCTCTGGCTACTCATTCACCTCTGTCCTTGTTGCCAACTAATCTCAATCTTAATGAGTAAGCAGTGTCTCTTGAGCAAGACTAATCCCCCAAAGTCAGAGATAGCATGTTGGCCCATTCCCTGGTTTGTTGGTAACGCCATTTGCTTGTTCAGTATGAGATGACCAAGTGCCTCACAGTCCCTGGACACTGTTCTAGGAGCTTGAGATCTCTGTCCTCCTGAAATTTACATTTTGGGGAGGGGAAGGGGAGGGAATTATAAATCACCAAAATGAACAAGTAAATTACTTATCTCAGCCTCTACCCCAGACCTACTGATAAAAGAATCTGTGTTTTAACCAGTTCCTCTAGTGATGTTTATGTGCATAGAAGTTTGAGAAACTGTGAGTCTAGGAACCATTGGCTTTTCCATTCATAATTCTGCATCCAGTCATCACAGTTGGATTGACTTTCTGCCAAGTCAACACCTAACCTGTTTTTGGTAACAGACAGGACATCTCCTGCCGATGGGAAGTAGTACTTGTGAGCAGATATTATAGGCAACACTTAACCAAGTCATTTTGGATTTGGGACTCGTTCCTTTGCTATAAAAGTGCCTATTTCTTCTCATACTGAGCAACTGCTGGCTATAATTAAGGCAACTTTAACAGCAGCAAGTGGTTTTGTTATTTTATGCAGCTTGCTATTCTGGACCAATTTATTTTAGTTCTGGTACATCTGGTTACACCAAAAAATTGACTCCTTTGCTAAATAAAGGCATTCTGTTTTCTTCATTTTAACACAATGCGGTAGGCAAGTAGTAAGAGCAAGTGGTCAGAATCGTCTGAAGTGCTTTCTCATTTCCACACTTCGGCGTCCACCACCGCTTCCAGAAGTTTTTCTGCCAAAACAAAGTATTCCTTTTTGGTAGTCAGTTCCTAGTTAGTCAGTTCCATTCATATTTTCCTGCTCATCCCCAAATGAAGTAGTTATCTTTAACTTTTCAACTCATTAGCACCTACAGTTACTGTCTCTCTGATTCATTTTGAAATGAATCATGTACTGATGTGCTGGCTCTTCCACACTTGTCTTGGACTGTCATGTATGTCTGGTGAACTGTCATTGGAGTCTCAGATTATTGTTTACATTCTCATACTTGATAGAGTTTAGATTCCTGATGGACAGGAACTCTGTCTTATGTATCTTAATGCACTTCATACATCCCCTTAGCTATTGGATACATGCGTCTTGATTTTAGTGTATATTTGTTCTATTAGTAAAAGGGTTTTGTTTTTTTTTTTTTGAAAAGTTAAGGATCCCATGTATAAATTATAAAATTTGAGGCTTACATCATACAGACATTTCCATTTGCTGTTGGAGTAAGGCTTTAAGTCATATTTTAAGGGACTGAATCATAGCTTGGAACGATGTTCCCCAGGTAGCTGTTTGTTCTCAGCTTGTGAGATGATAGAAACTGAGTTCCTGTTTGAAGAGCAAGGTAATTGGGCTCCACCATTAGAAAGCAAGCAGAAAAGGTAGTTAGAATTCAAATTGAATACTATTAATTTTCAGTATGGTGTTCCTTGTACAATGTCATCACCAGACATTTGAAAGAAAGCTATGACTCAAATGTAAATAGCATTGTCATAAGAGCAGAAAGAATGTGAAAAGCATAGAGAATTTTTTGTCATATAGCACAGTGGAGAAGCAACTCAATATTGAATCTAGGACAGTTCCCAAATAAATGGTATAGATCACTGCACTACAGTGTTTAATCCATGTATTCCTAACTATGTGGTTTACCCAAGAAGAGATTAGCAAGAACTCTGAAACTGAGAGACTGTACTAGAGCTAGGATAAAAGCTTGCTTTCCTCATACAGCCTTTTTTCTTCAACAGAAGCACATTCTTACTGTATCATTTTTCGTCTTTCCAAAGACCTTCCCTTTATATTGATGAAAGGAAGAAATGGGTTATCTCATTCTTCAATTATTTATAATAGCTCAGCACATCATTCTAAGCTTCATTGGGCCATCTGGGATTTTGCTAGAAACTGAACTCCAGATTTCCAAATGGGATGAGCTGAAGCTGCCTACAAAATTGAGTTTTTGGAAGATGGGAAAAGCAATAATAATAAACACTGAAAGTTTATTTTGGAAAACACATGGACCCCTATTTCATGACTTTTTCAGGATTTTTACATGTATATAGCTGTAAAGTTTCATATTCTAAAAATAAATCTGCTTATCTAACCCAGAATAAATAGCAACCAGAGTTTGAATTGTAGGAGAGCACGCATACTCAAATTTTCAGAAATTTGATTGGCTATTTCTCAAACTCAGGTGTATCTAAAGATAGAAAATGGACTCAGAGGTCTCCGTGTCCAAGAAGCATCCTGTCACACAGAAGCCCTTCTTTGTGGTCAAACATTTCCTTTTTAGAATGAATTTGTTCTTCCTTTCATTTATCTGTTTGGTTCTTCAAGCTGTTGTCCTTAGTCATGTGTCGTGTGTGTGTGCTCAGTCACATCTGACTCTTTACAACCCTGTGGGAATGGGAAATGGAAATGGGCTACTCTTTGTAGCTGCCAGGCTCCTCTGTTCATGGAATTTTCCAGGCAAGAATACTGGAGTGGGTTGCCATTTCCTTCACCAGGGGATCTTCCCAACCCAGGGATCGAACCTGTGTGAATGTATTTATTCACATAGAAATACTGGGTAAAAGATGAAAATGATGACTCTTGGTTTATTTTTGGGAGATGTTTACTATGACCTTAACATGAGTGGGAAAAGTAATGGCCATGTTAAAGATGGTTTCATCTAGTCAGCATAAATAAACTCTTACATAAACCAAATTTTTAAACAGTCAAAATCACTGATTATTTGACTTTCGTAGCATCAGCTCTGTCTGAAATATCAAATCCATGGTGCACATAATCTTTGAGGGAGTTTTGTAAAAATTGAACTAGATTTCAAGAAGATTGTCATTAAACCACAAGATATTTATACCACTTGTTATATGGAAAAAGGTAAAAAAAAAAGTTTTACTGACATGTTTCATAATCTGCTTAGGAGAGAACAGGGACTCATTTGAGGCAGGAAGAATGAATTTTAGATAATTTCAAGGTTAATATCTTCCTGCATCAAATTATTTAAAAATATTTTCATTGCACTTTCATTCCCCTTGGAATTTAAAGAATCAGACCATTTTACTTTCTTACAAGGCAAGCTTGCACTAACTCAGGCCTTTGAATCACAGGCATTTGGGTAGAAAAACATATTTCCTCTGAACATAACTAAAGTAGTAAAGTAGGATGAAGAGAAAAGGGTTAGGAGGCATTATTAAGAAGATCGTTTTAAACAGCAAAAATCAGCTGTCTCTCCATACTCTCTGTTATTCAATGTAGGGTCCAAAGAAGGGAATTGATTTCAACCAGCTGACGTGTTTTGGCTTCTGGTTCTAACATTATCCCAAACCAGCTCACATGACTGTCTTCAGTTACTAAACGATTACTGACCAAGCACATGCTGTCCCATGATGGACAAAACAGACACATTTCCTGTCTTCATACAGCCTACAGTTTAGTGGAAAGTCCTTTAGGAAGCCCTTCTCGTTTAAAGGGCAGGTGACCCCAATGTCCAGTGACTCTACATTGTATTTACTTTTTTGTCTCTGAAATTCCCCACCTTAAAAAGCTCTTGTCCCTTGAATTTCAAGACATCATTGTCTTCACATCTTCTCTAATTTTAGTTCTGATCTTTTCCTTTTCCATGTAAAGAAAAAAAGAACTGGGTTCATACTACCCTTGCTTACCATTCTAAATTTCTCTTTTGGGGTCAGTCCTGTTTTCTTTTAATTCTGTGATCACCCAAGGACAATACACTGATGACTGGTTCATCCGCCCCACACGGACTCTCCTCAGCTCCAAGCTCCAAACCCCTAGTCCCTGGATATTTCCACATCCTGTCTCTCAGGTAACTCAAGCTGAACTCACCCTGTATGTTCCCAAATTTTCCCACCTCCTGTCTTACCTGTCTTAAGAGCATTATCCAATTGCTCAAGCTAGAAATCCTGGGGTCACACTGACCACTCCCTTTCTCATAGCCTTGCTTCTCCCAAGTCCCATATTTTGTTATTAGAATATATTAGAATATATCTAGAATAAAAATCCCTTTCTGTCTGTTTGGGGGCTTCCCTGGTGGCTCAGATGGTAAAGAATCTGTCTTACATGCAGGAAACCTGAGTTATATCTCTGGGTCGGGAAGATCCTCTGGTGTGGGAAGTGGAACCACTCCAGCATTCTTGCCTGGGAAATGCCACGGGCAGAGGAGCCTGGTGGGCTGCAGTTCATGGGGCCGCAAAGAGTCGGACACAATGGAGCATGAATAGACATACATTCTTAGATTCATTAATTTTACAGTTTTCTAATTCATTATTTTCTGGTTTTACATGTCTCTTAACTATTCCCCTTCCGTATTCTTTATATTATGTTATTTCTGTCATCTTAGGTAATATATATTTAATTTGTTTGTTTAAATTTGTTCCTGTTTAATAATAGCACTCTCACTTGCATTTTGTCCCCTAGAGTCATGGGTGTTTTGGAAGTGGAGGAAATTGTCAAAACCATCTAATTCAAACCTCTTGTCTTCTGTGTTAAGAAGGCAAACAGACGTGTTTCACAGCCAGCTGCTTGCAGAAGCAAAATCTCAAACAATTTTTGTGATCCTCTTTTTCCACTCCACCACCCACCCTGGCTGCTTAACCAAAAAAAAAAAAAAAAAAAAAGAGAGAGAGAAAGAGAGAATATAGTAAAGAGAGATCATTTCTCGTGGGAATGTGACCTGTCTACAGCTTGAGCAACCTCTCAAAAGGCCAGGACTTAATGTAGCCAGCTAAGGGCTTTCTGAGCACTGTTTTGTTTTGTTTTGTTTTTTTCTGTCTCTGGGACAGAGGTTAGTTTGTGTTGACACAAGCTGTGTAAATAAACCCATAGATTCAGGCAGGGTGCAGGACCTGTAGAGGGTGGCTTTGGGACTAGAGTTCAGACCCCTGGAGCTGCACCTGTCCTAAAGGAGCTCACGTCCCTTTAACTGCTGGCTCCCAACCAGACCTCCCGGTTGAGAGAGCCTGTCTCTTCCCACTCTGTTCCAGTCTGACCGCATCCCCCACCCCAGCCCATTGTTCCAGCCTCCTGACTGAGCCACCTGGGAGGACTGTCATCTCATTGAATGATATGTCCCAGGCTAGTCAGCTCAGCAGCGGGGGCAGGGAGAGGAGAAGAGCAAATGGAACAAGAGCAGTTTGACTGCGGAAGCGTCTGGCCTGTATGCCGCTGTGCTCCCTCCGTTATCCTCCTTTCTTGCCCTGACTTGTATTAGTGAATGTGGAGGGATGGGGCAAGAGGCTTCCAGGTGGCTCAGTGGTAAAGAATGTGCCTGCAATGCTGGAGACCGGGGTTCGATTCCTAGGTCAGGAAGATGCCCTGGAGGAGGACATGGCAACCCACTCCAGGATTCTTGCCTGGAGAATCCCATGGACAGAAGAGCCTGGTGGGCTGCATGCAGTCCATGGGATCCCAAAGCTTTGGATACGATTGAGCGACTAAACAGCCACAGTAACAAGGATGGGGCAGAAAGCAAAGTGGTGTAGACCGGGATTTGAAAATGAGTGTTCCTTCCTTTGTACTTACAAAGGCTTATGAAAGTTCATTGCTTTCATTTAACACTGGATATTGGTGACCTTTTGAGAACGAAGATGTAAAAAGATGGATGTGTGTGTATACACATGTATGTATACATACATATGTGTGTGTATATATATATATATATATATATATATGCACATACATTTTACACACCTAGAAGAGTCTGAAACTCACAGAAATCTTGTGATGAAGCATCTCTATGTAAAGTGCTGGATGTTTTTGCCATGGGAATAATTTTACTCCTTTACTCCCCTCCCCCTTTTTCCTACTCAAGGCTTCTCCTGGCTGTTCTTTACAATAGCCAGACAGTCCATAAGGTCAGGTAGAGTTGTTCTCTTTGGTTCATTAAATTGTAATTCCTTAAGCTCAGGAATTTTTTTATTCTTTATTCCTACCTTCCACCCCTGGGTACATAAAAGAGCTCAGTAAATATGGTGATGCATTGAATGGGATGGGGCCATAGCATCTGTCAGCCCTTGGTGGGTATACTATTTGTACCTCCACCAGCCCCGGGGTATGTTCAGAGACCAGTGTTTCCAGAAGGGGATTGAGGTTCACAAGGAGACGCCATTCACGGTGGCAGACAGTAGAGCCAGGCCCCCACCCTTCCAGTCCATATATTAATATGCATAAGCTAGAAAATGGTACAGATGAACTTATTTGCAGGGCAGAAATAGAGATGCAGACGTGGGAAACAGATGTAGACACAGTGGGGAAGGAGAGGGTGGGACAAGTTGAGAGAGTAGCGTTGACATACATACCCTACTACGTGTAAAATAAGTAACTTGTAGGAAGCTACAGCATAGCACAGAAGCTCAGCTCGGTGCTCTGTGATGACCTGGAGGAGTGGAATGCGGGTGGGTCAATGGGAGGGAGGCTCAAGAGGGAAGGGATATATGTGGACATACAGCCGGTTCACGCTGTTGTCCAGCAGAAACTGACATTACATTGTACAGCAATTTATCCCCCACTTAAAAAATAAAAATTAAAAATCAAGAAAAAGCTTTACCCTTCTGCCTTCCTGCCTCTTCCCTTGGAATGGGGCTGCTGTCCTTGCCAAAATCTATTGTGTATCATTTAGATTCTAAATTAAGTATCAATTAAACAAATTAGCACTAGAATTCTCTTCCCTTCTTTCTTTTTCGGTATAACTTTTAAAAAAATAACTTTTTTGTAATTTTTTTTTTTTTTTGCACTCCTTTGAAACTTAACCAAAACAATTGTTTTATGGTCAGGTTTACACCATTCGTGAATCAAGAAAATCAACCTGGGAAGTTTAGAGTCTGGTTTTCAGGCCTTATCCTAACACATCAGCCTTTTACCTACATATTTCAGTGGGTGTTGACCTCATTTTCCTTTTTCTAACTTCCTTTCTTCCGCTGATGTCAGCTAGTTAGGTATTTGTATTTAAGTGTATGAAAATAAAATCCTGCAGCCCTAAATTGCTTCTAGAAGCTGCAAGAAGTCAGGAGACACAGTTCTCCTGGAACCCACTCTGCCCTCTACTCTTACCCCTGGAAGCCTGACTTAGGTGACCCCAATAAGTCAGAAGGGTGACACAGCCCAGGGAACAAAGATGTGTAAGAAGTGAGTTACATGCCAGCAAGGGAGAAGGATGCATCGGCAGATCATAATAAAACAGTGTCAGAAAGGCGGTGGGAAGTGTGAGGGAGCTAGGAGCTCAGAGGTGCAACTTAAGTAGCTGGGAAAAGCCAGAAACAGTTTCTTTCTTCCTTTATTCCCCCGTTGTTTATTTATTTGGCTGCATTGGGTCTCAGTTGTGGCACATGGGCTTAGTTGCCCCACGACATGTGGGACCTTAGTTCCCCGACCAGGGATCAAACCTGCGTCCCTGCATTGGAACGCGGATCCTTAACCACTGGACCGCCAGGGAGGTCCCCAGAAATAGTTTCTTAATGGAGCCTGGGGAATTGGGGGCAGAGTAGGAGAGAAGTGGTGCCAGAAAGGGCGAAGGGAATTAAGGGATAAGGAGAGGGTGAGAAAAGGACCCCAGGAGAAGACAGCAACAAGAACTAGGACATTAACTGAGAGACGGCTGGGAGTGGGGACTGGTCAGGATGTCACCACGTGCAGCTGAGCATTGCTGAACAGGCCAGTGCGAAGAAGGCCGACATAAGAGGTGAGTGTAAGGAAGTGAACTGGCCCCAGGTCGTGGAGCGAAGGGTTAAAGATGCCAAGGTATTGAGATGGAGCCGTCATTGGCTTTCCACCTATAGACCCAGGAAGCCATTAGGACAAGTCTAGGCAAGAGTTAATGGAGGCCTGCACTGGCACAATGTTGACAGGAATAGAGGAAGCGACGAATTCAAAGAGGCAAAATTGGCAGCACCGGCTAAGTGCTCTATGTGGTGTCAGGGAGAGGAGGGAATTTAGAATGATTCCTAAGTTAGAAACTCAAGTGGTCAAGAAAATGCAGGATGGGTAGCAATTTAGAGACCATGATGATTTCAGGGCTGGACCTGTTGAGCCTTGAGTGATCTTGAATACCCAGATGGAACTGAACATCAGTAGTTGGATATGAGCCCAGTGATGAGGTGGTAGCTCACGTGCGTGCCATGTCACTTCAGTCCTGTCTGACTCTTTGTGACCCCCATGAACTGTAGCCAGCCAGGCTGCTCTGTCCATGGGATTCTCTAAACAAGAATACTGGAGTGGGTTGCCATGCCCTCCTCCAGGGGATCTTTCTGACCCAGAATTTGAACCTGTGTCCCTTACATCTCCTGCATTGGCAGACGGGTTCTTTACCACTAGCGCCACCGGGTAGCATAGGTCTGAGGATTTTATGTATCTGAAGAGCACACTGCCAGTACTTGAGAAGGAGACCGCAGGGTGATGAGATGTCACCCCTCAGTTAATAGCACCTGCCTGAAAATCCCCTGTGACTCAGGGGGAAAGAATCCACCTTCGGTGCAGGAGACAAGGAGAGGCGGGTTCGATCCCTGGGATGGGAGGATCCCCCTGGAGGAGGACGTGGCAACCCACTCCAGTATTCTTTTCTGGAGAATCTGATGGACAGAGGAGCCTGGCGGGCTACAGTCCACGGAGTCACAAAGAGTCAGACACGACTGAACGATTGAGCACAAGGCATGCACAAAATCCCAGGCTGCTTAGAGATATAGATAAAGATACAGACGTGTGCACAGATACGCTCATGTCTTCTTCTGCTCCCCTCCCCCACTGAGGATTAGTAAAATAGTAAATCTTCTGTGAAGCATGGCATCAGAAGAAACGTTCTCAAGGAATGTAGACAAAACAACATTAACCAAAACCATATACCTCCTCCAAAAAAAGAGCAGTGCATGTAGAAAATTACAGCTTTTATCCATGTCAAGGAAGAGCGTTTGACAGCTACAGGATGTGAGAAGAAGATGCAAATGACTAACTGGTTTGGGGAAAAAGAATGTTCACACAGAGTCACAAGAGAACCACTTACATCTTCAGTATCCAATAAAGTCACCATTAATACTCCAGCCCACTCACCCTAATAGTGTGTTTAACGTGATCACCTAGTCTCTGTCCCCCAACACCCCCCCCCCCCAAACCCCTAATAAACTGTACAAAATACTGCTGATTTTTAGATCTGGGCATTCACTGAAGACATTTTGGTATTTCAAGGTGGAAGTTAAATTGTAGATGTTTTCTAGGGAATAAAAGCTTCATATGTGTATCTCTGTAGGAGCTTCCCAGGTGGCTCAGTGGTGAAGAATCTGCCTGCCATTGCAGGAGATGCAGGAAATGCAGGTTCGATCCCTGGGTCAGGAAGATCCCCTGGAGAAGGAAATGGCAACCTGCTCCAGTATTCTTGCCTGGAGAATTCCATGAACAGAGGAGCCTGGCGGGCTACCATCCATGGGGTCACAAAGAGTTGGACACAACTGAGCATGTACCCACTCACATATATAGTATAATATGTACAGCTGGCCCTGCATATCCACGGGTTCTGCTTTCTTGAATTAAGCCAACTGCGACACTTTACGAAAGAGGCTTGAGCATCTGTTGATTTTGATATCCACTTTTGGGATCCTGGAACCACTGCCCCTCAGATACTGAGGATGACCTTCTCAGTATTATCTTTAGTATTACCTTGCTAAATGACATCTCAGTGCAGGGAACTCGTTTTGAGTGATTTAAAGAATTTTATTTCTCATGGTTCCTCTCCTGGAATGGGAAAGAAATAAACATTTGTAATAGTTGATTAATAGTCTGTCATTTTTTCAAGTCTGAATTACACAAGAATTCCATGCTAGTTTCTACAAAACCCTAAAATTTTTCAGAATTCGTAAACATTTCGTTACTGTAGGAATCCTATCTCAATGTAGAAAATGGAAATGAGGGAAACCACAGTTATAAACAGTGGCTTGTTGATCAGCACTAAATAAAAATAAAGGTTTGACAAAAATAGAGACATGAAAGCTGGAGCTGAGGCAGTGGGTCATTTTTGAGAATTTCAGAAGAATTATTGTGGAAAAATGGAAAACCACAAAACAGCTTTTTTAAAATTACTAGTCAAGCCTCTGCTACATCCCTGTAAAGACTGAAATGAAAGCACAGGCAGTCACAGATGGAAAAAAACTGACCTCCCTAATAGGGCAGCATTTCATCAAGGTGGTGTGATAACTGATCCTTTGTGGAGAAACTTGTTCAACAACAAGAAAAATACAGGTTTGTGTGTAACAGAGTAACTACCGACTGAGTGAGAACACTGCTGAGTTTCAGTTATTTTCTGTCTACTTTGAGGACAATCTGTAGAAAAATATAATGATATTTTGACTTCCCTTGCCCCCTTCCAACAGTTGGTGTGTGTTAGAAGAGTAAAACCTCCTTTCTTTCGTTGCCTGGATAAATTATAATTATAAGGATACTTCTGTGGCTTGTACTGGATTTCTGAGTCTGAGTTAAATTATTTGAAGTTACTTTTCTCTGGTCCATCTTTTTCAGCACAAGCAACAGTAGTTGGTTTTGTATTGATTGCTTCGCACTGAGATCTGTTCTCCTAGTAGGGGAGGGCGGACCTGGCAAACAGCCTGCAAAGATGTAAAGCTTGTTCCTTTCTTCTCTGTGGCCTGTCACAAGGCCCAAAGAGGCCTTAGCAAATGGCCTTTTGTTTTGCACATCATGAGGGCTTGAAGGATACTAATAATTGTTACCGAGAAAACAAGGGGAAAGAAAGTTTTCAATTTGACCACTTTTGGAAAAATGCCAGTTAAACAGAGTTAAGTGGGGTTGGTTCTTTGCTGCAATATTCGAGTCTAAGATGTGGACTCTTGCATGGTGACTCTCCAAGAGAGGACAGTTGTTGGCAGAACTTCCTAGATGTTTCTCATCTGGACACAGCTCTGTCACTAGAGCTTTCACAGAACCGCTCTTTGAAAATGATGGTTTAAGGCACTGACTCAAGTTCTGTGAAGACTGACCATGTGGCCCAGGGAAGGGGGTTAAACCAGAGGCCTCAATTGAGTAATAGTTTTGGTTTCTTTGGCCTATGTCCTGTCTTTAAAAACCTGAAGTCAGGGACTTCCCTGGTGGTCTAGTGGTTAAGACCCTGAGCTTTCAGTGTAGGGGGTTCTGGCTTGAGTTCAGTCCCTGGTCAGAGAGCTAAGATCCCGCCCGCATGCTGCACGGTATGGCCAAAAGCCTCCCCACAAAACCAGAAAAACAAAAGCCTGAAGCCAGCATTTATAAATCAGGCTTGTTGTTCAGTTGCTAAGTCATGTCCTACTCTTTGGGGCCTCGTGGACTGCAGCACATCAGGCTTTCTTGTCCTTCACTACCTCCCAGAGTTTGCTCAAACTCATGTCTATTGAGTTGATGATGCCATCCAACCATCTCCTCACCCCTTTCTCCTCCTGCCCTCAATCTTTCCCAGCATCAGGATCTTTTCCAGTGAGTCAGCTGTTCTCATCAGGTGGCCAAAGGACTGGAGCTTCAGCTTCAGCATCAGTCCTTTCAATGAATATTCAGGGTTGATTTCCTTTAAGATTGACTGGTTTGACCTCCTTGCAGTCTAAGGAACTCTCAAGAGTCTTCTCCAACACCACAAAAATCAGGGTTTCTAACTTTTCTTGGAAAATCAGAGGATGAAGCACATCTAATCTTTGGTCCTCCACAAGCACTGGTCCACTGGACTTGAGAAGCCGCTGCCCGGTAGGGGAGAGATGTTCACTCATTTTTCAGTGTCTACCCACCGCATTTCAGTACATATGACAGCCCGGCTCATTGGTCTCCCTTGGGTGGCTTCAGACACACTGTCCCCTCCAGTCACATGGTACCCCCTCACGGATGAGAAGGGGCTCTGAGGTTGAATCTGGGCAGGTGGGAGATGGTAAGACAAAGCCTGGAATCTGGAACCAAAAATGCCAAAATGTTGACAGTGGTTGTCTTTTATTTATTACTTTTTTGTGCTTTCCAGAAACTCTGCAACAAACATTTCCTTTGTAATTAAAAAAAAAAAAAGAATTTAGAAAAACAGCTAGAAAGAATCTGAAATAGGAAATTTTTTTTTTAGACTTAGCTACTATGAAAATATCTGCCTTCCTTTCAATCCTAATTACTAATAGTGCTTATAAAACCAGCAACAGAACCATGAACTTGTGCAAGAAACCAAAAATAGGTCTGCTTCAAGAGTTGTCTTAAGATCTTGTGTTTTAGCTATTCATCCTGAGTTAATAATATAAATCTCCAGCTATGTTTTATGGAGGCAGAGTTGAAAGATGTTGGTTCGGCTTATGTGAAGTTTAGTTTCTGATACTTGAACCTTTCCTAGCTTCGAGAATATGATATAAATTAAATCACCTTTTATTTAGAAAATGATAAAAAATAAATAAATAGAAGAACAGATAGATAGATCTTTCTGAGATGATTTGGAGGCCTAAGAGAATTGAAAATTTGAGGCCCACCTTACCGGTGAAGACAGGAGGAGAAGGGGATGACAGAGGATGAGATGGTGGGATGACATCACTGACTCAATGGACATGAGTTTTAGCAAACTCCAGGAGATGGTGAAGGACAGGGAAGTCTGGCATGCTGCAGTCCATGGGGTTTCAAAGAGTCGGGCATAACTTAGCGACTGAACAACAATTACGAGTGAAGGTAGTTCCAAGTTTTCATACAGTTTCCTCGAAGCTGGCTAGGACTCAACAGTGAGTAAACAAACATGACACATGTTTAAATCTTGTGTGAAACAGACGTTTGGAACCCAAAGTTGGAATTTAATTTCTGGAGAAAGGAAATAAAATGGTGGCTCCTTTCAACACCTGAGGGAGAGATACTGGAAGGACACCATTTGAAATTGCTCATTTGATTCATTTGCTCTTTCTTGGTTATTAAAAAAAAAAAAGACCAAGAAATGAGGGTAGAGCAAAGGAGATGCTTTGTGGATAAGGATAAGACACCAGGGAGAGGGAAGACAGAATCAAAAGAGAAGAGCCTGGAGATAGTTGGGAAACAAAGAATCATAGGGGAAATTATATGTTAGAGAGTTTAGTATTAAAGGAAGACTAGGCATTGTTGTAATTATTTACTAATGCAGTTTCTCAAGGGACTTACCTAGTGGCTCCCGAGATAAAGAATCTGCCTGCAAGGAGGGAGATCCAGGAAAATCCCCTGGAGAAGGAAATGGCAACCCACTCCAGTGTTCTTGCCTAGGAAATCCCATGGACAGAGGGGCCTGGCAGTTTCTTGCCCCCTCTTTTGTTCATTTTTAACTTTTCTAAAGTGCTAAAATTTTTAAATTAGAGTATAATTGCTTCAGGGTTTTATTAGTTTCTACCGTACAACAGTGTGAATCAGTTTATATATATATATATGCCCTTGCTCTTGAGTCTTTCTCTCAGACTGAGAGAAAATCTTTGTAAACAAAGCAACTGACAAAGGATTAATCTCCAAAATATACAAGTAGCTCATGCAACTCAATATAAAAAACAAAAAAAAAACAAAACAACTCAATCAAAAAAATGGTCGAAACACCTAAACAGATATTTCTCCCAAGGAAGACATAGAGACGGCCAGCAAATACATGAAAAGATGCTCAACATTGCTCATTATTAGAGAAATGCAAATCAAAACTACAATGACATATTACCTTACATCGGTCATAATGACCATCATCAAAAAATCTACAAACAATAAATGCTGGAGAGGATGTGAAGAAAAGAGAACCCTCTTGCATCTTGCACTGTTCTTGGCCCCTCTTAAAGAGTTTCCTCCTCTGTAAAGTGAAAACAGTGGTAGTACCACACTCATGAGGGCCAACAAAATACTACAGGAGAAATACTTAGACAGGACATGACTAGGAGAATACATAATAAAGACTATTATCAGCATTAGATTAAAAGAAAATGTTTGCTGCTGTTTTTTATTGACTCCCAGTTTTATTGGGTTGTGATAAAAGGATATCTCATAGAGTATGATGAAAAGCAAACTAGTATTTTGAGTTTTGTATCATGGCCTTGTACATGGTCCATACTGGAGTGGGTTACCATTCCCTTTTCCCAGGGATCTTCTCAACCCAGGGATTGAAACCAGGTCTCCTCCATTGCAGGCAGATTATTTACTGTTTGAACCACCAGCAAAGCCCATCATTTTTTTAGATGTCCTAAATAAATTTAAGACATTATTTTGGGGTAGAGAATTCTCTGTCCACTGGATCAGACTTTTATTTTTTATTTATTTATTTATTTTTTTATACCAGCTTGTCCCACTTTTAGTTCAGATACACTATATATTTTTTTTCAATTATTTTTATTAGTTGGAGGCTAATTACTTCACAACATTGCAGTGGGTTTTGTCATACATTGACATGAATCAGCCATGGAGTTACATGTATTCCCCATCCCGATCCCCCCTCCCACCTCCCTCTCCACCCGATTCCTCTGGGTCTTCCCGGTGCACCAGGCCCAAGCACTGGTCTCATGCATCCCACCTGGGCTGGTGATCTGTTTCACTATAGATAATATACATGCTGTTCTCTCGAAACATCCCACCCTCGCCTTCTCCCACAGAGTCCAAAAGTCTGTTCTGTACATCTCTGTTTCTTTTTCTGTTTTGCATATAGGGTTATCATTACCATCTTTCTAAATTCCATATATATGTGTTAGTATGCTGTAATGTTCTTTATCTTTCTGGCTTACTTCACTCTGTATAAGGGGCTCCAGTTTCATCCATCTCATTAGAACTGATTCAAATGAATTCTTTTTAACGTCTGAGTAATATTCCATGGTGTATATGTACCAGAGCTTCCTTATCCATTCGTCTGCTGATGGGCATCTAGGTTGCTTCCATGTCCTGGCTATTATAAACAGTGCTGCGATGAACATTGGGGTGCACGTGTCTCTTTCAGCTCTGGTTTCCTCAGTGTGTATGCCTAGGAGTGGTATTGCTGGGTCATATGGCAGTTCTATATCCAGTTTTTTAAGAAATCTCCACACTGTTTTCCATAGTGGCTGTACTAGTTTGCATTCCCACCAACAGTGTAAGAGGGTTCCCTTTTCTCCACACCCTCTCCACTCATTTATTGCTTGTAGACTTTTGGATAGCAGCCATCCTGACTGGCGTGTAATGGTACCTCATTGTAGTTTTGATTTGCATTTCTCTGATAATGAGTGATATTGAGCATCTTTTCATGTGTTTGTTAGCCATCTGTATGTCTTCTTTGGAGAAGTGTCTGTTTAGTTCTTTGGCCCATTTTTCGATTGGGTCATTTATTTTTCTGGAATTGAGCTTCAGGAGTTGCTTGTATATTTTTGAGATTAATCCTTTGTCTGTTGCTTCATTTGCTATTATTTTCTCCCAATCTGAGGGCTGTCTTTTCACCTTACTTATAGTTTCCTTTGTAGTGCAAAAGCTTTTAAGTTTCATTAGGTCCCATTTGTTTAGTTTTGCTTTTATTTCCAATATTCTGGGAGGTGGGTCATAGAGGATCCTGCTGTGATTCATGTCGGAGAGTGTTTTGCCTATGTTCTCCTCTAGGAGTTTTATAGTTTCTGGTCTTACATTTAGATCTTTAATCCATTTTGAGTTTATTTTTGTGTATGGTGTTAGAAAGTGTTCTAGTTTCATTCTTTTACAAGTGGTTGACCAGTTTTCCCAGCACCACTTGTTAAAGAGGTTGTCTTTTTTCCATTGTATATCCTTGCCTCCTTTGTCAAAGATAAGGTGTCCATAGGTACGTGGATTTATCTCTGGGCTTTCTATTCTGTTCCATTGGTCTATATTTCTGTCTTTGTGCCAGTACCATACTGTCTTGATGACTGTGGCTTTGTAGTATAGTCTGAAGTCAGGCAGGTTGATTCCTCCAGTTCCATTCTTCTTTCTCAAGATTACTTTGGCTATTCGAGGTTTTTTGTATTTCCATACAAATTGTGAAATTACTTGTTCTAGTTCTGTGAAAAATACCATTGGTAGCTTGATAGGGATTGCATTGAATCTATAGATTGCTTTGGGTAGAATAGCCATTTTGACAATATTGATTCTTCCAATCCATGAACACGGTATGTTTCTCCATCTGTTTGTGTCCTCTTTGACTTCTTTCATCAGTGTTTTATAGTTTTCTATGTATAGGTCTTTTGTTTCTTTAGGTAGATGTACTCCTAAGTATTTTATTCTTTTTGTTGCAATGGTGAATGGGATTGTTTCCTTAATTTCTCTTTCTGTTTTTTCATTGTTAGTGTATAGGAATGCAAGGGATTTCTGTGTGTTAATTTTATATCCTGCAACTTTACTGTATTCATTGATTAGCTCTAGTAATTTTCTGGTAGAGTCTTTAGGGTTTTCTATGTAGAGGATCATGTCATCTGCAAACAGCAAGAGTTTCACTTCTTCTTTTCCTATCTGGATTCCTTTTACTTCTTTTTCTGCTCTGATTGCTGTGGCCAAAACTTCCAACACTATGTTGAATAGTAGTGGTGAGAGTGGGCACCCTTGTGGATCAGACTTTTAAATTATGATATTTAAATCTGCGTTCTTGCTAGTTTTTTTTTTTTTGGTCTGCTTAATATCAGTTTCTGAGAGACCTCATTTTTTACTTTTGTTTGCATAAGAAGCAATGAGGTTGTTTTTTAAATGCTGACCGTATAAAACTATTCGGGATTTAAATGGCGTGAATTATTAAGTTTTTCTATTGCACAGGAGACAACTCATTGAAAAAGACCCTGATGATGGGAAAGATTGAGGACAAGAGGAAAAGGGGGCAACAGAGGATGAGATGGTTGGATGGTATCACTGACTCAGTGGATGAGTTTGAGCAAGCTCTGGGAGATGGTGAAGGACAGGGAAGCTTGGTATACTGCAGTGCATGAGATTGCAAAGAGTTGGAAATGACTTAGCAACTGAAAAATAACACCTGAATTTGTACAGAAGAGCTAGTTCAGTGACTATGACATTTCACATTTTTTCATTAAATGGGTGATGTCACCTGAATGATCAGTGCAGTGTTGGATCCAGCTACAAAGCCAGTGTAGGCACTCATGCTTCCACTTAAGTCTGGAAGGTTCCCACAGGATAGTCCCAAGAATGTCAGCATTGTCTGAAATTGAGGGAAGTCTTCAGACCAGCAGGGGCTTCCCTGGTGGCTCAGCTGGTAAAGAATCTGCCAGCAATGCAGGAGACCCTGGTTCAATTCCTGGATTGGAAAGATCCTCTGGAGAAGGGATAGGATACCCACTCCAGTATTCTTGGGCTTCCCTTGTGGCTGAGCTGGTAAAGGATCTGTGTTCGATCCCTGGATTGGAAAGATCCCATGGAGAAGGGAAAGGCTACCCACTCCAGTATTCTGGCCTGGAGAATTCCTAGTATAGTCCATGAGTCGGACACGACTGAGTGACTTTCATTCACTTTCAGACCAGCTCATTTCATCCGCCCTCAGCGTCCAGCAGAGCTACACCCAAGTCACTTAAGATAACCCTTGTTTATCTTAATCTTGAAGTTCTTTGGCCTAAAAGATTTCACACTTTTTCTTGGTAGCTTGTAAGGAAACTTCCTCTTACGACACGCCTTCTTTTTTTTTTTTTTTCAATTGCAGTCTTTTACTCATTTACTTGTTTGTTCATTCTGTAGTATTTATTGAGCACCTTCTCTGGGCAACTCACAGTGAATGTGTTACATGGGATTGTCAGATAGGTGTCTTTCAGGCATTCTTGAAGCTTTGCAGTGAAGACATGATTCAGGATAAGAAAATTCTTAAGTGAAAAGGACTCACATAACTCTTGAGTCCGTGTGTATTTTTTACTCCCTCTTGAGGCAGATGACATGAGTTTCAGTAAACTCTGGGAGTTGGTGATGGACAGGGAGGCCTGGCATGCTGTAGTTCATGGGATCTCAAAGAGTTGGACATGACTGAGTGACTGAACTGAACTGAGGCAGATGATGCAATCAGAATTTTTTCCACTTTTATTGATTAATTTTATTAACCGAAGCCCAGAATGTGTCTGAATCTTGGTTGAATGCACTGGGGGAGAGGTATAACTTTGCCTTTTTAAAAAAAAGTTGTATTGAGGTATAATTGACTTATAATAAATTGCTCCTGTGTGTGTGTGTGTGTGTGTGTGTGTGTGTATACTGTGTGCTCAGTTGAGTCTGACTCTTTGTGACCCCCTGGACTGTAGCCCCCCAGGCTTCTCTGTCCATGGGATTTCTCCAGGGTAGAATACTGGAGTGGGTAGCCATTCCCTTCACCAGAAGATTTTCCTGAGCCAGGGATCAAACCCACATCTCCTGCATTGGCAGGAGGATTCTTTACCACTGAGCCACCTGGGAAACCTATCATACTTAAAAGTACAGAGTTTGATTCCTTTTGACAAATGTGTACACCACCCGCCGTTTCAGATCTAGCACACCACGGAGAAGTTTGAGGTGGAGCTTGAACTTAACGTCCTCGACACGCAGACGAAAGTTACAGTTGGGGCTGAGGCCTTGGCTGAGCACCCCCGGGTGACAGCAGACACTTGTCAACCTGCTTTTAGCAACCGCATTTCCGAGGTTACACCATCTAGTATTTGGACAAAATACTTTAAACGCTTCAATTCTTTTATGCAAATTTCAGCTCAATTCCTCAAACAGAACAAATTAGCTACCCATCCTTCCTCTCGAAGACTGTGTGGGTGTGTTGGGGGCAAGGAGAGAGATTTGTTTATGTTGTCCTCTCACCAAAGAACTCCTCAACAAGCCCAGAAAAACGTGCCCTTAAGCCCTACCTTCATTTGAGAACAGTCCAGGCAATTATTCTGGCATTTTGCTGAGACTTGCAAAATTGAACAAAGAGGAATGCAAGTGCAAATGAAGTTGGATTTCAAGCCAGTAAGAGCTGGTTTGAAAGCTTTTTAAAAAAAGGTACAGCCTGGATGACATTAAAAACTTGGGTAAGAGTCTACTTCCACAAGCCTGTGTATCATAGATTCTGGAATAAATAAAGATGGTTCAGGAGAAGGGTTACTTACTGGAGCCAGATTTATTTTAATATCTTTTTAAATTTTGATCGGAATTACCAAAGTGTTTGGAAGTGTTGGAGTCAGTTTTTTAGTACTGATTTTTTTTTAAGGGGATTGTCTTCTATATGTCTGATTTGTGGTGGTGTTTAGAAATACATACAATAATGGCAGCTTACAGTTTTTCCTTCTGTTCCCTATCTGCTAGGATTGCTCCGTCTCACTTTTCGCATGTCTGTCAGGCCCCAGTGTGGGTGCAGGATTGTGTGGGCATTTGCTGTGATGTCACATCTGAGTGCCTTTGCCCTAGTTCCCCCATCTTCACTGTGAACTCGCTCCTTCTCCCCTGAAAACCCTTCCCTTCCCAGGCCTCTCCCCGCCAGAAAGAGCTGACAAAGTAGCTTTCTTTACCTCACCTCTGCACAGAGTAATCATTCTGTGTGTTATAGGTCTGCTCCCTTCCTAGATGCCGAGCTTCTTGAGGGCAGAGACCTTCCACTTCTCATGGTGTCAGGCACATTGTTTAGTTGTTAAGTTGTGTCTGACTCTTTGCAACCGCATGGGCTATATAGCCCACCAGGCCCCTCCATCCATGGGATTTCCCAGGCAAGAATACTGGAGTGGGATTTCCTTCTTCAGGGCATCCTCTCAGACCAGGGATCAAGCACAGAGTAGATGCTCAATCAGTGGGCTGGCCAAAGAAAAGGGGAGAGCGAAGGAGGGAAGAACTTCTAAGGAGCCCTGAAAGAATCCAAGCAGAAGGGATCTGAGAGGTAGGATGAAAAACAAGAGATATTGATGTTGAGGACACCAAGGGAGCAGAGAATCGGAAGAGGGAAAGGCTGGCCATTAGTGTTAATTTGCCAGGGACAGCCAATGAGATAAGTACTGAAAACCTCCATTGTATTTTTAGGAACTGAGGGAAGATTTCTTCCGCCATAGTCACACCCTGGATAATACTGCAGGTGTGTTAACATCACCAGGCAGAGATGTGTCGACAGTGAGAGGCAGCAGGTGACCTCTCAGAGGGATGTGTCGGTGGAGCTTGGCTTGGTGATATATTCTTCATCCTGATATTCTGTACAATGATTTTTTTCCTGGTGTCAAACCCACTGAATAATGGGTCCTCTCAGCTTACAAACTGAATAGAGAGCTCAAAAATTCAGAAATATTTGCAGGATATAAAATTGAGAGATTGAGTCAGACTGAGATTTGGGAGTTTATTGGGTGAATCTTAACAGGCCTAAAATCCTAGTGGATCATTTCTCAGAAGGTGATAATGAGCAAGATGGTGACAGTTATAAAATTGTACAGTTCTCGACTTGCCTTTTTCTCAAAAACTCGAATAATTTAGATTTTTAAAAATGACCAAAATTCACTTTAAAATTCTCTTTTAAAACTACCAAAATTCACAAGGAAATTATAGCCATAAAGTGAGGAAATAAATGTTTTTCTATGGAATATTTGAACACTCAAAGAGAAAGAAGACAATGTCTTGTTAGCAGGAAGAATAAAATGTTCATGAGATGGTAACATCATTTCATAAAAAAATACACAGCTTCTTGAAGGATAAGAAATAAGAATAATTCAAAGAAGATGAATATATTGGATTTTTAGGAGAATGGAAACCTTTAAAGCATCATGGTTATTAAAAGTATAGGAATAGAAGATGTCCAATTATATATTTTAAATTACTTAATTACACTCTAAGATTTCTTTTAGCTCAGAGCCCAATATCATCATCATTCTTTGAACCACTTGAAAAAAATGAAATTCCACTTGTGACTGTTACCATGAAGAAGGAGAGATGGACTTAACATCACAGCCTGTGAATATTCTCCTTTAGCTCAAACCAAGCTGAATTCTTTGTGGCTGATTATCATTCATCTTGTCAGCCAATTTAAATATTTTGAAAGGAAAGTTTACTTTTTCATGTTCACAAATTTAATACTATTTTAAAATAAAAATTGGCCCTTTTATCATTATCCTAAAATTTGAATAATAGCACATTTAAGCTGTTCTCACTTTTCTCTTTAAGAAAACATATTAAATGACTAGAGTCATTTCTCTTTTTATTCCCAATGAGTGGAGAATAGTTGGGCACGAGAGGGGTTACACTGAGAATATCTGGAACCCTCGAACCCTCTCTAACATCATTTTATTTTTAGAAGATCAGGAGATGAGGAACACCTTCAAGTGGGGTGGGATTTTTCCCCCTAATTATGATTTAAATCTCAGGAAAATGTAATACATTTATCTAAAATGCATTTTAATATGCAAAGTCTCAACATGAATACATTTTACTAAAGCAAGAATCTGAATTCTCCTTCTGTTTTTTCTTACTACCATTCCATGGATCTTACAGATGTCCTGACAGCTGGGTTATGGGGGAGCGGGTGGAGGGTTTGGGGGGGTGGGGTGAGGTCAGCCAGACCCCTCCTCCCTCACTCAGTGGCGCAGTAGAAATCTGCCTAAAACCTAGACTTGAGTTAGGAAGGTAGAGAAAGACTTTAGAGTTCTTTCAGATTTCATGTATACATTTAAGAATGAAGCATGGCGTGCTTTTGAGTGTGTGGTAGTTTTTGTTTTGTTCTCTTCAGTATGGTGTAGCTTAAAGCATGGACTTGGGCAGAAGTGTTGGAGGCAGGTCAAATCTGTGTTCTGCTCTCCTGTCCCCCGGTTCCCTGGCATTTGGCAGCCTCGGTGTGCTTGTCTGTGGAGCAGGGGGATTAGGAGGGATCCGTGAGGTGAAGCATGTCCAAAGCTTAGCGCAGAACCTGGCCGGTATTAAGTGTGCAATAACCACAGCTGTTGTTAACTGTGTTCCAGATGCCTGAGCTCTTAACCCCGTGTTGCAGCCAGGCTCTCCGCAGGCAGCCGTGCCTGTCCCACACTCTGTGTGATAATCACACCTTGCTTCTGAGGCTCCATTTCATTTCATCTGCACTCTTGTTCAGCCCCCTGAGGATACTGTGAATTGGGAAAGAGAGTCACTCAAAGCTCGACTTTCAGCTTGTCTTTGCTAGATTTCCCCCTGTTAACATCCAGTATTTTGTGCCCTAGGGCTCTACCCTGTTAGGGACTCAAAACTTAACCACTGTTCTCTAGATTTTTATTATGGAAATGTATTTTTTCTCCTATGAAATCGTTACCTCAAACTTTAAGTAATGCTTTACTTTTAATTTCTTTGCTGGAAAAAAATGTGTTTTCATTAAGCTAAGGGAGATTCAAGAAGTCTCATGGGCTTTTCAAAATAGTTTTGTACAAGCCACTCATTGTTTTGAAGTTTGTGGTATGTTCCAACTTGACAAAATAGTTTTAAGTCCTGCAAGGGAAATGGTGTATAATTAGTAAAATAACTTAATAATCTAATATGTAAACAGCTTGCTGGATTATAATTATAATTTATGGGTTATAGTGCAACCCTAATCTGGACACACTTCTTAAAAAAAAATACTTTTCTCTTCAGAAAATCTGTTGTAAAAAGAACTATTTGCTAAAAGGAGAAAAGAGAATGAAACTTATACTCAGGTGAAAAGACCCAGTTCCTAAATTCTATCAAATAATCTAACCTACTTGGTATACAGTAAACCAAAGGGCTTCCCAGGTGGCTTTAGTGGTAAAGAACCCACCTGCCAGCACAGGAGACATGAGAGACGTGGGTTCCATCCCTGGTTTAGGAAGATCCCCCGGAGGAGGGCTTGGCAACCCACTCCAGTATTCTTGCCTGAAGAATTCCACTGACAGAGCATCCTGGCCAGCTACAGTCCAGAGACTTGCAAATAGCCTCTTCACACGCATGCATACAAGCACAGACCAAAGTAAACAGTGATTTCTGAAACAACCTCTAAATCCCTTACAATGTTACGTATCTACTGATTCCAGGCACTGGGAAGAGAAAAGGCAGATTTTATCATCTTTATCTTCTGACTCACACTGCAGTCAGACAGAATATAAGGGGTGTGTGTGTGTGTGTGTGCGAGAGAGAGAGAGAGAGAGAGACGGAGGAGGAGCAGGGAAGAGGAGACCCAGCCCTGGGACATGAGAGGATAAATGATAGAATTATGAGTTCTGCCGAGTCAATTAGAGAAAAGAGGGCAGAACCTTTCCACACAAATAGAGCAAGGGGGAAGGGAACAAAGGATGTATGAATGCAAAGTCCGGAAGAGAGAGAAAGCAAGCATGGGACAGGTCGAGCTGGAATCTGGTGAAGGCTGCTTTTTCTCAGACCACCAAACCAGTTGACCATGTCAGTTGTGAGCCCGGCAGGATCCCGGCAGAGACCGCAGGGTCCTTTCCACTGGCTGAGTGGAGGGTGCCATCCGTGGTAGGTCACAGCTCACTGGCTAGACCTCTGACCTCACCTTGTCAGACAGCTGACCTTTCCCAGAAGCCATCTACCAGGTAGAGCGCAGGAGGGGAGGGGAGGGCGGGGGGCTGCCCTGGGTTCCCGGCACTGCTGCTCATGCCCACCCACCCCGGGTCCTTCCTGCTCATCGCAGCCATCTGTCATCTCCTCCGTCCAGCCCACTTCCAGTTGACTGCCTGCCAGATAAGGAATGTCATAAAGACAGAGGTTTGCTCTGCCTGTGTCGTGTGAGACAAAAAGGTAGGAGGGAATGTAAAAATGTTTCCCAAAGTTTCCCAAAAACTTCTATTAAAAAAAAAAATCTCCAAGAGTTCAGAAAACAACAATAATTAGGCTTGCGATTTGCATAGGTGTTCATTCTGAGAGAGTAAGTTGTGGTTGCTTTATGGCGTTGCAGCAATAAAACAGAGATTACGCTCAGTACTCCTCTGGCCCCTTTTATTACCCATGTGCCACAACTGTTGGCAGTCCTCAGTCTCCTGCACCTAATGATTTTTTAAATCTCTCCTCCCCTGTGCTCTTTACTGGGGATAGGAGGGGCAGCTTAGTAATTCTACACCTGTTCAAGTCCACGCCTATCAACTTGCTAAGCTTCCCAAACAAGTGTGGGGCAAAGCATGAGAACTCCTAAGTCTGGGGTGGAGACGGAGGTGGCTGCGCCTGGGTTTGGCTATTCAGAATTTTTTTGCCAGGAAAATCAAATGTATTTCCTACCATGGCGGTTGATGACAGTAATTTATATTCCAGGACGAAGAACAAACTAAATTCATCGCAAAATGATTATAAATCATCAAGACGGAGCAGCCTGCCACCTGAATTACTCATAGGAAATGATATTAAAGCAAGACTTCAAAGAAACTTTAGAAACTTGGAACCCATTCACCTGAGGCGCCCAAAAAAGAGACCATCCATATTTCCAGGTAGGATTTGTTTCAATTGATGCCTGCCGGTTAAAACAACAAGGATTGTATTTCGTTTCTAACGATCAGATGTGTTACATTTCAGATTAACTTGGGACATGTTTAAGAACTTGAGGCAGTAAAGTAAACATGTTTAATTGTAAAAAAAAAAAAAAAAAAATTTTCATCTGAAAGCACTCCCATCCTTTTTCTTTTCTTGATTTATTTTCATATCTTTAAGGGTCTGTAAATAAGGGTCTCTTTGACTTTAAGTATCTGTAAATAGGCGGCTATTCTGTCCGGCTGTGGAATCTGGGACCTGTTTTGCTTGCAGTGCTGGAGAATTCCATGCTGCATTTCATTTTCTGACATATTTTCTTTATTTTGCAAGATTATTGGATTGTTGAGTGAAGCTGATGTTTGTGTGCACCAGAAATTAACGCCATTAAATACTCGAATGCATGCTTCAAATTCCTGTCTTGCATCAGAGCCTAAAACCATTTGTAGTAAAGGGCTCGATTAAACAGTGTAGATGGTGGAGTGTACTGGAGCTCAGAAGACTCCCAGATTTCAATCTCGATAAAGAGACTCTGGTGGTGGCCTTAGGTGGCCAAGCCTGGTATTACAGGTGTGTAGATTGTGTAAGATGCCCGTGACAGTGAACTCTCGCTGAGGTATCACTGGTGCGTGATCCCTGGAGAGGATGAATTATTTAGTCAACTTATTTCAGTACTGTTTGCATTGGAATTTTCTGGAGAAACTGAAAGTGGCCTTTTGTTGTGATTTGATTGATCGGTTAGATTGATAAATTAGACTCAACTGCTGAAATCTAACTCTGTGATGATAGAAAATAAATAAGGAGAATTCATTCAAGCTTTCCTTCATCATAAAAATGAAACAGACCCCCCCTCACAGTCTCTGTACTGTTTTAGGAAATATTGAATAGCTAGGTGATGATTTAGAAATGTGGGCCACTAAGGCCACAAGCTAAAAACTTCAGTTCATAAGGAAGTTCTTGTGTTCATGAAGTTCTTGTGTCAGTGATGCTACCTTGGTGTGAAAATACTCTGCAGGAAAAAGCAAAGCCCAGGCTGCAGTGGGCCAGAGGTGTACGTGTGTGGGTGCGTTGGCAGGAGAAGGAAGGGGATGGTGTAAACAAGCCTGCGAGGAGGAGCATTTGAGTGTCTGAAGTATCTAAAAACACAGTAGCTTTCTGCCTGTTCTCTTTGATCTGAAAATAGTGAGGAGCCCAGACCTGCCTCACTCTCCTGAGCCTGTGTGACACGAAATGCTTTCTGTAGAGCTGGTTCCCTAGCCCTTCTTCAGAAACCTGCTCCCAGGCCTGTTCACCTTCTGCTCTTTCTTCTCCTTGTATTTGGTTTAATGTATGGGAATCCATATGGGCTTCCCTTTTGGCTGAGTGGTAAAGAATCCGCCTGCCAATGCAGGAGACATGGGTTCGATCCCTGGGTCAGGAAGATCCCCTGGAGGAGGAAATGGCAACCCACTCCAGTATTCTTGCCTGGGAAATCCCAGGGACAGAGGAGCCTGGCGGGGTACAGTCCATGGGGTTAAAAAAGAGTGGGACACGACTGAGTGACTTAACAACAACATTGGGATCCATATGTGTCATGATTCACCAGGCTTTTCTCTACCACCCCTCCCCCACACTTTCAGACAGCCAGATCCCAGAACATCTCACCCTCTCCAGCCCCCATTTCCGTTTTGCCTTCTCTTTCTAGAAGGTCATCTCGCTCTGGGCTGTCAGCTACAATCACAGAATTATGAGAAGACCTCTAGCGTGGACCTCACACAAGTCATTCCTTTCTAAGATCTTAGACTGTCCTAATTAATTGGACAGGGTAGAGTTGTGAAAGAGACGTTGAACTTAGGGGACCTGGATTCTAGTGTAGACTGTGTCCCTAAAGGGCTGTTTGTGGTCTCCGAGCCAGCTCACCAACCTCTGTGGCCTTCAATGTCATTCTTTTTCTTCTGCCTAGTTCTGCTGCCATTCCCCACCTTGGGGACAGCAACAGAGGATGAACTCTTAACAGCTTCCCTGTGTGCCAGGGTATCCAGGTAACAAGGTGGAGAGTTACCTGCCTGAAGTTTGAGCAATGCTGGCTACTTCTTTTTTTTCTAAATTCGATTTCAAATAAACCACAACTTCACTGTCATGCAGGTTGCACTAACTTCTTTTTACGATAGATGACTTAGAAATACCCTGGCCTGAAAAACCCACTGCAGCTCCTAAAGGTCAGCTGAAACAGAAATGTACAGCAAATGTGTTGTTGTGCTCAGTCGTGTCTGACTCTTTGCAACCCCCATGGACTGTAGCTCACCAGGCTCCTCTGTCCACAGGGATTTTCCACGCAGGAATACAGGAGTGGGTTGCCATGCCCTCCTCCAGGGGATCTTCCCAACCCAGGGATCAAACCCAGGTCTCCCGCATTGCAGGCAGATTCTTTACCAGCTGAGCTACCAGGGAAGCCCCTGTATGATATGCAGTGACACATAAAGAGCAGATATAATGTGGGACCAAGCATCAGGGAAATTTAGGCACCAACTCAAAATGATAAGTGTTGTTATCATTTGTCTGATGAGATTCAAGATTGAAGACGTGTTAGTGTTCTGATGTGTATTCACTCTGACCCTTACAGACTCCCAGACAGTGTTATCCTCCATCTCAAGTCCCCTGTTCTCAGTCCTGAGCCGAGCAATTGACTGCTGTGTTGAACAGTTCATTCATTCACTCATGAAGTATTCATTTAGTTCTTGCGCTGGGCTAGGTTGGACCTTGAAGAAGCAAGCTACATGTTATTCTGTTCTTATTGCCCATTGCTCCTCTAAGGACCATCCCACATGTCAGATGGTTATCTACCCAAAATGAAAATGTGTTTGTTTCATTCCTTTAAATTCTTCAGTGATTCCCTTCGCTCTTAGGATAAAGTCCAGACTCCTTAATGTAAAGTACACGAGACTGCTTACCCAACCAGTGCTTCTGTCCTTGGCCCATCTCTTAGCATTCCTCCTCTTGCAGTCCTGCAAGCCCAGCCCACTTCAGATCCCCGTGGCCCATCACACCTGCTCTTCTGGGTTAAGTGCTATATCACCTACGTGCCCAGTTTCACCTGACTAATTTGTACCTTAGCTTCAGGTGTCAGCTTGACCACCCTCTAAGGGAATGTCCAGGAAGTTTTCCTGATCCTCCCGTCTGGGTTGGGTCCATTCTCCGTTCCTTCGCATGACACCTGGACTTTGCCCTATCACAACACTTATCATATTGTGTATTGTAATTATCCGTTTACTTATCTATATCTTCCACTAACCCAGGAGCCAGGGACCATATCAGTCCTGTTAACCATTGTGTCCCTTGTACCTGTCACAATGCTTGGCACATAGCGTGAGCTCAGTAAATATTTATTCAGTTGACTCAAATTGTGGTGGACAGAGTGAACTCTGGTTCACACACGCCTTGTGTGCACTAAATGCCTCCTTCACTCTCCCATCCTTTCTCACCTCCCAACACACACACACACACACAACCCCACAAACCACACACACACCACACATACACACAACCCCACACACACCACACACACCCCACACACACACCACACATACACACACACCACACACACCACACACACACAACCCCACATACCACACACACCACACATGCACACATACCACACACACCACACACACACACACACCACACACACACAACCCCACATACCACACACACACCGTACACACATACCACACACCCACCACACACCACACACACACACACACACACACACAACCCCACACACACCACACACACACACATATACATCACACATACACACATACCACACACACCACACACACACACCACACACATGCCACACATACACACATACCACACACACACACCCCACACACACACACAACCCCACCCACCATACACCCACCACACACACACACCACACACACACACCACACATACATACATACCACACACACCACACACACACATCACACATACACACATACCACACACACCACACACACACACCACAGATACACCACACATACACACACACACACACACACCACACACACACACACCACACACACCACACACACACACGCCTGTGTTCCTATTCTGACCTTTCTTCCCTTCTCTACCTGGGCTTCAAGGCCTAATTCTGTCTTCTGTAATCACCCAGTCTTCTGACCTCTCTTGAGTTCCCCTCTGTGCTGACCACCTCCTTGGCCTCATTACTGCATGTAGAGTCCTTCCCTTTCTTCCCGGGATTGTGTTCAGTTGTCTTAGGTTGTGAAAGGGTTCAGTACTTTGTTGCTTGGTGGCAACTGTTAAGTTTTGTACAGAAACTCTTTGAAAACAGGGACTATATATGTCTTTGAATGGCCCAGTTGTATCAGAGAAACAGTTGGGCATCATAGGTGGTCAGTGTTCAGTGAAGTTAACTAACTTCAATTAGTGGTGAGTTAACTAATTTACTGTGAGGCAGTGTCCATCCTGTGGAGCCCATCTCATTCTAGCTCTAGGAAAGAACTAGTTGGCAGTAGAGACTGTCAAAGGGCAAGGTCTTTAATAATGATGTTCATCACTGTAGGAACTCCTGGTTGGGGGAAGTGCAGGTACCCCTGTCTCAGTGTGTAATTCATTCATTAAAATGTGTTAGGGTCCTCTGTATCCCAGGATCTATTCTAGCCCTTGGGAAGACAGCAGAAAAGAAGACAGTTTCTTACATGACTGATGGGAAAGACTTTTCCTAGCAGGATGCCTTGCATACTGTATAATCCGGTAAATACCGCTTGAGTCAAGGAATGAGGGGACACCATACTCACAGCAATGAATCGTACACAAAACCAGTACATATAAACATCATATTCATATGATTTTTACAAAATCATAAAAAATTAACCATTTATCTTTCTCTTGAAGAAGCCTCAACAGTAGAACTTGTTTGAGTTGCTCAGATGAAGTTCCACCATCTCACCTCCACCAAGCCAGGCATTAGGAATGTACGTAGGTCTCAGGACTTCCCTGTTGGTCCAATGGGCTAAGACTCCGCGTTCCCAATGCAGGGGGCCTGGGTTCGATCTCTAATCAGGGAACTAGATACCACATGCCTCAACTAAGACCTGGTGCAGCACCCCCTCCCCCAAAAAAATGTAGGTAGGTCTCTAGCAGGCAGGCAGCCTGACTTCCTATTCCTCCTGAAAGAACTCCTGCCACTTCATAGCAAAGGACTCAGCTCAGTGATCTAAGGAAGCAGAGGAGCGAGAAGTGGTCTTAACACATTCCGTGCTCATGGGCGAGTCAGAATGAAGTGAGCATCTCTTCCTGCACGTGGAAGAGAGTAGGGCTCAGGTACCAGGTGTCAGAGGCTGTTCACTCAGCTCTCCTAAGCAGACAAGTTGATGCATCTCATCTGCTCAGTCTTAAAATATCCTACGGATTTTGCAGTCATCTGTTTGAGAAGTGAGGAGCCATCTGCCTGGAGGAAACGGGCTGTTCTGCGTACTTCCTTGTTGCTTAGAGGATGAGTGTGGGGAGTCTGCTGGGGCCGTGAGGAGCCGGGCCTTCCAGGCAGGACTCACATAGCAGATATCCCAGTGATATAAGCGAACCTCCATTCTTGTTTTTAAATCAGTTCTGTTCAGAAACTTTCTTTTAAAAAGAAAATCCACACTCTAAAAAAAATGTCATTTAAATCATTTTAATAATAAAACAGATTTTGAACATTTCTGGTTTCCCAGGTATCTCAGTGGTAAAGAATCCATCTGCCAATGCTGGAGACTGGTTCGATCCCTGGGTTGGGAAGATCCCCTGGAGGAGGAAATGGCAACCCACTCCAGTATTCTTGTCTGGAAAATTCCATGGACAGAGGAGCCTGGTGGACAAGAGTCTATGGGGTCGCAAAGTGTCAGGACACTACTTATCAACTAAGCAATAACAACAAAGTAAAATTTCCCCTTGCTGCACGTGGGATTTTATTGGAAACACAGGGAAGCAGTAAGAACAGTGGCAGCTAGATGGTTCTGGGCTCCCCAAGGTGGCCAGAAGGAGACAGTGAGGCTGAAGAGAGGGGTTGGGTGCTGTCCTGGGAGCCTCTTATCCTGGGCGCAGGGAAGGACTGTAATTAAGCTGCCTCCCCCAGTACTGTGTTGGCTGTCAGAATTCTGTCACTCAGGTCTCTGCTGAGTAGTGATTGGATGACGGTCCAGCAGGGCCTTCCAGGGGCCAGGAGGATGCCATAGCGCCTCCTTAAGATGTGCTGTAAACTGGGCTTCCTGGGAGCCTGTGCAGCTGGGTTCAGTGGCTCCTCTCGGTGACATCAGGACCCATGTTTCCCATACCTGGGTGTCCCCACAATACCCACCTCGGGGTGTTGATGTGGGAGGTGCCCCGGAGGTGGTAAGATGGGCAGACAGCGTGGAGGCGGGTGAGAACGCACGTGTCATGACCGCTCTGGGGCCCCACCCCCGTCCATCTGTCCTGCCCATCTGGTCATGTGACTTCCTTCCGCAGCCGCTTCCAGAGGTGGCCATGCCCGGGACTAAGGGCAAGGAGCCCCAAAGTCACGAGTTTGAACCGCTCCTCGCATGAAAGGGTTCCGGCTGAAGGATTTCACAAAGTGTCTACCTCACAAGCGGGTTCAAGTTCTAACCCCCGATCTTACTAAATGTGTAACCTCGGATGAGTCACTTGATCTTGTAGAGCCTCTTTATTTATTTACTTATTTTTTTCTAGTTGCTGAACAAATGCTTTCTGCTGGAAAAGATAAATAAATAAATAAATGGAACAGTTATGAAACTGAAATTAAGTGTAAACTTCCAGGCTGTTAAACACTGGAGCCTTCTTTCTTATTCTTGCTCTCGGAAGCTTTTTTACTTCTTCATCTGTAACATGGGGATGAAAATCCAGTGTCACCGAGTCACGTGAAATTCAAATGAAATAGTGCATGATGATGAAATGATACACAGCTGGAATTGACAGTGTTCACTTATACTTCGGCGGTATCAAAGGTCTTGTTTCTCATAATTTGTACTTTTCATGGGTAGGTGTAATTGGAACACTTTTGCAAATCTTCATGGCTGGAGAATTATCCTAAGTTGCTAACCAGATCCTCTGTGAATGTAAATTCTGTGTAAGGAGATGATGCTACTAAAAGTCCCGTTAATTTCATTTTTCCATGAAAAAGAGGATAACACAGAAACTCTTGTCATGATATAAATATCCATATATTTTCTCAATATGAATTATCAAACTTGAGAGTGTTGTCATGACAGGCCTCTAAAAAAACTGTTCCATATTAGTAACAACACTGTCGGTGATTTCAAAACTTAGTTGTAGCCTTGTTATGTTTAATAATTTTTCCTAGTTTTGTCTAAGGCCCTGCTTTTGGAAATTCAACCCTGGCTTTCCTTTGAACCAAAAGTTGGAATAGGATGGTAATTGGTTTGCAATTATATATAATAGATAGCTTATCTATATGATTATAGATGAATTAACCACTTGAAATTCATCTTTTTAAATATTAGGAGTATTTAGACTTCAAAAACTTTTGAATGTCAAAAATCTGACATTTTGGGGAAATGGAGGTCGAGTGTTGGGACTTGGTACTTTCACTGCTGGAGTTCACTTCCTGTTTGGGGAATTTAGATCCTGCAAGCCACTTGGCACAAAAAAAAAAAAAAAAAAAATTTGACATTTTGATTTAAAATATTTATAGCATTTCTCCAAGTCTGTGAGTCTGTTTCTGTTTTGTAAGTAAGTTCATTTGTATCATTTCTTTTTAAATTCCACATAGTAGGGATGTCATACACTATTTTCTCCGTCTCTGTCTGACTTACTTCATTCAGTATGACACTCGAGAAAGAGCTTATGGTTGCCAGGGGGATGGATGTGGAGAAGGGATAGTTAGGGATTTGGGGATGGACAGATACACACTCCTATATTTAAAGTGGATAATCAACAAGAACCTACTGCATAGCACAGGGAACTCTGCTCAATGTTACATGGCAGCCTGGATGGGAAGGGAGTTCATGGGAGAATGGCTACACGTGTATGTATGGCTGAGTCCCTTCACTGGTCACCTGAAACTATCACAACATTGTCTGTTAATTGGCTTATATCCCAATACAAAATCAAAAGTTAATAAAATATTTACAGCATTTCTTACTCAAAAATATTAATGCAACAAAAACCGAGGAATCCTGTTTTCTTAATCAAATGTATTTTTTGGACAAGTTTCTTCAGGAAGGCAAAATTTCTGTTCTCATTTTGCTTTGTTCTATTTTCTAAAAAGAAACAACGCCAAAAACCATTAATGAGGCTATTAATATGGTGATCCAATTACTTTTAAGGAAAACAAAAATGCTAATACTATAAACATGCGTGATAAACAAAGGGAAATAAGTTTTACCTTTATGCAGGAAACCAGGATAAGCAGAAAGTGTTAGATTTACAGCTTGACTTCAGACTTTTTCTCCTTGTCGTAAAAAGATAAATAAATACAAATATATGGTTCTGAAGACAAGACTTACAATATGAGTATGTTAAGAGGTGGCTTAAACACTCTTGTTCTAAAAGCAGTTCATTTCCATTTGCTGATCTATAGCAAATGTGTAGCTGTACAGATTTGAGAGCTCCCACAAACTTATTCCCGTTCTTAACATTCTAAGTTCTAGTAGTCATATCTAGACTGTGAAAAGATTATATATTCTTACATCCACATAACTTTATATTAAGATCCCTGGTGGCTCAGACATTGAATAATCTGCCTGCAATGAAGAAGTCCTGGGTTCAGTCCCTGGGTTGGGACGATCCTCTGGAGGAGAGCATGGCAACCCACTCCAGGCTTCCTCTCTGGAGAATCCCGTGGACAGAGAAGCCTGGCCGGCTACAGTGCACTGAGTCGCAAAGAGTTGGAGATGACTGAGCAACTTTATATTTACTCAAGCTACTTCAGTGATAATTTTAAATATTTTTTATTGTTTTCATGAATAATGTACTTTTAACAAATATTTAGCAGGGAGAATGGTCATTCAGCTACCCAGTTAAATAAATAAATGACCAGACCCCAACATTCCTTTACTTCAAATACTTTGGGACTCTGTAAAGAATGTTTACCTTCAAATTTTAACTAGAATACCTCCCACTTTTCTTTAAAGTCTAGGAAAGTGTAGGTGTGGGAATAGGGGTTTACAAAATGAGCTTAAACAGGTAGTCATGTTTGGGTGACATGCATGTAAAAACTCTCATTCCAGAATGGTCAGGTTGTTTTTCAGTCACAAGTTTAAAACCTCCCATCTTAAGTGGGACATGAGTTAATTTTTTTGTGTGCCAAACAACTTATTATTAGAGCTATCTTTGAATATCCTAGGAGTTCAGAACCCCAAGGTGGAGGAACCAGGAAGATGGTGTGTACTTTTGTCAGCAGGTCGGGTTTCTCCATGGTACTCCCTCAGCTATCAAATTACACTCTTCTGTCCCGCCCTGATACTTAAGAAAGACTGAATCCTCTTGATGGATAATGAATACTGGACGGTGTCTTGGAGCAGTTATGGGCCAGAAAGATTCAATTTAATGAAACATTCTTTTAAGTATCAAAATAGCTCAAGGATAAGGACTGCCCTGGTAGCTCAGTGGTAAAGAATCCACCTGGCCAGTGCAGGAGACTCGGGTTTGATCTGTGGTCTGAGAAGATCTCACGTGCCATGGAGCAACTAAGTCTGTGCACCTCAACTACTGAGCCTGTGCTCTGGAGCCTGGGAGCTATACAACTACTGAGACCATGCACCACAACTGAAGCCCATGCGCCTAGAGCCTGTGCTCTGCAATAAGAGACGCCACCGCAACGAGAAGCCCGTGCACCACAACTAGAGGGTAGTCCCTGCTCACTGCAACTAGAGATACGTCTGCATAGCAGTGAAGACCCAGCACAGCCAAGCATAAATAAATAGTTATTTAAAAAAAAAAAAAAACAGTGCCCACGGATAAAGGAAGCTATGCCATGAGAAACACAACATCTATTCTTGTTGAATGTCTACAAGATGCAAAGCACTGTGAAGGCCTAGTTGATGGTTAAGACACTGATACACAGCAATTTGTTCCCTATCTAATTTTTTACCGGGACAGCAGGGTGCACTAATTTGGGTGTTCGTTCTTCTCTGGCACCAGCATTTAAGCCTCTGTGTCGCACCAGCTAAAAGTAATACTGACACCATGTCATCTAGCACAGAAGCCCTAATTGGCAGTGGAGTGTCTCCTACTGGAAAATGCCAGGGGACCTTAATTGTCCTCCACATCAGGGTTTTTTGCTGGGGGGTTGTTTACCTGTTGTAATTTGGGCCTCTTCTGCACCGTCGGGAACACAGCTAAGGGGGAGAGAGTCATAACTCCACTGTTCCTTCCCAGGGTCCAGCTCAGGAAGGGTTTCCTGTCTTTTGAGGTTTTCAAATGCTTGTACAACTAAAGGAATATTAACTTAGCAACTTAGGACATTCATTTTTAGTCAATGTTGTAACTGCAGATTACTGGAGGGGGTTTTTCGGAATCCACAGCCATGGAGATTGGATTGAGGAACTCTGGGGGGCAGGGGGCAGGCTTCTAACTGCAATGTGAAAATTTTCCCCACATACTTGGGATGTTTGTCCCCATCCCCTAGTCAAGAACTCTTGATTTAAAAGAAGTAGAAAAGATCCGAAAGATCAAAGTCGTTCTTAAACTCTCTCCTGTTTCACACGAAGGAAGCAGAAGACCCCCCCATCCCAGCCTCTTGTCATCTGGTCCCCTCCCTCTCACACCCAGCCACCACCCACCTCAACTATCAGTATGTTCTTGGGCAGGAAGAGAACCTGCATTTTCTCTCCTAACAGTGCCTGGGTTTGAGTTCCATTATACAGAGACTTCCTCCTGGTTCCCACTCATAATCTTACAAACTGTTCATCTAGGTCTTTGTTTTAACCCCTGCTCACATCAGAGAGTGAAACACGAGGACTTTTCCTGCCACCCCTTGGTCCATTTAAAAAATTGTAACAATGTGCTATGGGCTGAATGTTTATGTCCCCCCGGAATCCATATGTTGAATAATCCCCAACATGATGGCATTTGGAGATGGGACTTTTGGTGGCAGTTAGGTCATGAGGATGGAGCCCTCATTAATGGAATTAGTGCCCTTATGAAAAGATACAGAGGAGAGATGATCTTTCTCGATTTGTTTCTCTTTCCATCCCTGGGGCAAAAGATCCCCTGGAGAAGGGAATGGCTACCCACTCCAGTATTCTTGCCTGGAGAATTCCATGGACAGAGGAGCCTGGAGGGCTACAGTCCATGGGGTCACCAAGAGTTGGAATGACGGAGCGACTAACACTCACTTTTTTTTCTGCCGTGTGAGGACACAGCAAGAAGCCAGGAAGAGGGGTCTCACTAGACACCAAACCAGCCAGCACCTTGATCTGGGACTTCCCAGCCTCCAGAACCATGAGATGTAAATGTTTGTTGTCAAAGCCACCTGGTCTACAATAATTTGCTATAGCAGCCTTAACTGACAAAACCAACTGGATGAGTGAGAAACATACGAGTCCTTAAGAAGAAATACTGTCAAACAGTACAAGTAATATAATAAAATATAGAAATGCTTAATGAGTAAAAGTTGATGAATATCATGCATGATACTTAGTGCTGCACAGAAACTGCATTATTCAGAAATAAACTAGAATGACTTATTCCCTTTTGTTATTGAATCACATCTATAAATAACAGTTGAGCAACTTCTCAAAAGAAATATTGCCAATATGTAATTACTTTTAATAAAGATGCCACAAATTGCTACATAATTATTTAAATAAAAGGCAGTGCAGTTTTGGAAGACTCTATAAACATCCCAATGTTGTAGCCTTGTACTTTGTCTTAATTTCTGCTAAATTAGAAAGTGCTCTGCTGTTTCAAATATACCCATACTATTCAGTCCTTTAGTAAAAAGTAGGTGACTAAAATCTATATGCTTAACCATGCTTAATGAATATTTATAATGATAGAAGCCATTTTATTGGCAGTAAATAAGCTTCTGATTTCTATGCCAAAACTCCCACAAGCATAAACATGGAGGGCAGCAAGCAGGAAATGGTCTGGAATTATATCCTTCATGAACAACCTGAACTGAAAATGCAAAATCTCCATCAATGGGGTCATGGTTGGGGATAAGAAAGTACAAAGGAAGTCCAGAAGGAATTTATCTAACATACTCAGCAGAGGGATCTTGAAAAAAAAAAAAAAAAGCAAGCAAAAAGAAAATAATGTTATACTTACATCCACAATCACACCTCCCATCACAGCAGGGAATTTGTGGGGTGGTTTTTAGTTTAAAATGTTTACTGCTACGGACAGGGCAAAATGACTTGCAGAAATGAAACTGGGTTTTGGTGCTTGCCTCTGGGGAGTAGAATGAATGATGTTAGTCTTTCAGTTGTGTCTGATTTTTTGCAATCCCATGGACTGTAGCCCACCAAGCCCCTCTGTCCATATGGATTCTCCAGGCAAGAATACTAGAGTGGGGATCTTCAGGGGATCTTCCTGACCCAGGGATCAAACCGGGTCTCTTGCATTGGCACGTGGATTCTTTACCTCCTGAGCCACCAGGGAAGCCCTCTGGGAAGCTTCTTAAATGTCACTGAGATGGTTAACAGCGAGGGTGGCGGCAAGAGTGTAATTCTTGTTTATTTGATAAGTAATGGTTCTATTTATAAAAGGCTCTTTTAATGTTTCCAAACATTGAAAATAATGATGAGTTAACATAAGATGAATAAAGTGAGACAGGAAGAGTGGAATACAGGAAGTGTTGTTCCCCCAAACAACAATGGATTGTGTGTCTCTACCCAACCACTGCCTCAGGGAATTGATTATAGGAAATTGGAGCAATGGGGAGGGGATGGAGGAAGCCCAGAAGAGTTCATTGGCTTCTCCTCATTGTCACTCCTTGAAAGGCTCCCCAGCTCAGCCTGCACTTTATTGCTTTTAAAACAATGTTACGACCTAATTCAGTAGTATTTGGGCAGCAGAGGTAGAAATTACTGATATATGAAGTGCTGATGTTCAGATAGAAGTCTAGCATTGCACATTGCTTTCTTTAAGTTGGAAAATTCAATGTGTAGGAGTTGAAAAATTGACTCAAAAGTCCACCACACTTTTACAGGGGCTATAGTAGAGGATTCTGCTTCTTTAAAGTGTGGACATTTGAGATGAACACAGTAAAATTGATTAATATGTAATTGTTGAGACTTCTCTGGTGGTCCAGTGGTTAAGACTCTGTACTTCCAATGGGGCTCGATCCCTGGTCAGAGAACTAAGATCCCGCATGCCATGCAGTGTGGCCAAAAAAAAATGTAGTTTTTGCTCACAAAATACAGATTAATCAGCTGACCGGAGTTCTGTCTCTGCTCTGGGCCAGAGTGTTTACAAGCCCTTGCTTACTCTACGGTTGTCATCTTAATGTCTCACAAGGCTGTATGCTACCAATCGCTGAATGGAATGATCTCCTGCATTGGCAGGCAGGTTCTTTACCACTAGTGCCACCTGGGAAACCCTTTTATAGTGTCTACTCTACCAATATCCTTCAACCTCTGGACATCTTGGTGTCTTCTTTTCTTCTCCCATCTGTTCTTTCAAATTCCTTTCTACCACATGTCTCCAGAATTTCATATTCTTCTCCCTCTGTCATATAGAACAGTTCAGATCTTTCCAGCTCTTACCCCCAGCTCTTCTTCAGGCCTATCACAGCACATCCAGAAACAATTGAGGTGCTCATTGAAATCAAAGGGCCATCTGAGGTTACTTCCTTTAAGCCCATGGTTATCTTAAGGGTACATAAGAACCATCTCAACTTTTGTTAAAATTAAATTCAGATGCTGGCTCATCCGGTTTGGAGTTGGCTGGGGAATACTTAGCTTCCCAGGTAGCTCAGTAGTAAGGAGCCAATGCAGGAGACGAAAGATGCAGGTTCAATCCCTGGGTCAGGAAGATGACCTGTAGGCAAGCATGGCAACCTACTCCAGTATTCTTGCCTGGAGGATTCCATGCATAGAGGAGCCTGGTGGGCTACAGTCCATGGGGTCTCCAAGAGCTGGGCACAACTTAGCAACTGGGCACTGGGAGTACTTACTTTTAATAGTCATGATTTGATTCTGATGAATCTTCTCAAATCTATGGTTTTTCCGGTAGTCATGTATGTGCCGGGCCAGCCGGAAGATTTCAGCGAGCAACACTACGCGTTCCTTTAGGCTAAGAAATAAAGAGACAGAACAGATGGGGTCGAGAGGATCGCTGCAGTCAACGATGATTCTTTATTTCTCAGGGTTACATATATACTAAACCAAGAAGAGAGGCATCCCAAAGAAAATTCTTCCCTATGCACATCATCTTTAAGATAACAATCACCAGAGCTCTCTCATGGCGCCAAAGGCATCCTACTTATCTTAAGGGCAGTCGTGCAAAGCCATCTATCTGCACCTTGTGTGCATTCAAGGCTCACTAATGGTCTGTTAGGAGTTAACTCGGATAGTAAATTCCAGAGGGGTGGCGGGACAGAGAGCTATGTCTGCGAACAGACCCTTGATAATCAATCAAGGCAGCTCCCAGAGTCAGCTCTTTCAAGCCGCTCCCCGCAGCTCCCCCTCTTTTATTTAGTAAAATGGCACGCCTGATTCTTTTGGCGTAAATAATTACTGTGTAGGACAGCCTTGATGTCCCACAGCTCTTTGACAAATTTCTTTATGATACAAGGAGTAATGCACACAAAAAGCGCTAATACCAGAAGCATGGCCACGACCCCTGAAAAAAGATGCCGAAGTGAGGTTATCGAAGGAAAATTGGAAAACAAACTGTTAACAAACTCTTCAGCATTTTCTGCCAAATCCATACTAGCCCGAGGAGCATTTTCTATATCAAGAATTTCCTGATGAAGTTGTAATAGATCTAAGGAAATGTTTTCATTATGCCAAATACCATCTAAATGTAATTTTATCTTATTCCAAGGGGTCTCAGTATTATTATAAATTTTTGGAGTTACACAAATCCAACGATAGTTAGCATGACATCTAATTTTTGTTCTTAGCTTTAACCCTTGCACTTCTTCTCCCAAAAATCTTACTGCATCATAAAGCGCATTTAGTCTATCCTCTAATTTTCTATCTATATCTTCTTGAATCCCTAAAGCTTTTGAAGTGTTTTTTGCCAAATCGTCTACAATGCTAGCAGTATGCACAGATTGAGCTAAAGATACAGAAGCAGTAACAGCAGAAGCAATCAAAGTTATAAGTGTTACTACTCCTAGAATTATTAATCCTATCCCCCTTCGTGGCCTAGCAAGGGCTGTACGCACCTTATTCCACAGCTCAAGCCCTGACTCTTCATACCAAGGTTCAGTAAGGTTCACAGGCATCATGACGAAGGGCGGTTGTTTAACTATCAGAGCCCCAGAATTATTTTCCATACCTCTTATACAATTAGTCAGGGTACAATTAAAACAATGAACATGATATAGGCTAGCATTTTTAGAAAGAGTCACAGAGCCAACAAGGATCATAAAGGGATAGGGTACGCAGGCCCGAGGATATCTCCAAGTCTCATTCCACCAATACGCTCTCCAGGATAGTACTCCTTTGGTCTTTCCTCCAGTCTGTAAAAGGGACCCATCTGTTCCGAAAGCAGCCAACAGCTTCCATATCTCAGTCTGATACACCGTGGTGCCACCAAGATTCCAAATTCTAGCTGCAAGTTGTCTGCCGCCTTCCTTTCCGGGGTTCCTGTTGGAGTCTGGCGACCAGTCCCAAAGGGAATGTGTGCTGTTAGGAATAGAATACACCGTAGCAGTCTCATTCCAGCAGAGTTTCCATGGCACCCCTATATGTTTCCCTTTATGCCCCAGGCCACAGAATGGGATATCCTGGGGTCCCGTTCCGTTGCGTCACTGTGCATGCCCTGTGAGCTTGGTCACACCAGGAATATCCACACTCCAGCCAGTGCTGTAATCAGAATATTCAACATCTGTAACCGTGAGACAACCTGAAACATTATGATTTCGGAAAAAGCACATTGGTAATTGTGAAGAGGATCCCGTATAAGAAATACTGGCATTCTGTGGAAAAATATGCTTATCAGAAAACCCCCCCAAAAGTATTGTGTCATTCACATACACAGGAACAGAACTCATTTCCCATCCAACAGGCTGTAAAAGAGGGGGATCAGGAACATACGCCCAGAAGATACTGGCTTCCATGGAACTTATCTGGTTTAAAAGAAGTAATAATGAAATTAATATACTAGTAGGAGAGGCAGGGGAAGGGTTGGAAGCATTCTCACAAGCCATCTGTAATAGTGCCTGTATCTGCTGAGCTGTCGGCAGCGGGACCGTCTCCTGGATTGTGAGCTGTCTCATTCGCTCCACCAGTGATCTCCTCTGCCGTGCGTACCAACCTTTCCCAGAGCCAGCGCAGCGCTTCAGCATTCTGCAGGAAAACACAAACATGACCTCTCCCCCATATTAGAACTGGATCCGGCCCATGCCATCTGCCTTCTAGGGGGTCTTTCCACCTGACTAATGGCCGTGCCTTTTTATTATCATAGTGCCAAAAACGTTGAGCTGCTGATTTTCCATTTTTATCGAGGCTCAGAAAATTTAAAACAAACAAAGCATGACTAAGAAGATTGTTAGGCGTAATAGCATACAAACTCCCCCTTTTTAATTTTTTCAGTTGGTGCTGAAGGGTTTGATGTGCCCGCTCAACAATTCCTTGGCCCTGTGGATTATATGGGATTCCAGTCTTGTGTACGATGTGCAGCTGGGCACAAAAGGTTTGAAAATTGCGGCCAACATATCCAGGGCCATTGTCTGTTTTGATGCATTTAGGTAGGCCCATAGCAGAAAAACTCCGTAAGCAATGCTGCTGCAACAAACTTCTGGCACAAGGTGGGGCTATTGGCCATACCCTGTGGCAAAACTTTCCAATGATACCTGCGCATTGGTTGGGAAAAATTAACAGATGGAACACTAAAAGCAAATCGAGGGCAATCTTGAGGTGCTAGAGGAATAGTATAAAAGCAGTCTTTTAAATCTAGAATTATTATGTGGGCATCCCTTGGAATAGCCATGGGAGAAGGCAATCCTGGTTGTAATGCTCCCATGACTTCCATAGTTTCATTAACCTTTCACAGATCTTGTAAAAGCCTCCATTTCCCAGATTTTTTCTTAATAACAAAAATGGGTGAATTCCAAGGTGAATTAGACTGTTCAATATGTCCCAATTCTAACTGTTCCTGCACCAGTTGTTGGGCAGCGTCAATTTTCTCTTTGGAAAGGGGCCACTGATCAACCCACACAGGCTCCTCAGACTTCCAAGTAATAGGATCTGCGTGAATTACAGGAGGATCAGAGGTCCCTTCTAAAAATACCCAAGTCCACTTCTTTTTGGTAACCTTTTTGTCTGAACAGGCACAACAGTTCCCTGATTATTTCTTCCAAGTCCCGAGGTGGGAAGAAGCCCTTGATCTAAAAGCTGATTGCTAACCTGATCACTGGGGCTGTATAGGTATACTCCCATATGAGTCATAACATCTCGTCCCCACAAATTTACAGGGAGGTTTGGGAGGACATAAGGCCTAATGTCTCCTTCATGACCCTCATGGTCAGTCCAATGTAACAGCTCTGTACTTTGTTCAGGGTTATTAGTTTGACCAATGCCTTGCAATGTTGATATAGCTATCTGTTTAGGCCATTCTCGGGGCCAGTGTCTCTCGGCAATAACAGAAACATCAGCTCCTGTGTCCAGAATGCCTGTAAAGAACTTTCCATTTATTCTTAACGTGAACTCAGGACGATTATTAGTTATTGCCTGGACCCAGTAGGCATCAGAGGATCCGAAGGCACATTCCCCTCTCCTGGAAGCCAATGCTTTTCCTGTTTGCACCGCAGGGACCAATATCAATTGAGCTATATGCTGTCCGCTAGCTATGGTGGTAATACATTGTGGGGAATGGGCCATAATTTTGATTTCTCCTGTATAATCAGCATCAATTACTCCAGGAGCTATGAGCAGTCCTTTTATGGTGGAGCTACTATGTCCGAGCAAAAGTCCGACGATTCCATCAGGCAAAGGGCCGTATACCCCAGTGGGCAGAGCCTGCATTCCCATTTCGGGAGTCAGTACTGTGTAGGAGGAGGAACAGAGGTCCAAGCCTGCGCTCCCTGAGGTGGCTCTGAACAAGTCTGTAACTCACCTTCTACCATCTGATTTCCCTGCATTGCCCCATAACATTGTTTCGGGGCCAGGGGCTGGCCCCTCACCCAGTTTCCCGACTGCGAGGGAAGTGGGTTGCCCTGGACATCAATTTTAGATTTACAATCTTTTGCCCAATGTCTTCCTTTTTTACACCTAGGGCATAAATTAGAAGTTTTTATATTCCCTGAATTGGCTCGTTGGGGGCAAAAGGCGGCACAATGTCCAGGCTGGCCACAAACAAAACAGCCAGCATTTCCTCTACTAGGTAATCCTCGTTTATTTTTCATTTGCTGTTGATATAATACTTCTTTTATACTTTTACCTTGTAAAGCTGTAGCCAGGGTAATACCCTGCATATAGGAAGGTCCGATATCAGCACATATACGAATGTAATCTGATAGACCCCCCTTTTTTCTGTACGGTCTAAGCGCAGCCTGACAGGCAGAATTTGCATTTTCATAGGCTAATTGTTTAGTAAGCACTATTCCAGCCTGCTCATCAGCTATAATCTTACTTACTGCTTCAAGAAGACGAGCCACAAAATCTTGATATGGTTCATCAGGCCCCTGACGAATTTTTGAAAGATCCACAGTCTTATTACTAGAGCAAGGGAGCTTTTTCCAAGCCTGCCGGGCAGCATTAGAAATTTGAGCATATGCTCCAGGCAAATAGTTCAATTGAGCATTGGTATTCTGGTAGGCCCCTTCCCCTACCAACATTTCATATGTAGTATTGATCCCTTGTCGCTGGTTTAGTTCAGCTATATGGCCACATTGTTCTGTAAATTCTGATTTCCATAATAAATAGTCCCCTCCTGATAAGCAAGCTCTTGCAATTTGTTTCCAATCACTAGGTGGCAAATTTTGACCTCCTAGACTCTCTATCATGGTCTGGGTAAAAGGAGCCGTAGGTCCATATTGAGCACAGGCAATTTTTAATTCCTTTAGTTGTTTGAAAGGTAAAGCTTCATAATACCTTTGGTTTTCATGCTCGAATACCGGGAAAGCAGCGGAGAATCCCTGAACAGTTTCTCCAGCTCTTTGGGCCTGTTGCATAGCCTTTTGCAAGGGGGACAAACTGTGTGATTCACGAGTTATATTCAACAAATTTTCAGGTTTGGAAATAGGTGGAGGATCTAATCCAGCAATAGTTGAGGGTGCATAAGCAGGAGGCGCAGTAGAGATTGCACCAGTGCCTTCATCCCTACCTTCCCTTTTTATTTCTTCTTTTATTGTTATTAATAATTTCTGCATGAGTGCCTCCAGACCCTTTGTCAGAGGGGCAGCTACTGCCTGCACATTCGAATTGTCAGTTACAAGTAATTCCCAATGATCATCCTTATGATAAGCAGCTGCCTGTTCCTCTAAACTTTCCTCATCCTCTGGAGTCAGCGTTCCCTCATTTTCCTTCAAAGATTTTGCAGATTCTAATTCAAAGGTTGTGGGTCCTTTCCCTTTAGGAGTAGCATAAACTTTAGGAGTAGCATAAATTGGTTCTTCGGGTGGGAGCATGTGTTTTAATTTACTCCCTTCCTCATGTTCAAAATCAAGGCAGTCTCTTATTAAAGACCATAATGAAAATGTTTCCACAGGAACCTTATTAGGTCCGTGGAGAGTATGATATGTTTGAATCTGTTTCCCTATCTTTTTCCATATCTCTAAACTCATAGTCCCTTCCTGTGGGAACCAGGGACATACTTCCTCAACAAAACTAAGGAAAGTCTGCAATTTTGTTTTAGTAACCTGCATTCCCCGATCCTTCAACATTATCTGTAACATATGCACAAACAACTGACGGCTATTATCTTGTCCCATGGTTTATACTCTCGACAATAGTCCTTCCTGCCCCTCAATATACAAGTACATACACTCTTACTTACCTTAATAGTTTCAACGGGCAGCGGCCGCAAGGAACTTTCGTTGAGCCCCATGTTGGGCGCCACTTGCCGGGCCAGCCGGAAGATTTCAGCGAGCAACACTACGCGTTCCTTTAGGCTAAGAAATAAAGAGACAGAACAGATGGGGTCGAGAGGATCGCTGCAGTCAACGATGATTCTTTATTTCTCAGGGTTACATATATACTAAACCAAGAAGAGAGGCATCCCAAAGAAAATTCTTCCCTATGTACATCATCTTTAAGATAACAATCACCAGAGCTCTCTCATGGTGCCAAAGCCATCCTACTTATCTTAAGGGCAGTGGTGCAAAGCCATCTATCTGCACCTTGTGTGCATTCAAGGCTCACTAATGGTCTGTTAGGAGTTAACTCGGATAGTAAATTCCAGAGGGGTGGCGGGACAGAGAGCTATGTCTCTGAACAGACCCTTGATAATCAATCAAGGCAGCTCCCAGAGTCAGCTCTTTCAAGCCGCTCCCCGCATGTATGGATGTGAGAGTAGGACTATAAAGAAAGCTGAGCACTGAAGAATTGATACTTTTGAACTGTGGTGTTGGAGAAGATTCTTGAAAGTCCCTTGGACTGCAAAGAGATCCAACCAGTCCATCCTAAAGGAAATCAGTCCTGGATATTCATTGGAAGGACTGATGCTGAAGCTGAAACTCTAATGCTTTGGCCACCTGATGCGAAAAACTGACTCATTAGAAAAGGCCCTGATGCTGGGAAAGATTGAAGGCAGGAGGAGAAGGGGAAGACAGAGGATGAGATGGTTGGATGGCATCACCGACTCAATGAACACAAGTTTGAGTAAACTCCGGGAGTTGGCAATGGACAGGGAGGCCTGGCGTGCTTCAGTCCATGGGATCACAGAGTCAGACACGACCGGGTGACTGAACTGAACTGAGGAATCTTCAGCATCTTTGAGAAACTCTATAGTCTAATAAGATTCATCCTCTATAGGAGGCAGTTGGAGTCAGATAGCAGGGTTTTCCTCCTTTACATATAGAACGTACCTACTGAATCCTGCAAAGACCCCCACTGGGATGTCTCTCCATCATCCTATTGCTTGACTGTCTTATAGTGTAAGCCCAGGATCACTCTGCTTAGAAGCTCTGTCCATTAAAACTTTGGTAGACTCATTAGTAGCGGATGAGAGTCGTATTTCCTATCTTAAGAGGATTTATCTTGTCAAACATGTTTGTGTTCACTTGAACAAGCCCAGTGACCCATGTAACCAAGTTACATAGAGGACAGAACTTGCTCTGGGTCGATCCAGGGAACTTTGCTTCCCATCTTCCAGTGAGGTAGAACAGAAGACAGGCTTAAGGGATCAGGAAGTAAGACCATCGTGGCTTAGCAGAAGGCCACATTATTTTCTATTTTTAGAGTGGTTGTGATAAGTTCACATTGATTTGGGCAGCATTTTCTGGTGAGATTAGCTTTGTTTTCTGCTCCATTTGCAGGATAGCTATGTCTCTTTTAATAGTTAATGTAATTATCATGCAAACCAGAAACTGATCAGAGGGTTCTTATAAAGTGTATAAATTATCCATACTATCAATTAATAAAAATTAATAAATTCTCTTACAGAATGTGTTTCATTTTTTTAAGAAGAGTTTTTAAAAAATGTATTTATTTGGCTGCGCTGAATCTTAGTTGTGGCATGTGGGATCTTCAGTTGGTGCATGCCAACTCTTAGTTGTGGAATGTGGGATCTAGTTCCCTGACAGGGATTAAATCCAGGCCCCCTGCTTTGGGAGCTTGGGGTCTTAACCACTGGACCACCAGGGAAGTCCCCAGTAATGTATTTTTAAAAATTTGTTTTACAGAAGTGTGCACTTTTCAGAAAGCTGTCACTTCTGTTGTGTTAAAAAATATGTACACATCTATACCATCTTTCCTAATCAGTTTACTGTCTTTTGTCATATTTCTGTCATCTTTCTACCTCAAATTTTATCTTTTTGATTAAAAGAGCTAAGTTTTCTATTTCTTTAATGTTCCTGAGACGTTTATCCTGTGACTTCTGCCCTCACTGGGTGTTCAGGAAAATGCTGTGTCCCACCCAGAGCTCTGTCATATTTTCCCCTCTTCCAGTAACAGAGTGTGGGCCTGGATAAGTAATTTGGCCACCCTGTACACCCTAGAAAATTCCTTGAAAAGTGGGAAAAAAACAGCATCTGATCCCAAACATCTCTGCTATTTGAAGGACCCCTCTGGAGTCTAGAGCTGCATCTGTCATCTTCTTGTAGCTTTTGTTCTTTTAAACGTTGAGATACGTTCTAATAACCTGCATTTCCTTTCTGGTAGTTTCTTTACTTTCACTATCTTTACTACACTCTTGAGCATGGCACTGAGGACCCAGGAGCCCTCCCAGGCTGGCCCCATGCTCAGATGAAGGCTTTGCCCTTCATTTGAGCATGTCCTTCATCTTTGTCCCTCACGCCTTCCCAGCCACTTGGAACCATGGACACTCTCTGGTCCTGCTCCTCTCTCACTGGTGTGGGTCTTTACACAGGCTTCCTCATCTGCCCACTTTGCTTTTCTCTGTTATATTCCTTTTCAAGGCTAAGCTCAGGGACTTCCCTGGTGGTCTAGTGGTTAAGAACCTGCTTTTCAATGGAGGGGATGTGGGTTCGATCCCTGGTCGGGAAACAAAGATCCCACGTGCCCTGGGCCAGCTAAGCCCATGCACTGCAACCAAGACTGGATGCAGCCAGATAGATAAATATTAAGGCTGAGCTCAGATGTTACCTTCTCTCTCAGACTGTCCCTTGTATTCCCACCCTTAGATAATTTAGCTATCCTATCTTTTGTTTTAGAGGTCTTCACACAGTTCTATGGTGTTTAATGCTGTGTGTATCTGTTAATACCACCTTCTCTGCTCCGACCCTCTTGAAGGCAGAGACAGTATATCCCGTGAATGAATGAATGAGTGAACAAATGAATGTGCGTGCTCAGTTGTTCAGTCATGTCCAGCTCTTTGCAACCCTGTGAACTGTAGCCCACCAGGCTCCTCTGTCCCTGGGATTTTTCAGGCAAGAATACTGGAGTGGGTTGCCATGTTCTCCTCTAGGGGATCTCCCCAACCCAGGGATCAAACCTACATCTCCTGTATCTCCTAGCATTGGCAGGTGAATTCTTTAACACCGAGCTGCCAGGAAAGCCCCTGAGAAAATAAATGAATAGATACTTTTCCTGTCTGCCTACATATTAATTGCCTAGTCTGTCTTGGAAAGTGAAGTCGCTCAGTCGTGTCCGACTCTTTGCGACCCCATGGACTGACTATAGCCTACCAGGCTCCTCCATCCATGGGATTTTCCAGGCAAGAATACTGGAGTGGGTTGCCATTTCCTTCTCCAGGAGATCTTCCCGACCCAAGGATTGAACCTGGGTCTCTTGCATTGTAGGCAGACGCTTTACCGTCTGAGCCACGAGGGAAGTAGTCTGTCTTAGCAACCAGTAACAAGCACAAAGCTAAATTATTTCTCAAGAAGTGATAGTCATCCTTGATATTAGTTTTACAGTGAAAGTGGTTTCTTTTCCTCTATCCAAATCCCTCAGCTTCTGGACTCCTGTTGTTTTACTCTTGTCTTAGCATATCCCATTTTGAGAGGATTTTTTCCTTGTAGTATTAACTACTTTTAATCCTTTGCAGGTTTGAGTAAATGAGAGGTATAATGTAATCTCTTCTGAGCATCATATGAGCTAAATAAAATCTTTCTTCCATCCAAGGCTGCATCATTTTTTCCACTTCCCTTTCCCACTTACTGTATCCTGTATAAAACTGATGTCAGCTGCTTGTGTGTCCATCAAGTTGCCTAATGTTTTGAGTCAGTATCCTTTATTAATTTATTTTGCTCCTGCATCCATGATTGGCTAGAATTCTTTGACAATTTCTTTTTGGCTAATAGATTTACAAAATCAAAACTTTCTAAAGCACTTCACTTTTGCTGGTGTCATTATATATGTTGCAGTAGCAGAGAATATAATTGTGTTTCGTGCAACACTGTGGAAGAGTTAAGTGGGAAGAATGAAAAGAGACTCAACAAAAAGAAATAACTGTAAGCTTGTCAGAGAATCAAAATGAATTTCCTAAAATTGCTCATATGGTGACAAGTATATGCAACTTCTGCATTAAATCATCAGGTATAAAATCTTATTCTGAAGAAAGCTCATCAGAATGATGGTTCTTTGATGTATGGAATGGATTGTTTACCTGATGAAGCAACACAACAGATATGTCAGGAATAACCAGCTTTACAGCTGACAGCAAACTCCCTCGGGCAAGGACTTTATATGTCTGGCACAATTATACTTATTGTGTATCAGTGCTGTATAAATATTTAATAACAGCTCCTTCCACACCTACTCCAGGCAGGTTGAGCCTTCCTGACTTGTCATGTCCATAATCAAATATGTATTTCCACATTAATCATTCGAGGTGTGGTGCTGCTGTTAGTCTGGTTTCTTTTGGATGATCTATCTTCTCTAGGCTTGGGGTGTGCTCTGGGTGACTGGAATATAGATAAATAGCTGTGAAAAAGAAAATCTCTTCATTTTTAGAGTTGAATGAGTTGCATCGAGCGCGCTATACTTTTTCCTAAAGGCAAGTCACCTTTGTTGGTGGTTACACCAATACCTGGACTTCTTCATCCAGACTCTTTAATCCACAACTAGCCTCTGGGCAGCTTACTTGACCTCTCCTGAGGTCAGTTTGCTCATCTGAAAAAGATCTAATCACAAAGGTTGTTTCTGGCACCAGAGTTTTATGTACTGCCTATTTCCAGATGTAATATTGGTGCTTCTTTACTCAGAAGGAGTAAATGTGCTCATTCTTAAGTCTGTCTTTCTAGTAAATGTGGGCAATGTGCTACTACTTAAACATTTCATCTATTGTCTGATATTATTTGTTCTTTAAGAGAAATTTATGCAATTTTTTTTTTCTTTTTTAAACTGTTTATGGGGTTCTCGTGGCAAGAATACTCCTTGCTATTCCCTCCTCCAGTGGACCACATTTTGTCAGAACTCTTCATTATTTAGAAGAAGATAATCATTGTGGGAACAGATTGGAATTCCAAAGCACATACACAGAGAAAAGCATAGCTGTTGACTTACGTGAATTTTAAAGGAATAGCACATTTAAATTGATCAGAAAGAACAGAATCTACTGGCTCTGGGAGATAAGTTTACTAATCCTACGAACTCTGCCCCTTGGTTTCTTTATCAGTGAAAAGAGATAAAGACTTAAAGGGCCATTGCATTTACAGGAGTTTCAGTTGGAATGTATACGTGCATGCTCAGTCACTCAGTCTAACTTTCTTGTGAAAAGATGCTTCAAAGGTTGGTGTTTCCAGTTTTCTGTCCCCACCCTCTCATCACTTTTACCGCAGTTCCTTTATGTCTGGCTCCATTTGGAGCCACCGTCTTTGCTCATATACAGCCGCTCTGATATTTGTTACTGGTGGTGCCTCAACACTGATCAAACCACTGTGCTTTAGTTAGTCTCTCAGTCGTGTCTGACCCTTTGTGACCCCATGGACTGTAGCCCGCCAGGTTCCTCTGTCCATGGGGATTCTCCAGGCAAGGATACTGGAGTGGGTTGTCATGCCCTCCTCCAGGGGATCTTCCCAGCCCAGGGATCGAACCCAGGTCTCCCTCATTGCAAGCGGATTCTTTACTCTCTGAGCTACCAGAGAAGTCCAGACCACAGAAGGATTTAATCTGTTTTTTGTTTGCACCAACAATTTCCTCCAAAGGCCCAAGTTTATTTGCCAAAAGTGAAGTAGTTAAGGCCTCATAAAAAAGCTGTGTAAATCCTTTTGGTTTTATTCACCTTGTCTTCCTCTCCTATCTGGGAACTCCCAGTCTATAGAAGTTTTGTTTGTGTACACTGAGGTTTCCAAGGGTGACTTGGGCAAACTGGAAAAGTTCTTTGGTCCAGGCCAACATTGGGATCATTCCTACTCACTTTCACTCCGTGAACCCCAGGTAAGTTTTTCTGCCTGGGGAGCACAGAGAGTTTTGTCTGGGTCCACTGGTCTTCACAGTTGGGTGATCTTCATCACCGAACAGTAACTATTGTGCTCCCCATTACAGTGATTCACCCTTGTGTTACTCTCATGTTTAAATTATTAATATAATGGATTTATTAATATATCAATACACGAATACACTGAGAATCATATAAGCCAGTAACACTGTTGTGACATGTCTTTTTTATTCCTCTTAAACACCTTTAAAAATGTATACTTCTTCCAAGTCCCCAATTACTGATTTTGACCTCTCCATCATTGACTAGGATCAACTTGCTTAATCCGATCTTCGTTTCTGTATTAGTAAATCTTGTAATCTGTATTGTTATGATCATTTTTCCACGTTGATTCCCCCACCAGTGGCTGCAGTTCATAGAAGAATCATGTACCAGATCGTTCATTCAAGTCATTCATACTGCAAAGACTTTGAGAACTTACTGCATGCCAGGCAGTGGTCTAGAACTTGCCCATAAGTATTCAAGTGTCCTATGACATATACCCCATTTTATCATGCTTCTGTTTATTGTACTTCACAGATACTGCTGTTTTTAAAAGGCTTGTAGCAACCCTGCATTATCAGACAATACTTAGCATTTTTAGCAGTAAAGTATTTAAAGTATTCTTTTTAAAGAATTAAGGAGATGGGTTTTTTTTTTTTTTTGGCTGCACTGGGTCTTCATTGGTGTATGCTTCTTTCTCTAGTTGCAGTGAGTGGGGGCTAGTCTCTAGTTGCAGTGCTTGGGTTTCTCACTTTGGTGGCTTCTTGTTGCAGAGCAGTCTCTAGAGTGCACGGGCTCAGTAGTTGCAACATGCGGGCTTCAGTAGTTGCAGCAGGCGGGTTCAGTAGTTTCAGCAGGCGGCCTCGGTAGTTGCGGCATGTGGGCTCGGTAGTTGTGGCTCTCAGGCTCTGGAGCATGGACTCAGTAGTTGTGGTACACAGGCTTAGTTGCCTCTCGGCACATGGAATCTTCCTGGACCAGGGATCAAACCTGTGTCTCCTGCATTGGCAGGCTGACTGTTAACCACTGGCCAGCCGGGAAATCCAACAATGAAGTATTTTTTAATGAAGGTAATGTGTGTAGACATAATGCTATTGCACATAACAGATGACAGTATGGTGTAAATATAGCTTTTATATGCTTTGAGAAACCAGAAAATCCATGGGACTTGCCTTATTGCAATATTTGCTTTACTGTGGTGGTCTGGAACTGAACTCATATCTAAGGTATGCATACCTCAGCTGAGACTTCAGTGACCCATGTTAGTGACATCAAAGATCACTGATCACAGATCATCATAACAAATATAATAATAAGAAAAAGTTTTAAATGCTACAAGAATTACCAAAATGTGACACAGAGACACTGAATAAGCAAATACTGTTGGGAAAATGGTGCTAATAGACTCGCTCAGCAGAGGTGCCACAAACCTTCAGCCTGTAAAGTATGACTGTCTACAAAGTACAATAAAATCAAGTGCAAAAACCAAGATATGCCTGCATTTTTCCTTTCTACTCTGACAATATTTGCTTCATATTTGGGGGAGCTCTGATATCTGTTGCATACATAATTGTTTTACCTTCTTGGTAAAATGAACTTTTTATCATAAAGTTCTTTGTCTCCTCTAACAATTTTTGACTTAAGCTTTATTTTTTCTGCTGTTAGTATACCATTCCCACTCTCTTTTGATTACTAAGATGAATTATGTTTTCCCATACTTTTACTTTCAAAGTATTTGTATCTGTTAATCCTTAGAAGTAAGTCTCTTGTAGAAAGCATGTACTTGGATTCTGTTTTTGGTTTTTATATTCTTTAATCCACTGAGCCAGTCTACATCTTTTGATTGGAGAATTTAATCCATTTATAGTTAAAGTAATTACTTAAAGACTCCCCTGGTGGTCAAGTGGTTAAGACTTTGCCTTCCAATGCAGGGGGTGTGAGTTCAATCCCTGGGGAGCTAAAATCCCACATGACTCACTGCCAAAAAATCAAAACATGAAACAGTATTGTAAAAAATTCAATAAAGACTTTAAAAATGGCCCACATCTTAGAAATAGTAATTACTATAGAAGGACTCTCTATTGCCATTCTTTGTTTTCTGTTTTATTGCTTTTTGTCCCTCATTTGCTTCCTTACTGCCTTCCCTGTGTTTAGTTGATTTTCTTTTTGTAGTGACATGTTTTGGTTTCTTTCTTGTTTCCTTTTACTTATGTTCTATAGATGTTTTCTTTGTGGTTACCATGGGGTTGCAGAATACCCTAACGTTATAACAATATATTTTATACTGATAGCTTCAACTGCACAGAGAAAGTCTATTCATTTAAGTCTCTGCCCCACCTGTATTTACATTATGGATGTCACAAATTACATCTTGGTACACTGTGTACCTGTCACCATAGATTTATAACTGTTGTTTATGCTTTTGTCTTTTAAAGCCTATTTAAAAATGAGTGGTGGAGTTATGGACCAAACTTGTAAGAATTCAGGTTTTTGTATTTGTCCATATGTTGACTTTAACCAGAGGACTTCTGCAGTCATACGGTTTCAAGTTCCTATCCAGCATCCTTTCATCCGGACTTTAAGAACTCCCTTTAGCATTTCTTGTAGGGTGGGTCTAGTGTTAATTCCCTCAGCTTTCCTTCACCTGAGAATGTCTCAGTTTCTCTCTCTCATTTCTAAAGAACAGTTTTGCCTTATATAGTATTTTCAGATGGTGACTTTTTTTCCTTTTAGTACTTTAAATATATCATCCCCTTGCTTTCTAGCCTGTACGATTTCTGCAAAGAAATCCACTGATGTTATTCTTGAAATTTCCTCGTATATGATGAACCACTTTCCTCTTGCTGCTTTCAAGATTCTCTCCTTGTCTTCTGTTTTGGTTCTATTTTTGATTATTATTTGATTATTGGTTTATAATAATCCTTTTTGGTTTATCCTACTTAGAGTTTATTAAGATTCTTGTATGTATATATCCATGTCCTTCTTCAAATCTGGGACATTTTCACCATTTTTTCTTCAAATAAATTCTCTGCCCCTTTCTCTCTCTCTTCTTCTGGCACTCCCATAATGCATATATTAATCTGCTTAATGGTATCTCATAAATCCTGTAGGTTCTCTTCACTTTTCTTCCTTCGTTTTCTTTTTGTTCCTCAGATTTAATAATTTCGAATGACCCATCTTCAAATTTTCTGATTCCATTTTTCTGCTTGCTTGAATTTGTTGTTGGACCTCTCTAGTGAATTTTTTAATTCAGTTATTTTTTTTTCCAGCTTGGTAGTTTCTGTTTGCTTCTCTTTTTAAAAAAACATTTTTACTGGAGTATAGTTGCTTTACAATGTTGTGTTACTTTCTGCTGTACGGCAAAGGAGATCAACTATACACATCCATCTATCCCCTCTTTTTTGTATTCCCTTCCCGTTTAGGTAATCACAGAACACTGCGTAGTTTCCTGTGCTATACAGTCAGTTCTCGTTAGTTATTTGTTTTGTACATAGTAGTGTATATATATTGGGATTCCCTGGTGGCTCAGATGGTAAAGAATCTGTCTGTAACGCAGGAGACCTGGGTTCAGTCCCTGGTCAGGGAGATCCCCAGGAGAAGGGAATAGCAGCTCATTCCAATATTCTTGCCTAGAGAATTCTATGGACAGAGGAGCCTGGTGGGCTACAGTCTTGGGCTTCCCTGGTGGCTCAGCTGGTAAAGAATCCACCTGCAATGTGGGAGACCTGGGTTAGATCCCTGGGTGGGGAAGATCTCCTGGAGAAGGGACAGGCTTACCACTGCAGTATTCTGGCCTGGAGAATTCCATGGACTATATAATCCATGGGGTTGCAAAAAGTCAGACACGACTGAGTAACTTTCAGTGTATATATGTCAACCCCAATGGCTCTTTTATTAATAATTTTTATCTCTTTATTGATAGTCTCCTTTTGTTCATGCATTGTTTTCCTAAATTTATTTAGTTTTCTGTCTGTATTCTTCTTTATCTCATTGAGCACACTTAAATTGTTTTAAAGTCTTCATTAGGTAAGTCCAAGACCTGTGTTTCTTTAGGGTTGGTTTGTGTAGGTTAATTTTGTTCCTTTGAATGGCCCTTATTTACCATAAACAATGGCCCTTGTTTATGTCTTGTGATCTTTGTTGAAAATTGGGCATTTGAAAAGCCATTTTCTCACTCAGTCTTTGTGGACTGGCTCTGCACAGAGGAGAGTTTTCACTAATCAACCTGGAATGAAGTCTTAAGTTTCAGCTTTTTTCTGAGGATATGTCTTCCCTGCATCTGTACAGTTGCTTTTCTCCCCTCCAATTCTCCTGTATATGTGGCAGTTTTTAAATCTCTTAATTTCCCTAACAGTCTTATCCCTGCCCTCTCTCAGGACCTTAGGTGTTCTGTTGTATTCCTCTGCCTGTAATCTCTTGCCCTCTGGTTGCCACAGGCTGCTTCACCCACCACTGCTTTCTATAGCCTCCAACCTGATAGCCAAAATATGTCACCATTCCCATCAATGCTCTTAATCAGGTCAGAGGGAAACCAGTTCCCACGAAAAACCAGAATGTTGCAAACAAGTTCTACCATTTCATTGTGTCCTGAAGGAGGAACCAGAAATTGGGTGACATCATCCTGACCACATCATGCTGTATCAGGATGGGATGGGGTCAAGGTGAGCAAAAAGTCCCAAATGTCTTACTGATTTTTTTTCTTTATTAAATTTGTTACAGTACTGTTCTATTTTATGTTTTGACTTTTTGGCCTTGAAGCATGTGGGACTCAGCTCCTTGACCAGGGGTCACATCCACACACCCTGCCTTGGAGGGGGACGTCTTAACCACTGGACGTCCAGGCACGTCCCTGTCTTAGTGTTTTGACTGTAGTTTTTTTTTCTTGGTTAGGCATTCATTTGGTTGCTGTGGCTTCTTAATTCTCAAGTTCCCACAAAGCTGCTTTGGTGCATATGTTGTTGATCCTTTGATATTTCCATGGGAGAACAAGGGCCTGCCGCTTCCTAGCCCGTCATCTTGCTGATGTCACCCTTGTTAATAAGTAACTCATAGTCCAGGGAGGAAGAGAGACACACAATGAGAAGGACATAAATAGCTCTGTGTTTTTGAAAAAAAAAAATAACTTAAGGTTACACATCCTTGTATGGGGTTGGCTAAAAACTTTGTGCGTGTTTTTCTGTAAGATGCTATGGAAAAACCCAAATGAATTTTCTGGCCAACACAGTACAAGGAAAAATGAACTTCAGAGCCAGGGAAACCCCTGGAAACCTGTGTATTAGTCTAGGTGAGAAATGATAAGGGCCTGGACTAAGACAGAGGCATATGTGTAAGAAATATTGAGGAGATACAGTTCTAAAGCTCAGTAGCCTATTGGAAGCATGTGTCAGGGATGCGAGGACAGAGGAAAGATAGAATCAAGAAATAGACAAGTAGTAACTGTAGAAATAGACCCAGTAGCTCTGACTTTAAGCAAGTTTCTTAGCCAATCTATGCTTATTTCTTCATCTATTAAATAGGATGGCTGTGAAGACTGAAAGAGATAACACCTGTAAGTGCCTAGTATGTGCCTAGTAGGCACTTCATCAATTAGTTTATTTTTCCCCATCCCCCTACCTCTAACCAGCATCACTAGATTATGCAGCTTGGTAGATGGTGATGCTGCTAATTAAAATGTAGACTAGGAAAAGTGCAAGCCAATCTTTTAAATCTCTGGGTTTGTTGGAGTTTTTTTTTTTAACTCTCACTCTTCAGCAATAATACACACTAGACACATTCTATATAAGGAAATGTTTGCATTAATGTTTATCTTTGTCAAACAAGCTGTCCTACGTGTCCTAAAATTATTTTCTGATTCCCAGAATATTCCCCTAAAATTAGGCAGGAAGCAAGGTCACTTTGAGCACATGGTTGGTTCCAGGTTGTTCAGTAAATTTGGAGCAAAGTGATAAAAATAATTTCTGTCTCCTGGCTCTTGAGCCAATACCTTGTTATCAAGTCTGAGTCTTTTTAAAAATTCTGTGAGAATCTTCTCCAAATGGTTATAATTTGACAGATTTATAGCCATGTAAATAGATGTGTGCATTCATGATGACAGTTTAAATGTTATGTTTAGAGATTATGAAAGGAAAATAGGAAAAGGAACTTCAACTAGCCCTTTTCCCCTTCTCAGGGCACTGACCTTTTTATAAATTATATTTTCCATAGGCCAAAATTCAAATTGCTATCAATACTAGAGAATGTTTTCATGAAACTGCTATTTTGTATGGACTATGTCTAGTTTAACAACTCAATATGTGGTAAATTGTAAAAGTTGACAAAGAGCAATTTAAAAACTTGTTTTTGAGATAATCTGAAATAATCAGGGTATTGTGTTTAACCCTTGATAAATAACACTGTAGTTAAGATCTATGTATCAGATTTTAGAAGATGGTCATTATATATCTGGGTATTCCATGCTGATAAAAAAAAAATCCATTGGCTTGTAAAATACAAAATCTGAGAAGTTGGGATGATGCAGGCTTCCAGCTGAGGAATGGTGTAAGCAGTTACTGCAGCTATGTCCTTGGGTTTTTTCCTCTAAGTCATATTCCACTTTCTCACACCACCCAGAAATGGAATTTCCCAAAGTCCTGTGTTTTATTAATCATACATTTTGAAGCCTTTTCAAGAAAAACAAAAGCTATAAAAATATCAGGTGGCAACAACAACAAAAAAAGTAGCAGCATCTAATTCATTTCTGCTCATCCTGTAGCTGTGGTCCATTTCCTGCATCTCATTGCTTATCCAGTGAAATAGTCAAATATGTCATCAGATGTTACCTCCCATAGAGAAAGTAGCAAGCACATTTTTGGGGTACTGAAAATAATGAAACTGTGGTGGGACTCTTAGCATAACTCCATCATTATGCACTTAGAGATATTTTTCTTTGGCAGAGTCCTGATGACTGGAAAGACAGAACTGTTCAGTGAGTGACATCTCCATCTGTTTTCTCATGTGATCTCTCTTATTCAGAGGTTTGACTTCAGCAGATTCATAGGGTTACATTTCTCAGAGATGACACATGGACGTGCCCAGACACAGAGAGTAGTTTTGCCTCATAAAACCTTATCTCTTTTCTAAATTTTTTAATTGGTGGAAAATTGCTTTACGGTGTCATGTTGGTTTCTGCTGTTCAACAACAGGAATCAGTCATGTTTATGTGTGTGTGTGTGTGTGTGTGTATTCCTTCCCTCCCTCCCCTCTCTCCCCTCCCTCCATCCTACCCCTCTAGGTCATCACAGAACACCAGGCTGGGCTCCCTCTCTTATTGAGCAACTTCCTAATAACTATCTGTTTTACATATCATAGTGTACACATGTCAATGCTACTTTCTCAGTTTGTCCCACCCTTACCTTCCCCCACTGTGTCCACAAGTTTGTTGTCTACTAGGTTTGTCAGTACCATTTTTCTAGATTCCATATATATGTGTTAATACACCATACTGGTTTTTCTCTTTCTATTTCACTCTTAAAGACTCTAGGTTCATCCACTTCACTACAACTGACTCAAATTTGTTCCTTTTTATGGCTGAGTTAATATTCCATTATATAAATGTGCCACAACTGTTTTAACCATTAACTGCAATAAGGTATCAGCCCATACCATTTAGAATGACCATCATCAAAAAAACCTACAAACAATAAATGCCGGAAAGGATGTGGATAAAAAAGGATCCTCCTGCACTGTTGATGGGAATAGGCTGATACGGGCATTATGGAAAACAGTATGGAGACTCCTTTAAAAACTAGAAATAAATCTACCATGTGTTGTGTTTTCCACATCTTTGTGACCCTTTGGACTGTAGCCCAAAGGCTTCTATGTCCACGGAATTTTTCAGGCAACAGTACTAGAGTGGGTTGCCATTTTCCTTCTCCAGGGGATCTTCCTGACCCAGGGATTAAACACATGTCTCCCTGTGTCTCCTGCATTGCAGGCAGATTCTTTACCTACCCAGCAATCCCACTACTGGGCATATACCCTGAGAAAACCACAACTTGAAAAGATGAACATGTACCCCAATGTTCTTTGAAGCAATATTTATAATAGCCAGAAGATGGAAGCAACCTAGATGTCCATCAACAGATGAATGGAAGAAACAAGATTGCCAGGAGAAATATCAGCAACCTCAGATATGTGGATGATACCACTCTAATGGCAGAAAGCAAAGAGGAACTAAAGAGGCTCAATAAGGGTGAAGAAGGAGAGTACAAAAGCCAGCTTAAAACTCAGTATTGAAAAAACTAAGATCATGGCATCTGGGCCCATCACTTAATGGTAAATAAAAGGGGAAAAGGTGGAAACAGTAACAAATTTCCTCTTCTTGGGCTCTAAAATCACTGTGGATGGTGACTGCAGCCATGAAATTAGATGATTACTTCTTGGCAGGAAAGCTATGACAAACCTAGACAGTGTGTTAAAAAGCAAAGACATCACTTTGTTGACAAAGTTCTGTATAGTCAAGGTTATGGTCTTTCCAGTAGTCATGTTCAGATGTGAGAGCTGGACCATAAAGAAGGTAGAGCACCAAAGAATTGATGCTTTTGAACTGTGGTGCTGGAGAAGACCCTCCAAGAAGAAGACCCTTGGAGATCCAACCAGTCAATCTTAAAGTAAGTCAACCCTGAATACTTATTGGAAGGACTGATGCTGAAGCAGAAGCTCCAGTACTTTGGCCACGTGATGCTAACAGCCGACTCATTGGAAAAGACCCTGATGCTGGGGAAGATTGAGGGCAGAAGGAGAAGAGGGCGACAGGATGAGACGGTTGGATTGCATCACTGACTCAATGGACAGATGGTGAGGGAAGGGAAGCCTGGCATGCTGCAGTCCATGGGGTTGTGAAGAGTCAGACACAACTTGGTGACTGAACAATAGCAACAACTGGCCTTTTTCTTTAAATTAAAAAATAATCATGAAGAGCTTCAGAAACAAAAGAATAAAAAATGTGGTATCAAATACTGTGTACCCACCCTCAAAATAAAACAGATGCTAATAATGTCAGAAATTTAAATTTTCCAGATACTGCTAAGTCTCCATCTCTGTCCCTTCCCCATTTCTTCCTCCAAAGAGATAACCATCGTTTCCTGACATTGGTGGACTTCATTTCTATGAAATGTCTTAATAGTTCTAGTATCTGCTTAATGCTGTTGCTGTTTAGTCCCTAAGTCGTGTCCAACTCTTTGACATCCCATGGGCTATAGCCTGACAGGCTTCTCTGGACTATCTACTTATCCATCTCTACAAAAACATGTTTCTCCATGAGCCCCAGCTTCTTATTTCCTGATTCCACACTAGCCAAGTTCCTAAGTTCCCAAGAGCAGCCGCTGCTCCCCGTGACTGTGTCACAGGGCCACCATCAAGTCACTTCGTGTCTCACTGATTGTCAGTTCCTGGGCATTTTAGGAACCCTGTGTTTCCCCTTCTCTCTTACAAATTTAGCCATGCATGTTAACAATTGTGTATTATACTTTAGCCAGCATATCTGAGTGATATAAACAGGAGTGTTTTCTGGTTTGCTCTCTCAACACAATTAAAAAGCAGTGCTAACTTCATTTTCATGAACCAGTCATTTTCCTGTAATAATTCTTTCATGTCTTGTGTTAATGTTTTGGTTGGACTATGCATAGTTATGTACCATGTTTTGCATCAGTGTGTATTAGGACCCTTAGAGCAAGGCTCCCAAGCCTGCTTCTTCAGTTACCCTCTAACTGTAAGATTCTGTATAAAATATTTTATAACAATTTTATTAGAAAAACAAACTTCATTTCCATTGTTAAGAATACTTCCAAGAAGTGACCATAGATATTTTCTTAAGAAGACATGCATGGTCATGAAATAAAATGATTTAATAAATGAATATGTTGGTTTGAGCAGATTATCTCAAAAGTTTGCATTCTTTTCCTTAACCATGAGTATTTTGTAATCTTTTTCTTAACAAAGCTTCTTTTGCCCTTATCTACTCCTTAGTCAAGACCACTGCCAAGTTTTTAATTATAAAGTAACTTACTTCATAAGCCTGAAGGAGATGAATCCTGGCTAATTACTGGAAGGATGAAACTAGAAATCCCAGTTAAGTAAAGTTTCACCCAAAACATTCTGTTCCAACAGAGTCATTTTTCCTTCCAAAAAACCTGGCATAGGACTCTCTCCCCTGGGCCAAGTTACACCTGTGTTTTCCAGTGTCTCTAGAACTTTGCTGTGATCTACATTTGTTCTCTTAAAGGCCAGTAAACTTGATGGGCTCTCTGCCAAACTGAGACATAGCACTGAGTAATTTAGAATCCTTCCTGATGAAATGTGTCCTTATGGAGATAACTCATTCCTTGAGCTTCATCACTCCCCGGGACCACCGATGCACAGTCCCAGGTTGTTAGCATTACCTCCCCCAACCCCAGCCTGGGAGTTGCATGAAAGTGAAAAAGTCACTCAGTCGTGTCCAACTCTGCTACCCCATGGACTGAAGCCTGCCAGGTTCCTCTGTCCGTGGAATTCTCCTGTCAAGAATACTAGAGTGGGTAGCCATTTCCTTCTCCAGGGGATCTTCTTGACCCAGGGATTGAAACCAGATCTCCTGCATTGCAGGTGGCTGCTTATCATCTGAGTCACCAGGGAAGCCAGCTGGGAGTTGCTTAATATATCATTTGTATGTATGGAGCTTCAGAACCACTGGCCATGCCCATGCCAACTCCCTATTCCCAACACAAAGTTTGTACTCAGTTTTAAACCAAGACTGAAAGCCCTTTTATTTTGAGACTGTAATGGGATAGTTGTATTCCCCCATTATAAAATGGTTTGAAATACATTTTATATCACTTGGGAGGTTGAACATAAACTTAGGAAAACTGATTCTGATGGAAAATGAAGGGCCTGTTAAAAGATCAGTGTGGTGGGAGAACCCTGGCAAATGATTCTGGGAGTTTTAAAGAAAGCTTCAGGAGAAATCCTGAGAGCCTGGGTCAGGGTGGGGGTGGGGGTGTGTGGGAACGTGAGCCCTTTAAGGTCCCTTGTCACTCAGGAGTTGTAATTGGTGTTCTCTCTTGGAGTATGAGGGCTTCCCTGGTGGCTCACTTGTAAAGAATCTGCCTGCAATGCAGGAGATTCAGGTTTGATCCCTGAGTCCAGAAGATCCCCTGGAGAAGGACGTGGCAACCCACTCCAGTATTCTTGCCTGGGAAATCCCATGGACAGAGGAGCCTGGTAGACTGCAGCCCATCGGGTCACAAAGAGTTGGAACATGACTTAGCAACTAAACAACAATTTGGAGTATGGGAAAAAAGAATTAAAGTGACATCCAGACTAAGGGACAGAAAACCTGTATTTGAATCCCGGGTCTGCCTCAAAGTGGCTTCTTAGGACATAGGTCAATATACAGACTCAGTGGCCCATGGTCTCCTTTGTTTGGAGTTCTGCCAAGGTCAGAGTGCTGACCTTGGGAGTTCTTCTCCATCTCTAAAGAGCCTGTACCCAGCAGGTGCCTTTCCAAATATAGCTGATTTTAATTGTTTCCTTTAGTGTGGGTGCTCATGATGTGGAAGCCTGGCACACATCTGCCATCATGACTTCATAGACACTCTCTCTTTACTTCCTTGACCTACATGGGATTGAGTGACCTTCCAGAAAGTGGAAGCCTTTCTGTTTTCTTGAGATTCATTCCTCAAGGTCTTTACATTAGTTCAGTGCTGACATTAACATTTTCACTCCTCTAATCTGGTTTAACTAGCGGGGCATCTATTGCTAATATTTCAGCCTTCCCACCATGCTCCTGACCTGCATCTGGTCCATTTATTCATTCATGTATTCACTCAACCAACTTTAAGCATCTCCAATATTCCGAGTCCTACAAAGTCTGGGGCTGAGGTTGCAAAGTGGACAAGAATGTTTTCTGTGGTACACTGCTCTGGTAAAGGTCAACCTGGTGTCATGAGACCACCCAGAAAGCAGCTGTTTGCTCTGTTATGTTCCTGGAACAGAAGATCTCAAATCTCCTGACCCTTAAATCCACTACTGGCCAATAAATGATATTCCCATCATAATGCTTTACTTGTTTCCATATTATTAAACCATTTTCTTCTACTTTGTATTCTAGATAGTCACATATATGTGTGTGTGGTGTGTGTATATCACTTCTCTGTTCCCCATATAGTTTCTTCAGAAAATGGTACTTGCATTTGTTTCTCTCTTCTTGACTATCATATGGAAAATATTGAGAAATCAGCTGCATTTGAAAACTACTCCACAAAGAAAAGTTACTCTTTGAGGCATCGTACTTACTAGAAAATTAGAGATAAAAAAAAATGTAACAGTCAACCAATTGTATATACAGTTAGTTTATTCAAATATATTTATATTCTTTTTTTTAAATTGGAGGACACTTGCCTTATGATGTTGTTTTGGCTTCTGCCATACAGCCAGGTGAATCAGCCGTAAGTGTGTGTATATGTGCTCGGTTGCTTCAGTCATGTCCAGCTCTTTGCTACCCTGTAGACTATAGCCCACCAGGCTCCTCTGTCCATGGGATTTCCCAGGCAAGAATACTGGAGTGGGTTGCCATTTCCTTTTCCACAGCCATAAGTGTATAATATACCCTTCCTCTTAAGCCTCCCTCCCAGCCTCCCCCACCTCACCCCTCTAGCTCGTCACAGAGCACAGGGCTGGGCTCCCAGATGTATTTGTATTCTTAATGGCCTGTACTAGACATATTTGAATGCCTTATTGTTGGGGATAATCTAGAGATGTGAGAGTTGTTTTTAGTGTAGCTAGAAATCAAGGATATAAGTTTGTAAAGAAGAAAAGCAGAAAAAGAAATCTAGATGAAGGTATGATGAAAGATGGCAATTAAATGCCATATTTTTCTGAAAAGATGACAGCCACTTTACTTATGTAGTTTAACTGGAAAGGGAGGAAGACTTAAATTTGAGATATCCAATTATCTATTGATAAGAGGAAGTAATTAAAGGTTACCATGTTTATTGATAGTTCCACAGCATACAGCTAGTTAGATTCAAACAGCTTAACCAAAGTAAAAATGAGAATTTTAAGATAGAAAACACAGTGCTTATAATGAAAATTATAGAGAAATGTGAGATATATAAACTGAAGACAATGCTAGAACCTGTGTTAGAAGGAATAATGCCGTAGATGCCGTGTACTACATGGAAGCTGGGTGGTGGCCTTAGCTGTCTTTTCTTCCAACCTATGAATGCCCAGAGTAATACCTCTGATGCATCTATTGGATTGTTAAATGGCTCTTTGACCACTTCTGGAAATTTTCAGAGACAAGGAGTTTCATCATTTAAAAGTCTGTCTTTTTCAGTAGTGAGCAACTCTAATTTGCTAGAACCTAGTCCTCATGATATAATCAAATTGACCACCTCCTGTACAGTCTCCCTGGTTCTGGGCTCTGAAGACACAGAAAGTAAATCCAGTCTTTATTTTTTTATTGTGACAGCCCTTTGTAAAGACTTGAAGAAACTGATTGTGTTTCTCTTGAGTTTCTTTTCTTAACCTAAATCTCTCCCATTTTATAACGTGTTCTTGCATTTGTTTCCATACTTTTTGATAGCCTGGGCCTCGGTTTATCAAGGTTCTTTTTTTTAAGTTTTTTTTTTTAAGTCTTTATTGAATTTGTTACAGTACTTCTGTTTTATGTTTTTTCCTTTTTTTTGGCCATGAGGCATGTGGGATCTTAGCTCCCCAACCAGGGATTGAACCTGCACTCCCTGCATTGGAAGGCAAATGTGGATCACTTAACCACTTGACTGGCAGGGAATCCCTAAGATTCCTCTTAAACATGGTGCTGATACCTCCGATGTGGTCTGAGCATTGCCAGAATGACAGATGGGCTCTTCATTCATCCAGATCAAGACTGCATTGCCTTTTGAAGGGTAGTCCTATCGTGTTATCATTTATAAAGAGAGTTCAGTACTTTCATTCCCAAACTTTTTGCACTTTGGGTATATGTATTCTATGTTTTTGTTTGTTTTATTTATAAACACTGAGTGAGCACTATGCTATTTCAGGTGTGATGTTGGGCCCTGGGGACAAAAGGTGAATAAGATTCTGACTGGAGGATTTTATGATGTGCTAGAGGGAGTGACAGACAATAAAAATTAATTAGAGTATGCTGTGTGATATAAATGTGAACTCAGTGCTCTAAGAACATAGGAAAGGGAATAAACTGCTTGGGAAGGGGGACTGGTAAAGACTCATCATCCAAACATTCACTTAATAAACCGCTGTTAACTGAGAATCTTCTGTGTGTGAGACACATAAGTAGACCCTTTTTGGTATGATTGTGAAGTTCCCAAGTATGGTATCAGGTCTGTATTTTTCTGGATTATCTATAAAAGTTTAATGAAAGATTCTGCAAACTTCCTTCCTACATTTCCATGATCTTTTTAATTTACCAGTAGGAAATGGCAACCTGCTCCAGTATTCTTGCCTGGAAAATTCCATGGAGAGAGGAACCTGGCAGGCTACAGTCCCTGGGGTTGCAAAGAGTGAGACATGACCAAGCAACTGAGCACAACGCGCATGTGCACGCACACACACACTCTCTGTCTCTCTCTCTCTCTCTCACACACACACACACACACACACACACACACACACAGGTAGAGGTTAATATCATGAACAACTATTAGTTCCTAATGATTACCAATTTCTTTTTGAAGTACTGAAAAGCTACTTGTTATATAATTTGCTCTTGGATTTAAACATAAAATCCATGTTATAGCTTTGCAGTTTCTGGAATATTTCTTCTCCCTTCTGAAAATCTCTTGTCCCCTTTCTTTGGAATTTACCACTTCTTCCTTTTATTGTAATTTCTCCAAGACCAATAATAGAAGTTTCATGATCTTCATCATCCTCTTGCTCTCCTGAATCTCCTGTTGTTGCTTTCTAACTCTTCCCATGAGAAAACCCTCCCTTAGCCTCTCCCACCCCCACAGGCCCCCAGCCCCTCACTACCCCCTACCCCCACCCCCGCTTTTCCTTGAAGCATCAGTTTTCAAGGTTTGGTCTCTTGATAGACTTTAAGAGGTCTTCTAGTGTGAAGAGCTTCAATTCAGAGGCTCTGTAGAGGACTGTGTTGTGATGTAAAATAACTCTTACCTTTGTCTTGTAAATAATAAGCAATCACATCTGATCCTGCCCTATTTGTCACAGGTGAATCCCCACCTCGCGCCCCAGCACAGCCTTCCTTACAGTCCCAGTGCTGTTTATCTGAGCGATGCGGGTTCTCATAGTCTTACCCAGTATGTTCAGTGTGTTACCATTGTAACATGTGATCGGTATAAAAATCACTCTTGAGATATTTTACATTCTTTCGTACTACTAAGTCTTTGAAATCTGGTGTTACGTTTTAGAGAGCATATCTTAAGTGCTCAGTAGCCATGTGGGACTGTTGGCTTCCACGTTGGATAGTACTGGTCTAGCATTTGACTCAGTGGGGACACATAGCACGCCTCCTTGTGTCCCTGGCACAAAACCCAGTGCCTGGCATACAGTAAATACTCAGTAAATGTGGAAGTAGAAGAGCGGGAGGGAGCCATCTGTACCACCTCTGTGTGTAACAAGGATCATGTTCATTCAGGTGTTTTTCTCTTTTGCATTTCCTTATGTTTAAAATTGCCCTATTGTGCAAGGGATGTGCTTATGGATGGTTGCTGCAGAAATACAAAGTGAAAGAAGGAGTTGTTATTTAGCTTTTCGACATCCAAAGCCAAGTTTGTCTGGTTAAGAAAGAAAAGGGATTTTAATAGTTTTTAGCTCTCACTGACATATCAAAATTTAGATCTTATAGACCATCAGATATACTAAAATCTACTTATAATTCAACACATCCAAGTGAAAATAACAGGAATTGTGTATGTAATATACAGAATTATGTGTAGAATATATTAGTATATAATAAGAAATTAACAAAAGAAATATCACTATGCAAGGTGGCCAAATGATTTTAATGAAACTGAGACCTAGTTTTGTAGTATTTAGATGTCCTGCAGGGTTAGGAAGAAAACTCAAAATTTTAAAAATTAAGAATGATAAAATGCACTAATCATTTTCTAGGTTTTTGGCCATCTACACAAGAGGGTCTTTAACATGTGGATTCTTGCTCCACTTTTGACCCATTCAGAATGTTCTAACTCTCTGAAAAAATGCTGTAAAATAATAAATATAGGGGAATGCTAGGGAGGAAGGGTAGAGTGAATGGAGACAAAGGGCTGACTTGTTGCTCTTTTAGTTGCTAGAAAAGATCATTAAAGCCAGGTAGGATGCACGTGGTAAAAAGAGGGCACCTGAACAAACAGGTATTGAATTTAGAGAATGCCTGCAAGACTATTCTGGGCTGTAGTCCCAGGGCAGACTCCCAGGTTACCTGTCCTGCCAGGTACCTACTAATCTATCCCTCTCAGAAGGGAACATTTTCCCCACGACTGTAGGAGGGGCCTCTTGAAAGCTCCAAGTCTGATTTTTTTTCCTACATGCTTAATTGGTAAAGTGCTAAGTTTTGAATAATTACATCAAGTAATTCTTGATGGTGGAATGAATCCCTGAAACTGCCCTCATGGTCCCACATGAAGGAAAGACTTCACAGACGTTAGTGTACCTACAACTGAGAAACTGATGTCAGCCTCTGAATTGAGGCTGATGGTTCCTGGGGAGGATGCAAATTCAAGGTGAACTAGAAGACAACATGAGATGCCATCTGTGAAACAGGAAACTGAACACTTACTTAAATTCTTGGTTTTCTCTTAGCCTTATAATCAGAAATGTAAGAAAGAGGTGCTTGGTATCGCCTCATGAAGTAAACCACTGAGGCTTCTTTTGCCTTTCCGTGTGATCTTACTATTTCGTACTTAGGGAATGTATAAAACATGCTGCATGCTACATCCTCCTTTTTTTTGCGCCACTGTGCTAAGTTGCTTCAGTCCGACTCTCTGTGACCCCTTGTGTAGCCCTCTAGGCCCCTCTGTCCATGGATTCTCCAGGCAAGAATACTGGAGGGCATGGGGTGTCATGCCCTCCTCCAGGGGATCTTCCTGACCCAGGGATCGAACCCGCTCTTTTAAGTCTCCTGCATTGGCAGTTAGGTTCTTTACCACTAGCACCACCTGGGAAGTCCCTTTTTACCCCCAGACGTTTAACAAAAATGTCAGCTTTTGATGAACATGGACCCACCAGTTGCATACATTGTGTACCTCCTGGGTGGCAGGTTAGGGTCACCATCTTCCCCACTGTTTGTCCTCCACTAGTGAAACTTCCATTATCCCCCACAAATACCCGTGTTCTCCATATCCTGTTCCATCCAAAACACCCTCAAGAAATGATTTGAAACTTTTACATAAAACTGGTAGAACAGAGTCTCATCAAAAGGCTTGAACAATGGAGGTTCCCGTGTACGTCTGTGTGTCTGTTTCTAAGATACCAAGGAGTCTTGCTGTCTGCTCTTCTCATGGCATGAGGAAGATGAATTACCTCACAAGGAAGATTGAGATGTATTAAAAGCAATTGCCTGCTCTTTCTCAGAACGAACACTGGTGTGTTTTTTGAGGGGTGGGGGTCCTAAAGGCTGAGCCTTCTTTCTGATGAGCAATCTGAAAGTGATGGAATTAATTTTTTGGTTCGGGTGAAAGGTGGGGTGGGAATCAGAGGAAAGTAGCCTTGTTAACTCACCTGGGCAGGAAGCGGGCAGAGTTTAGGGTTCTGGGAGAGGAGGATGCCCTTGCACTTGGACCCTTTTTGTCAGGTGGAAGTGGGAGGGAGTGGGGCTTGGGTGGCTGGAGCTTTGACCTTGAGAGTCTGAACAGGGGGCATCTGAGATCACCTTCAGGCAAAGGGGGGCTTCCCTGATAGCTTAGCTGGTAAAGAATCCGCCTGCAATGCAGGAGACCCTGGGTTTGATCCCTGGGTTGGGAAGATCCCCTGGAGAAGGGAAGGGCTACCCACTCCAGTATTCTGGCCTGGAGAATTCCATGGACTATATAGTCCATGGGGTCGAAAAGAGTCGGACACGACTGAGTGACTTTCACTAACTTCAGGCAAAGGGAGTGGAGTTCGTGTGGGGGACTTCACTTCAAGATACACCCTTTTTTGAGATGGAAAGGGGAGCCGGTGAGACTTAGCCTCCACATGGGAACAACGTCAGACCTGAGCCCAAAAGCAGCATGTGGGGCAGGAATGGGGTCCGAGGACTTAGTGGGACTTGTTCACTTTAGAATGGCTTGTTTTACACATGTGAATTTCACTTCACTTAAGAAAAATAAGAGTTTGATATTGAAACTCCAACTAAAAACCTTAATTTATCTACTTAAAAAATAATGGTCATACACAGTGGAACTGTATGTAACTTTGTTCTGTATTTTCCAAGTCTCCTGTAAATGGGTTATCATACTTTCACAATTTAAAAAAATAAAAAAGAGAGAAAGAAAGAAAAGAAAAATAAGACTTAGCAGTGAGGACTTAACAGTGCTCAGCTTAGGAACCAGAAGACTGGTAGACCTTGTTGGAGCAGTCAGAGCTACCAGGGGTTCTTGAATGACCCAGGGGAGGAGGGGAACACCAGAGACCAGTAAGTAACAGGGGCAAGAGCTGGTACCAGCTCCCTCTGATTTAGTTGGAGAAAATTAAAAAGTGTTGTGTGTTATAGAAATGCATATCTAATATGCTATTAAAAATTTCAATGGTTCTCTATTGCCCATGGAAATAAGATCTAAAACCATTTTAATGGCATTCCAGGCTCCCTATGTGAAGCTCCAAATCTTTTCTTGGAGTTTTGCATTTCCTGCCGTCTTCCAGCCACCCTGGTTCCATTGCTGCCCCTCATATGATTTCCACTTGGATATTTCGCTGCTTTTACTCTGTGGTAACAGTGGGCAGATGACTGGGATTTTTAATGGGTTTCACAAGTGGGGAAGAGCCTCTGACACTGATTTTCAGCAGACCTGCTGTCTGTCTGTCTCTTTCCTAGCTTGCTATTTCTCCCGCACCTGCTACCTCCCGACCTAGTATCTTCCTACACCACATAAAGTCTTTACTATCTCAGTAAAAACAAAATTTCATTTTGCATCCAATCAAACAGTTAAATACCTTGTCATTTCTTGACCCGATATTCATTCATTCACCCAAGTGCAAGTTGCAAGTGTTAGTCCCTCAGTCATGTCCGACTCTTTGCGACCTCATGGACTGTAGCCCGCCAGGTTCCTCTGTCCATGGGATTCTCCAGGCAAGAATACTGGAGTGAGTAGCCATGTCCTTCTCCAGGGGATTTTTCCCAACCCAGGGATCAAACCCAGGTCTCCTGCATTGCAGGTAGATTCTTCACCGTCTGAGCCTTCAGGGAAGCCCCAGCAAATGCTTAATTATCACACCAGGCATATTTGCCTTGGGAATTCAGAGATGAATAAGTCATGGATCCAAAAGAAGACCTGTAATTCTGAAAGAAAGTAAGAGAAGTTGTTTCCCAAGATGAAAGGCTCATCTTCAGTTGTGAAAGTTATTTGATTTTGTGGATGCTTCCTTACATTTGTTTGGAAGGGTTGCAGAGTACAAGTGATTGAAAGATGTTTTGAAGACTTTCTGTGTTTGCCTCACTGACACAGTCTTTGTTTGCTTAAAGTATGGAACAACTAATAACAATCCCTTAGCATCCATTGTGGTACCTCACGCCTTTTTAGTAAAAACAATAGCTAAAAGGCCGTATACTCTGACACGGGATCTCTCAGAGTCCCTTTTCCAGTCCATTGCATCTTTGATTGTGAAGCATAAAAAGCTTGAAACAACATGTCACGGGAGAGATAATTTAGCCAAAATAGGACATTAAACAGCACATGGGTCATAACTTGAGAAAATCTGGACATAGGCATGTGAACATGATGTTTTCTCTCTTCCAACCTAGGTGCCAAAGGAGGGAAGAATGATACATTGGACTGTATCCAATTAGAAAAAAAACTGTGTAAGAAAAACAAAGCCCAGAGTTTTTATTTTCCCAAGAGATTAAATCTGGATGGGCAAAGATGATGGTGTTCTAACGGACAGAGACATCCCCTGGGGAAATGCCAAATGTGTCTCAAGTTAATATGTCCAGTTGTACATGAATATTTTTCTCTTGGCTGGGGTATTTTAATAGATGTTTATTTTGAAAAAGCGAGGCACAACAAAACATATCAATTTAAATTCAGTGATTGCTATGATGATGTCAGTTCATTTCCCACAGGTTTTACTCTCTTCTGTGCGTGCGGCTTGGTCACTCAGTTGTGTCCAACTCTTTGCGACCCCATGGACTATAGCCCACCAGGCTCCTCTGTCCATGGGATTTCCCAGGCAAGAATACTGGAGTGGGCTGCCATTTCCTTCTCCAGGGGAATCTTCCTGACTCAGGGACTGAACTCAAGTCTCCTGCATTCTTTACGGGCAGACTCTTTACTGGTGAGGGATGTTTTATCACTTATCACAAGAAGGAAGGTTTTCCCAGTGGCTCAGCGGTAAATAATCTGCCTGCAATGCAGGAGCTGCAGGAGACACAGTTTCAATCCTTGGGTGGGGAAAATCCCCTAAAGGGAGGCATGGCAACCTACTCCAGTATTGCCGAGAGAATCCCATGGACAGAGGAGCCTGGCGGGCTACAGTCCGTAGGGTCGCAAGGAGTTGGACGTGACTGAAGAGACTTAGCACACATGCACCCATGCACAAGAAGGAAACACTTTCTTTTAGGTTGATTACCTGGACAATGGTAAATAGATGATGTGGAAACTTACCTGACATGATGAAGTACATTCTGGAATGTAAATTACCCTCTCTCCATCCATAACATCCTGTTTGTGGCTTAACTATTGACTACTTATACAGATTTTCCCAGCCCCTAGAGTTTATGGGAAAGAATGTTTAGCTCTGACGAAAAGAAAATGTTTCCACATATTATATTGTTTAGCTAAAAGTTTTTGCCTTGAATTTTCTGCATCTGAATTATGCATGAATGGTTGAGCCATCACTTTTGGAATATTTGGAATACGATTGGTTATATTAAATGGATCTAACACTGGAGCATGCCCAAGTTGTAGAAGATCATAGTTAGGAATAACGTCTTCTATTTGTAAGGCATATTATGCATTCATATATAGCCTAGTATTTAATTATCAAGCTAATCATAGGAAGCAAATAATACTTTTATCCCCAGTTGGCAAATGAAAGAACTAGAACTCTGAGTGTTTATGTAACTTACTAAGAAACACTATAAATGACAGAGCTGAGTTCAAATCAAATTGTTTTGACTCCAAATCCAGCATTGATTCTATTTTTTTCCTTAAAAACCATTACTTTTTATGTTTATCCAAAGCAATGTGACTCTGGAATCAGGAGGCCTGTGTTTATTTATTTTTTAGCATTCATTTTTATTTATTTGACTGTGTCAGGTCTCATTGCAGACCACAGGATTGTCGATCTTCATTGTGGCATGGAGGATCTTTAGTTGTGGCATGTGGGTTCTAGTTCCCTGACCAGGGATCACATGTGGGCCCTCTGCATTAGCAACATGGAGTCTTAGCCACTGGACTCCCAGAGAAGTTCCTGGGAGGCCTGAATTTAAATCCTAGTCCAGCCAGTTACTAAACATGTGGTCTGGATGAGGTATTGACCTCTCAAATTCTCGCTCCTAAGACTGCAATGTCCAAATGATGATTGACTTGCCTCTTGTAATTGTGAAGATTAAATCAGATCATATTTGTAAAGCTCAAGCATGCAGTAACCTCTCTATAAATGTTAGCTATTTTTATTTTATTCTTAGAACAACTCTTAAGGAAATGTTTTAAGAGTTGACATGAGATTTAAATTCTTTTAACCCTCAAATCTCAGAATGTCTGACCGCGTTTGTCAACCTTTTTTCTTGTTTTCCCCACCACTAATACATCTATGACGGAGATGTCTAACCATGCATGAGCCCTCCCCAAACTCAATATTTCTGTTTGGTTTTCTCTTACCACACCTAGCAATGATCTTGTAATCCCGTTTGTACCACGCTGAGAGTCCTCTGTTTCCATTTCTTTCACAGGATGAATTTCCCCTGCTTATAAATTCAATTTAATTGACACAGTTGGGGAAAATCCTCAAGTCATAAGTCAAAAAATGTCATCCTACTTTTCTGGAACTATACTTAGATGTTAAAATTTCTTGTTCTCTTAAGCTCTTTTGTGTCATTTGTCTCTTCCTCTGTCTGTGCTGTTCTGGAAAATGTCCTCAGATACATCTTCCAGTTCACCAATTCTTTCTTCTACCTGTGTTGAATTTGTTGTTAAATCTGTCCATTTCAAACTTCAGTTGTTGTGGGGTTTTTTTGGCCACGCTCTGCGGCATATAGTATTTTAGTTTCCTTGTGCATGTGCGTGCTCAGTCATGTCCAACTCTTTGTGACCCCATGGACTGTAGCCCACCAGATTTCTCTGACCGTGGAATTTTCCAGGCAAGAATACTGAAGTGGGTTGCCATTTCCTCCTCCAGGGGATCTTCTTGACCCGTGTCTCCTGTATTTGCAGACATATTCTTTACCATTGAGCCACTGGGGAAGCCTAGAATCTTTGGGGTAGAGTAGACCACACTCAAGAAGTTCAAAGAGCAAAAGGCTAAACCACCCAGCAGGTGGTTTCTTTAGGAAACAACAAGAAAGATAGATCTGGGTTAATTAAGCTTCTTGGCAGCCCTCTAGGCTCTTGATAGAAGATCTTTTCACCTTGACCTGACTGCCCCCGACCATGACTTCCACCCCCTCCAGCTGCAGCTTTCTCCCTCACCCCTCTGCTCTTTGACCTGATATCATTTATCAAGCAGAAAAATACCTATATAAATAGGCATCCAAATCTTCCTCTTCAGAACAGTTTTCATAGCCTTTTAAGCAAGATAAAGACATATTTAGAGTTGTGGGTTAAGGCAATAGTTTTAAGATTTAAAAAAAAAAATTCCTGAACCAGTTAAATACTTAAAAAATTAAAAGCACTTATAGGGAGTATTCAGTTTTTCATTTTCTAAGAATGTGTATTTTTTAAAAATGTAATATCATTTTATTTATTATTTTGGCTATGCCGGGTCTTCGTTGCGGGCTTCTCAGTGCAGTGGCTTCTCTTGTTTCAGAACACGGGCTCAGTCGTGGTGCACGGGCTTAGTGCTTGCGGCAAGTGGGATCTTCTTGGACCAGGAATGAGACTAGTGTCCCCTGCATCGGCAGGCAGATTCCTAACCACTGGACCACCAAGAATGGTGGAAGTATTATTTTTAAACCACTTCAAACTAGTTTCTCTGTTGTATCAGTTTGCTGCATAAGAAACCACCCCCAAATGCAGTGTCTTACAGCAGCGCCCATTCATTATCTTTGAGTATCTTCTGAGCCTCTTCCTTTCTGGGCCTGCCGGCCTGGACCTAGGTGGCCTGGATGCCATCATCCACACATCTGGGCCCTCACGGTGGGCAGCTCAGATGGATGGACAGGGCCCGTCTTCACTTGGCTTCTAACCCAGAAGGCCAGCCCTGGCTCATTTTATTGTGTCTCAGGGTTCTCTGCAGCAAGAGAGAAAACCCCAGCACACAAGTCCCACCACCCAAAGCAACGCACAGGCGAGCTCAGATTCGAGAGCTGGAGAGATGGGAGCCGTCCTCTGGCTGGAAGGAGCTACTGGGTCACAGTGCAGAGGGACAGATAAAGAGGCAAGAATTGAGACCGTTTCTGCTGCAGTCAACTCCAGGAGATCGTGACGGACGGGGAGCCTGGCGTGTTGCACTCCATGGGGTCGCAAAGAGTCAGACACAACTTGGCAACTAAACAACAACTACTACAGTCATGATTATCATTTCATAGCAAGAAGAGTTAAGAAAAATTAGAATGTAAATTCCTCAAATATCAAATATTTAGTTTTATGAAAAAGAGGGCTTCCCTCGTGGCTCAGACGGTAAAGAATCCACCTGCAATGCAGGAGACCTAGATTCAGTCCCTAGGTTGGGAAGATCCCCTGGAGAAGGAAACATCTACCCACTCCAGTACTCTGGCCTGGAGAATTCCATGGACTGTATAGTCCATGGGGTCACAAAGAGTTGGACACAACTGAGCGACTTTCACTTCACTTCACTTTATGAAAAAGAGCCTCACCATATTGTCCTTTATTCATCTTCTTATTATTATTAATGATACCATGGACTATTGAGAACTTCATTCCTGTTCCCATTATTCTAGTGTTGGGAACTATGAAGTCATGAAACCAAATCTGGCAGCATTGTCTCAGATTAGAGAAAAGGGTGGGGAAAACTAGAGGGAGGAAGCCAGATAAGAATCTAGATAAGAGATAAAGAGAGAGCATTAAGTGACTACTGAAATAGTAAGGAAGCAGGGAAATGTGATAAATAGCTCAGAGTAGCATTTAGTACCAGGACAGAATGGGCGTGTGTGTTTGTGTGTGTGTGTGTGTGTGTGTGTGTATAACTGTAGGGAAAGGATGAGTCCTAACTCTGAGCCTTCCAGATCCTCTGTATTATTTTCTGTTACTGTGTGACAAGTTGCCACTTGCTTAGCAATTTAAACAACACCCACCTGTTACCCCACAGTTTCCTTGGGTTCGGAGTCCGGCAGGGGTCAAAGCTTCATCTCTGCTGGAGGTTTTGTTGTTATTTAGTTGCTCAGTCATGTCCAACTCTTTTGCAACCTCATGGACTGTAGCCCGCTAGGCTCCTCTGTCCATAGGATTTCCCAGGCAAGAATACTGGAGTGGGTTGTGATTGCTCGAGGCTCCATAGGCCAAACTCTGGTGGTTTTTTTCATATTTATTAATTGCTTTGGCTGCGTCGAGTCTTAGTTGCGGCATGTGAGATCTTCATGTGTCACAGTGGGTCTTTTCGTTGCAGCGCATGGACTCTGGTTGTGGCGTGGGGGCCCAGCAGCTGTAGTGCGAGGGCTTAGTTGCTCTACCGCATGGGGGATCTTAGCTCCCTGACGAGGGATTGAACCCGCGTCCCCTGCCTTGCAAGATGGATTCTTAACCACTGGACCCACCAGGGAAATCCCCAAAGTCAGGGTTTTGATTGAACTGGGCTATGACCTGGAGGCTCAAAAGATGAATCCGTGTTCAGGCTCATTCAGGCTGTCGGTGGAACCCAGGTCCTTGTTATTATAGAACCGAGGACCTGTTTCCTTGTTGGCTGTGGGCTAGGGCTCTTTGCATCTTGCAGCCAGAAGTGGGACATTGACACTCCCCCTGTGCTTCCAAGCTTCTCCTCTCTTCTTCTGCCATGAGTCCAAGAAAAGTCCTATTCTTAGAAGGGGTCCTGGGATCAGATCAGGCCCACTCGGATAATCTCCCTGTTTTAAGGTCATTTCTGCCATGTGACATAACATTACATAACACGATCCTGGGAGTGATAGTCCATCAAATTCATGGGGATTAGAGCAGGACAGCTTTGAGGGACAATTTTAGAAATTCTGCCTTTCACGTCATCTCTTGGAAAAAGAGATATGATTAAGGAGATGATTTTTTTTTCATGAAGATATAATTTTATTGTGAAACCACCATCATCTCAGAGGATTATTGTTAGACACTCATGATATCAAGAATAAGGAAATGGTTTGTAAACATAAAGAGCTGGAATGAACGCAGATGCAACCATTTGGACCATGATATCCACTGCTCACTAAGCCGGATCATCTTTGGCAGGTCGGGACATCCAGCTCCCTCCTCCGAGGGGGTTTACTCCTTCTGTCTCTAGGGTCCCTTACACATGTGCTCCCTCCTCCGAGGGAGTTTATTCCTTCTGTCTCTAGGGTCACTTACATGTCTGGGAGAAGCTTGGCTCCTGGTGGCTTTTCCCTTAGTCTCGGGGCTGAATTGGACCAAGATCTGTGCAGCCCCCCTGTTGTGGAGCCCGGAATTCGAGCTCCTCATCCCTGGGGGATTCAGAAGCTTAGAGGGACCCTGAACAAAATCCAGCTCTCTTAAAGGTGCGAGTCACTCACTCGCTTTGGGAATGGGGCTTATCATCAGTGTGGTGGGGGTGGGGGTGGGGGTGAGGAGAGGGGTGGGATGCGTCTGTCCTGCTTGAACCTCCTTCACCAAGATCTGGTGGCCCAGTTCATTTTGGCGGGGAGGTGAGGTCTTCTCTTGCCTGCCAGCCTCAGCCACGTGGCTTGGCACTGTTGGGCCAGGCTGTTGTCGTTCAGTCGTTCAGTCATGTCTGACTCTGTGACCCTGTGGACTCCAGCACGCCAGCCTTCCCTGTCCTTCACATCTCCCAAAGCTTGCTCAAACTCATGTCCATTGAGTCAGTGATGCCATCCAACCATCTCATCCCCTGTCGTCCCCTTTTCCTCCTGCCTTCAATCTTTCCCAGCATCAGGGTCTTTTCCAATGAGTTGGCTCTTCACATCAGGTGGCCAAAGGATTGGAGCTTCAGCTTCAGCATCAGTCCTTCCAGTGAATATTCAGAGTTATTTCCTGTAGGATTGACTGGTTTGATAAAACGGGCCAAAACGAAAACCAGAGTGCCGACGTTCAGGGTTCCAGGTGTAACGGTGGAATTTTTTTGTTGCAGAGACCTGTGTGAAACTTGACTCTCAGGACCTGAACTGGGTTCACTATTGTCCTTCACTAGGTCAAACAAATGAGTTTTAGCCTCACATCAGAGCCTGCAGGTTTCCAGGTGAGGAAGCTGGCGTGAAGGGGCTGAGCTACTGCAGATGTGAGCCCAGGCCTGCTGCAGGTAGCTGATAGAAAAAAACATAACTGATTCGTAGGAGAGAACTCTTGCCATGAAGAGCTCCCTCCAGCAGGATGTAGGTTGTAGGCTGAGAAAGAAACTGACTGCTCAGTCGCTCAGTTGTGTCCAACCCTTTATGACCCCATGGACTATAGCCCGCCAGGCTCCTCTGTCCATGGGATTTCCCAGGCAAGAATACTGGAGTGGGTTACCATTCCCTTCTCCAAGGGATTTTCCTGGTCCAGGGATCAAGCCCAGGTTTCTTGCATTGTAGGCAAATTCTTTACTGTATATGCCACCGGGAAAGCCATTGTCACAGGCTAGCAGTCCTAAAGGGAGGTCCCTGGCCTTTCAAATATGTGAGATGAGTTTTCACCTTCCCGTCTTCTATCACTCATTTCAAAGGAGGAATTGGTTGTTCAGAGCCCCAGGCTCCTAATTTGTAAAACAGGTTTAATTTTTTTCTCTATACTCAAAATAGATAAAGTATAAGAATATCCATAATATATAGTCATGTGCTCATGAAACTATAATACATTATCTCATAGCAGGTGTTACTGTAATTATCTCTTATAATTCAGCTTAAATAAATAGATGAGGCTTGAATTATATTTTTCCTTGAAATTACCGTGCCACTCTTTGATAATTACTTGTAGATTTTTAAAAAATTTTCTAGGTCATATTTTGCTTCCTGACAGATATTTTGTGAGATTTGTTTTTCCTCTGAAAAGCAAGGGAGGGGCTGTACATCATTGAGAAACAACTTTCGAGCACCTTCTTGCTTATCTCCAAGATAGCTTTCAGTTGAGCATCTCTCCTCCCAAGGCTGTGCTTACATCCTCATCCAGCCTAGTCTACAAGAACATTTTGAGATGAGATCTTAATCATGAAGAATAAATTCCGTTAAGAGCAGAGGCCAAGGGGAAATATGCTTCCAGGCTTTAATGATTACCTTATTTGTCCATGACAAAAGATCTCCCCTGGAGGATACTTTTTCTCCCAGAATATCCTAGAACATGAAGCACGTGGTTGAGTTAGAAGAACACAGTAAATCAAGTCTTGTCTCCTGCACATTTGTGCGTGTCACAGTGGGGCCAGGACAGAGTGGCCTCGTTGCATAGATTAAGCTGTTGAGTGACTCCATCCGGCAGCCCCGGGAGGAATCCAGTGTCAGAAATTGAGTGTTTCAGAATTGCCTGCCTGGATGGCAGGCCAGGCTGCTCTCCACCTTAGAAGCAGCCGAAATCTATGCAATAATAAGAGTAAAAATGACAACCAGTTAGGATGGGTCACCTTTCTGAAACTCGGTCAAACCTTTATTTTTTAAAAAAAGGAAAAGTCAAAATTGTTTTAGTCTCTCAAAAATGAGACGTCATATTCCTCTAAAAATAGTCAGGGTAAGACTCCTGTTTAGCTGGTGACATATTTGAGAACCGTTTTGAGAATTAGCATTTTTCTCTCCTTCCCAATAAAATAATTTTCTGAGCTGTAACTTTTTATCAGATTACTAATGTGTTGTAGCCCAAGGAGTGTGATTTTTGTGTAGCCTTATAAAAGTGCTGTGACTGTCGGCGTGGCTCAATTCCTGTTTACACTGTCCTATGCTACCATCATATATAAATCCATAATTCCAGAATCATGTACTTCAAGATAATCAACATGCAGATCATTTGTTTAAAACAGTTTACTCTTCCAAATGCTTACGATTGTATTTTTGCCTTTTTTTTTTTTTTTTTCGTTTTGGTCACACTTTGCTGAATGTGGGATCTTAGTTCCCCAACCAGGAATCAAAGCTTTGCCCCCTGCATTGGGAATGTGGATTCTTAGCCACTGGGCCACCAGTAAAATCCCTTAAGATTATTGTAAAATTGCTTTAAAAAAATATACTTGCATAGCTGCCCCCAAATGAGTCTGTATTATACTTATTCACTGAATATATATAAATATGACTTTAATTTTGATATTGCTATAAAATCACTCAGTTCAGTTGTCATCTTCTCATGAATATCTGCCATCTTGCTTTCCCTCACTATGAGACAATCCCTTGGCTGTTTACTTTTCTTTTCTTTCTCTGACCCCAAGATTTAGCCTGTATCAATTTTCTAGTTGAGCCACCTTCCTGGTAGCCCACCAAGAGGCATACCCCTGAGAGCTGGGGAGCATATGCTTACCTCCTCTGTCAAATTCAGGGCACTCAGTGTCGGGACACTTCTGGTTTAGAGGAAACTGCACGTAGCATTGTATGTTTAGCTATGCTGCGAGATGTGACAGCATGGGTTTATATTACACTTCTCTGGCGGTGGTTTAATCACTAAGTCATATCCAACTTTCGTGACCCCATGGGCTATAGCCAGCTAGGCTCCTCTTTCCATGAGATTCTCCAGGGAAGAATACTGGAGTGGGTTGCCACTTCCTACTCTGATACTTCTCTGGGTTTCCATTTTTAATAAATAAGTCCTAATGGTTTAAATTATTTTATCTTCTTACTTTCTGACTTCTCTTTTGAATGAATTTTTTCATGCCTCTTAGGTGGACTGTAATGACTCATTCAGTGTAGTAGTTGGTGGTAAAAATTTTCTCTCTTTATATATGTCTGCCTTGCTTCTCTTTTCCCAAATCCACACCAGTGCCACTCACTGCTGGAAGAATGCAGAGATCAAATGGGATCTGCTAAAAAAGCCCACAGTGCAGAAGCATAGCTGACTGTAGGAAGCCCTGTCATGGCATGCAAAGATAACAGAGGAAAAATGCCAAAAAAGAGAAAACAGGAATTTGACCTCTTAATGTCAGGAACTTTGTCTTTAAATTTCTTTAGGAGCCTAGAACTAGTGATTCTCAACTGTAATAGGTTGAACTAATGACCAACTCCCCCTTTTATCAGAAATATTTTGTCACATCTCCTTTATTATCCTGCAATGAAATTGAAAGGTAATACAACTCACCTATCCATATAATTTCTTTTTAAAAAATCTATATTTAAATATCTGTATCTCATATCTGTGATATAAAAAGAGAAAGCTAAGGAAAATAATCTGTGATAAACTGCTTGGAATGTCAGCACTTTCCATCCTCTGACACTCTCTCAGAGGGACAGGTTGAAAGAGTCAGGTGCCTGCACCTGTCCCAGAGCCATCATGAACGCATGCCTCCCAGGCAGACTGGCCCAGATGTAGGTCAGGTGTAGCATTGCCCTGGGTGTTTGGATTTTCCAAATGGATGACCAGTTCTTGTTGAAGCTCCCACACAGCAAAGTACTCTCTCTCCTCCACTTACACCAAGCAGTTGCATTCCTTGAAAATGTGGAAGATATGTAACCTGTGCAAAACCACTTTGTTTACATGTCCAAGAGTTAAATTCTGGACTTATATCATTACAAGTGAGTTTTTCATGTTCAAGGATGTCAGGGAGAGCATGTGAAGGTCAGTGGAACAGGAGACAGTTCTTCGTGGGCGGGAAAGCACCAGGCATTGGTGGGCATGGAGCCCTTCTGCCTTCTGTCCACGTGATGCTGGCAGCCCCTCCTCCATCACTGGTGTGACCAAAACCATCTCCACATGTTTGAAAAAATCCCACTAAAGGGTGGTTTCACACCCTTTAAGAACACTGCCATCGAACATTAAGGATGCCTGGTAATAAATTTGATTCTATTTTATTATTAAGGGGTGTAAGTGTTATATAAAGTTACATTTTAACCACTGTTGTATTGAATGCTCACCATTTTGTCTTGCGACCACACTGTAAGTCTATGGAGGGTCAAGACCATATCTTACTGAATCCAAGTTTCCAGCAGGGCGTCAGGCAGTTAGTTGGTATTCAGTAGCTACTTGGTTAATAATTGGACTCAGGAACAATCTACCCTGTCTTCACAGGAGCTGGTATTACCTTCAATGTTATGAGTAATACATGCCTCTTTTATCAAACTTCATTGTTATTACAAGTAAGCTATTAATTGCTAGATTGTGCAAACCTAGAAGAAAACCAGTGGTCTGTGCCCAGTTGGAGATCATCTTTCTTGCATTATATATAAGAAAAGAGATGCTAGCCACTACAGAGTCCGTGGTGTTTTCCCTTAAGAAAGTACTCTTCCATTGTTGTAAAACAATTAAGAGCTTTTAAAATACAAAAGAGCAGAGAAAAAACAACAAAGATAGTCTATCCACAAGGACATAAGTATCCATTTGGAGAGATGGGCTACCTATCTAGAAGCATTAAAGCTAATAAGCAAGTGCCAGGAAGAATAGAGATGTCATTAAATACACTAGGAGACAAGGAAGAGCTGATCACTCCTTCTTGGAATGCGAGGATTGGAGTATCATTATACGTGTTGGAGGGAATTTGAACTGATGCAGAGGAACACACCCTAGGCAAAGGGAGGAGAGTGTAACAAAGGCTTGGAGGGGAGGCACCAGGGGAGTGGTCCAGGTGATGGTGGGGAGAGAACAGTGGTGGTGGTGATGGTGGATAGAAGTTTGTCTTCTTCTATGGGGAAAAATGTAGAGAAAGCTGTTTGGCAGAGTAGAAACCAGACTGGTTATTTACTTTTGGCCAGAACTACTTTAAAAGACCTGATGTTAACTGTAAGTTCCATGTTTAAAAAATATTCTCAGAGATTTTTTTTTTTTTCATTTTCTTTGTGCCAGTGAAAATGCAATGTTCGTGGTTGGGTTTTGGACTGAATGTTTAGTAATTCTCATGTGAAAAAGAGAATTAGAAAAGAGAGAATGTTATCCATATTTTACTGTAACAGATTATGATTTTTTATCGCCTTCATTCAGATGACTTATGTTAGAGTCGCTGAGCACACAGTATTAAGGAAGGCTGTGTGCTGAGCTGGGCTTGGGTTCGGGATCAGAAATCGTTCACAGCTGTACCGCCTTAGGCAGTAAGCCTGGTGAATCTCAGTTTTCCCATCTTTAGAATGGGGGTACTGCCTCATTCACACACACACACACACACACACACACACACACACATACACACGTCTTTGGCTTAAGTGAGATAACCTGTAAAATAGCCCGTTCTGTGGCACATAGAAGGCACTTAATAAATATTAGGTCTCAGATTAAAATAAGGTATTTAACTCCATAAGGTAAGGTGAAATTTGTATCCAGTTATGGATTATAAAAATTCCATCCCATCAGCCAAACAAGTATTTCTTATCTGAGTGACCTTGGATTCTCTGAACTTCAGTTTTTTCATCTATTAAACAGGGATAAAGCACCAAACTCAGAGACTTGCTTTGACAGTTAAGTGCAGTCGTGCAGGAAAAGTGCTTCACATAGTCGCTAGCACAAAGCAGTGTCTCAATGAATATTATCATTGGTGCCATGATGCTATTAATATCATTATGATGCCTCTGCCTTGCTGTGCACATATCCTATCTCTATCTTTACTACAGTCCTACAAGGTGTGTATTTTTTTAAATTTCATCTTTACTGAGGTATAATTGGCATTTAAAATGGAAAGATTTAAATTGTACATAGTGGTGATTTCATATACATACACATTGAAAATATTTCCCTCGTCTAGTTAATTAACACATCCAGCGGTATGTATTATTAATGTGTGAGCCACCGGGGAAGCCTGCTTTTTTATGGGCAGGAGCTGAAGAATGGGGAAACTAAATGGCCTGCTCTGGGTCACCAGTTGGTTAACTGGTGAGAGTAGACTTGAACACAGATCTTGCAGTTCTGAGTCTGATGTGGTTTCTGCCATGCCATTGCCACCTCAAGCCTCTGTAATATGCCAGGGTAACGTTTTCTTTCCAAGTCCTCTTAAAAATGATTCATAGTACAGTTTGGAAACCACTGGACAGAATAACAAATATTTCTTGAGACCCCCTGAGCCTCAAATGACATTTGATACATAGTAACAGTCCTACCTTGGACAGGGAAAAAGTGGAAACAGTGACAGATTTTATTTTCTGGGGCTCCAAAAGCACTGTGAATGGTGACTGCAGCCACAAAATTAAAAGATGCTTTCTACTTGGAAGAAAAGCCACGACAAACCTAGATGGCATATTAAAAAGCAGACACATCACTTTGCTAACAAAGGTATAATCAAAGCTATGGTTTTTCCAGTAGTCATGTATGGTTGTGAGAGTTGGACCATACGGAAGGCTGAGTGTCCCCTGAGAATCCTTTGGACAGCAAGAAGATCAAACCAGTCAATCCGAAAGGAAATCAACCTTGAATATTCATTGAAAGGACTGATGCTGAAGCTGAAGCTCCAATCCTTTGGCCACCTGATACAGAGCTGACTCACTGGAAAAGACCCTGATGCTGAGAAAGATCGAGGGCAAGAGGAGAAGTGGCAACAGAGGATAAGATGGTTGTATGGCATCTTCCACTCAATGGACATGAGTTTGAGCAAATTCCAGGAGATGTTGAAGGATAGGGAAACCTGGAGTGCTACAGTTCATGGGGTCACAGAGTCGTACATGACTTAGTGACTGAACAACCGCAGTGACAACCAGTCTTGCATAATACAAGTCCTGCTTTTCCAGTGATGAAGATAAACCTATCCTTGGCAACTCCTCTTTGCTGTCACTGCAGTTCTCCCAGTGTCTTCATGTTGACGTCATGTATTAAGTTGGAGTTGGGTGGAAAATTTGACTGTTAGCAATTATTCAGCATGGTTTACCTTTCCGTATTGAGCACTGCTACCTGAAGTGGTAATCATGTTTAACTTCTCACCATCTGTATCATAGCAAAGTTTTGTTTTTTTTTTTTTTTAATCTGGTTGCCAGTCAGTGTTGATCATTTCTTTGGTTCCACTTGGAGTGTTGAGATTCCTTATGAAAATAAATATTTTGGAGGTACAGCTAAAGTACAAACAAACATGAAAGTGGAGGTATTGCAAACCTAGACATATGTTGGGTTGCAGAAGTTGCCATCTTGGCTCCATATGGAGTGTTGTTCTGGGCACATGGCGGGATTTCAGCAAGTTGGAAATCAGGTTTCTGGGAGCCAGCAAACGTTAAACATCTGCCAAAGTTAATTATGAAACAAAAACGTTCTTTATTGAAAATGTTTGTGCTTTTCAATTACCTGAACACCATCATGCTCAGTATTTCCGAGCTACGTGAAGGACCTGGAATCATGACCTTGGGATTTGGGATCTTCCATGGGTAGAGAAAGGAGGGTGTCCTGTCTCCCTTACTCTTTGTATTCAAGGACAGACCTGTTTTTCAAAATCTCTGTAAGGTCATTTGGTAGTTTGTTTTTTTGTTTTAGCTGAATGGCTGTGATTGAAAGTGTAACCGGCTCATCTGCTAGAGCAGAGTCTGTGCCAGAAGAATCTTTGGAACAGCAGCAAAATTCATGAGATTCTTGTGAGTTTCACTGTGTTCTCTGAATGCTGGCTTCTGGAAAGATCTATGGGCAGCCACAGGCACAGCAAGAATTAGACACAGCCGGAATTCACCATCTGCCACTGCTGTTGGGAGTGTAAGAAGATGATGACTGTTAATATTATTAATTATTCATCACGAGACATTTATTAAAACTCCATAATCTTCTGCTGCTGGAACTCATGCATTCAGTTAAACAGACATAAGAAACAGAAATGTCTATCTTCCTCAAAAAAAAATAAAAAGTGAAAAGAGCTGGCTTTAAGCAAACAATTTATAGTAAACTAAATTTTTTTTTCTCTGTGTCAGGAGATAATACATTCATGTGGAAGAAATGCAAGATATAAGTGCATGGGCCTGATACTTGGACTAAAATCCACACATGAAGACAGATGTTTAAATATGGACCTTGCCTATATTTCATTCATCAGTGGTAGAATCAGATTAATAAAATTTCAACTTTGAAAAGGACCCTGAAGTAGCCTAACCTTGTGTGTCCTCTATCAGAAACTTCTCAATAATGTCCTCACCAAAGGAGTCACCGAAGAAGTCAGTGTGTTTGACTTCTGTTCACATACTTCCAGTGACAGGAAATGCATTACCTCCAGAAGAAATTCATCCACTCAGTATATTTACTGAGCACTTACTATGTCACTGTCTTCAAGGAGCTGACTCCTCTAACCAGAGGAGTCAGCCATAGCTGATAAGTTCAGTACTTAAATAAATTATGTGTTAGAGTGTTTGTTCATTACATTTTCAGGTGTCTCTTTTTGCCAGAAAGCTTCCCCATATAGTTCCTTCCATATAGTGACTGCTTAGGTATTTGACAGAAGTGCTCATTGCCCTCTTAACTCACCTAATTTTCAAATTGTACATTCTTAGCTGGTTAAGCAGCTACTTATGTATACCAGTTTGCTAAGTGAAAGTCGCTCAGTCATGTCCAACTCTTTGTGACCCCATGGATTATACAGTCCATGGAATTCTCCAGGCCAGAATACTGGAGTAGGTTCCCTTCTTCAAGAGATCTTCCCAACCTAGGGATCGAACCCAGGTCTCCTGCATTGCAGGCGGATTCCACAGGGAAGCCCAAGAATACTGGAGTGGGTAGCCTATCCCTTCTCCAGAGGATCTTCCCTACCCAGGAATCGAATCAGGGTCTCCTGCATTGCAGGAAGATTCTTTACCAGCTAAGTTTTCAGGGAAGCCCACCAGTTTGCTAACATGACCATTCGAAGGGACCAAAGACTGGGCAGGATAAACAACAGAGGTTGGCTCTCAGAGGCTAGAAATCCAAGATCAAGATGTTGGCAGGATTAGTTTCTTTAAGGCCTCTCTTCTTGGCTTGCAGATGCCCGTCTTCTCCCTGTGTCTTCATATAATCTTTTCCCTGTGTCTGTCTGTGTCCTCATTTCTTCTTCTTATAAGGAAACCAGTCAGATTTGACTAGGACACTGGTGACCTTATCTGGAGCTCTGCATGCATGCTAAGTCACTTCATTGTGTCCAACTCGCTGCGACCCTACGGACTGTAGCTCACCAGGCTCCTCTGTCCATGGGATTCTCCAGGCAAGAATACTGGAATGGGTTGCCATGCTCTCCTCCTCTTCCCAACCCAGGGATCAGACTCGTGTCTCATGTCTCCTGCATTTGAAATGGGGTTCTTTACCACTAGCACCACCTGTGAAGCCCTATTTGAACCCTGGTGGCTCAGACAGTGAAGAATCTGCCTGCAGTGTGGGAGACCTGGGTTTGATCCCTGGGTCGGGAAAATTTTAAAGACCTTCATAAAGACCCTACTCCAGCTACACACATTCTGCAGTCCTGGGGGTTAGGACTTTAACATATGCATTTAATGGGGAATGCCATTCAGCCCATAACATATATTCTTCTTATGTTGGAACACTCTCAAGCAGGCAGATTATGCCACAGAAAGAATCAGGCAGGATGGTCACATCCTATGCACTAGATATCTCGATTACATTTGAAAACCCCGGCATAATGACTGACATTGAACTTGCAGTCAACAAGAAGTGCCAAGTCTTTCAGTGTCTTGTTTTTTAAGTCACACCTTCTTCCATCCTTTGCATAGTTGATTCATTCATTCAGCTATTCATTCAGTGAGTCTGCTCTGAGCACTGGCTACTTTGTAGATACTACTGCACAGACACTGGCTCTGCAGCAAGGAAACTGGCAGACAATGTCCCTGGCTTCTTTGGAGCTTAAATGATATCCATGAAGGCTTTCAATAAATGAGTGAACAAACAAATATGTAATTGTAAATTGATAGATGCCATACTCTTTACAATAGCCAAGTCATGGAAACAATCTAAATGTCCATCGATGGGGAGTGGATAAAGAAGATGTGGTACGTGTACACCATGGAATATTGGTGGTGGTGGTTTAGTCACTAGTTGTGTCTGACTCTTGTGACCCCATTGACTATAGCCTGCCAGGCTTCTCTGTCTATGGGATTCTCTAGGCAACTGGAGTGGATTGCCATTTCCCCCTCCAGGGGATCTTCCTGACCCAGGGATTGAACCTGGGTCTCCTGCACTGCAGGCAGATTCTTTACCAACTGAGCTTTGAGGGAAGCCCCACAATGGAATATCACTCAGCCATAAAAGGAGCAGAAGTGGATCATTTGCAGAGACATGGATAGGCCCGAAGACTGTCATACAGAGTGAAGTAAGTCAGAAAGAAAAACAAATATTGTATATCAATGCATATGTGTGGAATCTAGAAAAATGGTACAGATGATCTTATTTGCAAAGCAGAAATAGAGACACAGATATAGAAAACAAACATATGGACAACAAGGGGGAAGAAGAGGTGGGATGAATTGAGAGACTGGAATTGACATATATACACTACTGATACTATGTATGAAATAGATAACTGATGAGAACCTACCTCCTTTGTAGCACAGGGAACTCAACTCATTGCTCTGTGGTAACCTAGATGGGAAGGAGATCTAAAAAAGAGGGATGAATGTGTATGTAGAGCTGATTGACTTTGGTGTACAGCAGAAACTAACACATTGTAAAGCAACTATCCTCCAATAAAAAGCTTTTAAAAAATTGATGTGTGCTGTGAAGCAAATGAACACACATGAGAGGCATCCTACTTTTGATATGTTTTTTAGGGGGTGGCAATAAAATATTATATTTTAAATTCGGCCCATATTCCACCCTGCCCCGGTCATCTGCAGGACAGTTCCTGGCTATTATTCACTGTATGTATGCAGTGCCTCCTCCGCCATCTCCATACTTTATTCTCTAATGGGATTTAGTACGATATCTGGGCTTCCCTGCAGTGCAGGAGCTTCAGAGACGCAGGTTCGATCGCTGGGTGGTGAAGATCCCCTGGAGGAGCGAGTGGCAACCCACTCCAGTATTCTTGCCTAGGAAACCCCAGGCTGCTGGGCTACAGTCCATAGGGTCACAAAGAATTGGACACAACTGAGCAACTAAACCACCACCACGCCACCGTGGCTTGTCAAGCGTCATGAGCAGAGAGGTACTGCGGTAAGCATTCATGTAGACATCAGTTGACATCAGTTTGCTTATTGAATTGGCACATTTATAATCCACAGTATACATAGAGTAAGTTAAATTGAAACAAAATTCACTATTTCTTGAGTACTCATCACATCCCTAATCTGAGTTGCTAGGATTACAACCGGGAATAAAACAGTCACAACCCCTGCCTTCACAGATCTTGTATTCTCCTGATGATGGGAGACAGACTATGAATGTGGACATTTAGATAATGAAACATGCTTTGAATAAAAATGAAGGAAAGGAAGAGAATAACATGGAAGTGAAATCTTACTCTATAGATAATGGTCAGATTTTGCTGATTGGCAGAGACTTGGAGAAAGAAAAGTGGTAAAGCATGTGGACGTCTGGGTAGAGAGGGTTCAGGCAGAGGATAGAGTGAGTGCAAGGGCCCTGGGCTTGGGACGCGTGAAGAGCAACAAGGAGGCTGCTGTGGTCAGAGTGGCTCTTTTTTTAATATTTATTAATTTGGCTGTGCCAAGTCGTAATTGAGGCGTGCGGGACCTTTAGCTGCAGCATGTGGGGTCTTTAGTCGAGGCCTATGTGATCTAGTTCCCTGACCAGGGATGCAACACGAGCCCCCTGCATTGGGAGCATGGAGTCTTAGCCACTGGACCACCAGGGGTGTCCCTGAGTGTTTATTCTTCATCACTGGTGTTTCAGAAGATGTAACAGAAAATCAGGTTGATTCTTCACTCTACTTGCTCTGTTTGGTTTTGCTCTTGTTCTTCTTGTTAACTAAAAGCATGTGAGAAAAGAGTGTTTTGGTTCTACTAAGCCTGTATTATTACCTGGCTGTGCAGGTGATTCCAGGGTGTGTGTGTGTGTGTGTGCACACGCTCAGTCGTGTCCGACTCTGTGATTCCATGGACTGTGGTCCGCCACACTCTTCTATCCATGGAATCTTCCTCGAAGAATCCTGGAGTGGGTTGCCATTTCTTTCGCCAGGGAATCTTCCTGACCCAGGAATTAAACTCGGGTCTAGCGTCTCCAGTGTTGGCAGGTGGATTCTTAACCACTGCTTCGACCTGGGAAGCCCATTTATGTATATGCTGCTGCTGCTAAGTCACGTCAGTCGTGTCCGACTCTGTGTGACCCCATAGACAGCAGCCCACCAGGCTCCCATCCCTGGGATTCTCCAGGCAAGAGCACTGGAGAGGGTTGCCATTTCCTTCTCCAGTGCATGAAAGTGAAGAGTGAAAGTGAAGTCGCTCAGTCGTTCTACATATATACAAGTTTGATGAAATTAAGAGAGCATTCGGGACATACATTTTTATGTTTAAACGTGAGAGTGAGAGTCATCTACCTGATTTAAAAGAAAAAAAAAGCCCTTTGCAGCCCATGATGATCTGCTCCAAGCAGTCATGCTGCAGGTGCTATCGTTTTCAGCTTCCAAATAAGCCGGAGTTGGGTAAGGGCCAGAGTAGTTAGGAATTTGAATAAGAGCTCTGATTCTTCGTAGGATTCCCCACACCTGTGTTAAACTACCGCAGGTGTGATCCCATTGGTGCAGACAGTTTTATAAGCAAAACCTAGGGGAGGGGGCGGCCACTTCCTGACACCACTCTTCTTTCATGCGCAGTGGGTCTTCCCCTGACCTCTCCGTAGCCAACTTCTGGGTACTATGCATCCTGAGACGTGTTGGGAATTCTTTTTTGGTTACAAAGCAAACCGTTCTCATGCTTCCAAGTATTTCCATGTGTCAGTTTCTAAGAGGCAACCTGTGTCAGGTCGAGAGCAGAGTGAGTGTGGGTGATTGTGCAGGTGAGCCCACAGTGGTTCGGACAGCCCAGCCAGGCCGTGGCTGGGACCTCAGAGGACGCCAGAACGCTTGCGGTACCAAAAGTGCAAACGCATAAAATTGTAACTGCCTCAGAGTTAGACTTTCAAATGCACCATGTAGCCTCACTTGGTCCTGAGAACACAGTCTGCAAAGAGCAGTGTTTGGACTCATTCTTTGGCCACAACCATCTTATTTGAATGCCTCAGTTTCTCCACTGGTGAAATTTAAAAATGTACAGACCTTCACATGATGTGAAGAAGATGTGTTAATTAATCAGTTGCTTCTTGGAAAAGAAAGTCACGGTGAGCTATGGTGGTCGTCCTTGGTTGGAGTCCCTTCTCTGTGAATGACCAGCTGGGTAAGTGTGTCCCAGTAAAGCTGTTTTCTCATAGATAGGTGTTTTCAGAGCATTATAAGATTTCATGGATCACATCCTGCATCTGCTTGGTTATTTCTAAGGGTTGAACATATGGCATTTAAGGAAATTTTGTGGTAATGGCAGAAGATTTCAAAACTAGTCTCTTAGAATTACATCTCTGATTGGATATTTTAGCAAAAGCAGTCTATTCCACACTGCCATGTGATTTTTAGTCTTTGGCTTGTATGAAACAACTAGTTGTTCTCCTTTCTATTGTATCTGTGGATTTGAAGAAAACCACTTGACGGATGCACAGCAAAAGGATGCATTTTGTGTAGTTTACTGAGAGGGATGTTAGACCATTGTTGGTGGGCTCACCCACAAAAATAAAGCTCAGCAAGTGTTTTATGGAATCTCTGATACTCTGGGCACCATGCTAGATGCTGGTACATCAGAGTTGAGGGGCATGGTCTTGTACTTCCTCGGAGGAGCTCAAAATTTAGCAAGGACGTGTAAACTAATAATTACAAGACTGTGTAACAAGTGCTTTGTTGTTTAGTTGCTGAGTCATGTTCAACTCTCATCACCCCATGGACTTTTGCCTGCCAGGCTCCTCTGTCCATGGGCTTTCCCAGCAAGAATACAGGAGTGGGTTGCCATTTCTACCTCCGGGGGAGGAGGTTCCTTTGGCTGAAGCACAGGGTTGCGTGAAGTTGGAGAAGTAGAAAAGGGTCTAGGATGACGCCAGAGGTTGAACTGATCCCCAAAGTGATAAGAGAGTCACTGAACAAGCTGCAGCTGTAGGCAGGACTGCAAGATCAATGAGAGGACTGTTGCATTGAGCCTGGCAGGGAATCATTAGGACCTGAATTAAGACAATGATGGTGGGAATGAAGACTAGAAGATAGGGACAAGAAATATGTAACATGGAGAATAGACAGGGTTTGCTGAGACTTTGGTTGTAGGGGTGACTAGGAAGGGGGTTCTTGGCTTTCTAAACTTGAATGGTTTTGTAAATGGTGGCGCCATTCGGGCTGTAAAGGAGATAGCTGGAACTGGGGAAGGGATGGGGTGAGTTCAGATTTAAAGATGTTGAATTTCAGGCACCTCCAGGGTATCCAGGTGGAGACAGACAACAGAAATGTAAAGAGGTACCCTGTATTGGCATGAAGAGGAGGCGTAGAAATATTCAGGAAACCTACATAACAGTTGAAAGGTTTAGGTGAAATTCCCTAAGCAACATTTATGAGTGGCACAGTGGTAAAGAACCTGCCTGCCAATGCAGGAGATGCAACAGATGTGGGTTCGATCCTTGGATTGGGAAGATCCCCTGGAGGAGGAAATGGCAACCTACCTCTAGCATTCTTGCCTGGAAAATTCCCTGGACAGAAGAGCCTGGTGGGCTACAGTCCATGGGGTTGCAAAGAGTTGGACAAGACTGAGCACACATGAGAAGGAAAAGGTCTCAAATGGAAGTCTGAGTTACCCTTACCTTTGAAGGGAGGGTTGGAGGAGGAAGGAGCCCTTAAAGCCATGAAGCCAGAGGCAGAGGGAGAACAGAGGAGACTGATGCCACAGAAGCCAAGTAAAGTCAAAGTGTCAAAAGAAAAAGACTGATAGAGCCAAATGCTGCCAACAGGCCAGTAAGGTGAGGACTAGAAGGTTCCCTGGGGTCTGGGCAATGGTGGTCGCAGCACACTCATTACCAGTGAGCTGGAATGGCAGCAAATTGGAGAGCAAGGGAGATTAGGAAGGGTCTTCAGAAAGTGTGTGCATGTTTAAGAAACTTGGCTATCAGGAAGACAGGGTGGTTCCTGGTTTCATCAGGTGTTGCTGAGTCCGCGGTCAGCCTAACTGACCACGTGTGGCAGGGCGTTCTCCATCAATTGTCAATTCAACAGGCTCCTGGCAGCGTGGATTTAGAGGATGTCAAAAGTTTTCAATTCAAAGTCAATCTCAGACCCCTGCCTGCCACTACTAAGTAGAAAAAGTTTCAGACTCTCACTAGAGATGCTCTGGCCTTGGTGCTTTGAATAGGACAGGTGCAGACCAATTCCGTGGAGGAATCACTCCTTATCGTGTGACCAGGAACACCTGGCGTCCTACCTGAACGGGCACCTGGTGACTTGTAAGAGGGTGCGGGATTGCATACCCACTGCAGTGTTCTTGCCTGGAGAATCCCAGGGACGGGGAGGCTGGTGGGCTGCCATCTATGGGGTCGCACAGAGTCGGACATGACTGAAGCAACTTAGCAGCAGCGGGATTGCATCCAGGCAGTTCTCCCAGTGCTGGGACCTGGGGTGAGTCCCTCCCAGTTTAGGCTTGGGCTTTCCACCCATTATGAGTGAATTTGACTGTATGACTTCTCAGACCCACTCCTCCAGGTCCACCGGGCTTGGATTCTGCCTTCAGTGTTTGGTTTTTATTTCCCCTTCCACATACCTCCCATGCTTTGCATGATTCCTAGAGTTTTCGGCCTACCACACACAGTTAAGAATGAGCCTTATCTGCAGCTGACATGGTTGGAAACTGTGGCCAGGAAATAAGAAATCGAACACCAAGAAAATTGAGACCATTTTCTTCCATCTTACATCTCTCTTGGCTTTTTTGCCTCTTTGTGCTGCCAGCTTAACTCTTCCTCTTGGCCAAAATGGGAGTTTGTTCAAACAGATGTCTGGGAGCCTGGAAAATTATGGACAGCTCCGATGGAGATGATTAAAGGCCTGGAGCCGCCAGTATAAAATCGCTGTGCTTTGACCGCCCTGCCATTGGTTAGAATACTTGCTGGTTCACTCATTTACCCCAATAGCTGTTCATTCAGTGACTACTTCCCGAGGGCCTCCTGTGTGCTGTGATGACTGGGCTCACCTGGGGTCCCAGGGCGCTGAAACAGCGACCACCATGAACATGGAATCTGCCCTAATGGAGATGATAGTCCAAAGAGGGAGGAAAGCATATCGGGAAAAGTCACACAATAAAGGCACAACTGCAAAATGTGATACAGGCTATTAAAAGTAAAAGTAGCAATGAGGAATTTGAACAGTGGGTCCAGATTTAGACCAGGACAGCAGGGGAAGGCGTCTCTGAAGAAGTGATGTTTTGGTGAATGGTAGGATGAACAGGATTAGCCAAAGAGAACAGAGAAAGCATGTGGGGAGTGGAGTAGCACTGTCTAGACCCTGAGGTGGGGCAGGGCGAGGTGGCCAGAGGATGGGGGAAGGGAGAGCAAGGGAGATGATGGGAGACTTGGGCAGAGCCAGCGGTGCACGACCAGGCAAGTAGGGGGTCATGGAAGAAGAGAAGAGTTTTGAGAAGGGTGGGGGTCAGTGCAGCACACGCTGCTGAGATGCCATTTAATGAGAGACTGAGCAGTGTCCGCTGGCTCCTTGGAGACTACTGGTCACCTTAGCGGAAGTGAGGCCACAGGAGATAGACTGGAACTGACTGAAGGGGAAATGGGGCGTGAGGTGTAGAGGCAGCCTCGCTGAGACGCTAAGCTACACTGGGGAAGTCAGGAGGAGAAGGTAGGAATGGGAAGGAAATGTGGGATGAAAGAAGGGGTTTTGTATTGTTTCTTGTTTGCTTTTGGATAAGCAGTATTCAGCAATTTCAAAAAGACCAGAAAGATCTCACAGAAAGAGAAAGGTTAAGATACAGGAGACTGTGAGGGCATGGGGTCCCAGCAAGGGGGCAGAGATGGGGTCAGACGAGGCATCTCCTCCATCTAGCCAGAGACGTGGGATGGTGGTTTAGGGAATTCAGTGGCAGGAAAATGAGGACCTTCCACATTGATGCCACCTGTGAGGCAAAGTCCTCCCTGAGCTGGCAGGAGGGGAAAAGGCAAGAGCTGACAGCTGCAGAGAAAGGCAGAGAAGGGAGCCCTGCTCCCCCCATGCCCCCCACCTCCAATGGGGCAGCCTGGCTCCCTGCACTGGCTGGCAGGGCTCCTGTCTACGCACCGTCTGCCCCACTCATCGGGTCAGCATTGTCAGACATATCAAGTATATAAGGAAGGCCGTTTTGATTTTGTTTCCTGGGGTTTGATGCCATATTGCACCACTTGATGTAATTTCCTTACAAATCCAGAGTATTCTGCCATGGGAGCAGCGCACTTGCTCTGGTGGTTTCTCTTCCCTATTTTGCATCCAGTTAATTTCATGATGCCCCGCACTCTGTGTTCTGACTTGTTTTACCCTTGAAGTTGCATATACCCTTTCGCCTGCTAATCTGAAAAGCACACAATTTTGTGTCTTTTCTGGTGGTTTTGTGTAACTACGTCTCACAGTTCAGTCTGCCTTCCACCCTACTTTTAGAGAACACGTTTTGAAGCTGCACTCTTTGATGCAAGCCTTCTTGTGAAAATACTCACATGCCTTGCCTTGTGTAGTTTTTGGCTTCTCCCTCACCAGACTACCCGCTCCTGCCTCCCCATGATTAGGAGCTTTGAAACAACACTTACAGTATGAACTAGAAAGTCCACTAGATCTTTCCTTTCCTTCCCTCTTCCCATGGCCTCACTGCTTTCTCCTCGGGGCTTTGTCTTCGTTTAGCTTCCTCTCTGTGTCCTGTGCTTGCACTTTTCAGATCCCTGTCTCTCTGCTCCAAGCCCCCGAGTCTTCACCTTCCTTCCAAGGACAAGCTGAAGCCAGGGGTACCTTCTTGGAGATATGAGTTATCTCTTTTGCAGTTCTTAAGTCCTTACTGAGTAGCTACAGAGATAATGAAGGATGAGGAAGGGAGTAAACACGTAGTGAGAATCTGCCTGCTAGGTGCTTGCTTTCTGCTCTGTGAACCGTTATGGTCATCCTGCTCCAGAGAGCTTTGGTCCCGGTTTATAGACAGATGGACAGACCCCAGAGATGTTTGTGACTTCTTGAGACCTATTTTAGAGCCAGGACTGGAAACCGTCCTTCCTGGCCCAAAGTTCAAGGGGGCAGGAGGTTATCATTGCATCTTCTGGACACTTCATGAAAGAGAGGTCCCATGAAAGTCCTTGACTTGCTTCAGGTCTTACACTTGCTCTGATGTGAGGGTGGCTCCCTGGCAATCAGGAATCTTTAATCCTTGGGTCCAGGCAGGAATCTCCTTCACCACTAGGTGGCGATGTAGCAGCATCACAAGTGGTCCCCACGCACATGGAATCGTAGACTTGGGGACAAGCCTTCTAGGACCAAGGCGTTCGAACATTTTTTTTTTTTTTCCTCTTTAAATAATTTCCTGACATAAAACTAACCATTTTCAAGTGACAATCAGTGTCATTTAGTGTATTCACAATGGTGTGCAACCACTACCTCTGTTGCTCTACAGTAAAACCCCTTAAGTGTTAAGCAGATTCTTAACTGGGGAATTCTCCCCAGTTCCCCCTTCTGTATCCCTGGCAACAGTCAATCTGTATTCTGTCTTGATAGAGTTGCCTATTCTGTGTGTTTTTCTAAATAGAATCATACAGTATGTGATCTTTTGTGTCTGGCTTCGTTCTCTTAATGTGATGCTTTCAAGGCTTATCCATGCAGCAGGTGTCAGTACTTTGTTCTTTTTTTATGACTGAATAATATTCCACCATATGGATATACAACAGTTTATCTGTTCATCCACTGATGGACATTTGGGCTCTTTCCACCTTTGGCCATTGTAAACAGCACTTCTATGAACGTGTCCTTGAGTTCTTGTTTTCAGTTCTTTGAGATATCTACCAAGAAGGGAATTGTGGAGTCATTTGGTAATTCTGTTTTTAACTTTTTGAGGAACTCCTAAACTTTTGCATAGCAGCTGAAGCATTTTGCATTGTCATCAGCAGTGTATAAGATTTTATTAACTTTTTTGACCATGATGCACGAGAATATTTTATATAGCAACCCATCGTTCACAAGTGTGTATGTATATATCATATACAGATGTATATGTGTGTGTGTATATATATATATAATAGAAGTTTTATGAAATTGTGCTCACTTTATTACTACATGATGCACTCAGTGTTCTTCCTGTTTTATTTTAATAGAAAAACGGGATGGTTTCAATCCACTAAATTAGTTCCACAACTCAAAGTAAAATGAAATCTTAAAAGATTAACTATTAAGATCAGAGTACTATTCCAAGTGTAAAAAATAACTTATCTCCTTTCCATTTGAATAGTCAAAGAATTTAGGTCATCCATTAATTTATCAATGCACAAGTTTGGGGGAGAAGCTTATTTAACTTGTGAAAATGATATTTTATATAGTATATTCTTGAACATGGACAGTTTAGATCATTTTCAAAGATGAGTTGTGTGGCATGTACTTGACAATGTGAGGATTGTAATTAGATGGTATTCTATAGTCAAGCAATAAATCTGAGTGTCGTACCTGTGGTTTCTAGGAAAAGTCCTGTGATACATGTGATTTTCACTTATAAATAGTTCTTTATGTATCGCTTGAATATTTCATGGTAGAGTAAGATACTGCAGGGTGCAGTGGGGATGACAGGAAGAACAAGTGGTAGTAGAGCGAGAAAGAAGTACAGTCGAGAGAACTGGAAGAAAAGTGTGAGAAGCTTATCTAATGTGCAGCAATACTTTATTACCGTCTTCAAGAATCACCTGAAACTGAGCTCTTCTGGAAGATCTGGTATTTCGGGAGCCATGGAGGCCAGTGGTTAGAGGAAATTCTGTTAAAAGGAATGAAGGACTGATATAAGCAGGTCCATTGATATGACTGAGGGGGTTGATGGCCTGAGATGGGAAAGAACTCCATATTACTTCTCATTAACCTCTAAGTGAAATCTGTTTTCTTCAATTACCAGTATAGGCAATAAACCTAGTATTAGCAGTACCTTCGACTTCACTACCAATTGAAACCAGAGATTGTTTCATCCCATTACAGTTACTTTAGGTCGATTTCAGTGTTGTTTATGTTCATTATTTAAAAATTTTAACTATTAAGCTCGTCTCTCAATTGTGTTCAGTAAGCTATTAAGGAAATGGATATATATAATACCATAATTTAAAATAATTTGATTTTTAAAATAATTTGATAGCTATTTTGAAATAACTGATTCTCCCTTTTACACTGCTGCTGGGGATGTAAATTGGTGCAGCCACTGTGAGAAACCTCCAGTATGGAGGTTCCTTAAAAACTGAAAATAGAGCTACCAAATAATCCAGCAATTCTACTCCTGGGTGTATATTCAGAAAAAAATGAAAACACGAATTCAAAAATAACTAATTCCCTTATAAGTCCATGTCTTTGACTCATGTAAACACATTCTGAGAAGGAGTCACTGGGCTTTGCCAAAGGGGTTTGTGCCCCCCAAATAGTTCAGAACCCCCTAGAGCTGCCTTCTCAATAAGGGAGGCAGTACCACATGCAGTTCCCAAGCACGGGGACTGTCATGGCTGGTTCAAGCTGAGATGCACTATAAAATACATAACAGATTTCAAATATTTCATGCAAAAAGAGAAAATACTTCACACATACTTTTTAGTGCACACTGAATGATAATATTTGGGTGTGTTGGGGTGAAAAAAATATATTGAATCTTACCCGTTTATTTTTAGTTATTATAAATGTAGGTACTTGAAAATTTTAAATTGCTTATATGGACATCACCTGCCTTGTATCAGATGTGAGCTCCAATCCTGGATTGATTCACATAACCAGCCATTATCTTTATCGTTGTTATTACTGTTACTCCAGCATGTCCTAGCTGTCAGATCCCCATCCGTTGGCATTTCCTCATCTCTAAGAGTAGATGGATCTTCCCGACCCAGGGGTTGAACCCGCGTCTTCTGAGGCTCCTGCATTTGCAGGCAGATTCTGTACCATGAGCATCACCCGGAAAGCCTAGAGAACCAAAGGGGAGAGTATTGCTATGTTCATTCCAGAGTCAGCCTTCTTCTTAATACATTTCTTATTATCAGAAATGCCCACCATCTTCTTATCTCACCCAAAAGCCCAATGGAAGCCCCACAATCTTTACCCTCCTCCTTTACTGTTCTGCTACTCAATATTGTAATGAGCAAAAAATTTTAATTATATACATGAGAGTAACATACCAAGATGATATAAGAATTCATAGGCAAAGCGATATATTTTTTTTTTAATTTAAAGAAAGAGAAAAGGAGAAATACCAAGGGATATTCCCTTGGAGATTAAAGATGGAAATAAGTCTTGAGGTCGGGTGGAGTCCCAGGCAGACATTTGCCACTCATCCTGTATTTATCCAGAGAGGCTGAAGTGGCATTTGGAGAAGACCCAGGCAAACCACCAGCAGATTCCTGGAGTTTGGAAATGGCCACTTAAATAGCAGGACAACCCTGGTGTGTCCCTAAAGTAAAAAATCCAGCAGGCTTTGTTCAGTAGCTGGAGGGTGACTGTTTAAGAGGAAAGGGGTGATGAGGGACCTCCCACCCTCTTGTTGGGCTGATCCATCAACTGATGGAACTCTGAGCATCTTAACACTGGTGCCCTGGGAATACAAAGCCCTTTCATCTACAGAACCTCCTCTGAGATCATGAAACAACTTTGTGTAGACAGCAGATGCTCGCGTATCACGTGTATCTTATGATGGGAGGGGACTAGCTCAGACACACAAGTGGCTCACAGTGGTGGTAAACGGGGAGAGGGGCTGACCCTGGGTTTAGGTTTCTCCATAGCTAACACTGTGAGGGTCAGATTCACGACCTCCCACCTCCTACCCTGGGCTTCTCAGAGTGACCTCACCCTTCCTGACCGTCTGCAAAGATCATTATCCTCCCTTCTGGCTCCCAAGCGTTTGTATCTGCTCTCCCCACCGGCCTGTTAGTTAAGCTGCTCCCTTCCATCATTCAGCCAGTTTCTAACAGCCCCACCCTCCTACACAAAGCGCTGCCTGTCTGGTCGGAGCAGGGTGGCGATTTCCCCACCCTTTCTAAAAACATGCCTTGCGAGACTCTCTCCATCCTCCAAAATACACTCAACCCTTCACAGTTAACGTTTCCTACCACATTTGAACTGAGCTTGTGCAAGGAGCATCTGCCTAATGTTGGTGTTTTCTCTCGTTCACTGCTGTTGGGCTCAGACCCCAGTGTTCTACAGGCAGGAATTGGAGGGTCTGAACCACACGGCCCCAGGAACAGATGGTCATTTTGAAGATTTAGTCAGTGATGCTCAGTGAGGCAGACTCTTGTTTTTTAAGCTCTATTTCCAAATGAAGGGATATGCTGTATATCTTTTCATTGCTTCCTTGAACTCTTCTTACTCTCAGTGGTGATAACCTGGCTTTGTGTTGAGTGCCAAATCACTTCAGTTGTGCCCCACTCTTTGGGACCCTCGCCTGCCAGGCTCCTCTGTCCATGGAATTTCCCAGGCAAGAATACTGGAGTGAGTTGCCATTTCCTCCTCCAGGAGATCTTCCTGACCCAGGGATCAAACCCACGTCCCTTATGTCTCCTGCATTGGCAGGCAGATTCTTTACCACTAGTCAGCTGTAGTTTATCTCTGGTTTCCAGGATGTGTCCAGTTGTATAGTTTTATCCGTTTTCCTCTAACCTGATTAAATCACTTTGATATTGTCTCATTCATTTCACAATAGACAACGCTATCACTTTCATTTTGATTTATTTAATTCCCAATTATTTTTTGGTCCTGTGTCAGCTTCTCCTACTCCGAAGCCAGTGTGTGCTCTATATTGATATTTTTGATGCTAGCTTTATCAAAACATAGTTGAGAAGGTGAATCTGTTGCCAAAAATTCAAAGAATAAATGCCAAAGATTTACATGAAATAATTTATTGCCCAGTGTTCTGCTTTCATCATGATGTGGTTCCTCCCCATAGGAGGGCTGGCCTGCCCAAGAGATGAGGCAGTTGGGGATAAGAACTAGCATCCTTCATTCAGTAGAAACATGTCCAAGGTCATAGTATCAAGGTCAAAATTAGGAGCACAATAAGAATTTCCTGATTCCCAATCATTCAGCTTTTGTTGGTAGGTAACTGTAAATATGAGATGCTACCTAGAAGAAGGAACAAAATTTTAGCGTATATAAAATATACGTAGGGAGGATATAAAAAATAATCAAAACTTCTTACTTTTTTCCAATTTAATTGACTTTGTATAGATTTTAGTGACTGTATACAATAAATGGTGCCTTTGAGGAAAAGTTGATCTGACCCTTATGACTTAAACACTCATATTTATTTTTATGCTTGAAATTGGGAATATGAGTGGGAATATTAGTTCTAGCTCTAAAAAGTACTCAATTTTTATCACTAAATAATGGAAATAGCTTACCATACTCAAAACTTTTAATGTAATTATGAGAAGGCTGCTTTTTGGTTTGTTAAATTATCATGCTTATGGGGAAGAACCAACTTTTCTTAATTCTCATTTAGATGGCAAATAGTGTTTGGGGAAGAGTGATGATTAATATAAATAAATTTTTTTTTACTTTAAATATTATTGCTCATTTTTGGTAAATAATGAGGTGCTAAGCAAATGTCATTTTTCACTTCTTCAGAGAAGACTTAAATATTTTATAGCAAGTGCCATTTTTTACTTAACAAAGGGCTTAATATTTTATAATCCTACATTGTTAGCTCTTGAAGCTAGTTATACTGGAGCTGTGTGCATCTCAGTATAAGTGGTACTTCAGGCTGCTGGTGGTATTCGAAAGTACAGTAGGCAAGTTATCAGTGCCTTTGTGATAAAGGTCGGAGGAGGTAACCTTTCCACATTTTCTCTTTACATGCATATCTGTCTGAACAATATTAAATACAAGTGCCTTGTATTTACTCTGCAGAAATTGAGGTCAAATCTTTATACTTGCAAAATAGTTATGAACCACAGCATCTCTTGGGTTGGGCTCTAGGTTCATAATATCCAAACATGCAGGCCCTACCATGAGAGGTTAACGGGAGGAGTAAATTAGGTAAATATTGAGCTGACACTAAGCTGACCAGAACCTCTGCTCAGCTTCCCCCTGGGCACTGGAAGTTAGCAGCACTAAAATACTAAATAATACTTTTTTGTATGTGCACATTTAAGCTTTCTTTGTCTTTGCAAACATTCAGCCTTCCCCTGGTAGCCAGCAGAGGTGGGTGGCTAGAGGGCTAGACCCTCTGTGATGAGCAGGGTCCCTCTCTGCGCCTTTCCCTAACCTGTCTCTGGAGCCAAGGGGGCATTTTGTGCTGGGTGTTCTGGGTTCATTGCCAGCTGTCGATGGCTACTTACCAGTTGTCATCTTCCTGTGCCTTCACTTAATTCTCATAAAGAACCCGTGTGATAAGTGCTATTTTACAGACAAGGAGACCCAGGCCACCAGATAGATATCCATGCCTTAGACCCACGTCCAGTTCCTTTGTTGTGTCCCCTGGTTCCATGTGAAACCCTTTTGTGGGAGAGGTGAGTGAGGAAGAAAACTGGGTTCTGCTGCTGTTTTTTAATGAAAACAATTTTAGGAGACACGATTTTCCTTGTTTATGTCTGAATCTGTGTAGCAACAAGCTGCCTTAATGAAGTTCTGTCGTGTTCAAAAAAAATGTAAATGTCTTTCAATTCATTTCAAAGAATTATTTGTACTGGAGAGTACTGGAGTGAATATTTTCAAAACTTGTAGAATCTATTTTTGGGGAAGATTTGTATATGGGGTTGAATTTTTTTTTTTTTTTTAAGAATGATTATCACACTTCATGTTAATGAGATGAATGTTTCTGTGGCATCACTTCCTATTTCTTTCTCTAATTTCTTAGCATAGGATAGATCAGCCTAAATTATACATAGACCAAAATAGCAGCTTGTGATTTATGTTGATCATTTGTTCTTTAGATTGTCTCTAAAAGGTCTCTTACTTCTACTGCTTAAAGAAAAACAAAACACTTTCTTCACAACTGTCTCTATTGATCTCAGCCGCTGTCTTGCCAGCTCAATCCAGGCGATGCTTAATTTGACTTGGAAGTGTTCTTATAAAGAAGCAACATGTGTAATAGTAGGGATGTGATACATTTAGTGCTGTTTTGGAATTTGAAACTCCAGATCAAAAATTGATAAAGGAATTTTTTTCTTGCATTAAGTGATTTTCCTTTGTTTCCTCAGGACGCTGGTAAGACATTTCTCCTCTGCCTCATACATTCTGTTCCTGCATGTACACATCACTTTCTGACAGTAATTAACACGTGTGTAGCCACGTGTAGCTCTCCATAGGAAGGGGCCTGGATTCCAGTGCTAACCCAATCAACTCAATCAGATGCTTTCAAATCATTAGGTAATGGCCCTTCACATTGGCAGGCATCCAGATGGTTTGCCTCACTTTGTTTTCACTTTTTTTTTTTTTTTTTTTTTTTGAGCACCACACATTTCAGTCTCAGAATTGTCAGAAAAGGGAAAATTAAATATGAATTAGAGCAGAAACCGATTGCACTTCTTGGTTATAATCAAGCCGGATGTGAAATGCTATGGGTTGTAAAATATAATCCATGAACCCTTTACCACCTTCATCTCAATGCCACCCAGCAATCTGGGGCCTAGGGTGACCACTTGACCTCTGCCTTCTTGATACATACTGTTTTCTTAGTTCCACCCTAGGCTACCTCCAGTCCCTTAGGCATCTGGATCACAAAAAAAGCACCCTTCTGGTGGGTTGGGGCTTCCCCAATAGCTCAGCAGTAAAGAATCCACCTGCAACACAGGAGACACAGGAGATGTGGGTTCCGAACAACTAGGCACGCGCCTGTGGGTTGAGTGAAGGGTAGATGCAGCCCCACACCAGGCTGGACACAGCCCATTACCACCCCTTTACCAGCTTGGAGAGTGGAGTTCAGACTAGATTTCCACCCTCACTCGCCCCACCCCTACCACAAGTCAAGCATCCCTTATACAGAATACAACCAGTGCAAGGAATCAGATCAAGGTGAAAAGTCATGGCATTCTTCTCTAGATTCCTTTTGGGTTGGGCTTCAGCCCCCAAGGAACAACTTCCTCCGGCCTAAAGCTGGACAGGAAGGCAGTGAGGAATCTTGGAGAGCCAGGGGGCCTGCTGCACTCCTTTTAGTGATAACGAAGGTCTTGGCATCTCTTCCTGAACTTTCGCTAAAGAGGCTGGTAAGCATGATTCTGGCCTTGCTTGTGATTGAAGTAAATACATAAAATTTAGAATAAATGACTCGCTCTAAAATTTTCCAGGCCTCAATTTTATCAGCTGTACGACTTTCACCTTTGGCCTTATTTTATGCCTCTTTAAACCTCCATTTGCTCTTCTGTAAAATGGGGCTATTAATAGCACTTCATTGTCTCGGGGTGAAGATTAAATATGATAAAGTAGGGACTTTCAGCACAATATTGTGTGCATGCATACTGAATCACTTCAGCTATGTCTGACTCTCTGCAACCTCATGGACTGTAGCCCACCAGGCTCCTCTCCTCTGTCCATGGGATTCTTCAGGCAAGAATACTGGAGTGTGTTGCCACGCCCTTCTCCAGGTGACCTTGCTGACCCATGGATTGAAACCACACTCTAATACTTTTCAATAAATGTAGATGGTGTCATTAACAGTTATCACAGTCTCAGGTCACTTTCTGACTCCCTTCTCTCTCTTTGATACCATTTCCCTAAGGCCTCCTGTTTTTCCTGTATTTCTGCTGCTTCTTGAAGAAGGGTTCCTCTTTTTACAGATACAAAAGCTGAAATAGCTTTAGTTCATCTTAAATGACAACTGATGTCTCATAAGAAGCCAGGGGTGCCTTCAGATTTTGTATTTTAAGTACCTCTGTCCAGGTGCCCATTCAGACTACAGTTTTTAATAAGTACCCCACCCTCACCTACCTAGAGAGAGGAAACAAAAGATAAATGTCTTATCCCAGCTTGCAGCAGGTGTCATTCTATTTGATTTTCAGGCCTTTCAACAAAACAAAAGGCCTTTTCTGTTCTTTCACAATATATGCTCTCTTTAAAGGTACTTGAATGAGAAAAAAGCCTACACCGGACCAGATTTCTGGTTCTAATGGACAATAACTGGGCTGTTAGTTGCTGATTCATTCTTCACAGGGAAAACTAGATGCCATTAAAAACATTTTTTTCTAAATAGCATTTAAAATTTTATGTTAGCTTCCTTTTGAAATACTGTATATGAGTGGCATTCTCAACAAATTAATATGTTTAATATGATAGTCACATGTATTTTTAACTACTAAAAAATATGTTTATAGTAGGATTGAAAACTTTTAAAAGCCAGTTAAGATCTCTTTTAAAAGTCAGAGAAAATCTGACTTGAGTAACAGTATATAATAGCATGTTTGGTTACTGTAGCTGTTTTAAATGTCTCCAACTTGCAGTCCCCAAATAGTTACCACTGGTGTTCAGAAGTGATAGACCTTAAATGGTAAAAAAAAAAAAAAAAAAAAAAATGTATTTAACCTAAATTTTAAAGTTCTATTCTGGAGTCCCTAAGAGTTCATAATAAATGTCAAGGTAACAAAATTTAATTGTTTACTCTATGCAAGGCACTATGCTGAACACTTTCATAATGTCATTTAATCCTTCCAGCAAGTCAATGAGATCAGTACCACTATAATCCCCATTTTACAGATGAGGAAATTAAGGCTTAGTGAGGTTAATAGCTTGCCCTAGATCTTATAGCTAGAAAGTTCTGAAGAGTTTTGAGAGGCTTTGTGCTCATTAACTCCAAGGCACCCTGAAGCTTTCCTGTTCATTATTGCCATCCATTGTGGGGGAGGCACCAGAAAAGGGGGCATGGATATTAGTTTTTGTTCTCAAATTTAACAACCGGTAAATCCTTTGGGTCCTGTTTCATCTAGAATCCATATATTCAAAGTACAGGTGATAAAACGAGATTAGCTCATTAACTCTGGTAAGCATGTAAATGAAAACCAAGTCAGTCTAAGGAGACTTCAAGAGAAGATAGTACTGATGAATGGTTGGAATTCTTGGTGGGGTACTTGCCTTTTGTCTAAGAAGTTTGAAAAGAAAGCTGATTGTATTGATAGTGCCTTGGGGCATTTCAGGACACAGTCCTAAAGGTTCTCCACCCTGTTGAAATTTTAAAAATTCTCAGTCTTAGAGAAAGTATACTCTCTCCCTGCCATTTGTCAAATGAACAGTTAATCCGGGGAGTCCTATTTGCATGTTGACTTTGAGTGGGGGAGGGGCGCTCAAATTTTTTGTGATATAATTATTAGCATAGTTTATCAATCCCGTAGTAAAATGTTGATCATAAATGAACTGGGGAGGGGGATAGGATTCGTGGTTTATAAAATGTTTAGCCAAATCCCACCTGCTCAAACGTCACCTGTCAAGATTAAAGTATTGACTACAATCCCCTAGCCAAGCTAAATAACAACATGAAACCAAGCTAACTGAAGTCAGGACACCTGATACCAAGATTTCATGGAGAAAAAAAAAGCCATTGTGCAGCCAGGAATACAGCGCGTTTGCTTATCTTTTTAATACAAATAAAAAATAAGCTTTATTGGGCTCGATGATCTTTAGAATGCACAGGCTTGCCGGATGCATTGTGGAGCCTGGCGTTCTGTACACGAGCTTACGTGGCTGGAACTGTCCCCTTCGGATGCGCACGTTGGTAGGGGGTGGGTACCCCTCAAAAATGTCAGCATTTCTGGGAGGGAGCAGCACAGAAAGGAGGGGAGGGAAAAGCCCCGACCGACATCCTGTTGTTATCAAGCTCTCCTCTTGCGGAGCGGCGGACGAAGGGCGCTTTTCAGATCCACCACCAGATCCAGGGGTGCCACTGGGCCGCCGTAGCTGTGTGGATTCAGGGACGGACGCGGGTGGGGGAGCGCGGCCGGTGCACCCCCGGGGGCGGGGGGAGCAGTTCACCCAGAGCGGGGCTGACCGGCGAGGATCCGCAGGAGCTGGGAGGTTCAGCCTACAGCTGAGTCGGGGGACCGGACTGTGGGGGCGGGGGGACTCTCCCCGCGCATCCCTCCTGGCCCATCCCTCCCCGCGCATCCCCAGCCCTGCGCGCCGGGGTACCGTGCCCCCCTCCCACAACGCACACCGCGTGCAGGTGAGACTTCCTTGGCCTCGTACCTGCCGGGCCGAGCGTGTGGGCGACCCTGCGGCCGGCGTCGCTGGCACTGGCAGACGCCTCCCAGGGCTAGGGATCCGCACCCAGCGAATAAGCAGCCAGTCCTGGACCCGGAGGAGGAGCGGCCGAGCATCCCTCTCCCGCTCCGCCGCGTCCTTCTCATGAGGACTTGCCGGAGGTGGACCCGCAGAGCCAGCCTCCTGGCCGCTGACCCCGCTTACATCACGAACCTGTGACCAGCGCATCCCTCCCACGCCCGGTACCTGCTCCGCGCAGCTCACGGTCCAGCCTCGGGAGCAGGCTCTTTGTATGCCGCCGACATGGCCAGCCAGCAGGATTCCGGCTTCTTCGAGATCAGTATCAAATATTTACTGAAATCCTGGAGTAATAGTGAGTAACAGAAAATAACCTTTTTTTTTTTTTTGGTTTGTTTGTTTGCTGGGTGTTGCGTAAGATCTGAGCAATAAAAGCCTCAACTGAAAAGCATAGGCTTGTGATCCCAGGAAGTTTTTTCTTTCTTTTTTTTTTTTTTTTTGCTTCCATCTGCTATGAAAATCAAAATGTCAGAGACTGAACTAGCCTTCCTGAAGTGCAGAGGCTGTGGTGGAATTACAGTAGATGTGGTTTGATTAAATTTTCAAGTGAGATGGCCCTTCAGACTCTTGGTGAGCGCAGGACGGGGTATTCCAGGCTGCATTTCCTGCCTTGGTGTGTGTTTAATGTGTTCAGGTTTTATCGAAATAATTTCGTGAAGTGTGGTTTAATCAAAGGGGTGTGGCAGGGCTTCTGAGTACTTCATAATTGTTTTATTAGGGTATTGTCTAAAGAAATAAAAAGTACTTAATGGTCCAAAACCTGTCTCATCTTTTTTGAATATAGAGGCACTTGCAGATTTATTTGGTCTCTCCCTTGTCCATGTAGTTGGTGTTCAGAATTATAATAGTATATAATATTAATGTATTATAATAGTATAACACTTGAATTAAAAAAACTTCTGATGTTTGTCATAGTCCAAATAATGTGCTTTTCTGAAACATAAACAAGTGAGTTGCTGACCGTAAAATCATTTATTAGAATATCAGAATGTTATGGCTTCTGAAGTTAGGGTTCTGACCTACTTAAAGCTTTTAGCAGGAAGATCTTTCAAAAAGACAACCTCTAAGGCATCATGGATCTGGAATCAAATTAAAATGAGGCCTTCAGGTGATCAATGATGCCTTGCATTTTCTGAACAGTTTAAAAACAAAGTCTTCTCTATTTCACCGATCAGCCTTTGTACTTGCTTTGGATTAAAAGACTGGCTGGTATGACAGGTACTGAATTGTTTGAAATTTAAAAAAAAATTTTTTTTCCAAGAAAAAATTTTATGTTGTATTTCATGCATACTATTTAACCTACCTGCAGGTCCAAGAGCTGGTGATTAATTATCTCCTACATAAATGACCTGTGGACAAGATTGTTCGTATGTAAACAAAACCCGGGCAGGAGAACCTGTGCCTTAATTGCTTTGAGAAAAGAGACAGCACCTTTGGCCGGAAGGTGTTCAGGGATATGCATCTCTAAATGCTATCCACAGAAACCATCTTTTCCAGGTCATTTTGCACCACTGTATACACCAAGGGGCTTGTCTGAAGCTGTTTTTCTATAAGTGGGAAGCCATTTGGGAGTAATACTGTCACCCCCAACAGCATTCCTTTGTTACAATCATAATTCATTTATCTTAGACTCATTATTTGTGTTAATACTTCACACGTAAGGATAAATCTTCCTTTGTCTATTCCCCCCATTGATTAGTGACAAGAATTGGACATACAAGGTTCTTTAGGAGCAGTTTTCCAATATCTGGAAAGACTTACTGCGAGTTTGACATCTGTGTGTGATACTGAATCATTATTTTGAGCGCTTAAAGGCCAGATTATTTTCTTCCATCAATTTCTGTCATTGCCTCATTAGATAGAAAATTATGTTGGGACAATCCTGAGGCCAGTGGGATTTCTTTTAAAATCTTTCTCCACCTGTCTATTTTCAGATTATTCTAGACAAAGCTTATATTCTCTGCCCCCTTCCTAAACTCTCTCCATTCCCCCACCCTGCGCTCACATCAGGAGATGGTTCAGAATGACTGTTCATTTCTACTTTGAGAGTGTCTGGGACACAGTTTTGAATTCTTTCATTCATTCAGCAAATGTTTACTCCAGACCTACTACATGCCAGGCTGTGGAGCTACAGAGGTGAATAAGACACAGCATTCACCCTCAATCTTAATTTCTTTATTGCACGAGAGTGAACTTGGTAATTTCTCTAGTGTGCCTTTGGGGGGGAGGTCAGAATGTTTTTCAGTCCTTTCTTAAAAGAGGAAGAGGAAATACACCTTAGGCTGAGTCTTCTTTAAGCTTGTTGCAACACTGTAGCTCTCAATTTTACATGTTTTCAGTGGCAAAAAAAAAAAAAAGAGAAAAGAATTTGTCTGTGTGGAAGACAAAGTGAAAAACAGAAGTTTTAGGGAGCTCAGCCTGCTCAGGGCCCCAAGGCTGAGAAGATGCACCATGGGGTGGGCGGCTCGTTGGCCCAGCATCACAGTTTTGAGAGGTGAGGACACCCCCCACCAACCCTGCCTCCATACTGGAATGGAGAATCATGCCTCAATTATGCAGTGGGGTTTATTTATGAAAGTGCAACAATTAGAAACCAATAAAGCAAACTCAATAACTACATCTGACTGCTTTGCAAGGTGGTCATAAGAGGAAAGATGCTTCCTCTAGCATTTACCGGGTTAAGAGTTACATCTTTTTTTTTTTTTTTTTTTTTTAATGGCATATTGTGATTTTGTATATACTTGTCTCCCCCGAAGAGTGAACAAGTCAATTACATCAGTCATTGCCTGGTGAGTGTCTTAGGTTTCCTTTCAGTGTTCATTGTGACACTCCCTTCTTCACACAAGCTTGCCCTGTCAGCCTGCACTTTCATTTTAATGGAGGTGGAAATTCAAAATGGCCTTGATGTTTGGGAATAAAATGTCTTTTGCAGACTTTGCTGCTTTCCTTATCCGCCTGGACACCTGTCCCTGTTTGCTCTTTTCCCGCTCTTATCCGGGTGTTCCCCAGCTGGTCAGTGATTCTCACAGGTGTGCCCCCTTGATGTCCACGGCCATGGCCACCATGGGCCCTCCCCGGTTTAACCTGGAGTATCGCAGTGGTCTCCACCTGGTCCACCTGACATTGAGCAGCCTGGAGGGGCGTCTGCCAGCTTTTCAAAGACTTCATCTCAGCCCTTCTTGCCCCCGAGTGCCAGTGACCACCGCACAGGACCCTCTTTGAGTTCCTTTTTTATGTTCTCCTGCTCCAGCCATAGTTAATTTGCTGCCCTCTGTGTGTTTCAGCAACTTGCTCTCCAGTCCATGCCTGTGCACACGTTGGCCCCCTAACCTGGTATGCCCTCACCTGGAACAGACAAGCTGCAGAACCAGATAGACTTGGTCCACTTACCTAGGTCCTGGGTTTGTGAGGCCTTGGACAATCAATTAACTACTCTCTGCCTCAGTTCTCTCATCCGTAAGGTGCAGGCAACAATAACACCTCACAGTAAGTGAGGCATTAAGATGTCAAGTATTAATACTTAGCACAATATCCGGCACATTGTGAATCTCAATAAGTGTTAAAATAATATGAATGTGTTCCAATGCTTCCCCCTCTTCTAAACCCGCTTAAAATCAAACTTAAGCTATTTTTCACCTTAGCATTGATAGCCTCAGTGGATTCTGTGAATAGTCAATATTTACTAAAACCTCTAGATTTGGGCCATTCATTTTTCTAGATTTCCTTTTTAACTTTACCCCCCTTTTCCACCTCAGCTACTATTGGAATATGCCTACCTTCCCTAAGTACATACCTTCCAGCAGTGTGGGAGATGGCCTGGGAATATTCTTGGTGGCCAAAAGTCACCTTGGCCTTCTAGATTTACTACAGAAAAATGTTTAGAGCAGGTGGTTCCCAGTTGTTTCATGGAAAGGAGGACTTGCTTTGTATGGAGGCTCAGAGCTGGTATGTAGGCTTGCCCATCTATCTGAAACTTCTAACCAGCATTCCTTTGTTTCATCCCCCACGCCACCCCACCCCACCTCCCATCCCCCCACCCATCCCATAACATCCAGTGAACATGGAGCCCAGCGGATGAAGGGGCCTTCAGGGTTCTTTTAACATCTCCCATCTTTGCAGGGCAAGGCAGGGCAGGGCAGTTTGTATCCTTTCTGCAATGCTGACAAAACCTTGCAAACCCCATAGAGATAAGAAGCTTCTGAATGTCTGTTAATGCTTTCAGGGAATGGGAATTTTATTGATAAATAAACTGCTCTAGGGAACTGAACAAGCCCCGGGCCCATTTTGGAAGGGACCGCTGTACATATAAAATAACTCATCTTGTTGTAGACAAACTTGCTTTAGTGGAAGATTTGGGTGTGGCATTTCTCAGATAGAGTTAGGTCGTGGTGAGAAGGATTTCTGTCTGCAGAAATGCCGGTTAGTATATGGTCAGCTCTGAGGATGAAGAGAAGTGCAAGTGAGGATTGGAAACACATCCCATTCCCTGCAGAGCAGTATTTAGTGATCCCTGTAGATGTCACAGGATACCACAAAGATGCTATGAGAAAGCCTTAGCCATCTCAAGGTGTTAGTTTAGTTTGGTAGAGTGTTTTGTTTGTTTGTTTGAGGGGTTGGGGAGGAAGGTGGGAGCCGTGCTGGGTCTTCACTGCTGCACGGGCTTTTCTCTAGTTGCAGTGCGGCCTTCTCATTGCAGTGGCTTCTCGAGTTGTGGAGCATGGGCGCTAGGGCGTGCGGTTTCCGTCATTTCAGCTCCTGGGCTCAGGCTCAGTAGTTGTGGTACATGGGTTTAGTTGCTCCACGGTATGTGGGGTCTTCCTGGACCAGGGATCAAACTCATGTCTCCTGCAATGGCAGATGGATTCTTATCCACTATCCCACCAGGAAAGCCCCTAAAGTTGGTTTAAAGACATAGAAGACTGAAGAGGTTCGCCAGGTTGCCTGAGTCCAGCAGAGCAGTACAGCTCAAGTGCAAACACACCCATCTGGTTCTTCTAACAGTGGGGAGCACGCGACACTGTTCCAGGCATCTAGAAGAGAGTTACCCCCGGGTTCCTGTTCCGATTTCACCTCAGCTAAAAGAGTTGATGGTCCTGATGAGAAGTGGAACCCCAAATCAATGCCCACTCTCTCCAAGGAGAAAGAGTTGGTGTATCCTGGGTTTATGATGAAAGCAAATTTGAGGTTTTTACTTGCTTTTGTTTTAAGGGTTTATTTGTTTGGTTGAAATGCATGAAAAATCCTAGAATCTAGAGTAGCAGTAGCTGCCACAGTGCCTGAGGGCCCACCTTGTATCAGATGTTATACTTGGTAATTTATATGTAGGGCAAACCACATCATTGTTTGTCCAAACTGAGACACTTGAGAGTGAAAGTTAATAATTATGCTGGGACACTAGGCATGAGCAGGGACTGCCCTGAGCAAAGGAGGGCATATGACCACTCTGTTTATTATCTTTACTCTTTCCAGTAATCCTGCAAGGTTACGTATTATCTATATTTTACAGATGAAAATCAGAAAAATGAGTGTCGAAAAAGTGATTTGCTCAAAGCTAGGATGGTAGTAAAGTGCCATCAGCCCCTCCCCGAATCCAGTGATAATCTCATTTTTTAAAAATCACCCACAGAATGACCAAAGGATCAAGAACACTTTGGGCAATGTAATGCTTTATAGGTATTTTCATTCTTGTTGACTGACTGAGTTACCCAGTTCTTAGCCTCTTCCTTCCCTGTGTACCTTTGAAGAGCTCTCTCCCTCTCCCCATCCACCCCTCCTCTCTTTTTCTCTTTCAAGATGGAGAACATGATCTCCTTAGTACATAGCTGTTTGAAAGAGTTCAGTTCAGTGGCTCAGTCGTATCCGACTCTTTGCGACCCCGTGAATCGCAGCACGCCAGGCCTCCCTGTCCATCACCAACTCCCGGAGTTTACTCAAACTCATGTCCATCGAGTCGGTGATGCCATCCAGCCATCTCATCCTCTGTCGGCCCATTCTCCTCCTGCCCCCAATCCCTACCAGCATCAGGATCTTTTCCAATGAGTCAACTCTTCGCATGAGGTGGCCAATGTACTGAAGTACTGGAAGACTTAACAATTCTTCACTCTCATTATTAAATACAATACATAGGCAGCTGTGCACCCTATGGTCATTTCACACACATGCACTCACAAAAGATGCATATAAAAGGGTACATTTCTTCTAGTAGAATATTTTATGTTGATTTTCCCCATTTCTAAAAGTTATTTAATTATGTGTTTACATACATAATTACACTCAAATTACACATACATAATTACATTCATACATACACTCAAATACATAAGAATGTATTAATGGTCTTCTTTTAGAATTGTCCTTTGCTTGTTGAGGTTTCTCTGCTATGTTGTGGTGTTTTTTTTTTTTTTTTTTTGAATCAGTAGCAGACTCCTGTTTCCAAGGATGATGGAGATGTGTCTGTAATTTGGGTGTCTCCGCTTACCTGATATCTCTGGTCTCTGCCACCATAAACCACCCCCCCTGCCCATACTACTGGCCACCCAAAATGATTCAGTTTCAGCTTCTTTGCCTACTTTTGCATGGTGCTTGGAGAAGTTGTCAGCAAGAACTGAAATAGTCCAAAAGGCAAATGGTAGTAGGCAAGAAAGAGAGATGACCTGGATATTTTTACAATCTGGGAACCACCCAGGATATTTGAGAAAGTTGCCAGTATTTAGATGTTTCAACTGATACAACATGCAAATATGCCCTTTATTTAAAAGACATCTGTTTCAAAACAGTTTAATACCCATGACTCACTGGTTCACTTTTGGGTACAGTTCAAGGAATTGAATAGACTCCATGAGTCCTGATCATCTTTTTGTTACATCTTTATTTTTGAGCCTGGTGGGATACTTCGAATGAGCTGGGTTCAGAAATAAGTTAGAGTTGATGAGAAATGACATTTTACTTGTGTTGGAGCTGTTCCATAGATTGACAACCCTGAATATAATCTTTTGTGCTGTTTTTTTTTTTTTTTTTTTTTGTACTAAACCTTAAATTTATTTAGTGTCTTGTAGTCTGCTCAGCACCTTCAAACACTGCATTACCTCATTTGATGAATTTGATGCATTGATTAGGAATAAACTAGCTTATTGAATGTTCCTGGTTTGGGATAATAAGGCTTAATTTTCCCAAAGTTTATCTTCTCTGGCATGAGATACCCATATGGCAGCACGTAGGTATATTTTGTGAGTTTTCAGATCAAATGAGGAAATAATGATCTTAGTCCGTGGGCTTGACCTTTGCGTGGGACTTTTGAAATGCAGTATAGCTTGGCATTTATCACCTAAGGTACACAGAGGTGAGACCAACCAAAACACATCTGTATGAAAAATTCCTGAATTTATTTGTACCCTAGCATTTCTTAGTTTTTTTAAAACACTTTAAACATTTCAAATATTCCACAATATGGTGCCTTTTGGGTATCACCCACTATTTGCAGATGACCCCAGCAGTGCAGAAGATTTAGCAGGCAGCCACTTCCTGGAGAGTGGCATTTATGGAAAAGATAGTACACAGCCTTATCTCTTTTTCTTTGTACTAATCTCTCTCATTTGATAGGTCTCATTCATCATGTTCACTTCAATATTGTTCCATTGTAGAACTGTTGGCTGTATGAATAAAAGAATGCTGTCTCTTTGAGCTGAAATGCATCTCCCAGTTTTGGAGGAGAAATGGAAATAGCCTTTTCCATTAGAACATTTTAATTTACTCTTCAATGCTGCTTTATATTCATATTCAAAAACTTACTATCTTAGCATCAGCTTTTCTTGGTTATTGCTCCAAAATGCTTTGCTTCTTGATACTGTCAGTGAAGCAAGGCAGACACTATCCATTACTTCTTTCTTCTTGCGCATCTTCTGTGCGCTGGACAAACTGCTTTGGGAGCTTCATCACTCATTCAGACCTGGATCCCACCATCAAAGGTCTCAGAGTTTCCCTTCCTTCCTTTTTAGATTCAGAATTCAGAACGATTAATACAAAAGTTCCCAGGACTAGGAGAGGATCCAGTGATATTTCAGAAAGATTGTGTACCCTAGAGAATTTTATTTGGGAGGAGGTGTTTGAAAGATTCTGTTGACGTTAACTTTGTGGATGTATTTCACTGCGTCAGAGAATTATTGGAAGCCTGGTGTTTACAGGCAAAGTCCTGTGAGAACATTTTCCAGTATTCCATTCTAGCAGGATGGCTGAAGGAGAGGAGGAAATGTAAATTATTTACCCTGGAACACTTAACCAGATGTCAGTATTTGGGAGAGCAAGGGTTTCAGGCAGACATTCTTTACCTTAGAAAAATGTGAAGAGGAGTTACGATGTTTATCAGAATTTTGGCCTGGGACTAACTTAAAGCCATTATGTTTCATTTGAGGTGTATCGCTCTTCAGAATATTTGAGGGCTTAAGAGAGAAGGGATGTGTGTGTGTGTATGTGTGTGAAATATATTTCTATAAGTTGTTTAATGATCATATATCTCACCTATATTGTTACAAACACTTCTTTTTTACAGAACGCACAAGCACAAGCATTTCAGTGTTAGTCATCCAAAACTCCAGATGCTAAGTAGTGAAAGTTTATATTCTGCCAGCATATCAGACTCTGTAATGAGTCTGATTTTGGTTTAATTCCTTTCTACTGTTTTAGTCATTTGATGAGCTACAGATGGAAATTTAAGCCAAAGCCGTAACATTTCAGCTAATACTTTTTATGCTGCTGTAAGAACTTGTTGTCATGTCAATTTAAGAGAGCTGAAATCTTTTTCAAGAAGGCATTCAAATCTACATTAAGTGCTTTTATCAACTCTAATTTGATATACAACTCTAACTGCCTCTGCTGTTCTCAGTTGCAAAGTGCACAGTAGTTTAGCAGTGAAGACAGCTTTGAAATTTCTAGGATTTCTCAGCTAATGCCACAAGCACAGCATTATAGAATATACAATTAAATCTCTGTTAAATTTTTTTGCCCTAAGTTTAAGAAACACTAGGCTGACTTCTTTGAGTTAGGATTTAAACAGGTAAATGTATTTTGGCAACCATGAGAAGAAGAGGGTATTAGATTAACTAGGGCAATACTTTAGTAAAATTCCATTTGAATGTCATATTTATGTAGGAAGGATTCAGCAAATCAGGAAAATGATTTATTATGTAACCGTCAAATCAATAAAGTGCTTCAGTTGTGCAAATACAAGATTAGGTTTTCCTTCCCTGTTTCTCTGTTATTTTTCTGTGTGTGACCTTGATCATCTCCTTCCCTCACTTCCTTATGCGAAAGGAACAAACCTGACACTGTCTATAGCTGTTTTGTGTGAAGGGTTTTGAATGCTGCCACTGAAAAAAGAGGTTTATGTCATCATCGTAATATTTGTCAGTTATTTCTCCCGCCCCGTTAAAGCCAGACTGAAGGAGGATGAGCTGTAGGTTTTTGAACTTGACTGATAAGTGGAGACCTGTCTCTGACTTCCCAAGCTTGGTCAGTTTCTTGAGCTAACCAGCTCTTCAGTATCCTGAATAAGATAAAGTTGTCGCATTATTACAGCCTATTGGGTTCTTTCTGTCGTTATTTTTACAGCAAAGTGACTGTGTGTCTAACTCAGGGAATTTGAATGTGATTGTCTCCAATCTGAGGGGCTGGCATTCTTCATCTGGAGACAGGCGTTTCTTTCTGCACAAGATATGGTGTTTATGGAGATGGCTGGCGATCTGGAGCCCAAGGAGACTCTCCTAGGTTTTAGTAGATACTGTGTTTCGGTTAAGTCATACTGAAATAAAGAAGTTCATAAGGATGCAGGGTTCTATTAGAAAATCTGTCTGAAACATTGTTTGGTTTATTATACTGTTGACCTTTACTTAATGCCTGCAGCTAGGTAGAAAGCTCTGTGACAGCTTTAAAGAATCTTAAGACTGGAAAAGTTGCTCTAGCCGAGTAGCTTGCCTATGACTTTGGCAAATTATAAGCAGTTAGTTTAATATTTACAGGTTAGAGCACCAATGAGAAGATAAATTGTAGTTTTCCTTTAAAAATTTAAAAACCTGCTTTTCAACTTTTAAGTTTTTGAAAAACCACGTTTCTAACAAATCTTCCCCCAAAATGAGGCCTTGCAGTTGAAAGACAACATGGACTTAACCTTAGTATTATATGTACTATGTCAGCACTCTAGAATTAATCGTCTGTTTTTCTTTGTTTAGTTGAAGTGTAATTGATGTTCAGTATTGTATGTTGTGGGTATACAATATACTGACTCATAATTTTTACAGGTTATACTTCATTTGTAGTTATTATAAAATATTAGCTATATTCTCTGGGTTTACAGTATATCCTTGTAGCTTATCTTGTGCATAATAGTTTGTACCTCACATCACCAATTCCATGAACAGGAGTTTGCGCAAACTCTGGGAGATGGTAAAGGACAGGGAAGCCTGGCGTACTGCAGTCCATGGGGTTGCAAAGAGTCAGACACAACTTAGCAACTGAACAACAATAGCAGTCCCCTACCTCTGTACTGATCTACTTTTTTCTAATGAGAATCATGGCTTCCTTGGTGAGTCTGTAGAGAAGCCCACCCCCTGTTGGGCCACTCTGGGTCTTTGGTCCCCCTCCTTCTTGATTTAATGGTGACCCTGAGGCCTGACCTCATCTTTTCTTCCACGACCACCTGTCCTCTTTCTGTTTTACTTGATTGAATACAATCGCTAGCAAACAGGAAAATGAGACATTTTAGTCTTGCCTTCTGATTTTGCATTCCATTTACTAAACAAATCCCCAGTCCTTATCATTATGGGAAAGGTAATCCTAGTTTATGCCAATTGAGATACCCATTTTGAAGCTATTTGAAAACTTGGCCCATTTTCAACTTAAAAAAAAACAACTAATGTTTAACTAACAATTTAAATGCTTGAACTTTAAGAAAGGTCACAATTATGAATGAGAATGAAGATTCTATCACAGTTTAAATATCCCCAAATCTGTTTTACCTTGGCTGCTTTTCTTTCTCTGGTTAACTGTTCTGTTTGCCATTTCAGTGCTTATTACCATTTTCTTAGCAGGACAAAGGAGTTGAAATTCAAATTGTTATTGTGATTAGTCAACCGCTTTATTTTTTAAAAAAGGAAAGAAAAAATAGAAATTAGAAATTGAGTAGTATTCTGAACATCAGTGAGTTTCATTTCTAAATCTTAAATCCCTCTTGTCACCACTTAGAATACCTGCCATTCACAGGTATAATGGTATGGTTACTACATAGAACTAACTTCGCCATCTAGTGATGTAAAATGTGTATCATTTTAGGATGCCTTTGCTATACAAAATAGGTAAACTTTCTCATGGCTGAAAGAATGAAGACCTAATTAGCATGCCTGACCCACAGCCTGGGTGAAGCTGGGCGATTCCAAGGGGTTTTAGAATCTGGAGGACCCAGACCACCCCATCTTTATACTGGCACTGCATGATAACAAGATGACTACCTTGGTTCTGAATATCTTCACTCTACTTAAGAGGAAGGGAGGAGGCCCAGTTTAGGTTGGTCTTCTGGCAGGAAGGAGAAGATTTTGCTAAAAAAAAAAAAAAAGTCCAAAGCCCAGCAAACTTCTTCTTGTATTCCTCTGGTTGGAGTTGGGTCACATGCTAGTCACTGGTAAAGTTGAATGGAATTACCGTGTTGGCTTCAGCAAACTTGATGCATGCCCTGCGCTGGGTTTAGTCCACCTTCTGTTAGACAAGACTTCTGCCTGCTACCTGAACAAAGGGGAGCAACCAGTGTGTGTTCAGTTGTGTCCAGCTCTTTGGACACATGACCCTTATGGACTCCTGCCCACTAGGCTCCTCTGTCCATGGGATTTCCCAGGCCAGAGCCACCAGTAGTAACCCCCATAAAATATAAAATGTACAATTACAGATGACTGTTAATGACCACGTGTTGTTATATAACATTGCATTAAACATAATAATAATAGCTGATATTATTAGCCCTTGTGGAAGTATCAGTGCTGTATTAAATGCTTTACCTACATCATTCTCTCTAATCTTCACCATGACCCAATTTGACATATGCCATTTTTAAGTGGCAGAGCAGGGAATCAAACATAGACTCTAGGATAAACACTGAATTATGAAGTGTGCTGAGTCGCTCAGTCATGTTCGACTCTGTGGCCTCATGAACTGTAGCCCGCCAGGCTCCTTTCTCCAGGGATTCTCCAGGCAAGAATACTGGAGTGGGTTGCCATCCCCTCCGCCAGGGGATCTTCCTAACCCAGGGATCGAACCCAGAAATCCCGCATAGCAGGCGGATTCTTTACCGTCTGAGACACCAGGGAAGCCCTAAAGATACTGATTAACAGTAGGTAAAATTGATGAACCTCAGGTAAGAGCAGAAGGATGTTGACATGTACTTCCTAGCAATTTACCACAGTGATGTGTGTTAAGAAGCAGTGGCAGAGTTTTGAGAGTACTCAAAATAAAAATTTTCTCTTTGCCTCCAGTTTCAGAAAAAGGAGCATTTTCTGATGCTTCCTTTCTTATGCCCCTTCAATAAGAAATTGAATCTGTTTTTTTGTTTTTGTTTTTTAAAGCAAGTTGTAAGGAAGAATATTACTAGATCAGAAACTTGAGATCGTACCCAGTTCTCAGTTGAAAGACAAAAACGCAAAGGAATGTAATGGGTATATTCAAATCTGTTGTTAGATTAAAATGAAAAAATACAATATTAATTCCTTTGAGTGCCATTTGGCAGTAGTAGATGAAATATCCTTAATTTTGTTATTACCCAAAAATGACCAAATGTTTTCCTATTTTCAGATGTTTCTACTTACATAGAAATGTCAGTATTTGCCAGTGAGGTTTAGCTTTCAGTCTCATCATTCAGATTCAGCTATTTGAAAGCGCTTTAAGCCTGACTTTACCTGTCCATGCCCCCTCCCCCAAGTTAATCTTACAAATAGTCCAATAAGAAGAATTGGCTCGGTTTCAGCCAGCGTGCTGTGCACCATCTCATTTAAACTTCATTAAATCCTGGTGAGGCAAATGTCTCCTCACAGGTAAAAACCCTAGAATAAATGACTTCCCCAAGGGAAGGGCGTGAATAAGCACTGGCAGCTGGATTCAGATTTAGCTCTGCCTGCAGAGCCTCTGTTCCTGTCGGTGGGCCTGCAGGAGCGCTACCCAGCCCCCCTCTCCTGTGCTGCTGTCCCACCAGAACGTTTCAAAGAGGCAGGTGCTCGCCTTTTCAGCCTCAGTGCAAGCTTGCAACTGCGATTCGGTTGCTGGGGGAACTTTTGGAATGCCCGTTTGTTCCTGAAAACAGGATCAATTCATTCTTGGCCACTCTGATTGACATGCTGCGTCCAGCCTTGAGACACACAGTTCGTGTAGACAGCAGAAGGAAAAGCCAAAAACTAAATCCTAATGACCAGAGATGACTTTAAGCTGAACATGAGTCAAGTTCCTGCTCTTAAGGAGAGGATTGTCTGGTGAAAGAGATCTACATAAATCAATAATCACAGTTGAATATGACGAGGGACCAACCCCATGAAAGATGAATTGTGTCTCTGAGTAAGAGTGACTATTGTTTGTACGTAAATATGGTCCACTGACCCTGAAGGCCAGCTTTTCTTTTCCTTTCCCGCTCTGCTGGTAGTCCTCGCCAACACTGAATCTTTTTCTCAACAGCCTGGTGAAGCTGTAACTTTATCTCTCTCCTCCAGGTCCTTTACTGTGCTCAGTATTCTCAGTATAGATGCTGAGTTTCTCTAGGGGTCGTCTCAGGCAAGAGACTCCGTTCTTTTCAACCCTTTGGTCTTCATTCAAAACCTGGCTGAAACGTCTTGTGCTTTTCTGCATCTGGGTCTCCATCACCATCACCTCTACCACAGCCTTGCTCCAGGCCTTCATCACCTCTCACCTGGAGCATCTCGGCTCTTCCTTGCCAGCCTTTCTGCTGCCCCCACCTCTCTGCCTTCCCAGGACAGTCTGGTCTTTTCCACAGCCTTGAGGGGTGGTCTTCACCTTGGCCCTTGGGACTGTGTGTCAGCACTGAGAGTGATGTTCGCACAGGCAGGGTCGGCCTCATGTTGATGGTAGCAAGCATACTGAATAATTAAAATATCATTGTGAACTCGCGTCGTCATCTGAATTCATTGTCTTGACCATGTTTATCCAATCTGTTTGTTCTGGTAGGCTTAAGAAGTCTATAGATTATTTACTTCTTTCTGTTCTTTTCCTTTCATGTTCTTCTTGATTTTGGTTCTTTTCCCTTGTTACTTTTTTCTTTTCTCCTTTTCTTCTCTTTCTCTATCACATTTTGTAAGTATAGTTTCATATGCAATATTATTAGCTATTTCATTACATTTTAAGCATATTAATGAGATATTTTAATAAAAAACTCTCCAAAACCCAGTCCTGTAAAAAATAAAAAAGTCATGAAGAAAAGGTTTGGTAGAACACAGACTTGGATTCTATCTCTGACCCACACTCTGTCATCACAGTCATTGCCCAGGCATGCAGTGTTGTTTCAGGGCAGGGAACAGAATTTAAGGTAAAAGGAGTAGGACATATGACTCTGTATTTTTTCATGCTAGCAAGAGTTGAAGAGCCTGGGTTTGGTGGGCATGATGCAGAAATTAAGAAAAAACTGGCTTATAGTTAAGTGAAAAACCAAGAGCTCAGTATAATTATTTGCTAATAAAACACATGAACTCAGGCCGAGGCTCTAATTACTCATGAAGGGTCCAAACTCCAGTGATGGAAGGGCCATTCAACAGTTCTCAAGTGTCCCTTATACACAAAATAACAGTCTTCAAACTGGCCCAATGAGCTCATTAAATATCATATTGTTCTGCCAGATAAGGCTCTTGTTTCAGGGAGTGACTCAGAGACTGTCACTTCTTGGGCCAGGAGAATGAAAGTGCTCTTCAGGCTCTGGGGAAAGGATAAATTGTTGACACTGTTCCGAGGCCATCCCTCCCCACTTCGGTCTGTGTCTGATTAAACCATGTGTTGTATTGAAAGATGACCACTCAGCTGATCTATTCAGCTCAGTGTTGTCATGAAGTTTCTGCTGTAGACCCACACAATGAAGAGGAGGTTAGAAAGTTCCTTATGGACAGGGTTCAACTCATGCCAAAGAACAACCCAGGCTTGATGGTGCTGGGCTGGCAAAGTCATGTGTGCTCAGAGCTTGGGTCCAAGTCTCCATCTCCTTCCTTGTAAGTGGAAAGTTAACTACCAGCCAAGAGTGTCATCTCATTTGGGTTACTTGCTTTTATTTTTTTCTTACTGAAAAACAGAAGTGAATCACACCCTTCACCAAGCCCTGCTGCAGAAGGAAATGATGCAGTGCTGGTCACGTGGCACAAAGGAAGAAGGCTCATAATGCAAACCTAGTTCACTGTGTTCTGGTGTGAGGACAGGTTCAGTCCCCACACAAAACTGTGCTTCTTCAACATGGACTCTTTTTTTACATGGAGGAACCACGATGTTTTACTTTGTTTTTGATATTTTTTAATTCTTCTGCCTCTTTGACCATTGGAGTTCACTAATTTTGATTGTAGTACAAAGTATGGAAAGAATTGATTTAAGCTTGTTTGATTTACTTTTTTTCTGTGTGATTTGGAATAGTTATGACCATGTGCTTTGCCTTAGCCTCTAACTTGCTATGTGACTTTGAGCAAGGTGCTTCAACTCTGATTCTGTAGAAAGGTTTTTAATATATATTGTATCTCTCTTTATAAATAAATAATATACATACATGCATATGTAATATGTCTACCATAAAGCCATAATAATTGAATGAGTCCCATCACTTCATGACAAATAAAAGGGGAAAAAGTGGAAGCAGTGACAGATTTTGTTTTCTCGGGCTCTAAAATCACTGCTGAGCAACTGAACTGAACTGAAAATCACTGTGGATGGTGATTGCAACCATGAAATTAAAAGATGCTTGCTCATTGGAAGGAAAGCTATGACAAACCTAGATAGCATATTAAAAAGCAGAGACATCACTTTGCCAGCAAAGGCCCATATAGTCAGAGCTATGGTTTTTCCAGTAGTCATGTAGTGACTGTTGGTAGTGAGTGTTGGACCATACAGAAGGCTAAGCGCCAGAGAATTGATTCTTTCAAATTGTGGTGTTGGAGAAGACTCTTGAGAGTCCCTTGGACAGCAGGGAGACCGGACCAGTCAATCGTGACGGAAATCAATCCTGAATATTCATTGGGAGGATCGATGCTGAAGTTGAAGCTCCAATACTTTGGCCACCTGATGAGAAGAACTGACTCATTGGAAAAGACCCTGATGCTGGGAAAGATTGAGGGCAGAAGAAGAAGGGGGCGACAGAGGATGAGATGGTTGTATGGCATCACTGACTCAATGGATATGAATTTGAGCAAGCTCCGGGAGATGGTGAAGGACCGGGAAGCCTGGTGTGCTGCAGTTCACGGGGTCACAAAGAGTCAATCACAACTTACTGTTTGAACAACAATAATGTTTATAAAAAGTTTAATATACAGCCTCACTGTTGTAATTGCTCGATAAATTGTGGCCATTATTATTATTTAATTAATGCTTATCTAAATTCCTCTGTGAGTTAATGGTTTTAACATGTTGGTTCATTGCTAAGACAATAGGGCCAGGGACAGAGTCCTGGAGTCTCTTTGTAACATCTTGCCTTGGCGAGCTGGTCTTTACCACTCCTTGTAGAAGACCTTTTGGTAAAGAGGTGTATTTCCGGAACTTCAGAAAATCTCTGAAATTCAGAGTTGCTTGGAGTGACTGCTAGTGCAGCAGGGTATTAATATGTGCTACAGTTGAAGCCTGTCTTGCAGGCGTCACATGAGTTTAACCTTGTTGTTCAGTTGCTAAGTCGTGTCTGACTCTTTGCAACTGCCTGGACTGCAGCACACCAGTCTTCCCTGTCCTTCACCGCCTCTTGGAATTTGCTCAAACTCATGTCCACTGGGAGAAGGCAATGGCACCCCACTCCAGTCCTCTTGCCTGGAAAATCCCATGGACAGAGGAGCCTGGTAGGCTGCAGTCCATGGGGTCGCTAAGAGTTGAACACAACTGAGTGACTTCACTTTCCCTTTTCACTTTCATGCATTGGAGAAGGAAATGGCAACCCACTCCAGTGTTCTTGCCTGGAGAATCCCAGGGCCGGTGGAGCCTGGTGGGCTTCTGTCTATGGGGTCGCACAGAGTTGGACACGACTGAAGCGACTTAGCAGCAGCAGCAGCATGTCCATTGAGTCGGTGATGCCATCCAACTATCGCATCCTCTCTTGTTCCCTTCTCCTCCTGCCGTCAGTCTTTCTCAGCATCAGGGTCTTTTCCAGTGAGGCGGCTCTTTGCATCAGGTGGCCAAAGTATTGGAGCTTCAGCATCAGTCCTTCCAGTGAATATTCAGGATTGATTTCCTTTAGGATTGACTGATTTGATCTCCTTGCTGTCCAAGAGTCTCCTCCAACACCACAGTTCAAAAACCTTAAGCATGTGTTTTTTGGAACTGAGCCAAAGTCCTCTCCCAAGTGTGAGTCCAGATGTCACCTTTGGGGTGAAGTCTTCTCTGACTGCTCCACCTCCCGTGCTCTTTCTACATCCTTCCCCAGTAGCAATGTCTACAGTGTTGTGCAGGTGTACTTTGTGGTCTAAGTCCCACCTGGGCTAAGAATCCACCATCTGTTCATCCTTATATTCCCCAGACCTTTCAGGCACATTGGCACTTGATAAGAAACTGTTACATGTTAATGATGAGTAAAATTACCTGAATGGGTATAGGAGGCCTATGGCCAAATATAACTTACATTGATCCCATCATGGATGAGCTCCCAGCAAGCAGTAACAATGTTCTGTATTGGGGGATGGAGGGATTTTGCTCTAACCTGGGGCTCAACATCCAGCCTTGGCTATAAAGTCTCTTTCCCTCTGTGACCTTCGCCTGTTTTCTTTGGGTGGATTTAATAAGTTAAACTCAGCAGTTCTACTCCTGTATATATGTCCCCGCCCCCCAAAAAATGGTAATTCAAAAAGATACATCACTCCAGTGTTCATAGTAGCCTTATTTATAATTGCCAAGATATGGAAGCAACCTAAGTGTCCATCAGCAGATGAATGGATAAAGAAGATTTAGTATAGATATATTCAATGGAATACTACTTAGCCATAAAAAAGAACAAAATTTTTGCCATTTTGCAGGAACATGAATGGACTTTGTGTTCACAGAACTCAGGGCCCATGTATCCATGAAACTCAAGATGCAGTTAGGGTGAAATAATGTATTTGTGTAGTAATCAGCCAACTTCAGGGAATATTTCTGTGATTGGTTTTTTTGTTTTGTTTTGTTTTAAATTAGTTGACACTATCAAAGATTGCTTTCTCTAGAAAATATATTAACTTATTCCTACATTTGTCTACAGTGTCATTTAAGTTAAATGGATTTAACTTTTGCCAAATTAGAAGGAAACTATTTTTAGTGAGATTACAGAAATAGTTCTTTATGATCAAGGTCTTTTTCCATGGGAGGGATGCTGCTGTTTCATATTTGGAGAAATTGATTGTCTTAGTAGAAAAAAGTTCTGAACACAAAGATTTTTGTCCTGACAGTTAAGATGGATTTACTCAGAGCATCAAATTGGACATGCCTGAATGAGCTTCAGGAAGTTCCTGTCAGTGAATCAACAGCCTTCCCCTTCTCTTACAAATTATTGGATGCCTGCTTGAGTAGGGCACCAGGCCGGATAGAGCCTACGCAGCAGGGCCACCTCCTGCCTTCTATGGACTTTACAGTCAGAGACAGCTGGCTTTGATGAAAGGACAGATAGAAGGAAGTTGCGGAGAACAAAAATGCTGATCAGATAAATGTTCTTTCCTGTGCCAGGCCTTGTGCTTGGACTCAGGGATACTGACATAAATAATCATCCAGAGGATAAAGTGATTAATTTTTTTTTTTTTTAATGTGGGAAGGAAGAGGCAGAGGAATTGTTCCAAGAGGCTGTGACATTTGAACTTGAAGAATGCCTCAGATAGGAGAGGGGAGGGCAAAGGGAAGAGCGTGATCAAATGCTGGGGGGATGAAATTCATGGATTCAGGGAGCGGCTGGATTTCAGGGTCCCAGAAGAGTGACAGTGGGTACCTGCATACAATTGTGTCAAATCATAAGGAGCACTGAAGGAGCTGTTGAAGGGTCTGGGCTTTATCCTGAAAGCATCAGGCAATCCCCACAGCTTTTGTTTGTTTTCTTCTTCTTTTTTATTTTTAAAATTTTGAAAGTATGATAACACATTTACAGGAGACTTGGAAAATACAGAGCAAAGTTACATATGGTTCTACTACATATTAAAATTATTTTGTAAGTAGATAAATTAAGACTTTTAGTTGGAGTTTCAATATCAAACTCTCAAAAATTAATGAATAGAAAAGTAGAAGGATACAGTAGACCTGAAGAGCACTATAAACCAATTCAACATAATTAAGATTTATACAATTTTCACACAACAGCAGGATACAAGTTCTATTCAAGCTCCCATAAACCAGGAGACAGTGGAACATATCCAGAGACATAAAGCAAGGTGCAAACATTTCATGGTCTAAAGGTATTAAAGTAGTACAGAGTCTGTTCCCTTATCACTGGGGATTTATGTTAGAAATCAATATGAAAAGATATGTGAAATTAGCCCACACATTTTCAAGTGTGGTGCCCCAGCAGCTTTTTAAAGCAGGAGCAACATGGACAGATTCCAGGAAATGCTGGGAGTTTGGGTTGAAAATGGAAATAGAAGAATCTCTATGAGGATAACCCAGGGAAGAGATGACATAGCTCAAAGTAAGGGAGAAGGAGAGGTGGAGAGGAGGGAACAGTTTCCAGCAACTTGTCTGGGTTAGAGTGGCCAGGGCTGAGTGTCCTCCCTAAACCGAGGCTGTGCTTGATTTTAACACATGATATGTATGATGATGTAGCTCATGCAAGTGGCTTAAAAAAGAGAGGGCAAGAGACAGAAGCAATTACCTAAGGAACAGCGTTTTGAAATTATACGTTGAATGGGAGTTGTCCTCTTAGAATATTTGTGTTGAAGCTAAAAGGTGATGATGGAGTTACCTGTTGACATCTCATAGCAGAGGCATTTTTGTGCTGATATATATTGTTGAGTTTGGTTCATGGTTATTCCCAGATTATATAGATGAGCAGGGATTTTGTGTTTCAATAAAATAAAATTTAGATGAGCAAGGCACCTTGAATCATTTAAATGCACAAATAAGGCTCTAATAAATGATGCACAGCCCTCTGGAATACTTTGGGATGGTTTCAGGTTATCAGTTTATCTAAATTGTCTAACCAGTTTGTTTTGTTTTTTTGTTTTGTTTTGTTTTTTTGGCCAAGTCACACAGCATGTGGGATCTTAGTTCCCCAACCAGGGATCAAACCCACAACCCTTGCAGTGAAAGCATGGAGTCTTAACTTACTGGAACTTCAGGGACGTCCCCTAATTTGTCTAACCAATTTTTATATATGGAAATCTCCTAGGATTGTGTAGTGTGACTTTCACAGGAAAGCAGTGCATCATGAATGGTCACAAACAGTACTTAAGAGACAAGGTTCAGGATGATGTGATCTCTGTTAGTTGCCTTTTGGGGCATTCATAGCCGTAAATGGTTTGGTCCTCCTAGGACCGGCTCTCGAGTTCCTTTCTACCTTCTAGAGAGAGCTGGTGTGCTTCCCAGGCCATGTGGACTTGCGTAAATCTCTCTGGGAGAAAAATCTCTGCTAGTCTTAGGCAACTCGATGATGACATATTTTTCTATGTTTTTGTGCCAGTTCAAACTCTATCCCATTAGGCTAGTTGGATCAGATTCTCCCAGTGCCTCCTCCCTGCCCTTACGTGAGGAAACTGCTGGAAGTTGTGTTCACTTTTATGGGCTGCCAGGGCATGGCCGTCACTGCTTCAGAATGCCGCCGAGTGCCCTGTGACAATTAATAAGTCATGGCAGGGGGTTTGTCATCACATAGGAAAGTAAGGCGGACATGCACGTAATTTGTCATAAAACAACAGTGTAAACCTTACACTTACCCTGTCTTGAGCACTTAGTTCTCTCAATGAATATTGCACAATAAAGGAACTTAAAGTTATAATTACATATCTGCCACACGTAGTATTTTAGGAAGACACATGAGCATGTGAACAAGCTCTTAAAAAACTACTTAATAGTAAGGGACTGGTAGTTCAGTGGTTGACCACACTCTCCCACTGCAGAGAACACAGGTTTGGTCCCTGGTTGGGGAACTAAGATCCCATATGCTGTGCTGTGAGGCCAGGAAAAAAAAAAAAAAAAAAAAGACTACTTAACAATGAGAATTATTTAAATAAATGAACTAACAGCAGTATAGTTGAGACAGAAATAATACTTTACCATAAACCAAGAAATTATGCAGTAACAAAACTCCATTCATACATATACATATTTAAATGTATACAGTAACAAACCTCCATTCATAGAGATACATATTTAAATATTTCCATCCCTTTCCATTCTGAGGGCTCAAAGTTATTGCATCCCAGGATGTAATTGGGTGAGGAAAAGAACTGTTGCCCTTTTATTTGGTTAAGGGAGGTTTTGTGGTACCAGTTGGATTTGTAAAAGGTCTTTGAAAGAGAAGATGTGTTGGCAGGATTGGGAGGAAAAGGCATGTCAAGCAAAAAGTGTGTGGCTGGAGTGAAGAAGCAGAGGAAGGGAGTGGTAGGGTGGCTGGCCAGAGCAGCTGAAGGGAATTCAAGACCTACCTCCTGGAATGAAATAGAAGCCCACCAAAGCTTCAGACACACAGTTGCCAGTTGAGCTTTCTGCTTGAATAGGAGCCCATGTTCCCCAGCGCTCCAAGGACTCTGAGGTTTCAGGTGGGGATTAGCCGATGAAATGATCCTGCTGTGGGAACAGCATGAATCAAGATTGTGGTCCCTGTGTGAGGAATTCACATTTTGTCAGACTGTTTTACCAGCTTTTCTTCCCTCATTCCCGTGGTTTCCAAATTAAAGCTGTAAACAAACAGATATGCTGAGAACCCACTGTGTGCAGAGCACTGCAGTAGGTGTTTTGGATTGCCCTGAATTGCAAAGAAGTGACCCTCAAGAGGCGGGCACAGTGGGAATCCATGGTTTTTAGTGAGAATGCTGATGGTAATACAGTGGTTATCCCAAATCCGTGTGTACTCAGCTGTAACATGTGGGATATAGTTAGACAGGGCTAAGGGACTAGTAAGATGTTTAAAAATCTGTTTCCTAGTCAGTTTTATGTTTTTGGTTTTATGCAGATTTGGGTGCCATGTGGAAGCATTTAGTATCTGAGATCTCTTTTATGGTGTTTTTGCATCTCAGTTTCTAGGAGGCAGTTTGGTATAGCAAGAAGAGTCCACACTTCTGAGCCAGGAGAACTGTATTGGAGTCCCTTGGGTGTGCGATCTTGGACAAGTTACTTTAACTTTTTCAGCTTCAAGCAGGCATAAAGCTAACTCCTCAGTCTTGGAACAGAGTCCCCCTAAAACCAAGTTCCCAGTCTTACCCAGCCTGATAGTTTTTGAAGTGATTAATAGATATTCGCATATTGAATCAATACATCAATATTTTATTGCTTATTTGTGAATATTTATGGCTAGAGGTGTTTACTGATTCATAGTTATGCAACACGGTGGCTTTTCCTAATGGCTTTCCATGTTTATTCACAAAAATGGTTTCCCATATGTCTTAAGTTTTATAAAGCAGTAAGTGGTCTGGAGAACAGCATGTACAATAGAAATGTAATGCATGATTTTTTGTACTTTTAAGCTTTCTAGTAGTCACATTAAGCAAAGCTTGAAAACATCTGAAATTTCTTTTAGTATTTTACCTAGTCCAGTATATCTAAAATATTATTTTGACATGTAGTCAGTATAAACATTATTTTTTTCTTTTTAAAAAATTTTTTAATTGAAAGATGATTGGTTTATAGAATTTTGTGGTTTTCTGTCATACATCAACAAGAATTAGCCATAAGTACACCCATGTCCCTTCCCTCCAGATCCTTCCTCCCATCTCCCTCCCCATCCCACCCCCCAGCCTGTCACAGAGCCCCTGTTTGCATTCTCTGAGTCACACGGCAAATCCCCATTGGCTATCTATTTTACATATGGTATTGTAAATTTCCATATTCCTCTCTCCATACATCTCACCTTCTCCCTCTTCCCTTCCCCTCATGCCCATAGGTCTGTTCTCTATGTCTCTTTCTCCATCACCATAAACATTATTAATGAAATATTTCATATTCTTTTTAGAGGGAATAATTCTCCAAAATCCAGTGTTGATTCATCTCAAACCACCAATGCTTCTAAATATGAATAGCAAATTGGTCAAAAATCCTTGATCTCTATTTAGATATCATAAAATTTACAGTTTAAAAAAACTAGTTTTACATATGCAAATTATTACAGATGTACCTAAATTTTTTCCTATAACTGAATCAAGTATCAAGTCTTCAATTTTAATTTAAACGGATTAAAATGAAAATGCAGTAACTCAGTTGCATTAACCACATTTCAAGTGCTTCATAGTTTGATGTGGCTGGTATTGAACAGTACAGCTAAAATTATCTTGAATTGTTTTTTAGTAGGTCCCCAGACTTTTAGGCAGCAGAATCATTTCATAATAAAAAAATAAAGGTATTCTAAACCTGGATTTCATCTTGGGAGTTGCCTTATACTGATTATGCTTAGTGGTGACTTCTGACACTCAGCTTGTTCTGCCTGCTAGATTGATGACATCTTCTTTGAAGGCAGCTCTCTAGGTTAGCCAAAGTAATGATTAGTTGCTTTTAAAATGCTGCAAGAGGATGACTATTTTTTCATAGCAAGTGTCTGAATCTATTATCTTTTGAGTGAAAAGTCTGGATCTCAAACTGCTTGACTTGCCCAAGGTCCCATGGCTAGTCGTGGGGCAAGAACCCATTAAACCTGGCTGCCATGGAGTCCTTATTTTGCCTGCTTTGGACACTTAAGGTCTTACCTGAAGGAGTACCCTTTCTTAGACCATATTCTCAAACATATTATCAACTCCTGCCTGGATCCTTGGGCAGAGCAAAGTTGTGGAGATGAAAAGTCTTGGGGATAGACGCTTCCTTAGTAGTAAAAAGCTATGTGACAAAGTCCCTTCTTCCTGCTTCTTCATTGACCTGTAAAGGCAAAATTTAACTTGATAGAAAAACAGCCATTTTAATCCCCCACATAGTGGTGCCTTTACTATGTTCATTGCTAATGTATAAAGTTCTCTTTTGGGAATACCTCTTTTTTGCTCCTACATAAAACCAGTACAGAAGATTCATAAGTGTTGGGTGGAAATGGATATGGGATACTTAGTTGAATGGTTCTTTAATGTTCAGTGTAACTGGTTTTTAGGCACTGCTGTTTTCTGTATGCTTCTTAATGAATAGTCAAAAGGGAGGGATAGAGCTCATTCCTTAAGCTCCTGGCATTAGCTGTTTCACCAGCATTTGCATACTTGATCAAGAAGGTTAACATTTTCAGGCCCAGTCAAAACTTTAATTGGAAATATTGATTTAAATGATGCTTTTCCAGATGCAGTAGTTGTTTTCTCTCATTTTAACTGTACCTCTCTGAGCTCCCATTATCAAGTTCATTGTATTAAGTATTTAGATGTTTTGGGTAAAAATATGAAAATCCTTTGAGTTTTCACCCTCCACTATTGATGCAATACATCTTTTTTTTTTTTTTTTGCCATGCTGCATGGCTTGAAGAATCTTAGTTCCCCAACCAGGGATTAAACACTCATCCTCTGCAGTGGAAACGTGGAGTCTTAACACTGGACCACCAGGAAAGTCCCTAATGCAACATCTTGAAGATCCCCTTTTTGTTCTGGGCCACTAGTCAGAAATGTCCTTATGGACTATTGTTTCCAGGAGGCTTACTCTAAAGGCAGATATTGCCTGCTTTTGTTGGCACTGTCATTAATTGTGTGAGTGCATTTTAGAATTTTTGCATCTGTGAAGTGATCATTTGTTACATCTTGCCTTCTCTGCATCCAATTCGCTGAGGGTTTAAAAACTGAACAAATAAACCTGCCTGAGTTGTATGCAAATAAAAGTTAGACTTGCAGTGAGGACTTGAGTAGACTGTGTAAAGTACTTGAGTTTTGTGACATCTATTTGGGCAGAGAAGCTATGAGGCTGTTTTGAGATGAAAAAACACATTAAGGACAACATAAATGAGCCCCAAGTTTGGGGGGAGGTTACTTTCTGGTTCTTTATTATGTTTTGAGTTGTAAGGATGAGGTTACTAGCTTGACAGCTCTGTTCAAGATGGTAACTGTTTTAAACCCTCTCATTCCCCTGTCTGGGGAGACAGTTTTACAGCATACTCAATTATCATTGTTTTTAAATTAAATATTCCCAGAGGCCACCAGTAGCTTCCAAACCTGGCTGCATATCTGAATTACTTGTGGAGCCTTTAAAAAAGATAGATCCCAGCTTTCCACCAATTTCACCAGAAATTGGTGAAATTTGTCCTGGAATTTGTGCTTTTTATGGAGCTCCCAAGCTCTATAAAAAGAGCTGTAAAGAGTTTTTTGTCAGCCCTCTTCCTCCCAGAATAAATGCATTAAACTCAAGAAATAGGATCAATAGAGTGTTCCTCCAGTATAACATAATTAAAAGACTATAGGTCAGGGAAAGATCTGGTTAGGCATTGCACTTTCTGCTGTGGAACTGGGGAGTGTTTTTCTAAGCTGATTCATCTTCAGAGAAAAGTTTTTGGAGAAGAAGCACTTAGAGTATGTCTAACACAAGTAAGTTCTTTCATTTCTCATTAGCATAGAACCCCTTCTGATTTTCCTCTCCAAGGTGGGGCTTAAGTGCACCTGGTAATTTACAAGAGAATGGGTGACACGTGGAGGTTTAAAGAGAGGCTCTGTACATTCAGACAATCTGAAGTCATGAGTATTGCACACCTGTTGGTAGAACGCTGCTGTAACAGTGGCTGGGCTCCAGGGGTGCCCTGCACCAGAACAAACCAGTATTTTCCTAGAGGCCTTCCTGGTAAACGTTTCGGACTGCATTTGTTTGTTGCATCTGTCTTTAGGTAATGACCTGCTTGGCAGTTGCCACCTACAGCTAGAAGCCTGTATGATAGCCGTTGCCTCCAAGCATAATGACACCCTGTCTTTGATAGGTTCTTGGCCCTTATTATGGTTTCCACAGGGAAGGGGTGAGGCTGCATGGGATGTTTGCTTGTGTTGTACTTAATTTGGTTTCTATTCTAAGACAGCCTCAGAGGTTCTTTGTCTCTGAAAGATTTGTTAATCCAAGTGAATGATTATATTCTGTACTACGTTATGTCATGGAAAAATAGTGAAAAGATATATATAATCCTTTTGGCACTGGTGTCTTATCGTTAATTGCCATGTTTCTATGATACTGTTTTAGCACTTGTATTTACTGTTGTTATTTAGTTGCCCAGTCATGTCCAGTTCTTCATGACCCCCATGGACTGCAGCCTTCCAGACTCCTCTGTCCATGGGGATTTCCAGGCAAGAATACTGGAGTAGGTTGCCATACCCTGCTCCAGGGGATCTTTCTGACCCAGGGATTGAACCTGCATCTTCTGCATGTCTCTGGCATCACAGGCAGATTCTTTACTGCTGAACCACCAGGGAGGCCCCTTGTATCTATTAAATTCCTAGAAAGGCTAATATGCATGTGATTATGCAAATAAAATGTAACATCTTATTACTGAAATATTTCATTAAATGTATCACACACTGGTCCTAAAGACTCAGTGAGAAATGTTGGGTTTTTAAGACCAGTGATGGAAAAAAGAGAAAGAATCATTATCAGCTTGAGTTTCTTATCACTTCAGGGTTTTGATGTAGTTAATGTTCAGTATCATCATTTTAAATGTTGACTTGTTCTCCATGCTAGAAAAATTGGAGTGGGTGTCTAAAGGCTATTTCTTGCTTCCCATAATATAATAAGGTAGATTGTAATATACATTAAAGAAGGTTCATACAGTCCTGTAGGTCCCATTTGATGAAAGTGGTTATATAATCTAACCTTCATGTTAATCAAGTAGCATGAAATAGTATCAGTCTGTCAGTAGCCTAGAAACAGTCTTTCCCAAAGCAATGAGGTTAACCAGATACACTCAGGAATGTCCTTGCAACTTCTAAGCTTGTGAAAAGAGAAGCAGCCAGATTGGGCTTTCATTTGCACTTAAAAATATTTGCAGTCAGGCCACCAGGCCACACAGATACAGAAAGGAAATTTTTATGAATATTAGATTAACTGTTAAAGTAATAAAAAGCATCAACTTTAAAGTCATCATTCAATTAATATTTGAGGATTATTATGGAACTATCAATTAAGCATGCCAGCAGTCCATTTTATGTTATTTATTAAATTTAGATTACATTAATATAGTTTAAAATGCATGACATTTATTTAGCATCATCGGGGAACAAATGATCTCTGAGTAAATTTCTTCAGGTCATGAAGTTTAACCCTTGAAGTGTCAAAACATTTCAGTTTAATAATACTGGATAGAAGTCTTTCCAAAGTGTACCTTACTATTCTCTGTATTGTATCCGTGCTGTCAGAGGCTGTCATGATTCAACCATGTGTAAATGAATTCAGATCATCAGCAAATATATTAATTATTAAAGATTCATTGTATGTGGCCACCTTATTTTATTTATTTTTGGCTGCACTGGGTCTTCATGGCTGCACTCAGTTTTTCTCTAGTCATGCTGAGTGGGGGCTATTTTCCAGCTGTGGCGTGCGGGCCTCTGATTGCGGTGGTTTCTCTTGCTGCAGAGAGCATGGGTTCTAGGCCCATGGGCTTCAGTAGCCTATGCGGCGCATGGGCTCAGTAGTTAGGGCACACGGGCATAGTTGCCCTGCGGCATGTGGAATCTTCCGAGGCTAGGGATCGAAACCATGTCCCCTGCATTGGCAGGCAAGTTTCCTAACCACTGGATTGCCAGGGACGTTCAGGATGGACTCGTTTTATACTAAAATATCCTAAGGCTGCTATCCCTCAAAAGTTTTATGTCTGCTTTTTGTTGTCTTCTGGTTTTTCTATCAATCTGAGCCATCAGCTGACACATTTCACTTACTCAGCTGTCAGTGTGCCTGCCCATAGGAGCCTTCACCTATCCACGATTTGATGCTTTCAGTCTGACATAAACTGAGGCAAGATCAGGATTGCTGGAATGGTGTGTCCCGTGGGAGAAATGAGCTCTGAGTAGAGACGGGTGAGGTGAGGTAGGAATTCTTAGTAACAAAGATGGACAGACTTTGTGCCATCTGTTTTTGACTCTAAAAGACACCTTATATTATCCATTAATTCTAGGGATCCAAACTCTTCTAGGGATCCAAAGATGAGAACAGTGTGACTCATGCCCTTAGGATGTTTCCCAGACTGATATGGGCCAGGCTACTGCAGAAGGATGAATAGATCATGGAGGGCATCATGGGGACTCAACTCTGGGATTCATGAATGCTGGGGTTTTGGATATGTGAAGTTTCTGGATTAAAAAGGTAGATGATTTGGAGGCTCTTTCAAAATGTTTACAAAAACAAATACTCTAAGTTTACCTTTGTTTAGAAGTTCCAATTCATAGTATGGGAAGTACTAGAATAAAAATTAATAAATGTAGTGACTCTGGAGTCTGACAACCCTATATTTGAATGACTTGAGAAACCTTATTTTTAACCCCTTTCGTCGACTCCAGAATGGAATTGTAATGCCTGTCTTATAAGGTTGCTGTGAGGACTTAATGAAATAATACATGTAAAGTGCCTGGCAGAGTACCTGACTCCAGTTCCATGTCTCACTAACATTATTTCTTTTTTCTACCTCTTTCTCTCTTGTACTTCCCTTAAATGCTGTTTGATAATATCTGTAATAGAGTGAAAAGACAAAACAAAATTTTTTTTCTTATTTTGCTGAGGCTCTTTTAAGTAATGTTTTTTGCCATTGAGTGACAGTCACATCATTTAAAAGGCTGGCCTAATAATAGCCTGAGAGATTTGAAGCTGACAAAGTACAGATTTTCAGTTGAGTCTTGACTCCAATGTAGATCCTGAAAAAGGAGAATTGAAGAATTCAATACTCAAGACTCAGATACCTCCCTCAGCACACTATTGTATTGTAATTGTTTTGAGCCCTTTCATGAAAACAAACCAGATGCTACATAGGCACCACAATCGACTCTAAAATAATAATAATAAAAAAAGGCATCATAAACCCTGGATGTGTAAGATACTGTGGAACCACAGGGGCATCTTTGCTGGCGTTGAGCTTGCCTGAAACACTTAGAGTGTTCATTCTGGGAATGTGGACATTTTTCTCCTTCCTGTGAAATGTTTCCGTTCATCAGTCAGTTCACCATACCATGCTGTTTTGTAATTTCAACCTATGTTGCTCTAGCAAACCTTCAATTACCCTGAGTAAATCAAGAATAGAAAATGACTTGGGTTTCTTGCTCTTCACAGATGTGTTAGTGAAGAAAATACATTTTCACTGACCCTCATACAATTCTTCTGTCAAAAATAATGCCCATTGAAAGCTCAGTTAGTTACAATTCTATTTTGTTTTTAAGTAACTTTGCCTTTTCCTTCCCAGTCTCCTCACTGGCCTAATCTTATTTTTTATTTGAAGGTGAAACACTTAACCGTCATCACCAGTATCGGTTCCTTCATAAATTAAGTTTTTCACAAGCCGATTAAGGCTGTGCCTTTTAAAATAATGGAACTGTAGATTTCCACCCTGATCACTTTTCTTTACCGGTTGTGTTAGCAGATGTTCAGGGTTTTGTCTTCTTTAAAAGTGTAGTTTCTCACTGACTTGGCTTCAGATAGGGATTCTCTGCTATTGCATTTTGTCTGTAAGAACTTAAGCTGTTTAAAGCTGTTTGCACTTGTGGCCAAGAGTCCTGGTTCCCAAAGCAACGGTTTATCAACCACCCTGTGTTATCTTTGCTCTTGTATTTCTCCGGTCACAGGAACACGAGTGCAGCCTGGCGGGCTGGCCCCTGGGGGCGTGCGTGGACTCGGAATGCGTGGACTGTTTGTGGCCAGCCGTGGGGGTCAGGCTCATGTTCCTGGAGTGCTCTGAGCAGCTTGGCTAATCTGGCAGCATAGTATGTTCTTGTGGTTAAATATAGACATACAGGCACTCTGCAAGTTGTAGGTCACTGTCTTACCGAGCAGCTAAAAATTGTCCCATTGGCATGAACAGTCTGCCCTGGACGGAAGGCCTGTTTTAGTTTGTCTTCTACTGTAGGTCTTTAGCACCTGACTAAAAATACACCTTGGGCCAGAAATAAAGGAGACCCACCTGGTGGCCGAGACACTTATGGTGGCAGAGAGCAGCGGGATCATGGACTCGGTCACTCTCTTTTTCTGCCTCGGAACATAGTCTGTGCAAACGGTTCCCGACTGTGAGTTTGGGTTCCTTTTCAGGCTCATGGAGATTACAACAGCTTGTTGGAGACGATCCTCTGTGATCAGCTTCATCAAAGGGCTTGGTAGGTATGAAAGGCTGATGATTGTGTGGAGTGGGTCATTGGTTATCAGACTCTGGGTGGAGAGAGGGTTCTCTTAAAGGTTTCCGTGGATGGGGGTGGTAGGGACACCTGCGTCTCTATGCAGGGATTAGTTGTAATGTCACTTGTTTAGAGACGGGAATAATACCCTTTAGGATTTCTGATTGGGATTGCAATTGTTGGGATTGTTTCTGAGGTTAAGATTTGGTTAATTTCGTGTATGAGTCTGTAGAACAACGAACCTGTGATGTCATGGAATTTTTCTGTGCACTGAAATTCTACTGAAAGATTTGGTCTGACTCTCTGTTCTATAAAATTGCTAATCCATAAAAAAAAAAAAAAGCTGCTAGTATGCATTTGGAAGATAGTTAACATCCCATTAAATATTACAGCAGAGGTAGGGTTTATGCATGATTTCTTCTAAATGTTGATGTAAATATCCTTATTTGTTTTGTTTTAAACCTTGAAATGGGCCTAAAGCAGTCTTTCCTTTGCTTTGGGCCTAGCCTTCTCCAACATTTAAAAACTGTTTTTCTTTTTTTGTGTAGGAACTAAAAAACAGGATGCCATATGTTAACCAACATTAACTGGATCCAAATTGCATGCGGCTGCTCTTTCTTTATCCAAATAAAATAGCCTGGTTACATTAGCTCTATCATAACCTTGTGAGCAGTGTTGTACAGGAGTTCCAAAAAATTAATGAGAGGAAACTTCCATGACACAGAGTTAATTACATGCAACTTGGATATCGACCTCTTACTTTCTATTTAATGAAAGTAGAGGAAAAGTTAATTTATAAATGGTAAAGGCATACATACTGTTCTAGTAGAAGAGAAGCATTTTGTTTATTAATGATTTGGGAGATTTAATTACTTGTTAATTATTCTGCTGCACTATCTCTAATAAAACTACTAGATATTTGCATATAATACCACTCTATTTCTAGGGATAAAATCTCTATTAGTCATTAATTTACCCCTTTATGGTTTAAAAGTGGAGTATATTAGGAAACTTTTTTTTCCCCTCTCAGATTTTTTTTAATGTATAACAAGCATACAAGTTAAAAGGCAAAACTTACGGTTTTATGCCTTTGGAAAAATGCTCCACCATAATAGGACTTAATGAAATGATTCATATTTTTGTTTGCTATCTCTTGGAAATGTTACTGACCCTTGCTATGTTACTGCTGGATAGACTGCTCGTGTGCTCTGGTAGCCAGCTCAACTTCTTTTCAAACTCAGTGTCTCTCTTGCTCACAATCTATAAACTTAACTTTTCTAAGAGATCAGTAACAACTAATATGCTTCTGTGTATTGAAAGATTTATGATCACCTGAAATGATAAACTTGGGGTAGGCATGTATCTATTAAGTGTATTTTATAGTCATTATACAGTTCCATAGCTATTTAAAAATTTAATAAGGCCTATAATATTTTTTATTAAATGATCTGGCCTCCAAGTAAGCACATATGAAAGGAATTTAATAAATACTTTGATCTTGACAAAATAAAGGACTTACCAGACTATCAAGGATTTCACTTATTCAGTGAAATGTTAGTGAGTTCATTATCACTTAATGTTAATTCAGTGTCAATGATGTAAATATTTGTGTAATTTCTATTGCATGCCCTGCATTGGAAGTCCTTATCTTGCTATAGATGCTGCAAATATATCTTGAGTTATCATATGTATTCACTTCAGTTCAGTTGCTCAGTCATGTCCAGCTCTGCGATCTCATGGACTGCAGCACGCTAGGTCGCCTTGTCCATCACCAGCTCCCAGAGCTTGCTCAAACTCATGTCCATCGAGTTGGTGATGCCATCCAACCATCTCATCCTCTGTCTTCCCCTTCTCCTCCCGCCTTTGATCTTTCCCAGCATCAGGGTCTTTTTCAGTGAGTCAGTTCTTCTCATCAGGTGGCCAAAGTATTAGCGCTTCAGCTTCAGCATCAGTTCTTCCAATGAATATTCAAGACTGATTTCCTTTAGGATTGACTGGTTTGATCTCCTTGCTGTCCAAGGAACTCTAAAGAGTCTTCTCCAACACCACAGTTCAAAAGCATCAATTCTTCAACACTCAGCTTTCTTTATGGTCCAATTCTCACATCCATACATGATTACTGGAAAAACCATAGCTTTGACTAGATGGACCTTTGTCAGCAAAGTGATGTCTCTGCTTTTTAATATGCTGTCTAGGTTGGTCGTAGCTTTTCTTCTAAGGAGCAAGCGTCTTTTAATTTCATGGCTGCAGTCACCATCTGCAGTGATTTTGGAGCCCAAGAAAATAAAGTCTGTCACTGATTCCATTGTTTCCATCTGTTTGCCATGAAGTGATGAGACCAGATGCCATGATCTTAGTTTTCTGAATGTTGAGTTTTAAGCCAACTTTTTCACTCTTCTCTTCCACTTTCATCAAGAGGCTCTTTAGTTTCTCTTTGCTTTCTGCCATAAGGGTGGTGTCATCTGCATATCTGAGGTTATTGATATTTCCCCTGGCAGTCTTGATTCCAGCTTGTGCTTCATCCAGCCGGGCGTTTTGCATGATGTACTCTGCATAGAAGTTAAATAAGCAGGGTGCCAATAAATAACCTTGACATGCTCCATTCCTAATTTGGAACCAGTCCCTTGTTCCATATCCAGTTCTAACTGTTGCTTCTTGACCTGCATACAGGTTTCACAGGAGGCAGGAAAGGTGGTCTGGTATCCCATCTCTTTAAAAATTTTCCACAGTTTGTTGTGATCCACACAGTCAAAAGCTTTGGCATAGTCAATAGAGCATAATGCATATGCAGAGCATCTATATCACACATACATGTAGGTATAGTACTGTAAACATATGTATGTGTATGTATTGATAGTAGAATGCATATTATAATGTATATTGTACTGTTGTGTATATATATTACTTCATGATATAGATTATATTAGCAAAGACATACATAGGATTGGACTCCTTTTCAAGTCCCCTCACCCCCTGTCCCGCATCATGTCGTCTCCAAAGCGATCCTAGAGGGGAACAGCTAGAACTTTGGTTTGTGACATTTGATGTCAGGAGAGGGTGGCTTCTGGCTCTGCTTTCTGCTGGTCATCTCCGCATAGCCAGCCTGTCTTGTCGTTATTGTCCCTTCAGATTGGGTCCTTGTGTCATGTGCCCACTAATGCAGCCTCAAACACACTTCTCTTACCCTTGATTCTGGCTTAAATATGGTTCTGATAACATAGCCCAAGAAGTTGGGTTTGTCCTTCCTGGTGGGCCTGAGTCTAACACCCACGCAGCAGCCTACACACCGCTGCTGCTCCTGCAGCCTCTAGAGCCTTCTTGACCATGACCCACAGCAAGAAACACATTTTGTGTTAGGCCCAGAGCACCCACAGGGACCTATCTATGAGCATAGACAGGGATGGGAAACAGAAGTGTCGTGAAACAGTGCTTTCCCTCACTATACAAGGTGCCATCACTCTGCTGTTTTTTTCTTCTGTGGTTTTCTATTCTGTTTCATTGCAGACATGCTGTTTGTGACTGAGTGTACTAAATATTAAACTTTGTCTTCTTTATTGAATTTTAAAGAGCACGTTATACATATTGGGCTTCCGTGATGGCTCAGATGGTAAAGAATCTGCCTGCAATGCAGGAGACCAGGGTTCAATCCCTGGGTTGGGAAGATCTGCTGGAGAAGGGAATGGCTACCCACTCTGTATTCTTGCCTGGAGAGTTCCATGGACAGAGGAGTCTGGCAGTTTACAGCCCATGGGGTCGTAGAGAGTTGGACATGACTCAGTGACTAACACTTTTTTTTTTAAACATATTAAGGACAGAGTGAACACTTGTTATGTAGCAAATTGATTAACTGATCTCACTCATAGTATTTTCAGACAACAATATTTCTGAAAAGACTCAAACTATATTGTAACATAGGTATGATCAAGGATGCCTGTGTAAATGACATCCCACCTATATTCACCTTTGCTGTGTGTTGTAAGTGTAAATGCTCCAAGGTACACACTATTCAGTGAAACACATTTAATTAATGTGAAAGGTTGTGGCTGGACTTAAAAGTCTCAGTGAATATTCAAACCTACATTACAGATGGTATTCAGTTTTTTATATAATTTATATCATTATAGCATTCCTCCATTATTGCTACTATAAAGCAATAATGGAAACTGGACAAATGAGCCTTTTTTTTTTTTTTTACAAAGTGTTATATTATGAAAAATTTTCAAATACATATCCAAGGAGAAAGAATATACAATATACACATATAAATGCAATATGCAACACATCACCATCACTCAGTTTGAGCAGTTATCAAGCTATGGTCATGCTTACTTCATGCATACATTTAAGAGACCTTTTTCTCTTAAATATTTTGAGTCAATTATGGACATCATTTCATTGAACTCCATATAATCAGTATACAGTCTAGAAAATATATTTTCTTACCTACCCACAATGCTATTATATTCCTAACAAAGTTAACCATGATTCTTTGTTACCTAGTATCCAAATTCAAATTCATATTCAATATGTTTTGACATTTTAAAAAAATGACTTCTAACAGTTGGTTTGCTCAAATTGTGCAGAAGATCTGCACCTTATGTTTGGTGGTTCTGTCTCCTTTAATCATCCTACTTACTTATGTATGTAGGTGTGTATGTATTTGGCGTGCCAGGTCTTAGTCGGGGCATGCAAGATCTAGTTCCCTGACCAGGGATCTAACCTGGACCCTCTGCTTTGGGAGCGTGGAATCTTAGCCACTGGACCACCAGGGAAGGCCCCCTTTCTACCTATTTGTATCTTCATTGATTTGTAGAAATTAATGCACTTTTCTTATAAAATGGACCTAATTCTGGATTATTTTCTTTGCTTCCTAGGGTGACATTTAACTTGCTTCTATGTCCCCATTATTTCTTATAAATGGTTGTTAGTTCTAGTGTTTTTGAAAACTAGGTGCACTTGGACATAGGGTGAGAAACATTTCCCTTTTGGCCCCACTGCCAAGGTCATTTCTGTTCCTGTGCTAGGAGACTCGGAAGCCCTCTGCCATTCTCAGGAATACATAGCTGACTGTTTTCAGTGCTTGGGGTCAAGAACTCTGACCAATATCCTGCCACAGGGAGGGAATTTTGAGAAAGCTGGTAGAGTCAGTATTCTAAAGAAGTATTTTAAACACCTTAATCATGATAACATCTCACCAGGAAACAGCTCTTGCATGATTTCCTTATTTGAAAGTTGTGATGTTACAGGATTTCAGGTCACCTCTATAAAATGTGTAGGACCTTCCTTTCTGTTCTGATGGGCCTCATCCCGCTTCCCACCTTAATTATTTTTTCTCAGGGTGAGTACAGTGGTCTTTAATTTGTCCCTCAAACAGCCCCTTTGTAGCCCATCCTATACAACAATATCAATCCAACTTTTCTCCCAGAAACCCGCTAGCTTCAAGTAAGATCCAGACTCGTTGACTTGTCATCCAAGCTCTTAATTCTGATAATGAGAACTAAAGACCTACTTTTTTATAGGACTTAGGAGTTTAAGGTTTCATATATATGTACTTGTTCAATTATTTTGTTCACACTAAGACTACCGTGCAAGCAGATGGGTTCAGTTCAGTTGTTTAATTATGCCAGGCCTTGTGCTAAGTGCTTGGGATCTTTATGGTCCAGTTCTTGAGGACTTCTCAGTGCCCTGGTGAAGACAGCCTGCCCATGTGTGCTGTGATGGGGACGCATGGTAGGAGGACGAGGGGTGGGGGGACAAAAAGAGATCCTCGGCTGATGTCTCCAGGCGGCTTCCACGCTGTGCCCTCAGCTCGGTTGTGCCTTTCTCGTCTCTGCTCATCAGAGTCCTACGCATCCTTTCAGCCTTGGGTCAGATGCCATCTCTTCCACCAAGTCTGGTGAATCAGTGGCTGGGAACAGTTGATGCTTCTGTCTTCCTAGGTCTAGCCCGGAGTTTTGTGAAAGGCGCAATCGCGGGATGTGATTTTTTTAAAAATGTTGACATGAAGGACGTCCCTGGTGGTCCAGTGGTTAAGACCCCTTGCTCCCAATGCACGAGGCTCGGTTTTGATCCCTGCTTGGGGAACTAATCCCATGTGCCATGCAGCTTGGCCTAAAATAAATATTTATTTTTTAATGTTGACATAAGTCCTGAGTTTATAGCGAAGCATAGTCAGGTTTCCTCATGTGTCCACCTCTGGCATAGGGGGTTGTCAGTCTCAGAAGGGTGGACAGGAACCAGAGGAGCAATGGTGGTAGTGCTAAAAGGGTCAGGATTATTTGTCAAGCTTTCTTCTAGAGAAAAGAGAGACCATGGAATCTCACTAATTTGTATTAAGTCAAGGAAAGGCAAGTGTTGATTATTAAGTTGCTGAATTGTGAAAGTTTTGAATAAGTGATGTTTTATGCATTGTCAGCCTTCCCTGATAGCTCAGTTAGTAAAGAATCTGCCTGCGATGCAGGAGACCTCAGTTCAATTCCTGGGTCAGGAAGATCCGTTGGCGAAGGGATAGGCTACCCACTCCAGTATTCTTAGGCTTCCCTTGTGGCTCAGCTGGTAAAGAATCTGCCTGCAATGTGGGAGACCTGGGTTCGATCTCTGGGTTGGGAAGATCCGCTGGAGAAGGGAACGGCTACCCACTCCAGTATTCTGGCCTGGAGAATTCCATGGACTCTATAGTCCATGGGGTCGCAAAGAAAGAGTTGGCTCCACTGAGCGACTTTCACTTTGACTTATGGGTTGTCAGTGCATATTTTTACACAGTCATAGAATACTGGAGCTAGAAAGGACAATGAGGCCTGGCCTTTTTAGGCGGACAGGTGGTTCAGGTTCCTCCCCCTGGGTCACACAGAGCCGTGCCGGGACCCAGACCTTGGAGTCTCCATGCAGTGCTCTTTCTCTGTTTGGCTTACAAAGCATTAAGTTGGAGTTCATAAAGCATGTCGGTTTCGCTGCAGACGAAAGGAATGAAGAATACTTCTGTCAACTGGATTCATTGGTCCTCTTTGCTTTCCTCAGAGATCTGAGTGTGGTCCCCAGGCCAGCAGCATAACCTGGAAGCTGGTTAGAAATGCAGATTATCCAGCCTTACCCCAGAGCCCCTGAATTGGGAGGGGCCAATCCTTCCAGGTGAATCTGTGTGCAGAGTTCTGAGAACCCCTGCATCCCATCGAAAGTCATCAGGTCTTTTTCAGAGTTCACATATAACAGCATAAGGCCTTGTCCAATTTATCACCACTTTTGAATTAAGAAATTTCTAATTAATGAGATTTGACTGCATGAAATGAGCCAGAAGAGGAAGAAAATAGAAAGGAAGAGAAGATGTGAGGAGGAGGAAGAGGGAGAGAAAGGCCAGCAAGCACCCCATAAATGAGAGCAGTTTGTCAGTTCTGTCCAGGACAAGGAAGTTGAAATTCAGGATTATCCTGTCTCTAGCAGGTTATCCGATCTCCTTTCGATGAGAAAGGACCTTGAAATGTCAGTGTAACCTCATCTTCCTCTGCTCACAGATCTCGGCAAACATTCCTTCAGGCTCTGATGACAGCACTTAGACTTTGAAAATCGGGGGAAAGTCCATGTAATTGCATCTGAGCAGATGACAGACATTTATAAAGCAGATCACTGAAGTGTTATTGTCATTTCTCCAAGATAGAACACTGGAAGGCAAAGAAAGAGAGAAAGAAAACAGAGCGATGACTTGACGCTAGCTCTTTTTTTTTTTTTTTTTTTTTTTTGATGCTAGCTCTTTATCTAACTACTTCGCTCTCTCCAGGGTATTCTGTCTTTGGGAGACTAAAGACAAAACTGCATTGAGAGGCCGCAGATTGTAGTAAATACAGAATACTGTGCCTTCAAGTTCACTTGCTTCCTCTTAGGATAACAACCAGTTAAAGGTTATGTCATCAGGAAAGAAGAGTCTATACCTTTCTAAGGCGTGTCATTAATCAGATTTCATGTATTTAGATGGGGCCTCAATTCTTGATTACTTTTTGTGAGTCTTTCTTGGACTCATCTAATGACTAAAAGATACATTCAAGTTCAAGAAGGCAGATAGCTTGGCAGGAGACCCATGGCTGGAGGTTGTATGAGTCTTTCTAGAAATTAACCAACTCTATTAACTTATAAGAACCCTCCAAATTACAACTTTTATATTTTATCTGTCATCCTTTGAAGTCCCCAAACTAGCCAGAGGAAAAAACCCTGTGGGCAAAGGGACTTATTTTATTTAGTCTTCATCACAAGCAACTGGTTTGTTTTTAAAAACAAACAAAAAACCCAGGGTGATCCAGGAAGTTCACAAGCTGTCAAGGAGACATGGGTTTAGATCCAGAGTCAACCACTCTGTGACTTTGGACATATCACTTAACCTCTCTCAACATACACAGTCCTATCTGTGAAAAGGAGATTGTTTGACCTTCTAGGATTATTTTTGAGGATTAAAGATATTGATTATCCTAGAGCTATCTTATGAAATTGAAACTTGAAGGAGCACAATTTGAGAACTATAGAATTAAAAGCCAAAGAGTGTAAGAGAAGGCAGGAATGTAGTCAACTAAAATGAAAGGAACATTGCACATTATGAAAACTTTATGGAGATTAAGCAGAATTTAACATGTCATTGAATATATTTTTCTTCCAAGGCAAAATTTATTTCTGAATATTTTTGCCTAGTAGTCTTTTCTTGACCTACTTTGAAATATAGAATATTATGGAGGAATCTTCCATCTCCTTAGAAATGTTTTCTAATGCTCAAGCTAATTGTTTCATCTTATCCCAATATTTTCCACTTCCTAATAATGCTCATCAGAGGAAAATAATTCATCTAATCATACTTAGAGGGTTTTTTTTCTTTTCATCCTAATTTACTTTCCATGACCTTGAGGGTTTCTGGTCATTTTGAGTATTTGCAGTCCTTTTAAAATGCCATTTCTTAAGCACCCTCATAAATGCATTAGTGGACAATTTATTATTGTTCTATACACAGTATGACATGTTCTCACAGTAGCTGCGTCATCCTTGGTTTGTTATGTTTTATGAAATGTTCCTGTAATCCCAGTAAACAAAATAAGTCTTACAGGAAAGGATGGATTAGGGGGGAAAGTGTGGCCCTAAAGAAGGACCCAGGTCTTAGTTATGAAAGAGGTTTGCCCTCCAAACCTACAAAGTGAACAAGGCAGTGAGAACCAGCAGAAAGAATAACTTGTGTCCAGCTGCAGAGAAATCTGATCAGTTTACTCCTGTGTTGAAAGGTAAGGTTACACAGATCTCTGGAAAGTAAAGTTGTATAAGTGGATCTCCCTTTCCGGGAGGGGTACCTCCTTTGAACAGTTATTACCTACTGTCTCGGGATACTTTAAAAAAAAAAGAAAAGAAAGCCATTTTTAATTTCAAATGTGCAGAGTGTGATTCCAGTAATGGAAACATCAGAAAAAGCATTGCGTGTTTTGAAAAGCTGGCTCCTTGTTGTCTGTCTTTGTGAGCTTCTGAGAGCCAGCAGAGATGGCCCCTTTGTGTGTCCTGTACTTGTGAAGGAGGTGAAGAATCAGGGTGTGCCATCAGCATTTTGATTCAAGCCCATTACAGGCTGGTTAAAACTCTCATTTTCAATTGAACTGACAGAGATACAGGCAGGCCATAGAGATGGATCAGGAAAGCAGACCTTGCCACCCCGCAGCCAAGCACTCTAGGTTTCCTTGGACACCCATGAGTGCACAGGACTTTCATCTCTCCACAGCAGTTCCAAACTAGAACATCTGAGTGCCTTTGGGCGGATAGACAAGACATGGTTCCTCTGTTCACTCACTCAATTTAATTTTCCCTTTGTCCTTTTAGAATGTATTGCAGTCTAACACATTGTGTGTGCCTGTGTTAGTTGTTGTTGTTGTTTAGTTGCTCAGTTGTGTCCAGCTCTTTGCAATCCCATGGACTGCAGCACACCAGGCTTCCCTGTCCTTCGACTCCCAGAGCTTGCTCAAACTCATGTCTATTAAGTTGGTGATGCCATCCAACCATCTCATCTTCTGTCATCCGCTTCTCTTCCTGCCTTCAATCTTTCCCAGCATCAGGGTCTTTTCCAGTCAGTCAGCTCTTTGCATTGGGTGACCAAAGTACTGGAGCTTCAGCTTCAGCATCAGTACACATGTGAAATTGCTGATTATATGACCCTGTCTCAGTAATCTGTAAACTCCATGAGGGCAGGACCCATCTGTTTTGTTCATAGCTATCTTCCCAGTGCCTGGAACAGAGCTCGAAACCTCAGCCCTCATTCATTAAATATTGGTCAAAGTGAATGGGTGAATGAATGAATAGATGGATGGATGGATGAATGGTAGGCTATAGTGAGCGATGGTCTTAACATCTCTTAAAATCTAACTGAGAAAACCAGTTGCTTTCCTATAGCATAGATTGCCGCTTCTAGCCTCTGGGGCATTTACATGAGGAAATTCATTATAGCCTTTCCTTTCCTTTACTGTCATGATAAAAATGTAGCTGAACTATGAGTTGTGGGGGCGTTTGTACGGGTGTTGCCATTTGCAGTTTAATACTTCTTGGAAATGTTGGTAACTCGGGGAAATTGTACTGAAGACCTTAGCCAGCTAAGCGCAAACTAAAAATTAAGGTACTAGTCAATGAAATTGGAGGAAAAAACAGTCACATTCAAAAGATCATCACTTGTAGCTGGAAATAGATCTAATGAAGAGGTAACAAGTAGGCCACAAAGGCCTAAAACATGTTTTACAGAGTAAGGAGTGGACCCTGCTCAGTGTAAGAAATAGATACCCGGTGAAACGGGGAAAGGCACCTCCTGAAACCATCCAGCAGAACCAAACTGAAATGGAATTTAGAATAAATATAATAAAATACCACCCACAAAACCCATTTAAGACAGAAGAAGAATTAGAATGTGTTTAATCCGAGATTAAAATGTAAATGGGAAAATATAAAGAGAAAGCAGATTTCAGAAAGATTCAATAATTTAGAGACCTGATTAATATCTGAAACTCATGCCCTTTTTCTCAACCCCGCCTCAGCTCCCCACCCCAACTGGGTGGACTGTAGGGCAGAGCCCAGACCCAGCCAGTGGAGGAGAGGGTAGTGACCGGACCCTGAAGTGTGGATGAGCTTGCTTGCCTGGTTGGATAGAAAGCAGGGAAAGCAGTGGCGAGGAATAGACCCAGACTGGAGGGTTGTCCTTCAATATCCCACAGAGGACTGGGATTCCAAAATCCATGGATTCTCAGGTCCCTTATATAAAGTGGCGTAGTATTTACATATAACCTACACACATCCTCCTACATACTTGAAACCATCTCTCAATTACTAATAAGACCAAATACAATGCAAATGCTATATAAGTAGTTGTAAATACTGTGTAAATAGTTGCCAGCCCGCAGCAAATTTAAGTTTTCCTGGAACTTTTTTTTTTTTTTTCTTCAATATTTGCCTTTCAGGGTTGGTGGAATCCACAGATGTGGAGCCAGGAGGCAGACTATAACTGCCTGAGTTTGCAGAGCTGGAGGATGGGGCCCAACTGTGGCTGTTACTGAACTGGTGGTTGGTTTATATGTTTCAGTGAAAAATCCTTTAAAAATCAGACCTATGAAGAAATAGATTTAATTCTCAAGAGCAGAATTTACCCCTTAATACACCAAAACCTCTTTCTAGTTTTTTTTTCCTTTTGACATCAAAAACTTTTGGAAATTTATATCATTCTTCTTTCCCACCTTCTCAAATACAGGACTAGAAGTTTAACTTATTTTAACCTTTGCAAGGGACTCTGGGTCATCATCACGAACATTAATTGCGACAGACTGAAGGATGGAGCTATCTTGCCCCCAGGCCTGCGGGAATGTCGTATTCTGTGACCCTGTACCAAACAGCTTCAAGCATCTGCATTGTTTTTTTTTTTTTTTTAATTGGAGGATAACTGCTTTATAGTGTTGTGTTTGTTTCTGCTGCACAACAACGTGAACCAGCTGTGAAAGTGAAAGTCGCTCAGTCGTGTCTGACTCTGCGACCCCCATGGACTATACAGTCCATGGAATTCTCTAGGCCAGAATACTAGAGTGGGTAGCCTTTCCCTTCTCCAGCGGATCTTCCCAGCCCAGGGATCGAACCCAGGTCTCCCACATTGCAGGCAGATTCTTCACCTGTTGAGCCACAAGGGAAGCCCATGAACCAGCTGTATGTATACACATATCCCCTCCCTCTTGAGCCTCCCTCCCACCCCACCGCATCTCACCTCTCTTTCTTCACAGAGCTGAGCTCCCTGTGCTTTATAGCAGGTTCCCACTGGCTAGCTCCTTTACACACGAGTGTGTATTTGTCACTGCTCCTCTCAGTTTGTCCCACCCTCTCCTTCCCCCACGGTGTCCAAAAGTCCATTCTCTTCATCTGCATCTCTATTCCTGCCTTGCATATAGGTTCACCAGTACCATTTTTCTAGATTCCATATATATGTGGAGGCAGCTGCATTTTTAAGTTCTGGTGGTTTTTGAGTTTTTTGCCTTCTTTTTCTTTTTTTTTGTTAGTTTTTCTACCTGTAGATTTTGTACCTTTCCCTTGTACTTTTCTGTTTCCCAACTATTATGAACTTACAAACTAGACCATTGATTTTAACTGTGTGTAGATTAAGAGCAAGTCAGTGCTGAGGGAGGTTGTAATGATTTTTTCCCAATGGTCCTGGTCTCATGTTTAGTATGAACTGTGTAACTCAGTTTTGACTGTCAGGAACATGTAGTTTCTGCTTCTCAGCTGTGTTGTTACCAAATAACTGACTTGCTGAGAGGTGCCCTGAAAATTATCTTAACAAAAAACTAGAATCACTTATGAATTAATTATGGTAGGATGAAGATTAGAAAGGGCTTCCTGGTGGCTCAGGGTAGAGAATTTGCCTGCAGTGCAGGTTCGATCCCTGGGTCAGGAAGATGCCCTGGAGGAGGGCACAGCAACCCACTTCCCTGAAGAATCCCATTTACAGAGGAGCATGGCGGGCTACAGTCCGTGGGGTTGCAAAAGAATCAGACACAACTGACTGACTGAGCACGCACTGGGAGGGGTTACTAAAAGGTGTGAGTGGGTCTAAATCAAGGACACCTGACACATACCTCAGTACCTCTCCCTACATCTCCGTCTGCCCAGCTGATCTGTTTGCGGCCAGAACAGCGGGCACCTCTCCTTGAATCACTTTCAGCTCTGGCACAGAGCACTGCTGGGCTAGGATAGTTCCAGCCCGTTAAGTCTGTACACAGACTTTTGTAGTCACAGGATGTCTGGCTTTGAAGGACAGGCAGATACCGTTTTTTATGATAGCAATGAATTGGTTCTTTGGCCTTTTTTAAATGCACAAGTTGTCTGGGAGACATTCTGGTATCTGCATTTCAGCCCTTCTGGTTCAAAATGCAGCTTTGCAGGAGGACTGCCAGAGGTCACTGTTAAGAAAATCCTCTCACTATAGTCAGGACTCTCAGGCCCCTAGAGTCTTATAATGATGGATCTGGCCTTGCAGTTGCGTATTCCATCAAGCTGATTATTGCTGTCTTCTATAAAAAGGTTAAAGTTCTGTGGACAACTAAAGGGAATAAAGAGTCCTCCACTTTTAGTTTTTCGGTTTTATTTGACTCAGTCCTGTGGCACAATGCCATTGATACTTTAAAACAGGGGTACCCAACCTCTGGGACCTAATGCCTGATGATCTGAGGTGGAGCTGATGTAATGGTAATAGACAAAGTGCACAATAAATGTAATGCATTTGAATCATCCCGGAACCACCCCGCCATCACCCCCTGGTCCATGGAAAAATTGTCTTCCACCCAACCAGCCCCTGGTGCCAGAAAGGTTGGGGACCACTGTGTTAGAATGAAATCTCATGGAGATCCCTTGTCCTTCTGTGCTTTGGGCCTGGGAGTCCTCCTACTTCCACCAAGTTCGTGCACTTGGAGTAGGAGGTAACACAGTAGAGGGATAGCCCGGCCTTCGTTTGTATCCCTTGATCTTTGAATGTGCTCTTTAGAATTAGTAGCACCTTCTAATGATCTGCTGGGAGTGCCATTTAATAATGACTCTTCATTGCAAATACTTCACACTGTTCCTTTAAAGACTCTGGCCCCTGATTCTTCTCATGGAGTTCCCTCCTTATGAATCACTTCGAGACATACAGAAATAAAGTAAGGTGTCATTTGAGTTATTTAAGGAGATTTATTAAGTATTATCTGTGCAAAGAACTCTGTTAGATCTGGGAGGCTACAACCCTGTTAGGAGTATATGGTTCAGTTACAGAGCCAACCCTCAGCAAAACCATGTGACCAGTTGGTAATGCTTTCGCTTGTCACCTATCTCTGGAGCCTTCCTTAAGTCATGTGGGAATGTCCAAGGCCAGAGAGCGAGAGTTAAATGTTTAAACCTTGTTATACACTCCACTGAGGACTGGCCTGGTGGAATAAGTTTTATGGAGATGCGAGTAGGTGTGGTTCTGAGAGGCCAGGAGGACGAGATGAGCAGAGAAGAGCAGAAAGCGGCAGCCAGAGAGAAAGCAGGAAGGGACAGATGAGAACGGGGTGCTCCTGGGCCAGCCGGGGCATCACCACGACTTGGGACAGCCGGAACCACACCCTACCTTTGAGGCTTACTGATGAGGATTGAGAGCCGATGAAAATGTTGAGTGAAGTAAGTCAGAAAGGGACAAACAAATGTCATATGTATGGAATCTAGGAGGATGGTACTGATGAGCCTCTTTGCAGGGCAGCAGTGAAGATGCAGACAGAAAACAGGCGTGTGGACACAGTGGGGGAAGGAGAGGGCGGGCGAATTGAGAGAATAGCCTGGAAACAGATACATGACCATATGTAAAATAGATAGCCAGTGGGAATTTGTTGTGTGACCGCAGGGAGCTTGAACCTATGCTCTGTGATAACCTAGAGGAGTGGGAGGTGGGAAGGAGGTTCAAGAGGGAGGGGACCTATGTAAAACTGTGGCTGATTCATGTCGATATGTGACAGAAACCAACACAATATTGTAAAGCAGTTATCCTACAATAAAAATAAATATTTTAAAAATGTGTTACAGTTTAACTGAAGGAAGATGGGTTTGGTATGTGAAATGAATGAAATTAACCTGCAATGGGGCTGCTGTCATAATCTAACTGTAGGTTTCCAAGGGCCTAGACTAGGATGGAGCTAGTGAGAATAGAGAGAATAGAATCATATACAACAGATTTATTTTTATAACTTGAGAGGCCATATTCTTAAAGTTTAATGGAGGTTGAGATATGTGAAGATCTTCCAGATATAAGGGAGCCTCCAGCTGTATGGAAGATTACATGAATTATAGAGGAAGAGACATTAGAAAAGATGACAGAATCTGCATGATGTGAAAACATATTGGTAATTCTATGAAATTAGTAAAATTTTTGCCTGGCTTCCTGAATTTGGCTTGAGTTAAAAAGAAGATAGGGCTTCCCTTGTAGCTCAGCTGGTAAAGAATCCGCCTGCAATATACGAGACCTGGGTTCGATCCCTGGGTTGGGAAGATCCCCTGGAGAAGGGAAATACCCACTACAGTATTCTGGCCTGGAGAATTGCATGGACTGCATAGTCCATGAGGTCGCAAAGAGTCGGACACAACTGAGTGACTTTCACAAAAAAGAAGATAAGAGAGGCCTTGAATATATTTGTAGTGTTGAGAAGCATGTTTCAGGTTTCACGGGGAACTTTTTCCCTCCCTTATTATCAATGACATCCCACCATTTTCTTAAAAACTAAACCAATGTCCAAACTGGAATCGGCTTTTCTTTCTTTACTCCCTTCCTTAATCTCTGTATCCAGTCATCCCAAACTATGGAGTCTTCCCTTTTAAATGTTTACTTTATCATCGTCCTGTCCTCAGCATTCCTAATGCCTTTCTCCTAAGCCCACCTACTCTCATATTTCTTTCCTTGAATATTGATAACTGACCATCTTATAGGTACTTAGGTGGAAGGGGCTATTAGTGCATGTTAGAGCTGAACAAAGGATAGTCTGAAGTAGCGTGCTAAAGTCGCTTTAGTAATGTCCAACTCTGCGACCATATGAACCAAAGCCCACCAGGCCCCTTTGTCAGTGGGATTTTCCAGGCAAGAATACTGAAGTGCTTTGCCATTTCCTACTCCAGGGAGATCCTCCCAACCCAGGGATAGAACCTGTGTCTCTTGTGCCCTGCATTGGCAGGAGGATTCTTTACCACTGGTGCCACCTGGGAAACCCTACTCAAAAGTGGAGAGGCATAAAATTTTCATTTGTGAATAGATTTTTTTCTTAGACTAGTTAAAACAGTGGTCCAGCTGTTGCATCCTGAAGGAGGCCACTCACTGGCGACTCTGATAATGGGCCTCTGTTCAGCCAAGCAGGTAATCTGTGCATTTTAGAAGGGATGAGAAGGGACAGCCCAACTTGAACCAAAGGATGGTGAGAGGGAGAAGCCACACCTTGGATGGCATAGAGGGGGGCACTCCTGAGCCTTTTATCTTTCAAGAGGGATAACCCCTTTGGGAGCAAGAGCTAGCTGGGCTTCTGAAAATTGACTCTTGGAAACTTCCAGAAGGGATGACCTCAGAGTCTTTTCTGTTATTAGCATGGAGCACAAAAGACAGCTCCTGGTCAATAGGAAAACCAGGTTAAGAAAATCCCTTGTTTTCCACTGTGTGTTTTCTTAGACCATTTTCCTGGAACATAAAAAAGAAGCTAAAAACATCCTAAATGTTTTAGGATTTATCAGCTGTATTATGTCCTTGCAACACGATTTACCTTAGTAACCAGTAGTATTTTGATGTATTCAAATATGACATAATGCACACTTGTGTCATCAAAATAATTACATTGTGACACTGTAAGACCAGGTTATAATATTGCCTACAGTGTTCTTCATGTGATTCATATCTTTATATATTGATGTTTTATTTTCAGTCGGTCAGAATATCCATTCTATTTTTCAGCTTCTCCAGTTGGCAACGGTTATATCAAGCCTCCAGTTCCACCTGTTTCTGGTACACAAAAGGAGAAAGGGCCCCCAACCATGTTACCCATCAATGTGGACCCAGACAGCAAACCTGGGGAATATGTCCTCAAGAGTTTATTTGTCAACTTCACCACCCAGGCTGAGCGCAAGATTCGCATCATTATGGCAGAACCTCTGGTGAGTAAACACAGAAGGCTTGTATCTTTTTCAGTCCTTCCTGATGCTGAATATAGATTTTACAGCTCTAGGAAGGGATGAAGGATGGATGGCTTTTCCCCTAGTTTGTTTTTTGACATCATGTGTGTGTGTACTCAGTCATATTCAACTCTTTGCGACCCCATGGACTGTAACCTGCCAGGTTCCTCTGTCCATGGGATTTTTCAGGCAAGAATGTTGAAGAAGGTTACCATTTCCTCTGCCAGGGGTTCTTCCTGACCCAGGGATTGAACCTGTGTCTCCCGTATCAGTAGGCGGATTCTTTAACCACTGCGCCACTTGGGAAGCCCTTTTTGATACCATAGGTAATTTTTCAGTCAGTTCAGTTCAGTTCAGTTGGTCAGTCGTATCCGACTATTTGCAACCCCATGGACTGCAGCACACCAGGCCTCTCTGTCCATCACCAACTCCCAGAGTTTACTCAAACTCATGTCCATTGAGTCAGTGATGCCATCCAACCATCTCATCCTCTGTTGTCCCCTTCTCCTCCTGCCTTCAATCTTTCCCAGCATCAGGGTCTTTTCAAATGACCATCAGGTGGCCAAAGTGTTAGAGTTCAGCTTCAGCATCAGTCCTTCCAATGAATATTCAGGACTGATTTCCTTTAGGATGGATTGGTTGGATCTCCTTGCTGTCCAAGGGACTCTCAAGAGTCTTCTCCAACATCACAGTTCAAAAGCATTGATTCTTCAGCGCTCCGCTTTCTTTATAGTCCAACTCTCACATCCATATATGACTTCTGAAAAAACCATAGCTTTGACTAGATGGACCTTTGTCAGCAAAGTAATGTCTCTGCTTTTTAATATGCTGTCCAGGTTGGTCATAACTTTTCTTCCAAGGAGCAAATGTCTTTTAATTTCATGGCTGCAATCACCATCTGCAGTGATTTTGGAGCCCCCCAAAATAAAGTCTGTCACTGATTCCACTGTTTCCCCATCTATTTGCCATGAAGTGATGGGACCAGATGCCATGATCTTAGTTTTCTGAATGTTGAATTTTAAGCCAACTTTTTCACTCTCCTCTTTCACTTCCATCAAGAGGCTCTTTAGTCCTTCTTTGCTTTCTGCCATAAGAGTGGTGTCATCTGCATATCTGAGGTTATTAATATTTCTCCTGACAATCTTGATTCCAGCTTGTGCTTCCTCTAGCCCAGCTTTTCTCATGATGTACTCTGCATATAAGTTAAATAAGCAGGGTGACAATATATAGCCTGACATACTCCTTTGCCTATTTGGAACCAGTCCATTGTTACATGTCCAGTTTTAACTGTTGCTTCCTGACCTGCAGACAGACTTCTCAAGAGGCAGGTCAGGTGGTCTGGTATCCCCATTTCTTTAAGAATTCTCCAGAGTTTGTTGTGGTCCACACAGTCAAAGGCTGTGGCATAGTCAATAAAGCAGAAGTAGATGTTTTTCTGGAACTCTCTTGCTTTTTTGATGATCCACTGGATGTTAGCAATTTGATCTCAGGTTCCTCTGCCTTTTCTAAATCCATCTTGAACATCTGGAAGTTCATGGTTCACATACTGTAGAAGCCTGGCTTGGAGAATTTTGAGCATTACTTTACTAGCGTGTAAGATGAGTGCAATTGTGCGGTAGTTTGAGCATTCTTTGGCATTGCCTTTCTTTGGGATTGGAATGAAAACTGACTTTTCCAGTCCAGTAGCCACTGCTGAGTTTGCCAAATTTGCTGGCATATTAAGTGCAGCACTTTCACAGCATCATCTTTTAGGAATTAAAATAGCTCCAACTGGAATTCCATCACCTCCACTAGCTTTGTTCGAAGTGATGCTTCCTAAAGCCCACTTGACTTCACATTCCAGGATGTCTGGCTCTAGGTGGGTGATCACATCATTGTCATTATCTGGGTTGTGAAGATCTTTTTTGTATAGTTCTGTGTATTCTTACTACCTCGTCTTAATATCTTCTGCTTCTGTTAGGTCCATATCATTTCTGTCCTTTATTGAGCCCATCTTTGCATAAAATGTTTCCTTGGTTTCTCTAATTTTCTTGAAGAGATCTCTAGACTTTCACATTCTATTGTTTCCCCCTATTTCTTTGCATTGATCCCTGAGGAAGGCTTTCTTATCTCTCCTTGCTGTTCTTTGGAACTCTGCACTCAAATGGGTGTATCTTTCCTTTTCTCCTTTGCCTTTCACTTCTCTTCTATTCACAGATATTTGTAAGGCCTTATCGGACAACCATGTTGCCTTTTTGCATTTCTTCTCCTTGGGGATGGTCTTGATCCCTTCCTCTTGTACAGTGTCATGAACCTCTGTCCCTAGTTTTAAAAAATAATATTCACATTTCCTGATTTAAGAACATAATTGAGGATCAAGGACCTTAAAATAATTAGCAGATAGATTTCAGCAGCACACTTCACCACTGGGTTTAGGACAGATAAGAATTTAACATTAAAAAGTATTAAAATTGTAGAAAAGTTGTTTTCATAGTCTCTGCTGTGTCTGGGTACTTTAGTCAAAATCTTTTGTCCTATCTTTAAAGTAAAAGACAAAAAAAAAAAATTTATCTTTCTTCAAGGGATTGCCTGAGTTCCTAGTCTGAGAACAAATAGACAGATGGTCTCCATCACATATTATCCAAGTAAGTTTTTTGAGTCGGTTATAAGTACCATTCTGTTACCTGAAAATGGAAGACAGGAAATTGTTGATTCAGTTACCTACAGTCCCTTTCTTAGATGAATAATGCCCTTCAAGTCAGTAGCCAGTATCTTCTTTGCAAATGATTCTGCTGCAAAATAAGGCTTGTGCTTCAGCCTTATGTTAATTACTTTAACAAGAGCTCTAAAGACAGAGTGCTAAATCTCAAAAGGATAATGGAAAGGAAGAAAGTCCAGTTGGAAGATTCAGATTACTTGTCTCCTGACCTTGGCGGGCCACTCACAATAAGAGAAAGGAAAGGAGTTCAGAGTGACGCACCTCTGTCTGTGAAGCTGGCTTTGTACCTCCTGTGAAGAGACTGACTGGGCCAGGAGAAGAGGTCTGAGGCTGGCTTGAAGGCATCATAGCTTAAAACAATTAAATGTAACTTTGAGCCCATAGCCTGTGCGTGCTCAGTCACTTCAGTTGTGTCTGACTCTTTGCAACCCTGTGGACTGTAGCAGCCCATAGCCTAAGTCTCTTGAAAAATACATAACTTATGATACTCAGCATCATCTGTTCAAAATGATCTTTATTAGGGACTTCCCTGGCAGTCCAGTGGTAAAGACTCTGAGCTTCCAGTGCAGGGGTGGGGGGGGGGGGCGGGGATGGGTTCAATCTCTGGTCAAGAAACTTAGATCATACATGCCTTGTGAGGCACCTAAAAAATAAAAACAAAAATTCTTACCAAATAATAATAATAGTAACCTTTATAAGAATAACAATTTAACATTTGGGACTCAAAATTCAAGGATATTGAAATGTTTTGAATGTTTGTAACCCAAACATTGCAAACTTCGCCTTTGAATGTTTTTATTAGATCAATGAATTCCAACTTCCTATTAAGGAAAATGTTTTCTTGGTTTTACAGTTTAAATCAATTATAATAAATGAAACCTAGTATGAAGCTTAATACTCTAGCTTTTTCCCATTCACCTGTGTGTTTGTGTTTCTAGTGCTTTTACTATTAATAATAGGATGATATTTCTGGAGCACTTAACTATGTGCCAAGTACTGTGCTTAGCATACTATATATCCTTTAATCTTCACAGTGACCTTAGGTAGAGAGTATTTATGTACCTGTTTATAGATGGGGAAAGCTGGCACAGAGAGGCAAAAGTGATCATCCAAGGTCACACAGTTTTTACTTGAATTCAAGCTGGGTCTCTTCAGAGCCCACCTCAGAGCCATTCTACACTCTGCCAGTCTTTGCGTGGGCATCTTCATAGGAAGATACCTTCTATGGTATCTTTACTTAAGAGACTTAAGTAAAGTATTACTTAAAGCAACAGAGGGCTTTCCTATAAATGGGGTCCAAAGAATCACGTACCTTCATTCCCATTGCTCAAAACAGTGCTGATCCCTGGAAGCCTCTGAGCTTCTTGGGAGGTGTGGGGGGAGCCAGGCCACCTCCTCAAGATGGGGAGGTGGGGAGCTACCTGGGCTCCAGAGATCCCAGAAGAGTTTAAGGAGAGAGTGGAAAGGCACAAGGAAGAATCCTTTGACTCATTGACAGTGGAAACATGCCAAAACACATCAGGGCTCTCTGAACTTGTGTATCATGGTAGATTTTTTCAAGAAACTAGTAAGTTATACCTTCCTAAGTGGCACTAGTGGTAAAGTACCTGCCTGCTAATGCAGGAGACATAAGAGACCTGGGTTCGATCCCTGGGTTGGAGTAGGAAATGGCACCCACTCCAGTATTCTTGCTTGGAGAATCCCATGGACAGAGGAGGCTGGCGGGTACAGTCCATGGGGTCGCAAAGAGCCAGGCACGACTGAAACGACTTAGCGTGAGGCACAAGGACGTTGTACGGTAGTTGAATAGAGGCGCTTAGAAGGCTGGATTGTGAACATCCCTGATTCTAAAATAATAGTTTAGGTACTGTTGGTTAAGGATTCAGGAAGTAAATTAGATTGGGTTTAACTTTTTCATCTTTAGTTTACTTCGTTTGGAATGTGTTTGCATAACATTTTTCTTCTTGGAGTAAACATTATGTCTGAGAAACTAACATGTTCCACAGCGTTCTTTTAATTAGAGGTAGACATTTCTGTTCCTTTCTCTGAGACAACTTAAAGGTCCCCAAACAAGAAAAATGAAAAACAAAACAAAAAAAAGTGTACGCTGTCTTCATCAGCAAATCTTCATTGTGTGCCCAGGGTGAAAGAGTTTACCAGATGCTGATGGTCAAGTAAATGGACATTGTGTTTTTAGCTAAAGAAATGTATTCAATCAATTTTCAGTATTGTTGCTGAATACAGTGGTCTTGTATTTTTTGGCAGAGGTGTAAGCTTCTGTGCCATTTCCTGCTCTTGTCTGTTGAAAAGTGCTTAGTAATTTTTGCCCTTGAATTTGTTTACTTATTGGACAATAAATGTGAGTAGATGCTGTGGCTTGTACCTGAGTCTAATGTAAATGTGTTTTTGGCATTTTGTTCTAGAGCCTTAGCAAGAAGAGGTGTTATTTTTTATATATGTGTAATATGTTTAAAGTCAATTCTGAATAAATGTCCCCTAGTATCCTGATGGCTCAGAGGTTAAAGCGTCTGCCTGCAAGGCGGGAGACCCAGGTTCCATCCCCGGGTCGGGAAGATCCTCTGGAGAAGGAAATGGCAACCCACTCCAGTATTCTTGCTTGGAGAATCCCATGGACGGAGGAGCCTGGTAGGCTACCAGTCCACGAGGTCACGAAGAGTCGGACACGACTTCACTTTCGCTTTCACTTTCAGTATTTCTCTTACAGAAGTTGATTTTATTTAGAAAGTTGTTGAATCCTTTAAAAGCCTGGATTCATGTGGACTTGTATCATATCACAAAGTTGTATTGTCTTTAATATAATTAAAACTTGTATGGGAGTAGCAAAGATAATTTTTAAAAATTTGGAAGTATTGATTTGTTGTTTATGGGGCTACTCAGGAATCTGTATTTCTCAGTTTTCTTTTTAAAATAAACCTTCAGAATTCCACATCAGTTACACTGCGTGAGATCAGTTATATACAATGTTAAATTAAAGTTGTCCTTATGAATTACTGATGTCCAGATAGCTAAATTAAATGGGGGGAAAAGGATGGGAAACAAAGATGTTCTACCAAGACAAAATATTAGATTTTTTTCTTGTTAAAGATGTTTCACCAGTTCAGCAATATTGTTCTTCATACCTAAAAGATGCTCAGGTCATATTCATTAATATTTATGGATAAGTCAATAATTTTACTCAATTTCTGTTGCTTTATGAGGTCATTTGATAGTATTTGCTCCTGGCTGGTCTCACTATTATTTTACTTTTCCCAAGCAGTGTTTTAAACAAGATCAATTGGGTCATCTGTAACTTTTTTATACTTTTATCTCAAAACAGAGAAACAGATGCTATCCCTCTTGCCTCCTGCTCCTTTCCTCTGGTTTAAAATTTATTTTTCCCAAAGTGTATCTTTTTATAGTTATTTAAGTTATAATCAGTGGGGGGTAAATCACTTGGTTTAGTTTATCTCAGATGCTCGGATTTCCCCCTGAATTATCAGTGATATTTCAGCTGAGAATAGAATTCTAGTTTCACATTTATTCTCCTTCCAGACTTTTGCTGATAAGTTTCACCATGTTGCCTCTAGCACTGCTGTTGAACAGTCTGGTTGATTTGCTGTTTGTGGATTATTTACTTTTTTCTCTGTCTGTTTTTATGGGTTTTTTTTTTTTGCTTTGTCTATAGCTGTCTGCAGTTTCACCACACTCTGTGTTGAGATGTGGATTTATTTCTATTTTCCTGTTTGAGAATCTGATTCTTCTTAAATTGAAGGTTCATGTTTTTCATCAGTTTTGAAAAATTCTTAGCTATTAATTATTTGAAGATTACCACTTCTCCACTCTTCCTCTTTTTTCTGGCATTCATATTAGATACACATTGCTCTATTACCTGTCTTTTTACCATTCTTTAATTATTTCTACCCCTCTATCTTGCTGCTGTATTCTGAGTCAATTCCTCAGGTCTAATCTTCAATTTATTAATCCTCCCTTGGGCTATAGGGCTTCCCTGGTGGTCCAGTGGTAAAAAATCCACCTGTTAATGCAGGAGACACAGGTTCAATCCCTGGGTCGAGAAGATACTCTGGAGAAGGAAATGGTAATCCACTCCAATATTCTTGCTTGAGAAATTTCATGGACAGAGGAGCCTGATGGGCTACAGTCCATAGGGTCACCAAAGAGTCAGACATGACTTAGCAGCTAAACCATGACAACTCTTGGGCAGTGTATAATCTGCTGTATAATGTGTCCAATGAGAGTTATAATTTTGGTGATATAGTGTTTTCTTTCTAGAAGTATGTTTTAAAATCTATTTAGGTGAGGATTTTGTTAATTTGAGGGATTTCTTATGTTTAGAACTTCTATTTTGTGTCTTTGACCACCTTAAACATGCATTTTTGTTTGTGTCCTCTCTTAGATTAGCCCCAGAATCTTCACTGTCTTGGGCCAAATATTATATTAATTTCTTGGTTTGGGAATTTCTGCACCTGGAAGGTGATACAAATATAAGCTCCAAACTCTTACAAGACTTTAGACTGTGGTTTAAAATTCTTGGGGAGGATTGTGTTGTTTTTACCTAGAACTGAGGCAAGGGCCATTGGAATATCTTTTCATCTTCTTGTCCCGGGACATAGATTTGTCGCTCATCCACTGTTTAGGACCATTGTTTAGGACCACACTTTATGTGGGCATCTTATCTCCAGTGCCCTACCTCTCAAGGTTCACAGCTTTGTTTCCTGTCCCCAAGTGGACAGCAACAGAAAGCCTCCAGCCCAATGAGACCAGTAGCTGTCCCCCTGTGTATCCACTGCATCACCTCCTATCTTTCTGCTTTTCATTTCCCTTTTCCTTTCTTGTTAACTCATTTCTTCACTTAAAAAAGTCCTATATTCCACTCACCATTTTCAAGTGTTTATAGCCTGTGAACTTTTGTATTATCTTGGTCTATTATCCTGCCAGAGCCCTCTACAGAATTCTTGGTTTGCTTTCATGCAGATAAGGACAGGGTGGGTCTTTGCATTGTGAGGTTCCTGTACAAGCAGATATTCCCATGGCAAGATGGGGTGACCCCAAGATGAATAAAAGGAAGAGTGAGAGAATTGTCTAGTCAAAGCTATGGTTTTTCCAGTAGTCATGTATGGATGTGAGAGTTGGACTATAAAGAAATCTGACCACCGAAGAATTGATGCTTTTGAACTGTGGCGTTGGAGAAGACTCTTGAGAGTCCCTTGGACTGCAAGGAGATCCAACCAGTGCATCCTAAAGGAAATCAGTCCTGAATATTCATTGGAAGGGCTGATGCTGAAGCTGAAACTCCAATTCTTTGGATGCAAAGAACTGGCTCATTGGAAAAAAGCCTGATGCTGGGAAAGATTGAAGGCAGGAGGAGATGGGGACGATAGAGGATGAGATGTCTGGATGGCATCACCAACTCGAAGGACATGAGTTTGAGCAAGCTCCGGGAGTTGGTGATGGACAGGGAAGCCTGGCGTGCTTCAGTCCATAAGGTTGCAAAGAGTTGGACACAGCTGAGCGACTTCACTTTCACTTTTCACTTTCATGCTTTGGAGGAGGAAATGGCAACCCACTCCAGTGTTCCTGCCTGGAGAATCCCAGGGACAGGGGAACCTGGTGGGCTGCCATCTATGAAGTCGCACAGAGTCAGACACGACTGAAGCGACTTAGCAGCAGCAGCAGCAGAGTGACTGAACTGAACTGAATTGAGGGGACTGTCACCAAGTCTTCCTCTTCTGGTCCTTCCTGATGAATTTTCCCTAAATACAAGCCTGTCCCTTTCATTCTCTTATTTAAAACCTTCGTTTCACACCCTTTTGCTCCTTGATTTGACTCCAGCCTGTCTTTCTTCACCTGTGCATCTTTATGTCCTTTATGTCCTGTGTTATGGCCTTTATGTCCATCTTTATCCCCTGTGTTTCAGTTCTGTGCTTGCCTGTCACTGTGTATATAGCCCACTGGCCCCTCTTCCTCGAATGCCCTCAGCTCTTCATCCTGCCTTCCTCTTTTAAGGCCCATCTTTAATACCTCATCATCTGGAAAGGTTATTTGATTTCTTCCCTGACTCCACACAGTTATACAGATGTGGGTAAACGTACCTGTAAATCTCTATCTGAATCACTGTACCATTATCTCAGGCAAACTGGCTTCATTAAATAAGAGTATTAGAATAGACTAGAATAGAAAATGTCAGAACATTATAGGTTTTAAGGGTGCATGTTGTTTTATGAAACTTTCAGTTGTGTGTATATCTACCAGACCTTGGTATCAAATATATATTTTTATGATGAGTAGGGGTGAAGGATACAGAATTTCTGTTTTAAGTTGAAGAAGCACTTTAGGAATTCACTGAAGGACCAACAGTTAGGACCGCCTTCACTGCCGAGGGTCCAGGTTCAATCCCTGGTTGGGGAACTAAGTTCTCACAAGCCATAGGGAGTGGCCAAAAAAAGAAAGAGATGAAAAAAGACGCACTTTAGTAGCCTTTAAGTTCCTTACAGGCATTACTTACTGTGTCTTATCTACACATGCACACATAGAAATACATGTATATCCCCATGTCTAGAAAGTCTCCTTTATACACAGTAGACAGTAAGTGTTTTGTTTAAATGAGTAAGTATATGAATAAAAGGAGTGGATAGATGAGTGGGTGAAAAAATATTGATATGGTAACTCAAAAAGAATGTAGGATCCTGTATGTTTCTCAGGGTCATCTTGCCAACCTCTGAATTGATAATACTGGATTTTGTTCTGTCCTTTGTACCCCTCAGCAGATGAAAGCCCTACAGTCTGCCAAGTACAAGAGACGTTAATTCTTAGCCTTCTGCCTTGGGCCATCTAAGGACACCTCATTATTCACTGATACGGTCACCTGCTCCCACTTCACCCAAGCAGTGTGTGGAGAGGAGAGTCAGGTTGACTCTTAGCGGTCAGACTAAGCCTCAGAATATATGCTGTCATTATCTCTGTGTCTCTCCATTTATATAGCATCTGTCACTAGGAGTCACAGGCAATTACCTTCTCAATAAACTCTTTTCCAAAAAATCAAGACTCTCCAGCTTTTCAAAATTCATGAGTCCCAATAATCTTGACTTTGGAGATTTAGTGGGCGAGAAGAGATAAAACCAAAAACAAAGCAGCTTTTCATTCAGACTAATCTGAATTCAAATCCTGATTCCATCTCTTTAGTGTTGGAAGGCCAGTCAGTCCCTCTCCTTTTTTTCTCATGTGCAAGAGCCTAGCTCATGGGTGGACGAGAGAAGTCAGGGTAATAGGTGGAGCTCTGACATGATTCTTAGCACCTGCCAGATGCTGCGTTCTCACCATCACTGTGATTCTTATGGGCGCCTAGAAACTGGTACCAACTAAGTAAACCCCCTAGTGTGTTTCTCTGGCGGTCATCCTGGTGCTTCCTCTCTGTGTCGTTCAGAAGGAGTGGAGGCTTGAGCAGAGGGGTTGGCTGCCTGCTGTTGCCCTGCCCTGGTATTGTCAGGGTGGTTGTTCTGAACTCCACCTTGGCCATGAGAAAGGCAAAGCCAAAGCTGGTTTGGGCAGACCTGGTGTGGATTCTTTAGGGACTTAAGCTCTGAGAGGTGACAGAGGCAAACAAATAAAAGTTTATACGACAAGGCAACACCCCTGCTCTCTCACCTTAGAGCCAGCAAAATATCAATACTTGAGGTTTATGCGGGTGTAGCTTGTGAGGACTTAGGAAATGAAACTAGGGATTTGAAGTGCGTCTACGTAGAACGGTTTTCCAAGCCTTTCCAAGAGGAAATTTCACAGCGTCTTGAGGGTAGGGATCTGGGAGACAAGTAGGAACACTGTAGTGTTGGAAAGTCAGTGTCCCAAAAAGTAAAAGCTGGATTACTCAACTAAGTAAAACATGTTCGGAAAATTTGAAGAACTTTCCTTTCTCTCATTCATATATTTAAATTTGTTGAAAACTTCAGAAGAAAAAATAATTTTAACAGTCATCTAATCAAACTGATTTTTCCTGTTTTATTGAGGCAAAATTGATATGTGACATCGTATTGGTTTCAGATGTACAGCATAGCAATGTCATATATATCTTATAAAATGATCACCACAATAAGTTTAGTCAACATCCATCACCTTACATGGGCTTCCCTCATAGCTCAGTTAGTAAAGAATCTGCCTGCAGTGCAGGAGACTTGGGTTCAATTCCTGGGTTGGGAAGATCCCCTGGAGAAGGAAATGGCAACCCACTCCAGTATTCTTGCCTGGAGAATCCCATAGACAGAGGAGCCTGGCGGGCTACAGTCCATGGGGGTCACAAGAGTCGGACACGACTTAGTGACTAAACCATCACCTTACATGGTTACATTTTTGTGTGTGTGTGTGTGTGTGATGAGAAGTTTTTAATGTAATCCTATTTTAAAGGAACTTTTTGAGATGATTTATTTTTGGCTGTGGTGGGTCTTTGTTGCTGCCTGGGCTTTTCTTTAGTTGGAAAGAGCAGGGACTACTGTCTGGTCGCAGTGCTCGGGCTTCTCTTTGGGGTGGCTTCTCCTGTTGCAGAGCACAGGCCCTAGGGTGCCTGGGCTTCCGCAGTTGTGGTTCCCGGGCTCTCAAGCACAGGCTCAGTAGTTGTGGCGTATAGGCTTAGTTGCCCCAAGGCATGTGTGATCTTCCTGGACCAGAGACAGAACCCATGTCTCCTGCATTGCCAGTCAGACTCTCTACCACTTAGTCACCAGGGAAGCCTGAGAATTCTTGAGATTTACTCTCTTCACAACTTTCAAACATGCAACTCGGTATTGTCAACTATAGTCACTTTGCTGTACGTTACGTCCTCAGAACTTACGTATGTAATAACCAGAAGTGTGTACCTTCAAGAATCTTCAACCACACTTCTCAGACTGCCTGTTCTGTCCACCCTCCTTCCTATAAGTTGGCCAGTACACAGGAAACTTGGTTTTTCATCAGAGCTCTGCTACCAGCCTGTGCTTCCAACAAAGTCACTTAGCTGTGATTCATCGTGGTTTTTTCTTTTATGAAATGTTCACAATCAAGCCCAGTTTTTCCTCTGGTGTACATAACAAATGTAAGCATTAAGTCTCCATGTGTCTGAGTGAGTAAGTCACATCCCAGTGCATCCACTCAGGTTAAAGCCACCATTGTGTTCACCAGGAGCTGCAGTGAAGCTAAACCAGGTACTGAGCAGAGCTTTCATCTGGATCTACGGCCTATCAGCATGAAATGCCAATAGGAAGAAGAAGAAATTCTGACTCACCTAAGACTTAGAAAGCAAGTGATTTATTCTCTAATTGAAACCTGGAAAGAGGAAAAGATCTGCATCACCTCAGAGAACACACCCCTTTCATCTTGTCCTCCATCAGAGCCTAGAACTGAGCAGAGCTCACCTTCCTGTAACATTCTGATATTTAAAAACACTTTTAGGATGAAAGTCCGTGTGACATTGGGAAGGTTTTATTTTTGGAATTGCTCAAGTCTTGATAGCCTCTGCTCACAAAACAGTTAATGGAGGAAATAGTATCCCTGTATTGAGCTTGGAACATAGGTGAGGGGTGACAGACAGTCATAGAGATGCTAACTGAGGGATGCAGGGAGGGAGTCTTAGTAATCACATGACGGGATCTTACTGGTTAGTTTCACTGGTATCTCAGATGGTAAAGAATCTGCCTGCAATACGGGAGACCTGGATTCGATCCCTGGGTCAAGAAGATCACCTGGAGGAGGGTATGGCAACCCACTCCAGTGTTTTTGCCTAGGCAATCCCTATGGACAGGGGAGCCTGGCAGGCTATAGTCCATGGGGTTCCAAAGAATCGGACATGACTGAGCAACTAAGCACAGCTAGTTTGCTAACATAAGTGACACAAGTCAGGGAATTTCTGTTGTTCAGTTGCTTGCTGCTGCTGCTGCTAAGTCGCTTCAGTCATGTCCGACTCTGTGCAACCCCATAGACGTCAGCCCACCAGGCTCCCCTGTCCCTGGGATTCTCCAGGCAAGAACACTGGAGTGGGTTGCCGTTTCCTTCTCCAATGCATGAAGGTGAAAAGTGAAAGTGAAGTCGCTCAGTCATGTCCAACTCTTTGCAACCCCATGGACTGCAGCACACCAGGCTTCCTTGTCCCTCACTGTCTCCCAGAGTTTGCTGAAACTCCGTGTCCATTGAGTCGGTGATGCCATCCAACCATCTCATCCTCTGTCGCTGCCTTCTCCTGCCCTCAGTGTTTCCCAGCATCACTCTTTTCCAATGAGTTGACTCTTCGCATTAGGTGACCAAAGTTTTGGAGCTTCAGCATCACTCCTTCCAATGAATATTCAGAGTTGATTTAGGATTGACTGGTTTGATCTCCCTGCTGTCCAAGGGACTCTCAAGAGTCTTCTGCAGCACCACAGTTCGAAAGCACCAATTCGCTGATGCTTAGCCTTCTTTATGGTCCAACTCTCACATCTATACAGACTACCGTATATGATTTCTGTTATAAGACTAAAAATAAACTATGGGGCTTCCCTGGTGGCTCAGTGGTAAAAAATCCACCTGCCAATGCAGGAGACATGGGTTTGATCCTTGGGTGGGGAAGATTCCCCTGGAGAAGGAAGTGACAACCCTGTCCAGTATTCCTGCCTGGGAAATCCCATGGACAGAGGAGCCTGATGGGCTACAGTCCACGGGGTCACAAAGAGTTGGACACAACTTAGCAACTGAACAACAAAAAATAAACTAGAAGTAACACAAAAGAGCATTTTGGTGTGCAAGTGTTTAAAGAATCCAGGATGCCACTCTTGGTTGCACCCACACCACCAGCCTCTAGTGAATGTGTCATGCCTTGAGATCAAGCCTATAGGGACAGCAGTCACGGTGAGCTGGCACAGATGTGGAAAGGCCGAGCAAGTAGCTATTGACTGCATTCTCGCATGTGACTGTGGTTCTAGATTCAGGCAGCCCTGCCTGCTGACACACCTTCGTTTCTTGGCCCTGCGTCTCAGGCTCTCAGCTCCTTCTCTACCTGCTGTCACAACTGGCAACAGCACAGCTCTCCAGTTAACCCCAAACCGAGCAGGACAGTGCTGGAACACTGACACAGGTGACCTACCACCAACAAACCAAGTGCGAGACGGGGTCTAGTAGTTTTAAGGAGTCTGATTGTGGCTGTGAGGAAGCATAGCCTTTTGTAAGTGAAATGCACACTCACCCAACCTCCTCTTAGGATTTCAGACCAGATCTAACAAGAGCCAAAAGACCAAGGTTGTTCTATAGTCTATTTGTAGTTATAAAAGAGCTCTTTTGTTGTTTGTTTTGGTGCCTCTGGCCTGTATATGGATTGAACATTCTGCTGTAGTCTTGTGTTTCACCTTTTCAGATACCTCAGTTGTCTGCTGATGTCAAGATATCAGAAGATATCAGATCCTTTCATTAGGAACTTTTTTTTTTTAATATTTAAGGAATTTGTGAATTAGGAAATCCTGCTATACTAATTGAAGGACAGAATTACTGTCTCTAATTAAATTGGGATCTTTATATGGTGGATTTTCATGAAAACTATTATAATTAGTCATGTTAAAGCCTGATGAAGTGAAGTGTTAGTCGCTCAGTCGTGTCCAACTCTTTCGACTGCCGGACATTAACCCATCAGGCTCCTCCGCCCATGGAATTCTCCAGGCAAGAATACTGGAGTCTGTTGCCATGCCCTTCTCCAGGGGATCTTCCCAACCCAGAGATCGAACCTGAGTCTCCTGCATTGCAGGCAGATTCTTTACCAACTGAGCCACTAGGGAAGCCTGATAGTCAGTCACTAACCTCAGTGTTGACATTTCAAGATAATATTTCATCATGATCAGAATTTGCAAATTGGTGGGTTGTTTTGGTTTTTTTTTTTTTTTTTTGCACTGTTGTATATGCCAGTCTGACAACCAGATGTTACACATATGTCATCTAAGGATGTGCAAATAGGAGAAAGAGCACCTTTAGTATCTCTCTGCACTGTGGATTCAAGTTAGCTTTCCAGAAGGACAACCAGCTAGTGTTTTTAGCCAAACTTCTCTTAGTAGAGACTCTCTTGCTTCAACAAACCTAATAAGGGAAATGTGAAAAGAATAAAAATAATTTCTAGATTTACTTTCCTACTGAGTATAGAGATAGAATTAAAGTAATGCTGTCCTTAAAGGAGACTGAGAAACAATTCAGGTCAGATAAGAAATATTTATATTACACTTGACAAAGTACTGGATTATTTTCCAAGTTATAAATAAATATATAACTTTTAAAATAGCTTTTTCTTAGCAAAGCAGCTCAACCTGGCACCCCTTACTTAATCTAGTAAGACTTTCACCAGGAATCTGAAAACTCACCCTAAGCCAGAAACAAAATACTATTAGTAGCTGAAACCAGACATAATTGTTGAAAGGTTGCATTGGGCTGCTAAATGACATGATCTTTCCAATGAGCTCACAAACTCACTTTTTTTTCTGTGTACTGTTCAACTTGAAGTTTGTTTGCCTTGTTAGGAGTATTCTTGGATTCATACAAATGAAAAATTGTTCTTTTGTGACTGTTAAATGGGCTTTTTTGGCCATGAAATGAAATTCAATATACCATGAGAGTAAAAGTTCGATTGAACCTTACAGCATGTAAACCATATGGAAAGTATCATGAAGTAATTTTAAAAAAAAAAAAGCACCATAGCACTTTTTATTTCAACTTAACAGTATCCAGTTCAATTCATTCTTGAGTGAGGCTATAATTTTTATGGCCAGCGACTATGAGAAGATGATCAAAGTTTCTTCTTTTTGAGAATACAAAACCAGGGGAATGTTGTTCCTCAAGTTATCTCCAGTCTAGCCTTTTTGATTGTATGCTTAGTTTTTACTACTTATAGAGACATCGTTTTTAACACAAAAGATCATTTGAAAATACATCATTTTTAAAGTGACAGAAAATACCAATAAAAGTAAGTTCATTAATGTGACATAATAATTAAACATTGAAGGCTCATTCCTGCAATCACTACGATCTAATACCACTATGTTTCCACATAGCATTTTGCATTTTGACTTTTCTGAAAGTCATTGATACAGTTTTAGTCAGAGGCAGTCTTTAGCACCATAGTAATTTTAACTGGCTAAAATTCTACGAGTCATGCATTAACAAGAAGACATATTTTATTAGGTATTTTTTATTTCCATTTACATGTATATCTAATATTTCCAACTTCAGTGATTCTTAAAAGTCAGCATTCTGTTTGATGGTATTTTCAAATTTTAGGAATTTCTACTTAATTCGTAGGTTGTAGTTATAGAAGTTTGTGGAAAGGTTAGGTAATAAAATCTTTAAATAGTTTTTTGTTTGACCTAACAGGTAAGTATTGCTTTTTTAAAACTGAGGTATGTTCACATACTATGAGGGCTTCCTTAGTAGCTCAGTTGGTAAAGAATTCACCTGCAAGGCAGGAGACCCTGGTTCAATTCATGGGCTGGGAAGATCCGCTGGAGAAGGGATTAGCTACCCACTCCAGGATTCTTGGGCTTTTCTGGTGGCTCAGGGGTAAAGAATCCACCTGCAATGTGGGAGGACCTGGGTTCCATGCCTGGGTTGGGAAGATCCCTTGAAGAAGGGAACGGCTACCCACTCCAGGATTCTTGCCTGGAGAATTCCATGGAGAGAGGAACCTGGCGGGCTACTGTCCATGGGTCACAAAGATTTGGACACGACTGAGCGACTTTCCTGTTCACTTTCACATACCATGAAGTTCATCATTTTGTGCAATTCAGTGAGTATTCACAAAGCTGTACAATATCCACTATTAATTCCAGAACACTGCCGGTTAATAGCACTTTAAAAGACAGAGTAAGTAGATTTTGATCTACTTTTTTTCCAAATCTTTACCTCCTAGAGTTTTTATTTTACCAGAAAACCATACCTTTTTTTTTTTTCTTGGTTAAGGTAACTGGATCATTTCAGTTTTAGCTGGGAAGTTTTGATTGGCTGCACAAATCTGGGTATGTAATGAACATTATATAATGATGATCATGAGGATACTGCATATGAAATTGCCTGTTTTGTCTTATGAGTAAAACCAAAATTCAAGATACTTAATGGACTGTGGAACCTTCAGAGGAAGGAAAATGCTTACCCATGAGTCAAGCCAAATTCTGATTCACAAATGGCCAAAGTGGCAGCATTCCCTGCACTCTTTGTGCTATTTTTTATCAGAACTGTTTTTTATCAAGTGGTTTTTAACAGAATTGCCTCCCCTCCTCCCTTTGGTCTCCAAGAAAATAAAATGCCTTTCAGACAGATGAGGGATTCTTCGCATTCACTCAGTGAAGAGGTTTACTTTAAGTCAGTATCATTAAATTACAATTTATATACAATAATCTATAGGGGATTAAAATCTATGATTTGATGAATTTGGACAAATTTGCACACCCATGTCAGCATCGCCACCATCCAGATACAGAATGTTTCCATAATCCTTAGGAGTTTGCTGAGGCCCTGTGCAGGCCCATAACCCGCCCCCCCCCCCACCACCCCCGGGGCCTCGAGCAACTATTGATCTATGTGGAGGTTCATTCCCAGTTTCTAGACTTTTATATAAATGGAAGCCACATACGGTGTACTCTTTTGTGCCTGCTTTTCACTGAGCATAGTACATTTGAGGCAGTATCCATTTATTATTCATCAGTAACTCACTCATCTTCGTTGTTGAGTAGAATTCCATTTAACGTATATACTGTAAAGAGTTGGACACAGTTGAGCGAACACCAACCACAATGTGCTTATTAATACTTAGTTACCTTTAAATGGTCTTTGGGTCAAAACAGAGTGTTTGAGTACAGTTTTGACCAACGCAGGTCTTTTTTTTCTTCCTTATTCTTTTTAAGGTTCTTTCCCATTATAGCTTATTATAAGATACTGAATATAGTTCCGTGTGCTATACAGTAGACTCTTGTGTTTTTGTTTTTTTTTGACCCTTGTGTTTTTATCTGCATTATTTAATACATATAGTAAAGTATATCTGCCAATCCCAAGCTTTTATTATCCCCTCCTCCCTTCTTGTTTTGGTAACCATAAGTTTGTTTTCTGTATTTTTGAGTAACCAGCACAAGTCTTGATTTTCACAGATCATGTAAACAATTATACTAATGTATATTATATAAGATGTTGTGATAGTAGCTTACAGACAGACAGACAGTGCTTTTTAACTTCCAAGTGCAAGTGATTGTACTTGAGACTATGCATTATACAAAGAGGAATAAGACAGGTTTTTATAAGAATAACAACCATTTTGGGGCTTTCCTGTCATGTTTCAGATGCACTAATTTTAACCTTAACCCTAGCACGTAGGCAATAATAATAATAATTCACCCTTCTGTATAGTACCACCTGACTGCAGGCACTGTTCTTAAATACTTGAATCACATCAACTCACCTGATTTTCACATTAGCATCATGGGATCAGTAGGTACTCTCATGCCCCACTTCACATACAAGGAAGCAACTTGTCAAAAGTCACATAGTACATGATGGGACTGGGACTCAGCACAGACCATCCATCTCCTGGAGCCTTGCTGTTAACCGCTATACTCATAGCCTCCATGGTTTTTTGGTCAGAGAAGCTGAACTTGGGAGATTTAGTAAGATGTACCAAAGGTGGTGTAATTGGGTTTAATATCCTGATTCAAATCCTGGTTTGATTGACTTCAAAGTTTAGGCTCTAGTCGACTTGAAAAGGGAAATGTATGAGAATAACCAGGATGGCTTTTGTTAGATACTTAAGACTAAAGAATAGCAAAAGAGCTATGTAAGAGTGAAACCTCTGTCACATCTTATAGGAGTGATCAGGGAAAGTGTGGTGAAGTAAATGAACCTTGTACTACAGGTACAATTTTTTTTACAAGAGGTGGTTTGGTTAATCTGAGGAGGGTATGTGTGTGTGTGATGTAGTGGTGGTGGTGTTCAGACGCTAAGTCATGTCCGGGTCTTTGTGACACCATGGACTGCCGCATGCCAGACTCCTCTGTTTTCTACTATCGCCCGGAGTTAACTCAAATTCACATTCATTGAGTCAGTGATACTATTTAACCACCTCGTCCTCTGCTGCCCTCTTCTCCTTTTGCTTTCAGTCTTTTCCAGTGAGTCGGCTCTTCGCATCAGGTGGCCAAAGTATTGGAACTTCAGCATCAGTCCTTCCAGTGAATATTCAGGGTTGATTTCCTTTAGGATTGACCGGTTTGATCTCCTTGCAGAGTCTTCTCCAGCATCATAATTTGAAAGCATCAGTTCTTTGGCACTCAGCTTTCTTTATGATCCAACTATCATATCCATATGTGACAACTGGAAAAACCATAGTCTTATCAGAAGATAAATCAGAATATGATTGATTTCACATCCTCAGCAGCATCCCTGGTTAATGTAAACATTTGAGGAGAAAGACCAGCCTGTGAGGGACACAGAGAAAGGATATCTAAAGAATTCGGAGGAGAAAAAGTGGGGGACGGAAGGATTTGGGTAGAAAAAGGAATCATCAATAGTGTTTCACTGCAGCTAAGAATTTCAAAAAGAAAAGTGCTGAGAGATGGCCACCAGATTTGTTGTTTGGGAAGTCACTGGGCTTGTAGGGGCACTGTTTTTAGTGGTGACACAGGTCAGATTGCAGGTGGTTGAAGGAAGAGTTGGAGAGGAAAGGAAGACTGAAAGTGTAGACCACTCACTGGAGAACTAAGAATGAGAAAGGAGTAGAGAGAAAGCAGTAGCCAGAGGCGGAGGTGAAAGTTCTCCTTTAAGATGAAAAGTTCCAAGTGAGCACAAGAGCCAGGAGAGCAGGGCAAGGGAGACTGGCCTTTGGGGAGTAAGGAGCTGACTGATGGTGCAAGGCCCCAGAGGAGGCAGGGAAAGATGCATCCACGTGTAAAGGTCCACTCAGTGGACGTGGCATGCACAGTTGGGATGTACGTATGTGCTCAGTCGTGTCTGACTCTTTGTGACCCCATGGACTACAGCCTGCCAGGTTCCTCTGTCCTTGGGCTTTTCCAGGCAAGAACACTGGAGTGGGCTGCCATTTCCTATTCCAAGGGATCTTCCCAACACAGGGATTGAACCCACGTCTCCTGCATTGGCAGGCAGGTTCTTTACCACTGTGCCACCTGGGAAGCCCCTGCACAGTTGGGATATGTTGGGACAAAAAAATTCAAAATACCAACAAAATAGAATGTAAGCCAGAAAAAGATCAAAGAAGGTAGCATCTTAAATTTCTTGGTAGCTGCCGTAGTTTAAAAAAAAAAAAAAAAATGCCTATGGGAGCTTCTCTTTTGTTCAATTAAAATGAATATTAACTTTGTAGCCAAATTTAATTGAGGTTTCCCTTCCAGTGTTCAAATAATGGATTTGTCCTAGAAACTGTTAGGTTTGGTGGAGAAATTGGCCTCTCTGAAATGTGCAAAGCCAGCTGCAAATAGGACAGATTCTCTCAAGAGTTTTTTAATTTTTAGAACAAATGCCAAAATATTCCTCCAGATTTGAATCCACCTTCTCATTTCACATCCCAGGGTACCAGGCAGCATCTTACTTGCTGGTGAAAAGTGGAAGTGTTAGTTGATCAGTTCTGTCCAACTCTTTGGGATGCTATGGAGTGTAGTCCATCAGGCTCCTCTGTCCGTGGGATTCTCCAGGCAAGAATACTGGAGTGGGCCGACATTACTTGCTGGTACTGGTAGCTGATTTGATATACTCTCCATTATTTTCTTGATCTCAGGATTTTTCTCAATATTCTGGGTAAGAATCAGCATGTATTGTCTTGTTTCAAGAAATCCATTCTGTAGCTGAATAGAATGAAAGAAGAGTCCAGTTTTATCTGTTCTTGTAAGCCCCTTCTTTTCTTCCAAGGAGCAAGTGTCTTTTAATTGACTGCAGCCATGAAATTGAAAGACTCTTGCTCCTTGGAAGAAAAGTTATGACCAACCTAGACAACATATTAAAAGGCACAGACATTACCAACAAGGTCCGTTTAGCCATGGTTTTTCCAGTAGTCATGTATGGATGTGAGAGTTGGACTATAAAGAAAGCCGAGTGCCAAAGAATTGATGCTTTTGAACTGTGGTGTTGGAGAAGACTCTTGAGAGTCCCTTGGACAGCAAGGAGATCCAACCAGTCCATCCTAAAGGAAATCAGTCCTGAATATTCATTGAAAGGACTGATGCTGAAGCTGAAACTTCAATCCTTTGGCCACCTGATGAGAAGAACTGACTCACTGGAAAAGACCCTGATGTTGGGAAAGATTGAAGGCGGGAGGAGAAGGGGACAACAGAGGATTAGGTGGTTGTATGGCATCACCGACTCAATAGACATGAGTTTGAGTAAACTCCAGGAGTTGGAAATGGACAGGGAGGCCTGACGTGCTGCAGTCCATGGGGTCACAAAGAGTTGGTCACGACTGAGCAACTGAACTGAACTGAAGCCCCTTCTTCCGTTAGATCTGGATGGTTTTAATTAGTGCTCATGAATTCTTACTAGAAAGCTAGTCAGGTTGGCATGAAGTAATGCTCATTTTTACCTGCGGATGAACTGAGGGCTGAGTCTTCCACTAGAAGTTCAGTGATCCCTGCAGGCATCAAGATACAGAGGTTATCTTCAAGGTTACTCCAAGCTCTGGATTCCTGATTGCCCCTCAAGTAGGGAGAGACTTCTGTGGGAGAAATGGCCAATATTCTGAACTGGGCCTTCTTGGGATTACGCCTTAGGTCTGTTTTCAAGGTTGGGTCAAAGTTGGCACAAATAATATCTGATGGAAAAAAAAAAAAAGCGTGTCGGACATGAGGATGTCTTGAACCCCGTTTTCTTTGGTTTGGCCTGAGGAGGGTGCCTGCCGCTGTGGGTGGTGGCTCTGGATGAAATGCTTGAGCGGCATTCTCTTCTCTGAAGGGGCCAGCTCACTGCTCATCACTGCCCCCCCATCCCATGTTCTGGTAAAGGAGAGAGATCCCAGCTGCAGAAGTTCAACTCTGAAAATTTTCTGTTAACCACTTCAGTCAGTTCAGTTCAGTTGCTCAGTTGTGTCCAACTCTTTTCAACCCCATGGACTGCAGCATGCCAGGCCTCCCTGTCCATCACCAACTCCTGGAGTTTACACAAATTCATGTCCATTGAGTTGGTGATGCCATCCAACCGTCTCATCCTCTGTCATCCCTTTCTCCCTCCTTCAATCTTTCCCAGCATCAGGGTCTTTTTCAGTGAGTCAGTTCTTCACATCAGGTGGCCAAAGTAGTAGAGCTTCAGCTTCAGCATCAGTTCTTACAATGAATATTCGGGGCTGATCTCCTTTAGGATGGACTGGTTGGATCTCCTTGCTGTCCAAGGCACTCTCAAGAGTCTTCCCCAACACCACAGTTCAAAAGCATCAATTCTTCGGCGCTCAGATTTCTTTATAGTCCAACTCTCACATCCATACATGACTACTGGAAAAACCATAGCTCTGACTGGATGGACCTTTGTTGGCAAAGTAATGTCTCTGCTTATTAATATGCTGTCTAGGTTGATCATGACTTTTCTTTCAAGGAGCAAGCATCTTTTAATTTCATGGCTGCAGTCACTATCTGCAGTGATTTTGGAGCCCCCCAAAAATAGTATGTCACTGGTAAAAGTGAAAGTTGCTCAGTTGTGTCCGACTCTTTGTGACCCATTTGGAATTCTCCAGGCCAGAATACTGGAGTGGGTAGCCTTTCCCTTCTTCAGGGGATTTTCCCAACCCAGAGATTGAACCCAGGTCTCTTGCATTTGTGGGTGAATTCCTTACCAGCTGAGCCACAAGGGAAGCCCCAGAATCCTGAAGTGGGTAACCTATCCCTTCTCTGCAGATCTTCCTGACCCAGGAATTGAACTGGGGTCTCCTGCATTGCAGGCGGATTCTTTACCAACCAAGCTATCATGGAAGAACATACATGTGTATTATAAAATCTCACTGATGGTGACATCAAAATCCTAAGTCAGTGATGCATAAATGTGTTGTTATACAAACATACTGCAGCTTCAAGACTGGAGAAGTTTGGTGTTTGTTGTTCTTTTTTTAAAATTTGGTTGTTTTTGTAAAGTGAAGTCACTCAGTCGTGTCCAACTCTTTGCAACCCCATGGACTGTAGCATACCAGGCTTCTCCATCCATGGGATTTTCCAAGGGTACTAGAGTGGGTTGCCATTTCCTTCTCCAGGGGATCTTCCTGACCCAGGAATTTAACCCAGGCCTCCCGCACTGCAGGCAGATGCTTTACCCTCTGAGCCACCAGGGAAGCATCCTATGATTACAAGGGTTCCTCTAATTACATAATGAGCATTAAAGTTTTAACAACGTTATATTTTTTTAAGAGAAAGGGGAAATTACCCTTTATAATGTTTCTTTTCTCTTTTTTGTGATGCAGCTTTCTAGTTATACTTGGAAGCTTCCAGGAAGCTAAAATTAAAGGTTTAATTAATGTTAGTGGGGTGGGTGTTGCCCCAGGAAAAGACGTGGAACTTAGTTTCAGCTCCTGTACAATATGAAAGAGGTTACACATCTTAATTTTATCTAGTTCTAGTAATAATGGTATTGAAAGGAATTTTAATAGTAGTAATAACTCTCAATTATTGAGTATTCTGTGTCATTCATCTTGCATTTCTATGAGGTAGGTTGGCATTATGTATCCTTAATTACCTAAAAGTTAAGTGACGCTTAGAGAAGTTAAGTGAGATCCACTGAAGTACCTCGGAGTCAAAGTCAAATCTCTCACAATCCACAGTCCATGCACTGAACTGTTACATAATAATTAAAAGACGTTAAAATATCATCTCATAAGCAAGGTTGGTGATATATTTAACAAATTTAATACGTTCATATTAACTCCAGTGGCATTGCTGAGTGATGTGTTTACTGAAATCTCTCTGAAGATTAGTAATAATTGGTAACATTTGAAAGTAGTGAAGTCCTACCTATGTGGGGCACATTGGGGATTTTTGGGGGCCACTAAAAGTTCAGAAGTAGAAAGTTATTTACTAAATAAGCCCCTTGTATCCCCGAAATAAACCATGTTTTGATAAAGGAGACTCTAGGCTTGTCTCACTGCCGTGTCCATGGCACTGCTTGCCATCTTTTCTCTTACTTACATATTACAGAGGTCCAGTGTGGAAAGACTGTAAAATGAAAATGTAGTTAGCATGCACTGAAATTGCTTGGAAATGGAGGTAGAAGTCAGTGGCCTTTTTAGGTAGGTATGGACACAGAGAGCTTTTAGAGTTTGTGTTTTCTTAAGAGAGGGAGAGGTTGGAACATCCTGAGGTGTGAGAAGCACAAACAGGGACTTTTCTCTTTTCCTTTGGAAGTGCTCAAAACCCCTACTGGTTCCTTCATGACAGGCAAAATCCCTCTTGGATGGGTCAGGACAGCAGTGCTCTTTGATTCAAGGGAAGCAAACTTGAAGAAAAGCCCACAGTGCAGGCTGAGAGGGGCAGCTTGCTTTTTCACATGGCAGGCGAGATGCTTGCCACCCAGATCCTGCCTAGAAATGGGAAGAAATGGAGGGGGTTTCCTTCTGTAGCTCCATTAGGAAAAGATAGAGTTGCTTCCCAGATGGTGCAGTGGTAAAGAATCTGCCTACCAGTGCAGGAGACGCAGAAGACTAGGGTTTGATCCCTGGGTTGGGAAGATCCCCTGGAGAAGGAAATGGCAACCCACTCCAGTATGCTTGCCTGAACAATCCCGTAGACAGAGGAGCCTGGCGGGCTATAGTCCATGGGGTCGCAAAGAGTCAGACACGACTGACCACACACAGCACACACACAGAGTTGGATAGTGCTGTCAAAACCAGTTTTAAGTGCCTTATTCCATCTTAGAAAGTGAGACATTATTGAAAAAAAATTTAATGATAACCTAAGTGATACATCATGATACCCTGTTTTTAGTTTTTGTTTTTTTATGGAAAATTTCAAACATGGACTAAAGTGGAAAGACTGTGTAATGAACACTGTGATCATCTCAGCAGTTACCCACTCATGGCCCATTTGTTACATCCCCAGCACCTCTCCCCAGTAGTATTTTCAGGAAACGCTAGAAACCATTTCATTCAGTCTCTAAGTGTATCTCTAAAAGATTGATTCTTTTATAAACGAGACCATTTTTAAACAATTTTTTTAAACAATATCTAAAAAGTTAAAATCATCCTATCATATCTAATGTGTTCAAATCACCAATGGTCTTATGAATCTTGTACTTTCTCTTAAAGGATTATTTGCATCAAAATCCAGATCAGATCCACATAGTGTAATAGCCTTTTTAAAAAAAATCAATAGGCTCCACCTCCATTTCGCTTTACATCTTTTTACTGAAGCAGTGTCTTTCTTTATTTCCGTTTCTTTCCATCTGGATCTTGCTGATTGCATCCCTGTGATTTAGTGTAACATATTCCTCTTACTCCTTCCCTAACTCCTGTATTTCCTAAAAATTGGAAATGTATCTAAAGACTTGGTTAGGTTCAGGATTTTTGTTTGTTTGTTTTGTTTTGGTCAAGACTGTTTCATAGTGTTTGCTTCCATTAGGAGGGACAGCATCCATTTTGTTCTCTTTGTCCTGTCTGCAATCCCTCATGTTCAGTGCTAAGTCTCTTGATGTTTTGGGTTTGTTCAGCCCTTCTGTTCACTGTCAACCCAGTGAGCTGGAGCTTCTGGGAAAGGTCAAGTTATAGGCTAAGGTCTCCCAGCTTTGGACCACTAAGAATTTTCTGGGATTTGTCACCACCAAAGTTTTGGGTTTTTTACAATGATTTTTGAAAAACAAAAGTGTCATTCAATTCAATTAATGAACCTTTAGTAAATAAGTAAATTTGCACTAAAATACAGAACAAAGACAATTTTTAAAAGCATACAAAGCACACTGTTCTTACTGGACAAATGAGACTATTATTTTGAGCCTCCTCCATCATAGTCAGTTTCTACTTGTTCTTTAAGTACCTGTTGTTTATTCTGTGTTAATCTCGTTTTTCTGCCTGCCATGCAGGAGACGTGGGTTCAATCCCTGGGTTGGGAAGATCCCCTGGAGGAGGAAATGGCAACCCACTCCAGTATTCTTGCCTGGAGAACCCCATGGAAAGAGGAGCCTGGAGGTCTACAGTCCATGGGGTTGCAAAGAGTTGGACACAACTGAGCAGCTAAGCACAGTCTCACTTTACTGCTTATTTGTTGCTCTTTGAGAACCACTTGGTCTTGACTGTGTACACCTTGGATTCTTACAGACCTTAGAGGGCGTGTGCTGAACTGCAGGAGAATCTTAAGCAGAACCATGCCTCTGCAGTTCTCTCTTCTCAAGTGGACATGAGCCTATCGGAAGGCTCTGTGTTCAGATGACTCTCTTCTGAGCTTGAGCAAGTTTGTTTCCCTTCTCGCTTTCATTCTCCTCTCCCTTCCTTTCTTCCCTTTTTCTTTCTTCCTTTTCCCTGTACTTTTTAGCCAGTATGAAACTGTCTCCCCCAGGTCTACTTTTTAACCTCTTGACACTGATAAAATCTATGCTGATGCAAAGATAACTTCGGGAATGTTAAAAGGTAAACTTGATTCTCTGTGTCCAAAGAAATCTTTCCAAATGCATAAGGATACAGTCATCTAATAGAAGTGTGTGTGTGTGTTCAGTCGTGTCGGACTCTTTGTGACCCCGTGGACTGTAGCCCGCCAGGCTCCTCTGTCCGTGGAATTTTCCAGGCAAGAATACTGGAGCAGGTTGACATTTCCTACTCAAAGGGATCTTCAGGGATTGAACCTGCATCTCCTGCACTGCCAGGCAGACTGTTTTAATACTGTACCACCTGGGGATAACTGTATTCATCTCAGAAACCCTAATAAAAAGTTTCAGCTGTGTACTAAGAGCGTAGGGAGACGGATAAGTTACAAGACTGGAAATGCTGGCAAGAATAGATGCAAACCAAGTGCCACGTGACAATGAACAGATGACTCTACTTGAGGAAAGTAGGGAGTAGCTTAATCCTGGAAGTGACATTTAAACTAAGTCTTCAAAGAATATGATTAAGACAGCATAGTTCTGTAAGAACAGTTTGGGAGAACTCAGTATAAAGATATGTTGTTTTACTGGGGCATGGAATTCAAGTAATGGGCTAATGGACTTGACTTAGGAGTATAGCAGTAACTTAACAGAATAACTGTCTTCTATGTTTGGAGTGTAAGTCTTTTGTGGTTGAGAATTTCTTAAAAATTTCTGACATTTAAAGCAGTCCTCAAAATAGTGGTAAAGATTGAACAACACTTACTGTTGCAGAATTGTACCCTTAAAAATCATTAAAATGGTCAATCTTGTGTCATATGTATTTTGCCACAGTGAAAAGTATGTTAAAAAGTTTATCACAACAAAACAGACACATGCCAGCAAGAGGATCTCTCAGTTGGAGAAACTGGGCGTCATCAGCCTAGAGATATGAGTAATTTGGCATTTGTTTAGCCATTGCCAAGCCACGCCCTGCCCTGTGACTTTAAGTGCTGGGAAAAAGAGAGGGTCCTGCATTTCTGCAGCTTATAATAGTCACTAGGGGTGGCCATCGGCTGACCACTCTTGGATGCGTGTTTGTACAGTGCAATTCTGTTGATACATGTGATGTGAGTTTACTCTCTGGTAAGTGCTATGAAAGGGCACATATGCAGAGCTTTGCAGGGATGTGGGGGTGTAGAGCAGGTGTGAGGAGAGGACTCAGTGACAGGCTTCCCTGAGGAAGTGACAGTGGGCTGAGATTTGACTAGTGAACAAGTCTAGGTAATACTCAGCATTTCAGCTTCTTAGCCGCGCTGGCAGGAACACGGTGCTGGTCAGCATTCCCCACTAAGTCTCACTTGACACCTCCTGAGCCCTCGATTACTGTTGAGTGATGAGTAAATAAAACAAGGAATAGAAATGTTTCTACTGGGTTTGTTCCAAAGATGTCTGTGGGACCTGGCCCCACCTGTTTTCACTTCTCTGGTTTCACATTTGTATTTTGTTTTACAAAGGACTTCGGATGACATTGAAACATAGGAAATGCTTCACCATTTATTTGCTGAATTTGTGCTCTCATACAATCAACTGACTCTGTCTCTTCTTTATTTGTTCTTCTTTGTTCTCAGTTACATTTTGATATCTGCTCTTCCACCTGTGTGTTCAAGATAATATACTCTGAAGAGAAAATGTTTGTTAGCCCTTAAGAACACAGCAGTCTCTTCATTGTTGATGAGTCTGCATTTTGAAGCTGTGTATTTTGCAAATGAGACAGCAGTTAATTCACACTGTTCTCAGTTAAGCATCATATACCCAGACTGAGCCCATCTTTTTAGGAACAGAGACCCTGGGGGCTGAGGGGGGGCACACATCTGCCTTAGGTGTGTATCGTCTTCAGTGGGGGAGAAGACTGGAGAAATGAGACAAGGAAAGGGTCCATGTGGTCGGCAAAATGTGAATGGACTCTTTCTAGAACATCTACATTGGCTCACGTAAAGCTTTATTTTTTTACATATAACTTTTTACATGGTTTCTAATCTTAAACCAAATTTGGGTCAGCGTTAGCTTCCATACGTATCAAAGAACGATAAGGATAAATAGTTATAAAATGCCCTCCTGAAAGGTCAGTGAAGTCTTCCTAATGTAAACAAAGACATCACAGTTAGGAAAATTTGTTTGTGTAGACCTTTGTCACCACCCAGATTATTTTTGCTGAGATTTGGATGTGTTACAAGTCAAAAGATCACGCTCAAAATTCAGCAGTTACACCTAGTAACTGTGTGATTGGTAGGCTGTCCCTAAACACCAGACCAATAGTTAGGCCTATGGTAAGTCCCCTACATACAAACTTTCAAACATGTGAACATGCCCTTATACACCAGCTGGTGTACTGTAATACTGTACTTTTCAAGGTTATGTAAGATTTAAAATGGTTCCTTTGTTTTCTGTTTGTTTTTTATGTACATGTTATTTGCATGACAAGTATTATAAACCTATTACAGTACAGTACTATATAGCTGATTATGTTAGTTGGGTACCTAGGCTAACTTTATTGAATTTATGAATGCTCTTTTGGGATGGAACTCATTTGTACGTAGGGGACTTAATGTATTTTGTTTCTAAATCTTGGGACCTGAAATGGTGTATCACTTTCAACTTTTATTATCTGTGAAGTTCTGAGACAGGTACTAAAATTTCAGACAAATTCCCTAGTTTTTATCATGTGATTTTCATTGAAGTACAGAGGGCCAATTACTACTTCAGATTTGAATGTCTTGGTCAAATATGTGAAGATGAATAGCAAAAATCCTGGTGGTGGTGATCAAACACTCTACTTTAAGGTTTGAATAATAAAGAAGAGTTTCTTATTTGAAAACTGTCATCTCTTTCTCCCATAAAGGAAGAAATAGATGAGAAAAAATTTAACAATAATGGCCTTTCTTTTGAAATATTTAAGAGCCTCTGGTAATTTTTCTTACATGTTTTTCTTTCCAGGAAAAGCCATTGACAAAATCGCTACAACGTGGAGAAGACCCCCAGTTTGATCAAGTATGTAATATGTATTATATACTGGTTTCTATTTATTTCAAAATGTACAAAGCTAAGGGCTGAGGACTCACCATGGCGTGTAGATGAACTTCCTCAAGGAGGATGCAGGGATGTGAACCTAGGAACTGAGTCCTGCAGCTTTTATAGTGACAGTGTATAGTAACCATTCAACAAATGCCTATTGGTTTGAAGTGCTGAAATAATATGAGTAGGTCCTCAATTGTCTGTTTGTGGGATCTTTGTGTATAAGAATTAAAGGAACTGAGAAAAGATGAAGCAACTTCCATTCAAAAACTTTTTGAGATTCTTCTGAATAAATGGTACCACTGATGACCAGATCTCTGCACTAGAGCTTACTTATGTTTGCATCCAATATTCTGTTGAATGCCAACTATGTGCTTGACATGGCACTAGACTCTGGTGAGATGAAGTCTAGGACAAGTTTTAGCCTTTCAAAAATTCACAGTCCTGTGAGAGAAAAACCACCTAAACAGTAATTATTAAAAAAAAAAAACCCAAAAACCCAATGTGGTAACTTAGAGTCTCATTAGAGAAAGTGATAAATGAGTAAAACAATTTAAAACAATAAATATAAAGAAGGTCCTTTGAAAAATAGATCAGGACTGGTTAAAGGACTTCTGGCTCTAAACAGTAGATGATCAACATAGGAAACAAGGATCTTACATATCCTGGTTGGGTCACTTCAGGAGGGCTTTATGTGTGTTTAGAACGGTGAATAATGGTATCAGAGGAGGCTGGAGATGTGTGTGTGTGGTGTTTCCTATACCTCTGTAGTTAATGACAAAGAGGACAGCAAGTTCTTTAAAAACCTCGCTTGGTGCCAGTGGAGGAGACAAAGTCCTGCTGGATGCTCAGTGGCTGGTCTGATACAGTGGGGGTTTTATATTGTCATATGGAGAACGCAGAGTACACTTTCCGTAGGCTTTGACACTGCCTTTAATGTGGCGTCTAAAGGAAAATTCTTTGGCTGTTAAGGTCCAGATGTGTTCGACCCAAAAATGTAAGGACTGACTATTGAGACAGAATCCCTCATTTTCTGTTTTACAATCTGTTCCTTGAGTGAGATCTCACAAGTCTGCGCTCATAGCCAGTCTTTGAAGGCTGGGGTGGCCCTGGCTTTGCACTCTGTCGCTGGCAGAACTGGCTGTTTTCTGGAATGCTGGTGGAGTGGAGTGTGGGCTTCTTCTCTCTGGGTCATGGAGCTGTCCTCTCATCTCACATTATCTTTAGTTGCTGTCACCTGCTTCTCCTTGGGCAGTCAGGGACCTGGAGTGAGTGTTTGGGGTCATCACTTGGGGATTATAGTCATAGCAAGTGTGGCTCTTTCTGTTCTCTTTAAGAATGTGAATATTATCTGTCTTCCACAATTTTTCACTCTATTTTATCTTCTTTGTCCCTATCCTCTTAGATTATCACTCTGTGTTCCTCAAAAAAATTGTGCTTTTCACCCCCCTCCAGCTTAATGTACTTCTTTCTTTTTTTCCTCCTGGAGAAGAGTACTTTTGCATTCTAACATTTCATATAGTAGTTATCCCCAATAATTTGGCTTAAACATAATTTCTCATTTATTATTCAGCATTCTATTTCTGCATTTCAGCATTGTGGGGAAGAGACAGACTTTGGAATTAGATGCGCCTGGGTTTAAATCCCAACTTTGCTGCTTAATTAGCTATAACACTTTTAACCCTGCTGCTCAAAATGTTGCAATGCAGATTCTCTGCCCTGCCCCCATCCACTGAGGCAGACTCTACAGCTGAAGGAGACCCTCAGGTGACCACCACACCCATTGACACTCAAGAACCACTGCTTGTAACACAGATAAATAGATAAAAATGTGTGCTCAGTCATGTCCAACTCTTCATGACCCCATGGACTGCATGCAGCCCACCAGGATCCTCTGTCTGTGAGATTCTCCAGGCAAGAATACTAGAGTGGGTTGCCATTTTCTTCTCCAGGGATCAAACCCATATCTCCTGCATTTCCTGCCTTATTAGGAGGATTCTTTATCGCTAGCACCACCTAGGAAACTTGTAACACATCTCTGTATTAAAGACTCACTTCTGGAGTGAACCTATAGTGAGATAGTCACTGAGAACTTTCAAATAAGGCACATAAGATTATCCTCTGATTGTAAAATCATCAGTTTATGTGTGAACCAGTAGAGAACCAACCCACAAAATCTGTCTCATTTGAAAGAGATAGCACGATTCCCAGGCCAGAAGGAAACTTGACTGAAGTTGGTTCCCCTGTGGGTTCAGTGGAAAAGAAAAAAAAAAAAAAAAGTCAACCAAATCACCTTTGAAAGCGCTGGTGTACTGTTTTACCAGCAAATGATAAGAAGTGTGGTTCTATGGCAAGGCCATGAATGTATCAAGCTCCCTTAGCATTTTGATATCAAAGGTCCAAATTCTGTAATTCCCCTTACTCCAATTCCAGGCAGAAGGATGTTAACCTAAATTCACAGAGGTCCATCTATGGAAGAAGAACATGCTAGGGACGCCTCCTTGGTGCTACAGACTCCACTGAAGGAGCCTGGTGGGTTCCTTCCTTCCATTGAAGGAACTGGAGGGTTCCCAGTTCCTGCTGATGAAAAACTCCTGTGTGAATGAGAATTAATAAAGACACACAAGATTTCCAGCAGCATTCTGAAAACATATACTGCCACTAACTTATTTTAAATGTGTAAATTAACTCAGCACTTGAAAGGAAAATAACTGAAAAACTGTCCTGGTCATAAAGTTCTTTATTTTAGCAAACATTTATTGAGTGTGTGTGTGTGTGTGTGTCTATATGTACGTGTACATGTACACACATACACACAAAACCCTGTGAGACAGAGATGTAAGATGTGGTCCCTGCATTCAAGGTAGGAAGGATTCTGACTGGGGAAGACCTTGATGCCAGTTGGAAGGACCTCACCATCTACATGTCAGTAGCTGAAAGATCAAAGTAGAGACTTGATGTTAAAGCCCGTGGGAACAGTGTCCATGACTAGAGAGATCCTTCAAGTTTGGAGGCATTTTGGGAGTTGGGGCATTGATAATGACTTGAGGCAAAAAGGGCCGTAACTAAAAGGGAGGCAGAGAAGTAGAAAGGAAGGATGATTATAAGCAACATTATATAAGAAGAATCAATATTGATTGAGGAAAGAGAAACAAAAAGTTCCTGTAGTTTTCAACGATGGTTTGGAGTCACTTCCATTCTGTTTAACAAACATCGAGTGCCTGAAGCATGCCAGCATCTGTGCAAGGTGCTGAGTTTACAAAGCAGTAAGGGAGTTTCTACCCTCCAGGAATTCTCAGTTCCAGGAGGAAGACAGATACCTGAACAAGTAGCTGCTACAATGTAAATAGAAGGTATGGTTCAAGTGCAGTGGAACTCAGGTAAGGGAGCAGCTAAGGATTCCAGAGGATGAGATGGTTGGATGGCATCACTGACTCGATGGACAGGAGTTTAAGCAAGCTCTGGGAGTTGGTGAGGGACAGGGAAGCCTGGTGTGCTGCAGGCCATGGGGTCGCAAAGAGTCGGACATGACTAAGCAACTGAATTGATTGAAGGATTTTAGAGGATGAGGTGGTTGGAGGGCATCCCTGAATCAATGGACATGAGTTTGAGCAAACTCAGGGAGATGGTGAAGGACAGGAAAGTCAGGTGTGCTGCCGTTCATGGGGTTGCAAAGAATCAGACACTCCTGAGTGACTGAACAACAGCAAAGGATGCTAGAAAGAAGGGCGGGTGTATAGTACTGTGGCGAGAGCAGAAATCAGGTTTCAGGAATAAAGTGAGGCAGGAAGGGTAAGCAGCAGCAGTACCTGGTGGGCCAATGAAGCAGTCAGCCAGAAGAGGGACCAGCCTTTGTGTGGGTCAGAGAGGGGAGAGCAGAGTCAAAGGAGGGCTATGTGTGTCTACAGAACCCTCTTCTGCCACATGTAATACAAGAGCTTAAGGCTATCTATGCCTTTCTACCAAGCCTATGTCCTTTTTTTTTTTTTTTTTAACAAATTGTTTCCTATATACAGGATTATAATTTGATTTCAGTATTCACTGTGGTGCACTCAGTTTAGCTTCCGTCTGTCACCATAAAGGTGACCCCATGTACCCCTTCTCCTGTCCACCACCTCTTCCCTGTGGTGACCACTTCTCTGCTCTCGGTATCTCCGTGCTCATTTTTGTCGGGTTTGCTCATTGATTTGTGTGTGTGTTCATTCTTCATTTACATTTGGGCTCAACACCCTTTTTCAGGATGGTTGAGGTTTCTGAGAATCAGACATGACTTCTGATAATTGGTTTTTTCAACAGATTGTTTCTGGTTCCAGAACAGTTACTATCTCAGGGTCCTTTCCCATTCACTTTAGAGTGAGCTGTGCCTGCAGTGAACTCAAGGAATCTGGAGTTGCCACTTTTCTTGTTTGGGGTTGATGTAGGACACGCGTTGCTCTGAGGCATCTCCGGTAACCATCGGCTCTGTGTTCACGTCTGCTGGGGTCCAGAAAAGTTGACTTAGTTCAGGAATGCAAGCTAAACAAAAAGGTTCCAATGGATACCTTGATAGTTTGTGCTTGAGTATGAGATAGGTGGGTCTTTGTTTTTCCCCACTGTGGTTGTCCTGGGTGCCCATGGGGCATTGATTCCAGGGCCTCCGGCCTACCCGAATGCCGAAATCTGCAGAAACTCAAGTTTCTTATGTAAAGTGGCATAGTATTTGCATATAACCTACACACATCCTCCCATGTACTTTCAATCATCTCTAGATTACTTATGATATGTATTACAATGTAAATGATACATAAATAGTTATAAATAGGATTCATATCATTGCCAGAGAGTGACAAATTGAAGTTTTGCTTTTTGGAACTTCTGGAATTTTTTCCAAATATTTTTGAACTGTGGTTGGTGGAATCTGTAGATCCAGAGGGCCGAGTCTATACCTAAAAGCAACATTTATCCGCTCTGATTAAATCTGTCATCAACTTCAGTCATTAACTTAGCCTATGATCTTATCAAAATCAAAATATTTTATGTCTGAGCTTCAGTTTCAATATTTGGAAATGAAGAGGGGAAAAACGAAATAGGCATGTTTGAAGGTCTGTTGTGAGCTCCACACTTTATAGTTTCTCCTTTAGTCTCCATAAAAGCCCAGTAGAGAAGGATTAGATCCCACTTAGTGCTTCAAAGAAATGGCAACATGGCCAAGCTCATACAGCCTATAAAGGGCAGAGCTGTAACTTGAATCCAAAACCGTATGATCTTCCAGTACACTAATGAAATTATGAAAATTCAGCTCATGAAGCTCAGTCTTCACAAAATAGGCTGCTTTGAGTAGTTGCAGCTGTTTACAGTTCATTGTGACCTGTTCTCTACTGGTGTCATCCCTATAAGTTCCAGATAAGTTGCTCAAACATTCTCATTAACTGCTCTTGGGATTTTCTGCTAGATGGTATATGTTTATGTCCTTTTGTGGCATTTAAAATGCCATCTATGAACAGGAAACACATGGTAACATAAATCTCTTACAAATCTAAAATAGAACTAAATAACGTCTTACCATCTTGGGTAACAATAATTTTCCTGCAGAAGAAGGCAAATGAAATTCTAGTGCTTCAACATTGAGTCTCATGCTGCAGTTCAGTGAAAATCTTATTTTAAATGTATAAGTGAAAAGTAAAATATATAAGCAATTGAGAGTAAAAACAAATTGGCTGGCCTTGGATTCACATTAGTGTTATTCAGTGTTTCTTAAATTATTCTCCAGTGGAAGGTGGACCAGAAAGTGGACAAAGGTGTTAAAATTAAATAATAGAGATCTTTTCCTAATTTGCAAGAAAACATATTTAACAAATAGATTTTTACACTTTTAAGTTTTATAATAAATTATTCTTAAGCATTTGGTGTCTGTCGTCATTCATTGAAATACTGTAATCTAGCAACAGTATGAAATGTGATAGAGTAAAAAAGAAATTGCATCTGAATTGCTTTCATAGATCAATGTGTTGTGATATCACATAGAGAGAACCCTACCCCCCAGGCGCTTGGCCACCTCAACTAGTTTGAGAAATTAAACCATAAATGAAGTTACTTTAAAATTATTTATTAAATGCACCACTCATGAGTAGTCAGCCTTATAACTGTAAAATACAGAATGACTCCATTGAGTAATTATTCATACATTTATGTGTGAAGTTTCCTTCTTTGCATTCAGCGAGTATAATAAAATGCTTATGAAAAATTAATGTCATAGCTACAGCATAATGGACAGTCTCTTTTAGCCTATTTATATATAAAATGCCAAAGTAAACATTAAGAAAACATTTGCCAAGTACATTTAGTATTCCCCTGTATCCCCCCACCCCCAAAAGAAAACACCAGTATGAAATAGTTCTGTGATTCTGTGCACTTCAGGTCCTCAGGCTGCCCAGTACCTAGCTCATCTGTGATGGAAGAACATGATCATTTAAACGCAACAAGAACATCTTTGTAAATGTTCCTTCCCTTTCACAGCGACACAGAGCTAGAATTCATCTTACCATTGGCTCGGCTTCCTGTAAATGAAGGAGCTAAGTAACCAAGAAGCCAGCTAGACCTTACTCCCTTCCTGAGCTTTGAGGGCCAGGTCTTTGCGAATTCCACCCTTCCTTCCTGACAGCCTGAACTCAAAAGGGCAGTAACAGAGAGATGGAAAAAACACACACAGCCACCCCATGCTGACCTTTCATCTCTTCTAAGACAGTCTCGGTGTACTTGCCATGGAAAGTATGCTCAACAGATATAATACCAAGAATGGCTTTAGGAAAGCTTTTTAAGGCATAGAAAAAATTATTACAGCTGAGGTTTGAAGAACATTATTGACATTCTCTAAGGGGAATGTGAATGTGAAAGTTTTAGTCACTCAGTCGTGTCTGATTCTGCGACCCCATGGACTGTAGCCCACCAGGCTCCTCTATTCATGGGATTCTCCAGGCAAGAATACTGGAGTGGTTAGCCATTCCCTTTTCCAGAGGATTGTGGGTTACACCTAAGTGAAGTAGCTGAGTGTTCTACCTGGAGAGATTTAAGAGTCAGACACAGGTTTATATCACCTTGATGGGTCTGAAGTAAGTAAAGGAGCTTGTATACATCCCACCCCATGTTTTTTTAAGTCAGTGTTTAATTTTAGAGTAGTTTTGGGTTTACAAAAAAGTTGCAAAGGTAGCACAGACAGTTGTCCTATACCCCAAACCCAGTTTTTGCTATTAACCTCTTACGTTATCAAGGTATATTTGTCATAACTAAGAAACCCAACATCAGTACAATATTATGGACTAAACTCTGCATTTGTGTTTCATCTGTTTTTCCCTAATGTGTGTCTTCTGTTCCAGGTTACCACTGAGGATGCCACATTCCATTTAGTTATCGTGTCTCCTTAGCATTTCATCCAGATTTGCAAAAGTATTCTTAAATTATTGAAATATAATGGTAGCTACTTTTAAGATTTTATTACAGATTCAGTAATTAAGATGGAATTAACCCATGGTCAGGGACTCTGAATTCTGAACCCTTTACCCCTGTGGGAGGAACCCCCTCTGTTTTGTTGTTGAGTCGCTAAGTCGTGTCCAACTCTTTTGCGACCCTGTGGACTGTAGCCCACCAGGCTCCTGTGTCCATGGGATTTTCCAGGCAAGAATACTGGAATGGGTTGTCATTTCCTTCTCCAGGGTATCTTCCCGACCCAGAGATCAAACCCTGGTCTCCTGCATTATGGGAAGATTCTTATTCTTTACTACTGAGCCACAAGGGAAGCCAATTCATTTACCAATTCAAAATATTTTAGATGATGGTAACTTGAAGAAAATATCCTTCTGATGCTCAGGTAACTTTAGAGAAAACCCCCTTGACACAGTGTAGTTGGCTTTCCTCCAAAAATTTTCTGCCGTTTTATCCACAGGAAGAGCAGGAAAATTTGTTATGACTGTGGATGTTACAGTATTGGAGGGTGGGGATAGCGGGTAGCTCTTTAAAAAAAAAAAAAAACTAGATATTTTAAAATTACAAAAACCTGTAAGGGTGACTAGGTTCACCGGGCAGGCTGAAAGCAATAGCCTGTTTATTTTTTTTATGTTATTATATTAACCCATAACTAAAGATAATGTACAATGTTGAATTATATACATATAACCATAATTATAAGAGAGAGAGCATGAAATAAGCTGTCAAGAAATAGGGTCTGAGGAATATAGCATCATTGCCTTGTTCAGTCTTAGGGCTTGCTTTATTAATTTTTTTTTTCATTTTATTGGTTGGAGGCTAATTACTTTACAATATTGTAGTGGTTTTTGTCATACATTGACATGAATCAGCCATGGATTTACATGTATTCCCCATCCCGATCTCCCCTCCCACCCTAGGGCTTGCTTTAAAGGTGACAGTGGAAAGTCTTGGTGACGTGAAGCATCGAGCTTTCATTGCTCCAGTTGCCTGCTTTATAAAAGAAGTTAAGTCTCGCCTGCTTAACTACAGAAGTATTTTAGGTTAACTAAGGTTTTCCATTTCTGCTGCCACCTCCCCAGCTCAGGCCCTGAGTACTGTGTGCCTGGGGCTATTGCAGGATTAGCTTTATTCTATTCAAGCATGTGTGTGTGTGTGTATTCTCTTGACTGCCTTTGGTCCAGCCTGCACGCCACTGCTAGATTAAACCTCCCCAAACACCGTTTTTATGAGCTAGGTATTCTACTCAGCAACTTTTCAGAGCTTTTCAATTTCTAGAGAAGAAAATGGAAGTGTCTGCCTACAATGCAGGAGACCTGGGTTCAATCCCTGGGTCGGGAATGTCTCCTGGAGAAGGAAATGGCAACCCACTCCAGTGTTCTTGCCTGGAAAATCACATGGACAGAGAAGCCTGTTAGGCTACAGTCCACGAGGTTGCAAAGAGTCGGACACAACTGAGCAACTTCACTTTCACTCTCAAGTACCTTTTTTGATTTAGTTCCAACTTAAAATCGTCAACTTTGTCTCCCTCCACTCTGGTGTGCCAGAATCCCTACACCAGCCAGATGTTTCTTCTTTCAGTTCCTTCAAAACCTTCATTAATAGTATAATCGTTATCAACAATCAACTATTTTGTACCTTCACAACCATAGGATTTCCTGCTTAGGCTCCTTGCTTAGTTTCTTTTTTGACTATCTAAATTTCTACCCTTTTTTTTTAAAAAGGTCCAGGTAAAATCCTACCTTCATTTCTCTTAAACTCCCATCCATCCTCTTCCTCCGGTGATCTCTCTCCTGAGAACTCCTGATTTTAATATGCACTCTTAATATGTTAGTATATTTCCTCCTGGTCTTATGTTCTATGCCTGCATACTTATACAGTGAAAGAAAAGTGAAAGTGTTAGTCGCTCAGTCATATCTGACTCTGTGACCCCATATACTGTAGCCCACCAGGCTCCTCTGTCGATTGAATTTCCCAGCAAGAATCCTGAAGTGGGTCACCACTCGCTTTTCCAGGGGACCTTCCCACCGAGGGATCAAGCCCAGGTCTCCTGCATTGGCAGGTAGATTCTTTACTGTTTGAGCCACCATAGAAGCCCTATACTTATATAGGTTCTTTCACTCTTTTTTCACTTAACCTGTCCTGAACATTTCACAACATCAAGTATTTTTGAAGCAAGATTGTTAATGGTTTCATAGAGGGTCTACATCAAATTCTACTTTGGATTAAGGTATTTACATATAGTTGGACATTTGTTTCCTTTTTTTTGTTTTAAGTAAGGCTGTCATAAAAATTTTTACTCATCTCTAATTATGTTCTTGAGAGAAATGCCTAGGAGTAGACTTATTAAGGATGATTTTATTAGGTTCTTGATAAGTATTTCTAAATTACCTACCAGATGTTATGCCAGTTTTTTTCTTCTATCTGTAGTGTATGAACATGTTTGTCTTATCACTGTCTCATCAGCTCTAGGTTTTATGATTTGCCTGTACTGTTTGTTAATTAAGTAATTAAGACCTAATTCATTGTCATTTGACATGTTCCAGTTATAAGGCCTTCATCAGAGAGATGTTTTGCAAATATTTTCTCCCAGTCTATGGCCAGTCCTTTCATCACTTAACAATATCCATCTAAAAGCATAAACTTTTGATTTTGGTGATTTTCAGTAGGTTGAATTCTCATGAACTCTGCTTTTGGTTTGGTCTCTAAGAAATCCTTGCCTACCCTAAAGTGGCAAGGATTTTCTCCTATACTTTCTTCGGGAGTTTTATAGTTTTAGATGTTACACTCAGGTCTATGATCCATTTTGAGATCATTTTTGCATATGAAATATGGATTGAGTCTCATTTTGGGGATGATATTTAGTAAAAGATGAGGAATCTTTCCAAAATAAGAAAAGTAGAATAACTCATCTATCAAAAGCATGTTTGTTTTTTGAAGAAGAGGGGAGATGTTTGCCTTTAATACAGGGTATATTATTGCTGCTCACTTACTGAGTCTAATTTGAGGGATACGTCATATTGTATATGATTGTTTATTGGCAGAAAACCATGTATTGTATTGTTACTTAGGTTATTCGGGGAGTAGACTTGTTTATTTCACCTAAACCATTAGTATAATTATATTAATGTATTTATTTGTATAACAAGCATTTTTGAGGATCTAAGAAGTACAAGGCACTGTACTTCTTAGATGGTATGGGAAAATAATTTCTTTGCGGTCCATGCAATTAACATCTGATTTCTAGAATGAAAGGGAGTCAAAGTAATGAACTTTCTTAAGCCACAAAGTTATTATTGTATGAAGAGCATCTGTCAACAGTAAGAAACTTGGGTTCTTGGGAATGCATGTGCTAAAAAGACTATTAAGGAGAGGAGTGTGATGAATAAGAATATTTTGCAGTGCCTATGGTTTGGAGTTATTTGTGAAATAAAAAGTTTCCTAATAAATGGCAGTGCCACCCAAGCTTTTTAATAACCTGCTTTTCTCTGCAGGTCATCAGTTCAATGAGCTCCCTTTCTGAATATTGCCTGCCTTCCATTCTACGTACATTATTTGACTGGTATAAAAGGCAAAATGGCATTGAGGATGAATCACATGAGTACAGACCAAGAACCAGCAATAAATCCAAAAGGTACATTTGTTTTATACAAGGATTATGAGGATTATTCTTTCTCTCTCTCTCTCTGTTTTTTCCTAAGAAACAAATCTGAGTGGGAGTTGGGAAAGCCACTAGACCTTCTGACCTCTTTACACTTGAGCCTGGGCTTCAGGGGCCCCTTTTCTAGCAGGTGGCACCTTTGGAATGTTAGTTGCTGCGAGCCGCCACAGGCTGAAATGGTACCATGACTTTATTTTGCCAGTGGTGGGGGCAAGGTGTCAAGGACCCCTGGTAGCCCTCTTGCCTGCTTCTCTCCTGGGCTCTGTCTCCCGTGGTGTACAGTTAAAGGCAGAAAGCCTGCAGCAGGCCCTGCAGGACGTTTCCAGGATATTCGGATTCACTTCGTAACCTTGGATGCCCAGGGTACTGCAGTGGGAAGGTCAGTGGATTGGACAGTAGGGATAGTCCCAGAACTGCCACCAATTAGCCATGAGACTCTGGGCAACTCCCCACTTGTCTGAACCTCAGCCTCTTCATGGGCAAAAGTGGGAAGTCAGACCACCCCATCTCTAGCTTCCCTTCCAGCTGAGATTTGCCCATTTGTTCTGTGGTTTCCTTCTCTTGTGGATTCGAGAAGTAGAACTTGCTGCTACTTGTGCTGTTCAGCCATAAAACTTAAGACGCTTGGTTGATCTGCCCAATTAATGTATGTTCCCTGGAGTTCTAGGTAAATATGTGTAATTTTGTGTGTTTGAAACCAACCTAGTAAAGCAAGGTAGCAAATAAGAAAGTTTAATACATTTACCTTTCTTTAAAAAATGGGAGATTATTTTAAAAGCACAGATTTTTCCACGTGGCTTATACATTTTTAATGCTTTTAAAGACAATATAATGGAAACTAATCATTCAGAAAATCAGATATTAACTACTACTTGTGAGTGATTTATCCTTCTCATGTTTCTTGATACTCCAAGTACTTAAAAATATGTAAACCCTTGACATTGAAGACCTGTTATTTTACCAAATTACGTGTCATCTGAACTTGTAATTTCATTTTGCAATATGCTTGAGTTTTATGCAAGATTTATTTACTTACTTTGTTTGGAGGAGAGATTAATAACTTTTGTATATTGAATAATTATTCTAGATGAAGAAGGATTTTTTTTAAATGGAGATAATTCAGATGCTATAAAACTATAAATCCTTTTAAAGTGTGTGATTCAGTGCATCTAGTTCATTCACAGGGTTGGATAGCCATCACCACTGTCTCATTCAAGAATATTTCTATTACCCTAAAAAGAAACCCATACCAATTAACAGGTTCTCATAAATACTTTTTAATGTATCAAATTTAAAGGTAGAATTTCAATTCTGTGTCGGAAAATGATTCAGTCTGTATGATTAATAAGTTCATCCACTTATTAATTTAGTATTTTCCCCGTATAACATGGCAGCTTGTTAATAGATACTAAAACTTTCTGGGGGTGGAAAGTGGGACAATTTGAATGAGTTTAATTCAGTTAGTTTTAGTTTTTTTCAGAATTGAGTTACTAAAACTAGATTTTTCATAAATTGATTTCTGTATGGATTGAAAATAATTGGTTTTTAAATTGTGTTACTGATTATTTCCAGGAGATCTGAGTAATTGCCAAAATCAAATACATAATTGATACAGTGAAATTCAATTCAGTTGCATTTTAGTTAGCATTTGGAAGCTTAAAATAAGAGAGAGAATCTGTGTTTTGGAGAAAACCAAAAGAATGAGGGTCTCTAGAACATGAGGTAGCTAACAATGGGGTTTTTCTCACTAGAAACAAGAAAAGAAGAACTTTAGGAAGAAGCATAAGCAACTGAAAACAGTCAAATGTGATGGAGGTGTATTTGGGTTATGATCTCTAAGACTGTGTATGATTTCTAAGATTAGTATAATATCAACATTTCGACTGCCAAATAAATTTGTCAGATGCCTCTGGCTCCTGGCAGAGAGACCTCAAGCCAGCAACAACGTGAATTCATTATTGGAAACGTATATGTCTTTCTTTTATTTGAAAGCGTAAATTGACTGATCAAATAAAATTGAAGCAGGAGTTTAATTTTTTTTTCTACCCCCAATTTTTTTTTTTTTCTTTTTGCTACTTTCTCAAGGTCCTCCAGCCCCTTTTGAAGACCCCAGTAGCCCTCCCCTCTCCACGTCTGCTGGCCGTCTCTGGGAGTTTGCCTTCCCTTTGGTCTACAGACTTCTTGTTTCTCTTCTCCATGATGTAATCTCTAGGTTAGACTTGCAGACGCCCTCTGTTTAACGCAGCTCCATATGTTTTCCTCTCCTTCCTTCATCTGGCAGCAACACTTTCTAATCCTGGTGGGTCTTGAAGGGCTCCAGGTAGATGATTTGGTCCATCGCTCTCCCTCCTGGCAGGACTGTTTGTTAATGATCCTGAAGAATGAGCTGCTACCTGGTTCATACATTTCCCCTTGCAAGTTAAAATTGCAGCCTCCTTTGTTGACCTGCTCTGTCACCTACCAGGCTTAACTGGATGCTCTCAAGGCTGCCGAACTCCTCCAAAGTTCTTTTTTTTTTTTTAATCTTTTATATGCTTTCTTCTCATTCTTTCTGGACTGAAGATAAAAATGTTCCATATTTAAAAGTCTTTATTTTGAAAATATCTGCCTGACAAATCCAAATTCCACCATCCTTTCTCATGAGTTTTATTTAATATACAGCACTGAGCAGTTGTGTGTTTGGGAGACTCTACTAAATACTTACACATTTCAATACTCAAGCAAACCTTACTATAATGACTGTTATTATTTCCATTTTGTAAATGGAAAAATTACTGGTAAGTGGAAGAGCCGTAATTTTCACCCAGGACTGTTCCACACCAAAACCAATGCTTCTTAGCCACTGTTCTTTGCTAAGGAGCTTGGCAGTCACTTCATTTGTTCAGTTCCAAATTAGCCCTCAGTCACTTCATTAGAGAAGCAGGAAATGAAGGGAGGGAGGTAAAAACTCACACTTCTGTCCTCCTGACGGTGCTTATTCTGCTCCCTAATTTTTGATGAGTTCAGATGACTCTCCTTTGCCCCTTCTACCTCTTCTTCCATCTGCTCTTTGATCTTTCTCTCTTCCACCACCCCTTGACATCTTTTTTCTTTCTCTCATTAATCTCAAGTGGCAAAAGGTCAAGAGAAAGGACCGGGAAGGCGGGGGGAACAAAATTTAATAGTGATCCTTCTCTACCCACTACAGTCCTACTCCCATTGGTAATCATACTATTTCTTTCCATTGTTTTGATCTTTTCACAAGATCCTCTAAGTGTCTACCTCTAGCATGGGAGTCCTGGGTCATGTTTGTTTCTATCTTCAATATGATAGGATTCAGATTGAAAGGTACCTTAGGAAAGTCCACAAGATGAAATTGTAGGTTCCCAAATGGTGACTCAAGTTGACTTGGATGAACATTTAACATATGATGTCAGTTACTCTGATCCACAGTGTGTCCACCGTACCACACCTATTGTAGGAATAACTTCAGTGTGTATTTATCACTGCAGTCTTGTCATAACAAAATTGGTTTGCAGCCCACTGGGGATGAATCCTAGATTTTTGATTAATTATATCACTTGGAGAATGTTTTTAGTGCCTATTTAATGTGAATATTTTAAATTTTTACAGTGATGAACAGCAGCGAGATTATTTAATGGAAAGACGGGACCTTGCCATTGATTTTATTTTTTCTTTAGTATTAATAGAAGTTTTGAAACAGGTAGGTCATCAATTTAATGTTACCTTTAGATAAGATTTATTTATCTAATAGCAACTTATATTTTTAAGGTCTAAGTTTATTAAATTGTTCATGAATTTCAAATACCATGTCATATGAACTATATTGCTTGATGGCTAAAGGCTGTGTATAGTCCATTGGAAGTACTCTTATCGATTTGATCTTTAATATTCCCTTCCAAGCTAAGAACCATCTTTTCTCTTTTCCAGATTCCACTTCATCCAGTAATAGACAGTTTAATACATGATGTTATTAACTTGGCTTTCAAGCACTTTAAATACAAAGAAGGGTAAAGTAATTTTCTTTCCTTCAAATTTTGAAGAAGTCGGGTGCTTAAAATGAAATCGAGTTTGCTCTTTTTAGATGACCAGAGGGATTCCTCACTTGTCTAATTGTATCTTGTCTAGGTACCTTGGTCCTAACACTGGCAATATGCACATTGTGGCAGACCTGTATGCAGAAGTCATTGGTGTATTGGCACAAGCTAAGTAAGTGAACCTCAGAATCCTTCACCATAAGAACATGAGTATGCCATCCGTTCCTACTCCCAGAAAGGGGGAGGGTGTGAACTTACAAGAAACTTAGGGTTTACTTTTGCTGTGTGTGTCCTGTCGCTGAACCTCACTAGAGGCAAGTACCACGTCTTCTTCCAGTTTGCTTTCTCTGTTACCTTTTTCACTTGGCAATTGGGCCTGATACTACCAAGAGGCCATGAGTTTCAGACTACTGCATCCAAGAAGGAAATGGCCTAACCAAAGTACTTTTCTTCCTGCTCAATTTTTCAAAGAAGTTCATCAGTTTTAAAAGTCTTGTTTTCTATATTCCATGAGTGGGTGGTTATGGTATAGCATCCGTGAGTGGGAAAATTCCATTCTACAATGTCCCTTTACTATAGACCTTACTTAATTCAGCTGAGCTAAAAATGTCCCAGACTGTGTCATGGAAACAAGTTGGAAAATTCTCATTGCTAAATTTATCTGGCCCCATAACACTATTTAGCAGGCTAGAACAAAATGATATTAGACTATTAGCAATAAAATACTTCTTCCAAAAGTGATGTCACACCCTGTTCACCCATCTTCATCTTATTCAACCCGGAGGCAAATAGGGCAAGATCTGAATGCCTAGGTTAGGCCAAGTGAGCCAGAAACTTAATGTGAATCCAAGCCAAGAGACCAGCTTGGAACAACAGTGATGCCCTGATCTTTGTGAAATGCAATCCTCAGAAAGATTTTTATCTTCAAGAGATGGAATTTCCTAACTTAGCAGCATGGAAACACTCAATTTATCAAAAAACAAAAGTTTTTTAAAAGCACTTACTCAGCAGCTTTAGCTAGCTAAACGGTAGAAATAACTCAGGAAACAGACCCCAAAAACTCCTTGACATGACTTATTTAATCTAACCCTGTTTGTCTGTTCATCTTGACTACCTATTCTTTTCTAACACACAAAATATCAGCATTAGATGAAAGAGAGGTGGGTACACTGATGCAATGAGAAATTTCAGTCTCAAAATCTGACAGCAATAGAGAGGAAAGAAACTGACCCAAGAATACATAAGAACTAAACAATAGAGTTACCTGGAGCTTTTTGCATGAGAATATATATTGTACTTTTATTATATAGCCCATTGTACTAATTCTAGCTCATGAGTCATTAAAAAATGTATAATGCATTTTGGAGAGATTTCTATTACAATTAAATAATGAAAGTACTGGCTTTTTGAAGGGATAAGTTACAATTATCTGGCAAATTAACTCATATGTCTCTATCTCATGCCTAGAAAAGATCAGAAAAATGAGTTGTTAATATGTATTTTGGCCGCTTTGTCAAATCCTGAAAATCTCATCATATTCCTTTGTAATTATCCCAGCATAACTCTTATACAATCATTTGGAGTTTAATATGCCAAAAAAGACTTCTTGTGTTTTTCTTAGTTTTTGTGAACTTCACCTAACAATATCGGTTACTATAGAAGGACTTTCCTTAGCTACATAGATTTTCAATTGAGAATGAATTGAGAGATGTCAGATGTCATAACTAAAACAACATTTTAAGGTTGGAGGAATTTCCACATTAGGTCAGATTTATGATCCACTAAGGCACTGTTTCTTGCCAATAGTGACTTTTTCAATTTTCATGATGTCAGTATTTGTCTCAGTTCTGTAATAGTAGGCTATAACAAATACCTCAATTTGGATAATTGTCCAGTACTTTCTAGTCACAAGAAAATGCTTTCACCAATAGGTTCTTGCAGTAATTGCAGTAATATATAGTAATCACAGTGATAAATTCTCAACTGGTCAGTATAGAGTTAACCTTTATTGATTGATGGTACAGTCGTAAATGGGTGTCATACTACAAATTATCATGTTACATTCTTCTCATTAGTATACCAGAACCATTTCTTTATTGTTGCCTTCGAAAATTACTGCTTCCTTTGTTCTTGGTGGGGGGGAAAAAAGGATGTATGCTTATCTGATACAGGATGGTTATCTTTCTTAAAAAAATAAACTTGAGTAATGTAACAATTCTAATTTTAGATTTTATATCTAGATCCCAGTGGTAATGTATACAAAATATTTTCTTCATTCTGACTTTAGTTATTAATGCTTAGTTTGGTCTTTAAGTTTTAGCAGAAACACTATTTTTACTCTTACTAGTGATAATGTACTTAATTCCTATCATTAATGGAAGAAATTTTTTTGCTATTAAGTGATATTCACCCAGGGTCTTAGCACTTTCAAAGTTAAAGTTAAAATTAGATTTTTTTAAGGCAAGTTTTGGGGGTTAAAGTCTGGTATATTCATTTAAATAGTGAGGTTTGTTTTTAAGATTCATAATTTCAAAATTCTTCTCTCTTTATGTGATATAATTTTAATGTATATATTTTATATTCTCACTTTAATAATATAAATATTGTACATTCTATACATTTTAAAGCAGGAGACTGAATAGTTTTTTAGTTACTCTATTTACTAAAGAATATCGAACACTAAGGCATGGTTATTGAAAAGAAATTTATTTTTCCCTAAAATTATTTTAAGGGAAAATAATTTTTAAGTATGAGTAGGTTTTTAGATTATTTTTATTTTAAAATAACATGTTTATGTCATTTAGAACTTTTTAAAACATAGCCATATTTATTTTTAAATGAAAAACAGATATTTAGCCACTAACTTGTGAGAATGTTGAAATAGTAACATATACAAATAGCCTGCCTTTCCCTACCTCTCCTTGTTTTAGTCCTGGATTAGACAAGGAAAGCATGCTTTCCAAGTATCATGTGATCTTTAAAACTGTATAGCTCTAACCTATAAAGTTACCTTTTCCTTTTAAAGTCTCTCATTTCAAAATTAAAACCATAGATTTTTTGTTTTTTTTTTTTTTAGTGTTTGGAAGTAGCTTGAATTAAAAACAATAGAATAGAATTCTTAAAAAGTCTAGTTTGAAACTGTGAAATTTTATAATCTTGATTGGAAATGTCACTTCTGTCTCTTTGCCATGATGTTTCTTCTTCCTGTCCTTCATCTGTCCCTGGTTAAAGACCTCTGCTCACCCTTCACCCCAACATAAATCCCCTCTAATGTATTCTTTGATTATCCAGCTGATAAGAGCCCCTTCATTCTCCAGTGCCTGCCCCCAGCCTCTTTAGGTGTATTATTCACATAAAGGGCAGTGTGAAATACGATGTGTGTGAAGAATGATCTGGGTTGGGGCATTTCACCTTCCTGAAGGACCAGAGAGATCCAGGAAAAATCTCAGGAACTTGCTAACATACCTCAAATAATAGTAATGGTTATTATTATTTTTGAAATTATTATTATTCACAGGGCTCATGGTCAGTGCTACATTGTTTTATCTTCCCAATTAAACTGCACATTGTTCTACATAGGGTGGGGACTATATTTCACAGCTCATGACTGTCAAAGGCAGCAGCAGAATAGTGGGCATTTCTGGATTTCACATCAGAAGATCTGTATTTGAGTCTCATCTTTGTCACACTGATCTTCTGATCTGTTTCTTCATAAAATGGAAATGCATTCACTACTTATTTGCTCCTCCATTGCCTTCTTAAAATCCTTTTTACTCTACACAGCAGACATAAAGAAAAATCCACAAATTGTTTTGAAAATACGATTTTAAAAAACTGTTACCAAATGTAACATCCTGCACTCAAGCCAGGAACAAGAAAATGGCCAGTTCTCATGAAGCCCCTTCCACCCAACTTGCCAAACATACACCCCTTGCGCTGCCTGTTGGTCAAACTATGTCCGTGTATTTACTTTATACGTCCTAAAATTTCTACTCTGAGGTGTTGAGAGTTGTTGTTGCAAACTTCTGGGATTCTGTTAATTGGCCTTCAACTTTTATAAACATAATCACCCTTTCTGATCATGTCTTGTTCCTAAGTGGTCCTATGTGGAAACTCAGGGTGATAGACTCAGGAAACAGAATGCAGTGAATCTTAGAACACTTCCCTTGTTTTTCCTTTTTTTAAACTAATAGTCAAACCAGCCATCTCAGATATAGCTTGGATAACTTGTTTGTTTATGTTCCTTTACCCTTTGGCACTTTGACAATCTGCTACTTTTCCACCCTCTTAGAATCTATTCTTTCTTTAAACTTTTTATGATAATGTTGTTGTTGTGATTAATGTTATTAATATTATCTTACTTTCAAACTATATAAATACCCTAAGTTCCTTGGGGATCGTCTCTTTTTAGTTGTAAAATCCCATACATGTATTAGAGAGCTTAGTCATCTTTTAGAAATGATTTGAAATTTTCCATTACTAGATTTTTCCTTCAACCTAAAAATATTTTTCTCAATGATCATTAACCTAAAACTATAAAAGAAACAACAACAGAAAACTTTGTAAATGGATGTAGAAATATGACTTGGCATTATTTGCTGTCGTTGTCAGAAATACCTGGCCTCCTATAATATATTATTGCTCATCTGTTCACAATTGAATACTTCAGGCCCTTGGGGTCTATAAGTACCTAGGAAATTGCTAAGCCAGAGGAAATGGAGCTTTTCATCATGCTCAATTTAAGAGCTAGAGCATTTTGAAGGGCTCTAAATAACCTTGCATCTTCTCCCTAGCTTGAAGGAGACGTTGAGCATCTGGTAGAATAAGAGAGGAAACAAGATTGGACTCTTACCAAATCCCCAATATCAAGACTTTTACAAAATGCCCGTCATTGTCCTTCAGCTGATGGGAACGTGTCCCCATCAGTTGCGCTGTCACTCCTGGGTGTCGGAGGCCTGCATTTCCCTCACATTCCTACCCATCATTTGACAAATTCCTCCTGTCCTCTTCTTAGATTCCCTGCTGTAAAGAAGAAATTTATGGCAGAGCTCAAAGAATTACGGCACAAAGAGCAGAGCCCATATATCGTTCAAAGCATCATCAGCTTGATAATGGGGATGAAGTTCTTTCGAATTAAGATGTATCCAGTGGAGGACTTTGAGGCCTCTCTTCAGTTTATGCAGGTACTGTCTTGGGTGGGAATTGTGTATCTTCCCTCCTCAGAGTGACTGACCTGAAATGTGAGAACCCGTTCACTAAAGTCCTACTTTTTTTCCTCAATAATTCATGTGCTTATTCGCTTAGTAGTGTCCAACTCCCTGTGACCCTTTGGACTGCAGCCCACCAGGCTCCTCTATCCATGGGATTTTTTGGGCAAGAATACTGGAGTGGGTTGCCATTTCCTCCTCCAGGGGATATTCCCCAACCAGGGATTGAACCCATGTCGCTTGTGTTTCCTGCATTCCCAGCGAGTGGGTTTCATAACCTAGTAATAGAATTTCAGGCATATAATTTCATTTTTAAACTCATATCATCTTTGGAGTAGGTGTACAGTGGAATTTTATTTGTAGATTTTTTTTCTTTTTTTCACTCATGGGTTGCATATTATTCTGTTAATAAAATGTGGCTTTATTTTTTACTTTTTAAGGTCAATAGTATTGAGTTGGCAATGTTAACATTTCTAGGCATCAGAACTTTAAGTAATGAAATCTTTTTTATACTTACTGTAAAACTCAACTAAACCATGTAGGTTTAGGTGTCTGTGACACAGTGGTCACCATTTTGTACTAAAGAATTATTGCTAATAAGGATTTCCCAGAGTATATAGCTGTATTAGATTTTATAGAACTTTAGTATCTGAAGGAATTTTTTTTCTAATGGTGCTGTGAATTAGATTTAGTGGGAATCTTAATAAAGAGTTTCAGTACCGGGGTTATGAATGAAGGTTGTTCCACTTCATACCTGCTAGGATGGCTATAAGCAGAAAGACAGATGACAGCAAGTTCCCTGTTGGTGAGGTTGTAGAGAAGTGATAGCCCTCACACACTGCTGGTGGGAATGTAAAATAGACAAGCAGCTTTTGAAAACAGTTTGGCAGTTCCCCCAATATTTAAATCTAGAATCCCAAATATTTATTTAAATCTAGAATCATCAATCATCAATCCAGTAATTCCAATTCTAGGTATATATCCAAGAGAAATGAAAATGTATGCCCACACAAAATCTTGAATGTAACTGTTCGTAGAAGCATTATTCCTAATAGCCAATATCCAGGAGAGGCAAACCCATAGAGATTGGGAAGTAGGTTAGTTGTGTTGGGCTGGAGGAGGCAACTGTGCTTAGGGAGGGCCGGGCTTCTGGCTCATGGGTGCTAAGTTTCTTTCTGTGATAATGAAAAGGTTCAACATTTGACTGTGATGAAAGATGTACAGTTGTGAATATACTAAAAGCTATCAAGTTGTACACTTTTTATAAGAGTGAATTGCATGGTATGTGAACTGTATTCAATAAAACTGTTTAAAAAAAGAAGAATATAGGCCCATATCAAACTTGTGGAATGCAAGCTTCAGTGCTTATCAGTTCTGTGACCTTGTACAAGTGACAACCTAACTCCTCCCAGCTTCACTTACCTTGTCTGCAGAGTGGTAACAGTGACACTCACTTTGGAAGGTGGTTCTGGGCATTCTTGGACTCAGTAAATAATATTTTTCTCTCTCTCATGCTAATGATTCATGTGTATGTGTACATGCATGACAATTTGAAATGATATTTACATATGTATGCAAAATAATGTAGGAAAAGGGCCATAATTCTGGGAACCATAATGCCCCATTCTGTATAGGGAAAACAGTCTCAAAGACTTTGCATGCTAGTAATGCCTGTCTTGGACTGAGGTCTTAGTATGATATCATATACTGGGGACTTGAGTAACTATTGCTGCTGATAGTCTCAATGTGGACTGAAAAAAAAGTGGTAATAGTTGATACACATATTAACCTGTCATCAGGAGTACCTGTAGCCTTGGATTCTCCCATGAAAGCTACATCTGGAAAAGACCACAGTAAGTTATGACCCAAAAGGTCAGAAAGGGGAAGGGGGCTGGCAGAATTCTAAACAGGCCAACTCTTCTAATAAATTATTCCCCAGGCAACCAAAAGCACCCTTTGGGGTCAGGAGTCCCGGGCAAAGACATCCTTGCTAGAGGAATGCTTCCAAACGTTTCCTTGTCCCAGGTCGGGAAGGGAAGCATTTCAGACTTGCTCCTGAAACTATCTGAACAATAAACACCTAAAATGTCAGGGCTAACAAGTAAACATCTTCGTGCCCCGGGTTGTCAGGGGGGCCTAAAACAAGTTGAATGTCTCTGCCTCTCTCCCCATGTTTACCTTCTCTGGGGATCTGTATTTGTGGGTTATTCAAGGACCCAGCCCCCACCGCCCCCCCCACATAGTAACTAGTCAACAGAAATTTGTTGGAAATAAATGAATGAACCAACCAGTAAGTCAGTGGATGAACACCTGCTTACTGGTTATAGATGCTTTGCCCTTTCAGCATCATGATTTTGGGAGAGAAATTAGGGGGAGAGTGAGAAAACCAGCCCTGTAAAATGTCATTGGAGGCTATTGTGAACTTAAATGTAAATGCTGGACGCCAGTGATTTTTTTTTAATAGATTATGGTGTATGCAATGTTACTGAGTGTTACTAAATTAAGATCTGTTGACTTAAATTTGTTTACCTGCAATTTTCTGTGCACATTTCAATCTTTCTCCCTCCCTTGACTCTTATTCTGCTTCTCAGGAATGTGCACATTACTTTCTCGAGGTCAAAGACAAAGATATCAAACATGCCTTGGCTGGGCTGTTTGTTGAAATTCTTGTCCCAGTGGCTGCTGTAAGTTACATTTTCATTTTAAAGAATCTCTTCAAATTGGATTAGAGAATCAGCAATTTCATTAAGTATAATATGAACACTCATCTCTGTTTCAGGCTGTTAAAAATGAAGTTAATGTTCCCTGCCTCAGAAACTTCGTTGAAAGCCTGTATGATACCACGCTGGAACTTTCTTCTCGAAAGAAGCATTCCTTGGTTAGTAACTATGAGAAAATTCAAAACACGAAACTGCAGTGACCCAAATTCCTAGGCTGAGGTCTGTTTGAGAGTCATAAGAGTTCCGCAGATAGGAGAATTACCTACAGCTCCCTCAAAAAGTGCTAAGTCCTGTCTGACTCTTGTGATTCAGTGAATTGTAGCCTGCCAGGCTCCTCTGTCCATGGGATTCTCAAAAAGAGGAAGCATTTCAGAATTTGGAGCTGGTACATAATATTAAACATTGATTGAATCATGATAACCGGAGGGAATTAGACCATGTTTCCTCAAGGACCCTACTAGTCCTAAAGATTCTGCTGTTTATGTTCAAGGATTGGTTTAACTTAATTTTTATTTTAATTTGTACTTTTTCCAATCTGAAAGCTAAAGATGCTAACAAAAGTTTCTCTTCTCAAGCCTCAGGAACTTTCACTGGCTAATTCCTATCCTGACTTTCAGAATCAAAATGGAACCAGACAGGAAAGGGAGTTAGAACACAGAGAGTTGCCCATGAGAAAGATTCTCTGAAGGCTGAGAGAACAGTCTTGGGGAATGCTTTTGTGCTGAAAAGCAGCATAGAAGCTTTTTAAATTACATCACCCTTTTTCCTCCATTGTCCATCTCCATTGTCCTCAGAAACACTTGCAAAATGCCCACTTCTGCATGACACCCGTTGGGTCTGGAAGTGTTACAAGGTCTGGGGTGGTGAATAAAGCTCTGGTTTTGGGTTGGAAGGTGGTAGACCAGCTGGACCTGTGATGGTATAGAGGAAGCTGGTTGCTTAGATTGCTGATTTCTAGTACTGTTTATGTTAATCTTTAAAGTATGAACATTACCACCATTATCTGAGCAAGTACTCAGAGTTGCTTTGCTGGAAGTGGTGACAGATTTGTTCATTTGTCTACATTCTGTGGTCTCTGTGACTGCTTGTATTTTGTTTTTTAAATTACCAGCTGTAATTAGAGTCGTACTCAATGACAGTGGTAGTTCAACATCACTTTAATTTTTTTAAAATTAATTTTTTTAAAAAGGCAAATTAATGGAATGTTAAGCACTGAATTTCACTGTGGCAATAGATTTTTGCTAATTCAAGTTAATAGATGAACCAGTTATATTTTTGTTTAAATCTTCACTAGCCCTTGTTTTCGGGGGAGCCATTAAGGTGTATACTATCTGGTTCAGCAAAATGGCAGCGAGTTCTGCATGTATACTGTAAAAGCCACCCTCCAGCTTTTCTGTCTTCTCCAGTTGCTGTGGGAAACCTGCCCAGTCAAGCAGGAAAACCACAGTAGCACCTCTGTTTATTCGGTCGTAAGCAAATTCCTCCTGCGGTTAAATTTGTCTTGGTGGAGTTTACCAGGGCAATAACATTTCTTTTAGGAATCTTCCTTAATTACAGGAAGATTGCATGCAAAAGAAAATATATACACCTACTTCTAAGACAGGGACAAACTAGTAGATGTTTATGAGCAAAAAAACCGGTAACATTTTTCAAATCAGTGTGCCTTCCTCCTTTTTTTTCCAGAGGATTGAGAGTGATCTACGATTGTTTTTAAAATTCATAAGGGAAGACTAAATCAGTGAATCAGATTTCTATTTGTGATCCATGAAACTCACTCTACCCTGTACATTGTTGTTTCTGTTCAGTCACTAAGTCATGTCAGACTCTGCAACCCTATGGACTATAGCCTGCCAGGCTCCTCTGTCCGTGGGAACTCCCAGGCAAAAATACTGGAGTGCTTGCCATTTCCTTCTCCAAGAGATCTTCCTGACCCAGGGATCGAACCCACCTCTCCTGCATTGGGAGGCAGATTGTTTACCACTGAGCCACCAGGGAAGCCCAACCCTATACACAACTCTAGAATATTCCATGTCCATCCTTCTCAGAAACACTTGCAAAATGCCCACCTCTGCGGTACCCGTTGGGTGTGGGAGTGTTACAGAGTCTGGCCCGTACGGCACATGGGGGAGATGGATGGATGGACGGTGTGGTTCCAGAGAGCCTGTGTTACCGGAGTGGTTGCAGTTCCATCGTCCTGTGACCTCCCCTTCTCTCCCCTCAGGCCTTGTACCCACTGGTGACCTGTCTGCTCTGCGTCAGCCAGAAGCAGCTGTTCCTCAACAGGTGGCACGTTTTCCTCAACAACTGCTTATCCAACCTTAAAGTGAGTATTTGTCAGCTCGAAAAGCTCTCTTATGAAAACATATTATGAGTCTGAGGCTGCTGTGTGCTCCTGAGAGTGACTCCTGAGGTTTGTGGGGGAAATGATCCTAGACTATTGGAATAATGAAAAAAGTATTAATGAGCGTTTTCCTTTTTAAATATAGTCCATTTTAGAAGGTGATTGGGGATAAGAGAAATCATGTCAAATTTGAGGGGGGAGGTCTTTTAAATTTTTAAAAAAATGTTGATTTTCTTATTGAAGTACAGTTGATTTACAGTGTTGTAAAATCTTATCTAATAAGGATCACTCGAAAGGTAGAATTAAATGCCCCTTTATATGCATCTATGTGTGCTCAGTCGTGTCAACTCTTTGCGACCCCTTGGACTGTAACCTGCCAGGCTCCTCTGTCCATGGGATCTCCCAGGCAAGAATACTGGAGGGTTCAGGATGGAGGAGACACATGTATACCTATGGCCAATTCATATTGATGTATGGCAAAAACTATCACAATACTGTAAAGTAATTATCCTCCAATTAAAATAAATAAATTTTTTAAAAAAAGAATACTAGAACAGGTTGCCATTTCCTTCTCCAGAGGATCTACCTGACCCAGGGATCGAACCCTCATCTCTCGCATCTCCTGCATTGGCAGGCAGATTATTTACCACTAGTGCCTCCTGAGAAGCTCATCTGCACCTATGGTCAGGCTTTAAATGACTGAAAAAAGAGGAGGTCACATGTCACTGACAGAAGCAGGTGAAATGCTTTCAGAAGCTCACCCAATCCTCCTCCAACCTCTCTCTGACTCATTCCAGGCTAGGAAAACATTAGGCTGGCCAAAAAGTTCGTTTGGAGTTTCTGTAAAATGTTGTGGAAAAATCTGAATGAACTTTTGGGTCAGCCTGTTATTTGCGGAGGGGTTTGCGGGGGAACGTTTATTCTGTGGGAGGATTGAACCACTAACAGAAAGCACTTATTTCCTGTCCCTGTTATTTGTGATTATTTGAAGATACTCCGTTCAAGCCACATGACATTCAATTATTAGTCCCAGGCGCTCACTGAACAACGGCTGTTCAGGTGCTGGGTGATGTGAGGAACCAAGGCATGGTCCCTGAAATCGAGGCATGCATGTTCAGTTGCCCAGTTGTGTCTGACTCTTTGCGGCCCCATGGACTATGTGCCCACCAGGCTTCTCTGTCCATGGGATTGCCCAGGCAAGAATACTGGAGTGGGTCGCTGTGCCCTCATCCAGGGGATCTCTTCCACCCAGGGATTGAACCCGAGTCTCCTGCATTAACTGGAGAAGGAAATGGCAGCCCACTCCAGTATTCTTGCCCGGAGAATCCCATGGATAGAGGAGCCTGGTGGGCTACAGCCCGTGAGGTCGCACAGAGTCAGACACAACAGAGCGATTTAGCAGCAGCAGCAGCTCTTGCATTGGCAGGCAGATTCTTTACTACTGAGTCACCTGGGAAGACCTTGAAACCAAGGAATTTAGAGTTAAAACAACCATAATGATTAGCGTTTAAATTGGCTTAAAAACTTGAACATGGTGAACAGATTTTAAGTTTTAGTGACCTGTTGATAAAAGTCAACTAAGTGAACACCATTTCTAATATAAGTGCAAATAGCACCTAATGATCATAATTGTTCTTTCTTGTGTCCAAAAACATTGAATTCCTTTTATAATTTTAATGCTTTTCTCCAGAATTTTTAAAATATACTTAGTTATAAAATCCTGTATGTGCTTGTACATGCTGTCTTATCTTTTTTATTTTAAGACACCTTAATTTAGTGAAGTGGTTAAGATTAATTATATTATTTCCGCATTTACCATCATGACACAGTAATCTGCATTGGAGCTGTTTGAAGCAGTAGCTAGGTACTGGCTCTGAAAGCTGGTTGTGAAATCTAAGATTAGAATCATTTATTTTATTCAAATTGGCAGGGAAATATAATAGCAGTGGATATAGAATTAAGCCTTTAAGAATTCTGGAAAACAAAGTGCTTTTCAGGATATCAGCTATTATATAATGGCCAGTTTCAGATGTTTTATTCAGGGATTTATCCATCTGTCATATGCCTCTAACACACAGCTTAATGTTATTTTTTGTTGTTACTTCATCCACTTGTATGTTATTCAGTTTTTCTAGTTAAACATGTTTTTTTCTTCTACTTTTACACAAAGAAAAAGTCCATTTTGTTCAAAACAAAAAAAAAGAGACTTGATTAAGAATGTTCAGTTTTCTGTATCTTTTATGCTAAACATTTGTGATGCATTTTAGTTAGTATCAAAATAGTGTTTTGCATTAAAATTTACTATTGTGGCCAAAAAGACCAACATTTTTTTGTGTCCAGAATTGCTTTTGAAATACAGAAGCATAATCTTACTTTGAACTTAATTGCTTTATATTTAAATATAAAATCAGCCACTTGAAAAAATTTTATTGAAGCATAGTTGCTATACGATGTTGTGTTAATTTCTACTGTATAGCAGAGTGAACCAGCTATACATATACATATATTCCCTCTTTTTTTAGATTTCCTTCCCATTTTGGTCACCGCTGAGCATTGAGTAGCATTCCTTGTTTTATACAGTAGGTTCACATTAGTTACCTCTTTTAATTGATTTACAGTTAGAATACTATGTGAATGTCTGGTGGAAGCCCATCAAAAAGACTTAATAACAGAGTTACACACAGCCCTCAAGAGAAGGGCTGCACACTGATGATGTTTCCCTGTGTGAATATTTCAAGCGTCAGGATTTCCCAAAGGGGAAAGCAATGAGATCAGAAAGGTACTCGAAGTGGGGAAGATAGGAAAGTCAGTTATATAAAAACTAGATCTAGGGTGCCTGTCCTCGAGGAGCTTGGCATTTCAATGGGGGATGTGTAACAAAGTTTCAAAATGCATGTGGCAGATGAGGGACGTAAAAGCTGGGAGTGAGGAGACACCTGTGCCATTTCTACCGGTCAGGTGCCCAGTGAAGCATGGAAGAGGTAGTTATTAGGTAAAGGAGAAGCAATGATACTTCACTTAATGGGTAGTAAATGGTTGAAATTCACCTCCTCAAGGATAAAAGGTATAGAGAATCTTTGATGAGCTACAGTTGAAATAAAATTGTAGCGCATGTATTTAGAACTCAACCCAGTAAGGATTAAATGGGACCATTTAAAAATGTCATTAATATACAGAAAACCTTCCAAACCTCCTCACGAGTCCTCAACAGGCAAGAAATACCCAGGGAAAAGTTAACATGGTTTCAGGAGCACACTTTGTCTTGAATGGCTTCAGTATTTTGTGGGGTTTAGAGCCAACCATATCATTTCAAAAAGGACCTCCAGTCCAGCTCTTTCCTCTGTTCACTGTCCCTTCTTGTCCCCCCTCCACCCCCTACCTGAGGTATAATGAACCCAGTGTTTGCCCCCTGCGTGTTGAACTTGGTAGCCAGCTTTGATGTGTTCTGCCGGGGAGAGTTGTCAAGGTGGCAGCATGACATAGGGCAGAGTAGAAATGTGTGTGACCATGAAAAATCTGCTTTTAAAGTAAACAAGCTCTTAGATTCAGCGCTCATTTAATGTCAGTGCCCTGGTTTATCCTCAGCGTCAGTCTGTCAGGAGCAGGCTGCTTCCGTAACACAAACGTGAAGTCTTTCTTTATACTTGTTAACTCGGTCAACCATGTGTTAGCAATCTGCCCTTGTAAAGTGGTGAGAAATTTATGACACCTTCTCACCACGACCTTGACATCGTTCAGGAACTTCTGGCCAGTGAGGACCAATACTTTATGCTTTTATGAATTTTATGTCAGAATTTGAATATACTGAGCTGTTAAAAAAATGCTACATTCCCTCCTGTCTACCCTAGTATATCTAATTCTGAAAAAGGGAAATATGTTTTAAAAACTTGATTTAATAGTGCTTTCATATTTTGTCATGAATCCCCATTTATTAATAGTTTTTTTAAATTGAAATTATTAAGTGTTCATCGTAAGTATGTGCAAGTTTCTTGTCCTTGAAAATAGATATAATTGGAAGAACCTTTACATTTTCTTTTTCTTACAATAATTAATAAATATTAAAACCAGTGAAGTCTTCTTTATTAGAAAGAAAAGAAACCTCAAAAGTTAAGAAATTCATTTATACAATGTAGTTAATAACAAGAAGAGGTCTCATTAATTGGAGATTAGTTATGAGGCAGGCCAGCAGTAGGGCTTTTAAATGTATGTCGTGGATTATCATGACAATATCACAGGCTGCACTGAATTCCCCATATGCTTTCATGTTATTATTTATGTTTTTTCCAGAAATTTTGCTCAGATGGCAATATTTTTTTTAACTTTTCTTTTTATGTTGAAGTGTAGCTAATTAAAAATGTTATGATAATTTCAGGTGGACAGTAAAGGGACTCAGCCATATATATACATGTATTCATTCTCCCCCAAACTCCCCTCCCATCCAGGCTGTTACACAACATTGAGCAGAGTTCCCCTGTGCTCTCCTGTAGGACCAGTGGGGAAGGATGGGGGAAAGAAAGGATAGTTAGGGAGTTTGGGATTGACATGTACATACTGCTGTATTTAAAATGCTCAGAAATATTGAAGGTGTATCATCTGAAGGTTAGACATTAGTCAGCATAGCCTCAAAGTCCTAGAAACCAAAGTACAGAATTAAAAAGATTTCTCTTTTCCTCTCAGTCCCTATTTGCACTAGGACTAGAATGCATTCACTTAGTCAGCTGGTCATCAATTCTTCACCAGAAATGTACCAGGCAGTGTTCCAGATGCTGGGAATAAGTGATGAATGAGATAGTGATGCTTGCAGTTCTTTTAGACTTTGTAATTCAGTGGAGGAGACAGACAGGAAACAAGTAAACAGATAAGGAGGAAAACTTCAGGTGGTGCTAACTGCTATGAAGAAAATCAAATAGGACATAATGATAGAGAATCACACATTCAGAATGGTGCAGGGAGGGGCGGGGACAAAAAAGGTCTTTTGATTGCCATGAAGAATATCAAAGTTTGAAAAAAAAAAAGAATATCAAAGTTTGGCTGCTATTAATTTTTTGGATGAATCCTATTTTGGGCACTTCATATATCTTCATGTGTAATAATCACAATGAAGTTAAAGGAGTGCTTTTAACTTTTCATGTAAATATTAGGGTATTTAATGATGTCTTTTTTTGCAAAGGGGAAGCATTGAGTAATATATTAAGGATTCCACAGTCATTGCCTGAATGCATTAAAGTGTATGGTCCTATTTAAAACAACTACTCTCCTCTTAGTAAATATAACATTTAAATGGTACAGTATTAACTATTTAAAATAGTTTTCAAGAAATAGTTATTCTGTTTTAATATAACTTTATTTCTATAAATTTGAGAACATTTCATCTATGTTTCAGATCTATCAAAGGCACATTTCAAAGTGGAATTTATAAATTCTGATAGAACATACATTGGGTCAGGAAATTAGTGAGCAGATGACAGGTGTGTTACTTACTTTAAATGTCTTTTTTATTCAGCCAGTGAATAGAAAAAATAATCTCTGTAGATTGTTGGTATGGTAATTTTAGAGGTTATCCTAAACTATAGCACATAATGTCATTTGGATAATACAGTCATCAAAAAGATTGAATTATGATCAAAGTAATTTGATTCAGGTATCAAAAGGAAATGCAGAAAAGAAGGAAGGTGTGGACTGGGATAGGCACTGACTTATAGCAGAAACCAACAGGTTTACTTACGTCCCTTTACTTGCAATGGAAGAGAGATCTAGAAGAGTTTTAAGTATAGTGAGATCAAAGAAGTCTGGGTGACCGGGTGCAAGTGGTCAACTAATGGATCATGGGAAACATTGGTCTATCCAATGACCCTATCACCAGCCAAGTTATCAGTGACTTCAATGCTCCTTACTTTTTACTGTTAACACTGAATTGCTTTAGCTAAGTCAAAAGGTTAAAATTTAAAGAAGGTGGGCATGGGATTGGGCAGACTGACATGTCGTGTAAAGTCTGGAAGATCCACTCTGAAACCTACTCATTTCTTGAACAGTTTTATCAATGTAACCTCAGCTCTGCTATAAAGAAATTATTGGTTAATAATTGAGAAGCATATGCTAATGGGAGAAGAGAGTAGTCTTTCAGTCTTGGAGTAGAGATCTTTGATACAGAGGTCAGTGGTTTGACACATAGGTTAAAAATGTCAGCATCCTGAGACAATATAGTAAGACCTTGTATGTTAGCTGCTGTTGGAATATGAAGGCAGTGAAGAAGTCCTGTCTTCGAGCAGAGTACAATCTAGTCATTGCCAGTAGCATATTTAGGCAGTCTTCATATAATCTTAAATTGAAATCATTCATGGTTTGAAGACACTGGGGCCAGATTGCCTGGGTTTTAATTCTGGTTCTGTCACTTAATAGCTCCTCTGGGTCTTGACTCGCTCATCCTTTAAAGGACACAGTAGCAGTATCTACTTTGTAGATTGTGCTGAGCATTAAAAAGAGTTAATATACATACAACTTTGATAACAGTGCCTGATACAGTGGGTATCCTGTAACATGCACGTTCCAGTTTCTGAGAAAATAGTCTTTACTGGAGCAGAAGTCAGTTGCTATCCCAGGTGTCATTTACAGGCTTGAAGACCTGAGCCAATGATTTGACTTCTGTCAAAGACAGAATCCTCCCAGTTGATGTCATGGGCTATCAAAGTACTTTTGAAAAAGCAAAATGTGATACAAGTGTGAGATATTTAGTAATATTGTATCATGTCGATTAGCTTCAGCTATGTACTGAGGGTTGCCCTTAGTTCCTATATAAAGAAATTTTGCTTATGCATCAGGTTGTTCAGCTACTATTCAATTTGCCTTTTTTCCCCAGACTTTAAAATTTTTATTTTGTATTGGGGTCTAGCCAATTAACAATGTTATGGTAGTTTCAGGTGAACGGTGAAGGGACTCAGCCATGCATATACATGTACCCATCTTCCCCCAAAGCCTCCTCCCACAGTTTCTTTTTTAAATTATTTACCAATAACCTGCTGAATGGCAGTCACTGAGGGCACAACAGTGAACAACCCAGAAGTCCTGGGGCTCACAGTCTGGTAGGAAACCTACAGGAGATCAACATTCTAGAAGACAGACAGCAGGAGCCCTTGGTAATCTCCCCAGGGTGGAGGAAGGAGTGGGGGGGTAGTGGAATGTAACAGAGGAGTAACACCTAATGAATCTTGCTGGGGAGTAGGAATTTTCTAAGTAGAACAAGGACAGGAAGGCATTCCAGGCATTCGATGAATTGCAGAAGGGATATAACAGCGCAGAGCACACCGGAGGTGAAGGCAGGAGGTGGGGATGGGGGAGCCAGGTCACCAGAGGCCCCTGTTGCACCACATCATGGAATCTGGACATTGTCCAGGAGGTGCTGAGAAGCCACTTAACTTGAAATGCAGGGGGGAGTAAACAGTCACGGTTGCAGTTTAAGAATATCATCTGATAGTGCTGAGAATGGAAGAGAAGCCAGGGAAATCATGTTAGGAGGGAATTGCGGTGACCAGTCGGATCATCTCGGAATGCTAAAAAATCAATTACCAGTCCAGGAAAACATGGGTAAAACAAAGCAAAACCTGAAGTCAGCCACTTTGCTCTTTGGTCTCTATGGGAGCAAAAGAGGACTGTCTCAAATGTATTCTTAAGAATGAAAGAACATCAGTCACAATAAGATGCTTCAAAAAAATAATTGTGGGTAGACAGAAAGGAAAAAAGTATAAGAGAAGTTGAGCAGAAGACAGTGATGTGAATCATTGAAACTGGAGAGCTAAGTTAAGCTCCTCAATGAAAGTTAGATGATTACTTGCTCTACTGGATCATGACTCACAGTGTCAGATAAGGCCTGAGAGAGAATTTTGAATGATACACGATGCAAACATAAGATTTGTTGTTCAGTTGCTCAGTCATGTCCAACTCTTTGCGACCCCATGGACTGCAGCATGCCAGGCTTCCCTGTTCTTTGCCATCTCCCGGAGCTTGCTCAAACTCATGTCCATTGAGTCAGTGATGCAATCCAACCATCTCATCCTCTATCATCCCCTTCTCCTACTGGCTTCAATCTTTCCCAGCATCAGGGATACTTATATATATATAAGTAAAGAGAAACTCACAAAGGTGAAGATATTCCCACTAGAATGGCAGCTTCCCGAAGTCAGGGACTACATCTCCTTTGCTGCTGGATCTGTGTCTTATATATAATAATAGTTACTATGGGCAGGAACTAAATTCCCTTTGTGCACTAGCTCATTTAGTTCTCTTAACAGTCCTAGGAGGGAGGGAGGATTAGCATCGTTTCACAGACAGGGAAGATCAGGCCCAGAGAGATTAGGAGGGTCCCTGACGTTGGCCACACCACTCATAAATTACAGAGTGAGGTTGTATTTAAAACCGGGCAGTGTGTGTCTAGAGTCTCCTTTTAACTAGTGTGTAAGCATGTTAAGAGACCTTTACTGGTCTGGAGGAAGGATAATTAGAATTCCTGACATTTTTAAATGATAGACTATTTTAAATGCAACTTTACTAGTTTAAAGTTCCTGTATGTATCTAAGACATGCAACAAATTATAAGTTTTATCACTTGTTTTACTAAAAGATAAAAAAAAAATCCTTTATGTGTAAATGTATGCTTCTAAAAAGTTGGGACTTTTTTTCCTGTAGCTAGAAAAAGTAGTTATAAAGTTTATTTGGAAGAGTAAACATTTAGGAATATATGAGAAAACTCTAAAAATAGAAAAAGAACAGTGGATGTTGGAAGATAGGCCATACTAGATAATAAAACACATCATAAGGCCTCAAAAATTAAAGTGGTGTTTTATCATTTTATTTGTTTAGATTAATAGAAGAAAAAAAGCCAGAATGAGACCAAAATGCATGTGGAAATTTCAAATTTTTTAATTGAAATTTCAAATTTTATAATGATCACATCAAGGAGTTATTTTAAAACTGTTTTGGCATAAGAACTCTATCTTTCCTAAATCTGAAAAGCTACTCCCTATAGTCTTTTCCATCCAATTTATTTATGTGACTCATCTTTATTCAGCAAGTAGCTTAAAGGTAAACTTATCCTAGATTATATCTAAGCAGTTATGAAATCTTCAAAAATCAGGACTCGAATTATCTACACTAAGAATAGAACAGCAACAATGGCTGTGACGAGATGGATAAATGAACAGGGAAGAGGAGTAACCATAAAAGCGAAAGCCCTCTAAGAAAGTGAGGAGTGTTGTCATACCATTTCATCTGCAATCTTATATCTTGGTTTCTGATGTAGAATAAAGACCCCAAGATGGCTCGAGTTGCACTGGAATCTCTGTACAGATTACTTTGGGTTTACATGATCCGAATTAAATGTGAAAGCAACACAGCTACTCAGAGGTAAGGAGCTGGCTTGGGTTTGTGGTAACCCCATCACTAAGTTAATGGTAACCACTTCACTCAGACAATGAAGAGGGTGTTTTGTTTCATTGCTACCCACCCTAACCAAACTAGAAGCTGTTCAAAGCTGACAGCTTCTAAAAGATCTAAGTCCTTTGGACATTTTCAGGCTTTTCTTAGACATTAGCTCAGCAGCCATTACAGAAACCCCAGTCTCTACCGGGATTGCCAAATTCCGTGTCAGGGTTAATTTGCTGCTTTAACAAAGGAAATGGCTATAATTTTCCAGCTGCCCTTCGTTTTCCAGAGAAACTTTTCATAGAGTAATTATGCTAATGGAAAAGAAATGAAGTGGTTTGTTTTCTTTTTTCTGAATTCTCCCTGATACTTAGATAAGATGAAGCAGCTACCATTTTCCCTTAAAGTACTGGAGCTCAGCCAATCTTGCTTGTTTTCTCTCCCCGCCCCCCTTATCTTTCAGCCGTCTTATAACCATCATCACAACACTTTTCCCCAAAGGGTCCCGTGGTGTGGTGCCAAGGGATATGCCTCTCAACATCTTTGTGAAAATCATCCAGTTCATCGCCCAGGTAATGGAGACGCTTCTGGGAGTCTTCTAATTGCCTTTAAGTAGCTACCTCCTTCTTAGGAATTACTAACAGACCAAGAGTCTAAAATAATATCTTACGTGTATAGACTTTTCAGAGTGATTTTGCAAGTGTTTTCACACACAGCTTATTTTTTTGCTTCAAAACAAATTGTGACGTGGTGTGCCAAGTGATTTCAGCATTTGACAAATGGAGGAACTGAGACAGGTTTTAAGTGACTCACCTAAGGTCACAGTGAGTATTAGCAAAAGGGTCTCATGACTCCTCGACTCTGTTTTTTCCTGCTTCTCTGCTCTGGATTCCACAATTCAGGAGGATATTGAGTCTGATATTTGCGGGAAATCAGAAGATGACAGTTACTGAACTTGGATGAGTAAATCATAATGCTCTAACTTTCACCCTGTGAAAAAGAAGAATGTAACATGAACAGTAGCATTTATCAAGCTAATATCAAGCCAAGAACTGTTCTAATACACATACTATTCTACTTAAGAACTGGGTCCAATAATATTAAACATTTAATGTTAGTTTACTATTTAGACCCAGGACTTCTGTTTTTCAAAACATTGTATGTAAATGGTTTTATCCCCACTTTGACTTCTTTGAGATTTATGGAGAAGCATGAAAAGTCATTCATTACAGTCTGTCCTCTGCCATGAGCTAGCATGCATGAGTGCTAGGTCACTTCAGTCATGTCCGACTCGTTATGACCCTGTGGATTGCACCCTGTCAGGCTCCATCTGTCCATGGGATTCTCCAGGCGAGAATACTGGAGTGAGGTGCCATGCCCTTCTCCAGCGGATCTTCTCGACCCAGGACTGAACCCACATCTCCCGCATCTCCTGCGTTGGCAGGCAGGCTCTTTACCACCACCACCACCTAGGAAATCATGAGCCAGCTCTATACCCTAAAGAAGTCTTGGAACATCTTCATTCTAAGTGTCTTTATTTGTAAAATGTGAATAGGAATGCGTGTCCAGTATCTCTCAGAATGTTGTGTGGATAAAGGGAAATAACAAACGTGAAAATACTGTTGAAGTGTAATTGATGTTGACATAAAGACATAAGGTTCTATTGCTACTTTACAGGTAATTTAATATATGATATCTCTGTGTGTTTAGTATAATGAAATGCCTCTGTAATGTTTGTACTTAGGGAAAGGACATTACTCCATTATGGACATTAATTCATCCGCCACTTTGCAGAATTAACAGAACTTTTCTACATTAAGTTATCATGTGGCTGAGAACGTGCTTTGATTATTCTGAAATAGGTTGTATAAAATGAAGATGGCAGGTCTTAGTAGTCACTGTCTCAAATTATTAGAATCTGCCTTAAATGTTCTCATTTAAATGACCTTAATGTGTCATTTGTTGATTATTCATTTCCCTTGCAGGATTGTCTGTTATAAGCCAAAGGATTGGAAATGTTAGATAACAGAAGAAAGCGATCATTTTGTAGGGGTATTTTTAAAACTATGTTTTTAAACTGAGTTTTAAGAAGTTGTAAGCATTTGCAGGACAAGTAGGAGGAGTTTGTAGTGTGTATAAGCCCAGATACTCAGAATGTTTTGGTTTGTCATGTTTTGATTTTCAGTCATTCTGTGTATCAGGGTCTAATTTCATATATTATAGAATGATAGCATCTCCACACACCCCATGAAAACTGAACCAAAGGTTCAGATGGACATGGATTTCCATCAGGGATTCTCTGTGATGCATAAAATGAAGCAGGACCCCTCTTCTTTCAGCAGCCACCTGTTTGGTGCATATGATGAAAACAGGCATTTTCATGTTAAGTGAGTATTTTAACACTTCGTTTTGTTTTCTCTTTTTCACTATAGGAACGTTTAGATTTTGCAATGAAAGAAATAATTTTTGATTTCCTTTGTGTGGGAAAACCAGCAAAAGCTTTCAGTCTCAATCCAGAGGTAAGAATGACCCTTCTGCGTGTCTTCGCTTTGCAATCTTGGGGAGTGGAGTGAAGGCCATCCTCTCCAAAAAGTCTCCTATTGTTTTCTGTCCATGGTATTTGACAAAAATAGTACACCTGGTGGAATTTCAGAAGTAAGATTTTTGGATGAATAGACTTAGAATGATTAAAGGTTGATATATTCTGTTCTTGCAGAAGGAAGTAAACCTTGCTCCAAAAGGTAATCTGTCGCTCTAAGTCTGGTGGTTTATTTTAGAAAAGTCAATACTTATAACTTATTTTGATGCAGATTAGCAAATTGAAGAGTTTTGGGAAGTGATGGAGCAGAGAAGAATCAATGCATGCAATGATAAAATACTAAAATATAGTGAAATTAAATAAGTTAATGTTTGCATATTTGTTTCTGTGGCAGCATCATAGTTCAAGGGCCAGGAAGGTCATGGAAATGAGTGTATAATAGATATGATGTACTTCCTAGAGGGTGGCCAGGGGAGGGGCTGCCTATGCAAATGAAAAGCACACTCAGTTTTGTACCTCGAAAAAGACTGTTGGCCAAGAGAAATATGCCTGGCAAGTGGCCTCTTTGCAGCCTCGTACCTGTGAGATTGTAGAGAACCAGAAGTCAGCAGAGCTGAATTTACTGCTTGCCACCAGCTCTTCAACCTTTAGTAGCTGTAAGACATTGCACACCATAAAAATTTTTTAAAAGATTGTTCCTGTCATCACTGTGATATTGTGTGGCTCCTTCATCATGTCGGTGAGGAAGGAGGCCCAGAGCCCAGAGGCTCAGCACAGGCAGCTGGTTGGCAGCAAAGGGAACCGAGCCTCCTTATATCCTCTTGCTTCCTCTCACAAACCCTGATTGCTCTTCTTGGTGCTGAGGTTGAGCAGCACCTTGAGCCCAACAAGCCCCAAATAGGAGTTTGTCTAGTTTTTAATGACATCACAGGGGTCCACAATGGCTGCTGCCAGAGTCAGGGAGCCAATGAGTGGGGGGCAAAGCCAGTGTAAATTCAGGGCATTTTGGCTGAAATGAGGCCCATGACCCACTGACTAAAGAGTCTTATCTTCCTAGAGACAGTGGTTCCAAGCTTTTCAATGGATAAAGGATAGTCTTTTTTTTTTTTTTTTGACTATGACATACAGCTTAGGTTCCCAACTAGGGATCAGACCCAGGCCCCCTGCCATGAAAGCACAGAGTCCTAAACACTAGACAGCCAGGGAATCCCAGGATAGTCTTTCTAATAAATAGTACTGAACAGTTGGGCAATCACTTGCAACATAATGAACGTCAACCCATAATTTGCCCTGTCAGCAAAAATTAACTCAAAATAAATCATAAGCCTAAATGTGAAATCCTGTATCAGAAATCTTCCAGAAGAAAACAAAATCTTTGTGACATTAAGTAGGCAGAAATTTCTTTGCATACAAAAATTATAAACTACAAAAGAAAAAGTTGATAAATTGACCATCATCAAAATAAAGTATGCACTTTAAAAGATGATGTTTACTGAAGTGTGGAGCCAAAGACTGGGAGAAAATATTTGCAAAACATATATTGACAAACTCTTCTATCCAGAATGTACGAACTGTCATAACTTAATAATACAGTTTTTTGTATGGGCAAAATGAAGAGCCTCTTTATCAAAGAAGAGATACATATGACCGGTAAACCAATAAAAAGATGTTCAACATCGTAAATCGTTAGAGAAATGCAAGTTACAACTAAGGTGAGATGTGCTGAGAAGAATACAGAGCAATTGGAACTTGATACTATTTTAGTGAGAATTCAAAATGGTACGACCACTTTAGAAAAGTTTGGTAATTTCTTATAAGTTTAAACATACACTTCCATTCCAGCACTTCCATTCCAAGGTATTTATCCAAGAGAAATTAAAACCTATGTCCATAAAGGTTTGTATGAATATTTATAGGAGCTTTATTCATGATCACTAAAAACAGGAAAGCCACTCCTGTTCAACAGCTGGTGGATGTCTAAAGAAATTATGAGTCATTAGTACAATGGAGTACTATTCAGCCACAAAAAGGAACAAACTATTGATATTGCAGCAGCACCTCAAAAGCATCCCACTAAGCGAAATAAGCCAGACACAAAAGGTTGTGTCTGTTTGCCTCTGTTTATATCGTATTCTAAAAAAGGCAAAATTATAGACAGAAATTAGACACTGATAGTAAAGTGCTGGGGTTGGAGGAGAGGACTGACTTTAAAGATACACAGAGGAACTTTAGGGGATGATGGAAATACTTTACATCTTGACTGTGATGATGATAGCAGACTATGTTTCTCAAAATTGGAAGAACTCTAGAAAAGTTCATCATATGCCAAGTGTATGTTTAAAAGTAAAAGTACATTTTACTACATGTGAATTATAGCTCAGTAAACTTGACTTCAATAGGAAAACAGTGAAGATTCTTGCCTACAATATATTTGCTAGTAGGAACTTTTCTAGCATTAATTCTCACCATAGCCCTATATGATCAATAGGTATTAGTATTCTCATTCTACAGAAAGGAACCTGAGACTTGGCCTTGAGAAAGTTAAGTAATTTCTTAAGGCCAGACAGATAATTGAAGGAGAGGTATGATACAGAGCTATATAAAACATGATAAGAAATTATTTTTGAAATTAAGTTAAAAATATATTTCTTAAACTATTCCAATTTACTTCTGTCCTTGATACTATTCAGAGGAAAGGAAAACTAAGAGAACTGGCAGGATGGCTCAAAAATTAGATAATCCACTAGCAGATAATGGTTTGATCATTTACGTCAACTCACAGTCATCTTATGGGTACTGCACCTCCTGAACTGAACATTGTATTTCCTCACCCAAATGACTGCTGTGTCTTGAAAAAAATCCACAAGCCTAGAAAACATCTCAGAAAGAACTGCTAAAATAAATGAGGGAACTAATGAATGTTAATATACAGTCAATTTTTTAATTAATACTTTTTCATGTTAGAAAATGGATAGAGAATATTAGTGAAGACCATAAAAATCATAAAATACACGCTGTATTGGGTATGAATGGGCCAGAGAAATGTTTACCACATCCTGGTTAAAATATCCCTACTCCTTGAAGCTTGAATTAATAGTTTAAAACTAGAAGTCAGAGCTTCCCTGATGGCTCAGTGATAAAGAGTCTACCTGCCAATGCAGGAACAGAGAGGTTCAATCCCTGATCTGGGAAGATCTCGCATATCACGGGACAACTAAGCCCATGTTGCACAACTAGAGAGTGGCCTCCACTGGCTACGACTACAGTAAACCTGTGTGCAGTGACAGAGACCCAGTGCAGCCATAAATAAATAAGTCTTTAAAATAAATAATCAGCTTTTGAACTGTGGTGTTGGAGAAGACTCTTCAGAGACCCTTGGACTGCAAGGAGATCCAACCAGCCCATCCTAAAGGAGATCAGTCCTGGGTGTTCATTGGAAGGACTGATGCTGAAGCTGAAACTCCAATACTTGTCCACCTTATGCGAAGAGTTGACTCATTGGAAAAGACCCTGATGCTGGGAGGGATTGGGGGCAGGAGGAGAAGGGGATGACAGGATGAGATGACTGGATGGCATCACTGACTCCATGGACATGAGTCTCAGTAAACTCCGGGAGTTGGTGATGGACAGGGAGGCCTGGCGTGCTGTGATTCATGGGGTCGCAAAGAGTTGGACACGACTGAGCAACTGAACTGAACTGAACTGAACTGAAGTATTACTTCATCTTATAAGTACATGTAATCATGTACTACAGAATGGGTGATCCAGGCAAACTCAACTTGGATATTTAGCTTCCCACTACTAGTTACGTGGTCCTCAGTTTCCTCACCTGAAAAATAAGAATAATCATACCTTCCTTGCATGGCTGTTTTAAAGATGAGAGTTAATGTGCAGTTCTAGATATACATTAAGAACTCAATAAATTGTAATTGGGTTATCAGTGTTACTATTGGTAATTATTTTCTGTGTTAGGGAGTAGTCTACTTAGGGAACTTATTAACTTGATGTGGTTTGAAAATATGAGTGTAAATGTTTACACGTGACTGTTAAAGGAAGAACAGATGTTTTAGTACCTTATGACCTTTTAAGATGATTGCTGCTGGAAGCAACTGTCTTACTGCGTCATCTTTTGGAGCCATTACCTGAGACTGAGGAAGATAAACCGTGTCATCTTTTAGAGTCAATATTACACCTCATCTGAGACTGAGGAAGATAATGACCTGGCCCAGAAGGACATTTCTTCTTATAAGCTTATGTGTTGTTATCAGCAACAGGTTCTATGACTTTGAATTCTTTAAATTTATTTTCAAATTCACCAGCCTTTGTGACTCCAAAGTCTGCAACCTGCAGTTCAGAGCAGACAACTCTTATTTCTGTGATTCACAGTTAGAACTCTTTGTTTTTTTTTTTTCATCCAGTCATTGTGAAGTAACATGTCTCCTTCCAGGAGACGGAAGAGATTTCTGTTGACCTCGGTTTACCCTAATGAAGCAGCTCCAGAGGGTGACCACTTGTCCCTTTGAGGTGCACCCAGGATCCCCCAAAGAGAATGAGTCTGATCATCTCTTAACGTACCTGCAAGCTTGGTGGACATCTTTCCAGTTGTTTCCTTGTGACGCAGCACCAGAAGTGTCAGGAATTTAATTTTACTGTCTTGTTGTTCAGTCACTCAGTTGTGTCCAACTCCTTGAGACCCCATGGATTGCAGCATGCCAGGCTTCTCTGTCCTTCACCATCTCCTGGAACTTGCTCAAACTCATGTCTGTTTATTCTGTCAGATTTGGCCTAAACTCTTGTGCCTTTTAAATGACTTTCCCACTCTGATCTAGATGGCAAGCCATGCTTAACTTCTCTAAAGGACTGCTGGTCTGATTTCACAACAGTAATTGGGTCTTTCTCTTCATCATGAATGTGTTGTCTCTTACAGAGAATGAATATTGGCTTAAGGGCGTTCTTGGTCATAGCCGATAGCTTGCAGCAGAAAGATGGAGAACCTCCCATGCCAGTTACCGGGGCTGTTCTCCCTTCAGGAAACACACTGAGGGTGAAGAAAACATATCTGAGTAAGACACTAACTGAAGAGGAAGCCAAAATGATAGGTGGGTTTCAAAGATGTGTTCACGCTGGGTTTTATTAAGCCTTTAAAATGACCAGTAGATACTCACCCTTAGTGAGATATACGTTTAAAAAATATTCATAAAAGTAGCTGATGAGACATTTCAACATTAATTGTTTTGATTCAGTCTGTGGTTTGTTTTACTGCCCTTTAAACTTTTTGGAACTTCCTGTTAAACATTTTGTTTTTTAAATGTTAAATTTTTATCTAAGTTTGGTCTTTTCAAACTTCTAATGTTGATTATCTGCAGTTTACAGTAAATTTCTAAGATATCTGTGTCCTTTGTAGATAATCCTGTTTATAAAGCAATATAAATGTATTCATTCCTGCATCCATTTTTATGGTTCCTTTTTTTTTTTCCCCCAGTAAAATTAGTTTAATCTGTGTTTTAAACATGCCAAACCCTATATCTGCCAGGGTATATTTTGGGTTTAGCCTACATAAGATTATTTTGTTTTTAATTTAACTATTTTAACCCAAAGAGATAACTTTTTGCATTTGTTTCCTTTTTTACTGAGTTTATGAATTTACAAACATGCTTCAAACTTGTTAAGATAGTTCTTTGATTCCAAAGACCTGGAGGAAACATATGAGGAAACTTTTTTCTTTAAAATATTTATCTTTAGTTATGAAATGGTTAAATGAGTTCAAAAAAATTTAATACATGAGAAATAACCATTAATAATTATTTCATTAAAGTACAAATTTTGAATGCAAAGCGATTTACATTTATATTATATACATAAATATAGAAAATGTATATACATATATGAAATACATATTCTATACACATTTGTCTTCCACTCTGCGGAGAGTGATAAAAATAATATCACTGAAATACATCTTCCTTCATTTAAAAATTTATAATGTGAAGCCATTTTATTACTTTTACTAAAAAAAAATGTTTATTTCAGGGAAATATAATTATATTTATATTCATAATATAAAGTTATTAAAATTCTAACCCCAAATGAGCATTGTCTCTTATTATCTTTTATTCAGATAATCATTCATCATGGTGATTTTTTTTTTTTTTAATACTAAACAGAAACATGAAAATTCCAGCATGGAACTTTGTTTCCTTGTTTATTTTAACTCTTCTGGAAAATATTTCACTTCACTTTGAAGAATTAGATTTCCTATGTGTTAAATTTAAATGATTCTTTGGGTAACACCCAGTACATGCGGGCACTATGTTAAGAGTCCTGCAGATAAGAGATTAGAATTAGAATTAAACTCTGCTAAATAGACTGGTCTAATTAGCAGAATTAGACTCTGCTTGAAGAATTCATTGACTCACAGGAAGTCTTCAATAAAAAATACATCACTGAGGACAAATAAACTGGTAATTCACTCTTTGGTAGATTTAGTCAAATGTGTGACTGTAACGCATATTTTTCAGGCATGTCATTATATTACTCTCAAGTACGGAAAGCTGTGGACAACATTTTAAGGCACCTTGATAAGGAAGTAGGAAGGTGCATGATGCTGACTAATGTCCAGATGTTAAACAAAGAACCTGAAGACATGATCACGTGAGTATAAATGAGGACTGAATTCTCAGGGAAGGGTTAATGAACCAAAGGACACCAGCAGAGATCTTTCTCCTTTAATTTGTATATTGTTCTCACCTTAGAATCAGCTCTAAGAACTGTTGTTGTTCAGTCGTTAAGCCGTGTCTGACTCTGCCACACTGTGGGCTGCAGCACTCCAGGCTTCCCTGTCCTTCACTGTCTCCTGGAGTTTGCTCAAATTCCTGTCATTTGAGTGGGTGATGTCATCCAACCATCTCATCCTCTGCCACCCTCTTCCTTTTGCCTTTAACCTTTCCCAGCATCAGAGTCTTTTCCAGGGAGTCAGCTCTTCGAATCAGGTGGCCAAAGTATTGGAGCTTCAACTTTAGCATCAATCCTTCCAAGGAATATATGAATATTCAGGATTGATTTCCTTTAAAGAAGTGTTAGGGATATTAAAAACATAGTTTGATAATATTTGGCTAACTGTAAAAGTAAAGTCAAACCCAAGATTGATCTTTTTTTGGCTGTGTTTCAAGTATCATTAGGCCAGTAAGTTAGAAAATGGGCCGCCCAAGACTTTCTCTGGTCCACAATTTTCAGAAGTGATGTTTTGCTCCCAAGCCCATGTGCAATAGCAACACCACCAGTTTACAGTCATACCATCTTTAAGAATCACAAGTTCACTTGTTCCTAGTGAGTATTCCTGAAATGTGAGAGTTAAACCTGCTTAATATTCTCTATGTAACCATGTCATAGAAATACTGGATTTTGAGAATGTATTTGTAGCTTAAAATGTAGAAATCAGATGTTCTTAGCCAAAATCTGAGATCTAGATTTGTAATTAGTGCTCTTCATTAGAAACTCACACCATTTGTATTTGCTACCTTTGATTGCTTATGGCAGAAACATGGATTTGGTTGTGACTTTTCATTTTAAGAAAGTTTGGACTTTCTTGAACTGTGAATTAAATTATATTTGGCACCTGTGGCATAAATTTCTAAAAATATAATTAGAAAAATTTTCTTTGTCACTTAGCATGTTTGCTCAGTCGTGTCCAAATTTTTGCGACCCTCTGGACTGTAGCCTGCCAACCTCCTCTGTCCATGGACTTCTCCAGGCAAGAATACTGGAGTGGGTTGCCATTTCCTACCCCAGGGGAACTTCCTGACCCAAGGATCAAACTCTCATCTCCTGAGGCTTCTATGTTGGCAGGCTGATTCTTAGCATATCCAGTTCTAAATATCACCATTAGCAGGAAGGTTGTTACCTATGTAGGAAAGTTCATGTTATCAATGTGTATTAACGTTAGTATTTTAAAAGCAAAGTACAGTGAAACAAAACATGATAAAATAAAGTTAAAAATACAGAATTATTTTTAATGCATATTTAGCAGTATGGCAAGTTAAAATGAAAACCTCCTCTTAAAGAGCTCCACTTAAAATCTGTAGCCATTCCTTGATTCAGGGTGATTTCTTTCAGAGTTTCCCAATGTCAGCACAAATATATATTTTTTGATTAAAAATGGATTATACAATGTGTATTTTCCTGTAGCTTGCCAATCATTTGATTGAAATGATATGGAGTGCATGTTGCTGTAGACTTTTCAACCGAAATGATAGCAGAATTGATAGTGACCAAAGTTAATAACATTGAATATCTTGTCTACAGTTCTAGTACTTATCTTACAAATTGCCAGATTGTCCATAAACCTTTAACTTCCTTATTATGCACTCTTTGAATATGTTTAAGCAATTTTCAATTGATAATGTAGAAGATACAAGAAGTGCTTTTAAAACTTCTTCCATATAGTCGTTTCCTTTGAAAACAGTCAACAAATGAAAGATGTTTGAAAGAAAACTTTGAGGGACTTCTCTGGCGGTCCAGTGGTTAGGACTCCATGCTTTCACTGCTAGGGACATGAGTTTCATCCCTGGTTGGGAAACTTAAGATCCTGCAAGTCATGTGGTGCAGCCAAAACAATAATAATAATGATAAATAAAGAAAAACTATGTTTGTGATGCAGAGGTCATAAAACAGGTCAGGACTAAAACAATATATTCAAAACCTTAAAAGGGTACAGGTTTAAATGTAAGTGTAAACATTTCATTTGTATTTTAATAATACCTCAAACCTTTTCTAAGGTGATTCTTTACTTTTTCCTAGTCAACCATCTTAAGACCCTCAAATTGGGCTAGAAAGAATTTTTGTGCTAGGCTTTAAAGCAGACCCTTGAGTGGAAAATATTTCATGGCTGCATTTCTAAAAAAACAAGGAGAAACATTAGAGAATCATGTAAGTATTTAGGGAAAGAGAGTTGAGGTCCACACCATGCTAATGGAAACGGTTACTGGAGTTGGTAATTGAGGTTGATCCAGGCCTTGCATAGGGTGTGAACTTGAACATGAAGCATTCTGTGTTGCTGTTTCCATTTCTCATCCCTCTTGTGCTTTATGCTGGCAAAAATATTAATAATGGTAAATACAATAATATGATTGTTAATTATATGATGTCTGTTAATAAATACTATGTTATTTGGGGCTTCCCAGGTGGCACAGGTGGTAAAAAAAAAAAAAAAAAACCCACCTGCCAATGCAGGGCACACAAGAGACACAGGTTCGATCCCCAGGTTTGGAGGATCCCCCTGGAGTAGGAAATGGCAACCCACTCCAGTATTCTTGCCTGGAGAATCCCATGGACAGAGGAGCCTGGCAGGCTACAGTCGCATGGGGCCACAAAGGGTCAGACTTGACTCAACACACACACATGTTATTTGGGGGACTCATCCACCTCGTATAAAAGCCAAGGGGGTGAGGAATGCAGTAAAAGGAAGCCAGGCACCACTGAGAGTTTCTAATCTGGGCTCACTTTATCAGCTGGGAATTCTGTCTGGCAGAATTTGTCATACACTTCAGGCCAGGCAGGGTCAATCTGTTTTCCGACAGATAGGAAAGTAATCCCAGGTGTTTAAAACATCTGGAGAGCATGTCAGGAGAACTATTGAAATGACTCTGTGTCACACACGAGCACTCACATCAGTCACCAGGCTCTAACTCTGTCCAGCCGTCACAGATATCATTTGAAGTCTGCTCCTTCCTTCAGTTGATTGGAGACCACTCTGCAGAGTCTGTGTACATCCCCCACAAAATGACTATGGAAAAAGAGAAAATAATCTTATGACTTCCCACAAAAACAAAGTAGTTTAGAAATGACAGATGTCTTATTTTTCACATAAATAGTTTTATATTCATTCCTAACAAAGTTACAAACACATAGTAAAAAGTAGTCACAGAGCAAAATTGCTGTCCGATTATCCTCTTTAGCTTACAGAGAGCATGGATTCTGCTCGTTACATTTCTCTTCTGACACAGAATAGAATATACTGTTCCAGGAAAAAATTGCTTCTGTGCTACTTTGTATTTTCATTATTGTGTCCTAGGACTATGTTAATTTGATGCTAATTTTACATTTATTCTCAGAGGAGTAAGTCAGAATTTAAATATGCTGTTTTATTTTATCACTTAAGTTATTTGAAAGATTTGATGTGTAACTGAGTTTTCCCATAAAGGTTATTGATAAAATATGTGGTTAAGAATCAGTTACCTACTTAAACTAGTAAAACTTTAAATAATTTATCACCAAATTTATATTTTCCCTTCAGATTTTACAGCAGAATATAGAAAGCCTTGTTCTTTGTTTAGTCACTCAGTCATGTCCAACTCTTTTGTGACCCCATGAACTGTAGCCCGCCAGGCTCCTCAGTCCATGGGATTCTCCAGGCAAGAATACTGGAGTGGGTTGCATTTCCTTCCCCAGGAATCTTTCCAACCCACGGATCGAACCTGAGTTTCTTGCGTGTCCTGCATTGGCAGGGAGATTCTTTACTGCTGAGCCACCAGGGAAGCCCCGTAGAAAACATCAATTAGCTTAGAAAGAGGAAATCTCCATAGAGGTCAGGACCATCAGTATAATTTTAACAATCAAAAATGGGTGCACAATTATAAACATTTCAGGATTTTACTCGACAATATGAAAGACTTATTTTTGGATGCACTAAAAAAAATAGCAAAAATCAGCAGTGGGGACTCTAAGAGAAGAAGCATAACTCATTAGAGAGAGACGCTTTCGGATTTCATGTTTGTTAGAGGCACCATTCCTTGTATATATTAAAATCCTATGTTTTCAGTGCTGAATGTAGGAGTGACTATAATACATTTCTTACATGCTGATGCATTTAGGCATTTTAGTAAATTCAGTATTTTTATTGCAGCCCACAGGGACCAAAACCTACAGAAAGCCACTGAATGGAAAGATATATGATAGAATGCTTCTGCTACTGGCATTTTCCTCTTCAGATATTTACCTCTGTCCAACATTTACATGTTCATAAGTTCTCTTAGAACTGGCCAAGCTATAAAGGGCATAAATATTAAGAATAACATGGAATTTTAATTTTAATGCTTTTTTGAAGCTAGCTGATGTTTGCTAAAACAAAAAATTTTAATTAAAAATGTATTATTGAGAATTCACAAACTAAATAAGTATAAAAGGAATTTTTAAAATTAAACTATCAAAGGATAGCTTTTGTGAGTTTCTATCATTTATACTTTTGAGGCTATTAAAGCTTAAAAGAGCGCTAAAATAGTTTTGTTTTTAAAAAATAATATGGAGCAGACACCAGGCGGTGATTCAGAAGGCCTTGATTCTAGTCTTTGTTTACATATTTGACCAATTTTTAAAAATGTTTTCACAACCTTTGACTTATGTTTAAACTTTGTCTTCACATTCCAGGGGTGAAAGAAAGCCAAAAATAGATCTTTTCAGGACCTGTGTTGCTGCTATTCCTCGACTGCTTCCTGATGGGATGTCAAAACTTGAACTTATTGACCTGCTGGCGAGGTAGGTGAGGACTGTGGTGGGCATTATTTGACCAAAATTGATTTTAATCCTTTGTCATGATTCCTAAAAGAATGATCATTAAAAAATGGACATTTAGTAATTCTCTGTACTGTCTAGCATGCCCAGGAAGAGTAAAGAAATGTTTTTGGTTTGGGTTTTTTTTTTTTAATTCCCATGCTCAAGAGGTTTAAAATACCATATAGAAGCAAAGACATAAGCACATAAGGTAAGTAGTAATCTGAAGCCTGAACTTCTGCAAATTAATGGCACACAAAATATGTGATACCTGACATCAGAGGGTAGGAGGATTACCGTGGTCTGGGGATGTCAGCAGGTGATTCCTAGAAGATGGTGGAACTTGAGCTGCCCTTGAAGGAAAGACAGAATCAGAAATGCAGAAGGAGTGACGTGAGGACAAGGACAGAGGCGGGACCAGGATATGAGATGAATCTGACCAGTAAAAAGTTCATTCAGGATCTGATTCTCAGTCTGAGACCCACACCCCTGGAGGGCCAAGAAACAGGGATCCCGCGCTAAGTTTTGTACTTCAGAAAGCTTCCAAAATCCGTACATTTATCCCTCACCATCCTCCATAAGAATGCACAGTCCAGCTTGAACCTCAGGTTAATTTGCTTTGAATGAAATGATATTATTGTAGTTAAGTAAGCTTGATTTTTCTCATGTTGATCTGAAGTTCTGGTTGACAGTTACACATGTCTTTAATTTAAAAATCATAAGTTACTTATAACCTGAATATATTTGGAAGGCAAAATCATTAGAAACAGGGTATGTGGAGAGGGTGGAAGAAAGTAGAAAAAAAATCATCATGTTTTGAAATAGAGAAGAAAAAGGAGTTTGGAAACCCCATGATAAAAAGAAATAGAAATAAGACTGGAGAGACTTATTTTCAACTAATCTTTACTACTAGCTGAGGTGTTTGGACTTGTGGAGAATAACATGATAAAAGAAAGTGTCATTTCCAGCTGGTTAATCTGATTAACGGTGGAAAGCCCAGAGAAGGATAACAGATATTGATGCTGATTGGATTAAAGATGTATTATGCATAACCTTATTTATCCACGGGGCTTCCCTGATGGCTCAGATGGCAAACAGTCTGCCTACAATGTGGGAGACCCAGGCTCAATCCCTGGGTTGGGAAGAACCCCTGGACAAGGGAATGGCAACCCACTCCAGTATTCTTGCCTGGCAAATCCCATGGACAGAGGAGCCTGGCGGGCTGTAGTCCATGGGGTTGCAAAGAGTCAGACACGACGGAGCAGCTAAGCACGTAGGCACAGAGGTTGGATTCCCAGTGAATGATGAACGTGGTGATTTGGAGGTGGGAGGAGCCAAGGAAGAAAGAGACCAAGATACCGTAAAGGACCATCCAGGCTAATGAGGAGTCTCTCCCAGAGTGATGGCAAAGACTGACAGTAAAGAAAAGCTGTGAGACAAGTGCCAAAGTCACCCCAAACTGCAGAGGCGCAGCCTGTCCATTTGCAACAGACAGCAGTGGGGAGGGTGGGGAGACCAGAAGACCAGTGTTACTATTTCCGCAAAAGAGAGGTGCTGAGCGAGAGGGCTTCAGGGGCAGTGTGGAATCAGGGGACAAAAGACTGCTCTCCATGGCCACTCAGGTTCCACTGAACCTATGTCTGACTCTTTGTGACCCCGTGGACTGTAGCCTGCCAGGCTCCTCTGTCCTTGGAATTTTCCAGGCAAGAGAATGAGGGGCCAGCATCTTGAAAGTTTTGGGGGAGGTGCCCCGAAATGGGAGCAATACTGATTCCCTTGGGAAATCTTGAATTTTGCTTCTCTGCTTTGTCATTTGACTAGCCAAGTGATCTAGACAACAGTATTTAACCCCTCAGCCTGTCTTTTCTCACAGGCCTGTTGAGAGGACTGTAAGACAGAAGACCTGGCAGCACTTGGTTAATCTGAAAGAAAATGTCAACAGGGAAAAGACAGTTATCAGTTAAAGTGAAATAGAAGCAAAGTTCACTTATTTCAGTGACTTTCTAATTGGTGATGATTATGTAACTAAGCCCTTTGACATGCTAAGTTTTTAAATGTCATGCAGCCTTTTGGTAACACCTCTAGTGCTCTTTTGCTGTAAATCTGAGTGGAAGACTCTTACCTCTGGAATCACCTTGATAGCCCTGTCCAGTGGCGCCTGGGTCTGCAGACCCTCTGTGCCTGGCATGTCAGGAGGGAATTCTGTCGGATGTGGTTGGAATGGCAATGCTATTTATAGTGTATCGTGTTTATTATTGTGTACATTCTTACAAAGCCCAAAGCAATGGGTCCTGTTTTTATGAGCGGAAAGAACAAATAAATATTCTTGAGAGTTCAAGTCTCAGGGCAAAGTTGAGAAGATGACTGGACTTATATGGGAAGCCTGTGAAGAGGCCTTTTTCATAAGCTTCAGAAGAAGCTGGAGGCCATTCTCTCAGGGGAAGGATAACTCAGAGAGCTGGCCCTCACACTGGGTCCATTAACCTGTGAGAAAACGGTCTCCTTCAGCTCTCAAGAAGGTCACAGGACAGAAGTGAAGGAGCTGAAGAGCAGTTAATGTGAGTTCCAAGCCTTCCCTCACTTTATTCCCCTACAATCCAGTCACATTTGCATTCAGTTGATTTCTGACATGGTCTCGTCAAAAAGGTGTGAGCCCTTTTAATTCAGACAGTCTCGCGGTCACATCCATGGTACATTTTTACCGGAGAAAAACTTGGTTTGCTTTATAATCGGCAAAATAAAACCAACTTTCATGCAGGCTCTGCTGCCTCTCACAGCTCAGTTCCCTGAATGAGTGTTGACTGAATATATATACTGATAAGGCCTGAAAGTTGTGTTAGGTTTTATTGGGGGCAAAGTAAGGGCTGTAGCCTGGGAGACAGCATTTCAGATAGCTCTGAGAAACTGCTCCAAAGAGGTCAGGGGAAGGCCAAGAATATATGTGATTTCGGTGAAGGGGAAATACGTGAAATCAAGCATATATTTTTTGCAGAAGGTTTTTGCTACTCTCCTGAAGGCAGCTGCTATTCATGAGGAGCACATGTCACCATGATGGATTCTCGTGCTTTTCCAGATATGAGGAGATATAAGAATTAGACTCATAAAATCTTCTCCTGAAAATATCTTACTGTCTGAAGGCCTGCTCTGCCAGTTTTTCCCAGAGCACACTGTGCCTCATTCCTGATCTCCATCCTGAGCTCCTTTCAGAATGTGTTGAAGGTCAGCAGCTGCAATGGCTCATAATTTGATCTTTGTAGAGGTAGATGGCAAGTGTCAGTCTTTAGTGACAGGAGTTTCAAGGATTTGTCCTCCAGAGGCTCCCTTCCCAGCAGTTCAAGGCAAAGTGAAAAGTCAAAGTGTTAGTTGCTCAGTCGTGTCCGACTCTTTGCAACTCCATGGGCTGTGGCCCGCCAGGCTCCTCTGTCCGTGAAATTCTCCAGGCCAGAATACTGGAATGGGTAGCCTTTCCTTTCTCCAGGGGATCTTCCCAACTTAGGGATCAAACTCGGGTCTCCTGCATTGCAGGTGGATTCTTTACTGTCTGAGCTACAAGAAAAGAAGAGGGGGCTTACTCTTCTCCTTGGCAATTGCCATCTTTTTTCTCTTTCACCTCCGGAATGTTGCCTGCTCTGCCCTTGACAACAGGAAGGACCTGTCACCCAACAGTCCACAGGCTCCTTTGTCACTTCCTGTTGTAGCACTCTAGTTGCATTCAGGGTTTGCTGACCCTCCTTTCAAAAATATGAAATAGGCTTGTGAGAATTAAACAATGCATACAAATCACTTAACATCAGGGCCAGAACACAGTAAGCTCTGAGCAAATGTTAGTTATTATTTTTAGGTATCTTTAAATCTGAATAACATACTATGCCACGATGTACAGTGCAGTTTCAAATACATGATGTTAGGAAAGTGGGCAAACATTCATTCCTATTTTCAGACAAGGAGCTTGAATTTCAGAAGAGTAAAAGTCAGTTGCTCAAATTTATAGAGTTTTCCTGAAATGGAATGGAAGTGACAGATGTCATTGGTTTTATGCAAAATGACAAACACATTTTATGCAGTGTTTCTTTTCAGTTGGTATAACTTTGAGGTCATGCATTCACAGTTCCACAATTTTTGGTGGTATCCGAAAAATAATTTACCATTCATTGTTGGTTCTTTAGCCTGTGTGTATATAGCAGAGGGTGGCTGTTTTGAGTAGCCAGGTGAGAACTATAGACTGAATCACATACTGCCTCAATAAACCACTTAATCATTTTTTTTTACTTTATAATTTTATCTTACTAATTTTTTAACTTTTTATTTTGTACCGGGGTATTGCCAATTATGGCAACTCACTCCAGTATTCTTGCCTGGGAAATCCCATGGACAGAGGAGCCTGGCAGGCTGCAGTCTATGGGATCGCAAAGAGTCAGACATGACTTGGCAACTAAACAATATAGCCAATAAACAATGTTTGTGACAGTTTCAGATGAACAGCGAAGAGACTCAGCCACACATTACATGTATTATACATGTCTCCATTCTCCCTCGAGCCCCCCTCCCATACAGGCTGCCACATAACATTGACCAGAGTTCCCAGGCCTACACAGTAGGTCCTTGTTAGACCACTTCATCTTATTTCTGCATTTTAATTGAGATGTAGTTCAAAGCACTGTAAATAGTGGAAGCTCGTTCCCTTAACACCTTAGGAAATTTCCACTGCTTCTGGTGTGAACATTGCAGAGGTTAACAGTCCACTTGTCGGCACGTGTCGCTCCTCTTAGAAACCCTTGTCTTTCTCTGGGCTTTCCCTTCACAACCAGTTCTTCCCCTTCTGCCCTTGGGGATGTTGTAGACCAGCTTGTCCCTCACATGCCTGATAACCTTTGGTCAGTCCTGCCAGAGTTGAAAGGAGGCTGTCTTTCCTAATGGAGCTTTTCTTCTGGGTGTAGTTTGTGAATTTGTAATCACTCCCAGTGCACCGCCAGCAGCAAAACTCTTCAAAGCGACTGAGCCTACTCCACCTGAAGTGGAGCTCACCTTTATGGAAGTATTTTTGGTTCAGTCGTTTGTCTGGTCTGACCAATGAAGAAGGTGACCTTGCTCAGGCTCTGGGGTTTCCCCACTTTACCCACATCCTTACTCAGCGTAAGTGCCCCAGTGCTCATACTACGCCCCTGGCCCGGATCACTCCAGGCAGGGCCTCGGGACCATTGGCCGTGGCCACCTGTTGAATCAGGACACACTGGTCCCTGTACCCCATGCCAGCTGCCAATGGAGAGGGGCACAAGGGGATGACACATGCAATTGACGTTGGCAGTAGCGGTTTTTTGGGTTTCTTGTGTCATGGTGGAGTCCTTTCAAGCCCTGTCGGTGGTCTTGTGTGGAACCATATACCCGTGACCCCATTTTTGGCTCCTGGAAACCAGATCAGCTTCTTAGAAATTTTCCCTCAGGTCCCCCAAGCTGGTCAGACTTCCTGAGTTGCCTTCTCTAAACATCTCTCTTCTCTCTCAGTTGCAGCCTCCGGATTCTCACAGGACTGTCATTTATTGTAATCACAGGTGTTTATGTTACAGGCAAGAACCCGTCCTTTTCTGGTTTCTCAGTGGGATGGCCCTGCCGGGGTTTGGGGCGCCCTTTCCTCAGCCGCTCCTCACTCACTGGACCAGGAGGCTGCAAGTAGGTCGGCCAGCACCACACAGCCTTCCGGCACTTCCTGCATCCTCGGGATGGCTGAGCATCTTTCTCGTTTACCTCTGAGTCTTCTTTTCCTTTTGAGTTAGCTAAAATCTTTTCCCCACTTTCTCTTTTATAATATTCAATCCCATGTGCTTCACAAGATGATGCTGTGATTATCTGGTTAAAAATCTAACAGAAGTGAAAATGAGAAAGTTCTGGGTGGAAGCAGCTGCAGTTGTTTGTGATCACACAGCTCCATACTCAGACTCTCCAAGGAACGGCATGGGGTGCGGGGGTGGGGGGACCCCAACCCTTCTCGCAACTTCTTCCTGTTCTCTCTCACCTACTGCCACTCAGTCTTGCCTTGATACGTTATTTTCACCCCATCTCAGTTCCGTGACACTGGACCTTTTTCTTCCACAAACATTCCACTTCTGTTATCAACTGGGCCTTTTATTCCCAAAGCTCTCTCCCCTCCCTGGTCCTGTCTGTTCGTACTCCAGGAACGTTTTTGAGTGTTTTCACCAGTCAAGCATGTGAATACCGTTATTTCAAGAGCAGTGGCCACCAAAAATAGCAAGGGCTGCACCAACTTCAGGCTCTCAGAGTCCTTATTATGATCCCACACTGTCAGTTTAAAGTGAAGACAGATTCCAGATTGCAAATTGTGAATGATGACAAAGTGAGATGAAGAGTAGAGTGAGTCTCATGGGAAATCAGAAAGTACTGGAACTTCTTAAAAGGTTCATCTAAATGGACCATGCCGTGGCTTTTTTCTTGACTTTGACTCTAAAGAAAGGTGCTTACCTGATTTCTTACGTATAATAAAATAGCACAAACTGGGTGGTTTCTATAACAGAAATGGATTGAAATACAAAGGAAGTTTGTAATGTCCTGCCTTAGTCCCTAATTAGAAGCCCCAGGTTTAAGACCTCTGTGTGTTCTTTTAGCAACTGTGATCTGCTTGATAATTGCACACTTAATAGCAAGTCTGCCCTAAAGAATTAGCTTTTCCTTCTCAGCATCTTTGTAGAACTTGACTTGCTTTTAGAACAGAAAATACATCTTTCCTTCTTATGGATGAGCTCTCACCTGGTTATCTGGTCAAATTTGGACCAATTTGTGTACTTCATGTTCTAAAGCAGCGGTCCCCAATTTTTTTGGCACCAGGGATCAGTTTCATGGAAGACAGTTTTTCCACAGACGAGGCAGTGGGCAGGGGGTGGTTTCAGGATGAATCAAGCTCATTACATGTATTTATTTCTATCATTATTACATCAGCACCACCTCAGATCAATAGGCATTAGATCCTGGAAGTTGGGAACCCCTGCTCTAGAGAATAAGATGGGTATTCCATATCAAGTTTTTGAAATACTCTCTATTCAAAAATATGTAACTGTCCCAGACCTGTTTCGTGGAGAAAGCTTTGGACTAAAAATGAGAAGTCCTGAGCTGGAATCCCGGACTTTGCGAAAGTTCCTTAACCACTCTGGTTCACAATTTCTTTTTCTATTGGTTGAGGATATTATGTTCTACCTAAAGGTGGCTGTTGACTCAGCCACCTTCTTATTGAACACTCAACACTTCCAGGCTGCTGAGCCCTGAAAATTCTATATCCTAGGTATCTTCACTCTCCATCTCTCCCTTCCTCGCATCTTTTCTTCCTTGGGTCAGGCCCCCACCACCTGGTGCCTGAGTCACTCATGTAATGACCTCCCAGATGGTCTCTGCCCTCAGTCTTGTGACTTCTTCAAGGCACCCTCCGTATTCCTGCCTGATTTTTTTTTTCTCAGATGTGAGCCTCATCCTGTTCCTTCCCCCTGTAACTTTCAGAATCAGTTCATTTTCTTCCAGTAATAATAGCTCACACATACCAGGTGCTCACATGTACTCCGTGCGTGGTGCGGTGCTCAACACTGTGTGTGGATCCTCTCAGAGAAGCTCACAGCAGGCTTATGAGATACAAGTTCAGCTGTTATCCCAATCTTCCGATTGAGTCTCAGACGCTGAGAGGTTCAGCAACTAGCACGTGGTCACATAGCTGTGCATGACGGAGGCAAGACAGTGATCAGGTGTTCTTTTTCCAGAGTGCACACGCTTAACCTCTTAGTGCTATGTCATCTCCTTGGGTGGCCCACAGACCCTCTACCGAACCGCCCCTGTTCCCTCTCCAGGCCTGTCTCACGCCTTGCTCTAGCTAACACTCTACCTAGTAAACACAGCCAGTCTAAGGGCTGAATCTTAGAAGGGCCTCAAAAATGTGTGTGTATTAAGTAATTGAATGAGTAAATCTATAAAGCGTGATGTTAGCTCTAATGCCACATACCAATGTTGAGATTTAATATTATTGTATTCTAGCTTAAATCGCAAATACACGGTTATTTTTCAGTTGACAAACTCAAGATTTCTGAACTTTGGCATTATCAGCATTTTATTTTACATGAATTTTGATAGAAGCTTGCTTTCTTTTAATCAAAACACAGAAACTATCCTTATGCCATTCAGTGGGTGAATATTAAACTATGATATAGCCATAACATGGAATACTGATCATAGAATAAGCTGTTGAATATCAGCATTTTAGGCCAGATAATTCATTGTCATAGGCATTGTCCTGTGCATTGTAGAGTGTTTAGCAGCATCCTTGGCTTCTACCTCTACACAGATACCAGGAGCACCCTCCCAAGTTGTGACAACCAGTAATATCTCTAGTCACTGCCAAAAATCCCTTGGTTGAGGCAAAACCAGTTGAGGATAACTGACCTAACTTTTAATTGTTCATTTTCACTCCACTTCTGGATGAGTCCCTTAGTTTCTCCAGTACCATCTTGAAGAGTGGTAAGCTTTGATACTATTATAGCTTATTTTATAGTCAGTAATATATTAAAAAGTATGTACAGCTAAATGCAACATGGTACCTTGGATTGCATTCTGAAACAGGAAGGACATTAATGGAAAACTGGTGAAATCTGAATAAAATCTGTATTTTAGTTAATAGCATCAAACCAATGTTAACATCTTAGTTCTAATCAACTGCCATGGTTACATAAGATGTTACCATTAGGGGAACTGAGTGAAAACTGTCATACTATATTAGGTGAGGGTAACCCATTTTGAGACACAGATAAAGCAGAGCCTTACATGTGTTCCTTTATAGCTATAGAAGAAAAACTAGTAAATGACGTCATTGTCTTTATTCATCTTACAGGCTCTCTATTCATATGGATGATGAACTGCGACATATTGCCCAAAATTCTCTTCAGGGTTTACTTGTTGACTTCTCAGACTGGAGGGAAGATGTCCTATTTGGCTTTACCAACTTCCTGCTTCGGGAAGTAAATGACATGCATCACACACTCCTTGATTCGTCCCTCAAGCTCCTGCTCCAGCTGCTCACCCAGTGGAAACTGGTCATACAAACACAAGGAAAAGTCTACGAACAGGGTAACAAAATCAGAAATGCAGAGGTAATTTTCACCCTCTTCCCATTAATTGATGTTCTTTTACAGAGTACATATATATATAAGTGGCAGCCCAAAGAACCTTCAGGGTTCTTATTTTCAGCTACCTAGGAACTTTCTTTCAAGGGGTGACCCTGAGTTTTTCCATCTGATTAAACTGTGACCAATAAACTCAGGGCATGATTATGTCACATCAGGTTAGACTTATTAACAAGGCATTTAGAAAGTAGAAATTGTTTTCTTTCAGAGAATTAGGTTTCAAAAACTGTTTGTAAGAACAGATGACCATAGGGAAGAGATAATAGAGGTGAATGTGGATCTAGATATAGATCTGGAGATGAATCTAGGTATGGATATGTATCTAGATATGCATATAGATCTAGAGCTGAATATGGATATGAATTAGGACTTAGAACTGGATATGAATGTGTGTACGGGTCTAGATATAGATATGAATCTAGAGCAGATATGGATATAGATATTGGTATGAGTCTAAGGCATATGAATATAGAGGTGGAGTGGATTATAGAGGTAGATATGAATATGAATCTAGAGCAGATATGGGTATGAGTCTAAGGCATATGAATATGAGTATAAATATGGAGTTGGATGTGCATTATAGAGGTTGACGTGGATATGAATCTAGAGCAGATACGGGTATAGATATGAATATGGATATAGGGTTAAATGTGGATATATAAAAGTTAGCTGCCCACCAGTTTCTTTTGTCCCTAGTCAGCCACAAATTAGTTGCTTTCTCCACTATCCAGAGAAGAAAGTAGTCTTGTGGTTTCTTTATTCTTTCATGCCTCAAACCTGAATGGTAAAAAAATAATGATAACATTTTGAAGAGCATTCCTCATTTACACTGAGGAAGAGTATAATCAGAGGAGAACCCAGGCAGCATAACTTGGCATTGGCAATGAGCCCAGAGAGGAACTGTCTGGCTGCAGAAGAGCTTAACTGAGGGTCTGAGGAATGTCAAGGCTGAGGAAGTATGAGAATATTTAGATCCCAGATGGGCTGACCTCAGAGAGGAGTTTCAGGGCATTTCTCCTTCCTTGTATCCTACACTCACCAAAAGATGACAAGGAGGAAAACAAGGGTTACGTATGCTTATAAAAGGAAGCTTGAAATGAAGGCGGAATCTGCCCCCTTGTCTGTTTGCTCTTGTTTTAGACTCACTTGGTTTGGGAACTTTCAGAACTCTTCTCATTAACGTGCAAAACCCAGATTAAAAACTAACATGAAAACAGATCACCAAATCTGATTAGAAAGTCAGCGTTTGAAACTTCAATTTAATAGTAACTAAAATAGAGAATTCACTATAGAGAATTTAAGTAAAACCAAATTAGGTCACTTTAAACATATAGGGTCATCTCAAATGGTGTGGATGGAAGCGAGTTTTATTCTTACTAATAGACTTTGAAAAGGTATTCCTTTTTAGAACTACCAAAGGGTTGATGGTATTCCAAAGTTAGTAAGTAGTCTAAAAACAAAAAGGGGTCTGTGATATTTCATGAATAATAATGAATTCATAGACATGTCTGGTTCTAAGCCAGTGTAATTTATGTTAGTATTACAAGGTCAGATATGCCAGACGTACATAGAAGAATGGCGACTTCTTCCACTGTTGTTTTCCTGAACATAGAATTTTTTTTTCATTGCACGACAGCTAATTGCCAATGGCTCCAGCCATCGAATCCAGTCGGAGCGAGGTCCCCACTGCAGTGTACTCCATGCTGTGGAAGGTTTTGCCCTGGTTTTACTCTGCAGTTTCCAGGTGGCCACACGCAAACTGTCTGTTTTAATACTCAAGGAAATTCGAGCTTTATTTGTCGCTCTGGGTCAGCCTGAGGTATGGACTGTTTTTCTGAATTTTCCAATTCATATCTTTCAACAGTTTCAAAGTTTAAAAACTGTAAAGAATGCATTACTATTTTATGTACTTTCATGTCACATGATGTCAACAAGTAATTTTTGAAAGAGGATAGATTTTTAATTGTGAAATCGTACTCTTGATCTGCAGGAACTAAGTTATATATTCTGTGAGCAACAGAATAGACCATTCCTGATTTTCTATGAGATAGTGCTTTGGGAAGAAGTGAATCTTAGGATTCAGTAACAGAACATTTTCTTTCATAATGTTCAGTGTACATAGAATTAAGAAGTTGTTATTACATTTATAGTAGAGAATGAACTTGAGAAAACAATGCATTCCATTTAGAATGAGCAAAGTATCAAACATTCTAGCTTACTGAAAGTTGTTTAATCACAATAGTGGTACAAAAATGGCATCACAAGAAAACATGTCCTCTTGAGACAAGAGAAATGAGCTGATTAATTAATTAATTAATGATTGTCACCAGCTATTCTTCTGCACTTGATCAAGTGCTCTATTCCCTTGTTTAGGTTAAGGGCTAAGGTTAAGGTTCATTGCCTGTCGGCACACGTGGCCAAACCCTATCCATAAGTTGGTGAAAGAAGGACATACTTCACATGCTTATTTAGAAAAATGCTACTTTCCATTTTCTTGTTTTTAATCACTAATCTTGGTCTTATGATCCTCAAAATGATCATTGTCTTTACAAAATATTTTCAGTGTATCCCAGTTCTTTCTGTTCACATTTCTACCGCAAGCTTTCTGATGTGTTTTAGGACATCTTTGGGATCTAGTGAACGGATTTTGATAAACCTTCATTAAGTCTCTATAGTAATAATGATAATTATTATTGTGAGTCTAATAATTACCTGCGAATAACCTCAGGTATAACCTCACAAGAACCTGAGAATCAATACTGTGTTTGTTCCCATCGCACAGATTCTTAGAGTGAGGTTTAGGGAGGTTAAATGCCTATTCCTAAAATCAACAGCTAGGATGTGGCAGAGCTAGAATTGAAAACCATATTTATAAATGCCTCTAAAGCCCAGGTTCTTTGCTACTTCAGCAAGCTTTGTTAAGTATGCTTCTCATATGGTACTTTCTTTAACCAGCCACAGCTGGTCTTTTTGGTGTAAGTTTTTTTATTGAGTACAAGCAACATATAACATTATTTGTTTCAAGTGTACAACATTCCATAGTTGTTTATATTGTGAAATGTTCACCACAACAAGTAAATAACATCCATCACCACTCATGGCTACAGGATTTTTTTTTTTCTTGTGGTAGATTTTAAGATCTACTCTCTTAGCAACTTTAAAATTTGCGATATGGTATTGTTAACTCTCGTTGCCATGCTGTATATTATATCTGTGTGACTTATTGATTTTATAGCCAGAAGTTTATACCTCTTTTATTCCTTTTCCCATTTTGCCACCCCTCCCCCAACCCCTGGGAACCAATTAATCTGTTCTCTGTTTCTGTAAGCTTGGTTGTTTTTTTGTTTGTTTTTTTCAGCTACAACTTTTTTGAAATCATTCTCATTCATACCCGAGTATGAATGAGGACATTCTAAGTGAGGACATTCTGAAGCTTTCCTATAAGGGTTCTAAGTAAATGATTTGATATTTCTGAGCCTCTCTATGTTAAAGAATGGCAAATATACACATGTTCATGTGTATACGCACTATTCATGTAGAAGAATTTCCTGTAAGATGTTTTCTCTTGTGCTTTTTTCCAATTTGCTTCTTTTACCAAATAGCTGTGCCCAACATAGGGACCACAGAGAGGGTGCAGTCAGTCTCCAGTGCACTTTCTTTGGGACTGAAATTCAATCACAATCAACAGTTAATGTTGTTTTAGCAGATCAGTGACTCAAGTATGTGGCCTTATCATGGTCTGGCAAAGCATACTCTTGTGGCTTTTGCATTCCTTAAAATTAATGACGACCTGAACACTTTAGCAAATAAGGTGTGATCCTGAGGTTTAGATTCCAGTCTCCATAACTGTATGTACATGAGTTTTTGAAACTGAAGTGTCTTTTCAGTACAAGGTCAAATTGGAGCTCAAATCTTCTTCCACTGAAACTTGTAAGACTAAACTCAGAACCACAGGGAGTTTTACCCACTAACTTTTACACCTTGGCACTCACTTTTCTGTGAGAAAACCCTTATCACTACCTTGCAAGCTCTTCTGCTTCTTGTACTGGACAAAGGCGGTGGGGAGGGTGGAAGGGCTCATTTTCCCACGGAGAGTAATCTCCTCCCTTCTGTACAGGACGATGACAGACCTATGATTGATGTCATGGATCAGCTAAGTTCTTCCATCCTCGAAAGTTTTATTCATGTAGCAGTTTCGGATTCAGTAAGTACACATTTGATCCTGCTTGCTGATAATCCTTAAGTATAAGCTCTGGGCCTCTCTGGAAAAGAGATATGGAGAAAAAGCCATGTAGGGGTTTTATGTCAGGTTAATAAACTGACACAGATGTACTTAGGGAAACAAGACTTAGTTTTTTAGATACTAGCTCTGGAGACCTTCAGATAAATTTAAAAGAAAATTTGTGAGACTTCCCTCGTGGTCCAGCGGCTAAGACTCTGCATTCCCAATGCAGGGGGCACAGATTGGATCCTGGTTGGGGAATTAGATCCCACATGCTGCAACTAAACCCTGACACAGCCAAATAAGTAAAAACATTATTTAAAACAGAATTTGAGTCTAAGGAAGATAGATAAAAATTTCACAAATTGAAACTTCAGAAATTGCTCAGGATCCTTTAAAAAAATTATTGGTTTTATTTATTACACTTAAAGCTTTATATAGCCTGTATTAGTATGGTGCTTTACAGCTTACAAGATGCTTTCACAGCTGTTCTCTTTTTTGAATAGAAACTCAAAAATGATGAGGACGTCGTTACACAGCATGTTATGGCCTGAACTTGACCATATCTGGGCTCTGAGCGTAATAGAGCTTAACACACGCTGCTACACAAATACATTCTTTGTCTTATTTTATTTTTTTAAATTAATTCTTATTGGACAGTCTTTGTTTTAAAGAGCATATTGGCAACTTTTTAATTTCTGATCAAGTAGAAGGGAAATTGAAATGGATTTTAATTACTTGATTTTAAAAAATCAGTATAGCACAGTAATTAGACTTGGATTGATTTTAGTTAAATAACTGAAGGGAGGCAGAGCAGATCTGTAGAACTGACATTGCTGATGCCCCTTGTGTATTCCAGGCAAATAATTATAAATGAAGAGAAGCATATTTGACAAAGAGCTATAAATAAATATAAACGCTAAAGGCATTTGTGAGCTTTTCTAACTGAGATTGAACAGAGCTTCCTATTTTTAGCAGCCCTATTCTAGCTTGTGGTTGTAATATTAACAGTAATTATTGAAACTAATGGAATTACTAAAACTATTAGCCAAGCAATGCAGACCTGAACAGTAGTAGAATAGTGCTACCTCCCTCGTGACTCAGTGGTAAATAACTGCCTGCAGTGCCGGAGACCTGGGTTTGATCCCTCAGCTGGGAAGATCCCCTGGAGAAGGAAATGGCAACCTACTCCAGTATTCTTGCCTGGAGAATCCCATGGACAGAGCAGCCTGGTGGGCTACAGTCCACGGGTTCACACACAGTCGGACACAACTTAGGGACTAAACAACAACCACCACCACCTCTTCGTTTAGAAATTCAGATTGCTTTTACACTGAATAAGACCATCAGGTGTAATTGTTTTGTATACTTATCTTCTTTCCCTTCAGATCATATTCTATTCACGTGATTTTGTTCTGTGTTTATCAGAATCTAAATCTTGAGCTGGGGTGACCAGGTCAGCAGGGATGCATATAAGAGGATGCACAGAAAGGGGAGCAGAGGTGTGGGGGAAAACAGCGCCTGCTTTGTGCAAGGGTTTGACATCCCTCATCTCATGTCATTTACTTAAAAACTAGGTGAGGTCAGCACCGTCATTTCCAGGTAATAAATTAAGCAGACAGAGACTCTGGGGTGTTCAGAGATGTTCCCAGGGCACTGGCGTTGGGCAGAGCCAGTGTTGGAGCCTTAAGTCTCAGGCTCTGAAGCAGAAGCTGTGCCTCTTCGGCCCATTAACCATGGAGGCCACTGGGCCACCCCTCTGCTCGATGGGAACTCAGAGACCCTGCAGATGAAATGGAGCACTTTACGTGCCCGACAGATATAACAGCAATTCTATCTCCTGGCCCAACAGCTAGATTATTTGAAACTTTCCTCAAGTTTGATAGTCTGGACTTAAAAGAGAATGAAATACATGAAACTGTGTGTTATCAATATGTAAATTATATATATATATATAGATATTAAATGTAGATACAGGTATCTTTTTGGCACCAGTGGTAAAGAACCCACCTGCCAATGCAGGAGACATCAGAGACACCGGTTCGATCCCTGGGTTGGGAAGATCCCCAGGAGGAGGAAATGACAACCCACTCCAGTATTCTTGCCTGGAGAAGCCTAGGCAAGAGGAGGAGGAGCCTGGTGGGTCACAGTCCATAGGGTTGCACAGAGTCGGACAGGACCAAAGTGCTTTGCACACAGTAGCATGCATCTTTCAAAGGCTTTTAGAATGTATTCTAGCTTGATATCATAGGACAAAAATAAGTAGGTATCTTAACCTCAAAAAAGCATCAGTAAAATGCCCTTTGTAAAAGGGATTGCATGTAGCCATCTCCCTAAGCCATAGAGAAGGTATTTCAGTCCAAGTAAAGTCTCTTGAGAGTCCCTTGGACTGCAGGGAGATCCAACCAGTCCATCCTAAAGGAAATCAGTCCTAAATATTCATTGGAAGGCCTGATGTTGAAGCTGAAACTCCAATACTTTGGCCACCTGATGCAAAGAGCTGACTCATTTGAAAAGACCCCGATGCTGGGAAAGATTGAGGACAGGAGGAAAAGGGGATGACAGAGGATGAGATGATTGGATGGTATCACCGACTCAATGGACATGAGTTTGGGTAAACTCTGGGAGTTAGTGATGGACAGGGAGGCCTGGCGTGCTGCAGTCCATGGGATCGCAAAGAGTCAGACACAACTGAGCTGACTGACTGAAAGCTAAACAAAAATCATGGCTTAAAAAAAAAAAAAACACTAATCACAGGGACTTACCTGTGGTCCAGTGGTCAGAACTCTTGAGTTTCCACTGGAGGGCACACAGGTTCAATCCCTGGTTGAGGAGCTAAGACTCCACATGCTTCAGGGTGCAGCAAAAAAAAAAACAAAAAACACTTAATTACAGAGGTAATAACACACAAATCTCAGAGATTAGTAACTTTTCAGAAATGTAAATTGGCACATCTGTGGTTGAGTTTTAACTAATGTCGTATATTTGCTTGACAAGTATTTAGTGGTCAGCTCCTGGGTACTAGTGTGCGGGGCTCTGTGACATTGAAACGTCACTTCTGCTACCACAGCCTCACGTAGGAATGACCGTGACCGCAAGCCCAGGTCTGGCTTGGTGGGGGGGCCATGGAAGGGGTGTTTCAGATTCCAAGCTGGGCCCGTGGCAGAGGTAGACGGGAAGAGCACTGTGGAGGAAGAGGCATTGGGCCAGGGCGAGGACGTGGACCCTGCAGCTCAGTATCGCGCCCTCGCCTACTTCTTGCACCTGCAGGCCGCCTTACCCTTGACCCACAGCGTGGACCTGCAGTGGCTGGTGGAGTGGAACGCCGTCCTGGTCAACAGCCACTACGACGTGAAGAGCCCTTCCCACGTCTGGATTTTCGCCCAGTCTGTCAAGGACCCCTGGGTGCTCTGCCTCTTCAGCTTCCTCCGGCAGGAGAACCTGCCCAAGCACTGCCCCACCGCCCTCAGCTACGCCTGGCCCTACGCCTTCACGCGGCTGCAGTCCGTGATGCCCCTGGTGGACCCGAAGTAAGGGGCCCCTACGCTTCCCTCTGTTCTGCTTGTTTTACCGTAATTTCCCCCCTTTACATTTTATATTAGAGATCAGGATAGAATCCTCTAGCTTCTGAACAGGGCTTCCTAGGTGGCGCTAGTGGTTAAGAACCCCAATGCCAATGTAGGAGACAGGGTTTCTGAATATCCTACTACAGAATTCTTAGTGTTGAGTAAAAACAGGTTAAAAGTTCATGTCTGGAGCTAGATTTTTCCCTCCCTTAATCATCAGTATGATTATCTGACTATAGAATCTAAACCTCTTACTGGTTGAAAAGGTAGTAAGTTCTATTCAACTCTCCAACCAATAGAGACAGTCCCTGTCCAGACAGACAGTCCTGGACAGGTAATTGTTCAACTCAGTTGGGGCCCTTCCCAGCATCTTTGTTGAATAAGTGATACCTTAAAATCCAACTTAGTTTTCCCTCTTGTTTTCGACTCCATATTTCTAGTAGCCCAATTAACGCCAAGAAAACCAGCACAGCTGGCAGCGGAGACAACTACGTTACGTTGTGGAGAAATTATCTTATTCTTTGTTTTGGAGTTGCAAAACCCAGTATTATGAGCCCAGGACACTTACGAGCTTCCACTCCAGAAATAATGGCCACGACACCTGATGGTACAGTGAGCTACGATAACAAGGTGACATGACATGCTTCAGAAGAATTATTCTGTAAGGTTTTTTTTTAGCTTGTTTGTCTAGAGTTCACAGTGCATATTGCACTGTGCCTGCCATCTGGAGTATATGGGATGAGATTTTTCATCCTACACATTTCTAAATTCCATTGAGTGTTTGTGTGAATAATTTATTTTCCTCCCCTGACAAGTGGGAAACTGAAAATAAAAGGAAGTTAAGAAACTTGGTGAAAATCATAGAGTGACTTGTATTTAGCAGTGCCCGGAGGTTTGGTGTCCCACATACCACATTTCTCTCACGCCTCACGGAGTATTCACCTTTAAACTGGGTCTTTGATTAAATTATCTTGTTAAAGATGGTTTTGTGGATTTACATAGTTGTTTTTTCAATTAATTGATTTTAATTGGAGGGTAATTACAGTATTGCGATGGTTTTTGTCATACATCAACATGAATTGGCCACAGGTATACATGTGTCCTCCCCCCCATCCTGAACCCCCACCACCACCTCCCTCCCCACCCTATCCCTCTGGGTTGTCCCAGAGCTCCGACTTTGGGTGGCCTATTTCATGCATTGAACTTGCACTGGTCATCTGTTTTACGTATGGTAATGTACATGTTTCAATGCTGAGATCCCCTGTGGCTCAGTGGTAAAAAAAAAAAAATAGCTTTGTGTTTGTTTTTTTTTTAAAGAAGACTATTATAATAAGAATGTTCTTTAGATTTTGTGTTCCAGGTAAAAAATGCATTCATTGTGTTGTTTTTAAATTTACGTGTTTTTTTCTTTTTTTCTTGAAATGATGGCAGTGCCTTGGGATGTGGTTCAGTACTTGAAAACTGTTATAATGGAATCATCATTTGGTTAAAGGAAGTCTCAGTTACCATGTTACCTCTTTTTCACTTTTCATCAACTTGTTTCAGGCCATAGGCACCCCGTCGGTGGGCGTTCTGTTAAAGCAGTTGGTGCCTTTGATGAGACTTGAGGGCATTGAGATCACAGAGTCCTTAGTTTTAGGATTTGGAAGGACAAATTCCCTTGTCTTCAGGTACGGTAATCTTGTTCTGAATTTGTATATACTCCCGCTCTCACAGTTCCTGCTTCCAGTGCAAGTTTGAGTTTGCATGTTGGCGTGTGCCTGGAGAGGCCGCAGGCTTTGCACAGTTCCCTTTATGCCCTCGTGGGTTTTCATGCATGTGACATTGTGATTGCCTCAAATTTCATTTTCAGTCATTGCAACTCTGATTTTACCTTTCAGATGTTCTCTCACATACAAGCTTTGTTTTAGATAACTTTAAATGAAGTCAGTGTCAGTCTCCAGTTAGCTAGACTGTTCAGAGGCCATAACATCAAAATAGTGAGAGTCTGCTCATCAGCCACTCATACAACAGACTCTCAAAGGTTGAGCATCGACAGAATATTTTCAGGGGTTTCTGTGACATGTCACACATACTAGTCTTTCTATAAGATGATGTGTCTGCCTTAAGAGAACCGTCATGTCTCACTGTCTGGATTCCTCTAGTCCAATAACCATTTCATCTGAGGCAATGTCAAAGCATTTTCAAAGGGTCCTCATAAAATGTTAGTTTAGGCTGCCTCTCATAATTTTATTTGGCAATAAAAGCTTATAAGGACAAAAGAAAAATCTTAGGTTTTGATGTACATAGAAAATGGAAAGCTCCAAGCATCTGTGAGAAATTTATTGGAAAAATAAAGATTAATGAGACATTTTAGAAGCCACTGAAAAATATGTTACAGTATAGATTCGGATTTTATCCTTTATAAATGTAACTGAGTTCTGACTACTTGAGTGCCAGTGAACCAGTGTTTTACTACTTGTTGATTAGTTAAGATAATGCATCATATAGAAATACTATGAGAGGATAGTAAAAATGTCTTTATTACCTAATGTCTTTCTCAAAGAACCTAAGGCTCTTTTGCACATCTTACCCTCTCAGTATTCCTAGGAACAGTAAAGATGATGCAGTTTACCAGCCACCTGGATGTAGAAAAATTAATGTCTCAGTACCCTCACTGGTAAAATTGTTACAATAAATAAAAATAAATTATATCTAATTTAAAAAAACTGGTATAATTGTAGAATCTATCTTACAGATTTATTGAGGGCATTAAATGTAAAAATGTACATAGTAAATATTTCATAAAGGATTGCTATTAGATGAGGAGACTATTAGTGTTATTTAGTAACACTGACACTATTAGTGTTACTTCCATTTCTTTGATGGAGAAATTCTAGCATCTGTATTGGGGAAATCTGGAATGAGATGCAGGATTTCTGTTTGTCAGGAGATAATGCCATAGTTTACCTTCCTTGGATTTCCCTGTGTTTAATAACAGTACAAAATATTCTGCCAGAAAATACAAGATTTTTCAAACATGGAGCAGATTATGGACAAAGCACCTAGCCACAGGCTAGACCTCCTAATGGTGTCTGTTATGACAAAGCAGTGTGGAAGTTAGTTTCTAAAGACGACAGCTGATTAGTGGGTATAAAGCTGAGAATTTGATAAAATAGGAACAGATGGAAGTATATACATGTGATATCAGACATGTATTGATATGAAAAAATTTGTTTACTTTTACTACACAAGAGAAAAGGTTTTGATGAGAACCTCAATATTCAAATACTTGTCAAAATGTGCATTCATCATCTAGCTCAAATAAAAGAATTTATCTCTGAAATTCCAAAAAGACTTCATTTTAAAATGAACTCTTAAGACAGTCCCCTGAGCACAGATTCCAAAAGTGGCACCATAGTCATCGCATCTGTTTCTTTTGCTCTAATTGAATTAAAAATTTTATTAATCTTCGTTCCCACAGCCTGTGAGAAAGTACTTTGAATTTAGTAAGCACTTACAAAAACATTGTTGACTTAATTGTTCAGGTAGGGGTTTTTGCCATAGAGTTTCCAGAATATTAAATCAAAATCAAGTCAACAAATGTGTAGTGAGTCCAAATTATATACATAGCACTGGGGTAAGACTGGTTATACAAAGTGCAGGCCGCTGCCTGTTCCTAGTTCACCACATGACAGGGAAATGGAAAGGCGGGAGATTTTGATGTCAGAAGCAGTTTAAAAAGCAGATTTTGGGGGATTGAATGGCTATATATTGTGACAAAGTTGGTGTCAATTAATATTGAATTCTAAATGCTGACCCTTTTCATTCATAGAGAATTGGTAGAAGAACTTCATCCATTAATGAAAGAGGCTCTGGAACGAAGGCCCGAGGTAAGATTTTGAATTTGAATAATTACTGCCTTGGTTTATCTGGACAGTAGTGTGAATTTAAACCATACCCAGTGGTTTGCTCTCAAGAGTACGAACATAACATCCTTTTAGCAATGAATCTTACTATTTTAACGTTGGTTATTTTCATTATTTCTTTGAGTATTTCGTACAATCTGGGTCCAACTTTAAAAGATTTTAAGTCCTAAGCTTGTGAAAGAAAAGGAACCTAAATAATCACATGTATGTTAAGATATTATAGTCTTTTTGCAAAAGTTTTAAGTTTGAACTTTGGTTTTTAGTCAGTTTGCTTTTTTTTTTTTTTTACAAAGAGCTGAGAAACCAGGAACATCATTTGTTTCCTCTAGTATATAAAGCTCTTTCTTCAACATTGTCTTCTCTGAAGTGAACTCTGAAAAGGATAAACTTGCAATGTAGCAGAATAAGAAATTAAACAGAGTAAGACTGAAAGAGAAGCTTCCCATGTAGTAGATAAGATACAAGAAGTAGCCAAAGCTCTGCAGTTTGAGCAAGAACAGTGTTACCAGATTTGGTGCAACTATTCCTGTCCACAGTGTTTTTCCACTTTTTTCTGATGCTTTAGTTTTTCAGCAGCGTCTGGGAACCTCCAGGAAATGAGGCTTATTGACTCTCAACATTTCCAGCTCAGATATTTACTGACCCATTTGTGATCTGTTTTTCTATAGCTTGTGATAACAAGCATTTCTCTGAGGATTAGGTAGGAAAAAAGTACTTTTTTGTGTTTAGAAAATTAAAAATGACTAGATTACATCTTTCTTATTTAAAGCATAGTTGAAATTATTGTGTCCACATTCATAAGTGATATTACCTCTTTCTAAACAGAACAAAAAACGCCGAGAACGGCGAGACTTGTTAAGGCTACAACTGCTTCGAATTTTTGAACTTCTGGCTGATGCTGGTGTCATAAGTGACAGGTAGGAGGGAAATTATACTGAGCTGAACTCTGCTCATTAAACTGATGTGTTTGCCTGTTTTTTTTTTTTTTCTTATTTTTATTGAGGAATAGCTGATTTACAATGTTGTTAATTCCTATTATATAGTGAAGTGATTTGGTTTTATATATATATATATATACATACACACACACACATTCTTTTTCTTAATATTATTTTCCATTATGGTTTATCAAAGGATTTTTTTAATTGGAGGATAATTGCTTTACAATGTTGTATTAGTTTCTGCTATATAATGAAGCGAATCAGCTCTACTATACATCTGTCCCTTCTCTCTTGAGCTATCTCTCATCTGTCCCACCCCTCCCACATCCTGTCCGTCTCAGTCATCACAGAGCACCAAGCTCAGCCCCCTGTGCTACGAAGCAGCTTCCCACTGGCTAGTCTTTATTTTATATATATATATTTGTATGTACACACACACACACGACCTTTAACTTTTACTTAGAAAAGTCCAAAGAGCTTGTTTTTTTCATATACACTGCATGTACATCAAGAATAAATTTAGCGTGTGAGTTCTGACAGTGAACCTTATTTTCTGTGTAGCATATACTACTTTGACATCAAGACCAATCATCTAAAAGTTTCGTTTCCTTTTGTTCCAGCACAAATGGAGCCTTAGAACGGGACACTTTAGCCCTTGGAGCTTTGTTCTTAGAATACGTGGACCTGACCCGCATGCTGTTAGAAGCTGAAAATGATAAAGAAGTAGAAATTCTTAAAGATATCCGGGCACATTTTAGTGCCATGGTTGCCAACTTGATTCAGCGTGTTCCAGGTACAGCGACGCATCACTGCAGATTACCTTTCATGCTTGAAGTGTCATTTGTGGTCCTCATTACTATGTTTTCCTCTTTGAACCTACTGGCCTGTGTGCAGGTCTGGGATGGGACCATTTATTTGTTTGGAAATACTTGACAATACACTTGAAGATTGTGGGCATGCAGCACAGAGTTGGAATGGGAACAATAGGAATTGCATTTGGCTTTGTGCTCATGATTATTTCTATTCTTTGTTTTGGTTCCCATCTGAAAATGAACCTGTGTGATTTCTATAGGAAGAAAGTAATTCAAAGGGAACATTCACAGAGGCTTCATTTTTTTCATTCTCACTCTGCTTATCTGTGAACATATAATCTCAGCAATATTTCTGCTCTTGATCCTATCCAATCCACATATTATATAGAATTCTATATATGTTAATAAATTATATTATTATTAATATTATAGTTATAATAATATGATATGTTATTTTTTCATAGAACAAAGTGAGTCTGAAGCATTTTCATCTAATAGAAACAAAAGAGAATAAAAACAGTTTGGTGTAAAAATAGATTACTGTAATTAAAATTTTGTGACATAATTATAAAAAGCTGAAAGTCATCTATTTCTGCTTTTTCATTATGATTTAACATTATAATGTTGTAAAACTTTATTACCAATTCTCCTCATTTTTAATGACCCTAAAATATGGTTTGAGTTAACTTCCTCAGTTAAGAAATTTTTGTTTGAAATAGACAGTGTGTACATTGTATTTTACAGTTCTTCCTAAAGACACAGCAGCAGTTAAGAGAACATTTAATATATAAGGAGTAGCTGAGTGGAAGGTGTTGCAGTTTTTCTATACATTACTTAGAAAACAGTGTCTGGGAATCCATTTTCTATCTTCCTGCTCTGAGACAGGATGCTGTTGACTGACACATTAGGAGAGGAAAGAAAAATAGGCTTGACTTTTTAAATCTATGTTTCATTACCTAAAGAAATCTTGAGTTAGAAAATGAAATTACTCCTTTCCCCAAAACTTAAGAATCATGCGTAATAGCAATGTCAACTGTATTCACTGTATTTTTTCAGTGTAGTAGACTCTTAGCCTGTGTTTTCTCTCTAGTTCACCACCGAAGATTTCTCTTCCCCCAGCAAAGCCTGAGGCATCATCTTTTCATCTTATTTAGCCAGTGGGCAGGACCCTTCAGCATTATGTTCACTCCCCTGGATCGTTACAGTGACAGAAATCATCAGATTACAAGATACCAGTATTGTGCGTTAAAGGTAGGTCACCTTTGCCTCATGAATGACTTGTCAGATTGATGATCTCTTTCCTTAAACAACCATGCCTTACATAAGGGTAAAATAAATAATATGGTATGACATGATAAAGTACAAACACACATGCAAAAAAAATCAAGTATATACACCTATATAAATACATAAGCTCACTATACATTCTAAAATATCTGCACATGAACAAAATAGAGATCTTTGTATAACCATGTAAATATTCCAGTTTTGCTCATAGTTTCAAAATGCAGAACTTTTCCAAGATTCCATTTTTATCTAAAGATTTCTACTGTATGAAAACCTTAGTTTTTGCTTATTTTTCCCTGATAGCTCAGTTGGTAAAGAATCTGCCTGCAATGCAGAAGACCCTGGTTCAATTCTTGGGTCTGGAAGATCCACTGGCGAAGGGATAAGCTATCCACTCCAGTATTCTTGGGCTTCCCTTGTGGCTCAGCTGGTAAAGAATCTGCCTGCAATGCGGGAGACCCGGATTTGATCCCTGGGCTGGGAAGATCCCCTGGAGAAGGGTACGGCTACCCACGCCAGTATTCTGGCCTGGAGAATTCCATGGACTGTGTAGTCCATGGGGTTGCAAAGAGTCAGACGTGACTGACTTTCACTTTAACTTATCCTTTAAGTAGCTGCCTTGCCAATTAACTTCCAACTTAAAATGTATATGGATATAGATATATATCCTCATGTTCAAAACCTGTGAAGAGCCACATTCTCTTTTTAATCTCTTTCCATCCTAGAAGAGTTACAGAAATGAGTTTTACACTACCAGGACTGTTGAAAATTTTCAGAACCATGATTCCTTACAGCTTAATTTCCTTTAGAAACTAATTGTATGTTGACTGTGTCATACATATCAGAAGTTGCTAACTGTCAAATTCACCTTTGCCTCAGTGGAGCTAATATAAGCCATGGCCCTGACAGTCATTTGGACCTATTGATTAGAGAGTAAATCAAGATCTTCCCTTCTCTGGATGGCTGAGTCCCTTTGCTATCCACCTGAAACTATAACAACATTGTTAATTGACTAGCTTAATATAAGATTAAAAGTTTTCATTAAAAAAAACAGATCTTCCCTTCTCTTGCTTTCTCCCCATCTCAAAGGAACTAAAGTTTATATTCTTCATTTTTTTTAGCTTTGATTAAAATCATAGTTACCTATTTCTACATTTTTCATAGCTTGTCAGTTTAGCGCATTAGTCAAATATTTGTTAAGTTTCTGAGTTCAGTGTATTAGTCAAATATTTGCCATCAAAACAAAATTTGAAAAGCTATATTTATCATAAGCAGAATTCATTCACTTGAAATCACCAAAGGTAAGCTTATTTTAAATCCTGTGAAATGGTCATTTTGTTTTGAATATTTCAGCCATACATTGTAAAGATTTATTATAAAAGTATTGTCTACAAAGTTCAATTTATGGGTTTTGATTCTTGTAAAAAGAGACAAAATTAGCAATCTGGTATTGTTTTTTATTGAATCTACTAAGGAATACTTTAAAATCTTGTAGACATAACTGCTTTAAAAGCTGCTGCTGCTGCTAAGTCACTTCAGTCGTGTCTGACTCTGTGTGACCCCATAGACAGCAGCCCACCAGGCTTCCCCGTCCCTGGGATTCTCCAGGCAAGAACACTGGAGTGGGTTGCCATTTCCTTCTCCAGTGAATGAAAGTGAAAAGTGAAAGTGAAGTCACTCAGTCCTGTCTGGCTCCTAGCGACCCCATGGACTGCAGCCCGCCAGACCCTTCCGTCCATGGGATTTCCCAGGCAAGAGTACCTGAGTGGGTTGCCATTGCTTTAAAGACCCTTGTCATTTATAAATCTGGTAGTATGTGTTTTAAAGTCACTTGCGCATCATTCAGTCATGCCAGGATTCATTTGCAGTTGTGTTCTGTTTTGTTTTCAGGCAATGTCCGCAGTGTTGTGTTGTGGCCCAGTGTTTGACAACGTGGGGCTTTCCCCAGATGGCTACCTATACAAGTGGCTTGACAACATTCTGGCTTGTCAAGATTTACGAGTAAGTACTAGCCAAAAATACATTGTTTTAAATATCTTGATTGTTTTGTCTTGGTTCGGTTGGTACTGACATGTCTACACATTGTTCACAGTGCAGTCTCTTCACACGTTAGCCACAGACGTGTAGGCTTGTTTGTTGCTTACATTGCATTATGATGCATCAGAATAAGAAACATAGTAACGTTTACCAAAGTTGACCATAAACCAGGCCATAAAGCAAGTCTCCACAAAGTTCAAATGATTGAAATGACACAGACTGTATTCTCTAATCACAGTGACACTAAGCTAGTAATAGATAATAAAGATAATTAAGAAATACTCCTCCAGATACAGTGATTTAAAGAATACATAAAAGTAGAAAGAGAAAAATATTTTTAACTGAAGAGTAATGAAAACACTACTTACTAAACATGTGGGTTGTAAATAAAACCTTGCTTAGGATGAATCATATATTGGAAAGAAAAAAGACTGAGATCAGTCACCTAAGCATACATTTCATGAAGTTAGAAAAAGTATATCAAACTCAAAAAAAGCACACTGAGGGAAATAATAGCGATAAGAGCACAAATTAATTAAAGAGAAAAAATTACTAGAAATGGACATTTAAACTAAAAACTTGAATTTGTTAAAAGACTAATAAAATTAGTAAATCCATGGGAAGTCTGATCAGGAAACATAAGATATAGGTCATCAACCTCAGAAATGTAAAGACTCATTACTACAGATGCCACAGATGCTGAAAATAAGACAACATATAAACATCTTTGTGCCAATAAACTTGACATTCTAAATAAAATAAACAAATTTCTAGAAAACACAGCACAAACAGAAAATCTGAATAGTCAGATAAGTAGCAAAGACATTTAATCTATAAGTGAGAGTGTCCCCACAAAGACAACTTTAGGACTAGATGACTTTATGGATTAATTCAAGACTTAAGAAACAGATTGCAAAGATTTAATACAAATCCTTAAAGAGAAAGCATATTGAAAGGAAACACATCTGGATATATTTTATGAGACCCACATAACCTTCATACTAAAATGGGACAAGGATTTAATAAGAAAGACAACTAAAAGGCAAATTCATTCTTGAATATAGATATAGAAACTTTAAATAAAATATTAAAAAATTGAATTCAGTGATATATTAAAAGAGGATGCCTCATGATCAAGTTGGGATTATTCAAGAACTGCAAGATTGGTTTAATATTCAAATATTCTTCAATTCATTTATATATTAATTATATAAAGTCTCAGGAAGGAAGTATCATCTGATCATCTTAATAAGATGCAGAAAGAGCATTTAATAAAATTCTACATTCATTCATGAGGGCAATTCCTAATGAAACAAAGAATAAAAAAGAACTTAGTTTGATAAGGGGTATCTTAAAAAAATCTATAGTAAACATTCTACTAAATAGTGAATATTGAAAGTGTTGTCTGAGATTAGAATGACCCAGGAAGCCCACATTCACTACTTCTGTCAACATTATACTAAAGATCCTAGCCAATGGATTAGAAAAGGAAAAATAAGATAGCAGGAGTGAAAAAGAAGAAACAGTTTGTACAGAAACAGATGCACAGGCTTAGAGAATAAATTTATGGTTACCAGTGGGGAAGAGTTGCAGGGAGGAATAGCTTGGGAATTTGGGATTAACATGTCCACACTGCTCTACTTAAAATAGATAACCAGCAAGGACCTGTAGTATAGCACAGGGAACTCTGCTCAGTCCTGTATAATAACCTGAATGGGAAAAGAATTTGAAAAAGAACAGATACATATGTATGTGTAAGTGTATCTCCCTGCCGTACACCTGAAACTGACAGAACACTGTCAGTGAACTGTGCCGATGTAAGATGAAAAAGGGAAAAAAGAGTGTGGATTTGAATGTGAAAGCTGAGAAATTAAAGTTTCTAGAAAATACAATAGGATAGTTTAATCCCCGGATTTAGGGAGAGATTCCTTAAACAAGATGCAAAAATTACTAACCATCAGGAAAGACTAATAACTTCTCTTCACCAAAAGACACCACTGAGAGTGTAAATAGGTTGGTTATAGAGTAAAAGAAGATATTTACAACATAGAGCCAACAGAATTCTTATCTGGAATATATAAAGGACCTCTACAAATAAATAAGGTAAAGACATTCATGAAAAAAATGAACAAGAGAATTAAACAAGCACTTTACAAAAGAGATTATCCAGTACATGCAATGTGAGACATATACAGAAATATTTAAAGCAGTATTATGAGGTCAAGAGCTGGAACAATCCAGATGTTCATCAGTAGGTAGAATGAATAAACTGTGGAGCAATCATGAATTAGAATATTATGCAACAATGAAAACAAATAAATGTGGATGACTTTTAAACATAAATTGAGTAAAAGACACATAATTATATATATTACATATTAATACTATAATTCTATTTACATAGAGTTCAAAGCAGCTCAGACTCTTCAGTGGTGGTAGAAAACAGGATGCTGGGCTCACTCACTCAGTCGTGTCCAACTGTCACCCGCCAGGTCCTCAGTCCATGGAATTCTCCAGGCAAGAATACTGGAGCCAGTTGCCATTTCCTACTCCAGGGGATCTTCCCAACCCAGGGACTGAACCCATGTCTTTTGTGTCTCCTGAACTGGCAGGCAGATTCTTTACCACTGTGTCACCTGGCAAGCCCAGAAATCAGGATAATGGTTATTCTTGAGGAGGGCTTCCCTGGTGGCTCAGATGGTAAAGAATCTGCCTGCAATGTAGGAGACCTGGGTTGGGAAGATCCCTTGGAGAAGGAAATGGCAACCCACTGCAGTATTCTTGCCTGGAGAATCCCGTGGACAGAGGAGCCTGTAGGTCTACAGTCCATGGGGTCACGAAGAGTTGGACACAACTGAGCAACTTTCACTTTTACTTTCTTTTCCCAACTATGCACTAATAAAATAATTTAAAGTAATTTTGTTACACAGTGAAGTTCTGGGGCCCATACCCTATAACTTAAGAACAATCAAGCCATAATTTTTCCTTCTCCAGTGTGATTGCTATGGGTGGGAGAATGAATAACTTCAGCAAGAAGTGGGAAAATGTTACTTTCTGAGGGGAAGATATCCCCCAGACACCAGGCTCATCCTGGACGAATGTGACCATCCAGTATTTAACTGTAGCTTTAAGAATCACCAGTTAATGATCCTGTTAATTCTATCTAGCATGACAGTCTTTTCATATGAAAGTCTGGTTAAAAAGTGTTTATTGATATCGTATTTCTTTTTCAAAGATTGTCAGCTAAGCTGTACACAGTGTATTTATAATCAAGCCTAATAAACATACTCCTCTGAGCTTTTTCCGTAAAAAATTTGCATGCATAAAGGCTTTCCTTTTATATATTTAATTTTTTAAGCCAAATACATGTATTTTTCAAAAATATTTTAAACAAATATTTTCAAGTGTTAAATATTTGCCAATGAAGTCTCTGTCACCTTGTCAGTGTTAAAAATAGAGGATGAGTGGACCTTATATGATAGACTGACACTGGCTCAAATTTAGTTTATACATTTCAATTTCCAGTTGGAATATTGCATCCTTTTAAAGACCTTTTTGTGAAATAAAAATTAATTAAGATGGATGTTCAGTCTTCACTTTCCTTTTGCCCAGTTTACATTCACTAAGCTCAATTTTTGTGTCTTTCCCTGGAATAATCTTTCATTAAACATGAGTGGTTGCTTTCCTCTGTGTATTCAGGTGCATCAACTTGGCTGTGAGGTTGTCGTCTTGCTACTGGAACTAAATCCTGACCAAATAAATCTTTTCAATTGGGCGATTGACCGATGCTACACTGGTTCCTACCAACTTGCGTCTGGTTGCTTCAAAGCCATAGCTACTGTGTGTGGAAGCAGGTATGGATTCTTTAAGTGGAAGCTACTGGTCACTGACAACTGCAAATTAAGGTTGCCCTTCATCATATTGAGGACTGATTGAGAACTGAGAGCTGATTGTTTTTGCAAATATCCAAGTGGAATAAATTCTAAGGAAATAGAAATGGCCTCTCCTTCCCCAGAAGATAGACTGTTCTAAGTTCATAGCTACATTGAGTTTTCATTCTACCAGGAGAATGGTTTGTAGTTCAAGCACTGTTCTATTTTAGTTGCCTGGAAATTTATAATGAAGTTTTAGAGCAGGCTTTGAAAATGACCGAGATTTCATTTAAGGAATTTCTAGAAATATTTGTGGTAAGTATGAACTATAAGCCCTTCAGCCATTTTGAGACCAAACTAAACTCAGGAAGCAACCTAAAAACTTTAAATTTCTCTAATACAAACCTTGAGAAAGGAAGAAGGGGCGGGGGAAATGGGTCTCCTGGGATTCCAGAGATTATGCTTTTAAAAACATTGCCCTCGCTATATAAATCAGTCATTCAGCGGAGTCATTCATCTCTACAGTTTATTGAAATAATTTCATAGCTAAGCTGAAAGGGTTAATAAAGACTCCCCAGATTACAACAGCTCTTCCCAAGAAAGAGCTTATTATGTATTACAAATGGAGAGAAGGCAGCCCACCTTTGTTTTTGAAAGGACTCTCATAGACTGTTAATTGTCCCTTTTAATTAAATATGGTATTTTAAATAGCTATCCTAAGCTACCAGATAAAGGGAATAAAAGTAAATTCATTTTAAATTCCAATCTGTTATGGTTCCTAATTAATAAGAACAGAGTTTTAGAAGACATCTACTTTCAATAAACCTAAAATGAACATGCTATTTAAAGAGACAAGTTTCTCTTTTGTATTTTTCTTTTATGAAGATGATAGATAACATTTCATGTCTAAAGCTTTCATCTTCCATAATCTAAGTAGTAAAATTTTTATTATACACAGATTTTAATTTCCATAAAAGTCATATCAGATGATAATCTAATAAACTGTCTGATTTTCCATTGGTTTATTTCTTGATGTTCAGTTCAGTTTAGTCGCTCAGTCATGTCCAACTCTTTGCGACCCCATGAACCGCAGCACGCCAGGCCTCCCTGTTCATCACCAACTCCTGGAGTTTACTCAAACTCATGTCCATCGAGTCGGTGATGCCATTCAGCCATCTCATCCTCTGTCGTCCCCTTCTACTCCTGCCCCCAATCCCTCCCAGCATCAGGGTCTTTTCCAATGAGTCAGCTCTTCGCATGAGGTTCCAAAGTATTGGAGTTTCAGCTTCAGCATCAGTCCTTCCAATGAACACCCAGGACTGATCTCCTTTAGGATGGACTTGTTGGATCTCCTTGCAGTCCAAGGGACTCTCAAGAGTCTTCTCCAGCACCACAGTTCAAAAGCATAAATTCCTCAGTGCTCAGCTTTCTTAATGTTAGCAATACTAAATAAATGACATTTATCCTATAGGATATTAACAAAATAACATTTTTTATAAAAGTCTCTTTCTCTGGAGAATTGTTTTATTTTCAGGTATTTCAACATTCTAAAAACAAATTTCTGCTCTTTGATTTTAAAGAACATATTTAGAATCTATGACTTGAACCATAAGTTCATCTCTCAAAAGTAAGAGGAATAAAAGTTTCCTCTCTTTGCTGCCCTTCTCCCAGTGAACTTGGTTTGAACTGTCTTAGTCAAATTTATTTCATCTCATAAAATATCACAGTGCATTCCTCTGAATGAATCTAGGTTCTTTTTAGGGAGCACAAATAAATGTTTTTATGAATTTAGAAATATAGTCTCAATTCCAGTAATATCCCAATCACAAAAATATTGGGTTATAAAGCTCTCTATGTTTAGAGTAGGTTTTAAAAGATAGCATCCTAAAATATTTTGGTTTCTTAAACTAATATTGCCTATCAGCTTACACTCATGACAGATCTATTCTGAGGGAAGGTCAGGGCCAGATGCTGCCATGGCTGTGACCTCTCTGCTAAGACGGTGACCAGCACTTGTCATTTCTCACCACAGGGATGTTCAGAATTTGAAGTTTCAGCTGTGGCCTAAATTTGTTCTCCTTTCCCATAAGTTCTCAGTCTTAGTAGTTTAGATAAGTCTCCAGATTTGTTTGAGCAACTTTGCATTTAGGTTTTCAGTATCTTTTTGAAAAGCACTTCTGGTGTTTAAGAATTTGTCTTCTGCAAGTTTAATTCTAAAAAAAAAAAAAAAACACCCAAATCACTTATGAAATAATCTGTTCCTGAAAAGTTACACACAAACTAGATCATGTTTTATAAATTCCTGAAACAAGGTATCTGAACAGTAACTCCTACAAGACATACTCTAAAGCAAAGAATTCTTCCTGTAAAGTAAAATAATTATTTTAGTATATATATAATAATTACTATATACTATATATAATAATTACTTTATTTACAATATATGATCATATATTGGCATATTTGTATAGGAATATGACAACTTATAGGCAGACTCATTTATTAAGGAACCACTTGTAATTGACTTTAAAATACCTAAAAGATTTAACATTTTAAAAATATAGATTAAAATTTTCTACCTTTAGAATGAAAGTAATTTTTACATAGCTAGTATATAAATCTTTATATTCAACAGCTGTGATAGTAGGAAAAAATGGTTCTCTGCATTCTTTTCAGTTCCTTTTATTTCTATAAATGTGTGTGTGTAGTGAGCTTGCTGGTCTCCAGTCAAAATTATAACTGTAATTATAACTACAATCTGACTCTGCTGACATTGAGAGATTTGGAAGTCGGAGTGGAACGTGAATAAGACCAGGGAAAGTGAAGATAAAAGTAGAAAGTGATCGTAAAACTGATATTAGTTTCGAAGGCTTTTTCATGATATGTTTCATATTTGAGTAAAAGCTTTTAAATGCAGCTCAGTACTATAATTTAGCAGAAAAGACAATAGTTCACCTGTCAGGCAGCATTAATTCCAATAACTATTTGGCTCCTGTGTGTGTTCTCATTAATTTTTCCATCAATTCCAAATTATATCACTTTAGAACAGATTAGGAAATTGAGAAAGAGACTAAACGGCTTTCCGAGGTTGTAAACTAAGGTAAATAATGTGCTCTCTATTAAAAGTATAGACTGCTTCCAATCACTGGCTTAATTCAGCAGAATTCTCTTCACGTTTAATTAAATACTTAAGAATTCCATTGTTTTCACTCTTATTCTCGAGCAACTCCTCAAATATATTTATTTTTTTCCCTCAAATATATTTAATAGATGTTTTAGAAGTATATGTAAGATCAAAGTTTTAATTTTTAAAGAATTGTGTTGGGTTTATTTTTGGAGGTGGTTTTTATTGTCATTATTGTTTATATGCCTATCTTGCCTTAACTATAAATCTTTCCTATTTAAATCAGATACAGCAAACTTGAATTCGTTTTTTTTTTAATCAAGTTGTTTTAAATTTATTTATTTTAATTGGAGGATAATTACAATATTGTGATGGCTTTTGCCATATATCAACATGAATAAGCCACAAATGTACGTGTGCCCTCCTCATTTTAAACGCTGACTCCCACTACCCTCCCCATCCCATCCCTCTGGGTTGTCCCAGAGCACCGGCTTTGAGTGCCCTGCTTTATGTATCAAACTTGCACTGGTCAGCTATTTTACACATGATAATATACATGTTTCGATGCTACTCTCTCACATCATCCCACCCTCGCCTTCTCCCACAGTCCAAAAGTCTGTTCTTTACATCTGTGTCTCCTTTGCTGCCCTGCATGTAGGATTGTCAGTACCATCTTTCTAAATTCCATATATATGTGTTAATATAGTGTTTGTCTTTCTCTTTCTGACTTACTTCAAAGCTTGAATTCTTAAAAGTAAATGCCCCGCATTTCTTAAGAGAATAGCATCCATCCATTACCAAAGAAGACAGGGAAGCTTATCTTTCATGAATCACAGTCGTGCTCTCTGACTGGTGATGTGCAGCCCCATTTGGTTGTGTCCCCTGGAGAATTTCAGGAGAGCACAGAGTTTGGGAATTTGGACTCTGGAAACATAATGTCTTGCGATTGAATTCTAGCTCTGTCTCTCATTAAGCTGTGTGATCTTGAACAACTTACTTCAGATGCTTACTCATTTGTGAAATACGAGTGGTAACAGGGTTAGGGTAAGGATTAAAGAAAAACAGTATCTTGACCAAAGGTCTAGCACACAGTAAGCACCCTGTAAACACTATTATTATTGCTATTATTATTCAACAGCTATTGGAAGCAAAGAGCTATGATGTAATCATATCAACTAGTAAAATCCATTTCTCTTTAGAATAACTCAAAATTATCTTGAGTTTCATCAGTTAGTTCTAGATAAGCCAGAGCTAATGGGTATTTCTCAAATTCTTCAAAATTTCCTCTCTTTCAGATGGAAAAAAAAATCAGTTTTCTTTCTTATTTACTTTCTGAACCACATCTACCTTTTATATTTATTTTATCATTTTATTTTTATTCTGTATGATCATAGCTGTCTTTCTTTTATCCTTCCCCTGTCTATGCTAAATAATTAAATACTGAAAAATGTAAGATTCTATTTCTAAGCCTATTTTAAATGTCTAAGTACAGATGTTTTATTTGTACTCTTGCACTCATCGGAGAGCTTTCTGATTTTTTTCCTTCTCTGGGTTTCTTTCACTTTCTGTATCTGTATTACTTCTTTCAGTGTGGTTCCCCTTCAATTCCATAACTCAGTTTTAAGCAGCTAATTGAATTCCCTGATTACATGGTTGAGGGCATAACCCTGCATAAGAGGACAGCTTTGTCTACTCTTCTCCTGCCTTTAAATCCCCAGTGGTCCCTAGTAGTTTCCAGTGTTTATTTAAAAATATATATGTATTAAGTCCCAGAATCAGAGACAGCAATGTATGTAAGACGTCTCTGCTGCTGTAGGGCTCAGAAGAAAGTTACCTTTCTGTTTTCACAGAAAGGTCTGTTTCCAGATACTGCAGTTCATAAGAATTCTAAATTAGACTGGTCATGAAATGACCTATTGTGGGGTGTCTAGGAGGTGGACAGCACAGTGGATAAGTGTTTGAATTCTTGGGAGTCAAACAAATCTAGGATGGAATCCAGGCTCCACTCCTTCTCCCTGACCTTGGGTGAGGATTTAACATCTTTAAGCCTCACAGTCTTGGTGTGAAGATTAAGTCAGAAATCTTGGTAAAGGACTTGCTATGGTAACTCGCACAAAGTCACCATGTCATAACGTAAACATTACCCATGGCTCATCACCATCCTCACCACCGTCATTTGGGGAGCTTTGCCCAGTTTCTCATCAACCTCATGCATTTTTGTTCATTTAAAATTATAGTCCCAGAAAAGTCATCATGTTGGAGTGCTAACTGGTAAAACCACTTTGGACAGTAGTATAGCAGCAGTATCTACCAAAATTTTAAGTATGCCCTTGGACCCTGCATGACTTGTCTAGAAATCTGTTCTAAAGAAATACTTGCCCATTTGGTTTTGGCAAAGTTATCATAGTGAAAAAAATGAAAATAACCTTTAAACATCTGTCAGTGTGTGTCCAAGGTTGGCTTTCCCAGGAAACAGAACCCTGCAGTGGAGATTTGAGTTCAGGAAATTTATTAGGGAATGCCCTTGGGATCAACGTCTGTGAGGAAGTGAGGGAGACAGGACCCAGCAGAAGAAAGAAACTTTAAGCAGTCCCATGGGGAGCACTGCTGGGGAGCATGCATGACCTTGGTCTAGGCAGTTCCCAGAGAAGGATTCAACCAGAGAGATCAGCCTCCAGCGCAGTAGTGGGAGGATGGAGTACCTCTGTCCTGAAGGGAGATCTAGGCGGCACAGGATCTAGGCACCACGACAGGAGTGGTTTTTATGGTTTGTCCATGCTGTGGAGCAGGGCTCCTTGATGGCTCAGATGGTCAGGAATCTCCCTGCAGTGCAGGAGACCGGGGTTCCATCCCTGGGTCAGAAGATCTCCTGGAGAAGGAAATGGCCACCCACTCCAGTGTTCTTGCCTGGGAAATCCCATGGACAGAGGAGCCTGGCGGGCTACAGTCCACGGGGGTCCCAAAGAGTTGGACACGGCTGAGTGACAGACACTTGATAGTGTGGAACCCTCTACAGCTACTGAGAAGACTAAAGTGAGCCTCATTGTCCAGTGAAACATGGACATGTAGGTAGTATAAGCACATTTAGGTTTAAAATCCTGTGTACTGGGGGAGGGGTATTTTGACATGTATAATCTTTCAAGAAGCTATTCTCTCCACATAGAATGCACCCCGTGCTACGCCTTCCATGGCCGTGGATTTCTGTATCATCTGTGGACAATCCCAGGTTCCTCCTCATAACTAGACTGTATAGTTTGTCTCCTTAACTCAACTGTGAGTTTCCCTTAAGGGAGGGCACCAGCCGGACTAGCTTAGTATCATCAGTTCTTTGCAGTTGTTTCCGATAGATGTTTGGTGCTCAATACATTTAGATGGATTGAATGAAAACATGAAGTCAGTGAGCTGTTGAGTTTAGACATATTGTCTTCTGTCTTTTCCTCTTGTTCTCGGTTTTCATCAAAAATGTATTAGTAATAAGTGGACTTTTGTGTTCATTGAGCTGATGTGACAATATTCAGTTTTAACCTCAGAGCAGTTTCCCTTCGTCTACTAATAAACAGCAGATGAGGATGGTGAAATGGGCTTGGGAATGCCATTAGTGTGACTGAGCTCAGTGTGCTGTCTAGAATTTTGAGAGGTAATGATCTATCAAGGTTACTAGCCAGGCCATCCCATAACCTGTACTGTTTTGTTTTGTTTTAGGAACTATCCCTTTGACATAGTGACGCTGTTAAACCTTGTTCTGTTCAAGGCCTCTGACACCAACAGAGAGATTTATGAAATCTCCATGCAGCTCATGCAGGCATGTATCACTGAGGACAGAGAAATTTCCATCCCTGAACACAGAAAATGGAAGTGGTAGTTGATCACTAGATTGCCATTTATTGATACACATTCATGTATTTCTGCACATCACTGGTGGATATGATGAGTGAGAAAATAATACTTAATTATCTGTAAACACAGGCAGTAACTGATACTTTGCCTTTCATACAGTATTAAAAGATGCATTCATTAGTTTTATTACAAAACTGTATTCAATATAAATACTCTTGAGATAGCCAGCCAGTGCTTTTTCATACTGTTTATAATTTTCATATTTCTTTTTTTTACTGTGGACACATGAGAATGGTATAATTTTAATAAGGCATAATAGAAAACTGGTAGCAATATTATCTCAGTTTTACAAATACACATTTTTATGTGTGTTTACATGAAGCTACTCTCCTACTTCTTTACAGATCCTTGAAGCAAAGCTATTTGTGTACTCGAAGAAAGTAGCCGAACAAAGACCTGGCAGTATTCTGTATGGGACGCACGGCCCGTTGCCACCGCTCTACAGCGTGTCCCTGGCCTTCTTGTCGTGCGAACTGGCCAGGATGTACCCCGAGCTCACACTTCCTCTCTTCTCAGGTACCGTGCAATAGTCAGCCATGGCATGTGTGATCCTTTCTGCCCTAAGTATTCTTACTTTTAAAATTCTAGTGTAATTGAGAGTCAAAATTATTGATAATAAATTCATCAATCAAAATTGCACTGGGCTAAGTTCATTTGTCCCTGGAGTAGGAAATGACAACCTGCTCCACTATTCTTGCCTGGAAAATTCCATGGACAAAGGAACCTGGCGGACTTCAGTCCATGGAGTTGCAAAGAGTCGGACATGACTGAGTGACTGAGCACGCATGCAAGCTCAGTTACAGACAAAAGTAAATTCTAGAATATCCTTAAATATAGAAGAGTGTGTTTATCTAAAACAGTTTCAGATAAAACTGTTTATCTAAAACAGTAGTATTTATACACTAAAACTGTATAAATAAACATAGGACAAATGTGAAGATGCTTAGATGAATCATAATCACTATGTATGTAAAATTTCCCCAAGAAATTAAATATGAGTGATATAAATTTATCCCCTAGAGGGGGAAATGGCAACCCACTCCAGTATTCTTGCCTGGGAAATCCCATGGATAGAGAATCCTGGTAGGCTACAGTCCATGGGGTCACAAAGAGTCAGGCACGACTGAGCATGCGCGTGCACACACACACACACACACACACACACACACACACACACACACACAAACAACTTCTAATGCAAGTAATTGCTGTCAGTTGCTTTTTGGTGATGATGTTTATGGTATTTTGCAGCTTGAATGTTGCTACGTATATAATTTGTTGAGAGTTTGATTTAGGGCACAAATTTACAAGTAATCTTTGTGAATAATGTTTTGGAAAATCCATTTATTTGAGATAGATTAGTCACATCCTTGCATTGTGCCTGAAACAGTGGGAGGACTCAAGAAAGACCTTTTTGATAAACTAATTTTCTGCTTGGAAAACTAACATTTATTTTCCTTCACTTCGACCAAGATTTGAGTGCTGCCTGTATGCCAGGCGCTGTGCTTGGATCCTGGAAATACAGAGGCAAATAAAGTAGTCTCTCCCATCAAAGTTTCATCATCTAGTAATAAAGAATAATGTACAAGCATATGATTGTGATACAGTGTAGCAAGTGTAATTTTAAAAATTATACTTCTGTATGAGATGCACATTCTCTCTTTGAGATGGAAGATCAAGAAGTCATCAATTACTGGGTCAAGAATATCAGGAAAGTCTTCCCAGAGAAGTTGATGCCTCAGCTGCAGTTTGAAAGAAGAGTAGAAATTTGAAAAGCAGAAATATGTGACATTGCAGTTGGCAAGTGGATTGGCATTACAGGCCAACAAAATAGCGTATGCATTGGCTTAGAGGTATAAGATAACATGATGCATTTGAGAGATTATATAGGGGGTTTGGCTAATATAACATGCAGAGAAGGGGGAAAGTTTGAGATGGTTATGGACAGAGAGGCAGAAGTCAATCTTGGAAGGCCTTTATTGTGTTCCTAGGAGTTTGCAGGTCAGAGACTACATACGTGCTCCTTGAAATCCCTCAGAAGTCTGTGAACAGGGAGGACGGTCAAGCAAGCTGCTTGGGTTTTGAAAGCCACTCATCTGTTTCAAACAAGAAGAGAGAGGTGTGAGATCAGAGTGAAGTTTTAGAAAGACTCTTCCTGTAGTGTGGTGAATGGATGACAGAACATCCTGTCTGGAGAGAGGAGACCAGTTGAGAAACAATGACACCAGTCCAAGGAGGATATGATGAGACCTGAACATGAAAACAGAGGGGAGACCAGGGTCAAGAGCTCTGGGAGGAGTATACAAAGGAAGTGCCTGGTGTGTTATCTGGGAGGTGGGGGAGTGATAACCCCATCTGGAGAGTTGATTCGAGGAGAAGAGGAGGGTCCAGGCGAGGCAGAGACTATGAGCTCACACTCAGATCAGTTTGGGTTATCGAGTTTAGGCATCTGTTGGACACCCTTGTGTATAGATAGACCAGGGCCGAGGGAAGGCCCAGTGGTAGTGGCTCATGGAAGACCATTGAGAATAAGAACCACAGGAATAAATGAGGTCATGAATGGAGAGAGTACAGAGTGAAAGAAAAAACCTGGACCCCAACTTTTAAGGACCAGGCCAGGGAAGGGTGAGGGAGCAAAGAGGAAAGGGAGGCATGTTTATGGAAAGAGAACACCCAGAGGGTGTGTTTCATGGAGACCTAGAGAAGACAGGACTTAGGAAGAGGAGACTTAGGACTTAGGAGAGTGGTCCACAGCCTCCTCCAGAATAGCGAGACCCTGGGGGATAAAGCCTGAAGATAACCCTATGAATTTCACAATTCATCGGTAACTATCTGTCATTTCCAGGGAGAAGCAGCAGCAGAAGCCAGATCTTAGGGGCTTGGCTGAGAAAGAAGCAATGCAAGAGAGGATGGGGCTTATGGTGGATGCAGTCAGAGGATGAGCTAAATTTGAACTTGTTTCAAGGGAGAAGCTGGTAAGAGGAGAGAGTCTGACAATTGGAGAGAGAGAGAGGAGAAACAGTTTAGCAGATTTGACAAGGAGAAAAGCTCATATCATGAGTTGCAAGCAAGTTCAGCCTTAGTTTTTGGTCAAGAATTGACCTTTTGGCTATTTCAACTTATGAGAAATAACTTTTATAAAATAGCATGGAAAAATAAGGAGATTATAATGGATTCTTAGCCTTTGTTTATACTGCCTTTACCATTAAGAACCCTGCGGTGAGATTTTTACTGCCTGTAGTTTCATATGACTTAATTCCAAGCCAGTTATTTAGGTCTTGACGAAACAGCCAGAAAATGATCTAGCATCCCACTGACATTGTCTTACAGATTATTTAATTCATTTCTGGAGAAGTGAATGATGTTTGCATGTCACAGCATTTTTTTTGTCTCTTTTCCCTTTAAAACATCTTTACACCTGATCTGGAAGCCTGGGGTACCCCAGAGATCCCTACCCTCTCAGACTTATGACTAACAGACGAGATGTAGTAAACAGCATCAATAAGGAAATCGTTTATAAATTTTATAAACATGAAATTTATAAATACAAACTTGTTTTACATAAATAAGGAATATGATAGAAGGTGATTACTGCTCCAAAAAGTCTATAGATTTTTATACCACTGTTGAAAGATGACAGTCTTAAAATAGTTGTCCCTATGATTGGAAAGATTTATTTCTCTCCCAAGTCCCAGGGCTTTCTGTTGTTGTTTAATCACTAAGTTGTGTTCGACTCTTTGTGACCCAATGGACTGTAGTCCCCTAGGCTCCTCTGTCCGTGGGATTTCCCAGGCAAGAATACTGGAGTGGGTTGCCATTTCCTTCTCCAGGGGATCTTCCTGACCCAATGTGAAACTCACATCTTCTTTATTGCCAGGCAAATTCTTTACCACTGAGCCACCAAGAAACCACCCCCCGCCCCCAATCCTTTCTAGCAGAGTTTAAATGGTTCTTTTGCCATCAAAGTGCCCCACGTCTTTATAACCAGAATCATTTTCTTCCATCGAACCCCCAAAGGACTCTGTGCCTCTGTTGTTGTCATCCGTCACTTTCTACCTGGCCCCAGGGTTATCTGTAGACACAACTAGTCTCAGAGCTTCCTCCTCAGGAGAGGACCACATCTTTAATCTTTGCTGTCTCCATGGTGCCTAGAAGAGCATTTTGCACCTAGGAGAGGTCTGGTATGTTGGACTAAATAAGTGTTGTGCTTTTATAGGGATCTGAATATGTGTCATGAAAGTCCATAGTATTAGTCATCACATCCATGAAAGTTTGGACATTAAGTCAATTTTGAGATTTGACCTGTGTGACATATAACAGCATAACATGTCTGACTTGCAGCACAGCATAAAGTATACTCTTATTCTTCAAAATAAAAGAGTTGTAATTTTAGGAAAAAGGCCAAATCCATTGAAGTCTCTGTTTCAAGGATACAGTGGATCATCTCCTGGCATCTGTGTTGTTCTGTTGTGTAGCAGGCACGAGCTCTCTAAATGAGATTACATGCCATGCTGGATGATAGCAGATACATTAGGCCAAGCTTTCTAATGTCCCTTGGGATAAAATGAATTCTCCCGTAAATATTAGAAACAGGAGATGACTTCAGAGCTTGCAGCATGTATATAAAGCTGTGCTTTTGTTTCTATAGAAAACTTATTTAGATCATAAAATGAAATGTTGCTGCCAGTGAAACAATGCAGAAATGCTATCAGAGGAAGTAATGGTGAGATGACTGGTCACACAGTTGTACCTTTTTGACTCATTTATTTCAGAAGACAAAGCGCAGCATCAACCACACACCTTCCACATAGCTGGCAGTTTTCAAATGGACACCACACATAGGACATCACACACTGGGTTTGTTCTTCCTGGAGGGTTGCAGCTTACTTTTTAACAGCTCATGGCTCATGCAAGGCACTTTGTAAAATTTAGGTATAATGGAGAGATAATAGTCATTATTATAATAATCCTAAGTAAGTGTTAATCCCTCAGTCTTGTCCGACTCTTTGTGACCCCATGGACTGTATCCGGCCAGGCTTCTCTGTCCATGGAATTCTCCAAACAAGAGTACTGGAGTGGGTAGCTATTCCCTTCTCCAGGTGATCTTCCTGACCCAGGGATCGAACCTGAGTCTCCTGCATTGCAGGTGGATTCTTTACTGACTGAGCCACCAGGGAAGCCCATAAATAATCCTAACTGCTGTTTATTAAGAGCCTGTTGGATGACAGGCATATTGTGTCTTTTAATCTTCACAATCATCTAGTGTGGGACCTGATTGGCCCATTTTACAGACGAGGAAACTGAGGAACAGAGAACTTCAGTAACTAACCCAGAGTCTCATGCAGCTAGTATGTGGACAAACTGGGATCTGGGCATATGTCCTGATTCCTGTTTTGTCCGCTCTAACGTACCGCTTCCGCTAGCTGTTCACTTTCTGGTTCAGTCTGATGAGGTGACGTGGCTCGCGGTCTCTGCCGTTCTCCGCAGAGGTCAGCCAGCGCTTCCCCACCACGCATCCCAACGGGCGTCAGATCATGCTCACCTACCTGCTGCCCTGGCTGCACAACATCGAGCTGGTGGACAGCAGGCTGCTCCTCCCGGGCTCCAGCCCCAGCAGCCCCGAGGACGACGCCAAGGACCGCGAGGGGGAGGTGGCGGCTTCTCAGGGGCTGAAGGGCAGTGGCTGGGGCTCCCCGGAGGCGACGTCGCTGGTGCTGAACAACCTCATGTACATGACTGCCAAGGTAAGCGTGAGGAGCCGCACCTTCCTCACGGGAAACCCGCGGAAAGTGGTGCCTGCCGTCAACAATCTCAAGAACAGGGTGTGGATGGCGGGGACGGTTGCACAAGTGCAAACATGCTTCAGGCCACTGAACTTCAGGCCCACTTGAAAAACGATTACAGTGGGACACTTCATTATGTGTATTTTAGCACAGTTTGATCGTGATCCCAGTTATCATCGTTATTATATGATCCTTGCATTTGAATCATCATGTGAATAAGTATTGTGCAGTAGTGAAGTGTGTATTATAAATTCTTGAAAAGTGGCATCTTTGTGATGCGTGGCCATTCTCCCCCCTTCTTAACGATTTTGAGATGACAGTGACCCTTGAAATGACTTTTCATCAGACATTTTGCATCCTCACATTTCTCCCACGCTCCTCCCGGGCCTGGTTTTATTTTGTCGGTTACAGTATGGGGATGAAGTTCCCGGACCGGAAATGGAAAATGCCTGGAATGCGTTAGCCAACAATGAGAAGTGGAGCAACAACCTGCGGATCACCTTGCAGTTTCTGATCAGCCTGTGCGGGGTCAGCAGCGACACGCTCCTCCTGCCCTATGTGAGTGCCCCTCCAAGGTTGGGGTCCTTATTCTGTCACTGCTTCCATCTGCGATTGCAAGTCAGAATGTCATCATCGCACGAGTAGAATAGAGATGTCAGATTTCATCAGTCACGCTCATCTCCTGTGAGCTTTCTAGATGGTACATTAAAGTTCCCTTCTGCCCCCTGCATTGCAAGCTAGTGTCCTCGTGGCATCTCTGTCATCCCCTTTGTAAGTCTTTGGACCCAGAAACTTTGAGATTAAGGAGTCCACATCCCAGGTGGCACTAGTGGTAAAGAACCCGCCCGCCAATACAGGAGAAACAGGAGATGTAAGAGACACGGGTTTGATCCCTGGGTTGGAAAGGAGGAGGGCATGCAACCCACTCCAGTATTCTTGTCTGGAGAATCCCAGGGACAGGGGAGCCTGGTGGGCTGCAGCCCATGGGGTCCCAAAGAGTGGGGTATGACTGAAGTGACTTAGCAGCAGTAGCATTGTTCTCATAATTACCTAAATCTGTCTTCTAGAAACATTAGCCCCATTATGTAAGAGAAACTAGGTAACACATTATATTATTACTAATAAAAATTGTTCTGTGTTTACATCCTGATGCTCTTAAAACAATAAATATGCAGAATATTCCAGTTTATCTCTTCAAAGATAGGTAGTCAAAGAGAGAAATAAGCAACAGAAAAGTTCTACTGACACGCCCATCTTCCTGTCTGTATTTAAAGGTGAGGTCATCAGTGAAACGAGTGCATTTTGAAAACCCTTGCACAGTTGGTGTCTGTGTGCTGGTTGTTTTTCTGAGAGGTTTTGTGCCTGCCCGCCCTGCTGTTCTGAGCCATGTAAGCCTCATTGCCGCTTCTGGGCCTCAGGCTTGAGGGTTGCAGTAATGCAGAGATTTAATCCAGAGTTATTTTTAAAACTTAAAACCATGCAGACAGCTCAAACTCGTCTGTTTCTCTGGTAGAAGAGTAACGGGAGGCTGAGTTCCTTTTTAAATGGACACAGCTAGCAGTTCTTCTCCCATGGTTTGCATAAATAAAATACTTTCTCAAGATAAGACCTTAGATGGTAAGGTTTGTTTTGTTTTGTTGGAAGATTTTTTTTTTTTTAATGTCGACCATTTTTAAAGTCTGTATTGAATTTGTTAGAATGCTGCTTCTGTTTTATGTCTTGGATTTTTGGCCTCAAGGCATGTGGAGTCTTAGTTCCCTGCACCCACTGGAAGGCGAAGTCTTAACCATTAGACTACCAGGGAGGCCCCCAGATGGCAAGTTTTAAGTTTAGATAGAAGTCATCTTTAGTCCACAAGTTATCCCAAAAGTGGCTTTTGTAAACTCAGCCATGAGGGAAGGTAAGACTTTTAACAACCCACTTCTATCAGATGTACATGTGAGAAAAGGTGATTTTTTTTTTTTGTCTTTAGGTTGAAGATTGGCTTTTTTTAAAAAAATTTATTTTGTATTGGGGTTTAGCCAGTTAACAATATTGTGATAGTTTCAGGTGAACAGCAGAGGGACTCAGCCATACATACTCAGGTATCCATTCTCCACCAGACGAAGACTCCCCTCCCGTCCAGGCTGCCGCATAACCCTGAGCAGAGTTCCCCGTGCCCTGCAGCCGGTCCTTGTTGGTGATCCATTTTAAGCATAGCAGTGTGTACACAGCCATCCCAGCTCCCTAACTGTCCCTTCTTCCCATCCTTCCCTCTCCACACCCCCACCCGGCAGCCATAATCCAGACCCTTGGCTCGTCCTAGGAGAGAAAGACAGTGAGCGCTCCTGGGAGGTGTTGTGGTCATCAAAATGAACGGGTTACCACCTCTGCTGTCGACAACCTCGCATCCCTGTGGGCTGCTCTGGGAAATATCCCTTGTGTTCCGTTTCTCGTCTCAGATCAAGAAGGTGGCCGTCTACCTGTGCCGGAACAACACCATTCAGACCATGGAGGAGCTGCTGTTCGAGCTGCAGCAGACGGAGCCGGTGAACCCCATCGTCCAGCACTGCGACAACCCGCCCTTCTACCGCTTCACAGCCAGCAGCAAGGCCTCGGCGGCGGCCTCCGGTAGGACCCGGGCAGCTGGGTGGACGCCTTGTCCCACAACTCTGGGTTTTCCTTCGTGTAGAGCATTGAAAGGGTATGAGTAGGTTCTTGCTGCTCGTTCGTATTCCTACATATATTGGGTTGGCCAAAATGTTTGTCTGAGTTTTTCCATACCACCCTTTTTGGCCAACCCAATACATTCATTTAAGAGAAGCCTTAAGGATAGCAGAGACTCTTAGCACCTTGTCCGATTAATGAAATGGTCTTATAAGGATAACCAACAATCGAGAGCCCAGGGCTCATATGCCACAGAGTTGTTTTTTTTAATTAATTTATTTATTTTAATTGGAGGCTAATTACTTTACAATATTGTAGTGGTTTTTCCATACATTGACATGAATCTGCCATGGGTGTACACGTGTTCCCCATCCTGAACGCCCCTCCCACCTCCCTTCCCATCCCATCCCTCAGGGTCATCCCAGTGCACCAGCCCCGAGCACCGTGTCTCATGCATCAAACCTGGACTGGTGATCTGTTTCACATATGATAATATACGTTTTTATTTTAGACCGAGCTTATGGTGGACACTGTAGTCATGGAGGAATCTCACTTCTGGACCCTCCTCCTTGTATCTAATGGGATTCTCTTGGCTGATATTCTCCTAGGGTTGACTGAACTGCCCCCCTCCACCAGTGTTACCACTTTTCAGTTGGCCTCTCAGCATCATGGTATGAAATAGATACCACCCTCCTCAAACTCCTTGATGCTGTCTTCCCTTCGCTTCCCTTAATACCACGATTGCCTCCAAACCTCTCTCCTCTTACGCCCTGGTCTATTATGCCCTCTTTGTGCCCCAGATCCTGCTACCTGAGCAGTGATCTCACAGAGAAGCAGTGCCCTGGGGATCCTAAGCTCTAGGCATTTGGAATGTTCTAACATTCATTTCGTAACTCCTGGAACTAGAAACACTAGAGCCACTAGCGGCAGGACTGGCCACTATAAATAAGCGCATTACCTAAGTAGCCAGGAAGAGAGGGTTTTAAGAATGTTGTAGCCTCGCTTTGTAAGAGAGTTGAGGAATTTGGTTTGACTATAATAGATGTCTTGGATTCTTCACTTCAATGGTGTGGGCTTGGAAGGTTGTTCAGAATGTCTGAGATTGTGCAGAAGATGCAAGAAATCTTTCAAACTGGGGATTTTACAGGAAATCCTTTCCTGGAATCACTGAAGGCTTGAGCTTGACCTCTACAACAGGCATTTCTTTCTGAGCTGTTCTTTAATCTCATCTACAGGAACTACCTCCAGCAGCAACACAGTGGTTGCCGGCCAGGACAGTTTCCCAGACGCCGAGGAGAGCAAGATACTAAAAGAATCTGATGAGAGGTTGGTGCACAGATTTGGCTTAACATGCAGCTTAACTTTCAGCAATTGTCTATGCAAAGCGTTAGTAACATTTGCAGGGCTTCATAAATTTCACACACACGTACACATACACAAATCCTTTCTTTTTTAGAAACACAGATTGACTTTCAGACTCTGCTCTGTATATCCCTAAAGATAACCATTTCTTCCTGAGCAAAGCCAGAGCAGAGATTAAGAGGGATGTTGTTCTAGTGGCTGAAACCCATTTACCTCCAGGCTTAATAATAACCACACCTTATTCTGCTAGTGGACACAGTCCATCTGGAGTTAGAGGGAATAGCCATGTGAAATTTGCAAATCTGGTTCTTGAATAATTTCTTACAGTAGTTATCTTGAGATGAGTTCTTTGAAACATCACCATTCTTTTATCTTTAACTCTGTCACATCTTGGTTAACTAAGAACATTGTCTAAAAGAAACCTTGATGTCCTTCCCCTTAGTTCTTTAACAGTAATATTTCTCTTGTGCATATTTCTGCTTTCACATTGCCCAGGAACTATTCATAAGTAAGCACAATCTGGATCTATTTACTGCAGTTGAATGTGAAGAGCAGAGAACAAACCAAAAGAGACAAACAGGACTTAAATTTGAAAATAAAAATTAAGATGATTCTCATGATGTTGAAAACTTATAAGGCTAAGTATTTTCTAGTAAAAAGTAACGGGGAGCCCTTTCACTTAAATTAATTAAAAAATGAGATACAGATTCATACTGAAGAAAATTTAGTGGATCACATAATGAAAATAATTCATTTAGCTTTAAAAGCCCCTGGATGCTTTGTGATTTCATCGTGTGCATGAGAACCCATCAGGGGCTACAGGTGGAAGTTATCCGACCCAGGGCTGGAGTTCTGAAAGTTCTTTCTCTTAAGTCAGCCACAGCAAATTCCTCAGCATGCTGATTACTGGCTGACTACACTGCCTTAAGGCAAAATGCTCATCCTCTGAGTCTCCCTTCAGATCATCAATGGGTCATGAATAACAGACCTTTTCTATTATAGTTCACTAAGGTTTTTCTTTCTCAGAAATAGATTAAGGTTTTCATACTCTGTAAATCAATGACAGTACAAGATTATTAATTCACATGTTATTTTGTAATCTATATTTGCTGGTACCTTCTTTGGAAAACTCCCTGATGGTAAAAAGAAAAAAAAAATTACATATTTCTCTGAAGATATTTCTGTCTTCTGGTGGGAGTAAAACATTCTTTATCATTCATTGTATAGTATGAATTTTACACCTTAATTATACTAAGGGTAGAAAGGTAATATATTTCCATATATTATCATCTCATTACAAAGGCTCCTTTAGGACCAGAGTTATGAGTGGCCTGCCTAAATTTTTAGTGGTAGCCTTTAAAATGAAGAAGGCAGTTATCACTATAACATTGCAACCAGATAATATCTGTAAGAGGCTTTCTTGTTTATTTCCTGCTTTATCACTGTATCCTGTTGGCCTTTGGGAAGCCCAATGCTACCTACATTTTTACATAGTCGTGCATATCCAACTCCTTCATACTGACTATATCTGTTTATCTACCTGTAGGTAGATTAGTTGATTATATATATGATCACACCTATATGAATATTTTATCACGCAGAATACTATTGTTACATTAACCCTCTATTTCACCTATACTATTTCTCTAATATAGTCTGTCTTTTCTTTGATAGTAGACTGTGCTCTCAGCCTAAAGTATCTTTATTTTTCTTTGCAGTCTACTTTATCACCTTCCTTCCTGTGAGCCTTGTCATGTTGATTTATGGGTACTTGTACACATGTTTGTGTCTCAACCATTACCTTTTCATTCTTAGAAAACAGTGATTATATGGCTCTTAGACATATTTCTATCCTTAATTATTACCCTGCTGTGTTGCACATAGTAATCGTCTTTTTAAAAATCGTCTTTTATTTATTCAGCATATAAATGAAAATTGGAGAAACGTCACAGCCCTAGAGGTAGATAAGCTAGCTGTCCAAACACCTACCAGCCCCTTTCTCCCTCCCTCTTGCTGACCCCATTACAGAAGACAGGTATTTACCCTGTTCTTTTCAGTCCTTCTAGACAAAGAGTCTACAGAGATGGTATTGGTCAGAAATACGGATGATCTGGCTCATTTCTGGGAGTACCAGTCACCTGATTGCATTGTTGGGCTCCAGGGGGCGCCATGGACTTGTACAAAGTGGCTGTCCTGATGCCAGGTTCTTTACAACTAGTTAGTGGTTCTTTGATGTAATTCAGAAATATTTAATAATACCATAGCTACTGACAAAAAAATTAAGATGGCTTGTAATAAAAGAACCATTAAAGCCAGTATTGTATTATATTGTTAGTTGCTCAGTCGTGTCCAGCTCTTTGCAACCCCATAGACTGTAGCCTACCAGGCTCCTCTGCCTGGGATTTTCCAGGCAAGAATACTGGAGTGGATTGCCGTTTCCTTCTCCAGAGGATCTTCCCGACCCAGGGATCAAACCTAGGTCTCCTGCATTGCAGGCAGATTCTTTTACCATCTGAGCTACAGAGAATCAGGGTAAGAGAATAAGTGGGTGTGTGGGTGTGTGGGGGTGTGAGTCATTCACACATGTCCAGCTCTTCACCACTTTATGGACTGTAGCCCACCAGGCTCCTCTCTCCATGGAATTCTCCAAGCAAGAATACTGGCATGGGTAGCCATTCCCTTCTCCAGAGCATCTTCCCAACTCAGGGATTGAACCCTGATCTCCTGCATTGCAGGTGGCTTCTTTACCATCTGAGCCATGCTTTTGAACTATGGTGTTGAAGAAGATTCTTGAGAGTCCCTTGGACAGCAAGAAGATTAAACCAGTCAATCCTAAAAGAAATCGATCCTGAATATTCATTAGAAGGACTGATGCTGAAGCTCCAGTACTTTGGTCACCAGATGAGAAGAGCTGACTCATTGGAAAAGACCCAGTGCATCAGCTGGGAAAGATTGAGGGCAGGAGGAGAAGGGGATGACAGAGGATGAGATGGTTGGAGGGCATCACTGACTTAATGGACATGAGTTTGAGCAAGCTCCGGGAGATGGTGAAGAACAGGAAAGCCTGGCGTGCTGCAGTCCATGGGGTCACAAAGAGTCAAACGTGACTGAGCGACTGAAAAACAGCAACTAAATAAGTACCTTTAAGCTCTAAGAAGTATTTATCATGTAGTTTTTTCAGTTAAACAATAATGTGAATACATATTTTTAATTAAAATGACAGTTTGTAAAATATGCAGAAACAAGCCCTTTACATATTTTTTAATACATCAGCCCTTAATAAAAGCCATGAAAGGATTGTTCATAAGGAACTAAAAGCAATAAACTTTAGCTGTATAAGTTTCTGGTCATCTGTGTTGATACAGGAATAGAGATTAGTAATCCACAGAAAGTTGCATACATGTTAATTTTGAGCAGAATCAGCAAGGGAAAACTTAGGGAAACACTTCATCTTTCCAGTTTTTCTCTTACTCAGTCACTTCAGTCGTGTCCGACTCTTTGCAACCTATGGACTGTAGCCTACCAGGCTCCTCTGTCTATGGTATTGTCCAGGCAAGAATACTGGAGTGGGTTGCCATGTCCTCCTCCAGGGGATCTTCCCCACCCAGGAATTTAACTCATATTTACTGCATCTCCTACATTGCAGGGAGGTTCTTTACCCACTGAGCCACCTGAGAAGCCTAGTCTTAGCAGAGTTATTTTTATGATATATTTCTAAGACATGTACTTTTATATTAAAAGACTATTCAGTCTGCTTAATCCTTGAAATTCTTCTAGGATCTAGACCCAAAATTAATTTCTTCAACCAGGAAAGTAAAGGAACAGATTTTACTCTTGGGAGTCAGTTTTTACTTTTTGTTTTTGCCAAGTATCCACTTCACCATGCTATGGTTCTGATCTTCTCCAGAATAAGAAGTGTGGAAGGGGCTTTTTCCTCCCCTTCATCTTGGCCTCATAAACTCCTCCTAGAAATCCTTTAAATCTGTCTTAAAAGGAAACAAGAAGAATTGCCATCCGTTCTGTAGCTCTTCCCTTCCCAGTCTTCCTGAACACGATTGTAAAACCAACATAAATCACCATTCTTGAGTCACTGGCAAATCTCTGCCTGGTGTGAATCTATAGATGTGGAATTCTTTCATCACTCTGTTTTTACTCCTTGTTGAATGGTGTCTGGGTTCTTCATGTGCTGTTTATATCTTTGCATTTGTCAACATAAATATGATTATAGAACTTCTTCAGAAGGTAATAAGTTGGTCACTTTGCCAATTTCGTTAAGGACTAGCCTGATTTAGATAATTACACAGTCTGATCTGTATGAAACTCAGCAGATGTCGTTTATCTTCTGATAAAAGAAGTTGCGGATTCACAAAGTAATAGCCCAAAAGATGTGAGAATGAAGAATGTTTGAAATACAAAGTTACTAGGGAAAAGATTGCTTGTCAGGACTTAAAAGCTGCTGCAAATGTCTACAGAGTGAATGAAACCAAAGGCTTTGTAGTTGATACACTTCTGAATTCAGCAGTCACATCACTGTTGCAGTGTTCTGAGGTTATACACCTGGGACAAAGTAGCATGTTAATGGCACACCCTGAAATGGCACTTTTCCCTGAAATTTCCCTCTTTCTCCCTACATTGATGGGGACAGCTGGGACCCTGCACTTTCCCACTTTCAGAGGGAAATAAGAGTATTGGTCTGATATCAATTACAACAGAAAACCTAGTCAATAATATAGACAAACCACGCTTTTTATCATTTTATGTAAAATAAATATATAGACGTACCATTTCACGCTCACTTCCCCTCAGTCACACCCTTGCCTGACTTTATAGATCTTTGGGTGGTAAAAATGTTATGGATTTGTAAGTCTTTGGTGCTCTGCAAAGGCATTCTAGAAATCCAAGAGTATACTAATTAATACTCTATAGTTAGATGGCATCTCATAGTTTTGGAAACTTTCTCACATCATTCCTTTATGATTCCTGCAACAGCCCCAACAAAATAAATGTTGAAGTGTTGTTATTATTCCATTTAGGCAGGTGTGGAAATGGGGTCCCCAAGGAGGTAAAGCCCAGGGTCACCGAGCTTAGGGAGCAAGAGCTCAGCCTGAGGTCACACATCCCCCCTTCTCGGAGGCAGCACAGCCTTGAAAGTGTCCCCACCGTCATCTTCCTTGGCTGACACTGGACAAGTTATTTCACCTCACTCAGTCTGTTTCCTCGTTGGCAGAGTCAGTTCAGTTCAGTCGCTCAGTCATGTCCAACTCTTTGCGACCCCACAAATCACAGCACGCCAGGCCTCCCTGTCCATCACCAACTCCCGGAGTTTACTCAAACTCATGTCCATCGAGTCGGTGATGCCATCCAGCCATCTCATTTTCTGTCGTCCCCTTCTCCTCCTGCCTCCAATCCCTCCCAGCATCAGGGGCTTTTCCAGTGAGTCAGCTCTTCGCATGAGGTGGCCAAAGTATTGGAGTTTCAGCTTCAACATCAGTCCTTCCAATGAACACCTAGGACTTACCTCCTTCAGGATGGACTGGTTGGATCTCCTTGCTGTCCAAGGGACTCTCAAGAGTCTTCTCCAACACCACAGTTCAAAAGCATCAATTCTTTAGTGCTCAGCTTTCTTCATGGTACAACTCTCACATCCATACATGACCACTGGAAAAACCATAGCTTTGACTAGACGGACCTTTGTTCCCAAAGTAATGTCTCTGCTTTTTAATATGCTATCTAGGTTGGTCATAACTTTCCTTCCAAGGAGTAAGCGTCTTTTAATTTCATGGCTGCAATCACCATCTGCAGTGATTTTGGAGTAAATGTGTTTATCTCAAAGATGAGTGAGTGAGATTAAACGAGATAGTGCACGTGCAGTTGTTACACTTCGGGGACTTCCCTGGTGGTCCAGTGGTTAAGAATCCGCCTTGCGGTGCAGGCGACGTGGGTTCAGTCCCTGGTCGGTGAACTGAGATCCACATGCCATGGAACCGCTAAGCCCGTGCCCTGCAACTACCGAGCCCACGCGCTCCAGAGCCCCTTGTGCCACAGCTAGAGTCCAAGCGCTGCAGTGAAAGATGCCCCACCTCATGATGCAACAGAAATTCCACATGCTATGACTAAGGCTGGATGCAGCCAAATAAATAAATACTCTTTTAAAAGTTATCCTTCAACCTCTTGTTTTGTTTGTTTGGTTTTGATTACTTCTTAAGCCACAGAAAGACTAGACAGAAAGAGGCCCTCTGGTTGTATTACACCACCACTAGTAACTTTTCCTAAAAACCTTTTAAGGAAAACATTAAAACTCATAAAATTCAAAATTTGTTATGAAACTATTTTTGTATATTTCCGGGTCTGTCTTATTTTACTTATTCAATCTTTCAGCCATTATTTCTACCATGTGCCAGGTTACCATTCGGATTCGTGTTATTCATTATCATGCCTGTCTTCTTTCCAAGCAAATGTTATAATTTTCTAGTTGGAGTCACACATATTAGTCTTAAAATATTTTTCTTTCAAGGTTTGAACGTGTGCTCCTGAGCAGGAGTGACCACTGACCTGCTCGAGCACAAAGGGAATGTGTGGGGTATGCTATTTACAGTATTCTTTTAGGAAAAGCATCATCAATCGCTAAATAATAGTATTTTTGTGTCTCAGCACATCACACACATGTGTCAGTATCTCATGATGGCTGTTCTTGTGTTTGCAGGTTTAGTAACGTCATCAGAGCCCATACGCGTCTGGAGTCAAGATACAGTAATAGCTCAGGAGGCTCGTACGATGAGGATAAAAGTAAGCACTAACAGCCTGAGGGCTTTCACATGGAGGGCAAGTGGTTAGTGAATGGAAAATGAGTATCTTGATTATTCTTGTTCTGATCAGTGAAAAGAGGCCCACAAATAATTAAGTAACCATTTAATCCAACTATGCAGAGAGTCAGTCCCTTCAAAGTAAAAACAAACCAAACAGTAGATGAATCAGAATCAGGAAAACTTTGAGCTACTACCTAAGACCATATTTTTGTCTTCTTGGCCCTTTTCCTGGGCAGAAGGCTAGTACAAGATTGTCTCTTTGGAAAACAGAAGTTTCCTTTCAGTTCTCCTGCCTGTCTTTGGAGTGGATTTAACCTTCAAGCTTTGTGAGTCAGCTCACCCAGGATAGATCTGTTTTCACATTTAATTTCTCAGGGACCTAGTGAAAACCTTGCCAGACTAGGAGATACGATTGTCTCAGGAATCACACTGTACTTTGGGAAGCTGGAAAAACTGGAAAGATCAATGCATTCATTGATTTTGTTTAAGTCTCGGACAGGTTGTACACTTATTGGTCAGGGAGTGGTCACAGTTACTTGTTCACAAGTTACAGGAATTCTGGAAGCGGCATACATTCCCAGTGACATATTAGCTGTGTAAGGAAATTGGTGAACTATCTTCTAGAACTTCCTTGTTTGGGTGGAAATCATGATATCTCATGAGTCAGGTCCATTTTGTAAGTTAGCGCACGGAGCTTTTGTACTGGCTGTTTTGAATTATTTTGTTCTTATGGGAAATGTGCAGAGTACAGTAAGATGTGAGTGTTTTAGGTTGGCCAAAAAGTTTGTTCAGGCTTTTCAGCACAATGTTATGAAAAACCTGAATAAGCTTTTTGGCCAACCCAGTAGTTCTAATGACACATTTCAGTTTTACTTCTTAATGCACAGATAGGCAATTCTCCACCATTCAAAATATCAGTGGAAGGAATGTCTAAAATCCATGTAATATTGCCATACTCGGGTTAAGTTTTATCTGTGCTCATGTGCTCAGGCATGTCTGGCTCTTTGTGACCCCCGTAGACTGTATCCTGCCAAGCTCCTCTGTCCATGGGATTTCTCAGGCAAGAATATTGGAGTGGGTCACCATCCCCTCCTCCAGGGGATCTTCCCAACCCAGGGATTGAACCCACATCTTTTGTGTCTTCTGCATTGGCAGGCGACCACTAGAGTCGCCTGGGAAGCCCAGGTTTTAGCTGTGTCCCTATAAAATCTTTTTCCAGAACGGTTAGTATGAGGTTGGGGCCAGGGGAAACTTATGCACTTTCCCTCATTTCTGTGCCCATCAGGGTACTTGGCCTTCCAGGCCGCAAACAGTTGTATTTCAAGAGCACAGACCATTAGTTCTAGGCAGGACCAGATTTTATAGATGAGGAGAGCAGTACCTGAGGGATGGAGTTGTTGGTTCAAGAACAGTCTCCTTGCTATATAATACTTGGTAACACAAAATTTTGAGGACAGAAAAATTGAGTCATGGAAATGTTAGGCAGTTGTATCCTGACTTCCCCAGAATGGGACAGGCATGCTCTAATGAAGCCTAACATTCTATGATTGTGGATTTTACATTAGGAATATTGTTGCACTTCGACCAGTTGATTCCCTCAAAGTGTATCTCTTTGTTCTGCACAGGACACAGAATTTGGTAGAAAACACTGTAACAAAGTAATAATCACTTTGAAAATACATCTTCAGAGCCCTTTGATATTGAAACTATATTCCTTATGTATTTTAAAATAGTGACTTTCAGAGGGTAATTATAACAAAATGAGCAACTATGTCATTATATAAACTCAGATCACTGGCTTTAGGGGTAAAGAGAAAAAGTAATAGAAGTATTTATAAAGGGAAAGAAAAACTACTGTGAGTGAAAATAAGGCAAAAAGAGTAGTCTAGTAGTATCATGGCCTCTGTTTTACCCAGAAATGTTTATAAATTTGTCATACCAGCATAAATAGCATCTTACTGGGTAATTTTTGGTATAGTACTTGAATTTGATTGAGTCATGTGTCAGTAATATTCTTCATGTGATTACTGATATTAACCAGGGAAATTAAAGTTCAGAGTAAGTAGTTGGATTGCTGAGAGCTCAAATCTTAAATTTCTCAAGTCAAAGAAACATGGAAATCAAGCTACTCAAACAGATCCTCATCATAGAAGGTCCATAAAATAGATGCTAAGATCCTTTTCTATTTGTCAAGTAACAGAATTTACTTCAGCTGTCCCCAGATGAAGCAGTTCATCCAGTAGGGCACAAGTACCATCAGAACTTTGGTAACTGGATCCTGCCTGATGCATTTTTGGTTCCAGCTACCCAGTGATGGGTACAGTCTGTGCCATGAGAGAAGCAAAGGTTTGCAGGTTCAGTTCCAAACCTTATGACCGGCTGTATAATATATGTCAGGGGTAGTTATTTTCTCCCTAAATTCTTGAGGGTATGAGCAGGGCTAAGATGAATGAGAAGGGATCAGGAGAGACCTCACAGCCCAGCGCTTCCTAGTCTGGGTTTATCTAAAAAGAAAGGTGCAGCCTCTTTAAAGTATTTTTTATTAAAAAAAAATATACCACCTTGGATATGATAGGCAAACAGATTCAGACCTAGTCTATAAAGCTGGTGGACAGCGCCTGGCATGTCACAGAACAGCAAAGAAAGGCAAGGTGACTGGGGTGCCGTGAGCAGAGGGCACGGGAATAGGAGATAAGCCGTGAAACAGGAGAGAGGTCTTGTCAGGCCTTACAGGCCCTGGTGTGAAATCGAATGCTAGATTTCAGTATGAGTGTAAAGGAGAGCCGCTGGCCAGTGGTATGCAGAGAAAGGGACTCTGAATGGACTTCTATTTTCAAAGGAGGGCTCTGGGGACTTCCCTGGTGGTCTAGTGGTTAATTCTTCGCCTTCCAGTGCAGGGGGTGTGGGTTCAATCCCTGATTGGGAAGCTAAGATCCCACATGCCTCCAGGCCAAAAAAAACCCGAAACATAAAACAGAAGTGATATTGTAACAAATTCAATAAAGACTTTAAAAACTGTCTACATTAAAAAAAAGAAATCTTAATAAAAGGAGGATGGCTCTGGCTGCTCTGCTGAGAATAGATTGCAGAGGGTTAAGCATGGAGGCAGGGAGGTGGTGGGAGGCTCTGCCTCCCATGAGAGATGGTGAGGGCTCAGCCCAGGATGGAGTGGTAGAGATGGTGAGAGGTGGTCATTTCTTGGGTTTGTTTTGAGGGAGAGCCTACTGAATATGAGGATGGTGGCAAGTTACTTAACCTCAGCGTCCCCTCTACAAAATTGGGATAATAGTTACCTATCATTGGGTTATGTTGGGTTATTAATACGTGAAATGTATAGACCATTGCCTGACATGAGGTAACCCCTTGCTGTTGTTAGTTGCTCAGTCGTGTCTGACTCTTTGCAATGCCATGGACTGTAGCCCACCAGGCTCCTCTATTCATGGGATTCTCCAGGCAAGAATATTGGAGTTGGTTGCCATTCCTTCTCCAGAGTATCTTCCCAACCCAGGGATCAAACCCACATCTCCTGCATTGGCAGAAGAGCCACTAAGGAAGCCCAAGCTGTCTCTCCGTTAGTTCTGACGTTATTATTTTTATTATTACTGTCACTACCACCATCACCATGGTTACTAGAAATATAAGCAACTATGGCTGATTCATGTTGATGTTTAGCAGAAGCCAACATAATTCTGTAAAGCAATTATCCTTCAATTAAAAAATAAATTTATATATATATATATATATAAGTGAGAAGTCAGGGAGGATTCCCAAGCTCCCATCCTGAGTGAACTGAAAATAAGAAATCACATTTTACTGAGATGGAGGAGATGAGAGAAGGAGTGAGTTGTCACAGTGATGGGAATTCACGTGATGTAGGGTTTTTCTTCTTGTGTATCTATGTTTTCAGTCGCTCTGTAACGAATAACTATAAATTAGATATCCAAGAAATAAAGGAATGAAAGAAACTTAATGAAGTAATTCCAGCCCATTTGATCGTATAATTTCATAGTCACCAAATGGAATGGTTAGATCATATAATTTCATAGTCACCAAATGGAATGGTTAGGAAGTTATTTTTATAAGCACGAATTTGTGAGTTGCTTTCTAAAAAGGCAAGTCAGGAAAACAAGCAGCTTCTGTCCCTGTAAATGAAGCACATTCGTCTTTCTCACGCTACAGATGACCCAATTTCTCCCTACACCGGCTGGCTTCTGACTATCACAGAGACCAAACAGCCGCAGCCCCTACCCATGCCTTGCACGGGGGGGTGCTGGGCCCCCCTGGTGGACTACCTCCCAGAGACCATCACCCCCCGGGGGCCACTCCACAGGTGAGTAGCACGTGCAGATAGAGGGGAGTGATCACTTAGCTCTGACTAGATTTTTCTTCCTATGAAAAGAGAAACCTGTTCCAGGTCCCATCAATTGAAATGATGTTTGAAATCAGAGGGAACACAAGTGACTTGAACTGCAGCTGTCAGCATACTGACTGACCTTGGTCGAACATTAACCAGTGTGCAAAGCTGCCTTGCAGCCCTTTGAATTTTTCCTTGATGTGTCCTTGGTGTGGGTGTTCATTCTGTTATGCCTTTTCGATTGTGAGCAGCTAAAAGAAAGAACCCTTGTCTTCAGAGTCTCTTCATCCCTCAGACCTTATTTTCAAAAAAGTGACTGGTAAGAGTCCCCATTACATGAATTAGCTCAAGTGAACTTTCTTCTCCTCATGGAGCTCTGTGCTGTGTCAGAAGTTACACTCCATTTCCCTGGAATCAGGGTCTCACCTAATTCTTCAAGGCTGACGAGTTGGACGTGATTGTGCCTGAACGACCTGTCAGTCTGTTTCTGTCCTCTTCGGACATAGTGTTGACATCATCATTTTCATTGATTAGGTGCAATGTCGCTGTCATCTTTATGACTGAGATGGTGGTGGACCACAGTGTCAGAGAAGACTGGGCTCTTCATCTCCCGCTGCTGCTCCATGCTATCTTCTTAGGTAAGCCTGGAACCCAGAGGAATTCTGGCCACTAGAGTCCAAAACCTACACAAGTCATCCCAGGGAGCTTTTACATGGCCTTCCTGCTTTTCTGAAATACCTAATATCTTCTGTTTTTCACTGTCCTTTCTGTGACATCTCTAAAATTCCAGTTGATAAGTCATTGTTTAAAACTGTCCTGGCACCATAATATAAAGTGGTACTTCATCCATGCTACTTCTATAGAGATATTCAAAACAAGCTGGACTTCTTTTAGGGGCTTTGGTTCTCCGTGATAAATTTAAAGCCACGAGACACAGTCGGTGCATAGAGAGAAAGAATGTAGAACACGGTCGGCTAAGCACTGAGATATTAAAATACCCAAGTTGCAGAGTGAAAAATAAAAAATGGAAAGAGGAATCAGCCAGGCAGGGAGACTTAGAGAGAGAGTTAAAGTTAGAAACCTTTAGTAACAGGGAAGAGAACATCTCAGGAAAGAGGAATGCTAAACATGTCAGATGCTACAGAGAGGTCAAGAAAAGTCCATCTATCAGCATTTCATAAGAACATTTTTTAAGGAATAAAACATTTGATTTTTCCTAAGCCTGATTTCTTTATGTTGGTAACAAACTAACAAAGGAAACTAAACATTCCTCTAACATGTTCCTCCCGGGCATCTTGGAATCTTTGCCATCCCTGGAATCTAGTCGAGCTGAAGGTTTGTTTATATTAAGAGATTCCACCGTTTTGTTCCAGGTTTGGACCATTACCGGCCAGAAGTCTTTGAACACAGCAAAAAATTGCTTCTTCATCTCCTGATTGCCCTCTCTTGCAACAGCAATTTCCATGCCATTGCCTCTGTGCTCCTACAGACTCGGGAGATGGGCGAAGCCAAGACTCTCACAGTTCAGCCAGCTTATCAGCCCGAGTATCTCTATACAGGTAACACGAGGAGGGGCAGGGAGCCTGAGACAGAGTCATAAGTTTGAGGATACCTGGGGGTGTCCCTGGAGCCCACATCAACGTCTCTGCTTTTACCCTTGCCCCGGCTTTCTAAGGGATAAAATATGCACCATTATTCACAATAAACATGCACTGTTTTACTTGATGTTAAATCCTTCTTCCTTAGTAAGTATTTCCAAATATACTTTTTAAATTGCTACTGTGATTGCTAATTTCATTAAATATGTTACCAAAAAAATTAATATCCATTGACCGAGAGAGCATGAGTCTGGAACACCCGTGGGGGAGAATGTGCAAAACAGTGACCACCTCCAGTATTTTGAGACCAGGTATCACCAAGGTCCCAAACATTTCCCTATGTACCTTGAGACATAATTACATTAAATTAATATACACACACACACACACACAAAATTAATATACACATTCAGAGTTCTGAGCACATTTATGCAAAACATTGTGTAATACTTATTGCTATTAGAGGCTGTTATCCTCAAAAATAGTATCATGTTGAAAGGTTGTTGCTGAATGATAAGACGCCAGGATTCTTGGCCTTCGGAGGAAACAAATTCAATCCAGGGCCAGAGGTGAGGCTGGATCGCTCAGAGCTTTTGTGTAATAAAGTTTTATTAAAGTATAAAGGAGATAGAGAAAGCTTCTGACATAGGCATCAGAAGGGGGCAGAAAGAGTACCCCCCTGCTAGTCTTTAGCTGGATGTTATATAGTCCCTAGCAGTCTTTTAATGAAAAGAAAGGAATGTCTTAAAACTCAGAATGGCACCAGGCCTCTGATCCATAAATTGCATTTTATGATAATCTTGGCACCAGATGATTCATCCCAGGCCATAAAATGATTGACTTGAATCTTGTAGAAGGGCAGATTACCATACAAACAGTTTCGTTTACATGGATTAGGGGAACAATATCTGAGTATAACATACTGGTTTGTCAAGTAGGTTCTGAGCCATTTGGCGGAACAGACTTGAAGACAGAGTCTGGGGTAAATGCATAACACATTAACATAGCTTAAGACAAACATTTCCATAAGAAAAATGTATTGGTTAACTCAAGGTTTGAGAATAGCTAGCTTCAGGTGAAACCAGGTGTCATGGCAACACAGTATTTTAAGAGAAACCACGTTTTAAATTTGTATAGAGAAGGAAAAAAAATATCACTAGTTTGTCTCCTCCTGCCGCTTAAGAGAGAGAAAAATATCTGGCACTTGCAGCCTATTTCCTCCATTTGGAGACCCCTGGCCTTCCTGCCTGTTACCCTCTCAATGTCATATAGTTAAATCATCTGTTACCCAACAATAATTTACCTAGGTTCAAATGTGTAACAGAGCTATTCATCAGTCAATGGGTGTGTGAAAGCATGCACACACAGACACACACACACTCACTTCTTTTGCAGAAAGCATCAATTAAAACACCAGAGCATCAAATGATTTGGTAAGTCTATTAGAAAGAGACTGATTAAGTGAGCGTAATCAGAAGACTGGGTATTTTGAAGATCTTTGTATCTTAGCACAAATGGTTCCATGCCATTCTTTTTATATACTGCATAGTATCCATTGAACCACATGTCTTAACTCATATGTTTCTTGTCCATAGCTGGAGAAATTGTTCTGGTTTGTGTCTGTTTTGCTTCTTGGCCAATATACAAAATGCCTCCTTGAGCCCCTAGGCTCGTATACTTTGATGTACTTTTAATCAGTGTATCTCCAGGATACATTTCTTAGTTTGTAGTGATTGGGTCGAACAAAAGGTAGATGTCTTTAAATTTTTTTATTGATATTGCAAATTGTTCTCCAAGATTGTTGCACTAATTTAAACCCACAATATTTAACAGTGCGTATTGCACACCTACTATTACTAAACTTTTTTGTCTTTACCAGTCTGATAAATAAAAGGTGGTATCTTAGGGGAGAAAAGGGGAAAAAAAGACACCAAAGTAGAAAATAGTAGAGCACCATCTATTACCAAATCACACTGGTTTATACGCAGTGCAACTATTCCATAAGCAGAGAAAGAGTTTCAGTCTCATTTAATCATAGCCATAGCCAAAAATCAAGTGTTTTTTTTTTTCCCCAAAAAATTTAAATAACTGCACACTTCCTGATGCGCACCTCCCGACCTTATTCAGTGCCTGGCCTACACATTCCACCTGGACCTTGTCTCCCACCAGGTGGCTTCGACTTCCTGAGAGAGGACCAGTCGTCCCCGGTGCCAGACTCAGGGCTCAGCTCCAGCTCCACCTCGTCCAGCATCAGTCTGGGAGGCAGCAGTGGGAACCTCCCACAGATGACCCAGGAGGTAGAAGATGTGGACGCAGCTGCCGACGCCGATGAGAAGGCAAACAAGCTCATTGAGTTTCTGACGACCAGGTAAGGGAGGGGTCAGGAGATGGGCTGCTGTTTTCAGATCAGCCTTTTGGAAGAGTGCCATCATTTTAAAACCACCGATAAAAATTCTAGTGAAGTCTCCTCTCTTCTGAATTGCATCTGCTGTCCTTTGTGTATGAGGCAGACCCTGGTAGGCACTGTCTATGACTCCCCTGATGTCACAGTGGAGAAGGGATTCCTGCCTGATGAGCAGGTAGCAGATGTGGGCAGGAGACAAGTGTGATTTTCACCATCTATTAGAGCTACCAGCCTCTGGGAGTTCCAAGACTTGGCAGAGAACATTGCTCTGGAAACCCAAAGTATTAGCCATGGTCAACCCAGTAGCAGCTGCAGAGGGGGGACCCCTATCTGCTCCCCTAGTCCAAAGGGTCATTTATAAATGGAATTCAGGAACGAGAAGCAATCAGACGCATGTTGGGAAAGGAATCCAACTAATAATAGATCAAAGTCAAGAAAACTGTGAGTGATCCCGTTTTTTTCAGATTTTATGGGTCTTTTGAGGAATGATTTAGCTTTTGGTTCAGTTCTCATAAGCTCAGTTCAATATAGAATTTCACGCACAAGAAGCTCAGATAGGGGCTGGTGGTTCCTCCTTGCAGGGTGTCTCAGGGACCTGACTGGTTTGTGGAGAAGAAAGGTTTTCTCACTACGCACCAGTGTCAGTGCTGGGAATGGTGTTCTCTGAAATTCTCACGTGCAGATCCATCCCGCTCTTACCACAGAGAAAACCAAATAGACAACAGAGGTTGTATCTTCAGTTTGTCCTGCAGTGTTTGGCAACTTAACCTAACAATGTGATCCTGGTAAAATGTTATCTCTGAAAATTCTAAAATGTATAAAGGGAGTCTGTGTCTAAATCTGCGTTTTATTTGACATGTTACATCATTTCATTTAAGACAAATAACCTGTTATGTGCTGAATGAACACTGTCCTGGTGAATTGAGAAGCTTTAATTTTGTGAGCAAAACATAAGAAAAAGTATGTCTCCATTAGTTAAGTAGATCTATTTTGAGTGTGCTCTTAAGCTTTATAGGACTGAAATTTTCTACCAAATTAATAAGTAAATTTTTTAAAAAAAATGTATGTTGCCCCTTTGGAGTTAGAACTGTGTATATGGTTATGCAAAATGATAGTTACAGTTTTGACAGTTTGTGTGTTTTGTTGAAGGGCATTTGGTCCGCTCTGGTGCCATGAGGACATCACACCCAAAAATCAGAATTCAAAGAGTGCTGAACAACTCACCAATTTTCTACGTCATGTTGTATCTGTGTTCAGAGATTCCAAATCAGGTACTTCATCCTATTTCTACAAAGCCCACTTTCAGCATTTTTCTGTAACGGAGCTCATTCTCTCCATGTAACCACACACTGTGTATGTATTTATGTGTGTGCGTGTGTGTGTATGTGTGTAAAATCCTCCATTTGGCAGCAATAGCCAAGGAATATTCATGGGGATATTGAAGCTTTTTCAGGTGTGCCTAACTTAATGATAGTTAATGTCACATATAGTTGCATTATGCTCTATCAAATAATTTCCCCAGTGTCTCTCTTCTCTTTGCTTCATTTCCCTCCCTACGACTAAACTGTGCCTATATTAATTTTATTTAAAGAAGGCCATGAGAAAGAAATTTTATTTGCTGTCATCAGACTCAACTGGGAGAAAATGGTCTGTCTTGCAAACTGGGTTTTTTTTTAATAATAATAATTTTTCAATAAAATGTTTTTGGCTTTAAAAGTATTTGCTGACAAGTCCTGTGCCAGTGACCACTCAATATTCTGAACATGGTCTGAGGCACTAGTAGCACTAGTAGCTCACACTAGGCACTAGTGGCCTCACAATATTTAAGCCCTTAGCTGGATTCCATTCGGATCTGCTTGGCCAGGACTGATATGTGTGTGAAATTTAAATTTGGCTCCTCAGCCTGATAAACAGCTATCTCTGCCTTTTCTCACTCAGCAGGCTGGCCATAGTAAATATGTCTCACGAGCTCTTCTGGCTGCTCTGATAATTAGCACATTTTACAGTTTGAAACATTCCAGATAAGCCACATATCTTTTCATTATCAGAGGATACATGCTAAGAAACAAAAAATGCTGTTAAACTGAAATGGGAAAGTTGTTCCCGGAATGGAATTGCCATTTCCTGTTTTGAGTTTCCCCTTTGGAATTTCTTTGAAGTATTAAGACTGCTTTTATTGGTATTTCCCCCACCTAAAAGTCATTTCAATAGCCTTGAAGGTAAAATTTTGTGATGCATGTGAACTCTTCACTTGTGTAAAACTCTTGATGATACGCTGCTGCTGCTAAGTCGCTTCAGTCGTGTCCAACTCTGTGCGACCCCATAGACGACAACCCACCAGGCTCCTCTGTCCCTGGGATTCTCCAGGCAAGAGCACTGGAGTGGGCTGCCATTTCCTTCTCCAATGCATGTATGCATGCTAAGTCGCTTCAGTTGTGTCCGACTCTGTGTGACCCCATGGACAGCAGCCCACCAGGCTCCTCTGTCCACAGGATTCTCTAGGCAAGAATACTGGAGTGGGTTGCCATTTCCTTTGCCGCTTGATAGTATAAAGATACTAAAAATGAGAAAAAGTATGAATGCCATATATAGCATATTCTCAGAACATATTTCAGGCTGCTTAGAACATTCTGGTCTTCCCTGGTGGCTGAGACAGTAAAGTGTCTGCCCACAATGCGGGAGACCTGGGTTCAATACCTGGGTCGGGAAGATCCCCTGGAGAAGGAAATGGCAACCCACTCCAGTACTCTTGCCTGGAAAATTCCATGGACAGAAGAGCCTGGTAGGCTACAGTCCATGGGGTTGCAAAGAGTTGGACACAACTGAGCAACTTCACTTTTACTTAGAACATTCTGTGTCTTTTCACATCTTTCTCAAGATATTTTTACTCACTACAATTTTCTTGAACGTGGCTGCTTTCTGTCTACTTCCGGTATAGCACAATAAGATGTGTTCCTGGAAACACTTAAATATTAGTGAGTGTAGCATAGCCACTGTAATAAATAACCCCCAAAGCTCAGAGACCTGAACAAGAGGCTGTTTCTGGATCTCATAACAGTTCAGTGTGGATGTTTGGGAGCAGCTTTCCACCTGGTGCTTCAGGGACCCTCCCCGCTCTGTGTCTCTGCCACCCGCTAGGCTCAGAGGTCTCTACTCAACCCCCTGTGTCCAGAGGCAGGTGGACGAACAGAGTGCGTGGAGGGTTAGCCCAGAGGAGTTTACCTGCTAGCCTTGAGTGTGGCATCCAGTGCATCTCCCCGTGTCCCACCGGGCAGAACTCAGGCCCAAGGTCACATCTGACTGTGAGGAGGACTGAGAAATGTGGGTTCATTGTGTAACAGGGAGAAAAGGAAACCTTTTTCTTTTCTCTGTTGTTGTTGTTTAGTCACTCAGTTGTGTCCGACTCTTTGTGACCCCATGGACTGTAACCTGCCAGCCTCCTCTGTCCATGGGATTCTCCAGGCAAGAATACTGGAGTGGGTTGCCATTTCCTCCTCCAGGGGATCTTCTCTACCCAGGGATTGAACACAAATCTCCTGCACTGGCAGTTGGGTTCTTTACCACTGAGCCACCTAGGAAGCCCCTTTCTTTTCTCTGCCACTCATTAAATAGCTTTTCCCAAAGGACATCATCTTAGGGGGCTGGGGGTCAGCAATTCTGCTAGAATACTTCCAACAGTATGATTTATTTTTTTCATTTTTTTTAGATTTTTTTGGCCATACTGTGTGGCATGTGAGATCGTAGGTCCCTGATCAGGAATTGAACCCACACTCCTAGGCAGTGTAAGTGCAGTCTTAACCACTGGCCCACCGGGGGAGTCCCTCCAGCAGCGTGATTTAAATAAGTTTTTATTCATCACCATGGGACCTAACCTCCACATATAAAATGGCTTAAATAGAAAAATATGTTTTAAAAAGCAGAACAAAGATGTAAAAAAAACCATTTTGAAATATCCCTTCATAGGTTGTGAACCACCTGTAAGGGTTAAATCCTGTGTTTCCTACCCTGAACGTGTCTACGTCTGTTTTCCAGGACAGTTTGTTGGTGCTGCAGGAGCTTTGTCTTATATGGTGTACTGCGTGTCCCAGGGCTCGGACAGCCAGGCAGCAGCACCGGGAACAGTAACACTGAATTTTTCCTCCTGGTCCATGTTCATGGAACCATCAAATGTGCCCCCAGAGCCTCTCCGTCATGGAGACAGCACAAATCGCTGTTTTTAATCAGGCCCACTGACTCGCATAGCGTGATTTTTCTGCACATAAAGAGGGGCAACAAGTGGAGGATTTAATGGCCCAGAATCCAGCCATGGATTTTCCCTTATGTTTTCATTTTATTATGATCAGATGGTTTTCTGAGGGCTGAGATTACCTTCATGCTGTTGGAAGAACAGACACTCAGGAGGTGAAAGCTGAACCAGTCCTTGCCTCTTGGCAGGGCCTGCACCTCCACGGCTGCTTGTTTACGGGTGATTCTGAAGAACAGGGAGTTTGGCCCAGGCCTTGGTTGTGCTTGCGGACGTGCTAAGTTGCCTCAGTCATGTCTGACTCTGTGCGACCCATGGACTGTAGCCCGCCAGGCTCCTCTGTCCGTGGGGTTCGCTAGGCAAGAATACTGGAGTGGGTTGCCATGCCCTCTTCCAGGGGATCTTCCCAACGCAGGGATTAAACCCAGGTCTCCTGCATTGTGAGGAGAGTTCTTTACCACTAGCGCCACCTGGCCGGTCAGATCCACTCATCACTTTCCTCTTCATTCACAAGACTTGGGTCTAACAGATTCTCATATGACAGAGGAGCGAACATATTCTATGTGAAAAGTGCAGAAGAATGATGCCAAACAGTAGCAGCAGAATAACTAATAATACATTTGTAAGCACCAGTGATGTGTCAGACACCATTCTAAGTCCTTTTTAAGTTGGTTTTTGCAACCACTCTTTGAGGCGGATGCTCTGATTCACAAGGTAAAGACAAGGAAACAGGCTCACAGAGAATAAATTTCTTTCCCAGCATCCCAAATCTCTCATTTAAAATCAGGACCATATCGCCCCGAAGCTTTCTACCACAAAAGCTTGCTCCAAACTCTTTCTATTCCACTGTGCCCCTTTGAGATTGATTCAGATTTGGTTTTAATTTTTTTATTTTATTGAAGTATAGTTGCTCTACAGTGTTGTGTTAAGGTGAACATTTCTACTGAATAGCGAAGTGAACCAGCCTTATATATACACATATCCCCTCTTTTTTGGATTTCCTTCCGATTCAAGTCACCACTGACCACTGAGTAGTTTCCTGCGCTATACAGCCGGTTCTCATTAGTTAGAGGAATTCCCAGATGGTGCTAGTGGTAAGAGATGCCAGTTGGATACCCCGGTCGGAAAGATCCCCTGGAGGAGGACATGGCAACCCACTCCAGTATTCTTGCCTGGAGAATCCCATGGACGGAGGAGCCTGGCGGGCTACAGTCCATGGGGTCGCAAAGAGTCGGACACGACTGAGCGACTTAACACACAGTCATCAGCTCTGTTTTATCCGTGGTAGGCCGTCAATCCCCATCACAGGGTTCATTTTTAAACAAGCACCACCAGGAGGGGGCGCTGTGCAGTCAGCCTGCTGCCAGCGCACTGCTGACGGGCGGCCTCGGTTAGCAGCGGAGTGCTGACCAGCTCCCGTCCCTGCGCCCTAGGTTTCCACCTGGAGCAGCACCTGAGTGAAGTGGCGCTGCAGACGGCCCTCGCCAGCTCTTCCCGGCACTATGCCGGCCGGTCCTTCCAGATATTCCGGGCCCTCAAACAACCTCTGTCAGCCCACGCCTTGTCGGACCTCCTCTCCCGGCTGGTGGAGGTGATTGGCGAGCATGGAGATGAGATTCAGGTACAGAAGGAAAGCGGGGGCATGCACCCTTCTCTCAGTGCGGAGATGAGGAGTTAATGACTTTCTTTGAACTTTCTTCCTCCTGTCAATTATCCCAACTGTTCAGAAGTGTATAATTTATTTAAAAATTCTAGAAAGTTGACTTTTGTTTTTACAAATATCTCTCCAGAGGGGGTGCTGTTCTAGAAATTCAGTGGACACTTCTATTGAGCCAATAACCGAAATCCTTTGGTGACTCTTTGTTTTTATTGATTTTGTTTGGTGGGGGCCAGGGGAGGTATTTTGTCTTGTTTTTGTCTTTTTACTAACAACCTGAGATGTAGTTGTGCAGCCTGCTCACCCAGAGAAGGGGGTGGGGGTGCTATTGTGTCCGTGCAGAGCACCACTCCTGTCTGTGTGACCGGCCTTTCATAAAGTGAGAAAACCTAAAGAAATAGTGGGCAGAGTAGATGCCACAAGAGGACCCTGTGGACTGTGGAACCTGGAGACTGGGGAGCTGAACAGGTGGAAGGCCAGGGGCATTACAAGCTCTGTAGCTGGGGCCAAGCCCTTCTTTTCCATCAGAAACGTTCTGCATCTCAGAGGGCTGTATGCCTGGAGACTTCAGCTTCTTTTTCTTCTCTGGCCATTGGAAGCATACTTTTAAATGCCCCAAATCATAGCCCTTCTCATCCTTCATCTCTTCATCTCTGGCTTCCAGATGTTGCCACTCTGTATTTCAAATGCCCACCATCCCCCTCAGCAAGAGGCCACGCTTGCCCACTGTAGCCTTACCCCTCCCTGTTGGGTTTTGAATGAGACTGGTCTGTTGAAAACCTCACATGTAGGGAGAGAAATATCATGATTACCTGCTAACTCCTAAGCCATCTGAGTTTCCTAAGTGGCCCTTAAAATTTCTTTGTAAATTAAAGAAGCCATAACTGTCCAGCTTTCAGAGATGGTATCAATATTGGAATAAAGTTTGTGTCCATTAAATTTATCTTCAGGATGCCAGCAGTAGCACAGAATGTTGTCTTTGTGTGTCTGGCAGGGTTACGTCATGGAAGCCCTTCTTACCCTGGAAGCTGCCGTGGACAACTTGTCTGACTGCTTGAAGAACACTGATCTCTTAACTGTACTATCTCGGTGAGCATCAGCTGAACAGTATTTTAAAATCAGATACACTGTACTCAATATTTGAGAGAAGCCTGGACTTTGGGCAAAGTCTAAAGAACAAATCTAGTTTTTTGAAGCCTGTGACCCGGAAAAGTATGTATGACATTTCCTTCAGTTTAAAAAAAAAAAAGGAAATTACAACAGACACATATATACAGAGGAAGTTAGACAATGTGTTATTTCTAAGTAATACAAATATTAGTTTTTTTAATTTCCTATTTCTTTGAGTATTTTTTCATATTTTATATAATTATCCTATTTATCACATTTTATAGAAACAAATTAAGCATCCTTTTCTAAATGCATATATACAAGACTTATCTGATCCATCACTGTAAAAACATTTGAAATAAATGTTGATTTTATTTGAAGAAATTTCTACCTTAGGATCTTTCTTTTTTAGTTTTTAATTCCTTTTGTTCCTGTCAATGTTTAATAACCCATTTAAAATCATTCACAGTTTCATATTCTGCTTGGATAATTAAGCTCATCTTGCTTGAAATTGAATCAGTAATGTTATAGCAGGTTGGGCCTTGTTTCATTTTTAAGGTGAACATTTTTATAATAGGTAATTTTAGTGTAATTACTAACATCATATATATTTATCTGTATAAACCCACTGGTTAATCTATATCAGTAAAAATTCAGCAACAATGTTGATAGAAATAGAATTAGAAATCATTTTTCATAAATTTTATAAGTGCCAAAATTGTCCTTTAACACAAGCATTTACATTTTTCTTTCTAGATATTTCTGTGTCTGTTCTTTTTATCGGTCAGTTAATAGAGTAATAACATTTATACCTATTGGATACATTTTATTTCATAATTATTCACACCTAAATTCAAACAAAAATTAAATGAATGATCAGTAAACTTTAGAGCCAACTGCTTATTTCTTTAACTTTTCAATAAGTTAAAGTCAGTGTTTGGTTTTGTTGTTTTGTTAGTGAGGATTGTTGTGGTTAAGTTTGGTTTTTCACACCTTTATGTTTAAGAATAAGGAAACATATTCCTTTTCATTTAAGAATGTGGAAAAAAATGATAAGAAAGTAATATTTCCAAGGAATGATTTGCCCACTTTGTTGATGGATCTTTAAAGGACTAGCCTTTCACTGCAATGCACTGGATTCCTGTTGAACTCTTTAATTTCTATACCCAGCTCTTCATCGCCAGACTTAAGCTCTAACACTAAACTGACAGCAAGCCGAAAGAGCACGGGACAGCTCAATGTGAACCCCGGGGCGGCTAGCGGCAACACTGCAACTGCGGAACGCAGCCGGCATCAAAGGAGCTTCTCTGTGCCCAAGAAGTTCGGTGTTGTCGACCGGTCCTCAGACCCACCTCGGAGCGCCACCCTGGACAGAATTCAGGCCTGTACCCAACAAGGCCTCTCCTCGAAAACCAGAAGCTCATCCTCCTTGAAGGACAGCCTCACGGACCCATCACACATAAACCATCCAACCAACCTGTTGGCTACCATCTTTTGGGTCACGGTGGCTTTGATGGAATCCGATTTTGAGTTTGAATACCTAATGGCCCTGAGGCTGTTGAACAGACTGCTGGCTCACATGCCGCTGGATAAAGCGGAGAACCGAGAAAAACTAGAGAAACTCCAGGCACAGCTCAAGTGGGCAGACTTTTCGGGGTTGCAACAGCTGCTGTTGAAGGGGTTCACCTCCCTCACTACCACTGACCTTACCTTGCAGCTGTTCAGTTTGCTGACACCAGTGTCCAAAGTATCCATGGTGGACTCATCTCAAGCCATCGGTAAAGCTCACACTCTTTTAAGTTCTGGTTGTGGTGGAATGTGTATTTAGTGTAATAAGATACTGTGGGCTTAGCGCTTTTAATGATTGTGTTTAAAAATGGTTCTTTGGGAAGAGTTTTTCTTTTAAAATTTGTATAGAAGTTTTTCTTTAATTTTTTAAAATTTATTTTTTAATGTGCTGGGTCCTAGCTGCAAGCAGGCTTTCTCCACTTGTGGCAAGTGGGGGCTACTCTTCATTGTAGTGGCTTCTCTTGTTGTGGAGCACGGGCTCAAGGGTGTGTGAGCTTCAGCAGTTGCGGCATGTCAGCTCAGTAATTGCTGCTCCCAGGCTCTCGAGCACAGGTTCAATAGTTGTGGTACATGGGCTTAGTTGCCCTGCAGCATGTGGCATCTTCTCGGACCAGGGTTTGAACTCGGGCCTCCTGCATTGGCAGGAGGATTCCTCACCACTCAGCCACTAGGGAAGCCCTGTATAAGTCTTAACTATGTATATTGTAGAAGATGTTTTTAAGGCAGTTGTGTAAAAGGGGCAAGAATAATACATGAGATTTTTCTTTCTGCTTTCCAAATCACATTGCAGACAGTGCTAGTTTATTCCATCGCTCTTATACAGATATTTTCTCTCTTTTCTTAACTCTTAAATCTTTTATTTTTCTGAGCCTTTATTTTCCTCTTGAAAATTCCCTTGGTTCCCTGTTGTTTTGAATTAAACCAGCAAACCAGATTTTTAATACCATGGCATGTGGCCCACAATTCTTTCCAGGAAGCCAAAGCTTAATACAGTAGAACTAAGCTACTCCTCCTCATTTCAAAGAATCTTTCTGATAACTTAAATTTATTGGCCTGTCTTTTCAAACAAGTTTTCCTTAAAATACATTTTTTTGATAAAAACTTCAAACTAGTGCTTCGGTTCATTTTAATCCGCTTTTTAAAATCTATGCCAACAATGATTCTTACTTGCAACAGTCGATAGCATGACAGCACTGTACCTGAAAATTGCAAATCTACTTCATTGCCTGCTTTGAACAGGTGCCATTATGGTTGTACATTTATCATGGACTTTATGTTAGATCAGAGTTACTTCAAAAGGCTGCTTTTGCATCTCCTCAGAATAAAATCTATAATAGGTCTTCCTGCTGTTAATGGCTCAAATGCACCATATTCATGTGTCTCCCTTTGTATCTTCTCTAATCCAGGGTTTCCACTGAATGTCTTGTGTCTTCTGCCCCAGCTGATACAGCATTTTGAAAACCCCAACCAGTTCTGTAAGGATGTAGCTGAGAGAATCGCTCAGGTATGCCTCAGGGCTTCACCCTCAGGCAGATCCAAGACCCGATGTTGGACAGAGGTTACCAGGCTCGGGGTGATACATTTCATAAACCTGAAGATACTGATATCACTAGTAATGCACGTTTCTGGGTGGCTGATTCACATGGTCATTTCATTATTGAGAAAATAAGTGGGAAAAAAATTGGTGAAAATTAAATGACTAAGCATTCTGCAGCTGTCCCCAAAAATGTATCGACCAGTTTTCCAGGATGCTGGGGCTTAGAGCAAAATTGCTAACATTTCTTCCTTATTCATCAGGCTGTTGTATCCCTAATTGACTTTCTTCTCATAAAAGGTTTGTTTGGAAGAGAAGAACCCCAAACTTTCCAATCTTGCACACGTCATGACTCTTTATAAAACACACAGCTACACGAGGGACTGTGCCACGTGGGTCAATGTGGTCTGCCGGTACCTTCATGAAGCCTATGCTGACATCACCTTGAATATGGTTACCTACCTGGCAGAGGTAAGTTCTGAATTGAGGATAAAATCTATTATAGTCTCTATGGGTAAAATAGTGGGCTTCCCTCAAAGCTCAGTTGGTAGAGAATCCGTCTGCAATGCAGGAGACCCGGGTTCGATTCCTGGGTTGGGATGATCCCCTGGAGAAGGAAATGGCAATCCACTCCAATATTCTTTCCTGAAAAATCCTGTGGACAGAGGAGCCTGGCGGGCTACAGTCCATGGGGTCGCAAGAATCAGACACGACTTAGCAACTAAACCACCATCACCATGGGTAAAATATGTATGTGAAACTGATAATACGAGCCTTAACTTCGTTTATTGATCGTGTATTCGCTTACTATATATTATCATAGATGCTGAATAGAATCAGTTAAAACAATGGATTCTCACAACAACTCAGTGATTATAACAGAGACTCTGAGAATCAGCCGGGTTTAGTCATTTACCACGAGTATAAGGCGTCAGAGCAGCCTTTGAAACGATGTATAGTTGCCTCCAAAGCGTAAACTCCTTTTTACTACCCTGGTACCTGTCAGCACATGCCACAGACAGGAAGATTTTATTCAAATTATTTTGGGTGTTCAAATCTTATTTAAGGACTTAACTATGTTTAACTGTTGTGTGCTCTGAACTCATTAACAAAGCATATATTTTTGAAGATACTCATTTTTCCACACAATAGATTTGTGTAAGTATTTCCTCATTTGTTAACTGTTCAGTTCTTTTGGCCACTTTTGATGTGGAATTTCACTGTTTCTTTGAATCATTTCTATTATCTTTTAGTTTTGAACTGTAACTTTTTTCATTATGTCTGTCACATCAGTTTGCTCATTATTTTTCTTTCCTTTTTGAAAATATCATTGACTTCTTTCTTGATTATAAAAGCAGTATGTGTTCATAGCAGAAAATTCAGAAGGTACAGAACAGTAAAAAAAAAAAAAAGAAAGAAAGAAAAAATCATCCAAAATAATTAAAATTATCCAGAGAGAAACACTATTAAGATTTTGTTGGGTGTCCTTCCTGTGTTATTTCTGTATAACATACACCCATTTACATCAGTGTTAGCATCATTTATTATATAGAAACTATATATCCCTTCTTTATTATTTCACTTAATATAGCTAATATCTTTTACTGTCTTTAAAAACTTCCTATTGAATACATGGTATTTCATCATACAGATTACCATAATTTATGTATCCATTTCCCTAGTGTTTGGTATTTAAATTGCTTACAGAACTTTCTTGTTTTGTGTGAGATTTTTCTTTTTTTTTTTACCATTATAAATAATGCCTTGGTGAAATCTCATACTTAAATCTTAGTATCTGTCTCTAGGTTTGGAAAAGTTCCTAAAAGTGTAATTACGGTTTCAAAAGATATGAACCCTTTTAGTTCTCTTGATCTCAATTGCTAGATTATCCAAGTTAACGTTTCCACCGATGATTTCCACCCCTCCTATATCCTCCCCAGTGCTATCATCAATTTGATAATTTATAGATGTATCTCTTTTGTTTTCATTTATAATTTTCAGTCACTGGTGGTATTTGATGCTTTCCTTTTGAGGTTTATCTTGTATTCCATTGTGTGAATTTCTTTTTTTTTAGCTCTTTAAAAAATTTTTTATGAGCATTTTTCTTTTTTAAAAGAGCTTTTATTTACCTATTTATTAGGCTGTGCTGCGCGGCATTGTGGAATCTTAGTTTCTCAAGCAGGAATCACACCCTGTGCCCCCTGCAGTGGAAGCAGAGTCTTAACCACGGGACCATCAGGGAAGTCCCTGAATATTATATTTATATATCAGACCTACAGCATTGCCTTTGATAACATCTCCACCTCTTCAGTAGTCAGGACGTTCTTTTCCCTCCTAAGGAAATGTGCAGTCATGAAAGTACTAGGGGACCCTGGTGCTTCTGTGTGGAAATCTGGTGTCAGACTGACTCTCCCTGCGCGTTGCCCCCGCAGCTGCTGGAGAAGGGCCTCCCCGGCATGCAGCAGCCCCTCCTGCAGGTGATCTACAGTCTGCTCAGCTACATGGACCTTTCTGCCGTTCCGGTAAAGCAGTTCAACGTGGAAGTTCTGAAGACCATTGAAAAATACGTGCAAGTGAGTATTGAACCAGGATGTTTCCAGACAGTCGTTCCAGAAAGACAGGCTCTGCACGGAGCTCGTACTTGGCCGTAGTTATCTGGGTGCCAGGCTGCGTGTTCATTTCTCGATGTCCGTAACACAGTGAGAGCAGCCAGGACGGTGGCTGACCACCACCCTGCGCGGTGTCCTGAGGAGAAAGACAGGACCAGGCCCCGGTGCGTTCCTGAGCCTTCAGAGGACACACCTCTGCCTCCTGAGCTTAAAGGCCGGATACTGAAAGCATGTCCCAGCTTGGGGGGCAGGGGCAGGGTCTTGTTTGAGGGGTTCTATTTCAAAGGAGAAGGAAAAAGGAACTTGTGTGTGTCTGGTTCTAGACCAGGTATTTCAGAGGAGAAGGGTTAATTCAGAGGTGAATGTTGTCACTTAGGGATGAAGGAACTAAGGCTAAGAAATCGGCATACTTGTACTTCAAAATACTCCAACAAACAAAACATACTGTGTACTTGGTGAGTTCAGAGTCCAAGGGCAAATGCTCGGTTTTCTCTGATTAAACTCATTGACTAAGCCTGACAATTTTCAACATTTTTTCCCCATCTTCACTTCACCAGTCACATTACTTGTAGAATTTTCAAATGCCAAAAACGATTTTCAAGCTTTTTGTTTTCTTGAAGTGGCATTGCTCCAATAACAGTTGTACCATGTGGTAGATGATCATTATCGCTTTCTCACTTGACACTCACGAGAGACAGAGGGTCAGTTCACATCTTTGCCCCTTGTTAATAAAAATAAAAATGTTTTATTAGACTACATGTTCTTAGGCCTGTGGACCACCCCTGGTACTTGAGATCTTATCTTGAATGGTGGCTAATTTCATATCAAACCATGACCTCCCTTGTGCAGAATTTAACAATGAAGGGGATGCGTTTTACTACATGTGCTTTTATTCCAAGTCCTAGGCAAATAATAACGTTTATTGGGCTGGTTATCCATGTTCAATATTTTTATGGGAGAAGTGTCTCGGTCTGCCCGGGAGTTGTCAGAGACACAAAGATGGTGAAACACAGTGAGACTTACAGGAAGAGTAGGAGTTTGATAAGGAAGCAGAGGAAGGGCATTCCAGGATGAGAGAATAGCATGAGGAAAAGCACAGAGGCTAAGAGACGTCGGCTGGTGTGGGTAATTCAGAGATTACCCATGTAGGCCTTGCTTGAAGAGTGTGGACTCCTCCTTGTCCACCAGGGGGAGCCCTTGAAGGTGTTTAAGTGGGGAAGTGACTTGAGCTGAAGATTCTGGAAAGATCACTGTAGCTGGAATGGGTTTGATAGACCTAAGGAGAGGCTGCAAGTGGGGAAACCAGTTAAGAGACCACTGAAATAGTCCAGGGAGGATTCAGCTGAGTCAGTGCCAACAGGAATGGAGGTGGGCAGGGGTAGGGGTCAGATTCTCAGGAGGGAGGGAAGAGGGGAGTTAAGAATGGTTCCCAGACTCCGGGGTTAGGTCGTGAGGAAGACATGGACAAGAAGAGAAGAGGGCTGAGGGCAGAGGTCAGACGCCCAGGAAGCAAATGGAGCAGAAAGAGCTAGAGAGGCAGGAAGCGTGGATGGACACTGGAGGCAGGGAGAATCTCGAGAAGGAGTGAGGAAACAGCAGCCTAACTGCAATGAGGGTTGAGTTTTTTTGTTTGTGTTTTGTTTTGCTTTTCAAATTAAGGAAGTACCTTATTAGCAAAAGTGGTACCTTGTTATTTTAAACTTCTGTTTATTTGAATGTGGACAAAGCTGGTCTTTTTTATTTGCTCATTTCCTAAATGTAGCTCCTCTTATAGATAAATTATCTTTTTTATGTCATTTGCCTTTTACTTATCAAAGAATTTCCTGCACTGTTTTAAATCAGTGAATTCTGACGGGTCATGAGAAGTTTCAGTAGCTAGGAGCATGTTAGTTTTTTAATGAAATAATTTTTTAAGTATTGACTGACTGTTTCATTTCCTTCAGAGCATTCACTGGAGAGAAGCTCTGAATATCTTGAAGCTGGTGGTTTCTCGATCTGCCAGCCTAGTTTTGCCTTCCTACCAACACAGTGACCTCTCAAAGATAGAAATACATCGAGTATGGACGAGCGCATCCAAGGAATTACCTGGAAAAACCCTAGACTTCCACTTTGATATTTCAGAGGTATGTTAACTGTTTCCGTAAACTTTAGCATGAATACATAGTGGCAAAGTTCAAAACTAGCCGCCTAGAGAAGGGGAGACTTACTTTACATTTATGTCAAATGAAAGCTTCTAAGGCCTAATGAGGTTTCTTTTTTTTTTTTAAGAACACATTCACAGGGGCCCTCATTTGGCAGCTTTTAAAAATAGAAGCTAGCCTCAGTTATATAAAAGCGATTCCACAGAAAAGACAATTTTTGAAATGGCATGATCTTAAGCATTTTAAACCATGATCTTCACTCATTCTTTATCTGACTGCTGCCACCTCCTGTCTTGTATCTGCAACCTTGCTTCCTGAACTGTAGCCAAACCAGTGAATGACTGAGATTTATGGAATCTGCCTTTATGGTCACTGCTTTTTACAGGACCACTATTTAAATTCTTGCCTTGAGAATGAAGGGAATGTGGAGAGAAGAGACCTATGAACCAAACTAAGGAGTCGGGAAGAAAAGAGGACACAAAATAGTCAGATTTACCTGCTGGTCCATGAACAAACTTTTGGAAACCTGTACTTAATTAAGTATATTAGTCTAAGATATAAAAATACATTTGCTTTCCTGTCTCTTACCCCATGACCAATAAGCCCCCTAAAGCAGAAACCATGGTCTGTCCACTTTGTAATTACGGTCTGTACAGTGTCTAATGTATGAACGTACTTCATACATATTCTTCAGCTTGGCTGAATGAATCAGTTCACTAAAGGAATAAACTAGGTCTGCTGACATGGAACTTACTGGCTCAGTTGTAGCCAGATTGGGTTTTTTTTCAAACAATCGTCTCATTGACCATTCAACACTCAGGATGAGACGCTGTTTATTGCTGCTATTATGATATTTATATATGACATTAAGGTATCAAATCAATATTTTTCCATTTTAAACAGTTTATATTGCTAGAGTAGGAGAGGGGAGCTTACTCTTTTACTAAAGTTTATTCTGTTCCAAAGAGGTACAGAAAACCTGCAATCAGCTGCATGCCCCAGAGACCCAGTTGCTCCAGAAAGATGGGCCTGGAGAGACAGGTGGAACACTCCCAGCCAGTGTCTCTCATCTCTGAATGTGGGCCTCTGAACAGGTTTCTGCAGAGACCCCCTTGGGGCTGAAGTTTGGGAGGTGCTGCCTACCCAGCCACCACATTACAGACCCCTCAGGAAGTGAAATTTCTTAAATGTTGCTCAAGAACCTGGCCCTGACTGTTTCATTTAAATAATTGAAAACATAGATTTAAATAAATTTTCAAATACTTGAGAGTATAAAGTTGGTGAGTACAGGTTGGGATGAGGGGAAGGAATTTTGGTCTTGTTTTAAGAAAGTCTTTCAAGCTTAAACATTTGAAAATAATTTGCTTTCCTGCATGTTTTCCTTCTCATCTTTACAGTCATTTCTGAAGTGTGTTTAAGAACAAGCAATTTGATTTGTTTTCAGCTGCTCAAGAGGGTGGGAATGTGTTGAAGATGCAAAATGGTTTGTGTGTTAGTCACTCAGTTGTGTCTCTTTGCAACCTCGGGGACTGAAGCTTGCCAGGCTCCTCTTTCCATGGAATTCTCCAGGCAAGAATACTGGAATGGGTAGTCATTCCCTTCTTCAGGGTATCTTCCCAACCCAGGGATCGAACCTTGGTCTCCCGCATTGCAGGCAGATTCTTTACCATCTGAGCCACCAGGGAAGCAAAATGGTTTAGGATGTGTTCTTGAACGTCAGGGAAATGAGCCTCCATGTAACACTGAACTTCTGTACATTTTCATCAAATAAGCAGTTCTTGGTTGCTGCTGGGAGACCGAGCCACATACCAAGGACTGTGGATGGGAGAGAACAATGTATGCTTCTCTGCTCTTTTCCCTGCAGACGCCCATCATCGGGAGGCGGTATGATGAACTGCAGAACTCCTCTGGGCGTGACGGGAAGCCCAGGGCCATGGCTGTCACCCGGAGCGCATCCTCCACCTCCTCAGGCTCCAACTCCAACGTCCTTGTCCCTGTCAGCTGGAAAAGGCCCCAGTATTCCCAGGTAAAGAGTCCTCGACTCGCAGGATTGGACGGGAGCTTAGGGGGCCTGTTGAACCCAACTGTGATACGCGATTTGGGCAGCCACCCTCCCGATGTCACCCACCTGGGCATCAGCACTTCAGTGATAAGGAGCTCATGGCGTCTGTATTCCGAGGGAACCCCTTTACTCTTTGAAGAGTTCATTATGTTGAGTTGAAGTCTGACACTCTGTTGCTTCTACTCATTGATCCTAGTTCTCTTAAGGCTTAGAAAATGCAATCATATCTCTCACATGGCAGCCCTTCAGACACTTAGCCTACCCCCTCTACCACTCACCCAGATGAGTCCTTTTTCCTCCAAATAATACATCCCAGTTCTCCCAACCAATCCTCTGTGGCAGGGCTGCACGCTGTCCTGTGAGCTGGCCCTGGATCCAGTCAAGGGGTTCATGCATGGCTGACATGAGGAGCAGAGCAGGTGCCCAGATTTCTCTGTGCTTACACTGTCTCTATTCACTCTATGGGTCATTGATGTCACCGGACTTGCTGTCAAGTGAAACCTGTGCATTATTTAGGGCTCTTTTGGTGACATGTGCCAGAAGCCCAGTGAAAAACTGCCTGAAGTGAAAAAGGAACATGTTCACTCCTGTATCACGGCTTCAAGTGGAGCTGGATTCGAGCATACAGAATCCTTAGACCCTCTCCCTCGTCCTCACGGCCCCACCTTCCGGCCCTGAAGTCCTGCTTTCCCCTCTGCTGACTTCATCCTCGGGCAGGTTCTTCCCTGTGAGGCACCAGCGACCTCTGGCAGCTCCAGATTTACATGGTCTTTGCCTCTGACCATTTCAGCGTAGAGGCCTTCCCTCCCTGACATCCACAGCAATTCTAGAGAAAATTAAAGTGTTAGTTGCTCAGCCGTGTCTGACTCTTGGCTGACCCCATGGACTGTAGCCCACCAGGCTTCTCTGTCCGTGGGACTTTCCAGGCAACAATACTGGAGTGGGTTGCCATTCCCTTCTCCAGGGGCTCTTCCCGACCCAGGGGTTGAACCCGGGTCTCCTGCACTGCAGGCAGACTGTGTACTCTCTGAGCCACCAGGAGAGCCCCATTCTAGAGAAAGGATTCTTGCAGTCCCTACGAGGGAGGAAGAGTGCCCCCTGGTGGGAGAAGAGGAACTGCACTGCCGGGAGGAGAAGTAGATGCTGTGCAGAGAAAACCCCTTAGTGTGCACGTCCAGCGGGACTCCTCCTCACCCTCCGAGGCTGGGAAGAGGCAGCCTACAGTGCAGCACCTGCTGGGGCCGAGCTGGTTCTCAGCAGGTGTTCACTGCCGGTTGAACAGAGAACCTGCTATACTCTTGGCGGTTTGGAAAAGAGAAGACACATGCACAGCCAAATTCCATGTTCCTCTGTTGACTTTTTCCCAGAATGTTAAATGCCCACTAAAATCTAGAGACAGAGGTTAATGAATCTTCTGCCATTCTTCAACATCAAGGCCCTCCTGTCTTTGACCTTGAAATGACACCATTTTGAGTGTCTCAAGAAGGATGCAGGGAACTGAGTTCCATCAAGAAGGAAAATCTGTGAATGATCCTGGCCTCCTTGCAGGCTCCATATTAACTTAAATCAGGTTAAAAAGGAAAAAAAAAATCATTTTCAAGCGATTAGGGTGATTGCTTTAATAAGAATAGTTCTGAAGCACGTTGACATTTTTTAGGCTGTGGTTACTCATCTTTTTCGTTCTCAACTCACCCATCATTCTGAGACCTAGTTTATGTCATTGGAAAATGTGATGATTTGTGGAAGAATCCCAATGCTTAAGGAACTGAAAAGTAAGGTTTATGAAGAAAAGCAAAAGGAATTGAATCTGTTTAACTATAGGAAGAATAAGTTGAGAAAGATTTAACATGCCTTGCAAATAATCAAATTTAATTCTGCAGAAAGTAAAGCTATCCTCCCATTTGGGGTAAAGAGATTTGTGTTGTAACATAAGAGATTTAATTTAGGTATAAGGAAGGGCCTGCTAATGACTGAAAATTGTAGCACACAAGAAAGATGACCAAGGGGAGTAATAAACAAGACCAGGAGCTGACTGTGGCTCAGATCATGAACTCCTTATTGCCAAATTCAGATTTAAATTGAAGAAAGTAGGGGAAACCACTAGACCATTCAGGTATGACCTAAATCAAATCCCTTATGACTGTACAGTGGAAGTGAGAAATAGATTTAAGGGACTAGATCTGATAGACAGCCTGATGAACTATGGATGGAGGTTCGTGACATTGTACAGGAGACAGGGATCAAGACCATCCCCAAGGAAAAGAAATGCAAAAAGGCAAAATGGTTGTCTGAGGAGGCCTTACAAATAGCTGTGAAAAGAAGAGAAGCGAAAAGCAAAGGAGAAAAGGAAAGATATTCCCATTTGAATGCAGAGTTCCAAAGAATAGCCAGGAGAGATAAGAAAGCCTTCCTCAGCGATCAATGCAAAGAAATAGAGGAAAACAACAGAATGGGAAAGACTAGAGATCTCTTCAAGAAAATTAGAGACACCAAGGGAACATTTCAGGCAAAGATGGGTTCGATAAAGGACCAAAATGGTATGGACCTAACAGAAGCAGCAGATATTAAGAAGAGGTGGCAAGAATACACAGAAGAACTGTACAAAAAAGATCTTCACGACCCAGATAATCACAATGGTGTGATCACTGACCTAGAGCTAGACATCCTGGAATGTGAAGTCAAGTGGGCCTTAGGAGGCTTCACTACGAACAAAGCTAGTGGATGTGATGGAATTCCAGTTGAGCTATTTCAAATCCTGAAAGGTGATGCTGTGAAAGTGCTGCACTCAATATGCCAGCAAATTTGGAAAACTCAGCAGTGGCCACAGGACTGGAAAAGGTCAGTTTTCATTCCAATCCCTAAGAAAGGCAATGCCAAAGAATGCTCAAACTACCACACAATTGCACTCATCTCACACGCTAGTAAAGTAATACTCAAAATTCTCCAAGCCAGGCTTCAGCAATATGTGAACCGAGAACTTCCAGATGTTCAAGCTGGTTTTAGAAAAGGCAGAGGAACCAGAGATCAAATTGCCAATGTCCGCTAGATCATCGAAAAAGCAAGAAAGTTCCAGAAAAACATCTATTTCTGCTTTATTGACTAAGCCAAAGCCTTTGACTGTGTGGATCACAATAAACTGTGGAAAATTCTGAAAGAGATGGGAATACCAGACCACCTGACCTGCCTCTTGAGAAACCTGTATGCAGGTCAGGAAGCAACACTTAGAACTGGACTTGGAACAACAGACTGGTTCCAAATAGGAAAAGGAATACGTCAAGGCTGTGTATTGTCACCCTGCTTATTTAACTTATATGCAGAGTACATCATAAGAAAGGCTGGGCTGGAAGAAGCACAAGCTGGAATCAAGATTGCCGGGAGAAATATCAATAACCTCAGATATGCAGATGACACCACCCTTATGGCAGAAAGTGAAGAGGAACTTAAAAGCCTCTTGATGAAAGTGAAAGAGGAGAGTGAAAAAGTTGGCTTAAAATTCAACATTCAGAGAACTAAGATCACGGCATCTGGTCCCATCACTCCATGGGAAATAGATGGGGAGACAGTGCAAACAGTGTCAGACTTCATTTTTGGGGCTCCAAAATCACTGCAGATGGTGACTGCAGCCATGAAATTAAAAGACGCTTACTCCTTGGAAGGAAAGTTATGACCAACCTAGATAGCATATTAAAAACCAGAGACATTACTTTGCCAACAAAGGTCCGTCTGGTCAAGGCTATGGTTTTTCCAGTTGTCATGTATGGATGTGAGAGTTGAACTGTGAAGAAAGCTGAGCACCGAAAAATTGATGCTTTTGAACTGTGGTGTTGGAGAAGACTCTTGAGAGTCCCTTGGACTGCAAGGAGATCCAACCAGTCCATCCTAAAGGAGATCAGTCCTGGGTGTTCATTGGAAGGACTGATGCTGAAGCTGAAACTCCAATACTTTGGCCACCTCATGCGAAGAGTTGACTCATTGGAAAAGACCCTGATGCTGGGAGGGACTGGGGACAGGAGGAGAAGGGGACGACAGAGGATGAGATGGCTGGATGGCATCACCAACTCGATGGACATGAGTTTGAGTAAACTCCGGGAGTAGGTGATGGATAGGAGGCCTGGAGTGCTACGATTCATGGGGTCGCAAAGAGTCGGACACGACTGAGTGACTGAACTGAACTGAACTGAAGAACTAAGGGATTGACTTTCTTATCCCCTCCCTCAGGAATATCCAGATCAGCACTGTCCAGTAGATATACAATGTGAGCCTCATTTAAATATTTCTAACAGTCATCTTTTGAAAAAAAAGTTAAAAAAAAAAGGCAGGTCAAGTTAATTTTAGTAAAATTTTAGTTAATATATCTAAAATATTTTTCAATTTATAATCATTGATGAGACATTTCACACTCTTTTTTCACACCAAATCTTCATGTGTTTTACATCTCTCTATTCTCACTGGCTACATCTCAGGTGGATTGGTCCTGTGTGGCTGATGGCCACAGGATTAGAGTGGATTTGATCACAGGTCCCCAGATTAAAACCTGCCTGTGTGCTTCTTTTCCAGAAGAGGACCAAAGAGAAGTTGGTGCACGTCCTTTCTCTGTGTGGCCAAGAAGTAGGATTAAGCAAGAATCCATCAGTAAGTTCTGTCATGTATCATATTTATTTTGGTATCGTTACCACTTTTGCTTTTGGTCATGTAGTTTAGAGGATTCAACTATGAACTACAAGTATGACATCCATCATCTTGATCAGTCTCTTAGACTTCTCGCCACACTATGATTTTTATGACTTACTTCAGAAACAATGAAAGATGTTACTGGCTGTCTGCTCCAGTTGGTAAATAAAAACTCAAGTTGGCAAATAAAAACTCAAATTATTTTTATTTTTTAGTATGTTGATTTTTAAAGAATATACCCAGACTTTCCTAAAATAGGTATATGTGACTGTCTCCTGCACTACTGTACATGATACACGTTCCTTTGGTGTATAATTTTACTCTGTACACACATTTCTTAACATGATGTCACTATTTTACTCATGTAAAGGTGAAAACAGTGATACGTTTTTTTCTTGCATAAACTTCTATTGATATTACAGTTGGAAAAAAAAATATACCATTGGGCTTTGAAATAAAATGAATAACTAAAGTACCAGAAGTTAACTTCTGAAGTTTTAAAAATTTAGGAAATTGTGTGTGAGAACACTGCAGCAAAAGGTTTGGTTTTGCCAGGTATTTTTATTTCACCTGTATTGTAGCGTCTTTATTATAATGTAACCAGAAAAGATCGCAAACCAAGTTATTTCTCAAGTAAAATCAGAACCAGCAAATGGTTTCTCTGGGGAGTTGCTTTTATTTATTTATTTTTGTATTTTTTATTTTTATTTTTTTTTTATATAGGTCTGTGGTATAGAGTAGATTTTTATTTTTATTTTATTTATTTATTTATTTATTTTTTGAAACCTGTCAAGTTTATTGTATTTTTTTTTTCCTTTTTTTTTGGGGGGGGGGGGTTTGTCATACATTGATATGAATCAGCCATAGATTTACACGTATTCCCCATCCCGATCCCCCCTCCCACCTCCCTCTCCACCCGATTCCTCTGGGTCTTCCCAGTGCACCAGGCCCGAGCACTTGTCTCATGCATCCCACCTGGGCTGGTGATCTGTTTCACCATAGACAGTATACATGTTATACATGGGGAGTTGCTTTTAAAATTCCAAAATGTATATGCTAATGTAGTTCATGACCAGGTGAAATATGAGAGACTCATAGGTACCTAGAGTAAAGGCTGATACTTATTATCCTCCTGGAATGTGCTCCAGCAAGCAGCATTGCCTGCTTTGAAGTCACCTTCCAAGTTGCTGGTTGGTGGGTTTGCTGCTGCTCCTGTGACATCACTGAGGGCCGAGGGACCAGGGCTGACGACAGGGAGGGCGGAGGAGCCTCCCAGCCCCAGGGAGGGGAATGGCAGCCTTTATCTCCACAGCAGCACAGCCAGCGAGGGCCGTTTCTCTCCACCCCTGTGGTTACACTTTCCCCGTCAGACCCCAACTGCCTGCTTCTGTGCTGTGGCCTTTCAAGCTAGAATTGTTTACTGTGTTACGAATAAGAAAAGCCGCACTAACTAGGAAAGGGAGCACTCAGCTGAGGAAATCAGTGCTGGTCTCTTCGTGGATGGACCGTGACACTGTCATAGAGTGAAGTCAGTCAGAAAGAGAAGAACAAATACCATGTAATACCACTTTTATGTGGAACCTAGAAAAATGGTGCAGGTGAACTTATTTGCAAAGCAGACGCAGAGACACAGAAAGTAGGAACAAATATGGATACCAAGCAGAAGGACAGGTGGGATGAACTGGGAGATTGGGATTGACAATATATACACTACTGATCACCAACTCAATGGACATGGGTTTGCGTGAACTCCGGGAGTTGGTGATGGACAGGGAGGCCTGGCATGCTGCGATTCACGGGGTTGCAGAGAGTCTGACACAACTGAGCCCACTGAACTGAACACTGTGGATACTATGTATAAAATACTGACAGATGACTAATGAGAACCTCCCTTATAGCACAGGGAACTCCACTCAGTGCTCTGTCCTCACCTCCTGGGAAGGAGGCCTAAAGAGGGGATGTATACACACATAGAGCTGATTCACTCTACTATACAGTAGAAACTAACACAGCATTATAAAGCAGCTATACTCCAATTAAAAAAAAAAAAAGAATCCTCGTCTCTCATCTCCCTGACTAGGTGGCTGGTCCTCAGCGCTGTTTATCTCGTGGACCCATTTGCAATCCCTGTACAGACGGTGTGTTGTGCCATTTTATAAAAACCTAGTGCAAATCCTATGACTGTTCTTAAAACACTGGAGGGGAAAAAAAAAGTATATTTAAAATCCATCTACTTTTTCCTGTTGAGAGACAATTGTTATATTTAAATTCTTATGGATTTTTACTTTCAAGGAAGACCAAGAGGTTATAATGGTTAAATTAAAAGAACACTGTTCATTTTGTTTAATGTCAGTCTATGTTCAGGAGAGGCTGCATGGCAAAACATTCAGATTTATTTCAAGTCTGTTATTCCTGAGAAGTTATATTAAAATGGCCCAAGAAAAATGAACCTAAACATATAATTTTAAAATTCTGACATATTAAAATTTTAATAGGAAAAAAAAAGTTTTGTTTAAATAAACAGGACAGGAATCTAAGTGTGAATTCTGAACACGGCTGCTCGGCTTCTCTTCTGTAATTCAGATGAACAAGTTCTGTACTTCTTGACTTAGCTTTCTCTTTCTTTACCAGCTCCTGGTTTCTCTCTCAAAGGGTTAAATCCTTTGCTCTCACACTTCATTCTACAGTAACATATCTTGTTGGCATCAGTAGTCCTTAAAACCTTACATGATAATATGTATGTGATGTGCATGTGTGTGTGAATCTATACGGTCTCTAACCTTGGTCAGTGTAGAAACAATGGAAAATTTCTTGGCTGCTGCAGACTGTCTGTGAACACAGACACGCTCAGTTGAAACACACACGCACACACACGTAGGATCCAGTCTTCATTAAGAAGCAACTATTTGACTCGAACATTTTCCTAGTACATGAACTTGCATCTTTGCAACGAGTTTAATCTGAAGGCACCTGTCCAACATAAATAATAAAAGAACATTCTAAAAATACCCACTTAAGGAATTAGGTGTGTACTGGAAATACAGTGCTACGAGGAGCCAGTTACGGGTTCTGTAGCTCAATCCACCGAAGGGAGAGCGGTTTCTCAGGAGAGCCCTCTTGGTTCACAGGTGATCTTCTCGTCGTGCGGGGACCTGGACCTGCTGGAGCATCAGACGAGCCTGGTGTCGTCTGAGGACGGGGCCCGGGAGCAGGAGAACATGGATGACACCAACAGCGAGCAGCAGTTCCGGGTCTTCAGAGACTTCGACTTCCTAGACGTGGAGCTGGAGGATGGAGAGGTAGGCACAGGCTCAGTGAAAACCATCCGCTCAGCCTTTTCTTTGCTAATGAAACGGTTTCTTTCTACCTGCTAAATAGTGAGTTCTTTAATTAGAAAGCTTGTAAACTTTATTTTGGATCAGTTTATTCAAAGTACAACAGCTTAACTTGGGCAAAAGTCACCCCACCCTTCCTGTCTGAGCCCAGAGCCAAAGCGGTTCCAAGTTCTTTCTAAATGGCAGAGATCTGACTTTGAATGGCCACACGGTGACTCTGTGTGTGTACAGTCTGAAGGCAAACTTTAAAAAAAAAAAAAAAAACAGAAACATTGGCGGTCTCAGCCTGTTCTCTGGTGCCTGGGAAAAACATGCGAAGCATTTCATTATTTTCAGCGTGAAGTTGCTTTTATGTGATGATTTCAAAGTTTGCCTGCTACAGCCTGCCATCGGAGCCTGAGGGCCTGGCATCTTTGTGGTTTGAAATCCTCAGAACTTGAAACTAGATTTAACATATAAGAGAGCTCCTGGCTCTGTTTTTGGCTGGTTTTTGACACCTGGAGCATCTGAATTCAAGTCTGAACAGGCAGATGCAGATCTGTGTATCTGAGTGATAATTGTGGTAATAAGGTGCTTCAGTTATGACTCATGTTTTTGAAAACTGGGATGGAAGGAGGAGCACTGTTTCAGTAGCTTGGGGGCATATTCCAGCTGAGAGGCAGGCTTTTTCCTCCTGGGATGGACACTAAGTTCCCTTCGGTGAGGTTGCCGTCTGTAAAAATGCCTGCTACCCAGCCTGGTGTGTGGTGGGCTGCACATTATACTTCCCAGATAGAGGGCTTTCTGCCAGTCACGCAGTTCAAATGGAAGCCAAGGTTCCAAGCTTATCATATCCTATGGTAGGTAGTAGTAGTAGTGTTAGTCACTCAGTTGTGTCAAGTCTGACATGACTTTGCAACCCCATGGGCTGTAGCCTGCCAGGCTCCTCTGTCCATAGGATTCTCCAGGCAAGAATACTGAAGTGGGTTGCCATTCCCCTCCTGGGGATTTTCCCAACCTGGTGATTGAACCTGGGTCTCTCGCACTGCAGGCAGATTCTTTACCATCTGAGCCACCAGGGAAGCCCTGTGGCAGGTGGGCATCTCCTAATTATAAACTTGTGGAAAATGATACTTCAGGTAACTGCTTACCTTCCCTAAAAGAAGGGAAGTTGCTGACCAATCCACTTATGTCAAAGCTAGGTCATGGAGCTGTCTATTTTTGTCCTTACTGGCCACTGATGACCCTGGCTGTCTGTGCCAGCAAGGGAGAGTCATGTCCTCAGAATGAAGGATGTTTTCCTCACCAATTCTTCCCTGAAAACAGGTTTATCAGATCTAGTCCTTTTAAGAGTCTAAAGGCACCTTTAAAACATGTCAGCTCTTCACCTTGAATTTTCTTGAACCAGTAAAAAGTTCTGCAGTTTTCTGTGTTAACCATAACTAGCAATAAAGAAATCAACAAGTAAATGTGGTGAGAATTGTTTAAAAAGTGTAATGCAAAATGCAGCTGTTTTGAATACTTTCAAAATGAGCTAGAGGTATATGGAATGTCAAAAGATTAATAACTTCCTGATTTGGGCAACTGACCTCATCTTTGCTCTCAGGCTAGAATTCAAGCTTAGGTAGTACCCTTTTCACTCTGTAAGTTAAACTAAGGAGGAAAAAATTGATAAACAAGAGAGGCATCATTTTTTTTCAGTCTCATACAAAGACAAATGGGCTACGTGAAGGGATCTGGCAGGAATGCTATCAAGTGGAAGAATCAGACACAACTGCAGAACTGACTTATTTCTATCAAAATAAGGAAAACCTTAGATGCTCATTATTTGAAAACAAATGATTATGATTTTATAAGAAACACAAGAGTGTGACAGTATGTACTTTATCCAAATAAAATAAACTATTTGAGAATGTTACTTCTCCACAAGGTTACAGTAAGGGATTCTAGCCTGCTTACAGAGTCACAGATAGTCAAAGCAGGTCCAGCTCTGATTTTAGCTCAATCTCTGACCCAGTTTAAGCCTCGAAGTAGCTTCTCTTGGTGTCCTCATCTGTCAAATGGGGATGATAATACCTGCCTGTAGAGTTGATGTGAGGGATCAAGTAAGGTGACCTTTGTAAAGCTTTTCACATAATTTCGGGCACAGAATAGGCATTCTAAGTGTCTGTTCCTTTGTACTGTCACTGGTGAATAATTTCAGTATTTCCTCTTCTGCAAAAGGTAAGCATATTTGGCTTCTAGATCAAAACACATTTATAAAAAAAGACAGACAAGGTTCTTGTCATATTGATTCCCTTTCGTTAGTCTCAGTGTATTGACTAAATCTTTAATGGTTTGCCTTTGAACTCTTCAGAATCCTTAAAGGGTGCTATGTCTTTGCTGTTAATTGCACCTCAGCAGTGAAACAGCCTGATCACAAACACTTCTGCTTTTGTGGGCAGGATCAGGTGATGCCACCTTTTTTCCCCCAGCAGATGACCCTCATTAGTCTTTCCATGACATTTCACAGTTTTCTCACAAATAAAAATTTAGACATTCCAAAAAAAAAGTGTTGAGGAGACAGACCAAGACAGAAGTGGAAAGCTATTTCGGAAATTGTATTTATGATTTGTTACCAGCTACATCATCCACTGCTAAGAGATCTGGAATTTCCGGTGTTTGGTACTAATTCTTCTCTTTGGGGTTTGTGTATCTTTGCCTTTTTTTAAAGGTGCCTCTACTGAAGTATATACTGTTAGCACTGTTAGTTGCTGTTGTGTTAAAACTAAGACAAATGCACTTGAGTATCTGTAATATAATCATCTTAAATAGACCTCTTATTTGTTTTTCTGTCCATTCAATCTGCTACCCAGGAACTTCAGGTAAGATGATGCTATTTTCAATTCAGATATGCTAGTAGGTGTTTTGCATCATTGCAGATTTATAACAACATAATTGCTTTTTCTCCCCTTGGAGAGTATGTATGCCTATTTGCACATTTATATTGAGATGTGTGTGATAGAAGTATTTTTCTTGGTTGCTCTAGGGAGAAAATATTTTCTGAAAGTATAAATACATTTTAAAATGTATGTTTTAAAATCTTTATATGTCTAGTTCTGGAAGTTGCATAATTTTCTCTCTTGAGGGAAGGTGAGTTTTTAAGTATGATCCATAGAAATCCTATAATTTCTCATTAGGCAGCTGTACAACTGGCATGGTTTGGTTTTGTGGTTTAATTCTTTTATTAAAAGTGAAATCAACAAGCTTTATCTAAACAATACACCATACCCACTTCCAATCAACTGCTTTTATTTTCTAGGAATTAAGAGCTATCTTTGTAGGGTAAGTGACTATCCAAGTGAGGACCCTTTTGCAACTAAAAAGGAGTCTGGTAATAATTACACCCAGACAACAGGCATAAGCCAGTGTTATCCTGGACAAAGTGACCTATGAGCACACTAGATCCATGTCTTATAGGCTTAAGTCTGAGTAGGGTCATTTGGGGGAACATGTTTTGACTTCTAAGTTCCTTCAACAATAATTCTTTTTTTGGTATTCCAATATCAATGAATATTACTTCCAACACTTCTAGAGTATTCCATTGTGAATATTTTCTCATCTCTGTATGAACCCTGAGTGGTTATTTAGGTGTGATAACCGACATACGCACACTGTCCATCAAGGACAGTTAGCCACCTTCTCAGTCTTCTCACACACAGAAACAGTTTTGGCTTTTGACCCCAAAGGTGACATAAAATACAAACATGACATCTGGGTGTGGGGAGGCTGAAAGGCAGCTCTCCCAGTAGGGGTAGTCCTGTGCTGTGACAAGGCCTGGTGGACTTTTAATCACCACAGACTCCAACACAGGCCAGGCTACTGTTGCTCTCAACCCCTCAGCCACCACTAGGGAAACGGTTTCAACATCCTTGCCTCCAATGCAATTACTGCATCCTCCAGCAAGACACCAAATATCATCCCTGCGAGGACAGCTTCCCTGACTCCCAGTTCCCACGCCTGACTGATTCAGGTCTTCACCTGAACTGTGGTCAGATCAACAGCGGCACTCCGTGCCCAGTGCAGCACTCTCTGGCCCTGGATATATCTCTCTGCCAGCTCAGTGCAAGCCAGGCTCAGGGTGGGGGACTTCCAGAATTGCTGCCTCAGACAGTTCATCCAGTCCATCCATTGATTCGGTGCAAGAGAATCAGTTCTGTGAAACTGTTTCACAGTTGTACATTTCTCCCAGTAATTGTCACATTCCTTTTTCTCTGTTTTGTAATCTCATTTTTCTTTACCCTCTTTATTTCTTCAATACTGTGTTTTCTTTTTCTTCCTGGAACTCTTGCCTCTTCCACATTTTTTTCATTCTTTCCCTGAAACAGCTGTTTTAAAATACCAGCACAATAGTAAGCCTTCTCTACCAGGAAAAAAAAAACAATCATTTGGTGGTAATGTATCACAGTAGTTACAGATAAAAGGTACAGATAGAGCTATAAACTATAGAAATCAAATAATGAGTTGTATAATCAAACAGTCCTAAGGATAATCATAAATGGGGTGAATAATGATAATTTCCACATAATATCCAGAATGTGTTCAGGATTCTTACCCATTGCCTTCCACCATGAATAGCCAAAACAGACTTTTGAAAAGCTAAGCATCTATTATACCAGAGATCTGTGAGAATGGTAGGCTTTATTTTATTAGGAACCAGAAAAAATAGACCCATAAAACCAGAGGGAAAAACTCATTAATTTTAATAGTAATTTACATCTCTCCCTGAAAATTATATGATTATGCTATTTACTGAGCTCTCATGAGAAAGTTGATTTCAGTGAACCATCTGTGTTTCAAATGACTAATGTAAATGATAAGATTCTGTGCTAGATTGTATTCAGATTACTAATCTGTTTGGTTTAGGTTCAAATTTGCTCACCAATGGGTGAGTAATATTTCTCTTGCTTTATTCCTGGAGAGAGAAATAAAACCCAGATTTGTTTTTAGGGGGAAAAAATTATATTCAATTAAATAAACTTAATATATGGTAATTTGTAGAGACAATCTGAGATATATCTGAAATCTTTCTGTAACACTCTACCTTGCCACTTAACCCAGTTTCTCAGTGCACATGTACAATTCAGCAATAGTCCTTGGTCCAGGGAGCAAACTGTTTCCTGTGTTGGGACAATTATTTAAAGATGAGCCTAAAGCAAAACTGAAGCCTTGCTGCTCTGGCCTCTGCATCGTGCATGATTGTCTGACTGTGCCCAGCTGCTCTCTGACACCCTTTAACTCTGCATTTTATCTGTGAAAACTGCTGTGGCAGAAACAGGCTGGAATGTGTACCTAATGCTCTTCGACTTAATACCAAGAAGGTGTGGACTATGCCACAAGCATAGCCGTTACTTTGTTCTCTGGACAACAGTACTAAACAGTGGGGGTCAGGGAGTGGGTAAGGAACACCTCTGTTGAAGTTGTTCTAATAATAACAGTCTCTTTCTGATAGCTTTTTGTTAACATGGCTCTTTAAGAGTACCCCCAAATCAACTTGTAAAACAGTGTTACCCACTGTGCCAAAGACAGTGTATGATCACATCTATCTGACCTAACACGCATTTAGGTGAAAACCAGTGTGCCGTTTTACTACTCTTCACAACGCGTAAGCAAAATCATTGGTGCCCATGTCCGTGAGGTGAGGGCTTGAGAGTTCATAATGAAAATATTGATGCTAAGCTATGACTGATCAGATGTGTGAAGCTGTACATGCGGGAGAATTCTGGCCTTAAAAAGCAGCTGATGGTGTGATTTCAGGGCGAGAGTATGGACAACTTCAACTGGGGAGTCCGCAGGCGTTCTTTGGACAGTCTGGACAAGTGTGACCTGCAGCTGCTGGAGGAGCGCCAGCTCTCAGGAAGCTCTCCTAGCCTCAATAAAATGAACCACGAGGATTCTGACGAGTCCTCTGAGGAGGAGGACCTCACCACCAGCCAGATCCTGGAGCACTCTGACCTCGTAAGTAGGAACTCTCCTCCTCTTCTTCCCAAGAAACTGGGAGACTGCTCTTTGTCATTCAGGCAGCAGGGCAGTTTGCAGTTGCAGCTGAAGAAACTTCCCACAGCTGCCAAACTCAAACCTGAGATTGTCGGGTGAAGCCTGTCTGATTCTAACCAGCTTCTTCTCTGGAGGGTGCAAATGGAGACAAATGCTGAGGGTTTCATAAGCCCTGAATGCCGTCAGATTTGTTCAGGCCTAGATTTTCCCTAAATAACTTATTATGCTGAACTCTTTCTTTGAAAAAAAAAAAAAATTCCTTCAACATCTGAAGTTTGAGGAAATAAGACAGACATTTTGATGGGGTTTTCTGGAAAGAGAAGGGGTCTTTGTGTCTCACAGTGCTGGGCCTTGCCAGCTGAGGTGTTTAAGTTCTAATGACAGTGAAGTATGTATTAATATGTTCAACAGTTAGTACCTGTCCACTAGCAACCAGTTTGTACTCTTATGTAAAAAGTAATCAGAGCTTGTAAAGAATGGGAACGTCACACGACATTGTGTTTCCTTTGCTTTCTCAACAGATCATGAATCTCTCTCCTTCGGAGGAGACTAACCCCATGGAATCACTCACGACCGCCTGTGATCTGACCTCTGCTGACCCTCACTCCTTTAACACCAGGATGGCTAGCTTTGATGCTGCTCTGCCTGATATGAATAATCTTCAGATTTCTGAGGGTTCAAAGGTGAAGAGATTTTTGGCAATTGTTGGTTATGGTTTTCCTTCCAAAAAAAATGTATTTCCAATTTTCTGAGCATTCTTAGCGGGTTATAAGTGAAGGGCCTATCTTTTATCTTTTTCTTTTCTGAAATAGTTGTTAGTGCCCCTGAGCCTAGGTTTTGAAGTTGCTTTACTCTCAAAAGACCTAAGCAAGCCGTCTTGTTGTTGGTTGAAAGAGATTTGATTTGAGGTCCTTTTAAGATGAAATGTTTGCATTTTCCATAGAGCACAAACACTGCTGATTAATGGCAAAACAGATGTCTGAGATGGCTGAGACAGGGAAACTGATGTTCTTTGTCATGACTTTTATAAAACAATCTGTTAAGTGAGGTGTGGGTGTATTCATAGATTGGAGGAAATTTTTTCCAATGTAGGAACCAATTATACAGGCTGCAAATTGATTGCATTCTTGCCTTTTGTTGGGCTATCACAAATTTCAGTATCAATCACAGTATTATGCACAAAACTGTCTTAATCGGCTCTCGAGAAAAGTAAGTAATGGATAGAATTTCCTTATTTAAAAGGTCAGCTTTTTAGAAAAACCTAAAAATGTGTATTTCATCTAAGGTTTATTTTATTGATTTGCATAAGCCATTTTGCCCATAAAACTATCAACTTCCACACTGTGTTCACATATGTACCCACATAAATGGCCATTAGTATAGAACTTTATTTTCTTATATTAGACATACCAAAATAGCTTATTGCTATTAGGATTAAAGTTTTCTTTATCTTAGAGTTTGGTTATGGAGGGGTAAGTTTAAAAGAGAAAATAGGAAAAAATACATAGAAAACAAATTTATAAAAGTATATTCTTTCTGATGCTTCTATAGAAAAATATAATACTGGCTATTCTGTATCCTTATACAGTGTACTAAATATGCATATGAGATCTAGCAAAACCTATATACTGTAAACCAAGAGCAACCAACCAAACTGCAATCACATAAAAATATTGAAGTTTAAAAAATAATTATTTCTAAGACTTCCCCATTACAAAAGGACTGTGACCAGTCCTTTTGTAATTCTGAGAATTAGCAGAATCCTTTTTTAGCCAAAAAGGGGACCAGAAAGGAAATCTGTCTGAGATTAAAATGCCAGAATCTTTGAAATTAAACTTCATGGAAAGGACATCACAAAATAAATGTGAAGTTATTATTAGCATTTGTTATTTCACAGTCTTGCAATAGTCAACTTTTCTATTTTGAATGCTAAGTTATATAGATTTCTCATACAAAGCACTGCCTAAGTAATAATATTTTCATGGAGTCACACAAATCTATCAGGGCAAGGCTGAGTTTAATTTCTGAAAAGCTATCTCTGTTTTTTACATCAGCTGGGCTGCTGCAAAATTTGATATATCTGTGATGTTAGAAAGAGAAAACAGAAGATGTTTTTATAAGATCTCAGCCTGTCCCTAGTAGATTAAGTTTATATACATTAATAACCCAGACCAGTCAGCAGTCTCGTTGGCACCAGTCTAATTTTAAACAGCAGGAAGAGACAGATATGGATAAGCCCCTGAAATTCAGTATTTATAAGCAGTTCCTTCAAAGACATGAGATAACCTATTTCCCTAACATATCTGTAAACATTCCTAATTTCCCTATTTAATCCTAGCTTCAAAATACTAAAGGAGCAGCCAGATGTCAACCGTGGTGACGCTCTAATTCATATGCCTATTTTGCCCTGGTTTTGTCTTTGTTTTAAGAAAATGACTCACTGAACCACGTACATATGCTTTCTTCCTCTCCTCTTCTGTTCTGTGGTCAGGCTGTCTTCCTTCCTCTCCTGAAGAACAAGTGGTCCTCCAGATGATTTCCCTCTGGCCGGGGTTCAAGCCCAGCCTCTTTTTCCATTTGACCTGCCAGTCTCTTTCCTGCCTCTCAGTGGTCCCAGCTCTGCCGCTCTAGAGCCGTCCCATCTCCCTGCTCATTCTACATTTTACAGCAACGCAAGAGATATGTGCTGCCTTCAGGGGATATTCCCAAGAGTGAAGCATATATGTATGTGGAGCTCAGAGGATGTTTAGTAAGGAAGGCCTGTCAATGAGGGAGGCTCAATGAATAGCTCTGGGTCACTCATGGGCATGGCAGAGACTTCAGGAGCCTTTACTATGCCAGGCACTGATGATTCTAAATTCTAGTTTCCATCGGTAACATTGGACATACTACAAACTATATAATATACTGGAGAGTTAACTCCAGGTAACTTGCTTTAGAAGACTGGGCTTGTACAACAAAGAGAGCTCTGAATCCAGAGATAGGTGTCTCTCACCCTGGCTCTGGGTCTGATTACATACCTGGTATTAGGCATGACCTTTTCCTGTGTGGAGAGTTCCGTGGACGGAGGAGCCTGGTGGGCTGCAGTCCGTGGGGTCACAAAGAGTCGGACACGACTGAGTGACTTCACTTTCACTTTCCTGCGTGGAACATTGACTTCCTCATCTTTGAAAGTGGAGGTCCGACCCAGGGGGTCGCTTCCAAATTTAGCATTTATACTCCTTAAGTGTGGATCAAATATGGTAATCTGAGAGCTTCTTTGGGAACTCTCTCAGAAAAGGCTGAAAAGAAGATAAAGAACAGTGCTTCAGAGAATTCTTGAGTTCGGTTATACAAATTGACTATGCCGTAGCTAGAAGACAGATGACCCCAATTTCCATTGTTCTCTGGATTTCAGATTTGCCTCTGGATATCCTTACATGTTGGGGGATTCTTTTCTCTCTTTTGCTCCCAGGCCGATGCTGTCCAGGAAGAGGAGGACGCCACTGTGCAGGAGGATGACCTTTCCAGCTCCATCAATGAACTCCCGGCCACTTTCGAATGCAGCGACAGCTTTAGCCTGGATATGACTGAGGCAGAAGAAAAAGGCAACCGAGCGCTGGACCAGTTCACTCTTGCCAGGTAAAGGGTGTACATGGCACATCACACTGGGTTCACTCTAACTCCAGTTTAACGTCAGGCTTGTGCCTCTGGGACGTCCTCACAAAGGAGTCCAAGCTGACATGACTTGGAAGGTTGTCAACCAGTGAGGAATCATTCAGCTCCAGTGTAGGGCCTCATGCGGAACCAGAAAGGCTATGCCTGTAGGAACTTAGAGCCCTGGAATAATAATATACTCAGACGCTCAGTCATGTCTGACTCTTTGTGACCCCATGGACTGTAGCCCGCCAGACTTCTCTGTCCAGGTGATTTTCCCAGCCAAGAATGCTGGAGTGGGTTGCAGTTTCCTTCTCCAGGGGATCTTCCTGACCCAAGGATCGAACCCACGTCTCCTGCACTGCAGACAGATTCTTTACCACTAAGCCACCAGGGAAGCCCTAAAGCCCTGGAATAACATAAAAAGCCAAAGAGGAGCCCTTAGGGACATGGTCCACGCCTTGTAAGCTTTGAAGATAAGCAAGCTTGGCAAGGCTTAGAAATGGAGTTCTTCCCATCTTGAGTTAAAAGACCAGAACAAGAGTCCTTTGTAAGCTACATACCTACATTTTTTTTTTTTTTGTGGGTGGCTTTCAGCTTCGAGACTGACATTTCTGAGACAAGTGAGATCTAGTCAGAGACTATAAACAGGAAACATATAAAGGAATAGATTAAAAAAAAAAAATTAATGTGGCATCTAGAATAAATCACAAATAATGCTACAGATCTTCTTCAGGAGAAGAAAGTCAGAATCCTCAAATCACTCCTCTGAACACTGCTTCTGACGTGGCTAGACAGAGGCTTTCTGTTATGGTGATGCATATCCTTTTGTCAGAGAAACAGCTTAGGGTGATACCTAGAGAAGAAATGTTGACTTTTCAGTTCATTTATTTTTCCTCTCCTTTCTTTGTTTCCCTCTGTCTCACTGTGAATTTCTCTTCTCTCATTTTCCTTTCTCTGCCCTGTTTCTCCTAGTCATTTATGTGTATGCACCCACTATTACTCTCCCTCCACAAAGGAAAAGTGAAAAGATTAAAAATTTTTCTCATTTTTTTAAAGTGAAAAATGAAAAAGACTAAAATCGGTCAAAGCACAGGAGTGAATGTGCCCTGTGTCTGGGGAAAGGCCAGCAGGAAAGTGAGGGTTAGTTGCTGAAGGCTAAAAAGCAGTCCCGTATCTGTATAAAGGAAATCATAGTTGGGGAATCCCAGAAATTACAGAATTCTAGAGGTGAAAAATTCTCTTTTCTAGAATCAGAATCTCGAGACCTCTGACTCCCGAAGCAACCCTCACAGGAGGAGCAGGCAGGAGGGGTGCCTCGGGTGAGAACCAACACTGCCGGCAAAAGTAAGGAGGACGCCATTCCTGATTTTGTCGTCTGCGTTTTTTCCAGCTTTGGGGAAGGTGAGAGGGGAGTGTCGCCCCCTCCCTCGCCCTTCTTCTCGGCCATCCTTGCCGCCTTTCAGCCCACGGCCTGTGACGACGCTGAGGAGGCCTGGCGCAGCCACATCAACCAGCTCATGTGTGACTCGGACGGCTCCTGTGCTGTGTACACGTTCCATGTCTTCTCCTCCCTGTTTAAGGTATGCTGCCTGCAAAGGCTCCGCAGCCACCAGCTCTTCAGGGAGCCAGCTGGCCTCGACCTGAGCGGGGAAGCACTGGGTTTACACTACACTTTTTCCTCAGTTTCCTCTGACTTCATCCTTTCTTCCATTCATCACGGAGACATTGTGCTCAGTGGTTCAGGCCGCTGGGACGTGATTCTCACTGGTCCCTCCGGCTTTCATTGGCGTCATTAGGCCCAGGCAGGCAGCCAGGCCTTCAGGACCACAGAGGGTATCTTCAACCAAGCCCATTCTCCATCTCTTCTTTCCACTCCGACCTCTGCTGTACCTCTTCCTTCTTCGTTGCTTTTCCCTTATCTTTTATTCCCACTCACCATGAATTCCTTCAACCTGCCGGCCTGTGACACTTTTTGAGAGGTTGATTCTCTTGAGTACATCATGAGAAAAGGCATGCTAACTTGTGCTGGATGGAGGAATGGGCCCTCTGACCACCTTCAGGAAGAACCATGGCAAAAGGGGGAGAGAGAAAAATAAGGAATTATGTGAAAAGTGGAAAAAATGGGATTATCTGCTTTAAATAATTTCAAATTCAGGAAGCCATAATTTAGTTAATATAAAAGTAAAGTCAGTTTTTGAGCCTGGAGGCCCTTCCATTCTTGAAGGAGTGTATACCAATAATACTAATAGCTAGTGTCTCCATATTCTCTGTTATTTGTGCAGCCCACTCTCAAGTTTTCCAGTTTACTTTTCATGAGACCTGTCTGAGATGAACTGGGGGCTGGAGGGACTGCTAGCCTTAAAACAGGAAGCAATGAGCTGCTGAAAGATAAGAATCCAGAAACACCCTAACATTAAGCCAGACTGAAATTTAAAAACAAACTCTCCCAAATCTACCATTTGAGGTAAATTTGTAAAGATTCAGGAACAATGTAATTTATTGTTCTAAAGTCTGTTTTTAAGTAATGGTTAATCATGTGTATTTAAGTTTGGCTGTTGTGATCCTGTCTTACTACAGTTACTAGACTGCACGCTCAACTTTATAGTCCTGAGCAGTACTTTTCCTTCTGCTGAGAACCATCACTTCCTGTTTTCCCTCAGCTGTGCTCCCAATGTATACAGATCCCTGACGGGGCAGCACCTCCATGAATGAGGCCTTCCTTTAGCTCCTTCTCCCCTTGCACCCGTGACCTGGGACCCCAGGCGTCTGTCACACTCGGTTGGAATTACCTGTTCAGGTGTCTGTCTCCTGCGGGCGAGGGCAGGCAATGGTGTCTTGCTTTGATCGCAGTGGCTGGCACCATGGCTCACACGCAATAGGTACTCAGTAAATGCAGTAGGAAAAAGACTCTTTCAATGTAAATCTCAAATGCACAGTTTCCACCTAATGCCAGTACAGCAACAGGTTGTCATGTGAGCTGGGACATGGGGCTGGGTACTGGCAGGAACACTGGAGTTTGGATTTTTTTTTTTATCAGTTGACTGGATCAATTCCTAAGACATTTATCTGCAATAATAATAATACAAATTGTGTTTCTCCTATTTTTTTTAATATTACATTTTTCTTTAAGAACTTTCTCAGCTACCATCAAATGCTCAGTGATTGAGAGCAAAATCGCTGTTCCAATATGCTGAAAATGAAACACATTTCAGACACACAGTCTACTATTCTTTCATCACATCCTCACTGGGGCTGTTTACTTAGTTTCCCAATATTTCCCTGTGGGTCTGGACACCACGTTTCCCTGTATTTGGTGGATTCTGGACAGAGTAGAGAGGACGTTAACTGCAAAAATACTTTGCTTTTAAAAACAAGGAAATGGTTTCTAATGGGCCAGCAGGGATGGCTTTCCAAGTGTCTCCATCAGTCTGTTTCCTCCCTGTGCTCCTGGGTTAGAATATTGTCATTTGTGTGCACAATGTCACCAAATCACATGCTGTTTTTATATGGAAGTCATGGGTGGCTCTGAAGTTCCCAGCCTCTCAGTCCAATAAAATGTAAACCCAGGTCTCACCATATCCTTGGGTGAGAGAGAAGAACCCAACTTCTTGGAGGACCTGGCTCCTCCTCCTCACTCTGCCAGTCACCTGTTAATAGCTCTGTGATACATGACATTTCCTGCTCCTCTCAGCTGCGGTATTCTGTCAAGTATTTTAAATTGCACATAAAACTAACACCACCATAAGACATAATGTTATGCATTATGACAAGATTCTCAGATATATTAAATAAAAATAATATGCAGCACGGTTGGCATTTTTATCTAGGGTAACTGATAAGGAACCAAGAGCCTGCTGCTGTTTGGGGGACCTGCTAAGTACCCCATAGCAGGGCAGAGCGGATTTCTCGTGGATTAGATTCTCCAACTCGAAAGGTATGAAATCTCTTTGGGGAAAGCCAATGCCTAGAATTATTTTTTGGTTAAATATTTTGTTCTTTTTGTTAAAAGATATTTTGAGTTGGAAGTTGGGGCTAAAAGTGTTCTCATTTTGTCACTGACACAGGCCCCGCGAGTCAGATTCTTCCTAATTACGGTTTTTCTTCAGGCAGTATAGGAGGAATAGTAACGTTTACAAAGCATTATCACTTATGGAAGGGATGTGAACTTAGAACCCTTACTCCATCACTTACTGTTTGCATGATCTCGAGTCCTCTGACCTCTCTTAACCTCCGGTTCTTTACCTGGTTGTGAGCACTGATGAGGTGACATGTGCAAAGCTCTCAGGGAGACAGGTCCCACACAGAATTTACTCTTTCTTTCTTCAGAGACTTTGTGGCTCTGTTTTAGTCCTCCTGTCTCTAGGAGCTGTGATCTGGGAATGATAGAAAGGAGTCATATCTCATGACCTTTTTCCTCTCACCCACACTGAAGTAATCTCAGAACTTCTCACTCATCTAACAAACATGCTAGGCAGAAGATTCTGGCTGGCACTGGCTATCAGCAAAAAAGCAAAGCAGCACTTATTTAAAAGATACATAGGCATCCACACATTGGGAAATGACATTTTAGAAAGAAACTTTGTTCACACTGGGTGATTATTCACTTAAGACAGTCACTCTGTTCCTATCACACACACACACACACATTTTTCACTTAAGACAGTCACTCTGTGCCTAACACACACACACATATTATTCACTCAAGACAGTCACTCTGTTCCTAACACACATACACACGCCACTACATGGAGGACCTGTGCTGATTTGGTATTTTCCTAAGAATTAAAAAAGTTTTTTCCTAGTGCCTAAGTTAAAACATGGCCTTTACAAACAGTGATTATGTTGCCTTTCAGAATATTCAGAAAAGGTTCTGCTTCCTAACCTGTGACGCAGCCAGTTACCTTGGCGATAACCTCCGGGGCATCGGATCCAAGTTTGTCAGCTCTTCCCAGATGCTTACCTCCTGCTCTGAGTGCCCCACGCTCTTCGTGGACGCCGAGACCGTGAGTATCCCAGGCCTACTCCCGTGGTCAATGGCCTGCCCAGCTGACAGTGTGGAACCTCAGGGAAGCACGTGTGCAATTGCAGTTTGTTGGAAAGACACTTCGGTGTTTGTGAGCAGCGCTGTGTGGTGATGGGAGCCCCAAAGGCCTGGGTCTGCACAGGAATGGCTGTGCGTGGCCAGCCAAGGCCGTCACTACAGGAGATCAGGAAGAGACCCCCGCCAACCCCCCAGCCCTGTGCCCCCTCTGTGTCCATGGTGCTTCTCTCTGATGACCCTAAAGGCTGTGAACATGGTGTGCTAACCTCTCAGAGCAGCCCTAGCCAGTCCCCATGATGCCAGGTCAGCCAGCCGGATGGGTCCCCAGAGGCACCATGTCATCACTTTCTCTTCTTCCGAGAGACCACCTGCCCTCTTGCTGGATTCATCCAGCCCCACTGCAGATGAATTTGAAGGATGATTAAAATAGTTGCTGGCTGACTGCTGAATCGTGACTATATAAACACAATGCTAACCTTCCAAGACCAGCAAGCTTTCTGTAGGGGAGAGGGGCACCTCTTTCCATCCCCTATGCATATCACAGAACCGTCTCATCTGCTCAGTACTTACTGGGGTTTAGAGACAATGAAGATGTGCTTCACTTCTGAAAGTCTCTGAAGAGTCAGTCTTTCCAGGAACTTGATTAGTGGTTGGCTGTCTTGTAGCAAAGAATACGATATGAGAAATCTTTCTATCTTAAATGATTTAAAATGCAAATTAAATAAAAAGACCTAGTTGGAGGTCTATCTTCACACTTCCTGGAGTATTACTGGATGAAGACACTGGAGTCCATGCATAAAATGGATGCCGATTCTTAATGCAGGCTTCTGTAGAATGCTTGTTAAGATTTGTCTGTCTAAACTGATATGGGGGAAATGGGTATCTTCACAGGAAATTTAAATTAGCAAGTCATATTCAAGTGCAATTGCTTTTGAGAGTGGAGCAAAATTACAAACTGTACAGGTTATTAAAACAGATGCCACCCCCGACACACTCTGTATTACATCTAAGTATACTTCTCTTTTCTTTCTGTGTAGCCATGCCTTTGTCTAGGTGTCTCTCTGGAAGTTGTTTTAATACAAATTATTTTCCTGTCTTTATTAGCTCCTTTCTTGTGGACTTCTGGACAAGCTCAAGTTCAGTGTTTTAGAACTGCAAGAATATTTGGATACCTACAACAACAGGAAAGAGGCCACTCTCTCAGTAAGCGTCTGTGTCTCTGTGCATACAAGTTTCACTAACACTGAATGAACCCAACCACCATGAGCTCTTGGGAGGGGATGTGAATAACACAGGAGAGGCTCTTTTGGGAGAAGACAGACTTATCTAGTCTTCCAACTTAATGGTGGTAGAACTATCAATAGTATGGATTATATAAAAATGATACCTACAAAAGAGAAATTTTTCAGCTTCCAATTTTAGCCCTATAGTTTTTCTAACCAAGAAATTGGGGAAAGTGGGTATCTGTTCAATGTATCACTTTATCAACATTATAACCTCTCTTTTCTCAGAAATTTATTAATAAAATTGTTAATTACGTCCTTCCAGTGTTCGCCTCACCCAAAACTGGTTGAGATGGATCTCACCTCTCTTCTCCACCACTCTCAGTATCTGTTTCTCCCCATCACCGTGGTTTCTCTTGGCCTCAGCTCCTGCTCTTTTCTTCCTCCTTCCTTCAAAGATGTAAACTGTATAATGTCACAGACAGAAGTGATTCAGAAACCATCCATGCAGACCTCCTGATTTCCAACAAATACTTGTGTGTAATTTCCAGGGAGCATTTCCCATCGTAGACCAGGCACTATAAAAAGATCATGGATTTTGAAGTCAGATGGACTTTGAACTCAAACTGCAGCTCAGTTTCTTAAGGGTTAGTAACCCTGGATAAGTTACTTAACCTCCTGTCATCTCAGATTCATCATCTGTAAGACAGTGTGATATGCTATAATAGTCACAGCAGCTGTCATTTTCCTGAGTCCTTTTTATATATCCAATAATCTGGTAAGAGTTATCTCTCTCAAATCATGTAATGCTTGCAACTACCCTGGGAGTTGCTATTATTATTCTCATTAGCTAGGAGGTAGAAAAGTGGTTATCTAAACCCAGGTCTTTGGGATTCAAAGGTTCATGCTGTTAACTACAACTCAGTGTTGCCTTTGAAATAGAAATAGTGTATGTAAACCGCCCTGCACAAGTACCTCACACACAGAAGACATTCACCCTTAAGTTCCTGGCTTTTTGTTTCTTGTTATTTATTTCCATGACTGTCAAAGAGAGTTCTGACATTCTGCTGCAGAAATTCCCTTTGTCTTCTATTTCTGTGGCTCTTTCACTGTCAACTGTTTTCCAGCTTCTCAGGCATCAGATAATAAAAGTAATCCTTTAATTCTGGTTGGTGAACAAGCCAGTCTTTTGATGTCAAGTGTGAGTTTCAGCTCTTCAGTGCTTACTGTTTTCTACCCAAAGGTTCCTTTCACATCTATACTAGTTACTATTCTAGATAGTTAAGCTGGCAGAATCTTTAAATAGCTGGGCTATTATTGTAAGGTCTTTCTTACAGTTAAGACCTGCCCCATAGAAGCCGCCTCAACATAACAAAGCCAGGCTGCATGGCCCAGGCTGGCCCAGCCTAGGAAGATGTACCAGCCCTGTCTCCTAATCTCAGGCACATGAAAGGTTTCTAACTGTATGTGGATTTGATTTACACAAACACTTGGAATGGTCTAGTGACACTATTTTTCAGGGTAGATACATCACAACAATAACGTGATAAATGTTGAAATTTTAAAATGGCCATCTCTGAACCCATATAAACGGGTATTTTAATTTTAAATTGTTAATCTTTAACCAAAAACTTTCAAATGGTCATTGCAGCAAAATTTTATCTTATTGTGATTAGAAACTTAATCTATTATATTTTCCCTGACAGAATTGATGATAAACATAAATTCAGACACCACTGAATTTACCTATGTCTCTCTCTTTCTGACAACAGTGGCTTGCAAATTGTAAGGCGACATTTGCAGGAGGATCAAGAGATGGAGTAATTACCTGTCAACCAGGGGACTCAGAGGAAAAGGTAATAAACACCTGTTAGAGTTTATCTTTTCTGTGCTGACTTTGTGTGTTGGTTTTGATATACCCAAGAAGTGTGGAACTTGAAAAAGGAAGAGGGAGGAAGCATCATCCCATACATTCACACAAGACCTGTACAGTAAGCAAGAATGACATTAGAGCCAAGCATGATGGTGTGTTGATGGGATTGGTGGGGGAGGGTCTTCTTTTTGGAAAAGCAGAAGTATAAAAATAACCTTTCTGCTGGACACTAACTATACTAACCATTTTCCTAATAAAACTGTTCCTCATTCAAAATATAAAACCAATGTCACAGGGCAATTATCTTTCAATTAAAAATTTTAAAAAGAGGAAAAAAAAATCATTAATTCTTCACTGAACCACTTAGTTCTTTCAGTGAAGAAAGTCTCTGTTGACCTCTCAGCAATCACTCAGATTTTTCTTCTCATTTAGATCTGCTTTAAATACACACCTCAGTCCAGATGGTTTATCAATGTGTGCCGCCTTGTAAAGGAAACACAGCAGAAAAGCGTGAGGCCACTCATTCTATAGTTACTGCCGAGTGGCCCCCATGGTGGGTACAACAGTGAATTCTGCCTGGGTAGAGCTTCTGATCTATTCAGGGAGATGGACGTAAACAGTCATATGTGTGTAAACTGTGACAAGTGCCATTAAGGATAGGTGAGAACAGTGAGCTATGAAAAGATATAGCAGAGAACCTGGCCTAACGAGAGGGCGGTTCCGGGAAGGCTTCTCCACAGAGGTGCCATTCAGGCAGAGATCTCAGCTCTGAGCTGGAGTGTGGTAGGGGCGTGGGGTGGGGGACAGGGGCTTGGCGAGCTTGCAAAGGCCCCGAAGTGGCAGGGAACATGACCCTTTGCGAGGACTGAAGGGGGGAGCCTGTGTGGCAGGGCAGGTAGGAAGTGACCAGGAGAAAAGTTGCAGAAGCTAGACCATGCAGGGCTTGGGTGCTTATCCTGACATCAATGGGAACCAATTAAAAGTTATTAACAGGAGGGTATGATTAGATTGGGGCTCTCTCACACTCCTGTGGAAATAGACGTAGTGAGCAAGCGAGGATTCGGGAAGACAGGTTAGGAGGCTACTTACTGGCCAAGGCAGAGATGTCAACTTCTAATTACACTATCACATCGAGAAAAGCATGTCAGAGTGTGGAGCCTTCAAAGGATGAGAAATCACCTTCAAGGTGAGCTCTGTGGAGAAATGATGGTGTTGCTCCATTTAAATATTGATCTTATGTCCAGAGTTGGTGGGAGATTATTTTTCTAATTAGAGCTACCATTTGGCTTCCATTCCAAAGTAAAACCCAACAAATGTTTGACCTCAGAGCACCGCTTATCCTCCAGTGATTTACTCCAGCTCTCTTTTTTAAGTCAGATACTCTGTCTTCTGGAATAGTTTGATATTGCCCATTACTCTGAGCACTCTTTGCATAAGGACAGATGGAAGCAGGGATTAGGAAGTAAGCTTTCACTTGAAGAATCTATGTCTGGGGAAAATAAAATTATATCTGGATATAAACTGCAAAGTCAACATGCCAGAAATTACTCCACGTGTATATTCTATTTCAGAGAAGTGTGGACTTTGTAGAAGGATTAGTGCTTACCTTACTAAACCTAGCAAACTCTTGAGCAGTTAGAGGTGTCAGTTGGCCAGAGATGATGACCATGTACAGACAGGCATGTGAAGTCTCCTGACCCCAAGGCTTGCCCCATAACGCCAAACTGATTTCTAGTCATTCTTAACAGGTGACAAAAGTGAGAAATTACTGTGGAATTTGTGGAAGAGAATATAATTGTTTTCTAGATGTTGAATATTTTCTGATTTTTTGTCTATTCTCAGTGTAAAGTTGTTACATCAAATTAATGAGGAAAGTTTACACTTAGGTAGCCTATAAGCTATAACCAATTCACAGACATATTTTATTCAGCTTGTACAAGTTTTTTAATTGACTCAACATTTTAAACTTGAAACTGTTCACACATACCCTCAAAACAGCATTCTGGCATCTCTTAAAAAAAAAAAAAAAAAAAACTAGCAACACCAGGCCTGCCTTCCTAAAGTGGCAGCAGTGACCTTGAGCTGGTGGCTCTCCACCATCCTTGGGCAGTGAGTTCCTGACCCTGCAGGTAAGAGCCAACCATCACGATGTTGTTTTCTTTATGATAGGAACATGAGCCTCTGTACCTAAAGCCCCAAAATGGGGAAGTGAATGCCAAATAGAAAGGGTTGTGCCTTTCGAGAAAAACGCCAGTGTTCCTCTTTGCTGCTGTGAGAACCATCTCTGTGTACTAAGACACAAGCGCCAGAATGCTGGGCTCCCTCCTGGAAGAAACCTTGGAGGAGGATTCCTAATGCATGTACGAAACAGAACAAACTGTGCTCCTGAGAAAAGTGCTTCTAATATGTGAGAAGGATTCTGGAACAGAAGTGTTTTTTTGTTTGTTTGTTTTTTTAAGACAGGCATGATTAGTTAATACTTTAGGCTACTGGGTGACTACAATACCAGTTCTAGAATGAGGCACAGCGCACAGTAAATACGATGTAAAACAAGGCGGGCGTGTGAGTCCCAGACATGGCTTTACCAGTGCTTTCTCCACCTGTGCACATCCTGAAGACAGACACATCTCTACATGACTTAAAAGCTAGCACTGACCTTTCCGTTGCCCGTGGAATTCATTGTGGAGTGGCTTCTGGGGAGTTGAAGTTCATAGAAACATAGGTCAGGGTAAAGCGTTGCAGCTCTGGGCTCTCCAGGCCACAGCCTCAAGCCTTCAGTGAATTAGCACAGGTCAACTCCTGGTTCTGCGGAGCTGGCCCTAGGAAAGCTGCAGAGGTCATCACTTCATCTGCTGTAAGTGATTTTAGCTGATGGACATGGAATTTCACAGCCATTTCTGAGCTCTACTTGAACACTCGACTCTGTGGACTCAAGTACAATAATTTACATTTAGCCCCACTACATTTTATCTTATTACATTCAAATCATCATAGAATCTTCTTGGACACTAACCCTCTTGGTTGTGTGTTTCCTATCCCTGCCTAATCCATGAATGGGAGAAGCCTGCAGCCTCTGTTCTACAGATTGAACAAGCAGCTAAATGTTGAACAGGACAAGATGTTTCTCCAGCTAAACTGTAACCCATTAAACTTCATCCTTCAGATAGTCAGTCATTCTCTATAAGGAATCTCTTTTCTAGACTGACTAAGGAAATGCCTCCTGAAGTGGAAGTTTTCTTGAAAAGTAAATACTTCAAGCTGTGCAATCTATACTAGAGGCTTAAATGTATTTACCTTTCAAAATTTTGGAAGATATTCATGACAAATGTCCAAAAGAACTATTCAATAAATGTGATACAACAGTCATCAATGTGCCAGAGCCAAGTGATATTAGCAACAGTGAGAACATATTGTTTCTACCTGCTCAGGAGGTTACAAGCATCTAGGTAACACAGAGTGGGCTTCCCAGGTGGTGCTAGTGGTGAAGAACCTGCCTGTCAATGCAGGAGACATAAAAGACACAGGTTCGATCCCTGGCACAGGAAGATCCCCTGGAGGAAGGCATGGCAACCCACTCCAGTAGACCTGCCTGGAGAATCCCATGGGTAGAGGAGCCCAGGGGCTCCTAGGGTCACAGAGTCAGACAGAACTGAAGTGACACATGCAACACAAAAGTAGGAAAGCTTCAACACTTGGCTAGATTTTCTATATTCTATCGAGTTTAGTTTAAACCAGTGACTTTCAGAGATTAAACATGGTAAAAACCATAGCTAATATATCAACAGTAATACTGTGACTTACCTTCTGACATGTCCAAAGTTTCTAAGGGGGACGTTCCTTGTGGTTCAGTGGTTAAGACTCCACACTTCCAATGCAGGGAGGGGCAGGTTTGATCCCTGGTTGGGGAACTAAGATCCTGCATGCCAAAAAAAAAAGAAAAATTCTTAGATTTTTTCACCTAACTAGCTGTCATAAGCAAAGCACTCCTTTCAGAACAGAGTACAGAGAAACAAGAATGGCTGCGCTACTGCTGATGTCTAGGCTTTAAAGCTACCTTGTCTATGATGGGTTCTTAATATTTTCAGTTAATTTTTCTTCTCATTTTGAGAAAACATACATCTAAGTCCAGTTCAATAAATCAAGCCGTATCAGGTGTACAGGAACAGGGGTTAAAGAAAATCCGTGTGACCAAATAAAACAGTGACATTTCCACATTTTCAAAAGAATCCTGTATCACCAAAAACAGATACATCTGTAAAGATTTCTAAAGGGATTATTTTTACAACCTGGATACCAGAAAATATTAGCACAGGGTGGGGAAAAAGTTTAACATTTTCCTTGAAAGGCATTTTTCACTATCTTTTTGAAGCTCTAAATGCAAACTTGGTCCCAGCCTGAGGCCAAGGAAAGGATTTTTGAGATAGTAAATATCAATGCAGCTTGGACTAGCCTACCTAAAAAGGAGTGCGTGAGGAGGACTCTGAGAACTGGTGTTCGTCAAGTTGGCCATCTCCCAAGAAACACAATTTTGTGCCCTGAGTGCCAGGTGGGAGGAATTTGTTGACAATGAAATTCCTTAGCACCAGGCTGGAGTCAGAAAGTCTCACTGGCGTTCATTGAACAGAGAAGATTTTCCTTTAGCCGATCTGACGACCTTCTGGGATTACAACCTTGTTTTGGAAACCACTAAAAAGAAGTTTCTTCACATAATACCCTGTAATTGCTCAGTACTTGCTTCTTTCCATGCTTCTGGAAAGTAAATTCCATGGCAGAAACAATTACATGCTAAGGTGCTTACTAACGTTTCAATCAAATTTGATGTTTTCTAAAAAGTCCTCACAGTGAAGACTCTGTACGTGTAGATTTAAGACTAGCCCTGTAATCCTTTCTTGTGTGACTGTCTTTCAGTAGTATGTAAGGTTTGGTTATAAAAATGTCTAGCATAATGGTTATAAAGTTTTCTTGAAAATAGTAAATAACTTGGATTGTATAATCTGTATCACAGGCTTAAAGATTTAAAAGGTATTTACAGCCAGGGTCAAAAAATACTCAATAAACTTGATACAGCAGTCACCAATGTGCCAGACCCACATGGTATTACTAGCAGTGAGACAAGAGGAAACCCTTAGAAGGCAGGGGGTAAGGCAGTTGGTACTGATGATGCTTTATGTTTGAAGATACTAATAATTTGATAGTTTTATTAATAATAATGATAGTTTTATTTTTTGTATACTGTACCTTATGTTAAGTACAACATATTGAACTGATGATAATTTAGGGTTTTTTGGAAAGAGTTTTAAAATAAGTGGTTTTTGTTATTGATGATTAGAAATAGAAGATCCTTAAATATTTTGAAAATCCAGAACCAGATGTATTGACCCATAGTTAGAAATGGCCAAGTGGATTTTTTTTTTAATGTTCTGTCAGGTTGTGGTAATCTCTTACCACATACACAAACCTTCCCTAACAAGTCTATGATTACAATATGGTGACACCAAAAATATGATAGCTGTAGTTGAACATGGCCCAGGTACAAATTTATATTCTTCTAGACTTAATGGTTGGTTCTAGAAGACTTTTAGAAATTCACTACTGGGAGAAAAATTATAAAAAATAAAATGCAAGGTTACTTGTCATAGCTCACACTTGTTCGGGAGGATGAAGACAACATTCAATCCTTTGAAATAATATCTAGCTCTCCTGTCAGAGGGCTTCCCTTGTGGCTCAGTTGGTAAAGAATCAGCCTCCAATGCGGGAGACCTGGGTTCAATCCCTGGGTTGGGAAGATCCCCTGGAGAAGGGAAAGGCTACCCACTCCAGTATTCTAGCCTGGAGAATTCCATGGAGTGTATAGTCCATGAGGTCGCAAAGAGTCGGACACGACTGAGAGACTTTCACTCACTCCTGTCAGATATTCTCAATGTGGAAAGCAATATGACTAAAGAAAATGCCACTTAGATTGTTAATTATATATATGCTAATTAGATAGTCATAGTTCAGTAGATATGGAGCCAAGCACATTAAAGACTTTGCCTTAACTAACATTTAGCAATGATTGTTTGGGGCGGTAGTTCTTCCAAATTAATCCAATGGCATCCTCACAGTTTTACTACATTTACATGTTATTCACATTTAAACACTAAAATCTTCAAGCAATACAAGTTTTCGCTTACTGTCTCCAAGACCAACAGAATCTAAAGCAACTAATCAAAGAATCTAAAGGATCACAAATTATGTTTTCCAATGACACGTTTCCCATTAGAGCTTGTCTTAAACTGGACCGCTGTGCATGTTGAATGGGTACCACATTTGCAAGCATTTATCACGGTGGGGCGAGCGATGCTAATACTGCTGGACGGCTCTGCTCTTGAAGAGGGCCGTGCTTTCTGTTGCATGCAGTACACTGACCCTGTACTCTCTTTCCTTTCCTTTGTTTCCTGTGCCATGCTTGCTGTGTAGCAAATGGAATCTCTTGCAGTAAGTTAACTTTCTTTCATACTTTGTCCATTTAGGCATGGACCCATAACAAATCTTATTTTTACTGTGACTATTATATCTCTTAGCATGTTTTTCCCTTTTTTGTTTCATTTTCTTTTATTTGGTAGACTAAGACATGTAGTTTTTATTAGCATTCCAGGCTGCTTTCCTCCCCAAATAGAAACTTATGTTGCTATAAACTCTCATGTGCTAGGTGGGGTATTTTTAGTAATAACTACCATTATTGGACACTTAGGAAAGTCAGGGTTTTCACAGCTGGGTTTCACCCTAACTTGTGAAAGGTAACATTCAGTTTTTAGATGATACTTTTTTTATCTGCGAGTCTCTGGAAGTTGTCTTTAATACCTGATTTTGAAAGGTTTCTACAAACAAAAGTTTAAATGATCATAAAATGTGTTACTAAAACAACCAAAGACCTAATTTGCATTAATGAGTGAGTATAGCTACTTCTTTAAACTTAGGCTTGTTACAAGCACTGAGAGATCACATAAATCTTAAGTAGAATTTCCCCCTGCCCTAAGGGCCAGAGAGAGAGGAGAAAGAAAAAATCCATCCAGCATGGTCTTAACACGAATTGGAGTCATTTTTAAAAATTAGGATCAAACGTATGTTAATACCATTAATGGAATATTCTTCCTAAAAACCTAAATTTTAATTCTTGTCATTTCTCTCTTTAAAGTGATCTGGGAAAAATAATTTTAAGTCAACTCAGCAGCTGAGGTGACCTTAGCAGTCACCTAAGCACCTCAGCAGCTCTCAATTCTGCATTCTTTTAGTCTTATTAAGCTTCCCTGGTGGCTTAGATGATAAAGAATCCACCTGCAAGGTGGGAGAGCTGGGTCAGTTCCCAAGTTGGGAAGATCCCCTGGAGGAGGGCATGGCACCCCACTCTGGTATTCTTGCCTGGAGAATCCCTACAGACAGAGGAGCCTGGTGGGCTATAGTCTATGGGGTCACAAAGAGTTGGACATGACTGAGCAACTTTCACACACACTAAGAGTAAAAGAAAGACCCTGTTTATCCTTACTTAACCACATTTGAATGGTGAAGTGTTGGTTTAAGCCACATATCCCACTTTCACTGGTGACTGCTGAGCCATGCAGTTCTATCTGGTGAAAGCTGTCCTTTTCCTCTGGCAGAATCCCGTCCTCTACTGAGGAGCTAAACCTTTCTTGGGATTAAACAGGCAAAGTTTAGAGGCCATTAAGCAGATACGGCTTAAACAGTAGTCATGATCATTGGTGTTGGAATTACTCATGGTTTATCCTTACTTTACAGTACATGTATGCTGTATAATGAAAACATTTTCAATTCCAGAGGTGTCTATAGGGCTCAAGGCCCATTTTGTAGGAATAGTTTTTAAAAATTCTTTCCACAGAAAGTTTTGCATGCTTTTCATCATTTCTCCTTTTTGTAAGCCCTTTGGGCCCTTTTTATATCTAATTCAACAAGTATCTGTTGAGCACTGAGTAGAAACTGTCGGTAAAACTGGCACAGAACCTTAGACAATCACATGACTTCTTCCTGTGTTTACAGACTTTAGGATCTGTGCCTGCACCCTGAGTGGCAGCCAGAATTGTCACAAGGAATCATCTCTCGAGTGTCTCCTGGATTGATAAAATTTGACACCTAGAACCACTTAATGTCATGCCTTTAAAATATACTTTTAATAAAAAGAAAATGTTTTAAAAGACATATAGCTTATAAAAATTAACACAACCACAGCTATAACACAACTATAGCTGTAATTTGTAGATATTAAATCTAATAGACAAATATAATGGAAATTTGGCAGTTCACCAAGTCCCTTTATAGCTACTAATTCTATTTAGTAATCTTCCAGGATTTGTTTTATTCTATATTATACTGTGAGTTTCTCGCTGATATTCATTGATTGGATTTTATTGTTCTGTGTTATTTAGAATGGTAACAGCTAGTTACGCTTCCTTGTTTTAAAAAGAAAAAACGTTGTCTCCACTAAGATTTCACTTACTATATAAGAATGATCCTTAGTAACTATTTCTTCCTACACAAATTCTCTCTTTAGCAATTGGAACTGTGTCAGAGGTTGTATAAGCTACACTTCCAGCTGCTGCTGCTTTTTCAGTCCTACTGTAAGCTCATCGGCCAGGTGCACGAAGTCAGCTCCATGCCAGAGGTGAGCCCCCCACCCCCCCAACCCCAGGTCCTGCCATGAGCTCAGCACTGCTTTTCCTTTGTTCTCCCCCACCCCACCAGTTTATGTGTAATAAAATCACTTGAACATTTATAATCATTTCACTTAAGCACAAGTCTTAAAACACTAGTGTCTCATATTTATTTCCATGCTCCTTTAGTGGTGCCAGGACTAGGGTGAGGCAAGTGACCTACCTGGACACAAAATGCAAGGACAACCTTGAGGATCCAGGGGAGGCCAGCTTGGCATAATTCTAAGGGAGGTGCTCACCCTAGTGACAATATTCACACGCCTACAATATTTAAAACTTACCTAGATTTGAAATAAGAAATTCACTTTCAAGCTTAAAAACTGTGTGTCTAAGACAGTCTAACAACTTATATAAAAGGCTTATTAACCTCATTTAATTTTGAGCCCGGGGCTGGAGTATATCATTGTGTCTAAGCAGCATCTGCGTGAAGACTGTCCTTGAGGGCTTCAGTTCTATAGCTTGTTCAGTGAGCAAGCTGGGAATGAAGAAAGGCAAAGATGTTGGGTAAATCAACTTCCCAAAGAAAACAGGCATCCTCAGTTTGCATTAGGAAGGGAAAAAAACCTTTAAATTCACATCTGCTCTTTTTTTAAATGCTCTTGAGGTCAAATTGCAATACAGCTATCTTCAACAGTACACTTGGGAGCACTAGAAGTGACATAGGTTCTCTTTATGATTTATTTCTTAATAATACAGGATCTTCTGGTTCCAGTGAATCTGAGGCAAAATATCCTTACCTCTGTGATGAATACTAACATGACATTGTGATTTTTCCTCTTCTCCCTTAAAATTATGTCTTTCATCTTTTCCAGTGCATAGGGATAGGGATAAAAATTTATTCTTCAAACAGGTCCATGTTCGTGATTACATTTATTGGGCACTTATGTGCCCAACTGTTTAAATAAGCTGTGAGGTGGATAACATCTTCAGTCTCACAGCACTGAAGGCACATAAGAATCTATCTGCTTGACCACGTAGTAGTGAAGAATGCAGAAGTGGCATCTACCCAGCTTTACCCAGCTCCCCTGCCTGTTCTTCTAGTGCATTTTACCTCTATGTGTGCCCTTCTACTTAAATAGAAAACATTAGGAGGAGTCAATCTTTTATACAAGGAGAGTGTGCCAGCTGTTGATACAGTTATTCAGTGCATACAGCCCCTTAGGCCTACATATATCAAGCAGTATAGTTCCATCAGTTCTGTTTTTAGTTTACTGAGATATTAAGCTTGTGCTTAACCAGACCTCATACAATTTTAATTGGGGATGTAAAATCCAGCCTGCAACTAAATATAGTAAAAATACTTTTTTTTTTTAACAGCTGCTAAATATGTCCAGGGAACTGAGTGACCTAAAGAAAAACCTGAAGGAGGCCACTGCAGCCATTGCAGCTGACCCTCTTTACGTCGAGGGGGCATGGTCCGAGCCAACCTTCACATCCACTGAGGCAGCCATCCAGTCCATGCTTGAGTGCTTGAAGAACAACGAACTTGGCAAGGCTTTACGGCAAATAAGGGAATGCAGGTAACACTACTATTTGTATTGTTGTTTCATCACTAAGTTATGTCTGACTCTCTGGCCCCAGGAACTTGTAGCCTTTCAGGCTCCTGTGTCCATGGGGTTTCCCAGGCAAGCATCCTGGAGTGGGTTGCCATGCTCTCCTTCAGGGGATCTTCCCGACCCAGGGATCAAACCTGCATCTCTTAAGTCTCCTGCATTGGCAGGCGGGTTCTTTATCACTAGTGCCACCTGGGAAGCCCACTAGTTAGAGATGGTTAAAAGAAATGCATGCCTAACAGTCACTTTGTCAGGGCTAGGGACTAAGTCACCATGGAAGGAACATTGAGATGTTTATATAAATCCTCCTCAGATCCTTCCCATTACCATGACACAAACATCAGGTTTCAGAACTTATTGTCTGAAATACTGGTGTTGGTTCTAGTTATCTGTCATCTCTAAAATGTTTAAACACTTCAAAGTATGCTCCAAAATAATTTTAAAACTAATTTTTTGAATGTATCCTTTTTGGGATCTTCTCCCTATATTTTGATAGTATATTCACATTCACTGTAACCACAATGCTATAGCAAATAAATGTTTTAAGATTATAGGATTCCATTCTGGCTTTTTTTTTTTTTTTTTTTTTGGCCACACAGTGTGACATGTGGGATCTTAGTTCCTCAACCAGGAATCAAACCTATGCCCCCCTGCAGTGGAAGTTCAGAGTCTTAACCACTAGACAGTAAGGAAAACCCCCTATTCTGATATTTTTATACTTTAGATTTTATCAAAACCAATAAAAATTAATATTCTAAAACTGATTATAGTGATGTTTATACAACTCTGAATATTAACCAAAGCCACAGGATTATATTTTGGATAGCTGAATTGTATAGTGTATGAATTTTATCTCAATAAAAGCTTTTGTATTCAGAAAGTAGTTTTCTTGTACTAATAAAGACTCAACCTTATAAATTAACAGTGCCTCTAACCTCTGCTGCTCTTTTCTGCCTGCAGAAGTCTGTGGCCCAATGACATCTTTGGAAGCAGTTCTGACGACGAGGTCCAGACACTACTGAATATTTATTTCCGTCATCAAACTCTGGGACAGACAGGCACTTACGCGTTGGTGGGGTCTAACCAGAGCCTGACTGAGATCTGCACCAAGCTGATGGAGTTGAACATGGAGATCCGGGACATGATCCGCAGGGCCCAGAGCTACCGGGTCCTCACTGCCTTTCTTCCAGATTCCAGCGTTTCCGGCACTAGTCTCTGACAGGAGCCTCCCATCCCCCATGGGTGCCAAGCTGGGGGTGCTGCCGTGCTGGGGTGATGTCATTCAGTGTCTTCTCAGCCTTCAAAAGGCTTGGTCAGACTGTTCTCCCTCTTGTTACCTGTAGGACTTTTCATAAAGAGGATGGCAGAACTTCCCACATGTAGCAATACTCTAAGAACCAAGGTAGCATAGGACGGTTTTGGAACAGCCTCCACCCATCATTCTGTGTGGCACAAACACGTTATCCTTTTACTGAGCAAATGCAACTCACTACTGAAGATGTGACTTCCATTGCATACCAAAGCCAACTACTCTGAACAATACCTTCCTTTCTAGAAACAATTTTAGATTGGCAAAAGTGCAATGTTTTCTTCACTAAATATTTTATATTCTAAAACTTGTACATTCTTTTTCCTTTTTTTTTTTTGCTTTTGTTTTTTTTGTGTGTGTGTGAGGTGAGCTGAGGAAGGAGCAGGCAGAATGAAGCTGGCCACTGAAAACTGTAAGACGGTCAAAAGCTGACAGCCTGTGTATGTGAAAAGGGAATTGTAAATGGACAATTTAATGTACACTGAAATTTGAATACCATTACTGTATCTAAAAGGAGCTGCTATGAAGTACCTTTCTTATGTTGCTAGGCTACTGTTTCGGAAAGCCCTGGATCTCTTTGCAGGGGTCTGTGATTAAGACCCTCGCACCAAAAATGGTCCAGATAGACCTCTTTTGAAGGATCTTGGCTGCTTTTTACTAGAATGTTGCTTTTATGAACATATTTATACTACAGAAGGATGAGTGTTAATTTTAACCAACTTTTCCATTTTGTAGAAAAAAGTTAAAGACATCCACATTATAAATTCCAAGTCTTTCCACCTGTTACGCATGCATATTTTAATATCCACATGGATAGCCAGAAATAGGACATAAAGGTAAAATATGAGTTGTCACTTTGTTTCTTAAGAAATGTCATTTTATTTGTAATATATATGTAAAGGGCCATTCTTAAGTTTTCTCCTTAAATTTAATGCTGTCAAGTGTTAGCTGTGTGCATGTAAACCTGTTGCACATCAGAAACATATTCAAAGTTTATCTATGTAACTTATTCACTCTGTAAATACATTTAAAGTTTTTGTGATGTAATCTTGGTTGACATTCTGTTTAGAACTGCATTTAAACTAAAAAAAAAAAAACAAAAAGATACCACAGGTTTTATTTCTACTTAATGAAGATTTTTGCTTTGATTTATATTTTTGCATATGGGTTGCCATGGTGACAGTCCCAAGGAGTACCACACTTGTGTGTTCCATGACTGGCAGCCAGGGGGTTGTGAAGCAAGTACCATGACCCTGGGAAGAGGGGGGTCTCTGTAACCTCTTGAGGTAGACACCAAAGACTGTAACCCTCAACCAGCTCTCGCTACAATCAGAGGCAAGAAACCCGAAAAAAAGAGCTCTCATTATCCACAGCCTATCATTAGGTTGTCATCCTTAAAATTTTGAAAGAGACCCATTAATGATAAGGAAAAAGTAGAGAGTTCTATTCTTTCAAAATAACCCATCTATTCTTCCACAATAACCCATCTATTCTTCACCCAACTCAAAAAATGGGATCATGGAAACACATAACAATCTAACTTCTATGGTCTCCCTATTCATACTCCTTAGATTAACCAACGTAACTTGCTTTCTAATATACAACTAAATCATAAGTAGTAATTTTTCTAGAAGTATCCACAACAGTCTGATCCAAGATTTTCTTAATGTTACCACAGATACAATTATTAACTGGTTTTAATGACTTTCTGGACATTGCTGTCAAGATACTATTTTGATGATTTTTCAACTTACCCTAAAGATGATTAACCATAATCCTTAGGAAAAAACAATCACAATCTCTCTGGGGAAAAAAAAATTTTCACAAAATGCAGGTTTCTGTGGTTAACAACACTAGGCAACTCTTGAGTTCTGCTGGGACTCCCACTAGAAAGGACTGATCAGTCGTGACTGAATTTTCCACCGTGGCCTCTTACCCAGCAAAGAACCACCATGATTGGGTTATTCTTTAAAAAAGAGAGTTTTTCAGTAATATCATCTGTAGTCATGAGAAGTAGTGGGTTTTTTTTTTTTTTTTTTACTGTTTTCTTATTTTTTTTAAACAGGTTTGTTAATATGAAAGAGTTCTACTTTTCCTGTTTCTTAACCTTCTCTCCCTTAGTGAAGCAGAAGGGCCCTCTGAAGCTGCAAATAGGCCCCAGCGGAGCGCAACAATCAGTGGCTTTAGAGCGGCCCTCAAGTCTCCTGGAGTATCATGTTCTCCCTCTGTTACTGAAGCCTTAATGTTCACTTCCCCAGGGGCAGGCACAGGAGAGGAGGAGTAGGGTATCTGCCCTCTCCTTTAGATGCCTATCTCCTCACCTCTGAGAAGGAACACCTCCTCCTACCACCATGCTTTTTAGCCCCAGAATGTCACATACTTTATCCACTGGCATAAAAAAGCAATTCAGGTAGGTGTACTGCAACTTAAGGCATAACTTGATTAACCTGTAGTGTCCAAATTGAGTATTTTAGTAAAAGCACCATACATTTTAGAGGCATGTGAATGTCTTATTCCCACCAATAGGTAAGACTGTTACTGTTAGTAAAGATGTGAGATAAAGATCCTTGTAATTTAGCATTGCACACGTGTATACAAACATGCATAGAGTCGATTCTTAAGTCTCTTCGGGTTCCAAACTAATGCTGTTCCTTTCAGTGAATTGTGGAATTACAGAAATAAGGTGGCGGTTGGGGGGTGGGGTGGGGAGGAGTGTTCCAGGCAGGGAACAACTGGGAGTGCCCAGAGGGGTGATGGAAGCTCTGTGCCCTCTCCCCAAACCCTGCCCTACACATCTGTTCCCTGTGGGTGTTCATCTGTAGCCTTTATCATATCCTTTAACAAAAAATCAGTAAACAGTACTACCATTTAAGGCATATCCCTCTCCAAAGCTTGGTGTTATCCTTTCTACAACCTCGCTGCTCAGCACACAGATCAACATTAGCTCCGTCTTCTGGAAGCCTGGCAGAAACACGGATCCTCAGGTCCTACGTCAGACCTACAGATTCAGAATCTGCATTTTAACAGAACCCTCAGAGAGATCCCCAGACAAGGACCTGAGCTCATCCTCTCACGAAAACACCAAAATCACAACTATCTGCTGAATAACCATCAGGAAAAATGACTAGAACCTACCAAAAAAGATAATCTACTATCAAAGACAAAAAAGCAGCCACAACAACATGGTAGGAGGGTTCCATTTGCCATAAAATCAAATCACACACCCACAGAGTGGGTGACCCAGAAACTGGAAAATCATTTCATCACAGAGGTTCTCCCACAGGAGTGAGAATTCTAAGTGCCAGGTCAGGTTCCCCAGTCTGGGGGTCTGGCCACTGGGAGGAGGAGCCCCCAGCACATTTGGCTTTGAAGGCCAGAGGGGCTTGACCGCAGGAACTCCACAGAACTGGTGGAAGCAGAAATGCCACTCTTGGAGGGTGCACATAAGATTTCATGCACACTGGAACCCAGGAGAAAAAGCAGTAACTTCATAAGAGCCTGGCCCAGTCCTACCTGCTAGTTTTGGATGGTGTCCTGGGGAGGCAGAGAGCAGCTATGACTCATTGCAGGAACAAGGACACTGGTGGCAGAGGTATTGGGGACCACTCATTTGCATGAATGGTCCTTGAGGCTGCCATTTGAGGCCAAGACCTAGCCTCACCCAACAGCCCAAAGGTTACAGTGCTGAGATGCCTCAGGCCAAACAACACAGCCCTGCCCTTCAGACAGGCTGCTTAAAGTCTTCCTGAGCTCACACACACACCTATAAACACACCTCTTGACAGAGCCAGAGGGATAAGACCCAACTCCATCATCAGTGGGCTGGCATGAATCCCTCCCACCAGGAAGCCTGAACAAGTCTCTTGGGCCATACTCATGTACCAGAGGGAAGACACCAGAAACAAGAGGAACTACAATGCGGCAGCCTGTGGGACAGTAAACACACAAAGTTAGACAAAATGAGACAGCAGAGGAATATATTCCAGAGTAAGGAACAAGATAAAATCCTAGAAGAATAAATAAGTTAAATGAAGACGGGCAATCAAACCAAAAAAGAATTCAGAGTAATGATAATAAAGATGACCCAAGACCTCAGATGTCCTTTTTATCATAGGGGACTGGAATGAAAAACTAGGAAGTCAAGAGATACCAGGAGTAACAGGCAAATTTGGTCTTGGAGTACAAAATGAAGCAGGGCAAAGGCTCACAAATGTACTGGTCATAGCAAACACCCTCTTCCAACAACATAAGAGAAGACTCTACACACGGACATTACCAGACGGTCAATACTAAAATCAGATTGACTAAATTCTCAGCAGCCAAAGATGGAGAAGCTCTATACAGTCAGCAAAAACAAGACCAGAAGCTGACTGTGGTTTAGATCATGAACTCCTTACGGCCAAATTCAGATTTAAATTGAAGAAAGAAAGTAGGGAAAACCACTAGACCATTCAGGTATGACCTAAATCAAATCCCTTGCTAATACACAGTGGAAGTGACAAAAAGATTCAAGGGATTAGATCTCATAGTCAGAGTGCCTGAAGAACTATGGACAGAGGTTCATGACATTCTACAGGAGGCGGTGATCAAAGACCATCCCCAAGAAAAAGAAACGCAAAAAGGCAAAATGGTTGTCTGAGGGGGCCTTACAGATAACTGAGAAAAGACGAGAAGCTAAAGGCAAAGGAGAAAAGAAAAGATATACCCATCTGAATGCAGAGTTCCAAAGAATAGCAAGGAGATATAAGAAAGCCTTCCAGATCTGAAAGAGACACGTGCACCCCAATGTTCATCGCAACACTGTTTATAATAGCCAGGACATGGAAGCAACCTAGATGCCTATCAGCAGATGAATGGATAAGGAAGCTGTGGTACATATACACCATGGAATATTACTCAGCCATTAAAAAGAATTCATTTGAACCAGTCCTAATGAGATGGATGAAGCTGGAGCCCATTATACAGAGTGAAGTAAGCCAGAAAGATAAAGAACATTACAGCATATTGACACATGTATATGGAATTTAGAAAGGTGATAACGATAACCCTATATGCAAAACAGAAAAAGAGACACAGAAATACAGAACAGACTTTTGAACTTTGAGGGAGAATTTGAGGGTGGGATATTTCAAAAGAACAGCATGTATACTATCTATGGTGAAACAGATCACCAGCCCAGGAGGGATGCACGAGACAAGTGCTCCGGCCTGGTGCACTGGGAAGACCCAGAGGAATCGGGTGGAGAGGGAGGTGGGAGGGGGGATCGGGATTGGGAATACATGTAAATCCATGGCTGATTCATATCAATGTATGACAAAACCCACTGGAAAAAAATAATAATAATAATAATAAAAAAAAATTTAAAAAAAAAAAAAAAAAAAAAAAAAGAAAGCCTTCCTCAGAGATCAATGCAAAGAAATACAGGAAAACAACAGAATGGGAAAGACTAGAGATTTCTTCAAGAAAATTAGAGACACCAAGGGAATATTTTATGAAAAGATGGGCTCAATAAAGGACAGAAATGGTAGGGACCTAACAAAAGCAGAAGATATTAAGAAGGGGTGGCAAGAATACACAGAAGAATTGTACAAAAAAGATCTTCATGACCCAGATAATCACGATGGTGTGATCACTCACCTAAACCCAGACATCCTGGAATGTGAAGTCAAGTGGGCCTTAGGAGGCTTCACTACAAACAAAGCTAGTGGAGGTGACGGAATTCCAGTTGAGCTATTTCAAATCCTGAAAGATGATGCTGTGAAAGTGCTGCACTCAGTATGTCAGCAAATTTGGAAAACTCAGCAGTGGCCACAGGACTGGAAAAGGTCAGTTTTCATTCCAATCCCAAAGAAAGGCAATGCCAAAGAATGCTCAAACTACCGCACAATTGCACTCATCTCACTCGCTAGTAAAGTAATGATCAAAATTCTCCAAGCCAGGCTTCAGCAGTACATGAACCGAGAACTTCCAGATGTTCAAGCTGGTTTTAGAAAAGGCAGAGGAACCAGAGATCAAATTGCCAACATCCACTGGATCATCGAAAAAGCAAGAGAGTTCCAGAAAAACATCTATTTCTGCTTTATTGACTACGCCAAAGCCTTTGACTGTGTGGATCACAATAAACTGGAAAATTCTGAAAGAGATGGGAATACCAGACCACCTGACCTGCCTCTTGAGAAACCTGTATGCAGGTCAGGAAGCAACAGTTAGAACTGGACATGGAACAACAGACTGGTTCCAAATAGGAAAAGGAGTACGTCAAGGCTGTATATTGTCACCCTACTTATTTAATTTAAATGCTAAGTACATAATGAGAAATGCTGGGCTGGAGGAAGCATAAGCTGGAATCAAGATTGCCCGGAGAAATATCAATCACCTCAGATATGCAGATGACACCACCCTTATGGCAGAGAGTGAAGAAGAACTAAAGAGCCTCTTGATGAAAGTTAAAGAGGAGAGTGAAAAAGTTGGCTTAAAGCTCAACATTCAGAAAACTAAGATCGTGGCATCCGATCCCATCACCTCATGGCAAATAGATGGGGAAACAGTGGTTGACTTTATTTTTCTGGGCTCCAAAATCACTGCAGGTGGTGACTGCAGCCATGAAATTAAAAGATGCTTACTCCTTGGAAGGAAAGTTATGAACAACCTAGATAGCATATTAAAAACCAGAGACATTACTTTGCCAACAAAGACCCATCTAGTCAAGGCTATGGTTTTTCCAGTGGTCATGTATGGATGTGAGAGTTGGACTGTAAAGAAAGCTGAGCACCAGAGTATTGATGCTTTTGAACTGTGGTGTTGGAGAAGACTCTTGAGAGTCCCTTGGATTGCAAGGAGATCCAACCAGTCCATCCTAAAGGAGATCAGTCCTGGGTGTTCATTGGAAGGACTGATGCTGAAGCTGAAACTCCAACCCTCTGGCCACCTGATGCGAAGAGCTGACTCACTGGAAAAGACCCTGATGCTGGGAAAGATTGGGGGCAGGAGGAGAAGGGGACGACAGAGGATGAGATGGTTGGATAGCATCACTGACTCAATGGATATGGGTTTGGGTGGACTCCAGAATTGGTGATGGACAGGGAGGCCTGGCGTGCTGCAGTTCATGGGGTCGCAAAGAGTCGGACACAACTGAGCAACTGAACTGAAATGAACTGAAGAAAAGCAAAAAGCAAGGGAGAGAGGGAAAGGTACATCCAATTAAATGCAGAGTTTCAAATAATAGCTAGAGGAGACAAGAAGGCTTTCTTCAATGAACAGTGTTTAATAGTAGAAGAAAACAGCAAAAGGGGAAAGACTAGAGATCTCTTCAGGAAAACTGGAAACATCAAGGGAGCATTCTGCCCAAAGATGGGCACAATAAAGGATAAAAATGGTAGAGACCTAGTAGATGCTGAAGAAATCAAGAAGCAATGGAAAGAAAACACAGAAGAACTGTATAAAAAAGATCTTAATGAACCAGATTACTACAATGGTGTGTTTAGTCACCCAGAGCCAGACATTCTGGAGTGCAAAGTCCAGTGGGCCTTAAGAAGCAATGCTGTTAATAAAGCTAGTGGATGCGATGAAATTCCAGCAGAACTATTCAGATCCCTAAAGGATGATGCCATCAAGGTTTTGCACTCATTATGTCAATAAATCTGGATGACCCAGCAGTGGCCAGAAGACTGGAAAAGGTCAATTCGCATCCCAATTCCCAAGAAGGGTAGTACCAAAGAATGTGATAACCATCAGACAATTGCACTCTACTCCTATGCTAGTAAGGTCATGCTTAAAATCTTGCATGCTAGGCTTCAGCATTATATGCAACAAGAACTTCCAGATATTCAGGCTGGGTTTAGAAAAGGAAGAGGAACTAGAGATCAAATTGCCGCCATTCACTGGATTATAGAGAAAGCAAGGGAATTCCAGAAAAACATCTATCTCTGATTCATTAACTATACGAAAGCCTTTGACTATGTGGATCATGACAAACTGTGGAAAGCTCTAGGACAGATGGGAATACCAGACCATCCTACCTGTCTCCTGAGAAACCTGTATGTGAGTCAAGAAGCAACAGTTAGAACCCTGTGTGGAACAACTGACTGGTTCAAGATTGAGAAAGGAGTATGACAGGGCTGTCTGCTGTCACCCTGTTTGTTTAACCTATACACTGAGCACATCATGAGAAATGCCGGACTGGATAAGTTACAAGCAGGAATCAAGATAGGTGGGAGAAACGTCAACAACCTCAGACATGCGGAAGATACCACTCTAATAGCAGAAAGTGAAGAGGAAGTAAAGAGCCTCTTGATGAGGGTGAAGGAGAAGAGGGAAAGAGCTGGCTTAACACTAAATATTAAAAAAATTAAGATCATGGCATCTGGCCCCATTACTGCATGGAAAATAGAAGGGGAAAAGGTGGAAGTAGTGACTGATTTCCTCTTCTTGGGCTCCAAGATCACTGCAAATGGTGACTGCATCCATGAAATCAGAAGATTTCATGGCAGGAAAGCGATGGCAATCCTAGACAGTGTAGACAGTTGAAAAGCAGAGATAATACTCTTCTGATAAAGGGCCGTATAGTCAAGGTTATGGTCTTCCCAGTGGTCACATATGGCTGCGACAGCTGGACCATAAAGAAGGCAGAACACCAAAGAATTGATGCCTTCGAAATGTGGTGTGGAAAAAGACTCCTGAAAGTTCCCTGGACAGCAAGGAGACCAAACCGGTCAATCTTAAGGGAGATCAACTCTGAATATTCACTGGAAGGACTGATGCTGAAGCTGAAGCTCCAGTATTTTGGTCATCTGATGCACACAGATGACTCATTTGAAAAGTCCCTGATGCTGGGAAAGATCGAGGGCAGAAGGAGAAGAGGGCATCAGAGAATGAGACAGTTGGATGGCATCACCGATGTAATGAACATGAACTTGGGCAAACTCCAGCAGATGGTGAGGGACACGGAGGTCTGGCATGCTTTAGTCCATGGGGGTCGCAAAGAGTCGGATATGACTGGGCAGCCGAAAAATGAACAACAAGGAAGTAAAAGACCTCTACTCTGAAAACTGTAAGATGCTGATGAAAGAAACCAAAGATGACACAAGCAGATAGAAAAGATAAACCATGTTCTTGGACTGGAAGAATCAATATTGTCAAAATGATTATACTACCTAAAGCAATCTGCAGATTCAATGCAATCCCTACCAAATGATGGAAGGGCATTTTTTGCAGATCTAGAACAAAAAATCTCGGTCTGGAAGCACAAAGACTCTGAATAGCCAAAGCAATCTTGAGAAATCAAAACAGAGCTGGAGGAATCAGGCTTCCTGACTTCAGACTGTATTATAGAGCAATAGTAAGCAAGGGCTTCCCTAGTGGTTCGGGGACTAAGAATCTGCCTGCCAATGCAGGGGACACAAGTTCAATCCCCACTCCAGGAAGATCCCACCTGCAGCAGAGCAACTAAGCCCACATGCCACAACTACCGAGTCTGTGCTCTAAAGCCCACAAGCCCCAACTACCGAACCCTGGGCACCTAGAGCCCATGCTCCATCCACAACAAGAGAAGCCACCACAAGGAGAATCCCCATTCACCACAACTAGAGTAAGCCTGCACACAGCAACAAAGAGCCACCACATTCAAAAAATAAAATAAATAAATCTTAAAAAAAAATAAAGCTACAGTACTACTGTGGTAATACTGTAATAACAGTAATAACAGTGTGGTATTGGCACAATCGTATGGAATAGAAAGTCCAGAAATAACCCACACACTTATCGTCAATTAATCTATGATAAAAGAAGAATAAAAACTGGAGAAAAGATAATTTCTTCAATGAGTGGTGGTTGAAAAACTGGGCAGCTACATGCAAAAGAATGAAATTAGAACACTCCATAACACCACACACAAAAATAAACTCAAAATGGATTAAAAACCTAAATATAAGACTGGATACTCTAAAACTCATAGAGGAAAACATAGGCAGAACACTGACATAAATCACAGCACTATCTTTTTGGATCCACCTCCTAGAGTAATGAAAACAAAAATAAACAAATGGTACCTAATTAAAGCCTTTTGCACAGCAAAGAAAATAATAAACAAATTGAAAAAATAATCCACAGAGTGGTAAAAAATATTTGCAAACTATGCAACTGACAAGGGATTAATCTCCAAAATATACAAACAGTTCATGAAGCACAATATGAAAAAAAAAATTCAAGTCAAAAATTGGGCAGAAGATCTAAATAGACCACTTCAAACAAGATATACAGATGGCCAAGAGGCACATGAAAAGATGTTCGGCATCACTAGTTATGAGAGAAATGCAAATCAAAACTACAATATCACTTCACACTGGTCAGAATGGCCATCATCAAAAAACAAAAACAAAAAAACCCACAAACAATAAATGGTGGAGGGCTTCCCTGGTGGCTCAGTGGTACCTGAGCCATTGCAATAGTGGTACCTGCAATCTGCCATTGCAGGAGACACAGGTTCAATCTCTGATCTGGAAAGATTCCACATGCCGTGGAGCAACTAAGCCCATGTGCCACAACTACTGAGCCTGTCTTCTGGAGGCCGGGAGTTGCAATTACTGAGCCCACGTGCCGCAACTACTGAGTCCATGTTTCACAACTACTGACCTTCACACACCCTAGAGTCTGTTCTCCACAATGAGAAGCCTGTTCTCCACAATGAGAAGCCCATGCACCACAACTAAAGTAGTCCCTGCTCGCTGCAATGAGAAAAGCCCACACAGCAACAAAGACCCAGCACAGCCAAAAATAAACAATAAATTTTTTAAAAAATTTTTAAAGAGGGTTGCCTTAAAAGAATAAGAAAATAAATGCTGGAGAGGGTGTGGAGAAAAGGAAAGTCTCCTACACTGTTGGTGGGAATGTAAATTGAAAGAGTACTATGGAGAACAGTATGGAGGTTCCTTAGAAAACTAAAATTAGAGCTACTATATGATCCTACAATCCCACTCCTGGGCATATGTGTGGAGAAAACCATACTTTGAAAAGATATGTGTACCCCAATGTTTATTGCAGCATGATTTATAATAACCAAGATATGAAAGCAATCTAACTGTCCATTGATAGATAAATGGATAAAGATGCAGTATATATACACAACTAAATACTATTCAGTCATACAAAAGAATGAATTAATGCCATTTGCATCAACATGGATGGACCTAGAGATTATCATACTAGGTAAGTCAGACAGAGAAAAGGCAAATATCATATGTTATCACTTACATGTGGAATCTGAAAAAAAAAAAAAGATACAAAGGAACCTATTTACAAAACTGAAACAGACTCACAGACTTTGAAAACAAACTTATGGTTAACAAAGAGAAAATCTGGGTGGAGAGGAATAAATTTGGGGTTTTGAGGTCAATGTATACACACTACTATATATAAAACATAAACAATGGGAACCTAGTGTATAGCATAGGAACTCTACTCAGGACTCTGTAATAACTTAAATGGATAAGGAACCTGAAAAAGAACAGATATATGGACATGCATAACTAAAACACTCTGTGTACACCTGAAACTAACACATTGTAAATCAAATATACTCCAATATAAAATTTAAAAACAAATTAAACAAGAAATAAGGGGACCTCCAGACTGCTTGTATCAGTTACTTACACCTGCTTCTAAATATCTGTCCAAAAACATGAACGTTAGTGGTGGTTTTACAGCATCTTAATTATGTATCACTGAAACTAGAGGCTTTTTAAAGCTTCTTTATACACTTACTCAGAATTAATTACTGTGTGAATGCCTATCATGAGCTGAGCTTTTTCCTTCATTCAGCAAATATTTATCACATACCAGTTCTCTGAGCTAGGCACTGTTTTGGGGGATACTGCAGATACCAAAACAGATACATCCCTGTCCTCAAGGATTTTATGTTTTCACAGAGAAGATGAACTTGTTTTATCTATGCCAGGCCATGAAGGACAAAAAAACAGGACAAAGTAACTGGGATATGGTTCTGGGTCAGAAAAGGGGTCAGAGAAACCTTTCTAATATAGTATTTAAGCAAGTGTGAATGAAGTGAGGACAGAGAATAGATACCTGGGGGAAGAAAGATCCAGAAAAGGGAGAAGCAAGTACAAAGAGCCTGAAGCAGGAGCTTGATCCCCTCCTGAAGGGACAGCAAGGAAGCCAGAAACCTGAGTGGTCTGAGTGCAGAGGTGAGTGGCCAGAGGGTGGCACAAAGGGTCATGTGGCCCAGGAAGAACCTGGGCCTTTCCTGAGTGAAATGGAGAGCCACTGGATGTTGGGAGGCAGAGCAGTGATAGCCTCTGACCTCTGACCTATGTTTTAAAAGGATCTCTCTTCTTGGAATGATGAAAAAATTCTTGAAATAGTGGTGATCATTACACAACATGGTGAATATACTTAATGTCACTCAATTGTGTACTTAGATGGTAAACTTCATGTTTTATATATATATATATATACACACACACACATATATATATATATATTTTTTAACCACAAAAAAATAATTTTTTTAAAAAGGATCACTCTGGGACTTCCCTGGTGATCCAGTGGTTAAGACTGCCTGCCAAAGCCTGTTAGAGAGAGTGAAGTAGGTCCAAATGAGAAAATATCATATATTAATGTATATATATGGAATCTAAAATGATTAAGTTTCTCTAATGAACCTATTTATAGAGGATAAATAGAGACGCAGGCATAGGGAACGGTCTGCCCTGCCACAGCTGGAGATGGACACACTGGGAGGAGAGAGGGGAGGACAAACTGAGAAAGTAGCATCGACATATACACACCATCATGTGTACTACAGATAGCTAGCGGGAAGCCGCTGAACAGCACAGGGAGTCCAGCCTGACTCTCTGTGATGACTAGAGGGGTGGGAGGTGGTTGGGAGGGAGGCTCAGAAGGGAGGGGCACATGTATATAATTTTGACTGATCCATGCTGATGTATGGCAGAGACCACTACAACACTGTAAAGCAATTATCTTCCAAGAGAAAAAAAAAATCTGCCTGCCAATGCAGGGGACACAGATTCAACCCCTGGACCAGAAGGTTCCATAGGCCCTGGTGCAACTAAGCACGCGTGCCAAAACTACTGAAGCCTGCACGCCCTGGAGTCTGTGTTCCACAATAAGAGAGGCCACAGGAATGAGAAACCCGTGCACCACAACGAGAAAGTAGGCCCGCCACAACTAGAGAAAAGCATGCACAGCAACGAAGATCCAGCACAGCCAAAAATAAATAAATTTGTTTTTAAAAAAAAAAAAAGGACCACTCTGGCTGCTACATGCAAAGTAGACTATAAGATGGCAAAAGTGGGAAGACTAGTTAAAAGACTATTGCCACAGTGCAATCATGAGAGATGTTGGCTTGGGTTAGCACAGTAGCAACGGAGGTGATCAGAAATGAGCCTACTCTGGACGTATTTCAGAGATTGAGCTGACTGAACTTGATCATGACACACAGAAATGTCAGCAACTTTAAAATCTGGCCCAAATAACTAGAAAATAGAGTGGCTGCTTACCAAGACTAGGAAGTGGACATTTGGGAAGTGGAAATCAAGCTTTCCTATCACACGTTAACTCTGAAATGCCAAATTAGACACCCAAGACAAGACAGATGAGCAAATGGGTAGATGTGTGAGTGTGTGACTGAGAAGTTTATAAACGTAGATATGATATATACAGCCTCTGAGGAAAAAACAGGATACACACCTGTCTCTCCTATAAGAATCAGAGTGTAGAGCAATGAGTTTGAAACTTTAGTTGCACATTAAATTGTGCAGGGAACTAAGAAAACAATACCCACTCCACTCCTCCAGAGATTGATTTAACTGGCCCAAAGTGTATGACTACAGGGCTATTTAAAGTTCCCAAAGTAATTCTAATGCACTGCCAAGACTGAAACATTCTTTGGTGGTTCTTGAACCTAAGAATTACCAGAGTCAAAAGTCATCAAAAGTACCCACTCAGGTAAATCCAGAGCAAGGTCCATCAAACCAGCATTTTAATAACCATCTCACTTTGAAAGTCACTGAATTAGGAGAAATTTACTCTCCAGTAAAGTTCACACCCTCCATCATTTTTCCACAGAGGGTGTTTGTGTAGTGATTCAACACCAAATCTGTCACTGTTACTTTGTTTTGCATTTGAGGTCACCGGAAGTTAGGGACTAGAATTCACACAGTACACTAACAGAACAGTTTCCTGTCAGACGTTTCCTTCTCTGTCACCATCTCCTCTAGCCCAGAATTGCTTTTAACAGCAAACTCTTGCTCTAACACAATATATTAATATTGGATTCCAAGAATGCTGGCCACCTGCCACTGGCTTCTGGGAGTTACTGGGCCAGGAGGCTGACAAAGTTCCTCCTTGTTCCCTTCTAAGATTTCCAACCCTTCTCTCCATATTTCTATTTCAAACTGTCCAGACACTTTAAAATTCATGCTGCCCAGCTGCACTAACCATCCTCCTTCCTCAAGCCCATCACCATCCTGATCATACACAGTAGTGGTCTGTGAACGTTAGAGCACATTAGAGTCACTGGGGAAACTTTTAAAATACTTTAGCCCAGGTCCCACTCCAGATCCCTTAAATTATACCCTCAGGATAGTGCCCAAAGATGGTTACTTATAAAGTTCCTTGGAGGATTTTAAGTTGCAGCTGTGGCTGAGAACAGCTGACCTAAAACCATGTCTTCCTCTAAAATGCCTGATATCATTCCCAGGGACTGCAACATTCTCGTGGTTAATCTAAACAGTATCTTTTTCCTCTCGGCTTTAACATTCTTACCTCCAGGATCTGTGCTTCCCTCTGTCCCAACTTGGCCACCCAATTTCATGTACATGCATGCTCAGTCACTCAGTCGTGTCTGACTTTTTGTGACCCCATGGACAGCAGCCCATCAAGCTCCTCCGTCCATGGAATTTCCCAAGGAAGAATACTGGAGTGGGTTGCCATTTCCATCTCTGGGGGATCTTCCCAACCCAGGGATCAAACCCGAGTCTCCTGTATCTCCTGCACAGGCAGGCAGATTTTTTTTTTTTTCTTTTTTTTTTTCCACTGAGCCACCTGGGACGCTCACTCAGCTTCACAGTATACCAAAATCCTACCCATAGCAACAGCTCTAGAATCTCATTGTTTAAGCATCTCACTCACTTCCAGGCCCCTTTAACTCTGGAACCCTACGCTCTCCAGCATTTCTTCTCCTATCATGAATAATGGATCTGTAGACCTTATTGCTTTTGCCACGACCCACCACCTAACTTCACTCCACTTTTGAACAAGTTTAAATTTCATGGATTATAATCATCCCCTTGCTGACAATCAAAAATATCTCTTCCCCATCTTACTCAACTAGTTCAAACCTTTCCACATGTACACACACTGAACTGTGATATTACTAGAATACAACTGCAACCAAGCCTAATTAATAGTGCTAAACCTCAAAATGAGCCCTCAATGCCATCAGTCAATCCTAAAACACTTGATAATTTCAAATTCCCATTATCTGCAGCTTTCCCACACCTTTCTTTTGTATTACTATTGAGGTATAATTGGGTTTTCCCTAATGACTCAGAGGTAAAGAATCTGCCTGCCAATGCAGGATACAAGGGTTCAATCCCTGGCTTAGGAAAATCCCCTGGAGGAGGGCACGACAACCCACTCCAGTATTTTTGCCTGGAGAACCCCATGGACAGAGGAGCCTGGTGGGCTAGTCAGTGAGGTTGCATAGGGTCGGACACAACTGAGCGACTAAGCAACAGCAACAAAAGGTATGACTGACATACACTGGTTTCAGGTGTACAACATAATGATTTGACATCTGTGGCACTGCAAAGTGATCATCCCAGTAAGTCTATTTACCATCTGTCACCACAGAAAGTTACAAAAAAAATTTTTTTTTCTGATAAGAACTTTTAAGACTTAATTTCTCAGCAACTTTAAATTTTGCAACAGATTATTATTGACCAACAGAATGGGAAAGACTAGAAATCTCTTCAAGAAAATTAGAGATACCAAGGAAACAATTCATGCAAAGATGGGCACCATACAGGACAGAAATGGCATGGATCTAACAGAAGCAGAAGATATTAAGAAGAGGTGGCAACAATACACAGAAGAACTGTACAAAAAAACGATCTTCATGACCCAGATAACCACAAGGTATGATCACTCACCTAGAGCCAGACTTCCTGGAATGTGAAGTCAAGTGGGCCTTAGGATGCATCTCTACAAACACACCCAGTGGAGGTGACAGAATTCCAGCTGAGCTATTTCAAATCCTAAAAGATGATGCTATCAAAGTGCTGCACTCAATATGCCAGCAAATATGAAACTCAGCAGTGGCCAAAGGATTAGAAAAAGTCAGTTTTCATTCTAATCCCAAGGAAGGGCAATGCCAAAGAATGTTCAGAGCACCACACAAATTGCACTCACTTCACATGCTAGCAAAGTAATGCTCAAATTCTCCAAGTGAGGCTTCAACAGTACATGAACCGAGAACTTCCAGATGTTCAAGCTGGATTTAGAAAAGGCAGAGGAACCAGAGAACAAATTGCCAACATCTGCTGGATCATAGAAAAAGCAAGAGAATTCCAGAAAGACATCTACTTCTGCTTCAATGACTACGTTAAAGCCTTTGACTGTGTGAATCACAACCAACTGTGGAAAATTCTTAAAGAGATGAGAATACCAGACCACCTTACCTGCCTCCTGAGAAACCTGTATGCAGGTCAAGAAGCAATGGTTAGAAATGGACATGGAACAACGGACTGGTTCCCAACTGGGAAAGCAATATGTCAAGGCTGTATATTGTCATCCTGCTTATTTAACTCACATGCAGAGTACTTCATGTGAAATGCCGGGCTGGATGAAGTACAAGCTGGAATCAGGACTGTTGGAAGAAACACCAATAACCTCAGATATACAGATAACACCACCCTTATGGCAGAAAACAAAGAGAAATTAAAGAGCCTCTTGATCAAGGTGAAAGAGGAGAGTAGTCAAGTTGGCTTAAAACTCAACATTAAAAAAATGAAGATCATGGCATCTGGTTCCATCATTTCATGGCAGATAGATGTGGAAACAATAGAAACAGTGACAGACTATTTTCTTGGACTCTAAAATCACTGTGGATGGTGACTGTAGCCATAAAATTAAAAGACACTTCCTCCTTGGAAGAAAAGCTATGACAAACCTAGACAGCATATTAAAAAGCTGAGACATCACTTTGCGAACAAAGGTCCATACAGTCAAAGCTATGGTTTTTCCAGTAGTCATGTACAGATGTGAGGCTTGGACCATAAAGAAAGCTGAGTGCTAAAGAACTGATGCTTCCAAACTGCAGTGCTGGAGAAGACTTCTGAGAGTCCCTTGGACAGTAAGGATATCAAACCAGTCAATCCTAAAAGAAATCAACCCTGAATATTCAATGGACTGAGGCTGAAGCTGAAGTTCCAATACTTTGGCCACCTGATGTGAAGAACTGACTCACTGGAAAAGACCCTGATACTGGGAAAGATTGAGGTCAGGAGAACTGGACAACAGAGGATGAGATGGTTGGATGGCATTACTGACTCAACAGACATGAGTTTGAGAGTGCTCTGGGAGATGGTAAAGGACAAGGAAGCCTGGCATGCTGCAGTCCATGGGGTCCAAAGAGGCGGACATGACTCAGCAACTGAACAACAATTATTGATCACGATGTATATCACCTCCCAAAAGCTTATTTTATATGACTGGAAATTATATTTCTTGATCTCCACCTGTTTTGCTTACCCTCCAACCACCCCCTCCAACTCTAGCAACCATCAATCTTTTCTCTTGTACCTATGAGTTTGGTTTGATTTGTCTGTTTTTCAGATTCCACAAATAAGTGAAATTACAGTCTTTGATTCTGTCTTATTTCACTTAGCACAATGCTCTCAAGGTCTATCCACGTTGTCTCAAATGACAAGATTTCATTCTTTAGTATGGCTGAATGGTAGTCCATCGTACATATTCATCACATCTTCTCTATCCACTTATTCATTGATGGACACTTGGGTTGTTTACATATGTTGGCTATTGTAAAAGCTGTTTTGAACACTGGGGTGCACGTATCTTTTCAAATTAGTGTTTTTATTTTCTTTGAATAAATAACAGAAGTCATATTGCTGGATCATATGTAGTTTTATTTTAATTTTTCAAGGAACCTCTATACTGTTTTCCACAATGGCTGTACCAATCTACATTCTCATCAACAGTGCAATAGTTTTCTTTTATCCACATCCTTGCCAACATTTGCTATTTCTTCCCCTTCTGAGAGTAACCATTCTAATAAGTGTGAGGTGGTATCTCTTTGTGCTTTTGGTTTACACTTCTTTGATGATTAGGGATGTTGAGCATCTTTTCATGTGTCTGCTGGACATCTCTATGTCATCTTTGAAAAAATGTCTATTCAGATCCTCTGCTCATTTGTTTTTGTTTTTTTTTTTTTAATGTGAATTTTTTTTTATTTTTTTTTATTATTATTATTATTATTTTTTCCAGTGGGTTTTATCATACATTGATATGAATCAGCCATGGATTTACATGTATTCCCAATCCCGATCCCCCCTCCCACCTCCCTCTCCACCCGATTCCTCTGGGTCTTCCCAGTGCACCAGGCCCGAGCACTTGTCTCGTGCATCCCACCTGGGCTGGTGATCTGTTTCACCATAGATAGTATACATGCTGTTCTTTTGAAATATCCCACCCTCACATTCTCCCACAAAGTTCAAAAGTCTGTTCTGTATTTCTGTGTCTCTTTTTCTGTTCTGCATATAGGGTTATCGTTGTCACCTTTCTAAATTCCATATATATGTGTTAGTATGCTGTAATGTTCTTTATCTTTCTGGCTTACTTCACTCTGTATAAGGGGCTCCAGCTTCATCCATCTCATTAGGACTGGTTCAAATGAATTCTTTTTAATGGCTGAGTAATATTCCATGGTGTATATGTACCACAGCTTCCTTATCCATTCATCTGCTGATGGGCATCTAGGTTGCTTCCATGTCCTGGCTATTATAAACAGTGCTGCGATGAACATTGGGGTGCACGTGTCTCTTTCAGATCTGGTTTCCTCAGTGTGTATGCCCAGAAGTGGTATTGCTGGGTCATATGGCAGTTCTATTTCCAGTTTTTTAAGAAATCTCCACACTGTTTTCCATAGCGGCTGTACTAGTTTGCATTCCCACCAACAGTGTAAGAGGGTTCCCTTTTCTCCACACCCTCTCCAGCATTTATTGCTTGTAGACTTTTGGATAGCAGCCATCCTGACTGGTGTGTAATGGTACCTCATTGTGGTTTTGATTTGCATTTCTCTAATAATGAGTGATGTTGAGCATCTTTTCATGTGTTTGTTAGCCATCTGTATGTCTTCTTTGGAGAAATGTCTGTTTAGTTCTTTGGCCCATTTTTTGATTGGGTCATTTATTTTTCTGGAATTGAGCTGCAGGAGTTGCTTGTATATTTTTGAGATTAATCCTTTGTCTGTTTCTTCATTTGCTATTATTTTCTCCCAATCTGAGGGCTGTCTTTTCACCTTACTTATAGTTTCCTTTGTTGTGCAAAAGCTTTTAAGTTTCATTAGGTCCCATTTGTTTAGTTTTGCTTTTATTTCCAATATTCTGGGAGGTGGGTCATAGAGGCAGAGCCTCTGCTCATTTGTTAACTGGATTTTTTTATTGACTTGTATCAGTTCTTCATATGTATTAGAAATCAACCCCTTATTCAATATACAATTTGCAAATTCCATCTCCCATTCAATAGGCTGGCTTTCTATTTTTTTACTGGTATCATTCCCTGTGCAGAAGCTTTTTTGTTTATAGTCTCATTTGTTTATTTTTGCTTTTGCTATCATTGCCTCTGAAGTAAGATTCAAAAATAACACCAAGAAAAACATCATAAATTTACCACCTCTGTTTTCTTCTAGGAGTTTTAAGGTTTTTAGACTTATGTTCAAGCCTTTAAGTTAATTTCTGTGTATGGTGTAAGATAGTGGTTCAGTTCCATTCTTTAAAACATGGCCATTCAATTGTCTCAACATCATTTACCCAGGAGACTGTTCTTTTTCCCACTGTATATTCTCGACTCCTTTATCATAAATTAATTGACCATATGTGCCTGAGTTTATCCAAGGTTCTCTATGCTGCTCCACTGACCTGTGTCACTGTTTTTATGCCAATACTATAACAGTTCTGTTTATTGTAGCTTTGTAACATAGATTAAAATCAGGCATATCTCCAGCTTTGTTCTTCTTAAAAAATATTGCTTTATTTTTTCAAAACTCTGATTCTGTACAAATTTGGGGGTTGCTCTATTTTTGTGAAAAAAGTCATGAGTATTTTGGTAGGGATTGCACTGAATCTATAGATTACTTCGGGTAATACGGTTATTTTAACAATATTAATTCTTCCAAATGAGAACAAAAGACACAGATTGAAAATTAGGGTATAGAAAAAAATATTTCACACAAATGTAAATGACAAGTATACCACTCCCGGGCATACACACCAAGGAAACTAGATCTGAAAGAGACACGTGCACCCCAATGTTCATCGCAGCACTGTTTATAATTGCCAGGACATGCAAGCAACCTAGATGCCCATCAGCAGACAAATGGATAAGGAAGCTATTGTACATATACACCATGGAATATTACTCAGCCATTAAAAAGAATTCATTTGAACCAGTTCTAATGAGATGGATGAAACTGGAGCCCATTATACAGAGTGAAGTAAGCCAGAAAGATAAAGACCAATATAGTATACTAACGCATATATATGGAATTTAAAAAGATGGTAAGGATAACCCAATATGCAAAACAGAAAAAGAGACACAGATGTACAGAACAGACTTTGGGACTCTGTAGGAGAAGGCGAGGGTGGGATGTTCTGAGAGAATAGCACTGAAACAAGTATACTATCAAGGGTGAAACAGACCACCAGCACAGGTTGGATGCATGAGACAAGTGCTCAGGGCTGGTGCACTGGGAAGACCCAGAAGGATAGGATGGGGAGGGAGGCGGGAGGGGGGATCGGGATGGGGAACACATGTAAATCCATGGCTGATTCATGTCAATGTATGGCAAAAACCACTACAATATTGTAAAGTAATTAGCCTCCAACTAATAAAAATAAATGGAAAAAAAATTCACTCTAAAAAAATTTAAAAAAAAGAAAAGAGTAGCAATACTCATAAGACAAAGTGGATTCTAAATCAGTCTATAACAAAAAACATAGAAGGGCATTATATATTGATAAAGGGATAAATAAAAAAGAGAATATAATACTAGTTAATCCCATACAACTTATATATAATAATATACAAGTACCTTATATATAGTATAATATACCTTATTATATATAAGAAGTACCTTATAATATAGAAGTACCTAAGTATATAAAGCAAATGAAGGGAAAAACTGAGAACAATAAATAATAGAGACTTTAACACCCAGCTTATATCAATGGACAGATTATCCAGACAGAAAATACGGAAACATTGGATTTTAATAAGGAAAAGTTAATAATGACACTTTAAACTAGCTATACTTAATAGATATCTATATGACATTCCATGCAAAATCAGAATACACATGCAGTGTTCTCCAGGATGGATCACATACTAGGCCACAAACAAGTCTCACTGCCTGTAAGATACAGAAATTATATCAAGTATCTTTTCTAACAAAAACAGTATGAAATTAGAAATCAATTATAGGATGAAAAATGAGAAAAGAACAAACATGTGGAGACTAATCAACATGCTACTAAAAAAACAAATGTGTCAATGAAGACATCGAAGAGGAAGTCAGAAAATACCAGGCTCAAATAAAAACAGAAGCACAACTTTCTAAAATCTATGAAACACAGCAAAAACAATTCTAAGATGAATGTTTATAGCAATATAGGCATACCTAAACAAACAACAATCTCAACCTAACGTAACCTACCATCTAAAGAAATCAGAAAAAGAACAAAGCCCAAAGTCCACATAAAGAAAGAAATAATAAAAATCATAGAGAAAACAGAGACTAAAAAAACAGATCAATGAAAACAAGACCTGATTATTTAAAAACAAAGTTGATAAGTCTTTAGCTAGGTTTATTCAAAAAATAAGAGGATACAAGGGAAAAAAGTGAAAGAGATTACCACTGATATTACAGAAATACAATCAATCATGAGGATACTATGAATAGTTAACATGCCAACAAACCGGACAATCTTTAAAAAAATGGATGAACTCCTAGAACCATACAATTATCCAAGACTGAATCAGAAAGAAGTAATCTGTTGAGTATAATGTGAGCTGTGGGTCTATCATATATGGTCTTTATTATGTTGAGGTAGGTCCCCTCTATACCCATTTGTCTATAGCTTTTTAAATAAATGGATGTTGAATTTTACCAAAAGGTATTCTGCATCTATTGAAATGATCATAGGGTTTTTATTCTTCAATTTATTAATATATTGTATCACATTGATTGATTTATGAATATGGAAAAGTCCTTGCATCCCTGAGATAAATCCCACTTGATAATGGTGTATGATCATTTTAATATATTGTTTGATTCCGTTTACAAGTGTTAGGTTAATTATTTTTTCATCTAAGTATATTATTAATAGTGATATTGCCCAACGTTTTTGCAGATCTTTGTCTGGTTTTGGTATCAGGGTGATAACGGTTTCATAGAATGAGTTTGGAAGCGTTCCTTCTTCTGAACTTTCTGGAATAGTTTAAGAAGGCTAGGCATTAACTGCTCCCTAAAATTGGACAGAATTTACCTGTGAAGCCATCAGGTCTAAGACTTTTGCTTTTGGGGAGCTTGTTAATCACAGATTAAACATCAGTATTTGTAACTGGTCTGTTGATATTTTCTATTTCTTCCTGATTCAGTTATAGAAGACTGTACCTTTCTAAGAATTTGTCCATTTTTTCTAGGTTGTCAATTTTAATGGCATATAGTTGCTTGTAGTAATCTCTTACGGCCCCTTGCATTTCTGTGGTATTGGTTGTAACTTCTTTTTAATTTATAATTTAAAAAATTTGGGTCCTCTCCTTTTTTTTCTTGATGAGTCTGGCTAAAGGCTTATTAATTTTATCTTCTGAAAAGTTGGAAGCATCTCCTCTAAAATCAGAAACAAGACAAGGATGTTATTCAACAAAGTTTTGGAGTCCAAACCACAGAAATCAAAGAAGAGAAAAATAAAAGGAATCCAATTAGAAAAGAAGAAGTAAAACTGTCACTGTTTGCTGATGCTATTATATGATACGTTCAGTTCAGTTCAGTTGCTCAGTTGTGTCCGACTCTTTGCGACCCCATGAATTGCAGCATGCCACGCTTATTGCCAAACTCAGACTTAAACTGAAGAAAGCAGGGAAAACCACTAGACCATTCAGGTATGACCTGAATCAAATCCCTTATGACTATACTATACATAGAAAATCCTAAAGACACTACCAGAAAACTACTAGAGTGCATCCATGGATTTGGGAAGGTTGCAAAATTATAAAATTAATAGTCAGAAATCTGTTAAATTTCTATATACTAACAATGATAGAGCAGAAACAGAAAATAAAGGAACAATTCCATGTACCATCAAAAAGAACTAAATACCTAAAAATAAACCTACCTAAGGAGAAGACATTGATGAAAGAAACTGAAGATGACACAGAGATGAAAAATATATAGTATACCATATCCATGAATTAGAAGAATCAATATCATCAAAATGACTGTACTATCCAAGGCAATCTACAGATTCGATTGCAATCCCTATCAAACTACCAATGGCATTTTTCACAGAACTAGAAAAGAAAGTTTTTAACTTGGATGGAAACACAAAAGACCCAAGAAGTTAAAGCAAACTTGTGAAAGAAAAACAGCTGGAAAAGTCAGGCTCCCTGACTTAAAACTATACCACAAAACTACAGTGATCAAAACAGTATGATACTGGCACAAGAACAGACACATAGGGCCATGGGACAGGACAGAGATCCCCAAAAGAAAACCATGCACATATGTTTGATTAATCCATGACAAAGGAGGCAAAAATATATAATGAGGAAGAGACAGTCTCTTCAATAAGTAGTGTTGGAAAAATTGCACAGCTACATGTAAAAGAATGAAATTAGTACATTCTCTAGGACCATACACAAAAACAAACTCAAAATGGATTAAAGATCTAAATGTAAGACCAGATACTATAAAACTACCAGAGGAGAACATAGGCAGAACATTCTTTGACATAAATTACAGCAAGATCTTTTTGGATCCATCTGCTAGAATATTGGAAAAACAGAAATAACAAATGAGACTTAATTAAACTTCAAAGCTTTTGCACAGCAAAAAGAAACCATAAACAGGATGAAAAGACAACTCTCAGAATGGAAGAAAATATTTGCAAATGAAGCAACTGACAAGGGATTAATCTCTAAAATATATGAACAGCTCAAGCAGCTCAATATATATGTATGTATATATAAGACAATCTAATAAAAAACTGGGTAGAAGACATAAATAGACATTTCTCCAAAGAAGAAGACACAGTGATGGCCAAAAAGCACATGAAAAATTGCTCAATATCACTACTCATCAGGGAAATGCAAATCAAAACTACAATGAGGTATCACCCCACACTGGTAAAAATGGCCATCATAAAAAAAATCTATAAATAATAAATGCTGAGGAGTGTGTGGAGAAAAGCAAACACTCCTACCCTGTTGGTAGGAATGTAAATTCGTAAATGTAAAGTGCTCCATGTGACAACCTAGAGGGGTGGGGTGGGAGGAAGGTTCAAGAGGGAGTAGACATATGTATACTTATGGCTGATTCACACTGTTGTACAGCAGAAATCAATACACCATTGTAAAGCAATTATCCTCCAATGAAAAATAAATTTTTTTAATTTAAAAATAAAGAATAAATTGACCTTCAGTGGAAAGGAAAAAAAGAAATAGATAATCTGAAGGGACTAAATAGTATTGAAATTGAATCAGTAATCACAAACACCAACAGAAGTCCAGGATGGACAGCTTCACAGAGGAATTCTATCAAACATATAAGGAAGAGTTATGTTAAGCCTATTTTCTCAAACTACTCAAAACACTAGAGAGGCGGAAACATTCCCAAATTCATTCTACAAGGCCACCATTACCCTTATACCAAAACTAGATGAAGACACTACAAAAAAAAAACTACAAGCCAACATCCCTAATTAATATAGATGCAAAATAATCAACAAATATTAGCAAACAATATACAAACTGGATCATACATCATGATCAAGTGGAATTTATTCTAGGGATGCAAGGACAGCTCAGATTCAGTAGCTGCAAATCAGTGTGCCACAGCATATTATAAATAGAAAGGATAAAAAAATCACATGATTATATCAATTATTATTTAGTTACTAAGTCATGTCCAACTCTTTGGGACCCCTTGGACTGTAACCTGCCAGGCTCCTCTGTCCATGGGATATCCCAGGCAAGAAAACTGGAGTGGGCTGCCATTTCCTTTCCAGGGAATTGTCCCAACCCAGGGATTGAACCCATTTCTTCTGTTTGGTTGGCAAATTCTTTACCACTGACTCACCAGGGAAGTTTCAACTATCTCAATGGATACAGAAAAACCATTTGACAAAAATTCAATACCCAATCATGATTAAAAACTCTTAGAAAAGTTGGTACAGAGGAAATACATCTCAATATAATAAAGGCCGTATATGACAAACCCACACCTAGTATCATATCCAATGGTGAAAAACTGAAAGATTTTCTTCTAAAATCAGGAACAAGGTAAGGATCCCCACTCTCACCACTTATGTGTAACAAGTTATTGAAAGTCCTAGGCACTGCAATTAGAGGGAAAAAAAGAAATAAAAAGCATCCAAATTGTAAGGGAAGAAGTAAAACTGTCATTATTTGCATATGACATGATATTACATTAAAAAAAAAAAACCTAAAGACTTCACCAAAAAGCTACTAGAAATAATAAATTAATTGCAGGATACCAGACTAATATACAGAAACCTGTTGCTTTTCTAAACACTAGCAATGGATTATCAAAAATAGAAAGCAAGAAACAATCCCATTTACAATCACATCAAAAAGAATAATACACCTGGAAATAAACTTAACCAAGGAGCTAAAAAACCTACACCACGAGAACTTTAAGACACTAATGAAAGAAACTGAAGATAATATAATATAAACAAATGGGAAGACATCCCATATTCATGGATTGGAAGAATTTTGTTAAAATTCTTCTGTCCATACTTCTGTCAATGCAATTTATAGATTTAAAACAATCTCCAAACTATCCATGGCACTTTTCACAGAATCAGAACAATAATCCTAAAATCAGTATGGAATCACAAAAGACCCAAGTAGCCAAAGTAATCTTGAGAAGTAAGCAGTAAAGTGAAAGTATTATGTTCTCTGATTTTAGCCTATACTACAAACTACAGTAGTCAAAAGAGTATGATATTGGTACAAAAACAAACACATCGAGAAATGTGAGAGAATAGAGGATCCCCCCGCAAAAAGCAATTCACATATGGTTGGTTAATTCATGACAAGGGAGGCAAAAATATATAATGAGGAAGAGACAGTCTCTTCAATAAGCTGTGCTGAGGAAATTGCACAGCTATGCATAAAAGAAAGAAATTAGAACACTCACAAAGATCATACAAAAAAATAAACTCAAATGGATTAAAGACCTAAATGTAAGACCAGATACTATAAAACCACAAGAGGATAACATGGGCAGTACATTCTTTGACATAAGTCTTAGTAATATTTTTTTGGATCTGTCTCATCAGGCAAGGGAAACAAAAGCAAAAATAACCAAATGAGAGTTTATTAAAACTTAAAAGCTTTTGTACAGTAAATAAAATCATCAACAAAATGCAAGCACAAGCTACTAAATGGAAGAAGATATGTGCAAATGATACATCCAACAAGGCAGGGGTCCCAAACCTCTGGATCATGGACCAGCACCTCCTGTCTGATCAGCGGCAGCATTAAACTAGAAATAAAGTGCACAATAAATGGAATGCACTTGAGTCATCCCCAAACCATCCCCTTACCCCAGTCCCTAAATTGTCTTCCAGGAAAATCGTTCCTAGTACCAAAAAGGTTGGGGACCACTCTAATAAGGGGTTACTATCCAAAATATATAAAGAGATCATACAAACTGACAAGAAAACAAGCAACCTGATTTTAAAATGGGGAAAAAATCTGAACAGACATTTTTACAAAGATGACTTTACAGATAACCAATAGGCACATGAAAAGACGCTCAACATCAGTAATCATCAGGGCAATACAAACCAAAACCATAATGAGAAACTAATACACCACTGTAAAGCAACTATACTTCAATAAAAATTTTTTAGAAAACCACGACATACTACCTCATATCAAGAATGGCTGTCATAAAAAAGGCAACAAATTATCAGTGCTGGCAAAGATGTGGAGAAAAGGGAACACGGGCACGCTGATTGTAGGAATATAAATTGGTAAGGATTTACTATGAAAACACTATGGAGATTCCTCAAATAATTAAAAACAGAACCATCATATAATCCAGCATTTCCACTTCTCAGTATTTATTTGAAGAAAATGAAAACACTAATTCAAAATGATACACGCACCCTTATTTTCACTGAAGCATTGTTTACAATAGCCAAGATGTGGAAGCAAAGTGCCATTGATAGATGAATATTACTCAACCATAAAAAGAATGAAATCTTGTAATTTCTTACAAAATGGATGACCCAAACAGTGCTATGTTAAGTAAAATCAGTCAGAGAAATACTATATTATTTCACATATATTCAGAATTTAAAAAACAAATGAGCAAACATAACCAAACAGAAACAATCATAGATTCATAGAATAAACAGGTGGTTGCCAGAGAGGAAGGATTTGAGGAAGGAACAAGATACAGAAATGGGAATCAAGAGGTACAAGCTACTAGGTATAAATCAAAATACAAAGATGTACTGTACAGCATAGGGAATATAATCAGGATCTTATTATAGTTTTAAGTATAATCTATAAAAATGTCAAATAATGTTGTACACCTGAAACTAGTATAACACTGTAAATCAACTATACATCAATTTAAAAAATCAGATAATTTATCTTTACTCCCAAATCTATAAACCTATCTTTATCTAATTCAATTCCATGTTCTAGCTGTACCGTCTTTCTACAGTAGAATAAATTCACTGTTCCCACCAGGTCTGGACTACATCTCTTCTCCCTTTTCACGGGTTTTGTACTTGCAGGAATGTTTTCTCATTGCTGTAACATCAGCTTCCCTCTACTGAATTATTTCCACTAACAAACTTACTCAATTCTACCTCCTTTTAGTGTATCACTAATTTCTCTGCTCTTTAACAGCAAAACTTATATAAAGTATTCTCTTTATTTACTGCCTTCACATTATTAATTTGGCTTCTATCCATACCAGTCCATTAAAGCTTCTCTTTTTCAAGATGACCAGACACCTTCATGTCACAAAATCCAAAAGACGTGTCTATCTTCAGCTTTCTTATTCACCAAAGGATCAGAACACTTCCTCCTTTCTGAAGTACTGTTTTATATTTGCTTTCATGACACCATCCTGTTGACCTTCTCTTTCATCTAACCTAAAAAGTTCTTTCCGTCTAAAGTGTAGTCAGGAGACTAGTGGCATTGACTGCTAATCTAAGAAGTTCCCAAATGCTAACTCTGAGACCCATGACCCACTGAATCAGAATATCCAACTAATCAGATAGACCACCAGGGAAAAGAAGGGTAAGAGGATGCTGGAGTAAAAAACACTTGAGCTCCCCTTCTCTCATGAAATACAATTAGAACTACTTGCTAAACAACCATCAACAAAAAAGGCAGGAACCTACCAAAAGAGGTATTTTACATCAAAAGACAAAGAAGAAACGGCAAAGAGATGGGAGGAAGGGTGGCTTTGTGATATAATCAAATCTAACACCGCTGCATAGGCGACCCAGAAACTGAGGTGGAGCTGACATAATAATGATAGAAATAAAGTACATGATGTAAGTAATGTGCTTCAATCATCCCGAAACCTTCTCCCACCCTCGGTCTGTGGGAAAAATTGTCTTCCACAAAACAGTTCCTGGGGTCAAAAAGGTTGGGGACTGCTGATCAATGTGACACAGCATATTAACAAATGAAACACTAAAAATGCCACAATAATCTATTTTGATGGAGAAAGAGCCTCTGATGCAACTCAACACCCATTTATGATAAAAAGAGAAAATCTACCTCATCATAATAAAGGCCAAATATGACAAACTGACAGCAAACATCATTCTCAATGGTGAAAACCTGAAAGCATTTTCTCTAAAATCAGGAACAAGACAAGGATGTCCACTCTCATCACTATTAATCAACATCATTTTGAAGTCCAGGCCATAGCAATCAGAGAATAAAGAGAAATTAAAGAAATCCAAATTGAAAAATAAGTAGTAAACCTGTCACTGCTTGCAGATGACATGACACTTTATATATAGACAATCCTAAAGACGCCACCATAAAACTACTGCTCTATTGTGGATAAGAATCCCATAGAAGAAATGGAGTAGCCCTCATAGTCAACATGAGTTTGAAATGCAGTACTTCGGTGCAAATTTAAAAACGACAGAATGATCTTAGTTCCTTTCCAAGACAAATGATTCCACATCACAGAAATCCTAATCTATGCCCCAACTAGTGGTGCAAAAAAAGCTGAACTTGATCAGTTCTATGATGATCTACAACATCCTCTAGAACTAACAACAACAACAAAAAATGTCATCACAGGAGACTGGTGTGCAAATGTAGGAAGTCGAGAAGAATACCCGGAATAATAGGCAAGTTTGGCCTTGGAGTACAAAATGAAGCAGGGCAAAGACTCACAGAGTTTTGTCAAGAGAACACACTGGTCATAGCAAACATCCTCTTCCAATGTGACCAGAGATCAAATTGTCAACATTCACTAGACTGTGGAGAAAGAAAGTGAATTCCAGGCTACACTACTTCTGCCTCACTGACTACACTAAAGCCTTTGACTCTGTGGATTACAACAAACTGTGGAAAACTCTTAAAGAGATGGGAGTACCAGACTGCCTAACCTGTCTCTTCCAAAATCTGTATGCAGGTCAAGAAGCAACAGTTAAAACCAGATATGGAACAACAGACTGGTAAAAACTGGTAAAGAAATATGTCAAGCATACTTAAAGTAATGAAAGAGAATAACCTACAACCTAGATTACTGTACCCAGCAAGGAACTCATTCAGATATGAAGGAGAATTCAAAAGCTTTACAGACAAGCAAAAGCTGAGAGAATTCAGCACCACCAAACCAGCTCTTCAACAAATGCTAAAGGATCTTCTCTAGACAGGAAATGTAGAAAGGTTGTATAAACGTGAACCCAAAACAACAAAGTAAATGGCAATGGAACCACACCTATCAATAATTACCTTAAATGTAAATGGGTTGAATGCCCCAACAAAAAGACAAAGATTGGCTGAATGGATACAAAAACAAGACCCCTATATATGCTGTCTACAAGAGACCCACCTCAAAACAAGAGACACATACAGACTAAAAGTGAAGGGCTGGAAAAAAATATTTCACACAAACGGAGAACAAAAGAAAGCAGGAGTCACAATACTCATATCAGATAAAATAGACTTTAAAATAAAGGATGTGAAAAGAGACAAAGAAGGACACTACATAATGATCAAAGGATCAATCCAAGAAGAAAATGTAACAATTATAAATATATATGCACCCAACATAGGAGCACCGCAATATGTATGGCAAACGCTAACGAGTATGAAAGAGGAAATTAATATTAACACAGTAATAGTGGGAGACTTTAATACCCCACTCACAACTATGGATAGATCAACTAAACAGAAAATTAACAAGGAAACACAAACCTTAAATGACACAATGGACCAGCTAGACCTAATTGATATCTATAGGACATTTCACCCCAAAACAATCAACTTCACCTTTTTCTCAAGTGCACATGGAACCGTCTCCAGAACAGATCACATCCTGGGCCATAAATCTAGTCTTGGAAAATTCAAAAAAATTGAAATCATTCCAGTCATCTTTTCTGACCACAGTGCAGTAAGATTAGATCTCAATTACAGGAAAAAAATTGTTAAAAATTCAAACATATGGAGGCTAAATAACATGCTTCTGAATAACCAACAAATCATAGAAGAAATCAAAAGAGAAATAAAAATATGCATAGAAATGAATGAAAATGAAAACACAACAACCCAAAACCTATGGGACACTGTAAAAGCAGTGCTAAGGGGAAGGTTCATAGCATTACAGGCTTACCTCAAGAAACAAGAAAAAAGTCAAATAAATGACCTAACTCTACACCTAAAGCAATTAGAGAAGGAAGAAATGAAGAACCCCAGGGTTAGTAGAAAGAAAGAAATCTTAAAAATTAGGGCAGAAATAAATGCAAAAGAAACTAAAGAGACCATAGCAAAAATCAACAAAGCTAAAAGCTGGTTTTTTGAAAAAATAAACAAAATTGACAAACTATTAGCAAGACTCATTAAGAAACAAAGAGAGAAGAACCAAATTAACAAAATTAGAAATGAAAATGGAGAGATCACAACAGACAACACTGAAATACAAAGGATCATAAGAGACTACTACCAGCAGCTCTATGCCAATAAAATGGACAACTTGGAAGAAATGGACAAATTCTTAGAAAAGTATAACTTTCCAAAACTGAACCAGGAAGAAATAGAAGATCTTAACAGAGCCATCACAAGCAAGGAAATCGAAACTGTAATCAGAAATCTTCCAGCAAACAAAAGCCCAGGACCAGATGGCTTCACAGCTGAATTCTACCAAAAATTTAGAGAAGAGCTAACACCTATCTTACTCAAAGTCTTCCAGAAAATTGCAGAAGAAGGTAAACTTCCAAACTCATTCTATGAGGCCACCATCACCCTAATTCCAAAACCAAAGATGCCACATAAAAAGAAAACTACAGGCAAATATCACTGATGAACATAGATGCAAAAATCCTTAACAATTCCAAACTCATTCTATGAGGCCACCATCACCCTAATTCCAAAACCAGACAAAGATGCCACATAAAAAGAAAACTACAGGCCAATATCACTGATGAACATAGATGCAAAAATCCTTAACAAAATTCTAGCAAACAGAATCCAACAACATATTAAAAAAAAATCATACACCATGGCCAAGTGGGCTTTATCCCAGGAATGCAAGGATTCTTTAATATCCGCAAATCAATCAATGTAATACACCACATTAACAAATTGAAAGATAAAAACCATAGGATTATCTCAATAGATGCAGAGAAAGCCTTTGACAAAATTCAACACTCATTTATGATTAAAACTCTCCAGAAAGCAGGAATAGAAGGAACATACCTCAACATAATAAAAGCTATATATGACAAACCCACAGCAAGCATCACCCTCAATGGTGAAAAATTGAAAGCATTTACCCTGAAATCAGGAACAAGACAAGGGTGCCCACTCTCACCACTACTATTCAACATAGTGTTGGAAGTTTTGGCCACAGCAATCAGAGCAGAAAAAGAAGTAAAAGGAATCCAGATAGGAAAAGAAGAAGTGAAACTCTCGCTGTTTGCAGATGACATGATCCTCTACATAGAAAACCCTAAAGACTCTACCAGAAAATTACTAGAGCTAATCAACGAATATAGTATAGTTGCAGGATATAAAATTAACACACAGAAATCCCTTGCATTCCTATACACTAACAATGAGAAAAAAGAAAGAGAAATTAAGGAAACAATACCATTCACCATTGTAACAAATAGAATAAAATACTTAGGAGTATATCTATCTAAAGAAACAAAAGACCTATACATAGAAAACTATAAAACACTGATGAAAGAAATCAAAGAGGACACAAACAGATGGAGAAACATACCGTGTTCATGGATTGGAAGAATCAATATTGTCAAAATGGCTATTCTACCCAAAGCAATCTATAGATTCAATGTAATCCCTATCAAGCTACCAACGGTATTTTTCACAGAACTAGAACAAGTAATTACACAATTTGTATGGAAATACAAAAAACCTCGAATAGCCAAAGTAATCTTGAGAAAGAAGAATGGAACTGGAGGAATCAACCTGCCTGACTTCAGACTCTACTACAAAGCCACAGTCATCAAGACAGTATGGTACTGGCACAAAGACAGAGATATAGATCAATGGAACAGAATAGAAAGCCCAGAGATAAATCCACGAACCTATGGACACCTTATCCTCGACAAAGGAGGCAAGGATATACAATGGAAAAAAGACAACCTCTTTAACAAGTGGTGCTGGGAAAACTGGTCAACCACTTGTAAAAGAATGAAACTAGAACACTTTCTAACACCATACACAAAAATAAACTCAAAATGGATTAAAGATCTAAATGTAAGACCAGAAACTATAAAACTCCTAGAGGAGAACATAGGCAAAACACTCTCCGACATGAATCACAGCACGATCCTCTATGACCCACCTCCCAGAATATTGGAAATAAAAGCAAAAATAAACAAATGGGACCTAATGAAACTTAAAAGCTTTTGCACAACAAAGGAAACTATAAGTAAGGTGAAAAGACAGCCCTCAGATTGGGAGAAAATAATAGCAAATGAAGCAACAGACAAAGGATTAATCTCAAAAATACACAAGCAACTCCTGAAGCTCAATTCCAGAAAAATAAATGACCCAATCAAAAAATGGGCCAAAGAACTAAACAGACATTTCTCCAAAGAAGACATACAGATGGCTAACAAACACATGAAAAGATGCTCAACATCACTCATTATTAGAGAAATGCAAATCAAAACCACAATGAGGTACCATTACACGCCAGTCAGGATGGCTGCTATCCAAAAGTCTACAACCAATAAATGCTGGAGAGGGTGCGGAGAAAAGGGAACCCTCTTACACTGTTGGTGGGAATGCAAACTAGTACAGCCACTATGGAAAACAGTGTGGAGATTTCTTAAAAAACTGGAAATAGAACTGCCATATGACCCAGCAATACCACTTCTGGGCATACACACTGAGGAAACCAGATCTGAAAGAGACACATGCACCCCAATGTTCATCGCAGCACTGTTTATAATAGCCAGGACATGGAAGCAACCTAGATGCCCATCAGCAGACGAATGGATAAGGAAGCTGTGGTACATATACACCATGGAATATTACTCAGCCGTTAAAAAGAATTCATTTGAATCAGTTCTAATGAGATGGATGAAACTGGAGCCCCTTATACAGAGTGAAGTAAGCCAGAAAGATAAAGAACATTACAGCATACTAACACATATATATGGAATTTTAAAAGATGGTAATGATAACCCTATATGCAAAACAGAAAAAGAGACAGAGATGTACAGAACAGACTTTTGGACTCTGTGGGAGAAGGCGAGGGTGGGATGTTTCGAGAGAACAGCATGTATATTATCTATAGTGAAACAGATCACCAGCCCAGGTGGGATGCATGAGACAAGTGCTTGGGCCTGGTGCACCGGGAAGACCCAGAGGAATCGGGTGGAGAGGGAGGTGGGATGGGGGATCGGGATGGGGAATACATGTAACTCCATGGCTGATTCATGTCAGTGTATGACAAAACCCACTGCAATGTTGTGAAGTAATTAGCCTCCAACTAATAAAAATAAATGGAAAAAAAAAAAAAAAAGATGGCAGGGATTCTTCACAAATTTTAGGCACTCTGGTAAAATAAATATTAGTAATGTTGAAAAAAAAAGAAATATGTCAAGGCTGCATATTGTCACCCTGCTTATTTATTTAACAAGCTACAATCAAGATTCCCAGGAGAAATATCAACAACCTTACATATGCAAATGATACCACTTCAATGGCAGAAACTGAAGAAAAAATAAAGAGCTTCTTGATGAAGGTGAAAGAGAAGAGTCAAAAAGCTGGCTTAAAACTCAACATTCAAAAATCTAAGGTCGTGGCATCTGGTCCCATCATTTTCTGGCAAATAGAAGGGGAAAAAACGAAAGCAGTGACAGATTTTATTTTCTTGGACTCCAAAATCACTCTGGACAGTGACTTCAGCCATGAAATTAAAAGACACTTGCTCCTCAGAATGAAAGCTATGACAAATCTAGACAGCATATTAAAAAGCAGAGACATCACTTTGCTTACAAAGGTCCATACAGTCAAAGCCATGGTTTTTCCAGTAGTCATGGATGGATGTGAGATTTAAGGCTGAGCGCCAAAGAATTAATACTTTGAATTGTGCTGCTGGAGAAGATGTTTGAGAGTCCCCTTGGACTGCAAGGAGATAAACTATTCAATGCAAAAGGGAATCAAGCCTGAATATTTATTGGAAGGACTGATGATGAAGTTCTAATACTTTAGCCACTGATGTGAAGAGCCAACTCATTGGAAAAGACCCTGATGCTGGGAAAGATGGAGGGCAGGAGGAGAAGAGGACGGAAGAGGATGAGATGGTTAGATAGCATGACTGACTCAATGACATGAATCTAAGCAAACTCTGGGAGATACTGAAAGACAGAGGAACATGGAGAGCTATAGTCCATGGGGTCACAAAGAGTTGGACACAACTTAGTGACACAACAGCAGCAGCAACAAACCAATGAATGTGGTAAACCTGCAGAGTACAAAATTAATACACAGAAATCTCTAGCATTCCTATACACTAGCAATGAAAGACTGGAAACATAAATTAAGGAAACAATCCCATTACCTATGCAACAAAAAGAATAAAATTGCTACGAATAAACCTACCTAAGGATGCAAAACACCTGTACTCAGAAATCTATAATATACTGATGAAAGAAGTCAAAAGCAACACAAATAGATGGAGAGATTACCATGTTCTTGGATCAGAAGAATATTGTGAACATAACTATACTACCCAAAACAATCTACATATCCAATGCAACCCCTATCAAATTACTAATGGCATTTTTCATAGAACTAGAACAAAAACTGTTATAATTTGTATGGAAACACAGAAGACCCTGAAAATCCAAAGCAATTTTGAGAGAGAAAGAGTTAGAGGAATCAGGCTCCCTGACTTCATACTATACTACAAAGCTACAGTAATCAAGACTGTTGTTTACTGTACAGTCACTAAGTCATGTCTGACTTCTTTGTGACCCCATGAACTGCAGCCTGCCAGCCTCCATGGGGGATTTCCCAGGAAAGAATACTGGAGAGGGTTGCCATTTCCTCCATTTCCTTCTCTAGAGATCTTTCCAACCCAGGGATCCAACTCAAGTCTCTCTGCACTGGCAGGCAGATTCTTTACAACTCAGCCACCAAGGAAGCCCCAATCAAGACGGCAGTGGCATCAAAACCAGAATTGTAGAGCAATGAAACAGGATTGAAAGACCAAAGATAAACCAACGCATATATGATCATCTAATCTGTGATAAAGGAGGCAACAATACATAATGGAGAAAAGACTGTCTCTTCAATAAGTGATGGTGGGAAAACTAGAGAGCTACATGGAAATTAATCAAATTAGAATGTTCTGTAACACCAAACAGAAAAATAAAAACTCAAAATTATTAAATACCTAAATGTAAGGCTGGACACCATAAAACTCTTAGAGGAAAACAGAAGCAGAACAACACTCTTGAATATAAATCACAGCAAGATCTTTTCTTAACCACCTTCTAGGGTAATGAAAATGCAAATAAAAATAAACAAATGGGAGATAATTAAAAAGTTTTTGCATAGTGAAGGAAACCATAATCAAGATGAAAAGACAATCTTCATAATGGGAGAAAATATTTGCAAATGAAGCAACTGACAAAAGATTAATCTCCAAAATACAAAAAGAGCTCATGCAGTTCAATACCAAAAAAAAAACAAAAGCAATCAACCCAATCAAAAAACGGGTAGAAGACCTAAATAGACACTTCTCCAAAGAGGACATACAAATGGCCAATAGACACATGAAAAGAATACTCATCATGAATTACTAAGAAAATGTGAATCTAAAGTACAATGACGTACCACCTGACATCAGTCAGAATGGCCATTATCAAAAACTCTACAAACAGTAAATACTGGAAAGAGTGTAGAGAAAAGGAAACCCACTTACACTGTTGGTGGGAACACAAATTGATACAGATACTATGGAGAACAGCATGGAGGTTCCTAAAAGAACTAAAAACAGAAATATCATTTGGTTCAGTTCAGTCGCACACTCGTGTCCAACTCTTTGCGACCCCATGGACTGCAGCTCACCAGGCTTCCCTGTTCATCACCAACTCCCAGAGCTTACTCAAACTCATGTCTATCAAGGCAGTGATGCCATTCAACCATCTCATCCTCTGTCACCCCTTTCTCCCGCATTGAATCTTTCCCAGCATCAAGGTCTTTTCCAATGAGTCAATTCTTCCCATCGGCTGGCCAAAGTATTGGAGCTTCAGCATCAGTCCTTCTAATGAATATTCAGGATTGAGTTCCTTTAAGATTGACTGGTTTGAACTCCCTGCAGTCCAAGGGACTCTCAGGAGTCTTCTCCAACACCACAGTTCAAAAGCATCAATTCTTCAGCTCTTAGCTTTCTTTATGGCCCAACACTCACATCCATACATGACTACTGGAAAAACTAGTCAGACCTTTGTCAGTAAGTGATGTCTCTGCTTGTTAATATGCTGTCTAGGTCTGACATAGGTTTTCTTCCAAGAAGCAAGCATCTTTTAATTTCATGGCTGCAGTCACCATTTGCAGTGATTCTAGAGCCCAAGAAAATAAAGTCTGTCACTGTTTCCATTATTTCCCCATCTATTTGCCACGAAGTGATGGGACTGGGTACCATAATCTTCTTTTTCTGAATGCTGAGTTTTAAGCCAGCATTCAGTTTTCACTCTCCTCTTTCATCTTCATCAAAAGGGTCTTTAGTTCCTTTTCACTTTCTGCCGTAAGGGGGATGTCATCTGCATATCTGAGGTTACTGGTATCTCTCCCAGGAATCTCCATTCCAGCTCAATATTTTGTATAATGTACTCTGCAATAAGTTAAATAAGCAGAGTGAAAATATACAGCCTTGACATACTCCTTTCCCAATTTGGAACCAGTCTGTTGTTCCATGTCCGGCACTGTTGCTTCTTGACCTGAATACAGATTTCTCAGGAGGCAGGTAAGGTGGTCTGGTATTCCCATCTCTTTAAGAATTTTCCATAGTTTGCTGTGATCCACACAGTCAAAAGCTTTAGTGTAGTCAATGAAGTAGATGTTTTTATACTTCTAGACCTTCCAGAACTAACAAAAAAAAAAAAAAAAAGTCCTTTTCGTCATAGGAGACTGGGGAATGCAAAAGTAGGAAGTCAAGAACTCACCTAGAGCCAGATATCTTGGAGTGCAAAGTCAAGCAGGCCTTAGGAAGCATCACTATTAACAAAGCTAGTGGGGGTGATAGAATTTCAGCTGAGCTATTTCAAATCCTAAAAGATGATGCTGTTAAAGTACTGAACTCAATATGCCAGAACTACCATATGACCCAGAAATTCCACTACTTTGAATATACCCTGAGAAAACCTAAATTCAAAAAGATACATGTACCTCAACGTTCATTACAGTACTGTTTATAATAGCCAGGAAACAGAAGCAACCTAAGTGTCCATCGACAGATGAACGAATAAAGAAGATGTGCTACCAAAAAAAAGATTTGCTACATGAATACAATGAGAAAATTACTCAGTCATAAAAAGGAAATAAATGGGTCCTTTGTAATAATGTGAGTAGATCTAGAATCTGTCATATGCAGTGATGTAAGTCAGAAAGAGAAAAACATTGTACATTAACACTTCTATGTGTAATCTAGAAAAATGGTAGAAATGAACCTATACACAGTGCAGCAACAGAGACACAGATGCAGAGAAAAGACATGTAGATACAAAGGGGAAGGGGAGGGTGTGATGAGTTGTGAGAGTAGGACTGACATATATGCACGACTATGTGTAAAGCACATAGCAGATAGCTAGAGGAAAGCTGCTGTATACCAAAGAGAGCTCAGTTTGGTGCTCTGTAATGACCCAGACAGGCAGAAATAGAAGAACAGGTGCAAGAGGGAGGAGATACGTGTGTGTGTGTATATATACAAATACATGTATGTAGCAGATTTACTTTGCTGTATAGCAAAAACTAACACAACAATGTAAAGCAATTATACCTCAATAATTTAAATAAGTAAAATGCCAATAAAAACAGGAATAAACCTGTATATGTCAATAGAGTTCATCTGAATCATTGATATTATCTTCTCAAAGTGACTCCCCTAGAACAGTTTCAGTACTTTTTTTGACAATGAACTGCATTTTACTTAATGTTAACTCTTTGAAAATCTTTGACTGTTAAATAACTGGCCACTCTGATTAGGTAAAATATCTAACATCATTAACTCTAACAGAGTGTATTCTATATTTTCAAAAACTAGTGATTTAAAGTTTTATTTACAGTTTCTAAAATTCAGGCTCAAACTGAAGAAAAGTAGTGAAAACCATGAGGCCATTCAGGTATGACCTAAACCAAATCCCTAAGATTATATAGTGGAAGTAAAAAATAGATTCAAGGGATTTGATCTGATAGACTGGTGCCTGAAGAACTTTGGATGAAGGTTTGTGACATCGTACAGGAGGCAGTGATCAAGACAAGCCCCAAGAAAAAGAAATGCAAAAAGGCAAAATGGTTGTCTGAGGAGGCCAGAAAAATAGCTGAGAATAGAAGAGAAGCTAAAGGCAAAGGAGAAAGGGACAGATATACCCAACTGAATACAAAGTTCCAGAGAACAGTAAGGAGATATAAGAAAGCCTTCCTCAATGATCAATACAAAGAAATACAGGAAAACAATAGAATGGGAAAGGCTAACGATTTCTTCAAGAGAATTAGAAATACCAAAGGAACATTTCATGCAAAGACTGGCACAATAAAGGACAGAAATAGTATGGACCTAACAGAAGCAGAAGATTTTAAGAAGAGGTGGCAAGAATACACAGAAGCAGTATACAGAAAAGATCCTCATGAACCATCATGGTGTGATCATTCACCTAGAGCCAGACATCTTGAAGTGCAAAGCTAAGTGGGTCTTATGAAGCATCACTATGAACACAGCTAGTGAAGGTGATGGAATTATAGCTGATCTATTTCAAATCCTGAAAGATGATGCTGTTAAAGTGATGCATTTAATATGCAAGCAAATATGGAAAACTCAGCAGTGGCCACAGGAATAGACCAGATTTCTTTCCAATCCCAAAGAAGGACAATGCCAAAGAATGTTCAAACTACTGTACAATTGCACTCATCTCACATGCTAGCAAAGTAATGCTCAAAATTCTCCAAGCCAGGCTTCGATAGTACGTGACTGTGAACTTCCAGATGTTCAAGATGGATTTTGAAAAGGCAGAGGAACCAGAGATCAAATTGCCAACATCTGCTGGATCATACAAAAAGCAAGATAATTCCAGAAAAACATCTATTTCTGCTTCATTAAGAAAGCTAAAGCCTTTGACTGTGTATATCACAACAAAGTGGACAAATTCTTCAAGAGATGGGAATACCAAGTCAACTTACATGCCTCTTGAAAAACCTGTATGCAAGTCAAGAAGCAACAGTTAGAACCAGATATGGAACAATGGACTGGTTCCAAATTGGGAAAGGAGTATGTCAAGGCTGAACACTGTCATCCTGCTCATTTAACTCATATGCAGAGTATATCATGCGAAACACTGGGCTGGATGAAATACAAGATGGAATCAAAACTGCCAGGAGAAATACCAGTAACCTCAGATATGCAGATGACACCACCCTATGGCAGAAAGCGAAGAGGAACTAAAGAGCCTCTTGATGAAAGTGAAAGAAGAGAGTGAAAAACCTGGCTTAAAACTCAACATTCAAAAAACTAAGAGCATGGCATCCAGTCCCATCACTTCATAGCGAATAGATGAGGAAACAATGGAAACAGTGACAGATTTTATTTTCTTGGACTCCAAAATCACCGCAGTTGGTGACTGCAGCCATGAAATTAAAAGACGCTTGCCCCTTCGAAGAAAAGCTATGACCAACCTAGACAGCGTATTAAAAAGCAGAGATATCACTTTGCCGACAAAGGTTCATCTAATCAAAGTTATGGTTTTTCCAGTAGTCATCTATGGATGTAAGAGTCGGACCATAAAGACAGCTGAATGCTGAAGAATTGATCCTCTTGAACTGTGGTACTGGAAAAGACTCCTGAGAGTCCCCTGGACTGCAAGGAGATCAAACCAGTCAATCCTAAAGGAAATCAATCCTGAATATTCATTAGAAGGACTGACGCTGAAACTTCAATACTTTGGCCACCTGACGTGAAAAGCCAACTCAGTGGAAAAGACCCTGATGCTGGGAAAGACTGAAGGCAGGAGGAGAAGGGGATAAAGAGTACAAGATGGTTGGATGGCATCATTGACTCAATGGACATGACTTTCTGCAAGTTCCAGGAGATAGTGAAGGACCGGGAAGCCTGGCATGCTGCAGTGCATGGGGTTGCAAAGAGTTGGACATGAATGAGCACCTAAACAACAACAAATATATTTATCTTCATAAATATGTGTGTATGGATATATGTATGTGCATATATATGTAAGCATTTGTGATTGTGTGTATATACAATAATATACACAATGATGAAACATAGGGCATGATATTATATTCAGCATGCCTTAGAATCAAGTGTATTTTATTAAATGCAATTCACTGGCAAGAAACAGTTAACAAACCATAAGAATAAACTATAAAGCCTTTTTTAATAGAATTTTATATGATACAGTTTTGTAATAGAACTATGTCTTGATATTTAATAAAATGAAGCTGACTTAATGAACATTTTTAAAAAATATATAGGCAGAAATCCAAAATAAAACTTTTCTCCAAAGAGGACAATACAAATGGCCAAGAGACTCATGGAAAGATGCTCCACATCTCTAATTATTACAGTAAAGCAAGTCAAAATCACAATAAGGTATCACCTCTCTCCAGTCAGAATGGCCATCTGCTGTCAATTGATATAACCACTACAGAAAACCTTAGGGAAGTTTCTTAAAAAACTAAAAATAGAACTACCTTATGACCCAGCAGTCCCACCACTGGGCATATACTCTGTGTGTGTGTGTGTGTGTGTGTGTGTGTGTGTCTAAGAATACCTTAATTCCAAAAGATACATGCACCCCCATGTTCATTGCAACTTTATTTACAATAGCCAACTACCGCAGTGTCCATAAACAGAGGAATGGATAAAGATGCTGTAGATATATACAATGGACTATTACTCAGTCATAAAAAGAAATGAAATCGTGCCATTTGCAGAGATGTGGATGGACCTAGATCCTGTCATACAGAGTGAAATAAGTCAGAAAGAGAAAAACAAGTATCATGTTAATGCATACATGGAATCTAGAGAAATGGCACAGATGAACCTATTTGCAAAGCAGAAATACAGATAAATACTGTTTGATTCCACTTATACAAGATATCTAGAATAGTCAAATTCATAGAGTCAGAAAGCACATTTATAGATAGCAGGGGCCACGGGATGGAGGGAATGGGTCTATGGAGGGAGAATGTGGAGTTAGTGTTTAATGGAGACAGAGTTTCAGTTTAAAAAGATGAAAAATTGGGGGGATGAGTGATGATGAGAGTTGCACAACAATGTAAATGTATTTAGTACCACTGAAGTATATAGTTAAATATGGTTGAAACTATATTTTATATTATGTGACTTTAATCATAACAAAAAATTTAAAACCTCATGGTAACCACAAATCAAAAATAGGCAAGAGATACACACATAAAAAAGAAAAAGCAATCCAAACAACACTAAAGATGGCCCTCAAGTCACAAGGGAACCATAGACAGAAGGAAGAAAGAAAAGACCTACAAAAACAAATCAAACAATCCCATCTACCAATGCAACAAAAAGAATAAAGTGCCTAGGAATAAACTTACCTAAGGATACAAAAGACGTCTACTCAGAAAATTTTAAGATATTGATGAAAGAAATCAAAGATGAAACAAACAAATGATGAGATATACCATGTTTTATGGATTGGAAAAATCACTATTGTGAAAATAACTATATTACCCAAAGCAATCTACAGATTAAATGCAATCCCTATCAAATTACCAACAGCATTTTTCACAGAATTAAAATAAAAAATTTTATAATTTGTACGGAAGCACAATAGATCCTGAATAGCCAAAGCAACCTTGAGAAAGAAAAACAGAGCTGGAGGAATCAGGCTCCTTGACTTCATGAAAAGTGAAAAGTGAAAGTGAAGTCGCTCGGTCGTGTCTGACTCTTTGCGACCCCGTGAACTGTAGCCTACCAGGCTCCTCCGTCCATGGGATTCTCCAGGCAAGAATACTGGAGTGGGCTACCATTTCCTTCTCCACCTTGATTTTATACTGTACTACAAATCTACAGTAATCAAGATAGTATGTTACTGGCATTAAAATCAGACATACAGAACGATGGAACAGGACTGAAATCCCAAGATAAGCCCAGGAACCTATGGTCACCTAATCTATGATATAGGAGGCAATGATATACAATGGAGAAAAGACAGTCTCTTCAATAAATGGTTCTGGGAAAACTGGACAGCTACATGTAATAGAATGAAATTAGAACACTCCATAACACCAAACAGAAAAATAAAAACTCAAAATGGATTAAATATCTTTGTAAGGCTGGACACTATAAAACTCTTAGAGGAAAACATAGGCAGAACAGTCTTTGACATAAATCACAGCAAGATCTTTTTTGACCCACCTTCCAGAGTAATGAAAATAAAAACAAAAATAAACAAACAGCACCTAGTGCAACTTAAAAGCTTTTGCACAGTAAAGTAAACTGTAAACAAGATGAAATGACAACCCTTAGAATGGGAGAAATTATTTGTAAATGAAGCAACTGACAAGGGATGAATCTCCAAAATATACAATCAGTTCTTGCAGTTCAATATAAAAAACAAATAACTGACTCAAAACATAAGCAGAAGACCTAAATAGATATTTCTCCAAAGAAGACACACAGCCAACAGGCACATAATAATATACATTCAATATCACTATTAGAGAAACACAAATCAAAATTATAATAAGGTATCACCACACACCAGTCAGAAATGCCATCATGAATATGTCTACAAATAATAAATGCTGGAGAGGATGTGAAGAAAAGGCAATCCTCTTACACTGTTGGTGGGAATGTAAATTGATACAGCCACTATGCGGAACAGTATGGAGATTCCTTTAAAAACTAAAAATAGAACTATCACATGACCCTGCAATCCTACTCTAGATATATACCCAGAGAAAACCATAATTCCCAAATATACATGGAGCCCAGCCTTCACTGCTACACTATTTACTATAGACAAGATATGGAAGCAAATTTAATGCCCACTGACAAAGGAATGAACAAAGATGTGGTACATATATGCAATGGAATATTACTCAGCCATTAAAAAAATAAGGCCATTTGCAAAAACATGGATGGATCTAGACATTACCAAATGACCATATTAAGTTGGACAGAAAAAGACAATTATATGATATCACTTATATGTGGACTCTTTTTAAAAAATGATGCAAATGAACATATTTATAAAACAGAAAATGACTTACAGATATCAAGCACAGATTTGTGATTGCCAAGATGATGGGGGAAATAAATATAGGGATGGGGAGGGATGGATCAGGAGTTTGGGAGGGACACACACAGTCTACTACTTATGGGATGGATGGCCAGCAGGGACCCTACTGTACAGCATGGGGAGCTCTAATCAGTACTCTATGTGGCTTATTTGAATGGGAGTCTGTGAGGAAATGAATATATGTGTATGTGTAATTGGGTCACTTTGCTGTACACTTCAGGCTATCACAACATTGTAAATCAACTATACTTCAATAAAATTAAAATATTTTTTAAAAACTACAAGATATCACCTCACCTTGGTCAGAATCACCATCATCAAGAAGTCTACAAACAGGATTTCCTTGGTAGTCCAGCACTTAAGAATCCACCTGCCAGACTTCCCTGGTGGTCCAGTGGATAAGAGTCCACCTGGCATGGACATGAATTTGATCCCTGGTCGGGGAATGCCTCAGATCAAATAAGCCCATGTGCCACAATTACTGAGCCCTTGCACTGCAACTACTGAAGCCCTTACACCTAGAGCTCATGCTCCACCAACGAGAAGCCACCCCCATGCCTGCAAACCGAAATGGGGAGTAGCCTCTGCTCACCAACCACAACTAGAGAAAACCCACAACAAAAACCCAGCAGAGCCAAAAAAAAAAAAAAAAGAATCTGCCTGTCAATGCAGCGAAAATGGGTTTGATCCCTCGTCCAGGAAGATTCCACATGCCCTGGGGCAACTGAGCCCATGGACCATACCTAACTGAGCCAGTGCTCTAGAGCTCATGAACCTCGAGCCCGTGCTCCACAAGAGAGGCCCCCACAATGAGAAGCCCAAGCACTGCAACAAAGAGTAGCCTCTGCTCACTGCAACAAGAGAAAGCTTGCACTCAGCAATGACGATCCAGTGCAGCCAAAAATTAAATAAATGCAAGTGTTTTTAAAAGTCTACAAACAAGTGCTGGAGAGGGTGTGGAGAAAGGAAACCCCCCTACACTGTTGGTGGGAATGTAAATTGGTGCAGCTACTATGGAGAACAGTACGGAGGCTTCTTCAAAAACTGAAAACAGAGCTACCATATGATCCAGCAATTACACTCCTGGGCATGTACCTGGAGGAATCCATGGCTTCAAAAAATACATGCATCCCATTGTTCTGCCACATTGTTAAAAACAGCCAGGACACAGAAGCAACCTAATCACCCAGGGACAGAGGAATGGACAAAGAAGATGGGATATATATCCAATGGAATACTACTCAGCAATTACAAAGAATTAAATACCATTAGCAGCAACCAGGATGCACCTGTAGATTATAGTATCACATCAGTCAGACAAAGACAAATACAATTTCACTTATAAGAGGAATCTTTTTTAAAAATGATACAAATAAGCTTATCACAAAACAGAAACACACTCAGAAAACGAACTTATGATTACCAAAGAGGAAAAGTGGAGAGAAGAGACTAATTTAGAGTTTGGGATTGACATATATATACTAAGATATTTAAAACAGATAACCAAAAAAGATCTACTGTATAGCACAGAGAACTCTGCTCCATATTCTATAAAAATGTGTAAGGGAAAAGGTTCTGAAAAAGAATAGCTACAGATGCATGTGGAACTGAATCACTTTGCTGTACACCTGCAAGTAATACAACACTGTTAATCAACTGTTCAGTTCAGTTGCTCAGTCATGTCCAACTCTTTGCAACCCCATGGACTACAGCATGCCAGGCCTCCCTGTCCATCATCAATTCCCGGAGTTTACCCTAACTCAAGTCCATTGAGTCGGTGATGCCATCCAACCATCTCATCCCCTGTCGTGAACATTGGGGTACACATGTCTCTTTCAATTCTGGTTTCCTCAGTGTGTATGCCCAGCAGTGGGATTGCTGGGTCATATGGCAGTTCTATTTCCAGTTTCTTAAGGAATCTCCACACTGTTCTCCATAGTGGCTGCACTAGTTTGCTTTTCCACCAATGGTGTAAGAGGGTTCCCTTTCTCCACACCCTCTCCAGCATTTACTATTTGTAAACTTTTTGATGGCAGTGATTCTGACCTGTGTGAGATGGTACCTCACTGTGGTTTTGATTTGCATTTCTCTGATAACGAGTGATGCTGAGCATCTTTTCATGCGTTTGCTAGCCATCTATATGATTTCTTTGGAGAACTGTCTATTTAGGTCTTTGGCTCATTTTTTGATTGGGTCGTTTATTTTTCTGGTATTGAGCTGCTTGTATATTTTGGAAATTAATTCTTTGTCAGTTATTTCATTTGCTATTATCTTCTCCCATTCTGAAGGCTGTCATTTCACCTTGAGTATAGTTTCCTTTGTTGTGCAAAAGCTTTTAAGCTTAATTAGGTCCCATTTGTTTATTTTTGCTTTTATTTCCACTACTCTGGGAGGTGGGTCATAGAGGATTTTGCTGTGATTTGTGTCAGTGAGTGTTCTGCCTGTGTTTTCCTCTGGGGGTTTTACAGTTTATGGTCTAACATTTAGATCTTTAATCCATTATAAGTTTAATTTTGTGTATGGTGTTATAAGGTGTTCTAGTTTCATTCTTTTACAGGTGGTTGACCAGTTTTCCCAGCACCACTTGTTAAAGAGATTATCTTTTCTCCATTGTATATTTTTTCCTCCTTTGTCAAAGATAAGGTGTCTACAGATGCATGGATTCATCTCTGGGCTTTCTATTTTGTTCCACTGATCAATATTCCTGTCTTTGTGCCAGTACCTGTATTGATGACTGTAGCTTTGTAGTATAGTCTGAAGTCAGGCAGGTTGATTCCTCCAGTTCCATTCTTCTTTCTCAAGATTGCTTTGGCTCTTTGAGACTTTTTTGTGCTTCCATACAATTTGTGAAATTATTTGTTCAAGTTCTGTGAAAAATACCATTGGTAGCTTGATAGGGATTGCATTGAATCTGTAGATTGCTTTGGAGTATACTCGTTTTCACTATATTCTTCTGATTCGTGGACATGGTATATTTGCCCATCTATTTGTGTCACCTTTGTTTTCTTTCATCAGTGTTTTATACTTTTCTATATATAGGTCTTTTGCTTCTTTAGGTAAATTTATTCCCAAGTATTTTATTCTTTTCATTGCAATGATGAATGGGATTGTTTCCTCTTTCTGTTTTCTCATTGTTAGTGTATAGGTATGCAAGGGATTTCTATGTATTAATTTTATATCCTGAAACTTTACTATATTCACTGATTAGCTCTAGTAATTTTCTGGTAGTGTCTTTAGGATTTTCTATGTAGAGGATCATGCCATCTGCAAACAGTGTGAGTTTCAGTTTTTCTCTTCCATTCTGGATTCCTTTTTCTTCTGATTGCTGTGGCTTAAACTTCCAAAACTATGTTCAATAGTAGTGGTGAGAGTGGGCTCCATTGTCTTCTTCCTGACTTTAAAGGAAATGCTTTCAATTTTTTGCCATTGTGGATAATGTTTGCTGCGAGTTTACCGTAGATGGGTTTTATTATGTTGAGGTATGTTCCTTCTATGCCTGCTTTCTGGAGAGCTTTTATCATAAATGAGTGTTGAATTGTGTCAAAGGCGTTCTCTGCACCTATTGAGATAATCATATGGTTTTTACCTTTCAGTTTGTTAATGTGTATCACATTGATTGATTTGCAAATATTGAAGAATCATTGCATTCCTGGGATAAAGTCGACTTGGTCATGATGTATGATCTTTTAATATGTTGTTGGATTCTGTATGCTAGAATTTTGTTGAGTATTTTTGCATCTACGTTCACCAGTATTATTGGCCTATAGTTTGTGTGTGTATGTGTGTGTGTGTGGCATCTTTGTCTGGTTTTGGAATTAGTGTGATGGTGGCAGAATGAGTCTGGGAGTTTACCTTCCTCTGAAATTTTCTAGAAGAATTTGAGTAGGATAGGTGCTGCTGCTGCTAAGTCACTTCAGTCGTCTGACTCTGTGCAACCCCACAGACGGCAGTCCACCAGGATCCCCTGTCCCTGGGATTCTCCAGGTAAGAACACTGGAGTGGGTTGCCATTTCCTTCTCCAATGCATGAAAGTGGCAAGTGAAAGTGAAGTCGCTCATGTCCGACTCTTAGTGACCCCATGGACTGCAGCCCACCAGGCTCCTCCGTCCACAGGATTTTCCAGGCAAGAGTACTGGAGTGGGTTGCCATTGCCTTCTCCAAGGAGAGGTGCTAGTTCTTCTCTAAATTTTTGGTAGAATCCACCTGTGAAGCCATCTGGTCCTGGGCTTCTGTTTGTTGGAAGATTTTTTATTACAGTTTTGATTTCTGTGCTTGTGATGGGTCTGTTAAGATTTTCTGTTTCTTCCTCATTCAACTTTGGAAGGTTATACTTTTCTAAGAATTCATCCATTTCTTCCAAGTTGTCCATTTTATTGGCATATAGTTGCTGATGGTAGTCTCTTATGATCCTTTGTATTTCTGTGTTTCTTTTGTGATTTCTCTATTTTCATTTCTAATTTTATTGATTTGATTCTTCTCCCCTTTTTCCTTGATGAGTCTAGCTAATGGTTTGTCTATTTTATTTATCTTCTCAAAGAACCAGCTTTTAGTTTTGCTGATTTTTGCTATAGTCTCCTTTGTTTTTCATTTATTTCTGCTCTGATTTTTATTTCTTTCCTTCCTTCCAACAACTTTGGGGTTCTTCATGTCTTCATTTTCTAGTTGCTTTAGGTGTAATGTTAGGTTATTTATTTGATGTTTCGTCTCTTGAGGCAACCTTGTATTGTTATGAACCTTCCTCTTAGTACTGCATTTACTGAATCCCATAGATTTTGGGTTGTTGTGTTTTCATTTTCAATTGTTTCTATGCATATTTTGATTTCCTTTTTGATTTCTTCCGTGATCTGTTGGTTATTCAGAAATGTGTTGTTTAGCCTCCATATGTTTGTATTTTTAATAGTTTTTTTCCTGTAGTTGACATCTAATCTCACTGCATTGTGATCAGAAAAGATGCTTGAAATGATTTCAATTTTTTTTTTAATTTACCAAGGCTAGATTTATGGCCCAGGATGTGATCTATCCTGGAGAATGTTCCGTGTGCACTTGAGAAAAAGGTGAAATTCATTGTTTTGGGATGATATGTCCTTTAGATATCAATTAGGTCTAACTGGTCCATTGTATCATTTAAAGCTTGTGTTTCCCTGTTAATTTTCTGTTTGGTTGATCTATCCATAGGTGTGAGTGGGGTATTAAAGTCTCCCACTATTACTGTGTTACTGTTAATTTCCCCTTTCATACTTGTTAGCATTTGCCTTAAGTATTGAGGTTCTCTATGTTTGGTGCACATATATTTATAATTGTTATATCTTCTTGATCTTTTGACCATTGTGTAGTGTTCTTGTCTCTTTTCATGGTCTTTGTTTCAAAGTCTATTGCTACTCTTGCTTCCTTTTGGTCTCCATTTGCATGAAATATCTTTTTCCAACACTTCACTTTCAGTCTGTATGTATCCCTTGGTTTGAGGTGGGTCTCTTGTAGACGGCATATATAGGGGTCTTATTTTTGTATCCATTCAGCCAGTCTTTGTCTTTTGGTTGGGGCATTCAACCCATTCACATTTAAGGTAATTATTGATAAGTATGATCCAGTTGCCATTTATTTTGTTGTTTTGGGTTCAGTTTTATGACACCTTTTCTGTGTTTCCTGTCTAAAGAATATCCTTTAGCATTTGTTAAAGTACTGGTTTGGTGGTGCTGAATTCTCTCAGCTTTTGGTAAAGCTCTTGATTTCTCCTTCATATCTGAATGAGATCCTTGCTGGGGAAAAGTAATCTTGGTTGTAGGCTTTTCTTTTTCATCACTTTAAGTATGTCCAGCCATTCCCTTCTGGCCTGAAGAGTTTCTGTTGAAAGATCAGCAGTTATCCCTATGGGGATCCCCTTGTGTGTTATTTGTTGCTTTTCCCTTGCTGCTTTTAATATTTGCTCTTTGTGTTTAATCTTCATTAGTTTGATTAATATGTGTATTGGGGTGTTTTGCCTTGGGTTTATCCTGTTTGGGACTCTGCATTTCTTGAACTTGGGTGGCTATTTCCTTCCCCATTTTAGGGAAATTTTCAAGTATTAGCTCCTCAATTATTTCCTCATGCCTTTTATTTTTGTCTTCTTCTTCTCAGACACCTATGATTCCAATGTTGGACAATTTAACATTGTCCCAGAGGTCTCTGAGATTGCCCTCGGTTCTTTTAATTCTTCTTTTTTCCTCTCTGCTTCATTTATTTCCACCATTTGATCTTCCACCTCACTTATCCTCTCTTCTGCCTCAGTTATTGTACTGTTGGTTTCCTCCAGAGTGCTTCTGATCTCAGTTATTGCATTATTCATTATTGATTGACTCTTATTTATTTCTTCTAGGTCCTTGTTAAACATTTCTTGCATTTTCTCAATCCTTGTTTCTAGCCTATTTATCTGTAACTCCATTTTGTTTTCAAGATTTGGGATCAGCTTTACTATCATCATTCTGAATTCTTTTTCAGGTAGACTCCCTATCTCCTCCTCTTTGGTTTGGTTTGGTGGATTTTTATCATGTTCCTTTAGCTGCTAAACATTTCTCTGCCTTTTCATTTTGTTTAGATTGCTGTGTTTAAGGTGCCCTTTCTGTAGGCTGGATGCTTGTGTTTCCTCTTTATTGCAGAGTCTGCTCCCCGTGGGTGGGGTTGGACTAGTGGCTTGTCAAAGTCTCCTGGTTGGGGGAGCCTGCATCTGTGTCCTGGTGGGTGGAGCTGTATCTCATCTCTCTGGAGTGCAATGAAGTATCCATTAGTGAGTTTTGGGGTGTCTATGGGTTTGGGATGGCTTTGAGCAGCCTCTCTTTTAATGCTCAGTGTTGTGTTTCCGCTTTGCTGGTGAATTAGCAAGGTAAGTCTTGCACTAGAACTTGTTGGCTCTTGGGTAGAGCTTGGTTTCAAAGTAGGTACGGAGATTTTGGGGAGAGCCCTTGTCTATTAATGTTCCCTGGATTCATGAGTTCTCTGATCTTCTCAAGCTTTGGAATAAAGCCTCCTGCTCCTGGCTTTCAGTCTTATTCTTACAGTAGCCTCAAGACTTCTCCTTCCACACAGCACTGATGATAAAACATCTAGGTTAATGGTGAACCAATTCTCCACAGCAAGGGACACCCAGAGAGATTCACAGAAATAAATAAAGAAGAGAATAGGGAGGATGGAGATAGAGGGGACCAGGAAGAGAAGAGGTGGAGTCAAAAGTGGAAGAGAGCAATCTAACCAGTAATCAATTCCTTAAGTGCTCTCTACAGCCCGGAACACTCAGAGAGATTCACAGAGTTAACTAGAGAAGAGAAGGGGGAAGAAGGAGATAGAGGTGACCTGGGGGAGAAAAAGGAGAGTCAAAGGGGGAGAGAGCAATCAAGCCAGTAATCAAATCCCTAGAGTGAAAATAGATACTGAAGATTAGATCCTTAAAGGTACAAAATTGATAACAAATACCAAAAAGCAAAGGTTAAAAATCTAGAATAGAGGTTAGGCTCTCAAAAATACAGTATAAAAAATACAAAACAAAATCAATCACAAAAATTAAAAAATATATAAATAAAATTTGTTTTAAACATTGGGTCTTTTTTTTGCAAGCTAATATAGAGAGTATAAAAGTGAAAATTAAAGGAGTAATAAAGGACTTGAATTTTTTTAAAAAAATTAAAAAGTGATAATAGTAAAAATATATCTAGGAACGTCTCTGGAGCTATTTGGGCAGTGTGGGGTCGGTTCAGTTTCAGCGAGTTCCTTGTTCCAGCTTGTACTTGCTCTCAAGGTCTATGGGCCTACTCCGATGCTTAGTCAATATCAACTGCAGGGTTTTAGTCTGTTACCCCTGTCACTTCCAGAGCAGTTCCCTCTTCTTTATTTTGGCTTCCTCTGTTTGCAAGTCTCTTCAGTGTGTAAATTCTGCCCTGACACAAGGGGGCAAAGGTGGTCACTTATTTAGGTTCACTTGTTCAGTTGTGTTGTGGGGAGGGAGGGACACTGCAAACAAATGTTGCTGGCATGTGTGGGGAGTGCTCGCAGTGTGTGAACCACACTGGGTTTGCCACAGCCCAAGGTGGCATGTGCTTCCTGGGTCTACAATGCCCAGGCTCCAGGGTGCTCTGCAAGGAGCATGTGAGCCCTGCATTTCATGCCCTTCCCAGGTCTAAGCTGCTCAGGTTCTTGGGTACTCTGCAAGGGCTCAGACCCGGTTGGGGTGTGCGTTTTGTGCTCTTCCTAGGTCTGAGCAGCTCAGGCAATTGGGTGCTTGGCAAGCACACTGTCCCAAGTGGGCTGTGCATCTTAATCACCTCCCTGGCCCCAGCCGCTTGGTTTCCCAGGTGCGCCACAAGAGCACTGTCTTGGCTGTGCTGTGTGTCTCCTTAGGGGAGCTGATCTCAGGCTGTGACATTCCTGGCCGATGTCAACTGTCCAGGATCCCAGGAAGACGTGGTTAGCAGCTGGGAGCCTGCTCACAGTTTGATGGAAGATGCCATTTCTGGGGTCAAGACTGCAGCAGCCCCTTGCCTTCCAGCTCTGACTGTCACATGCCTGCCTCTTTGCTGGGGGTGGGGGGGGGGGGGGTGCCGCAGGGAAAGGGGCCTATACACATCCAGCTAGCTCTCCTTTGTTATTGGCTCAATCTTTTGTTCTGTGAGTACACTAGGCTGTGTGTTAGAGCCTTTTGCAGGAAAGTTGTTTTTTTTCTCTCTGGCAATCCCACCATTTGGGTGGCTATCTCATGTTAGCTCCCTCAGATTGTCCTTAGGGCATTCAAGCCAGGTCCTTACCCTAAGGATTGATGATGCAGCTGGAGCCTCCCTGCCCAGCCCCCACTCGCTGGTAGTGGGCTTGAGCATCTGGGTTACTTCTCTGCTGGCAGTTGCAGTTAGGTGCATATTCTGTGTTATTGTTTTTCTCTCCCGGTTATGTTGCCCTCCAAGATTTCAAAACTCTCCACATACTTGCCTGTGGGAGGGTTTCCTACTGTGTGGAAACTTCTCCTTCAGGACTTCCTCCCCAGAATGGGTCTCCTTCCCTAAGTCTTTTGTATCTGTTTTGTCTTTTATATTTTGTTCTACTTGCTTTCAAAGAGAATGGACTGCCTTTCTGGGTGCCTGGTGTCCTCAACCAGCGTTCAGAAGTTGTTTTGTGGAAGTTGCTCAACATTCAAATGAACTTTTGATGAATTTGTGGGGGAGAAAGTGATCTCCCCATGTTATTCCTCCGCCACCGTGGGACCGCTTCCAGAATTTTGTGGTTTTCTGTCATACATCAACAAGAATCAACCATAGGTATACCCATGTCCCCTCTGTCCTGAACCTCCCTCACAACTCCCTCCCCATTCCACCCTTCTGGATTGTCACAGAGCCACTGTTTCAGTTTCCTGAGTCATTCAGCAAATCCCCATTGGCTATCTATTTTACATATGGTGTTGTACATTTCCATGTTACTCTCTCCATACATCTCACCCTCTCCCTTCTCCCATCCCCCTGTGTTCATAGGTCTGTTCTCTATGTCTGTTTCTCCATTGCTGCCCTGAAAATAAATCCATCATCACCATCTTTTTAGATTCCATATACGTGCATCAGTATGTGATATTTATATTTCTCTTTCTGACTTACTTCACTCTGTTTAATAGGCTCTAGGTTCTCCACCTCATTAGAACTGATTCAAATGCATTCCCTTTTACTGCTAAGTAGTACTCCATTGTATATATGTACCACAGCTTCTTTATCCATTCATCTGTCAATGGACATCTAGGTTGCTTCCATGTTCTAACCATTGTAAATAGTGCTGCAGTGGAAATTGGGGTACATGTGTCTGTTTCAATTTTGGTTTCCTCAGGGTACATGCCTAGGAGTGGGATTGCTGGGTCATATGGTGGTTTTATTCCTAACTTTTTAAGGACTCTCCATACCATCTTCCACAGTGGCTGTATCAGTTTACATTCCCATCAGCAATGCAAGAGGGTTCTGTTTTCTCCACACCCTCTCCAGCATTTATTGTTTGTACTTTTTGATAATGGCCATTCTCACTGGTGTGAGATGCTATCTCATTATAGATTTGATTTGCATTTCTCTAATAATGAGTGATGTGGAGCATCTTTTCATGTGCTTGTTAGCCATCTGTATGTCTTTGGAGAAATGCCTTTTTAGGTCATTTCCCCACTTTTTGATCGAGCTTTTTTCTGGTATTGAGTTGTATGAGCTGCTTGTATATTTTGGAAATTGTCAGTTTTACTTGCTATTATTTTCTACTATTCTGAGGGTTATCTTTTCACCTTATTTGTAGTTTCCTTTGCTGTGCAAAAGCTTTTAAGTTCACGTGTTCTGCCTATGCTTTCCTCTAAGAGTTTTATAGTTTCTGGTCTTACACTTAGGTCTGTAATCCATTTTGAGTTTATGTTTGTATATGATGTTAGAAAGTGTTCTAACTTCATTCTTTTGCATGTAGCTGTCCAGTTTTCCCAACACCTCTTACTGAAGAGTCTATTTTGCCCCACTGTATATTCATGCCTCCTTTGTCAAAAACAGTACCCATAAGTGCATGGGTTTATCTCTTGGTTCTCTACTTTGTTTCATTGGTCTTGTTTCTGTGCCAGTAGTATACTGTCTTGATGACTATAGGTTTGTAGTATAATCTGAAGTTGGGCAGGTTGATTCCTCCAGCTCCATTCTTCTTTCTCAAGACTGCTTTGGCTATTTGGGGTCTTTTGTGTTTCCACATGAATTGTCAATTTTTTTGTTCTAGTTCTGTGAAAAATGCCATTGGTAATTTGATAGGCATTGCATCAATCTGTAGATTGCCTTTGGCAGTATAGTCATTTTCCCAATATTGATTCTTCCTACACAGGAACATGGAATATCTCTCCACCTGTTTACATTGTCTTTGATTTCTTTCATCAGTGTCTTATAATTTTCCATATACATGTCTTTTGTCTCATTAGATAGGTTTATTCCTAGATATTTTATTCTTTTTGATGCAGTGGTGACCAGGATTGATTCATTAATTTCTCTGATTTTTCATTGCTAGTATATAGGAATGACAGAGGATGAGATGGTTGTATGGCATCACCAACTTGATGAGTTTGAGCAAGTTCCAAGTACTGGTGATGGACAAGGAAGTCTGGCATGCTACAGTCTGTGGGGTTGCAAAGAGTCAGACACAACTTAGCAACTGATCTGAATATAGGAAATACAAGTGATTTCTGTGTATTGACCTCGTATCCCATGACTTTGCTGAATTCACTGACTAGCTCTAGTAATTTTCTGATAGTTTCTTTTGGGTGTTCTATGTATAGTATCATGTCATCTGCAAACAGTGAGAGAGTAACTTCTTTTCCGATCTGGATTCCTTTTCTTTCTTTTTCTTCTCTAATTGCTGTAGCTAGGACTTCCAGAAATATGTTAAATAACAGTGGTGAGAGTGGACACCTTGTCTTTTCCTGATCTTAGAGGGAATGCTTTTAGTTTTTCACCATTGGGAATAATGTTTGCTGTGGGCTTATCATATATGGCCTTTACTATGTTGAGGTAGGTTCCTTCTATGCCCATTTTTTGAAGCGTTTTCATCATAAATGTGTGCTGAATTTGTCAAAGGGTTTTTCTACATCTATTGAGATGATCATATAGCTTTTATCTTTCAATTTGTTGATATGGTGCATAACACTGACTGATCTGCATATATTAAAGAATCCTTGCATCCCTGGAATAAACCCGACTTGATCATTGTTTATGAGCTTTTTAATGTGTTGTTGAACTCTGTTTGCTACAATTTTGTTAAGGATTTTTGCATCTATGTTCATCAGTGATATTGGCATGTAATTTTCTTTTCTTTGTGTTGTCTTTCTCTGGTTTTAGTATCAGGGTGATTGTGGCCTTGGAGAATGAGTTGGAAGTGTTCCTTTGCAATTTTTTGGAATACATTCAGAAAAATGGGCATTAGCTCCTCTCTAAATGTTTGACAGAATTCCTGTGAAGCCATCTGACCCTGGGCTTTTGTTTTTTGGGAGACTTTTTATCACAGTTTCAATTGTAGCATTTGTAACTGGGTTCTTCATAATTTCTATTTTTTCTTGGTTCAGTCTCGGGAGGTTGAACTTTTCTAACAATCTGTACATTTCCTCTAGGTTGTCCATTTTATTAGCATATAGTTGCTCATAATATTCTCTTATGATCATTTGTATTTCTGTGTTGTCTGTTGCAACTTCTTTTTCATTTCTAATTTTGTTGATTTGATCTTTCTCCTTTTCTTCATGAGTCTGGCTAGTGGTTTGTCAATTTTGTTTATCTTCTCAAAGAACAAAGTTTTAGTTTTATTAACCTCTGCTATTGTTTCTTTCATTTCCTTTTCATTATTTCTGCTCTGATATTTATGATTTCTTTCCTTCTGCTGACTTTGGGGTTTTTTTGTTCTTCTTTTTCCAGGTGCTTTAGATACAGAGTTAGGTTGTCTGTTCAGTGCTTTTCTTGCTTCTTGAGGTATGATTGTATCACTATAAACTTCCCTCTTAGAACTGCTTTTGCTGAATCCCATGGGCTTTGTGGGGTTGCTGTGTTTTCATTTTCATTTGTTTCTAGGAATCTTTTGATTTCCTTTCTTATTCTTCAGTAACCTCTTTGTTATTTAGTAATGTACTATTTAATCTCCATGAGTTTGTGGGTTTTTTGCAGTTTTTTTTTCCTATAGTTGATATCCAGTCTTATAGCATTGTGGTCAGAGAAGATACTTGATATGATTTCAGTTTTCTTAAATTTACTGAGGCTTGGTTTGTGGCCCAAGATGTGGTCTACCCTGAAAAATGTTCCATGTGCACTTTAGAAGAAAATGTATTTTCTGCATTTCGATGGAAAGTTCTGAAGATATCAGTTAGGTCTATTTGGTCTAATGTTTCATTTTAGGTTTGTGTTTCTTTATTGATTCTCTGTTTTGATGATCTGTCCATTGGTATAAATGGGGTGTTAAAGTCCCTTACTATTATTGTGTTTCTGTCAATTTCCTTTCTTATGCCTATCAGTGTTTGCCTTATGTATTGAGGTGTTCCAATGCTGGGTGCATAAATATTTACAATTGTTACAGCATCTTCTTGGACTGATCCCTTGATCATTATGTAGTGTCCCTCTTGGGCTCTTATAATATTCTTTAAAATCTATTTTGTCTGAAATAAGGATTGCCACTCTGGCTTTCTTTTAGTTTCCATTTGCAAGGAATATCTTTTTCCATCCTTTTCCTTTCAGTCTGTATGTGTCTCTATGTCTGAAGTGGGTCTCTTGTGGGCAGCATATATATGGGTCTTGTTTTTGAATCCATTCAGTCATCCTTTATCTTTTGGTTGGTGCATTTAATCCATTTACATTTAAGGTAATTATTGATACACATGTTTCTATTGGCATTTTCTTGATTGTTTTGGGTTTGTATTTGTAGGTCTTTCCTTTCTCTTGTGTTTACTGGCTATATAAGTCCCTTTAGTATTTGTTGCAATGCTGGTTTGGTGGTGCTAAATTCTCTTAACTTCTGCTTGTCTGTAAAACTTTGATTTCTCCATCAATTCTGAATGAGATCTTTGCTGGGTATAGTAATCTTGGTTGTAGATTTTTCTCTTTCAGTACTTTAAATATATCCTGTCATTCCCTTGTGGCCTGCAGAGTGTCTGCTGAAAGATTCACTGCTAATTGTATGGGCTTTCCCTTGTATGTTTCTTGTTGCTTTTCCCCTGCTTCTTTTAATATTCTTTCTTTGTGCTTAATCTCTGTTAGCTTGATGACTATGTGTCTTGATGTATTTCTCCTTGTGTTTATCCTGTAAGGGACTCTGTGCTTCTTGGACTTGATTGACTATTTCCTTTCCCATGTTGGGGAAGTTTTCAACTATATTTTCTTCAAAAATTTTCTCAGTGACTTTTTGTTTTTCCTTCCTCTGGGATCCCTATAACTTGAATGTTGATGCATTTAATATTGTTCCAAAGGTCTCTGAGGCTATCCTCAATTCTTTTCATTCTTTTCCCTTTGTTCTGCTCTTCAGCAGTTATTTGCACCATTCTATCCTCCAGCTCATTTATCCATTCCTCTGCCTCAGTTATTCTGCTATTGACTCCTTCTAGAGTATTTTTTAATTTCAGTAATTGTGTTATTCATCTAAGTTTGCTTATTCTTTATTTCTTCTATGTCCTTGGTGATTCTATTAACTGTGTTAAATATTTCTTGTGTTTTCTCCATTGTATTTTCAAGTCTTTGAAGCATCTTTATTATCATTATTCTGAATTCTCTTTCAGGTAGTTTGCTTATTTCATCTTTATTTATTTGGTCTTGTGAGTTTCTACCTTGTTCTTTCATTTGCGCTATATTTCTCTATCTTTTCATCATTTTTTTCTAACATGCTCCACTTGAGGTCATCTTTTCCCACACTTTAGGGTTGTTTCTTTCTTACATTTGGTTTTTGCCCTTGGAGGGAAACATTGGTTGAGTGGTTTGTGCTGATTTCTTGTTAGGGGTGCCTTGTGCCTTTGTTCTAGTGGGAGGAGATCAAGCAGATGAAGGAGGTAATTACAGAAATAATGGGACATATACACACACTTCCATACATACAGTTATAATGAAGGTATTCTACAGAAAAGCGTACAGAAGACTGACGTGGTGAAGAAGGGAAATCAAAAGTGCTATCGACCAATTAAAAGCAGAGCTAGCTAATGATCAATCTGGAAAACTGAGCATGAGCAGAGTGCCAACTGGGGAATACAGCAAAGAGAGCTTGACAATTTAACTTGACAATCACTTCATGGCAGATAGATGAGGAAACAATGCAAACAGTGACAGACTTTATTTTCTTGAGCTCCATAATCACTGCAGAGAAGGCAATGGCACCCCACTCCAGTACTCTTGCCTGGAAAATCCTGTGGATGGAGGAGCCTGGTAGGCTGCAGTCCATGGGGTAGCTAAGAGTTGGACACAACTGAGTGACTTCACTTTCACTTTTCACTTTCATGCACTGGAGAAGGAAATGGCAACCCACTCCAGTGTTCTTGCCTGAAGAATCCCAGGGACAGGGGAGACTGGTGGGCTGCTGTCTATGGGGTTGCACAGAGTCGGACACGACTAAAGCAACTTAGCAGCAGCAGCAGCCAAATCACTGCAGATGATGACTGTGGCCACAAAATTAAAAGATGCTCACTCCTGGAATAAAACCTGTGACAAACTAGACAGCATATTACAAAGCAGAGACATCACTTTGCCAACAAAGATCTCTACAATCAAAGCTATGATTTTTCCAGTAGCCATGCAGGGATGTGAGAGTTGGATTATAAAGAAAGCTGAGCACTAAAGAATTGATGCTTTTGAACAGTGGTGTTGGAGAAGACTCTTGAGAGTCCCTCGCACTGCAAGGAGATCCAACCAGTCCATCCTAAAGGAAATCAATCCTAATTATTCATTGGAAGGACTGATGCTGAAGCTAAAGCTCTAACACTTTGGCCACCTGATAAGGAGAACTGACTCACTGGAAAAGACCCTGATGCTGGGAAAGATTAAAGGCAGGAGGAGAAGGTGATGACAGAGGATGAGATGGTTAGATGGCATCACCAACTCAATGGACATGAATTTGAGCAACCTCAAACAGTTTGAGGACGGACAGGGAAACCTACCGTGCTGCAGTCCATGGGGGTTGCAAAGAGTTGGACATGACTGAACAACTGAAGTGAGACTGATAGGATTAACATATACACACTACTATACATAAAATAGATAATCAATAAGGACCTATTGTATAGCACAGGGAACTCTACTCAATATTCTGTAATATCCTAAAAGGGAAAAGAATCTAAAACAGAACAGAAACATGTACAAGTATAACTGAATCACTGTGCTGTATCTCTGAAATGAATACAATACTGTAAATTGACTATACTCCAATATAAAATAAAATTACAAAAAATAAACAATAAAAATAAATTTTAAAAGGCAATTTGGATCCAAGCTGAAAATTAGAGTCTTTGGGAAAAACACATCATAGGTCAGTGGTCCTGGCAGAGCCATAATAATGACCATAAAAGTTCTAAATTAAAATCTAATACGGAGTGGGGCTTCCCTGGTGGCTTGGTGGGAAAGACTTCACCTACCAATGAAGGAGACATGGTTCGATCCCTGATCCGGCAAGATGCCACATGCCTCGGAGTAAGCAACTAAACCTGTGTGCCACAACTATTGAGGCTGTGCTCTAGAGCCCGGGAGCCACAATTACTGAGCCCAAGTGCAGCAGCCACTGAAGGCCCGTGCACCCTAGAGCCTGTGCTCTGCAACAAGAGAAGCCACTGCAACAAGAAGTCCATGCACCACAACTACAGAGTAGCCCCCACTCACCACAATAGAGAAAAGCCCTCATAGCAATGAAGACCTAGTATAGCCAATAAATATAATCATTTTAAAAAATCTAACGCAGAGGAGGGAAAAGACAAGTTAAGCTAAAAACAAGTCAACTTACGATAGGAATCACAGCATAAAGAATTTTTAATAATGGTTGAAATCAAATTAAATGACTGATTTTATTAAACAAAACAAACAAAAAAACAAGATCACTAGGTAACTCATGGTACATTAAAGTTTTAGAATCATTGTTCCAAGTATTGGTGTGCCCCAGGCATCTGTGTGTACCCTCCAACTAGGCCTACAGCTTTAAGTATTATATATTTTTTAATCTACAAATCTCTCTCTGGCTCCAACCTCCTCTCCTAAATTCCAGATTCATATAAGCAACAGCCTACATGACAACTCCATTTGGATGGAGTCTCCAATATTTCAAAGTTACTATTAAAAACAAAAGCCTTTTCCCTTCTCACTACACAGTCCCACCAAAAAAAGGACAGCTAAGTTTACTGAGTACCTTTTACAGGTAATAACCTAAGTGCTTAACACGTATCAGCTGCTTTAATCCTCCCATCACCATCCACAAGAGACAGTTACTATTATTGTGCCCATTTTACAGAGAAGTAATTGAGAGAGAGAAAGTAATTTACCCACAACTATATATCTCCTAAGTATCACACCAGTGATTTGAAGCAAGGTAATTTGACTCCACTAGACCATTCAGGTATGACCTAAATCAAATCCCTTATGACTGTACAGTGGAAGTGAGAAATAGATTTAAGGGACTAGATCTGATAGACAGAGAACCTGATGAACTATGGATGGAGGTTCGTGACACTGTACAAGAGACAGGGATCAAGACCATCCCCAAGGAAAAGAAATGCAAAAAGGCAAAATGGTTGTCTGAGGGGGCCTTACAAATAGCTGTGAAGAGAAGAGAAGTGAAAAGCAAAGGAGAAAAGGAAAGATATTCCCATTTGAATGCAGAGTTCTAAAGAATAGCCAGGAGAGATAAGAAAGCCTTCCTCAGTGATCAATGCAAAGAAATACAGGAAAACAACAGAATGGGAAAGACTAGAGATCTCTTCAAGAAAATTAGAGATACCAAAGGAACATTTCAGGCAAAGATGGGTTTGATAAAGGACAGAAATGGTATGGACCTAACAGAAGCAGAAGATATTAAGAAGAGGTGGCAAGAATACACAGAAGAACTGTACAAAAAAGATCTTCACGACCCAGATAATCACAATGGTGTGATCACTGACCTAGAGCCAGACATCCTGGAATGTGAAGTCAAGTGGGCCTTAGGAGGCTTCACTACAAACAAAGCTAGTGGAGGTGACGGAATTCCAGTTGAGCTATTTCAAATCCTGAAAGATGATGCTGTGAAAGTGCTGCACTCAGTATGTCAGCAAATTTGGAAAACTCAGCAGTGGCCACAGGACTGGAAAAGGTCCATTCTCATTTCAATCCCTAAGAAAGGCAATCCCAAAGAATGCTCAAACTACCGCACAATTGCACTCATCTCACACGCTAGTAAAGTAATGCTCAAAATTCTCCAAGCCAGGATTCAATAGTACACGAACCGAGAACTTCCAGATGTTCAAGCTGGTTTTAGAAAAGGCAGAGGAACCCGAGGTCAAATTGCCAATATTCGCTGGATCATTGAAAAAACAGGAGAGTTCCAGAAAAACATCTATTTCTGCTTTATTGACTACACCAAAGCTTTCGACTGTGTGGATCACAATAAACTGTGGAAAATTCTGAAAGAGATGGGAATACCAGACCACCTGACCTGCCTCTTGAGAAACCTGTATGCAGGTCAGGAAGCAACAGTTAGAACTGGACATGGAACAACAAACTGGTTCCAAATAGGAAAAGGAGTACGTCAAGGCTGTATATTGTCACCCTGCTTATTTAACTTATATGCAGAGTACATCATAAGAAAGGCTGGGCTGGAAGAAGCACAAGCTGGAATCAAGATTGCCGGGAGAAATATCAATAACCTCAGATATGCAGATGACACCACCCTTATGGCAGAGAGTGAAGAGGAACTGAAAAGCCTCTTGAAAGTGAAAGAGGAGAGTGAAAAAGTTGGCTTGAAGCTTAACATTCAGAAAACTAAGATCATGGCATCTGGTCCCATTACTTCATGGGAAATAGATGGGGAGACAGTGGAAACAGTGTCAGATTTCATTTTTTTGGGCTCCAAAATCACTGCAGATGGTGACTGCAGCCATGAAATTAAAAGACGCTTACTCCCTGGAAGGAATGTTATGACCAACCTAGGTAGCATATTAAAAAGCAGAGACATTACTTTGCCAACAAAGGTCTGTCTGGTCAAGGCTATGGTTTTTCCAGTGGTCATGTATGGATGTGAGAGTTGGACTGTGAAGAAAGCTGAGCACCGAAAATTGATGCTTTTGAACTATGGTGTTGGAGAAGATTCTTGAGAGTCCCTTGGACTGCAAGGAGATCCAACCAGTCCATCCTAAAGGAGATCAGTCCTGGGTGTTCATTGGACGGACTGATGCTGAAGCTGAAACTCCAATACTTTGGCCACCTCATGCGAAGAGTTGACTCATTGGAAAAGACCCTGATGCTGGAAGGGATTGGGGGCAGGAGAAGGGGGCGAGAGAGGATGAGATGGCTGGATGGCATCACCGACTAGATGGACATGAGTTTGAGTAAAGTCCAGGAGTTGGTGATGGACAGGGAGGCCTGGAGTGCTGTGATTCATGGGGTCGCAAAGAGTCAGACACGACTGAGCAACTGAACTGAACTGAATTTGCCTCCAGAATATGTTCCTGTCATACCTCTCAGTTCCATTCAACCAAGAACTCAAATATAAAGTCATCATTTCACCATCTCCCACTTCTAATCCTGTGCATTCCATTTCCCAAGCCATTGTCTTGCTCGTGTATTTGTTAACCTCCTAACTGGTCTTCCTCCTTCCGATCTTCTCTCATAGCAGTATGATTTTTACAGTAAGAATCTGATGTTAGTGCCTTCTTTAAATACTTTCATGAGCTGCCATATGCTTGACCTGAGCCCTGCCTTCTCCAGCCTTTGTCTGATATTAGCCTCAGGGACTCTTGTTCCTGCCCCACTTCCAGGGCTTTTGCTCTTGTTGTTTCTATGGAACCAAAATCATCTTTTCTCCCAGCTCTCCCTCATCCTGCAGATCTCAGTTCTCATGTCACCTCTTTTCAACCACCCTTTCTAAAGGAGCTCCATTTCCTTCGCTGCACTTAACACATCTAAATCTGAAAACATAAACCTATCACTAGCAGCTAAAGCTGTAGAGAATGTACTGGTCTACCTAGGTTCAAATTCTGACTTTATGACCTTCCTGTGGCTCCTTCTACTCATCTATTAAAAATGGATGCAATACAACTGCTGTGATGAGTTACAACAATGCCTAGCATATACTAAGTGCTATTTAAGCATTTGATATAATGATTACATATACTTGAAGGCAAGGACCCCCTCGATTGTCTCTCTATTCCTGACACTTACAACACCCAGTTTACAAAAGTTTGTCAAATGACTATTGTTCCCTTTCATTGTTCCATTTGTATTAGTGAGAGTCTACCATTTCCCAATCTTTATTGATGTTTTTACCCGAGAATCACCAATTAATGGGGCTTCTCTGATAGCTCAGTTGGTAAAGAATCCACCTGCAATGCAGCAGACTCCGGTTCGATTCCTGGGTTAGGGCTATCCTCTGGAGAAGGCATAGGCTACTCACTTCAGTATGCTTGGGCTTCCCTTGTGGTTCAGCTGGTAAAGAATCTGCCCGCAATGCAGGAGACCTGGGTTCGATCCCTAGGTTGGGAAGATCCCCTGGAGACAGGAAAGGCTACTCACTCCAGTATTCTGGCCTGGAGAATTCCATGGACTGTATAGTTCATGGGGTTGCAAAGAGTCAGACATGACTGAGTGACTTTCACCAATTAATGTGCCTTCACAGTCTATTTTACATGCATTTATTTAATTCTATTCACATCACCAATTGTCACACAAACTACAAAAAGTACAAAAGCATAATCCATCTTCCAATACCAGGTGAGGGTCAAGTTGAAAGAAAGGAACTATACAGGAAATCACAGGAAGAGTTCAGGAGTCCTGAACAAAGCACACTGCCTGTCACACGATGTATTTAAAGCTGCAAATGCTGCCACAGGAGAATCTCTTGTCTTTGCAGCGGCCACACAGTTCCTGCCGATGGGGCCTCCTCAGATTGATGTGTCTTTTCTTTTGAGGGCAGGAACAACGAGACTTTAAACAGGTCTTTAGAAAAGAAGCAACAGTTTGGACACTAAATCATCAAATTTAGTTCTTCAAATGAAAATATTCCTCCCTACCACCTATCCCTCCTATCTCTATCCTTTGAATCCCACGAGAAGTCCAAGACTAAGTTTTACAAAACCACTCACTGCCCATAAAGTGTCATGCATTTTTTTCCCCAGATGAATGGCCAAAGATGACCTTTAAGAGAAGATTGCTGAGCCAAACCAGAAGATATAAGAAAGAAGTTATAAAAGTTAAAGTTGTGTAGAGTCTTTTCATTATGTAGGTTTTCACATTTGTAGCCATGTGGGAGTGAGGAGTAGCGAGTATTAAGTGATTTGATTACCTGAACTGCAGTGATTCTCAACTGGTAGTATTTTACCTACTAGCAAACATTTCAGAATATCTGGAGTATTTTTGGTTAAGACAGGAGGGAGGGGTGTTCTAGGCAGCAGCCCAACCTTTTTGGTACCAGGGACCAGCTTCTTAGACAATTTTTTCATGGCCTGGGGATGGGGGGTGGGTTGGGGATGATTCAAATACATTACATTTATTGTACACTTTATTTCTATTATTATTACATCAGCTCCACCTCATATCATCAGGCTTGAGGTCCTGAATGTTGGGGACCCCTGTTCTAGAGGAAGCTAAATGTTTTCCTTTCAGACATGGCTAATCTTTGCTGAAATTTGAAGTGTTTTTAACCATTATCCCATTCTATCTTGCTGATATTAAGAAAAAAAAAATCACACACCAAGGAGAATGGTATACTGCCCTGGTCCACCTTCCCAATCCTGTTAATCTTTGAAAATGTATGATCACTAATCTATTTTCTGTATATGTCCATAGCCAAAAAGAGTAAGTCAAGCTTTACCTTTTATATTGTGAAAACAGGCATTTTTATTTTCCAAATGAGTCTATATGGTTTATCAAATGTTGGATATATTACACTTATACCTTCCACCCTCTGGCTGATGAGTATGCATCCTTAAGAAAATTCTAACAGTGACATACTCACATAGTGTCTACTCTATGTACTGCTCTAAGCACTTTATATAAGTCCATTTAGTACTCACATCACCTTTATAAGGAATAAAAAGCTCAATGAAAAAAATTGTAATTTAAAAAATCACGACTTACTCTAAAGGTAGGATTCTGGTTTTGGTAATGGTAGGTTAGGTAGTTCTGACTAAGTCTTCTGCTTAGGATAACTAGACAAGCTGAGCAAAGATACTAATTAAAAATAAGAACTACTTGAAGGCACTGGAGAATCACCAAAGTATCCCAGAGAAGGAAACCCAGAAAGAGAGATGAGCCTGATATTTGGGACTATCTTCTCTTCAAACGCAATTCTGTAACAGGTAAATTTTTAAGACAATAGGAAGCTGAAAATGAGCTTCACAAGCTGATGAGGCTGAGGAATCTTAAATATGTCAAAATGGGAGAGCACTGGTTAACAATTCAGGTTTTGTGCTGGGACCCTGAAAGGCTACACCCTAAAGTAAGAATGAAACAGAAAATCACAGATGCTGAAGCCCAACTTCAAAACAGCTCAATTATAACTGGCAAATAGTAATCAGAAATTGCTAGTATCTTCATCTGCCTAACATAAGCAAACAAGTCTTCTGTGAAAAGATACTATTCTGGCCTCAAATTATCACTATAATTTTTCACATACAATATATAGCACTCAAAAGTAACCAAGTTTCTAAGGAGACAGAACAACAATTCCTTGAAAACCAAGGAATGTGAAGAGGATAGCAACAGAACCACAGAAGATTAAGTTAATGGGGTTTCCTGGTACAGATTTTAAGAAAATGACGCTTAATATGCTCAAAGAAATTAGGCTGGTATTTCCAGCAGAGAAATGGACACTTATAAAGACATAAAAATTCTGGTACTGAAAAATGCAGTAAGGGGAATCTATAACTAAATAGGTAGTTGTACTGGAAAAAGCAGAAGGCAAAACGAGAGAAATGAAAGATAGTTTAGTAGATGATACCCAAACTGCAGGAAGGAGAGACAAAAGCATAGGAAACACAGAAAAGAGCATAAAAGATTTAAGGGATATGGTGACAGTTCTAATATAAGTAATTAGAAGAAAAGAAAATGGAGATGGAAGTAATATTTTAAATGACAATGACTGATAATTTTCCAAACATGATAGAAGTCTCCAAGTTACAGACTTGTGAAACTGTAAGCAGGTAAATACAAAGAAACCACAATTAGGCATAGAATTATAAAACTTCTAAAAATCAAAGCAGAGAGAAATATCTTAGAAGCTAACAGACTTAAGATGAAAAAAATGAGATATTACTTCAAAGGAGCTGCAGTGAGACCAGCAGCCACTTGACAGAAACAATGAAGGTCAGATCCTTAAGGGGGAGAAAGAAACTACTGCTGCTGCTGCTAAGTCGCTCAGTCGTGTCCAACTCTGTGTGACCCCATGGACAGCAGCCCACCAGGCTCCCCCGTCCCTGGGATTCTCCAGGCAAGAACACTGGAGTGGGTTGCCATTTTCTTCTCCAGTGCACCAACCTAAAAACTTTACACTCAGCAAAAGTAACCTTTAAAAAAGCTATCCAGACAAAACAAAATGTGTCATCTTCAGATGTGCATTACAGGAAATATTAAAATGAGGTATTCAGGTCAAAAGAAAGTGGTCCCAGATACAAAAAGGATCTAAAAGCAGCAGAAAGAGTAAATATGCAGTTAAAACTAATTAGACTACAAAAATAATGTCTTTTGAAGTTTAAAAATAATATACAACAATAACAGCAAAGAAGTTAGGATGAAGAGATAAGGGATTAGCATGTTCTAAGGTCACTGCATTGTCAAGGAATGATAAGATCAACATCTACATAAACTGCTTAAGCATACTGTAAGATGAACCTTGAAGAACACTAAAGAATGAATAACTGCCAAGATAAGGGAGAGTGATTTAAAAAAAAAAAAAAAAACTCAAGTGAACACAGTAAGTAAAAGGAGTATAATAGTAAGAAGATATATTTAAATCCAAAGTAATTATAATAAACTGAGAATGTCAGACTAGAAAAACTAAAGATAATAGTTTAAAAATATTAGACTAATTTTTTAAATTACTTCTAAGTAGTATAAAAATATTTTTAAGTGAAAGATTTAGGTAAAAATTCTTGATTATGAAAATCAACGATGTCACACTTTTCTGAAAAGCTTAAAGAGCCATCTCCTGCAAGCTGTTTAAGAGCTCATCGAATTCTGTGACACCCTAGACTTTGGAGACACCATGGAATCTGATTACAACTCTAATACTTAGTATCTGTCTAACTTTGGGCAACTTATTTTCTTACTGAACGTTAGGTTTTTGTTCTGTATCATGGGAATAACACCTACTTCAAAGGTTAGGTTACAGAAGATATGAGAAGCACTTGGCTCCAAGTTTGGCACATAGCTTAATATGCAGGAGAAAATGGCAACACACTCCAGTATTCTTGCCTGGGAAACTACATGGACAGAGGAGCCTGGTGGGCTACACGCCATGGAGTTGCAAAGAGTCAGATATGACCAGTCAGATATGACCACCACTACCAAGAGCTTAGAAAAGGTTACCTATTAAGTTACATGCGAACTATTCACAAGGTGTTCGAGGAAAAACACACATACCACATACGTAAACAAACCACATAAGGCAACTTAAATCTCCTCCTTCCCCGCAAAAAGACTAGAATTTATGCTTTATTTTCTAAAATATTACAAAAATTCAAACAAATAGCAAACTGAACACTCCTACACAAATATCCACATCTAGCAAATCCTAACATTTTGCCACAGAATCTTCATGCTTAATAATGAAAACATTATGGACACAATGGAAATACTCAGTTTGCTTACCTGGCACTGGATTGCTTCCACTCGATAAGGGTTAAAACTCTTTTGGCATTTGCAACAGAGTTGTTTGAAATAAACCTAAAGAGAAATTTGCCTTTTACAGAGGTTTATGTGTACCCTAGGCTCCCAGTTCTTAAGCAATCCATTCCTTCACCTTGCAGCTTGCTTTTGCCCAATCTCTATGCTGAGGTATTAAGCTCTTGTGGTGCTATCAGTCACTTTTTCTTATTTTTTGAATCTCATTTTACCTGTAAAATTGAGACAATGCCACTCCCTTTTTCTATAGTTTTGACAACTACCCAGTAATGTACATAAAGCACTACAGTAAAATTCTTCAGTAAGAAGCAGCTATTATAATTTTATTCATTGCACAGACACAACATTTGACCTTCTCCTTTTGTCCGGATCTATTTGTCTGTTTCTAATTTTTTCAGTATTTCTCCATTTGAAATTCAAATTACTTATAGTTATACACCAATGCACATGTTTCTAGGCTTTGTCCATTCTCACTTCAATTTATAAACCTTTAAAATCATACTTTGACAACAAGATGCCTTCCCTCTGACAGAGTTAATCGTCCCCCTTCTGTATTATTTTTATACCACTTCCAAGTCACCAGTGCCAACGCATAGATCACCAATCTCATCTTGTCTGCATCATTCCTATCAGAATCAATTTCTTCAGGATGAGTTCTATGTCTTGTTCTTTGTATTCTAAAATCATGAGTGTTTGAATTAAACCCACTGTTTTTATTCTAGCAAGAAAAGGAAAGTAATTTAAGTTAAAATATCTTTCACCTCCAGGATCTAGTAAATGGCTAGTGCAAAAGAGAAAAAAAAAAAAAAACTTTTCATTCACATCTCAGCATACCTCCTTGCTCTCTTCCCCTATACTCCTTAAGTCAGAAAAGTGGTTATCTAAAATGCAACAGCATAGGGGCCTCAAACTCAAATGCTTGTAGAGGTTAATCAGAGAGACTAGGTGTAGGCTGCTGCAAAATGAAGGGCAAGTGCAGAGTGAAGGGAGACAGAAGCTACTCAGTCCCAGTCTACTGCTCCTCACACAGAAGTGAGGGTGTTTAAAGACCAGAGTTTGTTCAGGAAAACCTAAAAATGCAGAATGTGAAATCTTTCCCAAACTTAATATGTTGAGAACTAATTCAAATTAAGGCATGGAGCCTAAGTCAGTCAGTCTCTCAAGGTTAACCTTCACAATAAATTATTTCTCTCACTGCCCCACCTTGTGGACAGACAATGGAAATTTTCTAGAGCTAAAGCCCAAATTTGTTACAATACACCAACTGAAAAATGATTATACAGGTTGTATTTCACAAGGAACTCAGTTCAGCGCTCTGTAGTGACCTAGATGGGCCGGATTGGGGGTGAGATAGGAGGGAGGTCCAGGAGGGAGAGGATATATGTATACATATATCTGATTAACTTGGTTGTACAGCAGAAGCTAACAACACTGTAAGGCAACTATTACTATACCCCAATTAAAAAAAAATTATAACAAGTCCCAATGTATACAAGGTCAAGAGTTCATCTAAGTAAGGTAACATTTTGTCCAACGCAACTACCAAACCAAATGTAACACCAGGATGTGGTTCAGGAACTCAAGCTCTTGTGGACAGCCCAATTTCGTTCAGTCCAAACCTTTGCTTAGCACCTACTACGTCCTTGGCAATAAGGCTGCGTTATAGTCACGTCCCATTAGGACACAGTCTTCCTCCATTTAACATCCATGCCCGCCCCATTCTTCTCCCATATCCCACTCACTTTCACTTACCTTATTAGTTCCAGAAATGCACCACACATAAGCACTCTCCCATCTGGTCTTACAATCTTTACAGTGAAAATAGCCATATTTGGGTTCTAAAAACTGCAAATACAGAGGAAAAGTCCTTTACTATCTTGAGGGGTCAAAAGTGAGTGAGAAGTCACTCAGTCATGTCCAACTCTTTGCAACCCTACGGGCTATATACAGTCCATGGAATTCTCCAGGCCAGAATACTGGAGTGGGTAGCCTTTCCCTTTTCCAGGGGATCTTCCCAACCCAGGGGTCGAACCCAGGTCTCCTGCATTGCGGGCAGATTCTTTACCAAGTGAGCCACAAGGGAAGCTCTGAGGGGTGAAGGAGGGAGAAGGATAAAAAGCCAGATCCTGTTATCCTTGTGGTTTTGTATAAGTAAAAAACAGGAAGCCTCCTTAACCTCACTCATAGCTATTCTCAAGGTCAGTAGATGAACTCAGCTGTCAAGGACTGACGACTCTGGGACTCCAGCTTCTCTCAGGCTTTTCCAATCTGTTTTCCCCAAGGACATGAGCACCAGCTGTACAAAATGAAGATCTGATCACATACTTCACAAACCCAAAACCCCTCTTTTGCCTCATTTGCAACAGCTATGGGTCCCAAACTTTAGAGGTTTCACAGGCTTCAAGTTGGCTCCTCATTGTACCAAAAAGCTAAAGAAACAAAGCAAAAGCACAGGGACTTCCCTAGTGGTCCAGTGGTTAAGAATTTGCTTTCCAATACTGGGAGGCTGGTTGAACCCCTAGTGGGAAACTAAGAAGACCACATTCTAAACTACTGAGCCAGGGGCTCTGGAGCACGAGTCGCAACTAGAGAAAAGCAGGCGCGCGGCAAGGAACGATCCCGCGTGCCGCCAGTCAGACCCAAAGCAGTCCAATCAATAAATTTTAAAAATCCACACAGGACATGTAAAATACATGTTTTCAGAACTTCCTCTCTCCTTTATCTTTATCTGCTCTCATGGCGCCAGAAATGGTGGGGGTAAAAAAGAAGGCTAAGGCGAGGGGAGAGAAAGCTCACCTGGAAGTTAGGCCTCCCAGGCGGCTGGCTGGAGTCTACCGGGGCCGGCTTGCTCTTCCTCTCCCGAGGACTCGAGGAGTCTTCCTCCGCCAGCTCCTCACGCGGCTGGAGTTCCTCGAGGGGATCCTCTTCTAACCTTGGTGGTGGTAGTGGCGGGGGCGGCTGGCCAGCCACCGGAGGACCCGAGGGCGCCTTCCGCAGTAGCACCTGGCCGCAGTGGCCGGGCACTGGTGAAGAGACGCCCCAGGCGGACGCGGGTGCCCTGTGGCCTGCGCTGGCCCAGGAGGAGAGGCTGTCCAGGGTGCGAGGCCCCAGAGAGCACTGGACGGACTTGCCCACCCGGGGGCTCACCTGCACGCCCACATCCTTGGTGTTGGCCTTGCGCAGCCGCAGGCTCAGGCCGGGGTTCATATGGGAGAAAACGGCCATGAGCTGGGCTCTCTTGTAAGGGTCCACGCAGTAGTCGGAGGCATTGGAGGGCATCAGCAGCCTGGGCCTGGCCAAGAAAGTGGGGGGAACGTTGGTTTGACTCCAGTGAGGTTGTCTGTGCTCAGAGGGTCCAGACTGGCCCAAACGCAGCATGTTCCCATAGCCCGGGTACAAGCTGTAGGGAACACAGAAGATGCGCTCCATCCGACCACCTGGCGCCCAGGCTCAGCACAATATCCCGAGGCAGTTTCAGTCCTTGTTTTGTCTTCCACCTTCATCCACCCCCTTTTTCTCCAGGTCACGTTGGTTCACATTCTTCCAGAGCTTCTCCATTTATTTCAGATTCTGACGAGTGCTGCTGCCTATTACCCAAATTGGAGGAGGGAAGGCAATATCCCTACCTAGAGAGGCCTAATTGCCACCTGATCCATAATTGGAATCTCTCTCTCTCTCTCTTCAATCCACTGCTCTTGAATCTTTTTTTTTCAAAGCTGTTTTTCATTTAACTTCTTATTCACACACATGCTTTAATGCAATTCTAATTTATTCCTATGCATGCTTAGTAAATTCAGTCATCTGAATCGACTTGGTGATCCTATGAACTGCACCCCACCAGGCCCCTCTGTCCATGGGATTCTCCAGGCAAGAATACTGGAGTGGGTTGCCATGCCCTTCTTCCCAACCCATGGATCGAACCCAGGTCTCCTGCACTGCAGGCAGATTCTTTACCATTTGAGCTACCCAGGAAGCTCCAATTTATTCCTATAGTGACTTAACAATTTCAGAGATTGTGTTTTAAAAATAAAAAAGATTGAATACAAGCAGCAAAATTTGAGCTGCTGCACTATTATAGTGAGCATAAAGAAGACAGTATTATAGCAGAATGCATAAATGTAAAAAACCTGGTTCTGCAGCAGCAAGGAGCATAGTTATGGGGGGGGGGGGGCAGTGTATTTAGTGAAAAATTACATTTCAGAGGGTTGTATAACATGTCAACCGTTCTCATTAGTCCACTCTAGTGAGAATTTTCCCCAAAAGCAGAAAAGAAGCAAACTGTTCTTAGAGGTTAAATGCAGACTTAATCACAGGATAGTTAAGTATCTTAAGTAAAAGACTTGAAGTGAAACTTGCCGTGCTGCACGTTAAATCGCTTCAGTAGTGTCCCACTCTTTCCGACCCCATGGACAGTAGCCTGCCAGGCTCCTCTGTCCACCTGGGCCTTGTTTACTAGACAACTTACTCAACTGGATGGTTCAGTTTCCCCATCTAACAATATTAAAAAATTTATAAGATTATCGTAAGGTTAAATGTGATATTACTTATAAAGCAACTGGATGATTCAGTTTCCCCATCTGACAACTCCAAAAAATTTATAAGATTACCATAAGGTTAAATGTGATATTACTTACAGAGCATAAAGAATAACTCACAGATGCTCATTAAGAGGTAGCTGTTATTGGCTAAAGATCACAGGTCTGGGTATCTGTGCTATTTAGACCTAGATGATCATAAGCTTTTGTGTCTACAGCCAAGGATTATGATCAAACTAAAATGACACCTCAGGTACCAAGTAAACGGCACCCTTTTTCGAATTCAAATTTGCTTTCACTGTTCATTGGTCGGAGCCTTTGGATAATAGCAAGGCCACTATCACTTTCAGAATCCAGTTGGCTTTCTAGGTCCTACAATAAACCTGAATTAAGCCTTGTGCTAGCCATAGCCCATACTCTGTGAATGAGACTGCTGTCTTCCAGGGCAGTTTCAGAGCATTTCAGGCACAAAACAGGTGCTTAGCACTCTAGGAGCGTCAAGGATACGTCAAGGATACTACGGAAGCCTGCAGAAGGAAGTAATATCTAAAACTACAAGAGACTTGAGATAGGCTTAACAACTTTTCAAGCCGGGAGTCTCAAAGGTTTTTGAAATTCTGCTGCCCAACAGCAACACGCATTCTATAACCAATGTCCTGCGGCTTCAAATCTCAGCCCCTTCCACTCTACAGGGAGCTCTCCGTTGGGCAAGAAGTCATCCACACAGACTGACCACTGTGGGGTTTTTCTAACGTCTGCCCACTTTAGGCAACGCCCTCTTAGTAGAGAACAAAGACTTTTCACAGACCGCAGGCCGCGTCGGGGGTGGGGGCGGCCATCCAAACGAGAGACGGAGCGGAGGAGGGGGGAGGCAGGGCGTATACATGGGGCGTGGTCCCTCCAAACAGCGCGGCTTGGTACTCTGAAGGCTCGGAAGAAGAGAACGAGCATCCCGGCTCTTTCTTGAGCGACTCCGGACTGACGCAACGTTTAGCCCTCGCCACAAGCGGCAGCACTGACGGCGCGGCCAGAGTTTGACTTCCGGTGGGCGTATACACTGCGTGCTGCGTCATGGCGTCATCGCGTGACATATCCCGAGAGCGGGCTTTTGGCGCGAGAATCTGAAACCCGGTGGGCGGAGGTTGGGCTGCTGAAGTTTGCTGTCTGGGGCGGTGGGTCTCCGCCAAGGAGCCTGTAGGATCCGATTTCTTATCTGAGTGCCGGCGCGTTTTGTCAGCCTCCTCTGGCCAAAAAAAAAAAAAACCAGCTTCACCTCTGAAGGCGGTTAGTGTTGGCAGGGGTGGAGATGGGCAGCCTTCCGCGGTCTCAGGCGGCGGGGAGCGCCTCCGGTGCTCGGGTGGGAGCCGAGCCTCCTGCCCTCGCTGGTCCCTGTCCGCCCCGCACCGACAGGGAGAAGGGACCCGCTCCTCGGCCGGAGGCTCCAGCCCCGCCCCTTCCCGGGGACGCCGTGGCCCAGCTTCGGGCGCCGCTCGTCCCACATGTCGCAGGCTGAAATTTCCTTCGTTGGAATCACGATGAAGTTACTTTACCGGAATATTGCTGTTTTGTAAAATGTTTCATAGCCTGTGGCACATTATATCTGCCTCATCGCTTAGTCCCCAGGTAGTTGCTGTGTTAACGAAAATTTACTGATTGGGAATTGTCAGCCGGTGTTTATGTAATAGCCCTCTGCTAACTGCGCAGCCACTGGCCACACGTGACTAGTTAATGAAGATTAAGTAATAGTTAAATATTCTGTTCTTGAGCAGACTTGCTACAGTTGAGATGGGTCATGTGGCTAATGGCTGCTCTATTGGACAGCACAAATACAGAATACTTACTTCCCCGCGGTGAGTTCGATTCTTGTCCTAGAATAAACAATGTAGCTTCAGGCAGGTTTACCGCTTCCGTTTTTACCTCAGAATCACTTAGCAAGGACTGCACCCATGTGAAGTGTATTTTGGTGTTCTCTTTTGCAGACTCACCAAACTTTGGAGTAATAGTGTAGATAAAAATGCCGATTGGATGCAAAGAGAGGCCAACTTTTTTTGACATTTTTAAGACGCGATGCAACAAAGCAGGTATTGACAGTTTTTTTTTTTTTATATCATCAATATGTAAATTGATCGTTTACATAAAGAAAAATGTTTTCAGAAAAAATGTGTAATTATGCATGCTTGTTGAAAAGAATCCAGTGCTTCACGTTTTTGTTTACACCATAAACTGTGCTTTATGAAGTCATAAATCAGAAAAGTAATCATTTACAGTTAACCAAATGATCGGTGTAGAACCTGTGGTGGATAAAGAGGAAACTGGCCCCTTGATGAGTAGAACTGTTTCTAAAGCGGAGACTTTCTAGCAAATCAGAAGCATTAGTAACATAATAGCAGAAGTTGTCCAACTTTTTGGTCTCAGTTCTCCTTACACTCCTAAAATGATTGAGGACTAAGAGCTTTTGTTTATGTAGGTTACCATATTAGAAGTTAAAACTAAGAACTTTTAAAAATATTAAGATAATAGCAAAGATAAACTCATTGCATATTAACATGAATAATATGTTTATGAAAAACAACTTTTCCAAGAAAAATGTGAGGAGTGACATTATTTTAAAATTTTGCTGTTCTCTTTACTGTCTGACTCACTAGAAGATAGCTGGATTCTCATGCTCATTTCTGCATTTAATTCTTTACAATATGTTGTTTTGATAGAAGTATATGAAGAAAACCATACCTTACACAGAAAGTGTAGTTAGAAAAAGGAGTATTCTTAACTGTTTTCACTTTATTGTGGGTAGTTTTCTTTGGTGTCATACCATACTTAAGTGGGAGTTTCTTAAAAGTTGCAATGTGGAATCTGAAACCATGTAATGAATTTTTTGTACTCTTTTTACATTAAATTCAATTAGTCTTTCTTGCTCATGAATAAATCTTTTACCCATGTTGTGACATCATCCATGGTTTGATTATTTGAAAAATATTGATGTTCTGAATTACACAAATATTCCAAATATTGACAAATTCCATTAGACGTTATTAAAAAATCACATTGGTTACTTCACTGATCTCATCAGAAAAGTCTCTTCAGGTTGGGAAGATGTCAAGCTCACAGAGAACAAAGTTCTAATTCTCATTTGAAAACTCACATGTTATCTTTGGCAGCAAACTGTTGTTTTCCCTGCAGTAACAGGCTCACTTCATTCATTTTCAAGAAAATGTCCACCAAATGCCCAACTCAGAATAACTTAGTCATTCTTTCTAGCAAAAATGGCTTTCCATGAAAAGTGCTAATTCAACTGACAACTCATCACATGAGTGCTTTTTCCAAATAACTATTGTACTTCAGTAGGCAGAAATGCTTTATGTGTGCTTTCCATTTTGTCACTAAGGACACTTTAAGTTAAACTTGCTTTTTTTGATTTTTTGGAACAAGTTCATGGTGATGAAAAATATAGTAACTCCTAGTACAATTTGTGGCCACTGCCATGATCAGGCTAAGCTGTCACCTGTTTTACCCACCACTGCTGTAAATGTCAACATTGGGAAAAAGGCAAATGATGTCTAATATGAAAACAGCTTTGACCTTATGGACCCCTTGAAAGGGTCTTGGGGAACCTACCCCCAAGTGGTCCACAGGCCACATTTTGAGAACCACCACTTAAAGTATAGAACACAAGAGAAATTTTGTTCTCCTCTCTAACAGGGAATCTATTCCACTTGATTTGTGAGTCTATATGTCTTGTGTACCTATAGATTTGTCACAGCCATTTATGTAGCATTGTGTCTGTGGGTTGCATTCTTATTGTGGATGATTTTTATTTTTGAATCACGAATATAAAAACTTTAGAAGAGCTAATATAGCTAGTAATCTTGTATTGTAAAAAATTTCTCTTATAACTTACTACAAATTCATTAAAGAACAGACTAGTGAACTTGTTGAACTCATTATTGACCAAATAAGTATTAATACATCTTTGTTAACACAAAGGTTACTGACCAGGGAAGCTTCAGTATTTACTTGTATAACAAATCACTGGTGTTAGCTTCTGCAAAAATCCTCCAGTTAATAATGTGTTAATTAGTATGCCTTAAATGTAATTCACAGTCAAAATTTCAAGCATCCTTTTCTGTATCATAATCTTCACTGGCTCATGGGTTTTATTGTGTCACGATTTTTATTTTCCTTACAGATTTAGGACCTATAAGCCTTAATTGGTTTGAAGAACTTTCTTCAGAAGCTCCACCCTGCAATTCTGAACCTTCAGAAGAATCAGAATATAAAATCAACAGTTATGAAACAAACCCATTTAAAACACCACAAAGGAAACCTTATCATCAGTTGGCTTCAACTCCTGTAATATTCAAAGAGCAAAGTCTAACTCTGCCACTGTACCAATCTCCTTTAAAAGAATTACATAAATTCAGATTGGATTCAGGTAAGTTATGTGATGTAGTTGACTAGGGAAAATATGACCCCAGTAATTCAGACAAACCTGTGCTAAAAATCCGAACTCTGTTGTTAACTATATCAGGTTGGTCAGACCAATCTCTCTGGCCACACTTTCCTCACCTGAAAAATGGAAATGATTAAAATACTACCTAGGTTTAGATTAAATAAAATAATGTAAGTCCTTGATAAATGTTCCTTTTTGTCCTTCCTTTGATTAATATATCCTGCCCCCTGAGACTTGCTAAATTATATCTTTCCTATACAGAAAAACCTAGGGCTTGTTTTGATGTTGAACTAAACTGTATTTTTGCAGGCTGTCACAGAGGACAGAGGTGTTTTTTTTTTTTTAACAATAGCTATAATGTCTTTTGATTTGGTAGCACTTTCTCTGGCCTGTATGCCAGGTGTTTGCAACTTATCATATAAGAAGATTATATATTTATCACTTGCTTGATTTAAGTAACAAACTCTTTCTTTGGAGTATTACTCTCTAGTAAGAGGAGCTAACAGTATACAGATTATGTATAGTTTTAAGATTGAGTGTGGTACATGTCAGAAGAAAAGTAAAAAACATATAATGAGAATTAAGAAAGGAAGCATAAGTCGTATTGAGGGCAGTTAAGGGAATAATTCAACTCAATTAAACCTTGAAGAGTAAGTGAGATTCAGAAATTTGAAGACGGAGTAGAGTGGGCATGTTCTAGGCATAGGAAAAACATGAGGAAGAATATGTAGTTTGTGAAGTTAATATCAAGTAATTCAGACTGGAGTGTTGTGTGTTTGAAAAGGACTAGTAAACAACTTGAGGCTTTAAAAAAAAAAAAAGCAGATCGGTGGCAGACATTGAATGCTGGGCTAAAGAAATTAAATTTATTTGATAAGTTGTTGGACAGAGAAAGCAAATGTAAATTTAATCATGCTACTTCCTGCTTCAAACCTATGATTACCTCCTTTTGCCCTCATGATAAAATGCAGACTCTTTAATATGATCTACAAGGTCCTTTATAATTTGTTCTCTCATTAATGCTTGCCTCATCTTGCCATAATTTCCTTCTTACACACTCTCAGTTCAGTGATACTGAATTTTGTTTTTTTGGAACTACTATGCTCTGTGGCTCTTTACATATTGTTACCACTGCCTAGTGCTTACTTTTTAAGCTTTTGCCTAGCTAACTGACACTCATCTTTCAGATCTTGACTCATCTCTCTGCTCCTAGGAAGTATTCTCTGTTTCACTTACTTAGCTTCTAGTGAAGAAATCTTACATAAGCAATTGTCCTATGATAAGTACTATGAAAGAGGAAACTGATGGTATTAGGAAGCACACACATGAAAGGGGGTGTAGGTAATGGGCAAAGATTTTCTTACATGTTATTGCATACCTAATGGCATACATAGTAGGTGTTCAGTAAGTATTTGTAGAATAAATGAATATCTTGTTTAGAAAGCCTAAAGATTTGGCAGCTGTCTTTGGAGATGTGCTTTTCAAAATGTGATGCCTGGACCATTAGACTCTCCTGAAGTGCTGATGGAGAAGGACAATTTCAAGCACTTCTCTGAATCTGTTAAATTAAAATCTCTGGAAATAGAGGTTATGATGGTACATTTTAAACTAATTGGCGACTCATAGAAGACAAGACTGCAGGCAGGGAGATCAGCTAGCAGACACATATATAATGTTCCAGGTGATGGGAGGCAAGTGCCTGAGTTAGAATAGTGGTCATGAAAGTGGATATGGAAGGTAGAAATAGGGGACCCTGCAGTAACCTCAATACAGACAATTCACAAGAAAGGATCAAATCACAGGTGCAGGGCATGACTGAGAACATAGTGGTGACATTCGTAGAAATAGTAAGCTCTAGGGGAAAAGCCGGTTTGAGAGGGAAGAGGTTTGAAAGGATTGAAAAAAAGGTAGGTTTGAACTGCAATTTTAGGTAGTATTGGGATGTGAAAGTGGCGATGTCCTGAGAACTTTTGGGAAATATAAGTCTGAAGCTAAAGAAAGAATACAGGTGGGAGAGAAAGCTGTAGGAATCAGCTCTGTTTGAAAAGTGAAAAAGTCATTATATCTGGTGAGAAAATTGATCATGATGAGGGCTAGATAGAGCCTTAGGGAATGTGAAACAAATGAAATGTGGAAATCATCCATTTGAGAAAGGGAATCATCCATTCAGTAAACATCCTCTGCTTACTTTGTGCCTAGTAGCTTGCTTGGCATTAAGGATACAAACATGAATAAGATGGCCTTTGACCTCTGGACCTCAGTCCTGTATGAGAGAAATTATACAAATATGCTGGTTGGTGTATGTTATAATAGGAGCATGTACAAAGAACTGTGTTGTGGGCATAGCAAAGGAAACAGCCATCTGTCTTAGTGTGGTCAGGAAAAGCTCTGTAAAATGACATATACTGAATCAACTGATCCTTGAAAGACATACCTAGAGTTGGTGGTTTATTTACTAATTGTAATCTGCTGGGGTTGGTCTTTCTATAACCAGGGAAGGATAGGAATGAATTAATAAGCCTGCCCTGTGGACTCGCAGCAGAAGCATTAACTTTTTTAAGCTTATAGTGCATTAATAATTCTGTTGACTAGTCTCTTAAGACCTTTTGCTTTTAAGTTTACTTTAAATACAGTATTGAAATGTAAGACTTAAGCTATTTTCTCATCTACTTAGCTCACTTCTAATATCTAAAATATTTTTTAAAAATTATCCATTAAATTCCATGAGGAAGTTTGCTGTTTTTTCTTCTCATAAGTCTTTCCTTTTGCATAAAATCACATAAGTTTATTTTAACCATCATTTTGCTTATTATGAGATTCTCAAGTTATTTGGAAAATATTTATTAGGATGTGAACTTTGTTTTACCTGGTTCTTTTTTTTTTTTTTTTTGCTTTTATTTCTTACAGTTTCTATTCTTTTGTGTTTTCTTTTTATTTCTGAGCCAGTATTGATACCTTTAGTTAACTAAAGTCCTGTGTTTACATTAAGGTTCATTTTTTTGTATAGTTCTTTGGCAAATGTGTAATGTCATATACTCACCATTACAGTATATACAGAATAGTTTCACTGCCCTGAAAAGCCCCTGTGTTCCACCTCTTCATCCTTCCTTGCCCCTAAACCCCTGGAAACCACTGATCTTGAACTGTATTCAAAGTGTTTTATGCATTTATATAAATAAATGTTGAATGGAGTCAGACATCCTTTGAGACATCACTTTTTGGAAAGGAATTCACTTCAGACTGAATTCCCCATATATTCTCCTTCCAGTATAGATGAGACTTGTTTTTAACTTCTTCTACAGAATAAAAATCCACAATCCAGAACATATACATCCTCACTGCATTATTGTATGTTTCAGGAACGGATATTGCCAACAGTAAACATAAAAGTTGTTGCAAGGTGAAGGCTAAAATCAATCAACCAAATGATGTTATCAGCCCACCTCCAAATTCCTCTCTTAGTGAAAGGTATGATGAAGCAATTGTATTAAAATAAAGGAAACATTTTCCTATATGTGATATTTTTTTATAGAGATGCATCTAATCATCATTGTGATATTTTGCCTTAGAGCCTGGTAGAGGATTTTCTATTTTAAAATAATTTGCTTTTAGATTGAATCCTTGAATACAATAATTTTTACATTAGAAACATTTACTCTGTTTTTCTTATAACATTTAATTCACTGTTTTTCTGTGTATCTGTGGAATTTTTATGTAACAAAAATAAATGATGAAAAGCAATGCCTTTGAAATATCCAGTTTAAAATAATTTGTATACTGTGAATCTGTGCAGAGAGTTTGATGCTGTCATAGATTCACTTTATATAATTTTTAAATTCAAAATACACGATTCCTAGCACCTAAAATTTGTGACTACTTTATATACTACTTTCAGTGGGGATTTTTAAACATAACTTAGTGGTTACTTAATTCTTCATGAGATAGTTCCTTTTTTAAAAAATAATCTAAGAATATTACAAACTAGTATAATGCTAATTGATATGACTGGGAGTCCTTTTTTAAAATAAGATTAGTATTTTGTTTCTTTTTGCTATTTTCATTCTCTTTTGAATAATTGAGGGATTTGTTCTGTTTCCTTTTAGTCCTGTTCTGCAATGTACACATGTAACACCACAAAGAGAAAAGTCGGGTATGATTAAAAACAAGACCTTTTATTTTTCATATACTCTTAATTCTAATAAATATAAAACTTAGTAATTTTGTCTCTTGTTTTATCCCCAGTGGTATGTGGAAGTTTATTTCATACACCAAAGCTCATGAAGGTAAATAGTTTATTTTTACTGTGTAGTACTATGTAGTAATTGAGAATTTGACAACGGTGTCATAATTTTGCAGTTATGTACCTACTAACTCACATAGGCGTTTGGTAAGTGATAAATGAAAAAAAAATAGTGAATAGAAAAATTCCCAAGCATCTGTTCACTTCTGTGAAGTAAACGGTTTTCCTTATTTCCAGGGTCAGACACCGAAACGTATTTCTGAAAGTTTAGGAGCTGAGGTGGATCCTGATATGTCTTGGTCAAGTTCTTTGGCCACACCACCAACACTTAGTTCTACTGTGCTCATAGGTAATACCTGTGAATGTATATTATATAAGACAGTGTTGATAAATTGTCATCTGTAATGCTTCTGTTAAAAAATTATATGAAAAGATAATTAGTAACCAGATTAGAGAATCTGTCTTTGTTAGGTATGTTACTATTTCAGAATAATTTTATTCAATGCAGTGTTGATTGAGATAAATCTCAAGTGAATCAAAGAGTATTTTGCCACGCTTAGTCACTCGGTCGTGTCCAGCTCTTTGCAACACCATGGACTGTAGTCCACCAGGCTCCTCCGTCCATGGGGATTCTCCAGGCAAGAATACTGGAGTGGTTTGCCATGTTCCCAACCCAGAAATCGAACCCAGGTCTCCTGCCTTGCAGGCAGATTCTTTGCCATCCGAGCCACCAGGGAAGCAAATAGTATTTTAGAGGCATCAAATTAATTTATATACAAACCAGGATTTTTTTTACTTTAGCAGAAATACATTACATTTTGATTCTTCTTTAGTTGGACATTTAACTGTCTTCTTTTCTTGCTTAGATGAAATAATACAGGTTTAAAGCATGTTGAAAAGTAAGAAGTAGTTAACATGATAGACCTTTCAACTGTATTATCTAAATAAATACTAAAATCTACAAGCTTTAGCTTTTAAATCATGATCTCACAACTTAATCTGATTCTCCAAGCCTTTGTGGACAGAATTATCTTGAGGTTAGATTCATCAAACTATAGTTTCTTACCAGTTTATCAGTGGTACTAAGGAAATGTGAATATAACTTATCCACTGCGTTGATTGACCTCTAATTACTATATTTGGATTAATTCATTTTGCTTTAAATGTGTTATTTAACCCAAAAATGCATGTTTCTTTTGAGGTCTAACTGAAAAATACAGAAGTTTTGGGTTAATTTTAGTGTATGATGTATAATACAGTATAGGTAAATTGAACTATTTTTTTTACAGTCCGAGATGAGGAAGCATCTGCAGCTGTGTTTCCTAGTGATACTACTGCTGTAAGTAAATATGACACAGTGATTAAACTGTTGCAGTTGCTTTGAATGCCTTGAGAAATTATTTATCTAGCATTTTTCATTCTTTAATTTATGATTTTATAAGCCTTTGGGAAAGTCTCTAACCTGTTTCTGTGTGTGATTTTCTTTGACTTCCAAAATGAAACTCTACTGTCTCTCTGTTTAAGAATAAGTTGAAGATACTATGTGCATAGTGAGAATTTCTATACTAGTGATTTTAAAATATAACTTTTGCAGATTTTGAAAAGATATTTTTCTAACCATGATGAAAGTCTGAAAAATAATAAGTTTATCCATTCTGGGCCAGACAGTGACAACAAAAATCAAACAGAAGCTGAAAGTCATGGTAAGCCCTTCTGTTTAATTGAATGACTATTCTTAATTGACATCATTGAAATAATTGCTCATCTTTTCTTAAAGAGAAAAAATGTTACTTCTCCTTTCTTTATTACTGAAGGTATTGAGAATAGAAACTAACTTCATTTAGATGAAAATGTTTAAACATCATGCTAGGACAATACTATTCAAAGATGCTATTGTGACCCCAAAACAAAACCCATAACTCAAAACTTAGAGATGCACAATAAGGCTTAGAATTAACAAAATGTTAAGACCTTATCTCTAATTAGAAAGCAAGTATGGTTGCAGATACACCAAAAGTTACTCAATCAGGTTATTGGAATGTTCCATATTCTTCAGTTCAGTTCAGTTCAGTTGCTCAGTCGTGTCCAACTCTTCGTGACACCATGGACTGCAGCATGACAGGCTTCTCTGTCCATCACCAACTCCTAGAGCATACTCAAACTCATATCCATCAAGTCGGTGATGCCATCCAGCCATCTCATCCTCTGTCGTCCCCATCTCCTCCTTCCTTCAATCTTTCCCAGCATCAGGGTCTTTTCCATTGAGTCAGTTCTTCGCATCAGGTGGCCAAAGTATTGAAGCTTCAGCTTCAGCATCAGTCCTTCCAATGAATATTCAGGACTGATTTTCTTTAGGATTGACCAGTTTGATCTCTTTGCAGTCCAAGGGACTTTCAAGAGTCTTCTCCAACACCACAGTTCAAAAGCATCAATTCTTCTGCGCTCAGCTTTCTTTATAGTCCAACTCTCACATCCATACATGACTACTGGAAAAATAATAGCTTTGACTAAAAGTAATGTCTCTGCTTTTTAATATGCTGTCTGTCTAGGTTTGTCATAGCTTTTCTTCCAAGGAGCAAGCATCTTTTAATTCCATGGCTGCAGTCACCATCTGCAGTGATTTTGGAGCCCAAGAAAATAAAGTCAATCATTGTTTCCCCATCTATTTGCCATGAAGTGCTGGGCCCGGATGCCATGTTCTTAGTTTTCTGAATGTTGAGTTTTAAGCCAACTTTTTCACTCTCCTCTTTCATTTTCATCAAGAGGCTCTTTAGTTCTTATCTTACTGCCATAAGGGTGGTGTCATCTGCGTATCTGAGGTTATTGATATTTTTCTCAGCAATCTTGATTCCAGCTTGTGCTTCATTCAGTCTGGCATTTTGCATGATGTACTCTGCATATAAGTTAAATAAGCAGGGTGGCAGTATACAGCCTTGATGTACTCCTTTCCCAATTTGGAACCAATCCGTCGTTCCATGTCCAGTTACTAACTGTTGCTTCTTGACCTGCATAGAGATTTCTCAGGTGGCAGGTAAGGTGGTCTGGTATTCTCATCTCTTTAAGAATTTTCCATAGTTTGTTGTGACCCACATGGTCAAAGACTGGTGTACTCAATAAAGCAGAAGTAGATGTTTTTCTGGAACTCTCTTGCTTTTTCGATGATCCAGTAGATGTTGGCAATTTGTTCTCTGATTTCTCTGCCTTTTCTAAATCTAGCTTGAACATCTGGAAGTTCTCGGTTCATGTACTATTGAATCCTGGCTTGCAGAATTTTGAGCATTACTTTGCTAGCATGTGAGATGAGTGCAATTGTGCGGTACTTTGAACATTCTTTGGCATTGCCTTTCTTTGGGATTGGAATGAAAACTGGTCCATTCCAGTCCTGTTGCCACTGCTTGAGTTATCCATATTTGCTTGCGTATTGAGTGCAGCAATTAAACAGCATGATCTTTCATGATTTGAAATAGATCAGCTATAATTCCATTACCTCCACTATCTGTGTCCATAGTGATGCTTCGTTAGAACCACTTGACTTCTCACTTCAAGATGTGTGGCTCTAGGTGCATGATCACACCATGGTGGTTATCTGGGTCATTAAGATCTTTTTTGTATAGTTCTTCTGTGTATTGTTGCCACCTCTTCTTATTATCTTCTGTTTCTGTTAGGTCCATACCATTTCTGTCCTTTATTGTGCCCATCTTTGCATGAAATGTTCCCTTGGTATCTAGTTTTCTTGAAGAGATCTCTAGTCTTTCCCATTCTGATGTTTTCCTCTATTTCTTTGCACTGATCTCTGAGGAAGGCCTTCTTATCTCTCCTTGCTGTCCTTTGGAACTCTGCATTCAAAGGGGTATATCTTTTCTCCTTTGCTTTTAGCTTCTATTCTTTTCTCAGGTATTTGTAAGGCCTCCTCAGACAACCATTTTGGCTTCTTGCGTTTCTTTTTCTTGGAGATGGTCTTGATCTCTGCATGTTCTTAGTATGTGTGTATAACTGTATAAATGTGTAGGATTGGGTATCGTGTGTGTGTGTGTTTGTATAAAATTAGATTTTACTGCTGGTTGTAGGGCCACAAAATTAATTTGGAACTTACAATTTGATAAATTTTAATATTGTGTTTATTTAGTAAATTTGAGTAAATTGATTGTATAGACGTGGTAAAGAAAGGTTATTAGAGATTGAGTGTGAATAAAAGGCTGTGAGTACACTGGAATCAGTCTTGACCAGAAGAACAGGGCAAGGTTGGTGTCTACCTACCCAAAACTTAGCTAGCATTCAGGATAACTCTTCAAATGCTAAATTATGCATTAATTAGTGTATACTATTTCTATAAAAAAGGTTTGAGAGTAATATAAATTATATGGTTGTGTTATAAAATGTTATTAGTAATACTTATGTTTTAAATTTTAACAGGATTGGAGAAAATGTTAGAGGATTCATTTGGTAAAGTAAATAGCTGCAAAGACCATTTTGAAAAGTCAGTGCCAAATGTCCTAGAAGGTGAAGTACACGAAACAGTTGCAGGTATCTCTGAAGAAGATAGTTTGCCAGTATGTGTTACTAAATATAAAACAAAAAAGCTACAAAAAATAAAAACTGGCAAGACTAGGAAAAATATTTTCCATGAAATAAAAACAGATGAATGTGAAGAAGCTAAAAAGGAAATGACGGAAAGTAAACCTTCATTTGTATCTGAAACAGAACCAAATGACAGTGATCCATTAGATTCAAATGTAATAAATCAGAAGCCCGTTGGCAATGGAACTGACATAATCTCCGGGGAAGTTGTACCATCTTCAGTCTCTGAATGGTCTCAGCTCACACTCTCGGGTCTAAATGGAACCCAGATGGAGAAAACGTCTCTACTGCATATTTCTTCCTGTGACCAAACTAATTCAGAAAAAGACCTCATAGGCACAGAGAAAGAGTGTACCAACTTCATTACTTTAGAAAATTCTTTGCCACATATTTCAAGCATATCAAAAACAGTGAAGATATTAAATATGGAAACAGTGGTAAACAAGACAGATGAAGGGCAGTGTCTTGAATCTCATGAAGATCCCACTACTGTGGGACAGCAAACACTAACTGACTCTTCTCCACATCAGACCATCAAAAAGTCTATCTTCAGGATAAGAGAATCACCTGAAAAGATACTTAGAGAAGATTTCTCAAGTAATGTGACTGATCCAAACTTGAAAGAAGAACCAGAAGACTCTAAAAGTGAATCAGAAATACAAACTATTTACTCACAGACAGAGGATTCTGTATGTTCAAGTTCAGGTGATAATAAGAGCTGGCCAGCCACTACCAAATACACTTCAGTAGCTTTGAAGAGCACAGGTTTGATATCCACTTTGAAAAAGAAAACAAAAAAGTTTATTTATGCTATAAATGATAAAACAACTTACCAAGGACTAAAAATACAGAATGACCAAGAATCAGAACTAACTAACTCTTCAGCCCAATTTGAAGCAAAGCCTTTGGAGGCACCACATACATTTACAAATGTTGATTCAGGTACCTTTTTGTGTGTATGTAAATAGTGTATATAGTTTTATGGATGGTGATAAATTTCTTATTTGAACATGTGTATCTTTCTTTAACCTTTTTTAAAAACATACTGCCTACTTTCATTCTACAATTTTTTTGGTTTTTCTTCTGTCATTTTTTTTTTAATCTATATATTCTATATCAGACATTGTTGTTTAGGCCTTTGATTACCAGTGTTCAGAATCATTCCATTCAAACTTGTTGGATCAGTTTGCATGGTGTATACATATATATACATATGCATATACATATGTATATATATGTATACATATATACATATACATATATATTCATATATGTATATATATAAAATCATAACTCTTGAGACAGAGCATGTGATTGATAAACACCAAGAGCTTGGCTACTTAATTCCTGCTTTAATTTTCAGTATTTGTTATATGCAAGTTGGACAATTCTATAAATATGTTGTGCTATTTAATATGTATTTTCTTTAAAGCATGTGAAAAATAGGAAAAAAAGCTAATTGTTAGCTAAGTTTAATGTAAGGCAGTCATAAAATAGTGACATTTTTGTTGTTACACAGTGTTCTTAAATATTTAGAGGTTACTTAGAGTTATTACTATATCTCGGTGTCAGGAATGTGCATAGTAAAAGCCATTTTTTATTTGAGCAAAAGTTTATTTATTAGCAGTTATTATGTGTGTTCAATCTCTGGGTCGAGAAGATCCCCTGGAGAAAGAAATGGCAACCCACTCCAATATTCTTGCCTGAAAAATTCCATGGAAGGGGAGCCTGGTGGATATAGTCCACTTAGTTGCAAAGAATCAGACATGACTTAACATATTCATACTGTATGTTAAAAGGTGACTTTATCACCCTCTGAGAATATTTTACTGGGTGATAGTATTTTAATGAACAATGGGCTTGATGGAACTGTAGTACAGAACTGTTTGAGATTTAGGTTAATTTCCAGAGGAAAATGTATATATCAGAGATAAAACCAATAAAACAGTGGTTAATGAATAAATAAAATGAGATTAATAATTTTGACTTGTTAATAGATTCAGAAGTGCAATAAAATTAACTAAATATTTGCATATGTAATTGAGATTAAGTAATCTTTCAGGCCCTTCATGTGTAGAACCTGTTTTTAAAGTTCATTTTTTGTTTTTCTTCAATGGGAAAGACTGAACCAAAGGAAGTGGTTACTTTTTAGTTCCTTTTCATTACCTTGATTTTCTAACTCCTGTTACATCAATATTAGCAAAGAATTCTTTTCCAATTTTATTTTCTAATAAAAATACTTTGAATTTTACTTATGGCAGCTAGCTACATACTAATTTTAATTGACTTGATAAATATTACTAAAAAATACTAGGTCCTCTGTATCTTTAGTTGGGAAATGTAGTAACTTCAAAATAGAGAATATTTAGAATTCTTTCTTTTAAACTTGACATTCACTTCTTGATTTTCATGTAATTCTTGTTTTAGACAGTATCTTTTTAACTTAGTGGAAAATATTTAGTGAATGTGATTAATAATACTTGAATTTTATCTTGTCACTTTGTGTCTTCATGCTTAGGTTCATTGCATTCTTCTATCCAAAAAAACTGTTCACAGAATGATTCTGAAGAACCAGCTTTGTCTTTAACCAGCTCTTTTGGGACAGTTCTGAGAAAATGTTTTAATAATGAAAGCAGTTCTTCTAATAATAACACAATATCTCAGGATCTTTATTGTAAAGAAACAAATGTTAATAAGGAAAAATGGCAGTCATTTATAACCACAAAAACTGATTATGTGTCATGCTTGCAGGACAAGCATTGTGAAGATAATCCAAAAGGCCAAGGTGTTTCAGATATAAAGGAAAAAGTCTTGCCTATAGTATGTCGCCCTGAATTGCCACATTCAGAGGAATGTAGTGATACTGTCTTCCAATTCCAGGAAAGTTTTTTACATGACCATGATAATACCACCATTTTAACTCCTAGCTCCAAGGATCTTCTGTCAAATCCAGTTGTGATTTCTAGAGGAAAAAAATCATATAAAATGTCAGAGAAAATAAAATCTAAGAATTGTGAAGCAGGTTTTGAATTAACTAAATATATTTCCATGGAAGAGAATCAAGAAACATGTGTTTTAAATGAAAATTCTAAGAAAGCGGAGATGTTGTCACCTGAAAAATATATAACAGGAGCATCACCTGTGAAAGTACAATGCTACCAAAATACGAATCTCACAGTCATCCATAAAGACCAGGAAGAAACTACTTTAATTTCAAAAAGAACTGTCAACCCAAACTCTGAAGAACTTTCCCCAGACAATGAAAATAATTTTATCTTTCAAACAACTAGTGAAAGAAATATTCCTATTTTAGGAAACATTAAGGAAGTTCATGAGGCAAACCTCAGTTGTTTAAAAGAACCTGTTCTCAAGAACTCTGTCATAGTAACAAGTATAGATATGGATGGTGGACAAGCAGCCAAAATGTCCATTACAAAAGATTCTGTCTCATCAAATATAGTCCATGGTCTTATAGAGAAGAATAGAAATAGCATAAAGCAACAACCAAAGATGACTCTAGGTCAAGATTCAAAGCCAGATGTATCCTTAGATACAGATACAAAATCAAACAGAAATAACTTTTGCAGGGACAAATGGGCAGGACTCTCAGATTTGACTTCAAGTCACAGTTTTGGAAATGGCTTCAGAACAGCTTCTAATAAAAAGATAAAACTCTCTGAACACAATATTAAGAAAAGCAAAATGCTCTTCAAGGATATTGAAGAACATTATCCTGCTAGCTTAGCTTGTGTTGAAATTGTAAAATCATTAGAAAATCAAAGGGAAGGAGGCCGACCTCATGATCATGATTCACAGTCAGTTGATACAGTGTGTGGGTATGTGCAGAGTGGCGCTGTTGTTTCTGATGGTGAAAACAGTCACACAACTCCTCCAGTTTTATCTTTAAAGCTAGACTTCAATTCAAACCATAATTTAACACCCAGCCAGAAGGCAGAAATTACAGAACTTTCTACAATATTGGAAGAATCAGGAAGTCAGTTTGAATTTACACAGTTCAGAAAACCAAGCCACATATTACAGAGTAATCCATTTGAAATGCCTGAAACCCTGATAACTGTCTTGAATACCACTTCTGAGGAGCAGAAAGATGTTGATCTTCATCTCACAACCAGTGCCCCATCTCTCAGTCATGTAGATAGCAGCAAGAAATGTGAAGGTTTAGTTGGACATGAGCAAAAGTTCATCTGCTTATCAACAACCAACTGTAACAAAAGTGTTTCTGGTTATTTAACAGATAAAAGTGAAGAGGAGTTTAGGGGCTTTTATTCAGCTCGTGGCACAAAACTGAATGTTTCTAATGAAGCATTGCAGAAAGCCATGAAACTATTCAATGACATCAAGAAAGTTAGTGAGAAAACTCCTGCAGAAGTAGATCCAGAAAGTTTCTCTTCAAGTCAGTGTAACGATTCTGATGTTTCTGTGTTTAAGGTAGAAAATTATAGCAGTGATAAAAATTTAAGTGAGGAAAATAATAAATGCCAACTGATACTCCAAAGTAACTTTGAAATGACCACCAGTAGTTTTGTCAAAGAAAATACTGAAGATTTCAAGAGAAATACTGAAAACAAAGATAACAAATGTGCTGGGTTTGTTTGTAATTTAGGAGAATCTGATGGCTGTGCTTCAAGTAAAAATGATACAGTTGATGTTCATAAAGACAAAAGTGGCTTACCATATACTGATCAACACAACATACATCTGAAACTGTCTCATCACTTTATGAAGGAGGAAAACATTCCAATTAAAGAAGGTTTGTCGGATTTAACTTGTTTGGAAGTTATGAAAGCTGAAGAAACATTTAATAAGTCAAATAAAAAGGAGCCAATTGCTAATAAGATGAGGCAAAATATAAAAGATTTTGGTGTTTTTGATTTGTCCTTTTGGACTGCAAGTGGGAAAAACATAAGGGTCTCTAAGGAGTCTTTAAATAAAGTTGTAAATTTCTTTGATGAAAAATGTACAGAAAAAGAATTGAATAATTTTTCAGATTCCTCAAATTCGGAATTACTTTCTGGCATAAATATCAACAAAATGGACATGTCAAGTCATGAGGAAACCAGTATGTTCAAAAACAAAATGTTGAAAGAAAGCAGCCCAGCTGGTTTTGAAAATCAAATACTGACACTCCAGCAAAGAGAAAAATGTGAACTCAAAAAGATCAAAGAACCAACCATGTTGGGTTTTCATACAGCTAGTGGGAAAAAAGTAAAAATTACCAAAGAATCTTTGGACAAAGTGAAAAATCTTTTTGATGAAACAAAGCAAGACAATAGTGAAGTGACTGATTTTATCCATCAAGGGGCAAAGATGCTAAAGGACAGAGAGGTTTGTAAAGAAGAGCTTGACTTAGCATGTGAGATAGGTAAAGTAACTGCCCCAAAGCATGAAGAGATGCAGAATTCTCTAGAGGAGAAAAAGCTTGTTTCTGAGGAGACTGCCATGCCACCCAGGTTCTTAACTGATCATTTACACAAACAAACTGAAAATCTCCACATACCACATAGTATCTCTCTGAAAGTTAAAGTACATGAAAATATAGAAGAAGAAACAGCAAAAAGTCCTATAACTTGTTACACAAACCTTTCCACTTCTTCAGCCATTGAAAACTCAGCTTTAGCGTTTTACACAGGACATGGTAGAAAAATTTCTGTGAGTCAGGCTTCACTACTTAAAGCCCAGAAATGGCTTAGAGAAGGAGAATTGAATGATCAACCAGAAAAAATAAATTCCTCCAAAACTATATGTTTAAAGGAATATACTGGGGATTATGTAGGAAATCCTTCATGTGGAAACAGTTCAAACAGTATCATAACTGAAAATGACAAAAGCCTCTCTGAAAAGCAAGATTCAACTTCCTTAAACAACAACATGCCTAACAGCTATTCATGTCATTCTGATTTTTGTCATTCCAGTGAGGGATGTAATAAATCAGAGTATCTCTCAAAGAATAAAATTGATAATTCTGGTATTGAGCCAGTAGTGAAGAATGTCAAAGATAGGAAAAACAGTAGTTTTTCTGAAGTAATACCCACCATAAGAGAAGCAAACATAAACCCACAAGCTTTAGACAAAGATAGTTGTGTTCTGAAACTTGTGACTAAGTTTTCACCATGCAAAAATAAAAAGACAGCTGTTGAAGTGGCCTTATCTAATTCAAATAAGTTTGAGACTGAACCACCTGCATACAGTACAGCAAGTGATCAAATAGTCTTTGTTTCACATGAAACAACAGTGAGAGAGAGGTTTACAGACAACCTCAGGAACATAACTAAGCAAAACATTGAGACTAAATCAGGCACTGACCAAACAAAAACTGTGACAGATTCTCATAAGACATTGGGTGACTCAGAGGATGTTATTTTCCCTAACTCCCCAGATAATGAAGAACATAATATGCATTCACATGATGTTTCTCCTGACATTCAAAGGGAACCGATTTTACAACATGACCAAAGTATTTCTGGATTGGAGAAAGTTTCTGAAATACCACTTCGTCATGTTGATTTGAAAACTTCTGATAGATGTAAATTTAACATGGGAAAGCATCCCAGGTCCGTCTCTTCTATGACTGCTTGTGGGATTTTTAACACAGCAAGTGGAAAATCTGTCCAAGTGTCAGATTCTGCATTACAAAAAGCAAGACAGGTATTTTCTAAGTCAGAAGACAATGCCAAGCAACTCTTTTCCAGAGTGTCATTTAAAAGTAATGAAGAGCATTCAGACATGTTCACAAGAAAAGAAAATACTATGACACATAGCCCCCCAAATTTACTATCATCTGCTTTCTCTGGATTTAGTACAGCAAGTGGAAAACATGTTCCAGTTGCTGAGAGTGCCTTGTGCAAAGTTAAGGGAATGTTTGAAGAATTTGATTTAATCGGAACTGAATATAGTCTCCAACATTCACCTACCTCTAGGCAAGATGTATCAAAGATACTTCCTGTCTCTTGTACTGATAAAAGAACCCCAGAACACTCTGTAAGCTCCAAAATGGAAAAAGCCTACAATAAAGAATTTAAATTATCAAACAATTATAACATTGAAAGTGGTTCTTCAGAAAATAATCACTCTATTAAAGTTTCCTCGTATCTCTCTGAGTTTAAGCAAGACCAACAACAGTCAGTATTAGGAACCAGAGTATCACACATTGAGAACATTCATCTTTTGGGGGAAAAGCAAACTTTGCCTAAAAATATAAAAAAGGAAATTGGGAAAACTGAAACTTTTCCTGATCTTGTGAAAACAAATACAGAAATTTGTTCTACTGACTCCAAAGACCCAGAGAACTATTTTGAAACAGAAGCAGTAGAGATTGCCAGAGCTTTTATGGAAGATGGTGAGCTGACAGATTCTGAATTTCCAAGTCATGCGAAACACTCTCCTTTTACATGCCAAAAAAATGAGGAAACGGTTTTGTCAAATTCAAGAATAGAAAAAAGAAGAGGAGATGCACTTGTCACAGTTGGTAAGTGTCTGTTTTTGCCTTTTGGTCTCCCAGTCACTTTTTAAATTGTTAAGTCCTTAATAAGTCTGTGCTGCTGCTGCTAAGTCGCTTCAGTAGTGTCCGACTCTTTGCGGCCCCATGTACTGCAGCCTACCAGGCTCCTCTGTCCATGGGATTTTCCAGGCAAGAGTACTGGAGTGGGTTGCCACTGCCTTCTCCCTCTGGTATGCTAGCTTGTAACAATTAGGAAATTATACACTAAGTACATTTTTCAGACTTTGGTGTGTAGTTTGGTTTCATTCTTGATATAGCTGAATCTGTGTGCCAGGAAGTCATTGGTTGAGTCATGTACACATAGAGATGGGGAGAGAGAACAGTTACAGACTCTGGCTATTAAGAACTTTAAAAGCTGGTTTCTGACTATAGATGTTGGTTAGCTTGCCTTTTTTTTTTTTTTTTCACCTAGCAGGTGTTCTAAGATAAGTTTTTTTTAGTAAATAGTATTCTGGTCTTAATGCCATTTGGACTATGTTCTGACTTCTCTTTTAAATATTTAACAACTCAGTTCAATTATGAGGTTAATTGGATGTTTGATTTTTTTTTTCTTTCTGTTAGTATCTTTGACTAGGGGTAGTCTTAAATAATTAAATCTGTTGATTAGTTACAATTAAAGTAAATGCCAAAAGTAACTCTCCAACTTTTAAGTGAATGATCTGAAGCATGTCAATCCTGTTTAAAAACTCTAGACTCATAGAGTAGCTTAGTTTTCACAAGTCTTCTTATCCAGGCCCTTCACATTATAGAGAAAGACACTGAAGATGGTCAGTTCATTCTTATACTTGGTACATTTTGCCCTTAAGTCATCCTGGTGGATACAGACTTCCTTAATAAAGTATTATCCATGCCACATTCTATACCAAGTTCACGTTACAGGCAGAGTAGTAAGTTTACAATACTTACCTTATTGTCACTATTCTCTAGTGCAAAATTCTGAGGTGCATATGCTAAAGATATTCATAATTCTTTTATAGAAAATAATGTCTTTATTTATAGGATCCTGTTTTGTTCATGTGTGCACTAAAGTAGGTTGGCCTTGTGCCTAGGAGTAACAACTCAGATTTCTACTAAGTGTTTTCAACAGCATCATTGTTTCATTTCCCTCACTGTTGTTAGATATAAATATATATAGCTTAATCAGCTTCTAGAGAAGGGCATGGCAATCCACTCCAGTATTCTTGCCTGGAGAATCCCCATGGACAGAGAAGCCTGGCCGGCTACAGTCCATGGGGTTGCAAAGAGTCAGACACGACTGAGCGACTAGACACAATCAGCTTCTGGTTACTTTATAGTACAAGATCTTGTCAAACAATTAAATCACTTTATAATCGAACATTCAATAAAGCCTTGCATGGACATATTTACTTATTAAATCCTTCAAATTCGCTTCCTTTAATAAATCAAAAAACGTCTGAAAACAAAGTATCAGGACTTCCTTGGTGGTGTAGTGGCTAAGAGTCCACCCTCCGAATGCACGGGGCCTGGGTTCAATCCCTGGTGGGGGAACTAGATCCCACATGCTTCAACCAAGACCCAAGGCAGCCAAATAAACAAAATAAATATTTTTTTTTAAAAAGGTATCTGTTGACATATTATCTGAGTATGGCATAGAAATGCATAACTTCAAGTATGGCTTAAGTTTATTCTAAGCGTTTGAAGAGTTTTTAAATAAGAAGTACGTATTACTTTTGCCAGTACTTTAATTTTGGTAATTTAAAATCTTTTTTCCTAGCCACTGACTCTAGTTCAGGGACCTATATAATAAATCCCTTCTTGAGTGTAATGCAAAAAAAAAAGTTTATTTGAAGAAATTTTTTATTTGTCCTTATTGCCAATAAGCCTGGAGTTACATTAAGTGGCAGTTTATTTTAAAAAAAAGATTATCTGTGATATCTGGTACATCTGTTTATCCCTGGACCCAATTAAAAAGAAGTATTTTAAATGGTCAAAAAATAATAGAAATTAAATTGACATTGAAAAATTAATTATAAAAATTACAAAATTAATTACAAAAATCACTTACAAAATAGAATGTTCACTATTTAAATTATAATTATTATGTATTTTTTACTTAACGCATTGTAAGAGCCAGTACTTTAGTTTTAAAAAATGGACTATGGCTTTTGAAAAATAAAACCGATGTTATTTGCTTTAAAAACATGTATGGGAATTTCTTTTTAGGAGAACCCCCAATCAAACGAAACTTGTTAAATGAATTTGACAGGATAATAGAAAATCAAGGAAAATCCTTAAAGGCTTCAAAAAGCACTCCAGATGGTAAAATATGCTTTTTAATGTGTATCTTTTCTCCTTCTCTAATTACTATACTTAATATTCTTAAAGTTGTTTTTCTCACCTCTTTTGGGTATATGGATAATTGAGCAAGACTTTACAGTGTGGTTTATTAAAACTTCTATCTTGCTTTATTTGTTATGTGAGTTTTTCCATCATACTACCAGGTATAATGTGGAGGTTTTCCATAATTGAGAAATGTGAAATGATACTCAAATAAGGATTTTTAAAATAAAAAGCTGAGAGAATTTAGTAAGAACTTAATAAAATAAGTTTACATCCTAAAATACAGTTGATTTCATAATATTTACCAGAATCGATTATTTAATTGGAGATTGAAAAATAGTGACTTGAAAATTCTGTTATTACTTTATACATTTATTAGCTGGGATTCTTCAGCAAGGAAGGGCTTTCCCTTAATAACTGGGGATTATCTATATAGTTCTTGCTAAAAAGGCATGATAAATATTGAATTCTTTCCCTTTACTCACCAATTTTCAGAGTAAAGAGTAGTTGGTATAATAATCACTACTAAGGGTAGTAAAGGAATTTTCTTCTTTCTCTTTTAGATACAGTTGATTTCTTAGATTCTTATTTATTATATGGATATAAAGTTTAAAAGAACACATTATAAATAATGTTATTTCTTTACAAAAGGTAACATTCTTTTTGATGCCCAAATCATTTCAAATTTGTAAGTAGTGACCTCTTCAAGTATTTCTTAAGAGTTCTTTTTTTTTAATATGCTTTAATTAACCTTTGAACACTTTCTTGCTTTGTATTATCACAGAAAGATTTCTAGGCAGTCATCGTAATTCTTCACCCCAGTTCTAGAGTCCTTAGAATTTCCAGAGATCCTTTCAATGGTTAATACTTTTTAAAACACAAGATTTGAGTGCTAACTACGCTCAGAGCTGCTGGTGTTATCATCTTTTTTTAATGCTGTATTCTTGGTTCTAATAACATTAACATATTTACTTATTTGCTTTATTATCCAGCCAAGATTCTCAAACTTTTTGCCCTCAAAATCTCTTTATACTCAAAGAAATTATTGAGGATCCTCAAGAGCATTTGATTATGTGGATTATTTCTATTTATATTTATCATATTCAACATTAAAATTGAAAAATTTTAGTATTTATAAATATTAAATATTATACTTAAGTCATCTTGAAAATATTAGTTCAGACTTATGCAGCTCTTCCAACAGTGACACATTATACCATCTTAAACAATTACTTTTATTAATGTCACCACTGATCTAATCTGAAAATTTAGTATTGGGAAATTGTAAAGGTAACAGCCAGATATAAGCATTGTACAATTGTCATTTTGTTTAAAAGCTTGAACTTTACAATAGTTTGTTTTGCAGCAAATACTTGTTTTTTTGTAGTGATGAGCTCATTTCATTCATTTTTGAAGAAGTATTTGCTGAATACCCAACTCTGAATAAATAGTTTGTTGGTTATGCTTTCAAGTAAAAATGGAATTCTTTGGGGGAAAGTTGATTAGTGCAGCTCACATAAAGTGCATTTCCTTTAGACAGTTATCACACTAAAGTATGCAGCAGGACATACCAGCAATGCCAGTGTCAACAGAGTTAGAAAGATATATATATAACTACAACTACTACTGCTTATTATTATTATTGATCACAATTATTATTAAGGTAGTTTGACAGCTTGGATCCTCTCTAAGGGGTGTGGGTACTCCCTCCCAGTGTTCCATGAATCACTCTAAGTATCACTGTCTTATAGTATATGTATAATAGCTTCAAGTTTACAGTACCACTGTTACTATTAATAAACTACTAAGGGAGATTTAAGAATTATTTGCAGTTTTTGTCCTAGGAACATATATCATAAGGAATATATAGTTAGTTAAAGTTCTCTATTCAAATGTCACTTAAAAGAATTCTTTTGTGGTTAACAATTTGATAATTAGGTTAGATTAATTAGTTTCACTTTGTTTTCAATTTTAAGATTTGCCGTTTTAAATTTCATATTTGGATAAATGGAATGTTTATGTAGTTCATTCATCGAAACTATAGAAATATTTACTCAGGGAAGCCTTATTTCCATCACTGTCTCCTCCATATTGTTCACCAACTTCCTCACTTCCTGCTTATTATATTGGTAACTATTTTTAATGGTTTTTGGTCTATCCTTTTAGGGCTTCTAAATAAGTAAATATGTGTGTGTATATATATATATACATATATATATGAGTAATATGTAAATATGTATATATATATTCTCATTACTTTTCTTTCTCACTCAAAAGATATCAGTGTGCACAGGGCTTTGTACCTTCTTTGTTGTTCAGTTTGAATTTATCTGGAGATAATGCATAAATGAGCACAGAGAGATCTTCCTTGTTCTTTCTTGTGACTGTGTAGTGCTTGATCACATGGCTATATCAGTGTATTCTGGTTTATTCAACCAGTCCCCTCCCTACTAATGGACTAGTGGAAGATTTAAGACGTACAAGTTACCTACTGAAAATGAATAATATCTACAGTTTAGCTTGTCAACCTTCATAAAACTAAAGATTTATATTTTCATTGGCAATTCACTAATGCCTTCAAGTTCTGATTAACATCAGCTGACTAAATTTATACTGATTTCATATATATATTTGCACTGTGAGTTATTTGGTATTAATCATTATCAATTTGAGAACCAAACTTTTTGATAGTTAGGAACTAAGCATTCATTATGTGCACTGAAAAATTTTATTTATTTTTTTTTTTAAAAAGTTTAAATGTATAATCTTCTCAAATTTTTGTGTAGTTACAATAATGTATAATGAACAGACATAGGAAATAGAATCTCTCATTAGATTTTCATTACTATATAATATAAAATGCATTCATTAATACATAATGTGAAATATATTTTTTTAGGCACAATGAAAGATAGAAGATTGTTTATGCATCACATTTCTTTAGAGCCAGTTACCTGTGGACCTTCTTGGTAAGACATGTTTAATTTTTTTTAATTCTAATATAGTGTAGTAAAAGTGTGGGTTTTTTAAAATATATTTCTAGATATACTGGCTCTAACATACAGTGAAAACATTAACACTTCCCTTTTTTGAGAGCCTGCATCAGGATTAAATAATTCTGTACTCTGGTAGTACTTTATACTGCTACACATATTATTATCTCATTTTTAATAACTTTGTAGACATATAGATTTTATTTCAATTTTATGGATAAGGTACTAAAGTTGAGCAGGATATGGAAATTACTCAAAACCAATTAATAAAGGTGGCATATCCTTGGTAGCTCAGCTGGTAAAGAATCCGCCTGCAATGCAGGAAACCCTGGTTCAATTCTTGGGTCTGGAAGATCTCCTGGAGAAGGGATAGATTCCTGGAGAAGGGATAGACCCACTCCAGTATTCATGGGCTTCCCTGGTGGCTCAGATGGTAAAGAATCTGCCTGCAATGAAGGAGAGCTGGGTTAGATCCCCAGGTTAGGCAAGGTCACCTGGAGAAGGGTATGGCAACCCACTCCAGTATTCTTGCCTGGAGAATCCCCATGGACAGAGGAGCCTGGCTGGCTATAATCCATGGGGTCGCAAAGAGTTGGACATGACTGAGCAACTAAGCACACACATATTATATCTCAATTATAGTAATAAAAGTGAAAGAAAAATTAAAGATGGCATATATTAAAAATATACTTTTATCTCTCCTCCCTCAAAACTGTACTAGTTACAAGAGAATTTTTTAAATGTATTAGTCTGTAAGTACAGTGTTGTTTCAGAAGAAACAAATTTTTAAAAAATTAATATTCTTTTTAATATTTATTTTACTTATTTATTTATTTGGTTGCACTGGGTCTTAATTGCAGCATGCGAACTCTTAGTTGTGGCATGTAGGATATGGTTCCCTGACTAGGACCAGGGATTGAACCCATGCCTTCTGCATTGGGAGCACAGAGTCTTAGCCACTGGACCACCAGGAAAAATCCTGAAATAACAAAACTTTCGAAGCTAAAATCATGAATGACTTAGAAAGACATAGAAATCTAAAACCTAACATTAGAGCAGGCAGAGAAGCTACCCAGTTTCCCCTAAAGAACCTGAAAAAGACTCAAATTGGCAGCAACATATACTTCTGAAGGTGAAGTAGAAAATAGGAAGATTAGTTGAAAATCCATGTAAGATTTTCCCTTCTCCCACTGCAAGCAGGCAAAAAAATCCCTCTTCTACCAAAAGACCAGAAGGTCATTCTCTGGAGAATATGAATTGGAGAGTTTCTGAATTGGGGATGGGACTAGGGGAAGGATCTGAAAACAGAGATTAAGTAAAAATATGGATTTCAAGTGGTGAGAACCCCTAGCCTCGTTCCCACACTTGGCTCCCAAATGCTGGCAGCTGGGCCTCTAGGCAAAAGACTCAATGATTCTTTTTCTGGGTCTTAGGACCAGCCCAATAGAAAGGCTACTGATAGTTGCAGGTATTGAAATTAAACTGCACTGCCAGACAGTGAAGCCAACGATCGACAAGCTCACCAGCACACAGCTTCCAGTCAGCTATTCAGTGCTTCACTCTTAAGCGAGAACAGAAAATCAAAGATCACTCGTCACTGGAAGAAAGCTCCTGTGAAAGACAGTATCCAAAGTAAAGGGGAGGCAAAAAAGGAGCTCAGGGGAAATAGACCATGCAAAAAGAAGAAAACTTCAAAAGTCCAACTGGATTGCTTGTCTTAGAGCCAGGCATGACAAGAATTATTGTGCTATAAATACTAAAATGAATATAACAAAGTGATGTGAGAACATAAAAAAATTGGCAGCTAATTATGTGACAAAAGCTTAATAGGAAAAATACTTTAGATGGAATGTAAAGAATGCTGGTTAAAGAGGTCATTGCAAATCTGGATGCTGTAAGAAGTTGTGTGACTTTCATCATGGGATTTGTCAGGCATGGGGGTGGGGTGAGGATAGGGAGGAAACACAAAGAAATGGGGAGAGTCAGACTAAAAAGGAAAGCTTCCTGGATATCATTTCTGACAAATCAAAACCTGGACAGGCAGTGGTTTGTCTTTGGATGTTTCTGAGAAGCAACATAACCAGATGTATGTTTTAGAAATAGATCAGAGAAACTATTGCAAGGAGATTAGTAAGGAAGTAAAGGCATTTATTGTCTTCCCAGGTGACTCAGTGGTAGAGAATCCACCTGCCAGTGCAGGAGACCCGGGTTCAGTCCCTGGGTCAAGAAGATCCCCTGGAGGAGGGCATGGCAACCTGCTTCAGTTGCCGTAGACAATCCTGGAGAATGCCTGGAGAATCCCATAGACAAAGGAGCCAGGCGGACTACAGTCCATGCAGTCACAAGAGTCAGACATGACTTAGCAACTAAAAAACAACAAAGGCTTCGTTTAGTTAGTACATGTGGTAGAGTTGAGATTGAGTGGAAGATAGATTCCCCATTTGGCCAGATAGTCATTAACAGAGAGTGGCAAAATATGTCCCAAGTAGATTCAAATAGATGTCTTGATCATAAAAGCTGCAAAGCAGACTCCTCATTTTCACAATATTCTTCATATTTAAAAACAATAGAGTAAAAGAAATCAATGAAAGTAAGTTTTGGAGCAGGTTTATTCATTCCTGTGCATTCGATCACATCTAGATCATCTATTCAAGGAAACAAGTCCAGCGATTGTTACCTCTCTGTCCTGCATTGATAATTTTTCATTTCTACTGGACTAGTCCTATCAGTGTGAAAGTCACTCAGTCGTGTCCGACTCTTTGCAACCCCATGGACTATACAGTCCATGGAATTCTCCAGGCCAGAATACTTTCCCTTCTCCGGGGATCTTTCCAACCCAGGGATTGAGCCCAGGTCTCCTGCATTGCAGGCAGATTCTTTACCAGCTGAGCCACAAGGGAAGCCCAAGAATAATGGAGTATGTAGCCTATCCCTTCTCCAGGGGATCTTCCTGACCCAGGAATCGAACCAAGGTCGCCCCAGTTCTCTGCATTGCAGGCAGATTCTTTACTAACTGAGCTATCAGGGAAGCCCATCAGTGTAGGTAGTTGCTATAAATCTCCCATCTTGAAAAGAGTCTCTTGACTTCCCTTATCCCACCAGTCCATTTCCATGCCCCCTTAAAGCACATCTCATTAGAATTGTCTCAACTCACCTTCTCTACTTTCTCTCTTCCCTTTCTCTCCCAAACCCATCTCAGATTTTTATCACCACCCACTACCACCCCTCATCAAGATTACTAGTGAACTCCACATTGTCCCCCATCCTTGTGTTAATCTGTCAGTAGCATTGACACAGTTAATCACTCCTGCTTTCTTAAGGCTTCTGGGCCATCTCTCTTACTTCTCCTATCCCACTGGCTCTCTTTCTTACTTTCCTTTGCTAGTTCTTCCCCCGGCCACTAAATATTAAATTACCCCATGGTTCAGCTCCAAATGGCTTCTCTTCCTGCCCTTCCCCACTAGTGTCTCATCCGCTCTCATGACTTTGTATACCATCTATTTGGTGATGACTCCAAAATTCACATCTTTAAGCCAGATTTCTTCCAAAAACAACATATTCATTCATTCAGCTACTTGCTTGACATTTTTATCTGGGTGACTTGTAGCCATCATAAACTTAACATCTCCAAAGCTGATGTCCTATCCTATAAATGTAAAAGTCTAACAACTCTGCTTTCAAAATATACCCCAAATCCAATCACTTTTCACCACTTCTACCCCTAACACCTGGTTCAAGGCATCATAAAACTGCCTGGATTATTTCAGTAGATTTGGTCTCCATGCTTCTGACTCTGCCTCTTCCCTCCTCCGTAGACACAGTGAATTTTCAGCAAAGCAGCTGGCAGGGTCCTTTTTAAAGTATTGATATGACAGATTATGTCATTTCTGGACTCAAAAACTGTTCTATGACTTCATCTCAGAATACAAGCTGGAATTCTTTGGCATGCTACACAGGTTCTCTGTGATCTGGCCTTCTTGCTACCTTTCCAGTCTCACCTGCTAACTTCCCCTTGCTTACTCTGCTCCAGGCATATGTGTGTACAGCCTAGCATGTGGTGTCCGCTCTTCCGCTCTGCCTGAAACAACCTCCTCCCAAGTCCCTACATGTCTTTCTCTCACCTGTTTTAGGTCTCTTTACAAATGTCACCTCATCAGTAATGTTTTCCTTGCCACCCTATATAAAATATCATTTATTTATTTTGGCTGGACACTTCCTGTCCCCCTTATCTTGCTTTAATTTTATCCATAACATATTATACCAGCTGACATTTGTTTGTTTCCCTCCACTAGAATATAAACTCTATGATTTTGTTTGGTTTGTCACTATATCCCACAGCCAGAACACTGCCTGGCATATAGTGGAACACATTACTTGCTGGCTAGATGAATGGATAACTAAGGGTTGGGTAAAAGGAAGTATGAGGTTTTCAACAAAGTATGGAGGAAGAACTTCTATGCCTGGGAAGTTAATTAGTTTTCGTTTTGGACAGTTTGAGTTTGAGATGAGTGTGCAACATCAAGGTAGGGGTGTCTGATAATTGATGCAGTTCACAGTGCAGTAATACCATCCGGGGAATGTCAAATTAAACAAAGATGAATGTTTTTGTTGGATAGATGGTGATTTAAGCAATGTAACTGATTCATATCTCCCAGGGAAAGTGTCCACAGAATAAATCCAACTTTAGAGGCAGGAATGTTTTTAAGAGAAAGAAGAGAAAAAAAAAAAAAAAAGTTTAAAAAAGACAGAAGGAAAAAGAGGGAAAATCATGGTGTAAATGTTGGCAGTGAGAATTTTAAAAGGAAGTTTTCAAAACTGTCAGGGGTCAAGCTGAATGTATTTACACATGAAGCTTTTTTTATTTTGGCTTCGGGAGATCATTAGCAACTTTACTGAAAACAATTTCTACAGAATAGTGGGGAAATTGAGAGTTCAGTGCGTAGAAAGTGAGCAAGTGAAAACATCTAGTTTAGATTACCTGCAGAAGAAGGTTGACCATGAGGGACAGGTAACAGTATTAGCTTGAAGTAGGGAGATAAGGCTGAGAAAAAAGTCAAGGGTGGGCAAGGCTTTCTGAGTGAAAAAGATGTAACAGATGATGAATGAGAAAGGAAGGATATGGAATGATCATTGTAAGAGCAAGACTCCCGAGCTTGAGATACTAAATGAGGCCAAGAGAACAGGTGAAGGGGTTACCGTGAGAAGAGAATGGGTAGAGAGATGTCTGGTGAAGGAGGTAAATGAGGAGCTGTGATTGATCTGGAGGAGACTGACTCTTCTCTACTATTTGCAGGTGATAAAGTTAGGCTGGGAGCTGGTGTGAGAGAGAGTTACAGACTTGCAGAATGTGGTATTCTTTTGGAGAGCAACCATGAGGAAATGCAAAACAGTCATCAGAATAGGATTGCCATGTAGCAATTGAGGGTCTCAAAAAACAAAAAAAAAACCTATTCTGAAACATTTATACATTTACTGGTAAATAAACTTAAATATTTTCTCCCTATTGTAGCATAACTACGGAATGGCGAGAAATACAGAACCCAAATTTCACTGCACCTGGTCAAGAATTTCTGTCTAAGTCTCACTTTTATGAACACCTGACTTTGGGAAAGTCTTCAAGCAATTTATCAATTTCAGGGCAGCCACTTTGCAAGGTTCCTGACCCAAGAAATGAGAAAAAGAGACACTCGATAACTACAGGCAAACCCATGAAAGTCTTTGTCCCACCTTTTAAAACTAAATCGCATGTTCACAGAGATGAGCAGTTTGTTGGCAAGAATACTAATTTGGAGGAAAACAAACAAAAACAAAAAAATACAGATGAGCATGGCTCTGGTGACAGTGAAAACAATGTTAACAACTGTGAAATTCATCAAACAACTATACTTTTCACCAAGGGAGAAGAAGAACCTTTAGGTATTGTGTAACAATTTGTGTTGACATATTTTTGCCTTTCGGTTATTTATTTCTTATATTAAATAATGCCTTGAGGAGAGGATTTTTCCCACTTTCATTGTGATTACTAATTTCAAAATCTTTTGTAATCCCAAGTCCAAAGATTAAATTATTCTAATGTTTTTTTCCAAAGATAACTATTTGTAGATTTTTTGGTTTAAAAAAAAAAAGTTTTAGACATACAATCTAGGACTGCTATTATTGATTATATTTTTACCAGGCTGCTAATTTTCTTCCAAATTCAAAATAAAAACAATCTATTTCTGTTCTTTTATACATTTTTTTAAGTAGAAACTTTTTTCATCCCTTAAGATTTAAAGTTAGAGCAAATTGATACAATTTTATAAAACAAGTGTTGTACTTCTAAAATTTTATATTCAACTTCATTTTTTGCTGTTTGTTCTTTAATAGATTCAAATACAAATCTTCAGAGTGCCAGAGATACACAGGATATGCGAATTAGAAAGAAACAAAGGCAACGTATTTTTCCACAGCCAGGCAGTCTGTATCTTGCAAAAACATCCAGTATGCCTAGAATCTCTCTCAGAGAGGCAGTAGAAGGCCGAATTCCCTCTGCGTGTTCTCACAAACAGGTATGCCTTTGTCTGCCATGCTAATAACTGTTACAGCAGTGTGTTGCTTTATTAGCTGGCATCTCCAAATTGTTTTGTTTAAATAAAGAACAAATTGGGGCAGAAATGGATGAGTAAAATCATGTCCTAATTGGCCTACTGTGCCAGCCTCCTTCCCGTTGCTGCTTTGTTCCACCAAAGTGATCTGTGCTTCAAAATTACTGCTTCTCTTCCCCCTTCAAAATGTATTCATTTAAAAAAAAAAAAAAAATGTATTCATTTTAGTACTATAAGTGCTCTCAGCTAGGTGTTAGAGGAAGTGTGAATAACTCCTAACCCTGAACCTGCTAAGAGCCATTTACAGTTTTAAAAGAGATTCTTACTAAGTGAGCTCTATCTACTTAGAATTTGGAGTAATGGAGAGATGAGAGTCTGGGCCCTTTCTAAGTTTTTTAACTTAAGAAGTTTTCTAAAACATTAGGTTACTTTTTTATCCCCACAATGACTTTCTACCACACATGGAGCTGGAGGCAGGTACACCAAGGGAATGAGAAAGGTGCCGCAGACTCTTAAAGGTCATTTATATTATATAAAAATTTTTTAGCTTCTAGTAAGCAAGTTACATATTTTTACAGTGAGTGTTTTCATATTTAAATGAAAAACTTTGTGTAAATTCAGTTTTGGCTTGTTATAATTGTTTTTTCTGTGAAACATGTTCTTTTGTTTGATTTTCTTTTACTCATTTTCAAAATCTTCTATCATTTATTTTGTGCAGCTATATATGTATGGTGTTTCTAAACACTGTGTAAAAATTAACAGCAAAAATGCAGAAGCTTTTCAGTTTCACACTCAGGATTATTTTGGTAAGGAAGGTTTATGGACTGGAAAGGGAATACAATTGGCTGATGGTGGATGGCTCATACCCTCCAATGATGGAAAGGCTGGAAAAGAAGAATTTTATAGGTACTCTCTGCAAAGAGAAATTTTCTGTTAACTTATATATCCCTTCATCTCTCTCTTTCTCATGAGTCCCTTTTTCATCTTATCTCTCTCGAACTTAAAAACTTGACTAGAAATCAAAAGCTTATACATTGAATCATTTTAAGTACATTGTGGTTCATTTGATATTCTGTTGAAATGTTTTGAAAAATGAATTTTGGTTTGTCTTAGGATTTACTGAATTGGTTCTGCTTAAATTAGAACATTATTGCTTATACAAAATAAAGACTGATAAGAAAAATTAAGTATGAGTTGGCCTTCTCGTAAAACCACACACAGAGACACACTTCCGTGCATATTCTCTTTCATTGTGTATTTCAGTAAATATATAAATACTAAAATTAGAAATACTTAAATATCAGTAATACCAAATAACTAGAGAACTCCAGTGGCCCTAAAACATCAACCAACAGTTTAGAAACTGTTTATCCTCTTAGGATTCTAATGTTTATACAAACAGAATTTAAAGTGCTATCAGGGAGGTATTACCTGATGCCAGTGACAAGCGATGGGAAACTTTTCTCCAGCACCCTTATTTCTGAGATTTAGGTTTATCTTTCCAAAATTTACAGCTTTGGAAAAGTGGTAAAGCATCTTTTCCCTAAATTTTTCCTATGTTTTTAGAGTATTTTAAAACAGGAATGTATTTACATCTTGGTATTTGCCCCATATGTCAAATATTGATTCTAGTTGGAAAAGTAACAGTTGTATCACTTAATTGTATTAAGAAGACCACATATTTTAGAGGTCAATAGTGATTATTTTGTAATCAAGTGGGCATGGTTCAAAAATCTTTTGAGTGTTGAAGCTCAAGCTTTTTTTAAAGAAAAGAAATAGTGAGAGTTTATTTAAGCAAGTAGACGCTCTCAGAGGGAGAACAGGCAGATAGGTAAAGAGCTGCTGCCTCAAGCTGTTTTTTATCATTTAGCAAATATTTACTGAAGACCTACTATACCCAGATATTGCTAATATCTTGGGTACTAGGGTTAGCAAAACAAAAAAATCTTTGCCCTAGTAAGTCATATATTCTAGTGGAGGGGTTTGAAACAAGGAAGGAAAATTTCTTAAAGGACTAAGTAAATCATATAGTATATTAAAAAGTGATAAATACTTTGAAGATAAAACTAGCAAAGTGGGGTAGAGAGAATTGAGAGAGAAGAGGTAAAACTTTTTAAACACAGTAAGAAGGCAACATGTAAGGATACCAGTGCCAGTGGTTGGTAGATCAGAGGGTGAAAGTTTATGGATGTTCTTTTAATTACTTCTGTTAACATTAGTACTGAGAATGAGAACAGGAAAGGCAGAGGAGTTGTAGATTTGAGCAAAAAGGAGTAGCTATTAAGAGAACCAAGACTAGAGAAGCAAGTTCTTGAGTGATTTCTAAAAACAATCTCTTTAGTAAGAAATATATAATCTAAAATATAATTATTTTATTAAATTAAAGCTCTTATTTTTCAGTTGAAACAAGTGTATTGAATAATATGTGAATTTTTCATTAGCATATTTTGATACATGTCAAATCATTTTCTAAAGTTATGCTGCTTATTGATTATATATTAACTCATAAAAAACTTATTGAATGATCTTATACAATTTAGTTTTTGTGCAAAGAATAGTTGGGGCTATTGAACTCAGTATCATCTTATGTGATTCTTATTATTCATTCTCCCTTTATTTGTTCAGAGCTCTGTGTGACACCCCAGGTGTGGATCCAAAGCTTATTTCTAGAGTTTGGGTCTATAATCATTATAGATGGATTATATGGAAACTAGCAGCTATGGAATTTGCCTTTCCTAAGGAATTTGCTAATAGATGCCTGAACCCAGAAAGGGTACTTCTTCAACTAAAATACAGGCAAGTTTAAAGCATCCTATTGTGTAATCCTATATCGTGGTATGGGTCAGACTTGTAAGCCACCTGTGACTGTCTATCATAAAGGATCACTAGCCAGTTGTCATGACAGTTGCTATCCCACTTGTATAGCATAGTTCTCATGTTACCCTCCAGCCCCACTTAAGATCAATCACACATTCATATACCTCTTGCTTCCCTTTGTCCTTCCGTCTTCTCAAACTCTTGGCATGTGAGAATATGAATTTGACAAGTAAAGCATTATTGCATTTGGGGAAGATTAATATTTAACTCATTTTAGCAGTATAAAACTTAATATAATGCCAACTATCATCTTTGAAATTCTCTTTGGTCTTGGTATTTCTTCAGTAAAGGTTATTTAATTTTTATTCTCAATTTTTCAGTGACTTTTTTCTTACAGTGAAATTCTAGAGTCACAATTCCTAAAATAATGCATTTTTCTATTAATTTTTAGATATGATGTGGAAATCGATAGAAGCAAAAGATCAGCGATAAAAAAGATAATGGAAAGGGATGACACAGCTGCAAAAACACTTGTTCTCTGTGTTTCTGAAATAATTTCATTAAGCACAGATATATCTGAATCTTCTAGCAGTAAGACTAGCAGTGTGGATACCACAAAAGTGGCCATTGTCCAACTTACAGATGGATGGTATGCTATTAAGGCCCAGGTGGATCCTCCCCTCTCAGCTCTCCTAAAGAACGGTAGACTGACTGTGGGTCAGAAGATCGTAATTCACGGAGCAGAGCTGGTGGGCTCTCCTGATGCCTGTACACCTCTTGAAGCCCCAGAATCTCTTATGTTAAAGGTAAGTTAAATAAATGCACACTCTTGGTAAAAATCAGGCACTGATTCAGTTCAATGCTAGAGATGCTTTACATTTACATTTTTTAAATTTACTTATGCCTATTATGTTTCATTTTTTGAAAAAAGTACTGATACTCTTGAATGTAAATGGCAAATTTCTCAGTTAAATTTTTTGTGATTTTGGGGGGAAAGCCAGAGATGTTTATTGAGCTAAAATAATGTGGGTTGCAGTTAAAGAATAGGAGTAAATTTGCATCAGATGCTTATTTTTATACTTGGAGCTCTTGCCACCATGTTGGTCTCATAGTATTGCTCTACTTCCACCCAGGTGACTAGGCCAGATCTCTGTTTCAGTGTGACTAGAACATCAAGTCTCAATGATTCTTGAATATATAATACTAAAGTATGCTTTTCATCTCTGTGTATATTTAAACCTAGGTAACAGGACTTTGTCAGTGTTGAATAGTCTACAATATTGCTATCAGAAATGATTGCAGTATTGCACATTCAGATTCACTTATGAAATAACCTTGTAAAGAATTTACTTCTGTTATATTTTGAGTCACTGTATTTCAGGAAAGCATTTTAATAAATTAATCATTTTTAAGTTAAAGAGATAATTTGTCATTAACTTGGGCTGCAATTCAGCATACTATATACTATGATTTACAATATACTATGATTTACATTTCCTTTCTTTACAACTTACTGCTTTCCCTGGAGTTATTAAGTGTCTTGTCTTGTTTTTCTTAATTTTCTTTTATCCTTATTACCAACTCATTTTCACACAAGAGTCACATAAAAATCATCTATGTTAAAATACCTTTATCAGTTTCATTTCTTTTTCCTGAAGATTCCTTGGATTTCTCAGTATTCCTGCTCAATTCCAAAGTGGTTATCGTCCATGTATGTGGCACAGTTACCATTCTTGAGATTATTTTCACCTCTTTCTGTGTTAGAAGCCCCATATTCTAGATTTCATATCTTTCTAGATTTGTTCCCTGGTTTTAAGGCAGACAGCTACCATAGGCTTCTTGAGAAAGGGAACATGCAATAATTTTTTATCTTATTTACAAAGCTGACTGAATACAGAATTTGAGGTTGAAATAATTCCTTCAGAATTTTGAAGACATTTCTTCTGTTACCTTGCTTCTAGTATAGTTTCTGCTAAGTTCAGTGTTGGTCTTTCTTGTTCCCAGCCCTTCACTATGGGATCTGTCCCTAAGAGGTTTTTAGACTGCCTGTCTCCATTATTCTGAAGTTGCACAGTGAAATTAACCCAAAAAGAAGGAAAATTATTATGAAATCTGAAGTAGAAGTGAATATAAATTTTGCTTATAAATCAATTTGTTAATTTGTCTAGATTTCTGCTAACAGCACTCGACCTGCTTGCTGGTATGCCAAACTTGGATTCTCCCCCGATCCCAGACCTCTTCCTCTTCCCTTGTCATCACTCTTCAGCGATGGAGGAAATGTTGGCTGTGTTGATATAATTATTCAGAGAGCATACCCTATCCAGGTATGATATATTCTTGAAATTTACTCCATATTTCTTCCTTTGCATGCTCAGTCATGTCCGACTCTGTGATCCCAAGGACCATAGCCCACCGGGCTCCTGTATCCGTGGGAGTATTTCTTCCCATAGAGACGATTAATTTGAGTGATCCCTCCCTACCGTATGTTTCTGTTTGACACATTATTAACAGTGGATGGAGAAGACATCAACTGGATTATACATATTTCGCAATGAAAGAGAAGAAGAAAAGGAAGCAACAAAATATGCAGAAGCTCAGCAAAATAAACTGGAAGCCCTATTCACTAAAATTCAAGCAGAATTTGAAGACCATGAAGGTAAAATGAGTTGTGTTTACAAGATCTTTTTTTATATGAAAATAAAGTTTTAGAGGCTTCTAATTGGGTTAATTGTCTTCATTTTGAGTAATAGATTTTTTTTTTCTGATTCTGATTCTGAATCTGAATTTTTTCTGATTTTTAAAAAAATATTACATAGATATACAGATAAGCATTGAATTGGCCCCAAAATATCAGATCTTTATTCACCACAGTTAGCTTTTAGAACCTCACAAATTGCCTTAGGCAACTAAACATTATAGACCTGCAGCACTTTTCAGAAGTCTTAATTAAACTCTCCCTTGAGCTTTAGTAACTAGAGTATTTGTGGCATCGATTTTTGGTATTAGAGAAAGGAAAACAACAAGGGAAAGAACCATCAGATTATTTCCCCAAACCATTTGTCATTCTCTGTCCTCTGTGTCTTTATCTGTGTTATAGAACTTGCATTTTTGCTGTTGTAATTGTTGATTTTTATGTTTTTATACCTGGAGCTTGAGCTTGTTTTCCCCAGTGCCATCAATTTGAATAATAAAAATCATAGTGTTTTATGCTTAAAAGACATGAAATTTTACTTTTTTATCTACCTTTTTTATTGTGGAAAATATTATGTTCTCCTGCATTTCTTCATGATTTTATTATTTAACTTCATGTTCCATATAAATTTGAAGGAAAATGGGATTCTCAATATTTGACTTGCTTAAAATTACCACTAGCTCATAATTAGGTGAATCATGAAATCATTTATTTAATTTACAAATTGGTCTAATGATGTAAACTCTGTATGACAGTTTTTTAAACCATTAATACACTAGTTTCAGATTTTCCTGGAGAACTTTTAGCAGATAAGTGGTTTATTTTTAGCCTCCCTTCTTTGGGTGCTTTTCTTTTTTCTTTTTGCTGAGTTCTCTAGTTTTCGGTGTTCTTAAATTCATAGTTTAGCTTACTTAGTGTTTTTTCCCTAGAAAATGTGACAGAACAATGTATGCCATCACGTGCACTAACAAGACAGCAAGTCCGTGCTCTGCAAGATGGTGCAGAACTTTATGAAGCTGTGAAGAATGCGCCAGACCCAAGTTACCTTGAGGTGAGAGAGTAAGTGGGCCTGCAGGAAGTAAGTAAGTGAAGCCTTAGTCTTCATCCTTCAAGGTGGGAAGCTGTCGTCACTCATCTGGTCATTACAGGAGGCAGTATGTTGAAATGCTATGTTTCTCAAAGTGGGTGTGTACATTTCTAGGCTCCTCAGTGATGTACCAAACCAGGGTGGTACATTTCTACTTCTGTACCAAATAGAGGATGAGAGGGTTAAATAATTTTATATATTAAATATGGTTTAAAATGTGGTAAAAACTTGTTTATTTTTAAGGTAAAACAAGTATCTTCAAAGCACTGTCTCAGTTTCCTCAGCTCTTCAGATCCTGCCTAGAGTTTATTTCATGATCCTCTACCTTAAGGATAGTTGGAAAAGTTTCAGAAACACTAAAGTGTGTTACAAACAGCATAGGCTTTAGAATCATGGCTCTACCATTTATTAGCTAAGCAAATAGGACATAAAGTAGCTGTCAAATGGGCACAAAAGATGTTTTAGAATCAAACTGGATAGTGTATATAAAGTGTATTATTGCAAAGTTTTATATAAATGCTATTATTAAAACATCATTTCATATATTAAGGTAATCTACTTCCCAAATTTTTGGACACCTGGGTATCTAATTAATGCAACTTTTAAGATTACTTTGCTAAATAAGGAGGAGAGGGGAGATTTTAGAAAAACAGTTTATTGATTAGTATCATTTATTTGATGACAGTAAATGTTGTATATGACTTTAACTTTCTTAATGGGCCCTCAAAGTAAACACTGCTCTGCTCAGAGAGTGAGTGAGCAGTGCTGTTCTGAATGGAATTCCCCTGTATTCCCAAATGTTACAACACAGATTGTCTCTATGGACAGTGAGTCTGATTTTCAAGCCTGTGAGTACAGTTGCTACAAGTCTGTACGGCTTTGTTATGCTTTCCTGAGAAATTATTTGTCTGTCTCTTTATGTTTGTTGACACTTATGAGAACATAGTCTTAATTTCATCCATAAAATTTAACAAAATATTATTCTGGTTTCCTTTTATAGAATTTACTTACAAGGAGAAAGTAGAGGGCAGGATGAGAGCTGGGAGACTAAGTTCTAGACCCTGGCCCTGTGTAGCTGGACAGACCTCAGACCTCCTCCATCACCATCTGCCTGGGAAAGCCTTGAGGGTGGTTTATCTCTAAGGGTCTAAGTTTATGTGGTTCTAAGAGATTCACAGAGAGAAAGGTATCATTATCATTCTTAGAGAAAGAAATTGCCTTCAATTTCTAAAATATCTGTTAAAAGGACTTGTTTTCAGTGATAATGTTTAGTTGTTGTGGGGCATCTGAAATCACATAATTTTTTAAAAATTGATGTTTAACCTAAACACTGACTATTTAGGAACATCTTTGTAAGGCACAGGGTCCCCCTTCCCAATACAGACTCAGGTATTAACATGGGTGAGTCAGCAGCAGTCTAGTAGGTTATGTGTCAGAATTCCCATTTATTTTATTTTTGATTCCTTTATTTTTTGTTAATGCTGGGTGAGATTCCTAGGAGGTTCAAACATCAGTTTGCTAAATGGCTGGGAGAGAAATGTAGAGACAGAGATAAGTGCTTATAGTACATACCTATTTTAAATTGTATCTACTGTTCCAGAGAGTTAATGAAATTATACTACAGGGGCTAAGAATGGAGGGCTCTTGAGCCAACCCCTGCCTATATGGCTCTGCAAATTATTTATTCTGTCTGTACCTCAGCTTCATCACCTACCTCATGGAAACAATAATAGTACCTACCTCATAGGATTATTTTAAGAATTAAATGAATTAATACATTACCTATACATAGACCTGTTTCTGAAATATAATAAGCATCCAGATGTTAGCTATGTATAATGTCAGTGTTGATGATTATGATTATTAGAGTATATTTATAAGTAGGGGTTGTTTTGGCCCTAGGTAAATTTGTCACAAGGATTAGTAAACTGTTTAAGGCACTTGAAGATACTTGTTATATGATAAACTGAGTACATAAATCTCAATTTTTATATTGTCACATCCTTAACGTAAACTCAATTCTATTGTATTTTATCCCCATTTAAAGAGATTCGTCTCCAGTAGATGAGGTGGTTTGTGTCTGTTTTGTTTGCTTTATACTCCAAAATCATCTGCCTCAATATACCAATTGGCCACAGGGTTATTTTAGTGAAGAGCAGTTAAGAGCCTTGAATAATCACAGACAGATGTTGAATGATAAGAAGCAAGCCCAGATCCAGGTGGAACTCAGGAAGGCTATGGAGTCTGCTGAGCAAGGGGAACAGATTTTGCCAAGGGACGTTACACCTGTATGGAAGCTGCGTATCATGAGCTATAAGAGAAAGGAAAAAGATTCAGGTCAGTATGGAGAGTTTTTGTTTTTAATCAATTTTAAGTTTAAAAAATTATTATCTTAGTAAATTATTTCAAATAGTAGATCAAGTGTTAAGTGAGTCTATATCAGGGGAAACAAAATGGGTTCCCAGTGCCCACAAAATGACAATATATCCCTTGGATCTTTGTTGTCCTCAGTATTTATTTTTAAACAAGATTCTTAATGATTATCATTTCTTCCTTTATAATTTATCTTTTTCCTCTTTCTCTCAATAGTTATATTGAATATCTGGCGTCCATCATCAGAACTATATTCCCTCTTAACAGAGGGAAAGAGATACAGAATCTATCATCTTACAGCATCAAAATCTAAGAGTAAACATGAAAGAACTAACATACAGTTGACAGCAACAAAAAAGACTCAGTATCAACAACTACCGGTATAAACTTCTCATCATAATTTTTCAACTTTGATAAATGTGTATTAGTTTATAGAATCCATGTATACTGATTTTTTTTTCTTGTAGGCTTCAGATGAAATTCTATTACAAATCTATCAGCCAAGGGAGCCCCTTCACTTCAACAAATTATTGGATTCAGACTTCCAGCCGCCTTGTTCTGAGGTGGACCTAATAGGATTTGTAGTTTCTGTTGTGAAAAAAATAGGTAATACACAGTGTATTTAATGGTAGCTTTTTTATGAATGCCTTGGAAAAGCATTATATTTTAAAATTTGTCTTCCTTATGATTAATTGAAGCTACTAATTGACAAGTTTGATAACTAGTGATTTGAAAATACATTTGTTTTAACTTGATTCTTAAAGGCAGTTCTCCAATATCACAAGGAAACAACTTATATGCCATTCTGTGCTACTTAATTTTAAAGAAATTGCTAGAAAATGTTTTGCACCACAGTAATGATTACTTGACAAAATAATCTCCTTCTGCAGTTAACTGAGCTATCAGGCCTTCACCTCCTACCTCAGTTTTTATTACTCTCTAACATCTTAGCCACATTCATCTCTACTTTATTCCATCAATATGATATTGTTCATCCCTCCTTTCATACCCTGTTCCATAGATTTTATCTGCAAACCATGTGCCCAGCTTATGTCTCAACTTAAGCACAAAAGCCTTCCATTTATTGGTGGTTTTGTGCCAGGCCCTTCAGCATTTGGTCTCACCATCCCTACCCCCCAGAACTCTGTGCCCCCTTCCCCTTCAGCTGTGCTAGCACCTTCCTTGCTATTCTTGTGCCTCTTGCTCTGCTTTCATCGCAGAGCCTTTACCCTCACTGCTCCCTCCTAGAAACCCTGCCCCCAGGCGACCACATAGCTGGTTCCCTTGGCTCCTTCAGGCCTCTGGTGAACGCAGCCTCCTAAGAGGGCTTTCCTTGAGCCCCTTTGTAAAAGCTGTATTTCCTCTACTCCCAACTGAGCACTTTTTCTCCCGTTTTTTGCCTTATTTTTCTCCATAGCACCCACCAGCACCTAACTTTTTTTTTTTCCCCTATGTTTTTTTGATCTCCCTCTTCTGGAATGTTAGCTCTCTAAGGGCAGAGACTGTTACTGCTGTATCGTCAGCTCTTAAAACAGTGCCAGGTTCAGGGTAGGGTCTCAGATCCATGGATTCCTTGTTTATCAACTGCTCTGCCACAGCTTCTCACTTCCTCAGCTCTTTGGCTAAGGTTTATTTATTGTCTGTCTGTTTTTTCAAGAAGGCTTCAATTGTGCCATATTCCAGGAGTTCCTCATATGTTTGAAATGTGACACTATTGCCCTAATTCTAGGACTGTGTCTTGGCAGGCATAATAATGTAGGATCTTGCTTTCTTTCCTTCCCTCAGAACTTTGTAGAAATTCCTCTTTTGACATTTAACAGTCTAAAATTTCCCCCCATTTAGGTGATTTTCTTTTTATGTTTAGATGTCTGAAGAATATGTTTTGAGGTCCAAAAGTTCAAGCTGTATCTTATAAGCATTCTTTACAGTTCTCCTGAAACACAGACGGTCTTTTAATCTGCAAACTCAGGGAATTCCCGGGTGGTCCACTGATTAGGAGTGCTTTCACTGTTGAGGGGGCTCAGGTTCAGTCCCTGGTTGGGGAACTAAGATTCCACAAACTACATGGTGCAGCTAAATAATAATCTGCAGATTCAGTGCTTTCTTTGTATTAGATAAATTCTGTAATATCTTTGAATAAATCTTTTATTTCACTTAGTAGGATTTCTACTTCAAGGCCAGCAGTTAGTCTTATGTTGGATTTTTTTTTTTTTTTTACCTCTTCTCTGATTGCTTCTATTTCTGTCTTTTCCATCTTCATTCACCATGATTATATGTCAATAATTTTATTTTCGGCAATATATGTTTTATTCCTTGTGACTTGTGATGCATGCATTTATCCTATTATAGATAGTTTACTGGTATCCTCAGTTTCTTTCTTTGATCCTGCAGTCTCCCTTCTGTCTGACAGGACTATTTTTCATCCAATATCCATATCCAAGCTTTTATTTTATTGATTATGTTCCTATTAAGTACAGTAGCATGAGTCAGTTTTGAAGACTTCAGAAATTTTCTTTTAGTTCTATTTTTGGGTTGTACTCTTTGTCTTTTGCTATGTTCTTTTCTCTTTTTTTGCTTAATGTGTTTTTGTTTACCTGTGTTTTAGTGCTTTGTGGGTTTTTCTTTAACTGTAGTATGTTAACACACTACATGGTTTTTGTAGCATTTTTATTTCATCTTGTCTTATTTGAGTGATTCCAAATGTCATTATTGTTGTTATAGAGGGTGGGTAATGTTTATTCAGTTTGTTCAATCAGTATTTATTAAATGCCTGTCATGTGCCAGGCACTGTCTAAATGCCTAGGTGCATAGCAATGAAAAACAGGCAAATACCCCTGCCCTCATGGAGGCTACATTATGGCTAGGGAGGGAGATCACAAACAAAATAAGTAGCACATACAGTTTTCTTAGTGTGGCTAAGGAAGAAAATGAAGGAGGGAGTGACAGGTAGGATGGGGGAAGGGGAGAGAACTGCAGCTTTAGACAGCAACGTGAGGAAAGATCTCACTGCAAAGGTGGCATCTGGATGAGACATGAAGGACTAGAGGGAGAGGGGCATGTGGGCATCTTGGTAGGGGGAGGGGGGGCGGGGAACATTCCAGGAAGAAGGAGCAGCAGTGACAAAGGTCATGTTAAGAGAATGACCCTGGTACCTAAAAGCATTAGCAGCGGCCAGTGAGTGAGCAGTAACAGCTGGGAAGAGGCAGTGGAGGACTGAATCATGGGGTGGGCCTTGCATGAATTCTTTCTCTCTGAAGGTTTCAAGTAGAGGAGTGACACCCTCTTTCTTCCAAGTAGCAAGGGTCTTTTAATTTCATGGCTGCAGTCACCATCTGCAGTGATTTTGGAGCCCAGAAAAATAAAGTCTTTCTGTTTCCATTGTTTCCTCATCTATTTGCCATGAAGAGATGGGACTGGATGCCATGGTCTTAAGTTTTTTGAATGTTGAGTTTTAAGTCATCTTTTTCACTCTCCTCTTTCACTTTCAGCAAGAAGCTCTTTAGTTCTTTGCTTTCTGCCATAAGGGTGGTGTCATCTGCATGTCTGAGGTTATTGATATTTCTCCTGGCAATCTTGATTCCAGCTTGTGCTTCATTCAGCCCAGCATTTCACATGTACTCTGCATAGAAGTTAAATAAGCAGGGTGACAATATACAGCCTTGAGGTACTCGTTTCCCAACTTGGAACCAGTCTGTTGTTCCATGTCCAGTTCTAATTGTTGCTTCTTGACCTGCATACAGATTTCTCAGGAGGCAGGTAAGGTGATCTGGTATTCCCATCTCTTTAAGAATTTTCCACCATTTGTTGTGATCCATGCAGTCAAAGGCTTTGGCATAGTCAATAAGGCAGAAGCAGAAGTTTTTCTGGAATTCTCTTGCTTTTTCTATGATCCAACTGATGTTGGCAATTTGATCTCCAGTTCCTCTGTCTTTTCTAAATCCAGCTTGAACATCTGGAAGTTCACAGTTTACGTACTGTTGAAGCCTCATTTGGAGAATTTTGAACATTATTTTGCTAGCATGTGAAATGAATGCAATTGTGCGACAGTTTGAACATTCTTTGGGATTGGAATGAAAACTGACCTTTTCCAGGCCTGTGGCCACTGCTGAGTTTTCCAAATTTGCTGGCATATTGAGTGCATAGCTTGGAAGAGAAGCTATAACCAACGAAGACAGCATATTAAAAAGCAGAGACATTACTTTGCTGACAAAGGTCTGTCTAGTTAAAGCTATGGTTTTTCCAGTACTCATGTGTGGATGTGAGAGTTGGATTATAAAGAAAGCTGAGGACTGAAGAATTGATGCTTTTGAACTATGGCGTTGGAGAAGACTCTTGAGAGTACCTTGGACTGCAAGGATATCAAACCAGTCAATCCTAAAGGAAATCAGTCCTGAATATTCATTGGAAGGACTGATGCTGAAACTGAAACTCCAGTTCTTTGGCCACCTGATGCAAAGAACTGACTCTTTGGAAAAGACCCTGATGCTGGGAAAGATTGAAGGCAGGAAGAGAAGGGGACGACAGAGGATGAGATGGTTGGATGGCATCACTGACTTGATGGACATGAGTTTGAGTGAGCTACAGGTGTTGGTGATGGACAGGGAAACCTGGTGTGCTGCAGTCCATGGGGTTGCAAAGAGTCCGACACAACTGAGCTACTGAACTGAACTGTGACACCCTCTGACTAGGTTTTCTCAGGATCACGCAGGCTGCTCTATTGAGAGTAGACTGTAGGGGGCAAGAGACTCCAAACAAGGAAATCAGCTGGAGGCTGTTGTAGAAATTTAGGCAGTTGATAGTTGTTTGGAGCAAACAAAGCAATGGGAGTGGCCAGGAATAGTCAGATTGTGGTTGTATTTTGAAGGTAGGGGGACACTGGATGAAGAGAAGAATCAAGGAGCGAGGGCCAAGGTTTTGTCTGAGCAGCTGGAGAAATGGAGTTGCTATATAGAGGGAAGAACTCAAGAAAAACAGGTGGGCAGGGAAGGCCAGGAGTTTAATCAACTTAGAGATTTCTACTTGACAGCTGGATATTGTTGTAAGGGAATGATCTAGGCTGAAGATACAAGTTGGGAAGTCATCAACATACAGGTGATGCTTAAATTCAGGAGACAGGATGAGGTCACTGGGTGTGGGAGTAGGTAGAGAAAAGAGCCAGGGCCTGACTCAGACCTGTCAGAGGCATTTGATCCCACAGAGAGAGGTGAGGCTGACAAGGGAGAGGTGGGATTCGGTGTCCAGAGAGGCAGTGTGCAGAGGCCAGGGACTGCACGTGTGGGATGAACTGGGAGCCTAGGTTTCTCTTGGAGACAGACATAAGACTAGTTCTACTGGTCCCACAGCGGACTGTGGTGACAAGGTGAGCTGTGTGAGAGAGGGACCTGCCAGCACCTCATGCAGTTGACTCTTTTTCTGTGGTATCGAAGACCAGTTTTACACCTCTTAGTTACTGTATGAAGGTGGGGTGTTTCAGTTGCTATCCACTCTTTATTCCCATTATCCCTGGAAGAGACTGTGTTGCAGATCATTTTCCCTAGTTCAGCAAGTAGCCTCATGTATTCATTCATCTGCTGGACCACAAACTTAAGCAACATATTATCTCACAGTTCTGAAGGCTGGAAGTCCAGAATCAAGGTACTGGCAGGGTGGGTTCCTTCTGAGAAAGAATCTGTCCTGTGCCTCACTCCCAGCCTCTGATGGTTTGCTAGGAGGCTGTGACCTTCCTTGGCTTGTAGATGCCTCACACAGTCTCTGCCTTCCTCACCTGGCAGTCTCCTTGTGTGCATGTCTGTGTCCAGATTCTCCCTTTTCATAAGGACATTCAATTAGGATGTACTGAAATGAAACTTCAACTTGATTTTGTTAGCAAACACTGTGTTTGCCAGTAAGGTCACATTCACAGGTTAGGATGTCATCATCTTTTATGGGAATGCAGTTCAACCCATGACAGTTATCCTGTTTTCCACCAGAGCTATTTTCATTGTTTCTGATAATGTCTATCTGCTTTTCTTCAGATTTAGGAATAACAGAATTCTTCAAATGTGTGTTCTCTCACCAGTGTGGAGAAGGTGACAGAGCTGGGCCCTCTTGTGCTTGGTTCTATCCCACAGTCTTCTGTCTCCTTCCTTCATCACCAGTTCTTGAATTTTATACTAGGATATGCCTTATTTGTATGTTATTGGTAGACTTTTCTTTTTTTTATTAGTTTGATGTCAAGTGTTAGTGGAAGAAACTTCTCTCAGAAAGTTTCAAAGTGCCACCCTAAACCTGAAGTACCAGTTCTCCAATACCCAACTCTAGTGATGAGGTTTCTTAGCTTAAAATCTTTGGTGGCACCCTGTCACTTAAAAACTGAAACCCAAACTCCTTCCGATGCCTGAAAAAGCCTTCAGCCTCCTGCCTTAAGCCACCACCCCACACACCTCAGCTACTTGGTTTCACATTCTTGGCACACTAAAGTATTTAACATTCCTACCTTGAAAGTCGTTCACTTTGCTTAGAATGCCCTCTTCCTCCCCATCTTGATGAATTTTTCCTATTCATTATTCAGCTTACATGTTTCCTGCTTCCCCATGGCCTCTGTAACAGAATGTGTTGTCATACTGCGTTGAAATTTTAGCACCGTAAGCAACAGGTCCTGAGCTGTTGAAAATCCTGAGTTTTTCCTAAGTTTAGTTATTTTGGTTTGTTTTTACCATTAGCCTACACAAAATAAATGGCCATACTTAGAGTTTCCTTATGTTTTAAAATTTATCCAGTACATAAATAAGTGAAGTTTGTTTTTTATTTTCTGGGTTTTGTTTTTTCCATTTTAGGTATTGCTCCTTTGGTCTATTTGTCAGATGAATGCCATAATTTACTGGCAATAAAGTTTTGGATAGATCTTAATGAGGACATTATTAAACCTCACATGTTAATTGCTGCAAGCAACCTCCAGTGGCGACCAGAGTCTAAATCGGGAATTCCTACTTTATTTGCTGGAGATTTTTCCACATTTTCTGCCAGTCCTAAGGAGGGCCATTTTCAAGAGACATTCCACAAAATGAAAAATACTGTTGAGGTAAAATTAGCCTTGAGCATTACCATACATGTTGGTATTTTCCTATTTTGACAGTCAGATGTCAAGCAAGTGGCAGCTTTTATGAAAATTGGATAGTTGACATATAATGCGAGATTTCATCATATATTAATTGTTCATGAACCTGAGGAGATGGTGAGTGACAGCCATCAGGGAGGAAAGAATGATTTGACAGGAACCGAATTAGGAAAAATTGTGAGAAGGATGTTCAGAGATGTAGACCATGTAGGCAAACTGGAAATTGGTAACGAGAATTATATGTTACCCGTGGTTTACAGCACATAGCAGTGTAATCAGTTAATATGTAGATTCCAAGTTTACATTCTAGGAACTTCCCTGGCAGTTCAGTGGTCAAGACTTCATGCTTCCATTGCAGGTGGTACAGGTTCAATCCCTGCCCAGGAACTAAGATCCTGCATGCTGTGTGGAATGGCCAAAAAGGGGAAAAAAAAAAACTTTCTAAATTAACATTTTGAACTCCATATCTAATATTTTATCATTTATACCTGTCTTTGATTTAAAATAATACCAAATAGGAGAACAAAATTTACTGAGTACTTACTGTAATCTGGCCTTGTTGTAAGCCTGTCTCATTTAATGCTCCCACCAACCCTATAACGTAGGGAACTGTTTTCCCATTTCATTGATGAGAAACAGAAGTCACACATCCACATTGGTAGAACCAGGATTCATGCTTAAGCCATCTGAATGCAGAGTCCAGACTATTAACTACCATGCAGTGCTGGCTCCCAATAAAATTTGGCATTTTATAAATGCTAACTTATAAAAATTTGTAAAAGATAAGCCTCTTAGTTCTGTAGTTTAATATTTGAAATGTATTATTCAGAATACATGTAAATAAAATTCTATTTTAAAAGCATTAGCTATATAAAGTTTGTATAATATTCTATCTGGACTCAATGTACATCATGAATAACAACACCCTAATTTATTTATAGCTTCTAAACTGGGGGCTGTAAATGTAAACTGGGGGTTACATTCACTGTTTGGTTCCCTTGTGGAGTACTTACTCTTTATATCCCAGATTTTCTCTGACAACTTTCAAGGGCAGTTCATTTACATATCATTTTAAATTTTAACAAAATAGTGATAAATTGGGTTAAACCATAACCAAACTGCTGCTATTTGACCCTTTGTGACTTCTGAAACAACAGTTTCATGTGGTATAACCTGTATGTTATTTCAGTTAATTCTTAGGCATGAAGCCGTTCTCATTTTGAAAGTGAAAATCGCTCAGTTGTGTCTGACTCTTTGTGACCCCATGGACTATATGGTTCATGGAATTCTCCAGGCCAGAATACTGGAGTGGGTAGCCTATCCCTTCTCCGGGGGATCTTCCTGACCCAGGATATCTCTTTCCCTCACACACACACCCTCTTTCCTTCTCTTCCTCCAACAATTAAGATCTTCTAAATCACTGATGTAGCTTTTGCATTTTTACACTGGTTAATTATTTGACGGTTGCTATCAAATTTGGGGTGTCTCATTTTTTTTCTGGTCTGCATTTTTTATTTCAGGTTTTAAAGGTAACATTTTCTGAAAACATATGAATGTGTAGGTTTGCATTTTACAAACCAGCTTTTCCAATTTATTTTCTTAGAATATTGATATGTTTTGCGAGGATGCAGAAAACAAGCTGATTCATTTACTTAATGCAAGTAATCCCAAGTGGTCCACCCCAACTAAAGACTGTACTTCAGCACCACCCACTGCTCAAACAGTCCTTGGTTCAAGAAATAAGTTTCTGGTAAGTTAATCTAAATTTAACAAATTTTATAAATACTCTATAGAGAGGCAACAGTATATTCCGATGTATACCTAGTAAACATGATAAAATGTAATTAAACCTAATTAGAAAGTGTCATTAATTATTAGTGCCTCCTATAGGTATAGGCTATCTGGAAAGTTTATCTTGTTTATTGAAGCCACAGTGTAACACTCTTTGGGGGCAAATTTTGTAAATGAGTGCTTTCATTTTTAGCATTCCCAGTACACATGACTGAGAAGACTTTTTTGCCCATGTCTTTTTGTTCAGAGGACTATCCTATATAATTGGGGTTGTTTCTAAGCTCAGTTTAACCCTTTAAATCACAATAAAAGCAAATCGAGCTAAAGTCTGTAATTTTGGCTAACGACTAGTAGCTAAACTTGCTAAGTTATATATATTAACTCATTTAACCTTCACAACAACCCTGAGATAAAAATTATCTCCAGTTTACGGACAAGGAAACTATGACATACAGGGGTTAAGCATTTGCCTCCAGTCACAACTAGAAAAGTAGGAACACAGGCTGTGTTCTTAAAATGATTTTAAAATGCTTATTTTTGTTTAACCTGTTAATAACAAAAAGATTAAAGCATAAATTATGTCTCCTACCTCCTTTTTGCTTTTACTACAATTATTCTTCATCTTTATTTTCATGTCATTTTTATATCCTCTTATGCAACAATCTTTCTTTCTGGAATAAGAATAATAATATTAATGTCTCTTGAAATCATAGCCACTAGGGGAGTAAAAGTGTGTGGTATTTGTGTTTTTAAATATTTTTTAATAAAAGCTAATTTGATTTTATTTAATATATTAGGACATAATTAGATAGGCTACTTCTTTGTTTTTGTTTTTTTCACTAGCTGTCTTCTCCCAGTATTGAGATGAATTACCAAAGTCCATTGTCACTTTGTAAGCTAAAAGAGAAGTCTGTCTGCACACCTGTATCAGCCCAAGTAACTTCAAAGTCTTGTTGCAAAAGGGAAAAAGAGACTGATGACCCAAAAAGCTGCAAAAAGAGAAGAGCCTTGGATTTCTTGAGTAGACTGCCTATACCCCCACCTGTTAGTCCCATTTGTACATTTGTTTCTCCAGCTGCACAGAAGGCATTTCAGCCACCACGGAGTTGTGGCACCAAATATGAAACACCTATGAAGAAAAAAGAATTGAATTCTCCTCAGATGACTCCACTTAAAAAATTTAACAACATTTCTGCTTTGGAAAGTGATTCGATAGCTGATGAAGAACTTGCACTGATAAATACCCAAGCCCTTTTATCTGGTTCAGCAGGAGGAAATCAACTTACATCTATCAGTGGGTCGACCAGGACTGTTCCCACTAGTCCTAAGGATTATGTTGGACTGAAAAGGCCTTACACTACATCTGTGATCAAAGAACGAGAGAATTCCCCAGCCAGGTCCGAAGAACAGGAGACTAACATGCAGGACACAAGTGCAATAAAAAATATATCCAAGAGACTGCAAAGGCGACAGAAACCAAAATGATAATTAAATTAGTTATTGACTCAACCTTTCCAGTTTGTAAAACATATACAGTTTCAAACTGTACATTGGAATTTGCATAATGAGGAAAGGAAGGAAATAGTTAAAAGTTTATCTGGTATTTGTATATCGCAGCAATGCTCTTTCCCATTTTCTTTATTGGTATATTCTTATTTCAATTATATATCTTAAAATTGTGTAACTGTATATTAACTAATCAAGAAAATCTCTAAATCTTTATGACTGGGTTTGATCACTGTTTAAGTATTACAAATGAAGTAAACACAACTGTTTCTTTTAGATTGTGTCAACTACAGGAAACCAAGTAAAGTTATTTTGACTCACATAATTCTTTTTGGTTTAGTTTCATTTTAGGTTTGTTTTTAAGAGGTAACCCACTATGAACCAGTTTTCCATAATGCACATGTTGGTTCTAATACAGTTTTTTCCTGATCAAAAAAGTCAGGATGAGTGAGATATTACAGTGGTATTTTCTTTCAACCAGTCCTTCATCCTTAAGTCAGCATGACTACAAGAAAAATAGAACCCTCAGTGCACTTCCTTTTTCTGATGCCATTTTGATCTGTAAAATTAAATTATTTATTAAAAGTTGAAATACTTTAAATCAGAAACAGACTTCATTGTGTTAATTTGTTTTTATTTCTTAACAAAATGATCACCTGGACTGCAACTTAAGAGAAAATCTTTCAAATTGGCACTGATTCTCCTTGCTTTTAGTCCTATCACAGGATTCAGCAAGCAGTCCCTTTTAAACCTAGTTTTCTCTAACCACCAAAGCAGATGAGAACCATTCAATTTAAGATGGTATTCTCATTTGTTACTTTAATAGAGGAAAAAGAGAAAGCAGTTCAAACTAGAAGCTAATAGCATAAAGTGTTTTAGTATGCCTTAAATTTATATGCAGTATCATGTTTTTAAATCTCATTATAAACACATCTTAAAGCCAAGAATAAATCCTTTTAAAAAGCAATTTCCTTCCTTCCATAACTGTGACCCATGTTCTTTCTCGCTTCTGAAAATTAACATAATAGTCTGTTCTGCTATTCTTTCTAACTTAAGTGTTCTGCCAGTCTTACTAATGTGATTTAACTTTTTTTCATAAAACAATTTAGTCTTCATATCCTAATCATTTTCCCAATGATCCATATACTAGAACAGGGAATAAAACAAACTAGAGTCTCAGCTGAACAGAAAGAATTATAAAAATTCAGCCTTTTTATTTCTTGAAAAAACTTAAGCTATAACCTCCTTCATTTTTCATTAGCATAAATGCTAATGACTACCCATAATGGAGACATCTAACATACACTTTGCTTTTTATAAACTGTAAATAATATAGCCAAGCTATATAAATAAAATGTGAAGCTTGAGTATATATGGATATTGTGCCCCCAAAAGTGATAATTTAATGATTACAAAGTCAGCAATGTACACTACATGATAAGGGGTAAATGGTAAAAGCGATTTGTGTCACTCAACAAACACTTAATGAGAGCATCTTGTGTATATAAAGCACTCTGCCAACCCTGTGAGTGATGCAAATGTTAATACACAAAACAAGTCAGTGTTCAGTGTTCAAAAATTTTAAAAAATCAGGAGCCATGGGTGTTGAAAGAAAAAATAGGTCATTTCTAGATGGGATAAACAAAGTTGGTGGCATTTTATTAATGATTTTATGCTTCCAAAAAGGCAAATGTATCAGGGAACTATTCTGAGCTCTTTCAGAGTAGGACAAATACAAAGTAGCCCAGTCCAGGCTAGGTGAACCAGAAACCCTAAGCAGAGAGTCTGAAGTAAATCAGTGGGGCTTGAGTTATGATCCTTCAGCTGCTCCTATGGAATTGAGCAAAGGAACTCACATCTGGACTTTCTGACACTTCTCACCTCTACTATCCTAAATGAGTCAAGCCACCCAGACTGACCTAATTCTGCACTGACCTAGGGACCACGTTGACTAGGACTACCCAGGATTATCTAGGGTCTGGAAAACAGGAGTACTGTTAATGTGGATTATCATTATTATTAGATTATTATGTGTTGAGCTTGGATACACAGAATTTAGCCAAACTATACTTGAGATTCATTCAAATTCACTTAATTTTAGCTTGTTGGGCAAACTTTGCTACTCAAAGGAGACATCAATTTTTTTAAATGTTAATGAAAAAATTACAGATCATTGCTGGTAATCATCAAGATGTTGAATAGATTTCAATAGTACTAAATATGGAATATTAAAGTAATACAGTCTTTCTAATGTATAGAGATCAAATAATTTATACACACAAGTAAAATATAAAGTTGCTTTTATCTTTACCTCTGTGTCTCCTAGTCATTAAAGAAGATGGGTAAATTTAGAAAAACTAGTTCTTAATAGGGTAGAATTCTGTGGTATTTATGGTAAATAAGTTTTTTATTTTCTTAAACCCCCCAAAATTAGATTCAATGACAAGTCCATATAAAGCAATACCATATATAATTTTTAATAACCATAAAAGCACCATTATATAGAACACTTAAAATAATGCTTCACAAAACATTAGAAAGAAGTTGTTGGCCAACAAGAAATAAAGCATACATCCTACATGGTCTTATCCGTGGTCTCACACCAAATTAATCTGATTCCAACCTGTTAAAATTTGATTTGGATTCATAAATTCAATATTAATATAAGAATTGTAGTAGAACTTTGTCTTAAAGCCTCACAAAACACTGAGACTGCTCCTCATAAGAGGAGCATGACTTTTCCTGTTTCCATGTGAGGACATCCTGGGATGCTTCATTCCTTGTACGCCCAAAACTTTGGAGCTGCCAACTGATAATACACATTTATAGGAATAATTTTTAAAAATTGATTATTCCTCTTAAAAATTGGTGTTTTATAAAGGCAGGCTTGTTTTATGTACACTGTTAGCTCAACAGCCAAACAGATTTATCCCTGTTATCAAACAGGCTTAACCCTGTTTGATAAAGTGGTAGTTAAAACACAAGATGTGACTTGAAACAACGACACTGATTTTCCTCAGTAGCTTGTATCACTATTAAGATTTTAACATATTTCTAACAGTGACACATTGCTAAAATAAAGGGATAATTTCCCAAAGTGTCTACTTTGAAGGACAATATTCCCTTAGGTGTATACTTCCTAGTGTCTTCATCTTAAAGGAAAATCAGTACCATCATTACAGCCACACAACTCACATTTTTGGATACACAGATGATCAAAAGTAGCAATGCCACTAAAAAATTGTTCCTGCCTATTTCTCCCCCACCTTCCCAACTTTCCTGACGGAGATGAATTTCCTGAAAAAATAGACTGCTTCAGAGAAAGGGCTACTGAAGCTTTTTATTAAAAACAGTTCATTAATGAGCCTATGTGGCTGATTACGTTCTTGGGTATGTTCTCAGGCTTCAGTTTTGAATTAGTTCTTTCCCTAGAGAAAGGACTTTGTTTAATCAAATCGGCAGAATTCCCAGCATCAGACCATGCACATAGGATCACTTTAACAAATGCTTGTTGAAGAGGCATGTAACGACTTCTGCACAGAAACTCTCAGGCTTGACTATTTACACTGGAATTAGAGCTCTGACTACCACTGAACGGAGAATAAATACCAAAAATTGAAGTAAAAACTGATTTAGGAAAATTCGGAATGCCTGTAAGAGAGGCCTCTAATACCCGTGGTGACAACCACCCCTTCTGTTAAAGGAGCTCTCATTAGTGAAGCTGCCATGCACCCTCCGGTTTGGGAACTCTGCGTAGGTATTCCAGTACCCTGCACCGTTGGAAGGAGATGCGTTATTCCTGTCCTGGTTTCTGTTCGCTCTGCTTGGTTTTTCTGCATGCAGCACACTGTAAAAGGTAACATCATGTTCATATCGTTCTTTCATTCGGTGTATTTTCTCTCTTGGGACTCCATGAATGTTTCTTCTACGTGGAAAAAAAAATGCAAATGTTTAGTTAAGGCAGCATATCAAAATGAGTTATATTTTACAAGTATTTGTATTTTACAAGTCCTGTATTATTACACAGATATGCACTCCCTATTCTCAAGATGGAACTCTGACAAAAGCAAAACATCGTGTTAGGCAGTTATCGTTCGGCTCAACTGTTTTTCATGCGGCCCTGCACACCCCCAAGCTACCCTGAGGCTAGCAAAGAGCTAAAACATCAAAAAATGCTGTTTCTGGAAATCTCAATTCTGTGCTTCAAAACATAAGACAGCACCATGAGCTCTTCTTATGTGTTTGCCAATTTGTTATGCATGTATCTGTAATCACTTATGTCAGTCCTAGATAGTTCTAGATCCTTATTAAAACAACATTCTTCAATTCTCACGGACATGAGAATCAATTGGGGATATAGTTTTGAAATGTAATTATCAGAGACTTCAACTAGGAATGGGGTCCATGAACTAGGACTTTTAAAAATATTTATTATTTATTTTTTTGGCTGTGGTGGATCTTTGTGGCCACAGTACAGGGGCTTTCTCTACTAGTGGGGCACAGGCCTCTCACTGCAGTGGCTTCTCTTGTTGCAGAGCACAGGCTCTAGGTGTGTGGCTTCAGGAGCTGTGACATGCGGACTCAGTGGATACAGCTCCCAGACTCAGTAGTTGTGATACACGTGCTTACTGCTCTGCAGCATGTGGGATCCCTCTGGACCAGGGATCAAATCAGCATCCCTTGCATTGCAAGGCAGATTCTCAACCACTGGACCACCAGGGATGCCCCATGAACTAGGAGTTTCACAATCACCTCAGGTGATTCTGACAGAGGTGATTCACACATCCCTTGAGAAACACTATCTGCTTGTAACCATAAGATGAATTAGACTTATTCCTAAAAAGTAAATTCTGACCTCACTGGTTACTTTAAATCATTGACATTACCAAATAGCCCAGATGGGGAATTATCAGAACCCATGCATTCAATCAACAAGTTAGTATTATTTGGACATTGATTGCTTTACAAACTAGAAGCAGCATCTAGACCATAAATGAACCACAGACTGTTCAATATCTGAAGGTCTTTGTTTAGCCTAAGTGCAAAAACACCACTCACAAGTGCAATCCCATGCAGAGGAAAGTGCTTTCAAATGTCCATTAATGAAGAAGCATTTTAGCAGAATGTTAAATATGTCCTTGTTGAGGACCAAGTCCAAGCTAAGATTTAGCATTTAGCATTATATTAGAAAACTGACCCCAAAGTAAAGTCTTTCACATTAATAATTTCAAAGTTATCAATTTCCAAGAATTACCATTTCTGGCCTGAAAACTACCATGTCCATTTCCAGCCTGAAAAGATTCTTTTGTTCGGTCTGAAATACCTGAAAATAGCAGGATACATAATGAGGAGCTAGAAAAACAAAGAAGTACCTTGCTAACTCTTGAACGTTGAATTTCCAGCGAGTGTCAGGTTCTCGGAATATAACTTCATAGTTATTTTCAAGTGCCTGATTTTTCAAAAGTACATAAAACATTGAAGACATGGTATGTATGTTTGGGAATGTTTATGCTGCCATTTAACATTTACTACAAATCTTTTCTAACATTCCTTTTGTTTAACCAGTAATTCAATGCCTCAATTTATGTTAACAAATACAGTTGGTACATACCAAACTTAGCCACTCTCAGATTATATTATGGTTCCAAATGATAAATTTTCAGTAATTCTATCTACTATGTTGGAAAATGACAACCGTTCTTTGTTTTGAACCTTTAAATAGATAGATAGTTGAACTAGTTTTAAATTCCCTGTCCATAGGAATGAGCAATGAACTCCAATGGTTTCCCAAAGTCCCGTACATGTGATTATCGCAGATTCACTTTCGTCAAGTGCGTTGGCCTAGTCCTCACACCTTGCTTTACAAAGTGAGAGTACCAGAGGCACAGAGCTTGGGAAATAAAAATGATTTCCACATACTTCACATATTCTTCCCTCCAAAAAGTAGCTCTCCCATCCATGCCACATAGTTTGGCTCAATTCACCATGCTATATTTCCTTGAGTTTAGAAAATGATTATCATTTCCATGGAAACATCAAATGTTCTTTGCATTGCCTTACTACTACTTACTTTTATCTCAAATTGAACTTTCTGTTATGACTACTGTTTGTTGTGTTATAAAATACAGAATAAAATGGGCTAAGTAAGGGGATTTCCTCTTCATTCTTTAGATGGACACTTCTAATTTCATAAGGATATCAAATATCATACATGGAAACTATCTAGTTTCTGTGTCTTAGTAGTAGCTGTGGATGGCTGGGAAAGATTGTGCATGTCTAGAAATTAGAAAATAAAAAGTAAAATGACTTTCCTTAAGCCACTCTCAGTTAAGCTCTGCCTCTTGGTTCTGAGCTGTGCCTTAATTAACCTGACTCTTCACATCCCTGTCCATTTTTCTCCTAAGTGGATGTTCGATCCATGAACTGAAGTAACCACAAAGTTGATGCTCATTCTTTCCTACATTCAGCAAAGTCCCACAGTCTGGGCCTAAGTAAAACTGATGAAAGTATCTAGACAAAAGCACACCTCTATGTAAGCTACTCTGCCCAAAATATTAAAAAAGGCTTAAAAACAGGCTGCCATGAGTCCAGTTTTAGAGAGATTCACTTTAAAATTAGCCAAGTAGGGAGAACACTCAGCTGTCTTCTTCCTCTCCCTGTATGTTTGTGGATCTTTTCTCCTTAATACACACAGTAAGGAATGAAAACATATTAGCACAAAAGATGACATCTGTCTGAAAAATAGATCAGACATACTTCATAAATAAAGAAAAATGTACACATTGCTTCATTCATCTGACTGTCCTGACAGTAGACGGCTGAACTGTTACCTTATACGTGCATTTATATTTGTATTCTAATATCTTAAGAGGGTTACAGTGTTACTCCTGAATCTGTGTTTAAACTAAGAAATTCATTGCCCTGGAACTCCCATGCAGCAGCAGCACCCATAGTCCTGAAGTCCCCAGCGTGGCAAAGACAGAACTGTCCTATGGACATCATCTCCAGCTCCACTGGAGGCATCACCTAGTCCAACACTTCTCAGCAGGTTTCAGCAGATGCTCCTATGTATGCCTTCCCTTAGGAAAACAACCAAGATAGAATGCTGTCAAGAATTCAGACCAAGGGCTATTTTTGAAATGTACCCTGAGGTAGTATTAGCATCTCAGCAAATTTCAGCCACTGAACGGCAGAGAAACGCTAAAATAAAACCTCTTTACCTGATCCCTGGGAGAACTACTAGTAATGAATATGAGATCATTAAGACCAAAAAAAGAAGAAAGAACAAATGTTTCAACTTTCTCACAAAATGTCCAGAACTGAAAATTCAGAATGATACTTCTTCCTACCATGACTGCATAGGGCTTCATTTCCCAGGCGTGGAGGTTGGTATTATCAATAATAATGGGGGATATGCCATTCCTCATTGCTTTTCTTGCTGCAACACAATGTTATATAACAGTGAACAACATGCAACAATCACAGAAGGGCGAGTGTACTCCATATTTTGTTATTTTTATTACAGGATGTCCTCATTACACAACTTTAATACCACCTACTTCAGAACCCATTATCAAAAATTTTCTTTTTCCTGGAATCTAGGGAGGTTACACTCTGGCATTCTGTTTGAGGGGAAAACATGGCAGAACTTTAGATTAAGCTCCTTCCATAAATTTTTTTCATTTTGCAGGAGCTACAATCTATGTGCACAAGAGGATTTCCCAGGAGCTTGGAAAGGAATCTGTCACCTCTTTTCTGGTTCCACTCATGAGCTTCCTCCAGGAAGTCAGGATTGAATTCATAGGCACCATCTTCCCTGAAGAAAAAATCATCCGTGCTGAAAATCAGGGCTCTGGGAAAGTCGTGTTGCAATTGTCTGGAGAGTGGGGAAACAAAGATTATTTTATGACCATGCATTTTCATACTATAAATCATTTCCTTCCATCTCTAACATTTAGTAGTTTACACTTGTGAGACCACCAGGTTTGAGTTGTTGAAATTCATTTTAAAAAGAGAGATTCTCTCTAGAAGGTATCACTCCTTCATAGGGGTAAGGAGAGGGCTGAGAGGGGACTGGTGTGTTGCCCAACTCTTTAACAAGTGCTGTCACCACCGCGCTGATGTCTGCAGCTACCAGAACTGATTCTAGATGAAACCCTGGAGGCTTCGCTGCAGGGGTGACAAGAGTGGGCACAGCCCTCACTGACGTTCCTCTGTGACGCACCATTGCCCAAGGACCCCTGCTGCAGCCCCTTCCTGCACCCCCTTACCTGTCCTGGGTCCCCTCGCCTTGGAGCTCTATTCTCCATAAGGACCCATGTGAGACACTGGTTCTTGCTGAGGTATGAAATGTAGATAAAAGTGATGTGTGTGCTACCCCTAACAGGTAACATTTTAGCAGTGACCTAAACCAAATTCTAAAACCAGCAGAAGATGCAGATCCAACATTCCCTAGGCGTTCCTAAACTTGTATCACTCTCTCTGAATATGAAAATGTCACACACAGAAAAAAAGAAAAGGCATCATGGAGTCCCCCCTTTAAAGCAGGGGGAAAAAAAAAGCATATGAAGTTTTGCACAAAATAACTTCAAAGAGAAGATATTTCCACATGAAATCCTTATTCAGACTTCTTTGGGGGAGAAGATGGCTATTGTGCTAGACAGTAACAAAGTAAATCTCTGAGCCTCCTTTCCTCACCTATAAAAATGGAGGATAACAGCACCCATCTTGCTAAGTGAAGATGACTACCTGATAACCTGGGGAAGTGCCTCGCACAGTGCCTGACACAATGAGCACACGATTCTCTCCCTTCTCCCTGTGTTGCTCCCCAGCGTAATTCTAACTATAAACAAATTCACCAGTCAGATACAGTCCATGACAAAATGGCCGTGCTCAGAATAAAAAGATATTTAAAAGTTGGAGGAAGGACTTCCCTGGTGATCCAGTGGCTAAGAATTTACCAATGCAAGGGATGTGGGTTTGATTCCTGGTCCAGGAAGATTCCACATGCTGCAGAGCAACTAAGCCTGTGCACCACAACTGCTGAGCCAGCATGCCTAGAGCCCATGCTCTGCAACAAGAAGCCACTGCAATGAGAAGTCCGCACACCACAACTAGAGAGTAGCCCCTGATTGCCACAACTAGACAAAAGCCCACACAGCAAAGCAGACCCAGCGCAGCCAAAAATAATTAAGATTTTTTTAAAAAAGGGGGGGGGGAGGAAATGTTGGAACATAACAAGAGCAGGAAATATAAAAAGAAAACAGAACTATTCAGCTCTGTTTGTTCTTCTCCATCAAGAAGAATTCTAATCAGGAAAGAACATAAGGCATTGAAACCACAGATAATGAGTAAAGCACCTAAGCTGCTTGAAACACTTAGGTTCAGTTCCTGCCATTCCACTAGTGCCATGCGGACTCTCTAACCTTCTGTGTTCCTGACTGAAAACTTGTATAATATCATGACCTAGTAAACAGAGCTTCTAGTAAGGATGGAATGAGGTGAGGTATGGGAAAACATTTTTCAAGAGGTAAGGTACTTTACAAACACAAGGTACTGTTATTTTATTAATAATAACAAATGAAGTCAAATTTTCCAACCAAAACTCTTTACATGCCATCGTAGTAAAAAGTGCATTGGAGTGTGTACATACTAGGAGGGGTGGCAAAGAAAATGTGGCCATTTTAAATACACCACAGATACAGAAACAGACATGAAAGGCAAGTATAAAGATCTGATAAAACGGATTCGCATAGTTTCTTTGTAAATGTCTTTTGACTGTAAAGATACTCAAACTGAAAAGCTCAAATCAGATATCCAAATGTTAACCTCCAGGGCAAACAGTTATTATAAAGACACCTTAGAAGAAAATCTAAGGGCAACACTAACTGCATTTTCAGGTGTGCATATTTTATATCTGTAAATGCTTTACAGTTTTTTAATTATTTTCATCAGTATTATCTAGTCTAAACATGAAAGCTTCAATAAGAGTTTAAATAATATTGTGTAACTTGTTTTCCTTATCTTTTGTGTACTAAGTTAAGCAACTCTGGATATTAGTTCCAAAACTTCTTAAATATCCCTTCTAAATCTGGCTTCGTTTTCCTATTAAGTCTGCCACTTATAGGTTTGGTTTTGTCATTTTCAGAATGGAGTTTTTCTTTTCATAGACATAGCTTTATCTCCTCTTTATGGTTTATATTATCTACTACAAGTTAATACTCTAATTTTTCATTTTAAAAAAAAAAAAAAACCTTTTAAGGCATGGGTTCAATTCACATTTTATTTGAATTCTATTCCCTTCTAAAAAACAAAAAAGAAAACACAGCAAAGAAAGTATCACCTTGTTTGCAAAATTTTGCCTTAGAGTAAAAGTTAAATTGTTCAGGACCACTATGGAGCTGAACCACCTGCTCATCATTTCCCAAGACACATGTGACTATAGCCTATATGGTCCTCCTAACAAACAGGCAGGCAAAAATAGGACCATTTTTCACCTTTACAACTCTAATGGAATTGGGGGACTGGAGAAGATGAAAGAATTGACTTTTTGATCTTACTAAATAATCGTTCCTTCAAAACTTGTTTTTGCTTCACCTGAATGTTAAATCAGCACTGGCAGTCGTGGTGCATTTTGAATACACAAGACTTAAAAGCTCTCCCACCTAAATGAAGAACTGGTGAACTAAGCAATCCTAAGAGTCTCAAACTTCAGTGGAAGCAATAAATACCATTCCGTCAGCTTCAGAAGTGACGAGCATAATGCCCCAGCTCTAGCTTCCTTTATGGTGGTCAGGAGCCTCATGCATTAGGGAAAGTGAGAGAATGAAAAAAAAAGGGGAAAAAAAAAAAGACAATTACATCCACATAATTTTCACCTCTGCAGTGCCCCCCAAACTCACCTGAAACTACTACTATGAGAGTAACTTAGGTTCTAATCTTGATTTCATAGCATCACTCTTTTGTGTAATTCTTTTGTTTAATAATAGAGAACCATTTGAATATATTTAGATATCTATTAGTCACTCACCCACTCATTGATAAAGTCCAACATTAGTATGTAACTTTGAGTTGTACCCCTTATTATTGGAATTTTCCAACATGCAAAATAAAATAACATAATTATTCCCCATATAACCATGGTCCAGCTTTAACAATTATCGTTATATGGCCAGTTTTGTTTCATCTGCTTCATACTTCATTCCACCAAATATCTTTTCAGTGTTCAAATTTCCCTGATTGTCTCATAAATATATTCCTACAATTGGTTTGTTTGACTCAAGAGCTAAACAAGATCCATACTTTGCATTTGGTCCCCACATTCCTCAAGTCTCATTTATTCCATGTTTTTCCCTCTTTTTATTTCCACCTAAACCTTCCCTCCACAATCTTTTATATTTAGAAAATGTTCAAACCTATAAAAATAAGTTGAAAGAATACTATGAACACTCTTTACCCTCCATTGTTAACATTTTTGTTAACAATATTGTTAACATCTTGCCTCATTTATTTTACTTCTCTCACATGTGTATTTTTGATGTGCCATTTAAAAATAAGTTGCAGACATCATGATACTTTGTTCCTAAATGCTTTATCAAGTATCTTCTATAAATAACATTATCCTAAATAATCACGTCACAACTTAAAAATGGAATTATAAATTATAAATGTTATAAATATATACTATACATAAATTATATACTAATTTATGTTACAATTTTATATTACAGCTATTTATAATGCATGCAATGCTCAGTTGCTCAGTTGTGTCCAACTCTTTCTGACCCCATGGATTGTAGCCCACCATGCTCCTCTGTTCATGGGATTTCCCAGGCAAGAACACTGGAGTGGGCAGCCATTCCATTCTCCAGGGGATCTTCCCGAGCCAGTGATCGAACCTGGATCTCCTGCATTGCAAGTGGATTCTTTATCTCTGAGCCACCAGGGAAGCCCTTAGCTATTTATAATAGCCAATGTAAAAAAAAAAAAAAAAATAGCCAATGTCAATAGATTTTCTAATTTAAAATTTCCTTCACGGTACCAATATCTTCACAGATTCAAGTACAGCATTTAGCTATTAACACCTCTTTAGTACCACTTAATCTAGTCTTCATGCCTTCTCTGGTTTCCCTTTTTTTTAAAAAAAAACAATTACTTTTAATTGAAGGATAATTGCTTTACAATATTGTGTTGGTTCCTGCCATACATCAACATGAATCAGCCATAGGTATGTATTTGCCCCCTCTCTCTTGAACCTCCCTCCCTGCTTTCCCTTTTTGAAGAGTCTAGTCAGTTGGTTTGAGAATGCCCCACATTCTGGATTAGCCTGGTTATTTCCTCATAATTAGATCCAGATTGAACATTTTGGAAGGAAAATACAGAGGTGATGTTTGCATACCTGACTGCACGTGATGACCATCTGTACCATCCTGCTAAGTTTATCACTTGGCTAACAGGTAGCATCAGCTAGCATTGCTTCCCTTGTGATACTACATCATGTTGGAGCTGGGGGGGGTTGATGTAACAAGAGGCCCCGTGTAACATCCTATTCCCCAACAACCTTTCCCTCAATGAGCTTTATATTCATTGCTGATCACTGCCAAATGAGTTATTACACTGGGAATAGCAGAATACTGATTACTTCGTGTAATTTCTTCTGTATTTACTAGGTGGCATTGTCTAGTAAAGAAGAGCACTCTTTCCCTTTCCCCTTTTAATAATGCTTACCATCGTCTTTCTTTATGATGCTCAAATTGTCCCAAATTTGCCCAGCAGGTGCCCCCTCAAGCTGGCTCCTGTGTCTTGGTCTACACCAGCCTTAAAAATACTACTTTTCCCTTCTAGTTAGCAAAGTAACACATATTCAAGGCAAAATATTTTGGAAGAGAAAACTGCAAAACAGGAGAGGTTCCTATATTCCTCAACCTAAAAATACTAATATTTTGATTGTCTTTCCAGGAGACAGAATTTTTTTTCTCATCTGATATTTTGTTCCATAAAAACAGAAACATAATGCAGAGATTATCAACTTCTTTTCACCAAATTTATTTCCACAGCAACTATTTCCCACCTTATGAAGTATGATTCTGTGCCATTATTTTTTTCTTTTTTAAAAATTAATTTATTTATTTTAATTGGAAGCTAATTACTTTACAATATTGTAGTGGGTTTTGCCATACATTGACATGAGTCAGCCATGGGTGTACATGTATCCCCCATCCTGAATCCCCCTCCCACCACCCTCCCCATCCCATCCCTCAGGGTCGTATCAGTGCAGCAGCCCTGAGCGTCCTGCCTCATGCATCGAACCTGGACTGGCGATCAGTTTCACATATGGGAATATACATGTTTCAATGCCATTCTCTCAAATCATCCCACCCTCGCCTTCTCCCAGAGTCCAAAAGTCTGTTCTTTACACCTCGGTCTCTTTTGCTGTCTTGCATATAGGGTCATCGTTACCATCTTTCTAAATTCCATATATATATGTGTTAATATACTGTATTGGTGTTTTTCTTTCTGACTTACTTCACTCTGTATAATAAGCTCCAGTTTCATCCACCTCATTAGAACTGATTCAAATGTGTTCTTTCTAATAGCTGAGAAATATTCCATTGTGTATATGTACCACAGCTTTCTTATCTATTCATCTGCCGATGGACATATAAGTCACTTCCAGGTCCTAGCTATTGTAAACAGTGCTGTGATGAACATTGGGGTACATGGATCTCTTTCAGTTCTGGTCTCCTCAGTATGTATGACCAGCAGTGGAATTGCTGGGTCATATTATGCCATTATTTTTGATGAGTTATTCATATGGATGAACCATAATTTACTTAACCAATATTCTGTGGTCAGGTATTTAGTCTGTCCCCAATTTCTTTGATTCTCAGCAAGTTTAAGTATTTTTTCTTATGTGTGCTGCTCATTTAGAGATATTCTTTTGTGAACTGCATTTTCATTTTCATGTCCTGTGGTTGTTGATAAAACCTCCTTATTGGGAGGTTTATGGCTAAATGAATTGGTAAAATCTTTATTAAGTACCTCAATTTCTTTTTAATTTTGTTTATAATGAACTCTAACATACAAGTCTCAATTAATAGAATTTTCCTTTAGTCACATGAACTCATCTTTTATGTTCTACTTTCTGTCTTTGATAATACATTTACAATAGTCTTTCCCAACCCAAGATTATGTAAATATTCATCTATGTTCTCTTATATTTCACTCTTGAATCCATCTAAAATTTCAGCTTTTATGTGGTTAAAACAGAATGAAAATGGATCCCTATCTCAAGCCATTCACAAAAACCTGAAATGGATTAAAGACTTAAATGTAAGACCTGAAGCATTTAACTCCTAGAAGAAAGCATAGGGGAAAATCTCCTTGACACTGGTCCTGGCAATCAGTTTTTAGGTATTACATCAAAGCACAAGCCACAAAAGCAAAAAGTAGTAAAAGAGGCTACATCAAACTGAAAAGCTTCTACACAGCAAAGGAAACAATCAACAAAATAAAAAGGCAATCTACCAAATGGCATCACCAACTTGAAGGACATGAGTTTGAGTAAGCTCGGGAGTTGGTTATTGGACAGGGAAGCCTGGCATGCTACAGTCCATGGAGTCGCAAGGCATCAGACACAACTGAGCAACTGAACTGGTCAAATAGAAAAAAATATTTCCAAATCATATATCTGATATGGGATTAATAACTGAAATATGTAAATAACTCATACAACTCATTAACAAAAATAAAAAATCCAGTTAAAAAAAGAGCAGAGGATCTGAATAGACATTTTTCCCAAGAAGACATACAAATGGCACACAGGTACATAAAAAGGTGTTCAACAGTGCTAATCATTAAGGAAATGCAAGTCAAAATCCAAATGAACTATCACCTCATACCTGATTAAATGGCTATCATCAGCAAGACAAGAAATAAAAAGTGTTGATGAGGATGTGGAGAAAAGGAAACCTTTGTGCACAGTTAAAAGGAAAGTAAATTATTGCAGCCTCTGTGGAAAACAGAATGGAGGTTTCTCAACAAATTAAAAATAGAACTACCGTAAGATCCAGTAATCCCACTTCTGGTTTACACCCAAAGGAAATGAAAACAGGATCTTCAAGTTATCTGTATACTCCCCATGTTTACTAAAGCAGTATTCAGAATAGCCAAATATGAAAACAAGTATTTGTCAGTGGGTAAATGGATAAATGTGGTAAATACATGCAATGGGATATTTTTTAGCCAGGACAAAGAAGGAAATCCTTCCATTTGTGATAATATCAATGAACTTTAAGGTCATTATGTTAAGTGAAATAAATCAGACAAAGACAAATGCTATATGAGCTCACTTATATGTGGAATCTAAAAAAGTCAAACTCATAGAAACAGGGTACAGTGATGGTTTCCAGGGGCTGAGGGTGTGGGAAATGTCGGTCAAAGGATACAAACTTCCAAGTAAAAGATGACTAAGTTCTGGAGATCTAATGCACAGCATGGTGGTTACTGCTAATTCTGTATTATGCACCAGAAAGCTGCTGAGTAGATCTTAATATGTTCTCATCACAGAAAAGAAATGGTGATTATGTGACACAATGGAGGTGTTAACCAAGACTACAGAAGTAACCATTTTTCAACACAGGAAGGTATCAAATCAATACACTATATACGTTAAATTTACATAATGTGTCAGTTACACCTCAATAAAGCTGGGGGAAGAAAAAAAGGCAAGTGAGTGGCACACATGGATTAAAACCCAGGTTTCTGGCCTCAGAGCTTTACACTAAACCACTGTAACTGAGTGCTTTTAAAATGAACCACAGTTATCTTCTTTCTCTAGTGACACTGAGGTTGTCTGCAATTTTCTGTACCATAAACAAAATTTTCAGTGAACATCACTGTGCCAATCTCCTTGTGAATATGTAGAACATCTCCTGAGGGTATAGCCTCAAGTGGAATAGAAATGGAAACATTTGTTTTTTTTGAAACTGTAGAGCAGGTATTATTTAAAATTTCCTTCTTTCTTTCAGAAAAAAAAAATTTTTTTCCCGGACAGAATATATGTTCCATGAAGGCAGGGATTTTTGTCTTTTTTGTTCGATGCTCTATTTTACATGAGACATAATAGATATTTGGTAAGTGTATGAGTGGTTCTTAAATATCAGGTTCTGTTGCCTTAATTATGCAAACGTTGTATAGGGTGAAAAGAATCTGTGAGAATTTCTATTTACTCTTTATGTGTTGAGAATTTTACCAGAACCTAAGGTTTATCCCCAAAGAAGACTGGGAAAGAGGATTCTTCCTAGACTCCAGTACTTCCTCTAGATGTTACTGGTATCCTCCTCAAAGACTTTAAGCTGGGAGGCAGGAAACAGGCTCAGCAAGTTGGCAACCTGAGGAGAACGGGGAGGGAGCCATAGCTGTAAAAAGCTTGGGCCTGGTGTGGCTGATCTTTTCGCTGCTGCCAACTGCACCGCCAAGGCTGAGCCTTGCCCTTGGGCAGATGGAGCTCAGCCATCACCAGCTTCATGGACCTGCCAAGCCACAGGCCTGGGCTCTGTGGCTAAGGGCACCCCAGTGAATAGTTCCCAGGCCATCCTACTGCTCACTCTCGCCCTCACACCTCCAAAGCAGGGCATGTTCATGAGATTCCAAACCAGACTCCCAGTTAGCCCTCATGTGCCACAGTGGCTCCACTGCAGTTTCCAGCAGAAATTCCTTTCAGTGTCTTGTGTGTGAACAGCAACTTTCCAGAAAATTCAGCGATGCCACAGGTTTCTCCTGTGTTTAATGCTTTGCTGGTCAACTCAATCATGCTGAGAAGAGAAGGAATCACATAATAACATGTGAGTTCCTTACCCTGACAGTTGAAATACAGATAAACTAAGCTTTTTTAATAGGGTCTTGACGAGTGTTTTTCATTACACAACAGATTGAAATCAACCTCATTACACTTTGATCAGGTCACTCTCACTAGCCTCTTCCTTTGGTGCAAAAGAAAAAGGTCTGATTAGAAATAAGGAGAATTTATCCCTATAGCCTTGATCAAGATATATAACTTCTTGAAATAATGCCATTTGCAGCAATATGGACAGACCTAAAGATTATCATACTAAATAAAGTCAGAAAGAGAAACACAAATACCAAATGATATCATTTATATGTAGAATCTAAAATAACAATACAAATCAACATAATCTATGAAAAAAAACCAGATTCACAGATATAGAGAACAGACCTGTGGTTACCAAAGGGGAAAGGGGAGGGGAGGGAAGGAATGGGAGTTTGGAATTGGCAGAGGCAATTATGTGTAGGATGGATAAACAACAAGGTCCTACACAGAGAACTACATTCAATATTCTGTGACAAACCATAATGGAAAATAATGTGAAAAAGAATATATAAATATATATATGAGTCACTTTGCTGTACAGAAAAAATTAACACAACATTGCAAATTAACTATACTTCAATAAAATTTTTTAAAAAGATATATAACTTCTTACGAGTTTAGTGTCTTCAGCTTGGACTAGATGAACTCTGTAAGAACTTCCTGATCATTTCCTGAAATTTTCCTACGAAAATATTCTTCCCCTTTCGTTTCTTTCTCTATTTCTACTGCTTCTCTAATCATAACCACACCTGTGACATTACATTGCCCCAATTCAGTAGGATCTTCTTCCCATACCCCGATAGCTCAAGGACTATAGTGGTTGTGATTCTCCTTTGTTACCTTTCTAGTGAATGACTGTGAACATAAACACTGCACTGTGTGTTCTTACTCTCCGTGAACACAGGTAGCATATATAGTCCTCTTTCTTCCCAATCTTCAGAGAGAGGCACTGCAAGGACTCTCAGCACTGGGGAGAAGAGATTCAGGAACCACCTTAGGAAAAAAAAATCACTAAAAATATAAAAAGTCAGTAGGTTCTCCAAGTAGACCTGAGTAGCTAAAAATCTGAGATGTCGCCTGCCTGATGCTCTAATTTTCATCCACACAGACCTGGACTAATACAAACTCTCTATTTTGACCTTGCTTTTACTTATGAGAGCCCTAGCCTCATAATTAAAAACACCATGGTCCAGAGCACTGTGAAGCGAGTATGCTCTGGGGTCTAATTACTCACTACTTAGTTAACCTAACTAATCCCCTCTTCCCACTGCTTCTCATATTTTTTTTAAACTGCATTTGGTTATAAAGTGTACCTTCGTCCCCATCTCTGTTCTATCATTGCATCACATCAGGAAAGCATCCTTTCACCTCCTTGGATAGCTCTGGTGCCAAGAAATAATGAAAACGTATTTCTCTTGATCGAAAATTCCAAGTCGTCCAGACATATGAATAAGGAGAAAAGCAGCTGTCAGTGAGCATCCTTTGAGCCTACTGAATCCATATAACAAACCATTTTTGATGGTGCCAAAACAAACTAGCACATTGCAAAGGATGTGTGTCCTAAAGCATGGTCCCCAGGCTTTGCTTTGACTCATACTTAAAGATTTAAAAAAAAAAAAAAAATGCAGGAACTGACTTAAGGTTGAGAACTTCTAATTTTTTAAACAAGACCATTAAAAAGAAAAAAAAAAAAAGATTACCCTAAACTATTGCCATTTCAAAAGGACATTTTAATCATATAGTCATGTAAGGCAATATTATTCAGTCATGAAGTAATGAGATTCTGACACATGCTATAACATAGACAAACCCTGAAAACATTAAGCTAAGTGAAATAAGCCATACACAAAAGGACAAATACCATATGATTCCCCTTTCATAAGGTATCTAGAGTAGTCAAATACAGAAACAGAAAACAGATCAGAGGTAGGTAACCAGGAGCTGAGGGGAGGGGAGAGGTATTGCTTAATGGGTACAGAGTTTCTGTTTGTGGTGATAAAATTTATAAAAGACAGTGGTGATGACAGCATATCACGTAATTAATAGCACTGAATCGGACACTTAAAAATAGTTAAAATGTCCTCAAAGGGGGGACATTACACACACACACAGAAGAAAGCACAGAAGTAAACAGAAGTCCACAGATGTTTTCACTGAAGTCAGAGGAAAGAACAGGTGCAGATCCAAATGAGTATGTATCAGTTCAGCTGTGGAAACAAATAGTTCTGGATCACCTGCTGAGGGTAAAAGGGTCTTGGAATTGGAATTCTATTTCTTCTCTCAATCCTATACTTTTTAGCCAGCTTTTCTCCATGGTCTGGCCCTGGGGTTACCTAACCAACACACTCAATATGAACAATTCACTGCAATCAAGCCCTGCTCCTCGTGAGCCTAGAACACTCAGGTCTTTCCCATTTCCATCTTCTTATGTACGATTCTAATCCTTTTCCTTGGCTTTCTGGTTTTCAGACATCCTCCTGGTCTTCAAGGCCAGCTTGAGAACCACCTCCACATGGAGGAGACTAGCTCTTCCCTAATTGTCTTATCTTCCTAATAACCAGCCTCAGTGACTCCACTGGCCTTGACCACCACCAGCACAGAAGAGGCTATTTCCCATGAGACTTTACTTACCCACAGCAGTGTGCTGGTTACTATCTTCCATTTGTTAGTCTTGTGTAGGCTCCTTCTCTCAACCTTACAGTATATATACCTTACTGTGCTTAGTCACTTAGTCGTATCCAATTCTTTGAGACACCATGGACTGCAGCCCACCAGGCTCCTCTGTCCATGGGGATTCACCAGGCAAGAACACTGGAGTGGGTTGCCAAGCCCTCCTCCAGAAGATCTTCCCAACCCTGGATTGAACCCAGGTCGCATTTCTGGCAGATTCTTTACCATCTGAGGTGTTAATAGTCTTATCAGTACTTAGGAAATACTGCTATTGTTGACTATCAAATAATTAACAATAGTTGGTATTTATGTAGCCCACACATTCTACAATGCTTTCACATTCATAATCACAGGATCATTGTTTACCACAATATCTTAAATCCCCACAATAAACTAACGAAAGGAATATTAGCTCCATTTTAATGAAAAAGAACCTGAGGTATTCAATCAAATGATCTATACTATACTAGTTCATAGGCTAATAAAATGTAATAAAATAGTTCATAATTAAACAATTAATAGCCCTGAATAATTAAAATCAGTCTTCTTACAGATTAAAAAAACTTCCTGGTATGTCCAAGACAAGAATAACCCTAGGGAAGCCCTTTATATAAAAAATTACTTATTTACTTGGTTTTTTAATAAATGCTTCATCATACAACCTATGTCTATCGAGCAAAGTTATTGAATAAAACTATTTTCAGCTAACTTAAAAAGTTATTTTCACCTTTAAAAAGTTTACAAACAATATGTACTTGTCATGGAAAAACTGAGAAAGTCAGGGGCAAAAGTCTGTATTCTATCCACTGCCTAAAATCAACAACTATAAATACCTATCTTTCTACATATTTCTTAAAACAGAAAATGGAATTTTTGTGTATATTAGAACATAGATGTCAAACGTACATCCATGTTTTCATTAATGACACGTGACTTATAAGCCAATCCTCTATTTTGTACACTTAAGTTGGCTCACATTTTTTTCTAGAACATCAAAACTTTGTGCTGAACATCTCTCTAATCTCATGCACTTGTCCAGTGATTGCCTTAGGATGAATTCCTGGAAGTAGAGTTTACAGACCAATGACAATAACCTATTTTTGAAATGCTTTTTAAATGAAATAGAGGTGATAAAACACATAGAGCAGAGAAGCTAATTTTTTAGTACTCTGATGTACTTAAAATTTTTAAGGCAGAGAAAAACTTCAACTGTTTTTTAACATGCCCAAAGAATTTAAATAATGTTTTCCACATTCCAGTCCCTGCAAAGTGTGAAAACATACAGATGAAAAGCACAGAAATCTAACATGGATTTGGGAGACCAGACAGAGCCTAATTTCAAAAGCATTTTTATTTTTTTAATCAAATGAGAAATGAAAGTAGAAAAAAAGATGAACCTGCATTTGTAAAAACAGATCTCCTCCCATTTTTTTTTAAGTTTTATTTTTCTGATTCAAGAAATACATGCTCATTATAGAAAATTTGGAATATACATAGAATAATAAAAATATGAATTTCCCAGAATCCAACAATACATATGATAGCCTTACAGTTTTTACTACTTTCTTACCTACATGTATTTTTTTAAAACAATTTGCAATCCTCCTTCTCTCCCCACAAATGGCCTGTGACATCCCGTATCCTCACTGAAGGCCTCTTTCCTTGCTGAGCTGTGGCTTGTATCCTTGCCTGCTCTCCTGATTTCCATGTAAATGCACAAACCAGGGACATTCCTGGGACAGTAGCTAAGACTCATCGTTCCCAATGCAGAGGACCCAGGTTCGATACCTGGTCAGGGAACTAGATCCCACATACTACAACTAAAAAAGATCCCCCATGCTAAAACAAATAAATGTTTTTTTAAAAATTTTAAAAAAAAAATGCACAACCCACCCCAAAGCAGAGCCAAAGTTCTGTATTCTCAGAATTGCCCATGTCCAGCCTATCAAGAGAACTCACAACGTCGGCTCCCAGCTGCCTCCTTCACTTCAAAGTCAGGCTTCTCCCCAGGAACACCATGAAGATGATCTCAGCTGGTCAACATCTTCAGCAGAAATGAATGCCTCTTAAAATGTATATGGCGGTTTAAGGTTTAACAAGTTCTCTCACACAGATGTAATCCTCACAGGAGTCCTCTGAAGTAGGCAGAGCATATTTCCCTGTTTAACAGGGAAGGAAACTGAGGAGTTGAGATTACAGCCATTCCATGGCAGAGCTTAGATTTGAAGCCATAAATTAGGACTTCCCTAGTGGCCCAGTAGTTAAGATTCTGCACCTCCAACGCAGAGGCACAGGCCCGATCCCTGTTTCAGGAACTAAGATCCCATGAACCACTGAGTGTGGCCAAAAAAAAAGAAAAGCCATAAATTGACTCAAAGTTCAGAGCTCTTTACCTAGCCATTATTAACAAAACACTTTTAAGTCTTACAATTAGAAATTAAGAGCTAGAAAGATCTTCAGTAAATCATCTAACCTAATCCCTGTCTTACTATTCACTTATAAGGAAAGTAAAGAAAAGCTAGGTGACTGTCCAAAGTCACCAACTGCCTTGTGACAATGAGGATCTAAAGGCACACTCTTCAGCCTTCCAGACCAGTGCTCATGGCAGCCATCCCTAGAGAGAGATTCTTTAATAAGTTGTTCTCTTATCCAGTGTCTTCCGCTTAGCCAAAGTCAACCAGGAATTAAAATCTTAAAAGCGTAGATGTCAGAGCCAGAAGGGACCTTAAGATAAACCAGGCCAACGCACTAGCTTTGGAGATGAAGAAAGTGAGACCCAAAACCCACCGCTTCTGCTGTTCAATTCTGTGCGCCCAGCGCTCACAGTATTACTCCCCTCTGGGTAGCTCTAAACAAAATCTGGCCAAAGACGTTTATTCACTTCTTGGACACAGTGTGTGAGAGGCCACAGGTCAGCAAGGCCAAAGAAAAACTGAACAGGGTTTGACTGCAGGAGGTATTTGGTTGGTAAGAGATGTACCCACCATGGCTGTATCATAAAATAACCACGTTCTGCTAGGTTCCAGGAAGGCTTCCCCATTCTCCACTCATACAGAGAGAAGACCTATTGAAATGTGTGTGGTTCTTAGAAAAGGGTACCAGTGGCCATTTGGAAGTCACTTGTCCCTTGAATCTGTGAAAACGCAGCAATAAGGTTTTGCTAAAAGCAAATCAGCCAGGAATCCTAACTGGCAGCACATCCCCAGGGCTCTCATCTTTCCCTGACCCTAAAGGACCCAGCCCTTCCTCCCATGTTCTTTGTGTACCATTCAAATCCGCTTCTGACTGTACGCTGCCACCTGGATTCTTCTTCTAAGGTTCCACAGTTCCACAGCCAGCCCCCGTGATTCTACAGCTAGCTAGCCTTATGTCTCTGGTGAGGTGGAAAGCTCTTTGAGGGCCAGGGACCACTTCGACTGAACACATACTACTGCCAGGCACCGTGCTTTTGCAGGATAAGATATGGCCCCCACCTTCAAGAAACTTCCAGGATAAACAAAACCATGTGCAGCACTGAGCAAAGCCCAAGGTGTAAACAGGAAGCGGAGGAGCCCAGAGGACGAGGATAACAGACGAGAGTCTTAAAGCGCTGTTGGAATCGGTTAGGCAAAGGGCAGCGGAGGGCAAGCCAGGCAAAGGCAAACCAAGCGGGCGGGCCAGCGTCAGCAAAGCCAAGGAGAGAAACAGTTCAACGCTGCAGAGTGGTGGGAGTTGAGGCTGGAGCTGCAGGCCTAGCAAGGTGGCCAAGGCAACAAGCCCGTGTCATTCAGGCTGACCCGGTACGGGGCCGCTGACGCAATTCGCGGGTAAACTAATTTGGGCGCCTTGGGCACAGTTGAAAGGCTGTGTAGGTGACGGCCTGCGAGGCCACGCGACCCCCTCCCCGGGGCACCTGTGCGCCTTCGCAGTCGCCAAAGGACACGCGGGGCTGCCTCCACCCGCCAGATATTCTACAGATCGCGCGCCCTGGCCCGGCCCCGACCCCGGGCCCCCGAGCGTCTCCGCTCCGGTTTAAAACGCCTGTTGACGCACTGTGGCGGGTGCCTGCGCGCCAGCGGGCGGCCCGGCGGTCTCCTCTGCAGTCGCCATCGGGCTTTCCCGAAGAGGGCTGCCCTTGGGCCCCCGACCCTAGGCTGTGAGAGTGGGGGTGAAGGCGTCCAGCCCCGCTGGCGGGGTCCGCGCGGGGGGGGCGGTGCCATGGAGGCTTGCGCCAGGCGCGGTGCCGACCACCGTCCTCCAGCGAGGGCGCAGCCTGGGAACCCGCGGCATGGGCCCCCGCGTCTCAGGCCCGCGGCCCGGCCGGGAACCGGGTGGCCCGGCTTCCCGTCGGCAGGCGCGGGCTGGACCGGAGCCCGGCGGGCACTCGGCGCGCGGCGCATCATTACCTGGCCAGTGTAGTTTTCCCCGAGCCCGGGAGGCCTCGCAGGAGGTAGAGGTGTTTCCGAAAGCTGTGGCGGCGCGGAGGTGTTCCACGCGGGGGCGGCGGGGCTGGCGGCCGAGGCGGCTGCGGCTGCTGCTGCCGGAGGCTCAGCCTCCCAAAGGATTCAAGAAAACTCTCCTCCATGGGGTGGGGGCTGGCGGCGAGAGCCCTGCGTTCCCTTTCCTGAAGTCACGGTCTTGGCCAAAGCTGTTGTTTTTGTGGCTCTCCGGCCATGTGATAGATGGAGGGGCGGGCGCTCGCAGCCCAGCCCCTCCTTCCCACCCGCCCGAACCGCGCTGCGTGGGAGGGGTCGTCCCTACCTGGAAAGCCGGGGACGCTGGGAGACACAGCCGCGAAAACCTCGGCGACCGACCTCCACTCCCCTCCTACCGCCCACCCTCACCTCCAGCCCAGCCCGTGCCTCCCTGCGCCCGTCGCCCTGGGCCCACCGAGCGGGACCCTGGGCACTTCCCCGGGCCGCCCGCGTAGAAGGCAGGCCTTCTGCAAAAGCCCTACCCCATCCCACCGCCCACTAGGCCTTGAAAGTGAAATAATTTTAGTTGACGAAGAGAACGTGAACAGCATTTTGAACAGTTAACAGTAAAAACCATAGTCTCCCCCAGTTTGTGAGCACCAATATCTGGCTGGTGTCCCAATGGCTAATGCCACTCTCCCAGGACCTGTATAATTCCTTTTTTTTTTTTTAATTCTTCTTCTGCCAAAAATATTCTTAGAAAGCTTTGTTGCTTCTACATAACTTTAGAAATCTCTTCTTCAAAACAAGGCACCCCTTAAAACTCAGATAGATTTATGAACAGTAGTATAAACTAGGCCTCCTGAGAAAGAAGGGTTACTGCCCAGGTACACGCTTTGTTGCCTGAAAAGCCGTGGTCTCCCCAGAAACTATTTCAGCTCCCCAGGGAAAGGAGCAGTCTACTGACGCTAGAGAGAAGCATCCAGAATTCAGTTCTAAGTTCCGGGAACTGGTGAGTGCCAGTTGGTTGATCACCACAGTACTTTCCAATATTTCACACTCAAGAGTGTGATAGAAAGATCCTATTTTCTGAACTAAAATCCAAGATGCATGGACTGAAAGAGACAATGTTGAAAAGTAACACCATCTTGGAAAAATCCCAGATATATGGTGGCTTGGGCTGTAATAACCATTGTAAAGCAAATACATTTTGTTTCTGGCAGCTAAGGTATGAAAATTTTGAAAAGCAACTGTGAAGAAAAGCAATTTACTTCTAAAACAAAACCCAGGAATTGCACAATGAGCTCTGGAAGGCACTCTCCAAGTAGGGAGGGGCTCTCTGCTCAGAATTTCACCTTCCTCTTGGGGTTCTACTAGGGAGGGGCAGGGGAGGACAGGGAGGTGAGCTACTCTCTCTTGACATATCCCTTTCCAGCACTGGAGCAAGGATTTTCAGCACTGCTGAGAAACACTGAAACTTCAAAAGCTTCTCTAAATATTAGGGGAAAACCATAAGGAACAGAGACTATAGATGAATCATAAAAATAGTGATGCTTATCATGTATGTATCATATCATATACTTCTATGTATCCTAGTATACTTCTTAAGAACTTTCTACCCAGCCTCAAATACTACCTTTCCATTCTAGACTTGTGTTCTCTAATACAAGTTCACCTGAGTCACAAGCCACAGGTGAAATATGACTGGTCCAAGTGAGATTGGCGCATCCCTGGTAGCTCAGCTAGTAAAGAATCCGCCTGCAATGCAGGAAACCTGGGTTCCATCCCTGGGTTGGGAAGATACCCTGGAGAAGAGAACAGCTACGCACTCCAGTATTCTGGCCTGGACCATGGAGTCACAAAGAGTTGGACACAACTGAATGACTTTCACTTTCACTTTTCACTTTCAAGTGAGATTAAAATACATACTGAATTTCAAACATTCCATATGAAAAAAATGAAGTAAAATATCTCAATAACTTTTATATTCATGTGTTGATAGTATGGTGAGTACATTAGGTTAATATATTATTAATTTCATGTTTCTTTTTGCTTTTTAATGTGGCCAGTAGAAAAGTCTGAATTATGTATGTGGCTGACATATTTCTATTGGACAGTGTTGCATGAGACTTCTGTCCATTTCTATTTCCTTCTGTAGAGGGTGTCCCAGGCAGCATGGATAGGGCAGCAGGAGGACACACAGCTTTGGGGACTAGAAGTTTGGGCACACCAAGACTGCAGTGTCGGTGGCAGCTGGAGCAGTGAAGTAGGTGCTGGGAAATGTGAGTGTGCTGTTAGAAGAGAGGTCTTGAGCTGGAGGCAAGCGCTTTGGCAATTCCCGCCCTGTATGAAGATGGAGACTAGAGCAGACAGCTGAAGCCGGGGCTTCGGGATCACACTTAAGGTCTCTGTACCTCCCCCCACCCCCCACCCCCCGAGTGGATCTGTTGAAAGAAAGTACAAGGGACAGACAGAACTCTAAGAGAGTGTGTAAAGCCCAGGGAGGGAGAGCTGAAGGAGGAGAAAACGGCTGGCAGTAGCTGAAAGTGACCCTAGCCACTTCTCCTTTCTCTTAGCTCTCAGATTTAACTAGTCAACAGGCTCTGTTTTCCCCAATTTATTCCTCAGAACCACAGTTTGTTTAAAGCTGTTTGTGTATCTGTTTCTTCCCACTAGACTAAGTTCAAAGGCAAAGACAGTGTCACCCTTGCCACCCCAAGAGCTAACACAGCGTCTGACATTCAGAGGTGCTCAATAATTGTATATGGACCTGAACTGCCTTCTCAGTAAATGAGTCTGAGCGTGGGCTTTACTAAAGATTAAGACTGAACAAAGATAGGGACAACTTCAACTGAGGAGTAATGTAAACACAGTCAGTGACCACATCAGCAGTTCTGAGGGCCACAGTACTCTGAGATAACGTCTACAGTCAGATCCTCACTGGCCCTAACGAGCTGGCAGCCTCCAGAGAGGAGGGCTACCCTGGGTCAGAGGATCCCTGCAATTAACACTCCTTCATGCCCTCAGTTCATCCAACCAGGTTTTTCAGCTCTAAAGTTCTATTCCATTTCTCTAGAATGTGATGACCAGCACAATCTCACTTTGCTGTCCTACAAACCATTACTATGATGAGGTAAAGAAAATAATCTTAGAAGTAGTTTTTGGCAAGCAAAGAAACATTCAAATCTTTCTCTAATTATTATTGTTTAACAAGATGTGGGAAAACAAGGGGGTACACAGGAAGAGCTCATGGAAACCAGAAATTTAACCCTTGAACCTACAGTTCCAAATACTCCACAATTTGGAATGCTTAAATCAGCCCCAGGTTTCTCCCCTGCAGATGCCATATGGCAGAAAGTCTGAAACCAAGATGAAGCTTCCAAAGCAGTGTAAGCAAAGACCCTGTAACAGAGTAGAACCATTAAAATACAGAGGTAGTAGCTTCTCAATTCTCGTTCTATGTCCTTTCTTCCCCTACCAAAAGCTTTTATCTGATTTCCCTACCAAAAGTTTTGATAGATTTTTTACTCAAAAAAATGTCTTATATAAATTTTTACCTTGTTACATATATATATATATGTATATATGACATGAATTGAAAGAATAGGAAAGCATCCATCTGTGCCTGTTTATAGCTGTTTCTCTGGGGGACCCCTCGTTGCTCTAGCACCTCCAGCTTTCACCTTCCACCAGTCTGCACTGCACTATTTGGCCATTCAGAGGTAGCACCTCTCTACTTAAAATTCCTCCCTCCTGGTTCTTCCCTCGTCCTTCCCCTAGAAGCTGGATGAAGGATACAGGAAGCTGGAAGAGGTTAGGGAAGGGGGACAATGGGAGGGCAGTCATGCAGAGTGTCTGCTGGGCTGAATCAATAGGGGAAATGCTCAGGACTCGGTGGCCTGGGATAAGTCTGCCAACACAGAAATGTCCTCTGGATAAGACTGACTTTGCTCATTCTAACATCACATTACCTCTGCCTCCTACATTCCATCCCTCTCTCTATTTGAGATCATACTCCTCTCCCTAGGCAACAACAATAATCTGTTTCTACAGCACCAAGTATTTGCCACTGTGCATAGGGACACTTGAGGAGTATAAGCTTTGAAGAGGAAGCCTGGGAGGTGGGGAAAGTAGTCCCAGCCCATTTTTCTAAAGCTCCATTCTGGAAATTAGGGCAAGGTAATAAAGGCAGTGGCTAGAGAAAGCTGGGGGCATCCTGGACCCAAAGTACAAGCCTGGGTGGATAGTTAGCTGATAACGCTTCAATATAGCACAGTGTCTCAGAATTGGTCATTAGCCATGCCACACTCACTGTTAAATATTTATACTATTACCCTTATGCACAGCCATGATGGCATATTCATTAGAAATCCATAAATGTTGCTACTGAAGGGCCCTAAGAAAGCAAAGATTTGCCAGATGCCAGAGTCTCCTCTGCAGCCATCTGTGTTTCAACCCTAATACTGACTATCTCTTGTCTGAAATCATCCCATCCTAGGCCAAAGGTGAGTCCAGTTTCACAACAGCACTAGGAGCCTGCACAAAGAGCAAGATCTCAGGGAGTTCAACCAAACACTGGAGACCTTGGTCTCTGTCTGGATCAGACTTATGGTCTAGCAGAAAGATAAACTGAAACTGTACAAAATAAACTAGGGAAAATGTTGAGCTATTTTAAATAAAACACTCAATTCCCAACCAAGCAGATGGAATACAAATAGTTAGCTTCCAGTCTCTCATTGAAACCCCAGGAGAATGTAGAGGCTTTTTTTGCGGGGGGCGGTGGGGAGCAGAGGGGAGTGTTAGGAGAATGGGGGATATGAGTATTATTTTTAAGTATTAACATAAACTGTAAGAAAAAAGATCACAGCAACAAAATAATTAAAAACTGGAAAGCAAAAGGCCTAGTGTTAATTAATTTGGAAAAACAATTAAGAAACAAAACTTGAATTATAGAAAGTCAAGAAGAAATACCATTTACTCTGCATAACCCCTAAAATTTCAGGAACTGGAAAATTCAGGGCTGGAGGTAGGGCTCTAAACAGGAAAGTTAGTTAAAAGTCTGTTTAAGAAACAGACATCCACACAGTTGGGCAGCCCTCTAGAGAAGCCTGGAGGTTTATTCCCTGGAGAAGATAAAACAGGACGAGAAGAGTACAAGGTAAGATAAGGCAGGCAATACTCCCTTTCCGAAAACAGAGGGATTACATAAATGCCTACATGTTGAATAATGAGACATCACACCTTGTTTTTCAAATATGAATTTTCATATTTGAAATCTGTTAAGTACAATTAAACTGAAATAATAGCAATAATAAAAATAATAGTTACTGTAGCATAGTGCAAGTCCCACAATCCCTAACCAAAATCCTTGAGGTAAGAATTGTTTCAGAATTCAGAAAGTTTTTAGTGGGGTCTAGGGCACCCATGGTAATTAAACACATTAATATTTCTCCAGTGAAATGTCTGAAAAGTCACACTACCTGGGGTAAATAAGGAGTAAAACTAACTTGACTGTTTAGGTCAAATTTTGCTGCCAACTTAGTTTTAATGCCAGACATTTAAGAAACAAAACAAAACAACATTTGGTTTTCAGAGCTTTCTGGATTTGAAATTCTAGAAATGGAATCATGGACCCACATTTGGATAAAGGGGCCTATCCTTCTATTCTGATGCAATTTTAAAAATAATCTACTCAAGTTTCCTGGGTCTTATTTTCTTCATGAAATGAAATAGGGCAAATATCTTCAAAATTAGATAATAAATTATTCAAGTTATTACCTCTTTTGCTGAGTTTTTTATTAGTATTCAGGAAACTGATCAGAATAGTTGAACAGATTATTCAAACCAATTTCAGTCCAATGACTATATCACTCTACATTATCCTTCGGGTTGGCACTGAGCTCTCTTTCTTGATGATCAGGATCTTCAACAGTACCTGGAAGATGGAGAATTCAACTGCAAACAAACACAAGCCCAGACAAGTCCAGACAGAATGGTGACAGGAATGGAGTTTGTCGTCAGTTTCCCAAGCTCATGACTATTTATGCGTCCCGCCCAACCGGCATCCAGAATTTCACACTGTCCCACAGCCCCCACACCCTGCCTGGTCTTGCTTCATTCAAGAGCCTGTCCTCTGGATTTTGCCCAACCTTCTGTTTCTAAATCAAAGCCTGGTCTATGTCCCATTCCCTGATGATCCAGCTTTTTTACACTGTAAAGTTAAAAATAAATACACTTAATTCATGCAAATGTGTTAACAAGTTTATTAAGTCAATACATTGCTCTGCCAGGAGCATTTCAAATCAAAGCTGCAACCAACAAAGATACTCAGGGGAAGGAATTAACCCTTCCTAAGAGCCTATTATTTTTCAAAAACTTTGCACAAGTTATTTCATTTAATCCTCAGTTAATATCCCCATGACAGATTAGTATCATAAACCTGTTTTTGTTTTTTTTTCAGGTGAAAACATTGCAGCTTTGAGAAGGCAATTTGTTTACGGTCACATAGCGGGTCGGCAGGAGCTTCAAGAAGGGAACCCATCCTCTTTCCAGCAGGCTGCCCGACCTCCTTAAAAGAGTGAGGCAGTATAAACACTCTGGCCACCAGCAGGCAGAGGATTTGAGGCTCCAAGAGCCAACCACATTCTCTTGCTATTTCCTTCTTTTTAATTTCTGTTTACCACTTGAGGCCCACTGATCATTATGCCAAAGACAAAACCAAAGGCCCATTCTCATTACAATTATAAAAATGCTGTACATAGCTACAGCACTCATAAAATTCCCCAAGAGAAGACTAATAATTAGGGATGCCTGCTCTATGAGGTTCACAGAGGGCAGTCAGTTTAGCATGAATGTAAAAGATGAACACAAAAATCAAAAGTATGGTTCATAAAGTGTCCTTGACACAAAATCAGCAGATAGAAAAGACCCGCCAAATTAGCCACTGCCAAATATGCCCATGCTTATTGTGTGCTGTTTATCCTGGTGTCACATTGAGGGGAAAGGTAAACACTCGCTTCCTAACTTCAATCCTCACATAAACTCCATGAGGCCAGTTTTCACTGCTACATCCTCGGTGTGTAGAAAAATGTCTAAACTGAGGCAACTCAATAAACACTTGCTGAACAAATGAATGAATTTGTTCATGTCCTTTCTCTGGAATCTCTTCCCCTCCTCTATCTATCCCACATTTTCTAGTGGTTCCTTTCTCCCAAATCTTTAGCCTTTCCCCTTCTTTCAGCAGAACCTAGTCTAAAACAAACAGAAATATTTTTACTGGGCATATGTGCGTTTCCAGTTAGCTGGAAATGGAAACACAGAATACTCTTAGAAATAAGAGTTATAATGAAAAGAGAAAACATATGGTTAATGCATAGTACATTCAATTCTTATCAAGTGCAGATATATACTGAAATAGTAGCAGCTGTGTTTATTTCATAATTTAGGCATTTGAAAAAAAAGTGCAATGTTTTTATTTTAATGTCAGTTTGTGTCAAGTTTAAAATATAACATGCATTTGTCTACATATTTTACCTCTTTTCCTAGAGAATCTTTTAATATTTAAATATAACCTATATCCCTAATTCCCAGTCCTCATCACATATCAATCTGTAGGGGGTAGGAAGAGAATTCATCATAAACTATGTATTGACAGAATGCTCTAAAATATATTCTAACAAATAAAGTTGGAAAATAAATTTGGTAGCAACAATCTAAGCTTTGTTGTATTTCACAAAAAGATCTACATTTAAAGAAAATAAAAACATCACATGTGCAACAGCACACAGGGTTGCTATGGTAACAGACTACATTTTTTGTATTTACTCTTCTATTGTACATATGAGCTATTACAACCAAATAATGTCAACATCCATTTCCTTCTGATCATATACAGGTCTCTGGAATAAGCTGTACTTACAGTTCAAGGAGTTCTCTTTTTTTTCAACCAATCTTCTTCTGTCTTTTCTAGAAATTATAATTAAAATACATATAATAATAATGATTAATATAGGGCACTGGGGTTAAGTTTTGCACCATCATTTAACTCACATAGGAACAGTCCCCAAATGAAAAAGAAACCTAATAAACACAAATGTCAGTTTAAACATTTAAAGTATCCATGTTTGTGTGTTTGTGTGTATGTATTGGTAGCAACAAGGTCTCCATGCAATGAGGAGAAATAAGAAATTTTTTAAAATGTATTTGGTTTTACGACCTGAGCACACAAACGAATCTACTTTTCCCACAGCTGTGTTTACATGAAAAGATAAGAAATACCTACTATCCTGAACATATAATTCTATAATGGTTCCCTAAACCTTGATTTTACTATTCATTTCAAAATGTACCTCTAGCATTGCCCTTGAGCACATTTAAGTAACTACCAACTAACATAAACAGAATCGCAGCATCTCCTCATTACAAGATACAGAGGACTGGCTTTTCCAGAGTCTCTGTTACCTTTCTAACCTTCTCAGCCAGTCCTCCTCCAGCTGCCTGGAAAATTAATAGCCTGTCAGAACTGTCATGGACCACTAGAACGTACCCATAATGAGGTGCTTCCAAGTTAAGTAAATATAAATCTAATTTGTAGCTGTTACTCTATTATAACAAGATTGAGGAGTGGACAGAAGAAAAAGATGTAAATAAAAATAAATGACTCTCCTAAAACAGGCACCTCAGTCACCCACAGTTGACCCTTATACCAGCCTATACTACAACAATGTTAGGGAGTTAAATGCAACTTTCTCTCTGGGACTAGTTGAAAGAAACATGCATAGATTATCCAACCATTCACATACATCCTTTCTCTAATTTAACACAAAGGATGTAGCTCTTCATGTTACGTTTGATGAATAGGATTTCTTTTTTTTTAAGAAACCAGTTAGAGGGCATTATGTTAAGTGAAATAAATCAGAAAGTAAAAGACAAATACTATAAACATCATGTGTGGAACCTAAAAATACAACAAACTAATTAATAAAACAAAAAAAAAGCAGATTCAGATACGGAGAACAAACAAGTGGTTATGGGAGGCAGGGGCAATATAAGGGTGGAAAAGTGGGAGGTACAAACTACTGGGTGTAAGATAAGCTCAAGAGTGTATTATACGGACTTCCCTGGTGGTCCAGTGGTTGGAAATCCACCTGCTAATGCAGGGGACATGGGCTTGGTCCCCCGGTCCAGGAAGATTCCACATGTTGCAGAGCAGCTAAGCCTGTGTGCCACAACTATTGAGCCTGTGGTTCTGTATCCTACTAGAGCCTACTACTGTAGTCTACATAGCCTACTAGAGCCTGTAGGTTCTGAAACAAGAGAAGCCATGGCAATGAGAACCCACACACTGCAACTTGAGAGTAGGCCCTGCTCTGCGCAACTAGAAGTCCACGTGCAGCAACAAAGACCCAGAGCAGCCAAAAATAAATACATACTTAAATAAAATTATTTTAAAAAGAAGGTATTATACAACACAAGGAGTATAGCCAGTATTTTCTAATAACTATAAATGGAAAGTAACTTTAAAAAATTGCAATAAAAATTAGTAATAAAAAAGAGAAACCAATTAGAGAAGATCTTTGAAAGCATAAAAATATACCTCTACTGATGTCTTCCACTGCAAGTAGATCATCTTCAGTGTCTTCCAGTCGAGGGGAACCACACAGTCTTCTGGCAACAAAGATTCTGGGGGCGGGGGGAAGAGAACAAATTTCATCTCTCCTGTCACACATACTTTTAACCCTGAATATGAAGATATGCAAATATGATATATAGACCTCCATAATGATAAAAGCCTGGTTTTGAAGATATTTCAGTGACAGCTAAAGCAGGAATTAGTTTGTCTCAGATTCCTATTAGCAAACACTACCCAGACTCAATAAAAATGCTTATGTATATATGTAAAGTGATGTGTATCTTAGTTCATATTCTAGTGTAAATACAAATATATACACATCAGCAGCTTCAAGTGGTACTGTCACAGGGCATAAATTTAGGAAGGCATCTTTTCCTGAGACATTGTATAGAATAATGCAAGCAAAGCAAGTTTAGTCTTCTTGCAAATTGCTCCTTCCATGTAAGAGTGTACGGGGGGAAATCCTGACAATTAAGATACTCATAAGCAAGTCCACACGTTGATCTAAACAAATCAGCCAAATTAAACCATACAAGAAAAAAAAAAGAGAGAAAAAAATAAAATAAAATAAACCACACAAGATATTCTTCCTATACTTGCACATCCCTAGCAACGTGAGTAGCTTTGTTTTTTCAGGTCTATATATGGTTACTATATAATCCTACTGTGTCTACAGACTTTCTAATAATATAATTCAAGTTCCCTGTCTTATTGACAAGACCGTAGATACGCCAGAGCTGTGCCCCTTCGACCTTCGGCTGTAAACGAATTGGTTTACAGCCTCCACTTAGAGTTTTCTCCTTTCCTTTTTTAAGCATGTTCTGCAGTGCTCGTACTCAGACCTCATTTCACAAAGAGGTCCTACTCTGCAACCTCATGGACTGCAGCCTGACAGGCTCCTCTGTCCATGGGATTAGCCAGGCAAGAATTTTTCAAGCATACACTATTTCCAAATGTAAAATTCTTTCCCTCTGTTTTTCTTTTAAGTCACATTTGTATGATATAAGCACAGTTTACAATTCACTCCCATTTAGAGCCATCCCAGACAAAACCACAACCCGATATTCTCTTCTACAATCCCTTTGGCACAGCTAACCTCACTCATAAAATATTCATAAGCTTATCATTTATATTTTCTAGGCACAATAATTTTGTTTTGTGTTAGTCTTGTCTCCCCATTTAGAAGGTAAGCTACTTGATGAATGAGGTCTATTTCCTCTAAAAAGCTTTCCAAAGCTTAATTAATGGATGCTGGATCATTATTGTTGATTATGATGGTATTGTGCATTCAGGGGAGGAGGTTTAGAATCTTTTCCCACTAGTGCCTTCATGCTTTCTGGTGCTGATCTAAGGCAGTGATTATTAACATTTTTGGGTCACAGACATCCCTGAGAACCTGATAAAATCTAAGGACTTTCTCCCAGAAAAAATGGCACAAAATGACACAAAGAATTTTGCATACAATTTCAGAATATGAACTTTGGAATAAGATTCCGGCTTAAAAGCAAATGCAATTTAACTTTTAAAATTGGTATGTTTCTTTGGTGCATCTAGGAGAATAGAAAATGGCAGCAAATAGTAACAATGTGATTATCACAAAGTTTACAAAAATGCTAAGAATGACACCAGAACAGGTTGATAGTTGTGAGTCCTCAGACTCTGAGATTTAACCAATCTTGGGTCTGAGCTGAGTTAACCAAATATGTAGAAAACAGCAGAAGTTCAGGAGCAAAATTAAAAACACTGGAAGTTAAAGTGTGAGGGAATCCCAGGCTCAATGGTAGGTGCAGAAGAAAGAGTATCAGGAAGATACTGGATGCAGGGACTGGAGCTTTACTTCTTGGCTCTTACAGCTTCTGTCCCCAAGGAAGGGGACATATAATTGCATGAAATCATTAACATGTGCAACTGACTTACAGACAAGGAAAAATTGGGATATGCTCTTCATTTACTTTTTAAGATATTCAGCCTCTTAAATAGGCATATTATTTAGAGGAAATGTACTTACAATATTTACTTATAATATTATAATAATATTACTTATAATATTTTAAAAAGTAAGTCAACCAGTCAGACTCCTTCCTAACCTTCTTTTCAGTACCCTTCTCAGACAGTCTTTAAAAATTAAACTGATTTCAGGTATTTTTTCATCACTTAATTTTCATTGTCCATTGTTTTACTATTCTCATATCTATAAGCCCAACTGTGAAAGAGAAAGGGTCATATGCCAAACAAGGGAAATGCAGAAAGCAGAAAAATTTTTCCAAAAATAAAGCAGTCCATCTTTGTTACCAATCACTGTTAGCCTGTCTCATTCTTCATTCTTCCTACTGTCTGTTTAAATTGAGAGTCCAAGTATTCAACATGCTCAAAGACATTTCAGACTACTGGTCACCCTGGTGGTGGGAGTGGGGGCTTGACTCCATCAAGCACCATTTGCTATACATCCTCTACTTCCACCTCTGAAAAGCATCACAAGATCAATTAACTGCAAGAAGTCACTAACACGAGGTAGAAACACCTCAAAAATTACTTGCATATATTAAATTGGACTTTTTATTTGTACCAAATAAACTCAATTTACCCACTGGAACTCCAGGAGATCCAAAAAGCTTTACAAGTTGAAAGGCAAACTCCTGTGATAATGGTAGCTCAAGGGAATCAAAGTAGTCAGGGCTTGTTAAATCTTGGTTATCCTGACTGTGTAGGAACGGTAAAGGCTGAGGTTCTTCCCATGTCTTTAGCTTTTCAACAAAACTTTTATTTAAGGAGTGCAGATCAGAGGTGACACCAAAAGGGTACAAAGTATCAGGCTGGCTACTTAAAATTTCTGAAGATGTAAACCTTACATCATTTAGTTTATCATCTACTCTCCTCTCAGAGTTCAAAGTCGAAAACAGTTTCTTGCCTGAAAAAGATATCTTCCAAAAGCTAGACGGATACTGTAGCATAAGAGAAGGAATGGGATTTCTGTAAAAATACACAGAATGCCTTACTCTACTAAATAGCAGGTGATGAGAATAAAATTGTCCACCAACATTTAGAAGAGAATCTTTGACAATGTCAAAGTAAATGTCAAAGTAAAACCATGATGGATGATAATCGAAGGTCATAATGTGTTGCTTATTCTCTTCATTATTTATTTCTGAAATTTCATCTTTTTCTTCTTCCAAAATAATTTTTAGTCCATGGCTTTCTGTTAACAAGTCACATTTCCCCATTTCTTTTACATTGGTATGACTCTGTCCCAGTAAGTTAAAGTTTGGTGCCAAACTGAAAATCCTTTTCTGCCTCCTCTTTTTATTCTCTGTTGAATGTAAGGTACTCTTCAGGATATCCAGTTTAAAGAAGTGGCTTTTAAAGATATTTGTCTCTGTTTCTATGACTGACTCTATATTCTCAGTTGGAGATGACAAGTCTTCATTTTCTATTGCTAGCTTCTCTTCTATCAATGTTTCTGGACTGTCTCCTGGCCCTTCCGAAGTGGAGATCAATTTGATCAACTGCCCCCTGCTGTCAGGATGAGCCAGCTTTTGCCGTCTATCTTTCTTTGGTCTCTGTTCACATATAAACTTATAAGGCCCCTCAGGCCAGCTACCAAAATAGGGTTGTCTATCAGAGCCCCACTGTAAATCACCATCAGACAAATCATTTGAGAAAAAAGCCCAATTATTGTTTTTAGTTCTATTTACTGCTTGTTCCTTTCTTAAAACTTTATCTGATGTTCCGGAGGTATATTGATAGCACGGACTTGTTTCATTCAGGAGACTCTCATCTACCATCTCTCCCTTCTGCATAAACGAGCATGGGGCTTCAATAAATTTGTCCTGGGTGTTTAATGTCATGATATTCCTATTTTCAATATGCTTTTCTACCTCTGTGACAGAACAGTCATCACTTGCTACATAGGAAAGATTTTGAGTCACTGTTGGACAAGAAACAGAACTTTCATTTGGCATCAATGACAAACTTAGAAACAAGTCATCATTATCTTTAGGGAGGTAATTCTTTGGTGGACTATCCAACTCAACTACAGACATAACATCTGGCAAACTGTTTTCAGAATTTATGTCTTCCTGTCTTTTATCCTTACAGACATTCACAAAATCTCCCACTTCATTTCTCAGACCAACAGATAAGGAACACTCCGACTTCCTTTTGGTCTCTTCTAAGTCTTCCTCTTCACTCTGAGATGGGTCCTGATCTCCTGGTGTAAGATAACTTAAGGTTTCAAATGAGTTTTCCTCCATGATTTTATTATGACTGTTCTGCTTTTTACTTCTTTTTCTGTTTCTCTTCCTGGCTTTGCTGAACCTGTGCCCAGTTTTCTTCAAATCTCTTTCTCTGAAATATAAAAAAGAAATTTACAACTTAAGTACTTGTATAACAATATAAACTAAAACATTATACTCAATGTGCAGATTTACAAATCATTAGTACAAGAGATTCTAAAGTGTGTGTGCACTTTGTACTACGGTGGTGGTTTAGTCACTAAGTCGTGTCCGACACTGCGACCCCATGGACTGTAGCCCATCAGGCTCCTCTGTCCATAGGATTTTCCAGGCAAGAATACTGGAGTGGGTTGCCATTTCTTTCTCCAAGGGATCTTCCTGACCCAGGGATCGAACCTGGGTCTCTTACACTGCAAGCAGGTTCTTTACTGAGCTATAAACTTTAATCCTCTAAATTAAAAAATGAATACACTTTGACAAAGTTACAACTCATTTCATAAACAAATAACTTTATGAAACTCTAATGTTTTCCTTAAGATACTTAATATATATATATATGAAGTATACATATATATATGAAGTGTGTATATATATATACATATATATATGAAGTATATATAAGTATATATATATATGTGAAGTATATATAGTTTCCCTGGTAAACTCAGATGGTAAAGAATCCACCTCCAACGAGGGAGACCTGGGTTCATAGACTACAGTCCATGGGGTCATAAAGAATCAGATATGACTGACTAAGCACTGCAAAGCACCAATAAACAACTTACTTTTCCCAACATCTTGACTTTTGAAAAGTGACAGATATAGTCTAAATGACACAGCTTTAAAGGCTCAAGTAGTAGATTTTCTCTAGTCATAAAAACTCTGGCAACTAAGACGCTCCATCAATTTGTAAAGAACAGCTGATGATGAGCAGCCAAATTCAGTACTGGGATGATACACTTCTAGTAGGTTAGTAAGCAGTGGTTCTAAATCAGAGGCTCCACTACTGCTCTGTGGGGTGTGTGGAAATGTGGGAAGGCATTTTTGGGTCACTGGCACTTGGCACTGAGGTCAGGGATGTTAACTATCCTGCGATGCCAGGGACAGTTTCAAGTGAAAACTTATTCTACCCAAATGAGCAGCAGTGCTCTCATCAAGCACACTAAAAGTTCACAGTGCCCCTTAATTAAAAGCAATCTTAGATTCTGAGGGAAAAACAGAGGACTTAGGAAATATTCTAATTTAAAATATAAAGGTTTCGTTATCTCCTCTTCCACAATGTACAGATGGAAAGAGTAAAATGTAGTGGAGGAAGGACCACAAGACGTAGCTGAGGGAAAAAAATCCCAGGTAGAGGAAAGGAAAATAAACAATTAGACAAGCAAACACTGAAGTAGAGAAAGATAATGAGGAAAATAGAAATCAGTCAAATTGGTTGGGCGTTGGACAAAAGAGCTTATTAAAACTACCCCAGCCTCTGGCCTGATTTATTCCATCCCATGTTGCTGGGCAATTTTCAATAGGCAAAACCCCTGAATACCTCATTCTTTGTTAACTAATTGCTGCTGCCTTTGTTTACATATTCCTTGATGTTGGTTTAGAAAGAACATTAAGATTGTAAATCAACTACTCTTCAATTAAAAAAATTTGTAATATAAAAAAGAACATTAAGGACAGCAAATTCTGAGAAGCAGTTAAGATGGGGTTTCTATAAAAAGGATGTGGAGTAAAGAATGGCAACTTTGGCAGTAGCTCTCCTTTATGGTCAGTTCTATCAGACTCCAATGAAAGGTCTAGTTGAAGTCTAAGGTACAGTCAGTTGTAAAATGCACACTGCAGACTAGTCTGCTGTTCTGAAAACAAATTCCACTGTCTTCATCCAAACATGCATCATCTTATTGTAGGGCAAGGAGGAAAAGAATGAGTCGAGTTTGTTGTTGCTTTATTTATTGGACTAAATGGTATAAAAGAATGAGTGTTTGCTGTTGCTTTATTTATTGGACTAAATGGACTTAAGATTCACTCCAGGCCTTGTGACTCTGTGGAGTTGAATGCACTTCATGTGTAGCCACTGTCCCTTTAAACAGTTCTCTACTGCACAAGAAAGGAGAACTCTAAACTACGGAAATGGGTTCCTATATATGGTTCATCGCAAAAATGTTTATAGATCCTTATGCCACCAGGAATTCTAAGGTCCACAACACTACTTTGAAAACTGGTTTTTTTCTTTAAAAAAAAAAGGCTATTTTATGCACACTTACTCTGTATTAAGATTATTTAATTCCTTTATATGTACAAACTTACCTAATCTTCTTCATAACAACCATATGTAATAAGGCAAATGCCAGTTTTACTCCCATCTCAAAAAGGCAACTGAAACAAAGAGAAGCTTCAGAATTTTCTGTACTGCAGCCACATTAGAAAATAGCATGGAGGCTCTTCAAAAAGTTAAAAATAGAACTATCATGTGATCCAGCAATTCCATTTCTGGGAATATGTCCAAAGGAAATAAAAACACTAATTCAAAGAGATATCTGTACCCCATGTTCACAGAAGCATTACATGGAAACAAGTGCCCATCAATAGATGAATGGATAAAGAAGTTGTGGCGTATACAATGGACTATTATTCAGTCATAAAAAATGAGGAAATTCTACCATTTGTGACAACATGGATGAATCTTTAAGACTTTAGGGTAATTGAAATCAGTCAGACAAGGAAAGACAAATACTGTATGATCTTACTTTTATGTGGAATCTAATACAAAATGAACAAGAAAAACTCATAGAAAAGGAGGTTAGATTTGTGGTTACCAGAGGTGGGGACTGGGGTTGGGCAGAAATGGAGGAAAGTGGTCAAAAGGTACAAACTTACAATTATTCAGTAAGTAAGCATTGGAGATTTAACATAGTAACATGGTAACTATAGTTAACATTGCTATATGATACACAGGAAAGTTGTTAAGAGAGTAGATTCTAGGAGTTCTCACCACAAAGAGAGAAATTTTTTCTTCTTATTGTATCTACATGAGTTGATGGATGTTAACTAAACCTACTGTGGTAATCATTTCACAACGTATGTAAATCAAATCATCTTATTGTACATCTTAAATTTACATTGATATATGTCATTTTTTCTCAATAAAACTGGGGGGAAAAAATCCCAGGGTCACATGGCTACTGGCAGGATTCAGACCATGGCTCACTGGCTCTCCATTCTATATTGTTTACCCATTATACAAAATTGCCCCTCAACTTAAAAAGAGAATTTTATAAAAACACTTTGATTCTCTTTCTCCTCCTCTCACTTTTAAATTCTCACATGTCCATAAACACAGAGATACCCAGCTGGTAAGAGTTGAGTCCTTTTCTTGGAAGCAGTTCTTGGGTCTTAACTCATACTATCACTAACCTAATAGTGTCTTGAGACTTTTTTTCTCTGTGTTATCAAAGCAAATAGAGAACAACAGAAAGTGAGACAAGGTAGTGTGAAGCAGGACCCATCTTGCTAATCAGACTTTATGTCAAGATTTTATATGAGAAATGGAAAGACCAGAGTAGATGGTTTATAATTCAGACAGGCTGATGGACACAGAGGCTCCTCCTGGAGTTAATTCATTTGTCATGGGGTAGAGGTAGTGAAGAGTAATCATATTCTGGATATATTTTGAAGGAAAGACATGCAAGAGTTGAAAATCAATTGGTTAAAGTATGAGAAAAAAGATAATGACTGCAAAGATTTTGGCTGGAACAAGTGAAAGGATGAAGAAGCCATTTGCTGATACACAGAAGCCTGTGCAAGGTATGGATGTGGAGGCAGTGCTGCTGAATCAACTGCCTCAAATTTCAGCTCAGAGTCTTAATCAGCAAATTAATCTGTTCCTTTAGCAGAAGTTAGAAAGTAGAAAAGATGAGGGTTTCTCTAATATGCCTCATGAGTTCCTATGCCTTTTTAAATGAATTATAATCTGATAATAAAGCTATGACCAACCTAGACAGCATATTAAAAAGCAGAGACATTACTTTCCCAACAAAGATCCATCTAGTCAAAGCTATGGTTTTTCCAGTAGTCATGTATGGATGTGAGAGTTGAACTATAAAAAAAGCTAAGCACCAAAGAATTGATGCTTTAGAAATGTGATGTTGGAGAAGACTCTTGAGAGTCCCTTGGACTGCAAGGAGATCCAACCAGTTCATCCTAAAGGAAATCAGTCCTGAATATTCATTGGAAGGACTGATGTTGAAGCTGAAACTCCAATACTTTGGCCATCTGATGCGAAGAACTGACTCATTGGAAAAGTCCCTGATGCTGGGAAAGATTGAAGGCAGGAGTCAACAGAGACCAGATGGTTGAACACCATCACCGACTCAATGGACATGAGTTTGAGTAATCTCTGGGAGTTGGTGATGGACAGGGAAGGCTAGAGTGCTGTAGTCCATGGGGTCACAAAGAATCAGACACGACTGAGCAACTGAACTGAACTGAACAATCTGATATCTAATTAGAGAAAGGTTAGTAGAAACCTACCAATGATGAAAACTCATGATGCCTGCAGAGAATTTAACATCAATCATGAAAGAAAGAGGTGGCTTAAAAAAATAAACTATTAAAATCTGAGAGATCAGGCAATTTATTAAAGCAGCTTGCTAAAACTTAATCCAAGGAGTCTTAAGGACTGGAATTTTCATAAAAAATACAATGCCAAAAAGTATGAAAATCAGACTAACTCTACAAGGAAGTGTGTCAGAGACCTGTTCTGGTTCCACACCATGGAAACTCTGTATAGTGACCACACTTATCCCAGTACTTGGAATGGGCCTTCTGGAAAGAAAACACAAACCATTAACAGGGACTTGTGAAGCATGTGGGAGATAAGAGAAGTGGTAATGGTGGTGATAACTTCTTTGAGAATGTATATACACCGGATGTGCCTAGTCAGTATACACATTTATTTATAAAGTGTAAAAGGCTCATGAAACCTATGTTGTACTCATGCTGATTCATTTAGGGATGAATGGAACCATTAAAAGAAAAGAAGCATCAAGAAATATAAGTTAGTCACGGAGAAGAAATCAGGAGAGTTGGAGGAATGGGCTGTAGCTTTCAAAAAGAAGGGAAGAAATAAGACAAGAACAAATGGTGACATATCTCTGAAAATAAGATTTAGCTTTTAGATAATGGCTTAGAATTCAAGCTCCTGGGTAGGGATGGAGTGTACCTTTTAAGAATCAGAAAGATAATGTTTGCTCAGGGGCAAGTTAACCTGACCAAGTGAATTGTGACCTGAAGACAAAGGTGAGAGAACATCCAGATATAGCCAAAGCTGGGGGAGAAAAAAGTTATTGCTTCATGTTCTTCATGAGGAAAATAATAAGGGAGCCAGAAACATTATTTCTTATTGCAGAAGTCTATATACTAATTCATGAAGCATGGGCAATCCATGAAGTAAAACTCAGTTAAAAGAGAGGTCTCATAGCTTTATGGAATGACTGTAGTTGAAATAATCCTGGTCCAGGTTCTAGTCTTGATTCATTAATAATCTAGAAGAGGGATCTTGGGCAAACCAGGTCTCCCTTCTGAAACAGAGATAACATTACCTTCTTGCAGAGTTGTAAAGATTAATACGGATGCCCTTAAATGACCTCTACCTAACTGACAGATTCCTTCCATTGCCTCTGCAGAATAGAATAACTAATACCAATGACACAAAATGTTTGCAGCTAGATGGCTATTCTCTAGTACAACCACACCTTTCTGCTCCCATTATTTAGAGCTGCATATTTAAAAGAAGTCAGAGGAATTTATTCTCAAGTCTGTTTATACTAATAATCATAATTGTACTACAGTTATGTAGTTTGATTAAACATTATGTCAATCAGTAGAATGAGTACAAAAACAGAAGTTTCTATAAAAAATTAAATTGAAGTAAATGACCCAATAAAGATGAAGTACTAAACAACTGTTATCAAATCCAGTTTAGGCAGGATAACCATAGTTTTGCTTAAAAGTCACAAAAACCTATAACTTGCACTCCTATCACTTTGAAGATTTCTTTGGGTTTTCCCTCCAATTTACATCACCAGAAACTGGAAATTCCTTAGACACACACATTTATGGTCAATTAATCTATGACAAAAGAGGCAAGGATATACAATGGAGAAAAAGCCAATCTCTTCATTAAGTGGTGCTGAGAAAACTGGAGGGCTATATGCAAAAGAATGAAACTAGAACATTTTTTAAACACCATATACAAATATAAATTCAAAATGGATTAAAGACCTAAATGTAAGACTGAAAAACCATAAAATTCCTAAAGGAAAACAAAGGCAAATACTCTTTGACATATGGTAGCAATATATTTTTGTATCTATCTCCTGAAGCAAAGGAAATAAAAGCAAAAATAAACAAGTGGGACCCAATTAGACTTAAAAGCTTTTGCTCAGCAAAGGAAACCATCAGTAAAACTGAATGATAACCTACTGAATGGGAGAAAATATTTGTAAATGATATGACTGATAAGGGATGTTAATATTCAACATATATAAACAGTTCACATAACTCAATATAAAAAAAATCTAATTTAATAATGAGCTGAGCTGAATAAACACTTTCCCAAAGAGAACATGCAAAGGCCAATAGGCATCTGAAAATATGCTCCATATTACTAATCATCAGGGAAATGCAAACCAAAACCACAATGAGACATCACCTTACACTGTCAGAATGGCTACTACCGAAAAGGACAGAAATAACGCACACTGGCAATGCTGTGGGAAAAAAGGAACTTTGGTACACTGGTTGGTGGGAACGTAAACTGGTGTAGCAACCATGGAAAACAGTATGAAGTTTTCTCAAAAAACTAAAACTACCGCATGACTCAGCAATTCCACTCCTGGTCATGTACCAAAAAAAAAAAAAACAGAAACCCTAATTTAATACATGCACTCCAACATTCATGGAAGGATTATTTACATTTGCCAAGATATGAAAGCAATCTAAGTGTTATTAACAGATGAAAGGATAAAGACAATGTGCTATATACAGTGAGTCCCCTACACATGAACCTCCAAGTTGCAAACTTTAAAAGATGCATATGTGCGTTCCATCAATGTCAGGCATGAGGGAAACTCCAGCTTGCATGCCGCTGCCTATCGCTGATGCTCCTTCAGCTCCAACGTCTTCCACCTCCCCTCTTTCCTCCAGTCAGTAACTCTTCTTGCCTGTTCACTCAACAGCAGCCCCTATATGCCACCTATTGTACTGTACTACTAAACTTTTCAAGTTACTGTAAGATTAAAATTTTTTGTTTTTTTTAATGTATTACTGTGTGAGAAATATTATAAACCTATTACAGTACAGTACTATATAGTCAATTGTGTTAGTGGGGTACTTGGGCTAAGTCTGTTGGACTTACAAACTAAATGGACTTATGAATGCACCCTCAGAGCTCATTCAAATGTCAGGGACATACTGCATATATATATATATATAATATTTTTATAATTTTAATATATTTATAATGTATTTATTTATATATTTATTTACTGCTCAGCCATAAAAAATGAATAAAATTTTGCCATTTGTAGCAACATGAAGGGATTTGGAGAGAATTATACTAAGTGAAATAAGTCAGACAGAAAAAGACAAACACTGTATGGCATCACTTACATGGGGAATCTAAAAAATATAACAAACTAGTGAATATAACCAAAAGAAGCAGAATCAAGATACAGAGAACAAACTAAAGGTTACCAGTAGGGAGAGGCAATATAGGAGTAGAGGATTAAGAGGTACAAACTATTGTGTATAAAAAAAATAAATTATGTTATATAGCTGTCAAAATTACAAATCTCACAATGATAAAGTTCTGATGTATTTGCATATTTACATATTTTAAAATATGCACATCTATGTTTAAAAACACAGGAATATGGTGGTGAACTATGGAGGTTGATTTCATTGTGATTTTCTGTATGTCCAGAATTTCCTACACCAAAGATGTACTACTTTTGTAGTAGAAAAATAAAGGCTTTCTTCAGTAAACAAATTAGGCAAAGCAAGGAGAAAAAACATACAAAAGTGCTTTCTCAATATTTAAGCCTTACTCTAGAATAACAAATCCATTTATGGATTTACTGAACATGTTTTGACTAATGAACATAAATTTAATCCACCCCCCACAAACACACAAAAAAGCCTGCATGCAAATTCAGTTCTAGCTAGTAAGACTCAGCAATTACTGTTAATAACTGTCTTCTTTAAAAAAAGCCCTTTTACTATTTGGTGATTTCTCTACATTTTCAATAGTCATGAACAAGAATAATTCCAATTCAAATTATACTATAGTGTATTAAATTAATTTTCCTATTTCCATTTTCTATCTCAAAGATTTCACTTTGAGATAATTCTTGACATGCTTTTATTACTGCCAATAATAACTGCAAGTTCTCAAAATTAAAACCTAATTTTTTTAAGTACATTGATTTTGTTATGTCCACCCTTAGTCAAATTCTTTAAAAATCTATAGATATAAATCTGCATATTTTTTAAGATATATCAGATTAAAATAACATTTTCCTGAAAGTTAAATTCTCCAAGGCAAGTAGCTAATTTCCAAATCTTCTAACACCTTTTCAAGTAAATTCTCATTACTGCAAAGGGATTGCTTCAAATACAGAAAAGTCTTTATTTTCCCTTGACAAGATCACACTTATGCATGCATAAAATCCATGATTAATAAGGTAAATGAGTTCAATATTCTAAGATACTAACTCCAATTCTATCAATTACATTTCTCCTCTCTGTTACAAAATCTAATTTAATTGCCAAGATTTGGGCAATTCTAATTGTTTTTTTAAAATACTTTCAGTTCATTTTCACTGTTAATGAACAACAAATTTACACTAATGGCATTACTTCACACCCACTATTCACAAAGAAAAATATAATTGTTTTTATCATCAAAATAAAACACTAAAAAACATAGGCTTGGACTTTATGTTGTTTAAAAATTCTCTTAATAGCTGTTTAAACCAAAATTAGGAAAACTAAGGTGCTTAAATATCACTTCTCAGGTAAAGCCTATCCTGTCCCCTGTATTTAAAATTGCAGCCACCCCTCCCTCCCCTCAACTGAAACACCCTTACCCAGGCCAGGCCCTCCTTAGTCTCTTCCTTTTTTACCTCAGCACTTATTTCCATCTAACAGACAGTATAATTGACTTGTCTTCTTTGACTTCTTGTGACGTTTAGTCCATTTTGCTCCCAGCTGCTCCCTGAGTCCCTAGCACAGTGCTTGTGATTTACAGCTGCTGTTGAATGAAAAATTTCACCAAGATTAACGGTGGAGGCTGTTGCTTTTCTCTGAGTCACATATTGGTGACTTACACAAATATGTGGGAAGTGCAATATTTAATTTCATAATCAGAGAAAATCCTCATTTTTCACCCTGCTTAAGCGGGAAAACACTCTCGTAGCCTCAACTGAGATCTATTAATGCTTCCATGGTTGAAGATAAGCATATGTCCCCATGATAGTGGCTCAGAACCTGAAAATCAGAACTCAGGCAGAGAGAATTCAGAGGTCTGGAATCTTCCAGGAAAAAGGGTCAGGGTGCTGCTTTTTCTTTTTGCTACTCTTTGTGTCTCAAATGACTCTTCTAACTCAGTTATTAACCATAAATCATATCAATAGTCTTCCTCGTTGTGCTTACTGTACATGCTTTCCATGTATTACCCTATTTAATAACTGTCATAATGACCCTAGGAGAAATTTACGATTAACCACACCAGTCTACAGATAGAGACACTGAGATTTAAATAGTTTCCCCAAACATCTGGTGGGTGGTAGAGGTCTCTGGCATTTAAAGTTTGCATCTTAAAAACACTATGCAGGCAAAAACCACTACAATATTGTAAAGTAATTAGCCTCCAACTAATAAAAATAAATGGGGGAAAAAAAACAACAAAAAAACACTATGCAATATTGCTCCCCCACTCATCATGACCATGTAATTTGTCATGAGTTACAAGAATTCATGGATTCCAACATCACTATTATTACCTGACTAATCCTGCTGTTATCCTAAGCACAGACCATATACAAAAAGGGGAGAATTTCCATGGATATAGAATAAGCTCTAGTAATGTGTAATTATGAACAATATCTCTTGATGGGACTATTCATACCAAAGAAATTTCAGGCTACAAAAGCAGCTAAGCCAAGTCAGTAGGGAAAAAGTAAAACTAACAAAAATTCTAGAAGTTCGCAATAATAATAACAAAAACACAGCAAAAAGTGTTATTATCAGAAATTTTTCCTACTTAAAATGTTCATTTATTATGGAATGTGAATATACAGAAAATAGAAATATTGCTTTGCAAAAGAAATCTTTTCACATACCCCTACAAAAGACCTGACAGATTTAAAATACAATGGATTAAATACTAAAAGTAAATGACTTTCTGAAAACTATAGGAAAAGAAAAATGCATTAGGTAAGCCTGTTTAATTTTACTTCTTGTCCTAAGACTGAAATGAGATTTGTGATATCCATGCACGATCTCATACTTTAAACATTCCAAAACACCAAGATAAACTTTCAAAACTTATTTTCCTACCTATCAGTTCAGTTCAGTTCAGTTGCTCAGTCGTGTCTGACTCTTTGCGACCCCATGAATCACAGTAGACCAGGCCTCCCTGTCCATCACCAACTCCCGGAGTTTACTCAAACTCATGTCCATCGAGTCGGTGATGCCATCCAGCCATCTCATCCTCTGTCGTCTCCTTCTCCTCCTGCCCCCAATCCCTCCCAGCATCAGGGTCTTTTCCATTGAGTCAACTCTTTGCATGAGGTGGCCAAAGTATTGGGAGTTTCAGCTTCAGCATCAGTCCTTCCTACATATAGTCTATCTTTATTTTCTTATTATAAATTAACATGATTAAAATAAGAATTCATCCCTATACTAGGCACAAAGAGGATACTAATACTCTTTCAAATGACAAACTTACACCTACTTAGTAAACCTCTTTAGTAGCTGGCATTGTTAAGACAGCCCTGATTTGCTACAACTTGAAAGTTCTTAACATGTTTGACATATTTAACAGTCACAGCTGTTGTTTTAAAATGAATACAGTAATTACATTTAAAATTCTTTTCAAACATGAGATTAAGAAAAAAGAATCATGCCCTCTAAGAATAAAAACTTTCCAAAACTGATTGGTCTCATAAGCGTACATTTTAAATTTCATACATTTAAAACTGTGGATTTATTTTAAGCCCATCATTTATGCAAGTAGAAACCACTGACAGCAACGAAATGTGTGCGTCTTTGTTGCCCTAATTTTCTAGCACAAACTTAGCCATTTGACAGACATAAACAATTTTACTCACTGGAAAATGGTTGATGCTCTTAGATGTTTTTAACAAACTTTTGCTTTCCATGTGTTATCACTGTAAATAAGTTATCATTACTATACCGGTCTATAGTTACATTTTTTTTTTAATAGTTACATCTTAAATGACTTCAAATAATGGGAGTTACTCACTGGCTCTTTTAAACCACCCCACATAGTTAAGCTTCTTGAGTTCTTCTACCTGCATTTTATAGTGATTTTGTATCCTCAGATGTCTTCAGGTTATCAGGCCTACATTATTCTCTCTAGGACTGCCCCAACTTTACTATCTCCTGCTACTGCTAAAATATTTGTAGTAGGGAAACCATTAAAATAGCCTCATTCAGTTCTTATACAAAAAAAGTAAACTGCCTCATAAGTCTTTGAAAGGTACTGCATATGGACTTGGTGGGTGTACAGAGCATGTGACATTTATTTAGCAAATCAGTAAATTCTTAAATCTTTTGAGAGTTTAGCCATGTGCCAAAGTTCACAAGGCAATGACTCCTGAGTGAGTGAACCATTCCTGTATTTGTGTTTGAGTGAAAAAGCATCTGGCACAGATCCTAGAACACAGTAGGTTCTCAATCAATGTACATACACATCATGTATGTACATGTTGTGTGTCTGTTTCAGACACAAAAAGGGCCTGGAGGATGCATACAAAGCTGTCTAACTAGATTATGAAGGGCATCATGAATAAAAAGGACTGACTTTTGCTTCATCTCCTTTTATATGAAAATTTTTTAGGTCAGCTTAAATCATTTATACATATAACTTATATCTAGGTTTCTGTGTCCAAAAAAGCAATGCAATCTATTAAGAGGACCCTAGCACATACAGTTGGAGAAGGCAGTGGTACCCCACTCCAGTACTCTTGCCTGGAAAATCCCATGGACGGAGAGGCCTGGTAGGCTGTAGTCCATGGGGTCGCTAAGAGTCAGACACGACTGAGCAACTTCACTTTCACTTTTCACTTTCATGCATTGGAAAAGGAAATGGCAACCACTCCAGTGTTCTTGCCTGGAGAATCCCAGGGCCTGGGGAGGCTGGTGGGCTGCCATCTATTGGGGTCGCACAGAGTTGGACACGACTGAAACGACTTAGCAGCAGCAGCAGCACATAGTGTCAGCGGAGTTGCAGACTACATATAACATTTGTGGTGGGCTGGCTGCATTCCTGTACCATAATCTTAAAGGGGGGTAAACGGTTTCATTTTTTCCTCCTTTAAGATTATGTTCCAAAGAAGAAACTGTCTAAAAAGTTGAATCTGTAGTGGGTTCAGGTTTATGGTCATAGAGTTCAGACAATGACAGTCTTCCGTAGTTTTGCTTTTTTAAGAGACGGTTCACAGCACATCCTCTGGCTGACTTCCAGGCAGCACACAGCATACAGCTTGACTTCTTTGATGCAGTTTCCACTTCTCTGTGTATCCTGTGCATCACCGTGTTGCACATGTAGAACTGTGTTACCTTTACATTGTGTAAAAGTGATGAGAACCTTACCTATACACAGTGCATTCAGGTTTTATTTTGATACATGACTTTGGTCTTAGGTTTTTATCATCAGTGAATATTCCCACAATTATTCAACAAATTAGTTCACAAAGAACTCTGATGTCAAGTATTGCTGAGTTGGGTTAAGTACCCCATTCCTATCTCCAAATTACGGCAATATCTCTTGTCAACGTTCTTTGTTAAAATGTTAAATGAACTCAAGCAAGTACTAAAACTGAGCCTACCTTCAATGATGTTTATGTGATTTTTTATTAAAAAATTAAGTAGGAAATCAACTTTCATAAAACTGCCTTAGAATTTCCATGAATTTTTCTGGGTAGCCAATTTGCAACTGTCAAGGATCCACTTACTGATGAACTATTCAAACAATACAGGCTAATATTACTCACCATATATACTCACTGGAAAGAATTTTGGTAAAGGAAAAAAATGACTGAAAACTCGGAGTGCTGGATGCTAGTCCTAGTTCTTCCACTGAATTTAGGGATAAGTTATTTTACCTCCTTGGATCTTAATTTCCTCATTTACAAAATGTGAGATTTGAGTTAGATGGCCTGTAAATCCTTTTGGCCCCAACAATCCACTTTTTAAAACTGAGTTTTTAAAAAAACTATGTTAAATACTCTGCCAATAATATGTATAATGTTCAGTATTTTTTGCAGAATCCAGAATGTGTTAAATACACCTCATTAATATTCAAAGTATTCATGAGACAACAAAAGGACATTTATCTTTATATGTAACATCTGAGTCATGAACTGGGACAGCAACTTGTACAGGGTCACAAAACTGCAGTATGAGAGCAATGATTCTAATTTCTTGATTGCGACTGTAGTATTCTATTCACTGTGCTATCTTTGTTGCTGTTCTACTCAGAAGCAATGTGTTTTAACCCTTCTCACCCTCATTCAGCCATCTCCAACATAGTCAAGCCTACCCTGCTCAATTTCTTACTGCCTGAAACCTCCATACTATTCTCCTTTCTCCTTCAATCCTATCAGCATAATTATCAATGATACTTTTTCATCTGCTTCCTATAAATATGTCTTAGGTTTCCAGGTACAGTATTTGTCACATTTTCAGTCTAACTTCTATTAATTTTCTATATAAATGTCAAGTAAATATAGAAAGGTGTGTCACAACCATCTTTACATCCATCAATATATAAGGGTTAGAGCTTGTACCTTTACACATACCCAATACATCGAAAAATCAAGTGACTGAAAAGGATGGCAGAAATTCTATCTGCTGTTTGTTACAATGATTTTAGAACTTCCTTTCTCTGTGGCTTTCTCACTTTCCCTTCTAGGACCCCCAAGCTCTTCATCCTTGAAGTCAATGAAAGAAATTGGTTTTCTAGGGTCTCTAAAGACATTGGCTTGAAAACTCCTTCCTGGTTTCCTTGAGCAGAATATCCTACCTGAACTGTGGTCTCCAACACCTAAAGCCTATCACTAACCTGTCAAACCAGAACCTCAACCAAGTCCGTTGGCTACTCTCTCCTTGAAAAAATTTTCAGATTTGTTCCTAAAACCAGCAGCCACAGAGACACATCTCCTGTTAATTCAACATGTACAAGTGAGAGGCCACATTCTACTCCTTATATCCAGGAAAGTGGGAGTCAGGGCTGCAAATATCTCCAACCAATGCCGGCAAATAGCAGAGGTGAGAAAGGCACTATAGACCTAGAACCAGGAACTCGTCTCATAGTCACTCAGACTCTACCTACCCTAGAAAAGAATTAGGGGGAAACTGGAGAAACCACACAATTTTCTTAGGCTTGTAAAAGCTGCCATGGATATAGGAGACCATGAGTCTCAGATCTCAAAGGGCTAAATTAATTAGTATGTTTCTGTGGCCACACAGTTTGTTAAAGTGCTTAAATTCTTCTGCATATAGTACCCTGCACTCCCTCTTAATTCACTGCCCAGCCCCTTCTCCAGACCCTACCTCCACCCCATCTTCCACTTACCATCAACTAACAGGTTAAGGACTGATCCCAAAGCATCCACAGGTTTTCTCTCTAGCACAGTAAACAGTCTGTTATAAATTACTGATAGCCATGAAATTAACCACCCAAAAAATCATGCCTTTTGAACACTGTCACTGGCTCCCTTCAGGGATTCCAAGGGCTAGCCTGTGCTTTTCCTGCCTTTCCTACCCCTGGAGATATTCAAACGGGTCTTGTCAAGAACAGACCTCGCACCAGTCACCTCAGCAGGCAGTCAGTCAGCTCTTATTCCTTTGCGTGCCCTGGAACAAAGGGGCCTGAGATGGCCTGGAACACAGTGGGAGATGAGGCTATCAGTGGTCGTGGCAGCGGCAGCCCAGCAAGCAAACATCTGGTGCCCTTTGAGCCCTTGACCAGAAGGCTGCGATCTCTTACCAGTTTCCCGAGTTGCCCTCACGTGGTTACTTGTGGCAACTGCAGCTTCTCTTGGGATTTCGACTGAGGATGGCTAAGTCAAAGTGAAAGTTGCCCAGTCCTGTCCAACTCTTTACAACCCCATGGACTATACAGTCTATGGAATTCTCTAGGCCAGAACACTTGAGTGGGTAGCCTTTCCCTTCTCCAGGGGATCTTCCCAACCAAGGTTTCCCACACTGCAGGTGGATTCTTTACCAGCTGAGCCACAAAGGAAGCCCTGAGAAGGCTATGAAGACGCTAAAGTGCCAGCTGGTTGACTGGCCCCACCACACCAACCACATAATTTGATTACCTCTGCAAAAAGGGTATGCAACCAGGCTACTTCTGCTTTATGACCACCCTTCTGACATATCTGAGACTCAGCCCTGGTGAGGAAGGCAAAGACAAGGGGTGGGTCAGTCAACTGACAAGCCACTACATTCCAAATTCAGACTTCATAGTCAAGAGCCATTTTGCAATGACTTCTTGACTCAGAGTGTAATGCCAAGGACAACAACTTGTGAATTTGTCTGCTACCTTAAATAAATGGGTTCTCACCTGATAGTGCCTTCTCTTTATTCTTGCCCCAGACTTAAGACAGGCTAGCCTAAGTTAAGGTAGGCAGGGTTAGGCATGGGGTGGTTCGCACAAACTGAGGTAGACTGGTGCTTATTACAGACAAATAAGCTCTTTTTTTTTTAATCAAGAAAAAAAGAAACTTGAAACTTTCTTGAGTGGTCCAGTGGCTAGGACTCTCCAATGGAGGAGCCCAGATTCAATCTCTGGTCAGGGAACCAGATCCCACATGCTACAGCTAAGAGTTTACATGCCACAACTAAGATCTGGCATGCTGAAACAAAGATCCAGTGCAGCCAACTAAATAAGTAATATTTAAAGAAAGAAAAAAGGAAGTTTGAGTAAATAACATCCCTGTTGGGATAGGTATATTCACTTCCAGAGTGTAGTTCAGGTCCTCCAAAATACAAAAAAGAAAAACACAACAGCAGTTCAGGAGAACTCCTATTTTTCCCTGATAAATGCTGGTTCTTTTAGCAGGGGAACAAAAACAGAGAAGCAAGAAAACTGGCTCTACCAGGATAAGAGTAGCTTCATGCACTAACTGTGCAGAATGGCTAACCATTCCACTCTTCTTTCATGGTAGTCACTTCACAAGTGGCTAGAACAAATAATCAAAATTCTATCAATCCAGATATGGTTAGACATAAGCTACACTTGACCAAGGTCAGGGCCATTCCACAGTGACTCCCAAAGAGTAGAATGCTGGGGGAGAAATGGTGGAGACTACACTAGAGTGCCAGGGCACTTACCCGTAGAGTAAGCCCCCACCAGTAAGCTTCCTGCCTCTGCCAAAACATCATCCAGTTAGGCTACCTTAGGTCATTCAACAAACACCACAAAACACCTGGTGGTCTTCCAACTAACTGTAACATGACCACAGAAGTTTTCTTCTTTCTATTACTACTCTGGAAAGTATGCTCCATCCCAAAAAATGCTACTCAAAGTGTTATCCGTACTGATGTCAGTCCATGAGAAACCAGTAACTTTTACAGGAATTTGAGAATAATTTTTGTATCTATTGAATTGAATTATAAAGTATTTGACATATTAAAATTTTTCTAGTAAATTCACTTTTTAATTATACTTTACTAAATTATCAGACTGCAATGCATTGGAAAATTAAAAAAAAAACTATTCACCACGAAGAGTTTGAAAAACACCAATTAAAACAAATATTAACTGTCATATTTCTGGTAAAAATCTCTTCTGTGATCCCTACTGTCAGCAAGATAGTCTTAGCTCATTAACATTGTGTTTTCACCTTTATCAGGCCCCTTCTCTAGTTTCCTAACTAGTGTGCTTGACACGGCCTCTGATGGGTGACAGATAAGACTGCTAAATGGAGCCCATGGCAGGTGGAGTTTCTGAGCTCCAGGACCAGAAGCCTTGGGAAGAGTAGCCTGGCCCATTTACTCCAGCAAATTCCACAAATTTTGTCTTCTGTGTGTGTTATAACATAAACAAGATTGAGAATTGCTGATGTCTGGAGTTACCTCTTGTTACACTTTACACTAAACTTTATGCTCCACCAACAACAAAAAGCCTGCTCTCCCATCCACACCCAAATTTTTATTTCCAACCCAGACCTCTCCCATGAACTCTAAACACACCATATATTCTACATCTCCATTCAATGTCCAGAAATCACCTAAAACTTAAGATGTCCAAAACTAAACACCTGTTTTCCTTTCTAAATGTGCTCCTCTTATATTGTATCTTAGTAAACTGTAACTCCATTCTTCTCATACCCATTATTTAATGTATTTGGCAAATCTTGTCAGTTCTAGCTTCAACCAGTTCTCACTACCTCTACCTCTGTCCCCTGGCTGAGGTCTCAATCACCTCTCATTTGGATTATTCCAAGAGTCATCTAGTTAGTCCCTGCTTCCATTCTTATATCTCTAAACTGATTCTCAAGACAGCAGTCAGAACTGATTTTATATAACTTAAAACACAAGTCAGATCACATCATCCCCTGCTCAAAACTCTCCAACAGCTTCCCACCTCAAGCAGAGTAAAGGTCTGTATTTCTTCAATTAATTTACGAGGCCCATTCTTATCCTGTTCCTTCTTTCTCTTTCTCTCTTCCACCACTTGGCCCTTTGCTCACTTAGCTCCAAGAAAACTGACATCCTACTATTCCTTAACCCCACAAAGCACAGTCCCACCTCATCAGAGTTCTCACTTGCAGGACCCTCAGTCTGGAATGCTCCATTCTTGCTTCTCTCTTTACTAATTCACTCTCATTTTCTTCAAGTCTCTGCTCAAACGTTATCTTATCAATTCAGCCTTCATAGATCACTTCAAGTAAAGTGGTGCACATTCCACTAAGCCACATCCTCCCTATGCCACTTATGCTGCTTCAATTTTGTCCACAGCACTTACCATCTGACCTCCCAGATACCTGCTTATTGATTTAGTCTGTTTCCCTACCCTAACTCAGGAAGGGAGGGCAGAGGTTTTGTCTGCTGTGCTCACTGATCTATCATTAAATGGAGAAGGCAATGGCACCCCACTCCAGTACTCTTGCCTGCGAAATCCCATGGACAGAGGAGCCTGGTGGGTTGCAGTCCATGGGGTCACGCAGAGTCGGACACGACTGAGCGACGTCACTTTCACTTTTCACTTTCATTCATTGGAAAAGGAAATGGCGACCCACTCCATTGTTCTTGCCTGGAGAATCCCAGGGACGGGGGAGCCTGGTGGGCTGCCATCTATGGGGTCGCACAGAGTTGGACACGACTGAAGTAACTTAGCAGCAGCAGCTATCATTAAAATAATGCCTGGCACATAGTAAGCACTCATGAAACACTGTTGAATGAATAAATATATTCATGAATAAATTCAATACTTACTCTTACCCATCTCTGAGCCTTTGACTATTCAGTTACTACTGTCTACAGCCTTTCCCCCTTACTCATTTTCCCTTACTAAATTCCACTTTTTCCTATGTCCAGTCCTCCACATTTCACTGACTGACTACCAATATACTAAATGAACAGTGGAAAAGTAACTCCACTGCAACACACTCATCCAGAAAACATTTTACTGATCCTTCTCACTACAGATTCATATTTCTTAACCACATTCCTTCAATCAGAGGACATCATTCCACCCCCAGAAACTATAGCTTACACCTGCTGTTTTCTCATTGCACTGAGTACTTCTACTATGTATCTGCACAGATTGTCCCAGAAGTCAAGATACACTTGATGTTCTAGAAACATAAATCATTCTGATATGCACCAAGCAAGACAATTCAGAGAGGAAGTCCTATTTACAGGCCGCCCCCCGCCCGGTATTTCATGTGCTCATGACTGCCAAAAGCTACAAGGCCCACAAAGTATCAGTCCATCATCCATCAAGAAATGATACACTGAAACAATCAGTAAAATAAGCTTCCAGTCTTTCAATACCACTCATGCCAATGGCCTAGTGTCATCCCTGTATGCACTCAACCTTACTCATTTACTCAGTTGCATTTCAGTTTCTGGTCCCTCTTTGTCTCCCAGTTTACTATGCTTTTGTTTTTTATTCGTTGACTGGATTTATTGCTTCCTCAGAATAATGCTTGTTTTTTTCTGAAACTATGTTAACACCTACTTTGGCTCTTTTAAACCACCCTTGGTAAGATTGCTCACCTGAGTTTCAGTCCGAAAGACCTACTACAGACTCTGTGACTTCAGCAGGTCTAATCCAGCTCCTACAAGGGGAGAATTCATATGACCAAACAAACATTTCTTGAACTTTCCATGTTATTTCCACAACACACTTAAACATCTTACTTAGAAAGCCTCAATAGCCAATTACTTAATTAAAATCTGATAAGCTGCTTTTTCTTCTGATTTCCTTTCTCCATTGACCGCTATCTATACTGCCCCTAGATAACCTCATTCTTCTATAGGTAAACTGCTTCTAAATATATAATAGTTTCTTCTACTGCACTGTTAGAGTAGAAAATAATCTAAGAAGTGATTCCAAAAGAATGGTATGTTATCAAAAATTTAGAATACTATCATTTAAAATAATAAACAAAAAAATAAAATAATAAACAAAGATACTAGTAATTAAGATAATACAAACTTTAAAATATTACAAATTTTAAAAAACTTAAAATATTACTCCTCTCTGACCCTTTTGTCTACTGAATCTTGTGACAACTCTGTCACTTCCTGGACTGCACTACAAAAATAGAAAGCTCACATCCACTCAAATTGATGTTCCCATCTGAATGACTCATTTTACAGAAGCCTAGAGTGCAATTAACTAAGTTTCACCTAACTAGAAGTAAGCTGATATCTCCCTGTCACACGAACATGACACAGAAGGCTGGATGAAAAACAAAAAAAAAATGTATTCATGAAAAGTACGGGTGGTGGGGAAAAGCTCCTTACTTTTATTATGCTTGACATTAAAAAAATTTTTTTTTTTTTTTTTCTGTTAAAGAAATGGATTCATGTGATCTGGCCAATATACTGCTCTGTGAAACTAATCATACCATATTTGTCAATAAAGATGAGAATAGCAAACTGACTCAATCATACGAAAAGTCAATACAACACAAATGAAAAATTAGTGCCACTATTCATGACAAAAAGGCATACATCACAAACTGTTTTGAAGTATTACACAGCTTAATTTCTTTTTTTTTTTTAAATTTTTTTTTTAAGGCTAGTCAAGTGAAGCAGTGGGAGTGGAGAAGGAACAAATCTGTAACTGGCTGTGATCAATTAATTGTAAACACCACTGCACTCCGACCAGCCTACACAGCTTAATTTCTGACTGCCTATGCTAATGAGGATTATGAGTATCTTTGTTAAATGAAAAAAAAAACCAGACTTAATCCTTTAGACCTTTCTAACTAGTATAAAATTCAACCAACTGCTTTGTTTCCTTCTCTGCCATCTCTACTGTGTAAGGAAGTGAAATCATCAAAAGGCAAACAAAATCAGTTTCAAGGTTAACACACAAACTACTTCAGCTGAAATTCTAACATACTCATATAATCCATCCAGTAATCCTATTTAAGATGGTATTCTCATTTAAGAGGAAAAGTTTCAGAAAACTAAGTGACTTGACCAAGTTGCAATTTAAAATTCTGTGCTCTGCTAAAAGTGGAGGTTTCTGCTCTTCAAAACAATCTCTGAGGTACAGCAAAGATAGTATCTGAAACAGAACTAGGTTGTAAAATGAATAGCTCACAGGGTCAGGCAGCCCACTATACATTTCTTAACAAAATATATTCCATTTTCAGAAAGTTCTGAACTAAATTAAAAATTAAGAACCAATGACCAAGTCAAATGCCCTCATTTTATACATAAAAGAACTGCAGAAGAAATGCCTCACAAGTGCCTCTCAACTATCAGGTACAATACTGTGTACTAGTTTGCTAGGAGTGTGACAAAATGCAGACTGGGTGGCTTAAACAGCAGTTTATTTTCTCACAATTCTAGAAGCTTGAAGTCTGAGATCAAGGTGTCCACAGGGTTGGTTTCTTCTAAGGCGTCTCTTTCTTTGGTAGATGGTCTTCTTCTGCCAATGTCTTCAAAGGTCTTCCTTTTGTTTATGGCTGTGTCCTAATTTCCTGTTCTTATAAGGATACCAGTTATATTGGATTACAGTCCATCCATATCTTAATTATCTCTTTAAAGGTGCTATCTCCAAATATAATTACATTCTGAGGTACTGGGGGATAGGACCTTAACATATGAATTTTGAGGGGTCATAATTCAGCCCATTTAACCCTACACTCTGTTGCCTTCCATCAACTAACGTCCTTCTCATATGCAAAACACATTCACCCATTCCAAGAGCCCACAGTGTTAGCCCCTTCTAGCATCAACTCTTGCCTGGATAATCCCATGGACGGAGATGCCTGCTGGCTGCAGTCCATGGGGTCGCTAACAGTCGGACACGACTGAGCAACTTCACTTTCACTATTCACTTTCATGCGTTGGAGAAGGAAATGGCAACCCACTCCAGTATTCTTGCCTGGAGAATCCCAGGGACGGAGGAGCCTGGTGGGCTGCCGTCTATGGGGTCACACAGAGTCGGACACGACTGAAGTAACTTAGCAGCAAAAGCAGCAGCATCAACTCTTAAAACCAAAAATCTTATCTAAATACCATTTAAACCAGCTATGGGTCAACTTGAGATATGATTTATCCTGAGGCAAAATTTCTCTTCAGATGTTATTTAACCATGTGACTGCAGACAACTTATCAGCTCTCAAAATGTTTCCATTCCAAAAAGGAAAAATCAGAAAGAGGAGACGATGAGTCCCAAGCAAGTCTGTAATAAGGCAAATTACGTAAGATTTTAATGTTGAAGAATAATATTTAATAACCAACAATAATCTATGGCTCCATGCTCTGGGCCCACTGTGCTGGAGCCCCACCCTCTCAGGCCTGGTGCTCTGATCCCATGGTAGCAGTGGCAGCCCTGTTGACCTCTACACTACCTTCAGGGTCATGCTATTCTTTTCTTGGAGGAAAACACATGCTCTCAGCCAGATGACAGATAGCCCTAATGCCTTGTCTTATAGAATCTCAGAAGTCTGACAGCCTCCTTCCTTTCATCCTGTCTCTGTCCCTTTCAGTCCAAGCTGGTAGTGTTTCTGCTGCCATAACCCCATCTCAGGTCCTGCTGAGATGGCTTAATGAACCCCTAAGTCACATGTCCATACTCCCTTTATCGAATGGTTGTCCAGCAACAGCCTTGATGTTGTCTCCAGAACACATTTTCTAATTTTTTGCAACATGCATAGGCTGAGAATTTCCAAATCTTCAAAGTTTTGGTTCCATTTTGCTTAATAAATCTTTCTTCAATTATCTTTGTCCTCTTGTGTTTTACTCTAAGCAGCAAGAAGAAACCAGGCCACGCTTTTAACACTTTGCTTATAAATTTCAGTTAAATATCCAAGCTTATCACTTAACAGTTCAATTTCCCACAAACCCATAGAACACAATTTAGCCAAGCTTTCTGCCAGCTTATAACATGACTGCCTTTCCTTACGTTTCCAATAACATGTTCCTCACTTTCATCTGAGACCTTATCAGAAGCACCCTTTTCTTATTTCTATTCATCTGAGACCTTATCAGAAGCACCCTTTTCTTATTTCTATTCATCTGAGACCTTATCAGAAGCACCCTTTTCTTATTTCTATCAATATGATCTTACATGCTAAGTGATAGACTTCCTGATAGCCCTCTTTCAGAGCCCTCAACAGAATCGTTCATATTTCTACCTACAATCACAGAAGGCAACCTTGGGCTTTTTCTAACATGAAGCTCGAAATTATTTCAGCCTCTGCAATAGCCAGTTCCAAAGCCATTTCTACATCCTTAGATATTTGTTAGAGCAGCATCCCACTTCCCAGTACCAAAATCTGTGTCAGTTTTCCAAAGCCACAAAGCATCAGTCTGGGTTGCTTAAACAACAGCAATTAATTTTCTCACAATTCCAGAAGTTATAAGTTCAAGATCAAGGTGTCAGCAGGGTAGGTTTCTTCAAAAGCCTCTCTCCTTGGCGTGCAGATGGCTGTCTTCCTCCAGTGTTGTTAAGGTCTTCCCTTTTTGTGTGTCTGTGTCCTAATCACCTCTTAAGGACATCAATCACATTGGATCAGGGTCCAATCATATGACTTCACTTTACTTTAACTACCTCTTTAAAGGGCCTATATCCTAAAAATAGTCACATCATAAAATACTGGTTCAGGACTTCCAACACATGAAATTTTAAGAGGACATAATTCAGGCCATAACAAGCTGAGACTACTCATATTCACTTATTGTATAAACACTGAATACCACTCCTCACTGTTCTGATGACCATACAACCGTGAACAAAACTGGTACAACCTCCAACACATGGTACTTAAAGATAAAAGGGAGATGAAATAATCATATACTCATACAAATTAATGAAAAAAAAGTACATGAGAGCATATAATATGTATTTTGGACTTCACCAAGCCTGCCTGCTACATCCAAAAAGGTTTCCTTGAAGAGCTCAAATCTGAAGGGTGAGTATGGAAAGCATATGTGCACATAGAACTCTCCAGGAAAAAGGAACAGAATAGTACATTCAAGAAACTGAGAAGTGGCCAGGAGGGCTGAAACACAGAAAGTATGAGGAGTAATAAAACATGAGGTTGGAAAGGAAGGTAGGGGCCACATCAACCACATTATGGTTTCTGGTCTTTATCTTAACAGCAATGGGAAGCACCTGAAAGGTTTTATTCATGATCATATTTTCATTTTACAAAGATCACTCTGGAAAAAAGGGAGCACTAAGGGCTTCTAATTTGCTGGTAATGTTCTACTTCTTGAGTAGGATTCTGGTTACATGGGTATGTTCACTTCATGAAAATCTACTAAGCTATATACTTAAACTTTAAGCATTTTTCTACATGTACATTATATTTCAGTCTTCTAAGATTGTGGAGAAAATGGGCTAAAATAGAGAAATTACAGCTGTGGGGACCCCAGCATCAGGAAGAGATGATAATTCAAACTGTTCTTATAGAAAAACCCAAACAAACTTTTTGGCCAACCCAATACAGAGATGGCAGTCAAAAATGAAGAGACTCAAGATAATTAAGTAGCGAAATTCAAATACCCCAGTTGATGGACTGAATATGAAGGGGGAAAGAAGGCATCAAAGACGACTCTCAAGTATCTGGTTTACAAAAATAGATGGATGGTAGATCCATTCTCCATGAATGAAAATCCTGGAGTTCCACAGATGTGACAGATCACAGATTCAATTTTTCAGGCTTTAAAGTAGAAATTTCAACTAGGCAGTTTAAGCATATAGGCTGGAGCACAGAGAACAGGTGTAAAAAGAAAACAGCTTGGGGAGTAATACTATTAAAAGGGCTTCCCCAGTGGCTCAGTGGTAAAGAATCAGCCTGCAATGCAGCAGACCTGGGTTCGATCCCTGGGTCAGAAGATCCCCTGGAAGAGGGCACGACAGCCCACTCCAGCATTCTTGCCTGGAAAATCCCATGGACAGAGGAGCCTGGCAGGTAACAGTCCATAGGGTCGCAAACAGTCTGAAGTGACTGAGCACATGCAAACATGAGCTCCTGGCAGTACTATAGGCACTGCATTAGGTTCTGTGGACAGTTATGAACAGAACAAATAGGTTATCATAGAACTTATATTCCAATTCAAAAGACTCCCAAAAAATTGTATTAAATAAGGTAACTTCAACTACTAACAGGTACTGTGATGAAAACAACAGGATGGTTTAATAGAGTGACAGTGTTGGGGCTACTTTACTTTAGATTGGAATAGTTAGGGCTCTCTGTGGAGGTGACATTGAGGTGAGACCTGAATGCTTAGAATTATGCTAGGTACAGGAAAAACAGAAAAAATTTAGAGCAGTCCAGAAAGAAAAAAAAAAGCTTAGTGTTTAAAGCAAGATCAAGCTTTGCATATCTGAAAAACAGAGCAAAAGGCCAGTATAGACACAATGTAGTAAATGAAGAGCAGAGGGTACAAGACAGGGTCAGGGAAGAAGCCAAGGGCCAGATCACATAAAGTTTAAGCAAAAGGGATGTAATTTATACTTTAAAAAAAATTTAAGTTATAGATTTCTCTAGTTACTCTGTGGCAAAGATAAATGTGGGGAGACTACTAGGTCCAAGTGAGACATGATGAAGTCTCATGGGGAAAGTTAAGAGGAAGAATAGAAGTGTCAAAAAAAAATTAAAAAATAATCTCTAAATGACCCTAAAGAAATAGACAGTCTCAAGGCTGCCCTACTTACATGTATTCTAGTATTTAATTTTTTGATCACAGATCACAAATCTAAAGACTACTAACAAGACTCAAAATTTCAAACAAAACGCTCTGATATTGTTAGATAAAACAAGTTAGATGGATGAGCCTTCTTCTCTGCCTGGATGCCCTTTCTCAGCAAGTATCAAACACACTACTTCATACTTTGTTATCTCCATGTTTTCTAAATTATGAACTGCTCTATAAAGTTGCTCTATTTAGATGAATGGGTTCTTAGTATCAAGAGGTTGATTATTTTCTGGAGAAGATGTCTAATATTCAACAAATATTTATTGACTCACTAAAGGACAAAGCTTCAAAGACAAAACAAGGAAGACCATGCTTTCATGCCCTTAAGAAAGTGAAAATTAAAGTCACTCAGTCATGTCTGACTCTTTGCCACCCCATGGACTGCACAGTCCATGGAATTCTCCAGGCCAGAAAACTGGAGTGGGTAGCCTTTACCTTCTCCAGGGGATCTTCCCAACCCAGGGATCAAACCCAGGTCTCCCGCACTGCAAGCAGATAGTTTACCAGCTGAGCCACCAGAGAAAGATAATCTTTCTTAGTATAATGTCTGGGCTCTACTGGTCTTTACACAGCAAAGGGAAGATGTGGAGGGAGAAATTACCACTTTTGACCACTAGCTCTCCAGCTTTAACAATTTCTTTCCTATCATTCCCAGAACTAAATTTTTTTTCTTACTACTTTCTAATCAATTCAAAATGTCTAACCCAGGTCTCCTATCACATTTCCTATAAAAACTTCAATTTACTTATATTCAAAATGAAATGTTATAACCATACCTTTGCCAGTGTTACATTATATTTCAATAATCTCAATCTCATAATGCAGTTTCAAGAACCAAAAGCTATCTTAATCTATTCATGAAACCAATGCTATTTCTTCCCCACTCTAACAAAAACTCTACTTTTGATTTCCAATTTAGAAACAAAAACAAAAAGAAAATCCAGAAACTACTCTCAAGGAATAAAGAAAAATCAAGTAAGACCTAGCACTTCTATTTTTTTTTTTAACTATAACAAAATGACACACATTTTCAACAGTAAGAGTTCTTCATTTTGTACTCAAAGGCTTTCCTTACAGAATCTAATTAATTCAATACTTTATTTCTATAGAAAACTTAACAGGCTCCTCTACTGTTCTTTTAGAAAATTAATGTAAACAACATAAAAGAAAAAGGACGCTAATTATCACAAAAGGTAAAAAACCCTTAATTCTCCAGAAATTCGGAAAACTGCTGTGATTTTCATGACAGTTACTATTAGCACACTTAATAAGTGGACACTGAAAGAAAAATACACTAACATCACTTAAAACAGTGTTGGTCTATTTAGGAAATAACTCCCTCAAAGACTCCTCATTCTTTACCACCTGAGGGAAGCTCCATACTCTCTCAAAAGTAATCAGCAAAACAAACAGCTTACACAATTTAACAATCCATTTATTGAATACTACATATTTTAAGTACTAGCTTAAATCAGGAGATATTAAAATAAAATATAAAAGCACAAAAGCATATATAAAAATGTAATTCAAATGATGTTGCTGAAATATGATTATCAACTACCAGTGTATACTTTGCAGAAAATAATTATACACTAAATGGCATCCAAGCTTTCAGTTTTTACTTAAAATAGGCATTCTAAATAAATGGTCACTTTCAGATTTCTTCACTCAGCTTCACTGGTAAGTCAACATACCTCTAACCCTATACACTCAAAAAGGTACCATAAAGATGCACTCAAGTTTTCCACTGGAATTTCTTTGCTGCCTAGAAAAAGCCCCTATATTAATAACAAGAATTTAACCAAAGATAACTACGTGGTTTAAAAGATAAAATGAGCTACAATGAGGAATACGTCTGAACTAGACGAGACTCCTAGTTATCATCGCTTCCCAGAGAAACTATGTTCACAGGATAAACTGCTTAAATTCTCTAGGTTTCTGTTTCCTCTTTATAAAAAATTAGATATATGATATAAAAATTACATCTACAATTACACTTAGAAAAGGGACTGGCACTGACAGGCATTAACTAAATGGTAGCTACTTAAATAAGTATTATTAAATAAAAGTTTGTTTGTATTAAATTCCTATTGCTCATTGTAGTAGTATTGGAGAATATGAAGAATCACCTGTAAAAGCTGAACTCAAAAAAGCTTTCAGCTTTCCTTCAGAAGCATTCAGTTAAGGCTAGATAAAAGAATCATGACAACTGTGAATTCCGTAAGAGTGAGTTTCCAACTACTTTTATCAACTAGTCTATCAGGAAGGGGCTTGAGTACCGTAAAATAAGTTTTTCTCAAATACATACATCCAAGTACTACAGTATGCTTACGAAATTCCTAACCAATGAATAGAGCTTTCCAGGTGGCTCAGTGGTAATAAAGAATTCGCCTGTCAAGCAGGAGACACAGGTTTGATCCTGGGTCTGGAAGATCCCCTGGAGGAGGAAATGGCCTGGGAAATTTCATTGACAGAGAAACCTGGAGGGCTAAACAGGTTAGGGGTCGCATGGGGTTGCAAAACAGTAGGACACAACTTAGTGACTAAACAACAACAACAAACAAGTAACACTGATAGATTCTTATAAACCTTTACAACTATTTTCATATCAAAGTTCTACAGGAACTGCAAAACTGTAGTTTGTAAGTTTAACATGATGAAATAAGGTTCACAAAGAACAATGAATTCAGTGGAACACAGGAAGGGAAAAAAGTTACCTCTATTTTTGACGGAAACTTACCATCCCACCATCTTCATTAAAAATGTTATGAAGTTAACATGAGGATAGCTGAGCAGAAAATGGAGTGAAGAAAAAGAAAACAAGTATAGGAAAAGACTATGAAAAAAACATGATTTCTAATACCATTAAGAAGAAAAAGGAAAAAGAAAAAATTTTTATTTTTTCTAAAGAGAAAAAAAAAAAACTCATGATCCTCTTCCAAATCAAAGTTTCTTTCATTTTGATATATTAAAAAGACTGAAGAGTCCAGAACTACAATTGAAGAGGCAGTAACAAAGTTGTACAATTATTATAATTACTGTTGTAGGGTAAAACTTTATCTTTACATGTCCTATCTGAGGATACAGATGAAACTGCAAAACAAATAAATAATCCAAATAAAGTGTATTTTAATAGATTGTACTGAACTTGAACACAATTTTAACCATGAATGAACAGACTATTCTTATTTTTTTTCCCTTAGTACCTATAATAATGTTGAAAGGCCTAATGCATATATATGGAATTTATAAAGGTGTTAACGATAACCCTATATGCAAGACAGAAAAAGAGACACAGATGTATAGAACAGACTTTTGGACTCTATGGGAGAAGGCGAGGGTGGGATGACCTGAGAGAATAGCATTGAAACATGTACATTATCAAGTGTGAAACAGATCACCAGTCCAGGTTGGATGCACGAGACAAGTGCTTGGGGCTGGTACACTGGGATGACCCGGAGGGATGGGATGGAGAGGGAGGTGGGAGGCGGGTTCGGGATGGGGAACACATGTAAATCCATGGCTGATTCATGTCAATGTGTGGCAAAAACCACTAAAATATTGTAAAGTAATTAGCCTCCAACTAATAAAAATAAATGAAAAAAAAAATGTTGAAGGGCAAAAAGTTCAATAGGCTGTCTCAAAAATCTCTCCATCTTCCCATTAATTTACAAACAGTTCAACTGAAAAAAAAAAAAAAAAAACACTGCAATATTAACAACTGCACAACACCAATGAAGTCTTCAGTCATTTCCAAAGTAGATACAATGCTTTGGTAATGTGACTATATCTAATTCTAAGATTAGAGGTTAGAGTATGGCTGTGTCCATGTTAGATACAACAGTTTATTTTTTACACACTAAGACAGCTTATTAAAGTTAATGGACTTCATGCTGGGAAGTGCATTGTAATGACTACAATTTTTACACCTGGAATAAGACAGGGTTATCATTCAGAGAATAAAATTTGTTAGAAGGAAAGGGAAGAAAAAGATTATTTCTAATCTAACTGACCAAAATAAACAAAGTTTATCTTCTATTAAAGATAGCAAAAACTCAAAACTTTCCAAACTGACACAGTTCTAGCTTTGAAAATAACTCATTTTTTTCTCTAAGGATCTCTTTTCAGAGATATTTATGCTACTCTTTCCCCTTGTTTCTGTGTGAAAATTGATAGCAATACTGTATTGAGAATTTCCACAGGTGATATTCAAAATTGTATATTCCATTACAAAAGTTAGGCCATTCAGTACAATCTATATAAAGATACTGAACCTAAGTTTTCTAATTTTAGTTGCAAAAATCATTTATTCATTTAGTTGCAAAAATAAACTTTTCAAGATTTGCTCTGAAATTTACAGCCATGCAAAACTGAAAATTGTTTAGACTTAAGATTTAGGCAATTTGAATCAATTGAATTGAATTAATTCAAATGCTGCTCAGCAAAGGAAAAAAAGGAATAAAAGACACACACAAGACAATCACTAATCACTCCTTTCAGAATCTACTTCAACAAATTCACTTAATACTACTTCTTGCCATTGCACTCATCTCATATGCTAGTAAAGTAATGCTTAAAATTGTCCAAGGCAGGCTTCAGCAATACGTGCACCATGAACTTCCAGATGTTCAAGCTGGTTTTAGAAAAGGCAGAGGAACCAGAGATCGAATTGCCAACATCCACTGGATCATCGAAAAAGCAAGAGAGTTCCAGAAAAACATCTATGTCTGCTTTATTGACTATGCCAAAGCTTTTGACTGTGTGGATCACAATAAACTGTGGAAAATTCTGAAAGAGATGGGAATACCAGACCACCTGACCTGCCTCTTGAGAAACCTATATTCAGGTCAGGAAGCAACGTTTTAGAACTGGACTTGGAACAGACTGGTTCCAAATAGGAAAAGGAGTACGTCAAGGCTGTATATTGTAACCCTGCTTATTTAACTTATATGCAGAGCACATCATGAGAAACGCTGGGCTGGAGGAAGCACAAGCTGGAATCAAGATTGCTGGGAGAAATATCAATCAGCTCAGATATGCACATGACACCACCCTTATGGAAGAAAGTGAAAAAGAACTGAAGAGCCTCTTGATGAAAGTGAAAGAGGAGAGTGAAAAAGTTGGCTTAAAGCTCAACATTCAGAAAACTAAGATCATGGCATCTGGTCCCATCACTTCATGGCAAATAGATGGGGAAACAGTGGCTGACTTTATTTTTCTGGGCTCCAAAATCACTGCTGATGGTGATTGCAGCCATGAAATTAAAGACGCTTACTCCTTGGAAGGAAAGTTATGAGCAACCTAGACAGTATATTAGAAAGCAGAGACATTACTCTGCCAACAAAGGTCCGTCTAATCAAGGCTATGTTTTTTCCAGTGGTCATGTATGGATGTGAGAGTTGGACTATAAAGAAAGCTGAGAACCGAATAATTGATGCTTTTGAACTGTGGTATTGGAGAAGACTCTTGAGAGTCCCTTGCACTGGAAGGATATCCAACCAGACATGCAACTGATCCTAAAGGAGATCAGTCCTGGGTGTTCACTGGAAGGACTGATGTTGAAGCTCAAACTCCAATCCTTTGGCCACCTGATGCGAAGAGCTGATTCACTGGAAAAGACCCTGATGCTGGAAAAGACTGAGGGCAGGAGGAGAAGGGGACAACAGAGGATGAGATGGTTGGATGGCATCACCAACTCAATGGATATGGGTTTGGGTGGACTCCGGGAATTGGTGATGGACAGGGAGGCCTGGCGTGCTGTGCTTCATGGGGTTGCAAAGAGTCGGACACGACTGAGTGACTGAACTGAACTGAACTGAACTTGTCATCCTTAGGATATTTTAAGGAAAAAAATCTGGCATACAAATAGAGAAACCAATTGCTTTAATAATACCTTAATTTTTAAAATAAAATAAAATATGCAAATGTTACTTAACTGCAAAGCGAAAGAAAACCATCACCAAAGAAGATATCCAATAATCCCTTAATATAATCTTTCCTTTCACAAAAATTACAGCTAATAATTTTAATGAGAAAAAAATTTTATTTATAAATTGTAATGTACAAAATTTAACTCTAAAACCCACTACTGATCTGCTGTTCTGCTGCCATCACATGTTTATTTTGAATGGTCATTTTAACAAAACTAAGTAACAGTGTACTTTGTTGTGATTCTAGACTAAGAAGCATTACTCTATTTATAAAGGGTTGCAGACAAACATAGACAAACATACACTCCAGCCCCAATAACTGAATCCTCAGTTACTGCATTTATGTTACACTACTATATGATATTTCAATAAACCCTAGGACACCTATCTCATTGAGGTACTAATACATGAACAACCACATTTCTTCAACATTTTCCAAAGAGAACATCACCAATTTTCTTTGAAAATACTTAAGAAAACCAGGCTCAGAAAATCAGACATTTCCACGATAACAAAAACTCAATTATGGTCGAAACAAATATTTTATATCCCTTGATATAAATTCTTTCAAAACTTACCTATATATAAAACTGGAAAATTTCATAACCTATATTAATTAGGCAAACTTCAAATAGTTAAATCCACCCTATCATACCATCAACAAAACACAACCCTATCTTCTATAAACAATCTTACTTTAAAACACATAATATATTAAAAAGCTAGTATTTTCTTTTAGGAAAGTGAATAATGAAAGATCAATTTAAAAAGCATCAAAAGTTCAACTTAATTACCACACAAATATTTTTATTGGCAGTATTGACATATAGAAAACTGGAGAAGTGATTTTTACAAGTCTATGAAAAAAGAATCTTTCTGAACCAGACTAGAATCTACATTTTGTTTAAAATGTTCACCTTAGTTAAATATGATGAGTAATGCCCATTTTTTCTTTGTGATGGAGACCAACTCAGAATGACAGGAAGCAGCAGAGGGAGCTAGTCCATTAGGAATATATCTAAATTTTAAAAAAGAATGTCTGAATAGAAGGAAAAATTTGGATGAAAAAACTTTTAATTGGTGAATTTCATCTTTTATTGCATATTCATTTCTCTGTTCTGTTACTGTTCAAAAGTAAAAAATAACATTAGTCAAAATGCTTGGGGGAACTTTTAATTTACTGTCTTAAAAAAAAAAAAAATTAGGGACTTCCCAGGTGGTCCAGTGGTTCAGACTCCATGTTTCCAATGCAGGGGGTGCAGGTTCCATCCCTAGTCAAGGAACTGAGATCCTACATACCAAGTGGTGTGGCCAAAACACAAACAAAAAAAATACAAAAAGCCCCAACAAAAACATCTTCTAGAATGTTACCTCCTCGCCTCAGTAAACATTTATAACTTTTAAAAATATTTGGTAATGATTAACAATCTCTTTAGTACTCAGAAATATTAGGAGATGACATTTAATCTGTAATAAAAACTAGAAATTTATTTTATAGACTTACTATTATGAACAAGTTGCTTCATCATTTGTATCTTCCAAAGGCAATTCTCTAGATCCTCGAAATAAATCTGGCTGCTGTTCAAAACCTAATGGTACTATTACTTCTAAATAAAGTTTTATAAGGACAAAGGGAAAGGGACACACAATATATAACTAACAGTTGTTTCTCTTGTCCCAAAACTAAATCCTTCTTTTCTATTTCAAAATGTCAATTTACATAATAAAATGCTGGGAAAAGCAAGCCCAAATACCAGGAAGTACTATTCTGAAACAAAAGAACTATGAAAATAGTGAATAAAGGAAACATGAACATTTATAATTGTATATACATTTATACATAAAACATGAGTTAGTATATTTCTACTATACCATAGTTAGGATGAACAAATATATACAAACATACATATGTGTCAAAACAAAATAAAATACAGTAATGCTCATTTAAATATAAACAGTACTAGAGACTACAAATAAAAATCATATTATCTCATTAGAGGCAATGTAATAAAGACCTTGTTAAAAGTACTATGCTTAGTTTTGAGCCTTGCAATTAGTATTACTTAATAATATTAGTTAAAAAGTAATATAAAGATTTGAGAGAACATTTAAAGCCGAAAAAAAAAAACACTAAAAAGTTTTAAAACAACATCTGAAGATTATGGGATTCACCACTTTGCTCTACACCTGTAACCACCACAACACTGTTAATCAACTATACTTCATATAAAATAAAATTAAAGAAAAAAATACTATAGGATTTAGGATAGGTTGGTTTAGGAGAAAGACTTAAAGGACATGAACTATTACCATGTAAAACACATAAAAAATTTTCAACAGTTGTAATTAGCACTTTTTTTTCCCCTAAAAATGGATAAATCAAAGCAAAATTAGGATGAATTGCCCAAGACCTCTGAAATGAATTCCATCTCGGTTTTAAAATTTTAAGTGATGGAACACAATCTAACAAAAACGATAAAGTGAGATACACAGTTGTCCTTAAAGAAAAGCTAAAACCCAGAGAAGTAAAACATTCCAGAGGACAAATCTTCCTACAATTAATGCTAAGGAGCTGTCTAAAATATTTTTACACTAGAATTATACTGTGTTAAACAGAGAAAAGTTATGTACTATCAGAATAACATGAAGAGTTTTTGTAAACTATATAGTGGTTGCCCTGTTTTTCATTCCAGAATTGGGGAGTATGGGGAGACAGAGAATGGCTTTAAGAAGAAGGGTGATGAAAATGTAAATTATGGAGAAAAAACCCTTGGTGACTGATATACCTACTGTATTGGCATTTGACAGAGAATTTTGTTTTAGTAAGTGATATGCTAATTATAGCTTAGAAATACTTTTTTATAAAGATGAATTTGCAGAAAAACATAATTTTACCAGTATTATGAATAGAGGAGTCAACTAAAGTGCCTATAACAAGTTAGTATTTCTTATATATTTAAGTTAGTCAAAGAAAAATACTAAAGTTTTATGAAAAGTTGAATTTAGGTATGAACTGTAAAACTGTCTGACATCTATAAAAGATAAAATCAGTTTAAAATTCAATTATAGAAAAACATTCTGGTTCCTACCCACTCTGCTCAGGGGTCTTCATAATAACCAAAAGTATTACAACAAAAGATTATAAAAACATTTAAAATACAATTTTATATAATTTTTATTTACACTTCAGAATTTAAACAACTTGCTGGGAACATCTTTTGTGAGGCAATGTGGTCTTTTTTTAAAATCTGAAACTACTTAAGTTTCAAGGCAGGCTCACTAAATTTTTTTAAGGGCAAGCAACAAATGAGTTAGCTGAAAATAGCCAACCTAACGATTATCTGTAACACAGACTTCATTATGCGAGCCTAGAGAGCCTCCCCACCTCTGTCTCTCCTGTGAAGGAGGAGGTCTTTGTGTGCTTTTGTGTGGCGGTTCCACTGAATTCATTACAATAGAGATGGACATTTGATATTCATAACGATCCAACATCTGAGCAATCTTCTTTCGAGACACACCATGTTTATTCCTCCTACCAAAAAAGAAAAGGATTTTAATTCTATTTTTTAAGAATGTATAGGATTAACCTAGTTTAGAGTAACAGAGCAGAGCAGAATAGAGTCTAAATTACATTTGGCAAATAAATACCAGAAGATACACCTCATATGTTATTTTTAAAAAAGGGCTCTCTCAGTTTTAAACAATATATTAAAAAGGCTTAAAAGACCATAAATCAGAGCAAAATGTTAACTGATTATACTGTCTTCACACAGAACTAACTACTGATTCACTGAACCACTGAGTTAATGATCCCTAACTTTTAAACAAAGTAAAAAGATAATGCAACACTGTTTTGAGAATTACAGAAGAATTGAGTGGGTTTCTAGGACTTACAAAACTCTATATAAAATATGTATAACTTGCAAAAGCTATTTTTAATACACCTCCATTTAAAAAATTTATTATCAACACCAAACTATTATTAGAGATACATTTTTACATATCTCATAAACATTGTATTGAATGAAAGAAACTAAAGACAATGACTATATACTGCATAATTCTATTTACTAATATATAAACTTTGAAAAAATTAAACTATGGTGCTAAAGTGAAGGATTTTTTTAAAAAGCAAAAAAAAAAAAAAGCTTTAAGGAATAGCAAGCAAGTAATTGTAGGGAACTGTTACTGGGAAAAGGAATTCAAAAAACTTCTAAAAGTGTTAGTAAAGCTCTCATGACACGAGTAGTAGTTAAATGAATATCTGACTTACAAGAAATTTGTTAAGCTACATATTTATATTTTATGTAATTTTCTGTGAGTTTAATTTTGACAACAATAAGTGGTTTATGAATTATTCTTGTCTCTCAAAAAAATTTTTTTAAAGAATTTAACCCTTGTACTTTTCTGTAATTTGAGTTGGACATGGCAAAACACACAGAATATATTTTACATTTATTAAGTTCTAGACTTACTAAAGCTAACTCATCTTCCTAGAAAAAAAGACATAAAAATCTGTCAAACTATACTAGATAGCAGTTAAATTGACTTTATTTTATAAAGTTATTTTATATTAAAAATCATAATAAGTTTCAACAGTCTCAAATGCAAATAAAGCCTAACCGTACAACAATTTCATTAACTCACTTATTCAACATAAGCCAAGTATCTTTAGTTTTTAAACCCTCTCTTCTTTCTACCTGAGGAGCAATAATCACACAGAGGGCAGGCAAAGAATACCAGATATTAATAATATCTATCAGTTTAACTCTTCATAAATTTGATTGGCATGCAAATTAGAAAGGGAAAGAAAGATAACCAAAGGAATAAAAATTCAAAGATACAAAAGGAATGAAAGGCAAGGAGGAAAGAAAGTAATTGAATACCATACACAGAATAACAGTTTTAAGCAGCAAGAGGGAAACACGTAGGAGAAAAAAATGGTCTTAAAAAGAGAGGTGATGGTTGCACAACTCTGTGAATATACTGAAAACCACTGAACTGTACACTTTTAATGGGTAAATTGTAAGGTATGTGAGTTAAAAGTTGTCATCAAAGATGGGGTGGATGAAGTGAAAATGAAGACAGGAAAATGATTTACAGTCAGGAAAACCAGGGTAAATGGATAAAGGTAAACACAAATGGAAGATCAGGGTTGAAACTAATACAAGACCACAATCCCTCACAAACCCTGAAATCTAAAATACTCTGAAAATTCAGTTTTCTGTTGACTCATATAGAAGCAAAGTCTAACCATGCCTATACTCATATGGCCGCATAATCAACTCAGAACTAACATTAAACCATGTAAATTTTTCTCATCTACACAGACTGATCATTTACAATCTGCTGCAGAAACACTGAGATGTTTGATTATGCCATGCTGCCCCAAACTCTGCTAGGAGTGCTAACAATTAGGTACAGGCTCTGTATTGCCTTTCTAAAAAAAAAAAAAATCTGAATTCTTTTTTTTTTTCTTCCCAACTACCCTTATTAGTTGGAGGCCAACCACTACACAACATTGCAGTGGCCCCTGCCACACACTGACATGAAAAATATATAACGCTTCACGAATTTGCGTGTCATCCTTGTGCAGGGGCCATGCTAATCTTCTCTGTATCATTCCAATTTTAATATATGTGCTGCCGAAGTGAGCACAAAATCTGAATTCTTAAACACATCGATTCCCTGGATCTTGGCTATGGGATAATGTATATGTTGCAGTAAAGATGGAAAAGGGGGAGAGAGAAAAGCATCAGGTAAAAAGGTGATGGGATCTAAAACGGGAAAGAGATGAAGTTGGAAAGGCAACGCAGAGAAGTGGCCTAGCTAAAAAGCAGAAGGGAAAGTCTTAGTTTTTCTCTCAGTTTTCTGGATCTCTACTAGCATTCAATAAACTGGGAACCAACGCAGGAAGTCACGGAAGAAAAAGTAACAAACACACTTAACAAAGAACATTTAAGGAAATTTAATACTGCAAAAAGCCTCAAACACATTGTGTTTAAGTCAATGCTCCTCTTAATAGAAAGTGAGTAGTAGTAGTAATAGTCCCTAGTCACAGGTATCAAAGATTTAACAAACAAAAGCTAGTAAAGAAATTGATCATGAAAAGGAGAAAAGAAAGAAAAAAAAAGATAAAAGAGATTAAAAAAATTTTGAGTGCCTTACTTTTCTAATTCTTCAGGATCAAATTTCCACCAAGTTTCAGGTTCATGAAACTCTACTCTGTATCCTTTTCCTATGGCCTACACAAAAGAAAGGAAGAAAACAAAAACCCAGAGAATACTTCTTAAAGTAAAAAGATGGAAGACAGATAAAAATTTCACTTAGATAATACTTGTAAATTTGCTCAACCAAGAAAGATTTACCTTTAAAATAATATGGTTTATAAAAATTTTAAGGCCACTTAACAGTCAAATTCCAATCACGATTCTCAAGTCCAGGCAAAACTAACAAGATGAACATATTGCTTAGTAAGCACCATTCTCAATTTTTAAAAAATTAAGTAAATGGACATACCTCTTTAGAGAGCAAGGACAAATGTTTTAATAGTAAACATCAAAGTTAACTGAAATTTTAGAATATGAAAAAAACTGAAAAGAATAGAAAAACTCTCTCATATCTCATATTTACCATTTCCACATATGGTTTCATTTCCCAAGCTTGTGTATTAGTGTTGTCTATTATGACTGGCGATCTCCCCTGATTGATAGCTTGCTTTGCTGAAATAAAAAATAATTTAAAAAACAAAAAACAGAACTATTAGATAAAAATATGTAAAATAAATTTTAAACATTCATTAAGAAATTTTCTACATCCCTGTACTTAAAACCAAAACTGTGCAATCTCTAGAGTCAGTGCATGGAAATCAAAGGACTCTGCTAGATTAAGTGGAATTAAGAGACGTAAATACATGTAATGGGTCTTCTTCAGACCAAATGCTGGTTTTGAAAAACTAGCTGTAAAGGACATTTTGGGGGAATTATTCTGTTGAACTTACAGCTAATGAAGACTTCAGTCTACAGCTTTCATTTACAGAAAATGTAGGAACAAGTTACATCTGAATATGGTCTGAGTATGAAAAGAGACAAACATTAAATGACATGGAAAGATGGAGACTTTTAACAGAAAATGGCAATTTACAAGATAATATGTAACTGATTTCATTTTGGGCAAAATGTAAAGAATGTGGAGAGTTACTAAGACACCAAAAGTTGTCTTCTATAGGTAAAATTACCAATAATTCCTTTGAAATAAGAGGCTGAGGTTAAAAAAAAAAAAAAAGTGTTATGGATTTATCACTGTTTATATCCTAAGCAGATAAATTCCACGGTTCAACTGACTTTGTGGACATTTCTTAGGATAATGATTTCTGAAATTGGGAGCTGAGCTACAACAGAACTTTTCAAACTATATCTCCCTATCCCTATGCCGTCGATTCCCATATGAAGTGAGAATTATTCCAGTGATTCCTGTTAATGACAGGCAAGAAAACTAAGAGCCCACTATAAAATTTATTTTATTTTATAGAGTCCCATCATTTATGAAACAGAGACTCCATTTAAGACTGTTCTCACACAAAGCAGCAGAAGAACAGTCACTTGGATGGGGAGGATCCTGTGACTCTCAGGAACCTTCCTGCAGTGGCCATAGCTGGAGGAGGGGTGGGGTCTATCCTTTGGCTCTGTCTCCATCCTGGGTATCTGCTCAAGGATCACCCTCTCGTGGTTCTGAACTCTCTGACTTTGGCCCTCAGGGGACCTCCTGACTTGGCTGTTGTCATTCCAGATTCATGTATCATGCCTCTTCCTAGAGAAACCTGAGAATTCCTCAGACTGGAAGCTTCAGATGCTCCAAGAGCAAATCAGTTAGTGCTTTGAATTTACATGTTAACAAACAGGTTATTTAGCATCACTCCAAAAGAGTAACACAAATTATCTCTAACAGGTGGGGCTATGGATGGATGGTTGTTGTTGCTTAGTGGTTAAGTCGTGTCCAACTCTTTTGAGACCCCATGGACTATACAGCCTGCCAGGCTCCTCTGTCCATGGGATTTCCCAGGCAAGAATACTGGAGTGGGTTGCCATTTCCTTCTCCCCACTATAAAGTTTAAAATGCAAATGCATTGATAGGTATTTGCATATCAATACAATGGCAAAATACAACGATATGTAAGTTTTGCTGGGATTTAGAATTCAAATCACTAAGTTTCACATAATGAAAATATTTATACAGATGTCTAAGGGACGATAGAATTTTAAAGGTTAAGTAATAATGACTAACGTGGAATGTAAATATACATTTGGGAGAAAACATCTCTAAATATTAAAAGAAAGTTACAACCTGGGTCACAAACAGGATACCAAGATGCTATCAATTCCCACTGCTTTACCCCAAAGAGTGATCAAACTTTCATTTAAAAAAAAAAAAATTAAAGTAATTCTCCTAATGTCTGATAGACATACTTACTCCTCTAAGGAGTCAAGTCTACAAAAGGAGCTTATTAACCAAATAAATCTCTGATTTGCAGGAATGGGGATATTATTCTCTTTCCATGGATAATTATCATCCAATACCACATTCCAGTACACTCCAGGAAAATAAAGATCTTAGGTAAACAATGTCTGAATACTCAAATAAAGAGAGTCATTTTCTCAAACAAATTAACCACCATACTCAAAGAAAGAGAATAACGACATCTTGGAGATATTTTAAATTTATAAGCAGTTAAAGATGAATTCTGATTCTTCTAATAAACATGAGGCAGACTGATATTCCCAGAATAATGACTGACACTTAAAAGTATTCAATAAATGTTTGTAAACTAAACGTAATGCTCACCACTTTCAAAATGTCTAGTGATTGCTAGTTATCATTACCTTGAAAGGGGTTAAAAATTACCTTGGAAAAGTCCACACTTACTATACTAATAAAACCAATGGTTTATCTAGACACCAATATGTTCAGCAAGTATAATTCACACGGCACAAACATTTTAATAAAATAGTCTAGTATTGCACAAAGAAAAAAAAATGTCTCACACAAACAAACTTTCCAGTTCACCAAAGATATACTGCCTCATTCCCCTTATCACCTACTTCTGTTCCTCTTAACTCTGGGCCAGTAACTCTAAGCATTTTTGGGAACTGCCAGTATCATCCTCATTTGACTTGGGCAGTAACACTGCAGCATTTTAAAAAATAAAAAAGAATTAATTTTTAAAATATTTTTTTCTAAAATAAATATTTGAAGAAATCCTAGAATCAATACTAGACAATAGTCTTAAAATCAAACTTATCTGACATTTAAACTTTTTATTCAAAAATATCCTCACTGAAATTCCTTACTTTGAAAACTGAGAATTAGAAAGAAAAGCATTTATGCTGTTTTTCCTGTACATACTGTACTTCAGGGTAACAATAGTTGCTAGTTCTAGGTAAGATGACATTCCTCATTACAGAAGAATTCTAGCCACTGAACACAGAAGGAATGACAGACCTAGAAAATCATTTTGCAACTTTAATGAAATAACTGATTAAGGAAACAATTCATTCTTGAATGAAACAGGGAGCAGACTGTCCCTCTGAAGCTACATCACTAAAAATGGGACAACCATTTACTTACAAAGAAAAAAAGGTTGAACCAAATAAATCCTACAAGTTAAATGACTACCACAAGGAAGCAAATAGGCTGTTCACTGTAATCGCTCTACTCCAGGTTTAAATAATGTTTCATCATCAAAGCATTCTTAATCTTTTAAAAAAGAAATTATAGTATAATATAAGCATGTACCTACACAGTTCTAGATTAATAGTTTTCAATTCTGACTGTAACATTAGAATATCTAGGAAACTTTCCAAAAAAAACCACCAATGTTTAGATCCACTCCAGACCAATTAGGGGCTTCCCCAATGGCTCAGTGGTAAAGAATCCACCTGCAATGCAGGAGCCTGGGAAGACGCAGGTTCGATCCCTGAGCTAGGAAGATCCTCTGAAGAAGGACGTGGCAACCTGCTCCAGCATTCTTGCCTGGAGAATCCCACGGACAGAGGAGCCTGCCAGTCCACAGGGTTGTAAAGAATTGGACATGACTGAAGTGAATGAGCATGCAAGCACATCAGACTAACTAAACCAGAATCTCTGAGGCTAGCACTTGGGCATGAGTTTAAAAAAAAAAAAAAATCGCCAAGTGATTCAAATGTGCAGCCAAGGTTAATAACTACTATTCCAAAATTAAAACAAATTGATCCATGTGCCTCTAAAAAGTGTATAAGTAATTTTTTTGTATCAGTGGAAAAAACATTTAATATTCATGGACATTAAGCCTTAGAAAATATTGTCATTACTCGAGGAAATAACTTTTGGTAACACATAACAAAAATACCAGTTTTCTGAATTTGTTCATGAGGTAGTATCAGAGGTTTTCTGAATTTGTTCATGAGGTATAAAGCAGTATACCAAAACATCCTATACCTCTATTGTACTGGTTTATGTACACTATCTACAGTTTAAAAAATATTCTAAATACATTCTCTGATTTTCACAACCTCAATCAGGTAGAGTAAGTATAATTATCACTGCTTCTAAGAGATGAAAAACTGGGTCTCAAAGCTCTTTCGATGGCTTGTCAAAGGCATCCAGCTGGTAAAAAGTTAAAAAAAAAAAAGAAAAAAAAGTCAAGAATAAAAATTCAGGTTTGTGACTCCTAGTCAAATATTCTATCCCAGAAGACTTGGCCCAAAACAAACCTCTGTTCTGGTTCCAGTCATGGGCATCACCAAGTTGATTAACATTATACCTGTACCCATCTTGATGGTGAAAATAGTCATCAGTGCTGAACACAATGCCATCACGACTCTGACCAAGCAGAATTCTGTTAATAAAAGAAATCATAAAGGTGCCATTTATAAAATCTATAACCATCAGAAATAAGCCACATAGGAAAGATTATTAAATGAATATCTGGTACGTATTTGTAAATATACTGCAGGCAGAACAGCACAGGAGTTGAACCTTAAAAAGCTTTCAGATTTCAAATATCACTTCATACTTAAATCTACATAATAATAGCCATTAAGTGACTTCTATATTGCAACTTTTAAAAACACTCTTCAATTTCAAAATGATGTCAACTTTCCATGCTTTAACTTTAGTGAATTTGTATTTGGTTGTCTAAAATTGCCTAAATTTAACATAATAGATTACCTAAGACAAGCAAGCTTAAGGAAGCAATTCATCTGGGGAAAACTACATTTGACTCAAACTAGTTTTGATAGCTTTGATACACTATTTCTATAAAGCACAAACATGCATGACCTGAAAGTGGGACTTGAGGTTTAAGGCTGTGAAACAGTCTATGATCCTCCAGAGTATAATCATGTTTTTAATTTTTAAGAGATTAAATTACTAACTGAAATTAACTACTAAATACTAAACAAAGAACACATCCTCAGAACAAGTCAGTGGTAATCAAGGTCTGTCCTCACGATTTACCACCTTTAACTTCTAAGCACAGAGAGACTGACAAGTGTTCAGCGTAAGAGAATTCCCATAACCAGCGACTCATCAAACAGATTGGAGATGTGCTGAGAAAAAGGAAAAGACAGTAGGAACAATTTGAAGGCAACAATAACAAAAAATCCACCTGCAATGCAGGAGACCCTGGTTCGATTCCTGGGTCGTGAAGATCACCTGGAGAAGGGATAGGCTACCCACTCCAGTATTCTGGCCTGGATTCCATGGACTGTATAGACCATGGAGTCGCAAAGAGTCAGACACAACTGAGGTGACTTTCACTTTATCTCCCCTCCTTCAATCATTAGGCAGTTGGATTATCATTTTACTGGGCTTCCAATGGCACTAGTGGTAAAGAGGCTGCCTGCCAATGCAGGAGACAAGAGATGTGGGTTCCATCCCTGAGTCAGGAAGATCCTCTGGAGGAGGGCAGGGCAACCCACTCCAGTAGTCATGCCTGGAGAATCCCATGGACAGAGGAGCCTGGCAGGTTACAGTTCATGGAGTGGACTGAAGCAACTGAGCATATGTAATTCTATAATCTCTTTTTGAGAAGGGGAAGGGAGTAGAAGGTGGTGGGAAGGATGATATTGCCCTGGGATGATTCAAGAATATTTCCTAATAAAAGTAACAAAGAATTTCAACTATTAAAATAACAAACATCTCTCCTTTCCTCAGATAATAAAACTGCATATATTTTATATAAAAATAAAACCATATATAAATGTAAAAAATGTACTGTATACTTCCACTTATAGAATTCTGATTCAAATTACTTTAAACAAACAAAAGTAAATGTTTATCATGTTGAAGTTGGCAGAAACCAACACAATTCTGTAAAGCAATTATCCTTCAATTAAAAAGTAAATCTTAAAAAAAAGTAAATGGTTTAAATTAATTGTTTGAGGATAAAGCTGGATTTCTCTTTTAAGTGGCCATGATTTTCCCAAAATATACCATCTAACACATTTGGCATCCTATTTGTTTATAAGTGATTAAAAAAATGCCACAATATTAAAAAAAAAAATGCCACAATATTAGCATTCCAAACCAAAGCTCAATTGTCTAAAAAAATTTTTATCATAATCAACTAGATGATACCTAGTTATGTTTAAAAGTACCAGAAACCTGATACTATCTTTCCTAGATAACATATATGTTTCTTTTTTTCCCCCCTCTGTTCTACTACTTTACTAGCAGGTGATCGTCTAGATTTAATAATGCCATACTACAAGAGTACAGGATCTTCTGTACCCAAGAAATGCTTAACCTCTTCAAAAAAGAAAAAAAAGTGGTGAGGGAAGGGATAGTAAATCAATTTATATCATAAAATCATGTCAACATCAAACACGAACAAATCTCAATGAAGAGTATCTTAGTTGTATAAATCATAACCACAGCAAATAATTTTAGCTTGAAGAGACTTTTTCCTCCCAGTCTGCTCATGCATCGTTTCAAAATTTCCTGAATTATCTCAAAAATACCTTTATTAATCTAGATATATCTAATGTCACATCAACCATCTAAACAAAAGCAAATTATTTAAGACTATCAGTATTTTCAAAATTCTTAGTCAGATTCTATTAGAACCCTCCCAAGTTATGACAGGTACTAAAATGGATTCTCAGAAAATTTAGACCTTTGAGAAATCAAGTATACAATAAAAATTTCAGATGTGGTCCCACTAGCCACTTGACTCGTATTTTGCAAAACAGCTATCTTTTTGAGGACCTAGCATGTGCCAAGCATTTTATATACATACCTCTATGATTCCATTTAATCCTCACAACAACCTTGCCAATGTGGTATTAAACAAATTCAGAAATGAAAATAATTTCAGAACTCAGACAACCAAAATCACATAAACAATGGTGGAAGAGCCAAAACCAATAGCTCACAACATCCCCACCTCCTGGTGTCCACACCCTTGGATAATCCCCTCAACTGATGAGACAGCCTACAGGTAGCAAGGAACTGAGGCCTTCAATCCAGTAGCTCACAAGGAAATAAGTCTTGCCAACAATTCTGAGAGATATTCCATGCAGGTCTTCCCCAAGACAAGCCTTCAGACCAAAACACAGCCCAAGGCAACATGGTGATCATAGCATCATTAGAGACCTTGAACCAAAGGCATCCAGATTCCTGTCCTTCAGAAACTGTGAGACAATAAATGTTTACTGCTTTAACAAGTCAGCTTCAGGGAACTTTGTAACTCAACCATAGATTAAAAATTTACTCTGTACTTACAATCTTTCACTTGAGTAACAACAAGTGAATTGTATTCTTTAAATGTCATTTTGAGAGTCCTACTTCCCAAAATGGTCTACTATATATAGAGTCATTGTAATTTTCCTGCTTAATTTTTTTTTTTACTTTCTAAGAACCATATGTTTTCTATAACACATCATATATGTTTAAAAATAGAAGTGATTTTTTAAAAAAAACTGAGTAAAACTGATATTGCATGAATTCTTTACCTCCTTATGTACTGAGTGGCCTTGCATACCCTCTGGCCAAAGACTACTGGAACACTTCATTCTCCAAACACTTCTTGAAAGAAGAAAATTACCCTACATAAGAAAAAGTCAACCTTTCCTCTGGAGTTTAAACTGAAGGCTCTTCCAACAGAAGAAAGGAAAAAAAAAAAAAATCTCTTCCTCTCTTCAAACTGTTGTGTTCTATGGCTGCTGTAACAAATTATCACAAACTTGTCGGCTAAAACAACACAGGTTTATTATCCTACTGTTCTGAAGGTCAGAAGTCTGAAATCAGTTTCATTAGGTTAAAATCAAGTTGTGGTCAGACTGCTGCTGCTAAATCGCGTCAGTCGTGTCCGACTGTGCGACCCCATAGACGGCAGCCCAACAGGCTCCCCCGTCCCTGGGATTCTCCAGGCAAGAACACTGGAGTGGGCTGCCATTTCCTTCTCCAATGCATGAAAATGAAAAATGAAAGTGAAGTCGCTCAGTCGTGTCCGACCCTTCGAGACCCCATGGACTGTAGCCTACCAGGCTCCTCTGTCCATGGGATTTTCCAGGCAAGAATACTGGAGTGGGTCGCCAGTGGTCAGACTAGCATTCCTCTAAAAGCAACCTACATATCCATCTTGACTCATGGTCCCTTCATCATCAAAGCCAGCAGAGTAGGACTTCCTCTTTCTGACAAGCGCTTCAACTATCTTTTATTCCTGATCAACTCCAGACATTTTGCTAATATGATGAAATTACTGCTTCTGATAATACTCTCACTGGTGAAATCTATAGCATATAAGAAATGTGGATTTGCTGAAGTATTTTTGATTTATGCCTCCTCCTTGCAAGAACACAGTATAGGAATCTAGCAAAATCTTTAGCCTACACCCCTAAGAATGATACCCAAAACTTGATCCCTAAATGGTCCTGAGACCAACCATGGAATCTAAGGATTCAGTCTGACTGACTGCCAACTACAACAGCAACAAAATTCTACCTCTAGAATATTGTTGAATTCTGCCTCAAATGAACCTTTCATCAAAAAGCCGTCAGTTAAAAAAAAAAAAAAAAGCCGTCAGTTTACCTAAAAGGACAAAGAGCTGGCACCTTGTCATACCTACAGAAGTTGTGTGAACTGTTTTCAAAGGTTCATTTGTAAATATTTAAAGTCTGTACTGGTATTCAAATTTAACGTAAGACTGGTTTCATCAAAATCTGTTCATGAAGTTGTGGTAAACACCAAGCTTCTGCCACTTGTAACCAAGTTGGCTTAACAAAAAGATAATGCTGTCTTGAGGGTTAAGATGAGAAACCAAAACATCAAAAGTAGAGGCAATTAAGAGAACCTCTAAATAAGTAAAATCCTGAGAAAAATGAAAGGACACATATCATGTCTCCTGCAGTGGAGGGCAGGGTACTAGTTCAAGCGCACAAGGATATGAAGATAAAGAGGTAGCTAAGGACTAAAGGAAGAAAGGGACTTGACTACTATCTCAAAAGAATTTGAAATTTATCTAACCCACTATAACTCATTACCACATATCAATACTAAACAATGTTATATTTTAATTTAGTGCCCCAAATCAGTTCAACTCTGATCCTCCAAATATTTGTTCCTTTTTTCAAAGCTCATTTGAAAAGCTAAATCCTACATGAAACCATTCCCCACTAGAGAATATGTGGCTTCATATCCAATCCCAAACAACCATTCCTACTTCATTCAAAAAAGTGCTGACCTAGAGATACTTCTGTTGCTTTAACCAAGCTATTCAAAGCCAGGAGTCAGGTATAGAGCAACCCATGTGATAGATATTAAAGTGAAGGATTAGGTAAGAGACACACTCTCATTTACATACCCATTTTGATCTCTTACCAGTTTTTATAACTTCTCCCAAGTCCTTTAACCTGAACTCATTTTTTATTAGCCTCTGCTGCTTCTAAAAAGTGAAAAGACTAATTCATCTCCCAAGATGGTTATATATGGAAGTACTCTATAACCTAAAAACAGTAACATAAATGGTAGTTGTGACTATAACTTCCACTCTTATTACACCTAATTTCTCAAATAAAGAAATATACATGGGGTCGCAGAGTCAGACATGACTTAGCGACTGAACAACAACATATTAAATATAATCACCTCTCATCTCCCACTACAATTACGTCTCCTTCAACTTTTACTGAATTGCCACTACACTTGACTCACTTTCAGTTTCAACACACTCCAATATGCTGTTCTGAACCTAACCCTTCTTTTTCACATTCTATACCAGAGGCCCTCACCAGAAGATGCCTTCATCCAATTTCCAACCATCCCTTTTCTGATATTCCAAATCTAGAAGAACGCCCATGTTTTTAAGACTTCATTCTTAATTTCTATCCTTTCTAAAGAAGGGTTGAAATATCATTGTCTGTACAAAATTTTCACTAAAAAGGAATAAAAATGCAGGCTTAAAATTCATTCACAAAATCACAGTTTACAATTTAGCTTGAAATGTCTATATAACTTAAATCTTTCTCTAATTTCTTGCTTCTGAAGAAATACTGTTTGTTTAGACTGTCTTGCAAATAAATATAAACCATTTACAAAACAGTTCCTTGGACTTGTTTATCATCACCCAAAGATATCAAATAAACTCTTTTCCCTCTTATCTAGCATAAACCTTAAATCATCCTATATAAACTACAAAGACTCTGTATTGTTTTTCACAGCTGCACAAACGTGTTTGACTGCATCAATACTTTAAAAATGTAAACAAAGACAGGAATTTGAAACATTTCACCACACAATAAAACATCATCAGTTCTAACTCCACTAATTCAGATATTGCTCACTTCAAGCTCTTAAAAGAAACCACAAAAAGGTTCCCTCCATCAACAATGGTACGAACACAACAGTTCTTAAAACAAGCTCAAAATTCCTTTCCTTGGGTTATCTCATTGGCTTCTCATAATAATTCCAGAAAAATAAGTATTATTAACGGTGAAACCTGTCCAAGGTCACAAACTGAAATAACTGAGTCAAAGCTCAAGTTTTCTACCCATGAATCCAACTCTTCTTGAATAGCTGACTTGAAGGGCAGCACAGTTCTCAAATAGCATCTGCTTTCATCACAGCCATTATTTCACATGGTGAATCTATTTTTAAAGTCCTTAACAGTATCTTAATATAATTCCTCTATCAGAAAACATCTTTTTAAATATTTACCATCATATGCCATTCTCAAGTACAACAAATTAAAGATTTTTTTACAAGACACATAACAGCATTTGCCACTGATTACAACATCATGATCTTTAAGCAATAGATTATCAAGTATTCACTTGGTAATCTTTACTTACCGAGACAATGTTGTTTTCCCAGAACCAGGCAAACCTCTTAAAAGAATGAGTAACTTCTGCAATTTATGTAACTTTTCCTCTTGAAACTGCTGGTTTATAAACCTGTCTGTTCCATTACACTCGTCCACAGAAGGATCTTTCCAGTATCCTTCACTGGTTTCACAGAAACCATTACTTGCATACCCATCTTGCACATTATAGTCATTTCTAGAGGGATGATCACCACTGGTAATATCACTGCAGTCAGTATATTCATTGTTCTCATTAAAAGTCAAACAATCCCAGTTAGCATGACAACTATTTATAAAATATCCATTCTGCATCTCAAAGTCATCCTGGGCATGGAAAATATTTGATGGTGGATCTGGTGGAACACTCAATCTTTGAATATTTAAGTGATAGTTAAAACTGGGAAGATGAGGGTCTTGTGGTACTACAAAAGAATGCATTGTTTGCCACTCAGGCCTGAAGGAAGTAAATGAATTGTCATAAAATGTAGGTATTACTTGTCCATTACAAGGATATTTACCTGGCTCATTCACCATGCACTGTTGATTACCACAATGTGGTTGAAGGCCATTACTAAGATATTTTTTCTTTTCTTCTTCAGATTTTAACCGATCATTATCATGGCTCTGATAATATGGAACGAGTTGTTTCTCAGAGGGTTCTGGTTCCTTACAACTGCTTTCTGAATCATCTTTTTCATTTTCAAGCTCTTCAATTTCTTTGTAAAACTGGAACAATTCATTGTCAATCTCTGATTTTTTGGAGTTAAATTTCTGTTTCTTTTGTTCTCTTTTGCCATCTCTACCATTGATAGTGTCTGCTTGATTCCTCCTGTCATTACATTTTTTTTTCTCAGGGGGTTTGTAAATGGGTCCTATAAATGCTTTACTTGTGCTATATATCTCATCATCTGTGGATACCAATGGAGGATGCATATCCTGTACAACTTGCAAATCAACAGACTCAATAACATCTGGTCTGTCACTAGGCATCCCATCATGCACAGGTTTCAGCAAATCTGTAGTTTGGGTTTTGTCCTCCTGAGGATAACTATGTCCTCTAACATTAGTGATGATTACAGGGGTCCAATCACTTCCAGTTTTCTCTTGCTTTCTGTGAAAATTACCACTACCATGATGGGGGAAAACATATGCCTCTTCATTAGACTTCAATTTCTTGGAGCATGGTTCACTTATTAGTTCTTCCTCATGTCCTATGGATTTAGCTTCAATTTCACCATACGGCATCTGAGGAGCAAATCACACAACTAATAACTAATACTTTAAACATCTAAACAAAAGTTTCCTCAGAAACAATAGAAAAAAACAATTTGATATAAGCATTTAAAAAGCATTTTCACAAAACACAAAAATTTCAAAGTTGTAATTTTATAACCATGTACTACTGTTATGACACTGTGATTTAAAGCAGGAGTTTCACTGAAAGTAAATAAACATCCTTTTTTAAAGAAAGCTATATCTCCTATTTAACTAACGTATTCCTGAATTCAGAGAACCTAAGCAAAAATTTAAGCAAGCTTGGAAAGCTCAATCAGTAATACACATTTTGATGACACAGATATACAATCGTGTACTAAAAGGGAGAGTAAGTGTGCCACCCAAAATGACACATATCCAAACTGGCTGTGATAAACTGTATCATAAATGTCTTCCTGTTTAAAACCACTAGGTCCTTAGCAAACCTCAGACAACCACAAGTGTTAGCAATCAAACGTCATATTAACTGAAATGTCAGTCTTTATAGGCCCTGTTCCTGCGAGGAGACTAAAAGTGTCTCCAAATGTGTGTATTACATTAATTTTAAAGAAAAGAACAGTAACTTAAGTTGTACTGAGAATGACATAAATATGTGATGTTTAGAAATCTGGCAACTCCCCAAATCAAAGCCTTCATCTTTTCCAGATAGTTCGTCCATCTCGTAGATAAATAAACTCCGCTTCCCTTGAAAATTTTTGGGGACCCTCAACAGTACAATTCAAACGCCTGTTTTGGTCAATACTTCATTCCGCCCGCTCTCTGGTCTTCCTCTCTCTAATTCGAGGAAAGAGCAAAAACACGAATAAGACAGGAAGGCCCCAGGGTGACTGAAAGAAAATACACCTTAAGAAAACTTCAACCTCCCAGAAACAGGCCCCTCCTAGGCCGCTTCTCAGCTTCTCATTTCCTCATTGTAAACAGCAGAAAAGTCCCAGGGAAGAGAAAGGAGAGAGAGGCCTATACACAACCTGAACCCTAAGGCCTCCTGACCTCCAAACAGGGCAGCCCGGGCAAAAGCGCTTCACCCAATTTCTCTGTCCCAAAGGAGACACGTTCAGGTTCTGTCTAGGAATTCCAAGGAGCTCCGAGACCCAAAGGTTCACTCCCGGCTTCTGTTTACGGCTAACCTAAAGGGTTCAGTCAAGCGCCGGCGAGAAGCCAAGCCACTGAAGGAAGAAGAAAGAAACTGAAAAACGTCCCCACCACAAGCCCACCTCGCTTAAAATGGTCTGTTTACTCACCTTATACCACAGTTCTGCATTGACCTCAAAATGTAGGTGAAAGAAGCCCGGAGACCTTCCCCAAACAGAGACCGGGTGGGACTGAACGCCCGGCCCTCAGGAGCCGAGAAACAAGCCTCCACTCCGTACGCAAGATGGCGACCACCTCACAGTTACCCCGGCAGGAATTATGAATTCACGCCAAGGCATTGTGGGAAACGAAGTCCGGAATTCACACCCAGCCTGGAAATCTCAATGTCTCCCAGAATGCATTGCTTCACATACGCGCTGAGGACTACAAGAGAAGGCCGGAAGTAGTTCTTAAGTTGGAGGCGGGAAGTTGTTTAGAAATACCAACTTCGGCTAAAACAGGCATTGACCTGGTTAACCCCTAAATGAAAAGATACTCTGAGTGCCTGACACCCCAAACAGATACATAAGCTGTTCTGAGTACATGCATTAAGGTTTTTAGGGATACACAAAAACTTTTCAAAGGGGTCTTAACATTTCACCTCGCCAACTAGGCTTACTAATGTTTCTACGAAAACTGATTAGGTTTATGTTTTTCTGTCCGAGAATCACTGCAGCAGAGCCTTGATAACAGATAAAAGTACTTGTGATAAAATAACTTAAAATGTCATAGTTGTATTTTGTTTTGGGAACTAAAGACCATTTTCTGAGCCTTCTCGTTAAAACAGTCAACTTGTGGAAAGCGCTTAGAACAGCGCTTGGTAAAAATAAGTGCTATATAAGTGTTTGTTAAATTAGAAATAACCACAAATCGAACAACTGGCAGTCCTCTGCTCAAGGTCCCTTCTCTCTTCCCACCGTCTCCCCACTCTCTCTAGACCCACTCACTCGTTCACCTGCAGGGAAACTGCTAATCTCTTCACACGTATTTAAATACGTATGTAAGTAAACCCGTTGCGATAGCGTTTTAATTTATAAATATAGTAGTTAAAATCACAGTCTCTTAATGTTTGCATTGGATTATTTAACAACCTTATGACCAAGAGGGCTTACCAAGAGCAATCCATCCCTTTACAGTGACAGACTCGTCCTCAAATACAAATTCTCTCGTCGACCTTTATGAAGTTTCCTCATGATTAGATTCAAATTAAGCATCCTTGGTGGAAACAACCACATGCGTGAAGTTGTGTTCTTCCTCGGGATGGTACATCCGGAGGCACAAAATGTCTGTCTATCCATTATAAGGTGGTATTAATTTTTATCACCGGATCAATGTGTTGTAGTTTCTTCACTTGGTTTTCCCCTGCTTTCATCCCTTAAGCAATCTGTGAAAAAATACTTTGAGACCAAGAAAATGTCTCACTCCTAATCAAACTCTCCCTTAAGATTTTGCCTTCATTTATGATTCTTACTGCAACTGCTCTTTACAATGTTAGTTGTTGTGTTTATTTCCCCCCTACCTCCTTCAAGCCCACCACGTTTATTAGTTTTGATGCTTGTTGCTGTTCAGTCTCCCAGTTATGTCCAACTCTTAGCAATCCCAAGCATGCCAGGCCTCCCTGTCCTTCACCATTTCCTGAAGTTTGTCCAAGTTCATGTCCATTGCAAGGGTGTTGACATCCAGCCATCTCATCCTCTGAAGGCCCTCTTCTCCTTCTGCCTGTGATCTTTCCCAACTTCAGGGACTTTTCCAGTGAATCAGCTGTTCACGTCAGATGACCAAAATACTGGAGTTTCAGCTTCAGCATCAGTCCTTTCAACAAGTAGTCAGGGTTGATTTTCCTTAAGATTGACTGGTTTGATCTACTAAAAAGAAAGTTTTGATGCTACTAAAAGGTAAAGCCCCCTTGCTTTCTATCAGTATGAATTTACATGTTCCTTTTTGTTCAAGAAGTTAGAGTCCATTGCTGTTCTTATTTGTTTATTAGTTTATAATAGTCTATTTTTAGGACAGTCTTAGGTTCAGAGAAAAACTGAGTAGATAGAGTTTCCATCCCATTCACTTCACATACAGTTTCCCCTGTTACTAATCTCTTACAGTATTATAGTATTTTATATACATTTTGTGTGTGTGTATATATATATATATAGTATTACAGTATTTTAGTACATTATTACAATTAATGAACCAATATTGATACACTAATGTTAAGGACAGATCATCGTTTTTCAGATTTCCTTAGTTTTTCACTAATGTCCCTTCTGTGCCAGGGCTCCATCCAGGAGGCAATATTACATGGAGTTGTCATTTCTCCTTAGTCTCCTCCTGGCTGTGACAGTTTCTCAGACTCCACTTGGTTTTCATGACTTGGGCAATTTTAAGGAACACTAATCAGGAACCTTGTAGGATGCTCTTCTATTGGAATTTATATGATGCTTTTCTCATGTTTAGACCAGGATTATGGGTTTTTGAGAGGGAGACCACAGAGGTAAAGTGTCATTTTCATAACATTAGAACAGGTGTACATACTACCAACATAGTTTATGATTGTATATGTTGATCGCCAGAGTAGTGTTGGTCAGGTTTCTTCACTGTAAAGTTACTCTTTTTCCCCCGCTTGCCCTGCCATACACCTTGGAAGGAAGTCATTGTGCACAGCACACGTTTCTGGAGTGCTCTCCCTTCATTAGAGTATTTACTGCATAGGAGATTTGTCTCTTCTCTCCTTATTTATTTATTTTATTTATTTATTTAGTCACACTGGATCTTCACTGTGGTGCTAGGACTCAGTTCTGGCATGTGGATCTTAGTTCCCTGACCAGGGATTAAACCATCATCCCCTGCCTTGAAAAGCAGATTCTTAACCACTGGATAACCAGGGAAGTCCCCATCTTTATTTATTTTGATGATCAAATTATCTGAGGTTTGCCCAGATTTGGGTTGGCTCCTTTTGACCTGCACTTTGAGTACTTCCTTACCTTGTGGCATAGGATTTTTCAGGCTTCATTCATTACTCATGATCTGGAATCAAAAATTTCTCCAAGTCTTGGTTTCTTCCCTGCTCCCACTCTTGGAGAGTGGTATTTAGAAGCTAAGACTTTGGCCCTAAGAGTGCTTATTGATACTAGAGTATTACTGCTTTCAGGTCATCTTAGTAGACAGAAGGTGGGGAGAGGACAACAGATTTTCTTTTTTTTTTTATTTAAGGAAACATAAATATTGATACTTAAAATTCCAATATAATTCCACAATGTCCTCTTAAAAAATTTTTATTAAGGTATAACTGATTTACAGTGTTGTGTTAACTTCTGCTATATGGCAAAGAGATTCAGTTTTATGTATAAAGCATTTTTATATTCTTTTCCATTATGATTTATCACAGGTTATTGAATATAGTTTCCTGTGCTATAGAGTAGGACCTTGTTGTTATCCATTCTATGTATAGTAGCTTTACAGTGTTCTTTGTTGCCATCCCCATTTCATATTTGTGTCTGCCTTCTTCAACAGTGAGAACCTTGTTTCCTCATAGCACGTTTATTTGCTAATCCTGCATTACACATGAAATAGTTTTAGAATTGCTACATTCACATATTTACCTAAGCAAACCTACTAAAAAGGGTTCAAGCCTTAGTTGTAGTTTTTCTTTCTGTAGATTGAGGATTGAAAGTCAAAATACTAGGTACAAAAATAACTTGAATTACTTCTCTTGCACTACCCTATTACATTTCCATGGGTTTGTGTTAGTTATTTGAAATACACTTGAGTTGATTTTTTTCTATTTTCAGGTTTGGTTTATTTTTCCTTCCATTACTGATGATTTCATTTTACTTTTGAAATACGTAGAATAATACATTTCCCAAAGTGTAAACCACCCAAAAAGGTATATTCAGAGAAATATCACTCTCTTACCTTTCTCTGAAACCCTTTTTCCTACCTTTTATATATATACAATTTTCTTGTTTTCTGATGTATCCGTCTTATGTTTCTTTTTGCAAAAAAAATAAGCAGACATATATATATGTTTTCTTATTTCTCTTTTCTTACTCCAAAGTGAACATACCATATATGCAGTTTTGAATTTTGGTTTTTTTTTTTTCAGTTAACAATATCTTCTAGAGATCATTTTACATCAACCTAGAGAGATCTTCTTCATTGTATTTTACAGAAGCATGGTACTCCATGGTGTAGATGTACCATAGTTTATTCACTTAATAAATGTTTGGGAATCAACCAGTATTTTGGATGTTGGGTAGCACCCAATATTTTGCAATCATAAATAATGCTACAGTAAGTAACCTTGTGTGTTTATATTTTAGGAAGCATAGCTTTAAATTCTTGAAAGTGGGATTTCTAGGTCAAAGGGTAAATCCATATGTGCTACATATTTCCAAATTCTCTTCCACAGAGGTTGGATCATTTTGCATTCCCACTAGCAACATATGAAAGTGCCAATTTACCTCAACTGTTATCCTTATGTAATTAATGAGAAATGGTATGTCAGTGTAGTTTTAATATATACTTCTCTTATAATGAGCGGGGACAGTCTTTGTATTTGTGTGTGTGTGTGTACTGAGTTTTTCTTTGGCTCATGTTCTATTGGAATTTTTAAATCTTTTACTCAATCAAGAAATGTCTTTATATAAAAGATACATTTATATATCTGGCATGTGTGTGTGTGCTAAGTTGCTTCAGTCATGTCTGACTCTTTGTGATCCCATGGAATATAGCCCACCATAGTACATTCTTTTCTTAATGTAGTACTAGAGATTGTTCACTATATTTTACTTAGGATTTTTCCAGTAAAGTATTTGTAAGTGATATTGGTTTGTAATTCTTTTATCATATCTGAATCACGTTTATATAGTAACTGATGGAGAAATTAGAAACAAAATAGATAAAGAGTCCCACTTTTCCAGTCTCTCCCAGTCTTTCTCTAAACACCCTTAATTTGCCATATTTTCCTCTCCTAGCATTTTTTGTTCATGTTCCTATGTTTAGCCTTTCCATCCCTGGCTGTTAAAAACTCAAAATTGATAGGATCGATTTGTCCTGGTATCCGAACACTCTCTGGTGATATTTACACTAGTTCATATGATTGTACCTTTGTACTTAGACCCATAATTTAAGTCCATATCCTTTCTCCAGCCACTCTTCCATTACCCCCACTCTTTTCTCTGGTTGCACCACAAGGCTTATGCAATTTTGGTTCCCCGATTGGGTACTGAACTTGCATCACAGCAGTAAAGCGTCAATTCTTAACCACTGACCACCAGAGAATTCCTGCCCCTCCTCCATCCTGATAGATAAATCTTAGGAATGGACCCGTGCCAGGGTTGCCTATTGCAATTATGAAGTTATTTTCTGCCAAAAGTAGCCACCAATATCTGGAGATGGAGGAGGGTTGTATATGTCTCCTTGCCACAGTTTTACTACCAGTTATAGAGAAAGTGAATCCCAGACTAAATTCTGACACACATATAGACATTTACTAGCAAACTGCCACAGAACAAAATAACAACAATTATAAACCTATTTTGTAAGCTCAAAGTCCCAACTTTGTCCTTAAATGTGCCAATACAGGGAATTTCTTGGTGTTCCAGCGGTATGGACTCTGCATTCTCACAACTGAGGGTCCGGTTCATACCTGGTCGGGGAACTCAGATCCCATAGGTGCAACCACACACACACACACACACACACACAAATGTACCAACACAACCTGCATGAAGAGTTCATTAAGACCAATAACAATAGAGGTGAATTATTACTTTATGGATGACAAGTAATAGGAATTCTCCAAATTAATGGCTGAACACAAACTTTTTCAGAATAAAGCTTCACACCAGTTCAAAGGATACCTTGTTAATGCGAGGGTGAGGACTGTTCCTATATTTCAACATACTTAAACCTCTGTAAATTTATACATATATCTTAAATACCAGTAATTTCATCAACAAAAATTCATTTCTAACATCAAATATGCTAATTAACTCTGGCACTGATCAGAGAGTAGAGCTCAAGTACAAACTCTGGAATGTAACCTTTTTTTTAAAATGTTCGCTAACCATCTCTAAAATATACATTCCTCAGTAAGGTACAGAGCACCCTCATGATACATGATACAGGTTACATGATACATGAAAACAATATATATATTTCCTTATGGTGCTTACAAATAGCTGTGAAAAGAAGACAAGCGAAAAGTAAAGGAGAAAAGGAATGATGTACCCATTTAAATGTGGAGTTCCAGAGAATGGCAAGGAGAGGTAAGAAAACCTTCCTCAGAGATCAATGCAAAGAAATAGAGGAAACCAATAGAATGGGAAAGACTAGAGATCTCTTCAAGAAAATTAGAGATACCAAGGGAACATTTCATGCAAAGATGGGCTCAATAAAGGACAGAAATGGTATGGACCTAACAGAAGCAGAAGATATTAGGAAGAAGTGGCAACAATACACAGAAGAACTATACAAAAAAGATCTTCATGACCCAGATAATCACAATGGTGTGATCACTCACCTAGAGCCAGACAGCCTGCAATGTGAAGTCAAGTGGGCCTTAGGAAGCATCACTAAGAACAAAGCTAGTGGAGGTGATGGAATTCCAGGTGAGCTATTTCAAATCCTGAAAGATGATGCTGTGAAAGTGCTGCACTCAATATGCCAGCAAATTTGGAAAACTCAGCAGTGGCCACAGGACTGGAAAAGGTCAGTTTTCATTCCAATCCCAAAGAAAGGCAATTCCAAGGAACGCTCAAACTACCGCACAATTGCACTCATCCCACACGCTAGTAAAGTAATGCTCAAAATTCTCCAAGCCAGGCTTCAGCAATACGTGAACCAGGAACTTCCAAATGTTCAAGCCTGTTTTAGAAAACGCAGACGAACCAGAGATCAAATTGCCAACATCCGCTGGATCATTGAAAAAGCACGAGAGTTCCAGAAAACATCTATTTCTGCTTTATTGACTATGCCAAAGTCTTTGACTGTGTGGATCACAATAAACTGTGGAAAATTCTGAAAGAGATGAGAATAACAGACCACCTGACCTGTCTCTTGAGAAACTGTATGCAGGAGAGGAAGCAACAGTTAGAACTGGACATGGAACAATAGACTGGTTCCAAATAGGAAAGGAGTATGTCAAGGCTGTATACTGTCACCCTGCTATTTAACTTACATGCAGAATACATCATGAGAAGCGCTGGGCTGGAGGAAGCACAAGCTGGAATCAAGATTGCCGGGAGAAATATCAATAACCTCAGATACACAGATGACACCACCCTTATGGAAGAAAGTGAAGAAGAACTAAAGAGCCTCTTGATGAAAGTGAAAGAGGAGAGTGAAAAAGTTGGCTTAAAGCTCAACATTCAGAAAACTAAGATCATGGCATCCAGTCCCATCACTTCATGGCAAACAGACGAGAAAACGGGAACCAGTGGCTGACTTTATTTTTCTGGGCTCCAAAATCACTGCAGATGGTGATTGCAGCCATGAAATTAAAAGATGCTTACTCCTTGGAAGGAAAGTTATGACCAACCTAGACAGCATATAAATAAGCAGAGACATTACTTTGTCAACAAAGGTCCATCTAATCAAGGCTATGGTTTTTCCAGTAGTCATGTATGGATGTGAGAGTTGGACTGTGAAGAAAGCTGAGTGCCACAGATTGATGCTTTTGAACTGTGGTGTTGGAAAAGACTCTTGAGAGTCCCTTGGACTGCAAAGAGATCCAACCAGTCCATCCTAAAGGAAATCAGTCCTGGGTGTTCATTGGAAGGACTGATGTTGAAGCTGAAACTGCAATACTTTGGCCACCTGATGTGAAGAGCTGACTCATTTGAAAAGACCCTGATGTTGGGAAAGATTGAGGGCAGAAGGACAAGGGGATGACAGAGGATGAGATGGTTAGATGGCATCACCAACTCAATGGACATGAGTTTGGGTAAACTCTGGGAGTTGGTGATGGACAGGGAGCCCTGGCATGCTGTGGTTCATGGTGTTGCAAAGAGTCGGACACGACTGAGCAACTGAGCTGAACTGAACTGATGGTGCTTAGTATTCCCTGAAGGTAACACTGTTACCTTCAGAGAAGCAAAGGAGAAAGTTTTTCCCTAGCAGGGTGACAGCGAGGAAGGTGGTAAAGATACCAAGGCAAGGGCCAGCTAGTTCTCCAGTTGGTCCAGGTTTTGGTCTGCCCACCGTTGCATCTTCTATCCAGTACATTCTCATTATTATCCCCACTTCCTGTCAGTCTTCAAGAAAACCCAAAACTTAATGTGGATATGGTATTCCAGTCTTCACACAAATAAAGTGAAAGTGAAGTCACTCAGTCGTGTCCGACTCTCCGGGACCCCATGGACTGCAGCCTACCAGGCTCCTCCGTCCATGGGATTTTCCAGGCAAGAGTACTGGAGTGGGTTGCCATTTCCTTGTTCAGGGCATCTTCCCGATCCTGGGATTGAACCCGGGTCTCCTGCGTTGTAGACAGACACTTTACCGTCTGTGCCACCAGGGAAGTTCAGTTCAGTTCAGTTCAGTTCAGTAACTCAGTCGTGTCCGACTCTTTGCGACCCCATGAATAAATGATACCAAAAATGGAAGAAGTAAGCAATTATTTTCAGTGACCGCTCAGGAAGCTTTCCTTAAAATAAAACTACCTTGCTACAAAACCACATAAGTTTTTAATCCTACTCATAAAGAAAATCTGCATTTGTTGATTTTTATATCTAGAACAAAAATTTCAGGGTTTTGGCTGAAGCATTAACTTGTGCAGTAATATACTTTATAGTTTTATTTCATGGAAAGTAATTAATTCCCACAGCTTTTATTGATTCTGTGCATGAAGCTTTTTATGCTTCTAATTAAGAGTTGCAGAAATAACATCTTTCTTGACTCTTTAGTGCCAAAGTCATTGGAAATTATACCTCATAAGCAATCTTTCAGAAGAACTAGTCAATATATTTGCTTTTTAAAAGAACATGCAGCTCCAATAAAACCTCATATTTGACTTTTTATGGTTTCACTAATTTCGCATCAGTGATGTGATCTACTGATTTTTTCATTATAAATATTTGTGGTTATCATACAGTAAAAATTCTTTTTAAAATAATGATATTTTGTTACATAAACATGGTATTTTTTTTAGAATCTAGAAACGCAGAAGCTGAATTTATTTTTAGCTCCATCATTATCTAAGACTGATGAGAGGAGAGTGATTGAAGGATGGTTCGGTTGTGTTTTTCCTAAATTTTTTCCTCTATCTTGTTACAGTGACTGTTATCACAAAAAGAGTGGAAATATTGAAAGGATAGAGAAGTTACATTACTTGGAGCTAGCCATAGACACCAACTCTGGCTAGATTAAGAAGAAGGTATTTATGGGAACAATACCCAATAATGATATCAGATGACAGTCTACGGGCAGTGTCTTTTGCCTCTTTGTGTCAAAGCCTGTTTCCACCCTTCTGGTTGTGAAAATGTGGTGAAGTGTTCTAGAAGGCAGGACCAAACCTACATACTCCTCAGCACATCCACATCTCTGCACCCACCAGGGTCCTCCCTCAGCCCATCACACAGTGCTGGGCCATTTTATAATCCTTAAATACCAAGCGATGCTTTCTGTTACAGATTTGATATTCATGCAAAAGTGTTCTTGCTGCCTGCTTTACTCCATGTTTACTATTTATACGCTATAACCAAAGAACCTTCCTTTTATAATAATCTAAACATTCTTACTAGGATAATAGTCAAAGCTTTTAGTAAAATTGTTATATAGGTAGCATATCACCTAAAATTCATACTGCATGGCAGTTTTATGTGCATTTGCACAGATATATTACTATGGAGATTTTTAGTGCTGTGGCAATAAATAATATTGTATTTCAAAGCCCTCAGCTTTTGTCCAGTAATCTACATTCATAAATGATAAGTTCTCAACCCAGAAAGCATAAAAGTGACTAACATGGAACTTACTCTGTGCCAGACAGTATTCTACATACATTACTTAATTGGATCATTGAATCTCTTGAGCAGTCCTATGAAGTAGATGCTATTATCATCCCTGTTGTACAAAGCAGGAAACTGAGGCCTGGAGGGTTTCATAACCGGAACTTGTTCAGGGTCAGAAGCCAGTAAGCGGCAGGGCCAGAATTTGGAACTATGAAATCTGCCTCCTGGGTCTATATAACTGTGTTGGCTCTAAACTTAAAGCAGAAGTATGTCTTGTAGAGAATGTGTAAATGAATTTAACTTTGTTGTTGTTGTTAAGTCACTAAGTTGTGTCCGACTCCTTGTGACCCCATGGACTGTAGCCCACCAGTCTCCTCTCTCCATGGGATTTCCTAGGAAGGATTCTGGAGTGGGTTGCCATTTCCTCCTCCAGGGGATCTTCCCAAATCAGTGAATGAACCTATGTCTCCTCCTTAGAAGGTGGATTCTTTACCACTGAGCCACCTGGGAATCCCAAATTTAACTTTAGGAGAATTTCAATGTGTTCATGTAAAAATTATTATAAAATTTTGGTTTGATTGTTGTAAAAAGGATTCTACAATATGTATTTGAACTTGTAAAAAATGTACATAATGTATATATATTCATAATGTATATATATTAACAAGTCAATACTACAGAGGTATATAAAGGAAAAGCTAATCATCGCCCAACAGCGCTCATTCCAACCCTAATCCTCTGAGATAACCAATGTTAACATCGTGCAAAGTCCACTTCCACATCATTCACTGTTTGTTCAAATATATACACATATATGGCTGTCCTCCTTGCCACTTCTTTTCTGTTTCTTCTTTTCACAAAATGAGATTGTCCCCTTTGGTGGGGCGCATTTCACTTTGGTAGTGTATCAGTTGCTCTGTGGAAATTCCCTCCTCTGATACCTGTGTTGGGCAGAAGGGCCTCTGGGGAGAAATGAGTCCTGCCCACCCAGCAGCCTGGATCTGCGAGTGGAAATGGGACAGGGCTGAGCTAATCCTTGAAGGGATTTCATTTAGGTCATACCTGAATGGTCTAGTGATTTTCACCACTTTCTTCAATTTAAGTCTGAATTTGGCAATAAGGAGTTCATGTTCTGAGTCACAGTCAGCTCCTGGTCTTGTTTTTGCTGACTGTATAGAGCTTCTCCATCTTTGGCTGCAAAGAATATAATCAATCTGATTTTGGTGTTGCCCATCTGGTGACGTCCATGTGTAGAGTCTTCTCTTGTGTTGTTGGAAGAGGGTGTTTGCTATGACCAGTGCGTTCTTTTGGCAAAACTCTATTAGCCTTTGCCCTGCTTCATTCCGTACTCCAAGGCCAAATTCGCCTGTTATTCCAGGTGTTTCTTGACTTCCTACTTTTGCTTCTTATTTAACTTATACGCAGAATACATCAAGAGAAATGCTGGGCTGGAAGAAGCACAAGCTGGAATCAACATTGCCGGGCTGCTACTGCTAAGTCGCTTCAGTTGTGTTTGACTCTGTGTGACCCCATAGACGGCAGCCCACCAGGCTCACCTATCCCTGGGATTTTCCAGGCAAGAACACTGGAGTGGGTTGCCATTTCCTTCTCCAATACATGAAAGTGAAAAGTGAAAGTGAAGTCACTCAATCGTGTCTGACTCTTAGCGACCCCATGGACTGCAGCCTACCAGGCTCCTCTGTCCATGGGATTTTTCAGGCAAGAGTACTGGAATGGGGTGCCATTGCCTTCTCTGAGATTGCTGGGAGAAATATCAATAACCTCAGATATGCAGATGACACCACCCTTATGGAAGAAAGTGAAGAAGAACTAAAGAGCCTCTTGATGAAAGTGAAAGGGGAGAGTGAAAACGTTGGCTTAAAGCTCAACATTCAGAAAACTAAGATCATGGCATCTGGTCCCATCACTTCATGGAAAATAGATGGGGAAACAGTGGAAGCAGTGGCTGACTTTATTTTTCTGGGCTCCCAAATCACTGTAGATGGTGATTGCAGCCATGAAATTAAAAGATGCTTACTCCTTGGAAGGAAAGTTATGACCAACCTAGCAGTATATTAAAAAGCAGAGACATTACTTTGTCAACAAAGGTCCATCTTATCAAGGCTATGGTTTTCCCAGGGGTCATGTATGGATGTGAGAGTTGGACTATAAAGAAAGCTGAGTGCCAAAGAATTGATGCTTTTGAACTGTGGTGTTGGAGAAGACTCTTGAGAGTCCCTTGGACTGCAAAAAGATCCAACCAGTCCATCCTAAAAGAAATCAGTCCTGGGTGTTCATTGGAAGGACTGATGTTGAAGCTGAAACTGCAATACTTTGGCCACCTGATGTGAAGAGCTGACTCATTTGAAAAGACCCTGATGCTGGGTAAGATTGAGGGCAGGAGGACAAGGGGACCACAGAGGATGAGCTGGTTGGATGGCATCACTGAGTCAATGGACATGAGTTTGGGTAAACTCCAACTCCATGGACATGAGTTTGGGAGTTGGTGATGGACAGGGAGGCCTGGCATACTGCGGTTCACAAAGAGTCGGACACACCTGAGCGACTGAACTGAACTGAACTGAACTAAATCCTTGAAGAAGGAAATGGCAACCCACTGCAGTATTCTTGCCTGGAGAATCCCATGGACAGAGGAACCTGCTGGGTGAGTCCACAGGGTGACCAAGAGTCGGACACAACTGAGCAACTATCACTCACACTTACTTGAGCTAATCCTGTGACACTGCAGAAGGGGCACCGTGACTGCACACACAAGGGCCGTCACTACGGCACTGTGTAACTGAAACCTCTGGAGTGCTCCCTTTGGTAATTCTGTTTCCCTTGTAAACAGGAAAATCCATAAACAAAAGGCACTTGTTTATTTGTCCAGGAGGAAGAGGGGATTGAGGAGTTTCACTTTCTGATGCCAATGGATAGAATGGATTGGTTGGCACTGGCTGGCACTCCTGTCCTCAGCAGGGCCCAAAGGGAACCTGGGACAGACCAGCGGCAGCCAAGGAGGCAGAGAGTAACCTGCAGAAAGCTCATGGGCAGGACCGGTGACATGGTTTGTGGGGCCCAGCTTGAAGTGAAAATGCAGGGCCCCTTGCTAAAGAATCAAAATAATTCAAGACAGCAGAGCATTAAATGAAGTGCCAGCCCTTCTGAGCACAGGTCCCTGTACTGCTGGGCAGGCTCCACATCCACGAAGCCAGCCCTGTTTATGGTGTCCATAGTGGGAGGAAGGAGAGTTGCACCAGCTTGCCTTTTGGTCACATGATAATTCTTACTTTCATTTTCACTAAAGATTATTAGGGAAAGATTGAAAGTGGGAGGAGAAGGGAATGACAGAGGATGAGATGACTGGATGGCATCACCAACTCGGTAGATGTGAGTTTGAGTAAGCTCTGGGAGTTGGTGATGGACAGGGAAGCCTAGAGTCCATGGGGTTGCAAAGAGTCAGACACGACTGAGAGACTGAATTGACTGAAAGATTATTATCAAACTTTTTTCTTGCTTTTAAAATTCTCATTCTAACGACACTTAAGAGAAAAATGTGAAATTTTTATCATAAGGGTAATTTACATGTGTGGAGGAAGAGCTCCTCTGAAAGCATTATTTCTTCTTTATCATCAGAGGGTGGAAGGGACTGACTCTGTGAATAGCCTAAGTAAGACATCAGAAACGAGATCATGCCATTGCCTTGAGTCCATTGGAATCCTAAGACCTCCACGATTAGGGAACTGCCTTGGTTCCCATTATAAAATATTTGTGTCCAGGTTTTCATGAACTTTCAACTCCCTTGGGTAAATCCAAGGAGCGGGATTGCTATAGGTTATGGCAGAAGTATGTTTTGCAAGAAACTGCCAAACTGTCTTCCGAAGTAACATACCATTTTTGCATTCCTGCCAGCAATGAAGGAGAGTTCTTGTTCCCTGCTACCTGTTAGCATTTAGTTTTGTCAGTATTTGGATTTTGGCTATTGTAATAAATGTGTAGTGGTACCTCATTGTTGTTGTTGTTTTTAATTTAATTTAATTTTTTTTATTAGTTGGAGGCTAATTACTTCACAACATTTCAGTGGGTTTTGTCATACATTGATATGAATCAGCCATAGATTTACACGTATTCCCCATCCCGATCCCCCCTCCCACCTCCCTCTCCACCCGATTCCTCTTCATTGTTGTTTTAATTTGCACTTCCTTGATGACATATGATGTGGAATATCTTTCCCTGTGCTTATGCGTCCTCTACATAAAATTCTTTGGCCCATTTTTTAATCATGTGCTGCTCATCAAATTCTTACAAACTAAACAAACACACTGGGTAATTAATCAAGAAACAGAACACTTTGTATCAGTTAAATTTTTTAACATAACCATTATATCATTACTTTATTATACCTAAAATTAAACAATAATATTAAATATTCAGTGTTATAATTTCCAAATGTCTCATAAATGTCATAATTACTTTTTACAGTTTATTTTCTTGAATCTGAATCCAAGTGGGTCCACATACCACAACGATCAGTTAACCTCTTTTAGTATTTATGTTCCCTTTTCATCTCTCATTTATTCTCCCTTGGAATTTATTTTTTGTTTATATTCTTATTGAGGTGTAATTGTCATATAGCATTATATATTAGTTTCATGTGTATAATACAACAATTCTATATTTGTATATATTACAAGATGGTCACCACAGTAAATTCATTTAACATCTATCATCGTAAATCGTTACTGAATTTTTCTCTTGTGATCAGATCTTTTAAAATTTATCAGGAACTTTCAAATTTGCAATATAGTTTTATCAACTATACATTATATCCACATAACTTATTTTACAGTTGGGAGTTTGTACACTTGACCCTCTTTCCCGTTTCACCTGCCCCTGTAACCCCCACCTCTGGCAGTCCCAATCTATTCTCTGTGTTTAGGAGCTTTTTTGTTTGTTTTGTTTTGGATTCCATGTAAAAGTGAGATCATATGGTATTTGTCCTTTCCTCTCAAGGTCTATCTGTGTTGTTGCAAATGACAAGGTTTCATTATTTTTATGGCTGAATAATATCCCATAGTATATATATGAACCAGGTAATATTTATCCATTCTTCTATTGATGGAAGCTGAAGTTGCTTCTTGGAGAAGGAAATGGCAACCCACTCCAGTATCCTTGCCTGGAAAATCTCATGGACAGAGGATCCTGGTGGGCTGCAGTCCATGGGTTTGAAAAGAGTCGGGCACGACTGAGCGGCTAACACACTTGAAGTTGCTTCTATATCTTGGCTATTGTAAATAATGCTGCAGTGAACATAGGGGTGCATATATCTTTTCAAGTTAGTGTTTTTGTTTCTTTGGATAAATACGCAGAAATGAAATTGCTGGATCATATGGAAGTTCTAGTTTTAATTTTTAAAGGAAGCTCCATACTTTTTTCCATAATAGCTTTACCAATTTACATTACCTCCAGTGGTGCAAAAGGATACCCTTTCTCCACATCCTTGCCAACATGTTATTTATATCCATTCTGACAAGTATGAGATGTTATCTTATGGTGTTTCTGATTTGTAGGTCCTTAATGATTAGGGACGGAGAAGGCAATGGCAACCCACTCCAGTACTCTTGCCTGGAGAATCCCAGAGACGGGGGAGCCTGGTGGGCTGCCGTCTATGGGGTTGCACAGAGTTGGACACAACTGAAGTGACTTAGCAGTAGTAGCAATGATTAGGGATGTCGAGTGTCTTTTCATGTACCTATTGCCCATATGTACGTCTTCTTTGGAAAAATGTCTATTCATTTCACCTGCATATTTTATAATCAGGTGTTTGTTTTTTTTTTTTTTTTGCTATTTAGTTGCCTGAGATCTTTATATATTTTGGATATTAATCCCTTATCAGATATATGACTTGCAAATATTTTCTCCCTTTCTGTAGACTGCTTTTTTCATTTTGTTAATGGTTTCCTTTACTGTGCAGAAGCTTTTTGGTTTGTTGTAGTCCCATTTGTTTGTTTTTGTTTTTGTTTCCTTTGGTTTTGGTGTTAACCCTTGGAATTTAAGAAATCACGTTATGTCCCTCCATATTTCTTGTAAACTGGTACTTGCATCTAGAGACTTGATCAGATTCAGGTTGGGTTATTCAGCAATATTACTGAATAGGTACAGTTAACGTTCTTCAGTCAGGGAGCATCTAATGTTCAGTTGTCTTTCTAGGTGATGTTAGCAGGTATTTGTTCAGTGTCTGATTCTATGATTTTCACTTTGATTTCAAAATATGATGTTATTCTAGTTCTATCATTCCTTCTTCATTTATTAGCTGGACTACTTCTGTTCACAGAAAACTATTTGATTATCCACTGCTATAGTTTATACACGACGGGCAGGTTAAATGACGGATTCTTCCTCTTTATTTGCCAGATTCCAAAATAATGAGTTGGTTCATTAGCAACCTCCAGCAGTGACAAAGTGTTTTTATTTAAAAAATATATTGTGAATGCATGAATTTAGACATATTTTATGTTACAATTCATTACTGATCTGCTCAACAATAGAGGTTCATTAAGTAAATTATGGTATAGCTACACAGGAAATAGTAGTATATGATCACTAAAGTAATGATATAAGTGTGTATTTATTCACCTGAAAGTTTTTCATGATACTTTATTTAAAAATCTTTTTAACATTAAATACACAATCATGGTACCAAAGGGAATGTAGTGATATATTTTTCTTCCACAACTGTTCCCAAGCTACTCAGACTCCTTCCTGCTGCTGCTGCTGCTGCTGCTAAGTCACTTCAGTCGTGTCCGACTCTGTGAGACCCCAGAGACAGCAGCCCAACAGGCTCCTCTGTCCCTGGGATTCCCCAGGCAAGAACACTGGAGTGGGCTGCCATTTCCTTCTCCAAAACTCCTTCCTAGAACTCCTTTAAGTTTGTGTATTCTTGTACATATCTTCCTCAACTTCCAGTGGGGTTTCAGCCTGATAAACCCATTGTAAGTTGAAAATATCATTAAGTCAAAAATGCATTTAATACCCCTATCCTGGAGAAGACTTTTGAGAGTCCCTTGGACTGTAAGGAGATCCAACCAGTCCATCCTAAAGGAGATAAGTCCTGAAAATTCACTGGAAAGACTGATGCTAAAGCTGAAACTCCAGTACTTTGGCCACCTGATTCGAAGAACTGACTCATTTGAAAAGACTCTGATGCTGGGAAAGATTGAAGGTGGGAGGAGAAGGGGACGACAGAGGATGAGATGGTTGGATGGCATCACTGACTCAATGGACATGAGTTTGGGTAAACTCCAGGAGTTGGTGATAGAGAGGGAGGCCTGGCGTGCTGCAGTCCATGGGGTCCCAAAGAATCGGACACAACTGAGTGACTGAACTGAACTGAACTGAACCTTTTGAACATCACAGCTTAGCTTATCTTAAATGTGCTCAGAACACTTACATTAGCCTACAGTTGGGCAAAATAAATCTAACACAAGGCCTACTTTATAATAGAGTGTTTAATATCTCCTGTAATTTATTGATTACTGTACTGAAAGTGAAAAAAAGAAAGGTCATATGGGTCCAGAATGATTGTAAGTATATAGGTTATTTATCCTCGTGATCATATGACTGTGGCCTGCTTCCTCTGCCCAGCACCGCGAGAGTACCATACCCACATCACTAGATTCAAACTCAACATCATAAGTTGAACCACAGGTTGGGGATGATCTGTATATTTTGCTGAATGTTTCGGAGCTGATAGTTCAGCTATGGTGCAATGCCGTGGTTGTATCAGTTGAAATAATGAAATACTTCTATAAGGTTGTTCTATGGTCACATTCCTGGCACCTGGACTACTCTCCTTCCCCCTTGGGTTCTCCAGCCCCTCCCTGTCACCCTGCAGACTTTACCCACTGTCCTCAACTAGAGGGTGAATGTCTGGCACAGCAGAGAGTATTCAGCATCTTGCTCAAGTTACAGCCTGTATCTGTCTGACTGGTCCTTGCGTGCCCTGTATAGTTGCATATATTTTAAATATTATCCCTGGAGATTTCTGTATAAACAAATATCTGATGTTTTCAAGGAGAGATGGCAGATTATAAAACATTATTAATGTATGCCTGATATATTAAATTTACATTAAAATACATATGAAATTATATTTTATAACATATTTATTTTATAGTATAATTATATTTTATAACATATATAAAATATATTTATGTTATTAACATATAACATAAAATTATATTTTATAACATATATATGAATAGAATATATTAAAAGCATTAAAAGTAACTTCATCTGGTGGCATGATTATGATTGATTTCTTTTTCATTTTAATCTTTACTGCATTTTCAGATTCCTTTACAGTAAACTCATTATTTACACATCAGAAAAATATTTTCGGGGGCTCCAAAGTCACTGCAGATGGTGACTGAAGCCATGGAAATTAAAAGATGCTTGCTACTTGGAAGAAAAGTTATGACCAACCTAGACAGCATATTAAAATGCAGAGACATTACTTTGCTAACAAAGGTTCATCTAGTCAAAGCTATGGTTTTTCCAGTAGTCATGTGTGGATGTGAGAGTCGGACTATAAAGAAAGCTGAGTGCAGAAGAATCGATGCGTTTGAACTGTGGTGTTGGAAAAGACTCTTGAGCGTCCCCTGGACTCTCAACCAATCCATCCTAAAGGAAATCAGTCCTGAATATTCATTGGAAGGCCTGATGTTGAAGCTGAAACTCCAGTACTTTGGCTGCCTGATGCGAAGAGCTGACTCATTGGAAAAGACCCTGATGTTGGAAAAGATTGAGGGTAGGAGGAGAAGGGGACGACAGGATGAGATGGGTGCATGGCATCACCAACTCAATGAACCTGAGTTTGAGTAAACTCTGGGTGTTGGTGATGGACAGGGAGGCCTGGCGTGCCTCAGTCCATGGGGTCGCAAAGAGTCGGACACGACTGAGCTACTGAACTGAAAACTGGTTTTATTTCAGTAAAATTAGCTCTTTTTTTTTTTTTTTTTTTTTTAAAGTAATGGCAACATTTTTCAACAGCTCCATCTGCTGGCTACTGAAGGAAGTTAATTTTCAAATATTACTACATTTGTTTCTACTATAACCAGGACAAGAAACAGAATTCCTGTATTAGAACAAAGTATGCTTTTTATAGATCTGTGAAGAGAACTATCAGGAGTCAAGTGAATTTACCTGGAATGAAAAGTGATACAAACTTGGTTGGATGTAGATTGGGCTATTACCCCATGCACAAAAATCAACTGCCTAGAATAGAAAGGTAACAACAGGGTTTGGTGTTTTTGGCTATTTTACACTGGCGTGTTGATTTTGTTGATTATGTAAAATAAAAACACAGATTGGTGGTTGAGTATTGATATATATATGAAGCACAGGAATTAATATACTTTTGCACTCATATTCAGAGCTTCAGTATAAACTCTCCTGTGTCATGCTCATTATTTTCAAGTGAAATTGCTCTTAATTCCATATCTTGAATCTGCCTGCAATACCGGAGACCTGGGTTCCATCCCTGGGTTAGGAAGATCCTTGGAGGAGGGCATAGCAACCCAGTCCAGTATGCTTGCCTGGAGAATCCACTTGGACAGAAGAGCCTGGTGGGCTACATACAGTCCATGGGGTCGCAAAGAGCTAGACACGACTGAGCAACTAAGCACGGCCATACCTCTTTATTTAATTTCCTGCGGTTGAATTGATGATAAATGCTTTCCGAAACAAAGTTCCTCTTTATATGGTTACAGGAGGTATTATATTTTGCTTAAAAATCTCTCAATCATCTAGCTTTGGAACTCTTGAAAAGTAAAATCTATCATGCTGAGTGAAGTCATTCATGAAACGACAGGTACTGTATAATTTCACTTACATGAGGTATCTAAAGTAGTCAAATTCATAGAAACAAGATAGAATGGGAGTTAAGGGGAAAAAGGGAGTTGTTGCTTAATGGGTATAGGGTCTCAATTCTGCAAGATGAAAAAGTTCTGGAGAGCTGTTTCACAAACAATGTAAATATGCCTAACACTACTGAACTGGGCACCTTAAAATGTTAGAACGGTAAATTTTATAATTTCTTTAATCACAATAAGTGAATAAAGTCTAAAAATATATATACATTGAATATGTAATTTATATACTATATATATATATATATAACAAATTTGAGAGAAAATATTGAAGTAATCATACTCTACACTTAAGGATCCATTTTTCTTGTCCTCTCAAAAGTCTATTAATATTTCCACATGTTTATGTTTGTTTGTGACTGTTACATGGGACTTAATTTAAAAATAAATTACATGTTTGTAACATGAAATGAGATTTTTAAATTACTTGTCTGTGTGTGTCAGTCATTCGTTCCTGTCTAACTCTTTGCAATCCCATGGACTGTAACCCACCAGGCTCTTCTGTCCCTGGAATTCTCCAGGCAAGGATACTGGAGTGGGTAGCCATTCTATTCTCCAGGGGACCTTTCTGACCCAGGGATTCAACCTGAGTGTCCTGCATTGCAGGCAGATTCTTTACCATCTGAGCCACCAGGGAAGCCCTTTAAATTACATGCTTTCTAAATTAATTGGAAGATGATGAGATTCACTAAAAAAATTTCCCCTGACTATGGATTCCCTGGACAAATCATTTAGCTATCTGAATCTCAGTTTCTTTATGTAAAATAAATTGAAAGAGGTGATCATTTCTATGTTCTATGAACCCTAAACTTCTCAAAATCTTTTCATGGCATCTTTCTGACACCCTTTCCTAACCAGCTCTAACACCATTATATATGTGTATATGTATATACATATATATATATAAACAAACTGAAAATAAAATTTGAAAAGCAACCATCAAGTAAATAAAGGACTATTAAGTACATTTTTTAAATAAGAAATCACACCTCCCCTGGAGAAGGAAATGGCAACCCACTCCAGTATTCTTGCTTGGGAAATCTCATGAACAGAGGAGCCTGGGCAGACTATGGTCCCTGGGGTCACAAAGAGTCAGACACGACTGAGCATGCCAAAAAAAAAAGAGGGGGGGGGGCATAATTGTATGCTTCCATTCATGCAAAATGTTTAGAGTAGGGAAATCTATAGAAACAGAACATAGATAAGTGATTGCTTAGTGTCGGGATAGTTAAAGAGTAAAACATTTCTTTTTGAGATAATGAAAATGTTCTAAAATTGACTATAGTGATAGTAGCACTTATCTGTGAATATACCAAAAGCCACTGAATTGTATACTTTAAAAGATGAACTTTATGGTACATAAATCATATCTAAATAAAGGTGTTTAAAAACTAAAAAAAAAAAGAAATCACACCTCATTTGATTCTATATAAAGGAAGTCTCCCCTCTGCAATGGATAGATGTGATATGAACTTACAATAGACTTTTAAAATATGCATATGCAAAGAGTTCTCATGCCACAGAGAAAAAGAAAAGGACTTACCTGGAGGTCCAGTGGTTAAGACTTTGCACTTCCAATGCAGGGGGCATGGGTTCCATCCTTGGTCAGGGAACTAAGACCCCTCTTGCTGTGCAACCTGACCAAAAAAAAAAAAAAAAAAAAAAACGCACATACACATAGAATCCATATCCCATTTGGGGAGAGGACTGAAATCTTTCAAAAAGGATAGAGAGTGTTTCGTTTTTTGCCCTTTTTAAAAATCGTGAGGCAAACATTTTCTAGTTGTAAATAACATAGGCGGTAAGACTATGGAGAGAAAAAGAAAATTAAAATGAAGGGTAAATCTACAGGCAAAGGAAGTCATGGGCCAAAGCAGCATGGTTGTGGGAAGCAGAGAAGTTCAGAGGAATGAGAAGTAAAGTGGTTAAGTTGAGTAAGTGAGTCTGGTTGAATAAATAGAGGTAGTGCCCTCATAGCCTCATAGCCACCTAGTCAACAAGTAGCAGGAGGTGCCCTGAATGCCAGACACTTAATTAAAAGTCAAAATATAAATAGGCATTCAGGGAGAGAGTGCTCATTTTTATTCCATTCAGTCATCTGGCCAGATTGTTCTATTACTAATGATTTCTAACACCATATAAAGATATTTTATTCTAAATGAGATGTGTTTAAGGGAGCTCATGTATTACTATTAGTATGCTTCTAGTATTAAATTTAACTGCTTGCTGAGAATTATCACTAATTCTAGTGGCTAATCATAATGCTCTTTAAATAAATTCTCATTTGCTTTCGTAAATATTTAAGCCAATGTTATACTTGATATAAACAGGAAATTTAGAGTAAGTCATTGTTTGATATAAAAACATGAGCATAAAATAATATATATACACTATATATACATAATACTAGATGAATATATACTATTATTCACAAGTACTTGATTTTAGTCATTTTGAATACAATTGTGTGTTGGTGTATTCCTCTTTGGTTTAATCGCAAATGGGATTGTGCTTCCTGAACTTGGGTGAATGTTTCCTTTCATAGGTCAGGGAATTTTTCAGTTATTATTCTTCAAATATGTTCTCAGACCCTTTCTCTTTCTCTTCTCCCTCAGGGACCCATATCATGTGAGTATTAGTGCTCTTGATGCTGTCCCAGAGGTCTCAAATTATCCTCATTTCTTTTTATGTATTTTAAATACATGCACTTCAACTGGTACCAGCATAATTCTTAAGAGTCCAACAGTTGCAAAAAATACACCGTGAAACAATGTTGAATATTTATTACAAGTTGCTAAAAAATAGCATTTTGATTCCAGAGTCTACAGGCTGTACTTCACCATAGGAAGCCACTAGCCACATGTACTTTTTTTTTTTTTAAGATTTATTTATTTATTTTTTTTTCATTTTTTGGCTGTGGTAGGTCTTCCTTATTGCATGCTGGTTTTCTCCAGTGGTGGCAAGGGGTGAGGGGGTGTGTGGAATGCGGGATCTTCCCACAGCAGGGATGGAACCCTTGTCCCTTGCATTGCAAGGCAGATTCTTAACCACTGGATCACCAGGAAAACCCACCACATGTACTTATTGAGCACTTGAAACATAGCTAATGCAAATTGAAATGTGCTTTTAGTGTAAAATTCACAAGATGAACAAAAGCATGTAAATTATCTGTGATTGTATATTAATAACAAAATTTTATATTGATTACATATGCAAATGACAATGTTTTGGATATACTGTCACATAAAATGTTATTAAAATTAACTTCACTAGTTTCTTTTCACTTTAAAATGAAAAGATTTCACGTTACATACATGGTTCATATCATATTTCTTTTGGATAGTGTGGATTTACAGTGTAAATAAGTGTAGTTTCCTCTCATTAACCAGGATCAGGCCCATTGACTTCACACACTGCTGAGTGCTAACCTTGGATAAGAGTGAACAGTTTTTGCTTTGACTGTTCTGCCCAGTGCATTCAGGAATTCTCAGTCAGCAGTTCAGAACCTCAATTATAATGGTGACCTATGCTACTTAACTCCAAGGAAATCTGGAAGACTCTACAAGTCTGTAGATAACACATATATACACATATTCCCAAAGATCCCAGAGATTTCTTCAGAATAAAAGAAGTTAAGACTTTCTGTATAGTGTCTGTATAGGAGATCAGGAGTACCATTGGTTACTAGGTAGGTAAGAAGATGCTTCAAGACTTAACCGAATGAGCTTAACAAGATGAGACCTCTAAGACTATTTAAAAAGAAAGTCAGCAAGGCTTACGTTTGCTGGCTTTGGCATCGAGCTGTATTGTAGGCAAAGTCATTTTGGAACCCTTACCCTTATTTCCCTTTGTGGCATCCTTTCCCTTCTAGCTCTTCTTCCTGTGTGGAAATCACACTGCCTTTCTCCTTCTTGTCTCTTTTATCTGCCAACCTCTACGGAAAGGAAAATAATCTTTTAGTGGAATGTTAGTGGAAAGCTGACAGAAGCATGGGCCGACAGGTGCCGCTTTCAATTATATTGCTCCTGATGAATTACAACTTGGTTATTTTTTGGACTTTTTATTATTTTTATTAGATCAGCTGTAAGTGTACAGCAAATTGAGAGGAAGGTACAGAGATTTCCCATTTATATCCTGCTGCCATATTTGGTTGATTTTTTTTTTTAAAGTCCTTAACACAGAAATTTATTTTTCTTTTAACACCAACTTTTCAAATTTTCCCAAAGTGTTGCTTTAAGTGAAGGTTTATATTACTAATTTCTTTAAATCTATTGACTGTTGCATAAAACAGTTTCGTTAGCAACTAAGCTTCTTTGAGGCCTTCAAAGTTATTTTTTCCTGTCTCCATCCTAATAGTAATCGCCAGATCAACTTTAATATGCCACCTTACAGTTGAAGGCGGGAGGAACGGCACCTTCTGGAGGTGAAGGGGGTTAGAAACCCACCTTCTGGAAGGCGTCCGGGGATCTTCAGATTATTTCTCCAATAACGACAATTGTCATAGAACGAATGAATGGAATGCTTTGTTACAGATGTAATTACTATGTTCCTCCCTCCTCCCGCTTCCTAAACAATACCTGAAAATGGGAAAGCTGTGGGGTTAATTAAAGACATAACATACATAGTGGAGAAAAAAGCAATTTTATGACATTTTGAGATGACTACGTCATCCCAAAAGTAAAGGAGCAAAGTAGTTAACACCAATTTTATTTACTTAGCACAACATTCGTACTGAATTTCACTGTTTTGAAAAATTTCCAACTTTTATCCATAAAGCTAGAAATATATAACAATTTGTGTGGTTTTCGGGAAAAGTCAAGAAAGCCTTAAGAGGCAGAGAAAGCATTGACAGCTGCGGGTCTTGCAGCGGCGGCGTGCCCGTGTGGCTGCGTGCGCGCGCTCCGGGCGGGGCGGGGCGGAGCGGCGGCGGGGACGCGCTCCGGGCGGGGCGGGGCGGAGGGAAGGCGGGCGGGCCGGCGGGGGTGCGCGCGCGCGGGGCGGTCCGGTCGGTAGGGGGCGCTGCGCACCAACGCGGCGCTCTGCCTGCCCCCGGGTGCTGTCCGCGGCGGTTCGATTGGAGCAGCCGCCGAAGAGCGCTTGGCGCCATTTTGAAGCGGAGAGGAGGAGGAACGGCCGGGCTGGCTGCGGAAGGGGAGGGGGGGAGGAGGCGATTGGATGCGGCGGCGGCGGCGGCGGATCCCGGAGAGCGGCGGAGTGAGAGGAGTAGCGAGGCGGACACCCGAAGGTAGGAAACAATTCAGTTAACGGGAAGAGAAAACGTCTCTCCTCTCCGGTCGCCGCGCTCCATTTTTTTCAGCCCCCTCCGCCGCGGCTGGGTCTTGGCGGGGCTCAAAGCGGCGCCCGCCTGGCAGCCGCGACTCGCCTCCCGGCATCGGGGGCTGCAGCCGTCGGCTCTCCGGCGGCGGCGGCGGCGGCGCCGGGAGGAGCGGGGCGCGGGCCGGGGGCGTGGGCCGGGGCTGCGCGGTGGGGGTGGGGAGGGCCCCGGGGCGGGCGCGCTCCCTCCACGCCGCGGGCTCCAGCCGCCGCCGACTGGAAATTAAACTTGCCGCCCTGGCCGGGCCGGGGCGCCCGCGGCGGCGAGGGCGGCGGGGCGGCGGGGCGGTGACCTTGCGCGCGGCCGGGGGTCCGTGCCGGCCGCCCGCGCCCCGCCGCCTCCCCTCCCCTCCCCTCCCCCCCGCACCCGGCCGGCCGGCCGGCGGGCGGGCGGCTGTTTCCCGGGCGGCAGGCGGGCGGCGCGGCGCTCCTGTTGAATCCTCCTCGGGCGGGCGGGTTTTTCATCCCCCCCCCCCCCCTTCCGGGCGAGGGGCGGGGAGCGCGGGTCCCGACTGGACCCCGAGCGCTGTGCGGGCCTCGGCGCCCTCGACCCAGCCGCCGGGTCCCCAGCGCCGCGTAGCTCCTCTGCTCCGGGCGGCGACCGCGGGCCGACCGAGTGACATTTTCGTACAGTTACTTGCCGGCGTCCGGCGATATAAAGCGCGCTCGCCGCGCCTCCCGCAGCTGGTGCAGGGGGCACCCGAGGACCCGGTTTGAGAAGGAGTCCTTCCCCGGGGGTAGGTTTCCTTTAGGAAGCCTCCGAGTTGGAACGACTCGTGCAAGCCGTGTGCGGCTGTAGGAGTTGACGTTCGTGCAGTCTCTAGTCTGGGTGACAACCTGAAAAGTTTCTGATCGGGAGAAGGATCTGGTGTGTGGTTCTCTAGCTGTTGGCTGCCTTTTGGTTATATGCGTTAAAGCTGCGCTCAGCAGCGGTCCAGTTATTCGAGGCAAATGAATCTGAACCCTGAATCCCGGCACCTCCTCGTTTTAAGTGTTACCTCTTCCTGCGTTCCGTTTGTGCCCGGTGTAAACTCGGGGTAGGGTTTGGAAGAGCAGGTCCCTATCCAGTTAACACACGTTTTAGGCATCTTAGCCAACCCTAAAAGGGAACCCTTTATCTCGTTTTGGAGAAGGTGCCTTGGACGCTCTTCTCACACTTCTGTTATGGATGGGCAGTTCTGTCCTGAACGACCCTATAAACCCTGTTTAGTAAACCATTTTGGAAATTTTGGATGTAGCCTTCAATTTAGAAGGTGGGTCTCCGGTCTTGAGTGTTTTGGGGGTCTTCTGCTGTCTTCCTAATAACCTTTAAAAATTCAAGTGTGTTTATATATGAGACGAGCTGTAAATAAGTCATAATTATTTAAAACTTGAATGGCACTGTAATCATTGTTCTCAACACATGTAGGTGAAGTTTCAAGATAGAGCATTTTCCGTACTCACGTATGTAGTAGTCAAATAAAATGGTTAAAAACATAAAAATGGTATTAAGTTAAAAAAAGGGGGCTAGAAAGGACGCTTATTTAGGCTGTATGTATGTCAGAGATGTTAGCAGTTTTAGGGAAAATAAAATGAGCATTCTTTTTTTTTTTTAAAATGAGCATTCTTATGGTGTATGCAGGTCAGTTTGTGAAGCAATTAATTTGGTATTGTCTGGTGATAGCAGAAAACCTAGTTAAAATTTATAGTGATTTATAGGTGAAAGTTTCAATATGGAACTTTTTATGTTGAGGTAGATTTATTCTGAAAAACTTAACTAAAAAATATCCACTTAAATTAGAGCATTATTTAAAAAAATAAATCTACAAATCTATGTGGAAGAGTGCACTTTAGACATTCTTTGATTACTGAAGGTTTTTTTGCCTTTTTTGATCATTAAAAAAATTATCCTCAGGGTTTTACTTAAACGTGTATTTTAAATGACAAGGTAGTGTTTGCAGATTCCTTACCATTTGAGCCACCAGGGAAGCCCTAGTGTTTGTATTGGCCTTTATTTGTTTTTAAAGAACTTTTGTGCCCTTTCTTTCTTTTTTTTTTGGTTGCCCTCTCTTATTTTCTCCTTTTTTGTTGAGGTTGATTCTGTCTGTATTAACTTTATTTTTTACAGCAGCTGTCACTTTCATTCTTGTCTGGTTATGCCTTTTTTTCCCTCAAGAATTAGAGGTAATGTGATGTTGATAGTGATTCCTGTTGTCGTGGAATGTTTTTTACTAAGGTTATTTGACAAGCAATTCTACTGAGTTGGCTGTTGATTAGAAGTTTTAATTTTTAAATTTATTTTAAAATTATTTTTTATCTTTAACTGTCACAGAGAGTTACATTTTGAGGACCAGGCTTTGTCAATAATTTGTTAACCCTAAAATAAAGTGATACTCTAATAGACAGGTCTTGCTCTGGTGAAGAGGGCCAAACTTTGTGCAGAGGGGAGTATTTTGGGGAGATTTTGTTCTTTCTGCTGCTGCTGCTTGAAGATTAGGATTGTCCTGTGTCTTCCTCAGTGCTACTTTTTTTTTTTGACCGTGGGTGCCTAGAACTAACAGGAGAGCTCACGGTGATTTGACTTGGATGACAAGTACTGTGTATAATTTATATTAAAAAAGAATAAATTTATATTTCCTTTGTTAGTGTTAGTAGGCTATAAGGAAACTTAGATGATCTCCAGCTCATAATATGCATGAGAAATTAAGTTCAGATTGTATTTTGATTGATTTATCCAAAGTCACAGTCATATTCTTGTGATGGAATTGAGACAGCCCTTAGATCTCTTGGAGGCTTAGAAGCATCCACATGGTCTGTATTGTTTTATTCAGGACTTAAGCAATATTTAAAATTATTGCCAGATAGCATATTATTCTCTGTTCCCTTCTCCACTTTACATTCATTCAACCAAGAAATAAAGTTTGGAGGTTAACCATCTGTTTGAGAGTCTGGTTTTAATAATTTGTGTCCAGGATTCAGTCCACTTAAATTGTCTCAGAAGATAACCTCTTGCATGTCTCTGTCTTCTGGATTTGCTTGATCTTTTCATTGTGTTACAGTGCTTGACAAATAAATGCCTTTCAAAAGGCATTTATTTATTCTTAATTGAACTTGTAAGCCGGAATAACTTGGAAGTTAGTGTTGAACTTTATTTTGTTGTAAGATGTATGTATACATGAGTGTGTATTTTTTTACTTTTAAACTCAATTTGCTACACAAGTCATTTGTTGCTTCCAGTTACAGTAGGTGTTTGGAAAAAATTGTATTTGGTTTGAGTATTCCTGTTTGGGAATGTTAAAAAGTCCAAAAATACTTAGTCCAAAAATAAACCCAGTAATTTTTTTGAGAATGTATTTACTTGTTAAGCTTATTTAAGAAGCTGCTAAATTGTTCAAAATTCTATCTCCTTGGAGTATAGAGGTCAGCTTTTCCTCACACTACACTGTCATGAATCACCTGGTTTTAATCCCCAATATTTGAAAAAGGTTTTATAACCCTTACTAATTAGTTCAAATTAAGGATAAGTTTGCTTTAATTGTTTCAATTGGTAGAGGTGATCATACTCATTGAGAAAAACATGAAGATTAAGCTCAGATAAGTTAAATTTAGTTGTTTAAAAAACAAATCTTATAGCCATTACTCTGAGATATTTAAAAATATACATTATAGTTACAGTGCCCTAACCATAGGTGGCTCAGCGGTGAAGAATCCTCCTGCCAATGCAGGAGATGCGGGTTTGACCCCTGGGTGGGAAAGATCCATGGGAGGAGGTAATGGCAACCCACTCCATTACTGCTTGGAAAATCTGATGGACAGAAGATCATGGCAGGCTATAGAACATAGGGTTACAAAAAGTTGGACCTCACTGAGCACATCACTAGTAAGCAATAATAATAAGAATAGTTGGTTTAGCAGTGTAAAGTTTACAAGTCAGCTAAGAGTAATGGAGGAAAGACTGGTAAGCAGGAAGCTAATATGAGGCATTGTTAGAGGCCCATGATCTAGAAGTACTCCACTGACTTGCCTCTCTTTGACAGAGAGTGCTCTGACCTGATTCAGTTTAATGAACAAATATTAAGCTTCATGTGTCCGTTGTACCAGGGATGATGCGACCAACAAGACTGAGACTCTGCTCCGTAGAGGTTTGGGTGGTGGTTGGCCGCTTGCACCAAGGCCGTGGGAGCTGCGGGCCAGAGTAGGACCCCTGTTGTTAAGTGATTCTGTGAGGGGCAGGCTCTCCTTCCTCTTCAGTGACAGCTGAAGTTGCTCTTCTTTATGTGGGGGAGCGAAGGAGGGGGCATTATAACCGCAAGCATTGTCTCTCTAGGAGGGAATGGTTGGGGGCCTGAAAGGAGACAAGTTTGTGGTTCCCTGGGCAGGGTAGGGATTCTTTTTCTCTTTCATCTCTCAGGTTGTTGCAGAGAAGTGAGTGAAGAGATTTTAAAGAAAAGTCCCAGATGTGTATCCAAAATGTATTTGCAAAATACATCCCAGGTAGTTGAAATTCCATCAGGCAGTTTCCGTTAGCCTTCAGATATTGGGATGGAGTTGGGTGAGTGTGTGGAGAGTTGGTAGTGAGAATAATTGTTAAAGTTGAGGAGGGAAGAGGTACTTTATAAAGAATCGTGTATTTTAAGTTAAAAGTTATACATGTATATGATAAAATTCTTATGGTACAGAAAGGTAAAAATAAAAGCTACTTTACAGCTTCCCCCTAAAAGGTTTGTTAGCAGTTTTCAGAAAGTTTACTTTTCAAAATATTTATACAGAAAAGTATTATACCTTACTTGTTGTTATAAAAAACTATATTGTTTACTTTTTCCTGCAGTTTACTTTTTTTCTGTAGTTAATATCACATAGCTCTTCTCATATTGGCACATATAGATCAACATAATTTAAAAATAATTAAAGTTCTATATGCATGTATCACTATATTCTCACTTTTTTTGAGTGGTATTTATGATGTAACTGTTTATACAAACCAACAGTATATGACTATGCCTGTTACATGTTTGCTAACATTGGGCTTTATTAAGCTTTATATTTTTTGCTGATTTAATTTGGGAGGTTTGTACCTTGTTTTTAAAAGGGCTTCCCTGATGGCTTAGTGGGTAAAGAATCCATCTCCAATGCAGGAGACAAGACACAGGAGATGTGGGTTAGATCCCTGGTTGGGGAAGATCTCCTGGTATAGGAAATGGCAACCCACTCCAGTATTCTGGCCCGAAAAATCATTAGGACAAAGGAGCCCAGTGGGCTACAGTCCAAAGGGTTGCAAAGAATTGGACACAACAGCTCTGCACGCCCGAACCTTGTTTTGGGTTTGCATTTTGTTGATCATGAGGAGGGTACTAAAATTCGTATGCTTATTGGGCAACAGTTACTTGCAGCACATACTTTAGATTGAGTAGGTTAATTATCTGGGTGCCCCCGTTTCCCTCATAAAATGGTTTGAGGGAGATGGAACTTGCCGAGAGGAATAAGATTTCAGAACCCATGGGGAATAATGCCCTGAATGGCGAGGCTACAGTGTTAGGCTCTGAACGGTAACCAAAGGTTAACATGAGGTTATCGAGAACCCTTAACTTGTTCTTAACAGAACATTATATAAAGACAGGAATGGAGATTTGAGAGTCAGGGCAAGTAAATTTTATATAGGGTCAGCTCTGTCTCCTGCTGTCTGCTTGTTCTGTCTCACCACTCACCCCTCTTGCCCCAACTGTCATTTCATTTTTTATTTATACTGTCATTTGATTTGTTCCTCTTCCCTGGTGGGGGTGGCAACCTTGACTTTGATAGTTCAGTTCCTCCAGAGATGAGGACAATTTTTCTGTAAGGGAAACTGATTTTCCTTCAAACAGTCAAAGGGAACGGTTCTCATTTCTAACATCCTTTAGATCTATTTTGTGATCTTCAGTAGTGCCTCTTTATAGTTGATATTCTGCTAGTGTCAGGGGCCTTAGTGCCGAACTGCAGAAACCTGGGATGTTGGCATGAATACCTGAGCTGTGTTCCCATTTAATCCCTACATGCTGTCCCCACCCCAGCTTTACTTTCTTTTTTTTTTTTTTTTGAATGAAATAAATTTTTTCTTAGGCTTGGGAGGCAATTGGTTTAAAAAACTCTTGTCTGTTACCCCTACCCCTCCTCACCCTCCCCAAATGTGACATGTAGAGATGATGTTAATTACCTTGATCTTTTTACAGTGCATACATATATCAAAAGATCAAGCCATATACCTTAAGTATCTACATTTTTATATGTCAAAGATGTCTCAGTAAAGTTTAAAATAATGTTCTTATCTATCTTCAGTTATTATATACCTTATTATCCCTGGTGGCTCAGAGGTGAAATATCTGCCTGCAGGGCAGGAGATGATGGGTTCCATTCCTGGATCAGGAAGATAACATGGAGAAGGGAATGGCGTACCCACTCCGGTATTCCTGTTTGGAGAATTCCGTGAGCAGAGGAGCCTGGTGGGCTCTAGGGGTCACAAAGAGTTGAGCACGGCTGATCAAGTGGATGGCCCTTTTTCATTTGTACCCTTAGTCTAGGCTTTCAAACGGGAGTGATTTTGAACACCCTTTCCCTCCTCGGCCTCTCCCCTCAGGACCGTTGGCAATGCCTGGAGACATCTTGGTTGTCCTAACTGGAGGGTGGAAGGAGGGAGAGAGTGGTGCTACTGGTGTCCAGTGAATAGAGACAAGGGTGTTGCTAAACATCCCACAATGAGTAGGGCGGCCCTCCACAACAAAAAATGATCTGGTCCTAAATGTGTCTATTGCCAAGAAACCCTGGTTTTGGCCGAACAAGTCCAGGAGACCCCCGTTCAGGGGAATCAGGCCTGCCCGCCAGCTTGATGTAGCAGTTAGGCAGTAGTCATGTTTCCTGTAGTCTCAGGCTCAGAATGGAAAGTTTTGAACTAATAGCTCTTGAGTACTTTTTTCCCCTCCTCTGTCCCTTTGGTCCCTTTCTTTTCAGCTTTTTGCTTTTCATTCTCCTCTGCTTTTATGATGTTAACATAATTAGGTGAGGGCTTTGCGGTTTGGAAGGTCACTAGCATTGAAGACTTGAACAGAAGTCGGAACATATTTAGCCATTTGATATGATGCTTGAGGAGTGAAGTCCCTTGCTAAAGAGAGCTGGAGAGCGTGGCGGTTAAGCATATAGACAAGAGTCTAGACTGGTTTTTATCCTGCCTCCATCACTAGCTAGCTGTGTCACTGTGGACAAATTGCCTAATCTCACCAAGCCTCAGTTTCTTAATCTGTAAAGTGGGAATAATAGCAGATATCTCATTTTAAAAGCAGCTTTATTGAGATGTAATCCACATTCTGTTGAGTTCACCTGATGAAAGTGTGCAGTTTATTTTTTCCTAATATGTTTCCAGGTGTAGCCATTGCCACGATTTGCTCTTTGTCCTTTATAAGAGAAACCCTGAATCCATTAGCAGTCAATTCCAGTCACTGCTTATCTCATTAGTTTTTGGTATAAATCAGGCCAAATGCTTACCCTGGTGATTAATATGTAAGTATTTATTAAAAAACTATTCTAACTTGGGGCAGAGAGACTGTTTGTGGCAAGACCATTTGTATCACTTTAGAGAAGGCAGAGATGGATAATTTTTTGTTGAATGGATATTTACATGCTATCCAAGGAAGTTGTTTTCAGATATAAAAATGAAAGATTTTCCTTCATTTAAAATATCTTTATTCAAGTAGGAAGAAAAAGACATATTTTAAAATACTAGATATACCAGTTATAATTGTAAGATAATTATAAAATGAGGTAGAATAAGTGCTTTCAGGAAGGTGTAAAAATTATTGAAATTGGAAATTTGATAAAGGGAGATTAATTAGGTTAAGAGTGCAGGAACCATGAAAAACTTCCCTAAAGTGGAGACCATTCTGGACAAGTCTTAGTTGATAAAGTATGGGACTTTGGCTCTGTGAAGACCACTTGAAGAATGCTGGTTTTTGAAATATTGGTAGTATCCGCATAATTTTTTTTTTATTGCTGCCTCATGCTGCTGCCAAATGGTCGTCTCTGGTAGCTACACCTGCATTCTTTTTTTAAAAATTACTTGTCTATTTTTTGCTTAGACTTGAGGCTTCTGGGATCTTAGCTCCTGGACCAAGGATTGAACCTGGGCCCTCAGCAGTAAAAGGACTGAGTCCTGAGCACTGGAATTCCTACTGGTAATTCCCATCCCCACCCTTTTTTGGTATTCCTAATCTGTTGTGAACTTGGGAAATTATCTAAATACAAGAAATAAACAAGTGTTCAGTGAGAGCCTGGTGTCTGTGAGAGCAGGATGTGATTATGTGGCCTTATGCTGTCACTTTGAGTTAGTTGCCTTTTTAGTTTTATTCTCCAGGTTAATTGCGTTTATAGAATAAATAGTTCCTTGGTAAATTAGGCTCATATAAAATGTTTTCTTTTTTTTTTCTTCCAAGGCTTCCACTAACCTTTCTTTTCAGTTTCCTGTCCTCTATTGCTCATGTACCATCAGACACAACACCTCCAGTGCATGTCCCAGCTGGCTGCACTGCTCTCTCCTTTAACATCTGGTTAACACAGGATATTTTTGTTTTTTTGAAAGTTGAATGACTAGATTTGTATCAAGTCAGTAACCTGGGTGTTATCTTGATCCCTCCATCTCCCTTACTTCTCAAATCAAGTTGAGTTACCAAATCCTGTTGATTCTGATACAGTAGTTTCAAAGTCTTTTTTTTTTTTTTAACACTATATACGCAATAATACTTCAAAAGTAAAAAAGCAAAAAGTCTCTTACCCATCTCCTTCCTCATCTGTATGTTTCCCAGACTCCTACAGTAGTTTACTAGTATTATTGATTTCTTATATCCTTCTGAGGATTTAAAAAAATACAGCCCTGTACAAATACATTTATCCCACCCCATTCCTTCCCTTACCCCAACACATGTTTTACACTAGTGTTGGAAACTAACTGCTTTGCCTTTTATTTATTTTCTTCGCTTAACAGTACTCCCTGGAGATCTTCAGTATTAGTATATAAAGTGCTAGTATGTGTGCTTTCTCCCTCTCCACAGCTGCGGTGTTCATATTTTGTACATATGCAGGCGTGTCTGTAGATTAAGTTCCTAGAAGTGGCATTGCTGGGTTAAAGAATAAATGAGATACAATTTTGATACATATTGTTGCCCTTCATAGGGGTTGAAACAATAATGTATGTGTGAGAAGACTTGTTTTCCTATAGCATTGTCATTACAGCATGCAATCCAGTTTTTTGGATTTTTGCCAGTATGATAGGTGAAAATGATACCTCAGTGTAGTTTTCATTTTTTACATTTCTTATGAGTGAAGTTGAGCATCCTTCCATTTGTTTGGGCCATTTTGATCTTCCTTTTTTCCCTCTCTGAACTGTCTTGATCTGAATCTTTAGTCATTTTCCTGTCCATTTTGGGGATTCTTCTCTTCAGTCTATGTGCCTTGGTTGATTTTTTAAAAGGAAACAACTTGCTTGTTGCAGTTGTCCTCCGACAGATTGCTTCCATTTTTACTCCCTTCTAGGATTTCTCTCATTCACACTGTTAGCAAAGTGATACTTCTAATTGCAAATTTGAAAGCATCATTCCCTTGCTTAAAACTGTTGAGTGGCTCTTCACTGGCTCCATAGTCCAAGGGCCTTAGCGTTAGGATGGTACCTCATAGGTTCTCCAAACTCCCAGAATACTGAACTGCTCCTAGCTCCCTGTTGAGTTAGACCTTTGTTTGTGTCTTTGCATGGGGTATTTCTCTGTTTATAATGGTCTGTCCCTGCTTGTCTACATGTCCATTTTCATTCTTCACCTAATGAAGAGGCTTTTCTGTTGCCTGACTGTTCTTCTCTCAAGTCCCTATGTATACCTTATAATGGAAATTCTCACATTGTGTATTGGTATTAAGTGTGTATTTCTTTGCCCTAGATTGTTAACCTCTCGAGGGCATGAACTTATGGACTTAGGAACCTAGCATGGTGTTTGGCACATAGATGATGAGAAATAATTACCGAGTACCCATTGCTATATGTATATATACACTATGTGTAGACAACCTGGGACAAAGAAAAAAAAGGAAAATTAATACTATGAACTCATTTATTTAAAAATTTAACATTTACATTGAGATATTTATTAAATACAACAAAATGTACAGACCTTAGGTGTTTTAGGTGTGACTTTTAGGTGTGACAGTTATACTCATGTAACTGATAACCAAAGGATGATAAAGGATTCTCATCACCCCAGAAAGTTCACTGGTTGCCCTTTGCATTCAGTTCCCCTCTCCCCCAAACGCTCTGATTTCTAACAATGTAGATATTTTGTTTGGTCTTCGTACAGTGTGTTCTTTTCTGGTATCTAGCTTCGTTTGTTTAACATATATTTCCAGACCCATCTGTGAGGCTGGATGTGTCAGAGTCCTTTTTATTGCTGAGTAGTATGCCATTGGAGGAATGTATCACGCTTATTTTTTCTTCTGTTGATGGGTATTTGAGTTATTTCCAGTTTTTTAATTTTTAGAATAAGGCCTGTATGGATCTTCTTGCAAATGTGTTTTCATTTTTCTTGAGTAAATACCTAGGATTGGAATTGTTGGTCTGTAAGCAGATGTGTGTTTTACTGTGTAAGAAACTGCTACATAGTTTTTCAGAATTTTCTCTTAAATACTCTTCACTGTGACTATGTTTTCTAGTTGCTCCACATCCTTTCCAGTACTTGAATGATCTTTTTTTTTTTTTCAATTCATTTTTGTTCATGCTGGGTCTTCGCTGACGCATGAAGATTTTTCTCTAATTGCAGCCAGTGGGGAATCCTGTCTAGTTGTGATCCTCAGGCTCTTCCTGCGGTGGCCGCTCTCTGTGGAGCAAGGGCTCAGGGCACACAGGCTTTAGCCTGTGGCGCATGGCTTAGTTCCTCCAGGGCATGTGCGATCTTCCTGGATCAGGGATCAAACCTCTGTCATCTGCTTTGACAGGCACATTCATTATCACTGAGCATCAGGGAAGCGCATGGTCGTTCTTTTTAATTTTGGCTATTTAGTGGATGTGAAATGGTATTTTGTGGTTTTATTTTAGATTTCCTTGCTAGCTAATGATGTTTTACATGGTTGACAATTGTCAATAATTTTGTAGAATACCTCTTAAGTTTTTTGCACGTTAAAAAGAATTGGTTATCTTTCTATTATTGATGTGTAAGAATTCTTAATACAGTCTTGATACAAGTTTTTTGTAGCATCAATGTCCTGGGAGTGTTTTCTCATGGTTTGTAAGTTTGTCTTTTCCTTAACAGTGTATTTTGATAAGCTAAAGTTTTAATTTTGATGAAGTTCAGTTCTTTTTCTTTAATAGATTTGAGTTCTGAGAAGCTTTTGCCTACTCAGAAATCATGAAAATAATTTCCCTTGTTTATTTTAGAAATTTCATAGTCTTATGGATGGGGCTGTGATCCATATTGAACTAACTATTGTGTGTTGTGTGAAGTTGGGACTGAGGTTCATTTAAAAAAAATATCCAATTTCAACACCATTGTTGGAAAATTTTTTTTGTTTTCCTACACTGAATTGCTGTTGTGTTTTTGTCTAGGATTGTTTGTACATACATGTGTGGATCTGTCTGGGCTCAGTTTTGTTTCTTTGATCTCATTGTTCCCCTGTGCCAGTATTATTATTATCTCTGTTGCCTTAAGTCTTGAAATCAAATCGTGTGAATCCTCTAATATTGTTTGGCCATCTAGTTCCTTTGTGTTACTATATAAATTTTAAAATTAGTTTGTCAGTTTCTATGGGAAAAAAAAACCTTTTGGGATATTGATTGGGATTGTGTTGCTCCATAAATACATTTAGGAAGAAGTGACCTATAACAATATTGAATTTGATAGTCAGCCTTTAACATGGTTTCCCTTGATTCCTGCCTCCTTGTATGTGCACCCTTTTGTAGTCACCTTGCACATGATTTTAGGGTTGATCTGTGTAACCTGTAGAATATGGTTATAGTCCCTTCTGAAATCAGATTATAAAAGGCACAGCGGCTTGTGTACTGGTCACTTTCTCTCCCTCATTGCTTACTGAAGGAGAAACCAGCTACCATGTTGTAGAGGCCCACTGTCAAGCTGGTGAAGGATCTGAAATTTTACCCCACTTGCTAGTTAACAGGTTAGCCTGCTGCAGTTCCATGGATGCTGATAGAAGGCATAAGACTCTTGGGTCGGAGTCAGAAGACAGTTCATTGTCACAGCTACTGTAGTAGCCTGGGTGCTCTGAGCATTTTTGCACCAGTTCCTCAACCTCCAGATCACACTTCATATGAAGAGGATCAGATGACAACTGCACATGGAGTGCTTGCATTACAAAGGAATTCTGAACATAGGGCACCTGAAAATTTTTTTAATGCACAGTAAGCATACCTGCTCTTTACTCTGGAGAAGACTTTATTTTCCCATCTGTTCACTTTATAAACATCTCTGGAAAGCCTGGAACAAAGGGCAGTGAGATCCTCAGCTGCAAGTGTGCAGAAATGTGAAAGACAAATGGAATATTGTCTCCCAATATCCTTGTGACAAATGACTGAGGCTTTCTCTTGGAAGCAGATCCTCTGGCCTTCAGTTGAATGCAGACACAACTATAGTTTGCAACCTCCTGAGAAACCCTTGAGCCAGACCCACCAGCTAAGCTGCTCCTGGATTTCGGACCCTTGGAAACTGTGTGACAGAATAAATATTTTCAACTGCTAAAGTTTTGGAGTTTATTACATATCAGTGGCTGATTAATACAGTTGTTTACCTTTCCTTTTATTGGGTCATCTTTTTTGATATGTACTGTAAACAAATTTTGTATACATGTATGTATTATACAAGATCTCTATATCAGTGGAGTAAAATAGGTTTTTCTATACCCCTCGTCCAAGATAAGGAGCAGTGGCTGCGCTTTGCTGGAGCAGCCGTGAAGAGACGCCCCACGTCTGAGATAAGAGAAACCCAAGTAAGACGGTAGGTGTTGCGAGAGGGCATCAGAGGGCACACACACTAAAACCATAATCACAGAAAACTAGCCAACTTGATCACAGGACCACAGTCATGTCTAACTCAGTGAAACTAAGCTGTGCCGTGTGGGACCACCCAAGACGGTTGGGTCATGGTGGAGAGGTCTGACAGAATGTGATCCACTGGAGAAGGGAATGGCAAACCACTTCAGTATTCTTGCCTTGAGAACCCCATGAACAGTATGAGAAGGCAAAATGATAGGATACTGAAAGAGGAACTTCCCAGGTCGGTAGGTACCCAATATACTACTGGAGATCAGTGGAGAAATAACTCCAGAAATAATGAAGGGATGGAGCCAAAGCAAAAACAATACCCAGTTGTGGATGGGACTGGTGATAGAAGGAAGGTCTGATGCTTAAAGAGCAATATTGTATAGGAACCTGGAATCTTAGGTCCATGAATCAAGGCAAATTGGAAGTGGTCAAACAGGAGATGGCAAGAGTGAATGTCGACATTCTAGGAATCGGCAAACTAAAATGGACTGGAATGGGTGAATTTAACTCAGATGACCATTATATCTACTACTGTGGGCAGGAATCCCGTAGAAGAAATGGAATAGCCATCATAGTCAACAAAAGAGTCCTAAATGCAGTACTTGGATGCAATCTCAAAAACGACAGAATGATCTCTGTTCGTTTCCAAGGCAAACCATTCAATATCACGATAATCCAAGCCTATGCCCCAACCAGTAACGCTGAAGAAGCCGAAGTTGAATGGTTCTATGAAGACCTACAAGACCTTTTAGAACTAACACCCAAAAAAGATGTCCTTTTCATTATAGGGGACTGGAATGCAAAAGTGGGAAGTCAGGAAACACCTAGAGTGACAGGCAAATTTGGCCTTGGAGTAGGGAATGAAGCAGGGCAAAGGCTAATAGAGTTTTGCCAACAGAACACACTGGTCATAGCAAACACCCTCTTCCAACAACACAAGAGAAGACTCTACACATGGACATCACCAGATGGTCAACACCGAAATCAGACTGATTATATTCTTTGCAGCCAAAGATGGAGAAGCTCTATACAGTCAGCAAAAATGAGACCAGGAGCTGACTGTGGCTCAGATCATGAACTCCTTATTGCCAAATTCAGACTTAAATTGAAGAAAGTAGGGAAAACCATTAGACCATTCAGGTATGACCTAAGTCAAATCTCTTATGACTATACAGTGGAAGTGAGAAATAGATTTAAGGGACTAGATCTGATAGACAGAGAGCCTGATGAACTGTGGACGGAGGTTCGTAACATTGTACAGGAGACAGGGATCAAGACCATCCCCAAGGAAAAGAAATGCAGAAAGGCAAGATGGTTGTCTGAGGAGGCCTTACAAATAGCTGTGAAAAGAAGAGAAGCAAAAAGCAAAGGAGAAAAGGAAAGATATTCCCATTTAAATGCAGAGTTCCAAAGAATAGCCAGGAGAGATAAGAAAGCCTTCCTCAGCAATCAATGCAAAGAAATAGAGGAAAACAACAGAATGGGAAAGACTAGAGATCTCTTCAGGAAAATTAGAGATATCAAGGGAACATTTCAGGCAAACATGGGTTCAATAAAGGACAGAAATGGTATGGACCTAACAGAAGCAGAAGATATTAAGAAGAGCTGGCAAGAATAGACAGAGGAACTGTACAAAAAAGATCTTCACGACCCAGATAATCACAGTGGTGTGATCATTCACCTAGAGCCACACATCCTGGAATGTGAAGTCAAGTGGGCCTTAGAAAGCATCACTACGAACAAAGCTAGTGGAGGTGATTGAATTCCAGTTGAGCTATTTCAAATCCTGAAAGATGATGCTGTGAAAGTGCTGCACTCAATATGCCAGCAAATTTGGAAAACTCAGCAGTGGCCACAGGACTGGAAAAGGTCAGTTTTCACTCCAATCCCTAAGAAAGGCAATCCCAAAGAATGCTCAAACTACCGCACAATTGCACTCATCTCACACGCTAGTAAAGTAATGCTCAAAATTCTCCAAGCGAGGCTTCAGCAATATGTGAACCGAGAACTTCCAGATGTTCAAGCTTGTTTTAGAAAAGGCAGAGGAACCAGAGATCAAATTGCCAACATCCGCTGGATCATCGAAAAAGCAAGAGAGTTCCAGAAAAACATCTATTTCTGCTTTATTGACTATGCCAAAGCCTTTGACTGTGTGGATCACAATAAACTGTGGAAAATTCTGAAAGAGATGGGAATATCAGACCACCTGACCTGCCTCTTGAGAAACCTGTATGCAGGTCAGGAAGCAACAGTTAGAACTGGACATGGAACAACAGACAGGTTCCAAATAGGAAAAGGAGTATGTCAAGGCTGTATATTGTCACCCTGCTTATTTAACTTACATGCAGAGTACATTATGAGAAGCGCTGGGCTGGAGGAAGCACAAGCTGGAATCAAGATTGCCGGGAGAAATATCAATCACCTCAGATATGCAGATGACACCACCCTTATGGCAGAAAGTGAAGAGGAACTAAAAAGCCTCTTGATGAAAGTGAAAGAGGAGAGTGAAAAAGTTGGCTTAAAGCTTAACATTCAGAAAACTAAGATCATGGCATCCAATCCCATCACCTCATGGGAAATAGATGGGGAGACAGTGGAAACAGTGTCAGACTTTATTTTTTTGGGCTCCAAAATCACTGCGGATGGTGACTGCAGCCATGAAATTAAAAGACGCTTACTCCTTGGAAGGAAAGTTATGACCAACCTAGATAGCATATTAAAAACCAGAGATATTACTCTGCCAACAAAGGTCTGTGTGGTCAAGGCTATGGTTTTCCCAGTGGTCATGAGAGTTGGACTGTGAAGAAAGCTGAGCGCTGAAAAATTGATGCTTTTGAACTGTGGTGTTGGAGAAGACTCTTGAGAGTCCCTTGGACTGCAAGGAGATCCAACCAGATCATCCTAAAGGAGATCAGTCCTGGGTGTTCATTGGAAGGATTGATGCTGAAGCTGCAACTCCAGTACTTTGACCACCTCATGCGAAGATTTGACTCATTGGAAAAGACCCTGATGCTGGGAGGGATTGGGGGCAGGAGGAGAAGGGGGTGACAGAGGATGAGATGGCTGGATGGCAACACCGACTCAATGGGCCTAAGTTTGAGTGAACTCCGGGAATTGGTGATGGACAGGGAGGCCTGGCGTGCTGTGATTCATGGGGTCATAACGAGTCGGACACGACTGAGCGACTGAACTGAACTGATATCAATATGGTAATATACTTATTTATGTAATATAATTTTGTTCATGTAACACTTTACTGAACTTCATAGAGATCTTGCAGTTATATTTATTCCTGGAGATTTTTCTTCTTGATGCTATTTTCTAAATTTTATTTTTTGCTGCTAGTATATAGAAATATACTAGTTCTAACAATTCTTGTGTGTGTATACTTTGACTATGCCGAACTACACTTAGTTCCAATTGCCTTTTTGTGGCTTCTTTAGCATTTTCTCTGCAAAAATAATTACATCTGTGAAAAATTAAACAGTTTTACTCCCTTTTCTCCCATCTTTGTAAGCTTTTTATTTCTTTGCCTTACCTTATTGCTCTATCTAGTATTTTCAATTTAGTTTGAAGAGAAATGGTAATAATGGTCATTCTTGTCTTGTTCCACATCTTAAGGGGAAAGCATTATCTTTAACATTAAATAGAGTGTCAGTAGTGGTTTTTCTGTAGATTAAAAGAAATCACATTGAGGGTGTTATTTCCAGATTACTGATATTTTAATTTTTATAGATGGGTGTTGAATTTTGTCAGGTGCTCCCCTTTTTAATATTCACTGAGATGACTTTATTCTGTTATTATGGTGAATTGTATTTATTTATTTTTGAAAGTTAAACCAGTTTCGCATTCCTGCGTTAATCTTATTTGGTCGTAAATATATTGTCTTTTTATCTGTTTCTGAATTTGATCTGCTAATATCTTGTTAAGGATTTTGGTGTCTGTGTGCAGGAGGAATGTTGGTCTATGATTATCATTTTTTGTAATGCCTTTTAATATCATGTTTAGCCTTCTAAAAGAAGAAGTACTTTCCTTTTTGTTTTCAGAAATAGTTTATTATATATGACTGCTGTTATTTCTTTAATGTTTGGTAACCATGTAGGCATGGAGGGGTTTTATGTTGTGTGGGGGGAAATTTTTGTTAACAGATTTCATTTCTTTGGTAAATATATGGTTACGTTGTTCAGTCACTCAGTCGTGTCCAACTGTTTGTGACCCCATGGACTGCAGCACACCTGGTTTCCCTGTCCGTCACCGTCTCCCGGAGCTTACTCAAACTCATGTCCATTGAGTCGGTGATGCCATCCAACCATCTCATCCTCTCTTGTCCTCTTTTCCTCTGCCTTCAGTCTTTCCCAGCATCAGGGTTTTTTCCATTGAGTCAGTTCTGGGAGCTTCAGCTTCAGCATTGGTTCTTCCAATGAATATTCAGGGTTGGTTTCTTTTAGGATTGATGGTTTGATCTCCTTGCTGTCCAAGGGACTCTCAAGAGTCTTCTCCAACACCACAGTTAGGAGGCATAAATTCTTTGGTGCTCTGCCTTCTTTATGGTCCATCTCTCACATCCATACATGACTACTGGGAAAACCGTAGCTTTGACTAGACCGACCTTTGTCAACAAAGTGATGTCTCTGCTTTTTAATACGCTTTCTAAGTTTGTCATAACTTTTCTTCCAAGGAGCAAGTGTCTTTTAATTTCATGGCTGCAGTTAACACCTGCAGTGATTTTGGAGTCCAAGAAAATAAAGTCCGTCACTGTTTCCATTGTTTCCCCATCTATTTGCCATGAAGTAATGGGACTGGATGCCATGATCTTAGTTTTTTGAATGTTGAGTTGTATGGTTATATGGATTTTCTGTCTTTTTTTTCCGCAGGCAGTGTATCTCATTTAGCTTATCAACCCTCTTGGCAGAAAGTTTTTAAATTTCCGTTGTGATCCTTTTAATTTCTGTAGGAGCTGTTGTGACCCCTTTTTAATGCTCTTTTTCCTTGGTCATTCTTGCTATGAGTGTAGCAATTTGATTTCTTTCCACAGCTTTTGGTTTCAGTAATTTAATTGACTTTTGTGCTTGTCTTGATAGTTTCCTTCACTCTTATCTTCACCTGGCTTAATGTATTCTTTTAACCCTTGGTTCCTTAAGCTAGAAATTTAGATATTTAATTCAGAAATTTAGGCATTTAAATTTGAGTTTCTTTTTAAATATAAGCACTTAAAAAGTTATAATTTCCCCACATTTCTATATGTTATATTTTCATTATCAGTTCAAAATATTTTCTGATTTCCTTAACTCATGAATTTTTTTAGAAGTGTGTTGCTTAGTTTTCAAATATTTTGGTTTTTCCCGAATAGCTTATTGTAATTGATTTCTTTTTTTGGCCGCGCTCTGTGGCATGTGGGATCTTACTTCCCTGATGACCAGGGATTGAACCCGCGCTCCCTGTAGTGGAAGTGCGGCGCCTTAACCACTGGACCACTGGGGAAGTCCCTGTAGTTGATATTTTTTTTAATGTAATTCTGTTGTAATTACAGATTAAACTGTAAAATTTCCATCTTTTGAAATGTGGACTTATTTTATGGTGTGGTATATGGTCTTATACAATTAAGTCAAGTTGGTAAATAGTAATGATCTATATCTGAGGTCAGAAAACATCCTGCAAAGGGCAGTATAGGAAATATTTTAGGTTTTGTGAATTACACAGTTTCTGTTTTAACTACCATGCCCTTGTAGTGTGAAAGCAAATGTGGCAATATGTAAATAGATGAGTGTGGCAGCGTTCTAATAAAACTTCATTTACAAAGATGGGTAGAGGTCCTGCAGTTTGCTGCACCTGATGCATTGCCTATGAATTGCTTTATAATCATTTCAGTAGTTGCGAGAGGGGTATTAAAATTAGCAAATATAACTGTGGATTTATTAATTTCTTCCTATAACTTTGTTGGCTTAATTTATTTATTAATTTATTCACTTGATTTATTCATACCATTTCCCTTGTGTTTACTATTTATACTCATGGTGTATAATTTTGATTATTATATGTTTAACTTGATTGTGTCTTTGTTTTTAAAAGTTTGTTTCTTTTAGATAGCATATATTTAATGGATGTATTCCTTTTCTTCCTTCCTTCCTCCTTCCCTCCCTTAATAGTAGCCATATCTAATAGTCTCTGCCTCTGAGTGGAGGATTTGGTAACTTTACATTTAATGTTGTTTATATGGTTAAGGACTTACTTCCCTGGTGGCTCAGACGGTAAAAGTGCCTGCCTACAATGCGGGAGACCTGGGTTCAATCCCTGGGACAGGAAGATCTCCTGGAGAAGGAAATGGCAACCCACTCCAGTATTCTTGCCTGGAAAATCCCATGGACGGAGAAGCCTGGTAGGCTACAGTCCATGGGGTTGCAAAGAGTCGAACACATGACTGAGTGACTTCACTTTCACATGGTTAAGTTAAAAGTCTTCCATATTACTCTGTTTTATCAGTTTGTCTCCTCTCTTCCTTCTCTTACTGCCCACAGTTCTTTTATGTTGATCAAATTTTTAAAAATAAATGGCCATTGGACTTTCTAAGCTGTATGGCTTTGTGTAAGTGTCTGCTGTAGGGATTCTAGCATTCATGATTAGCTTTTACAGCTCACTTACCATGAACATTATTCCACTTGATGTAAAATGAAAGAACTTTAAAAAACATAATGACATTTAACCTTTGTACTGTTGGTATGTTAACTTTTGCTTCAACACAGTGCTATTTTTGCTTTAGTCATTTGCCTTTTTTTAGGGAGAGAAATGAGAGTCTTTTTAATTACATAATTATTTTGGATTTTCTTTATAGATCTAAGTTTCATTTGATGTCATTTCCTTTCGACTTGAAGAATTTCCTTTTAACACAGCATAATGTTTAGTCTAGTGATTAAAGTCTTCAGCTTATGTATGTTCACACACACACTCAGTAGATAGATATATATATATATATATATACACACATTTATTAAGAGTAAATATATTACTCTTACATTTTTATAATTATAATTTATAATTATATTACTCTTGGTAAATATATATATATTTAGTCTTATTTTTCAAGAATATTTTTGCTGGATGTAGATTCTGGGTTGACAGTCTTTAATTGCTGTAAAGATTCTTTTTTAATTGTCTTCTGGTATCCATTGCATCTTTAATTTTCAACAGTTTGATATTCTTTTTTCTTTTTCTCTCATTTATTTGTTACTCTGCTTAGAGTTGAGCTCATTGGACTTGCAAATTGATTTTTTCACCGGTTTTTTGACCATTATTTAAAATGATTTTTCTGCCTCATTCTCTCTTCTCTTTGGGATTTTTGGTCTTTTGCTTAAAAGTACTATGGGGGGCTGCCCTGCTGGCTCAGTGGTAAAGAATCTTCCTGCCAATGCAGGGGACACAGTTTTGATCCCTGATTGAGGAACATCCCACATACCTCAGGTCAACTCAGCCCATGCACCATGACTGCTGAGCCTGTGGTCTAGAGCCCAGGAGCCACAGCTACTGAGCTCACTTACTGCAACTGCTGAAGCCCTTGTGCCTTAGAGCCTGTGCTTGGCAATAAGAGAAGCCACCACAATGAGAAGACTGCGTACTGGAACTAGAGAGTAGCCCTTAAACAGCAACAGAGTCCCAGCACAGACAAGAATAAATGAAGTAAAATCATTTTAAAAAAAAAAAAATGTACTATAGGTCTGTGAGTCTCTCTTGTTTTTGAAGGTTTTTCAGTCTTTTCTCCTCAGTTCTTCCAGTTGAGTGACTTACACAGATTTGTCTTCAAAGTCACTAGCTCTTTTTTATTTTGCTTCTAATATGCTTCTAATAACTGTCAAGCCCATTCCCCACCCCCGTATATTTATAAATACTTACTTTACAATTTCATTGAGATGTAATTGACAAATAATATTGGATAAGTGTAAGATATATAGCATGGTGATATATATGTATATATTGTTAAGTTATTACCATAGTTGAGTGGGTTAACAAATCTGTCATCTTACATGGTTAACATTATTTTGTATGTGTGGTGAGACTATTTAAGATTTACTCTCAGTAGCTTTCACGCACACAATACAGTATTGTTAACTGTAGCCACCATTCTGTACATTAGAGCCCCAGAACATATTTATCTTGTAACCGAAAGTTTGTACTCTTTGACAAAAATCTCTCCATTTCTTCTCACTCCCCCTCACCCTGTCAACTCTCTGTTTATATGAGTTCGAAGTTTTAGATTCCATGTAAAAAGTGAGATCACACAGTATTTATTTTTCTGTCTGAGTTATTTCACTTAACATAATGTCCATAAGGTTCATCCCTGTTGTTCAAAATGATAAAATCTCCTTTTTTGTGGCTCATGTTCTCTTGAACATGAATATACACACTACATCTTTGTTCATTCATCCACTGATTCATATTTAGGTTATTTCCATGCCTTGGATATTGTGAATAATTTTGCAGTGATCACAGGGATGCAGATATCTCTAAATCCACTTTAAAATCATGTACTTTTCAGTTCAAGTATTTCATTTTTTAAAAAATATCTACTTCTGGCTGTGCTTGGGTCATCGTTCTTGCACTTGGACTTTCTCTAGTTGCAACGAGTGGGGGCCCCTCTAGTTGTGGTGCGTGGGCTTCTTGTTGTGGAGCACAGGCTCCAGGATACGTGGGCTTCGGAAGTTGTGGTCCACGGGCTCCATAGTTGCTGCCTGTGGGCTCTAGGGCACAGGCTCAGGAGATGCGGTACACGGGCTCAGTTGCTCCTTGGCAGGTGGAGTCTTCCCAGACCAGGGCTTGAACCTGTGTCGCCTGCACTGGCAGGTGGGTTCTTTACCTCTTAGCCGCCAGGGAAGCCTCAAGTACTTCATTTTTTAACTACTTACATTTATCTGTTGAGATTCTCTGTTGTGACCATTTGAACAAATTTATTGCAGCTTACTTAAAGTCTTTGCTTGTTAATCCTTTTCTCTAAATTGTTTCATTTTTTAAAAATATTTATGGCTTTTTTTTTCTGTTCTTGACAGTAGGTCACATTTCCCTGCTACATTTCATGTCTAGAAAGTTCTGATTGTAGAGTGGACATTGTGGATGATTTATTTCTAAATTCTCTTCTTCTGATGAGTGTAGTTAAATAACTGGTTGATCACCTTGAGCTTGTGCAGGCTTGCTCTTACACTTCAGGATGGGTCTGAGGACACCTGAGGTGTTTTTAAGCCCTGATAACTTGGCCAGGTTCATGTCTCTTCTGCAGTGGGAGCAGCTGAGATTGCTGCTTAGAGGCTCTTTTAGCTTTCCACTTGTTTCCGTTGGGCTCCTTAGAGTCTTCTGTGAGCATACTCAGCTCAGGGGTCAGTGAGGAACTGGAAGGAGTTTATATTAGTTTTTGAGGTTTCTGCTTCTGTGACTCACTCATTTTCTGAATTTGCCTTCTGAATTTTTAACCACTCTGTGGCCATGACATTAATAAGCCTGAGCTTTTTGCTTGAGTTCTAGTAGTCTTGTGCTGTTGTAGACTGGGAGTGAAGTGAAAGTGAAATCTCTCAGTCATGTCCAACTCTTTGCGACCCAGTGGGTTGTAGCCTACTAGGCTCCTCCATCAATGGGATTCTCCAGGCAAGAATACTGGAGTGGGTTACCATTTCCTTCTCCAGGGGATCTTCTTGACCCAGGGATCGAACCCACGTCTCCCGTATTGGAGGCAGACACTTTAACCTCTGAGCCACTGTCTTGTGCTGTTGTAGACTGGGAGTACCCTCAGGGAAAAAGCTATGTAACTTTGAACCTCTTCCAGTGTACTTCCCTTCTTTCAGTGGCCAGATTTCCAATTTCTTCCTATTCTTGATGCTTTCTTCTGCTTTCAAATCATTTTTAAAAGTATTTTACCCAGAGGTTTTTTTTTTTTTTTTTTTTAATAATTGTTATATGAGGAAGGGTTAATGAGTTGATAAAAGCTGTTAGAATTCTTCAGGCTCATTTTCATTCATTTCACACTGGCCAGAAGCACAGTTGCTGACTTAACACACACCTTGTTTTAGGCCTGTGTGTTTTTAGAGACTCACTGTTTCTTCAGTTACATCATGTATTTGGATTAAGTAGGTAATTATTTAATGAAAAACCTGGAGCTGAACAATGTTTGCAAAAACTTGTGAAAGGGACGGCCATATTTCCTCTGTTGTTTCTTTTCCCCTTTCTTAGCACCAGCCTCTGATAGATAGCAGTGGAACCCGGGATTAGGTACTATTGGAAGAAAATGTTTTCAGTTGTGTTTGACTTTTACTTCTCTTGGTATTTATGAAAAAAGTACTAAAATGTGTTGACCTCTCTGCTGCCCAAGGGACTCTCATGAGTCTTCTCCAGCACCACAGTTCAAAAGCATCAATTTTTCTGCCCTAGCCTTCTTTATGGTCCAACTCTCACATTTGTATATGATTACTGAAAAAACTGTGGCTTTGACTATACAGGCCTTTGTTGGAAAACTGATGTCTCTGCTTTTTAATATGCTGTCTAGGTTTGTCATAGTTTTTCTTCCAAGGAGCAAGTGTCTTTTCATTTCATGGCTGCAGTCACCATCCGTAGTGATTTTGGAGCTCAAGAAAATAAAATCTGTCACTGTTTCCACTTTTCCCCCATCTGTTTGCCATGGAGTGATGGGACCAGATGCCATGATTTTCGTTTTTTGAATGTTTCCCAGTTGTAGGAATTGATTATATACACTGAATCTGATGCTGGGCTTGATGTCAGCAGGGCTGGTAATTGGGAATGGAACACAGACATGGAGTGACGGAGAGTAAGGTTAAACTGGAACTACAAAGAATTTTCAGAACTTATAGAAATGAGTTGAAACCTATGAGCCCAAACTTGAACCTTCATGGCTCTCACTGCTTCCGCACCTGTAACCTTGACGATGTAGGTAACCTGCAGTGGGTGTGACACACCTAACTGCAGATGCACAAAAGCCTGCCTCAGTATTATTCGGAAAAGCAAAGATGGGGATCTGACAGAAGCTAGGAAAACTGTAGGCCCAGTTGCTGCCCCATGCCAGTGAAGGTGAGCCCAGAGATCCTTGACAATGTGTGAGGGCTGCCATAACACCTGAACTTACTTTAGCATTCCAAACCTGGTGGCTGCTTCTTTTTTGTCTTCTGTATCTCGTGGGGATTGATTTTTTTTTAAAAGCCAACTCTAACCCAGAACCCAGGGTGTATATTGTCACCCTGCTTTTTTAACTTATATGCAGAATACATCATGTGAAATGCTGGGCTGGATGATGCACAAGCTGGAATCAAGATTGCCAGGAGACATATCAAGAACCTCAGATATGCAGATGACGCCACCCTTATGGCAGAAAGTGAAGAAGAACTAAAGAGCCTCTTGATGAAAGTGAAAGAGGAAAGTGAAAAAGATGTCTTAAAGCTCAGCATTCAGAAAACTAAGAGCATGGCATCTGGTCCCATCACTTCATGGCAAATTTCTTTGGGCTCCAAAATCACTGCAGATGGTGACTGCAGCCATGAAATTAAAAGGAAGAAAAGTTAGGACCAACCTAGGCAGCATATTAAAAAGCACAGACATTACTTTGCCAACAAAGGTCCATCTAGTCAAAGCTATGGTTTTTCCAGTAGTCATGTATGGACGTGAGAGTTGGACTATAAAGAAAGCTGAGTGCCAAAGAATTGATACTTTTGAATTGTGGTGTTGGAGAAGACTCTTGAGGGTCCCTTCAACTGCAAGGAGATCAAACCAGTCAGTCCTAAAGGAAACCAGTCCTGAATATTCATTGGAAAGACTTATGCTGAAGCTGAAACTCCAACCCTTTGGGCACGTGATGTGAAGAACTGACTCACTGGAGAAGACCCTGATGCTGGGAAAGATAGAAGGCAGGAGGAGAAGGGGACAACAGGATGAGATGGCTGGATGGCGTCACCGACTTGATGGACATGAGTTTGAGTAGGCTCCGGGAGTTGGTGATGGACAGGGAAGCCTGGCATGCTGCAGTCCCTGGGGTCGCAAAGAGTCGGACACGACTGAGCGACTGAACTGATCTGAACTGAACCCAGAACTGTGAAAAATGTATTTGGAAAAATGTAGTTGCTACCCAGCAAGGTAAAAAGCCATTACAGACCATCCTTTGTCACCATGGCACCGATGCACACCTCTTTTCATCATATTTATGTTACAAATAAAGACAGTTGTGAAACTCTACTTCTGGTGAACATAACGCAACTATCCTTTGTTCATCTGATAACATACAAACCCTCTCTTTAAGAGAGAATAAAAAATCTCTTTATCCGTAGGTGGATTAATTTCTTTTCTACCTATGTCACATTTTCTACTTAACTTCCTGTAACTCAGATACCAAAATATGATACACAATTAGGTACTATCAGATGATTATCAAAAGGGAGAGAAATCTGTTAATATAGATAGAAATATTTTATATCATAAAAAGAAGAAATACTACTAGAATTTTCATTTCTACAACTAGTCATGTGGTTGTAGTTGCTGTCTATAATTACTTTCTGCTGTGACTCTGCATGCCCTCTGTTCTTGGCAGTATCTCAGCTGATGGTGGTTTCTTGCCTGATGGGGTGACCTGAATCTTCATTCCTTAAGGGTCTGGGTCATTAGCAGTCCTGCCTGATTGTTTCCATTGACTTTAATCACACTACATGGAAATACTAAGTGGCCTCCCAGAGGAACTCCTGCATTCCAGACATACTTTCTGGGAGCCCCTCTTGTGTAGTAGGAGCTTGACTTCCCCTTGATTGTGAGGTCAGTCACCCTCAGCAGTTCTGCAACCCCTTCTTTGTTTGTTGATTCCTTGGCATGAATAACCCCAAGTGGCTGGGTGGCAGTCTAACTTCCAGTTTAGTAGAATCATTTCTGCATTCCTTGGTGGAAACTAAACTAACAAAGGAACAATATGGCCATAGATGCATATAGGTGGCTAAGTGATATGGTATGTTGTATGTGTCAGTGAATTGGGAAGCAAAGTGAATTAGTTTGGAGTGACAATCAGTTAATACAAATTAATATAGGTACATTTCATAATACTTGGGGAGATAATCAGGATACTGTGTACTAAATATTTACTTTGAAAGAAGTGTAAATATATTCAAAATGTGCATTATTTTTTTCTTTTTCACTTTTTACTATCCAGTATTTAATAATGGACTGGTGGTTGGTAGCAGTTGAGTTTTGAATCTAGATCTGATATACTTTTTAGATTTTTTTGTTTGTTTACCTCTAGGGTGAGACTTATATTTACTATTTTGAGCTTTTATAAATTAATTTTAAAGAATATAGAACAGTGAGCATAAATGACTTCATTTATTTTCACAACTGAAAATAGTACAGTAGCATTGTTGCAGGAAGGGGGACCCCTTCCAGGGCCCAACACTGGACTCTTGTCTAACACTCGGAAATGAATTGTCCGAGGAGACACATGCTGACAAAGCAAGAGATTTTATCGGGAAAGGGCACCTGGGTGGAGAGCAGTAGGTAAGGGAACCCAGGAGAACTGCTCTGCCGCGTGGCTTGCAGTCTTGGGTTTTATGGTGATGGGATTAGTTTCCGGGTAGTCTTTGGTCAATTATTTTAAATTCAGAGTCTTTCCTGGTGGCGCACGCATCGCTCAGCTAAGATGGATGCTAGCGAGAGGGATTCTGGGAAGTGGACGGACAGGCAGTGTCTCCTCTCGACCTTTCCCGAACTCTTCTGGCGGTGGTGGCTTATTAGTTCCGTATTCCTTATCAGGATCTCTTGCCATAAAACAACTCCTGCAAATGGTTACTATGGTGCCTGGCGGGGGGGGGGGGGGGGGGGGGGGGGGGCGTCAATCAGTGTGCTTCCCCTAACAGCATTGTGTGTCATATCTACTCTGAAACTAGAAATTATAATAATGCAGTGATTAGGAGGGTGAGCCTGGAGTCAGACTACCTGGCTTTAAATTTCAGCCCTCCTCAGTTCAGTTCAGTTGCTCAGTCATGTCCGACTCTTTGCGACCCCATGGGCTGCAGCATGCCAGGCCTCCCTGTCCATTACCAACTCCCGGAGTTCACCCAAACTCATGTCCATCGAGTCGATGATGCCGTCCAGCCATCTCATCCTCTGTTGTCCCCTTTTCCTCTCGCCCTCAATCTTTCCCAGCATCAGGGTCTTTTCCAGTGAGTCAGTTCTCCGCATCAGGTGGCCATTATTGGAGTTTCAGCTTCAGCATCAGTCCTTCCAGTGAACACTCAGGACTGATCTCCTTTAGGATGGACTGGTTGGATCTCCTTGCAGTCCAAGGGACTCTCAAGAGTCTTCAACACCACAGTTCAAAAGCATCAATTCTTCAGCGCTCAGCTTTCTTTATATCCAACTCTCACATCCATACATGAATACTGGAAAAACCATAGCCTTGATTAGACGGACCTTTGTTGGCAAAGTAATGTCTCTGCTTTTTAATGAGCTGTCTAGGTTGGTCATAACTTTCCTTCCAAGGGGTAAGCGTCTTTTAATTTCGTGGCTACAGTCATGCTTACCCTAAATTTCAGTTAACTATTGCTCTGTAGCAATGCTTCCCCTGCCCCCACCATGTCAGTGGCTTAAAATGAGTGTGTGTTATTACTCATGAATCTGTAGGTCACATGGATGGTTCCGATCATCTGGGCTAGATTTGGCTCATTTCAGCTGAGTTGATGTCATCTAGGATAGAGAGGAAACAAGTAGACCTCACCCTGGAAACTGGCACAACATCACTTCTGCCCTGTTCTGTTGGTTCAAGTCAAGTTGTGAGGCCAGACAGGATTCAGGATATGGGGAAATCAGCTCTACCTCTTGATGGGGGGAGCTGCATTATCCCATTGCCAGGAGTTGGATCTAGGCGGGGTGGAGAATTGGAGCCATTTTATAGTTATTTTACCATACAACATGATCATGCTCAAGTCTCTTCATCTCTTCGAATCTGTTTGCTAACCTGTAAAAATGGCTAGGAGAGTAATGATTCTTTTTGAGACTATTTTGAAGATCAGATAAAATAATCTGTGTGAAGTGTCTTTGGTTGTGTCTTGATGTCTGCCAACATGTGCTCAATATATGTTTGTTATTATTGCTTGGTAGTAAGTGAAAGTGAAAGTCACTCAATCGTGCCGACACTTTGCAACCCCCATGGACTGTATCCTGGCAGGCGCCTCTGTCTGTGGAGTTCTCCAGGCAAGAATACTGGAGTGGGTAGCTGTTCCCTTCTCCAGGGCATCTTTCCAACCCAGGGATTGAACCCAGGTTTCCCAACATTGCAGTTAGATTCTTTACCATCTGAACCACCAGGCAAGTCATGGAAGGTAACATCATTATTTCCTTCTTATACCTGAGGAGACAAATTGAATTGCTTATGTTACCAATATGTCAAGGTTTGTGGTAGACCCAGCATTTGAACCAACACGCTTTTTTATTTTCGCCCTGAAAGTCTAATACTTGAATTTGAGAGCCAGTACAGTGGTAAACATGTGGCCTCTGGAGCTTTGTTAGTCCTTGTCCCACACCTTACCAGCCTTTTAGCCTTGGGCAAATTACTTAATCTCTTTATGCCTCACTTTCTAGGAAAGGAGATTGCATACCTTGGGCACATGGTTGCTTGTGAAGTTTGTGAAGTCACTCAGCTGTGTCCGACTCTTTGTGACCCCGTGGACTGTAGCCTACCAACCAGGCTTTTCCCTCCATGGGATTTTCCAGGCGAGAATACTGGAGTGGGTTGCCATTTCCTTCTCCAGGGGATCTTCCCGACTCAGGGATCGAACCCAGGTCTCCCACATTGTGGGCAGACGCTTTAACCTCTGAGCCACCAGGGGAGCCCAACATGGTTGCTGGTGAGGATTAAATGAATTAATAGATGTTAAGTGTTTAGAACTAGCTCAGGCTAGGTAGGTATGAAGTATGTTTTTATTCCTTTTCCTCTTTATTATTACATGATGCTGTGTTTAGGCTGAAACTGTAAAAACTTTTCAATTGAAAGGATTAAATGAGACTGAAATGATCAATCACCCTTTTCTTTTTAGAGCCATCTAATTTTTTCATGAAGTAGTGTTGACCTTTATGGCTAGTTTTTTAATACACTAATTATGGATTTTACTGATGTGAATTGGTTATATAGGGATGGTTCAATTTGAGGAAAAACTATTCCACAGTATTTTGTCTTTTTTTTCCCCCCCTTTTCCATTCTGAGCTTTTCTTGCACAATGTCATTCATTTCTGTGGTTTCTGTTCAGTGTTGGTTACCCTCAAATCAACATCTGAAGTTTGACCTCACTCCTGATTTTCGTTCCTTAATTAGTTTTTCTTCTATTTTTTCTCATATTGTCTCCTCTCCTGTATGCTTATTGTTTCCAGTTTAGTGCAGATCCTATTTTTTTGTTGTTGTTTGTTTCTTTTCTTTTTTTAACATCTGACCTTACTGTTACTCTGAGAACATCTTAGTTTTGTTTTTTTTTTCCACTTGAATATATATTTATTTTAGAATGTGGCAGTAACAGCATGATAATAAACCATCACAAACTTGTACCAAGAAGCACACAGTCTTTAAAGTGTTGTTTTTCACAAGTAATTTAAGTATGGCATTATTATTATTTTGCACTAGAGTCAAAGACAACGTTTAGGTTTGGGGCATTTAGTAACATTGAAATGATTGTCTAGTCAGGCAGAGGCAAGAAATTCAAATGCAGTTTCTTTCTCTTCTGCCGGTTCCTTTGCAGTAAGATCCATCTTCTCACGTGCGAAATCATTAATAGGGAGACCTTCAACAACCTTCTAGGTCTTATCCTTGATTGTAACAGGGAACGGGTAAAGCAGATCATCAGGAATACCATAGGAGTTGCCATCAGAGATAATGCCCATGGACACAAACTCTCCCTCTGGGGTTCCAAACCAGATGTATCTCCGTGGTCACAGATGGCTTTTGCAGCTGACGTTGCACTGGACAGTTTCTGCGCCTTGATGACAGCAGCATCGTGCTATTGCACGGTCCTGACGAATGCTGCCTTGTCATCTTTCAGAGCTGTCATCTTTCAGAGCTTCATAAACACCAACTTCCTTTCCCTGCAGTTTCACCCTGGCATGGTTGACATCTGGATACTGAGTTGAGGAATGGTATCCCCAGATGATGACATTCTTTACATCATCAGAAGTCACTCCAAGTTTAAGAGCAGTCTGAGCTTCAGCTGGGTTATGATCCAAAAGAGTCAAGCAACTGAAGTTCTCCTTGGGAATGGATGGCGCCAACTTAGAGGTAGTCAGACAGTTGGTGTTGGCTGGGTTTCCCACCACCATAGCCTTAACTGACTTCTTGGCATATTTGTCCAAGGCTGCACCCTAGCATTTGAAGATTTTCATATTTGCTTTGAGTAAATCTTTCCACTCCATGCCATCCCTTCTTGGCATGGAGCCCACAAGAATGGCCACATCCAGGTCTTTGAAGGCAGTCTCTTCTTTATCTGTTGTGATGACATCTTTCAGGAGGGGCAGTGCACAGTCTTGCAGCTCCATCGGGACACCCATTATTGGAGTGATACCCAAGCCGAGAATGATAGGCTGGTCTTTACCGAAGACAGGTCCATTTCCATTACTGTACAACCGTGAATATGCAATTTGTCCAGCTGCTCCAGTCACAAGGACTCGGATTGGTTCAGACATGATTGGGAAGAGCGCAGAGACTTCCTGCACCTGTCGAATGAGCCTCAGGCAGTCAGGTCACCTCTGTCCCGGAACCAACTCACATCTTAGTTTTGACTGGACTCAGAGGTAGAAGCTCTTGGAGAAGACAGCCTCCCTCTCTTGGTAGTCTCTTTCTGGCATTTTTCTTTGGCCGCCTCCATTTTCTTGGCCACAAGTTTAGCATATTCTGCAGTCTGCCTTTATTTTTCTCGGTACACTGTTCCCTCAGGGTAATATACTGATGTTTGTGTTGCAGACACGTGAAATACAGACACTGACTCCTGTGTGCCTTGGAGTCGGACATGACTGAGCACACACGAAGGAGAACTGGTAGAGGAGTTACTACTGTTTCTGGCTTTAGAGGATGTTTCTCTGTTAAGAATGATGTTTCTGGTTTTTAGTAGAATGATACCTTTGTAGGTAAGCATATTTTCTTGTAGTTTTAGCAAATGGGTATTGATTCCTGCATGTGTTGAGATAGGTATCTTTCTTCCTTCAGCATCTTGATATTGTAAATTATGTTGACAGATTTTTCTGGCTATAAACCAAAACCTTGCATTATTAGGATAAACCCATTTTGGTCATAATGTAGCTACACTGTCCAATGTAGTACTCACTAGCCACTTTTGGCAGTTTGAATTTAAATTTATGAAAATTAAATAAAATTAAAAATCCAGTTTCTTAGACTTATTAATCACATTTCAAGTGTTAATTGTAGCTAGTGGCTATCATGTTGGACATTGGAGATACAGAACATTTCCGTTGCAGAAACTTCTGTTGTGCAGTGCTGTGATATATATAGCTGCCTTTTAAAACACATCCATCTTTAATCTAACTGGTCAATTGAGATTTTGAAATAAGCCATTACTTTTCATTACATTTTTTTGTCCCCCCCCGCCCCCCCCCCCCCCCCCCAGTCTTTCTGGTTATTTTCAGCATCCTCCTTCTGTTCTCATATTTTATAATTTCATTTTAAAAAATTTCTTAAACATTTCAGCTATATTTTACCTTTTGTTGATTAAATTTTGAAATCTGAATTCAGTGGTGCTTCAGTCTCTCAGTGATGTTCGTTTCCTTGTGTGTGTGTTGATCCTTGAGTAGCACTCATGTTTTGTTGAGCTTAGTATGTGGAAGATTTGGGAGAGTACTCTGAGAAGGTTTTTTTTAAGCCCACAGAAGATTTTGTTTTTGTATCTGCTAAGATAACAGGACTTATGCCCTGGGAACTTTAAGGATGACTTTCAGGCTCAGCTTTGCTGCTTATAGATGGCACAGTGCTGATATGGACAGTTACCCTCTGGCCTCTCCATGTGCATACTGCTTACTGCCCAAGTTTCAACATACTATTGTTATGGGGTTGGATTAGGTAGGGAGTATGGAAGTGATGATGGAGTATGGAAATGTCCTTGTAGATTTTTCTTTGTATGTGTTCAGCAATATGATAACAGTTTTCTGCTGGCTCACTTGGGCTCTTCATAATGTACTGACTGTAGACTACTGGATATGGATGTTCAGTCTTTTCAGTTGGGCTTTTCACTGCTTCTGGTGATATTTAGTTCTCTCTGCCTTCATCCCTTCCAGTTTGAACTGTCCTGTTTTCAAGTCACTAGAATTCTTATTTCACTGTTGCCACTTTTCACTCTAGCTTACTTTGGTTATTGTAGGTACAAACCTATCCACCTTTCTTTGAATACATTGAATAATTTCATTAAAATTAATGAAGATTTTAAAATGTATTTCTGCTGTGTCTTTTTGTATTGACTTTATTTTATTTAGCCTTGTGCTCTGATTCTTATTTTGTGCACCTCTTTTGGACTCCTTGAGTCTTCTTTTGTGCTTGTTGATTTTTCTTTATGCAGTTATATTTGTAAATGAAATTCTAAATTAGTCATTATTGATAGCAGGTGTGGGCTTCTTTAGCTATTGTATGAATTAGGGTCACTTTCTCCAAATGGGTGCTTCTAAGGGAATGGGTAGCTGTAGTTCTTTCTCTGTGTGTTATCCCTGGTGTGGTAAATCAACTGAGACAGGCTTCAAAAGTAGGGTTATTTTTAGGGTGTGTGGGCTAGGAGCACACCGGTAAGGCTTGTATCTCCTGTGAACAAAACAGATGGCTGAGAGAGCATTTGTGTCACAAAATCCCAACTTGTTTTATCTTGCAATCTACATCAGGTCAAGAAAGCTTAGATGTAGAGTCTTTACCTATCTTAATTTTGTTTTGGTTTCTGGTGGACTTTCAAAATCCTATTGTTGGCTGTGTTTTTTGACCTGAGGTTATTAGCAGGAATTAGGAAAAGAGTTGCTGTAGAGGTAAGAGTGTGCTATTGGAAGATTCTGTTTGCTTGTTTGTTAATAGTGATGGCCCAGACCTAAGGAGCTTTTATCTTCCTGCCTTCATTCAGTTCCCCATCCCCTAATTCTGAGTCTGTGTGCTTTATTGAGACCTGGTTTTACTTGTCTTGACTATCAGCATTGTCAGTGATCTTCTGATTGCTAACACTGCTATAGTTTTTTCCAATAGTTGTTATTTCATTAGACATACTAATTGATTTGGGGAAGAGGAGAGAGAAGTGTTATTATGCATTGACCACTGTAAAATCAGAAACTCTACTGGAAAAGATTTTAAGGTTTATTCTTATTTTCAATGTGTGCCTTTTGGGCACGTGTAAGTTCTGAAGTTTTAGAATGAGACACTGCCACTAGCATTTCCTATTTTACTTGATTTCCATGGAGTACTTTTTATCACATCAACTGCCTAAACTCAGTTTCTCAAAGATACATGATAACCATCAAAAGGAGTGTAGAATGATCATTCCATGTTGAGATGGAACTCCTTTGAGCTAATGCTTCACTTGGTGTCTGACAGCTCTTAACAGTTGCTATGTTCTCCTTGGTAATTAAAAATATCCAACAGTATCTGCGAATTTGCTGTGAAGTCCAGGGTGTTCTGAGATGTCTTGGTGCACAGTTTGGTAACTATAGGTGTAGCACTTTACAGTTTGTATAGCATTTAAGCAGATAGTTATTTTCTGCTTAGAAGACTGAAAATCAACCATCTTTGTAGGATAAGCTATAGATATTTGTACAAGACTAGTCCACTGGGCTGTCTGTTCGCATCTCAGAAGACAGTCTTTATTTTAAAGTTTATTTCTGATTGATATTTTAAAAATACAGTTCATTTTCTGTGAGTTTTTAACCCTTTTAGTGGAAGAAAATGTGTATTTGCCAGGCGATTGAAAAGAAGTGTCTTTAGTGTAGACGGTAATAACCATTTTCTGTGTTGACATTCTTCCTGTTGCAAATTTGTTTTTCTGAGAAAATATTTTTGAAAAAAGATTAAAAATTAATTTTCAAGTAAATAATTGAGTAACTTTTCATACTGTTCATGGGATTCTTGAGGCAAGAATACTGGAGTGGTTTGCCATTCCCTTCTCCAGTGAACCATGTTTTGTCAAAACTCTCCACAGAGAATGGCAAGAACACACAGAACTATATAAAAAGGTCTTAATGATTCAAATAACCATGATGGTGTGGTCACTCACCTAGAGCCAGATGACCTGGAGTGTGAAGTCAAGTGGGCCTTAGGAAGCGTTGCATGTGTGCTAAGGTGCTTTAGTCATGTCTAACTCTTTGCAACTCTGTGGACTGTAGCCTGCCAGGCTCCTCTGTCCATGGGATTCTCTAGGCAAGAATATTGGAGTGAGTTGCCCTGCCCTCCTCCAGGGCATCTTACCCAGACATGTTTCTTTTATGTCTTATGTCTCCTGTTTGGCAGGCAGGTTCTTGAACACCAGCGCCATCCGGGAAGCATTACTATGAACAAAGCTAGTGGAGGTGATGGAATTCGAGCTGAGTTATTTCAAATCTTGAAAGATAATGCTGTGAAAGTGCTGCAGCCAATATTTCAGCAAATTTGGAAATTTCATCAGTGGCCACGGGACTGGAAAAAGTCAATATTCATTTCGATGCCAAAGAATGAGCTACTGCACAATTGCACTCATTTCACATGCTAGCAAGGTAATGCTCTGAGAATCCTTCAAGCTAGACTTCAGCACTATGTGAACCAAGAATTTCCAGATAACAAGCTAGATTTAGAAAAGGCAGAGGAACCAGAGATCAGATTGCCAACATCCGTTGGATCTTAGAAAAGGCAAGGGAATTCCAGAAAAATGTCTGTTTCATTGACTGCGCTGAAGCCTTTGACTCTGTGGATCACAATAAACTGTGGAAAGTTTTTAAAGAGATGGGACTACCAGGCCACCCTAGCTGTCTCCTGGGAAACCTGTATGCAGGTCAGGAAGCAACAGTAAGAACTTGACGTGGAACAACTGACTGGTTCAAAATGGGAAAAGGAGTACATTAAAGCTGTGTATTGTCACTCTGCTTATTTAACTTATATGCAGAATATAGTATGTAAAATGCTGAGCTGGATGAATCACAAACTGAAATCAAGATTGCCAGGAGGAATATCAACTACCTCAGATACACAGATGATACTACTCTAATGGCAGAAAGTGAAGAGGAGCTAAAGAGCATCTTGATGAGGGTGAAAAAGGAGAGTCAAAAAGCTGGCTTAAAACTCAACATTTAAAAAACTAAGATCACAGCATCTGGTTCCATCACTTCATGGTAAGTAGATGGGGAAAAAAATTGAAACAGTGACAGATTTTATATTCTTGGGCTCTCAAATCACTGTGGATGTTTACTGCAGCCATGAAATTAAAAGATGCTTGCTCCTTGGAAGAAAAGCTATAACAAACCTGGACAGCATATTAAAAAGCAGAGACATCATTTTACTGACATAGGTCCATGTAGTCAAAGCTGTTTTTTTTTTTTTTTTACTAGGCAAAGAATTTTATTTATCTTTGTCTCAAACTTTATTCTTAGGCTTCTTCAGCTTCATTAGCTGCAAAGAATGAATTGTATATAAGCAAAAACTGAAAAGAGCTGCAGTGTCCAGGGGCTTAGGCTTAAAAATATTAGAGATCTAGATTTTATCAGATCCATAAACAAAATTTTAAAAAGCAGTCATAATATAAAATAGCAGCTCCCAGTAACTTCTTCAAGATTTATCTTCTTCAGAAGTTAATTCAGTTTGCTTCATTCTTGGAAGCCTCATCAAAATTCTCCACAAGATCTGGAACTTCATCATCATCCTCCTCTCCAGTGTCAAGTGGTGCTTTTCCATCCACAGATTGTTTGGGCAGAGCTTCAGCCAGTCTCCTTAAACTGGTCAGACTGTCGGCACCAAGCTGGTTTAAGATGCTGGGGAGCATTTCTGTCAGTTGCTTTGTCTCAGCGTGGCCTGTAATGGTGAAAGTGTTTGCTGCCAGAGATGCCTGAACTTTAGGGTTGTTAAAGTGAATCACTGTTCCTTGATTTGTGAACATATTCACCTCTTCAATACCAGAGATATTGTTTACCCCTAACTTCTTTAAAGAGAACTGAGGTTTTTTGTCATCTGCTGTGGCTGTTCTATGAACCACCTTCTTCTTTCTGTGAGCAGTTCCTTTCCCACCAATGCGCACTTGTGCCTGCAGTTTGGAGAGTTTCTCCTGGTTCATGATAGTTTCTTTCATCTTGTTGGAGCAGAAATGGGGCCGCGTGGTGGACTAGGGTTGGCGCTCAGGTGGTCTCGGGCAGACCAGCTGAGGTTAGGCGCACACACGCGGGGACGCAAGATGGCAGCTAGAGCCAAAGCTGTGTTTTTTCCAATAATGTATGGATGTGAGTGTTGGACCATAAAGAAGGCTGAGCGCTGAAGAATTGATGCTTTTGAATTGTGTTGGAGAAGACTCTTGAGAGTCCCTTGGACTGCAAGAAGATCAAACCAGTCAATTCTAAAGGAAATCAGCCCTGAGTATTCATTGGAAGAACTGATGCTGAAGCTCCAGTACTTTGGCCACCAGATGTGAAAAGCTGACTTGTTAGAAAAGACCCTAATGCTGGGAGAGATTGAGGGCTAGGGGAGAATGGGGCAGCAGGGGACGAGATGGATAGCATCACCAACTCAGTGGACATGAATTTGAGCAAACTCTGGGAGATAGTGAAGAACAGGGAAGCCTGGTGTGCTTTAGTTCACAGGGTCATAAAGAGTCTACACGGATGAGAAACTGAACAAAGGGGAAACTGCAAGGGAGAGGGGATAAATTAGGAGCTTGGAATTTATAAATACACACTACTATGTATCAAATAAGCAATAGGAACCTACAGTATAGCACAGGGAACTATATTTAATATGTTGTAATTATCTATAATGGAAAAGAATCTGAAAAAGTATATATGTGTGTGTATTCATATACATGAGCTTCCCAGGTGGTGCTAGTGGTAAAGAACCTGCTTGCCAATTCAGGAGCCATAAGAGACAGTTCAATCCCTGGCTCAGAAAGATCCCCTGGAGGAAGTCATGGCAACGCATTCCAGTACTCTTACCTGGAGAATCCCATGGACAGAGGAGTCTTAATTCGTGCTACAGTCCATAGAATTGCAAAGAGTTGAACACAATTGAAGCAACTTAGAACATACACATACATATGTATATCTGAATCCCTTTCTGTACACCGGAAGCTAACATAGCCTTGTAAGTCAGTTATGCTTCAATTAAAAAAAAAAGCCCCAAATAAACAGAAAAAGGGTAGTCTTCAACAGATGATACTGGAGCAGCTAGGTGGATTTCTACATGGAAAAGAGTGAAGTTGGATTCCATCTCAAACAATACGTAAAAATCAACTAAAAGTGTATCAATGACCTAAACAGCTAAAACCATAAATGCTTAGAGGAAAATATAGGAGTAACTAACATTTCATGACTTTGGAGGTTTGATATTAGATATTTAGATATGATAAAAGCAGCATGAGCAATAAAAGAAAAAAATGGATTGGTTTCACTACATAAAACCTAGAAACTTTTGTGCCTCAAAGGACATTATCAAGAAAGTGAAAGACAGCCTACAAAATGGGGGAAAAAAACTTGCAAATCGTATCTGATATGGATTTCCCGATTTTCTGGATATCTGATATCCAGAATGTTTAAAGGATTCTTGGAGCTCCACAATAAAAGAACAAGCAATTTAAAAATTGGGGAAAGGACATGAACAGACATTTCTCTAGAATCTGTGGATTGGAAAGAATCCATAAAATCCTAAGTATATACTATAAAGAATTGAAGCCAGGGTCTTGAAGAGATATTTGTACTTGCATGTTCATAGCAGTATTATTCACAGTAGCTACCAGTGGAAACAAACACAAATGTCCATTAACAGATGAATGAAAAAACAAAATGTGTTTAAACGGAGAGTGAATTGTATGGTATGTGAATTATATCTAAAATTCTCCAAGCTAGGCTTCAGCAATACGTGAACCATGAACTTCCAGATGTTCAAGCTTGTTTTAGAAAAGGCAAAGGAACCAGAGATCAAATTGCCAGCATCCGCTGGATCATTGAAAAAGCAAGAGAGTTCCAGAAAAACATCTATTTCTGCTTTATTGACTATGCCAAAGCCTTTGACTGTGTGGTTCACAATAAACTGTGGAAAATTCTGAAAGAGATGGGAATACCAGAACACCTGACCTGCCTCTTGAGAAACTTGTATGCAGGTCAGGAAGCAACAGTTAGAACTGCGCATGGAACAACAGACTGGTTCCAAATAGGAAAAGGAGTATGTCAAGGCTGTATATTGTCACCCTGCTTATTTAACTTATATGTAGAGTACATCATGAGAAACTCTGGGCTGGAAGAAGCACAAGCTGGAATCAAGATTGGGGGAGAAATATCAATCACCTCAGATACGCAGATGACAGCACCCTTATGGCAGAGAGTTGAAGAGGAACTAAAATGCCTCTTGATGAAAGTGAAAGAGGAGAGTGAAAGAGTTGGCCTGAAGCTCAACATTCAGAAAACTAAGATCATGGCATCCAATCCCATCACCTCATGGGAAATAGATGGGGAGACAGTGGAAACAGTGTCAGACTTTATTTTTTTTTCAGGCTTTATTTTTTGGGGCTCCAAAATCACTGCAAATGGTGATTGCAGCCATGAAATTAAAAGACGTTTACTCCTTGGAAGGAAAGTTATGACCAACCTAGATAGCGTATTAAAAACCAGAGACATTATTTTGCCAACAAAGTTCTGTCTGGTCAAGGCTGTGGTTTTCCCAGGGGTCATGTATGGATATGAGAGTTGGACTGTGAAGAAAGCTGAGCACCGAAGAATTGATGCTTTTGAACTGTGGTGTTGGAGAAGACTCTTGAGAGTCCCTTGGACTGCAAGGAGATCCAACCAGTCCCTCCTAAAGGAATTCAGTCCTGGGTGTTCATTGGAAGGACTGATGCTGAAGCCGAAACTCCAATACTTTGGCCACCTGATGCGAAGAGTTGACTCATTGGAAAAGACCCTGATGCTGGGAGGGATTGAGGGCAGGAGGAGAAGGGGACGCCAGGGGATGAGATGACTGGATGGCATCACTGACTTGATTCATAGGGTCGCAGAGTCAGACACGACTGAGCGACAGCTGAACTGAACTGAAGGCTGTTTTAGGAAAATAAAAGAAGCACAAAACAAAGGCCAGCATCTTTGTTTGGACATCACTGATAGAAAAAAGTTGGGTTGATTTTACCCAGGAAGAATATATGGTAGATTGTTGGCAGTTACGTCTATTAACCATAGAAAAATCTTTTAAATTCTCCTGTGAAGTAAGAAGTAGCTTCCCAGTTAGGATGATGCAGTTGCAAAATATCCTAAAGGGGCAAATTTGTAATTATTAGACGTAATTCAACTAATCACTCAGAAAAGTAATAATGAGACTGGAGACAAAAACTTGTACATACCTTCAAAATTAGTATCAGGAATATTTCTAAATATTTAATGTAATATAGTTTTTTATGTTTTCTCATTAGGAGAAATTTACAGAGCAGTTTATTAAATTAAACATTTTGGTGCACTTTACATCCAGAATTATATTCCAGTTTCCTCCAACATTGCCTAATTTATTCATTATGGTTCATCTACAAGGTTTATAACTTAACTTTTTTTTTTTTAAACTTCATCATGGTAAAAGCAGAACATAGAATTTACTCTTTAAATTTTAGAATACAATAAGTGCACAACTTTTGAAGCAAGTTTATTGATCATCATTATGAACATTCTGTTACTTTTAATGAAGTAGATGCTTCCCTGATGGCTAGGTTGGTGAAGAATCTGCTGGCAATGTGGGAGACCCAGGTTCGGTCCCTGGGTCGGGGACATCCCTTGAAGAAGGGCATGGCAATCCTCTCCAGTATTCCTGCCTGGGAAATCCCAGAGACAGAGGAGTTTGGCAGGCTACAGTCCATGGGGTCACAAAGAGTTGGACACGACTGAGCGATTAACACTTTAAGTAGAGTTAATAATTATACTTTATTCTGCATACATTGTGATATGGCCCTTAAATATCAATATGAATGATACATTTATGCCTATTTTATTGTAGTCTTAAAGAGATGCAGATGTAGCTTTATGCAGGATATATTGAGTTTTGAATCGAAAGTATAGGTCTCTCTGAGTTGACATTGTTGATTTTTCTTACACTGAGCACCTTACTGAACACAGCAACTCTTTGTAAACAGATTTTGTTTTCATTCTGTGTTCTCTAGGTGTGGGGAGCTTTAGGGGAAGTCAGAGGGATGCCATGGAGATAAATGACCATCCCTGTCTTGGTCTGAGAAAGGGTCAGGACAGTCTCTATTCTCTTCTGGAGTAAAGTTTTCCTGCTGTTGTCTTAATCATTTTCTTCCATTAAATCATACTTCTCTCTTATTTTCTATTACATCCTTTCCTTGAATGTTTATTCTCCTCCTGCTATGTCTATGAACCTCTCATATATTCCAGTAGTCGTCTTATGTTCCAGTTGGTGTGTCTCTTGTCTTTGGGAATTCTAAAATACAGATGTGATTGCCCTTTATGTTCTTTCGAGAACAAAGAAAAACGATAACCACCTTATGTGATGAAGACCAAACTCCTTATCCAGGGATATAGTAAAGCCTGAGATTAACTGATCTCAGTTTCTTTTATAATCTTCCTCACCTGTACATGCACATATGCGTATACACACATGCACATTCCAGTTAAATAAATCACTGTTAACACCACTCTGCTGTCGCACATGTTTCTGTAGCATAATTAGCTCTGTGGTAAGTGGAATGATTTAAGTGTAATGTGAAAGTATCATTGGTCATAAATGTCTATTTTCTAGCACATCAATGTTTGGAAGCATTCAAGGGCAGTCTTTCTTCCAAAGATAATATTTAAACATTGTTTGATGATAAGAGCTGAAAATCCTCAGTGCAAATCAAAATCACAGTGAGATCAGATCACACTTGTTAGATCAGAAAGACAAGGAATGTTGTGAAGGTGTGGGAAAAAAGCACCTCTTATACACTGCTGATGGGAATATATATTGGTGCAGCCAGTTTGGAGGTTCCTCAGAAAATTAAAAATTGAACTGACTGATGATGGGCATTTCCACTTCTAGACATTTATCCCAAGAAAATGAAAACACTAACTCGAAAAGATACATGCACTCCCACGTCCCTTGCAGCATTATTTACAATAGCCAAGATATGGAAGCATTCATGTCCACTGATGGTTGAATGACTAAGGAAAATGTGAGACACATGCACAGACACTGAAATATTATTCAGCCATAAAAAAGGGAAATGCTCACATTGCAACAACATGGACGGATAAGTCAGAGGAAGACATAGTGTGTAAACTCACTTATATGTATTAATAGACTCTGAAATCAAGTCAGAACTTAAACTGATAGATTCAAGAAACAGATTTATAGTTGCCAGAGCTGGGAAGGGAAAGGTGGATGAAATGGATGGGAGAGCAAAAGGCACAGTCTTCCTTAAAAAATAAGTCATGGGATGCACAACATGGTGACTGAGGTTAATACCTTATTGTAAGTTTTAAAAGTTTCTAAGAGAGTAGGTCTTAGAAGTTTTCTTCACAGGAAAAAGTTTGTATGGTGATGGATATTAACTAGGTTTATTGTGATCATTTTGTAATGTGTCTATATGTCGAATCATTATATTGCACACTTGAAACTAATATAATGTTATATGTTAACTATATCTCAGTGAAATTTAAAAAAATCTTAAAATGTGATACCATGTATTAATGTTTGAAGTCATATTCGATCTAGATGTGAGACAAAGAGATTGTTTAGATTTATTGTGCTTTGAAGGAAAATATGTTCTGTGTGTGATCTGTAGATGCAGTGCAAAAAGGAGAAAGCTCAAAATCCAGGTGAAGTGAAACAGATCGCCAGCCCAGGTTGGATGCATGAGACGAGTGGTCAGGGCTGGTGCACTGGGAAGACCCAGAGGGATGGGATGGAGAGGGAGGCGGGAGGGGGGATCGGGATGGGGAATACATGTAAATCCATGACTGATTCATGTCAATGTATGGCAAAAACCACTACAATTAAAAAACAAAAAACAAAATCCAGATGAAAAATTGCCTGTTTATTACAAGCAGAAGATTTATTAATAGTATCAAGAATCTCTGATCTTTTCTGTTAAGCTTCTGGTACAGCTGCAAATGTAGGCAAAATACCTATGCGGCTGTTTTTTCTACTTTTAACAAAAAATTGAAGACTGTCACTGGATTACATTTTTAATTCTGCCACAGGGTTTCCTGTTAGAAGTAAGTACCTTCAGGAGCCTGCATTTGAAAGGGAAACCTGAGCTCTGAGCTTTAAGGCTGAGAAATTTGATTATGATGCTTGTAACAATTGCCAGTGGATACTTGCTGTGCTGGTATTTTATTAGGATTGTGTTTTGTTTTTCTCATGTTCTGTTACAATGGTTATTTTTAAGTGTTAATTTTGCATAATGTGAGATTTTTCTGGAAACATTAAAAAAAATTTTTTTTTTTTGGTAACTTTAAACTTTTTATTTTGTGTTGGGGCATAGCCGATTAACAGTGTTTTGGCAGTTTCTGGTGAACAGCAAGGGACTTAGCCATACATATACATGTATACATTCTCCCCCAGATTCCCCTCCCATTTAGGCTGGCACGTAACATTGAACAGAGTTCCGTGTGCTGTACAATAGGTCTTTGTTGGTTACCCATTTTAAATAAAGCAGTGTGCATGACCTTCCCAAAGTCTCTCACCGTCCGTTCCCCTTGACAACTCTAAGTTTGTTTTCTAAGTCTGTGAGTCTCTGTTTTGTAAGTTCTTTTGTATCATTTCCTTTTAGCTTCCACATATAAGGGATGTCATATGATATTTCTGTCTTACTTCACTCAGTATGACAACTCTGCATCCATGTTGCTGCAAATGGCATTATTTCCCTTTTTTAAATGGCCGAGTAATATTCCACTGAATATATGTACCGCATCTTTATACATTCCTCTGTCAATGGACATTTAGGTTGCTTCCATGTCTTGGCTGTTGTAAACAGCCCTTCAGTGTAACTGGGATGCATGCATCCTTTCAGATCACGTTTTTCTCTGGGTATATGCCCAGGAGTGGGATTGCAGCATCATATGTAGCTCTATTTTTAGTTTTTTAAGGAACCCCTCCATAGTACTGTTCTCCATAGTGACTGTACCACTTTACATTCCCACCAACAGTGCAGCAGGGTTCTCTTCTCTCCACACCCTCTCCAGCATTTGTTGTTTGTGGATTTTTTAATGAAGGCCAATTTGATTGGTGTGAGGTGATGGCTCATTGTGGTTTTGATTTGCATTTCTCTAATAACAAGCGATGTTGAACGTCTTTTCATGTGCCTGCCTATTGGCCATCAGTATGTCCTGTTTGGAGAAATGTCTATTCAGGTCTCCTGCCCATTTTTTGAATGGGTTGTTTGTTTTGATGCTATTAAGTGTCATAAGCTGGTTGTAAATTTTTGGGACTGATCCTTTATGGTCACATCATTTGCAAATATTTTCCCCCAGTCTGTGGATTGTCTTCATTTTGCCAATTGTTGCCTTTCCTGTGCAAAGACTTCTGAGTTCAGGTATGTCCCATTTGTTTATTTTTGCTTTTATTTCCATTATTCTGGAAGACAGATTGAAAAAGACATTGTTGTGATTTATGTTAGAGAAATAACATAAATCTGGAGTGGGTAGCCTGTCCCTTTTCCAGCGGATCTTCTCAACCCAGGATTGCATTGCAGGCAGATTCTTTACCAACTGAGCTATCAGGGGAGCCCATGTTAGAGAGTGTTCTGCCTATGTTTTCCTTTAGGAGTTTTACAGTGTCCGGTCTCACATTTAGGTCTTTAATCCATTTTGAGCTTATTTTTATGTACAGGGTTAAGAAATGATCTACTTTCATTTTTTTTTTTTTTTTTTTGTTTTTAACTTGTGGCTGTCCAGTTTTCCCAGCACCATTTGTTGAAGAGACTGTCTTTACAACATTGTGTGATCTTGCCTCCTTTATCATAGATTAATTGACCAAAGGTGTGTGTGGGCTTATCCTGTTCCATTGATTTATATTTTTATTTTTGGAAACACACAAATCTTGTAACAGATGCTTAGACTTGTCTTTTCTCACACCCAGCATATCTTTGTGCTTCTGCTCATTGCTCGGTGTTTCATCTGCCCTGAATCCTCACTTAGCCACCTTGTTGTCTACCACGGCTTAAATTCCAGCTCCCTGTGATGTGTGACTGACTGCTTTCTCTGCTGTCTCTGATAGAATGGATTGTTCCTTCATTTGTCTTTCCTTTAAAACATTGATTTTATGTACAAGTTAATGATATTTAGTCATTGCCCTCCAAACATCACTAGTGTCCCTTTGTAGTCACTTATTTCTGTCCCCTAGCCAACTACTCTATCACATCTAATCCCTTGAATCTATTTGTCCCTTCCACTATTTAATTGTAAGGGATTTGATTTACATCATACCTGAATGGTCCAGTGGTTTTCCCTACTTTGTTCAACTTAAGTCTGAATTTGGCAATAAGGAGTTCATGATCTGAACCACAGTCATCTCCCAGTCTTGTTTTTGCTGACTATGTAGAGCGTCTCCATTTTCGACTACAAATAATATAATCAATCTGATTTTGGTATTTACCATCTGGTGATGTCCATGTGTAGAGTCAACTCTTGTGTTGTTGGAAGAGGGTGTTTGCTATGACCAGTGAGTTCTTTTGGCAAAACTCTATTAGCCTTTGCCCTGCTTCATTCTGTACTCCAAGGCCAAACTTGCCTATTATTCCAGGTATCTCTTAACTTCTTGCTTTTGCATTCCAGTCCCCTATAATGAAAAGGACATCTTTTTTTTGGTGTTCTAGAATGTCTTGTAGGTCATCACAGAACCTTTCAACTTTAGCTTCTTCGGCATTACTGGTTGAGACATAGACTTGGATTACTGTGATATTGAATGGTTTGCCTGGGAAATGAACAGAGATCATGCTGTCATTTTTGAGATTGCACCCAAGTACTGCATTTCAGACTCTTGTTGACTATGATGGTCACTCCATTTCTTCTAAGGGATTCTTGCCCACAGTAGTAGACATAATGGTCATCTGAATTAATTTCGCCCATTCTGGTCCATTTTAGTTTTCTGATTCCTAAAATGTCGATGTTCACTCTTGCCATCTCCTGTTTGACCACTTCCAATTTACCTTGATTCATGGACCTAACATTCCAGGTTCCTATGCAATATTGTTCTTTACAGCATCGTACTGTACTTCCACCACCAGCACATCCACAACTGGGCATTGTTTTCACTTTGGCTCCGTCTCTTCATTCTTGCTGGAGTTATTTCTCCACTCCTCTAGTAGCGTATTGGGCATCTTCCAACCTGGGGAGTTCCTCTTTCAGTGTCCTCTCTTACTGCCTTTTCGTGCTGTTTATGGGGTTCTCAAGGCAAGAATACTGAGTGGTTTGCCATTCTCTTCTCCAGTGAACCACATTTTGTCAGAATGTAGGAGGTTCGTGACATTGTGCAGGAGGCAGTGATCAAGACCCAAGGAAAAGAAATGCAAAAAGGCAAAATGGTTGTCTGAGGTTGTCTTACAAATAGCTGAGAAAAGAAGAGAAGCTAAAGGCAAAGGAGAAAAGGAAAGCTATATTTATCTGAATGCAGAGTTGGAAAGAATAGCAAGGAGAGATAAGAAAGCCTTCCTCAGTGATCAATGCAAATAAATAGAGGAAAACAATAGAATGGAGAAGACGTAGATAGAAATCTCTTCAAGAAAATCAGAAATACCAAGGGAACATTTCATGCAAAGATGGGCACAATAAAGGTCAGAAATAGTATGGACCTAGTAGAAGCAGAAGATATTTAGAGGTGGCAAGAATACACAGAAAAACTATACAAAAAAGATCCAGACATCCTGGAATGCAAAGTCAAGTGGACCTTAGGAAGCACAACTACTAGTGGTACTTGGTGGAAGTTAGTGCAAGTGATGGAATTCTAGTTGAGCTATTTCAAATCCTAAAAGATGATGCTGTTGAAGTGCTGCACTCAATATGCCAGCATATTTGGAAAACTCAGTAGTGGCCACAGGAATGGAAAAGGTCAGTTTTCATTCCAATCCCTAAGAAAGGCAGTGCCAAAGAATGTTCAAACTACTGCACAATTGCGTTCATCTCACACGCTAGCAAAGTAATGGTCAAAATTCTCCAAGTCAGGCTTCAACAATACGTGAACCGAGAGAACTTCCAGATATTCAAGCTGGATTTAGAAAAGGCAGGGGAACCAGAGATCAAATTGCCAACATCCACTGGATCATAGAAAAAACAAGAGTTCCAGAAAAACTCTTGCTTTATTGACTACACCAAAGCCTTTGACTATGTGGATCACTACAAACTGTGGAAAATTCTGAAAGAGATGGGAATACTAGACCACCTTACATACCTCCAGAGAAATCTGTATGCAGGTCAGGAAGCAATTGTTAAAATCAGACATGAAACGATGGACTGGTTCCAAATTGGGAAAGGAGTATATCAAGGCTGTATATTGTCACTCTGTTGATTTAACTTATATGCAGAGTACATCATGTGAAATACCGGGATGGATGAAACACAAGCTGGAATCAAGATTGCCGGAGAAAAATCAGTAACCTCAGACATGCAGATGACACCACCCTTATGGCAGAAAGCGAACAACTAAAGAGCCTCTTGATGAAAGTGAAAGAGGAGAGTGAAAAAGTTGGCTTAAAACTCAACATTCAGAAAACTAAGATCATGGCATCTTGTCCCATCACTTCATGGCAAATAGATGAGGAAACAATGGAAAACAGTGACAGACTTAATTTTCTTGGGCTCCAAAATCACTGCAGATGGTGACTGCAGCCATGAAATTAAAAGACACTTGCTCCTTGGAAGAAAAGTTATGGCCAACCTAGATAGCATATTAAAAAGCAGAGACGTTACTTTGCTGACGAAGGTCCATCTAGTCAAAGCTATGGTTTTTCCAGTAGTCATGTATGGATGTGAAAGTTGGATTATAAAGAAAGCTGAGTGCTGAAGAATTGATGCTTGTGAACTGTGGTCATGAGTATTAGGGGATTCAGTGTGCTCCAGAGATTGGAAATTAATTAGGTTAAGGGAATAAGCATTGAAAATCACATATAGCTTATTCCCAGTTTAGTTACTGAATAACTTCAACTTCAGCATGGTTGATCTCTGATCCTCAGTTTCCTCACTTTTAAAATGGGCATAATATATAATTCATCTTATTATTAATAGTATTTGAAGAAAAGAAAGATAATTTGTTGAGCTCTTTTTACCCTTCATGTTAGCATTAGATATGCACCAGTGAACAACATAGGATAATTGTTCTGTTACAATTTATTCTTGAGAAGTGTAAACAGACATTAGAGGGTAAATATTTACAGTTATGATTAAACTTTTGAGGGAAACATGCAAGGGTGCTGTGAGAGCATGTAATAGAGATTTAACTGAGCTTGGGCAAATTTGGTAAAGTGTCCATGAGACAGAGAAGAGGAAGCAGAAAGACGAGCAGACACTTAGAAGGATCTTGGTATGATGCTTTTATGGCATAGAAGTATGACTGGAGTGTAGTGATAAAATGGTCAGATTATTATATGTTGAACTTATTTTTAAGTCAGTGGGAACCTGTTTAAGGGAATAGATATGAAGAGATTGGCATATTAAGATCATCTGGCTGCTGTATGAAGGATGAATTGGAGGTGACTTAAATTAGGTTATAGTGAAGTAATGGACAAATGAAGCTGAATTCCATTTATGTTTTGTACATGGCATTTACAGGACTTGATAGTTGCTTTTAAGTGTTGAAAGAGAAGAGTCAAAGGTTATGCCCAGTTTTCTGGGAGCAACACTGGATGCACTAGGACACCCTATACAGAGAGAAGATTGAAGAGTGCTTTATGGAGGGGGATGAAATTGGTTTGTTCTTTGGTTTTGAGTTTTTTTAGATTCAAGATCCCTTTGAGAATAGGGCTTTCCTCATGGCTCAGTTGGTAAAAAATCTGCCTGCAGTACAGGAGACCCAGGTTCTCTTCCCAGGGTGGGGAAGAGACTACCTTTTGAGAATACCTAAGTAGAAATGTTAGGTTGGCCATGATATATGTGGATTGGAGTTCAGAAGAGAGCTCTTGGTGGAGTATTTTGGAGTGGCTTTAAGAAAGCTTGGGGCAGAAGCCTTGGGAGAAAAACATGTAGACCAAGAAGTGAATAGAGGAAATAGAATTAATAATATTTAGAGGTTGAATAGAAGAAAAGGAAACAAAGGAGACAGTTACTAGTAATAGGAGAAAAATCGGGAAAAGGTGAAAGGTAGTAGAAATCAAAGGATAGGAATGTTTCCGAAAGGAGTCTGCTCTCCACTGTGTGTCATACTGACTGCTCAGCTCAATAAAATTAGGATTGGAAAAGTGCTTTGGCAACTGGAGGGCAGGAATGACTTTTAGTTAGCTATTACTGCATAACAAATCACCCCAAACCATAATGGCTTTAAACACCCAACATTTCTCTCAGTTCTCCAGGTTGGCAGCTTGAGTTTGGCTTGACTGGGTAGTTCTGCTGATCTGGGTCGGCCTTAGCTGATTGACGTGGGCTTGCTCATATATCTGCAAGTGTGTGTCTGTGATCAGCCAAAAGTTTGTCTGTGATTGGCTTCCTTCATGATGGTCATGCCTGGTATAACTGAGATCTCTCTCTGTATGTGTCTCCGTTTACAGTGGGATAACTTCCGTGTGTGTGCTCTTCTTAGGAGGAGTTTCAAGAATGCAAGTCAATAAATTTCACAACACAAGCACTTTTTAAGCTTGCCAGTGTCCCAATGACCAAAGTCATAAGACCATCTCAAATTCAAGTGCTGGAAAAACATTCTTCTTGATGAGAGTAGCCACAAAATCACATTGCAAGGCTGTAGATAGAGGGAACAGAAAAATTTGTTGTCATTTTTGAAGTCAGCCTCAGTGATTATGGCAAAAACAGTATTGCTGGTGTTGGAGGATGCTGGAAACAGGATTGGGTTAGTATGATAAGCAAATGGGAACTAAGGAAGTGCAGATTACTTTTTGGAAAGCTTGGCTATGAAGGTGGTTTGAGAGAGAAGACAGTAGCTAGAGGCATGTAGAAAGTAAACAGGCATGTTGTACTTTCTTGCCCTTCCTGCCCGAATTTCTTTCCACACAAGAACAGAGTGCTTATGCTGGGAAAGGAATCTAGTAGACACGGAGGATACAGATGCTGAGCAGGAAGAGATAACGGATGAAGTGAAAGTCTCTGAGAAATCTGTAGAGGATGTGATTCTGTGCACTTGTGAAGGGATTCGTTTTTGACATGAAGAGGGTTACATACTTTCTAGTTAACAGAAGGAAAGGAGGAACTTGGTACACGTGTAGTATAGGTACATGTAGCCAATAGTTCATTCTGGTTTTTTTGTAAGATTGTATGGAAAAACCCGAACAAAATTTTTAGCCAGTCACAACAGATGGGAGACTGGGAAAGTTTTCTGTGTGACAGCTTCTGTTTTCTCAGTGAAGTAGAGTGGGGGTTCTAAGAAGAATGTGTGCTTGAGGTTTGATGTGAACAGAGAAGCTGTGTAATCTTATCCCCTCAATGAATGAGACAGTGAGCTGACCGCTGGCTAGGAAGTGTTGTTGTTTAGTCACTTAGTTGTGTCCAACTCTTGTGACCCCATGGACTGTAATACCAAGCATTTAATAAATGAGAGATATTGTCATTATTAATATAAAATATTACTTTAAAGGGATTTGTCAAAACACTTTGTGTTATTAGTTAGAAAGTGGTGCTAGTTGAGATGTTCTTGGGTCTTTAATTCTACTTCCATGATGGTCCTTGAAAAGATTGTAGGCAGGAGAGTAACCGTGTGTTTAATCATTTATAAATAAACATTACCAAAAATGAACAAAATGGGTCTGCTTTCTAAAATGACTTCCTGAAGCATTTAATATTACTTTGTATTACCAAAACATAGAGGAATAACTATTAAATATACTTAATTTGAATTAATAAAGATATTTCAGTCTGAATGGTTGGGTTAGTGGTAACATTTATATGGGAAAAAAAAACCTTTTTGTTTTAGTAGTTGGAAAATTTGTAAATGTTGCCTTAAGGTGATGATATACTTAAAGAAGAATAGCATAATTTATTTTGTCTCTTTTCTTTTAGGACACTCACTCATTATTTTTTCAGTTATCTCTGGCCAAAAAGAAACCCTTCTTACTCTATGTCCTGGAAGGGTTGTATTGGTATTTATGGAGGGCGCCATCTGCTGGTTATAAGAGGTACCGGCTGTAGGAAGCGTACCTTTTACAGTTGTCAGACTTCACAAAATCTTGTTTTCTTTCCAACTCCACCTTAAACCTGGAGTAAAGTCCCAGAAGGAAAAGCAGCTTTTAATAAACATGGGAAAGTAGAGATTCTAGTAGTGACTTGATTTGATTTCTGTGACTCTGATAAACTTGTTGCCACATACTGGCTGTTGAAGAAAAATTATTATGAAAATGACAGATACCTGTTTTTATTTCTTCCCAGATCACTTTACCAATGACTGTTGCTATATCACCCTTGTGGTTTAATCCAGTGGATGTTGTGTTCTTTTTTCCCATTCATTGGAAGGACCTTAATATTTTTATTGCAGTCTTTATTGCATCTTGTGAACATTTACCTACCTCTAGGGTAGAATGATGATTTCATTGATTTTTTTTTTTTCCTTTCTAGGATTGTTAGTATGATTTTTAAAATTACCGGTATGTTTGTTTTAATTACCATTTTCTTTGAACTTACTCAGTGGTTGTATAAACTCTTTAGTATTAGAATAGTTTGTGTTTCATTGTTCATTCTGTACACAAAACTGTAGGTATTTATAACAACATGTATATAATGGTATTTGAAATTAATATATACGTATATGTGTGTGGTATTTAAGTCCCTCAATTGTGCCCAACTCTTTGCAGCCCAATGGACTGTGTAGCCTGTCGGGCTCCTCTGTCCATGGGATTTTTCAAGCAAGAATACTGGAGTGGTTGCCATGCCCTCCTCCAGGGGATCTTCCCAGCCCAGAGATTGAACCTGAATTGGCAGGCAGATTCTTTACTACTGAACCACTCGGGAAGCCCATATACATATGTACTCTATAATACATTTATATACAGTGTATAAATGGACTATGACACAGGTCTGTTTTTATATAAATAATTTAAGGCACTACTTATTTTCAGTTCATTCGCTCTATCATAATATATACTATTGAAATTCAACACAAAATGAATGTCAAATAATTTCTTTGACACTATTTCAGAGGAGAAGCTGTGTGTCTATGTGTCTTTTCCCTTTGACTTCCCATAACAGTTGAATAACCTGTTTCTTTACTGTAACCTGCCTTTCTTCTTCTGCATTGCTCTCCTTCTCTCTCTCCTTTCCACCTTTTTTCTCTTACATTATTGTTTGGTGTTTGTTCTTGTTGTTGTCTAGGAAGTACATAGAGATCAGTTTACCAAATCCAAGGGCCTGGGGTTATCTTGAAAGAGTGATGTGTATTTCCAAAGTCACTAACACTATATACCATCTCTCCATCTTCAAACATTTTTTTTTTCTAGTTAAAAAGCAATATTTTTCTCTTTTTTGACCCTCTTCTGTTTTCTTTCCTGACCCCACCCCCCACATCAATACAGATATTTCTTAAGAGTTTAGTCTCTGTATCTCAGCTCACCCTACACATTTTCTTTATTGATTCTGTAAGCCCCCAAAGCGTAAGCTATACGTGGTGCTAAAAAGTTTTCTTTCATTGACTTTTCTCTAGAACTTCAGCTTAACATCCCTAGTTGCCTTAGTTTTTCCGGAGCCCTGACTTCTCCCTGGTTTCCCTGCCCCTGTGGTGAGGAGGGCAGTCACTGGCCGTGTTCTGCCCCAGTGTATACTTGGTACGCAGAAAACTGCTGTCACACCAGCCAGGTTCTCAGTAGATGGTAAATGGTTGACTTTCTAGGAACAAAGGCTTTGAATCTTGTTATCATCTTCTACTTCTCTCAAGTAAGCATTCAGAGTCTTTGCATCAGTTTTCTTATTTTCAGTCATTCCCTGCAGTCTGTTCCTTATTAGTTCTTATTGGAATTTTGTAGCAGTTTCCTGCTTTTATTGTGTTTGATTTCTCTTCTGCCTAGTCTGTACTTCCTATTCGAGCCACTCTCTCTTAAAATAGTTCTGGTCATTGATTTAGCAAGTATTTCTTGAACATCTACTGTGTTCTAAGGATGCCTAAAATGATACATACTATCCTTGTTCCAAAGGACATCAACCCTGAATATTGATTGGAAGGACTGATGCTGAAGCCCCAATATCTTGGCCACCTGATGCAAAGAGCTGGCTCATTGGAAAAGACCCTGATGCTGGGAAAGATTGAAGGCAGGAGGAGAAGGGGGTGATAGAGGATGAGATGGTTGGATGGCATTACTGACTCAGTGGACGTGACTTTGAGCAAACTCCTGGAGATAGTGAAGGACAGGGAAGCCTGGCATGCTGCAGTTCACGGGGTCGCAAGGAGTCAGACATGACTTAGTGACTGAACAACAAATCCTTGTTTTAAGGAGCTTCTAGTCAAGTAGGGGAAACAGACATAAACTTATTAAATGTGATGTGATTAAATGCTAATTATGATATGTTCACAGTTTTCCAGCTGTAGGGGAAGAGCCAAGCTCGGCCTAAGGAGGTTGGGAGAAGTTTAAACATAATCTTGAGAATTCAAGGTACATGGAGTTTGCTTATAGAGAGGGGCCAGTAAATTTATCTTTGAGGAAACAGCTCATGTGTATACTCACAGAAGTATTTCAAACCTCTGCTCACAAAACCATTGCTTATGAAGCTGAAGTGCAAACTGAGAGACTTGCTTCTTTGTTGCTCTACTTTTCCTTCTTTGCTCCCTTTTACTTCCTTCTACTTTTTCCTTTAGTAGTGGTTTTAGACCAGTAACAAATTCTGAACTTTGTTCTCTGGGATTTATTCATATTCTTTTCTCTGTCCTTTTGTTCTGTATATTGTTAACACTTCACCCGCATCTACTTTCAATTTCTTTAAATCTTACATTTTTCCAGGCTTGTTGTTTGTTATTTCTGTTGATTTCTTTAGGATTTATTGTGATTTAATCGTCTAGGGGGAATGTCTTTTTCCTTTGTCATTTTGAGACCTATCTTAACTCATGTGGCCCTATAGCCACTCTAGAATGTCATGCAGGTAATAGGTTCTTGATACAGTTTTGACTGTACAGATGGAACTATGTCTGCATTATTAAGCAGACATGTGTCTTATGATCACAATCGTGTCTATTGTTAAGGGAGACGAACAGCTTTTGCTTCTGTTGAGGCAAGGTAGAGAGACTTTGTTATATTCCAGGTTCTATGGAAAAGTGGGAATCCTATCACATTTATATTTACCTTCCTGTAGAATGGTTTATCCTAGGCATTCACTGAATATCTTCTTTGGTTGAAGGAACACAAACAGCTGTAGGTTTGATTCTTGGCTTTTCCTAACCCGAGGTTGTGAAGTTGTTTTCCTACATTATATTCTAAAAACTTTTCCAATTGCCTCAATATTTAGTTTATTAATCGACCTGAAATTCCTTTTGTGTATGGTGTGAGATATGGGTACAGTGTCATTTTTTTCCATATAGATAATGAAAATCTCAGAACGTAAAAAATTTAAACAACTTTATTGAGTTGTAATTTGTATATCATAAAATTAATAAAATTGACCTATTTCAAGTGTATAGTTGAGTAATTTTTAGTAAATATCCTGAGGAGAAACTCACCATAGTCCAATTTTAGAACATTTTTATCAGTCCAGTAAGATCCCTCATGCCGATTTATAATTAATCTGTCACTGAATTCTTTATAAGTTTTCATCTTGAGTTCTCAGCAGCATCTCTATTATAGTGTTAAACAAGTGATGATAGCAGGTATGTTTTTGTAGGTCCTGAAAATAGGTAAAACATTTTCAGAAGAGCATCAATAAGCATGATTTATGCTGTAGGGTATAGCATCTTACCTTTCTCAGATTCAGAAATCTTTCATATAATTCTTAGTTTGTTGAACTTTTTTCCTTATTTTCTTTTATAGTTGTGAATTGATCTTGAATTTTCTTCAAACATTGTCTCTTAATTTTTTTAGATTATCACATGATTTTTCTTTTTTATTCTGTTAATATGATGAATTCAACCTTGCATTTCTGGGATTAAACCCAGTTTTTTTAATCTGCAGCTACATTTGGTTTCTTAAGTATTTTTTTTTTTTCTAGTATTTTATTTAAAAACTTTGTAAACAGAAAAGACCTGTCAGTGGTTCTTTTCCCTTTCTCTTACTTTTCTCATTGGGTGTTAGTATCATGGTTATGCTAGTTAGCTGGATAAAGTTGTTAGGTTGGTGAAGGAGTAACTGTGGTTTTGGACTGTGAATTTTAAATCACACAACTAGGCTCAAACACATCTTTATTAATCAAAATAGGAACCATTATAGTCAAGACATTTTTGCTAATGAAAAATAAGTTGGTTTATTCCTGTAGCATAAAAATCCGTACTTTGAAATTCCGTGAACTCTTGGAAAGCATTATCTTTTTGGGGTATTCTACATTAAAGTATTATCTTTTTGGGGTATTCTACATTAAAGTATTCTACATTAATGTCAGGAAGAGTCTCTTGTTTGATGTTCTATCTTGACAGGAGTCTGTCTTCCTTTTCCCATAAGATCACCAAAACTGAACTCTAAATTTGTCAGGGTTGGCAGATGGGCTCAGGGTGTAAGTAGATATAATGTTCCATTTACTTCTCTGGATTCCTGAATTCTCTTAGATTTTGGCCCAAGTAATTTGTAATACTATAAAAAAATGCTGTGTGTGTATTTTATATATATGTATATATATAATTTTGTAGTATATATTATAAATATTATATATAATGTTTTATATATGTAGGTAAGTATATAATTAAATAAAATCATATTTTTTTTGTAGTTGAAGGATTAGTTCAAATAACCTAGCTTGTCACAAATGGAAATAAAAGTAAAAATAAAATTTTAAAAGTTGGAGAAATGTTCATTAAAATGATTTTCATTAATTAAATAAATGAATTACTATAAATTAGGAAATAGTTAGAATGTTTTCATGTTTATTATGAATATTGTTAATGTTTTTTTTTTTTTTGGTTTGCATCTAATAGTTTTCTTGTTTTAGGGGTAAAAATACTTCCATCATGGCTCATTCAAAGACAAGGACCAATGATGGAAAAATTACCTATCCTCCTGGTGTCAAGGAAATCTCAGATAAAATATCTAAAGAAGAGATGGTGAGACGGTTAAAGGTGAGTGGAATTAGGTTATGTCCTTTGGGCATCCATTTAGGATGAGCGGAGTTGGGGAGAGCACCTATGGAAATCATATAGGGCTGTACCTTGCTAAAGCACATCAGAGCAGAAAATATTTCATGACCAAAACTAGTTAGCTGTAATTCGGAGCTAAGAAAGTGGAATAGGTAAAGAGTTGTAGAGTTTCCTCAGCTGTTGTTAATTGGAGTATAGTTGGGGCGGTGAAGCTTAGGGTTTCTAGGGCCTCCTCTCCTGCGCTTGCTGAGCCCCTTCCGTCGTGTCTGACTCTGCGCGGCCCCATAGACGGCAGCCCACCAGGCTCTACCTGGGTGTAAGAGACAAATCCCCAATATGCTTACACTCCTTACTGTCTGTGGAAAGTTGTCTCCTCTCTCCAGTATCTCATTTATATTATGAAAACAACCATTTTAATTTGATTTTTAATTCTTATTAAAAATTAAATTTATAAGATTTAATTCTTTCTACTGAGTACTAAGTCTCCATTTTACTTTCTTGTATTTTGAAATTAAGTTAAGGAGCTTTACTTTTAGCTCTTGGTTTCTGATGTGCAGCAGTGAGGCAAGATGGATGGCAAACTCCATTCATGAGGCAGTCACTGTACTGTTAAACTCTTTGTATTTGCTTGAATAATGTTTTGTCTTTGACCATCAGTGATGGTCTTCATGATTAAAATGGTTAGAAGAGCAGAATGGCCAAGGAGATTATTAAGCTGATTAGTTCAGATGTTCTTTATTTTTAAGCATTTTTTTCCCCTTCAGTGTTGTATCCACCTAGACATGTTGCCTGTTATTACTATTTGCCTATATTTCCAGTGTAGAAAGTTTGCCATAATTAATCACTGAAGGCTCAGGAGCTTTAAAGTACTACTTTATTGTTGCATGATTATTTTTATTAGAAGAAAAAAAACCCTTGTACTATTACAAATTTCATATAAAATCTTAGTATTATAGCCTATGCATACAGTACTGGAATGACAGATATAAGGTGTTTATTATTCAAAGCAAAAGGCATCTTTGAGCAGATTAAGTTTACCAATATGTGGATCTTTTATCTAGTTGGGAGTTTGTGTATATTTTATTAGAAATGGTTAAGCTACAAACTGCATCTGGTATTTTTCATTTCTGAGTATCTAGATTTTCTTGACCTATTAAATTTTTAGAGAAAAAGTATGTTTATTTCCTCAGATTTGTTTATATTTCAGCAATGGTATCATCCTTATTGTCTGCTAAGAAATGAATGTTAAACACAGAGATAGATTCCACTTATAAGCTATTAGCATTCAGTGTCTTTTATGGATGTTATTTTCTCAGACATCTTTTTTAATTTAAGGACTCATATATGAAGTGTTCATGAGTTTGTAACACCATTTGAGTTGTACAGAGTATTGAGGAATTCCTGTTATCTAACCCTTGATTATTTTGGTGGAATGACTGCCACAGTGTTCACATGCAGCGCTTGTAGTATCCTTTTATTATTTTGTAGACATTTATGCCCAGCAATAATCTGCTTAGTTTTATTTTTTTTTTGTTTCTAATTTACACTTCCCTCTGTTAAGTTTTATAAAATCGTGTTAATATATAAGATGTCATTTATGTAATTCCTAGAGTTTCCTGTAATATTTTATTCAAAATATACTTTCTGTCTCACTCTTGTGAAGAGATTCCAGGGGAAGAACGAGTTTCTTGCATGTAGCTTTCCCTTCCTCCCCACATAATACACCTAAGTCCATCAAAGCATATATCTTAAAAGTAATAAAATTAAGAGGTTAAGAGAGTAGCCCTGGACATTGTACTCTTAAACTAATGTAGTGCCAGACTGAAGAATTAGTGTGTGCCTGGTTCTGGATTCTGGTGTAGTGGAACTGAGGGTCCGTCCTGTGAGGAGCAGTGTTAGCCACAGCTGCTGTGGGAACTCAGTGTGACACTGGGCAGTTCCTTACTCAGAAGTCTTACTCTGCAGCTGGGTGGAGATCCATGTTGCCATGTGTCTCAAGGACCCAGTCCAGTCCTACTTGTTGATTGGTGTCTGTAGCACCACCTAGTGGATGCCAGATGGTCACCTTTACGTTCTCCCTGATAAGTTCGGCAATTTTCTTAAGTCTCATGTGAAGTAGAAATAGTGCAGGCTGAGACTTCACTGTGACTGCTAATATTGAAATTAGAGAAAGCTCTTCATAGAATGCAGACTATGTAATTTTTCACGATTGTTGTTTCTGTCCCACCTCTTTTGTATAAAGGTTTGCTTTCTTCTGCTCACTCCATACATGATGCTGTTGAGTCTTACTAATGAACTGTCCACCTCCTGTTCCCTTTTGCTGTAGTGCAGGAAGTACTTCATTGGATGCTACAGATAGATACTTTGAAAGGAAACATGAAAGTGTATTTATTGGAAGTTAACCTTTGTAATTAATATGGTTTTTATTTTCAGATGAATATATTTTTACATGGAGGATGTCACTTTTTGATTTCATTTTACTTTTATATAGATGGTTGTGAAAACTTTCATGGATATGGACCAGGACTCTGAAGAAGAAAAGGAGCTTTACTTAAATCTAGCTTTACATCTTGCTTCAGATTTTTTCCTCAAGCATCCTGATAAAGATGTTCGCTTACTGGTAGCCTGCTGCCTTGCTGATATTTTCAGGATTTATGCTCCTGAAGCTCCTTATACATCCCCTGATAAATTAAAGGCAAGTACTGATTCAAAGAACTGCCAAGATTGACTGATACTTTATCTTTCTAACTGAAATGGGTATTCAAGTATTTAGATTATTTGTTTGGAGTCTTTGACATTAATTGCAGCAGTCTTTTGCTAAACTACTTTTGTTTTCTTTATTTTCTGTAGAATTTCCTCCCTCCCATTAGTACTTAATTTTATAAAACAAGTTCTGAAGATCAGAATAAGAAGTTGATTAATAAAGTATATTGTATACTTTCTTTTTTGGCCGCTCCATGTGGCTTGTGGGATCTTAGTCCCCTGACCAGGGATTGAACCTTGGCCGTGGTGGTGAAAGTGCCAAGTCTTAACCACTGGATTGCCAGGGAGTTTCCTATACTTTTTAAATTATGCCGTCATTAGTGCTATCACTTGGCGTACACTTCCTTTTCCTTTTAAAAAATTCATGTTGAAGACCATGTTCATTATTGAAAAGACAGTATCTAGTGTAAATGTGAATTTATAAGAATCCTAATTCATATAATGGAAGATGTTATGTGCATTGTTCTGAAGCAAATACAGTGGGCAAAATTTTAATGAAAGGTAGAAAACATAGCTAGTACTTGATTATGGTAGTTTTAAGTAAAGGCATGTCAATGAAATGATTTTTAAAAGATGGAAAAAGAAAGGGAATAACCTAGTTAATCCAGTGGATAAAAAGAATGAAAATAAGTATAGCTGTGCAAAAAAATATCGAGTAAGGCAGGTTAGAAGAACATTAGAAAAACCAGCAATAATAAAAGATAACTGCAGAAACTGTGGGTTAGAAAATGAGTCCATGGGAAGATTACTGAGTATGAATTTAAAAAAAGACAATTTAGATTTATTTTATTTAACAAGTATTTATGTTAGTTACCTGTCAGGAACTGGGTTTACCTTGGTGAAAAACAGCCCAGACTTGATTCTATAGTCAGGGACTTGCATCTTAAAAACTGAAATGAGAAACCTGCTCATTTGATCAAGTCAGCCAGGATTCCAGTAAGGAATGCCTAAACTGCTGTGGGCATGTTTGTCTTACATATCTCACAGTGGGGGAAATAGGGAACGATATTTGTCATTTAAAAGTAAACTGAATTATAAGACTTGCGAATGCTCGGAGACTTAAAGTAGATAATATGAGCTGGTCTGTGGAGTTGTGTACCTGAATGAATTGTAAACCTCTGATTTGAGGTACTTAATTGTTTTAAGGAGTAGTTGTATTTAGTAGTTCAAACCATTTTTGAAGAATGTTCTTTTGATAGTATTTTTCTTGAAAAGCTACTCAATAGTCTGCATATTCTGTTTGTTCCCTTTTAAATAAGGTTTATCATTTTACTTATAAGGGACATTTTCTCTCTCTTTTTTTTGATTGATTAGCATGCCTCCTTTATAGAAGGAGCTTTTATAATTTTAGCCTTTTCCACACTTTCCAAAAACATCATCTCCATACAAATTTGACTCAGAGTGATACTGAACCTATTTTACCCAGGTATAAAGGGGATGTGTAATAAAAAGTCAAAAGTAAGAGATGGAGATAGATTGATAAATTGTAGGGGAAAACAAGTGTTAATAATTATAATGACTGGGTAGGAAGCCTGACAAGTTAACTTCTAAGGGTCTTTTTAAAATTTCTGAGTTTCTGCAGTCTCTTTTCTTTCCACTTGGTGATTTTGTTTTGCAGTTTTAAGTTTCCTAAACTATGTTCTTTCTATCCAATTACCATATATAATGCCATTCCACAAACCTGATCAAATCAGCTTTCGGTCATTTCAACGTGTTCGTTCTAATAACAGCATAAGTTTTAGTTTACTTGGTTTTCAGGTCTATTATTTTTAACTTACTGTAAGATGTTTTTCTTTCTCTACTTTAAGATCATGGTAAATGATTTACTGTCTTCCTTTAAAGGGGGGTAAGATATTTGGTGTTTTTATGATAATGCACATTAAAAAAATTTCAGCCAAGTGCAAGCTTTTTTTTCCTTTTTTTTAAACTGGTTCTTTACAATTTTATCATGATAGATACTTTTGAGTGCTGAATTATCTTTAGGAATTTAGTGGATGTTTTCATAATCTAAACAATACTTTGTCCTTTTTTTTAAGGATATATTTATGTTTATAACAAGGCAGTTGAAGGGACTAGAAGATACAAAGAGCCCACAATTCAATAGGTATTTTTATTTACTTGAGGTAAGCAGTATGTTATATTTTGAGGTGACATTTTAAAATGGTTTCTGTACATATGTATTTTTACTAATTAAAATTTTACCCTTTTCACCTCTTAATTTTAGAACATTGCTTGGGTCAAGTCATATAACATATGTTTTGAGTTGGAAGACAGCAATGAAATTTTTACCCAGTTATACAGAACATTATTTTCAGTTATAAAGTAAGTTTACTAAGATTATAATCTTTTTTAAATATAAAGAATTTTTAGCTTATAGATGAATCTGCATAAACTTTTTTATGATGAATATCGGAAGGCTAATATTTGTAACTTAAGAATCATTAACATGATTTTTATAGATATGTTTTGAAAATGAATATAGCCAATTTTGTATTGTAGAGAATAATACAAGAGTGGCATTAGTTAATCTAACTGATATAAAAATATTTTTATTATATTATTTTTCTTTTGTTTAAATCACATATTACTGACCCCTTAATTCCTGTGAATCATTTAGTTCTCTGTGTATTCCTTATAATCATCTATTAGAATTAACTTCAACAAAGCAGTTTGATGTTCTGAATTTAAGGCCAAACTAAAGTTACATTTGATTTAATTACTTTTGATTGTGAGACTGATAAAAATTAACAAACGTAATCTTGGAAATGTAGTTAAAAAATATTTTGGATGCTACTATAAGATTTTGGAGAGAAGGAAGCTTTAGATGAATATATAGAATTATATTTAATTAATACCTTAATATCACTGTAAAATAAAGTGTGGTATTCCATGTTATGATTAAATCCTATAAATTTCAGGTATGCTTAAGTTTAAATGAAATATCAATTTTGAATTTCAGCAATGGCCACAATCAGAAAGTTCATATGCATATGGTGGATCTCATGAGTTCTATTATTTGTGAAGGTGATACAGTATCTCAAGAGCTTTTGGATACAGTTTTGGTAAATCTGGTACCTGCTCATAAGGTAAGTAGCAAAATATGCTTGAATATGTATATCTAAAATATGTCAGCAGTAGGGTCCAGAATTAACTTATGTTTAAAATGCAGTTTATCCTGCTTTATTCCTAGTTTTGGAGACTTTTATTGATTAATGTTAATGAACATTAATTGTATTTAGTAAAACATGACTGTGTGGATCACAATAAACTGTGGAACATTCTGAAAGAGATGGGCATATCAGACCACCTGACCTACCTCTTGAGAAATCTGTATGCAGGTCAGGAAGCAACAGTTAGAACTGGACGTGAAACAACAGACTGGTTCCGAATAGAAAAAGGAGTATGTCAAGGCTGTATACTGTCACCCTGCTTATTAAGTTATATGCAGAGTACATCATGAGAAACGCTGGGCTGGAAGAAGCACAAGCTGGAATCGAGATTGCCGGGAGAAATATCAATAACCTCAGATATGCAGATGACACCACCCTTATGGCAGAAAATGAAGAAGAACTAAAGAGCTCCTTGATGAAAGTGAAAGAGGAGAGTGAAAAAGTTGGTTTAAAGCTCAATATTCAGAAAACTAAGATCATGGCATCTGGTCTCATCACTTCATGGGAAATAGATGGGGAAACAGTGGAAACAGTGGCTGACTTTATTTTTCTGGGCTCCAAAATGACTGCAGATGGTGATTGCAGCCATGAGATTAAAAGAGGCTTACTCCTTGGAAGGAAAGTTATGACCAACCTAGACAGCATATTAAAAAGCAGAGACATTACCTTGCCAACAAAGGTCCGTCTCGTCAAGGCTATGGTTTTTCCAGTGGTCATGTATGGATGTGAGAGTTGAATTATAAAGAAAGCTGAGCACCGAAGAAAGAATTAATGCTTTTGAACTGTGGTGTTGGAGAAGACTCTTGAGAGTCCCTTGGACTGCAAGGAGATCCAGCCAGTCCATCCTAAGGGAGATCAGTCCTGGGTGTTCATTGGGAAGACTGATGTTGAAGCTGAAATTCCAGTCCTTTAGCCACCTGATGCAAAGAGCTGATTCATTGGAAAAGATACTGATGCTGGGAAAGATTGAGGGCAGGAGGAGAAGGGGACGACAGAGAATGAGATGGTTGGATGGCATCCTCAACTCAATGGACATGGGTTTGGGTGGACTCCGGGAGTTGGTGATGGACAGGGAGGCCTGGCATGCTGAGGTTCATGGGGTCTCAAAGAGTCGGACACAACTGAGCAACTGAACCGAACTGAAAACATGAAACACTTATTAGTCATTAATTAAATGGAAAGAAGAGATAATAGATTTTGTACATGTGATAAAATATCTGTAATAACTCAGTTTTGTATAGGATTATGTTTCAAGGAGTATATTACTGGCTACTTAGAAATGGGTTCAATCCCTGGGTTGAGAAGATGCCTGGAGAAGGAAGTGGAAACTCACTCCAGTATTCTTGCCCAGAAATTTACAGAGGAGTCTGGCAGGCTATGATCCATGGATTCGCAAAGAGTTGGACATGACTGAGCGACTAATACTTTGATTTTCTTTTCTTTAATTCTCTAATATATGTTGGGAGATACATAAGCAATTAGTACCTTGGGTAAAAGATAGTGGTAGTATAGATTGAAAGAAGGGGTGAAATGCAAAGAGAAGTCTTTACTAATTTGGAAAAAGGGAAATGTTGATGGCAATACTGTTTCTTGTGTGGGTAATGTTAATCAAGTTGTGTGTGTTTATGTGTTTGTGTGTTTTGCTCTTTGAAAGTGACTGACACTCTAGTGAGCAGTTGGAAATGTGGTTCTGTGATTCACCAGTATAAAGGTCTCTGCAAAGTTAAGACCTTTCTGGCAAAATATAATTTAAATTTATAGCTATACAGCTTTCTCAGAAATATTGCCAGTGAAAAATGACCTCATAATCAAAAATTTCCAAACTTTTAAAGTAGTCCCTCAATACTGAAAAATCAGGCACTAACTAAAAATTCAAATTATATATTTATGAGCTAAAAATGATAAATACCTTTAACAGAATTAAATATAACAGTTTTATGTCTTAATGCCTGTGAGTGTAAGAGTTAAAAAACGTGATAGCTAGGCATATGAATGGAGAAGGTGTAAGGTTAGGGGAAAGAAATGTATAAATTAAAAATGGTCATTGAAATCAAAATCTTTATTGGATTGTAACAGCCATTTAGAGAACTAGGATATAGATCTGAGGAAATTATACAAATACAGTGAGATAAGGAAAAGAAAAGATTCTAACACGTGAAAGAGAGACTGGAAAGGTCCAGTATATCTAAAAGTGATTTAGAGCACCAAATAAGATTGGAAAAAGAAACAATATGCAAGTATATATTTGCTTAACATTTTCTAGAATTGATGAGAAGCGTAAATTTATGAGTGAGGTAACAAAAGTGTCATAAACAGAATATAAACAAAACCCAGTGCAGACACATCCTGGAGAAATTGTAGAATGCTGAAATAGAAATAATGTATTCATACCAAGCATCCAGAGGGGAAAAGCACAGCCCTTACAAAGAATAAACCTTAAAGTGATGTCTGACTTCCCAGTGGCAAGGACAGATGCCAGAAGATAATGGACCTGTATTTCACAAAGGGCTAAGATAAAATAACTGTATACAGACACAGTTGCTATCCAGTTTGAGTGAACTTAAGACATTAAATATACAACTTGTCAATATACCCTTCCTGAAAGGACTACTACTCTTCAAATACTTTAGAATAATGGAAATTGAAACTTGAAAGAAGTGAAATGTAAGTAGTAGTGGTGAACAACAAAATGCTCTAAGTAAGAACTGATATAAAGCAAAAACAGTAGTAGTGAAAATTGTACTTATTTATTAAAGGGATATTAACAAAATGGTCCTAAACCACTGGATGAAAATAACATGTAAGATTGAATGACTTAATGGAGTCGGTGAGTGATATGATCCTGGTGATGATCAGGACAATACAGCAGTAAAAAATTTACTTTGAACATTAAATGAAGTACTTTTGTTAAAATTTTAAGGATTACACTGCAGGGAAGAATTAAAATAAATGTAAATGGACCAAATTTATTACTTCAGGTTGTCAGATTAAATTAAAAATAATCCACCTGGTCATTGTTAATAAGAGATAACAGCAAAAATAATTTCACCAAAGGTGACACTAAAACGATGGGAAAAGTATTTGTCAAGCGCATATTGACTGAAGGGAAATTGAAGTAGCTTGTGTTGATTTTAGGTAGTATAGTCTTCACTGGGTAGAGAAGGGATTTATACAGTGATAAACTACAGTGCTAAAATGATATCTAACTTGCAATTACATAGGCTAAAAATATTAGTATATAAAGCATATACTGAAAAAATTATAAGGACACACTCACAATTTGGTGGGCCATTTAAAAAACTTCCCAGTAATTATAAACCTAATAGACCAGTGGTTCTTGAGGATTTTAAACCACAAAGCTAACAATGCTGTAGCACTCATAATTAATCTGTCAAAAGAATAAACCATAATGGAAATTACTAGCTATTTAGAAATGATAATTAAAATGGTAACATATTGAATCGTCTGGGATTCAAGTTAAATATTTTTAATACAACTTTATGGTTTTGTCCAGCTCAAGAAGTTATAAAAATATTATTAGAATGTACAGGTGGTAGAAGAAAGTAAACAATGAAGAATGGAAATTAATCAAATGGAAAACAGTGACATTTCAGAAAAACCTAAAATTGGTAATTTAGGTCAAATCACGTCAGATCAGAAAAAGGGAGATGGTATCAATAAACAGTTTTAGAATGAAATGAAGAACAGCAAACATTAAAAAGATCAAAAACAATTCCATGAACATTATTTTATGCTAACATTTGGAATTGGTCAAATTTCTAGAAAATATAACTTGCCAATTTTTTCTCAAGAGAGAAAATTTTGAATAACCTTTAACCAGTAAAAATTTTAATTGATTTTATTTATTAAAAATTTTTTTTAATTCGTTTTAGAAACTATATCCATAAAACTGGCAAAGGCCTTCCTCCCAAACAACCATGACAATAATGATAGCAACAGCCGCAGAACTCAAACAGAGCATAAAAGAACTTAAAACTCATCACCAGCTGATTTCTATTAATCATTTAAGTGCCATGTAATCCTGATAATTTAGAAAGCTTTTTCAGATTATAAAAAGGAAAACATGTTCTACAATTCACATTATGAACAGAATATAATCTTCATAGGGAAACTAGACAAATCCAAGTGCAAGAAAGGAGGATGATTTAATTTAAAGTAAAATGGCAACCCACTCCAGTATTCTTGCCTGGAGAATCCTGTGGACAGAAGAGCCTGGAGGGCCGCTGTCCACAGGGTCGCACAGAGTCGGACACGACTGAAGCGACTTAGCATGCATGCACTGGAGAAAGAAATGGCAACCCACTCCAGTATTCTTGCCTGGAGAATCCCAGGGACAGAGGAGCCTGGTGGGCTGCAGTCTGTCGGGTCGCACAGAGTCGGACACGACTGAAACGACTTAGCATCAGCAGCATACTCATGTAAATCCAGTATGAAATAGCAATGGATAGTATCCAGAATGATACAAAGATGGTTAACAGTAGGCTAAGATATTTGTGGAAATTAACAAAGAAAAAAAAATCAGTAGACCTATAAAGAAAACTATTTGCTAAAGTTCAGTATAACTTATGATAAAGAATATTAGCATATTTGAAATAGTAATTTCTTTAACCTTATAAGATTGTGCATGGTACTGCACTTAATGGTGAAATGATGAGGCATTCTCTTTGATGTTAGGGATATTGTAAGGATGTCAACTTCTACTCAGGAAAGAGACAAGTATGCTGTTTCTAATCAACATTAACTGGAGGTCTTAAGTTAGTGCAATAAAACAATACAAACAAAAGATAAAAGAAGAAACAAAACTGAAATTATTTGCAGATGTTCTGACTGCTTGTACAGAAAAAACAATGTACGAATTAGTTTGTAGAACAAGTAAGAAAATTCTGCAGTTGCTAGGTATAAGATCAATATATAAAAATCTGTTAGTGTAATTTGGAAAAAAATTTTATTTGTAGCTTTTAACAAAAATTTGAGCTACTTAGAAATTTAATAACTGTACGTGACCTTAGTGTCAAAAATTATTGCAGTTGATGAAAAAGTACATGTTGCATGATTTGTTACATTTATGTGATGGGAAACTTAGTATCATAATAATGTCATCCCTCTTCATACTAATAGATAACCCAGTCAAAATAGAGACTGTGAATGTGTGTGTATATGAGCATGTGTGTTTAGTTGGACAAATCAGTTTTTGAAAAAGAGTAAGAAAGTGGGGACTTACCTTAACCTGATGTTAAGACATTGCTTCCATATGTCTCTTTGACTGTAAAATCGGGCAATAATAGTAATAGACCAAGGGACATATGGAAGTAATGGAGACCTTATAAATAGATATATAGTTATATAGAAACTTGAGAGTGTGGATATTACCAGGGAAGTCTCTGGAGGGAATAATGGACTTGAATGTCCATGTGGAAAATAATGCAAGATTCTTATTTCACACCATGCATAAAAATAAAGTACAGGCAGAATACAGATCTAAATGTGAAAAGCCAGTGTTTAAAGTTTTATTCAAAAATATAAAACAACAAGTTAACATCAGTGTAGAAAGAATTTTAAAAATGTAGAGAGAACACAAGCCAAGTAGTAGAGAAAGCACAAGCCAAATAGGAAAAGATTGATATATCTGGTTATATTAAAGTTAAAGCTTCTATGACCTAAGACACCATAAGCATTGTAAAAATTTAACTATAAGACACATTGTGCATATAATTGACAGATACTTAGTGGATAGAATTTATAGAGAAACTTCACAAATAAGAAGGCAAAACAGCTCATTTGAAAAATGGCAAAGGTAGTATTTATAGAAAATTACTTCTTATATGTGCAAGGAGCCATGTACAAGACAATTTAATGTCTATGAATAGGAGAATGAGTAAATAAGCTGTAGTAGGCTATATGGGCTTCCCTGGTGGTTCAGACGGTAAAGAATCCACCTGCAATGCAGGAGACCCAGATTCAATCCCTGGGTCAAGAAAATCCCCTGGAGAAGGAAATGGCAACCCACTACAGTATTCTTGCCTTGGAATCCAGTGGACAAAGGACCCTGGCGGGCTGCAGTCCATGATGTTTCAAAGAGTCAAACATGGCTTAGCGACTAAGCATGCACATATTATGTATTAAAATACTAAACAGGGATCTTAAGTTCTACTAGACTGCTTAGTCTTCAGAGAAAAGTGTCTTTGCTGTGCTGTCTCCCTTTTATTCAAATTGAATTTTAGAGTTTTCTCATTCATTTATTTACTTAAGAGTAGCTTTTTGAATACAGGTAACATTTCCTTTTTCATATTTAGTGGTGTATAATATAGGTACTTTTTTTCCCCTCCCCCCTCAGAATTTAAACAAGCAAGCATATGATTTGGCAAAGGCTTTACTGAAGAGGACAGCTCAAGCTATTGAACCATATATTACGAATGTAAGTCTTCTTTGTCCAGTTGGTTGTCAGAAAGATTAGCCAAAATTTTAAAGACTGCTCGAAGCAGAATTTTGGCAAGTAGTACATACTTTAAGATTTTTATTGTTTTAATCATTAAGTGTATTTTCTTTCTCCTTCTTATTTAAAATTATTATTGGTTAATATTTTCTTGATTACCTCTATCTTTTGTTCATTTCCTTCTTTCAAATTGCGTAGTAACTAAAACAGTTTTTATTTTGGTTAGCAAACTATACTGTTTTTATTGTTGGAAATTGAGTTAAATGTAATTAGATAAATCATATGGAACTTTTCATTATTCAGAGAAGTTGCTTACAGCTTTTTGGAAATTAAATTGATTTGTACAAGAAGAAGATATGAACTAATATCAAGACATAAAAATTGAAGGCAAGTATGAATGACAGCAATGTGGTGAAAGTTGCCTATCTTACTCTCCTTGGGATAGATTCCATATAAATCTACCTCTTCTGAGAACGGGAAAGAATTGCAGTGAAAAAGCCCTTTCATTATCATCTCAGGTCTACTTATTTAAGATTGACCATCTTCTCTTTGTTTTCAGGAGAAATGTATTCTGTCTGCTAGGTTCACTGATAGAAGCTTGTTGAGGTTTCATTTTACCCTCACAGTTGTGGTGAGCTGCACAACTCTGGGTGGCACCATTCACGTTGTATTCCATGTGAATTTGTTCCATCCAGTGGAACAAATCCAGAACACAGTCTTGATGTTGGCCTCTGGAATTGTGTAGCAGGTCTGTCTCCACCCTGCTTTCCACTTTTATCCACATCTGAAAATGTAAAGGATGTAAATCTGTCATCTTGGAAAAATTTAAGAAGGAAAGCCTTTTGTAATTATGTATTTAATTTTCCAGAAGTTTATTGAAGGAGATTTTTTCTTGAAGTATACAAAATTTAATTTGGTATATAAAAATGTATCATGGAAATGGAACAATACCTTGGTAAATTCCAGTCTTTGTTGCTGGCTTATTTCTTAAATAATTATAAGCATGTGATGATTTGGAAAAATGTATTTGATTTATAAAGAAACTGTTTTGGAGAGTGAACTTTCAGAAACTGGAGACTTGAATTATGTAATCTGCCTTAAAAGCTCCCAATAAGATTTCCAGGGAATTCTAAATATTGATTTCTGCAAGTTTTGTGAGTGTTGTGTATTGGCTGGAGTAAATTGCTTAGATTGAGTGGATTGAGTTCTTTTTGTATGACATGATGGCACTTGAAATCTGTAGAGCCACATTTAAACATTCTGTTATTTAGTACCCCTTCCCTTTTCCTTTGCTTCAAGTGCCTGTGAATGATTGTCTCCATGGATATTAGGTATATTAGGTGAGCTCCTCCTGGTGGTCATTTATTTAAGCTGATACTGCCAAGCCAGTTTTTTTAGGGGAACACTTAATTTTTCTGATGCCTTTTTCTGGTACAAAAATAAGAAAATAACACTGTACTATGTTGGTATGCTTTGTAGGATTGGGAAAATAAATGTTTGATTGGGTAATAAAGATTTGGAATAGAATGAGGTGATTAGGTTCATTATACTGTTCTCTCAACATCTGTGTATGTCTGAAAATATTTATGATAAAAGCTAAAAGAAAGATAAAAACACTTCTAGTAATCCCATATATATCAAGGTAAAAACATTTCCCTGTCACTTACACCTTATGTCTCCTGCTCTTAGTTCTTGCTACAGATATAGACAGCCACTCCATACTCTATTATGTCTTTATCAGAAGCTGGGGATGGGGACAGGAGATACAGGATGAGTAGAATGGTCTGAGCACACCTTCAGTTACATATTTATTCCAAGTATTCTGTCATCATTTTCTTCTCTCTCCCTGTTGTCCTTTTTTTCTTGTTCCCCTGCTTTATTTGATAGTTAGCTAAAAAGTCATTAAAAATTGCTTTTTTTTCCTTCTCCTGTTCTCCCTTCTAAATCGACTTAACTTTTCTACTGCAAATCTATACAGTTACATGTAAAATACTTTCTGGTGAGTTTAATTGTCTTGTGGGGTTTTAGTACAGTGTGAAACTCATTCAGTCTTTTTGGATTTGTACATGTAAAGCCATTATTCATTTATCTTCCTAGTAGAAAACTAACAAGCAAAAATAGAGGTAGGCTATCAAGGTAATATAACCCTGCTTCTATCTCTTTTTTACTTGAGTATTTTTTCACTCTCATGCATGTGGACACATTCAAGTTTGTTTTTTATAGATAGTGATGTTTTTATATGTAGAACTTAAGAAGTCATGTTGGACGAGTTATTTTTTTAAAATAGAATTTGTAATTTGACAACTCACAAAACTAAAAAGTACATATATGTATTAAAAAGGTACAACAGTATCAAAAACACAAAGTACATAGTGACAGTTCAACAAATTCCCTATATGGATCACTTCTTGGTAGTGTTATTTTTTTACCAGATCTTTTTAATCACAGCTTTTAGGGGATGACACAAAATTATTTTGTTGCTTTGAAAAAATGTGTTGTTTATCTTGATATAGTTAAAATTTGGTTAAATTGCTTAATCTCACTTAGTGTCAGTTATTTTGTAATTAAAGTTGATCATCTAAATTTAAGGTAGAATTTCTTACCAGGGTTTAACTTATTCCTCCTACTTGTTTCATCAGGAGGCAGTTGTTATTTAATGTTACATGAAAATTAGCATTTGTAATGGAAGGACTCATGTTTTTTAGAGGGAGATACTTTACCCAAATCTGTATTTGCTGCTTCCTCTGAAGTGTACACCTTCAGGAAGTTGTTTTACTTATAATTGTATCATGGTACCTGTTATACATCATTCATTCATTTAAACTGAATAGATTTTGTATACCTCTGTGTCAGGCACTGTACTAGGCTCTTGTTATACAGTGAAGACTGATTTGGAGATATGTGGAGATTTTAAGTGTCAAATAAATGTTTTTGATGAAATTTGTAAGGAGTTAAACCAGGCAGTGTTTTTTCCCCCCTTCCATTTTCAAATGAGCTTTTCCAGACTGATAGAAGTTTTCTGCAAACTGATGATTTGAGCACCAAGGTGGCCAGATTGGAAAGAATTATCTTTTGTTAAGGAAAGCTAGATTTATTTTTAAACAGGAGAAAGTTTTTGAATGGCAAAAAAAAGCCATTGTATCTTCAACTTGAATGAGAATTTAACCTTTGATGTCTTGAAATTCTTTTCACACAAAATTGATGAACATTACAGACAAACAACTTATTTTTAAAACCAATAAATAATAGTAGAATAGAATTTTTTATTTTCTTCCCTCATGGTTAGGTAGTTTGTACAGGTTCATAAGTCCAAAAAACTTCATTTAAAAACAACCCAAGAACTAAAGGCCAGCAGAGAAGACGTTGAAATGTGAAATCCTTGACTGTACTTTCCAGATAGAAAACCTAATTAAGCCAAGTTGTATGTTAATTGTCACAGAAAGAAGAGATCAGAGCAGCTTGTATGATGTAGAGAATCCTTAATACCATTTTCAAGGAGATACTATGTAGGATATTCTGTGGGTTAATTTTTTCACATATTTGGAAGACTTTAAATAGATAGGAACTTGATCATTATGCCGTGTATTTTTTACCATTTTCAGTAGTAATGTGATAAATGTTTTGAGTGTAGAAGCTTGTGCTGGCTGCTTATAGAAGAAAATCACATTTGATTTTCTTTTGTTTGTGTGTGCTTTTAATTGGACTTTAAGTAGTGCTGTAAACCTTTGTGTGTGTGTGTTTATGTATATACACATTGTTTATCAGAATATAAAAGAAGATAGAAAGTATTAGATGTTGTTTTGCATTGTAAATATACAATTACATATTTTAAAAGTGGCGTTGGCTCCTACTGTGAAGGTGAAGGCTTTGTCTTCCGTGCTGTTCTCCCCCATACTGCTGTGGTGAACAAAATGTGACCCCTTGCCCTTAAGAAATTTATCTAGTAGAGAAACTAAGACATGTATACAAACAACTGTGATACAGAGTAAAATATGGTAAGTACCATAATGGGGAATAAAATGTGTTTGGTAGGTAGGCTGTTTATTGATATGTTAATTGATAAATCAATAGAAATTTCTTGTCTTTTACTATGTATCAGGCGAATTCCATGTTTTATCTTTTTTGGTAACCTCTGGTGCTTTCCTACCTTCTATTAGAAAACATTTTGATATGCCTGTTTTGACTTTGTATAGCATATTAATGAATTTAATGGAATAAAAAAATTTCAGAAAACTCACTTTATCTATGGTACTTCTATTAATGATACTTTTTTTTCTCAAAAGTTTTTTAATCAGGTTCTGATGCTTGGGAAAACATCTATCAGCGATTTATCAGAGCATGTCTTTGACTTAATTTTGGAGCTCTATAATATTGATAGTCATTTGCTGCTCTCAGTTTTACCCCAGCTTGAATTTAAATTGAAGGTAACTATTCTAAAAACATGGTTTTATCAACTAGATTAGCAAAAACCATTATTTGTGGCTTTTTAATCCTTATAGTGCTTTTAACTGAATGTTTTTAAGTGTGATGGTGTATTACTGTTACTTATTTACATGTTTGTGCCTTGCCTGTTTGTGTATTGCTGGTGACTGGCATGGTGCCTAGCAGATTGAATCTGCTTATAATTAATGATTAGCAGGATGAATGTTTTCCAGGTGATGTTTTCTGGGTTGTGACTAACTTTTGAGGTCATAGCTACACATCAAACTTTCGTTTCTAAGGCATAGTTTATAGTGGTTTCCCAGACCCTTTGATTGTGCCATAAAAATGGTTTAGAGGCTGTTATCCACATAGGGTGAAATATTTTCGCTTTATGAGTGTTATCTTTGCTTGCTTAGCCTGTATCGAAAGCGCTTTTGTTTTTCAGATCACTTTCTAGAATCTATTAGTAATGCTCTTATTACCTTGGCATTAAATTATGCCGTCAAATTGAGTTTCATTTGCAGGTTTGGGGCATATTTTTCTTTTTCAGATTGTTACATAAAGATTAAATAAATCTGGTTATAATTAATACTCTTTGATGAACCGCACTGTACCACCCAGAAAAGTTGTTAAATGATTTATGTGTTGTGTTTCTTGTTTCTAAAACTTTGAATTTGTCTCTTTGAAAGCTACAAAATAATCTGTGTTGATAGTGTAATTACCCCCAAAATAGAGTGAATAATTATTCTCATTTTATTCTGGGTATCGTTTTGATGTATTTGCCAGCTGAGCCATTTGATTCACTGGCCTTCCTCTGCCCGCTCTTTTCATGTCACTAACAGTTTTGATGAGGCAGAAGGCAGTCATACCTTTAATTATTGGTTGGCTTGATTTCATCTAATAAAAATATTAAATACTATAAGAAATATAAGAATAAGAAATTAGCATTGCTGCCTCTAGCAAATTTAACATCTATTATGGGAGGAAGAGGAAAAATCCATATCTAATTAGAGGCCAGATATTATAAGTATCATAAAAGATACAAACAGCATACAATTAAAGCAAAGGGAACAGCATGCAGAAACAGGGAGAGGTAGGAAGGTGCTGAGTGAATTTGCAGAACACGAAGAATTACAGTTGTGTGGTTGTATAAAGTCAGTTTAAATCATCCCTGTCTCCCCATTAGAATCTTTACCTGTGGAGCCTTAACGAACAGACAGATGTCCAGGCATTAACCTAAATCAGAATTTCAGGCAGTGGAGTTCGGAGATGAGTTTTTGGTTAGCAGTTTTTATTTTTAAAAGCCTTACAGGTCATTCTAATGTTCAGTCAGGTTTGAAATATCCTTTTTTGGAGGAATAGCGAAGGAATAATAAATCCAGATCATATCATAGAGTCTTTAAATGCTTGGCTTTGGCATTGGTTTAAAATTTCAAAAGAAATCTGTACAGTGCTGTCTCAGTAACTTGACTGTTGGTGCTTTGTAACAGTCTCACGTTTTGTGTTCAAGTCTAGTATTGTGGCTGGCTCATCCATTTAAATGTTGTCATGTGTTAGAGGCACCAAGATCAGTAATGAAGCTTGAGTTCTTATCTGCAGAGTACCTGTGTTGTATATATAACAGAGACTTTAGTTTTCTTATCTGTGAGGCTTCATCACATTGTTGAACTCCATTACGAATCTGCTGTATGTAGATGAATTGACTCTCCTATTGGGAGATTTAGTGCATATTCATTTCTACAAAGGGCTTAAACAGTCATACATAATTCTCTCTTTACTGTAGGCTTGGCCTCTGTCAATGTCTTTTCTTCTTTTTTTTTTCAATGTCTATTCTTAAAAACCACAGATAGTTTTTCAAGGGTCCCAAGTTGGTTTGATGTGAATTAGTTTTTTTTATTTTGAATGGAGACAAGCCTCAATTGTAGGCCAGGTCATTAAGTTTTAATCAAAGTTTTAACTTTTGGGATGAATTTTCATGTAGAGGAATATTCCTTTAATGTAATTTGAGATGATTAGAGCATTGAAGATAGCATTTAATTTTGTGAAAAATATATTGAACATTTTTTATGTATAATTCACCTGAAATTCATAGAAAGTTTTCAAGGTTTTTTAAGGGAAATCATGGGAAAAATTATTCTGAGTATATCTACCTCATGGTTTTAAAGCTGTGGTTGTGTTTTGTTTTAGAGCAATGATAATGAGGAACGTCTTCAAGTTGTTAAACTACTGGCAAAAATGTTTGGGGCAAAGGATTCAGAATTGGCGTCTCAAAACAAACCACTTTGGCAGTGTTACTTGGGCAGGTATATGATTTTGGTGTCCTGTTTTAAAGTAATATGTGTTTATATCTACTTATTAATTTAAAACAGCATCCACATTTAGGATTTTTTCATAAATGAAGTATTTTATATTTTGAAATTTTTGATGCTGATAGTGATTGACCATATTTACAAATTCCCCTTCTTTGTCTTCAGTAATTTTTTTTTTAGTAATTTTTAAAAGATGATATATTTAAAAAGCTATCTTACAAAGTATTATAATCATGAAATTGAAGTATTATTACATAGCAGTATATGTATTATTACATAGCAGTGATTCATTCCAACTGCAAATACATCATTGTGTATATTGTATATATATATAACAAAAATTATATTTAGTTAGATTATTTAGAGATTTGTAAGGATAAGAGTATCCATAGAATGGGTAAATAAATGATTATGTATGTTTCCCCTAATAACCTCCTTTCTACATTTCTTATGATAATGAAGAATTGATAATCTGGGCTTTGTTGTATGCTTTTAATGATCCACAAACCTTCTGAAATTGGTTGCAAAGTTTGAATGTGTTTGTGTAACTTTTCTGTGTGAGAAATTTATTACTTTTCTAAAGATTTCCCTGATCTTGAATTTATTAAAACCACTTTTCACTGTCCTGGCTGAAACCTACTTTGACCTTGAGGATAGAGGAGGATTTCCCCCTCCCTCTTTTTTATTATGCTTATAACAAATAATGCAGTTAAGTCATAAATAAACAAGTAAATAAGATTGAATCTTATTCTATTTTCTTTGTATTGAAATATTTGCATTGTTACTGCTACTTTTCTTTCTATTTCACTACCAGAGCCTTCAGTGATTATAATACATTTAATCTCTTCTGGAGTTGTTTTTTCTAATTTGTTAATGAAGAGATAAGCCTTTATACATTAAGCCCTAAATTTTTACTCTGATTTCTTATTTCATATGTAGCTTAATAATAATATTTAACAAGGTGTGTTAAACTGATAAATCTTAGCCCATTGTCATTTTGAATTTGATTTCTAGACTTTTTCACCTTAAATACAGTGAGCAAGAGGGCACAATATTTTATGTTTAATTAAATCATGCAACTACTAATAATGTCAAAATGTATTTTATTTGACATGTTAAAAACAAAAAAGTATAATTTTACATAAAGACATTTAATATATCTTTAAATCAGGACTTGGATTCACCAGACCATTGTAGGATTTTCAGAGAAAAAATTCTACTTTAAATTTGTTACCTTTTTATTACATTGTAGTTTTTCCTTTTACTATTAATGGCATAAGCAATCATATTATTGCCCATTTTAAAGAGCTAGAGTATTTATTTAAAGATGTCTTTTAATGGTGATATGGTACATGTTTAGTTGAGAATGGTATGGTACTTTGAGTACCATACCATTGAGTACTTTGATTCACTCAGGAAACCATGTGAGAATAGACTGGTTTTATGTAGCTTTTTGAGTACTTCCTGAAGCAGTTTTCCTCCCAGTATTAAGCTTTGATGAGTAATTTGTGCCCATTCAGTAGACTGCTGTTTATCTTGTTGTTGCTAATCTTTGTCTCTTACAGTATTAGCTGGTATGAGATTGGGAAACGTTTTGATCTTTGAGAATTAAGACATGCGAAAATGTTGAGTGGAAAATCTTCTTGTTACTCAATATTTTTTTTTTAATCTCTGTTTTGTACTTCATAATGAACTTAGGTAAATTATAGGCTTTGAACATTGGTGGTTTAGAGATAACTAGACACCATATGTTTCCTGATGGAGGAACACGATACTGTTATCAAGTAGTCTTGCTTTAAAAAAAAAAGAACCTGAATATGATCAAATCTGTAGACCTGATTACTAATTTGCAGGATTTAGGAGAGAGGGGAACCTGGTAGTTGACATCAGAATGATAAGATTAGCAAAATCTAAACTGTGAAAAACACTGGGCACATGAACACAAAACAGTTGGTTCACCAGGTTCTAAGGGAAGAGAAAAAGAGAGGGGAAATGTGAAAGTTAAAGATAGTTAAATAACACATCGGCCAAAAAGTTTTAACTTTCCAGAGATGCATACTGAGATACCTACATTTTTATGTATAAGTTTGATTTGATATTAATGTAAATAATCATGATGGTTAACTATAATAGACAGAAGTAATTATTGGCACAATTTTAAAGTCATAAAATAATACAGGGTTTAGTACAAGATCTGTGAAACATTTGTGAATGTTCTATATTTAAGAAAGAATAATTTGAGGAAGAGTTTTCATTTCAGTATGGGATTTAATAATGTATCCATGAACTATGTATATACTTAGCACTTGTATAAGCATGTATATTTTAAAGTAAAATATTTATAGGAAAAATTTTGTCATTCCAGTTCTTATTTTTGAGCCAAATGTGTATTGTTTAAATATGCTCCTTAAAAGTACATAGTTCTCACAGGAGATTGACCTAGTTTAATATAAAAGTTCCATAGCATTTTTACATATATAGTATACAAATCTTTGTTAAAATATTCTGGTTGTGCTTTGAATTATGCTGTATAAATTATTTTTTCTTTTAATTAGAGAAATAAATGTAAATCAAGTACAGATTGAACATGTCTGTTTCTCTTATACTAAAGATTACTCTGTGCTTTTGTATTTTTTCAGGTTTAATGATATCCATGTACCAATCCGCCTGGAATGTGTGAAATTTGCTAGCCATTGTCTCATGAACCATCCTGATTTAGCAAAGGACTTAACAGGTACTGTATACCCAAAATGGCAAATATTCCTTGGTGCTCTTTGGGGAAAAAAAAAAAAAAGATAGGCTTTATATATAGGACAAAAACCTTCTGTTTTGTACTTTTTTTGTGATGTTAGTGGGTGAAGTCTTCAAATTTACGATCATGGTAGTTACTCTCTGAAGCTAGAATTTTGCCTCCTAGTACATAGGCTACAGTCATGTACATAAAAAGTAGTGTTATCAGAGGCAGTGTTGGTTTCTTAATTTAAGAACAATTCTGAAAGTATTTCAGGCATTTGGATTTGAATAGGTCTTGACTTTGAATACATTATGAGACTTCAGTGGTCTTTAATATTTTGAAAACTTATGTGAGAGTCATTAATTTATAAACTAATCATGCTTAATGGAGATAACTTTCCTGAAATGTGTAAATTCATAAGGTATTTCAGTTTTTATAGTAATGTGAATATTATGTATCTGACTGATGCCACTCTTAAGTTTTTTAAAATTATGAAATATTTCAGAAAATATAGATGAATATAGTAGCCACTGTCTTCCTCAGAAATGTTAGCATTTTTCTGTATTAGTTTAGGAGATTAAAAGAGAAAAAGAAAATACATTGTAGATACAGTTGAAATGCTTTTCACAAGGGATTCTTTTTCCTACTTAGAGTAACTTCTCTATTAAATTTGATCTACAACCTGTTCATGTTTTTCTATCTATGTTACATGTGTACCTGTCTATAAATTATATGTAGTATTCTAAAAGTGATTTAAAATTTTTATTGAAAATATATATTGAATTTGACATAGTTCAATTTATTCCTGTGATCTTATTTTGTATTTTCTGTTTTACATGCCTATTCTTTGCTTCTCTTATTTCTATTTTTCCTCTCATCTGCTCAGTGTATTTTCTTCTCATTTTTCTGTTTTTATCCACATGGGCCTGGAAGTTACATTCTCCTTCATGTTTTCACTGCATAGCTGACTAATTAAGTCTAAAGTTAATCAGAATACTAGCTTTCTGAGCAATCGAGGACCCTTGAATACTTTAACTCTGAGCAGTCTCTTCCCCAACTTTCATATTATTGCTTATTATTATTGGGTTGGCCTTCAGGTTTTTAACTTAAAAATAAAAGACACACTGCATTTTTACCAAAAACTTTATTAAACTTCATATTCACTGTGAACTTTATTAAACTTCATATTGACTGTTTTGTTTTCCTACCTACTACCATTTTTCAGGCAACTTCGTAATTTGATCTTCTCAAAACTTTTTTTATCTTTTTGAGCAAAGAACTGTTTCAGGTGCCTTTTACAGCCTTCCACAGAATTGAAATTTTTTTCTATTAGGAGAATTTTGTAAAGACTGAAATAAATGGAAAACCAAAGGTGCAATGTCTGGTGAATAATGCAAGGAATCAGAACTTCCCAGCCAATCTGTAACCGTTTTTGCCTGGTCATCAAGGAAACATGCAGTCTTGCATTATCCTGATGGGAGATTGTGTTTTCTGCTGGCTGATTCCAGATGCTTTTTGTTGAGTGCTGCTTTCAGTTGGTTTAATTGGGACCAGTACCTGTTGGAATCAATTATTTGGTTTTCTGGAAGGCGCTTATAATAAAGGACTCCCTTCCAGTTCCACCATATACACAGCATCTCCTTTGGATGAAGACTGGCCTTTGGTGTCTTGTTCCACAATTTCTTCTGTTCTATATTATTGTATAGTATCCACTTTTCATTGCCTATCACACATACTGTCTTTCTCACTGTTTGAAATAGTTCCATTTGGTAGAGAATGCTCAAGGTGGAGGAGATTAGGACCTGGGCATTGGTTTTATGAGCTTTTTACATGATATTTGTTAACTGTTCATTTATTGAGTAGTATATCCATTCACAATCATAAGCCCTGTTTGCTGTTACTTCAGATCTGAACAACAAAATTATACCTTACTAGTCTTCTAATTAAAAAGCTGAATAATAATTTTTGTTCACCTGTGGTGAAAGTGAAAATGAAGGTACTCAGTCGTGTCCGATTCTTTGCAACCCCATGGACTATAGCCTGCCAGGCTCCTCCATCCATGGGATTCTCCAGGCAAGAATACTGGAATGGATTGTCATTTCCTTCTCCAGGGGATCTTCCCGACCCAGGGATCGAACCTGGGTCTCCCGCATTGTAGGCAGACTCTTTACTGTCTGAGTTACCAGGGAATATATTCACTTGTACCTCTTCTTTAAACCTAATATATCATTACTGAAGATTGTTCATTTTTCTTTCAGTTTTCTCAGTGCCAGATCTGAACTCCCATGTTTTTTGCTTTAATATTCTCCTCCAGTCTCACATAATTGTTTAATGTTTCATTTCTTCTGTCATCCCTTTGGTCTTTCTTTTAGTTCAGTTAAGTGGAATGGTCTTATGCTCTTTGCTGTAATCCTATTTCTTTGCTGCCATTATCTTAATTTAATCTTTCAATAACCTCACTAAGGGTTTGCCTAGTTAAGGGAGATAGAAACTTGAATTCTCTATAGTCTTTTCCCAGCAGAACCACTTGACTTAACTATTTAAACCATTAAAAAAAAAAATCAAAGTGAAATATTTAACATTGATATATTTCTTGATTCATTTATGTGGCTTGTTGAATTAATGAGCCTAGGAACTGCTAAGACATCCACCCTGCCCCATAGATGGGGAGGGGATTTACTACTCAGTTGCATGTAAGCTACTGTATTTTGACTGAAGGAGTAACCTTCCTTCCTTCTTCCTTCTCTTTCTTCCTTTCTGTCTCTCCTGCTACTAATGTTTTTGAAACATTAAGCTTTCTACTTAGGTTTTGTTTTTGTTGTGGTTTACTTTCAAAGGTCTTATGCAATCTTTTAAGACATTTTAATTGTCAAGGTTCCATTTTAATCATAAAATTTTATCTTTCAGAGTATCTTAAAGTGAGGTCACATGACCCTGAGGAAGCTATTAGGCATGATGTTATTGTGTCTATAGTTACAGCTGCTAAAAAAGATATTCTTCTGGTCAATGATCACTTACTTAATTTTGTGAGAGAGAGAACATTAGATAAACGGGTAAGTAGGAATAATAATTAGTAGTAGGTTTATATTTTGAATACTCGAAGTTTTAATAGAGTTTCACTTGCAAATATTGAGATTTAAATGAAATTAGCTCTTTTTTGGGGGGGCATTTTAATATCTAAAATAATGTTTATAAGGTTTTACATTTTGTTACATTAAGTTTTGTTCATATTATTTGTTCATCCTCAAATGGGACAGGTCTAAGTGGTAGATTAGTGAGATATTTAACCCGTACACTAATCTTAATAAATGACTTTGTAAAGCCCTCGGACACAACTTCTCTTTTTCCTTTCATACGGGTATCAATTCATAGTCCTCTAGCTGATTGTATTATAATTTCTATGGAATAGAAAATAAAAGATGTTTTCAACGTGGCAAAGCTAACCGGAGCAGAGCAGCATGCTTCTTGCCCACCTTCCCTGACCCCAGACCTTCCTCCTTGAGCACCACATAGCTCCCCTCACTAGTCAGCGGCTTCTGAACAGGGGACTGTGTCTTGTTATGTTTGTGTTCCTTGTTGCCTGGGATGTATTCGGTGCTTAGTGTTTCACTGAATATTCATTCTCCCCTCCTCCCCATTGCCTTTCCTTCATGGCATGGATTTTATAGACTTAGACTAAAGAGTGATTTTGATGAAAGATGAAAATCTTTTATGTATTTAGGGGTTAATTAGCAAAGAAAGCAGGAGGCTTGTTGGTAGCTATGAATAACTTTAGCCAGGCAAATACTTTACAACATTTTGACAGTCACTTACAGGTTGATTATGCTCTCTTCATCATTTGATTCTCTCTTTGATCATGCTGGTTGTGGGTGGAGAATAGATGGACAGGAGTTGCATGGCTTTCTTGTGAAATCTGTAGGTATTCAGAGCAACTTATTTTAACTGATAAGTTTTAGACTTGTCTTTACTGAATATACCAGTAGGGTACTAAACAATGAAAAGGCCAAAAGTTGTGAAGGAAGAAAAACAGATTTGCATCATGCTAGGGTGACAGCCTTCTGAGTGTTGTTTAAGTAATCTTTTTCATGGTCAGAGTTTGTGTGTTGTTGGGATCATGCTTCACGTGTGTTTGATCATTGTGTTTGTTATAGGACTGCTTGGGTCATTCTGTATATATTGAATACCAAAAAGTTGTTAAATGTATTTACAGTATTGGTGGTATTAGAATATGCTCTCTATCTTTAAATTCTCCCTAAAACACCAGTTTCAGGAACTAGAGGTAAGATAGGGAATTGATATACAGTTTTTACAAGTGTATTGAATTTTGAATAAAGCTTTTGAAGTCTTTGATTTCAGTGTGTATGCAAAGGATGGATGAAATAAGGACTATTGTTTACTGTAATTAAAAGAGAAACCAAAAGAAAAATGTTGCTATGACTGCAAAGGAAATATGAATAGTCTTTGAAGATTTGTGAAGTTCTAAATATTACTAACATCCTACTGATTATAGTGCTGTAAAATTTAAGGTTAATCTCATACTGAGGTAATTAATGTTAGATATATAGCAGATATGTACTCGTTTAAAAAAATAGTTGAATACATTATTCTGACACCTGAATGTCTTTCCCAGGTACACAAAATGAACCACTAATGTGTCTTTACATTCAGCATCTGATAAAGCCACTATTCTATGTACCTTTATAAGTATGTTTAATATAGACCATAATTTGGAAAAATTCTATAAGGAATAGCGCACACTTTATGCACTCAACTGTCTTTGCCTTTTAAAAGTTGGTAACATGTTTTCCCTCACTAATTCTAAGTGACATTAAGTAGATTGTGATTGAAATTTGTTTTTAGAAGTTGTTAAGGGTCTAAGATATCAAAAGTGAAATCGCTCAGTCATATCCGACTCTTTGCAACCCCATGGATTGCAGCCTAAGAGGCTCCACTGTCCATGGGATTTTTTCCAGGCAAGAATGCTGGAGTGGGTTGCCATTTCCTTCTCCAGGAGATACCAAAGCATTAAAATTATTTATATATTAATAGATGTCTATGCTTGATATAGTAAATATTAAAATGATAGTTGTATTTTTTCAAAGTTATTACAAATTAACATCTAGTAAGGTATGATTAAAATATATTGTGTAAAGTAAAAAAGGGGGTAACTAAACTTGAAGGAATTAATATAAGGAGGCATTTTTGAATTATAAAAAAAATGTTTTTATTTTAAGTGGAGAGTACGCAAAGAAGCCATGATGGGACTTGCCCAGATTTATAAGAAATATGCTTTACAATCAGCAGCTGGGAAAGATGCTGCAAAACAGATTTCATGGATCAAAGACAAATTGCTCCATATATATTATCAAAATAGTATTGATGATAGGTAAGTTAAAGAGACCATAAGTAAAATGTTTGGTGCTTTTTGGTATTATATAACTGTTGTTGAGCTGTTGTTTTAGGTGAAGTTTTGTTTGTAACTTTAAACTCCCTTTTCGGTTTTTACTGCAAGTTAAAAATTTTGAGTGACTAGTTGCTTTCCCACCAAAGCCATAAATGAAGTAGTGATGTACATATAACTTTAGGGATGGATACATCTTTTATGGTTATTTTCATATACTGTATTTTAACTGAGTAATATTTGAAAGTAGAAATGTATGCAATTATAATTTAAATTTTGTTTCATAGGTAATTGTATTATAAGGAGTCAGATTGATTTTTTTTTTTCAAATACAAGTCAAATATACACCTTTTGTATTTAGGCATTTTAAATAAAAAGAGTTCCTACCTAAGGCTAAAAAAATAACATAAATTTATATATAAAAACACATTATCTGAATATAGTCTTGTGTTTTTCTTTTCAAGTATATAAGATTAGATCTTGTATGGAACCTATCCATTCTATAGTTAGTAGACTTGTAGATCCTGCTTGTAGTCTGCATTGATTTGATGAATTTTTGGTGGGGTCCAAATGATCTTACCTGTAAGGATCAAAATAAGAAAATTAAGAACCAGTAGGACATCTTAGAATTTTAAGAGGTGTAGGAAGTAGAAACTGAGTGTTTTAGGTTGATACTAGCTAAGAAATTTCACAGTTACTATTTTTAAAAAATTGACATTTTTAAGCTTTTTGAGCATGTGACATTAATGCACAGAGATTTGCATTTTGATTTGGTAGCTTCCCTTTCCCCTGTTCTTTTTGTTCTTTTATCTAGGTCGTTTTTGATGATGATCACTGTGGAAACTCAGAAGACAAATATTTCCTTGTTAGTTTTAACTTAGATTAGAATTTGTCACTTGGAAAGTTCTAGTGTAGGTTTTTAGCCCTTAATTATTTAGCTAATGAAATTGAGCCCCTAGTGTATCACGTGCCCAAGGTCATGCAGAAGTAGCTATCTTTGCTAGGTATAGGAGTTTTTCTTGTATATCCAGCTAACATTTTTTTTGTGGGGTGGGGGAGGCTCTTGTTAAACCTTTTGATTTGTAAATCTCATCTCCACTCAGAAAGAAGAAGCTTTCTTATATGTATTTTTATATGTTTTGGAAATTTACATACATATGTAATACGTATATTTATAGAAATTAATAGAGTACTTTATGTTTTTTCATAGATTGCTTGTTGAACGGATCTTTGCTCAATACATGGTCCCCCACAATTTGGAAACAACAGAACGCATGAAATGCTTGTATTATTTGTATGCCACACTGGATTTAAATGCAGTGAAGTATGTTTCAAATGTCAAACTCTGTTCTTTCCATCTTTTGCAGTATACTGGATTTTACGGAAACGAAAACAACTGTATTTTTAATGTTGACAATTTATGTAATGTACATTGTTTAAATGGTCAGACGCAATAGAATACTTGGAAATTTTTTCAGAAAGTACTGCTACTAACATGAGATTAAAAAGGATTTTTGTAACTAATTAAAAAACAGCTGATTGATTGGGTAGCTTTTAGGATTTATTTTTTTCTGTTGTCTCAAGAAATATTGATGTATTCTTTGTTTTTTGCTTATATTCCTTAAGGCATTAGAAGGGTCCATATTGTGAAAGTAGTACTTTCTTATTTTTACCTGATACTGATTAGAATTATAGTGTAAACCAGTAGGATACATATTTTTGTGCTGCATAATCTCAACATGGTGTTATAGTTTGGCATAAAGGTAAGCAAAAATATATTTTTATGACCATGTTTCATTCAAAAAGTGCTTTTGAAGGCCTTTGTAAGGAATTGGCACTTTATATTTGGAAGAGGAATTGCTAATTGAATTGTACTGAGGCTTAGCAAATTGAGGCCTGGAGATTGATATGCTCTAGGTTTCAGAAAGTATAGATCCTTAGTATTCTAATAAATGGGTAACTTAACCCCCAGCTAATGGGGTTTACATATGAAGAAATTAGAAGTCTAGGGAGCTGTACCTAATTTTCATTCCTGTCACAGTGTAATGGGATTTTTCACTTCACTTCCCGCATGGAAATCGTTATAGGTCTGTTTATATCTTTCACAGAAATGTAGAGAAAAAGATTGTAGGAGGGAAAATGTACATTTCTTAATATTGACTGTATTTCAGGCACAGGAATGTGTGTTAATTCTGTCTGTTTCCTGCTGCAATTGGCAGAGTTGAGTAGGTTCAACAGGGACCTTATGACCCACAAAGCTTGTGAAATTTACCATCTGGCTTTTTATAGAAAAAACTTGGCAACTCCTAGCATAAGTGATATTTTTTCTGTTTTCCACGTGATAACCTGAATCCCACAGAGATCAGTTAACTTGCATAAAATTACACAACTAGTAAGAGACAAGGCCAGAATTTGAATTCAGTTCTACCTGGTTCCAAAACTCATTCTTTTTCCACTGCATATAGTAAAATGTGTTTCCACTGTATTTAATTGATTGTAAAATGTTAAATTTTCATATGCTAACATCTCTGAAATAGGAATGCATCCTTTTCTTCATGGTGCAGTTGATGGCCTTTTAGCATGGATGAGATATGATATATATATGTATATCCCTTTTGGAACAAACTATTTTAAGATACAACCAGTCTAGATGCCTTGACTCAGTTGAGCTGTCATTCATGAGTAGTAATGAATTAAAGGCACTTTAAAGCAAAAAGTGAGAGTTCACCACTCATAAATCCTACTTGAAAAAATTACTAAAGAATAAAAAAGGAAACTAAATCCAGAAGGAAGGAAAAGGATAGTTTTCTTAAACAAGTGTTGGGATCTATATTAAAAAGTAGATTAGCATCTAGGCTGACATTGAGTCAACCTACACCACTGCAACAGTTTGTGAGCTCATGAGAGAAGGGAAGGATACCCTTCTCCTTCCCTGGAAGGGGGCACACAGTCAGATAACAACATCTTAAGATGGCAGGTAGTGTTCTGATGTTCTTTCGTCATGTAAGAGTGAGGACAGATATGACATGTTGATTAATTAGACCAAGTTTACCTATTAAAAATTTAAGTCACCCCTAAAAGAATTTGAGTGTATAACTTCCAAACCCATAGGAGCAAACAACTAATGAAAACTTTAATACCAGAAATGGAAAATAAAATTAAAAAATTTGTGAATAGAATACAGAAAACATAAATGCCAATTCCAGAACTAAAATAATATACTGAAAATATATTTTGAGATACACTGAAAAATGATTTCATGGAAAAGCTGAATGTAAATTTCAATCTTTGGATCAGTTGATTTCTACAAAAATGGTTGGTGAGTGCATGAATACTTCTCTCTTTTAAGTTAAAATAAGTAAGGGGTGTGTATGTGTGTGTGTGTGTGTATAACATTTTTGAAATTATCTTTTAAATCAACTTTTTGTAAAGTTTCTCTACGTTCTATACACTAAAACATTTGTCAGGTATCTGCCCAATATGTCTTAGAGCTTATAGTTATGTTTTTACGATGCTTATGGTGTCTTAGCACATATAAAAGTTTTAATTTTAATATAACTAAATATATCAGTCTTTTTCTGTTTTGCTTGTGCTCTCTCTATATTTTAAAAATTCTTTTCTATGCTGAGGTTAATTTGTTGTTTTATATTTTTAAATAAAATTTTAAAGATTTGCTTTTCAGATTGAGATCTTTATTCTTCCTGTAATTTATTTTTATGTATGATGTGAAATAAGAATCTTACATTATTTTCTATATGGATATTCAAGTCCATTATTCCCTCTAATGACTTCCCTGTAATACCCACACTCTCAAGTTTCTATACAACTATGTTATCCATTTGTAAGTTCTCCATTAATTCAATATGTCCCTTTGTCTGTTACTTCCTGTTAATCAACTTTTTCGAATTAACTGTCCAACTATACACTTGATGGTTTTTAACATTTTATTACTTACTCTTTACATTTTGTCTGTGGTTACTTTCTCCAAAAGTCTTTACATTTACTGTCATGAAGTATTTTATGCACCCAAAGAAATCATGAGTTTTGAAGCATAGTAATAACTGTCTATGAATCTGCCACCCACCCTCTTTCATCCTCCTTCCTTTCAGAGGAAACCACTAACCTTAATTTTGTGTTTCTCATTTCCTTTTAAAGAATGGTTTTATTATACGTATGTATGTATCCTCTAATTATATATTTTTTGTTTTTGATCATTTTTGAACTTTATAAAAGTGGAGTGATTGTGGGTATAGTCTTCTGTGATTTTTTTTTCACACCAGTCTATTATGTTCCTAAACTTCATCCACTGTCTCTACATAGCTTATGGGTCATTCATTTTCACTGAGGTATTGAATTACTTTGTCATTATTCCACAGTTTTATTCTATCATCTTGACATTGCAGATCTGAATGCATGGAAAGAATGGACATTTGTGTTGTTTCCATTTTTTAATAATGCAAATAATGCTACTGTGAACCTTTTCCAGTTTAGTAAACATGCAAGAGTTTCTCTGAGGTATAGTTGTGAATGGTTCTCAGATTTGACTACATATTGGAATCATTTGGAAAGGTTTAAAAAACACTGACACATGAATCTCATCTTCAGTTTGTCATTTAATTTGTCTAGTTTGTAGTATGTGCATTGGGGTTTTTAGAAAAGCATTTCAGGGGATCCTAATGGGCAGACAAGGTTTAGGATCACTGGAGTTACAGCTATGAGTGGAACTGTTGAGGATGCACATTTCCAGCATTATAAACTAGTCAAATCATTTTCCAATATGATTATACTAATTCATACTCTTTGCCAGTGGTTTCTAAGTTTCTCCATCCTCTGTCAGGCATTTTATCTTTTGTGAATCTTTTGGGTATGAAATTTTGTCTCATTCTCTTTCCATCGTCCTGAATACTAATAATGTTGATGTTTTACTTAATGTTTCTGATTTTACCACAGTGCTCACCACTCTGTATTATAATGGCTGTCCTACTTCATTCATTTGTATTACCATTCTAGCCCAGAAAGTCATTTGAATTTGTGACTTCTAATTAGTTTGAATGGTATTTAAAATAGCTCCTGTGTAACAAGCAGGTTCCTGCTAAGAATTTATTTGGTAAGGATTTTTATTTATTGAAAGAGCCATATATTTTGTTATGTGATGGTCTTCTTTTGGGGGAGACAAAGTACCTTCTATATTTTAGACTTTTTGATACGTACCCAGTTTGGGGTAAGTCACTAAGTTAACTGAGTATCTTGATGATTGGAGAGGAGAATTGAGGCAGCTTGAGTACCCCCTGATCATGGTGTATATTTCCACCTCCCCCAGGTTTCCCAGAGCAGCTGTTATCGCCGAGAGTAAGTGGTAGTATCAGTGGTAGTGTCCTGGCGGTGATCTTATCCTTCATTGATCAAGCTCTCATCTAAACAGCTCTGTACTGCCAAGTCTGAGGGGTAGTTTGCCAGTTAGGAGCGGAAGACTGGAGGAGAGGTTCTTGTCAATGTTTGATAGGTTTCTGTGGCTCAGTGGCAGTTCTTTTTCTTTGAAATGACGCAAGCATGTAGTGCATTGGTATAAATGGGGCGGAGCCGCATGAGGGGATTAGCTGTCTACTTAAAATGTCACTTAATCAAAAAAAAAAGTTAACAAATGTAAGAGTATCCAGGCTCTAGTCAGATTTTTCACTTTTATTTAGTGACAGAGCTGGAATTCAGACTAATATTGAATGAATGGATATTTGTCTTCCTAGTATAGTAATACTGCTTCCACTAGTACAATTTTTTTTTTCCTTAAGTGCTGTTTAGAAAGGCAAAACACAAGGACACATTGTCTTTGCTGCTTAATATAATTTGATTAAAATGCTTGAGGGGGTGCCCTTCCTGATTGTTACAGTACAAATTCTTAGTATGTAATGGTCACTTTTTGACTTAAGTTGCAACCGTAATAGTTTATAATAAGCTTTAGAATTACTTAAGATTTCATCTTTAAATTAATAAATAACTATAATAGATAAGAAAATTTCTTTTTTATTTTTCTGCTCTAAGTGAAAGCAAGTTTCAAAATCGAGGGCGTTTTGGAGTTAAAAGTAGTGATAAAATGTGTAGGTATGGAGAGAATTCATTGACTTTGGGGTTCAGAAGTAATTTCACAGATGACTGCTCTGTTTCTTTCAAAAGTATTGTTTTAATTACATAACTGCTACTTTGCTGTGAGACTTTTTCAGTCCTCTGGATAATGGTCATTTTTCTTTTAATGGTTGCATTCTTGAAATGTGCCTGTTAAACTTTAGGGAACTTTAGTACCTTGAAAACAGTAAAGTATAAGTATTTTAAAGATGAAAATGCCCCAATACTGTTGTTTTGCTAGTACCATTTATAAGGGACTACTATAAAGGAATTTGTGTCCAAATTTCTGCTAATTTATCTCCTTTTTAAAAAAATATAAAAGTACTTTTAAGACACACTGTTGAGAATGAAAATATTAAGCAAATAATTGCTTTGTCTATCAAAAGAAAATGGATGTTTTTACATGGTTTTATATATGTCTGCATTAAATTATTATCTTAGAGCAGTGCTTTGTATGTGTGGTAATGGGGTTAATAGAAAGTATGTGCTCAGTCGTGTCTGACTCTTTGTGACCCCATGGACTATAGCCCACCAGGCTCCTGTGTCGATGGAATTTTCCAGGCAAGAATTCTGTAGTGGTTGCCACTTGCTTCTCTAGGTGATCTTCCCCACCCAGGGATGGAACCTGAGTCTCTTTGGTCTCCTGCATTGACAGGCAGATTCTTTACCACCAGTGCCACCTGGGAAGCCCCAATAGAAGTATAGATAATTGAAAACAATAATGAGAAGTAGTATTTGGTTTTGGAAAATTTCTTTTTAAAAATTTTAAATATAAATGGTTCTGATATTCTATAACTCAGCATTTAAATAACATTAACTGCTCTCTGTGATTTATATATATTTTATATATAAATATAAATTTCTTATATAAATCTCTTTTTTAAATTTCTGCCCGAGAACAATAAAAGTGTTACGGGGACATCAAAATTTTTGCTGTATAAGATGAATATTCACTTATATAACATAATATAATTTATAAATAACTAATAAAGTATATAATATATATTATGTAAAATTACAATATTTTTCTTTCAGGAAAAAGTATCCCCATTATCTCAGAGCTCACTGTTGTCTGTCTGTCTTTTATTCCTTTTCATCCTACCTACTGCAAGATATTATTCCATTAAATATTGCTTTATTTCTCAAGTTTGTAATCACCTCAGTTAATTTCTATGCCCTTGCCTGCAAATGTGTTCCAGTTAATGAGAAATTTTCCCTATTTCTATACAAAAGGAAAAACAGTCACCACTAATCCCTTTCTTTTGATATACCCATCTCCCCAAATGTCATTCTCTCTTCTCTTTGACTCCTTTCTCTCTCCATATATCATCAGTTGTTTAGCCCCTGTAACTTTTACCCCATCTTTGTCATCTCCTTGTGTAATCTGAACTTACAGAAAAAATTAACATAGTTGGAATATCCTAGAAGGATTTTTATCCCATTTTGTTATTTAAATTTACGTGTTTATGTTTTTCAGAGCATTGAATGAAATGTGGAAGTGTCAAAATCTGCTCCGACATCAAGTAAAGGATTTGCTCGACTTAATTAAGCAACCCAAAGTAAGTTATCACCATTTCTGCTACGTGTTGAACAGCTGTTTCTGCGTGGAACAATTCTGACTCTAGAACCTATGATCTCTAACTTAGAACACTGAAATTTTTAAGAAACTTACTACATAGAAAAACTTAAATTTACTGTATCTGCAGAAGGTGATAACCAACAGGGAACAGAATGTGCTTCTGTGTACTCAGAATTAAGCCTTTTTTGGTAACTTTAAAAACAAAAAACAATAACAGCATTATGGAAAGCATATAAAACAGTAAAATTACACTTAATGTTGCTGCACTGAAATGCTGCCATCATCTTTGTATAGTCTTGTGGTTATAGAAAGTTTTAAAATCATGTAATTATAGTTTAGTATTTTGATATTTTTACTTACAACCAATATTATGGTAATTTTAATGTATTACCTGGTCTTCATAATTGTAATTTAATGGTAGTTATTCATCCAATTGCTGTTGTTTGAGAATGTTGTATGTAGGCCTGTAAAAGATATAATTCATCTAAAAATCAGTGTGTCTGGTCATTTTAAATTGCATCCAGGGAAAACAGCACAGTGTTATGTTTGTTTCTTTTTCAGTGTATAGTGGACTCCTTCACCCTTTCCCCACAACATACACCACCTTATGTTTATAGGACAGAGGTCAATAGAATGCAGTTATTTCATGTAAGGAAGAACATCTCCAGTTTTCCTAGGTGTAAATCTTGCCGTTTGCCCTAAAAATCAGTGCGCTAATAGTAGTTGTTTGAGTGATTTATGGTGACCTCACTTTTTTCTTAACCTCTAAATCAGTAGTAGTAATAAGACATTTCTTGCCCCTTGTTTGCCTGATTGAAGCTTTACACCTGAGTAGTATTTTTGTTTTATAGGCTAACAGTTATCTCTTTGTTTATGACTTATTGAACATTATTAAAGTCATAATAGCAGCCGAATAGCATTTTAAGTGTGTAGGCTGTGTGTTGAGCGGTGTGATGTATGAGACTGTAATCAAGAATAGCTTTGTTGACTCTCACTGTCCCTTTAAAATTTATTTAGTGTGAGCTTCTTCTCTTGGCTTGTTCATAAAAACTTGGCATAAAAACTCATGGTATTCCTGTTCAGTCTAGGAATAAAATGTAGGCTCAGTCCAGTTACAGTGTTTATTCCCTTCTGCTTTGTGGTATTTTCCTTTAAATTGTCTTAAAATAATTAGCATGTTATCTAAGTCAGAGAGAGAATTCTCATTTGTGTGTGGTGGGGAAGAAGAAGAAACAGAATGTGTGTGTGAAGAAGCAGCAGAATGGAGGAGGATTAGTACTCTAAAGTGGCATTGTAGTGAAAGAAGAATTAAGTCTATTACTTAATACTCACTTTATGTTGAGAATTCTAGTAGATGTTACACAGTTAAAGTTAGGGAAAAAAAAGCTGTGTTTAATTTTTGTCTGTTTATAATTCTGCCTATTTTATCAGGAAGACTCTTAGATATTTAATGTTTCTTTGACTTCTTCCTTATTCCTTCTGATTAAGGTAATTTTTATTCTTTCTTAGCAGTGTAGCCCTTCTACTTATTTCATTTAACTTAACTGATTTGCTCAGTGTCTCTCAAAGTGACTTGCAGTATTGTGCTTTTTTGGTGATGTTTCTTTTCATTAAATAACACTAACCTGATGCAGTGAATAACTAGCATTCTTAGAAACATCACTCATACCCATGACTTTACAGAATATGTTACATGAAGCGCAATGTAATGAAGATATTCATTCACTGAAATAGTATACTACCCTGATGCAGCATATAACTAGCCCTCTTGGAAAAATCTTTTGTACATGTTAGTGGCATCTTAATTGTCTTCATCTAGCGTCTTCCCAATGGCTTCCTGACTTACGTGTCATGATCCTCAGGCTTAAATACCTCAGTTCAATCAGAACTATATACTTTTCAATTTTTTGTTTGCAATAGACTACCGATATGAAAGCCAATGTTTCCAGATTACTTTGTTCCCCTTTTAAACTAAGTTGTCCTGTCCTTTGAGTATACTTAAGAAAAACAGAATACCTCTGTGTCCCAAAAGGTTGATGCAGCAGTCATATCTTTTTTTTTTTTTTCTTTTGGGAGGATGACAAAACAGGATGAGGGAAGAAGTGACAAGGGTGGATTATGACTTCACTTCTATCTTTCATTCAGTTTATCAGGGGTTTAAACATGTCTAATGAAGGAGCATATACTGGTGGTCCGGGTGTGGGCCTAGAGTGTGAGTGGGTTATGCTTAACTTTCTGAAGAATATAATGAAGATTTTTGTTAGGAGATTTTAATTTTGCATTTTTTTGTGTGATTTTCAGACAGATGCCAGTGTCAAGGCCATATTTTCAAAAGTGATGGTTATTACAAGTAAGTTACTTCAAATATTATATGTAAAATTTAAGGTTTATTTGAGACATTTCTTTCTTTGGTAGTATAAAATATTTCTCAAAGTTCCATTTTAGGCTATGATAATATAGGAAAAGATTAAAGGTTTTTGGTTGATTTTTATGTTTTTTCTTTTCCTCAGCATACTCAACTTTCCTTTTTGTTTTTTTCTCATTTTCATTTATTTTGCATTCTGCGCGAATTATTTTGTGTTTTGGTATGAGCAAGAGCTAGATAAAGGTTTTATTACATAAATTTATTTTTGAGAATTCATTCAAATTGCTATGTAAGCTTGCTGTTAAAAGCTGAGCCTGTGCTTAGCTATTGTTTGCTCTAATGTGAATCTATCTGAAGCTAATTTCATTGTGAGTCAAAGTTTAGAATGAAGGATATACTTAATAACTGCAAATTTTTTTTTTGAAAAAAAAAAAAAGTTAATTCACTTTTTTGCTTTCAGAGTTTTCAAATAAAATGTCATTTAGTTGCTTTTAACAGGGAATACTAAAGGGTTGTGTAGCATGTCTCCTTTGTTCAGGGCAGGGAAAAGTAGCTTTTTTTGTAGGGCACTAGCTTTTCCTCTCACCTCGGAGATCCCTGTGTATAGCACGAGGGCGGAGGGAAGATCAGGAGCACCTGGGGGAGTGCTTGCACCGAGCTTCCACTTGGCTAATGAAGAGATCTTAGGTGGATTTTTGAGATGTTAACAAATGTTCCAGGATGTATGTGGAAGTATGCTAAGACACTAAAAAAGAATAGTAACCTAATTCATTGGTATTAGACTAAGTGATAGAAACTCTGGCATGAGGAGAAATTTCACACCAAAATACCTTTTAGTCCTGAGCAGTTAAATTAGTTTTCAGTCCCTTTGGATAACTTAAAGCAAGTGATTTCATGCTATTGCTTTTTTTTTTTAAATTCTTTTTATTTATTTAATTTATGTGGCTGCACCAGGTCTTAGTTGTGGCATGTGGGATCTAGTACCCTGACCAGGGATTGAACCCGGGCCCCCTGCATTGGAAGCATGGAGTCCTAGCCCCTGGACCACCAGGGAAGTCCCCATGCTATTGCTTTTAAATAAGTATTTCCCTGGTTGTTTGGCTGTGGAAGCTATCCCCTAAAGGAGATAATCTCCTGTAGTCTTTCTGTTTTAACCTCGTATCCATTTTCTTCCAACAAGTACAGTATTTCCCAAATTCTGCTCCAAGGGATGTCAATATCCTGCACATATTAGTAGTACCATCAGAAAAAAAGAGTTCCAGTGGTCAAGTATGTTTGTAGCATCTTGAATTAAAGGGATTTTTTGTTGCTGTTTTTCCCTTCCTCCTTTTCTTCTCTCTTTCCTTCCTCTCTCCCTCTCCCATCACTTTCTTTTCATTTTGTTTCTTAGGTGACATGCTTTATTGTAGCCTTAATATGATGCTGTGGAGGGGCTGTAAAGTGACTTTTCCCAAAACTGTTGATACACAGTACAGTAGAATTTTTGTGTTACGGAAATAGGGAAAGGTTACACAGTCACATAGTTGGGGGGGAGATTAGTTCTTACTATGTTCAGTCATGTAGCCAAAATATAAATGGAACTTCAGAGTCATATATGAACTTGAAGACTGCATTTACTGTATTCGTATTTCAAGATTCAACAGGTTTCTGTTACTTTTATTAGAGTCCATATTTCTGTATTACAATTCCTATTATTAGCAGGGTCCTACCGAGTCTGGTTCTCCTTTACAGTTGTGAGCAGCCAGAAAAAACGATGTTATGATGGATATTTTGTTAACTTTTGTAAGTGTTTTGATTAATGATGTATTGGGTGAGCAGTATAAAACTAATTTTTGATTCTGTAAGAACTGAGACTTTCTCATGTGGTAGTGGCATATCCGGCAGTAACCCCTGGACCATGTTGTTCAGCCTGTTTTGGTACCGAGCAGCATGCATGTGTGTCTGCATTTTCTGTGGATGCTTTAACAGTAAACAGTGCAGAACAGGTTGACATTTAAGTCCTTTAGGTATTATATGGAGTTATTTAAAATTAGCCAGTTTGGTCTTTCTCTGGATAGATGGTCCTTCACAATGATTTTATGTTTCTAGGAAAAAATTTTTTACTTGTGAAAATTTACTATTAAAGGATCTTTATAATTTTTATCTCATTAAATTAAATGAATTTGTGTGTTAGGATTCTTCATCAAAGTAAAGAATGAAAAATGTTGCTCTTTTATTATTTCAGGAAATATCTAAAATTGTATTTTAATTTAATTTAAGGAAATTTGCCAGATCCTGGTAAGGCTCAGGATTTCATGAAGAAATTCACACAAGTGTTAGAAGATGATGAGAAAATAAGAAAACAGTTAGAAGTGCTTGTCAGTCCAACATGCTCCTGCAAACAGGCTGAAGGTTGTGTGGTAAGGAGAGAAATTTAAAAGAGTTAATGTTTGGTGATAAGTCACTTCAGTCGTGTCTGACTCTGTGCAGCCCTATATACTGTAGCCTGCCAGGCTCCTCTGTAATGTTTGGAGAAGCCCGTAAATCCTTTTTTGTCCCCTTTTGTAAAATAATTTATGTTCATTATGTAAAATTTAGGAAATATCACAAAAATAATAATATATTAAACTGTAATTACTCTATAGACACAGTTGTTAATATTATGGTGCATGTTCTTTTAAAATAAGATTATATTATACAGAGCTTTGTATATTTTACTTTTTCATTAGTCTTTTACTGTATTATCTTTAGTAGCAACATAGCACACCATTGAATATATGTGCCATAATTTATTGAATGGTCCCCACTTGTGTTACACATTTACATTTTTCCCCAGTTTTTGATTAATGTAAAATATAAATAATCTTTATAGCTTAATAATTTTACACAGTTTTGTTTTCTTTTCTTTAGGATAAATTTGCTACTGGCCACTATCACTGTTGGAAACACAAAACTCAAACAAAAACATTATTATTTTGATAGGATTTGTAAAAATTGGTTGCTAATCACATGACCACTTTTTCTCCTTGGATATATTAGTCATTCTTATTTCTTTTGTAAATTGTGTGTTTTTAATCTTTGCCTACTTTTCTAGACTATCTGTCTTTATCTCATTGGCTTGTTAGTATGTCATGGCATTGTGTGTTAATTAGGCTGCAGGTAGTTTTCCAGTAGTTGTAGTTTAGCCCTTTTCATTTTGTTTATGATGCCCTTTACGTATGATAGTTTTGTTATCTCACTAAGTTTGTCAGCAGTCTCCTCAAGGTTTTGCCTTTGGAGTCTTGCTTATGAAATCCCATTGTACTGCAGGTCAATGAAAATATTTACTTATGTCATTATTATTTAATCTGTTTCCTGTGTATCTTCCTAAATTCTTTTATAAAAGATGATTCTTGGCTCTACTACCCCAGATTGACTAAATGAGAATCTTCACAGTGAGGCCCAGGAATCTGTAGTTTTAATAAGCTCCCCTGGTAATTTTGCTTGTTGAAGTTTGATATCCCGTGACCGTTGGTTTTATTCTTTTGTGTTTGTTTTCATCCTTTTGGAATATCTTTGGTGTAAGATATGAGATAGGGATCTAACTCTGCTTTTATTTTTAAAAATGTCTATTGAGCTTTTCCAGTATATTCAGTATTACAATATATTGAGTAATTCTTTTCCTGTTTACTTCAAGTGTTACCTTTTTCCTATACTAAATTCTTAATTTAGTCTTTTTGTATTGATTTGTTTATTCCAGCACCAATACTATGCCAATAGTACTGGTACTGTGTGATTTTAATTATTGTAGTTTCTTAACATTTTAATGTAATGAATTATTTAAACATACTTTTGTAATATTTTAAACATCTCCATTACAGCGTGAAATAACTAAGAAGTTGGGCAACCCCAAACAGCCTACAAATCCTTTTCTGGAAATGATCAAATTTCTCTTGGAGAGGATAGCACCTGTGCACATAGATACTGAGTCTATCAGGTATTTAATGAAAATATTGAATTTTCATTATCATTAATTTGATCATGCTTTTAGTAGTCATTATTGAGTATCTGCTATATGTAAGGCACTAATTATATATATATATATATATATATGTATATACATAATGGCTATATACTTATCTGTATATATCTGTATGTATTTAGTATTTCATGTTATTTCTTTTAATTTTATATACTCTTTTTGGATGAAAATTTGTCAATGCAAGCCTAATTTTTATCTGTTAACAGTATACTGGTTAGTTAGCTTGCATAGGTTAACTGATAGAAACAAGTTGCAGTTCTACCTTCTGGAAAAGAAAATAAAGTGATTATGTTATAAAACAACATATGATGCATTTCCACGGGTATCTGAGAACTAAAAATGTTATTTTTAAGACAGCTTTCATTTAATGTTTCAGGTTTGATATCACCTGACTTTGGCATCTTGGAAAATACTTCCTTTTTATGTCTGTACTTGGTTTTGTAAAATGTGGGAAGAGCTCTTCTCCTACTTATTTATTTATGGCCATGCCATACAGCATGATACCAGGGATTGAACTGCTTGCATTGGAGTGCAGAGCCATTCAACCAGTAGATTGCCAGTGAAGCTCCCCCCCACCTTTGTTTGTTTGTTTGTTTGAAGCTTTTCCTGAAGTGTTTCAACCAGTTGAAAAAAGGAATACTTATAAAATATGGAGAGCATATTCGTTTGTTAGTGACTGGTAGTACTTTTCAGAGGTATATTAGAATCTAAAATACTACTAATGGTACACTCTGTCCTAAGTAAAGCCCTTTTGGGGGTTTTTTGGAGGGAGGGCATAGGTATAGCTTTTGGCTTGTAACCCTCTGTAGTGGAGGAGGACACTACGTTGGATGCCTGTTTTTTATTTTGGACTCCTCTTGCCTTGTCTTTCATTTGAGGAAAGTGTTCTTCAGTTTCAAAAATAAAAGGAAGCAAAACAAAAACCGGAATCCTTTATATTATTACAAGGAAAAATCTGAATCAGACTGAAATTCATTAAATAAGCCGATGCCTTCTATATTTAAAACAATGCTAGTTAGGTATTGGCAAAGCATACTTTATACTTTTAATTAATCTTCTGTCTAGTAGTGGAATAAGAGTTTTAATCAAGAGATTATATTATAGTTGCATAAAATTGTTGATGCAGATAGTGTTCAAAGGATTAAAAGACTTTCTCTGAGAGGGTAGTATTTGACCTGAGAGGAAGACTGGGTAAGATTTTATTTCTACAGAAATGGGAGGAGAATTCTAGGTGTTGAGTTTTATATAAGCCAAGCTAACTGGATAGAAAGGATTAAGGATATTTATATATAAGAAAATGATTGCCATCAAAATTTAAGTTACTCTATGGAGAAATTTAAGTGTTTTGAGGTGATCCTCAAAAAGCATTTGGGGTCAGATTGTGGAAAGCCTTTAGGATCTGACTTTAGAGCTTTTACTTTGTTCTTTGGTCTGTTGAGAAGCAGGAATGATTGATGGGGGACAGGAGGAGGGAAATAGAAGAGAGAGCCTGCTAAGGTGTTGTTATAATTTTCTTTGGATGACGGTAGTGGAATAGAAAGGAAAGAACATATTTGAGGAAGGTTTTAAAAGAACAACCTTAGAAACAGGTCCTCTTACTGGAAATGGGGAATAAAATGGAGGAGGAGTCAGAAGTTTATGGGGTCAAATCCAGATGATGAAGAGAATAGTAGTACCTTGGAAAGAATGAAGGGAGCTGGTGAGAAAGGATATGCTTCTTGTTTGGGCATGACAGACAATTTTTTAAAATCAAATTACAGAAAGATAAAACCAGGTCATTGCAGTATTTTTGTAAGTTAAGATACTTGTTTCCAGAAATAATGAATTTTATGAACAAAAAGACTGAGGACCAAAGCATGTCTTTGTAGGTTGGTAATACATAAGATATGTTCAGTCATAACTAATAATAATAGGTAATAGCCATTAGTGCTTATAATGTGCAGTCTTTGTTTTATGTGTTTTAACTCATTTACCTCTCTATAAGGCAAAAAATGTTTATTCCCAGTTTACAGGTAAGGAACAGTGAGCTACACTGATGTTAGAGTAACTTTCCCACTGCTGGGAAGTAGCTAATGGCATTTAAACAGAGGAAGTCTGGCTCCAGTGCCCTCTTGGTTTAACCGTCACACTGCAGAAAGGTTCCACTCTCTTCCCCACCAGTAGTCATGGAGTGTCCAATTCACCTAACTTTTCCTAATAGTGGCTGTTACCCTTTTCAGTCTTTGCCATTTTATAGGTGAATGATGTTGTTTAGTTGCTAAGTCATTTCCAACTCTTTGTGACCCTGTGGACTGCAGCAGGCCAGACTTCCCTGTCCTTCACCATCTCCTGGAGCTTGCTCAAACTCATGTCCATTGAGTTGGTGATGCCATTTAACTCTCTCGTCCTCTGCCACTCCCTTCTCCTCCTGCCCTCAGTCTTTACCAGCATCAGAATCTTTCCCAGTGAGTCAGCTCTTTGCATCAGATTGCCAAAGTATTGAAGCTTCAGCTTCAGCATTAGTCTTTCCAATGCATATTCAGGGTTGATTTCTTTTAGGATTTACTGGTTTGATCTTCTTGCAGTCCAAGGGACTCTGAAGAGTCTTCTCCAACACCACAATTCGAAAGCATCAGTTCTTCGGCGCTCAGCCTTCTTTATGGTTCAGCTCTTGCATCTGTACATGACTACTAAAAAAACCACCGTAGCTTTGACTATACAGACCTTTGTTGGCAAAGTGATGTCTCTGCTTTTTAAAACACTGTTTAGGTTTGTCATAACTTTCCTTCCAAGGAGCAAGTGTCTTAATTTTATGGCTGCAGTGAATGATGGCACTGTTTAAAGTTGAATGTTTTTTTCCCCATATGTTTCTTGGCTGATTGCTTTTCTTCTTCTTTTTCTGTAAGTGACTTAGAGGAATTGTCTTTTTTTATTGATTATATGAATGCTTTATAAAATAAGGCTATTAACACAGTTTGATTGCCTTTTAAATTTGTGCTTGACATTAATAAATACTAAATTATATGATCTATCATTTGTTTCCTTTATTATTTCTTTCTGGTATCATATTAGGTAGCTATATTTTTTACATTTAGGTTTTAATTGTTCTGGAATCCATTTCATTGTAAGGTGGACATAAGAGATCCATCCTTTTTTAAAAGCCTAGTAGCTGGTTATATCAAACCATTTATTGAAAAATTGGTTCCTTCCTATTTGATTTGAGACATTCCCTTATTGTAGGATAAATTCTTAATAATATTTAGGGTCTTACTGGATTTTTTTCCTTTGTTTCTTTGTATTTTAAGGCTTTTAGGATAAAATTTTAAATTTCGTTTAGAAAGTTCTTTCATCCCTCCTCCCTTAATATTTACTAGCTGTTCTCAAACATCACTTAATGTTTCCAGATGAGTTATAGAATGCATGTGTAAAATTTTATCCCACACCAAGTTGTGTTCCTGTAAGATATTTTTAGATGTAGTGGCAAATGCTATTTGTGTAATACAGTTTCCATCTTAGGAAAATACTTGTCTTGATTGTTTCAAATCTCTTTGCTCCCTTTATATAATTTTAGGAGTTATATACAGATTTTGTGCATTTAAAACTTTTTATTCCTAGTTATTTTATACATTTTGACTTGTCATTGTAAATAGATTTCTTCCACCCCTCGCCCCTGTATTTTTAAGGTGACTTTGGCTAATACAGAATAGTTCTGTCGATTTTTAGTGTTGGTGGTGTAACCTCACTGAACTTCTAGTATTTTGTAATAGTTTTTCAGTTCCTTCTCTTTGATTTTCCAGGTTGATGCTTTTTATCACTGGCTCTTATTCTGTGGTTTTTAGCTCAGTTGTACATGACTTAGCAACTAAACAACAGCAGTACCACCTCTACAGGAATGCCTTTCCTCACTCCCCTCGCTAACCAACCTCACTTCTTGTCCTGGCCTTCTCTCCAGTCCTTATTGTTTCTTCATTACCTTTTTTAATGTGTTTATTTACTTATTTTTGGCCTTTGGCCTCCCCTCACTAGACTGAGAGCTTCCTGCTCTTAGTCATGGAAGAAGGAAATGAATTTCATTTTGGATATATGGCATTTTTCATTCCTTTGGTACATTTAGGTACTGGAACTGATGAAAATTTGGGAAGAGAATTCAGGTTGAAGATTTTTATTTGGAGTAGTTGGAGCTATGAGAAACAGTTAAGCAGGGAAAATGGGCAGAACAGGACAGAAAACATCCTCAGTGATTTTTAACTGTTAAGGGAATAATAAATTTAAGAGGATATTGCAAGGAAGACAGATGTATTTGACTCATATCTTGACCTTAGATTTGAGTACATAATATTTTTGTAGAAACATAAATCTAAGCGTTTTAAAAAATATTGAATAATTGAATTTTCTTGTATTTTGATACATATTAGGTCTCTGACTTGATGTTTGTTACTTGTTTTTTGTAATAAAACATACCTATCAAAGTGAATGAGTATTTTGGATAATTGACAGTGCATTTCAAATGATTATTTTAAAATCACATAAGCTTGTTTTTAGAAGAAAATAAAATATTGTATTTCCGTTGTGATCTGTTCTGAGTATTCTAGTGAGGATTTATTATATGTTTGTTGTATGACATTTTTACATCTGTCAGAAGCAGTCCTTTCTGGCTTTCATAACAGTGCCGCACACAGTAATATTTGCTAGGTTGTTTGAAAGTGCTTTTATGTTACCATTTATCCTTTATTAAAGTATATGTTGTTCTACATATTGGAGCCATAATGAACGTTAGATAATTAATTGGAAAACATTTCTTATCATTCACATGTTTGGACCTAAACGTCACACAGCAAATACAAGAATAAAAATGCAGCATTAATAAACAGCAAGTCAGATAACATTTTGACCTCATTTGAATGGACATGGGGAAATATCATTTTGAAAAGAAGCATCTCAAAATATTTATTACAGCTTTTTGTTTTGCCATAATGGTTGGGAAACAGCTGTATCAAATTTGTGTGTGGTTTAGTTGTGGTCTGTACAGAAAATACTCAGGATTATTTTTCTTAAACATTGCTAATAAAAAATGAGTTGAAAAAAACAGAAAAAAATTTTTTTTGTTATACTTTAGTGCTCTTATAAAGCAAGTGAACAAATCAATAGATGGAACAGCAGATGATGAAGATGAGGGTGTTCCAACTGATCAAGCCATCAGGGCAGGTCTTGAACTGCTTAAGGTAAATATGCTTACATTGAAATTTAGGCACTTAGGTGCTTAATGAGATAACTGTTACATATATAGTTTGTATTTTTTAGTCTTGAGATTTGCTTTTCTAGGTTAATAGAATCTAAAGTAAAATTTTCTTAATCACTTTTAGGTAATCACTTTTACTCAATTTTAGGTAAAATTGCGAATTTATTCTAACATGTAAGCTAAATATTAATATTTTTATGTTTAAATTATATAATACAGCCTAGTATTAATTATATTAAGGATTATAATTTGAAGGTTTCATTAGTGTGCAAAGAACTTGCTAACCCTACCACAGAAAGCACCAAAATTTTAAAGTCCATTTTATGTGTTGTTTTGTTAGCTAAAATATACCATTGTCTTTTACTTATTACAGAAATATCAGTTAATTGTTGATAACTTAGAGCATATAAAATCATAAAGAAGAAAACATTGAGAAGCCTATCATTCATAAATAGTTCTTTTGTTTCCTTTTAATCTATAGAAAAATATACTCTTTGGTACAGTTGAAATGAGACTAAATATACAATTTTATATCTTGACTTTTCCCGTAGTAAATTATAAGCATTTTCTCAATGTGTTTTAAGACGGTGTTTTTAAGAGTGTCATAAAGCAGGTCTGATTTTTTTTTTTTTTTACTGTCATTTATTAGATGTTTGCTCTAAGTTAATTGCTTTTGCTTCCTCATGTGTAATGGAGGTAGAAATAATGCTTATCGCAAAGGGATTAAACTAAGTCATGTACTTAATGTCTTGGCAGACATTTGTTTTGAAAGTGTGATTGTAATGGAGGGTCTAATTTGATTTCCTTCAAATCGCTATACCCAGTTTTACTAGGTCTGTTTATTAAAAATTTCATCCATTTTCAGTTATTTTCTGTTGTCTTTATAATCTATTATACTTTACATTAAATTCTTAGATGTGGTAAGGTCTATTTATTGCTTTATTTTTTCTTTAGTCCTGTGTTAGGGTGATTATTGTAACCTTACAATTTCTTTTACTGTTTAATGTTTTACCCTCTCCCCCTAGATTCAGTTTAGTCCAGTTCAGTTCAGTCGCTAAGTCATGTCCGACTCTTTGCGACCCTGTGAATCTCAGGACGCCAGGCCTCCCTGTCCATCACCAACTCCCAGAGCCTACCCAAACTCAGGTCCATCGAGTCAGTGATGCCATCCAGCCGTCTCACCCTCTCTTGTCCCCTTCCCCTCCTGCCCCCAGTCCTTCTCAGTATCAGGGTCTTTTCCAATGAGTCAACTCTTTGCATGAAGTGGCCAGAGTATTGCAGTTTCAGCTTCAGCATCAGTCCTTCCAGTGAACACCCAGGACTGATCTCCTTTAGGATGGACTGGTTGGATCTTCGCTAGATTACTTTTTCCCAAAAATGTTATCTTCTTCTAATGACCTTTATTTAGAATAATAGAGGTATTTTGTTAAATTCTCTTCTCATTTTCCTTTTCTCCTACCTTCAGTTTCTTCCACCCCTCCTCCCCAAACCTTAACCAAATCCAGATTATTTTGAGAATTATGTTAGCGTGTTGTTCAATTTTGAAGATAACTGTTTCTTCAGATTGTACAGTCTTCCTACACAAGAATGTTTCTGTTATATATTTGAGTCTTAAATTTTACTTACAGTGCTCTCATTTATTTTTAGCATAATTATTTGTGTTTTTAGTTTGATTTGTAGCATTTCTAGTGTGTAACATTTTGGATTTATAAAGATGAAAAGGATTTATAGATCATTTTTATGATCATTTTTTAGGTACTCTCATTTACACATCCTATTTCATTTCATTCTGCTGAAACATTTGAGTCTCTCCTGGCTTGTCTGAAAATGGATGATGAAAAAGTAGCAGAAGCTGCACTCCAAATTTTCAAAAACACAGGAGGCAAAATTGAAGAGGATTTCCCACACATCAGATCGTGAGTTGAGTTTTTTTCTGATAAATATTCTAGAAAATAAAAAATAACTTGCTGTTTCTTGATTTACATAATAGTTGGAGTCAATTTTAAGTTTTGAGGAAATAATGTCTGGGTTTTATCTTAAGTCTAAACTATTTAGAGTCTTTATTTCCTGGGAGAAGGCATTGATTGGTATTTTAGAAGATTCATGAAAATGTAAGATGACCATGGCATTTCCTTCTGAAGCATCAATTTTGCTTGAAGATTTTAATGAAAACAGTTTTATAGCAAAAGAGTTCCTTGGCATATTATGGCATAGGATAAACAATTAATGCGAATTTAAGGTCCAATGAGAAACTCCAAAGGAATTTCAGCAGGATTGTCCATAGTACTCTACATTCTCCTGTTATATGAGTATTGAATTGAAAATTTACAGAAGTATTGTTTTACTTGACACAGGGACGCAGAGAAGCATGCAGTAATCATCCTAACAGCAGTATATTTTCTGTGTGTGTTTGCGTGTACTAGTATTTCCAAAAATTGGAAATTACGCTGTTATCCTGGAGATCTCTAATAGTGGTTGATTATGGTTCAAGATTCTATAATAGCTCAGAAAGAATACATCTTCATTCCTTATGAATCCTTCCTTGCTTCTGTGTGTTCATCTCTCCATCCTGTTCCTGGAGAGCGTAGCTGATAGTTGGTCCTGATATTGCCATAGTCACTGGTGACTGGTTTCACCTCTAGCTGATTGCTTCTGGTCTAGTTAGTATTGGTTGGGGTGCTGTGTTTCTCCACGTTGAAGTTGACTGTGGCTCTTTTCTTCAGAGAGAGACTGTGACAAAGCTAGCATTTTAGAGACTCAGGTGTAGGTTTTGTTATCCCTTTCTATTCACATGAGCTTAATCAGCTCTAGAAACTATTGATATATAGGAAAAGAGCATTATTTAAATGATAATTGAAACATACCAGAATACTGTAACAATATACTTTTGGCAAGGGCGAGAAACTTTATTTTTTAGGACTGGCTTCTTAATTTTTAAGAGAGCCCGGAGAACAGGAATTTTCCTTGTAATGGAGCTGTGACTTTGTGGTCCAGATCAGAGATCAGAGTTTGGAGATACATGTATACACACACACTAAGCGTATAAACTATGTGCAACTCTACACAGGTACTGTACTAAATGTCCAGTTATTTTATTATCTCATTTAAACTTTATAACAATTCAGTAAAGTGTAGGAATTACTTTACTGAATCTAATCTTCAAAGTGGGAAATCTGATGTTTACTTGAGGCAAATCGTTCTAGGTCATGTAGCTAGCAAATAGCCGAGGGAATATTTGAATATCGGCCTGTTTGGATTGCCTATGGTAACATATCAATTATGGCATAGTTTTCTTAATTAGAGCATTGATTGAGTTTTAGTTAGATTTATTCAGCAGATTTTTTTGTTTTCATTCTAGACTGTCTTTTCTAATGCCCTTTATATTTTAAAGAAACATTGTTCAGTATATTTATAGGAAAACTACCAGAGCAAAGTTGAAAGGTGGACATTTTAGAACACGAAGTGAAAGTCGCTCAGTCATGTCTGATACTTTGTGACCCAAAGGACTATACAGTCCATGAATGCCTCCAGGCCAGAATACTAGAGTGGGTATCTTCTCAGGGGATCTTCCCAACCCAAGTCCCTCGCATTATAGGCAACTTCTTTACCAGCTGAGCTGTTAATAGTGGAGTGGGTAGCCTATCCCTTCTCCAGCAGATCTTCCTGACCTAGGAATCGAACCAGGGTCTCCTGTATTGCTAGCGAATCCTTTACCAACTGAGCTATCACACCAAAGGGAATTTTAAAACATTCTCAGCTTTACTATGAAATTGAAGTCCTTGAAATTACTTGATATATATACACGCTGAGTATATGTCAGGTGTCTCTCATGAGGAGAATTAGCTCAACTGATAATGAATACCTGCTGGGTGCACACAGTTTTCAGTGAGGTTACTCTTGTTATATGTCTTCTAGAAGATAAAATATATATGTGGATTTTATTTTTTACATCATTAAATTGGGTGAGTTGATGTTAAGGAAAACTGATAAGAGTTAAATGAATGTTTATTAAATTATCTTCCATTGAATTCACCAAAATTATTTAAAAGGAAAATGTGTCTTAAGTAGAAGCTACCACAAACTGGAGAGAATTGGTGCTAGATAAGCCATTTAGACTGAATTGAGTGTGAGAACATTGACAATTGATTAATATATCCCTGAATCAGGTATATAAGGGAATGTATAATAAGTGTTCTTTCATTTGCTAATCTAGAGGGAGAAGTTGAGGTATGGGCAGGCTTTGAAAGAAATGTTGTTCAGTCACTCAGTCCTATCCAGCTCTTTGAAACCTCATGGGCTGCAGCACGCCAGGTCTCCCTGTCTCTCACTTCAGTTCAGTCACTCAATCGTGTCCGACTCTTTGTGACCCATGGACTGCAGCATCCCAGACTTCCCGGTCCATCACCAATTCCCAGAGTTTACCCAAACTCATCTCCATTGAGTCAGTGATGCCATTCAGCCATCTCATCCTCTGTTGTCCCCTTCTCCTCCTGCCTTCAGTCTTTTCCAACATCAGGGTCTTTTCAAATGAGTCAGCTCTTCCCCATCAGGTGGCCAAAGGATTGGAGTTTCAGCTTCAACCTGTCTTTTCAATGAACACCCAGGACTGATCTCCTTTGGGATGGACTGGTTGGATCTCCTTGTAGTCCAAAGGACTCTCAAGAGTCTTCTCCAACACCACAGTTCAAAAGCATCAATTCTTTGGCTCTCAGCTTTCTTGATAGTCCAACTTTCATGTCCATACATGACTACTGGAAAAACCATAGCTTTGACTAGATGGACCTTTGTTGACAAAGTAATGTCTCTGCTTTTTAATATGCTGTCTAGGTTGGTCATAGCTGTTCTTCCAAGGAGCAAGCATCTTTTAATTTCATGGCCGTAATCACCATCTGCAGTGATTTTGGAGCCCCCCCAAAAAATAAGGTCTGCCACTGTTTCCACTGTTTCCCCATCTATTTGCCATGAAGTGATGGGACTGGATGCCATGATCTTAGTTTTCCAAAATGTTGAGCTTTAAGCGCCTTTTTCACTCTCCTCTTTCACTTTCATCAAGAGGCTCTTTAGTTCTTCATTTTCTGCCATAAGGGTGGTGTCCTCTGCATATCTGAGGTTATTGAATTTCTCCCGGCAGTCTTGATTCTAGCTTGTGCTTCGTCCAGCCCAGCGTTTTTCATGATGTGCTCTGCATGTAAGTTAAATAAGCAGGGTGACAATATACAGCCTTGATGTACTCTTTTTCCTATTTGTAACTGGTCTGTTGTTCCATGTCCAGTTCTAACTGTTGCTTCCTCTCCTGCATATAGATTTCTCAAGAAGCAGGTCAAGTGGTCTGGTATTCCCATGTCTTTCAGAAGTTTCCACAGTTTGTTGTGATCCACATTGGCATAGTTAATAAAGCAGAAATAAATGTTTTTTTTGGAACTCTCTTGCATTTTCGATGATCCAGCCAATGTTGGCAATTTGATCTCTGGTTCCTCTGCCTTTTCTAAAACCAGCTTGAACATCTGGAAGTCCACAGTTTATGTATTGAAGCCTGGCTTGATGATTTTTGAGCATTACTTTACTAGTGTGTGAGATGAGTGCAATTGTGTGCTAGTTTGAGCATTCTTTAGCATTGCCTTTCTTTGGGATTGGAATGAAAACTGACCTTTTCCATTCCTGGGGCCACTGCTGAGTTTTCCAAATTTGCTGGCATACTGAGTGCAGTACTTTTTCAGCATCATCTTTTAGGATTTGAAATAGCTCAACTGGAATTCCATCACCTCCACTAGCTTTGTTCGTAGTGATGCTTCCTAAGGCCCACTTGACTTCACATTCCAGGATGTCTGGCTCTAGGTGAGTGATCACACCGTTGTGATTATGTGGGTTGTGAAGATCTTTTTTGTAAAGTTCTTCTGTGTTTTCTTGCCACCTCTTCTTAATATCTTCTGCTTCTGTTAGGCTCATACCATTTCTGTCCTTTATTGAGCCCATCTTTGCATGAAATGTTCCCTTGGCATCTCTAATTTTCTTGAAGAGATCTCTAGTCTTTCCCATTCCATTGTTTTCCTCTATTTCTTTGCACTGATCACTGAGGAAGGCTTTCTTACCTCTCCTTGCTATTCTTTGGAACTCTGCATGCAGATGGGTTTATCTTCCCGTTTCTCCTTTGCTTTTGGTTTCTTTTCTTTTCATATCTATTTGTAAGGCTTCCTCAGACAGCCAATTTGCTTTTTTGCATTTATTTTTCTTGGGTATGGTCTTGATCCCTGTCTCCTGTGCATTATCACAAACCTCCATCCGTAGTTCATCAGGTACTCTGTCTATCAGATCTAGTCCCTTAAATCTATTTCTCACTTCCACTGTATAATCATAAGGGATTTGATTTCAGTCATACCTGAATGGTCTAGTGGTTTTCCCTACTTTCTTCAATTAAAGTCTGAATTTGGCAATAAGGAGTTCATGTTCTGAGCCACAGTCAGCTCCCGGTCTTGCTTTTGCTGACTGCATAGACCTTCTTCATCTTTGGCTGCGAAGAGTATAATTATGATTTTGGTGTTGACCATCTGGTGATGTCCATGTGTAGAGTCTCTCTTGTGTTGTTGGAAGAGGGTGTTTTCTATGACCTGTCCCTCACCACCTCCCAAAGTTTGCCCAACTTCATGTCCATCATATTGATGATGCAATCGGTGAACCTTATTTTTCTGTAGCAGAGCTAAAGGAAAGACTTTGTGGTCGTACCTTTTTTCTCTGGGTTTAATAGGCGTATAGCTTTTCGATGAGGTAAGGCTTAGAGTTGTGAATCAAATGTCTTATTACCGACTTTACAGGAAAAGAAAAAAGTAAGTGCTGACCTACTAAACTAAAATGATGGTGGATTATGGGTTCCATTCTGTCTCAGTAAATTTCTCAGGAATCTGGCTCACCCGAAAATAGTTAGAGGTACCAACACTGAGGGTCCCCTATAGCATAGGATATGGTCATAGTCCAAGTGAAGCTGGTTCTCAATGGGAGGAGCTTAAGCAAACTTGGAGAGAAATTAAACAGAAATAAAGGACTCACTACCTTTATTCCCACCTACCTTCTCCATGCTACTTATCCATTTGATTAAGCAAGTGTAATTTCAGTTGGGAGTTCTGATGTTATTTTTTTGAAAGATGTGTCCAATGTTTAATCATCAGGGAGACACCATCTACATTTTTGTTTAAATGGCAGAGCCAAAAGGAATTTCTTTTATTTAAAGATTAATTAATAGGATACAGATAGACAAACAACAGATCCTTTGAGGATATTTTAGTGTTCAAAAGATAGATGATTAACACTAGGAGGAATGAAATTTTTGTTGGATAAAAGAATTTTAGACTTATGTTCTAAGCTGCCAAGAAAATTAAGCAGCAAATGACATCTGGGAAAAAAGGAACAAAAATAATATACCACAAAAAGAGAAATAACAGAACTAAGGATAAAGAGGAGCAGAAACATATTTCTGTTATAGAATGAAATTTATTATAAACAGCAAGGAGCAGAGTAAGCAGTATTGAAAATGTAATCAGGAAGGTTTCTGTTGAACTTAAGGAAATTGCATAGAACATGGGTATAGTGGGCAAAGAAAGAAATGCAGATAAAGAGAATTGCAGATGATGGAAAGTCATGATTGGTTTCTGTGGAGAAGACAACAGTATAATGGAAAGTGGAAAATTTTTTAAAAATAATTGTAATGAATAATAATAATGAATGAAAATGTGAATCTGGAAGTGAAGAGGACTCATGTTTTAGAAAGGTATTGATAGCTTACTATGAATGGTGTTGGATTTGTGATCTCCAAAGAAGATTTAGCTTCAGTACCAGGGACCAGGCTTGATCACTCAAGAGCTTTTGTGCAGCATAGTTTTATTAAAGTGAAAAAGGACAGAGAAAGCTTCTGACATATTCATCAGAAGGGGGACAGAGAGTGCCTCCCCCAATAATCTTATTAAGGCCTCATACACTTTTTCCCAGAACCACTCCCACATCATATATCTTAAATTAGCAAGATTAGAACTAACAATAGAAAGGTCTTAAGAGACCTGCTCCCATAACATACACATCTCAAGGTAACAAGTCAGAAGGTTGCTGTTAAGAAGGACAAACATATCCTCAGGCAAGATACATTGTTATATTGACTAAGACAAAAGTGAAAGAAAGTGAAGTCAGTTCAACTCTTTGAGACCCTGTGGACTGTTGCCTACCAGACTCCTCCCTCCATGGGATTCTCCAGGCAAGAATACTGGAGTGGGTTGTCATTTCCTTCTCCAGGGGATCTTCTTGACCCAGGGATGGAACCTGGGTCTCCCACATTGCGGGCAGACACTTTAACCTCTGAGCCAAAGTTTCTCCTTTTCGTCTCCTTGAAATCCCCAGACCCATTTCTCCTTCTCGAGGGCTCTGGACCTCTTCCTCAGTGGCCCTGGACTCCTTATCAACCTACCTAAGGATTAGCTCTCTCAATATCCTAATGGGATTTACTGAATTTTCAGAGATTATGGAAGTGATTTCATAAACATCAAGGGGAAAAAAAAAAGGTAAATCATGTACAACAGAACAGTAACGGGGCTGACGTTTCTTTTCAACCACGTAAGATTTTCACAGTTAATGATTCAACAGTTGCGAAGTTTTGATCAGAAAATAAATGTAACTAAAGTTTTTCCTAATTAGCTAAGTTGTGCTAAGGGCAAATGAAGGATTTTCTTTGAAATTCAAGGATTTAGAAAATGTGTTATCCCCTTTTTATTGTGAGGTCACTCTTTCTACCAAGTCATGTGCCTTTCCCCCTTTGCATTCACTTATGCTTATGCCCTTAAATCAAACTTTTTGTTTTCTTATTTGCATATCTGATTCTCTTTTCTCACCATTTAAATTTCAGTATTCAAGTTTTAGGTGTGGCTATATCTATGTTTTAGATATTTGAAAATCTGAATATTTACAGGGTGATGTAAATAAATAAAATTGGCTCAGGAAGAAGGAAGGGGGAAAAATCCTAATAGGCTATAATTATAAAAGAATTTCAGAAAATTACCCTCTAATAATAATAAGGGCCAATGAGTGTTATGTTAAAGTGCGTATTTCAAATATATCTATATCTCTGTGTGTGTGTGTATATATATATATATATATATCTCTAAAAACCATGCAGAAATTCTAAGTCTTTTTAATTGTTCCAGACATGAGGGGGAAAGGAAAACATTTAGATATAAAGCCAAGATAACTAGTCGGAATGCTAAAACTTGATAAAAGATATCCCTCCAAAAGAAAACTGAGACAAATTTTACTGATACTGATGAAAATTGTATGCAAAAAGAGAATTTACTATAGTAAAGCAAGAATACACTATGGCCAAATGTTGGTTAATTCCAGGAATATAAAAAGGGTTACTACTAAAAGAAAACCTGATATTCTTGTTATAATTCATTATATAAATGAGTAAAAGGGAGAGGCCACACAATAGATCTTTTTGACAGATGCTGAAAGGGCTTCCAGTAAAAAGGAAAATCAGTTTACTTACAGTTAAACCCAATAAAACAGGATTTTAATGCGTTCATACTTCTCAAACCAATGAAAGTGAAAGTGAAGTCGCTCAGTCTTGTCTGACTCTTGGGAAGTTATGGACAGTAGCCTACCAGGCTCTTCTGTCCATGGAATTTTCCAGGCAAGAGTACTGGAGTGGGTTGCCATTTCCTTCTCCAAATATCTCACACCAGTATCTACCACCATATGGTAAAACACAAGCATTCCCAGTAAAATAAGGAGCAGGATGAGAAAATACACTAACTCTGCCATGATTTAACATTGTTTTGAAAGCATTAGCCAATATAATTACATAAGAAAATAAAATTAAAAGGTACAGTTGTTGGAAAAGAGGAAGCAAAGTTACCTTATTTCTAAGAGAAAAATCCAAGAGAATCAACTGCAGAACTACTAAAAACAAGATGGCCATAATGAGTATCTAGAAATCCACAGCTCTCTTTATATCCCACTAATAATCATTTAGAAAATATTATAGGAGTAAAAAAATCAGAAGATTTAAAAGCCAAGTGTATGAGAAATTTACAACTCTGTACTGTCTCTATAGTAGTGAGGAGTATAATATTTAACAAAGAAATTAGTCAGAAAAACTTAAATCACTGAATAAGAAACTGGCAAGCAGTTTTAAAAAGAAAAATTAATGTAGACTACTTACTTGATTTTACATATATTCTGGATGAGCCAGAGATTCTTTATTTCTTTATTTAATAATCTAAGATTTTATTTAAAAACTTTTTAATCTATGATGATTTTATATATATATATATAAAATGAATTAGTAAAAGTATTAACAACCAGTAGTTTTTTTTCTTTTTAACTTATATTATTGAAGGATAATTGCTTTACAGAATTTTGTTGTTTTCTGTGAAACCTCAACATGAATCGCCATAGGTATACATATGTCCCCTCCCTTTTGAACCTCCCTCCCATCTCCCTCCCCATCCCAGCCCTCTAGGTTGATACAGAGCCCCTGTTTGAGTTTCCTGAGCCATACAGCAAATTCCCGTTGGCTATCTATTTTACATATGGTAATGTGAGTTTCCATGTTACTCTTTACATACATCTCTCCCTCTCCTGCCCTCTCCGCATGTCCGTAAGTCTATTCTCTATGTCTGTTTCTACATTGCTGCCTTGTAAATAAATTCTTCAGTACCATTTTTCTAGATTCTGTACATATGTGTTAGAATACAATATTTATCTTTCTCTCTGTCTCACTTCACTCTGTGTAATAGGCTGTAGGTTCATCCACCTCATCAGAACTGACTCAGTTGCGTTTCTTTTTATGGCTGAATAATATTCCATTGTGTATATGTACCACAGCTTCTTTGTCCACTCATCTGTCGGTGGGCATCTAGGTTGCTTCCGTGTTCCAGCTATTATTGTAACTAGTGCTGAATGAACAATGGGATATATGTGTCTTCTGCAGTTTTCATTTCCTCAGGCTAATATGCCTAGCAGTGGGATTGCTGGGTAATATGATGGTTTTATTTCTAGTTTTTTAAGCAATCTCCATACCATCTTCCACAGTGACTGTATCAATTTACATTCCCACCAACAGTGCAAGAGTTTTCCCTTTTCTCCACACCCTATCCAGAATTTATTTATTTATTTATTTTTTTGATGATGGCCATTCTGACTGGTGTGAGGTGATATATCATTGTGGTTTTTATTTGCATTTCTCTAATAATGAGTGATGTTGAGCATCTTTTCATGTGTGTGTTAACCATCTGTCTGTCTTCTTTGGAGAAATGTCTGTTTAGGTCTTAGTGGGAACACTTTTTGATTGGGTTGTTTGTTTTTCTGACATAGAGTTATATGAGCTGCTTGTATATTTTGGAAATTAATCCTTTGTCAGTTGTTTCATTTGCTATTATTTTCTCCCATTCTGAGGCTCATCTTTTCACTCTGCTTATAGTTTCCTTTGCCGTGCAAAAGCTTTTAAATTTAATCAGGTCCCACTTGTTTACTTTTGTTTTTATTTCCTTTACTCTAGGAGGTGGGTCTTAGAGGATCTTGCTTTGATTTATGTCATCGAGTGTTCTGCCTATGTTTTCCCTCTAACAGTTTTATAGTTTCCTGTCTTACATTTAGGTCTTTCATCCATTTTGAGTTTATCTTTGTTTATGGTGTTAGGAAGTGTTCTAACTTAATTCTTTTACCTGTAGCTGTCCAGTTTCCCCAGCACCATTTATTGAAAAGACTGTCTTTGCCCCATTATATATTCTTGCCTCCTTTGTCAAAAATAAGGTACCCATAGGTGCATGGGTTTATTTCTGGGCTTTCTGTCTTGTTCTGTTGGTCTATATTTCTGTTTTTGTGCCAGTACCATACTGTCTTGATGACTGTAGCTTTGTAGTATAATCTGAAGTCAGGAAAGTTGATTCCTTCAGCTCCATTCTTCTTTCTCAAGACTTCTTTGACTGTTTGGGTCTTTTGTGTTTCCACATGAATTGTGAAATTTTTCGTTCCAGTTCTGTGATAACTGCCATTGGTAATTTGATAGTGATCACATTGAATCTGTAGATTGCATTTGGTAGTATAGTCATTTTCACAATATTGATTCTTCCTACTTAGTAGCATGGGGTATCTCTCCATCTGTTTATGTCATCTTTGATTTCTTTCACTAGTGTCTTATAATTTTCTGTGTACAGTTCTTTTGTCCCCTTAGGTAGTTTATTCCTAGATATTTAATTCTTTTTGTTGCAGTGGTGAATGGGATTGATTCCTTAATTTCTCTTTCTGATTTTTCATTGTTAGTAATGTAGAAATGCAAGTGATTTCTGTGTATTAATTTTGTATCCTGCCACTTTGTTAAATTCACTGATTAGCTCTAGTAATTTTCTAATATTGTCTTTAGGGTTTTCTTTGTATGGTATTAGGTCATCTGCAAACAGTGAGAGCTTTACTTCTTTTCCAATGTGGATTCCTTTTATTTCTTTTTCTTCTCTGATTGCTGTAGCAAGGACTTCCAGAACTATGTTGAATAATAGTGGTGAAAGTGGAAACGGACACCCTTGTCTTGTTCCTGATGTTAGGGGGAATGCTTTCAGTTTTTCACCATTGAGAATAATGTTTGCTGTATGCTTATCATATATGGCCTTTACTATGTTGAGGTAGGTTCCTATGCCCATTTTTTTTGAAGAGTTTTAACCATAAATGGGTGCTGAATTTTGTCAAAGGCTTTTTCTGCATCTATTGAGATTATCATATGGTTTTTATCTTTTAATTTGTTAATATGGTGTATCACATTGATTGATTTGCATATATTGAAGAATCTTTGCATTCCTGGCATAAACCCAACTTGATCATGGTGTATGAGCTTTTTGATGTGTTGCTGAATTCTGTTTGCTAAAATTTTGTTGAAGATTTTTGCAGGTAAGTTCATCAGTGATATTGGCCTGTAGATTTTTTTGTGTGTGTTGTCTTTGTCTGATTTTGGTATCAGGGTGATGGTGGCCTTGTAGAATGAGTTTGAAAGTGTTCCTTCCTCTAAATTTTTTGAAAGAGGTATAGAAGGCAAGGTATTAGCTCTTCTCTAAATATTTCATAGAATTCTCCTGTGAAGCCATCTGGTTCTGGACTTCTGATTTTGGGGAGATTTTTGATCACAGCTTCAATTTCAGTGCTTGTGATTGGGTTGTTCATAATTTTGATTTTTTCCTGGTTCAGTATTGGAAGATTGAAGTTTTCTAAGAATCTATTTCTTTCAGTTTATACATTTTAGTGCCATATAGTTGTTCATAATAGTCTCTTATCATCCTTTGTATTTCTGCATCGTTTCTTGTAACCGCTCATTTTTCATTTCTAATTTTGTTGATTTGATTCTTCTCTTTTTTTCTTGAGGCTGGTGAAAGGTTTGTCAATTTTGTTTATCTTCTCAAAAACCAACTTTTAGTATTATAATCTGTAGTATTGTTTCTTTCATTTCTTTTTCATTTATTTCTGTTCTGATCTTTATGATTTCTTTCCTTCTACTAATTTTGGGTTTTTTTTTTTTTTTTTTTTTGTTTGTTCTTTTTTTCTGAGTTGTTTTAGGTGTAAAGTTAGGTTGTGTATTGGATGTTTTTCTTGTTTCTTGAGGTAGAATTACATCGCTATAAACTTCCCTCTTAGAATTGCTTTTGCAGCATCCCATAGGTTTTGTATTGTCGTGTTTTCATTGTTGTTTGTTTCTAGAAATTTCTTCATTTCCCTTTTGATTTCTTCAGTAACCTGTTGGTTATTTAGAAACATGTTGTTTAATCTCCATGTGTTTATGTTTCTTACATTTTTTTCCCTTGTAATTGATACCTAGTCTCATAGTGTTGTGATTGGAGAAGATGCTTGATACGATTTCAGTTTTCTTAAATTTACTGAGTTTTGATTTGTGACCCAAGATGTGGTCTGTCCTGGAGAATGTTCCATGTGCACTTGAGAAGAAGGTGTATTCTTCTGCATTTGAATGAAATGTCCTGAAGATATCAATGACATCTATCTCATATAATGTATCATTTAAGACTTGTGTTTCCTTATTAGTTCATTTAAGACTTGTGTTTCCTTATTAGCTTTCTGTCTTGATGATCTGTCCATTGGTGTGAGTGGGGTGTTAAAGTCTCCAGCTATTATTGTGATACTGTCGATTTCTCCTTTTATGTCTGTTAGTGTTTGTCTTACGTATTGAGGTGCTCCTATTCCAATTGTTATGTCTTCCTCTTGGCTTGATCCCTTGATCATTATGTAGTGTCCTTCCTTATCTCTTGTAAAATTCTTTATTTTAAGGTCTATTTTGTCTGATATGAGGATTGCTACTCCAGCTTTCTTTTGCTTCCCGTTTTCATGGAGTATATTTTTCCATCCTCTAACTTTCAGTCTGTGTGTGTCTTGAGGTCTAAAGTGGGTTTGTTGTAGACAGCATATATATGGGTTGTATTTTTATATCCATTCAGCCAGTCTGTGTCTTTTGGTTGGAGTGTTTAATCCATTTACATTTAAAGTAATTATTGATACATATGTTCTTATTGCCATTTTCTTAATTGTTAGGGGTTGGTTTTGTAGATCTTTTTTCTTCTCTTGTATTTCTTGACTATATAAGTCCCTTTAACATTTGTTGTAAAACTGGTTTGGTGGTACTGAAGAACTTTTGGTGGTTTTGAAGAGCTTTCTACTATTATGTCCAACCCATTTTTCTGTGATACTATTGATATTTTCATTTTCTGTTTGTAGGTGTTTACACTTTGGGGATATTTACCATTTCTCTGTAACAAGAAATACAAAATTTCCTTTCAATTGGTCACTTGTCTTTTTATCATATTTTACTGTTACCTTTTCTGTGACTGCTATTATTATAATGAATTATTTATCTCTAATTGTTTTTTAAACTGGAGCACTGAGTTGGGCAAGGAGAAGAATTCAGAAGTTACTTCCACAGTGAAATAAATGCATAATAGTTGAACTAAGAGATCCTGCCTTATTCAGGACTTTAAGTTATTATATAAGGAAGTGATATGATACATGAATGTTCTTCCAGGTAGCTAGATGACACTGCCACTGTGAGAACTGTGGTTAAGTTTTGCTTTACTAGAGTGATCTTATGTAGGCGCCGTATGTAAAATTGTAACACTGTCACAAACTTAGGCCTGTCCCCTATTGCTGTCCTGTTTTCCTTCTTTTCCCCCCCTTTATAGGAGTTACCACAATTTAACATAACAGATGTTTTGCTAACTTAATGTGTTATCATTTGCCTTATCTCTAATATGCTGGTAGAATGAAGACACCAATTTGGGACTTTAAATAGTGCCTGGCATTATAGCAAGTACTCAATTTGTGTTGGTTAAATGATCAAATTTCCCCTCATGTGGATTGTTTGGGGATAGATTAAAAGATGAATTGGAAGAGGAAGAGACTTGAGAAAGAAGGAGCAATTTATGTCCCATTATGGTGGTCTTACGTCAAAAGCTTAGCTAAAGTGATAACAATGATAATAAAATAGAAAAGGCTAATGGAAATGACATTAAAAAGAAGAAATGGGTTACCATTCTTGTTTGTATTTATAACTAATAAATAAAAAGGAAATGTTATTTGTATTTGTATTATTTTTATATGGATGTTTATAAAGCAAAATTACAGATGATTGAAAATGAGTGAGTAGATGCTGTGACCTTTGTTTCTTACAAAACATTCCTTCAAAAATACAAGCATTAAAGTATCTAGTGGAAATCATAATGATTTTTCTGGTTTATTGTTTTTCTGTAATTTTTTTTTTTTTAGAGCTTTGCTTCCTGTTTTACATCACAAATCTAAAAAAGGACCCCCCCGTCAAGCCAAATACGCTATTCATTGTATCCATGCAATATTTTCTAGTAAAGAAACCCAGTTTGCACAGATATTTGAGGTAAAAAGAAAAGATTTTTTTGTTTCATGTTGTTCAAAAAATATGAATGAGTTTACGGAATGTTAATGTTTGGAGATGTATCATTTTGTAATTTTCCAAATTTGAATCAGTATAATCAATATTAATGATAGGTTAAAATTTGAAAATATCTGATGATTCAGCTTTTTAATGCGAGCTTATTCAGAAATCAAGCAGTTGTACAATAGTTTTGACGTTAGTTTATACATTTAGTATTAGGAAACTTTTTTCATTAGTAAATAATTACGTATAAAATCGTAGTTACTCATAATAGGTAATAGGTGAGTATTCTATCAGTGTATAGATTTTGGAAGTTAGATTTCTCTACATGAAATACTACTGAAGTGTGTGGGGTTTTATATATGAATACTAATTTATAATTAGGGTTAAATAAATTTGTACTTTAATGAATGACCTAATTTCATATTAGATTAAAATGTGCCTTTTCCTTTGCAGGGCATGTGATCCACACCCAAAGATCCTTGATAGTTGGTGCTCTCCAAAATACCCACGGCAATTTAGGTACATGGCAGATGGTTTTGGACAGGACCAAATATCGAGGACCTTTGTGTGTAGACCCAAATGTCTTATTGGGTATATTGGGACAGGACCAAATACCTACTGACTGTCTTTTCAGCATGTGTTTTATTTTTTCTCTACTTTGAATTACCAGTACCCTTTCTAAGTATGGGAATTTTACTCTAAGTTATTAGAATCAGGGTCTAGCTTTAGCCTTCTTACTGCAAATAGGAGCTAAACAGAAAATTTATAAAAATCTTGTAGTTATAGTCTAGGAGCCTTGAATGAAGTCAAAACAATTTGGAAGTTATGCTGAAACTAACCCACCATAAATACACAGACTTGCTGTCTATTTTAGAAGTATTTATGCTAATTTTGTCATATTTTCATGATTTATATTAAAGGCAGGGTAAAGGAGGAAGAAACGTTTTCTGTTGTCTATTAAACAGCATCTTTGCTATAGATACTCAATCATAATATAATTTAAAAGTTGAGGTGGAGGTATTTTGTATTTTTTTAAATTTTTTAATAAGAGGATGACTTCAGTGGACTCAATGTTGATTTCTAGAAAGCTTTTTTTTTCCCTTGAATAATCTTTTTGTTCTCTCCAATGATGATGAGAAGGAAAATGCTGATAATAGCTTGACTTTATTGGTTACTTTTAATTTTAATATCTGTAACTTCATCTTTACAAGAACCTACCTGGTAATCCTTCTCCTATAACATAGAAGATTGGCTGGCTTTCTGAGAAAAGGTTTCATAGACACATCTAACCTTTATCAGATTACTGTTAATCCAGAGCTGCTGCTGCTGCTAAGTCGCTTCGGTTGTGTCCAACTCTGTGCTACCCCATAGATGGCAGCCCACCAGGCTCCCCCGTCCCTGGGATTCTCCAGGCAAGAACACTGGAGTGGGTTGCCATTTCCTTCTCCAATGCATGAAAGTGAAAAGTAAAAGTGAAGTTGCTCAGTCCTGTCGACTCTTAGCGACCCAATGGACTGCAGCCTCCCAGGCTCCTCCATCCATGGGATTTTCCAGGCAAGAGTACTGGAGAGGGTTGCCATTGCCTTCTCTGGTTAATCCAGGGATTGATCATTAATTTTGGTTTTTCAGAAATAATTTTAATATCTTATTGTGGAAAATTGTCACACAATATAATAAATGAATTGGAAAAAAGTACACTATCAGTTATCTGTTTCTAGTGTAAACAAGTTATCACTTAGATGTGCAATGGAGGTATTGAGGGAAGTCATCGAGAACAGCAAGAAGTACTGTCATTACTTTTGACTAAATGAAGCTTTTCATATTGCCCCAATGTGTTGGAAAAGAACAGTTTTGTGTTGCTTTTCAAGCCTAGAATGCTTGGTGTTCAGTATAGGAGGATACCTACACCTTTATCTCAACCCCATTTCCCCAGCCACCCAGTTTCTTTTCTCAGAGGCAGCCAGTGTTACCAGTTTCTAGTGTACTTTTCAGGAGATACTTTATTCTTATACAAGTAATATAAATACACAAAACACATCTTTTGTCCCCTTCCTCCTCTCCTTATGCCAATGATAGTGTGCTATAGCCACTCTTCTGATTATCTTATTTTAAAAGTTGAACAATATATTTTAGGTATCAACTATGTGAGTAAATAAAGCAGTCTCCTTTTGTTATAGCAAAATGAATATTAAAATAATATTTTTATTTTACTATGAGTAATAAAATAGTTTTATTAGTTATGGTACTTAATATTTGATGCTATAAAAATCCACAAAAATGCTTGTAACTATCCATAATGAAAGCTTTTTTCTTGCTCATGATAAAAGTCCATTTGGGTGTTTTGATTGCATTCTGATCAGTGTTTTAGCCATGCAGACGCTTTTTGACTAGTGGCTTCTCTTTCCTGGTGGCTCAGACAGTAAAGCATCTGCCTGCAATGAGAGAGACCTGGGTTCGATCCCTGGGTTAGGAAGATCCCCTGGAGAAGGAAATGGCAATCCTCTCCAGTACTCTTGCGTGGAAAATTCCATGGACAGGGGAGCCTGGTGGGCTACAGTCTATGGGGTCGCAAAGAGTCAGACACGACTGAGCAACTTCACTTTCTTTCACTTTTGCTTTTTCTCTTTGAGTCCCATTGGATCCTTTGTATTAAGCCACCAGTGAGTAAAGAGAGAGAGAATGTGGAGAAGATACATTGTTTCTGTCTGCCTCAGTTCAGGCATGGCATACCGTACTTTCATCCCCATTCTGGTAACCAGAACTTCTGACTGCACATAGAAGCATCCTTATGCCCAGAAAGCAGAATAGAAGTAGGTATGGGTGAGCCGAAATGGCTACCCACTCCAGTTTCTTGCCTGGAGAATTCCATGGACAGAGGAACCTCATGGGCTACAGTCCATGCAGTCAAAAAGAGTTGTACATGACTGAGCAACTTTCAGCAGTTGCTGACATATTTATATATGCAATCATAAAATGTATGATACATGATTCTTGATATTGAAATGTTTCTTTACCTACCTCTAAAATGTAATTTGGGAAAAACTGAAAATACTTAGATATGATGCCTTCTAGTCATAAAAGTTGTCAGTAAAAGTTAAATGTAACTTGAACCACTGCTTATACCATGTATTGGAACTTGTGTGGTTTTTAGCATTTGTAGATGAGACATGTGAACAGTTTATTTGCATGTTTATGGAGTTAATCATTTTCCTTTCCTCACTTTCAGCCTCTGCATAAGAGCCTAGATCCGAGCAACCTGGAGCATCTCATCACACCACTGGTGACTATTGGTCACATTGCTCTCCTTGCACCAGATCAGTTTGCTGCTCCTTTGAAGTCTTTGGTAGCTACTTTCATTGTGAAGGATCTTCTGATGAATGATCGGGTAATTTATGTTTTCTAGATGTGTATTCTTCATAATGCTATCTTCTAAAATTTTATGCAACAAGGAGAGAAGTGGAATGATGTAAATTGCACTTCAGTTTGGTTGATTTGTTTTTAGCTTTTCCTATCTTTTTACCATGCTGCATCTTCATTATAAGTGAAACAACATTGAAACATCTCTTTAGTTGAGCATAGGGCTATGACCTGGAATGCTTTCCTTGAGAAATACAAGATATCACTGGATTCTGTCTATTTCAAGTTTATAGGGATGTAAGTTTTTTAATGACATCTATTTTTTAAAAAATGTGAAGATTGACAGGTTAGTTTGCAGTATGGTTGTCATGATAGTAGTTGTTGCATTTCATACATACAATAGAGAATTAAAAGATCCCTGAGGGGAAACACTGGGGAAAAAAGTAGTGATTTTCTGTCTCCATTGTGTGAATATTTGGGGCAGGGTATGTTTGGGTGTCTTGGAGAATTGACCCCTACAGTCATGTGGAGTTTTATGCATGTGTTTGTGTATTTTTAGATATACATGTGTGTAGAAAAGAATACTGTAAAACTAGGATTTTCAGAATGGTAAATGAGCGTTGGTTTCAGATTAAAGTTACCAGCTGCATTAGCCCCTAACAAGAGTAGGCCTGTTCTATGACGCATTGACTTCTCTCTGGCTGTGAAAGTTCTAGAATGCATCTTCTTCCAATAGAAGATTGTTTTCTGTGTTGAAAATCTGTTTAGCATAGCCACCTTAATTAATGATCTAAGCTAGATGTTCTGGATAACTTGCTGCAACTTCTGCATCAGTACTTGCTGCTCCACCTTGTACTTCTGTGTCTAGGGATGGCTTCTACAGTATTATGAACCAACCTCTGCTAGCCTCAGATTTTCCTTCTGGAGCCTCCTTAGCTCTCTCACTCTTCACAGAATTGAAGAGAGTTACAGCCTTGCTTTGGATCAGTCTTTGGCTTAAGGGAATGTTGGGCTGGTTTGATCTCCACTCCAGTTCATTAAACTTTCTCCATATTAGCAATAAGTGTGTTTTGCTTTCTTGTCATTCACATTTTCACTGGAGTAAAATGTGAGTAGCACTTTTAATTTCCTTCAAGAACTTATCCTTCACATTCACAACTTGGCCCAAGAGGTTTAGTTTTCAGCCAATAGTAGCTTTTGACATGCCTTCATCACTAAGCTTTATCATTTCTAGCTTTTGATATGAAGTTGAGAGATGTGCAGTGCTTCCTTTCACTCGAACATGTACAATCCATGATAGGTTTGCTAATTTTCCCAATTTCTATGTTGTTGTATCTTAGGGAATAGGGTTGCCTGAGGAGAGGGCGAGAGATGGGGAAAAGGCCAGTCTGTATGTAGAGCAGTCAGAACACACAACGTTTACTGATTAAGTTCATTCTGTTAATGGGTGTGATTCATGGCACCTCAAAACAGTTACAATAGTACCATTAAAGATCTCTAGTCACTTATCACCATAACAAATGTAATAATAGTGAAATCATTTGGAATACTGCAAGAATTATGAAAATGTGACAGAGATATGAAGTGAGCAAATGCTGTTGGAAAAATAGCACTGATAGATACTTGACACGAACCTTCAATTTGTAGAAAATGGAATATTTGTGAAGCATATTGAGACAATTTTTGTGTGTATAAAAAAGTATGTCAGACAGTTGGATTACAGTAAAAATAAAATTTGTATATTTAGAGTGTGTAATTAGAACTACAGTAAGATAGGAAAGAGAATATGAAACAGAAATAGTATTTGAAGTGATAATGCCAGAAAATTTTTCAAAATTTATGAAAGACATCAAAGCTATGCATTCAAGAAGAGATGCAAACCCCAAGTAGGATCAGTATAACACAAAGCTTACTAGATACATCATAGTAAACCTAGAACCAATCAAAATAGAAAGGATTAAAAGCATTCATGCAAACAGACAGAAAACCTTCCAGGGAACAAGACTGTCACGAGAAAAGATTAGAAGATGGAAGATAATGGGATAATATCTTCAAATTATTGATTGGAAGAAAAGTACCAATCTGGAATTCTAAACCTGGAGAAAATAGCCTTTAAAAAGGGAATGCAACATAAACACATTTTCAGACAAAAACTGAGAAAATGAGAAAATAATTGCAAATCATGTATCTAATATGTCCATATTGTGTAAATACACATATAGCTCAATAGCAGAAAAAGAGTTTGATTAAAAAATAGGCAGAGGCAACATTTTCCCCAAGAACACAAACAAGTCATCAGTAATTGTATGAAAAGTGCTCAACATCAGTAATCACCAGAGAAATGCAAATCAAAACCACAGAAAGATAGGACTTCACTTCTCTTAGAATGACTAATATAAAATAGATAAGAAGTGTTGGTGAAGATGTGAAGAGAAGGAACCCTTTTGCACTGTTGGTGTGAATGTAAAATGAAAAACAGTATGGAAGATCTTCCAAAAAATTAAAAATAGGAAACAAAAAAGAAAATTGAAGCACCACATGATTCAGTAATAAATACTTCAGAGTATTTATCTGAAGGAAATACGAACACTAATTCAAAAAGATCTCTGCACCCCCATGTTCAGTGCAGCATTATTTATAGCAATCAAGACATGGAAGCAACTCAAGTGTCCATCTAATGGATGAATGGATAGAGGAAAAGTGGTGTATATATACAATGTAACATTGATCAGTCATTAGAAAAAGGAAAAAGTCCTGGCATTTGTGACAGCATGGATGACCCTTGAGGGCATTATGCTGAGTTAAATAGACAAAGATGAACACTGTGTGATGTTCCTTACATGCAGTATCAAATCTAAAAAACCCCAAGTAACAGCAACAAAAACTCAAACTCATAGGTACAGAGATCTGGTGGTAGTTGTCAGAGGCTAGGGATGAAGGATGTGTGAATTGGGTAAAGGAATTCTAAAGGTACAGACTTCAGTTATAAAATAAGTCAAAGAATGTAATGTACAGCATGGTGACTATCATTATTAATACTGCCTAATATATCTGACAGTTTCTGCTGAGAGTAGGTCTGAAAATGTCTCATCATAGGAAAAAAATTGTAGTTGTGTTGTGATGGGTGATAACAAGACTTACTGTGGTGATCATTTCACAATATATGTAAATATTGAATCATTGTACCTCTAGAACTGATATGTCATATGCCAATTATATCCTTTTTAAGAAAGATAATTATTAATTTGAAAAAAAAAGTGAAAAATGAACTGGCAGAATGGGAGAAAATATTTGAAAATCATATATATCTGATAAGAGACTTAAAATTCAACAAGACAAACAGCTTAGTTTTCTTTTAATGGGCGAAAGACCTGAATACTCATTACTATTAATAGTTATTATAGCTTTTTCATTTATATTTTTGTGTTAAGGTTTGTTCATTGTTTTTCTAGACATGATGCTGTCGCACGCTTAATAGACCAAATTATTGTGTAAACAACTTTTTGTACACAGGAAAACCAAGACATTTGTAACTTGCTTTATTGCAACACTTGCCTTATTGTGGTTGTTTGGAACCATACATGCAGTGTCTCTGAGGTATACCTGTTTCTGCCCGCTCATGCTTCATCTTTGCTTTCTTCTGACCCATCTTTGAATTTACTCATCCTCTCTTCAGATTTGTCGAGTCTCATGTTACACCCATAAAATTGAATTCTTAATTGCACTGTTTATATAGTTTTTTCCTGTAATTTCCTTAGAGTTTTTAAATAAAATTTTTAGTTCCCTGCCAGAATTCTTTTTCTTACCATTTAATCTTTCAGCACCTCTAATTATGTTAAAATTTATGTGAGTTAGTCTCAGTATCTGTCTCCAGTGGCTCTTTTTCTTTGTCTGGTTTTCACTTGATTGCTGGTCAGGTCTTACCTTGCACACGTTATTGTTGATTGAGCCTGCACACTTTTTATACGAAAAGTTATAGAGATCATTTGAAGCTCTGGATGATTTTAGAATTCTTCCAAAGAATATTCATTTTTGCTTCTGGTAGGCAGTTGAGCTACTCTGAAATAATTTTCATTCAATCAAGAATGCAGTGATTGGAAGCTGGGCTTCAGTTTTTGACAGGTGATTGTTTTTCTGATCACTTTTATGTTTAGGGTGTTTTTATTTGGGATCCACCCAAAAGTCTAGGTTGCTTAACGAGTCAGTCAGTCAGTTCAGTCACTCAGTTGTGTCTGACTCTGTGATCCCATGAACCACAGCACACCAGGCCTCCCTGTCCATCACCAACTCCCGGAGTCCACCCAAACCCATTTCCATTGAGTCGGTGATGCCATCTAACCATCTCATCCTCTGTCGTCCCCTTTTCTCTTGCCCTCAATCTTTCCCAGCATCAGGGTCTTTTCCAATGAGTCAGTTCTTTGCATCAGGTGGCCAAAGTATTGGAGTTTCAGCTTCAACATCAGTCCTACCAGTGAACACCCAGGATTTCTCTCCTTTAGGATGGACTGGTTGGATCTCCTTGCAGTCCAAGAGACTCTCAAGAGTCTTCTCCAACACCACAGTTCAAAAGCATTAATTCTTTGGCGCTCAGCTTTCTTTATAGTCCAACTCTCACATCCATACATGACCACTGGAAGAACCATAGCTTTGACTAGATGGACCTTTGTTGGCAAAGTAATGTCTCTCCTTTTTAATATGCTGTCTAGGTTGGTCATAACTTTCCTTCCAAGGAGTAAGCGTCTTTTAATCTCATGGCTGCAATCACCATCTGCAGTCATTTTGGAGCCCAGAAAAATAAAGTCAGCCACAGTTTCCACTGTTTGCTCATCTATTTGCCATGAAGTGATGGGACTGGATGCCATGATCTTAGTTTTCTGAATGTTGAGCTTCAGGCCAACTTTTTCACTCTCCTCTTTCACTTTCATCAAGAAGCTCTTTAGTTCTTCTTCACTTTTTGCCATAAGGGTGGTGTCATCTGCATATCTGAGGTGATTGATATTTCTCCTGGCAATCTTGATTCCAGCTTGTGCTTCTTCCAGCCCAGCATTTCTCATGATGTACTCTGCATATAAGTTAAATAAGCAGGGTGACAGTATACAGCCTTGATGTACTCCTTTCCTATTTGGAACCAGTCTGTTGTTCCATGTCCAGTTCTAACTGTTGCTTCCTGACCTGCATACAAGTTTCTCAAGAGGCAGGTCAGGTGGTCTGATATTCCCATCTCTTTCAGAATTTTCCACAGTTTATTGTGATCCACACAGTCAAAGACTCTACTTTTTATTGGACTCAGAATTTCTTTTTTTTTTTTTCCTTCTAGCTCTGTGACAGTGATGCAAAACATCGCTCAACCTTTAAACCTCTTTCATTTTCAGAATCAGCCATCATTTATATATCAGAAAAGCAATTTTAATGCCAGGCTCACATCTCAGTTATTCTCTTTTCAATACCCTTGAACTGTTCGCATCTAGTGGTGTTACTCTTCAAACTTTTCTTCTGTTTTTCTCCTGCCCCAGCTAACCACAAAGCACCATTTTACCATATGTTTATCTCAAAACAGTGTACTTGTTTAGTTTTGCTTGTTCCTAAGGTTTATGGATTATTTTATACCATATATTGATATATTCTTGGGTGACTTGCTATCATCATTATGGATTTGTTTCTTAGAATAACCCTTGATGTTGAATCTAGCTGTAGTTCATTCATTCACTACTCTGTATTATATCATTGTGTGAAGTATATCTCATTTTCTTAATGGAAACATGGTATATTTCCATTTCTTTCTTGTTTTAAATAGTACTCCTGTGCCTTTTTTTTTTTTTCTTTTTTATATAGCCTTCTGATGCATATGAGTACAAATTTCTCCAGGTTACATTTACAAGAGTGGTATACTTCTGACCATCAGTCTGTACATTTAATTTTTCACTTTATTGCTGAAGTATTTTTCAGACTGGTTGTAAAACCTTATTTTCCTTTCAGCTGCATATGACATTATTGTCAGATTTCTTAAGTTTTGTCCATCTAATAAATACAAAGTAGTATCTCTTAATTTGCATTTCCCTGGTTACTAAGAATATTTATGTCTAGTCATCATTCTTGTTGGCTCTTTTCTGAAATTCCTCTTGATGTCTTTTGCCTTTTTTTCTTTCTTGGGTTGTTTATGTTTTTCTCACAGGTAATCTTTCCACACTTAATATTTTTTTCAGTTACATGTTGAAGTATGTTCATAAAATGTGTAAAATCTCATTTATGGTATGTCTTTCTATTCCCTTCATAGTGTCCTTTGAACAAAAGTTATTAATTTTAATGTAACTAAATTTATCATTCTTTTCTCTTGTAGTTAGTGCTTTTTATGTCTTGTTTAAGAAATTATTTCCTATGCCATTGTCATAAAAATAGTCTCTCATACGTTGTTTTAAAAGTTTTAAGATTTTCTTTTCACACATAAAAATTTTAATCCATCTGGTATTGATTTTTTTTTGCTTTTTTTGTATGCTATGACTCAAGAACTCCATTTCTTTCTGTTCTCCATTAGGAGAACCAACTTTCCCAGCAGAATTTATGGAGTGATTTCTCCTTCTTCCAGTCGTCTGCAGTGCTATCATTCTTACACAGCCTCTATTTTTTCCCCATTGCTTAGTTTGCTTATCTACAGTGTGTCTTCTATTAAAATTTTGTAGTTTTCTCTGTAAGCAGATTTAAATATTTCTCTTATACAGCTTTGTTAGGTATTTCAGTTTTAAGAATTATGTTGTTGGTGGTGAATTTGGGCAGTTATAGTTTTTATCTTATTACCTTGTGCTAAACTCTTTTTCACTTTTCATCATTATTACGAGAAAGGTCCATTTTGATTGTTTCCTTATCCGTAAATATTGCTACATATTTTCTTATATTTCTACATGTATTTCCTATGCTTACTTTTTTTCATCTCAACTTCATCTATCAGTTTTTGAAAGAGGTATATTCAAGTGTTCAGTTGTGATGATGTAGTTTTTAATCTTTTTTAAAAAAATCATTTTTGGTTATTTGACATTATCCTGCTAGTTTTATAGATGTTCATAATTTTGTATTTTATAAGATCAAATAAAAATATGTCACTAACCTTTTTATTAAAATATTAGTATCCCATTTAACTCCATACCCCATTTATATGCTTTTTCATCTTGACTAGTATTTTTGTCCATTAGTCATAGATTTTTTGTTTGTTTTAGTTTTGTTGCATCTATTATGGTTTTATTATTTTTGAACCTGTTTATTGATCTTATATTTTTTTATTTTATATTTGTAATAATTTATGCTGATTGAATTTTCTTGTGAATTTAATATTTATGTGGAAGGCATCTTTGAATTCTTTCAAACTGGCTTGTAATTTGAAAGATTTCTGAAAATATTTTTCTCCCTATTCTTAAATATTAGAATTCTATTTTTCAACTCTCTTGGCTGTGGAAAATTCAGAACATTGTTTTTTGGTATGTAGTCTTGCCACCAAGAAATCTGAAGTTGATGTGGTTCTTGTTTCTTTTTTGGTAGGTTCCTCCATGGGAGCTTTGGGATTTTTTGGGATATTCTTAGTTCAGAAATTTCGTCAGTATGTTTCTAATGAAATTCTTTTTTTCCTTATTTTCACTTCATGCTTTGAAGGTGCTTCTCTACTCAAGACTTGGTCCTTAAACTATTTGTAAATAGCTCTGTGTTTGGGGAGCTTGCCTTCTGTATTGGAACTTCCTGTCCTGTTGCCAGAAGGTTATCGGAGGGGCTCTTTGATTTCTGTTTCCAACTGGAAATTGTGCATGTCAAGTTGAGGTGAAAATGGGATCTCCTGTGTTCCAAGACTGGGTTCAGCTCTTTGGTCACCTTACTTAATTGCCTGGCTGCTACTTTAAATTCACATCTCTCAATACTTTCAGTTTATCATCTCATTGTTACTCTATGATTGTTCTAAAAAGAGGACTTTTTGAAGGGTGTTTTCTGTGTTCTTCTGGAGATGTCAATCCTCTAGCTCTGTTTTTTCCCCCCCTGTATATTTTCTGTTTTTTGAAACTTTTCTATGATTTTGGTTTTGTTTTCTGGGCTTCCGTGGAGGCTCAGCCGGCAAACAGTACACAATGCAGGAGACCTGGGTTTGATCCCTGGGTCAGGAGGATACCCTGGAGAAGGGAATGGCTACCCACTCCAGTATACTTGCCTGGAAATTCCTTGGACAGAGGATCCTGGCTGGCTACAATTTATGGGGTCACAAAGAGTTGAACATGACTAACACTTTCACTTTTTAGCTTCCCAGCCCAGCTAACAGGGTAAGGAGGATGGGTGTGGGGTGGGGTGTGTGGGTGTGAGTGTGTGTTGTCTTTAAGTAGGAAGATACTAATGTGTGTTTTCTGTAACTTCAGCTGTAAACCTTTATATTTGTTCCCTGCTCAAGACTTTTTGCAGCTACCTTTCCCCTTGTTTGTTAACTGTAGCTGACCATTGAGCAAAATGAAAGTTAAAGCTGCCAACCCTTGTGTTGTGGAAAAAATCTTTTTTATAATTTATAGTCAGCTCTCTGTATGTGGTTCCTTGGGCATTTGTGATTCAGTCAAACATAGATTGTGTATTGTGTATTACTGTAGTATATATTCACTTAAAATCTACATGTTGGTAGACCTGCACAGTTCAAACTTGTCTTATTCAAGGGTCATCTGTATCCTTTTTGGCTCCATTGATTTTTATCCTATTTCTTGCTGGTTGCCTTAAATAAATGAAACATTAGTCTTAAAAGGGTTAAGCAAAGAAGTATACATAAGTTGTTGAATTCAGTCCTGTCTCATACCTGCAAAGAACCAACTGGTGCTGGAGGCAGAAGGTTCATTTGGGTGCTGGTGAAGACAGGGCTTTCAACCTTTTTGCGTAAGTAACAGAAAACATAGTCATATGTAAATGACTGTTGCTGCAGAAGGTAAAGATTTCATTCATTCTCTAAATATTAATTACACATGAGAATTTGTATCTTAAAGTCCTTAATTTTTGTTTAGCTTCCAGGAAAAAAGACAACTAAGCTTTGGGTTCCAGATGAAGAGGTTTCACCTGAAACAATGGTCAAAGTGAGTGACATGCACAGATCTGTTGATTTTAATCTATTTAATATACCGTATTATTATTATATTATAGGTTTTAATAGTTCCTGTTATAAAGATATGGCTATTGAAGTAATTCAGGTTTTTATGTTTATTCTCTGACATCCTTTGGGCCATGAGAGTATAGGGCAATACTGAGAAACCTGAGACTTTGGGCAGCTGCACCTAATCTAGTTTGGAAAATAAAAAGAGTTTGAAAACTCCTTCCATGTTTCTTTTTCTTAGATACCAATATTTTAATGGCAAAAGACAATGCTGACTTTAAGTACCTTCTCCTTTCAGTGAAGATGGTCATCCAGGTTTTAAGACTGTTCCTCAGGGCTTCCCAGGTGACGCTAGTGGTAAAGAATCAGCCTGCCAACACAAGAGAAAGAATCTGCCTGTCACTGCAGGAGATGAGGGTTTGATTCCTGGGTCAGGAACATACCCTGGAGGAGGAAATGGCAACCCATTTCCAGTATTCTTGCCTGGGAAATCCCATGGACAGAGGAGCCTGGCAGGCAGCAGCCAGTAGAGTCACAAAAGAGTTGGGCACAACTGAGCATGCACACACATCTTTTCCATGGGATTTGATAAACTTTTTTATTAAAAAAATTCAACCTGTAATTTCTTGAGTTAGGAGTCATATGTAAAAGATTGCTTATCGCTTCTGTAGGAGTATTACTTCTCTAAAACCGTATGTAGTCTGTAATATAGACCTCATATCAATCTGCTGCCCAAGGTGTAAAGGCCAAGAACAAATACATTAAATATTGTTTTTCTAATTATAATTTCTTATAAATAATTTTGTTGTATGTTTATGTTTCATACTGTGAACTACTTTTTTCACATTATTGCAGTTTTCAGATTCTGATACTATTTCTCCGGACCTGTAGGGCAGTCTTCCTTTAGCATCATTGAATGATGCTGGAAACTTTTGAGTTCTAGTATGAACCAGTTTTCTCTGCATTGGTCTCAAGTACCAGTTTTGTATAGATGGACAACACTGTATTAGAAGGCAGGCCACCTGCACTTAAGTTCATGGTTATGAAGTGGCCAAGGAAGAGAATCTGAAGAGTGTAAGCCACATACCACTGTCTAAAACCCATTTAGCTCTGAAGCTTCAGATCTATAAAAAGTAAGATAATATGTAAAAAAGAAAATGTGTTGCACCCCTTCAGAAAGGTTTGTTCCAAATATTAGAGGCAGTAATAGGTATTAAAGTACTGATATTAAGTACTTCATAATTATGAAAAATGCAGTACAGATGTAAGGTGGTATAAACTCTTAGACACAAAAGATGGAATATGATTTGCATTTGGGAACTTCATGTGTTAGGGAAGTTAGCATGATATTACTGTGGATTCTAAAGGGTAGAGTGTTGGAGAAACATTTTTTAAAAAGCGGGAAGAACCAGTTTTTAGATAAATCATTCATTTGTCAATTACCAGGAGGTGGAACATGAGACATTTTTAAAACATTTAAAGTTATCTTCACACATGCAAATAAAAATAATTTTTTCTTTCCTTTTCTTAACACGCGTCTATTAAAAACATTTTTTCATTCTTTCTCAAAGCTAATGTAGAGTTTCTTTGAACAGTAGCAATGTTGTGTCAATTTGTATTTTAAATAGATTCAGGCTATTAAAATGATGGTTCGATGGCTACTTGGAATGAAAAATAATCACAGTAAATCAGGAACTTCTACTTTAAGATTGCTCACAACAATATTGCACAGTGATGGAGACTTGACAGAACAAGGGAAAATTAGGTATGTAATTACAGCTTCAGCATTCTTTGGATTACACAGTATGTTAACATCTGATGTAATTTTTGAATGATGGTTTCTTTTTAAACAAAATAATACAGATTTGTAGATACGCATATATTTTTATTGTAATAGGCTTTTGTATAGTGGTTGTTTCAAAATGACAGTCCCATGTCTAGTGCAGATTACTGCTGAATGCTTTTAAGTATTTTTAACAGTAGATGTTTACTTTTTTTAATACCTCATGTGAAATTGTTAATGTACCAATCAGTAACTGGTGTTTTACATTCTTGTTAATATCTAAATGCAAAAGAACAGACTGAGTAGAAAGCAACTTACCTGAATCTGTTTCCAGAAGTGTTATTGTTGTTGTTCTTTGCTAAGTTGTGTTTGACTCTTTGCGACTCCATGGACTCCAGCACACCAGACTCCTCTGTCCTCTGCGTCTCCTGGAGTTTGCTCAGACTCATGTCCATTGAGCTGGTGATGCTGTCTAATCATCTCATCCCCTGCCACCCCCTGCTCCTTTTGACATCAGTCTTTCCCAACATCAGGGTCTTTTCTGATCGAATTGGCTCTCCAGAAGCAAAAATATATGCATATGTGGAAAATGGAAAATGCACTTGACACAAAGTATTAAAAATACAGATACTTTTTTGTTTGTTTTTAGTTTGTTTTGTTTGAAAGATGTATAGTCTAGTGACTGAAAACATGAACTCTGGATTCCAGATTCAAATCCTGGGACCACATCTTAGCAGCTTGGTACCTTTCAACAAGTTACTTTAACTGCTCTGTATCTCAGTTTCTTCAGCTATAAAACAGAGATGATGATTAATGCCTGTCTCATCTATTATGACAATCAAATAAGTTAGTATATTTAATGTATTTAAAACACTGCCCAGCACATAGTAATTAGATATATTGATGGTAGTGGTTATGTCAGAATTAGCTAAAATTTAGAAGTTTGTCCTCTGTGAAAATACAGGTGCCATTTATAGCATCTTTTTGGTAGTTAAAAATATGAGAGTAACTTCCCCCACCTTGTGTGTGTGTGTGTGTGTGTCTGTGTGTGTGTATACACACAGATCTAGCATAAAATCTTTAGGATCAAATATGAATGGTAATTGTCAGCTGCTTAATACTTTGCCATCTTTGCTTCATTTCTTATATGTTTTGCTCATACAGTACTTTTTGCATAGAATATTAGCATTAACACAGTCTTCTCAAACAGATCAAATAAAAAGAAAATTCTGTAGGGTATTCCACATGTATTACCTTTTCAGTAAAATTAGTTATCTCTACCTTCTACTCATAATTTATGTTAGCATCCAAGAGTTACATAATAATTAGAAAAATTTCCTTAGTATTAATACATTTTATCTCAGATTTACTAATTAAATTATTTATGTGCATACTTAGGTCTCATGTCACCTGTTTTTATGCATAGTATTCTTTAACAAAATCACATGTGTCCTTGAATTCTATAAGTGTGTGTGAATTACATTGGGTCTGTCTGCTTTAAAAAAATTTAGTGAAGAACAGTTGATTTACAATAGTGTGTCAATTTCTGCTGTACATCAGAGTGATGCAGTTAAATACACATATATGTATATATGCCTTTTCATATTCTTTTGCATTGTAGTTTGTCACAGGATATTGAATATAGTTCCCTGTGCTATGCAGTAGGACCTTGTTGTTTATCCATCCTATAGCTAAAAGTTTGCCTCTGCTAATCCCAAACTCCCAATCCTTTTCTCCTCTACACCTCTTCCCCCCCGGCAACCGCATGTCTTTTTTCTATTTCTGTAAGTTTGTTTTTGTTTTGTAGATATGTGATTGTGTCACATTTTAAATTCCACATATAAGTGATATCATATGGTATTTGTCTTTCTCTTTCTGACTGACTTTGCTTAGTATGATAATCTCTAGGTCCATTCATGTTGTTGCAAATGGCAGAATTTCATCTTTTTGATGGCTAAGTAATATTCAACTGTATACACATACCATATCTTCTTTGTCCATTCATCTGTCGATGGACATTTGCATTTCTGTGTCTTAGCTATTGAAAATAGTGAACATAGGGGTGCATTTATGTATGCTGTGAACATCGGGGTGCATTTATCTCTTTAAGTTTAATTTTGTCTTGGTGTGTGCCCAGGAGTGGAATTGCTGGAACTTTTAGTTTTTTGAAGAACCTCCATATTGTTTTCTGTAGTGGCTGCATTGATCTACATTCCTACCAACAGTGTAAGAACAGTGTCCTACCGAAAGTGAAGGAACTTTTCTTCACACTCTCTCCAGCATTTGTTGTTTGTATACTTTTTAATGATGACCATTCTGACTGGTGTGAGGTGGTACCTCATTGTAGTTTTGATTTGCATTTATCTAGTAATTAGCAATATTGAGCATCATTTTTTTTCATTTGTAGTGGTTTTTGTCATACATTGACATGAATCAGCCATGGATTTACAAGTATTCCCCATCCCGATCCCCCCTCCCACCTCCCTCTCCACCCAGTTCCTCTGGGTCTTCCCAGTGTGAGCATCTTTTCATGTACCTATTGGCCATCTGTATGTCTCCTTTGGAGAGATGTATATTTAGATCTTCTATTTTTTGATTGGCTTGCTTGTTGTTGAGTTTTACGGGCTGTTTCTGTATTTCGGAAAGAAAGCTGTTATTTGTCACATCATTTGCAAATATTTTCTGCCTATCCCTAGGTTGTCTTTTCATTTTGTTTGTGGTTTCCCTTGCTGTGCAGAAGCTTGTAAGTTTAATTAGGTCCCATTTGTTTATTTTTGCTTTTATTGCTATTGCCTTGGGAGCCTGACCTGTGAACACATTGTGTGATTTATGTCAGAATATTTATGCTTTCTTCTGTGAGTTTTATGGTGGTGTTTTTGTGTATGGTGTGAGAGTGTTCTTACTTGATTGACTTACATGCAGCTGTCCTTCTTTCCTGGCACCACTTAATGAAGAGATTGTCTTTTCCTCATTGAATATTCTTGCTTCCTTTGTCAAAGATTAACTATTCACAGGTTTGTGGATTTATTCTGGGCTCTCTATTCTGTTCCATTGATCCATGTGTCTGTTTTTGTGCCAATAACATAGTGGTTTGATTATGGTAGCTTTTTTGCATTGTCTGAAGTCAGGAGGACAATGCTTCCTGCTTTGTACTCTTCCTCAGGATTGCCTTGGCAATTCTGAGTCTTTTTTGGTTCCATTTACCTTTTAAGATTATTTGTTTTAATTCTGTGAAAAGTCTCATGGGTAATTTGATAGGTATCACCTTAAATCTGTAGATTGCTTTGTATAGTATGGCCATTTTAATAACAGTATTAACTCTTTTAATTCAAGAGCTGGGATGTTTTTTCATTTCTCTGAATCATCTTCAGTTTTATTTATTAATATTTTGTATTTCTCAGCATATAAGTCTTTCATTTCCTTGGTCAGATTTATTCCTAAGTATTTCATTTTGGTGGTACAGTTTTAAAAGGGATTGTTTGTTTACACTCGCTTTCTGATATTTCATTGTTGGTGTAAAGAAATGCAGCCTGTTTCTGTATATTAACCTCATATCCTTCTACCTTGCTGAATTCATTTATCAGTTCTAGTAGATTCTGTGTGGAGTCTTAAGAGTTTTCTATATCATATCATCTGCATATAATAATAATATTTACCTCTTCTCTACCAATTTGAATACCTTTTATTTCCTTTCCTTCTCTGCTTTAGCTGGGACTTCCAATACTATGTTGAAGTGAAGTGGTGAGAGTGGGCATCCTTGTCTTTCTCCAGAGTATACTGGGAAGGCTTTCAAGTTCTTACTGTTGAATATTATATGGGCTGTGGATTCATCATTAATAGTTTTTATTATGTTGAGCTGTGTTCCCTCTGTACTCATTTTCATAAGGATTTTGTATCATGAGTGAATGTTGACTTGATTTATCAAGTGCTTTTTCTTCATCTGTTGACATGATCATGTGGTTTTAATCCTTTCTTTTGTTGATATGGTGTATCACATTGATTGATTTGCATGTGTTGAACTATCCTTGTGATCCTGGGGTGAATCCAGCTTGGTTGTGGTGTATGACCTTTTTTATGTGTTGTTGAATTCAGGTTGCTGATACTTTAAGAACTTTTGTGTTTATTCATCAAAGATATTGACCTGTAATTTGCTTTTTTGATGGTGTCTTTGTCTGGTTTTGGTAACTTCATTACCAAACTTCAGGGTGATGGTGACTTCATAGAATGTCTCTGGGAGTGTTTTCTTCCTATTCACTCTTTTGGAAGAGTTTAAGAAGTTCTTTTTTGTATGTTTTATAGAATTCCCCATTGAAGCCATCTGGTCTTAAAGTTTTTTTGTAGGGAGTGTTTTTGGTTTGGTTTTTTAAATTACAGATTCTGAATCAGTTATAGTGATTGGTCTGGTTATCTATTTCTTCTTGCTTTTTAGTGGGCTGTATGTTTCTAAAAAGTTGTCCTTTTCTTCTAGGTTCATAGTATTCTCTTTCATTACTGTTGTTCATAGTAATTCTCTTTCAGTTTCAATGTATTTCTGCAGTTTGAGTTGTGATTTCTCCTCTTTGATTTCTTATTTTGTTTATTTGGGTCTTTTCTTCATGGTGAGCCTGGTCAGGGGTTTGTCAATTTTTGTTTGCCATGTCAAAGAATCAGCTCTTGGTTTTATTGATTTTTTTTTTTTTTTTTTTTTTTGGTATTGTTTTTAAATCTCTGTTTTATTTCCTCCCTCTCCGATCTTTATTATTTCCTTCCATCTGCAGACTTTAGGTTTGTGGTTTGATGGTTTTCTTTAGTATTATTCTTGTATTCTCTTCTTTTTGGTTTTTGTTAATCTGTTGTTATGTTTTTGATTTGTGCTTGCCTTAGTTTTCAAATACATTAAACCCATTCGTATACCTACTTGCTTTAGATTGGTGGTAATCATACAAACTGAAACACATTCTAGGAAAAGACAAATCTATATTTTCTTACTCTCCTCTCCCACATTTTATAATTTTGTTGTCCTTTTACATCTTCATAGTGACACTTTTGCTGTTCATTTTGGTAATCATTGCTTTCACAGTAATTTTATTTTTTTAAAGAATTTGTGTACTTATTTCAGTGACTTACTTTCCAATTGTGATTTTCTTTTTCTTATAGTTTCTTGGATCTTTTCTACTTAGAGAGGACCTTTCAATATATCCTTTTAAGATAGGTTTAGTATTCTTTAAGTTATTGTTTGTCTGAGAAATTTTTTCTCTCCTTCCGTTCTAAAGGATAATCTTGCTGGGTACAGTATCCTGGGTTGCAGATTTTTCACTTTTGGACTCTGACTATATCTTGCTGCTCCCTTCTGGCCTGCAGTGTTTCTGTAGAGAAACGAGCTGATAGCCTTTTGGGGGTTCCCTTGTAGTTAACTCTTGTTCTCTTGCTGCCTTTAAAATCCTCTCTTTAACATTTGCCACTTTTATTATAATGTGTCTTGGTGTAAGTCCTCTCTTTAACATTTGCCACTTTTATTATAATGTGTCTTGGTATAAGTCTGTTTGGATTTATCTTGTTAAGGGCACTTTGTGCTTCCTCTATTCGGATATCTATTTCTTTCTTTAGGCCTGATAAGTTTTCAGTCATAATTTCTTCAAGGACATGTTCATTCCCCTTTCTCTTTTTTCTTCCAGAATCCCTATCATGCATAGATTTGCATGCTTCATATTACCCCATAGGTCTCTTATATTGCCTTTTTTTGGGGGGTGTTGTCTGCTGATCTACTTGGATAATTTCCATTTTTCTGTCTTCCAGATCACTTATTCCTTCTGTTGTCCATAGCGTTTAGTTCAGCTTTGGTCTCTTCTAATGAATTCTCTGTTTTCACCTTGGCCCCTGCTTATAGTTTCCAATTCCTTTTCACAGTAATCTGCATCTCTATCAGTGGCCTTTCTTAATTCCTGTAGTATTTTCATTCATTTTCTCCATTTTGAATTCAGTGTCTGTTAGATTGAAGAAGTCTGTTTCATTGTTCTTCCAGGGGAATTCTATCTTTTAATGGGGAGTGCTTTTTCTGCTTCTTTATTTTACTTTTATTTCTTTTGCTCTGTGAGTTTGTAACAGTTACTTACTGTGGTCTTTGAGGGCTGTTTTTATGTGGGGATGACCCTGTGTAGCCTGTGTGAGTTTAATATTTTTTGGTGTGAGGGCTGTTTTTTAGTATGAATGCCTACAGCCTGTTTCTTCCGTGTATACTGGCCATTATCCCCTTGATAGGAGCTGTGACAGATGTTGTAGTGACCAGAGCCTGCACAGGATATTGACCAGGCCTCCTCTTTGGTCTGTGATTGTCACTGCCCTGTTGGGGCAGGGTCTGCTCCCAAGTTGTTTGGAGTAGAGGACCCCAGATCCATTTCTGATCTGCAGTGCAAGGGAGGTAGGATTGGAACCCTCTCACCAGAAGAGCCACTGAGTGCTGTTCCACTGGAGCTGTATGTACCTGTGAGTATGCTCTGTGTGTCACCTTCACCTTTTGCCTGAGCTCACTGTTGTTGGCACTGCCTTCGCCTCACCTCAAGCGTGGATATGCTGGCAGTTGCTCTTGGTGTCTCTCAGGAGTTGTTTTCACAAGGTCACCAGTGCAGATACACTGAAGTCAAGTCCCAAGACTGTAGTAGTTGCATACCTGGACCTGCTGTGGGAGCTATGGAGGCTCTGCAGACCCTGGCCTGGCCCGCCTTCGAGTGTACGAGCCCACAAAGCCGCCCACAGCTGCTAAGGCCAGACCCGTGCCCCCTGCAGGAGCTCTCGGGTCTGCGTTCTTGAACTAGTCTTCAAAAACGTTGTAATGGACAGAGGAGCTTGGCAAGCTGCATTCCATGGGGTCACAAAGAGTCAGACACGACTGAGTGTGCGTGTATACACACACAAAGTATTTTAATTACTTTTTTTATTTTACTAAATTCCAACAAGGAAATCAGACTTTCCTTAGCAGTGGTTGAGTGAGTTATCTTATAATAAGTACTTGGAATATTGCTATTGATGAACTGAAAATATCTCTGCAACCTGTAACTTCAGAACCTCATTAATGTTAGCATACATTCAGTAAATATTTTTATGTAATTGTTAGAAAGCTAAAGGAAGAGTCTTAAACCAACTAGATCTTTAGATCTTGGAAGATTAAGATTTGTCTCTTTTGCATCCTGGAAGATTAATTAAGATTTGCTGCTTTTTTTTTTTTTTTTTTTTTGCCTCTTTTACATCCCTCTCAGTATGGTGTATATGTTGTATGTATAGTAAATAATAATGTTTTACTATGGAGCTATGTAGGGAGTCCTAATTAAGGAGTTACAACTTCCCCACTTACAATATTTCAGTGAATCAGTAATTCATCTGATATGTTTCTGTATTAGGAAGGATTATTTAAATATATTTATTTACTAGTTAAGAATTTCCTAATTGCTGAAATATATCCCATTTTACAATAGATTTTCTTCCCTTAAAAAGATGCTCTTGATAATATTTCAAAATTGAATACTAGCTAAAAATAGTAATTTTTTTAATCTACTGTACCTGCTTTTATGTTAACTTCTTTTGTACTTTACACCATAGTTTTAGTTGAATGATCAGCAAGTTATGATATTTTGTGCCCAATACATAAGTAAACATATATCCTAAGAAAAGTCCATAGTGGAAGACTTGAGACCTAACAACTGAACATATAGATAGATTTGTCCTAGGCTTGTCTGAAAATTTTCTGTGTAGAACAAGAGAATTCAATGACTAGCTTAGACTTGTGTTCAAAGAAGAATTTTGTGCTTTGGACACCATCTTCCAAGCATAATATAGTGGTCAGTATCACTGAACTGTTTTATGCCTTTTTTTTTTGGCCAGAGGAATTTTTATAAAGTTAGATATACAAAGTAGGAATGTTTTTATGCAGATGTACAGAAATCTAATTCATATTTTCTTGCTTATTTTTCAGTAAACCAGATATGTCACGCCTGAGACTCGCTGCTGGGAGTGCAATTGTGAAGCTGGCCCAGGAGCCCTGTTACCATGAGATTATCACGTTAGAACAGTATCAGCTGTGTGCTTTAGCTATCAATGTAAGGAAAATGGCTGGTTGTACAGAACATGATTCTTTGTGTTCTTTGACTTTTAGTACTTATGGTACTTCAGTATTTAAAACATCTGTTTATTATGATTTTAGTTTTGGTGCTGTTATTCAGATACTTGACTAGGCAATATGAGAAATGAGATTTTTGCGAAACCCATAATTTTCTGGTTTACTATTTCCTCTTTAATTTTGGAGGTAACCTTATTTTGCCATAAAATGAGAATTGTTTAAAAATAACATATTAAATTTCTTAGAAAACAACATATGTAATTAATTTTCCAAATTGGTAGTACTTGGAGTCTATCGATTTATTGGATTCTTGGTATGATATTTCTCAGGGTATTAGTGGTATTGGTTGTTCAGTAGAAATTAAAAAAAAAAATTAGGACAAGTATGGATGTTAAGAGAGATGGACTTTGTTTGAAACTTGCTGTATAGTAAGTATGTGCAGATCATTAGTTAAATGTCCACTCTGTCCAGAGAACATCCATGCTTGTTAAATTCTAGAGACTTTCTTTTCTAGCATACTGTATATGTTACTGTCTCAGTCACCAAACTCCCAGTGTGAAAGTTCAGATTACCTAAGTTTAAAGGTTGTTTTAGAATTCTGTTGACTGTGAAACATGTATTAATTGTAAAATGTTAATTATTAGCACATTCTCACAACTTAAAAATATGGGATTACCCTATTGTAAACAAAGCTTTGTCCTAATTTGGTTGTTCCTTTCAACCACAGGCTTGTCTCTGCTCTCTTATCCTCTCACTCTTACCTGCTCACGTTTTAGCATTTGCTTTCACTGTTTTCCAGAAATGATCTAATTAAGTCCCCCAGTCCAGTGATCTTAATCTTTATTATACATGTCCTTTTGGCATCATTTGACACAACTCTTTGCATGTTCAATTTTTATTTTTTTTAAATTTATTTATTTATTGCACCTCTATTTTTGAAATACTTTTTTTGGCTTTTGTCTCCTGATTTTTGTCATACTTCACAACTACATTTTCTGGCCCTTCTCAAGTTTCTGGACCCACTTCCAAAGCCAAACAGAAATTTGAAACTTTTATTTTCTGAGAACGTAAGACTGAATCTCTTCCAAATCTATTCTTTCCTGACATGCAGAGAATCTCAATAAACATTAAGTAAAGGTGAATGGCATTTCTTAGACCTAAAATCATTATTTATATTTGACTGTTTGCTTGTGTTTGCACCTTGTTACAAAAGTACAGATAATTCTGTCTTTTGATATCTATTACATCTTTTTTATTCATACCTTCTTAACCTTAACCATTCTGATTGCTGTACCCATCGTTAGCTGTCATCTGTGCTGTTGGGAGACTTTCTCTATGGTGTGTTAAATTTCCCTATCAAGTTCTGGTCATGTTATTCCCCTGGTCAGAAATATTTATGGGCTTGTACTCATAAGAAAAAAAACTTGCATATATTTTACCTTGCCATTCAAGCCCTTCTAATATTTGGACCCACATATACATTTAAAAATTCTATTTAGCACACCACCCTTTACCTGTGTTTATTTCAGTGAAGCTGAACTTTTTTCTTTCTTTTATGTACCTGTGGTTTGCCTCCCTCTAATTTTATTTTCACCCTCTTCATTTATACATACCCAAATCCAACCCTTTCTGCATATCAAGGCTCAGACACAATCTTCTCCATGAAATTTGCCCATATTCTTACAAGAGATTTCCTTGGGATCCCCTGCAGATTTTATCTACAGTCCTGATACGTACTTGTGCTTAGTTACATGCCTATGGTTTATTTGTATTTACTTGAGTTGAGCTCTTTAAAGGCAATGTTGTATCTCAGTGGCCTTTGTCATGTATTTGAATGGAAAGTAAATCTGGAGGAATAAAAATTCAGTAATACAAATCTTGAAAGCAAAAGTGGCGCAGTCGTGTCCAACACTTTGCGACCTCATGGACTATACAGCCCATGGAATTGTCCAGGACAGAATACTGGAGTGGGTAGCCTTTCCTTTCTCCAGGGGATCTTCCCAGCCCAGGGACTGAACCCAGGTCTCCCTCATTGCAGGCAGGCAGATTCTTTGCCAGCTGAGCCACCAGGGAAGCCTTTGAAAGTCCATCAGTCATGTCTGACTCTTTGTGACCCCATGGACTATACAGTCCATGGAATTCTCCAGGCCAATCTAGGTATTTTAGAATTTGAATGCAGTTCATGAAAATTTACTGTGTACCTCTGTGTGCTTTGCATTGTTCTAGGTTCTTCAGATACAAAGGTGAGTGAGTCATGGCTACAGCCCTTAAGAAGATAACCTCTTAGGAGAACAGAAGATATAAGTGCTGTTAATACAATGCAATACACATAGTAATTGAACTATTTACAAGATACTACAAATAACTGAGAATAATTTATACTTAAAAAGTATACTTTGCTGTACAGCAGAAATTAACACAAAAGTTTATTTAATATGCAGACTAAAATGAATTTCTTAGTAGCAAATAAAAGCTTTGATTGGAACTTTATCTCGGAAAAATATTTGGTAGTATAGATACCATCTTCCTTATGTTGAACCAGTCACTGGTTATAACCATAAACATGAAAGTATCAAGTGTCTGCTTTTTTGAGAGTGTGTTTTTCCTGATAAAAATTGTGTCACTCTGTCCTCTGCTTCACATGTTTTTGTAACCTAGTCAGAGTGTAAAGCTTTACTTCATACTTTTAATAGCCTTGTTCAGTTGCTCAGTTGTGTCTGACTCTGTGACCCCATGGACTGCAGCATGCCAGGCTTTCCTGTCCTTCACCGTCTCCTGGAGCTTACCCAAACTCATATCCATTGAGTCAGTGATGCTATCCAACCATCTTGTCCTCTGTCATCCACTTCTCCTCCTGCCTTCAATCTTTCCCGGAATCAGGGTCTTTTCTAATGAGTTGGCTCTTCGTATCAGTGGCCCAAAGTATTGGAGTTTCAGCTTCAGTATCAGTCCTTCCAGTGGATATTCAAGGTTGATTTCCTTTAGGATTGACTGGTTTAATAACCTAGTCAAAAGGATAAATCTGTTCTTCATATTATTTTTTATAAGCTAGTGTAAAGGGTAAATCTTTGCAAAAACCAGAGCAAACATTGGAAGGCTTCCTCATTTCGCAGGAGCACATCTTTTAAATCTTTATTTAGGTGATTCTCTTTAGCTGTACCCATTGCATCATCGTTCTTGTCAATTTTCTCTTCTTTTGTTGTTAAATGTGTCAGTTGCTTTGCATATGATTTGACAGTTTTTTTCTAACATTATCTTAATGATCTTTTGAAACTCTCCTACCTTTGCTGTGATTCACGGTTGACATTGTAATTAATTTGCATTGTACTATTAGATCTTCAGTGATTACTAAAAGAATGACAAAAACATGGCCTTGGAAATGTATCTCCGTTGTGTGGAGGGATATTTGAGTGCTCTTCAGTGTTTTGTTGTTGTTTGTTTGCTTGCTTTATTGAGGTATATTTGATTTACAGTGTTGTGTTAGTTTCAGGTGTGACGAGCATAGTGATGCCGGTTGCTTCTGCAGGTTATATCCCACTATAGCTTATTATATTAGATAATAGTATTGAGTGAAAGTGAGAGTTGCTCAGTCATGTCTGTCTCTCTGCAACCCCATAGACAATAGCCCCCAGGCTCCTCTAGGAGTCCATGGAATTCTCCAGGCAAGAATACTGGCATGGGTAACCATTCTCTTCTCCAGGATAATATTGACTAGTTTGTAACTATTAATCCCATACTTCTAATTTGTCCCTCTCCCACTTGTTTAATATTCTTACAGATAGCTTGTTCATTTGTGACTATATTTGTGATGTATTGACTTTCACTTATATTGTTTGTTTGTAATTGGATATTTTCATAATGAATAATTGGATACTGAAAATTCCTCTCCTTATAGGAGTAATAATGAGGAAGGGGTGATATAAGTTTAATTTTGTTTTGTGGAGTATAAGGATAGATAATAGTAGTTCTGTCTATTGATTACTATTTTTTTTAATTGAAGTATAGTTGATTTATAGTGTTGTGTTAATTTCTGCTATATAGCAAAGTAATTCAGTAGTGTGTATATACACACACACACACACACATTCTTTTTATATTCTTTTCCATTATGGTTTATCACAGAATATTGAATGTAGTTCCCTGTGCTATTCAGTACAACGTTGTTATCCATTCTGTATATAATGCTTTGCATCTGCTAACCCCAAACTACCATTTCATCCCTCCCCTACTCTACCTTCCCCCTTGGCAACCAACCATAAGTCTGTTCTGTGTGTCTGTTCTGTTTTGTAGATAGGTTCATTTGTGTCTTATTTTAGATTCCACGTATCAGTGATAGTATCTGTGTTTCCGACCTACCTACTTCACTTAGTATCATAATCCACAGGTCCATTCATGTTGCTGCAAAATGGCAATATTTCATTCATTTCATGGCTGAGTAGTATTCCATTGTATTTTTGTCATTCACCTGTTGATGGACCTTTACGTTGTTTCCAGGTCTTGGCTATTGTAAACAGTACTGCTATGAACATGGTGGTGCAGGTATCTTTTTGAACTATAGTTTTGTCTGACTATGTGCCCAGGAGTGGGATTACTGGATTGTATGGTGACTCTATTTTCAGTTTTTTGAGGAATCTCCATACTATCCTCCATAGTAGTTGTACTTGACTACTTTTTTTAAACTGGCCGTTTGGTATTGTAATAAACTGAAGTTTAAAGTAAATGAAAGGAGATGCACAAAATAAGGATTTAAAGATAAGGGCAAGATGTTGCAACCTAGGTTTTGAAGAAAAGCAAAATTAGCATTCTAGATAGAAGAAATAAACATACAGTTGCAATAATATGAAACATACCATACATTATGTTCATTGATGGTATGTAATAATGAAACTCTTTTTGTATCTCATATATGGTTCAAAAATCATACTGAGCTTTTCCCTATAGTTTAGAAAAAATTCTCATAATCTGTAGCGGACATTGTGCTAAGTTTTGAGGCACAAGGAGGAATGAAATCACAGTGCTTGGCTTGAAGAAACAGCAGTGCATAAGACAGGTAAACCAGTCCTTTTCATACTGTGTACTAAATGCTAGGCTGGAGATAGCACAGAGTTCTAGCAGAGCACAGTACTGGATATGCACAGAGGGTTTAGGGTAAAGATTTACACAGTGATTTCTGGAAGGTATGGGAGCTGTCCTTGAAGATGAGGACAGGTTACCTACTAGAGTGGAGGTGGGTGGTTTAGGAGAGGGAGTAGTGTGAGAAAAGCAGGCACAGTGATGAGCAGTTCATTTTTAGAATTAAGAGGAACGTGATGTTGCTGAAATGGATTAAGTAACTCCTGCCTTCGGAATTGTGCTTTTTAATCTGAACAGTTTTTTTAAATGATAGAACTAAATATATAAATGGGACAGAGTTTTATCTTGCTCAGTAAATGAAAAAGGTAAATGTGAGATAGTGTTCAGACTTGTTTTTACATACCTCATTTAAGTTAAGGTGGATTAATATTTACTAGTTTTTATCTATTTTAAGAGTGCGTCCAATGTGTTCTCACACAGGTAGCTGGCAGTCATTTTAAGGTCCAGGTTACCACGCTGGCGTCCATGTTAATTTGTCCCACCTCGGTCCTATGCACTGGGGCACTGGTTGTGGGTACTCGTGCTGTTTATTCTAATTACCTGATAGAGTGGGTTTCCTATCCAGAGTCGTTATTTCCTTATTTGTCGTTATTTGATACCATGTAGGTAACATGTGGAATAATTATGTCTTTCAGGATGAATGCTATCAAGTAAGACAAGTGTTTGCTCAGAAACTTCACAAAGGCCTTTCTCGATTACGGCTTCCACTTGAGTATATGGCAATTTGTGCACTTTGTGCAAAAGACCCTGTAAAAGAAAGAAGAGCTCATGCCAGGCAGTGTCTGGTAAAAAATATCAATGTGAGACGCGAGTATCTGAAACAGCATGCAGCTGTTAGCGGTAAGCGTGTGTGAAAATGAAGAGTGTACTTTCCCATCTTGCCAGTTTCAGTTTTGTGGAACACAAAATGTTACTGTTGTTTATTATATTCTAATTAGCCCTCATTAAGTAAGTTGTTATTACTGTTTTTCAGTAGCAACTTTTCCTCGTAAAAGGTTATTTTAAAATACAAATGCATGGGTATTTAAATATCAACCTATAGTTCTTGATGCAACTGACTAAAAGGCTAAGGGGAAAAAGCAGGAACTTTGAAGGTAATGAAACAGTAAGAGGTACATTTATGAAGATTGTCTAAGTACTCTTTTAGTTTAAAAAAGTCCAGGTCTTTATCACCTGTAGCTGACATTAATATCAGGGTCCTGTGTGCCTTTTTAAAATCTGCTTACGTCGCTCCGTCCACACTGTTAGTTTTTGTGTCCCTGACTTCTATGACTTGATCAACAGCATTAAAAGCCATCCAATTACGCAAGTCAGAAGTCAGAGGCGTTCCTCATGCCTTCTTTTTTCCTCTCATTGATCACTAAATCCTCTTAATTCTTCTTTTGGGTGTCTTCACTGTTTCTCCCCAACTCCCCTATCCTGCTGTATTTCACTTGGATTAGCATATCTACTCCTAACTAACTCCCTGTTGTAAATGTTTCCCTGCCTCCAGCCAAGCCACACCACTGTCAAAATTATCTTCCTAAAACAGATCAGTGCTTGAAACCTTGGTTGGCTCCTTTCTGCTTAGAGGATCAAGTAGAAGCTCATTAGCATGACCATTTGTAGTTAACTCGCAGCCTGAGTTTTAAACTTTGCCTCTCGCTACTCCTCAATGTAAATTCTTTGCTCCTTGTACTCTGGATTGTTTGAAATTTGTGTAGCCAGCTTTTTTCTCTGTTGTCAACTCTGTCTGGAAATTGCTTCCCCCTTCTGGCCAAACAAATAAACAAAACCAAGGAGAGAAGTTTGCCCCTTGTGAATCCTTTAAAATACAGTTTTGGGGACCCTCTTTTCCTACTTCACCTTAGGGGTTCTGGAGTTACATCTCACCTCTGCCATTTACTGGTTGTATTTGTGTTTATGCAGTCTGAGCCTTGGTTTCCTTTTTTTAAGATTGGTATAGTTTTACTTGTATCTTATGGTAGTTATGATTAAAGAGTTATATATATAAAGCACCTGGCATAATGCATGGTCCAAAGAAGTACTCAGAAGTTATTAGCTGTTCTTATTTTAGGGTACTGTCCATGGTGAAGTGGGGCTTCTGTCCTGGTCCTGTCTGTGCTCACTGTGAGGTCTTTGTCTAGTCTTATGCATTTTTATATTTAAAACAGTAAGCTCTACTCAAATATTAGGTCTGGAAAAGAGTAAGCACTTAGTACATGTTTGATAGACTTTTAATTCAAATTTCACTGAATTTTGAACCTTGTTACTTTTTTCTTCTGTACCTACCTTGAAATGAATATTACATACAAGCTTATTCTCTTTGAGTTCAGTGATAGAAATAAATAAAATTTGGTGCCTTGTTGACACATACATTGTTTTATTCTAGACTGAAGAAAAATTGCAAGACTAGGAAGTATAAAAAGAATTGCTCAGAGTATGAATCTTGGTCTTTTGAGTAACCTTTATTAAAACTAATTAGGATTTCCATTTGTATGTGTAATGGACTGTACTGATCTCAGTCAAAATATTAAAACATTTGAATTTAAACTGAAAAGATACTTCATTGTTATTTAAAATGCCCTAGAAACAATGTCTGTTGCTTTCTTTCAGTTTTTATGTTGCAGATTGTATTAAATAGTATCAGCCTTTACTTCCTATTTTTGTGCCATACTGACTGAAAGATTTACTAGTTGTTTTCCTTTTGCACAGCAACTTACAAGGGAGTGTTGAACAGAGAGTTACTAATAAGAAGAAAAATAGATTTTATGTCCCTTAGTCTTGAGTATAGTTTGGGTCACTTTTTTCTCATATCTGTTGAAAATTGAAATATACAGGGTGCATTTAGTAGGCATATCAATATTGGCCGTGATGGATAACTGAATAAACTTTATGAGGTACCTCAGCATTGGACCTTTCAGTGTATTTTTCTTCTAGCGATATTGTGGTAAATTATTGGGATGCAAGAAATAGACTATCAGAGAGAGAAAGAGAGTGAGTAAGATTTGGTTTTCTAACCTGATGTTTTTGTTTTGTTTTATTTTTCAGAAAAATTATTGTCTCTTCTACCTGAGTATGTTGTTCCATATACAATACACCTTTTGGCTCATGACCCAGATTATGTCAAAGTACAGGATATTGAACAACTTAAAGACGTTAAAGAGTAAGACTTTTTCCATCCCATTTTCGTATTTTCTGAAGGTTTTTCCCCTTTCCTGCTGATAATGGAATCTCAGTTATAATTAGTGTATTAAATTTATTTCATTTCTTAGGAGTTTAAGGTTCTTTACCTTATTTGTTCTCTTTTTCTTTTTTCCTACCATCTCTTCATATTTCACTTCTTATATAATTCCCAAAACATCCTAGTATAATTACTGTATTATTGTCCTCTTTCTCTACCAGTCTGGCATTTCTTTTCTATTGAAGTTATCTGTTAAAGAGTTTGCTTTGTAACTCTTATCTTTTCCTACTTTCTTCTGAAGCACTGTATAGATTTTTATGTGGAGTGAATTAACACTCTTTTATTCACATGGTAAGCATATTTCCTTTGCAGTTCCCGTCTTTCTCCATAAGGAAGAAAGATAGTCTAACTTAATAATGGGCCAAGTTGATAACCAGGGAACTGTTCCCATACTTCACTGTTGATTCTCTGACTAAATTAGGTTTATGACAGTTGCAGTTCTTTCAAAGATTCTTATTGAGGTGCCAGAAGAATATACCTGCCAGGGTGTGGGATGGGGGAATATAATGATATTTAGAGAAGTCTTTGTAACACTTCTTAAATAGAGATGAGATCCTATTTCTGTTATAGTAAAGGATGACCTCTGTGCTTTTGAATAAATTAATTTCCTATGCTATTCAGTTCAGTTCAGTTCAGTTGCTCAGTCGTGTCTGACTCTTTGCAACCCCATGAATCGTAGCACGCAAGGCCTCCCTGTCCATCACCAACTCCCGGAGTTTACTCAGACTTATGTCCATCGAGTCGGTGATGCCATCCAGCCATCTCATCCTGTCACCCCCTTTTCCTCCTGCCCCCAATCCCTCCCAGCATCAGGATCTTTTCCAATGAGTCAACTCTTCGTGTGAGGTGGCCAAAGGATTGGAGTTTCAGCTTCAGCATCAGTCCTTCCAATGAACACCCAGGACTGATCTCCTTTAGGATGGACTGGTTGGATCTCCTTGCAGTCCAAGGGACTAAAGAGTCTTCTCCAACACCACAGTTCAGAAGCATCAATTCTTTGGCACTCACAGTCCAAGTTGGACTTTCTTCACAGTCCAACTCTCACATCCATACATGACCACTGGAAAAACCATAGCTTTGACTAGACAGACCTTTGTTGGCAAAGTAATGTCTCTGCTTTTTGATATGCTATGTAGGTTGGTCATAACTTTCCTTCCAAGGAGCAAGTGTCTTTTCATTTCATGGCTGCAGTCACTATCTGCAGTGATTTTGGAGCCCAAAAAAATAAAGTCTGACACTGTTTCCACTGTTTCCCCATCTATTTCCCATGAAGTGATGGGACTGGATGCCATGATCTTAGTTTTCTGAATGTTGAGCTTTAAGCCAACGTTTTCACTCCTCTTTCACTTTCATCAAGAGACCTTTTAGTTCCTCTTCACTTTCTGCCATAAGGGTGGTGTCATCTGCATATCTGAGATTACTGATATTTCTCCCGGCAATCTTGATTCCAGCTTGTACTTCTTCTAGCGTTTCTCATGATGTACTCTGCATAGAAGTTAAATAAGCAGGGTGACAATATACAGCCTTGACATACTCCTTTTCCTATTTGGAACCAGTCTGTTGTTCCATGTCCAGTTCTAACTGTTGCTTCCTGACCTGCATATTGGTTGCTCAAGAGGCAGGTCAGGTGGTCTGATATTCCCATCTCTTTCAGAATTTTCCACAGTTTATTGTGATCCACACAGTCAAAGGCTTTGGCATAGTCAATAAAGTAGAAATAGATGTTTTCTGGAACTCTCGTGCTTTTTCAGTGATCCAGCGGATGTTGGCAATTTGATCTCTGGTTCCTCTGCATTTTCTAAAACAAGCTTGAACATTTGGAAGTTCCTGGGTCACGTATTGCTGAAGCCTGGCTTGGAGAATTTTGAGCATTACTTTACTAGCATGTGATATGAGTGCAATTGTGCAGTAGTTTGAGCGTTCTTTGGGATTGGAATGAAAACTGACCTTTTCCAGTCCTGTGGCCACTGGTGAGTTTTCCAAATTTGCTGGCATATTGAGTGCAGCACTTTCACAGCATCATTTTTCAGGATTTGAAATAGCTCAACTGGAATTCCATCACCTCCACTAGCTTTGTGCATACTGATGCTTTCTAAGGCCCACTTGACTTCACATTCCAGGATGTCTGGCTCTAGGTAAATGATCACACCATCATGATTATCTGGGTCGTGAAGATCTTTTTTGTACAGTTCTTCTGTGTATTGTTGCCACCTCTTCTTAATATCTTCTGCTTCTGTTAGGTCCATACCATTTCTGTCCTTTATTGAGCCCATCTTTGCATGAAATGTTCCCTTGGTATCTCTAATTTTCTTGTAGAGATCTCTGGTCTTTCCCATTCTGTTGTTTTCCTCTATTTCTTTGCATTGATTGCTGAGGAAGGATTTCTCATCTCCTTGCTGTTCTTTGGAACTCTGCGTTCCAATGGGAATATCTTTCCTTTTTTCCTTTGCTTTTTGCTTCTCTTCTTTTCACAGCTATTTGTAAGGCCTCCTCAGACAACCATCTTGCCTTTTTGCATTTCTTTTCCATGGGGATGGACTTGATCCCTGTCTCCTGTACAATGTCACGAACCTCTGTCCATAGTTCATCAGGCACTCTGTCTATCAGATCTAGTTCCTTAAATCTATTTCTCACTTCCACTGTATAATCATAAGGGATTTGATTTCGGTCATACCTGAATGATCTAGTGGTTTTCCCTACTTTCTTCAATTTAAGTCTGAATTTGGCAATAAGGAGTTCATGATCTGAGCCACAGTCAGCTCGCGGTCTTATTTTGGCTGACTGTATAGAACTTCTCCATCTTTGGCTGCAAAGAATATAATCAGTCTGATTTCGGTGTTGACCATCTGGTGATGTCCATGTCTTATGATTTTAGCTTCTTATTAAAGGAAAATAACTCTTGGTTTCTTGATTCCTAGAAATATTTTATAGTTAAGTATTTGTGGTGCTTCAAGAGAATAAAATTAAATTACTGGTACTTTTCTCATGACAAGAGAAAAGGCTTTTACCCTCTTTTTGCCACAGTTTCTAGTTTTAAAAAATAAGCAATTAGTGTTCCCAAAATGAATTCTGTGTTAGTGTGATTATACTAAGGAAAACTTTTAGCCATTCCCCTTTCTCAGAACACAGTGTTTTTATTTTTTTTTTTTAAATGATAAAATATTCCTTGAAACTTACTAAATAAATATTTGGGGCTGTATTTATAAATAGTCTAGTACAGCCCTGAGTGATGTTTCTATCAGAGAAAAGAAACTGTAACCTATGTCTGAGGTCTCAGAGGTTACTTTCTTCCCTTCTAGAATTTACCTTGTTTCACATTTCCCTCTTCTCCCATTTTCTCCTCTGTACTATCACTCTGTCCCATTCCATATGCATAATACAGACACAAAGGACTTTCATTTTTTTTTCTTGAATAGACTTTAATATAATTACCCTGAAACTGAGGTACTGAAACTTTTTTTTCCCCTTTAGTATATAAAGTTGTCAGCCCTGACTTTTCCCTCAATTTATTGATGAAGACTCTTAGGGTTGTTCAGTTCAGTCGCTCAGTTGTATCCGACTCTTTGCGACCCCATGAATTGCAACACGCCAGGCCTCCCTGTCCATCACCAACTCCCGGAGTCTACCCAAACCCATGCCCATTGAGTTGGTGATGCCATCCAGCCATCTCATCCTCTGTCGTCCTCTTCTCCTCCTGCCCCCAATCCCTCCCAGCATCAGGGTCTTTTCCAATGAGTCAGCTCTTCGTGTGAGGTGGCCAAAGTACTGGAGTTGCAGCTTCAGCATCAGTCCTTCCAGTGAACACGCAGGAGTGATCTCCCCCAGGATGGACTGGTTGGATCTCCTTGCAGTCCAAGGGACTCTCAAGAGTCTTCTCCAACACCATAGTTCAAAAGCATCAATTTTTCGGTGCTCAGCTTTCTTCACAGTCCAACTCTCACATCCATACATGACCACTGGAAAAACCATAGCCTTGACTAGATGGACCTTTGTTGGCAAAGTAATATCTCTGCTTTTTAATGTGCTATCTAGGTTGGTCATAACTTTCCTTCCAAGGAGTAAGCGTCTTTTCATTTCATGGCTGCAGTCACCATCTGCAGTGATTTTGGTAGGTTGTTAGAATTTCCTAAAGACTTCAGTCAGAACCACAGTCAATCTTAGAACATTAGAGTCTTCACTTTATGACCCAGTTATTGTTTTAGGCAGTCCTTTTTCCCTGCCATAGCTAGGGATTAAGATCACTTCTTTATTTCTACCATTTCTGTTTCTTTTTAACTTTTCTGTCTACCTAGGAAAATTAGTGAGACTTTGAGAAAGGATGTTATGAATTCATACCTACATTGCTCATATGTTGTAATATGTATGTGATGTACTTTTTTTTCTCCATTGATTTATAGCTATTTCTTTTTAATTTTTTCTGCTCTTGAAGTTCATTTTATTTAGAATTATATCTGTATTTAATAGTGAATTTTTTTCTTGGTATTTTTTAGGTGTCTTTGGTTTGTTCTGGAAATACTAATGGCTAAAAATGAAAATAATAGTCATGCGTTTATCAGAAAGATGGTAGAAAATATTAAACAAACAAAAGATGCTCAAGGACCAGATGATGCAAAAATGAATGAAGTATGTAATTCTTTGTAAATAGTTATGATTCTGTATTGACTTTAAGCATTTGAGTATAGGGTATGAGACTTTTGTAGACAGCATCAGCCTTTTCTACTAGTAGTTAAATAGTAGTATTCGTGTTAGTAATTAGACTTACTAATATAGAATCTGTAGAGAATAGTAGTAATGCTGTTAGTAGTAAACTAATTACGATAATAGAATAAGTATTTTAACTTGTACTGTTGTCCTGGAAACTACATACTAAATGCATGTTCTGGAATTACTCTTAATTCATAGAGTCTAGTTTGCCAGCTTAAGTACCTGATTTTTTCTTTTTGTTTAATACCCATTGCAGAAACTGTATACTGTATGTGATGTTGCCATGAATATCATCATGTCAAAAAGCACCACATATAGTTTGGAATCTCCTAAAGACCCAGTACTGCCAGCTCGTTTTTTCACCCAGCCTGACAAGGTAGTTATTTTAGGATTTATTTGTGTAAGTTGAAATAAAATGTATTGTCACCACTAGGTTGTGGGAAGATCAGGAGGAATCAGTGTCAAGAGTTGACCCCTTACTTACGTCATGGGGAAAGGTCGCCGTGAATCTTAATTAACCATGTTCAAGATCAGAATATGGGCCAAGCCGGAGGACACAAATAGGTTCAGAAATGAGTTAAAATGATCTATTATTTTTATTGTTTTCTGAGTTTTATGCTAGTTTTAAGAGCACAGGCAAAAATGTGATCAAAGCAGGTAAATTAATGAGTTAATGGCCATTGATTCAAAACGGGAAGGAGAATGCTGATACAGTCTGAAATTATAAGCCCTTGAAATTTCTAACCGATGTGAAAGAATCAGAGCAGGCCTAATACCCGGGGAACATTACAGGGATCTTCCCAACCACTTTCAGAAAACTCAAGTATAGTAGTATTCTCAAAAAGGTATTTTTAAGAATCTCTTGGAGGTTTATAGTCTATCTAAGTCATTACCTTTTTTTTTTTTTTTTTAAAGCCCAACACCAGTTAACATCTTAACCCCAGTGTATAGAGGTTGGAACAGGCCTTGTAGGTTCACCTAAAAAGGGACTGTCTGCATTTAGGCATTCACTTTTTTATGATTAAGATAAAAGGAGTATATATGTGGTCTCTTCCCTGGAGAGTATTATTATATAAGCATGTTTTTGTTCAGGTGCTCTTAGAGCCTTAGCATATTAGAGGTCAAAAATGTTGTGTTAATACTAGAGTTAGTACAAGGTTAGTTTTAGCTATTACAGCATTTAAAATCAGTGACTGAAATTTTGTTTCAACTGATTTTTAGTTTCAATAAATATGTATTTTATAATGCACTTTAAAACAAAAGCTGCTCTAATTTAAGCTTTGTCGACTTTTGGATTGCTTTGTAGATACAGTGTTTCAGAAGTCATTGACTGTGTCTTTTTTCCCTTGCTTCCAGAACTTCAGTAACACCAAAAATTATCTGCCTCCAGAAATGAAGTCATTTTTCACTCCTGGAAAAGTATGTTTTGAAAATTGTTTTAATTTTTATGTGGTAGTTTATTTTAGTGTGACTGTTGGTATAATTATATTATTTTGTATTTCTTTTAAATTGGTATATCAAAAGAAAATAGAAATATTCATCTTCCATTTAGTAAGAAAAAGTTATTTTTACTATATAGATGTAGTTTGAGATATAGAACATATTTTTTAGCTTATGGTAAAACCCTGGATATCTTCTTTCTTAAATTTCTTATTCTGTATTATTAAAGTAAAAAGACATCTTATGTCCTTCCCTGATGCTGATGCTGCTGCTAAGTCGCTAGCAAGAGTCTAATTGTCAATTTTCATTGTTGACTATACATGTTTTGTGTTCTCACTTTCTGTGTAAGCCTTCTTACTGTAGATAACTTAGAAACGTAACTGTTATTCTGTTAGTACAGTTTTTATTTATTCACATGATGCTCGGTTTGTAATTCTGATTTTGCTTAAGGACAGGCAGGCTTGTGGTGATTGATGTGTAAGTACTTTCGCGGTGTTATTGTGATTCCTTACGTCTGAGTTTCCTTTGGCTTTTATCAAATAGAAAGAGACATGCATTTTTCATTTCAGCCCAAAACAACCAATGTTCTAGGAGCTGTTAATAAGCCGCTTTCATCAGCAGGCAAACAGTCTCAGACAAAATCATCACGAATGGAAACTGTAAGCAATGCAAGCAGCAGCTCAAATCCAAGCTCTCCTGGAAGAATAAAAGGGAGGTAAGTACACAAGCAGTACCATGCTTTACATTAAGGACTCCACCAAGGCTGTGAGATCTAAAATAACATATTTTACCTTTAGTGTCAGTGAGTGAAAGTCAGCGCATATCTGTACATTCCTGTTTTAACACTGATAGCCAATTACAAGGTAAACGTATTTGCTTACTTGCTTAGATGGGTACTGTGTAGCCTTTCATATTTTAGCTTGTTGGGGCAATCTGTTGTTAGACATAAGCTGGTTTCCAAACTAAGTGTCCAGTGAATCTAAATCTTTAAATTACAGCTCATCTATACAGTGGAATACATAGTCCTTTACAAATGATGACGTATGAGCTCATAGGAAGAGTTTCCACAATATGTGATTGAGTGGAAAAGACAAAGAATAGAACAGTGTAAAGTATTTTGGGGTTTTAAGAAGAATTTGTATTTACATGTGCTTGTACATGCATCAAAAGTTTTAGGAAGAATACCCAACGTCTTCATAGTGTATACAGTAATCTAGTGTAGGAGAGAATCTCTGATGTGGTTTTGAATTTCTTTTACTGTGCATGTATATAAGTTTTTTTTTTTTTTTAAGTTTTTTGTTTTAAAAAAGTTTAAAAATGTGGTTTAAATTATGCTATTTCAGTTTTTTATTTTCTTAAGAAAAAAGGAAAATAATTTACACTTTAACTAGTTTTAGCATTTTTTGTTTTTTGTTGTTGTTTAGTTTCTAAGATGTGTCTTTTTTGTTTACCAGGACTCTTTCTAAGGGAATGGGCTAGGTGTGTATGAGAGATCACTTTGGTTGGAGAGTAGGGCTTAGAGAATAATGGTCAGGGATGAAGTTGAGAGGTAGCCAGATTATGTTTGACCTTTGTTGATAATGTAAAGGATTTGGTTTGACTTTTAAGTAAAACTGGAAGATGTAGAGTCTAGTGATCTGACTTGCGCTTTTAGAAGGTTACCTAGGTTACTGATGGAGGATAGAAGAGCTAGAGTCAGCTGATAGTAATCTCAGGCAGGCATGAAAAGGGAGAAGGTTGGAAAATAGCAAATGGTGTTAAATATATTAAAGTGCTTCCCTTGCAGCTCAGTTGGTAAAGAATCTGCCTGCAATGCAGGAGACCCGGGTTCGATTCCTGAGTTAGGAAGAGCCTCTGGAGAAGGAAATGGCAACCCTCTCCAGTATTCTTGCCTAGAGAATTCCATGGACAGAAGAGCCTGGCGGGCTACAGTCCATGGGATGGCGAGAGAGTGGGACACGACTTACGGACTAAACCACCATGAAAATAAAATGGATACTTTTTGGAAAGAATAAAACTTTTTGTTCATAAAGCTATAAAGCTACACTGGAAACAGGAAGAACTTTTAAGGTTTGATTGTAATAATAATAACAAATATCTGTATTAAAAGGCTTGATAGTTCTGAAATGGATCATAGTGAAAATGAAGATTACACAATGTCTTCACCTTTGCCGGGAAAAAAAAGTGACAAGAGAGACGACTCTGATCTTGTAAGGGTGAGATATTTCGTTTGATTTTATAATAAGTACAATAATAGTAATTCTTACTATGTAAATAATAATTTTTACACTGAAACCAGTTAATATTACTTTCAAGTTTGACATCTGATTTTACTTCAGTGGTTTTAATCACCAATTTGAGTTTATAATTATCCTCTACCATGTAATTTAAGTATATTGAATTTCTTGTGTGTCTTACCATTCTAGTAAGCAGTTTTTATTCTTTAAAGCTTTGGACTTCTTGTCTTCCAGTGGCCCAAACTTACATATCCTACAAAGTTTAAATGATTTTCAGTTTTTTTTCCAGGTTTCTCCAGTAATTTATTTTAGCAAGTTGTTTCTCTTTCTACTTAAAACTCTAAAATTCTTACTCAATCCTAACTATAGTATTAATTCTGATTATTATTGGCTGTTTAAAAATTTCACCCAAGCAGAATTAAAAATTGATTGCTTAGCCAGAAAGGAACCTTGTTATCTGGATTTATAGAAGAATCCTTGAGTGGGAAAAGCTATTTATGTCTTCTAATCTGACCTCTCTGTTAGTGCAGAAATTCCTTCTTTATAATTTATGAGAATAGTTACCATGTGCTTGAAAATGCCTTAAGTGGAAAGCCTGTTATTTCTCCCATTTGCTGGAGACTTCAGCTAGGTTACCCACACCCACATATACTGCTCTTCTCCCCCCCCCCCCCCCCCAAATTAGAAAACATGGTTAATATTTTGTTATCCTATAAATTCCATATCTAGTCTACATTTTGGAGCAATGCAGAATAAAGTCTATGTTTTCATAGAACAGTTCTGAATTTATGACCTTTTGAGATTGATATGTGTAGTTGATAAGCTTTTGCTGTCTTTTGTGTAACCTTGCATCCTTTTTCAAAAGAACCTTATTAATAAGCTTGTTTTAACTGAAATGTCTTCAGAGAGCTGACATTATGAGATAGAAGTTCAACTTAAAGACCAATAGATAGTGAAAAAGTATCGTCTTTTTTGTATACTACCAGCTTCACATAGAAATTTCACTACAAAGGGATTATTGTTCATGTACATTTATATTAAAATATGGCCACAGGACTGCAAAAGGTCAGTTTTCATTCCAATGCCAAAGAATGTTCAAACTACCATACAATTGTGCTCATTTCACATGCCAGCAAGGGAATGCTCAAAACCCTTCTAGACTTCAGCAGAGTGTGAACCTAGAACTTCCAGATGTACAAGCTGGATTTAGAAAAGGCAGAGGAACCAGGGATCAAATTGCCAACATCTCTTGGATCATAGAAAAAGCAAGGGAATTCCTAAAAAACATCTACTTCTGCTTCACTGACTATGTTAAACCCTTTGACTGTGTGGATCACAACAAACTGGAAAATTCTTAAAAGAAATTGGAATATCAAACCACTTTACCTGTCCTGAGAAACCTATACACAGGACAAGAAGCTGCAGTTAGATCAGACATGGAACAAAGGACTAGTTCAAAATTGGGAGAGGAGTATGACAAGGCTGTATGTTGTCACCCTGCTTTTTTAAGTTTTATGCGGAGTACATCATGCAAAATGCCAGGCTTGATGCATCACAAGCTGGAATCAAGATGGCCAGGAGAAATAACAACCTCATGTGGAGATGATATACCACCCTAACAGCAGAAAGTGAAGAGGAACTAAAGAGCCTCTTGATGAGGGTGAAAGAGGAGAGTGAAAAACCTGGCTTAAAACTCAACATTCAAAAAACTAAGATCATGGCATCCCGTCTTCATGGCAAATAAATGGGAAGAAAGTGGGAACAGTGACTTATTTTATTTTCTTGGGATCCAAAAACTTGCTCCTTGGAAGAAAAGCTATGACAAACCTGGACAGCTTATTAAAAAGCAGAGATGTCACTTTGCCAACAAAGGTCCATTTGTCAAAGCTGTGGATTTTCCAGTAGTCATGTATGGATGTGAGAGTTGGACCATGAAGAAGGCTAAGCACCAAAGAATTGATGCTTTTGAACTGTGATGTTGGAGAACCACAACAGTTGGAACTCTTGAGAGTCCCTTGGACTACAAGGAGATCCAGCCACTCCATCCTAAAGGAAATCAGTCTTGAATATTGAAGGACTGATTTTGAAACTGAAACTCCAATATTTAGCCACCTGATGCGAAGAACTAACTCATTTGAAAAGACCCTGATTCTGGGAAAGAATGAGAGCAGGAGGAGAAGGGGACAACAGAGGATGAGATGGTTGGATGGCATCACCAGCTCAATGGATATGAATTTAAGCAAACTCCAGGAGATAGTGAAGACAGGGATCGCAAAGAACTGGACACGACTTAGTGACTGAACAATAATAATTTAGTTTTACAGTTAACATTTTCCCCATTTCCTACTTCTGATGTCGATTTTATACCCCCTCTGTTCTGAAAACAGTACAGTACAAAATGAAAAATTAGAGAATTTAGTGCTTTAGGAAGCTAGATTATTTTATGATACTGTCAAGAAAACAGACATTGAATTTCCTTTTTACCACCAGCCTTTTCCAGAACATTAAGATTTCGGCCATTTTTTTTCAGATCTTTGGATGTCAAAATGAATTGTAATATTTATAATTGGAAACTTTAGTTTTATTTTAATATTTTCCTTCCCTTCTCTAAGTAATGACAGTTAATTTTTAATTTATGTACAAAACTCTAGAAAAGTACTAACAAATTAAAACCAAACATTTATATGTCTTTTTTCTTCCCAGAATGCAAGGATAATTTAAATGCTAAAAAATCTTTTTATATAGCAAGTCAACATCCTAAATAAAAGATGCTAACAAGATAATCTCAGATCATGCCAAGCAGATATAAATAAAATTTGATTCTTGGCAAATGAGTGAACTCTTTGTAAGTTAATGCTAGAAACATACTTCATTATATGCTAAAAGTTTTATCTGTTTAAATCAGCAGTCATTGATTTGGTCAAAATTATTATTCTTAAAGGCAAAATACTTGAAGCATTTTTATTAAAAATCAGGAACAAAACAAACAGTTGGTTATCACCACTGTTCTTGTTCTGGAATATTTGGCCAGTTCTGAAAGACACGAAATAGGAACCAAAAGTATGACAATGAAAAGGAAGAGACATTTATTTTTATACTCTTAAAAAAAATAAGGGGACGCAATAGAAAAACTAAATTTAGCATGATAGATGTATGTCTGTATGTATACATATAATTAACTTTACTCTGGTCATTTTACTTTATATCAGATAGCCACTTGGGGGAAAAAAGATTTACTTTACAGCAATAACTGTTACAGTGAAATTAGATAGAAGGATCTAAACATAACCTTGTGTGGATCACAATAAACTGTGGGAAATTTTGAAAGAGATGTGTATACCAGACCACCTGACCTGCCTCTTGAGAAACCTATGTGCAGGTCAGGAAGCAACAGTTAGAACTGGACATGGAGTAACAGACTGATTCCAAATAGGAAAAGGAGTATGTCAAGGCTGTATATTGTCACCCTGCTTATTTAACATATATGCAGAGTACATCATGAGAAACGCGGGGCTGGAAGAAGCACAAGCTGGAATCAAGATTGCTGGGAGAAATATCAGTAATCTCAGATATGCAGATGACACCACCCTTATGGCAGAGAGTGAAGAGGACTAAAAACCCTCTTGATGAAAGTGAAAGAGAAGAGTGAAGAAGTTGGCTTAAAGCTCATATATTCAGAAAACTAAAATCATGGCATCCGGTCCCATCACTTCATGGGAAATAGATGGGGAAACAGTGTCGGACTTGATTTTTGGGGACTCCAAAATCACTGCAGATGGTGACTGCAGCCATGAAATGAAAAGACACTTGCTCCTTGGAAGGAAAGTTATGACCAACCTAGATAGCATATTAAAAAGCAGAGACATTACTTTGCCAACAAAGGTCCATCTAGTCAAGGCTATGGTTTTTCCAGTGGTCATGTATGGATGTGAGAGTTGGACCATGAAGAAAGCTGAGTGCCGAAAAGTTGATGCTTTTGAACTGTGGTGTTGGAGAAGACTCTTGAGAGTCCCTTGGACTGCAAGGAGATCCAACCAGTCCATCCTAAAGGAGATCAGTCCTGGGTGTTCACTGGAAGGACTGATGGCGAAGCTGCAACTCCAGTCCTTTGGCCACTTCATGCGAAGAGTTGACTCATTGGAAAAGACCCTGATGCTGGGAAAGATTGAGGGCAGGAGGAGAAGGGGATGACAGAGGATGAGATGGCTGGATGGCATCACTGACTTGATAGACATGAGTTTGAGTAAACTCCAGGAGTTGGTGGTGGACAGGGAGGCCTGGCGTGCTGTGATTCATGGGGTCGCAAAGAGTTGGACACAATTGAGCGACTGAACTGAACTGAACTGAAACATAACCTTAAAAAGAAGTAGGAGGAACCTATGTGGAGAAAACATCAAAACTGAGAAACACAGGAAAGAGAGAGGACATGCCATATTCCTTAATGGGATAAATGAATAAAAAAGATGACAGTTCGAAGTGAAGATATCATTGTAAAATTCCAGTGTGATTTTAAGTCCATGGTGAAGAATGTTGTTTAGCTGCCAAGTTGTGTCCAACTCTTTGTGACACCATGGCCTATAGCCCCCCAGGCTCCTCTGTCCATGGGATCTCCCAGGATTTCCTGTATTCCCAAGAATACTGGAGTGGGTTACCATTTCCCTCTCCAGGGGATCTTCCCAGACTAGATATGAAACCTGTGTCTTCCTGCATTAGCAGGTATATTTTACCAGAGTCACCAAGGAAGCTCAGGGGTAGTATAAGTGGATGCAAAGAAGGAGTAATGATAAAATCAGCCCAACCAAACACAAACATGCTTACTTATAATTAGTAAAATACTGTGCTTTTGTTGCATAGTATTTTACTAATACCTAGAAACGTTTCTGTTTTTGAAACATAATACAAAGTAAAGGAAGCATAATATTGTCAGTGATTTTGAAGTGATTAGATGTGTCTTGGGCAGTGGGAATAGGTAAAACAGTTTAGAACCTCAACTCACATCCTGTTCTTAAACAAGATATGATAATGTCTTAGTCTGTTCAGGCCATCACAACAATACACCACAGACTGGAACGTTTGAACAACACAAATTTTCTCATATTTCTGGAGGTTCGAATGTCCAAGATCAAAGTGTGGGCCAGTCTAGTTGCTGATGGGCTCTCTGTTCCTGGTTTGCAGATGGTTACCCTGGGTTCGATCCCTGGGTTGGGAAGACTCCCTGAAGTGGGAAATGGCAACCCGCTCCAGTATTATTCTTGCTTGGAAAATTACGTGGACAGATCAGTGTGGCGGGTTACAGTCCATGGGGTCACAATGAGTTGGACATGACTGAACACACACACACACACACCCTCTCTTCTTACTGTGTTCTTATCTAGTGGTAAGAGGACATGAGTTTGAGCAAACTTGTGGAGATGGTGAAGGACAGGGAATCCCAGCCTGCCGCTGTTCACAGGGCCGCAAAGTGTCGGACATGACTGAGCAACTGAACAACAAGCTGGTGGGGAGAGAGACAGTGAGATCTCTCTGGTGTCTCTTTTCCTAAGGACACTAATCCCATCATGATGGCCCCACCCTCATGACTTTAGAATTACCTCCCAAAGACCCCATCTCCAAAGAATATCAGAATACTTCAGCTTGTGAATTTTGTGGGGACACAGTTGAGTTCACAACGAACAGGAAATAAAATTTAAAATATACACAGAAATGTAAAATATTGTAGATTAAAACTCTAAACTCCAATAAACAGGCAAGGGGCATAATTGGGCAGTTCACAAGATAGGAAACACAAATGGCTAATTAAACATGTGAAGAATTACAAGTAACCAGATAATTTTTGTTTCCACAGATGTTTTAAGAATGTAAAGGAAAAAAAAGAATGTAAAGGAACAGACCATTTGGGAATTAACTTAGTACTACAAATATGTTTTTATATGTTTTACACACATGGTACACGTATGGAGAAAATTACAAATTCATACATACTATTCCTGGTTTCTTTGAAGAATTTCTTTATAAAGAATGTCCATCTAGGAGTTAAGGCTTAAATTCTGTGAATGTAGACTGGGATTTTATATTAAATTTGAAAGTGACTGATTTTTGTATTTTGTTGTTGTATCTGGGAAGAAGCAATGTCTTTGATTCAAAAGTATTTTCAGAATTTGTAATAAATGATGAATATGTTTAACTTTTGTATCTTTTGCAACCTCCATTTATGAAATAAAATAGTTCTTTTATGATGTGTATGCATTATGCATTACATAGTTGATATTTATGTCTTCTTATATACACTGTGTGGTAAAATCAGGATTGCTTAAATTGACTCTCAAATGCAGATCCACTGTACTCAGTGTAGTCTATTATTTAAGCATTGAATTTGGCTTTTTTCCTTTTTTTTAGTAGACCAGATGGATTTTTTTTTTCCCAAGAAAATACATTGATTTTATTACCAAAACAGTATAGACATTTGTGAAATATTTGAAAGTAAGTTGCCAATTAAAACTTGGTAGAGACAACAGATACTAATAAGAAACAACTGCAATTCTTTATAATGAGTACTGAACTATGACTCCTTTTAAGCATTGAATTTAGAATGTTCTTTTTAATGGACTAGCTCTTCATCAAAAATTTATAATCTAATCATCTGCTGATCTTGAGAGGTTTCATCTGAGGCTCTCTAGCTTGAGTAAGAATAAAAATTTACCCTCTTAACCCCAGATTAGTTTTATATTAGAAAATTGTTAATAAAAGCAAGTAGGTAGTTACGGTTCTGACATGCTTAAAACCTCTCTAGACCTTATTTAGGTACATTCTTATGACTGAAGTGGATAACAGATTTTGTTCGTTTGTTTATTCTTGAACATATATACACACACACACACACACACTAATAATGTATACTAAGTTTTATATTTGAAATCGTGGCTTTTATTCCTAGTCTGAATTGGACAAACCTAGAAACCGGAAAAAGACACCTGTAACAGATTCGGAAGAGAAATTAGGCATGGATGACCTTTCCAAGTTGGTACAAGAACAGAAACCTAAAGGCAGTCAGCGTGGACGAAAGAGAGGCCACACGGCTTCAGAGTCAGACGAACAGCAGTGGCCTGAGGAAAAGAGGCTCAAAGAAGATATACTGGAAAATGAGGATGAACAGAACAGTCCGCCAAAAAAAGGTAAACGAGGCCGACCACCAAAACCTCTTGGTGGGGGTACGCCCAAAGAAGAGCCAACGATGAAAACATCCAAAAAAGGAAGCAAAAAAAAATCTGGACCTTCAACAGCAGAAGACGATGACGAAGAAGAAAGACAAAGTGGAAACACAGAGCAGAAGTCAAAAAGTAAACAGCACCGGACTTCAAGGAGAGCACAGCAGAGGTAAGTGTGTGCAACTCTGAACTGCATTCATTCAGTTACTGTACTGTAAATCATAACTTGATGCTGTCTGCATCTGGGTCTTCCCCAAAGCAGAGCAGAGTCTCCTGAAACTAGTGCAGTTGAATCCACACAGTCCATACCACAGAAAGGACGAGGAAGACCATCAAAAACGCCATCACCATCACAACCCCCCAAAAATGTGTAAGTTGTAAATAATATTAAGTTTCAAACCAGTTTCAAATTATTTTGCAAGAGTTCATAAATTTTTAAGTATAGCAATACATCGTGAAAGTGTTAGTTGCTCAGTTGTGTCCAACTCTTAGTGACCCCCTGGACTGTAGCCCACCAGGCTCCCTTATCCATTCTCCAGGGAAGAATTCTCCAGGCAAGAATACTGGAGTGTGTTGCCATTCCCTTTTCCAGATCTTCCTGACCCAAGAATTGAACCAGATCTCCTGCACTGCAGGCAGATTCTTTACTGTCTGAGCCACCCATATATTTAGCCCATTATACTAGGTAAGATAAAATTTTTGTAAACTTACCTATGTGATTGATAACCCAATCATCCTTTGGCGACATTTGTACATTTTTATAGGTTTTAGACAAATGGTTATAAACGAATACCAAATAGTTTATTATTTCCAGTATACACTTTATGGTACCTAAAGAGACGATGGCGTATCTTTAAAAAATCACAGCATAGATCACATTTTCTTGTTATTCCACATTACAGGTTTTCCATCTTTCCTCAGCAGCTTTAAAAAAATAGCTTATACACTTTTGCTTTCCTTCTTTGATCAATGTAGGAAAGTAACAGGCATCATTTTTCCTAAGTACATTAGTGGAAATTATCCCATAGTGATGTCAAGCTTTTGATGTCTTGATATTGTTTGTTTTCTAATCAAATTAATACGTCTATATCTACATATAGATAGTTTTGGATGTTCACACAAGTACATGTTTATAGGAGAGTTACAGTAACAAATCTGTGTCCGAAATTATTAGAGTGGCAGGGGCATCAATGTTGTAATTTGTAAATTTGGCACTTTTTTTCTCATTTAAAGAAAAAACAGAGTAGCATGTTGTCTGTTAGAAACTTTGCAGTTTTTCTGAAAGTAATCCCATACTTCAGTGGCTTGACTTTTCAGAGTTGCCAGCACACCTTGGTTAAACACTCAGTTCATAGTTTTTCCTGTTCCTATGTATTCCATAGGAAAAGTTACCAAGTGTCTAGTCATTACTTCCCGCCTTTTTCCATTTAATTTTTCCTTCATGTAAAAAGTAAAGATAAGTACATTTTTGCTGCAGTTTTGTAAGTGTGTTTGTATTCAACCATGGAAAATCACTGTTTTTAAAAAAAAATTCCTAAGATAGCTTAAATTTCGATGATTAATTTTATAACAAAATAACAGGGTAAATATTGTTCATGCTTGTAACTTTAATTTGTTTATATTTGGGCATCATAAAATTAAGGGCTTATATGATTATCATGTTATCTTGTAAAATTACACAAGTCCTTCTCATGGGAGTATTTGAAGCAAGTATTTTCTGTTAAAAAAATCAACACAGAAAAGGAGTCTATGTCCTGTCTTAACAGCCTAACTTCTTTTTTACTGGAAAGCCCCTCTTTAGAGGTAGTGTGATCACATATGTTACGATTTGCTTGTTTTCTTGTTCTGATCTCAGTGGAATTGAGCAAGATTGTATTATTTTCCCTGTATTTTCTTCTGTTAATTGTGAAAAATTGAATCAGGTAAGTAAATTTGAGTAAATTGGTTTGAGTACAGATTAAACAGTATGTATGTTCAACTGCTTATTGAAATGATTAGAAAATTCTAAATTAAAAATTAAATACTGACAGATATATACATTTAATTAAACGGTGGTATCTGTTACATATTTTTGAGTGTCTTCTATGTATCAGAGAGTACTACGTGCTAAGGAATATAGTGACAGAAGACAGACATCCTTATAGTACTTACCATCTAAACAGGCATGTAGTTATTAAATATTCACACATGAATGTGGAATAGTAAGTTGTGAAATGTACTTTGGAGGACAAAGTTAGGGTGCTGTAAGAGAGTGTAATGAGAGGGCTGGGGAAGTTTTCTCTTTGGAAAGTTGATACTTGAGAAAAAATTGATTCCTCAAGTTGATTCCTTGAGAACAATAGGAGTTAGACTTCTAGATGGTAGGGAGAGGAACATTTCAGGTGGAGGGAACCCTGTTTTGGAAGGTTCTGAAGTGGGAATCTTGACAAATTCAGAGAGCCGAAGGAAGGCAAAGTTTTTGCTGTATTGCAGTTTCAGGGAATTGGGGGTGTAGAAAGAGATGAGAACTGACAAGTAGGCAAGGCCAGTCTAAAGGTCCTTATGTACTTATCAAGGAGGTTAATGCAGTTACTCTGAGTACAGTAGGGGCCTCTCTCAGGGGCGTGACATCAGCTGTTTTACATTTTTAAAAGATTACTTGTAGAGAGGCAAAAGATGAGAATGATTTAGAAATATGTACGATGTAACAGTGAAGATGGAGAGAAGTGAATGGATTTGAGATTTCTTTACAAGTAGAATCTTTGGGTCAGATAAAGAATTGCACACTATTAAGGAAGACTCTAAATTTTCTGGTTTGAGCAACTCAGTAGACATAGATGCCTTTTATAGACTTGGGGAAGATAAAAGGAAGAATAGACTTTGGGTTATATTTTAAAATCCTTTATGGTGTTGGTTTCAGTCACCTTAACTTTTGTTATTTGGTGGATCTTTTTATATGTAACAATCTAGGGTTAAGTACTGGTTTAGGGTTTAGAATGTAAGAAAAATATTTCTTGGCTTACACGGTAATTGAGGGTAAAAATGATAATAAAGGAAAGTCTATGAAGTATTTAAAGCATTTCCTCTTATGAAGTAAAGTAGAAAGTGAAAGTTGCTCATTCGTGTCCGACCCTTCGTGACCTCATGGACTGTATACAGTCTGTGGAATTCTCCAGGCCAGAATACTGGAGGGGTAGCCGTTTCCTTCTCCAGGGTATCTTCCCAACTCAGGGATCAAACCCAGGTCTCCTGCATTCAGGCAGATTGTTTACCATCTGAGCCACCAGGGAAGATCAAGAATTCTGGAGTGGGTAGGCTATCCCTTCTCCAGGGGATCTTCCCAACCCAGGAATCAAACCCCGGAGTCTCCTGCATTGCAGGCAGATTCTTTACCAGCTGAGCAGTATACCAGAGAAGCCCTCTTATGAAGTAAACTACCACTTAATAATCACAATGTTCATTTTATTTTACCTGTGTTTTACTCTAGCCGTGTAGGACGCTCTAAACAAGCAGCTACTAAAGAAAATGACTCAAGTGAAGAAATAGATGTGTTTCAGGGTAGCTCTCCTGTCAATGATGAAAATCCACAGGAAGAAACAGAGGAAGAGGAAGTCTCTACAGTAAATGTATGTGTTTTTTAAAGTGCCATGTGTGTTAGTATGGAATGTATTCAATAGAATTAGAGTTGATAAGTGGTCAGATTCTTTTAGCACTTGCTGTTACTTAATAATTCTGAATATTTATATATATATATGTATTTTCATTTGTTTGAAGTGTTAGTTCATCTGTCAGCTTAGATTGTGGAGAAAATATCATTTATGAAAACCTGAAACCAAGTGAGAGTAATAGACGCAGCCTAGTGACAGTGTAAATGTCTAGTGTAGAGCTGAATACAGAGAGGAGCAAGTGATGGTCTCGGGACACCATCGCATGCATTTATGTTTTCTGTTATATATACTCTTGGTAATATTTCGTATAAGTTTTTTGTTTGAGTTTCTCAGTAGCAACTAGAAGTTAGTCAGTCATGTAGAATAAAGTCATGTCTTCAAATAAAATTAGCGTTTGGAATTCATAAAAATTGGCAATAGACCTTTCTTTCACAAAAGTAGGAATGTGATGCCTTGTGAGATACTTTTTAAAATAATGAATGACTTTGCCTGTCACATCTCTGATTTTTCTCTTTGGAAGAAATATAATTGATGCATCTAAGTAAGAGCTGTGTATTGCTAATATTCATGCTGAATCTGTGGATCAGCTCAGCTAGTTTCAGTTATTTTGTTTGAGAAACGTGTGTCCTGTGATCCAGCCCCAGAGTTGACCCTTGCCTCTGTCTTATTTAATATAATCAGCACCTCTGTCTGCATCAGGATTCATTTATCTGAACTAGTTGAAGACCAGAGGAAAAAAATATGTTGAATTATGGTCTCAAACTAGTTTGGCTTGTAAAGGGTTTTTATGGGGGGAAGGTATAAAAATAAGGCTGAAAAGTACATAGTAACTGATGGATTCATTAAAAGAAAACTAAACTATAAGTTAATTACATTAAAATCCTGTTCTATTTGTGTTCCTCTTGTTAATACTGAACTTATTTTATCTGAAATTTTATGTTTTCATTAGTACTTCCCACATTTTTTATGTTTTTGATAGTTGTTATGATCCAAACTCAATAGGTAATTTCTGAGAAAGGTAGCTATAAGCCTAAATTCATAAATATCAGACACATACTTTACTGCAGACACATAAATAACAAAGTGATATTTGTCATTGTTTTTTGCTGTTGACATTGACTTCTATTCATTTCTCTTTAAAATTATTAAAGAGAAAAGTAAAATATTTTCTCTTTTGCTAATCCTGGGAAAGACTGTATATGAGCATTCATGTATGTGATGCTAAGGCAGAAAGTTAATGTAGGAGAAAGATTTTAAGGAAGGACTATCAGGAACATGTTAAGAAGAATAATTGGTTATAAAACAATGGTAATTACACCTGTTGATGTTTCTTTCAAGGTGCGGCGGCGAGGTTCTAAAAGAGAAAGGCGATGAACAGATGCCGTTAATAACTTTCTGTGTGAGAGCTTTGGAAAAAAAGTGGTTGTCAAGCTTCAGGCTGAGGAAAGCCTTTGATGCACAATATGGGACTGCTGAAGAGTGGACAGTTGGACCTTACTCTGATGACCTCATGTGTCTGTGGTCACACGCTTTAGCCATGCGCATGGTGACAGCATTGACTATGGAGTCTTGTGGAAGAGTCTAATGTGCGATGGCTATGTAGACATAAACTAAAGAAGAAACTTGTAAATATATTTTTTCTTTTTTTTTTTTTATGATGTTTCTGACTTCTAAAGTGCTTGTATAGCTTTTATCTGCGGCTTTAAACTGACAGTGCCCAACTGTTTATTGGATCTATTGATTTGAAAAGAGTTTGTTAGGATAGATCTTAAGCAGCAGTCTGTCAGTGTTTGTATTCTCTGCAATTTTACTGTGAAAAAAATTTTTTTTCAACGAATGGTGTCATTTTCTTGATGTCACTGTTTGTTGGAGAGTTGAAATGCTCTCTTTCCCGTGCGTCTCTTAGCTGGTGTTTACTCCCAGGCATCCTTAATCTGCAGAGGTGCTAAGTGGTCTGCCATCACACCTGAATCATGCCTCTGATGGGAGGACGCCACACAAATGGTGAAACAGTCCTGAAGTTGTTTGATTATTTACACCTCAGTATTGGTCCCAGAATCTTCTGGCCTTTCATGGCAATGAAAATTTTAAAAAGAGAGAGATTTAAAATATTTTAATTTTAAAGAGTGTGTTATTAAAATAATGTACTGAATTCTTTATCCCGTTTTATCATCCCTTTTCAGTTTTTATTAATCTACTGTATCAATAAAATTCTGTAATTTGAATTAGTTTCTGATAGTCTAGAATGTTATTGTGTATAGATACTTCCTCTTGAACATTATGTTCAGAAAATGCAAATTATTACACTATAATATAAAATCTGATATATACACATTAGAAATGTTTCAGTTCTCCATAACAGTGTAAAATTAATCAGAAAGAAAAAAATTTTATTGATGCAGTGTGTCTTTATAAAGCTGTTCTTGAAAGCAAGTGTTTTGTATTTTATAGTGAGTTGCATGTTTATGAAAAAAAATTGCTGAAAATGGGATGTGCTCTTTTCTGTAAATTCATATTTAGCCATAGTATATGATAGATTGCCCCATAACATAGTTTTTCATCAAGAGTTTATTATTGTACTTTATTTTGGAGCCAAAAATTGTTTTTTGGGGGGAGGGGCAGGGTGGGAGTGATATATCCAACTATATGAGCTACTGTAGGTACCACAGTCTTATGAACTTTGAATGAAATTCCACTTGTCCAGATTGAGAGAAGTGGAAATTTATTTGGATTTAGAGCATATCTTTCTTCTTTTCTTTGTTGTAATCTACAAAATATAGAAACAAAGGCAGTATCCTTTATACAGTTTTATGAACTGTATTTTCAACCAAAACATATAGGGTATGATTTAATGCTTACCTAAATTCATTTTGGTATTTCAGGTGCTGTTCTTTCATTTTTTCATGGTTCCATCAGAAAAGAAAATCGTATTCTAACTTATTTATCACAGTGAATAATGGAGCATTTTCATTTAAATATACCATTATGTTTAAGGTATATTTCCAAGATTGGTTATAATAGATGGGGGATATAATAAAGAAACTACTATTTTGGAAAATGACGTTTACTATTTTCCAGTGTATACTCACAATTGACATGATTATTTTTCTTTTAAAAATTTCTTCATGTTTATGAAAGGGCCTTTTATTTAAAAAAAAAAGTTTTGAATTGTGTCTTAATCTCTCAATATTTAACTATTCTTCATTTACAACAGTACTGACACCAGTGACAATGGGAGGCTGCTATATATCAAGGCATCTAATGTTGGACCAACATACAGCTGGTTTTTAAACGTGTCATTAGCTCAATTCTCCCAAACACGCTATTTCTATTTCAGCAGTACAAAGGCATGTTTTTAAATCTATAAAATAAAGAATAAGGGATAGCTTTGTATTTTTGTCTTTGACTAAATTGCACCAGAAATGTTTATGGAAGTATATCTTTAAGACCATTTTATAAAACATAATGAAAAAATGATTGTGGAGGATTTTTATTTGCATGATCAGAGTTAACCAAATTTCATTGCACATTTAATTCTGTACATTAGTTCACACAAAATGCTCATTGTAGATTTTGTTCAATGCCAGTGAGTCTGTGATTTTATAACTTGTCTGTTCACTTTTTGGGAGGATTACAATGTAAATTTTCCATTTTTCTGTAGAAAAATAGGTGCAATAATGATCAAAGTTTTGATGTCCTGAGTCATCTTAGGGGATTATCTTATTATTATGTTTAAACTTAACATTTCATGTACTAACATTTGGAGAGCCACATACTATAACTAAAGTAAAATTAAGTATGTGTAAAACATGAATTGCTAACAGTGGTTAGCAAACTCTTCAGTGATAATGTTCATTTTGAAAATATGTACTGTGTAAAATTAAGAAAATATTTAACTCACTGTAACAAGTTCCACTATGAAAATCTTACGATTCTTCAGTGAGGTTATCTTGCTGCACTGTGTAGCAAATCCATTTAATCTACATTATAATAAAATTTCTTGCTGCAGTGCAACAGGAAGCTTTTTCAGTGATCTCCACTGTATATGTAAATTACAAATGTGGCTGTAAAACTTGTTCCAGGAATTAAAGGTTAAATGACTTTCTGTATTTTCTTACAACTTGTTAAGTTTGATTTTTAAGATTTCCTTTTGCCCACTTAATGAATGTCAGGAATTTAAGAATTTGTTTATTTAGGCATATGTCCCCTACCATATAGTATTATGTCACCACAATGAACAATTGGTATTTAGGTAGATAACCAATTTTCAGACACATTTTTGAATTTTCTGTGAAGTTGAATAAACATGAAAGCTAATATATAATTGTATTATTTTATTTATGTGAATCTATATACATATATATTTAAATATTTACTAAGTGGAGGAGGTCATATTTTAATGATTTTTACTTTTGGAGCCTTTGGTTCATGAAGAGAAAAGTGTATTTCCTAGTAACATTTTTCAAACTTTTTGTTTGAACTCATGCAAAATCTTGGCCGACAGAGATTTACTAAGTATTATTTAAATGATTGCATAACTGAAGAAAAGAAATATATCAACTTCAAACGTAAGCACTAAGAAATGTAGTGGCAGTTTTGTTAATGTGTTCAGCAAATATTTATAGAGTTCTATATATAAATTATAGAATTTATATAATGTGCTAGGCTGGTTACAGAGGACAAGTGTGATCAGGATAGTAAGTCTCTGCCCTTGCGGAACTCACGTCCTCCACAAAGAGGTGGGGGAATAAGGAGAACAACAAGCAGTATTTAATATCATATCATATGGTGGAAAATGTGGAGATTAGAAAAGGACAAATTGGATAGAGAGTAGAAATGATTGGAGGAGAAGCTGTTCTATACAGTTGGAAGCTATGTTATTCAGTAAAATTTAGGATTGTTACATTTTTATGATGAAGTTGACACTTTTATAATTATAAAATGTCACTTGTTGTCTGTATGAATACATCATGCTGGCTTTGATAATCGAAACAGCCATACCAGTTTTGTTGTAACTATTCTTTGCATGACAGAACTTCTTCTGTCCTGTTATTTTCAACCTGTTTGTGTCCTTATGTTGAAAAGCGTGTGTTATGTAAACATTTTATCCTTTGGTCTTGTTCTTTTATCCAATCTTAGAATCTTTGTTTTTTAATTAGAGGGTTTAGGCTATTTATTTTTGGTTTAATCACTGATACGCTAGCTTTTCTGGTATTTTCTTTTTTCCCATTTTTTTCTTTGTTCCTTTATGTTCTCCTTTTCCTACCTTCTTTTGGCTCAGTAAAGTACTTCTTGCTGTATTCTCTCTTTTACTAGCTTTTTAGTTACACCTGATTGTGTTGTTGTCTCAGTGGTTAGCCTGCAGGTTACAGTATCTGTATTGTACTTATTATAGTCTACCCTGTATTAATGTTTTTACAACCTTACGAACAATGCAAGAAGTTGAAAACAGTTCAACTTCATTTGCTGCGCCTCTACTCTTTGTTCTGTATTTTTTAATATATTTTTTGGTTTTAAATGTCAGAATATCAATGCTTTCAATAATCAGTGTTCTTGTTTATCCATAATTTTCTCTTTGGTTTTTTTTGGGGGGGGGGGAGGATAGTTCTGTGCTTCTATCTTATTTCATTTTCCTTCAGCCTGAAGAACTTTTTAGTATTGCTTATGGTGCTGGTCTGGGGCAGTTAATTCATTCAGTGTTTTTTTTGTTTGTTTGAAAGGTCTTAATCACACCTTCATTATTGAAGGGTATTTTCCTTGGATGTGGAATTCCCAGATGGGCAGTTTTATTTCACAGCTTAAAAGTTAGCATTCTCTTGTCCTCTCATTTCTGTATTTTTTTGTTGTGAAGTCAGCTTAAAACCCTTTTGCTCTTTGTAGGTAACGTGTCTTTTCTGGTTGCTTTTAGAATTTTCTCTTTGTGGTTTTAGCAGTTTAACCATGCTGAGTGGTTTTCATTTTATTTGTCATGCTTGGCGTTTCCTGAGCTTTTGAAGCTGTGGATTGATGTGTTCCATCAGTTTTGAAAGATTACTCTCACAAATTACTTCTACTCTATTATCACTCCTCTCTTTCTGACACTCCAGTTATAAATACGGCTTCCCTGATAACTCAGTTGGTAAAGAATCCACCTGCAATGCGGGAGACCTGGGTTCAATCCCTGGGTTGGAAAGATCTCCTGGAGAAGGGAAAGGCTACCCACTCCAGTATTCTGGCCTGGAGAATTCCATGGACTTATAGTCCATGGGGTCGCAAAGAGTTGGGCATGACTGGACTACTTTTCACTTCACTTTCACTTTCCCTATTCTTTCTACTTGTTTTTCTCTCTGTGCTTCACTGTTTTGAATATTTTCTATTAACCCATCTTCAGATTTATCAAGCCTGTCTTCTGCCCCATCCAGTCTCTTGTGTAACCCACCCAATTAGTTGGTTTTAAACATTATACTTTTTAGCTTTAGAATGTCCAGTTATATTTTATAGATTTCATTTCTCTGTTGAATGTCTCTTTTTATGCTTTTCTCTCATTTATAAAAATATGCAACTGGCAGAGATTGGAATTACATAACTAACTCTTCATCATCTGTGGACCTGATATTATTGCCTAATTCTTTTTTTCTTCATTATCAGTCACATTTTTTCTGGTCACATTCCTTTCTCTCACCTTACAGGGCTTTTAATTTTTTTCTCTGTTGCAGGAAAATGTGCATAAAAGAACTGAAGGATTGAAGTTAATGTGATTCCACCCCACCCCCCCCACCCCCCACCCCCACCCCTAGGAGAGAATTTGCTTTGTTTTCTGTTAGGCATCGATTACCTCAATCCATGGAATTGGGCTTGGGTTGCAGCTTACGTTAGACTCAAACTTGTTTCAAAAGTCTTGGGACATGTGTTATGTGAAAGCACAGCAAGACTACGATTTCATTCAGCTTTTCCCTCCAGCCCAGACTCTCAAGAGGAGGGCAGTTTTACAAAGGATCATCAAAGAAGGTTCTCTGAGAAGGTGACATCTGATTGTGGACTTCGATGAAGTGAGGGAATCAAACCAAACCATGTGAGGGGAAAAAAGAGTATTACGGGCAGAGGGAAGAGTTAAGTACAAAAAGTCTGTAGGGAAGAATGAGCGCATTAGGGATTTCAAGAAGGCTGCGTTTCTGAAGTGAAAGTGACCTATGGATAAAAGGGCTGGAAGGAAATTCAGAAGCCAGCAAAGAGCTAGACCATACATGTGTGCTCTTGGGAGTTTTGTTCAGAGTTTGATGGGAATCCATTGTCTTTGATGAGTAGGAGAATGGCAAGATCTGGATCTGCTTTTATTTCTTATTTTTTAATTAAAAATAAGATGTTGGACTGAACATGTCTAAAACTGAAAGCATAACCTTTCCTTCTGGGATCTAGTCATCTTCATACATCTGAAAGTAGATGTTACCAGCATTCAGCTAGTAACACAAATCAGAAACCTAGAAATTGCCTCCCTCCTACTCCTCATCCTTATGCTTATATTCTCATCTGTCATTAAGTCCTGTTGATTTTCCTTTCTGATTGCTCCTGGAATTTTTCTACTTTAAGTTCTCATGTCTTTGCCTCCAAACTTGTCTGTCACATTTGCTCTTGCCTGACCTCAAATTGATTTTCACAGTGTAGCCAGACTATCGTGAAATAGAGTGATCCTCCCAAATGTAGCAGCAACAACAAATCCTGCAGTATAAACCCTGCAACCCCTTCACACTCCACCATTGCCTTTAGGATAATGCGCCCTACACAGCTTTGCATCTTTGGTCACTCCTGTACTTTTCTTAGTCTGTGTCAGCCATACTCTTCCCTTAAACCTAGTTGCCAGAGGTACAAGCTATTAGGGTGCATATAAAGGGATATGGATATTCAAAAGATAAAGTATAGTCTATTCTTTGTACCTGGAGCCCTCTTCCTTTTTCTGCTGCATCTAGTTGTCTCATACTCAAACAACAAGTAAGAATTTTCCCCGAGGAAGCCGTTGTAGGTTTCTGTGATGAGGACAAACCCTACTATTGTATGCCGTCTTAGTTTACTTCTTTATAGAGCCTCTTAGCCCAGTTGGTATTTGGATCATCTTACTGCCTCCAACATTGTAAGTTACATGAAGACAGATGGGGTTTCTGTTCACTAGTTTTATCTCCAGCACACAGCACAGTGCCTTGTACTTAGCAGTCAAGAACACTCGTTGAATAAATCTAAATTTACCTTATTAAAATATAGATAAATAACATGACAAATTATTCTATTTAAGATAAAGTCAGATAATTTACTGTGCCAGATCACCTTACTAAAGGCTTTCCATGTACTATTTCACATAGCCCTCCCTCACTGTAGCTCAGTGTGGTAGTGGATGGTATGCCCCTTAACAGATGAGGGAACTTGAGGGTCAAAGAGTGGTTTATTCAAGATTCCTCATCTTGGAAGTGATGCCAGAGGGGTTGGTCACATATGTTTTACTCCAGAGGTGTGCTGTTTTTCTGCTATCTCAGATATTAATCATCAAACCAATTGATGGAATAAATGTTAATATAAGTCTTAAAGAAGTTGTAATATAGTTCCCAAATTATGTTGGAATTTCCCAGTCAAGGTGATAACAATACTGGGCCACATTTTATTGGATACCCTATTACTACATCTCCTATTGTGAGAAATGTATATTCTTAGCATTTTACAAAGCAACCTGCTGCTGCTAAGTTGCTTCAGTTGTGTCCAACTCTGTGTGACCCCATAGACGGCAGCCCACCAGGCTCCCCCATCCCTGGGATTCTCTAGGCAGAACACTGGAGTGGGTTGCCATTTCCTTCTTCAGTGCATGAAAGTGAAAAGTGAAAGTGAAGTCGCTCAGTCGTGTCCGACTCTCAGCGACCCCATGGACTGCAGCCTGCCAGGCTCCTCCATCCATGGGATTTTCCAGGCAAGAGGACTGGAGTGGGGTGCCATTGCCTCACAAAGCAACCTAGACGTGCCCAAAGGTCACAGGGTAGAGCCAGTCAGAGTTGATGGTTTGAAGTGATCCTTATGCTGCTCATTTGGACTAGAATTCAAATATTAATAACTTACTGAAACCAATACTGCTTTCTTTTTACTGAAAGCATATACAGTGTTTCAGACTGAGATCCTAGAAGGTGATGGATTAAAAATGTAAGTTTTATTTACGTGACAATTTCCATTCTTGAATAGACGGGTTTAACTGAGTTCACTAGGTTGTCTTCTGCACCCCCTGGGGGCCTGTAGGTATTAAATAAAAATCCTGGAGAGGAGGAGATAGTGTTCACTCCTTACAGATGATATGTGAATGTTTGGAGGGTGCTGCATACTATAAGTGTTCATTTGGGAAATGAGATCAACTTGGCTCAAGGGAGCTTTCTGAGTTGTATTTGGGTAGTGGGGAGATAACCTGTGCAAAAGTAGCTTGGGAGAACACGGTGGGGGGCTTTAAATTACAAAGCCAGTTCAGGGAGCTGCCCATGACTTTTTAGAGCAAAAGAAGCTAGGAAACTATTAATGTTAGGACTTTTAATGCAACAGCTTTAGAAGGGTGTGTAATACAGTTCAACCGGCTATAAATAGGGAGTCCAATTAGTTAGCTCTAAGATTAGCTTAGTAGTTTGCTCTGAAGAAGCAATTACCTTGTCATTAAGCCTCAGACTGTTCATAATTAGTAATTGTTAGTCTTGAGTTCTGTAGTTTCATTAGTCAGATAAAGACAGTGTTCACAGTAACTAACAGCCAGTTTAACATCTTTTTTGATTTGAAAGCTTAACACATGTACTTCCTAAATATTTTACCATAGAAAGGAGGTGGAAACAATACACATTCAGGACAAAATGTGAAAATTACCCTTCATCTGATCAGGATTTCAGTTACACTTCCTCACGCATACCTGTATATCTTTTGTTTTTATGTAAGTGGGACCATGCTATGCCCTTCTACAATTTTTTCCTCTACTTACAAAGCCATCAGCACATACGGGTTTATTGCACACTTTTAACAGCTGCGTAAGATTCATTGTGTAGTTATGCCATGATTTATTTAATCAGTGTTCTACTGATGGGCATTTGAGTTATTTACATTTTTCACTGTTACAAGTGAGGCAGTAAATGATCTTTCCTGCATGTCTTTGTGCTGAAATGCCCGATTTCCTGTAAGAAATAGATTCCTGCGTAGAGGATTGTGAAATTTTAAGTTTTGCCAAATTGCTTTCCCCAAAGTCTACCAGTTAATACTGGTTTTAACTTCTGTCAGCTGATAAAACTTACTTTGTTTTCATTTGCATTTCTCCAGTTACAAATGAAAGACCATTGTCACATATGTTTTCTTTTTGATTGGCTCTTTCTAGTCCATGAACTACTTGTTCCTATTTGCCTGTTTTTCTATTTAACTGTGTCTTTTTATCATTGATGTTACTCATCTCTGGGCAAAAAGGGAGGAGGTAGGGATGGGTTATGGACTTTAGTTACACCGAGTTACATTTTGTTATAAAAAGTACCATGGGTTTTGCCTAGCATATGTAATAAAGTGAGTTTACTTTTTATTCCATGAGCTCTGTATATATTCTCACATTATTCACTTGCTTGTTAAATCTGTGGAAGTTACCTTCTGGTGACCCACTTATCTTCTTAAGCTTTTTTTTTTTTTTTTAAATTGTTATCACACAGGTTGTGGGATCTTAGTTCCCTGACAGGGGATTCAATCCAGGCCATGGTTGTGAAAGCATTTGAATCCTAACCACTGGACTGCCAGGGAATCCCCAATTGATGTGTTCTGTCGTAATTTCTGTAATACTATGGGAGTTTTTCCTCTTCGTGAGCTCAAATCTGTCAGTATTTTTCACTGTGGCCTCGGAGTTTTGTGCTTACTACAAGATTTTTAAAATACTTTCCTGTTTTCTAATACATATCCTTTTTTTTAAAAAACATGTAAATGATTTACATTTACTCCATCTGGGGACTGCTTTTGTATATTGTGTGTGATTGTGTTCTAACTTTATTTTCTCCTAAGTGTGTGGTTGCTTTTCTTAATACAGTCTATTGCATAATTTCTTTTATCTCCACCGGTTTGAAATGCCACAGCTATCATGAACTAAATATTTTTGCCTACCTGCATATGATTTTGGACTCATGTGTCACTGATTTCTTTGTCTTTGCCTATAACCAACATATAATGTAGTTATTATACCCATATGATAAGGTTTTATATTTAATCTGAGACATTTCCCTAAAAATGTAATTTTAACAGTGTCTTATTTGTTCTTGGCTATTGTGGTTATTTTCTCTTACTCAGAATATCAACATCTTTACAATATTGAGTCTGCTCACCGAGACAGATTTTTTAAAGCCCTTCCTTTCAATATAATTTTACTATTTTCTTTATAAGAATAGGCTTTGCATCTTAAAACATACATTTTACAAGTTTTTTTGGTCATTGCTAACGTTGTTGTTATTCTGTTTTCTAACTGGTTATACCTATTGTGTTATGTTTTCAGCCACTTTGCTGAACTTTTACTAGTTGTAAGAGTCTTTCAGTTAATTCTCTTGGATTTGTTAGGTGACACTCTCTGCAAACAGTTTTGTCAGTATTTCAGATTGTTCTGATACTTACATCATGTTTTTCCGGTCTAATTGTGTTGGTTGGCATCCCCATAGCATTGTTAAATAGAAAGCATCCTGTCTTTTGCAGTTTAAGAAAGTTTCTATTTCTGTCTAATCAGGGTTACTCAAAAATAAAATCTGGAATGTGTGTTGAATTCCATGTTTGCATGTCAGTTCATGTTTTTTTTAAATATATAATTACCAGTGTAATGAAGTACACTAATGGATTTCATAAACAGAGTCATCCTTGCTCGCTTTGGCAGCATTAACCCAGCTTGGTCATCCTTCTAGATTGAGCATGCCAGCCTTTTACTCAGTATCCTTATGTTCATGTCGAGTATTGAGGTTGTGATTCTCTTTGTTGTGTTCTCCTTACTCCAGTATTGGTGTGAAGGGTTTTGCTAGCCTTTAAAATGAGTTGGAAAGCTCTCTTACTTTTCTATGAAACGATTTATTTAATGTAGGAATTATCTATTTCCTGAAATCTTCACGGAGCTCACATTTTACATTGTACTTGGTGCCTTTTAAAAGTTTACTTTTTCACTTTTCCAGTAAAAAATATTTTCAGCATCTGGGAAATAATATAGCAGGCCATTATGATCTCATTCTCCAAATATAAAAGATGTTAATACTTCACCATATTTGTTTCAGTTCTCAGTATCTCCTCCCAACCCTAACACACACACGTTCTCTGCTCTTGCTGTGAGTGAGCAGTAAAATCTCTCAGGAATGTTTAGCAAGAAATGTTTATTTACTGTATTTTAAGAGTAAAGTCACTACGCAAAAGATGCATTCCTAATTTTTTTAAAAGAAGAAATAAAATACTAAAAGATACAGTTAAAACTTATAACCTTTTTTCATTCTTCCCCCTTTCTTCACTAGGAGATAAATATCCTGATATTAATGTGTATCATTCATGTGCATATTTTCATCCTTGTTTTACATATGTGTATTTTTAAAAATGCATAGGACTATTTTGTATATTTTTAAACTTTATGGGGAAAATGCATTGTATCTATAATTTTGAAACCTATTTTTCACCCAATACTGTGTCTTTGAGGAATAGGTATAGCCATGCTTATTACATGTTGCTCTATTTTTTCATGATTTAACATCTCTGAAATTAGGATGCTTCTTAAATCATGATATCAGATTTGATGAGGTCCTGTGGTTAATTCGTCTTAATTGCTTTTGTGAGGCATTCTATTGTTTTACTATATACCACAGTTAATCCATTTTAAGGCAACTATAGTCACTGTTCATATTTTTATTTTCACCCTTGTTATCAGATTGTTTACACTTCACTACTACAAACCAGGGCCAAAGTGAACAACCTGCCTCACAGTTATTCTGAATGGAAATGTTAAACCTAATGACTGTGCTGCATTAGAGCACAGGTGGTTTACTCTACACCCCCCCCAGCGGTACATGAGAGCTTCTGTTTGCTTTTCATTTTTAGATTTGAATCCCTTTAAAATTAACTCTGTGTGGGGTAGGGGTTTTATTTTACCTTTTTCAGATGAATAGCCATTCACCTCAGCACTGTTCCTTACTAGTTTGTACTTTGATTTAAATACTATCATATACCAAGTGCCTTTATAGATTGAGAATATAAAATAACATTTATAATATTTATAATGTTCTAGGCTCTCTTTTTGTGTTCCATTAGTTTATGTATGTTCTCCTGCAACTAGTATATTTTCATTACTATAGTTTTATAGTAAGGCATCTTCCTTAATAATACCATTCAAAATTGTCTTGCTATTTTTGTCTTTTTACACCTCCACATGAATTTTAAAATCAAGCTGCCAGATTCTGGGAAAGTCCTTAGGATTTTTATTGGAATTGCACTGAACTAAAAAATTGTTTTGAAAAGAATGATCATTTTTACGATACTGAAATCTTTCCATTTATGAATATGATTGGGTAGTTGGTATCTATCTTTAATATACATAAGTAGTTTTGTATAGTTTACTTCATAGCAGTCTTGCAAACTCTATTTTCCTTTAAACTTACTTTTTCTCATTGTTGCTGATTGATAAGGAACCCTGGCTCAGTCTACCCTCACTCCTTTACTCTCTTACTCCTTGGGGGCCTTAAAAGCTTTTTGTAGGAGCTGCAACTTTTATCATCTTTTTAGCTTCTTTTATAGTTAATCTACAAGTGTTCCACTTCTTCCTGAAGTGAAATTTTGATAACTCATGTTTTCCCTGGCATGTGTAGATTTAAAAATTTGTTGGATTGAGGTTTCATGTAGGCAATTTTATTTTATAAACCTCCTCTGTAGCTTTGTCTTGGTTCAAAAATACTTTTTTTAAATTCTTTTTTACCCCCTTATATCCTTAGATTTCATTGAAATATTCTAAGAACCAGCTTTAGGTTTCATTGGTTGAGCATTTCTTTGTTGTTTCATGTTGTTTCTGTAATTTCTGCAATAATCTTCATTCCTTTTTTCAACTTTACTTGAATTTTTAAATTCTTCTTTAGTCTCTTGGGCTACTCATTTCATTTACCTTTAGTCTTTCGTTAATAATACATATGTTGCTCTTCTAACTACAGCTTGATTACAATCCAAAGGTTTTGTTTTGTAGTGTTATCCCTTACTATTCACTTGTAAACAGCTTATAATTTTTGTTTTGAGTCTTAAGCTTAGTGGGCTTTTTTTCCCTGCAGACTTGAAAAAAGAAAAATTCTGAATGTTAGTAGGATTGGGGGAGGGGGTTGGTTATTTTGTTATCTTTTTGTGATTAACTTCTAATTTAACTAAATGTAGGCCAAGAATGCCACTTGTGTAATTTTGATTCTTGGTCTGTGTTAAGAAATTTTTGTTGTGTGTTTCCATATGTGTCTGAAAAGAAGGTTTGTTTAGGTTTATTCACAGTGCTTTGTGTACCAAATTGTGTGTGTGTGTGTGTGTGTGTGTGTGTGTGTGTGTGTGTATGAATGTTTTAGATTGAACATATTGGGCTATTTATATATCTTGGTTTTATTGTCTGTCAAACCTATTAGTTTAGGAGATAGTCTTTTAATGTGGCCAGTGAATTTATCCATTTCTCCTTATATCAGTTTTAACTAATATATTTCAAAGTTGGGATGTTAAAAGTTCTATGACTGATACAAGTATTTGATGCTCCCTTTCCCAGCTTCCCTCTGTCATTTTGTTTTTCATCTGATTTTAAAATATCATATCGCTATCTTTACTACTTATTGTTCCCCTTCATTTTCTCTGTTCTGTTTCTAGAATTCCTTTCAGATATTTAGAGATTTTCTATTTGTCTTCCACATCTAAACATTACCCTTGCAATGCTTTTCTCTAGCAGGGATTTTAGGCTGTGTTTCTTCTTAAAGATTTGGTTTTTTTGCCTGAATTTGCCAAAATTTTAAATTTCTTTCTCTTGTGGGTTTATCTTGGAGTACATGTGCATGTGTGTGTTCTTATCTGCTTTCATGTTATGAGGGAAGATAATTGCCAGCACTTAATTTTCTGTCTGAATCCCATGGAATCGTATCTTGACTCCATCACTTACGTTGTATTCCTACCCATTTTCTTTCTGTTTGCTTGGGGGATGAAAGTTTCCTAAGCTTATACTTAATGCATCATCTCAGAGCCTTCCAGAGCCACTTTAAAAAACAAAAACAAAAGTTAATTATCTTCAGCATGTCTGGTTGTGCTACTGGTGTTTATCATTGTAAGCTGGAGTTACTTCAGCTTCTCAGAGCTCCTACTGTCCAGTTCAGAGCAGCTCATTTTATGGAATTATTACTGTAGATCATCAATGACCAAATCTAATCCTTCCCAGTCTTCTTTCTTCAGGACTTCTCTGTATCACTTGCTTTTTGACTGGCCCTTGTGACATTATTAGACTAGGATTTTTTTCCTACCCTTCTGAATGTCTGTTATTTTCACTATAGTGGTTTTCCTTCCTTCACCCGCTCCTTAACTGACATTATAACTTCACCTAAGTGTTATCAACTTTTCTGCCCTATTCCTAAAGGTAAGAAGACAATTTTACTGACCTTTGCACACTAGAAATTGTACTTTTAATATCCATTGAGAAAACTTATATAAAGCCGTAATACTTGAGTAGAGCCACATAAGTTAAATAAACATATTTAACTTATACATTGATTTTAAAACCAGTCCCCAAGAAAGATATGGGGATGTGACTCCACTAGCTTCTTTAATCACCTCAGCAACAAGTCCATTAGTTAGGACTCTGCACGTTCACTGCTGAGGGCATGGGTTCAATCCCTGGTCCGAAGACTAAGATCCCACAGGTGGCTTGGCGTGGCCAAAAAAAAAAAAAAAGGATTGAATAAGTGTATAAAAGGCAAATATTTAAATAAAATGAAGTAAATATTGCAAGAAGCAGTATCTACCTATTTTTCATTCTCCAGTGTTTTCATAGCTATCCTAAAGGCAAAGTTGTTTAAATGCCCTGACATCTAAATGTATTGGGTTGGCTGAAAAGTTTGGGTTTTCCATAAAATGTGGAAAAACCTGAATGAACTTTTTGGCCATCTGAATACTCCCTTTTGTGCCTTTCATAGGTTTAGGACATTGATAACTCAAACTTTAGCATGCATGGAAATCACTGCTTTGGGTTATGTATATAAAACCAATGGAGATGTACGGGATCCTTAAGGGTACTTTCAAGTATACCTAAAATTTATATGTCAACTTTAGATTTGCCACACTCAATAAGTTTTTATTCCCATCTATATACATTTGAATGATATTGCTACATACATGGAAAATAACATTTATTGAAACTTTATGTAGATATGTACATTTCATGTGATACTCCTTGTGTAAAGGTGGACAAACCATGCTTTTACTGGCTCTGCAGATGTAGTAGAAGTATGATCTCAGTCAAGTTACTTTACATATCTGTGCTGCAGTTTCCTTATCTATAAAATGGCAGTAAATAACTGACTATAACCTCAAAGTATAGTCAATCAAATAAAATTGTGTGTGCAAAAAAAAAAAACTGTAGATGATGAAGTTTTCAGGTGTCAGTAATTCAGTTACTGGGATCATTACCCACTTTTGGACAAGAGGGTAATGGTTGGTCCTTAAAGAAAATATGTTTAACTGAAAAAGTGAGATACAGTCATGGGGAACTGAGAGTTACATGTGGGTGTGTGGGTGTGGGTGTTAGGGTATCTGTATTATATCTGCTGCCTTGGGACAGAGGTAGGGAATATACAAACCATGTTGCTGTCTTCAGTACTATCCACCTTTGGTAATTTCTCAAATTGCTGACCTTTGCCCACTGTCCAAATTATAGTTCACCTTGCCCACTCATCTTCTTGAATTTTTTTTTCTGATTTCTTCAAATGATGGTAAAATTCACCAAACAAAATTTACCATTTTAACCATTTATAAGTACATAGTTAAGTGGTATTAATTATATTCCTAATGTATAGCCGTCACCACCATCTATTTCCAAAACTTTTTTCTTTTGGAAAAACTGAAACTCTATACCTATTAAATGATGATTCCATATTTCCCCCTCCCTCCAGCCCCTGGCAACCACCATTCGTGTCAATGGACTCGTGGGTCGCTTCCACATGTTAGTTATTGTGAATATGCTGCTATGAACATGAACGTTGCAAATATCTCTTCAAGATCCTGCTTTCAAGTTTTTTGGGTATATACCCAGAAGTTGGAATTGCTGAGCCATGTAGTAATTGTTTTTAAAATTTTTGAGGAGCTTCTGTACTGTTTTCCACAGTGGCTGTGCCATCAACAGTGCACAAGGGTTTTGATTTCTCCACACCTCTGATTCTGTCTTGGTTCCTATTTATTGTATCTGTTGTGCTGTAATCCTAAACAAACCTGAATCTGAGACTAAGCCCTGTGCTTTCTGCTTATGATCTGTTAAACTTTAGGTTATCCTTTTAAATGACCCAACTTGATACTTTGGATATAGACCTTCATGAAATCTTATTTATCCCACTTTTAAAAACCAGATTTTTTTCTTTCTATACCAGTGTAACCATTGAAAAAAGGATTAAAATAAGTAGAAAACTAGAAAACTTCATAAGAGCTAAGCAAAGAAACAGCCATAAGTATATACCACAAATTATTAAGAATATCAGTGTTATTTGATATTAATATAGTTTTCAATTTTTATAAAGAATACATAGTTGGGAAAATCTGGTATTATGGAATGACCTGCAATAAAATGTTCCAAACTCTCAGGAGAAAAATCTCTTGAATCCCATCCCCACCCTACGCCCATGCTTAAACCTGAACCTCTCTCCTAGAGTTTTATCATTCTGTACAGCTCTCATTCTGGACTTTTCATCTCTTAAGTAGAATCTTTTTCCTAAATCTCAGGTCTTCCTCTTAGATAATTCCCTTATTTTGCTGGAATTCATCTTCAAGTAAATTCCTAAGAAAGGGTTATGGGAAGTATACTTTGTGAGTACTTGAATGTCTGAAGTGAAGTGTAGTGAAAGTCACTCAGTCGTGTCTGACTCTTTGTGACCCCGTGGACTCTACAGTCCATGAAATTCTCCAGGCCAGAATACTGGAGTGGGTAGCCTTTCCCTTCTCCAGAGGATCTTCCCAACCCAGGGATCAAACACAGGTCTCCCATGTTGCAGGTGGATTCTTGACCAGCTAAGCCACAAGGAAAGTCCAAGAATACTGGAGTGGGTAGCCTATCCCCCCTCCAGGGGATCTTCCCAACCCAGGAATCGAACCAGGGTCTCCCTGCAGGCGGATTCTTTACCAACTGAGCTATCAGGGAAGCATAGTATGAAGTAAGAATGAATGAATGAATGTCTGAAGATATATATTCTACATTCACACTTGCCATTTGTCCTGAATACAGCCCCCACTTCTTGTTGGAGAAGCATCAGTGATGTAAGATGAGCCTGGGAAAGGGATGTACATTGGTGTGGCTCTCCAGGAAATTCCACCTGCCACAGTGAGTGCCTTGGCAACAGGTGTGCTCGCTTCTTTTAGTTTCTGGCTCCTCCTCCCTTGCCTGGCACTGACCCTCAATTCCATTTTTCCTGTGAGCTCTGCAGCCCTTGGAAATGTTGACCTTTCTGACTCCTGTTCCTTGGCTCTTATTCTCTGCCTGTCAGCTTTCTTCTCTTTGGCTTTCTTTCTGTTCTTCACGGCTACCCTTGGTCTAAATATCATTGACACTTGGACTGATATATCTGTAGAGCTGAAGAAAGAGAAATAATGTTTGCAATCACAGTAATCCAATCCAAAAGACAAATACAACAGAAGTAATTATCCCTCTGCCTGTAAAGTTTTATAGTTCCCCTTTCCCCTACTTCAGTCTACAGTTTTTCTGCTGCACAACAAAACAAAAACAAGACCCCCCCAAAAAAAAAAAAACAAAAAACCCATAAAAAAGCCAAAAAAACAAACTAGAGCATTCAAATGCAGAGTGACTAATTTTTAAAAAAAGGTGGTTTGCACTTGAGGATTATTTTCTTGGCTGAAGGATTTCAAATGTGGAACTTACTTCATAGATCAATGTGTTTAGAGATCAGTGAATAAGGTGCAGAGCTTTTTAGAGCTCAAGGATGTGGAGCCACAACCAGAGAAAGACTAGATTGACCCTCACAAACTCCAGGAAACGAGGTGTAAAAATGTGGTTTGAGAATGGGTTAGAAAAGCTATAAGGGATCTTATATATAAGATCCCTGGTGGCTCTGACAGTAAAGAATCCGTCTGCAATGCAGGAGACCTGGGTTTAATCCGTGGGTTGGGAAGATCCCCTGGAGAAGGGAATGACTACCCACTCCAGTATTCTTGCCTGGAGAATTCCTTAAAAAGCCATGCTTTAAGTTCTCTCTGCAACCCCCACTCTGCAACAAACGTGGTGAAGGGCTTGCAGGGTGTCTTGGCCCAGGCTAGGGAGCTGAAGAAGACATCTGGAGGGAGGCTGCACATGGGCAGTGCCTGGCAAGTAATTCCCCCCAACCCCCACCCCTTCTCGCTGGCCTGGCTGGTCCATGGCACAGAATCTGGGCACCAGATGTTGAGCTTGGGTAAGGTAATAACTTGGGGTCATTTTTTTAAAAACAGATTTTGTCCAAGAAAGTGGCCCGCCAGGATAAGGACTGTGCATCCTTAAGAGCTGTGTTGGATTCCAAGAGCCAAAGTTGAGGAGGGGGGATCCAGAGAACACCCAGAAAGAGTACTTTATTATTATCTCTTTGAGTCCTCCCAGAAACTCTGTGGGATAGCTACTATTATTATCTCTGAGGCTCAGGGGTTCTGATAACAAATGTAATTTATTTGTAACCTGGTTCAGACAGCCTCTGGTGTTGGTCCCCGGGTTCATAGGAGACCCTGACCACAGAAGAAGGTGACCCCACACCCTGGACTCTAGCCTTCACTCCTCCTTCAAGAGCTCTTTGGGAGGGCCCTTGAAGGGTGATCACAGACAGGCTTCTTTTGCCTTCCAGGCCCGGTACCCAGTGCCTCGGACTCCCCGCGTCCACATACCGGACTCCGGATACAGCCGGATCACACTGTTGGCCCGCTGACCTCCCAAATTCCCTGTTTCCACTTGACTCGCCGAGCTGAGTGTTCCTCCCGACCGGCAGGGGGCGCGCGCTGAACCGCGGGTGATATCACCATCCGGGTGCCTCCCGACTGGGCGCTTTTCATCTTATCAGCTCGGTTGATCCGATTGCTTTTTCTGTCGCAGAGCCCTACACAACATTCCAGGACAACTGAAAGAGATGCATTTAACAACCCATTAATCTTGGCAGTGCCACACGGAAAATGGCAAGCTGGATCTAAATTTAGGTCTGTCTGGGTCCCTCATCTGATCTGTCTCTGTTTCTACAGAGATACACATGTTGTTTGTATGCATGGAATAAAGATGAAAAGGAAATTCAACATCTTAACTTGGGGTATGTGAAGTCACTCAGTCGTCTCCGACTCTTTGCGACCCCATGGACTGTAGCCTACCAGGCTCCTCCGTCCATGGGATTTTCCAGGCAAGAGTACTGGAGTGGGTTGCCATTTCCTTCTCCAGGGGTTCTTCCCAACCCAGGAATGGAACCCAGGTCTCCCACATTGTAGACAGACGCTTTACCGTTGGACTCATCAGGGAAGTGGGGTTGGGTATTACTGTTTATGGTTTTTAAAAGTTATTGAAAACAAAGTGAGCAGAAAAGTCACAAAGTTTTTTTTTTTTTTTTTAAAGTTTTTAAAATGATAAAATTGATACATGAGGAGTCTATGCAAAATTGTTAAAGCAAAGGTCCAAAAGATGGGAATAACAGGTTGGAAGACAATGTCAGTTGTTTTCAGGCAAGAGTGTTGGCTGATTGAGCCATGGACCCGTTGTCTTAGATTAGTTTTCATGTAACTTTGACTTCATTTGACATGTAAAACTGTAACAAATTCCTTTATGTTAAAAAAATAACTTGAAATGTCTTTTAAAAAAAATACTAAAATTTTATTATTGGTTTAAATGCTAAAAAAGTTCATTTCTTCCCTGACTCAGCATGAAACTCATGCTGCATTGAAAATTAAAAGGTGGAAAAATACACCTGACAAATATTAACAAAATAAAAGCTGAGAATGGTATATGAGGAGGAGATAGATACCTTGAGACAAAAAGCATTATCACTACATAATAAAAGGATCATTTTTACTGGGGACAAATTTATATTCTAAATTTGTGCACTAATAAAATAGCATCAAATTATATGAAAAACTAAAAGAGTAAGGGACAAATCCATTATAATAGGTAAGTTCATTCAGTTAAACGAAAAATTAGTAAATATACAGAGTACTTGAACAAAACATCGATGTGCTGGGCAATTAGTGTGATGTGCAATAAACTTCAGTAATACATGTTTTTCTTGAGCACATGTGGATATTTTACAAAAACTGACCATGTGTTAGCCCACAGAGCAATTCTCAACAAATTTCAAAGAACTGATATTATGTAAACCACATTTTGTTTTCTGACTAAAATTCCATAAAGATAAGATTAAATTTTCCATACATCTGAAGACTGAGAGAATATATCATAAGGGAGATTTAAAATTTTAGTATCATCCATGATAATAGATATCAGCTGTTATGAGATAGAGCAAAAGCAATAAGAGATTTATAGCATTAAATGTTACATTAGAATAGTCTGAAAATTAGTAAGCAAAACTCCTAACTTAAGATCCTAGGATGGCGAAGAAAATGGCAACCCACCCCAGTATCCTTGCCTGGGAAATTCCATGGACAGAGAAGCATGATGGGCTACAGGCCAAGGGGTCGCAAAAGAGCTGGACATGAGTTAGCGACTAAGCAACAAGATACTAGAAAATAAAATAATTCTTTAGAAAGTATAAGGAAGGAAGAGTAGAAATCAAAGAAACAGAAAAACATCTGGCAGACTTAAAGCCAACAATAGATTCTTTATAAAGAATCTATTAATTAATTTAGATACAGTAATGGAAAAGGCACAAAAAAGGTAGGGAATGAAAAGGGGGACATATGTATAGACACAGAAAAGACTTAAAAGATAACAAGAAAATATCATGCACAACTTTGTGCCAATTAACTTGAAAATTTAGATAACATTGACAAGTTTTGAAGAAAAAAAAACAGGAAAAAAGAAAGTAAAACTAGAATTATAGAGAATCAGTAAAGGTATCCCTAAAGCGAGGGCTCTAATTAATTATAGGCAAGTCCTATCAGAGTTTTAGGAAACTCTAAATCATGACATAAGCTATGACATTGTTATAAGTTAGATATCAAAACCATGCAAATATAGCATGGGAAACCTCAGGCCAATTACATGTATGAATGTAGATTAAAAATCCTAAACAAACATTAACAACTGAGCCAGTCATATATTTTAAAAAGAAGAAATAGGAACACATGTAAATCCATGGCTGATTCATGTCAATGTATGGCAAAAACCACTACAATATTGTAAAGTAATTAGCCTCCAACTAATAAAAATAAATGAAAAAAAAAAAAAGAAGAAATAAACCAATGGGCTTTCAAATTTCTGGGTTTATTCCAGGAATTCATTTTTAATAGAGTAAAAGAAAAAGAAAATATGGGATCATTTCAATAGAGGCAGAAAAAGCATTTGGTAAAATTAAACACTCTAAATAAAAACTCTTAGTGAAGTAGAATTGCCTTAATCTGATAAAGAATATCTGCCAATAACAAATATTTTCCATAAGGAATTATTAGAAGCATTCCTTTTAAAATTAGGAATAAGAGAGTATAAGCATATGTGATAAAACTGTATATGTAAAAAAAATCAAGAAAATGAGAAAACCGACATTCAAGAAAGGTTATACCTGCTAGGAGCCCAAGCCTAGGACAGGAAACGAACACACAGACAGGATAGTAGTGGGTTTGTTCTACTTCTTAAGTAGGGTGGTTTTATAACAGGCATTTCATTTATTATTACCCTGTGAGCACATTATATACATTCTTGTTTATCTAGTAAGGGTGTTAAAATGAGATATAGAGGAGAAACACATGGCAAATATCTCTCCTAATTCTGGACTCTGAAGTCTCTGTGGGTATCTGGTGAATTTATGGGGGAGGGTGGATTTATGGGGGAGGGTGGATACAAGAGCCCAGTGTGCTGGAGTCAAGACCCTTCAACCCAAGGAGAATGAGGCAGCCCGTGCCCTGCACCCTGGAGCCCTGGTTCCCAGAAGGAGAGGATTTCTGAACAGGGTTTGCAGTTTCTCTCACTTGACCAGCTCTTGGCCCAAGTCTGTGCACTGAACAGAGGCCTGGAAGTAAACAGCCAACAGCTCTGTGACCAAAACCCTGCAAGTCCCTGGGAGAAGAGCTGCGCTGATTAGGAACACCTCTGGCTGGATGTCACCTAAAAAGGGAAGGAAGATATTTCCCCCTCTTTGTGGAGCTCTGAGTGAACTGTGAGGGTCCGAGGAGCGGCAATGGCAGACAGGAGGGTGAGGTCCCCGGAGGCGGCCCTGTGCCCCTTGGACACTTAAGGTGCCAGCGGATGGAGGCTCAGCGCCCAGGGAGCCTGCATGGGAGTAGCCCTGTGTGTCCACAAGAGCAAGAAGAGGCCCTTGGAAATGGCTTGCAACACCTGCTGAGAGTTACTCTCCTGACTCCATCTATACCCACATCCCAGGTGACATTTCTGTTTCAGAGAATGAGATTTACAAGCTGCTGCATCTTCCTTTATCTGAACGTAGTATCAGCATTAGTCCTATCTCTGTCTCTGCTTCCCTCCCTTCATCTCCCTGTATCCTTCTGATAGGAATGTTGGGCTAGTGTTACCGACCTTTCCAGCCGGGTCCGTGCCTGGGGCCCCTCGCACCAGCAGAACAAGACCAAATTTGGTTCTGAAGCAAAGGAAAGTCTTGTTAATTGATCAGAGTGGACAGGCGAACGCTCTGCCCTGAGGCCTCGCTCTCTCAGAAGGCGGAGCTGCTATACAGAGATCCGGTCACCGGGAAGGGCCAGGGCTTCTCGCGAGGCCGCAGGGCTGTGCCGGTCTTGCCTCAGCAACCGTGTCCGGCGCAGCCTCTCTGCACACGGCCCGCCACCGCCGCCATTTTGGGCTGAGGTGTTGCTCCCGATGCTTCTACACGCGGAACTGTGTCAGCGTGTCATTTTTCACCGGGAATGCTGGGCTGAACACCCGGACTGAAGTGTCGCGTCCGCGGCCTCTGCATGCGGCCCCCTGTGAGCGGGTGAGAAGAGACTAAGCACAAAGGAAAAGGGGTGGGGGGTGGGGGGAAGGTTAGACTCATTTATTTTATTACCTAGACTGTTTTTATTTCCCAGGAATTGTTAATAGGCTTCGCCGGTGACACTAGCTCTAAGCACTAGGCCCCTAGTGGATACTGTTTGTTCTTACAGGGGTTTCTAAATATTTTTCCAGAAATAAATTGTACAGTTCGCCAGGAAGAGTGCCAGTCTGCCTGGCCTTGCTTTCAACGTGTCTCCCCTTCCCCGTGGCTCCCTCCCTCTCCCTCGGTCTGCCGGGTGATGTCAAGAGTGAGCACAATTCCCGTCTGTGGGGATGCTCTGCTGAACAGCTTTTGTTTCCAGAGCTGTGATATGAGCAAGACCGCATTAGTGTTTTCATTTTGCCCTTTCTCTGGCATTGTGCTTCTTAGCTCGAAACATTCTAAACAAATCTCTTAAGAATCTTTACATAATTGTCAGTGTTCTGTGTGTAAATGCCAAGGTTGACAAACTGCTCCGAGAAGTTTAATTAAAAACGGAGTAAGCTTGTTTGGAAATTGAGAAGTGGCATTTTATATGTGCCTAAATATATTTACCCATCTAGAGAATATAATAGGATGCCAGAGTCCAAGAGACACTGAGCACTTGCTAATTGATTCTCAGGGCAAAAGTGTTTAAGTGAATTCAAATGATGATGCTTCAAGCCAGTTAAACAACTTGAATCTCTGTACAGCTAATGGTTGTCAAGCCCTAACAATAGTCACTTATGTCAAGCAAGAGCCTGTGACAAACTGTGAGACTTTCAGAACACCTCTTAGAGATCTTGCAATTGAGTTATTCTGTAACGTAAGGATTATCCATCATGCAGCATAGTTTTCAGTTAATCTTTCATAGATCAACTTGCAATGAGGTTGCCAGATCAATGCATTTAACACTGAAATGGCAGTCTCACCATTCAAACAATTACAGCTGGGTGTATAAAACTGGCAGTTTGTAAGGTCAGCTTTTACCATTGGAAGCCTGTAGACATCCTTAAATTTTAGCAAAAAGCATCAGCTTCATTAATTACATGAGCTTTGTTGAGCTACTTATCAGATACGATTAGGTTTGTGCCAACAGTATGTAAACTAACTGCTGGCTAATCTCTGTGGACCTAGAGGACCGCTGATCATATATACATGTGTGGTAAGAACACCTCTGAGGTTAATAAGAATAATTTCTGTGAATATTTCTAATATTGAAACTTTTCAAACCTTCTAAAATATTATTTTGAAGGACGTGGCATTATGAGAGAGTAGCAAAGAGTATACACATTTATTAGATTTATACCTTTTTAGTATTTATCTTCTTTGTGGTTATTTGTCAGGGTTTAATTCTTATTTTTTTTTAAATTTATTGGAGTATAGTTGATTTACAATGTTGTGTTAGTTTGTGTACAGCAAAGTGATTCAGTTATCTGTATACATATATCACTCTTTTTTAGATTCTTTTCCCATATAGGCCATTGGAGAATATTGAGTAGAGTTCTTTGTGCTATACAGTAGATCCTGGGGCTTATAGTTTTTGCTGTACCACTGAACCGAAAAAAGAGTCTGAAAACCAAATTAGTTCCCAGTTGGTTGTAAATAAAGTTGTTACCATCTTTGAATATACAATCAAAGTAAAAATAGTATTGACAGAATGAATTATTGGCAGATTAAGTCAAACTATGTTTATTGGGAGCAAGAGTATATTGTGGGTGAGAGAAAAGATGTAGGTTCTTGTGCTGGCTTGAGATCTTGAAAAAGTCACAAGACTTATCTCAGCCTCAGATTCCTTGTATGAAGTGGTTGATTAGACCCAATAATCTTTAATATATCTTTCCATTCAGTCAGCTCAGTTGTTCAGTCATGTCTGACTCTTTGCGACCCCATGGACTGCAGCATGCCAGGCTTCCCTGTCTATCACCAACTCCTGGAGCTTCCTCAAACTCGAATCAATGATGCCATCCAACCATCTCATCCTTTGTCGTTCCCTTCTCCCACTTTCAGTCTTTCGCAGCTTCGGGGTCTTTTCAAATGAGTCCAGTTCTTTGTATCAGGTGGCCCAAGGATTGGAGTTTCAGCTTCAGCGTTAGTCCTTCCAGTGAATATTCAGGACTGATTACCTTTAGGATGGACTGTTTGGATCTCCTTGCAGTCCAAAGGACTCTCAAGAGTCTTCTCCAACACCACAGTTCAAAAGCATCAATTCTTTAGAGTCCAGCTGTCACATCCATACATGATTACTGGAAAAACCATAGCTTTGACTATATGAACATTTGTCAGCAAAGTAATGTCTCTGCTTTTTAATATGCTATCTAGGTTTGTTATAGCTTTTCTTCCAAGGAGCAAACGTCTTTTAATTTCATGGCTACAGTCACCATCTGGAGTGATTTTGGAGCCTCCCAAAATAAAGTCTCTCACTGTTTCCATTTTTCCCCATCTGTTTGCCATAAAGTAATGGGACTGGATCCCATGATCTTAGTTTTTTGAATATGAGTTTTAAGTCAACTTTTTCACTCTCCTCTTTCACTTTCATCAAGAGGCTCTTTAGTTCTTCTTTGCTTTCTGCCATAAGAGTGGTGTCATCTACATATCTGAGGTTACTGATATTTCTCCCAGCAGTCTTGATTCCAGCTTGTGCTTCATCCAGCCCGGCATTTCACATGATGGACTCTGCATATAAGTTAAATAAGCAGTGTGACAATATACAGCCTTGATGTACTCCTTTCCCAATTTGGAACCAGTCTGTTGTTCCATGTCCATTAGGGAACGTTATTTTTCTGAAACAAAAATGAAGGGGGTTCCTTACATACAAAAACAGAAGAACTGCTAGGGGCTCCTGATGGTACATGAAATTACCACGTTGTATAAAACAAAGATTGCTTGTGTGCTGAGAAATAAGCCCTAGCATGCCAGATTGCTTCAGTCATGTTCAACTCTTTTGCGACACAATAGACTGAATGAAGCCTGCCAGGCTCCCCTCTCTCTGGGATTCTCCAAGCAAGAAAATTGGAGTTGGTTGCCATGCCCTCCTCCACGGGATCTTCCAGACCCATGAATTGAATCTGCATCTCTTACATCTCCTGCATAGGCAGGTAGGTTCTTTACCACTAGTGACACCTGGGACGCTTCCAAGGATTGCTGTGTACCTCTGGAGCTTGCCGTTAGGGTCTTGCCCAAGGCACCTAGCAAGCAGTAAGCTATCTTGAGGAGCACAACTATCTCTACAGAAAGCAAGAACCTCAGGCTTTGTACTTCCTAATGTGTATGCATTATAGAAATAGTTTTATGTCACTCATGGTCTTGGCACAGGTGAAAGTAATACATGTTTCTGAAGATGCTTCTCTGTATTATGATTTTTCTCATCACATGAGCTTTTAACTATATCCTTGGAAGCATTTGCTAGTTCACCTCACTTCTGTTAGGTTCCTTGTTGATGTTAGCATCTTTTCTATCTGGATCCAGGGACTACATTTTGGCCCTTACTATTTTAATGCCACATATACGCCCTGCAACACTCTCTCCTTCTACTTATGTACATATCTTCCATTATGAAATCTCTGAGAGCAGATACAATGTCCAGGACACTTTACATTGTTGGTACTGTTTATCTGGTTTGATTACTTTTAGCTCCAGAATCTTGATGGTAATAGAGTTAATTGGGGTCTTTAATAGAACATCTGATTCGTGCTACAAGATAAAGAAAATCCCCAATTCAATTGACTTAAACAAAAAAGAAACCGTAGTATGGCTGAGTCCCTTCTCTGTTCACCTGAAACTATCACAACATTCTGTTAACTAGCTATACCCCAATACAAAATTAGAAGTTTAATTAAAAAGAAATAAATGCTGGCATATAAAAAGAAAAGAAAATGTATCACATATAACAGGAGGTCTGGCTCAAGAACCTAAGGTTCATTACTGCTTAGCATTGTGGCTTGTCCTCATGGTTGCAAAATGGCTGCAGCAGTTCCTGTCACCACAACTAGCTGTGATAATAGCAGGAGAGAGGATTTTCTGTGTGTCTCTTTTTGTTAACAAAGATATCTTTTCCATACTATCTCCCTACTTCCAGTCAGATTTTTGCTAGTACGTCACTGACCAGAATCAATAGTCATACCTTCGCTAGTTACTTGGTAAGAGGAATAAAATTATCATGACTCATTTAATTGATACATTGGTTTATTTGAGCAAGTTAATTTATATAGGTGTGACAAGAGGTATTGACTAATATGTAAATACTTTCTTTTTGTATATAATGAAGCTAGAGCCACATGATAGTAAAGCTTTAGAATTAACATCTGTCTGCAGGCTTTGTAAAGCCTCAAGAGTTGTAAATTACTTTTATGAGTGAAAGAGATTTTATCATTGTTATCAGTATTATTTTCTCTAAGACTCCCACATTTGTTAATATTACTGGATTGCCAGGAAGTGACATTCTTTACTGCATGAGGTTGAATATCATAAGTCATAGAGCACATAGGTTTCCCTAGGAAGACTTGTGGAGAAGGCAATGGCACCCCACTCCAGTACTGTTGTCTGGAAAATCCCATGGACGGAGGAGCCTGGTAGGCTGCAGTCCATGGGGTCGCTAAGAGTCGGACACGACTGAGCGACTTCACTTTTACTTTTCACTTTCATGCATTGGAGAAGGAAATGGCAACCCACTCCAGTGTTCTTGCCTGGAGAATCCTAGGGACGGGGGAGCCTGATGGGCTGCCGTCTATGGGGTTGCACAGAGTCAGACACAAGTGAAGTGACTTAGCAGCAGCAGGAAGACTTGTAGATGTAGCCTTTGTTCCGTAATAGTGGAGAACTATAGTTTTTGTTTCTCTATCACATCTAATTAAATGAATTTTTGGCATAGGCAATATTCAACTACATTTTGGTAAGAAAAAGACATGGTCATAAGTAGTAATTCCCTTCAGAGGTGACTAAGCTATATTAATTTATTAGGTCAAAATTTTTTTAAATTATGAAATAGGAAATTGGTCACAGAAAATGAGCTCAATAAAGATACTTTCCACACTATCTAATCTTGGTTATCATTATTTTGTAGGCCCATCAATACATGTCATTATAATCCAAAAAGTTATTTTAAAATTGCCTTGATGATATATTAACTTATAATTTATACCTCATGGGACATGATCTCTCACAGGATTTTTTTTTTTCTTTTGAATTTTCACTATTCATTTGGGACAAAGTGTCATATTAGGAGTACTTGATTCCAGTGTATGAGTAGGTATATCCTACTAAATTGAAAGTGAGAGATAGTTTAAGTAGTTTGCTGAAGATTTATGAAAATATTAATCACCGTGAAATCAGTACTCACAAAACCTTTTGGGAATACATATCCACCTTTGCTATAACTCATCTTTCAATTTATTGAAAATATTGAATTTATTATGCAGTATAGTGGCACTAGTGGTAAAGAATCCGCCAATGCAGGTTTGATCCCTGGGTCGGGAAAATCCCCTGGAGGAGACCTGGCACCCCATTCCAGTATTCTTGCCTGGGAAATCCAATGGACAGAGGAGCCTGATGGGCTACAATCCATGGAGCCGTGAAGAGGCAGACATGACTGAGTACACAATCATATTTATTAAATAAAAGTAAAAGTTTTCCTGTGTATGTGACTATGTGTGTGAATGTACATTTACACCGGGGGAAGTGGTAATATATTTAATGGAACTGTAGGATCCAGAGCAGACAGCATTTTCTGCTACTGGTCTTGATTTTCTTTTATACTTCTAGACACATAACCAGCAGGATTTTAATGTAGTTAAATTAGCTCATAATGGCTAACAGGAGAAAAGAGCCTCCTGGATAGCACATTATAATGTCCTTTCTGAGAAGAGTATTCCTGCAAAAGTTGGGTCTACTTGTAAAAACATTAAAGTTATAAAAGCATGAAATTGCATCTTGGGGTGTACAGGAATGAATCCTCTTTGTACTGGTGGTTTTTCCATCTATATCACTCAGACTTAAACACACACAGTTAATGTTCTTGCACCACCGGAGGACTGCATTGCAAAACTGTATTGTCTGCTCAAAACAATACGAGGAAAGGAAAAGAAAAATACTCAGAATAGTTTGGGCTGGTCTAGGAGTGAAGGTAATTTATAAGATTATCTTTCTCCTGGATTCTTGCTCTTGTGTTTTTCTCTGAATGGGAGCTCAGCCATTCCTCATTGACTGACCCATGAACCCATGGGGCTTGCCTTTCTGGGCCTCCTGGTCCTGCATTCTTAAATCCAGAGGATCAGGGCTGGGACAGATGGCCTGGCATGACACAGACAGCCATGTCACTGCCACTTAAACCCAACCTCAATGTAGACTGGTTTGCAAAGGACTGTCCAGTACAGCAAATGCCAGGCACCATTGCTTTGTGGAGGAAAGCACCTCTGCACCTGTGGATAATGAGCACGTTGCCTTGACAATATTGCAAGCCAGAGGGAAGAACAACTAGCTCCTGCTTATGGAGTGGTTTTTTATTCTTTGGTTTTAAATATGAGTAACATTTATTTGGCCAGCAGTTTAAAAATGGCCCTTTCGAGATACAGTTTTCTAGCACGTGTAAATTGATGGTAACATTCACTTTGGGATGACCTGGAAGGACCTCCATCTTCCAGAGCAGGTGGAAAGAACATTGGTTCTGGAATCAGAAAGAATAGATTTCTACTCTGAGCTTTGTGATCTTAAGCAAATTCTAGTTGATTCTTATTTTTCATGACAATTCTTTTCTACAAAGTCATTGTGAACCCTGAATTAGCAAATACTGAACCACTGCTCCTGGGGAAATACAGGGTGAGGTTCCTGTGACCCTCTGCTCACAGCATCTTTGTCAACAGATCAGTACATACCCTTGTTTTGTGTGTGTTTCTGTTTAAAGACAACTTATTTAATATATATTGTTGATTCATTAATACTGAACTCAGAGCCACAGCGCTGTAACTCATGCCTGAAGGAAGCTTATTTAACACACGTATTTTCTCTGTGAAGCACATTCCAGCCTTCCTGTATGTAGGAACACCAGACAGCACCCCAGTGCTACATTTGGGAGCCATATAAACAGTGAAGTCACCAAAAAAAGCAGAAAAAAGGAAAAAAAGATGGTACTAAATAGACTATGAAAAGGACGCAATATTATGAGAACTGAAACCAGAAGGCTGAGCATTGCCTTGTTGAACCTCACCTGGAAGGAGCATGTCTGGTGACTCAAATTTTTTGTGGTTCTGTGCGTGATCCCAGATGAACCTGCAAGTACTGCGAGTTTTGATTTCTGGCTACAAATACATTTTTAAGGTATAGGTGGGTTCCTAATTATGGAATTCACAGGGAATGAGGATCAACTGTATTTACCCACTGTGGACTCTAGTTTTCTCATCTATGAGTTAGAGCTTATACAGTTTATTCCGGATTGCTGGGAAGATTAAATTAGATGAGATTTTTTCAGCACCTGGCCTGTATTAGGACCTTTGTTGTTCAGTTACCCAGTCATCTCCAACTCTTTGTGACTGCATAGACTGCAGCACACCAGGCTTCTCTGTCCTTCACTATCTCCTGGAGTTTGCTGAAACTTATGTCCATTGAATCAGTGATGCTGTCCAATCATCTCATCCTCTGTCACCCGCTTCTCCTCCTACCCTCAATCTTTCCCAGCATCGGGGTCTTTTCCAGTGAGTTGGATGTTTGCATCAGGTGCAAAAGTATTGCAGATTCAACTTCAACATCAGTCCTTCCGATGAATATTCAGGGTTGCTTTCTTTTAGGGTGGACTGGTTGGATCTCCTTGCTGTCCAACGGACTGTGCATCAATTCCTTCTTTTGTCTCTTGCCTTCATTCTCCCTAGGCTTGACTTAGGATCCATCCTGCTCCCACCTGCTTCTGTCCTTCTCTCAGGTACCCTTACCTGCATCCTGGTAATCCCTGTCTACCTCATCCTGTGAGGCTGGGTTAAGACTCAACTTTGCCAAGAAGATTTCCAGGTGATCTTGCTCCCATGCAGTCTGTACTACACATGTTAAAGTGGTAACTCTTTGAATCTGGTTTTTAGATCTTGTTTTCGCCTAACTTGTAAGCTTATGTGCCCAAGAACCATGCCTTCAACTTTTCCTATTTATCACAGAATAGATGCCACTTCTAGGACTTTGAAGGTATTCTATAATTAATATGTTGAATAAATAACTGAATAAATAGAAGAAAGAAAGAGACACATGAACCAACCAACCTGGGTTTTCTGTACAGTATGTGCTTACCTGCTCAGTGTAGTCTAAGAACGAGGTCTCTGTGACTGACAGTACTTGAGTGACACAGTGTCCTGTGGTCTGAGGGTCACTTTTTACAGTTCCCACAGCATCAGCTCATCAGAATAGAGACACAGCTCCACAGAGAAGCTGGCAAGGAGGAGAGAAGCAGTCATATGCATGATTCAATACTGCCATTCCCTTATCACATCTTCCTTGTATTTCCATCTTAGCTCTTGTCACAGTCAGAAATTCTCTTCGACTTTTGTTACTTGTTTATTATGCAGTCCATGTGGCCAATAATCTTGCCTGCCTTGTTTTCTACTATGTCTCCAATGCCTTGGACAGTCCTGACACATAGTCAGTGCTAAATCAATGTTTATTGAAAGAATAAATAAATAAATTCAGTTCTGCTATCATCTATCTTTTTTTTTAAATTTTTAATTGACTTGCCTGTACCATCTGCACCTTTGGACAAAAATAGTCAGTCACTTTCTAGCATATGTAGATAGCTTTCCTGGGACTTTTTATTCATTTACTCTGTTATTTATCCATTCACAGTTGTATCTGCTCACTTCTGTCTTCTGTGGGCTCCTTGAGGACAGACAGTTATTCAGCTTTGTGTTCCCAGCACATAGTAAGGATGCAATAAATCTTTCATGAATGAATGGGTATTTTCTCTAGAGAGTAGAGGTGAGAGGACAGTTGGTAAGGTACCCCATGAACAAAATGGAAAGTGAAGAGAGAAAAACAACTTAAAAATCTGATATCATGCTCCGTGGTGTTAAATCTGCTTTCTTATAGAATTACTTGTTTTTTTCTCTCAAACTCCATAAACTAGAGCACATCTTACTGTTCCCATTTAGAAATGAAGACATCTAATCTTGTGGATTTAAGTCTGAGCTTATAAAGTTGGTAGGTAGTGAATCTAAGATTAAAAAGCCAGGTCATTTGATTCCAAGATAAGGGCTTTTTGCATTCAACTAGGGTGAGGGTGTCTGATAAAACACAGTGAGACAGTGTTCTTTTGTGGATGATAAATGTCTGAAGGTAAATCCACAGAGGAGAGCTGACTCTGCTATCGGATCATTAGAATAAGTATAATCTCGAAAGGGCTATGATGGATAGGACCCATCTGGGTGTACAAAGCCTGGTGTGTGTGTGTGTGTGTGTGTTTATCAGAGTTTCACTATCACTCTTGTCTAGAATGGGAGCCAAGAAACAAATGAAGGGGAGCATATGGATGGGTGGGTGGGAGTAGGGAAAAGATCCGTAAGGTGGCCTGTGGCGGTGAGGTAGCAGCGTGATGCAGCCAACTAGGGTTTTGATTAGCAGGGGGCTGAGTGGTACCTAAAGGAACAATGGACAGTTGGTGGCAGTACCTCTGCAAAGATGAAGCCAAAGTGAATGATCTGAGCCAATACCAAATCTTGTCAAAGTCCACTTGGTGTCCTGACCTTGGATCCTCTGAAGTGAACCCTCAAAGCATGGCTTGTGTGTTGTTCCTGTGGGCCCCTTTATTCCCTGGTACTGCACACTTTCTCTTTGAACAGCTTAAATGTTGTCTAAATTGGATCCTGGAAGAAAAGTGCCACGAAGTTGCCAACCTCATTCTTTCTGTAGGGGGCTCCTGTTATGTTCTCCCTGGGTCCTCACAGATAGTTCTCATAGCAAAAATACTGGAATGGCTTGCCATTCCCTCCTCCAGTGGCTCATGTTTTGCCACTATTGTTCTTCCAGTGGTCATGTATAGATGTGAGAGTTGGACCATAAAGAAGACTGAGCCCCAAAGAATTGTTGCTTTTGAACTGTGGTGCTGGGAAAGACTCTTGAGAGTCTCTTGGACTGCAGAGAGATCAAGTCAGTCAATTCTAAAGGAAATCAACCTGGAATACTCATTGCAAGGACTGATGCTGAAGCTGAAGCTCCAATACTTTGGCTATGTAATGCAAAGAGCCGACTCATTGGAAAAGATACTAATGCTTGGAAAGATTGAGGGCAAGAGGAAAGGGCGGTTGACAGAAGATGAGATGGTTTGATAGCAACCAACTCAACGTACATGAGTTTGAGCAAACTTGGAGAGATAGTGAATGGCAAGAGAGCCTGGCATGCTGCAGGCCATGGGGTCACAGAGTCAGACATGACTTAGGGACTGAATGACAACAACATGGATGATGGAAGCAGGCTACTGAGAACCTGAGAAAAAGTCTCTCTGGGGTCCTCAAGGGTGTTGTGAATAGAAACAGGTCATCCCCTCCAGTTCTCATGCAGCAGCCTCCCTGCCTTACATAAGACAATTGAGGGATGCTCAGCATTTGTGGCATTTTCTGAGCACTGGCTGCTGCTGTGGGTGAACAAGATGTGTTGGAAGTTGGTATTAGACGCTCCAGCTTCACCCATCCCTGCCAAGCCTCGCTGTCCCCACCTTGTCCCACTTGCCTCTTGTCCCCACTGTCCCCTTGCCTCACCATTCTTGGCCACTGATGCTTGGACCTCCATCTCCTGTGTCAGGCAGCCAGGTCAAGGCATGGATGTTCTCTGTTCAGAGAACCCTGCTCTGAGAGACCACCTCACTCTAAATACTTGCCTCATTCATTGCCATAATTTTACTCTCTTCATCAAACAACCCTCAAACATACCACATTTCATGGTCTTGGAGGCAGTTCTAACTCTTGCTCCTCTTTTCCTTCCCTTTGCATCACAGAATGCCCGTAGGAGTTACACCCCCTATATCCACGACTACACCTTGAACTTGAAGGGGTGTTTCTCAAACTTGTTTGGAAAACAGTGACATAGTATTCATTTAATTTTTGATATCTAAATACCAAATGTTAGGCTAAAGCACACATTGGGCTTAGTTGCTCAGTTGTGTCTGACTCTTTGCAACACCATGGACTGTAGCCCATCAGGCTTCTCTGTCCGTGGTGATTCTCCAGGTGAGAATACTGGAGTGGGCTGCCATGCCCTCTCCAAGGGATCTTCTCAACCCAGGGATCGAACCCAGGTCTCCCACACTGCAGGTGGATTCCTTACCAGCTGAGCCACCAGGAAAGCCTAAAGCAGACACTATTTCACACTAATCTCTAGTGGGTGAACTTGAGGTAAAAAGATATCAGCAATATAGGAAAAATGTATTTTGAGAAATTTTAAATTACAAAATTTTATCCATGAACATAGTTCTCCCTCTTCCAATTTAAGACTGGGGATTGTGGAATTCTGGCAGCAGAGCTATTGGTGGACTGTTGGGTTAGACAGTATTTTAAGGGGGGAGTGAATAAGGAGAGGGGCTTCCCAGATGGCTCAGTGGTAAAGAATCTGCCTGCCAATGCAAGAGACGCAGGAGATGTGGATTTGACCCCTGGGTCGGGAAGATCCCCTGGAGAAGGAAATGGCAACCCATGCCAGTATTCTTGTCTGGAAAATTCTATGGACAGAGGAGTGTGGCGGGCTACAGGGTCGCATATGGGTCCCTAGGAATTTCCACGACTGCATTCTTACTCTGGAGGAAAGCTGTAGAGAGGGTTGGGAAAAATACTTAAACACGTAAAATAATGACACTTAAAATAATGACAACACTACACCCAGGTTTTTTTAAAACAACTTTGAGATATGATTGAGATATGAAAAACTGGACATAATTAATGTATACAACTTGAGTTTGGAGACTGTGTATACACCCATCACCATAATCTGTACCATAAACATATTCATCACCTCCAAAAGTTGCTTCCTCCCCTATTTGTTTATTCATCATTCCAGCACTATTTTAAGTGCTTTACATATATTAATTCATGGAATTGATAAAACATCCTTATGAGGTAGGTGTACTTGTACTATTTCCATTTTATAGATTGGAAAACAAAGTCACAGAGAGAGAGTTAGTTGCCCAAGATGAGTTAGTAAAGGTGAGATTTGTAGTCTCTTCTCTTACCTTCTGTCTTATGCAGTCTTGTTGAGAACCTGCCCTGCATATTCCCCACTCTACCAGCATATTGTGTGTGTGAGTCCAGGTGTTGGCATTAAGTTCCAACAGCACTGAGACTTTGTTTTGCTCACTGTTGTGTCCTTGGCCCCCAGCACTGTGCTCAGGATATGTTTGTTGACTTAATTAAGGACTAAACTTTGATTCTTCTGAGTGCCAGGCTCACGTTACTCCTTCATTAGCAGTTATTTTGCAGTCTTCATTATGACCCAGTTTTCTTTTTTCATTTGGGTGAAAAATGATTTTGGCATTTTAACAGCACGACTTCATTATTGATATTTTTAATTTGCCCCCACCATCAAATTCCCCCTTTGGTATTTTGTCACTCCCAATATATTTAGAAACATTTGTCTTTGTCTTTTTCTTCTTCCTTTTGAATCTATGATGTATTTTAACAAGGAGTATTCTATGAATGCAAAAATACTTGTATTTTATTTTAGTTTATCTCCTTTACTCCATAATAGAGGTTAAGAATATACCTTTTTGATAACAAAGAACTTTCTTACTATCTTTCTGATTGACTGAATAGTCAAAGAAAACACCATAATTGTGTGAAATGGTCTGATTTAGAAACCAATTATAAGGAACATAATTATCTACTAATGAAATATGCATGTAAGTCCTTGGTTTGCTGCTTCTAATGTCACTGTAGACAAATGTGTACCCAGCAGTAACTTGCATAAGGTGAATTGAAAGTCAACCATTTCTAGATTGTGTCTGAAAATCTCATGACAGCCAACAACTCAGAATCAAAAATATCTATTTTTCTCCTGCAAATGTCTCCCTCACTCTGTGTGTGTGTCTAAGGGATGTTTTCTGGTCTGAAATTAAGATTTGCTTGCTCTTCCCTTCTGTCTACTGATGATTATCAAAGATTTAATCTTTGGTTTCTCTGGGCTTCAAAGGTGGAGCTGTGAGATTCTTCTTCTTCTTATTTATTTATTTACTTGTTTATTTACTTTTGGTTGCTTATTATTTACTTATTGTTGGTTGCACTGGGTCTTCATTGCTGCGTGTGGGCTTTCTCTAGTTGTGGCAAGCGTGGGCTCCTCTTTACTGAGGTACATCGGCTTCTCATTGCAGAGGCTTCTCTTGTGGAGTGAGCTTCAATAGTTGCAACACATGGGCTCTAGCAGTTGTGGTGTGCGGACTTTAGTTGCTCCATGGCATGCAAAATCTTCCTAGACCAGGGATCGAACCCGTGCCCCCTGCATTGGCAGGCAGATTTTAGGCACTTTACCACCAGGGGAGTCCTGAGGTTCTTTGATTATCATAAGGATGCAAACAGACAAAAAGGCCCCCTGGTTCCCTTAGGAAATGTATTGTTAAGAACAATCTCACTGTCTCCACGGATACATCAGGAATACGCCTTCAGACACGGAAACGCACAACTCCAGATGACAGCAGACGAGTACCTGAAGAGCAGAAAAGAATATATAGACCCACACAAACCTTGGTGGTGCAAAGGAACTAGGGGGAAAGGGACTGTTCGTAGGACTGGACCTGCCCTCCTAGGGTTGGGGAACTGAAGCAGGGGTCCGATCCCCACACCGGGGCAATTGCCTGAGTCAGAGGAGAAACATTTAAGGCTGAGAGGGGAACAGCTGATCTGTGGCAGCCTAAATGGAATGAGAATCCGACAGTCCTTGCCACAGCCATACATACCCTAGATGGCAAGGTGGCTGGGAGCTGGAGTTTAGGGATTGAGGAGCAATCCCAGGGCGAGGGCTGCTGTCGACTGCGGAGAGACGGATTGAGGGGATGTGAGAGGAGACTGTGGTGGGAAATGCCTGTGAAGGAAAGCCTGGCAGCCATGGAAGCAAGGCGATACTGCTGAGTCACGCATAGGGGATGGAGCCATCACCATAGCCTCTCTCCCCGCATGCACCCGCATTGGCAGCTGAACAATAGAGAGGCTGGCCCATCAAACGCCTGATGCCTTCATCTACAGAGTGGGACCCCAGGAGGGAGGGGTGGCCCCTCTATGTGCCTGATGAACCCAACAACAGAGAAGGACCTCAGGCAAGGAAGCCCTCTAAGTGCCTGAATGGGCAGAGCTACAGAGAAAGACTGGGCAAAGAGCCCTTCTGATTGCCAACTACAAGAGGCTCAGAAAAAGACTAATAGGGCCCTAACTCCTGGAGGCAGTCCACGTCCTTGCACACTTGGCACTGCCAGGGCCCCCGCAAGTCAAGCAGCTGCGCTACCTTCACGCTCAACTCTCACTGGGGCAGAGCTGCCACAGGCAAAAACAGTCTTGCACCTATGCACACAGGGTCACTTCGGTAGTGTCCGACTCGTTGCGACCTTATGGACTGTGGCCTGCCAGGCTTCTCTGTCAGGGAGGGAGGTTCTCCAGGCAAGAATACTGGAGCATATTGGCCAGTATTGGTTGCCACACCCTTCTCGAGCTCAATGTTTCCTGCTGCCCTAGCTGCCAACTCCCCTGAGTACCTGGTGCTGCCAGAACCCCTGTGCCTCAAGCAGCTGCACCACCTCCACACCTGGCCCTCACGGGGGCAAACCCAAGTCCTCCAGGGCAGCCTCAGGAGCACACCCCAGTGGGCAACCCATATCCAGAGGTGGAAATAAAACCACAGTTGAAACCCAGGGACAGTGTGACTAAGGAAGAAGACCCCAAACCCTCCCACCAGCTGTACAGCTGCAGATTAAATTCACATGATCAACTAGGCAGACTCTCTGTCTGTGGAATATATAAAAGGTCACTGAGAGCTCCCAGTAAAGAAAACACACTAGTTCTGATAGCTGTGGACTTTAGAGGCAAGAACACAGAGGAGTAGGAGCAGATTAGAATCTGAGCTGCCCTCACAGCAGGTCCAGAGATGAGCACAGTGTTAGAGGGCATCCTAGGGAGGTGAAGTGGAATGCAGTGACTCAAGAAAAACATTTATTGTTCTTATGTTTTGATGTGTTCTATGGATTCTTTGGATTTTTTTTTTTTCTTAGTCACAATTTTTATTGTTGTTATAAACCTCTGCCTCTATATCAGGCTTTTGCTGTTCTGGAGAGATTTTTTTTCCCCTCTTTTTTTAAATTTTAATTTTTAAACATATTATTATTTTTTCTACATTTATTCCTTTGTTTGCTTTTCCTACTGTTCTTTTCCCCTTGCAGTTAATCTTTTTTTTTTTTCAGTTAATCTTTAATATATATAAATCTTCTTTATCTATTTCTGTTTAACTTTGCATATCTATTCTTTTCTTCCTTTAGTCTCAACATATTTGTTAGTTTTATTTTCATTGCTTTATACCCCAATTGGCACCTTGCTTTAGTTTTATTTTCCAGTTTGTGCTTTAGTTAGGTTCATTCTGGTAATTTTTGGTTCCCTTTGTTTGCCAGGTCAGTTTGCTTATGGGTGTATATGTATATATGTATATTCAGTCACATTTTTTATTGTTGTTATAAACCCCTGCCTCTACTTTGGGCCTTTGCAGTTCTGTGGAGTTTTCCTTTTTTTTCCTTTTCTCTTTCTTCTTCCATTTTTTTTTTCTTTTCTCTATTTTATAATTTTAATATTCTTAAACCTATTATATTTTTCTACATTTATTCCTTTGTTTGCCTTTCCTACTGTTCTTTTCCCCTTGCAGTTAATCTTCAAGGTTTATAAATCTTCTTCATCTACCTCTATTTAACTTTGCATAGCTATTCTTCCTTTCTTTTCTTTCTTTCCTTTCCTCTCAACATATTTGTTAGTTTTATTTTCATTGCTTTATTCCCCAATGGCAACCCACTCCAGTACTCTTGCCTGGAAAATCCCATGGACGGAGGAGCCTGGTAAGCTACAGTCCATGCGGTCTTGAAGGGTCAGATATGACTGAGTGCCTTCACTTTCACTTTTCACTTTTGTGCATTGGAGAAGGGAATGGCAACCCACTCCAGTATTCTTGCCTGGAGAATCCCAGGGATGGAGGAGCCTGGTGGGCTGCCATCTATGGGGTCGCACAGAGTCGGACACGACTGAAGCAACTTAGCAGCAGTAGCATTCTCCAATTGGCACCTTCCTTTAGTTTTGTTTTGCAGTTTGTGCTTTAGTTTTGTTCTGGTAGGTATAATTTTAGGTTTCCTTTGTTTGCTGGGCTTTTGTACTTTATTTTTGTTGAACTGTTTTGATTTTGCTTATGGGTGTATATAAATATGTGTATATTCAGTCACACTATTTATTCTTGTTATAAACTTCTGCATCTACATTGGGCTTTTGCAGTTCTGTTGAGTTTTCCTTTTTTTCTTCTTCTTCCATTTAAAAAAAATCTTTTCTGTTTTTTATAATTTTAACTTTTAATTTTTTTAAACCTATTATATTTTTTCTACATTTATTCGTCTTTCCTACAGTTCTTTTCCCCTTGCAGTTAGTCTTTAATGATATAAATTTTCATCTACCTCTAACTTTGCATAGCTTTTCTTTCTTTCTTTTCTTCAACATATTTGTTAGTTTTGTCTTGATTGCTTCATTCCCCACTTGACACCTTGCTTTAGTTTTGTTTTCCAGTTTGTGCTTTAGTTAGTTTTGTTCTTAACTGGTAAATATAATTTTTGATTTCCTTTGTTCGCCAGGTCAATCTATTGTACTTTATTTTTGTTGGACTATTTTGACTTTGCTTATGGGTGTATATGTATATGTGTATATTCCATTATTTTAATTATTATATGCATGATTTTGTAACTGCCATTTGTCTGGGGTTCATCTTTGGTTTCTCATGTTTGGATATTTGTTTTAATCTCACTTAATGCCATAACAAACTTGTGGAATCTTCGTTCCTGACCAGAGATCAAGCCCTGAGCCTTTGGAGTGGGAGCACTGATTCCAAGATCATAGAATACCAGAGGACTAACCCTAGTGGGTATCAAATAGTGAGAACTCACACAAAGGAAACCACTGTAATACAAGACCTGGCATCAACCAACCACCAATAGCATCTCTGTGCAGGATGCCTCATCTAAACAACAAACAAAACAAAAATACAAACCCAATCATCAGCAGACAGGATTACCACCTCACTCAGCCTTGCCCATCAGAGGAAAAACAAACAAAAACTCAGCACAAATCTCACCCTGTAAGAAGCTTACACAAACCACTGAACCAAGCTTAGAGGGCAGAAACCATAAGGAAGAAAGAATTCAGCCTTGAAGCCTAGGAAAAGGAGACCTCAAACACAATAAGTTTAAAAAAAAATAATGAAAAGGCAGAGAAATACTACACAAATGAAGGAACAAACTAGAAACACAGAAGTCCAGAGAAATGAAGAGGAAATAGGCAAACTACCTGAAAAAGAATTCAGAATAATGATAGTAAAGATGACCAAAAATCTTGAAACAAAATGGAGAAAATGAAAGAATCAATTAACAAAGACTTAGAAGAATTAAAGAATAAACATGCAGAGACAACACAATTACTGAAATTTAAAATACTCTAGAAGGAATCAGTAGCAGAATATCTGAAGCAGAAGAACAAATCAGTGAGCTGGAAGATAAAATGGTGGAAATAATTTCTGAAGAGCAGAATAAGGTAAAAAGAATGAAAAGAGTTAAGGATAGTCTCAGACCTCTGGGACAATATCAAATGCACCAACATTGGAATAATAGGGGTCCCAGAAGAAGAGAAAAGAAAGGGAATGAGAAAACTTTTGAAGAGATTATAGTTGAAAATTTCCCCAACATGGAAAAGGAAATAGCCTATCAAGTCCAAGGGACACAAAGAGTCCCATACAGGATAAACCCAAGGAGAAACACACCAATATGCATACTAACCAAACTAAGAAAGGCTAAACACAAAGAAAGAATATTAAAAGCAGCAAGGGAGAAGCAATAAGTAACACACGGGAGACCCCATACACTTAACAGTTGATCTTTCAGTAGAAACACTGCAGGCCAGAAGGGAAGGGCAGGATATATTTAAAGTACTGAAAGGGAAAAATTTACAACCAAGATTACTGTACCAGCAAGGAGCTCATTCAAAATTGATGGAGAAATCAAGCAAAAGTTAAGAGAATTCAATACCACCAAACCAGCTTTATAACAAAGTTAAACAGACTTATGTAGTCAAGAAATACAAGAGAAGAAAAAAGATATGTAAAATCAACCCCAAACAATTAAGAAAATGGCAATAGGAACATATAAATCAATAATTACTTTAAATGAAAATGGATTAAATGCCAAAAGACATAGACTGGCTGAATGGATACAAAAACAAGACCCATATATATGCTGTCTACAACAAACCCACTTTAGACCTCAAGACACATATAGACTGAAAGTGAGAGGATGGAAGAATATATTCCATGCAAATGAGAAGCAGAAGAAAGCTGGAGTAGCAACCCTTGTATCAGACAAAATACACCTTAAAATAAAAAAGATTACAGGAGGTGAAGAAGGACACTACATAATGATCAAGGGATCAATCCAATAGGAAGACATAACAATTGTAAATATCTATGCACCCAACATAGGAGCACCTCAATACATAAGACAAACACTAACAGACATAAAAGGAGAAATTGACAGTAACACAATAATAGGAGATTTTAACACCCCACTCACACCAATGGACAAAACAGAAAATTAATAAGGAAACACAAGTCTTAAATGATACATTAGATGAGATGGATCTCATTGATATCTTCAGGACATTCCATCCAATGCAGAAGAATACACCTTCTTCTCAAGTGCACATGGAACATTCTCTGGGATAGACCACATTATGGGTCACAAATCAAACCTCAGTAAATTTAAGAAAATTGAAATCATATCAAGCATCTTCTCTAACCACAACGCTATGAGACTAGATATCAATTACGAGGAAAAAACTGTAAGTAACAGAAACACATGGAGATTAAAACAACACGTTTCTAAATAACCAACAGGTTACTGAAGAAGTCAAAAGGGAAAACAAAAAATTTCTAGAAACAAATGACAGTGAAAACACAACTCAAAACCTATGGGATGAAGCAAAAGCAGTCCTAAGAAGGAAGTTTATAGCAATACAATCACACCTCAAGAAGCAAGAGAAACATTGAATAGATGCCTAACTTTACACCTAAAACAACTAGAAAAAGAAGAAGGAAAAAAAAACCCCAAAATTAGTAGAAGGAAAGAAATCATAAAGATCCGAGCAGAAATAAATGAAAAAGAAATAAAAGATTAATAAAACTAAAGGCTGGTTCTTTGAGAAGATAAACAAAATTGACAAACCTTTAGCCAGACTCATCAAGAAACAAAGAGAGAAGAATCAAATCAACAAAATTAGAAATGACAAAGGAGAGGTTACAACAGACAATGCAGAAATACAAAGGATTATAAGAGAATATTCAGTTCAGTACAGTTCGGTCACTCAGTCGTGTCCAACTCTTTGTGACCCCATGGACTGCAGCACGCCAGGCCTCCCTGTCCCTCACCACTCCTGGAGTTTACTCAAACTCATGTCCATTAAGTCAGTGATGCCATCCAACCATCTCATCCTCTGTCATCCCCTTCTCCTCCTGCCTTCCAGTCTTTCCCAGGATCAGGGTCTTTTTCAATGAGCCAGTTCTTCACATCAGGTGGCCAAAGTATTGGAGTATAAGAGACTATTATGGAAAACTATATGGCAATAAAATGGATAACCTGGAAAAAATGGACAGATTCTTAGAAAAGTCCAATCTCCAAGACTGAACCAGGAAGAAATCAAAATTATGAACAACCCAGTTACAAGCACTGAAATTGAAGCTGTGATCAAAAATCTCCTAAAAAGCAAAAGCTCAGGACCAGATGGCTTCATAGAATTCTATCAAACATTTAGAGAAGAGCTAATGCCTATCTTTCTAAAACTCTTTCAAAAAATTGCAGAGGAAGGAACACTTCCAAACTCATTCTCCAAGGCCACCATAACCCTGATACTGAAACCAGACAAAGACAACACACACAAAAAAACTACAGGCCAATATCACTGATGAACATAGTTGCAAAAATCCTCAACAAAATTTTAGCAAACAGAATTCAGCAACACATCAAAAAGCTCATATACCATGATCAAGTTGGGTTTTTGCCAGGAATGCAAGGATTCTTCAATATATGCAAATCAGTCAATGTGATACACCATATTAACAAATTGAAAGATAAAAACCATATGATAATCTCAGTACATGCAGAAAAAGCCTTTGACAAAATTCAGCACTTGTTTATGATTAAAACTCTTCAAAAAATGGGCATAGAAGGAACCTACTTCAACATAGTAAAGACCATATATGATAAGCGTACAGCAAACATTATTCTCAGTGGTGAGAAACTGAAAGCATTCCCCCTAAGATCAGGAACAAGACAAGGGTGTCCACTTTCACCACTATTATTCAACATAGTTCTGGAAGTCCTAGCTACAGAAGAAAAAGAAATAAAAGGAATGCAGATTGAAAAAGAAGTAAAGCTCTCACTGTTTGCAGATGCCTTGATACTGTACATGGAAAACCTTAAAGATTGTATCAGAAAATTACTAGAGCTAATCAGTGAATTTAGCAAAGTTGCAGTATACAAAGTCAATACACAGAAATCACTTGCATTTCTATGTACTAACAATGAAAAATCAGAAAGAGAAATTAAGGAATAAATCCCATTCACCATTGCAACACAAAGAATTAAATATCTAGGAATAAGCTTACCTAAAGGAGACAAAAGAACTATATACAGAAAGTTATAAGACACTGATGAAAGAAATCAAAGATGACATAGGCAGATGGAGAGGTATTCCATGTTCCTGGGTAGAAAGAATCAATACTGTGAAAAATGACTGTACTACCGAATGCAATCTACAGATTCGATGCTATCCCTATCAAATTACCAATGGCATTTTGCACAGAACTAGAACAAAAAATTTCACAATTCTTATGGAAACACAAAAGACCCGAATAGTCAAAGCAGTCTTGAGAAAGAAGAATGGAGCTGAAGGAATCAACTTTCCTGACTTCAGATTATACTACAAAACTACAGTCATCAAGACAGTATGGTACTGGCACAAAAACAGAAATGTAGACCAATGGAACAAGACAGAAAGCCCAGAAATAAACCCATGCACCTATTCGTACCTTATTTTTGACAAAGGAAACAAGAATATACAATGGGGCAAAGATAGCCTCTTCAATAAATGATGCTGGGAAAACTGGACAGCTACAGGTAAAAGAATGAAGTTAGAATGCTTCCTAACACCATATACAAAGATAAACTCAAAATGGATTAAAGACCTAAACGTAAAACCAGAAACTATAAAACTCTTAGAGGGAAAATATAGGCAGAACACTCGATGACATAAATCAAAGCCAGATCCTCTATGACCCACCTCCTGGAGTAATGGAAATAAAAACAAAAGTAAACAAGTGGGACCTGATTAAACTTAAAAACTTTTGCATAACAAAGGAAACTGTAAGCAAGGTGAAAAGACAACCCTTGGAATGGGAGAAAATAATAACAAATGAAACAACTGATAAAGGATTAATTTCCAAAATATACAAGCAGCTCATACAACTCAATACCAGGAAAACAAACAACCAAATCAAAAAGCAGGAAAAAGACCTAAACAGACATTTCTCCAAAGAAGACATACAGATGGCTAACAAACACATGAAACTATGCTCAACATCGCTCATTATTAGAGAAATGCAAATCAAAACCACAATGAGATATCACCTCACACTTGTCAGAATGGCCATCATCAAAAAGTCTACAAACAATAAGTGCTGGAGAGGGTATGGAGAAAAGGGAACGCTCTTGCACTGTTGGTGGGAATGTAGATTGATACAGCCACCACGGAAGTCGGTATGGAGATTGCTTAAAAAACTAGAAATAAAACCACCATATGACCCTGCAATCCCACTCCTAGGAATATACCCTAAGGAAACCAGGATGGAAAAAGACACATGTATCCCATTGTTCATTGCAGCACTATTTACAATATCTAGAACACTGAAGCAACCTAGATGCCCATCTACAGATAAGTGGATAAAGAAGTTGTGGTACATATACACAATGGAATATTACTCAGCCATAAAAAGGAACACATTTGAGTCAGTTCTAATGAGGTGGATGAACCTAGAACCTATTATACAGAGTGAAGTGTGTCAGAAAAAGATAAATATCGTATTCCACATATATGGAATCTAGAAAAATGCTTCTGAAGAATTTATTTACAGGGCAGCAATGGAGAAACAGACATAGAGAATAGACTTATGGACATGGGGAGAGGGGAGGAGAGGGTGAGATGTATGTAAAGAGTAACATGGAAACTTACATTACCATATATAAAATAGATAGCCAACGGGAATTTGCTGTATGGCTCAGGAAACTCAAACAGAGGCTCTGTATCAACGTAGAGGGGTGGGATGAGAAGGGAAATGGGAGGGAGGTTCAAAAGGGAGGGGATATATGTACACCTATGGCTGATTCATGTTGAGGTTTGACAGAAAATAACAAAATTCTGTAAAGCAATTATCCCTCAATTAAAAAAAAAAAAAAAGAACAATCTCAGTTTCCATAGTCTGAGGACAGTGAAACAAGATAGCCCTACAAGTCAGAGGGCTTTCTTTCAGCGTGTTAACAGAGCCATGGCTGTCTGCTCTGGAGAAGATATCAGGGGATGCTTCTGAGTTCCCACCTCTCTCTGTGTAGGGGTTCATGAGAAGCTTGCTTTGGTCTGGGTAGGAGGGCAGCATGGCCTGAGCAGGGCAGAGCACCAGTCTCCTTGGCTCTAATTGTCTAAGGAAAGGATGCTGGACTATGAAGACTCCTAGCCCCAAATGTTTTGCCTCACTCATGCCTATAATGTCAGAGCAACTCTTGTTGTTCTGAGGCCAATGAAGCTCATGTCACTGAAATGATTTTTTGTCCTTTCTTCTCCCCAGTACACTGCTTCAGTCTCCTCACTTACTGTATTTTATCAGCTCTGAGACACATTTTGGGGGGATTATATTTTAGCATCTTTGAAATTGGGGAGTGTCTTACCATCAACATTTTGTTGCAGTTTAATTTGCAGGTCTAGGACATAAAGTAACCTTGTGCTACATAAGGGCTTCCCAGGTGGCCTTGGTGGTAAAGAACCCACCTGCCAATACAGGAGACATAAGAGATGTAGGTTTGATCCCTGGGTCACGACGATCTCCTGGAGGAGGGCATGGCAACCCACTCTAGTACGCATGCCTGGAGAATCCCATGGACAGAGGAGCCTGGCGGGCTATGGTCCATAGGGCTGCAAAGAGTCAGACATGACTGAAGCATCTTAGCAAATGCTTCATAATCTACAATGTCTCAGGTTGGATGAAATATCAGTCATAGCAAGTCTATAGGCTTTGCAAGAACGTCCCCCTTTCCAGCCTTGTCATCTGTCACCATCTCACACAAACGGTCCTGAAGGACATGCTGTGAGTGACTTCTGACCTCCAAACATGTGCTGTACGTTCTTATTAGGCCATCTTTGCTCCTGGTTGTCCTCTGCCTTTCATGCTTTTTTCCATCACTGTCCACAGAAATCCATTCCATTCTTCAGGGTCCATCTCAATGACTTTGGCCAACCTGGAAACTCCCCTGATTATTGCCAACCAGAAATCATCCCTTCCTTCCCTAAAATCCATATAGAGATCTATGTGTGTGCATGTATGCCTGCATACTCCATTGCTAAGTTGTGTCCAACTCTTTGCGACCCCATGGACTGTAGCCTGCGAGGTTCCTCTGTCCATGGGATTCCCCAGGCAAGAATACTGCAGTGGGTCGCTATTCTCTTCTCCAGAGGATCTTCCTGACCTAGGGATCGAACACGGGTCTCCTGCATTGCAGGTGGATTCTTTACCATCTGAGCCACCAGTGAAGCTCAGTAAAGGTAGGTAAATGTGACAGAGATGATTTTAAGAGAGTAAAGTGAAGTCACTCAGTCATGTCTGACTCTTTGTGACCCCATGGACTGTAGCCCACCAGACTCCTCCATCCATAGAATTTTCTAGGCAAGAGTACTGGAGTGGGTTGCCATTTCCTTCTTCAGGGGATCTTCCCCACCTAGGGATCAAACCCAGGTCTCCCACATTACAGGTAGAGGCTTTACTATCTGAGCCACCAGTGAATCCCTAAGAGAGTAATGGATGAGTTCAGTTGGGTTCCCAAAGAAATCTGAACCGATGTACTTAAACTGAAGAAGTTGCTTAAGCTGTTATCAATCTGTCCACCTCAGTGTGAATGAGTCTGGGATCCTTCTTGAGAGCCAGTTTTAGAAGGGTGGGTGTGGGGCAGCACTGAAGCCCTGAGAGCAGTGGGGCACTGCTGGGGGCGGGCAGCAGCCCCCTCCTGTCTTCCCAGAGCTGCCCAGGAGGAAGAGGTGGAGGTGGGGGCTGCTCCGGTTTTCCTGGGGCCAAGGGCTGCCCTGCCGGGGATGGGGGTTGAGGACTGTGCGAAGCCCGGCTCCACCTCCAGCACTTGCTTGCAGGAGTGCTCGTAGTGCCTGGGCGGTGGACAGCCTGCGCTTGCCTCTGACTGCTCTGCCCACCGCACAGCCTTTGCAGCCGTGTGACTTGCGAGCGCTAGGTTTGGCCTAGTCGCTGCTGTGCCCATCTTTCCACAGCTCCGCAAAGTCTTATTTACTCCAGCGATAGTTACACAAAGAAAGATGGGTGAGTCACGGGGGCATGGGGAGAAAGTGGCTTTCTGTCATTCTCCTGAAGACGCAGAATTAATATTGCATCGCAGGGAGGAAGCCTTTGTTATCAGACAAATAGGTATTCCAGTGTGTTCTCACTGCTTGTCACTCAAGATTCGTCTGTGCAGGAAACTTTTAACCAGGCAGAAGGATTGTTTTCTTACTCCCTAAGGTTTGAGGAATATTGAATCATTGCATTGATATGTCTTCTTATAGTTGGTTTTGTGTCTTCTAAGTGAGATCTGTGGCCTTATTGTAGATCTCAAGACCCTTGCCTTGTTTTTCAGAGCCAACATGAAAATGGTATCATATATATACTGCTCACAAAAGACCTTGTCCTCTTCCACGGGAAGGTTTATTGGCAATGTGATTTCCACGCCAAAGCAATTACACATCTGTTGAGCATCTACAAAGGACCAAGCTTTGTGCTGGGCACGGGGGATGGGAAGTTGAATAAAGAGCCATCCTCACCGTTGAGTTTTCTTCATTCATTTATTAAACAAACCCCTGTTCTAGGCACTGGCAATACCACAATGAGTAAAATAGAAAAAGTTCCCACCCTTGGGGAGCTCATATCACAGTGAGGGCAAGAAACAAATAATACAGTAGCAGGTGGTGGTATGTCTTGGAAAGAAGGATAAAGCAGGTAACCACGGAGCTTGTGTGTGCTGTTTTAGAGTTTTAGAGTGGTCAGGAAGAATGTGGGTAGAATTCTGAATAAATCAGGGAGTGAGCCTCAGTTGCCTGGAGGAGGAACACACCAGACAGAGGGGAGCAGAGGCCCAGAGGTGTCCGAGCAACAAGAAGACAGTGTGTTTGTACTGAGTGAGCCAGGCAGTAACTGCAGAAGGTGAAGGTCACAGAGCCAGGCCATACTTGCAAGACTTGGAGGCCACTTTTATGGACTTGGATTTGATCCTCTTTCATTGTAATGTCTGCATTTGAATTTCTTTTTAATCACATGGGATTTTAAAAGAGAAAACTTTTCTTTTTAACTAAAGGATAATGAACATACAGAAACATACAAAGAAGATACCTGTGTACCTGCACTCAGGTTGGGAAATAGAGTTTTACCTGCGCCCCACCCCAGAGACTTCTCCCATTCAGAGAACCGCTATCAGACTTCTAGAAACAGAGAATTATTTTTTTTTCCCCTTTATTTATTTATTTTTTCAGTGGGTTTTGTCATACATTGATATGAATCAGCCATAGATTTACACGTATTCCCCATCCCGATCCCCCCTCCCACCTCCCTCTCCACCCGATTCCTCTGGGTCTTCCCAGTGCACCAGGCCCGAGCACTTGTCTCATGCATCCCACCTGGGCTGGTGATCTGTTTCACCATAGATAATATACATGCTGTTCTTTCGAAACATCCCACCCTCACCTTCTCCCACAGAGTTCAAAAGTCTGTTCTGTACATCTGTGTCTCTTTTTCTGTTTTGCATATAGGGTTGTCGTTACCATCTTTCTAAATTCCATATATATGTGTTAGTATGCTGTAATGTTCTTTATCTTTCTGGCTTACTTCACTCTGTATAATGGGCTCCAGTTGAGCTTCCTGTAAGTGAAAGTGTTACCGAAAGGTTTCGATTGCCTCCACCTGCTTGCCTCAAAAGCCAATAAACAGGTCAAGTTGGTGGAAAGTTTGCTTTATTCCAGATGCTGGCAACCGTAGGGGAGGGCAGATATCTGTCCAAAGGCTGGCTCCCCCCACTGACAATCAGTGGGTTAGAGATTTTATAGGCTGAGGGAGGGGATACAGGCAGAAACAGCACAATCAGCTCTGACAGTCGTCTTGAAATTGGTCATTGGTGGTCTGACCAGTGTCATCTTCATTGTTTTAGGTACAGTTAATCTTCACTTCCAAGGTTGGTTTGCTTCCATTTCTCTAAGACCAGTTATGGGAACTGCAGCAGCTTTTGTCGTGGCTGCAGTCTAGTCACTATTTAGTTAACCTCCACCTGGTGGGGGTTTCAGTACCTATGAGACAGCTCCCAGGATATAGCTCAGAATATTATCTATAGCTCTTGAGAAGGACTTAGAGGTCCTTGACTATGCTTAATGACTACATTATTATTATTGGTCTCCTTTGACTGTTTTCCTTTGTTTCTGCATGCTCTCGTTTCTCTGATTAAACTTATTCTTTGACTAAAGTTTTCCACAGGCAAAAGACAGGCAGAGGACATTGTGAAGGCAAGGACCAGAGGATCCTGCTGGGATACAGTGGGGGCAAGGACCAGAGGTTCCTGCTCCATTTCAAAAGCATACAGTATGTAATTTTTTATGTCTGGTTTCATTCACCTAACATTATGCTTGTGAGATTCTTCCATGCTATTGTGTGTTATAATGCTTGTTCATTCTTGTTGCTGTATAATGTTCCATTGTATGAATATTTGACAGTTTATTTTATGTTGATTGTTTCCAGCTTTGGCTGTTATAGATACAGCTGCTACAAGTACTGATGTATGTGTCTTTCAGTATATCTGTATGTGTTTCTGTTGGGTATAAATCTAAGAGTGGAATTGCTGGCATATGTATATGTTTGACTTCAGTAAATAGTGTCAGTATTCCAAAGTGCGGGCTTCCCTTGTGAGTCATCTGGTAAAGAATATGCCTGCAATGTGGGAGACCTGGGTTCGGCCCCTGGGTTGGGAAGATGCCCTGGAGAAGGGAAAGGCTACCCACTTTAATATTCTAGCCTGGAGAATTCCATGGACTGTATAGTCCATGGCGGTTGCAAAGAATCGGACAACGACTAAGCGACTTTCAGTTTCACTTTTCCAGAGTGCATGCGTCATGTTTCACTCCCACTGGCCTTTTGTGAGAATTCCAGTGGCTTCATATTCTTGCCAACAATTGAGATGATTTGTCTTTTCTGTTTAACCATTCTGGTGTGTCTGTAATGGTATGCCACTGTAATTTTCATTTTCATTTTCCTGATGACTCATGAAGCTACGTTTTCATACATTTGTGAGCAATTTGGATATCTTCTTTTGTGAGGAAAATCTGTCTCTGCCTGTATCACTCATTATATTTGCATTGTAATTGTATGTAGCAGGGAAAGGGAAAGATAAAAAACCTAACTCAGTTTCATTCGTCTTTCTAGAAAGTGTGCATGTGTGCATGTATGAGTGTAGGTATAAGTGTGTGAGAGTGTGCATGAATGTGTGTGGGCAAATGTGTCATGAATCAAAGTGTGGATAGGAAAATCCCTACTATATCCTTCTGCACAGAGAAGCTCTCAGGTGAAGAGAACAGCTGAAAGACTGTAATTTGTGCTGCCCACACCTGGAACTCACCACAGATTTATAACAAGATTTGGAGAGACAGGCAGGCAGGGGAAGAATTCTTCATGATAAAGTGGGGAAAAGTCAAGTTTTTCTGCCAGAGAGAGACGGGGAACCAGGTGGAGGTCCTCTCAGAGTGACACAGGTAGGCTGGGGTCCAGAGTGGGTCACAGGATGCAGATGGCCTGGGGACAGCTCACACAGGTGGAGCAATGAAGTGAGAGAATTCAGTAGGTGCTGAAACTCAGAGCCAAGGATGAGTAGTAGACAAAACAGAAGCTTTGGAGATGGGGCCCCACTGGGAAAGGCCATTTTAAGTCTTACAGAATAAATACGGCTTCCCAATGCTGGTGGCATCATGGACACCGAGGCAGCCCAGCTCAATTCACATGTCTTTCTCCGCACATGGGAAATGAGCTCCTTGGCTCCTTAGAGTTTGTGGACACCCAACACAGTCTGGGCCTTTATTGTTGAATTAATTAATGAGTTAGATTAATCAATAAAGATGGGAGATAATGAAGTGAGAATAAAAAGATTGGAAGTGCTGGAGCAGACCAAACAAGTTCGAGTGATCGAGGAAGGGAATTAGATAAGAAACCAATAAGATGAACTTCAGCTGGTCTAATATTTTCAGACTGATGCTGAAACTGAAGCTCCAACACTTTGGCCACCTGATGCGAAGAACTGACTCCTTAGAAAAGACCCTGATGCTGGGAAGGATTGAAGGCATGAGGAGAAGGGGACAACAGAGGGTGGAATGGTTGGATGGCATCGCTGACTCAATGAGCAATCTCTGGGAGTTGATGATGGACAGGGAAGCCTGGCGTGCTGCAGTCCATGGGGGTCACAAAAAGTCACACACGACTGAGCCACTGAACTGAATATTTTCAGCATTCATGTTCCCTGAGAAGCCAGGGTGGGGGGACCTCAGCTCCTGTAGGGGGTGGGGGGTAGCCTCCATGTGTGAGCCCTGCAAGTAGGACCACCTGGGCTATGGCTGTGATACAGACAAGGAGACTTTCCTCTGGCTGGGGATTGTACTGTCAAGTGTTTTTTTGTTTTTGTTTTTTATTTAGTATAGCCATTGACAGTTTACCTTATTATAAGAAGCGTTGCTTGAGAACCTTTGTTGTGTTTGGATAATACTAAGCAAAGCAGTGGTTTATGGGCAACTATTGAGAGTAGCCGTAAACACCAGCCCTAGGCTGGCAAGGTAATGCTGCTGTCTTCTCTGGGAGATCCTCTCCTCAGGCTTTATTACTCTTCTTGTGGCTGTAGTTGAATAAAGTTACATTTTTATAAATTGAACATGCTTATCTGAGTTGTCTTCTTAGGGAAAAAAAAAAAAACACAAACAACAGATATAGTGACATAAATCTGCCCAACATTGTGGAGATAAGGCGGAGGGGACCACGTGCAGCTGAGGTTGAGTAGATTATGTCCTGGGGGATGGGAAAATCAGGGGAAAAGGGAAAGCAAACAGTCACGTTCCTACAGCACAAGAAGCACAAGCCCTGGAAATGAATCTTGATTCATTTCACATACAATTCCAGTGTGCCCAGCAGCTGAGACCCTTCTATGTTTGCTTATTTGTTTAGTAAAGGGAAATGTCCCCAGCCTCGAAGCCTTCATGAGTTGTTTGCCTGGAGAGGATCACAACTATTGAGCCATCCTGGAAGGCAGGAAATAGGGCTCTAACAGTAGGATGTTTTTTTAAAAGGACATTTTAAAAATGACTGTGAAATGTTCCATCTGAAAAAAAAAAAAACAACAATGTATTTTTTAGGACTTTATCTGTTTTGTCACTCCTGGTTCCTCAGTGTCACATAGTAGGCATTCAATAAATGTGGTTTCAATACGTTTGAATGGGGTTCCAGTTTTTATCTTTTTGAACAACACTTCAGTGAACACAGGTATCTCTGCATCTTATGATTTCCTCAGAATAAATTCTTATGAATGAAATTACTTGTCTAGAGTAGCGTTTCTTAAGGTGCCTGTGAATTTTCTGGGGCTTCCCTGGTGGCTTAGATAGTAAAGAATCTGCCCATAATGCAGGAGACCCGGGTTCAATCCCTGGGTCAGGAAGATTCCCTGGAGAAGGAAATGGCAACCCAGTCCAGTATTCTTGCCTGGAAAATCCCATGGACAGAGGAGCCTAGTGGACTACAGTCCATGGGGTCGCAAAGAGTCCAGCACAAGTGAGCGATTAACACACACACACGAATCTTCTGGGGAGTCTTGTTAAACTGCAGGACCTGATTCTACAGGTGTGGCGTGGGGCCTGAGAGCCCCACATTTTTACTGAGTTTCAGGTCATGCTGATATTGCTGGTCCACAGACTACACTTCGAGACTTGAAGCACTAGATAAGCAGCAGGCAGGGTCTACCAGTGCAGCAGTTCCCCTCCGAGAGGCAAGTTTGAGTGGACCAGGGCCCCTGTGTATTAGAAGAAAAGAGAAAACTAACCCCTGGTCACCAGACTGTTCAGAGTGAATTTCTACTCCTCCCTCAAGAAATGTTAGAAAGGGTAAAGAAATCTCAGTGCTGATTTTTGTAATCTGTTTGGAGTCAAATAGATACACTGGCAGCCCAGAGGAATTATCAATGAACTGATAAATGGGATGTGGGCAACTTGCCAATTCTTATTAGCATCCCTCCAGGCCTCAGAGAGGGAGCAGATCATTGGAGTGGTCAGCTCCGAGGCTGCCTTTGCTGAGGACAGACGTACTGCTGTCTGCTTGGCTTTGTGTGGGGCAGACTGCAAATTACTCTCACCCTCCTGCCTCTGCTGTGGGAGTGATGCTTGCCTCAATTCTGCCCTGGGTCATCAGGAACCCTATTCTCAGAAGAAACTTGACCCTCTATGCCTGTTTTCCTTTTATCTGTGTTTTTGCCTTTTTATGTTTATTTCCAGGAACTGCTTTCTTCAAAGTAGCACCCGGGGACCTAGAGAGAAGGGAGGAAGAACAGGTGGGTCGTGTGTACCCGCCTAGAAATGGTGCAGGAGATTTACAAATGGAGTTTGAGCTTGGGCTTGTGATGTGGTTGACCTCCAGGGATGGTAGGAAAAGCTGCCATGGTTTTATCTAGTCTTATTAACACTTTCATTTGGAGAGATTTGCCCCTGAGGTGATTTTGTGAAATGCAATCTAAAAACTGAGTAAAGAAATGATTCACCAAAAGCATCACTTAGCCTGCTAGGGGAAAGAAATAATTTCTTCCATTGAAGCCCTTTGTCTGCTAAGAGCCTGGTGACTTTAAAATGCTGGAAGCGTATTTCAAATGCTGCAGTTATTCTCAGGCGCTCTGCTGTGTCCTGTGTTTCTGCTAGTTAGACGATACAAGAGGAAATTTGTCTTCAGCAGGCAGTTCCAGAGAACTGGCCAACGTGGGACATCATCTGGACCTCAAGGAATGTAGGAAGGGTCTCGAAAATGTAGGCTCTGCCTTTACTTAGCCACATGTCCCGGCTGGGGAGGCATCCCAGAGGCACAAAAACTGTGCATGGCAATAAGAGTTAAAATGAAAACAACCCATAGACTGGCCTGATACATACAGAAGTCTAATTTTCCCAGGAGAAGAGGTCTCTCCCACTATGCTATTCTGTGGCTCTCAACTCGTGTGTACCACTCTCCTACCACTATTGCTTTTTATCTTATACAATTTTATTTATGAATTTGTCTTAACTCCCTAACTTGTAAGCTACTTGGAGACTCTGTGATGAGCCAGTGTCTATTAGAGGATCAGGTATAGCTAAATCAGTCTAAGAGGGCTTCCTGGAGGAGGTGACTTTCCTCCTAGATTTAGAAGAAAGTGTTAATCTCTGATTTGGTGAAATTATCCTCTCAATTTTCCTTTGTCCCATTTTGTTGGTTTCTCTCCCTCTCTGTTCTCATTTTTAAATGTGAATGATCCTCCAGGCAATATATACATACAATATACACAAACACATTATAAATGAAATACTCTTACCTTTTAACCATCTAACCCTCCTCTCCATTTAGATGAATCTTCTCTTGTTCTTAAATTTCAGCTCCACAATCCTGTAAGACAGAGCCCAGTGATCCATGCCTCCTGGTACTCATGACTATATGATTGTACCCTCCTGAGTAACCTTCTGACAGATATCATACAGCAATATTGAAGGGTATCATTTTCGTGATTAGTTACAAATAAGTGTGACCTCTACCTTGTTAGCAAACTCTCCCTCTTGCTTTTGTGGTTTGCACACTTTGGTGAAGGTGCCACATAGGGAACAGGCCCATGTGGCGAGGGACTGAGACTGACCTCCATCCAACAGCCAGCAAGAACCTGGGGCTTCAACACACAACAGCCCATGAACTTAATCCTGATACCAGACACTGGAATACCCTTGTGAGTGCCCCCACCCTAGTCCCAACCCCAAGCCTTCAGATGAAAACCCATGTCAGCCAACTCTTTGAGCACAGCTCTGTGAAAAACCCCAAGAAGAAGGACTCAGCTGTGCCCGATTCCTGACCTGCAGAAATTGTGAGATAATGAATGCATGTTGTTAAAGCCACTGAGTTTTGGGGTCATTTGTTACCTAGCAATAGATAACTGATACACACCCCATGACCTTTGTTGCGAGAATGTCAAGACTGAATTCTTTACCTTCTCCCTAGTTCCCCCTAGTACAGCTCCTCTTGCTTAGTTATCGTCCTGTTGGTCACTCTTTAATCAGCCTCTAGACTTGGGATCCCTTCTTCATTCTTTCCGCCCCTTCATCTGTTATTTTCAAGTCTCAAGTTTTGCTCATTTTCCTTGGTGATGCAGTTGCTGCTGCTGCTGCTGCTGCTGCTGCTAAGTCGCATCAGTTGTGTCCAACTCTGTGTGACCCCATAGACGGCAGCTCACCAGGCTTCCCTGTCCCTGGGATTCTCCAGGCAAGAACACTGGAGTGGGTTGCCATTTCCTTCTCCAGTGCATGAAAGTGAAAAGTGAAAGGGAAGCCACTCAGTCATGTCCGACTCTTAGCGACTCCATGGAACTGCAGTCTACAAGGCTCCTCTGTCCATGGGATTTCCCAGCCAAGAGTACTGGAGTGGGTTGCCATTGCCTTCTCCGGTGATGCAGTTAGCTAAGTGGAAAAAATGGTCCAGGTGGCAGGAACCACACAGGTGAAAGGTCTAACATGGGAGCTAGCAGTTTCTCAGTTCTCACTTCCATCTCCTGGTTTCCTTGCCAATCAACTCTGTTCTGCACAATTTAGCAATTAATTAAACATTGCCTAATATCATTCTCTGACATCTCATGGACTAACCTTGTCTTCTTAGTTAAACTAGAAGCTGGGCTCAAACCTCATAATTACTTTTTCTTTAGGGTACCAAAACACAATGCTAAGGACACAGTGGATTAAAAAGGCCTGGACTGAGGTCTAAGGTTGCATGTCCTGTGGAGCTACTCAATGTGGGTCTCAATTCAGTGCCACGGATGGAGGGCACTGCGGGTGGGCACTGGGGTGACTGCAGGTGGAGATGCAACATGGGGCAGACAGTTCCCACTCTCAGAGTGTAGCTGCTCCACTGGGGTGAAGGTGGGGTTCCTCCTTCATGGTCCCTGTGGTTCTGTTAGACCTCCCGGTGCGGAGGGGTTATTCCCACTGATGTAACTGTGCTAATAAGCAACACGTCTGCAGATTCCTGCCGCTTCCTTTCTTCCCTTGAATCCCAGGATGAGATTTTACTGACAGCCTTAGTCTTTTTGTAACTCCTCTGCTGAACTGTTGACTCAGTTTTCGTGCAATCTTTTGCTGACTGTAAGTCAAGTCATCTGTGACTGATGGAATGACAGGAAGCTCGAGGTTCAGGGGGAACTTCACAGTGGGCAATGTGCCCACTCCCCTTGTTTGTGAGGACACTTCAGACCCAAATTCAAGGGCTCTCCCCTTTGCCTGAGACTGACTCATGAACTAATTAGTCACATTTGCAGCTAATGAAGGGTGAGCTCTGGGAACAACCTGATTTATTTTCTCTTTCAAGAATATTTTGGCTCTGACCACTTATGGAGCAAGGGGTCTGCTCCTGTATCAGCAGCTTGAACTGAAATATTTGTTGAACCACAGAGGACATGAGGGCCAAGAATTTACAGTGAAGGGCAAAGGCCTCTGGGGCAAGGCTCCTTCGGTCTTTAAACTCACTGCCAGAGCCGACAGGCTGGTCTCGGTCTCGGGGAGCAGGAGAGGCAGTTAACTTCTGACCCCCAGGGAGGGACCAGTGTGGCTCTGATGTCTTCTGGGTTTCCTGCAGTTCACAGGAGGCCTCTGGGGGCAGGACCAGAGCAGGAGAAGCAGAAAGCTTCCAACAACCTGACCTAAGGGAAACAGCAGGCAGAGAGGAGAATGTCGGATGCATGGCTGTGTTCAGTGCAGTCTTATCAGGCAACAAGAGTGTGAGCATTCGGTGAGGGCAGTGGGGTAGGAGGAACCCAGCACTTAGCACTGCCCACTTGTACTCAGAGAGGAATACCTGGCATCAAGTGAAAAGCACTCAGCATCGCACAGTCCCACCTCAGTACCGGGATGAGGCTTTGATCAGAGGCTGTCCCCCAGCACGGGTACAACCTTCCTCCGTTGTCCTCTGCGCCTTGCCTTTCTCAGCTCTGAGCTCAGAGCGCAGACATGGGGTCAGCCCTCGTGTAATGTGTGCATCAGGTACACACTGCCTAACTTAAAGGGCTCACTTGACAGATGATTTGCCTCTCAGCAGTGCCTCTTATATCTACTGAAAGAGAAAAGCTCCAGAAATGCAAATAAAAGCAGAGACCTTTTCAAAGTTCCCTTGTCATAACTCTCCCAGTTAAGACACTAGTCTTGTGATCGAGTGTGCACACGTGAGGTAGAGATGAACATAGCATTGTTTTGAATGTTTATGTCTTGATTATGATGATGTGGTTAAGCTAAGCACCACAAATGTGCCCTCTTCCCCCTTTCTCTCTCCCCTTTTCCTCCCCCCTCCCCTTTTCCTCCCCCCTCCCCCTTTCCTCCCCCCTCCCCCTTTCCTTCCCACCTCCTCTTTTCCTCCCCCCTCCCCTTTCCCTCCCCCTCCCCCTTTCCTTCCCACCTCCTCTTTTCCTCCCCCCTCCCCCTTTCCCCTCCTCCTTTCAGGGGAGCATATTTACAAAGGAGACATACCCCTGGCAGGGTCTGATCCCCAGGGTCTTGAGATCTGGGTTAATTTGGTGATGAAGGACTAGAATGTTTGGTGAAAAGGGTGTATCTGCCTGAACATCTCCTCTAACTAAAGGTTCCTTATTCATTACACTCTTTAACATCTGCCAGATGACTGCAGGATTTTGCTGTTAGTGGAATTCTGGGGTCCTTAACTGTTAGTATCTAAAGAGTAAATAAATGGCAGCTGGAACAGGAAGCATGGGGTTGATCTGTGTTCCATGTACTGAGGCTGACGGGGGTTTAGAAACCCATCTGCAGCAGGGTTGAGTAGCCCACAGCCAGGGGCTGGCTTTCCCAGTAGGGAAGAGATGACAGGGAAGTTAGACAGCTTAGTCGATGGCATCTTCCCTAAAATCAGCCCAGATTTGAACATTTGTAGGTGGGTGTGACAGAAAAACAGTGGCAATTGCTTCCTAGACATTCTTCTAATTAATAAAGCAGATAAATCTCTATGCATGTCCCACCAAGGGAGAAAAATACAGCCTTTAAAAGTTTATTTCCCCTAAATTGGCCCTTATGCAAAACAGTTGCCTCCCCTCTGCTATGAGAGACTGCTCACCCTAGAGTTTGCTTTCTAAGAACCTTCCAGGGTCCCTAGGTTTGAATTTCAAAGAGCTTTCAGATGGTTCCAAGCCTCTGTAATTCTAGAAACATTCAGAACAGAGCATGAAGAAGATGATTATTTTTCTCATCTGAACAAATAATTTCTCCTCTTCACCCCTAGCTTTATAGAGGAAAAATTGACAAAAGTTGTATATATTTAAGGTGTGCAGTGTGATGTTTTGATATATGCTGAAATATTCATCACAATCAAGCTAATTAACATATCCACCAACTCACAGTTACCTTTTTTTTTTTTTTTGGTAAGAACAATTAAGATTTATTCTCTTAGCAAATTTCAAGTATAAATACAGTATTGTTAACTATGTGCAAATAATTTTAAAAATCTCCAGTGGGTCAGGTTCATGGCCAAGGTTGGAAAGGAAATACATTCCTGAAATGCAAATGTGGGTTGCCTGCAGGAGTGTTGTGCCCTTTACACTCCTTAAACTCCTGCTTTCAGAGTCTAGGAAGGAAGGTGTGGGGATGGGAAGGCAGCCTGGGACTCAGGAGAAAGAGGAGGAGGAAGAGAAAGATGGTGAGTCATGTGTTCACCTACACCTTCATCATCAGCCCTGTTATTACTGAGCATCTTGAATGTACCCAGTGATGTGCTGGGCTCTGTGGGGTATAACAGTCACTGACTCAGTCCCTCCTGCTTGGATTTCAGAATCTGGCTGGGGAGCCCTGTGAAGACACCTATTCTTGAACACAAGACTGCTGTGTTATAATGGAGGTTTTAAAAAGTGTTCTGGGAAACCAGAGGAAGGAAGGAGTAATGATACTGGGGCCAGAAGGGAAGACCTGGCAGAGGAGGAAGAGAGGGAAGGTGAATTCTTAGCAGAAGGTCATCACCCATGCCTGCTGTCTCCTGAGAGGGCCACGCCCAGGGAGACCTTGAGAAACAGAACTCTTATTGGAATGCACCAAGGGCCTGAAATAAATTCAGGATCCTGTTGGCATTCAGTGATAAACAGAGAATAGAAAAGATATTCAGAATATTTTCTGAATGTAGAGGAAATACATATACTTTCCCAGGATTGGGACAAGTTCCATTAAACCTGGCAGGATCCAATGAATGATTGCTTTCCTTTCACAGGGAGGCTAATGAGCTTGACAACCTAGGAGGTCCTTCTCAGTCCTCAGAACTCAGCACTCAGAGCTCAGTTCTCAGTACTCAGAGCTCAGTGCTTGGTGCTTAGAACTCAGTGCCCAGAGCTTGGTGCTTGGTTCTCAGTGCTCAGTACTTAGAGCCCAGTGCCTGGTGCTCAGTGCTCAGAACTCAGTGCTTAGAACTTGTGCTCAGAGCTCAGTGCTCAGCAATCCACATTCACACAGCCATGAAGTGAGCAGAAGCCTCACCAAGGACAGGCACTCCTCTGGGATGTCAATCACTCATGGAGTCCACTGGTTTCTCAATAGCCTAAAAATACTTGAAAATGCTTCGTTATGACTATCTGTGTAGGAAAATCCAAAGAAAACAATTCTTTGGGCTATCAGTTCTTTCTACATTTTCCAGAAAGAGAAAGCCTAGAATGAAAGAAGCAGATACGGTTCCTGACCCTACTTTCTCTGTGGCCTCAGTATCTTTGCCTGTACCAGGAAAGGGTGGGGCCGGTGGGGCACGAATGCTTCTCCCTGCTGGACATCCTCTTAGATTGAGCTTTGTGCAGACTGGCAGCTGTTTGCAGTTCCTTAGCCAGGCAGTCAGAGGAAGTTTTCTCCCCACTATGTCTCTCCATCTGCCAAACTAAATTCTTTTCTGGGCAACATCTGTTCACATTTCCCATGCGATATTGTCTCAGCTGACCACAAAAATAATTACATACTTATTCTGGAGTAATCAGTTCATCTGAGTCCTTTTCAATAGGATAGCACACTTCACTGGGAAAAGTGACATCCCAAGAACAGAAGTTCTCCAATGTGCCACAGTTCAGGGAGCTTACCAATCAGTGCCCTTGTCCTTAGGGGCAGTGGGGGAGGCAGAGATGGCTCTGCCACTTGGAGCCACGCTAAACCTGAAATGTCAGCCCCTTTTCCTTCCTCACTTTTCTCCTTTGGAACTGAGCTGTAGGAGTAGAGTGTGGGATGGTTTCTCACAGACGCTAATATGAAGTTTATGGTAGGGTAGAAAAAGAGCAGAGGGTTTTATTACAGCCAAGAGTGACACAGTTAAATATATTGTTTCCTTTGATATATATGTAAAAGGCATAAAGTAAGCCGGCAGTGAGAAACAAAAGTAAACAGTGTGCTTATGACAAAATCATCTCTTTTTGAGCTGTTGTACATAGCCTGAGTAGGGGGGGTTGGGTCAAGGGGTGATAATATGAGATGCATAATGATTTGGGGAAAACAAGTGAAGGTTTATGGAGCAGAAAACCACATTGGAAAGGGCACCTAAGTGTTAGGTCTTGGATGACCTTGAATGACGGGCTGAAGCTTTGGAATACATTTTATGGCAAGTCATGGGAGGGACACCAACATTCATTTATTAATAATTGGATTTCACATCTTTCATATCTCAGCCTGTCCCCTGTGAGGACATGGAGTATAGAGTGCTATCTGTCCCTGGGGTGTAGTGTTCTGAGCTTCACATACTTCCCTCTTCTTCCTCCAGTGTTTATTTTGCATATAACCATCTTGTAAGAAATTGGAAGCTTTCCAGGTTTCTGAGGGGACTACTAAACCTTTTAAAGGCAATAATTATGGAACTGGTCTGTGTTCATTTATTCAGCTAACTATGGTGTCTCACTGGTAAAGAATCTGCTGCCAATGCAGGAGATGCGGGTTCAATTCCTGGGTCGGGAAGATCCCCTGGACTAGGAAATGGCAACCCACTCCAGTATTCTTATCTGGGGAATCCCTTGGACAGAGGAGCCTGGTGGGCTGTAGTCCATGGGGTTGTGAAGAGTCAGATACAACTTAGCAACTGAACAACAGAAACAAATGTGTCAGATACTAGGTTCTGGAGACACAAGGAGTAAATCATGGTGCTAGACTTCAAAGATCTTAAATGGGGAGGGAGATACTAAAATATGCTTTCATTATAATGTAGTCAGACAGAAATAAGCACCAGGATCTGTGGGACGACAGAGGTTTCAAGGAAAGACTTCTTAGAGAAGATGAAATGTGCCCTGCAGAGGTTAATAGATAACTGAGAGTTAAGTAAACAGGTCAAGAAGAGTACAGGAGCATTTGAGGTTGAGGGATTGGTTTGGGGTGTGCATTTTGGCACTATTAGAGTGGAGTGCTCTAGACAGAGAGGAGCAAAAGCCATTGTTAGAGCTGGGATCTGAATGGAACTGGAGGAAAACCAGGCAGGGAGTGAACACTCCTGTTTCAGTGACCATGCTGGTTCCAGACATGTAGAACTGGATAATCTCAAACTCATCTGCAAATATCTAGAAATTCTAGACAAAATATGGCAAAGACCTTTTTGAATGACTAGCTAGCTTTGAGAGAAAGAGGAAACCCTGTAGCTCTAGAAACTTGGATTTTAATGCCCACAAGGTGATAGGATAGGAGACCATGAGCTGATGAAAAAGACAGAGCTGGAACTGAAGCTGGAACTAAGCGCCTCCCTAAACCCACATGCTCAGATGGTTATACCCTCAGTGACAGTGGACTAGGAAAGTCTGTACTGGCACAGAAGAGAACAGGAAGCTTGACTATTTTGGGGTGGGAAAAAAGAAATCCCTTCTCCCTCTGTTACCAAAATTCATAACCACCCACACTGTATGTTTGACCTGAGTTTTGGGTAGTGAGTTTATACTATCCACATGGTTTGGCCATTGCCAAACCAAAAATTTTTTTAATAAAGATTGTCCCCAGACTGAGGATACAAAGAGCTAGGACTCTTCATAGGAATGAATGCAAAGATATTCTGAAAGGGCAGTGTTTTCCCAACTTGGGAGGTAAAAGATTTGTACAGTGGAGACAACAAAAAATCAAGTTAGACCCCTAAGAACTTTAGATAATTGAATGGAAAAATTAATATTTTTATAATGAAATTTAACATTTTGAAAATGAAAGTTCATATTTTGAAAATGAAAATTCATATTAAGTTAATATAAGATGAATATATTTAAGTGACTAAAAATATGAAAGGGTTTAAAACTTATAGAGCAAGACAGCATGAGGAAATAACTGTCAAATTTGAAAGAATCACATAGAACTTTTAGAAAAATATCATTGGAAAAAATTTTGTGAATAGTTTGAATAGCAGAGTAGACATAGTTGAATACAGAAATAGTCAACTGGAATTTCAGAAGAGAGTTCCAAGAATGCAGAGATAAAGAGATAGAAAAATATATAAGTGATGCTAAGAAGCATGGATGATGGGATGAAAATATATGAACTACGTCTACCAAGAGTTCTCAGAGGGAAAATGTAATAAAAGGAAAAGAAATATTAGAAGAGCTAATAACTTTGAAGTTAGTATTGGTAAAAGATATCAATCATCAGTTTCAAGAAACACAATGATTCCTGAAGAAAATAATAATTCCACTTCCAGACAAATCTTATTGAAGATTCAGGATTCCAAAGGCAAGAAAAATATTCAAAGAAACCAGAGAAAAAAGATGGATTACCTAAAAAGGAATTAAGGTCTGCAAATATCCTGTTTCTCCACATAGTTTTGCCCATAAATTTTAACATCTAAAGACATTTACTTATTTATGGCTGCTCCCAGACCTTCTCTGGTTGCCATCCTTGGGCTCAGTAGTTGTGGTACATGAGCTTAGTTGCCCGGCAGCATGTGGAATCTTCCCAGACCAGGGATTGAACTCATGTTCCTGGCATTGGCTAAACCACTGGACCACCAGTGAATGCTCCAGCATCTATAGAAAATTTTTGTTTGGGGAGGGTGGGGGGATCTTCCTGTATTGACTGGGGTCCATTCAAGGCTTACCCACTCTCCCCAGCCAAGGGGTGAGGAAACAAGCTGTTCTTCCAGGTGGGCTGGGCGAGAAGTCAGTGCAGACAGCCCAGCCCTTTCAGACCTGTGGGACCTAACAATGGACCAGAGCCCAGCTGGACACCACGATAAGAGTAGCCAAGATGAGAGGGGAGACGTGACCATTGAGGAATTATAAGCTGTTTGCGGATAGGGACTGAGTTTGTCCCCTTCATGGGTGTAACCCTAGGCTTAGCACAGTGCCTGGATGTGGTGATACTTATTAAGGTTGAATTGTGTCATCCCACCTGCCACCAATTTATATAATGAATCTTTAAACCCCACCCCCAGTACTTCAGAATGCAACTGCGTTTGGACATGGGGCCTTTAATGAGGCCAGTAGGGTGGGCCCTAATCCTACATGACTGATATCCTTATGAGAGGAAGTAATTAGAACACAACAGAGAGATACCACAGGCTCACATGCATGGAGGAAAGACCATGTGTGCTCACAGCAAAAAGACAACCATCTATAATCCAAGGAGAAACCAAACCTGCTGACATGTTACCTTGGACTTCCAGCTTCTGGGACTGTGAGGAAATAGATCTCTGTTGTGTTCTAATTACTTCCTCTCATAAGGATATCAGTCATGTAGGATTAGGGCCCACACTACTGGCCTCATTAAAGGCCCTATGTCCAAACACAGTTGCATTTTGAAGTACTGGGGCTGGGGTTAAGTCCCCTAGTCTTAATGTTTTATTGTGGCAGCTCTAGCAAATGGATATATTGCTTCATAGACATCTTTTGAGTCAGTAAAAGAATGTGATGTCTATTGACCTGTGACTCAGAAGTCAAGGGTAGACTTTCTAAAATAGTGCTTCTCATACACTTGAGCACATGCAGATCACCTAGCCTCTTATAAGATTGCAGAGTCTGACTCTCCAGCTCCAGGAATCGGCCTCAGATTCTTTGCGTATGACAAACCCCCAAGGCAAGTGGCAAGTCCAAAGACCACACTGTGAACAGTGATGCTTAGAGTCCCGAGGCTTGCCTTTGAAAATTGGATGTTCTTTAGTGATTTTAGAGGAAGATAGGAGGGCTTAATGAGCTCAATTCAGCAACTACTCCAAGCACTTTCCAGATGCAAGACCCTGTGCCAGCTCGTGGAGCAGACCCCAGGTGGGCCAGCTGGCTCAGCCCCGCCGGGAGGAGGACACGCAAGACAGAGTGTGTCCAAACTGCCAAGCTCTCATTTGTCTCTGGGAGAGCCCATTTTATTCCAGTGTCGGTAGAGAGGATGAGGCTTTCCCATCAGTCATGCAGGGCCGCTGGGAAGACAAGTTTTTCATCAAGGCTTCAGGAAAACTAGATGAGTTTTTGAAAAGAGTGGGAGGCAGCTGAGAGTTATTTGTTGACCTTGTAATTCTAAATGGGATTCTCTTTTGTTTTCCTGCCCTTGGGTCAGGATTCTGCGGGGGCATCATTCTCCTGCACCTGCTTGAGAAGGCAGCCCGCTCATGATCGCGGACAAAATGTCAAGGGTGCCCCCCGCTTCCCACCCATGTCTTTTTAATGCACCTTTCTCTCAGCTGAACAATCAAGACTCCTTTAGGAGGCAAGGGAAGAACAGTTTCTAGTGTTCACGTGAATAAATAACCTATTCTTCACGTGGCTCTTTTCCCAGTGCCCTGGGGAAACAATTTGTGATGCAAATTAGGTATGAGCCATCACTGAGAATTACAGAATGATGGAAGTATTATTATTATTAATTTATCAATCTATAAATAGCCTAAAAAATATCCAGGTGGCTCGGTCTGAGAGGGATCAGTCGGGGTTCCGTTTGATCTCATTAACAAACCCTCACCTGCATACGGAACAGGAGGTGGGGATGGTGTGGGCCAGGCCTTGGAGGGGGGCCTGCCCGAGATCTCGCAGGCTAGGGCTCTTTGGGGGCTGGTTTGGGTGGAAGCTAGGATATCTCTAAGGAATTATTTACAGAGACTGTTGAGGCTTCTCAGGTGGTTCAGTGCAGAATCCACCTGAGATGTGTGTTCGATCCCTAGGTCGGGAAGATCCTCTGGAAAAGGAAGTGGCAACCCACTCCAGTATTCTTGCCTGAAGAACCCCATGGACAGAGGAGCCTGGTGGGTTACCGTCCATGGGATCGCAAGTAGTCAGACACAGCTATAGTGACTGGGCATGCAAGGTATACATACAGTGTGTTGATTGTATACATTTATATAGTGCAAAATGATCACCACTACAGCACTAGTTAACACCTCCGTCCTATCTCATAATTACCATTTCTTGGGACTTCCCTGGTGGTCCAGTGGTTAAGACTTCACCTTTAATGCAGGGGATGTAGGTTCAATCCCTGGTTGGGGAGCTAAGATCCTACATGTCTTGTGGCCGAAAAAACCTGAAACGTAACACAGAAACAATATTGTAACAAATTCCGTAAAGACTTTAAAAATGGTCCACATAAAAAAATCTTTAAAATATTACCATTTCTTTTGTTTTTTTGATAGCGAGAGCATTTAAGAACTATGCTGTTAACGCCTTAAAGTATGTAATACAGCATTATTATGTACAGTACATTAGATGCCCAGAACTTGTTACTCTTATAACTGGAAGTCTGTACCCTTTCACCAATATCTTCCCATTTTTCCCACCCTCCAGCCCCTGAAACTGTCACTCTACAGGCTTTTAAAAATTCCACATGTATCAATAAGCGACACCATACAGTATTTGTCTTTCTCTGTCTGACTTATTTCTTAAAGTTATAGCATGATGCCATCAAGATTCATCAAATTGTCACAAACACTGAAGTTTCCTTCTTTCTCATGTCTGAATAATATTACGCTGTGTGTATGTATATATCTCACATCTTCTTTATCTGTTTATCCTTTGATTTTTGTTTCCATATCTTGGCTATTGTGAATAATTCTGCAGTGAACAAGGAGCGTAAATATCTTTTTGAGATCCTGCTTTTAATTCCTTTGGACACATTGCTGGATTGCTGGATCGTATGGTCATTCTATTTTTAATGGATTGAGGAATGTCCATACTATTTTCCATAGCAGCTGTACCAATTTGCTCTTCTATCAACAGTGCATAAGGATTTCCTTCCGTCCACATCTTTATCAACACTGTTAATCTTGTCTTTTTGATGACAGCCATTCTAACAGATATGAAGTGATGGCTCACTGTGCTTTTGATTTGCATTTCGCTGATTATTAACGATGTTGAACAACTTTTCATGTAACTGTTTGTCTTTTGTATGAAAGAACAGACTTCTCAGGAAAAATGTCTATTCAGATCCTCTGCCCATTTTTAAATTGTGTGTTTTTTTTTTTTTTTGCTATTGAGTTGTATGAGATATTTATACATTTTGGATATAAATCCCTTATTGTGTATTCATTCTATGTGATTTGCAAATACTTTCTCCCATAGATAGCCTTCTTATTTGTTTTTGATTATTTTTTTCTGCTGTGCCGAAACTTTTTAGTTTGATGTAGTCTTATTTACTTTTGCTTTGTTGCTGTGCTTTTGGTGTCATGTCCAATAAATTGCTGCTGAGTTCAATACCAAGGAGCTTTTCCCTACACTTTATTCTAGGAGTTTTATAGTTTGGTCTTTATGGTAGAAGTCTTTGATCCATTTTGAGTTTATTTTTGTGACTGGTGTAAGCTAGGGGTCAAGACAATGTTCTTCCCTAGAACCTTAGGGAGAGAGCAGCCCTGTTGACATCTTGACTTTGGGACTTGTAACTTCCAGGACTGAGAGATATTAAAAATCTGTTTTTTTTTTTTAATTCTGTTGTTTTAAGCCACTCATTTTGTGTCCTTTTTATGGCATCTCACAGAAACTAGATCATATGGCTTAGTTCTAAATCTGAATCGTAGATCATTTTGTGAGCTTCATATACTTGTCCATTCATCTCTGCCCTTTTCCCAAGTACAAAGGAAAGCTCCCTGCTCCTGGAATTTGACTTACTGTACTGTACTATACTTTGCCCCTGGTCCTTTGCTCCATTAAGTCTCCTTCCCTAGCATGTCCATGTCCACCAAACAAACTCCTGCTTTTTGTCATTTTGGACAACTTTAGCCCATCCTCTCGCACTCTTCCCCATAATTCACAGAGTTAGATATGTACTTCTCACGAGCTCATATCCCTCAGGATATATCTGCCCTAGAACATGTGTAATATTGGGTTGGATAGTGATTGTTCATTTGCAGTTCTTCCACCCACTAGACATTGAGCTCTTTAAAGACAGGGACAACCAGATCTTTTTATCTTTTGTATTCAGAATAGTGTCTGAAAGGTGCTCAGTGCTTTCTGAGCAAAGATCCTTAGATAGGTCACTGGATAATATTTTTGAGACATTGCATTCTAGAATTGGTGACATTTTACACTAAGCTTAGAGGCAGGGAGTGTCAAAATGTGGGATGCCCAAAGCGAAGTTTTTGGCAACCCTTGTCTCTACCTGCCATCCCTGAAAGAGTAAAGGGTATTAGTGGCTCCCTGATTGAATGCCCCACTGCTTTCAAGGTACTTCTGGATCCCAGAACATGCTCTGTGCCAGAAGCTCAGGACTGGCCATGCATTACATTATGTAAAGTGTGAGAAAGCATTTATACTTTAGGGACTGTTCCTGGAGAAACTGGATTTTCCATCCTAGACTCCAATCTGATATTTCCAGGATGCAAGAGAAAAGAATGAATGCCAGGTTGCCAAGGGTTCATTTTAACCCAGACCAGCAGCTTTGTGACGAGTTCAAGTTCGCATGCAGATAGTTTGAATCCTACTGGAAACTGAATATGAATAAAAGAGGTGTAAGTCTGGGACTTCCCTGGTGGTTCAGTGGTGAGGAATCTGCCTTCTGATGCAGGAGACATGGGTTTAATCCCTGGTTGGGGAGTTAAGGGGTTTCCCTGGTGGCTCAGATGGTAAAGAATCTGCCTATAATGCAGGAGATGCTGGTTCAATCCCTGGGTCAGGAAGATCCCTTGGAGAAGGGCATGGCTACCCACTCCATATTCTTGCCTGGAGAATTCCATGAACAGAAGAACCTGGGGTCTCAAAGAGCTGGACACAACTGAGTGACTAACACTTTCACTTTCTGTTTCACTGGATAGCCAAGATCCCTCAGTTACAGGAACCCAAAACCTCAACTAGAGAGACCCCCCCTGCACTGTGCCAAAAGATCTTGCATGCTGCAACTAAGACCCAACGCAGCCCAAAAATAAAAAGAGGAAGTGAAAAAAAAAGGTGTAAGTCTTGGCATCTTTTGCGTTGAATTTGTAATGCTTTCCCAAGTGTTCTCTGTGTTACTAACTTCCCTCCTCTTTAGTCAGTTCCCTGTGCTTCTGTTGCTGTTTTAATCATGTCACTCTCTGTCCCCAAATCACTGAAAACTCCTCATTTCACACTGGACAAAGTCCAAACTCCACATAGTGTCCAGATCTTTCCTTTCTTCAGTTTTACTCTAGTTTCCAGGCTCACAGCTGGCTCCCCACTCTTTTCTCCTGTTCTTGGGGAAGGACTTCCACTTAAGCTCAGCTCTTGACTTGCTGGTTATTTCCCCAGGTTTCTTTCTCTTTGGGAAGCCTTTTGGTTTCTTGACTAAAGCCATTGCTTCCTTTTTAGGATGTTCATAGAATTTTGTTGATATTATAGCCCACTCTACCTCAATACTGATTTCTTTAATGAGAATTTCATCAAGTGTGACTGGAAATGGGGAATAATTTCAGTATAACACAGACATTGTGATGTTCCTTGTGATTTTTTTCAGCATGCTAATTTTTCTAGAAATCAAGGTCATGCTTTGTCGTAGCACACGTTGGCGATATATGAAGACTTAATGGAAACAGCTAAAAATCTACAGATGAGCCTTGCTTTAGTGCAAATATTGGCTGGAGGAGTGAATGGTCTCAAGCACCACTATCCGTTCCACCATTTGCTGTTTGGTGAAGTTGTGCATGTGGGTGAAACTCCAAAGACATTTAAAAAATGTATCTGTTTACTTATTTTTGTGAATTTATTTGGCTATGTCAGGTCTTTGTTGCACCATGCAGGATCTTTCATTGCAGTGCATGGACTCCAATTGTGCATAGGCTCAGTAGTTGTGATGCTCAGGCCCCGTTGCTCCACAGCCTGTGGAATCTCAGTTCCCTGACCAGAGATTGAACCCATGTTCCCTGCATTGCAAGGCAGATTCTTAACAACCGGATCACCAGGGAAGTCCCCAGTCTGCAAAGACATTTACACTCATGTTAAAATGGGTTGGGGGCTTCCCTCGTAGTCTAGTAGCTAAGACTCTGCGCTCCCAATTTGGAGGGCCTGGGTTCAATTCCTGGTTGGGGAACTGGATCCCACATGTTGCAACTAGAGATCCTGCATGTGGCAATGAAGATCGAAGATCTCATGTGCTACAGCTAAGATCAGGCACAGCCGAAATAAATAAATTAATAAACAAGCAAACAAACAAAAAAACCCCAACCAACCAACCAACCAAACAACCAACCAAACAAAAAAACTTAATACATTGATAAAGAAGATCACACTCTAAGTCAGATGTTTGGTTCTGATAAAATGATTTCTATTCAAAGCAAATGGCTGAGTGAATCCAAAAATGTAGAAATTGTAACACCAACTTCCCTGGATGACTTCAAGATTAAATGAGATAATATATGAGAAAGTACCTACCCTAGGACTTTGTACTTAATCACTCAGTTTCCAGTCACCTATTGACCTCACCCAGTTAAATTTTCACTTCAGATATTAGCCTTTTTATAATTTCTACTTGGCTTTTTAAAATGGTTTCCAGTCAGACAGCCAGGATAAATGTGGGGCTCACCTTATGTAGTATTTCCTTTCTTTCAAGGATTACAGTCCTGCTTTACCTCTATCCAGTGCTTGTAAGTAACTGTTTTGTGTATTCTATGCAGTTTTATAGTTGATCATGGTAGGAGGGAAAGTCCAGTGCCAATTACTCTGTTGTGGTCAGAAACAAAAGTCTCCTCCTTTGCATGTACTTAACTTTTAAAATATTTACAGTCATGTGAAATAGACATTATTCTACGTACTTTAAGGATGAGGAAATTGATAAATCACAAATAATATGACCTAGATCACATAACTAATAAGTGGTGGAGTTGTGATTTGAACCCAGATCTTTTTGGTGGTCAAAGTCAAGCTTTAACCCCTATATCAGATTTCTAAAAGGGCTTTGGTTAAGAAATGATGTTTATAGGTTCTTTTAGACATTTTGAAGATCTATCTTTATTTTTCATGCTCAGTTTCTTATGAAGTTTTATTTATATTATTAGCATTTTTGAAAGGAACAGTTTAATAAAGGGTCAGGTATAAGTTATTTCATATGAGAAACAATTTTCTGTGGGCCAGGATCATACAACTTCCATGGAGGGAACCTCCAGAGCATTTTTGGCTGATAGATGAACTGTTGAAGTGAGGGTGACAGCTGGAGTCCAAAGAATCCAGAATTGAGAGATAACGAGCAGGAAGCAAGTGAAGGTGGGAGCCCTGAAAGTAAACAGACAAAGACAAATGGAATTGGATGGTCAGAGGATGACCAGGAGTTTGCTAAGGGAACTGAAGAGAATTCTACAAGAGTTGATTAAGTTATGGTAGCTATAATGAAGCTTTAGCAATAGGTCCAACAGAATCAGAAGTTGAATGTCCTTGAGAAGGGCCTTAGGTTAGCATCTTTGCACCAAAAAGGACCACTGCTCCCTTGTGGTGCTGAGACTCCTGTCTGCACCCCCCAATTTAAACCATCTCAAGACTGAATTCATTGTCTCTTCTATGTTACATACAGTTTGCACCCATGGTTTTCAATCCTGGCAGCACATTAGAATAAAGAGTTTTTGAAGGTCTTTAAACACGAACACTACCCCAGACAGGTTAAATCTCTGGGAGTGTAGTCCAGATATTAGTTGCATACTGGAAGACACCTCAATAGAAATTATTTAATCTTAAGAACATGGAGAAAATGGATTTTAAAAAAGACACAGAGTCTCAATGCCCCACATGATGATATTGATTGATATGAAATGCATATCTAACATGCATGTAACTGGAGCCCCAGAATAGAAAAGAGAGAGATTGGAAGAAAAAACATTTGAAAAAACAATGACTGAAGAGTTCTAAAATCTAGTGAAAAAAATCTGTAGATCCAAGAATCTCAGTAGAACTGAATCAGGATAAATACATAGAAAACAATCACACTTAAGTACATTAAAGTAAAAGAGCTGAAACCAAAGAGAAAATCTTAAGGTCATCCAGGGAAAATGCATTTCATATAGAGAACAATAGTAAGAAGATCAAATATCTTCTCTTCAAAAACAATGGAGGCCAGAAGACAGTGCAACTAGTGTCTTTAAAGTTCTGGGGAAGACACAACAACAGCAGCTATCAACACAGGACTGTATGACCAAAGAAAACAGCCTTAAATGTCTGTGAAATAAAAATATTTTCAGAGAAACAAAAGCTAAAAGTCATCAGGAGAAGAGCTACAAAAGAAATGTTAAAGGAAGCTTTTTCAAACTGAGGTAAAGTGGCTCCAAACAGGAATTGGGAGTTAGAAAATGCAATGTAGAATCCTTGAAAAAGGGGCTCCCTGGGGTGGTCCAGTGGTTAGTGCCTCATGCTTCCATGGCAGGAGACATGGCTTCAATCTCTGATCAGGAAACTAAGATCCCACATGCTGCGCGGCCAAAAAAAAAAAAGAAAAGAAATTTCAAATTTTTCTTTGAAAAAGAAATTAGGTAGGTAAGTATAAAAGACTTTTAAATTTCAATTTATTTAAAAGACAACTCAGAGTTTAAAACAAAATATGACATTGTGTTGTGGGGTTTATAACATATGTAGGAGTAAAAACATATGACAACAGTAGCACAAAGAACAGGTCTTTAAAGGGAACTTCCTCCCAGTTGTAAGCTTTTAAGATTTGTACATTTACCTGAAGTGGTAAAATTTTAACTCTAACTAAACTGAACTAAGTTAAGAATAAATATTGTAATCTCAAGAGTGATTACTTAACAAAGTATATATAAAAAGCCAGTAATTAAAATTAAATACTAAAAATACGCAATGAACCTAACTACAGTAAAGAGCATCAGAGAAACAAGAAACAGACAGCAAAAATAGGAAACAAATAGCAAGGTGGTGGGCTTAAAACCAGTACTATTAGTAATTGCATTAAACGATGATAGTTAATTATTTCAATTAAAAGAAGATATTGTCAGGCTATTTGAAAAATAAGATTAAACCAAATATTGTGTGTAAAATATGCACTTTAAATATAAAGATATAGATTGAATGTAAAGGGATAGAAAGAGATAGCATAAAAATAATAATCATAAAAACCACCATATTAAAGTCAGTGGATTTGAAGGTAAGGAATATTATCAAAGATGAAAACAGTCATTTCATAATTATAAAGATCAATTTATCATAAATACATAGGTTTATGCATCTATTAAGAGAACCTCAAAATGCATGAGGCAAAAACTAAAGGGTAAAACAGACAATATATTCAGAGAGAGAGGACACAAATTACTGAATTCAGAAATATTAGGAATCAAAGAGGAAATATCATCCCAGATCCTACAGATATTAGAAGAATATAGAGGGCATATTATGAGACTCTTTATGCAAATAAATATAGCAACTTATAAGAACTGAGCAAATTTCATAAGAAACATGTGGAATTTATCAAAACTGACACAACAATGTAGAAAATCTGAATGGCCCTATATTTATTAAAGAATTACTACTCCAGTTCCAGATGGTTTCACTTGTGAATGATATCATACATTTAAGAGATATAATCAATCTTACTCAAATTCCCCTAGAAAAGAGAGAAGGGCGTATACCTCAACTTGTTTTATGAGGCCAAAATAGTACTGTTACCAAAACCTGACCAATAAATGGCAAGCAAAGAAAATTACAAACCAAGTCCCTCATGAGCACAGATGTAAAAATCCTTGACAAAGCATCAGCTAATTGAATATAATAAAAGAATCATAGATCATAGCCGGGTAGAATCAATTAAAAGAATGTAAAATTGTTTTAACATTTGAATGTCAATCAAATATGAATATAAAAGAACACACCACATTTCCATCTCGATAAATGCAGAAAAGGTATTTGATAAAATTTAGCCCCTGTTCCTTATAAATATTCTCAGAACATTGGAAGTAAAGGTACCGTCTTCACTCTAATAAAGTTCATCCATACCAAACACGGCTAACATTATACTTAATTGTGAAAGACTGAATACTTTCCTCCTATGATTCTGAACAAAGCAAAGGTATTCCTTCTGATTGGTTCCAACAGTGATTATACACACGATTTTGGTTGGGTTGCATTTACAATGGCTTTAGCAATGGTGATATGGAGAACTCCTGTCTAAATTGCTTTCAATTCTAGTCTTACTTTTTTTGGCTGTGCTGCCCAGGGAACCTGTGCTCCCTGCAGTGGAAGCTCCAAGTCTTAGCCACTGGACCACCAAGGGACCTGGGGAAGGAAATGGCAACCCACTGCAGCACTTTTGCCTGGGAAATCGCATGGGCAGAGGAGCCTGGCGGGCTACAGTCCATGCGGTCCCACAGAGTCGGACACGACTGAGCGACTAAGCATACTGCATCACCAAGGGAAGTCAAGTCTAATTTTTTAAAAATTATAGACCATTTAAAAATATATGAATACTGTAATGTTCTTTGTCTTTCTGGCTTACTTCACTCTGTATAAGGGGCTCCAGCTTCATCCATCTCATTAGGACTGGTTCAAATGAATTCTTTTTAATGGCTGAGTAATATTCCATGGTGTATATGTACCACAGCTTCCGTATCCATTCATCTGCTGATGGGCATCTAGGTTGCTTCCATGTCCTGGCTATTATAAACAGTGCTGCAATGAACATTGGGGTGCACGTGTCTCTTTCAGATCTGGTTTCCTCAGTGTGTATGCCCAGAAGTGGGATTGCTGGGTCATATGGCAGTTCTATTTCCAGTTTTTTAAGAAATCTCCACACTGTTTTCCATAGCGGCTGTACTAGTTTGCATTCCCACCAACAGTGTAAGAGGGTTCCCTTTTCTCCACACCCTCTCCAGCATTTATTGCTTGTAGACTTTTGGATAGCAGCCATCCTGACTGGCGTGTAATGGTACCTCATTGTGGTTTTGATTTGCATTTCTCTAATAATGAGTGATGTTGAGCATCTTTTCATGTGTTTGTTAGCCATCTGTATGTCTTCTTTGGAGAAATGTCTGTTTAGTTCTTTGGCCCATTTTTTGATTGGGTCATTTATTTTTCTGGAATTGAGCTTCAGGAGTTGCTTGTATATTTTTGAGATTAATCCTTTGTCTGTTTCTTCATTTGCTACTAACACATATATATGGAATATAGAAAGATGGTAACGATAACCCTATATGCAAAACAGAAAAAGAGACACAGAAATACAGAACAGACTTTTGAACTCTGTGGGAGAAGGCGAGGGTGGGATGTTTCGAGAGGAATCGGGTGGAGAGGGAGGTGGGAGCGGGGATTGGGATGGGGAAGACGTGTAAATCCATGGCTGATTCATATCAATGTATGACAAAACCCACTGAAATGTTGTGAAGTAATTAGCCTCCAACTAATAAAAAAATTAAAAAAAAATATATGAATACATCAAATAATTCATGACAAACTAAATTGCTAATGATAAAGGCATACTAACTGTAATTCATAATTATAAATAATAATAATAATTTAAAAAAACCAGCAACTGGAAACTCTAACCAAATGACGACAATGCTCACCATGCTCTAGTAGCAGAGGGTGCTTCCAGAAAATTGTGGAAATTACAAATCTCTACCCATGTGCTTTTCTTTTTCTTTTTGCTAAAGATTGTGTGGCTGCCAGACTTACTAGGAGAATAATGAATAAGTGGCTTCAGTAAATTCCAGTCACAAGTTAATTTTGGTTTAATGAACTCTAATTTTGGTTACCCATAAATCTTTCAGTTATTACTACTGAGTAGTGTTAAAAGAGTGGTTGAGTGCCAGTCTGAGGGACCTATAAGAATGGAGGGTAGGGTTTTCATGTTCAAATTAGTTTAAGAATCACTTTTGTTTGTTTGTTTTGTTTTTGTTTAATTGCTAAGCCATGTCTGACTCTGCGACCCCATGGACTGTAGCCCGCTAAGCTCCTCTGTCCGTGGAATTCTCCAGGCAAGAATACTGGAGTGGGTTGCTCATTTGGTAGCCCATAAGGGACTCACTGGAGAAAATATTGCTCTGGGAAAAGAGATGAGATGGGGTGGAGAGGTGCTGTATCAGAATATCCAAGGGGAAATGTGTAATTTGAAAACAATGATATATAATTTCTTTTGATTTAAAATAATATGTTAAAGGAGTGCATGAAAGTGTTTTTATGCAAACACAGAATGTATTAAAAAGCTATCAAAGCACTGAGCATAAATGAAATTTGTGTAAGTGGAGTGGTATATTCTTTTCCAAATTTATCTATTACAGAATCTGGTTGAAATAGAATGGATTCTCTTGGTTGAATCTCTTGCCTCAGGTCCATAACCTGTATGTTGTCACCCTGCTTATTTAACTTATATGCAGGGTACATCATGCAAAATGCTGGGCTGGATGAAGCACAAACTGGAATCAAGATTGCCAGGAGAAATATCAATAACCTCAGATATGCAGATGACACCACCCTTATGGCAGAAAGCAAAGAAGAACTAAAGAGCCTCTTGATGAAAGTAAAAGAGGAGAGTGAAAAAGTTGGCTTAAAACTCAACATTCAAAAAATTAAGACCATGGCATCCAGTCCCATCACTTTATGGCAAATAAATGGAGAAATAATAGAAACAGTGAGACTTTATTTTTGGGGTCTCCAAAATCACTCCAGATGGTGACTGCAGCCATGAAATTAAAAGACACTTTCTCCTTGGAAGAAAAGCTATGACCAACCCAGACAGCATTTTAAAAGCAGAGACATTACTTTGCCAACAAAGGTCCATCTAGTCAAAGCCATAGTTTTTCCAGTAGTCATGTATGAATGTGAGAGTTGGACTATAAAGAAAGCTGAGCGCTGATGCTTTTGAACTGTGGTGTTGAAGACTCTTGAGAGTCCCTTGGACTATAACGAGATTCAACCAGTAAATCCTAAAGAAAATCAGTCCTGAATATTCATTGGAAGGACTGATGCTGAAGCTGAAACTCCAATACTGTGGCCACCTGATAAAAAGAACTGTCTCATTGGAAAAGACTCTGATGCTGGGAAAGGCTGAAGGCAGGAGGAGAAGGGAACCACAGAGGATGAGATGGTTGGATGGTATCACTGACTCAATGGACATGACTTTGAGTAGACTCTGGGAATTGGTGATAGACAGGGAGGCCTAGCGGGCTGCAGTCCATGTGGTTGCAAAGAGTGGGACATGACTGAATGACTGAACTGAACTTTGGCCACACTGGCATTTTTACTGCTCTTCAAACACCAAGACGTGCTCCTGTCTTGTCTTGGGGCTTTTGCACTGGCTGCTCTCTCGGCCTGGAATGCCCTTCCCTTAAGTTTCATCAAGGTTCACTTCCTCATTTAACCCGTCTTTGTCTGAAAACTCATTTTCATAATGAACTCTACCATGATCATCTTATTTAATGTGCAAACTGCCCTGCACTCCTGCATTTCCCCTAACTATGGAATGCCCCTATCCTGCTGTTTTTTTTTTTTTTTCTTTTTAATAGCACTGTCTTTCTTTCTCTCTCTCTTTTTTTCTTTTTTAAGGTTTAACAAACTTTTAATAAGCATCTATACAGTCAGGTGTCTGTGGTTAGGCACCATGAAGGGCAAATGTATATAAGACTAGCTCTTGAAGAACTGTAATATAAGTGAAAGAAGATGCTATCAAACAAATAATTAATAGCAGCAATATAAGTATCTTAGCTTGCTTGGGCTGCTATAAGAAGGCTCTATAGATTGGGTGGCTTAAACAACAGACATTTATTTCTGACAGTTCTGGAGACAGAGAAATCCAAGATCAAGATGCTGGCAGATTCAGGTACTGGTGAGAATCTGCTTATTGGGTTTTAGACAGACAGACACATCTTCTATCCTGTGCTCATGTGCCTCTCCCTAAGCACTTATCTCTTTACCATATACTCTAAAATAATTACTTGTTTGTGTTATTTATTGAGACATGAACCTGTAGAGTGAGATTTTGAAACTCAGGCTTGTAATAATATTTGGAAGGTCTATTTCCTCTCTGTTTTATATAAGGAAGATAATTTTGAACATTGTAGACCTTTTGGATTGGGCATAAGTAACGTTCTTCCATATTTAATTTGAACTGTTCAAAAAAACACAAATTAAATAAAACTTCTCAAGACTTCTTCTGTTAGTGTTGCTTATAGCCAGTTCTGATCCAGTTGGCTGTTAGGGTTGCAGATTTGTTTGCTCTTTCACTTCTCCTGGTCCCAGTGGAGGATTCTATGGTACACCACCCAGATGCCCTCTTCAGCATAGAGACACTCATTTTTTCAGCTGCTTGGAGTATTAGCTGCAGATGGCTCTCTGGGTCTTGCCTTTAGCCTAAGGGAACCATCTCACCCAGAGGTATACCTCTCTCTAAGCATCCTACATTCACTGACAGGATGAAATGGGGTGCAAAAGCATCCTCGACTCATCTGAGGACAGTCCTGAAGGGCCAGAGCTAAGACCTTCATTGCATCTCCATGATAATTCAATTTCTCTTTCTGCCTAATTTGATTTTTTCTGAGACTCCCTTTCAGTTGTTCTTACAGCATTCTCCAACCAAAAAAAACTCAATCCAAGATATTTAGGACCAGAAGTAGGATTTTGGAACTGGGTTTCTTATTGGATGACTAGCAACAAGGTGCCCATCACTGGTGGATGAGGAGTTTGGAGAGCTTTTGGCAAGCTATAGCAGGACATTTAAACTTTGTTAACCTTTCACTTGTGAATTAGAATAGGATACTGCAATACCCTGATAGAAGAGAGTGCACTGGTGGAAGCAACAGTGATAACAATGAGAGGATAAAATTCTGAGTAATAGAGTCTAGGTGGCCCAATGTTCTTTATGAGTAACAGAGTTGAATGGGGACATGACGTGTAGAGAGCCATGGAGATGAGTAATGAAACATGTCTGAAGGGCAAGATAGATGAGTTGACAAGAATATCATTCAACTGAAGCAAGTAAAAGAGATCAAGAATAGATTATCAGGAGGCCGAAGGCATCTCAGTAAAAAGTCAGGTCCTTGCCCTGTTTCTTCATCTAATCTGGTTTTTAAGCCCAGGGAACACTGGCTGAAGGAGAAGGAGGGTTCCTGGGAAGAGGAATCCTGCAACCTTACAGCAAGTCTATATGGTAATGAGTCTCCTAGTCCTTTTCCAACAGAACCTCCGGCAATTTGCTTGGGTAATTTTACTCTGGGGAGAGGAAAATAACCAGACATTTCAAATGCTGTAGGGCACAGAGTTCTGTAATCATTGATACCTGTGACTAAAGCATCGTTATGGCCCCCTTGGTAGAATCAAGGCATGTGCATGCGTGCTGAGTCACTTCAGTCGTGTCTAACTCTTTGTGACTCCATGGACTGTTGCCTACCAGGCTCCTCTGTCCATGGGATTCTCCAGGCAAGAATACTGGAGTGAGTTGCCATTTCCTTCTCCACGGGATCTTCTTGACCCAGGGAAAGAACCCTCATCTCTTAGATCTTCTGCATCGGCAGGTGGGTTCTTTACCATTAGCGTCACTGCTGAGATATGGAGGCCAGATAATAAATGGAGTCCTGGTCACGCTCTGTTTCACCATGGTTCTACTGGCCCGAAGACCTACTTTGCAGTCATTTCTCAGATTCCTGAACACATATTTGAACTGGACATACCTGGTAGCTAGAAGAATTCCCATATCTGAGCCTAGGAGTATGCAGTAAGAGCTAAAATAGTGGAGAAGCCCAGTGGAAACCTCTGAATCTGCATCCTTGCCCCAAAGGTCGTAAGACACAAATCATATTATATCCTGAGGATAGCAGCACAGAGGAGTGTCATGCCCCTTGCAGGTTTATGCAGCTGCACTGTTGGTGTTTGGGTTTTCATCTAACCTCTCTTAAGGACATCTCCTTCAGCTTCTGATCCTCATGTCCAAATTCCCTGATAGCCCTGCCAAACAAAAACATTCACATCCTCCCAAGAGTAAACAGGAGGTTTCCTGCACAAAGGTATCTCAAGTCAGTCTTAAAACTTAAAATAAAAAAGTCTCTCTAAAGGCAAATACATGTGTAGGGTGGAAACTGTATTTTATATATAGACAGTATTTTTCATGATGACACAGAAGATTTCATTCCTAAGAACCACAACAGTGTCTCAAAAGTCTCTTTCTCCAATTACAGATCTTCCTCTACTTATGATCAAGTTATGTCCCAATAAATCCATCCTAAGTTGAAAACATCATAAGGCAAAAATGAATTTAATACCCCTAATCTACTGAACATCACAGGTTAGCCCAGCCTATCTTCAGCATGCTCAGAACATTTACTTTAGTCTACAGTTAGGCAAAACTAGCTAACACAGAGCCTATTTTATAGTAAAGTGTTGGATATCCCACACAGTGTATTGAACACTGTACTGAACGTGAAGAACAGAACAGCTGTGTGGGTCTAGCATGGTTTTAAGCGTGTCGATTGTTTCCCCTTGTGGTCTGGTGGCTGGTTGGGAGCTGTGGCTCACTGCCACTGCCCAGCATCATGAGAGATGATAGGATGGTATATTGTTAGCTGGGGAAAGATCCAAATTCAAAATTCAGTGAGTGGTTTCTACCAAATGAGTATCATTTTCTCTTGTTGAAAAATCAACAAGTTGAACCATTGGAGGTCAGGGAGCATGTGAAAAGTTTCAGCTTTATATTTACCCGTTTTTTCCAGAAGAAAGGATCTTCTGAAGGTACATTCAACCTGTCTGTCATCTCTTTACAAATGAAATTACTTTGAAGTGGCAATACTTTCTTCAGCACCACTTTCACCTCACACAGACTTCTTTCATTCCTATTATGTTTTCAGAATCTTAGGTCATGTTTTAAGGGACCAGTGCTATCTGCGAGAGGATAGGTCTCAGGCAAGGGGCCTCAGATGGAATATCTCTCCTTTAGCATAAGGAAGAGAATGTCCTGTAGCCTCCTAGATGGACCTGAACACAAGTGCTAACCACTCCAGAGCCACAGTTTGGGCCCTTCACCATGTTCATGCCAGTTCGAGGTCAGCTTATAAACTCAGGGTCATGTTAGCCTCCGGTCTCAGGCTAATGACAAGCAGTCTTTCTGGCTGCAAGTACAAGACTGTTTCTGACGCCTCTTAGAGAAGAGGTTGGGATTTTTGAGGATATCAGGGATCCTTCCAAGAGGGTCCTGAGGAGGCCAGCTCTGGGTAGCTATGGCCAACCACCCAGATAGGAAAGTGACCATCATAGACTCTCTTTTTGAAGAGGCTGGACTGTGTGAGGACAGTTGGGCAAAAGCCCGCTCTTCAATGTGAGTTTTAAAGCCTTTAGGAGTCCCTCTCCCACTCCAGACTCTGCTAATGGGGGGGAGACTTGGGAAAGCTGACTCATTCTGCTTAGCTCGGCTTTGCTCTCCCTCCCACTCACTCATAAATTGCTGCACAGACTGTGCTGGATAAATTGACATTAAAAGTTATTAAAGGAACAAATCGACAGTTTAGAAGATGTGCATTCATGGCAGGCATCTGCAGAGCTCTGGGAGAGCTGGGGCAGGGCAGAGTGATGTGGTGAGTCACAGAGCTGGGGCCTCACAGCTCTGAAAGCTGGAAGAAATCCCAGTGCTCACAGAGGCCCAGCATATCCCCTTAAGGAGACCACCTGAAAGAAACCCAGTGGTGACTCAGTATAGCCTTGTCTGTGGTCCTGGGCCTCACTGTGGGTTTATGCGATTATTTGGGTTTTACACAGATGTTTGCATATTTATATCTTTTAAAAAATAATATTGCTCTTATTTTTGGCAGCCTAGTGGTAATTAATCTTGGTGGGGGTGGGATCCCCCCTGTCTATATGTAGGCAGCTATAACTTCCTGTCTGCTATGGTTCCGAGGTCCCACACGTCCAGGAGGGGCACTTGCTTCACTTTCTCTTGGGTCACATCCAGCCTGGTGCTTCTCAGCATTCATCTGTTTAACTCTCTTATTCCCACCTAAGTGTATGGTTTGCTTTCCTTCCCAGATAGTGAACTCCTGCTGTAGGTGAATATTTGGCCTTCCCCACTGTTTTTGGGAATAGGAACTTCCCAGGTGACTTGGTGGTAAAGAATCTGTCTGTCAGTGCCGGAGGGGGGGGGCAGGTTTGATCCCTGGGTCAGGAAGATCCCCTGGAGGAGGAAATGGCAATCAACTCTAATATTCTTGCATGTAAAATCCCGTGGACAGAGGAACCTGGTAGACTATAGCTCATGGGGTCACAAAGAGTCGGACACACACTGCAGTGAATGAACACACGCACTCCCCAAAGATATATTTTTAAAACCTCATTTCGTTTATTTATTATATTTGGCTGTGCTGAGTCTTTGTTGATGCACTGGGGCTGCTCTGTAGTTGCGGTACGCAGGCTTCTCACAGCAGTGGCTTCTCTTGTTTTGGAGCGTGGGCTCTAGAGCATGGGCTCAGTAGCTATGGCACACAGGCTTAGTTCCTCCATGGGATGTGGGATCTTCCCAGACCAGGAGTTGAACCCATGTCCCCTGCATTGACAGGCAGATTATTAACCACTGGATCATCGGGGAAGTCCTCCCCAAAAACATTTTGAATGAGTGACTATGAAGCTGTTTCAAGGGCTGGCGACTGGAGGAAGACATTAATCTGTTACTCATTATTTGCTGTGTGGGGGGAGCAGAGATACATGTTAGAATTTAAAAGTCAGCTGATACATGCCTATGACTCAAGTGGTAGTGCCCAGGTCTTATGGAAGGCTTCTTTGGGCATTTTTCCAAATAACAGTGGTTGCCAGAGAAATGACCTCTGGATAGTAACCATTAACATTTAATTACACATTTTCTGGGTGCCAGAGAATGCTCCATGGGCTCTGTGTGCATTAGCTTATTTAATCCTTGTAACAAGAGTTTGAGCTAAGTTCTCTTATGATTTTACACATGAGGAAACTGAGGCACATAATAGACACTATGTACCTTGCCCAAGATCACACAGCTAGCAAGTTACAGAGCTGGGATTTAAACTCAGACATTCTGGCTCCAAATGGCAACCCACTCCAGTATTCTTTCCTGGAGAATCCCATGGACAGAGGAGCCTGGTGGACTGCAGTCCATGGGGTTGCAAAGAGTTCAGCACAACTGAGCAACTAACACTATTCTGGTTCCAGGAGCTGTGCTGTTAAGCAGGACACTGCAGTGCCTCTCAGAAAGGTTTAAACACATGACACAACCCCTCCCATTTACCTACCCACCAGAACTTTAAGTCCCCTTTGAAATAAGTGGCTTACATATAATGACTAGGTCTATGAGACACCAGCAAATCTTTTCCATCTTTCTTCCCAAGCTCCTTTTTGGCTCTCAGACTTGGTAGAAGACGTCCACGGTGAATAAAACTTCTGTCTAGGATTTTGAAAGCAATACTGAACACTGGAACTGATGACAGTAATTTGGAGTCCACCGAGTTTATTCTGGAGAAACCAAGATAGGGACTGGTTGGAAATGACTTGTGATATGTATGAAAAATCCTAGGAATTATTTTGGTTTGCAGCACTCATATTAGGTAATGTTCAGGGTGAGCCTTCCCAAGTTTTTTCCACTATGTTTCAAATGTCAATTTGTATTTTTATATTCTATTCCCCCAAGAGCTCTGAAGGATGTTTATTGTTTATGGGTTTAATAGAGTATCTGCCTCTCCTACTGTGAAACCTCTGGATGATTTGAATATTAACCTTTGGTCTACCTGTACCACTGTTGGCTGCTTAAAGTGAGAAAGGGGACAACCTGGATCCAGATCTGGTAACCCTGGAAACTATTAATCTCTTTGGGACTCAATTTCCTCACCTATATGGTGAAGGGAATGAATGAGATGACCTCCAAGGTTCATCCATGGTTCTGAGTACTTTTAGACATGTTTCTGGAAGGCTAAGCTTTCTACACATTTTTCTTACAAGTGTATCAAAACTTTTTATCCTTGGCACTGGGTTCTGGCATAACACCATCTTCAGACAAGCCTTCCAATCTTGGAAAATAGCATTCAGTAAAAGGAGTGATTTAAATTTTCACTCTAGACAAGTTAAAAAAAAATTTTTTTTCTGGTCTTACAAGTCATTTTCTCATTACTCCTTTCTGTAACTATTTAGTAGACAGAGTGCCCAGGAATCAAGTAACTTTTAACTTTAGAGCACTACCCTATAGCTTCATCACATTTCCTGGAACTGCCAATTAGCTTGATTAGATTCAGGTTAATTTTTAAATTTTTAGCAACAGTACTTTTGCAATAGTATTGCATCATGAAGAAGGCGTATAACGTTGCCTGTCTTACTTTCAGGGTTCCTACAGTAGATAGAGGGTTTCCCAGGTGGCTCAGTGATAAAGAATCCAGCTGCCGATGCAGGAGACTTGGGTTCGATCCCTAGGTCAGGAAGATCCCCTGGAGAAGGAAATGGCAACCTACTCCAGTATTCTTGCCTGGGAAATCCCACTGACAGAGGAGCCTGATGGGCTACAGTTCATGGGGTTGCAAAGAGTCGGACACAGCTAGAGTGACTAAACAGCAATGTTGATCGAAGGGTTCAGATGGTCGCTGTCAGTCCTTTCCATATAAAGTTCCCCAGTGACAGGGTGATAAGAGAAGTTTTCCTGGGTCAGTCTTATTTTATGGTTGTTCTGCTTGTATGCTGACCAGTTTATTGTTTGTTCTAGATTTTTCATTTCTAAACAAACTGTTGTTATTAGCAATTGAATTAAAACAAGCTGAGGTGGTCTTTGTAGACCTCTACTACATACATCCAGCTTCTAACATACTCTCATCTAAAAGTTTGTGATGCAGTGAACACAATTCTTACATTAAAGTGTGGTTAATCTGAAAAGTGATGAGCAAAAACCAATTTCCTGATGCAATCTAAGTAGCAGTTTCCTTTCAAGGACAGCATACAGGGTGTTTGTTGATAAAACGTTTGCTCAAGATTTGGCTGGCTGGGGACAGATGACCCTGTCCAGTTTCAGATGGTAGTGGGAGACTTATTCAGTGTTGCTGCCCTCATCAGGCATTTGGTTTGCTGGACAGTTGTACAGTGGCCTGTACTATGGTCTGCAAGATGTATGAAGCCATACTTACACTCAAGATGTGTGAAGTCAGTTACTGGGAAATATATGAAATTATGTGATAGGTACACATAAATGTGTGTGGCAAATAGAGGCTATCCTGCCATGGATAATGTAGGAAGTAGTCTGAATGAGCTTGCATTATCTCTTATTGTATCGTTAAATGACTACAACTATTAATTAAACTTAATTAATTAATTAATTTGGCTGTGCCAGGTTGTAGCACACCAGATCTTCTACCTTCACTGTGGCATGTGAGTTCCTTTAGATTCAGCATGCAGGATCTTTGGTTTCGATATTCAAACTCTTAGTTGTGGTATGTGGGATCTAGTTCCCTGACCAGGGATTGAACCCAGCCCCTCTGCTTTGGGAGCAAGGAATCTTAGCTACTGAACTACCAGGGAAGTTCCTTAGTTTGTTTTTGATGAACTCTCCTGCTGGCAAAAATCTAAAAACCCAGCAGTCCATGTTTAATGGAAAATTAAATAATAATTGTCTACTTAAGAAAGTTGATGAATATATAACTTTACCCAAAATATTTGTCAATATTTACCATCCACCATGGGACCCATAGTGTTATTACCAACCACATGAAAACCAGAAGATACAAATCTCACGAAGAAACATCGCATCTGCTTCAAAAGCTAGTGGTTATCTTAAGAAGCCCTTGCCTGGAGGAAACCATAATTCGAAAGGATACATGCATCCCAATGTTCATTGCAGCACTATTGCAACAGCAAGGACATGGAAGTGACCTAAATGTCCATCAACAGAGGAATGGATTTTATACATATATAAAAGGTGGGCTTCCCAGGCGGCTCAGTGGTAAAGAATCTGCCTGCCAATGCAGGAGACACATTTAATCTTAATCCCTGGGTCATGAAGATCCCCTGGAGAAGAAAATGGCAACCCACTCCAGTATTCTTGGCTGGGAAATCCCATGGACAGAGGAGCCTGGAGGGCTACAGTCCATGGGGTCACAAAGAGTTGGTTGCAACTTATCGACTAAACAGTGACAACAACGAATATATAAAACATAGTTAACAAGAACTTACTGCATAGCACAGGGAATTCTATTCAGTGCTCTGTAATGACCTATATGAAAATGGAGTCTAGAAGAGAGTGGCTGTATGTATATGAATGGCTGACTCACTTTGCTGTGTAGCAAGAGCTAACACAACATTGTAAATCAACTAAACTCTAATAAAAATTGATTAAAAAAAACCACTGAAGATGAGCTAACATCTGCAGCTGCAGGTGGTGCTTCTACACATCACTCTGCCAATCATGACTTATCATTTAGATCAAATAACTATTATTCTAAATGGATTTTGCTCATTTTAAATTTCAAATTTTCTTTATTTATGAATAGTGAAATAATAGCTGTTGATATCTTCGGCCAGTATTGGAGGAAATTCATAAACAGTTAAATAAAGATGGATTCATATTAATGCCATGAGAGTCTTCAAACAGAAGTCACTTAATTCCAATAGTGTGTGTGTTTTTTCATCTGCTCCATGGTATTAAAATGAAGCTTTTAGAAGTTCATTCTGTTGAAGGGAACATGATTGTTAATGCTGTTATAAATTCAGACGTATGTTTAACATTAGAGAAAAATGCTTTATTTTTATGGTGTTAATGACAAATACAAATTGTGGTGGGGCCAAGTAATATAAAAACAATGCTTTTAGTAAATTAAGAAGCTTATGGAGCATAAACATACTTGTGATTGATTGCAATGCACATATAATTTATAATTTCATCCAAATAAGCTGCAATATCTTACTAATCAAAACAGAAGCTGAGTTGTCAAAATTTACAAATATTTATACATTATCACAGTTGTAATTGAGTGACAAAATTTTTGTGGTAAAGTATTTTTTTGTGTGTGTTCATCAAAAAATAATGCATTTGATGAATATGAAACAATATTTTAGATGCTCAAACATGCGTTCTCTCTTGGCTGCCAGCTATAAGCTGTAGTTCATGTTTGCTCGAACCTTTGAAGAATGGCTTTGTAAATCAACTTGTGTGTTATACAACGGTATCGAACTTTCTGCAAAAGATTCTGACAAATTTTGTTTGTATTTTGTTCAAAATAAAGTTGGAAGTTTTTAATTGCTGTATTCAAAGCATATGAAATACCAAAAACTTCAGCTTTTGAAAGCTTTTGGTAAAATTTAATTATCGAGGAGGAAAAAAGCTTGTGAATAGGAAGGCATTAAAAATTATCTCTGTAAAAAGCAAGAGAAAAACAGAACAGATGAAACAATGCGATCTCAAACTATATTTAAAATTTAATTTTGAATTACTGTAATTGTACCTTGACTATATTGAACTGTGGGAAGAATCTCTTGATGGAACCTTTACTTTAATTAAACATTTATGTTCAGTTTTAGAATGGAGTGATTTTAGAAGGTCTTTGATTTTGCAGTGTCTTAATTTGGTGAAACCTTGAACATAATCATAAATAGAGACCATGTATTTAAAGAGGTTTTTCTTGTAGAAATATTTGTTAAAAAATAGAGGCAAAAGATTCTATTTCAAAATACTTAAGCTAAAATATTTATATCCTTCAAGATAAAGAATATTAGAGGATGAATTAAGCATTCTGCATGTCTGAGAAAGAGAGGCTAGCAGAAGTGCTGAGAGGGAAGGCAAAGCCATACCCTGAATTGGAGTCTATTCATGTGAGGACTGATGTTATCCCTTCCATGGCGCTGACTGCGGCCTCCAGGTAATGATGCCATTTTGGCCTCTCAGCTTTGGCCTCTGTTTCTGACAGCTTACTCAGCTTACTGAGGAGTGGTAGCAGCCAGGTTGGATTTATTGAAGAGAAAACTATGTTGTGTAACCTCTTTGGATCAAGCCCTAGGGTGGCTGACTGACATGCAAAGAATGGGTTATCTTTTTAACCTGATTATTGAGAACCTTCTCTATCATGGATGTCTCTGGCAGACATGGACCTGGGCTGTTAACATCTTCAGGCTCTGTAATTATTCTGAAATATCTCTACATACCACATATCTCTACCCCAGACTTCCCTGTCACCAGTTTTGCAAGTCTCTGAGCAAGCAACCAATCATCAGGCATGGCTTATAAATAATTATAGATTTACATCCTAGGCCATTTCTCCTTCCACACAACATGGATGGCCAGATGTGTCACTTGAAGTTTTGCCCACCAGGATTATTTAATTTATCACTGCTTTCCAGGGCCATCTCTGAGTGTGGTGTGGTGGTGTAGGCTCCACTGTTGCTGGTCCCAGCATATCACACCGATTCATCTGTAGACAAGGCTTTACCTTCTTCTGATAACTGGACATGATGGACTCACTCTGAGGCCATGGGTGTGTGGGAGGTGGTCAAGCCAGGAAGTCAGAGCCAGCTGTTGGTATAGTTTGCTTGAACTTTCTGAACCTGCTTAGTTTTGGTCTCACTTTCAGTTAAGAATGGAAAGTTGCCACACATGTCCAATTTGATGGTTTGGTGGATTTAATTCTTGATGGATAATTGATACATGATGGACACAGCACATGACTGATAATTGAGTTGCATAGTCAACTTGGTATCCCTTGTGTGTGCTAAGTTGCTTCGGTCATGTCTGACTCTTTGTGGCCCCATGGACTGTAGCCTACCAGGCTCCTCCATCCATGGGGATTCTCCAGGCAAGAATACTGGAGTGGGTTGCCATGTCTTCCTCCAGGGGGTTTTCCCGACCCAGGGATCAAACCCAGGTCTCCCACATTGCAGGCGGACTCTACTGTCTGAGCCACCAAGGAAGCCCTTGGTGAGTGTAAATCCTCTACCAGATGGTAGTAGCCAGCCTTAGGCTGCTTTTATAATGGAAAGCAGCTGTCAGCAGAGGAGGGCTTGCTAGCTATTCTAGTGGAGCTCCACTGACACTTACCATACTGTTGGTTTAAGCTGCAGAGCAACTTGCACCACAACCTGAAAATGCTGCAGTGTGCTTATTTATCTTTTTAAATAACATTTCTTCCCTTTAAAAAAATTATTAAAATATAGTTGACTTACAATGCTTCAGATGTATAGCACAGTGATTCAGGTATAGTGCTTCTATGAACATTGGGATGCATGTATCTTTTCAAATTAGAGTTTTCATCTTTCTCAGATGTATGCCTGGGAGTGGGATTGCTTGATCGTATGGTAAGTCTATTGTTAGTTTTTTAAAGAAAACTTCATAGTGGCTGCACCAATTTACATTCCCAACAAAAGTGTGGGAGGGTTCCCTTTTCTCCACACCCTCTCCGACAGTTTTATTTGTAGACATGTTAATGGCCGTTCTGATTGGCGTGAGGTGATTTCTCATTGTAGTTTTGATTTGCCTTACTCTAATAGTGATGTTGAGCATTTTTCATGTGCCTGTTGGCCATCTGTGTGTCTTCTTTGGAGAAATGTCTGTTTAGGTCTTCTGCCCACTGTTTGATTTGGTTGTTTGTTTTGATATTGAGCTGTATGAGCTGTTTGTATATTTTGGAAATTAAGCCCTTGTCGGTCCCATTGTTTGCAAATATTTTCTCCCACTCTGTAGGTTGTCTTTTCATTTTGTTTATGGTTTCTTTTGTTGTGCAAAATCTTTTAAGTTTAACTAGGTCTCATTTGTTTACTTTTTACTTTTGTTTCCATTACTCTAGGAGACAGATCCAAAAAGATGTTGCTGTGATTTATGTAAAAGAGTGTTCTATGTTTTCCTCTAGGAGTTTCATAGTATCTGGTTTTACATTTATAGGTCTTTAGTCTATTTTGAGCTTTTTTTTTTGTATGGTATTACAGAATGTTCTCAATTCCATTCTTTTACATGTAGCTGTCCAGTTTTCTTAGCACCACTTATTGAAGACAGTGTTTTTTTTTTCCTCCATTGTATATTCTTGCCTCCTTTGTCCTAGATTAGTTGACTATAAGTGCGTGGGTTTATTTCTGGGCCCTCTGTCCTGTTCCATTGATCTCTGTATCTGTTTTTGTGCCGGTACCATACTGTTTTGATTACTACAGGATACTTTTTTGATTTCTTCCCCACTCAACATTCGCAGCCTGTAGGTTCCTTGGTAAATGAACTAAAGCAGCACATATCTATATATAGTATATATTGCTTCTCCAAACAAGGGAGGACCACCAAACATTGTTTTTTTCTTTTTAGTAGCTGGGACAGGTGCAGTGACTTGGTTCTTACTGTATAGGGAAATCCACCCCCTTAACTTCATTTCACTCCACTGAACCCATGTAAACTTTGATATTGCAGGCCCATTTAAATTTTCAGGGGGATTATCTTCTGATCTCTGGCTTGCAAATGTCTTATTTGGGCATCTAGGGTACTTGACGTGACCTGTTCACAAGATTAGGTCATCAGTATAATAAACCAGGATGATGTTCTGTGAGACACAAGATGATCATAATCCTTTCAGTATCTTTTGGATTCTTCTATATACATACATATAGATGATATAGTTCTGGTGGGTAAGCAGTAGAGTAAAGGAAGGACTGATGCTGAAGCTGAAACTCCAATACTGTGGCCACCTGATGTGAAGAAATGACTCATTGGAGAAGACCCTGATGCTGGGAAAGATTGAAGGCAGGAGGAAAAAGGGGACGACAGATAATGAGATGGTTGGATGGCATCACCGACTTGATGGACATGAGTTTGAGCAAGCTCTGGGAGTTGGTGATGGACAGGGAAGCCTGTTGTGCTGCAGTCCATAGGGTTGCAAAGAGTCAGACATGACTAAATGACTGAACTGAACTAAAGGCAGAGATACTACAAATGGAACTGTAGCTGTGATTGTTAGTATCATCCATTATCATCATCTGATTATGTTTGCAATCATCTATGGTCATTCTTCATAACCCATCCCACCTTTGCTCTTAGGTGAAAGTGTAAGTAATTCAGGATGTGATAGGAATCACTACCCTTTGTCTCTCAAGGCTTTTCTGGTAGCACTAGTCTTTGCAATTCCTCCAGAGGTGTAGTTTGCTTTTGCTTTGAGTCCTACCCCAGGTCACAGGTGTGAGGCCTTGTACCAAGGCCACAGAAGCAGAGCCCAGAACCAAGGATACCTCCAAAGCTAGTTGAGCCCGTTTGTAACCATTGCCAAAAGCCCCTGATCATCACTAACAAGCTTCCTGACTCCCAATTAGGCAAAGATGTCCACTCCAAAAAACACCCTATAGCACCCATCCAATCACCTAACACCAATGTTCCAGCAGGAATTTTCTTGTATTGACGTTATAAAAATTAGCTACTAACTCACAAAAGCTGTCGACTCTCCCTGACCTGTCAGGAGTTGGTGGCCTGCTGTGCTCACAGGGCCCACTTTATCTCTACTCTTTGTTCTTAATAAACTCACTCCTTTCTGCAGTACTCTGTGTCTGGCAATTCTTTTCCAACCTGTGCTTGACTGCCTCAACACTCTATTCTCTTGATAAAAGTGAGTTTTGGAGAGTAGTTTCTGGGGTTTCCACTTGGCTCACTTAACTTCACTTTCAATTCTCAGATTAGGAAACCAGGGAAGAAATTTTGCTAGGTGTACTCTGTATACATATTAGCACTGTGCAATATGTCTGGATCTAGAGCTGTAGCTACCAAAGGGATGTATTCACACTGGCTGGCCCTGCTGTTATCTAACTCAGGTCACACCTCTTTCTAACACCTGACCTTGTAAGGCCCTACTCTAACTCCAGGCCCACAGTGGCATTTGGGGCTTCTGAGTAGCCAGTGCGTGTATAACTAGTGAAATCTGAATGAAGTCTATGGATTGTACCAATTTCTTGACTTTGATATTGTGCTAAAGTTGTGTGAGATGTTAATATCTGGTGAGGGGAAAGGGTGTTTGGAACTTCCCCATACACTTCTCTGTAATCTCCCCTGAATCTACAATTATTTCAAATAAAAATGTTTTAAAAATTGGGAAAGTGCTTGCATTCTAGAGTGTTGAAAGCATTAGAGGGAGATGGATCTAGTACAATATCTAGCACAGAGTAGGTTTTTAATCAATTAGTTACACAAATACAGACATATATGCAGACCTGCACTCTTTATGACATACCTCATCTCCTACTAGTGAGTGGTGGGCTTAGAGTCATTTGCCCACCAGATGTAATATGTATACCACACTCTGTATTCTATTTTTAAAAAAGATTTTTTTTTTTGATGTGGACCATTTTTAAAGTCTTTTACAATATTGCTTCTGTCTTATGTTTTGGTGTTTTGGCCGAGAGGCATGTGGGATCTTAACCTCCCTGACTAAGGATCAAACCTGCACCCCTTTCATTGGAAGGCAGAGTCTTCACCCCTGGACTGCCAGGGAAGCCCCCTCTGTATTCTTAGTTTCCTTATGACTCCAGGTGCCACTGATAAAACAGCTGTTGGGAATGAAACTCACAACCTTGGTCCCTAATCAAAGGAGCTACCTGGTCATCATTGTATGTGAAGGTGGGGATAGATCCACTCCATAGCATCTGGAATGTGTGAGTTCTAGTGAGGCAGCCCCGTCAGTGGTGTAGGAGGTGGTGATGATGGTGGTGACGATGGAAAGTGTAGAATTGAGAAACAGAGGAGCCTGAGATGAGGAGGCTGGAAAGAAGACTTAGGGAGGGGGTTGGCGACTTCACCCTGAGCGTTACATCGAAGAACTGTGGCCGTGGCTCACCCACGGATAGGTCTGCCATGAAGGAAGAGGGTGATGTTCATTTTCTGACTAACACTTAAGAACTTGGGCATGATGTCTAAATATATAATTAAAGTTAATCTTGTTGCCATTATCTTATTCATTATAGTGATTTTCTGGTTGCTTTTATGGATCATTGTAAAACTAGTTTTGAATGAGATGTGTCTTTTTCAATCTTAATTTTTAAGAGTGCCTATATTCTTCAGTTGCTAAGTAACAAGCCTATAATGTGTTATCACAGTGGTTCTATCTGAATAATTTCTATAATCACTTAGGAGATTGCCTTAATAGTATATCATCTTAAATGGTGAGAAATGACTAATTCTAGGCTGTTTGGAGAAAGCTGACAAGTATTTCCTCAAAGGCAGGAGGTTCATCAGCCAACCAACATAAATTCAGAGCATGCGATGTCTTCCTCGCCCACTGCAGCTCTCCTTTGCAAGGTTACCACTGCCTTCAGTGTTTCCAGATGGAACAGGCACTCACTAGGAACTTTCTCAAGTTTCAGAGAGCCAAGGGATCCAGAAGGGGAGATTTTTTAAAAAAGGAACATTTTTCTCCAGTGACTTGCAAAATTGCATTTATCATAAATGAAGCATGACACAAAGTAAGGCAGTGTTGCTCTCGTTCTATCAGGGCGGAAGCACAAGCAGAGCTGAGATATGGGAAGACCGTAACTGTCCTAATCAAGGGAGCCCTTGATTGGAGGCCCATGGGTGTGACTCCAGGTGACCCTCTGTAGCCACACTGGAACAGGTTGCCTGGCAACCTGTTGCCAGGAACCAACAGGGCGAATGCTGTGAATCTGAGCCTCCAAACACTGGCCGGGTTTGTGTAGTTCTCAGGGGCATAACCTACTCCAGCCCTGACCATCTTACAGAGGCCATGTCTCAGGTCAGTGTGAATAAGCTGCATAAGACACGTTTGGGTCTCTCCTCATCAGAAGAAATGTTACCTTAGCCTTTCCTTCCCTTCTGTGACCGACCAATTTCCTTCCTTCACCACTAGACTTTTAGGAAGACGTGTGCTGCTTTCACTGTCTACAGTGTCTCACCCCTCCTTTTCTCTTCATCCCATTGCAGTCTCGGTCCCGACCTTCCTCCTTGAATAGTCACTAAACTGCTCTTCCTGTGGTCATTCATGATGCCCTCAATGCCAGACTCCCTGTCCTATTTCAGTGCTCAGCCTGAGGGATATGCCTGCATATTTGGCATCGGACACAGTCTCCTCCTTGAAGTTTGCTTCTCCAAAGGCCCCTGGCTCCTCTCTCTTGATCCGCTTGTTAACTCCATCTCCTAATACTTCTCCTATTTCTCTCCCTACACTGGCCCCCCTTGGCTGGCTCCTCTTTTTCTTTCCACTCTGTAATCATTGGTGTCCTGGAGGATTCATTCCTTAGCCCTTCCTTCTCTTACCTCTTTCCTGTCCACCTCTCCCCTCCTTCCTTCCACCAAATCCAGAGTCATCATATCCACCCTACTTTGTTCTAGGCACTATTCTAGAGCTTCCCAGGAGGTGCTAGTGGTAAATAACCTGCCTGCCAATGCAAGAGAGGTAAGAGAGGCAGGTTTGAACCTGGGTCAGGAAGATCCCCTGGAGGAGGACATGGCAACCCACTCCAGTATTCTTGCCTGGAGAATCCATGGACAGAGGAGCCTGGTGGGCTACACTCCATGGCGTTGCAAAGAGTTGCGTACAACTGAAGTGACTTAGCACAGCACACACAGGCTAGTGCTGGAAATACAGAGATGAGTAACACCCAGTCTCTAACTGCACTGCATATGTTAGAATCTAGAGGCAGCAACACATGAGTAAATGTTAGTATACCACTGGGCAGGTTTGGACAGGGGCGTGGGGGGGGAGGGCAAGAGCCAATTCTACACGATGGGGAGGTACAGTACCCTCTGGAATACTTACAGTGCTGCATGTTTATTAGATGTGAAGGGCTGTCAGAGCTAAGTCATGGCTTTCCAGAGGAAAGGGTATGTGTGTGTGTGTATGTGTGTGTGGTATATGCACATGTGCCCAGAAGCATTGAGCAGCGGAGGAGCTGTGTGGAGAGAACCTGAACCCTTTCCAAGAAGGAGACCTTATCTTAGTGCTTCAGCTGTAAGTTACCAGGAGACTAGTTAGGGAATCTGGCTTTGCCCCAACCTGCAGATGAGTCATTAATTCTTCGTAGTCCTCCTTTGAACTTTATGTTCCGGCTACCAAATTATTTTTCTGTCTCCAAGGGTGATTTTAAAAACATTTAACAAAGACATCAACACAGGTCAGTCAGAATAAATGATCGAACGTGATTCTGGAGGTCTCTTTCTGTGCCATAAGGTAAATCCTTTAGTTCCTGATTATAGAGATGTGTGTGAGTGTCTGCATGTGTGTACATGTATGATGGGGGTGTCTGAGGGAGGGGCTGGGGCAGTTGATACAGAGAGGAGGAAATATTTGGGAGTTTTGGGACAGTGCAGTTTCCCAATGATATGAAAGTACTTCAATATTTTAACACCCCGAATACAGGGACATTACTGACTTCCTACTGAGACTGCAAATTCTCTGAGGACAGGCTACATCTTAATGATTTCTGTGACCCTAGCTCTGAGTGTAGCACTCTGCTCACAGTGAGTGATAAATGCTTACTGACTAGACAGAGGGGAATTAATGATTTAGTTTAGTAGGGCTTCCCTAGTGGCTCAGATGGTAAAGAATCTGCCTGCAAAGCAGGGGACCCGGGTTTGATCCCTGGATCGGGAAGAACCCCTGGAGAAGGGAAAAGCTACCCACTCCAGTATTCTTGCCTGGAGAATTCCGTCAATAGAGGAGTCTGGCGGGCTACAGTCCATGGGGTTGCAAAGAGTTGGACTAGCACTTTCACTTTCAGTGGTTTAGTAAAATTTGGTGAACGAATCATACAGACCAGGTTTTGCCATGACAACAAACAGCCTCCAAATCATAGTGGCTTATTACATAAAGGTTCATTTCTTGTGTATATGACTTGTCTGTTGCAGGTCTCTGGGGCTCCTGCTCCATGTCTTCTCCCTCTGGGACCAGGTTCCTGGGAAATGGGGGTCCCTCAACAGAGGGAAAAAGAAGAAAGTGACAAATTGTGTCCTGACTCGCTTTCTTAATGAATGAATTTATGTGTTTATTTCTGGCTGCACTGGGTCTTCTTTGCTGTGTGTGGGCTTTCTCTAGCTGTAATGAGTAGGGGGCTACTCTCCCCTGTGGTGCACGGGCTTCTCATTGCAGTGGTTTCTCTTGTTGCAGAGCATGGGCTCTAGGGCGCAGGCTCAGTAGTTGTGACACACCCGCTTAATTGCTCTGTGGCATGTGGGATATTCCTGGACCAGGGGTCAAACCCTTGTCCCTAGTATTGTCGGGTGGATTCTCAACCACTGGACCACTGGGAAATCCCTGCTCTGAGTCTTAAAGCTCAAGCCAGAAGCTTATGACATGTCACTAACTGCTTGCATTTTGTTGACCAAAGCAAGTCTCATTTGATGACAATCATTATATTTAAAATGAAAGACAAGTTCATAGGTGTAACACAGTTGCTAATTCTAGACCCCAAGATGTGTCAGGGAAACAAAAGGAGATAAACTAGAGTCCCTGCTCTGGAGAGGATCACACTCTGGTAGGAAAAATAGGTATGTAAACTGACATAATACAGGAGGAGCAGGCTTTAATAGTCTGGGAAGAGAAGCCTTCTGTAAACTCCATGAGTGGTTTAAGTTCCCTGCCAGCCTGTGCATGTCTGTATCCAATGAGTATTTTTATAGTCACAGTTATCAAGCTTTGCTGGGATTATTTGTTATGCTCTGTATCTCCTCCCACCCTCCCATTGGAGAGCAAAGATGTTAAGACAAACACACAATTCTGTTAGGAAGGAATTAGCCTCACTCGTCTGTCTCCTCAGGGTTAGGCTCTTTGTTGTTTTGTTCTGTCACTAAGTTGTGTCTGACTTTTTGTGACCCCATGGACTGCAACATGCCAGGCTTCCCTGTCCTTCAATATCTCCTGGAGTTTGCTCAAATTCACGTCCATTGAGTCAGTGATGCCATTCAACCATCTCATCCTCTGTCACCCCCTTCTCCTCCTGCCCTCAATCTTTCTCAGCATCAGGGTCTTTTCCAGTAAGTTAGCTTTTCACATCTGGTGGCCAAAGTATTGGAGCTTCAGCTTCAGCATCAGTCCTTCCAATGAATAATCAGGGTTGAGTTCCTTTAGGATTGACTGGTTTGATCTCCTTGCTGTCCAGGGGACTCTCAAGAGTCTTCTCTAGCACCACAGTTCAGAAGTATCAATTCTTCTGTGCACAACTTTCTATATGGTCCAACTCTCACATCTGTACATGACTACTGGCAAAATCATAGCTTTGGCACAAAATAAATGAATGAGGGGATGAATGAATGAATGAAATAAGACTCTTATTGGCTTCTCAAGTCTGGTCTTACTCAGGAGCCTTATCATCATCTTTAGCTCCAGGGTACACTTGCTGTAGTTGGACACCTATTTCATTGACTACTGTTCCACTTTTCCTCTGCTTCTCTTCCTAGCACGTGGCTCCTGGCAAATGGTGATATGGTAACCCATGTTATATCAGCCTTCGTCTGTGTTGCAGGGTTTCTCCACCTCCCATGTTGTCTTGCCTTCTCTCAACTGAGGCGATTCACACTGTGGAGTTTATTCTAAGAAGCGCATGGCAGCTGTAAAATCTGTGTAGCTTTTGTTGTTGTTGTTTGTACTGGATTGAATAGTGTCTCCCCCAAATTCATATCCACCCAGAAATTCAGAATGTGACCCTTAGGAAATATATCCTTTAAAGATGTCATAAATTAAAATGAGGTCATACTGAATTAGAGTGGGCCCTAATCCATGAACTTGTGTCCTGAGAAGAAGAAGAAACAGAGACACGGAGACACACAGAAGGAGAAGGCCGTGTGACATTGGCAGAGACTGGAGTGACACGTCTGTGTGCCAAGGAGGGCTGTGATTGTCTGCAACCCCCAGGAGCTAGGGAGAGGCAAGGAAATATCCTCCCTTTGAGCTGTCATGGACAGCATGGCTCTGCCGACTCGATTTTGGTCTTCTGTTTCCCGAAGTGTGAGAGAGTAAATTGCCGCTGTTTTAAGTCAGGCAGGTTGCAGTGATTTGTTAAGGCTGTGCTGTCGGTACTAGTAAATGACAAGGGTGCTTCTCCTCCTTGTGTTTCTTCACACTTCTGCACCTGCTCAGGTGTTCCAGCCTCCTTTGCTCAGGAAAAGAGGAGGGAAGCACACTGTTTTGCAGTAGTCTTCCATCCAAATGTCCATCCCCTGCTGGCTGTGCTTGTCCAGGGTGGCTGTCTCTGTTGTGCTTAGGGCACTTCAGGTCAGGCTGAAGCCAATAAAGAGACAATAAAGAAGTCTGCTTAGGTCTCTAGTGGTGAGGCCAGGGGAATGAAGGGTCAAGGGGGAATTCTCTCTTCCAGCCCTGCTCTCTGGAGCCTGTGTAGGTGGTCAGTGAAATGGTCACGAATATAATAAATGATCTTCTCGAACAAGTCTGGTCATTCTCGTAGCTCACCTCTCCTCTCTGCTCTCCATCATGCCCACTCTACTCCCAGCTACCACAGTTCCTCAACTACAGAACTGGATCACTCTTCTAATAATGGCACTAGCTCCCATTTATTCAGAAGTATTGTGTGCCATGCAATCTATTTAATGATTTACATAACTTCTTTAATCTTCACAACAGCCTTATGAAGTAGGTGATATTGCCCTCACTTTACAGATGAGGAAAACAAAATCTGGAGAAGTTAAATAGCTTGCCCAGGATCACACAGGCAGCAAGTTGCAGAGGTAAGATTAGAACTTAGATGGTGGAATTCCAAAGCCTGTGCTCTTAAGCACCACTTGTAACAAAAAGAGCAGCATTCAGTCCAATTCAACACACATTCCATGGAGTTACCATAAACATTTTCCAAAGTATGGCTATTTTTGAACTACAAAAGGGCAATTTCATATGGTTCAAAAACTAATATATGCCAAGCACACTGGACTAGGTGCCGTGTGTAATCAGTGCAAGGTGCCTGGGATGTGTAATTAATTTTTTTCCCCCTTAGGCACCATGCATAGCATCCTTACACATTAGGTATCATATGATGAGAATTAGTTCTGGAGTAAGACAGACTTTGATGTGAATCTAGGCCCTGCCAGTTGCTGACCATGTGCTTTTATGTACAAATTATTTATTTTCTTTGAATGTCATTTAAACTTCCATCCCTTATCCGTAAGAGAGAGGATATGGGTGCATGCTTAGTTGCCTCAGTTATGTCCAGCTCTTTGCAACTCCATGGACTGTAGACCGCCAGGCTCCTCTGTCCATGAGAGTTCCCAGGCATGAATACTGGAGAACATTGCCATTTCCTTTTCCAGGGGATCTTCCCAACACTGGGTTTGAACCTGCATCTCTTGTGTCTCCTGCATTGGCAGGGGGCTTCTTTACCACTGAGCCACCTGGAAAGCCTGAGAATTGAAGACCTTTTCCTAATTAGCTGTGTAACCTTGAGTAATTCACTTACTTCTTCAGGCTACAACTCCCTCTCCTGGGAGAAGGCATTTAACTAGATGATCTCTAGGGCTTTAGCAGTTCTAACATTGACTCTGAACATATAGTCAAGGTTTTGTCTGCCACAGTTAGGCAAATATTCACAGAGGATTTTGGAGAACTGCTAATTATGCCCAAGGAAAAAATTGAGAAAAGTTGTTCCTTAGCAAATGTTTAGCTCTGGGCTTGTAAATCATAAGTTTCTTTTTCATTGCTGAGTTTGTGTCTAATAGAAGCCTTACCTGCTCTAGGGGACTTATATCCAATGTTCGTTAGGTGCCTCATTTATAAAAAAATGATTTGCAGGCGAGGAACAAATGCTTCCTTTTCAGGAGCAGATGTTGTGGGATGAGGCAAAACATGCTGCCTAACGCCTTGTCATCCAAATTCACAGACATCTCTGGTACTCTGGGCAGCTCTGACACCATTCTAGGGAGGGAACTAAGAGGACACATCTTCTCAATAAATTAGTCTGTTTATTCAGTTTCTGGTTCTGCAGAATAGAGCTTTGGCCGAATCACAGAGAGGCATCAGCAGGGAGGGAAAAAAAATCACCTTATTTTCCGCTTTAGCCAATAGCATTTTCCTGTTCAGACTCTGCAAAATGGACATGATTCGCTTTGCAGGCTCTTCCAGCTGTTACACTTCTCTCTGGCCTTCTGATTTCATGTGCTCCTGGTTCAGTCAGACTGCTTTACTTCTGTTTTTTTCCCCCGCCAATCATTTTTCTTTAATTTCTCCTTGCTCTTTACCGCAGTGATATCCAGTAAGCTTTTCCCTTTTCTTCCATGTCCTCCCACCTTGTAGTATCTCTATCACCTTCTCCTCCTTTCTTTTTCTCCTGCTGTGTTCCAAAAGGCTTCTTTGAGTTTTGAAGATTGATGTCCCTAAAATCAAATGAGAATTTTGGGAGTCATGATCATCTGAGGTAATCACACATAAGGATTTTACCAGCTAATATTTGCTGTTCCAAGAGAATTTTGCAGCTATGGTCATTCTCTGTTTTCCTTATAGTATTATACAGTCTGACTTTTAACTCTATAAACATGTTGGGTAAAAGTGGAATTTGGGAAGAAGGGCAAATTCTAGGGCATAACTGAGGTAGAGCAGTGGAGACCACTCGAGCCTGTGAATGTCGTTTGTTTGTTGTTGTTTACTCTCTAAGTCATGTCTGAGTCTTGCCACCCCATGGACTGCAGCACGCCAGGCTTCCCTGTCCTTCACTATCTCCTGGAGTTTGCTCAGGCTGATGTCCATTGAGTTGATGATGCCATCCGACCATCGCATCCTCTTGTCGCCTGCCTTCTCCTCCTGCCCTCAATCTTTCTCAGCATAGGATCTTTTCCAATGAGTTGGCTCTTCGCATCAGGTGGTCAAAGTAATGGAGCCTCAGCATTAGACTTTCCAATGTCAGGGTTAATTTCCTTTAGGATTGATGGTTTGAGCTCCTTGCAGTCCAAGGGACTCTGAAGAGTCTTCTCCAGCACCACAATTTGAAAACATCTGTTCTTCGGTGCTCAACTTTCTTTGTGGTCCAACTCTCACATCCATACATGACTACCAGAAAAACCATAGTTTTGACTATGTGGACCTTTGTCAGTGAAGTGATGTCTCTGCTTTTTATTTTTATTTTTTTTGTTTTTTTATATTCGAGTTTATTCTTCATTTAACTTTTTTTTTTATTACCTCACAACATTTCAGTGGGTTTTGTCATACATTGATATGAATCAGCCATAGATTTACACGTATTCCCCATCCCGATCCCCCCTCCCACCTCCCTCTCCACCCGATTCCTCTGGGTCTTCCCAGTGCACCAGGCCCGAGCACTTGTCTCATGCATCCCACCTGGGCTGGTGATCTGTTTCACCTTAGATAGTATACATGCTGTTCTTTTGAAACATCCCACCCTCACCTTCTCCCACAGAGTTCAAAAGTCTGTTCTGTACATCTGTGTCTCTTTTTCTGTTTTGCATATAGGGTTATCGTTACCATCTTTCTAAATTCTATATATATGTGTTAGTATGCTGTAATGTTCTTTATCTTTCTGGCTTACTTCACTCTGTATAATGGGCACCAGTTTCATCCATCTCATTAGGACTGATTCAAATGAATTCTTTTTAACGGCTGAGTAATATTCCATGGTGTATAAATACGCTGTCTAGGTTTGTCATTGCTTGCCTTCCAAGGAGCAAGCATACTTAATTTTGTGGCTGCAGTCACTGTCATTTGTTTACTACACATTTTACCAACCTCCATTGAAGAGACATGTGAAATTTTAAAGCACTGAGCTAAGGACTATAAAGGGAGATAAATTACCTTATGCACAAAGGTGTCATATTTGGAGCTTTTATAGAGGAGGAGCAGGCAGGAGCAGTAAAAGGAAAAATCTCCACTTACAGCAAGACATGCCCAAGGAAATATCAAGATTAAAAGTTATGCTTCATCATAACTGATTCTAATCAGCTGAAGTAGACCCAAACACCAAACTTCTACTGGACCCATGTAAAGACTGGACATTAGAAATGAATTTGTGTGAACCCACCAGGGACAGACCTTTAGATTAATTTCCAGAGTGATTAATTTCCAGAATGCTGGTTTTCAAGCTTTAATCACTGTGAACTTCACTTTCTAGATTTATCTCTGACTTTGCCCCTCTCAACTCACTGTTCAGTGAATTTCTTACCTTGTGTGTGCTTCTTTTTGCCTGGCAAGTCAATAAACTGGGCTTTGTGGGTTTTATTTTATTATTTATAGTTCTGGTAGTCTTCATTTTATTATTTTCCAGAATATAGGCTGCAGGAAAGCCAACTAATGCTTAACATGTGGCAGCAGCACGTACAAAATTCTGAACAGCAAGAACAACTAAAAGAAAAACAACCAAAGCAAACAATAAACCAACAACAGCAGCAGTAGCATAATTACAGCAAATCTCACTCATTGGACAGGGCCTTGCTGGAAATGAGACCCACAGTAACTTCCCAGCTCGGGTAATTTCTAACCAGGCATTGGTTTCAACTAGACCATGCCAGTTTCATCTGTGAAACTGTTCAATATCTAGACCCGAGTATTGCTTCTGGGTGTTTGTGTGGCCTCTTTGGTTTCACATTCAAAGTTTCGCAGATGATAAGGAACAAAGCCCATCATTTTAACAAAAATTACTTGCCTGCTACTTTTTAATGACTCAGCAGATATTGCTGCAAGATTTGTTTGTTTGGTTGTACATCTTTGACTCTTGTGTACTGATACTTGTTTTTTCTCAAAAGAATCCAGAACCTGAGTTCATTTTGTTTTGCCATTTTCTTTAAGAAACTCTGGAGATTTCCAGTTGCAAGTGGTGATCTGCAGCACAACTTTCAAACTCTGAAAATTATTGGAGTCCTGTACATCATTCTTCATGAAAAGAAACAGCTGGCCTTTTCCCCATAAGTGTACTTTCCTCCTACATCAAGATGCTATTACGGTTTATTTTACACCTCATGGAATATTACTAATGTACTACATATTTGTGAAGGGAATTTATTGAAAATGTAGCAGAATCTATTGGATGTACTCCTTGCTGTAGCCTTAAAGTGTAGTTTAGTCGCTAAGTCATGTCCAACTCTTTGTGATCCCATGGGCTGTAGGTCACCAGGCTCCTCTGTCCATAAGATTTTCTAGGCAAGAATACTGGAGTGAGTTGACATTTCCTCCTCCAAGAGATCGTCCCCACCCAGAAATCAAACCTGGGTCTCGTGCATTGCAGGCAGATTCTTTACCAACCAAGCCACCAGGGAGGCCAATTGGTTTTCTACCTCTGGCTGTGCCTGTCTTTTAGAGGGTTTGGTCTGTGATATAAAGTATTACATAGTGCTTTGCTTGTCCTACATACTATGAGCACCCAATATCTTTTATGGCAACCTTCCTAGTTCCTCCCTTACTGTCATCTTTAAATATTAGTAAGTGTTTATATATGCCTACCACCCAGGGCTTTATCTTGGGCATGTACAAAATGTTTGAGTGCATTCCTTCTGAATTCTGGCCCTATTCCTCCCTCCCTTCCTTAAATATTTGTTAGCAGGCAGGAGAATGAATGTCAAAGGATCCTTGGATAATTCAGGACTCAAGTCAGAGCAAAGGCCCCACTCAAGAGTGAATACTAGTGGCATGTTTTCAGAATACAGAGAGCAGGACAGTGTAAGCAGAGTGGTAGGAGTAGGTCATAGGAAGGAGGGGAAATAATAGTGATTTCTCTTCCTTTTAGAGAAACTTTCCCATGAGACATGGTTTTTTGGAGGATCTGTTATCAAATTTAATTACCACCCCAAATTTTGTGGCTTAAGACAGAAATGATTTATTAGCTCTCAAAATTCTTAGGGTTGGAAATCTGGATGTTTCTCTTGCTTGTCTTGCAGTAAGAATTGAAATAGGGCCTGGAGAGTCTAGGATGGCCTCACTCACCATTAGGAGTTGATGCTGACTCTATGCTAGAATTCTATACTGGCTCTATTCTCTTTCACATGACCTCTTGTCCTCCACTAGATTAGAGGGGGCTTGTTCACAGAACAGTGGTCTCAAGATCCTAAGGCCTAGGCTCTGTAATTTGTACAATGTCACTTTCTACTGGTTCAAGCAGGTCCAGATTCAAGGCATGGAAAAATAGATTCCATCTTTTAATGGGAAGACCAAAGGGATATAGACCCAGGGAGACACGATTTACTGGGAACCTTTATTAAAACAACCTACCACAGCAGAAGTGGGTCAAAAGAGTGGGGATGAGGGTGGGACTGGGAAGTAGGAGGAGGACAAATTAAGACTTAAAGATGAAGGGTTCCTCTGGTGGCTCAGTGATAGAGAATCCACCTGCCAGTGCAGGAGACATGGGTTCATTCACCTGCCTGGGAAGATCCCACATGCTGCAGAGCAACTAAGCCCATGTATCACAACTGTTGAGTCTGTGCTCCAGAGCCTGGGAACTGCAGCTACCGAGCCTGCGTCCTGTAACTGCAGTAGCCTGTGTGCCCTAGAATCCATGCTCTGCAACAAGAGAAGCCATTTCAATGAGAAGCTCTTGCATGGCAAGTAGAGAGTAGCTCTGGCTCCCCACAACTGGAGAAAAGCCCTCACAGCAACAAAGATACTGAATAGCCAGGGGGTGAAAACAGTTAAGACTTGAAGATGAAGTCTTCCTTGGAATCTTTATTCTTGTCTTCAGTTATGGAATTCTGTGTGTTAGCAAAGGGTAAATTGTCCCCAGTTGTTTGTTTCTGAGGATATAGACTCAAAGGCATGTATTAGTGAAGGAAAACATGATAGACGCCTGGAATTTTATGAAAATTTGGCATTTAGGGGATAATATATATATATATATATATATATATATATATATATATATGCAGAAACAATTAGAATGTCAAAGATATGGGGGGAAACACAAGATTTTATCAAGCAGTTATATGCACATTCCAGGTTATACATACATACTCAAACACATGAAATGCTTTCTGTTGTCAGATAACTTTAATTTTATGGTTGGAAGTTTTAAAGATGGTTTTCTTTTCTATAACCCTGTGATTAGGCTTTCACCAAGCTATGGGTGTGTGCTTTAACTGGGAGCCATGTGGGTTCTTTAAGTCAAGTCTCTTAGAGTCTTACGAATTTCTTATATATAATCAGGAAACATGCAAATCTTTATAAAAGGAATTGAACTTCAAAGCCATTTTTAGCTGATTTTTTTTTAAGAAGTTGAATATTAGAAGTAATTCTTGTAGTACAATTTTTATCCTTTTCATCAGTCTTCAACATTCCCTTTTTACGATTTGCTCTGAAACTAATTTCCATAGTCTTTCTGAATAGTTCCTCTTTTAGTAGATACTGTTATCTTTCTGCTGGAGCCATAGGAACACTGAAGAGGCTGTTGGACTCAAAGACTGGCTTCAGTTTACCTTTTCACATACTGTGTGTCTATTTTCTTTATCTACATGCAAAGTGGGAGAATGTAAAATAAAGCATGGAAATAAGATGCCACAGAGATCATAGTTGTGTCTTCATTTGTTGCTAGTTTACCCTGAGTTTTGTTTTTGTGTTACTTCCTCATCTTTCTCTTCTCTTAACTTCTTGAGCTGGAATCAGCATGGCCTACAAGAAATATAGGCAGCTTAGTCTTTCCTTCCATTGTAGTCAACAGTCACATCCTTATAAATTGCTGTAGCTTTAGGTTTCTATAGAAAATTTCCTGGTACACCTACAATAATTTTTAAATTAAAATTTAAAAATTTAAGTTTTTATTGAAGTGTGTTTGAGACCAACAACATTTTTTGACAGTTCGAAAACTAATCTTCAAGATTTGCATAGTGACTTACACCACATTTATCATATAAACACCATTTTTATTTCTTGAACCAAGACAGCTCAGATAAACAAACACATGAAGAACAAGAAAATAAAAATCACTTGCTTAGAGATTATCACTCTTAACTATGTCCCAAGCTGAGTTATCCTTTTGAGAAGTATTCTTTGTTGTTGTTGTTCAGTTGCTAAATTGTGTCCAACTCTTTGTGTGTGATAGCATATTAAAAAGCAGAGACATTACTTTGCCAACAAAGGTCCATCTGGTCAAGGCTATGGTTTTCCCAGTGGTCATGTATGGATGTGAGAGTTGGACTATGAAGAAAGCTGAGTGCCGAAAAATTGATGCTTTTGAACTGTGGTGTTGGAGAAGACTCTTGAGAGTCCCTTGGACTGCAAGGAGATCCAACCAGTCCATCCTAAAGGAGATCAGTCCTGAGTGTTCATTGGAAGGACTGATGCTGAAGCTGAAACTCTAATACTTTGGCCACCTCATGTGAAGAGTTGACTCATTGGAAAAGACCCTGATGCTGGGAGGTATTGGGGGCAGGAGGAGAAGGGGATGACAGAGGATGAGATGGCTGGATGGCATCACCGACTCGATGGGCATGAGTTTGAACAAACTCTGGGAGTTTGTGATGGACAGGGAGGCCTGGCGTGCTGCGATTCATGGGGTTGCAAAGAGTCGGACACGACTGAGCGACTGAACTGAACTGAACTTTGTGACCCCAAGGACTGCAGCTCACCAGGCTCCTCTGTCCTTCACTGTCTTTTGGAGTTTGCTCAGATTCATGTCCATTGAATCAGTGATGCCATCTAACCATCTCATCCTCTGCTGTCCTCTTCTCCTTTTGCCATAAATCTTTCCCAGCATCAGGGTCTTTTCCAATGAGTAGGCTCTTCTCATCAGGTAGCCAAAGTGTTAGAGAAGTATTCTAGTATGGTTCTAGATTAGCCTACCTGATCCTTTTCCCCTTACAGTCTCTTCAAATTACTCAGACATTTGCCCTCTTCACCTCTTAACCAAAGGCAGCAGTGGCTGTTCATCTCAAGTTGTCCTCTTGTTCTGCATTGGCAAGGTATTTCTCTCCAGCTCCCTCTGTGTGGGTGTGGAGGATGCTTCTCATCTCCCACTTTTCCAGAGGGAGTCTTGGGTGTAGTCACCCTCAGCTGAATCTCAGTAAGAGAGTACAAGATCAAAAGCCCGAATTGGCCCAATACTGAAATACTGAAGTTGCTTGAGAGTGAAATTATTACTGGATGCCACATCTGGTCTTTGAGTCCCAAGGCCACAAGCAGAATGTTACAGCCTCAGAAGCCTAACAATTTCAGCATTTCATGTAGCAGCTTAAGTTTTCCACAGCCTGAACTCAGTTAATCTCCAGTCCACTGGGGAGGTCACCATGGAAATGCCACAAGTTTCTGCAGTGGATACAACATCCTACCAGTGCTGGAGATGTAAGAGACGCAAGTTCAATCCCTAGGTCGGGAAGGTTCCTTGCAGAGGAGGGCATGGCAGCCCACTGCAGTTCTCTTGCCTGGAGAATCCCGTGGACAGAGGAGACTGGTGAGCTGCTGTCTTAAGTGTTGCAAAGAGTTGGACTTGACTGAAGTAACTTCGCGCACACGCTCGCACCCTGTACCTGGGGTCAACTTCCACAAGCTGTGTCTGTGGGATTAGGAATGAAGGCTGGGGGCTGGTAGCAGTTCTGGCCTCTTATCCTGAGCCTCTCTTGAGGGGCCCCACAGTCCGGAGCCTGGGAAGTCAGCCTAGCATGTCCTGTCTGCAATACTCTTCAGCCCAGTGTATGCAGAGGAAAAACTCTGGAAAGGAGAAAGGCAGCCCTACCTTTTCAGGGGAGTTAGGAAATCTCACCAAGGCTCTGTCTCACAGAAAAAACAATCTCAAAATACAAGGGTGCTTGATAGTTTTTAGTTCTGATTTCTTTCTCAGTCATTAGAAATCAAGCTTTAAAAATAAGACCCTATCCACCATGTTTTAATAGTTATCACTGGGGCTTAAAGTGATTAATAACAGAAGGCTTTTGTTTAAATATTAAACATTAATGGTTTTGTTCTGCTCTTGAGAACTGGAGGCAGACAGTTGGAAATGGGTTCACAACAGGCTCTGCCCCTGGGGTCTGGGTTGATGACAAAGGTGACCCTTGAGAGATGGTGCCTGTAATCAGAGGACCCTTCCAGCCCACCGTGGTCCTGGGCAGCACCTTCACCTGGGAAGCATGTGACTTCACAAAAGCCTTTTGCAAGTTTTGTTTCCCAAATGACTGATGAGTCTATTGGAGAGGAATTTTATTGTCACTTGCTTCTTTTGTATGATGTCACATGACTACACTGAGGCTCAAAAAGCCAAATCCCTTATCTTAATAAGAATAGCTATCAACTGGCACTGAGCTGACATTTTATATGCATTATTCTATTTGAAGTTGATAGTACCCCAAGGGGTATGTAATGTGAGTATTAGAAATGTTGGATAACTTTCCAAGTACACCCAGCTTGTAAGAAAGATTTGGAAACCATCCTTGGGTGCATGCTAACTCTCTTCAGTAATGTCCGGCTCTTTGCAACCCTATGGACTGTAGCCGGCCAGACTCCTCTATCCATCAGATTCTCCAGGCAAAAATACTGGAGTGGGTTGCCATGCCCTTTTCCAGGGAATCTTCCTGATCCAGGGATCAAACCCACGTCTCTTGCATCTCCTGCATTGGCAGGCAGGTTCTTTACCACTAGCGCCACCTGGGAAGCCCCAGAAACAATCCTTATCTGATTCCGAGTAACAGTCTTTTGCTTGCCGTAGCGCACCTAACTTAATACTATTAAATATCTAGTGCAGCTCTCTTGAGACATGACTGCCTCCCAGACCTTAGACCATCTTCCTTTCGTTTTTGAGTGAGCTGCGTGTCAGGATGACTTCAGAGCATGGAAGTAGAGGCACTGGCACTTGCCTTTACTGAGTGCTGGACACTGTACTTTGTGACACGAAACCATTGAAGCCTCACAACAACCCATCAGGTATCCCTGCGCTCAACACCTGAGTCACGGAGATGGTCAGGTAACCAGCACGCAGGGGAGCAAGGACCAGGTGGCTGGCACCAGAGTAGCCTGTGCTGTTACTCATAGGTGTAGGGCCACCTGGACTAAAATGGGGAGCAGGGAGATTTCAGAGCAGGATGAGAGCCGGTGGCTATCAAGAGTTCTGCTTGACATGTTATATTTGAGGTGGAGTGTTAGGTGTCTGAGTGGAGCTATCAAGAGGGCATTTGGGTATTAATGCAGCAAACAGGTGGTATGTAAAGCCCTAGGTAAGATGAACTCACCTCTAGAAAATGTACAGGTGAGAGGAGAGGCCCATGGCCCCTTCCACATCCCAAGGGTGGGCAGAAGAGGCAGGGTTGGCAAAGGACCCAAGGACCCCTCTCTTTCTCTTACACCTCACATCCCACCCCTCAGTGGGACCTGTGGATCCCTGCCACCCCATTCTGTGCCCTAGAATAAGCCAACAGCATGGCTCACTCCTACAGTCTAGAGTCCCTGCTGACAGGATGCTCTGGTTGCCCCACCCTCCTCAGTAAGGCCTGGCCACTCCAGCCTTCTTGTTTTGGGTGCAGGCAGGCTCCCCTCAGGGCCTCTGCACGGCTCTTCCCCTGCAGGCAGTGCACTTCCCTAGATGGTCTCCAGGCCCATCCACTGCTTTGTCCACTTCTTGCTCAAATGCCACCTCCTCATAGGGGTCTTTCCTGACCATCTCATCCAAAAGCGTGCATTCCCCACCCCACTTCCCCTATGACCTGCTGTAGTTTCCTTCGTAGCCCTCTTTACTGCCTACATTGTATTACATGCTCACTGACAACCTCTTCTCCGTGATGGTCAATTCCGTGACACTCTATTGATTCTGTGCTGTGTTCCCAATGCCCAAAAGAGTGCCTGGCCCCATGGGAAACACAACAAATATCTGTGAATGAATGAATGATTGAAAAAAAAAATTAAGCCGTGGTTGAGGAACACAAGGAGAAATGTGCTGTCACTGAAGGAACTGGAGAACAAGAAGCAGAATGTCCATCCATATCTGATGGTGATGATGGTCAAAGGGATGCAGTACTGACCTTGGGTTTGGGCGCTGGTGTTCCTCCCATTTCACTTTTATTGGTGTGACAGAGACTCCTCTGCAAGGATGGTCATTGTAGCCTTGAGAGTAACAGCAAAACATTGACACAAATGAGGATGGATAGGCATCATTAACTTAATGGTTGAATATATTTTTTTTTCATTTTTTCTTCCAGGTTTATTGAGAGATAATTGACATATGGCATTGTGTGAGTTTAGGGTATACAGCATAATGATTTTATTTACATATATCATGGAGTGATTATCACAACAAGTTTAGTGAACATCCATCATCTCATGTAGGTACAAATTTAAAGAAATAGAAAAATATTTTTTTCTTGTGATGAGAACACTTAGGATTTACTCTTTTAGTAGCTTTCATATGTAACTTACAGCTGTTAGTTATATTTATCATGTTGTACATCACATCCCTAGTACTTTTTATCTTACGAAGTTGAATATATTATGACATTCTTACTATGGAATATTATGCAGCCATCCAAAAAGAGGGAAATGAAAGTGAAAGTTGCTCAGTCATGTCCAGCTCTTTACGACTCTGTGGACCCTATAGTCTATGGGATTTTCCAGGTCAGAATACTGGAGTGGGTAGCTGTTCCCTTCTCCAGGGGATCTTCCCAACCCAGGGATCGAACCCAGGTCTCCCACATTGCAGGTGGATTCTTTACCAGCTGAGCCACCAGGGAAGCATAAAAGAGGGAGCTCTGTAGCATTTTCTGAAGATGTCCAGATACATAAAATGAAGAAAGTAGTTGGAATTCAGTTTGTAGTATGAAAAACTAGTTGTTAGAAAAGATATATATCTAGTAAGAAAAAAATGGGGATGGATAAACAACAGATTATTTCAGAAATTTTCTCTGTGGGGTTTGATACCTGGGGAGATTTTCACTTCTTATTTTATATAACTGTTTTTTAAGTGGTAGGATTATGGGAATTTTTTTTTTCTCTTTGCAATTTGCACATATTTTCCCAGGTAATTTTAAAGAAAAGAAATCCATAGGCTGGTTTTATATCTATTTAAATAAATAGATGAAAAAGAAGTGGAGGGTAAAGGTTGGAGACTCTGGGCCAGACAAGAGCCAGACGTCCCAGAAAGAGAGCTCCAGACACGAGTAGAAAGCTTTCTGCCCATTTGCCCCTGCTCTGAATACTTGAGAGGCCTCATACAGCTGGGCTGCTGGACAGCAGTTGTCATGAGGTGTACTGGTGTTGAGCTGGTTACCCTGCCTCTCCCGTAGGGAGAACTCTGTGATATGTGCCAGTCAAGAGGCCTATGGAGAGTTCGCCTAGCTTATGTTGAAACTTTGTCACTGGCACCGTCACCTATTTTACTTAAACTTTTTTTTTTTCCTCCCCAAGACACCTAGAGTCTGTGAAGTGCACTCTGGTGAGAACAGGGCATGCAGATCCAGTTCTCCCTTCTTCACGGTGTATCGTACATCCGGCTTGCTTTGACCACTGAGCAGAGGGAGGTACTTGGCTTGCTTCCTAGAGACGTCAAAGCAGAGCAAAATCCACACTTTTTCAATAGGTAAGTGAGAGTCAAGGTCATCCTCTAAAACAGAGTTTCTTGGAAACTAGAAACTAGTAACTGACTCCATGGATTATATATATATGTATATTTTACAATTTTATTTATTTATTTATTTTTGGCTGCTGGGTCTCTGTTGCTGTGTGGGCCTCTCTCCAGCTGCAGTGAACTGGGGCTCCTCTCTGTTAGCAGTTGCGGTGCATGGGGTTCCCACTGCAGTGGCCTCTCCTGCTGTGGAGCACAGGCTCCAGGGCTCAGGCTCACTGGCTGTGGTTCGTGGGCTCTGCGGTTGTGGCGGATGGGCTTTGTTGCTCTGTGGCATGTGGGATCCTCCCGGACCAGAGATCAAACCCGTGTCCCCTGCATTGGCAGGTGGATTCCCTGCCACCAGGGAAGCCCCATTGATTATATTTTTAAAAAATTAAATTCTACTTCACTAATGGGAATTGATGAAGGATGTTGATGCTCTTCCATCTTCACTTTGTTCAGGAGTCTGGATGGAGGCCAGCTGTGTGTGTTAGAGACTCAGCAAGATCTCTATCTCTTTTGCAGTCAGACTTCTTCAGAGAGGAGCCCGTATTCTCATCCCTTCCTCACTTCTCCGTCTTCCTCAGCTCCCTGTATTATGACTCTTCCCCTGGCTTCTCACTGGTGTCTCCATCCGCTCCCTCTCCTTGGTCACCCACATGCCAGGAGACTGTCTCGTGTCTTCAGAGCCCAGCCGGGCCCTCCCTGTACAACACGCCCCAGGGCCCCAAGCTCTCACTCACCCTCTGCCTTCACCTCGGTTGTTCCCTTTGCCTGGCTCACTTTCCCCTCATTTCTCCACCTTTTGTGGCAAACTCCACAGTCTCTCCCTTGGAGAATCTTCACTGGCCACTTCCTCCCACCCCGAGGACACCGGGGTCTTCCCCAGGCTGTGTCCCCACAGCTGTGAGCAGACTGCAGGTACAGGGCTCCCTGTGCAGTGTTGTCGTGAGGCTCACATCCGCCTCTTTGTTAGACTGTGCGCTTCTTCATCCTTAGCTCCTAATACAGTCCTTGGGGCAGGGTAGGTGCCCTGCTCGTGTTGGCTGAATAAATGAATGAATGATTCCCACAGGAATATGAAAGGCAAGCCCCATGATTTTGCTGGGGATTCACTGTCCTGAGGATAATACTAAAGGGCCACATACACACAATTCCCCCATCCAGGTACCATCTTGACTCCCCTTCTTCCAAGTTCACACAGAAGGTGGCCCAGGAGTTTTAAATCCCATCCCCAATTCTGTTTCTGACTCACTTTAGCCCTTTAAATTACTCACTTCCTGTCTGTGATGGCATTTGCTCATTTGTAAAACAAGGTGACCTTTGACAAGTAACAACTGAGAGCTTAAAAAAGATTTCAGAGCACCATGAGCTACGTGAATGCTAGATGTTGTGATGAATCAGTGAAGTGAGTGAGTGAACTGCTAAGCTCCCCACTGCATTGCTAACTACCTTATTTGTCAAATTAAAAAGTACTAGAACCACCCCAAGGGGAGGAGAGTCTTGATAGTCACTCTTCCTTATGAGTAATTTCTTATGAGGAACAGCAAAAAGGACACGAAGCCAGGATTATGGATGAAGGGGAGTGGGGTGGGAGGGGCGCTGTCTCTCTTATTCTAATTCCCATTTTCGGTGTATTTAAGTGTATGCCTGTAAAGAGAAGGATGCACAAATTATTAGTGCCCGAAGGCGGTGCCTGTGAAGGGAGGAGAATTTATAAATGTTGCTGTGACATTTCCTTCCGAGGGGTGCTGAGTGGATCCAAGGTCGTTGTGGATGTTTACCCCTGATTTCCCCGGCGGGGAGAAGTGTCCACTCCAGCGTCATTTATCGGCATCTTTGCAATGCCCCAGGGTGGAGGAGGGCCTTCCCTCTCTCGTCCAGTCAGGCCGGGGTGAGCAGCGAGTGCTGCTGCATCATTGGCCTCCCTCATGAGTACCTTACAGATCAGAAATAATTAGCTGATTCATTCCAGGCCAGAGGAGTGAGGCAATGCCAAATGCCAATTAGCCTGGCATATAAGCATGTCGCTTCCCAGCAGTCAGGTCTAATGTTGAGACAAGCATTAAAAAATGACAGGCGGTCCGGGGAGGAAGGTTCCTTTTTTAGAATGTGATTGGCTTCAGGCCTAAAAGTGAGGACCTTGCTATGTTGGCTTTTCTCTTGTGCTTTCATAATAATATATGGCAGGTTGCCCGATATCATGGATTTGAGTTAAGCCTTTTACCTTTCTGGTTGTAGGGGGAAATTGTCGAGTAGGGGTGGGACACTCTTGTCCCTGTCCCCCTTAAAGATGAAGATGGTAGTCTTCTCCCTGTCACCCTGTTGGGTGTTCAGGGGTCCCCTTTGCACTTACAAATGTCCTGAGAGCCTTGGGGGTGGAGCCCATGCTAGTGGCAGGGCAGGGTGGACCAACAACTCATCCTGCAGGGCTTGGTGGGGGTGAGGGAAGAACAGTCCAGCGTGTAAAGACCAGATGGTCCACAGCTGCAGGTCTGGGGTCTGGACCATGTACAGTTCTCATTCAGGGAAAAGGTTTTCATTCTCTCCTGGGAAGGGCCAGGTGTTCCCTTCCAGTGTTGAAAAAGACCAAAAAGCTATAAAGCTGTATTCAGACATTTCTGAAAAGCTCAAATATTCATATGTAGCCAAATATATAAAATATGTATCCATAGTGTATAACCATTTACAATATGTGTATATGTGTGTGTTATATTTTGTTGTTGTTTAGCTGCTCAGTCATGTTGGACTCTTTTGTGACCCCATGGACAGTAGCCCGCCAGGCTTCTCTGTCCGTGGGATTTCTCAGGCAAGAATATTGGGGTGGGTAGCCATGCCCTCCCCTCCAGGGGATCCTCCCAACCTAGGGACTGAACCTGTGTCTCCTGCGTCTCCTGCATCAGCAGGCGGATTCTTTACCACTGAGCTGCCAGGGAAGTACACACACACTTACCGGTATTTATACATATTATACATATATTAATATATGTGTGTATATTCTCATATTCTCAAGATAATACCATATCTTGAGAAGCTCTTTCTCTAACCACAGTTTTCCTGGGCAGTATGGAAATCACCTTCTTAGTATCTGCTATCAAAGACTATCACATAGGAGAAAAGCAATTCTTTCCAGCTAATGGTAGCCTGCATGAAATTAAACTGGAATAGGCCACTTGAGATTTTTATTCAATTTCTACTTCTTTTTAAAAATTAATTTTTATTAGAGTATAGTTGCTTTACAGCATTGTGCTAGTTTCTGCTGTACATCAAAGTGAATCAACCGTCGGGCTTCCCCGGTGGCTCAACTGTGAAGAGGCCGCCTGCAACGCAGGAAACACAGGAGACTCAGGTTTGATCCCTGGGTCAGGAAGATCCCCAGAAGGAGGGCATGGCAACCCACTCCAGTATTCTTGCCTGGAGAATCCCATGGACAGAGGAGCCTGCTGGGCTATGGTCCATCGGGTCACAAAGGGTCCGACTCGACTGAAGCGATTGAGCACACATGCACCCATACATAGCTCCCCTCCTTTTGGGATTTCCCTCCCATTCAGGCCACCACAGAGCATTGAGTAGAGTTCCCTGTGCTATACACTAGGTTCTTACTGGTTATCTATTGTATATGTAGTAATCCCAGGGATGGGGGAGCCTGGTGGGCTGCCGTTGATGGGGTTGCACAGAGTCGGACATGACTGAAGCAACTTAGCAGCAGCAATAATGTATATATGTCAATTCCAATCTCCCAATTCAGCACCCCTCCCCTTACTCCCTTGGTATCCATAGGTTTGTTCTCTCCTTCGCTGTCTCTGTTTCTGCTTTGCAAATAAGATTGATTTATAGTTCATCTTGAAACTTGTATTATATTAATATCTTGGAAAAGCAAGAGCCTGGGTTTGGTCTTCTGGTTTGGTGCTGTGATTACACTTTGGGATGTGTCTACTGACATATGAAGTGGGTTGGGGGCTAATTAACTCCAAGAGACTACCACCCTCCTCTCATATCCAGTCCAGGCTAAATGTCTGTATGTTTGTACATTCCTCCTTTATGACTACACTTCAGAACACATTGCTGAGTCTTCCATCCCTCCCCTGACAAATATCATATGCTTAAACAACCACAACATACTGAAGCACTAGGGGAAGATCTCAGATCTTCAGAATGTTTAGGGACCTCTGTGATTGGTGACCTTAAAACACTGCCTGTTTACTTACTTTTTGCATTCTATAGGCACGATCCCAGAAGGCTGGTCCCCAAATGTAGTCTGTCCCCATATTTTAAAGGGCAACTCTTTGCTCTGACAAAATTATCAGCCTCTTAACTTCTTGGATATTCTATCTAAAATTATAATTGTTTCCTAATCTTCAAGTCTGAGCTTCTCATGTTAATATTTTACATAGCAAGTAAGATCCTTGGACATGGCTATCATATGCACAAGCACATTATACATTGAATAACTCTGTGAACAAATATGTTAGGAATTGCATATAATTATGCAATTATATCCTAGAGTCTATAGATAGTAACTGGTTATGAGATGGGCTGCAGAGCTCAGGAGAATTCCTTGTTGATTGAATATAGTGAATATATTTCTATATAAACTGTTTCTAAGTTCTTTTGACAGGTAAAGCGACAATTTTTAAGGTGAGACAGAGATGTACTCTTACTGACCTCCTTTAAATTTGTACTTTAATGACTTGAAAACACACACACACACACCAGGGATAGCAAATAGGTGTCATTCTTTTTATTATTTTTTTTGGCTTCACAGAGCAGCATTTAGATCTTAGTTCCCTGACCAGGGATTGAACCTGTGCCCCCTGCAATGGAAGCACAGTCTTAACCACTGGACTTCCAGGGAAGTCCCAGTAGGTGTCATTTAGGAATGCCAACTGATTGGTGGAGACCACTCTGAGTGCTGTATTTCAGAGACTTGTGAAGTGGTTAATGGAAAAGCATGATAGTTGATTACACATCCACTAAGGGCAAGGTGAGTGGCAGGGGCCGAGGGTAATTTTCTGTATAAGTATGAGAGCTCTTTTTGTGGGGAGAAGCTAACGTAGATGAAGAATCAGATATCACGTTGACTTGGTGTTGAATCTGTTGGTTGTATTTTTTATTTGTTTACTTTTATTTTTGGCTATGCTGGGTCTTTTTTTGCTGCACGGGCTTTTCTCTAGTTGTGAGTGGGGGCTACTCTCTAGTTGCAGTGCACAGGCTTTCCATTGAGGTGGCTTCTCTTGTTGCAGAGCACAGGCTGTAGGGTGCGTTGGCTCAGTAGTTGTGGCTTCTGGGCTTTAGAGCACAACCTCACTGGTTGTGGTGCGTGGGCTTAGTTGCTCTGTGTCATATGGGATCCTCCCAGATCAGGATTGAACCCATGTCCCCTGCACTGGCAGGCAGATTCTTAGCCACTAAGCCACCCCGGAAGCCCCTGTCAGGTGTATTTTTATTTCATCCGAGCTTGTTAAAACAACTGCAGCAGTCATTCAGAACATAGTAATAGCCACCTTAAAACATCAAAAGTTCAACTAGAAATTGCGTAGTGAGTGTAAAACAAGTGACTCAATTTAAGGCAGGAAATGGGAAAGAAAATTGGTAAGTTCATCATAAGCTAGTTATATATGAAACAATTAAGTTAAATTCATACGCTATCCTTAAACTCACATTTGCCATGTTTCATGATTCCTACTATTAACCAAAACATGTTTCACAAACCTTAACCTTCACAAACACAGAAACTATGCATTTTAATTGGGTAAAGATATGCTTTGTAGTAAAATAATTTTATACGAGGGCCCTTATCTCTTTGCTTTGGATAGCGGGGAAGAAATCTGTGATCTGCGAAGGAAAAGACAGAAGAGCCAAATATATATTCCTTGAGACCTTCGACTCAATCTGATTAGTTCGCAAATAGTTTCCTTTTAATTGTTTAGTTCACTAGGCCATAAATTCAGCTTCCTTATCAGCACAGAGCAAGGCATTTTCTAGCACAGCATCCAGAATAAACAAAAGCTCTCTAAGCCCAAGTGATTTGCTTCATAGTTTCCCTGTGAGAGAGACTCATAATTAAAGTTGACTCTCTTCTTAAATAGAAGCTCATGTTTCTGATTTCCTAGTTCCCCCCTTTCAAGAAGGGCTTGTATTGTTCTATTCCTCCATAGAAAAAGAAAACAAATAACAAGATGCTTTGGGGCAGTGATTCTAAATGCATTTAGAAATTGCATTTGGCTGCCGGTCACACAGACCTGACTATAGTGACTTAGGCAGATTAGATTATTTTCTTTGTCATTAAAGAAGGATGGACGTTGGCACGTGCACAGTGGCTCTGTGCACTGTCAGGGACCTGGGCTCCTCTTGACTCCTCTTCCATCTTTGGTTTGCAACTTTGCTCTCAAACTTGACTCATGGTGCAAGATACAAGGAGCTACAGCAGCCATTGTGTCTCCATTTCAGGAAGGAAGTAGGAGAAGAGGGTAATTGAGTGTTTTTCTAGAAACCTTCCAAGAAGTCATACTTAACAGATTACTGAATTCCAGATGACTCCTCACCTCACCCGTCTCCATGACCCTCGGCCATTGGATCAACTCTGCATTAGGCTGGACACAGCGTGCCAGCAACCTACCTCCTGCCTGCCCACAGTGGCTCTGGTCCCCAAGCTTCATCATTGCCACCCTGGCCCAAGGAACAGTGAGGCAGCCTGGCACCCATGCTTTTGTGACTGTGAGGGGGGAAGAGTTAGTCTTCCATGGATGAGGCTTGACTAGGGAAGTGAGAGCTGTCAGATCGACTGGTCTTAGAAGATCTTGGCTGCTGCTCTTGTGAAGTGACTCAGGAGACTGCAGAGCTGGGACAGGAGCCCATTTCCCCAAAGCACTCAGCCATGTGGAGGAGCCTGGTTACCTGATGAAACTCACCCTTTCTGAGCCTCAGTTCATCTGTAAACTTCACGGATTGGTTGTGATGAATAAATAATGCAATGGGCATGAGATGTCAACCACACAGTGAATGTGCTGTAAGTGGTCTTAAGAGTATTTTCCATTCCTGGACTTCAATTCTAGAACATGGATTGCTTCTGCCGTGGACGAGAGACAGTACAGAGGGAGGGGTGCAGCTGCAGCGCCGCTGCTCTTAGGGAAGGTGCTCGTTCTCTGTGTGGTGCTAAAGCTCGAGTCCTGGCTCCTCTGTCAGAGCTGCTATCAGCCATCTTCCTGCAAGGGTTCAGGGATATTTTACCACACCGGCGTTATAATTCTCTCTTTGTCAGCATTGCTACAACAGATGATACCTGGGCTGCAGAATTTAGACAGTAAATTAATGGAAGATTAGGCATGCAGACTCTGGGATCTCAATCACTATGACTGTGGGGCTCCATGAGCTGGCCTGGCAGATAAAGACCTTTCAGTTTCTGACTGCTTTCAGCATAGATCTTTGGGGACAGGCCTGCAGCTACCCAGTGACTACCCTGTTACCACCTCTGGCTTCTCCAGGTCAGGACACAGAGTGGTCTGGCTCGTGGAGGAGGGTTTTTAAGAGTCAGATAATCCAATCTGCAGGGCTTCCCTTGTAGCTTCCTCGGTAAAGAATCTGCCTGCAGTGTAGGAGAATAATGTTTTTACGATTTATCCATATGGATATGTTAGTAGTTTTTATTGCTAAATAGAATTTCATTTAACAGTTGATGGACTTTTGGGATATTTTCAGTTTCAGTTCAGTTCAGTTCATTCACTCAGTCATGTCCGACTCTTTGCCACCTCATGGACTGCAGCACACCAGGCGTCCCTGTCCATCACCAACTCCCAGAGTTTACTCAAACTCATGTCCATTGAGTCGGTAATGCCATCCAACAATCTCATCCTCTGTTGTTCCTTTCTCCTCCTGCCTTCAATCTTTCCCAGTGTCAGGGTCTTTTCCAGTGAGTCAGTTCTTCGCATCAGGTGGCCAAAGTATTAGAGTTTCAGCTTCAGCATCAGTCCTTCCAATGAATATTCAGGACTGATTGCTTTTAGGATGGACTGGTTGGATCTTCTTGCAGTCCAAGGGACTCTCAAGAGTCTTCTCCAACACTACAGTTCACAAGCATCAATTCTTCGGCACTCAGCTTTCTTTATAGTCCAACTCTTACATCCTTACATGACTACTGGAAAAACCATAGCCTTGGCTAGACAGACCTTTGTTGGCCAAATAATGTCTCTTTTTAATATGCTGTCACTTTTAATGAAGCTTTCTAATATGCTGTCTGGGTTGGTCATAACTTCTCTTCCAAGGAGTAAACGTCTTTTAATTTCATGGCTGCAATCACTATCTGCAGTGATTTTAGAGCCCCCCAAAATAAAATCTGTCACTGCTTCCACTGTTCCCCATCTATTTTCCATGAAGTGATGGGACCAGATGCCATGATCTTAGTTTTCTGAATGTTGAGTTTAAGCCAACTTTTCACTCTCCTCTTTCACTTTCATCAAGAGGCTCTTTAGTTCTTCTTAGCTTTCTGCCATAAGGGTGATGTCATCTGCATATCTGAGGTTATTGACATTTCTTCCAGCAATCTTGATTCCAGCTTGTGCTTCATCCAGCCCAGTGTTTCTCATGAAGAACTCTGCATATAAGTTAAATAATCTGGGTAACAACATACAGCCTTGACGTACTTCTTTCCCAATTTTGAAAAAAATTAGTTGTTCCATGTCTGGTTCTGTTGCTTCTTGATCTGCAAACAGGTATCTCTGGAGACAGATTAGGTGGTATGGTATTCCCATCTCTTTAAGAATTTTCCACCCTTTGTTATGATCCATACAGTCAAAGGCTTTAGCCTACTCAATGAAGCAGAAGTAGATATTTTTCTGAATTCCCTTACTTTCTCCATGATCTAACAAATGTTGGCAATTTGATCTCTGATTCCTCTGCCTCTTTAAAACCCAGCTTGTACATCTGGAAGTTCTGAGTTCATGTACTGCTGAAGCCTGGCTTGAAGGATTTTTAGTATAACCTAGCTAGCATGTGAAATGAGTGCAATTATACAGTAGTTTGAACATTCCTTGGCATTGCCCTTCTTTGGGATTGCAATGAAAACTGACCTTTTCCAGTCCTGTGGCCACTGTTGAATTTTCCAAATTTGCTGGCTTATTGAATACAGCACTTTATGTGCACATATGCTTTAATTTCTCTTGGGTGAATACCTAAGACTGGTGATACTAGGTCATATAGTATATTAAATTTGACTAAAATAAAATAAAAAAAGACCAACTGTCTTCCAAAGTGGCTGTACCATTTTGCATTTCCACCAACACATAAGATTTAGAGTTGATTTAACTTTTCACCAGTCCTCAATATTGTCATTTCTTTTCATTTTGGCTGTTCTAGTATGTGGATAGGGATATCTCGTTGTTTTAATTTTTTATTTCTCTGATAAATAGTGATGGCTGAATATCTTTTCATATACTCATTGGCCATTAGTATATATTCTTTTGTGAAATGCCCAATTTTTTTTGGCCCATCTAAAAACTGGATTCTTTGTCTTCTTGTTGTCCTGATATCATGGGTCTATTTCTGGACTCTCTATTCTTTTCCATTCGTCTATATGCCTGTGCTTATGCCAATGTGATACCTACTTAGGTTTATCACAAGTATAAGGTCAGATAGTGTAGGTCTTCTGTTTTTTCTTTTCTTTTCTTTTTTTTTTTTTCTTAAAGTATTTTGGTATTTTTAGGTCCTTTGTATTCCCAAATAAATTTTAGGACCAGTTTGTGATTTTCAACACAATGTCTGCTGGTAATTTGATTGAGATTGAATTGAGTGGATAGGTTAATTTGAGGAGAAATGGCATCTTAATGAGACTGAATCTTCCAATTCACAACGTGATATATTTAGCCATTTATTTAGGTCTTCTTTAATTTTTCTCAGTAATGTTTTATAGTTTGCAATATAAAGATACAGTGCAAGTTTGATTAAATGTATTCCTAAGTGTTGTATTTTATTTTATTTTTTTGATGTTTTGATGTCTAATGTTTGATGGGGCTTCCCAGGTCGCACTAATGGTAAAGAACCTGCCCACCAATGCAGGAGACTGAAGAGATGCAGGTTCAATCCCTGGGTCAGGAAGATCCCCTGGAGAAGGGCATGGCAACCCACTCCAGTATTCTTGCCTGGAGAATCCCATTGACATAGGAGCCTGGCGGGCTACAGCCCATGGAATTGCAAAGAGTTGGAAATAACTGAAGCAACTTAGCATGAATACATAGATTTTCCCCCTAAATTTCATTTTCTAGTTGTTTCTTGCTGGTATGTAGAAATGCAATTGATCTTTTCATGTTTACCTCAATCCATGTGAACTTACTAAATTCACTTGTTAGTTCTAGTAGCAGTTTTGCAGATTATTTGGGATTTTACATATACATGATATGATTATCTTAAAAATATAGATGATCTAATTTCTTTCCAAACCACATGCTTTTGTTTCCTTTTCTTGTCTACTGCATTGACTAGGACTTCCAGTAAGTCACTGAATAGAAGTAAAGGGAGCAGAAATGCTTTCCTTGTTACTGCTCTTAAGCAGAAAGCATTCAGTCCTTCATTGTTAAGAACAATGTCAGTTGTAGGACTTTCATAAATTCTCTTCACCAGTTTGAGAAAATTTCCTTCTATTTCTAGTTTGCTTAAAACTTTTATCGTGGATGTGTGTTTAATTTTGTCAAATAGATTACGTGCATCTGTTAAGATGATCATAAGGTTTTCCTACTTTACTGGATTAATATGGTGAATTATATTAATAATTTTCAGTTATTAACTAATGTTGCATCCCTAAAATAAAAATTACTTGATTTTAATGCATTATTCTTTATATATATTGCAGAATTCAGTTGCAATATATATATTTTAAAGCATTTAATATATATATTTTAAAGCATTTTTGTTTTTATATTCTTGAGTAATATTCTTTTCTTCTCCAAGCTAGGCTTCAACAGTACGTGAACTGTCAATTTCCAGATGTTCAAGCTGGATTTAGAAAAGGCAGAGGAACCAGAGGTCAAATTGCCAACATCTGCTGGATCATCAAAAAGCAAGAGAGTTCCAGAAAAACATCTATTTCTGTTTTATTGACTACACCAAAGCCTTTGACTGTGTGGATCACCACAAACTGTGGATAATTCTTAAAGAAATGGGAATACCAGACCACCTGACCTGCCTCCTGAGAAATCTGGAGGTATGCAGGTCAAGAAGTAACAGTTAGAACTGAACATGAAACAACAGACTGGTTCCAAATTGGAAAAGGAGTACCTCAAGGCTGTATATTGTCATCCTGCTTATTTAACTTATATGCAGAGTACATAATGAAAAATGCTGGGCTGGATGAAGCACAAGCTGGAATCAAGATTGCTGGTAGAAATGTCAATAACCTCAGATATGCAGATGACACCACCCTTATGGCAGAAAGCGAAGAAGAACTAAAGAGCCTCTTGATGAACCTGAAAGAAGAGAGTGAAAAAGTTGGCTTAAAACTCAACATTCATAAAACTAAGATCTTGGCATCCAATCCCATCACTTCATGGCAAACAGTTGGGGAAAAAGTAGAAGCAGTGACAGACTTTATTTTTGGGGCCTCTAAAATCACTTCAGGTGGTGACTGCAGCCATGAAATTAAAAGACGCTTACTCCTTGGAAGAGAAGTTAAGGACCAACCTAGACAGCATATTAAAAAGCAAAGACATTACTTTGCCAACAAAGGTCCATCTAGTCAAGGCTATGGTTTTTCCAGTAGTCATGTGTGGATGTAAGAGTTCGACTATAAAGAAATGCTGAAGAATTGATGCTTTTGAACTGTGGTGTTGAAGAAGACTCTTGAGAGTCCCTTGGACTGCAAGAAGAGTCCATCCTAAAGGCAATCAGTCCATCTTAAAGGCAATCAGTCCTGAATATTCATTGGAAGGACAGATGCTAAAGCTGAAACTCCAATACTTTGGCCACCTGATGTAAAGAACTGACTCACTGGAAAAGACCCTGACACTGGGAAAGATTGAAGGCGGGAGGAGAAGGGGACAACAGAGGATGAGATTGTTGGATGGCATCACCGACTCAATGGACATGAGTTTGAGTAAATTCCGGGAGTTGGTGATGGACAGGGACGCCTGGTGTGCTGCAGTCCATGGGGTGGCAAAGGGTCGAACATGACTGAGAGACTGATCTGAATTGAGTGTTTTTTGTAATAGTAATATAGGTTAATAAAATAAGTTGGGGAGTATGGTAAGCTAAATAAAATCCCCATGGACTATAGCCTGCCAGGATCCTCTGTCCATGGAATTCGCAAGGCAAGAATAATGGAATGGAATGAGTTCCATTCTCCAGGGGATCTTCCTAACCCAGGGATCAAACCTGGGTCTCCTGCATTGCAGGTGGATTCTTTACTATTTGAGCCACCAGGGAATCCCAAATAAAGTCCTCAAAGATGTGCTAATCCCCAGAATCTCTGATTGTCATCTTAAATATAAGTAGAATTTTTCTAATATGATTAAGTTGAGGTTATGGGGAAATTGTCTTGAAATGGGGAAATTGTCTTGAAATGGGAAAATTGTCTCAGATTATCAAGATGTCTGTAAATGCAGTCATTAAATGTCCTTACAAATAAGAGGCAGAGGGAGATTTCACACAGATGGAAAAGGAGAAGAGAAGGAGGCAGCGAGACCATAGAGGCATAGATTGGAGTAACAGGTCACATGCCAAGGAATGCTGATAGCTACTGGAAGCTGAAAGAGTCCAGGAAAGGGTTCTACATAGAGCCTCTGAGGGAAGCACAGTCCAACTGACACCTTGATTTTGGCCCAGTCATGCTATTTGGATTTCTGGCATCCAGAACAGTGAGGGAATAAATTTCTGTTGTTTTAAGCCAACAAATTTATGTTAAATTGATACACCAGCCTCAAGGCAATGAATAGAGGAAGTATTCCCTTCTATATATTCTGAAAGATTTTGTGTAGGATGGGTACTATTTCTTCTTTAAATGTTTATTAGAATTCACCTGTGAAGTTCTCCAGACATACAGTTTTTTAATGCAAAGAGTATAAATTATAATTTCAATTTTAAAGAATTAATATAGAATTTAGATTTTCTATTTCATCCTGAATTAGTTTTTGCTGTTTGTGTATTTCAAAGACTTTGTTGACTTCATCTATATAGTTGGGCTTATTGGCCTAAAGTTATCAGTAATATTTGCTATCATCCTTTTAATTTCTATGAGATGTGTGGTAAAGTCCTCTCTTTCATTCCTGATATTGGTAATTTATTTCTTGTCTCTTTTGTTCTTGTTCAATGTAGGTAGGTGTATATCAATTTCATGAATTTTTTCGAAGAACTTTGTTTTAGTTTTATTGATTTTCTCTATTGTTTAATTTTTATTTTTAAACTTATAATATTATTTCTTTTCTTTTCCTTATTTTGGGCTTATTTTGGGAATTTTAGATAATTGATTTTAGGCTTTCCTTCATTTCTGTTATTAACATTTGAAACTATATTTTCCTTTAAGCATTTCTTTCACTAAACTCCATAAGTTTTGATATCTTATGTTTTCAGTTAAATTTAGCTCTGAATATATTCTAATTTGTTTTGTGATTTATTTCTCTGATCCTTCAATTACTTAGAAATATATTGCTTAATTTCCAAATATATGGATATACCCAAATGCATTTCTGTTATTAAGTTCTGATTTTGTTCTTTTGTGGGTCATAAAGCACATGCTATGTGAGTTCAGTCCTTTTGTATTTCCTGAGATTATTTTTTTTGGTCTGGCATATGGTCTATCTTGATGAATGTTTCACATGCACTTGAAAATACTGCCGTTGTTAGGTGGAACATCAATACATGTCAATTTAGTCATGTTGGTTGATAGTTTTGTTCAAATTTTTCATATTTTTACTGATTTTATGTCTATCTGTTCTATCAATTACTGAGAGGAGTGTGAAAATTTTGGCTCAGATTGTTGTCTATTTCAGTTTAGACAGCTCTTGCTTTATGTGTCATGCAGTTCTTTTAGTAGGTGTTGTACATGTATGATTGTTATATCTTAACTTTTCTTTTTTTGTCTCTGGAAAGTTTCCTTGTCTTCAAGTCTTTCTTATCTGATATTAATAGAGTCTCTATATATTCCTTATGCTTACTGTTTGCATGATATGTCTTTTTTATTTTACTTTCAATCTATTTGTACCTTTGTATTTTAAATGCTTCTGTGATAGAGCACATACAGCTGAGTGTTGCTTTTTATATGATATAAATATTTCTATCTTTTAATCAGAGTATTTAGTCTATTACACTCAAAGTAATTAATCATGTGGTTGAATTTAGGTCCACTATTTTGTCATTTTTTTCAGTTTGCATCATTTCTTTTTGTTCCTCTGTATCTCCTTGCCTGTCTTCTTTCTTTGTACATGAAATGTTTTTAGTAACATTTTGATTTAATCTACTGGCTCTTTAGGTATATTTATTTGCATTTAAGGGGGTTTCCCTGATAACTCAGTTGGTAAAGAATCCTCCTGCAATGCAGGAGACCCCAGTTTGATTCCTGGGTCGGGAAGATCTGCTGGAGAAGGGATAGGCTACCCTTTCCAGTACTCTGGCGTGGAGAATTCCATGGACTGTATTTGCATTTAGCACTTGCTCTAGGGATTACAACGTGGATCTTTTATTGATCACAGCTTATTTAAATTACAATAGGGACCTTACCTCAGTACATGGATCCACACACATTTGTATTTTAATATTCTTTTTGGTTTTTATTTGATGAAATGCTGTTAAATTTTTTTTTTGGATAGATGCTAGTTACATAACCAAATGATTGACCTCTTTTAAACATGAACTTACTGAGGCATTTGCCAAGAGAAAGTCTGAGGAGGAAATCAGAATGAGGTGTCAAGTGGTGTAACATCATACATATAGATTATAAAAGGCAGAGGGGCTTCAGAGAGATTGTGGCTGATGGAGAATGGGAGAGAGGAACATTGTTGCAGAAGGTAGGATAGATCTGAGGTTCAGCCATCCATGAGCTATGGCTTCTGCAAGATAAGGAAAGTTAGAGAGTGGGTGGGTGGGTGATATTTGGAAACTCAGTTGAGACAGTTTTTTTTTAAGATTTTTTTATGCACACCATAAAGACTTTTTAACAGTCTTTATTGAATTTGTTACAATACTGCTTCTGTTTTAGGTTTTTATTTTTTTGGTGGTGAGGCATATGGGATCTTATCTCTCCAGCCAGAAATCGAACTCACAGCTCTCTGCGTTGGAAGGTGAAGCCTTAACCACCGAACTGCCGGGAAAGTCCCTTGGCGCTTTTAAATCAAGAGATTAAATTAACAAAAAATGTGTTAATATGCAAAAGTATATTTTACTAGCACCTCGACTATATACCTGAGAGTAAGCTGAGCTAGGAAAACCAGTGAAAATTCTTGAAGAAATTTTTAGAAAAAAAAAGAAATAAAAAAAGAATGAATTGAACTTGAATGCTGCCCTAATTTAAAAATCTATTTATTAGCCTCTCTTTAAAGATGAGAAAAATGACTCTTCATGTTTTTACATAGTATGTAAATTTAGGGTAAATTAACAAATTCTTTTTTTTTTTTTGTTATATATATAAAAAAATTTCCCCTGTAAAACACTATCAAGTGAATTGTATTCTACCTCGTTTTTGTCTGTATGTGTGTGTGTTTGTCTCTTCCTGAGGAAATCTTAACTATTGCACCTGTTCTGATTCTCAAAAAAGCATCTTTAATCACCCAACAGATGTGCCAGTGGCAAGGGAAAACATGAGGTCTTGAGCAGCTCATTAGATGAACCCTAGGATAGGATTGGTTACATTTAATTCCCAAAGCCCTCATATTATATTTCTCTTTAAGGGCTGTTGCAATATAGTTTTTATGAGCTGGAAGGTTGTCGTATCTTGGGAAATTTTAATATTTCATCTTGTCCTTTAATGTGCCTGCCAAAGTATTTAAAGAGTTGAGTAAGAATTATATGTATTAGGATGATGAAAAATGTTTTAACCACTTTAAATGATTTAAACCATTTTCCATTGGAAATAAATTCAGAAAGATAAAATTAATAAAGAGTCCCAGATATGCTGCCACGTGGTATTGACATGGTTGAAATTGGACATGATGATACTCCAGCATTTAATGGTTGACAGTTGAGTGTAATCAGCTGCCTCATGTAGATTTCCAAGACTCATCAGCCAGTGACACTCAGGGGCTTCATCTCAATATTTCGTCATCTGTTGTTCTCACCTGCTTACAGAGGACCTCCCACCCTTGCAAATTCTTCCCAAAGTATGTTAGGGTGTTCCTGGGGTTTTGCAGTGTGTTCCTGATGAGTTTCTCCTAAGTTCGCCATGCCACCTCCTCTTCTGTGTCAAAGCCTGATGTGCAGGGAGGGAAGGGGGAGTGCCGTCTTTCCACGAATAGCACACTCTGTGAGTCTTAGTGGGATGCTGGGCCGTTTGTCCTCTTCGTGTTTTTCAGAGGCTGCAGGGAAGCAGCACTTTTATATTCCTTGCAGTTCTCTCTCTTTCTGGGATGCAGTCCAGGAAGATGAACATGGGATAGTCTGTAGGACAAATACTGCTGTACTCTAAATAGCTGTTCTCAGTTTCTAAGGATTGATTACTTGGCCAAGTGGGATGTTTTCTTGCTTCTTGGCCCTTTAAAGGGTATTTCTACAGAGTTAGGTTCTCTGTTCTGGGAAGGCAGAGATCATACTTGACTCATTCCTCTCTTTGTCGCCAGAGTAGGCAAATAATAAAAACTTGTTCTCTCTCTACCTGGGGCTCTTAGGTCTTTCAGCAAAGAGAATTCTTTGGGGGCTGACCCCGCACTACTTTTAAAATATCTCATAAAGTATCTTATTGTAGTTACTGGGCTAAATTGCCTTCTTCTTAAAGAGCTTGGAAATTGTGACAAAATTTCATTGCCCATATTGATATCATTTCAACTCAGGTGTCTATTTATTTCTCTTATTTTGTTTCTGGTTAAATTATAGACTAATGTGGGCATTTCAATGATTTGATCATGATGAAATGATTTCCTTTTGCCTCACCGTTAACAAAATCTACTGGTCTAGGGTTGACAGAGAAAACACAAAATATTCAGTTAAATTTTAATTTCTAGTAAATATAATGAACAATTTTTTAGTATTATTAAATCCCATGCATTTTGGCAATGGACCATAGTCTCAAATTTAGCCTAGAGTTTATTTATTGTTTGTCTGAAATTCAATTTTAATTCAGTTCAGTTCAGTTCAGTTGCTCAGTCGTGTCTGACTTTTTGCAACCCTATGGATTGCAGCATGCCAGGCATCCCTGTCCATCACCAACTTCCAGAGTTTACTCAAACTCATGTCCATTGAGTTGGTGATGTCATCCAGCCATCTCATCCTCTGTCGTCCTGTTCTCCTCCTGCCTTCAATCTTTCCCAGCATCAGGGTCTTCTCCAATGAGTTGGTTCTTTGCATCAGATGGCCAAAGTATTGGAGTTTCAGCTTCAGCATCAGTCCTTCCAATCAATATTCAGGACTGATTTCTTTTAGGATGGACTGGTTGGATCTCCTTGCAGTCCAAGGGACTCTCAAGAGTCTTCTTCAAAACCACAGTTCAAAAGCACCAATTCTTCAGTGCTCAGCTTTCTTTATAGTCCAACTCTCACATCCACACATGACTACTGGAAAAACCATAGCCTTGACTAGATAGACCTTTGTTGGCAAAGTAATGTCTCTGCTTTTTAATATGCTGTCTAGGTTGGTCCTTAACTTCTCTTCCAAGGAGCAAGCATCTTTTAATTTCATGGCTGCAGTCACCATCTGCCGTGATTTTAGAGCCCCCCAAAATAAAGACTTCACTGTTTCCACTGTTTCCCTATCTATTTGCCATGAAGTGATGGGATTGGATGCCAAGATCTTAGTTTTATGAATGTTGAGTTTTAAGCCAACTTTTTCACTCTCTTCTTTCAGGTTCATCAAGAGGCTCTTTAGTTCTTCTTCACTTTTTTCCATAAGGGTGGTGTCATCTGCATATCTGAGGTTATTGGTATTTCTCCCAGTAATCTTGATTCCAGCTTGTGCTTCATCCAGCCCAACATTTCTCATGATGTACTCTGCATATAAGTTAAATAAGCAGGATGACAATATACAGCCTTGATGTACTCCTTTCCCCATTTGGAACCAGTCTGTTGTTCCATGTCCAGTTCTTCTTCTTTTTCTTTTTTTAAATTTATTTTAATTGGAGGCTAATTATTTTAAAATATTGTAGTGGTTTTTGCCATACATTGGCATAAATCAGCCATAGATGTACATGTGTCGTGTGTCCCCCATCCTGAACACCCTGCCCACTTCCCTCCCCACCCTATCCCTCAGGGTCATCCCAGTGCACCAGCACTAAGCACCCTATCTCATGCATCAAACCTGGACTGGCGATCTGTTTCACATATGATAATATACATGTTTCAGTGCTATTCTCTCAAATTATCCAACCCTCACCTTCTCCCACAGAGTCTGTGTCTCTTTTGCTGTCTCGCATATAGCGTCATTGTTACCATCTTTCTAAATTCCATATATATGCATTAGTATACTGTATTGGTGTTTTTCTTTCTGACTTACTTCACTCTGTATAATAGGCTCCAGTTTCATCCACCTCATTAGAACTGATTCAAATGTATTTTTTTTTAAATGGCTGATATTCCATTGTGTATATGTACCACAACTTTCTTATCCATTCATCTGCTGATGGACATCTATGTTGCTTCCATGTCCTGACTATTATAAACAGTACTGCAATGAACATTGGGGTACACGTGTCTCTTTCAATTCTGGTTTCCTCAGTGTGTATGCCCAATAGCATACAGGATTGCTGGGTCATGTGGCAGTTCTATTTCTAGTTTTTTAAGGCATCTCCACACTGTTCTCTATAGTGGTCATACTAGTTTGCATTCCCACCAACAATGTAAGAGGGTTCCCTTTTCTCCACACCCTCTGCAGCATTTATTGCTTGTAGACTTTTGGATAGCAGCCATTCTGACCAGCATGAGATGGTACCTTATTGTGGTTTTGATTTGCATTTCTCTGATAATGAGTGATGTTGAGCATCTTTTCATGTGTTTGTTAGCCATCTGTATGTCTTCTTTGGAAAATGTCCATTTAGTTCTTTGGCCCGTTTTTTGATTGGGTCATTTATTTTTCTTAAATTGAGCTGCAGGAGTGGCTTATATATATATTTGAGATTAATTCTTTGTCAGTTGCTTCATTTGCTATTATTTTCTCCCATTCTGAAGGCTGTCTTTTCACCTTGCTTATAGTTTCCTTCATTGTGCAAAAGATTTTAAGTTTAATTAGGTCCCATTTGTTTATTTTTGCTTTTATTTGCATTACTCTGGGAGGTGGGTCATGGAGGATCCTGCTGTGATTTATGTTGGAGAGTGTTTTGCCTATGTTCTCCTCTAGGAGTTTTATAGTTTCTGGTCTTACATTTAGATCTTTAATCCATTTTGAGTTTATTTTTGTGTATAGTGTTAGAAGATGTTCTAGTTTCATTCTTTTACAAGTGGTTGACCACTTTTCCCAATACCACTTGTTAAAGAGATTGTCTTTTCTCCATTGTATACTCTTGCCTCCTTTGTCAAAGATAAGGTGTCCTTAGGTATGTGGATTTATCTCTGGGCTTTCTATTTTGTTCCATTGATGTATATTTCTGTCTTTGTGCCGGTACCATACTGTCTTGATGACTGTAGCTTTGTAGTATAGCCTGAAGTCAGGCAGGTTGATTCCTCTAGTTCCATTCTTCTTTATCAAGATTGCCTCAGCTATTCGAGGTTTTTTTGTATTTCCATACAAATTGTGAAATTATTTTCTCTAGTTCTCTGAAAAATCCTGTTGGTAGCTTGATAGGGATTGCATTGAATCTGTAGATTGCTTTGGGTAGTATACTCATTTTCCCTCTATTGATTCATCTGATCCATGAACATGGTATATTTCTCCATCTATTTGTGTCATCTTTGATTTCTTTCATCAGTGTTTTATAGTTTTCTATATATAGGTCTTTTGTTTCTTTAGGTAGATTTATTCCTAAGTATTTTATTCTTTTAATTGTGATGGTGAATGGAATTGTTTCCTTAATTTCACTTTCTGTTTTCTCATTGTTAGTGTATAGGAATGCGAGGGATTTCTGCAGGTTAATTTTATATCCTGCCTCTTTACTATATTCATTGATTAACTGTAGTAATTTTCTGGTGGAGTCTTTAGGGTTTTCTATGTAGAGGATCATGTCATCTGCAAACAGAGTTTTACTTCTTTTCCAATCTGGATTCCTTTTCTTTTTCTTCTCTGATTGCTCTGGCTAAAACTTCCAAAACTATGTGGTGAGAGTGGACACCCTTGTCTTGTTCCTGACTTTAGGGGAAATGCTTTCAATTTTTCACCACTAAGGATAATGTTTGCTGTGGGTTTGTCATATATAGCTTTTATTATGTTGAGGTATGTTCCTTCTATTCTTGCTTTCTTGAGAGTTTTTATCATAAATGGATGTTGAATTTTGTCAAAGGCTTTTTCTGCATCTATTGAGATAATCATATGGTTTTTATCTTTCAATTTGTTAATGTGGTGTATTACATTGATTGATTTGCAGATATTAAAGAATCCTTGCATACCTGGGGTAAAGCCCACTTGGTCATGATGTATGATCTATGATGTAGAATCTTTTTTGGATTCTGTTTGCTAGAATTTTGTTAAGGATTTTTGCATCTATGTTCATCAGTGATATTGGCCTGTAGTTTTCTTTTTTTGTGGCATCTTTGTCTGGTTTTGGTATTAGGGTGATGGTGGCCTCATAGAATGAGTTTGGCAGTTTACCTTCCTCTGCAATTTTCTGGAAGAGTTTGAGTAGGATAGGTGTTAGATCTTCTCTAAATTTTTGGTAGAATTCAGCTGCAAAGTTGTCTGGCCCTGGGCTTCTGTTTGCTGGAAGATTTCTGATTACAGTTTCAATTTCCATGCTTGTTATGGGTCTGTTAAGATTTTATATTTCCTCCTGGTTCAGTTTTGGAAAGTTATACTTTTCTAAGAATTTGTCCATTTCTTCCAAGTTGTCCATTTTATTGGCATATAGTTGCTGATAGTAATCTCTTATGATCCTTTGTATTTCTGTGTTGTCTGTTGTGATTTCCCCATTTTCATTTTTAATTTTGTTGATTTGATTCTTCTCCCTTTGTTTCTACATGTCCAGTTCTAACTGTTGCTTCCTGACCATACAAATTTCTCAATTTTATTTGGTTGTCTTATTTTTCTTTTTTTTTCCCCAGAACAAATCATTTCTCTTTTCTGTGTTTCCACTTCTTCATCTATAAAAGGGAGTATCAACCTGTGTACCTCATTAAACTAAAGCTTAGATAACATTAAGTACATTGATATTCTTTGTTAAGTAAGAACTTGCCGTAAAAATGAGACTTTCCCAGCTGTTTGTTCAACAAATGTCTGTTGTGTATCTGCTATTTGCTCGGGCTGATGTTAGCGCACATTTGCTAATAGTGGATTCAAAACAAGTGGAAGACAGGTTTTTCTTTTAAGGAGTTTTCTATCTAGAAAACAAGCTTCATGGTCTTTTCTTTTAAACACTACAGAAGAGGAACAAGTTAGTAAAATGTAGTGAGGACTGTGGCATAGCATCCTAGAGGATGCTGAGAACAGAGTCATGAGTTGGATCCAAGGACCTAATGGCTTCTCGCTGAGAATGGATCCCTTGCTGGAATACTCAGCAGGCCTGTGAGTGCTCCTGTAGAATGCCAGTAACAAAGGAGGCATTTGGAAGTTCAGAAGAAAGACTTTAAAACGAGGAGGAAATTTCTCCTGTAGCATAATTTCAGATCCAGTTTCCAAGTTCCAGTATGAGTTAATATGTTCCTATTTTTAATTTGAATTTGAGCTTAAATAATATCTGGATGTGAGAGTTGGACTATAAAGAAAGCTGAGCACCGAAGAATTGATGCTTTTGAACTGTGGTGTTGGAGAAGACTCTTGAGAGTCCCTTGGACTGCTAGGAGATCCAACCAGTCCATCCTAAAGGAAATCAGTCCTGAGTATTCATTGGAAGGACTGATGCTGAAGCTGAAGCTCCAACCCTTTGGCTACCTGCTGCAAAGAGCTGACTCATTGGGAAAGACCCTGATGCTGGAAAAGAGTGAAGGTGGGAGGTGAAGGCAACGACAGAGGATGAGATGGTTGGATGGTGTCACCGACTTGATGAACATGAGTTTGAGTAAGCTCTAGGGGTTGGTAATGGACAGGGAACCCTGGCATGCTGTAGTCCATGGTGTTGCAAAGAGTCAGACACAACTGAGCAACTGAACTGAACTGGGTATCTGGAAAACACACTAACATAATTTTCTTTTCAAATGAGAAAGCCCTCTAGTATTCCATACAATCCATCTTCTAAGTACATATTCAATATGGAAGATTATTGTTTTTTCGTTCTTTTCTAATTCACTCAATAAGCACATATCAAGCATGTACTATGTAAAATAGACAGTGTGCTAGAAATATAGAGTAGAGATAAAGGAATAATCTCATTGAGATGCTCACTTTACATGCTTCTAATAATGAACCCTGAGATCTTGTTAGAGGTTCTAGTAGAACAGATAAGCTTTGAGTGTGCCCTTGACCTAGGAACCATCTTTCTTGCTCAGAGGAATATCTTTTGGGTAGGATCACATGATCCAGATGAGTTGACCAACTCTGGTCTCCAAGAAAGTGAGTGATATTACAGACAGACAACCCTTCTTTCTTTCTTTTTATTAATTATTTGTCTCTGCTCGTTCTTAGTGGTAGCATGTGGGATCTTTGATCTTTAGTTGTGGCCTATGAACTCTTAGTTGCTGCACGTGGGATCTAGTTCCCTGACCAGGGATTGAGTCTGGGCCCCCTTGCATTGAGAGTGTGGCAACTTAGCTATCGGACCTCCAGGGAAATCTCAGATGAACCTTATTTTTTAAAACAAATCAAAATCTAGTGGGGAAGACAGACATGTAATGCATAGAGTTAATCGTTTCATGAGGGGAATATGTAAGGTGCTGCAGAAGCAGAGGAGAAAGTGGCAGAGAAGGGTTTCTGGTTGGCTCCTTAGAGTAGGCGGCCCTGGGCTTTAGAAGAGCTGGGAGCTCACCAGGGTGTGAACGTGGGCGAGCATTGCTGGCAGGATGAACATCTTGTGCCTCCGAATAGCATTTATCACTTTCTTCCTTATGGCTTCTGCCTTCCTGCCTCAAACTGTGGGCTCCTCCAGGCCTGATGGGTCTGTGTCTTAATTGTCTTTGCAGCCCATCATCTAGCAGTGTGTTTTTCAAATTGCTATTTTAGCTTGATGGACTAAAGTTGCACCGAAAACATTTTCAAGTAGACTCTAATGGTAAGAATGGAATAGACAGAATATTCCCTCCTCAATATGAATTGGGAAGTGGGAAGTCAAAGACGTTTTGGTTCAAACCCTGGTTTACCCCTCATTGGGTTGTATAATCTGGAGTATGACACCCTTGCTGAAACTTTTCCATATAAGAAAAATGAGAAAAATGTTATCTACTTTATATGTTGGTTTGAAGACTGAGAGAGATAATGTGTATGGTGTGATTGGCATAATCACATATTCACATATTAATTCCCCATACCCACTTATAACACACTTCTTAAGCTGATTTTGAATTTATTTGCTACTTTTGTTGGAAGAAAAATTTAAGGGCCTGGCATACAGTCCACCAAAAAGAATAAAAATTCTACTAGTGTGAAAAAATAATTGTGTTTATAACCTCATACACTTTCATACATATTGCTACATATCCACATATTGCAAATAGATTGTGTTTAGATGATTCTTTCAGGGAAGATGCTTTAGTTGGCTGATGGTTGTATGTGAGTCCCAGATGTGCTCTGGTGAGACGGCATCTGGAAAATCAGGAGGCTATTTGCAGGATGCCATCAGCATTTTAAATGTTAAATTTAAAAATCCTGAATATACATTTTGCTGCAGAATCCTTACACATAAATAATAACCCAGGAGAAGTGTTTAAGAAAAAAATTTTTTGAGAAAAACACCTAAATATTCTCTCCATGAATCTCTGTGAATTAGGAAGAGCAGGCTATTGTTTGATTTCAGGAATGTGGTGTGCACCCCTGTTCCATGGCAGCAGGGTTTGACTACCTCTGGTCTGTTAGACTGAGCAATTTCAGTGCAAACCAGTTCTAAATTAACACATATATTTCTTAAAATGATATCATTCTAAATATAGACCCAGCCTTGAGAGAGGTGGGTCATTTGGGGGAACAGTCAATTTCTGGAATAATAATAGAAGACTTAGCTTAAGCACTCAGCATGCATCTGTCACTAAGTCACTTCAGCCATGTCCAACTCTTTGCTCTGTAGTCCTCCAATCTCTTCTGTCCGTGAGATTCTCCAGCAAGAATAATGGAGTGGGTTGCCATGCCCTCCTGCAGGGGATCTTCACTACCCAGGGATCAAACCCACATCTCTTATGTCTCCTGCATTGGCAGGCGAGTTCTTTACCACTATTTTTGTTGTTCATTTGCTCAGTCATGTGTCTGACTCTTTGCGACACCATGGACTAGAGCATGCCAGGCTTCCCTGTCCTTCACCATCTCCTGGAGCTTGCTCAATCACATGTCCATTGAGTCAGTGATGCCATCCAACCATCTCATCCTCTGTCATTCCCTTCTCCTCCTGCCTTTGATCTTTCCCTTTTATGTGTTTCCCTTGATTAAAACACCCAGGACAGAGGGTTTTTTAAAAGTATTCATTTATTTAGCATTGGAAGCTCGGAGTCTTAACCAGTGGGCCACCAGGGAAGTCCCTGGACAGAGGGTTTAAGTGGCTTGATCTGTATGAGAGAGTTAACATTCATGGGAAAAATTCCCATGTAAGAAGGGGTGAGTGGATCCTTTGGGACAGTCAGTTCAGTTCAGTTCAGTTGCTCAGTCATATCCGACTCTTTGAGACCCCATGAACTGCAGCATGCCAGGCCTCCCTGTCCATCTCCAACTCCCAGAGTCCACCCAAACCCATGTCCATTGAGTCGGTGATGCCATCCAGCCATCTCATCCTCTGTCGTCCCCTTCTCCTCCTGCCCTCAATCTTTCCCAGCATCAGGTTCTTTTCCAATGAGTCAGCTCTTCGCATGAGGTGGCCAAAGTATTGGAGTTTCAGCTTCAACATCAGTCCTTCCAATGAACACCCAGGACTGATCTCCCTTAGGATGGACTGGTTGAATCTCCTCTCAGTCCAAGGGACTCTCAAGGGTCTTCTCCAACACTACAGTTCAAAAGCATCTTTCTTTTGAAGAATGTTACAGCATAACTTCCAGTTCTGTCCTCTTCTCCAGCCACATCTTCTGGTACATCTCCTTTCTCCAAATACATTCCACGATGCAGACACGTTGAGCTGTTAGTGATAGATTTAGGAGGAATTCACAGAGCTGTAAAAGAGAAATATGCTGCAACATATTTTGTCTTAGCACATGCTATTGCTTTTGCCTGGAATATCCTTCACCCTGGTGTCTGCAGTAAAGCTTTTGTTCGTCCTTTAAGATTCTCTTTAAATGATACTTGTTCACTGAAGTTTGCTTCAACATCCCAAAGCAGTTAGTTGATTTTTTCCCCCCCTCTGGGCTCTACTGGCACATTTAATATCTCAGTCTTAGCACTTACCACACTATTTTGTAATTTACCTGTTTATCTGTCTGTCTCCTTGGGACACACTTTCTTAGCTGTCTACCAAAATCTTTACCCCATCTCTTCTCTTTCTTACTGATAGAGTCTTAGTGTTGTTCAGATATCCAGCTTTTAGGAAAACTGGGCTTCCTCCTCAGCTTCTGGGAGTCAATTTTGATTAGCCTAAGCCTATAATGGTAATTCTAACCTGCCTGCCAGTAACTGGTTTTAGTTTGAGTATGTGATACAATTCTGACCAAGGATGGGAAATCAGCGGTGGAGATATATCTGAAGCTTGATTGCACGTGTGAATCGCCTGGGATTTTTCTACAAGGCAGATTTTGAGTCTGTCGGTTTGGGGTGGAGATGAGGAGCCACCTAATAAGTCCCTAGGGGCGGTAGAGCCACAAGCTTCCAGTCTGAGGACCACACTGAGTAAGTAGTAAGCTAAGGGGGCTTCTAGGTTAAGTTTCTTTTCTTTAAAAAATTTTATCAGTATTTTTTTATTAAAGTATATTTGATTTGTGATGTTGTATTAATTTCTGCAGTACAGCAAAGTGATTCATATATATATATATATATAACATATATAACGGGCTTCCCTGCTAGCTCAGCTGGTAAAGAATCCACCTGCAGTGCAGGAAACCCCGGTTTGATTCCTGGGTTGGGAAGACCTGCTGGATAGGCTACCCACTCCAGTATTCTTGGGCTTCCCTGGTTATATATATAAATTCTCTTCAAAATATTCTGTTCCATTCTGGTTTATCATAGGATACTGAATATAGTTCTCTGTGCTATACTATAGGGCCTTGTTGTTTATCCATTCTATATTTAAGAGCTTACATCTGCTAACCTCAACCTCCTACTACATCCCTTCCCCAACCCCTTCCTCCTTGGCAGCCACAAGTCTGTTTTCTATATCTGTGATTCTTTCTGTTTCATAACTCTTTTCACAGGTCATTTGTCATATTTTAGATTCCACATATAAGTGATATCATATTGTATTTGCTTTTCTTTTTTTAATTTACTTTACTTAGTATGACAGTCTCTAGTTGTATCAGTGTTGCTGCAAATGACATCATTTTGTTGTTTTTTATGGCTGAATTACATATTTTTACTTATTTATCTGTCGATGGACATTTAGGTTGTTTCCATGTCTTGGCTATTGTGAGCAGTGCTGCTGTGAACACAGAGGGGCATGTATCTTTTGAATTATACTTTTGTCTGGATACATGGCCAGGAGTGAGATTATTGGATCATACAGTAATTCTTAGTTTTCTGATGAACCTCCACAGTGTTTTCCATGGTAGTTGCACCAGCTTATATTCCTACCAACAGTGTAGGAGGGTTCCCTTTTCTCCACACCCTCTGCAGCCATCATTAAAAAAGTCTACAAGTTTCTTTACTTCTAAAAAAAAGACCTGAGAGAAAAACAGGTGCTTTGATATCTCTGAAATCAGCTGTGTGAAGTGTTTCCTGGAGCAGGTGTAGTGTGGTGTCAAGGAAGTATCCAGCATACTGAGGATGACAGAATGAAAAGATGGAGATGGGACTTCCCTGGTGGTCCAGTGATTTAAGACTCCAGGTTTCCATAGCACAGGACACGCGTTTGTTTTCTGGTTGGGGCACTAAGGTCCATCTGCTGCCCAGTGCAGCCAAAAAAAAAAAAAAAGAGAGAGAGAAAAATCCAGTTCTTTCTCTTTCTTTCTGTAAATAAATTAGTTATTATCCTGTGCTGTACTTAGTCACTCAGTTGGGTCCGACTCTTTGCGACCCCATGGACTGTAGCCCATCAGGCTCCTCTGTCCATGGGGATTCTCCAGGCAAGAATATTGGAGTGGGTTGCCATGCCCTCCTCCAGGGGGTCTTCCCAACCCAGGGATCAAACCCAGATCTCCTGCATCACAGGTGGATTCTTTACCATCTGAGCCACCGGGGAAGCCCAAATTAGTTATCAGGTGTACAATATACACTATTTTTCTTGGTCATAGATTTTTTTAAATTTAATTTTTATTTTTTTAACACCAAAAACATTTTGTTTGGGGTATGGCTGATTAACAGCATTGTAATAGTTTCAGGTGAACAGGGAAGGAACTCAGCCATATGTATACCTGTATCCATTCTCCCTCAAACACTCCTCCCAAACCCAGTTCTAGAGCTGATGTAAAGTCTGGAGCTGCACAACCACAACACATTTTATTGTTTATGTTCCAGGAAGAGTTATTTTATAAAATGTTTATTTCAATCTTGTATATGTATATAGTATATGTATGGAGTCATGATTTAAAATGTCTTTCTAACTCTGGGTCATAAAAGTTTGAAAACACTAGCCTGGTGAAACGGCCACTTTTCCCTCTGGGGAACAAAGCATGTACTTTGCATTCCTGCAGGAGGCAAAGCTGTTCTCAGAGCCCCACCTACCAACCAGGCTTCTGTGACATCCCCTACCCATTCTGTCTCCCTGCAGTCACCAAGCCCCATGCTCAGAAGCCCAGCCTAGGAGCTATCTCCTTTCCAAACTTTCCTGACTCTCTGAGGAAACAGCACTCACTGGTGGCTGGTAAAAGAATCTGCATACCAGTGCAGGAGATGTGGGGGTTCAGTCTCTGAGTCAGGAAGATCCCCAGGAGACGGGCATGGCAACCCACTCCAGTGTTCTTACCTGGAAAATTGCGTGGACAGAGGAGCCTGGCAGGGCTACAGGCCATGGGATCGCAAAGAGTTGGACGCGATGGAGTGGCTGAGCCCTGTGATCTCCTCGTTCAGCTGCTGCCTGTACTTGGCACTGTGGCTTCTCTGAGCCCCTTGTGTGGCCTGACTTCTTACTTGCTGGCTGGCTCCATGCCAGATCACAGAGATCCCAGACAGGGCTGTTTGACCCTTGGGTCCAGAAGTCTGTGCTCTGTCCCAGTGGAAAATGGACTGGGTCAGCATTTGGGGCTCAAGGGGCTTTGACAAGTTAACCACCTGGAGTTTTGGACCAGATCTTGCTTTGTCTGCTTCTTGGAGTGCTGAGGGAGGGGCACCTTTAAAGATAGACTTTGGTCCTGATGCTGAAGCATCACTCTGGAGACTGTTGGGAGGCACGCCAGCCCTGCAAAGCCACTCTAGGAAAGGGGATGTAGAAACTCACCTCCCCGTTGCTTTTCCTCCCTTTCTGTCCCAAGCTCAGCATCCCTGTCTTCACTAGCTCTGCAAATCCATGTCTGAGGTGCTAGCACGAGAAACGTTAGCACCTTTCATTTTTTCTATGTACACCCAGCTCTGCATCAGGAAATCCAATCCCAACACCAAGAAAGAGCTTTAGAAACTCCCCGTGCTATGAAAACCTTCCCAGTCTCTCTGCTGGAATTAACCGTGCTTTCCTCCAGGTCCCTCTGGGTTTTGTTTGTGTTTCTATTTGAGTGCATGTCACATGCTGCCTCATTGTAGTTATTTGGCTTTCTGTCTGGCTTTCTGTATGTACTTCTGAGCTCCTTGAAATTGTGTTTTGTTCATCTTCACTCAGCAAACTGCTGTGCATGCAGCGGGTGCTACACACACTGTACGGCTGATTTGCTATTATTTTCAGGATTAAAGGTGGTCAGTGACTTTGTGGTCAATGACAGGGGTGTCAAGACTGTTCAGTGGGGGGAACAACAGCCTGTTCAACAAATGGTGTTGGGAAAAATGCATATCCACATGCAAAACAAATGAAGTTGTACCCTTGGTTTGGTGGTTTAGTCACTCAGTCGTGTCCGACTCTTGCAATCCCACAGGCTGTAGCCCACCAGGCTCCTTGTCCATGGGATTTTCCAGACAAGAGTACTGGGGTGGGTTGCCATTTCCTTCTCCAAGTTGGACCCTTACCTTATGGTATATACAAAACTCAAAATGGGTCAAAGACCTAAATATAAGAGCTAAAGCTATAAGACTCTTTGAAGAAAACATAGGGGAAAAGCTTCATAACATTGGTGTCAGTTCAGTCAGTTCAGTCACTCAGTTGTGTCCGACTCTTTGTGTGCCTGTCTGCTAAGTCACTTCAGTCATATCTGATTCTTTGTGACCCTATAGACGGTAGCCCACCGGACTCCTCTGTCCATAGGATTCTCCAGGCAAGAATACTGGAGTGGGTTACCATTTCCTTTTCCAAGTTGGACCCTTACCTTATGGTATATACAACTTAAAAAGTGGGTCAAAGACCTAAATATAAGAGCTAAAACTATAAAACTCTTTGAAGAAAACATGGGGAAAAAGCTTCATAATATTGGTGTGCCTGCATGCTAAGTTGCTCCAGTCATGTCTGACTCTTCGTGACCCTCTGGACTGTAGCTGGCCATACTCCTCTGTCCATAGGATTCTCCAGACAAGAATACTAGAGTGGGTTGCCATGTCCTCCTGCAGGGGACCTTCCTGACCCAGAGATGAAACTTAAGGAGTTTCTTAAGTCTCCTACATTGGCAGGTGGGTTCTTTATCACTGGTGCCACCTGGGAAGTCCATTTATAACATAGGATTTGGTGATAAATTATTGGCTATGGTACCAAAGGCACAGGTAAAAAAAGAAAAAAAACAGACAAATAACTCCCTCACTCTAAGAGTGTTTAACTTGCAGAATGGGAACTATGCTCCGATTAACCACAGTTCCCCGCCACCACTCCCCTCGGTCTCTGACAACCACTATTCTACTTTCTGTTTCTACAAATTTGACGACTTTAGACACCCATAGAAGTGGAGTTCAAACCACCGTTTGTGGTTGGCTTATTTCACTTAGCATGATGTCCTCAGGTTTACCCGTGTTATAGCATAATAGAATTTCCTTCCTTTTAAGGCTGAATGTAGTTTTTGGACTTTTAATGTGTATTTTATGTTCTGTTTCCACCTCCCGCCCTCCCCACCCCCGCCAGTTTCAAACAGGCTTTTGTACTCTTTGTTATCTTCCTCATCTCAGGCATTTTTCATTTGCACTACATTTTCAAGTCAAATCAAGCTGTTAATAGGCTGAAAAGTCAGTACACAAAAGTTTTCAATGAAAATTACATGAAGACGCTAAAAATATCATTAGTGAAAATCTATTTGTAATTCAGTTTTTTAAAAAAATTTTATTTTATTGAAGTATAATTGATTTACAATGTGTACTAATTTCTGCTATACAGAAAAGTGATTCAGATATATGAATATATATAATATATATATATGTATATGCATTCTTTTTTATATTCTTTTCCATTATGGTTTATCACAGGATGTTGAGTACAGTTCCCTGTGCTATACAGTAGGACCTTGTTGTTTATCCATTCTATACATAATAGTTTGCATCTGCATCTGCTAATCCCAAACTCCCAGTCCACCCCTCCCCCGCCTCCCACCCCCACCTTGGCAACCATGAGTCTGTTCTTTATGTCCTGAACATGTTTCTGTTTTGTAGATAAGTTCATTTGTGTCATATTTTCCGTTCCATATATAAACAATATTATATGGTATTTGTCTTTCTCTTTATGACTTCCTTCAATTAGTATGATAATCTCTAGGTCTGTCCATATTGCTGCAAGTGACATTATACCATTCTTTTTTATGTTTGAGTAGTATTCCGTTCTATATATGTACCACTTTTTCTTTATCCATTCATCTGTCGATGGACATCTAGGTTGCTTCCATGTCTTCACTATTGTAAATAGTGCTGCTGTGTGCATAGGGATGTATGTTTTTTTTTGAATTATGGCTTTGTCCAGATACATATTCAGGAATGGTGTTGCTGGATCATATGGCAAAACAATTTTTAGTTTTTTGAGGAACCTCCATACCGTTCTCCATGTGGCTATACCAATTTACATTCCCACCAACAGTGTAGGAGGGTTACCTTTTCTCCACACCTTCTCCAGCATGTTATTTGTAGACTTTTAAATTATGACCATTCTGACTGATGTGACCTCATTGTAGTTTTGATTTGCATTCCTCTAATAACTTGAGATGTTGAGTATCTTTTCATCTGCCTGTTGGCCATCTGTATATCTTCTTTGGAGAAATATCTATTTAAATCTTCCATCCATTTTTTGATTGGGTTGTTTGTTTTTTTGTTATTGAGTTATAGCAGCTGTTTGTATATTTTGGAAATTAAGGCCTTGTTGGTCACATATGATTCAGATCCTTGAGAACAAATAACTGGTGAAACTCAAAGAAGAACCAGTTGGAGATTATTGCTTTTGCATTTTCCTGAAATTTAAGCCATTGAAGACGTAACTTAAGACTGGTGGGGATAGAACATATTGGGGGAGACAGAAAAGAAGAGCAGTCTTGGCTGTAGCAAAGGAAAGATGACTTTCTCAGGACAGAAAGGGATGGGGATCAGAGGGTGAAGGGGCAGCAGGGACCTCAGAGGTGAGGTTAGTGGAGCCTTGAGGTCTCCGGAATCCAGGACTTGGCAAAGATTCCATGCCTCACCTGTGAGGTGGAAGGCAAGAGCTTCAGTGGACTACGTGAGCTTGGATCTGAGAAAACCACAGCAACTACCCCTTGACTAGGGGTAAGTGGTCTTTGCTCCATTTTCCAGGCACTTCCCAAGCCTCCTGGGTTCTAGTGAGATAATGACTGATATTGAATTTCCTCAAATTCGTTGGGATGGGTCTTAATTCCAAGTTAAACTGACCTAAGTACAGTGGCATTTCCATTGTACCTGAGTTTGTGGACTGAAATTCATTTCCACCATGCCCTACAGTTTTCTTCAATCTTTCTCCTATATGAAAAGCATTGTAATTAACTTATGTGCATCAGAGCATAGGGGTTTATAGAACAGTGGGTTAATAGATGTGAGAACACTTCGAAAAGTTATTAACACTGAATAAATGAAAAAGGAGAAACAGTAAAGCCTGGCTCAGAGTGAAAACTTTCATTTTATTAATCCAGAAAGCTCCAGTAATCCTGAGACCTGGCAAAACTAGAACGAGTAACTCTCTTTAATAGTGTATGATCAACAATGTTAGGTTGAATAGCTTACTATCTTTTATCATCAGAGGTTCCTAGAGAGCAGGAACTAGTAAGGAGCCCAGCTAAATAGGTCACCACTTTTGTATTACAGTTTTTGATAAACAGAAGGGAAGAGAGGGAAGAAAGGAGAGCAAAAATTGCTCTCTCTACCTTCTTCCTGCAGTTCTACTTTGTATCTTAATAATGTAGGCACTCTTGGGATGAGTAAACTAGGGTAAGAGTAAGCTGCTGTCAATCATTTACATTTGCACTCAGCTCTTTCACCTGACCTGAACAGACTTGCTGGGAAGAGTGAACCCTGTGAATAAGCAGAGTAAGCCCCCTGCTAGCGAATAACAAACCCCTTTCTCCAGATAATACAGGGCGATGAGAATAGACTTGGGTGTCTTTGCCGTCTGGCTCAGGACAGTCTCAAACGTACCAGATCAATCTGCTTTTGATGCAGATGGTAATTTGATAATTTCTGCAAGAAATGGTTCAGATTCTTGCCCTTCACTCCAGAGTTTCAGGCTTCAGTCTCCTAACAGTTTAATTCTTAGAGGGTCATTTTTTTTGTTTGTTTTGTTTTTTTTGCTGGGAGGCACTCTTTAGGTTGGCAGCCAGGTTTGCTTGAGCACAGGCAATCCTGCACGTCGCAGTGCCCTATCCAAATGGAAAGAAGTCCAGAGGACACATTAATCAGGTGTGAATCTCACAAATGAGAGAATTGTGAGGGGTGGTGGGGTGGCGGAGGAGCAGCATCTGTCTAGTGTTTGCTAGAGCACCAAGCCCAGGAGAATGGGTTGCCTAGCAGCTCCAGTCACTTCAGCCAGTGCTAGGCAACAAGATGCAATCTGTCAGCTGCAGCCCAGCCTGGTTTTCTCCTGGTTTCTAGAAGACATGTAGGTATTTCAGAAGTGTCTAATTAGCTTCAACCTCATCCACTTTACTGTCTGCATCAGGTATCCTCTTTCTGTCTCCTCTCTACCTTCCACCCCGCTTTATCTGATGTTCAAATGCTCTTCCCACTAGGAGGGGACCTAAACCTTGCAGGGAAATTTCGTGCATTTCAGAGAACAGAAAAATGAGAATTTGTCACTTGGATTACATTAGGCATTTCCCCGCTTTTCATTCAGCCAGCTCTCTGCGGTCATTTTCAAGGCTTCTTACTGACATGCAAATTGTTCAACACACGAATAGAAATTCGCTGATGGATACCAAGGAAACCAGGGCCTATATTTTATGATGCAAGCAGCCATTCTGTTGCCTTCTTGCTCCTTCACTACACAGAGAGAAGAGTTTTGTGGTGGTGCTGGACTTGTCTGATTTCTGTAGCCCACTGTCTTCAGTGTGCACTTTCTACGTGTTAATCCGTTTTTTGCTGATTACTTTCATGATTATTATTATTATTTCTGCTTTGCAGTTGGGGAAACAGAGGCTTGGGAAGTTCAAGTCTCTAAGACACAAAGTCCCTTAGTGGCCCTAAGTGTCACCTGATGCCTCCACGAAGTTGTTGAGACATGATCTCTGTTCACTGGGAAAATTCTAATCTAGTTGAAAAAACTGTAGTGATTCTGAAATATATTATATATTTAAATCTGAGACCATATGTAATTTAGAGGGATTCAGGCATGTGGGAGTCTGTGATGTGGCTTCTTGCAGGGGATGAGGCCTGAAAAAGGCTTAAAGGAGCGAGGAGGGGTTTCAGACTCTACTGAATTTTCTTCCAGGGAAGCCACTAAAGGGCAAGGCATCTTTGGGTTCTGCATGCCAGTCTTTAATTTTCAGATGGCAGCACAAAAACTGGAAGCCAGGGGGAACCTAGATTGTACTCTGTTCTCCATTTTGTTTGAACTTGAACTCAGTTTCACAAGTCTTGTTATGCCTGGGTTTTCATCACACCCACCACTGCAGACAGTCCTGGGGCTGAGCACACTGCCGTGTATCCAGAAGCTGAGTTGAAAATGGGATAAAGATTAATCCTTCCTGTCACTGCAGTGCCCAGTTCCCCAAAGAGGAAACTAAAAAACAAATAGGGGAAATCAAGTGGCTCAGAGAGCAGAAAGGGAAAAACGAATCAGCAAGCTTGGTTCAAGTTCAAAATAAATAAGATGAGGATTTATAAATGTATGAGCTCTCCCTTCATTTTTAGAGTAGCCCACTCAAAAGTCAATTGTTTCTGGAAAGGAAAGGAGGTTTATGACATCTGAATGCTCTAATACCTAGGCACTCTCCCCACCTCCACACACACACACATACTACGGCTTTGCTAAGTTATTGATTCTCAGACCATCTATGAAGGGTATTATGTAGGGCAATGATCTTAAACTTTAACATACATATAAATCATCTTGTTAAAATTCAGATTCCTGGGTGAGGTATGTAGATTGATGGTAGGGCCCGAGGGTTTGCATTTCTAACAAGCTCCTGAGTGGTACTGGTCCTGCGGGCCCAAGAACCATACTTTGAGGAGCAAGGCTGTCAGAGCTTCCCGATTCAAGTAAGACAATAGGCCAGAGCATCCCACATGTCCTTTTTGGCTGTTGTTTAAGATCAGAGTATGATTTAAACTGAAACTATCAAAGGTACAAAAACTGACAGACTCATTAAATTTTCCTCTTTGTTCTCTGAAAAATTCCCCATCAACATAACCTAATTTTCTCCCCCAGCAGCAATTAGATTTGAAGTGATGCTTGACGTCACGGTATACCATCTCTCAGCATCTTTGCCGTAGCACTTTGCAGTAGGTGTTACTACCTTTGTATTCATAGTGAGAAAGTTGATAGTAAGTGCTGAAGTCAAGGCTAGCACCTGAGATCGTTTGCCTTCAAACCCTAGACCATACCTCTAAACCATGTATAAACACCTCACAGACCTCTGAGATGGTGAGAGGGGGCAGGTATTTATAAACTCAGCTGTGCCCCATCTGCTGGGGTTGTCACAGATACTTTAGTGGGAGGGAGGCATGGGTTGCAGGGAGAAGTAGTGTTGGATCAGTCAGCTCTGGGGGAAGACGGGGGATTGTGTTCAGTGTGACTTTCTCTACCTGGTGCCTCCTTCCTTCCTTTTTTTAAAATCTTCTCTTCCTATCTACTCCCTGTGTAGCCACACCCAGGTAGGCTGCTCTCCCTCACCTGGCCTGGTGGACCCAGAGAAATATGACTGAAACACATTTAAAAAATTGGATATATTTAATCTATCAATTTCCTTGTTCCAGAAATAAAGACATTAATAACATTATGCACTTCCTCCCTTTCCAGGGTAGCTAGGAAGATTTTTGAGAAGATTGTTCAACTTCAAGAACAGAATTTCTTTCTTTCTCTTCTTAAACAGGGAGGATTTCTTTTGCCTTCTTTTCTTCTTCTTCTTCTTTTTTTTAATAGTTGTTTATTCAGCTGCACCGGGTCTTAGTTGAGGCACATGGGATCTTCAGTCTTTGCTGTCGCATGCAAGATCTTTTTAGTTGTGGCATGCAGAACCGACCAGGGATTGAACCCAGGCCCCCTGCATTGGGAGCACAGAGTCCTAGCTATTGGACCCCCAGGGAAGTCCCAAGGGCAGAATTTCTAACCATGGATTTGGAGAGATTTTCATTTGTGTGTGGGGGAAAGGGGTTAGTGATGGAGGAGAATATGGAGGAGGGGGCATCTCTGCCCATGGGTGCTCAGATCCACCCCTAGAAGTGCCAGCTGAGGTATGGGGAGAGGGCACATCCCCACTCAGCGCCACCATGTGCCATGGTTTTTAAAAGGTACTTGACACAGTTTAAAAGAAAACAAAACAAATTCATATTAGGTGAGTTTATTCAACTGGTTTGGAAATGGCTCTGAAGTATGAACACAGGCTGTGGAGACATAAACAATGATTAATAGCAATGTCTGCTGGGCTGCTCGAGGGACCTTTATTACATTTTATCTAACAGCCTCATTAATGGTCTAGAAGAGGTAGACACTAACAGAACTTTAATTAAATTCATGGTGGATATTAAATTGGGAGTGATTGTGAATCTCAGGAAAGGCAGAAAGGCAACCTAAGAGGACACAAGAAGGAGAAGAGAAAATAAAATCCAGCATTAAGAGGCGAAGAGAAAAGCCTTCCAAACACGACTTTCATGGAAATGACAAGGGTTTTCAGGTTGGCGTGTTGTATGTCCAACACTGTCCTGGGTGCTTTGGGGGTGTTAGCTCGTTTGTTCTTTCCAGTAACCTTGGGACAGGTGCTGTTGTAGTTCTTATCTTGCAGGTAAGGAGACTGAAACAGGAAGAGGTGAAGTGGTTTGCACAAAGCACCAAGTGACAAGTGGTCTAAAAATTAAAAAAAAAAAATCCCCTTGAGACTTTTTGTCTTTTATTTCTTTTCCTCTAGGGTTATAAAGCAGTAGTAAAACCGTGCTTTAAAAATATTTCTGTTCATGTGGTTTTAGTGGAAATGTATATTTTGTGTATTAGTTTAAGGATAACCTATTTAAAGAATTGCTTTTCAGACAGAGATATTCATAGTATCCATCTCATTATCACCATGAATTTGGGCATCCGGTCTGCCTTCTCTGAAAGGGGCAGTGACCATGAACTCTGCCCTTCATCAGAAAGTGTACTGTGTGGTTGGGGCCCTGATGGGCTTGCTACTGCCGTGTCACCCAGCTTCTAGATGAGAGCCCGGCACTCAGGTGATGTTCAAGAAATAATTATTAAATGCATTTCTATTAGGCCACATCCATTTTGCCCCAGCTTCCATTTGGAATTCAGAAAGCACTAGATAGTGGTTTTAATGGCAGAGAGAAGAGCCGTGGATGCTAGAGAGTGACACACTTCTCTTCTGTGCCCTTAGGGCTTTGAGCTATGGCTCAACAACTGCCATTCCTAACATGTGGCCAGAGTAAGGAACTCATCCCGGTGTCCTTGCTGGTGCTGAGGTCTCGTGGCTAGGCTCTATCTCCTGCCTTCACAGGGTTGGGAGAAGCAAACGAGAGCAGGGCTAAGAAGGTTATGTGTCAACTATGAGGAACAGCATAAACGTTAGTTGTTTTCTTATTGCTAGGACCTTACGTGGTGCTTATCAAGTTTCATATGTCCCCAGGCCACTGTTTGGAAAATAGTTAAGCTAGTTTAAGAACTCAAATAAATTTACTGTAACACAGAGAAGCCAAGAGATTGTGGCTCATCTCTAAAGAACAGGTTGCAACAGACCATGCTTTCTCTCCAGGTGAATTTGGGGCTGGGGCCCAGGAATGTTGCTCTTCAAATGGTTCATGTGATTGTCGTGCTTCGCCAGGTTTGAGAATAATGACACATTCATAAGAAAAACTGTTTTCTACAGGGTTGGTAGGAAAGAGTAGGGCTGGGAGAGCAACTGGCCAGAAGGGTTGGAGAATTTGGGGGAACCTTGACTTATACAGGAGAAGAGGTCATAGGAAATAGTGTCAAAGTCAAGGTCAGGGTGAATGTAGGGCCTCCTGTTGCCCAGCTAAGAGCCAGTGGAGTGTTCAGTGTCTGTGTCAGGAGTGAGGTGAAATCAGTAATTGATAGTCCTAGCAACTGAAAATCATCTTGCCGACAGAGGGGAGTTGTTCCTAGGGTCAGCCTTCAGTCATTGATGGAACTCCTCCTTTAACTAGAGCTGCTAACTAGATCCCCTTTCCACGGTACCTTCTGACCCACCTATTTCCCAAACACCAGCAGTGGGTGAAAGTGAGAGAGAGAGAAAGTGGGAGAGAGAGATTCTCAGCTCTCTAGTCTGCTCCAGCGGCCATGGCTAAATACTGCAGACCTGGTGGCTTAAACAGCAGAAATTGATTTTCTCATGGTTCTGGAGGCTACAACCCTGAGATCAGGTTGTCAACAGGGTTTTCTCCCAAGGTCCCTCTGCTTGGTTTGGAGATGGCTGTCTTCTGTCTATGTTCTCACATGGTCTTTCCTCCGTGTGTGTCTGTGTCTGCACAGCCTCTTCTTATAGGGACACCAGTCATATCAGACCAGGGCCCACCCTTATGATCTCATTTTACATTAATCTCCTCTTTAAAGGCCCTGACTCCAAATACAGTCATATTCTAAGGTCCTGGAGTTTGGGGTTTCAACAGAGAAATTGGGGGTATAGAGCATGATTCAGTCTGTAACAGAAGTGATGGCAGATTTAGGTTTTAAAAGTCTTCTCTGGCTCCAGGGTGGAGAATGAATGAAGGCCAAGACTGAAAGCCAGAGGCCGTATGAGGCTCCCGTGATAACCCAGGTTTGGCTTATGCCTCACACTGAGACAACTGACACCTGTCTCTGGCGGGATTTCCACCCTCCATCCTGTCTCCCATCATGACTTTATTGCATTTTCATGCAGAATATTCTAATGCTATGAAAATCTAAACACTGATTTACAAGTTATATTTTTTAAAAATGGTCAAAGGAAGCACACTACAAAATTTTACATTGGAGAGTACTCTCAAGATTGAGTTTTTAAAAAAGCAAAAACAAATCTAAAAAATTCCCCAATCATTTAAAGGCAAGAGGGAATCATTTTTGTAACTTAATTATGAAAACATCAGATAAATTAAATCATTTTATATTATCACATTTTTTGCTGAAATGTCACTTGAAATAAAAATAAATGAACAAATACTAGCGGTTCTTTAAAATGTACTTTTCTGACTTGTCAGAGTTTTAAAGAATGAAAGATGAGGGAAAATGATGTTATTTAACTATTGAAAATTCATTTTATTTTCTAGTACTTGAAAATATAAGAAAATCTGGAACAGCAAATTAGAACAAATCAGAATCATATCCCAATTCAAATCATCATCATCATCATCATCACATATTCACCATAAGGAAATGCTTTTTAAAGCTTTAAAAGGCAGCAGTCTTGAAGAAGCACACTGAGAAAATAAGCCATGACCTAGAATGGAGACAATGACAGATATCAGATTTGTAGTCATTCTGCAATATGTATTTTGTACCCACTGTGTGTAGTAGATAATCTCAAATGTGGTGATGGGCTACCTGCATTAGAAACACCTGGGAAATGTGCCACAAATGCAAATCCTTGAGCCTCATTCCAGACCAAACCCAAACACATGGACAGAAGGCAGAGGCATCAACAACTTGAGGACATTATAAGTCAGTTCAGGTGGTTCTTCAGCCCAGCAAAGTTTGACGGCCGCTGTCAGAGATAAATGTATATTGTGTTATGTGGGTGGGAAAAGAGAAATCAGTTCCACATGTCTGCCCTGAGGATATTTTTTTGCTGTAACATGTGCATGTGGGATCTTATTAATAGTTCCCTGACCAGGGATTGAACCAGCATCCCCTGCAGTGGAAGCCCAAAGTCTTAACTACTAGACTGCCCGGGAAGTCCCTGCCCCGAGAATTTACTGTTGGGTGGGGAAGTCTACTTGGAAACATGAAATCATTAGGAAACACATCATAGCACAGAATTTCTTAACTTCAAGAGAACACCGCTGTCATTTAGCCTAATCCTTTCAGTTTGCAATGAGCATCTAATACTCAGAGGAGTGACCCAGCCAGGCTCATGCTTGGGGCATGTGCCGGGGTGAATCCTGGCCTCTGACTCAGTATTTTTGTCTACTCTGTGGTGACACGTTGACCCTTAACCAGCTCATCGCCTCTAATACATTCAGACAAATACAGATGGGGGGTTGGTTTTATTCTTTAAGGGGACACATAATCCTTGCTCGTTTTCCACTTTGAAATAATAAAATCTTGCAAGCATTCTTCAAAACATGGCTCTGGGAAAAACTCACCATCTGTGCTTGTTGTTGACCGAACATGGACTGGAAGAAAAAAAAAAAAGGGCCACTCAGGCAGTTTTCATTCCTGTTGAGCTTCACTGATTCCAGGAATTCTGAAGTCATCTCCTGGAATTAATTTTTAACTTATCTAGGTATGTTTCTTAAAATAAAATTTTTATCTTGCTGAGGAAGAAAGTAAAGGGATCAGAGATTATTTTGTCCTAAAAGATTGACGAGGGTTTGCTATCATTGAGGAAGCAAAATGTTTTATGAAACAACCAGAGAAGAGATAATTCTATTACATTGTGAGGGATGTAAGCGCTAAAGAGGGGAACTACCACCAATAAGAAAGTATTGCCATCCTCTTATTGGATGGGTTTTGAAGACAAATAGATAATCCCCTCTCTTGTACTTTTCTTTCTGTTTGTTTTTTAATCCAAGGCCACGGCTTCCATCACCCTTTACATTCTAAAGCCCTCCAAATCCTGATTCCCAGCCCCTACTGCATCAAGGATGTGCTGGAGGTCTTCTCATTGCCTGTTGGTCCCTTGACATCAGGTCCAAAGTTCCCAGATGGCAGACATGGTTGAAAGTTCTGTGAGACTCTTGCTGTGTTCACTAGCAGGTTTATTCCACTTCAAAAGCCAGAACCTGTTAACCTGCAGAGCTCAGAGATGCAGGGATAAAAAGCAGAGCTTTTCCATGTGGTAACAAGTGGGGCTACCCTGGCTCACGAGACTTCCCAGGTGACTCAGTGGTAAAGAATCCATCTGCAAAGCAGGAGACACGGGGCCGACTCCTGGGTTGGGAAGATTCCCCTGGAGAAGGAAATGGCTACCCGCTCCAGTATTCTTGCCTGATATATTCTAATCCCATGGACAGAGGAGCTGGCAGGCTCCAGTCCATGGGGTCACAAAAGAGGCCAGCATGACTTAACGACTAAACAATCCTGCTCACATCCCTTGGTTTCTGGATCCATGCCTTTTTTTTTTTTTCCTACTGGGGTCATATCATCATCCATTGGTCACTGGTTTAGCAAGTCTACTGTGTCCTGCAGGGTACACTGCAACCTAACTGGCTGTTCAACTCCTCCTCCAGCAGATAATTTTGTCCCTCTCTTAGGTCAGCAGCTTCTGGGTGATGTGATATGTAAGAGATCACAGGTTCCCTGGTTGGGTGTTCTCCATCACATCTCCTAGTTGTGAAGTGTGGCTGTTGATGTTTGTTTTGCAGGCAGCAGTGTTATGAGGAACTGTGAGAATGTGAATCAGGCACTCTGGAGCCTTTAGACAGCAGTGCTGGCTGGGGCCCTGGGAGCAAAGGAGGTAAGTTCATATTAGGAATATGTCAGTTCTACACTACCATGAGTGGCATAGATAGCTAGTGGGAAGCTGCTGCAAAGCTCAGGGAGCTCAGCTCAGGGCTCTGCGATGACCTAAAGGGGTGGGAATGGGGGAAGTGGGAGGGAGGCTCGAGAGGGTGGGGATATATGTATACGGATAGCCAGTTCACATTGTTGTACTACAGCAGAAACTAACACGACATTGTAAAGCAATTATACTCCAATTAAAAAAATAAATTATGATGGTATGAAAGATTAAAAAAAAAAAGAATATGTTAGTTCTGTCAAGAGGAATTGCACCACATGGAAGAAGTGCCATATAGTTATTCTCCCACCAATGTGCTGGTTGGTCATCTCCTTTAGGGAGGTGCCACCAAGGGATTTGGTGCTAGTTAGTTTTGTTGGTGGCAAAACAAATTTTAAAATACTTATGTGTTTATTTTATTGAACCAGTAGTCATGTGAATGGAGTAGCCACAGGGCAGGGGTGGAGGCCACACATGGGCCCAACAGCCTGGTTTGGGGCTGGTAGGAGTCAGCTCAGTTTTTTCAGAGGAAGGCCAGGTTGCTGAGCCCATGCATGGCCACCACCCCTGCCCTGCACCTACTCCATCAAAAGGACTATTGGGTCAGTACAATAAACACATAAGTATTTTAAAGTTTCCTCATTTTGGGAAGCCTGGTGTGCTGCAGTCCATGGGGTCACAAAGAGTCGGACACGACTGAGTGACTGAACATTTTAATTATCAAATACAGTAAATATTTATAAATATAACTCAGATAATCAAAAGCTCTTGGGATCGTCCATAATTTTTAAGACTGTAAGGAAGTCTTGAGGCAAGAATGTTTGAGAAGCACTGCCTTTGACCAATCTCTGTGTCTCTGGCTGGTCAGAGCTTCCTGGTTGTGTGCCTTGTACCCACCTAAGGGTTGGGCATTGTCAGTTCAGTTCAGTTCAGTCGCTCAGTCATGTCCAACTCTTTGCAACCCCATGAATCGCAGCACATGAAGCCTCCCTGTCCATCACCAACTCCCGGAGTTTACCCAAACCCATGTCCATCGAGTCGCTGATGCCATCCAGCCATCTCATCCTCTGTCATCCCCTTCTCCTCCTGCCCCCAATCCCTCCCAGCATCAGGGTCTTTTCCAATCAGTCAACTCTTCACATGAGGTGGGCAAAGTATTGGAGTTTCAGCTTCAGCATCAGTCCTTCCAATGAACACCCGGGACTGATCTCATTTAGGATGGACTGGTTGGATCTCCTTGCAGTCCAAAGGACTCTCAGGAGTCTTCTTCAACACCACAGTTCAAAAGCATCAATTCTTCGGTGCTCAGCTTTCTTTATAGTCCAACTCTCACATTCATACATGACCACTGGAAAAACCACAGCTTTGACTAGATGGACCTTTGTCGGCAAAGTAATGTCTCTGCTTTTTAATATACTGTCTAGGTTGGTCATAGCTTTCCTTCCAAGGAGCAAGCGTCTTTTAATTTCATGGCTGCAGTCACCACCTGAAGTGACTTTGGAGCCAAAGAAAATAAAGTCTGTCACTGTTTCCATTGTTTCCCCATCAATTTGCCATGAAGTGATGGAACTGGATGCCATGATCTTAGTTTTCTGAATGTTGAGTTTTAAGCCAACTTTTTCACTCTCCTCTTTCACTTTCATCAAGAGGCTCTTTAGTTCTTCTTCGCTTTTTGCCATAAGGGTGGTGTCATCTGCATATCTGAGGTTATTGATATTTTTCCTGGAAATCTTGATTCCAGCTTGTGCTTCATCCACCCCAGCATTTTTCATGATCTACTCTGCATATAAGTTAAATAAGCAGGATGACAATATACAGCCTTGATGTACTCCTTTCCCAATTTGGTACCAGTCCATTGTTCCATGTCCAGTTCTAACTGTTGCTTCTTGACCTGCATACCTTTAGATTTCTCAGGAAGCAGGTCGGGTGGTCTGGTATTCCCATCTCTTTAAGAATTTTCCACAGTTTGTTGTGATCCACACAGTCAAAGGCTTTGGTGTAGTCAATAAAGTGGAAGTAGATGTTTTTCTGGAACTCTCTTGCTTTTTCTGTGATCCAACGGTTGTTGGCAATTTGACTTCTACTTCCTATGCCTTTTCTAAAGCCAGCTTGAACATCTGGAAGTTCACGGTTCACGTACTGTTGAAGCCTGGCTTAGAGAATTTTGAGCATTGCTTTGCTAGTGTGTGAAATGAGTGCAATTGTATGGTAGTTTGAACATTCTTTGGCATTGACTTTCTTTGGGATTGGAATGAAAACTGACCTTTTCCAGTCCATTATCAGCCCCCTCAAAACTCTATAAGCCATGAATGGGGGACAAGTAGTTCCTCTGCCCCCCCAAACCAAAAATAACCTAGGAGCTACTTTCCACAAAAGGGAGAGTGCATATTGTGCTCCAAACCAAACAAACTGAGAAATCAGATAATCTACTGTATTAAGGATCTTGGTTTCAGTGCTTTTGATCCCTCAGGGCCTGGTACCTTGTAGAACAATTTTGGTCAGTGACTGTATGACTGACTGAATGAAGAGTGGATAAGTAAATGAATGAGTGAATGAGTGAGTGAATAAAGGCTGGAGAATAGTCCAGATAACCTCTTGAGGTCTTTCCAACTCTATGGTTTTATATACCTCCTGTGAAACAGTGTTTTGAGGTCTGCATTTGTGTGTGTGTGCATGTGTGTGTGTGTTACATAAGCAGGAGAAGGATGGTGAGCATGACCTGGAGGTGGCAAATTTCAAGCTGCCACAGCCAAGGGGCACTCAGAAGGTCAGACCAGGGGTAACTGGGAACCTGGAATGGATGGAAAGGTGAGGCTTCAGCAGCCTGTCCACTGCCTGCCTCCTTCCCTTCCCTGTCAAGGCCCACGTGGATCAATCAGAAAGCTGAAATGCTGGTGGGAAGAACTTGGGCACCTTGATGCTGGTCTGAAGGGAGGCCCCGGTGTTTATAGGTAACAGAGAAGGTATCATCTGTAATGATACTTACAGATGACATGGCCAGTCCATAGGACAGTGAACTGCAGGCATGCATTTGGGAGCAACTGCTATTTGGGATTGACTGGGGACACTGTCCCATGTACCCAAATATAAGGCACACATTTAGGAATGTTCTTACAGGAACCTGGAAAAGAGAATGACTGATAGAGCCTCACAGAACTGGGTAGAACTAAAAGAGCTATAGGGGGAACGCGACAGAAATACTTTTTAACAGATAATTGCACTGGGGTTGCCCAGGGCTGGGAGATGCTGAAATGAATCAGAGCATCATGCCAGCTTCATTTAGAGCACGGATCACGTCTAGGCTCCAAGCCCTGTGCTCCATGCCTCATTGGTGCTGCTTGCTGCTGGAACTCTGAGAAAGTCAGCACCACCTGCCTATGGATTTCTCTTTCTTCTTAGAGAGAAGGGCCAATGGCTTGTTATCTTCCAAATGTCTAAAATTGAAATGTGTGAGATTGGGAATTGCCAACAGATTTACTGAAGCCTGGCAAAGTGTTTTGAAATTCTAGTGGGGACTTCATCACCCAGTAGAGATGAGTGATTTGTTTTTATTGTAGGGATGGCTAACATGACAGATGAACCCAAGAAGACTGGGAGTAGGGGGGGTCTCGCTGACAGAGCATGGTGTCTGTATCCCGTGTGGCCTGACAACCTGGGGAGCGCTGGAGCTTGATAGCCAGGATGTGCAGTGAGATAAAGAGATTTCTTTTTCCTTGATCTGTCCTCAAGGAACACGTGTTTAAGAATCATCCTATGTCAGAACCTAAGAGCTATCATTAAAACTGAGTCTGTACGTGGCAGCGTGTAGAAACTTAATGTCTTCCAATGCCATGTCTTGGACTTTTATAATTTTCTTTGGATCTGATGAGCCACACTTACCTGAATAGGAAAAGTTTAAAGTAAAAAGTGAAAGAATAAACAAGTCATAGATAGTTACTGATACCATTTTAGTGTGCATGCCTTTTTTGGTTTGCATTTATATATATATTAAAAATAAAATTATAATTGTATTTTAAATAAGCAGCAAACTAACAGAAAGATGATGAGGAAATACATACAAATGCATACATTCATAAAGTGATGCTAGCTGAGAGATCAGTAGCTCATTCAAAGGATAACTACTTGGAGGACAAGGCCCTTGAACTGGAATTTAGATTTTCAGTATAGAAGTGTCCTAGATCCTCAAGTTATCTGTCAAAAAACCAACCCCCGCCCCCCAACAAAAGGCCTTTTCTTTAGAATGATGGGTGGACAGCTTTCTGTATGTGTACATAATGTATATTTTTAAAGGCAATAAAGTTCACAGTTAAGAGCAGGGATGTATTATCTCACATGTTCGAAGTTGAGAAAGCTGAAGCCAACAGAAAAGAATTAGATGAAATAGGCTGGTGGCAGTGAATGCCGGCACCTTGACATAGGGGACAGTGAGTGAGTGAGACCATAAAGTGGAGGCTTGAAGGCAAGCACTTGTTAGAAATGCTAGGATTGAATAACCAGTGTGTGAAGAGAAAAATGGGTTAAGAAACCTCAACAGGGCCATTGTTTTTTTAAATTGAAGTATAGTTGATTTCTCCGGTGGCTCAGATGGTAAAGAATCTGCCTATAGTGCAGGAAACCCAGTTTGGATTCCTGGGTTGGGAAGATCCCCTGGAGGAGAAAATGACAACCCACTCCAGTATTCTTGCCTGGAGAATTCCATGGACAGAGGAGCCTGGCGGGCTACAGTCCATGGGGTTGCAAAGAGCTGAACAAGGCTGAGACTTTCACTTACACACATACACACACACACACACACACACACATACACACGGCTGATTTACAACGTTGTGTTACTTTCAGCTGGACAGCACAGTGATTCAAACATATATTTGTACCTATGTGTCTATTTATTCCTTTTCATATTCTTTCCTCCTATGCTAAGTCACTTCAGTCGTGTCCGACTCTGTGCGACCCCATAGACGACAGCCCACCAGGCTCCCCCCATCCCTGGGATTCTCCAGGCAAGAACACTGGAGTGGGTTGCCATTTCCTTCTCCAATGCATGATAGTGAAAAATGAAAGTAAAGTCACTCAGTCATGTCTGACTCTTAGCAAACTCATGGACTGCAGCCTACCAGGCTCCTCTGTCCATGGGATTTTCCAGGCAAGAGTACTGGAGTGGGGTGCCATTGCCTTCTCTGTCTTTCCCCCTATAGGTTATCACAAAATATTGAGTGTAGTTCCCTGTGCTATACAGTAGGTCCTTTTTGGTTTATCTATTTTGTGTGTAGGAGTGTGTATATGTTAATCTTAAACTCTCAATTTATACCTACCTCCCACCCCCTGCTTAAATAGGGCCATTGTTGGAAATGAAGAAATGAATGAAGCAGGAAGGGACAACAGAGACAATAGTTGATGGTCAGTGGCCTCCTCTGCCCTGTGATTTTTACATGTGGTCCATCCTCATTAACGCTTGTTATCATAAATAATGGCAATATCATTAATAATGATTCCACCAGGAAGAAAGAGAACACTGTCAACCCCAGGAGATGCTGCTGGGGGTTGGTATCCTACTGTATTTGTGAGCATTTTCTGGTAACCCACAAACACTTGTTCTGCCATTAAAGTCTAGTTAAGGGAGTGCAGGCAATGGGATAGCTATAACTTCAGGCAGCAAGCGGTAGATACCAAGTGAAAGGTCCAGTGGATGGTTGTGAAGAAGTTCATGGTGGGAAAGACCTTGTGGGCAATGCAGCTCAAGGCAGGGACCCAAATGCTTGGGCTCCCAGAGACAGAGGGAACCTGTGCAGAAAGACATTTTTTACAAACTAATTTTTATTGGAGTCTAGTTGATTTACAATGTTGTGTTAGTTTCTGCTGTACAGTACAGTGAATGAGTTATGCATATTTGTATATTCGCTCTTTTTTAGATTCTGTTCCCAAATAGATCAGTACAGAGTACTGAGTAGGGTTCCCTGTGCTATCCAGTATAGAAAGACATTTTGAAGAAGACAGATTTGGTTGCAGATTAGAGCATGAAAGAACGGAGGAAAGGCTTTGAGGCAGAGACATGAGTCAGGAGATGTTGGGAAAATGCCAAACGAAAGGCACAGAGGTGGTGATGGGAGGGTTAGAAAGAAACAAGTGGAAGTATTCACAGAACCTGGTAGCTGACTGGATGCTGGGGTCCAGAGAGAAGTTGTAATCAAAGGTGGCTTCAAACCTGGGAGTCAGAGAGAACCATGCTCATCTTGGCAGAATAGATGCTAGATTTAAAAATCAAGTGATGAACTTGAGATGTGGCAAGTTCCAGGTGCCAGGAGGCATCCCAGGAGAGGCGTTTGGCAGGCATTTGGTGGTGGTGTCTGGTGATAGTTTGGAACTGAATGGTGATGTAGGGGTTGTGTGCATTTAAGTCTTTGTAATTGAAAACTGAAAATGGGTTTGGAGAGAAAGATGACTGAAGAGAACCCCGGAGGGGTGTGCGTACAGCAGGTCTGCAAAAGGAAGCAGCAGCGGTGGTGGATATGGACAAAGAAGGTGCCATTAGAGAGTGAGGCAGACTCAGAATGGCGTGGCACAGAGAGCCAAGGGTTGCAAGGAGGGATGGGTGGGAGACATGAACTATTACGAAGAGCTCGGAGACAATCTGGACAAAATATTTCATAACTTCCTGCTTACAAATTGAGTTTCGGCCCTATTCATTACTATTTTTAAAATATAAGTTCTTACTTTTAGAGCAGTTTTGGGGTCAAAGCAAGTAAGAAACTGAAAATTTGTCAGTCGTGTCCGACTCTTTGCAACCCCATGGACTATAGTCCATGGAATTCTCCAGGCCAGAATACTGGAGTGGGTAACCTTTTCCTTCTCCAGGGTATCATCCCAACCCAGGGATCAAACCCAGGTCTCCTGCACTGCAGGTGGATTATTTACCAGCTGAGCCACAAAGGAAGCCCAAATATAGAGTTCCCGCAACCTGCCTGTCCCAACACATGCACAGCCTTGCCCACTATTAACATCCCCACCAGAGTGGCATACTTGTTATATTAGAGGAAGTTACATTGAAGCATCATTGTCACCCAATGTCCAAAGTTTAATTATGGCTTACTCTTGGTGTTGTATGTTGTATGGGTTTTGACAAATGTATAATGACACGCATCCATTGTTATAATATACAGAATAGTTATATTGCCCCGAAATCTACTGTATTCCATCTTTTCATCCCTCCTTCTCCCCTTACCCTTAGCAACCTATTGTCTCCAGAATTTTACCTTTTTCAGAATGTCATATAGTCAGAATCACAGAGTATGTAACCTTTTCAAGTTGGGCTTTTCCATTTAGTAATATGCATTTAACGTTCCTCCATGTCTTTTCATGGCTTGATGCCTCATTTCTTTTTAGCACTAAATAACATTTCTTTGTTTGCTGTACCACGATTTATTTATTTGTTTACCTACTGGAGGACATCTTAGTTGCTTCCAGGCTTTTTTTTTTTTTAATATTTTGGGATATATACCTAAAATAAAGGAATTTAGGTATTGCTGGATCATATGGTGATTCCATATGCAGTTTTTTTTTTTTTTTGTTTGGACATGTTTTCAATTCATTTGGGTAAATATCAAGGAGCACAATGGCTCCACCATATGGGAAGAGTATGGTTTAGTTTTGTAAGAAACTGCCAAACTGTCTTCCAAAGTTTTGCATTCTTACAGGCATCTTGCATCCCTATGGGAAGTATCGTTCTGCATTCCCGCCAGCAATGAATGAAAGTTCCTGTTGCTTCACAGCCTCGCCAGCATTTGGTGTTGTTAGTATCTTGGGTTTTTGCCATTCCAATAAGTGTAGTGATATCTCAATTGTTGTTTTAATTTGTAGTTATCTAAATGGCATATGATATTGAGCATCCTTTAATATGCTTATTTGCCATTCTTACATCTTCTTTGGTGAACTGTCTATTTAGATCTTTTTTCCACTTAAATCAGGTTATTTTCTTACTGTTTCATTTTTAAAGGTTTTTTTTTTTAAACATTTTGAATAACAGTACTTTTATATCTTTTATTAAAAAGTCCAGATATGTCATTTACAAAAATAATATCTTTTACTAAGATTTTCTCTCACTCTATACCTTGTTTTTTTCAAATATTTTGGGATTTTCCAGCTATCTTTTTGCTTTTGATTTTTAGTTTAATTCCATTGTGGTCTGAGAGCAGACATCATATGATTTCTATTCTTTTAAATTTGTTGTGTCTTATGGCCCAAAACATGGTCGGCTTGGTGAATGTTCTATGTGCGCTTGGGAAGAATGTGTGTTCTGTTGTTGTTGGATGAAGTAGTCTATAGACGTCAATTATGTCCGGTTGATGGATGGTGCTGTTGAGTTCAACTATGTCCTTACTGATTTTCTGTCTGCTGGATCTGTGCCTCTCTGTGAGAGGGGTATTGAAGTCTCCAAATGTAATAGTAAATTTACCTGTTTCTCCTTGAGTTCCATCAGTTTTGCCTCATGTAGTCTGACACTCTGTTGTTAGGCACATACACACACATATTAAGGACTATTATATCTTTTCCAATAGAGTGCTTAGCATATAAGTCAGTTGGTTTACATTCCTGGAATGATAATTTCAACATTTCTGTCATAATCAGAGTCCATCTCTAATTCTTGCCCTATCTCTTCAAGCTGCATTTTAGGATACCTTGTAATTTTTGTTGAAAGTTGGACATGATGTTTTGGGTGAAAGAAGGCATCTCCAAGACATCTCCCCAAATATTCTGATTAAGTAGTTTTACAGTGGGGTCCAGGAAACTGCATTTTACAAGTTTTCAGGTGATTCTGATCCATGAACCCTGTGAACCATAGTTTGGGGAAGGTTGACTCAATCTGGTGAAGTCTCAGGCTTTGCCTCCATACAATGAGGCAGTGACACCTGCTCCATGGTTTGTGTGTGGAAAGCATCTGGCTGTGAATCTGGTCTATTGAGGGTGTTCAGAAATATTGGCTCCTTTCCCTCTAGGTATCATTGATTTCATTCAACCATGTGCATCCAGTGTCAAAGAAGAGACCAAAATCCCTAGAATGTGCTGGAAGTTGACAGAAATCAGCTAACAAATTAGGGAGCATCAAACGGCAAAGGGTAATAAGAGTCTGTGAAACACAATAGATGTGTTTTGAAGAACATAGGCTGCTAACAGAATGGATTCCCACTGCCTCCCCACAAGTCAGCCATGTATGGAAATCAAAAATTCCACTCCAGTGAGCGCACTTCCCTGCTCTCAAATGCCAGAAACCATGGAGCAGCAAGCAGGGCTGTACCATTACCACTGGCAGCAAGCAGTTTTATAATGAGTTTTGGAAATTTGACTGCTTGCCAGCCTCTGATTCATTAATGTAATATTAGAAGAAAATTAACAGGGGAAATTGACCTCAGAGGACATTTGGGGAGAAGGACAAGTCCATGCTGAACCGAGTCAGCTACCAAGAAAGTGAAACCAGTTTGCCCATGAGCACGGGAGCTTTCAAGGTTCTTGCTTGCAATGTGTACATTCCATCGTCTTAGCTGGTGACTGCTCCTGCTGTTGCTATAGAGTGGAACTTTCAAGCACTGATGTCTATAATAAGCTAGATGAGCTCACTTGTTAATGCTTTTTCCTTCCTGTTATACTTTTCAGTATGTTAAGCTGCTATTTAACTTTGAATTGTCACAATCTGTGGCATTATATAATGCTATAATTTCTTTGCTATATAATTGGTAAAGAACTTTGCGATACTTCTGGTTGGAGGGGGATTAAAAACTATAGAGAAACATAAGGATGTGTTTATTTAAGAGCATAAAAAAAATTCCATCAACTCTCCCCAAAATAAGTTGGACAAAAACCATTAAGACTTCTTTATTCCTTTTTTTTCTTTCATGCAAAGAGTATACTTTAAACTGAAAAAACTTCCCCCTTTTCACCCATTGTTTGTGGACATAGGATATATAGCAGCAGGGGAAGAGATGAGAAAAATCTACTGAAAGCTGGCTCTGTTTAACAGCTTAAATTCAAATTTGTTTTTAAAAAGAAAGAGCCTGTAATGTTTTATTCAGGTTCAGCAATGGCAGCATTGTCAGAATTGAAGCCTGTCTTATGGAAAGAATTTTTAAAATTATGAACTACTAAATAAAGCTTTGAAATAGAATCTGATTTGTCTATGGGGAGGGTTTGTAAAATTTTTTAAAATTTATTCTTACATTTGTTCATTCATTCAACAAACACTGGCTGTTGCCATCTGTGCTGGACAGTGGGAGGAAGGAGGGGAGACAGCTGTGCCCTTCAGGAATTCTCTGCTCTCCCTTGAATCAACTTCCATGGAGTTCTATGTGTGCTCCATCACAGCGTGTTGGATATTTTATTGAAACCACTGATTCAGCAAATACCTGATGAATATTTCCTTTGTGTTGAGTGAGGGGCTACAGGGTTCCTGCCTACCCCATGGGGCTCTTGTGGGGATTAAGTGGGTTAATGCAGGTAATGTTTAGCACCTGGAGCCTTGGAGGTGTTCAATAGATATCTGAGGAATTGAGTCAGTCATCTTAATGCCCAGGGGGAAACTGTTGCTGGGAAAAGATTGATAGTGGTCCTGTGGTGTAGACTTTAGTAGGATGAGATGATGGAGAAAGGAGTTTACTATCTTGGGGCAGCAATAATTCTGCATATCTCTGGCAGTCATGCTTTTTGACCTTCTGGTCTACCCACTTTTGCTTAGGTTTCTTTCTTTGGTTTCATCTGCTTTGTGACTTCTTTCCTCCCTCCCTCCCTCTCCTGCTTCCTTCCTATCGTCTTTCCTTCCACCTCTCCCTCCTTCTCTCCAGGCTTCCTCATATTCATTCTATTCATACTGCTGTCATAAAACCCTACCAATATTACTCCATACAATGTACTCAGGTTAATGTAAGAGCAGCCATTGTGGGACAGGCTACCCAGGAGGATCCATAGGAACACTGAGTCACTGATCTGTGAGAATTGGGGCAGGGGGCCAGGCTCAGCCTCTAGAGGTTGGGCTGACCTGAGAATGGAGTCCCTATTATAGTTTAAAGTGCCTAAATACAGTTGACCCTTGAACAACCCAGGTTTGAACTGTGCGGCTCCGCTTATTTCAATAGTAAATACTATAGTGCTACACCATTTGTAAATGCAGAGGAACTGTAGATGTGGAGGGCCAACTATAAACTATACTCAGATTAGCCTCACCACTGTTCAAGGGTCAATTGTGCATACACAGCTATTACTATTAATCTATACACCTACATATGAATCTGGCAGGTGAGTTCTTTACCATTAGCACCACCTGAGAAGCCCTGCATACATGTAAAATCTTTTTCAGGGGAGTTTTGATATTTTGAATTATGGAGCAAAAGTGGATGATTGCTCTGTTTAGGAGCACTGAGACTAGGATGAGTGCCTGGGTTATTTGAAATAAAATGAACGAGGAGTTATTGATTCTTAATAGTGGTGGTGGTGTGGGGTGTGGGGAATACCACTTGAAGAGTTCAGCTGTCATTTCCTCAGTGTTCATTTAGGTATTTTAAGTATGCAAGATTTTAGACAAAGAAAATATGTATCTTCTACACTTACAGAAAATTTTTTCCACAGACCTTGTAAATAAAACCTTGTTTATTGCTTCCCAAAGGGTCAATCCCTAAACATACTCTCTGCCTTCCATGAGGGCAGTGCCTCTCCTACAGGTCAGTAAGCTCATGAGGGCAGGGCATGTTTACTTTTGGTCCCCATAAGTCCCCAGAACCTGGTATGCTGCCTGGTGCCCAAAAGTGCTCAGTCTGCATCTATCCATGTAAAATTGTCAGGTGTGTGAAGTCATTTTGAAATGCTGCGTTTTATAGCTCAGATACTCTAAATGAAAAATGATGATTCCTCTGATGAGAAGCACTGAGACTAGGATGAGTGACTGGGATGTTTGAAATAAAAGAAATGAAGCGTTATTGATTTTTAGTGGTGGTAGAGTGAGTGGGGTGTGGGGAAAACACTAAACGGGTTTCTTGACCAAGTGATAAACTAGAAACCCTAGGAGAACTAGGAGAACTTATATAGCAAACATGCTGTTAAGGAATAGTTCTACTAGTGGGATTTTAAACCCTTGATGCAAATTTCAATAACATATCCTGCTTTCAGGTAGTAATTGTTTGAGGAACTGAGAATCTACAGGATGACACCCACACTTCTACAGCGAAATTCATGGTGGGGGCCCAAGGCTGGCTGTTACTGTGATGATGTAAACACTCACTGTGTAAGTGGGTTCAGTCTTCTGACTAGGGGAGGAATCATGTATAAGAAAGACGTGAGAAAAATGAAACAAATCCTGACTTCACCTTCCAAAGAATAAATTTATAGTTTAGCATCCACAAAAATAACCAGATCCAAGCCATTTGAGTAATCCCTGGTTACATGGAACCCAAACAGGTGAACTCAGCAGGACTGGTTTACTGACTAGAATCACTACCCAGTCTGCACAATTGGTGGCAATCAGTTTTAAATCAGATCAAAATATGCATGAGGGGCAAAGAAGTTGACTCAGTGGCTTACCTAAAACATAGTCACTTTCTAGGGATAAAAAAATCAGGATACAATGGAAAATAAAATCTCAGTATAGTATCTGTTAATGAATTATTGGATTACATTGATATACTTTTGATTAGAGCTGACAAACATTCTGATCTATTTAATGTATTTTCTTCCTTAACCACAGCAGCATTTTTCATGATATTATGTTATTAATACAGGATTCCAAACCTTCACTAACTATTAATTGCTTCCTGTGTTGAAGATAATGACTTTATATAGCAGGAAAGTTTGTTTTAGCAAACTGGCAGAGTATGTCTGCAAACAGGCAGCTGAATTGGACACAACTGAAAGATTTGGTTTTCAAATTTACTATGGCTCATTAGGATAGTATTTGGAGCAGAGGGACAATTATTTCTTGGATCCCGGTGCTTGCATAGTTGTTTAAACAGGCCACAGAGGAATGGAACGACCATATCTTTTCCTCGAATCCATTTAACCATGCATGTATGCATATGATTATTGTCTTTGGTGCCAGTGAACCCAAACATAAGAATATTATTTCTAAATGTTGCCAATATCCATAATGGAACTACTTATAAAATGACATTATATGAGGTAATTTTGCTATTATGTTGTTTTTAACTCTTTTTTGTTTAGTGTCAATCTCTAGCAGTTTCCTTTATTGCTAACTACTGCTGAAATGCATAGTACTCAGAGGTGCAACTCAGAACTGTCAAACCTGGATCCAGAATCTCGACTGAAACAGTCCTGAGTGCTGACCTGGTCCTAGTCTCCTCGTCTTATTTAAAACTGGTCCCTCAGTTTTGAAGACCCAAACTGGGAGGGTCTTCACTTGCAATTTTATGAGGACAATAGAAATAGCTGAGGAAGACTAAAATCATACTATAGATTAGAATGAAAACTATACACAGTTTATCAGAAACTCAAGTATTATCACATATAATGAAATCCCTCAATGGGGGGCCTTCCAGAGCCCAATTTATAATTTAAAAAAATTAGGTAAATCTGCCAGCAGTTTTTCTGTATAAGCAGGAATGAGACCTAGGAGCATAAATACATATGTGTATGCTCAGTTGCATATGATTCTTTGCGACCCCATGGACTGCAGCCTGCCAGGCTTCTCTGTCCATGGAGTTTTCCAGGCAAGATACTGGAGTGGGTTGCCATTTTCTACTCCTATATATATGCTGTGCTGTGCTTAGTCACTCGGTTGTGTCCAACTCTGTGACCCCATGGACTGTAACCCATCAGGCACCTCTGTCCATGGGGATTTGCCAGGCAAGAATACCAGAGCAGGTTACCATGCCCTCCTCCAGGGGATCTTCCCAATGCAGGGATTGAATCCAGGTCTTCTGCATTGCAGGCAGATTCTTTTATTAATTTTTTAATTAATTTATTTTAATTGGAAGATAATTACTTTGCAATACTGTGATGGTTTTTGCCATATATCAACATGAATCAGCCATGGGTGCACATGTGTCCCCCATCCTGAACTCCCCTCCCACCCTATCCCTCTAGGTTGTCCCAGAGCACCGGCTTTGAGTGCCCTGCTTCACGCATCCAACTTGTATTGGTCATCTATTTCACATATGTTAATATACATGTTTCAATGCTATTCTCTCAAATCATCCCATCCTTACCTTCTCCCACAGAGTCCAAAGGTCTGTTCTTTACATCTGTGTCTCTTTTGCTGCCCTGCATATAGGATTGTCTTTACCATCTTTCTAAATTCCATATGTATGCGTTAATATACAGTATTGGTGTTTCCCTTTCTGACTTACTTCACTCTGTATAATAGGCCCCAGTTTCATCCACCTCATTAGAACTGACTCAAATGTGTTCCTTTTATAGCTGAGTAATATTCTATTGTGTATATGTACCACAATTTCCTTACCCATTCATCTGCCGATGGACATCTAGGTTGCTTCCATGTGCAGGCAGATTCTTTACCATCTGAGCCACCAGGGAAGCCCACTCCTATATATATATACATACATGTATGTGTATATATATATTAAATGTGTATATATATTATGTATATATGTAATTGTGGTAAAATATATATAACATAAAATTTACCATTTTAATTATTATGTGTATAGTTATTGACATACCACCATCACCATTATCAATTTCCAGAACTTTTTAATCATCTCAAGGTGAAACTCTGTATCCTTTAAGCAATAACCCCTTACCCCTTCTTCCAAACCCCGAGAACCATCATTCTACTTTCTATCTTTATGATTTTGAGTACTCTCGGTAATCTCATGTAAGTGGAATCATACGATATTTGTCCTTTTGTGTCTGGCTTATTTCATTTAGCATAATGTTTTCAGTTTTCATCCATGTTATTATATGTATCAGAGTTTCCTTCCTCTTTAAAGCTGAATAATATTCCATTGCATATCTTACTACACTTAGTTCATCTATCAATAGACACTTGATTTGTTTATATCTTTTGTCTGTTGTGAATAGTGCTGCATTTAACACGTGTGTACAATTATCTCTCCAGGACAATGCTTCCAATTTTGGGAGTATATACACAGAAATTACTGGATCATATGATAATTCTATTTTTAAGTTTTTGAGGAGCCTCCAAACTGTTTTCCATAGTGACTGTACTATTTTGTATTTGGAGTATGTATATATATATTTTGTATATAATTCATTTATTGGTTTTTGGTTGTGCTGTGTTTTTGTGGCTGTGTGAGGGCTTTCTCTAGCTGTGGAGAGTGGGGGCTACTCTTGGTTGTGCTTCTCATTGTGGGGGCTTCTCTTGTGAGGCATGGGCTCTAGGCGCTCAGGCTTCAGTAGTTGCTGCATAGGGTCTCATTAGTTGTGGCTCGTAGGCTCTAGAGAAAGGGCTGAATAGCTGTGGCGCACAGGCTTTAGTTGCCCCGTACCATATGGGATCTTCCCAGACCAGGGATCGATCTCACGTCCCCTGCATTGGCAGGTAGACTCCCATCCACTGTACCACCAGGGATGTCCTGGAGTATATCTTTTGTGATGCAATCTCTTTTTCACATGAAAATGTAAGGCAAGCAGTTCCTCTGTCCTGGAAGAAGATGTCCGAAGTCTCTCTTCCTTTAGTGTTCAGAGCAGGGGGAAAAGAGGTGGATTAATGGGGCCTTATTGATGCAAAAAGGTCTATATCTTAGTCCCTTTATCATCTGTGTTATCCACTAGTGTTTTCTGCACTGGGCAGAAAGGGGAACACCTCGACACTTCCCATGCTGCACCATTAAACTCTATGGCCGTAGAACCCCAGAGAGAAACTGTTAACATTTCCTACCATCCTATGGGCTCTGGTATAGAAAACTTGGCAGGGCAAAAAATTAACATCTTTTGTTGATGAAAAATAGTGTGACAACATTAAGTTCCATATTAATGGAAGAAATACTTTGGCACTCATTGGAACAGTGCTTTGGGTATAAAAAATGACGTGAGGAATAGGGTTGCATTCTGAGTCCTATTTGAAACAATGATGCCACCATTTCATTTGTCTGAATGGAGCCTAACATGGTGGAAAAGAGATTAGGAAGGAGATTTCTATTCATTTTTAGGTCCTTCTTTGAAAATTGAGTCATTTTATCTCTTTTAAATGAAGAATCTCATCCCAGTGCCCCCTACCCTCCCCACACACCAGAGTCTCATAAAATAGTTTTTTCTACATGACTGATTAGTTTCCTTCTCTATACAGATTTTGGGGGAATTGTCATTTTGTGCCTATGAAACAAAAGAAAATTTGATTCAGGAGATTAAAAACACATTCTTGCCTGCTCTAATTATAAAGATTAAAAGCATCGGGCCTCATCTAAACAGTGAACTTAGAGGATAAATATATGTTTGTCCAGATCTTTACCAAGCTTGAGAGAGCACATTTCATTTGTTCTAAACCCATCCACACGGAGCCTTCCACACGCTGGGTCCTGACGCCCCCATGCTGCCCCTCTGTGCTGTCTGGTTTGTGTGGAAGACAGTGACACAACTCCAGGATGAGGGCTTTGTTGGTGTCAAGAGGCTCTAGACTTGAGCTATTTAAGTGGCACAAATAAAAAACATAACGTGTGTCTTTTTGTGAGTGTTTATGTTTGTGTTTCATTCTACTCAGATGAATAAAAGACTTCTTTTCCACAACTGAGTAAATGAAATGACCAAGCAAGAATGTGCCCCACATGTGTTCAAAAGCCAAGGAAATGGCTAGCTATATTTAGGATGCTATTCACTGTAATAACACTAAAAATACTTTTTAATTGGCCCAGTTACTTCCTGATTATTGAGATCTCCTATATAGTTTTTTAATTATCTAGGTCCTCATGATGGTTAATTTTATGTGTCTACTTGGAGGTGTTCTGGGGTGAGATTAACATCTAAATCGATGAACTTTGCATGGAGCAGGTTGTCCTTCATGTTATAGGTGGGCCTCACTCACGCAGTTGAAGTCCTGAGTGGAACAAAAAGATTGATGTCCCTGGGCAAGGGGGAATTCTCTGGAAGACTGCCTTTGGACTTCATCGGCACCATCTTGGGTCTGCAGTCTGCCAGCCCACACTGCAGATTTTGGGCTTGCCAGCCTTCATAATCATGGAACCAATTTTTTTATTTTTTTATAACACATAAACCTCTCTCACTCTTTCTTTCTCTCTCCCTCTCCTACTGGTTCTGCTTCTACAGACAGCCCTGACTAGTATGCTTCCTTTCCTATATTTACATTTCTCTCCCTGAATTTCTACATTTTGTAAAGTGAACTCAGATCAATATTTTATGCTTTTTCTTCTTTTAGTGGTAAACTAAGATGACTTGTTCTATATAATAAAAAAAATACATGTAAGAATATATAGGGATAAGTAGATGAGAATGTATCAGTCAGGGTTCTAGCAAGAAATAGAATTCTACCCCAAAGAATTTAACCAAAAAATGATTATTTACAGAAGTGTAGACACGGTTAAGGGAACTATAACTAGGAATAGTGAAACCCTCAGGGAACCAACATTAGCAGGAAGTGGTTACCACCCAACAGCCTGAAGGGACAAAGGCCATGTTTCCAGAGCCCATGAGTCTTAGAGGGGCTGCCTGGCAGCAGCTGCTGTCTGAGGAGGAGGTGGCCACAGTCAGACTATGACTGAAGCAAGGAGCAGAGGAAGAAATACCCTGATCTTTCTCCCATCCTTTCTCTGATCTCCTGCCACTGCCTCTTGTTGTCTGAACCCAAGAAGATGTCAATGGCCAGGAACTGGGAGATGCAGTCTAGAGAGCCCAGCCTCCTGGGGCACATGACAGTATAGAGGGGATAGATCTGGGGAGACAAACGGGATAGCTTGCAGATCTTCAAAACAGCCCAAAAGATTTTGCTAAGGACTGAAGAATACTCACCCTTCACCTCCAGTTGACCTCCCAGCTTTGATGACTGAAGAAAGCCTCTCCCAGCTCTGTGCATGAGCTTTTTCTTTTGGAAACTCGCTCTTTTCCAGAGGGATCAGTATGATTCTACTCACTGGATGTAACAGGAAAATTTATAAACCATGGAAAGAACTTTCTGGAACAGCTGTGAGTGATAAGACTGGATGGAATCAGCAAGAGGCCTATTTGCAGAGCATGAGAGAGGAGCCTGAGGAGCTCAGAAGTTGAGCCTGATTCTGAGGCTTCAAGTATTTAATTGAAAACAGAGCAGGCAGCCAGTGAACACAAATGAGTACAAAGGAAAGAAATGCTGATTACTTACAAAGATGCCCCGATGTCCTAAATCCCAATGTTCATCCATTCCTTTGTGTAAAAGCATCTTATTTTAAAAAGCAGACACTTTGTGTAAGCTGCAGAAGGGTGGGTGATACAATTGTGTGGCCAACTCTGTCTTAGGAATTAACTGTTGAGATTATTTGCCATAAAAGAGGAGGTCAGAATTGATGAAGGTACATTTTGTATTCTTCACAGAATATTCTCCCAAGGTCAGCATGAGATTACAAAGGCTCCAGTCAGCTGGTGAGACTTTTGGCCTTGTTTGCTTCTCAGTGTGGGACTTCATATGTAAAGCAGAGAGAAGGTAGCTGAAGAAATAATTGCTGAATGTATCTGTTCAGTCCCTATGGTTATCACCAATCACATGTCTTAGTCTGCTCAGGCTGTTATAACAAAATACTATAGATCAGGTGATAAGATGATTAGATAGCAAAATTGAGTTTAGCTAGCGAAGTTGAGGTAAGACTGCCAATTCCATCCAATCTTATCACCCACAGCTATTCCATCACCGACTCAACAGATGTGAGTTTGAACAAACTCCAGGAGACAGTGAAGGACAGGGAAGTCTGGCATGCTTCAGTCCATGGTGTCACAGAGAGTCAGACACCACTAAGTGACTGAACACTGAACAGCAAATAGATCAGGTGGCTTAGACAACAGACGTTGGTTTCTCAGGATTCTGGAGGCCAGAAAGTCCAAAGTCCAGGTGCCAGTCAATCTGGTTCCTGGTGAGGACTCACTTCCTGGTTTGCATCTGGCTGCCTTCTTACCATGTCCTCATGTGGTAGGAGGTCTGGTGTCTCTTTCTCTTCTTCAGTTCAGTTCAGTTCGGTCACTCAGTCGTGTCTGACTCTTTGCGACCCCATGAATCGCAGCACGCCAGGCCTCCCTGTCCATCATCAGCTCCTGGAGTTTACTCAAACTCATGTCCATCGAGTCGGTGATGCCATCCAGCCATCTCATCTTCTGTCATACCCTTCTCCTCCTGCCCCCAACTCCTTCCATCATCAGGGTCTTTTCCAATGAGTCAACTCTTTGCACGAGGTGGCCAAAGTATTGGAGTTTCAGCTTCAGCATTATCCCTTCCAGTGAACACCCAGGACTGATCTCCTTTAGGATGGACTGGTTGGATCTCCTTGCGGTCCAAGGGACTCTCAAGAGTCTTCTCCAACACCACAGTTCAAAAGCATCAATTCTTTGGCTCTCAACTTTCTTCACAGTCCAACTCTCACGTCCATACATGACCACTGGAAAAACCATAGCCTTGACTAGACGGACCTTTGTTGGCAAAGTAATGTCTCTGCTCTTTAATATGCTATCTAGGTTGGTCATAACTTTTCTTCTGAGGAGGAAGTGTCTTTTAATTTCATGGCTGCAGTCACCATCTGCAGTGATTTTGGAGCCCCCCAAAATAAAGTCTGACACTGTTTCCCCATCTATTTCCCATGAAGTGATGGGACCAGATGCCATAATCTTAGTTTTCTGAATGTTAAGCTTTAAACCAACCTTTTTTAAGTGGAAAAAGCCTCACTTTCATCAAGAGGCTTTTTAGTTCCTCTTCACTTTCTGCCATAAGAGTGGTATCATCTGCATATCTGAGGTTATTGATATTTCTCCCGGCAATCTTGATTCTAGCTTGTGCTTCTTCCAGCCCAGCGTTTCTCATGATGTAATCTGCATATAAGTTAAATAAGCAGGATGACAATATACAGCCTTGATGTACTCCTTTTCCTGTTTGGAACCAGTCTGTTGTTCCATGTCCAGTTCTAACTGTTGCTTCTTGACCTGCATATACGATGACACTAATCCCATCACGAAAGCCACAGCCTCATGACGTCATCTTGCCCTAATTACGTCCCAAAGGCTCCCTCTGCAAACACCATCCTGTTGGGAGTTAGGATTTGAACATATAAATTTTTGGGGGGACACTAACGTTTGGTCCTTGATGAGATGGTACAAGTCACACACTGTGAAGATGTTTGCAAAATTGCTGCTAGGAGTATTGCTAAAGTGTTAGCCTTTTTCCTTCAACTTGACTTTGATCCATTATTCTAGTGTTTTAAATCATTGGTTTTACACATACAGAGATTAAATGTATTGCATCTTACTTCTCTGGCAAAGGAAGAACGTGGTCCTCCAGCTCAGTGACAGATGGCCAAAGTTTACAAAATGACTAAGAAAACATAATCAATGCATTAAAACAAAGTTCACCGCTAACACTGAACTGTTTCTTTTCTATTTTGATCCATAAGGTAACAGCTCTCTAACCTGGAAAAAAGAAAACACTGAACAATATTTAAAAAGAACCAACACCCTCTTTAGCTGTTCAGAGCAGTTTCTGTTTTTGGATTAAAAGGCACTAAGAAAAATACTGCTAAGGGAACAGTTTCTTTTTTTTTTTTTTTTATTATTATTATTATTTTTTTTTTCCAGTGGGTTTTGTCATACAGTTTCATGAGGCAACCTTGAGGAGAAAATTGCTGACATGAATGGTATTCCACTGTATTCAGTGTGATTAAAATTGAATTATCTTCCTTATAATACTTTGTGACTAAAAATTTGCTAGGCAACATGACATTAATGAAAAATCTGGAAAAGAATTAGAAAATAATTACTGTTTACATGAAAGCTATTCAATTGTTTATGCAAGAAAATCTCTCAACTTTACTATGCTGTCATTCTCCAAAGTGAAATTGTACACTTGAATGTCTGTTGTCGGTCTATAACTCTATCCTTATATTTACATCTTTCTCCCTTATAGATGTTATTCTCATGGTTAATCAGAATGTCTCAGGATTTGTAGAAGTTAGAAACCTAGGGAGAGGGACTTCCCTGGCAGTCTAGTGGTTAAGATTGGTCCCTCTTCCAGTGTGTGTGGGGGACAGGTTTGATCCCTGGTTGGGGAACTAAGAGACCACATGCCATGTGGTGTGGCCAAAAATTTTTTTAAAAAAGAAAAAAATTCTAGGGAGAAAATATCTTCCTGACATCACAATCAATTCATTTGTTTATTTACATGTAATTGATCAAAGTAAATTTTTGAGAGATTAAAATGATTATTCTCTGTGTCTGCAATAGGGTGATCAGAAGCTCTAGGCAGAGAACACAAGTATGTCTGTGATTCCCTTTGTACACTGACCCACTGCCACGACTGCAGGTATTTTCATTATGATAGTGAAGGTTAAGAACAAGGGCACCAAGTGAAGTTGGGAGTCATGGTTTGGAGGCAAAGGAGTGGATCTACACAAGGGCCTGAGGGTCCATGTGAAAGAGATGAAACAAGCAACCTTTCTGGTAGACACTTCAGTCCTTGACGGAAGGCTGTGTTTCCAGAGATTGAATTGAAACCTCTACTTGGGGAATTTAAAGGCAGGAATGGATCACATTGCCTGTGAATTTTTTTTTAACATGATAATGACTCTTAGTGCCTAGAATAAGGAAATAAGAGGTCACATTGAAGTAACACAAGAGTGGAGAATCAGGGAGACTAAAGCAATGAAACAGACAGACTGACATCATGCCACAGGGTATATATTCTTCCTTAAAAGTTCAAAGATGCTACAAGTTCTGTGGCAGATATTACCCTCCTAATAATCCCTAAGAGGGCTTCCCACGTACTCAGTGGTAAAGTCTGTCTGTCAAGCAGGGAACCCAATTTTCAGTCATTTGAATGTATCCTAAGGCAATTATGCTAGTTAGATCATATGAGATGATTTCATATGAGAAACACACATTTGAATTAAATACAGTGATGATAACAATGATATGCATTGAACACTTAACATATGCCAGACTTTTCTAACTACATTACTTCTATCAATTAATTTCATCAAGGAGAGAGAACAAGCATCACAAAAATATAAATTTTATTGTTGGCAAAGTAATTCACTTAAAAAATGTATCTGCTAAATAAAATAAGGTGAAAATAAAACACTGTGGTCCCATGGATCACTGGTGACACAAAGAGGTATGATATTTATAATGTCTACCTTGGACAAGGGATTAACATCTGGAATATATCAGAGAAACTTCTGCATGTCTACAACAACAAAATAATCCAATAGAAAAATGGGCAAAATGTGGAAGAGGATGTTTACATAAGAGGAAACTCTTCAAGGTAAAAAACAGATGGACAGATGCTCTAACATTATTAATAAAGGAAATGAAAATAAAATAATGAGATACCACGTTGTGCCCATTAACTAGGCAGTAATCAGAGAGATGGATGTTGCCTACTGTTGTGAGGATTGTGAGATTAGGAGCATCCTGGCCTTCTGGTGAAAGAGTAGACTGGGCAGCCATCTGTGAGGCAGTGACACTACTCAGCCCAGCTGAGTGTACGTCTAAGCATGTTGAGGCAGGAGGCAATCTGATGTCCTTCATCAGAAGCAGATGGATAGAATGTGAGGGTGAACTCCCTGGAGGACCATACTGTAGCTAGAAGCCTCGGATTCAATTTTCATGTAGGAGCATGGGTAGATCTTAAGGTTACAGCACTGAGTGAACAAAGTAAGACACAGTTGAGATATATGACATAATTGTATTTCTATAAATAAAAGATACACCCTAAACTACTTAACACTTAGAAAAAATATAATGAAAAAGCTTCCTGAAAAAAAAAAAAAAGCTTCCTGATATTACATTTGGCAATAATTGTTTGGCTCTGACATAAAAAACACAGGCCATGAAAGAAAACAGTTGATAACTTGGACTTCATAAAATTATAAACTTTTGTGTACCAAAAGGACACTATCAAGAGAGTGAAAAGGCAACCCATGGAATGGGAGAAAATATTTGCAAATCATATGTATCTGATAAGGCGTTAATACCTGGGATATGGAAAAAACTCCTACAACTCAACAACCAAAAAACAAACTACATAATTTAAAAATGGGCAAAGAAATTGAAGACACAATGCCAAAGAAAATATGCAAATAGCCAATAATCATGTTTAAAAATGCTCAATATCACTAGTCATTAGGGAAGTGCACGTTCAAACCATGGTAATAAATCACTTCACACCTATTAGGAGGCTATTATTAAAAGAAAAACAAACCAGAAAATAGCAAGTAGTGGGGAAGATGTGGAGAAACTGGAAACTTACGTATCACTGGTGGGGATGTAAAGTGGTAGATCCATTGTGAAGAAAGAGTATGGTGGTTCTTCAGAAAATTAAATGTAGAATTGCCATTCGATCCAGCAATTCCCCTTCTGGGTATATACCACAAAGAAGTGAAAGCAGGAACACTGATCAAATATTTGTATACCTCTATTCATAACACCATTATTCACAATAGCCAATCAGTGGAAACAATCTAAGTGTCCATCAACAGATGAATGAATGAACAGAGTGTGGTACAGACATATAACAAAATATTACTCAGCCTTAAAAAGGAAGGAAATTTTCTGCCTCATTCTACAATGTGGATGCACCTCAAAGATGTTATATTAAGTGAAATGTCAGTCACAAAAGAACAAATGTTGTCTGATACCACCTCACCTATGTGAGGGACCTGGAGTAGTCAGATTCATAAAGAGAGAAAGTAGTATGATGGTTGTCAGGGTTTGGAGGGAGGGGAAATGGGGAATTATTATTTAATGAATGCAGAGTTTCAGTTTGGTTTGATGGAAAAATTATGGAGATGGATGGCTGTATACTTGCATCACAAGTATATGTATCACAGATACTCTAATTTATATTGCAAATGCATTTACTGCAACTGAACTATACACTTAAATTAGTTAAAATGGTAAATTTTATGTTATGTATATTTTATCACAATTTGAAAAGTGAAAAATAAATTTAAAAAGACAGGAAGATTCTGCACTTCCAATTCAGGGGGCACAGGTTCAATCCCTGGTCGGAGAAGATCCCACAGGACACGTGGTGTGGCCAAAAAGAAAAAAAAAAAAGACAAAAAAATATGTAGTTTTGATAGTTTCAGAGAAGAGTTTCAGGGAAGTGTTTCAGAGAAGTTTCAGAGAAGAGTAAAACATTTTTTTTTAAGAAGATGGGAGAAAATGGGAGTTTATGTCTTACTGATATGAAGCAGTCAAAACATGTAATAATTAAGTGGTTGATGTTACACAGATTTTAAAATTAATGAATTAATTAGTTCAAGAATAATTTTTAAGAGAAAATATATATTCACACAAAACAGCAAATACCCATTTCAAGGTATTTCTAAAACACACTAGGATGTTTGATGTGGGGAGGGGAAATGGGTTGGTTACAAGGATAAAAGGGAATAAACAAATAAATGGAAAAGAAGACTGGAAACATAATTGTAATCTCTCAACTCAATTCAGTTTAATAAATACTTATTAAGGCTCTACTTTTCCCAGACACTTTATTTGCTCTTTCTGATGGTATCCAAGCCTAAATATGATTTATGAACATGGAGTAATGAGACTGTTTATTAATTTTAGTCAGAGAATTTCATGTGCCACAAGAATAGAGATAAAAATAAAAATTTATTACTGGAGGAAAGTTTCTTCTGAGATCTCTTATCTTTTTTATATGGAAAGATAAACTGACATATAATAAATGAGATTCTATCTTCAATGTAGCTTTTATCTCAAGCAATGATATTAAACCATTAAAAGCTAAGAAATATAATTAAAAATAAGCCATAACATAAAAAATATGATAGATTTGGGGAAGATGAAATGTTATTTGGATTATTTGGTATCAGTCTTTTATAAAAATAAAGCCTTGGAAGTACAGTTATTTATTTCTAAGCCCAATTACTACAAATTCAACATGCCCTAATAAAATTCATCCTTAATAATTCTCAACCATTCATTAAGTCAGAAAACATTTATTAAATCCCTACCATGTGCCAGACACTGGGGCTCAATTACCATTCTACACCATTACTTTCAAACTTATATCTCTATCCCAGGTTTCTCTGAATTCCAAACCCATAGCATAACCTTCTTCATATGACTTGACTCTCTCAAAAGAACTTTAAACCCAACATGTCAAAAAAAAAAAAATCCCTTGTTATTCAGCCCCAGGAAATGTTCTTTCAGTTATTTTTCTCTAGAAGAATAGTTTCACAATCCATCTCATTGGCACAAGCCAGAATCTTGGTGATTCTGGAATCATGATAAGTGATTATCCTGATCACTCTCTGTCATTTGTCTTATTCAGTCAGTTACCATGTCATATTGATTTCATTTTTTAAGTATTTCCCCAATGCATTCACTTTCCTCCACCTTCAGTTGCCATCACAGTCCAAGCTACGTTATTATCTCTGATTTCTTGATGGGGCTCTATGCCAAAAACATACCCAGCCTTCCAAATCATTCTCTACACTGAAACCAAATCTGGTCACATCATTTCCTATCCCTCCTCCCCTCTTAAAAATCAATGTCTCTTAAGTTGGAAAAAAACAGTCTTTAAGGTGACCAGTGATGCATCCATAGTATGTTCCTACCTTCTCTTTGTCCTCTCATCCTACTCGCGCCTTCATTCTCTTTGCCCTTCCACAACGGCCTTCAAGTTAAGTCCCTTGTATGCACCATGCTCCCTCCTGCCATAGGATCTCTGGACGTGATCTTCTCATAGACTGGATTATTATTCCGCTGCTTCTTTCTCCCCTTTTCCTTTTCCTTGCATAGTTCATCCACTCACTTATGAATGCTTATTGAAAACCTACTGCTTCCAGGCACTAATTCAGGTGCCCCTGACTCAGTGATAAAACAAACTCCCCACCCTCTTGAAGGTTTCATTTTAGTGAGTTGAATTTAAGACTCTGGTGTATTAACTCTGACTGAGCTCAACATTCCTTCTTCAGAGAAGTCTGATCAAAGTCTGAACAAAGAGATCAGGTCTCTTTGTTACAAGTTCTCAAAACCCATGTACTCCTGCTAGTACTAAGTCAACTCAAAATGCATTAAAGACTTGAAAGTAAGATCTGAATCCATTAAAAGTTCTAGAACAAGACACAAACTCCTTGCCATCAGTCTTGGCAATTATTTTTTAGAGTTCAAAGCAAAAGCAAAGGCAGAAAAGCAAAAGTAAACAAGTGGGGCCACCTCAAACTAAAAAAGCTTTTGTTTAGCCAAAGAAACCATCAACCAAATAAAAAGGCAACATACTGAATGGGGTAAAATACTTGCAAATCATGTATTTGATACAAGAGTTAATATCTAAGATTCAGGACTCTTTGTTACAAGTTCTCAAAACCCATGTACTCCTTGCTAGTACTTAGGCACAGACGGAAGGGTAACTTCCCTGGAGGGTTATGGGGTCCAGAGCTCCACGGAGAGGCAGATGTGTGTGGTGGTCATGCCTGGGGAGCTCTCCCTGATGGTTGTAATTTCTTTGTGAGTCATAGTCTAGACCTGCTTTGTCTAGGACAGTAGCTGCTCACCACATGGGACTACTGAGCCCTTTGAATGTGGCCAGTCTGAAGAGATAGGTTATAAGTGCAAAATACACATCAGATTTTGAAGACTTTTAATTACAAAAAGTAATGTGATATATCTCATTTTATAAAGTTGCTGTGAACACTGCATTGTTCAATACTGAACCGTTGCTTCTAGGGGAAATACTGGGTTGGGTTCCTGAGAACCTCTGGTTATGACATTTCCACCAATTGATCAACATATAATCTTGATTTATGTGTGTTCCTATGTAAAGACACTTTATTTGATATCTCTTATCTCATTAACATTAAACTCATGGCCAACAGCACTGTAACTCATGACGAATGAAGCTTATCTAACACACATATTTTTTCCATAAGCACATCACAGTCTTCTTGTGCTCAGGAACAGTAGACAGCACTTCAAATTATGCTTAGGAGTCGGTTTAGACAAGAGACTCACCAACAAAAAAACCCCACAAATATAAAAAATGTGGCAGTAAGTAGACTGCAAAAAGGACGCTGTTTATATAGGATGAGAGCTGAGACAGAAGGCAGAGCATTGCCTTGTTTGACCTCAGTTGGCATGTGAGTCAGGTGATTCAAATTTTTTACCACTCTTCACATGCACACAAATTGAGGTTAAAACAAATTTTAATGAGTAGGCAAATTTACAAAAACAGAATCAGTGATCCACCAAAAAACTTGTTTGAATTAATAAATGATTCACTAAAGTGATAGGATACAAAATCAATATACAGAAATTTGTTGCATTTCTATACAAATAACAAACTATCAGAAAGATAAATTAAGAAAACTAGAGTTGGACATGACAGCAATTGAACAACTATCCATTTATAATTGCATCAAAAGAATAAAATACCTAGAAATAAATGTAATCAAGTAGCTGAAAGACCCCCTACACTGAAAACTATAAAACATTGATGAAAACATTATAGAAGATATAAATAAATGGAAAGATACTTCATGCTTATGGTTTGGAAGAATTAATATTGTTAAATATTCATGCTACCAAAGCAATCTATAGATTCAGTATGATCTCTGTCAAAATTCCAATGGCATTTTTCACAGAAGTAAAATTGATGCTTTCAAACTGTGGTGCTGGAGGTTCTTGAGACTCCCTTGGACAGCAAGATCAAACCAGTCAATCCTAAAGGAAATCAACTCTGAATATTCATTGAAAGGACTGATACTGAAGCTGAAGCTCCAATACTTCAGCCACAAGATGTGAAGAGCTGACTCATTGGAAAAGACCCTGATGCTGGGAAAGACTGAAGCCAGGAGGCAACAGAGGATGAGATGGTTGGATGGCATCACTGAGTCAACGGACATGAGTTTGAGCAAACTCCGGGAGATGGTGAAGGACAGGGAGGCCTGGCGTGCTGGAGTCTGTGTGATCACAAAGAGTCGGACATGACTTAGCAATTGAACAAGAACAAACAGTCCTAAAATTCATGGAAAACCACAAAACCCCCAAATAACCAAAGCAGTTTTGAGAAAGAAGAATAAAGCCAGAGGCATCATACTCCCTAACTTCAGGTGATATTACAAAACTACAGTAATCAAAATAGTATGATATTGGTATTAAAAACAGACACATAGATCAATGGAACAGAATAGAGAACTCAGAAATAAACCCACACATATGTAGTTATTTAATTTATAACAAATGAACCAAGAATATATAGTGGGGGAAGAGCAGTCTCCAACAAATTGTGTTGGGAAAACTGAACAGCTCTTAGCAAAAGAATGAAACTTGACCACTATGTAACACCATAGACAAAAGTCAACTGAAAATGCATTAAAGACTTGAAAGTAAGACCTGAAATCTTTAAAAGATCTAGAACAAAACATAAACTCCTTGACATCAGTCTTGGCAATTATTATTTGGATTTCAAAGCAAAAACAAAGTCAAAAAAGCAAAAATAAACAAATGAGACCACCTCAGACTAAAAAAGCTTTTGAAAAGAACCTGTATCCACCAATGGGTGGACAAAGAAAATGTGATAAATATAGATACCAGTTAAGTTCAGTTCAGTCTCTTAGTGGTGTCCAACTCTTTGCAACCCCCTGGACTGCAGCACGCCAGGCTTCCCTGTTCATCACCAACTCCCGGAGCTTGCTCAAACTCATGTCCTTTGAGTCCGTGATGCCATCCAACCATCCCATCCTCTGTTATCCCCTTCTCCTCCCGCCTTCAATCTTTCCCAGCATCAAGGTCTTTTCCAATGAGTCAGTACTTCGCATCAGGTGGCCAAAGGATTGGTGTTTCAACTCCAGCATCAGTCCTTCAAATGAATATTCAGGACTGATTTCCTTTGGGATTGATTGATTTGATCTCCTTGCAGTCCAAGGGATTCTCAAGAGTCTTCTCCAACACCACAGTTCAAAAGCATCAGTTCTTTGGTGCTCAGCTTTCTTTATAGTCCAGCTCTCACATCCATACATGACTACTGGAAAAACCATAGTTTTAACTAGATGGACCTTTATCGGCAAAGTAATGTCTCTGCTTTTTAATATACTGTCTAGGTTGGTCCTTAGCTTTTCTTCCAGGGAACAAGCAACTTTCAATTTCATGGCTGCAGTCACCATCTGCAGTGATTTTGGAGCCAAAGAAAATAAAGTCTGTCACTGCTTCCACTGTTTCCCCATCTATTTGCCATGAAGTGATGGGACCGGATGCCATGATCTTAGTTTTCTGAATGTTGAGTTTTAAGCCAGCTTTTTCACAGTCCTCTTTCACTTTCATCAAGAGGTTCTGTAGTTCTTTTTCACTTTCTGCCATAAGGGTAGTGTCATATGCATATCTGAGGTTATTGATATTTCTCCTGGAAATCTTGATTCCAGCCTTTGCTTCATCCAGCCCAGCATTTTGCATGATGTACTCTACATAGAAATTAAATAAGCAGGATAATATACAGTCTTGATGTACTCCTTTCCCAATTTGGAACCAGTCTGTTGTTCCATGTCTGGTTCTCACTGTTGCTTCTTGACCTGCATATAGATTTTTCAGGAGGCAGGCCAGGTGGTCTGGTATTCCCATCTCTTTAAGAATTTTCCACAGTTTGTTGTGATTCACATAGTCAAAGGCTTTGGTGTAGTCAATAAAGCAGAAATAGATGTTTTTCTGGAACTCTCTTGATTTTTTGATGACCCAGTGGATGTTGGCAATTTGATCTCTGTTTCCTCTGCCTTTTCAAAATTCAGCTTGAACATCTAGAAGTTCTCAGTTCATGTACTATTGAAGCCTGACTTGGAGAATTTTGAGCAGTACTTTGCTAGCGTGTGAGATGAGTGCAACTGTGCGGTAGTTTGAGCATTCTTTGGGATTGTCTATCTTACGGATTGGAATGAAAACTGACCTTTTCCAGTCCTGTGGCCACTGCTGAGTTTTCCACATTTGCTGGCATACTGAGTGCAGCACTCTCACAGCATCATCTTTCAGGATTTGAAATAGCTCAACTGGTATTTCATCACCTCCACTAGCTTTGTTCATAGTGATGCTTCCTAAGGCCCACTTGACTTCACTTTCCAGGATGCCTGTCTCTAGATGAGTGATCACACCATCATGGTTATTTGGGTCGTGAAGATCTTTTTAGTACAGTTCTTCTGTGTATTCTTGACACCTCATCTTAATATCTTCTTCTTCTGTTAGGTCCATACAATTTCTGTCCTTTATTGTGCCCATCTTTGCATGAAATGTTCCCTTGGTATCTCTAATTTTCTTGAAGAGATCTCTAGTCTTTCCCATCCTATTGTTCTCCTCTATTTCTTTGCATTGATTGCTGAGGAAGGCCTTCTTATCTCTCCTTGCTATTCTTTGGAACTCTATATATTCAAATGGGTATATCTTTTCTTTTCTCCTTTGCCTTTAGCTTGTCTTCTTTTCTCAGCTATTTGTAAGACCTCTTCAGACCATTTTGCTTTTTTGCATTTCTTTTTCTTGGGGATTGTCTTGATCACTGCCTCCTGTACAATGTCACGAACCTCCGTCCATAGTTTTTCAGGCACTCTGTCTACCAGATCTAATCCCTTGAATCTATTTGTAACTTCCATTGTACAATCATAAGGGATTTGATTTAGGTCATACCTGAATGGTCCAGTGGTTTTCCCTACTTTCTTCAATTTAAGCCTGAATTTAAATATACATATATATGGAATATTATTTAGTCATAAAAATGAATAAAATCATTCACAACAACTTGGGTGGATCTTGAGGGCATTATATTAAGTGAAATAAGTCAGACAGAAGATGACAAATACCATATGATGTCACTTACATCTGAACTCTAAAAACAAACAAATCTCCCCAAAACCCAAGCTCACAGATACAGGGAACAGTTTGGTAGTTGCCAGAGGCAGGACTGGATGGTGGGTGAAATGGTAAAAGGAGTTAAAAGATACAAACTTCTAGTTATATAATAAATAAGTTGTGGGGTGTAATGTATAGCATGGGGACTACTGTTAATAATACCATATTGCATATTTGAAAACATATGCAAATCCTAAAAGTAATCTTAAAAGTTCTCATCACAAGAAAAAGAATTCTGCAAGTGTGGTGAGAGACATTTTGCAACATATACAAGTATCGAATCATTTTGTTATATACTTAAAACTAACATAATGTTGTATGTTAATTGTACCTCAAAGAAAATATTTAAAAAACAGAATCAGTGGATAAGGGTCCAAATTATATTGGATATATTGGACTAAACAAAAAATATTATTAAAATTAATTTCACCTGTTTCTTTGCACTTTTTAATTTGGCTGCTAGGTAACTTGAAGTTATTCAAGTAACTCATATTACATTTCTATCCGACTCACTGCACTAGATCATCTGTTAAGAGAGGGCGTCAGAAAAGGGTCTTGAGCACCTTCTTTGAAATTTTCTAAGGTCCCTCGAGTGTCTGCGAACAGCCAGATACACACAAAAGGCTACAAACAAGGTCAACAGAAAGCTTAGAGTTCTGGCTGAATTTACAGAGCTTGACAAGAGTTATAGAATAAAGTCAGAGGAAAAGTATTTTTCTTATCCTACAAACTATCCTTGAAGTTTCAAGTCCATCAGGAGCCATTAATTACCAGCTCTGAGTCTGGTTCATCGCCCTGGGCCAAGTTCCTCCAGCTTGGCTCCCAAATCCTCCAGGTACCTCAGGTGTGAGAAGGAGGTGGGGACGGGTCTGTGTCCCCCCACCTCTCAGGAGTGTTCTGAGCAAGAATTATTTAATATATAAGGCTCCTTTTATTTATTTTAAAGCAATTTTTTTTGCTTGTTTTTAGATTAATTAATTTATTCTTTGGCTACCTTGAGTTTTCATTGCTGCGTGCAGGCTTTCTCTAGTTGCAGCGAGCAAGGGTTTCTCTCTTGTGGAGCACGGGTTCTAGGGCACATGGGCTCAGTAGTTGTGGCTCATGGGCTTAGTTGCTCTACGGCACGTGGAATCTTCCCAGAGCAGGGATCAAACCTGTGTCCTACGCATTGGCAGGCAGGTTCTTAACCACTCGACCACCAGGGAAGTTCTAGAAGGCACCTTTTAAGGGATGGGATTCTGCAGCTAAAATCAAGTTTGAAAGCCATTGCCCCAAGTCCTGATGGTGAAAACTGAAGAGGCATACAGGAGAGGCCGTCAGGAGGCCTGAGGTCAGAGGTGGCAACCAAGGACAGCAGCAGGCCTCTTCCCCTGGGGCAAGGTGGCCCTGAAAGGAACACACTTTGCATTAGGTGACTAACTCAAGTGTTTATGCCTTGGAAAAGCAGGGTAGATTTTAAGTGTGTCTGAAAATACTGTTTTCATTATCAGCCATTAGATACTCGAGAACAGAATGAAACTCCCAAACTAGATTCCCACTCACATTTACTTCTTGACTCCCCTCAACATTGCTGGAGGTATATTCTACAGACAGAAGACTACCATATGCTGAGATGGTATTTATCTTGAGTTTGATGACTAGAAAAGAAAATTAAAGGATAAGATTATCTTTTTTTTTTTTTTTTTTAAGATGGCTACTTTAAAACACAGGTCGATACACAATACCAATTTCTCCATGTTATTCCCTCTTTTGGAAATACCTATTCTACCTTCCTCCAGTCCCTTTTTGGTTTGCAATGTAACATGATTTAAGGAAATTTACTTGGAATGTAAGTTGCTGAAAATTTTGTACATACTGAATAATAGTGGTCACGATTTTTATTCTTCTTTCTGTATTTGCAGAATTCTACACTTGCTATAATGAGTTTTAAATTTCCTTGTATTCTTATTTCTGTAAGTGGCTTACATTTCCATAACAATAGCCCAAATAGTGAATTTAACAAATTGTAGACTGTAAAAAGGAATTCACTTCTTACCAGACTTAAAGAAACATTCCTATTGTCTCATTGGGTACTACTGTGTTCTCTCCTGTACTAGAGGAAAATTCTATATTGCATATAATGTGAGGTGCATGCATCTTTATAAAGGTGCATGCATCTTTATGTCATTCTATACCTTTTTAAGGGAACTCATCACATCCTTGCTGAATTATTATTTAATGTATACATCACAACCTTGATTTCTCAGTGCTTATTTTCTAAACGGACACAAAATAACTATGACGCATACTCTCCTTATTTGAACACATATGGATCATGTTTAACTTAAAAGTCACTGTAAAGTTTGTTTTGCCAATGTTTTGCATGAACACTATTATTCTACAAGCCAACTTGCCTCCTTTTGTCTCTGATGCTTCGGTCAGTTCCTGCTCATTACTGCACGCAGGACTCTTTTAAGTTTTTCATAGCAATTCTCTATACTCTCTTTGTAACATGGTCTGAATGTCTTGTTAGGTTTCTGGCCAAATTTCTCTGTTCGGCAGATGTCTTCATTAGCCTGCCTCTGACAACTCCTATAGCTTTCTCTGTGAGGTTTCCGCTAATTCCAGAGCTATTGGTACACATGAATGGCTTACATCTTTTTTCCCTTACAATGAACTTCCTTGCCTTTGTGAATCTTGAGACTCATCAGGCAACAAGGCAGCCAGGAATCAGTTTTGGTCTGTGCTTTTTACTCTTAATGAACTAAGATAATGGAGGGGCCCCGGCAGATTCTGACACTTCCTGGGACATGAGCTTTCTGGCTGGATTTTATGCGGATCAACCCTGCAATGCCAACACCTCTGCGTTCACTTCACGGTTTCCTTATTTGACTTACTGACTTCTGCAGGGGTTCTCACAAGAGCAGCTCTCTGGCCATCTTGCAGGCTTGATATAGATGTTTTTAATCAACACTTTTTTCTGATGATAAACTAATAATCTAGAAAATCTGGAAATTATAAAAACATCCAAGAATTAAAATTACTTGGAATCTTACTCCTCAGAGGGAATGAGTATTAATATCCTGGTGCATTTCCTTTTAGTCTTTTTGTTGAAATACACACACACACACACACACACGTGTGTGTATATATGTATATCGTTGCTGTTTAGTCGCTAAGTCATGCCAGGCTCTTGCAACCCGATGGACTGTAACCCACCAGGCTCCTCTGTCCATGGGATTTCCCAGGTAAGAGTACTAGAGTTCGGTTGCCATTTCCTTCTCCAGAGGATTTTTCCAACCCAGGGTTCGAACTTGCGTCTCCTGCATTGATAGGCAGATTCTTTTTCAGTGAGCCGCCTGGGAAGCTGTATGTCACAGGGTGTCACCATTGAACCCCTACTGTGTCCTTCTGAGTTAGACTTTGGAAACTGATTGGGCTTCTGACCTCTCTAGGCATAAATGTGTGTTCGATGTGCTTGAAGTCACAGTTCTCCAGAGGGTATGTTTAGAGAGAGGAGTGTGTTGGATTTTGTTGTGTCTCTGATGGCCCAAGTGAAGACAGAGATGAGGATCAAGGCAGCAGGGAGAAAAGTGTGGCGTCTCTTTCCCACCAGGCCCTCCAGATAGACTCACAGCCTTTAGGGAGAGAGGAATTGAAATAGCAACAAGATGGCCTGCTTTTATGGACTTTTGAGTTAGAGACACAGAGAATGTAGCGTTGGGGTATAGGCAACAACGTATGGAGCCGGAGAGAAGGCCATTGCTGTGTTTCCAGGTACTGCAATGTGATGTCTCCAGGGACAGAGCTCACCTTGGTCAGACATTGGCATTTCCTGCTGGGCATTATTAGCCCTTCATGTGGCTTCACAGCAGTGGACAGCATCAGGGGAACAGGCTGGATGCCAGGTAGCATCCTGTACCTGAGTGTCACATGTGATCACGTGGGGGTCCCTTTTGGAGAGTCTTTTAAGGAGGAGTCCCAGTTTCTGCAGGTGGGAATGAGAACAGAAACTTTGGCATCTAAATACTAGTGTGATGCCATTTGCATTTGTATGCTAGCAACGTCTGGAACTTCCAATGACATATTTGTTTCTATTAAAATTGGGATATATTCTATGCATACTTCTGTGTATCCTGCTCTTTTCCCCTTAATAGAATAATTTCATGTGCCATTAAATGCCTTTTAAAGAAAGGCTTATGCTTATAAAGCAGCAGGGAAATCATCTTTGTCAGCAATCTCAGTTCAGTTCAATCGCTCAGTGGTGTCCAACTCTTTGCAACCCCATGGACTGCAGCACGCCAGGCTTTCCTGTTCATTACCAACTCCCAGAGCTTGCTCAAACTCATGTCCATTGAGTCGGTGATGCTATCCAACCATCCCATCCTTGCATCCCCTTCCCCTCCTGCCTTCAATCTTTCCCAGCATCATGGTCTTTTCCAGTGAGTCAGTTCTTCGCATCAGGTGGCCAGAGGATTGGAGTTTCAGCTTCATCATCAGTCCTTCCAATGAATATTCAGGACTGATTTCCTTTAAGATGGACTGGTTGGATCTCCTTGCAGTCCAACGGACTCTCAAGAGTCTTCTCCAACATCACAATTCAAAAGCATCAGTTCTTTAGTGCTCAGATTTCTTTATGGCCCAACTCTCACATCCATACATGACTACTGGAAAAACCATAGCTTTGACTGGATGGACCTTTGTTGGCAAAGTAATGTCTCTGCTTTTTAATATGCTGTCTAGGTTGGTCATAACTTTCCTTCTGAGGAGCAAGTGTTTTAATTTTGTGGCTGCAGTGGCCATCTGCAGTGATTTTTGGAGGCCCCCAAAATAAAGTCTGTCACTGTTTCCATTGTTTCCCCATCTATTTGCCATGAAGTGATGGGACCAGATGCCATGATTTTAGTTTTCTGAATGTTGAGTTTTAAGCCAACTTTTTCACTCTCCTCTTTCACTTTCATCAAGAGGTTCTTTAGTTCTTCTTTACTTTCTGCCATAAGGGTGGTGTCATCTGCATATCTGAGGTTACTGATATTTCTCCTGGAAATCTTGAGTCCAGCTTGTGTTTCATACAGCCTGGCATTTCTCATGATGTACTCTGCATATAAGTTAAATAAACAGGATGACAATATACAGCCTTGATGTACTCCTTTCCCAATTTGGAACCAGTCCATTGTTCCATGTCTGGTTCTCACTGTTGCTTCTTGACCTGCATATAGATTTCTCAGGAGGCAGGTCAGGTGGTCTGGTATTCCCATCTCTTTAAGAATTTTCCACAGTTTGTTGTGATCCACACAGTCAAAGACTTTGCTGTAGTCAATAAAGCAGAAATAGATGTTTTTCTGGAACTCTCTTGCTTTTTTCATGACCCAACAGATGTTGGCAATTTGATCTCTGGTTCCTCTGCCTTTTCTAAACCCAGCTTGAACATATGGAAGTTCTCAGTTCATGTACTGTTGAAGCCTGGCTTGGAGAATTTTGAGCAGTACTTTGCTAGCATGTGAGACAGTACAATTATGCAGTAGTTTGAACATTCTTTGGCATTGCCTTTCTTGGGGATTGGAATGAAAACTGACCTTTTCCAGTCCTGTGGCCACTGCTGAGTTTTCCAAATTTGCTGGCATATTGAGTGCAGCACTTTCAAAGCATCATCTTTTAGGATTTGAAATAGCTCAACTGGCATTCCATGACCTCCATTAGCTTTGTTCGTAGTCATGCTTCCTAAGGCCCACCTGACTTTGCATTCCAGGATGTCTGGCTCTAGGTGAGTGATCACACCATCATGGTTATCTGGGTCATGAAGATCTTTTGTATATAGATCTGTGTATTCTTTTTTTTTTTTTTTTTTGATATAGATCTGTGTATTCTTGTCACCTCATGTTAATATCTTCTTCTTCTTCTGTTAGGTCCATACAATTTCTGTCCTTTATTGTGCCCATCTTTGCATGAAATGTTCCCTTGGTATCTCTAATTTTCTTGAAGAGATCTCTAGTCTTTCCCATCCTATTGTTCTCCTCTATTTCTTTGCATTGATCGCTGAGGAAGGCCTTCTTATCTCTCCTTGCTATTCTTTGGAACTCTATATTCAAATGGGTATATCTTTTCTTTCTCCTTTGCCTTTAGCTTGTCTTCTTTTCTCAGCTATTTGTAAGACCTCCTCAGACAACCATTTTGCCTTTTCCATTTCTTTTTCTTGGGGATTGTCTTGATCACTGCCTCATGTACAATGTCATGAACCTCTGTCCATAGTTTTTCAGGCACTCTGTCTACCAGATCTAATCCCTTGAATCTATTTGTCACTTCCATTATATAATCGTAAGGGATTTGATTTAGGCCATACCTGAATGGTCTATTGGTTTTCCCTACTTTCTTCAATTTAAGTCTGAATTTGGCAATAAGGAGTTCATGATCTGAGCTGCAGTCAGCTCCCAGTCTTGTTTTTGCTGACTGTATAGAGCTTCTCCATCTTTGGCTGCAAAGAATATAATCAATCTGATTTCAGTGTTGACCATCTGGTCATGTCCATGTGTAGAGTCTTCTCTTGTGTTGTTGGAAGAGGGTGTTTGCTATGACTAGTGCATTCTCTTAGCAAAACTCTGCTAGCCTTTTCCCTGCTTCATTTTGTACTCCAAGGCCAAATTTGCCTTTTACTTCAGGTATTTCTTGACTTTGAACTTTTGCATTCCAGTCCCCTATAATGAAAAGGACATTCTTTTTGGGTGTTAGTTCTAGAAGGTCTTTAGGTCTTCATAGAACCTTTCAACTTCAACTTCTTCAGCGTTACTGGTTGGGGCTTAGACTTGGATTACTGTGATATTGAATGGTTTGCCTTGGAAATGAACAGAGATCATTCTGTCATTTTTGAGATTGCATCCAAGTACTGCATTTCGGACTCTTTTGTTGGCTATGATGGCTACTCCAATTTTTCTAAGGGATTCTTGCCCACAGTAGTAGATATAATGGTCATCTGAGTTAAATTCACCCATTCCAGTCCATTTTTAGTTTGCTGATTCCTAAAATGTTGATGTTCACTCTTGCCACCTCCTGTTTGACCTCTTCCAATTTGCCTTGATTCATGGACCTAACATTCAGGTTCCTATACAATATTGTTCATTACAGCATCGGACTTCACTTTCATCAGCAGTCACATCCACAGCTGGACATTGTTTTCACTTTGGCTCCATCTCTTCCTTCTTTCTGGAGTTATTTCTCCACTCTTCTCTGGTAGCATATTGTGCACCTACCGACCTGGGGAGTTCATCTTTCATTGTCATTCCTTTTTGCCTTTTCATACTGTTGATGGGTTCTCAAGGCAAGAATACTGAAGTGGTTTGCCATTCCCTTCTCCAGTGGACCACCTTTTGTCAGAACTCTCCACCATGACCCGTCCTCTTGGGTGGCCCTACATGGCATGGCTCATAGTTTCACTGAGTTAGACAAGGCTGTGGTCCATGTGATCAGTTTGATTAGTTTTCTGTCACTGTGGTTTTCATTCTGTCTGCCCTCTGAAGGATAAGGATAAGAGGCCTATGGAAGCTTCCTGATGGGAGAGATCAACTGTGGGGGAAACTGGGTCTTGTTCTGATGGACAGGGCCATGCTCAATAAATCTTTAATCCAATTTTTTGTTGATGGGTGGGGCTGTGTTTCCTCTGAGGTCAGCAGCCTCTCTAGACATAAATATGCTGCATCACCAATATTTAGTATATAAGGAAGGTAAACTAGGAAGCAGATAGAGCTTGGATGTTTGTTTATTTGAAAGTAATTGACATTTAATTTCAACAAACACGTAGTCACTGAGTTCCCACTCCATAGGCACTGGTGTAAAGGAAGTGAAAAAAGGTAAGAACAGACTGTCTTAAAAAACTTCAAGTCTATTTAAAGTCTATTTTGGGATACAACATTCAAACTTAAGAAAAATTAAATAATACAGTAGTTTAATAGTAGCATGAAATATTTTACAGGAAATCACATGCTAATCCATAATGCAGACAATAGTGAGTCATAATATAATCATTGCTGGAAAGAACCTTTGGAATCATGTCACCCAAATTTCTCATTTGTGTCTCTAAGTTGGTACACACAACAGGTTTGGTAGTTGTTTGTCTGTCTGCCTCCTCTGTTATCTATGACTCACCCATTCTCTCAGGCCCTTGGGGTTAAGGGCTTTACCTGGGCTATTGCCACAGGTTAAGTCTTCTTTGTAAGGGGAAAAATTCATTTGAGTGCTCAAGTAAAGTTTGTGGCAATGAAATGAAACTGAATGTGTCAGGTACATCTTTGTACTCCACAGTGCATTCCAATAATATGTGATCAGTGAATGAAGATGGGCCAAAGAAGACAGGAGCTCTGGGAAAGAGGGAAGAGCATGAGCTGTCACGTTCAAAACACCATCCATCAGGTGTCAATTGAATTTTATTGGGGAAATTAGTGAATTCTTGTGGATCTTTCTAGTCACTATATAAATCTAGCTGGTATATATTTCTAGTCTTATTCCTAGTCTACTACTAGGAATAAGTTCTACTACTGGGAATAAGTTAGTTGCTCATTCGTGTCCAACTCTTTGTGACCCAATGGACTGTAGTCCACCAGGTTCCTCTGTCCATGGGATTCTCCAGGCAAGAATACTGGAGTGGGTTGCCATATTCTCCTCCAGGGGATCTTCCCGACACAAGGCTTGAACCCAGGCCTCCTGCATTGCTAGATTCATTTAAAAACCCTATCTTTCTTTTATCTTTTAATTTATTTCATATTTCATTGTTTATCAATTTAATTTACATCATCAGAACAATTTTTTGAGACTTTGAAGATTTTTTGAAAAAATTTATTGATTTATTTGTCTGCATCGAGTCTCAGTTGTAGCATGTGGGTGCTTTTGCAGCATATCGGATCTTTTGTTGTGGCACACAGGCTTAGATGCCCTGTGGCACCTGAGATCCTATTTTCCTGATCAAGGAACTGCTTTTCCAGTCCTCAGAGGACACACGGAGCAGTGTAAGGGACGCCCTTTGCTGGATGAATATGGGAAGGTACCCCCAGCCTGGCCCTCCCATTGGTAGACGGAGAGGGGGGAGAAGCCTACTGCGGTTCATCAGCTGAGCTTTCTAGGGGGTGTTTTGCAGCTGGAGTGGGAGGTCAGCTGACGGAGAAGGTTCCACTCCTTGACATTGGAATATATGAGGAAGGGCTGTAACTGACAACATGACCAAGAATGGTGTGACCTAGTAACTGCTGTAGCCGAAGGAGCAGGGAGGCTCTGTTCAATGCAATGCTTTGCTTAATTTTCCCCAGAGGTCCATTCAGAAGAGGAATAGTACATTAAGTTTCTTGAGAAATTTCTCATTTTCAGGAAGTTCTGGAAAATAATTTAAGAAGCCATTGGAGGTCCCCCCCCCCCCAATTTTATACTCTTTGGACAGAACTTTCAAGCAAAAAAGAATTTAGAATACCTGAGGGCTGACTTGAACCTGGGGTAGACCCCCTCAGGGAGACATGGTGGGTCCTGAAGCTGCTATAAAGAGCTGGGGGTGGGGCTATTCAAAGCCACCAGGCTAATAGCCAACACACCCACCTGCCCCAGCCCGGACGCTGCTGGCACCACTGGCTTGAATTAGATTGATGTTCAGTGGTCCCCTTGTTGCCTTAAAATTTCTCTGCAATCACTGCCCCCACTTCTCACGAGAAGGCTCTCATATCCCAGAGAGACAAACCCAGGTTCAGAATGAAGCCAGGTGTGTAGTTTTATCAACCATTCACAGCACTGTATTTTTAGCTTATTAACATGCTATGTACTTAGTCCCAATAGACTTTCTTTAATGTAATCACACACACCACTCAGTAACTGTTATCTTCATGTTGTATGTATCGCCTTAAAAACTGATATCTCACAACTAGTGGATGTCTGTAGTCTGATGGAACACCTTTTAAAGTCCTGGGGTCTACAGGGAAAATGCAGAAACCAATGTCCCGAGGAAATGAAGAGGGTCAAGGAGGCTCCTGCCTGGCCTCTGCTTTCCTGTCATGTTGCTTGTCTGTGTTCCTTTCCATTTCTCTCCTGGAGTGTCTCCTTTCACATTTTGCAGTAATGATTTGAGACATGTTCATTCTTTGAAACTCAACTTCTGCTTTTCAGAGAAATAACTAAATGCCTGAACAGAGCAGCAGTGTGGAAGGAAAGGGGGAAGGAACAAAAGCAAGAACTGTTTTGAAGAAAAAACCAACCCATTCTATCTGAACACTGTGCATCAGAGGCAAGGGAAAAGAGAAATGAAAGCTGACTCCAGGGTTTTAAGCCTGGAGATGAGAGAGTATCCGATATCATCACCACCGAGAGAAAGAGAAATGAGCAGGAGGGTTCAATTTGAAAGCAAGATAATTTTCTCATTTTTAAAGATAGAGTTTAAAGCAACACATAGTCATTGTGTCCTTGTATGATAAAATACTGGGAAATAAAAAGAAAAAATAATTAGAGGTAAATTTTTCGTATACATTTTCCTGATTAGTATCAATATGTGTGTTTTGAAGTATGAATTGTATCATAATTTACCTAAAATTGTATAACCTGCTCTTTTAACACTTCACAATATGTGGTAAACCTTCTAGGTCATTGCATGGCCTACTACAGTGACATTTTGAATAACCACATTAAAGTCCATCATGCGTATAATTTATTGTACCAACCGTCTCTTGTTGAATATTAAGGTTGTTTCAGTTTTTTGGCTACATTCAATTATTTTGTAATAGCTATTCTTGTAGCTAAATATTTGTTCATATTCATGATTTTTTCTTTATTCATTTATTTTTCAAATACATATTGTGTGTTGAACCCATAGGATCAAAACCAAATATGAAACCACCCCAATCCTCAAGATTCACACATTTTAGGGCAGGGAAACAGACAAGTAAATAGGCTTAAACTTATGAGGCAAGTGTTAGACTCTAATTCTCTGATTCCCTAGAATGTTGTATAGTTTAGAATTTAATTTAAAATGTATGTCCTCAACACTGGGTAAAATATCATGATGACTTCCTTAGGTTAATTTTTAGAAGTGAAGTTGTGATTCAACATTTCAAAGTTTTCGATCCATCTTGCCCAGTTGCTCATGGGAAACGCATCATCAGTTTTGCCCCTGGTGATGGTACAGCAGAGGTTGCCGAGTCTCTTCTGATGTCCATGCTTCCCCCTGTCTCAGGGTGATAGATCTCCCCAAGTTGCAGCTGGCACCTAGCGTTCCAGCTGCAGATTAATTTCCTAGCATCCTGGTGACTAGGTATGGCTGTAAGATTTGTTCTGGCAAGTGGGATGTGCAGGGAAGGATGTGTTTGCAACTCTGGGTCCTTGATAGATCTGTACTCTGGACATCCTCCTGTTAATTCCCTTGTTGATGGCTGAGAAATAGTGATAACAGGAGAACCTGGGAAACATGCTGGGGATGGCAGAGCCAGGACAGACTCTGGGGTATCGTCTCCTAGATTGTCACGGGAGTGAGAAATAAACTTCCATACTGTTTTTACACATGTATTGGGTTGGCCAAAAAGTTTGCTTGGGTTCGCATGACTTATTATGGAGAAATCTGAATGAACTTTTTGGCCAACCCACTATTTTTGTTGTTATTACCTCGTGGCTCAGATGGTAAAGAATCTGCCTGCAATGCAGGGGACCTGGGTTTGATCCCTGGGTTGGGAAGATCCCCTGGAGGAAGGCATGGCAACCCACTGCAGTATTCTAGCCTGAAGAACCCCCATGGACAGAGAAGCCTGGTGGGCTACAGTCCATGGGGTCTCAAAGAGTCGGACACGACTGAGTGACTAAGCACATATACGCAGTGTAGCTAAACCTGCACCCAGTTCATATAAGCAGCATTTAGGAGAATCTCCCCGCTAAATCCTCACCAACACTTTGCAACCTAAGACCCAAACTCTTCTCTCTCTTAATTTGTATTTCTTTAATGACAGCCCAAATTCTATCTTCTTTTATTTACATGTTTAATGGTAATAGAATTAGTTTGGATTTGTTAATTGGAAGTTTAACAAGCTGTTCCACGTTTTGCTTCTAATTTAACCCAATTTAACCTAATTTACCCTGAATAAGGAAATAGCAACCCACTCTAGTATCCTTGCCTGGAAAATCCCATGGACAGAGGAGCCTAGTAGGCTATAGTTTATGGGGTCTCAAAGAGGCAGACATGACTGAGTGAATAACATTTTCACTTTTTCAACCTAATTTAACTCTGGAGTCACCCTTTACTTCTCTTTCTCAAAGTCACTTCTAACCTTCAAGAAATGTTTTGTCTTTACTTTCCAAATAGATCCAGAAATCTGACTCCTTACTTCCACGGCTACCAGCCATCCTGTTCCCAGCCCCCTTACCTCTCCCATCTTTTCCCAAAAGAGCAGGCAAGGTGGGATCCTGTAGAAGGAACACGAGTTCGTGTCATGTCTCTGCTCAAACCTTCCTGCTTCCCATCGCACCCAGAGCAAGAGCCAGCATTCTCTGCTGTGACCTCAACGGCCTCCTTGCTCATCCTGAATGGGTCAGGCACACCCTGAACAAAGCCCTTTGCACTGGCTCTTCCCTCTGTCATTTATTCTCTGACCAGATATATTCATGGCTCACTCTCACCTCCTCCAGATCTCTGCTGAAATGCTGCCTCAACGAAGCTCATCCTGACCACACTGTTTAAAACTGCAAGCAGTCTTGTCAGCCTGGCAGTCCTGTTCTCTTCCCTGTTTATTTCCCTATAGCAGGTACCTTCTCTGAATATACTAAATACTAAAAAACATTTACTTAATAAGCTTGTTGTTTATTTTCTGTCTCCTTTCACTAGGATATACATGGCATGAGAATAAGGACTTTATTGCTGCTCTATGTGAAGTGCATAGGCCAACACCTGGCACATAGTAGGTGTTTGTGTTTCTCATCATTGCTGTAACAAATTACCCCAAATTTGGTGGCTTAAAACAACACATTAATTATCTTACAACTCTAATGTTAACTTGTCACCAGAATTGTGTTCCTCCCTCTGGAGGTTCTAGGGAAAATATGTTCCCTTGCTTTTGTCCCTTCAAAAGGCTGCTGACATTCCTTGCCTCATGGCTGTGCTTCATGACAACCCCTGCTTCCATCATTACATCTTCTCTGATGATGTAATGGACATCTTCTATTGTTTTCCTCCTTATTTCCCTTATAAGGACATGTGATTACATTGGGCCCACCTGGTATATTAGTTTGGGCTTACTATTTTACTCCTTGAAAGGAAAGTTATGACCAACCTAGACAGCATATTAAAAAGCAGAGACATTACTTTGTCAACAAAGGTCTGTCTGGTCAAGGCTATGGTTTTTCCAGTGGTCATGTATGGATGTGAGAGTTGGACTGTGAAGAAAGCTGAGCGCCAAAAAATTGATGCTTTTGAACTGTGATGTTGGAGAAGACTCTTGAGAGTCCCTTGGACTGCAAGGAGATCCAACCAGTCCATCCTAAAGGAGATCAGTCCTGGGTGTTCATTGGAAGGACTGATGCTGAAGCTGAAACTCCAATATTTTGGCCACCTCATGTGAAGAGTTGACTCACTGGAAAAGATCCTGATGCTGGGAAAGATTGGGGGCAGGAGGAGAAGGGGACGACAGAGGATGAGATGGCTGGATGGCATCACCGACTTGATGGACACGAGTTTGAGTAAACTCCGGGAGTTTGTGATGGACAGGGAGGCCTGGCGTGCTGCGATTCATGGGGTTGCAAAGAGTTGGACACGACTGAGCGACTGAGTTGAACTGAACTGAGTAACCAAATACCTAAACTGGGTGGCTTCAACAACATAAATGAATTTTCTCCCAGGTCTGGAGGCTGGAAGTCTGAGATTAGGGTACAGGCTGGGTTGGGTTTGGGGGCTTCCCTGGTGGCTCAGTGGTAAAGAATCCACCTGCCAGTGCAGGAGATGTGGATTCGATCCCTGGGAGGGGAAGATCTGATGGAAGAGGAAATGACAAACTACTCCAATATTCTTGCCTGGGAAATCCCATGGACAGAGGAGCCTGGGGGGCTGCAGCCCATGGGGTCGCCAAGAGTTGGACCTGACTGATCACAGCACTGCACAGGGATGGGTTCAGGGGAGAGAACTCTCTTTCTTGTTGAATGAGTGAATAAACTCCTTGGAATAGTAAATAAGTTTCAGGTTTTGGTCTGGTTGCTGTACATTTAATTTTAGATCAGGCCAGACTGACCTCGCCTCTGGCATTCTACTGGTTGTTCCCAGAGGATCTCGGTGGTGGAAGCTCACCACCCCCATTCTGGTGACACAGCCCCGGGTCAGTTCCCCTGAACTCTTGCTTCAGCTCTCCTCCCGTGGAGGCTCAGTCAGCTCGTTGGATAGTGCAAACTGGTAACGGCTCCCATTTCATTCCTGTTTCTGCTTTCCAGGTTTCTCAAGCCTCAGAATGTGCTGTAGCCCGTGCCACAGTATTGCCCTCTCAGCACTTCCGGTTCATCTCCTCTAACACCATTCCCAGGTCACACTTCCTACAAGGGTGCTGGGGGTCTCTCCCTTCCTCCCGCCATGGGGAGCAGGATTGGGGGGCCAGTACTTCAGTGGCCATAGGTTGGAGTTTTGTAAGAACGATTGGTCACAAGCTCAACTATACTGTAGCTGCTACAGCGCCTAAGGGGAGATATTAATCTGCTGCTCATTTGTTTATTCATTCCACCAGTGTTTACTGAGCACTTTGCAAGGCAGCAGGGGACCAGGCTCTGCCCTTGAGAAGTCCACCAGAGAAAATGCCGCAGGAGTACAGAGAGAGAGAAAGAGACATGTGTTCCCTCAAAACCACAAAGATGCTGCTGCCCTACACCAGCGGTGTGTGGCTCCTGGGGACAGAGCCAGACTCTTCGGTAGGAGGTGCAGCAAGGCAGACTCTGTGGGAGGGGAGATATTTGATTTGTTGTGTCTTCACCAGGTAGCGATCTCCCCGTCACAGTCACAGGGAATGTTTAGGCAGAAGACTGACAGGATTGGAGGAGACTCCTCCACCAGTGGGAGTTTAGATCATATGAATCCAAGCTTCCTTCTAAGATTTCAATTTTATTTTTCTGTTAGGGTGGAGTCCCAGCCTGGATAAAGCCATAAGATTAGGTATATAGGTCATGGTCAGCATCAAACGTCAGAACCCACTCTGGCTGGTTTAAGCAGAAAAAGGATTTGTTTATGAAAGGATGTTAAGTCACTCACACAATGGTTGGGATGCTTTTCAAAACATGGTGGAGGCTGTGCTTCCAGGAAAGGAAACCACTCCCACTCTTGTTGCCGCCAAGCGCTGGGAGGTCACCAGGGGGTGATCAGTAGATGACCACAAGAATGATTGCTGAGACCTGGCCTCCCTGTCCTTCCTTCCTTCCTTCACTGCCCTTTCTCTGTCATTACCATCTGCTCCTCAAGATGCAGCTCTTTCTTTTTTTGATGTAGCCTTCATCAGAATATGGGTTACTTGTTTGGAATTTCCTTTTATGTTATAGCACAGCTTCTCCCCCCACCCCCTGCCCCCCTGGAAGATATAGTTGAGAAAGAAAAGAATTAGGGAGAAGAAAACACTTAAATCAGAGGTCATTTCCATTCACATAGCATCAATCCTTGTTGATCACTGCACCCACAGGTACTTCAAAACTGAGTTAATCCTAATGCAGTTATTTAGCTGACATGTTCCCTTTTTTCTCTCTTCCTGCCCTTTTTCTTTCTCTTCTGGGGTAAGGGATGGAGAGTTAGTATTTATAAAGTAAAGACAAAAGGAAGAAAATTCCCTCCTCTGATTCCATGTCTCAAAGATAAGTATTTTCAATCACACGAGATTTTTTTTTTTTAAATCTAATATTGCAACATAATTTATGTAACATTCTCTGGTTGGGGATTTCCCTATTGTCTGCTGTTGCAAACATCACTGCAATGGGTGTGTGTGCATGTATATCTTTATGCATTTGTTGCTATTATTGCTATAAGATAGAGTCCGTGAAGTGGAATTTCTGGATCAGATGGCCTGGGTATGTGTATTTTTTATAGATGATGATAAATTACCCTTTCCCAAAGTTGGAAGATTTATACAGGTTGACCAGGCTCCGGAACAACAGTTTCCCTTGAGGGCAAGTCTTGCTGACGAGGACAGAGAGTGATTTTATTTAGAGAGTGCATTTTATTTAGTTATTAATTAAGTTTTATTGGATAGAGTTGCTTTACAAAGTTGTGTTAGATTCTGCTTTACAGTAAAATGAGTCAGCCCTCCATGTACATATATACCCTCCCTTTCGACTTCCATCACCACAATGCATTTAGTAGAGTTCCCTGTGCTATACAATATGTTCTCAAACCCTTTATCTCAAATCTCTAAGTTTTCTTATTGACTCTTAAAACCCTATAAAATCTCTCTCAATAAAGCATATTGGATATTCCCCTGTCCCTTTTGTGTTTTATTTGTTTCCTGGAGACATTTCTCCTGAAGCCGTCTCTCCTCCTTCTCCCATCTGGAATGAGGGAGTGTGTGTTAGTTGCTCAGTCGTGTCTGACTCTTTGTGATCCCATGGACTGTAGCCCACCAGGCTCCTTTGTGGAATTTTCCAGGCGGAAGTACTGGAGTGGATTGCCATATCCTTCTCCAAGGGATCTTCCACACCCAGGGATCAAACCCAGGTCTCCTGCATTGCAGGCAGATTCTTTACCGTCTGAGCCACCAGGGAAGTCCCCCACCCCTGCCCTAATCTGGAATGCTCTGCCCTAAATTGGCTGCATCCTGAGATTTCCTTTCGCTATAATCCTACAAATTCCCTTTGTATTTATCCTGCCTTCTATCCTCTGTTTCATGCAATCTACATTTTCTCTTTTTTGGGATTTACTTCCTTGTTTTCATGGAACACATTTTTATAACTTCAGGTGCCTGGAAAGCACTTTTAAAAAGACCTTTAATGTCTGAAATGTCTATTTTGCTGTCACTTGTGATTATTAGTTTGGTGGGGTACAGAATTCTAGGTTGAAAATAATTTTCCTTCAGAATATTGAAGGTGTGGCTCCACTGTTCTCTAATTTTCAATGTTTCTTTTGAGAAGTCCAAGGCTACTAGAAAATCTTATCTTTATATTTGGGATTCTGAAGTTCTGCAATGGTGTGCCTTACTTTGGCTTTTTTTTAAAAAAAAATCATTATTGTGCTTCTCAGACCTATTTAAGTAGAAATGCATGTCCTTAAACACCAAGACATTTTACATTTTCTCCATTCTCTCACTTGAACACCTAAAAGTTGGATGTTTGATTTCCTAAATTTTCCTAATTTTTTCTTTCTTCTTTTCCAATGCTTTATTTATTTATTTATTTATTGTACTGGTTTCTGAGAGATTTTCTTATTTTCCAATACTTTTGCCAATTTAAAAATTTTATTTTTACTTGTTAGCATATTCTTAATTTTCAAGGGTTCTTTTTTTGGCTCTCCATTGTTCCGGGCGTTGGTGATAGACAGGGAGGCCTGGTGTGCTGCAGTCCATGGGGTTGCAAAGAGTCAAACACGACTGAACCACTGAACTGAAATGAATTGTTCCAATATTTATCCTTATCTTTTTCTTGTATCATAGATGCAATGTTTTCTCTTGATTGAAATTATTAATGATGGCTTTTGGACTCTTCCATGAGGAGGTCCCCTTCACCTATCTGGTGCTTCCTGGCTGTGTTCTTTATATTTAAGAGTGAATCACTACACCTAGGACATGGAAGCAACCTAGATGTCCATCAGCAGATGAATGGATAAAGAAGTTGTGGTATGTATATACTATGGAATATTACTCAGCCATAGAAAGGAATGAATTTGAGTTAGCTATAGTGAGGTGGATGTTATTCAGAGTGAAGTAAGTCAGAAAGAGAACATTGTATATTAATGCATATATATGGAATCCAGAAAAACAATAATGATGAACCTATTTACAGAGAAGAGATGGAGATGCAGACATAGAGAATGGACTAGTGGACACAGCAGGGGACAGGGAGGGTAGGACAAATTAAGAAAGTAGCATTGACATATACACACTATCCTGTATAAAACAGATAACTAGTGTACAGGGAGCCCAGCCTGGAGCTCTGAAATGACCTCAAAGGGTGGGATGGGGCCAGAGGGAGGCTCGAGAGGGAGGGGGTATGGGTATAATTATGGTTGACTTGCACTGATGTACGGTAGAAACCAACACAACATTGGACAGCAATTATCCTCCAATAAAAAAGGAAGATATTATTTACATTAATATATTAAATATATTATATATATTAAATATATATTATATATTAAACATAAATATATATTAAATATATTTTATATTTAATATAAAATAAGATTTATATATTTATATATAAATATATTTGTATATTTATAAACATTTATATTTATATATTATATAGAATAAATATATCTTAATATAAATATATTTATATATTATATATATATATAAAAGAATAAATCACTAAGAAGCTGTCTGGAATCTTTATGTGCACAGGCAGAGCTTGTAACAGATGGAGTGTTACTACCAGTTACCCTGATGGGGTCGGGAACTAGCCTGGGAGAACACTGGGGGTCCCACTGCTGGCTATACAGAATTTGATTTACTTAGTTAATTTTTAGTTTCCTGTTTCACCCACATTCTTCTCCATGCATGCTGTTCCCAAGGCAGTAGGCTCTCTGGATCCATTTCTCCAGAGAGAATAAGTTTCCTGTGGAGCTAGCAGATGCGTAGAGCCAGTCTGTACTTAGAATGGAAAGCTGGGATCTACTGGCTCCATTTCCAGCCCTCCAGCTGCCCCTCTCTTTGCACAGTATCCCCGATCTTGATCTTTTCTGGAGCATGTTAGGTACACCATCTTGCTTCTCATGCACCTCTCCCTCAGTTAACTCACTCACCAGCCCTTCATCTTCATTTCCTTCATGTACACTAACCTCTCTCAATTTTACAGAGATGGCTGTGCCTCTCCTTGTTGTATTGGGGTGGGGGGAGTTGAGGAAAAAAAGGAAGTAGAAACATTTTCACTCTAGCAGGGCAATGCCCTAAGTCCCTAATGGCCATGCTCTTTGCTGTTAGACATGAACCTGGTGTCAGCACGTGTTTAGTTGGTGTAGCAAGATAGTTCCAGGCTAGAGAGGCAGTGAGTGGTGTTACTTAGGAGGATAAGGGGAGGATCTGAGCCTTCGGACTCCCTGCTCCACTCAGAAGAGTTGAAAGCGTAGATACGTCAGAAGCACACAGAGCCCAAAATAGTGTCTCCAAGGTCTACTTGAGCCTCAGGGAGCTCAGTAGAGCTGCAGCTTCCTGGGAACACGTTTGCTGTTGTCTTGACATTACAACAACAGGATCCTCCTGTATAGCACAGGGGACTGTATTCAATATCCTGTGATAAACCATAATGAAAAAGAGTTATGAAGAAGAGTGTATAAATATGTATAACTGAGTCACCGTGCTGTACAGCAGAAATTAACATTGTAAATCAAATATACTTCAATAGCATTTTTAAATATGCATATTTTTTGCAAAAAAAAAAAAGACTTCACAGAGCTCCTTTTTGTTGCCTTTTTTTTTAGTGATTTTTTTTGTCTACCATTCCTTGTCTTTTGCTCCTTCCCCACCATTCCAGCATTCTAGCTGCACAATCTTGTTTTTCTGCTCTTCTTAACGTCTTCATGTTTAATATTTTGGGACCTTCAGTTCAGTTCAGTTCAGTCGCTCAGTCATGTCCGACTCTGCGGCCCCATGAATCGCAGCACGCCAGGCCTCCCTGTCCATCACCAACTCCTGGAGTTTACTCAAACCCATGTCCATCGAGTCAGTGATGCCATCCATCTCATCCTCTCTCGTCCCCTTCTCCTCCTGCCCCCAATCCTTCCCAGCATCAAGGTCTTTTCCAATGAGTCAACTCTTCGCATGAGGTGGCCAAAGTACTGGAGTTTCAGCCTCAGCATCAGTTCTTCCAATGAACACCCAGGACTGATCTCCTTTAGGATGGACTGGTTGGATCTCTTGCAGTCCAAGGGACTCTCAAGAGTCTTCTCCAACACCACAGTTCAAAAGCATCAATTTTTCGGCGTTCAACTTTCTTCACAGTCCAACTCTCACATCCATACATGACCACTGGAAAAACCATAGCCTTGACCAGATGGACTTTTGTTGGCAGAGTAATGTCTCTGCTTTTTAATATGCTATCTAGGTTGGTCATAACTTTCCTTCCAAGGAGTAAGCATCTTTTAATTTCATGGCTTAAAAGCCCACAGTCAGCTGCCTTAGATCACAGCTGTGACTGTAGGCTTACGTCATCTTTTTCCCGAAACTTCCAATTCTCCTTCTCCTTTGCCTTTCCTCTTCTGTGTACAAAGGTGTGCAGGGTTTCTCATCTTGAAAATACTTTCTCTGAACTCTGAGAACCCTTTAAGTGACCATCGTTTCTCATTTGCTCTCCTGGCCAGCTTGTCAGAAGATAATGTGCTCGTGGCCTTTATTTTTTCATCTCACACAGACTCTCACTTAATGCCTTACACTGTAATCTGGCTTAAGCCCTGTTACAATCTAAAACATCTGTCTCCAAAATCTCCAAATGATCTAATTTCTAGGTCAGTTGTCTTTTCTCACCAAGTTTGATCATCTTTCCTTTTTGAAATGCTTACCTCCTTAGCTTGAAAAACACATTACCCTAGACTTCTGGCCCACCCTGTGGGTTCTTTTTATTTTTTCTTTTAATTCCACCTTATCCACTCCCTACAAATGGAGATAAGGCTAGCCCTTGGCTTTTAGTTGTCCTTGGATTTTTTTTTTCTATATATATATATATATATATTTTGATGTGGACCATTTTTTAAAAGTCTTTATTGAATCTGTTACAATATTGCTTTTGCTTTATGTTTTGGTTTTCTTGGTCAGGAGGCATGTGGGATCTTAGCACTCTCTGCAGTGGGAAGTCTTAACCACTGGACCATCAGGGAAATCACAATTTTGATTTTTGAATGTCCTCATTCACTATCCTGGGATCAAAATTTCTGATCCTAATCTCTAATCTGTAACTGCCTTCTGAGCTTCAAAGTGATAACTCCAATTATTTGCTTAATATCTGGCTTACAAATTTGACTGACACTTCAAATTTAACATATTTAGCACTGAAGTCATCTTTCATCAGATATTAATTATACCTCCTGATGTACTCAGGAACATCAATGGTGCTGTCGTTTTTATTTTCAGCTCATCTCAAAACATTTAAATCATCATTTACTTTTCCCTCTCACCTACCTGTCACATGCAATCAGTTTTCATTTTTGGTATTGTCGCTCATCTCTCTCTCTCTCTCTTTTTTTTTTTTTTGCATTTTTTTTACCATGCTAGGCAGAAGCCTTCCTTAACTCATTATGTACTTTACTACAGTTGCTTTTAAAGCGATCTTTCAGGTTCTAGTATTTCCCCCTCAATTTACTGACAAATCAATTGACTAATATTGTCCCCTTTCTTAAAATAAATTGAGGCATCTTGCTGTTTGCCCTTGTAGCTCCACTACAAAAACTTTCTGTGGCTCCTGAGTTGGCTGACCACAAAAGCCCTTACAGATTTGAAATTAAGCTACTGGATTGTAAATCAACTTTAGCTTTGTTTCAATGACAAATAAGCAGAACAAGGATAAAGCAGGTGGGAACAGAGCCTTGTTGCATTCCTAGTTCTTTAGGAAGGTGCATCTGATACTTAGTGGCTCTGAAAACCTCTGTGAAATGAAGAACTTACCTTACCAGGTCAGAGAAGCTCAGAGCCCTAGGCTCAGTGCCTTTTCAATCTTTTGGAGCTTGTCAGAGGTGTACCAGGGGAAGTGGGGATGTTGGCAGTTAAACTATTCCACAGTGACATTGTTTTGTGTTCTTTTTCCTGTTGTAGCATCAGACTTATCTGCAGTTTTAGTGGAGTGGGCCTGGGCTATTGCCCCCTGAAATACACCTAGATGCAGGATGTCAAATACACCTTTGCTGTTACCACTTCTGCTGCCTGTGCTAAGACAGACATTACTAATCAACTTGATTGATTAGTAGACATTACTAATCAAGGCTCTTTTGTAAACTGGGATGTGGCTCCAGAATTCTCAGCATGTGCTTCAGCCCTCTCTGTTACTAATAGTTTCATTCATTCCATTCCATAAATATTAGTGTAGCAGCTATAATGGATAGACATTATTCTAGGTGTTCCAGGTACTGCAAAGAAAGAGCCCCATGCCTTTTCTCATTGGGCTTACATTCTAGTTGAAGATAAAGGAAAAAAGTAAGCCAACAAGATAATCTGGGTTAGTCCTGAGCTCGATAGGAAACATAAAACAGGACAATGTAATTGAGAGTGACTGGGGGTAACTACTCTGGACAGAGAGTTAAAGAAGGCTGCTCTCAGAATGTGACTCTTGTTCTAAGACCTGACTGAGGAGAAGCAGGTGGTTCTGAAAAGCATTCCAGAGAGAAATTGCCTTGAGGTTGGGAGCCAGTTTGGCTAGTTCCAAGGACAAGCAGGAGGTGTGTGTGGCTGGAACAGAGTAAAGAGTGGTATGACAAAAAGGCAAGGGTTGCTGGTCTGTTTTGTTAACTGTTAACTGTTGCATTCCCAGTGTCTAGAATAGTGCTCAGCCCAAAACAAATATTTATTTAATGAGTAAAAGCAGCTCTGATGTGATATAATAATAAAACCTATTAAAGACTCTTTATCCGTACCTACATTTTCAGCCCACTATTTCCTTGCACTGTCAAATAGACTTTTTTTTTTTTTTTTTTTTTTTTACCATGAATACACTGAGGACACTTTTTTCTTCCATAGTTTGCTTCCCCATATCCTTACATCCCAGACTTTTTGCAAATTTTACTATGTAACCCCAGATAGTACCATGTCTTATCTGTGAAACTTTTCCAACCAGCTCAAAATAGAATAATTTCTCCTTCTGAATTCTTCAAATACCTGTCATGGGTGTCATTTGTTAGCACTCAATGTAATAAACTGAACAACATTATTACCAACTTTCTTTGTCCTGTTTCTTCCAATCACTACTGTTCTTTTTAAGATTTTTTTTGATGTGGACCATTTATAAAGACTTTATTGAATTTGTCACAATACTGCTTGTTTTATATTTTGAGTTTTTGGCTGTGAGGCATGTGAGATCTTAGCTCCCTGACCAGGGATCGAACCTACATCCTTTGCATTGGAAGGTGAAGTCTTAACCACTGGACTGCTAGGGAAGTCCCCATCACTACTGTTTCTGAGGATGGGGTTTGTCACCTGTTTTGAAGGCTTGAACTCCTTGTGGTTGCTTTGCCCATGGTGGTTGCTGACAGAGATTGTTTTAATGATCTCAGTATCTCCGCAGAGAAGCTAGTGTCTGTGACTGGTGAGCTGGGAGCCCCCCATCGGGTTGATGTTTTGTTTAGGCCCATGTGAGTCAGTGAACCCCTTTCTGCTCTCTTCACAGGCAAGGGCTCTGCTGGTCCCAGGAGCAGCCAGGAGAAGGGATGGGATGAAGGATGTTGGTCACCTTGACGACTCCCTTTAGGCTGTTGAAAATCATCATCACGACAAAAGTAAGTAAATTTAAAAATCTCCTCCAATCTGTCCTCTGTACCTCAAAAAAAAAAAAATCTCCTTTCCTTTGATGCATCAATAACTTTACCTTCATATTCAAAGCACAGCAAGTAATTAATCTCTTATTTGTGGGAGAACAAAGCATTGAATGAAACCCACATTTTAGATGTGAAAGAATAAAAATAAAACTGAACAAATGCAAAGCAGCAGCAGCAATTATTTACACTCCAGGAATCCAGAATTTAATAACCATGAACAGAACCTTGATAAACAGCAAGTTCTGGAAATAAAGTTTAATTATCATGCAATCTTTATCATTGGGTTGAATTAACTATCACCTGGAAACATCCTTGCAAATACTGAAAGCTATGATGTTCAACTGGAGATACATAGACTTTGTGTATCCCTCAGAAGACTTCAAATGTGAAGCATTTATTAGTCACCTTGGTTCTATTTTTTAATCACTGCTTTAAAAATCCATCTCTTTAAATCTCTCTCTCTCTTTCTCTCACTGTTGGTTAAATGAAAGTAGCAATAAATACAATCTGCCCTGAGCAAACAGACCATACATCAATAAGTGAACACTTAGCCTAAGCTATTTTCCATGAGATCCATGAAGCATTTCTAATTGAAACTTAACAAGCTACAAGAAGCAGACACTCTAATCATCAGTTCTAGAAGGGAAATGTGAGCCTGGGTGCGAACATAGAAGCTTTTTAATTTATCTGGAAGAGAGTGTGACTGTATGCTTGCATGGTATAATTTTTTTTAATTGCTGGAGTGTCATTGTTTGTTATTTCACATTTATTGAAAAATGTAGATGCCACATGTAACAGAATAGTAATGTCTTGTTCCGACCTGATGGCTTAATCTTACTAAACCACGATAATATATGCTGGCTAGAGTTGGGAATATTTAATAAAACACTGGAATAAATTTGTTGTGCTTACATTTTAAGGAAGTTAACAGAAGCACCTTCATCTGCAAAATTTAAAACTTTATTGATTTTAAGTTTGTATGAAACAGCAGTGCAGGGGTGATAACTAGGTAGGGACAGATGTACCTCTATGAGGATGTTAGTTGTTGATCATAGGAGCAGGTGTGACGTGATGGAGGCACACCTGCTCTGCGTGCACATTTTTTTCATTTGAGCTTCACAAGTGTCTAAGGTGGCAGGGCAGACATGACCATCTCCATTTTATAAATAAGAATCCTAAGGCTTGGAGAGACTGTCCCGCCCAAGATCGCACAGGAGGTGGAGCCCAGAGTGTCCAGTCCCCAGTTAGTCACAGATCAGATCTACGCACACTCACAGTGTCTCCACAATTTGTCAAAAGGGCTCTTTGGTGACCGGAAAGGCGTCATGATTGTATTTTGTCGTAGAAGGTGCTTGGGCTAAACCCCTCCTCCCTTTTCTCTTCACTGATCAGGGATCCAGAGTCCGCCCACTCCAGCGGCAGCTGCGTGCACGGTTTGTTCAGATAAATTACTTGCCAAGCCAGAGCTGAAAGCTAAAACATGTGACTATTCAAAAAACAGATGCAAAAGGACAACAGAGGTGAATGAGAACTATTCAAAGTCCAAACCTTGGCGTTTCTCTTTCTTCTGGAAGAACAACCAACAGCTGTCGTTAGACATTCACCAAGTCATTCTGCACGATCCAATTAAAGAACAAGTACAGGATTGAAATGGTTAAAAGATAACCGTAAGAGGGAGATGAAAGCAAAGTTCAAGGGAACCCATGCGTCTCTCTTGTCTTCCTCGAAGGCGTCCTAGACTGGGGCCTGCGGGAAGCGCCACTCGGGCTGCGCGCGTGGGGCGGCTCTTCACGCGAGCATCTTCCTTAGAGACCGCAATGGAAAGTCCACCTCGGGTCCTTCTCTCCCAACATTTCAAGTTCCAACCTAGCTCTCCCCACCCTGCCCTCCCAATACAATTTCGGCCAGTTCCTAATCGACTCCAGTCTCGTCAGTCGCTCTTCTCGGCCTCGAGTAGGGAGAAAAGCAGGTGCTTTTCTTGTGGGCGCAGCCCGCTCCCCCAGATCCGGAAAGTTGGGGTGGCTGCCTCCCTTCCCGGGCTCGGAGGCTTCTTCCAGGAGGGGCGCGGATGGGGTGTAGAAGCTCACAGGGAAAGTCCTGCGGCGGAAACATCCCTGGCTGCCCCTGGGCGCAGAGAGGCACAGGTGCATTTTCTCCGACGTCCGAGAGCCGCGCCCGCTGCGCGGGGTCCACCATCGCGCCCCCTGCGCGGGCTCCCGCTCGCCCTTTGCGCCCCCGTCGCCCCCGCCCTCCCCTCATCCAGGGAGGCGGGGGGAGGCGCGGGGCCACAGGTAATCATTGCCAGCGGGGCCCGCGGGGGGAAGCGGGGGAGGGCGGCGCGGCGGGGCGCGGGCATAAAGGGGCACGGCGCGGCGCCCGTGCGCCCGGCTCCCGCGCAGCATGCCCGCCCGCGCCCCGCCGCGCCGCCTGCGGGCGTTGCCGCCGCCGCCGCCGCCGCTGTGGCTGCTGCTGCTGGCCCTGGGCGGCCGCCCCCTGAGCGCCGAGCCCGGCGACGGCGCGCAGACCTGGGCCCGCTTCGCGCGCCCTCCGACCCCCGAGGCCGCGGGGCTACTCCACGACACCTTCCCCGACGGCTTCCTCTGGGCCGTGGGCAGCGCCGCCTACCAGACGGAGGGCGGCTGGCAGCAGCACGGCAAAGGCGCCTCCATCTGGGACACGTTCACCCACCGCCCCCCGGCGCCTCCAGGCGACCCCTCGGCGGCCGGCTGGCCGTCGGGCGCCCCGTCGCCGCCCCCGCCCGCCACCGGGGACGTGGCCAGCGACGGCTACAACAATGTCTTCCGAGACACGGAGGGGCTGCGCGAGCTCGGGGTCACCCATTACCGCTTCTCCATCTCCTGGGCGCGGGTGCTCCCCAATGGCAGCGCCAGCGCCCCCAACCGGGAGGGGCTGCGCTACTACCGGCGTCTGCTGGAGCGGCTGCGGGAGCTGGGCGTGCAGCCCGTGGTCACCCTGTACCACTGGGACCTGCCCCAGCGCCTGCAGGACGCCTACGGCGGCTGGGCCAACCGCGCCCTGGCCGACCACTTCAGGGATTACGCCGAGCTCTGCTTCCGCCACTTCGGCGGCCAGGTCAAGTACTGGATCACCATCGACAACCCCTACGTGGTGGCCTGGCACGGCTATGCCACCGGGCGCCTCGCCCCCGGCGTCCGGGGCAGCCCGCGACTCGGGTACCTGGTGGCGCACAACCTCCTCCTGGTGAGTGCGAGGGGGCCAGGCGGAGGGCCACGCCGGGGAGAGGGCCCCTGGAGACGCCAGGGGCAAGAGGGGGTGCCAGTCAGAGGAGGCTCCATTGGAGCACACCTGTGCGGTTTCCTGGGGTTCACGCCCAGGGAGGGTGGGGGGCGCTGAGCTTCTTGGGCTTCCCAGGAAATCCTGGAGTCTGGAATGGGAGGGAAACCCCGCCGTGGGCGCGCCAGGGGACTGCCTTTTTTGAGGCCAACGCCAAAAAGAAATGGGGATTCGTTTCTCCCATGAGAAATGGGAGCGCCTTTCTCTTGAGGGTAGAGGATTCTTAGAGGTGAAATAGGTCTAGGAACGGCCGCCAGAGCACGAGGAAAGAAGTTTGCTCGGAAGCCACACAGACAGCATTGCTCTCTGCTAGAGTTTGTGGAGATGTCACGAGTTCAGTTTTAATCCAATAAGATCTGTCTTGCTTGTGGCACAAGTTCACACTGCAGCAAACTCGAAGATGTTAAAATCGCATCTCCTGCAGAGCGGAGGTTCAACTGTCTTTGGAAGTTCTTTCTGTGGCAGGATTGAGAACTACATCAGCCAACCTTACTTAATCAGCAGGAGTGTGAGGACCCCTTGTATAGTCTTAAACAAAGCTACCTAAGATACAGAAACTGCTAAAGGGCGATATAGATTGTGTCCTACAACAACTGTATGTCTGTGATGCTGTCTCCAACTGGAAGGATTCCTCAGGGATGAGATTATTAGCCTGACAAAATTGATTTTAACACCCTTGTGCAAAAGGCTTAATACATTTTGACAGAGGAGGAATTAATGTGCCATGATGAAGTTGTCTTCCAAAGAATTCTTTCACCCTTTTCTCCTTTACTCAAGTTTAGGTTCATCAATTTGAGGGTTCCTTTATAACATCAGTTGTTCATACACTTCGTAGTTTTGTATCATGAGAGAATATTTTAAATGTATATGTGCAAACATTTTAATAAATAGATTTAAATGTATAACATTTGGCAAAGTATTTTGGTGACTTATGCATCTACTGGAAGACCTATTTTTAAATTTAGAATTAAGCCACATATTTTGAACAAAGTCAAGATGAAGACTTGTTTCTACACACTTTTATTCGAAGCCATAGGTAATTGAGGCAGAACAGTTCCTAGGTCATTGAGTTGACTTACCACTCAGAGCTGCTGATTGTGTTGTAATAAGGGCTAATTAGATAGTGTGTCAGCTCCAAAAAACCCTGCTTGCTACTGCAGGTCATAAAAGAATGTTGAGTTTGTTTGACCAAAACTTGTGATTTCAGTGATTCCATATTGAGATATATATATATATATATATATATATATATATATATCTGAGTAAGATATATCTATATCTCTATCTATCTATCTATATCTCAGTAAGATACTTTGGAGCAGTGGTAATAAACTTGTTCAGTCTGTCAATTCTTTTAAGTAATCAGAAGACCCAAACAGCACCTGTTCATGATTGGTGATAGAAAACAATGGAAAAAACTGGTCCCTCTTTTGAAGAAAACATAAGCAAATTTCAGTTCATACCAGAAACAAGAGATTTGTGGGCCAACTGAAGGACCAAATAGACCATTCCTGCAAAATTACTATTGTAGATTTAAATCATATGAGTTCTATTTTTAGGATGCATGTAATAAACTCTGTATGAATACAAAACTCATCAATTGCTATTATAACCACTTACCCATTCATTTCATACATAAGATAAGGAACTGGGACTGCAGGAGCTTTCTGGTACTCTGGTAGATTAAATAGTCAACATGCTTTTGACTCTTGTGCCCACTTTTTGCCTCCCAATTAACTCCCCAGTTACATTTTTGTCTCCTTACCCAAAAACTTGCCAAACACTCACCATCCTTCCCAGTGGACTTTGTGTTCATAAGAAATTAGTAACAAGTGGACAGTTGCTTTTGCTGACGCTGCAAACATAATTACAGTTGCGGTAAAAAATTAATTTTGCTTTCACATATCTTTGGTTCAGAGTGTAGTCATTCTTGGATCTTATGAAGAAGTCAGTTGTTATGATCAAATATGATATCTTTAATTATTTCCTATGAGATATTTTCATTCTGATGTTAATATTCTTTCTTGGTATTTGTGTTACAGGGAGGGGATTATGGAAGTCTTGATCTTATTTGAAAAGATAAATCATATTCTCAGATTTTGGTAATGGAACATTTTGGTGATGGTAGTAGAACTTTTCAGCCAGGTTTTAGGTATTCCTGGTAGGGGCTACTGAGCCCTTAGCACATTTATTTACATTTGGGGATCTAATATTGGTGAAGGATCAGTCTGGCCAGCACCCCTCTCCTCCCCCTTTCTGTGTTTCCATTAATTTACAAGTAGACTAAGAAGACACCTTAGGGAGACTGGAAATTTGACATTCTGCACCACCCTCCACCCCCATCCTCTGGCACCAGATACTTAAGAATCATTGTCTGATGGCCTGGAAGACAGAGGCAGACCAGACAAACTGCAGGATGAATAGTGGGATGGGGAAGCTTTGCTCAGAATGGAGGTCTTCCTGTTTTGTGTGGGGTTTTGGTACTGAGGTCCCCTTGATAAAAATAGCCTCTCTGTGTGTATGTATGAGAGACAGAGACGGAGCCTGACAGAGCCAGAACTGACAGAAGGATTTCCCTGCAGAGCCCATGGAATCCAGACTGCTTTGCTCATCCAATTATAACCCGGAAAGAAGACATAACTTCTTCTCTCTGGCTTGAAGAGGGACTGCTGTGCCTTCACAGCTCTAGAAAGACGGGTCTTAATGGCTGCTGAAGAACTAGTGTTAAGGCCGGTAGTTGGAGTCCAGCTCCAACGGTGCCTGGGAGTTTTTGTTCTGCCCATGGGATTCTGGGGAGGACCAGGACCAAGATGAAGATACACAGGGGACTCCCAGGGAGTCTTGCCCATGTTTGTTCAGGGAACCTGTGACAAAAAGACAACTTCTTTTTTGGGGGGCAGAGGGGATATTTATTTATTTGACAGTGTTGGGTCTTAATTGCAGCACGTGGACTCTTAGTTATGGCTTGTGGGATCTAGGTCCCCAACCAGAGGTTGAACCTGGGCCCCCTGCCTTGGAAGCACAGAGTCTTAGCCTCTGGACCACAAGGAAGTCCCAAAAGACAGCTTCTTTTGCTTAAAGAGGTGGGGCTGGGAGATATTACTTTGCGCATTACATATAGTGCAGACCTGACTTGTGCTGACCATCAGTGCTCCTGTCAGCTGATCTGTCCACAGCATCTGTCCAATTCTCTTTCTTGACACACTTTCTTAGCTTGGCTTCCAGAACCCCACTGTCTCTCCCTTCTCCTCTCAGCTCACTGGCAACTTCTTCCCAGTTCCCTTTGCTTATTCCTCCCTATCATGTCTCTAAATGTTGGAGTGCCGGGTGCTCCCTCTTGGGGCCTCTGCTCTAGATTCACTCCAAATGAGTTCTTTGAAGACTCTATATCCTGATGACTCCAAATTTTGAGTCTCCAACCAGAACTTCTGCCCTGAGCTCTATACTCAGAGAGAGTGTAGAACTTATCCTCTTTGATGTCAAATAGACATGTCACATTTAACATCCAAAAGCAAATTCCTGTCTTCTCCATTTCCATCATGGTAGTTTTGTTCTTTCAGTTGGTTGGACACCAAAGCTTAACTTCTTCCTTTCTTTTAAATCTTATATTCAATCCATCAACCAATCCTATAGCTCTACTTACCTTCAAAATGTATACAGAATCCAGCCACTTCTCTCTTTATCTAAAACTCCAGGTCCAAGGCCCATCACTTTCTGCCTGGATCACTGGAACAGCCTAATGACTGATGTCCTTGCTTCTGCCCTTGCTTCTTGCCGTTTGCCATGGCGGATATTCCCAAGGATATCATTATGTATGAACAGGATAAAATCCCCTGTTTATTAAAATCACATTTTTTCTTTAAGAACTAGCTCACATGCTCCCTTTGGCCCTACACTCAAATGCCATCTGTTCCTTCTGTGGAACCCACAGTGCTTCACTCTGATGCCCCCTACCACACTTTTTCTTTCATTTAATCATTTGCTTCACTAGCCGGGTAGTTCCTTAAGTGAGGAAAACATGTTCATTTCCTCTATCCTAAAATGCCATCTTGCCCTTGGTAAGTGCTCAGTAAGTGACTTCTGGCTATTTAACAGCCTGACTTTGCCCTTATAAACTCATGTTCCTAGGATCTGTTCTCTTCATCAATTTTCTAGCCACTTTCTTATGGGACAGGGAGTATTAAATCCTAATCAGAGAGTAAGATCAGTAACTATAATGGTGCAGAATCTGACATTTTCAGTAAAAATTTAAGGTTCATCATCACATGTATGATTCCATTGTAAAAGTTTCCAAACAACTGAAAACTGTCTATAATCACTATGAAACATTATGACAAAGTTTTCAGAATGGGAGATGGGGGAATGCTCCTGGCTGGTTTTAGGGGATGTATTGAAAGTGGCTTTGTTATCTGGTTGAGCTGTCCTTCCCCAAGTAATAGTGGAGGCAATTTATTTATTAGATACATGTTCGAATTATAAGGCTATGTACTTTTGTGAAGCACTTTACCAATTTTTCACTCATTAAAATTTTTTGGAACATTGCTGGAATAATCAACTGAGTTGAATGTTAATGTATTTTATAGACTACTGAATTCAATAGTGTATTTAATCAGAAATGGTTAAAATATCTCCTGAAGAGCTTGACTCACTCTTCTTTGAATATCTGATTGAACATAATGTTTTTTGAAGGTCACAGTCAAGTCCAAGAAAAAATTTAAGAATAGGAAAAAAACTAATAAAATAATTTCAAAATCAAAGTAGTATTTAACAATGTCAATTCTTTTGAGTTGAAGAGGGAATACAAAGCATTCAAATAATGTCAATGTGCATTTCTCAAGTGCAAAATAACCAAATGCATAACCGTTTTACCTGAATATAGTAGTTAGTCATGAAGTTTGCACACAGAAGTCTTCTGAGTTATCTTAATTTTTCAAACAATATGATGTTCCAAGCCAGAATTTTAAAATTAATTTGTACAAGAAGTATGTTTCTTTGTAATTATTTCAGCAGCATTTGACTAGATTTTCAAATCAGTTTTGAAATCATCTACTTTACATAAAGCATATTACCGAATACCTTTTCTGGATGTTTAAAAGGAATGTTATCTTTTTAAGGCATAAAGGAAATTTTAGGTCTAGGAAGAGAATAAAAAACAAAATTGGGAGGACAAGAAATAAAGAGAGGGTAAGTAAAAATGCATATGGTTTCTGAATCCTTCAAGATCCACATCTTAGGAAACTACAAAGTGATACGTGTAATCTCAGTTGCTCAGTTGTGTCCAGCTCTTTGCGACACCATGGACTGCGGCACGGTAGGCTTCCCTGTCCATCACCAACTCTCCGAGCTTGCTCAAACTCATGTCCATCAAGTCAGTGATCTATATTTAAACAGATAAGCATAATTTAAATATATAATTATGCTTTATTTATATAATTATGTATTTATGTGCTTAAAAATAATTTAAGCATATATTTAAACAGATAAGCATAATATATTTAAATAGATAAGCTTAATCTACCTTTTATATGCTCTATCTTGATATAGTCTGGGTACAGAGATAAACTAAAGTATCACTATAGCTCTTCTATCTTGGGATAAACTCTTATTTATCCTTCAAAGACTTAACTCAAGTACTCCCCTTTTGCAGTAACAAGAGGCAGAGAATCATTTACTCATTTGTAGCTCTTTGAGGCCACAGACTGTATATCATATTTATTTTTAAATTTTTAGCACTTATCTCAGTCCTTGGAGCAGAGGAAATACTGATACCAGTTTTAATGAATGAATAAACACAGATGTAAAATAATCTTTACTTAATTCAGTATGTCCTTCTTTTCTTTTTTGTAAACTGAATATCTGCAATCTGCTTTCTCACCCAGTATCTGGGAAGGAGTTTTAAAAAGCTAGGAAGAACAAGGGAAACAATTTCTACCCAGACAGGAATGTGACCTTTGTGCATTTCCAAGGCAGATGATAGCTCCATTTTCATCCAGTGGACGGGGTGATAGGGAAGGAGGAGTATGTGACCCTGTGGGAGCTTCACCTGAAGGCTGCACGATCTCTTGCACTCACCTCCCATTGACAGAATTCAGTCACGTGGTGCAAGGCGCGGAGGCATACTGCAGCTGCGGAGCTGTGTGCTCAGCAAATCAATCGGGAACAGGTCATGAAGGACAAGCAGGGATCTCCCCCACACTGTCCACCTCTCAGATACATTGTGAGAATTAAAACAAAATCAGGTATGTCATCATGTTCTGAAAAATGTAAAGAGCTCTACAAGGGTGAGGTATGAATCTTTATAGTCAATAAAAGCAAAAGAACTTGAGAAGTGATCCTCTTGAGCTGTTTAGATGAAAGAAATTAGACAAATGCGTTAGAAATTGTTGCCTCACTTAACTTCATTCGTAACCCTCAGCATTCAGTGGGACAGTCTTTGCAGTTATTTCAGCAGCATTTGGCTAGATTTTCAAATCAGTCTGAGATGACCTGTTTTACATAAAACCTATTACCAAGTACCTTTTCTTGATGTTTAAAGGAAATTTACTAAATTTACTAAAATTTATGGCTGGTATAATTTGGTATATCAACTTAAATGTTTAGTTAACTTGCATGGCCCCAGTCTGAATAGATATTTTTTTATTAATAACATTACTGTTTGCAGTATGGATGTCAGAACATCAGCCATGAACCAGTATCATTTATAGTTTGATAAAATAGTCAAGATAAAGTGAAGCCAGTTTTATACATTAAGCCTTCCTTGGTGGCTCAGATGGCAAAGAATCTGGCTGCAATGCAGAGATTGCAATGCAATCCCTGGGTTGGGAAAATTCCCTGGAGGAGGGAATGGCAACCTGCTTCAGTATTCTTGCCTGGAGAATCCCATGGACAGAGGAGCCTGGCGGGCTATAGCCCATGGGGTCATAAAGAGTCAGGCACAACTGAGTGGCTAATGCTTTAAATATAATGGTTGAAGAGATATTATTTCCATGTCTGTAAATGCACTATTATTTGATAATTAGAATAAAAAGGCAACAGAGGAATCTTAGGTCAGATTTCTTCTCTGGACCAACTCCTTGCAGTTGTCCTGGGATCCTCTGCCTTCTGCTTGACGATTTCTAGCAAGAGCAACCCAGCTTCTCTCAAGTAGCCCACTTGATTTTATCTTTTATATTGGTTAGAAACCTGCCTCTATAGAGGACTCACCCCTGGTTGTCTCTGCCTTCCTCGTGTCAAAAAATAAATTGCTTTTTGTGGAGACAGCTTTTCAAATATCTGAAAAGGCCACTATGTTCTTCTTAAGTATTTTCTCCTTTATTCACATTCAGGGTCACGCCTCCAAGAAGAATTAGAGGGAGCTGCCAGTTAGTCAGGTCTCCTTCTTGGGGAGATACAGTGGGGCAGATAGGAAGATAGTTGAATTCTGAGAAAGCAAATGTGACCCTTGAGAGGCCTGTTTATCTTCTCACCCTTGAGGAGAAGGTGGGGAGGGAGAAGGAACAGTTGACCTCTCTGTTAATATCTCCCCAGGGGGGTGTGGCTTTGAACAGTGCAGAAGAGAGTTGGCTGTCTGTGGGACCTGCCCGTGGCCATCATCCTTACCAAGGGGCTGCGGATGGCGGAGATGACTGAGGACACCCGGGTTGGAAGGGTGTTCTGGGTTCTGTGTCCTGGGGTCCAGCTGTGCAGTCACACAGGGTGAAGCAATGCCCAGTTCACAGGATCAGTGGCTGAAGGGGCAAAGAGAAGGACGTGGAGGCTTCTCTTAAGATTCGATGTGCAAACCAAGTTTCAGCTGCCCCCAGGATTCAGCACATATTTCTTATTCTGGACACTGGATCATGGCCCTGCCATCCAAGACTGCATTGATGGCTTTGGCTGTCACCTTCCTGCGGACTCGGGTTGGTTTGAGGTCAGCTAAAACCTCTCAGGCTTTAACATTTTTCCGTGTGTGAATTGTTCTTAAACCAGATTTTCCCTGTCATGTCCTTTTGTTTTTTATTTTTAAACTTTTAATCTTATTAAATTTCATCCTCAATATGTAAAGGTGAGAAGAGGATATGACAGATGGTGAATACTTCTTAAAAATTGAACATCACCTAAATATATTAGGGTGAGCAGTTAAAGGAGTATCAGTGCACAGGCATAGTGGAATAGTGTTTGGCCATTAAGTTAATGTATGGTGATTAAAAAGTTGCACATGGTATGTTATTAAGAGAAAAATGCCATTTGCTGTATTATGCTTCTTACATATCTTAGCTGTGTGAGTGAGTGTGAATGAGTAGAGAGCATTCTCCAGATGCTGCCCTTTCCCCCAGCTTTTTCCCTGACATACCAAGCCTAGATTTGCTATCCCTGCTTTCTGCTTCATAAAATTCTGTCCTGCCCGTCTTATAATATTTTGCACATTTTATTGAAATGATTTTTTTTCTTGGTCTTCCTCCTGCAAAGATCTCAGCTTTGTGATGCCAGGAGTCATGTTTATATCACTTGCCATTTGGGGGTATTTCTAGATAATAGTGTTACGGGTAATTTGTTTTTTTTTCCTCTGGTTGTCTGGATTTTTTCTAATTGTTCTATAAGCAAAATGTGATACTTTTGTGGTGGAGAAGTCGTAAGTAGTGTTTCTGGGAAAAGATGGCAGATTGAATTTACCCATCGAATTTTTCTCTCTTGAAACCCCATTAAACTTCAGTAACTGTTACTTTCTCAGTTGTGTCCAACTCTTTGTGACCCCATGGACTGTAGCCTGCCAGGCTCCTCTGTCCATGGGATTCTCCAGGCAAGAATACTGAAGTGGGTAGCCATTCCCTTCTCCAGGGGATGTTCCTGATCCAAGGACAGAACTTGGGTCTCCTGCATTGTAGGCAGATTCTTTACCATCTGAACCATGAGGGAAACCCTTTAATAAGGTAACCATTAGCAAAGAAACAGTTAAAGAAAGGGGAATGGGCAAGGGGAGGGAAGGAGGGAAGGGAAATGGAGGAAGACCCAGAGTGGAGAGAAGAGGGTGGAAACAAAACTTTAAAAGCTGAGAAGCAGATGGTGGTGTATGCCTGACTCATTGGATCCAAGCAAGCTGACTACTAGATTGGCTGTGGGAGAAGCCAAGAACCAATCCTCCGATTGCAGAACCCCAGAGAATAGCAAGACCAGGTACTCTGGAATGGGTGCTGAAGGGCGTGGGTACTAAAGTGAGAACTGCTTGAAAGCTGTGTAAGAAACTAGATTTCTGGATCTCTTCCCCATCATCCCCACTGTTGGGCGTATGCCACCTCTCCACTCAAGGAGAAAACTCAAAGTGAATTTTCTGGAGCATATAAAATGGACAGTGTCTGGACTGAGGGACCTCAGGCATCTTTGAGGGCATGAGCACCATGCTGAAAGGAGGGACTAAGTGAGCATATAGCCTGGGAGTGGAGACCCGCACCCCTTTTCCCAGCCCCTCCTTTTATTCCACCCCCAGCTCTTCTTGCCCAACAGGCTCTTGGAATGTTGGCCATGTGACTTCTGCTCTCCAGGTAGGGACTGGAAGTATCTTCTCCTGGGAATCTATGAGCTCATGCAGAAAGACCTAAGACGCTGGTCCTAAAGTTTCCACAACAAAAAGGCGGAGACAGATCACTCCACAGTGAAGCTTGAAGTCAACACACCCCACCCACATGCTCAGATCTTCCAGTCAGGGTTGTTATTTCTCATTCTTAAACATGAGTAGACAATAAGGAATCAACAGGATCTGAGGAAAGTGTCTAGTGTGAAAGACTGAGACCCACTTAAATAGAGAGGAAAAAAAGCAACTTTTGGGGGAGAAAACTTGGAGGAAACTGAGAATATATGTGGAGAAAAAAAGATAGAAAAAAAAAGGACAGTCAAAAGATAAAGTTCTAGTTATACAAATAAGGAAGTCACAGGATGTAATGTACAGCTTTGTGATTATAGCTAGTACTGTATTGTGTATTTGAGAATGCTAAGGGAGGTTGATCTTAAAAGTTCTTGCAAGAAAAAAAAACTGTAACTGTGTTTGGTGATAAATGTTAACTAGACTTATGGTGATGGTCATTTCATAATATATACAATCTATGTTGTGTACCTGAAGCTAATATAACATTATATGTGAATTATATCTCAATAAAGAAAAATACATTTTAAGAAACCTCAGTAAACTCTTAAAGAGTTAAGAGAATATGTGGCATCTAGAAAATAGGAATAGGATGATACAATAAAATAGGTAGGGGGAAAGAACACATGGAAATTAAATATAGCAGAATTGAAAAATTTAATAGATTGGAAAATACAGGTGATAAAATCTCTGTAAGAATAGGGCAAGAAGGCAAGAAGATGGACAATTGTAGAATAAAAGTAAGAAAATTAGTGAACCATCCAGAGGTCCAACATTGAGATAACAGGAGTGGAAAGAGAAGGGTGCAATAGTGTGTCTGGGGACCTCATTGAACTATGCTTCTCAGTTCTGTATACTTGCATCCCACATAGTCTATGGGCTAGAACATGTGACTTGTTTTGTTCAATGGGACAGTAACAAGTGTGATGCAAGCAAAAACTTGATAACTACTTTCATGCAGGAAATTTTCTCTTTCTGGATAACTCTCTCTTGAACGTACCAGAGATAAGGGCCTCTCTGTAGGCCACCAATCCGACCTTCTGGCTCTCATTTCTCTCCGTAAAGACCCAATACAATATAGCAGGAACCAGTTCATGCTTCTCTTTTCATAGGAATTGGAATGCTTGAATCATTGCATCTGTAGCAGCATTCCTCCCAACTAAGACATTCCCCCTGGTTACTGCTGGTGAAATAATTAGCAATTAGGGCACCATCTTGTGACAGAGGTCAGTCTGCCCCCCTGAATATCACTCAGAATGGCATTTGCTTTGCCTTCTGGGAAATCAAGCCTCAGTTGGGTTTAGTTGGTCTTCAGAAGCAGATGTCAAAACAGCATTAGATGTGCAGGACATTTATTAATGGCCAACAACAGTAGAGTGAAAAGGGCGAGGAGCCAGAGAAGGCAGATGAGCCTTTAGGACATGATGGCTGTCTGACACATGAGCGTGGGAAGGAGGGGGCATGGGACGAGAAGAGTCTCAGATGGCAGTATAGGGCTGAGAACGATCCAACCAGGCCAATGAGGAGTTCTGAGTCATCATTCCCGTTGGAGGAGTCCATGGCTTGCAGGAACAGGTCTGCTTAGTACCCCTGGCTTGTTTCATTCATAAGGGAGTAGCCATTGAGAAGCATGGCCTCAGGGCCGGTGCAGTGGAGGGTGACGGGGGTAGCAACTGGTGCAATCCGTCAGTTATGCTTCTCACAGCAGGAAAACTGAGTGACACATTTTCACTGCTACCAAAAACACCAGCGAGTTATGCCATTTAGAAGAAAGGAATGAAAATTACTTCCAACCAGAATGTATTTACCTCTACTATCAGTCATTCATGAGTGTAGAATAATGAGATTTCAAGACATCCAGTCTCAGAAAATACATCTTGAACGCCTTATAGAGAAGTTATTGGAGGAAGAACTCCATGTAGCATGATATAGATGAGACGGAAGAAGACATAGAATGTTCAGAACAGTAGATATAACTTGGGGGCATGATGATGAATTGAAAATCTGCTGTGCAGCAGACCTAAGAGCAACCAGTCTGGAAGAGGGGACGATTCCAGAAGTGTGTCTCCAGGGAAAATATTGGAGGCTGATGTGACCTTGCAGAAGTTTGTGCTATTGGAAAGTGTAAGAAGAATTAGCCATAGGTGCAAAGAAAACCAAGGAAGTAAAAAAGCAATGCAATGATTAACTTCAAGGAAAACAAAAATGAGAATGGAAACTTAGCCTTAATTACCACATTAGAATGCCCAGCTGTGAGTCATAGTCGTGTTGGCAGAGTAATGTCAGTACTGAATATTATTCAGCCAGATTCTGCTGTATAACGACATTGCCTGGGTGAGAGAGCTAAATCCTCATCTACCCTGTCAGGAAGTCAACGCATCCTGTCTAAAGTAGGGAAGTGTGGAAATGTGCTATGTGCTTAGTCATGTCCAACTTTTTGCAACCCCGTGGACTGTAGCCCGCCAGGCTCCTCTGTCCATGTAATTCTCCAGGCAAGAATACTGGAGTGAGTTGCCGTTTCCTCCTCCAGGGGATCTTCCCGACGCAGGGATCGAAGCCATGTGTCTCGCATTGGCAGGTGGGTTCTTTACCACTGAGCCACCTGGGAAGCCCCTGGGAAATGTGTAGATATCAAAAGAAAATGTCATAAAAGTCATAGATGGCTACCTCTGGGGAGGTAACTGGGGACAATGGAGGTGGGGAGTAGGGCAGGAAACTATGATTATTATTTTAAGTTGCCCAAAAATTAAAAAAAGAAATATATTTTACCATCACTTAATTTTGTTGTTATAGCACATATTTGCAGCATTTCAGCCTGGAGAATTATTTTTGAATCAAGCTTTGAGGTATTTCCCAATTTTCAGATTAATGCTGTCTGAGTCTTCATCCTTTCGATAAAATAAAAATGTTGAAAAGAAACAGGGCCATGAGTAAACTCTATAGGGTATTGTTAGTCACATTCTCCCAAGTGGACTGTCTCCCACTAATCATGTTTCAAACATCTATCAGTGTTTGACACCTAACAACAAATCAGTAAATTTTTGTTTAATCAATAAACACTCTTAAAATATGGCCCTTCAAGCATTATTCATATATCTACAATAGTATCCTTGCATATGTCTGACTTTTCTTCTTCTTGACCCCAAGAATATTCCAAGAAGAACTGACAGTTGTCAAAACTGTTACATTGAGAGTCTATTGTGTTTCCAGACAAGCTATAAAACTGTAAAAAAAATTAATTGGGTGCTGGTTTGGCACTTATTTCATGAATCCATGTTGCTTCCTCATTTTCCTCTCTTCCTGTACTGATGTATTTTTATTAAACTGCTATGTAATTTTGCTCATGGGTCTGTTGTTTCTGAAATGCATATTTTATTCCCTGTTAAAAATTAAGAACTTTTTCAATCTTCAAGCACCTTATGTTCGGTGATCCCTCAAAGTACTGGATGGCCGTTTCATAATTATAACTGCAAATCCTTTTGGTAGGTCCTTTTTGGAGATGATGAATTTGGAATGGCATGTAGTCTCCTGGAGTGCTTTCCTCCTGCTGTGATTAGGAATCCAAGTCTAGAACATAGTCTGAGGATAGATACGATAGAAGGGCAAGAGGCAACAGAGTCAAACATGCAAACAGTAGTTAAAAGGACTCTCCAGGATAGATAAAGACAATCTAAGAAAGATCTGGAAGATTAGAGCAGGCCTGGTGGTCTTCAGGAGACACAACAAAGGCAGTGGATTAAGGAAGTTAGATAATTAAAATGATCAGTCAATCTCCCAACGCAGTGCTGATGGTCAAATCAACTTTATTACATTGAGGGTAATAAACTGATTTTTAGAAATAGATGTCTTTTGTGCAAATAAGCTCAACCACTTGAATATCATTGAATGTTTGTGCCTGTTGTACACGTCATGCACTGTATACGCAGCTTGTAGCCCTAGATTTTATTTCACATAGATACAGTTCTGCTGAGCAAGCTCAGAGTAACATGGGGGATGATATCTTGATGAATTCATGCCTGGCTGGGTGACCTGCTGAGAAGTGTAATGCCTAACAGGGTAAAGAGGTTGTTTCACTTGAGTGAAGTGGGCTGATGTGGGGGAAGTTGTGGCCCTTGGGGAGCACGTACCTCAAGTAAACCTCTGTCAGGAGGGAGGAGGGATGGTCCTGTGAGATTCTCTGATTGTAAAAGAAGCTAGAAACTTAGAATTTGGAGTGAAGTTTCTTGATTTTTAAAGGCCATCTCAAAAAAATAAAAGTAAGCCTGATATGGGTTTCCCAGGTGACACAGTGGTAAAGAATCTGCCTGCCAGTGCAGGAGATGCAAGTGACTCGGGTTCGATCTCTGGGTCGGGAAGATATTCTGGAGCAGGAAATGGCAACCCACTCTAGTATGCTTGCCCAAATCCCATGGACAGAGGAACCTAGTGGGCTGCAGTCCATGGGGTCGAGCAACTGAGCACATACACAAGTCCCTAATGAAGTGACTGACTTCCTGGTAAATCAACATAGGGGATAGCTTGTTCCGCATAAGGTGTTCCCATGCCTATAATTTTGACCAGTTTTTAAGTATTTTTCTCTTAAATATGAATGGATGGCAAGTCATCAAAAGATATTTAAGGAAAGTGCTCAACATGAAACAGTGAGAATAAAATAAATACCCAGAAAAACAAACCAGGAAAAAACACATTATGCAGGAAATTGAATACACACAGACTGAAAGAGGAAGAATCAGAGAATATTAAAACATTCTTGAACATCAACAAGGTGATTGCTGACATAAAATGTTTAGTAAAAAGATCGAAAGATAGAGGAAAAGAAATGCCTCCAAAGTAGTACAAAATGACCAAGAGCTGGAAATATTAAAGAAAGGGGAAAAGATTTAAAATATTAAACACACAAGTCCAACGTCAAAGTAATAGGAGTTCCAGGAAGAAACTAAGGCAATGGAGAGCAGGAAATTAAGAACTAATACAGGAAAATCCTCCAGAACTGAAGAACACAAGACTTTAGCTTTAAAGATCCTTCTGAATTCCTTGCACAATGGATGCACAGTTCTGTTAGGGGTTTAGAAAGCTTGTCTTCTGTGTAATCTATCTCAAGAAGCTAAGGCATGTATCAACAAAATTACAGAGTAAATGGGGAGAAATCGGATCTAGAAAACTATGACTATCATCAGTAAGAAATAAAGAAAAATCCTAGGATGAGAGCAGTTCTAGACAGCATCTAGTCCAGGTGGAACCAAAAGGATACAAGAGAAGGAAGAACTCTAAGTGAAAAAGCAGAATCAGTAGAATAGAGGGTGTGGTAGTGAATATGATGGAGAATCACAAAAACATTAAAACACATAGGAAATATTACACAGATTTAATAATGAGGTGATTATTTATTCAAGGGAAAACAAGAAGCTGTACAAAAGAAAGGGAAATGCTATAGACTCCTATCTGGCTCTGCAGTGAACAATAATATGAGATCCTGGGTATGGCTATTGATTAATGATTTGAATAAGAGCAAACATTTGGAAGAATGACGGAAGAAAATTGAGAGGTGTGAAAGTTGGCTTTTCGATTACTATGATGAATTATTAAATGTTGGAAGAAGCATATTATTTAGAAATATGGCAGTAATTACTAAAAGAAACAGCAAAAAGTTAAATGTAGTTGTCTGCAGGGAGCAGAAGTGGGAGTTTGAGATGGGGTAGGAAAGATGTTTCCTGTTTTTCATAAGCCTCTGATTTTTAAACTACATGAATGGATTTATTAAAATAATTTTGAAAAAACCTGTACCACTGAATAATGCTTTAAAGTTTCTGAAATGCTTTTGTGTATTTTTTTTAGGGGGGCAGGTAGGTAAATGAGTTGAGAGGCTCAGAGGTTAGGGATCTAAACTACCAAGGGATTGAATTGGAATCAGAACCCAGGTTTTCTGAACTCCTGTTTCCAGTGCTCACTGCCTTACTCCAAGACTGAGTTCCCTCCTTGTCCTCACATGCAGTGCTCAGAAATGGAGGCGTCACCAATGCCTTCATTTATTTGGTTGTTTGTGTATTTTTTGGCTTGCTGGGCATCATGTGGGATCTTAAATCTCCAACCGGGGATCGAACCTGTGCCCTCTTCAGTGAAAACATGGAGTCTTAACCATGGGACCACCAGGGAAGTTCCGAGTCATCAATGTCTTTAACCTTCATTAACTTCTGGAGACTCATCACTGCTAATAACAAAACAACACTACTAACCCATAGACAACTGTTGTTCTTACTATTGCTGTGTAATATGCCCAAACTTCTTGGCTTTAAGAAAACATTTAATTTTGTGGATCAGAATTGGGGAAAGGCGCATCTGGGCAGTTTTTCAGTGGGCTGCAAGTCATTTAGGGTTTGACCAGGCTGGGCATCCAAAATGACCAGACGTTGCAGAGCCTTACCAACACGGTGGTCTCAGGTTAGTTTAGACTTACTGTGCGGCAGCTGGCTTCCCCCAGCAAGCATCCCAAGAGAACTAGGAGGACGTAGTGCTGACTTTTGATTAGCCTCGATGTCATGCAGTGTCAGCTTCTGGCAGAGAAGTCATAACACCCCCCTCCCCCCATAACCCCCCACCCCCTGTGAGGAGTGGCAAGGTCACAATGTTGAAAGCCAAGGGGGATGTGTTATCTTCAGAAAAAACATTTTGGCACAGCATCTCAGGCTTTCTAGCTCACTGTGATCTGCGGGGAATGCCTTTTTTCCATCTCCCCAGGACCTACACATCTTTCAATATGTGGTTTAGAAACTTCCTCCTCCACGGAGACTTCTATGATGTCCCTCAACAAGAAGCACTTTTTATTTTCTCTGAATCCCTGTTGTATTTTTAATTTTTAAATTTTTTTTTTGATGTAGACCATTTTTAAAGTCTCCATTAAATTTGTTACAATATTGTTTCTGTTTTATGTTTCGGTGTTTTTGGCCATGGGGCACAGGGAATCTTAGCTCCCTGACCAGGAATTGAACCCACACCTCCTGCACTGATCCACCAGGGAAGTCCTTCCCAAATACTGTTTTTTTATTTTATTTTTTTTTTTCAGTGGGTTTTTTCATACATTGATATGAATCAGCCATGGATTTACACGTATTCCCCATCCCGATCCCCGCTCCCACCTCCCTCTCCACCCGATTCCTCTGGGTCTTCCCAGTGCACCAGGCCTGAGCACTTGTCTCATGCATCCCACCTGGGCTGGTGATCTGTTTCACCATAGATAGTATACATGCTGTTCTTTTGAAATATCCCACCCTCACATTCTCCCACAGAGTTCAAAAGTCTGTTCTGTATTTCTGTGTCTCTTTTTCTGTTTTGCATATATTGTTATCGTTACCATCTTTCTAAATTCCATATATATGTGTTAGTATGCTGTAATGTTCTTTATCTTTCTGGCTTACTTCACTCTGTATAAGGGGCTCCAGCTTCATCCATCTCATTAGGACTGGTTCAAATGAATTCTTTTTAATGGCTGAGTAATATTCCATGGTGTATATGTACCACAGCTTCCTTATCCATTCATCTGCTGATGGGCATCTAGGTTGCTTCCATGTCCTGGCTATTATAAACAGTGCTGCGATGAACATTGGGGTGCACGTGTCTCTTTCAGATCTGGTTTCCTCAGTGTGTATGCCCAGAAGTGGGATTGCTGGGTCATATGGCAGTTCCCAAATACTGTTTTTTTAAAAAAATCCTTCTTATGACACTTTAATTCTGGTGTCGTCATCATCACGTTGTATACCTGTGCTGCGGTCTCTGCATATTCCCTGCATCATAACTTGCCTGTTGTGCAAATATTTGCTTAGTGAGATAATGATTCCATGATAATTCAAATAATAGTCATGAAAAAGTGCATTTCAATTCAGAACTCTTTTCTTCCCCCACCATTCTCATTTCTGAAAATGGAAAGAAACCAGTCTCTCAGGAGGAGTTACAGCAGGAACCGAATGTGGCTGTTTCCTGGTGTTTATTGCTACTCTGTGAGAAATAAAGAAGATGGGGGAATGAAAACCATGTCATTTACAATTTGATTAAAAAGATTTTCTTCTTCTTTTTTTCTCTTTTCCTTTCATGTTTAAGCCCTGTGGTTTTGAATTTTCCCTTTCGTCATAGAGGAAGACAGATCAAGCAGTTAGGATTCCAGTTCCCTGTGCTGGAAGCATCCTCACTTCACAGCTGTTTAACATATCTGGCCTCAGCTCAGTCCCCTGTCCCTTCACCCACTGCTTTCCAGCAGCAGGAAGGACTTGCTTCTGTGCCTTGGGGCCCTTTTATCTGGTTCTTCTCTCTGCCTGGAATGTTCTTCCCCATCACCCCACCTCCAGATCCATAGCTCCCTCACCTCCTGTAAGCCTGTGCTCAGAAACCACTTTCTCAAATGTGGTATATCCTGAACACTCTATTTAAAATGCTTCTCCCAGCACCCCAGACTTAACGGGGACCCCTTCCTGGCTCAAGAAGCACTTCCTGGGAACCTGGAGGAGAGGAGTTCATCAGCTTCGTAGGTACGGCAGATAAAATGTGTGAATATGAATTTCTTGGGTTTGGTTTTTAGCTTCAGAATAGAAGACCCTAGAAGAGCAATTAAAAACAAAACAAAAACGAATGCAAGGCCTCTGGCATCATAGTGGCTATTAAGAAGGCAGCCTGCGATTCCTTATGCAGCCCCCAGACAGAAGCTCATTCTTTGCATTTAGTAGGTGAGCAACACTGCAGGGGCAAGAGGCTTATGTGTGTTAATTAACACCCTTGATGAACATTGGTAAATGAATCTGACGAAAGCCCGAGTGGACCCGCTTTTTTTGTGTGTGATAAAGAATAATCTTTGGGGATTATTTATGATCACAAAGGGAGACTGTAAGGAACATTTTTCCTAGACTTGGAAATGGGGCAGAAGGATTACTGGTGTCCTTCTGAGCGCCTGCCCAGGTTAATCCCATTCTCTGACTCTGCGGGTAAAGAAGAGAGTGGACCTTTGTTAGGTGTGCTGTTTACTGTGGATCAGGGTATTTTAGATTCTATAAGGGTAGAGGTTTATGGAAAGGATTCTTGCCTCATAGGCAATCCATATATGGATTTTGTCTTATTGAAATGGAAAATGAAAAGATCAAAACGATGGCATAGTCAATGAAAGTAAAAGGAATACTTTTGTGAGTGTCACTAAAAACAATTGCATCTCCTCTCCTTGGCACCAGGCCTCCCTTGTTTTCATACCATTTATCACCTGTTTAAAAAAAAATATCTACTTGTTTTTGGCTATGCGGGGTCTTCATTGCTGCACGCAGGCTTTCTCTAGTTGCTGCAAGCAGGTGATACTCTTTATTGCGGTGTGCTAGTCTCTCATTGAGGAGAAGGCAATGGCACCCCACTCCAGTACTCTTGCCTGGAAAATCCCATGGACGGAGGAGCCTGGTGGGCTGCAGTCCATGGGGTCGCTACGAGTTGGTCACGACTGAAAGACTTCACTTTCACTTTTCACTTTCATGCATTGGAGAAAACGGCAACCCACTCCAGTGTTCTTGCCTGGAGAATCCCAGGGACGGGGGAGCCTGGTGGGCTGCCGTCTATGGGGTCACACAGAGTCGGACACGACTGGAGCAACTTAGCAGCAGCAGCAGTCTCTCATTGCGATGGCCTCTTGGGTTGTGGGCACGGCTCTAGAGCGCGGGCTCAGTAGTTGTGGCCACAGGCCCAGCTGCTCCGTGGCACTGGATCTTCCTGGACCAGGGATCAAACCCACATCCCTTAATAGGCAGGTGGACCCCACAACCACTGAACCATCAGGCAACTCCCCACTTATCACCCTTTAACATTCTTTTTAGTTCGCATTTGTTATGTTTGTGGTTTGTTGTCCTTCCTCCTCCTGAGAGGGAAGCTCCGTGAGGGCAAATGTTTTTCTCTGACTTGTTCACTGTCGGATCCCTAACACCAGAACTGGGCCAAGCCTGTAGTTGTTGCTGGTTAGTCACCAAGACGCTTTCGCCCAGTGTCCAACTCATGGACTGTAGTCTGCTAGGCTCCTCTGTCCTTGGGATTTCCCAGGCAAGAATATTGGAGTGGGTTGCCAAATAGTAGGTGCTTAATAAATACTTGTGGAAGGAAAATATTCCTTAATGTAGATCAGTGACTTTCAAACTCTTTTGACCTTGACCCCCAACAGTAAGAAAGGCATTTCACATGTTGACACATACACAACAGAGAAGTTTCACAAAGCAATACTTAGCCTTATGACATGTGGTGCGCTTTATTTTCTTTTTTGTTTTTGTTTTTTTAATATTTGTTTATTTTGGCTGCGCTGAGTCTTAGTTGTAGTACATGGGATTTTCAATCTTTGTTGAGGCCTGTGGGATCTTTCATTGCAGCATCTAGGATCTTTAATTGTGGCATTTGAATTCTTAGTTGTGGCACTTGGGATCTAGGGATCAAAACCAGGCCCCCTGCATTGGGAGTGCAGAGTCTTAGCCACTGGACCCCTGATGTTTTCAAATTAGTTCTATTTTATTTTCATTTTGAAAATCATTGTGGCTACACAGAACTTAATTTCACAACTGGAATCAGTAGTATGAAAAACTTTAACTTAAAACCGTGTAGAAACTGTAGCCACGTAAGGCAGATGGGAAAAAGAGGGGAAGGGGGGCAGGCAGATTACTTTCATTATTAGCTAAATATTTCCTATTTCTGTAATCTTATCCTGTCTCACAGTATAGAAGCCCTCGTGACACATCCACATGTCACTTTTTCTTTAGGTGAAAAGTGTTCTCTCCTGCAATAAAGATTGAGTTATTTCCAAAGCAAAGAGCTAGAAATGAGCCTGGGAGCTGAGAAATGATCTTAAAGTCTCAGAGAGAGTCAGTTGGTTGGCACCTGCTGTTGATAAGTCGAAGAAGGAGAATTAGAGGAGCAGGCAGAGGTAAACATTTATAAAGTAAAGGTGACTGTTATGGAAAAAAAACCATTTTTCTCAACTTTGTTGAAATCAGAGAGTAGCTGTTTCATGAGGGTATTATAGGATTACTTTGGTGATTATAGTGATAGATGTTTATTGAAAAGAACCTGGTTGACTGATGGAACTTCTGATGCTTTTGCTGATCTTGTGAATATATCCCTTATCTGGGTCCTTGATTTTCTTGTCGCTTTTTCTCATCTAGCCTAATGTCTCCCCTACCTGTTCCTTTCTCAGCTCTCATTTTGTTGCTGTTAGAAAAACAGATGCAAACACCAGGAACTGAAACTCCTCTGTGTCTCTGATAATGCTGTGATTAATGGACCAGACAGATTCTGGTCATAAGCCGGATATTTTGTTAACAACCTAGTATCAGTGATTTAGAAGGATTTGGTAGCAGCATGATTTAGTATTAAATAGAATGATTTAACTGGTGTTGATTGGTTCTGTACAGATAAATTAATGAGGCAAAAAACCTAATCTCTGATTTATTGACATATTTTCCCAGAGTGAGCTATGAAATAATTTTTAACTTCATTTGAAGTAAAACAAATGAATAAGGTCTTTTCTGTAACCTACTTTGGAAAAATCCAGACAAATTGATCATAAGTAACAAAACTCCAAAACTACATCATGGTTTTAAAAAATCTACCTTGATCTCTATCTTGTCTAGATGTAAAAGCATGCCTTTGAGTGAGTTCTTATAGACTCTCATTTGGTTACATGTATATTAAGGACTTCTATATTTGCAAATGACTAAGCCCAACTAGATCCAACCAGTCCATCCTAAAGGAGATCAGTCCTGGGTGTTCACTGGAAGGACTGATGCTGAAGCTGAAACTGCAATACTTTGGCCGCCTCATGCGAAGAGGTGACTCATTGGAAAAGACTCTGATGCTGGGAGGGATTGGGGACAGGAGGAGAAGGGGACAACAGAGGATGAGATGGCTGGATGGCATCACCGACTCGATGGACATGAGTTTGAATAAACTCCGGGAGTTGGTGCTGGACAGGGAGGCCTGTCATGCTGCAGTTCATGGGGTCGCAAAGAGTCGGACATGACTGAGCGACTGAACTGAACTGAAGCCCAGCTAATACTAGGTTAAAGAGGCAAAGGAACTTTATTAGAAAGATGCTGGGATGAGTCACAGAACTGAGCTCCAAAGACTTTGGAGATTGATCTTGTAAAGTACCATTACCATCAAAGAAGTAATAACGGGAAAGCAGCAGTAGAGTGGTAGTGGTGATGGTGGTTTAGTTGCTAAGTTGCATCCAACTCTTGCTTTCTTGTGGTCTGTAGCTGCCAGGCTCCTCTGTCCATGGAATTTCCCAGGCAAGAATACTTGAGTGGGTTACCATTTCCTTTTCTGGGGAATCTTCCTGAGTCAGGGATTGAACTCAGGTCTCTGCATCAGGCAGATGCATTACCACTGAGCCACCAGGGAAGCCCGGCAGTAAGAGTGATCAGGATTGATGAGGGACTGCTTCTTGGAAGAGGCAAGTCTAAACAGAAGGCAGAAGGGGATATAGATGTAGAGGAAAAAGTAGAATGTTGTTTCAGGATTGACAGATTGTCATCCAAGTTAGGTACAGGCCTGGATGAAGGGTGCTGAGAAACTGACCTGACTGTAACCAAAGAACCGAGTTGGGGAGTGATGAGGTATATGTTGATAGGAAAGTGTTAATTTGTGGGAGGCTGTATGGTTTGGTGACTGAGCTAGAAATTTTACTTGTTCAATTGCCTAAGAGGGCTTCTCAAGTGGCTCAGATGGTAAAGACTGCCTGCAATGTGGGAGACCCAGGTTTGATCCCTGGGAGAAGGGAATGGCCTATGAAGTACAAAATGAAGTCAAGCCAGCTCAGATGCTTTTTATATCCATGATTTGTGTGACAAGGTGTCAGGGAGGGTGACACCCTGAGGCCCTGGGCACAGGTTAGGGCCTGGGTGATAGAAGCAGGTTCCAGGAAACTTTTGACAACTGCACACAGAGCTACTGGCTATTTGGGGGGATAAAAGCTATAGATGGCTTTTTTTTGGAAATTATTTATGTGCACTATTAAATGGTTCTTTTGGGGGGAGGCTGCTTGAAATTCTATCTTTATAAACTTCAGTTTACAATCCATGAGGCTGTACTGATAGAAGTAAGAGTAATAATTTGGTCTACAATCATGAATATTAGGTTAGTTGGTGTACCTGTATAACAGTGCAGGGTAGCTATGACTTTTAAGAAAAAGTCCTTAGCTATGTAATTGTGATACTGTTCTTAGTAGTAAGAGGATGCCAAATGGGGGAAAAAAAAATCTCCAGTGCTCTCTGAAATCTGTCTGCTCCTTTGACCTTTCTCAGAAGAGTACACCTTTATTTTAGAACCAAAACAACATCTTGAGGGCTCTTTCTGGGTAGGGAGTGGACACAAATTAGCCATCAGAATGATTTACTTTGGCCACCTGATGTGAAGAACTGACTCATTTGAAAAGACCCCTGATGCTGGGAAAGATTGAAGCCAGGAGAAGGGGATGACAGAGAATGAGATGGTTGGATGACATCACCAACTCAATGGATATGAGTTTGAGTAAACTCTGGGAGTTGGTGATGGACAGGGAGGCCTGGCATGCTGCAGTTCATGGGGTCACAAAGAGTTGGACATGACTGAGCAACTGAACTGAATGATTTTCTGCTTATGGCCTGCATTTCAGTTATTTCACCATTGGTCTCAGTCCATTTAATTAACATTATTTGTAGGATTAAATTAATCTTTTAAGAATTATTCCATTTCAATTTTTTAAAATTTAAAAAATGATTTTTAAAAGTGACCCATTCAGTATTACCTCTGAAGTACATTTGAGTGATTAATATCACCCATGTTTTCTCCAACTTCAGACTTATTTACCCAGCTGCCAACCAGGCATCTTCATTGAGATGAACCCATGACCTAAACAGAACCTAATTTGTTAAGTGGAACACAGGGTGCCTAAGCTGAGCCTTGGTTTAATAATAGATCAAAAGGGAAATTGAAATAGAGATGTCTGTTACTGACAGGTCCTGGAGGAAGTATGTGGACCCCTTGAGGGACCACACAGGATGACAGAGAGAGAGACAGAGAGACAGGACCCTGGACACATGCCTTTAAGAGGGTCCATGTGTGAGTGCTTTGGGGTTCCTGGGTCAATTCAAATCAAAAGCGGGCTTTTGGTAAGCCCCAGGGGAGTCTCACCTCAGGGGTGCATAAGGCATGTAGATGGTGGGAGACAGGGGAGAACTGTTGATCACAGGGGCTGGTGGGGAAGCCATATTAGGAACTCATAGTAATTTGTGACTGTGGGCTGTTATCCAGGGCATGTGCTACCTTGATGGGGCTAGTGGACACAAGGTACCTGCAGGACACAAGGTTCAACAAAAGGGATGCCAAGGCAGAACACCAAGAAGTAGCTTAGTTAAACTCTTGACACATATTTTACCAGCAGTCTGGTTGGGTCCCTTAGCCCAGTCAATCAACACATAAAACTAATCATCACACTTTCCAATGTTACAAATTTATACTACACTTTTCTAAGATAACTGACCACTAGAAAAACACTTGGAATTGTATCATATAATTTAATCCTTGCCACATTCCTGCAGGAGAACAGATGCTATTCCCATTTGTACAAAGATCCCGTTTGTACAAAGAAGCATGAGACAGGGCGCTCAGGGCTGGCGTGCTGGGATGACCCTGAGGGATGGGAAGGGAAGCGAGGTGGGGGGGGCGTTCAGGATGGGGGACACATGTACACCCATGGCTGATTCATGACAATGTATAGCAAAAACCACTACAATATTGTAAAGTAATTAGCCTCCAATTAAAATACATTAATTAATTTTAAAAAAAAAAAGAAAGAAATACCTGAGGCTCATACTGATAATGGGAAGAGGATTTGGGAGCCCAACCTAAGAGTCTTCTAACCCAGACTCCAGGTCGTATCATGCCACTGCTATGGGCCGAATTCCTTAGCAGGTGGACTTTCCTTTGCCTTAACGTGTTTTTCTTTTTGTTCTGTTGATCCTTTAGGGAAAGAAAGAATAAACATTCATGGAGACCCTACCGTATGGAAATTCTATTAGGTGTTTTACATGAAGTATTTCATTTAATCCTCATTATAGCCTATGAGTGGAGAAGGAAATGGCAACCCACTCCAGTATTCTTGCCTGGAGGATCCCAGGGACAGAGGAGCCTGGTGGACTGCCGTCTACGGGGTTGCACACTTAGCATGCATGCATAGCCTATGAGAGACACATGAAAGTTAGTCTTACCTACTCAAGTTAAGGTATATGGTCAAAGGCACACACAGAAAGTGGTGGCACAGGAATTTTATCTGCCATCAAATACCACATATGCACTTTCCTATAGCCAAGGTCATTTGTTTCCTTGCTAAACCTCCTCTGAGCCATGTCAAAGCACTCAAGGTTAGAAGAGTGGTATGTGATTGTAGATGTTCTACTGTATGGCTCTGACTCAGCTGCCTGCTAAACGGACCCAGATTGGGAAATTCTTGGCTACTCACACTTCTCCCTGGCCTTCTGACTTTCCCCATCACAGCACTTGTTCTGTGGAGGTATGTCTGTTAGGTTTAGATGACTCTCTGTAGGCTTCATACCAGCCAAATTAGGAAAGTCCTCTAGTCTAATATTCTGCCTACTGTAGCCTGAATTTCTCCCTTTCTGTTCTGTTTAACTCTTTAACTGATGAGATTTCTTCTCAGCTGGGAAGGGTGAGCTAGGATGATAGAGGTGAGGAAGACAGAGAAGGGTGGGACACCTCACAAATCCAGCAGCATAGTACAATCAAATCCTAGTTCCTTGAATCACATGGGCAAAGGCCATTATTCTTCTGATCAATATTTTATTCTCTTTTTTCTTCTTAGCATATAGATAGCTGCCTCAGGTCATAAATAAAATATATTTCATTAAATGGAGAATAGCAGGTATTTACTAAGAAAATAAAAATGAAAGAATGCATTATTTTATTCCATTGAAATGTTTGGCTGAACCCATAAGAATGAGGATAAGGCCATTCTTGGACACTTGCACTGAAATGAACCAAGAGAAAAATATTAAAGGACAAGGAAGAGGATATTTGGCATATGAGTGCAAGAGCTTCTTCAGGGGCAGGGAGTGGAATGAAAATTGGCAAGATCATTGGGAGAATGTGAATCAAACAGAATTAAAATGGAGTTTTCTAAGAGAATATGTTAGGAGAGCAAAAGGCTGATAAATAGTTCTTGTATTTAGATACAAACAGGGGGAGTAGATCAGGAATTCAAAAGTAAGAGAAACTTAAGGAAGGAAAAAAACACTATTCTTTGTAAACAGAAAGGAAACAAATGAAAATAAGATATCAGAAGTCAGCAAGATCTTATGGGAGTCTTCAGCTGATCTTATGGAAGCAAAGCCCATTTCACTGCTGTAGGAAACTCCCAGCTGAGTGCTGACTGTGGACATCTGATTTCCTTGAAGCTGCATTTAAGTTTTTTCTGATTTTGGCTTGTGTCTTATACTCTGCGAGGGTTGGCAATAAGCCAGCAGTGTCCCAGAGTTCTGGAGAGTGGGCCAAGGTTAGATATTGGAGTTGGTTCTTTAATTTAACGCACTGATTCTTCTTAAAGAGAAGAACAAAGATTGTGAGAACACGTGTTAGAATTTTGTTATGAGAGATGAATACAAAATATTAAATTGACTCCAGCAACTTGTGTCAACTTGAAAACTCCCTGTCTCTTAGGATAAAAAAAAATATAATCCTATTTAGAAATTCCTGATGTAATCACAGATGTGGAATTGGTTCTTTTCATGAAACCTATTAATTAAAAAGTACATAATCCAAAGTCAGTTAAGTAGTAAGATATTACAAATTCTTATTCCATTAACTTTTCAAAGTATGAATAATAACACATTCAATACTAGAAATTCATATTTTTTCCATGGGCTTCTGAAAAACATGACAATGATTCCAGTTATGGTAGCAGCTCACTGTGACCTGACTTACCGCTGGAATTTTTTTATTGGTTTCAGGTGACTTTTACATTGAGGGATTAGTCATTAGTTAGACTTGATGAGAAACAGGACTAGAACTGGACTTTCAAATATGTGTTGTTTTTCTGCTCACAATCAGAGATAAATTCACCATGGTTTTTCTCTTTATAGGCTCATGCCAAAATCTGGCATCTCTACGATACTTCTTTCCGCCCCACTCAGGGAGGCCAGGTGTCCATTGCCCTAAGCTCCCACTGGATCAGTCCTCGAAGAATGACTGAACACAGCATCAAAGAATGTCAAAAATCTCTTGACTTTGTCCTGGGCTGGTTTGCCAAACCCATATTTATTGATGGAGACTATCCTGAGAGCATGAAGAATAACCTTTCATCTCTTCTGCCTGATTTTACTGAATCTGAGAAAAAGTTCATCAAGGGAACAGCCGACTTTTTTGCTCTTTCCTTTGGCCCAACCTTGAGTTTTCAACTGTTGGACCCTCAGATGAAATTCCGCCAACTGGAATCTCCCAGCCTGAGGCAACTCCTTTCCTGGATTGACCTTGAGTATAACCACCCTCAAATATTTATTGTGGAGAATGGCTGGTTTGTTTCAGGGACCACCAAGAGAGATGATGCCAAATATATGTATTACCTCAAAAAATTCATAATGGAAACCTTAAAAGGTAGGATTGAAGATAAAATCCTAATTTCCTGTCAAAATCCACTGGAAAAACAATCCTTAAGATGATCTTAATAAACTGTGTGAATTTATAGTTTTTAATCAGAATGTAGAAATTCATTTTGGCAATAGTAGGAATGCATTTATATAGCACCTTTCTCATCTGGGGACTTGAGGAGCTTAATTTTTTAAGTTTGTTTCATAAATGAGAAATGTTATAATGTTTATACAATTATAAAGGTTATAATGTTTGAAATTACTTGACTTTCAGAGTTACTACTCTAGATTTTTACATTATATTAAAGATTAAGTAAATCCCAAGATATCTAGATCCCTGTACACATTTTTCTGGCTTAGATTGCTTGTACTGAATAAAACACTTTGTATTTGTTTTTTTTTTTAAAAAGGAATATCAATACTTTCTGGCAAAGAGTAAGTAATTCATGTCTTTAAAGACTTAATTTACTTACTGCATCAAGCACAAAGGTAGGTACTTAGGATAGAAAAGTAGAACAAGACACCTTGGCCCAAAGAGTGTCCATTAGAAAGAAGGGAAATCCAAATAAAAAGTTTTGGAGATAAGCCTATTTTTGAGGACATTTATTTGCAGAGTTCTCTAGGTTCTATTGGCTTCCCGGGTGGCACAATGGTAAAGAATCTGTCTGCCAATGCAGGAGACATGTGTTTGATCCCTGGGTCAGGAAGATCCCCTGGAGTAGGAAATAGCAACCCACGCTAGTATTCTTGCCTGGGAAATCCCATGGACAGAGGAGCCTGGTGGACTATAGCCCATGGGGGTTGCAAAGAGCTGAACAGGACTGAGCATGCATGCAATAGGTCCTATCAGAGCCTTTCATCTGTGAGAAAGGTCATCAGTTTACCAAACAATAAACATTATACTAAATTTATTTCCTGAAATAGTAAAATCCTCAAATGCTCTTGAATCATGTAGCAAGTGCCCATCACAGGGTCACGATGCTCTTGTCCTCTTTCCTTTGCAGCCATCAGGCTGGACGGGGTGGATGTCATTGGGTACACGGCCTGGTCACTCATGGACGGCTTCGAGTGGCACCGGGGCTACAGCATCAGACGTGGACTCTTCTACGTCGACTTTCTAAGCCAGGACAAGAAGTTGTTGCCGAAGTCTTCAGCCTTGTTCTACCAAAAGCTGATAGAGAACAATGGCTTCCCTCCTTTACCTGAAAACCAACCCCTAGAAGGGACATTTCCCTGTGACTTTGCTTGGGGAGTTGTTGACAACTGCATTCAAGTAAGTCAGCTGACAAAATCAATCCGCAGTCTCACCAGCCCTATCTCTAGTAAGTAGTGCTTCCTTATTAGGTTGTCATGGCACATGGTCCATTCCTCAGGCCAAACATGGTTCCTCAGCAAGTGCACGAAAGGCATCATGTGGAATGCTGCACACTTCTCTCCAAAAATCTTCCTGGCTTCATCTTGCACTTTAAATCAGCTCCGAAAGGGAACAGATTTAAAATATATCCATCTTTAAGATCTGATAAGATACTAAAAGATAAAACACTCTCTTTTAATACCATGGTTTTCAATCCCTTTTAAAGTAGTTGTTGAGTTCTTCCATAAACAAGACGTAATACAGAATTCCACACTATCTGAGATCTCACTGGAGCTGCTGAGGTGGAGGCAGGGACATTAGGCAGAGCCCTCTTGACCATAACTGTGGAACCCCCAAGATTGTGGAAATATCTCCGGAATGAGAGCCCTTGCTCAGTGATGCACTGATCAGAATGCCATTTCTAACAACAGTTTTCGAATTGAAATGGTAAGGAAGTTCTTCAAAATGGTCACCCAAGTATTTATTGAGCATCCTATATGCAGTTAGCCCTCAACATCTTTCTTCATTTTTCCAGCTTCAAAAGAATCTGTTTTCTAGGGTTTGATTAAATACTTTAGTGAGCACTTATTGGAAGCTTCGTGTGTATATTGTTAATTGTTGGAGGGAAGAGGGCTCAGTTGAGGGGAGTACACAGTGAGATGAGTAAGATATGATTCCTGCTTTCAGAGGAGTCTATTGAGGGGAAATGATGGGTCACAAATAGTATAAGAGTGTGAACAGAGCATGGTGGCAAGTGAGCAGGGTGGTAGGGGATGGAGGTGTTGCTGAACAGAGTCTGTGTGTGAAAATAGAGACCAAGATAGAAACGAAGTTTGGTGTCCACAAACAGAACTTTTTTTAGCACGTTGGGTGCTTCTACACAATTTGTTGGTTCTGCAGGGGAGGAAAAATAACTTCCCCTGTACCCTTATGAGTGTTTAACTGAGACCCCAGTAGTAAGAGATAGATTCACATGAGAAAAACAAACAGAAGTTTATTAGTATGTATACCTCATGTATATATGGGAGATACCCTGAGAAGAATGAGTAACTCACCAAGGTGGCTTAAAATTTCAGGCTTAAATAGCACCTTAATTAGAAAAGGGGAAAAGTAAGTGATTTTTAGAAGAGATGAATAGGCCCTTAAAAGAAGACATGAGAGCTCTGATAGCTTGTGACAAAGTTTGCCTGAATGTGATGTTGACTTCGAATGCCCTCCTCTGTGATAACAGTCAGGCTTCCCTCATTGGCAAAACTCCCACAAAGGGGATTTATGACAGTCTTTTTGAGTTTCTTTTGGAGGATTCATCTCTAGGCAGATAAGGGGAATTCAGAGAAGGCCCTTCCCTTGGATTTGCTATTTTTTCAAGTGCCTGAAGCTCAAAATAATATACTGAAGGGGCATTTTAGGGGTGGCATGCCTTGACTTCTACAGTTGTATTTTGGGGCATCATATTCTGTTACTTTTTGGTTCAAAAAAGGTATTTGGAGAGAGTGCTTGGATCTGGGGAAAGGCCTTCTAGTTGAGATGAGTTGCTGTTTCCTGGTAAATATCTAGTTGAAATCTTTGATTCATTAGGAAATAAATCAACACGATCCTTTTAAAATTTTTTTTCCCCTGCTGAGTCATATTATGCTTACATCTTATTCAGACCTCCAGTTAGTTTTAAGGACAATCTTGACTTTAATCCCTTCCTTTGTTGTTGTTGTTCAGTAGCTAAATCATGTCCGACTCTGTGACCCCATGGATTGCAGCATGCCAAGCTTCCCTGTCCTTCACTATCTCTCAGAGTTTGCTCAGACTCATTTCCTTTGAGTTGATGATGCTATCCAACCATCATAATCCCTTCCTTATGATTGTTTAAGATTTTAAAAAATATGAAGCATTTTAAAAATCTTCAATGAATTTGTTACAATATTGCTTCTGTTTTATGTTTTGGCTTTTTTGGCCATGAGACATGTGGTATCTTAGCTCCCTGACCATATATCAAGCCCCACCCCTCGTATTGGAAGGCGAAGTCTTAACTACTGGATGGCCAGGGAAGTCCCCCTACCTTACATTTCAAAGGCAACCAAGAACGCTATGTTCTCAAGGATATCTGAGCCCAGTAGCTTGTCTTCATAGCTCTACCTGGTTCTGTTTGGGGTTTTTCTCGCTCCTCCATCTCCCTCAGTTCAGTTAAGTTCAGTAGTTGCTCAGTCGTGTCCGACTCTTTGCAACCCCATGAATCGCAGCACGCCAGGCCTCCCTGTCCATCTCCAACTCCAGGAGTTTACTCAAACTCATGTCCATCGAGTCAGTGATACCATCCAGCCATCTCATCCTCTGTCATCCCCTTCTCCTCCTGCCCCCAATCCTTCCCAGCATCAGGCTCTTTTCCAATGAGTCAACTCTTCGCATGAGGTGGCAAAGTATTGGAGTTTCAGCTTCAGCATCAGTCCTTCCAGTGAACACCCAGGACTGATCTCCTTTAGGATGGACTGGTTGGATCTCCTTGCAGTCCAAGGGACTCTCAAGAGTCTTCTCCAACACCACAGTTCAAATGCATCAATTATTCTGCTCTCAGCTTTCTTCACAGTCCAACTCTCACATCCATACATGACCACTGGAAAAACTATAGCCCTGACCAGACGGACCTTTGTTGGCAAAGTAGTGTCTCTGCTTTTCAATATGCTGTCTGGGTTGGTCATAACTTTCCTTCCAGGGAGTAAGCGTCTTTTAATTTCATGGCTGCAATCACCATCTGCAGTGATTTTGGAGCCCAGAAAAATAAAGTCTGACACTGTTTCCACTGTTTCCCCATCTATTTCCCATGAAGTGATGGGACCGGATGCCATGATCTTAGTTTTCTGAATGTTGGGCTTTAAGCCAACTTTTTCACTCTCCTCTTTCACTTTCATCAAGAGGCTTTTTAGTTCCTCTTCACTTTCTGCCATAAGGGTGGTGTCATCTACATATCTGAGGTGATTGATATTTCTCCCGGCAATCTTGATTCCAGCTTGTGCTTCTTCCAGCCCAGCGTTTCTCATGATGTACTCTGCAAGTAAGTTAAATAAGCAGGGTGACAATATACAGCCTTGACGTACTCCTTTTCCTATTTGGAACCAGTCTGTTGTTCCATGTCCAATTCTAACTGTTGCTTCCTGACCTGCATACAGGTTTCTCAAGAGGCAGGTCAGGTGGTCTGGTCTGCCTATCTCTTTCAGAATTTTCCACAGTTTATTGTGATCCACACAGTCAAAGGCCTTGGCATAGTCAATAAAGCTAACCCACTGCTATTTAGAAACTCCCCATTCTAACTTCTCTCCTGCAAGTGGGATCCATGGTGGGGTTCAAGTGGGATCTGAAGGGACAGAAGAGGTGCTAGTGATGGAGGAGAGAGAAGGAAGGCGATCCCGCAGTCCATCCTGGTTGGTCCCGCATCCCTGTTCTGCCTCTCGACCTTCTGCTGAGCCCTGCTTCCTGCTGGGTCCTGGGCCACCCTAGGGCTTGTGCTCTGTCCTATCTCCAACAGTAGCCCAGCCAGGGCTGATAATTCCCAGCTTCATCCTTCGTGAAGAGAAGGCTCCGCCAGTGTTTCTGTGCAGGCAGTGTAACTCGGGGAGCAGTGGGGATATTGTGGGGAGGTCTTTTACTTCTGCTCTGTTCCCCATCCAGGGATTGTGTTTGTCTTGGGAACTGGTCAGCGGTGAGAACATTTTAAGAATACATCCTGTTTCCTCCAGAGAGAAGAAAACTGATCAGAAGCAACAAGTATGGCAGCAAAGAGGAAGGGAGATGAGGAGAGAATTCCTTTTTCTGCTTCCTAGAAGCAGTTGTTTAGACTTTGATCCAGTGCCAGCCACTCATCAGCCCGGGGGCTCTGCTCTCGGGTTGCACCGCTCAGGGTCATGGCGCCTGCACCTCGCAGAGCCGCACAGTCATCTCCTTCGCTGACCCAGCCAGACACAAACCACCACGACCGTGAACTCCTCCAGGAGCTCGCCAGTGGAAAAAGGCTGCAGTTGCTATTTTATTCTCTCTGCTTTTCACCTTGAGCTTTGTACTGTTTTGGCAGTGTGCTTTCCAAGCTAACTTCCTAATTGACAGAGCAAAAATGAGGTTTTGTTTTTGTTTTTGTTTTTTTTAGGGAAGTTCTTATAAGTGTATGGATAAGTTTTAATTTACAAGTGAGTCTCTATACTTTTAATGCATTGTATTAGAGTTCTGAAAAGTGAATTTTAAACCATTGAAATTTATCTTTTCACTTCTGGCTAGTATTTCAAGAATTCTTAATATGAATGAGGCGTGCATTTCACCTGAAAAAAATTTTAAATTATATCTCACCTCTCTGAGATGACAGACCTGTCTGAAGTCTGATCTTGGGCTTATTCACATGGATTATCATTGTCCTTGGACCTAATTTCCCAGCTGAGAGGTTTGTTTTTCCATAATCACTAATGTTCATAGTAAACACAGAATCTGCTATGTACTGGGGACGGACAGCTTTTTTTTTAACATTGGCTACTGTTAGGGAGACATTTCTTCCATAATATACTAAACACATAACATCATACCCTTTTGAAAGGTTCGACTTAATTATTTTTTTATTAATAAATAAGTCAAGCAAATTAATGGAGATTCTATAGAATTTTGCCTAAACACCCATTTATAAATGACCTGTATTTTTAAGAAATAGACTTTTTGCTCAGAAATTACACCCTTGTCTCTCATGTTTGTTTTCAGATGGACTGAATAAGAGCTGTTGTTTTGGAACTGTTATGGTAGAAAAGTTATGAATTTTGTCAACTCAGAGCTCTATAAAAATAATCCAGAGAATTCCTTCAAGCTATGAACAGTTTCACTTCCAAAGAGCATGCAAATATTTTTCTTGCGAAGTTGAGGAAACATGATTTGTGGGTGCATCACAGTGGAAAAATACTTCTGACAGCATTCCCACAAATTAGAGGAAATGTATGCGTGGGTGATCTACACGGGACAATTCTCCAGAAAAAGCAATTTCCCTCTGACATGCTATATTTTATTACTTTCCTTTATAAACACAGCACTGACCCTGCTAGAGAAACAGAAGCTTATTTGCAACAGGCCTGAAAAGTGCAAGGAAACCTCTGCTAGAGATTCAAAACCAGAGTTTGACCTTTGCTTTTATACAGAGGGTCAAACCCAGGAACCAACTCTGACAGGATTATTTCTGAGAAGAAAACTGGCTTAGGTGATGGGTCCTTGGGACTAAGAGCTTCCCTGATAGCTCAGTTGGTAAAGAGTCTGCTTGCAATGCAGGAGACCCCGGTTCGATTCCTGGGTTGATTCCTGGGTTGGGAAGATCCCCTGGAGAAGGAGTAGGCTACCCACTCCAGTGTTCTTGGGCTTCCCTTGTGACTCAACTGGTAAAGAATCCACCTGCAATGCAGGAGACCTGGGTTCGATCCCTGGGTTGGGAAGATCCCCTGGAGAAAGGAAAGGCTACGCGCTCCAGTATTCTGGCCTGGAGAATTCCATGTACAGTCCATGGGGTCGCAAAGAGTCAGACATGACTGAGCGACTTTCACACAGACACACCTTGGGATAAACTTAAAGTTTTGTTTGCAAGTGGAGGGAGGATTTTGTGATTTTGATTTTGCAGTTTGTCTAGGTTTCCTAAATACTTATTTTCATTTTGTAGTCTTACAGATCAGAGATTGAGAATCATCATTCTCATGATCATCACAGAAAAATAATTTAGAAATTTTTAAAAGTGATGTTAAAATATCCCATTATACGTGGATGACAGTATCATTTCCACATTCTCTGTCTTTTTCTACCATCAGTCAGAGTGAATTTGCTAAATTCTGTTATGGACACTAATGCCAATAAAAGGCAGTAGTTTTGCATACTTCCCATGTCCGTGACCTTTAGCAAACCTCCATTTAGAATGTGATTTTAAGAAACACAATTTAATTTTAAGTATCATTTCATTTTCTGACTCTCACTCAGGTTTTAAGCTTTATCATTTTTTTGGTCTTTTTTTTAAAATTTGAAAGTCTCATATCATTGGCGATTTCTTATTCTAAAAGAAAAATGTCCAAAATACTCTGCTTGCTTAACACAGACCAGAGATGTGTGAGGATTATTAATGCTTGTTATCTGAAGTGACCTCCAAAATTCAGATTTCTTAAAGTAACAGTTCCAGGCTTACAGAGAACTGTGGGTGAAACAAATGTGCACCGAGCAAAGTGGAATATTTTCTTCCCCAGGAACTTAACTATTTATGAAAAACAGTTTAAAAATTCAGCTAGGAAGGTTTCTACAGTATTTTTGCCCACTGTGCTGGCTGGTTTTGTTGACAGAACCAGAACCGCACTGGACGACTTTGCAGGACTGACCAGGTGAGGCTAACGCTTCCTCTCCTCCTGACAGGTGGACACCACCCTGTCTCAGTTCACCGACCCCAACGTCTACCTGTGGGACGTGCACCACAGCAAGAGGCTCATCAAGGTGGACGGGGCTGTGACCAAGACGAGGAAATCCTACTGCGTGGACTTCGCCGCCATCCGACCCCAGATCGCCTTACTCCAGGAAATGCACGTGACGCACTTCCACTTCTCGCTGGACTGGGCGCTGATCCTGCCGCTGGGGAACCGGTCCCAGGTCAACCTCACGGTCCTGCGGTTCTACCGCTGTGTGGCCAGCGAGCTGGTGCGCGCCAACATCACCCCGGTGGTGGCGCTGTGGCGCCCGGCCGCCCCCCACCAGGGACTGCCGGCCCCCCTGGCCCGCCACGGCGCCTGGGAGAACCCCCACACCGCCCTGGCCTTTGCTGAGTACGCCAGCCTGTGCTTTCAAGACCTCGGCCGCCACGTCAAGTTCTGGATCACGATGCACGAGCCGTCCACGCGGAACATGACCTACAGCGCGGGGCACAACCTCCTGAAGGCGCACGCGCTGGCCTGGCGCACCTACGATGAGAGGTTCAGGCGCTCGCAGAAAGGAAAAATATCCATCGCCCTGCAGGCGGACTGGATAGAACCCGCCTGCCCTTTCTCCCCGGAGGACCGCGAGGTGGCCGAGCGAGTTCTGGAATTTGACATCGGCTGGCTGGCCGAGCCCATTTTCGGCTCCGGCGATTATCCACGCGTGATGAGAGACTGGCTGAACCAGAGAAACAATTTCCTCCTCCCTTATTTCACTGACGAGGAAAAAAAGCTAATCCGGGGTTCCTTTGACTTTTTGGCGTTGAGCCATTACACCACGATCCTTGTAGACTGGGAGAAAGAAGATCCCATAAAATACAACGATTACCTGGCCGTGCAAGAAATGACCGACATCACCTGGCTCAACTCCCCCGGCCAGGTGGCCGTGGTGCCCTGGGGCTTACGCAAGGTCCTGAACTGGCTGAAGGCCAAGTACGGAGACCTCCCCATGTATATCATATCCAACGGCATCGATGATGATCCGCACGCAGCCCAGGACAGTCTGAGGGTGTATTACATGCAGAATTATGTGAACGAAGCTCTGAAAGGTAAGGCGCCCCCAGTACGGAGGTCTCTTGGGGTTTATGCCACCTGAGAACCTGATCCATAGAAACTCTCAAACATATACACAGACTGTCACCCACAGAGCAAGTGCTATCCATTCCTTGATAACACTGAAAAAGCCCAAGTGCTAGCTAGTTTCCCTGAGGAAAGAGGAGTTTGACTAAAAGTGGAAGATGAAAAAAATTCCTCAAACCTATTCTAGGTGGCTAAGAGCCCGGACCATCTCTTCTCCACATCAGATGGCTTCATAGCAGTCTTGCCTACTTCATGCACTTAAAGATTGAACCCAAGTACATCAAAGTAGGTTTAAAGTATGTAAAACCTACTATGTTAAATGTAGCTAAGTATTTGTCTTGATGGTCGTCACTTTGTCTTCGGATAAAAGGAGCTTTACTGATGAAATCTAATTTAATCGGAAGTTGTTTGAAATGGTATTGACACTTTATCTGATGCACCAGGACTCGGTAAAGGCAAAATGTTGTGGGCAAAATATTTTAATAACTTTTCTCCTGTCCTTTTGTTTTTCTAGCCTATATATTGGATGGTATCAATCTTTGTGGATACTTTGCTTATTCATTTAACGATCGCACAGCTCCGAAGTTTGGCCTCTATCGTTATGCGGCAAATCAGTTTGAGCCCAAACCGTCCATGAAATATTACAGGAAAATTATAGACAACAATGGCTTTCCAGGTCCTGAAACTCTGGGAAGATTTTGTCCAGAAGAATTCACCCTGTGTGCAGAGTGCAGCTTTTTTCATACCCGAAAGTCTTTACTGGCTTTCATAGCTTTTCTACTTTTTGCCTTTGTTATTTCTCTTTCTCTGATTTTTTACTACTCTAAGAAAGGCAGAAGAGGTTACAAATAGTCTTGATACTTTTCTTATTTGAAATAATTGTACACACACATCAGCTGTTAACATTTGCACTTCTCAGTGTTGTGAACTGTAGATTTTATATATCTGACTTCTAGAAAACCTTTTCATGGCATGTGATAGGTTTTGAAATGAGCGTGATTGTAAACTATTGAATAATGTGAATAGTGCCTGAATTTGTTCTATTTCCAGGGGAGGTATGTTAAAAAAGATTGATAAGGGCCATCATTTCTGCACACATTCTATAACAAAGCATGAAGAATGGGAACCATCTCGTAACATTTCTATATACATTAAGATTAAGATTATTTTTATCTGTGCCCATTCCTGTGTGTAATGTTTGCCTTTAAATTATAATTGCAAGTATTGGAATCAAATGTTAAGTCCTGAATAACCATTCTGAACTACCATGATATGCCTGATGGTCTTTGTGGAACCAAGTTTCCCTTGAAAAAGAAGATGGCAGAATATAGAATAGATGACAAAGGGCCCTAGGTTGGAATGTTCCTTTTAAAAGCAAGGTTTCTATCAAATACTGTTAATATTAATTTATATGTCTTTTTAATGATATGCTTAGCAGAGCAAATTACAGAATTCTGTATCTTATATAAGTATAAAATATATTTCTTTGTATTTTGAGACACTCTCTAAGCCCCAGGCCCTTGAGGGATTTGTGTCACTATTGAGGGCCTGCACATAGGGGACTTTTACTAAATGTGTGCAGAAAAATAAGCATGAATTATGCAATATTGGGCCCTTAAGAAAGCATAAACCGACTGTGAAATGCATTATAGCGCAGTGGCTGGAGGGGACAGAAAGGAGGAAAAAGTCCTTGTTATAAGCAACATTGCAATTAATTTGATTACAAACTCTTTTATTTAGAGCAGACCTTGGAATGAATGAGGTGACCTTTTCTGAAAGAATAAGAATGAAACAATAACTCATTTTATGAGGAGTGACTCAACTTTCTGTTCTTTAGAATGTGCCATAATTTCTTTGAATTGAGTTTTAAAAATTCTTAATAGGTTCAAAAGCATTTGGTCTAATAACACTGGAAGGTTTGTTTCTATAATTGCTGAGGTCCATTTATATTTTTTGCTGCTACTTCTGTGGAGCTAGCTTTACATGAGTTTTGCTTTGAACTTTTATACTGAAACTGGCTACTGATTTTTAGAAAGGGCTAATTGGGTCTTATCCTTTAATGCCCCTTAAATAAATCTTGCTGATTTTCAAACAGGGAAGTCTATTACACTGGAGTTGAGGGTGATTTTATAGATAAGCCAAAATGATATCAAGCAAGATAAACCAATATCATATCTGGCATAACTAATCTTGCTGACACAGGGTTCTAGTGAATTAAAAAAAAACTGTACTGTATTATATATCATCTTTAGAGGTGATATGATTTTTTTCCATGAAAGATAAGCTTTTTGGTGGTACTCTTAAAAATGGATTTACTGTTAAAATCACAAACTAGGGAATAATAGTTTATTTTATGTGTATATTTTTCTGATTATAATAGTAATATATGCTCATTGTAAAAAATTTAAAATCACAGAAACTATATGTAAAGAAAAAAAATTACCTGTAATTTCACCACCTTGAGATAGCCACTGTTAACATAGTGTATGTATGATATTTTGTATAGTCAGATCTTATTGTAAATAGTTATGTGTCTTTATTAAATTTCATTGTGTGCATTTCCTTTGTCATTAGTCTTCAAAAGCATGATTTTTAATAGTTATAGAGTAACTCCACTATGTGAATTTATCACAATTTATTTAATCATTCCTATTTGTTGGACCAGTTTCTTATTGTTAATTACTGTGAAATAATGGATGTTGTTTAAAAATAATTTTCCTGCTACAATATTTAATTTCCTTGAGAGTAGAGAGAAGTAATCCTGTCCCTTGATAAAGTCTTATAATAAATCTACTCTCAACTTTGTCTTCTTACATGATCAAATGACTAGATAAATTTCTTAAGTGTTTTTCTTTTGAGTTACTTAAACCACATAGAATATGATCTGAGTCGTGAAGAAGGGGGGTCTGAAAACAGGAGGAGTGAACTTCGAGGCTGGAATAAGGTAAGGGTGAAGAGGGTGCCCCAGGCTAGTCCCTACGGCTGATCTGAGAGGGAATTTCAGACCCTGAAAGAGATGCCAAAGAACCAAAGGGAAATGATCCTTCAGCACCACTCAGCGAAGTTATCAGCTGAGCATCAGGCTAACTTTGAGACCCTTTGGTCCCCAGTGGGAGATTGGTGGTTCCCCACGGGCGGTAAAGAAGACAGGGCACTTCCCGGACGAGGCTGGAAACTGGGGGCAGTGGAAGGGGCTAGAAGGCCTTTCTGGTCCAATGGGGTGAAGAATCCTCATTTCTTCACCAGCCTCTCTGGGCCTTACATTCTTCACTGATGCTTTACTTTCATAAATACTGGGTTTTTCACCACTTTACATGTGTTTTAAAACATATATATATATATAGAGAGAGAGAGAGAGAGAGGGAGAGACAGAGACAGAGACAGAGAGAGAGGAGACAGAGAGAGAGAGAGAGAGAGACCATTCTCCTGGAAGTCCTGCATCCCTTAGTACTTTTTGGGGTCAGCTCTGCAGGGGCATTAGTGGTAAGCTATGGCTTCCAAGGTCTCTGGGCTAATTTCTGTCGTATTTACTTTTCCTCCATATTGCCCCCCTGGTTCCTTCCTTTGAACTGACAGTGGGGTGGGGAGGAAATGGAGGTAGGGGGCCCTGCACTTATGCCCCATTCATTTTGCCTTAGTTTGGAAGGATGGACTTTCAGATTCATTTAAGGTCATTTTTCATTCTATTTTTTGACTCCACAGATAGTAATTAGAATCTACTAATGCCTCAGAAGCATTTCTTTTTTTTTTTTAATTTTTTTATAGAGCCCTCCAATGGAGATATAATACAGGCCACATATTTTAAATTTTCTAGTAGTCACATTAAAAATATAAAAAGACACTATTAGTTCAAAAGATGTGGGAAGGAATGATGGAGTTAATGAATGAATAGAATCAGCTCTCTGATACCACCTTTGTCCAGAGACTGATTTAGTAGAAACCATCTGTCAAGAAAGAGAAACTGCTGTGTATTAGGTGACACACAGCTCGGTTCTTTGTATCCAGAGGAGCGAATGATGACTTACTTGTAATAACCTTTGATAACCTGTCTTTCTAGGTGGCAAGGCAGTAAATAGCTAACCTGTCATCACCTCTAGACTAATAACTAGGTGAGAGGATTATAGCTCTTTTCTTCATCATTCACACTGTCCCTCAACTACTCAGTAACCTTTTTTGTTTGTAAGACTTGTTATCAGGTTAAATTCTTTATCTGTAAATAAAAATAGGGAGCTCATTTGGAAGGAATCTCTTTACATCCTCTCTGGATACTTGTAATCTCCTAGAACATGTAGCTTTTTGCTCAGACCCATTACCTTTATCAGTTTTTATAACCATTAAATATTGTTGGAGCTTTGTTTGTTATAGTGCATTTCCTAAACCATTTTTGTTTCATACCTTTGTGGTAAATGCCCTTTGATATCAAGTAGAAAGAAGTCAAGAAGAACTACAAGGAACCTTGAGTAAAGAGTGGAAATGCCAGTGACAAGACACCTAAAATATGGTGAAATCCCATTTCACAACATGACTGTGACATGGTGATTGATATTCAGCTCCTTTTTTGATCAAATAGGTTAGAGAAGAAAAAACACTTCAACCTACATATTAATGGAGTCAGAAAAGTATAGGGGAAAGAGTCAGCAAGACCCATGTTCAAAATTCACTGAGCTTCAGTTTCCTCATCTGTAAAATGGGAATAACCTGCTGTAGCACAGTGGTGAACATAGTAAGTATTCAGTAAATAAAGCACCTACCCTAGAAGTAATTTTTCCTAGACTGATTTCACTTACTGTTAACGTGTGTGTGTTTTCTTGTTAATCAGATTTTTAGAGCTCAGTAACATAAAACCAGGGCCTATTACAGGCAAATGATACACCCAGAAGCCCTTTAGTTATTTTATTTGTGGCTTTGAATATACATCTTCATAAAATGTCCTTGGTAAAACTAAATAAACAAACAAAAACCAGTTCCCACGTTTACTTAATAATACTAGATTCTTTTCTTGTATTTGAATTTTACAAATGTTGGATTGATAGAATCTTGAAGATAATTTGGCAAAAGATGTTTCTATATCAGTTTGTTGTGCCATCTGCTCTTTTGAAATAATCTAATGACACAGGCAAAATGCTGAAATTTGTTTATTTGCTATTTAGTTGGTAATAATCGGAGGCCCATTAGCTAAATTTTTATGTGATTCAAAAATGTTTGGTGAGTTTCAGATTTTGGTATAGTCTTCAATATGTTTATTTATGGTAATGCTAATTAATTTTAAATGTGTTTACTTATTTGATATAAATTATTTGCAACTGAAACATTACCCCTTAATAAATTGCTGGAATAAGCTGACATTTTTTTTTCTTTTGAAAGGCTCAATTGATTAGTTTGTAAAATTCGTTTTTCTTTCAATATTATAGTGGTTGTCTAATTATGGCTGTAAGCATAAATGTTGCCTAAAGCATTTCAGCCTGTTTTGATCTCCATCTGTATGTGAATCAAAGCTTTAGCTAATTTAGTTTCAAGTTGTTAGATTTGAAGTTTCTATAGTGTTTCAAGGCTGTTGCTGTTTCATTTAAGACATGAAGGCTTTGTAAGTTTTTTTTTTTTTTCCCTCTTTAAATTATGGGTATTATAAGTCTCTGGCAAGTAGTCCAAAGACTTCAAAATAAAACATTTCAATCGACAGGGGCAGTAGTGGTAAGCCACGGAGCGGTGAAATGGAGATATAATTAGAACTAAAGATTGACGAGTCAGGTGAAAATATTCCATTAGCAAAGGACAACACGACCAGATTTTCTTCCAAAGTGGTACCATTCTAAAATGTCCTTATTTTATCTGTGACTGTCTTGGATTTAATGAACCAACAAAACAAACACAGTGGGGGTTACTGGTCCACCTGACTGACAAGGTTAGAGCTGCAAGCTCCTGGCAGTGCAGGGGTCTGGGCGGTGGTGGTTCATAGACAGGAAGGGCTGAGGTGAGGGAACCAGGAAGCCTGGGAAGGCTTGCAGGACTCGGGAGAGCCTGTGGGTGGAGCTGGGCCTCAGAATCAAGGGGTGTGATTTCAAAATGCAGATGACTTTTACTACAGTCCCCACTCTCTGAAGTGCCCTTGGGAAGATGGCTGCAGCACCTGTGGTCTGGCAAAGGGGCTCCCTCGAGAGAAGTGGGTGCAAGAAGGTGAGGGAGACAGAAGGAGAAAGGGACTGAGCCAGTCCCTGGAATGTCAGAACTCACGATGAGTTTTGGGTTCGTATCAAGAGGGTCATGTGGAGAAGCAATGCCATTGGAGGTGATGTTGCCCAGAGAATGTTAGTCCAGGATACAGGGAAGGGCATTTATTTACAAAGAGGCTGGAAAGTCTGAGAATGATTTCAGTGCTTATGAGAGTGGGCCCAGTGAAGGAGGGGAGGGACGTAAAACAAAGATGAAAACTGTGAGAGAGGTGATATCTTATTGTAGTTTTGATTTGCGTTTCTCTAGTGATGAGTGATGTTGAGCATCTTTTCATGTATTTATTAGCCATCTGTATGTCTTCTTTAGAGAAATATCTGTTTAGGTCTGTTTCCCAGTTTTTGATTGGGTAGTTTGTTTTTCTGGTATTGATTGGTATGAGCTGCTTGTATACTTTGGAAGTGAATCCTTTGTCAGTTATTTCATTAGCTGTTATTTTCTCCAATTCCGAGACTTGTCTTTTCACCTTGTTTATAGCTTCTTTTGCTGTGCAAAAGCTTTTAAGTTTAATTAGATCCCACTTGTTTATTTTTGTTTTTATTTCCATTACTCTAAGAGGTGGGCCACAAAGGATTTTGCTGTGGTTTATATCATAGAGTGTTCTGCCTGTGTTTTCCTCTAAGAGATATATATGGAATCTAGAAAGATGGTACTGATGAAATTATTTGCAGGGCAGCATTGGAGACACAGACATAGAGAATAGACTTATGGATACAGAGTGGGGTGACGGGGAGGAGAGGGTGGGATGTATGGAGAGAGGAACATGGAAACATATATTACTATTTGTGAAATAGATAGTCAGTAGGAATTGTCTGTAAGACTCAGGAAGCTCAAATGAGGTTCTGTAACAAGCTAGGGGGGTGGGGCAGGGAGGGAGGTGGGAGGGGTGATCAAGAGGGAGGGAGCACATGTGTACCTAAGGCTGATTCATGTTAATGTTTGGCAGAAACCAACACAATACTGTAAAGCAATTATCCTTCAATTACAAAAACAAAAACAAAAACGATGGTGAGAGAGGCATTAAGGTGTGTCCAGAAAGCCAGACCAACAAAGGTCCGTCTAGTCAAAGCTATGGTTTTTCCAGTAGTCATGTACAGATGTGAGAGTTGGCCCATAAAGAAAGCTGAGCGCCAAAGAATTGGTGCTTTTGAACGGTGTTGTTTGAGAAGACTCTTGAGAGTCCTGTGGGCTGCAAGGAGATCCAACCAGTCAATCCTAAAGGAAATCAACCCTGAATATTCATTGAAAGGACTGATGCTGAAGCTGAAGCTCCAATACTTTGGCCATGGGCGCAAAGAGCTACTCAGTGAAAAAAACCCTGATGCTGGGAAAGATTGAGGGCAAAAGGAGAAGAGGGCGACAGAGGATGAGATGTTTGGATGACGTCACAGACTCATTTGGCATGAGTTTGAGCTAACTCTGGGAACTTTGTGAAGGACAGGGAAGCCTCGTGTGCTGCAGTCTACGGAGGTCGCAAAGAGTTGGACATGACAGCAACTGAACAAGAGCAAGAAAACCAGAACATTCCTAAGATGAGAAACAGGAGCAGGTGAATGGAGATGTCTCCGGGGAACAAGGGTCACGCCAGCTCCTCAGCTGGGAACAGAGGCCTCAATGTGGAAGGAAAGGGCTCCAGGAGGGTGGAGGCGGCCCCAAACCAGATTGGGATTTTCCGGTTTCTAGTCCCGCTCTTCAATTTGCTTTATAACCTGGAGCAAGCCGCCAAGTCCGTGGAGTCTTATTGTTCTTGTATGTATAGAGCAGGAGTTATCAACACCCGTAGATTTCAACCTTGGTTACACGTTAGAGTCATGTGGGAGCTTTAAAATATCCCCAGACTGATTAAATCCGATTCTCCTGAGGTGGGATCCAGACAGTGGTATTGTTTAAAGCTCCCAGGTGATTAAAATGGAAAGTTAAAACTATGAACCAGAAATCTCTGAGCTTGAGAATATCTCAGTAGAAACCTCCAGCAAACAGGAACAGAACAAAACAACAGTACCTCTCCAACGTTATTATTAAAGACAAATGACTAGGGGTCATGATTACTGCAATAGAGGATTGAGATTGGGCTCAGCTCCAAATAGGTGAAGAAGGCAGGGTGTCATGGTCATCAGGCAGAGTGAAGGGGGTCAGGAATTTTGGAATTATCAGATCAGGAATATAAAACAGCTATGATTAATATTCTAAGGACTCTAGCGAATAGAGAAGACAACATACAAGGACAAATGGGCAGGGTAAGGAGCGAGATGGGAGTCTCAGAAGGAACCTAAAAGAAGTGCTAGAGATCAAAAACACTGTATCAGAAATGAAGAATGCCTTTGATGGGCTTTAAGCCTGTCTGTAAAGTAGACTGGACACAGTTAAGGAAAGAATCTAAAATGATGAATCAAATGATACTTGCTCTTCAAATTATGTTTTTATTAAATTTAATTTTTCTATTACATTGGGGTATAGTTGATTTACAATGCTGTGTTATTTTCAGGGATACAGCAAAGTGACTCAGCTATACAGAGACATAGATCCATTCTTTTCCAGACTCTTTTCCCATGTAAGTTATTCCAGAATATTGAGTAGAGTTCCTTGTGCTATACAGTAGGTTCTTATTGCTTATCTATTTTATACACAGTAGTGTGTATGTGTTACTCTCAAACTATATCCATCCCTCAAACCACCATGTGGGAACCTCCCCTCCAACATCTATTAAACCAGTTCGTAAGAATCCCAAACTCCTAATCTATCCCCCAGACCAATCTTTCCCCTTTGGTAACCATAAGTTTCTGCTTAACATCTGTGAGTCTGTTTCTGTTTTATAAAGAAGTTCATTTGTATTATTTTTTTTAGATTCCACATAAAAGTGATATAACATGATATTTGTCTCTCTCTGGCTGACTTTACTTAGTATGAAAATCTCTAGGGTCATCCATTTTGTTGCAAATGGCATTATTTTATTTGTTTTTATGCCTGAGTAATATTTCATTGTATATATTTACCACACCTTCTCTATCCATTCCTCTGTTAATGGACATTTAGGTTGCTTCCATGTCTTGGCTATTGTAAATAATGCTGCAGTGAACACTGGGGTGTATGTATTTTTTGAATTATTTTAAGTTTAATTAGCTCCCATTTGTTTATTTTTGTTTTTATTTTCATTACTCTAGGAGGTGGATTCAAAATAGAAAGTGGATCCATTCTTTCTATTTCTGTCAAGGAATGTTCTGCCTATATTTTCCTCTAAAAGTTTTATAGTTATCTGGTCTTACATTTAATATGCCAGAGTGCTCTGGCATGTTTCAAAATGATTTCTTTTCTCCTATGACTGGGTCTGCCTGGAGTTTTTTGTTTGGTTGGTTAGTTTTTGGCTGCATTGTGTGGCATGATCCCGACCAAGGATCAAAGCCATGTTCCTGCAGTGGAGGTACGGAGTCTTAACTACGGACCACCAGCAAGTTTTTATCTCTGAGTTGTCCACACGGAACCTCTGGCAATTCATGAATTACAGTTCAGGTTTTCTTACCCTGTATTGACTCCTGAGGTGGTTTCCATTTATGAGCCTCTTCCTGGGAAGCCTTGATGTCCTTTGTGTGTCTGTCTTATCTCTCCAGTTGGGGGCAGCAGTGTGCCCCATGTCCTACCCTGTCTTATGGACCCCAGAACAACTATTGATTTTTCAGTCTGTTCAGCTTTTTACCTGTTGTTAGGATGGAGCAATGACTTGCTGCCCATCATCACTAAAGAGATAGAGAAAGAAAGGAAAGAGTCCGTGAAATGCTGTAGAGTTTATAAATCAAACTGGGAGACCATTGTCAACCCAACTGCAGTACAGTTGGAAAATACAATCCCTACCATCCCAGCAAAGGTGGGCACAATTCATGCAAGATGGGCACGGCTAATGACAGAAACGGTGTGCACCTAACAGACGCAGAAGGTATTAAGAAGAGGCGGCAAGAATACACAGAGGAACTGTACAAAAAAGATCTTCATGACCCAGATAACCACGATGGTGTGATCACTCACCTAGAGCCAGACATCCTGGAATGCGAGGTCAAGTGGGCCTTAGGAAGCATCACTATGAACAAAGCTAGTGGAGGTGATGGAATGCCAGCTGAGCTATTTTAAATCCTAAAAGATGGTGCTGTGAAAGTGCCGCACTCAATATCTCAGCAAATTTGGAAAACTCAGCAGTGGCCCCAGGACTGGAAAAGGTCAGTTTTAATTCCAATCCTAAAGGAAGTGAAAGGTGAAAAAGTTGCTCAGTCATGTCCGACTCTGCAACACTATGAGTTGTAACCCACCAGGCTCCTCTGTCCGTGGAACTCTCCAGGCAAGAATACTGGAGTGGGTTGCCATTCCTTTCTCCAGGGGATCTTTCCAACCAAGGGATCAAACCCAGGTCTCAAAGGCAACACCAAAGAATGTTCAAACTACCACACAATTGTATTCATTCTCACATGATAGCAAAGTAATGCTTAAATTCTCCAAGTGAGACTTCAACAGTCTGTGAACTGAGAACTTCTGGGTATTCAAGCTGGATTTAGAAAAGGCAGAGGAACCAGAGATCAAATTGCCAACATCCATTGGATCACAGAAAAAGCAAGAGAATTCCAGAAAAACATCTACTTCTGCTTCATTGACTAAGTCAAAGACTTTAACTGTGTGGATCACAACAAATTGTGGAAAATTCTTCAAGAGCTGAGAATACCAGACCACCTTACCTGCCTCCTGAGAAATCTGTATGCAGGTCAAGAAGCAACACTTAGAATTGGACATGGAACAACAGACTGGTTACAAATTGGGAAAGGAGTATGTCAAGGCTGTATATTGTCATCGTGCTTATTTAAGTTCTATGCAGAGTATATCATACAAAATGCCAGGCTGGATGAAGCGCAAGCTGGAATCAAGATTGCCAGAAGAAATATCAATAACCTCAGATATGCAGATGATACCACCCGTATGGCAGAAAGTGAAGAAGAACTAAAGAGCCTCTTGATGAAAGTGAAAGAGAAGAGTGAAAAAGTTGGCTTAAAACTCAGCATTCAGAAAACTAAGATCATGGCATCCGGTCCCATCACTTCATGGCAAATAGATGGGGAAACAATGGAAGCAGTAAGAGACTTTATTTTTTTGGACTCCAAAATCACAGCAGATGATAACTGCAGCCATGAAATTAAAAGACGCTTGCTCCTTGGAAGAAAAGCTATGACCAACCTAGACAGCATATTAGAAAGCAGAAAACAGTACTTTGCCAATAAAGGTCCATTTACTCAAAGCTATGGTTTTTCCAGTAGTCATGTATGGATGTGAGAGTTGGACCATAAAGAAAGTTGAGCACTGAAGAACTGATGCTTTTGAACTGTGGTATTGGATAAGACTCTTGAGAGTCCCTTGGGCTGCAAGGAGATCAAACCGGTCCTACAGGAAGTCAGTCCTGAATATTCATTGGATGGACTGGTGCTGAAGCTGAAACTCCAATCCTTTGGCCACCTGATGCGAAGAGCTGACTCATTTGAAAAGACCCTGATGCTGGGAAAGATTGAAGGCAGGAGGAGAGGACAGAGGATGAGATGGTTGGATGGCCTCACTGACTCAATGGACATGAGTTTGAGTAAGCTCTGGGAGTTGGTGATGGACAGGGAAGCCTGGCGTGCTGCAGTCTATGGGGTCACAAGAGTTTTACACCACTGAGTGACTGAACTGAGCTGAACATCTCAGCAATCTCTCCAACCCTGGCAGTAAAGCACAAGTCTACAAAGTCCACCAAGGATCATAACTCTTTGTATGATGGACTTCTGGGCAGTTGGATCTGGTTCTCTTCAACATTCATCATCATGATTCACCCTTGCGATTTTGTTAAAGTTAATGGGAACTGTGCATATTTGATGCATGTAAAGATCACTTGTGGGCTGTCCAGGTGGCTCAGTTGTAAAAAAATCTGCCTGCCAAGCAGGAGATGCAGGTTCGATCCTTGGATCGGGAAGATTCCCTGGAGGAGGAAATGGCAACCCACTACAGTATTCCTGCCTGGAGAATCCCATGGACAGAGAAGCCTGGTGGGCTGCAGTCCTTGGAGTCACAAACAGTTGGATATGACTGAGTGACTGAGCATACACACAAAGATGACTTGCACTGATGTCTTTAAAAGTCTTTAAGAATATCATGCTAACATGAATTTATATTTTTATCCACAATATTTTTAATGCAAATGACAAGTGCATGTTTTATTTCTGGATACCGTTACACAATGTCAACAACATCATAAAATGACTTTGCAAACAGTGAGTGTTCTCCATGCATCCGTAGTGGATGTCTCTTGGTGGATATCTCTGTAGCCTTCTATTCATTTTCTTTTCCTTCCAATGAACTCTCTCTTTTGTTTCGTTTTCTCCAGTCAGCCAGTGGAGATATTCAGGTGTGAAATTCTATGGATTTTTTTTCATTCTGATATTTCTAGCATCCACCTTCATTTAGATACTTGCTACCATTGTCCTCTTTGAACTTTTCACTTAGATTTTTCCAGTAATCCTTAAATGGTTTCCTGGCGTGTGTCCATTCTGTACATCACTTTGATTCGGTCACTTTTCTCTTTAAATACTTTTAATGTGTGTCATGACTCCCCACAGTCAGCTGACATTTGCTGTCCAGTCTCTCTTCTCGGGTCCTCTGGCTTGTTCACCCTCAACCTTGCTAAAGGTTAGAATCAGCACGTACCACCTCTTACCAGGACTTGCGTGGTTGTCTAATCACTTCCATTAGATTATAAAATGCTCTGAGGAAGGGACTGCATCTTAGTTGACTTGTTATTCCCTAGCATGTATATTAGTTGCTTAAGAAATACTTCTTACATGAATAAATACTTAATGAAAAGGGATGGGAATGCATTATAGATGGTTATTTGAAAAGAGTTCACTTTTTTTCTCAGTTACTGAGGCTCAGTTGAACTCTATTACCTGGAGTTTTGCCAATCAGACTTCTTTTTAGTAATATTTATAATGATAATTGGTGTTTGTAGTGATTACCCCAGGGCTGTACAAAATCTTGAAATGACTTCTCAGTTATTTAAAAGAAGATCATATTAAGATGTTTGTTTCTAGTTAACAGATTCATTATATGTATCATCATGGATTATCCATTTAAAAAGAATTAAAATGCAATTAAAATTCATAATAATATCACACTGAACACTAATCTTCCTTTGATGATTAGTTCATTCAACAAATAATTAGCACACACTAAATATGTACACGTTAATAGAGTTATTAAGCAGGAGGTTCTACTTTAGTCAGTTTATGTGTATTGGAAATGCCTTGTGCTTCCATTGTGCTAGATAATGGTTTGCTGTAATTGATGCACAGTGCGATATCTAATCACTTTTTTCGGTAGCCATTAAACAAAATATGACTCTGTAAAACTGTATTTTAGGGGCTTCCCAGGTGGCACTAGTGGTAAAGAATCCACTTGACAATGCAGGAGATGCAAGAGACGCAGGTTTGATTCCTGGGTGGGGAAGATGCCCTGGAGAATGAAATGGCAACCCACCCTAGTATTCTTGCCTGGAGAATCCCATGGACTGAGGAGCCTGGCGGGCTACAGTCTATGCAGTCACAAAGAGTCGGACATGACCAAGTGACTAAACAACAACAACATCTATTGGCATATTACCAGTTACCATCTAATGATGGTTACCCTTTCAGTACGTAGTGGTAAAGCTGAAAACACCTAACTGTGAATTTCTTTTTAAATTCAGAATTCCTTTTTACCAAACCCTGCTGTTGGCTTGTGCTTGGAATACGTGACCAAACATCAGGTGTTTGAAAGGCTCATCCCAGTTTAAAAAAAAAAAAAAGAAGCCAACTTCAGAAAATGCCTGTCGTCTGTCTCTGTGTGTATCACTTCTGAGTGTCGTCCCTTTGGAACTCTGCCTACATCACCCAGTGGAGCAATCGAAGACATCAAAGAAAAGCCATCTGTGTTTCTTGGTTGTATACACGGACACTCAAAGCCTGTTTTCAAGTAAACACAGGGCTGATCACATGCAAACTCATGGTCACTCACACACACACACACACACACACACACACACCCTCCACACCCTCAGCTGATTCTGCAGTAGCTTCTCCCAGCTGTACTTTCTGAACGACCTTCCTAAACTAGATTCTGTCTCTGCTCCCCTGTGGACTCTTTCAGAAAGTAGTAGTGAATATCCTCTATATTTTACCAAAAATTTGTTAGTCAAAGCTAGCCCTTTTGTCCTCTTAGGAACATCCCTGCTGTAAGCTAAGAGACTGAGCCCCGCTTATCTAGAATTGAATAGTAATAATAAACATTTGTCAAGCTTTATCTTTAAAAGCATGCCATTATCCCCATTTTATAAATGAAAGAACCAGAGCTTGCAGAGGTTAATCGCCTGCCTAAGGCTCACAGCAGGAAGGTGGAGGATTTGAACAAGCAGGATTATTCCAGAACTTGCACACTGAATTATGGTATGGACTGAATTTATTTCCATCACGTGGTAAATGGCTGCAAGAATCCAGAACTTCCCTAGGCCTGAGCTAATTAGTCTCAGGGAAAATGAGGGGCTCAGAAAGAGACAGCCACTAATTTAAGTCATTAGTGACTATTTAGAGTTAGGGTTCACATTGGTTTCCTAGAAGAGGTGCCAACTGATTTACAAGAAGAGAGATGATTGCTGGCTTAGAGAGCTGCCGAAAGCCTCTAGTAGGACAGACTGTAAATGGCAGATTTATGAGACAAATTACTGACTAGATTGGCAATAAAAAGTGCATTAAACACTCCAATCCAAACCACCAGCGGGTGGAAAACCAGAAATCACCATTGCTATGTGTCTGGATTCCTGGGCAGGGCCTGTGTTGAGAAGGGCCCAGCACTTAGTTTGATGTTCTTCTGGGACTGTCTCGGAATCCCTAATATAATTTTATCTTTGAACTTGTGTTTTGTGAGGAGGCTGATGGGCCAGTGCTCCACACAGGTCATGGAGATGCGCCAGGCGGCAGCGTACAGAGGTGGGTAGTTGGGGTCCAGTGAGCAGTCTGGGCTCCGCACGTTTGGCTCAGGACTCCCATGCGTGACTCGGGCAGTTCAGGGTCCCGAGGGAGTGGCCAGGTCAGTACAGGGGCCCACTTAGTGGCAATAACAGGGACAACGGCAGAACTGGCAACAGGCAACTCTACAAGTCGGAGGAAATGTTAGAGGAGATATTAAAGCAACACGATAAATCCACATTTAAAGTGAACTTCAGACTTATGAAACACATTTGTACAGAGAGTGAAATTTTCTAGAAAAATCATTCCTCAACAATCGGTTCTAGATGTAACAAAATGGACATTTTGACAAATTTATCAGAAATTTATCCCAATGTAATATCCCCAAATAATCCCAACAATGTTGTCACAGCCTAAAAGTTACTCTTCACAGCTCCAGTAAGAGTTGCATATGCAGAAAAGACCTCAAAATTGAAAACTGTCAGAAAGTATTTATAATCTTATATTTGTAAGAGCAAGCAATATTGCTTTCAAGTATATTTACTGAAAATTAAATTGCTGAAAGTAAAGATTTTAATGATCTAATAAATTTTACAGAAAAGTGAGCCAGAAAAAAGAAATCTTGCGATCAAAATATCACACTAATAAAGTATTATGTATTATATAAGATTATGACACCAAAATATTATTTTGAAAATTTATAAAATTTAGTTGCTTCTCATGTATCACTATCACCCCTATCATTCTTCTGAAAGTAACACAATATTTCTAAAGGAAAAAATCCTTTTGTTTTAGTACCTTTATATTAGCATGTTTCCCTGCTTTTTAAACAAGGGGATTTCATTGTCATTTTGTACTGATTCCTTCCAGCATGCAGCCCTGCTCTCAGAAGAGAGGTGATATTATAGGAGAACAAAGAGGGTAAGGTTTTCTACCAAAAGTCCCAGGTTCCTTTTTGCCCTGACAAAAAAATACAACCCAAAGCAGAGGTCTTGGTCAGCTTGGGACAGGGATGAGAGTCGGAGGGACTGGGTGAACCTTCTGGCGTCTGAAGGGCAAGGCTGGGTTTGGAAGCAGCCTGTGCTTTTTTTCTTGTTGCCACAGCAGCACATTAGGTGTGGAATGACATTAAAGAGGAAGAAAGCCTGAGGAGAATGGATTGGTTTTTCTGCTTATTTCACCACTCTGGTAAAAAGTACTGGTGTATTTTATGTTTATTTTTATTTTCATCTTCTTTTTCTTCTCTCCGGAATTAGAACTGGTTTACTCAGGGCTTCCCTTGTGGTTCAGCTGGTAAAGAATCCGCCTGCAATGTGGAAGACCTGGGTTCGATTCCTGGGTTGGGAAAATCCCCTGAAGAAGGGAAAGGCTACCCACCTCCAGTATTCTGGCCTGGAGAATTCCATGGACTATATATCCATGGGGTCGCAAAGAGTCAGACATGACTGAGTGACTTTCACTTCACTTTACTCAGGGGAGGGAGGTCACAGAAGAGCCAGTTGTCTGACCCTGGGCTTGAGATTTTTACATGAGCCCAGCTTTGCCTTTTATTGCAATGAGACCTTTACAAACCACGGAAGGCCTTCCATCCTTCGATTTTCTCATGTGTGGTGGTGAAGGGGCGATGACAGCTGATATGTTTTGGTGACACTGCTTTGATTCATGCTAAGGAAGCAGCTGTTTTACCTACCATGGCTTTTGTGTTTGTCAGAGCAAATGTCAACACAGGGGAAAAACACACATACCATGTTGGTATTATTATGAAAGTGCTTTGATCTTATTGATCCCCTGAAAGAGTCTCAGGGATTCCAGAGCTTGGCAGACTACCCTTTGAGAACCACTGTTCCCCGGTGTCATTTGGAGACCTCCAACAGCTGATCCTAAGCTCTAGCATTCAGAGAGGGGCCAGAAAGCTGAGAGAAGAAAATAAGGGAAACACAGGACAAGCCCTGACACAAAAACATTAAAACTTGATCCAAAATATAGAAACATGTAAGAGTAGTCAGTCATATTTTTTAAAGACTTTCCACATGATTTGTGAATAAAAAAATGCTAATGAACGAATTGAAAGACGAAATCAGTGTTGGGACTTGACTTAGTGGCCTACAAACTCAACTGGAAGTAATATTTTTAAACATAGAGCAAAAAATACAAGGAGAAAATAATCATGAGTTAAAAGAAAGACTTGGAGGATGTATTTGGAAGAACTAACCTGTGAATAAAAGAAGATCCAGAGAGTAGAAAAGGAACAGGTGAAGAATAGGCACTAATTAAAGTACTAAAGAAGAAAACGTCCTTGAGATTAAGAAAGACCTGAAGGTGCAACTTGAAACTACTCACCAAGTTCCAAGCAGAAAGGGCAAGAAAAAGAAAAAGTCCCCCCAAGTTTGTCTGGAAAATTCTTCAACTACCAAGAATGAAGAGAAACCATAGACAGAGATAACCAGCTACTTAAGGAATCAGACCGCCGTATTGTTTTGTATGAAACACCTTAGCTGGAAGATGACAGAATGGTGGCAGAGAGAAAAGGACTGCAACTGGATTCCTGTATCCACTCAAGATGTCTTTCCCCTTTCAGAACAGAGGGGTGCGTGATGTGTGACAATCCATAAAATACATCTCTCATGCATATCAGTACCAGAGGAAACTACTAGAGGGAGGACTATAACTAACCAAATAACTGTCCCATAACCAATACTCTGCCACCCTCCACCTGCCCCACCACCAAAGACAGGAGAACATCAAGAGAAAAAAGGGGAGTGCTCAGCAAGGAACATTCGTGCATGCTCAGTCGCTAAGTCACATCTGACTCTGTGACCCCATGGACTGCAGCCCATCAAGGTCACCTGTTCGTGGAATTCTCCAAATAAGAATACCTGAGTTTGTTGCCACTTCTTCCTCCAGGGAATCTTCCTGACCCAGGGATCAAACCCTCCTCTCTCATGTTTCCTGTGTCTCCTGCATTGGTAGGCAGTTTCTTTATCACTGTGCCACCTGGGAAGCCCCCACACACATACTGTTAAATTTAAGTGGACAGTAATAGACCAGGAATGTATGCTAGCTACTCCAAAGAAGAATTCTTAAAATAGAAAGGAACTATGTAAGGGTAATTCTAATAATAATCTGGGACGAAAAGTACTGAACTATCTCAAGAGAAATCTAGAAGTTAGGGGTGAATGGGGAGAAAAGTTATGAAGCAAAGTATGTGAAAGATTTTATTTTGGTCTGGATGAGGGCATATTTGAGAAGAACAGCAGTGAAAATATTCTAAAAGGTTGACCTTATTAGTTAGACTAGCTGAGTGAAGGAAAGAAATTAAATCTTTTTTTAAAAAAAATTACAGAAATAAGTGTTTCGTTATGAGGTCCTAGAAAGGGGATGCAAACATTTAAGGTATAGAAAGTTACAAAACAACAGCACTAACAAAATTTAAAAAGATGGTGAAAAGAAACCCAGCCTCCCCCCCAAATAGCAAAAGAAAAAAGAAGAGACAACAAAGTAAACCAAAGTGAATAAAAAGTAAATATAAAATTAGAAGGAATAAAATAAATTACAAAAAAAATACGAGGATTAAAAACAAGGAAATACTGAGAAACACTAACAGCCAGGAGAAGTCTGAGGGGCGTGGGAACTAAACATAACGCTATGTCCTGGATGGCATCTTGGGAGAGCAGATGGACATTAGGAAGAAACTAAAGAAATCTGCTTTTGTTTTTAGCTTCAGCAAAAAGTGGAATTACCAGGCTCCAGCAGGTCTCACGACCCCAAGGACTGGGGTGCAATGGGGCCTCTGACTCACTGATGTGGTCTCATGAGCCAGGGTGTTTTCTTTTCATCCATCTCTCAACTCTGCTTCTTTCTTGAATGTCTGCTTCAGGGCTCGTTGATGTGGCAGCCTGGGTTTCCAACCACTGGGTGGAAAACTGCCAGTGATGGTTCCTGATTTGTATCTCCTCTAATTAATAGGCCATTCATTCATTCATTCATTCAGTCATATAAGAAATATATATTGCACGCATTCTATGTGCCAGGCACTCGACTGTGTTCAACTATGTTTTGAGGATAAGATAAAGCAAACATTATCCCATCCTCGTGGAGGTTACTAGATAGTAGGATATTTCTTTATTGTCTATACAAATACAAGGTAATGACAAATAAGACAACTTCCAAGAAGAAAACGTTCTTTGAATTGTCAATGTTTCACAATCGAGTCTAGGGTATGAAGGAGGACTTCCTGGGGGAAATGACATAAAACTCAGACTAACTGTAAATACAAGTTACCCAGCCACTGGGGACATGTGTGGTGAACACCTTTATAAAAATCTGAAGATGGGCAAAGGGAGAGAGGTAGAAATTTAGCCTATTTCTCCTAAGCCTATAGCTATTGTAAACAACAAGGTGGATTCAATAAATTTCTGTTTATTAAACACAAATTTATTTATGTATTGAATCCTAAAGTACATGTAGTCTTTTAGTGTCCATATAACATTTACAAAAATAGTTGATCATGTTTTTGACCACACAGAAAATCTTAATCTCAGTAAGGTAATTTGGAAATCTAGGTAACATCATTGATTTCCTAAGAAAATATGAACTGTTAAAATTCAGTGAAGAAGTAGAAATTTTGAATAGTTCAAGAACCATAGGAGAGATTAGAAAAGAGATTAAAAATGCATTATTGAAGAAGTTAACAGAATTTGAGAATTACATAACTGAACACTATTTAATCTTTAAGGGCAAACAACTCTGATGTAATTTAAAGACTGTAGAAGGACAGACAAGTTCTCATTGTATTTATGAGGCCAGTCTTATTATTAATACTTTGTTGTTGTTTAGTCATTAAGTCATGTCTGACTCTTTGCGACTCTAGCCTGGACTCTAGCCTGCCAGGCTCCTCTGTCCTTGGGATTTCCCAGGTAAGAATACTGGAGTGGGTTGCCATTTCCTTCTCTAGGGAATCTTCCTGACACAGGGATCAAACCTGTGTCTCCTACATTAGCAGGTGCATTCTTTACCAGTGAGCCACCAAGGAAGCTCAATCTTATTGCTATAACATGGTGAAAATAATACTGCAAAAAAAATTGATAGTACACTAGATGCAGAAAATTCTAAATGTGATATTAGCTACAATAATCCAGCAATGTATTAACAGACTAATAAACTATGGCCAAGTAGTTTATTGCAAGCATGCAAGGTTGCATTAGTACCAGGAAATCAAGCAATGTGACTCATTACATCAACAGATGAAAGCAGAAAAATAAGTGAACATGTCAATAGATGTCGAAAAGCCATCTTGATAAACATTCAGCAGCTATCCTTAATAATAACTTCAGGAAGATATGTACAGGAGGAACTTTTGTAAGTAAGATAAAGTTTATAAAGCATTGGCAAGTTCAGTTCAGTCTCTTAGTCATGTCCGACTCTTTGTGACCCCAGGGACTGCAGCGCACCCGGCCTCCCCATCCATCACCAACTCCCGGAGTTTACTCAAACTCTGTCCATTGAGTCAGTGATGCCATCCAACCATCTCATCCTCTGTCGTCCCCTTCTCCTCCTGCCTTCAATCTTTCCCAGTGTCAGGGTCTTTTCCAATGAGTCAGTTCTTCGCATCAGGTGGACAAAGGATTGGCGTTTCAGCCTAAGCATCAGTCCTTCCAATGAATATTCAGGACTGATTTCATTTAGGATTAACTGGCTGGATCTCCTTGCAGTCCAAGGGACTCTCAAGAGTCTTCTCCAACATCACAGTTCAAAAGTATCAGTTCTTCGGAACTCAGCTTTCTTTATAGTCCAACTCTCACATCCATACATGACTACTGGAAAAACCATAGCTTTGACTAGATGGACCTTTGTTGGCAAAGTAATGTTTCTGCTTTTTAATATGCTGTCTAGGTTGGTCATAACTTTTCTTCTGAGGAGCAAGTGTCATTTAATTTCATGGCTACAGTCACCATCTGCAGTGATTTTGGAGCTCCCCAAAATAAAGCCTGTCACTGTTTCCACTGTTTCTCCATCTATTTCCCATGAAGTGATGGAGCTGGATGCCATGATCTTAGTTTTCTGAATGTTGAATTTTAAGCCAACTTTTTCACTCTCCTCTTTCACTTTCATCAAGAGGCTCTTTAGTTCTTTTTCGCTTTCTGCCATAAGGGTGGTGTCATCTGCATATCTGAGGTTATTGATATTTCTTCTGGCAATCTTGATTCCAGCTTATGCTTCACCCAGTCCAGCTTTTCTCATGATGTTCTCTGCATACAAATTAAATAAGGAGGGTGACAATATGCAGCCTTTCCTAATTTGGAACCAGTCTGTTGTTCCATGTCCAGTCCTAACTGTTGCTTCATTGACAAATGTGATTCATAGCAGACCATGAGAATCACTTTAATTATTGTCAAGAACTAGATAAGACTGCTTATTCTTGCCACTATTACTCAACATTATTTTCCAAGTTCTAGCAAACACAGTGAAAAAAGACAGTAAAATAATTTGTCTAAACATTGGAAAAGAAAGGAAAGAACTCTTTTTTTTGATGATACTATATTCTTGGAAAATCCAAAAGACATAAGAAAAAATACTTGAATGGTAACATGGATAGGTATAAAAATACATACAACAATCGATAGCAAAAAATGATGTAAACATGAAAATGGAAAAAAATAATCTGTGGTTATAATAAAATGAAAAGAAATATGGTAAGAGGAAAACTGTTCTGAAAACAAGACTCAAACAAACGGAAAATCATACTAAGTTCTTAGGTGTATAGGCTGAAAATAACTGAAGTGTTAGAGTTTCTCAAATTCACTATATACATATATATAATATTTATATATAAAATTAATTATGATATATACTGTGATTCCAATTAGAATCATATAACATTTCAAAATAATATAAAATGATCTTCAAGCTTATTTGGGAAAATAAAAAGCCCAAGAATAAAATGTATAAAAAAGACTAATGAGTGCAGATATTAATGGCTACTATTAAGTCACTATAATCAAATAAATAAGGCATTTAAAAATTATTTTTATTGAAGTATAGTTGGATTATCATGTTGTGTTAACTACTACTGTACAGCAAAGTAACTCAGTTATATATATGTATATATATGTGTGTGTATACACACACACACATTATTTTTCATGTTCTTTTCCATTGTGGTTTATCACAGGATATTAAATATAGTTCCCTATGCTATATGGTAGGACCTTGTCGTTTATCCATTCTGCATATACCGGTTTGTGTCTGCCAATCCCAAAGTCTCATTCCTACCCTCTCCCGCCCCTCTCCCTTTGGCAACTACCAGTCTGTTCTGTTTGCCTCTGATTTTGTTTCTGTTTCATAGACAGGTTCATTTGTTTCATATTTTAGATTCCACATATAAGTGATACTGTGTGGTATTTGTCCTTATCTTTCTGACCTTCTCTACTTTGTATGATAATCTCTAATTGCATCCATGTTGCTGCAGATAGCATTGCTTCTTTCTTTTTAACGGCTGAGTAGTACTCCATTGTATGTACATGTAACATGTCTTCTTTATCCACTCATCTGTTAATGCACATTTAGGTTATTTCCACGTCTTAGCTATTGTAAATAGTGCTGCTGTGAACATAAGGGTGCATGTATCTTCTTGAATTACAGTTTTGTCTGACTATAAGGGTATTGGTTTTTTAAATAAATAAAGATGGTAGAGGAATTTTAAGAAAAATCCCAATCTAGATTTCACAATATACCCTATTTTAATCTATTGTGAAGTTGACATTTCAATTCAGTGGGAAAAGGAAGATTCAGGCTCAGCTGACCATCCATCTGGAAGAGGATGGAGGTGTACACATCTCAGCATTTGTAGAAGTAGTTTCTAGAGATAATTGAAGACTTTAAAGCAAATAATTAAATATAAATATAAATCAATTACTAGATAGATGAATAAATTACTAATAGAAAGAAATCTAGGAGCCTATACATACAATGTAGGGTTTGTGGAGATTGTTCTCAAGGAAGACAAAAAACCAAAAACTACAGAAAATTTAAATAAGGTCAGTGGGAAATTATAAAGTTAAAAATGTATTTGCATCACAGGTGATTAAAATAAAGCTAACATCTTGAAAATACTGAGTTCCTATTAAGGGGCAACAGATAATAGAAAATAGATATGAAAGAATAATTTATCCAAAGTAGGTATAATGGCCATAAACATATGGACACTCAAAATTATCAGTAATCAGGAAATGCAAATTAAAGTAACAATGAATTTTCCCTTTATAACCATGTATTTAATAAAAGCATAATAGAAGGATAATACTATCACTCCCTTAAGACGTAAAGATGCAGAGGAAAAGGGACTGTCATACTTTGCAAATTAAATGTTAGTTGTAGTATGGCAATATCTTCTGAAAATAAAAGTTCACATACAGTTGGATGTATCAGTCTCATTCCTGAGAAGCTATTCCAAAGAAATAAAAACACAATATAATTTCATAAAAATATATGGACCATGATGTTTATTAGAGCATTGTTCGTACAATTAAAATTCTGAAACAAAGAGAATCCCCACAGAAGAGTGGCTGAATTGAGCTTCAAAAGAGACTTTAGAAAAATTTCATAAAATAGTATGCAACCACTAAAAAGGATAAATTTTAGCAGAGTCTATACACTTGGTTAGGATTTCTATGAAGTATTTTTGAGTGACAAAAATCTAGTTGTGGAGATGTATGGTATTCTATTTCTGTAAGTAATGCTAATACACAAGGAGAAAGTATGCATGTACATATATGTATGTGTATGTGTTTGTGAACATGGATGTATGTTTACAGGACTAGGTTGTTAACCAGGACACTTAGTGTGGTTTAGGAAGAAAGGAAGAAATAAATAAGGGTGGGGGAGGAACTAAACTATTTAAAAAGCTAGCATGATCCCCATTTATGTTCTCTTTGTGGAAAATAAAAAGTAAAAGAATGCCAGGCTCCAATAGTCAGACTTTCAGTCAGTTTTCCTAAGACCTGACTTTTCTACCTTCTTGTTCTTGTGGCTGCTGTTGTTCTGTCAGCAATTATGTTCCAGTTGGCCCACTGGGGAGAGTTCTTTTTCGTCTCTGCAGCCTAAGTAAACACAGGAGCTTCACATTTCTTTATCGTTCCATTTGTCAGGCTGTGTTCCAGCCACAGAGAAAGACAGAACATTGCACAGATGTTCTGTCATGCTTGACTTTTTAATGGACCTGCCAATTGTCACCCCAACTTCATGGTATTAAATATTTTAACTAAACTAGAAATCTATACAAGGGAACTTCTGGAGAGCTAAAATTCTCTTAATTCCTGGAGTTATAGCATAGTGGGAAGAGAAGCAGGAATTGGGCCTGTAAAAGGCTTTGCATGATAACTCCTGACACTGGAAATGCCAGCAAAGCCCTGAGACCAGCTCCTCAAGGCCAGCCCCTCGGGTAATAAAGAGCATCGGCAGGGGGTGTTACTGACATCTCCAGGGTGGTCCTGCCGTACAGTTACTCCCTCCCTGATTTTCTCCTTCCTGTTGGGTGGTTCTTTCTTCTCTGGGGCCAGAATTATCTCCCTGGTTTCCTTGACTTTTGTCTAATGATCTTTTTGAAGACCCACCATGTCTCCTTACTGATAGATCACATGGTTAGTTTAAACCTTTTGTTATATTAACTACCCTTTAAGGTACATGTACTTTTTAAGGACCCTTGATACAGATCTTGGAAGAGAAACTCAGGCTCTCAAAGCTAATGGATGGACGGATCCAGACCACACTGACTGGTGGAGGGGGTGGGGTGGGGGTGCGCCTTTCTGCTTATGGGAAGTGCTGCGTTGCTTTCCACGACAAATGCTCTCATAGCAGACTTGTACCTCACTCCCTCCTTGCCTGTTTGTAGCCTGAGTGTCCCGTGATGAACATCTTTTGTGTGTGTTAGAAAACAACTCATGGAATTACTTTGGTGCTCATACTAATGTGGAAAGGTGGAGGGTCAAGTCTGAATATTGGGGAATAAACCTTTCATAGTTTGTCCTCAAAAACAAACAAACAAACAAGCCAAATGTCCAAAAAACAAGCTTTAGGAATTTCAGGTTTCTCAGAAACTGCACTTGACATGCTGCTTAGAACTGTTGTGTTCCTGTAGAGATGGGCAATTATGGGGAAAGTATTTCTGGGAGCATGGCCACATTAAACACTAGCAACAAAAGACTCCTTGTGGGCTTTGCCACTTTGCATGACCAACCCCCCCCCACTTAATCTGAATTTCGGAGACGTTCAAATACCACCGAGAAGAATGGCTGCCTCAGTTTTAAATGTACATACAGCATGATGCTTTGAGCATCTGTTCTTTGAAAACTGCCGGATTTTGAGGCTGTGGTTATGGCGGGGACTCAGTGTTTGTGAGTTCTTTGTAACTCCCAAGATGTCCACTCTTGAGGACTCTACCTTAATTTGTGGGCTCTGATTTTTGAGGATCTGCAATCATACAAATGTCCCCCAGGAGTGGAAACGGTGATTCTCTATAGCTCCCCGTGCCCTGTTAGGCACTGCGTGACGTCTCAGCGCTTGGATGCTGGGGGAGGCACTGGATGGAGAGGAGCTGGTGGGATGATGCTTTTGGGGACCTGGAATCCCTTTCTGAGGGTTTTTTCCCATTCTTTCTTCTCCCCAATCCCTCTGTTCCCATTTGGAGCTGTGACTCTAATCTGAGGACCAAAACCAGCCTCCCGCACTGGGTGTGATCTCCCCCTGAGGCTCCACTTTGGGGCAGGAAAGTTGGGCACAGAACAGAATTCAGTGAGATGGGGGACGGGCTGCTGGTGGCCCGTGTGTCCTCCGGGAGAGGCCACTGGACGGGGGAGGGAGGCTCTGCAAGCCCACTGCCCCGAGGCCATCTTTCCCAGGCAGGCCCATCCGATGGGCATTGCCAGAGTTCGCCTCTGAACTTTCCTTTCTTGTGGTTCCAGGGCTGACCAGCTGTCCCTCTGGGCAGAACATTCCTCTGGTTTTATAGAACTAGCTTTCAGTCACTTTGAGCCTTTTGGTTGTTTTAAGGTGTCTGTACTGTTCTGCGTGGACCCCTGAGTGTGTTTCTCAATGGTGTTCCCCTCACGCGTGCCTAAGATTGGAAGGTTCCCCAGAATAGACCCGGCCCCTCCATCCCCCCGCACTCCCCCCGCCCGCACCGTCTCCCACAGCACTGGAAAGAATGCTTTTGACTTTCTTCACTCCTTGTTCTTCTTAATTCAGTCTCTTGACTGTGAGGTCCCAGTGAAGATGCGTTCATTTAGTGTGTTTCCCTACTCACAGGAAGGGCTTCCCTGATAGCTCAGTGGGTAAAGAATCCACCTGCAATGCAGGAGACCTGGTTCAATTCTTGGGTCAGGAAGATCTGGTAGAGAAGGGATAGGCTACCCACTCCGGTATTCTTGGGCTTCACTGGTGGCTCAGCTGGTAAAGAATCTGCCTGCAATGGGGGAGACCTGGGTTTGATCCCTGGGCTGAGAAGATCCCCTGGAGAAGGGAAAGGCAACCTCACTCCAGTATTCTGGCCTGGAGAATCCCATGGACAGTCCATGGGGTTGCAAAGAGTTGAACACGACTGAGTGAACTTCACTTTGACTTTCCTACTCACAGAATGACATGTGGAAGGGGATTTCCAGCGAGGGAGGCAAGTACAGAAACATGCTCTCTGTCTCACCCTTGTCCCTGCTTCTTAAACAAGTTGTCAATCCTTTGGCGATTTATAAAGGCTATAACTTACAGTTACAATTCACCCTTGGCTTTAAAATGTACCAGTCAGTAAGAAGATAGTGTTCCCACCTCCGCCTATCTTCCTCCAGGACTGGGCCCAGCAGTGGGCCCCCTAAAGTGGGTGGTGGGAACACAAGCAAGCGGGGGGTCATTATTACATCTCCTGTGATAATTTAAAAACTGAGAGACCGACAAAAATTTGATCTTTTTGTTATCACCATGAGCTGGCAGTTCTAAATAATTTTAGTGAGATATTTTATTTTTCTATGTTCTAACCAATCACCACGGTTACTGCTGAGTTTTAGTAAAATATATGTAAACTTTTATTAGCATATTAGATAGATATTTTATTTTTCTATGTTCTAACCAATCACCACGGTTACTGCTGAGTTTTAGTAAAATATATGTAAACTTTTATTAGCATATTTGATTATATATCCTTTAATAAGCCTTTTAATTTATAAGACATTTAATTCAGTGGACTCTCAGCTACAGTCAGCCCCTGACACAGGCAGACTTGGCTCCATGGGTTTGTTCTGATAGTAAGAAAATCAGAGCAAGACCAAGTGAGAATCTGGAATTGTTCTACCTTGCTTTGGGCATAATTCAGTTCCTGTTTCCAACCCTGTGATTGTTTGGACTGTAGATTTGACATAAACAATGAGTGATTGTTAAAAAAAAAAAAAAAGAACCAGAGCTTGAGTTAATTGAATTCTATCATTTCCTGTGATCTATTAGAACTTCTATTTTTGCTTAAAGTTTAAAACAGTGACCAAAATTTAAAACTGAATGACTTCATACCCACTTAGATGGATAAAGTCCAAAAGATGGACGGTCACAAGTTGACAAGGATGTGGAGAAACTGGAATTCTTGTGTGCAGCCACTTTGGAACATAGTTTGGTAGTTTCTTAAAATGTTAAACAAAGATATACCATGTGAGCATCAATTCTAGGTAGCTAGTGGAATCACACTAGCATCTCCCCTCCCCTATGGTCCAGCTCCTACGTATCTACCCATGAGAAATGAATCACTCTCTGTTATTTCTATCACATTCTATTTCTTAGAAGGAGTCACGGAATACAGATCACACTCAGGGAGAGGAGAATTAAGATCCAACTCTTGAAGGCAGGAGTCACATAATTTGTGGATGTATTTTTAAACCACCCTCTGAGCTAGGTATCGTTCTACACTTTTCAGGAGGGAGATATTTACTGTTGGCAAGTTGATGTTGTAAGGAAGAAATATTTATGCTTTCCTTTTGTCTTCTACTGATATAACATCATCTGTGTTAAGCACAGACCTATCCTTTCCTTCTCTTTATTCTTGCGCTCAATATGCCTTCCACAAGTCTTCATTGTTACTGTTTATTTTTTGCTGTCCTCAATACATTCTGAAAATCTCCATACATGCTGGGCTTCAGATTTCCTGACACCTCTGCTAGGTGTTATACCCATCTTTTCAATCTGTTCTCATTGTTTTGGTAATTTTCATGCCATTAGATATTATTATTACCAGGACCCTTGAGAATGCGGAGATCTTGATCATCTCTTATGGATGTTCCTTCCCAGCAGGCTCGGAAGGCTCTCTGTGCACAGGAACAAAAGCAGAAAGGAATCAAAAGACATCTTGATTAATAGCTGTGCAAATGTCTGAGAATTATAGTCAAGAGCAAGGGCTCCCACTTGCCTCTGAACCTAAACCTTAGGACTGAGCAGCCCCCTCACACCACAGGGCTCGTTGGGGATCCATCCATGTATCTGGTTGCACTTACTGGGCTGGCTGCACGCACAGAGGAGGGGGCACATAGGTCTGGTACCACTTGGCTATGCTGTGACCACATCCAAACAGGGTCACATGGCTCAGTGATCACACTCCCATCTCCCCTCCCCTGGCAGGTGCTGAGAGGGGCTGGACAGAGTGGCCTGGCTGGAGAAGGGGTGTATGTTGTTCCTACCTCACGTGCCCTTCGCTGTTTCCAAGCCTTAGTCTTAGTGGGTTTCCATTTCCTATTCCAGGGGATCTTCCCAACCCAGGGATCAAACCCGCATCTCTTGTGTCTCCTGCATTGGCAGGCAACTTCTTTACCACCCACGCCACCAGGAAGCCCTTGTGATGGAGGCTATTTTCAATTATACTCAAAATGTCACTCTTTAGAAGGTCTGCTCAGCCAATCCCTCTGGGTGTTCTCACAGCCAACAGAGCTTCCTGACTTGCACGCCTGGTCCCTGAGTTCATCATCCTGTCCTAGAGGGACCCTCCTCATTAAGGGGAGAAGCAGAGCAAAGCTCAGGTCGCAAGTGTCTCAGTCCTGGTTGGGTGATTTCAGGAAGGTCTCTTGTCCTTTCTGAACCTCAACTTACTCTTGTAAAAAAGAGAGATAGTGGTATCTATTTCTTGGGTTGTGGTGAGGTTGATGCCTACTATATTGTATATACATGTACTCATGTATGTGAGTATGTATGAAAACTCCTTGTAAACAGCAAGACCCTGATGATGCATGCAGCTGTCATTATTTTACCACTTTTTACTTAGTGGGAAGTTTATTCCATGTATGGTGATGATCTGAAGTAGGAAGACAAAGAGCCTATAGCATACAGGGCATCCGGAAGTTCCCCAGATGTTTATATTTCTAGGTTTGAAGTTCTGGTTGACTGTGGTTCCCTCTCACTAGGCATCAAAATTTCACTTGGAATTGTGTCCTGGGAATCACCGCTGAGGGAGAGTCTTTTCCCCGTTTGCATGGCTCACAGGATGTCCCCTTGGGTCTGTTTCCAGTCTCTGCATAGCATCTTGACCCTGGAATGTGGGAACATGAGGAGGTGTTTGTTTTACACTCCCTAATCCTTGAACAAAAATTACAAAGAGTTCTTCTGCCCTCTCAGACAAAGATTGTCCCCATCTTGTTCTTATTCAGTTTGGAGACGCGACAGATGTTGCTGTGTTTATGATTGGTCAAAATTCCTTCATTTCATGTAAAGGCATGCTAAATGCTTGCTTTGTGATTATCTGAACCCTGAACGGTGACTGTCTGAAAAGTAAACAAGGCAGTCAAACTACAATACTGAATCACTGCTTTAATGTTCTTTATGCTTCGTGCATACGCTGCTGGGTTTATACTGGAACACTGCAAACTGATAGAAAACTGAGAATACATCTGTTCTCCTTTGCCACTTTCAAGTGTTTTTTTTTTTTTAATAATTTTATTTATTTATTTTTTATTATGAGTCTTCACTGCACACAGTACGTGGGCTTCTCATTGTGGAGCACAGGCTCTAGGCACTCAGACTTCAGTAGTTGCAGCCCGTGGGTTCAGAAGTTGTGGCTGCCTTGTGGCATGTGGAATCTTCCCAGATCAAGGATCAGACTTGTGTCCCCTACACTGGCAGGCGGATTCTTAATCACTGGACCACCAGGGAAGTCCTCAAGTCTTATTTGAGTTGAACGTTCAGTTTCATGCAGTTCTAGGAGAGGAACCGTATTCTGGAGTATGTGTTTCTTGTGTGTGGGGTCCCAGAGGGTGGCTCCAGTAGATCACAGTGGTGGGCAGTCTCCTCCCCAGTAACTGCTCTCTGGAGAGCACATTTAATTTCAGACAACTGAATGACTTTATTTCTCCACAATAACTTGAACTGCCTATCTCTGTGGAAGTCAGCACACTCTACCTGTGGCTCAAATAGAATCAATAGCCAAGCCTGTTTCCTTTTATTTTTCTCTGTAGATGAGGGAACTGAAGAGAAACTGGAGGACCATGATAAAGCCAATGATACCCCCATATCTCCAGTGGTTTTATTTTTTGGTCCAGTGCTCCCCTTGTCTCCTTGTCTGGCATCAGAGCCTTTCTTTCCTGTTATAAGGATTTCAGACATTAGCAGGTGTGTGGGAGCTATTTATGGAATGGTCTTCCCTGGTGGCTTAGATGGCAAAGAATCCACCTGCAATGCAGGAGACCTGGGTTGGATCCCTGAGTTGGGAAGATCCCCTGGAGAAGGGAATGGCAATAAGGAGGAGCCTGAAATGATACTACCACATTAAAAAAAAAAAAAAAAGCCTAACCCTGAAAATCACCTGGTCTTGTTCTTAGATGGTTAAAGTGGGTGGACTTCCTAACGAACTCTTGTCCATTTGGAGTGTGTGAGAATCCAGCCCCCAGAAAGGCAGGGTCCCTTCTCCCTGGCTGGCACCTCTGGATATGGGTGCTTCCTTGGGTACAAATTTCCTGACAAAGCTGTGCATTACAGGATTGACACAAAGCGGATACTACACACCACTTTGGAAATTTCTTCAGAAGTGCTTGGAAACAAAGGAGTGGGGAGTGGGGCATCTCAGAGAAGAAAAGATGAGAGATGAGGTTTAGACAGCTTTGAAGTAGCGGAGGGAAGAGAGACAGGGGGAAGGCAGGGGCAGGTGGGAGGAGGCTCCATGGAAGAGCCCTCCTGAATTCAGGCAGAGCTCCCACCCCTGACTGTCCAGGGGCACAGCACCCAAGCCTCCCAGAGAAGCCGTGACCAGGTGGGGGAACAATCCTGCCTGCTTTAACCGTCTAAGAACACCAAGATCAGGTGACTTTCAGGGTTACTTTTTTTTTTAATGTGGTAGTATCATTTCAGGCTCTTCCTTAGTGCCATTCCCTTCTCCAGCGGATCTTCCCCACTGAGGGATCCAACCTGGGTCTCCTGTATTGAAGGTGGATTCTTTACCATCTGAACCACCAGGGAAGCCCATTCCAAAAATAGTTCCCATCTATCTGCTGGTACCTGAAATTCTTATAACAGGAAAGCCCCTGATGCCAGGCAAGGAGATAAAAGGCGTCATTATGCAAATCTCCAGTGGAGCAGCTCCATCTGAAACTCATTCACATGAAAATGTCCTCAACCAGTTTTTCAGCTGATGGGGTGACTGATAACCCACGGAGATGGCAGAGGCGTCTGCCACCATTGACGTGAGGACAGGCACAGGAGAGGGAAGGTGAGGAAGCCCTCACACAGCTCTGGCACCACTGTGCCCGCAGGAACGGCCTGTGGTTTCCCGAGATGGCTCAGGTTTAGAGTACATCCGTGAGTCCATGGTGTCTTGATCTTCTGGGTGTTAGGGTGGAGCCAAGCGGTCAGCGCGCAGATAAAGTGCTGGGTCCTCAGCTGGGTGAGTTCCTGTTTGTTGTCAGCGCTGGTTGTTCATCACATCCCAAACCTGGGGACCCGGGCGTGAGAGTGAGGCGACCTGGGGTCTCTCCACCCCTTCCCTGTGGGAGGCTGAGCAAGCAGCCCCAGCGGAAGGGGAGTGCCTCTGGGGTCAGGTTTGGGTCAATGAGCTGGAACCCGAGCCCCTTGTGGCTGAAGCTTTAAGTTGCATCTTACCTGGTCATTTCCCTGGTGTGTGTGTTGTTCCTAGCACAAGTGACACCTGGTCTCAGGTGTGCTGTGGGGATTTAGGAGAGCACTTGGGCCAACTCCAGAAGGAGGCCTCAAGTGGGGAGAACTGGGTCTTCTTCAGGAGCGTTCCTCCCGGACTCTCATGCCAGTGTGGGGCCCAGCAGTGCACTGACAGGTCACGGTCAAGGTCAGCAGGGGTGGGTGTGAGGACAGCCAAGCCTGTGAGCTCACAGGCAGGGGGCGCTCCTCTCGAGAACACCCCTAAGTATCTGGGGGACCTTGGAGACGGGCTCAGATCTGGAACTCAGAATGAGGAGGACTTGATCGTCTAGAGGACTGAGAATTCCCGGCTGGGACAGGCAGGAGTCCAGCACTTCTGCGATGCTTGTGGGAGGCCTGCCTTCCTTCCGGGGGTGTGGGAGAAGGGGCCCACACCGAGCAAGCCTAGCTTTCAGAGGCACCGTTTCCTCCCGCCACTGTGTTCTTTTCCTTTACAAGGAAGAGGTCTTGGCAAACTGATGAACTGATCATTCCCACCGCTGTAATTTTAGCAGCTCCGGTGGAGCCAGAGGGAAGATAATCAAACAGCGCGTCCTTTTGAGTAGTTCTTTACTCCAGGCCCTTGGTAAGTGTTTCCCTGACTATCTAATCTGTCTCCTTCCTCTAATTTTATTTTCCTCTGTGGAGCTCCCCTGGTCAATTATTTATCTTGTTTCTTGGCTATTTTCTCCTCTAAACCATAAGTTCTGTGAGGACAGGGTTTTTTTTTGTTTGTTTGTTTGTTTTTGGTTTGTTTTGTTCACTGATTTTATTCACTGTTTTATTTACTGAATGCCTAGAACAGTGTCTGGCACATCTTGAGTTCTCCACGCATACTTGCTGAATGAATGAACTAATCAAACTGTCCTATTTTCTGCAAGCAGATGTTCAGCATTTGCTAATTTCAGAAACAGCCACATTTAACTTCTTGGAAGACCAGCTCATGCGCCATTCTCAGTGCTATGGGAGAGCTGAAGTAGCCAAATGCAAAATGTGAGTTATTTCACTAGCTTTGGAATACTCCACACTAGGTTATGACTTCCAGAATGGCTTCTGTCATCTTTATGCCCAGTTTTCAGATGCCCAGTTCATTTTAAATACTTACAGAATGGTGTAGCATAAAGTGTCCTAAGAGATGGAGTTTCAGAGCCAAGACATGGTCCATGTCCCTAAGAGCTCACAGTCTAGTGGGAGAGTTAGATTTATTGCCAAATGATGTGGTTCATGCAATAAGAGTACTGTTAAGGAAGCAGGTAGATTTCAGATGGGTGGTCAGCAAAGCCCATGGAACAAATGATGCCCAAATAGGGTTCTGAGAAATTGATAGGCTATCACATGACCAAGATGGGGAGAAGGTCCATGCCAAGTCACAGAGATGTGGAAGAGTGGCTTGGTATCACTGGACCATTCTGTGCTTGTCAGGAGAGGCAGGGACAACAGAACTGAAGTGAACATGGTGTTACCTCTAGCTGTGGGTCCTGGTCACTCTCTTAATGTTTCAGACGCGTCCTGCTGGTGGCTGGGCACCGCCACCTGGGCAGTTCAGAGTCATTGCAAGCGCTGGGTGAACAGACTTACTCCACTTGGCCAGGGTCTGTTTTATCCCTTCACGTTAACTTTCTGAGAAGAAATCAGATGACTGATTTTGTGTGTGTGTGTGTGTGTGGCCAGATATCAAAAGACAGAAGTAGAACAGTTTCACACCAAAGAATTTCATGAGGTAGACTCAGAATGAAGTTTGAATTCATATGCTCTAGGGTCCCTGAAAGACACTGGTCGTGTGTGGCTGCTAGAAGGATGACAATGTTCTTCTTTCACAAAGAGGAGGGAAAGGGACAGGACAGTGGGAATTCCTCCTTTTGCCTATGAAAGCAAAACTTGCAAGTAATGGGAAAAAACATGAAGGAGAGGAGCAGAGGGCAGAGTTTGGATCATTTCTATGGGGGCATACAGTCTTTTGGGGCTGCTGTGACTTTTTTAGCCTTAGTGGAGACTGAGAGCTCCTGCTTGCTTAATTAGAGGCTACCTTTGTCATCTTTTAGAAGTAAAGCTTAGAACAAGTACTGATCCCTCAGTGTCTGCAGGAGATTGGTTCCAGGACCCCCTTCAAGTACCAAAACCCAGGGATTGCTCAAGTTGTTTATATAAAGAGGTATTATTGTTCGTTGTTCACTCAATCATGTCCAACTCTTTGTGACCCCCATGGAGTGCAGCACACCAGGCCTCCCAGTCCTTCACTATCTCCCAGAGTTTTAGCTCAAACTCATGTCCGTTGAGTCAATGATGCCATCCAACCATCTCATCCTCTGTCATCCCCTTGTCCTCCCGCCTTCAATCTTTCCCAGCATTGGGGCTTTTCCAGTCAGTCGGCTCTTTGCATCAGGTGGCCAAATTATTCGAGCTTCAGCTTCAGCACCAGTCCTTCCAATGAATATTCAGTGTTGTAGTATTTGCATATAACCTACAAACATCCTCCCATATACTTTAAATCATCTCTAGATTATTTATAATACTTAGCACAATGCAAATGATATGTAAATAGTTGTAAATACAATGGAAATGCTATGTAAATAGTTGCCAGTGCACAGCAAATTCAAGTTTCATTTGGAACTTTCCGAAATTGTTTTTCGTTTTTTGGAGTATTTTTGATTCGTGGTTGGTTGAATCCTTGGACGCAGAACCCGCAGATGTGGAGGGCTGACTGTACTGTACAAGGATGCAAAGCCAGAGGCTCAGACTCAGGTTTGGCTACTCTTCATGGTCCAGTGGTGCTGCCATAAGTTGCATCATCAAGTCTCAATTTCTTGTGCACTCAGAAAAACGGGAATATAGCTAGAGCTCACAGAATCCTTCATAAAATACTATAAAGGTGTTCTTATAACTCCAGATTTCAGAACAGTGAAATGTAAAAGAAATCCCTACCCATCACCATAATGGTTTAGATACAGGTTAAGACACCCATAACTGCTAGTGAAGGTCTGTAGATAACAATCTATACTTTTATATAAATCTTTATATTCGGGAGAGATTTGACTATAGTACAGAGGTGTCAAACTCATGGTGAGCTTTTTTCTTTTCTTTTTTTTAATGGCATGCAATTTTATAGAGAAATCTTCCTCAGGAAGCAGGTTTTCCATTTATATGATGAAGCATGAAACTCAACATGTATTATAGAGAAAAGAGAGGTATATTTAATGTATATAAATTTATTTGCCTTGGCAATGAGTTATTTACAATTGGTGATTGATACCAACAATTGAGGTAAAGATATACATGAGGTATAAATATATTATTTAGAGGCAGTATATTTTATTTCCATTGGCAAGATAACAATGCATAAAATACTGCGGTATTTGACAACAAGCTTGATGCATCTTTCTCCTCTTTTTTTTGTTTTTTTTTAAAGATGCACTGTGTTGTAGGCAGCAGGGGTGTACTTAGTATGTGCATAAAAAATAAAAAGGTAATTTGAAGAAAAAGGGAGTCAGAAATCAAATCACGTTGTTTTTATTCTAAGTGTCCTCTAGATCTCGGCTTCTCGGGCTGTGGTCTTTGCCCTGAAGCTGGTTCAGAATCCAGAATCTCAGGCCTGCCTGAGACTGCCCGAATCAGAGGCTCATTGGAACAAGATCTCCAGGTGATCCGTGTGCTGCTAAGGCTGGAAAAGCCGTGCTCTCGGTGACCTGACACTGTTCATCCTTTGTGCCCGTCACACCTCCTGAAAACACGCGAGCCCATCTCTGGAGTGGGACCAGCATTAAGCTAAATTAAAATTCACTAACAATCCTGTCTGTAATCTGGCATGTGTGGTTAAATTTAGGATGTGGATTTGTTTTGCTCACAGAGCAGTGCGCAAATGGAAAACTGTGGGTTTGCCGCCACCTTCTTCGGTAGGCAAGGAAACAAGAAAAATTCCTCGATTACAATTCAGACAGTATGATTTTACTTGTACCATCCAGAACTCATTTATAGCATTTTTATTCTCTCAATAAAAGAATTGCACATTGCTGATAAAAGAAAACATTACATAAACATACAATATAAAAAGAAAACACTGTTTTTTTCCCCTCCAACACCAATTGCTAAATTATGATACCAATCTCTCCCTGAAATCAAACACAATAAATTATCTTCCTCTCTAGAGTTGCTGAATTACAATTTAAAAAACCCAACTTAAAATCCATCAGCAATTGGTTAAGGATAGTCAATTTGCTTAGTCCATACAATAATAAATAAGGTTCAGTCAAATGCATAGCTAGCTTGACTGACTAATGAAGAAACATGGACTTAACAAACCTGTTTATATTTTCTAAAGCTAATTGAAGAACACAGTTTTGGTCTTAATGTTAGTTTAAAACCCTGTCTTTCATATTGCAGAACTTTAACGAGTAATATCTTAAGAGCATCATACGTAGCAATGTTAGAACTCCCTGAAGCTGTAATGGTCCAGGACTCTTCAGTGACCAGCATCTCCCTTTATCTGGTGTCCAGAGTTAAATTCAGTGCAAGACGTTGGTAAGAAAATGTCAATTAACTGTGACCATTAAATAGGCCACTGGTCAAATAGAATGACATTTAAGAACATTATGCAATGTATCTATGTAACCTCAACAAAACACAGAGGCTCCCTTTGGCTGTGAATATGCCAAGGCTATTATATTCAGCTCTAATCAGCAGGGAAATACAGGTTCTGTTTCAGTCACTGGAGCTGACTCCAGTGGTCCATGGGCGTCTGGCATTTCACTGAAACTGTATCTGCCGGCCCCATGGCAACTGGTAAGATAGTCTTAAATCTGGTAACGACTACTCACCCACTTCTCTGCTTTAAAGAGGACTATTATTTTCCTTGCTTTATCCAACACCCCACTTTCAGGTTTTGAATGATACAAACTGACAACATGTGAGAACCATTTAATGTGTTTTCCTTTGGTTGGCTAATCTTTGGTAAAACATCAGGGCGGACAACTTGTTTTCACACTTTGGTGTTAGCAGCAGATTCTGCTCAGCTTACAGGGCAGTGGGGACACAGGGCCCAGAGAGACTTGGAAAAAACCATGTGGGGAAGGGACTCACCTGATCAGATGCATTCCTTTTCAAAATACGCAATTATATATAAAGTTGATATTTTACATATATACAGTAAAGATAGAGATATACACACATATGTACATATGCTATACATACATTTATTTACAGTTAATGATAATGCTTCTTAGAAGCCTTTAAATAGCAAAATTAGCAAATGCACAAGGAATAATCCATTTAATCTTAAGTAACATAGATAAATGTTCTGATTTTTAAAAATATTATATTAGTAGGGATGTAGCCATCTCCAGGAAGGCTTGGAAAAGTTCTCAGAAATTCTTGCATCTTCGACATTCCGACTTTTCAGTGCTTCTGCTTTTGAGCATTAACTTTGTCAATCAGTTTCTCTGTCTCTCTCTTGCTTTCTCACGCTCACATTCTCTCCCACAAGTGTTTGCTTCTGCTTCTTCTTCCCTGAGTTTGATGTCACACTTGGGAAAACTCAGATTTTAGTTTCTGGACCCTCAGCAATGAGGGGCTGAAAAGAGTTTCTAATCCTGGCAACTTCCGCCGCACACAGGTGTCCAAAGCCTTTATTGTACCATTCTGGGGAGTGACCTCTGTGGGGACAAAAATGGAGAGGGAAGTGGGAAAGCCTCTTCCACATCATGACAGTTTGTCACAGTCGACATGGCTGCGCCTGTGCCCTGCCTGTCAGTCCGCCTGCCTTCCCCGAGGGGCTGCTGCTCCGAGGATCTGAGAACCTCATTCTGTCAATGGGGGCCCGTGAAAATGCCTTCCTGGCCAAGGATTCAGTCTGTCTTTGCAGGATTCACTGGGTGCTTTCAAATGATAGCATCCTCTCAGGGACGAGTCTGACTTAATTCAAGAATTTATGGAGAAAACCCAGTTTATATCCACCCAGAACAAGAACTCAGTTTAGCATCATGAATGCGTTGAAAAAGGTTGGATTTCAATTAGTTCTTTCTCATACGAGGGCAACTGGAGGGAGCAGAAAAGAGACAGGCTGGAAAGAAACATAAGAGGACTCGTATTTACTGAGCATCTACTATGTGCCAGGCTCCAGTGCTGGCGTTTGCCCCGTGAGAGAGGCACAGGAGTACACGTGGGACAAAATGGAAAATAAAGACGAGCATGGGACCTTCTCCTGAAAGTCAGAATTTTAGCAAGGCTGGAAAGAGAAGTGAGGGGAATGATTTGTAATAATCGAGACAACGTGTTAGTGGTCAGGAGGAGAAAAGGACAGAGCAGTAAGGGATCAGATGGGAAAGAGAGCCCTGTGCCTGCCAACTCCAGGAGCCCACACTCACCTCAGGTCCACCCTGCAGATGTGGGTCAGCCGCGACTTGCCCGAACCACACGGCTCTATCAAGTACTGAGAGTCCATCACCACAGCCCGCACGCCGCCCATGAGCTGGGCTTCCTCATGTTCCACAGAGAGGGACACTAGGGTACACATTCCTTTGGGCAAATCAGTCTTCCAGGTTCTGCAGCAAAACAAACCCACACGTGGGAATTATGGCTGAGAGAGAAAGAAAACCCTGAGCACGGTGCTGAGGCTTACGCTGACATTTTCTTGCTCAAATTCCAAGCCCAGTTACTTGGATTCAGTTAATGGTTCTCACAAGTGTGTGTAAAGTTTACACAGTGCGGTGCAAAGCAGGGGTCTCATCCCTCTGATCCAGAGGTCAGAAACGACTTTGCAGTTTTTAGAGATTCTTTCCAAATCCCAAACGGAGGCTGCAGAGATTCCTGCACATTCCTGAAGGGCTCACTGGTCCCACCATTTGGGAATCGGGACTTGCTCATTCAGTTCTCTCACCAAACATCTACTGGATGTGCCAAGCTATGAGAAGCCACTGAAGACACAAAGATCTAATCAGGAGGAGAGACAGACCTCCAGAGAGAACTCTAAAACTCTCTGACAAGCACAGTGAGAGGCTGTGCAAGGAGAGCTCTGAGGTCATGCACACGGGAAGGCTTCCTGGAGGAGGTGATGCTCCACTCAAGTCTGAACGGATACATGAGCTGATGATGCTCAGTCAGAAGAAAACTAGACACATGTGGACTGCTAACTGCCTTCAAATGCTTGAGAGGCTCCTGAGTGGGAGAAGAAATAAATACAGTTGATTTGACTCCAGAAAGCAGAGATAATGAAGGCATGTTGCAATCCAGTGCAGAAAATAACTGTCTCACAATGTGCACTCTTCAAAAATGGAATGGACTGTATAAGGAGTAGTGAGCTCACTGTTACTGGAGCTATTCAAACATAGAAGGGGCTACCATTTGGGAAAAGGTTGTAGATGGAAGTCAGGAACCATGAGAGCATCTCTGTAGCAACCATTTCTACCACAAGATATAGGTTTGATTATTATAATCTCAGTTATTATGTCACAAATCCTATCCCCTTGCTTAGTTATCTCATCTATAACTTCATCCTCTTCTACCACACAAGAAACATATTACCAAGAAACTTGGGAATAAGCAAGCCCAACACAAATTTCCTAGCAACTTCTCCATGGGTATGACCATTCTCTTTTCATGCATGATGCTGTGATTAAGAACAAAGACTGAAAGTTGCATAGATTTGTGGGGATAAAATGGAAAAAAGGCTTCAGTGACTATCACTGGAACCTCCTGAGGAACTAGAGAAAGGGATGACATAGACATGAACATGGTAATCCTGAAAGGAGACCACCCATGGCACTTTCTACCTCTCGTATCATAACCACAAGGAATTCCTGCTGCAAGCAACATGTCTGGTTCATTATTCATCTTCTTGGGTGCTGAGTTCTCCTCCCTCAGCCTCATGGTCCACCCACCTTCTCCTTTAAGTCTTGGATCAAATATCAAGACAGTGAGACTCTACTCTGACCACTATATTTGAAATTCTACTCCTTTCTATCCCTCTATCTTATGTTATCCCCCTAACCCTAAGATAAGTAACCCCTTCATGGATCACAGCTTTGTGAGAGCTAGGTGATAAAGAAGGCTGAGCACCAAAGAATTGATGCTTTTGAACTGGGGTTCTGGAAAAGACTCTTCAGAGTCCCTTGGACTACAAGGAGATCAAATCAGTCAATCCTGAAGGAACTCAACCCTGAATATTCATTGGAAGAATTGATGCTGAAACTGAAGCTCCAATACTGTGGCCATCTAATGTCAACAGCAACTCAACAGAAAAGACCCTGATGCTGAGAAAGATTGAGGGTGGGAGAAGGGGGCGGCAGAGGATGAGATGATTAGATAGCACCACCGACTCAATGGACATGAATCTGAGCAAACTCCGCGAGACAGTGAAGGACAGGAGAGCCTAGTAAGCTGCAGTCCATGGGGTCACAGAGTTGGAAATGACTCAGCGACTGAACAACAACAGAAAAGATAAGAAATCCTAGTCCCCTTGCTTATTCTTTATTGATTCCGCCTAATAAAATATAAATCTCAAGATAGCAGGACTGTGGTCTGTTCACAGCAGTATCTTGAGTCTCCAACAGTGCCTGGCACAAGGCTGGGATGGAATGAGACTCTAGAAATGGCAGGCGGGTGGCACTGCAGGAGGAGTGGAAGAAGGGCTGTTCCATTAATGGACTCTGGCCCTCAGCCTCCTCTAAGGGGAGTGGAGAGTGGGCCATGGCGGGGCTCCAACCCACCAGTTCCCAGGGCTGCCATCCTGGAACTATTTGACTTCTTGCTTGCAGCAGTGAAAGTGTAAAATTTAAGTTCCATTGAGATGAGTAATGTCCCAATAACTGTGTTAATAAGCCATGCTTACAGTTGCCCACATTCTCCACTAGGATCCCATCGTGGCTAAGATGAACACGTACACTTGGGGGAAAAAAAATGACCCTTGAAATTCAAAGGCAGAAATAGCCCATGTGAAAAGTAATCTTTAGTTTGCTATCAAGACTAGTTTAATAAAGAAACTATTTTAAATATACATTTGGGGATTTCACTAGTGATTTTTTTTAATACCACTAATATATGAGAAAAGATGGTATTCACCATCAGTTATCAGTAAAAAAAAGAATTTACTTAATTATATTTTTTTTGGGGTTGTCAGTATCCTCCATCCCCATTCTTTCTGATTCAGTACAGACTCACCAGCCAACACACACAGCTCCACTGTTCCACTGCCTACTGTTAGTTGAGCATCCCACTCTAAACCCTGAGAACTGGGGTCTGGAACTCAACTCACAAATCTATTAGAAGCAATATTTCAGCGGATGAGCTCAGAGTCTCAAGCCTTGTCAGGCCCTGAAATCTTTCTGGACATTCGAATGTCTTAGCATAGTTGGACCTTCAGGGCTGGGCCAAGGTTTCCATGCATGGGGATAACTTATGAACACGTGAGGGCTTCCCTGGTGGCTCAGAGAGGAAAGAATTTGCCTGCAATCCAGGAGACCTGGATTAGATCCCTAGGTGTGGAAGATCCCCTGGAGGAGATCAAGGCAACCCACTCCAGTATTCTTGCCTGGAGAATTCCATGGACAGAGGAGCCTGGCGGGCTACAGTCTATGGGGTTGCAAAGAATTGCACACGACTGAGCGACTGAGCACAGTCTGAACGTGTGAAGTTATACAGATGAATTCTGAAGTTACACACACTCCAGATGGAGAGCCACACCACCGAAGACTTGTGGAGAAAGTCTCCCAGGCGGAGAAAAACAAAATCAAGAGAAAAGTCAGTGAGATTCAATTTGCATAATTTGGCAGAAAGTACAGCTGGACAAACAGCAGCTCTTCTTGGGACTCCGTTCTGAGGAAAGGAACGATATTTATGGCCTAATAAACCGTGCGCTCCATAATGAAAGGAGCCATAAGAGAGCGTGGCAGAACTGTAAATTGGGTGAAAGAAGCAGGAGGTCGGGCATGAACACAGCAGTCAGTTTTCACCGAGGGAAATGAACTGAGGGCCGGCGCTAGTATTCCCAGCGGAGGCTGAACTTAGGTGGGAGAACGCAGCGAAATGCTTCCCTCTGCAGCTCTCATCCTGCTTTTGGAGCAGAGGGTCAGGCTCACCTGAGAACCAAGAAGTCCCTGGAGGGGTGGGGCGCCATGCTGTTCAGCACGTACTGATAGACTTCCGTCTGTTTGTCCAGCGTTTCCACCACCTTCCACTGCACGAAGTCCTCGTCCCACAGGTGGCGCTCCCTCAGCACGCGGTTCAGAACCACCGAGGGGGGCGCCTCCACCTCCGCGGAAGCCTTCCACAGCCTGAGCGGGGGCCCGTCTCCCACCTGGGGAAAGACACCCGCAGCGGCTGAGACGTTGCTGGTTCCAGCAGAACCTACCAGGCTTCACTGGGTGTTCAAAGAGCCTCCTCGATTATGGAGCTTGAAAGTGATTCTGTACACCTCAGGCTTAAAATGTTCACCCTTAAGCTTAAGAGAAGAGTGGTAATAAAAACGATAACCAGCAGCACACAGTGCTCCCTGTGGGCTAAGCATTGTTCTGATTTTTAGTTTTTTATTTCCCATTTTTTAAAATTAATTTTTATTGGAGTATAGTTGCTTTCTAGTGTTGCCTTAGTGTTTGCAATGTGAATCAGCTATGCGTATACATATATCTCCTCTTTCTGGATTTCCTTCCTATTTAGGTCACCACAGAGCACTGAGTTCCCCGTGCTACAGGGTTATCTCATTAGTTATCTATTTTATCCGTAGTATCCATAGTGTATATATGTTCTCTGGTGGTGGTCCTGTTATTATGTCTGTTATGCAAATGAGAACGTGGAGGCACAGACAGGTGTGTGACTCGCCCAGCGTCACACAGCTTGGGGGCAGAGCCAGGCTGGGTCCAGAAGGGTGGCTCCACAGTCTGCCATCTGATTACACAGTCAGACTCTGGTGCAGAGCCTTGCCCAGTTCCCGTGTGTGACACGCCCTGGAGACAGAGGGGCCACTTTTGGAGGCTGTTCGCTGCGGCTCCTCAGGAGTAACTTCCCAAGACCTGAGTTACCTTTCTGAAAGCCAGCTCTGTGTTGTCTGTGCTGGGACATGTGACCCATCCTCTGAACTTCTCCTTGGCTTCCTTCTGGAGGCCCTGCACGAGGTGTTCCAGGTACGTGTGGAAAGTGGCCCCGCTGTCCTCCAGCTGGGCCCCCAGCTCTTCCAGAGTTGGCGGGTGGATCTCAGCCTCCACATACGAATTATGAGACTGGGCCACCATCTCGAGCGGGACCTGAATCAACGGGTACACAGAAGAGCAACACAGAAATGCTGAGACTAATAGAGAAAGTGAAGGAGCGTCACCGAAAACCACAGTACTGGTGACAGGCCGGGTGCCACAGGGCAAGAGATGTTTGTCTGAGATCAGTGACAGCGGTCGGGAGAAAGGGCTTCTGAAAGTCAGGAAACCCAGATATGTTTGAGGCTATATTTATTATTCAGAACATCGCCACGACTTCCCATTCATCCTTTCCATTTTTCTTTGATTTTACTTGTCATACATTTTTATTCAGTTTGGCAAAACTTGGACTCAGGAAACTTAAAAAGTGCACAGACTTAAGGGGAACATGAAACATGACTCAGAAAACAGCTTTACCTTTTTAGCACACTTTTTCCTTTTGTAAATGCCAGTTTTGCCACAAAAAGGATGCCAGAAGTCTAGTTCACTCACTCCTTTGGCATGTCTGTGGCTGTATTCATAAGCTGTCACTGATTCAAAGTTAACAGCAATTGTTCAGTATCCCACACACATACATTGAATCTAATCAAGTCCTGAGGTCACATCAAATATACTATAGTTGGCTGGCCTAGGACCTGGCATGGGAACTTGATGCAACCGTTTTTATAAACACTATCATCATGGTAAACCCAAGTGTCTTTAACTGTCAAAGCCTCAACTTCGAGGTTGTCTCCTCATATTTCTGGGAGGCACTATTCAGTGTACCATTGTCAAAAAAAAAAGAAAAAAAAAACCCCAGAAATAAGCCATAAATTCAGTAACCATTCCAAGTGTCTTATCGAGTTCCAAGAGCTATAAGGAAGGCGGTTGGAGCCTTTCACTCACCTCAAAAAGTCTGTCACATTCCATGATCATGTGGGCCAGGCCCTGAGCCGCGGCCAGATTCTCACTGAGGTCCTTTTGATCTGGCTTCCCGGCGGCATATTTTTTCTGGATGACTCTGTAATTGAAGGGGACAATCCTCAGCGGATCCCAAACCCGAGAGCATTTCACAGGACCCAGTTCACCCCTCTGCTATCTCTTCATGCCCGGATGCCACCCAGATTCCAGACTTTCTCATTTCCAAACAAAAACAGTGACCACACATCTTAGATATCCCGAGACAGGTTAAGAGTCTGACAAATGAAAAACCTTGGAAAAACACAAGGGCAGGAATAACTGTTGGGGGAGAAATTAATCCATTTTTCCCCAAGTTTGAAACTACTTCACCGCAAGCTGCTGTGCTTGGGCCTGAAATCCAGTCTTTTCAAATTGAAGATTTTGTAAAATACCACCTTGTGTAGTTTTTCCTTCCTTCTCACACACAAACACACAAAACATAACAGAATTCCAGGTTTTCCGGACCACAGAGGACACTCTTCAATGCTACCTGGGTAATTCTCTGACTCTGAGCCACAAGAATCAGGTTCCTCCAAACATTTTCTGATTATAAACGAAGTGCTAACAGATCCCCAGGTTGAAGTGCAGTGCATGTAGTTTTTTTTTAAGTAGCCCTGGGGAATATCTGGTTTAGGATTAGCATTCCTATTGAGAAAAACCCACCTGGGGGAGCTTTCTTTCTTCAGTAAATTCAGGTGGAAGAGGGAGGGGGCCAGACACACGGCCAAGTTCATGGCCGTCATCTGATTCTCTTCCACCGCATGGACCACATCGTTGAGGAAGCACAGCAGCGTCTGCAACACCTCCCGGCTCTCATCGGCCAGCAGCAGGATGGCTGCCTGCACTGCCTGCAGCCTCTGCTCCTTGGGGACATCTGTGAAAAAGTGGGTGCCAGGCTGTCAGAGGGCCAGCCGCAGAAAGAGCCGGCGGGGGTGGGGGAGAGTGTGCTACCTTCCTGCAAACATGCTTGGGGTCCTCGTCGTCATCAAGAGTGACCGTGAGGACAGCTGGGGGCACAGAGAAGTCATTGCTTTGGACCCAGCATCGGAACCCTCAGTCTCACTCCAGAACTCACGGTCTTAACGAGGAGGCTGGACTCGCAAGGAGCACCCTGTGCGGGCTTTTCATACGCACCTGTCTGCCACCTCAGCTGTTTCAAACCCCTTGCCCATTTCCCTCCCTCCCCAGCTTGTGATGTATCTCTCAGGATGCCCAGGGCTTGTGGGAAGGGGAACCAGGTCCCCCCTCCTCTCAAGCTGTTCTTCTGGGTGGTCCCTGTGGTGACGACAGTGGTGGTGGTAGTGGTGGGGGAGGGGGGCCCTGGTCATGCAGGCTTGAAAGAGAATTGGCTTGAACAGTAGGAGGTAACTAAGAGGGAAAATCCTAGAAAAATGGGTGCTCCGTGCTGCATTTTGCTGCCCCCTGGCTGTGTCTGTTAGTGATCTTTTAGGACTGCTGCTGCTGCTAAGTCGCTTCAGTCGTGTCCAACTCTGTGCAACCCCATAGATGGCAGCCCACCAGGCTACCCCGGCCCTGGGATTCTCCAGGCAAGAACACTGGAGTGGGTTGCCATTTCCTTCTCCAATGCATGAAAGTGAAAAGTGAAAGTGAAGTTGCTCAGTTGTGTCCGACTCTTAGCGACCCCATGGACTGCAGCCTACCAGGCTCCTCCGTCCATGGGATTTTCCAGGCAAGAGTACTGGGGTGGGTTGCCATTGCCTTCTCCACTTTTAGGACTGACTCACTGCCTTATTCCCCTCACTGTGAAAGATACTATCAGGAACTCACTTGAGTTAAGAAGTGTGAAGTGTTAATAGCTTAGTCGTGTCCTACTCTTCCTGAGCCCACCAGGCTCCTCTGTCCTTGGATTTCCCAGGCAAGAATACTGGGAATGGGTTGCCATATCCTCCTCCAAGGGATCTTCCCCACCCAGGGATCGAACCCACGTGTCCTGCATTAGTAGGCAGATTCTTTACCGTCTGAGCCACCTGGCAGGAGTGGCCTCTTCCCCACAGTCACTGGAAAACTCTTGACTCCAGAGTCTATCCCTGGAACGTTGTTATTTCTAGTCTGGCTACTAGAAATCACTGCACGTCACTCAGAGCCTCAATCAATGTGCTGGCTACCTGACCCTCCATTCTTGTCCCGGCCGGTAGCTCCTGTTCACCACTTCCGGATTCACGGGTCAAATAAGCAGTTCTGATGGACACTGGCCCTGCAGCACAAGCTTGGCTGCCTGGGAAATACTTGCTCTCTCTTTCCTCTCTAAGAAAGGCCATGTTCTGTTCAGGTTTGGGCTGTATTGTGCTCAGGGAGGTTGGGCCCTTCCCTCCAACCCACACTGGCCTAAACCAAAAATGGTAACCCCGTTCTTCTCTCCAGTGATTGATCTAGGTATACATTTAGAAAAATGTATACTTTCTGGCTTGTGGGACCGAGATAACTGCTAGGTAGGCGTTTCTGTAAATTTATCTCCCTGACAGAAAGAGACACATGCCTGAGGAGATCCCGTCTGCTGGCCTCTTGCCTTTGGGTGTGATTTTGGGAAGACATGATAATGCTAAGTTGTGGCAAGTCCTATTGTGACCTTAAGGGGATAACCAAGAGAGGCGCACTTCAGCCATGGTGTCCCTGAATTAACCAACTCTGGAATTATTCAACTCCAGATTTTCTGTTTTGTGCGATTATATAATGTCTTTATTGTTTAAACAACGGTTTGTTGGATTTTGGGCCTGTGTTTATAGCTCAGAGCATCGTAACTGGTCATCTTCCTTAACAACACCCAAAGGTTCTCCAGTGATTAATGAATCAAATATAAGCCCTCTGCTCTGATGTTCAGTGCCCTTCCTGGGTACGGGCCTCAGTCTAATTTTTGGAGTCATTTGATGCTTCACTGGACAGTTGCCCTTCTGCAAGCCAGATGGAAATCCTATAATCGCCTGACACATGTGCTGTTTGCTTCACTCAGCATGTGTTCCTTGTGTATCTCAACCTTTAGCTGTCACCTCTCCATCAAGTCCTTATTCCTCATCTCAACCCCCTTGGGTGCTCCTTGCGACTTATCATGGAATGTCTCCAGTCTTGCTGTATTGCAGTTATCTATGTACGTCTTATCTCCCTAAGTTGTAAGACGCTTAAGAGCAGAGTTAAGTCTTACTCATCCATGTTCTCTGCAGTGCTCAGCACAGTGCCCTGAACATAAGCTGAAGTCAGTAAATGTTTGCTCAGTGAAAACAAACCCTGCTTTGATCTTTTTTTTTTTGCTTGTGAGTCTCAAAAAGAGCTGAAAGCATTTATCTCTTGGAAATAATCTGGCTTAATGTCAACCATAACCCAAGAACTGATTTCATGTAAAGGCTCATATATGCTACTTCCAAACCACAAGGGAGGTTTTACTGAAAAAATGCAGCTCAACCTCTTATGGCAGAAACATGAATTCCCTGTATTTAGGCTTCAGCAACCTGTATCACTAACTTGACCTATTCATTTAGACAAGATAATATTTATTTAGTGGGTCACTACTTTATCCTGTTTTAACAAGTGGTACTTGTTATAATCCTTTTTGTTTGCAATATTGCAAACTCCTAAAATATATTTAGTACAGAATTCTCAATAAGCAGGAATCTTCTTCGAGTTGGATCAATTTCATGACAAGGTCCATTTCATGCATATGTTGCTAAAAACTCAAAAATCCACAGGCTGAGTGTTTTTTTCCTGAAGAATTGAGACTTGGACCATTAAATACTTATAGCTGACCCTTGAACAACATGGTTTGACCTGCACAGGTTCACTTAACAGGCGAGTGCTTTTTCCTGATAAATACACAGTCAGCTCTTCCTATACTTGGGTCTTGAATTTGCAGATTCAATGAACTGTGAATCCTGTACTGTGTTTATGACCTGAAGTTGTCTGAATCCTCGGATGCCCAATTGAGGATACGGAAGGAAAACTGACAGTGGGACCTTAGTATCCTTGGGGAGTCCTGAAAGGAAGCCCATGTGAATGCTGTATAAACATAACAGTGCCGCTAGGAAAAAGCCACGTGTTCATTTCTCCTCCTGCCCTCAGCAACTACCTTTAGCAGGGTATGCCTTTAAATCAGTAATTGCTATTTTCAATTATTAATTATAGGGGCTTCACTGAGCATTATCAACTTCACATCACTTAAAAAGTTCTAAGTGAAAATATAAATTAGTTGAATTAAGCTTAAGCCTTGATTTGCTTTGCTTACTTATCATCAGTTAAAATGCATGGTATTAAAATACAATTTGCCCTTGATTTCTAGTCATTTTAACACTTCTGGATTTCATATATACCAAGGAAATGCTTTCTTTTGAAAAACACCTGTATGTAAAATAAATTCTATTGTGTCCCTTTTCATTTTAAGTTTATTAAAATTACATTGAAAGTTAGTTTTTTTTTTTTTTTTAATATATCTTAAACAAACCCCTATTGAGAGAAGGAAGATTTTTATGTCAAAAGGTATTTTCAAATGCATAAAATACAGCCTGGAGACTTTCATATCAAAGTGTGAACAAAGTTTACTCCTGTAACTTTTATATACTTCATGCATTGCTTGTAGGGTTTCCCTGGTGGCTCAGCGGTAAAGAGTCTGCCTGCAGTGCAGGGGCCACAGGAGACGTGGGTTCGATCCCTGGGTGGGAGATTCCCTGGAGAAGGGCATGGCAACCAACTCCAGTATTTTTGTTTGGAGAATCCCATGGACAGAGGTGCCTGGTGGGCTACAGTCCAAAGGGTTGCAAAGAGTCAGATACAACTGAAGCAACTTAGCACCCACGCATGTATTACCTGTATGATTAAAATTCAATCTATGTACCTTTTTTTTTTTAGGTGAATGGATGCACTTAAGAACAGGCTGGGCACTGTACCACTTACACTGGTAGATGTGGAGGAAGGTCTCACTGAGCTTGTTGGTGAAAAGAGGCTCGGGAAGGTCCCGGAAGAACTGCTTCACCATGTCTGCCACATCGTAAGCGGACTGGTCCTCATAGCTGACATTCTCAGGGAAGTTCTCATTCATTTGACGTAAGGCATGGATTCGAGATTTCACACCTGATTTTCGAAAAAGACCCACCTGAAACAAGCCACAGGGATGTGTCAGTGAGGCTGCCTTTGGCCCCAGATATTTTCTTCCTACGGCAAGCACCCGGGGGGTGACGGGAAGGCAGTGGGACCAGGACTCGGTGAGCTGGAATTGTGGCCAAACTAGTAACTTGTAAATTACTAATTTAGCTACTCTGGGCAGTAGTAGAACACTGACTTCCTCTCCCACAAAATGAAAATAATAATAGTATCCCACCTTACAGGGCTACGGAGAAAATAGATGTGATTGTGCTTTGTAACCTGTCAAGTTTTATAACACCACCAATGTTATTGTATTCATTTAGTTAACAAGTAGTGATTAAATACCCATTATGTATCAGGCATACTTATAACTTCCTGGAGTCATCAGTGAGCAGACCAGACAAAATTCCCTGTCCTCTGGTTGTGTGCACTTTAGTAGGGGTTTTGAAAAAGTTCTGTCAATGGAAGGTTTGATGGATACCAGATAAGTAACCATATCCAATGCCCCTTTGAGGGAAAGGTTTATTGGGAATGTGTTCATGAAACAAAATAATATCACAAGCATGTATTTTGGTCAAAAATTCTTACTTCTATGCTTTTCCCTCTCTAATCCTTGTGACATATATATGCTTCTCATATGACGCACCTACTACTCTAGCTGGTTAGTTGTTATGTATGTGAGTCATGGCTCTGGTGAGAATGATTCCTGAGTGGCTTTTCTTCAGACTTCAAGACATCGTCTTATGCCTCTTTCATTCTTAGCACTTAGACTCCTCTGCCTGACAAATAAATGGAGCAGTAGGCACCATGGGGATGATGCCCCAACAGGAACGAGCAAGCGGGAAGCAGAGCCCTGTGCGGATGGAGGGTCCTGCAGTGGTTTCCAGATTATGCTGTATGCTCCCCTCGAGGGGACCTGCTGCCACCCCAAAAGAACTGAGCTTCTCTGGGAGCCCAGGCTTACAGTGCATTAGTATGTCTGTTATTTTTAAATGCCTGCAGGGCACTGAGTTTCTCAAAACCGGTTCCTCAACCCTCCATCTGCACTCTTCTCATTCCCCAGGGGCTCCCTGGTTGGCCGGTTTCCACGCTCCCAGCGGTCAGAGGTGGGCGGCGGCCCGACCGGGAGTCAGCGCTGGCTGCTCTTCTCTGCTCAGGAGTCACGCCTCCCTGGCCGCTCCGCTTGCCAGGCCGGCCTCCACCCGAGCTCTGGAGTCTGAGCAGAGCTCTCAGTTGCTGCTATAAATGGAGAGCAGCCCTCACTCTTTCGAACTGCAGTAACAGCAAGGGAAGAATTCCAAGCAATTAGGGAATACTCGGGGTTTTGTTAGACGTCAGAGGCACGGAACGCAGGGGAAATTATACACCGCTACTTTTTGTGGCAATAAAGACAGAATCCTTAGTAATCCTTCTCTGCATTCCGAGGCTTACCACCCCAATTCCACAGAATTGGATATTCAGGCAGAGTGTCACTTAAAACATTAACTGCTTTCTTTTTGATTCTTAAGGTTTGGAATGCCTAGAAAATGCAGGAACGTTGCCAAGAAGAATCTAAAGAACATTTCTATTCCTCTGGCGACTACTCCAAATTTTATCAAAAGGCAGGAGAAGAAAGCATGTACTGTCAAAAGAAAAGTTCAAGGTGTCAGATAAGTGATTATCGGAGTGAGACCTGGCCTCAAAGTGTGTTTACATCTCTAGTTCTGGAAGGAGGCCCAGGACCAGGCCTCAGGGCCGTGATGCACACGAGTTCTCAGAAGCCAAGTGCCCTGGAGGTGAATTCCTCAGCGTGACTCACAAACAGGGTTCCTCCTGTTAGTTGGGAGTATTCCATCTGAGAATTCCTGTTATTATTGTTTCTGACAGTGGAGAAATACTGATTGTGTTCTATAAAAAGAATAAAGCTGACAACTGTGTGTGTGTACGTGTGTATGTGTGTATGTGTGTGTGTGTGTACATGTGTGTGTGTGTGTGTGTGTGTGTGTGTGTGTGTGTACATGGCAGGACCAGGTTCCTCATTGTCCTCTGGGTCTCGCCGGCATGGATTCTGGTGCATGTGAGGTGCAGGTACACACACATCCCAGGAACACTTTCTTTGCACTGTTCTGTCTCCAAGTTTCTTTCTAGTTTCAGCAGGTACTGTTATTTTAACAATTTGAGACGTGTCTGGAGCTCTCCAGCCACGGGCTCTGCGTTGCTTGTTCCGACTTCAGATCTCACAGGATGTCCAGAGGGTTGTCAGGTATTTATTTGTTCTGCCTCAAATTCTGACATTGATCTTCCTGTCCCACCCTTATCTTCCAGGGGACGTGGGAAATATCTGTGGATTCTGTGGATTTTTGTTGGAAGCACCAAAGGAATTTTTTTTTCCTAAGTCTAATAAAAGTAAAGGTGGTCTGAAATCAGATTCCAGATGGAGTACTGAGGATGGCAGAAGAGAGAGATGGGAAGGGCCCCTGTCTTAAAAAATGGCACTGAGCTGATGGAAGAACTGCCCTACTACCTGCCTTGTTATGTGACCGTGGGAATTTTCTACTGTTTAAGCAATTTGGGGGGCGGGGCTTCAGGTCCCTGCAATGGACAACTCCCTGGTGAGGTAAGTAGAAGCTTTTTCTGGGACCAGAGGGAAGAGCTTTTCTTATCCATCATCGTAGAGCAGCCAGGGCTGGGGGTTCCCAGGATTGCCAACCATCACTTCCTCTTCAAAAAGCGTTCAGAACTGTGATAAAATGTGTATTTCTGACTAGTTTCTTTTTGCAAGTAAAAAGTGGAGGACCAAAGAAACCACTGAAAATGCGTTTCTTCTAAGGGCACCGTGGTCATTGTGGCTGATGGGAGGCAACCCCAGGCCCTTCAGCTTCATTATGAAGAAGACCCAAGATGTGTGAAACGTCTTTCATTTGCTTCTGTGTCTGTCGCTGGTGGCCTGGTGACCTGGGTAGTCACATGTGGACCTACGTTTAGTTTAACGCACTGTGGTCGCCATTTTGAAATTCTTCGTAATCTCTACGCACTTTTCATTTTGCACAAGACTCCACAAATTACACAGCAGGGCCTGCTCTCATGTACCAGAAAGCATGGCTCCAACATCCTCTCTTAACAGGGAAGAGTAGTGGTCAGCAATGCAAAATCCATTTCATAAGCTTGTCTCTTGCACGTCATCTCTCATTTTCAGGGTAAAAGGATGAATGATGAGTGCCCCTCTGGTCTGGTTTTACTGTCCTCTCTCTTTAGTCTTCCACCTAAACACTCAGCTTTGAAAAGCAAGGACTCAACATGTAATTTAAAAAGACAGACAGACCCAGGAACATCACTCATTTTATGATGTTAGGTAGGCAGCAGGTTGAGGACACTTGTACTGAGTATGAAGTGTCTTCACGGCATAATTGGGCTTTTAAAACTTACTACTCCATTAGAAGGAGAGCGTGGGCATGAGTGCTACATTAGAATTCAAGTTTCATCTAAATAATGTTAAATTTCCTACTTGGCATCCTGCTTATGCTAATCCTTTCAGCACTTAATGATGTTTATCAGGACTTGTGTTTCCTCTTCTTTAGGGATGTGCGCCTAAAGAAATGAAGAAAGGTTGGTTTTATCCAGAGAGAAAGGTGCCTGAGAGCAGTATGTAGCGGGTTCTAATGTGGAGCCTTGTAGGTATGGCCACTCACTGCCATGACTCTATACTCATCAGGAGCTGGGTATAACCTGGGTATCATCTACCCTTCTGTGCAGCTGATTTAGGGCAGAAATAAAAGCTCAGCCAACAGAGCCTGGCTTCTTTCACACACTGCCATGTCTGAAATGATTCATAATCAAAGGTAAACATCCTCATTTCATCTCCAGCCAACTGCTCAGGTGAAAATGGATACACTGTGTTTCATCACGAAGAAGATGTTCTGTACTTGGGGATGTAGGTGGCCCTGTTTCAGGGCTCTGTCCGGCTGTCTTCAGCTGCTTGTGACGTCCTCCTGTTTGAAAAGAATGCTTAGAAAGTGTTCTAGTTTCATTCTTTTACAAGTGGTTGACCAGTTTTCCCAGCACCACTTGTTAAAGAGGTTGTCTTTTTTCCATTGTATATCCTTGCCTCCTTTGTCAAAGATAAGGTGTCCATAGGTTCGTGGATTTATCTCTGGGCTTTCTATTCTGTTCCATTGATCTATATTTCTGTCTTTGTGCCAGTACCATACTGTCTTGATGACTGTGGCTTTGTAGTAGAGTCTGAAGTCAGGCAGGTTGATTCCTCCAGTTCCATTCTTCTTTCTCAAGATTACTTTGGCTATTCGAGGTTTTTTGTATTTCCATACAAATTGTGAAATTCTTTGGTCTAGTTCTGTGAAAAATACCGTTGGTAGCTTGATAGGGATTGCATTGAATCTATAGACTGCTTTGGGTAGAATAGCCATTTTGACAATATTAATTCTTCCAATCCATGAACACGGTATGTTTCTCCATCTGTTTGTGTCCTCTTTGATTTCTTTCATCAGTGTTTTATAGTTTTCTATGTATAGGTCCTTTGTTTCTTTAGGTAGATATACTCCTAAGTATTTTATTCTTTTTGTTGCAATGGTGAATGGTATTGTTTCCTTAATTTCTCTGTCTGTTTTTTCATTGTTAGTATATAGGAATGCAAGGGATTTCTGTGTGTTAATTTTATATCCTGCAACTTTACTATATTCATTGATTAGCTCTAGTAATTTTCTGGTAGAATCTTTAGGGTTTTCTATGTAGAGGATCATGTCATCTGCAAACAGTGAGAGTTTTACTTCTTCTTTTCCTATCTGGATTCCTTTTACTTCTTTTTCTGCTCTGATTGCTGTGGCCAGCACTTCCAACACTATGTTGAATAGTAGTGGTGAGAGTGGGCACCCTTGTCTTGTTCCTGATTTCAGGGGAAATGAAAGAATGAAACTAGAACACTTTCTAACACCATACACAAAAATAAACTCAAAATGGATTAAAGATCTAAATGTAAGACCAGAAACTATAAAACTCCTAGAGGAGAACATAGGCAAAACACTCTCTGACATAAATCAAAGCAAGATCCTCTATGACCCACCTCCCAGAATATTGGAAATAAAAGCAAAACTAAACAAATGGGACCTAATGAAACTTAAAAGCTTTTGCACTACAAAGGAAACTATAAGTAAGGTGAAAAGACAGCCCTCAGATTGGGAGAAAATAATAGCAAATGAAGAAACAGACAAAGGATTAATCTCAAAAATATACAAGCAACTCCTGCAGCTCAATTCCAGAAAAATAAATGACCCAATCAAAAAATGGGCCAAAGAACTAAACAGACATTTCTCCAAAGAAGACATACAGATGGCTAACAAACACATGAAAAGATGCTCAACATCACTCATTATCAGAGAAATGCAAATCAAAACCACAATGAGGTACCATTACACGCCAGTCAGGATGGCTGCTATCCAAAAGTCTACAAGCAATAAATGCTGGAGAGGGTGTGGAGAAAAGGGAACCCTCTTACACTGTTGGTGGGAATGCAAACTAGTACAGCCGCTATGGAAAACAGTGTGGAGATTTCTTAAAAAACTGGAAATAGAACTGCCATATGACCCAGCAATCCCACTTCTGGGCATACACACTGAGGAAACCAGATCTGAAAGAGACACGTGCACCCCAATGTTCATCGCAGCACTGTTTATAATAGCCAGGACATGGAAGCAACCTAGATGCCCATCAGCAGATGAATGGATAAGGAAGCTGTGGTACATATACACCATGGAATATTACTCAGCCATTAAAAAGAATTCATTTGAACCAGTCCTAATGAGATGGATGAAGCTGGAGCCCATTATACAGAGTGAAGTAAGCCAGAAAGATAAAGAACATTACAGCATACTGACACATGTATATGGAATTTAGAAAGGTGATAACGATAACCCTATATGCAGAACAGAAAAAGAGACACAGAAACACAGAACAGACTTTTGAACTTTGTGGGAGAATGTGAGGGTGGGATATTTGAAAAGAACAGCATGTATACTATCTATGGTGAAACAGATCACCAGCCCAGGTGGGATGCACGAGACAAGTGCTCGGGCCTGGTGCACTGGGAAGACCCAGAGGAATCGGGTGGAGAGGGAGGTGGGAGGGGGGATCGGGATTGGGAATACATGTAAATCCATGGCTGATTCATATCAATGTATGACAAAACCCACTGGGAAAAAAAAATAATAATAAAAAAAAAAAAAAAAAAAAAAAAGAATGCTTAGCCTGAGGGGAAGGGGCGGAGCAGGGAGGCAGCCTCCCTCTCTGGGGTGAGAGGCTGAGCCTTGGGACAGCCCTAGAAGGTGGTTGGAGGGGACCACGTAAAAGGAGGAGCAGAGAAGTCAGTCAAGCGTGCTTCAGAGGAAGGGTATCCTAGACCCTTTGGTCCTGCACAGTCGTGGGGCTGGGGTCTCAAGATCCTGTGTAGACCTGAGTCTTCGATTCAGAGGAGGTGCTATTGGTGAAGGAAGAACACTTATCTGGCGGGTTCTCCTTCCTTGTTCTTTGGTCCCTCTTTCTTTTCTGATTCACTGGCTTTTATTTGCTTGAATTGGCTCTTAAATCTCTAGGAGAGTCTTCCTCCTGAGCCTGGTTTTCTTATTATGTTTCTCTACTTCCCCCTTATCACTTACTGTTGCTGCCTGCCTTCTCTGCAGGGGCCAGAGGGGGCCCTCTGTGTGCCCCCCACACCCTTTCCTGATGAAGGTGGGGGGTCCTTGCTGGCACGGAGTGCCTCCTAAGAGAGAGCCTGGCTAAGGCAAAAGTCCCTTTGACATCTGACAGATTCTTTCTTTTGACGGAGACAAGAGAAGGGTTGACTTGTTCATTGTGTTTACATTTACAGTCAGTATCCATGTCCACGAAATGAGCCTTTTTCTTATAAAGCTTTGCCAGCATACTGTTTTTCAGGGTGGTGGTCGTCCAGATTAAAAAAGAAAGAAAGAAAATAGTTACAGGCCTGAAACGGAGACAGGGAATAAGCATAAGCCAGGGTTGAGGGGGATTTGGTTCCACTTTCCTTCTCTCCATGTGAATGACTTTTGCTTCAAACAGGAGACTGGCGTCAATAACAGCAGCAGTGCTGGTGACACATGTTTATTTGGAGTCTACAGGGGGCACGACTGGTTTCCGTTCTACATAAAGACTATGTGGTGAGTAGAGTGGTGATATTACACCGCGTGTGTATCCAATCTTGTTTAGGAAAGAATTCAAAGTGACTGATAGTGATCTATAAATTAAGGATCATAGATGAGACCATCAGAGCAATAGGAAAATAAAGATAGAAAAGGAGAGCAGGAAGTAGGAATGAGGTTCACACACAAAATTCATGCATGCCCTCATGTTACATATATTAACTACAGGCAGAATGTGCATTTGGCCTCAATAATTCTCGCAGCCAATGTAGAGAGGAAAACATATCCAGCTGAATGAGCCTGCTGTACCTAATATAGACAGGTCAGTTTTCCCCAAAATAACAATGCTTTCAGGTGCTGGGGCCTGAGGAAGAAAAATTCTTTGGTTCTTACAGAGAAGACACCACATGATAGAACGAATAGCATCATCAACACAATCCTGACACTGAATCCATCAGTGAGTTGTTTAGGGCCACTTCTCAAAGTGTCCCTCAATGCCAGAGGTGGCATCACCCCAAAATCACTGGGGACAAGCAATTCTAACGGGTGGTAGTGAAATGCATTTGTTAAAAACTTGGACCCTGGAGATAGATTTTCAAACAAATGTTGGCTCCACCATTGCCACCTGGGGGCTAACCCTGCCCTGGGTGGATACGGGATTGAATGAGGCAGTGAGTGCAGGATACCTAATATCCCTGAAACATGCTGGGCACTTAAGAAAGGTTATAGTTATTGAGTGAAGAGTGTAGATGAACTGCGGCATTTACTTTAAGCATTCCAGAACAAACCCTGTTTTCTCTTAATAGTGCATTTGCTGATAAGCACTAAAGTCAAAGACTCGAAGAGAATCAGTCAAGAGGGAAGATGGGTCTCATATACCTTTATGAAAATTGAGAAGTTTGGAAAAATGTGTCTGAATGGCAGGCTACTCTCCACATAATACAATCCTGGGTCTACACTAATAGTCCAATAAAAGTACAGTTGAAGCTTCAAAGTCCTGTGCTGAAGGGCATGGTGGCAGTGCTTTTAGAACTGCAAAAGAGATTAATTAGAGTGAAAAGTGGAATCGCTCAGTTGTTTCCAACCCTTTGCGACCCCATGGACTGTAGCCTGCCAGGCTCCTCTGGCCATGGGATTTTCCAGGCAAGAATACTGGAGTGGGAAGCTATTTTCTTCTCCAGGGGATCTTCCTGACCCTGGAATTGAACCTGGGTCTCCTGCACCACATTGCAGGCAGACTCTTTCCCATCTGAGCCACCATGGAATTCCCAGGGTATGGGCAAATGTTGGAGCTCACCTCTCCAAAAATTTTTCTCAATAAAATACCCATAGACCTTCTACTTTTGATTAATGTGTGCCTTTGGTTAAAAGTTCTAAAATTAAAAAAAAAAATCTAATGCTTAACTATCAGCTTCATTGGATTGCTCTATTGGGATGCTACTCACAAATCAATTAATGTTGGGGCATCTGCCAAAAATGAGTGCTATTAGTTTTAGACAAGTGGTCTGTTGCTTTTCTTTCTGAGAAATAACAGGGAAACCATCCAGGCCATTTCTCAAACAAAGCAGCCATCACCACCACAAGGGTAACAGCAAACACGTTTACCCTAATGGTAACATCTAAATATGAAAAAATGTAGATGTGTGTATTATCTAAATTAAGAGTGGGAAGGGAAAAGGGAATAATGCATTGAGTTCAGTCAGTGATGGCACTGAATGCAGAAGTTACTCCTGTTCTTTTCCATTGAAAACTGCTATCTGATTCATCAAGAGACCATCCTGATTCTAAGTATGATCTCAGCACTGGGGTGGAGACGACATCGGTTCATGAGTTCGGGCAGCTTAGCTCATTCCTGTCCACTTAGCTTAAGGCCAAGGGTAAATCAATGAAAAGTGCAAATAACCTTAGTTTGGCACAGATTCTTCACATGGTATTAAAGAGGAAGATGAATAGAAGCCATTATAGGATAGTTGCCTGAAAATAGCCTCACTACTCAAGGTTGCAATTGATCAAGCAGAAACACAGCTTTTATTTTGGACAGAATGTCTAATAGAGAAACTAATGAGTATTAATTCGGAGGAGCAAAGGTCTGGCCTGGTTAATCATAGACTAGGTTGCACTCTGGGCCATTCATTGTCCACCACTGTGGTGGCCCCCACAGTCCTGGAGACGGAAAATGGTCTCCAGAAATTTTGTTCACCTTGAGCTTTTTAATCAACTCCACAAGATGAAGGGACATTTAACTTAGCTGATATTATTTTCATATTTTACTTGCACATTTAAAAAATATATAAATAAATTAAAAAATATAAATAGTTACAGTGCTGCTTCAAAAAAATTAATAAAGGGAGATATAAACACCTAATTCTAGTTTAAAAACAAACAAACAGAGATAAAAGAATGCTGTGAAATCAATGGTGGCATTGAGACCGTAATTAAAAGGAAATGCAGTAGATAGCTTTACTCCCAGTTTCCGGGGATCACAAATTAGCCATCACAGGTACAAATGATCAACGTTAGCTTTCTGCAGTCACTCCAGGGTGGCCTTCAAGTTGCCAGTGAGGAAACATCGTCGCGTGCCTTGACGAGGATGTCACCTGGTCAAATTAAACAGTGACCTCTAAAGACGACAGTGCCTTTTCTTTCCGAGAGGCATGTCTTGTCTGACCCTGGACAGATCTGGTCTGGCTGCCGCTCTGTGCTGCCTGGCCTGTGCCTGGGACTGACGACCCTACCTGATCGAGGCAGTTGCTGCGTAGATACCTCAGCGCTTGCTGGATGCTCTGTGGCAGGGGCTGCCCAGTTCTCTGGACGTGAACGATGAGGGGAACGCCAAAGACCACCTTGTCTCGATAATCAGGAACTTTCATCCTCTTCATGAACTTTGGAACTGCCCTAGAATTCACAGAAACCAGGTCATGCACGCCTCGTGGAGCACACTGCGGGGAGAGGCTGTGAAAGCAAGAGGGAAGCCAAGCTTTTGTTGGAACATCTGACAGGCGCCAGGGAATTCAACATTTCTCCCTTGATTATTCACATTACATTGGAAGGACTGTGTGTGCCCTGTGCCTATAACTGTTAGACAGGGTGATTCACGTTAGCAGAATGGATTTATGGCCCTGCTTTCAAATCAAGTGCTTGACATTCCAGTTTAACTGTAATGGACACACTTCTAAGTGATAAACACTTTGAAGTCCCCAATAAGACAAAACAAAACAAAATTAAAAACTACATTAGGAAGAAGAAATTTGGTTGGGGTTGGGGGAGAAAGAAGAGAAGATAAAATATTATGTTACTATCTTCCCTTACTTTTCTAGACCCAGTTGTACTTTATAAAGAAAAATTTAATATACAAGCATATGTTGATTTGACCACACAATCTGTAACTTTCTTATTATATTTTATAAAAGCACTGCCGATTCTTCTTTGTGCATAATATATAACATATGACAATTAGCAGCACATCTTATGTTTTTCCAAATCCATCAAATTGTCTAAAATCAGTCTACATTCAAGTTCCAACATGTGCTTTTGAGTTCCTTATTCCAAAGGTTTACTGCATAGTCTTGTTTTTATTAGCCAGTGAAATAAGAGCGGAACTGTATTTGAAGAGTTCGGTGTTCTCAGAATGAAGCAATGCTCTAAGTGTGGAGCTCTGCATTGGGCCAGGAGGTACAAGAAACAGACGTTTTCTTTGCAAACTGCCAGAATTACTTTATGGCAAGTTTATTTTTAATGTCCTGTTCACAACTGATCACTCTTTACTTGGAGCCTGACTGCCTTCCCTGGAAACTGACAGAGAACTACAAATAAAGCAATGCTTCCTGCAGGCTACATCTCATCCAGGCTTTGGCAGCCCAGAGGCAGACACTGAGGAAGAACTCTGCGCATTTTCTTTTTTTTCCAGGAGACTGGCAGTGAAGGCAACAAACAGATTCCTCAGAACTCAGAAAGCAAACACTGAAGTGCTTGCCATCACACACTGAGCCCTGGAATGAATGGTCCCCTCCAAGGCAAATGGGCTACGCACCACGTCCAGCCGTGCTTGTTGGACATGGAGTGCTTCTCCATGATGGCCGTGAGGCGGAGCAGCGAGAAGCGCTGGAGCAGGTTCAGCTGGCCGGCTGTCTGTCCACTGATGTGGGGTGACGCCGTAGATGGCTGCGGCTGGTGTGAGAGCTGGAAGCTGTTCCACCGGAGTCGCCTTTACCAGAAAGACCATCAGAGAAGCCAGTCACAAAGGGGATGGGTTTGTTAGAAAACATGGGATGTTACCCATTTTTAAGTAGCTAATCAAAATAGTTTCCGAGCCAAGAGAATCACAGAGCAAATGGAGCAGAAAGACACAAAATGCACAGAACAAACAGAAGAAACTACTTTGGAAGAAGTCATTATCTGTTTCATTGGTGGTGTTAGTTGCTCAGTTGTGTCCAACTCTGCAACCCTCATGGACTGTAGCCCGCCAGGCTCCTCTGTCCCTGGGATTCTCCAGGCCAGAATGCTGGAGTGGGTTGCCATTCCCTTCTCCAGGGAAGCTTCCTGACCCAAGGATCGAACCCAGGTCTCCTGCATTGCTGGCAGTTTCTTTACCATTGGAGCCACCGTTAGGAGGCTTAAATAAGTGATATAATAAATTTTTTGTGTTGGTTTATTCCTAAATCCATTCCCACAGTGTTGAAAGCACCTGAGACTGTGTGTGTAAGAGAGAGAGAGAGACATTCAGATAGACAGAGGCGGAGATGGAGAGCACACACATGTGGGAGCTGGAGAGTACCGTCACACTGCCGTCCTGACTCCACACTCTGACTTGTGACAGGTGCAGATGAAGCTCTCCTGATGTGACCACACAGCAGTGAGCCCGAGAGACATCACTGCCTCAGGAGAGACCCTACTGGTTTCCCCCTTCCAGGGCCATTTATCTAAGGTGCTTGTGAAATGGTCATAGTAAAACAGCTTTTATGTGCTTTGTAATCTGCATTTTAAAGTCAAAATAAACATATGAAGTACTGTATACACCTTAGATCTCAGAAATTTCTCATAGAACTTTTTAAAAATTTAAGATTTGGCAAAAGAGATGCTTGGCAAGGTCATGGGAAGAGCCTGTGCACAGGTAATGGGCCTTGTCATCAGTGCTTTGCACATAAGAAGCTCAATTTTTTTTTTTTTTTTTTTTTGTGCATAAAACCAAGATTGAATTAAAGGGTAAACACTGGGAGAAACAAATGTGAGTTAACATGGATTCAATCTGCACAAAAGACATACTACTGTTCAAATAATTCCCAACCGCATACATCGCTTAGACCAGTGTTAAACATTTAGAAGGTACTCTATAAATGTTTGTTAAGTAAACAGACCATAATTATGATGAAATGGATTTAAACCACATTTCACAAAGCCATGCCACCAACCTGTTTGGCCTGGTCAGAGAGGCCCCTACTCCCGAGTCCCTCCTTTCTCTGACCCCAGCGGCCTCTGACTCAGTAAGAGACGCTCTGTCTCTTTCCACGTCACTGGGTGTGGTCCGACCTTCGGAGACAGAGTTGCCTTCGAAATCCAAGGTGATCTGATTGGGAGAAGGGAAGGGGGAGAAGCCAGCCTCTCCGGCGCTGTGTGTCTGTGGTTCGGGTAACATGTTTCTGGACCAGTCATCCACTACCTCCTGGAGCCCACTGACGTGATGGAGGATGTCATCCAGGTGAGGGAAGAGGTCATCCTTCTCCAAGTCCAGAAGGTCCCCGGTGCTGGCGTACAGGTGGGAGCCGGGGACGTTGTCATAGATGCTGACCCGACTCGCCCTGTGGCAGGACCCCATGAGCCTGGGCTCTCTGGCCCCCGGGCTGGGCTGTCTGCCCAGGGAGATGCTCCCGGTCCTCCAGTTCGCCCCGTGGCTGTTGTCTGTTGGCGAGAGGCTTTCGATAGAGAGCGCCTTGGGGAAGGTTCCTGGCTTGTGGTCCTTGGGGATGTGTACCACCAAGTTCTCTTGGGAGTGAAACTCGTGCGCGTGGTGGTTTCTGTCCCCCGAGTCCCGCAGCGCTGTCCCCGAAAGCACGTCCAGGTCTTCGAGGTACATGCCCCCGCGCTTGTGGGCCTCCTGGCCCCTCCGCTCCTTCAGGCCAGGCGTGCTCCCCCCACTGCTGCTGTTCTCCGAGGGGCTGCTCTCAGCACCCCACTTGGCGGGGCCAGGAAGCCCGGCACTGCCGGTGGCGGAGGGCGAGTTCTGGAGGTGTCCGTTTGGGATCTGGACGCACTGCATGGCCTTGAAGGACTCGGGCTCCTGCTGCAGCACTGGACCGCTGATCACCAGGCCCCCGGTCCGCCCCTTGTGCCTCCCCTGTGTGCCTTTCCCTCGCAGCGTTTCCATGCGTTTCAGGAACGACTTGGCCCTGGCCCGGCTGGGCTTCTCATTCTTTGGATGCAAAGGGTGCTGGAGCCCGTCTTTGGGGGACGGCAGGAGGCTGTTGCCCACCAGCGCGGCGTCCAGCATGACCGGGCCGTCGGCGCAGTACTGCCCGGGGCCCTCGAAGGCCTCCTGGCTGGCGCCGTGCCCGCCCAGCTGGCTGCGGCCGTCGCTCCCGCCGCTGCTTTCGCTGTGAATGGAGCAGACCTCAGGCTCGCTCAGATCCGTGAGGACGCTTTCACTGCTGGTCGTGTTTCTCATCCTAATGTCTCCCGACAACCCATTTCTGTCTCCTCCAGGAAACAGTGTGTGGAGGTCGTCCACGCGAGACCACCGGCGGCTGGTTCTTTGGAAAGTCCATTTGTTGCTGATGCAGAGATCTTCCTCATCGGAGTCGTCACCCTGGAAAACAGCAGCAGGATGCTAATGTAAGGGTGGCAGGGGTGGAGAGGGCAGTCCAGGGAGCGTGGGCACGGCACCCCCGCCTCCTCCTTCCCTCCCTCTCACGGGTGGACCCTTTTGTTGGTCCCTCCCCCATCTTTATTGTCCTGGATGCCCTCTTCCTTCCCAGTAGCTGGAAGATCCCTTCCCAACCCGTCCAGCGCTCTTCCCTTCAGTTTTCCTTCCCTCCTCTATAAGAAGCTTCATGGACCGATTATAGAGGATGTAATTACCATCTGGCTAGACAGGCTAAATATAAAACACCTGCAATTCTCCCTTTTTGAGTAGAAACTTAATCTTACCATAGAAGGCACTTACTTCTTTCCATCTCTTTATGGAGCCCTAGGACCATATTTCTAGCTTTCCTCTTCTGAGCCTCAGAGTCACTAGATCTCAAAGCCAATACTCCTTAGTCTCCCAGACTTGATTCTTAGCATATGTTCCCATGCAAGTTAACAGCCAAATTATCTCCAAATTCCTGGAAGTGGAAATTTGGGAGCCATTCTAGAGATTCCTGGTGGAGGAAGGTCCCATCCCAGCCAGCACCACCAGGCCAGCCTTCTTGTTTTTAATCAGCCCTGGATCCGAGTTCCTTCCTGGGACATGGGTATCTGGGTGCTATGGCCCCACCATTTTGCCCTGTCATACACCTCACACATTTCTCTTACGTCTGGGTTCTGCCTGAATTTGTAGCCCCTGAGACAGAAGAGTCTGGGTTCCCTGAATCCAGAAATGGCTTTGTTTATCTTTGCAAATCCCTGGGCCCGGCCCAGCACAGACATATAAATAATTTCCTTTCCAGATGAACTGGATCATCCATTCCTTCCTCCTCTTCATTATGTGTATTACCAAGACCCGACTCTGACATGGTTCTCAAACCCGCTCCCTCGTTCATATCTTCACTCTCATTCCCCAGTGTGGGCCCTTGGCACCTCTGGCTGGGTTATTACGTAAAAACCGGGCCAACATCCTCTCCATCTAAACGACTTTCCACAGTGTAATCCAAGTGCAATCACAGGGTTTCCCAGTTTAGACACTTTTCGTTCCCCTTAGCTCTCTGAAGTCTGGGTATGGCATTTTCAACCTGACTTTCAACCTGAAGCTCTTTCAACCTGACCCCAATGTGCTTTTCTTATTTTAATGCTTCCTCCCCATCTTCCTGCATTCTGCTCCCTGACCTGCAACTAGGTCCAATACCCAGCTCTGTGACGGGATTAAGAGCCTAAAAGGTTTATATGGTCCCCTGTCCTTCCCTGGTCCCTGACCATTCTTGGGTACTCAGCTTCATGGGTCTCTTTGACACATTCCTGACAGCCCCAAGGCAGTGACTATGCTTCCACTGTGCTCCTGTAGCATTTAGATCTTTATTGTAACATTTATTATAATGCTATCTTAATCTCATGTCCCATGCACCTACTCTCAACTGTTACAGATAAACTCATCAGGTCCAGGGCCTGCGTTTCTGTGTCATATTCATATTTATTATCCTCCCCAATGCCGAGCGGAGAGTGACTGCTCTCTTTCTCTCTATGTGTGTATATATATATTAATTGGACTAAGTGTTATTTCACTTTACCTTGGCATCCGGTTCTAAGACCTGGTTGCCAGTGCAAGCAGTACCAGTTAGACTTAGGTGACTGTCTGAAAGTTGCTTACTCTCTCCAAAGTGCATTTCTATCATTTATAAAATGGCATTTATAAAATGGGACTGAAAATCGGTTCTGCATCATAGGTTTGCTTCGGGGATTACATGAAATAACGCACTGACTAATCCTTCATTGAGGGGTATTTTGGCTTATTTGTTATTTTCTCATGTTTGTTCAGCTGCATCTGTGCTTCCTGTCCGTGTAAGATCTTATCCATCTTTCTATATATCTGGCAGCTACCTTAACTCCTCTGGACATCGCAATATATTGTCTTCAAGGAAAAATAAACAGATGCTCAGTCAGTGAATGTGGGATCCTCCCATTCTTATTCCCTGAAAATCTAGGTTCACAGGGATTAGACTACATAACAAATTTGAACTTTCAAGTATAAGGCGGAAGAAAGCAGAAAACCATGGCAATCACAGAGAATTTCATAGCGGTGGCAGCATGGTGGGAAATTAGCTTTGAGTTTTAAGAAAGTTGCATAAAACTTTGGCGAAAGAGCTTAAAAAGTTGCACAAATGGAAAAAGGGCAAGACTCTAGGATGAAGACTCAAAAATATCCTTTCTTCATAGCATTTTCTACCTCCTCTTTCCCTGTGATGGATACAATAAACCCTGACATCTAAGGGCTATTTAAATGTCAGGTACTGTGACAGTTTGAAGGTTGAGTTTATTGGATTTTCATGTCATATTTCAGGAAGCTAGGAGAAGTTGATATTAAGTAAACATTCTGAAAAAAACCTTTTAGCAAACAGTTTCTGAGAAGGCAAAAGAAGGATATGCTTTTAAAGAAAATACAGATTTTTAAAATAGAAACTACAGCATTTAGTGTTGGCTCCAATGAGCTCTCTAAAGCAATCCCAAACTTGGTTACTGATGCTAGCAAACCACATACTAGTTGGAGAAGGACTTCTTTATGTTGGTTTAGAAAAGATGCCAAGCCGGGCACTGTGGGCTAGGGATGGAAAGCCTGCTCCTGTCTGCTGGGCTCTAAGAGCTTATTATACTGGCTCTGGGCAAAAAGAGATATTTACAACCCAACTGAAGCATGTGAAAAAGTGGTAAACTCCTGGGGAAAAAGGCAAACAGTTCAAGGAAATTTTGCAGTATTTAGATGGCTTGAATCAAAACAAACAAAAATCAAAGCAATAAAAAATAAAAATAAAACAGAGAAAAAAGGAAAAGATACCTATCTTCTTTAGTGTGCAATTATCAGAGTACGTCCAGAGGGTACGGACATGATTCTGTGTCTGTTTTTTCCCACTGGTGCAGGATCTTTGAAACTACTGATAGTGACATACAATAAGAAATACATTTTTTAAGTTATAAATGGGTACTAGAGATGCAAGGTAAAACACCATAGATATAATGTCCGTGTATGTTATATATGTAAGTTGTTAAGTGAGTAAGTTCTAAGAGTTCTCATCACAAGGAAAACATTTTTTTTTTTTTTTCTCTATTCTTTAGCATTGTATCTCTGGGATGATTGATATTCACTAAACTTACTGTGGTAGTCATGATGTATGTCAGTCAAATCACGCTGCACACTTTAAACTGATACAGTGCTATATGTCAATTATGTCTCAATAAAACTGAGGAAGGAAAAAAGGAAGTAAAACAGCACTGATAACAGTATATGGAACATACTAAGTGCTCAATACATGTTAGCTGCTCATAAAAAAGAAAAATTCCAGCACAACTCAAGGCACATATATAAATTACACTAAAGCTAAATAAATAAATACATAAATTTATGCTATCACAGTTATCTTTATCCTCTGATATTTTATATTCTAGTTTAGTTCATTTCATTTTTTTAAAATGTTGTTTGCAACCCATTAGATTCATCTGATAATCTACCAATGGGCCTTGATTCACAGCATGAAAAACACGACAGTTTTAGTTTTTTATATACTCAGGGACCAGCAGATGGTCAGGGACATAGCAGACTCTCCAATAATAAATGTAAGGTGTACTCTTTAGGAGATGATCAGATTTCATCTTTTTTTTTTTTTTTTTTTTTGAGGCTAGACACAAATAGTTTGTGATTATTTAGAAATGCAAAATGGAAACCTCTAGGAGTCAGATGTTTTTATGATAAAAAGACACACCAAACTAACTTTATTCTCTTATCTCAGCAATTTAGTAAACCAGGGAAATACTAGGGACATGTGTGTCTGGATTTCAGCCAGGAACTCACAAAAGGCCAAGACGCCAAACTGCTGGAGGCTACAGAGCGTTTTGTGAGTAGCTGGTTGAGTAACTCCACCAGAGAGGGTGATGGAAAGACTGAAAGCAAATGACGCAGGACGCCTCCAGGCCGTGTCCATTTTAAGAATAAGTTGAATGAGTCAGAAGGATCCATGTTTTTAAACTGTGAAGATGGCACAGATTATTCACTAGGTGCTCTTTTTGCTGTTGTTTATTTTTAATTGGAGGACGACTGCTTTACAGTGTTGTGTTAGTTCCTGCTGTGCAATGAAGAGAATCGGCTGTAAGTACACGTCTCTCTTCTCACTTCTGGACCTCCCTTCCACCCCGCCCCCATCCCATCCATTCAGGTCTCACTAAGCCATCTTAAGCAAGGCACTCACTTTGAGACTCAATTTTCTCAGCTGTAAAATGGAAATGATAACAACCCACATCTGGCATGGTTTGCCAATAGAATCAAATGAGAGTATATGTGAAAATTCCAGATAAACCTTAAAGTGCAAGATGAAACTAATTATTGTTGTTAGAGAATACTGATTTGAGATGCATAATGATCTTAACAGAATTGAAGGATGGCCTGTTAATAAGATGAAATTTCGTGAAGTTAAACACGAAGAACTTAACTTTACAAATCTATTACAGGATGTGTGGGATGGAACAGTCTTTGTTCCTATCAATAGTCTTGAGAATTGTAGCAGATTTAGGCTTAATGTGAGTTAACCATGTAATGTGGTAACCAAACCAAGACATTCACCTTAGGATATTTGCCCGAAAGCATGGATCTCAATACTTGGGAGGTGCAGCCCCATTGTATTCTGCACCGGTAACATATATTAGGAACAACGGGCCACAGACTAAGGGGCCCTTGGAATGGGATATATTTCTAGAGTAGAGTAATCAGGTTGGCCAGTGATCTAGACATCACAACCTTCTGTGAAGGATGATTGAAAGGACTAATGGTTTGGTTTAGAAAAAAGGAACTCGAGGACAGTACAACTCAAAGTGTGGTCAAGGGGCTGACAGTCCCCTGACCAGTCTTAAGTGAGGTGAGTTCAGACACTGAGAGTAAGTACTAAAACCATTTGTCACCATTTGGCATGGCTGTGCTATCCAAGTTCATGATCACTGGACTTGTCTTACTAAACAGGGTTGAGACCAGCTTGTGTGCTGGGCTCACAAGGTCCATGTTACATGTGACATTTCAAGATCAGTTTATCCAGCATAACCCAAAGTGTATAACGTACAGGATTCACTGTTTTACAGAAAGACTATTGTAGAAACTAGCTGGTGACTGTGGATTAGAGATGAATTTTGACAATATAGCATCACTTTGTTTTGTTAAAAGTAAAAAAGAATAGCCAAAACTTTTAAAAATTACTTTAAAAACCTCTTTATTTTTATTTTTTTTTAATGTGTATCATTTTAAAAGTCAGTATTGAATTTGTTACAGTATTGTTTTTGTTTTATGTTTTGGTTTTTTTTAGCTGCAAAGCATGTGGGATCTTAGCTTCTTGACCAGGGATTGAGCCTGAACCCCCCAATTTGGAAGGCAGAGGCTTAACCACTGGACCGTCAGGTAAGACCCACTCAACGTATTCTGTGGAACTGGCTTCTTTATGATGGTTAGTATTAAAACAAAGAAGTATTTGAGATACACATTTCCCCCTGTGAGTGGTTTCTGTCAATCAAACCTAAATTAGATAACAAAACTCACCATCGGGAATACTCATAGTCATAGTGTTTGACTGAAATGTTGTATAGACATTTAATATGTGGAATTGATATTTCAAAGTAAACTTTTTGTTTAGTTCTGACAGCTGAACAACAGAAAAAAAGTTGCAAATGCAATCATGATTCTTCATATTAATTGCCTAAGTGTACACTTTTAGTAAAAATATGAACAATTTTTGTAATTCTTTCCTGGTATATTTGTTTCAGTTATATTTATTGGAATGCAATTTTGTATCTTCAAAGTCTAATAAAACATTTAGTCTTGTATTTTCTCTAGTACAATCATTAGAGATTATCTAATGATTGTATCATTCATATTTCTAATATCATTCATGTTTCTAATAATTGTTTTGTAATGAATTTTACAAAAGTATCTTGGTCAGTGGCAGGCTGGGAATTTTTTAAAAAACTGATCATTCATTGTAGACAGTTTAAGAAACTTTGTTCTAGATTGAACGGAGGTTAGAAAAGTTTCTGTAAAGGGCCAGATAGTAAATATTAGAACACTACAGCTACTCAACTCTGCCTTTGCAGCCAAAAGAATGTGTGTGGCTTTATTCCAGTACAACTTTCTTTACCAAAGCAGGAGCAGTAGCTTGCTGAGCTCTGGTCTAGACAAAGAAGAAATCTGTATTCTGTGCCTCTCCAGAGAGACGAGTTGGAATCAGACGGGCACGTTTACATCAAGTCAACTTTTAGCTTATTATATGGAAGACTTCCAGTACTTAGGAAAAAATAAATTGCCTTGCATTTTAATGAACTCAAGTCTAGATGCTTATAAACAGAGGCTGAGTGAATTGTTGGATGCTCTGAAAGTAAATCCTGTGCTGGATAGGAGGTTGGAAAAGATGAGCGAAGAGCTCCTCTCACTCAAAGATCCAGGTTCGAGGATATTCACACATAACACTCTTCAATGTAAGATGTACTACTCTCCACCAAGGGAATGATGGAATGAAATGTAACTTCTCTCATTTGACTCTGCTGTTTGGAGCTGCCAGGTGGTGTCTTATTTAGTGGGACATTTGAGGTTATGAAAGGCAATGGGGGGGAGGGTGCAGGCGGAGGCTCAGACCAGGCCCCCTGACAACAGCTGCAGCTCCTCTGAAATGCCCACGGCATCCAGGCTAGGAGGTGCTGGCTGCAACGTGGCAATTAGTCATGGTTTCTTTGTTGCTTTCCACCTTGGGGTCATGATTTCAGAGAGCTTTATTAAAACTATGACTTTAACCAGGACCTTCTTTTGAAGCCACTCGTCTTCCCTCAGGAAATCTTAGGTAGGAGTCCTGTGTAAGCATCTCATACTTTCCTCACTTAGCAGAGATCCTTATTGGAGTCTTCAGTCTCTGACTTTAACTTTGAACAGAACCCACATCACATTAACACTGACTGTAATGAGGGGATTTCAGTGTCATCATAAAGCAAGTATGAATTCTGTAGGTCATAATGAAGAAACCGTTTTCTGAGCAAGAGTAGCTTTGCATGTGCCTTGGTTGTTTTTAATTTAGAGGAAACTTCAAACTTCTTTTGGCTTTTTCTAAAAAAGTGAGAACATTCGTAACTGAAATTATATATGCTTCAGAGACAAATGCCAAAAACAGACACTGCAAAGGGAAGGATTTTGTCTTTTTTAAACAAAATCTGACCATCTCTTTACACTGGAAACAGGAGCCCATACGAGCCCACAGATGTAAGAGGTGGCTACTCCACAGGTACATGGAAATTTAGACGTGTATCTCCCATTAGCGTTGACTGGAGCTGAGTGTCTGAGCCCTCCTGTTCAGAAGCACGGCCCTGCCACTTGCAGCATTGCAAGGGGAGGAGCCTGAGGCCAGACGTGGGCAATGGCTGGGTCCTCAGGCTCTCAGAAATGCAGGGGTTTAGTAAGTCTTTCAGTGAGATGCATGGCCAAGATTGAGGACACTCTACCTGCTTCTCATGGGGAAAGTAATCTTGAATCTTTAGAGGGCTGCTTTTCTCTTCTGCAAAGTGGCAAGGTGCGATTTCAGTTGTCCTGGTGCTTTACGAGTGAGTGGCATTTGATGTACAAGGAAAGTGCATGCCTAACTAAGTATGAATGAGGCTTCACCATTGTCATCTATTTGTGGATTTTGTTTTGTTTTTTTTTTTCCCCTATCTTGGGTCAACCCACCAAACTCTTCAGAATTAAACAAAATCAGGTGAGAACCAAATTCAAAGCAGAGCAATGAAATTCATGGCTCTTTTAACCACGAGAGATCCAAAGGTAAATTTCCATGAAGACATTAAATAAATTGTGGACTTGAGTACAAAAAGCAAGAAATATCCCTCTTCTAAAACAACAATAAAAATACCTAATTGTATATATTGCTGAGGAAGCCCTTCTGGGTCTTAGGCCAAGGGCCAGAAGCTCATGACAATACATTTCTGAATCTCTCTCAAGGGCCAGGAAGGGCAGAACAGCTGGGTTCAGATCCTGCCTGTGCCATTTCTGAGTGGCTCTGGGCAAGTTACTCCGCTTCCCTGTCCTTCAATCTCTGCATCTGTGACGTGCGGTTAGTGATGAGCAGTGGTACCGGGTGTGGCACCTGCTCACCACACCACAGAGTTCTAAGAAGCACACACAGCCTTCTGGGGCCCTGGAGGGAGAAGCATGACCATGTTCCCAGGTGGTGAAGCCATTTGGGGATGACATTCTGGGGAATTAAACATGTCTGGGCCTCTGCAGATTAGAGGTGAGCATTGTGTTTCTGTTTCTTGGATTGATTAAAATAGGGACAAACCCAGAGGAAACGCTACTGTCTTTTTTTCCCTTCTGCCAAACAAACTAATTCCACAGTTGGTTGAAGCCCCTGTGGTGCTTGGCTCTCAAGTTTCACTTTCTGCTTTTGATCATTTAGCCTGGTCCTAGTCTGCATTTAGTGTTTTATTGCAGTAAAATAAAAGATTGGCTGAAGCTCCAATACTCTGGCCACTTGATGCGAGAGCCAACTCATTGGAAAAGACCCTCATGCTGGGAAAGACTGAAGGCAAAAGGAGAAGGGGGTGACAGAGGTTGAGTTGATCGGATGGTATCACTGACTCAATGGACGTGGGATTGAGCAAACTACAGGAGATAATGAAGGACACGGAAGCCTGGTGTGCTGCAGTCCATGGTGCCATGGAGAGTTGGACACAACTGAGAGACTGAACAACAACAAAGGACTGGTCTGTGACTTGTGTAAGGAGCAGATCACAGGGACACGTGCCACCATCAGGGTCTCCTATGTAGTTGCTTAGACCACAGCCCCCAATGCACGTCACGACTAAGATTCACGAGTGGGTGGAGACCACTCACTGGATTTATTTATTTCAAAATTCAGGCCACGAGTCCCTACCTAACAATGTGGAAAGCCCTGTTTTATCCAAGTGCCTGCATCCATGGGGCCCACAGCTAAGTAGGGACTGTAAGGGTATATACCACCATAGCCAACGTAAGGCATAAATTAAGAACGTCAGAATGCCGAAGGGACCAATTTACAGAGGAGCTTCTGTGAAGGTAACATGGCCTAATGCATGTTATTCAAGCCTGTCCCACGTGTGGGTTTTGAAATGCTGGTGATAAGGGAAGAATTCAATCATACCACTTGGTTGAAAACATATCGTGTCGTCAGTTTTTGGCATTTGTGTTTGTGATACATGGCAGCTAAGGATCTGCACTGGCAGCCGAACAGACCAGCCACACAGGCGTGGCTGCGCTTGGTTTAATAAGAACCATGTGTTACAACCAAAACAACATCTGACCTTCCTGCTTCCGTGTATGTACTTCTCAAGGGCTCTATTCAGCCAGACAGCTGTTGGGACGTTTATTCCCACATTTTTCATTTTCTTTGACCCGGACAAATTGCCCATGTTTTAATATATTCTCTGGATATTGTTTTTCACCATTTTACCTCCTTAGCTTGAATCTTTGGTTCCTAGCTCAAACTCCAAATTGTTTTGAAGGTGAGGTCAACCAAAATTCATTTGCGCTTCTTTTTGGGTGCTATTTTAGAGCAGAAAGTCAGGCTAAAGTTATTTTTAAAGATTTGCTTACTCGGGAGTGACTTAAAATCCATGGGTTGTAATGACTTCTCTGTGTAGACCAGAATAAAGAACACTTTCTTACAACTCAGAGATGTTTTCTCTGCTTCTTCAAAATATAGTGAGGCTTGACTTGTTACATACTGAAGATGTGAAATGAAAAAAGTAGCTAACGATTTTAGTTCTGAGTTTCCTAAAAGGATCAATTCAGTGAGAAAGAGAGGTCTTTCAGCACAGTGGTTATGGGCCTCAGTTTTGGAGTCAGACACACCTGAAGTTGAAACCCTGCTCCTCCACCATCTAATAGATCACAGGCAAGGGACTTAGCCAGTTCAGGTTTTATTTTCCTTCTCTAGAAAACAGAGACCCTCTGCCACAATGTATGAAATACCATAACATAGCTTGTGGAAAACAGTAAGTGCTCAATAAAGTATAGCTTTGTTTCAGAACTGAAATTGCCAGCCTTACACCTACAGAGAGAAAAATGCCTGCAAAGTCCTGTAAGAGAGAGGAAGTGTAGTGACTAGGAAACTGAACGACGTCCCCTATGACTAGAGAAAAGGGCCAGGGGTGAGAATGGAGAGATGGGCGAGTTCTGAATCCTGTTGTTGCCCTCTCCCTCCACCTGCTCAACAACGATGAAATGAACCGGCCTGACAATAAACACATCCTGAACTGCACTTGAAACAAAATGCCATAGGAAAGAATGAAGCAGAAGACACCTGGCATGACCCGCCCCATAGATTCTGTTCTTCATTCTCTTAATCTACAAATCACTGGAGAACTTGAGTCTAATATGGAGTGGACATTTACAACTAAACAAACTTCTGAAAGATGATCACAAACAAGGCATTTTATGTTTGTATGCAAACCCTCTGATCAAAACTAAAGCAAAGTGAAACAGATGTTAGCCTAGGTTCCTATCAGGCTTATTCATGATGCTTATGATAAGACGAGATATTTGGAGAATAAACACATAGACGGTCAGTCATTTCAGAATTTTGGTTACGTTCATGTTGTTTTTAATCTGTGAATGCAGCTTGTCCTGCTGGTACAGACATGGTCTTAGTAGGGTGTAGTAAGTTATACCTACCTTTTTCCTTTGGAAGTTCACATCAAGTTTCATTGAGGCACACTTGTTCAATGTATTTAGTCGTCTAAAAAGAAAGAAAAATGTGATCATTGCTATCACTAATGAACCTAAATCTTTCCAGTTTGATGATTCTCATTGGTTGCCAGTGAAGCTGAAAGTGCAGAAACAACCAATCACATCCCCAGAAAGGACACTACCCAGAGATGGTACATGATAAAGGGTTCCCTTTTGTTCTCCAGCCTCCAGACCTGAGAGGACCTTCCATGAAGCTTACCAATCCTTGCTGCTTCCCTTTCATCATTCTTGGAACCCATGGGAAGTAATTTTAAGCCATATTTTCACCAGCCCCTCATTTCATCTGCCACTTTGACTTTCTCTCCAGTCTATCCTGCTAATCCCCAAATTTGGATCAACTCAACCATCTCTCTTCTCTCCTGCTCTTGTGTATAAATGGGAAAAGAACTCACATTATAGTGCTGAATTATATATGCCACAAACTGAATTGTGTCCTCCCCAAACTCACAGTTTGAAGCCCTAAACCCCAATGTGATTGTATTTGGAATAAGAAGTGATTAAGGTTAAATGAAGTCATAGGTAGAGCCTTAATCCAATAGAATTAATATCTGTAAAGGAAGAGACTGATTCAATGGACATGAACTTGGGCAAACTTTGGGAGATGGTGAGGGACTGAAGCCTGGCGTGCTTCAGTCCATGGGGTTGCAAAAAGTCGGACATGACTTGGTGACTGAACAAAGGATGAGACACCAGAACACCCCCTCCCTCTCTCTCAATCAGCCATGGGAGGACATGGCAAGAAGGTGGCTGTCTGCAAGCTAGGAAGAGAGTCCTCACCAGAAACCAAACCTCACTGGCACCTTGATCTTGGACTTCCCAGCCTCCAGAACTGTGAGAAAATAAACTTCTGTTGTTTAGGCACCCAGTCTGTGGTATTTTGTTTTAGCGGTCTGTGATGACTAGTACATAGCAATGCTTACATTTTGAAATTCTCCCTCAGCTGGGCTCCTCAAATTGCTAACCAGCATTTATTTCATTTTTTCTCTCTGTTGGCATTCATTCTCAGATCATGAAAAATATCACAATTCCTCAACAGACCATTGCCAGTGAGAAAATACAGCTTAAGTCATTAATTCTTTTAACATTTCTTTCCTTCATCATATGAAATGTTCATATTCTTTTTAAAAAATATTTTTCTTTATTTATTTGACTGTATGTCATGCAAACTCAGTCATAGCATGAGGGATCTAGTTCCCTGACTAGGGAGTGAATCTAGGTTCCCAGCATTGGGAGCATGGAGTCTTAGCCACTGCACCACCAGGGAAGCCCAAGATGTTTATACTCTTTTTCAAAGCTAACCCTTTATCATGTGTATGACTGTAACATCCACCACATCATCTGGGTTCTTTTTACTCTGCATAGGAATAAAGAGATATCAGCTCTTAAACTAGATTCTGATGATGGTTATCTCCTTTCTCTAGCCTGGACACCCCACCTGAGCTCCAGAGCTACATTTTTCAGCTACTCACTAGTCTCATTCATCAGTGGAGTCCTCCTGGCCCTTCATACTCACCTATGAAAACTGAACTCACTGTATTCTCTTCAAAACCTGTTTTTCCTGTTTAAAGTCTTGTCTTGATTAACAGCATCACCAGTAAGTCCCCCAAGCTAGATAACAGAGTCATCTTCCTGTTAATTAGACTGCCACAATGTCTGTGGATTTTGCCTCTTCTTGGTCGTACTCAGCCCCTTCTCATCTTTTACTTAGAGGCAGGAGACAGAGAGCCTGTTAAACTGGTTTCACTAATGCTTCACATTGAAATAGTTCTTTTTGTCAGCTTCTTATTGTGATATTTACTTAAAGTCAGCCATCTCCAGTTTACCCACTTATTAGACATTCATCAGTGTCAACTGTGACAGGCAGTTATGGACTAGAAGCTGATCACCTCGTCTGAAGCTATCTTCCCTCAGGTCCTTTGCTCCTGTACCTGATAGCCAGTTCCAAATGTGTGAAGGTCTCTACCTAAGAGCTAAAAGTGTTATCTGAGGTGCATTATGTACAGTTGATCTTTGGGCAGCATAGGTTTGAACAGTGTGGGTTCATTCAAACACACATTTTTTTTTGGTCAATAAATACACTGGAGGGACTTTCCTGGTGGTCCAGAGGCTAAGACTCCATGTTTCCAATGCAGGGGGCCCAGGTTCGATCCCTGGTTAGGGAACGAGATCCCACATGTCGCAACTAAAGATCCTCCATGCTGCAACTAAGATCTGGTGGAGCCAAATGAAAAAACAAATAGGAAATTTTTTTTGAGATTTGCAGTATTTTGAAAAAAGCTTGCAGACGAACCAACACAATACTGAAGTAGAAGAACAACGTTGGAGAATTGACACTACCCAACTTTTAAAGCTATAGTAATCAAGACAGTATGATAGTGGTGAAAGAAGAGACAAATCATCAGTGGAATAGAATACAGAGCCCAGAAATAGACCCACACAAATATAGCTAACTAATCTTTGACAAAGGAGTAAAGGCAACACAATGGAGAAGAGATAGGTTTTCAACAAACAATGTTGAAAAAACTGTACATCCACATGCAAAAAAAAGTCAGTCTAGACACAGATCTTATACCCATCACATAAATTAACTCAAAATGGATCACAGATCTAAATGTAAGCACAAAACTGTAACACTCCCAGAAGATGTCATAGGAGAATATCTAAAAGACCTTAGGTTTAGTGATGACTTCCTAGATACAACATCAAAGGCATAATCTATGAAATAAATACTTGACAAATTGGATTTCATTAAATTAAAAACTTCTACTCTGTGAAAGACACTGTCCAATGTATGAAAGGATATGCCATAGGTGTGAAGAAAATATTCATAAAAATCACATCTGATAAAGGACTGTTATCTAAAAAATACAAAAAACAACTTAAAATCAAAATAATAAAACAATCCAATTTAAAAAAACAGACAAAAATTGGGATACCTCACCAAAACAAGATACACGGGTCACAAATTATAAAAAATGTTCCACATCATATATCATTACAAAATTGCAAATTAAAACAACTGTGAGATACCATAACATACTTATTAGAACAACAACATTCTAAAACATTGGTATTACCAAATGCAGGCCAGGACGAGGAATGACAGAAACTCTCATTCATTGCTGGTGGGAGTGCAAAATGGTACAACCCCTTTGGAAGACAGTTTGGCAGTTTCTTATAAAACTAAACATCTTCTTACTATATATTCCAGTAGTTATACTCCTAGCTGTTTACTCAAAGAGTTGAAAACTTATTGCACACAAAAACTTGCACAGGAATTATTTTTTAATCCATAAAGACAAATATTGTATTTCTAAAGGACACATACACTTAAAATATAAAACAATGTGGCCAAACTTTTGCAGCCAACATGTCCACAATAGCAGTGGGTGTGAGGTGCTACTGCACAGGGATGTTAATAGCAGCTTTATTCATAATTGCCAAGACTTGGAAGTGACCAAGAGGTTCTTCAGTAGGTGAACCGATAAACTGTGGTACATCCAGACAATGGGATGTTATTCAGCGCTAAAGAAACGAGCCATCAGCCCATAAAGAGACATGGAGGAACCTTAAATGCATATTACTAAGTGAGAGAAGCCAATCTGAAAGGCTACATACTATATGATTCCAACTATATGGCATTCTGAAAGAGGCAAAACAGTAAAAAGATCAGTCGTTATAGGGACAGTAAAAAGATCAGTGGTTACTATTGGTGAGGAGGGAGAGGGGAATCACAGGATGGACAGAAAGGGTAGAGGATGGTTAGAGCAATGAAATATTCCGTATGATACTATAATGGTGGATACATGACACTATACATTTGTCAAAACCCATAAAATGTATAAGACGGAGAGTGAAGCCTATGCAAACTACAGACTCTGGGTGACAATGATGTGTCAGTGTAGGTTCACAGCTGTAAGGTATCACTTGGGTGGGGATGTTAATGGTGGCAGAGGCTGTGCATATGTGGCCACAGGTGGTAGATGAGAACTCCGAATACTTTGTGCTTAATTTTGCTGTGTGTCTAAAACTGCTCTAAAAATAAAACCTATTTAAAAACGTAATCTTTGTTTTGTTCATTTAAAAGTCATTTTATTTCTTGGAGTTTGAAATTACTGATGTAAAGTGATCTGCATTTCTTTTGCTCTGAATCTACTTTGTTATTAGTACTCAATTCTATCTACAAAATTGTCATGATTAAAGACATCTTAGAAATTCTGGATACAATTTCAAATATCATATGCACAACTATTCAGTTCTTCCACTCACGATGGATACGTTTATCCAATCATCATGCCATATACTTTAAATATCTTATAATTTTGTCAGTTATACCTCAATAAAGCTGAAAAAATGCAACTGATTTTTTAAGCTGGGAACAAAAGACAAAGAGGAAAAACACTCTTTACGGTGACCTGAGACTAGGCAGACATTACCAGCATGGTGTAGCATCAGTCTGTATTTATCTTCTATAAGGTAAACAATGGCTAGACTCTCCAAGAATACAAAATGGATAAAACACACACCCTGGAGGGATGGAGATGCCTCTTTAAGGACTGGCTGCTTCAGGTAAAAGAACATGCCATATAACAGAAGGATTCACAGCCCTTTATCAAAACCACCATGAATTCTATGACTACAGCCAGGCTGCATTTAGGACAAATATTAGCATCAGCATTTATTTCCCTCTAACTTAATGATGGGGCTTCCTAGGTGACTCTGTGGTTAAGAATCCGCCTGCCAATGCAGGAGAGGCGGGTTCCATCCCTGGGACGGGAAGATCCCCTGGAGGAAGAAGTGGCAACCCGCTCCACTGACAGAGGTGCCTGGAGGGCTACAGTCCCCGAGGTTGCAAAGAATTGGACAGACTGAGCAACTAAACAACAAACAATAAAAACCACTTAATGATAAGTAACATAAAACCCTTGGGAAAACCTGAGTTGGTCTGTCACTGGTGGCCTGGAAAACTATCCCTGCATGAACAGGAATTATAAAATGTGTTTTCTTCGCTGCATGAACAGTGTGTCTTCCACTGGATTAGAGCCTCTTTTGAGAGGAACCATAATTTATTCTTCTAATCCACCTAAAACCTAGCAGGAAATTTTATACATGATAGTCTCTGTAGGTTTTTCTTTTAAACTGAACATACTTTGTTTACATTGGTCCAATCAGCAACTGACTTTAGTCACAATAGACCTTGTGTAGTCTGAAGAACAGAATTATTCTCCCCACTGAATATGACGGGCTGAGAGCTGCACCTCATTTGCATCTCTAATGCCCAGCACAGGCACTGGTTCAGAGAGAATCCACTGGGTAAATGTTTGCTAAGGAAATACTAGAACCTGGCAGGCTCTGGGGACCGATCGGCCTGACCTCTTTTATTTTCAAATGAGGAGACTAAGGCTCTGAGAGAAAACACTTGCTCAGGGGAACCATGCATCAGCTAGACAGCTAGACTGCTAGACTTCGCCCCATCCAGAGATTTCTCCGCTCCAGCCTCCTCAAGGAGGATCCAGGAGGCCTGGGAGATGACAGCCTATGTCCTGGACCTTGCACAGGCTGGTCAATAAATGATAGTTTCCTTCCCCTCGCTACGTTTTCCATGGAAAGTGGAAACCCATGACGCATATTGAAGCTGTGCAGTTTGTGCTTTGGGGAAACTGGATTTACGTGTTGACATAAGCAAAGCAGTTTGACCCTTTCAAACGGACCGCCCACAATGTCCATGGCTACCAGAACCTGTTAATTTCTACTGTTGTCTTCAGAAGGCTTTAGAAGGGTTCATACATTAGTAAAGGAGAAACAGTCAGAAGTCTCATTTTAAAAGTGAAACTTGAAGTTCTGTAGGGAAAGTCAACAGGAAGAGAAGAAGCTGAGATACAACCATCTGACAGTGGGCACCATGTTCCAGAAACAAGTCGAGGGGCTGGGAATGCAGAGGTGAACCAGATGTGGTCCCTGCCCATGAGGATCTCACAGTTCTGAGTGGGATATAAATATGATGAACAAAAGGAAAAGCAATTAACTCTCAGGACGCAGAAGGACAAAGCCTCCCAGAGGAGGCAGTATTTGAGCAAGGCAATGAAGGACTGAGAGAAATTCGCTGCCCAGATGAAAAGGACTATAGGCAAAGCCAGCAGTCATTAACTGGAGTGCCCTAGTCTCGGAACTGCAAGGATGTGAGCAGGAATCACTGGTGGGATGGGCAGGGGTCAGATCACGAAGAACCAAAATGAAGATGTTAGAGCAATCTGCAGCAAAGGGGAGCTACTGAAGGAGTTAGGAGAGTAATGCAATGCCACTGCATGCCGGAGACAAAACTGGGGGCAGGATGGAGAAGGAACTGAAGAAGAATGACTGTGGAAGACAGTTATAAGAGTTTAGGTGAGAGATGGCAAAGAGGAGCAGAAGGGGAGTAAGAGCAGATGAAGACTTGGCCACTGATGTAGAAGCGTGGGGGCCGGGGAGAAATAGAGGGTGACTTCTGGGTCTCAGGCTTTTGCCAATGTGCCTGTGTCAATCAGCAGGGAAAACCGTGAAGTAGGGAGGGGCCAGGAACTGGGATTCAGGGAAGAGACACAAGGTCATGCTGGGATGCCTTGTGACATCCAGACCCACTTCGGAATGATCAGCAAGCAGAGGATATACACAGAGGATACATAATCATTAAACCAATCTTCCAGGGAGAATTCAGTGCCCTGGAAACTCCCATGCTCAAGGGCTGGGTGGAGCAGGAGGAGCTGGGCTGGGGGAAGGTGTAGTCAGAGATACAGGAGGTCCACGGAACCAGCTCAAAGTGGTCCTGGAAGCCACAGAAGGAGCTTTACAGAGAGAAGGGAGCAGTTGGTTCATTGTATCAAATATTTAAGAGTAAGTGATACAAAACAAAAAATATGCCTCTTGGGTTAGCAGTCATCGCAGGCAGCAGCTTCAGCTTCGGAGAAGCCTGAGTAGAAGGCTGAGCTGTGAGTGATTGCCGTGAAGAAGTGTAGCTCTGGAGGAGAGAGATTTAGGGCATTTGAGGAGAAAATGAATAATTTATTGCCACACAATATCCTCTCACAGGTAGAAGCGTTAAAATAATTTGTGAACTGACAGGTTATTTTCTTCCAGGTTCCAATGCAATTTAACAAACATGTATTGAATTCCTGCGCGGCACATGGCCACAGAGCACCGTGAGCCCATGATGTACCGAACAAGATATGGCTCCTAGCAGTGAGCACTATGGAGCCTGGAGGGCGTCCCTCACCTCCCCAGCTAAACACATGTGACAATGGGGTCAGCGTGCAGCGAGCTGTGCCCGGGCTGCCCTGACTGACGAGGGGACACCCGGGAGGAGAAGGAGGGAAAGGCAGGCAGGGTGCTTGCTGGGGGCGTGGGGACCAGAGGGAGATGGGGAGGGTGGTCAGGGCCCCGTCTGAGCGGTGTCCCACTCGGTCACTGTGACAGAGCCGGGGAGACACAGAGAGGCCCTCTGCACTTGGCGCATATACGGGAGCGGTGGCGCCCTTTCCTTCTCCTCTTAGATGCATATTTTACCTTTAAACTACCAGACTCTAGACTGCTCATGAGGTCTTCCATGCTGACTTAATGGTCAGTTTCCTGGGCTATTTTTCTAATATTCTTGCCAAAAGCTCAAGAGGAATAACAGGCAGGGGTGCGGATTCATCTCTGACGTGCGATTCTGATTAAAGCTGCAGCCTGAACTTCTCACCCTCCTCGCCAGGGTCAGAGATGAAAGGTCTCCAGCCCTGTCTGCTGAGGAGTGCCCCAGGCGTGGCCCTCAGAGACGGTCAAGAGCAAGTCACCTGGTCCAGGGCCCAGAGGTGAGCGCCCCCGGGAGCAGCGGCTCCTCCTTGCGGGGCCTGGGAAAGGTCCCCTGTCTGTACGGTGGTTCACAGAACAGACTCCGCAGAGCAGGGTGGAGAGCTCTGCCACAGACACGTGTCTGGTGTCTTCTCGGCCAGGGCGAGGCCTTTCAGATACCACAGGGCCATCCAGCGGGACGACTTTCTGGTGTCTGGGGGGAAAGAAAGGTGTCATCGGAAGTCGCAAGGGGCTGTCACCAGGCCACAGCTGAGCCAGGGGAGGCCATGCCTCTCCCTTCCCGAGCTGTTCACTCTGGCTGTTCTTCTAGCAAGTGGTCCTGGGGCAGCAGAAACGCTGGCTCCTCACAAACTGGCCCTGGATATCAGTGGAGGTGTGGGAGAGGGATGGTAAAGCATGGACTGATCTTGCTATATGATATTCAAGGGGGAGGGGATGTACATGTGGCATGGCACTGTATGAGTTGCATAATATATATTTTTAATTGACTTACAGTTGACAGACCACCTCAGGTAAGTTTAAGGTGTATGACATAATGATTTGATATTTGAAATGATCATCATAATAAGTTTAATATCCATCATCACACATAGTTATTATCTTTTTTTTCCTGTGATGAGAATTCTTAAGACCTACTCTTTCAGCAACTTTCAAATATGCAATACAGTATTGCTAACTATAGTCACCATGCTGTACATTACATCCCCAGAAAATAATTTGAAATCAGCAATAGCCTCTAATGATGAGAGTTTTGGGGAAGAGTGCAAGCTCCCTCCGCAAATTGATCAAGGACATTAGCCACAGTGGCCCACAGGTAAAGAGCTAAAAACAAAACAGGGGCCTCCCAGGTGGTGCCTGTGGTAAAGAATCCACCTGCCAATGCAGGAGACGCAAGAGACGTGAGCTCCATCCCTGGGTCGGGAAGATCCCCTGGAGGAGGAAATGGCAACTCACTCCAGTACTCTTGCCTGGAAAATTCCATGTACAGAGGAGCCTGGCGGGCTACAATCCATGGAGTCACAAGGAGTCGGACCCGACTGAGCGACTAAGCACACAAAAACAAAAGAACAGGTTTCCTTGGACTTCTTCAGTTTGTGGATTTCAAAGTTTAAATTCACCTATGCCTGTACTAGAGAAGTCAGACGGGGTGTCCTCAGCTTTTTAACTTTTCACAATTTGCATCTAATCCAGATAAAATTTCTCCAGTGGGAATTAGGCCGGGTTGAAGCAAGGGTCATACCAGGGATTTCTGAGAAAACTGAAAGAAAGCAAAACCCCCGGAGGGAAGGGGTGGGAAGAAACATTCACTCCCAGGTGCGGAGGGGCGTCTCTTGGCTCCTCCCCTGCCTGCCGGATAGACGTGGGGTCCCCCTTGGTCAGGCCCGGTGCTCTTCTCCTCGCTTTACTGTCTCACTCTCAGGACCTCATACCTTTCGTCCGTGGATGACATTACATCTCGGTCTCCAGCTGAGGGCCCTGTCCAGCTCCAGCCCCACATGCCCAGCCGCACACTCGACACCTTCCCTGGCACCTCCAGCCCCTCAGCGCATCACCCCTCCCCACCTCACACCCCAGCTAGACTCCTCTTGTCTCTCTCCTTGCTGTTTCCTGACTCAAGGAAAGGCATCACCGCCACACAGCTGCTCAAACCTGGAGGAATCTGGTGCCCCTGAACCCCGAACAACATCAGCAATAATAATAATAGTATCTGTTATTCATAGGTTCCGGTGGGAATAAAATGAAGCCAATGTCAAGAACTTAGTATACTAGTCAGCACACAGTAAACACTCCAAAATGATAGCCATGGTCATCTATTTTTGATGTGGCAAAGCAAGGCATTTTAAAAAAATGTTGCTAATGTTTTTTAAATAATGCAACACAAATATCTAAACACACATATATAGAGAGAGAAATGAATAAAATTAAAGATATAAACTCCTTCTTTAGCCCTGCTGTTCTACTTTGTAGCTTCTTGGGTATTCTTCCTAAAGTTATTTTGAGTAGGTGGCTGGAAAAGTTTATATAAGAAACAATTAAAAAATATAAAAATCAATTTTTATAAATTTACACATGTATATATGAAATCCCTACCTTGGACCTTTCTATATCTGTACCTGTCTTGGCTGCCCCCATTCTATATGGCCTACCTTGGGGTGAGGTTTGTGATGGAAAGTGGGGGTGGGGATGCAGATGCCTTTTCTGCACATTAAATTAGTCAAATGAAACAAGAGTGAAAGTTCAAAATAACCACATCAAAATTTCATGTGTTCTTGTCTGGGTAATTCCTACTGGCCTTTTAGGGTCATTTTCCCAGGAAGCTCTCTCTAAAACACTTTCACCCTTAGCTCTCCTGCACCTCTACTTATAGCGATCATACCATTTGTCCACATAAGTCACAGCTTACTCAATTCTCCACCTAGGTACTATGGGCATCTGGGGACAGATAATTCCTTGTGTGGGGGGTACACTGTGCCTTGTGGGAGGGAGCAGCATGTCTGGCCTCCACCCGTTAGATGCCAGGAGCATCACCACAGTAGTGACAAGCAAAACTATTCCCAGGCCTCGAGACAGGATCAAATGCTGCCCCCACCTTGAATTGAGAACCACAGCACTGGACTGAGACTTCAGGTGAAAATTCTATCTTATTTGTCTCCCAGCAAAGTAAGGCCCTCAAGACACAGCCTTGATGAGTGACCTTAAGGAAGAGATGACACAGTGCCACTACTCTTGACGGTAAATCAGTTCTAAACTCTTCACAAGAGGACTGAGTGTGTTTTAAACTCTTATTCTAATTATTATTATTTTTAAAAGTTGAGGTCCATGATGGTACAAATGCAATCAGAATTTCTAACCTTGGGACTTACAAGTTAAATTCGGAAGAATCACAAGGCAACATAGACATCTTGGGAAGAATTACCTTTAAAGGAAGAAATTAAAAACAAAACAAAAAACAGTCCAAATCGTGTTTCACAAAAAGACCTAAGCTTTCTTTGGAAAATGCCAGAAGCAGCCTGTGTGGCTTTGAATCCTAGTACTGCTATTTACGAGCCATAAATGGGCAAGTTATTTCATACCTCTGTGCCTCTGTTTCCTCATTTGTAAGATGGGAATGATATTATAGTCTATTTTATAAGATTATTATGGGAATTTAATGAGTAAATATTTATAAAATGCTTAGAGGAGTGCTTGCCAAGCACTTTGTGGCTTATTTATTTATTTATACTTTGGCTGCTTTGGGTGCTCAGACACGAGGGCTTCTGTTGGGGAGCTCAGGCTCCAGAGCGTATGGGCCCCATCGTTACAATGCACAGGCTTAGTTGCTCTGAGGTATGTGGGATCTTAGTTTCTCGATCTGGAGTTGAACCTATCTGTTGCACTGGAAGGAAGATTCTTAACCACTGGACTACCAAGGAATTCTCCAGGACTTTGTGTTTTGAAGAAATGAAATCACTGCTTATTGGGATTTGTAGTTAACTTATAAAGTTAGAATTTCAAAGGTGGAAGTGACTGTGATTATTATGTAATCATCTATATCCTTCTCCCCATGATTTTTCTGTGGTTTCTTTCAGGTAATTGTCACAAATTATTATGTGCCATAACACACAATATGGGCTTCCTAGTGGCTCAGATGGTAAAGAATCTGCCTGCAATAAACAGACCTGAGTTCGATCCCTGGGTTGGGAAGATCTCCTGGAGAAGGGAAAGGCTACCCACTCCTGTATTCTGGGCTGGAGAATCCCCATGGACAGAGGAGCCTGGTGGGCTACAGTCCATGGGGTCACAGAGAGTCAGACACAACTAAGCGACTAAGCACAGCACAGAAACACAATATATAAAGTATTGTACATTTTGTATGATATTCTTAAAGAGAAACTTTTAAAGTATATTATCAATTTTCATAAAGACTACTATAATTTAAAATTATTAATGTTATTTAATTTACTCAAATCAAATGGTGTGCCTTTGTGTGTAGAGGTAAACTGTACAAAACATTTTTTTTTTTTTTTTTTTGTACAAAGCATTTTTATTGGCACTCTCTCCTACAGTCTCCCTTGTCCCACATGATATGCATTGCCATGAGCTGTTTTTTTTAAATGCAAAGGGCAGTGACAGATGAACTGTAACCTTAGTCAATTCCATATCTTCACGAAACAGCACTGAACAAGGTGAATGCCTTTGTTTTATACATGTTATAATTACTATTTATTAACAGCATAAGTTAGGCAGATCTAACATTAAATTAGAAATTCAGAGATCATCTTGGGCAACAAAGCTCTATGTTATTAACAGCAGTCTGAACAAATACCCCAAACCAAAATGCTAACAGAACATGCTACTTCTGGGAAGTCTCATTTGGGAGCTTTGATGTGCTGCAGTTTGCCTTAAAGGTGACAAACCTAGCAAGGTAGTGCGATACCTTGGCTATGCCTACATTCTGATACTGTTACAGTTTCCATTAGCTCATCCAGCTATTTTAGATTTGCAATTAGCTTTTTATTACTCACAGGGGAAATTATTTTTCAATTAAAAATTCAATCAAAAACCATCAAAACAGAATTATAATGTGGTTGCTAAGATAGCAGAGACTGCAGTACTATTCTGACTGGCAGTAACAGATAATTTACAGACTCCTTCTGTGCACTGGTGCTGGCAGAGTTGCAGAAGCAATGGTGAGGAGTGATCACCCTTCTGGAGATTCACACCTTCACTAAAGACAGCAAACCCGTCTGGTTTCCAAGGCCTGAAAATGGGAGCCACACACCCACGTGTGCCCAGTCAGGCGTGAACCCTCCCTGTCAGCAACGTCCTTACTACCATCCACAATTTCTTTATAAATCTGTAAAAAGCTAACACTACTCAACAACTCTCAAAGTGTAAATGGGGACCCAGGACATTAACTGTCTGTCCATACATGAGAGAAACTTTCAGAAAACTAAAGGTGAACAAAATTCTTGTGGGTAACATTTACAGCAGGAGAGCCTCAGCCCTCTGGTCTCTGTTTATCTACCTGGCAGAAGCTACCTGCCCTCTGGCTATGGTTCCCTGTTCCCTTTAGGATTCTGCATTGGCTCAGCATTTCAAATATGCGTGAGAAATGTGGAGCCCACAAAGTTTTAAAACTAAAACACGAGACCAGCTCCACCACTGTGTCTGCAGTGCATGAGGAAGAAAACGAATAAAATCACAGCCCCTTACTGCTCTCTAGGCGTCAATCATAACATACCATATAAGTGGGTGAGTGTCTAATTAACCACTCCTCAAACTCAAAATTTTAAAAGTGCTGTCACTTCCCTCAGGCTGGAAGTCTTCCTTCTGCCTGCTTTCAGGAAATCTGTGTCTTGAAGGAATTCATAAGGAAGGCAACGAAATTCCGTGTGTGTTCCTTTAGCCAACCTACCTCCATCTCTGTCTTCCTATTCCACTGGCATCCTTTGGTCCACCTGCTGGGACTACTCCTTTGGCCTCTGTTCTATCCACTGCTCCTATGCCCTGAGAATCTCAGCTCACACACTGCCAGACAAACACTTTCCTTATATCATACTAAGGACGACACAGCTGCCCTAAGAATTATTCCAATGATAACAACCTCCTGCCACTCAATGCAAGCTGGGCCTTATCAAGGGCACTGTGGTATCTGGCATTGTTGCATCCCTGCTCAGTCCCTCAGTTGTGTCCGACTCTCTGTGACCCCATGGGCTGTAGCCCACCAGGCTCCTCTGTCCATGGGACTCTCCAGGCAAGAATACTGGAGTGGGTTGCCACGTCCTTCTCTGGGGAATCTTCCGACTCAGGGATTAAACCCATGTCTCCTGCATCTCCTTCATTGGCACACGGATTCTTTACCACTAGTGTCACCTGGGAAGCCCTCTATAATAGAAGGCTTTCTGATTTTTCTGGCTGACACAGCTATTATTATTCACAACTTTATATCTTGAAATGATTCCTGTACTGGCTAATCTATAACATGTCTGAAAGGCATGTTTTTTTAAGTAGACTTCAATGGAAAAGTCCAGAACTTAGTCAAAGGATCTTAGACCACATGCAGCAGTGAGCAGATAAGGATTTATCACCCACATGTTTGACACTTAAAGTGTGGCCCACTCAGCCACATACATCATCAAATGAACAGAACTGCACATTTAGAAGCAACGTTCACTCCTGCAATCCTGAGTTAAAAATATGTAGCAGAATTTGTATTCTTGGTTTGTAATGTAATCTTTGATTTATATTTCACAATAAAAATTGAAGAATCTATGTACAAATTACTAGAACTAATGAGTAATTTTAGAAAGACTGCAGAATACAAATGAACAACAATATCATATATATATTAGCAGTGGATAATGGGAGACTGAAATGATAAAAAAAAACCAGCACCTCAAAACATGAAATAACTTAAGTACCTTTAAGTATGTATATTACCCATATGCTGAAAATTACAAGTCAGGGTTAAAAAGAAAGAAATCAAAGGAGACCTAAATAAATAGGTCTGTGTGTATGAATCAAAAGATTTGTCTGTTAAGATATCAATTCTCCCCAAATTGATCTATAGAGTCTACACAATCCAAATCAATACACCAGAGGATTTTAAAAACAGATATCCATGAAAGGTTTCTAAATTTATATGGAAAGGCAGAGGATCTAAAATAGACAAAATAATCCTGGCAAAGAACAAAGTTGGAGGACTTACACTATTGGATCCCAAGACATACACAAAGCTAAGCAATCAAGTGTATATTGATAAAAGAATGGACACGTGGATAAATGGGACAGAATAGAAAGTCTAGAAACAGACTCATGCATAAATGGTCAGTTGATTTACAATATAAGTGGAAAGCCAATTCAATGAGGAAAGTATAGGCTTTTCAACATGGTGGTCAACCAATGGCATACTGATAAGCAAAAATATGAATCTTGATCCATACTTTGTACCTTATAAAAAATTAATGGATCACCTTACACATAAAACACAAAACTGAAATTTCTAGAAGAAAAACAAAGGAGAAAATAGTGACCTTATGTGAGGCAATACTTCTTATGTGTGACATTAAAAACATGAAAAAAATTAATTTGGACTCCAATAAAACTTAAAACTTCTTCGAAAGACATTAAAATATTGAAAAAACAAGCTACATGCTGGCAGGACATTTCAAAACTCAGTAAAAAAACAAACAACCAAATTTTAAAAATGGGCAAAAGACTTGTATATTAGCTATAGTGAAACAGATCACCAGCCCAGGTTGGATGCATGAGACAAGTGCTCGGGCCTGGTGCACTGGGAAGACTCAGAGGGATTGGGTAGAGAGGGAGGTGGGAGCGGGGATCGGGATGGGGAAATACATGTAAATCCATGGCTGATTCATGTCGATGTATGACAAAACCCACTACAATATTGTAAAGTAATTAGCCTCCAACTAATAAAAATAAATGAAAAAAAAAAAACTTAAAAAAAAAAAGACTTGAACAGATAAAAGAAGATATATCTTACAAAAGAAGATATATGAATGGCAAAGAAGCACAAGAAAAGACATTCAGCATCATTACTCATTAAGAACATGCAAGTTTAAATCATGCAAAGGAAACACTAGACACTTATTAGAATGCTTAAAAACAGAACTAAACAAAACCAAACAATACCGAGTACCATCAAAGCTGTGGAGCAACAGGAACTCTCATACATCATTGGTGGTAACACAAAATGGTATGGTCACTTTGGAAATGTTTGGTGGGTTTCTTAAGAAGTTAAAATATACTTATCATATACACCCCAAAGCCCCATTCCTAAGAAATTACTCAAAAGAAATGAAAACTTATGTTTACACAAAAACTTGAATATGAATGTTTATAAGGGCCATATAATCACCCAGAATAAGACAGAAAGAAAGTGGAGTCGCTTAGTCGTGCCCGACTCTTGTGTAGCTCATCAGGCTCCTCCATCCATGGGATTTTCCAGGCAAGACAACTGGAGTGGGCTGCTATTTCCTTCTGCAGGGGATCTTCCCAACCCAGGGATTGAACCCAGGTCTCCTACATTGCAGACAGACGCTGTACCATCTGGGCCACCAGGGAAGCCCATATAATCACCCAAAGTGGTGACAACTCAAATATTCATTTGGTGAATAGACAAACTATAGTAGTATATCCACACAGTGGAAGACTATGATTGATACACAGAGCACAGATGAATCTTAGGTGTATTAAGTAAAATGAAGCCAGACTCAAAAGGCTACATACTGTTTGATTTCACTTACATAGCATTCTGGAAAAGGCAAAACACTAGGCACAAAAGTCAGATTAGTGGTTTCTAGGGGTTGGAAGCAGGGGTAGAAGTTGATGACAAAGGTGAACCTGGGAGTATTTTAGGTGATGAAGCTGTTTTATATCTTGGTTGTGGTGGTGACTACATGATTGTAGGCATTTGTCAAAACTCAAAGAACTGAAAATAGTGAATTTTAGTTTAGATATATACAGAACATCTTGACTCAAAGAAGATATAGATTTAAAAATTCAATTGAGATGATCTTAAATTGAATTTAAAAATTTAATTGCATAGATTTCATTTATATGTGGAACCTAAAAAACAAAATAAATAATACATCTAAATAGAAACAGAGTCAAAGATACATAAAGCAAACAGGTTGACAGATGGGAGGGGTGGAAGGAGGAGAGAAATAGGTGAGGGAGATAAAGGGGTACAAATCTTCATTTACAAAATAAATGAGTCACAGGTATAAAATGCACAGTGTGGGGAACAGAGTTAATCATTATGTAATATCTTGTATAGTGATAGATGACAACCAAAGTTACTATGGTGATCATTTTGAACTGTATAGAAATATAGAATACCGGGAACTAACATAGTGTTGTAAGGCTAATATTTCAAAGACAAACAAACAAGCAAACTTACAGAAAAAAAAAATCAGATTTGTGGCTACCTGAGGTGGGAGGAAGGGGCAACTAAGTGAAAGTGGTCAAAAGGTACAAACTTCCAGTCATAAGATAAATAAGTAGTAGAGATGTAAAGTTCAAAATGATCAAGATAATATACACTGCTGTGTGTTTTACATCTGAAAGTTAAGGAAGTAATTCCTAAGAGTTTTCCTCACAAGGAAAAAAAGGTTTATTTTTCCTACTTCTTTAATTTTATATCTATATGAGATGATAAATGTTCACTAAACGAACTGTAAACATTTCATCATGTATGTAAGTCTAATCACGCTGTACACCTTAAACATAAACAGTGCTATATGTCAATTATATCTCAGTGAAACCAGGGGAAAAACAACAAAGGGCATAACTTGGCAATCAAGTAAATATCTATAAGTATGCAAGAACATGCAATTGGGAAAAAGATAATTAATGTAATACAATTAACAGTAAGAAATATTTCTTTTAAAAGTGCCAACTCATGGGCTTCTCTGGTGGTCCAGTTGTTAAGAATCCACCTTGCAATGTAAGGGACACGGGTTTGATCCCTGATCTGGGAAGATCCCATACGCCGTGGGGCAACTAAGCCTGTCCACCAAACCACCGAGCCCGTGCTCGAGAGCCCGCAACGCAACTACTGAGCCCACAGGCTGCAACTACTGAAGCCCGAGCACCTGGAGCCTGTGTTCCGCGACAAGAGAAGCCCCCACAGTGAGAGACCTGCACGCCGCAACGCAGAGCAGCCCTCGCTCGCGGCAATTAGAGAGAAGCCCGCGGCAAGGAAGACCTAGCACAGCCAATAAATAAATAAATCTTTTTTTTTTTTTTTTAATGTCAACTCATTAGTAAAAATACTCTTGGTTAAAATTAAGAGGGAAAACTCAGGATGAGCCGCTGGTGGAATAGTTCTGAGGTGAATGAAGGCTTGGGGTGTGCATCAGACATCGTGAGGAGAAAACACTGCTTTTCCAATTCATTGCCTTTAAAGAACTACAACAAAACTATCCACTCCTCTTATAAATGCTCACAAATGGCATTTTGTGCTTGTTTATTTTCGAGTCCAAATAGCCCATCCCTGCAATTTGTGATCTGAAGAGTTCTCTTCTCGTTACCCACATAAGCAAACCCGCAGCAATGCTTTCCTTGAATATTCAGAGACCATTTCTTAACAAGACTCTATTTTCTCTTCATATAGCAACCCTCGAGAAAGCAGCTATGAACACAGAAATATAAATATATGTCTAAAGAATCATCAAGTCTACGATTATTTCACAATATGCTAACATACATTTGTCTCTCCTATCTTGACAAAAGTTTCCTCATCACTACTTTCTTCTTAAACTGCTATCTTTTGTATGTCAAATGCAGAATGTACAAGAAAGAACACTGGACTACAAGTGACAAAAACTTGTTTAAGGTCAGTTCAGCCCATTACTAGCTCGTAGCCTTGGAAAAATGACTCGCCTCCTAAAACTAATATTTATTTCCAGCTCTGACTTCTTTCCAGGGCTTTAGTTAAAAAACTTCCAAGCTAATTTCCTACAGACACACATGACCTCTTACGCACATTTAATTGTTCAGAGATATTTGACTGCACTGGCATCGTTCATTATCACTCAAATTACAATTGTTTTATTTGCTCATGTATGCTTCATTTCTTCAATTAGATTTCTTCAACCAGATTATATATTCTTTGAGGGGAAGAAATTATTAATATATACATATTTGCCTCCTTTTATCACCTATCACATAGTGAAGGTATAAATTATTTCTGAAAGTAGATATAATTACTTGAGCTTACATATTTCAGTTTGCTGATATAATCATTTGTCTTAAAAAAAAATACAGCTAAGTTTGACATACTCATGGAGTTTAACAAGGCCTTCTCTGACCACTCATACTCTGGTCCCTCATGCTTCCTCCTCCCAATAACCCACTCACACTCTATCACCGTCTATAGCCTCAGCTTGTTTTACATTTTTAAAAATAGAATTTAACACTCTGTGAGATAATCTCTTCTTCTCCTCTCTTTTTCTCTCACTCACCCTCTCTTTGACTCAATCTGTAGTCTGAAGCTTCGTACTAGAACTCAAATTCCATGAAACCAGGGACTGATCATGCTCACAGTAAGATACTTAATAGCCTGGCATATAGTAGGCACTCAATAAGGACTTACTGAATTGTTGTTGAACTCGCCTCTTAATACAGTGACAACTATTATAGACATTTAACAATTGAAAGAAACAAAAATATTTCACATGATTTACCTGTAAAGAGGTTCTACAAGGTCCTTTTCAAGAAAATCATGATCGTTCTTGACAGCCACAATGTTGATGGGAAATTGCGAATCTGAAAGAGAGACAACAGAGTTTATGAGGCTTGTTTTATCTGAATCAGCAACGATATCATCAGGCCATCACATTTCTGTACTCAGGGCTAATCTTAACTGCAGTTATTCTCCACTGACGGATGTGTTGGTAATGTTTAGAAAGCAGGATGCTTTAACCCCAATAAATGCTTTTAAGGATACAAAAAAGCATGCAATATGAAAATAACCAAGTGCTTGACCTTGGATAGGATTGCTAAATGTCTGTATTTTTATCTGTGCGTGCGTCAGTTGCTCAGTCTTATCTGATTCTTTATGACCCCACTGTCCATGGGATTTTTCAGGCAAGACTATTAGAGTGAATTGCCATTTTCCTCCTTCAGGAGATCTTCCCAATCCAGGGATTGAACCCGAGTCTCCTATGTCTTCTGTATTGCAGGTGGATTCTTTACCTGTTTGTAGCTCATCATTATCATAGACATTTGCCTGCATGGAGAACTTCTACACTCTCACCATCTACCTAAGGTCATGAGATACTGATTAGGATAGAAGTTTGGCAGATTTCTTTTTTGAAGTTTCCAAAAATACCTGAAGCTCAATGGTCTCAAGTATTTTATTTTGTAGCAAAAACTTTTTCTTTTTTTAAAAAAATATTTATTTTTGGCTGTGTTGCAGTGAGTAGGCTTCTCTCTAGTTGTGGCACACAGGTTCCAGAGTGCACAGGCTCAGTAGTTGTGGCCACAGGCTGAGTTACATGTAGGATCTTAGTTCCCGGACCAGGGATTGAACTCTTGTCCCCTGCCCTGGAAGGTGGATTCGTAACCACTGGTCTACTGGTCCACCAGAGAAGTCTCTGTAGCAAAAGCCTGTTCCAAGCTTGTAACTTTTCTGTAAAAGTATTTGTTCTAATTTTTATTACATTTATAAAAGGCATATGAATGACTGGGATTTTAATTCAGACTCTTCCATTTTATAATCTTGTAAAAGTCACTTAACCTTTTTGGGCCTCTCTTTCATAATCAGTGAGTTGGTAGTGGAGGGTGGGAATAATGGTTGCTTAGATCAAAACTGTAAGACCCTCCTCCTTGTCTAAAAGGCTATGATTTTATGAAAGTTTTTATCAGAAACTCTAGACCTCAAAGCACCCTTACAGATATGCTCTCCTTTATCCTCAAAGAATTTAAGAGAGAGAAGTAGGCTTTTTTAAAATAGAAAACTGAGCTTCTAGGTGAGTAGGTGTGATTCACCAGTGAGTAAAAGTTAACTTTGTTGATTCTTTCCATCCTTTGTGAATTTTATGCCATCAGAAACTATATTGTTTAGTGTACTAGATATGTTCTATTGAGCCCTAAAGATCCATGCTCCACTCTTCTGTAACCCGGTTTGTGCCCAGGATCAGATGTGTGGATGGCGTTCAGTGGGGTCCATGTCCACTGCCTTATTTTGTTTGGCCAATGGGAAGCCCCAGCTGGAGATGGAGGGAGGAGGGAGTGTGACATCAGGGCATTGCCCTCCTGGGTCTCTCCCGGGAAGCTGTCGTCACAGCTGTGTCCTCTACTCCTAAGCCTGGTCTGAGATCCTCTCTCCTTCTGGGTTCTGGCATCTCACCTTCTGTTTATGGCTTTGGGCCTAGGGTACAAGCTTTGGGCTGCTACAAGCTTTGGGCTCCTGAACTGTTCCTCGTGGTCTCCTATGCCCTGCTCACACCTCCATCATGAACGCTTTTAGGAATAAGACCTCCACAGATTGTCCTGAGTGTGCCATTGCTCACTGCTGGGATCCTGACTAATTCACTATACATTAGGACTCTCCAAGAAGGAGATGCGTTGGTTATAACTTTAGGCATAGGCAAGAAATGGGGCTTTCCAGGTGGCGTGGTGGTAAAAAAATCCACCTGCTAATGGAGGAGACACAAGAGATGTGTGTTCTATTCTTGGGTCAGGAAGATCCCGTGGAGTAAGATGTGGCAACCTGCTCCAGTATTCTTGCCTGGAAAATTCTGTGGACAGAGGAGACTGGTGGGTTACAGTCCACGGGGTTGCAAAGAGTGGGAAATCACTGAGTGACTGAGCACACAGCAGTGCATATGAGTAAGATATAGGAGAATAAGTTTATTAACTGTCAATGAAAACATCAGTGGAACAAAGTATGATGCTAGCAATAAAAACACTTTACTTTTAAAACCCTGAAAAATAACATCTGATCCATGTCATGTCTTAAACATTTTCATGTAAGGTAAAAACCTCACGATAAATTAGCTTTGTTATTTCTAAGAAATTTATCAACAATTCATTTATTGTACTTTCAAGAAAACTGAGAGCAGTGATGAAAAAAACAAGAAAGAGGATAGGGAGGAAGTGCAGAAAAAAAGCTGCTGCTGGCAGAACACTGGAAGGAAAACGCAGAGTTGTGATTGGTGGTAAAGACATGAGAAGCAGAAAGTGAGAAGCAAAAGAAAAGAAAGGAGAAACAGGGAAGCGCAGAAGGTGAAGTAGCCTCAGGAAGTGACCCTCATTCCTAAACTGGCATCAGTATATGTCCTGGGCATTGCAAAGGCCGGGGGAAGGAGAAAGCAAGGAAGAAATGGTTGAGAAAAGACTTGGAAGTCAAAACACACCACAGGACAAATTTTGAACTTATTCTCTTTATAAAGAGAGAAGAAAAGCCCAACCTACCCTCGTATAGCTGAGCGTACTGCGGGAAGCCAGCAGCGCGGAGCCAGTCACATGCTTCCTTCGCCTCGATTTCTGAAAAATACAAGAAAAGGAAATGTGTTGAGTCTCAGGCCACCCACTGGCCTCTACCTCCTCAATCAGTAGGAACTGGTGGGCACTGTTCAGGTTATTACAAAGCAAAATTGTTCTCTGGTAAGTCTGTACAAGTAGCCTACTCAGAAATGGGTGTAAAACGAGCAGGCATCACCAATCACCAAGGTACTTGTTTCATGTCTGCTAAGATTATCTTCAATGTCAATCCATAAATATTTGGATAATAGCAAAACCACAGACTACAGAACACAGAGGCTGAGTTTCAGGCAGGGAAAAATGTCTTATTTATACACTAGGGAACCTGGGGACTAGGGAGAAGGAGGAAGTACTTCCTTAGGTTCTTTTTTTTTTAAACTTTCAAAGATAAAGCTAAGACTATTTATCCTACATTCCTTTATTCTTTTACTCTGGGGATAATGAAAGAATGAATACAACTGGGCAGGCTTGTGAAAATGTATTTTCTCATGAAAAAAGGTATTACAAAAATCCAATGTTTTATTATTGCTTTAGTTTTACTAATGCTTTAATTCCAAATGCCTTGTAATAAGATGTTCATTCATCAAGCACATTTGAATGATTTCAAGCTGCACAGTGTAGCAGGCAACAGTGAAGCTGATTATCTGGAAATGAGACAGGTGTTTGATGGGGCTGCTAGAATCTCCGAGAGCCAGCCTCACGCAGTTGATGTGTCCTTTGGGTGACCAGTTTTGGTGTGGACATTCCAAGAGTGCACAGGACCACCTGCCTGGAGAACTCTGGAGAGAGATGGGAGAGTCTCCAGTATGTGAACCAGGTCACTTTTTGACCTTGTGAATCCTGGATCATTTCCCAACCACAACTCTTAGATAAATACGAATGCAAGGGAAAAAGAAGTTCATCTGTCAGAAGTCCAGGTTCTCCAAACAAAATTAAACAGCTGATTAGAACAGGTCTCTACCCAGGCCCCTTTCTCTGCTGTTGGGCGGGAGCCCGGTCAGGTCATTGCGTTTTCATTTACTCTGATGTGCATTTCTCCCTGTAGCCAAAGCTTGAGGGTACAGGGTGTTCTTGGGTCACTGTGCTGAAACAATCCATGCTAGCATCAGCGGTGGGCCAGAGACTACAGTCTACACTGAAAGCTCAATGTCTATGCAGCATGATGTTCAATGTGACAGAGCTATCTGATCCATGTTAGGAAAATAGAACAAAGGCCAGATCATCCACAGGCTCCAAAGGAAGAGCAAATACCTACAGGCCCACTGATGTGGTTGGATATGGGTTGAGATATGTCATTAAATTCAGGGAGACACAGCTTGCTGTGGCCCCCATCCCAGAGTCCCTGCTTCTTTTGGCATCCTCTAATCCCTTGCCATTCGAGAGACTGACAATTTCTAAATCTTGAGTTTTTTTTCTCTGACATAAGGATTTTTTTTAACGTAATTACTGCCAGCACTGACCAAATAGGTACACATTCCTGCCTTGTACATATTATTCAGAATTATCTGGGGCACCAAGTTGGAAACAAAAACTCCAGAAAGCTTTTCTATGAGGAGGAGTGAGCCCCATGGCTGCAGTTCAAAATGAATTGGCTGGATTGTACTGTATTGGCTAACTTGGGTTTTCCCTTTGAAAGGTACAAAAGGCAATTATTCTAAGTCTCCAAAGTTGTATTTAGGACTCATTTCAGAGACCTTGGGCTTCCCTGATGGTTCAGATGGTAAAGAATCTGCTTGCAATGCATGAGACCCAGGTTCAATCTCTGGATTGGGATGATCCCCTGGAGAAGGAGATGGCAACCCACTCCAGTATTCTTGCCTGGGAAATTTCATGGACAGAGGAGCCTGGTGGGCTACAGTCCATACAGTCGAAAAGAGTCAGACACAACTTAGCAACTAACACACACTGAGAGTCCTTATGTGAAGGCTTCCACTTTGATAACCACACAAGTATTTCAGGGGAAGGAGAAAACACACATTCTGACTGTTACACAGAGAAAATGTGAGTTACTCTTGGTCAAAGATAGGCTGCTGCCTTCTAAATTTTCAAGCTTCAGATTTGCTTTCTTCTTCAATATACTACACTATCTAGTGATGAGAAAATACCTGATTTCTAGACATGCTCTAAACAGTTATGAGTCAGCAAGGCTCAGAGAGGAAGCACAAAATTCTGTTACACCAACTAGCTGAATAGCATGCCTTTTTCTACTTTATTTTTGCTTTTACTGTCATCAAAATGCAGTGTTAAGCAGAAGAGCCCCAGAGAGACAGACCATTAAGAACAAATGGGGGAGACTTGGAAGGCAGGAGCTCTGCTACACAGGAAGCTCAGAGGAGCAGGAAGTGAGCTTGTAAGAGAGCACACACTCCACTGGGTAAGGAGGGTAAGGAGTAAGCTGGGTAAGGAGGACAGGACGCTGGGTGAGAGGTGGGCAGCAGGGGTCCTCACAGAAAGATTCTCTTTGGGACTGAGACTCTGGTTGGGCAGTGGAACAGGGCTCGGGCTAGCCCAGGAGATTTTATTTAAAAGGCTCTCTACATAACTTTGTTTTGTTTTTTCATAAGAGCAACACAGATAATGAACTGAAACTCTACCCATATATAAACATGAATAATCAAATCTTAATCAGAACCCAGTTAAATAAACTGATTTTTTTCATTGGATAGACGTTTTAAGTATTCCAGGCAAACAACATAAAACTGCAATTAGTAAATAATGAGAAGAAGCCACGTCCCAGTCATGATGGATACCTCCCCCCAACCATCAATTCCCATACCCAACTTGCTGTTCTATATCTAGAATATCTCCCGAACACATTCCCCCTACTTTTGACATTTTCTGGGTTTTGTTTCCTTGTTTTTTTGGTGTTTTTTAAAAAAAATACTCAGTTGTGTGCAAGGCATGTGGGATATTAGGTCCCTGACCAGAGATTGAACCTGAGATCCCTGCATTGTCAATGTGAAGTCTTAACCACTGCACCACCAGGAAATCCCAATTCTTGATATTTCAGTATAAGGGCATAACACACTCTTGTTTATCACCAAAGCAAACAAACAAAGTGGAGGATAATTAACCACTATCAAAGGTGATTTTGCCCATCAAGTTGAGTTGGAGAAAAAAAAGACATAATTTCTACTGATTCCCCACAGTGCCTTCTAACACCTATCAGCCAAATGCTAATGTTTTCCCTAGGGAATATCACTCTGCAATGGCCACAGTGATTGGAGAATTAGGAAGGAATCATTATTGACAGTTGTCACCACTTCGCAAATGTCTGCCTAATGAGATATAAATGACATTTGAGGAGAATGTGAAAATCTCTTTTCTGCTGAGCTATTGATAGCCAGCACAAAATTATATAGAAGCTTTAGGAGCCATTCAAATCACATTTTGACAGTTTTGTTTGTTCTCTATTTGCAACCCACACCTGGCCCTGCAGCAGCTCCAGGGCTATAAGGCAAAACACCAACCATCTCCTACAGCAAACTTAAGTGTGGGGAGGAACCAGAGAATGCCCTTGACAGACTAGCCTATTGATCTGGGGCATGGTTACAGCATTGTTACTGCAGAAAATTCTGTTTGGCTCAGATCATGATAGGATTTCAAGAGAACTACTGCAATTATTATCTGTAAAAATAATTTCCGTTTTACTCTAGAGTATTTATTTTTGCCTGCCCAACGTCCTTCCCCCCTTTTCCAATAACAGAGCCTCTTCTACTGGTTCAGGTGGGCTGCCACTCCTGGTCCCCTCCAACCACATTCCTTGGCTCTATCACCACCACCCACATGGAGTGATCTGCTCCTTAAAAGAACCCCTGATGCTGTGAAAGACTGAAGGCAGGAGGAGAAGAGGACGACAGAAGATGAGATGGTTGGATGGCATCACTGACTTGACAGACATGAGTTTGAGCAAGCTCCGGGAGTTGGTGATGGGCAGGGAAACCTGGCGTGCTGCAGTCCATGCAAAGAGTCGGACACGATTGAGCAACTGAACTGACTGACTGATCACCACCGCTCATATGGAATGACTTGCTCCCTAAAAGGACCTCATTCCCCAAAGTCCAAGGAGACCAAGGAGCTTTGGGATCTTACATCAACAGTTGTTTGGGGGCTGAAATCAACTGGTTGAAAAGGGAGGTATTCAGTTTTTCTATTGATAGCTTGACCTGCACAAAAACCAAGCAAATTTTTTCAGTTGATAAATCCAGAAGATGGTGTGGTGCTTGGCACGCTCTTCCATCACATATTTGTGATTCTGCTTGGGGGAAGTTTACTCAGTTTGTCTCAGTTGCCTTTCCTACATGTTTAGACCCTGACAGGACCTCCGACCAGAGTCAAACGCAGCAGAAGGACGCCATCTCACTGGCTGCCCAAGTCACTGACCATCGATGGGCATGAGCACAAAGTCACCGTGGAAACTGTTGTGGCCGGTGACACTGTTTTTGCAAAGTATTATCATGTTTCTTAGTTACACGTGTTCAGTGTTAAAAACTTATAATACAGAAAGGCACAATGAAAGACAAAAGTCAACCCTTGCCCCATTGCTAATATATAATTAGATACACATTATTTGTCAAAATGGTAATGATGGTAATATCTTTGGTTGAGGACTTTTTGCATATAAGAAAATACACTATGAATATTTTCCCATATCACGGTGTTGTTGGTAAAAAAATTATTTTGAGAACACATTTATTTTTCAAAATACCTGATCTGTGAATACTGCCTGTTGAGCTGATGACATCAAGGTAGCCAAGAGGAAACAGTTTAGTAGGGCTTCATCAACACAGTCTGATTGTAACGAAGGCTGGAAGTCTATGTGAGTTTAAAGAGATTTACAAGCTGTTCCTTAAGGAAATATCATGTGATGTTTGCACTTTCAGGTAGACAAGGCTCCGGAGGGCCTCAGTCAAGTTAGGAGTTATACTGAGTACAGCAGATTGACCACCCAGGTTTATAGGCCTCCTTTCATGTCACAAGCTCGTTGAATTTTTAAACTGGTGTTTCTAAAGCACTCAGAACAGTGTGTTCTCCCAGCTAAGAATTTAAATACATTTTTTGGTTTACATTACTCTCAACATAGAAAATACTTTTTCCATAGCTAACCCAAAGGGATGCTAGTCTTTCTAAATGACTAAAAATTCAAATTAGGGCCAAACGAAATGTTATTGTCATCAGAAAACTAGGTGGCTAGAAGAAACCTGGTTTACCATGGAAAGTTGAGGGCATCTGTATTGATGTTGTTCTTACAAATCTCCTGGAATGTTGGTGGACAAACTGACCTCAGTTTAAGAATGTCTTAAACATTCTTAACGTTCATTCTTAAATACTCATTAAAAGTACTGAAGACAAGTGGGGGAAAAAAGAATTCATGGCTCTCCATGTGATTTTAAAAAGTGGGCTTGAGAACAGTGTTTTTTTTTTTTCCATTTAAATTGGCTGACAGGGTGGGCACCCTGCTTCTGAAAGATTATGGATGACTCAACCACCACAAGATGTCTGCAGCCTACACAATTATCACTATTAAAGCATATCCAAGGTATTAACGTTTCAACAGGCTCATGGCTGTTGGCTTAGGCTGGTTTACATGGCTGAATTAGCTTCATTAGTAACGAACCTCTTCAGACAAACGACTCCTTTGTCTTCAGATGGAATTTCTCAAGTGAAGTCCCTATTTATTGAAGCTGTATTTATGTGGCCATAGACTAGGCCAGGGCTTCCCTGGTAGCTCAGTTGGTAAAGAATTCGCCTGCAATGTGGGAGACCCTGGTTCAATTCCTGGGTTGGAAAGATCCGCTGGAGAAGGAATAGGCTACCTACTCCAATATTCTTGGACTTCCCTGGTGGCTCAGCTGGTAAAGAATCTGCCTACAATGTGGGAGACTTGGGTTCGATCCCTGGGTTGGGAAGATCCCCTGGAGAAGGGAAAGGCTACCTGGCCTGGAGAATTCCATGGACTGTATTATATAGCCCATGGGCTCGCAAAGAGTCAGACATGACTGAGCAACTTTCACTTCACTTTAGGCTAGGCCAGATTTGTTAAAACCAATGCCAGAGCATCCATCCCATCTATATAGAGATGTGAATGATGCAAGTATTAATATTATATAGGACGAGGCACAGCACCACAGTCTTTCTCCTGGGAGGGCTTTATAACCCTAATCACAGGTTCAGGAGGGAACATCAAGTTTTGTAGTAGCAATAGACTTTGATTTAGATTCCCTGTCATGGCATCTAGATGCATCTTTTTGCATCCTTTGAATTACATAATACATTTACTATAATGTGTAAAAGTCCTGAATAAGTCTTAAATGTACACCAAATTTAATTCTTTTCTAATGTGAATAACACTTTATTTCTATGAGATTCCAAGTTACTAATAGAGTTAAAATACAGGTTTTATTTAGGATAAATTTAAGATTATTCATCTCTGAATATCCAAATCGGTGAACCAAGTGATAATCACCCATTTTATCTCCCTATAATTTAAGGCAACCTTTTTTTCTGATGTGTAGAAAAGTATCTTGCACTCAGCTAATAGATAACCATAGGAGAAAGAAATAGGAAGATGTATATATCCCCAAGACACCTAATCGTACTCTGCTAAGATGGAGATTCATGGCTGTATTTAAGTGTACTTTTTCCCTGAAAGCAAGAGTTACAGATATGCTGAGACACAGTATTCCATCACCAATTTTTAACACTAGTCTTATTTCTCAGGTTGTGAAGTATCTTTGCAAGCTGGATTCACAGCAGATCTAGTCACTTAAAAGTAATTTCTATCACAGCGAAAAAGAATCAGGCAAATTCTATATCTAAATAGGAGGTCTATTCTTAGTTACTCAAAAGTTGTTTTTAATCTCTCTTTTCCAGCCTTTTTTTGGGGAAATAATATTTTATATATATATAATTTATTGTTTACTATCAAATTTTAAGATAATTACAAATTAAATTACATATTAAAATACACTTAATATAAATCATACATACAGTTTATGTAATCATAAATTTAAAATTCTAAATAAAATTCTATATCTATGTAGTTACAAATGTATAATGAAAACAAACACACACACACACACACACACACACACACACTCACACACACACTCTAAAATGTTCTTAATGGTCCCCTGCTCTTTCCAGCTGACAGGGAGCTTGCAGTTCTCCTCTGACTGGGAAATGTGTTCTTCCCATTCCACTGATGTCTGGGTTGGCCATGTGACCCACTCTGGCCAGTGAAACATGGGCAGAAATATTGAATGGGAGTTTCAAGCAAAACTCTTCAAGAGCTATACCCTAGTTCTGTTAGCTCCCCTCCCCTTCCCTTGACTTCTGTTGCTTTATGCCACTACAGCCTGGGGGACAACTTGTTACAGAGGCATAATCTGACTTAGCAGCTGCCAGCTGCTCCTTTTTATAAATGAAGCAGAGGGATGCGCTGAGAACTATTTCAACTTAATGCTGTTCCTGGACATCCGTTAGTGCGTCAGAAATGAACACGATCAGACTCCATAAGCATTTCTGCCTGGAAGTCTGCTTCCCTGTTGATGGTGCCTGACCTCTGTTGAATGTTAAAATGTAAACAATTCTTTCATACTCATCTGTCACATGCATCCACGTGTGTGTGCACACACATTACAAACATATACCTTCCTCTCACCTATACACTTACACCATAGAAAAATCAAAAGTTCAGCAACTGAACAAGGGATATAAATACTATTCCCCTGGCTCATATTCCTAAGAGTATGGAGAAGAAAAAAAAAAAAAGAAGATTATACCCCTGGCCCCTGCAATCAATCTCAAAGAAAAAGAAAACAGAAAATATATCTTCTACTAGCCAAATAGTTTCTAACCAGATTGTTTGGACTTGAGTTTTCCATGAGGCAGAGTAGCTCCTTATCCTCCCCTCTCATTTGGTACAGACTGTTCCCATCAGACACTTGTGGGATCTCTCAGAGAGGCTACATGCATGCACAAGCATATGAACACCTCTAGCTCTGCGAGTTTGTCGAGTCACTGCCTACCACTAAATCCCAGGAGATTCTTGGGGATGGAATCAGTTATGTAACTGAAAATGCGAGGTAGGGGAACAGAGAGCGGATTCAGACAATTACAGACAGGGTTGTAGTTTTCTGACCTTGGTCAAAGTGCCTCCATATTGACCCATCAAGATAACAGAATATTGGGACAAGGGTATGGGATTCTGGAGATCGCTTCTCTCTCTTACTGGGCTTCTTTGGCTTCTCTTGGAAAGGTGGAGACTAAGAGCCCCTGGTAGCTGACCTGATGCTGGCTCTCAGGAACAGCGGCTCACAAGGTAACTACCACGAGGTAAGCCCCGCTGCTGGGATCAGAAGGGGTCCTGCGGATTCTCTGTGTCGCGCCCGTGCCCTTCTGTTCTGGGAAGAGTGACAGTTCTGGACAAGTCCCACCACCGCCAGGAAGTCAGGTATCCTGGCCTTGGACTGGTATTCTTCCATCCTATACAGCTTTAAGACAGTCTTTAAATGTTAACAAAAAATTATTCATGTCTTTAGGGAATCAACCCCCTTCTCTTATCTATTTTCAGACATATGTGGAGGTCTATATTTATAAAGGCTTATCTGCTATTCCAGCTGCTTAGCCCAACTCTTTTATAACTGTGGGTGCTTCAATTACACCAGAAGCTTTCACGATATCAGGGAAAACTGTACCACACAGGCATCAGAAGAAGCACAGATCTGTTTGGATAAAATAACTGCAATAACCTTTTTATGTCTTTTCACTCCTTGTAGGGCTGGCACAGCAAGATACGTCACCAAAGCTTCTAACTCCCAGCTCAGGGCTTTGTGCAGCTCTGATATCTTGATCAATCACAACTAGTGTTTGCTTAATTTAATCCCAAGATCAGATGTGCACAACTCAAGTGTAATTTTACTATCTGACTATATATAAAAGCTTGATGGTGTGTGTATGTGTGTGTATTTTATTTTTAAATATTTACTGGGATAAAATATTTCCTGAGAATTTTTCAATATATCTTTGCCAGTTTTCTGGAATGCTCTCTACTTTTATGCAGTGGCAATGGTTCTGTGAGTGATTTTCTAGACATGTATCATTTATCCCAGAAAATCAGGGCCGGATTCAAGAAATTAGGTTTTTATCAGGGCTTCAGCTACAGATTCATTTTCCTCTGTGTTTTTCAAGGCCAAATAGACCACTGATCTTAGAGGTTCACTCTCTAAATATTGGGATTTCTATTTTGCAAATCATTAATAGACACTGACATTATATATTCCTTACAGAAAGCAATTTAAAATGAATAGAGGGAGTTGAAATATTTTTACCTGATTTAAGGTGGGGGTAGATTAAGCTCCCAATTGAAGGAATTAAAAACAGCTTGTAAAGCAACTCCTGCAGCTCAATTCCAGAAAAATAAATGACCCAATCAAAAAATGGGGCAAAGAACTAAACAGACATTTCTCCAAAGAAGACATACAGATGGCTAACAAACACATGAAAAGATGCTCAACATCACTCATTATTAGAGAAATGCAAATCAAAACCACAATGAGGTACCATTACACGCCAGTCAGGATGGCTGCTATCCAAAAGTCTACAAGCAATAAATGCTGGAGAGGGTGTGGAGAAAAGGGAACCCTCTTACACTGTTGGTGAGAATGCAAACTAGTACAGCCGCTATGGAGAACAGTGTGGAGATTTCTTAAAAAACTGGAAATAGAACTGCCATATGACCCAGCAATCCCACTTCTGGGCATACACACTGAGGAAACCAGATCTGAAAGAGACACGTGCACCCCAATGTTCATCGCAGCACTGTTTATAATAGCCAGGACATGGAAGCAACCTAGATGCCCATCAGCAGATGAATGGATAAGGAAGCTGTGGTACATATACACCATGGAATATTACTCAGCCATTAAAAAGAATTCATTTGAACCAGTCCTAATGAGATGGATGAAGCTGGAGCCCATTATACAGAGTGAAGTAAGCCAGAAAGATAAAGAACATTACAGCATACTAACACATATATATGGAATTTAGAAAGGTGATAACGATAACCCTATATGCAGAACAGAAAAAGAGACACAGAAATACAGAACAGACTTTTGAACTTTGTGGGAGAATGTGAGGGTGGGATATTTCAAAAGAACAGCATGTATACTATCTATGGTGAAACAGATCGCCAGCCCAGGTGGGATGCATGAGACAAGTGCTCCGGCCTGGTGCACTGGGAAGACCCAGAGGAATCGGGTGGAGAGGGAGGTGGGAGGGGGGATCGGGATTGGGAATACATGTAAATCCATGGCTGATTCATATCAATGTACGACAAAACCCACTGGAAAAAATAATAATAATAATAAAAACAAAAAAAAACAGCTTGTACACCAAAACTTCCTTTTTCATCAAACATAGTGATACATTATTGATTTGTGTCACGCTATAATCTACCACACAGCCTACTGATATTAAAGTCAACTGAAGAGGGACCCCCTCATGGCCCAGTGGTGAAGAATCGCCTTCCAATGCAAGGGATGTGGGCTTGATCCCTGGTGGGGGAACTAAGATCCTGCATGCCTGAGGGCAAATAAGTGCTCATACCGCAACTACTGAGCCAGTGCATCAGAACTAGAGTCTGGACACTACACGGAAGATCCTGAATGCGACAACAAGACCAGACATAGTCGAATAAAAATAATAATAATAACAAATGTTAAAGAAAAGTCAACTGAAGCATTCCATAAATATACCATGAATGCAATCAAATAGGTTTTAAAAAGTTATATAAACTATTAAAAATCTTTAAAAGTTTGAAACATGATAAAAGTTTTAAATCCTCTAATAGTTCAATTTGTATAGTAGATAGCTTCTAATTTTAAAGAATTCTTTGGGCTTTGACCAACCTAGATAGCATATTAAAAAGCAGAGACATTACTTTGCCAACAAAGGTCCGTCTGGTCAAGGCTATGGTTTTTCCAGTGGTCATGTATGGATGTGAGAGTTGGACTGTGAAGAAATCTGAGCACCGAAAAATTGATGCTTTTGAACTGTGGTGGTGGAGAAGACTCTTGAGAGTCCCTTGGACTGCAAGGAGATCCAACCAGTCCATCCTAAAGGAGATCAGTCCTGGGTGTTCATTGGAAGGACTGATGCTGAAGGTGAAACTCCAGTACTTTGGCCACCTCATGCGAAGAGCTGACTCATTGGAAAAGACCCTGATGCTGGGAGGGATTGGGAGCAGGAGAAGGGGATGACAGAGGATGAGATGGTTGGATGGCCTCACCGACTCGATGGGCATGAGTTTGAGTAAACTCCGGGAGTTGGTGATGGACAGGGAGGCCCGGCGTGTTGCGATTCATGGGGTTGCAAAGAGTCGGACATGACTGAGCGACTGAACTGAACTGACTCAACTGAATTATTGTTACATAATCTTAATTGGACCTCTCCAGATTTTAAGAACATAGTAGGAAATGGTGGAAATATGTAGTTATGTAAACACATGACTACTTATAAACAGAAGGGGTCCGGGCAACTCTAACTCTTGTACAATATAACTGTAATTTAATTACCTGACTAGCTTTGGTGGTGATGGTTTAGTCTCTAAGTTATGTCCAACTCTTGCAACCCCATGGACTGCAGTCCACCAGGCTCCTCTGTCCATGGGATTCTCCAGGTAAGAATACGGAGTGGGTTGTCATTTCCTTCTCCATGGGATCTTCCCAACCCAGGGATTGATCCTGGATCTCTAGTGCTGCAGGTGGTCTCCTGCATTGCAGGCAGATTCTTTACCGACTGAGCCACTGGGAAGCCCATAGCTTTGAGCATATAAGAATTTTTACTAATGATGGCCTTGGCTAACCTGCTTGCCCCAGTACTCACTGAATTCAGGTATGAAAGGAGTATTTCCCTCAAGAACACAATTGAATAAGAGATAAAAGCAACTTTAAATTTCCTCTTAAAGGAAATCAAACAGAAGAGTATAAAAATCTAAATCTAAGATTTGAAACACATGCAAGAAGGAAGGAAAAAATGAAAGAAAAATTGCTTTCATTCTACCATCTAGAGATCGACTAATATTTTGTTGGCACATATGTAATTTCTCATTCTTTTAATATGAAGATGTGTACATGTATGCAATAAAATTTCAATCTGCTTTTTCAGTTGACAATGCCTTCTGAACCTCTTTCCATGCCAACAGATATCCTTCTCAAACATTCTACTTCGCTGAATAAAATTCCTATTATAGCCATGACTTTAAAAGGCATCTTCTTTTATCAGTTCAGACTTCCATAATCACAGGTTAAAAATAATAGATCCAGTTCTCTGGAGGCCTTCATTCTAAATAAAGAATTTTGCCAGAATGTGCATCCTGGTGAATGTATTTCAGGACTTTTGGGTTGATATTTCTCTATTATTCTACATTCCGGATTAAGACACATCTCATATGGTTTTGATTTATATTCTCAGCAGACTTCAAAAAGGAAATTCCAAGTGGAAGTTTATTCATACACCAGAACTATGTTTAAATGATGCTACAGGGATGTCTTAAACTAACACAAGTCAGGAAGTTCAAAGTTGAGGTTAGATCCTGGACCACGTTCCCACCTCTTCCTCCTTGGTATTTGGAAAGTGGAGATTTTATGTAACAGCTGTTCTGCTTGTCGCTGACCTCCTGCATATGTATTTAGATAATTCCCAAGATGAATTTCAAAACTTTATGCAATTAGCATTTTCTAAAGGCTGTTGCTGCAGTTTCAAGGTTACACTTAAAAAACAAAACAAACTAGACTAAATAAAGAAAAACTCCCTATCTTGTTTTAATGATTAGGTGAATATGTGGAGTTCCATGTGACTCCTAAAATCTTTTAAATAATCAAAAGCAAAATGTGACCCAATTTCTAAAACTAACAAATTCACAGAGTGTGTCTCTTTAGAACAAAATAGCTTTGTTTTTGTGCAGGGTTAATGTTTTTGCTTTAAAAGGGAGTTCAAAAAGAAGATATGTTCTGATTTCATTCTGCTCTTAACTAATAGCATATCTATTACTTAAAGAAAACAAGTTTCTTTTTGTGTTCAATACACATACTTCATTTCATGAATTAACTTTTTAAAAAGAGCCTGTCAATTTGTTTAGAAAACATTCCTTTATTTGAGGGCATATGCAAGCTAACTGGATATAAGAGGTAACATGGCATGCAGTGGTTAGAAGCACTCATTACCTTCAGTCTCTGGATGGATTAATTTCAGCATGCCTATAAGAGAGTCTCAGGGTCAAATACCACCCATTCCCTACATACAGATTCTTCTTACGATGAGAATCCAACAGTTCTCAATTCATTTTTTAATTCTATAGATTTCACTAGACTCTGTTAAGTAATGTATCACATGAAGCCTTGCTTCTCACAATACAAAGCTGTTCAACAAGATGTAATGAGAATCACAGATGAAATGTGGCACTTTGAAAATGGTATTAATAGTAAGAGCCTCTACTAGCTGCTGCTTTCAGGATATGAACACCAGATTGGGGAAGACAGTCTTGTGATTATAGCCTATGATACTTTATGATTTGTTCACCAGTTAATAAGTAACGTATTAGCAATTTAATATTAATTTAAAAAATTAGCTTGATATGTGAGGCTCTTAAGGGCAAAGATATGCTTAAAAATACCAAACACATCAGAACCCTGGGAAAGAAATCTGTATGACACATAGTCTTCATTAAGGGATATGCTGTCAGAAGATTATTTTTCCAAGTTAAAAAAAAACACAAAAAACAAAAAAACTGAACAAATAAGTAAATCTTGAGCAAGGGATATGAGCTTCCTGTGGATTAACTGCTGGGAGAAGTTGAGGGTTAATGTGGAGCCCAAGGTCACTGGCCTCAAGAGGTCACGAGTCTCCCAGATAGGCTTCCTATCAAGGTCATTCCCACTATTAAAAACATTCCAGGTGTTTTTTCAGGGATCTATCTTGTGAGGAGTCAACTGGGAAACTAGTTCAAATACCATTCAGATACTTCAATACCCACTTATATCCAAAAGAAAAGAAATATTTTGCTCTTAGGCCTAAAATGATTATAATGGATGTTTCATGATCACTCAAATTATACCCAATGGTGAACAGAAAATTTCAAAAGCAGTCTTCTTTGAGCCTTCTGTTTTTTTCAAAATAAGGAAGAGTAAGTACATATTAACACACATATTTTTTAAACTGAGATGAAGTCTGTCTTCTTTAGGTTAATGCATGAACTGAAGGTCCTTAATCTAGAGTTTTTAGAAGGAACTGAGGTCTGGGAACTCCTTTGTATGTAAACATTTTAAAATCAGTGCTTTATTTGCTGAGGCTACATACCTTTCATGGAATTCTCAGATTCACTTATTCTACCACTAAGGAACTCCCGTTTAGCCCAAGATAGACAAAACGTTATGTACCTTAAAAGAGGGTCAGCCTTTTCCTGCTTCGTTCCTGGGAGCAATTGATTTTTCATTTTGGAACTCAGAAAGTTAAATAATTTCTTTCTCTGTCTCCGTCTCCCTCACTCTCTCTCACACACACACAAACAGGCATATGGGCACACATATTAATATAGTCTATAAACATGTCACAGCTAAAACTGCAAGCATCCTTAAATAAATATATAGATTTGTGTATCCTCTTAAATTATAACATTGCAGGTACACATTACCAGATTGGAAAGCATATTTGCACGTCCAGTTCTTGGCCCAGAGCTTGGCAAATGAATGTTGACTGAAAGACTGCATGACTATACTAAGAGGAAAATATTTATAGCTCTAAATATTTACAGGCTAATAAACACCTAAAGCATTTTTCATATATTCAGGTCCCTCCAAACTCATGGGGCCTGTTGTAAATGTGGGAACATGTATTGTGACCGTACTTTGCAAACTGTAAAACTCTATGTAAAAAAAAAAAAAAAAATAAGGTATTATATCCTAGAGCAGCAATGTCTGTGTAGATGTCAGTGTTGCCAATGTTTTCTGAAGGGTGGGGCATTTGGCATGGTCCCAGAATGCACTGGGAGAGTCCTTCCTGCTGGCAGCCATCCCTTTCCCTTTCCTCTGCATGGAATCCTTGGGAATTCCAAGGCCAGAGATTACTGCAAGATTTAGTCTTGGAAGAATAATGGTGAGAAAACATTTCCCTGTTTTTTTCACAAAGGAATCACTCTCCCCTTGCTAAGATCAACAAACCTGATTGGGACATATTCATTCATACTTGAGAACAATCAGACAAAACCACAGACAAAGAATAGCGTAAGATTTTCAAATGTTTTGACCACAGTCTTTAGTGAGAAACATCCTACATATAGGCTTCCTAGGTGGCACCAGTGGTAAAGAACCTGCCTGCCAATGCAGGAGTCCTAAGAACACGGGTTTGATCCCTGGAGGAGGGCATGGTAACCCACTCTGGTATTCTTGCCTGGAGAATCCCATGGACAGAGGAGCCTGGTGGGATACAGTCCATGGGGTTGCAAAGAGTCAGACACAACTGAAGTGACTTAGCACTCAGGCACACAATGTACATGTAGTTTTGAGCAGGTACTCACATACCCACAGAATGAAACAAAGTTTCACAAAACAATAATTGCACATATGTAATGCCACATGACATTTTCTGCTTTTCCTTTCTAATAAAAATTGCTATGAATACCTATTAGCTGACTTCATGACCCTCAGTTTAAAGAGCACTGCCTCAGATGACTCTGTTCTGTGAGAAGCATCCAGTTAAATCAATGGATAAACTGAGTCTAGTTCTAAGGGTGTGACAGCTGGTGGTCTTCACAGACTCCTCCCCACTCATGAATTCTTTGTATTCTCAGAAATTTAACCTCAAGACCTGTTGAGTTCACCTCTTAAATGTACTTCTCAGACTCCAACCTGCCCACCTCCATTCTCTCTGCCTTAGTTTAGAGCCTCATCATGTCCCCAGACTACTGCAACAGGTCCCCCTGTTGTAGGATCACTCTCCTTAGGACTCCTTCGTGCCTCTCTGTCACCCACAGAACAAAGTCACAGCCCCATGGCTTGGCCCATGATGCCGCCCCTCACCTGGCCCCTGCCTCCTTCCAGGGCTCACTGCCCTCTCTGGGGTCAGCTGCTGCAATGGCAGGGACTTTGCCCGCCAGCCCCATGGTACAGTCTCATGTCCCACACAAGGGCTTGTGCTGCTTCTTCCCTTTCATCTGTCACATTCTTCCTGCTTCTTTTTCTCCTGTCTTACTCTTCTATCAAGATTCAGCTAAGACGTCACTTCCTGAATCCCAGGTTAGCTTGTCCTTTTCTGGATTTTTGTACATTTTAGTCCTTACAAGTTTAGACTGAAATGCTCTTGTTAACACGTCTGTCTCCCCGTTAAACTACAAGCTTTTCAAGGGCAGATGTTACCTGATACACTTTTTGCCTCTAGTGCCTGGCAGAGTACTTGGAACCTAGTGTGTTTCAAGCAACCATCCTTCAATAAATCTGCTGAAGGAGAGGAGCCGAGAAGTTCTGCTTCTGTTGCAGTATCCCTTGGTTACCCATATTTCACCAACATTGCTCGATATTCATCCTAAACTGGAATGGACTGTTGATCCTTTTATTTGTTCATAGTAAATGACCTCCAGATACTGCTGGTCAAAGGTCTTCGGTGAAGGTAACTCTGGCCCCTGTAAAAAGCTCTCTTGCTTTCTCCTTTCTTGATTAAAGCAGGCTGAGGGGCACATGCTGGGTTGTCATACCTTCCTGTTCCATTCCATTTGAGAAGTCTGCTGCTACTCTTGCTGCAGCTGAGGATGGGTTGAATGCCAGCTCCAATCTTAATCAGTAACAAATCAATGACATGAGATCTCATGCAGCTTAGGTCTTCCAGAAGACCTTCTAGAGAAGGAGGGCAGTTCTGGGGATGAGCAAAAAGACTTGGGTCTCCTCAGGAGCAGATCTGAGCCTACTTCTGTCTGGACCACCCAAGATCTCCCTGGATATGTCCTGGCAAACAGCCAGCTCCCTGAGGCTTCCCTAGTCATTCCTCCAAGGGAACCATCCACTCATACCATGACGGCACTGCTAGGGAAGTGGGCATGCTTTCAGTCAGAGTAAAACGATGCGTCTCTTGAAATGTAACCACACTAGAGTAATGGAGTAGAGTAATCTCCTCTGTTGAAACATAACTACACCCAGCCGTGACTATTCCGGTTCTCAGGAACAGAGGAAAAATGTGTGATACACTGAGGTCACCTTCTTTTGGGCAATCGATTTAGTTGGGTCTGCCTGGAAGATACTCCCCTTTATCCTGTTTAGTTAAAGCTTTTTCTTCCTTGAAAATGTGGCTTGTTGGACACCTCCTCCAGGAAGCCTTCTCTAAACCCTTACAGGACTTATGCTCTCTACCCTTGCATGATCTCTGGCTGTCCTGAATTGTTATTTGACTTATTATATGGAGCTGTGACTTCCATTTCTCTGTAGACTTAAAGTCTGAGAACAGTGAATTTGCAAACAGTAGGGACTCAATGTAGATTTGTGGCTGTTATGGCTACTGTTAATAACTAACAGAATAACAAGCTCATATATGGACATTGATTGATTGATTGATGATGGTGGTGATGATTTCTGGCCCTTGTTCAATTCTAGAGACAGGAAGGTAGCCAAGGGGAAAGGAATGAAATTCTTTAACGAATAAAGTAAAGGCAGGAATAGATATGGGAAAGAAGACAGCAAGCTGAGATTGACCCCCCATCTCCACCCTGAGTGCAGCAGTAGAGAGCAGTACAGAGTACATGCTCCCTGCAGAGGGTCTCTGAACAAACTTCATTACGTGTGTGACGTTACACACACACTTCAGAGTAGCTGGAAGCATGTGAGAGAAACTCCATAACAAGGAAGGGCATTTTGTGTACAGCTACAGTTCTGGTCCTTGGCACAAGGCTTTGGACTTCACTCTGGTTGACATTTGTTGGACAAAATGAATTATGTAAATTGACAAAGAGCAGGCACTTAAAAGTTGGAGCTATTATTATCAACTGAAATGAGTACTTTTCACTTTTTCCCACTGACATACTCAAATGGCAGAAGAAAATAAACAGATGTCCTCCATGAATTATTTGCGATTTCCACCCATAGAGAGGACAGGACTGCAAAAAGCTTTCCCTTAAATTTTAAGAAGACCAATGCTCCAAAATGCACCGTCATGGACTTTCTGGGGCTCTGAAGGGACATAGATATAAATTTAAGAGAATTTCACTTTTAGAGAGATGGTTTATCATTATTTTAAAATAATGGCTTCCCTGAACACTAGAAACTGTGGAATTTGGGCAAATTCCAACTCCATTTGAGACAGAATGACATTGCTGGACCCAGAGGTCTGACTAGAACAAACTGCAAGTCACACAGGCTTTGGGCAGCTGATGGTTAGTTTGAGCTTAGATCACAGGATGGAGGCAGAATTTCTGCTCAGCAGTATAAGATGCTGGTTTGAAAACAAAGACCTTCTGAAATACATTTCTATAAAAGAGTAGAAGAGCTCATGTTCTGAAAGCAATCTGTGCATTTTGTTCAGGAACACAAACAACATCCTTCAAGGATAACTTCAGAGATGGAACCCAAATTTGATCCCTCGCTCTACTGCATAAAATCCTTCAGGACTCATAAATCCTTCCAAAGTAAAACGCAAACTTCTGAGGACAGCGTACAGCTCTTGAGCTCAGAGACCTGGTGAAGGACCTGATGCGTCCTTCTGCGTCTCAGCTGGGCACATTCCCTGGGCGCCAGCGGCACAATCAACTCCCTGAAACTGCCGCCTCCAGCCACTCTCGTCTTCTGCTCCTGGTAGGTACTTTCCCTAGGTCTAGAAGGACTTTCTCTCACTTGATCTGACTAGCTAAGCGTTATTCTTCCTTTCCCATCTATTTCTTTAATTCTCAGCTCTAGTTATCTTCTCTGCCAAGTCCCTCTTGACCACCCGCTGCCCGCCACTCAAGTAAGCAAGGGTCTCCCGGTTGTCTCTCCTTGGCACCCTCTGTGTACCTCTGGCCCGGTACTTACCCTGGCACTGCAATTTCCGGTTTATTCTGCTTTTCTGTTTCCCTCCACAGGCATGGTCTTTGTGTATCCCATACCAGTACAGTGCCCGACCCCCCAAAAGGGCTCGATTAACGTTTGCGTTACAAACCGAGGAAGCTTCCAGCACAGAGGCTCAAAGAAACTTAGAGCAAGGACTAAATGATAGTCTTCTTCATGCTTCTGGCCTCTGACAGTGAGGAAGAACCTCACTGCTCCTCTGTGACCTGTGAAGCAGCAGCAAAGATTCCAAACCTCCACACTTCCTTCCCTACTGTTTTCATTCACATTAAAAAAAAAAAAAAAAGAATAAAAGGAACACCATGGATTTGCACCACAGCCTCAAAGTACAGTCACCGGGAGAGAGGATTACCTTGGGAACAGAAAGAACCAAACATTTTCTCATGAATCAAACTCTTAAACAGAACTAAAATGTAAGGTGAAGTATGTTCCACTTACTACATTTCCAACAGAGTGTTTTAGTAGCGAACAGAACTCTTTCCTCGTCAAGGAAGCGCTCAAGAATTATGTTAAAATTCCAATGGTTAATCTTTTCTTTGAAACTTTCAAATCTTTCTTACATGCCCTTAAAGAACCTAAGTATAGTTTTAAAACATTCCGCAGTTGACTACAAGTAGCAAAGTTGATGTTTCTAAAAGACTTCCTCCTTCTTGGTACAAAAAGTACCCTTATATGTCCTGTAGGTACTCATGTTCATAACTGCTTTAAATTCTGTGCTTCTCTTCTCTGTCAAGCGTGGTTTCTATTTATAGTCTAAACAGCATATTGTTAATTACATGTTCCATAACTGTCACTTACTTCATAACACGCTAATGGTATCAGCAAATTTGAAGTTAATGGTCCCAAGACAACAACAAAAAACAAAAACAAAAACAAGAATAAATCCATACCTCTTAGGTTCACGAGTTCTAGGTTTTAAAACTCTCTTTGGCATAACGGCTTATATTAGTAAAACCCAGACTGCACTAAATTATGAGTAAATTCTGCCTGAAACAGCCTATGAAACTCTGCTCCCAGGATTTGCAATCATTCTTTTCAGGCTTCATATTGACACCTCCTTGCCTCCAATCATGCTGTGAAAATAAATGGGAAAGGACTCACAGCAGTGCTTAGAGATACTCATCTGGGAAAGTGGGGGAGGCTCCTGAATGCCGATGTCACTGTCATTTCTGAAATTCCAGCCCTGGCCACTCTCCCATCTGGGCTACTTTTCTAATCTGGAATTCTCTCTCCTAGCCTTCCCTCACTACCCACTCACCTGACCCCTGGGGGAACTCTGAGTCACTTCCTGTCCTTTCAACTTGTGGCTGAAGTTCCTCTTCTGTAACTGCCTCAAACTGGGGGACTGAGATGAGACGAACTGGAAGGCAGACAGAGGGCAGAGGAGTCCCTCTTCATCCATATTAGAGTGAGCTGCTGTGCACAGCCAGCTCTGGATTTCTTAGAAGATAAATGGTCATCATTATAGTAATGTCCTGAGTTGTGCATTTTTACTACTTGATTTACCTCTAGGGTCCTGATTCCATTCTCCACTTTTCTGCTGCTAATTTGCAACTTTAGGAAGGATGGAGGGTAGAAAAAATAAAAAGCAAATTCATCAATCTCACATTCATGAAAAGTCTGATGGTGCAAATCTGAGACCTACTCAAAAATAAGTTATTGGAAGGGCATCTGTTTCATTGAGACTAACCTCCCTATTTGTCATTAATATAAATTTGATGTAGTACAAGTCTTAGCTTTCCAAGTCAGCTTTTTACTAAGAGGACATTTTTACTATGGTAAATTTTTTTAAATTAAGAATTTAAAAATTACATTACAGCAGAGACAAGCTAAGTATTTAACAAACACACAGGGGAAGGTGACTCCCAGCTTCCCTTGGAGGTGGTGAAGGAAGTCTGTGCAAAGGCGCAGGGGTAGACCTGCCATGTGATTTACCTCGCCCTGTCCTCCACCCACCAGTGGAAGTACCAGTGCCCAGGAGACCTCGGAAGCTTGATGCTGCATCAGGAGAGCCATGGTTGGCCTGCATCAGGAGCAGAGTACCTTGTCCTCAAGGCAAACATACTTTTAGTTGGCTGAGACTGTAACACTTTGAGGATAGGAACTGCAACCTTATCTGACACTGAATCCCCCCGTGATTGGAAAAGATTATCCCCTTGTGCCTGGAAAAGAGCAGGTATCTGGCCAGTGTTCACTGAATGGAATAATGAAAGTTGGATGAGTCATAAGAGTATACACATGAAAAATCAAAACGCACAACAGAAAGTTAATTCTGAGAAAAATTTCTGGTGTGCTTTGCTCCTACATGCACATAATCAACTTCACTCTAAATATCACTAGGAAACTCTTTTGTCTTTTATGTCCATTTTTGCTTTCATGGAAAGCACCCAACTTTCAATATGCACCACACACTAAGATAGATTGTGAAATAATTTCTTTTGAAAAGGATTCAATTCAGTCCCTTCTCTTTGATGTACCCACCTCCCGCCAACCCTGAAAATAAACCCAATCTCCGTTGACTGAACAGATTTATTTCACTGCTCATCAGCTTTATAGAGTACGAGGCATTTAAAAAGCAATTTGGGGTTATCAAGACTTTAATGAGAGGATGCTGACTGTGGGAAGGTTTTCTGGCTTCACGTTCTCACCATGAAGAAACTTCTTGCCCCCATCAGACTAGTCCGTGAGAATGACGCATGGTTAAGATACTTTTGCCTTAATAACAACACCTACAGATCCCTTACATATTTGTAATTATTTTCAGACTCAACTTGATTTCTGGGTTTAAGACTGTGAAGTGACCTCTGGTGTTTCCTTTTCAAACTAACTGTGACTGGATCCTGGGACAGATGTGTAGGGCCTGTCAAAGAGGTGCCAACAGCTCCATATCTTGTATTTATGTTTCTTTTTTAGTCATTCAAAGGGGGTTCTTCCCTGGTGGCTCAGACGGTAAAGAATCTACCTGCAATGCAGGGGACCTGTGTTCGATACCTGGGTCAGGAAGATCCCCTGGAGAAGGGAATGGCTACCCACTCTAGTATTCTTGCCTGGAGAAGTCCATGGACAAAGGAGCCCGGTGGGCTACAGTCCATAGGGTCCTAAAGAGTCGGACACGACTGAGTGACTAACATTTACTTTTTTTTATCATTCAAAAATGTTTCATTTCCTTCCTTTTTATTGTTTAGGAATTAACATCAGGAATAACATTCATAAGGAAGAGATACATATCAAGATTTTAAAAATTCCTTAGTATATTCACAAGAGGTGATAGCAGGTACATTTACAATTTGGTTGGAATCTCCAAAGTGGCTTTTATCATCTAACACTAGTATTTAGTGACTAGATATAACTGATTTTTTTTTCTCTTTTTTTGGCCACAAGGCTTTTAGGATCTTAGTTCCCCAACTGGGGCTCAAACTCACACACCTTCCAGTGAGAGCACACAGCCTTAACCACTGGACTGTGAGGGAGTTCTCTAGATACAACTGATTTTTAGTTATTAGAAAAATGGAGCAAGGGGCAGAGGGAGGAACGAGAAAGGAGGGAACTACAGCAATAAGCTATCCTCTGGCTGGCACCTAGATGGCGAGTCCAGCACTAGTGTTTCAGCACACTGGTATTTTATGACCTGGTTGATGTATACAAGCCTCTTTCTAACAAAGAAAGGCCCCGTTGTCTTTCCCATGTATTGGTGCCATTATTATGGATAGTATGTAGTTCATAGCTATTCTCAAGTCATAAATTTTGACACTGTTCTCAACTTTATCTTTCTAAGCACATTTTTTTTTTTTTTTTAAATTGGCTCAATTCTTCTCCCATCTACAGACTGGCTTTCTGTGCCCTTTGCTCCCTGTCTGCCCTGTCCGAGGTAGTATTCTGGATTTCATCGACTAAAAAATGACCACCTTAAGCTTCACCTCTCTTTCAACTTCCACCCACTCTAAATCACTTTAAATACTACTGCAAAAATGATGATTCCAAATCTAACTCTAGATTTATGTTATTTTAAAATTTAGCTGCCCAACTCCCTCCAGGATAAAACAAGCTTCTCACTGTACTAGGTACCCTGTGATCACCCAGTAAGTTCACATTAACCCATGAGTAAATATTTGGCTAAAGTTTTTTGTGGCTAATGAATGCCCTGTTTGGGCTTCATTTTGCCTTGAGCTTGTTTTATTTAACAAATATTTTAAAGATTTACTGAGATAGGCATGAAAACAAAACCCCAAGTGTTTTTAAGCCTGTGGCTCTTAGCATCACCATCATGATAGACCAAAAATAGAGGATGCAGTTGTAATATTGCATTCATTTTTCAATGTGCCCAACATAAACAACATACTCTTTTAGAAAAAAATCCAAGCATTCAAAACAAACAAACATGCAAAAAACTGTGCTACTTCAATGCATTATTATACTCAAAAAGACTTTGGAATTTTGTAAACAATTTACAAGGTATATTTAATAACTTATGACTTAAATAGTTACTAAAATGAAGCCATGTTTTTTTCTTAAACTATATACATGATTTTCAACTTTTTAAGTGTATTTTTCTTTAGGAAGCTTTGATGATTGGCCCACCACTGATTAATAGATGGTATTAGATGGTAAGCTAAGTAATTCTGAAGACCTTGAATTTAACTTTAAAAAACTATTTGCTAAGTCATAGTCCATCTTGTTGTTGTTACCAGGAGGTTTATAAAAATTTCCTTTTAATTTTTTTTTTGGAAAAAAAATGTATATATCCAGGAAATCAGAAAAAAGGAGAGAGAGAGAGAGCCTGTAGGAATCAAAGACTTTTATGGAATAAGTTTTTGCTCCAAAAGAGAGTCAAGAGATGCCAAATGAAATGATCAAACCGACAGCTAGTTGTGTGACCTTGGCCACAACACTGTGACCTCCCTGATCCAATCTTCTCACCAATAAAATGAGGTCTCTTTTAGGGCTCTAAAATGCTATGATTTGTAAGATGAAACGTTTTGTAAGATGCTGACAGTATCTGAAATCAGTGTCTCCTTGGTACAGTGTCACAGGACTGCAAGAAGATAAAGCATACGTATGTTCGGGCTACACGACTGTAGACTCTAGCCATACCCCTGCTACCTGAATCCAAGAAAACCCATATAGGAAAGTTGTAGGAGAGTTAGGGTTGGTCTAACACTTTGTTGCTAGGAAACCATTGTTGACGAGCCCTAATCCAAACGTCTGTGTGATTTCATACTGTGGTCTCTGACACAGCAAGCAAAGCATCCTGAGAAACCATAGCCTCGGTGGCTGCGTCTTTGTCCTAGACATTAACCCCAACTGGTTCCTTTTTTTCAATTTTATCCCTAAATGTACCATTTTTGATCTCTCTCTGTCTTGTCATTCAATTCTAATAGAGACAAGAAGACAGACAGGATTCTGACTGGAGGAAGATGAATAAAAGTGCATTTTTAAAGGCAGTCAATTATTATAAGACAGTTATTAAAATATCTGGGTAAATGACCTCACACTGCATTCAGCTTGCAAATCCGCCAGGCAATCTGGCCCTGAGTGTGTGCGGCCCTGAACTGCTATCTCTGAAATGGAGTTACAGGAATATGTGGACTGGAGTCTCCAACTTCTCAGTCATTCCCACCACACCTGACACCATATCAGGCACATGCTGCTATAGTAAAACTTGTTTGGGCAACTTACTAAATAGTTATTATTAGAAACGACAAAAAAGAAAAAAAAAATTCTACAGCCTGTGAAGGCTTTTAGGCATTTTGTAGTTTGACTGGAGATAAACATTTGCCATATTTGGAGTATTTACTAAAGAGAGAATAAGCTACTTACAGGCTAACACAGTATATCAGTAACTTTGCTTCCATTATTCATTAACTTGTTCATCATAATCGTCCTTACTTGTTATTGGAATTTGCATTCTTTGAAATAAATATTGTCACTAGAATATTATAGTGTTCAAAATGCATATTCATGAATGTTCTCCCTGATATAAATTGTTCGAGGAAGGTTTATAGGGTCCACAGCATCCACTCAATTCCGGTTTTAATTCTCTCTTATGATGCTCGAATATTGTGTTAGAAGGTATCTGCATGGTTATTGTTGACACTGTGTGCCAGGCATTGATGCTAAATGCTTTATGCTCTCAATACAATGGTTCATTTCATCCTCACAACAACCTCTACAGTGGTACCATCATCCCCATCTCACACAGGAAGAAACTAATGCTCAGAGAGATTAAAAAGTGTCAAGGCCACACAGTGGAGGCACTATAAGGCAAACCACAGGTTCTGATCCAGTTTCAGTCCTCAGTCATAACTAAATGGGAACACGTGATATCAACAGAAAAGCTCTTCCAAAACTTTTTGAAAAAAGGTAGGGTTTAAATTATAAGTTAGAAAAAGCAACCAAATGAAAGAAAAAAAATTCACTCATAATTTCTCCATTTATTTATTCATACCTTAATAGCCATTAACTGCATATGTCGCCACTGCAACAGAGAAGCTGAGGTGCAGAAAAAGAGGCGATGGCTCTTAAACTGATGAAAGTGAGGATTGTCAGTGATAAGAAGGAGGAGAAAAGCTGATGCGTCAGGCAATATTTTTCTAAAGGTTTCGACTCTCTTCGGAAGGTTCTAGGTGGAGACATTAGGGTTCCTGGCAGACTGAAGTCTCCAGGAGCTTAGGAAAAGGTGAGGAGCAGAAACAATGAGGTCATCATACTGACAGCATTTTTACAGGACATACACCCTGAGGAAGCACAGAAGCAGGTTTTTCAGGTGTGACCTTGCACCCTCCTGAGACTCTGAGACAGACACCACCATCGCCACTTTGGGGACCAGCAGCAGGAAAGTGTTCACACAGCCAGGGACAGGGCCGGGATTCAAACCATCACAGCCTGAAGCCTGAAGCACTCTTCAGGGTGCCTCCCTGCTCAAAGTGCTCCTGCTGCGGTGTTCTAGCCAGGCGAGGGGCAAACAAGGAGACTTAGAGAAGAAGACCCTAACTTGAGGGGGCAGAACAGAGAAAGTACACAGAGCTGTAAAATAAATGAGGAGGTTTATCTGACAATCTGTACTATTAATTACATTTAGCTATCTACCAGCCAAGTACTCTGCGGCTCCATGGTGATTATCAAGCCAGTCAGAATTCCTTGTAGCACTGCTAACTAAGTGTGAGAGGGATTATTCTCTTTCTTCCCCCTCTCAGGGCTGAGGCAAAAAGAAGTTCTTTTAAAGTCGAGGTTTTCATGTTGTTTTTTTCAATTAGTTACTAGTCCAGAATTATCCCAGAGATCTCAGGGATTGTTAGAGCTTCTTTTCACTCATATAGGGAAAAAGAAAGAAAGAATTCTTCCTAGGTAGAAGCAAGAACACAGAAATACTTTTTTCCTGTCCCTTCTTGCCTCAGTCTGGACTTTTATTCAATAGACTCAACTCAGTAGAAAAGCCACAGGAATGGGGCAATGAACATAGTCCATGCCTAATAACTTGATAAATAAAAAAATAAAAATCAGATGACTTGTGAACCATAAATTTACTTCACTGTTTAAAAACAGTTAAGATTGCTCAAAAACAATGCTATTACCTTAAAACTGTATGCTAAATGAACTTCTGTGAATAAATCTTAATTTAAATATGGAGGGATAGTTAGTATTTTATTTTGGGAATATTCTGCTATGAAATCCAGTTTACAAAGGAGACTAACTTTTTTCACTTTAAAAAAGTGTTTTGACTGAATCTTAACACACAAAAACCACTCCCCCCTCCAATATACGTATCTTGTAAACGTAGATTCTTTTACGGGAAGAGTACATAAAATAGGTTAACGAGCATTTATTTTTAGGCTCGAAGGCGCTTAAACATCATGTTAAGGATTCAGAATGCTACTGCTTTATTATAAATTATAATTTGTATGTTTGTTAGTACAAAACTTTTCAAACTTCTAATGGTTTGTTAGTTTGGGGCAGAATATAGGACACATTTAAAGTAGTTAAGAATTAAGATGAAAAGAAAAATGGTTCTCAATTCCCAGATACAGGCTTCTTCAGAGAAAGCAAAAATGGACTTTTTAAAAAATGAGAAATGAATTATAAACTGCTTAAAAAAAAAAGGATATTATATATACTGTTAGTCATTAAAAAATGACCGTAGAGACTGAGTCACATTTTTCTGGTGACACAGCCCCCTCTTGTAAAAACATATACACATACCAATATGTTATGTGAACTGCAATCTTGTAGTGACTTCAAGGAAAAACTTGTTTTTATAAAAGAACTTGTATTTTCCCATGCTTCTTCATTTCTTGTGCAAGAACTTTTATGAGATTTGAATAAACTGTGTTTTATTTATTTTCCTTTGTTCTTCTCTTCTTACTGGAAGAGAACATTATCTGGAGATAATCATGTTCAAGGAGAATAAATCATGACTTAGGAGATGATTTAAGTCAATGAACAACAATTAAAGTGTCTTATGCGGCCACCACTTTGGATATGGCAACTTAATTTTACTGGGACAACACATTTTATTCTAAGGCATTATATGGACTCACAGCAAGGGATGTTATTTCAGTAGCCTCCAATTTCATCTTTGCAGATTTAGTCTCTCTCTCTAACCCAGCTGACTGAACTTGAAGTTGTGTAGTGGTGGAAACATAGTGTGAAAATCCTTGGCCTACTTCATCAGAGTCCCTGGAGTTTTTGTTTTTCTCTCTGCTTACTACCCTGTAACTCGCCAAATCATTATTCCTATTCACTGAACTATCAGCAAGCCTGCCTGGTGTTCCAGCCACCTGGAGCTGACAAATATTTTCCTACTATGAAGGACGCCATAGCAACCAGGCTTGCGGCATGGACACAAACCAGGCATAATGCTGCTACAATTTAAGGTGAGAAACAGACATACAGCACCCATATCAGTATCACCCCAAAGAGTGTCTTGAGAACTCCAAATTCTTTTATTTTTTGGGACTAAGCTTTTTAGACACAAGATGGCAAATTACCTTAGCCCTAAGAGAAGCAAGGAAGTGATTACGATGGCAAAAATCTTATGTTTCAAATCTGTCCATTTCTTACAGCCAGTGCCACCTTGGACACATTAATGAACCTCTCTGAACCTCAGTTTTTTCATCTGTAAAATGGAGATAGTAGTCTTGCCTCAAAGGATGGCTGTGAGGATGAAATGAGCTTGTATCTGTACTGTGGTTGGCAGATGAGAACCACATAATAACTAATAGCTTGTGTCACTAGGTTAAGGAGAGGGGCAATGACTATTTATAGGGCATGAGGGAAATGGTCTCCAAAATAGGACGTAGATGAATACATTAGAAATTTCCATTTGTGTCTATTTTAAATATTTAAGTATTTTTTGATATTTTAAGAAAATTTTATGCCAGGATTCAATATCAGGATTTGATACAAGGCATTAGGCTTTCCAGGTGGTGCAGTTGTAAAGAATCCGCCTGCCAAGTGGGAGATGCAGGATTGATCTCTGGGTTGAGAAGATCCCCTGCAGTAGGAAATGGCAATCCACTCCAGGATTCTTGCCTGGAAAACTCCATGGGCACAGGAGCCTGGCGGGTTTCAGTCCATGGGGTTGCAAAGAGCTGGACATGACTGAGCACACAGGGCACACACACCCCCTCACTCAAGCTGCAAGTCTGCTGGTGGATTCTGAGGGAGCGTGAGAATCATAGAGCAGAGAAGGGGGGCACTGGTCATCATATGTCCATGCATATTTTCAGTATTGCCAAGTGTCATGATGTATGGCAGCATACATGTACCTGATTGAGAAAATATGTGGAATACATTGCTTGGTGGTGGTCATTAAGTTGCTAAGTCGTGTCCGACTCTTGCAACCCCATGGACTATAGCCTGCCAGGCTCCTCTGTCCATGAGATTTTCCAGGCAAGAATATTGGAGTGGGTTGCCATTTCCTTCTCCAGGGGATCTTCCTGGCCCCGGAATCAAACCTGGGTCTCCTGCATTCCAGGCAGATTCTTTCCCAACTGAGCTACAAGGGAAGCCCAATACATTGCTTACTTTTAATCAAACTAAACTTCATAAAATGGAGAAGTCACTTAAAAAGATTCTTGCAGAGAAAGAATGGAGAGAAGATGATATTAATTACTAGCACAAGTAGTCAACAAGAAAGTGACAAAGCTGAAATTTCCCTCCCTCCAGTACTGGGACTATAGCAATCACATCTACAAGGTAAGAACAATGAAAATATGTTCAGACCTGACAAGAAGTCAACTGGAATAATTAAAATTCTCTAGAAGATTGTTTGAAATGAAGATGTATGTAATTGCTAATGATCTTTGGCCTTTATGACTTGAGATAATTAATAACAGTGAACATGTATTTTTTGTAAAAAATACATGGAGCTCCCTGGCAGTCCAGGGGTTAGAACTCTGCTATGGCCTTGAGTTCAATCCCTGATTGGGGAACTAAGATTCCACAAGCTGAGTGGTACAGCCAAAAACAAAAACAAACAAAAAAACACTCCCAAAGCAGAAATTACAGATAGCTATACAGAGAATACCGCTCAAAATCTTGTTATTAACAGGCGTGTACATTCAAGAGTGTGAAGCCACTATGCTTGGAAACATGGAGTAAAGATCCAGCATATTGGAGGGCCATCTTTGATCACATGCTTCTCAACCTTTTCTTCTCAACCTGGCCTACGCTGCATTTTTACCACACACTGGGGTGAATGACCAGGTTGCTAGAGCCAGATGGTGTCTTTGGCTACCCCAGGCCCTACTCAGCCAGCCCAAAGGCTGAGGGGATTAGTATCTTCAGCATCCCTAGACCCATTTAGAGCACACCCATATCCATGAGATGCACCTCAAAGCATGCTGATTGGAAACTCAGTTTTACAGACAGATTTAAGCAGGTCTTCCCAGGTGGCACAGCTGGTATAGAATCTGCCTGCCAAGGCAGGAGTCACAAGAGATGCAGGTTCGATCCCTGGGTCAAAAATATCACCTGGAGGAGGAAATGGCAACCCACTCCAGTGTTCTTGCATGGAGAATTTCATGGACAGAGGAGTCTGGAGGGTTAAAAGTCTATGGGGTTGCAAAGAATCAGACATGGCTGAGTGCACACACAACACACAATTGTTGAAAATTACAACTATTTGGTTCTAATTGAATCAACTCTATACAAGAGGGAAGAGTACATTTTTTGGTTTTGTTTTTGTTTTAATATGGACCTCTTAAGAATCAGCCCAGTAAAAGCTGTCTGTATTGTGAGTGGGCTTATTGTGAGAAGTTAAATATTACATTGTCTCATTCTCTCCAGTCTAATGGTGGTTTAGTAGCTAAGTCATGTCTGACTCTTGAGACCCCATGGACTGTAGCCTGCCAGGCTCCGCTGTATGGGATTTCCCAGGCAAGAATACTGGAGTGGGTTGCTTTTTCCTTCTCCAGGGGATCTTCCCAACCCAGAGATGGAAGCTGGGTCTTCTGCACTGCAGGCAGATTCTTTACCAACTGAGCTACCAGGGAAGCCCTCTCCAATCTAATAAGGGAACACATTCTGTATATTTAGAAATGTTCTGTCCTCTCTGTCAGTAGGCACACTCCTCTTCCGTATGTTCAGCATTCAGTACAGCGCTAGTCACACCGTAAGTGCTAATATGTGTTTGCTGAACAGATAAACAAGCCACAGGTAAGCTAAAAACACTGTTCATCTGTCCTTTATTCACATGCTGTAGAGTTCTTTTCCTATTCCTCTCAGCAGCTAGATCAAACTGTGCAGCTGATTACCAGTTCCCAGCCCTCATCCCATACTACTTACTGACTCATGGCTGATTTCACTTCTTCCTTTGATGAGGTCATCCAGACCACCCTACAAAACTGTCTTAACACCAAATACTTGGACCTGAGTCATTCGGTGTAAACCCACACTCCCCCTCTCCCAAGTCCTCTTTGACCTTTTCCTTATAACCAAACCCACCAGTCACGGAGGGATGCTTTTGTTGAAATAGCTCCCTTTTTTCTCCTCCTTCTTCTGTCCAGGGCTGGCTCATCTAGACAGTCATCTCTTGAGCACCCCAGACTCACCTGCACCAGAGCCTTAGCCTTTTCTCAATCCTCATTTGACATGCTCTTGCCTCAGAATCCACAGATGCTCTCTTCCACTCTCCTTCCTTGGCATCTTCATTTGAGTCCCTTCTTCAAAGAGACTTTCCCCAGCCACCTTTTCACAAAACTTAATCCCTCTTGCTCACATTCATACCATCTTGCCCTGTTGTACTCATTTTCCTTATCAATTGCCACTAAAATACACATTTATGTTGTTCCCTGTATGTCTTCTCCATTAGAACATAAGCTCCACAAGGGCAGGAAATATTGTTCTGCCATTTTGCTCACTGATGTATCTCCATAGCCTAAAATTGGGCCTGACGCACAACAGATCCCTAAATAATATTTGTTGATGGAATGGAGGGATATGGGCTATGGATGTACCTGTATATGGTATCATTGCTTCCTCTCCAATCTACCCTTTTACCAGAACATTCCTCCCAAATTACAAGTTAAAAATCACCTAGTAAAGAATCTGCCTGCAATGCAGGAGACCCCAGTTTGATCCTTGGGTCAGGAAGATCCCCTGGAGAAGAAAATGGCAACCCACCCCAGTGTTCTTGTCTGGAAAATTCCATGGATAGAGGAACCTGACGGGCTACAGTTCATGGGGTCACAAAGACTTAGACACGACTGAGCAACAAACACTTGCACTAAAAATCAGCCTCCTCATAAATTCTCAATAACCATGTGTGACTGAGGAAACAGTATCTAAAAGCCTTCAAAGCTCTAACCCCAACTGCCTTTTCAGGCCCGTTTTCTGATGTAGCTGTCTCCTCATACCCCCTGAAGTCTAGTCATGCTGACCACTCTGGGGGACCCTGTGTCTATTCTCGAACACATACATCACTTTAAAGTCTTCATGTTTTGGGACCTCCCTGAAGGTCCAGTGGCTAAGACTCAGCACTCCCAGTGCAGGGGCCCTGGGTTTGATCCCTGGTCAGAGAACTAGATCCCACATGCCACACAGTTCGTGTGCCGCAGCAAAGACCCAGCGCAGCCAGATAAACATAAATACTTAAAAAGTAAAGATAAATATTAAAAATAAAGTCTTCATGTCTTTTGACATATATTCTGTTATCTCTGAATGTCTGTTTTCTATCTTGCCCTAAATTAACATCTCTTGGTATTTCCAGGCTGTGCTCAAATGTCATATTGTCCATGGAGCTCTCCGATTCTTCCAGCTGATTTAAATGTGTGCTCCATAGTGTATCTCCTTATGCTTCTAATTAGTATAAAAGTCATTCTCCCTTGAACTGTGTCCATATTTGCCCCAAAGATGGGACTATAACATCCCTGAGCAGGCGTCACAGGTCTGTCTGCTTCTCCAAGCTCCTCACACTTAGTCAATGATCAATAGATGTTTGCTGAAATGCAATATGCAATGTTACTAGCTATGGATCTCGAGACAAGGGAAATGAAGTAAGACAGGCATTTAGATTCTTTACAGAAGTAATATACCAACACCAAATCAGTGAATATCGGGGTGACTGAAAAGAAAAATAAAATTATAGCTTAAACCAACATGGAGTTGGAGACTTTGGTAGTAAACTCTAAAGCTACACATATCTTATTTCTCTCTGAGGTAATGCCTGGCACGGAGAAGTCAGTTTGGAGTTCGACACTCCACTGCAAATAAACTGCTTTTATTTAAACTGAGCACCCACTATTGTTGTTTAACCATCTTGTGGTTTTATTCAAGTACTTGCAAGACTCAAAGAAGAGCAGACAGAACGCCTCCATGTTACATAAGGGTTCTTTTCATGGAATAATTTATGGTTAATTCAAGGGTATCTCGTGTGCGTGCTGGGTTTCTCCTCCCCAGACCTGCTCATAATGTGTATAGCAGCTCCCTGGTCAGGCCCGGTACAAACAGTCCAGTGTGCAGGATAATAAGCACATGTGGGAAGAACAGTGGTTCTCAGGAGATTGTTCTAAATCATTGTTCTCTTGCAGCAAGTACAGAACCAGTAATTCCAAGAAGCTTTTAGAGCATAATCTTCTCTGAGGCAGTAGAGTGAGCTTAAATTCTAGACCCACAAGCAACAATTCAGACACGGTCCAGCTGCCTTTTGCAGACTGCAGGTAGAGTAACGGGCCTCCCTCCTGTGCAGAGGCTGAAGGGGAAGGGCACTACCGCCTTGAACTCCCTCCCCTCTGGCTCGCTGGCTGCACTCACGCCCTTCCTTGGTATTTTGTCAGAGCTCCCTGGGCTGGGGATTTCAGCAGCTGGCTCTCTCATGCGCCTCTAGCTCAGACAACCAGCCTGGTCCGGCTCAGGCTACAAAACTGACCTCCTTCACCTGGTGTGTGAGAGCCGCCACCAAGGTGCAAACTACCATGGCAGCTTGTAGACTACCAGGCCAAACTACCCTGGGAAGGTGCTTCTCCTCACTCTCACAGCTTAACTAAGAAGGAGGCCACTTCAAGGAGCTTTCCCGATTATGAAGACTCAGATTTCCTCTAGGATGACCCCCCCAGGGCTCCACTTTCCCTGTTCCCTCCACCCCTGACCTGATGCTCTGACATTTACTCCTGGACTTGGTTGTGGCCCATGTGGGGATTTATTCGCCTGCTTATCAACTGGGTTTGTATTCATTTTTTGAAGTTGGCATTCCTTCACTGTTTACACAGGGAGTGCTCTGAAGCAGGGACTTGCGTTACTTGGTGGGCAGTATGCCCAACAAGACCATTTAGAAATGTCTTTAAAGAAGGCACACGCTTTTCTGCCCTTTTAAGACAAAGCGGCCAGGCCTGCTGGGGAAATGTCCTGCCCACCAGCAGTTCTTTGATCCAGCCTCTTTACCAAGAGCTTCAGGGAAGGGCATCATGAGTCGGGGTCCATTTCAAGGATTATCCCAAGAAGTGAAAAAATAAAACCCTTCCTCTTGAACAAAGAGGTGAGTGATGGACAGTAGATCTCAGCAGTGAGGCCCCCGATCAATTTATCACTGAATCTGTAAAACTTCTAAGTCAGTTCAGGGTTCAACTGACTATAGGGCCCTGATTTGAGAGGAGATTATTTCCTGTATTCCTGTGGTTTATCCTGATATAACTTGCAGAAACTATTATGATAAAATGGATTTACTTCTGCCAGTTATTCCATGTAAAAGGAGATTAAATGAGGGATTATAAAAGGCTTCCACAATTTACATAGTTTTCTTCATAGTCATTTAACACGTAGATTCAAATTTTCCCTTTTTAACTTCAGTTCAAGAAAAAAGTTAAACCAGTTAGAATTTCCATCTCTCTCAGTCACAGTTTACTTTTTAATAGAAATGGATAATACAGGCCTTTTAGGCCTCTCCTGATGCTAAGATTATTGTTTCTTTACAGAGTTTTAAAACTTTGGCCTCAGAGATTACCTTATTTTCAACAATTTCTAAATTAAAGAAAAAAGGGAGAGGAGTCAAATTATAAGCCTGGTAAGAAGTTGTAAACTTGATGGCTTCAAGTATATTCCTGGTTCTTTGCAAAGAGTCTAAAAAAGGCAGCATTGAAATCAATACAATTATATATCATTGATCAGTTAGCCTGTGGATTATTAAAAACTTTATTTTGATTATTAAGACAATGCTAATGTCAATTTATTTGCCATTTTTCACATTATTTATGAATAATATCATGCTGTCTTGGGAAAGCTTTAGCTACTGTGTATTTTTTTTTTTAAACCACTTCCTTAGGATAATTTCCTAGAAGGGGATTTACTGGGTAAGAGGGTCTTCATAAATACAGCCAAACTGCTTCTCAAAAAGATGACTATATTTTCTTTTTAAAATATATCTAGTCACAAATATGTCAAGGCTCTCTCCCAAGAGAGAGAACTGATGGATAGCTTTAATTTTTAGTTATGTGCTGTGTGCTCAGTCATGTCTGACTCTTTGCGACCCCGTGGACCACAGCCCACCAGGCTCCTTTGTCTATGGAATTTTCCAGGCAAGAATATTGGAGTGGGTTGCCATTTTCTGCTCCATTGGATCTTCCTGACCCAGGGATGGAACTCACATCTCTTGCATCTCCTGTATTGGCAGGCAGATTTTTACCACGATGCTCCCTGGAAAGCCCTGTTTTTCAGTTAGCTGAGTGCAATTAGTAAGATTCAGGTAGGACTAACTTGGTTAACAGTTTGTCTACTGGTGATGACAGACACAAGCCTAAAAGAGTCTATATGCTATCACACTGTAATGAGTACCCACAGATGGGTACTCAGACTCCATCCTGAAGAATGTGTGATGATAGTAGACCATGAACGAGATAATATCTTCAGGAAGATACCAAAAGATTGACTTGTTCATTCATTCCACAGACATTATTTGATCACCAGCACTTATAAGAAGAGTGCCCAGAAGGATGGTTTTGCATGGAGTGTGGTGGTATTGGCAGCTGAGATTGGCAGGTTTGAGTTCTGATGCTGTTTGCACTATCCTAACTTGCTCTCATGTTTATCACTTCAAGTAAAATGGCTTAAAATGAAAACACACTAAGGGTTCCTATCTTTTAATATTTTATATGTTGTTGTTTAGTTGCCAAGTGTATTCAACTCTTTGTGACCCCATGGGCTGTAGCCTGCCAGGCTCCTCTGCCCACAGAATTCTCTAGGCAAGAATACTGGAATGGGTAGCCATTCCCTTTTCCAGGGGATCTTCCTGACCCAGGGATCAAACCTGGGTCTCCTGCATTGCAGGCAGATTCTTTACCATCTGAGCCACTATTTATATGCATATATATGTGTGTGTGTGTGTGTGTATATATGTGAAAGTGAAAGTGAAGTTGCTCAGTTGTGTCCGACTCTTTGCGACCTCATGGACTGTAGCCCACCAGGCTCCTCTGTCCATGGGATTTTCCAGGCAAGAATACTGGAGTGGGTTGACATTTCCTTCTCCAGGAGATTTTCCCAACCCAGGGATTGAACCTGGGTCTCCCGCATTGTAGGCAGACACTTTACCATCTAAGCCACCAGGGTATATATATGTTAGAAAACATTAGATAACCTAGTTTGCACTATCATTTATTTTCTTGTATTAGGAATTTTAAAAATTATATATATTTAACCATACTAGACCAAAGCAGCATTGCACCAATCTTAACCCAACTTCTACAACTTCAACCTGTTTGGTAGAATGCCTGGTATTTCACAATGCCAGAAACTGTAATGAGAAAATCAAAGGATAATTCCACATAAAGAAAAAAGATCAGTACAAGTATCTTCAAGAGTAGCTGTTGCAAACAAAAGTACTACTGTGTAAAATTACAGAATCTTCTTTCCAGTGACCCAGAATTTTTCAGCTTTTCCAGTCTAAGGAAACAGAGGCTACTTCATAAATGACATATATCCTAAAAAGTAACAGAGCAAGACACATTATTATCATCTTGCTGACATTTGAAGTGTCTCTGGAAATCAGAGATGGCTAGAAATATTCACTATATTTTAAAGCAGTGAAACAGATTTCTTAAAAGGTTAGCTATCTTCCTTAAGGTCATCAAAGTAGGCAGCATAAGGGTAGTGGCTGAAATCCAAGACTTCTGACTGTTACCTTAGTCCTTGCAATAAATTCAAAATGTCTTCACCCAGTCTGACATGGGTATTGTTAGAAACTGGCAAATATTATTTCACAAGTTAGAAAAAGATCTGGATGCTACCCTGTCACAAGTCAGCATATGTCAGCACATGTGAACTTAGCTATCCAGAAAATACTGGCTGGCAAAGCTGACATCCTCACACACAGATACAAGTCTATGCATCCCGAAGAGTATGTTCCAGAATTTCAGAAAGACCATCTTGCACACATCTCTAAAATCTCACTGCCTAAGCTGCGATGAGCCTAAGGAGAACTGTGTCTACTGGTATTTTCTTTCTCTCACTCCTCAAATCTAATAGGAAATAGGTTAAACTTCTGAAAAGACAGTAAGACAAATGTTCAACTTTCAGTTTCTGACTCCCCGCAATGAAAAAAGACATCAATGTGGCATTTATTACGAAACGGGTGGAAAGGGCCCTGTAGAAACCATATGGTTGCTCGTAATGGCACAATCTCATTCAAAGGTGCCGGGACACTAATGAGATCAGGATGTCAGGAAAAGCAGAAATAGATCAATACTTCTCCCCCACTTGTGGTCGCCCCACCATCAGTCACTATGCTTGCCCTATGTAAATGAAATCAATCAGCTAGGATTTCTGTAAAATGCATGAAGCAGTTGTCTTCTGGACTCTCCCAGAAGATAAATGATTCCAGACGTTGGACTGCAGCCATGTTCCCACACATGCTACAAAGTTCTGACATCCATATTGGGCCATAACACTGAGTGGTTTTGCGAGTTTACAGCCAGTGCTTCCACTTCTGGTTTGGGCTAGACAGTTGGCTAACGCTGAGGCAAAATGAGCCCCTTTTGCCTGTGTGAATTGTAAGAGAACTGCCTTTTTCTAATACAGGGGCTCCTGTGATCCGACTCAAAACTTCTTGCTATTGCTCATATAAGCTTATGATTCCAAAGCGCTGCTTTAGACCTGTTCAGAACTAGATAAATCTCAGCGTAACAAAACATATGACATGTGACATCAAATGCAGACTACTTAGATATAACATACAGTAACAAACACAGCACAAGTCCAACTTTGTTCTAAAACTAACACCTTTGAAAATGTATTAAACACACACAGCAGGATTGTTTTACCTAGCAGCTTATAAAGAAGATTAAGAAGCAGCCTCCTTTAAAAACTACATCAACACAATAATGCTATTAGGAAAGGCACGTAGAAGTTTAGATCACAGTTATGGCTATTAATGCAACTGATCCCAGGGAAGTAAAGATCCAATAGACAGCATTTTCTGTCAGCCTCTTAAAACTGAGAGATGGTACTTTCTCACTAAATTACCTCTGAGGAAAGATTCCAGTAATTTAGCCCATAGTTCAAAAAAATAAGACAGTTCTGATATCAATATCTCTAGTCTATCTGAAATAAAAGCAATTCTCTGAGGTTAAATAGAGTAAATAAATATCTTCCTGTAACTTTCCAATGTCTTTAAAGTTAATAATCAAAACGAGACACTGATTTCCATTTTAAATCAAGTTCTTGTTAAAAGACTGTCCTTCTAGATATCAAGTATACTACAAAGAAAACTTTATGTATCAATAACAAAAACTCCCAGTACAGCTAGGAAGTAACTGCTCTCTTACCCACCGCCAGGACCTCTTCTATGAAATACAGGCTCACTTTGTTTAAAACGTCCTTAAGGCTGTGCTGTACCTTTGAAACAAAACCACTCTCTTCTTCATTTTCTGCCTTCTTGAAAATCGCTTCTCTGAAACTGACAGATGGTGCGTCTGTCACTGAGTGTTTCCTCTTCGTTATCTCTGCCAGCTAATATTTCCCCTGTGCTTAGCTGTTGTCTGTGAGACTGTGTTCCACATCATTCTAGCCTGATCAATGGTATGCCTGGTTTGAGGTTGGTTTTGGCCCCGCCTCCAGCTCTAAGAGGAAAAAAAAAACCCCGAAAACTCACAGCTGGATTTCCTATAAATCCTCTCCTTCCAATCTGGCTCTGTAGCTATGGCACATATTAGAGGAGAAAGCTGCCCGTCTGTCACAAACCAAGAGGGGCGATCCTTGCCTGAGGTCCCCTCGTGCCAGTGCTTGGCGTGTAGGTTATATAACAAACCCCACGGTTAGCTGACCTGAAACTTCACAGGGCAGGGGGAAGCATTCTCACCAGGCTTAGGTTTTTCCAAGCCTAGTGAGTCTCAAAAGAAGATGCCTGTGACTCACACACACACACACACACACACACACACACATGTATGCACATGACCGGATATTTTTTAACATGTTAAAATTATGAAAACTGATTCCAAGGAGAAAATGGAAAAAAAAATCCAAATAAAAGAGTATCAGATTGGTGTGCTTGCACTTTTCTACCCTAAAACAGAGGTCATCATTCACATTTAGATGACACTGCAGCCCCTGAGAGACAGGGTCTGCTGGTACTCATGCTACTGATGAACTTGGTGAGTCAAGAGAAGGGATGGGATGCATTTCAGGTTCAAGAGAGACAGAAGACTGCTCTACCAAGTAGTGTTGACCATGTAACACCAGTCTGCTCTGGAATCACTAGGGCATAGGGTGCACTTTCAGGTTTACATACTCTGCACAGTCAACAGTAATCAAACCTTATCGGGTAGAAAGGCTAAATGTCTATCGCAAATAGCCTCGTGAGTGCTGCTAAAATAAGGCTAAGGATTTGAAGATGGCCCAGGACCCAGAGTCAGAAGACCTGGATTCAAGTCACAGTTCTGTTTCTTGGACAGTGGCCCCAAACAAAAAAGGCACAGGGTAAAGATCCAGAGACCAGACGGGTGATTCCAAAATTAAAATAAGATGATAAAATATGCTGTTGTTACTATTTCAACTTTTGTATTGTTCTTTTCAACAATAGAGAGAATATTAAATACTATTAATATTGAATCTGGCAAAGGATGGTACCAAACGAAATACCACTGCCTGTGGTAAGGAAAGGTAAAGATAAAAAGATTCTGGGAATAACATTCAGGGTACCAAGTGCATGCTGAAGATAATAATAACTCAGATTTTGAATATCTGAGCTCTACAGTGAGGGCAGATGTGGTAAGTACAGGTCAGAATGGGGTTGAGTAGTAAGTCTGAAACCTTAGTTGTCCTTCTGCATTTTCACAAAAGAATCTGGGAACCATCACGTCTCATCTGTCTTTGAGTCCCTTAAGAGCAGGGACATACACAATTGGTGTTCACTGAATATGTAAATGAGTGAGAAACTGAACTAGATAAGAGCCACTTACTGTAAACGAGTAATTGCAGATGACAGTGAGAAACCCAGGCTTGCAGTTGGGAAACCAGGTTCTTCGAGGCTGAGACTCCACGTGTGTCCTTCCAGGACTGTCAAATGCGAGGTTTGTGTGGGGAAAGAAGCTTTCTGGGCCACTCAAAAGAGAGGATCTTTGCTTGTGGACCCCTGATCTGATCTAGCCTTCTACACTCACCCCTAACCATCTCCCCTTCCTCACTTCTTCCCAACAGAATGCCATCTGCTGACATGAGTATGAGTCAAGAACCAGGATGTTTACAAACATCGCTTTAATGAAAGTACATGGATTGTTAAGAGTAAATTCTTCCATTAATAGGGGGTGGAAGTCCTTGTTGGCTGTGGCTGGCAAGAAGCTTTCCAAATCCAGAGGAACTCTGCTCCGTGTGGGCTGTGTCAGGGGCAGCTGTGGACCCCTCCAGGGGCAAGGAAAGGCAGATGAGTTGAGTTCCTACTCCTACTCGGCCTGCCTTCCACTGCCAGAGTGTTTTTGACTTCTTGACCAAATGCACTGGAAAGTTAACCTACTTTCATAATGGCTTCAGGTGTATGATCTCTTTCCCACAAGCTGAAGGATTAGATCAATTTGGGGTAAGAGAATTTACCGAGTGTGAAGATTTAACCTAATGAATCCTTTTGCACTTCTATGATATGCAAGGAATTCTACGAGGCTTGCAGCAGATATATGCTTGCAGCAGCAGATTTACCACAGGCAACGCGAAGGATTACAATCCAAAAGAGGATATGAGAACAGCGGGGGAGGGAGAGTGCAGCTGGGGCTCAAGGGGGAGAGATCACATCGTTTGGGGAGTGGCGGGTGGGAGAAGCAGAAAACACGACTGGGGTGGTAGCATTCAAGTTTGGGGAGGATCTGCATGGGCAGAGATGAGGGAGGACACTTGAAAGAGGAGGAGTCTCCCGCAGTAAAGAATGAGCTCAAAGGCACAGAGAAAGGGACAAAGCAAGCTACGGAAACTGAACCATCTGGTTCTGCTGAAGCACAGGGAACATATGGGAGAATCACGGGGGTATGAGACTCCCAAGGCAAGGAGGAACCATGCTGTGGTGTGGTCTTGATAGCTGGGATGGGGCATGGTGAGTTTATACTAAGTTCAACCAGCAGTCATGAGCCTTTGGAGATCTTTGAGCATGAGTATAACATAATCTGAGCAGTGAAATCAAGAAACCCTATTTAGGACTGATTATAAAGGAGAGAGTGAGGCTTCTCCAGTGGTTCAGCAGTAAAGAATCTGCCTTCAATGTGGGAGATGCAGGTTCAGTCCCTGGGTTGGGAAGATCCACTGGAGGAGGGCATGGCAACCCAGTCCAGTATTCTTGCCCAGAGAATCTCATGGACAGAGGAGCCTGGTGGGCTACGGTCCATAGAGTCACAAAGAGTCGGACACGACTGAAGTGACAGAGCATGCACACACGCATAAAGGAGAGAATAGGCAGACTGAAACACTTAGGAGGCTACTGTAATAATTTAAGCAACAGGTCATAAAGACTCAATTTGAAGGATGAGGGTAAAAAAGGAAGGGTTCTATAGGCAGCTGCATAGCCAAGAGAGTCAAAGGAGATAAGTCAAAGAAAATACTACCTTGAGGGACTTCCCTGGAAGTCCAGTGGTTAAGACTCCATGCTCTCAGTGCAGGGGGCATGGGTTCGATCCCTGGCTGGAGAAATGAGGTCCCTGAGTGTCGAACAGTGAGGCCATAAAAAAATACTACCTTGAGAAATTTTTTTTCTGGAGATACTTGCAGGCATAGGTACAAAAGAAAAACCCCCAAGTTTTCATTTCAGTATTTGTAATCACCAAAGACTGCAAACTACCTAAATACCCACCAACAGGGACCTTACAAATATATTAAGGTACCTTTATAGAATGAAATTCTATATGCGGACATCTGAAATACACATGAGGCATCACCTGCAGTGCAGGAGACCCCGGTTCGATTCCTGCGTTGGGAAGTTCCCCTGGAGAAGGAATAGGCAACCCACTCCAGTATTCTTGGGCTTCCCTGGTGGCTCAGACGGTAAAGAATCCACCTGCACTGTGGGAGACCTGGGTTTGATCCCTGGATTGGGAAGATCCCCTGGAGGAGGGCATGGCAACCCACTCCAGTATTCTAGCTTGGAGAATCCCCATGGATGGAGGAGCCTGATGGGCTACAGTCAATGGGGTCACAAAAATTTGGGTGTGACCGAGCGGCTAAGCACACACACTGGGAAGATGAGGCAGATACTGGTGACAGGCACCAGGCTGCCAGTGGTCAGGAGCATGTGTAGAAGAGAAGTTGTAGGCAGGGAGTGAATTTATGGCAAAGAAAGAAAAATACTGAGGAGTCGAATGAGCACTGGGTGGGATTCAGGATTTGGATTTTGCTTTCAGATTGGCACCTGTCTTCCCTGGAACCAGGTCAACCTAGGCACTGTATGCCCTAGCCACATGTATGTGTGAGTTCTGCCCACAACCATCAACTGGAAGATGCCAGAAACCTGTCTAATCCAACTCTGCCTATGTTCATGGTCAAAAGACCAATAGCCATGTGTCCCAGGTAAATCAGTACTTGAAAAGGAACACTGTCCATGTTTGGGACAAAAAAATGCTTTTAAGGATCAAACCAGGTGGCACCGTAAAGGGCATGACATCTGAAGCTTCCCATTTTTATCAAAATTCTAGGCATAAGAAGTCATCCACGTATCACAAGTAATTTTCATGCCCAAGTGTAAGTACAGTGCAAGTTCAGGTAGGAAGAACAGCAATAATAATTAGGCCTGATCTGCTGGCCCTCAGTTTTGTAATTCTTAAGCTGGGGACTAATACTTCAATCATCAATTCCTTTCAACAATAGGACATCTTTAGTGATCACATAGGAAAAGTAAAGTCTAGCCTCACAGGGGGGGTGTGGAACTTCAACAGCAAACCCTGGGGGTCTATGGCTGCTGCGTGTTGTTAGAAGGGCATTGGTCCAAAAGGTAATGGATATGACTCCTTGGGGATGTTGTTTTCTTCGGCGCACAGTGCCAGGCCAGACAATTAAACATTTCTCATCAGCTCTGTAGAGAGGAAAACACACTGAGGAAATGGGGATGTGACAGAGGAACACAGCACATCAATGGAAGAGCCCTTCCAACTTAACGTGTAGACAATTTGCCTTGTGTGCAGAATCTGTGCAAAGCAAATTAAGAGTAGGATTTCGCAGCTGGTGAGGGCAATATGGCTTCATGAATTAGAGTATGTTCTGTCTTTCATGCAGCGAAAAAAATTACTTCATGTCCCAAATGCTTGGGTTTTAATCTTGAAATTGCCAGGTACAAGCAGCATGAGGATGGACAAGTGACTTGAGATTTCACCTTGTTAAATGGATAAAAGTAACACAACTCTTACGGGTGCTGTGAAGATTAAGTAGGTTAATACATGTAAAATGCTGGTATAAGAGCATGGAGCATGTTATAAGCTTTCAATAGGTGTTATCTATCACTCCAGAGGGAGAAAGTAAAAATATAGGTGATTATGGCTACACTTAAAAGGCTGATTCTGATTGATTGCAATTCAAGTAACAGAACCCTCTGTAAGAAGAGCTAATTGCAGTACTCATCCATAATGTACTTTAAAACACTTGAGCATATATGGTTGGTACTATAATACATGTGTGTTGTTTAGGTTAAGTTATAACCCAGGTGCTGTCAGCATCAAATAAAGCATTCAGAGTCTGAGACAATCTAGCTGGCCTTCTGACAAGGGAGCCTGAACTTCAGAATTGGCTGTTACAAATCCTCCTTTGTAACCATCTCCACATCAACAATCTCCAAGTAGCATTCTGAGAGTCAAAAATGGGTTTCAATTGGTGAAAACTGTTATACTGACTAGCATGCTTGGTGGAATTAAAGTGTTCAAGAAATATATGTTGGTTCAAAGTATTTCAGTGTAAAAACCCAGTAAGACCTTGATCTGAACCTCTGTTAATAATGCCCCAGTCTAAAGCCCTAAATAAGCCTAGACCTGTAATCAGTATGATTTGGTTGTAAGATTTTGGAAAGAGTAGTAGTTGATCCTTTTTTAATTCAAAACTTGCTTCTTTGGCTGCCCTTGTTTACCAAAAAGGACCTAAGAGTTGTGCATGATCAATTTGACAATCTTAGTTCATGTCCACAACCATGACTTCTGGAAGATTCTGCTTGCCTGATGCAGGCTCTAAGGGTGAGACAATCTGTTTTTGGAATCTGGGTGTTTGCCTCAAGCTTCTGTTGAGTCTTTTATGTAAGGCTGTGGTTGAAGCATCTAAAATGAAAGTGAAGAAGAGCTGGAACTTCTTGAAACTTGTACATATGTTACATGAATCGATTTATGTTGGGAGGGGTGTGTTTGCTTGTTAATAAAAGTCAATATATTTGACAGAATTTGGTCTTACATTGGATTATCAATATGACTCAGTTGTGATTTTGGGGGAAAGTAGTTGACCCTGTTTTGCCTCAAAAGTTCTTCTTTGGTTACTATTATCTGGCAAAAAAAAATCTAAGAGTTGTGCAGGACCAATCTGATAATTTTTCTTCACTAATAAAGATGGTACAGAGCTTGGAACTCATAAGGCATTTAAGAATACCAGCAAAAGTTCAGAGTTTTCTTGACTAAAGAGCCCAGGACAAAGATGCTTCTTTTGGTCATATTTGCTTTAGATATTGAATTCTAAGTAATCCACCAACTTCTTGGCAAAAAGAAACTAGGAAAAAACACATCAGAAATGTATTACCCATTATTTGCTTTATGCTATGAATATAATTATAAATATGAAATCTTATAGTATAGGTTCTCATCCTGTAGTATATAGGTTCATTCACTATTAATAAATTTTTATTATCTTCACAAAGTAAAATCAAACACTATAATAATTTTAACAACTGATAAATATAACCTACAGATATTTTTCTTTAAAACTTTTAATTACATCAAATAATGCTCATTGTAAAATTTTAAACAAAAGTCCCCTTTTTATCCACAACTCCTAATTCTATTTCCCTTCCTAAAGCTAATCACTACGAACAGCTTAGTGTCTATTTTCTGAACTTTATATATATATATATGTAATATATACATATAATTTTTATGTATATATAATATATACATGGGCTTCCCAGGTGGTGCTGTGGTAAAAGAATCCACCTGCCAATGCAGGAGATGCAAGAGATGAGGGTTTGATCACTGGGTTGGGAAGACCCCCTGGAGAAGGAAAATGGCAACCCACTCCAATATTCTTGCCTGGGAAATCTCAGGGACAGAGGAACCTGGAGGGCTACAGACCATGCGGTCACAAAGAGACGGCCATGACTGAGTACACACACACACACAACATGTATATACACATATTTTATATGTGTAAAATACACACACATTGCTACATCTATGTACATACATCCATGCTGCACACCCATTAGATAATCATCTTTACATAAATAGAATCATATTATATGCATTATCCAAAGACTTATATTGTTCACTTAGCAGTCTTAGAGATGTTCAAAGAACAAATGTAAAAGCTACTAGCTTTACCCAATGGAATCCCAGTGATTTTTCAGTCAAAATCTGGTACCAGGGAAGCAAGACCAAAGAAGTCGCACTGCTCCAGAATGGAGTCAGAAACACACCTGTACTTTTCTAGATGGGTCATTTGTCAGGTCCGTCCCTCCTGTTCCTCCCCAATAACTTTAAACCCTGGACAGTATGGAAGAACAGATGGATGATTGAGTGACAACACAAAACTCATATAAATAAAAAATTAATTGAGTGGATGAATGGATAAAGAAATTGTGGTACATATATACAATGGAATATTACTCAGCCATAAAAAAGAACATTTGAGTCAGTCCTAATGAGGTAGATAAACCTAGAGACTATTATACAGAATGAAGTAAGTCAGAAAGAGAAAAGCAAATACCATATATTAACACATGTATATGGAATCTAGAAAGATGGTACTGATCAGCCTATTTGCAGGGCAGCAGTGGAGATGCGGACATAGAGAACAGACTTGTGGACTCAGTGGGCAAGGGTGGGATGAATTGAGAGATTAGCATGGAAACATATCAATTACCATATGTAAAATGGATAACCAGTGGAAATTTTTTCTATGACTCGGGGAATTCAAACCAGGGCTCTGTGAGAACCTAGAGGTATGGGACGGAGTGGGACAGAGGTTCAAGAGGAAGGGGACATATGTATGCCTATGGCTGATTCATGTTGATATACAGCAGAAACCAGCACAATATTGTAAAGAAATTATCCTCCAATTAAAAAAAATACAATAATTAAAAAAAATTAATTGAGTGGGGTTTGGTTCCTGCACTTGCTGTAGGTGACAGACTATCCCTCTAGCATGCCCACAGGTGTCTGGAGTCTGTCTGCCTTTTTTCTACCCCCATTTTAAGCAGAAAATAAATACCACCTTCTATGGTTGAGTTTCTTTTATTTATGGCAATGAAAATGTTGAGCTTCCAGATTTGGATACTGAGTTGCTTGGGTGCATGTGCCTTCGGAACACAAGCAAGCAGCGACGTGTACTAGCTTGCAGGGGTCCTGCAGTCAGGCACAGGCAGGAGCAGGTGTGCACAAAGAGGGCTCTGTGACTACCCACAGTCTCTGGGGTCATGGAACCCATTTTCAAGTTGCAACTTGTGGTTTTCAGGTTCTCAGGATACTGTGTGTGCCTCCAACACAATTTCAGTAGCAAACATTTCAGGTAATGTTGAAAACCAAACAAGCTCAAGTTTATATTGTGCTCTAAAAACAAACTCTCCCCAAATCCCTTTTCTAGCATTTAACATCCCTAAAGCTCTGTTTGGAGAAAGAAATGGCAACCCACTTCAGTACTCTTGCCTGGAGAATTCCATGGACAGAGGAGCCTGGAGGGCTACAGTCCATGAGGTCGCCAAGTGTTGGACACTACTGAGCGACTAACACACAAATAGGTTTAAAAAAACACAAAACTATCACATAATTCCTACTACATTTAATCCCTTTTCTTTTTCTGGTGAAAGGTTACTTTTCATTACAAAATTACAAATTTTCTCTTTGTTGTTAGTACATATTGTTTAACATGGAAAGTTCTGCGAAGCCTGTTATGTTTTCAGGTAGAGGCAACCTACTATAATCAAGGTAACTGGCTTGTGCACTTGGATTACTGACTGATCTTTTTCTTAACTTTCTTTATCTGAAAAGATTACATAAGAAAAGTCTGACTGCACATCGGCAGCAGGAGGGCTCTGAATGAACTGAAGGAGCAATGACAGCTGTACATGGAATTCAAATGGTAAGAACTTAATTCCACATCAGGTACAGTTTAAAAATGTCAGCACTGCCTTATCTATGTGATGCTCCACTGTACGTGTAGGATTTCTACTTCAATACTTGTAAAATTCCAAAAGTTATAAACTTCTGGTTTACATTACATAGAGAAAAAAAAAAAAGAGTAATAGAGGCAAAGCTTGTCATAAAAAGTTAGCCGTACATTGAGAAGTCCTACTGAAAATGGAGAAAATAAAATCATGCAAGAATAACTGTGTTCACAACTGTGGGCACAGAAGAATATAAGCCATGAAAAAAAAAAAAAAAATAGAATATTCATCTTGGCAGTATCTCTCCTACAACTCTGAGGCTCTGGAGAGCTGGCTTGTGGTTTCTGTTGCCAAGGAATGGAACCTACTTTGGCACTCGTGTGGTAGGAAGGTATGTGGAGTTCTGGCATCCAGCAGCTGAGACCAGAGAAAGTCAACAGGTGGGCAGAAAATATAAACTACCTGCTGGGGTGACGCCAACTTCACAAATAGTACACGGGACGATTCTGCAAGAATGGACTTGCCTCTTGGAAACTGGCACCAGCGTGCTTCAGGATTGTCTACCCTAATTCCATGCCTGTCTTTTCCTTTCACCCCTACTGTTAAGTAACCCTTAACCTTATTATACTGGTTTATGTTTTCAACTGGTGTTATCTTTAATTCTAGGTGGAGAAATCCACAATTCCTGGGTGTAACACAGAGGCCCGCTTTAAGTATGATGCTAATGGCGACAACCAGGGAGCCCAGTTTGGAGGAATAAAGCCCCCGGTCACATGACGGTCAGGCTAATCACTTTCTAAACTGGATTTCTTCCACTGCTTTGAAGGGTATGTCACCAGTCATCGCCTTGCTCAATTTGTATGCAGCCCAGAGTTCTGACTTTTATTCAGGGTTACCATCAAAAATTGGATTACGGAATTTTTAATGCATGTGCATTATAATGCAATAAAATTGCAAAAAACATAAAATAAAAAAAAGTCTCAGATTGCTCTTTTAAAGTTAGCTTTGAAATTTCAGAACAAAAGCAGACCTAAGTAGATTCTCAAACTATTACGAGCAGCATCTTTTTACAACCTTGCAAACCAAAAGCACATCCCTCACTTTTTTGCTAACATCTGATTGCTTTCTAGCAAGTGCTCTACATGATTCGATTCAAACTGACTTCAGAACCAAACTTGGAGGCCTACTTATCTAAGAGGCTCAGGCGTACTCGGATCCTGAACTGGTTCTTCATTTTGCTGTGATGCGTGGGTGGCCATGAGCATTCCTGGCAGCTATAAGGCATTTGCTAATGTATTTGGCTTTTAAAGTTGTTAATCATATTTATCAACACAGGCAAGCAGTACTGGCCACAAAAGATTAGCTACTCTACTATAACGGTCCCAATAGTCCCAATCCGGAACATCAGCACCAAGTGATAACTACCTCAGCCAGCTACAACCATCAGTGACTTCAGAACTTATTAAAAACCTTAGCTGCTAATAAATCCCAGATTTTCTTTTCTATCACCGTAAACACACACACACACACACACACACACACACACACACACACACACCCTCTCCTCGCTAAGACCATCTGCAGTGCTGTACATTGTTTGTATTTTTAAAACAGCCACTATGCACTTTAAAATACCACACATATTTTGAGTTTAAAAGTGACCTTTACTGTTAAGGGCTTTAGGTGCTACTGAACTCATATGAAAAAATGTGTATAATAATCAGGAAAGAGACTGCTTTCCAGGGAAAGTAAGCCTTGTTTAAATCCTTTGGAAACATTAGACGCTAACTGCAGTTTTTCTCCTAAGGCACACAAAACATTGTTCTATTTAGAGAACAAGAAAATGCTTCACCCAACTCAGAAGTGAGTGCATCAAAGAATTCATAAATAAAATTAGTATTGGGGGGGGGGAATGAATACCTAGAGCTGAGCCTTTTAGTCTGGGACTGGTGAAACCCTGTTTTCACTAAAGACTCTTCCATAAAAGACTGCGTGCTCATCAGCAGACATATTTGAGCTAAAGTGCCCAAGTCTGGGCCATAGTGTTAATTCTTCCTGGCTCATCTTTATCCCACAAGGCTAATATTAGCATAACTTCTATAAAGCAAAACCAGTAAAGGTTCATTTTCTATTTCAATTCTCAGAGAACTTTCTACACAGTGACCTTGAGGTAACCTGTGACCCATCCACTTTGTAATATATCATGATTTAAAAAAAAATATATATATATACCAAATCTAGTGATGCTCTATTCTGTTGACCATGGAAAAGCCGGAGTTTGGAACCATGATGCTTGAACATGATAACAGTCCTCATATTTGATGTCAGTTTCATCACCTGGGCTTCTCAGGTGGCTCAGATGGTAAAGAATCTGCCTGCAACGTGGGAGACCTGGGTTTGATCCCTGGGTTTGGAAGATCCCCTGGAGGAGGGCATGGCAACCCACTCCTGTATTCCTGCCTGGAGAATCCCCATGGACAGAGGAGCCTGATGGGCTACAGTCCATGAGGTCACAAAGAATCAGACATGACTGAGCGACTTAAGTCGTTGTTATTGTGTTATCACTTGGAGATGTGGCTACTTCATGGGTTAGATATGACTGAACAACTGTGGGAAACAGAGATATCTCACTTTCTAGGTGTCTTCAAAGGAATGCAGAATACCATTTCCCTAAAGTGTCTAAATGCAGGCCATTCCAAAAACAGAGATGGACCAGATAGCTTCTTGGGATGAAGAACATGATCAGTAATATTTGACTAGATGCTATCCAGGTGGCCCAGTGGTAAAGAATCCACTTGCTAATGCAGGAGATGTCAGAGATGTGGATTTGATCCCTAGGTCAGGAAAATCCCCTGGAGAAGGAAATGGCGACCTGCTCTAGTATTCCTGCTTGAGAAATTCCACGGACAGAGGAGCCTGGAGGGCTACAGCTCATAGGGTTGCAAAGAGTTGGAAATTACAGCTGCTGAGCAGCCATCCATCACAGCCCACAAGACAAGAGATTTGAAAAGATGCCCCCAACTCCCTGCCCAGCTCACTGCTTTTGGTGACATGTGCAAACAATAGTGAGAAAGCATCTGCAGAGGTGAGGACCACCTGGAGACCTTCCCACTCTTAGAAACTGAGCCTTCTACCTTCTATCTCTATCTTCTATCTCTATCTATCTCTACCTTCTATCATTTCAGTTCAGTTCAGTCGCTCAGTCATGTCCAACTCTTTGTGACCCCATGGACTGCAGCACGCCAGGCTTTCCTGTCCACCACCAGCTCCCAGAGCTTGATCAAACTCAAGTCCATGAAGTCGGTGATGCCACTATCTATCTCTATCTATCTATTACTCTGTCACTATCTACCTCTCTGGTGCCTTCAAAAACTCTCTCCACCCAGCCTGCTCCTGCCAAACGTGTCACTTGTCAGGCTGGGCAATGGGAAGAGCAAGAATCACCTGTTTTCTGGACAAGAAGCCAGGTGGCTGCTCAGAGGATACAGGGACTTTTGCAAGGGATGTAGGGCCTATAGAGTCATCCAAGGAGAGCAAAACCTGTCCCTCAGGGCTTCTCCATTCACTGCTGTGCTGGGTGATGGTGCCTCATCAGGCAGCTCTTTCAAAACAGGAAGATTCAAGGGAAAATCTGAGAGAGATAGAGAATAAGCAAGCAAGAGAGGGCAGTGCAGCCCCAGCTGGGAAGAATGCTGCTGAGTCCTAAATAAGAAACACTTTGTTAAAAATATTTTCACAAACTTATAAGCTTTTGCACACACACAAAAAAACAAAACAAAACACACACAACCTATAAATCAAAACAAAAAGACAACCTACGGACTGGGAGAAAATATTTGCAAAAGATGTGACCAACCAGAGTTTAACTTTCAAAATATACGAACAGCTCACATAACTCAATAAAAAAAAAAAAAAACCCACACACACACACACAAAAAACAAATAACCCAATCAAAAATGTCCAGAAGACCTAAATAGACATTTCTCGAAAGAAGACATACAGATAGCCAACAGGCACATGAAAAGATGCTTAACACTGCTAATTATTAGAGAAATGCAAATCAAAACTGTAATTAGGTATCACCTCACACCAGTCAGAATGAACATCATCAAAAAGTCTACAAATAACAAGTGTTGGAAGAACTTCCCTGGTGGACCACTGGTTAAGAATCCGCCTTGCAATGCAGGGGACGCGGGTTTAATCCCTGCTTGGGGAACTAAGATCCCACATGCTGCAGAGCAACTAAGCCCGGAGTGCCACAAATACTGAAGTCTCCGTGCTCTGGAGTCCCCTCGCTGCAACTACTGAGCCCAGAAGTCACAATTAGAGAGTCAGCGTGCTGCAATGAAAGATCCTGTGTGACACAACAAAGATCCTGCGTGTCAAATAAGCTAATATTTTTTGAAAATGCTGGAGGCCATGTGGAGAAGAGGGATCCCTCTATCCTGTAGATAGGAATGCAAATTAGTGCAGCCACTATGGAAAACAGTAAGGAGGCACCTCAAAAAACTAAAAATAGAGCTACCATATGATCCAGCAATCCCACTCCTGGGTATATATTTGGAGAAAACTCTAATTCAAAAAGAAGATACATGAACCCTAATGTTCATAGCAGCACTATTTACATTAGCCAAGACATGGAAGCAATCTAAGAGTCCATCAACAGATGAATGGATAGAGAAGATGTGGTATGTGTGTGTGTGTGTATAAAGTGATGGAATATTACTCAGCCATTAGAAAGAATGAAATATTTCCATTTGCAGCAACATGGATGGACCTAGAAGTTATCAAATAAGTCAAAGACAAATATTATATGATTTCACATATATGTGGAATCTAAAAAATAATATAAATGTATTCATTTACAAAACAGAAACAACTCATAGACATAGAAAACAATCTCATGTTTGCCAAAGGGGAAGAGGAGGAGAGATAAATTAGGAGTTTGGGATTAATAGATACACATTACTATATATAAAACAGACAACACGGATTTACTATACAGAACAAGCAACTATATTCCATATCTTGTCATAATCTATAATGGAAAAGTAACTTTAAAACTATATATATGTCTATGTGTTTAACTGAAACACTTTATATATACCTGAAACTAACACAATATTGTAAATGAACTATCCTTCAGTAAAAAAATTTTCACAGGTTAACATTAATTTTTTTTAATGCAGGTTTACTTAAAAATTACCAGCCCAGAAATTATGCTGGTAATTGCCCAGAAAAGATAAGATAATTTCCTTTCCATCAGGAAGCTCTCAGAGTAGCAAGGGAGGAACTGATTATTTCTAAAAAGAAAGACAAAGGATGTCAACATTTATTGAGGATCCAAATTGCTATTTCCTTCTCCAGAGGATCTTCTTGACCCAAGGATCAAACCTGAGTCTCTTGCATCTCCTGCAGTGGCAGGCAAATTCTTTACCTTTAGCCCCTACTGAGTGTCTACTTAATGGCAAAGCTTGGACAGCATTATTCACAGTAGTCAAAAGGTGGAATCAAGCCAAGTACTCATCAGTGGATCAGTGGATAAACACAGTGTGGTATATTCATACAGTTAAATATTGTTCGGCTTTAAGATGGAAGGATATCCTGACGTGTGTTACAACAGAGGCTTGAAGACATTATGCTAAGTGAAATAAGCCAGTCACAAAATGACAAATACTGCATGATTCAGCTCATTTGAGGTACCTAGAGTCGTCAAATTCATAGAGACAGAATGGTGGTTGCCAGGTGCTGGGGGGAGGGAGAGATGGGGAGTTGTTATTTATTGCATGCAGAGTTTCAGGTCTGCAAGATGAAAAGAGGTCAGGAGATGAATGATGGTTGCGTAACAATGTGAATGTACTGAAACATTACTGAACTCAATGTTTATTTGAAGCAATGCTTTTTTACATAGCCAATATTTCCTTATTTTATTGAATAAAATAATTAAAAAATTCTGAATTTGCATATATCTGCAAAATTTAACGTTCACTTAATACACTAAAAAGAGGTTGTGATGGTAAATGTTAAGTGTATTTTACTAAGTTAAAAAAATTATTAATAATTTCAAAATGGCAACAGCATAACCTTAAACCAAGGCTGGGCCCTTCTAACATGGGGCTTTGTCATAAACTGCAGGGCAGCGTGCCCATGAAGCTGGCCCTGACCCCATGCTGTTGTTATGCTTTTAGAGTACTCACCACTGCTTGTCCGTACGGGGGATGTCCTCCCATTAAACTGTGAACTCTTTCAAAACAGTTTGATTCATTTTACATTCCTGCATCATCACACATATATTTGATGCTAGAAGGTATGTATTATGTCCTTTCAAATTAATTCATATTATAAATGAAAAATTATAGACAAATTATGTTTCATTAAAAAAAAAAACTTACAAGCATTCATAAATGAGGTTAATATATAACTAGCAGATACAGAACGTCTCCAGAAATACTTTCTGCTGCCTCTCCCTGCAGCATATTTAATGTCCTTTTCTACTGAGCTTCTGTGTTTCCTTTTCTTCATAGTTCTCTACGTTAGGGATGAAGAAGGAATACGATATGTATGCTAGTCATATAACATGCATATGGTAAAGTCTCAATAACATGTATATGGTAAAGCCCTTATTCCTCTGCTGTTTGGAGTAAGATTTCAACCATAAGATTCCTCTTTGGTATTGCCTAACGTGGCCGAGGGAAGGCACTGGTGACCTGAAGAAACTCGGCTCTCAGTCTAACTACTATAACTCTTATTTGTTCCCAGGTTGACTCTCACTGAGACTGAATTAATTTCGTGTTGATCACTGGTCCGTAAAACAGTGATAAATTAAACGATTGGTAAATACAATGACTTTCAAAGAGAGAGCAGGGTTAGGAATCCCATTTTCCATTTGAGGATTACTACAGAATTTCGTTTCTGAAAAGAGATCACAGATTAATTTAGCCAAGAGCTGATAGTCAACTAAAAAAAGAAAAACTTTGGTGGAAGTCATCCAACTTGTCCTAGATTACCCAGCATTTATTGGCAGTTTTGAGAGTCTGGGGAGAAATTTATTAAAAGAGTTATTTGAGGACAATAGTTCAGACAATGCACTACAGGGTTAATACAGTTTTAACCTTGGTTCTGCAAGGACAGTGTTTTTTCATTACTTAGTTTATAGGTCTTTTCCATATAAATGATGCTGCCACATACTGAATTTTGGATAAATGAAGAGTCACTGTATCATTAGCTTAGAGGTTATTAAACACTTAGCATTTTCATTTCCTCAAGCATAAGTATCTTTGATATATTTTTGTTTTATAAGATACTGTCTTGTTTTCTTCTCTTAAATCTTTCCCTTAATTAAAATAAAATCCCTTTATATCAGTACATGTCTTCCTTCTAGATTAATTTTTCCAAGGTAATTTATATTTGTGAATATTTAGATCTATAGTTTAATCTTACTCCTTCCTTTATCTTTCTAGGACTAGTGGTAATGTTTGATTACAAATTTAGAAAAACCACATAACTGAAGTAACACTTGTTCCCTATGACTTGCTCAAGTTCCAAATAATTTATTCTTAGAGATTAATTTTATTTGTGCTCTTTCATTCTTTTAAAAACAAATCATTCTTTCAACCCAACTAACCACTCCAATTTCTTCACTTTTGCCTCATAAAAGTACAGAAAGTATATTAAAAGGCTACTGCCTGGCTATTGCCAAAAAGCGGTAGGACATTTAGACAGTAGTTTTCAAGTTTAATTCTATTATCCAATTAAAAGAATTTAGTAAACAAACAATCGGACAATATGTGTAAATGTAATATCCAGCCTTTATTGAATAATTGATGCTTTTGAACTGTGGTGTTGGAGAGGACTCTTGAGAGTCCCTTGGACTGCAAGGAGATCAAACCAGTCAATTCTAAAGGAAATCAGTCCTGAATATTCATTGGAAGGACTGATGCTGAAGCTGAAGTTCCAATTCTTTGGCCACCTGATGTGAAGAACTGACTCAATGGAAAAGATCCTGATGCTGGGAAAGATTGAAGGCAGGAAGAGAAGGGGACAACAGAGGACGAGATGGCTGGATGGCATCACCGACTTGACAGACATGAGTTTGAGCAAGCTCCAGGAGTTGGTGATGGGCAGGGAAGCCTGGCATGCTGCAGTCCATGGGGTCGCAATGAGTCGGAAATGACTGAGTGACTGAACTGACTGACTAAATACTCAGACTACCCAGGTAATGTTTAGATAAAGTCTATTACTCTGGTCCATACTATAAAAAATACTACCGTTCATATCTTGAAATAGCAATTTTTAACCTTTTTTAGGTTTCAGGAAAGTTCCATTAAAGGCATGGCATAGGTATATAATTTTTCTCTTATAATTTCTGAAGTTTTAAAGAGATAGGAGGTCTCTAGATTAAGAACCCCGGCTCCAAAGAATAAACAAAAACAAACTAATTTGGCTCTTTCAACAAAGCAAACGCCATTCCACTTTAATAGCTTTACAGGGGCTTCCCAGGTGGGGCTAATGGTAAAGAACTCACTTGTCAATGCAGAAGATGTAACGGTGGTGGGTTTGATTCCTGCAGGAGACACCAGGGACATGGGTTCAATCCCTGGGTTGGGAAGAATTCTTGCCTGGAGAATCCCATGGACAGAGGGGCCTGGTAGGCTACAGGGCCTAGGGCTGCAGAGTCAGACACAATGAAGTGACTTAGCACGCACACATAAAATACCTCAGTGACACCTCAGTGATCAGCTGCTTGTAGTCAATCTCATCCACTACCTGTGAGCTTTGCTCAAGCCTCCGATGTGAAATCTCAAGTTGTCCCTCAGCAGAGAGATACCCAGAGAGTCATCCTCTCGGAAGTTCTATCCCCAGTCCTTTCTGTCCTAGTTTGAGGTCTGATGGACCTTGCAGTGATGGACTCAAAAGGATCTCACTGTCCTCATACACAGCCCAAATATGATCCCCGGTGGTTCGGCTCTATACAGATTAAAACACATGGCTAATTTGTTCCAGAACTACTATCCATGTCAATACCTTGAAAATATTTTGCAAGTTTAACCCCAAAGGCAGTATGAAAGCCCTCTTCCAAACGAAAGAAGCTAGTCTAATTCTCAGGGAGAAGAGAGAGTTGTGACTACATATCTGGAGCTGAGGATTCCATTCCCCAAAACCACTCTCTCACCAGCAGAATTGCTTGGTACTGGGCAAAGCGATTCAAGTTCAAGATAAGGTTTACATTTCTAATACCCTGAATAAAGTACTCCAGGGCCTTAAATACACTTTAAGGGAATTCCCTTGTGGCCTAGAGGTTAAGAAACTGTCTTGAAATCCAGGGGATGTGGGTTTGATCCCTGGTAAGGGAACTAAGATCCCATAAGCCTCAGAGCAACTGAGCCCGTGTGCAGCAACTACTGGGCCTGAGTGCTCTGGAGCCTGTGGGCCACATCTAGAGAGTGAGTCCACAGGCCAAACAGAAAGATGGCGCGGTGAAAATCCCACCTGCCCACAGCTAAGACCTGACACAACCAAAGGAATAAATAAATATTTTAAAAACAATAAATTCATTTTATGTTGGAAGAGACTGTGGAGGGGGAGCAGGAAGGGAGGTAAGACGCTGGATGCAAACAGAGGTACCAAGGACAAATGTGGCATACGTCCCCAACTACCAGTTTTATCCAGGAAAAGCACTGCAAGAAACAGCTCATGAGCTGACAATCTTTACTCACTGCAGGAACTGTGCTGGCAACAGCAGATAGAGTGAAGATGAGAAACTTTCAGAATACAACACTCTATTAACTGATGGGGAATTCAAGTCCCAGCAGCAGAAACTTACAGATCCTTTGCAAGTTAACTTAAAATAACAACGGAATGGACAGCTGAACATGTGATAGATACTAAAACTGAAGAGCATAGAGGAGTTTTAATTCCCTTCTGTGGGGGTGGGGGGCGGAATTATCAATAAAAGATAGGATTTAACTTGCGTTTGTAAGGGTATGAAGAATTTCACCAGGTGGGGAGGTGGTGGAAGGGAGGAGGTACTTCTGGCAAGGGGAATGTAAGAGCGAGGCTCATGGAAAATCACTGAAGGCTGAGAGAAAACCTGGGTGGATTCTGGTCTTTGGAGAAGGTGGAGGGTTGCCTCTGAACAATATTACTTCCCACTTGTGTCTTTATGGAGGCATATTATTTCCAACTCTTTTGAGATGAAACACAAATTATTAAACTTAAAATGTCAGAGATTTCAAATTCTTGATAAAAAATGAATTTAGAGTACAGTTGATTTAAAATTATTATTCGAAGTTAAAGTTCAGCTGCTGTTACAGAGACTAAATAGACAAAGAAACTCATTCCACTTGCTATCAGGCAGCAACTGACAACTTGATGATACCCTGTGGTTAAAGTCAGCCAAGAATTTGATTTCACCATTTTTCTTAATTTATATGCCTTCAAATGGACTACTATACTATTAAATTAAAAATCTGATGAAGATCATGTTTTGGGATTGCAAGCGGATTCTTTACCGTCTAAGACACCAGGGAAGCGAAGCCCATAAGACACCAGTTTCACGTATTTGAATACAAGACTTCTGCAGTTCCAGGGCATGTCCACTAGAGGCCTGTGAAGAGCTTCTTTCCCCGAACTCAACCATAACCAAAAAGGCTAGATTTAATACCAGAAGTATTGATCAAGTACCAGTAAGACAAAGATGGAATTGATAGATAATCTCAACAATAAGCACCTTAGTGGTGGATAAAATAATCAAAATGTAACCCTCTTTAAAAACTCCAGGATACTGAATTGTAAAACTTAGAAAACTCCTAATGCGGAACTGGAAAAGCAGAGTTAAAAGAGGTAGGGTTTGGAAGTCTTCACTAACAGTTCCAGAAGGCCAGCAGGCCCTGGCCAGCTCTGACGAGGTGGCCATAGGCACCGAGCAGTGAATCAGCCATTATAATAACTGCCAGGGCCCTGTAGGGGCTTCTGAGGAAAGAGGGCTTTCAGATCTTCAAACACACACCACATACAAAAGGCATGCGACAAGACAGGGGGCAGGTTCCCGGGTGGGAAAGCGTCTGGGAAAGTAAACAAAGTAGTGATTTAAGACAGATGGGCCAGGCAGGGGCTTCCTAAACAGTGACTCCAAGGGAGCAAACAGAGGAAGACATGAGCGATGGTGAGAACACCGAGAGGCAGACTGAAACAGGCCGCTGGCTTCAGGGGAGAGGGGGCCACTTCAGGCAAAAAGCACACAGAAGGTACTCAACGCTGGAGGACGGCAGCGCGGCTGAGCGCGCGCGGCGAAGGTGACTGGGAAGGGTGGAATGCCTCGCGACAGGCCCCTTACCGACCCGGCAAACTCAAACCAGAGCTTCACGTCACGTGTCAGAAAACACAAACAAGACAACCAGCCATACCACACATACGTGCACGTGCACACACACACGCACTTCTATTTACAGAAATGGCTTGTTTTTCACAAGGTTTGGTTAATTAACAATCAGGAAAGAGTTGCACAGGGTTTGAAGAAAGAACCCTTTGTTCGGAAAAACCTGTGAAAATATTCCCTCAGCAGCTTGTAACTTTCCCTACAGATCGCCCCGGCCCTGAGGACAGGCCCAGGTGCTGGAGGCCCCTGTGATCCCACACAGAGCACACATTCAAAGGCAGCAGCGCTCTTTGTTGTCCCCTAGGAGTTAAGCCTTAATGGGTTTACAATTCGCCGGCTTTTTTGGAGAGCAGCTTGGCGGTTGCTGCCTGCTGCCAGAAATGGAGCTGAGACAAGGCCTGGTGAATCCCACAGCTGTTGTGGCCGCTCTGTTGCAGGGAAGAGCAGTTGCCCGGGGCATTTCAGAGACGTGCAAGAACGCGGGGAGACTTCATGAACCCTGGAAGGGAATCTGCAAGCGCGGTGAGCAGATGGTCAGTCCACATGGTGGAGGAAGGATTTCGGAGCTGTGGTTCCTCACTGAAGACCATGGCAAACGGTGATTTGCCGAGTCTTCGATAAATCCTTTGTGGGGAAAAGTATTCAACTATAATGTAATACGGCTAGTTAGCTTCATACTGTCACAGTCCTGACTTCTAAACCTCAACAATCACAGTTTAGACAGGAACAAGCTAGTCCATCTTACCTTGGTTGAAAAGAAAAATAGGTATGGCACTTCTGTTGGAAATAGGGCAGCTATTCATCCTGGTCCACGGGTTTCGGGAGATGCCTGCCTGAACCAAGCCTCCTCCATTACTTCCTCCAGCCCTAACTTTAGGAAAATCTTCATCTTAAACTGAGACACATGGATGGTGGCACAATACTGAACGATTCTGAGAGTGGTGACTTCATGATCTTTTGCAAGCTGTACTCACTTTGTTTTCTTTCCCCATCATCCTTCTGATCAAAGGCTGCTTTTTGATACATGGAATTCTCTTTTGCTGAAATCTCAACCTATTTCCTGTTATCCTCCTGTTGACTCATCCAAGAATCACATGATCTCTCCTAAAATGCTATTTATTTAGTCCATTATGAGACCCAGGGTCAGTCTTTACTCATTTTGTATCTGAATGACTTGTTTCTTCAGGTCAAGCAAAATACTCTTTCTGTAAGTACATCCCTGAGAAGCATCAGCTAGATACCACAGAGGAGATGAGGACCGCAAACTGTGAGATGCTACAAATCTGACGAAGGAAACAGAAGCACTGGGGAGAGAATTCTAATACCTGAGAAGGGCTAAGACTGAGGTGTAATCAGAAAGGTGTGGCCATATAAGGAAGACAGAAAATAATCTTTAACTCCTACTGTAGAGATTGGGACATTAGTTTTAAAGGAGATAGAATTTAAGATGGCCATATATAGGGTGATCTATCACTCCAGTCTTGGGTCGCACGAAATCCTTCAATTGAACACCCAACAATTAGAACTTACAGTTTATCTCAAGGGTGAGACAAGGTGAGGGCCAGTCTCAATAGCAGTGGGCAGATTGCCCCAGCCCTGGAGGTGCGCACTCAGTGGCCATCGGAGCATGAGGCCTTGGGGAATGGGGTGATGTCCTGTCAGGCAGGACGGCAGGTGCCCACCTCTCATTGTGCACCTATTTTGTGTCCAGAACATTGCACAAGGCTCTGTGGAGACAAGGCTCGGGGCCTGGCACACAGCGGAGGCTGTGTGGCTCTCTCTAGACTGGACATATAGCTTTAGACTGGACATAAAGCCCTATAGCTTTACAATGGACCCCTGTAATGCACACAGGCTGATTTGCCCAGGCCAGCATTGCTACCCTGCAGGCATATGGGTTTTGAAAGCTCTGCGCTAAGAGTAAGGAATTGAAGGAGAAGCAGATTTGGGGAGTTGATAAGATGCTGTGGACCCTGAGTATCACCTTGAGTCGATGGTATCTAAAAAACTTACAGTGTGCGGTTACATTTATTAGCTCACTGTCGAGCTTGACACAGACCCACGAGGTAAGAAACTTAAAGTTTGAAGATGTCCTTGGTCACACGGCTGTAAGTAGCAAAGCTGGGATTCACACTACAGATTGCTCTTTCTAGGACCAGTGGCATTTCTCTAACTTTTTAAGTTGACTGAGTTTTATCTAAAATTTGAGTTGAACAACCAACTGATTCAATGTCATCTGAATGTGTATACCCTGTTCAGTCATCTAGTGGCTGGATAGTATGTCAGATCACACGGACTCCAGGACCGACTGAAAAAGCAGTCACTCAATTTACAACCACTCGTCACCTCTGTTTTCCTCTAGAACCTTACAGTCATACTCAGGAAACCCCAGTAATGTAGATCAAGTGCTTAACCTATGAGGCACTGTGGATGAGACAAAGATATGTTGAGTTACACTGATATACCCATGTGACTTAAAACTATGTCTCCATAGAAACCTTTGCTTGGCTGGCTGTATCTGAAAAGATTCTCTTTAAGTACCTGGCGTGGGCCCCCTCTGAAGCAGTGATTCGATCAAGCAGAAGTGGAACATCTACTCCCAAGATGTAGGACTTTGACTATTACCTGCTGCTTTTGGTTTAAAATGATTTTTTTTCCCTGTCATTTTGTCCTCAAGGGGCTTTAAATTTTGTTCTTCTAAGAAGATGCTCCTGAGGACACCAGCCCTGGTTATTGTCAAAGGTACCTGCCTATCTTCCTCTCTCTATAGTTCCATGGCTTCGAACTCATCACACTGTCTTCCCTCTTTCCTTCAAATGCTTTAGAAACTCACACCCCCAAACACTTGCATGACTGGCTGTGGATTTCTTGTTAGTCAAACAGGACTGCTTGCTATGAACACACTTCCAAGGTTTTTGAGAAAATTAATTATGAAGCTTGAGGGAATCTGAAGTGAAAAAACAGGCCAGTTTCTTTTCTTTTTCTGATGTGGATCATTTTTAAAGTCTTTATTGAATTTGTTACAATATTATTTCTGTTTTATGTTTTCTTCTTGTTTTTTTGTTTTTTTTTTTTGCTGTGAGGCATGTGGGATCCTAGCTCCCTAACCAGAGACTGAATCCCCATCCCCTGCACTGGAAGGTGAAGTCTTAACCACTGGACTGCCAAGGAAGTCCCAGGCCAGTTTCTTATGACTTATCGTTTAAGGAAAGCTAAGATACTGTGATTTCAGCTTTCTGTCTCCACCAAATTAAGCTCTTTTTAGTCTAAGGTAAGTCACCTAATCTGATATATCAGTTCCTGTGTGTAAAGTGAAGACAGTAATCTTTACCTAGCTCACTTGGACTGCTCAGTTTAATTATGACTGAAAAATGGCTTAAAAAAAAAACAAACTCCTTTGTAAATGTGCCATAACAACAATTGCACATAATTTTAAGTAATTTTAATTTCAAAATTTACAACTCTTTTTGCGGTATCTTTATTCATTCATTCATTCATTTTCTGATTCCTTCCCAACCCAATTCTGCTTTTAGAAATAAAAATAAATAAATAATAGTAAATTTGTATGTAATTTTCTTCATTTCCTGCTTTCCAACATTTTAAGAATATTAAAGATTGTCAAAAATTAAGAAAGAGCTCAGAAAAAGATCACCTGCCTTGTGATCTCTGCGTCATCAGTACGATGACTCTCAAAGTTCAGTCTTCAAACCAGCAGCAGCAGCACTTAAGACCCAGCTCCCATGGTGTCCCTGGAGGTGCCCTGGGGCACCGCAGTAAACGCACAGGGGAATCTCGAAATATTCTAACATTTCAAGGGACTCACAGCAATGCCAGGCATCTATCAGACACAGAAAACTAGTAGTTCAAGGTAGCTGACAAGGGCAACATGAGCTCATGTCAACATTCCTTTCCAGGAGGCCACCGTTTGCGAAGCTGGGTTTTCGACAGCTGCTGTGATAAAAAGCAAGTTCCTTGTTGAAAATCAATGTGGAATAGAGAATGTGGTGGTGACATCCAAACTGATTCCAAGGTGTGAGAAGCTGTGCAGTCTCCATGAGTGCACACATCCCATTATTAACTAGTTGTGGTTATTAATAATGAAATTTAAAAAAAATTATTTTTTCCAATTTAAGGGTATTGTTTTTTTTAATGCCTAAGTTGTTAAGACATAAATACTTTTTAAGTTGTTGGAACTGTGAGGTATTTCTTTCCTCCTAGAAACAGAGCTGCCCCATAGGTCTGGCAGCCCAACCTACGGGCACAGTGTTTTGAGAGAACCATGGACCAAGAAGATTTGAGAACTTGCTATAAATGCAAATTCTTAGGCCCCACCTCAGGCTCACTGACTCAGAAACTGTGGGGGTGGGGGGAAACCATCTGTGGTTTAACCAGGCCTCCTCATGATTCTAGTGCACACTCAAATGTGAGAACCACCATGGCAGGGCATGTTCTAAAAGCAAAGTTATGTGGTAGGGCCTGTGGATGTTCAGTTTGCAAAATAATAATACAACAATCTCAGTTTGCATGAAAAAGTACAGAAATGGCCCAGATGGGGCAAACAAAACAAAATAAAAACCCAACATAAACCAACCTGCATAAAGACACACACACACACACACACTGGCGTCTGGATATATACATGTGTGCTCAGTCATGTCTGACTCTTTGCAGCCCCATGAACTGTAGCCCACCAGGTCCCTCTGTCCATGGGACTCTCTGTGCCAGAATACTGGAGTGGGTTGCCATTTCCTCCTCCAGGGGATCTTCCCAACCCAAGGATTGAACCCGTGTCTCCTGCATTGGCAGGTGGATTCTAAATCACTGAGCCACCTGGAAACCTGCCTATAATCTTTCTGCTAGTCTATAATTTTAAAATAATGAAAACTTGCTGAATTGTGAATAATCTGTGGTGTTCTAGAGAGTACACAATGCCTTTTGATTCTTGAAAACCGAATCATTTTATCACTGAGTGTTTCTGATTGTTGAGAATGAATCATACTGCTTCCTTCAGAGGACAAGATCTAAGGCTAGCCTTAAAGCCATGATCCAAAGTTCTTGACAGGAATTTGATTTTCATTCTCCTCTGCCTTAATAACACCCTCCAGGGCACACCTCACACAAGCTGTCAGCATTTCTGTGGAGAGGAGTAAGGAAGAATGAGAAGCGAGGAGACCACTGGGGATGGTGAAAACACACGGCTGTTGGTGTGTTAGAGGTTTGAGTAAAACCTCCTTCACTGAGGAGCAGATCTCAGTATTTCATCCCAGTTAATCCCATTAAGCCTTTGTACATATGCAGAGATTTCCCAACTTTTGAGTACTAAAGCAGGAGCTTTCTGCAACAATCTTCCTTGGGAGCTCCCCTACTTCCTTAGCAAGATGCCCGCTGAATGTTAAGCAGAGGAAGAAAGCTGTCCGGAGAGTGCAGGAGAAGAGAACCTTTGTTAACTTGAATCCTCTTGTGTTGGAGTCATTTCGCTGTCTGACTTTGAGGGGATAGAAAGCAAGCCCCATCAAGGATCAGCTGGGCCTCCATCCCTCGATCCCAGCGCCTCCTGCTCACAGTAGCAGCCCGACAGATATCTTCAGCATTCTTACACAATGTGTTGATTTTTAGGAATTAATTTATCACTATCTTCTGAGGTCAGCACAAACTCATTTGCTTCTCCCAAATAGTTCAGTCTCCTCTTCAAAGTTTAACGCTTTTTGACCACTATTTCATAACAGAAATCCTTTCCTCCCTTGGATATGCTCTTATTAAATTAGCCTTCATTTTCTCAGCTTGGTTCTTCCTTCTCCCTCTTCGCATGCATATGCTTCTCATGGATGCATAACCTCTTCTCTTTCATTCCAACACCAGCCTTTACAGCCTCATCCACACTGAGGAATTCAGCTTTCTCCATTTGCTGATGACATCCAGACCCATCTCAACACTCTGGACTTCTCTTGAAACTCCACCTTTGTCTTCTTTACAAGTCCCAGATTTCCAACTACTACCTGATTATTGAATTCACCCAGAACCAAACTAAATTCATTCTCTTTCCCGGGAATTAGATCTGTCCTCTCGACAAACTCAGGATTCTTAATGGAACCGGCACTCTTAGCTAACTAGGTAAGAAAAGAGAAATGCAGGAAAACATCCTGTAATCCGTGTTTTTCCTTAGCCTTCACTTTCAATGCATTCATTAATTCAAAAAACATCTGTATATTGAGTAGCTGCCAGATGAAGGCACTGGGTCAGTGCTGGACATTGAAGACTTAGTCTTTCCTTTCTAGAAGGTAAATACATCTTGTTTCTTAATATCTTATTCCTCCTTTCTGTTCCCACCATTAACAAAGTTTGGAGTAGCCTCCCTTTCCATTGGGACTATTTCGATTGACTCTTGTTTTGATTTTCCTGTTTCCAGAATCTTCTCCAAGTAGCCCTATACCTTGGTGCTAGATAAATTTTCCTAGGTCGTAGCACTCATATCAGTGTGATCCTTTCATCAAAAACTTCCAATTTTCCCTTAACCTCTCCACCCCTGCAAAGCCCACTTGAATACCCTTGTCAAATTTTTCTAGGGAAAAACCTGTTACCATCTCTTCTGATACTCTGGAAAACACTGTATCTTCTCTGAAAAGATTTTTGCCTTTAAAATAAACTCACTGGGCTGAAAAAGAGTCTTTTGTGACCCAAAATAAAATGAAACTTCCTGTCTGGCAAAAAAAGAAAAAAAAACATCAGAGTATTCCAGACTCAGAACTGCTTGAATACCAATGACAGTTTTCTCACAAAATGAGATAGATCAGATTATGTCTTTCAGAAACATATCTTATGTAAACCAAACAGAGTAATTAATCACTAGTAATTACAAACATACCAGTAGAAAGTGGAAATGCATTTTGAGACTAGCTCTTCCACTGACTAGTTGTGGGTGACCCTGGATTACTTCCAGCTTGGATAGTCTAAGACCCTGTTTAAAATTGCATTCAGTTTTCTTTGATTCACTTATACACAGATACAGCACCACAAAAAGCCCTAGGAATTCACCAGTGAACACAACAGACACAACTAAGCTTCCTCGGAATTTTTCTTTGTTGGTCCAACTCCTGGCTAGTTTCAAAGACAAAGTCAGATGGTAAAACTGAAGATTTGCCTTGAGACTAAAGATTCATTTTTCCTGAGGCACTATAACAGACTAAGATTGGCTTTCCAAGAGATTAAAAACGGGGTCAAGTGAGGTGAAAGATTTGGGGAAAACAAATACTCAGCTCCCTAAAGATAAAGTGAGTGATAAAAAAATTTGCATTGGAAGAAGAGCAAAATTCATCTTCTTTTGGTTTGTCTAGTAAGGACCAGAATAGTGGTTTTGAATTTTGAGATTCCAGGACTTTTATTTGTTTATTTTTTTGCCATGAGGGAGAAAGGTTCAGTTTTAGGAATTAAAAAACAGTGGAAAATCCATGAGCTCTAGGGTGAGAGAACCTGACTTGAAGATCCGGTTCTATTATTCAGTAGTTGTGGAACACTGAGAAAGTCACTTATCATCCTTGGGCTTGAGTTGATTAATTTGTGGCAATAATAATAATAACATATAAGTTCACATTATGAGTCAAGTGTTACTCTAAGCACTTTACACACATTATCTCTTTAATTCTGTGAAAGTCCAATGAGGAAGGATGACTTTTTTATGTGGTTAAAAAAAAAAGCACACAACATTAAATTTACAATCTTAACCATTTTTAAGTGTACAGTATTTTTAGTGTTATCTATACAAACATTGCTGTACAATAGATCTCTAGAACATTTTCATCTTGCAGAACTGAAACTCTTTACTTTTTAACAACTCCTCATCTCCTCTTCCTCTAGGTCCTGAAATCGACATTCTACTTTCTGTTTCTATGAGTTTGACTCTAGGTGCCTCACATACATGGAATCATACAGTCTTTATCTTTCTATAACTGGCTTATTTCACTTGGTATAATGTCTTCAGGGTTCATCTATTTTGTACCATATGACAAGATTTCCTTTTATAAAACAGAATAGTATTCCTCTCTATGTATGTGTCACATTTTCTTTATCTTTTCACCTGTTGGTGAACATTTAGTTTGTTTTTTTCACCTCTTCGCTATTGTGAATAATGGTGCAATGAACATGGGTGTGCAAGTATCTCCTGGAGATCCATTTTCAGTTCTTTTGGTTATATGTGAAGAAGTAGAATTGCTAGATCATATGGTAATAATATTTTAATTTTTTGAGGAAATGCCATACTATTTTCCATAGCAGCTGCACTGTTTTACATCCCACTCACAGTGCATAAGTGTTCCAATTTCTCTAAATCCTTACCAACACTTGTTATTTTTTATTTTATTGTTTTGATAATGGTTATCTTAATAGGTTCAAGGTGATAATATCTCATTTTGGTTTTAACATGAAGTTCCCTGATGATTAGTGCTGTTGAGCATTTTTCCATATGCTGATTGGACATGTGTATATCTTCTTTGGAGAAATGTCTATTCAAGTCCTTTGTCACTTTTTAATCCTGTGGGTTATTTGTTTTGTTTTGTAGTTGAGTAGTAGGAGTTTTTGATATATTTTGGATATATAGCCCAGAACATTTTACTGTTGGTTCTATGGGGAAATGTTCCTCATTTGAATCCACTCATTTATAAACTTACTTGTTAGTAAACTGATGATAATTTATCCTAAGATGCAACATGTCACTTCATAAAAGCAGATCAGACAGAAAAGACAGAACAGTGAGAACTCAGACAGAACATAATCATCATTTTCATTTACATCCTTGCAGGGACACTTACGAAAAAAAAAAAAAAATCTCTCTTGAATGCAAAAGACAGCAGATGTGCTTCTAGAGTCTTGTGTTCCGGGAAGAGAATGACTTTCAGCCATAATTGAATCATTTGGGGCCACACTCTGTGGGCACCCTAAGGTGATTATGCTCAGAATGGAGGCTTTCAGAATGTCATTTAGCAAAAGAAAACATGGCTGGATACCAGTAATAAACTAATGCCCTTGAGCTACTCATTTTTTATTGCAACCTAATTGAAACGTACAAATTGCATAATGCTCCCTGCTTGTGAGAGGAGCAGAACTGAAATTCAGATGATTGATTCTGAAATTTAGCCACTAAGATAAGGTTTCTTCTTCAACAGAAAATATGTCAGTGATCTAATTTCCAAGCAGCCAAGATAAGTGGAACTGTCATTCTGTCCTCCGATTGGAAAGGTTCTTTGTCTTCCACATGAAAAGAAAACTGCACAGATACATTTTTGTTCCTAAAATAGATTTCTTTTCCTTCTTTCATTCATTCATTTTTTAAAAAGTTATTTAAAGAATAGATTAAATTAACTGTGTTAAACTCAAGGGGCCAGATTCTACGTTTAAAAGCACACTTGTGGTTACTGCATGCAGCAGAAGAGAGATATGGCCTAAGGATAGCAATTACATTTTATTTGCTATACAAGAGGGGATATTTGGAAGATGCAGGAAGGGGGAAGGGAAGGCCTATTATCCAGAGGAACAACACAAAGAGTAAACTCAAGCTTGGCAAATTCTTAAAAATTGTAATTTCTTTTGTGTGTATGTTGGTAGAAAGGATACTGTACTAGTAGACATAAAGGCTTTGTCTTTCTTCTGAAGCAGAAGAGAATAAATCCGGTTACAATTTAAGACACAGCATCAACACGAATCAAGAGGAAGTGACTGAAGACAAATAAGTGTCTGTCTTATTTCACAAAAGAGAAATACAGAGGAGTTATCGTGCTAGCATTGGATAAAACATGACCTGTTCATTCACTTTGTACCTAATGCACCCAGAAACGCGCACATGGATCCCTATTCAACATTGACTGGAATGTATCAGAGATCATGAGCTCCTTATGTTGTGTCTTTGTCTAAGTCTCTATGTCTATGAGCACAAAAGCATCTCCAAAACCTGCAGATTTATTTTAACAAATGCGTCTAAATCAGTTTTACACCTCAATCACCACCTTTTTTTTTTTTTTATTAAATTCTATTGAATACATATTTGTTGAGCATTTTCTGTGCATAATAGTGGGGCAGACAGGCTCAGCAAAGGATCCAAAGACAAAGTCTCAACCTTCACTCAGCTTATTAGACAAATAAGATAAAAATATTCATGACCATAAAAGAAAAACAGATAAGGGGAGAGAGAGAGAATGGAACATACAGTGGGATTTCAAAGATAAGAAAGATTATATCTGTTGGCAAGAGAATTAAGATTGCCTCATGGGAGAAGGGCCTCGAAGGATAGATAAAATTTTGATGAGCAATGATGAAATGATGGTGGTGTGGTTAGGCAGAGTTAGTTATAGATTGGTCCAATTTAAAGGAATGGCTGGGAAAAGGCCCAGAAGAGAAAGTGTATCGTGGCTGAAAATTTGGCTGGAGCTGAGATGCCAGGAGGCAGAAAATTAGAATGGAAGGAAGCTCGAAATGCAGAGTCCATCCATGCTCAAGTGAGCAGGCAACAGGACAACATGAGGCGTACTGTGCTCAGATGGTGAGTAAGCAGGTACAAATTCAACATGAAGCTTCTACAACCTTGTTTCTAAGACAATTACTCCACATGACCAGCATCTCTCTCACTTTTTGGAGCTAGTCTTTTCATAACATTTTCCCAAGGGACTCAAGTCTTTCCTGTTGGCTCAGTCAGTAAAGAATCCACCTGAAATGCAGGAGACACAGGTTCAATCAATCACTGGGTCCAGAAGATCCCCTGGAGAAGGCATTGGCTACTCACTTCAGTATTCTTGCCTGGAAAATCCCATGGACAGAGGAGCCTGGCGGGCTAGAGTCCATGGGGTTGCGAAGAGTTGAACACGACTTATTGACTAAATCACAGCCACCACCAAGGGACACAAACGTTCTACCATATATATAACAGTAAGTTGCCAAACTACATGATCCCAGTTATATACACAAAGGCTATATATTCCCTTACTAGTGAGCACAAGAGCCCTGATCCACACATTTTGTTGCCATCTCCCCAAAGGCATGTTTCTCAACACTGGTTGCATTATCACATAACCCGAGGTGCTTAAAAAATAATAATAGGCAACTCCAACTCTGATCACCCCAGCCAGTGGGCCCAGACACCCTAGGTATCAATAGCTTCCAGGTGATTTTGATGAGCTTACAGGGTTGGGAACCACTGACTGACGCAAAGGACTTTTCACTCCGGTTATTTACATGATATTCTGAGGGGTCCTGACATCACAGCACTTCAAGACCTGACAAGGCTAAAAAAAATTAATTTTGAATAAATAGACATATAGCATTTTAAACTTAGGTTTCTATTTTTAGAAATAAGTTTTGAGTTTCAAATGAGTCAGGGCTAAGGTCAGGAAGAAGAGGAAGATAGGGAAAAAAAGGAAGAAGAGAATGCAACAGTAAATTTTTCATGACAAAGGAATTGTTCAGTTCAGTTCAGTCATTCAGTCACATCTGACTCTTTACGACCCCATGGACAGCAGCACACCAGGCTTCCCTGGCCTTCACCAACTCTCAGAGCTTGGTCAAACTATGTCCATCGAGTCAGTGATGCCATCCAGCCATCTCATCCTCTGCTGACCCCTTCTCCTCCTGCCTTCAATCTTTCCCAGCATCAGGGTTTTTTTCAAGTGAGTCAGTTCTTCACATCAGGTGGCCAAAGGATTGGCGTTTCAGCTTCAGCATAAGTCCTTCCAATGAATATTCAGGACTGATTTCCTTTAGGATGGACTGGTTTGATCTTCTGCAGTCCAAGGGACTCTCAAGAGTTTTCTCAACACCACAGTTCAAAACCATCAATTCTTCGGAACTCGCTTTCTTTATAGTCCAAATCTCACATCCATACATGGCTACTGGAAAAACCATAGCCTTGCCTAGATGGACCTTTGTTGGCAAAGTAATGTCTCTGCTTTTTAATATGCTGTCTAGGTTGGTTGTAGCTTTTCTTCCAAGGAGCAAGCATCTTTTAATTTCATGGCTGCAGTCACCATCTGCAGTGATTTTGGAGCCCAAAAGAATAGTCTGCCATCTACTTGCCATTAGTGATGGGACTAGATGCCATAGATCTTTGTTTTTTGAATGTTGAGTTTTAAGCCAGCTTTTTTACTCACCTCTTTCACTTTCATCAAAAGGCTCTTTAGTTCTTCGCTTTCTGCCATAAGGGTTGTGCCATCTGCATATCTGAGGTTATTGATATTTCTCCCAGCAGTCGTGACTCTAGCTTGTGCATCATCCAGCCTGGCATTTTGAATGATGTACTCTACACAGAAGTTAAATAAGCAGTGTGATAATATACAACCTTGACGTATTCCTTTCCTGATTTGGAACCAGTCTGTTGTTCCATGTCTGGTTCTAACTGTTGCTTCTTGATCTGCATACAGATTTCTCAGGAGGCAGATAAGGTGGTCTGGTATTCCCATCTCTTGAAGAACTTCCCACAGTTTGTTATATGATACTAAAATTGAATGTCTATGACAATCCTGGGCATGTGAAAATGTGTTAGAGATTCATGCCCTTGTCTTCACACAATAAAACCCCTGACTTTGGTCTTTAGATATAGAATCATATCCTTTTGGGGTTAAGACTTGAATGGCAGGTTGGGAAGCAGGACCTCTGGCAAGAAGTACAGTGACCCCTATTCCACACTAATCTCACCCATTTCTCTGTTCCTCTTATTTTTTTTCTGTCTCTCTTGCTGCTTCTTCTCCTCCTCCTTCTTTGCATTCCTCTCTGCTTCTGCCTTTTCTTGGCCCTGTATTTTGTTCTCTCTTCTTCCTTCCCTTCTTCCTTCATCTCTCCAATCACTTCATTTCTTCCTCACCAATACCTACTTCCTTATTAACCCAGAACATCTTAATCACACAATATTTTAAATTATTAGTTGTATTTAATGAACTTGCTTGACGTTTCTTTGATTTTAGGGTGGGAAGTTGAACATATTATCTAGTTCTCTTTAAAATATTTTAAATAATACAATGTATTATTTTCTACTTTATACTTTCTACTAATAATTGAGGCAGTAGTTTCTGATAAAGAAGAAAACATGAAACAGAACTCCTTGTCCCCTTGTAAGATATTGCTGATAAAAGAGGAGAAATGAACACTACATTTCACAGGAAGCTATCACAAGGAAATGTGCTTCATGCAAATTCTTATGATAAAGGTTTGACATTCTACATGGCATTAACATGATGGCTAGTTTTATAAATTAAAATGAGAAAAACAAGTTGATAACAATATGACACCGTTCCCCAAATACAGGGAGGATTTAGGAGTAGGGAAATCAACACACACCCAGAGATTATCACCAGCCACAGACAGCTGTCAATGAATTTCAGTCTCAACAAAACACATTATCAAATGACAGCCTGGTTGACCAAAGAGAAATCACAACACCATTCCATACAAATTCTTGACCTTATATATTCATTTTGTCATTGTTTTTCTGTCTGTAATGGATTTCTTAAAATGAAGTCAATCTATGCCCAGGATTTCTTAAGAATGAATCTCAAAAAACATTTCTTCCAAAAATCCTTCCTCGACCTTCCCCCTATTTTCTTTCAATGATTTATTTTCTTGGGGTTTCCTTAGCCGCCTACAATGTGCCAGGCACTTTGCTGGTCAGTTTCCCAACTTCATTTCTAATTGCTGTAACAACCTTGTGATACAGACATTTGCAGCACCAATTTATAAATGAAAGAATTAAAGCTCGAAGATGTGAAGCAAACTGTCTGTATCACAATGAACACAAGCAGAGCTGGTATCCAAACTCATATGTTTAATTCTGATGCGCATGTTCTTTCCACTTCCTGTACCAGTCTCACATCTCTCTTCCCAATGCCATCATAAACTGATCATTTGTCATTGTAGTATTATCTTATTGTAACTTTGCATAGCCCAATTTTGTCTTCTCATTTAGACTAAAATAGTAAAAAAAATTTTTTTTTCTAGAAAGTCATATCCTGAACAGTATAAGCAGTAGATATTACTAGGCATTGTTAAGGAAAATCATCTGCTTCGGGATATCAATTACCCCCTGCCCCAGCTCATATATTTCAAGCTGAAAGTTCACTATTCACTGTCTAGTAATCAGTGTTGCCCATAAAACAGAAGAGTTCAGTAGAGAGTTAAGGATGTGACATGGAATTAACAACACTTGTTTTACAAATAAAGGTGGTACAGATAAAGCCTAAGACTGCATCCTTTTAAAACCATTGCTTCATATTTCTGGGATTCAAAACTCATCTGAAGCCTTTTGAAATCATGTCTTCCAATTCTGTATACATTTTGAGATAAACCTAAATAAAAACTTTAAACTTATTTCTATTTAATTTTGTCTAATATTTTTGACCCATTGTTCCATCCTGCTGAAATCTTTTTAAAATTCTTAGTCTGCTAATGAATACGCTTACCACCCTCCCCAGGAAGCCAGCAACCCTTGTGTATGTGCCAATTCCCTAGTCCCCATCCCTCTGGGCCCCTCAACCTGTACTCTGGAAGCACGTCTGTTATTACTCAGTAGACTGTCAGCTACATGAGGAAAAGGTTGTTGTCTGCCCTGTTCACTAGTGAATCCTGGGATCTAGCACAGGGCCTGGCATGGTGTGGAGGCTCAGTATGTTGTGAATACATGAATGAATAAATGGGGAAAATTTGGGAGGAAAGAAAGTGAAAGTGAAAGTCGCTCAGTTGTGTCTGACTATTTGCAATCCCAGGTACTGCAGAATCAATGGAATTCTCTAGGCCAGAATACTGAAGTGGGTAGCCTTTCCCTTCTCCAGGCGATCTTCCCAACCCAGGGATTAAACGCAGGTCTTCCGCATTGCAGGCGGATTCTTTACCAGCTGAGTCACAAGGGAAGCCCAAGAATACCGGAGTGAGTAGCTTATCCTTTCTCCAGTGGCTCTTCCCAACCCAGGAACTGAACCGGAGTCTCCTGCATTGCAGGCGATTCTTTACCAACTGGGCTATCAGGGAATCCCAATAGGGATAGGACTGAAGACAGAGAGGGAAGGAAGGCATCCTAGAGAAAGGAGAGAGGGGAGGACGGGTTCACGGAACAGCAAGATGTAGAGTTTGGAATCTAAGGTGCTTTAGTTACAAGTTATGTCATATCTCTGAGCCTCATATGTTTAACAGTAAAATGTCATAATAGCAACCTCATGAGACTGACCTGAGAATGAAAGGAGGTGTGTGTGTGTTGTGTGTGTGTGCTCAGTTGTGTCCAACTCTTTGAGACTCCATGGACCGTAGCTCGTCAGACTCTTCTGTCCATGGGATTTCCCAGGCAAGAATACTGGAGTGGGTTGCCATTTCCTTCTCCAGAGGATCTTCCTGACCCATGGATCAAACCTGCATCTCCTGCATCAGCATATAATGGCTCATTACCTCTGAGCCACCTGGGAAGCCTGAAAGGAAGTGGTGGTATGCAAATATCTAGTGTCCAGAGTGTGACCCACTGCAGGTTGACAGGCTACCCAGGTTTCCCTGGTTCTGCTATCAGGGCTGCTAGTGTGATCAAACAACAAGATTATGTGACTTTGAGCCCTCTCAGGCCCCTGGAGTCTTTGGGCCTTGTCCGCTTTGTTTTGCCTCTCTTTCTAAATGAATCACTTCATCAAAATGAAAGATCTACAAACACAGTATGCAAGGTTAGGATGATTCATCCAGCCCAGCTGTGGTCATCATGAGAAAACCCTGTGCCTTCAGGTCAGTTACAAAGACTGAATAGATGCTATTTGTGGAGTTTTTGGTTTCAGTGTCATTTATTTTTTATTTTCAGAGAGGAAGTACACAAGACATCATTATGTCAGCAATAGGCAAAAGGCTGGTAGACTCTTAATAAGTGGACATACATGTTTATGCTTCCCAAAGTTTCTCTGTCAAAAAGTCTAACTGGCTGTTGGTATCTCTAGGTTGGGTTATTTCTTCCCTTGATGGTAAGCTTAATAAAATACATTTTTCAGTTGTAGGTGGAATTTTGAAAGCCTGTTTCTGCAAACCTCAGATTTGGCACCTTATTTTGCTTGTCAAATAAGGTTTCTACTTCAAATAAATAAGTAACATCTAATCCTGGACACAGATTCAGAAGTCGTTTTCAAAATGGACCAACTATCAAAACCCTATCTCTGCAGATTTCTGATAAAGCCTAAAAATAAAAACAAATTGTATTCATCTTGAAAGGGTATAGCCATAATAATAATCACATATTAAATAAAGTATTCAGATCATTGCTATATTTAATATTTCCCATATGATACCTGGCCTTCCTAAAAAAGAAAATACCATCATCTCCTAATTCAATTTAGTCTGCTTAAATATATGATTTACCCAAGACTTTGAGCAGCTTTTATGTCTCAGAAGCTGCCCTTTATTTGGAATTCCCTGCCTTTAATCCCTTCTTGGTTGCCACACCCCCACGTACTGCCTATTTTTGACAAGGGGGTGATGAGAACATGGGTGAGGCTGGCTGGGGTGGCCTGAGGGCCTCAAGAGGCTCCTCCGGCAGCAGCGATAAAGGAACACTAGACATTCCATTAGGAACACGGAAATAGCTGCACAGCAGTCCCCTGTCATTTGTTTTAACCACACCGAGTGACTAAGAAGGTTTTCACTCTACAGGCTGTATTTAGTTCTCTCTTCCTCACATTTTTACATATACTAAACAGCTGGTTTCAGCTTTGAATAGTTCTCATTTCATAAATCCTAATGTTCAAGGTCTATACACAAGGATTCTAACATACTATTGGAGCTGCCAGGAGAAAACCAATTTTGTCACTGTAAAGAGTACTGACCTAGCAGGTATGTATGTGTCTCACTTGGATCACAGGTGACTTGTTCAAAATCAAACAATCAAAGATCTCATCCAGAAGAACAGTGTCTTTGACTTTTCCCACATTAAACGATTTAGCAATATTTTCATCTGAAAGTACTTTTCCAATTAAACTGGATTCCACACACGTCACAGAAGTTTACAGTCCTGCCAGCATGTGGTATGATTAGGATTGTAAAGGGCAGAAATGTGTTTCCTTTGCAGAGAGCACTGGAGACTGTTGGCTTAGAGAAGCAGGTCAGTGCCTGCCAACTTGTGCCCACTCTCCTCACTTAACAGAGGATCTGGCCCATCCTGTTCAAATTTCACATAACTATAGGGACACATAAAAAGGTCACCACCAAATAGTTTTTCCATGAAGCCTAGATCACAGTAGCTTATGGTATCTCTAAGAATCAAAAAAGAATCCTACCTTTATATTCCAGAGCACCGTATTTCTGCCCTGACCACCCCATCTCCACAGTCCTGCATATAGCATGGCTTCTGGGGTCTTAAGAAGATGACTGTGGACAACCTGCACTTCCTAATAGAGGTCTGAGACCCTAGTGGAAATATAGGTACCATATTTCTTTTTTATGCTACTATTCTTATCTCACTCCTCAACTTTCCAAATTAAAGATAGATTCTAACACAAAAATCATTTTTAAAAATACTTTAAGCTGACGGACAGCATAAACATGGTTGATCATGTCCCAGCTGGGTTAGAATGTTTCATCTGCAAAGAACAGAATTATCCCAATGAACATCCAGAGCTGAGGTGGAGTGCTAAATGAGTGCTCCGCCCACAACACGGGCCATGGGGCTTATCTGTGACCATGATGTTGAGCATGATGTTTGGATGTAACTGCAGTACTGGTGGGCAAGGAAGATGCTCTCCTGAAGGATGAGAGTGTGCGTCCAGCCATGAGGTCAGAGTGGTCTTCTCAGCCAGCTCTGCGGACAGGCAGCCTTGTGTGCTTCCTGGGGCCCCAGTTACGATCCACCAACATTGCAGATAAATTCTACTGATTTATGTCAAGTGTGTCTCTAATTTGTAAGCATATCATCAAACTCTGGAATGAAACTTTCAAAACAGTAATAATATAAAGATGATGTTTGGATTCCAACTAGACTGAAAGGAACAGAAATAAAGTTCTCTCTCCAGTGGAAATGAGTTTACTGAGTGATGAACAAAACACAAAGTGTTACTTGTTAACAGTAACTTGTTACTTGTCCTCAATGGAACTGCACACCCTGTCTAAGTGGGCTGCCACTGTGTGTGTTAGTCACTCAGTCATGTCCAACTCTTTGTGATCCTATAGACTGTAGCCCACAAGGCTCCTCTGTCCATGGGATTCTCCAGCCAAGAATACTGGAGTGGGTTGCCATTTCCTTCTCCAGGGGATCTCCCTGACCCAGGGATCGAATCCAGGTCTCCGGCATTGCAGGCAGATTCTTTACCATCTAAGCCACCTGGGAAGCCCCCCAGAGTTGCTGAGAAAGCACTAATTAGTGGCCCTTCTGCTTACATTCCCCCAAAATGACATTCATAATGATGGTCTACAAGTAACATAAGGTCCTTCATAATCACCAAAGAAACAGTACATATATTTGGGTCAATTTTTATATTGTTGCTGTTGTTCAGTCGCTCAGTTGTGTCTGACTCTGCGATCCCATGGACTGCAGCACACCAGGCATTCCTGTCCTTCACCATCTCCAGGAGTTTACTCAAACTCATGTCCATTGAGTCAGTGATGCCATCCAACCATCTCATCCTCCGTCCTCTCCTCCTGCCTTCAATCTTTCCCAGCATTAGGCTCTTTTCCAATGAGTCAGCTCTTCCCATCAGGTGGCCAAAGCATCAGTCCTTCAAATGAATATTTGAGGTTGATTTCCTTTAGGATGGACTGGCTTGATCTCCTTGCAGTCCAAGGGACTTTCAAGAGTCTTCTCCAACACCACAGTTCAAAAGCATCAATTCTTAGGCACGCAGCCTTCTTTATGGTCCAACTCTCACATCCGTACATGACTACTAGAAAATAGCTTTGACTATACAGACCTTTGTTGGCAAAGTAATATGTCTGTGTCTATATTTATATACTTATATATTTATTTTATTTAATTTTTACATTAAAATATAAATATATAAATACAGACATATAAGTTTGATTAACCTCATCTGATCACTTCTCAACTGTGTTAGTTAACTAGGCCTACAGTAATACTAAAGGAGCTGAACATACACTCAACAAAAGCAAAAGGATTAATTTTCAAAATTAATTTTCAAACCTGGTTTCAGGGAGTGCCAAGGTCTGCCTGTACCTCGGGCCTGTTGCCAGACCTGAGCTGTAACCGCTCTGCTGTTTGGACCTGAACAGGTGAGGGACCTAAGAAACTCCCCTGGGTGGATGATGTGTGTTTCATCAACGGTGCCCCTGCCTGTCCGGCCTCCCCAGGAAGGCTCCTGCTGGCCTGGGGAGGCGCCAAGGCTCCACTCAACAGCGCTTCCACTTGTCAACAGGTTTCTTACAGATCACTGCCAGTCACCTTGGCTCCATACGCTTCATCTATTAATACAGTTTACTTACATTCCTTCTGAACCCATTAACAGTTAAACCACTTTTTAAAAATGTAGGTAACATTTTCTCTTTCAGTTTTCTAAAACCTTCTACTTCTGTTCCCATGGTAACTGCAGCTTCCTATTTGAACTTTAAACCACTTCTCAACTTACAATTGTTGCTGCTTTTGCATTTATCAGACCAGAATTAGTTCAAATGACTGCAAAAATTCTCCTTAAGCTTAATCATGACAACCATATCAACAAACGTGATGGCAGAAATGAAATGATGATCTCTTGATGCCAACCCATCTATCCAGGGTGATCCAGACTGAGATTTCAATAAAGAATAATTTGTTTATGTATTAAAAATTTTAAGTTGAAAGTAAATAGAGCCACAATATTTCTGTATTTGAGCCACAATGTTTGCAGTGAAAATAAAGAACTCAATCCTTATGCCAATCTCAAATATATTTAGAATAAAAAATGATGGCGCTTAGAGACTTACTATAAAGCTAAAGGTTAGAGAATTTTTAAAAACATGACTCTAGAAGATGAGAAAAACAGATGAAGCACTAAAGGTTTAAGAACAGCGCTAAAGGACAGATGAAGGAAAAGGTTCCAGATAGAAAATTAATATCGCCAGTTATTAAACTTGTTGATTAGAAGTGACAATGATTATACAATTAGAAATGTTCATTAAGGCAATCTGAACTCTGGAGCTGGAAGACAGGTGCAAGGTCTGACCTGCAGATGTAGATGTGGGAATCGTCCCTTTGAAATTGGTAATAAAAGCCATGAATGGAAACAAAATCTTGGGGAACACAGAACTGGAGCAAGGAATAAGATTTGCTAGCAAAGGCATCAGTAAAAACGGTCAACAGAAGCAGGGGAATACACTGCCAATACAGTGCCAAGTCAACACAAGAAGAACTTTAATAAGTAGGCAAAGAGCAGTAAACTCAAAAGCTTTTTCTCATTTGCTCTACCATGGACTGAATGCTAAGCACTGAGGCTTAGCACTGAATGTGACTAATCCCAGGGCAGCTGCCTCAGAGCCTTGGAGCTCAAATATCACTGGAGAGGGATAAACCAAAGTGGGGTGGGGAGGACGGGTTGATTCGAAAAAAAAAAAAAAAAATGTAGATTATCATTAATAAATAACTTGTAGGTAATTTATATAATCTATGAGCACCCCCCCACAAATGATTTTACCCTTACTTTTTATGGATTCAGATTATGTCATCATGAGAGTTATAAATTATTAAGAAGGAGGTTGGTTATTGTTATCAGATTCTGATAATCTTTTTAGTTCCACACAAGAGGGCAACAGAAACAAAGCAGTGAGGCCAAATTTCAGTTTGAACATCTCTGGGAATTTGCATTTAACAAGAAAAGATCATCACTGTAAATATATTTTCCAATTTGTAACAGCTGAGACTCATAAATGGCGATGGTATGGCATATAACAGCTGACAGATTATCAGCATGTGTTGGCAAGAGCCCTTTGGCTATTAAAAGATAATTAAAACTCACTATAATCTTCTAGCTGCTTCATTTAGTCATTTTGTTTTATATGCATGTGATAAGACTGATTCATTTGAAATGAACAGCTCCCCTTCATCAGCTTCTTGGGTTAAGCTGATGAGCGATAGTCCCTCATCTGCAAATATCCTTTCAGCATCAAAATTTATTTAAAGCATCATCCTCTGGCTGCAGCATTGATGGTTCCAGTTACCAAGGAGAGCTGGGTTCAGCCTTTATCTGGCATAGTTAAAGCAATAACTATTAAGCAATAGCCCACCCTATTTTGTCATTGAAATAAATTCTTTCATAACCATCTTCCTAAAAAATAGATGTACCAGAGAGCAGTTGTTCTGTGTTTTCAATTAATAAAAAATAAATAAAATAAAGAGAGCAAGTTTTTTAACTGAATTTCAATTAAATTTGGAAATAGCTTAATGACTATGAAGACCAATAATACAGAAGCACATTATCTCAAGGGACCATGAACCTTCCATTGCAGGGATTAGGAATTTTTAAAAAAGAATGTAGAGGAAGGCAGTAAAGGACAGTCTTTTCAGTATGCACTGTTTAGACTTTTTAGCTAAAAGGAGTAGGGATGGATTAGCACTGTTTCTAAGTGTGGGGTAGAATATTCTGAGAACCATTCTTGCAGGTTTCAATGAAAGATTTTCAACTTAATTCTATGTGTTCTTTTTTTTTTTTTTCCTACACAAGGACCAAATAAGGCACATACACTTTTACAGCCAGACTGAATTAGAGGAGGGCTCCTGTGACCGGGAATTATCTGCGCAGGGTCATTACAGAGCCACGGCGACAGATGCAGGTTTCTGCTTCCACAAGGAAAACAAGGTTTCTCCTTAATTTGACGTTCCAAGAACAGCCTGGGTTTTTGCATACCTCAAGGCACATGAGATTTTTCTTCTGTAAACTTCTTTCTTTTCTATTTTTGCCTGGGTGTCTCCTTCGGGAGTTGGTGATGGACAGGGAGGCCTGGCATGCTGTGGTTCATGGGGTCACAAAGAGTCGGACACAACTGAGCGACTGAGCTGAACTGAACTCCTTCAGAAGTCAGCTGGAGCACCCCCTTGTCTGGGGAGCCTTCCCTAAGCACTCAGTGTAGACTCTGGCTCCCATGGCATCCAGCATTTATACATATGTTGTACTTGTGTCCTGGGCTGTAATTACTTATGTACAGCCTCCCTCCTCATGCCAACTACAGTGGAAGTGCCTGGAGAGCAGTGCCCTTGTCTTGTCTTGCCCAGATTATAAAAGCAGCTAAATAAACACTAAATAAATACAGGACGGAATGGATAAGACAAATGATCTTTTGAGGAAGAAACTGGTAAAAATTTATACTATTCTCATTTTCATAGGGGCTGATAATATCCTCTTTCTGAAAAGAGGATATTTAGAAGAAATTAAAAATTAATAGAGAAACATATTGATAAGGAGGATATCCAGGCAAGAATATTTACAGAAACGGAAAGGACCTCTTCCAAATAGGCCTCTCATCAATGTCTCCATGATTAAATTTCACACTTGCTTTGGTGTCAGTCCCCATGACTGGATATAATCTCAACCTTGGAGAATATCTCCTTTGTCCTTATGTTACAATCCTTGGTCACATGTGCATAGATGTCAGTCAAAGAGCACATGGAAAGTGGTCTGGACACATTTTTATTAAGTCTCTGGGCTCAAGGGCAAAGGCCTCTCTATTTATAGTTAAGTCAGGGCCAAGAAATCACCAAAAAGTGATGCCATTTTTGTTTGAGTTTAAAAATCATTACTGATATTCCACCAGAAAGCAAACAAACAGCTGGTTCATCTTTGCCTACGCAGGCCCTTCCTAAGCTGCGATGGCCTTGCTAATCTCCCCTTCTCATCAGCATCAGCTCTTTAATCAATGATACATACCACCTGACCTCATCAATACTGGCTTTACTCTGCCAAAGAAATTCCAATGGCATCTCAGCATCACAAGCAAAGTCAACTATTTTTGCTCTTTGGTTTTAAGTAACACATCTGCTCCACAGACCTACAAAGGCTTCCTGGTCTTGTTCTTTTCTGTCTTTAAAATAGCAGTTTTCAACCACAGGGTCAGAGGCACACCAGTGTGAGGTATATGACAAGTAATATTTACTACAAGAGTGCTGCCACCCTATTTGCTAAGCACTTGCATCAGGTGTTTTTGAACATCTATAGTTCTTATAGCAATCCTCTGAGGTAGCATTTATGACACCAATGTCTAAAAGGAACCTAAGGCACAGTGGAGATAACTTGTCCAAGATCAAATAGCTAGTCCTGGTAGAGTGCCGATTTTACCCTAGGTCTTTCTGACTTTTATGGATTAAATCACAGTCTTCCACATAGTTAAAACATACACCTGATTTTAAATATAAATTTGCTTACACTCAGAATCATCACTTTTAATAGCATCTTTCACATTTGTTGAAGGAAAGAGAAAGGGCAGATTTCCAGCTAGGATACTGCCCTCCATGCTGCAGCCTCAGTGGCCAACCATTGCCAACAGGGCTGTAGTCGCTGGGGCTGGTTTACTCTGGTTTCATCTTGTGGTCTTCCATGTTATGTGGTGTGTACTCAAGTCACTGAGATGTGTCCCATTAATTGGTGTGTACTCAGTTGCTCAGTCGTGTCTGATTCTTTTTGACCCCTGTAGCCCTCCAGGCTCCTCTGTTCACGGGATTCTCCAAGGCAAGAATACTGGAGTGGGTTGCCGTTTCCTCCTTCAGGGGATCTTCCCAACCTAGAGACTGAACCCAGGTCTCCTGAGCCTCCAGCATTGGCAGGCAGATTCTTTATTACCACTGTGTCCCCTGGGAAGCTTCCATGTTATATGGGGATGTTACCAAATCTGAGGCCTAGAGAGTGTAAACATCCACAGAGATTGAAAACTGCCTTTGAAGTCTGACAGATACGCTCCTGAGACCAAGCCTGGACACTGTCCAAGGCACGGTGCTCTGCCAGCCCACGGAACCACCAACAGCCACTAGAATTACTCAGATGCTCGCAGGTGTATGTTTTGCACATTCGTTCACATCCATGGGCTGGAGCACTTTTCTATCTAAATTTGATACTCTTTACTTTATCAATATATTTACAGAAGAATTCACAGGTTTGGTTTTGAGATTCTCCATAGTATAAAGTCTTGATAAACAGGATTTCCCCCCAACTGAAACTAAAGGTATTTCCTGAATAAATGTGAAATCAAGAATTTCCAGGAAGTCTGGTAACTTGAATCAAAGTTAAGACTTCTTCCTCTGAACTCCCCAGTGGAATTCTGTATATTTTTATTAGAGTACATCCCTGATGTGACTATTTAAATTAAAATTTGTTTGCCTTGCAAATCCCTATAGGGCAATGACTATGACCTCTTCATCTTTCAATGTACAGTCTGCAGAGAGGATTCTGGCACACACTAGGCACTCAAGAGATACTTGTAAAAGGAATGAACAAAAGGATGGATTCGCTCGTTTCTAGGTATTTTTAAATTTAAGTCTGTGACTCTCAACCAATGATGCTTTCTTTTGCTCCCTTAGCAACACATGGCACTGTCTGAAGACACCAGACATTGCCAGTTTTGTTTCTCAAATTGGGGGGAGGACTCTTCTAGTATCTAGGGGGTAGAAACAATAGATGTCTCAACATACTACATACATACTGCTGTCTCTCACTACAACACATGGGATAGCCCCCATAGAAAAGACTTATCTGGGCCCCAAATGTCAACAGCGCTGGGGTTGAGAAACCCTAAATTAGATACTGAAGATCTACAAAAATTCCATAAACAGACAAGAGATTGCAGAAATAGGCAGGTTTCCTACTAGGAAAAATGCTGTGGCACCCAGTCAAATCACTTACAGAAAACATTCCACAGAAACATAAACCAATCTGGAGCTCCCAGGTGGTCATTTTCATCTCATAGCTCATTTCTGTTCTCCCCACAGAAGCCTCAGCCCATCTTTGGACTTTCAGAAGTCAGCGTTTGTATGCTGACCCATAGCCCAGAATAACCCAAAGAACGAGACTTTCATTCAGTAACAGTGGCATTATTTTTTATTGTGGGTCACTGCTCATAATATGCAATTCAGCTAAAAGAGAGAGATATGAAACATTCGAGATGACTGGCAGGAGAAAACTCTAAAAATGCTCCAGCACAACAGTGAACTAAAATGTCACAGGAAATTTTTTTCTTGAAAATGGAGAGGCTTATGAATGCTTCATTCTTCCCAGAACAGTTAAAACACTGTGTGGGCTGGGCTGCCTGAGTTTGGAAGGCAGGCCGCTTGTCCTTTGTTCTGCTGCTCACCCGTAGAAGGCTTTCCCTGGTGAACTGGGGCCCAGGAGCAGTGAGGAGATGGGAGCAGAAGATGCTTCATCTAAGGGAAGGATCTGGGTTGAATTTATCCTCCCTTTGGAAGTAAAGAGACTGCTTCAAGCTCAGGACCAGAGACTAAGCAGAGACAGCTGTGTCTCTCACTGCAGACCATATCTGCCTGACAGTTTAACTATCATCTGTTACCTGAAGACTCATTTGTCCAAGGCAGAAGGAAGCCAGCTCTCGCACTGACATGGAATGCAAAGTGATGAATGGGCCACCGGAGAGCAGGACTCACAGCCAGGCCTTGGGTGGCATTAACCAGGTGTCCCGTCTGCGGGGGGCCTGCCTCTGCCAGACTCCCTGTGCTGTCTTCTCCCCAGTTAGAGCGCGGGGGCCCTAGCGGGCGGTGCTGGACCGCAGCTGCCGTTCTTTGCTTGTCTCTTAGATATGACTGGGACTCCAGAGGGATAATGAATGTTTCTTTTTTGACAATCTGTGGACGATCTGAACTTTCTGGGATTTAGATTAATTTCCTGTTCGGCATGTTTGCAGGATGAGAAAACAATTATCTTCAAAATTACAAGTAATTAGCTGTTTGCTTGTCATTGTAAGATAAGATCTTACTGCCCTCCTGCAACACAGCCAGACCACACACACACACACACACACACACACACACACACACACACACGGGTACCCTGTGCTTCAGTTTTTCAGTTGTTAAGTCTCTTTCTGGGAGGTTAGAGCACAAATGCCACCCAAGGCTTATCCTACAGTCTTAACCAAGCCTGTGTGAGCACTGCACCCACCTCCTGAAGGGGAAAGAAGACACAGGGGCACCATGTCCTTCACGGGATTTGTGCTTATCAGCAGAGGTGTGATGTACATCACACTGCCTGGGGCATGAGAAAAGTGAGAACGACCACTCCCCGCTCGAAGTCCGCTCTCTCCAGGCAAGTGCTAGGTTGGCTGAAGCATCAACAGGAGGTGAGAACATGAGACTGAGGATCTCAAGATGGCTGTCTACTTCTGGCTCCATCACTGACAGGTTGTGGACTCTATAGCAAGTCTGTGAGCTCCTCTGAGGCCCAGTTTCCTCATTTTTATAAGGGGGATTAGAAAAATCCCCTGTAAAGCAGAGTTTCCCAGCAGTGGCAGTATTGGCATTTGGGGCAAGATCATTCTTTGGTGTGGGAGGCTCTTCTATGTGTTGTGGAATGTTTGGTAGCATCCCTGGCCTCTATCTACTGGAAGCTACTAGCACCTAACCCCCCGCCTCCAGTTGTGATCATCAAAACTATCTCCAGATATTGCCAGTTGTCCCTGGAGGGTAAACTGTCCCTGCTTGATGACCACTGCTACTAAAAAAATTAAAAAAAAGAAAAGAAAGGCCATCTTCTTTAATTTCTTCAGAAAACAGCATCCAGGAACTTAAACTCTATCCCTAAGGATTCAGGGTAGCATTAAAAAAAGAAAAAGCAGCAGCAGCAGCAGCAGCAATGAGTAAAATGAGAGAACTCAGAGTTCTCATCTGTGGAAAACAGGGTTTCAGATAAAACTGAGAACCATTTGACTTCCCTTGGAGACCCTTCTCCAGCCTAACCTTGGAAATTCTGGATTTTGTTTTAATTCTGGGCAACAAGTCGGGGTGGAAGCATATTCTCCTTTGCACAGGGTAATAGGGCTTAAACAATTTAATGTATGTACAGAACAATGCCTGTAGCTACTCATGATACAATCACAATGAAAGAATTAGTGCGATGTAGTATACACAGGAATGTCACTAAGGCAATCTCTGCACACCTGGGGGCAAAACCACAATGCATGATGACTCTAGTCATAGTACTTCTTCCAGTTGTACAATTCAGAGTAATGAATCAATCAGCCAAAGGCCAGTCACATGCCAGCGAGAATGGCAGGAACCCAGATTTTGGGCTTCCCTGGTGGCTTAGCAATAAAGAATCTGCCTGCAATGCAGGAGCTGAAGGAGACCGGATTTAATCCCTGGGTCAGGAAAATACCCTGGAAGAGGAAATAACAACCCACTCCAGTAGTCTTGCCTGGAGAATTCCATGGACAGAGGAGCCTGGCAGGCTTCAGTCTGTGGGGTTGCTAAGAGTCGGACACTACTGAAGTGGCTTAGCAGTAGCAGTAGACTTAGCCAATGTGAGTTACAAAACCTATCTGTGACTTCTTTGGCCCTCTTCCCACCGAGTAGTGTTCCCTCCCCTTGAACCTGGGCAGATCTTTATGATAGAGTCAAACAGACCCTATATAGACTTTGACGGTCATCAAGAGAAGGCATGCACTGTTGCCTTGCTCTTCCTTGCAAGGCAGTCTCCATGCTGTGAGGAAGCCTAAGCTGCCACCTAGAGAGGACACAGGTAGATGTTGCCAGCAGCCTCTGGTGAGGCCCCACATTTTAGGCAGTCAGTCCCGGGAGTGAAGGAGGCTTTGGATGATCCCAGTGCCCAGTCATTGAATCATCCACAGCCTACAAGTTTTTTCTAGCTAAAGTCACAATCTTAGATTGAAGGCAGGAGGAGAATGGGACGACAGAGGGTGAGATGGCTGGAAGGCATCACCAACTCAATGGACAGAAGTTCGAGCAAACTCCAAGAGATAGTGAAAGACAGGGAAACTCGGCCTGCTGCAGTTCACAGGTTTCAAAGAGTCAGACACGACTGAGAGAATGAACAACAGCAGCAGCAACAAAGTCACAATCACATGGAGCAGAGACAAACCATTTTTACTGTATCTTTTCCAAATTCCTGACCCACAGAACCTATGAGCATAATAATGGTCATTTAATGCCACTAAGTTTCGGGTGGCTTGTTACACAGCCACAGTCACATACCTCCATGAGTTCAACCACTGCTGCTCAATGAATGTATTCACTGGCGAACTTGGGTCATGTAGGATTAGCTCAGCTGGGGATTGCACCAGAAACAGAATAGGTTTCCATTGTGCATGGTGAGTAGCTTAAGGCCACACATTCATCAGTGCTATCTAGAAGTCTGTCTTGTGGCGTGGAAGTTGTAGAGGCTGTGATTTTTCCCATGCCATCCACGTAGATAGCAGCTTGATCAGCAAGAAAGGGGGAATTAGGTTTATGTGTAACTATCAGACAAGAATGTTAAGTGTGAACTCTGAAAGGAGGACACTCCCTTGGGAAGCCAAGAACCTTCAGGAACTGGTAATTGGGTCAGTAGTAGGCTGTCCTAGAGAATAAGCTGGTGCTGACCCAGAGTTTGAACCATAACCTCTAGTATTTGCTTCTTGGGAGAGGTCATGGGAATAAGTATGGCTGTGACCTTCTGAGAAGAGAGAATTTGCCTGACTCACTATGACCTTTTGCCCATCTTGATGTGTAGAGATAGTCATCTTGATAAAGAAGGAGAGAAACAGACTGGACTTCAGGGAAATAGTGAAAAGTTGTTTTCTAAACAGGAGTCAAGAGAATAGATTGTGTTGAGAAAATAGAATGTGTGCTTTCTAGCAGAAAATTTAGTATCATTTGCACATTATCCAAGTAAGCACACAAACTCTGCCCCTGGGGGCTCTTTAGGCATCTCATTTAATTGGAATTTAACCTGCGGCTAGATTCAGAATAGGAACTACAATTCAGGCAAAGAAGTAAAACTTTATATTAATAGCTCTTATAAAAAAACCTCTATATGAGTATATTTATTCAATACCAGTGGGGTGCCTGCCTGAGGTTACTATGTGTGATTTCATACTTCATAAAATATTTAAACATCTTTAAATTACTTCTAGAACAGTTCATATTTGAAATTCTTTTTTTTTTTTTATAAAATAATGACTGATTGCTTAAGAATTTGGTATAAATGAGATCACGCACCCTATAGATCCATTTGTTTATTGGGTTCTCTACAAATTAATCTGGTTTCAAACTATTTCAGCAAATTGGCCCAATATAACTAGTGTTTTCATTTATTCAAGTTTCTAAAATCAGGCACTAAATTTTGTTTGTATTTAGGTATATAATACTCTTTAAAAAGCCTTTCTTTGAGAAATGAAATCAGTCAGGCCAATTTGTAATGTCTAGGGGTTTGGTAGCACTAGTGGTAAACAATCCACCTGCCAATGCAGGAGACGCAAGAGCCACGGGTTCAATCCCTGGATCAGGAAGATCCCCTGGAGAAGGAATGGCAATACTCTGGTCTTCTAGCCTGGGACATACCATGGACAGAGGAGCCTGGTGGGGCTCCAGTCCATGGGGTCCAAAACAGTAGGATACGACTGAGCATGCACACACACAGCAGTTTAAAATTTAAATCTCTTTATTACATATATTAAATTCATTTCATATTAGTACTTAATTTTATTTATTCCTTACTAGTAAATCGTTGAAGATGTATAGTCTTATCAGATAATTCAATTAAAATCCAGGGAAATGTCCCTTGTAAGCTGACCCAGAATTTACTGAGCAAGAGTTACTGATAATATAAATCACTTGACAAGTGTCTCCAAGTAGAATAAAAGTTTCTAGTAGAAGATATAGTAATAAATTCAAACCAATGAATTCTTAACATAGTGAGTAGGGGAAAAAAATGAAGAGATAAATTGGTAATTGGGAACATTAGTTTTAAGGATATGTAAATATTCTGCTATTCTGAAAAGTTATGGAGCTAAATCCTATCTTTATCATTTCTTTATCACCACAGTTAAAATCTTCAGCCCTTGGGGTAAGGTAATCACTGTAACAACAAAACTAAACTATAATGCTTGAGCTGTAGAAGAAGATAGAGTCAGTGAGCCCTGGGTTCAAGTCCTTCTAGTTATTTGTGGGTTGTGAACAAGTAACTTTATCCTGTCTGGGTCTCAATTATTTAGCCTTTTACTGACTCATTGGAAAAGACCCTGATGCTGGGAAAGACTGAAGGCAGGAGTAGAAGGGCACAACACAAGATGAGATGGTTGGATGGCATCACCAACTCAATGGACCTGAGTTTGAGCAAGCTCCAGGAGTTGGTGATGGACAGGGAAGCCTGGCGTGCTGTAGTTCATGGGGTTGCAACGAGTCAGACATGACTAAGCAACTGAACTGACAATAGGAACACCAACAGTACCTACTATTATGAGAATTAAATGAGACAATTATTTATCATGCCTAGACACAGTCTGGTCAAAACAAATGCTTCTTGATTATTATTCACTCTCTCCATTAATTCTGACAACTTCAAACCCATGTTCACTTACTTATCTTTCTAAATGACTGTTTACAACCAACTACTCTACTCAAATTCTCTCAGTAGCACCCCATTACCTACCACAGAAATTTCAAATTCACTGAAGTCTGGCCTCCGAGTTCTTGTCCAACCTTATCATCTCATTTCCTACAACCACTCATTTCACCAGATTTAGAATACATTTTTTGTATTAAAGTATAGTTGATTTACAATGCTGTGTTAGCTTATGGTGTACAGCAAAGCAACTCAGTTATATATTTTTTTCATATTCTTTTACATTATGGTTTATTACAAGATACTGAATATAGTTCCTGGTGCTGGACAGTAGGACAGACTACATTCTTTTTTTTTTTTTTTTTTTTGGTAGTAGCTAATTGTCAGCTTTTTTTTTTATAAATTTATTTTTAATTGGAGGACAATTGCTTTACAATATTGTGTTCATTTCTGCCATACATCAACATGAGTCAGTCATAGGTATACATATGTCCCCTCCCCCTTGAACCTCCCTCCCACTTCCCACTGTATCCCACCCTTCTAAGCTGTCACAGAGCACCAGGTTTGAGCTCCCTGCACCATATAGCAAATTCCCTCTGACTGTTCTACATAGGGCAGTGTATATGTTTCAATGCCACTCTCCCAATTTGTCCCACCCTCTCCTTCCCCAACGATACAGCAGGATGGACTACATTCTTAATTACTTAAATCTTACTTTTCAATTCATTCTGCTGCCCTACTTAGAATGAGTTTCTCTGATTTTTGCCCAGTGGAAACACAGCCTCTTTCCATAGCTCAGGCCCAATAACCTTTCTTCCTTATATTACAGCCCTGCTGACAATGCATTCAATATAAATGCCTATGTTTTGATAACCTGTTAGTTATTCTTTTGAACTGTCGGTGTTAACGATAGTTTATGTCTTAACTTACTTAATTGTAATCTCCTTGAGGGCAGTGATCATGCTTTATATATTGATAATTTTCCATCACACTCAATATCAGCAAAGATTGTGCAATTGACTTTGATCAGTTATTTGTTGAAATACTGACTAGGTTAGATTCTCCATTAGTGTAACTGATGGAGAGGAAGTGATACTCATTCCCAAAATGCAGCCTCTCTTAAATATTTGTGTTAGTTATCGCAATGTTACCAAAGATGATTTCATGAGAAATCCTCCACCAACCCCGTCCTCCCAGGGGGAGCACAAACGCTAGCGTTGCAGTGTTAGCACAGGGGTAAGCTCTCTGTAAATTATGTACCCTGACTTTTTGAGAACTGAGAAGAGCAACAATGCGCTTTTCACCAGAAGGGAGAGTTCCATGTTCTTGGACGAGTTATTCACAAGGAATTAATCCACAGTGGAATGGACCACTTTCTGTTTCCATTCTGTTTCCTTTTCAGATGAACGAACGTACATTGAGCCCTGAGTAAGTGCTTGCCTCTGTGATAAGCGCTTTGCATGGGTGACAACACTTCATTGCATAACAACTCCAGGCCGTAGATGCTATTATTGTTATTCCCATTTTAAATGAGGAAACAGGCATACAAAGGTCATAGAACTTGCTCAAGATCACAGAGCCAATCCATGTTGGAACTAGGATTTGAACCCAGGTCCAGGAAACACCAAAGCCCAGGTTTTCATTCACTGCACATTGCACCTGTAAACTACACGGCTTCCCAGAGCCAAAGGAAAGATGTCTGAGAGAATCCTTCTCTGATAAATCAAGGCTCTGAAGACTTCCGAAGTCCCATGTCAAGTTATCTGTATCAATCACAAGACATGATAATTTATTTAAATGGCTAATCGTTGAGCAGAGCCAGCTAGAAACAAGAAATGTGTTCTGCTAAGATAAAGGCCGCAGAGAAACTTAAGAGCATCATGAATCTGGGTGGTGGTGGAGAGACACTAGCCTCATCCTCATATGCAAGACACAAATCAATAAGAACAGGCCCAAACATAGGAGCCGTACAAAACAAGCCCCAACTTTTCAGTCCAAACAGGTCAGTTTTGCTGGAGCAAAGGCTTTAGGAAGCCTTCACAGGCTTGGTTTATTCTCCATCAAACATGCGCCTTCCTCTTAATTCATAAAGGTGCCCCTCAAATGCCTCACTGTACTCAAGACATTCAGCCTTTCCAAGTAAAAACTACACATAGAGAGTATTCAACAAAAAGATTTTCACAGTGGTGTAAGCTTAGTAATTGCCCTTCTTCTTGGAATCTAACATCATTAGCACACTCAAACACTAAAAACAAAACAAACACAAATCTGGTATTAAAACTATGGGACAATCCCCCAACATCTTAAAGGGATATGTTGATAAAGTGTGCCTGCTTTCACCTTTCTTTCCCAAGGCTATGCAGGCCAGGCTGTGCTGGGCAAGGTCCCAGGAAAGCACTGGGCACATCCTTCCTTCATCAGATAATCTGGGCATGTGACATCAGGTTCCTTCAGGCCTCTGGGACTCAGGCAGTCTGCTGGGACTATGGTTAAGATCTTTCAGGCCTCCAGCTCGACAGCCACTCCAGGCTATCCTGCCTAAGATGACCGTCCCCACTGTGCATTAGCCTTGGCAGGGAGCCCAATTTATACTGGAGATTCTTAACATGGAAAGCATATGATCTATGACACATTGACTTGTCAAAGTCCCCAAGTCTGTCACACAGTATCTTTCACTTCAGAAGGTTTTATTCTGCTCATGGCAAAGGGAAGTTATTCTTTAAGAGTGAATTAACTGAGTGAAAAACATGACATAAAATTCTTGACATCTCAGAAAGGCAGAAAAATAAGAGAAAGTGGCATTTAAAATGATCCTAATTAATGATATGGATTCCCTCACAGCACATCAAATATATAAAAAGAAAATATAAAATAAATTTAAGAATTAGCATACCTTGTCTATTTGGAAAGCAACTAAAAACAAAACAAGACCACAGAGTGGCACATTATTTTCATATCCTGGAGGGTGATATAAATTATTATTCAAGGAAGAGAAGTAAGTGTGGTGATGTTTTGTGTCTAGCTGAGGACTAAAGAGTTGGGGCTTGCTTTGTACGGCTGTTGTGTTTGGGCCCGTATTCAAGCCCAGAGATGCCTAACAGGTGCCCTGACATCACTTAGCCATGCCAGAAGTGAGGATGACAACTTCTGTTTGAACTGACTTCACACTGATTTTTTTCTCTTGATAATATCGCTGAATAGCAGGAGCTGGTATATTATTCCCATTTGATAGATGAAGAAACTGAGGCACTGACAGATTAAATAAAAGTATCCGTGGTCATCAGGTCACGACAAAGTTGTCCTAGAACCCAGCCTCCTGCCTTCCAGTTCCCCAAGCTTGCCCTACAGCCCAGGTTTTTCTTTTCACTGGAAACATCTCTATTCTACTTAAGACTCATGGTGGTCCTTTGCTCTCAAGATTCATTTTCGCTGTAAAGTTTTACAGCTGCATGTAATTTGTGTGTCTGGTTGTTTTACCCATTATATAGACTGCTTCTATTGAAGAAGCAGTGTGATCTATATTATTGGTTATTTCTTTAAAAACCAATTATCTGAGAAAACCTCAAATCACATGCAATCAACTACCAAAGAATTAACCTTTTCTCCTTAAAAACTCCCTTCCCTGAGCACTCACACAAGCACAGTCAGTTCATCAATCTCTTTATGTAAATAGGAGTCATGCAACAAGGGAGGAGGTCTGTTTATTATTTTTGATCCTGTTTTTGCTTCTGGCAAAATTTCACAAACAGCAGAAGTTGGCAGAACATTGATATTTTCTTCTGACTGGCTACTGTTCTCCAGCTACAAGTGCAGAGCACAACTGCAACTATTCTGGTCTGCAGGCCTCAGCCATGACTGAGGTCAAAATTGCAAAATCTGGAGGGAAAAAAAAAATCTCCATCCAGGGCTTCTGTTTGGAAATGGAGACCCTGATTTAACATAGGTTTTCCTTCCAGTAAAGAACTGGTGAGTTAGAGGTCTAGAGTCCGGAGAATACCACAGGTCTGACCTAATTCCTACCTGGATTCCCACCTGAAAAGGCCCACGGTGAAGATCACATGAGCCACTGAGCTCCGGGGCCTTAAGCCCTGGGAAACCTGCGGGCCTACGATATCCACCCTTAGCACTTTCTAGGAAGAAGGGCGGCATTTTGCAGGATCGGAAGTAGGGAAAGGAGGTTGGGGGTGGAGGAATCTGTTCTTTCCCTCTGTTATGCTTGCTCCTACCTAATCTTGCTAGATTCCTTGCCAAAGGCCAAATGCTGCTGCCGCAACGTTTACTTTGGACAAAGCGTCCATGATGAAGAGCAGCCAGCAGGCAGGAGGGCAGTTAGTATGAAGGATGATAATGAGAAATTGCTGTTGGTTTTGGAGGTAAAGTCCTCAAACAACTTGAGGGACTGGTTGAGGCCGGGGCTGGGTGTGGGGGTGGAGTGGGGGGCGTGCAGGGAACAGACGAGGTCCAAAGTGATGAAAAAAACAAAACACCCTGGTTGGATCCAGGCAGACTCGCTTACATAATTATAAGGGTGCTGGGGTTTTCAGTAGTGAATGACGTAGACTTCAGAATCACAGAGACTTGAGTTAAATGCCCAGCTCTGCCACCTACTTGCTGGGAAACTCTGGGAAAGTTACCTAACTCTCTTTGTTTATTCATCTGAAAAATGAAGGCCTGTAAGTGTAAGGCCTTGAGTGTTAGGCCATCCTAGGTTTATTTTCTAGATGAGTAAATTTAACACTCGTGTCTTCATGAAAATTAAATAAAATAGTAATATATGTGCTAAAAACAGTCCTGGGTACATAATAGGGAATCCTCAATAAAAGTAGGTATAAGTATACTGTTAGTGTTATAAAATTTTTGTAAACATTTCAAGAGCTAAAATTTGAGGCATAAAATTTATAAAAAGTCAAACCATCAATCCCAGACCTGAATATTTGATCTAAATGCATAGAAACATTAATAAAATATATTGCCTCTATATGACAAACCCCGACTTACACTTTTCTTTTCACTTGGGTGACCCAGTGGAAAAGTTCTGCTCAGCCCGGGAGGCATGGCTCGCCTGTACCTCTGGACACAGCTGTGTAGACTCCAACAGCCAGGAGGCAGCGTGACTGACAGTTAATGAGCTGAAAAGAACCTGTCTCCATTCCATGTCATTCCTGCCTTATGGAACAAAACAGGATAGAAGCTGCAGTGTCCACAGCCAGTTCCACTCAAGTAACCACACAGAGACAAGAGAGAGAGGAGAAACCTCATGTGAAACGGAAACAGAATTGCTCCACAAGAAACAGAATTAACTGTAGGCTGGAGGTGAGGAAGTAATTTTACTCTACGTGGAAGGGGGAAAGGAAAAAGTTGGACTCTGAAACCATCTCTACCCTACTAGTTAGTTAATGTTTTACAACCATATTGCTCACCGCCAAGTTTCCTCATTAGATCAAGTGAGTCTATATTTATCGATAGAGTCCACTCAGGGAAATGTGCTTTGCTGTACCGCAACACCAAGTGAAAATTAATCTGCTTCCAAAGGAACCTTGGGAAAAGGAGACTGGAAACATCTCAAAGTAGGCAAGTTGCATATGCATTTGTCAGGTGTCTGAAAGATTCTAGGGAACACAGCTTCCTAATTTGAGATTATTAGGACTATCTCACACACATATTCGAAAAGACAGTGCACATGGGACTGCTCCACAAACTGTCATGCATTCTACCAGTGAACACAGTGCAGTTATAATAGCTCTGCAGGGCTTCCAGGATGCCATATGCAGACATCAAATATTTAATCTTAGAAAACAAAGCTTCTACAAAGCTCAAGATTAACATTTTTGTTATGATGTGAAAAGACTGGACTAACTAATATTTCTATTCTGTTAGTTTGGGGTTACCAAAATGGAGGAGGACCTAAGACTACATATAATCCATAAACAAATGAAGCTAAAGAATCCATGTTGACTTAGTCCATTCAACTCTTAAGGACAAATTTCAACAAATGTTAATGATCACATTCATATGTAGTCTTTCATCATGGAGGAATTTAACAATTATGAAGAACAGCTCTCAATGAAAAGGAATGAAAGACTTAGATGAAATGGGCAATGAACGCCTCTTAAATAACTTGTTTGAATGAGTTTGGGAAACAGAGTGCTTAATTTTCAAATTGCCAACTGGTCATTAGAAAGTTTATTTACATTTTACAGCATTTCTTTTCTATGAACTCCTCTGTGCAAAGACCACTGTAATACTGAAAAGTTTCTACAAAATTAAGAAAAATCTCAGTTAACTCGCAAGTGGTAAAGAACCAGCCTGCCAACGCAGGAGACATAAGAGACGCAGGTTCAGTCCCTTGGTCAGGAAGATCCCCTGGCAGAAGGGCATGGCAATCTACTCCAGTATTCTTGCCTGGAGAATCCCATGGATGGAGGAGCCTGGCAGGTTACAGTCCATAGGGTCGCAAAGAGTCAGACATGACTGAAGCAACTTAGCAAGCACAGAGTTAACAGTTTAGAAAAATCACAACATGATGACAGGGGAACTCAGATATACAGTTAAAACCATCAGATATGTAGATATAACCATCTATAGACTGGCCATTGAGGCTTGTCTAGAACCTTGCTCCCACCGCTCCCCACTCCCACCCTTCACTCCAGTCTAGCAAAAGCACAGCCCCCTTCCCCCAACACTGCTGCCCTCTCTCTTCACAGTTTACCACCAAGTCGGTCCCAGAGCCAGGAACATTTCCTGCCTCTTTTATTGGCGGAAGGTGGGGATCAACAGACTTTGCTATTTATCTTTATGAGTTGAAACTCGGCCTAAACCCACCACTGCAGGTCAGTTCAGGGCAACTGAGAGAGTAACTGCTGTGCCCAGGAAACCACAGCTGGGAATGACAATGTTTCTCATTATGGCTTAAGATAAAAAACAAAATAATAACAACAACCCCTCTGCCCCCCTCGACACATACATCTTTTGTTTCAGATTTTGTGGTGGACACTTTCTGAGGACACAAAAAATGGGGCAGTAGATATGCCTGCCTTAGCAAACTCAGTATACAAGACATCATTTATTCTTCATTTGCTCATACAGTACCTTGAAGGGCCAAATGTACATGGATGTTTGCTTACTATATTTTCTTACATTGAGCCCTAGTCTTTAGGTAAGGATGGTTGGAATGTGATTGTCATTGGAATTGTGAATCTTTCTTATTTCTTATAGTGATTTTAAATATAGATAATTTGGGGGTAGTAAAACTTTCAGAGGAAAATGATTTTATGACTACTGTATTTTTTTTTTCCAGTGTGCCCTCTGGTGAATACAAATGTGTATGGGATGCCACTGTTCACTTATAGAGATGGAATACTAATCGAAAGTTCTTGGCATCCATATGCATGATTTTCAAAATTACCAGGAAGAGGAGAGTAGGGATGCAGGGAGAGTAGGAATGCAGGAAGAGAATGCCTTCTTCAGCTCAAGATACTGACATGTAAATTAGTTATTTGGTGACTGCCAGTTCCCTTACAACCTCCACTTTGTCCTCTACACTGTTTTAGCATAGTGTTTTATCAGAATGTTAGAGATGTGGCAATGCAAAATACTGGTATTTAGTCAGCTCTGCCTCTGTCAGACCTCTACAATTGTTAGGATTCCTATGGTTTGTGAGGGAAGTCATTTGAGAGCCTAGCCAGACATTTTGGATGTATTTCTATTGATTTCTTTTTTCTAACAGCATTAGCGTGTTCTCTAATTTTAAGTCATTTTCTAACCATTCCATTTAAATTCCTTTTGACCCTAAGCTTCTCCAAAAAAAGAGAATTCATGTCTTTTCAAACAATAGAGTATACATTTTCACAGTAATCTGTGTCTACCCTGCACTACGCGGCACCCTTCTATGGTGATTGCCATGACCCTGTATGACTTTATGGCATAGGGATTTGGGCGACACGATATGGACTAATTCTTCATGCCTTCTGTTGCAGCCTCTTGATATTCTGTGGATTTCTCTCAAAAAGCATCAGTCATAATGCAGATGTGAATTCGTTATCTCTTTGCCAACAGGAGGAAAAAAGAAAACCTTAAGAATATCTGTAGTCTTCACGGAAAACTTGGTAAGTTGCTTATACAACTGGACCAAACAGATTTTACTATTAAAAATGACCTATTATCTATCAGGTCACTTTATTCTGTCGTTTTGAGAGGGACATTATGTTAACCAAGGATACAACTGGACCCTGAGTCAGAAATTGACTCTGAGCCACCAGGGAGAATTTGTGACCCCTAAAGAGTTTCCTGTTTCTTTCCTGTGGGGCAGTGACTCCACTTCCCAGCAGTAATGGAATATTCTGAATTAGCTGCTATAATGTCGGACCCTTTTGGCATTCAACTAGGACTTGGGCTTTATTGTAGGTGAGACAGATCCAGAGCTAAAAAGCAATAATTTCTATCTTCTGGCCCAATAGAACCTATTTTGTAGGGTTACTTGAAGATTATTTGTACTATCATTACAATGATTAACTCTGTCCATATACCTACCCCTTCAGTTTTCTGCTGGGCAAATGTGCAGAGGCCACCTAATCAGGTTAGGATCTTCCTTTTTATTTTCATGAAAGATATCATCCTGAGTTTACCCAGCTGATTTTTAAAGTATATGGAGTTGGTCTTATTTGAAAACAGAATACTTGCAATGTTACTTTGTAAGATATAATCTCAAATTATTAATTCATGCAAGAAATATGTTCAAAGAAAGTGATCTGAATGAACCACACAGCCCTGCACTTTCCTAAATCAGACTTTCTAAAATGTGTTCCTTGGGGAACATGGGTTTCACATGTGTCACTTCCTGGTATCCAGTAAAAAATGGTTTAATGATGAAATATGTGCGTTTAAACAAGGTTAAATTACTTTCTGCAGGGTTTCTCTGAGCCTTTCATAAATATGAATTTCCAAGAAAGGAAAGGGGATGTAGTTTTTCTCAAAATTACTTAACCACAAAAACTTCTTCCTCCTGACTATCCATCTGTCTAAGTATCCATCCATCCGTCCATGTAACTAGAGTTCTCAGACACAGCAAAATTGTCTCCAGTTTCCATGCTATTTCTAGGTCAAGCTAGGGAATCAGAGGATTACATACTGAACCTCCTTGCTGTGATCTGCCCACTCCATCCTCAAATAGTTTTACTGAATTAAAATTTATTGTTATGCCTCTACTTTCACTATAGGACGCTGTAAGGGGTTTGCTATTGAATCCACTGTAAGAATGTTAAAAAGCACCATGGGATTTTTTTATGAGAAACTGCTCCTGTGTATCAAGTCCCAGGGAAAGCTGTACTGCTATGTTTTTACCTTATGGACATGGCAAATCTTCCCTGATCATGTTTTCCTCTTTTCTTAGATTAGGAAGGCTCAACCTAAACCTGCAGCATGCTTTTAATAATTATTCAGGGCCTTACATTATAAATTTTTATATAATATCTCTATATATCTCTTTTTATCTTGTTAATTGACCTACTTAAAACTCAACATTCAAAAAACGAAAATCATGGCCTCTGGTCCCATCACTTCATGGCAAACAGATGGGGAAACAATGAAAACAGTGACAGACTTAATTTTCTTGGGCTCCAAAATCACTGCAGATGGTAATCACAGCCATGAAATTAATAGAAGCTTACTCCTTGGAAGAAAAGCTATGACCAACCTAGATAACATATTAAAAAGCAGAGACATTATTTTACCAACAAAGGTCCACCTAGTCTAAGTTATGGTTTTTTCAGTAGTCATGTATGAATGTGAGAGTTGGACCATAAAGAAAGCTGAATGCTGAGGATTGATGCTTTTGAACTGTGATGCTGGAGAAGACTCTTGAGAGTCCCTTGGACAGCAAGGAGATCCAAACAGTCAATCCTAAAGGAAATCAGTCCTGAATATTCATTGGAAGGAGTGATGCTGAAGCTGAAACCCCAATACTTTGGCCACACGATGTGAAGAACTGACTCACTGGAAAAGATCCTGATGCTGGGAAGGATTGAAGGCAGAAGGAGAAGGGTATGACAGAGGATGAGATGGTTGGATGGCATCACCGACTCGATGGACATGAGCTTGAGCAAGCTCCGGGAGTTAGTGATGGACAGGGAAGCCTGCCGTGCTACAGTCCATGGAGTTGCAAAGAGTAGGACGCGACTGAGCAACTGAACTGAACTGAACTGAATCGACCTACATTTTTCTTTTTCACCAGATTTATCTTTTTTAAAACTGACTTGCATCTTCTCTGAACTACCCCAAATCCTTTAAGAAAATGAGGTAGAATGTAAATTAAGACACAATGTCTTTACCCACACCAAAATCATATTCAGGTTGCCCCTAAGGAGACAGAAGATGATTTTCACATGATCCTCATTTCATTCAAAGATCTGGTGTGCAATGCATGATCATCTTCTGTGTGTTCTTCCCTAGTCTCAGCACCTCATTCTCACAGCTAATGAGACGCAGGGACAGAGCACATGATCATCTGTTCCACTAAATTTCCACCAATGTATTTTCCCTTATATGGGCTCAATGGTAAAGAATCCTGCCTGCCAATGGTTCAGTCCCTGAGTTGGGAAGATTTCCTGGAGGAAGAAATGGCAACCCATTCCAGTATTCTTGCCTGGAGAATCCAATGGACTGAGAAGCCTGGTTGGCTACAGTCCATGGGGTCGCAGAGAGTCAGACACAACTGAGCAAGCATGCATTTTCCTTTATATAGGAAGTTTACTAAAACCCACTTGTTTTCTATCTAAGTAAGTCTGGGCCATCAATTGCTCAGACCACTACTGGTGATTTTCTTTCTCCACCCCCCCCCCCACCCCCCGACTTGTGCTTCTAATTGGCCATGATTAGCTTGCTAGGGAAATAGGGAACCTTGTTTTAAAAGAGTTGACCAGTGTCCTAAATTTACTAAGAATTAAAGCACTGATTATAGGATGGGGCGGGAGGAGAAATGAGGAAAGAAATGAATCAATGAATTTCTGCTCACTTAAACTAATGTCACAAAATCTGCATCTGGGAAGGGTGTTTATAAGTTCAGAACTAATAAGCTCAGTGGAGTGCAGCTATGAAAGTCACAATCTGGTTAAAGTTAAACTCTCAAGTTTTATATGTGTACAAGCATATTGCTCTTTGATAATTTCCTTCTAGTACTTATTTCTTGACTGCTCACATTTTTACTATGTGATGATTTTTAAAATGTTATTCAAAGTTAGTTGACTTAATTCACTTAACAGATTTTCCTGTAACTTCTAGTCAAATAGTGTCCTTTCTGTACAGGCCCTCCAGTCCACCAGCACAGAATAGAAAGAGGCTCTGATTTCATGAAATGTGAATTTCTGACAATATTTTTTTTAAGAACTTTTGACCAGCACTCTCACATGACTGACACATTCTCACCCTGTTTTCTGTGTTCCATCTGTCTTTCTGCGGGTGTATTCATCCTCTATTTCTGAAAGTAGTTGACTAAGAGAATGCTAGGCACAGAGAAAGGGCAATTCCCCCCTCCCCCCCAAAAAAAAAAACCCAGAGAATTATTTAATTTTGGCTGATGCTACTCAATGGGTGGAGGTTTCTTACACCAGGGATAAGCAATGCCACCACTTAGGTTGGGCAAATCCCCAAGATATCATTTGACTTGATAGAGGCATGAGAGCGAATACATCACTAATGCCCAGTTCCATTCTCTGTGAACATAAAAATGGCAGTTTATTCCACTCTAGATGAGTTCAGGAGCTATCTCTAAAAATAGTCTCAGATAAAAAGTCAATGAAAGTGCAAGTCCAATTTTCACTAATTCTCCCATTAGTGAAATTTCTACACTCTACATTTTCTATCAAGAAAAGAGGGTTTTTTTTGGTGAGCATGGGGGTATACCTACATTAACTCTCTGGTCCCTACAATCCTTTTAAGGGGCCAGGCATTACAATAACTCTATGGTACAGTCCAGGACTCCTGAGAAAGAAAGGTTTTACAAGTTCTTTTATAGTTATAACTAACCTTTACAGTTACAGCTTATACTGACATTTAAATAGTCCACAAGACTGGACATCCTCATGTTACTAGTAAATTGATAATGAGAGCATTAAACAGGTAACAAAGAAGCATGCCCGGGTAGATGTTGAATGACATAATACGGAAAATGTAAATAAGCGTCATCTTTCTCTTAAAGTAATAACCTGTGATCACAGAATCCTAGAATTTTAGAGACAATGGGAACTTCGTGCTTACTTAATTCAAACTCTTTCATTTTATGCAAGAAGAAAAGAATGGCCCAGAGAAGTTGTTACTTTCCCCAGATCACACAATTAATTAGCATCAGAAGTAGAATTAAAATCTGATTTCCATTTCACCATTTCCTTGACAAGATGTAGAAAAATTAGAAGTCATTGATCTGTTCCACATTAGATTGCTGCTCTGTTTCCCTTTTGGCTTTGTCACTCTGGATTTAAATTTCCCTGCTTTATGCACTCTAGTTCAAGAAGTTACTGCCTCAACCACAGAAATACCCTGAGAACCAGAATCACAGTCTGACCATCTCATTTCCTCATCAAGAAATGAAGGCCCAGTGAAAGTCTGAAACTTGCCACAGTAAAAGAATGAGACAGCGTCTAAGGAGAGCCTGCATCCCTGTCTCCTTTTTTTCTCTAGAGTTCAGTGGACTTTATTGCAATCAGGTCCATTTCATGCTATTTAAAGCATTAACATATTTTTTTACATTTAATAGCATGATGAATTCTTTCACAAAGCAAGTAATCACATTTATATATCTGCCTCAATTTGAATTTTCCTAGTAAGGTGTATGTGTATAGACTTAAGCATAGTACACATGTAGCCAATAAATTGTAGCCATCTAATGACATAAAGGAGAAGGAAATGGCAACCCACTCCAGGATTTTTGCCTGGAGAATCCCAGAGACGGGGGAGCCTGGTGGGCTGCCGTCTATGGGATCACACAGAGTCGGACACGACTGAAGTGACTTAGCAGCAGCAGCAATGACATAAAATCCCCATTCTCCCCTTCCATGGCCTAATATAGTCTTCCTCCACCTCCTTAGCATCCTCCCTCTTGTCCATCCCAAGTGCCTGCCTGTGAGGGAAATAAGGACCATTATTATTTCCATCCTCTCTCCCTATAACAATTTCCCCATTGATTCAGCAAGATTGTGGGGTAAGGACTATGAGCAGTATAACTTATGTGATAAGTTTTTACTCTGTAAAACAACACTCTATTTTAAACATTGCTTCTCTTTTTAACTGGACTTAAGACTCCAGAACTAAAGAGACAGCTAGAGAAATGGTGCATGTATAATTTGGAGCATACCCTAAGATGAGCAAGTTTAGATTCATCCTGGGTTTTAGCAACTCATTCTGATCCTATGCATCATCAAAGATTCCTTTATTTCCCTTCCTTGTTTTTCCCTCCCATGAGTGGATCTACTGTTGAATCATGTCCATGCCATTCAATGATTATCTCATTGTAATGAGGTCAGAGAGGAGCAACTTACTCCTGTTTGCACTGTTCCCAACAGCCATGAAAGACTATGTCTTCATGCCCCCAAATTGTATTAATACAATGCCCAATCTTTCTTGAAATATCTATAGCAGAGTAGTGAAAACCATTTTAGTGAAGTGGCTGTCATTTCAAGATACCAATAAGTGAGCTACAAAAAATCATGATGCTATTAATTTAATACGCACTTGATAAGCTTTAACTGAATGATTGTAGGCCATTAGTAAAATAACCAGACGTCATGTACTATTGGGTACTAACTGCTCGAGGAAGGTAAAACACAGAGCACTTTGTTCCACCAGAGAAATAAGACCTGACTGGAAATCTCGTGATGATTCTATAATATGGTTCAGTGCTATATCCTGAGTAGAAAAGATTGAAATATACAATTCAGAAATCAACCACAGGTTCAGTAGTTTAACCCTCACTATAAAAACTAAAAAATGGTTTAGAGTATGATTGAGCATGGTCTCTACAGATACATTCAAATACCAGTTCTTACTATGTAACTTTGGAGAAATTATTTAAACTCTATGTACTTCTGTTTTCTCACCTTTAAAATGGGTATAATAATAGTACTCACCTACAAGGATGTACTTTTTGAGGATAAAATGAATTGAAATACATAATATAAAACCCTCAGAGCAGAACATGATATATTATAAATGTTCAGTCAATATTCTCTACTATTACAGGAAACCAATGTATTCATACAGTAAACCCAGTAAAATCGTTTTGCTTCTGCTTTCTCAAAGTCTTAAGATACAATTTCACATTGTATTATTAACTCACCATCTAACTCATTATTAACAAATAACAAGCTCCTAATCATTGGACTGCTGGAATTCTTGCATGCTTTACCTATGATCCTGTCACTTAATTTTTAGGCATTCATTAGCTTCAAATATTCCATTGCCCAATATTAAAAAAAAGGTAAGAATGCTCAAATTTTCTAATTAGACAAAATGAAACACTGACACAGAATACACTTTCAATGATCATACATGTGTTCATAACATCTCAAGTCCTTACTGGAAAAATAATCTTCATTCCAGAAAGAACATGAATAATTTTTTATGAAATAAATCACTATAACTTCTTTAAGGAGATTGACAAAGATATTTCAAACTATTTGTATGCAATGTTTCTAACATAACACACTTTATGAGCATGCTGAGGAACATTTACAGAGCACAGACTATATAAGCCATCAAACTGTCACCAAACATTTACTGAGCCCCTATGTCCATAATGATGATGATGTCTGGTAAAGCACTATTGTTAGAAATCTCTAAAACTAAAATGGAGCTGGCTTTTATTCTAAGCCTAGTGTATTTTTAAATCAAGCCACAGGGAAATGATTACTTTTGTTTCTATTCAACCAAGACCTGCACACAGAGTTTATGGAATGACATAATATCCTTCCTGAAATCAGACCGGTATGTAGGACCAGTATCCTTCACACATAACCAGTTCCTGAACCTTTAAAAACAAATCCTAATTTCCAAGGAAACAATCTCATCAAATGCTGCTCACTAGAATACATATTGTTCCTTTTGGAAACATTACAATAAGATTTTCATGATTACGAACCCCAGCTTCCCCTCTAAAATTCAATATAATCTTAAACTCATTTAAGTGGAAGTTGTATTTTTGTAATGGCTCTAGAAAATCCTGGTCAATTTATGTATCACCAATATAATAATTTAGCTATTTAGTTAGTCTGCAAGGGGCTGGTTATAAACTTCATAAACATATTGTATATGTGTAGGTATGTGTGTATGTCTTTTAAATGGGCAACTGAAGTTTCTTAGGAATGCTCATCTTTCTACTCTACACAAACCTATCCTAAGATAAACAGCACCTTTTAAACTATTTCTGGAGCATAAAGAGCTTTAGTGATCTCCCCCCATCCGCCTTGAGAATAAAAAGGGACACCTAGCAGCTTGTAATCAGTATCCTCTCCTGTCTGCCTTACAAAGCTGGTGCTTCTGTCACAAGATTTGTTTTGAGGTTAGCAGACACTTTTATTTTTTACTAGAAGAACAATATCAACAAATCAGTGGCAACTGCTGACATAAACGTACAAACAGGCAGAGAATGTGACTTTGGTTGTCAGCCCAAAGGCCTTAAGAATAGAATTTTAACTTTCTCCTGTCACTAACAGTGTTCTAAAGAATCTTGGCAGGGTGGAAGTTAGTTCTTCCCCCTCTCCCAATTAAATAAACAAGTGTCCAAGTTTTAAATGTGACAGAGCGTGAGGAACCTGCTGAAAAGCTCCTAAAATCCGTACTGAGGAAACCTGTCTCATTTGTTCTGTAGACACACATTGAGTCTCGGAAACTGATGGTTCACTGTCCCGTCCTGAAGTTTTCTGTGGACTTTACCGTTGAGTTATGTGGCAGCTAAGCGCTGTCACTGTTTGCTTAAAACGGCAGCATTTCTGAAAGGTATGCGCGGCGTGGCATAGAAATCCATGTATTGTAAAGTGAAAACAGTCATTTTTAAAAACGGGGTTAGCATTAAAGAGAGCCCACAGAAATCAGAATTAGCAACAGCCTTCCGCTACCAGCGACTCACCTTGTTGAATTTTAGTCACTAGCTGATGGCGTGCTAGAATCCGGCTCATCCTGTAAGGAGAGCGTCTCGTAGTCTGATCAAATCGCAAATACATCTCCTGGCCCTCAGGTGTCATGGCATTTAGATAGTAGCAACCTGAAGCTGGGGTCCGGGGTCCCTGACTCAACATCCCGGCAGACTTTCTTCTGCCCCCTCAGTCTGCCCTTGTGGCGGTTTCCGTCTGCCTCCAGCCTCAGTCACTGAGCGAGGCACCCAGCCCGGCAGAGCTCAACAGACCCAGCGATTTTTAAAAAAAAAAAAGAAAAAAAGGAGTGCCAGGAGCCACAACTCAGAATTCCAGCCCTCGGCTCCCACGTGACCTCGCAGACCCAATCGGAGGGAGGCAGGAGACGGGACGGGGCGCGCCCGGCCGCGCGCCCGGGAGAGGCAGGTCCCGCAGAGCCGAGAGCGGCGCGGCGGGGAAGCCCACGCGAGCACGGCCCTGCCCTGTGGCCTTGCCCTGCCTCCGCGCTGACGAAGCCCGGAGAAGCGGCCCTCACTGGGAGTTCAAAGGAAAAGAGACAGGGAGGAGAAAACGGCAGCAGAAGGAAAACAATGCCTGGGCACGGGAAAAATCTTTCTGGTGGTAAAGGTTAGGGAAAGCACGCTCGCCTTCTCCAGGGCAGCTGCAGCCCAGCCGGGTAGAAGATCTGGGTGTGACAAACGACGTACGTGAAAAGCCGCTTCACATAAGCATAAAGCTCTGAGTATAAATTGCCACCCTTCATTACAAAGAAATAAATAAAGTTTTTCCAGTGAAGAGTAAACTTGAAGTGCTTTAACGCCCTGAGTAAACACACTCCAGGCCCCTGACCCTCGGCATGGGAGGTTGAGCTCTTACGGAGGAGACAGGCAGAGGTCAGCGTCTTTGTTGAATATCTACCCCTTTAAATTTTCCACTTCCCCAATTTTTAACCACCCAGAGGCAAAATATTGATATTTTGAAAGTACCTCTCACATTTAAGACACTGCCAGGAATCATTGTAAAAATGCAGATTCATGCAAAGCTGCTGTCACCAAGCTGCTTGGGATCAATAGAGAAGTTATGCAGAAGGGCTAATACAGGCCTTACGGGAAAGGGGCCTCAAGAAGACACAAGAGGACACAAGAAGACATTAGAGGAAGCAAGAGGACACAAGAAGACACAAGAAGACACAAGAAGACATTAGAGGAAGCAGTATTATTTTTGACTGAGGTGATGAGAGCTGGCCACACAGAGAAAGAGACCTTTGGGTGGGATTTGAAAAAAAAAAAAAATGGGTGGGATTCTGACAGGCAGAGGCTGAGGAGGGTCTGTGCCCACATGTGTAGAGATCTGGAACCAGAGTGTGTGTTTAAGGAAACTGCCAGTAATTCCACCTGGCCGTATCAGAGTATACATATGGGAATAATTAGCGTTTTTCCCTCTATATTTTTCTCTTTAATATTGTTTGATGTGAAGAGGAAAAAAAAATCCATAGAAAACATGTTACCAAATTCTGAGCCTGGGGCTGAAGGAATAAAGTTCTTTGAAAAAGAGGCATATGGCCAAGTTGTTCTTATAGTTGGCTGACTTAAATATAGCCTGGCCTGGGATTTCAAATCCTAATAATGAAAAACTCTCAATTGAAAGTTCAACGGGGCTTAAATTAGGGCCTTGATTCTTACTGTGTGTGTCAGACCTAACATCTTTCCCTGTGGAACCTTCTGCAATTCTGGGAAGCAGCTCATTTCACATAAATATCTTCCTAGGTAAAAGTGAAAGTCACTCAGTTGTGTCTGACTCTTTGTCACCCCATGGACTGTAGCCTGCCAGGCTCCTCTGTCCGTGGAATTCTCCAGGCAAGAATACTGGAGTGGGTATTACTGTTCCAGGGGATCTTCCCAACCTAGGGATCAGATTGAACTCAGGTCTCTCACATTGCAGGCGGATTCTTTACAGTCTGAGACACCAGGGAAGCCCTATTAGGTAAATGAACACCTTAATATAGATCCCTAGGACCTTCACTGGAATATATTCTCTCTCATGGCAATTGTGAACCTCTTCTGATAATCATGCAAAGAGGAGGTAAGGGTCAGGTTTTCAAGTCAGCATTGATACAGGAAAGAAAAGGAAGCTCTCATGGGTCATGGTGTTCTTTTTCCGTTTTTATTTAGGATTTGATCAGAGTTTTTCTATTCCAGGGGATCTTTTGTGGACAGTGAAAGGGATCTAATATCTAGTGCCCCGTATGCAGGAAGCCTGGGCATGCATGGCAGAAAGGCTTAGCACTCCACTGCAATATTAGATACTCCAGAGGTCCACTCTCCCAGCTCAGATCCAGCACTGGCTTCTTCTGTCTGATGGAGATGAAGATATCAGCCACCTTATGTACACCTTTTGGTTTGATAGTCTAGTGCTGAGGACACCCCTGCTGTAAATACCTGCCAGTTATTACTTTTCAATGGGAGAGTATAGAAGACTAGAGAGAGCAAGAAGAAAGGACCTTGCAAACCTTGGATATGTCTGGAAAACCAAGCAAAGGGAAGGAAGCACAGGAAGTGATATACAGTTGCTTTTTAGCTGTGGATAACACTTAAAGAAAGACTGACCATTCCCAGTGCCAACCTTGTAGTTTAATACTGATGTGGCTGCATTTTAAAAATAAATAGGAATGATTCTTACTAAAGCACCTCAGTGTATCTTGGCCAGGTTACCATTTAAAAAAATCACAATGCTTCCTTTGTACAATAATGAACACATGAATACTCAAAGTCCTGAAGTGTTTTGTTCTGAAAACATCAAGATCATAAATACGTAGTCTTTGATATATGTAAACAGATACAAAATGTGAAACATAGTATTTCATAGGAGATGGCAATGAAGAAGAGGAATTGAATGCAAATTAGAGGAAAAAAGGAACCTGAATTCCCTGATTAAAAGAAAGACAACTTAGAAGACAGCCTAATTTCTCTAAAACTCAGTCTGAGTTTTAATAAAGGGATCTATGAAGGATCATGTATAACATCTTTGTCTTCCTGTGTCACATCCAACGTATTTTTTACGGTTAAAGTGTGTGTATGTTCAGTCTCTCAGTCGTTTCTGACTCATTGTGACCATATGGACTGTGGCCCACCAGGCTCCTCTGTCCATGGGATTTTCCCGGTCAGAATACTGGAGTGGGTTGCCATTTCCTCCTCCAGGGGATCTTCCAAATCCAGAGATTGAATTTCTGTCTCCTACATCTCTTGCATTGTCAGGCAGATTCTTTACTGCTGCCGAAGCCAATTGGTTAGAGTAGTATCTATAAATCTACACAACTGCTCACCATGCCAAGTAGGAAAATGTTTGAGATACAAGTGGTTGGTGGAAAGAAAGAAGAACCAATCTGGAGGGTTGCTTTTTAAACTACTTGAATCCAAAGGTTGTGGTTTCATGTCAAAGCTTCCTGTGGGCCCTCAGGCTCATACAACACACATTTTGTGTGTTTCAGAATACCATATTTAAGGCAGGTAAGTAACATTATTTTCTCATTAGAATCATTAATGTCTTGTTTTATGCTAATGTATTGCTATGAATCCTAAGCTCTTTCAATGAATTCTTTTATCATTTGGCCCCGGTGTCAGAAGAATCACCACTGGGTGGGCAGTTCTGCTTGTTGTAAATGTAAAATCAAGAAACTGCTGATAATTTTCCCTGGGCTGAAATGTCCTCCATGCATCTTGTGGACAGAGGTCTTCCTCTTCACTGGTGAGTGAGTGGATGAGGACCAAAGGAATCAGAGAAGGAGAGAGTGCTGAAAACCCAGGATGCTGGATTTCCTCCTTTCCAATTCCTTCAAAAGTGAGGAAAATGGATGGTACTAGTTTTTAGTTTTCACCTACTTTTCCTCTTTCCTAATTTGGTTATTAAGAACAATCTTCACTCAGACTATTCAGGGATGGGATAAACAGATCAATATTGGGAACCAACAAGAGCAGTGAATAGGGGAATGGAAGAGGGGGAGTGGCTAACAAAGCTAAGCACCTACTGGGTGCTAAACCTTATGCCATTTACATGTCACATTTTTAATTAATCTCCATGGAAACTCTCAGTGCTATCCTATTAATATAATTTTGTGGAAAAGGAAATTAAGACTCAGAGGTGAACAAAGGTCCCAGGTGATACAGCGACCAAGTGTAGAGCCTCTGTGTATCTCTAAGCTGATGATATTTTAACTCTTTCCACTATTACACATGAGGGACAGGAAAGGGAAAACTGTGGCACTAAAAGGGTGCTGGGGAAATTGGATAAGGGAGAAAATTTTAGGAAGAATATACTGAAAATCATCTTAATCCTATTTAATGGTATGTGATGGAAATATGGGTATAGGGTAGCTAAATTCTTGAGGTGGTTGAGATCAAGGTGTCATTAGAATAATATACACAGCCCAGAGCCTTTAATTAAACCAGTGAGAACTATGGGCCACCTCTGGAGTAACTTCAGACTGAGAGCTGGAGGCCCGCCCATTCCTTCCCCAATCCTACAGTGAAGAGGCAGCCTGATGGCCTCTCTGTTCAACAGCTCCTCTTCTGGAGGGTAGGCTGTTAGCCCTCTGCTTTCCACTCGTCTTCAAGGCTAACTCTGCATATTGGCTGGCCTCTTCGATGGCATTTCTTCCTAAGGCAAACACTCCAAACACAGCCAAAACTCTGAAATTTGACCTCTAAACAAAACTTTTGGTATTTAAAAATTTTAAGTCTTTTGATAGATGATCCCAGATTAGCGCTCAACGGAATTTTGTGTACATGTGGCAGAAAGTGAGGAGCGCTTTTACAGAAGCCAGGAATGTCTCACTGTGCTTTCATCTGTCTGCTTCTCCTTCTGTTCCTTCACGCACATTCCAGCCTCCTCATCAGCCTGTTCAGAGGGCGCCAAGGCAGTTCTGCCAAGTAGGAAAATGTTTGAGATACAAGTGGTTGGTGGAAAGAAAGAAGAACCAATCTGGAGGGTTGCTTTTTAAACTACTTGAATCCAAAGGTTGTGGTTTCATGTCAAAGCTTCCTGTGGGCCCTCAGGCTCATTTCAAGAATTTCTACCAGTTGATTTGTGATGCATGTGCCCCATTCTTTGTCAATAAACCTTTCCGGTATGCATACACCACATGCCCGCTGACCAATGCAGGCAAGCCAGGGATATTAACACACAGCCATGACCAGAACCATGCCCAAAACCTTTCATTCTCTCCTGATTCAGTTTTCCCACCTCTAGGCCTTGTCTCCCACATGGAGTCCAGATCTTACTGCAAAAACTTCTGGGTGGTAATGGATTTCCTTTTATTTTTGTCTCAGCCCTCGTTGCTCTCTTTAGTTAACTTCATCTCTGTAGGCCTTTCAGAGTGCATTCTCTGCTCTCATTCCATCCCCTGGGGATCCAGCCATCAGATCTAGTTCATATGGCCAGTGATTTGGCCTGATTTGTCCTGGGCTCACTGCCTACACCCATCCATTCCAGCCAAACCAAAATTCTTTCACTTTTATAAGTTGTTTCAAAGATCTGGAACTGTGTGATTTCCTACTCTTTCACCCTGTCAAAACCTACTGCCTTCAGAAACAGTTTCATGACTAATGCAAAAACTTTAGTATTAACAGTCATGTTAATACCTGTAAATATTGGTTATGTGACTAGATTAGATTAGATTGTTACATGCTAATATGGAGTCCATTTGTTCATTTCAACTATTATTCACATATCTTGGGTTTGGAAAAGCTATTAAAAATTTTCCAATCCAACCACCCAATTACTATACAAGTCATGGTCAGATCAATGAATGAATGCTCTACCCAACAAATGTGAAGTATATTACCTCACTGAGGACTACGAGCTGTTTAAGAAAGTTTTTGCTTATAATTTCAATCCATTGGATCTAATTCTGTCATTTGGAATTAGGACAAATCTATTCCTTCTTCCATGTGCCTGTTCTTCAGATATTTTTAGAAAACCAACCTCTTATAAGACTCTCCTTTCATAGGTTAAACATATTCCATCAAACCACACAACTTCTAACTATTTAGCAAGCTGATTGCTGTCTTTTGGATCTGCTCCAGTCTCTCAGTATCTCTTTAAAAATACTGTTCTTACCCTAAACTTAAGCTTTAGACCTGGCCAAGCAGAATAGTATATGGCACAGTGTGTGGGTACCTCCTGCTTTCAGGGGATTGCACTCTTGTTGATCCGGTCTGAGATAATGAGAGGTTTTATTTTTTTAATCTATACTTACTCAATCATTAACTCAGCATGGAATTAATGTGAATTAATTAATTAATGCCTGCACAGCACTGCAGTAAGTATGAAAGATACAATGGTGAATGCGATGTATTTGTCCTTGTCTCAAGGGACAGTCTGGCAGGGAAGAGAAAAAAAAAAAATCTCACTATTATACGAATGTTAAGTGCTAAGTGCTATCTCTATCACCTCAGACTACGTTAGAGTCAAAATAAGTGGTGTTTCTGTGTTTTCAGAAGATCTGTTGTTAAATGAGTGTTCTCTATCCTGTAATTAATAAATGAGCTTTCAAACTTAAGAGCAGGTTTTTAGCTTATTAAAATTACTATTGTGTTGTTGTTTAGTCAATAAATCATATTCGACTCTGCAACACCATGGACTGTAGATGGCCAGGCTCCTCTGTCTGCCAAATTTTCCAGGCAAGAATACTGGAGTGGGCTGCCATCTCCTCCTCCAGGGGAATCTTCCTGACCCCAGAATCAAACCCTCATCTCTTGCGTTTCTGACATTGGCAGCCGGATTCTTTACCACCAGTGTCACCTGTGAAGCCCCAAGGAATTATTGAGATATTTTTAACTCCTGATTTTCTCTTCCAACAGTTTTCAGTTCAGTTCAGTTCAATCGCTCAGGCGTCTCCAACTCTGAGAGCCCATGGACTGCAGCACACCAGGCCTCCCTGTCCATCACCAACTCCTGGAGTTTACTCAGACTCATGTCCATCGAGTCAGTGATGCCATCCAGCCATCTCATCCTCTGTCATACCCTTCTCCTCCTCCCTTCAATCATTCCCAGCATCAAGGATCTTTTCAAAGGAGTCAGTTCTTCGCATCAGGTGGCCAAAGTATTGGAGTTTCAGCTTCAACATTAGTCCTTCCTATGAATATTCAGGACTGATTTCCTTTAGGATTGACTGGTTGGATCTCCTTGCAGTCCAAGGGACTCTCAAGAGTCTTCTCCAACACCACAGTTCAAAAGCATCAATTCTTCAGCACTCAGCTTTCTTTATAGTCCAACTCTCACATCCATACATGACTATTGGAAAAACCATTGCTTTGACTAGATGGACCTTTGTTGGCAAAGTAATGTCTCTGCTTTTCAATATGCTGTCTGGGTTGGTCATAACTTTTCTTTCAAGGAGTAAGTTTCTTTTAATTTCATGGTTGCAGTCACCATCTGCAGTGATTTTGGAGCCAAAAAAAAAATAAAGTCTGTCACTGTTTCCACATCTATTTGCCATAAAGTAATGGGACCAGATTCCATGATCTTAGTTTTCTGAATGTTGAGCCTTACGCCAACTTTTTCACTCTCCTCTTTCACTTTCATCAAGAGGCTCTTTAGTTCTTCTTCACTTTCTGCCATAAGAGTGGTGTCATCTGCATATTTGAGGTGATTGATATTTCTCCCTGCAACCTTGATTCCAGTTTGTGCTTCATCCAGCCCAGCATTTCTCATGATGTACTCTGCATATAAGTTAAATAAGCAGGGTGACAATATACAGCCTTGACATACTCCTTTTCCTATTTGGAACCAGTCTGTTGTTCCATGTCTAGTTCTAACTGTTGCTTCCTGACCTGCATACAGATTTCTCAAGAGGCAGGTCAGGTGGTCTGGTATTGCCAACTCTTTGGTAAGAATTTTCCACAGTTTGTTGTGATCCACACAGTCAAAGGCTTTGGCATAGTCAATAAAGCAGAAGTAGATGTTTTTCTGGAACTCTCTTGCTTTTCTGATAATCCAACAGATGTTGGCAATTTGATCTCTGGTTCCTCTGCCTTTTCTAAATCCAGCTTGAACATCTGGAACTTCATAGTTGATGTACTGTTGAAGCCTGGCTTGAAGAATTTTGAGCATTACTTTACTAGCATGTGAGATGAATGCGATTGTGCAATGGTTTGAGCATTCTTTGGCATTGCCTTTCTTTGGGATTGGAATGAAAACTGACTTTTCCAGTCCTGTGGCCACTGCTGAGTTTTCCAAATTTGCTGGCATATTGAGTGCAGCACTTTCACAGCATCATCTTTTAGCATTTGAAATAGCTTAAGTGGAATTCCATCACCTCCACTAGCTTTGTTGGTAGTGATGCTTCCTAAGGCCCACTTGACTTCACGTTCCAGGATGTCTGGCTCTAGGTGAGTGATCACACCATCATGATTATCTGGGTCATGGAGATCTTTTTGTATAGTTCTTGCATGTATTCTTGCCATCTCATCCTAATATCTTCTGCTTTTGTTAGGTCCATACCATTTCTGTCCTTTATTGTGCCCATCTTTACATGAAATGTTCCCGTGGTATCTCTAATTTTCTTGAAGAGATCTCTAATCTTTCCCATCCTATTGTTTTCCTCTATTTTTTTCACTGATCACTGAGGAAGGCTTTTTTATTTCTCCTTGTTATTCTTTGGAACTCTGCATTCAAATGGGTATATCTTTCCTTTTCTCCTTTGCTTTTCGCTTCTGTTCTTTTCACAGCTATTTGTAAGGTCTCCTCAGACAGCTTTGCATTTCTTTTTCTTGGGGATGTTCTTGATCCCTGTTTCCTATACAATGTCATGAACCTCCATCCATAGTTCATCAGGCACTCTGTCTATCAGATCTAGTCCCTTGAATCTATTTCTCATTTCCACTGTATAATCATAAGGGATTTGATTTAGGTCATACTTGAATGGTCTAGTGGTTTTCCCTACTTTCTTCAATTGAAGTCTGAACTTGGCAATAAGGAGTTCGTGATCTGAGCCACAGTCAGCTCTCAGTCTTGTTTTTGCTGACTCTATAGAGTTTCTCCATCTTTGGCTGCAAAGAATATAATCAATCTGATTTTGGTATGGATCATCTGGTGATGTCCATGTGTAGCGTTTTCTCTTGTGTTGTTGGAATAGGGTGTTTGCTATGACCAGTGCATTCTCTTGGCAAAACTCTATGAGCCTTTGCCCTGCTTCATTCTGTATCCCAAGGCCAAATTTGCCTGTTACTCCAGGTATTTCTTAACTTCCTACTTTGCATTCCAGTCTCCTATAATGAAAAGGACATCTTTTTTGGGTGTTAGTTCTAGAAGGTCTTGTAGGTCTTCATAGAACCATTCAACTTCAGCTTCTTCAGCATTACTGGTTGGGGTATAGACTTGGATTACCATCATATTGAATGGTTTAATCCAACAGTTTAATCCTGCCTTGTTCTTTAAGGTAGCTAGTGAAAATACCTACATTCTAAAAGTATAAAATGAACAGTTAAGTGTGCTTGGAAAAAGGTGAAGGAAAGGTGGAAACATTAAGAAAACCAAGTTTACAGACACACAAGTCACACAACCCTGTTACTTGCAGGAGGCGGCTGAAAATGTGGCTTAAGATTCCTAACAGACAACACAAAAAGGAAATGAGATCAATTATGAGATTTAATATTTCCATAATATAAAAACAGGGCAGTTATTCAAGATAAGCATAGATTACCAGGTATTGAGGAACTCTAACCACCCTACCAGGGAAAATTTTTCTGGGTTCTCACAAAGAATCGGCATCCTCAGTGATACTGGATATGGTTCATGGTTTCTTAACTGACACTTCAGTGTCAATAATAGTGTGATAGCAAAGCACTATTTAGGAAAATTAATTCTAGGAGGGTCCCCCTAGAAAACATGATTTTAGTATGCTAGCCTCTGTGATCTTTTAAGCTATGTGTTGAATCGCATCACTTTCCTGCTTAAAGTACTCCAAGTTTTCTACTCTATCTGGAAAAAATTCTGGACTTCTTACTTGGCCCACGAGGTCCTGTGCGATCTATTCCCAGCTCACCACTCCCACCTCATCACAGTCTCCTCACTCGCCATCTCTAGACTTGGCTGCCTTAGAGTCTTCTTTCTATACATGCTGCTCCTCAGCCTGGAATGTTCTTCAAGGAGTCCTTCCGATTGCTGGCTCCTTCTCAGCTTGCAAGCATCAGCTTAAATGATGTAGTCTCAGATGCACCATCCCATTCACTTTAGCTAAGTGGAAGCAGCACCCCATTTGTTGGCTCTGTGATGGTGGTGGTTGAGTTGCTAAGTCGTGTCCGACTCTTGCAATCCCACAGACTGTAGCTCACCAATCTCCTCTTTCCATGCAACTCTCTAGGCAAGAATACTGGAGCAGGTTGCCAGTTCCTTTTCCAGGGGATCTTCCCACCCCAGGAATCAAACCCGGGTTTTGCAGGCAGATTCTTTACCAACTGAGCTACAAGGAAAGCACTAGGACTTTCTAAATTTGTATTCACTGAGTTATTTGCCCGTTCACCTATCATTACTTCTTCTCGATAGATTGCTGTGTCTGGACCATGTTTATTTCACACGCATTCTATGTACCCCACCGCAAGGCCTGGCACATAGGAGAAAATCAGTAGCAATTGGCTGAATAAATGATTGAGTAAGAAACTGAATAAATGATTATCTAAATTTTGCCAAAGATAAAATTTAGAATGTCTAGAGGAGTGAATGTATATTTTTAGGCAATCATTTTAAATATTGTTGTTGCTACAACAACTTGGATTGGATAAGAATTGGACAGCAGATAATTCAAGATTTTTTTTTCCCCTCCAAAAGAACCTGAAATACTCATATTTTGCTTTGTTAGTTAGGGGAAGGAGAAGGCAATGGCAACCCACTCCAGTACTCTTGCCTGGAAAATCCCATGGATGGAGGAGCCTGGTAGGCTGCAGTCCATGGGGTCGCTAACAGTCGGACACGACTGAGCGACTTCACTTTCACTTTTCACTTTCATGCCTGGAGAAGGAAATGGCAACCCACTCCAGTGTTCTTGCCTGGAGAATCCCAGGGACGGGGGAGCCAGATGGGCTGCTGTCTATGGGGTTGCACAGAGTCGGACACGACTGAAGCGACTTAGCAGCAGCAGTTAGGGGCAAAAGTATATGCTTTGAGCACCAAAGAGAGGACAATTTAAGGCCCCTTGTGAAAACCAGGGAGCTTGGAGGAAGTGAGAAACCGTTTCTTCACAGAGAGAGGCTGAAGGGCATTAAAAAAAAAATGTATCTTCATTAGCTTTGAATCAACCTCAAATTTTGTAAACATGCCTCCTGTGCCTTCAGTAAAAAAGTTTAACACCATTGGCCCAAGTGTTCTTCAGGGACCCATTCTGCATCTGGGTTATCAACCACCTCTATTTCTTCATGCTCATAAACATCTTTTAATAATTCTTTAAAAAATTATTGTGGAGATTTTAATTAATTTGCTGTCTGATATTTCTAGAACCTATATATTTTTGCCTTAATTGAAACTAATGTAATTGCTAATTTGGGGTATTTTTCTTTTCTTTTTTAAAAAATTGCTTATATTCTAAAATGGATCATTCAGTCCCTTAGTGGAATTTATCTGTTATTACAGACCTATCCTCATTTGTATCAGATTTAATTTTCTAATCTCCTTTTCTTATCTCAAACAAGAGTGGATATATTTCCTTTATCTTGACTCAAATTAGCATCTGAATATGAAAGGGAAGCTTGCTCATTAAAGAAATCCTGTGATGAATCCTTTGGTAAATTTTGTATTAATCTTCCACAGTATCTCTTTTTTAAATGTCTGAGCCTGCCCACAGAGAGGCCCATCATTATTAAGATGGTATGCTGGAACCAGAAAGCTCGTGACTGAGATTCCTGAAATGTCACCCTACTACCTCACCACCAATAAGAAGAATGTCCATGAGCTGATCATGCACCCTGCAACCCTCATGCCTAATGTTGTCTTTAAAAACTGTTTCCAGAAATCTGAACACAAAGGAGTCTAGGTCTTTTGAGCATGAGCTGTCCGGGATCCAGTCCCCATTTTTATATACAATTGCTTCCCATCTGGCATCAGGCAACAGTTGGATACTAAAGTTCGGAAATAACTATGGCCCACAAACTTAGGGCCATTTGAAAAGACCCTGATGGTGGGAAGGAGTGAAGGTTGGAGGAGAAGGGGACGACAGAGGATGAGATGGTTGGATGGCATTACTGACTCAATGGACATGAGTTTGAGTAAGCTCCAGGAGTTGGTGATGGACAGGGAAGCCTGGTGTGCTACAGTCCATGGGGTTGCAGAGAGTCTGAGTGACTGAACTGAACAAACTGAGGAGGAGTAAGAGTGTGAGATTAATAATGCAATTGCACTGCTTATATATTTAAACCACATATGACTTCTTGGATAAATTCAGCTCAGTACACTAAGAATACGATAGAATGTTTTCCCTCTTTATTCCTAAAGTAAGACCTTTAATCTGTACTTTAAAGAATGGAAAGTGGTGCCAGGAAGAGCAATGACATTAGAACACATCCCATAAAGAGAGAAGCACTAAGAATTTGAGAAGGTAGCAACATAGCTCTCTCAGTCAGTCAGTTCAGTTGCTTAGTCGTGTCTGACTCTTTGTGACCCCATGGACTGCAGCACGCCAGGCCTCCCTGTCCCTCACCAACTCCCAGAGTTTACTCAAACTCATATCCATTGAGTCGGTGATGCCAACCAACCATTTTATCCTCTGTTGTCCCCTTCTCCTCCTGCCTTCAATCCTTCCCAGCATCAGGGTCTTTTCAAATGAGTCAGCTCTTTGTATCAGGTGGCCAAAGAATTGGAGTTTCAGCTTCAACATTAGTCCTTCCTATGAATATTCAGGACTGATTATCTTTAGGATGGACTGATTGGATCTCCTTGCAGTCCAAGGGACTCTCAAGTCCAACATCACAGTTCAAAAGCATCAATTCTTCAGTGCTCAGCTTTCTTTATAGTCCAACTCTCACATCCATACATTACCCCTGGAAAAACCATAGCCTTGACTAGACAGACCTTTGCTGGCAAAGTAATGTCTCTGCTTTTTAATAAGCTGTCTAAGTTGGTCATAACTTTCCTTCCAAGAAGTAAGGGTCTTTTAATTTCATGGCTGCAGTCACCATGTGCAGTGACAGCTCTCTAGAGCCCTAGATATTGGTATCAGTGGAACTTGGAGGTGATTGGGAAGACAAATTTCAGGACTTAGCACTGGGCAACAAGAGGAGGGTCCTCTTTCAGGTTTGAAAGAATGATTTAACGAAATGTGCTTCTATGTAATAGTATAATTTAAATATGATTTTTTTCTGCTGATGTTTTATTTGTCATAGAAACAAAGCCACTAATTAATTCATGTTACAGTTTCTTTAACTTTTTCTTAGTAAAATAGTTCTGATGTATATTTCATGCCAGGCACCAAATGTCCAAAGATAAATAGACACTGTCCCTCTTCTCAACAGTTTGATTTATCACAGGAAAAGTTGAGGGTAGTTACAGTTACAGGGCTGTGTTACAGGTGCTAGGAAAGAGGTGTGCAGAAGGTGGAAAGCAAGTAGGGTCAGCTGAATCTGAACAAGAGTAGACTCACACACACAGCAGAAAAAACTGTGCTAAGGCTGGCAAGATGCAGAGCTGGGTAAGAATAGGGGAAGATGATATTGGGGGGAAATACCCACAAAGAGAATAAAAAACACAGAACTATTTTCCTTTGCTAAACCTTCTTCTTCAATTATTGAGAGATTAATATGCCTTTTTTTTTTTTTTTTGGCTGCTCCAAATGACATGTTGGATCTTAGTTCCCCAACCAGGGATCAGACCCATGATCCCTGTATTGGAAGGGTGGAGTCTTAACCACTGGACCATCAGGGAAGTCCCTATTGAGAGATTAGTATTTCAAGTTGTTGTATCATAGAGAACTTTCTGATTCTAAGACTCAAGTTGGAAGGACACACCTTTCCACCAGCACTCCTCCTGACTCGTGTCCCCTGGTCTCCACCAAAGCACTAATGTTGGGGGGATATCTCTCTGCTGTGGCTATTTCCTGGAGGTAATAGTCCTTTTAGCACAAGGACTATGATGGATGATGGTAAGAACAAAGAGGCAAACTGAATTCAGGGGTTACAGTCTTGGGCCGAAGTTAGAGGGCTCTGCAGGGAAGGCAGTGACAGCAAGAAGTCCTGAAACTCCCCCTCAGGTGGTCCTCTGGCTTGGGGAAACAAGCTATCCTTTGTCTGATCATCTTTCAAAATTGGTACAATTCTACTTTTAAAGGCAAAACAGTTTTCTAAAACTGCATCAGTAGTAGCTTCCCTTGAAGGTTCCTTACGCTGATGTTCCTTTGAAATAAGGGAATAAAAGGGCATTGCTTGGCTTTTACGCCTGTTCTGTACGGCCTTCCTGGGGGTGTGGTGGGGTGGTTCTTTACTGTTAGAGAGTGTGTGTGTGTGTGTGAATATATAGAGGTTGTCCTGAGATTTCTCATGTTATTTCTCCAGAGCCTGATGTTTATCAAAGCACACGGTGGCCTCTGGCCAACCTCCAAGAGCACATCATTATCACACTGTGTCTTATGACACGGACCTGTTTAAACAGACCGGGTACAACAGACAGCTGGGTGTGGTTACCTTCTCCGCATGCTGCTCCACCAAGATGACTCAACTCTAATCAATCACAGGAAAATACTTACTAAGCACCAGAAATGTGTCTGCTGCACAGAAGGACAGAACATACCAAAAGCTACTCTCAATCTTTGATGAACTTAAAATATCCTCTTTTTGTTCTCTGATGTTGGGGTTTTCAAAAGCTGTCCTTGGCCTTGGCTTATTTCTCTACACAAATTACCTTAGAAAATCTAGTCCCACAGCATTTTGGTAATCAATCAAGTGTTCTGCTATAAATCAAAAATGCAGAGCACAAAATAGTGTGGTGTATGCTATATTAAAATTTTAAAAAGATTTAATGCATAGTAAAAAAAAAAGATTAGAAGAAAGCACACCAAAAATGTATTTATGACCATTTTTAGAATAGTGGAATTATGGGTCATGTCTTTTAAATTTCCATTTTCTATATAGTCTATCATATGACTAATTATATTGCTTTTATAAAGAGGGGATCAAGTCTAACCAACGATTAGGAGAAGGAGCCTCAGACTGAGCTTATTTCCAGCTGCCTCTGTATCTCACAGATGGAAGGCAGAGACAAGAAAAATCTGCACGGAAAAGATACTAACATGACTTGAACTTCCTTAGTGCCTCACATGATATCAGGCAAGACCCCAGTGTTCAAAATAAGAGACAAAGAGAGAGAGGAAAAAAAAAGTCTATTGATTTCCTTTTCAAAAATGCCTCTCATGTCCATTCCTTCTTGCATTATTGCCCCCACCATGTAAGGACCAGTCCTCTTGCCAAGATGATTCTGACAGTTCAACTTGTGTCCCTGTCTTCCCCTGTCTCCTGAATACCATCTTGCCTGAACACCATGGAACGTTTAGCCTCTCAGGATTCCACTTCCATTGTATTTTTCTCCTGTTACAGAGCACTAAATAACATCCCAGCTCTACCACTTACTGTTTTAGTCTCTGAAAGCCTTCCTTTCCTCATCTACATGGGTTTATATGGATACATATTACTTATCTTATACACACATAAGGGGGCCAAGTACTGTATGTGATTATCAGTTATCTCAACCAAATACACTAGCTGAAAAGGATTTGGTATCATACTTTCTGAATGTTGTCTTTTGGGAAAGATTCAGTGGGAGTGCTAAGAACTACCAACTACACAGACCCAGTCTCTTGGTATGGAAAACTATCTTTTCAGCTATTTTAAAACTTGAGAGAAATAACATAAAATAGTTTTACAATCATTTACCAAGAGCTAATATTTACTTCAGCTTTAGAGATTCACATAAGCATACTAAAATTCTCACCACCCCCCAAAAAACAAGCAAAGTCCATTTAAATAATATAGTGGTGACATTGGGAAGCAATCGGATAAAGTGATCCATTCACTTTTAACCCAAATACTTCCTGAAAACTTACTCAAGTGCTATTTTTACTAGAGTACTTAAAATTCTGATTTAGAAAGAAACTATTAAAAACATTATCCTCTTCTGAGAATGGAGGAAGAGAAAAGTGATTTTACAGTTACAAAAGCAAAACAAAATAAAACTGGCCTATAATTTCTCAAATCTGAATTCAGAAGTTCCCTTGGGGGTCTGAGGTCAGGGCTCGGAAGTCATTCTGTGGTTCTCTTGAATTTTACACCAAGGCAACCCTTCCATACTGTACTTTTATCATCCTGCTCTAAGAAATTAGGTGAATGGACCCAAGCATTTGGAATGAATTTTATTCAACAATTATTTTTTGAACTCCTACTCTGTGCCAGACAATGTTCTCAGTGCTGGGAATGCATCAACAATTAAGATAGACAATGATCTAGTCCTAATGAAGCCTGTGTTGTAACCAATGAATATAATAGCATGGATATATTTACTTACGTGAGTCATCAAAACTGCGGTTGTTTGCAAAATTTTGTGCATATTTTCACTTTTCACCTTTTTAGAGCATAGGTCTTTGGATTTCATCAGATTTTCAAAAGATGCTGTAACTATCAAAATATTTTTTAAGTGACTTTAAAGTATAGTTCTAGAACCCTGAGAACTGCAGCTTTGGAGTCAAATCAGCTTGTACTCAAAGTCAGGCTCTGCTATTTATTTAATATATGAAAGTGTTAGTTAGTTGTGTCCGACTCTTTGCAACCCATAGACTATAGCCCACTAGCCTTCTCTGTCCATTCTCCAGGCAAGAATTCTGGAGTGGGTTGCCATTCCCTTTTCTAGGGGATCTTCTTGACCCAGGTCTCCCACTTTAGCAGGCAAATTCTTTACCGTCTGAGTCACTAGGGAAGCCCTTTTTAATATATGGGCTTGGACAAATAAAAATTAGCTCACTTTTCTGCATCTCAGTTTTCACATCTGTAAAACTGACGTTAGGCCTCATAAGGCTCCTGTGAGAGTTAAAATAGATTACGGCCATGAAGCGCTTGGCACACTGTGAGGTTAACACCCTCCTCCTGTGCTCCCATCTCACAGGTTTTGATCCAAAATATGAGTGAGAAATCTGAAGCAAGTGCAAAGTACAAAGACAGGATGGATTGCCTTTGACAGCTAGGAGGTTCTCATCCTTAGAATATCTCAATTTCAGTGTTATCAGACATAGTGGAAACATCATAGGTTAGCAAGGAAGGTCCTAACTAAGAATTTATGATTCTGTGAAATCACCAACATTATATGTACCAAACAGATAAGATGCCTAGGCTTTTCTTTGGAGAGGATTTTATGAGCTAGTATATACAGCCAAATTTTTATTCCATGAGTGAAATACATGCTTATTACAAGCTACATGATAATGTTTGGTATAATTCTCTTCTTATAATCCAGAGAGACAATACTCATGATTAGAATTAAATTATCTTTGATTTGTTTAGAATTTGATAACTTTTAAAGATTTTAAATTATAAACTTAGGCTCTTTGTTTCACTTGATGATGGCAACAACCCTTTAAAACAATCCTTTGAAAGGACCTGCCAGGCGTGGCTTGGTTTTTCCCCCAGCTGCTCTTGCAGCCTCATCAGTCACATCCTCCTTCTTGCTCTGTGTTCCTGGGACAGTGACTTTCTTTCCAAGGTTTTTGAATGTGCAGTTCTCTCTTCTTGGACTATAACACCAACTATTCTAGAGTGACATGAGCAACTACCGCTCAGCACACATGCCCGCAAGGATACCTTTCCTGTCGCCCTCTGGACCACCCTGTACTTCTCTGTTGTAGCTTCTGTCATAGCTACATTAGCGCCATTGTGATTTTTTTTTTGGGGGGGGAGATTATTTGATTAATATCTGTCTATACCCCTAGTCTGTACATTCTATGAAGGCAAGGACCATGTGTATTTCTGCTCATTATTGTATCACAGCACTTAGCCCAGTGCCTGGCACATTTTGGTGGAATAGAATGCCGGATGAAAGGCATATGCACAGATGGTATTTTCACCCTGCATGTGAGAAAAAGAAAGTGATTTGCATAAGGAGATCTGACTACTTGGTGAGGACAAAGCATGCGGGCTGGGGGACCTAATGATTAACTGCTACTTTATCCCTCCTCCCCAACATCATACCTTTTCTTCTGCATTGAACTCTAACTAAAGATGTCTAATATACCTTTTATGTTAGTATGTTAAGTCTAGGTTTAAAGTCAGGAGTAACCTTGGAAAATCCAAAGCTGTTGATACATGCCAAACATCACTCCCAGTCAAGTTCTTCTGCAGGGAATTTCCACCTTGAGTTTCTTTTTTCTTAGAAAACCTGGACTCACCCATTTATTTTAAAATCATTCTCAGAATTGCAGCTCTTCTTTCATTCTTGTGTCTACAAGCAGAACACATCCTCAGGAAAACTTCTCACATAGTAAATGGAGGTAGAATTAGCAGAGGAAAGACTGATGCAAGCAACAGTGCAACATTAAGTCAAAGGAAAGTCATTGTACTGCCCTGTGATGGTTAAGGTCAGAGAAAAGATGGCACAAATGCACACCTCCGAGGAGGAAGATGATGACAACACCAGCCACACTACCTAACTGTGATGACATTCCATGTATCTGGCGCTGTACTAAGAGGCTCTCTAAAGGAAGAGCTGACTCTAATGTTAAGTGTAAACAAACACAGAATTTAAGGTCATTCACCTTCATACCTAGCTGATTTGAGAACTCACGTTTTTTAACATTATGTGCCAGCCACCCTAAGTGTTTTACAAACTGTATCGCCTCTAATTCTCAAAAAACCCTACGAGGTAGTTAGTATTTTTTCCTGTTTTAACAGATGAAGAAACTAACTACCCAACTATCTTGCTGATTCCTAACTCTTCTAGATCGAAGAGTTTAACATACTTAGAATTTCTAAGTTTCACATACTTAGTTGCCAGAGTTATCTTTTAAAGTATTTGTTGTTGTTAGTTGTTAAATCATGTCTGACTCTTTGCAGCTCCATGGACAGTAGTAACCCACCAGGCTTCTGTGACCATGGGATTCTCCAGGCAAGAATACTGGAGTGGGTTGTCGTTCCCTTCTCCAGGGTATCTTCCTGACCCTGGGATCTAACCTATGTCTCCTGCATTGGCAGGGGGATTCCTCACTGCTGAGCCACCAGGAAAGCCACTCTATAGTTCTGATATATTATTCCTTCCACAGTACAGTTCTGACATACTATTTATAAACATCAAGAGGTCCCCTGTTGATAAAAGGATGAAATTGAAATTCTTCAGTCTGGTTTTAAAGGCTTGTCATGGTGGACTCCCTTCTTATTGCCTGAAAAAGGTCTTAAAATTTTTCATGTTTGGAAGGAAAGCGATTCTACCTCTGTCCCGGCTGTCTGTGATGCACCTCTCTTTGTTCCCACTCATTTGTCAAGACTTGACTCAAAGGCTGCCTTCTTTGGGAAGACTTTCTAGGCCATTCTTACACACAGTTTCCTCTCACTTCTGCATTACCACAAACTTATTTCTAAAATAGCCAGTGGGCACTTCACTTGGAGATGCTTTGCATTATCTAATTACTCTTATATTAAAAAATTCTTAAAGACCATAATATGCCATGAACATCTTTGAACATTCCTCTTTCCAGTCTTATGTATGCCTCCCTCAGAGAGGCAGTGTGATGAGGCAGAAAGAGCAAACGTGGGACCTAGGAAGATTTAGGTTCAAATCTTGGCTACTCTTACTGGTTAGGTGGGCTTCCCTGGTGGCTCAGTGGTAGAGAATTTGCCTGCCAATGTAGGGGATGTGGGTTTGATCCCTGGTCCAGAAGATTCCCTGGAGAAGGAAATGGCAACCCAATTCAGTGTTCTTGCCTGTGAAATCTCATGGATAGAGGAGCCTGGTGGGCTACAGTTCATGGGGTCGCAAAGAGTCAGACACACCTCAGCAACTAAACAACAACAACTGGCTAGGTGGCCCTAGACTTCACTTATATCTCTCTTAACCTCAGTATCCTCACCTGCAAATTAAAGCATAATGATGTATATCCTGGGTCAGGAAGATCCCCTGGAGAAGGGATAGGCTACCCACTCCAGTATTCTTGGGCTTCCCTGGTGGCTCAGCTGGCAAGGAATCCACCAGCAATGCAGGAGACCTGGGTTCAATCCCTGGGTTGGGAAGATCCTCTGGAGAAGGGAAAAGCTACCAACTCCAGTATTCTGGTCTGGAGAGTTCCAAGTGGGTTGCAAAGAGTCGGACATGACTGACCGACTTTCATTTTCAACCTATGCCACTATAGGTAGTAGAGCTCAAGAAATTATTACTAGAATTTATGATTGATGGACAATACAATAACTGTTGGCCAGATTCCTAAAGGAGCCTAAATTCACACAAGGCTTATTACATTAAGCACTGGTATTTATAATAAGTACTACGACTATCTGGCACTTATCAGGGAGAAAAGAAGGAAAAAGAGTCTACCATACGCCAAAGACATCCAGGGAAAATTACTCATATGAGTCGAAGTGGTAAAGTAATGCAAAGCACAGGCACATGCAGTAAGAGGACTTCCAGAAGCTTTCTGTGGTTGAACCATCATTCCAGGTTATGTCTGATAACAAGTTTTCATACTGAAAACCTTACCTAGGATCCTAGGGCAGCAGGAAGCCTCAACAGATTTCTAATTCTTTGATACTCAGAGTGGTATCAAAAACTAGCAATGTGGTTATCACCTGGGAGTTCACTGGAAATGCAGAATCCCAGGCCCTGGCCTAGAGATACTAAATCAGAACCTGCATTTTAAAAAAATTTGCAGGTGGTCCATGACTCACTAAAGCTTGAGAGGCATGGTTCTTTCTCATATAAGCCCCTCTTTTCATCAATAAGGAAGATGAGTTTGTGGACTTCCCCAGGTTGTGAAACCTCCTAACTACAGACAGGCACTGGACGAGGGCCCTTGATTTTGAGGGTTTTGATCTTTCTGTGGAGACTCAGGTGTTTTACAAGGTTAGGTGAATATTTTAGGCAACGTATTTTTAATATGAGATCACAAAAAGGAAAATTATTTTTCCCAAATATCTTATTGATTTAAATGGCCTTTAGTTCTAAAAAGGAGCTAAATTCTTCTGTTGGTACTAAAATAGTTTAAAGCCTTAAAGGAATGTGTTTTAGTACTTAACATTAATTCTATGATTAAATTCTAAAACTCCTTACTTTTAAATCTTAAAAAAAACATTTATCAGCATTCCATGTGTTTTTAAGAAAATCACCTTAAAAATAACTTGTTTTCCCTGCAGACATAAAGATAAGAATGCTGTATAATTTTTAAACTCCACGTCTCTGAATCAAGGTATTCTATAACTTTGAAGTAAGAGTTAAAATAAAAAAAAGTCAGTGCTCTCCTGAACATCTACACCTGTTGAAATTCTACCTGTCTCTTCAAGATCTACCCAAAATATTATTATTAAAATTTATAAATTTTATTTATAAAGCCATTGTGCACCCACAACAAAACATGATCTTGACCACAAGTGAGCCCCTAAAACATTTTGTCCTGTTTCTCTTTGGCTCCATGTTTTCTATCATAGCTATTCATTTTTTCAAATTTCCTCTATAAAAACTTAAAATGAAACATTTAAAACTTCATCAATTCAGCAAATATTTATGATAATCTACTATGTATATGAGTCTGAGAATACAGTGATGAACAAGATTGAAATAGTTAATATCCTGCCTTCAATAAGTTTCTATTGCAGTTACATATTAAGAATGCTGACCTCAATTAGTTGACAAAATAAAGCCCAGGAGAGCTTCAAGTATTTCATCAATACACTGAAGTTGTTAGTCTCAAGCTTTCGATGTCAGATTGACCATAAGCACCATGTAGGTTTATTATCCATTTCTTCACCAAACATTTTATCAGTACCTACTGTACCCCAGTCACTAAGCCTCAAAGAAGAGAGAGATGATGATTCAGGGTGAGTTAAAGAGAAGCGTTACACATAAGCCTGAGGATAAAGTTAGGGATAGGTGGAGTCTTACATCTTTCACTTTCTGTGTCCTCTACAGTGATTAGCAGAACACCTTACACCAAGTAAACACACAATTTCTGTATCAAGAACATAAAGTTTACCTTGTGGTGTAGACAGCAAATCAGAAGTGAATGTCCTCATTGGTAAAACGTATCCACGTTGAATAAAATTTTACTAGTGGGAATACTCATTAACTCAACTATTTGCTTATAGTGAGTACCTATTATGTGCCATGCACTATATGCTAAGCACTGCATGTAAAGGAAGAAGATGCAGATCTCCCCAACATGAGGGAGAAAATAAGTAACTAATGAAGGTTCTTTCTAGTATTAAATATATTAAAGCACAGGATTCTACGGAAATACTCCTGTAGACTTTGTCATCCATGAGCACTCTGGGGAGGGCTTCAGATCCAGTTTAAAGGTTGGTATATATTCTTCCTATATTTATTTTAGTGGTAGATGTGCATCTGCTAAAGCCTGGGATAGACATTACAGCTTCATGTTTTATATTCATTTATCTGTGCTTGTGCCATGCCTACTACCTTTCCCTTTGGGAAGCACACAGAAAAATGTAAACCTCCTTGATCACAAGCTACCACCAATTATTCATTATAATCAAATATTTAAAACAACTGGTGAAAGAGCAATTGTGGTGCTTCTTTCTTAGGCAGTTTTATCAAAGGGATCGTTCTTTGCAGAAGTTACTGGGCAGACTTCCCTTGTTTCATTCCGACATTGGGTTTCTTGGCCTTCAACACAAAGGGACTATATTTGGAGGGACAACAGTCCTGCTCCAGAGAGCTTTATAGTAGCAACTGATTCAAGAGATCTGGCAAAACCCACTCTATTGATAGTCTCTGGGGGAAGAACAATGAAATCACAGCCATCTCCTCCTACGCAGACTGTCACTGTGTCTCTAGAATTAGTTCATTTCCCAATTAGCTGTTGTTTATTTCTTCCTTTAATTATTCTAACTAAAATATTCCTGAAAATGTAAGTGAAACACAAACAGTGCATGGAGAAAATAGAGCAGGAGTCAGCATGCTTGGAATGAATGCAAGAACATAGCTTATAGTACATTAAAAAAGGTGTCAGAAAAGCATCTATCAATTTGCACATCTGTATTTCTTGGAAGAATTAAACTTGAATCCTATCAATCATCTTTTTTTTTTTCAATTTTTTAATCAAATATCTTGGCAAAACATGATTTGTCTTGTAGGATTACCAGCTTCCTCCCACATGGCGCCTGATGGTTGTCCTCAGTCTATGTGTTGTGAGCCTCCTTCCGGCTCTGAGATCAGCAAGACCACCAAGGTTCTAACATTGGTCACTTTGCCAAGCTTTCACAAAGTACATAATTCTGTGATTCTCTAACAAGCACAACTTCCTGCAGAGTAAATACTGATCTCAAACAGCAATTTAAACTTAATGGGAACCACTGGTTGTGTACAGGGCTTCCCTGGTGGCTCAGACAGTAAAGAATCTGCCTGTAGCGCAAGAGACCCAGGTTTGATTCCTGGGTCAGGAAGATCCCCTGGAGGATGACATGGCAACACACTCCAGTACTTTTGCCTGAAGAATTCCAGAGACAGGGGAGCCTCGCAGGCTACAGTCCACAGGGTCACAAAGAGTTAGACGTGACTGATTGACTAACATACATGCTGGGTGTGTATTAGATTCAGTCAGTTCAGTTCAGTCGCTCTGTCGTGTCTGACCCTTTGTGACCCCATGGACTGCAGCACGCCAGGTCTCCCTGCCCATCACCAACTCCCGGAGCTTACTCAAACTCATGTCCATTGAGTCAGTGATGCCATCCAACCATCTCATCCTCTGTCATACCCTTCTCCTCCTGCCTTCAATCTTTCCCAGCATCAGGTTCTTTTCAAATGAGTCAGCTCTTCACATCAGGCAGCCAAAGGATTGCGGTTTCAGCTTCAGCATCAGTCCTTCCAATGAATATTCAGGACTGATTTCCTTTAGGATGGACTGGTTGGATCTCCTTGTAGTCCAAGGGACTCTCAAAGAGTCTTCTCCAACACCACAGTTCAAAGCATCAATTCTTCAGCGCTCAGCTTTCTTTATAGTCCAACTCTCACATCCATACATGACTAGTGGAAAAACCATAGCTTTGACTTGACAGAGCTTTGTTGGCAAAGTAATGTCTCTGCTTTTTAATATGCTGTCTAGGTTGGTCATAACTTTTCTTCCAAGGAACAAATGTCTTTTAATTTCATGACTGCAATCACCATCTTCAGTGATTTTGGAGCCAAAAAAAAAATAAAGTCTGTTACTGTTTCCACTGATTCCCCACCTATTTGCCATGAAGTGATGGGACTAGATGCCATGATCTTAGTTTTCTGAATGTTGAGCTTTACGCCAACTTTTTCACTCTCCTCTTTCACTTTCATCAAGAGGCTCTTTAGTTCTTCTTCACTTTCTGCCATAAGGGTGGTGTCATCTGCATATCTGAGATTACTGATACTTCTCCCAGCAATCTTGATTCCACTTTGTGCTTCCTCCAGCCCAGCGTTTCTCATGATGTACTCTGCATATAAGTTAAATAAGCAGGGTGACAATATACAGCCTTGACGTACTCCTTTTCCTATTTGGAACCAGTCTGTTGTTCCATGTCTAGTTCTAACTGTTGCTTCCTGAACTGCATACAGATTTCTCAAGAGGCAAGTCAGGTGGTCTGGTATTCCCATCTCTTTAAGAATTTTCCAGAGTTTGTTGTGGTCAACACAGTCAAAGGCTTTGGCATAGTCAATAAAGCAGAAGTAGAATTCAATAAGTTTTCTTAATATAAAAGTTCTATTTGGGCAGTTCTGATCTAAAAGAGCCTACATTACTGTGAGTTCAGGCCTGGCCTGAACTCCATGACTGGCCTCCTCCATGACTCTTGGAATGATACACTTATCCTTCTTTCTTTGAACACTTCATGAGTCTGAAGTGAGATTAGGGAGTTGTGGATTCAGGTGATGGATCAGGGGATCAGGGCCCTAGAAGAAGCTGCATAGCTGAAGGAGGGAAGTTAGAGTCTTCACAACAGAGGCAATAGTGAGAACTGGAGTTGTGGGTCAGCTGTCATAAGGAGACATCTGACCAGAGGAAGGCAGAAGAGAAGCTGGTGCATGTCTACATTTACAAAGCACAGGCAGACACAGTGAGGCAGACAGTGGGCACAGAGGGAGGAGATCTGGAGGGAACAGTCATGGTCAACTGTTGTTTCATTCGAAAACACCAAACGATGACACTAAAAAGCACGGGCAGGCAGCTGTAATGAACTGAAATAATCATCTTAGGCTTAGGACCTTTGTCAGAGTTTCCTTTAACTTTCAGAACATTGCTTTAAATTTCAGAACATTTTATCAGAGTTTCTTTTAAATATGCAAGTTTTCATTGTGTGCAGTAATAGCAGAAAAGACAGCCATATGGAGGTAACAATATTCTCAACTGGGAATGGATGAGACAGGAAGATACTTTTTTGAGTAAAAGGTTTCCCTCTCAGGAGAGGACTGAGGATGGGGACAGTTTATATTCTTAAGCCCTGACCAAGGTAATCTTAATTTTTTTTTTAATTTTGGTAATCTTAATTTTTATATTTTTATTCTATGCATCATCACATTTCTAGTAACTGGCAAGTATTATAAATTATCTACCTTGGGTTCATTTCTTAGAACCTTCATGTGGGGTGCGCTGATATTATGCTGTACTGCAGAGAAGGAAGGGGATGTGTGTGGAGAAATAATACAGACTTGTTAAGACCTTTGACTTCCCAGTCTGTGGACAATCAGGAATACAGAACACACAGAGAACACCATCTCTGCTTGTTTCAGCTGCAAGTCGAGAGGGCAGCAGGCAGCTGTCACTCACTTAGTTCTTGGGGGAGCATGTTGCTGGCTGCTGGTGGTTCTTCTGGGTATAAATCAGTTAAAGAGAAGATTTTATGAAAGGAAATCATTATGGGATTGCAAAAGGGAAATACAATTTAAAAAAATACCTTCCTAGTATTACAATCGAATGCTTTGCACCCTCCAGCTTTCCTCTCTGTAAGTGAAAGTTATACATCTCTAAGCTGTAATTCAGTACATCTGTACAGACTGATAAATAACAGTAATTACATCATCGCAGGCACCCTAGGAGGGCAGGTTAGTAAAATACTGCCAGTTCTTTCGTGATACTAAACTCATATTGCTGGTTCTTTTTCTTTCATATTTATAAAGAACAGTAAACCAAATGAATATGAGCATTCATAAAGTGTTGTTAATATTCTGAATTTTTCAAAAATAGAATATTTCCTTATTTCATCTTGAATAAAATTAAATATATTAGATATAATCTTTCAGCTTCTATTCATTGTGTATAATACTTTTAGAGAAAGTAGGATATAGTAGAAAGCAAATGGAACTTAACAAAGATTGGGGCTCAAATCCCAAGTAAGTGACTTCATCAGCTGGGCTCTTGAGAAACCTACTTAACCTCTCTGAGCTTTTGTTTCCTTATTTGTAAAACAGAGATATGAAGTATCTACCTCAAAGCAAGATTTTGAATATTAATTCAGAGAAGGGGCTTTGCTAACTGTAAATATTAATTGTAATATTACTAACATGTTTCATCACTTGTAGCCTAAAGTTACTCATTTTTTCATTCATTTAGTTTAAAAAAGTAGACTCATTTTAGGCTCTGGCATACAAACATAAAGTGGGCTCAGAAACAGTAGGCAGTCATGGCGGGAGATGAGGCCAAAGGTGGCACCAAGTCGTGGTCTCAACATAGGTGAAAAATAACAGGTAAGAAACATTGATAATAATATGCTTTTCTTTCATGTGGATTATCTTATGAAGTTCTATGTAAAAGAAGATGGTGTGTTTTTTTTTTAACAGTCACTAAAAAACACTTTACTATGAGAAAAAAATAAAAATGCTATGGGATTTGTCCACTATTGAATATGCAGTTACCATCAAAACAAATGATTGATGGTTTTCTTTAGAAAGTTGTGCTTGAAGCATTGCATGAAATATCCATGTTTTGCTTTACAAAATATACATAAAAGCTACAATAACATCTAATTGATAAAACATTCTTACTGCTTATCTTACAGTTTCCTTTGCTTTGACTTAAAATCTGAGGTTCCATAATTTAAGTCCATGCATTTATTAAACAGAAACAACTCATTTTGCCTCAAGAAGAAAATGCTCTATTCCTTTTTCCTTTTTTCTTTTTCTCTGAGTGGCAATCATAGGTTCTAGATGCCACCTAGCTGGAGAAGATAGTCCTTCAAGTTGGAATTCCCTTATCGAGGGCATTTTCCCCTAAATTCCTATCTGGAGAAACTGCATCCTGTCTTTCCTAATTCTTCTTTGGTTTTTGATCCTTCCCTTCCCTTCACCCCACCCTATCCTCTCATTTTCTATGACTCTACATGTCAGCATCTGTGCTTGACTCATGGTACAGGTAAAGGTAAAGAGATGGCGTCACTGAACAAGAAGAAAATGAGAACCCTGTCCATTTCAGTGTTCTGGGCATGCATGTGTGTTACACTTTTTCTATGTAGACTTGTCCCTTCCAAATAAGTCAGTTTCGATAGCAATGACAATTTATTGGAGTAGACATGTGGCAACATGACTTTCCTCTACAAATCAAAACAAACCAAAGCTTGGCTTGATGAGTACATGAATGACTGTTACTGGATTCAGAGACTTAGTAGGTAAGAAACATTGTTTACACTATGCTTTCTGGATTTTATTTTGGAACGCCTCATTCAGATCAATGTGACAACAAAATCTGTATAATAAACAACCAAAATTCCATGAATAGTGACCTGTTGAGCCAGATTTATTAGAATTCCATGAGAAGTCTTTTTTTTTAGATAATGACATTCTCCATTCTCCCTTAGCCAACTGAGGTGGGTTCCAAAATATTTAGATCCCAGTTGGTAGAGCTGAAGTTTTCAACCCAATAATTTCTTTTTAATCACTTAGTAAGGCAATTATCTTTGTTGCTGAATATTTTCAAAGTACTGTAGGTTATCCAGAAACATGAACAAGTAAGAGCTGTATAGTTCAGTTCAGCTCAGTTCAGTAGCTCAGTCGTGTCCGACTCTTTGAGACCCCATGAATCGCAGCACGCCAGGCCTCCCTGTCCATCACCAACTCCCGGAGTTTACTCAAACTCATGTCCATCGAGTTGGTGATGCCATCCAGCCATCTCATCCTCTGTTGTCCCCTTCTCCTCCTGCCCCCAATCCCTCCCAGCATCAGAGTCTTTTCCAATGAGTCAACTCTTCACAAGAGCTGTATAAGCACCTAGTAAAAATAAGTATAATTTTTAAAATTGTTAGGAAGATTTTAATTTATCATAAATTCACTGTCCTAAGTAGAGGGGTTTTGCGGGGGCAGGGATGGGTGCTGGGGCTGGAATTTTTTGTTTTTTTGTTGGTCTCTCTCTTTTTTTAAAAATAACCAAGGCATTTAGAATGTAGAATCTGCTACCCCAATGGGAAATTACATTACCATGTAACATAAATTAATTCTTCAGTCAGTTCAGTCACTCAGTCGTGTCCTACTCTTTGTGACCCCATGGACTGCAGAAGGCCAGGCTTCCCTGCCCATCACCAACTCTTGGAGCTTGCTCAAACTCATGTCCATCAAGTCAGTGATGCCATGCAACCATCTTATCCTCTGTCGTCCCCTTCTCTTCCTGCCTTCAATCTTTCCCAGTATCAGGGTCTTTTCAAAGGAATCAGTTCTTCACATCAGTGAAGTATTGGAGTTTCAGCTTCAGCATCAGTCCTTCCAACGAATATTCAGGACTGATTTCCTTTAGGATTGATGGGTTTGATCTTTCAGTCCAAGGGACCCTCAAGAGTCTTCTCCAACACCACTGTTCAAAAGCATCAATTCTTCAGCACTCAGATTTCTTTATAGTCCAACTCTCACATCCATACATGACTAGCGGAAAAACCATAGCTTTGACTCGACAGACCTTTGTTGGCAAAGTAAATGTCTCTGCTTTTTAATATGCTGTCTAGGTTGGTCGTAACTTTTCTTCCAAGGAGTAAGTGTCTTTTAATTTCATGGCTGCAGTTACCATCTGCAGTGATTTTGGAGCCCAAGAAAATAAAGTCTGTCACTGTTTCCATTGTTTCCCCTCTATTTGCCATGAAATGATGAGACCAGATGCCATGATCTTTGTTTTTTGAATGTTGAGTTTTAAGCCAGCTTTTTCACTCTCCTCTTCCACTTTCATCAAGAGGCAAGATCTTTAGTTCCTCTTCACTTTCTGCCGTAAGAGTGGTGTCATCTGCATATCTGAGGTTATTGATATTTCTCCTGGCAATCTTGATTCTAGCTTGTGCTTCATCCAGCCTGGCATTTCACATGATGTATTCCGCATATAAGTTAAAAAGCAGAGTGACAATATACAGCCTTGACGTACTCCTTTCCCTATTTGGAACCAGTCTGTTGTTCCATGTCCAGTTCTAACCGTTGCTTCCTGACCTGCATACAGATTTCTCAGGAGGCAGGAAAGGTGGTCAGATATTCCCATCTCTTTAAGAATTTTCCACAGTTTGTTGTGATCCACACAGTCAAAGGCTTTAGTGTGGTCAATAAAGCAGATGTTTTTCTGGAATTCTCTTGCTTTTTCTATGATCCAACAGATGTTGGCAATTTGATCTCTGGTTCCTCTGCCTCTTCTAAATTCAGCTTGAATATCTGGAATTTCACAGTTCATGTACTATTGAAGCCTGGCTTGGAGAATTTTGAGCTTTACTTTGCTAGCTTGTGAGATGAGTGCAATTGTGCGGTAGTTTGAACATTCTTTGGCATTGCCTTCTTTGGGATTTGAATACAAACTGACCTTTTCCAGTCCTGTGCTCACTGGGAGGCCCACATAATAAATTCTTACTTTTATTAATTAAAGTTCACACGAATCCAGGCAGAAGCCACCAGACCCCATTGAATATTTCCATTTGTATGTTCCTCAGACATCTTGATTTGGGGTCAGTAATCCTAGAACCTATGCTTCCATCTTGCTACAGCTTCATGCCTAAAAATCTTTGTGCATGCTGCCGATCCTTGCCAGAGCATCCTTCCCTCCTTCCATCCTTGGTGAATTTCTGCTTATTCTTAAAAATTCATTTTGACAGTCACCTGTTTTGAAGAGCATTTTGCAACCTGCTCGTCCAAACTTCCACCTGCATCTAATTTGTTGGCTCCCCACAGAACACCACCCAAAATTTTCAGCTGTCCAGTAACTGGATTCAAACCCGGCTCTGTCAGAATACCAAAGCTGGTGTACTCCTCTGATACTAGTGCTTCGTTCCCATCTAATACCTAGTAATCAAGTTAAAACTAGAAGTTGTTCTTTTATATTCACAGTACCTGGCAGTATACTCTGTTTAGAATGTATGTGATTATTAAGAATATTTAGCTTATATCAATAGAATGAGACAGAGGGAGAGCCCACCCTTATACTGACATTACAAAGGTTTATGTAAAATCTGAATGATGTGTGTAATCTATAACATCCTTGGGAAGAAAGAACATAAAACACTTTCTAAAATATTTTTATCAAGCTAGAACACAGTTCCCCTTGGATAACCCTCTTAGTAATGCAAATGTGAAACAAAAACTACAGAAACTTGATTTAGCACGTGAAAGCTCCTGGTAGAATGGCCCTTCTCCACTTTATCCAGTTCACCAAATCCTTCCATTCAGCTGATATCTTGCAAGAATATTCTGTATGATCTAAGCATCTGATCAACCTCCTTCAGGAGAGGTTGGGAGTCACCAACTGTGTATTTGTATGCATATACCAATCTTCACATTTTGTATGTACAGAGACTTCCTTTAGGGACTTTTGAATGGCTGCCTGAAGCACGAGAAGAACATCCTTAAAGACACCTATGTGTCTCAGTGATTATCTACCAATAGCAATGGCATTTCGGAGAAGGCAATGGCACCCCACTCCAGTACTCTTGCCTGGAAAATCCCATGGACAAAGGAGCCTGGTAGGCCGCAGTCCATGAGGTCGCTAAGAGTCGGACACGACTGAGTGACTTCACTTTCACTTTTCACTCTCATGCGCTAGAGAAGGAAATGGAAACCCACTCCAGTGTTCTTGCCTGGAGAATCCCAGGGAAGGGGGAGCCTGGTGGGCTGTCGTCTATGGGGTCTCACAGAGTCATACACGACTGAAGTGACTTAGCAGCAGCAGCAGCAGCAGCAATGGCATTTATGGACTCTTTGTGATCCCTTCATAATTAAGTGAAACAACGTTTACAGATTTAAGGGACAGTGTACTTTAAGACAAATCATCCCAGATTTTGAGATTTAACAGACTGAGGGAAGGATTTTTAAAAACTGAAGTTATCTACCTTTTAGTTTTTTGTCATTTTATTTTTTAAAAATGGCATTTTAGGGACTTCCCCGGTAGTCCAGGGGCTAAGACTCTTGCTCCCAATGTAGGGGGCCCGGGTTCGATCCCTGGTCAGGAAACTAGATCCCATGTACCACAACTAAAAGTTCCCAAGCCATAACTAAGACAAGGCACAGCCAAATAAGTAAAAAGAAATAAATATTAAAAATGACATTTTAAAATAAAAAAGAAGAAAGGTCATAACCTCATAGCAAAGGAAAAATGATCAGTTGGAGGCCTCATATAACATTTTCCCCATGAAGTCATTACATTTGCATCAGACTGTCATTCAGGCATCAGTATTTTGACGGCAATGGCTGATGCACCCAGATGGTTGTACATTTATCTTTAAAGTGAATGCCATGGGCTTTTGTGGTATCTTGAATCCTATTTACCATGTGGCTCTTGAAGTTAGTAAGTATACCCCTTTAAGACTCAGGTTCATAGAGGCATTGAGCTTTGGTAATAAAATGGAAATAATTATCATAATGTACACAGTCCATGGGGTCACAAACAGTCCGACACAACTTAGTGACTAAACAACACAATGTTATGTAAGATCACATTTATTTTAGCATGATTTATAAAGGTCTTCACACTCTACCCTCAGCCCTTCTCTCCAGCTTGTGTCTTACTTCAGGCATCCCCTGTACACAAGTGCTCTCTCTCATATGTGGTCCCCCCGTCAGATATATGCCACTGGACCTTCTTTCCCAAGAAAGCGTCCAGTCATCCATCAAAACACAGAAGTGAAGTGACTCCTCTTTTGTAAAGTCTTCCCAGTCATTTGGGTTACAAAGCTTGAGATTTTTTTTTTTTATGATAAGCAACACAGAATACCAGCAGTCTTGGTTTTGGTTGGTAATTTAAAAAATAATAAGAATAATATAAAATTGACACTTTACAGTGTGACTGTTGTGTGCCAGAAACTATCCCAGGATGGGTTTTTCACTATCACTAGTCTTTATATCATTGTTGTATGACAGGTATTATAATCACTGTTTTATAGATGAGGGAAAATAAAGTCCAATGACTTAACTAGTCACTTGTATAAGATCACTGAAAAAGCAGGAGATATTACTGGAGTTGAACTCAGGTGTGTCTGACTTCAAAGTTTGTGCCCTTTCCAATATATTGTGATCCCTCTGAATTGGATCTCAAATTACAAGCATCAATAGTGTTATTGAGCATATATTATAGCACCCATGTGAGACTTATGTAGTAGTTTCACTTCTTCACCTTCCTCTCTATCCTGAATAACCCACACTTCCATGTTTTGGTTTCTACCACCCCAGCACACTCATTTCTTGAGGTCACCAATGACCTCCATCTTGCCAGTTCAATGACAATTTCTCAGTCCTTATCTTTCCAGACATCTCAGAAGTTTTTGACACTTTTGGTCACACCCTCCTTCCTGAAATTCTTTCTTCACTTGGCTTCTGAGATATCACACTCTCCTGGTTTAGTGCCACTTCAGCTCATCATAGGGTTCTTCCCCTGCTGACCTCTGAGGCTATAGTGCCCCATTCCTTGCCCTCCTCTTCTCTGCTCACAGATACATATTCAAGAACATGGAAAAAATATGTTTACACAAAAATATGGACATGGATGCTCATAGGAGCATTATTCATCATGGCCAAAAAGTGGAGACAATCCACATGTCCATCAACTGATGAACTGATGAGTAAAACGTGGTATATCCATACAATATTATTCAGTCATAAAAAAGGAATGAACACTAATCCATGCTCCAACATGGATGAACCTTGAAAACATCATGTTAAGTAAAAGAAGCCAGGCACAAAGGCACCCACTATATCACTCTATTTATATGAAAGATCCAGAACAGACAAATTCATAGAGACATAAAGTAGCTTAACTGTTGCTAAGGGTTGGGAGAATGAAGAAATAGATGTGACTACATATAGGCATTTTGGGGTGATGAAAATGTTCCATAATAAGATAGTGATGATGGTTGTACAACTTGGTGAATACACTAAAAATCATACTTCATAAGCATGAATTTTATGTGAATTATATCTCAATTAATTTTTTTCAAATAATGTGATCTTAACAGTAATTAGATTATCTACTGTGACGTTAGAAAGGCAGCACAATGGAAAGAGCACTGACTCAGGAGACCTGGGTACCTACCACGTTTCTACTACCAAGATCACTATGATGGTGAGTCAATCACTTAACTTCTCTGGTCTTTAGGGAGAACTTGTAAAAGAAGGATCTCTAAAGTTTCCTTCAGTCCCATAGCTCACTGTTTCTAAGTCTACACAAAACCCTCAACAGAGAGAAGATGCATATCCCTATGCTCCTTATTATACCTCCCCAGGATAGATGAGGTGCTACAGACTGAATGGGGAGAGCACCCCTTTGGAGGAACCAGATATCCAAGTTGAAAGCCCTACCTGCCGGCTTGCTAACTGCCTGACCTGAGACAAGTTATTTCATCTCACTTCATCTCAGTCTCCTCCTTTGTAAAATTGTGGAACAGTAGTGCCTACTACTATAAATATTAAATGAGCTTATATTTTAGAGAGAAGTCATCATGAAGCCTAATAATAGATGTTTAAAACAAAATAAGGTGAGGACAGCTTTTGGCTACATCTAAGAGCAATTGTTGAATATCTAGATTGTAGCAAGTCATGTAGTTACTGAATTCCACTCCCCCCCCCCACACCCCCGCCCCCCCTGCTGCCAAATGTTCTTTCTTTTAGTCTTTTCACAAAGACTAAGGTACTGATACTTATTTAACCTGAGAAAATAGAGCTGGCTCTGTTGAGTGACTTGGGCCAGGATCTCTTACTCTAGGGCATTTCCCGCCCCCCCCAGAAGCCACCCAGGGTGGAATCAGGGCACCCAACCACCTGCACTGGGATCAGGGCAGCACGGGTTTCTTGGAATAGTGTGTGTAGGGATTAGGGAACTAGCATGAGAAAACGGCATTCTTCTGAATGTGACGCTAGCATGTCAGGTCTTCCTCCCAGTGCTCCTCACGTGACTTTTTCAGAACCTGGAAATTCCCAAAGTATATTCATACTACACATTTAATGTATGTTTCTCCAGATCACATTTCTACCCACAGACTTTTTAAAAATGATTAAAAGATTGAATTTCTATGTATATGATTCTAAATGGAAAACTGGACTAGTGAACTTTGAATCAAAGTGTCACACTCTCCATCATTTAGGTGAGTGAACACTCTTTAAACAATGTGTTCTTCCATAAGGAACACATTGTTTAAAGGTGAGTCACGAATTAGTTGTATTTCTAATTGTGGAGGTATAGAATAACGTCTAGATTTTTAAGGACATTTAAAAGTTACACAACTTTATGGGGATCATTAAACACTGGGTGTTTAAAATAATATTTAATATATTTAATCTGCTGGAAATAACACTTCCATTGTTTAAAATGGACTGACTTATTTCTCTGCAGGCTTGTTCCTTCCTCTGTGCTTTTCCTTCCTCTGTGCTTTTCTGTGTGCCCAACAAGACTGATTCCTACAATTTCTATTCATGAATATAACAATAAATAATAAAGGCTGACACTTTAAGTATTAATACTTAACCCTGTTCCATCACCACCCTCTTACGTATATTATTTAATATCTCACAACAAAATGATAATCCACCCTATTTTATAGATGATAAAATTGAGTTTGAGTGGTGGCGTATCTTGCCTCCAGTCACACAACTGTGAGAAGGTACTAGCAGACACAGAACCAGGACTCTCCTCCTCTCTGGACCTCATCATAGCCACAGGCCTCCCTCTCCAATCAAGTAAAATTTGTCTCTTTTCACAGGCCTCCTACAAACGATCTATGCTGATTGGAATTTGCTTTCCTCTTTATTCTTTTGGCATTTATACACTCAGTTGGTAGAGCATTAATTTGTGATTTTTGGTAATTTTTGGAATTTTTAAAAGCATCATCAAAGATATTTTGTCTATCAGGTAAACTTTTTATTTTCTTACAAAGAAGAGGCTCTGTTTTTTTCTCTCTCTCTCTCTTTATTCTGCTATGACCTGTGAGCAAAAGAATATTCTCAGTAAAGTAGGTGCTCAGCAGATCCCATCAATTCACCACTCATTAATCACAGTGTTGTGATTAGCATGAGTGCAGTGGCCTAACAAATATTCAGTCTCATTTTGAAATCGACTTCATTTACCAATTTCATACTACTACTCACCACTGTATTTAATAGCCTCACTTATATTATTTTTCAAATCTGATGATGACAATTAACAAGGATGGCTTATATTTCTTCATAATGTACACAGTGTACAAATAAACTAAAACTAAGCCCCAAGTCTTAGTAACATGAGCCTTCAAAACGATGCAATCAGTGAAATCTTGTCCGACAGGTGGAAGGAGCCCAATGTCTGTGGTTTATGCTGTCCTCTGCATAGTTGGCTGAGAAGTTAAACCACCAGAGTGCATTAGAAAATATATCTTGTATTTTCATTTCCTAAGAAATGAACCAGAAATTATATTTTGCAACTTGGAAAGGCGTGTTTTCCTCAAATAAAACTTGAACTCTTACATCTGCTCATAAAAATGTAGAGCATCTTAAAATATGAACAAATGCTAGAGTTTTAGGAATGATAGAGCAGCTGCTGCATATGCAGATGTGATGCAAAGGCTATGGAAACATTATTCAGCTATTCAGAAATAGAATCTGGAAAGCCTTCTATTTTGGTACACAAGAGTTGATTTATTTTTCCTTTCCTAAACCAGTCTTTTAACCAAAAGTAAAAAAGAAGAGACTGCCATATTTAAAACCTAAATCGATATATACCTTGATAATATAAGATAGCGCACATTTCTACTAATCTGAACTAATATTCCAGTTTTTGAAATATATACAAAGCCACCGTAGATACTAAATTATGCTTGCCATGTCATTATGAACTAGTAGTAGTATGATTTTCTCATGAGACACAGAAAACAATTTTTTTTTTTTTTCCAAGAACCCGAGGTGGAACAGAGACAGGTAACAACTGTAACAGAAAAAGAGAATAAATTTGAAATCCTGATTTTTTTTTTCTTTCAGAGGGAAAATGAGCATCATCAACCAGAGCCACCATGGTACACACAGAGAAAATGTGAAGGGGGTCTCCTAAGAATGTGTGATGCTGTGTTAACAATGCCCACCAGCTTTGTCCCCTACTGATTCTCTGTCTCCATCCACTAAAGGGGCTTTCCAGTTCCTGTTCTAACCCAAGTAAGTGCTTTCCTGACTTTGAGGCTTCACAGACTCTGAGGCTACTCCCACGGCCTTAAACGTTTTTTTTTTTGTTTGTTTTTCTAAAAAACACCTTTCTGCTCAGGAATTTATACTGCACTCTAGAACTTAGCTCAAATGCTGTTGCTCAAGGAAGCATTCTCCAACCCTCCAGATGCTGTCAGTCTCCTCGCTACACTGCTATAGCACCTTTCCTTCTGTACAGCACTTTCCACAACCATAATTCGATAATTAAAAGTGCTATTTGTTGTATAAAGTCACTGTATCCCTAGACGGCAGGTTTTAGGAGATCTTTGTTTTTCAACTATACCCACAACACCCAGCAAAGTTCCCTGCCCTCAAGGAGAGTGCTCGGTATATTAACACTCATACTTTCACCTCCACGCACCATCTCTGATCTGCCTTCCCAGTTTCCTATACTTTCAGCTTGAAACTCTGACCTTCAATTAAGTTAGTGCCAGGCAACAGACCACTGTACCCCACGAAATGGCTCTGGTCAGAAACACCCTCTTCACTTGCTCCTTGGACCGGTCTGATTTCTCTTCTAATATTATTCCCTTTTGGTCTAGTTTCACAGTCTCTACTGAGAAGAAAGTAACAACAACCAAAGGGATTTGCTTGCATTCCCTTTGGAAACTTCATAAGGCTATTTCCACAGTTGACGATTGCTTGGACTTTGGAGGGGAGGGAAGCTTTTTTTTTTTTTTAAGTGCAATATTTCACAACAGCTGAAATAATTTTCTGCCAAAGTCTGTTCTAAATTCAGCGTGTGTGTGTTTTCTCTGTATGTACAAGGCAGCCAAAGGTCTAGAGATATAATGTGATATATGAATTTAGCACTTCAATATGCAAAAACAGAACAGATATTTTTATATATTGCTAATGATAATAACAACTACTGACTCTAAAGTAAGCAAATCTATATTTGTTTTCAAGTTAAGGGTGTTACTTGAGAATATTAGAAAACATTTGCTAAAGGGGTGTGAACAGTGTAGACTCTCATCAAAATCCATCTGTCTGCATCTATTAACTGGCATTTCCCCAGCTGGGGCATTCCTGCATAACAAAAGCTCCTTATGTAGAGCGTGAGGGCTGATACCTAACTTAGACACTGGATTTATTTTATCCAGAATTAAAAGTTCTAAAAGATTTTTGTCAATGTGTGTCTTTACAACCCAACTATATCAAACACAAAACAAAAGGTGATGTCCAATAGAGAATTCAAGTTCAAGCTTCAAAGTCAAGATATTAATCAAGACTGTTTTCTCTACTTAAAAAAAAGAATCCTCCACAACTTGTTCACAAAAACATCTTGAAAATGCTCATGTAAACTCTTCAGGGAGAGGTATGTAGTGTTTCATCACCTTCCTATCCCCTACTGATCTGACTGCTTTCTACTTTTAACTCAATGTTTAATGAAGAGATATGTGATTTTTCAAAATGTGTTTTCAAGGGATTAATATATTTGGATTACCTAAATTAAACAAAAACAACTCTATTTCCATCATATTAAAAAGTTCTGTTTTTATGTGTCTATTGAGCACATTGAAGGTAGTAATAAATACTTGCAGATTGATCATCATAAGCCTACAATGCAGGAGACCTGGGTTTGATCCCTGGGTCCAGAAGATCCCCAGGAGAAGGGAACAGCAACTCACTCCAGTATTCTTGCCTGGAGAATTCCATGGACAGAAGAGCCTGGTAGGCTACAGCCCATGGGGTCACAAAGTATCAGACACGACTGAGCAACTAATACTCTCACTCTATTGATCTCCTATATCTATGTCAAGTTCACGCCTAACACCTTCCCTTCTGAAGAGTGGAGTGCTTTTTTAGGCTCTGCAGTAAATGTTATTCTTACTGGCTCTGGCTGGGTCTGTCTCACTGTCATTAATTTTTTTCTTCCTTGTATATCAAAAGTATATATCACATCTTTTCTCTTTGTAGTAAGTAAACTGAAAGGATTTTGAACCTAACATCAAAAAGTCTGCCATTAGTTTGCTTTGAGTATCATAGGCTACTTGTCACTCTCTGAAAACATCATGGACACAACTGAGCTTTCAGGGCAAATAGTCATACTTCCTACTGATGCTGAATTGTGCACGTTCAACTTACCTCTTATCTCTAGCCTTTATTCAACCCTAAAAAGGCTGACATATCAAGATATAAGGCCTCAGTAGCTCCAGAAGAGAATGGGATGAGGGCCCTTCCCAAACACGCTGCTTGCTGTCACTAAGCAACAGCTCTGCCCATAGGCACCACCTGATTATGCTATACACAGAGAACAAAGAAAATGATTAGACAAAATTCAAAATTCATATAAAATTGTGATATGAGCTTGAATCCCTTTCTTCACAAAACCTTTTTCTGTGAGGTACTTTGAAGAATTTTAATTTGAATCCCCTTCTCTTTTTATGAGCTGGATTAAACTATCCAAATGTTACATGCCAAAAGGACAGGAAAAGGAGTGGGGGAAGAGCCAAAAAATGTATACACTGCCTCCTGAATGGTCTGACACATAACTTATGAACCTTAGAAATTCATCATCAGTACTATGAAGTCTAACATCATCTCTGTTATTGACAGCAGAGAAGTAAAGCTGGAAGAATATATAATTCATAAACTAGTGAGACGGGTAAAGGAGATTTATTGCCATCTTCCCCTCCTCCAAAAACATAAGTACTACATTTCAATGGAGTTAAATATAAGAGCTTCCTTTCAGAACAACTGCAAAAATCACAGGATGTATAAAATCATTTTAGTTGGTAAAAAGAATAAACAGGAAATCCCCTGCATCCCCACCTGGCATTACTCTAGCTGCTCCTTGTGCTGGAGGAGTCTTGAAGAGATTTATCACACCAGAGCTTCTGTAGGAGCTTTCTTTACCCAAGCACCACTTTGAACACTGAAGTTTTACAGAGGCCATCAACCTAAGAGGTTAAATTTGAAATGAAGTTTCATTTTTGTGTATTTCAGTCAAGTAGAGTAAACCACACAGTATCCTATAATTGAACTCATGTCCTATGTACTGAACTTAAAACTGTTGTCATTGGTTTTCTTCCTGTACTCAGGCATCTAGAACAAAGAAAGGAGGCCATATTTAGAGCATCCACTATGTGGATAGAATGGTGTCTTTGAAGTGTGTCCCACAGATCTAGACCTTCACAATTTTCTGGAAAGCATCTTAAAAACGCAGGTTCCTGGATCTTCTTCTGACTTTCTTGCCAGTGGATCCCAGATTATGTAAGTTGAAAGAGCACGGGGTTCTTCTCCATGGTCCAGTGGCTGGGACTCCACACTCATAGTGCAGGGGGCCCAGGTTCAATACCTGGTCAGATCTATTAATAGATCCTACATGCTGCAACTAAACGATTCTGTGTGCTACAACTGAGACCCAATGCAGACAAATAAGTAAATAAAACATTAAAAAAGAAACAAAGGGCATCAGGTGGTTCTTCTGTACTGAAACTTGTGAACTAATTAAAATGACTGTCTAAATGCTTTCACATAGGCTATCTTATTTAGTAATTTAAGAATGTATATACAAAGTAGAAATAGACCCACAAACATAGAAAACTAAATTAGGAGTTTGGGATTAACATATGCACACTACTATATATAAAACAGATAACCAATAAAGGAGGTCTTTGTCATTAGGATAAAATAAAATAATGCTTATTAGCACAATCAATGGCACATGTGTGCATGCTAAGTTGCCTTAGTCATGACCAATTCTTTGTGACCCTATGGACTGTAGCCTGCCAGACTCCTCTGTCCACTGGGATTCTCCAGGCAAGAATACTGGAGTGGGTTGCCATTTCCTTCTTCAGGGGATCTTCCTGACCCAGGGATTGAACCCAGGTCTCCTGGAGATCCTGCACTGTAGATTCTTTACCATGAGTCTCAGTGTAGCTGTTGCCCTTTTTCCTAGGAACTCCATAGGTTATGACAAACCATTGCAATGGTTTCAACCAGAGTGGAAATTTCTTAATCATTTAGGAAGGTTGACCAGGGGGGGGGGGCGGGGGGGAAAGATAAGAGGAACGGGGTCAGGGATAAATGGGAGTTTTCTCTGTTACAATGATCTCCCTAAATTAAGCTCATAATTGCCTTGAGGTCATAAGTACATTATTAATATTTCCCACATTCCAAATTGGGAAGTTGGGTCACAGTAAGATTTCTCAGGGGGCCAGTAAGTTATCAGTGGAGGTAGGAATCAAATTCAGCCTTGTTTTCAGTTGGGTTCTCCAGCAGTTCATTGCCTTTCATATGCAGATCATTCGTTATGCAATAATTTAATTCAATGCTTTTCATAAAGAATGTCACAGAAGGGCCGCTTCATGTGTGTTACTTTGTTGTTGCCTGGTGACATTTGAGGAGCCCTCGGGCGACCATGGATATCTGAGGATTCCAGAGAGCAACTCCATGTGAACAAAAAGGGTGAGTGTTCCAATGCAGCTGTTCAATGGAGATTCTCAAGTTGTGCACCATGAATTAGTACTTTTCTTCTGGCTTTTTTCCCCCCTCTCGCCTCTAGTCAGCATGTTAGATAAATCCAGCTTTACATGAGCTTATGCATAATCAAAGAACTCAACTATTTTTATGAAATTTTATAAAACCTTTTTAACCATTGACCTAAAACCATTCTACATATATACTAAAGGCAGAGAGTCATCAGATTTCTATAAGAATCACTAATAGTTGGAAGTTCCTTGAAAGAAAAGATTTTATCTTATTCATTTTTGTGTCCCCAGTTCCAGGCACTGCAATTTTGCATAATGTAGGACATCAATAAATGCTTTTGAATGAATAAATACAGCCTGTGAGATCTATTTCAGATCTATTTTTAAGAGGGTCCTTTTAAAGTAACTATTGCCCAAAAGCCCTATGAAAAATAGATCAAGAACACATATTACTTTCATTGCAGAAGTTATAGACTATCAAGTGTCTGTAATACATATACCATGTATATTTCAGACACACAGTTTAATGTTAAATCTGAGTAACCACACCAAGACTTGGAGTGAAAAAGCCCCAATAAGTGAGGTTGGAAACTTGGGAATTCACAGGAGCTCCTGTAGGTTCTGTTAATTTAACAGAAGTCATCTTTAAGAGCCACGGAAGACCTTAGGTTCTCTGCATCACCCAGGTGAGAAAAGAGGCTCTAACCATCAATCAAGTTGTAAAGCAAGGCAACTTAGAAAAGATGGATATAAAATCAATAAAGGGGAGGAGGGTTTGGGGGAGAATGCATATATGTGCATGTATGGCTGAGTCCCTTTGCTGTTCACCTGAGACTATCACAACGTTGCCTGTTAATTGGCTGTGTGTGTGCGTGTTAGTCACTTCAGCTGTGTCCGACTCTGCGACCCCATGGACTGTAGCCTGCCAGGCTCCTCTGTCCATGGGGATTCTCCAGGCAATAACGCTGGAGTAGATTGCCATGCCCTCCTCCAGGGGATCTTCCCAACCCAGGGATCAAACCTGGGGCATTCTGCATCTTCTACATCATAGGTGGATTCTTTACTGCTGAGTCACCAGGGAAACCCTAATTGGCTATAACCCAATACAAAATAAAAAGTTAAAAAAAAAAAAACTAATATGATCAGTAAGAAAAAAGGCATATTTTTCCATTAAAAAATCAATCAGGTAAAGTAATTAGCCTCCAACTAATAAAAATAATTGGGAAAAAATAAAATAAAAAAATAAATAAAAATTAATTTTAAAAAATCAATAAGGGCTTGTTACTCTTACACCACATGCTGGTGGAGAAAGGAAAATGGATTCACAAAATCAGGAAGTCCTGGAATTAGAAAATAATTTATAGGCTGTATATCTGATACAGCAGTGGAAGTCACACATGAGATCCACAAGCTTGTCACATGCCTCTTCCCACCTCTCCAGTCTTCCCTTCACTGGTTCTCCACCTGGCCCATGGCCCCAGCAATACTGAACAATCACTCATGCTGCTTCATGCCTCTGTTTCTTTACATTGTACTTGCTCCTCCTCTTCTTTAGGGTATAATTTCTCCTCGTAGAGAGACTTTCTCTGACCACTGGATCCAAACCAGTACTCCCTTGCATTCTCCAGGTCCCTCTTTGTAACAGTTAACATCTTATGCATTTGTTTACTATTTATTATTATCTATCTTCCCCAGTCAAATGGAAGACCAATGAGTGGGCTAAATTTGTCTGGTTTGTTCACCACTGAACAAGTAGCTGGGACAGTATTTACTGTAGTAGATACTTAATAAATATTTGCTGAGTAAGTTGGGGCTTCCCTGGTGGCTCAGTGGTAAAGAATCTGCCTGCCAATACAAGAGACGGAGGTTCGATTCCTGGGTCAGGATCCCTGGAAAAGGAAATGGCAACCCACTCCAGTATTCTTGCCTGGAAAATTCCATGGACAGAGGAGCCTGGTGGGCTACAGTCCATGGAGTTGCAAAGAGTCGGACACAACTAAGTGACTGAACACACACAAGTAAGTTGAATGAATGAAAACCTGGAGTCGGTCTCTGTAGAAAAAACGAAAAAGCCATATGATTTGGAGGATTTCACCCCCCAAAACCTATTTTCTCCAGTGTTATGATTTTTATTAATAGTCAAAAGGGAACATTTCCATCTTAAATGAAAAATTAATATTTAAATTTCAACCATGTTTTCTTCATTTTCCCCAGCCTAATATGTGATAACAACACCTGTGTTCATTTCTTTAGCTGTAAAATGAAAAATCCCAATTGCACTTTGGAAGGATGCTGGAGGACTGGAAAATGTTGTTGTTATTGTTCAGTCACTAAGTCATGTCCAACTCTTTTGCGACCCTATGGACTATGGCCCACCAGGCCCCTCTGTCCATGAGATTCTCGAGGTAAGAATACTAGAGTGGGCTGCTATTTTCTTCTTCAGGGGATCTTCCTGACCCAGGGACAAACCCACGTCTCCTGAACTGGCAGGCAGATTCTTTACCACTGAGCCACCAGGGAAGCCAGGGAAAGGTTTGTTGCTCAAACCCACAAAGCTGACAGGTGTGCCAAACACCTTGGGGTGGGGATTGTTCATAGTAGGGCAGGCAGAGTTTGAGGCCACCAGAGGTAAACTCAGCACTTGAGAGGGAGCAATCATATTCTTTAAATGTCCTTCAGTTATTGAGACCATGAGTCAGGGTGCCAACAAACACTTATATCTCATGGGAAAGGCTTTGCTCCTGAAGGTAAATAAGGCACCATCATTCCCTCAACAAGTTGGTATTCTAGACTAACTTCAGAAACAGGAATTTTGCTTATGAAGGGTACAGTTACATATGAATGCACTGGCAAACCCAAAAGTCACTTGCTGTGACTTGGAATCTAATCTTAAGTTTATGGCTAATGAGATGTGTGACCTGGAAGAGGTTAATTGAATCTCTTCAAGGCTCAATCAGCTTGTGTGAAATGAACAGCCTGGACAAGATAATCTGTAAGCTTTCCATGTTCTCTAACAGTTCATGATGTTTTGAGTTAAATATAAAGAAGAGAATGTTGGCCTAAATTTGCTCAAAATATTAAAGAGTTTGAATAAACAAGTAACATCTCTATCAATGTCAGTCTGCCTTTTTGAATCTTGCTTGGAAACTCTAATACTTTGGCTACCTGATGCAAAGAACTGACTCACTTGAAAAGAGCCTGATGCTGGGAAAGATTGAAGGTGGAAGGAGAAGGGGACGACAGAGGATGAGATGATTGGATGGCATCACCAACTCGATTGACATGAGTTTGAGTAAGCTCTGGGAGTTGGTGATGGACAGGGAAGCACAGCATGCTGTAGTCCATGGGGTCGCAAAGAGTCGGACATGACTGAGTGACTGACCTGAAGTGAGGAACTGATTCACAAAATAAGTAAGAAAAGGCACTCATTCTTTTATTTCTTCAACAACTCAGTTATTTTACCATGTGGATTTATAGTAAGAAGTAAAAGATTTTCCATAATGTCAGACAGTCTCTCTCAGTTCAGTTCAGTCATTCAGTCATGTCTGACTCTTTACGACCCCATGGACTGAAGCACACCAGGCTTCCCTGTCCATCACCAACTCCCAGAGCTTACTCAAACTCATATCTATCAAGTAGTGATGCCATCCAACCATCTCATCCTCTGTCGTCCCTCTCTCCTTCCACCTTCAATCTTTCCCAGCATCAGGGTCTTTTCAAAGGAGTCAGTTCTTTGCATCAGGTGGCCAAAGTATTGGAGTTTCAGCTTCAGCATCAGTCCTTCCAAGGAATATTCAGGACTAATGTCCTTTAGGATTGACTGCTTTGATCTCCTTGCAGTCCAAGGGGCTCTCAAGAGTCTTCTCCAACACCACAGTTCAAAAGCATTAACTCTCTGGCACTCAGCTTTCTTTATAGTCCAACTCTCACTATTAAGGTTTCTCTAACATAGAACAAAAGAACTCTTGCTGGTGAGGCAAGAACCAGACAGAAAGAATTCAGCAGAGTGAATGGAAAGGCAGAACTTGAAGCTGAATGAAACTGCACTTTACTAGCTGTTTTGGCCTTGGCTAAGTTCCTTCACTTACCGCATCCTTAAAATGGGGATGATAACCATGACCTCAGCACGTGGCTCTGATGTTTCACAGGATGACGGGAGAGAAGCACTGAATTGGGGCCTAACACGCAGCAGACCCTCACGGTCCTCCCACCCACCAAAGGGCACTCAGTTATGGAAGGGGGAGATGGTGACCAGGTGGGAAGGACTTGGGGAAGTCCTTGAAAGTGAATAGGATTTAGGTAGGCAGAAGGGAGATAAAAGGATTGGGACTGGAAGACATTTGTGTGGCTTAAGGCATGGAGTCTGAAATAAGCTTTAGGGCCACTTTTTAGTCACTGGTGAGAGAAGAGTGCCAGGCAGGCTGCACACACACAATGACAATGATAATCACTTGGGAGCCTTGTTAAAAAATGCATACTACACACTCCCTCCCACCACCACCCCCACGCATGGTGGTGGTGCTTCCATTGCTAAATTGTGTCCGGCTCTCGTGACCCCATGGACTGTAGACTGCTAGGCTCCTCTGCCCATGGGATTCTCTAGGCAAGAATACTGGAGTGGGTTGCTATTTCCTTCTCCAGGGGATCTTCCTGACCCAGGGATCGAACCCAGCATACATATTCACATACACTGTCTCCTGGGGATGATTTTGACTGCTCAGATCTGGGAAAAGTTTTCTAAAGAGGTTTTCCAGTGATTCTGATGCTTGGTCAGGTTTGGGAGTCACTGGGTTGAATTAACAGCAACTGACTGAGCTTATAGAGCAGAACTCACACAGGGCAGCAGGAAAGTAAGCCCAAGGGCAAGCTTGGGGGTAGGAGCCTGGATTCAAATAATCCCCTGGCCCTCTCTGACCCTGGGACCATGGACAGTCACACAGTACTTGCTCTGAAGCCTAGGCATCAAATAAGAAGGCACATGAAACCTTAGCATAATGCCTGGCTTACAATTTTTATCCTCATTTGTCTCATAATGTAGTAGAAATCAGTGCACCCACTCTGCCTACCTTAAAGGACTTTAGTGAGAACCTATTAATTTTAAGCCACTATTAGAACCCTTAGTGGAAAAACACTTAACTGTACAGTGTTATACAAATATTCAAGATCATCATTGATCATCATCATCATTATCATGGGGACCCTGTCTGGGATGCCAGAATGCCACGGTCAACTCCCATCTATTATATCCATTGGCAACTTTGAGGTGACACTGGGGCATGGCTGGGGAAATGGTTCCGCTTTGTCACTACAACACCCAGAAACAGTCACCCCTTCCTAAGTGCTAGACTGTGATTGGGGTGTGGGTCTTGGAGTCATCAGAATCTCACAAATCTTATAATGACCTGTAGATCATTCGAAATGTGCCACTCTCATAAATCTATATAACAACAAATAGCAGTTCCTTAACCTCTCCAAGCCTGGGTTTCCTCATGCATAAAGCGGGGACAGTATCAGTACCCAGGGTCATACCCTACAGCTGGGTAAGCTGTGTGTGCCCACAGAGCAAGCAGCCAAAGGGGGCCAGGGAGGTGGCCCTCCCAGCCCAGGGTGCACTCACCTAGCCATACGCCCATGGGGCTGCACTTTCTCAGAGAAGGCAGTTTCTAATAGTTTTCTCATTCTCGGCCCGGAGTGGAAGCTTTTTTATAAATCACAGCAAGCTTCTCTGTGTGCTAACAGGGACCCTGGGAGTACTTGCTCTGAAGCCTGGGCATCAAATGAGAAAACACGTGAAGCCTTAGCACAATGCCTGGCTTACAATAGGGTCCAATTCAGGGTAGCTGAATCTGCCTACTTTTTTCCTATTCAGACTACGCAAACACATTCTTGTTTGAAGTAGCTCAAGAGAAAATGAAAATGCACACACTCTTTATTCAATTGAACGAATAGTTTGCATTAAATAATGAATCTAACTTTCAAATAAAGAAACACATCTTCTTTTGTTTTTGGTTTTCTTTTCTTTTTTCTTTTTACATCATTAAATGGGGACTTCTAGACATAGCAAAGGAGGCTCTAACCTACACAACATTATGAGACTAGACTCCATCAACTTTAGCATTCTTCACAGAGATAGATGAACATCCTGATAAAATAAAATGTTCGTAGATATGTGCTGGGAATCCCTGGTGATAAATGATAGGCTTTATTACCACCTCTCCTAATTTCCTTTTCTTAGTAAGTAGTCCTAGGTGAACTCTAAACAGGAAATAGCCTTAATGGTTTTAATAGCAGTGGTTTGATGAATAACCTATTATGGATATTGTAAATAAAGTTTTAATTAAGAAAAAAATTAACTAAGTTGTTTTCAAAAACAAGCCATGGATCTGAAAATTTAGTGTACCATGAGTGGGCAATTTGTCCCAAACTCCTATTTTACCTAAACAATGCAATATTTTTAAAAAAACTATTAAAATATCTGCTTCAATATACATAGTAACAAAATAAAATCAGTATAACTCTGCAAACACTAGGGGTAAAATTATTGCCTTATTTCATAATAATGCTGCCAGAATCAATAAACAACAAAAGAAAACAAATAACTTCTCTTTGGGGAGATCACCTTCCCAAGAGCATGGGGAATAAGAACATACAGACTGTAGACTGTAGATGCTCCAGGAAAAGCTTGCAGGTTCCTTCCAGATCTAATGTTCTGTGATTTTACAACTCAGTTTTATCTTAAATAACACCAAATCATCAATGAGAGTGAACTCACCAATCAAGACATGACTATACAAGAGACTGGCTTCTCCTGAATGCAGGATTAACTACATCATTTGCTCTACCCAGTATAAAATAAAAATGTGGGCCCTTCATTCAACAATTATTAATAGTTTCAAGATTGTAACAGTAGAGCCTTAAACCAAGTGGGGCCAGCCTGAGCACCGGGCCCGGCCTGTGTGTGGTTCAGGGAGATCCTACCGGTGACTGCAGGCCCTGGCCTCCTAGCTTGTTCTCCTCCTTGTTCCTTTTCCAATGCCGGCAGATGTAGTTCCAGTAACAGAAAGTAGCATTCCAATAACAGAAAGTACCAATTAAGTTGCTGCAGTTGATGGAAGTTAGGTAACCAAAGAGGCATGGGAAATGACATCGGCAGGCATCCTGGGGCATACTTCTGGGCTTTTGTCCTTTCCGAGTCTATCGAAGTATCCAATGAAATCCAGACAGAAAAGGAACTAAGACTCAGGGCATTAAGCTTCCTTTAGACACACAGGCTAGTTTTATAGACTCATTGATCTTTAAAGTTAAATAGGGCCTTAGAGATTATCTAGTCCAACTTCTCTCATTTTAATTAGGCGTCCATCAAATTCCATTTAGGCCAAGGACATGGGAATGAATTCTTGGTCACATAGCTTTAAAGTTGATGGTATTTTGATGAACAAACTGTAATTGATGATCTTTCAGAAAGATAAAATGTTAGTATAATGAATGATTCATGCTATAACGCTAATGGACTTGCACAAGATGCTGCCAACCATGCTGGCAATATATGTACTATTTGACTTTTTAAAATTCCATTTATAGCAAACTAATCTCTTAGCTCTTGGAAATTCCTGAACATGGGATCTAGAATGGGTCCATAAGATATGGAAACAAGGCAGGTGAATCCAGGTATGAAGCGAGTGGGTGGTTTAAGGCTAAAGCAAAAAGCATCTCTTGCTTATCAGAAAACATGTCTATTCTTCACAGAGGATGCATCTATGCATCTATATCCATCTGTCTATATGTATTTTTAAAAATAAACTCTTATACAATGCTAATTAAGGAGTCAGACATTATGCTAAATGCTTTGAAAATATGAACTCATTTAATCCTCAGGATAGCCCTATGAGGTAAGTGTTATGCTTGTCCTCCTTTTTAAAGATTTAGGAACATCAGGATTATATATCTTGCCCAAACACCCACTGAGTAAATGGTGGAGACAGGATTTAAACCCACATAGCCTTGCTCCAGTAACTGCTCTTAACCAGTGGTCCCCAGACTTTCTGGCACCAGGGACTAGTTTTCTGGAAGACAATTTTTCCACAGATGGGGTGGGGAGAGGATGGTTCAGACAGTAATGTGAATGATGGCGAGCAGCAAGTGAAGTTTTGCTTGCTCTCCAGACCAACGCTCACCTCCTGCTGTGTAACCCAGATGGGGGTACTGGCCTGCAGCCCAGGAGTTGGGGTCCCCTGCTCTTAACCACTAGACCCTGATGTACGCCAGTAATCTTTCATCATGCCCGAACACCACTAACCCCCGCCCTCCATTACATTGTACACAACAAAAGTAAAACAACATGCCTTCAAGATACTAGGAAATCTATGTTCCCAGCACTGTAGCCATAGCTATGCCAAACATTTATACCAACATTATGGCTGAACTGATGCTAATTTCACAGATGTTAATTACCATTACACAGCTGTGATTTTATACAAATGATGATATCTCAAATAGCTTCAATCCTTTTTCCATCACTACAGTGTTCTCTAAATGGTTAAGAGTAATTTTTTATTTGTCATTATTGCTTTGATTTAGATTCAAGAACTAGAAATCAAATACTTATCATAAAGCTGCTCTTCTTTCTTTCCAAAAAGAATAAAACAGCCTATAAGACAATGGTTGAAATATGTAAAAGCTTTTTCTCCCCCCACTTATCTTCATTCTAACAATTGCTCCTCTTTAAGCCTATTGCTTATGAAATCTTTTCTTGGGACTAAAATAAAGATGCAATTTATTTCCAAGACCATGGGGACAACTCCTCTTGGCTAAGATACATGCAATCCATCATGTTTTTCAAGAGGTTTGCAATGAATGCAACTCAGCATCAGGCAAAAAAGAGAAGCCACCTTTGCGATGTCATTGTGACAAACCATACATTCTTCTGCAGCAGTAGATAAGTTCAACTTTTACAGTCAAACCTTCCAGTTGTTAAAATATTTGTACTTCAAGGACATTATTCTAATGGCAATTATTAAATTTCAGTGGAAAATACTTCTAAAGATCCTTCAAGAAAACTGGACATGTTTTCATTTTATCCAGATGTAGAGAGGATAAGAAGCGTATAAGACTTCCAGTTAAAATCACTGCTGGTGAATGTATCACTTTTCATGAGGTTGTACGACGATCTCTGTGGTTCATTTAATTTCATATAAAGGAAGGAGAAAGAAGTATTCAACGACCATGGTATGCCATGATGAAATATAGATTAAAATATGCCCCACTACACAAAATAACAGAACCATAAGGTTCTGAACATTTTATCTTAGATAAAAATGTTACTAAGGAAATATTCTGCCTGAGAAGATAAGATAGCTTGACACAGCGGGTTTGCAAATACAATATTGTGTAGTCATGGTGCGTTCTATACTGTCCTTTAGCACCTTCTGGAAGCCTGTTCTATTTCTGGGTAAACAGATGAGTTAAGTGATTTGGGCGGCATAATAAATAAAATTTGTGTGCTTTGCCAGGATAAAACCACAGTCCTGAATTAATATCCTGCACTACAGTCCCAACATGCTTTGACAAGGATGCTATTTCATGGCTCAATAAATACTTACTGACTAAATACAAACATGACAAAAATGTTTGTCCTTCAACTCGATTGCTTTAGGACTAAACACTCAAGGATTTTGGAAAAAAAAAAAAAAGCGCCAGCCCAGGAACATTGCAACACTCTTCAACACTCTTCAAACCATGCTTGTTTTCATTTTGCAATGTCCCTAAACTTGCAAAATGGGCTTCCCTAGTGGCTCAGATAGTAAAGAATTTGCCTGCAATGCAGGAGACCTGGGTTCAGTCCCTGGGTTGGAAAGGCCCCCTGGAGGAGGGCATGGCAACCCTTCTTCAGTATTCTTGCCTGGAAACTCCCCATGGACAAAGGAGACTGGCAGGCTACAGTCCACGGGGTCGCAAAGAGCTGGACACGACTGAGCAACTAAGCAAACACAATTTGCAAAAGGGTAGAACAGAAATATGCTGTTGGATAAACCCCCAAGTTGTTTTGTTCAACAGAAGATTAAAAAAGAAAAAAAAGAATATATATTAATTTCATTAGATGTGCTCCATGTCCAAGTAAGTGATCAGCTTGGTGACTAACAAAAATGGTATCAGATGGTCTTCTTAAGGAATTTCGGCCAACTGGTAGGGCTCCTGTCTCCTATTCAGAGCAACCAGCCACAAATAATGAGCATGGTCCTTTCTTTGCTCCAGCTCTAGGAGGAAACTGTTACTTCCAAGGGTTAGGAAGCATGTTGTAGATTAGGTCATATTTAAGTTATCCTCATCACAAACACAAAAACTTAAAGACGTTGTTACCTATTTTTCTCTGAGAAATTTCCCTTCAATCATCTTTATTATGGAAAGACCATAATTGGTAAAGGTCAGCAAATGGATGCAATCTTGGAAAACTCAATATAGTACAGAATCTTTCTTAAGAGCTAAACTTTGATTAGCCTATTCCTAGATATCAAGACACTGGAGAAATCACCTTTCCAATATAAACTTCTTACCCCATCACACATGGGGCCCACAAGTCACAGTAACCATAGAAGTATTCTTTCTAAGACCATTTTTATCTAATCAACTATATTTTAATTTTTATGGGGGCAACCTTAAGAAGTCTTTCTTTTAAATGCTATTTAAAATTTACTTTGCAATATCATTTTTTAATTTAAAATACATATTTTATTAATAAAGTGAGATATATTTTTATGATTTTTTTTATTCATCAACAGTCCTGGGATCAAGCAAATCTGTCACTAAAGATTATTTAATATATCACTACTATTATTCAGTCACCAGAAGACTGAGTTTAGAAACAGGGCTGTTTTTCTTATTCTCCAGAAACTGAGCACATACAGTTCATGTACATACAGAATTATGTACATACAGTTCATGTCCAAATATTGTGCTCTAAATAAAGGACACTCTAGGACTTGGTCCTTGGCATCTCCTCTTAACTATATTCTCTTCCTAAGTAACCCCATCCAGTCCAAAGGCTTTACTCTATAACAGTCATATGCCAATAACTCTCAGATTTCTATCTCTGCGTTTGGCTTTTTTCCCAAAACTTTCCTTGTACATCTAAATCTTTGACTTTTACTTAGGATATCTAATGGGGACTGCCAGGTGGCACAGTGGTAAAGAATCTGTCTGCCAATGCAGGAGATGCAAGAGACATGGTTTTAGTCCCTGGGTTGGGATGATCCCCTGGAGAAGTAAATGGCAACCCACTCTGGTATTCTTTCCTGGGAAACCCCATGGACAGAGTAGTCTGGTGGGCTACAGTCTGTGGGGTTTCAAAGAGTTGGACACAACTGAGTGACTGAGCACACACACACACACACTGGAATCTAATAGGCATCGTTGCCCTAATTTGGCCAAAGGAGAACTTCCTCTTCATCTGGCTTATGCAAAAAAGAAAAAAAAAGTGTCTCTTGCAATTGCAAGATACAAATATACCACTTGTCCCCATCTCAGCCCATGGCTTTACAAACCTAGGGGCTCTTGAACCCTCTCCATCAACCTCCAACTAAAAATGTCAGCATTGTTGTCCTACTTTCAAGACATATTCGAAATCTATCCCATTCTCTCCATTTCCATGACTATCACCCCCACCTGTGTCACTGTTTCTTTCTTACAGAGACCACTCCAGTGGTAACTTATTCAGGTCCTGTCTCTCCTCTGCTTAAAATCCTTTGCTTATTGCTCAGTCATGTCTGACTCTTTTGACCCCATGGACTGCAGCCTGCCAGGTTCCCCTGTCCATGGAATTCTCCAGACAAGAATACTGGAGTGGGTTGCCATTCCCTTCTCTAGGGGATCTTCCCAACCCAGGGATTTAACCCAGGTCTCCCACATTGCAGGCGGATTCTTTACCCTCTGAGCCATCAGGGAAGCTTGCTTATCACATGCAGAACCAAATCCAACCTCCTTGCCCTGGCAACAAAGCCCAACTTGATCTTACATTTGGCTCTACCATACCTCTGATGTGATCTCCTACCATCTACTTGTACCACCTTTTTTCTTATGCTCCAGGAAAACTGGCCTTTTTTCCCCCTGTCCTTGTAAAATAGCAAGCTCATTCCAACTTCACTTAAGCAAAACTTCTCTTAAGGACTTAAACTATGATCTTGCATCAGTACTAGACACAGACTTCTGTGAGTTTTCATATGGTAGTTAACACAAGTCAGTGATTCTGAACCTGGACTGTGTACTGGAACCATCTGCAGAGCTTTAAAAAATGCTGATCCCTGGACCCTAAGTGAACTGAATCAGAATCTCTGTGAGGCGGTGAAACATTCATGTTTCTGAAAGGCTCCAGGTCACCCTGTGGGTAGCTAAGGCTGAGAAGAACCCTGCACAAGTAATGTGCTCTCTTTCTCTGATTTTCATTGTATATTTACCTGACTCAGATTTTTTTTGTTATTGTTAATATAAATCAAATCTAAATGTATTCCCTTTTCAAGAGATGTTTAAAAAGTAAAAACCCAACAGAGTAGGATGGGGTGTTCTTTACAGTAAAGTGAGAATAAAAAGGAAAAACATATAAAACAAATGAAAAGGATCAGCTAGTATCATCCTGATCCTGTACTTCTTGCTATCATGGAACCCATTTAGATTTAATAAGGAACATTTTTATGGCCCGTGTTCTATTCTTGATCCCACTCTGCATTAAAGTCCCAATCTTATGTTTACATCACATCACAGGATGCTGCTGTTAACTTTGAGGATGAATAAACCTGTTTTAACATGACAAGAACTCACTGAAATTTGGTGGAATTAGCATTTCTAACGAAACTCAAACTTTTCAGTGCTTTAGGTTAGTTTATTTTGGGCAGCAATATAACGTCCTATGTCTAAGAGAAATTATTTAGAATGAGACAATGAAAGAGATCAAAAGACTTCAACATCAATCAGTTCACAACCTACCTAAATATTGTTATGTGAGTATAAAGGAATCAAATATATGGATTACATCTCCATCAAAATAGTTAGGTTTCAATAAAGGAGCAGAAAGCTTCAGAAAACTCATTTGGATTTTTTTCAGACCTTAGCTTTTGAGACATAGTTCAAGCTGCTTGCGTGCATACTTAGTCACTTTAGTTGTGTCCGACTCTGTGTGACCCTATGGACTGTAGGCCACCAGGCTCCTCTGTCTATGAGATTCTCCAGGCAAGAACACTGGAGTGGGTTGCCATGCTCTCCTCCTGGGGATCTTCTTGACCCAGGGATTGAACCTGGGGCCTTCTCTGTCTTTTGCATCACAGGAGGATTCTTTACTGCTGAGCCACCGAGGAAGCTGCTTACAAAGATCAAAAGCTAAAAGGTGTACTTCTGCCTAGAGAATTTAATGATGCTATAAAGGTTAAGAACTGTCATCAGTGGTGGCTGATTAGGGAACTGGAGAGGCCAAAGAACCTGTCACTCATCCACCTTGAAGAAACCTGCATTGAGGCTTTATGACAACATTTCTTTCTTATGGCCTTTGGCTTCTTGCAGCAATGGTAATGGGCAGAGCACACACATAAGGGCCCCAACAAGGCAGATACGTGGCTGTTTGTTTCAACTCTCTATGAGCCCGTACACTACCCAGCCCAATAGGATGACTGGGGGGCAAGCATTTGGTGCATAGGGTTCTCCTTGTCACTGCAGGGGGAAAGAGTAATTTTTCCAATTAATTTACTTACTCTTTTAAAAACTAATTGCAAATGACAGACAGACTTGGAGAAAGGAGTTGAGGTCCATGTGTCTCTGTAAGGCCCATGGAGAGGCAGTGTGGTAAAACACAAAGTGGGCACAGGTGACCTTTGACTTCTGACAACTTGAATCAGAACACTTGTTTGAACACTAACTTTGTCATCTCGGGAATAAACAACAATTACCACCATTATTAGAATGATCAATATTGAGATGACAGGTGAGAAAAAAACTCTCATTGACCCTTATGAGGATTAGAGTCTTAGGTAATTAAGAAGTACATGTTGGCAAAAACACCACAATCTGATGGAAATCTGGCAGCTACTCCAGAACTGGAAAGCCCAAGAAGAGCTCCCAGTATCAGTTCTTCTTTACCAATAACTCCTTTGTATAATTTTGTAATGAAGTGAACATATTTGAACATCATTCAGGGGGAGGAGCTAAGATGGCAGAGGAATAGGACGGGGAGACCACTTTCTCCCCTACAAATTCATCGAAAGAACATTTGAATGCTGAGCAAACTGCACAGAATATCATTCAAAACCTTATCCTTCAATCAGCTTCATTATTTGTATCATTGTGATGAGCATTAAGAGACTCCTTCCTAAATATGGTCCCACCACACAGAAATCTATAGGCTTCACTATGTTTAAACACTTCTACTACTTCTCTTTTGTCACATTGACAAGGCAGACTTTCATGAAGAGAAAAGTGAGTTAGAATGAGGTTCTTGCCTCAGGATGTTAAAAAGCAAAAGAGAGCAACAGACACCTTCAGAATGCTCCAGACAACAAATACAAGTTCGTTATAAAGGCACTTTGAATAAATGTTCTATTGACTAAGTGTAATAGGAAGAAAATTTTAGGTGGGACTTCCCTGGTGGTCCAGTGGCTAAGACTCCATGCTCCCAATGCAGGGGGCCAGGGTCTAGATTCCTGGTCAGGAAACTAGATCCCACATACCTGCCACAACTAAGACCCAGCACAGCTGAATAAGCAAATAAATACTGAAAGAAGAAAAAGAAGAAAATTTTAGGGAAATTAAAGAAGTACCAGCACAAAACTTTTATATGATAGAAAAAGACAGAAAAAAAAAAAAATAAAGCCAATAGCCCCATAATATCCCTTGAGGGGGCAGATTCTCTCTGGGGTACACTCATATAGTTGGTTATTATGATACTGTGAAGTAAACCATATAAAGAAGGCTTTTACAAATGAAAAACACTTTCACCTAGAATTGATGCCAACATTAATAATGTAAGTATTTCAGTGTCTCATAGCCAAAGTTCCATATTTTAGCTACCTTTGCAAGAAAACCCAAGAAAATCAATTTGCATCTAAAAGCTCCTTCATGGAGTTGGCTTGGTTTTGTGGCAGGCATCCCAGCTCGCTTAGAGAAGCAGAGGTTGAAGTCTCTTCACAGGGGATTGTTTGGTCCCAGTTGAATAACCTGCTGGCATCTGCTGTTAGCAGAGTGGTAAGCAGATTATGGGTAAGCAGATATTAATATTCTGATTAAACATTTTAAAACCTCACACCACTATTTAAAAAAAATAATTACACTACTCTGGGAGAACTCTTATACTTAACCATTCTGAAACCACTTTTAGTCTTAATGTCTATATTTCATTATCTTAAAAATCTCTACCTATCACTTACTTTCCAGAATCAAAACTTTTTCTCTCCACTGCCCTAACTAAACTGCAGTGTTTAAAATCAGTGAATATATGACTTCCCTGGAAAATTCAATGGTTTTCAGACTTTACATTATGCTCTCTTCCTTCCCAGATCTCCTTTTTAAAAAGACAAGGCTGCAGTCATCCTTGGCCTCGGCTTCTATAAAAACCCAGCACAGCCTTGGCAGTCCTCCTGGAAAGACTTCTTGTTTCCTGAGGATCCATTGATTTAACAAACTTAACAAACTTAATAACAGAAGCTATGAAGGAGACATTTGCAGTAAGCATTCTGCAGTTATGGAGCAACAAAAGTTTACTAGACCACAATAATTTTTCTAACACCATCCATCATGTAGATTATACAATTTGGCATGATAACCAGGAAAGTTATCAATTGTTATTAATTGAGGTCTGCAGTGAACATACAGGTCTTAAAAATCAACAGTAAAGCTACTGGGTTACCACAACTTATTTCTGGGTTCAGACTGCAAAGTCTGTTTATTTCTTGGGTGCTTACTAAATGGGGCCGCTGTATTGGAGAGAAACTACAGGATGACCAGTCTATGCTGACACTATTGAATGTTGGAGCCATCTATAATCCCCACTTCTAATTTGACCAGTTAGGTTGATAAAGATCCAGCTCAAGGAGACACAGACTTTGGGCATCTATTCGAGAATGCCGTCAGACTGATGCAGAGATGTGGCTGCATGGGAGAAAGGGCAGAGCATCTTGCAAAGGACTTCTATAGCTCTTCAAGAGGAACAAGGGGGAGGAGCCCAGAGGAGGTTAACTCTTTCATCTCACCCTTGGCAGCCCTGCCCTCTGTCCAGGAGTCACCTCTTCTCCTGACCTCTCTTTCACCCCTGTGGTCACTGGCCCACTCAGGAGATGCTGCTGGAGAGAGAGGAGGCCAGAAGATCCAGAGACTCCACTAACAGTCAGCGCAGGGGGCCCTTCCATCCACCTGCCCTCAATTCCAGAAATACCTTCCAGCTGCTAACACTTGAGGAAAGCAGTCCTAAATCCTACACTGCCTGGGGAGGGTGCTGTGGAGTAGGGCTTCCTTCCCTTATTGTGGCAAGTATGATGTGGTGACTGACCAGACCTAATGCTCCAGCAAGGACTCTGAGAAGGCTCAGACCACTTCCTACATCCCTGGCCCTACGAGGTGGTAGCTTCAAGGAGCATGCCCAGAAGAAAGACCACAGCCAGGAAGCTGGAGAAAGAGCTAAGGAGGGGACTGGCCTTCTGACCGAAGCAAGGATTCTTAAGGACCTCTTGTCTGGGAATAATCACCTCTTCTCCTCCTCTCATTCATAAGCAATGGATTCCAAAAGGGAGCCCCTCTTTCGCAGCCCCAAAGTGAGGACAGCCTGATCCACAGCTGGACAGAGGTGGTGGTGGTGGACAGCTATCAGCCAGCACCGACCACTGTCCATCTGTCTTTCCCCAAATCCTCCTCCTCTACGCCGTAAACATCTGTCTCCCAGAGCCTTGGGTATGCTCCCTGGCCTTGTCTGACCCCTCCTCCCACACAGGCAGTGGATGCGTCCCTCGTGGAAAAGGCGAAGCTGGAAAAGGGACCACTCTCCCGGAAGGCCACTTGGGCTGGGCACTCATTCATTCACTGGGCTAGGGCGGGTGGATAGCGGCGGAGCCGGGGCCAGCCCAGGAAAAGCGGCCACTTAAGAACGACTCCCCAGGTAACCCCCACGCCGGCTCCACGCCGGGAGCGCAGCGCCCTGCCAGACTGTCAGCGCGCGCGGGGCGGAGCCCACACCCACCACCAGGTCCAGCGCGCGCAAAGACTGAGCGCGGTGAGCCTGGGCGCTCCGACCGGGTCCAGCGAGGGTGGTGCGAGCAGCCTTCTCCACCCAACCCCGGGCTCAGAAAACCTGTGTCGGGAGCCCAGTGCGGCGGCGGGACGGTGGGCCGGGCGGGCGACGCGGCCCGCGCCTCCTGCTGCCCCCGCGCAGTCCCGAGTCTCGGGGGCACCGACCTGCCAGCCGTCTCTCCCGGACGTTTTTCCACAGCCGATCCCAGGCTCTGGCAGTGGAGTCCCGCAACTGCTCACTGATTGACCGCCTGAGCTGCGTTTGGAGAGGTTTCCGCTTGCCGGTCATTTTAGATCCGTCCTCATAACGACCAGCGGGCTTGCCACCGCCACTCCCGCGTGGCCCGCAGCTCAGACTCCTGACGACTCGGGTCGCCAGACTCGGGACTCACGCTGGGGTCCCGGGACCAGCCGGGGGCGCGACATGGGCCCTCCGCCTTCCGGCGCAGCGGCCGGGATGCGTCTCCACTGCGCGCGAGCGCAAGGGCACCCCTGCGCTCCGTCCACTCCTTTACTCTGTTCCCACTTTCCCTCTCCTCCCTCCCCTCGGCTCGGCGCTCCTCCGCTCCCGTTCCCTCCCGTCCTTCCCTCCCCCCTCTCTCCGGGACGGTCTGGCGCCCCACTCCTTCCCCCAGCGAGCTTTCTCTTCCTCCCTCCCTCCCCTAAATATGACAGCCTGGTTCGGATGGGCCCCCAGTTACGGAGTTTCCACCCCTCTTTTCAGTCAGAGACCAGGGGCTGAACCATATTCCTCCCATTTCTCGATACTTTCCATTTTTCACTCCCAGAAACCGCCACCATTACAACCATTACAAAAATTTTACACTTAGCCACAGCTGGTGCCGAAAAAGCGCATCATGGTTTTCCTGAATTCAAGTCACTTGAAATGGGCTCCTCAGTTTGGCCTTTATGGAGTTAGATACTGGTGCTCTTAACAGAAGTCTTTCCTGGTTTCATCAATGAAATGATTTTCAGGCTGCAATCTACAATCAAACTAAAATTATTTATTCATTGCATAGTCATTGAGTGTGAGGAAACTAGCCTGTAAATATTAAGGTCAAACCATGAGAAGCCTACATAAAATAAACTTGCATATTCTGGTAAAGCATTAAAATCTGTATACAGTTAGAAAGGTAGGTATCATGAGGAAGTGAAATGTGAAAATAAAAGCATTTTAGCCAATAACATGAAGTAGGCTTATAATTTAAAATTAACCCTGATTCTTGCAGGGACAAGGCAGGAAATATACCGACTCTTTAAGAAATACCTGAGGAGGTGGTGTCCAAATCATTTCCCTGGGCTCTAAAGCCTCCCTCAGAAGGTGAAGATAAGGCTAGCTCCCGCCTCAGGGTGTCCTCCTCTTCTCAAAGCTTTGCTTTAAAAGGGCTTGGAGGACCTTTAGAGAATGTAATTAAGATATCTGATGTACTCAACGATGTGAGATGTGATTAATGTCATACATCTCAAGTTTGGCTAGAGAAACTAAATTATTTCAAAACAGAATTTCTGAATTATTTAAACTAAAATTGCTTGAAAATCAGTTTACAAAAAATACAAAATTGCCTTTGTATCGGATGCTAAATAAGAACAAGAATTTAGTGAGCTGTTTTTCTTTTAATTCAGATGCTCCACGTGAAGTCTTAAAATTAAACTATCCAATCCTATCTCTATTATATAAATTGCTATTGACTTAAGGAGTAGAAATTAACAGCTTCCTAAAGTATTCCATCTGCTATTCTATACTTTTAGTAAATATTCCCTCCACTAGTTTATAGTGTTGGTAGAAAATGGGGGGAGAAATGATGTTAAAAACCATTTTTATTGTCTTATACTCTCTTATTTTAAATATTCAAAAATGTTCTCGAGTGAAATACTTTGGAATGAGCTAGAAGGTAGTGGCTGAGCTTTTCTGTGCCATCCTAGTAAACCTTTGAAATGATCAGCTATGAAGCAATAAGTCATGGATCAGGAACAGACTTGAAACTATGGCGGCCAGTTGTAGACTAATTCACATTGCTTTCTGGACCCATGCCAAATACCCTTTTGATTACATCCTCTGTTTTGTTTGCATGTAGTAGTAAGGAAATGCTCAGCAAGAAGCAAGATTTGTGTTATCTTAAAGTGACTGTTGCACAGTATAATGACAAAACGTTTCACAGTTATGTTCCCAGGGCAGTGGTGTATTTAACTTTTAAAAAGGGATCTCTACTTGAGTCAAACAGAGGCAGTTGTTGTTACATTATATGCATTGGAATAGGACAGTACAAGGAGCATTCCAGCCATTTCACTGATCATTTAGCTCTAAAGATCCTGGGCCCCTACCTATTGATACGTTCTACTTTAATGCATATTTTATATTCAGACGTCATAGATTAGGGGTTTTCTTTAAGTGACTAATTTGAAGATAAATTCTGGCCTTGCAGATTTGTTTAACTCTGTGGAAGGGGCCAGGAATTCAGGACTGTCCAACAGAAGCCAAATGAAAGACTAGATGGATCTTCCCAGAACAGAACAGGTGCTACACAGCACAACCCAGTTCCCTGACTGCCCAGCTGCTGGCCCTGCTGGAGGGAAGCTTACCACTGTGCAGATGCAGCAGCCACAAATGCAAGCTTTCTGAACTCACTGGGGCTACTTGGAGACCTTTATACAGGTCCTTAGCATCCACTTCCATTTTCTAGGCGTCCTACTTCAAAGCTGAACCTTAAAGATTACCCTGCTTCCTGGGGTCTTCACTTTCAGCAGATGACAATACCACCTACTTTGCAGAAAAGAAATCAGGCAAATCCTTATCCCTGTTGTTGTTGTTCAGTCGCTAAGTTGTGTCCAACTCTTTGTTACCCCTTGGACTACAGCACACCAGGCTCTCCTGTTCTTCATCATCTTCTGGAGCTTGCTCAAACTCATGTCCATTGAGTTAGTGATGCCATCCAACCATCTCATCCTCTGTTGTCCTGTTTGCCTCCTGCCTTCAACCTTTCCCAGCATCAGGGCCTTTTCCAATGAGTCAGTTCTTCCCATCAGGTGGCCAAAGTATTGGAGCTTCAGCTTCAGCATCAATCCTTCCAATGAATGTTCAGGACTGATTTCCTTGAGGATTGACTGGTTGGATCTCCTTGAAGTCCAAGGGACTCTCAAGAGTCTTCTCCTGCACTACAGTTCGAAAGCATCAATTTTTTGGCACCCTGCCTTCTTTATGGTCCAACTCTCACATTCATACATCCACATGGAAAAATCATAGCTTTGACTAATATGGACTTTTGTCAGCAAAGTGATTAAAAAGTCTCTGCTTTTTAATACACTGTCTAGGTGTGTCATAGCTTTCCTTCCAAGGAGCAATCATCTTTTAATTTCAAGGCCGCAGTCACTATCCACAGTGATTCTGGAGCCCAAGAAATTAAATCTCTTATTGCTGCTACTTTTTCCCCTTTTGTTTGCCATGAAGTGATGGGGGCAGATGCATGATCTTAGTTTTTTAAACGTTGAGTTTTAAGCCAGCTTTTTCACTCTCCTCTTTCACCCTCATCAAGAGGCTCTTATGTCATCTGAATATCTGAGCTTATTGATATTTCTCCCGGAAATGTTAATTCCAGTTTGTGATTCATCCAACCTGGCATTTTGCATGATGTACTCTGCATGTAAGTTAAATAAGCAGAGTGACAATATACGGCCTTGTCGTACTCCTTTCCCAATTTTAAACCAGTCCATTTTTCCACGTCCAATTCTAACTGGCTTCCTGACTCATGCACAGGTTTCTCAGGAGATGGGTAAGGTGGTCTGGTACTCCCATCCCTTTAAGAATTTTCCACAGTTTGTTTTGATCAAGACAAATAGACAAAGTCAAAGATTTTAGTGCAGTCAATGAAGCAGAAGTAGATGTTTTTCTGGAACTCCTTTACTTTCTCCATGATCCAGTGAATTTGGTAATTTGCTCTCTGGTTCCTCTGCATCTTTGAAACCCAACTTGTACATCTGGAAGTTCTTGGTTCACGTACTGTTGAAGCCTAGCAATTTGATCTCTGGTTCCTCAGGACATTTTTCTGTTTGTTTGTTTACAGGCAGACCTTGAGCAATGTTAGATCTGTCTGATTCAGCAGTGTGTCCTCAGCATCTAGATCACTCCTTGACAGTTGTGCTCAGTGAAAACTTGCAGAATAAATGAGTGGTTTTTCTCTGATGCTATATATTGTTTACTTTGCTAATGGATATTCCTGAAAATTTACCTCTAAACCTACGCTTCTGACTCTATGTCCTATGTTAGCAAAGTGATGCTACCACCCATCCAGTCTTGTGTCCAAGAGACAAGAGAGAATCTAGAAGACATTCTGAACCTTCCATCTTTCTCTGTCTCTCCATCCCCATAGTTAAGTTCAGGTTTTCTCCCCCCTCCCACTGAATTTCAGCATAATGAGCCTCACATTAGGAAGCCACTGCTCTCACTCGGGTCTATGTCTTTATACATTTCTTCTGCTTGAACACCTTTCTTCTGATTTTTTTCTTCACTCAACCTTTAGGAGTCAACTCAGATGTCACCTCCTCCTGGAAGCCTTCCATGAATCCTGGTGGGTGAATGGTCCTCCTCGCCTGGGTTCCTACAGCACCTTAGGCCCATCTCCAGAGAAGCACACATCACAGAGCACTGTAGGGGGGCAACTGTCCACTTTCCTCACAGCCTCCCCACTAGTCCGGAGTTTCTACAGTGGGACTGATACTTTTATTCTGAATCTCTTGCACCTTTTCTAGTGAACAGCACATAAAGGCTCATTTACTGACTAAATGAATTTAACATTATAGTTCTGGATGGCTGGTTATTACTAGAGTCTGTTCCTTAGTATAAATACGAATCTTAATTATGCTTATGGCATCATTATCACTCTATTTACATAAAGTTTATTAATTTTAAGCAATACGTGTTGAAATTAGTCCTGAATATTCATTGGAAGGACTGATGCTGAAGCCGAATTCCTGAAAAAGAAAATCAGCTCTGAATATTCATTGGAAGGACTGATGCTGAAGCTGAAACTCCAATACTTTGGCCACCTGATGGGAAGAACTGACTCATTGGAAAAGACCCTGATGCTGGGAAAGATTGAAGGCGGGAGGCGAAGGGGATGACAGAGGATAAGATGGTTGGATGGCATCACCAACTCGATGGACATGAGTCTGAGCAAGCTCCAGGAGTTAGTGATGGACAGGAAAGCCTGGTGTGCTTCAGTCCATGGGGTCGTAAAGAGTTGGACACTACTGAGCGACTGAACTGAACTGAATATGTATTGATGGTTATAGATTTTTAAACATAGAAAAGTATAAACAGAAACATTAAAAATATCTGTAATATTACCAGAAAGTTATAAATTTTCCTTTTCAGTTTTCTCTTTAGAACACATATAAAATTAGAATAACTTTTATACCAAATTTTGAAAATTTTTTCATTTAGCATTATATTGGGAGCATTTTCCCAATTTATTGTTGTCTTTTGAAATACAGACTTAAATGAATATATAGAATTTTGTTGGATAGACATAGCGTAATTTATTTTCAAACTTTCATAATTTTGGACACTTTATTTCAAATTTCTGAAATTACAAACAATACTGTCAACAACTTTGGCAAATGGGGAAAACAATTTTTTTTTTTCTTTCTCCTCTTAATGCTGTATGATCAACACCTGTCACCATTGTCACCCCCAACCACAAGTAATAAGCATGTTCTGCCACCTATCCTCCTATACATGTGAAGTCAGTCTCTCTGAATTCTCTTAAATTCTTATCTTTTCCACTTCTCCTCCCATGTTCAACTCATCTGTGCCATCACCCCTTATGCCTAAGAATGGAGATTTGCAGTCTACTGTTTACTTCAGTACTTGTTGTCAGAAGCTTTGTTTTAGGGGAAAAAAAAAAGTCTGATTTCTAACTGTCCCAAGCCAGCAATCCTTTGCCAGGAGCCTATGGTCACAATCCATTATCTCATGTTTCTCAGCTTCTCTGTAACTGGTTGCCATGACCCACTGCTGTGCCCCCCCACCATCCCCGCCCCCCTCATAACAGAAGGGTAAAGAGCTCATGGGCCTCTCCCCCTGCACATTCCCTCCCCAGAAGAGATGAGATATAGCAACTGTTCCTTCCATGCTCCCTTCAGGCTACATTTCAGAGTCTTGTTGATAGAGAGTTTGAAATGAAATCTCCTATTATTTATTTATTCATAAAAAAAACCAAAAACAAAAAACAAACTGTTGCCAAAAGATCTAGAGAAGCTGGCGTTCATTTTGGGTTCTGAGCTCACAGTCACCAATCTGTGCTTGTCCCATTAATTAAGTAAAACTTCACTGAACTTTTGTGGAAGCAATATTTAGTGTTAGCTGTAAGCTCTGACCAATATCTTTGGCTGTGTTTAATGTCTTTCTGATGTAGACTAGTAAATGCCTGAAATTTTCACCGTGTTTCTAGCTGAGTCTTGTTCTTGTTGTCCACTGTGACTGTCTCACCATGTCACCACTCTCCTCAAGGCCCAGGCACACTTAAAATTTTTTTTCTTTTGCTTTATTGTGATAAAATATACCTAATATATAATATATATCATTTAACTCTTCATAAGTATACAATTGAGTGGTATTAAATGCATTTACAGCATTGTATAAGCATCACTACTGTCTACCTAATATTTTTTTTCATCTCCAATAAAAACCCTGTACTCTTCTTTGTCCTCTCTGTCCCCACCCCCTGGTAACCTCTCTTCTCCTTTCTGTCTCTATGAATTTGCCTCTTCTAGGTACCTCACGTAAGCCATGAACACTTTCTTCCTTCCCATCTTCATTCAAACACTCTTCTGATGCTTCACAGAGAAAATAGAGACACTGGCAGCTCCTTGCATGCACACTCTCTCTGGCCTCAGGGCCTCTGCACTACTTCTGCCTGAACACACTGAGCTCCACGGAGTTACAATCTCATGCCCCCGTTAGACTGTGAGCCCCTTGAAAGTAGGAGGTAAGCTTTTAATATCTGTATCCCCAGTGGAATACAGTGCCCAATACATGGTAAGTGCTCAATATATATTTATTGAATGAATACAAATTGGAAATTGAGGTTATAAAGTGGCCAGGGAAACTAGGTGTGCCCATGTGTTATCCATTGAAATGTTGAAATATTTAGCATTAATCCATTAAAAAAGATGGAAATTGATAAATATGCACACACAGGTACCAAGTCACAACTGATAAAAGAACCAAGAATGACAGGACATTTAATAATACTATGAAGTGAAGTAAAGTGAAGTGAATTTGCTCAGTTGTGTCTGACTCTTTGCGAACCCATGTACTGTAGCCTACCAGGATCCTCAGTCCATGGGATTTTCCAGGCAAGAATACTGGAGTGGGTTGCCATTTCCTTCTCCAGGGGATCTTCCCGACCCAGGGACCGAACCCAGGTCTCCCGCATTGTAGGCAGATGCTTTACCGTCTGAGCTACCAGGGAATCCCTGTAATACTCTAGGTAGATGTTATTAACCATTTAGAACATTTAATCAAGCTGATTAATTACTTAGGATTTTTTTCCTCCAAAATTTGAATTTTGTACTTGAGGAGACTAATTTTGTCATAATTTAATGTCCTCTTTCCACCCAAACTAGGGTTGGAATCTAAAGTTTTCTGAGTTAAAATTTAATTACAGTCATCAGTGTCATAAATATACAATAGAAATGAATTGGATTATCCTTAATAGGTAGGAGTGTTCTGTGAAGTTAACATGCAAGGTAAACATGTGACTCTCTGAAGAGGACTACAGTATTGAAAAATAAAAAAAAAAAGAAAAACCGTATCCTATCTAGGGAAAAAGACATCTTGATTGATAAAGCGTACACGGTTTTAAAGGAGAATAGGATAGTGGTTAAGAAAAAGAAAGAAGCTATTGAGTATGGATAAGATCAGAAGGACAGAAGTTAAATGAAACCAGAGGAACAAAAAGGGACTCCAGTAAAACACATCAAAGTATTGGGCAGAAAGAGAAGCTGCTGGAATTAAAATTGGAAAGAAGCAACTCTCTAGAGGTAAAAACCCTAGAATAAGAACCAGTTGGGTACCTTCCACATAAATGTGAAGTGATCACAAAACAAACTGATTTAGATTCAACTGAGCCTCAGACAGGAAAGGAACTGAGTTCCCTGGAGAGTGAAGAGGGGGATTGATAGGAATAGCAGAGGGTCTGGGTGTTGTTGCAAACAAAAATCCACAGCCTCAAAGGATTCTAATAGAGACATCTAGAGGTTAATGGGATTTGAGAAACAGAGGTGCTGGAAAGAATTGTTCAGAGGCTTCAAATTGGGCAAGGGACACTGAACGATATAAACCTACACTCTTGATGCCCAGCATCACTCCACTGTTACACTGTGAAACTGTGCATTAGAATGGTTCCACATGCTGGACGACAGCACTTGGGGCTGAAGATGGGAGTCCTACCAAGGAAGTTAAGGTAGGGTGGCAAGGTTGGAGACTCCATCCAACTTGACCCTTACGTGGTGCAGCCAAAAGTAAACCCAGGATTTTCTAGCAGATGAAATGTCACATATTTCATCAAGGGGTTTTGTAGATAAATCATGGGAGAGCTGAATACAAAATGCGATCCCTCGACTTTCAATATCTTCAAGAATAAACTGTGTTCTCTGGAACACTTGCTTATGAACTATAATTCACTGAAGGTCAAATGTCTTACCAGGAAAGCATTTTGCTCTGTTTTCTCTCTACTGATTATATTTTTCTTGGTATAACTAGTAAACATAATAATTTTCACTTGAGACATTAATTATCCCTGTTCACAAATCTTGTTACTTTCATAATTTCTCTTTAATGGCTTTATATTATTTTAGCCACTTTCATGTTCTTAAATAACATCTTTATTAAGATATTAATGGTGTACCATACAATTCACCTATCAATTATTTTATCTTAAGCAAATGTTTTCTTAATACTATTAGCTGGAGATGTGCATCATAAGGTTCTATGGCTTTTATCCCTGTGTATAGCATCATAGACACAAAATAGTGTAAATTCATTCAGTAAGCAAGTGTATATATACTTTATATGCATACATGCATCATGTGTGTGTACTCAGTTGTGTCAGACTCTTTGTGACACCATGACCTGTGACCCAAAAGGCTCCTCTGTCCATGGGATTTTCCTGGCAAGAATAGTGGAGTGGGTTGCCATTTCCTCCTCCAGGGGGATCTTCCTGACCCAGGGATTGAATCTGCAACTCTTGAGTCTCCCTTGGCTATGATTATTAAAAATACTTGTAAATAGTATTTCCTAAGATTACATCATAGTTATCTTAAAAAAAAGACAGACTAAAGGATAGAACCCTGCCACAAATACTGGAGAGATTTAATAAATACTTCTAAGACTGATAAATATGTTTGTTTTCAGATTTACAGGATTTATAGGATACAATCAATTCTTAGAGCACAGTTATCTCCAAAACTTTACTTCATTCTTCCAAAACAAGATTTCTTAGAAATAACTATTTTAATGTGATCTAACCTTAGTTCTATTATTATTTCTGTAAGGTCATAAGAACTTAACAAGGCACCTGATTTTGATTTTAAGTTTCTATTTTCTCCTTTAAATTTCTTAAGCACCTGCCTAAACCATCTAACCAAGCTTCCCTTCCTTCACCACCATTCATTCTTGCCATATGACGCTGTTAGGTTTTTCCTTAGTTCGCTTAGCTTTTCAAACACCTGCAGTTCAACAACAAGGATAGTATTGTCTGGCTTTTTCACTTAGCAATGAGTTGATTTACCTGTCAAGATAAACTTCACTGTACATATTACTGGCTCTCTGGATTAATGCCTTATAAAACAGCACATTTGCACTGTTCTATGCCCTTCATAGCATTAAACACTGATTTCATTTGATAGGCCGAATACGATATCAACATTTAGTGAAAGGAGCTTATTGCTGGGGGTTCAAAGATGAACTGTTATGAAAGCGAACCTTTTGTATTCAAGCTAAATGTTTATTTTGTTATAAGGGAACTTCAGCAGTTAGGACAGGAGTTATCCATGTCCTATAAAAGAATATTGTACAGGTATCTAGTAGTCCAAGTTTGCTTTAAAAATACATTAAAATAAATATATAGCTAAATGATTAATGACAACATTAGCAGCATGAACACTCATCACCCTCTGCCACTATGCAGATAAATATATCAAGAAAAAGGGAAATGTAGAATTTTCATCACATCAGAAATGCACTATATCATTGTCCAAATGACTTAATTTTTTACAAAATGAATGTTAGACATAAAAATAATGTTTCCAGATCCTCTTTTAATTTATTTCTAATAAAGCAGATATATGGGTAATAATACCAAGCTGAGTTTTGAAACCTGAAGACAGTTCTCTGCCTTAAACAGTTAATCAATGCCACATACAAACTGGCTTCAATTAAATTCAGTCTAAGATAGCTGTGATCTGGTTAACAAATAAACAGACAAACAAAAAAGTTACAATTATTTCTCCCCAGTGGTGAATAACTTAAAAAATAAAAAGGACAAAAAATGTTTTAAACTAGTAAAAGCAATAATAAATCTTGCTTCCAATATTAAAAACTATTCTTTATGTATTAATATCCATTTGCTTAAATCTTGAGTGTTGTATTCTTAAATTTACTAATTTACTTTAACCTGTCCTATTTCTGCTTTCTTCTTGGTGGGAAGACTATACCATGATGAAATGGCAGCTAGCCACATATATAATATGCTTTTACCTTATTGTGCAATGGAAGCCAATTCACAATGATTTGGTGGAAGACTCAATTGGAACTCACAGGATTTTTTTCCCTGACAATATTAAACATTTTAGTGGGATGTGATAAGTATTTCAAATTGAACTATATTTAAGAAGGTTTGTTGTGCTATATGAATTTCAGAATTTAGTAATCTCTCACACTGTGGGTAGTTCCTAATGAATGCATATCAACAAAGATCTGTTATTTTCAGATATATAATCATTTGGGAAAAGTGCCCAAAGGGCCCAGTAGCTGTAAGAACTCTCCTCCCCCTTCTGATAACAGGGCTTGTGATTTCCTTCCCCTTCCTCCTTCTGTTTGGTATTGCTTGTGTCTCCAGTCTCCCTGGACTTCAAACACTTTTTATCTTAGGGGAGTAAACCCTATGAGTAATCCCTTTCCCCACTTCCTCAAGGCACCCCTCCGCCAGCTCTTCTCCCCAAAGTGTCCTGGGTCAAGTAACATCTAACCAGTCTCCATCTCACATCCTGGCCTAGCTCTTATAATACAGAAAGACTCCTTCAATTAAGTGGTATTTGTAAAAAATGTAGACAAATCTAATGGCCTCTTTGTATTCAAATATTATAATTAGTCACTCAACAAGTCATTCAGTCACTCAACAGGTACTCATTGAGTACATCCTGAATAATAGACCTCAGGCGGGGTCCATGGTGCAACAGTCTGTCCCTATTATGGACTTTGAAAATGAGGAGAAATAATGAGAGTTTAGGAGGGGACACTTTATTCCTGTTTCCTGCTTACTATTAATTAGCAGGAAAACAATAACAAAAATCTTCGTAAGCTTCAAGTTTAGTTAACATTTTATTGTGTGTGCTTAGTCACTCAGTTGTATCCTACCCTTTGAGACCCCATGGACTGTAGCCTGCCAGGTTCCTCTGTCCATGGGAATTCTCCAGGCAAAAATATTGGAGTGGGTTGCCATGGCTTCCTCCAGGGGATCTTCCCACCCCAGGGACTGAACCCAGGCTTCCCACATTGCAGGCAGCTTCTTTACCGTCCAAGTCACTAGAGGGCTAAACATTTTATTGGCCCTCTAATATGTCCTGGGCTATGTGCTTGGCTCTGGAAAAAGCAATATTAAGTGCAAAAGACCCTGTGCTATGGAGGGTCTTAAATAAGAGTGTGGATTAGGAGAGCTCTGAGAATGAGAATGAGTTTATGCCTTGGACAGAAATGAGGTGGTGGCTGTGGACCTGAAGGCAGTCGACCAAGACCAGAGCCAGAAAAGGCATCGTGAGGAGTGAGCTCAACATTCAGAGTGTCTTTGAGGGGCTTCAGGAGGCAGGATTTTCTAGGTTCCAACTAGGGGGCGTCCTGGGAGGCCCCCCCAGTATTCATTGCTAAAGATCCCATCACAGTCTGCCCCTTCCCATCACCACAAACATCCCCTATTGGAATCTCTAACCAAGGCCTTGGGACCACCAGGGGCAGGCTTGGGAAGTGAGTGAGGCTGCCAGATTTAGAAAATAAAAGTTCAAGGTATCCAGTTAAGTTTGAATTTCAGATAAACAGCAAGTAATTTTTTAGTAGAAGTATATCCCATGCATTATCTGTATTTGTATTGTTCTGTATTTTATCTGGCAACACTAGAAATGAGCTAATTTTCTTGTCTCTGTTTAGCCGCATCAGGGTGACCCAGACACAATTTCAGAAGTACTTTCTCCCACTTGTGATTCTCAGCTTCTCAAAGCATTGAGGCATTTAGCAGGTGTCTTTGTGGTTGTCTTTCTGTGCTGAAACAGATGAAATCCTACATATATATAATGCCCATTCCAAAAAGCCTTGTATGTTAATAAAAAATCTTTTCTAATGGATATTTATTTATCTATCCTGAGCAAAGTTAATGATCTGGAAACAAGTCTAGTGGTTCAAGGCAAAAAAGTAAAAAATCAACTTGAGACCATCTTTACTGAGTACATATTTGTCTTCTGATCAACTACCACTTGTTTTAAGCTTGTAAACAAAGAAGTATCAAAAGTTTACTTTCTCTTTGTTTAAAGAACTGTGTCTCTGTTCATTGATATAGACATACATAATATATTAGATGAAGTTTATTTTGAAGGCAGTTGGAAGAAAAATCTCTCTTGTTTTGGGAACCACTTATCATTAATGGAATAAAGAATCACTAGGCTTGGTAAATATTAACCAATATATTTGATAATATAAAATATTTTATAATAATATAATAATAAAGTATAATATAAATAGTATATAAATAATATATAAAATATAAACACATGTGCTCAGTTGCTCAGTCATGTCCAACTCTTTGTGACCCCATGGACTGTAGCCTGCCAGGCTTCTTGGCCCATGGTATTTTCCAGGCAGGAATACTGAAGTGGCATGCCATTTCCTACTCCAGGAGATCTTACCACCCAGGGATCAAACTAGTAAACATTCAGTAATTCAAGATATATCAATGGATTCATAATCTTTTAATTTTTCCTGAAGCTTGTGATTTTTATATTCTAAAGATAAATGATCATGACCTCAGCTTACTAGAAATGGATATAAGTTACAGGATAAAGTGCATAATCATATTGTTCGTGGCCTTTATTTAAGGTAACAGCCTTTGTCTTTTTCAATCTAGTTCAGCCACTTGTAGAACCAGTTACAGCTTCTCTTCGTCTCTGCTTTCTCATCTGTAAAATGGTGATAATAATTTCTCTACCTCACAGAACTGTAATATTGATTAAATAAAGTCATATTTATAAAGCATTTAGAACAGGGCCTGGGCCCATGTAATTGTCAATTACAATGAGTGCTTTCAAATTAATTGATTACAGATAATTATACTTACCACTCTGACCCTCCTAGAAGAGGAAATACATTTTAGTATTTTGTGAGCTACTTTTGCTGAGTTTGCTAGTTCTCACTCTTAGCTGGGTTTGTGGAATAGGGAACAACAGTTTGCATAACACAGTTTCAGAAGGACAGCAAGAAATTAATATAGAGCCAAAATCTGCTAATACCACTTAAGTTGAATTTCATTTTCACCATAGCTTTCTCATTCTTAGCTGGATTTGGGCAGTAGGAAACAACGTTTTGCACACTATAATTAGTTTCAGCAATAAGAAATTAATATACAGTGAATATCTGATAGGACCATTTTTAATATCCTAGGATTTATCTTAGTGTTTAGTTATAATTCAATAGATTTCTTGGAGTTTTGTGTAGCATTCACATGAAGAATGCAATTATTAAATAGCATTAAGAAATTACTAAGAATATTAAGGAATAATTAATTTCCTTTAAAAATCTCTCAGAAGGTTTAGGACCAATTTGCACCACCTCTAAATGAATGGGTGGAAGATGTGCTAACAGATTTCATATAGTCGCTCTTTGTCAATAGAAAGAATTTCATTATCTGTCAGTTCTCTCCTTTAACGTCAGTGCTTCCATCATCTGAGCAAAGAGAAATTTTGTTTATCTGTCTTCACCTTCACTGGCATCACATACTGTAGAAAGGTCAGTTCTGTTTTTTTTTTTTTTTTCTTTCTCTATAAACTTTGCTTAAACATCTGTGAAACACTACATCCTCTCTGAAGAAATATTAAGAAAGTGTTTCCTCCTTGAGTCTGTGTATGTAGACAGTGACCATTATGTATTTCAGACTGATGTCATGCAGAATGTCACACTAGGTAGCATTTTGTAACCTTGTCAAATATATTTGCTATTTTTAGTATTCTTTCAATAGTAAAGTTAGGATAAGGAAAATTTCAATATTTAATAAAGGAACAGTGTGTAGACTCCAACACTATGCATGGTTTGCTCCAATTAAAAGGCAAGAATTGAGGAATATAGTGGTTATTACAAGGATCAGCTGAAGGAAGGCCACATGCAATAATAATAAGGATGAACTGAAATGCTGCCCGGCCTGAGTCTCATCCTGGCACTGCCTGCCGTTAAGAGCTATGCCATGTTAGGTCAGTCCCTTAACCTCACCAGTTCTCATTTGCTTCCTCATTTGTGAAGTGAGAGAAACAGAATAGATATCCTCTGAAATCTCTCTTCTAAAATGCAATTTCAGGTAAATGTTTGATAACCAACATAGGAACTCCTCCATTGCAATGAAAGGGTTTTATATAATACCATATTGCTTTTATTCCAGAAGTGAAACTAAGAAAAGTACTCACAAAGTTCACTTCTGTTTCAATTCCAGCTAAGGCTCAGATAAATGGACTTAAAACAATAGATCTTGTAGGAACACCTGCCACATTTGAGGCTTAAGACAAACCAATCAGAAGAAGGAAAATCCACAGATTTCCTGATCTAACCCTCTATTCCTTTTAATGTGAACAGTCAGATAAATCACTTAAAAACATGGGTTAGTAAACAAATCAACAGTAGTGCTGTGGGGTGGGGTTAAGAACTAAATGTAAACAGTCAGAGGAAATTATGTAACCTTTATATATCTGAAAGGGCACAAAAAGTTCTTCCCAAATTGGATCGTTTATCACAGGGGTTTAGCAAATAGAGTAAATAGAGAGTTATAATGAAAGGCTAAATATGACCCTCTTTAACTACCCACACATACTCTTTCAAGACACCTACTTATGTGCATGAATGGACCATTATTAGTTCCTACTTACGTTAATCTAGTTGTCATTGAACTATAGTTACTCTGTCCTTATGTTTTGCACCAGGAATACTAAGTGCTTGACTCATGCCTTTGAAGCTGTTTCATAATTGAGAATAAAAATGACCCCAGGAAGGCAATCTCTTATGCCTTCTTAAATGACCTTCTCTTGTCTGACCTTTTATTGTACAATATCAAGTAACCCTTTGTTGGGATACCCCGCTAGTTACTCAATGGGGTTTTATGTAATCCTCTCAAACTTGAACCAACCAGAACAATCAGAATTTCCATTAAGCTACAGAGGGCACTAGATACCAGCAGGACACAACCAAAATGACTCTATCGCCTTAAGACAATTGTGGTAGAAAGTTCTTGAACTGAAAATGAATCACAGAGCAGAAAGACCAGAATGCGAGTGAGTAAAAGAACTGGAATTGTTAATGGAACTATTGTTAGTAAAAAAAAAAAAATAGTAAATGCAGTTAAGAAATAATAAAGAAACTATCACTCCTTTTTTCTTTGCCATGCTACAAATATTCATCAGCTTGTCATATCAATGATGCATCTGATTACAGTAGGACCAGCAGGAGTCAGGCTTCAGGGTACATTCTGAAGTTTCATAAACATCCTTTACTTCCCTGAAAATTCATTCTTTCAGAGTAACATTCTAATTCCCAAATGTCTTTGATCATGGGACAGCTCCTACGCAAAGACAGGAGTTGAAATTTTTATATGACTGTCTCACAACTAATTTCTCATCTGTTTCCTGTCATACAACAGCAATTAATTTTCAAAGCCTCCCTAAGGAAGTGTCAAAATTCTAAATTTAAGGACAATGATGGGAAACTTTCAGAACATGAAGCTTTCTTTACATACTCTAGTAGAGTTCAAACCTGAAAATGTTCACAATTTGAAGTTCATCAATCTCATTGGATTCCTCCCAGATGATTTTAAAGCAAAGTCAATTTATATTTAGTTTCATTTTATCATAAACTTAAGGGCAGTTATACATCATTAATTAAGCATCATTTATGAGTTAAGTTTAAAAATATGAATATTTATCAAACACCCTTTGAAGATATTGTAGAAGGGATATAAAATAGTTCACGCTATCAACAGAGTGAAAAGACAATCTATGGAATAGGAAAATATTTGCAAATTGTGTATCTGATAAGAAGTTAATATCCAGACTATATAAAGAACTCTTACAACTCAACAACAAAAACAAAAACCAAACTTGGTTTGAAAATGAGTGTGTGCCTGCTAAGTAACTTCAGTCGTGTCTGACTCCTTACAACCCTATGAACGGTAGCCTGCCAGGCTACTCTGTCCATGGGATTCTCCAGGGAAGAATAATGGAGTGGGTTGTCATGCCCTTCTCCTAGGAATCTTCTGACGCAAGGATCAAAACCCACGTCTCTCATGTCTCCTGCATTATCAGGCAGGTTCTTTACCAATCGCGCCACCTGGGAAGCCCCCCAAAATGTGCAAAGGACTTAAATAGACATCTCTTTAAAAATATACACCAGTGGTGAATAAGCATATGAAAAGATGTTCAACAATCATTAGGGAAATGAATATTGAAACTACAATTTCATACCATCCCATTAGAATGGCTATTATTAGAAACAAAACCCAGGGGCTTCCCTGGTGGTCCAATGGCTAAGAATCTGTCTGCCAATACAGAAGACACAGGTTCAATCCCTGGTCCAGGAAGATCCCACATACCACAGAGCAACTAAGCCTTTGCATCACTAGTCCATGCACCTCTACTACTGAAGCTAGTATGCCTAGCGCCCATGATCCTCAACAGGAGAAGCCCCTGCCTGTGGCAACTAGATGAAAGCCTGAGGGCAGCAACGAAGACCCAGCATAGCCAAAATTAAATAAAATAAATAAATAAATCTTAAAAAAAAAAAAAAAAGCAGCAAAACCCCTGGAAATAACTAGTGCTGGCAAGGATATGGAGAACCTGGAATCCTTGTGCAGTGCTGGTGGGGAAATAAAATGGTATGGCTGCTACGGAAAACAGTATAAAACTTTCTCAAAAAAATTAAAATTAAGAAACGAATTACCATAGCAATTTTACTTCCGGGTGTATGCTCCAAGGAATTAAAAGCAGGGACTTGAACTGACATTTGTACACCCATGCTCATGGCCGCATTATGCACAATAACTAAAAAGTGGAAGCAACTCAAGTGTCTATCATTCAATGAACAGGTAAACAAGATGTGGTCTGCACATACAATGGGATATTATCCAGCCTTTAAATAAAGGGAATTCTGGCACATGCTACAGTGCAGACAAACTTTACAGAAATTGTGCTGAATGAAATAAGCCAGAAACAAATGGACAAATACTGTATGATTCCACTTATATGAGGTACTCAAAGTTGTCGGATTCAGAGACAGAAAGTAGAGTGGTGGTTGCCGAGTTTTAGGGGAGAAAGGAATGAAAGATTAATGTTTAATGGGTATGAGTTTTAGTTTGGGACTATAAAAAAGTCCTGGAGACAGACAGCAGTGGTGGTTGCACAGTAATGTGAATGCGCTTAAATTCCACAGAACTATGCACCAAAAATTGGCTGAAATTTTATGTCACCATTTTTCAAATTGAAGTATATTCAATTTATAATGTTGTGTCAGTTTCAAGGGTACAGAAAAGTGATTCAGTTATACATTTATATTAATATTTTGAATTATTTTCCATTATAGGTTATAACAAGATATTGAATATAATCCCCTGTGCTGTACTGTAGGTCCTTGTGTGAATATTTTACCACAATAAAAAAAGAAATGGTTTGTACCTATATTGAGCTTACAATATAAGTGAGAAATGAGTGTGCATATAAAATTAATATCTGAATACCGTTAATATAATGTAAATGAAATAATAAGACAGTAGAAATTAAATACTATGGTGTTCAGAGAATACAAAGACAGAAGTTGTTTCAGGAAGCTTTTATGGAGTATATTGTGGTTGAGGTCAACCTTTGGAAGATTAATACAATTTCATTGAGTAGAGAAGGTGGGATCAGGTAGTCTACAAAAAGAGACCAGTATAAACTAGGTATGGAAGCCAAAATCCTGGGTGTGGTTTTAAAACTGTGATTCTTCCCAGTTAGATTAAAGGGCAGAGTAGTGCTTTTCAAACTTTAATGTGTACACAGATCACTTGGGAATCTTGCTAAAATGTAGATTCTGATTTTATAAATCTAAAGGTGGGGTCCAAAATTCTTCATTTCTAATAAGCTCCCAGGTGATGCCAATGCTGCTTTGGATAGCTCAGGTCTTGAGTATATATGCCTAAAATGTAGATCAGTCCAAAGCTGAAGACTTTGAAAATTAAAAGTCTGTTTCTGTACTTACTTCAGAGTTATTGGGAAACCAGTGAAACTCTTCTGGGTAGGGAAGTCCTATTATTGGAGCTGTTTCTTAGGAAGATTAATCTCTCAGCAATGTGTAGTGGGGGTAGAATGAGTAAAGACAGACACTGGGGAGACAGGTTAGGAGTCCATGAGAACTATTAGTATTAATAGGCTACTAAGAGGGCTTCCCAGGTGGTGCAGAGGTAAAGAATCCGCCTGCCAATGCAAGAGACTCAAGGGACATGGGTTCGATCCCTGCATTGGGAAGATCCCCTGGAGTAGGAAATGTCAACCCATTCCCATACGCTGCCTGGAAAATTCCATGGGCAGAGAAGCCTGGCAGGCTACAATCCCGGGGGGTCGCAAAGAGTCAGACATGACTGAGCACAGCACAGTAAGAGGCTATTAGTAGTAACCAGGCTAGATGTGGTTAAGCCTGAAACAGGCAAGTGGGAGTGAAGGTGCCAAGGGTGAGACATGGTGAGGGGATAGTGCAAAGGCAGATGTGTGACCTGGTGGCTGACATGCAAAGGAATATATGAGAAGGAAAAGTTTTAAAATGCCAATGGCTACAGTAAGCATACAATTAGGTTTCCCCAAGGCATTCCAACTTTATGCCTGTCATCCAAGAATAATTATTAATAGTGGCCACTTCCACCCTAAAAATGCCCTGAAAGTGAAAGTTGCTCAGCTGTCTGACTTTTTGTGTCTGGCCTGTGATTCTCCAGGCCAGAATACTGGAATGGGTAGCCTTTCCCTTCTCCAGGGGATCTTCCCAACCCAGGGATTCAACACAGGTCTCCTGCATTGCAGATGGATTCTTTACCAGCTGAGCCACTAGGGAAGCCCCCCAAATGCCCTAGATTGGGTAATAAATAATATAACCACCATAACATTATGTGCAGGTGACTAACAGGATGTAAAGGAGAGTTAGGCTGGTTTGTAGTGGGTAGAAATTGGGTGATAGTCATTCACTTATACAGTGTTTACCCAATGTTAACTATGTGCCAGGCATTGATCTAAGTGCTTAGGATACTTGAGTTTAAGTAAAAATGATAACACCCACAAGGTCTATCCTCATGGAGTTTATGATCTCGTGGAGACCAATACAACCCAGAGGTGGGGGAGGGAAAGAAAGCAAGTTAAAGGTGCCCCCGAGACTTACACCAGGGGTAGCATCAAGCATCAAGAAAGAAGGGTTATAATTTGAAAAGGGGGTAGATGCAGGTTTAGATATAGATATGGAAATTTATGGAGGGATGAAGCTTTGAGAGTAAGTGAGATGCCTCCCTGAAAATAGAAAGAAGAGACTGTGGATAATGCCTACACTGAGAGGATGGACAGAAGAGTCCACGAGCCCGTGGAGAAGCATTCAGAGAGGTAAAAGAAGTTCCAGGTATAACAGAAGCTAGGGAAGTAGGGAGGTCAAGGGCTCTCTGGGTAACAATATCAAAAGTTACTGAGAGGTCAAGGAGACAAGGTCTGAGAAAGGTGGGGAAGGGGCAGGGTCTGCTTTGGGAAAGAAAGCACTATGCCCTGGGAGGCAGTCAGTGAGATGCTACATGATATTCTGCATATGAGAAAGAACAGTATTGAGACTCTCAAAGTGCCAATTTATTCTTAGATGATAATTTGTTGATATAATTTATGTATTTCTCACTGCCATTTTTTTATTGTTAATAAAAACCTTGCAAAAACAAACAAACAAACAAAAAAAAACCTTGCAGTTGTTGTTTCTGGAAGTTTGGAACAAGATAAAGCAAAGCTCCAAGCATCTCACTTCTCATCAATAACTAGGGCATAATTTTTCTCACAAGATTACTCTGAGAATGGATTATAAATGGCATCCATATAAAGCATTATAAATGCTTTAAAAATCTAAAGTAGCAAACAAGAGGCATATTCCAATAAAAAATTCAATTTTACTTTATATCTTTTTTTCCTATATGAAGGGACATTTGGGAAGAAAGATTGAAGGTAATAAGAGGTATGTGTGTGAACCTAAGGATACTGAGTGAAAAATACTGAGCTTTCTCTGAGAGGTAAAAGCTAATTTATCTATCCAGAATTGTCAGTACTAAGACCATGCCTAATAATTCCAGTAGTTTTGGACTGTATAGTCCATAGGGTCGTCGCAAAGGGTTGGACACAACTGAGCGACTTTCACTTTCACTTTCACCCGATCTCTTATGGTGCACTCCCCTTCACCTCACTCCACCCTGCCTGCTGCTGCTGCTGCTAAGTCACTTCAGTTGTGTCCGACTCTGTGCGACCTCATAGATGGCAGTTCACCAGGCTCCGCCGTCCCTGGGAGCCACACATCACAAACACAGTACTTGAAGAGGATGAGACTACATTCTATTTGTGATACTTTTAAGGAAGACTCTACAATATTCCTGGATAATTTCTATCAGAATTGAAAAAACTACAGTTATCTTTTTAGCTTTCTCCTTGTCCTACGCATGGTGGTTGGACTGGGACAGAGGAAAATAGAAATTGATTGAATGGGTAAATTAGTAATGACACATCTAAAAACCAAATGAATAAAATACTGTTATTAAACCATTTCCAATAGCCAATACAATTCTGGTGGGGATGTGTGGTAACTTCTCAGTGGCTGAATGACTACTTTTATAGCTCTGGATCAATGCTGGGGGTGGTTATTATTTGTCGAGTGAAGCAATTGAGTGAAGCTTTATTTTGATTGGTGGGGCGGTGGGTTACTTAGTGTCTGGCGGTACATCCCTGGCGGTGTCTGGACTTTCCTTGGCTCTCATACTTATAGTTCATGGAGTAGATTCCCCAGGGAAGAGAATGGTTACACTTAAAATTCAGGATGCAGGCATGCATGGGTTAGCACAGCATTCCAAGCCGTCTCCGCTCTTCTCAGACTTTCAGGTTTGGTTTGGCTCCCAGGACCAGCCTGAGCCTCCACCGCTGCCACACGGTGAGCTCATTACCCCAAACATACCAAATGCATTCCAAACTCTGCCCATTCTCCTTCCTGCCGCATAAGTAAATCTTACCTTCTGAGGTCCACCTGAAGCTCTAAATCCTCTACTATAATTTTACCCCCTGCTCTGGTTCTCAAGGAATAATTCCATTCTCTGAAACTTATTATCAGACACATACATTTGACACTTAGTAATATGCTATGTCAATTGTCATTTACTTGCACCATCACCCAGATGAAATATAAAACTAGATCAAGTCTTCCTTATAGAGTCCCCATGAGAATCAAACAAGATAACACATACTTTAAAGCATCTTGTAAAGTAGCCCAAATTAAAAATATGCTCCAGAGAATTCCCTGGAAGTCCAGTGGAGAGTGCTTACACTGCTGGGGCCCCTGTTCAATCCCTGGTCTGGGAACTAAGATCCTGCAAGCCGTGTGGTGTGGCCAAAAAATAAAATAAAAATATACCTTATGGTATTTTTTCCCCCTGACAGTTGCATATTTTTTAATAAAAGCTGTAAACAATGTTTAAAAGGTGGGAAATAAATCACTTTGCAGTCAACTTTTGATTGGGCAGATTATAGTCATTACACCATGCAAATCATATTCTCCAATTTGCTTAGGTAACTCACTATTGACATGACTGACTCTCATCTCTGATTTGCCATTTCATTGAATTTAGAAGGGTAGCGGTTTTCTCTTTGTTTGATTCATCTAATGGTCTGTTTTCTCACCGAGAAGGCATGAGAAAAACACTCTATAAAATGAAAATAGTATAGATGCAGAAACAGATATAAACTGCAGATTGAGATTTAATAACAGCCCTAGAAGGTAAGAAACGTTAACATACCCTTTTCAAAGATGACAAGGTGAAAAACAAAATGGTTTAGTATCTGGCCCAAGGTCACACAGCTGGTGAGGAGCTGGGATTGAAATCAAGCATTTTCGTCTGAGTTCACACCTTTTGTCATTTTGCTGTGACAATCTTTACAACAGCAGGGGTGATAGCAAGGAATTGAGTGGTCAATTTCATTTAATTTAAACATCATCCTTTGGGCATTTATGAGCTATACTTAATAAGTGCTAAGAATGAAAAATGAATATACTAAGGTCTCTGGGCTCAAGGACAGTGCTATGTGATGACTCACAGAAACCCATAACTTTAATACTTTATGCAGTAATAAGTGCAACAATCAATGTATTGCATTGTTGCAACAATCAAGACAGAAAAGTTGTGCTTCTCACCATGTGCTTTAGTCGCTCAGTCATGTCCAACTCTTTGCAACACCAGGGACTGTAGCCCAACAGGCTCCTCTGTTCATGAGGATTCTCCAGGCAAGAATACTGGTGTGGGTTGCCATGCTCTCCTCCAGGGGAATCTTCCCAACCCAGGGATTGAACCCAGGTCTCCCACATTTGCAGATGGATTCTTTACCATCTGAGACACCATGGAAGCCCACTTCTCACCATATAGATGCTTTATATTTGGTGACTTATTTGTTTTACTTAAAATGTAGAGAATATCCTTAGCAAAAACAAACATGCAGACAAATTCAAGAGCATACAATCAGCATGGGCATTTCATTTGTTTGCTGGCTGCTCTGTTAGCTAAGACTGTATATACAAACCTGAGCATTGTCTCTGTCCTGCCTTGAGGCAAGAAATATAGTTGGGAAGGCAGGAGGCAGGAAACGGTCAGATGAGGCAGGAAATGCTGTTGTTCGGTTGCTAAGTCATTCAACTCTTTGCAACCCCATAAACTGCAGCACACCAGGCTTCCCTTGAGCAAGCTCTGGGAGTTGGTGATGGACATGGAGGCCTGGTGTGCTGCAGTCCATGGGGTTGCAAAGAGTCAGACACGACTGAGGGACTGAACTGAACTGAGGCTTCCCTGTCCTCCACTATCTCCTGCAGTTTGCTCAAACTAACATCCATTGAGTCAGTGATGCCATCCAACCATCTAATCCTCTGTCACCCCCTTCTCATCTTGCCCTCAATCTTTCCTAGCATCAGGGGCTTTTCCAATGAGTCCACTCTTTGCATCAGGTGACCAAAGTATTGGAGCTTCAACTTCAACACGAGTACTTCCAATGAATATTCAGGGTTGATTTCCTTTAGGATTGACTGGTTTGATCTCCTTGCTGTCCAAGGGACTCTCCTGAGTCTTCTCCAGTACCACAGCTAGAAAGCATCAATTGTCTGGTGCTCAGCCTTCTTAATGGATGTGAGAGTTGGACCATTAAGAAGGCTGAGGCAGGAAATGGTCAGATAAATAGGTAAATGAAAATATAATAGTGTGAGTGCTACAACAAAAGAAAGAAAAAAGTTCCCAGGCAAGATACTAGAACTTGAACAAGATATTGAAGAATAAATGGGCCCTTGACAATCAGAAGTGGGAATGGGACAGAGGGAGGTTGACAGTGGGAGCTGAGGGCTTTCCAAGCAGAGAGGAACATATGAGGTACAGACTAGCGAAAGGGAGGCATGCTCAAAATAAGGGAGAAGTTCACTGTGGCCAGCGTATGTAGTACATTGGCAAGCAGGCAAAAAGTGGAAGAGAGAACTGGGCTGGACCCAGATGTTGAATGGCCTTATAGGTTCAGCTCAGAATTGTAGATGTAATTGCAAAAGCGGTGAATTGACAACAAATTCTAGAACCAAAAATATAATGACTTTTTCCTAATTTTAGATTACCTACATGAAAACATAGGAATATTAGGTTCTGAGGAATGTGTAGTGTTTCTAGAGAGAAAAAAGGTCTCCTCCAATGAAATGTTTGGGAGAAAACAAGTACTATATTACCTCATAATAATTTTATAATTTACATTAATACAAACTTATTACACATAGGATGCCTACTTAACTTTGTCTAATCCAGCTTTTGTTAAACTTAATCACCAAACTCTTTTGATTCTTGTTCCCATAGAACGCCTATGAAATACCTCACAGTTGACCTATAGTCAATAAAGATGGGCCCCAGCAATGGCTGTATGTGTACAGGTTACATATCACTTTTTCAGAGAAGCATTCATGACAGAACTCTCAGATAATTTTAAAAATCATAATTCCTCAATTATTCAATATTAAGGCTCTCTTTTAAAATTATCTCAAACATTTTCAACATTATTTTCATAGAATATAAGTAATTTATTTCTGGATATGGTTTTATCTAATGATACATCAAGATCAAGGTAGGGGACACAGCTGTCCTCTTTCGGGTTTATCCTGTTTCCTATACAGAGAGACCTGGCTTGTCAGTGACCACAGAGGATCGTAGCGGTCACATCGAATTCTGTAAGTATGCAGACTTTCCCAGTCCCCATGCAAATGCAGAGACCAGGCTGCACTGCAGGATCGTAAATGTAGCAAGTCATATGTTATGGGCACTAAGCCCTGTGGAATAGAATGCCCTTAGCAGACTTATCTGGAGTTCCAGGTTCTCTTGGGTAACTGTAGGTCATTTACCCTAAATTTTAATTTTTATTTCTTCTGAGAAAATCACATTTCAAGTTAAACTCATCCAGATAAAGAAACTGAGCCCTTGCTCCCTGGGCTTTCACAGAGCTGTCTTCTACCCCCTCCCAACTACCTCTCTTTCACCTCCTCTCTCCCCACAGGCAACTCCTATTCTGGCTTCAGCTGAAATGTCACTTTTCCTACCACCCTCCCCAGACTGTTAACTCTTGGAATACTATTTGTCTTTTCATATTTTGCATTGACACAAGCTCTAATTGTATAAATTGGCTACAACCTAGACCTCATTTTTAGAATTTGGGCTGGCTTAGGTTTCATATTATAGAGAAATGCTAATTCACTGATAGCTTGTTGATATAATAGCTTAATTTTTCTATTTGTGAATAAATAGTTGCTATTAACATTACTATTGGTGAACAATCTAAATTACCTGCCTTTAATTGTATTCATGATGTCTAGCTTCTAAGTAATACTCTATATGTGTAATATAATTCTTAGTGATGGCACTTATACACTTCACTACTTTTAGCCTCATGTCTTATACTCACTATCACTTAACCACACTACACATAGTTTGTTTCTTTAATTTATTCCATAAATCACTCTTCCTATTCCTTTTATTATTCCTGTAGATCTCTTCAAACTTCTTTCAATTTATCAGTCCCTTTGTCGCTCTGGAGGATTAAACCAAAGCCACGACTCTGTGTGTTTAGAACTCAGTGGTCTGAGCTGGGCTGAAGGGTGAGATCTAGCTGGATCTTCCATAATGAAAACAATAATATTAAAAAACAAACAAACAAACTCAGGACATCAAACATTCAGAACACATTTAGGTTTCTTCATAAGACATGTAATATTTCTCCCACCATTTCCCCTTTGGTTGTCCCAGAGAAATGCCACATGCTTAGTGAATGTTTCCTTTGAGGTTGAGTTCCCATGGAATACTACCTTACATGGAGAGGAATCTGGCAAAGATAAGTGGAAATCTCACGTGGTTAGAGTTTCATTTGAAAAACAAAGCTAGAAAACCCTCTTTCTAGTCATACCCCTGTTCCACTTGCCTGGTCCCTCTGTCTTTCATGAGTGTGTTTTCCTACAGAAGATTTCTCCCAATGGAGGTGGAGGGGTGTGTAGTTTGGACAGTTAAAGTATGCAGCAAGCAGTTTGTTCAAGGGCATATCGTTAGATGATTAATATGACCTGACGGACCAAGACAACTTAGAGGCTAGAATTCAAACTTTGACTGTGTGGTTATATTTAATGTGTCACCTGCAAGATAAATTAGCCCTGGGAGAGCAAGTTGGCTGGCGAGCCCAGCTCTAAAGCTGAGATGATGAGTGTCTTAAGAACACTGCCTTGCATGATGTAGTCCAATCATAGACCATGATCAGATGAAAGGAACAGTGAGATTGACTTCACACAAAAAAAACATTTTGAATCTGACAACCAGTAATCACAACTAGATGGCCCTTCCCCAAGCTTTGATCCCCGCTGTTTACCACTTTGTGATGACAGAAGGGAAATAATTTTCTTCAGTTTTCTGAACCAATGACTAAAGCAATGCAGTGTTGTCAGCCAAGCCAAGAATCAGGGAGAGTGTGTGTGTGTGTGTGTGTGTGTGTGTGTGTGTGTGAGAGAGAGAGACAGAATGTTAAATCAAATCACATAAGACCACTCAGCATGGCCTGTTAAGCACTGACCAATCGATACTTCAATGCCCCTTAAGAGTATGTAGAGTCTATAGGCCAGAGAAAGCAAATGCTTTTGAATCAAGTGAATTAATACTAATAAGCTCCTAACAACTTAAAAAATCTACCAGTAAGTAGCACAAGAGTAAGTAAACATGTAAGTACAACAGTACAATAGTGATTTAGCACAAAAATAGATGTTCAGTTCAGTTCAGTTCAGTCGCTCAGTCACCGACTCTTTGCGACCCCATGAATTGCAGCACACCAGGCCTCCCTGTCCATCACCAACTCCCAGAGTTTACTCAAACCCATGTCCATCAAGTCGGTGATGCCATCCAACCATCTCATCCTCTGTCATCCCCTTCTCCTCCTGCCCTCAATCCATCCCAGCATCAGGGTCTTTTCAAATGAGTCAGCTCTTTGCATCAGGTGGCCAAAGTATTGGAGTTTCAGCTTCAACATCAGTCCTTCCAATAAACACCCAGGACTGATCTCCTTTAGGATGGACTGGTTGGATCTCCTTGCAGTCCAAGGGACTCTCAAGAGTCTTCTCCAACACCACAGTTCAAAAGCATCATTTCTTCGGGGCTCAGGTTTCTTTATAGTCCAACCCTCACATCCATACATGACTACTGGAAAAACCATAGCCTTGACTAGACAGACCTTTGTTGGCAAAGTAATGTCTCCGCTTTTTAATATGCTATCTAGGCCGGTCATAACTTTCCTTCCAAGGAGTAAGCGTCTTAGATATCCTAATTTGAATTGTAGAATAAGAACTCAAAACACAAAGCATTAGAACTAAACTAATGGTCAGTTAATTACAACATTTTCTATAATGATGAAGTCCTCAAATTCTCGAATCCTTTCATCTCCTGTGGCACCCATATCCTGCCCTCTCCTTAATCCTTTCTCCAGACACCTCTACCTGGAAGGAGTCTTCTGGGATGAGGGAAGACTTGATTTAGTTGTCAAGTCCTTTCTGACTCTTGCGATCTCATGGACTGTAGCCCACCAGGCTCCTCTGTCCATGGGATTTTTCAGGCAAGAACATTGAAGTGGGTTGCAATTTCCTTCTCCAGGGGATCTTCCCCACCCAGGGATAGAATCCATGTCTCCTGCATTGCAGATGGTCTCTTGCATTGCAGGCAGATCCTTTACCACTGAGTTACCAGGGATGGCACTCAAATCCTGTCCTCTCCTTAAGCCTTACCACAGCCACCTCTACCCCAAAGAGTCTCTGGGCTGAGGGAAGATAGAGGTGCTTTATGGGAAGACCCAAGATTATGAACTGTAGCAGAGGGGAGGTGACCTACATAAAGAATCAAAATGATGTCAGAAGAGAAAGAGCCTCATCCCGAATCATTTATAACAAGTCCTCTCTACCGATGAGAGCTGCCTTCCTTACTCTTCAATATCAACCCTTTTAAAATTTTGAGGTTGGAGATGGGCTGAGAATAGAATGGGATTTTGTTTACTATCTTCTCTGCAAATCCTCTCAGACGTGGGGTAGCTCCTCTCAGCCGTGCTGTGCACCATCACAGCTGCCACACTTGCACAGCGAGGACACCCCACGTCCGAGGTCACTGGCAGTGGCCAAGAGGAGCTAACCCACATCCAAGGTAAGGAGCAGCAACTGCACTTTGCTGGAGCAGCTGTGAAGAGATACCCCACATCCTAGGTAAGAGAAACCCAAGTAAGATGGTAGGCACTGAGAGAGAGCATCAGAGGGCAGATAGACTGAAACCATAATCACAGAAAACTAGCTAATCTGATCACATGAGCCACAGCCTTGTCTAACTCAATGAAATTAAGCCATGCCGTGTGGGGCCACCCAAGATGGACAGGTCATGGTGGAGATGTCTGACAGAATGTGGTCCACTGGAGAATGGAATGGCAAACCACTTCAGTATTCTTGCCTTGAGAACCCCATGAACAGTAGAGAAAGGCAAAAAGATAGGACACTGAAAGATGAACTCTGCAGGTCAGTAGGTGCACAATATGCTACTGGAGATCAGTACAGAAATAACTCCAGAAAGAATGAAGGGATGGACCCAAAGCAAAAACAACACCCAGTTGTGGATGGGACTGGTGATAGAAGCAAGGTTCGTTGCTGTAAAGAGCAATATTGCCTAGGAACCTGGAATGTTAGGTCCATGAATCAAGGCAAATTGGAAGTGGCCAAACAGGAGATGACAAGAGTAAACATTGACATTCTAGGAATCAATGAACTAAGATGGACTGGAATGGGTGAATTTAACTGAGATGACCATTATATCTACTACTGTGGGCAGGAATCCCTTAGAAGAAATGGAGTAGCCATCATGGTCAACAAAAGAGTCTGAAATGAAGTACTTGGATGCGATCTCAAAAACGACAGAATGATCTCTGTTCGTTTCCAAGGCAAACCATTCAATATCATGGTAATCCAAGTCTATGCCCCGACCAGTAATGCTGAAGAAGCTGAAGTTGAACAGTTCTATAAAGACCTACAAGACCTTCTAGAACTAACACCCAAAAAAGATGTCCTTTTCATTATAGGGGATGGAATGCAAAAGTCAGAAGTCAAGAAACACTTTGAATAACAGGCAAATTTGGCCTTGGAGTACGGAATGAACAAGGGCAAAGGCTAATAGAGTTCTGCCAAGGGAACACACTGGTCATAGCAAACAGCCTCTTCCAACAACACAAGAGAAGACTCAACACATGGACATCACCAGATGGTCAACACCGAAATCAGACTGATTATATTCCTTGCAGCCAAAGATGGAGAAGCTCTATAAAGTCAGCAGAAACAAGACTGGGAGCTGACTGTGGCTCAGATCATGAACTCCTTATTGCCAAATTCAGACTGAAATTGAAGAAAGTGGAGAAAACCACTAGACCATTCAGGTATGACCTAAATCAAATGCCTTATGACTATACAGTGGAAGTGAGAAATAGATTTAAGGGACTAGATCTGATGGACAGAGTGCCTGATGAACTATGGACAGAGGTTCGTGACATTGTACAGGAGACAGGAATGAAGACCATCCCTAAGAAAAAGAAATGCAAAAAAGAAAAATGGCTGTCTGAGGAGGCCTTACAAATAGCTGGGAAATGAAGGGTAATGAAAAGCAAAGGAGAAAAGGAACAATATATCCATTTGAATTCAGAGTTCCAAAGAATAGCAAGGAGAGATAAGAAAGCCTTCCTTAGCACTCAGTGCAAAGAAATAGAGGAAAACAATAGAATGGGAAAGACTAGAGATCTCTTCAAGAAAATTAGAGATACCAAGGGAACATTTCAAGCAAAGATGAGTTCGATAAAGGACAGAAATGGTATGGACCTAAGAGAAGCAGAAGATATTAAGATGAGGTGGCAAGAATACACAGAAGAACTACAAAAAAGATCTTCATGACCCAGATAATCACGATGGTGCGATCACTCACCTAGAGCCAGACATCCTGGAATGTGAAGTCAAGTGGGCCTTAGGAAGCATCACTACCAACAAAGCTAGTGGAGGTGATGAAATTCCAGTTGAGCTATTTCAAATCCTGAAAGATGATGCTGTGAAAGTGCTGCACTCAATATGCCAGCAAATGTGGAAAACTCAGCAGTGGCCAAAGGACTGGAAAAGGTCAGTTTTCATTCCAATCCCTGAGAAAGGCAATGCCAAAGAATGCTCTAACTACCACACAATTTTACTCATCTCACACACTAGTAAAGTGATGCTTAAAATTCTCCAAGCCAGGCTTCAGCAATATGTGAACTGTGAACTTCCAGATGTTCAAGCTGGTTTTAGAAAAGGCAGAGGAACCAGAGATCAAATTGCCAACATCCGCTGGATCAACAAAAAAGCAAGAGTTCCAGAAAGACATCTATTTTCTGCTTTATTGACTATGCCAAAGCCTTTGAATGTTGGATCATAACAAACTGTGGAAAATTCTGAAAGTGATGGGAATACCAGACCACCTGACCTGCCTCTTGAGAAACTTGTATGCAGGTCAGGAAGCAACAGTTAGAACTAGACATGGACCAACATACTGGTTCCAAATAGGAAAAGGAGAATGTCAAGGCTGCATATTGTCAGCCTGCTTGTTTAACTTATATGCAGAGTACATCATGAGAAACACTGGGCTGGAAGAAGCACAAGCTGGAATCAAGATTGCCGAAAGAAATATCAATAACCTGAGATATGCAGATGACACCACCCTTATGGCAGAAGGGAAAGAAGAACTAAAGAGCCTTTTGATGAAAGTGAAAAAGTTGGCTTAAAGCTCAACATTCAGAAAACCAAGATCATGGCATCTGGTTCCATCACTTCATGGGAAATAGATGGGAAAACAGTGGAAACAGTGGCTGACTTTATTTTTCTGAGCTCCAAAATCACTGCAGATGGTGATTGCAGCCATGAAATTAAAAGACGCTTACTCCTTGGAAGGAAAGTTATGACCAACCTAGACAGCATGTTAAAAAGCAGAGACATTACTTTGTCAACAAAGGTCCATCTAGTCAAGGCTATGGTTTTTCCTGTGGTCATGTATGGATGTGAGAGTTGGACTATAAAGAAAGCTGAGCGCCGAAGAAATGATGCTTTTGAACTGTGGTGTTGGAGAAGATTCTTGAGTGTCCTTTGGACTGCAAGGAGATCCAACCAGTCCATCCTCAATATCAGTCCTGGGTGTTTATTGGAAGGACTGATGTTGAAGCTGCAACTCCAATACTTTGGCTACCTGATACGAAGAGCTGACTCATTTGAAAAGACCCTGACGCTGGGAAAGATTGAGGACAGGAGGAGAAGGGGATGGCAGAGGATGAGATGGTGGGATGGCATCACTGACTCAATGGACATGGGTTTCCGTGGACTCTCGGAGTTGGTGATGGACAGCGAGGCCTGGCGCGCTGCACTTCATGGGATCGCAAAGAGTCGGACACGACTGAGCGACTGAAGTGAACTTCAAATCCTTCTAGTATCTTGGTTTGGAATTAGGGTGAGGGGTGAAGGGACCTAATGTTTTGACCTCTATAGGAGAGAATCTTGGCTGAAACTGATTACAAGTGTTCTGCGTTATCACGGGGTTACAATGAACAGAAACATCTAGTCAGTGCCCATGTTATGGTGGAGATTCAAAATGAAAAGACATGGTCATCTCTCTTGAGGAGCTGGCAGTGCAGGAAGCACTACCCTCTCTGCACTCTATTCAAGTGGTCTTTGCTCTCTAAGCACTTGAATGTGGCCTGAACTGTGAAGCTGGAAAAGGGAAAGGCACATGTGTGAAGAGTCGGAGGGGTTAGAGTTTAAATGGTGTGTTTCTGTAGGGCTGGGACTGTGGTGAGTTTCTCTTGCCCGACCAAGAGAGATGCCAAAATCGGGAGGTGAGCAGAGCCAATGGGAGGTGGAAGTCAGGGACCAAGAAGGCTCAAAGGATATCTACTGGGTTGTAGAACAGTAGGAACTGGAAATAACTATCAAGGCTGGGGGTTTGAGAACTAAAGGAAAACTGAGCAAAAATAGCTGAGTTTAGAGTAAATGGGCTGAGATCAAGATTGATGGGCTAGAATAGGCCATTGTTTGGGGCTTGCCCTAACTTGCCAGCATGGGTGTAATGTTGGAGTGGGTGGCCAGAGTTAAGGGGCGAGTGTAACCACAGGGCTTGTCTTGCATGAGGAACACTGTGTAGGCTGGGCTGGGGGAGCTCTTGAGCCCATGCGGTTGTTACTTGAAGCCTTTAGAGATGGGGCACAGGCTGAGCTCCTCAGTGGGGGAAGCTGCTTAAGAGGACTCAGAGACTACTGGTGAGATTCCTGTTTTCCTCCTGGGTTGCTTTATTTAAATTCCACCTTTTCCTCAGAACTCAGTCAGCAACATCTTTTCTAGAACCTCGCTGTGATGTCTGTTTCCTCAGAACTCTTGCAGGAGTTCGGAGATTAGTAACATGCAGTGCCAGTTTACCTTTGTAAACACACCCTTTCCTTTGACTTTCTGAAACATAAGGACCTGAAATAACCTCCATGGTTCTCTGCCCTGTAGCCTGGCAGCTGTACTGACATTACTCACACCGGCAGGCTGAGATCTGCCACAGCCCCGGGGATCAATCCTCATATCAATTGCCTTCCAACAGATGTTTAGCATTGTGCTGGTCTTGCTGCTGGTTATGCTGGGGTCCCAAGCTCCCAGTACCTTACTGACTCTTCACATTTCTGTCCATATTATCAGTCCTTCAGAGGGAAGAGACTCTGCTAAAATAATCCCTGCTACAGGAAGTGCATACAACTGGTATATAAGTAAAAATGACCCCACTGGTTAAACAGTTCCGGAAGGAAAAGAGATCTTTTCCCCTCTTCAGCCACTACAGAGAACTACAGTAGAAGGGACTTCAGTGGAGATAGGCTGAGGAGCCTTCTGATGAAGGAGACAGGAAGGTTAGCTGAGCCAAGGCAGACACGGATTGCTCCTCACCACGTCATCTCCATCACCTACCATCCCTAGCTCTTTACTTTCTCATTATACTGTAATAAAGTGAAGTGAAAGTCACACAGTCATGTCCGACTCTTTGCAACCCCATGGACTAAACAGTCCATGGAATTCTCCAGGCCAGAATACTGGAGTGGGTAGCCTTTCCTTTCTCCAGGAGATCTTCCCAATCCAGGGATCGAACCCAAGTCTCCTGCATTCCAGGCAGATTCTTTACCGACTGAACTATCATGGAAGCCCCTTACTGTAATAAAATGGGTATGCAAATCCTTTATTCATCATAAACTACGGAGAATAACAACAATGAAACACTTCATTAATTCCCTTGAGAAATAAATCATTCTCTAATATTCAAATCATATGTTGACATTTAATTACTTAGAGTTATAAATGAAAATTAAAAAGTATTTCCATTAAAGTCATGTTACATGATCATATAGTCTAATAGTCATGTCAACTGTAGGTAAAATCCATTTCTATATTAATCTCATTTTATCTTCATTTTTATTGTTCAAGTGTAAAACAACCTGGAATTCATGGTTAGGAAGCAAGAATGTCCTGTAATTTTGACCTCAATATTTTTAGAAATTTGGAAATGATTCAAAAGGACGTTTAAAGTTACATTGTTAAATATTTTTTTTTGAGTTATTTCCAGGTCTTATTTTTAAAGATCAATTAAAGAACCAGAAACAACAGTGATCTACCCTTCTGTTGTACAGGAACAAATAGGGGTATGGAGGTCACTTTCAACAGCATATATTTCAAACTGTGAATGGAGCCTGTGAAATCCAGATAGAAAGGAAGGTGTTAGAGGCTAGAAAAGGCAAAACACTCAGAAAAGTCAATAAAAAGCATGTCTGAAGAGCTTACTTTATGAATGGCACTTCACAAGCTATGGCTAACAAGCACAAAAGAAAAAGAAGACACAATCTCTGGGTCTGACAATTTTATTATAAAAGCTAAAAGAATTGCTGAGCTCAATTTCATTTCCAAAATCAGAGGCAAAAAGCATGACCTGGCTTTGGTCACGTGGTTGCTTTGTCCAGCATTAGCTCCAGAATGACTGACAGAGATCAACTGCGGCAGGGTTTGTCTTACTGTCAACCACGTGCTTCAGAAGAACTCTAGTTTTGCTACTGAACGCTCTGTCCAACTGACTTGGTTAGAACAAGCTGAGGATTCCCAAGGTGCCGGTTTTATCCCTTTTTACAGCACAAGCCTTATTCTGTTTTACAATGACAAATGGCACTTGCATATACAGTTCAGTTCAGCCGATCAGTCGTGTCTGACTCTTTGTGACCCCAAGAATCGCAGCACGCCAGGCCTCCCTGTCCATCACCAACTCCTGGAGTCCATTCAAACCCATGTCCATCGAGTCAGTGATGCCATCCAGCCATCTCATCCTCTGTCGTCCCCTTCTCCTCCTGCCCCCAACCTTTTCATAAATTTGTCACAAAGCAGAAACAAGAGGTTAAGGTGGATCAGGGTAAATCTATTATTGAAAATAGAAATCAAGGCACATACTTTGCTTGTGCCAGGAATGCTATGTTCAAGAATGAGGAGGGGGTTATTATTTCTGGCCCAAGAGGTGAGGGAGTTTCTGTTTCAAGCACTTTAGAGAATAAACCAGACTAAACCATACAGCTTTCGCTCTGGTGAAAATTATGCTGGTGGCTAGGAAATCCTCTCTATCACCAAGATGCAAGAGTTCTTTACATTTTATATGCAACTTTAAGTGCATATTGAAAATTCTAAATGAGTATATATAGAATATTTTCAGGTGTAGTTGCATAAACGAGTCTCTTCTGTATTTCTTTTCTAGGATGTATCCATTTCAAATGACATATTGTTTGAATTCTTTAAAGCAGTCAGCAGGGTATGTTTTTAGTTCATGTGTGTGTTTGTGTATGTGTCACAGAAAAGTAGATTTTAACCTCTCTCAGTGATAAGAGAATATCAGAGTCTAGGTTATAATAAAAATACAACTAGAAAACGTCATTAATAATGGTTAAGAACATTTACAAGGAAAATTCACTATTTCATTTTATGTTCAAATAAACTGCTCTATCTTAAGATGTGGAAAACAATTGAGATAAATTTTAACATTTTTATTGCTTGCCTAGGTAAGGAAAATCAGAACCAACAACATGCACAATTGGCAAAATTATTTTACTAAAATATTGACTGATTGAATTTTGTACAATTTACTTTAAAGTCAGACTCAAGGTTTTGTTTCCTTTGTTTTACCAGCTGGAACACTATTGTAAATCAATGTTGCAGCAGTAGTGACTCTTTAGCAAGCTAAGTGTGCAGAGTACTTACAGGATTGATACACAGGCCAAGCACTCTCTGTATTCTTTAATATACAATTTGGGAATATTTCTTAAAAACCTCAACACATCTAGGAAGGTTATTATAGATGTGATGGTGGTGGTGGTTCAGTGGCTCAGTCATGTCCGACTCTTTGCCACCTCTTGGACTGTAGTCTCCCAGGCTCCTCTGTCCATGGGATTCTCCAGGCAAGAATACTGGAATGGGTTGCCATTTCCTTCTCCAATAGATGTGATAGAATTAATTATAAATGACTTTTACCTGGACTTTACAAATGATGGAACAGGGATATTTTGGTAAAAATGCCCAGGACAGCTCAGGGAATCAGCATGGAGCACATACTCTATGTTGTCAATGTTGGGTCAACATTTACTGACGGTCCACCGCCAACATCTCTATCCTGAACTGGGCTGTAGGAATCACTCAGTGAGACTGCCAACAGCCTTTCTGAGCACCATCTACCCACCATGTGAGAAGGACTTCTTGGCAAGAAACCAAAGAAAACTCTCAATGCTAGTATGATATTTTGGAAAGAATCCAGCCAACTATAAAATAACTAACTTCTGAAAAACTTCATAATGTAATATCTTAGAACACTATTGCTCTAAGGGGTCTTACTTAGCACAGTGTTCCACTGGACAATGTTCTAGGATGGGTCAGTTTTGGTATAATGTCACCAAACATAGTATCAACTGGATTCTGTTGCATGAATTTTTTTCTCAATATTTTGTATTGCAGGAGGAGAAAAAAGACAGAGAAACCGAGTTGCTCATGATTACATAGACATCTCTATAGACCAGTAGTCTAATTCACTATTATTTGTCAAAAAAGTAAAATGCATAGAGGGTCCCTAAGCATCCTGTTACATGCTCTGCTTCTCCACCCTGTTATTATTCTTCCACCTCAGTTGTGTTTGTTGACACACATTCTTTGTTCAGTGCTTATGCCCAGGGACTCCATGCCAAGCAGGCTGGAAGTGTGGACAGGAAATTATTATGCAAAGTGAAGTACTCACATTACCTTTGAATGTGAAGGATCCCATGCTCATTCAGCCTATCACCATGTTTGGTCTGATGTGGTAGAATGAATGCAGTAATTGAGTTTTGCATTTACTTAACCACATTATTATATTCTGCCTAATTAAGAGAAATCAAGTCTTACTGTCACCTAATATGCATAGGCAGGAACACTTTTTTGATTACTGATTGGGAGTCTAATCCTTTGAGTCTCAAATGGGCTACCTTTCCAGTGACTTCCATTTAAATTTTGCTGGCATGATAACACAGGATAGAGTCCTGAGTAAACAAAATGTAGAAATCAGGCTTTGTTTAATTATTCCAAAGCCCTTTGTCTCTGACTTGTAAGGTACAAAATGGCAAAGGCTCTTGGCAGATGCCTAAGAGCTTTTATAACTGATGTTGAGATCAACTGAAACAAAGACTCATTTGTTGAGCTCTAACTTCAGATGCTGGCCTGGCTTTTCAGAGGTAAACCTTAAGTGTTTGCTCTAGGATATGGATAAGAGTTTTTTTTTTTTTAAATTGATTTGCTGATTCTTTTGCAAGGCACTACTGCATATTATGAAACATTTCTTACCTAACACATGAGAAACAAATTTAAAACACAACAGCAACATATGCCTGGAAAGAGAGGCAACCCTAGGGAGAGGATATTCCTGGGAAGCAGGAAGACTTGCTAAAATCCAGATTAGAGTAAGCATCTGGAGATGAAGAAATGAATTAATTAGCATCTATAAAAAGGTGGCAAGGTGATCACCAATAAGGAAGGCAGCATGGCGTAGTAAGCTGTGCACAGGCTTTGCAGTCTGTAGGCAGTTCTGCCTTTTGGTGCTTGGCCAAGTTGATTAAACTCTCTGAACCTCATTTTTCTTTTATAAAGTGAGTCTACCTACCTGCCTTGAATATCTACCTGCCTCAGGTAGAGAGTCAAATGAGATTATGTTCTGACAGTGCTTTGTCAACTATAAACATCTATACAAATAAGAATGCAAAGAAAATAATATCTGATAAGATAATCACTATCAGAGTTACAATATTTGCTAACATTTAAATGCTGCTGTGCTATGTCACTCAGTCGTGTCCGACTCTTTGCGACCCCATGGACTGCAGCCCACCAGGCTCTTCTGTCCGTGGGGATTCTCCAGGCAGGAATATTGGAGTTGCCATGCCCTCCTCCAGGGGATCTTGCCAACTCAGGGATTGAATCCAGGTCTCCCGCATTGCAGGCGGATTCATTATCATCTGAGCTACCTTATTTCATATCAGGCACTGCTTTACAGGAATTATCTCAGTGGGCTGCATTTTATTTTTATACTCATCATTTTACAGAAAGGAAATGGAAGGTTGGATAGGTTGAATAACTTAACCAAGGTCTACTTGGAATCCACATTTGTGCTTTAACATCCATTCTGAATTGCTTTCTCTACAATAACCATTATGAATGCTAACTGAATTTATTTAGGGATGATTTCTGTGTTTTCACATTTTCCATTAAAGTGATCTTTTTTGTCTGACCTTTAATTGACTAGCCCAACTATGAACTCAATGGCATCTAATACATGTTTTCTATATGCAGGACACTCATAAAGGCGTAAGGAAATAATGAGCAAAATAGAAAGTTTGTATATATATTCTAGAGTGACAGAGCTTTGCATGCAGAGGGAAAGTTGTAGAACATTTAAAAATCGGTATAAAAACCAGTGCAAAATTATGTGGGCTGGATTGTATATAATTAAATCCTAAAGAGTGGAGAAATAATCCTTGTAATCATACAATCCTAGTAGTGCCTTAATTTTTATGACCAGTTACCTATTTGAAAAAATTGTTTTCTTACACTCTTAAGAGCCTAATCCCTGGGATGATAGTCCTATGTGTTGGTCTCTAGTGCTCTGAGGATCTGGAACTGTACTCTCCATTATGGAAGCCACTAGCTACATGTGGTTATTTAAAGTAAATTTAAACTAATTAAAATACGACTTGAAAATTTCATTTTCTCTATCCCACTCAGCTCAGTTCAGTTGCTCAGTCGTACCCGACTCTTTGCGACCCCATGGACTGCAGCACACCAGGCTTCCCTGTCCATCACCAACTCCCAGAACTTGCTCACTAGCCATATGTCAAGTACTCAGTAGCTACATGTGGCTAGTGGCTATGGTACTGGACAGTGCAGATGAGTCTCCACCATAGAAAAAAGTTGTACTGAGCATCACTGCTCAAGAACATACAATCAGTAAGTATCTTTCTCTGCCTTGGTCTGGTGGAGCCTACAGAAATTTCAAGTTATCTATGTAATCACACCAGAGGATTTTTAGGTACATTTAATTGTGGAAACTCTTGGAAAGAGGTGGGACTTAGTGTTGATCAACGGGATGGAAAATTGAGACATCAAGGTTGGAGAATTATCTGAGTTCAACTCTTCTGTGCTCCTTAGTAAAGTGCATGACTTACCAGTGACATGTTTCTATCACCTGTGCATAGGTGAGAAAGAGATGAGGAGAGTGGGCAAACAACACTGGCCAGAGTGGTCAGAGCTGTACAGAGAAGGCTTTTTGGACAGTTGATATGGCCCAAACAAAGACATGGAAACTTGAATGGCCTTCTGACCTGGTTATGGTGTAAAGTGATTTCAGTATGGTAGAATCTCTAAGTGAGACAATAGCAGAAAGCAGTGTTGAGACTATAACTAGGTTCAAATCATAAGGGACCTATATTCCTTCAAATGTTTTGACATTATCTATTTGGCTGTAAGGATCCATCAGATGTCTTCAAGCTGTGCAGTGACATGACTGGCACAACTTCATTTTGTAGGAAAATAACTATGGCAGAGGTGAGGAGGGTGTTTAGGTTACAGGTTGAGAAACAGCTTCTGGGTTTCCCCTTAGTAGTGTTATTATGCCTAATCATCAGTTATAATACCTCATGGTTCAAAATAAGAATGACTTTAAAATTAGCTACAAATTTTTTTACATTAAACAATAATGACACTAAAAGGACAAATCAGTGCTTTGTTAAATACATACTGGTAAGATGGATCATTAGCATGACCTGGAAAATTCAGTCTCCTATTGAATAAGTGATAAAGATTTGAAAAGCAGCTTAAATCCATTCTTGGTTAATGGATTTATATTTATAATGTTCTAAATTGGTTTTAAAAGATTATGAAATGTAAGAGTTGAAATAATGGACAATTATCAGGCTGGAAAAAAAATGAGTTGGATAAAATATGAAAGATGAGAAAAGATGAGAGCAAAGCCTGAGCACTCTCATTGTTCCAGTGTTTGGTTCATTTGGGGAAACAATTTGGTAAACTGAGTAATACACTCTTCCTTCAATTTTTCCTGATCTACTGACTCAGTTCTGAGTTGTCAAAATAAGTGAGGCTATCCTGAAAACGACCTCTCCTCTGATCAAACCTCAGCCTGAACCCTTGGTTTATGGATTATGAATCATTGTGTCCAGCCCCAGGATATGGGTGTCTAATCCCCTAACTAGAAGAAGGAAGCCACCAGTCTTGGTAATCAGTCTGAGACCAGAGGCCTTGATTTATGAAGGAAGGAAGAGATACTTCTGTTCAGGCCTAAAACATTTACTATGATGTACATTAGAGCATCAAAGAAGTCAATCTGACATTTTCCTGAAGGTTTAGATGAATTGCCTTTTCAAACATAGGGGAGGGAGCAGCCATTAAGGCCTTTGTAATGCCTCCCTCATAACTATATTACTTGAGTAGCCTTGGTGCAGACAGCCTGACCCTGTTCAGTTAACTTCAATTCAGTTCGGTTCAGTCACTCAGTCATGTCCGACTCTTTGCGACCCCATGGACTGCAGCACGCCAGGCTTTCCTCTCCATCACCAACTCCTGGAGCTTACTCAAACTCATGTCCACTGAGTTGGTGATGCCATCCAACCGTCTCATTCTCTGTCATCCCCTTCTCCTCTCACCTTCAATCTTTCCCAGCATCAGGGTCTTTCCAATAAGTCAGTTCTTCTCATTCAGATGGCCAAAGTGCTGGAGTTTCAGCTTCAGCATCAGTCCTTCCAATGAATACTCAGGACTGATTTTCTTTAGTATAGACTGGTTTGATCTCCTTGCAGTCCAAGGGACTCTCAAGAGTCTTCTCCAACACCACTGTTCAAAAGCATCAATTCTCTGCCACTCAACTTTCTTTGTGGTCCAACTCTCACATCCATACATTACTATTGGAAAAACCATAGCTTTGACTAGACAGATTTTTGTTGGCAAAGTAATGTCTCTGCTTTTTAATATACTGTCTAGGTTGGTAATAGCTTTTCTTCCAAGGACTAAGTGTCTTTTAATTTCATAGCTGGCAGTCACCATCTGCAGTGATTTTGGAGCCAAGAAAAATAAAGTCAGCCACTGTTTCCACTGTTTCCCCATCTATTTGCCATGAAGTGATGGGACCGGATGCCATGATCTTAGTTTTCTAAATGTTGAGTTTTAAGCCAACTTTTTCACTCTCTTCTTTCACTTTCATCAAGAGGCTCTTTAGTTCTTCTTTGCTTTCTGCCATAAGGGTGGTGTCATCTGCGCATCTGAGGTTATTGATATTTCTCCCAGCAATCTTGATTCCAGCTTGTGCCTCAATCAGCCTGGCATTTTGCATGATGTACTCTGAATATAAGTTAAATATGCAGGGTGACAATATACAGCCTTGATGTTCTCTTTTCTCGATTTGGAACTAGTCTGTTGTTCCATGTCCACTTCTAACCTGCTTCTTGACATGCATACAGATTTCTCAGGAAGCAGATCTGGTGGTCTGGTATTCCCTTCTCTTTAAGAATTTTCCAGTTTGTTGTGATCCACACAGTCAAAGGCTTTGGCATAGTCAATGAAGCAGAAGTAGATGTTTTTGGAACTCTCTTGCTTTTTTGATGATCCAGCAGATGTTGGCAATTTGATCTCTGGTTCCTCTGCCTTTTCTAAATCTAGTTGGAACATCTGGCAGTTCACGGTTCATGTACTTTTGAAGCCTGGCTTGGAGAATCTTGAGCATTCCTTTGCTAGCATGTGAGATGAGTGCAATCGTGTGGTAGTTTGAACATTCTTTGGCATTGCCTTTCTTTGGGATTGGAATGAAAACTGACCTTTTCCAGTCCTGTGGCCACTGCTGAGTTTTCCAAATTTGCTGGCATATTGAGTGCAGCACTTTCACAGCAACATCTTTTAGGATTTGAAATAGCTCAACTGGAATTCCATCACCTCTACTAGCTTTGTTCATAGTGATGCTTCCTAAGGCCCACTTGACTTCACATTCCAGGCTGTCTGGCTCTAGGTGAGTGATCACACCATCGTGGTTATCTGGGTCATGAAGATCTTTTTTGTATAGTTCTTCTGTGTATTCTTGCCACCTCTTCTTAATACCCTCTGCTTCTGGTAGGTCCATACCATTTCTGTCCTTTATTGTGCCCATCTTTGCATGAAATGTTCCCTTGGTATCTCTAATTTTCTTGAAGAGATCTCTAGTCTTTCCCATTTTATTGTTTTCCTCTATTTTTTTGCATTGATCACTGAGGAAGGTTTTCTTATCTCTCCTTGCTATTCTTTGGAACTCTGCATTCATGGGTATATCTTTCCTTTTCTCCTTTGCCTTTAGCTTCCCTTTAGTTGACCCTGTTAACATCCCTAAAAGGCCTCTTTAGACTGTATCTCTGCGTCAGAAAAGTATCAATATAATGTTCTGTTATTCTGTCCCAGTTTACGTATGCAATTAGTTTTAGCTTTATGCAAAAATACATGCAACTTAAAGCTTACTTATTTTTGAAGTCTGTTCCATAAATTGTTGAAAATAAACAAACAAACTAAAAATCAGGGACATCTGCCTTTATCATGCTGAGGTAACTGGTATTGGGTTTATTATCTCATTGTAAACAAGGAAAATTAAACAAAATTTATAAAATCAGTGTTTCAGACAATACAGAGGAAATAGTGTAAGCTTGCAATCCCTGAGAGAGTGGAACTAGGTAAGTTGAGCTCTACAGTCACCCACAGTTTTCTTCTTGGAAACACTTTAAGGCTTGTTCTTCTTTAACAATTAGTACTAATATTCATCCTGAAACAACTACATATCCATATGGGAAAAAATTAACCTTGACATTACCTTATGATATTCACAAAAATGAATACAATATAACACTTTTAGAAGACAACATAACTATAACACTTTTAGAAGACAACATAAAATCAAGATTTTTTTAGGATAGGAAAGGAATCTTAGAACACAAAAACATGAACTGTATGAAAATTGAATAACTAAATTTCATCACCAAAATTAAATTCCTCTTCTCTGAAACACCGTGTTAAAAAAATACAAGCCACTGAGTGAAAAAATATTCAAGGTATCTATTTCTGAAGATACATATGCAGAATATATAAGAACTACTTAACTCACCAATTAAAAAGACAAGAATCCAATTTAAAACGGACAAAATATTTGAACAAACACATCACAAAAAAGGATTATTATTGCAAGTAATCACTTAGCACATTAAAAAATATTCAATATTATCGGTATCAGGAAATTGCAAACTAAAATCACAAAAAGATACCAGTTCACACAAGTGTTAGTGACGATGTGCAGCAACTGAAATGATCATGTGTTGCAGGGAAGATATAAAAGAACACAAACACTCTATAAAGTGCCCGGGTAGTTTTCATATACCTTTAAAATATAACTCAGCAGTTTCACTCTTTGATATTTACCCAAGAGAAATGAAAACATATATCCTTGCAAAGGCATTTAAATGAATGTTCAGAGCAGATTTATTCATAATAGTCTCAAATAGGGAACTCAAAAGTCCATTGACAGGTGAGTGGATACACAAGCTGTAGAGGATGTATAGAAGGAAATACTTCTCAAGAAAGAAAAAGGAACACCTCACAAATGAAAAAAACACAATTGATCTCCAGAACATTATGTAAGAAAACCAGAACCAGGACAGAACATTCTATGTGATTTTGTGTATATAAAACTCGATAATAGGTATAATTAATTTACAGTAGAACAAGGCAGATTACTGATTGCCTGGGGCAGCAACTGAAGGGGGGAAAATATCTACAAAATGGCGCCAGGCAACTTTTTGGATGGTTATTCTTGATTTCGATGGTGGTTACATGGGAGATACAGTAGTCAAAGCTCATCAAGATGTATACTAAAATGGGTGCTTTTAAGGAAATTGAAACTGTAATCAGAAATCTTCCAGCAAACAAAAGCCCAGGACCAGATGGCTTCACAGCTGAATTCTACCAAAAATTTAGAGAAGAGCTAACACCTATCTTACTCAAACTCTTCCAGAAAATTGCAGAAGAAGGTACACTTCCAAACTCATTCTATGAGGCCACCATCACCCTAATTCCAAAACCAGACAAAGATGCCACAAAAAAAGAAAACTACAGGCCAATTTCACTGATGAACATAGATGCAAAAATCCTTAACAAAATTCTGGCAAACAGAATCCAACAACATATTAAAAAAATCATACACCATGACCAAGTGGGCTTTATCCCAGGAATGCAAGGATTCTTTAATATCCACAAATCAATCAATGTAATACACCACATTAACAAATTGAAAGATAAAAACCATATGATCATCTCAATAGATTCAGAGAAAGCCTTTGACAAAATTCAACACTCATTTATGATTAAAACTCTCCAGAAAGCAGGAAGAGAAGGAACATACCTCAACGTAATAAAAGCTATATATGACAAACCCACAGCAAGCATCACCCTCAATGGTGAAAAATTGAAAGCATTTCCCCTAAATTCAGGAACAAGACAAGGGTGCCCACTCTTACCACTACCATTCAACATAGTTTTGGAAGTTTTGGCCACAGCAATCAGAGCAGAAAAAGAAATAAAAGGAATCCAGATAGGAAAAGAAGAAGTGAAACTCTTGCTGTTTGCAGATGACATGATCCTCTACATAGAAAACCCTAAAGACTCTCCCAGAAAATTACTAGAGCTAATCAGTGAATATAGTAAAGTTGCAGGATATAAAATTAACACACAGAAATCCCTTGCATTCCTATACACTAAGAATGAGAAAACAGAAAGAGAAAATAAGGAAACAATGCCATTCACTATTGCAACAAAAAGAATAAAATACTTAGGACTATATCTCCCTAAAGAAACAAAAGACCTATGCATAGAAAACTATAAAACACTGATGAAAGAAATCAAAGAAGACACAAATAGTTGGAGAAATATACCGTGTTCATGGATTGGAAGAATCAATATTGTCAAAATGGCTATACTACCCAAAGCAATCTATAGATTCAATGCAATCCCTATCAAGCTACCAATGATATTTTTCACAGAACTAGAACAAATAATTTCACAATTTGTATGGAAATACAAAAAACCTTGAATAGCCAAAGCAATCTTGAGAAAGAAGAATGGAACTGGAGGAATCAACCTGCCTGACTTCAGACTCTACTACAAAGCCACAGTCATCAAGACAGTATGGTACTGGCACAAAGACAGAAATATAGATCAATGGAACAGAATAGAAAGCCCAGAGATAAATCCACATACCTATGGACACCTTATCTTCGACAAAGGAGGCAAGAATATACAATGGAAAAAAGACAACCTCTTTAACAAGTGGTGCTGGGAAAACTGGTCAACCACTTGTAAAAGAATGAAATTAGAACACTTTCTAGCACCATACACAAAAATAAACTCAAAATGGATTAAAGACCTAAATGTAAGACCGGAAACTAAAAAACTCCTAGAGGAGAACATAGGCAAAACACTCTCCGACATGAATCACAGCAGGATCCTCTATGACCCACATCCCGGAATATTGGAAATAAAAGCAAAAATAAACAAATGGGACCTAATTAAACTTAAAAGCTTTTGCACTACAAAGGAAACTATAAGTAAGGTGAAAAACAGCCCTCAGATTGGGAGAAAATAATAGCAAATGAAGAAACAGACAAAGGATTAATCTCAGAAATATACAAGCAACTCCTGAAACTCAATTCCAGAAAAAGAAATGACCCAATCAAAACATGGGCCAAAGAACTAAACAGACATTTCTCCAAAGAAGTCATACAGATGGCTAACAAACACATGAAAAGATGCTCAACATCACTCATTATCAGAGAAATGCAAATCAAAACCACAATGAGGTACCATTACACGCCAGTCAGGATGGCTGCTATCCAAAAGTCTACAAGCCATAAATGCTGGAGAGGGTGTGGAGAAAAGGGAACCCTCTTACACTGTTGGCAGGAATGCAAACTAGTACAGCCACTGTGGAGAACAGTGTGGAGATTTCTTAAAAAACTGGAAATAGAACTGCCATATGACCCAGCAATCCCACTTCTGGGCAAACACACTGAGGAAACCAGATCTGAAAGAGACACGTGCACCCCAATGTTCATCGCAGCACTGTTTATAATAGCCAGGACATGGAAGCAACCTAGATGCCCATCAGCAGACGAATGTATAAGGAAGCTGTGGTACATATACACCATGGAATATTACTCAGCCGTTAAAAAGAATTCATTTGAATCAGTCCTAATGAGATGGATGAAACTGAAGCCCATTCTACAGAGTGAAGTAAGCCAGAAAGATAAAGAACATTACAGCATACTAACACATATATATGGAATTTAGAAAGATGGTAACGATAACCCTATATGCAAAACAGAAAAAGAGAAACAGATGTACAGAACAGACTTTTGGACTCTGTGGGAGAAGGCGAGGGTGGGATGTTTCGAGAGAACAGCATGAACATTATCTATAGTGAAACAGATCACCAGCCCAGGTTGGATGCATGATACAAGTGCTTGGGCCTGGTGCACTGGGAAGACCCAGAGGAATCGGGTGGAGAGGGAGGTGGGAGGGGGGATCGGGATGGGGAATACATGTAACTCCATGGCTTATTCATGTCAATGTATGACAAAACCCACTGCAATGTTGTGAAATGGTTGGCCTCCAATTAATAAAAATAAATGGAAAAAAAAAAAAGAGTAGAGAGAAAAAATAAACTATTTCTAATTGTTTCTTACTAAAAACAAAATAAAATAAAATGGGTGCTTTTCAGTACATGTAAATAGTACTTCAGTAAAGTTGATTTAAAAAGAAAAGACACACAGGTTAAAAAATAAGATTAACATGTTCTATCAAAATGACCCAGAACCAATCTTAATCATACACACACACACAGACACATACACAAACAGATGGCTCTACCAAACTTTCCCAGCTCCCCTTCCCCCATTTTTTCTCATGAGACTTTTCTTCTATAACATCCTTGCAAGTTTAATTTCATCTTGATGTCAGTTTCTTGGAAAACCTTATCAAAAACACAATCCAATATTTGATCATCTTATATAGCAATCAACACCCACTGATGACTTCTCTGTGCTTATATTTATCCCTATTAAATTTCATCATATTGGTTTATGGCCCATTGTTCCAACACATCAAGATATTTATGGATCATGATTTAATCATTATTTTACATCTGTTATATTTTTCCACCTTTCTGACATTCAAAAATCAGTGAGTAGTTAACATGACTTCTTTGAATTCTGAATAAAAGTATTGGACTGGAATAGCCAAATGATAGACCTTTTAGTCATGCAATCAAAATCTTTAATAAGCCTAACAGTACAAAGAGGTTCATGTTTTCATAAATAGAATAAATATTAGAAAACTATAGGAATAGTAAAGTATATGTAGCTAGAAGGTAGATAGTATCCTTATATTCAAATTGTACATCTTCTCCTATAGCATTTTGCACACAGAAGGTGTTTCTAATCATTACCAACAAGATAGCAATGGCACCAAAAAATGTAAAAAATAATATTTGAAACAAGTGATCTTTTGTAGTTCACTTTAGAAACAAATTGTTTCTAAATTTTAGGGTAGAGAGCACAGCATAAAAATTTTAGTTCTTAAAACAGCAATAGCTACTTATTAAATGAAATAACTTTTAAGAGCAATATAATTGAATTCCCTGAAATAAGGATTTAGTGGTTTGCTTCATTGTGTATTGTGATTGTTAAGAAAAATAAAAGCACTTAGCTTTAATTGTTTCGTAATAATGGCAAATTTTGTTTGTGTTTAGATTAGAAATGATTGTGTGGGAGTTATGTGTTTTCTAAACTAATTGTTTCAAGGATAATTTGTTCAGAGGCCAAGGGAATGCCTGGCAAGCAAGCAAGAGAATAAACTATTCTGAAAATTCTTTTTTATCATGGATATCCATCCTCATTGTAAAAATACTTTTTATACCACATACTTCAGAGCATTTATCTTTCATTAGCTCATAGATTTCATGGGATTTTTTTAAAAGAAATGTAACAGGCCAGAAATAAACATTTTGTGATAAATTTTGTCATTGATAGAAACTGAACCTAGACATGATTGCAAGTGTGGGCACCGTCATGGTGAAAACAGTCATCATGCTGAAGGTCGCTGTCCCTCAACAAAGTTTCAGTCTAGTTGGGTATCAAACTACAGGATACAGACTGCTGTTTTCTACTCTACACTTATAGAATTCATGAACATATGAAATATTTCATAAAGGGAACCAAAGCACCCATTAATCTCTATTTGCTATATGGATAAAAAAATCATACCAGCTCAATGGTTCAATTTTCTGTGTAAATTCTGGTTAAAACTTTTCTCCTTTTGCTCCCTTGCATTCTACAGTTACTCTAAGTGTGATTAATAGGGATATTCTATTACATGTTTCTTTTCAAACCTGTTGAGTCATAAACAAACTTTCATCTTTAATTAGTTTAATAGCTAGTGTTATTGATGAGCAGTAATAACCAGATGAGACTGGTGATGGTGGGGTTTTCATAGCTGAAATAGATAATAATCAGGTACATTTTTCCTGGATAGAAGAAATTACATCTTAATAGCTCCTGTGATACACATGAATAAACTATACAAAAGTATGCTTTTTATATACAAAAGTACTATAAAAGACGTCTTGGTAAGTAGCAGATTCAAACAGGATAAAAAGGAACTGGATATCAGCTGACATAATTCTTTCCTCAACTGAATTATTTCTTTTTAAAGTCTTTTTTTTTAAGAAAAGGAAAAGTCCAAAAAAGGACGTGTTTTCCCATAAACAAAGAAGACTGAAGTAAAGTTCTCTTCTGTTATTCAGTTGAGAGAGACGAAGACTGACTGACTGTCTGACAGAAAAAATCAAGAGCCTTAGGCAGAAATGGTACAATGTTTTTATACTGGCATAAGTATTTCTGATGTTTGGAATCCATGGGTCAGGTGACTGGACTAGGTAGTGATCCAGAAAGAGAATCTGAGATATGTCCCTTGAGCCACCTGAAGGCATGACTAAGAACAAGTCACTCTAAACAAGAAAGTAAGCATGAGGACTAAGAAAACACCAGATGTGGGCACTGAGCTAGAACTGAACATTTTGTGAAATGACAAGGTGTGTGCTTCCCTCTAACCAGGCACAGAAGTGAGAAGAAAATGTTGCACCCTGCTGAGGGGCAGGGAGGACGTCAGAATCACTGCCGGGACATTTTTCAAGCTACATTTTTGCCTCAGAGAAATTCTGGCAACCTCCATCTCTCTCTCTCTCATTCTCTCTCTCATTCTCATACACACACACACACACACACACACACACACACACACACACACACACACATTACTCAAATGGATTTGACTGTTCACTTCTGTGAATGTGACAACTTATTGTGAGTGGAATCATTCAGTATCTGGCTTTTGTGTCTCACTTACTTCTCGTAACATAATGTTGTCAAGGTTTTCTATGTTGTAGCATGTGTCACAATTTCCTTTATTTTTAAGGCTGAATGTATACACCACATTTTGTTTATCTATTCATCTGTCAACGGACACTTGGGTTAGTCCCACTTACTCCTTTGCTTTAAAGTAACTAATATCTAGTGAAACCAAAGGATGACAACATATACTCTTGGAAAGGAGTTTACTGTTATGTTCTATTTTTAAACATTTTTATTTATTTATTTATTTATTTTGGGCTGCACGGGGTCTTCGTTGCTGTGTGAGGCTTTTTGTCCAGTTGCAGTGAGCGGGGTTTACTTTTTAATTGTGGCGCACAGGTGGTACCATGCAGTGGTTTTCACTGTTTCAGAGCATGGGATCTAGGGCATGTGGGCTTCAGTAGTTGCAGCACATGGGCTCAGTAATTGCAGCTTCCAGGTTTTAGAGCACAGGCTCAGCTGTTATGGCACGTGGGCTTAGTTGCTCCACCGCATGTGGGATCTTCCTGAACCAGGGATGGAATCCGAGTCTCCTGCATTGGCAGGCAAATTTTTTACCACTGACTCACCAGGGAAGCCCTTATGCTCTCTTTAAACTTAGGGATTAAGCCTATTTCCTGGAACTAGATTATCTGACCATGGCTTATATGATCTTAGACTACTTTATCTCTCTCCTCATCCCCCACTTCACTCACTCTTCTCTGGCTGTTTTTGCTCTTCATCTAATAGGCCAAATTCACTCTATCTCCAGGCCTTCACCAGTGTTGTTCCCTCTGCTTGGAATGTTTCCTCTCCTCAAGTTTCCGGATAGCTCTCTCCTTTTCCTCAAATCTGTGCTAAAATGTCACCTAATCCAAAAGACTTCCTCTGACCATCCTCTCTACCAGCAGCAACCAGCCCTACATTCCCTGTCTCTCTTTTGCCTGTTATTTCCATAATAGCCATCACCCTAACTCATATATTGCCTTCTTTTTAATCACCTTACTTTTCCTACTAGAAAGAAAGTTCTGTGAGGTCAGGAATTTGTTGTTGTTTTTTTTTTTTTTTTTCATACTGTATCTCCATACCTAGATCTGTGTCTGGCAAATAAGAGGCTCTTTTATTTATTTGCAGGCATTATTTATACATTTCTTACTAAGTGCCAGGCATTGCTCTAAGTCCTTTACAAATGTTAACTCATTTCATCTTTATAATCATCCTAAGAGGTAGGTGCTGGGACTGTCTATATTTTACAGGTAAGGAAACTGAGGACATAGAGATATCAAGTAACTTATCAAAGGTCACCCAGCTGGTATATGATAGAGCCACAGTACAAATTCAAACAGCATGTCTCTTTACCACAATTCTGTGAGTGAAGGAATACAGAAAGTGACCCTTAAATTACAAAATAAGAGGGAAGGGGTTGCAAATTTTCTCCTTTCCATTATGTGTCTTCATGTACTTTCTAGATGACAAAACTATACTGTGAAAAATAGATTCTATGGGGCAGAGGATGGACTAAGCAAATTTCTTTACTGCCTTTCTCTTCTGCTAGCAGAGGAAAGCCTTGGCACATGAAGTTCCATTTTTCTCAACTCTTGGTATGACGTTCAGGGCTTGGTTATGGGCAGTGGAAGTTAGCATAGTGCTCGCCTGACTAACCAAGAGTCAAATTTGTTTCAGTACCTAGAGGTTGGGACATACTAACACCCTTCTGGTAAGATTTAATCATTTATATTAATATCTACCAGTCTTAACTGGAAATGCAAATACCTTACCAAGAAAGGAAGACACTTTGGAATTTCAAATTCCCTTTATGTTATACACCAATATCAACCTTTGGAGCCATGTTTTTTTTCAGTTTATTCTCCTAACAATTGAATTGTTCCCGTTTTTCTCATTCAGTGTACTTTCTCCTCTCTTCCCTGCTGTGTCCTTCACCATGTAGCATTTATATGATATAGTGTCTCGGAATTTCCCTAACGTGCCACTTCAATTGAACCTGGAAAACACTGAAGTGATTACTAATTCATTGCTGTCTTCTGCTAAGTGCTTAATGCAAGCTTAATAAAAATCAATAGCTGTGTGTGCCTTCCCCTGTAGGAATGTTCTTGTGATTTATGACTAGTTTCGGTAGTTGTCAGATGATTTATTGAAAATATTCTAAGATAATCTACCACCTCCATTTTATTGGTGTCATGGATGATGTTAATGGTCATATAAGTGGAAGTAGAAGCAGGGAGCAGCTGGAGAAGAGCAGGTACTATACACTCTCTTCTTCAAAAGGCTTGTTATATGTGAGCAAAGAGCTAATGATGTGGAATAAGGACATCTTGCCTGATGTGAATAACATCCCAAGAAAATTAGAATTAGGATGCTAAATACATGTCTAAGCACAAGGCCAAGAATGTAAACTTATGTAGCCATCTGGCTTTATCTCCGACCTGAAAACTCATTTCTGATAATAAAGAAGGACTTGTCATGGACCTCCCCATCTGAAGCACCACCCAGAATGCTTGACCTTCTGCCCCCTCTGTATTGGAGGAGAGCCTTGCTCTACAGAAGGAAACCTCTGTGCAGGATGTATAAACCTCTGTTTGTGCTGAGACAGAACTGCTACTGCTGCTGCTAAGTCGCTTCAGTCATGTCTGACTCTGTGAGGCCCCATCAACAGCAGCCCACCAGGCTCCCCCGTCCCTGGGATTCTCCAGGCAAGAACACTGGAGTGGGTTGCCATTTCCTTCTCCAATGCATGAAAGTGAAAAGTGAAAGTGAAGTCGCTCAGTCATGTCTGCCTCTTAGCGACCCCATGGACTGCAGCCCACCAGGCTCCTCCGTCCATGGGATTTTCCAGGCAAGAGTACTGGAGTGGGGTGCCATTGCCTTCTCCAAGACAGAACTATATCCTTCCAATAAAATAATTTCAACTTTCTGTTTTCAACTATCCTCACAAACAGTATGGCACAAAGGAGTGGCAAATTGCCTGAGTTCAATTTTTCTAGATCCACACAGAACACTTCACTCCTCTGGCACAGAACCTCTGCAGTCCAAGTACTACATGGGACTTTGCAGGAGGTGGCATCTCCCAGCCTCAGTTCAACACACCAGCAGGACATTCTGCTATGCTAAAGGAAGAATACAGTTCATTTTCTTTACAACTTCTAGAAACGTGACATTTCTTTCTAGCCAGGCTTCCCCAACTCCAGCTGCTCTGAGTATCAAAACTGTCTGTAAACATTTAGTGTTCGACAAGGTTTTTTAAAAGCAAAACTCTTTCATTTTCTATTATCACTACAATACCTATGTCTTCAATTAGTTCATGGCAACATCTGACTCAAAGTATTTGAATTCTTCAAAATATGGGGACATAGGAGTATATATTATATTATTTATTAGATTAGAGATAACTTGAGTAAACTGTAGCTTTTAAGTTCAGAAAATTCCCAAACAGTACGCTCCTATCATTCTCCAGAATAGAAGGCACAAGGATGACAGATAGCAGGCCAAGACCTGCCATCACCACCGTCATGCTTTTCCCATTTGTTTTCCTATTTGTCAGAGCTGGACTGATTCACTTTAGATGCCATGCTTTTTACTTGGATTTCAGCAGCATGTTTACTCTCCAAAGACAGCACCTTTCCTCCCCCGATAATGCACTTTGGCTGTAATATACTCCTCTTGATCCTTGTAAGGTCTAAGCGTTCTGGCAGGCTGCTCCACTGGCAGTGACCAGGCTGATGTTCTGAAGAAATGCAGGGGAGGTGGGAAGAGCCTCCCACTCAGAGACCAGCTAAGAGAGCTCTTTATTTCAGCAGGCACAGAAAGTGATATGTTTCACTGGAAAGACATTTTTTTAAAAAAATAAAGAAGCACTATCCTTTGTGAGTGTTAAGTGAAGAATCATTCTGATTCTTCTCTATATTCTTTAAAGCAGGAGGCAGCTGCTAGCCTCATTGGTGCCTCAAAAATTCCTTGGTCCAATTTTGCATTCTTTACTGTTTTAGGTGACTTACAAAGCAGTTGGCAAATGGTTAAGGCCATTCCATGGGTCCTGTATTACTGAGGACACTACCTGTACAGCCAGATTCGGGTTAGACTCTCTTCAGGTTTCACTAGAGCACAGATGGATACACCAATCACTTGATTCTCAGCACAATTTTTTCAGTCAAGTGATAATAATCTACATGCTGTTTGTAACAACAGTCTTTCTGGAGGTCAGCTGAGGATGCTGGAGACCTTTAGGAAAAATCTCAGTGGGCGAAGGTGCAGTGAGAATAGTAACAGGGGCCAAATGTTAATAGATCTTTAACTTCTGATGGCCTTCGGTGGTGTGAGTGGGCTTCACTCATAAATTCTGAAGAAATAACTCCACCCAAACCTTGATGCTGAATTTCCAAGTATGCACTCACTTTCCTGCAGGATCACCTCTTACTGGGTACACTGACTCACCTTAACTGAAAGTATAAGTCTGGAGGAATCTGCACTAAGCCCAACATGTGAGTACTCCCCCTAAAAGCAGGGAGGGGAAAGTAAGCAAGAGCACTAGAATAGGATGAAGAGTCTGGGAAACTGGCGTCTTGTCCTGGCTCTACCACTAACCACTCATTTGTGACAGTAACTCTGAGCAAGTCACCCAAGCAACGTTTCAGCTTCCTTGTTTATAGGGTGAAAAGAATGGACTAATAATCTTTTATCCAGCTCCAGCATTCTCTGAATCTAAATAATTGATGATCAATGAAATTATCTTTCTGAGGATTTCTGTGAATTTTATATTTGGATCTCTAAGAGGGAAACAGAGAAAGCCTACAAGTTTGGGAAGCAAAACAAGTTAGTGATTTACCTCCAGTTTTATCCATTTATGTGGAATCTTGTAGAAATAACACTGGAGTATTATAATACAAATTGGAGTCATAATATTTAGTATTTAGAAAAACCAATATTCTGACATTGCTCTTAAAAATGCCAAGATAACTTTATATTAAAGATAGCACAATATATAGAAAACTGTAATTAGCCTTAACTATAAACATAGGTGCAAAAAACTAAAATTTAAAGGTAGCAGATATTCAGCAATATATTAAACTAATATTTTATGTTAAAACAAAAAAGGAAAGCATATAAGAACAAGAAGAAAACATGGGTGAATTACGCTGTAATCTAGGTATGTGGACCTGTTTTCTGCATTTGATCCAAAGTTCTGATGCAATATAGGAAAAGACAGATTCAACTCAAAGTAAAGCATCACAAGTAAACAAACTTTTACATGGCAAAAACTCCATGATGAAAGACAGGTGACAATCAGGGGGAAAACATTGTTAACATATATTACAGATAGAGGGTTAATATACTTAATATATTGGAAACTTTCAAAATTCAAGAGTAGGAAAAGACCAAAAATTGACAAAAAGATGGGCAAAGGATAGGAATAATAATTCATAAAGACATACACAACACAAAATAATCATTATACATATGAAAAGACACGTATCTTCATTCACAATAAGAGAAATGTAAATTTAAAGTTCACTGAGATATCACTTTCACCTACCAGACTGGCAAAATTAAAAGCCTGAGAATATATTCACCTGGTGAGGCTGTGGGACCAAGCACTTTTACATATTGCTGATGTGAATGTAAATAAATACAAGCCTTTTGATGAAGCAAAATTATTCTAATTTCAAAATTCAGACTTATATTGAAGGAAGTAGGGAAAACCACTAGACCATTCAGGTATGACCTAAATCAAATCCCTTATGGTTACACAGTGGAAGTGACAAATAGATTCAAGGGATTAGATCTAATAGACAGAGTGCCTGAAGAACTATGGACAGAGGTTCCTGACATTTTACAGGAGGAAGTGATCAAGACCATCCCCAAAGAAAAGTAATGCAAAAAGGCAAAATGGTTGTCTAAGGAGGCCTTACAAATAGCTGAGAAAAGAAGAGAAGCTAAAGGCAAAGGAGAAAAGGAAAGATAGTTCCATTTGAATGCAGAGTTCCCAAGAATAGCAAGGATAAACAAGAAAGCCTTCCTCAGTGATCAATGCAAAGAAATAGAGTTAAACAATAGAATGGAAAAGACTAGATCTCTTCAAGAAAATTAGAGATACCAAGGGAACATTTCATGTAAAGATGGGCACAATAAAGGACAGAAATGGTATGGACCTACCAGAAGCAGAGGATATTAAGAAGAGGTGGCAAGAATACACAGAAGAACTATACAAAAAAGATCTTCATGACCCAGATAACCACGATGGTGTGATCACTCACCTAGAGCCAGACAGCCTGGAAAGCAAAGTCAAGTGGGCCTTAAGAAGCATCAGTATGAAGAAAGCTAGTGGAGGTGATGGAATTCCAGTTAAGCTATTTCTAATGACAAAAGATGATGCTGTGAAAATGCTGCACTTAGTATGCCAGCAAATTTGGAAAACTCAGCAGTGGCCACAAGACTGGAATAGGTCAGTTTTCATTTCAGTCCCAAAGAAAGGCAATGCCAAAGAATGTTCAAACTACCACACAGTTGTACTCAACTCACACATGCTAGCAACGTATGCTCAAAATTCTCCAAGCCAGGCTTCAAAAGTACATGAACCGTGAACTTCTAGATGTTCAAGCTAGATTTAGAAAAGGCAGAGGAACCAGAGATCAAATTGCCAACATCTGTTGGATCATCAAAAAAGCAAGAGAGTTCCAGAAAAACATCTACTTATGCTTCATTGACTATGCCAAAGCCTTTGACTGTGTGGATCACAACAAACTGGAAAATTCTTAAAGAGAAGGGAATACCAGACCACCTGACCTGCCTCTTGAGAAATCTGTATGCATGTCAAGAAGCAGGTTAGAAGTGGACATGGAACAACAGACTGGTTCCAAATAGGGAAAGCAGTACATCAAGGCTGTATATTGTCACCCTGCATATTTAACTTATATTCAGAGTATATCATGGGAAATCCCAGGCTGAATGAAGCACAAGCCAGAATCAAGATTGCTGGCAGAAATATCAATAACCTCAGATATGCAGTTGACACAACCCTTATGGCAGAAAGTGAAGAACTAAAGAGCCTCTTGATGAAAGTGAAAGAGGAGAGTGGAAAACCTGGCTTAAAACTCAACATTCAGGAAACTAAGATCATGGCATCCGGTCCCATCACTTCATGGCAAATAGACAGGGAAACGATGGAAACAGTGAGAGGCTTTATTTTTTTGGGCTCCAAAATCACTGCAGATGGTGACTGCCAGCCATGAAATTAAGACACTTAGTCCTTGGAAGACAAGTTATGACCAACCTAGGCAGCATATTAAAAAGCAGAGACATTATTTTGCCAACAAAGGTCCATCTAATCAAAGCTATGGTTTTTCCAGTAGTCATGTATGGATGTGAGAGATGGACTATAAAGAAAGCTGAGTGCAGAAGAATTGATGCTTTTGAATTGTGGTGTTGGAGAAGATTCTTGGACTGCAAGGAGATCAAGTCAGTCTATCTTAAAGGAAATCAGGCCTGAGTATTCTGGAAAGACTGATGCTGAAGGTGAAACTCCAGTGCTTTGGCCACCTGATGCAAAGAACTGATTCATTGGTAAAGACCCTGATGCTGAGAAAGATTGAAGACTGGAGGAGAAGGGGAGACATGAAAATGCAATAGAGCAAAAATAGAATGCTAATTTTGTGGGAAAAAAAGAAGTCAAAAAGTTAACATGTATTTGCTTCGTTTGGCAGAAATAAAGGGTGAGTTAACCAGTGAGAGTGTAAATGATAAAGCAAATGGAACAAAAATTTTTTAAAAAATGATAAAATGTTAAAAATTAGTAAGTCTAGGTAATGGTTATGTAGTAAATCTGTCAAACAGTACACATGCTTTTTTGGACTATTTTTGCAAATTTCCTTTAAGTTAGAAATTTATTTCAAAAAGAATATTAATAATAGCATAATAATCACAATACATTACCACCAGTGAAATTATTTCTTAGAATGCAGAAATGCTTTAAATTAGGAAGTCTACTTTTAAAAATGATAAAACTGAAGGAGTAGCTAAGATGGTGGAGATGGACACTAAGATGGACAGGGAGACCACTTTCTCCCCCACAAATTCATGGAAAGAACATCTGAACCCTGAGCAAACTACACAAAACAACTTCTGATCACTAGCAGAGGACATCAGGCACCCAGAAAAGAAGCCCATTGTCTTCGAAAGGGGGTAGGACAAAATATAAGAGATAAAAAGCGAGACAAAAGAGTTAGGGATGGAGATCCGTCCCGGGAAGGAAGTCTTAATAGAGGAAGTTTCCAAGCACCAGGAAACCATCTCACTGGCGGGTCTGGGGGAAGTTTTTGAATCTCAGAGGGCAACCTAACCGGGAGGAAAAATAAATAAAACCCACAGATTACATGCCTAAAAGCAACTCCCAGCAGAAAAGTATCCCAGACGCTCGCATCCGCCACCAGCAAGTGGGGGTTGAACGGAGAGGAGCTGGCAGCATTGCTTAGGGTAAGGACCGGGCCTGAATACCCTGAGGGCAATTGGAGGGAGCTAACGTGAGATAGCAACTTAAACTGTGGGAGAGCAAGAGAGAGAGAGAGAATTAACCTGCAAAAAGCCCTAACCTAAGGCACAGCCAGCCCGTTCGCAGAACAAAGGACTGAACAATACCAGAGAAGAGCTAGCCGGCTGTGAACCGGCCATGCCCATGCCCCACCAGAGGCAGGGGGGAGTCGGGCACCAGCCAGAGCCAGAAAGGGGCAAACTCGGCCGCAGAGAGGGCATCCTCTACCAAACTGCAAACAGGCTTCCAGCTTCTAACCAGACTTCCTGAAATTCTGGATGGTTGACATCCGCTGGGATGGTCACAGCCCGAGATCAGCTCCCCAGAAGAGATACAAGGCGCACCGGACTGGGCGCGCCCGGAAACTGAGGCTGGGACGGGGAGAGGATAAGGTGTGCTGCACCTAAAGAGAGGGCGCTCGTCAAGCTCCTGGTTGCCTGAGCTGCTCAGACCGGGGAAGGCACAAAATGCAGGCCCAACCGAGTCTGCGCCTTTGTGGAGTACCCGAGACCCTGAACCCGAGTGACTTAGGCATGGGAAGTGCCCGCAACTCAAGGCCCGCTCCCTGTAGAGCATCCTGGAGCCTGAGCAGTGTAGACAGGGAAAGCACACACGCCGTGAGCGGGGGCAAACCCAGTGTGGCCGGAACACTGCGAGTGCTCCCCACACAGGCCAGTGATATTTGTTAGCAGTGCCCCTCCCTCCCCACAGCACGACTGAACAAGCGAACCTAAATAAGAGACCACCTCCACCCACTTGTGTCAGGGCAGAAATTAGACACTGTAGAGACCTGCAAACAGAAGCCAAATAAACAAAGGGAATCACTTTAGAAGTGACAGGTATAACAGATTAAAATCCCTGTAGTTAACACCGACTACACTGGAAGGGGCCTATAGATATTGAGAAGTATAAGCTGGAAAAAGGAACTATCTGAAACTGAACTGAACCCACACTGCCCACAACAGCTCCAGAGAAATTTCTAGATATATTTTTACTATTATTATTATCATTTTAATTAAAATTTTTTTTCTTTTTTAAAAAAGTCCTCTATTACTCCTTAATTTTTTATAATCCTCTATAACCTTGCAAAAAAAAAAAAAGACCTTATTTTTAAAGCAAACTTCATATATATTTCTTAAATTTTTGTGTTTTTTTTTAATATCATATTTTTAAGAGTCTAACCTCTACTCTAAAATTTTAATCTTTGATTTTCAGTATTTGATATCAATTTCGGACATTGAAGAATCCAGCCTTCAGTACCCATTTTTACTCAGGATGTGATTACTGGTTTGATTACTCTCTCCCCCTTTTGACTCTCCCTTTTCTCCCCCAGATCACCTCTATTTCCTCCCTCCCCCTTCTCTTCTCAATCCAATTCTGTGAATCTCTGTGGGTGTTCTGGGCTGCAGAGAACACTCTGGGAACAGAGTACTGCATAGATCTGTCTCTCTCCTCTTGAGTCCCCTTTTTCTCCTCCTGCTCACCTCTATCTCCTCCCTCCCTCTCCTCTTCTTCATGTAACTCTGTGAACCTCTCTGGGTGTCCCTCATTGTGGAGAATCTTTTCACCATTAACGTACAAGTTTTATTATCAGTGCTTGTATGTATGGAGAAGTCTTGAGGCTACTGGAAGAATAAGACTGAAATCCAGAGGCAAGAGGCTTAAGCCCAAAACCTGAGGACACCAGAGAACTCCTGACTGCAGGGAACATTAATTAAAAGGAGATCATCCAAAAGCCTCCATATCTACACTGAAACCAACCACCACCCAAGAGCCAATAAGTTCCAGAGCAAGACATATCACGCAAATTCTCCAGCAATGCAGGAACATAGCCCTGAGAGTCAAATATACAGGCTGCCCAAAGCCACACCAAACCCATAGACCCATCTCAAAACTCACTACTGGACACTCCATTGCACTCCAGAGAGAAGAAATCCAGTTCCACCCACCAGAACACCAACACAATCTTCCCTAACCAGGAAAACTTGACTAAGCCAATCGTCCAACCCCACCCACTGGGAGAAACCTCCACAATAAAAAGGAACCACAGACTACCAGAGTACAGAAAGGCCACCCCAAACACTGCAATCTAAATAAGATGAAAAGGCAGAGAAATACCCAGCAGGTAAAGGAACATGAAAAATGCCCACCAAGCCAAACAAAAGAGGAGGAGATAGGGAATCTACCTGAAAAAGAATTTAGAATGATAATAAAAATGATCCAAAATCTTGAAAACAAAATGGAGTTACAGATAAATAGCCTGGAGACAAGGATTGAGAAGATGGAAGAAATGTTTAACAAGGACCTAGAAGAAATAAAAAAGAGTCAATTAAAAATGAATAATGCAATAAATGAGATAAAAACCACTCTGGAGGGAACCAACAGTAGAATAACATAGGCAGAAGATAGGATAAGTGAGGTAGAAGATGAAATGGTGGAAATAAATGAAGCAGAGAGGAAAAAAGAAAAAAAGATTTAAAAGAAATGAGGACAACCTCAGGGACCTCTGGGACAATGTGAAATGCCGCAACATTCGAATCATAGGAGTCCCAGAAGAAGAAGATAAAAAGAAAGGCCATGAGAAAATACTCGAGGAGATAACAGCTGAAAACTTCCCCCAAATGGGGAAGGAAATAGTCACACAAGTCCAAGAAACCCAGAGAGTCCAAAACAGGATAAACCCAAGGTGAAACACCCCAACACACATATTAATCAAATTAACAAAGATCAAACACAAAGAACAAATATTAAAAGCAGCAAGGGAGAAACAACAAATAACACACAAGGGGATTCCCGTAAGGATAACAGCTGATCTTTCAGTAGAAACTCTTCAGGCCAGAAGGGAATGGCAAAACATACTTAAAGTAATGAAAGAGAATAACCTACAACCCAGATTACTGTACCCAGCAAGGATCTCATTCAGATATAAAGGAGAATTCAAAAGCTTTACAGAAAAGCAGAAGCTGAGAGAATTCAGCACCACCAAACCAGCTCTTCAACAAATGCTAAAGGATCTTCTCTTTAGGAAGATCCTTTAGGAAACACAGAAAGGTCGCATAAACATGAACCCAAAACAACAAAGTAAATGGCAATGGGACCATAATTATCAATAATTACCTTAAATGTAAATGGGTTGAATGCCCCAACCAAAAGACAAAGACTGGTTGAATGGATACATAAGCAAGACCCCTATATATGCTGTCTACAAGAGACCCACCTCAAAACAAGAGACACATACAGACTGAAAGTGAAGAGCTGGAAAAACATATTTCATGTAAACGGAGACCAAAAGAAAGCAGGAGTCGCAATATTCATATCAGATAAAATAGACTTTAAAATAAAGGCTGTGAAAAGAGACAAAGAAGGATACTACATGATGATCAAAGGATCAATCCAAGAAGAAGATATAACAATTATAAATATATATGCACCCAACAGAGGAGCACTGCAATATGTAAGGCAAATGCTAACACGTATGAAAGGGGAAATTAACAAGAACACAATAATAGTGGGAGACTTTAATACCCCACTCACACCTATGGATAGATCAACTAAACAGAAAATTAACAGGGAAACACAAACTTTAAATGACACAATGGACCAGCTAGACCTAATCATAGGACATTTCACCCCAAAACAATCAACTTCACCTTTTTCTCAAGTGCACACGGAACCTTCTCCAGAATAGATCACATCCTTGGCCATAAATTTAGCCTTGGTAAATTCAAAAAAATTGAAATCATTCCAGTCATCTTTTCTGACCACAGTGCAGTAAGATTAGATCTCAATTACAGGAAAAAAAACTATTAGAAATTCCAACATATTGAGGCTAAATAACACGCTACTGAATAGCCAACAAATCATAGGAGGAATCAAAAAAGAAATAAAAATATGCATAGAAATGAATGAAAATGAAAACACAACACCACAAAACCTATGGGACGCTGTAAAAGCAGTGCTAGGGGGAAGGTTCATAGCAATACAGGCTTATCTCAAGAAACAAGAAAAAAGTCAAATAAATAACCTAACCCTACATATAAAGCAACTAGAGAAGGAAGAAATGAAGAACCCCAGGGTTAGCAGAACGAAAAAAATCTTAAAAATGAGGGCAGAAATAAATGCAAAAGAAACAAAAGAGAACAAAGCTAAAAGCTGGTTTTTGAAAAGATAAATAAAAGTGACAAACCGTTAGCCAGACTCATCAAGAAACAAAGGGAGAAGAACCAAATCAACAAAAATAGAAATGAAAATGGAGAGATCACAACAGACAACACTGAAATATAAAGGATCATAAGAGACTACTAAAGCAGCTCTATACCAATAAAATGGACGACTTGGAAGAAATGGACAAATTCTCAGAAAAGTATAAGTTTCCTAAACTGAACCAGGAAGAAATAGAAGATCTTAACAGATCCATCACAAGCATGGAGATCGAAACCATAATCAGAAATCTTCCAGCAAACAAAAGCCCAGGACCAGATGGCTTCACACCTGAATTCTACCAAAAATTTAGAGAAGAGCTAACACCTATCTTACTCAAACTCTTCCAGAAAATTGCAGAAGAAGGTACACTTCCAAACTCATTCTATGAGGCCACCATCACCCTAATTCCAAAACCAGACAAAGATGCCACAAAAAAAAGAAAACTACAGGCCAATATCACTGATGAACATAGATGCAAAAATCCTTAACAAAATTCTAGTAAACAGAATCCAACAACATATTAAAAAGATCATACATCATGACCAAGTGGGCTTTATCCCAGGAATGCAAGGATTCTTTAATATCCGCAAATCAATCAATGTAATACACCACATTAACAAATTGAAAGATAAAAACCATATGATTATCTCAATAGATGTAGAAAAAGCCTTTGACAAAATTAAACAGCCATTTATGATAAAAACTCTCCAGAAAGCAAGAATAGAACGAACATAGCTCAACGTAATAAAAGCTATAAATGACAAACCCACAGCAAACATTATCCTCAATGGTGAAAAACTGAAAGAATTTCCCCTAAATTCAGGAACAAGACAAGGGTGCCCACTCTCACCACTACCATTCAACATAGTTTTGGAAGTTTTGGCCACAGCAATCAGAGCAGAAAAAGAAATAAAAGGAATCCAGATAGGAAAAGAAGAAGTGAAACTCTTGCTGTTTGCAGACGACATGATCCTCTACATAGAAAACCCTAAAGACTCAACCAGAAAATTACTAGAGCTAATCAGTGAATACAGTAAATTTGCAGGATATAAAATTAACACACAGAAATCCCTTGCATTCCTATACACTAAGAATGAGAAAACAGAAAGAGAAAATAAGGAAACAACACCATTCACTATTGCAACAAAAAGAATAAAATACTTAGGACTATATCTACCTAAAGAAACAAAAGACCTATGTATAGAAAGCTATAAAACACTGATGAAAGAAATCAAAGAGGACACAAACAGATGGAGAAATATACCGTGTTCATGGACTGGAAGAATCAATATTGTCAAAATGACTATACTACCCAAAGCAATCTATAGATTCAATGCAATCCCTATCAAGCTACCAATGGTACTCTTCACAGAACTAGAACAAATAATTGCACAATTTGTATGGAAATACAAAAAACCTCAAATAGCCAAAGCAATCTTGAGAAAGAAGAATGGAACTGGAGGAATCAACCTGCCTGATTTCAGGCTCTACTACAAAGCCACAGTCATCAAGACAGTGTGGTACTGGCACAAAGACAGAAATATAGACCAATGGAACAGAATAGAAAGCCCAGAGATAAATCCACATACCTATGGACAGCTTATCTTCGACAAAGGAGGCAAGAATATACAATGAATAAAAGACAACCTCTTTAACAAGTGGTGCTGGGAAAACTGGTCAACCACTTGTAAAAGAATGAGACTAGAACACTTTCTAACACCATACACAAAACTAAACTCAAAATGGATTAAAGATCTAAATGTAAGACCGGAAACTAAAAAACTCCTAGAGGAGAACATAGGCAAAACACTCTCTGACATAAATCACAGCAAGATCCTCTATGACCCACCTCCCAGAATATTGGAAATAAAAGCAAAACTGAACAAATGGGACCTAATGAAACTTAAAAGCTTTTGCACAACAAAGGAAACTATAAGCAAGGTGAAAAGACAGCCTTCAGAATGGGAGAAAAGAATAGCAAATGAAGCAACAGACAAAGAATTAATCTCAAAAATATACAAGCAACTACTGAAGCTCAATTCCAGAAAAAGAAATGACCCAATCAAAACATGGGCCAAAGAACTAAACAGACATTTCTCCAAAGAACACATACAGATGGCTAACAAACACATGAAAAGATGCTCAATATCACTCATTATCAGAGAAATGCAAATCAAAACCACAATAAGGTACCATTACATGCCAGTCAGGATGGCTGCTATCCAAAAGTCTACAAGCAATAAATGCTGGAGAGGGTGTGAAGAAAAGGGAGCCCTCTTACACTGTTGGCAGGAATACAAACTAGTACAGCCACCATGGAGAACAGTGTGGAGACTCCTTAAAAAACTGGAAATAGAACTGCCATATGACCCAGCAATCCCACTCCTGGGCATACACAGTGAGGAAACCAAATGTGAAAGAGACACGTGCACCCCAATGTTCATTGCAGCACTGTTTATAATAGCCAGGACATGGAAGCAACCTAGATGCCCATCAGCAGATGAATGGATAAGAAAGCTGTGGTACATATACACAATGGAATATTACTCAGCCGTTAAAAAGAATTCATTTGAATCAGTCCTAATGAGATGGATGAAACTGGAGCCCATTATACAGAGTGAAGTAAGCCTGAAAGATAAACACCAATACAGTATACTAATGCATATATATGGAATTTATAAAGATGGTAACAATAACCCTATGTGCAAAACAGAAAAAGAGACACAGATGTATAGAACAGACTTTTGGACTCTATGGAAGGAGGTGAGGGTGGGATGATCTGGGTGAATAGCATTGAAACATGTATATTATCAAGTGTGAAACAGATCGCCATTCCAGGTTGGATGCATGAGACAAGTGCTCAGGGCTGGTGCACTGGAATGACCCAGAGGGATGGGATGGGGAGGGAGTGGGAGGGTGGTTCAGGATGGGAACACATGTAACTCCATGGCTGATTCATGTCAATGTATGGCAAAAACCACTACAATATTGTAAAGTAATTAGTCTCCAACTAATAAACATAAAGGAAAAAAAATTAAAAAAAAAAAGCTGAACATTCAGAAAACTAAGATCATGGCATCTGGTCCCATCACTTCATGGGAAATAGATGGGGCAAAAGTTGAAACAGTGGCTGACTTTATTTTCTGGGGCTCCAAAATCACTGCAGATGGTGATTGCAGCCATGAAATTAAGATGCTTACTCCTTGGAAGGAAAGCTATGACCAACCTAGACAGCATAAAAGCAGAGACATAACTTTGCCAACAAAGGTTCGTCTGGTCAAGGCTATGGTTTTTCCAGTGGTCATGTATGGATGTGAGAGTTAGACTGTGAAGAAAGCTGAGCATAGAAGAATTGATGCTTTTGAACTGTGGTGTTGGAGAAGACTCTTGAGAGTCCCTTGGACTGCAAGGAGATCCAACCAGTCCATCCTAAAGGAGATCAGTCCTGGGTGTTCATTGGAAGGACTGATGTTGAAGCTGAAATTCCAATACTTTGGCCACCTCATGCGAAGAGTTGACTCATTGGAAAAGACCCTGATGCTGGGAGGGATTGGGGGCAGGAGGAGAAGGGGACGACAGAGGATGAGATGGCTAGATGGCATCACCGACTCGATGGACATGAGTTTGAGTAAACTCCGGGAGTTGGTGATGGACAGGGAGTCCTGGCATGCTGCAAATCATGGGGTCACAAAGAGTTGGACAAGACTGAGCGACTGAACTGAACTGAAGTGATGACAGCTATCATAGCTGTGTGTATTACCTAGCTCCTCTCACAGTAGACCTTGGTTGCTGATGGTAAAGCTTTTCTACAAAAAAAAAAAAAAAACCCACAAAACAACAAGAAAAAAATGATAAAACTGACAAATTAAAAAGGAAATCAACATTAATATGAAAAAGTCATTCGATAAAATAAGACTATGCAACTATTAAATTAAAATGCTATGATAAGAACAGAAAAAGAGACACAGATGTACAGAACAGACTTTTGGACTCTGTGGGAGAAGGCGAGGGTGGGATGTTCTGAGAGAATAGCATTGAAACAAGTATACTATCAAGGTTGAAACAGATCGCCAGCCCAGGTTGGATCCATGAGACAAGTGCTCAGGGCTGGTGCACTGGGAAGACCTAGAGGGATGGGATGGGGAGGGAGGCGGGAGGGGGGATAGGGATGGGGAACACATGTAAATCCATGGCTGATTCATGTCAATGTATGGCAAAAAAAACACTACAAGATTGTAAAGTAATTAGTCTCCAACTAATAAAAATAAATGAAAAACAAAAAACAAACAAACAAAATGCTATGATAATAATAAGAAAGATTAAAATTTCATGAAGAATATTTATTGAAACTTAACAGATTTACTGTAGAAACTGAAACACATTTAAACCATTGCAATCAAGTCAGAAAATGCAATAAGTCAGAAAAATAAAATATACTAGTATAAATATTGAGGGTGGGAGATAAAACTAGCCATTTCCCCCCAGATACTGTGGGTTTTATCTGCTTGTAAGAGAAAAAGACTTTACTTTCAATAAAATAAAATGGCTGAATAGTATAGAGTTAACTTAACTAGACCAAGCCCTCCTCAGAGCAAGTCTGGAAAGAAACACATCAGTTCTCAGCTTGGGCTATCTTATGTACATAAGGCCCAGAAGGTTCAGTGGGCAGAGGTTGGGAGCAAAGGATCATTAAAATGTAATTTAAAAAAAGAGGAGAGAAAAAATTCACCAAAATCATATATAAATGTGTGTGTGTGAGAATGTGCTACATCTCTTCAGTCGTGTCCAACTCTTTGTGACCCCATAGACTGTAGCCCACCAGGCTCCTCTGTCCATGGGATTCTCCAGCTAAGAATGCTGGAGCCAGTTGCCATTCCCTCCTCCATGGGATCTTCCTAACCCAGGGATCGAACCCAAGCCTTTTTAGTCTCTTGCATTGCCAGGCAGTTTATCTCTAGCACCACCTGAGAAGCCCACATATGAGTGTGGGTAATATGCATAAAGAAACTAGAAGGTGACAGCTGGAATTAGATCTTTATGATCTTGAGTATGTCTATAACATATTCTTAGGAAGAAGAGTTTTATAGTAATACATTACTATGCATTCATTTAATCTAGACCAAACCACACACAAAGCAGGTTTGAATGTTGGGTAGACTGCAAAGATGGCTGGTAATAATCCCATCTCACCTCTTTTGGGGTAATCTGTCACACAGCAATAGATATCTTTAATATGTTTAAAGGTATGTGAATGCTTAAAGAGAAAAGAGAATATTCTGACAAACAAGTTAACTATCAAAATTGGTGGCTTTGCAGTGGCAGTAAGAATGAAAAAGGGGATGATTTACTTTTACTTTATATATTTTATATTACTTCAACAGCTTGCACAAGCATATATTGTTTTCTAATTTGAAATAGATCAATTAAAGAAAATTTTTACAAGAAGAAATAAAGCATTCGACTTAGGTTTCTTCTGTTTGCTTTCTTTTTTTTCCTTAGAATTGGGCCTGGAAAAGAGTCTTCCTCTTATTTTATGGTTATTTACTGTTATTTGCCACAGCATTACACAGACCTTAGTTTCCAATAGTTGTGTGTAATATTGGTCCCATAAACAACTTTATAAATCAATTATCTTTTAAAATAAGAGCCAATGCATGTGCATGGAAAATGGCCGTGGACTGGCAACTAAAATATTCTTAATCTTTTAAAAATATGCTATAAAAACTATGCCAGAGATACTAACAAAATTGATTTAAGAATATTTTCAGTAATGCAATCAGTAAAATACATTTTTAAAGTGCATTAGCTCACAAAGTATTTTATCAACCTGTAAAATTTTTACTAGCTTTCTCTATTCTTAACAGTGATATAGCAACGATAAGTCTGCAGGAAATTTATCAGAAGCATGAAAAATGATGTTTTCACTGTGGGTTGCAGTTTTCATTTTATTAACTTTTATATTTATTGAACTCTTGATATCTTTAGGATCTTCCTGGATTTCTTAGAGGCCCTAAAATTCCTAGCCAAGGCTATGTTCATTAATTCATTTCAACAGATTTAAACTTATAGCGTCTATAATATGCTGGACACTGTGCCAGGTGCTTGGAGAAAGAAAATGATAGTTTTCTTTAAAGCGGAAGAACTGTCAATAACTAGATAATGATGCAGTATGACAAGTAAAACATTTAGAAAAACTAAATAATGTGTTGCAGGTAAAGCCATAACAACTGGACAAAGTAGATTCCATTTAAGCTGGTATTCAAGATAGCAGACAAAATGGGGAGCTGCATTCAAGACAGACAGCAAGAATGGATGTGTGGAAGAGCATGGTATGATTGAAGAAAAGGTAGTTTATAAGGACAAAGGAACCTGATGGATAGAGAGTAGAGATGACAGACATAGCACAGTACTGCAATTAAGTACATAGGCTCTTTTTCAGCAAGGGTGTCAATTCAGTAGGGGAAAGATAGTTTTTTCAGCAAGTAATGCTGGAACAATTGGATATCCACATAGGAAAGTCTGGAGTTAGACTCCTTCCTTAGACCAAACACAAAAAATTCCAAGTGATCACAGGCCTAAATGCAAGTGCTAACACCACAAGACTTTTAGAAGAAAACACAGGAGTAAATTTTCATGAACTTGGGTTAGGTTAGGCAAAGCTTTCTTAGATATAAGCAACATAACAAACAGAAGCAACGAAATAAAAAATAAACTGGAATTCATCAAAGCTTTAAAAATTTGTATTTCAAAGATCATCATCAAGAAAGTGAAAAGACACCTCACAAAATGGGAGAAAATATTTGTAAATTTTATACCTGATAATGTCTTGTACACAAGAGTATATTTAAAAACTCCAAAACTCAACACTTTAAAAGGCAAAAACCCAATTTAAAAATAGGCTTAGGGACCTCCTGGGTGGTCCTGGAGTTAGTGAGTGAGTGAAGTTCTGGGGTTAAGACTCTGCAATTCTACTACAGGGGAGAAAGGTTGAATCCCTGGTTGGGGAACTAAGATCCTACATGCTACATGGTGTGGTCAAAAATAAATTTTAAAAAGTTTAAAAAAAATTTAATGGGCTTAGCCATCATGGTCAACAAAAGAGTCTGAAATGAAGTACTTGGATGCAGTCTCAAAGATGACCGAATGATCTCTGTTCGTTTCCAAGGCAAACCATTCAATATCACGGTAATCCAAGTCTATGCCCCGACCAGTAATGCTGAAGAAGCTGAAGTTGAACAGTTCTATAAAGACCTACAAGACCTTCTAGAACTAACACCCAAAAAAGATGTCCTTTTCATTATAGGGGACTGGAATGCAAAAGTCAGAAGTCAAGAAACACTTTGAATAACAGGCAAATTTGGCCTTGGAGTACGGAATGAAGCAGGGCAAAGGCTAATAGAGTTCTGCCAAGGGAACACACTGGTCATAGCAAACAGCCTCTTCCAACAACACAAGAGAAGACTCAGCACATGGACATCACCAGATGGTCAACACCGAAATCAGACTGATTATATTCTTTGTAGCCAAAGATGGAGAAGCTCTATACAGTCAGCAGAAACAAGACTGGGAGCTGACTGTGGCTCAGATCATGAACTCCTTATTGCCAAATTCAGACTGAAATTGAATAAAGTGGAGAAAACCACCAGACCATTCAAGTATGACCTAAATCAAATGCCTTATGACTATACAGTGGAAGTGAGAAATAGATTTAAGGGACTAGATCTGATGGACAGAGTGCCTGATGAACTATGGACAGAGCTTTGTGACATTGTGTAGGAGACAGGAATGAAGACCATCCCTAAGAAAAAGAAATGCAAAAAAGAAAAATGGCTGTCTGAGGAGGCCTTACAAATAGCTGGGAAATGAAGGGAAATAAAAAGCAAAGGAGAAAAGGAAAGATATATCCATCTGAACACAGAGTTCCAAAGAATAGCAAGGAGAGATAAGAAAGCCTTCCTTAGCACTCAGTGCAAAGAAATAGAGGAAAACAATAGAATGGGAAAGACTAGAGATCTCTTCAAGAAAATTAGAGATACCAAGGGAACATTTCAAGCAAAGATGAGTTCGATAAAGGACAGAAATGGTATGGACCTAAGAGAAGCAGAAGATATTAAGATGAGGTGGCAAGAATACACAGAAGAACTACAAAAAAGATCTTCATGACCCAGATAATCACGATGGTGTGATCACTCACCTAGAGCCAGACATCCTGGAATGTGAAGTCAAATGGGCCTTAGGAAGCATTACTATGAGCAAAGCTAGTGGAGGTGATGGAATTCCAGTTGAGCTATTTCAAATCCTGAAAGATGATGCTGTGAAAGTGCTGCACTCAATATGCCAGCAAATGTGGAAAACTCAGCAGTGGCCAAAGGACTGGAAAAGGTCAGTTTTCATTCCAATCCCAAAGAAAGGCAATCCCAAAGAATGCTCAAACTACTGCACAATTGGACCCATCTCACACACTAGTAAAGTAATGCTCAAAATTCTCCAAGCCAGGCTTCAGCAATATGTGAACTGTGAACTTCCAGATGTTCAAGCTGGTTTTAGAAAAGGCAGAGGAACCAGAGATCAAATTGTCAACATCTGCTAGATCATCGAAAAAGCAAGAGGGTTCCAGAAAACGATCAATTCCTGCTTTATTGACTATGCCAAAGCCTTTGACTGTGTAGACCACAATAAACTGTGGAAAAGTCTGAAAGAGATCTGCATACCAGACCACCTGACCTGCCTCTTGAGAAATCTATATGCAGGTCAGGAAGCAACAGTTAGAACTGGACATGGAACAACAGACTGGTTCCAAATAGGAAAAGGAGTACATCAAGGCTGTATATTGTCACCCTGCTTATTTAACTTATACGCAGAGTACATCATGAGAAACGCTGGGCTGGAAGAAGCACAAGCTGGAATCAAGATTGCCGGGAGAATTATCAATCATCTCAGATATTCAGATGACACCACCCTTAGGGCAGAAAGTCAAGAGGAACTAAAAAGCCTCTTGATGAAAGTGAAAGAGGAGAGTGAAAAAGTTGGCTTAAAGCTCAACATTCAGAAAACTAAGATCATGGCTTCCGATCCCATCACTTCATGGGAAATAGATGGGGAAACAGTGTCAGACTTTATTTTTTTGGGCTCCAAAATCACTGCAGATGGTGATTGCAGCCATGAAATTAAAAGATGCTTACTCCTTGGCAGGAAACTTATGACCAACCTAGACAGCATATTAAAAAACAGAGACATTACTTTGCCAACAAAGGTCCATCTAGTCAAGGCTGTGGTTTTTCCAGTGGTCAGGTATGGATGTGAGAGTTAGACTGTGAAGAAAGCTGAGCACCGAAAAATTGATGCTTTTGAACTATGGTGTTGGAGAAGACTCTTGAGAGTCCCTTGGACTGCAGGGAGATCCAACCAGTCCATCCTAAAGGAGATCAGTCCTAGGTGTTTATTGAAAAGACTGACGCTGAAGCTGAAACTCCAGTTCTTTGGCCTCCTCATGCGAAGGTTGACTCATTGGAAAAGACCCTGATGCTGGGAGGGATTGGGGGCAGGAGGAGAAGGGGACGACAGAGGATGAGATGGCTGGATGGCATCCCCAACTCCATGGACATGAGTTTGAGTAAACTCCGGGATTTGGTGATGGACAGGGAGGCCTGGCGTGCTGCGATTCATGGGGTTGCAAAGAGTCGGACATGACCGAGTGACTGAACTGAACTGAACTGAAGTGAACTAAAAAATAATTTTAAAAGTCTTAACAGACATTTCTTCAAGGAAGATAATGCAAGTGGCCATAGGCATGTGAAAAGGTGTACAACATCATTAGTCATTAGGGAAATACAAATTAAACTACAATTTCATACCCACCAGGATGGCTATAAAGTCAGATAATAATAAGCATTGGTGAGGAGTGGAGAAATTGAAACCCTCACACATTGTTGGTAAGATTTTAAACTGGTACTTTGGAAAACAGTTTGGCAGTTCCTCAAAATGTTTAACACAGAGTTACCATATGACCCAGCAATTATAAATATGTATGCAAGAATAATAAATACATGCATACATGTTCAGTTGCTTAGTTGTGTCTGACTCTTTGCGACCCCATGGACTGTAGCTTGCCAGGTTCCTCTGTCCATAGGATTCTCCAGGCAAGAATACTGGAGTAGGTTGCTATTTCCTCCTCCAGGGCATCTTCCCAACCCAGGGATCGAACCTGTGTCTTCTGCATCTCTTGCATTGGCAGGTGAATTCTTTACCACTGAGCCACCTGGGAAGCACTAAAAACATATGTTCACATAAAAACATGTAGATGAAGATTTATAATAATATTAACCATAAGCCAACAGGTGGGAAGAATCCAAATGTCTGTAAACTAATGAACAGATAGATTAAGTAAGGTTTATCCATACAACAGAATATTTCTCAGCAATAAAGAGAAATGAAGTACTGATACAGTGTGGATGAACCTTGAGGGCATCATAGGAAGAGAGTAACAAGGCACAGGGGACCACATATTTTATGAGTCCATTTATATGCAATGTCCAGAATAGGCATCTCTGTAGAGACAGAAAGTAGATTAACAGTGGCTGGCAACTAGAGGGGAAGACTGAGGGGAAATGCAAAGTGACTGCTAAATAAGTGTGGGGGGCTTATTTCTGGAGTAATGAGAACATTCTCAAACTGATTGTGGTGATGGCTGCACACCTTTGTGATTATGGTATAAACCATTGAGTTGTACACTTTTTTTTCTTTTTGAGTTGTACATTTTGAATGGGTGAAACATTTGGTACACAAATTACATCTCCAGTTATTTTTTAAAAATCTATATCCTGTTAAAAAATAAAAATAAAAACACACACTCTAATGCCAGATCACTTAGGCTGGAATCTATGCTTTACACTGAACCAGTAATGAAGCCCCAAGCTACTTAGTTTCTCTGTATCCAGTATCTTCATCTGTAAATGAGTGCGTACTTTCAGTTAAGGTCTCAAGGGAAATTTTCACAGAGGTAGAATTTGGCCTGGCCTCAAAGACAGTGTTTTTGTAGATTTTGAGATAAAGACCTTTAAAAGGAGGAGAGAGGGACTCACAGCTCTGGAGGACCCACTGGGTGCTAGGGTCTGTGCTAAGCATTGTGTACGTTACATCATTTAATGCCCTCTGCTTTGTACTTAAGAAAAAAGCTGACTCTTTCTGAAAGTGAAGTGATTACATGACGAAGTAGGGATTCAACTACAGGCCCAGAAGCAACTGTGTCTGGCCTGAATGATGTTTGTGAAGAGGGAAATACAGACAGCTAGAAGAGGGATTAAAGTGTTGTCTGACAGCGTGGGAAAGGAGTAGGTGTAAGTTGCAGTCAGACTGTTAAGGAACTTTGATGGCCAGACAAGTTTTCTGGATTTCATCCTATGGGTGATAGGGAACACAGAATTGTTTAGTTTTTAAAAAAAGCCATAAGGAGTAAGGATGTGGATGTATTTTACATGTAAAAATCTAAATTCATCTTGTATGTTATTATATAATTCAATTGTGCCTTTCAGAAACCTTACAATATAACTCAAAATAGACATAGTCTGACAAGCATGCGTTTACTGAATTTTCCAGAAGAGAAACTGGTTTGCTTCCACAATTGGAAGATGACTTTTATAGATGAATTAAAATCCTATCCAAGGCTCAGTTTGTTAATTTGAGCTGCTGATTGTTATCAAATGTCAGATTGATTTTGATGTGAGTTTTAGAGCTAAGAACAGATAGAACAGAGCTAAGAATAGAAGTTTTAAAGCTCACTGAAATGCTCAAAAGATGAAAAAAAGTTGTGGTCTCACTTTATACATGAGTTCAGTGAAAAGGAAAACCACCATATATATAACTATTCAAATGGAATAGCAGATTTGCACCATATACTCATTTATTCAGAGGTGTTACTTTTTGACTAGAAGCATGAAGTTTGGCCTATGCCTCCTACTTGGAAAAAGATTCTTTCAAGGCCATGAATTTAAGCAGGGTGTCCGGCAAGCATCTGAAGTATCTAGGGACTGTTAGAACTGGCATGCCACAGTTGGCACCAGGCAGTTGAAGGAACAAGTTGCAAAATGCACTCTCAGTCCCAGTCTAGGTGGTATCCCAACCTCAAGTCATGCTGCTAGATTCGTGCCTGCATGTGGAAAGTCAAATGCACTGATGTGCTTTCTCTCCAAGCCAATGATTCTTAGTAGAGATCTTACATTTCCTAGAAGGGTGCATTTGGGGAAGAAAATGAAGGAATACATTTTTGTTTACTCCAAAAATAGGAGTTTCTAATCAAATTTAGTGACTATCCTGAAGGCCGTGGGACAGGCAGGCCCAGTGAACTTTCCTGCATTCTACATGATTTTCAGATCTCTTGCCACATACATTTTTATCTGAGATTCTCTGAGACTAGACGTTAACTCCATTACACATACAAATTGAAAGTAGTTTTTACATGGTTTTAATATGCACTGAATTTGAGCAAGCTCCGGGAGTTGGTGATGGACAGGGTTGCAAAGAGTTGGACATGACTGAGCAACTGAGCTGAACTTAACTGAAATATGACCATCTATGTTTAAAGCATTTATTTTTTAATTACCTCGGTTTTTCATTACTGTTTCCATGCATTAATTACACAATTTCTCTATAACCTCTTGTAGTAAAGCTTCCTTTTCTAATCCATTCTCACTTTCTGTTGCTCACAGAACGAAATGATCTCTAATGGCTTCCTAAATGTGAGCCTGGTTGCATGCATTGCCATGGGTGGTGGAATTTCAAGAAAGGAGATAGATTTTGTTCTCTGTTTCATATTATAGCACAGGAGATTAATTATTGTGACACTATACATGAGCAAAGCTCAGCTCATTTACAAGAAATCAAACTTTCTTATTTTTCTCTACATGAGTTAACAATTTGTCTTGACATCTAATCTTTACTTTAATTAAGGTTATTTTCTCCTGCCTTTTATCATACAACATAAGTCTGTTATTACTCATCTCAACTCTGGTTTTATTGTAATTTCGTCCTTATCTCCACTCCTTCATATTCCTATACCTCTTACATCAAGTGGCTTCTCATATTCTTACCTCTTTTTTAAATCCAAACCTACTCATTATAAGTATCGGATGGCTTCATTATATCTTTTAATATAATCAAGCTGAACATTATAAATTAAGTACACAATCATTTAGCTTTCTTTTTGGTTTTATTTCTTATAGTTATCAAGTTGATTTTTGAAATTATATGAATCTCTCATCCATAAATATCCTTTCAGAGCAGTAGGCTGGGTGTACTTATTCGTTATGAAACTTATTATAATTGTTACATTAAGTGGTCATAGTACTTCTATTACTGAAACAAAACACTTCTCACATATTATATCTGAGAAAACAGAATGTGACTTATTCAAGATAACTAGTAAAGAATGAGCTTTGATATCTTAAAAGTTAGAACATCTTGACTTCTCCTTCTATTTTCAATTTATAGCCTTGTGTCCACCGTTAAAATGCTTTATCATGCATCATTTGGGTACTCAGTAAACATAAGTTATAGTTGGAGGTGATTATGGGAACTTTGAACAGATCTAACTATTATTAATAATAATAAGGCAAGTAGTTGCCACTATGCTCTGACCAAACTCAGTACTCTCCATCTGTTATCCATATAACCCCCATAAAAATTATGCCAGATACGTATATTAGTAAAATGAGGCTTATTTCAGTAACTGAGGTTCAGTCAGTTCAGTCACTCAGCTGTGTTTGACGCTTTGCAACCCCATGGACTGCAGCATGCCAGGCTTCCCTGTCCATCACCGACTCCTGGAGCTTGCTCAAACTCATGTCCATTGAGTCGATGATGCCATCCAACCATCTTATCCTCTGTTGTCCCCTTCTCCTCTGGCCTTCCATCTTTCCCAGCATCAGGGTCTTTTACACTGAGTCAGTTCTTCAAATCAGGTGGCCAAAGGATTGGAGCTTCAGGATCAGTCCTTCCAATGAATATTCAGGCCTGATTTCCTTTAGGATTGACTGGCTGGATCTCCTTGCAGTCCAAGAGACTCTTAAGAGTCTTCTCCAACACCACAGTTCAAAAGCATCAATTCTTCGGCCCTCAGTTTTCTTTATAGTCCAACTCTCACATCCATACATGACAATTGGAAAAACCATAGCTTTGACCAGACAGAACTTTGTTGGCAAAGTAATCTCTCTGCTTTATAAGAGATATTTTTTTTTAATGCTGTCTAGGTTGGTCATAGCTTTTTTTCCAAGGAGCAAGCGTCTCTTAATTTCATGGTTGGCAGTCACCATCTGCAGTGATTTTGAAGCCCAAGAAAATAAAGTCTCTCACTGTTTCCTCATCTATTTGCCATGAAATGATGGGACCAGATCCATGATCTTAGTTTTTTGAATGCTGAGTTTTAATCCAACATTTTCACTCTCCTCTTTCACTTTCATCAAGAGGCTCTCTAGTTCTTTGCTTTCTGCCATAAGGGCGGTGCCATGTAGGACCACCCAAGATGGATGGGTCATGGTGGAGAGTTCTGACAAAACGTGGTCCACTGGAGAAAGGAATGGCAAACCACTTCAGTATTCTTGCCTTGAGAATCCCATGAACAGTATGAACTGAGGTTAATAGACATTAAAATGATTTGCTACAGCATATGCATCTATTCTATTAAATGACAAACAAAAAGATTGAAACTTTTTTCAAATAATTTTTCTGGAATACTATATTGCTTACCTCAAAGGATTGTTACAAACATAAAAATGCACAATTATTTCATTCATTCATTCATTTGACAAAAATTTATCAAGAATCCAGGATGTGCATGTACCAAGGAAACAGAAAATGATAAATCTTGGTCTGATCTCAAGGACCTTGCAGTAGAATTAATTGACTGTTACGTGAGCCATGACAGGGAGCATCATAACTTGTCATGTGCTGGGTTTACTCTGCTTGGGGGAGTAAGGGAAAATTCAACAGAGGGATTTGCCTCTGATCTGCCTCTTGAATGTGAGGAGGAATTTAGCAGGTGGAGAGGTCAGGGAGCAGCTTCTTGTTTCTCCAAGGAGTGAGAGAGCAGAGTGTGCTCAGTGAACAACATGGTAGATTAAGGTGCTGACCAGAAAAGGAGCAGAGGAGCTACCATGTTTCCAGGTTGGAAGGTTCTAATGCGGCGTGAGAGGAACCACAAGTGCCAGCTCTTGGTGATGGTGCCCATACACTAATGTGATTTTGGAATCTCTGTTCCTCTCTTAGAGAAGGATGTTAACAAAAGACATACACATAAATTTGAGGGCTGTAACTGAATAGTATTCAATGATTAAATTCTGTAAAAAGTAATATGGGGCAAAATATTGTTCTTTTAAAGAATATGTTCAACTTTTTGGATTAGGACAATGTTTCATAAAAGGTCCCATATTTTCAAATGGATAATTTCAGGGCTGCCTAGGGGAAGGGGCAGCTTCACAAAACAACTGGAGCCTACAAGAAATCATTTAGACCTACCAGTATTTCTGAAGACTGAATAATGGCTAGAGATAAATATACATCAAAGTTATTCATCTGTAGTAATGCTGCAGTCAATATGATTGAAAATTTTCCATGGGACTATATTTATTTATAATAAAAGTGCAATGAAAATAATGGTGTGTGAAAGATGCTTTCAAGAGTATATATTTGAATACAGCATACTTGTATAAGGAAATTTCAAAAGCAAAAGTTATGGCTGCCTTTTAACTCTGGTATTTTCCTTAATGCACTATTTACAGAGATTGCAGTTTCAAGAATAATAAATATAAACATTGACTAATCTCAAATCTATTTATAAGATGTGGGTATATTGTAAAACTGCAAAACGAAATAATACTTTATTTTCAACATTAACTTTATGTAGGAAACCAACATGCTATGCATGAAAGTAGAGCGATCCATTTTTATTAAAGTAGCAAATAAAAACATAAAGTCATGCTGTTATTGAACAGAAATTTTTTATATTTTCCTTTAACTTCATGAAACAAATAGGACATAAGGTGAAAAGGATAGGTTTTTGCTTAGTTCTATTACTTGCAAGAAATGGTACTGAAAAACAAAATGCATTAATACTTCAATGCTCCTGGTGGAAGAAATTATCCAGAACAAAGAAAGATTCTCTTAACAAGATATTATTCTTTCCCTGTTGCCAACAAATAAGCTTCCAAGTGCTGTAACTGCTCTTCTGCTTTCTGGTCGTGGTCTCATTTATTCTAAGTCTTTTACCCTCTAGAAGAATAGGCCTAACTTTCAAAGAAACAACAAAGTGGAGAAATCAGGTACTGATTTGCCTTTTATCATTTAGGATTTGCTCAAGTCTGGCTTCTTCCAAGGCACTCTGGAAGCAACAACAGGGTCTTCCTTGGTGGTCCAGTGGTTAAGACTCCAACACTTTCATTGCAGGTGGCCCAGGTTTCATCCCCGGTTGGGGAACTAAGATCCCACATACTGCATGGTGCAGTCAAAAAAAAAAAAAAAAAGAAGCAACAGCAGCAGCCCTAAGATCAAACCTCTTGGTTTGCTTCAATTTTGGTCTCCAGAACTCATTTTTTATAAATGATTACTATTACTATTTATGAGGGAATTTTTAAATAAAATTTCATTAAGTATTTGCAACAGTAATTTTTCTTAGATTTTAAGGATCCTGCTGTGTCCTTGCCATGTTTATATTCTAAACTGCAGAAATATAAATATAACAGAAAATATCCACATGTTTTGACCACTTTATGTATTGTTTATTCTCTTCCCCATTAACTGTGAGCTCCTTGATGGAAGGCACTGTCTTGTACTTCTTTGTATTCATTATGTAATGAATCATAATGCTTATGCAAATTAACTCTATAAATTTATGAATACATAAAATACAGTGGTTGAGTTTATGGATGGACAAGCAGTAGCAACTAACAACCCCCAGTGCCCACCCCCACCCCACTATACTCCTTGAGAAGTATTTGTTTAGTGAAAAACATGGACAGAAGAGCCTGGAGGGCTACAGTCCATGGGGTTGCAAAGAATTGGACTTGACTGAGAGACTAACTCTTTGATTTACTTTTTTTTACGTGAGCTTAAAAATCAAATAGAATCAAGTTTAAATTCCAACTTTGATACTCACTGAACAATTTAATCTCATTGATCCTTATTTTTTATATGTAAGAACTGAGGACAATACCCCTTATGATATAGAGCTTCTTGAGGATTGAATGAGTGAATACTCATAGATAATCTATCATAATCTGGAACACAGTAGGCACTCAATAAACACGATCCTCTATTTTCCCCTAATATCCCAGGCTTAATATCCCAGTTCTTCAAACTGGGTACCTAGCAATGTGCCAAGAGTGTCGCAAAGCAATTGGATAAACACAATGATTTTCCTCCTGCATGTATGTTTTTCTATGGATGGTACATAATTATATTAATATAAAACATTTGTTCAGGGATTCTTCTACTCATCAAATGTTTTTGAGCACCTGCTATGTAGCAGCAGTCTGCTGAGCACAAGGGCTAAAACAATTAATAAGACATAGGTCACCTAATCTAATGGAAAGAAAGAAAGGAAGGAAGGATGGAAGGAAGAAATTAAATTCTGACAAGTGCTGTGAGGGAAACAAAGAGACTGCAGAGATAAAAACTGGGGTTGGGGGAGCCAACCTCTTCAGATAGAGTGGGCAGGGAAGAGTTTTAAAAGCAGTGGATGTAAGCTGGATGATGAGGAGAAGACAGCCATGCTAAGTACTGGGGGACAAACATTTCAAGTGGAGGGAATAGGAACACAAAAGTCACCTGAATTCTTCAGGTAAAACAAATTTCATCTTTGCTGGTTTGACGGTTTCCCTGACTTCCTGCTATATGGGACTCTTTCAGATACTTAGGAAGCATGCCCTGGAGAAGACTTTGAACACTAGCTGCAAGAGGTAGGAATGGTGGATAAAAACTACTCTCCTTTCCCTCTGTATTTAAGTTGGCAGCTTACAAGGGCTATAACTAAGCATCCAGAATAAGCTGGCACAACTCAAATATGGAGGGAAAGAATGCGAACTAGATTTATATAGCTCTTACACTTTATGTGGCACTTGCATTTCATGATAGAGATTCATACAAATTAATATAAAATAAAACCAAGTTTCCTCTCAGCACACGCTGAATGCTTTCCTTTTGCCTCATGTGGGCATACTGCCACAAATGGTAATGGCTTCTCTTTATGTAGCCATAGGAAGTCACAATTTGAAAACATATTAAATGATCGTAACTTTCACTAGTCACACATTTACTGACAAGCTCTGGTTTCACTAAAGTAATCTTAAGAGAAGGGGATTCAAGTTGGGTAAGTTTCTTGAAGGAGGGATAATTTTATCTCATTTATCTTTGTGTTGCTAAGACCTTGCACAGTGCTAGGGACATAGTAGACGTTGATCACTCTGAATTAAAATGAAGCTAATTTTCAGTTGAGATTGGTGAGGGGCACTGGGGATTTCTCGCTCTTGGGCATTTGTCACTACAGTTAAATTCCAGTGAAATGGAAGAATGTGAACATTCCGTAGCATATGCTTCTGTTCATAGTCATTGGATTTGGCTGCACTTTTGACTACCTGCATATTCTGCATCTCTAACACCTGGGAAAATTCTTTTTGAGACAGAGTCTTCATATGCTTGATAATGGGTCTAACAAAATGCCATAACACATGAAGCTGAGGGGGCAGAAAGTAATTAAGTGCTTTCAGGAAGGAGGAATACTTAGGGCCATGAAAATCCCTCTGAGACTGTGCTTAGAGGAGCTGTCCCTGCTACCCTAATGAAATTATGGAGAAAAAAATGTAAGCAGTTTCTTCAGATGTGACCTTATTTTTCTTAGGTTTTCAAATCATTTTCTAAATGGAAGAGAATTTCTTTTCTTTTTTACAATCTGGAAGCAAAAATACATGTTGTATGAGAAAAACAGTATGCCAGTGCAAGGTTCAAAATTCTTGATAGTGAGCGACACTGGAATTTGGTCTCCTACTTACAAATTTGAAGAAAGAAAAAACAAGTCCCATGAGAAAACTGAATTTAAGGACAGATTAAGTCAACCATAACTATATGGGTTAGCATTGTAACATTTATATTAACTTCAAAATGAAAAGTCATTAGGGAAGTCATACCATGGTATGTACCATTCATTTCCATTTTGACTTTTTGTCTCACAAAGGTCACAGTATGACAGGCACAAATTCAGAATTTACTCCATTGTTATCATAGCAAACGTTTCTTCTATTACTAGGCTAAAATATTCTGTCCTGTTGGACAGTTTAAACTCCTTTAAAAAGAGTATAGTTACTTAGTGACACCATCTCTTAATTTATTAGTGAATGTAACAAAACTGACTGGCCTTTAGACCACCACCTCCTTGTGCCTCAGCTTATATTACACTGGGCTCCCCATTTATCCTTCTCCAGTGACTGAGACCAAAGGAAAATGTAGATCATACCATTTTAACACACAAGAAAGAATCATAAGGAATCACCTTACAAGGACAAACAGTGAGGTTGAGTCATGGCATGTTCTTCTATATCATGTTATATGTTATGTCCCTATATACTAAACAGTCTATTCTGTCTGACCTCTATATTGCATCTTTGGTAAAGAATACAGATAGAAGCTCTTGAAACCTCCAGTCAAGAAGCAATGATGGGAAGCCAAAAACGAGGGGAGCTGACTTCACATTTTACAAATAGCAGGAGAGAATGACCACTAAAAATTTAAATTGTTAAAATAATTTAATTTGAAAAATGAGATTAAAAAAAAGAGGGCAGCTGTAATAGAAAAACCCAAACTTACGGACAGTTTCACATTTGCATGGAAATCTGAATTAAGCTTCAAAAATTCTCCTCTGATTTATGTGTGCAGAAAAATTGTCCTCAGACACCCTTCACCAATACTTCCTATTCCCAGAGCACTTTGCATAAATATTTATGTGAAAAATGATTTGACTCTTTTCTAGGTTCTGTTGGCCTGCTTGCCAATGCCAATGCTTTTTTTCTTAATGTCAAGATGAAACACTAGCTAGCAGAGTAGATAAGCAGCTAAAAACTGAGGAGTCTCTGGTAGACTGAAACCCCACTGCATGATACCTGGATACTTGAGGATAAGCTGGTACTTTTATACCAGATCAGAGCCATCAAAGCTGAAATTCCTCATTGGAGATTTGTTAGAAAAGTATTTGTCATTTCTGGCTAGAAGTTAGTGGCAGTTGTTTCTTATTTACTCTCTTGACAGTAATTTTGTATGATGGAAAATATCCTTTAACTATAACAAGTTGGGTTTGCTTATGATAAAAAGAAAATAAATCTATCACATTTTAATTAAAACCTTAGCACGCTGCTTATTTGTGTAAATCCCCATTTGGTGATTTCTGGAGTGAAACACAGTCTTTGCTGACGTAAATCCAAGATCGACCCCTTGAGCTTGAGTTGGAATTTCAACAGAAAGTGATGAAGCACAGAGGGTTCTACTTAGGGCATAGTTTACAATTTGGGACACATTCATAAGATTTTAAAAGCAGGTGTCACTTATATCCCACTCAGGTGTCAGGTGGTTGAGGGTTATGTACCATTAAGGTCTCAAATATAAAAATGCATGCATGCATGCTAAGTCACTTCAGTTGTGTCTGACTCTTTGCGATTCCACAAACTGTAGCCCGCCAGCTCCTCTGTCTATGGGATTCTCCAGGCAGGAATACTGGAGTGGGTTGCCATGTCCTTCTCCAAATATAAAAATGGATATGGACAGAATTGTGCGTGCTTGATGCTACAAGCACTTCACAGAATGGCAGGAGCAACTCTGTTTGGTGATTCTCGGTACAGTTGGTGGGGCCAGCACATTGTCAAGGATAATTTTGTGATGCATTTCCAGCCAGTCACTTTGCTTGGTGGTCCAGTGTGAACGTCCCCTTGCAAGTCTCCCCAAGAGATAGAACAGTAGATGACTATATCCAGAGACCTTTGCAAAGCTGATGCTAATTTGAACTGAAGATGAGATCTTGGGTTTTTGAATAGGAACTAAAAGTTTTCTCCAACAGATTAAAGAAAAAGAGGTCATTGAAAACAAAAACAATGATGGTTACCAAAAAACAGGGCAGCATTACAGTATTATTTTTAGTGGCATTATTTGACAAGTTCATTTCAAAAAAGGCCCTAAAGATATTAACTCAGACAGAGAAAAGAAGTTTTAATTTTTTCATTGAACTTTTCCAGAAACACATTATCTTCAATATGTGAAGAATTTGGATAATGGAATTACACGAAGTTTTTGAAGCGGTTTCCTCTCAAGTGTAAGCATTTAAATGACCATATGAAGTAAGGACAAATGAGAAGATTCAGAATGATGTGTCCACAATGACTGGTCAAATAAAGAACTGTTCAAATAAAACAACAGTTGCTAAACAGATGGTAAGAAGTGATGATTCCAGGGAGCTATTCTTATTTTATCTAGTTATTGAAATAAGAAATTCAATAAATTAAGATGTAAAAGATTTTGATTTATGCATAAAATTTCCAAATATAGCAGATAAAATAATAAAAATTGCTACTTTTTTATTGTCAAGAGAATTTAGCAGTTGTTTTGGTACAGCTGTTATTTTCTTACTACTTTTTCTATAGTATACATTTCAAGACAAAGTCTGATTATGCAAAGGAATTTCTTTTTTAAATTGCCTTAATTTTTTTTCACATATAACAGTATAGTAGTAATAGCTTCAGATGTATAATGATTATTTTTTGTTATATATATATTCGTATATATAGCAAAGTGACTACCAAAACAGATCTAGTTATGCAAAGTAATTTCTGCGTGTATGAATTAAACCCACTATATGCCTGCATGAAGACAAGGGAAAAACTAAGTGAACTGATCCAGTATTCAAGATGTAGAATACACTCAGATTTAGCATCATACTGTGACTATCAATTACTCTGCAAGACATGTGGTATGCTTAAATTTATAGCAGTTAGGCAAGGCTCTTTAAACAACTTTCACAGACAAAGAGTAAAACAGATTTCCTCAAAGAGACTTACCTGCTCTCTCTTTGCTTCGTTTGTCAGAGAGCACCTGTATTAAAAAAAAAATCAAGACTCTCTTAATATCTCAAATTTATGCTGCTGTCATTAAGAATATCATCGAGTTTGAAAAAAATCAGACTGTAAAATTAGAACTGAATGACCTTCAGAAATGAAAGTAAAATGCCAATTAGGGTAATGCAATTGCATGATGTTAGTGTGCACAAAGAATCTGGAATAATAAAAGCAATACTCATTGACAAGGAAGATGCCTGAATCTTTTTTCTCAGATGTGTGTACTTTTCTCAGGCTTATGTCAAGATTTACACTATACTCTGCATCCATTTAGCAACTAGAAGAAGACTGGCATCTAGTTTTGGTCCTGCACTCTGCTGCCCTCATGTCACCAATCACCTCCTCAGTGCTAACCAGCAGCATTACAGCAACTCTGGCAGCTGGGCACTCCTCCCATCAGAAACTTGATCCTTCTGGGGTCCCATGCTCCCACAGTCCCTGCTTGTATATCTCTAATCTGTCCTTCTCATTTTCTAGGTGGATTCCCTTCTTGCATATTGATTTAATTTACTTTTGTTTTATTTTGTTTTTCAGACATGTTGCAGGGCTGGCTCCTCTTCTTACTTTGCGCTTTTTCCAGGGTGATCTCATCTACTTTCCATCCATACTCTGATAACCTCCAGATTTATATCTCTAGCCCACATCTCTTAACTTGCGCTTCAGGCCAATACAGGAAACTGTTTACTGGACATCTGCATTTGGAGATTTCAGACACCACAAAACCGTGTGTTTGAAGCTCAACATTATCCACCCCCTCACATACATACCCAACGCCCAAACCAATTCTTTTTCTGTGTTCCCATCTTAGCGGAAGGCATCATGAACTGAACGTATGTGTCCCTCCCCAGATTCAGTTGTTGAAGCCTAATCCCCAGTGTGATGGCATTTGGAGGTGGAGCTCCGGGAGGTAATTTGGCTTGGGTGAGGTCATGTGGCTGGGTCCCCCACAATGGAGTTGGTGTCCTTGTAAGTGGATGAAGAGCTCAGAATTCTGTATCATGTGAGGACTCAGTGATGAAAATGGTCATTTGCAAAGCAGGAAATGAGTTTTCACCAGATACCAAATCTGTCAATACCCTGATCTTGGACTTGAAGACTCCAGAACTATGAGAAATAAATATCTGTTGTTTAAGCCACCAAGTCTATGGTATAGTTGTGGTAACAGCTCCAACTGAGGAAAACAATCAATCTACCTGGTTGCCCAAATGGGAAACCCAAGGATCATCTTTGACTCTTTCCTGTCCTTCTTGTTAAATTCTGTTGATGCCTACTCTCAAATCTTGCTTGAATCCATCTACTTATTTTCATTTCTACTTTCACTCCTGGGCAACATTCAGGTCATGCTTAGATAATTGCAATAGCTTTCTAACTTCTAGCCTGACTCTAGTCTTATCTCCCTCCAATCTATTCAGCATCCAGTGTGATGTTTCTAAAATACAATTTGATCATGTCACTTTTCTACTTGGAACTATCCAGTTGTTCCCCAATACCCTAAGAATAAATAGAGTTTAGAGGTTAAGATCTTACAACTAGCTGCATGACCTTCAGAAAGTTATGCAATTTCTCTGAGCCTCATTCTCTCAACAGGCAAATGGGGTTGCTTTGAGGACTAAGTAAAATAATTTGTGTGATGTGCTGAGCAACAAGTGTGGCATAGAAGAGACATACAGTAAATATTTATTGATTATTTTGAAGGAACTTCTCAAAAACAGAGACTTACATTTTATTAACTCTTTCAAAGCATAATGATAATTCGAATAATACTCTATGAGAGTCAAGGATGAAAAAGGCAAAATGCTGATGCAGTTAGAGCCTTTTCCTCAATGTCACAGTTCCTCCCACCCCATTCTTATTCTCTCTCATCTTATTTTATGTCTCTGGTCACACTTACACTGGGTAAGAGCAAATTCACAAGAAGATTGATGACTGACAATGAGAAGAGTCAATTTTCCCAAGGATATTCACATTTTAAAGGGCACCATCTGATGACAAACACCAAGTACTGAATCTCTAATGATAAAACTTGAGATAGTGTGAGACAGAGGAGGAGAAAGCTCTCTCCAGACTTCTCAAATAATATCAAGTAGGTGACTACTTCCTGCTCTAAAGAGAACTCAGTCGATGAGAATAGTGCATCATATTTAAATGGGTCTCACGTGATTTGGAAGCAAATATATCTAATGACTATTTGACTTGGAATAGCAAGTAAAATAAAATTAGAAAGTAAGATAAGTTTTGTTACATGAACATAAGAAAGCATTAATAATTATTTAAAATATCATAATAATGTTTTAATAACCATTCAACATAGAAATAACCCAGCAGGATTCTTCAAGATCAACTGTTTAAAAATTCTCAGTTATGAGCTAAGAGTAATTCCTGCAGAGAAATGTCAGCTTGAGGGCTTAAAAAGTAAACAAAATATAGTAAGTAGACTTCCTCATCCAGTCTGTGAGATTGAGTGCTAACAGAGCTACTCACACATTAATAATGACAATAATAATAACAATTGACAGAAGAAACTAAAAGTCAGATTACTTGATTCCAAAATAGATAAATGCAATAGGGATTTCCAGATAAACAGAAGTGCTCGACAAACGTGTAGTCAAGTATCATTTAGTTCTAAATGCAGAATGATGCATTAAAAGGTGCAGAGTTTGAATCTGGTAAATATATGTGCTTGTGTGCTTGCTAGGTCACTTTAGTCGTGTCCAACTCTTCGGATCCTATGGACTGTAGCCTGTCAGGCTCCTCTGTCCATGAGATTCTCCAGGCAAGAGTACTGGGGTGAGTTGCCATGCCCTTCTCCAGGGGATCTCCCTGACCCAGGGACCGAATCTGTATCTCTCACGTCTCCTGCATTGGCAAGTGGGTCCTTTATCACTGGCGCCATCTGGGAAGCCAAATTAATTAATTTTAATTAATATTAAAAATATTAATGTTGTCATGATGAGAAAAAAGTAGAAATTAAATGTCTAAAATTAAAGTAACAAAAATTAGTGTTCTTGAAAAATTAAAAAATGAAAAATATTACTAAATTTTAAAGACATTGAAGATATTTGAAAATGAACTCCTAATGCATGTTAACCATTTCAATAGTACATGACAAATTAGATGCAGAAGTATAGCTATGGACACTCCTCTCCCAGGAAAAATAATGAAACAAATATTCAATATACATATACATATATATTTTAGAGCTATGTCAGCTCTAAAAAATTAATAAATGTGATGGTGAACATATATTTCTTTATGGATATTCAACAATATTTTCCCATAATCATTTTCATTAAAATTCACTAGGTGACAGGGATGGGAGGAGGAAGGAATGGGGAGCTGCTGTTTAGTGGGTATAGTTTTAAGGTGAAAAGAGTCTTGGGGATGGAGGATTGCACAACAATGTGAATGTACTTATGCCACTGAAGTGTACACTTCAGTGGTTAAGATAATAAAGTTTATGTTTTATGTATTTTTCCACAATTAAAAACACACAAAGAAATCTCTAGATGCACATAGCCTGTTGCTACTTGTTATGTTTAAACTCCCACTTCTATGCAGATGACACCACCCTTATGGCAGAAAGTGAAGAGGAACTAAAAAGCCTCTTGATGAAAGTGAAAGAGGAGAGTGAAAAAGTTGGCTTAAATCTTAACATTCAGAAAACTAAGATCATGGCATCTGGTCCCATCACCTCATGGGAAATAGATGGGGAGACAGTGGAAACAGTGTCAAACTTTATTTTTTGGGCTTCAAAATCACTGCAGATGGTGATTGCAGCCATGAAATTAAAAGACGCTTACTCCTTGGAAGGAAAGTTATGACCATCCTAGATAGCATATTAAAAAGCAGAGACATTACTTTGCCAACAAAGGTCCGTCTAGTCAAGGCTATGGTTTTTCCAGTGGTCATGTATGGATGTGAGAGTTGGACTGTGAAGAAAGCTGAGCGCCAAAAAATTGATGCTTTTGAACTATGGTGTTGGAGAAGACTCTTGAGAGCCCCTTGGACTGCAAGGAGATCCAACCAGTCCACCCTAAAGGAGATCAGTCCTGGGCGTTCATTGGAACGGCTGTTCCAATGGAAGTTCATTGGAAGGACTGATGCTGAAGATGAAACTCCAGTATTTTGGCCACCTCATGCGAAGAGTTGATTCATTGGAAAAGACCCTCATGCTGGGAGGGATTGGGGGCAGGAGGAGAAGGGGACGACAGAGGATGAGATGACTGGTTGGCATCACCAACTCTATGGACATGAGTTTAAGCAAGATCTGGGAGTTGGTGATGGGACAGGGAAGCCTGGTGTGCTGCAGTCCATGGGGTCGCTTAGAGTTGGACATGACTGAGTGACTGAACTTACTGGGAATAGTTACAATTATCTCATGGATAAATCCTAGTAAAATTCTTTGAAGTATGTTTGAGTCACTTGCCTCATCTGGTGAGATCCCCAGAAGGTGTTAAGCTTTAATACTGGTAAAGCCATAGTAATTACAAAGCCACGTTCACACAGACAGTCTAAGAATAACAAAATTTTAGGAATTTTTTTTTTTTTTTATTCAGAACTGGTTTCCTTTATTTTTTTTTCAGTGGGTTTTGTCATACTTAGGAATGGGTTTTATGAACATGTATTTAGTAGACAATTGTTTTTGGAACAAATGTATGAAATCTGGATGAAATGCAGATAATGCATCCCTTGTCACATAGACAAATATGCAGATTAAATGAATAGAACAGCGACTGCTGCTGCTAAGTCGCTTCAGTCGTGTCCGACTCTGTGCGACCCCATCGATGGCAGCCCACCAGGCTCCCCCATCCCTGGGATTCTCCAGGGAAGAATACTGGAGTGGGTTGCCATTTCCTTCTCCAAGAACAACTCTAGACAACCATAAAAACATCCAGATAATTTTTATTGGGAAGCAATGGCCCTTGGGACTTGTGATGATCAAAGTTAATAAATACATTGACTATTATTGTCCAAGTGAAACCAAAAAGCTGTTTCATCACCTGCTGTTCCTGAAACATAAAGGGCCCATTTGTTCCTAGTGCCCTTGTAGTAAGCCTTTAAAACTAAAAGCAGCAGGTAAAATCCTAAAGTAAATAAACTCTTACGAAAACATGTAAGCCATTTTACTATTTGCTCTTTACTTTGTCCAGAATACACCTGCTGGTTTCAAACTCAGTAAACCGTATTTTGCAGTGACCCTGATTTAAACATTACAGAATAATGTCTAAGTAGAAATGAGCTGATAAAGCTAATCACCAGATTACCACTGGAAAGCTGCTTTCTTTAGACAAGTATAAGGGATATATTATACACTGATTTGGCCCAAATAACTTAAGACTCGCTGACTGTGATATAGGTGCTTTTATATCTCAAAAAAATAAACAAAAAACCTTTTACTAATCTCCCTCATGTTAGCTCCTTAAAAGTTCATGCAGAAACTATATGTAAAAATGAAAAAGAAGAGCAAATATTTTAAAGTATTATAATCTGCGATTTCAGAGCTATTTCAAGGAGACCTAAAAGTTTCAATGACAGTATCAGTTCATGAAGAAATAAGATGAAAATTTAATGTTCTTTAATTACCATACTAAATTTTCATTATTGACTTTAATTTTGATTTCAAAATATTCCAAACATGGCCTTGTAGAGAAGTTTCCAAAACTTTTGATTTCTGTAAAAATTCTTTATAGTGATTCCTACCGAAATGTCACAAGTTATTCCTCCCCTGACTCAGGCTGAGAAAAGGCTGTAGTAATTCTTAGTGGGACTGTGGGGAGAAATAGAAACCAACAGATTTCCTCACAAATAACTGCACTATGAAAGCCAAAGAAAAAGCTGCTAAAAAGGCAAGAGAGAATGTATAATATAATTCAATATTTACTCTTTGTTTTCATTTGATCTTCACTCATTTCTTTTATACCTGAGATATAGAAAGTAATCTTGTTTTAGTGCTATATGAAAATTTCAATACATCTGAAACATAAGAGTCAAATGAAATCTACTTTTGTGGATTGAAAAATATTTTGATTCAGCCCATGATGTATAAATCTTTCTATTTCTAAATGTAAATTTTGATATATGTACAATAGGATTCAGATACTTGAACAGAAATAGTAGGTAATGCATAATTTCAGACATTTAATCTAAATGCAAAAAAAAAAAAAACAACCTTTACTAGTTCAGTGAGTATAAAATATTGCTATTTAATAAACTATGGCATTTTAATAAGCATGCCTGACATCTGGTGCTGATAACAAGGATTTTATATTTTATAGTTAACATTTAAAGAAAAAACATAACTGTAGTTTTGCTATTTATCACAGACCACAGATGGCATAGGTCACATTTGGGTGGCTTCATTTCCTTTTTGAATAGTTTATATAAAGACGCCACTTGTTTTCTCTCTTTCTGTGAATGCTTTATATAAGGTTTGGATCAAGTCCCAGAAATGAATAAATGAAGGAAGAAAGGAATGCATCAAATGAAAATGAAGTTTCTTAATAACAAAACTGATTATAGAATTTTCCTGGAACAAGTTTAGTTAATAAAGTTCATTCTAAAACAATGATCCAAAGAATTTGCATCTGGATAAATATTTGAAGTAACTTTTCCAGAACTGCAAAAACCCATAAGAACCTTTAAAAGTTCCATCTTTTGAACAACTGTATTTGCTCTAGGCAAAGTGGACTAATCCTTTGATTCAAGGCAGGTTTGCCAGGAGCCTATGGAAGCAGCAGCCTGATCCTGTTGAGACAGTCAGGCTGCTCTGGAGTTGTCCAGATGCTCGCCTTGTCTCTGGAGCATGCGTCTTCTTGTCCTACTTTCTCAGACTTCATGTGTTCCACCCTTTAGATCCTTTGCTGAGTGTCCTGCTCCAACTTGGACACTGAACAGTGGTGTCCCTGACTCTTGACCCCAACACACCAGCTCTTGATCCTTTCCTCTAGAAGATGTCACTGGCATCTGGTCCCATCATTTCATGGCAAATACGTGGGGAAAAGTGGAAGCAGTGACGGATTTTATTTTCTTGAGCTCCAAAATCACTGCAGGTGACTGCAGCCATAAAATGAGAAGAAGCTTGCTCCTTGGAAGAAAAGCTATAACAAACCTAGACAGCGTATTAAACGACAGAAACATCACTTTGCTGACAAAGGCCCATCTAGTCAAAGCTATGGTTTTTCCAGTAGTCATGTATGGATGTGAGAGTTGGACCATAAAGAAGAGTGAGTGCTGAAGAACTGATGCTTTTGAATTATGGTGCTGGAGAAGACTTTTTTTTTCCCATTTATTTTTATTAGTTGGAGGCTAATTACTTTACAATATTGTAGTGGTTTTTGTCATACATTGACATGAATCAGCCATGGATTTACATGTATTCCCCATCCTGATCCCCCCTCCCACCTCCGTCTCCACCCGATTCCTCTGGGTCTTCCCAGTGCACCAGGCCCAAACACTTGTATCATGCATCCAGCCTGGGCTGGTGATCTGTTTCACCCTAGATAATATACATGTTTCGATGCTGTTCTCTCAAAACATCCCACCCTCGCCTTCTCCCACAGAGTTCAAAATTCTGTTCTGTACATCTGTGTCTCTTTTTCTGTTTTGCATATAGGGTTATCATTACCATCTTTCTAAATTCCATAATATGCATTACTATACTGTATTGGTCTTTATCTTTCTGGCTTACTTCACTCTGTATAATAGGCTCCAGTTTCATCCATCTCATTAGAACTGATTCAAATGAATTCTTTTTGATGGCTAAGTAATATTCCATGGTGTATATGTACCACAGCTTCCTTATACATTCGTCTGCTGATGGGCATCTAGGTTGCTTCCATGTCCTGGCTATTGTAAACAGTGCTGCGATGAACATTGGGGTGCACGTGTCTCTTTCAGATCTGGTTTCCTCAGTGTGTTTGCCCAGAAGTGGGATTGCTGGGTCATATGGCAGTTCTATTTCCAGTTTTTTAAGAAATCTCCACACTCTTCTCCACAGTGGCTGTACTAGTTTGCATTCCTGCCAACAGTGTAAGAGGGTTCCCTTTTCTCCACACCCTCTCCAGCATTTATTGCTTGTAGACTTTTGGATAGCAGCCATCCTGACTGGCGTGTAATGGTACCTCGTTGTGGTTTTGATTTGCATTTCTCTGATAATGAGTGATATTGAGCATCTTTTCATGTGTTTGCTAGCCATCTGTATGTCTTCTTTGGAGAAATGTCTATTTAGTTCTTTGGCCCATGTTTTGATTGGGTCATTTCTTTTTCTGGAATTGAGCTGCAGGAGTTGCTTGTATATTTTTGAGATTAATCCTTTGTCTGTTGCTTCATTTGCTATTATTTTCTCCCATTCTGAAGGCTGTCTTTTCACCTTGTGTATAGTTTCCTTTGTAGTGCAAAAGCTTTTAAGTTTCATTAGGTCCCATTTGTTTATTTTTGCTTTTATTTCCAATATTCTGGGAGGTGGGTCATAGAGGATCCTGCTGTGATTTATGTCGGAAAGTGTTTTGCCTATGTTCTCCTCTAGGAGTTTTATAGTTTCTGGTCTTACATTTAGATCTTTAATCCATTTTGAGTTTATTTTTGTGTATGGTGTTAGAAAGTGTTCTAGTTTCATTCTTTTACAAGTGGTTGACCAGTTTTCCCAGCACCATTTGTTAAAGAGATTGTCTTTTATTCATTGTATATTCTTGCCTCCTTTGTTGAAGATAAGGTGTCCATAGGTTTGTGGATTTATCTCTGGGCTTTCTATTCTGTTCCATTGATCTATATCTCTGTCTTTGTGCCAGTACCATACTGTCTTGATGACTGTGGCTTTGTAGTAGAGTCTGAAGTCAGGCAGGTTGATTCCTCCAGTTCCATTCTTCTTTCTCAAGATTACTTTGGCTATTCGAGGTTTTTTGTATTTCCATACAAATTGTGAAATTATTTGTTCTAGTTCTGTGAAAAATACCGATGGTAGCTTGATAGGGATTGCATTGAATCTATAGATTACTTTCGGTAGTATAGTCATTTTGACAATATTGATTCTTCCAATCCATGAACACGGTATATTTGAAGAAGACTCTTATGAGTTCCTTGGACAGCAAGGAGATCAAACCAGTCAATCCTAAAGGAAATGAGTCCTGAATATTCATTGGAAGGACTGATGCTGAAGCTGAAGCTCCAATCCTTTGGCCACCTGATACAAAGTGCCGACTGATTGGAAAAGACTCTGATTGAAGGCAAAAGAAGAAGAGGGTGGCAGAGGATGAGATGGTTAGATAGCATCACTGACTCAATGGACATGAATTTGAGCAAGCTCCAGGAGATAGTGGAGGACAGAGGAGACTGGCATGCTACTGTCTACAGGGTTGCAAACAGTCAGACACAACTTAGTGACTATTATAACAGCAACAAATGAATGTAGTAGCATAAAACATACATCATATAATTTTTCACTAAATTTTGTTATAATAATTGAAAATCAATGAGTACACTTACACAAGCATTTATCAGATGATAATGACAGAAATATTATGTTATGAGACATTCAAAGTGACAAATAAAAGCTCTGAGTGCAAAGTCAGTGGACTAAGCTGTAAGAACTGGCAGTGTGAATTAATTAGCTTAAAATCAAACATTTTTTTCTCCTTATTTAGTTCAGAATTCTTGTAATCGTAAAAAATGTTTGGTTTCATGATTTACCTTTGAATTTCCTAGCCCAGTAATAATATCACAGGCCTAGTAAAATTACTTGCAATATCTTGATCTGGTTATCTAGATTTACAAGAGGCATGATCCACCCTAAGATAATTGGTAAAAGTAAAAGACTCCAAGATTTGATAATCTAGAAGAGTAGGTAAGGTGTGTATATGTGTGTATATATATATGTATATATATATATATATATATATACACACACCAATAGAAAGCTATTCAATGAAAAATTTCATATGACAAAGAATGAACTGATTTCAATAAGTGCAATTAACACTACCTTATATATATCTTACAGATATTAGTGAAAGAAAATTCACTACATTTTCATGTGCTGTTGAAAATCCAGCTGGATGATGATGAAATGGAGTTCTCTACTCTGAATGAGATCACAGTCTAGAGCAGAAGACAGCCCCAAAGGGAAAAGATTGTGATCGTTTGAAACAAACATACCAGTAGAGGTGACTGTAAGAAATGATGGTTGCTCAGAGAAAGGGCCTCATATAAAGAATCAGGGAGAGGTTTGTGTAGAGGGTAGTATTTAAGATCATTCTTAATGAATAATTTCACTGGGAAAATAAGAGGGAGAGGGGAATTCCAGACAGAAGGGACAACATGTATAAAGGAAAGGGGCAGGGGCGGGGAGGCATGAGTCTTTGGGGAAATGCTGTAAACTAATTATAGGGAAGAGTGTAAAACAATGGGGTGAGAAAGATAAGATGGGTAGATAATAGAGGATTTTTATACTATATGAAGGCCTGTGGGTGATAAGGACTCCAAAATTATAGGCTTTATAATGGTAATTCCCAAGTGACATGAGGGATGGATTGGGGAAGGAAGAGTTTGGACACAAGCTCACAAAACCAAGACCTGCTGAAACAGAAGGACATGAAAGAGATTATCTGTGATGATGAGGTTATTATGAGTAAAATTTAGGAGGAGATGAAGAGCAAGAGAAGTGAGAGAGGGAGGGAGAGAGGTATCTTGGGTAGTTTTCAGGTTTTGACGTAGGTAAGATGGTTCACAGAGGTGTCACGCTGATGAAGATGAGCAATAGGGGAGGCGGTCAGGGGTTTGGAATATAAGGCAAGGAATTCTACTTTTAAACACATTGAGTTTGAAAAGACTGAGGGACACCCAGTGGGGGCTGTATAAAGAAGCTGGAGTCCAGGAAAGTGATCTGGACTGAATGAATACAGAATATCTGTGAGAATTCCAGCTCTGAAAGATGAGCTGGTTAGGGAAAGCGTGCTTATAATCAAGAATAGGAGAGGCGGAGACAAGAGTCTGGGGGCAACGTAGTATTTATGATGCTGAAGGAAATGAGGAGAAGAGGGTGATAAAGAGTTTGACAAAAACAGGAATATTTTAACCAGGAGGGGTAGGTTAATAGAAAAAGACTGAAAATTAACAATCCAGAAGATTCTAAAACTTGGTAATTATGAAGTGATCTTGGCTAGATCCAGGGGATAGAAATTTGAACAGGATAAATTAAGGAATACAGGGGAAATAAAGTAATCTAATCCCAAGAAGCTTGACTTAAAAAGGTTGAAGGATGAAAAAAGTGCTAGTCTTGGAAGGCAGTTTCTTGGAGGGATTTTGTAAATTTGAAGAGATTTTAGTACCTTCAGGGCCTGAGAAGAAGGAACTCAGTGAAGACTGCAGTTGCAGTTATAAGGGAGCAGAGATCCTGAGGAGAGAGCAGGCAGGCAAGAGGGAGGGATAGGAGTCCAGGGCCTAATGGGGAGAAGACAAGGAGGGTGGGTACTGAGAGCTTTGGCTGAGGTGGAACAGCACGGTGACAGCTGATGAAGTCAGGGCAGGGAGCGGTGGCACATCTGAGGGCCTGCAGGTTCTTGGGGGATGTGAAGGTCAGGATGAGGGAGGTCTGGAGCTGAAAAGGGGGCACAGGGGAAATCTATTTACCAATGGAGTATTTCCTTCTTGCAGTCCTCAGACTACAGTCTCACACTCAAATATATTTATACTTCATATAAATATAAAACTATGCTGTAGTTATTTCACAAATTTATCTCTCTTCTCAAGCAAACAGTGGGTAGTGGAAAATTACGACGCACCTTTCTTTTTCTTTGGAGGTATTATGGTATTGTATACCAGAAAAACCTGGGGTTTTGAGGTAGACACTTTGAGTTTGAGTCTTGAATCCAACGGTGACTAGTTATATGGTTTTAGGCTATTTTTCTCCCCTGGCTGAGACTTAGCTTGCTTAACTGTAAAATGGAGATAGTAACACAGTCCTCATAAGGACACAAGGGTTAAATTTAAAAATTGTGTGCCATCTCTCCTCCATGGCATCCAGGACCAGATTGGACACATAGTAAGCTTCATTTGTGCCTTCTATATATATGAGGAACCTGGAACACCTACGTGCATCTACATGAAATTATCCTTCTCTTTCAATTACTGTATTCATTTTCATCTCTAACTTTAAAAATACTGCCTTCCATTAAAGAAGGTATGGAAAAGCTGCCTTTCTATCACACCTTAATTCTGTCCTTTGGTGATCATACCTTCCTTCTGACTGTTAGGTGTGCTTAAGTAAGGAATCCAGATCAAGAGTTTGGTTTGGCTCTTACCACGTGGCAGGCCTCCTTCGGCAACATCCCCCCCAGGTTTGACTGCTTTGTAGGCCTATTTGCCTTGGCTTTCAGGCTTGTTTTTATAGACCAGTCCTGCCAACTTTTAAGATTACACAAGATTATAGTGGCATATTTTATTTAATGCTTCATTTTCTTTAGAAGAGTGGTTTTTGGTTTTTTAAAAAAACAAAACGCCTCATAAGCCTGATGACTTGCTCAGCTGAATATAGGCCAACTGAGAAGAAGTGGGTCACCAAGTTCTGGACACACAGCCCTGGAAAATGTCAGGAGTTGGATGGTCTACTCCTTTGTCTGGACCCAGCTCAAGTAACTTCCTGAATGAATCCTAAGTGCTTTAAGAAATAAAAGCACTCTTAAGAACTTGTTTTCTTCTAAGTATGGAAGAAGCACTGGTGATACTGGTTTGGGGGGAGCATCCTTTTCATTTTGAATTTGAAAAACCACAGGAAAATCAGTAGTTTAAGGAAATGCCAATAAAAGATGAAGTATAGGAGATAATAATAATGTAGTATTGCTATTTTATCTGTGTTAATGGAGATCTGGGACTTTAAAACTGTCTACCAAAATTTAATTTGACATCATCTTTAGATATAAATAACTGTATAGACACTTTATTGTATGCTATAATTTAAATATTAATAAGAAAAGAAAAGCATTTCCAAAAAATGAAAAGTTAGAAAAACAAAGATGAGGGAGGTCATATTTTTGGTCCAGCAATTTGGTCCTCAACAGCAGGAAAAAAAAATGGCCTGACTCCTTGCTTCTCTGTTCCTGCCAACCTCTGTGCAAAGGTGCTCATGAGAAGTGAAAAGAATGAAAGGAATGTAGCAGGAAGAAGAAACTTAAAAAGCAAGGCTGGTGAGTTAATGACATGAAACCCACATGCTAAATAGATAGTCCTTAAACAACTGACAGCTGACTTTTTTTTCTCGTATTGACTTAATGCCTGGTCTCCTAACTTTAAGGGCTTCTGACTTGTGGTGGCTGGAAACGTGCTGGTTGGATCTTCTGCTCAGGAAGCAATAGCTCCTCTAGATCCACCACCTTCTTGGTGTTGAGGCCACACTTTCTGCAGGCTGCTCCCACCCAGAGAGTGAAGCTGGTGGGGGTACTAACACAGCCCTTTCTAGTCAGAGGCAGGACACTCCCTATGCACGACTTTGTTACAGGACTTCCCACTGGTCTGGCCAAGCCCTTCTCGGAACTGCACTTGGTCTGCAACCCCTCCTTTCCGCTCTCCTTCTGTAAGTGCCAGACCTCCAACACAGTAGGGAGGCTAATCCCAGCTTTCTCTGCTCCTGTTCTCAACAAACACCTTGCATGGTTAGTCCTACCTTAGAATCTGCCTCTTGGCAGACATGAATTAACACATTCATCCAATATCTTGTATTTGTTTTATACTCACAAATAGGCATATACATAGAGAAAAGCTGAAGCAAAGAAAGATTTAATAAACTGCCAAAGGAGATATGATAACTCAAAGACCAATCTCAGCTCCATCTTGGGGCCTGAGGCTCCTGATGCCCCTCGGTCTTTCACTTAACTAACATTTATTGAATGCCTCCTATATGCCTCCTACGGCTCTGGACCCTATCCTAAGAATAAAGGACTCCTTTGAGTGACATGCTCAGATTTGTGATATAATAAGATCACTCTGTTGCAAAGCATAGAAGTAACTCAAGGGAACAAGGCCAGAGGAGAGGAGGCCAGTTTGGAGGCTGATGCAGTCATCCAAAGAGAAAATGGTAGCACGTGTGAGAAGAGCCCCAGCATAGATAAAAGAGGTGGGGAGACATTTAACTGGAAATTTTACTGATTCAACATATATTTACTCCAGATCAGCCCTGCCCTTGGCTACACTCTGGGAAGACAGGAAACAACAGACACATTCCCAACTGTTCAGAAGCATTTGAATGACTTCTGGTCAGAGTCGTGTGTGTGTGTGTGTGTGTGTGTGTGTGTGTGTGTGTGTAAAGGAACTTTTGCTCAACTCCAGTCGCTTAAAGCCCAGAGACATAATGGAAAACAGGAGGAGGGGGGAACCTCCCACACTAATAAAACAAGAAAATGGCCTTGTGCCTAAACCACAGACTATGACACACAGAAGTCAATTACAGTGGGAAGCTCTGTCAGAACGAGGGTGCTGAGAGTGGCCCCAAACCTCAGACTCTGAACAGGATGCAGACTTCTCCAAAAATAAGTGTCACAACAGAAGAAGGTCTGGCTAGTGACCCTCTGATTAGGACTAGTGCTAGGAGAGTTTGGGAGAAGTAAGGAGTGCCTCGCGTGATGTGCCCTATGGACACCCTTGGAAGGGCCCCTCTGAGCACTGAACTGCGTGCACAGCATGTTTATTACAATTATTCTTAATCTTGTGACTTTTTCATTTTTACAGCTTTACTGAGGTATAAATGACCCAGAAAAAACTGCATAGATTTAAAGCATACAATGTAGTAACTTTGGACATATGCATACATCTGGGAAAACAACATCACAATCAAGATGCTAACCATCTACTCTCCAAAGTTTCCTTGTGCCCCTTTGTAATCATCTTTCACACCTTCTCTTGCCTCTCACGTCCAGTCGCAGACAACCTGTGATCTGCCTTCTCTCACTATAGATTAGTCTGAATTCTTAAGAACTTGATATAAATGGAATCATGCAGTATTTACTCTGTTTTTCCTAGCTTCTTTCATTTAACAGAATGCATTTGAGTTCCAGTCTCTTTAATTTTAGCCATTCTAATAGGTATACAAGGTTCTTTAATTTTTTGTGGTTTACATTTTCATTTCCCCAGTAACTAATAATATTAAGTTGCTTTTTCATGTGGTTATTTGCCACCTGCATACTTACTTTGAAGACATTTCTTTTGAATCATCTGCCCATTTTTTAAATGGTTGGTCATTTTTTCATCATTGCCTTTAGAGTTCTTCATATATTACATATAAAAGTCTTTTATCAGATAAGTGATTTGCGAAGATTTCTTTTAGTCTGTGGCTTCTCTTTTCATTCTAGAAGTTCTTAATATTGAAAATGTCCAATTCTGTAATGGATTATTTATGGTTTCAATCTAAGAAATACTTGCTTTACCCAAGGTCAGAAAGCTTTTTCATCTGTGTTTTATTCTAGAAGTTTTGCAGTTTTAGATTTTACATTTGTTCATGATCCCTTTTGAGATAATTTTTGTTAGTAGTAAGAAGTCTGAACCAAGGTTCCTTTTTTCACACATGAGTATCCCATCATCTCAGTACCATCTGCTGAAGAGACTGTCTTTTCTCTACTGAATTGCCTTTACCCCTTTGTCTGTCTTCTTTTGCATTACTTTATATATTTTATGGTGCCATTTAACCTCCTTAATTGGTTTATAAGCTGTAACTCTGAATTTTGTAGTTGTTGTTGATTAGGTTCTTAGTCCTTAGATTGGGGTTTACAGTTTACATCTTTGACTTATTGTTCTACTTTCAAGTAGTATCACATCACTTCATGCATGGTACATAAAACTTACAACACTTCTCCTCCATATTTCTCCTTCCTTAGGACTGTTACTTTCATACATTTTATGTCCACATCTGTTATAAACTTCCAAATATAATGCTGCTGTATTTGCTTTAAACAATTATTTTTAAAGAGATGGAGTGAGTGATAGTTGCTCAGTCATGCCCAACTCTTTGCAACCCCATGGACTATAGCCTGCCAGGTTCCTCTGTCCATAGAATTCTCCAGGCAAGAATGCTGGAGTAGGTTGCCATTTCCTTCTCCAAAAGAGATGGAAAATATGTTTAATTGCACTTGCCTTCATATCCATCATTTCCCACACCTCATTCCTTTGTACAGATCCAGATTTTCATCTGGTATCATTTTCCTTTAACCTGGGGACTTCCTGTAACATCTCTTATTGTATAACTCTGCTGGTAATGAATTCTCTGATTTTTTTAATGTAAAAGATAGTTATTATTTTACCTTTATTTGAAAGATATTTTTTCTGGGTATAGAATTCTACTTTAAATATATTATGCCATTGACTTGCATTGTTTCCAAACAAAATATGAGATCGTTTTTATTTATTCCTTTACATTAAATGTATGTTTTTCCTCTCTGATGGCTTTTAAGATTATCTTTTTACCATTGGCTTTAAATAATTTCATTGTAATGTGTGTTAGTGCAGCTTTCAACTTTTTATGTTTGGAGTTTTCGGTTAGTTTTGTGGGTCTGAAGTTTTCATTAAATTTGGAAAAATTAAGGACTTCTCTGGTGGTCCAGTGGTTAAGACTCTGTGCTCCCAACAGTAGCTAAGACTGAGCTCCCAATGAATGAGGCCTGGGTTCGATTGTTGGTCAGGGAACTAGATTCCACTTGCTACAACTAAGAGTTTGCATGCCACAACAAAAGATCCTGCATGCCAGAATGAAGATAGAAGATCCCAAGTGCCACAACTAAGAGCCTACACAGCCAAATAAATAGACATTATTTTTTTCAATCTGGAAAAGTTAAGCCATTCTTTTTTGCAGATTTTTTTTGTTTCCCCCCTTATCACTTTCAATTACATGCATGTTAAGCTGCCTGAAGTTATCTTGTAGCTGTATGATTTTTAAAAGAATATATTTTATTTTTAAAAGCAATTTTAGGTGTATAGCAAAACTGAGTGGAAGATACAGAGTTTTCAAATACTGTCTACATAAACACATAACTTCCCCCACTATTGACATCTTCCACCAGAGTGGCACATGTATTAAAACTGATGAATTTACACTGACACATCATTATCACACAAAGTCCATAGTTTACCTTAGAGTTCAATCCTCGTATTGTACATTCTATGGGTTTAAATGTATGACATGTATCCAACATTAGAGTATCATAAGAGCAGTTTCACTGTCCTAAAAAACTTCTCTGCTCTGCCCATTCATTCTCCCCACTACCCTAAGCCCTGGTAACCACCAATTTTTCACTGTTTGCTTGTTTTTGCCTTTTCCAAAATGCCACATAATACTGTAGAGCTTTTTCAGATTTACACATTCAAATTTCCACCATGTTTTTTCATCACTTGATAGCTCATCTCCTTTTAGCATTGAGTAATATCCCATTGTATGGATGTATCACAGTTTACTTATCTATTCATCTATTTTTTCCATCTACTGAAAGGTATCTTCAGTTCAGTTCAGTTCAGTTGCTCAGTCGTGTCAATTGCTCTTTGCGACCTCATGGATTGCAGCACTCTGGTCCTCCCTGTCCATCACCAACTCCCAGAGATTACTCAGACTCATGTCTATTGAGTCGGTGATGCCATCCAACTATATCTTAATTACTTCCAGGTGAATAAAGGTGTTTTAAACTTTCAGGTGCAGGATTTTCTGTGACATAAGTTTTTAACCCCTTTGGATAAACACCAAGGACCTTGATTGCTGGATCATATGATGGGAGCATGTTTAGGTTGTAAGGAACTTCCAAACTGCCTTTCAAAGTGGCTGTACAATTTTTCATTCTCACAAGCAATGAATAAGGGCTCCTGTGGCTCCATTTCCTTGTCAGCATTTGCTATTGTCAGTGTTTTGAATTTTGTCCACTCTAATTAGCATGTATTTCATCATTGTTTTAATTTGCATTTCCCTGATGATGTCTGATGTAGAGCGGTTCATATGCTTTTGCCACATGTAGATCTTCTTTGGTGAGGTGTGCCCCCTCCTTCTCACATTCTTTTCTCTTTGAGTTTCACTTTTGATAGCTTTTATGTTTTCAGTTTCATTCACTGATCTTTTCCTCTGTAGGGTTTCAACTATTAGTCCAATGCAGTGCATTTTTTTTCACCTCACATATTCATTTCTAGAAGTTCATTTTATAAATGAACTTTTAAAAGTTCATTTTATAAATATATATTTTATGTCTCTGCTTAACATAATCTTTCTTCTAGCTTCTTGAACACATGCAGTGTGATTATAATAGAAATTTTAATGTCCTTGTCTAAGAATGCTATCATCTGTGACATTTCTGAGTTTGTTTCTATTTATTACTGTTTCTCCTTATTATGAGTCACATTTTCCTACATCCGTGATAATTTTTAATTGGATGCCAGTCTTTGTAAATTTTTCCCTGTTGAGAGTTGAATATTTCTGTATTCCTATAAATACTCTTGAACTTTGTTCTGGGATACAGCTAGATTAGTTGGAAATGATTTAATCACTTGGTTTTATGCTTTGCTGTGTGGCATCGGAGTAGCAGCCTTTACTCTGAGGCTGGTTTTTCACCAATACTTAAGTGATTCCCTTTGAGTACCCTACTCAATATCCTGTAAATTACAAGGAGTTTTTTTCTCTTTGGCTGAAGAGAACACAAACTATTCTGAACCCTGGGTAATTCTGAGATTGCTATCTTCATCATTGTTGATGTCTTCCAGGGTCCTTGGGTGGTTTCTTCACCTGCATGTGCTGATCAGTACTCAGCTGCAGATTTGGGAGTAGTAGAGAAACCCTCTACAGCCTCTCGGAGCCCTTTCCCTCTATGAAGCTCTTCCTCAGTGTTCTGCCTTAAATTCTAGCTGACCTAGCCTCTCTGTGGTACCAACATTTTCTTACAAGTCAGGGAGACAGTCAAGCTCCTACTTGGGTTCCCCCTCCCTACACTGCAGCCTAGAAATTTTCCTTAGAGAGTAAGCAGGGGCAACTGTAAGGCTCATCTTGTTTGTTTCCCATTTTCCAGGGTTCACTTTCCTGTGCTGCCTAATGTCCAATAACTGAAAATCTTTCTTTTATACATGTCATCTGTTTCTTTAGTTGCTTCCAGCAGGAGGGTATATCTGGTTCCTGTTATTCTATTGTATCTGGAAGTGGAAGTCTCAAATTGTTTTTGTAAAATTAGTTTCTATCTTCTATCTATCTATCTATCTATCTATCTGTTAAGAGATTTATGAAAGGAAGGTCAACAGTGTTAGCAAAGGTTGGTTCCAGGTCATGGGCTTGGGATAATATTTTACTTCTTTGTTTGTGTTTTTCTTTTCCTTAATTTTTAATGTTGACATACATAGCCTTTACTTTTTAAAATAGCCCAGGCCCATTTCTGCAAATAGAGAGCATTTCCTACCCCCGATGTTTTTTTAAAGGCACAAACATGTATTTTCCCCTAGATTCTAAAGCACCATGCAGAATAAACAATTTTAAAATATTGAAGAAAAAGAACAGTTGGCAACCAAAATTGCCAATTCTATCCTTGAAAACCATGTTCTATTACCCCATGTGTGCATGCTAAGTCACTTCAGTTGCGTCTGACTCTATGTGATCCTGTGGACTGTAGCCCATCAGACTCCTCTGTCCATGTGGATTCTCTGGACAAGAATATTGGGTTACCATTCCTTCCTCCAGGGGACCTTTCCAACCCAGAGGTCAAAACCACGTCTCCTGCATTGGCAGGCAAATTCTTAACTGCTGAGTCACCTGGGAAGCATATGTTAAAACTTATCAAATTTATATTTTAAATATGTGCAGTGTATTATACTTCAATATATTATACAATATATTTGTATATATTTGTATTATACTTCAAGTATATATACAATATATACTTCAACCCATTATACTTCAATAATGCTGATTAGGAAAAAAACATTTATTTTAAAATTTAAAAAGTCTGTGACATACATCTCATAAATTCAGAGAAGAGAAGAAATTAAGACATATTGAGGGCCTGCTCTGTGCTAGATGGTGCTAAATGCTTTCACTAGGATTTGTCATTCAATCATCACACCAACCCAGTGAAGCTGGCATTACAATTCCCATATCGGCTGTATATTTTCACCCTGCTTATTTAACTTATATGCAGAGCACATCATGAGAAACGCTGGGCTAGAGGAAGCACAAGCTAGAATCAAGATTGCCAGGAGAAATATCAACCACCTCAGATGTGCAGATGACACAACCCTTATGGCAGAAAGTGAAGAACTAAAGAGCCTCTTGATGAAAGTGAAAGAGGAGAGTGAAAATGTTGGCTTAAAGCTCAACATTCAGAAAACTAAGATCGTGGCATCCGGTCCCATCACTTCATGGCAAACAGATGGGGAAACAGTGGCTGACTTTATTTCTCTGGGCTCCAAAATCACTGCAGATGGTGATTGCAGCCATGAAATTAAAAGACGCTTACTCCTTGGAAGTGAAGTTATGACCAACCTAGACAGCATATTAAAAAGCAGAGACATTACTTTGCCAACAAAGGTTCATCTAGTCAAGGCTATGGTTTTTCCAGTAGTCATGTATGGATGTGAGAGTTGGACTGTGAAGAAACCTGAGCGCAGAAGAATTGATGCTTTTGAACTGTGGTGTTGGAGAAGACTCTTGAGAGTCCCTTGGACTGCAAGGAGATCCAACCAGTCCATCCTAAAGGAGATCAGTCCTGGGTGTTCATTGGAGGGACTGATGTTGAAGCTGAAACTCCAATACTTTGGCCACCTGCTGTGGAGGGCTGACTCATTCGAAAGACCCTGATACTGGGAGGGATTGAGGGCAGGAGGAGAAGGGGACGACAGAGGATGAGATGGCTGGATGGCATCACCAACTCAATGGACATGGGTTTGGGTGGACTCCGGGAGTTGGTGATGTACAGGGAGGCCTGGTGCGCTGCGGTTCATGGGGTCACAAACAGTCGGACACGACTGAGTGACTGAACTGAACTGAACTGAGCGACTGAACTGAACAAGTGAGGAAACCCAGGCTCAGGGAGATTAAGCGTCCCTCAGTGGGAACACTGAAATTTAAATTTTTATTTCAGATTTGTGCCTTCTCTACAGTGGTACTACATACAGTCGATAGAGGCACTAAGAGTTGGACACAACTGAAGCGACTTAACATGCACGCACGTGCCTCTCAGGGCATTTTTGCCTGTTAGGACTCTGAAGTGTTACTTACACATGCAGCTTTGTAACAATAATCTTCCTTACTATGTTCTTTCATTTAAAAAAGTTCGATTATAGGTTAAGCTCTTTATCCTAGATGATTTTTACATCTCAAGGTTGAGATGAAATATTTGAATTTGTAATACTGGCTTTTGTTTGCTTCTATTTGTCATCATACACATGTTTATTTAAAAGTTAAAACTTAAGAGAAATATATTGTAGAAATGCACATAGAACCAGAAATAAATATATCACTTAGAGAATGCAACATGTCCATCCTCTGTTAAAGTTCAGAACACTGTAATTAGTAGCAATCTCCATGGAATAGACTTCGTCATAAAATAGAACTACATGTTCTTCTCTCTGATGCTTTCTTTGTATTGTAAACATATGACAAAAAAGACAAAAATTTCACTATTACCTCTCTCTATATTCATACTTCCTAGCCTACCTTCCACGCTTCTCCTTCACAAACCATGCCCTCTTCCCTGCCTCTTCCGTCACTCACTTCTCTAACCACATATTCTGCCTTTTGCTTCTAAACTTTTATTTATGTTCCTCTTTCTTCCTAGAGTGAAGTCCATCTTAAAAACTTCAACATTCTTTAAAGAGTTGTTTAAAGCCTCCCTCAGCCTGGAGTTTTTCCTGTTCATCCTGACCAGAAATGATTAATTCCATTTTCTCAATTCTTGGAATATTTATTGTCTATTCTATTCTCTTACTCTTATAGATCACGTACCACCTTATTCATCTATACACTCACTACTTTAACTCTTTAGCATTTTACTTTATTTAATTAAAAAAAATGTTTTTGCTACATAGTAGGATCTTGCTGTTTATTTTATATATAGTAGTGTGTATCTGTTAACCCCAAGCTTCTAATTTAGCGCTCCCCTTACCCCCCTCTGGTAACCATAAACTTGTTTTCTATGTCTGCGAGTCTGTTTCTGTTCTGCAGAAAATGTTCATTTGTATCATTTTTTAAAACTCCACATATAAGTGATATATGATATTTAGAGAAAGCAGGGCCGATCTGCACAGAACTCATTATATTAACATTCAGAGATGTGGGCTGTGCTAACATCCACCTAGATGTACAAAGCAGGACAAACAGAAAAGTGTACGTGTACATTTTGTTGTTGGATCCTCATGCAACCTGGTGAGAAGCAGAGTTTTATCCTTTTGGCGCTTAAAATAAAGAAGGTCAATGGTTACTGAAATATCTATGGATCAAACGGTGTGATGTCAGGGACTTACTTCAAAATAAGCTGGTAAGGGGCTGGGAGAGAATATTGATTTTAAAAAAAAAAGCTAGATTGTTGGTAATTACTGAAGCAGTGGGATGGATACATGAGGTTTTATTACACTAGTCTTTATAGTTGTCTATATTAGAACATTTCAATAAAAAACTTTAAAATGTTTATGTTAGAGCAGTAGGACACGTACAATGAAGCACAAAATATTCTCTTACACAAAAAGTAGATTAGTTTTATACCCATGTGCCTTCAAAACTTATTTGATTAAAGTCCAGAGTTGGGAAGAATGTGTTTCCATGGAATACTGGAACCCTGTGCTGGTCATATGCTATTTCTGCATAATGGTACTACCTATTCCTTTATTCAGTTAAAAACATGTTGAATGCCTACCATGTGATAAATATCACGTTTGGCACTGTGGTGCCCTGCCTATGAGACGCTCTGGTCTAGCAGGGCTCAGATTACAGACAATCAATAAAATCGTGAATTTTCCAATTTTATATAAGCACGGCCTTACATCAAAATTTTGATAGTTATCCTTAATTCCTTACCTTCCCTGGTTTCATCTATTTGATGTATTATCAAGTCTTGTCTACTCTAATTTCTCTAACATACCAATTTTCCTCTTCTATTCTTACTTCTACCACTTTCTTTTCTCTTTATTTCTACCGGTCATCATGATCTGTTGCCTGGAATACAGCAGTATCCTAATTGGTCTTCTTGCTTCTATTTTTGTATTCCTACCACTCATCTTGCAAGAGTAATGCTAAAAAAACATATGCTTCAGATAATGTTCCTCCCTATGGCCTAAAAGTCTCTAATAGGTTTCCATTGCATTAAGGATGGCATTTATAGGATCTGGCCTCTCTGATCTGTACTCACAACACTCTCCTTTTCACTCTGCAGACCTGCTGGGCTGCCTCAAGAAATGACTTGTGCTCCACTACAGATGTGTTCCTGGTTAGTTGGGAAATGAAATCTGTTGATTATGCTGTACACTACATATTATCTTTCCTAAAGAAATACAGTAGCGTATAACTGGCATTGCCATAACCAGATTACTATCAGATGTCAAGTTAATGTTACAGATACAGGAATAAAATAGAACTACAAAATTTTGCTATGCTCCTAGCAAGAAAGTATAAAGTATTTCAGACTTACAACCTCAACATTATACCCATGAAATGACTGTGCATATTTATTTATACTTTATTATATCTCACTAAGCTTTCATAATTTTTGTATACTAATATCCCATGAAAGTTTAAAGGCTGGATAGCAGTTAAATAAAAATCTCTAAGTGAAAGCAGTAACCTATAAACAAAAAACCAACAAACAAGGTAACTAACCTAGAAAAGTAACATGATATTATATCATTAGTTGGTATTTCTAAACTGCTTTCAAAGCAGAAAATGCAACATAAAGTACTCTAGGGACCAGAAAAAGGCTTAAGTGAACTGGAAAGTCTTTTAAAGACCTAAATACAAATTTAAGACAATCCAAACAGAAACACATACTTGGCATTTCTTCCTGACCCCTGGTCTACATAACAAAAAAAATAAAAATTTCCCCAAGGTTAAAACTAGTATATAGTCAGATAGCAGATACTTTTATTTTTCAAGAGGATACTGAACAGAAGGGGCATCTCCTCCAGAAAGCTCTCTGTTTAGTGGATAACTGGAAGGACTCAATTACGGGGTTGATGGTGAAGTTGGAGTCACTTAAGAATAGTACAGAAAGTTTCTTCTCAGTGTAAAATGAGGGCACTTATTAAATCTGTCTCAGGTTGGAAGTCTTTGGGTTGTAGCAATACATTTAGGCTAAGGGCACAGTAATAATGATGAAAACCATTTGGAAGTAGGTAAGTAGAATGGTAAAACTTACCATGTGCCAGCCATTTAGAGACCCTTAACCTATGCCAACTATTTTAATCTTCACAGAAACTCGATTAGGTAGATGTTATTATGTCTTCACTTTATAGATGGTAATGGCAACCCATTCCAGTGTTCTTGCCTGGGAAATCTCATGGACAGAGGAGTCTGGTGGGCTACAGTCCATGGGGTCACAAGAGTTGGACACGACTTAGCGATTAAACCACTATATCTGAATTATAATGTCTTGGCTTCCCCAGTCTCTGAGACTGATACAAGGGCATCTATGCCTTGCTGTTCAAGAGGACAGTCATTAAGATCTTTACATTCCAGTTACCTCTTGGAAAATCCAAGTGAGTTATAAGAATTTTGCTATGTATATAAATGCCAGAGCAAAGCTGGTGGCAAAGGTGTCAGAAATAGGGAAGTAAAAATTGAGGCATCACTTTTATTAATCGCATTTGTTCACAAGGATATAACCATGGATTCTACGTGAATGACTCCCAAAGAAGCTATCACTACCCTGAAATCTTGCCTCCAGCTCTAATCCTACATCTCCAAATTCCCAAAAGACTTTTCCAAGTGTATATTCTTCTGTACATCTAACTCATTATTTTAAATTAGAATTCATAATTTCTCTTTCCATCCTACTTACCCACACTAGTGCCTAATTTATGTTAAAGACTTTAACAGGCATCTGAAACATTTTATTCCTCAGCTTTTATCTCCTATTGCACTCTCCATTCAATTAATCCAATGACATTTCTTTTACTATGGGCCAACTATCTGTCCTTTCCTCTTTGTGAGTAATTCTCACCAAGGGAATAAGAGCAGAAGGGATATGGCAACTTCCTGGCCAAGTACTTCACTATCCTTTTCTTCCCAATATTCCATAAAGGTGAGCCACCTGCTAACCAAGAACATATTCCTCACACTAATGTGTTAAGTCACCATTTACTTGGGGGATCTATCTGTTATCGCTGCTAGCCCACCCTAAACACATATTTACTGCATGTTAGGCATTGTGTTAAGCACTTTATATGGATTATCTCATTTAATCCTCAAAATAATACTATGAGGAACATATTATTACTATTTCTTTTTTTATATAGAAACTGAAACTGAAGTTTATGTGGCTCAGGCAACCTATGCTTCATGAGTAAGACTCAGAACCAGGAGTCAGCCCTGAATTGCCAGATCCAAGGCTCATTTCTTAACCAATACAACAGGATCTTTCTCACTTATAAAAATATAAACTCCAACTAATATGACATTGTAAATCAATTGCATTTCAATAAAATAAACTTGAAAAATTCCAGTAATATTAAGAATTAAGAGTCACAATGCCATGGTTTCTGTGTCTTTGGACCTTTTTAAAAGATGTTCAAGAGATTTTGGCCCATAAGTTTAGTTCAGTTCAGTCGCTCAGTTGTGTCCGACTGTTTGTGACCCCATGAACCGCAGCATGCCAGGCTTCCCTGTCCATCACCAACTCCCAGAGTCCACCCAAACCCAAGTCCATTGAGTCGGTGATGCCATCCAACCATCTCATCCTCTGTCGTCCCCTTCTCCTCCTGCCCTCAATCTTTCCCAGCATCAGGGTCTTTTCCAATGAGTCAACTCTCCACATTAGGTGGTCGAAGTATTGGCGTTTCAGCTTCAACATCAGTCCATCCAATGAACACCCAGGACTGATCTCCTTTAGGATGGACTGGTTGGATCTCCTTGCAGTCCAAGGGACTCTCAAGTATTCTCCAACACCACAGTTCAAAAGCATCAATTCTTCTGCGTTCAGCTTCCTTTATAGTCCAACTCTCACATCCATATATGACTACTGGAAAAACCATAGCCTTGACTAGATGGACCTTTGTTGGCAAAGTAATATCTCTGCTTTTTTGGCGATGGACTCATTGAAATACTGGCTAACATGGAGTCCCCTTCACTTTCAGTATTGATAGGAATAATTATAAAACTGGAATAACTTACATTTCATTCAACAAATGTTTAAGGGATGACATTTACTAGGTATTTCTATAGACATTGTATTCGTGATTGTAAAGTGGAAACACTGGTGAAGAGATGATACTAGGGAGAGGGGACAGAAAATACCTAATAGAAGTTTGTAAGTATTAGTTGCACATGAGACTCTGTGTGATAGTAAAGGCATAGATTTTTATCCCACTTTACATAGGAGGAAATTGAGATATCTGTTTTAAGATTAGTCTAATCCTTTACAAGGAGCTAATGACAGAGCCAGAAATAGGACTCTAGTCACCTGGCCACAAGCATCCCAAATAATCTATTCCAAGCAAGATGGAAATGAAGGGAGATGATATTCATAAGACACCAGCTATACTGTTTTTAACAAGTCAGTGTTAGGTTGATCTAAAAATATACAGAAAGCATTTCTGTTTTTCCATAGGAAAAAAAGAGTATGAAACTGCCCTCACCCTATAGTCACACACAGAGAGGCAGAGATCTGTCTTCAGTGATGTGTTACAAAGATCCTTCTGTGTGATGCAAAAATAGAAACCAGCCATGCAGGGCAGCAGCCGCTGATTCCTCAAAATGCATGACAGTGATGGCTGAATCACAATATTTCATCCTTAGCTTCTAAGTACACAGATCAATTTAAGAAAACGCTCAATTCCTTTTTTTATTTGCTGGGTTCACAATGCAAGGTCTGCTTCTAGAATGAGGAGGGATATCTCCCTCAGAAGGTTCTTTCCATTCTAAAATATAACGTGTGCACAAATGTGTTTTAGAAGTGGTTGATTACTAGAGTGGATACATTCACCATTCAGTCACATTAGCTCCCTGCTTTTTTTGGCTCTGTGGGGAGAAAGGCATGTGACCATCTGATTTTATGCCTATCTGTAATGAAAACATATTTTCATTTTTTAAGGTAAAACAAAATGACCTTCCTCAGAAATATTCAAGGATTTTTTTGAAACAGAAACAAATCTTTGTGGCATTAATAAGCCAAGCAGCATTAGAGACACTTCTAACCCAAATTTACTGTTTTCTACATAACTGAAATAGGAAATGAGGTTAACTATACAAAAAGAATAGTCTTTTATTGTGAGTTCTTTACCTAAAGTCAATTTTCAGAGAAAGATTCAATATTCTATATTGATGAATTCATTTTTAAAACAAAAGGCCAGAAAATGAATGTATATTACATACTTACCTTTCACCAAATTATAAAACAGATCATGTCTTTCTTTTTTAACCTGTAATCTTGAGTGGATTGAGCCAGTCTTTTTTGTTGTTATTTTTGTTTACTTTTTATAACAAGTCTTTTTTATTTAGAACTTTGCCATCAGCTTGTCATTATTTTTCTAAAATTCAATCATTAAAAAAGAAAAACACATCCAGAATTTCTCAGCCTTGGCACTATTGACATTTGACGCTGCAACTATTTTGTCATAGTGGTGGGTTGGGGTGAGAAACTGTCCTGAGCATTGTAGATGTTTAGCAGCATCCCTTGTCCCTATCAACCAGACGCTGGTAGTACCTTCCCCTAAACTGTGACTTGTATCAATACAAGCCAAAATGTTTCCAGGCATTGCCAACTGTCCTCCAGCAGGAACAGAGGAGCACAATCACTCAGTTGAGAACCATGGGCATACACTAATGCTGCTATATAACTCAGTGCAGCTTTATCGCTCAGTACTGAAAACCAAGACATGAAGTAATTCATCAGGCAGCAAAAGTGCATCCAGGAGATGCCCTCAGCAGCTCAGCTTTCTAGTTCATTTAGGATAGTGTAGAATCACGTGTATGTGAAGGAGGGAGCTGGGCTCTTTAAGTGAGAAGTTGATCTAACACTGCAGAGAGTAAGTGTAAACAAATTATTCACCCTGTGGTTTCCCTACAGTCCTGGGGTTCAATTTAGTCCTGGCCAAGTCCATATCTTTGTCGTTATGCTAACTTCTATTCCTTTTTTATAGTTTATCTTGTCATTATATGATTGTAAAATGTCACCTGTCTCAGATTGAATTAAGAGCTCTGTGCTCTAGCAACCAATGCTTGCATACCTCTGTCATAGCAAAAATAGCAAAGTACTGACTACATTTGTTTAGCTGGTATAGCTTCTCTTAGTTCATGATTAGTTCCTAGAGGGTGGGGATCATATCTTATCTTTGAATCTCTACATTTAGCATAGTGCCTGATGAATATAATATAAGCCCATAATATACATAGAGGCATACTATTAAATGAATGAATGGCATTCCAAACATCATTATACTAGCATGTAATAGCTTCTTTAGATTGTTCTGCAGGCTGTGAGAAGGAAGTAGAAAAATCAGAGGGAGGTAATTTGATCCTAAATAATTCATAGTCTGGTAAGGCAAAGTACACCTTTGTTTTGCTAACAACCTAAGCAGTATGAAAATATTTATGGTCTATTATATTGTAAACACATTGACATTATCACTTAATCTTCATAATGACCAATGTGGAAGGTATATTATTGTCTCCATATATTGTTTATGGTGAAACTGAGACTCAAAGAGGTCTGTAATTTGCCTGTAGTGACTGACAGAGTTAGAACTTCACCCTTTTAGACTACAAAGTCACATCATCTTTCCTGATACCTGACAGGTTCTTGTTCTGTGAGTGTCAAACTACTGAAATTATTGATGAGGACCTAAAACTTTCAAATGTTGTTCCTCAGGCACCTCATCAGAAACTCCTAAAAGAATTTTGAAAAAAAATTATATGATACTACATGAGTTTGAGCAGGCTCCAAGAGTTGGGATGAACAGGGGAGCCGGGAGTGGTCCATGGGGTAGCAAAGAGTTGGACATGACTGAGTGACTGAACTGAACTGATACTTTTTAAAGTTGCATATCTAAAAATTTTCACTATACATTTAAATAGCAGTGAAGGATATAAGTCCTGCAATATCGTAAATAGGGCTCCCCCAGTGGCTCAGTGGTAAAGAATTCACCTGCAGTGCAGGAGATGCAGGAAAAGTGTGTTTGATCTGGATTGGGAAGATTCCCCTGGAGGAAGAAATAGCAACCCATTTCCCAGTATTCTTGCTGGGAAGATCCCACAGACAGAGGAGCCTGGTGGGCTAGAAGCCATAGGGTCACAGAGTCGGACATGACTGAGCAACTGAGCACTCATGCCCACACATATTGTAAATACTATATGATGAAATTGTGACATCACTCTTTTCAATGCGCCCAGTGGAATCTATACTCCATAACAATTCGATTTCCACCATTGCTCACATTTAAAAAATGAAGTAAAATAAAAGGTCAAATAACAAATTGGGAAAATAATATTTGTGGCATATCACATTCAAAGGGTTAATATCTAATTAGGTGCCTCTGGGACTTCCCTGACAGTCCAGTGGTTAATACTTTGCCTTTCAATGCAAGGGATGCAGGTCTGATCCCTGATCCAGGAGCTAGGTCCCCACATGCCTTAGGACCAAAAAAAAAAAATACTCAAAACATAAAACAGAAGCAATATTGTAACAAATTCAATAAACAGCTTAAAAATGGTCCACATCAAAAAAATCTTTAAAAAGGAAAATATTAGGTGCCTTCTAATGGAGGAAGACAATGCAATCTATGAGGTAATCTCACCAAAAAGATTGAACCACAATCCATTTATGCTCCTAGATCCAACTACCTACCAATTTACAGGAAATACAGAGAACAAAGGAATATGTTAAACGCAATCATCAAAGTCCAGTCTGTATGAAGCTCTACAGAACACAATTTTTTTCAACAATAATTTGATAAGGAAAAAGTTAAGAGGGAGAGAAAAAAATAGGGGAAGATAGAATCTATATTTTAAGAGACAAGTTAGAAAACCAAAAAAAAAAAAAAAAAAGAGCTAGAAAACCAATTTTACTGTGTAGACTTTATTTGGTTTCTGATTTAAACAAACTTAAAAAAAATTCTGTATTGGAAATATAACCACTTACTGGGTATTTGATGATACTAAAAATTATTGATAATTTTAGGGGTGATAATGATATTGTGTTTATGGGTTTTTTTAAGTCCTTATTGATTAGAGATATATATTAAAATATTTACTGATGAGTTGACACAGAAGTCTTAAATTTGCTTCAGAATAATATAGCTTGGGGAAATGTGTGCCAGATTATAGATGAAACAGGATTGGCATGAGTTAGCTGGAAGACAGTTACATAAGGGTTTATTTTTACTCTTTCTAATTTTTTATAGGTTTGAAAATTTTCATAATGAAGAGTTGAAAACATACATCAGCTGGAAATATTACAGTGTTTCTTTTCTTTAAGATCTACCCCACCTACCCATCCTAATTGTATCTTAATGTAAAGAGAGATCAATAGAAAGCTTTTTATTGAACACATTCATATTTCTGAAGCAAAAATAAATATACAAACATAGGTTTTTAAGTTTTAAAATTTTCCTTTTAAAATTTATCTTACAGTGTTACTGATGGTATTAAAAGTATCTCCTAGGTTTTTAAAATTATTGACAGTATACAATTGATTAAAATTTAAAAATGAACATTAAAAACATTGATGAATAACTGTCAAAGATAAAAGTAAAATTTTATTTAAATTCATCTTTTCATATGATGAGTGAGGAAAGTTTTTAGAGACTTGGTTAAGGAAGGCTTTGTATTTTTAAATGTCCCATTGTTTGGTGCACCAGACAAAATTCAAGCAGAATCCATTTTGAAGTCTTGCAATACTCTTATAAAGAAAGGCTTCAGATAAAAATTTGCCCACTAGTTTGTATTTGTAAATTTTCTTTTTTCTTTTCTTTTTTTGGGGGTTAAGCAAATGGTAAGAAAGTAAATAATCAAACAAGAAGAAATAAAATGCTAACCTTACAGCTGACCAAAGGGTGTACATTGATTTGGGGATATTCTTGACCACTATCCTGACTAGAGTCTGGATTCGGATTAGATCAAAAAACCTTCTGGATGCATATTCTTTTTTTTTTTTTTTTTTACTTTACAATATTGTATTGGTTTTGCCATACATTGACTTGAACCCACATATTCCTATAGAACCGTCCCAAGGGATCCTTCCTGGCAGGTAAGTCACAGGATTCTGAAGTGAGTCAAAGTTGTGAAGTCCTTGGCTGGAGGGCTCAATGATGATCCAGAATCAACCAGAACTACTTAGAGGATTTTTAGTAATAATATGATTTTGGAATGAATTTTAACTGTGGATGAAAATCTAGAACAACTGTGGTATCCTAAGACTGTCTGGTCCAGACTAGAAGCCAGTTAAAATTAAAACATGACATATATATTAAGTGCCAGGGCCAAATAAATAAGTGAGCAATCAGAAAGAGAGAGAGATGAATAAAATTAGAGCTTAAAAAATTGATAACTAACTTTGATCATATCTTAGAATGTTTAAAAACTACTCTAAATTATAGCTATACATAAAGTACATGTGTTTCCTTAGTAAAATGGAGTGAGACATTTACTTAAATAAAGGTATTTCTAAATATTTTAGAGTTACATGATGTATACAAGTTATTATTAAAAAAAAATCCAACATGGCAAATTCCATATTCCTTAGGATGTAGTCATTTCCAAGTATGGGGGTTGGGAGCTAGGGAAGAAAAAAATCAATAAATAAAGATAATTAGCCCCATAAGGTAATACTTACTAGATCCAAATTTATTCAAAGCATAAATTTCACTTAAACCTCAAAAAATTGGTTAAGGCAGACACTTTTCTCCAACTCTAGTTTTATCCCTTTTTATTCTTTTTACTATTATAACTTTTGAGACAAGTAGAAGTAAACTATTTAAATATAGGAAGTAGAAAATGGCAGATTCACATATTGAAGAAGATCTCTATTATTTTGAATGAATTATTATGAGACATTTGTATATTAAAACTATGGATATTTACCCCTTAACTCCGACTTGGTAAGTTGCAAATGCAATTAGGGAAAATGCATTCAGATTGCCTTAAATTAAATGAATGCCAAAAATAAACAGATGACTAATAATTTTATTACTGTTTAGTTCTTCTGAAATTCAAAGGCATCTTTAATTACCAAAGTGAAATGGTCCATGATGTTACAAAATGCAAGTGAGATGAGTTTGAAAAATAAAACATATTTGTGTTAGAATACTTCTGACTTTCAAAAAAGGCTCCAGGAAATTAGAATATTATGTCATTAGGTATAACATAGCCACAATATTTAGTTCTGAAACATAAAAATAATGCCTTGTTGGCATAAATTCATTTTAAAAAGAAATAAGAATTAACGCTTTGAAAGGAAAACAACATAGATTATAAAGTCCCGGAAAGTTTTTTGTGCTGTACGATAGTATTATAGAAATGGCTGAGTCTCACTAATTTCCTTAAAGAGAGCTCAGAAATTTGTCCTCTAAGGGCACAGAATCCCCATTATTCATTTAAATTGAGATCAAATGAGGGAATAGATATGCAATCACTTTGAATTTTAAGAATGTCTATACAAATATAAGGTACTATCATTATTACTAATAGTTAAATTCTCATACAATCTTTCAATTTCAAATTACTGCAAGGATAAAGAAGGTCCTTGCAGAGATGTGAGAAGGAAACAAAGGTGACAGTAAAATAAAATGAATTAATTATCAGGTATATTTTGGTGAGTCAGAACTAATAAAATGTGGAAACATAAAAAAGTGTTCAGTTTAGACTGCTGAAGATGAAAACCATTCATGATGGGCCCTTGACCGCAACATTATAAATCATAATCAAAGTGTTCTTCGATGATTTCACTCACACTTTAAGATCAATCCTGATCTACAGCAGTGCTAGGGACAGAGCTCTTCCTCAAAATTTGGACCCAGAGGCCTGACCTCAAGGGCCACTAACAGAAGGTAAAGGGGCTTTGCAGTTTAAGTGTGGTTGCCAGGCAATGAATGCAAAAAGGGCTAAGGTAGGACCCAGAAGACCAGCAGCTGCTTAACTGGAAGGTACAAATTCTTTCTTTCCTACATAATAAACTCTTTGCATCTTTCCTTATCAACATTTGTTTCCAGGTATGTGATCTGCCTGGCTTACGTCTTCTACGATTCTGTCTACTGACACATTACTTTACCTTATTATAGCCACTCCTCTCGCCCCTACCAACTCTTCTTCCAAAGTATATTCTCATGTATTTTAATACTGCCTGCTTCCTGTCTGCCAGAAAAAGGGGGAATGAATTCAGATCAGTATCTCCGCAATGTCCTTTTTTGGCTGACGTAGGATAAGCAGTTCATTTTTGACCTTGGATGGATTCCCTCCATGTAGGTATTGCTGTCTGCTCTATTGCACAACCTGACTTTTTCTGTGAGGGAACCAGCTATTCAAGGGCATTTTCCTAAACTTACCACTAGCCTGGAATAAACATTTATTATTAAAACAATAACCTTTAAAAAGTACAGTATCAGTCTGTGTCATATCATTTTGTGCAAGTGCATGAAAAGTCGCTTCAGTCATCTCCAACTCTTTGCAACCCTATGGACCATTGCCTGCCAGGCTCATCTGTCCATGGGTTTCTCTAGGTAAGGATACTGGAGTAGGTTGCCATGCCTTCCTCTAGGGCCCTGTCATTTTACCACTCGTAAACTCTGTGACCTTGGGCAACTTAGCCTCCCTAAATATGGTTTCTACATCTGTAAAATGAAGACCTTAGTAGTCCCTGCCTCGTACCACTGTGGGGGGATTCAATGAGATAATCCATTGAAAGCTCTTAGCACCGTCCTAGCACAAAGTAAAAGAAATCTTAGCAGTAGCTGCTATTGCTGTAGTTATAGTAGTAGTGGTTGCTTTCTATTTTGTTGTTATCATTATATATATAATAGATATGCTTTTTAAAAGCTCCTGGAATCTAGTTAGTCCAATTCCCACAATAATAATTTCATATATATATATATATATATATATATATATATACACACACAAATAATTTTTGTGTATATATGGAGACACGAAAAATAATTTAAATGTTAAAAATCTATGAAGTTACTTTGGCTACATGCCTTATAAACACAAGGAGCAATCAACATATTTCAAATAGTCCATAAAAAGGAATGAAAGAAGTTTCAAAACATGAACCTAGGGTAAATACTATAAAAGGGGGAGAGAAATTCCCCAGATTATAGGATATAGGGGAGTGAGCATCTTGTGAAACGTTTCATGAGATGTTGGTGTACACATACCCCTAGAATGCTCTTAATTTGGGCACCTTTATAACCCTTTCTTGGAGAAGGCAATGGCACCCCACTCCAATACTCTTGCCTGGAAAATTCCATGGATGGAGGAAGCTGGTAGGTAGGCTGTGGTCCATGGGGTCGCTAAGAGTCGGATGCGACTGAGCCACTTCACTTTCACTTTTCTTTTTTTTTTTTTTTCTACAAAGTTCCTCCTGCTTTCTTAGTATTTTAAACAAACTATATCATCTCATATGTTTCTTTTTTTTTTCACTTTCACTTTTCATTTTCACACATTGGAGAAGGAAATGGCAACCCACTCCAGTGTTCTTGCCTGGAGAATCCCAGGGATGGGGAAGCCTGGTGGGCTGCCGTCTATGGGATCACATGGAGTCGGACACGACTGAAGTGACTTAGCAGCAGCAGCAGCAGCATAACCCTTTCTTGCTCATAGGTGTTAACCTTGGTCTATTGTGATACCCTTGCCCTCTTTAATATACAGCTCTTCCTTTCAATTGCCCTTCATGGTGGCTCAGATGATAAAGCATCTGCCTGCAATGCGGGAGACCCAGGTTTGCTTCCTGGATTAGGAAGATCACCTGGAGGAAATGGCAACCCACTCCAGTACTCTTGCCTGAAAAATTTCACGGACAGAGGGGCCTGGTGGGCTACAGTTCGTGGGATCACAGAAAGTCAGACACAACTGAACGACTTCACTTTCACTTTTCTTTCAATTAATGTCTTGCCCTGCTTCACCATAGCCACTTTCCTCAATTTACATACTTCTCAAAGTTTACACTTGCTGCTTGTTATTCATCTGACACTCACCTTTTGTAATCTGGCTTTTGACTGCATCACTCACTGAAAATATTCTCTCCATGACCTCTCAGATATATCCTCCTATTTGCCAAACCCAAAGGTCTCATCTCAGTTCTAGTCACCCAGGAATGCTTTAAAATGTCTACCTCTCCTTCCCCTTTAGTCATAGCTTCTTCCTTGGCTTCCATGCTACTGCCTTCTCTGGGCTTCTACTGTATCTCTGGTCACTCCTCTTCTTCCCCTAGCTTCCCTTGCGCTCCTCTTCAATGTAGAAGTGTCCTAAAGTTCTATCCTTGGTCTTCCTCTTTCTCATTACTCTTTCCTATAATTACAGTAATCTCTGTTTTAAAGACCCAAACTACCCAATCTCCACCTCCATCACTACAATTCCAGAGTGGCATGCCTACTGCCTCCTTAGGGCATCCCTCCACTTAAGGATGACCCCCTCTGTACTTTATTTTTATTATTCACACCTGCATTAACCCTAGCCTTCAAAAATAGATATATCAATATTATATTTGATTTGCACTTATATCCCAACCCCATATAAATTCAGCCACCAAACCCAATTACTCCCATGTCTGCAATATTTCATTTCCAGTATCTGGTTCTTCCTCCCTCAAAAATCTTCAAAGGATCTCAACTGCCTCTAGAGAACAGAATGAAAATTCTTTAGAATAAGATTAAAAGATTACCAGTACTTGGCAGGAATCTTTCTTTTTTTACTTCAATCCCCATTATCTTTCTTTGTGAATTCTTTGCTTTTTCTACGACTATTTCCTGATAACATCAATCACTTTCAAGCTTTTGAATCTTTGCTCATGATGTTGCCTCAACTTGGAATATCCTTTCCTTCTTTCCATCTACAGAAATCTTTCATGTTCAGATATCAACTTGGCTCTGTAGTCCTCTCTGATACTGACTCACAGAATTAATCATTCTTTACCCTATGATCATAAAGGATTTTGTGTTAACATGTATTTAAAACTTCAGGTCATGCTTCCTTAAAATATTCTCTACTTGAATTTCAGACTGGCGCTTAATTGCCCAATAATCATCTCACTGCATTCATCCTCAAGTCCTTCAAATTTAATCCACTGCCACTTGAACACACCCTTCCTGACCGGACTTGGTGTTCTTCCTTTGCTGGATTTCATTCTTGATTCTTCTATCTCACCTAACCTCTCACCTTATGTAATTGATAAATGCAGATATCTGAAAACAACTAACCCATTAAAACTTCTCTTTACACTTTTTTTAATGAAGTATTTAAATTTTAGTTGAAAGTACCAAGTAATTTACTTACTTATCATCTTCTAGGGCCAAAATTTAATGTGTTGATTTTATTCATTGGCTTTGCATTTAAAAAATTCAAGAAACAGCCAAGGTTCATGGGGCTAATCACTTCAACTTACTTTTCTTTCCTAATCTCTACCCACTTTGCTAGTTTTCCTTATTTGCATGAGGATTCTCAAAGAATTATCAGATAAAAAATATGACCTACCACATCCCTTCCTTTTTGAGGGATGAAAAGAATTTTTGAGGTCATTCTTGAAATTGGAACATTGCTGAAAAGAAAAAATCAAATGGATTGATAATTTTGAGCATAAGGAGAAACTCTGTGTTAAGCAAAACATGGATGTGTCATGAAATAACAATATTGCTCATTAAACATCCTGTTTTAAAACTTTCATTTAAAATTATCATAGCACGGTATTTTTCACAGAACTAGAACAAATAATTTCACAATTTGTATGGAAATACAAAAAACCTCGAATAGCCAAAGCAATCTTGAGAAAGAAGAATGGAACTGGAGGAATCAACCTGCCTGACGTCAGACTCTACTACAAAGCCACAGTCATCAAGACAGTATGGTACTGGCACAAAGACAGAAATATAGATCAATGGAACAGAATAGAAAGCCCAGAGATAAATCCATGTACCTATGGACACCTTATCTTCAACAAAGGAGGCAAGAATATACAATGGAATAAAGACAACCTCTTTAACAAGCGGTGCTGGGAAAACTGGTCAACCACTTGCAAAAGAATGAAACTAGAACACTTTCTAACACCATACACAAAAATAAACTCAAAATGGATTAAAGATCTAAATGTAAGACCAGAAACTATAAAACTCCTAGAGGAGAACATAGGCAAAACACTCTCCGACATAAATCACAGCAGGATCCTCTATGACCCACCTCCCAGAATATTGGAAATAAAAGCAAAAATAAACAAATGGGACCTAATGAAACTTAAAAGCTTTTGCACAACAAAGGAACTATAAGCAAGGTGAAGACAGCCCTCAGAATGGGAGAAAATAATAGCAAACGAAGCAACAAAGGAGTAATCTCAAAATACACAAGCAACTCCTGTAGCTCAATTCCAGAAAAATAAATGACCCAATCAAAACATGGGCCAAAGAACTAAACAGACATTTCTCCAAAGAAGACATACAGATGGCTAGCAAACACATGAAAAGATGCTCAATATCACTCATTATCAGAGAAATGCAAATCAAAACCACAACGAGGTACCATTACACGCCAGTCAGGATGGCTGCTATCCAAAAGTCTACAAGCAATAAATGCTGGAGAGGGTGTGGAGTGGAACCCTCTTACACTGTTGGCAGGAATGCAAACTAGTACAGCCACTGTGGAGAACAGTGTGGAGATTTCTTAAAAAACTGGAAATAGAACTGCCATATGACCCAGCAATCCCACTCTTGGGCATACACACCGAGGAAACCAGATCTGAAAGAGACACATGCACCCCAATGTTCATCGCAGCACTGTTTACAATAGCCAGGACATGGAAGCAACCTAGATGCCCATCAGCAGACGAATGTATAAGGAAGCTGTGGTACATATACACTATGGAATATTACTCAGCCATTAAAAAGAATTCATTTGAATCAGTTCTAATGAGATGGATGAGACTGGAGCCCATTATACAGAGTGAAGTAAGCCAGAAAGATAAAGACCAATACAGTATACTAACGCATGTATATGGAATTTAGAAAGATGGTAACGATAACCCTATATGCAAAACAGAAAGAGACACAGATGGACAGAACAGACTTTGGGACTCTGTGGGAGAAGGCAAGGGTGGGATGTTCTGGGAGAATAGCATTGAAACAAGTATACTATCAAGGGTGAAACAGACCAGCAGCCCAGGTTGGATGCATGAGACAAGTGCTTGGGGCTGGTGCACTGGGAAGACCCAGAGGGATCGGATGGGGAGGGAGGTGGGAGGGAGGATCGGGATGGGGAACACATGTAAATCCATGGCTGATTCATGTCAATGTATGGCAAAAACCACTACAATATCGTAAAGTAATTAGCCTCCAACTAATAAAAATAAATAAAAAAGAAAAAAAAATTATCATAGCAAAAATTTTATCTGAGATATAAATTATAACTTAAAGTTCAACTTTAATTATAATTGACTGTAATGATAACAGTGTGCAACCTTATTTCAAAAGTTTGGGGTTTTTTTTGTTGTTGTTGGAATTTGAAATAAGGAATTTCAAATGCACATTTTGCTCTGGATTAATAATCTGAAGTCACATGCTGGTAGATGCTAGTTGATATTAACTATGCCACATGGACAGGTGACATGCTTATGACATTGGAAAATTTGCCAATGGCAGATGGGCAGGCTGTTTTGAGTAAAAGATTAAAATGAAAGTTCTAAGCTGAGGCTAACTAGTGACAGAAACAGACCTTGGACATTTCTCCATTGTGTTCCTGGTGTCTGTCACTACATTAGGCACTCAACAAGTATTTTTGGATAAATGAATGAGAGAAGGTTGAGTCAGCTTAGGGAACATCAATAAGACACTGGAAATAATAGTGCTTTGATTAACTAAGATCTGAGGAGTTGAAATAATTTATTAGGAAAAATCCAAGAATTTATTAGAAGAGGAGATGTTTTAATCTAGAGAAATGTTGTTTGTTTTACTTTTTAAAATCCAATGAAAGGGTTTAGCAAAAATTTCCAAGAGAATGAATTATATGGTATGTGTGATCAGTGAACTGTGAGTTATATTTCTATGTTGAAGTTTATTTTAGAAGTTTAAGAGAAGAGTTTAAAGAATCTGCCTGCAATGCGGGACACCTAGGTTCAATCCCTGGGTTGGGAAGATCCCCTGGAGAATGGAAAGGCTACTCATTCCAGTAGTCTGGCCTGGAGAATTCCATGGGCTCTATAGCCCATGGATGGGGTCACAAACAGTCAGAGACGACTGAGCAACTTTCACTTTAACCGATGTAAGAAAGCTAGCCCCACTCTATCGTAGACTGTACTCACCAGGACATCACACTACTAGGGTTAGCTGCTTTGAGGGTTAGAGACCTCAAAGGTCTCTTTACAACTGGGACAGAAAGAGCTACAGTTCTTTTCAGAACTCCAGCCCAAAGCACAGATACATAGCAGACATTTCCTCCCCATACCGACTCAGACACTGCCTTCTCAGTGTGGCATTCACCAACCACCCAACCTAGAATTGCAAACTCTCCACTTCCCCTAGCTCCCTACTGTTTCTCTCTCTCTCTTTTTTTTCTTCCCCAGCGTACTTACTGCCATTTGACATACTACATATTTTACTCAACCTTGTTTGTTGCTTTCTCACTCCATTAGTGTGTACTAGGAGGGCGGAGATTTTTTTCCTGTTGTATTCCAGTCTCTAGAAAAGTACCTGGCATTCAGTATGCCTCCTGCACATATTCGTTGAATTGAATGACTGAACTAGTACTTGGAAGTCAGTCAGTCAGTTCAGTCACTCAGTCATGTCCGACTCTTTGCAACCCCATGAACTACAGCACACCAGGCTTCCCTGTCCATCACCAACTCCTGGAGGTTGCTCAAACCCATGTCCATCGAGTCGGTGATGCCATCCAACCATCTCATCTTCTGTTGTCGCCTTCTCCTCCCGCCTTCAATCGTTCACAGCATCAGGGTCTTATCCATTGAGTCAGTTCTTCGCATCCAGTGGCCAAAGGACTGGAGCTTCAGTTTCAGCATCAGTCCTTCCAATGAATATTCAGGACTGATTTTTTTTAGGATTGACTGGTTTGATCTCCTTGCAGTCCAAGGGACTACACTACAGTTCAAAAGCATCAATTCTTTGGCTCTCAACTTTCTTTATAGTCCAACTCTCACATCCATACATGACTACTGGAAAAACCATGGCTTTGACTAGATGGACCTTTGTCAGCAAAGCAATGTCTCTGTTTTTTAATATGCTGTCCAGGTTGGTCATAGCTTTTCTTCCAAGGAGCAAGCATCTTTTAATTTCTTGGCTGCAGTCACCATCTGCAATGATTTTGGAGCCTCCCTACAGAAAACTTGGGAGAACAAGGTACTTTGAACAGAGTACTTGGAAGAACAGGGTCTAAATAGGAAGGTACGCCAGATACCGAGGTTATGGGGAGCTGAGCAGTAATAACCCTGGTAGAAGCAAATGTCAGAGTGCATGGAAAGAACTTATAAACCAAACTGGTAGAATTTAAGGCCTTCCTGCTCTATCTCCCCTGGCCTTTGCACTAGTTTTCTCAAAGTATTTTTTAGTTTCAATGTTATTTTCAACACATTGCGTTGGGTCATTGTCTACTACCAGTAAAAAGGGCTGAAGCTAGACAGTGGCCAACAGGAATGAATGGTAGGATTGTAAGTAAAACTGGCTAAAAGTTTGGACAAAATAGCTTTTTGATTGAACTGGAGACCTAGCTTGGCTTTTTCTCTCTATAGTTAGCAAAATAAGGGTGACCAGTTGGCCACTTAGGACAGCTGCCAAATATAGAACTTATGTGATACACTGCACAGCGGTTAGCTACATTTCAGTTTTCTCTGCTGCTACACCAAAAAGAGAGTCATTACCCCAACCACCTAAATACAGTAGGAAACAGAAAAACAAATGCACCCCAAGAGGGTAAGGACTCTCCTTAGGGTTCCCACGACGAATCTTCCAAAATCAACAGTGTGGTTTAGCTGAATGTTATCAAAGCTCACTAGCCATACATTCCCAAGACATGACTCAGTGATTCTCTATTTCCTGCCTAAACTTCCTTCAGCTCTGGACCTCACCGTGAGCTGGCTTTCATGTGTAGCAGTGTTGATACTTCTAGCTCAGCTCATGTAGCCTATAAACGCTGTTCCGAGAATGAATATACAACATGTGAGACTAAAATCAGAAGTCAATTTCCTAACTTTCTCCACTCTTGTCATTGTACCTGTCAATTAAAAAAAATATTCAAGACTCTATCACTTCAGGTTTTCTTTGATTATCACTTAAAACTTTGGAAAGAAGTATTTGTGTTTTATATTAGAGAACTGCTATGAAAATGCCAACTCTAATATAAGTTGCTCTATACGTGGTACTATTTGAGAAACCCTCAATGATAAACAATAAACATTTACAAGGGCAACAAGAGCTAATATTAAAGAACTGAAAAACTTGAACACTTTCTTCATGTGACTCTCTTACTTTCTTGTTAGTCTTGAGTAAAATATTTAAATAGTTATGTCTCAGTTTTCCCATCTTCTAAACAGGATAGTGCTTGCTGTGTATATATTACCTTTGAATAAATCTGATAGAAAGGAAGAGAAGGTTATGGATGGTTTTGAATTGTTTTGTATTATTTTGTCTTCTACCCTCCTCCTGTAACAGATGATTTACATCATTTTTCATCTCAGACTAAGAATGTTTTTACATTTAATATGTTTTATTATTTATTTTAGACAAGGATATCTTTGAAGCAATTTTTAAAATAAGAAATTACAATAACATAGTAAATGTACATCCATTTAAAACAGCACATTATTACTAACATGTGTGCGTGTGTATGCTTAGTCGCTCAGTCGTGTCAAACTCTTGCGACCCCATAGACTGTAGCCTGCCAGGCTCCTCTGTCCATGGGATTAACAATGATAATTATTATTATTAAATTACTTAGAATAGGCAGTTCCTAAAATATATTCATGGTATAAATTTCCTTTGGGTCTCATTTTTAACATGCAAATCTCTCCCTAACATGTCATCCTACTTGATTATACAATTTCCCTTCTTCTCATACACAATGTTAATATTATTATTCAAGTATTTATTCATGTCAGACACTTGCTGCTGCTGCTAAGTCACTTCAGTCGTGTCCAACTCTGTGCAACCCCATAGACAACAGCCCACCAGGGTCCTCTGTCCCTGGGATTCTCCAGGCAAGAATCCTGGAGTGGGTTGCCATGTCCTTCTCCAGTCAGATACTTGAGTCATGTTAATTCCTTTTTCTGAATCATCTGTATGCCCAGACACATATGATATGGTTTTGTTAACTCTCTTTGTACAATACCTAGGACAGTACCAAATACAGAAAAGTGCTTTTAAATTTCATAACTCTGTTGCTGCCAATATAGTTTCTGCAGAGTCATTACTGTTTTTAAATATAGAATAAGTGTGAGCCATTCTGTCTCAATATCAAATGCCAAGTTTCAAATTCTATTATATCTTTTGATTTTTAAAAACTAGATGTAGTCTCATTTCAGGATAAATTTTGGTCATGTGATAATCAACCATGTTTTGCTGCTATTATCCTACAAGTATCATTTTTCTCAAATAATCTATATAAGAAATAGATGTCTTCTGGGAGAAATCTGTTTAGGCTTATTTTCACTCCAGACTTCCACTGTGGTTATTCTTTTATGACAGGAAAAATAAATGTTGGCTTTCCTTAGAGATTCTGAGAATAAAAAAAAAATATGCTTAGCTTAATTTGAATGACCTCAAATGAGTGCCATCATATTCTAAGACTTATAAGCTTCCAAAAGCATTCATCTAACTGCTGTCCTGGAAAAACTGATCTAGGGCACTCTTTCATGCCCATATATAGTTGCTGATGTTATGGGCTGGACACCCAGATATAACCAAAAACATACAGTCTGCTTCCTTTCCGTGAGGACTAAATGCATGGTTTGTTTTCTGAAAAATGTCAGTCGTCTTGAGGAGTCTCTACAGGACTGTTCTCAGCCTGACATTTCATTTCCACTGTTAGCCAACAGTGCAGCTGCCACCGTGGCAACGAGCATCCCACCCCCAACTCCAGCTACACCTGGGCTTTATGTCTATTACCTTGGGCCATCTCCATCTTGAGAAAGAAGTGTGAAAAGTTTTCCAAGATCAAAAAAATATTTAGAAAACAGGTGGGGATACTAGTTTGTAGTGTTACATCACAGCTAAATCACAAAGTCACCCCTCCTATCTATCTTTATATCTATTTATTTACCTTGTCTCTTCAATAGGAAAACATTTCAAATTCATTCAGTGGTCAACTTAGTTGATGTATTTGTTTTATGTATTCTCAGTTGTAAAGCCCTACTCTATTTAGAGTAATTACCATATTTCACATCCATCAAGTATGCCAGGTATTGCTGTATCTTCTTACAGACCTGTGAGTCCCACTCACTATGAAGAGGACTGAGCATGATGGTGGAATTAAAACTGTGAAGGTTCCTGGAGTGTATAATGCTTCAAACTCTGAAATTATAAATGATTTGGAAGATACACAATTATTTTTGTGGTTCTAGTATGTTACTTTGGTACCATGGGAGTTCATAAATACAGATATACAAGGCTATATAATATGAAATGATAAGTCCTTTTCCCAGGTGCATCAATAACAACCAACTTTTTACTAGAATAATATAATATGTCATTAAAATAGTGTCCAATAAAAAAGAGGTATGGAAACAACAGACTGATTTCAGTAAAACCAACTAGAATGCCACTGTTACTTCCATGTATTGTAACTGAAGTTTTAAAACGATATATTTCTCTGTAAACAGAGAAAAATATCACATATACTCTGAGTCTGGAGTCAACATAAAATATTTACATGCACAGCATGACAACTGATATGCTTCAATTGTGGGAATTTAGAATTCTCCTCTGCTATGTTTGTGCTGGGGAATGAAATGTTGTCTCCAAGTTGATGAAAAGTTATAATGGAAATGATATGGGTGGGACTTACATTAGAGATTCTTAGAGTCCCTTTACTTCAGCATATTGCTATGTGTAATGAACCCCAAATTTAAAAATACTTGCATTTTTGTGGTAGTTAAGAGATAAGGTAATAGGGCTTCTATTATACTGAGATAAAGGTTAGACTTGCTTCAGGTATAAAAGATAAGCAGTAAGATTGAATGAATCTAAATGCTTTCTAAGAAAGAAATTTTAATAACACACATAAAATGATAATTTCAAATAAAATCTTTGTAAGATGAAAGACAGATAATTCTCATATTAAATAAAAATGCTGAAAATTACAGAGAAAGCAAGAGGAATTAAAAGTAATGACTACATATAGCTGTGACCTAAAAGTTATAATAAAAATGGTGTGGAGGATATTTATGGTGCTTCCTGCACATTTTCATATGCAGTGCTTTGGAAATACTAATTAACTGAGAGGAAATTTGTAATAGTTCTGAATTCTCCCACCACAACTAAACTATTTGAAATTGTATATTGCAGTTCAAACCCTGGCACATGAATTACAAATTATTTTGTCCAATACTGTTATTGTTATGAATGAAAGAAGTGAGGCTAAGAGAAGCTGAGAGATTTGAATGAGTTTACAAATTTTTGATGAGTGAAAATAAGGACATGGCTGAGGCTTCTTAAAACCTTGGTCAGTCATCTCTGCAGACCAAGTGATTAGTTTATGCTAATTTATATTATTTAACATTTACAATTATTTATGCTGCAATTTAAAAAAATCAAGATAAAATAAGCATTTGAAAACCACTTGAGAAAAAAAGAAAAAGAAAAAAAAAAAAGAAAACCACTTGAGAAAGGAAACAAAATGGACTATTTTCCATAGTACTGTATGAAATGCATATGTATGAAATTTTTTCTATGCTGTCTGGGGTCCAATTCATATTATTTAGCTATGTGTTTTTAAAATTATCTAACTTAATAGCACCTGAACAGAAGATTTTAGAGATGATCAATGAAAAATTCTGCTTGCTGCTAAATAAATCCATTCTGGGTGCTCTTTGGCTCGTTTATTTCTTCAGAAACGATCAATTGAGTGCTTAATGAATGCCTCAGACTGTGATGACTTCTCCCAACATTTTAAAAAAATATATTTAGCAATAAAAGGAATCAAGTGCTGCCAAGTATTAACAAAGTAGAACTGACTACAGCAGGGGTTCTATCATGAGGGCAGCATCACTCACAACAAAGTTAAGCAGTGAGATGGAAAATTCTAACCATAATTCTAGTTTCTAACTTCATATGAAGATACTGATTTTTTAACAGTTAAACTTATAGAATGAGAATAATGAACTTGTTTAAGGTTATTAAGTGATGCTTCAGTATGAATGTTATAATTATAGGATGCTTGCTCTTTAAGGAACAGTGTATTGACTACTAGAAAAAACAGTACGATGTTATTAATATTACACTAAAAAAATAACAACAAAAACGTTACCACATCACACTTCCTTCTTCTACTTAATTCCTTTCCAAAGTTTCCATATATTCTCTTAGAAGATAAACTGTATCAGGAGGATAGCAGCAAGAGCTGTTCTATTTGAGATATTGCTAGAAAGGTCCTACTTCTGTGAGAAAGCCCTTCGATTACAGCCTGCTTCTTGGTCTGCCTCAAAGAAAGCTTGCTTCTCAAATCTGGCTCATGACAGTAGGGGTGTTCAAACCGAAAGCAGGAAACCCAACTCTCCTCTTAACCAATGTGAATCTACAATCAATGCTTGTTGCTCTTGTAAGCGTGGAAAGGAAAGAGGAAATGAATATTGAGTGCCCTTATATGGCAAGTGGAGCATTGTTTCACATTTATTATACCATTGTACTTTTCATACAAAATGTCCCCAGTTTTCCATGAATAGAGAAGCCAAGTTAAAAATTCAACATCAGTTACTTGGCAAATTGTATTATAGCTGGAATCCAAACCTGGGGTTTCTCTATTTCTAAAAAAAAAAAAAAAAAAAAATCCCCTTTGTAATTAAATAAAAATCTAAAAATTCATACTGAATTAATTCACAAATATTTTTTACAAAAGCCACAGTCATTACATAAAGATGCAATTTCATACACAGTAGGACAAAATTATTACAAACCAGAAAAATTATTTATGGTTTTGCATACTTACAAAAATAATACCCAAATATTAATATCCCTTAAAATTATTCTTAAGGCAACCTAGTAGGGTAGAATTCGGTGGGAGCTGGGAGGGATGATCAAGAGGGAGGGGACATAAGTATACTTATGGCTGATTCACATTGTTGTATGGCAGAAACCAACAAAGCAATGGAAAGCAATTATCCTCCAATTAAAAATAAATTTAAAAATTATTGCTAAGGAACAAAACATTTTAAATCAAAGTAAGACAATTTTTTAATTTTTCTGGCAAACAAGTTTCCCAAGGATCAATATTTCCTGACTCTGTTAAATCGACACTTCCCCCACAACTCTCTAAGGAAATGTAGAATATCTCAAGTCTAGTTTGACATGTATCACCAAAAATGACACAGGGAATTTCCCAGTGGTTAGAATTCTGTGCTTCCGCTGCCAAGGGCACAGGTTCAGTCCTTGTTCGAGGAACTAAGATCCCGTAAGTCATGAGGTGTGACCAAAAAAAAAAAAGACAAAAATGGCAAATAAAAATCAGTGGATGAGCCAGAATAGCAGCTCAATCTCATGGTTCTTTTACAGTTGATCTAAAAAAATGTCTTTATTTCAATTCTTACAAGGCTGAAGTTTTCAAACTGTGGTCCACAGATTCCCTCTGCTCTCTGAGATGGCTCAGGAGGTTTGTGAAGTCAAAACTATTTTTTTGTCTAATGATAAGATATTATTTGCCCTTTTCACTATGTCGATACTTGTACAGATAGATGGTGCAAAACACTAAGTTAAACTGTTGATACTTACAGACTCCGTACACGTCAATGGTATAGACAAGCTGGGGAAAAACACCATGCAAGTTTCACTTAAGGATAGCCTTGATGAAACAAAATGATTTTATTAAATCTCAACCCTGAGTTGAGTATATATCTTTTTAATATTCCCTGTGACAATATAGGGCTTTCTATAGATAGGTGGTGCTAGTGGTAAAAAACCCACCTGCCAATGCAGGAGAAACAAGAGATGCAGGTCCAATCCCAGGGTTGGGAAGATTCCCTGGAGAAGGGCACAGAAACCCACTTAAGTGTTCTTGCCTGGAAAATCCCATGGACAGAGGAGCCAAGTGGGTTACAGTCCATGGGGTTGCAAAGAGTTGGACATGATGGAGCATAAATGCATGCATGCATGCATATTTGAAATTAGAATACAAATTTTTAATTATTTTTATAAATTTATTTCAAATATAGAAAATTTCTAATTTATAATATAGTAGATATCTATAGCTATAACCCATATAAACAAAAGCTCTGGTCCTTGATAACTGTTTTAAGAGCCAAAGTGTCCTGAGACAAAAATATTTGAGATTCACTGTGCTATAGAAATAATATGGGCTTAATGATTGTATGATGATATCTAACTAAGAATGAATTGGGTTTAGTATTTGCCTTTTTTCCTTTAAGGTGGCTTAACCGATGTAGAGCACATAGGCATTAAAAATTATTTTTTATTAAGCTATACATGCTCAGTTCAGTCACTCAGTCACATCCATTTCTTTGCAACCCCATGTACTGCAGCACATCAGGCTTCCCTGTCTATCACCAACTCCCAGAGCTTGCTCAAATTTATGTCTGTCGAGTCAGTGATGCCATCCAATCATCTTATCCTCTGTCATCCCCTTCTCCTCCTGCTTCATTCTTTCCCAGCATCAGGGTCTTTTCCAATGAGTCAGTTCTATGCATCAGGTGGCCAAAGGATTGGAGTTTCAGCTTCAGCATCAGTCCTTCCAATATTCCAACACAACAATTCAAAAGCATCAATTCTTCAGCGCTCAATTTTCTTTATGGTCCAACTCTCACATCCATACATGACTACTGGAAAAACCATAGCTTTGACTAGATGGACCATTGTCAGCAGAGTAATGTCTCTGCTTTTTAATATGCTGCCTAGGTTGGTCATAGCTTTTCTTCCAAGGAGCAAGTGTCTTTTAATTTCATAGCTACAATTACCATCTGCAGTGATTTTGGAGCCCAAGAAAATAAAGTCTCTCACTGTTTCCTTTGTTTCCCATCTATTTGCCATGAAATGATGGGATCAGATGACATGATCTTCGTTTTTTGAATGTTGAGTTTTAAGTCAACTTTTTCACTTTCTTCTTTCACTTCATCAAGAGGCTCTTTCAGTTCAGTTCAGTCGCTCAGTCATGTCCGACTCTTTGCAACCCCATGAACTGCAGCACGCCAGGCCTCCCTGTCCATCACCAACTCCTGGAGTCTACCCAAACTCATGTCCATTGAGTCAGTGATGCCATCTAACCATCTCATCCTCTGTCGTCCCCTTCTCCTCCTGCCTTCAATCTTTCCCAACTTCAGGGTCTTTTCAAATGAGTCAGCTCTTCGTATCAGGTGGCCAAAATATTGGAGTTTCAGTTTCAACATTAGTCCTTCCAATGAACACCTAGGACTGATCTCCTTTAGGATGGACTGGTTGGATCTCCTTGTGGTCCAAGGGACTCTCAAGAGTCTTCTCCAATACCATAGTTCAAAAGCATCAATTCTTTGGTGCTCAGCTTTCTTTATAGTCCAACTCTCACATCTATACATGACTACTGGAAAAACCACAGCCTTGACTAGATGGACCTTTGTTGACAAAGTAATGTCTCTGCTTTTTAATATGCTGTCTAGTTATGCTCTCATAACTTTCCTGCCAAGGAGTAAGCATCTTTTAATTTCATGGCTGCAATCACCATCCGCAGTGATCTTGGAGCCCAAAAAAGGAAAGTCAGCCACTGTTCCCACTATTTCCCCATCTATTTGCCATGAAGTGATGGGACTGGATGCCATGATCTTAGTTTTCTGAATGTTGAGCTTTAAGCCAACTTTTTCACTCTCTTCTTTCACTTTCATCAAGAAGCTCTTTAGCTTTTCTTCACTTTCTGCTATAAGGGTGGTGTCATCTGCATATCTGAGGTGACTGATATTTCTCCTGGCAATCTTGATTCCAGCTTGTGCTTCATCCAGCCCAATGTTTCTCATGATGTACTCTGCATATAAGTTAAATAAGCAGGGTGACAATATACAGCCTTGACATACTCCTTTTCCTATTTGGAACCGGTCTGTTGTTCCATGTCCAGTTCTAACTGTTGCTTCCTGACCTGCATACACGTTTCTCAAGAGGCAGGTCAGATGGTCTGGTATTCCCATCTCTTGAGGAATTTTCCACAGTTTATTGTGATCTACACAGTCAAAGGCTTTGGCATAGTCAATAAAGCAGAAATAGATGTTCTTCTGGAACTCTCTTGCTTTTTCAATGTCCCAGTGGATGTTGGCAATTTGATCTCTGCTTCCTCTGCCTTTTCTAAAGCCAGCTTGAACACCTAGAAGTTTATGGTTCACGTATTGCTGAAGCCTGACTTGGAGAATTTTGAGCCTTTCTTTACTAGCATGTAAGATGAGTGCAATTGTGTGGTAGCTTGAGCATTCTTATCATTGCCTTTCTTTGGTACTGGAATGAAAACTGACCCTTTCCAGTCCTGTGGCCACTGCTGAGTTTTCCAAATTTGCAGACATATTGAATGCAACACTTTCACAGCATCATCTTTTAGGATTTGAAATAGCTCAACTGGAATTCCATCACCTCGTTCTTCGCTTTCTGCCATAAGGGTGGTGTCATCTGCATATCTGAGGTTATTGATATTTCTCCTGGCAATCTTGATGCCAAGATGCATGTATACATGTAACATTGTACAAATTTAAGGTGTACAAGTGTGCTGGTTACATATGTTAATATATTGCAGTTTGACTACTACCATAGCATTAGGTAACATATCTACCATGTCACATGATTTTCATTTCTTTTTTGTGGTAAGAACCCTACCACAGAGCAGTAGGATCCCATGATGACAGTGTACTGCTTCCCAGTTTGAGGTCCACATGGCTTAGGTGAGGGGCAGACTGCTGAGAGGAAGAATCCACGAGGGCTGAAATCTGACTTATGGGCTTGACTCTGGAAAAAACCTATCTATGGAGAATTCAGGAAATAAACAGAACAAGTCTGTCAGGAGAGGCAGTGGCATTGCCAGAGAAAACTCTGGGTTCACCAAATAGCCCTGAGAAAGCCCACCTCGAAAGGCAATTCCAGCCCCCAAACCTGCACTAAGTAGAAGGGAGGAACTAAAATGTTACAGCTTTTAAAATAAAAGCCTCCCCAATGTCCATCTGCCATGAAGCTATGCAGGACAATGGAGAAGGGAGTTCCTCCCTGAAAGGAGGGAGAGACCAGCTAGATTCTTGAACAAAGAACTCCATCTACTGCCAGGCCACGTCCAGCATGAGATGATTGCGATGAACCTGAGATGACTATTTAGGCGTTACCCTTTTTTTCCCCTTTTCAAACCAAAGTTTTATTGCAGCAATAGTTTTTTTTTTTTTTTTTTTTTTTTTTTCTGCCACAGCCAATGGTAGTATTGGTAGTATTAAATGTATCATTTAGCCAAAGTATGACACACCATGAAGAGCTACATTTAGACATAATCAAGAAAAATGTTGTGATTTAAGAGATTTTACAATCAAAGTTGAAAGTGGTAACCGGATGAGTCTAAGAGTTGTCTTCCATTGAAGTGGAAGAAAAGACAATATTCCTGGTAGAGGTATACTTGCATTGTATTAGCCAGGGTCATCTTGAGAATTTTATAATGGGAAAGAAGGTATATATGGATGATGGTCAGACAAGGGAAGGAAACATAATGGGGGGTGTAGTTAACTTGGGTTTATCCTGCCCACAACCTGTTTGGGAACAATCTCTTCCCCATTCTGAATGCAGGTGGTTTGAGTGGGGCCAATCACACCTCTGGGCTTCCCTAGTGGCTCAGATGGGAAAGAATCAACCTGCAATGCAGAAGACCTGGGTCTGCTCCCTCGGTCAGAAAGATCCCCTGGAGAAGGGAATGGCAATCCACTCCAGTATTCTTGCCTGGACGATTCAATGGGGTTGCAAAGAGTTGGACATGACTGAATGACAAATACTACTAGCACTGCTAATCACACCTCCTGGTTCTAAGAGTAGGTGCATCCTAGGAGTCTGACCAATTAAGTACTCAATTTATTCAACCATACTGACTAAGTCCAAGGATGGTCACATGATCTCAGTTCAGTTCAGTCGCTCAGTCGTGTCCGACTCTTTGCGACCCCATGAATCTCAGCACGCCAGGCCTCCCTGTCCATCACCAACTCTCGGAGTTTACTCAAACTCATGTCCATCGAGTCGGTGATGCCATCCAGTCATCTCATCCTCTGTCGTCCCCTTCTCCTCCTGCCCCCAATCCCTCCCAGCATCATGGTCTTTTCCAATGAGTCAACTCTTCGCATGAGGTGGCCAAAGTACTGGAGTTTCAGCTTCAGCGTCAGTCCTTCCAATGAACACCCAGGAATGATCTCCCCCAGGATGGACTGGTTGGATCTCCCTGCAGTCCAAGGGACTCTCAAGAGTCTTCTTCAACACCATAGTTCAAAAGCATCAATTTTTCGGTGCCCAGCTTTCTTCACAGTCCAACTCTCCCATCCATACATGACCACTGGAAAAACCATAGCCTTGACCAGACAGACCTTTGTTGGCAAAGTAATGTCTCTGCTTTTTAATATGCTATCTAGGTTGGTAAAAAGTCAGACACGACTGAGCGACTGAACTGAACTGAACTGAAGGTTGGTCATAACTTTCCTTCCAAGGAGTAAGCATCTTTTAATTTCATGGCTGCAATCACCATTTGCAGTGATTTTGGAGCCCCCCAAAAATAAAGTCTGACACTGTTTCCACTGTTTCCTCATCTATTTGCCATGAAGTGATGGGACCAGATGCCATGATCTTAGTTTTCTGAATGTTGACCTTTAAGCCAACTTTTTCACTCTCCTCTTTCACTTTCATCAAGAGGCTTTTTAGTTCCTCATCAGTTTCTGCCATAAGGGTGGTGTTATCTGCATATCTGAGGTGATTGATATTTCTCCCGGCAATCTTGATTCCAGTTTGGGCTTCTTCCAGCCCAGCGTTTCTCATGTACTCTGCATATAAGTTAAATAAGCAGGGTGATAATATACAGTCTTAACATACTCCTTTTCCTATTTGGAACCAGTCTGTTGTTCCATGTCCAGTTCTAACTGTCACATGATGTAAGCCAGGCCAATAAAAACTCTCCTTGGGACTTTTTGATTTTTTTCATTAGGAACGCCAGCTGCCAGTACACAATTTTTAAAAAGTATTTACTGAATTTGTTACAATATTGTTTCTGTTTTATGTTTTGGTTTTTTGGGCACAAGGCATATGGGATCTTAGCTCCCTGATGTGAGATCAAACCCATACCTCATGAATTGGATGGTGAAGTCTTAACCACCAGACTGCCAGGGAAGTCCCTAGAACACAAGCGTTGCTAGTCATTTTTCCTACATTGTGGGGAATATCTCCCCGATAATAAAGCCAAAACCTAATTTGGTAAAGCAGAGAGAGAAGTGAGGTTTATTTTGAGCTCCTGGATCTAACCACATACCTAAAGCTAGACAGATAAGTTCTGGCTTTTCAAATTATTTGAGTCAGGAGATTCCTTTTTATGTTTACATGGTTAAGCTTCTGACAGTTTCAAGAGAAACAATCCTAACAAACACAACTAAGTAAAATGATTTAAATATATTTTTCATTCTTTCAAAGAGAGATAATTAAACTAAAAAATTTCCTTTTTTAAAAAAACTGATATACTTCTGCATTCCAATATGTATTTGTTACTTTAACAAATCTAGCATCTCAGAAGAGAAACCACTGATTAAGGAATCTGTAGAAGAAAAAAAACAAATTGCTGTAACTTGAGATGGTATTCAGTTCGGTTCAGTTCAGTCACTCAGTTGGGTCCAACTCTTTGCAATCCCATGGACTACAGCATGCCAGTCCTCCCTTTCTATCACCAGCTTGCAGAGCTTGCTCAAACTCATGTCCATCAAGTCAGTGATGACATCTAACCATCTCATCCTCTGTCATTCTCTTCTCCTCCTGACTTCAATTTTTCCTAGCATCACAGTCTTTTCCAATGAGTCAGTTCTTCACATCAGGTGGCCAAAGGATTGGAGTTTCAGTTTCAGCATCAGTCCTTCCAATGAATATTCAGGACTGATTTCCTTTAGGATTGACTGGTTTGATTTCCTTGCAGTTCAAGGGACTCTCAAGAGTCTTCTCCAACACCACAGTTCAAAATTAGGTTACTAAGGTCACAAAAATATCTATTAGAGGATAATCTACTTGGACAAAGTGATGAGTGCCAAGTCGTTTTTTATATCCTACTTCCATTCAGAAAAACTGTGTGTCTTTGCAATAAAAGGCACTATGTAATAAAACCACCAAAGCAAATTGGTAACAAAAAGATTCAAACTACAAAGTGAAAAAAGAAATAGTTGAACTGAAAACCCCAGGTTGAGCTTCTCCACTGGAATCAAGCGCACGACTTGTATCTGAGCCTCTGAAGAGGCAAAGCAAAGTGAATATTGAAAAGTTTAATGCCATGTCTTAAAGGAAACAGTTCATCAGAGAGAAATTATCTTATTTCTAGTGTTAAAGTCTAGAAATAACTTATTAGTTTTTCAGACACTGGCACCAAATAATACAATTGAATCTATAACAGGAGTGTCATAAAAGATACAGAAATTCTCCAGGGGATCTTCCCAACCCAGGGATTGAACCCGGGTCTCCAGCACTGCAGACAGACACTTTACCGTCTGAGCCACCAGGGAAGCCCCATTCTTCTATGGCTGTTGGAGAAAAAGAGAAAGTCACTCAGTCGTGTCCAGCTCTTTGCAACCCCATGGACTACATAGTCCATGGAATTCTCCAGGTCAGAATATTGGAGTGGGTAGCCTTTCTGTTCTCTAGGGGATCTTCCCAACCCAGGGATTGAACCCAGGTCTCCCGCATTGCAGGAGGATTCTTTACCAGCTAAGCCACCAGGGAAGCCCACTGGAGAAAAAACTGACCCTCAATTAAAGCTCAGATGCCTCAGTTAAATTACAAATCTACGAAGGCAATTCAAGAGGGAGGTAAAAAAAAAGATAAAGTATATACATTGTCTTATCATATGGGTTGATATTTGAGCAGAGTTTATCAAGTATTGATATTACAGTGAAAGGCAGGTGAGGGTGGCATGTCCTTTAAGACCACCCCCTCCAACAATCAGCAGTTGGTTCATAAAAGCTTGGAATAAAGTTATACAGCAAACCACTAGAAACTAAAGACTAAGATCAATCAAAAAAAATTATAAGAAATCATAAGAAATTAAGGGCCTAAAGCAGATTGCTGACTAAAAGGATTATCTACATAAACAAGTTTTACAATGAAAATCAAAATCTTACTTGCATTTCTTCTAAAATGAAGAGTAAGAAATATTCTAAGAACATATAATAAAGAGGTTTCAAAAAAGACAAGAATTAGAGTCTTTAGAACAGAGATTGTTTTCTACTTAACCCTTTCTTTTCACTCTACAACCATAGCTGAAGTCAGGTTCTTGTAAACTCAATTTAGACTTCTGCATTACCTTTTTCTCCATGTTTCCTACTTGTGAATTTAGTTGAATTACTCTTTGTCATTAAATTACTTTGACCATGTTGATCAGTTTCTTATAAGACCTACTGTGTTTTCTAAATGCTATAAACTGAAGACTGCATGTTACACTTGCAAATCTTTCTAATTTTTAAAATCTTTCTGCTTGTTCCTTTTTTTCCCTCTTATTTGTGGCCTGCTTTTTAAATTCCATCATCCTTGTTAATGTCTCCCTTTCTTCCTGGAATATAATCTGCTTCCAAGCTAGCCACAGTCCTTTGGGCTATATAATACGGATATTTATTATCCTGTTGCTAATATTTCCACAGAGAGCAGGGAACTCCTCCTCACCCCTCTGGAGGGATTAGGACTGGAGGAACACTTTGGTCCCTCTTTTTCTTCCTCACTTAATCCTCCTCTCTAGAGGAGTGTCTTATCTCAGAAGCTGGTAAACTACAGCCCAGGGCCTGTTTTTGTATAGTTCACATATATTTTCACATTGTAAATGGTTGGGAAAAAAGGAGACGAGTATTTCATGCCACATAACATGTATATAAAATACAACATTGTATCTCCTTCAGATTTATATGTTGAAGTCCAAACTCCTGTTTCTTCAAAATGTGGCCTTAATCTACATGGGAATTGAGTGGGCCCCCTGATCCAATTTAACTGGTGTCCTTATAAAAAAGGGGAAATCTGGACAGGTATATGTATACAGGGAGAACATTAGGTAAAGATGAAGGTACAGATCAGGGAGATGCTTCTACAAATTAGGGAACGCCAAAGATAGTCATCAAATCAACAGAAGACAGAACCAAGGCACACAGCAGATTCTTCCCTTCACAGCCCTCAGGAACCCACTCTCTCTACACTTTGACCTCAAATTTTCAGCCCCTAGAACTGAAAGACAATACATTTCTGTTGCTCAAGCCACACATTCTGCAGTACTTTGAAGTCTTAACAAATGAACACAACTGCCATTCTCACTTATCTACACATTGTCTATGGCTGTCCCCTGCAACAATAGCAGAGCTGAGTAGCTGCAGCAAAGACTGTAAGGCCTCAAAATCTAAAATGTTTACTATCTGGTCCTTTATGGTAAAAGTTTGCTGATTCTTGGATTTATCTGATTGATGAGGTAGGGGAAAGGGTCACTAGGCATATACAGCCCATTCTCCTTGTTTCTCTTGAGAACTGACTGGTGACCCTTCCTCAGTCCTTCTCTCCTCAGCACAGGAGGCCTGGGAATGTCCAGCTGATCTGTCTGGGACCAACAGGTGAGTTCCATTCAGGGTAAAAGGAAGATGTAAATAGGAAAGCAATTTTAGGTCTAAGACATGGTCTCCAATTTAGATTTATCAGTGACAATATTTTTATTATAATCTCTTTCTGACACCTGTATATATTTCTCAGGTGATTTCGAATCTGGAGGAGAGAGTTATAATGGTTCATCAGCCCCAACCAAACCTCAGCTTCTTCCTCCTCATAGCAAGAGTGTTGGAAATCTCATTTCCTTCTTGGAGTTTCTCCAAAAAGGAAGTGAGTGCTGACTTATTTTTTAACCTGGCCATATCCTCTCTGAATATGCAATTCTCATGACTCATTCTTAAACTCTAAACCACACAAAACCACTTGCACTAATGGTCACACAAAGTTTAGATGACTATTTTTTTTTTAACACTAAGACACTATGTATTTATGTGAGTAGCTGCATGTCCCTTTACAGATCTAAATTACTCTAACCTTCCTCAGATTATGAGCTCTTGAGCAGGTTTTGTTTAACTTGAGGTCTGGGTTGATTAATAACCAACACAGTGTTCTGTTAATTAATGTGGTTTCCCTCATTAATAAAAAAGACCCTAATAATCCCTTGCCAACAATGTTATTATACAGATTCATAAGGAAAAGATGGAAAAGATGCTGATGATAAATATGAGCTACACATTTTGAAAAATAATTTTTTAAGCAAAAATAAAAAAAATCTAGATATATGTCTGAGAAAGAAAAATCAGTCACCAATCTGTCATCCAGAGCTCATTAGTTTACTCAATTAACCCACTGATAATTGTAGAAAATGCCTATTACATACAAATTGTCTCTGATGTCCTGGGGCATGAAAAATAAGCTAAAATGAACAATTGGTGAAGGACCCTGACATTCAGGCAGAAAAATCTGATTTCGATCTGATAGATATTCATAAAGAGTAGTGAGAAAATGGAGTGTTTGGAAAAATCATTTTAGCAGTTATGAATGTAGAGATCTCAGCTTGATAATCTAAACTGTGGACTTGTCTGCCCAGTGGGAAGGAAGGGCAGGGTAGGCCCCACAGAGCCTGTTGGCTGGAGGATCTAAGGGTATTCAGGGAGATAACTCATTCAAAGGCAAGACAGCTTTGCTTGAACTCTGTGGGGGCTTGTTACCTGGATGTTTCTCTGGTTTAGCACTTATGGACCTCCAGGGACAGGGGGATACAAAAAGGGAGTGAAAAAAAAAAACAGCAGTTTCCTTAAAGACTCTGTTGAGGGCAGTGTTTAATAGCATTTGTAACAATAGATGCTGGGGGTGGGGCAAAGGTCACTCTCCCACTCAAGGGGTGATCTTTCAGCTGGAACCCTGAGCCGCTTTAGGGAATAGCCTAGAGCTAGACCAGACAAGTGAGAGAGCACAGTGCTTGGGTAGCCTCAGTACCTTCGGAGACTTTCAGCTGCTCCACAACATGGGCGTGATAGTTGACATCATGGATTCCAAATTGGATCATAGAATAGTAAAAATTGTACCTGCCACCACCGTGTAGCCAACAAGTCAAGTGCCAAACATACGTGAGCTTCTACCCCCCCAAAACCGTACCCCCACCAAGATTTCTAGGGGAAAAAAGACCATAAGACTTGTTGGCAGAAATTGTAGAGGTGGAATTACAATAAATGGGAGCCTCAAAAAAGCTCACTTTGAGTGTGGTATGTATGAGCGGCTACAGCGAGTATGTTGCTTCCAGGTTGCATGGCCTGGAAAACACAATTTACAAAAAAGGAGGAGGCGATGTGGGACTGGAGTGCTGGTTGTATTAAATATCAGCTGTGTGACCTTGGCCAAGTCATTCAAAGATTCTGAACTTCAGGTCCTGCATCAGAAACATGGAATCGTTCAAATGCTCTGACAAGGTCGTGGTGAAGCTCAAATGGACTTATGTGAGAGCAAACCCTATTGTTTATTTAAAGTGCTATAATTATCATTACAGGGAGTATTTGCAGAACAGGCTATTTATAAAAGGGTTCTGAGTAAACTGATTTCCAGCTGTCACCTGATATAAAATGCTTTTGTGTCTTCCAAAGCCATTTTGCAAATAATTTTTCTCACGCAATTGTCTCGGCAAAACCTAGAGGCACTTGAAATGACTGCTTTTAGGGTATGTCTGTGTACCCCTAGGGAACACAACTGGGAAAACACAGCTGTAGCTGGCACAGAAGAAATGAAGCACAGAAAAGCCTTTGGGGCAGCAGAAAGTGGGGACCATAAAAATCTTAGCCTTATTTTAACATTTCTCAGAGTACATGGGAGTCAGCAGGTGATCTTGTTGGTAGTGATGGGTCTGCTGGGAAATCTTAACTTTAAATTGCCTGCCAATCTCTATTTTGTGTGTCTAAGAAGAGCCATTTATCACTTTTATGAAGCCACTGAAAGCCCACATTGAGGGGGAGAAAAAATAATTATGAAGTAGTATATGCCCTCACACTAAATACATAATGAGAGTAATGGGCTGAAGTTTCTAAGGATGGGCAATAAATGTTTTGATAAAACAAATCTAAGATTGCCCCCAATAGAAAGTTAGCCCTCCCTTACCTCCACTAACTCTCTGCCACCTGCCCAGGGGAGCAAGTTTCCAAGATTTAATGATGCGCTGGTATGATGGATTTTCCATTAGATGTTCCTAATAACTCTTCTACACAGAACAGTCCTTTCTCTAGCCAATAACAATAAGCCATGTCTGTATGTGAGTTTCACAATTAACAAAGCACTTCATACAGATACAATTTACTTTATTGCAGAAAGGAGATTTGGGGGTTCACTTAACCTCAGGGAAGCAGTTATACATATTACCTTTAGGACACTGAATCCCCTTCTTTGTTAGGTTTACATATTCATGGGGTTTTTAAGAGTCATCACCTTCGGAGTTCACCTTTACTTCCACTCTTGTTCCAGGGCAGAGCTGTTTTTCTCACTTACCTTAAGGAAACCAAGATCATTGTTGAATGAACTTCAGGTTCATCCTGCAATTCAAGATAAACCCTGACCCCTTTATATCTACCTGAAGTCTAACTCAGTAAATTCTACCCTAGTCATATAAATCTTCCTTAACCAATCTATTTCTTTTTTTTTTTTCTTTTTTAATTTTTATTATTATTATTTTTTTTTCCCAGTGGGTTTTGTCATACATTGATATGAATCAGCCATGGATTTACATGTATTCCCAATCCCGATCCCCCCTCCCACCTCCCTCTCCACCCGATTCCTCTGGGTCTTCCCAGAACCAATCTATTTCTTGAAGATAACTGTCCAAAGTTAGGTAATTCTCTTAATTATTTTCTCTCATTATTTTGTTAATGCTTTAACTTAGATGTCATAAGCACTTTTACTTATTTGTAACAATTCATTTATAAATAAATAAATGAAGTGATTCAGATCACCATCGTGTCTTTCCTCCTGGCTATTTCATATAGCTCCTCTATCCACCAGGTCTCTTGGAGTGTGACTGGTCTGAATGGAGACACACTGCCAATGTAAAATCTATGGCAGATTTAAAGGTCTTAGACTTAAGAAGGAAAATAACATCTCAGGGTAATTTTTGTGCATTGATTATGCATCAAAATGACAACATTTTAATATACTGGTTTCAATAAAACATATTATTAAATGAATTAATTTCATTTGTTCCTTTTACTGTTTTTTTTTGTTTGTTTGTTTTTTTAAGAGGCTGGAAAACTTAAAGTTACATATGTGGATCAAATTATACTTCTATGGGCAGCACTGACCTAGAGCTTTTAACTTTACATTCTAGGTCTTTATCCTTTTTCCTTCTTCCTCTCCTCCTCCCTCATGCTTAATTCAAGCCCAAATCTCCTGGCTCATTTTCCTTTTCTATGGCATTAACATTCCCATTGAAGTAACAACTCTGTTTGATTACCTCTATCTTAGCCAAAGAAGAGTTTCTCAGCCCACATGTGATAGATAGATTTAAGTACTCACTACCTCTCACAGCAAGTATGCTGGCCCTAAAGTTATTCCACTAGAAAAAAATTTTTTCCCCTTATTATGGAAATAATGTCTGGAGACTTAAAACAAAGTAGGCAGAACAATGGCAGAATAGTCACAGGTATTCCTACTGGTCCTGGAGAGCAGAACTGACTTCCTGGAAAATTACATCCAGTAAGACAGTTCCACAGGGGGTGAAACAAATTTAGTCCTGGTATTCAAGGGAATGCACAAAGATTCCTCTGAGAATGTGGAGTTAATAAAAATGGATGGTGAAATTGGTTGTGTTTTTCTTGAAGGAAGTTCACAGGCAGTATCAATCCAGCCCAAGAGAGCAATGGGGCTAAATATTTTCCAAGTGCTTGATATAAAGAGCAAAGCTTATTTTCTCCATTGTGGTCTGTCATTATTTTTACACTTCTGATGTTTTTAGAGCCAAATCAATCCACACACAGACGTGTTTATAATAAACCATTGTAAAACCCTGATGTTTTCTAACTTATAATGACCAGAATACAGGAAGAACCACTTGCCCTATCTTCATGTCATCTCCACCTTCTGCTTCCTACCAGTCATTCTTTCTTTCTCCAGCCTTAAGTTCTGCCTGGGATCCATTAAGAAAACACTTAAGGCTTTGGGAAAATCAGTAAAAAGGCTGGGGGAAAGCAGGAACCATTTAAGGGGCTGGTCTCCAGAGTTCTGTATCCCTCACCCATCTTTGAAATAGCTTTCTGTGCATTGCTGGATTTGTTTTTATCCCACTGTGTTATACTGTCAGAATTACACCCCCACCACCCTCACAGATTTATACAGATTTATTTGGTTAAGAAAGCATCTTTTTTTTTAAGATAACACCTCTTTATTTTATTTATTTTGGCGGCACCATGTGGCATGTGAGATTTTAGTTCTCCAGTCACTAATCCAACTGGAGGCCCCTGCAGTGGGAGCATGGAGTCTTAACCTCTGGACTGCCAGGGAAGTCCCAAGAGAGAATCTTTTAAAAATGCAAATATTCCTAAGAGTGTTAAAGGACTTTCAGATTTTTACCTATTGTTGTGAATTATTCAATCAAACTGCCTCTCTGCTCCTTCACCCCCACAAGTGATCAGCAGCCTTCTCACTGCTGGTCTTCTTCAGTGATAAGCACAGAAATCTAATTTCAAAATTAGGGAACAGAAAACTGCCTACATGTGGCTCCTCCTTAAATCTGCCAAGATATTGATATTATAGCAGTTAAAAGAGCCATGTCAAGTCTTTCAAAACACTTTATGGCCAATTCACAGTGTTCTTTCTTGCAGTGGAATTGCCTCTTGAATTTCCTCCAGTAAAATATTGTGAAAACTAGGAAACTTCATCTTTGCTTCATGAAAGTAGGAGGCAGTATGGGACGCCAAGGTATGGTCCTATGATCTTAACTGTGCAGAAGGAAATTTCATCTTTGGTTGTAGCTATTTGGAGAGGGTAGATGATGGCCTAGTTCACTAACTTATCACCCGTTCACTCTCCAGGAATAGTTTTGCAGTTACTAAAGAATATGTACCTCAGGACGTACTGACACTTCTGACCAGAAAGTCACAGTCACTTCTACACTCTGTGTATCTTTATGGAGACTTTCCTGGACGTAAAAAGTCCTTAGGACCTTTCTATGTTGTTTATGGACCAAATCCATCTAGATCACCTAATCAATGGCTGTGCCAATAGATGCTGTCTTTCATGGGTCACTTCACACATGCCCTACTCAAAAAGCCACAGAAAACATATCCTTGATGATCAAAATGTTTTTAATCCCTGTTCCAAGTTAATACACAGAAAATCAAAAGTGGAGAAACCTTTAAAAACTTAGGAAATCGTTATTTTCTCCAGTTTTATAGGAGATGATGTATTAGTAACACTTCTAAGCCCTATATCCAGGCTGCCCAACACCAAAACAGCAACCCTCACAAGGTTCTACACAGAGTAGGCACTGAATAATATTTGCCAACTGACTCGTTCCGTGTACTTTTAAAATCGCTGCTGTGAAATGCACATCCTGTCTTACCTGTAAATGTATTTTCTCTAAATACCATCTTACCATAGATATCAACTCATTTTCAGTTGCCACCTGGTGTGCAACTCTGGCCCAAGTGTATACATGTCACGGGTCTGCAGAGGGAAGGATTTATCACCACAGCCCATGCTGCTATCCACTCAAGCCATAGAGGAAATGTGTGTAATCAGTAAAAGCTATAAAACAAACCAAACGAAAGCCATGAATTTTTCAGATACGTCATGTTTTAAAATACTTTTCAATAATTCAGAGGAGAAATATGTTTGGTTGGTAGCTGGGGTGATCTCATGGGCAGACACATCTAGCCCAGGCTTTAGGAATGCAGTGGCCACATGAGGCTTGTGACTGCGTATTTTCAACTCCACAATTGGGCTGTGGTCCTGAAACAGATGTCATTTTACAGATGTGGCTCTGTATGTACTAGCTCCAGTAAATACTTTCTAAATCCACAGGGGACAAAAAGGAAGAACCTAGAATAATTAGTCATAGTTAATCATGAAATACAACATAACCACTAGTGTCTTATTCTCTAGGGTGTTACTTTTTTAAGAACAATAATGAACATCTACTGTATATCTGCTAGACCACTATTTACATACAGAGAGTCCTTGGGAATTACTACCTTAGTCTGGTGGCCAAAATAACTCTGCTTCCCCATAGCTGCTGCTATGAGGCTATGTTTCAGTGTCCTTCTCATCATTCCTTTGACCATGCAAAAATCTTCTGAACTTCCCCACTGTGGACCAAAGCAAAGATCCATGGAGTAGTTAAGCTAGAAATGATGGCAGAGAGGAAGGAAGGAGAGGCTGGATATCTCCTATAGCATCATCAACTGAGGCTTCTCCTTACTTCCATTTCTATTGCTATGTCTCCTCCAACTAAGGCATAGGATCATGTCAAATCTCTAGCCCCTGTTCCATCCCAGCTCTTACACAGCCCCCAGCTATTTCTTAATTCTTTCTTAGCTTGTTAGCTTCCAGGAAATTCACTGAATACAGGTGACCTCCAAAGTATAGATAAACATTATATGAGACCCACCACCTGTCTTATCTCCTTCCAACATTCTTTTGGGAAAAATAAAAAGTATTTATAGGAGGATTTTATGTGGAGCCCCTTTGCTCATTATCTCACAACTTCCAAAGGAAACCCTTAGAAAAGTTGCAAGAGTCATCCTTGCAAAATACTTTCTCATTTGTCAAGGATTGAAAGATGTAACAGTTGAAAATAAAGAAGGTGGCAGTGGAAAAGGCAGCATGATACCCAAATCCCAGTTCTTTCAGAGGGAAAAAGAGGGGGTGACCAGAAATCTGACCTGGGTGGAAAAAAATTCCTCTAGAAATGTCTCCTAGATTGAAAGTCTTCACCATGACAATGCTTCAATTTTTAACATCCTGAAACCCAAAACTTTTTGTGGTGTGAATGTATATACATCTTCCTTTCTAGTATTAAAACTTTGCCAAAACACTAGCTTAAATGTATCTGAGTAGCAACTCCTCCTATTACTCCACAGTAGAAAAGAGACCCTACTGAAATAACTAGAATATACTACAATATGAACATTTAATGAATGCCTATAATTTTCAGTTACTGTGCTAAACACTTAGGTTACTGAGATAAGTGACACAGTCTGGACTTCAAACTGCTTCAAGGTTGCTGAAAGGAAAAACAAAGAAATACATAAGTAACATTAATGTGACAACTGCTAGAAGAACAGGACTCTTCCAATAGACTGAGTATTGAGAACCTAGCAAAGGGAATCAATGTGATGAAGACAGAATTTTAAGTTAAAGGCATGAATGATTCAAAAAGAATCCCAAAGTAATTTGATGTGGCATGAATACTGAGTAAAAGATGGAGTAGACAAAAAAAGAGAGAGACATGAGAATTGGGCAGGGCTAAATCATGAACAGCTTTGTCTGACATGCACAGAAATTTGAGTTTCTACCCCCCCCACCCCACCCCCCAAAAAAACTGAAGACACAGAAGGATTTTCCCAAAGAACAGAGACATAATCAGATTTAAATTTTTAAAAGGTCACTCTGTTTGCATTTTAGACAATGGATGAGGGGTATTTGATACCAAAGACCAATTCATATGCTTGTTAAATCGCTTCAGTCATATCCAACTCTTTGAGACCCTATGGACCGTGGCCCACCAGGCTCCTCTGTCCATGGGATTCTCGAGGCAAGAATGCTGGAGTGGGTTGCCATGCCCTCCTCCATGGAATCTTCCCAGGAAGAATCAACCCAGGAATCAAATCCTCAGCTCTTGAGTTTCCTGCATTAGCAGGCGGGTTCTTTACCGCTAGTGCCACCTGGGAAGCCCCCAAAGATTAGCTAGTAGGCTGCATTTGAGATGAGAGATGGCTCACTCAGAGCAGTAGCATTAGGGATGCAAAGGAGATGAGTTAACACTTCATTAGAAATGCAGGCTGGAGAGGACACGGTGACAACGCATGTGAATTTAAGAGAGAAGAATAAGACTAGGGTGACTCCAGGTTTCTGGCTGAATGATGAGTTGACTGAAAGTGTCTTTCACTATGATATCAATAGGAGAAGATGGTAAAATTCAAGACTGAGTTTGAGGTGCACTGGAACATGCAGTTTAAGATGCCAAGATATCCAGTCAGGCACAAGTGTCTGGGGCTCAGGAGGGAGATGAGGATATAGATACTGGTTATGGAGAACAGACCCAATGGAGCTGGCTAGACCACACCCCACCCCACACATACTTTCCTGCCCAGAATATAACTCCTTGCATCACCCTGTCCTGTCCCTTCCACCCACCCACAAGTCTGGGAATTAAGCATAAATCAGAAGCTGCTTATGAGTCACTGGCTTCAGAAATGGACTTGACCTGCTCATGTAAGGTGAGAACAGAGATCTAGAATAGCCCCAGAATTTCAGCTGGTTGCTTTGCTTTCTTTTAAATACCATTCTTAGCCTTGGCAACCTGGCTATCTGAATTTATAATCTGGTCCCTGGATTTTCTGTTTCTGTCAACCAAACCTGGACTGTCCCCTTAGTCAGGTCACAGTCTGCACTAGCCCATATGATGTTTTCATAAAAATTAGGAAAAAAATATCCTCTTTGGCTGGCATTCACCATCTCAAGGACTCACAAATTGGGGAGCAAAAGATACCTTTGTGTCAATTAAAAGAGGTGACACTTGCACAGGGCATATCATCTGTATGTGCATCTCTGACCCAACTTCAGACTGAGATATCTGACTCTTTGTCAAGGATGTTTATGCTCAGTTTAAGCCCTGAGCAGTTCTGGTGTCTCACTTATACTGGCAGCTACCATGAACAGCTTTCTTCACTTTCCCCCTAGGCAAATGACATGTGAGATGAGTAGACAGAAATAGTCCGATGAAGGTAGAGGCCCATATTCCAAACTTTGGAAATGTTCTACTAAAAGTATATAGAAGTCTTGACAAGCAATAAAGGGTTAGACATCTTGATCCTTCATCCTTTGCACAGCCTTGTGGGAAACCTGCCTCGGGCTGGCAGAGGCCTTGCCCTCAGTATTTGGCAGCCAGGGCTACATTTAGAAATGAGGACACGTTCCTCAGACATATTCCATAGGGTAGTGAATCTGGCACATTTTTATGAGTAAAACTGTGTTTTGCAGCCCAGCCTGAGAAAGTAAGAAGATGACAGTAAGTCAGATGAATGAATGTCCATTGCGTTGACATAAATCTGTGTGGAAGGATTTGTCTCCTATCTTGGAAAAGATCTAGCCAGTGGCAAACTTCCTCTACTACAGGGGCCTCTGAGTTCATGACATATTCAGAGGAAATAGAAGTGAGTTGGTTCTTTAGAAAGTATTCCCTAGAAAAGAAAAACAGCAGGGAAAGTTTTCAGAAACTTGTTTATCTACTCAAAGATTCACAGGTAGAACAGCAAAAAAAGTTCTGCCCAGCTGACCCCTGTTTGCATGCTGCCCGCTTATATATGAACTTGGAAGGAATGCCTATGGCACATATTGATGGTGAACAAAAGAAAACAGAGAAAGATTTTTCAGAGGCAATATAAATCCCAGTATTAATATCTGAGGCTACATATTCCTTTTCTCCACCACCTATGTCAGTGAGAACTGGCTGAGGACTCAAATTATATATTGTTCTGAATGGGCCAAAATAGGAAATAATCTCAGATTTCTTACTTAATATCTTATAAAGTTATCCTGTCCCTGTCCTAAATTAGCTAATGGAAATAAACTACCTGTCCTGGGATAATTAAGAGCTTACTATAAAAACAAAGTAACCAGAATGAAAAAAAAAAAAAAAAGAAAGAAACATTAGAAAATCAGCTAAGATGGGTCCCAAATGCCTCTTTAATAAATTACATTCCCTTAAAAGGCAACAACCCCAGGATTATACCATCACATTAAAGATAATGGCTTTCTCCTGTTTAACATCCATTGTTAATCTTAAAAAAAGAAAATCAATAGATTTGTAATAAATCCTTTCTTCTTGGGCTTAGAAATGCTCTAAGAAAGCCTTGAGAAACAGTTTGATATTCTCTATCAGTCATTCTTCATCAAAAAGAAATGAAATGTGGATCACAGTAAACATAATTAAAGATATGCTATATTTTTCTTTTCTTTTTTAAATTAAAATTGTTTATTAAAAATATATTTTTTTCAAGCAGTTTTAGGTTCACAGAAAACTGTGTAGAAAAGACAGAGATTTCCCATATACTCACTGATGGAGCCCACACACATACACAGTCTCCCCATCAGAGGGGTACCTTTATTACATTAGAACCGGCATTGACACATCGGGGCTTCCCAGGTGGCACAATGATAAAGAATCTGCCTGTCAGTGCAGGAGATGCAAGAGACGCAGGTTTGATTCCTGGGTCCTACTCCAGGGAAGATCTCCTGGAGAAGAAAATGGCAACTCACATCAGTATTCTTGCCTGAAAATCCCATGGAGAAAGGAGCCTGGTGGGTTACAGTCCCTGGTGTTGCAAAGAGTTGGACACGGCTGAGTGACTGAGCACACACACACACACACACACACACACACACACACACACACACACAGACACATCATCATCTAGAGTCCATAGTTTATCTTAGAGTTCACTCTTGCTGTAAATTTTATGGGTTTTGAGAAATGTAAAATGACATGTATCCACCATTATAGTATTGTACAGAATAGTTACACTGCCCTAAAGATCCTCTGTGCTCTACTTATTCACCCCTCCCTCCTCCCTAACTCCTGGAAACAACTGATCCTTTCACAGTCTCCATAGTTGTGCCTATTCCAGAACGTCATGTTGTTGAAATTATACAGTATGTGGCCTTTTCAGATTGGCTTCTTTCACTTAGTAATATGCATTTTTTCCCCAAAGGCATTACAAAATTCCCAAGGCAATGAATGATGTGGCAGAAAGGCAAAGAGCATGAAAACTCAGACTCAGGTATTGGTTTTGCCCCTTGGTTAAGTTATTTACTTTTCCAAGACCTTGGTTTGCTCATCTGTGAAACGAGGATAACGTTAATACCTATCCCACAGACTTCTATGAGTTGTTGTGAAAATCAGATTTCTTTCCTAAAAAAATGGAGGTAATAATGCCTACATTGTAGGGTTGCCATATGGATTAAAAAGGCAATGTGTGTGAAAAGGTTAGCACCGTGACTGGAACATATTACAAAGTTAATAATAGTACCTGACAAATCTCATTTTAATGTGTGCTGAATACTTTCTCTTTGACCTTCTAAATCACTCTCTGCACTTTTCCGTCTTCCCTTTGTGGGGCACAATTGCTTAAGAACACATTAAGTGAGTGCCCTTCCCTCCTGGTTTCCTGATGAGTTCAATATAGAAAGAAAAAAGGTAGAAGCTGGGAGGGAGAGAGATGGATGTTTTCTCCCTCTGCCTATTCTCTGTCAAGCTGGACTCTGGCTGTGGCTGCAATCCTCTTCAAAGACCAAAGATTATGCTGGGCAACCATCTCATAGTTGCTCAGTTCAGTTCAGTCGCTTAGTTGTATCCGACTCTTTGCGATCCCATGAAACACACCACCCCAGGTCTCCCTGTCCATCACCAACTCCCAGAGTTCAGCCAAACTCATGTCCATTGAGTCGGTGATGCCATACAACCATCTCATCCTCTGTTGCCCCCATCTCCTCGTGCCCTCAACGTTTCTGAGCATCAGGGTCTTGTCAAATGGGTCAGCTCTTCGCATCAGGTGGCCAAAGTATTGGAGTTTCAGTTTCAACATCAGTCCTACCAATGAACACCTAGGACTGATCTCCTTTAGGATGGACTGGTTGGATCTCCTTGCAGTCCAAGGGACTCTCAAGAGTCTTCTCCAATGCCATGGTTCAAAAGCATCAATTTTTTGGCGCTCAGCCTTCTTTATAGTCCAACTCTCACATCCATACATGAACACTAGAAAAACCATAACCTAGACTAGATGGACCTGTGTTGACAAAGTAATGTCTCTGCTTTTTAATACGCTACCTAGGTTGGTCATAACTTTCCTGCCAAGGAGTAAGCGTCTTTTAATTTCATGGCTGCAATCACCATCTGCAGTGATTTGAAAGCCCCCCAAAATAAAGTCAGCCACTGTTTCCACTGTTTCCCATCTATTTGCCATGAAGTGATGGGACTGGATGCCATGATCTTAGTTTTCTGAATGTTGAGCTTTAAGCCAACTTTTTCACTCTCCTCGTTCACTTTCATCAAGAGGCTTTTTAGTTTTTCTTCACTTTCTGCCATAAGGGTGGTGTCATCTGCATATCTGAGGTTATTGATACTTCTCCCGGCAATCTTGATTCCAGCTTCTGCTTCCTCCAGCCCAGCATTTCTCATGATGTACTCTGCATATAAGTTAAATAAGCAGGATGACAATATACAGCCTTGACACACTCCTTTTCCTATTTGGAACCAGTCTGTTGGTCCATGTCCAGTTCTAACTGTTGCTTCCTGACCTGCATACACGTTTCTCAAGAAGCAGGTCAGGTGGTCTGGTATTTAGATGTTTTTCTGGAACTCTCTTGCTTTTTCGATGATCCAACGGATGTTGGCAATTTGATCTCTGCTTCCTCTGCCTTTTCTAAAACCAGCTGCAACATCTGGAAGTTCATGGTTCATGTATTGCTGAAGACTGGCCTAGAGAATTTTGAGCATTACTTTACTAGTGTGTGAGATGACTGCAATTGTGTGGTAGTTTGAGCATTCTTTGGAGAAGGAAATGGCAACCCACTCCAGTCCTCTTGCCTGGAAAATTCCATGGACAGTGGAGTCCATGGGGTCGCAGAGAGTCGGACATGACTGAGCAACTTCACTTTGACTTTCACTTTGAGCATTCTTTGGCATTGCCTTTCTTTGAGCCTGGAATGAAAACTGACATTTTCCAGTCCTGTGGCCACTGCTGAGTTTTCCAAATTTGCTGGCATATTGAGTGCAGCACTTTCACAGCATCATCTTTTCAGATTTTAAATAGCTCAACTGGAATTCCATCACCTCCACTAACTTTGTTGGTAGTGATGCTTCCTAAGGCCCACTTGACTTCACATTCCAGGATGTCTGGCTCTAGGTGAGTCATCACACAATCGGGATTATCTGGGTCATGAAGATCTTTCTGTATAGTTCTTCTGTGTATTCTTGCCACCTCTTCTTAATATCTTCTGCTTCTGGTAGGTCCATACCATTTCTGTCCTTTATCAAGCCCATCTTTGCATGAAATGTTCCCTTGGTATCTCTAATTTTCTTGAAGAGATCTCTAATCTTTCCCATTCTATTGTTATCCTCTTTCTTTGCACTGATTGTTGAGGAAGGCTTTTTTATCACTCCTTGCTATTCTTTGGAACTCTGCATTCAGATGCTTTTATCTTTCTTTTTCTCCTTTGCTTTTCACGTCTCTTGTTTTCACAGCTATTTGTAAAGCCTCTTCAGACAGCCATTATTCCTTTTTGCATTTCTCTTTCTTGGGGATGGTTTTGATCCCTGTCTCCTGTACAATGTCATGAACTTCTCTCCATAGTTCATCAGGCACTCTGTCTATTAGATCTAATCTCTTAAATCTATTTCTCACTTCCACTGTACAACCATAAGGGATTCAATTTAGGCCATACCTGAATGGTCTAGTGGTTTTCTCCACTTTCTTCAATTTCAGTCTGAATTTGGCAATAAGGAGTTCATGATCTGAGCCACAGTCAGCTCCCAGTCTTGTTTCTGCTGACTGTGTAGAGCTTCTCCTACTTTGGCTGCAAGGAATATAATCAATCTGATTTCAGGATTGATCATCTGGTGAAGTCCATGTGTAGAATCTTCTCTTGTGTTGTTGGAAGAGGCTGTTTGCTATGACCAGTGCCTTCTCTTGGCAAAACTCTATTAGCCTTTGCCCTGCTTCATTCCGTACTCCAAGGCCAAATTTGCCTGTTACTCCAGGTATTTCTTGACTTCCTACCATTCAACTTCAGCTTCTTCAGAGTTACTGGTCGGGGCATAGACTTGGATTACTGTGATATTGAATGGCTTGCCTTGGAAATGAACAGAGATCATTCTGTCGTTTTTGAGATTGCAACCAAGTACTGCATTTCGGACTCTTTTGTTGACCATGATGGCTACTCCATTTCTTCTAAGGGATTCTTGCCCACAGTAGTAGATATAATGGTCATCTGAGTTAAATTCACCCATTCCAGGCCATTTTAGTTCGCTGATTCCTAGAATGTCAACGTTCACTTTTGCCATCTCCCGTTTGACCACTTCCAATTTGCCTTGATTCATGGACCTAACATTCCAGGTTCCTATGCAATATTGCTCTTTACAGCATTGGACCTTGCTTCCATCACCAGTCACACCCACAACTGGGTACTGATTTTGCTTTCCCTCCATCCCTTCATTCTTTCTGGAGTTATAGCTCCAGTGATCTCCAGTAGCATATTGGGCATCTACCAACCTGGGGAGTTCATCTCTCTGTGTCCTATCTAACCCTGACCAGACTTTTGTAATTAATCTCTTAAATTATCTCTTCTGCGAAAATTTAAAAATTTTTGCTGCTTCCTGTCAGACACATATTTTCCCTGCATGTTTACTTGCAAAATTATTGTTACTCTTTTACTTTGTAAAGCAGCCAGTGAATCATAAAATCCAAAACCATAAACAACCCTATAAACTCTTACATGTTATCCCTAATATCCCTCTATATCCCAATCCTGGTCAGAATTTTATGAAGACCTACTTTTGGATTCAAATAGAAAATGAGAAAAAAGTTTAGAAATTTCAGTTATAAAGACTAAAAACTGTAAAATATCTATAAAAAAGGCTAGTCAATTTTTTTACTTATTAAAAGTATACCAAACACAACAGCAAAAACAAATTCCTGGGTATTATTTAGCTTGGTAGAGCAATGACAATTATTTAAATAAAGTGAACTTAGTGTTCATAAGTGATGTTTTACAGATGTATTCCCCAATCTGATGCCTGTTTGTGGGAATGCTGATCAGAGATGTGTACTATCCTAATAGGGAAAAGCTTTATAATAGTAGTTCAAAGAAAGCTTCAACTGCATCAGAAATTTTCATTAATAATTAAGAAATTAATTGAAGTGCATACAATCCACTGCTATAACTGTACATATCACAGTGGACTACCCATTTTATCTTAAAATCACAGAATCCATTTTTTTGCAATTTTATAAATATTAATTATATATGTTTTTCATTACAAATCATGTTACAATAAAAAGAAAGTCAACCTTAATGTTTAACTTAAAACACAAAAAGTAACAGAGAATGTTCAAGTATGGCACTCTCTTCACTTCATGAGTGGGGCATGGCACTATACCCGGAATATTCTGTAAAAAGCTACTCACTTGAGTCTTTGGCTGAGCTCCAGTTGACATTTGGTTTGGCACACCATCAAGATTCTGAATGTTTCCAGTTTTATTTCCACAAATTCCCTCCTTCTGATGATTTTTCTAAAAGATTACTCTTCAGGTTTATAGAATTCTGTAGAAAACATTTTTAAACAAGTTTTACACATATAAACAATTATTCTTAGGAATACTTCAAGTGAATTATTTAATAAAAATACATTAAAAAAAAACAGGATTGTTTTGAAAGCTAACATAAAATGTGAAAATATTCCTAAATAGTAATCATTTTTCCAGAGATACTTATACTTAGGCTCAGTAAGATCAACCCTGGTAAAGCCTGTGAACTTGTAAATATAAGTTTATAAGTAAATATGTTTAAACTACCAAGGTAATACATAGTACTATATTGCCATATTTTTAAACTTTTTGAAAAACAAAACCAAAAGTTTGTTAAAACTTGAAATAAGAGGTGGCTCATTTTGAGCCACAGTATTCTTTTAAGCTTTAACATCTCAATTTATATATTTTGTAATGAAAGTCAAAGTGTTAGTCACTCAGTCATGTCTGACTCTTTGTGAGCCAATGGACTATGTAGCCCACTAGGCTTCTCTGTCCATTGAATTCTCCAGGCAAGAATACTGGAGTGGGTTGCCATTTCCTTCTCCAGGGATTGAACCTGGGTGTTCTGAGTTGTAGACAGACTCTTCACTGACTGAGCCACTAGGGATGACTTCTATTTTATAACTGCTGCTAAGTCACTTCAGTCGTGTCCGACTCTGTGCGACCTCATCCCTGGGATTCTCCCAGCAAGAACACTGGAGTGGGTTGCCATTTCCTTCTCCAATGCATAAAAGTGAAAAGTGTAAGTGAAGTCGCTCAGTCATGTCTGACTCTTCACGACTCTCCATTTTTTTCTAACAGTAGGGAGCAAATTATAAAATTTTATTTCCAAAGGTTAGGTGTAGAAGTAAAATGAGTGGAGTAAAGTCGTCAGCATAAAGAGAATCCTAAACTTTTCAAATACAGAATAAGTTCTTTTTCCAAAATGTTAGATTAATTCTTATTGGAGTCAAGTTTTCCTTCACAAATTCTTTCCATCACCTGGAAGTCTGCCACATCTCTCCGTGTCCATGTGCTTTATGTCAATTACCTAGAAGCAGTGTCCTGTCCTGGTTTATTGCTTCTGAAAAAAAGGACCAATGTTTTCAGAAGAAGAAAAGGTTGGAAATGTGAAATTTTTACTTAACTAAAAGTTTAGTCACTGCTCATCAGGTTGTTCTTCAGGGTGGAAAATAATATATCTAGAATACACTGGCTTATGTGTAAATCTAGCACTGTCAAATACTATATAAACTTTGACTTAATTTCCTCAAATCTAAATTTAATCACCTATAAAACAATACCTTCTGACTTCTAGTAAACACTTCTTTGTGCCTGGAATATTTGGCCAATGGAATGTGAGTATAAAGGAACATGCCAAGTCTGAGCAGAATCTTTAAATATTTTGCATGGAAATGATAGTTTGCTTACTCTTGATGCTTATAGAAATTCTACTGTGGGGAAAAGAAATACAATGATGAGAATAATAATGATATGCTGTGCTAGTAATAATATGGTTTACATATTTACATTTTGGGGAGAATTCCCCATTTGATCTTTTGAACAGAAATTTACAAACTCAAAACTGTCTGAGAAGAGTTTAAATGACATAGAAGAGTGTGTACACATTCTGCCCTTGAGAAAAGACCATGAAGGATCTAATGGAGTCTTGTCTTAATTTACATGCACAGTGATTTTAAAAGGTATGAAAATTATTAAATTGGGGGAAAAACACTGACAAATTAGAACACATTGGACAGGCAGTCAAGGATGCTGGCCATACAGTGAGTTGACCAATGAGTTGGCCAGTAAGTACTACACTCTTCTACTGATAATGTCTATTTCTGCTTGCAGGTGTGGACAGTTTGACAGGTACCTAGAGGAATAACCACTGTGGGTTAATTTATAAAACGAGGATGATGCTGGCACCTGTTTCAATAGGGTGTTACATGAAAGCCCCTTCAGTACTGTTAGGGTGGCTGTTGTAACACAGCCTCTTTTTCTGTGAGAAGTTAGGGACTGCATTTTACTCAGGAAAACCTAACATCTGATGACAGAATATTAAGCACAACAGCCTGTGTATGATACTTTCATATGGATTGCCTCTTTTTTTTTTTTTTTAGTAATTCTGTGAGGTGGGCCCTTGTTGGTTGAATTTTATAAAAATAATTCCTAAAGAGAACAAGTTGCTTGACTAGGATCACACAGCAACTGAGAGTGCTAAGATCTCTTAATTCTTCTCAGTTACTTCTTTCTTCCTCCATATTTCTCTTTGTATCTTGGCCCAGTCTCACTTCCACAACCTCTCCAGTCTAAATCTCAGCAAGGGTCTGTTCTATCACAGTCTTTGGTCAGCTGGATAATGGGTTTGGGCTCCTATTAGCCCTACCGAAGATAGATACCTGTGAAGACAAGGAAATCGAGTTCTAACTGCAGGAAGGAATTAACCACTACAACCCAGCAATTTTGCAGGGTTCCTGTGGCCCAGACATGGCCACTTACAGCACTTATTGAAAGTATGCTAGCCATTTTATAATTTTGAAGCTTGTTATAAATAATATTCTTTCATAAAATTACATTTTCTAAGTCCTATTACTTGTATATAGTAATTCAGTTAATTTTTTAAATTGATGTTGTTTCCATAAATATTTGTAAGCCTTCTGATCAGTTTTATATATTTTGGGGGGATTGTCTTTGTACTCTTACACAGGGGACAAGTGTTAATTTTGTTTAACATTCCTCATACTTTCCTTTCTTTTATTTTCCTTATAAATCAGCTAGGCCTCCAGTCAGGGGTGGGAAGAGAAGTCTTTCTGCCTGATTCTTTCTGATTTTAAGGAGAGTGCTTCCAGTATTTCATCATTTAACCATGATGCTGACTGTACTGGGTTTTATTTTTCTAAGTCAGGCAGTTTTTCTTTTGATAAAAAATTTTTTATATGAAAGGATGGTGAATTTTACTGAATGCTTTTTCTCATGTATTAAGATGATCAAATTTTTCTTCTTTAATCTCTTAATTTATAAATTACATTAATCTTACCGTGTTAAACCAACCATGTGCTTCTGTACTATATTATCAAAGTACCCTTCCAGTTTTTAAGATTATTTATCATAATAAAGGTTGGAATTTGTCAAATGCCCTTTCGATAACTAGTCTTATCAATGAACTGAAGTAATAGATTTGTAATTATTAAACTATCCTTATATTCTTGAGACCAACTGCACATGGTTGTGGGAAGCAGTTCCTTTTAATTTCGTTGATTTTCATTTTGGGAAGAATTTCTTTGGTCTTTTTGAATCCATATTCAATTTTTTGTCCTAGTTTGTGTCAAGAAAACATCAAAGTTTCATAAAATACATATGGAAGTTGTGCATCTTTGTAAATAAGATATAGAAAATTTATATTGCATGAAAATTATCCATTTTTTGAAAATCTCAAAGAACGCATAGACAAAACTGTTTGATCCTTAGAGGTGGTTTGATAACTTTAAAGATTTCTCCTATTGGTTTATAGTCTATTTTGATAAGTAACTACTGAGTGAATTTTGACAAAAAATGTTATTCCATTGTCTATTACATGAAGTTTTTCAAATTTATTAGCAGACCTGTGTAGACTCTTGAACTTTGAAAATCATACTGTATGATACTATAGCCCTCTTGTTTCTGTTCTATTTATATCATCTAGATGAAAGAGCCTAGAATTAACGTTAGACAGACTCAAGGTAGATAAACCAACTCACTTGTTAAATATCAGCTTAATCACCACTGCCTCTGTAAAGCCCTTCATCTCTCCTGGCAGATGTTTCTGTGAATTCCTATATTTCCTCTAGCAAAACATTTGTCTTGCATAATTATTGTAATTTGTTTAATGAGCAGCTTCTATGTTAAACTGTAAGCTCTAGCAGGGTAAAGAGGAGGTCTGTTTAATTTCCCACCAAATATCTAGCACAGTGTTTGAATCAGAATGAATATTCAATAAATCTTTGTTGAATGAACAATACTTTTCCCCATGTCCTTCTCTGCTTGTCTATTTCATAAGATCATAGTTATAATGGGTTTTTATAGCTATCATACAAAGAGAGGAGAAAAGTGATTAAAAATGCGAGCTCTAGAGCTAGAGTAATGGGTTCAAAGTCAGGCTGTGCCACTCACTAGCTGTGGGACTATAAATAAATATTTCTTCTTTGTATTTCGGTTGCCTCATCTGTAAAACCAGAAATAAATAATTTTGTACTCATTAGATTGTAGGGAGTTTATATGTGTGAAGCACTTGAAAGTGTGTCTGGTACATAGCAAGTTGTGAATTAATGTTAGTTATTGTTACCTTAGTACATCACAGGTAAATGAACGGATAAAAGAATAAAACTGCAAAAACAGAGAAAATACAATACGTGCTCTGCCTCTGGGCTGTTCTGAGGATCAAGTGATGTGAGTTTTAAATAATGACAAGCATTTGAGGTGTTTTATTAACATCATTACAAATGGGAAGCTCCAGTGGCTAGAAGAACTGTTTTCTTCTTTGGAAAAAATGGATGAAGGCAGAGAAATACTTAATTAGGTTTTGCTCCTTATTGGAATTTATTTTTATCCTCTACTACAATACAACTACAATACTTTAAATACATAGTTTTAACAATTTAATTTAATATTTTTGTAACTACAACATAACCAAACAAGAATTTTTCCTGAGACTTGGCTCTTTGAGAAATAATATCTGACTTTGAAATATTTTTTACCTGGGCTTTATCCTTTACTTACTTTTTAGAGTTCACATTTCACTTAAACAATGTCTCTTTGTTTTTCCTACTTCAACAAGAAAACTTTTAAATGCTATTCTTGTAGCTATTTTCAAAGGTTCCTATGTATAGGTATTAGCCCTAGAATACTAAACCTCATTAATGTAATAATCATTGAATTTTTTCTGCTACATACAACTAAGCCATGACACAGGATTGCAAAAAAAAACCAAATAATAAAATTATCTTCCTAATCTTTCTTTGAATTTCACATAAAGAGACCTTAGGAAAAAATTCCTAAGATAAGACATTTACACTTATGCAAATATAGCAAGAAATGAGGTGGTTCACTGCTGTTGATTGTTCATACTGGTATAGCATGCCATCCTTTAATTTCTTTATTTGCAAAGAAGACTCCCACTAGCTAACTGACTTAGAGATTGAAGATAATTAATTTGACCTTTTTTGGAGGAAAGCACAACATTTATAAAGAAACATCCATTTTAAAGACAACTAAAATATTTTAAAACACTTAAACTATTAATATCTAGTTGCAACAACACGTATAAATCATGTAACATAAATTTTGATCTCAAATATAAATGGTCAAAGCTATGCATAGACTGAAAGTTGCCTTTGCCATTTATTTTTCAAGTAATAGATTAGTTCTGTATCTCAAAAAAGCGTGTGTAATTAACTTTCAAGGATACCAAGAATACAAAGAAGAAATTTAAGCACATGTAAAAAATTTCCCACGCTCTGTAATTTGTATTAAATTTATTTTTGACAATTTTTCTAATCTGTTCTTCCTGTAACTGAGACTAATTAACTTATCCTGCTAAATGACCAAGAAAGACATTTGATTCCAGATCTATCTGAGAAATGAGAGGCCTTCGTTTTTCATATTCCTAAAGCTGGACACAAAGAGTCCCTTTCTCCATCAGAATAATGATAACTATAATTTATTTAGTGCTTATGTATTCAGTGTAGTGAAAGCAGGCTGTTGGCTAAATTCAGGTCCTGATTTCTGTGCTTACTGTGGTGACTTGAGCAAGTTACTTAATTTTCTATGACTCTGCTGTCTCATTGGATTAAAATGGGAATATTAATAAGATCTACTCATAAAGTTTTGTTTATTACTTCCCATTTAATTTTTTGGCCCATGTTTTACCCAGAATACTGTCACAGCTTCAGGATGCCAGAGTTTTAACTGCATTGTATTCTCTGTGAGAGCTATGACTATACACTTTCTGATCAATCACCACAAAACGTCACCAACATGAACAGACTAAGAAGAAAGCACCATACTAGTTGAACTAATACGTCTCTTTTAAATCCTGCGATATGATCCATCCATTAAAAGTGACAGAATAAAACATGAGATGTGTGAACACAGAAGACTCACATGATGCACAGTTCTACTTAACATAGTGACGTATAAGACAAGCGTTTGTAGTCTCATGGCCGTTTGTTTTTCCACTTGTACATAGCTGATTAGGTAACTGCATCTTTTCCCTGCACCCAAAGGCTTTCTTACGCAAAGTATCTTTGGAGCTAATCAATTTCCTGTCTCTTCTCATTCATTCACTCATATGCCAAGCACTGTCCAAATGCAGTGAAAACAAAATAAATACAACATATTTTCTTTAAGAGCTCTGGTCTACAGAGAAAATGTCATGTAGACAGATAATATTACAGGGATTTAAGACAAAGTATCATATAAAATGATATAAGAACACAGACAAAAGAGTAAATAATTCTGCCTGGGGAAAAGGAAGAGTTCATGGAGGAAATAACCTTTAACTGAGCTTTGAAGGAATAATACTAGCATTTCAGAGGAAGGGAATCCCAAGGGCATGAAAACACAAAAAGAATACAGCATACTCAAACAATAGTGAGGATTTTTATCTGACTCCATCTGTTGATGCCTAGGGGATAATGGAAGCAAATGATGTATGAAAATGAAATGTGGTCCTCAGATAAAATGCTACATATTAAGGAATTTGACTTTTGTCTGTAGGTAACGGGAATCTTGTGGATTTTTGTTTTTGTATTATATTTTACAACTGAGACTTATGTTAAGAAATATAAGGAGATTATATAAATATCAAAGGATTTTAAAAATGCATTATAGACATCAGTATCTCAACATGTCTCATTGCAGTTTAACTCTCCCTTGCCTCTCTGCTCCTTCCTCTCTGTGACCAGTTTTTCAAAATAATATTTTTATTGTGAAAGAAAGTACAAATATAGAAAAGTACACAAAACAGATGCACAGCTTAATGAATTACTCAAAGGTGAACAATCTAATCACCATAGGGTCAAGAAGTAAAAGTGTCCCTGAACTTCCCCTCCACAATGCAAAACACCCCTAAATACTCCACACCGATTGCAATCCCATTCTTCCTTCTATAAGGAATCATTATTTGTTTACAGTAATTATTTCCTTGCATTTTCCAGTTTCACCAGTCAAATATGTACCCTATAATGCTAGTCTTGCTCCTTTATATATTTTTTGGTATGTCTTTTAAGCCTCCTTTAACCCAAAACTTATTTTTGCTACAAGTTATCTGTTGAAAAACCTGAATTTTTCTGCATAGTTTTCCAGTCTCAATTTTACAAACTGTATGCTTTTCTGGTGATGTGATTACCTGAAGTTGATTCTCTAGTAGATTTCTTCAGAAAGGGCTAATGATCCCCTGTGCCCTTTTTACTTGTAAGTCAATTTTGCTAGATACAAAATGCTTGATTTTCTTTCCTTGAGAGTATTAATAAGATAAACTTATTTTCTTTGAGCATAAAGTGTTGCTCTTAAAGTCTGATAATTATCTAATTGAAATACCTTGTAAATCATGTGTTCTTTTCTTCTTTCTAGACAGTCAAATATTTTATTTTTCTTTAAACCCAGTATACTACAACATCTTGGTGTTAGCCATTGTGGATCAGTATTCTTAAGTATATAATAAGTAACTTCAAATCCTTATTTTAGAAAAAATTTCCTGAATTATAGTTTTCAGCATTTCTTCTAGACCCTTCAGTTTTCTTCTTCTTTGATATCTTGCTCTTTTTTCTCAGTTCCTTTTTAAAAGTTACCCAAAGTCCTTTAAAAATTACTCAAAGTGGCTTAGCCAGTAAAGGACCTGCCTGTAATGCAGGAGACACACAGGAGACATCTATTCGGTACCTGGGTTGGCAAGATCCCCTGGAGAAGGAAATGGCAACCAACTCCAGTATTCTTGCCTGGGAAATCCCACGGACAGAAGAGTCTGGCAGGCTACAGTCTATGGGGTTGCAAAAGAGTCAGACATGACTTAGCAACTAAGCAACAACAAAAGTCATAAAAAACTTTCTAAAAGTTTTAAAACTTTGACTTTTACTCTTGAGTGCTCTTAATATACCTGCAATTGAGTTTTGTGTATAGTGAGTTTTCTTTTCCTGAAAACACAGGATAAAAGTTTGTTTTTTGGGGGGTTACCAAAAAAAGCTGTGCTTCTGAGAAATCGTGTATGTGTACCTCATGAAATTATGGATTAATGAAATTAATTGAATTAAATGGATTAATGAAATTATGGATTAATTTGATTTATATATGGTGTCTGACTCAGACCTGAGAAATGTAAAAGTGTAGCAGTGGCCATACCAGCTTAAGGCAGCAGAGCAGAGAGAAAGAGCCATGTTAGGAGCTCTTTTACACACAAGCAGGCCAAGGAAAGACAAGTGGTCTTACTAACCATATGAACACTGATCAGACAGAGAGATAAGCCAAAATATCTTTAGAAAGTGGAAGTGTTAGTCGCTTAGTCACGTCCAACTCTTTGTGACCCCATGGACTCCACGGGGTCCTCTCCAGGGGATCTTCCTAACCCAGAGATTGAACCCAGGTCTCCCACATTGCAGGTGGATTGTTTATCATCTGAGTCACCAGGGAATCTGGAGAAGGCAATGGCAACCCACTCCAGTACTCTTGCCTGGAAAATCCCATGGACAGGGGAGCCTGGTGGGCTGCAGTTCATGGGGTCGCAAAGAGTCGGACACGACTGAGCGACTTTACTTCACTCACTTCATACTTTATCACTGGAGAAGGAAATGGCAACCCACTCCAGCATTCTTGCCTGGAGAATCCCGTGGACAGAGTGGCCTGGTGGGCCATGGTCCATGGGGTTGCAGAGAGTTGGGCACGACTGAAGTGACTAAGCATGCACACGCACGCACCAGGGAAGCAAATGTCTTTTAAAAGAGACTAATTAACCCAAGAGATACAACTAAAGGAGAAAGCCACTTGAGAGGGCACTGGGGTTTCAACAGAAAGGATCTTGGTGAGGTGAAATCTGATGTCTACGACTAAGTACTCGTTGAAGTCCTCAGTGGTCACTCAGGAAAAAGGACAATATTTGAATACTGTAGTTGGAAATTCCAGGCAGAAGAATCTAAAGAGCCTTCTCTTTAGATATCAGAATCCCCAGACTGTCAGTTCCAGATTGTCACAACAGTGGCTATGTAAACCTGAGTCTTTTTCTCCAATCCTTTTTTTTTTTTTCCCCCCAGTGGGTTTTGTCATACATTGATATGAATCAGCCATGGATTTACATGTATTCCCAATCCCGATCCCCCCTCCCACCTCCCTCTCCACCCGATTCCTCTGGGTCCTCCCAGTGCACCAGGCCGGAGCACTTGTCTCATGCATCCCACCTGGGCTGGTGATCTGTTTCACCATAGATAGTATACATGCTGTTCTTTTGAAATATCCCACCCTCACATTCTCCCACAAAGTTCAAAAGTCTGTTCTGTATTTCTGTGTCTCTTTTTCTGTTTTGCATATAGGGTTATCGTTATCACCTTTCTAAATTCCATATATATGTGTTAGTATGCTGTAATGTTCTTTATCTTTCTGGCTTACTTCACTCTGTATAATGGGCTCCAGCTTCATCCATCTCATTAGGACTGATTCAAATGAATTCTTTTTAACGGCTGAGTAATATTCCATGGTGTATATGTACCACAGCTTCCTTATCCATTCATCTGCTGATGGGCATCTAGGTTGCTTCCATGTCCTGGCTATTATAAACAGTGCTGCGATGAACATTGGGGTGCACGTGTCTCTTTCAGATCTGGTTTTCTCAGTGTGTATGCCCAGAAGTGGGATTGCTAGGTCATATGGCAGTTCTATTTCCAGTTTTTTAAGAAATCTCCACACTGTTTTCCATAGCAGCTGTACTAGTTTGCATTCCCACCAACAGTGTAAGAGGGTTCCCTTTTCTCCACACCCTCTCCAGCATTTATGGCTTGTAGACTTTTGGATGGCAGCCATCCTGACTGGCGTGTAATGGTACCTCATTGTGGTTTTGATTTGCATTTCTCTGATAATGAGTGATGTTGAGCATCTTTTCATGTGTTTGTTAGCCATCTGTATGTCTTCTTTGGAGAAATGTCTGTTTAGTTCTTTGGCCCATGTTTTGATTGGGTCATTTATTTTTCTGGAATTGAGCTTCAGGAGTTGCTTGTATATTTCTGAGATTAATCCTTTGTCTGTTTCTTCATTTGCTATTATTTTCTCCCAATCTGAGGGCTGTCTTTTCACCTTACTTATAGTTTCCTTTGTAGTGCAAAAGCTTTTAAGTTTCATTAGGTCCCATTTGTTTATTTTTGCTTTTATTTCCAATATTCCGGGATGTGGGTCATAGAGGATCTTGCTGTGATTTATGTCGGAGAGTGTTTTGCCTATGTTCTCCTCTAGGAGTTTTATAGTTTCTGGTCTTACATTTAGATCTTTAATCCATTTTGAGTTTATTTTTGTGTATGGTGTTAGAAAGTGTTCTAGTTTCATTCTTTTACAAGTGGTTGACCAGTTTTCCCAGCACCACTTGTTAAAGAGGTTGTCTTTTTTCCATTGTATATCCTTGCCTCCTTTGTCAAAGATAAGGTGTCCATAGGTTCGTGGATTTATCTCTGGGCTTTCTATTCTGTTCCATTGATCTATATTTCTGTCTTTGTGCCAGTACCATACTGTCTTGATGACTGTGGCTTTGTAGTAGAGTCTGAAGTCAGGCAGGTTGATTCCTCCAGTTCCATTCTTCTTTCTCAAGATTACTTTGGCTATTCGAGGTTTTTTGTATTTCCATACAAATTGTGAAATTCTTTGGTCTAGTTCTGTGAAAAATACCATTGGTAGCTTGATAGGGATTGCATTGAATCTATAGACTGCTTTGGGTAGAATAGCCATTTTGACAATATTGATTCTTCCAATCCATGAACACGGTATGTTTCTCCATCTGTTTGTGTCCTCTTTGATTTCTTTCATCAGTGTTTTATAGTTTTCTATGTATAGGTCCTTTGTTTCTTTAGGTAGATATACTCCTAAGTATTTTATTCTTTTTGTTGCAATGGTGAATGGTATTGTTTCCTTAATTTCTCTGTTTTTTCATTGTTAGTATATAGGAATGCAAGGGATTTCTGTGTGTTAATTTTATATCCTGCAACTTTACTATATTCATTGATTAGCTCTAGTAATTTTCTGGTAGAGTCTTTAGGGTTTTCTATATAGAGGATCATGTCATCTGCAAACAGTGAGAGTTTTACTTCTTCTTTTCCTATCTGGATTCCTTTTACTTCTTTTTCTGCTCTGATTGCTGTGGCCAGAACTTCCAACACTATGTTGAATAGTAGTGGTGAGAGTGGGCACCCTTGTCTTGTTCCTGATTTCAGGGGAAATGCTTTCAATTTTTCACCATTGAGGGTGATGCTTGCTGTGGGTTTGTCATATATAGCTTTTATTATGTTGAGGTATGTTCCTTCTATTAAATGGACAAATTCTTAGAAAAGTATAACTTTCCAAAACTGAACCAGGAAGAAATAGAAGATCTTAACAGACCCATCACAAGCAAGGAAATCGAAACTGTCCTCAAAAATCTTCCAGCAAACAAAAGCCCAGGACCAGATGGCTTCACAGCTGAATTCTACCAAAAATTTAGAGAAGAGCTAACACCTATCTTACTCAAACTCTTCCAGAAAATTGCAGAAGAAGGTAAGCTTCCAAACTCATTCTATGAGGCCACCATCACCCTAATTCCAAAACCAGACAAAGATGCCACAAAAAAAGAAAACTACAGGCCAATATCACTGATGAACATAGATGCAAAAATCCTTAACAAAATTCTGGCAAACAGAATCCAACAACATATTAAAAAAATCATACACCATGACCAAGTGGGCTTTATCCCAGGAATGCAAGGATTCTTTAATATCCGCAAATCAATCAATGTAATACACCACATTAACAAATTGAAAGATAAAAACATATGATTATCTCAATAGATGCAGAGAAAGCCTTTGACAAAATTCTCCAATCCTTTTAACAGTGGTCCAGCCCTGGAGGATCAGACCCAAGAGCTTGCACACTGTGTGAGGAAGCAGTAGAATGAGAAAGAGACATAGGAGAACCCAAACGCTGCAAGTCTCTCAGCCTGAAACACTCTCAACACTGAGGATAAGCTTCAAATAAGCTAAGACTATGGAGTTGTGAGATTACTCATGGCCTGGAGATTCAGAATATTTAAGTGACACTTCTTGTGCCCAAAGGTGACCAAAGGATGTTTTTGTTTTTAATAATGATTGGAAAAGCCATGAGACCCACCATAGAAATCATTTAAAAGGTGAAGAAATAGTCCATTCTATAGAGTTGAAGGTAGACAGAAAGAAAAAAATAAGGCTTTCTTTTCACCTTACAAAGCTATTTCCATTCAGTAAAAGATTACATTTGGTAAAAAAAAAAAAAAAAAAAAAAAAAAAATCAGTTTTTGCTGACATAGATTGAAAAAGGTCAGGAATAACAAGGTTAAGTTAGCTTAAAACCATGACCCTTGTTTACAACTGGAAAGTTTGATGTCAATCAAAGCTTCAAATTCCTGAGTAAACTTGACCTGTTCCATGGAGAAGCCATCCTGATCTGACTATAAGGACTATTAGAGATGGTGTGTAGACAACTCTCGGCACATACTAAGCCCTTAACAAATGATGGCTCTTCTTTTCCTGCTCTTCTTTGCTATTACAGTCGAGACACACTACCTCATACTTGATCATAAGGTATTTCCCATTGGGTGAGTGTCTTTTTTTTCTCCAACTGATATAAAAATTATTAGAATACTGGTTAGAAGTTTGCATCTAGAATTTTTCAATAATAATTGATGACTGATCAATAAGTAGATATAAGAAGAGTTAGGACATCACAACAGAAATGTTTTGGGTTAGGCCAGGGAAACCAATAAGCAGCCCTAAAATTGCCGCGTTTTGTTAGTCAACTTTTCACTTTTTCTGTCTCAAATTTCTCATTATTAATTGAATGTCTCTTTATTTTATGCCTTGAAGTCTCCTACCATTAGACATCAGGACTTTAAAAATTATGTTATTTTGTGGTATCAGACTTTTGGAATAAGATTTATCTTCTTTGGAATGGTACCCAAGTTCGGTGAGAGCCGTATGAATTAACTGGATAACAATACTTCTGTCTGTGTAAAGTTGCCTCTAAGCAATGTACGAATATTCTGCACAAAGCATGGAAACAGTTGGTGAAGAAGTAGAAAGTTACAACAGAAAAGGAGGGCGTTTTCTCTTTGGATTTAAATGTAATATGTAGACTTTTGATTTCAATGTTTTTGAAAGGTCTCTTCTTTTCAATTACTTTAGTTATGTAACCTCTGTTTTAAAGATGCTTAAAACTGGAAGTTTCATTTTTTTTTATACCATATTTTGTGATTGTGTACAATGTTATATAAGAGAAAAAGAAAATGGGGATCTTCCTGACCCAGGGATCATACCTACATCTTAGTCTCCTGCCGTAGCAGGCAGATTCTTTACCACTGTGCCACCTGGGAAGCCCAACATTTTCTTTTCTAATATATTTCCTTTAGACAGAGAATTCACTGCTGAAACACTGCTAAAAATGGTTATAGAACATCTACATGCTCTTTGGATATATTTTCCTTTTTAATCTAGTCACTAAGTGCCTACTACAAGCACCATGAGGGTAGGATTTGGATCATTTTAACATTACTTTATAAAAACAATATTGTTTCATTATTCCATAAGCTATGGCCTTCTATTATGCCAACTATTCATTACATGTGAAACATTAACCCCAAAGCTAGTAGGGAAAACTAAAATGAACGGTTTTCTTGATGAAAAAAGACATCATCACTTTCTCATCTAGTAACTTCTTCAAATTCTGCACAGAATATAAGGAAAAGCAAAAATCAGTTTCCATTATTGCATATAAATCTGAATATGAGTAGCCAAAAGTTTTTTAACAAGTAAAGAATATAACTCGAAATTTTAGCTCCAAGTATTCCTTTAAATGTTGATATTGGTGACTTAAAAGCAGTGTATGATAGATGATTAAGTATTTAATCATAATAAAGATTAAATACTGACAACTTAAAATAAGTTTAGGAAGTAAAATTTATTTTTGAACTGTAACAATTCCACATTAATACATCTATGTAAAAATAATTTGCATTTTAAGTTTTATCAGAGAAAATTTTAGGCAATAAATTAAGGATATAATTTTTTGCAAAATTTAAAATTAAAGCTTCAAGAGGTAGATAAACTGAGAGAAAATGTCAATTACTTTGATTTTTAAAATAACTCAAATATATGGTAAAAGGATATGACAGAGGTGTTCTTCAAAGTGTGTGTGTTTGGGAGGTAGTTTTTAGAATATATCATGTTGTTTTGTACTAATGTCAACTTTATCTTGAATATATAAAACTTATTTTTTTTCTTACCACAAAAACTGAAGTAAATACATTCCATCCTCAATATGACTATTTGTGCTTTGGGGATAAAGGAAATTTTGAACCCTTATTTATGACTTATTATTTCTCTACAATAATCCCATTCAAGGAAATGAAGGGCACATTTGTTTTACTGATCCCATCTAAGCATATTATAAAAGGCTAGATGATGGCCAGAAAATCTATACTTAAATTATTGGAATGCAACAGGACTGAGAAATCCCTTATAGAACACACAGAGATCAGATCTGACACTCTAGCTCGACCTAATCAGGATCTGGAATAAGAGTATTTAGTGATTTTTAAGACATTAATAGAGCAGGGTTAAATGGGAAAGCTAGTCTAGATTTGGCATTTCATTTTCTGTGTGCGTGTAAGTGAACTAAACATATGACTGTTCCAAAGGAAATACAAATAAGTTTACCAATTATAGAATAGATACAATTGAAAAGAGGAAACCATAGTGATACAATTAAATAACAGCAAATTCAAACATGGAAAACAAAACAGTGCAGTATGATAGAAATGGTCAATAAGATGATGAAATTGTATTGCCATTACTTCTTTGCACATTTTTAAAGTAATTAAATTAGAAAACTTAATCTGTGTGACTAATTTGGATAATTTTATGATCATAACTATGAGAATTTTAAAAAATCTGTTCCAAGCTACATTTGTTTATTCTACTATTAGGAAAATGAAAACAAACCACTAAATAATAAAGCAAATCAGCCTCAGAAAACAGAATGTTCAATTTTGAAAGATGTTTTCCTATCATGTGAGAATCTCCTACTGGATATGAGGATGTTATGAAATTACTCAGTCCATTCTTACTGTACAACTATTATGCTCCCTGGCAGGACAGGAATTAGGTACACATTAGGGATGGGTATGAGCAGACATGATAAATATTGAAGACAAGGCTCTGTATTCAAGCAGTTTACAACGGTCTGACAAGGCTCTGTATTCAAGGAGCTTACAATTTCACTCATAGTTCAGTTGGTAAAGAATCTGCAGCAATGCAGGAGACCTGGGTTAAATTCCTGGGTCAGGAAGATGCCCTGGAGAAGGAAATGGCAACCCACCGCAGCATTCTTGCCTGGAGAATCCCGTGGACAGAGAAGCCTGGCAGGCTATAGTCCACGGGTTGCAAGAGTTCGACACGACTTAGTGACTAAATCACCACCACCACCACAACTGTCTGAACTAGAATGAATTAAAGAGCAGACTTAAAAGGGAAAAGCTGGAAAATAATTATTTTAGTGAACATTCAACTACAAAACAAACTAGTTTTCCTCTTTAAGTCCTCCACCAGCTTGCTGAACAGAACTTCCCTCCATTGTTTGATAACAGCCTATTCTCTAATCTCTGGATGAATCAAGCTAATTATTAGGACACTAGAGCAGAATTCAGGTTCTATTTTATGGCACTGCTTCAGTTCAGTTCAGTTCAGTCACTCAGCCGTGTCCGACTCTTTGCGACTCCATGAACGGCAGCACGCCAGGCCTCACTGTCCATCACCAACTCCTGGGGTCCACCCAAACCCATGTCATCCAACCACCTCATCCTCTGTCATCCCCTTCTCCTGCCCTCAATCTTTCCCAGCATCAGGGTTTTTTCAAATGAGTCAGCTCGTCGCATAAGGTGGCCAAAGTATTGGAGTTTCAACTCCAACATCAGTCCCTCGAATGAACACCCAGGACTGATCTCCTTTAGGATGGACTGGTTGGATCTCCTTGAAGTCCAAGGGACTCTCAAGAGTCTTCAACATCACAGTTCAAAAGCATCCATTCTTTGGTGCTCAGCTTCCTTTACAGTCCAACTCTCACATCCATACATGACCACTGGAAAAACCATATCCTCGACTAGACGAAACTTTGTTGGCAAAGTAATGTCTCTGCTTTTTAATATGCTATCTAGGTTGGTCATAACTTTCCTTCCAAGGAGTAAGTGTCTTTTAATTTCATGGCTGCAATCACCATCTGCAGTGATTTTGGAGCCCAGAAAAATAAAGTCAGCCACTGTTTCCACAGTCTCCCCGTCTATTTGCCATGAAGTGATGGGATCGGATGCCACGATCTTAGTTTTCTGAATGTTGAGCTTTAAGCCAACTTTTTCCACTCTCCTCTTTCACTTTCATCAAGAGGCTTTTTAGTTTTTCTTCACTTTCTGCCATAAGGGTGGTGTCATCTGCATATCTGAGGTGATTGATATTTCTCCCGGCAATCAGTACACTGGTCTATTGGTTTGTTAGTAACAAAAGTCCCTTGGAAGTCACTCATATTAGAGTGTCTTTAAACCAAATTTTACTCTAGGTTATTCTAGTAAGTTTCATTCTAGGTAACAAATACTATTTCAGGATTTGTTAAATAGCAGCAAGAGAATGAAACAACAAAGTCTTACATTTGAACACTAAGTAAAAGTAAAACTGTTTCAAATGAACAGTTCTGTCTTTCAATAAAATTGAAAGGCTATAACTACACAGCTGGGAGGAAAGTTATTCCACTGTTTTTGCATCCCAGTGTACTGGTGCAGTGCTCAGTATTTAATAGAGGTTCAATCAATGTTTGCTGAATAAAATAAACTACGTGATGAGCAAAAATCTGCAAATATTATGGATTCTTAAAACACGGCTGCCACATGGGGAAGTTGTGGCTTACCACTTCCCCTTGAAGTTAAAATTACCTTTCTCCAGAAAAAAATTTTATAGGTAATAACAGAACCTATCATGTATCAGACATTACAAGCAGTATCTTTCTTTAAGCCCATCTTGTTTTTTACCCTGGAAAGCAGACATCTTCTTGGTTTTCAAATTAGGGAAACTGAACCTTAGAAAACTTAACTTGCTCAATTTCACCCATGGAAGAAGTGGTAGGATCTGGGTTAAAAGTCTGGTCATTCTGGCCTTTCTATAGCACAAACTGGAGGACAATGTATATAATTATTACTTGAAATTACAGTAAGAAATCAAATCCATTCTATGTTAGGGAGCATATGTGTGTGTGTGTGTGTGTGTATTACTAATTATCTATAAAAAATAATAGGATGCACTTCTTCCTGCCTGACTGTAACATGTATTTGTATTGTGAAAGCACCAACGGAGAGAGACTGAATTTACAGCTATAGCATAGTAATGTTTGGTTTGGATAGAAGTAGAACCATCATAGTTCCTCACTGGAAGGAGGCCAGGGCACAAGACAGAGTCAGGCAAACCCTAAAGAGAGTTAAGGGTATTCCTTAGGAAGCCATCTGTGGCAAGAGGCTATTACTTCTAGGAGGCCCTAGAGACACCTCCAGAAGCAAGAAAGCAAGCCACTGGTGTGTCTTTTGGGTTGCTTCTGATGTGTGGAGACAAGAAGTGATGACAACGGTACAGAAAAAAAAGAGTACTACCTTTATTAGCATCATTGAGACTCTCAGAATAAAGACATTTATTTCTGCCAGTAATAGACTTAAAAAAAAATAGTCTCACCCCTATAAACTGTGAACTAGAAAAGCTGGGTAAAATATAAACAATACCTTTTTGATAGCACCTTGAAAGAACAAGATCCTAAGGAGAAGGTGCACAGAATTCTGCCTATGTTCAACTCTGTTTTTCCCCTTGACTCATTTGCTAATTTGAAAGTTGTTCCAGAGGCTGAGAAATCACTCAGAAAGAGTGATTTAGAAGCAGGCAGCTTAGAAGCAGAGAAGCCAAGAGCTTTCAGGAGTCCCATAGTTTTGAGAAAATACAAATTGGACTTCAGAGGCAACTAGGAAGGAAGAGCCTTTGAAAACACCTCAGGCTTTCAGTTGGGACAGAAAAAGGGCCACCCTAGGAGTAAGAATGAAGCTGAAATAGGCTAGACCTAACAGACTGAAAGCCATTTAGGCTAAGGTGTTTTGCTCTGAGCCTAGTTTCCTAACAGAAGCAAAAGTAAAATCTTCTCTGGAAATAAAAAAAAAAAAAACACATGACTCAGAGCCTAATATTTTTCACAAACAAAGACAGCATTCCAAATTAAGAATTTCTGGGCATACTAGGAAACAAAAATAAGAAAAGGGAACAGAAATAAGATCCATAGATGACCTAAATGCTGAAGCTATTAGGCCCAGGTCAGAATTTCACTAGAGAACAATAATCTACAAATAAGAATCACATACAAATTCTGAGGTTGAAAAATATGACTCAATAAACTAACAATGCAATTTAAAGTACATTTATAATACATTTAAAAATTTAAGTTTGTTTATAATAAAAGACATGAAATACTTAAGAATAAATTTAACAATATATGTGCAAGACTCCTATGCTGAAAATTACAAAGACAAAGATCAAAATAAATAAATAGAGGTAGAGATATGACACAATCATAGATAGCAAAATTCAGTATTTTTAAAATGTCAATTCTTCCCAAACTGATCAACAGATTCACCAGAATTCCAACCAAAATCCCAACAGACTTTTTAGAAATTGAAACACCAATTGTAAAATTTATATTAAAATGCAAAAAAAAAAAAAAAAAAAAAACCCACAAAAACTTGGAATGGCCAAAACAATAATGGGAAAAAAAAAAAAGTTGGGTAAGTTGGCACATGGATACTTCATGCTTATCAAGGGAAGTGAATAGACTCAGAAAATTAGTTGATTTTTGACCAAGATGCAAAGGTGATATCCAGTAGAGGAAAGGAGAATCTTTTCAACAAATGCTGTTGGAATAACTGGATTCTTATGTTTTAAAAATAAAGGTATCATCCCCTATTGTTATATTAATACCATATAGAAAAATAAGCTTCAGTGCATTCTAGGCCTAAATGTAATATACTGTGAATATTAAAAAGATAGTAAGAGGGCTTTATTTACAACTTTATGCTAGGGAACTTTAGTATTTGGACAATATGTATAAATTCCTAGAAAAATACAACCTACAACAACTTTTCTTCAAAATGTTATTAAGAAAATGAAAGACAGGTTACAAACTGGAATAAAAATATTCACAACACACATTTTGACCAAAAAAAAAAAAAGTATACAGAGGAAGGAGAACGGAGAGGTATTATTCAAAGGGTACAAAGTTTGCTAAACACAATCACTATGTCTTAGAACTCTATTGTACAGTATAGTCCCTACAGTTAACAATGCTATATGGAAATTTGCTAAGAGGGTAGAGCTTATGCTAAGTGTTTTTATCACTTAATAATAAAAATTGAAAGCAGGAGGAAATTTTTAGAGGTGATGGGTCTATTTATGACATACATTGTGGAGAGTTTTGTGGATGGATACTTAACTCCAAACTTACTAAGTTCTATACACATACATGTATACATATAGGTGTTTACATAAACACTACTGCTTTGTTTGCCAATCATATTTCAACAAAGCAAAAAGATGTGTATGTAGTATGCAAGTAACTCCTAAAACTTAATTACAAGGAAACAAACTCAAATTTTAAAATGGGCAAAGTCTTTAACATACTTCACAAAAATGACACTATATATCCATTCAAATGGCTAAAACTAAAAACAATCTCAACTGTTGCCATGTGATTGACAGATTCATCATTCTGTGAAACTAAAGGAAAGATAAAGAGGCAGATGCAAGTAGATGAATTGGTGGGAAGATGAGAGAATTCTTGGCGAGGCTCACAATTCTTTTTCCAATAAGGATGAGGCAAGTCACTAGTTGAGGAGAAAGTTAGTGATTCCAAAAGTGTATAGAAAGAATGAGATACTTCGTTTAAAGCGAGCAAAATAACTACAGAAAAGAGTAGGAGAGACCATTTGATGAGGTCACATTAGTCCACCCAATTATTAAGCTGCCTGGGTACAAGCACAGAAAAGATAAACGTGTGAATTCATTTATGATCTGGGTTTTGCCAGGAAAGCAGAAGTCAGGGACAAATAGTTGAGGGTATTCACAGGGAACTGGCTTTAATGCCATTATTTGTGAATATATACATATAGCCAGAATTAATTAATAAATAATTCTTTACTATGAAGCACTATGCTAGGGCAAGTTACTAGTATAATGATGGCAAAACTAAGCATCATCTCAATTTAAAGTTGGTTATATATGAGACACAGGGACGACTGGAATGTACCAAAAGTTAAAATAAGCAGCTAAATGCAATATTTCCAAAACTGAACCACAGAATGAACTTACTCCTTATTCTACACATTCCATTTGAGGTCTAAAATCTATTTTGCTGTCTTCCTAATCAGGCTTTCCATTTATTTGCTTTAGCTCTGACCTTTTCGTGGTCTTTATCTAATTTATCTAAAGGAAGGCTAATGTTTAAATATTAAGTGTTTCCATTACTTCCCACTCCATCTTGCCTCCTTCTCACACTACTGGTGATGAGTCTTCAATGATTCTGTGGTATTGCCCACTTTTTGGAATAAAAAATTTTGGGGCTTTTCACATAAATATAGTATCAAGGTACTCCTCAACCCACAACTGCTCTCTTTACAACATCTACAAACAAAACCATGAAAAGGTTTTACCCCAAAATCGTAAAATGCAGGCTATCTTTCTTGTATTCCCCAATCTGTTTCTCTCAGTATAACTGCTGCAAAGTCTCTATTGCTCTGGCTTGCACAAGTACTTAGTTTTTATGTAGGCTGCAGACTGGGAAGAATTCTGAAATACAAAGTTAAAAGTGTTTACCAAAGCTGAAGAAATTTCTTGGAAGAACTGAGTACCTTGCATCTGACACTTTCAGAAACAGTTTGGGTGGGTACAGTTTCACACAGATTTTATTTTTGCAACCTACTTGGTTGTTTCCATGTTGCATCACAAAACAAAGGCAGTGAACTCTCACGAGTTTACCACGGTCCGTCTATTAAGTGGTTTATATTAAGTGCAACTCTGACTCGTAATGCTGTTCCTTTCAAACACTTTGCACGGACAGCCTTACTTTAGCTAAAATTTGATAAAGACCAAGAACACACCATAAAACACGGAATATAAAGTGTTTCTGACAGGGAAAAATAAAGCGAATTAACTCCTTAAATTCTTAAGCACTGCTAAAAGACCAAAAGACATGCTTCTTTACATAAGCGCTTTTATGTTCCTCACGAATAGTGTATCTGCCTGCGTTCCTTTTTCCTAGAGACACCCCTACCGCATCAGGAATGGTGCTTAAAGACACAGTGGGTGGGTCAAGCCGGTTCAGGAAGACATTTAGAAGGAAAGGCTGGGCCCAACCCAGCATTGGGACCGCGCCCAGCAGGCATTTGGCTCACATAATACTCAAGAGGAAAATACAGCTCGAGTTTTTACCTCATATACCATTAATTTTCCACAAAGATTTCCAGAAACCTGACTCACAGCCAAAAACTCAAACCCTGTGGGCGGAAAGAAAAAAAAAAAACCTACTACGCCACCATTTCCGCCTTGCCGGGCCAGCAAACGTGCAAAGATGGAGAAAGACGTACGCGCTGCGCGTACGTCCTCACAATGCGCAAGCGCACGGCCCCCCCCCCCCCCCCCCCCCCCGCCCCGCCACCTCGCGCTCCCGGCGAGGCGCGCGCACCAGAAATCAGCCCCCAACTAGCGCCGCCCGGGGCTTCCGCCCCGAGGCCTGACGGTCGCCGTTCGGTTCCGGTTCTAACCCCGCCCTCACGCGGGAACCCTCCAGAAGTCTTAATATCCGGGACCAGAGGCTGGCGCCAGCGCGCACTTCCGGCGACAGACACAGAGGAAAGAACCTGGTGACGCTTCTTCCCTTCTACCATGCCTCCCAGGCTCCGGCTCTCGGTGCGGCAGCGCCATCTGGTGTTGAATCTCTCGCTGCTCGCAGAGGGGGCACGCGCCTTTCTCCCGGAACCTTCCAGAGAAAATGTGACCTAGCCTTTCGTCACTCGCCCTCGCAAAGGGAGAGACCCGAGGTTTCGCCCTGCCGAGTTCTCACGTAGGAGGTACTTTGTAGGACTTCGTAGCGGAAGCGACTTGTACGTGTTAGCTATAAATACCCAAGATGGAGAGGAAGCTGAGTTCTTTTTCTAGTTTTAAGTCCAGAAAAACAAAACAAAACTTTTTTTGTTTGTTTCCTCATGACTTGTTCCTGAATGCCTGTCAGGCATTTTTCTCAGTTATCAAATCATTAGTCCCAAGAGACAAGAGTCCACTATTTCTCTCTTGGGTGGGAAGATGGCACAGACCTCGTGGCTTAGACTGCTCTGTGCTATAAAAGCTTTTGCTTCCTTTAGGTTATTAAAGCTGTGTTGTAAAAACATGCAGCATGTGTCTGGAGCCCTTGAGGAAGTGGGGAATTTGGTGGGTAATTTGCTATAAAAACAGGCTAAAGAGATTTCAGAAAGGTAGTTTCAGGAACACCCATGGTGTATGTAGGTTTGTTTACGTGGCGTGTTTCTATGAGATTAACCAGAGAGAAAAGGTCATTTCTCCCAAGTCAGGAAAATCAACGTTAAGTTCTCCCTGGATAATGCTTGGAAACCTCGATTTTTCTGGAAGTCTGTAGGCCTGATGATATATATGTAGCTAGTATTGGGTGGTTCTTACTGCTTTATTGGAATGGTGTGGTAACCGAGTATGGGAGTACTAGTGAAAGCTGGTGAAGGAAGTTTCCTATAGACTTCAGCTCCCACTGACTAGACTGCTCCACTGGGCGTTTCTCCTACTCGTGGTCTCAAGCTCGAGGACCCATTAGATGTCCCTGGAAGGCTTATTAAACCAGATTGGCCTTAAACCCCAAAGTTTTTAACTGGGAACGTCAGGGAGTAGAATTCTATTGGGTTGTCGAAAATGTTCCTTCCTGTTTTCCATTAAGATGTTAAGGAACATCCTGAATGAATTTTTTTTGCCAATCTAATATGATTATAACTGTGATAAATTCTCTGGTGATAGTTAATACTTAGATCCTTGGTACTAGGATCACACCTGCAATAATTTGGAGTTCAGGGTTACTTTGTCAGCACATGCAGTCATGCTCTTAATGGTTGGATGCTGATGATACGGAAACCGGAGAAATCCATTGTTGAAAAGGAATGAACTAAGCACTAGATCCAGAAAATTCCACGTAAATGAATATTCACAGTTAAAGCGCTGCTGCACATAAATGTGTTCTGTAAATTATAATGTGATAGAGGGTGCTGTGATACCAGGTATATTAAATATTTCAATGATTTTTGGTGGAATTTCTGCCCTTCCCATTAGCTATTAAAAGTCAGTAAATAAGAAATGACTAGAATTAAGGACAAAGTTGCTATACCGTAATGTTCTCATTTTACTTTTTGGTAGACACCTGGGTTTTGCGAAGTCCTTTTGCATCTTTTCAGATTCTTTTGTTTTTCTAAATCCTCTACCAACCCTATTCCACCCATATTGTGCTGTTTATTCAATACAAATGTACACAGTGTTTTCATTTGTAAACATGGTCATCTCATTTGTGAAAATGGCTTACTTAATCTTGTTTGCAGGCTTTTTCTGTTTGGTTAATTCTGTCAAATCGTGACTATGCACTGCATTTACTTTCAGTGAAAAAAGTGTGCTGTGCACTGTGAGGTTTATCTTTGCACATAATTGAAGTACAAATATTTTTGGAGAGGTTTTTATGTTCATAGCTGAAATTATTTCTAAAACTTTAAAAAAGTTTAGAATGTTTGCTCTGATGTAACTGACCTTATTATGAAAAATAACTGATATATCCTTTATTTGAAAATTAATATTGATTAAATATCAATGATTAAAGATCTTTAATTTTGGTTAAAGATCAATAAGGACTTCCCTGGTGACTCCGATGGTAAAGGATCTGCCTGCAATGCTGAAGACACAGGTTGGATCCCTGAATTGGAAAGATCCCCTGTAGAAGGGAATGGCAACCCACTCAAGTGTTCTTGCCTGGAGAATCCTGTGAATAGAGGAGCCTGGCCAGCTACTGTCCATAGGGTCTCAAAGAGTGGGACAGGACTGAGTGACTAACACTTTCGCTTGAAAAGATCAGTGAAGACAACTGAAATGCTACTTTGGCAATAATTAAGTATAGTTTTTATGAGTAAAAAGCTATTTTAATAATGGCCTTGAAGTAAATAAAGGAATAAATTCATTGTGAGCACACTGCATAAAAAACTTATTGATACAGCATAGTTTCATGAAAAAGGACTAAGGCTATTGCTCTGGAGTAGACTGGTGAGGAGAAGGAAATGGCAACCCACTCCAGTGTTCTTGCCTGGAAAATTCCATGGACAGAGGAGGCTATTCTAATACTAAGAATTCAACAAGACTTAAATTGTTTTAATATATATTGTACTGTACAACTGTTAGTCTGTCTTCAGTTACACAAAAAATAAATGATGACCCTTAGGGTTTTAAAAACATAGTTTAAATGATAGCTAACTCAAATAAATTTTCCAAAGCAGAACCAACATTTTCATACAATGAAATAGCCAGTAAATCTCAAAATGTAGATCCCAGCATGACTTCAGCATCACTTGGGAATTTATTAGAAATAAAGATTCTAGAGCTGAACCTCGACCCTAATGAGTCAGAAACTGAGGGGGGAGCCCAAGTTTTTTTTTGTTGTTGTTGTTGTTTTTTTTTTTTTTTTTTTTAGAGCCCAAGTTTTAAAATGTAAAAATCAGTGTTTTTTTTCCCTAAGTTCTTCAAGCTAGCCTGATGGGTGTCAAAATCTGAGAACCACAGAATTAGATAAGATATTGAAAGTTTAAACAAAAATTCAAGCCTCTTGGAATTAAGAAATAACCATAGTGTCTAAAAGGGAACAAAGACTACAGAAACAGATTTCTCTGACTGTTATCAAATACTGTGAAACTCCTCTGTGCTAGACGCTTGAGGATTATTAGTGAACAAAGGGGTAGAAATACAGTTCTCACTGAGTTTTCATTTTAATGGAATTATATAATGCTGCTCTAAAAATATTCTAGCTAGATTTTTTTATTCTATGAGCCAGACTTTTATTAAATAATTTAGAAAATGAAAAAGGAGAAATCAAAAGGAAGACTACAGTAAAGATAAAAGCAATAATAGTAAAAGTGTTAGAAAATGGGGAGGAAAAGGTAAAGAAAGCACAAAATAGTAAATGTGGAACATCCCATAAAGATTAGAAGTGATGGAGGAGTTACAGAAAACATGTTAAATGTGTACATATAATTTATCACTATCAAATTTGAAAATCATGAAATGGATGATTTCTAGGAAAATAAAAAACTACTTAAAAATCTAACAGTATTCTACCAATAACATAAAAAAATTTTTTAAAGTTATCCAGGTAATTACTTCCCCCAGCAAAGGATCCAGTTCTAGGTACTACTGGCGAAATCTTTTATCCTTAAGAGAAATAAGTAGAACCACATATAGAACATAAAGAAAATATAGAAGGCTACCCATTTCATTTTTTTTACTTTTAAAAAATTTTTAATTGAAAGATAACTGCTTTACAGAATTTTTTTTTTCTGTCGAGCATCAACATAAATCAGCCGTAGCTGATTATACATGTGTCCCCTTCCTCTTGAGCCTCCCTCTCATCTCCCTCCCCATCCCACCTCCCCATTTCATTTTACTAAGCAAATAAAATCAGCCTACTAAATCCTTGGGAAAAAAGCATGAAAATTATATACCTGCTCTCACTTACGATTATGTATATACATAATGTATTAGCACATAGATTTAGTAGTTTATTAAAAGAATAATTTACCATGGCCTGAAAGGGTCTGTTGTTTGACAGTTTGTGTTACTTTTCACAAATACTCATTCTCTGTTCCCCACACTGCTGAAGGAGTTTATTTCTGTACCTCATTGATGCTGTGCTTAACCATGTGACTTGCTTTGGCCAGTGGAATCTGAATGGTTGTCACATTTGCCATTTTTAAGCACAAGCATTAAGAACAGGTGCATGATTCACTCAGTCTCTCTGTATTACCCCCTCTGCTATGATTACTGTTGCTCCTTCAGCCTGGACTCAGGGAGAAAACAATGGAGCATACCTACAGTCAACCTGCAGGCTGTAACAGAGCTTGCAGTCCACTGCCTTAATATAATGTGGTTTGGGTTGTTTTTTTTGTTGTTACTGAAGCAGAAACTAATAAAGATGTTTCAGTATCAAGAAATGTATTGATATCACATTGTATCAATAGGTAAAATAAGAAAATCCTGTATAATTGTATTCATTATGTTTACAAAAGTCATTTGGAAAAATTCCATACTTAATTCTTAAATATTTTTCCAAAAGCATAACTTAGAAGGCTAATTCCTTTGTATGTTAGGATGTCTATTTCAAACCAACACCCATTTTCACTTTGTTTAAAAGTAAAATACTGTCATTCCCTTAAAAGTGGGATACATAGGGAATTCTGCTCTCACCAATTTTACATTGAAATGTCCTGCAGATTCAAGAGAATGTAATAGGAATGTAGTGGGTGAGAGAAAGTATTATTAACAGAAGATATGCTAGTTTAACTTGGAAGTTGAAATGACTTACTGAAGATGGTTCATGATGCCTGTTGGGAGAACACACCCTTGCTGCTGTTTACTAACTGAGGGACTCTGGGCAAAACTAATCCTCTCCTTTCTTTACTATCTTCACTTAAAAACTTGAGAGAAAGATACTAGCTCTTAATATCAGAATTCAGATAAAGGGTTTTGTTGACTGTGATACTCTGTCTTTAGTTAATATTAGGTTCATTTTTATAGTCTGACTTATTTCTGAAGCCCCGTATTTGGAGATAACCATGTTTCTTCCTCAGAAATGTACATGACACAACTGTGGCTGTGGAACTTTCCCAGACACAGGCTTCTTAACTAGTGAAGGAAGAGCCATCAAAAGTAATAACAAATGAAGGTTAATACTGTCATATTTGCAGTGAAGACTGGCATTTTGCACAATATAATGGACTTTCAGTATATCAGATTTCTTAACAGGGAAATTCATAAAGAAATGGAAGTTGTAAAATCAAGATGATGCTTTCTTGTTCTTGTGGAATAATAATGGTTAGGTATTCGTAAAGGATGCTGTCAATGTTTATTCATCCCCTTCCTGCCTCCCTTATCTTTTTCTTTCTGTACTTTTAATTTCTCACTTATTTGTTCCCATTATGGAAATTTCTTACAAAAATAATTTTAAATATTCTGGGTTTATGGGTCTGTCAACTTCCACATGCTTACGTCATATTGCTTGGTAATGAGTTAGATATTTTAGAGTCCTACTTCTTACTTGAAGTAGACATTTGGTGATTGATCATGTGAAAAGAGAAACAGACTTATCAAAGCGACACCCAGCTAGATGAAATCATCCTACCTCTCATTCAGGTCTGTAAGGCACCACTGAGTACATAAGTTAACATGAGATAAGATATCTTGTGTAAATAAATCCTTAATGTTGCTCCTTTAGCCATAGATATCAGTGTATAAATTAGGATACTATGTTGCTCTTTTAGAACCTTAAATAATCTGAACTTGATACTTTAAAATTCAGACTTGACTTTAGGCATTTTACTGACTTGTGATTATTTCCAAGAAATGATTATTTCCAAGTAGCATAGTAATTCTCTGCAAATCCTGGGGGGCGGGGGGGGGGGGGGAGTCTCCTTTTGAAATTTCACATAATATTCTACAAAAATGTTTTGAGACCTGTAGCCATTAGTTTTATGATGAGCTTATTCAAGGAAGTGATTTCTTGCTTTTTTGAAGCTTATGAATTCAAATTCTTCATAAGATTTACTATTTTATTATTTGGTGTACTTTCTTCAGCATGGTCATTGGCTCATTTATCTTCGTAATCCTAGTACTGGCCCTGTTTGTACTATATACTGGGTTCTCTGGAAATATTTTTTTGAACTGCTATTATGTTCTTATTGGAAACTCAAAATGGGATGCTTTGGGAAGGTTCTTTATACTGTTATGTCTTATTTCCCCCAAAGAGCACCTACATTTCTCAGCTGAAAGAAGTCTCATTTAAGCACAAAGCATGACATTCAGATACACCTTAACTTTGGCAGGATTTGAGTATAATTGGAATACAGTAAAGCTAGAGAATAGAGGAGTTAAGGTACTTCAGAATACCATGTAATTGGTGTTATGGACTAACTGTGTTCTCCGTGAAATCATATACTGGAGCACTAACACCCAGTGTGAGTGTTAGGTGGTGAGGCCTTTGGGAGGTAATTAGGTTTAGATGAGGTCATGATGGTGGAGTCCCCATAATGGGATTAGTGCACATAAAAAAAGAGGAAGAGACACCAGAGCCTCTTCTCTCTGCCATACAGGGACACAGGAAGAAGAAAACCTTCTATGAACATAGAAGAGAGCCCTCACCAAGAACCAAACCTGCTGATGCCTTGATCTTGGACTTCCAGCCTCCAGAACTGTGAGAAATTCATGTCTGTTGTTTAAACCACCCAGTCTATGGTATTTTATTCTATAAGCCTGAGTTATATGTGGGTATTCTTTTCATGTTCTGGGAGCTTGATATAAACTATTAAAAAGACAATCACTGACATTGTAGGCAGTATCCTGAGATGGTATCTATTTATTTACATGTCTACTCAACTGCACCATAATGTAACATTTTTGAAAGTATTTTATATATAAATTTTTCTCTAACAGAACTTTACCTTGGTTTACAAACTTAAATTCAAATTTATCTTTAAAAATGTCAGAACAGTGTCTCTATAGACTGTTTCAAAGCATAACATCTTAGGGAAACAGAGGAAATTATTTTAAAGGGAAAAGGATTAGCGTTCAAAAGAAGAAAGGCCTGGGTTGGTTTGTTTTTTCCATGGAATCTAGTTGACTGAAAAAAATGGGAAATGCCACCTGAAAATGTGGGAGAATTGTACACAATAAATCTTGGGAATATTGGACCACAAGAAAGGGGTCCTTTCCTGCATCATAAAAATTTTTGCCAGGTGAAACTGAACAAATCATGGCATCAACAACCCTGAGAGAACCAACCCTTTTAGAGAGTATGTAAGTAAAGAATCATTTTGTGTACACACACTATCCACCATTTAAAAATTCTTAAAATCCCTAATTACTGGTCTTAAATATTAATATATATGTATTTCAGAATCAGGTAAGTTTTAGCTTTTTATTTTTACCCTTTGGTTAGAATGAAAAGATTTGGAAATACCAAATCAGAGTCCTTCAAGTAAAGCCCCACACGATTTAAAGCAGCTCCTGTTTGGTTTGAGTTCTTCCCGTCTCTCTTGCAGCCTGTTGATAACAGTCCCACAGGCTTGCACTCTCTGTGTGGATGGCATATTCTTCTCAGGGCCTTCAGTGCAGTCATCAGTAAGCTTTGGAAAAGTGTTATTTCTCTTCAAGGCCACTGTTGATGCCACTGCATTACAAAGTGCTTAAGAATCTTGTCTTTGTGTTACCTTCTTGCCTCCTTAACCTTTTTCAGTTTCTTCTTTGATTTTGCTATAGAAGTTCATAGGTTTGTAAAGTTATTAATCCAAATAACTTGGAAGGATTTACTTTGAGGGAGGGGTCTGGATTTCTGACAGATGTTAGCTTTGCACAAGGACTAAATCCTGAATGTTGTTAATTTAGATTAAAAAAGAAAAAATGATCTATAGGATTTAGAGTTCAAAGTGAAAAGTAAAAGTCGCTCAGTCCTGTCCGACTCTTTGTGACCCCATGGACTAGTCCATGGAATTCTCCAGGCCAGAATACTGGAGTGGGTAGCCTATCCCTTCTCCAGGGGATCTTCCCAACCCAGGGATCGAACCCAGGTCTCCCACATTGCAGACGGATTCTTTACCAGCTGAGCCACAAAAGCCTTTGCAAAAAACCTGAACATTTTTTTTTGACACACTGATAAAAAATTATTTACTGAATTATTTTGTTTGTTCTACAACTGTTTGCTCCCAGATTGAAGGTGTTTTCCTTTGAGAATGTGTATGTAGTCCTTGTGATTACTGCCAGAAATACTTTTGTCTCTATATCTATTATAGAATGTACCACAATTCTTACACCTTCTCTTAACTGCCTAGATAGAGACTAAGTACAAGAGATTATAGTACAGGTTAAGCCACTAGCACAGTTTCTGTCATTTCTGAAGACCTGTATAAGAAAAGATTTTCCCCTTTCAGTGTAATCATATCACTTCATTTTATGATAAATATTCTGTCCTTTGTTTTAAGGTGGCTCTCACTTTCATTTATGTGGAACCTGCAAAGGAGAGCTGTGGAAGCTCATATTATCATGGGCATGGTGAATAGAGCCAGAACTCCCATGCCTCATGAGAATTATTAGTCAAAGTAACGTAGGAGAAGTGAGAAATTTGCCAGGTCAGTGACACCTGGTTTCCCAACTGGGCGTCATTAATACAGTTAGGCGCTAGAAGGGGCACTGCCCTCAGGTACTACCTGTTACTAGGCAATCCTTACAGTATCCGAAATTCCATCCATCCACAGTCTGTTTCTCATCTCCTGTAGCTTATAGCAGGCCTGCAGTCACTTACCACATTATATAGGTTCTAGCGTGTACATTGAATAATTTTGTATTTTGTTTTCAGTTTTCAGCTTCTTCTCAGTTGTCTAATTTGATGGTTCAGTAATTTCTTATTCTTCTGCATCTGAAGTAAGCCATTGAGTGCCCTTCCAGTATTCCCACAGTGCATTTCTTGTGCTTTACTGCACTAATCAGCTTTTCCCCAAACTTTATTTAAGCGTCACTTGGTCACCGTTTAAAGATTTATTGCTGAAGCAGAATGCTTACACCCTGCCTGCTACCTACACCAACCACTAATATTTTTTGCTCCAAGAAATAAGTACAGAGACTTAACTTTTAAATAAAACTTCTAACAAATATTCTGGTAAGAATAATAAACACAAAATAAGATTGAAAATGGCTAAATTGTAACTGGAGAGCACAGTGAAAAATGAGGACATCTTTGTGAAAACCATGATTAGTGACCCAGGGAAAATCAGATGAGTGTAGATAATAAACAGTATAGCAAAATACTATACAAAAAAGATGTTCGTGACTCAGATCACCACGATGGTGTGATCACTTACCTAGAGCCAGACATCCTGGAATGCAAAGTCAAGTGGGCCTTAGGAAGTATCACTACTAACAAAGCTAGTGGAGGTGATGGAATTCCAGTTGAGCTATTTCGAATCCTAAAAGATGATGCTGTGAAAGTGCTGCCCTCAATAGGCCAGCAAATTTGGAAAACTCAGCAGTGGCCACAGGACTGGAAAAGATCAGTTTTCATTCTAGTACCAAAGAAAGGCAATGCCAAAGAATGCTCAAGCTACTGCACAGTTGCACTTGTTTCACATACTAGCAAAGTAATGCTCAAAATTCTCCAAGCCAGCTTTCAACAGTACATGAACCGTGAAATTCTAGATAAAAGGCAGAGGAACCAGAGATCAAATTGCTAACATACATTGGATCATCGAAAAAGCAAGAAAAACATCTATTTCTGCTTTATTAACTTTGCCAAAGGCTTTGACTGAATAGATCACAATAAACTCTGGAGAATTCCTCAAGAGATGGGAATACCAGACCACGTTACCTGTCTCCTGAGAAATCTGTATTCAAGTCAAGAAGCAACAGTTAGAACTGGACATGGAACAACAGACTGGTTCCAAATTGGGAAAGGAGTATGTCAAAGCTGTATATTGTCACCCTGATTATTTAACTTCTATGTGGAGTACATCACGAGAAACACTGGACTGGATGAAGCACAAGCTGGAATCAAGATTGCCAGGAGAAATATCAGCTACCTCAGATACGCAGATGACACCACCCTCATGAAGAAACTAAAGAGCCTCTTGATGAAAGTGAAAGAGGAGAGTGAAAAAGTTGGCTTAAAACCCAGCATTCAGAAAACTAAGATCATGGCATCTGGTCCCATCACTTCATGGCAAATAGATTGGGGAAACAATGGAAGCAATGAGAGGCTTTATTTTTGGGGGCTCCAAAATCACTGCAGATGGTGACCACAGCCATGAAATTAAAAGACGTTTGCCCCTTGGAAGAAAAGTTATGACCAACTTAGACAGCATATTAAAAAGCAGAGACATTACTTTGTGCCAACAAAGATTCATCTAGTCAAAGCTATGGTTTTCCAGTAGTCATGAATGGATGTGAGTGTTGGACTATAAAGAAAGCTGAGCTCTGAAGAACTGACGCTTTTGAACTGTGGGGTTGGAGAAGACTCTTGAGAGTCCCTTGGACTGCAAGGAGATCCAACCAGACAATCCTAAAGAAAATCAGTCCTGAATATTCTTTGGAAGGACTGATGCTAAAGCTGAAACTCCAGTACTTTGGCCACCTCATGTGAATACCCTGATGCTGGGAAAGATTGAAGGCAGGGGGAGAAGGGGAACAACAGAGGATGAGATGGTTGGATGGCATCACCAACTCAATGGACATGAGTTTGAGCAGACTCCGGGAGTTGGTGATGGACAGGGAAGACTGGTATGCTGCAGTCCATGGGGTTTCAAAGAGTTGGACACGACTGAGCAACTGAACTGAACTATGGCAAAATATAACCTAAGTGACAGTATGTAAAACTTCATGAGGTGGAATCAGCTACAGACTATAATCAACAGGAGAATTAAAGCTTGGTAATACTTAGGTTAAAGAATATGGAATTTCATAGAAATAGTGGTCAAAAGGGAAAATGACCAAGCTATAATTGATAAAACTTAATATGGACAAATCAAGGAATCAGATCTTCATTTAATTTATATAGAAAAGTGATAGCAATAGATCATTTCAGAAAAATTGAAATGAAAAAGGACAAAAGTGAAAATGGCTAATTGCATTGTGTAGAGAATTGATCTGTTGGCTAAATTAGCTTAATAAAATTTGCTCTGACATATTTTTTTCATCAAAATCAGCATACTTCTGACTGAAATACTTGTACTTACTAACACAGGGTCAGAACATCCCCAGTGTCAGGATAGCTGGGTCAAACGCTCTGTGCACATTTCCTGTTGGGAGTCCCTCTTCTCTTGAAATTACTGATGCTTCTCTTAGAAGTCTGTGTATAGGGCCATGCATCACTAACTGTTAATAAAATGTTAAAATGTGTTTATGAGTTTGCATTTCTTTAGGAAATGAGATTATTTTTAAAGATATTGTTATTTAGGAATTTTCTGATTTGCCCATCACTTGAATGAATATTTGAGGTATTTTAAAGCATAAGGTGTTAGGAAGAAAATGCTTGGGAAACTAAACCAACTTTGTTGAACAGACATTATATTATTAATATATTAATAGTATATTATAAGAGGCGTTATTCCTGAGTAGTTGTTCCCAGTCTCTTTGCAGTATGGAATCTTTTATCATGATGTGTGTTTTTATGGGGACTCCTGCCATCTTGCTTTCATACTTACAGTAAATGATTATAAAGACAAAGAGAGGAATCTTGGGCTTGCAGAGAGGGTAGTAAATAGGTATGAAAAACCTTGGTTGAACTTTAGAAATGCCAGTGTTGAGTGAGGGCCTGATTCGGTATCAGTGATAGGTAAACTACCATGTAGCTCACTGGGGCCAAATGACTTTTGTAAAGTTCTGTAAGGTGATTCGCACACTTCTGGGACAATTATTTGTAATAAAACTCTAGAAAAAAGAGCTTTGAAGCTTTTCTTGAATATTTCCTAGGGATAGCAAGCATTTAATAGAAGTAGTATATACCAGAGGTAAGCTATCAACTAATTTCACTTGTTATCCAGTCTAGTTTTGGTGTGGGGTCCCCTGTCTGAACAGGGCTGCTATCCAGCAGCAGGCACTAAGTGATTTTAAGAATTAGTTTCTTGGGTTGTTGAATATATCAGAAAGTCCCAGCATATGAATGGGGAGATTAGAGAGTGAATACACTAAATCTATCAGTTCAGTTCAGTCGCTCACTTGTATTCAACTCTTTGTGACCCCGTGGTCTGCAGCATGCCAGGATTCCATGTCCATCACCAACTCCTGAAGCTTGCTCAAGCTCATGTCCGTCGAGTTGGTGATGGCATCCAACCATCTCATCCTCTTTTGTCCCCTTCTGTTTAGTATATTTGTAAGGCCTGAACACAATTTGTAGAATTTATATGTAGCTATATATTTATCCAAGGGAGATTTGTTAACATATTTCAAAAATATTTATTAATGTATATATACATACACACAGTTATACATATGTGTATATGGTGTGTGTGTGTGTTTATCCACCTAGTGATGATGTATTGTTCCCTAATTACAGTATAGTTGCTTTCATATATGTCTGTATAAAATTCAGAATAAACTGAAGAAGAAATATATTTGAGCTTTACTTTTGGACAGAATTATTCTAATGACTTATTAAGCTAAGGAATTGAGATTTCCTATATATCTACCTTATCGTTGTTTTAACTACCAATAACCAGTACTGTGTTAATAGAAATCATCTTAATAGAAATCACAGTTATAACTGGGTAAGAGAAAGTGAATATGGGAACTTCCCTTTTGGTGAACTAGTCATTCTGGTTTAACTGAGTGTAAACAGCACCAGGCACTAATAATTGAGTAAGAGTTAGTTTCTTGAGTTGTTGAATATATCAGAAAGCTCCTGAAAGACTTAAGAACCTCGGCTTCTAAGAATAAAAGAAAACAACAAAAACTCATGCTTCATGAAAAAGCTCATGGGTGAACAGATCAGGAACATAAGCTATTAGTAATACTAACTTAACTATCTAAAGGATTTAGAAAAAGCAGCCCTGGGTGGACAACCCAAAAAGGCTGCTGAAGCATCCAATGTGTCAGGTAAAGAGACAGTATCTGAAGGTAACACAGCAGGTCTTCCCACCCAGCAGGTCCTAAAGTCAGTTACTTACGAATCTTGATCTTCTCTGTTTGACAGAAGCATGCTTGCCTTTTCATCTCAGATCCTAATCCTCATTGTTGTGCATGCAAATAAATCTGTTTTACATTATTTAGAAAAACATCTTATTTAGCATTAGGTCTAGAAATTTTACATATTGAAGGTGGGGAGAATATTAAGTTATATACATGATATATTAAATGGCTGACAAATATATTAAATAATCTTGTATATGATGTTATATCAATGTTATTCTTTGTCAAAAAGCAAGAAGAGCAAGGTAAGCTTTAGTGCTGCTTCCCATTCATATCTCACTGATAAAATGTAAAATGGTCAAATACTTTGAAGAACAGTTTGATAGTATTAAATATGACCACGTGTGCATGCGTGCTAAGTCACGTCAGCTGTGTTCGATTCTTTGCAACCCCATGGACTGTATCTCACCAGTTGCCTCTGTCCGTGGGATTCTCCAGGCAAGAATACTGGAACGGATTGCCATTTCCTCTTCCAGAGGATCTTTCAGACCCTGGGATCGAACCCACATCTCTTGCATCTCCTGCATTGGCAGGTGGATTCTTTACTACTAACATCACCTGGGAAGCCCTAAATATGACCATTCAGTTCAGTTCAGTGTCTCAGTTGTGTCCAACTCTTTGCAACCCCATGGACTGCAGCACGCCAGGCCTTCCTGTCCATCACCAACTCCCAGAGTTTACTCAAACTCATGTCCATTGAGTTGGTGATGCCATCCAACCATCTCATCCTCTGTCATCCCCTTCTCCTTCTGCCCTCAGTCTTTCCCAGCATCAGGGACTTTTCCAGCGAGTCAGTTCTTTACATGAGGTGGTCAAAGTGTTAGAGTTTCAGCTTCAGCATCAGTCCTTCCAATGACTGTAAATATATATAAATTTCATGACATGAGGAGCTCATGCAAATTAATAAGAAAAACACCATTTCCAGGAAGCCTTCCCTGAATCCCCTGTCTGGGCTGATTAGGTAAATTATTTATGATTAAAGAAGAGTCTATGTTTAAAAATAGGAGGACATTTTGAGGATTTAATACCTTTACATGATAATTAAGTCATGAAGTTAGAGGAAAGTGGCATTAAATGAGAAAGTGAATAGAAGGCAATTTCAGCGTATAGAGGTAACATCTCAATTAGAAGAGGAAGATTTTTAAAAAGTCTGTATCAGTCAGGAAATGATAATTACAGCAAATATTTCATCACAAATTTAAAATTTAATGGATTTACATTATTTGACTTTTGAACTATAATATACAGTATTCATTATACCAATTATTTTTGTGCTGTATTTATTTTGGTTATGATAAAATGGGAACAATAAATTATCAACTAAACTTTGAGGCAGAAATATTAATTTTCCTTTTGATTTAAGACATTATAATACAGATAAATAAATAGAGTTACTCTGCTTTATGTTAAAAATTTGCTATCCAAAGAAAAAAAACAAACATGTGGCTGGTTTTTTCTAAGCACAAGTTTAATGTAAAGAATATTCTGTTTTATTGGCTCTTTAAGCTAGGCTTCCCTCTAGCTGCATCAATAAAGAGATTTGTGAAGAGTATGGGACAGGAAGTGACAGTTTCTAAAATCCATCTATCCATTCTCAAGTGAATGTTATATTATTTGAGGATATGATTTTTCTATCAATTGGATGGTAATACCCTTGATCTTGGCACAAAATAAGTAAAATTTTGGATTGTATCAAGATACCAATAGATTTAAACTTATAACTAATGTTACTAATTTTATGTCCATATAAAAGCTTACTAATGACCTCTCTCTCACACTTTTCTGAACCAGAGTATTATAATATATTAAGAGGGAATGTAGAGGAGCCATACTTCAAACACTTATAAGAAGCATTCCTATGTAATTATGTAATAACTCATCACTAGATGAATTATTTTTTCTTCACTTTTGCCCTTATCTAATTTGTTTCCAAAATGTTTACTGAAATTCCTTCATAATGCATATCTTTCTTCCTTATTAAACCATAGGCTGTCGACTTAATTTAAGGGAATGCTGCTGACTTAGATTCCTATAGAAAAGTTTCATAGAGGGGCAGCTGTGGGAAAACATAATCCCAGATCTTCCTCCTCCTGCACTTTGAGAATCTGTTACCTCACACATACTGAGTCCTCCATTAAAAGCAAGGGTTATAAAGCCATGGTTGGAAAAAAAAAAAAAAAAAAAACATCATGCTGGGTTTTGTTCAGGATTTGTTTTGGAATTTTCTTTGAAGCTTTAATTGAAAGATCTTTAGAGAGACATGGCTCAAAGGAGGATATATAAATACTGTCTGCTACTGCTCCTGTGGTAGTAAATGATGTGCTCCCATTAGTTTCTGCTTCTTAACATCATTCATGATGCTCCTCCAGGCATCTAGAGACTTGGAGGCCTTGCACTGCACCTTGCTCTTGGTATCCCTAAGGGGGAATCCTTTGGTAGAGGTTCCGGTCCCCACAGATTGGCAGAATTTCCAGTCTCGTGTCTGATAGCTCCTTCTGTGCACTTTTTGAAGTTTCTGGGCATTTAACAGATACATAGGGGAAGACATCTGCTTCTCTCTGAAGAGCTGAGATTCCATTCTGATGAGTATTATGCATTAAGGAATGACAAGTAGAATTACCTTCATTTTTGGTTGGCTTGGCAATTAAAATTCATATTACATCCTGTCACAATTACCCAGGTGAGAAACTTTTCACAAAATGAACCAAATTCTTTCAACCCCTAAAATCTTTATCACAAATTCAACTTATTTTAGGGTTATTTTGCTTTTGAGAATGAACAAAATTTCTAATGTATTTGTAGTTAAAAATTAAGTGTGGTAGCTGTCTATAGTGCTTGTATCTTTCTGCATATTTTATATTATTTATTAGTTATACAACTCAGATACTGAGCTTGCTCCCCAGTCAGAGAGACCTGGGCTGTGTTCCTTGTTTATACTGTACCACATTCTTGCCCACTGTTGCCAGCAGTAATTTTGTGTTCAGGTTCGCTAACTCTCAAACAGAAACTTGAATAGATTCTAATGCAGGGAGTGGTACGTTATACCCTTTCCCTCTTTTCATGAGAGAAAGATGCTATGCAGGAGTCTAGAAATGAGACTGGTCTATAGCATGTGCCTTCCAGTCACAGAAATAATCCGCTCACCTCTTGCAGTGTGACTGTGTTGTGAGAAGGATAAAATTTAAGAAGACCTAGAAATATTCTTCTGGGAATTAAGAGCATGGGAGCTTATGAGAACAGGGAAGGTAAAAAACCCAGTGCATAGATGGTTGAAAAAGAAAATAACAAGAGGGCATATTAGACCATTGACTGGAGCGTCTTAAGTCAGCAGCCTGCTGGGATACCTCACAGCCTAGGAAATATTAATTAAATTTAACAGCATAAACAGAGATAAATTTTTGTATATTTGCTCAAATAAACAAGCAAAGTGAAATATCTCATTTTTGGTTCCCTTGCCTGCAGAGTAATATCCTAATCTTCAGTTTTCAGTTGTCCCTAGCTTATCTTTCTGGATGCTAGGTTTTCTTTCATATAATGCGACTTCTTTAAATGGCTCTGGGTTATAAACCGCTTCTCTAAATACCTTCTCTACTATTTTCTAAGTGTAAACTTTAATGTACTAAATGATCCAGGACATATATTCCATTTCTACCTTATTGTAACAAAGAATCATGGCTTTGTAGCTTCTGTTCTCTATTCCTTTAGGTCTCTATAGTGAAAAGTGATGGTTATGGGGGTTCCAGTTCTAATTACAAGAATAATCTAGGCTACTACAGCCCCAGTCAACCCTTGAGAAGCCTAAATAAGGCATTTATGTAAGAAACAGCTCATTAACCATAAATGTTAAAAGTATAAAGTACAATCTGTATCTATATATAAAAAAAAGTGTTAACATTTAAATTCACATAAAAATTAGAGTTCTCTGGGAAATGTGTGCTTAAGTGAAGTATCTGCTACTGTACCTGCCAACCTATTTACTTATAAATCTTAAGTGAATGTCTGGGAGGTCAGTACTTCATTGGATCCATGCTTTATATACACAGTAAGTCCTAAAGAGGAGTTTCCCAGGTGGCACTAGTGGTAAAGCATCTGCCTGCCAGTGCACAAGATGCAGGAGACATGGGTTCAATCCCTGGGTCAGAAAGATGCCCTGGAGAAGGAAATGACACCCCACTCCAGGATTCTTGCCTGGAAAATTCCATGGACAGAGGAGCCTGGCAGGCCACAGACCCACAGGGCCACAAAGAGTCAGACACGACTGAGTGATTGGGCACAGAGCACAAGTCCTAAGGGGAGCATACTGGTCAGTTTATTATATTGAATAAATAATATGTATTTTAAGAGTTTCAAAAAATACTTTGAGATATATTTTATTTTTCTTTATTTTTCATATTTTTTCTAAGGGAGTTTTTTTCTTTTGTCCCCTATAATAAAAATCTTGTAGACAAAGTATTCAGATTAGCAATTTTAGCCTCTCTTTCTAAGGTAACACCAAATTAAAGGGAAAATTTTGCCTCTTGATCCTTTGCCTATGTTTTTGCTTCATGGTCAGAATGCCCTGCAGTAGCACAACAGAAAGAAAAAAAAAGAAAAAAAACTTTGAAGGGATCTGAGCCTAGAAAGATTTTAGATAGCACTTATCAAACAGCTACAAAAATATGTAACACCTTGTAGAATTTTTATATGAAAAAGAAAACCAACAGGATGAAAGGATTCTAATGCTAACTTTTGAACTAACATGAAATAAATTCAGTTTCATGGAATTACAAACCATTTCCACAATTAAATAGATTGCACTTAGTTTTGGTTCACGTTTATTAATTTTCTCTCCCCATCTAGTCTGGAAAAGCTTTGAAGGGAGGAACCCTATTTTATAAAAGATAAAGATACCAAATAATGAAATTAATTTATATATGTGGCAAATGGAAATCTGTCACGTTATAATTATGCATCCTATAGTTTATCTTGAGGTAAGCAAACAAAACAACACATACATGAGTTAATTCTACTCAGTAATAGCAATTTTATTTCACCAAAACAAGAGGTTAAAGTCGGTTTTCCCCTGAGCCCTTTAGGAAAAAATAGAGTATTTATTCCACTATAAAAATTACAAAACATTTACTAAAGTCCCTGTAAGACTAGTGGCTGAAAAATCTGTGCTGTCTTCATGTATACAAAAAGCCTTGGTTTTCCTGCTCTTCATGTACACAAAAACCCTTGGTTTTCCTGAAAGTCCCTACACGTCTCTGATAACAATTATGGCAACAGATATTAAGGTTTTGTTGGGCATGCTTTGAAGTAAATAGGTATTCTGAGACATCTGGAGAAAAAGAAGATAATCTATGAATTGTGCATTATAGGAATATTAAATATAACTGAAGTAGATTGTTCTTTTATTAGTTCAACTTAGGAAACTGGATTCAGAAAATATCTATATTTAGGACACCCTCTGGCCTGGCTTTTTACCTTTCTCTTAGCACCAGTGTTCTGGAACCCTGCTTTTAGGCATCTGTTTCCCAAAGCATATTGTATATAACATTGGTGGGCAAGAACAATAGTTTTATTATATATCTAATCACAAACTGGAATCAAGATTTCTGGGAGAAATAGCAACAACCTCAGATATACAGATGAAACAATTCGAATGGCAGAAAGCGAAGAGGAACTAAAGAGCCTCTTGATGAGGGTACAGGAGGAGAGTGAAAAAGCTGGCTTAAAACTCAGCGTTCAAAAAACTAAGATCATGGCGTCCGGTCCCATCACTTAAAGGCAAATAGAAGGGGAAAAGTTGGAGGCAGTTACAGATTTCCTTTGCTTGGGCTCTAAAGTCATGTGGGATGGTGACTGCAGCCATGAAATTAGAAGATGACTGCTTCTTAGAGGAAAACTGACAAACCTAGACACTGTGTTAAAAAGCAAAGACATAAAAAAAAAAAAAAAAAAAGACATCACTTTGCCAACAAAGGTCCATATAGTCAAGGCTATGGTCTTTCCAGTAGTCACATACTGTTGCGAGAGCTGGGCAATAAAGAAGGCAGAGCGGCGAAGAACTGGTGCTTTTGAACTGTGGTGTTGAAGACTTGAGAGTGCCTGGGACAGCAAGGAGACGAAACCAGTCAATCTTACAGGAAATCAACCCTGAATGCTCATTGGAAGGACTGATGCTGAAGCTGAAACTTCGATGCTTTGGCCACGTTATGTGAATAGCGACTCATTGGAAAAAACCCTGATGCTGGGCAAGATTGAAGGCAAAAGGAAAAGAGGGATGAGATGGTTGGATGGCATTAATGATGCAATGGTCATGAACTTGAGCAAACTGCAGGAGATGGTGAGTGACAGGGAGGCCTGGTGTGCTGCAGCTCATGGGATCATGAAGAGTTGGACACTACCTGATGACTGCATAACAACAAAATATGCCTTAGAGTGACAAACTTCAGCACAGCTTGATGAATTTGGTTGAATCTTTTTCTTTAAAGGCATTTATAAAAAACATTTTAGGATTTTATTATCTTTTAATGCTTTAATAGCTGAATTGAAACCATTAGCTGTCTGATGGCACCTAGATGTACTGATCTTTAAATTAGTTCTTTCAAGTTCTCACTTCAGTTCAGTTGCTCAGTCGTGTCTGACTTTTTGCCACCCCATGGATTGAAACACACCAGACTTCCCTGTCCATCACCAACTCCCAGAGCTTGCTCAGACTCATGTCCATGGAGTTGGTGATACCATCCAACCATATCGTCCTCTGTCATCCCCTTCTCTTCCTCCCTTCAGACTTTCCCAGCATCAGGGTCTTTTCCTGTGAATCAGTTTTTTGCATCAGGTGGCCAAAGGATTGGAGCTTCAGCTTCATCATCAGTCCTGCCAATGAATATTTAGGACTGATTTCCTTTAGGATTGACTGGTTTGATCTCCTTGTTGTCCAAGGGACTCTCAAGAGTCTTCTCCAATACTGCAGTTTGAAAGCTTCCAAGTTCTTTTATTCAATAAAAGCAACACCTAGCATCTCTGAAGGATTTAACATTTTACAAAAGTCCTTTCAAATATATTTTATCATTAATTCTTATCACTGTCCTGACTAGTATGCATAATTATTTCCATTTCTTTAATTGCAGACACTGATTCTTGATTAACTGATTTGCATTAAGTATGACAAGTGTGTGCAGCACAGACCTTGGATTCAAACTAAACTGAATCAAGTCCACCTACAGGATATTTGGTCATGATGCTGGCAGTCATGATGGTGACAGCCTCTACTCTACAGAAAAATAAGCTCAGAGTAAGATGGGCAGAGATCTCTTCAAGAAAATTAGACATACCAAGGGAACATTTCATGCAAAGATGGGCTCAATAAAGGACAGAAATGGTATGGACCTAATAGAAGCAGAAGATAGTAAGAAGAGGTGGCAAGAATACACAGAAGAACTATACAAAAAAGATCTTCATGACCCAGATAATCAGGATGGTGTGATCACCAACCTAGAGCCAGACATCCTGGAATGCTAAGTCAAGTGGTCCTTAGGAAGCGTCACTATGAACAAAGCTAGTGGAGGTAATGGAATTCCAGTTGAGCTATTTCAAATCCTAAAAGATGATGTTGTGAAAGTGCACTCAGTATGCCAGCAAATTTGGAAAACTCAGGAGTGGCCACAGGACTAGAAAAGGTCAGTTTTCATTCCAATCCCAAAGAAAGGCAGTGCCAAAGAATGCGCAAACTATTCCACAATTGCACTTATCTCACACACTAGTAAAGTAATGCTCAAAATTCTCCAAGCCAGGTTTCAATAGTATGTGAACTGTGAACTTCCAGATGTTCAACTGGATTTAGAAAAGGCAGAAGAATCAGAGATCAAATTTCCAACATCCATTGGATCGTCGAAAAAGCCAGAGAGTTCCAGAAAAATATCAACTTCTGCTTTATTGACTATGCCAAAGCCTTTGACTGTCTGGATCACAGCAAACTGTGGAAAATTCTGAAAGAGATGGGAAAACCAGACCACCTGACCTGCCTCTTGAGAAATCTGTATGCAGGTCAAGAAGCAACAGTTAGAACTGGACATGGAACAGCAGACTGGTTCCAAATCGGGACCAGTATGTCAAGGAAAGGAAAAGAAGTATGGGAAAGGAGTATGTCAAGGCTGTGTATTGTCACCTGCTTATTTAACTTCAATGTGGAGTACATCATGAGAAACGCTGGGCTGGATGAAGCACAAGCTGGAATCAAGATTGCCAGGAGAAATATCAATAACCTCAGATACATAGATGACACCACCCTCATGGCAGAAAGCGAAGAAGAACTAAAGAGCCTCTTGATGAAAGTGAAAGAGGAGAGTGAAAAAGTTGGCTTAAAACTCAACATTCAGAAAACTAAGATCATGGCATCTGGTGCCATCTCTCCATGGCAAATAGATGGGGAAACAGTTAGAGACTTTATTTTTTGGGGCTCCAAAATCACTGCATGGTGGTTGCAGCCATGAAATTAAAAGACGCTTGCTCCTCAGAAGAAAGGTTATGACCAACCTAGACAGCATATTAAAAAGCAGAGACATTACTTTGCCAACAAAGATCCATCTAGTCAAAGCTATAGTTTTTCCAGTAGTTATGTATGGGTGTGAGAGTTGGACTATAAAGAAAGCTGAGACCCGAAGTACTGATGCTTTTGAACTGTGGTGCTGGAGAAGACTCTTTGAGAATCCCTTGGACTGCAAGGAGATCCAACCAGACAATCCTAAAGGAAATCAGTCCTGAATATTCATTGGAAGGACTGATGCTAAAGCTGAAACTCCAGTACTTTGGCCACCTGATGCATAGAACTGACTCATTGAGAAGACCCTGATGCTGGGAAAGATTGAAGGTAGGAGGAAAAGGGGACGACAGAGGATGAGATGGTTGGATGGCATCACCGACTCAATGGGCATGAGTTTGAGTAAACTCCGGGAGTTGGCGATTGACAGGGAGGCCTGGTGTGCTGCAGTCCATGGGCTCACAAAGAGTCGGACACAACTTAGCAACTGAACTGACGATGAGCTTTCAGTTTTTAAAAGGTTTTTCCCTCATAAATATTACATTATAAAATATCAGCTGTTTAATATTGTTGTACTTAAAAAATCAAGAGGCTCGTCAGATATGAGAAGGGAAGGCGTCTGTGTGTTTTCCTGTATCTAAATTTTACTGAATAAAACAAGAAGGGAATTATTAATAACAAATAATGCAATGAAGCAAAAGGATATAAATAATCACAATTATTGATAATAACACAAGCTCCAAAGTAGAGAACCCAGAAAAGACTCAGACAGATTTAATCAACTGATTTTTGACAAGGGAACACAAGCAATTCAATGGAGAAATGATAGTCTTCTCAACAAACGGTGCTGGAACAATTGGACATCTGCATGGAAAAAATATATAAATCTAGAAATAAACTTTACAGCTCTTGCAAATATTAACTCAAGAAGGATCATAGACATAAATTTAAAACACAGACCTATAAAACTCCTAGAGAGTAACATATAAGAAAATCTAGATGACCTTGAGTTTGATGATGACTTTTTAGACATAACACCAAAAGCATAATCCAGGAAAAAATAGGTAAAAATTCAAAACTTCTGCTCTGTGAATGACACTGTTAAGAGAATGAAAAGATAAGCTAAAAATAACCTGAAAAATATATATCTGATGAAAGACTGATATTTAAAATAGTCAGAGAACGTTAGCACTCAACAATAAGAAGAAAACAACCCAATTTTAAAATGTCCAAAGAACTTGGACACCAAAGAAGATATACCTTGACAAATTTTCATAAATACATGAAAAGATACTCAACATTATCTTCCAAGGGGATCACAAATTAAGCAAACAGTGACATGCAACTACATACCTGTTAGAATGGCTAAAATTCAAAATATTGACAGTACTAAATGGTGATGAAGATATGAAGAAAGAAGAATTCTTATCCATTAATGGTGAGAATGCAAAATGGTAAAGCTTTGGAAGACAGTTTGACAATTTCTTAAGAAATGAAAATACTCTTACCATATAATCTTGCAGTGTGCTCCTCCGTATTTACCCTGATGGAAAACTTAGGTCCACACAGAAATCTGCACGCAAATGTTTATTTCAGCTTTGTTCATAATTGCCAGAACTTGGAAGCAACCAAGATATACTTCAGTAGGTGAATGAAATAAGCTGTGGTGCATCCAGACAGTGGAATATTATACAGCATTTAAAAGAAATGAGCTGCCAAGTCATAAAAGGACATGTAGGAAACATATATGTAGTGCTAAAGGGAAAGAAGGCAATTTGAGAAGGCTACATACTGTATGGTTCCAGCTATATGACATCCTCGAGAAAACAAAACAATGGAGACAATGAAAAGATAAGTGGTTGCCAGGAATTCTGGGGGAAAGATAGAGCCATGAACTGGTGGAGCACAGGGGATTTTCAGAGCAGTGAAACTATTCTGTATGATACTATAATGTGGATATATACCATGAAATTTTTGTTAAAATCCATGGAATGTACAACAGAAAGCGTGAACCCTAATGTAAACTGTAGATTTCAGTTGATGTATTAATAGTGACTGATCAATTGTAACAAATGCACCACATTAATGAAAGATGATGATGATAGGGGAAATAATGTTGAAATGGGGAAAGAGGGAGACATGGGGTGTTTGGGAACTCTGTCCTTTCCACCCAGTTTTTCTGTAAACCTAAAATTGGACTAAAAATAAAGCCTATTAATTTAAAAATGCTTTTTAAAAACCACAAGTAAACAAAAAAAAAAAGAAGAGCTCCACATTTATTTTAAAAAAATCTGAAGGAGGTAGATGAGTTGTAATAATTGAAGGAAATCAGTTTGATTCAAGGCCAGTATGGCCCCAACTTTTACCTCCAGAAGCAAGATAGACTGTTGTATCATGACCTTAGAAAATACACACACACACACACATACACACACACACACACACACAAAAATGTCCAACTCCCAGGGGAATACAAAAATTATCAAAATTATCATAGTTGAATGAATACTTCTTAAGAAGCCCAACTCTTAAGAAGCTCAACTTTAATATTCATTCAAAAATTACAATTGCAGTGTCCTTAAGGACATATTAACGTTCTCCTGTTTAATTTTGAACTTGCTAACCCAGTTTAAATAAGATAGAATTTGATTTATTAAAATACATCATAAACAGAAGTGAGAAAATTTTCTAGACAATCTTTAAATTAGCCTTTTCGTCATGCCCATTTTTCCTGTAATTTAGCTTTTGAGAACAGAAGGCTATTTGTCAGACTATTTCAGTATTTATCACTCCTTCATTAGACTTTCCATCCCAAAATATAATGGTTATAGAAAAAATTTTCTGAGGATAGTCACCCAAACCTTTCCCCACCATAATCCTGTCAGATTTGAAAAAAATTTGAAAAACTTTCTAATCAGTGTATTTTTTAGGGTATCGTTGGATTCTCAGTGGACCCAAAATTAACTCTATAGTTGTTTTGGTAGTTAGTTATTGTAATAGGGTAACCCTGTAACAGATTACAAAAAACTAAAAGTTTACCAACAATATCCTTTTGAAATTGTTAGGTCTCAGTGAGAATTTTATTTCTGTTGCATTATCAAGGTATATCAGTTGATGTACTTTTCATCCCATTTTACATATACAGTACATAATTTCAAACCATGAATATTTATAATACCAAGTAACTGACTTATGGAAGGAGGAATTAATTATTAATTATTATTAACTCAGAAGGAATTATTTTTAAAGCTACAGCACTTCATGGTAAAGATAATAACATTGAAAATGAATGATTTGACAAATAACTGCATTTGATTACAACAGTGCTAGCCATATATATAAATAGGTATTTGAAGAATGGAAGACTGAATGAATGAACAAATATGTACTCCTAAGTAGGAGTGGCCGAGAGGAGCTACCCCATGTCCAAGGTCAGGGGTGGAAGCAGAGAGGAACTACCCCACGTCCAAGGTAAGAAGCATCGGCTGCACTTTGCTGGAGCAGCCATGAAGAGATACCCCACGTCCAAGGTAAGAGAAACCCAAATAAGACAGTAGGCACTGAGAGAGGGCATCGGAGGGCAGACAGACTGAAACCACAATCACAGAAAACTAGCCAATCTGATCACACAGACCACAGCTTATCTAACTCAATGAAGCCATGCCGTCTGGGGCCACCCAAGATGGACGGGTCATGGTGTAGAGGTCTGACAGAATATGGTCCACTGGAGAAGGGAATGGCAAACCACTTCAGTATTCTTGCCTTGAGAACCCCATGAACAGTATGAAAAGGCAAAAAGATAGGACACTGAAAGATGGACTCCCCAGGTCAGTAGGTGCCCAATATGCTACTGGAGATCAGTGGAGAAATAACTCCAGAAAGAATGAAGGGATGGACCCAAAGCAAAATCACCACCCAGCTGTGGATGTGACTGGTGATAGAAGCAAGGTCCGATGCTGTAAAGATCAATATTGCCTAGGAACCTGGAATGTTAGGTCCATGAATCAAGGCAAATTGGAAGTGGTCAAACAGGAGGTGGCAAGAGTGAACGTCAACATGCTAAGAATCAAAAACGAACTAAGATGGTTTAGAATGGGTGAATTTAACTCACATGACCATTATATCTACTACTGTGGGCAGGAATCCCTTCAAAGAAATGGAGTAGCCATCATAGTCAACAAAAAGAGTCCAAAATGCAGTACTTGGATGCGATCTTAAAGAATGATCTCTCTTCATTTCCAATGCAAACCATTGAGTATCATGGTAATCCAAGTCAATGCCCTGACCAGTAACACTGAAGAAGCTGAACAGTTCTATGAAGACATACAAGACCTTCTAGAACTAACACCCAAAAAAGATGTCCTTTTCATTATAGGGGACTGGAATGCAAAAGTAGGAAGTCAAGAAACACCTGGAGTAACAGGCAAATTTGGCCTTGGAGTACAGAATGAAGCAGGGTAAAAGCTAATAGAGTTTTGCCAAGAGAAGGCACTGGTCATAGCAAACTCTCTCTTCCAACAACACAAGAGAAGATTCTACACGTGGACAAAACCAGATGGTCAACACTGAAATCAGATTGATTATATTCTTTACAGCCAAAGATGAAGAAGCTCTATACAGTCAGCAAAAACAAGCTGACTGTGGCTCAGATCATGAACTCCTTATTACCAAATTCAGACTTAAATTTAAGAAAGTGGGGAAAACCACTAGACCATTCAGATATTACCTAAATAAACCCCTTATGATTATACAGTGGAAGTGACAAATAGATTTAAGGGACTAGATCTGATGGACAGAGTGCCCGATGAACTATGGACAGAGGTTTGTGACATTGTACAGGAGACAGGGTTCAAGACCATCCCCAAGAAAAAGAAATGCAAAAAGCAAAATGGCTGCCTGAGGAGGCCTTACAAATAGCTGTGTAAAGAAGAGAAGCTAAAAGCAAAGGAGAAAAGGAAAGATATACCCATTTGAATGCAGAGTTCCAAAGACTAGCAAGGAAAGATAAGAAAGCCTTCCTCAGCGATCAGTGCAAAGAAATAGAGGAAAACAATGGAATGGGAAAGACTAGAGATCTCTTCAAGAAAATTAGACATACCAAGGGAACATTTCATGCAAAGATGGGCTCAATAAAGGACAGAAATGGTATGGACCTAATAGAAGCAGAAGATAGTAAGAAGAGGTGGCAAGAATACACAGAAGAACTATACAAAAAAGATCTTCACAACCGAGATAATCACGATGGTGTGATCATCAGCCTAGAGCCAGACATCCAGGAATGTGAAGTCAAGTGGGCCTTAGAAGCATCACTACAAACAAAGCTAGTGGAGGTGATGGAATTCCAGTTGAGCTATTTCAAATCCAAAAAGATGCTGTGGAAGTGCTGCACTCAATATGCCAGCAAATGTGGAAAAACTCAGCAGTGGCCACAGGACTGGAAAACGTGAGTTTTCATTCCAGTCCCAAAGGTAATGCCAAAGAATGCTCAAACTACCGCACAATTGCACTCATCTCACACGCTAGTAAAGTAATGCTCAAAATTGTCCAAGTCAAACTTCAGCAATATGTGAACCATGAACTTCCAGATGTTCAAGCTGGTTTTAGAAAAAGCAGAGGAACCAGAGATCAAATTTCCAAGATCCGCTGGATCATCAAAAAAGCAAGAGAGTTCTGGAAAAACAACTACTTCTGCTTTATTGACTATGCCAAAGCCTTTGTGTGGATCACAATAAACTGTGTAAAATTCTGAAAGAGATGGGAATACCAGACAACCTGACCTGCCTCTTGAGAAACGTGTATGCACATCAGGAAGCAACAGTTAGAACTGGACATGGAACAACAGACTGGTTCCAAATAGGAAAAGGAGTACATCAAGGCTGTATATTGTCACCCTGCTTATTTAACTTATATGCAGAATACATCATGAGAAACGCTGGGCTGGAGGAAGCACAAGCTGGAATCAATATTGCTGGGAGAAATATCAATAACCTCAGATATGTAGATGACACCACCCTTATGGCAGAAAGTGAAGAAGAACTAAAGAGCCTCTTGATGAAACTGAAAGAGAAGAGTGAAAACGTTGGCTTAAAGTTCAACATTCAGAAAACTGAGATCAGGCATCTAGTCCCATCACTTCATGGCAAATAGATGAGGAAACAGTGGCTGACTTTATTTTTTTGGGCTCCAAAATCACTGCAGATGGTGATTGCAGCCATGAAATTAAAAGATGCTTACTCCTTGGAAGAAAAGTTATGACCAACCTAGACAGCATGTTAAAAAGCAGAGACATTACTTTGTCAACAAAGGTCCATCTAGTCAAGGCTATGGTTTTTCCAGTGTTCATGTATGGATGTGAGAGTTGGACTATCAAGGAGGCTGAGCACCAAAGAATTGATGCTTTTGAACTGTGATGTTGAAGAAGACTCTTGAGAGTCCCTTGGACTGCAAGGAGATCCAACCAGTCCATCCTAAAGGAAATCAGTCCTGGGTGTTCATTGGAAAGACTGATGTTGAAGCTGAAACTCCCAATATTTTGGCCACCTCATGTGAGGAGCTGACTCATTTGAGAGACCCTGATGTTGGGAAAGATTGAAGGCAGGAGGAGAAGGGGATGACAGAGGATGAGATGGTTGGATGGCATCACCAACTCAATGGACATGAGTTTGGGTAAACTCCAGGAGTTAGTGATGGATAGGGAGGCCTGGTGTGCTGCGGTTCATGGGGTTGCAAAGAGTCGGACACAACTGAGCGACTCAGCTGAACTGAAACTTAAGAAAACAAGGGAAGATTACTGACATTTATTGAGTATCTACTAGGCAGAGGCATTCTTTATACATTATCATGAAACCACATCCAGTTATTCTCATACAAGCAATTAAAGATGAGAAAACTGAGACTGAGAAAGATTAAGCAGATTGTTCAAGGTTACACAGCTATTCAATAGCAAGGTGGAAAGCAAACTTGGAAGTGTTTTTGACCCTTATTCTCATATTTTATATGTCCTATATTGCCTTAGAGAGTTGAATAAGGAGATGTGAACATTTATGAATGAATGAATTAGGAATTTATGAATAAATGAACATTTATGAATTCTCAAATACAGGTTAAAAAAAGCCTTTTCTTCTCCAAGTTTTGACCTCTGCTCTTTCCCCAGTAACAGAAGGTTGAATTAAGAATATGCTAACTGTCCTTAGAAAACCTCAGAGAGCCCTGACTTCTCCCTGGTTCCATACAGCATATGGATGCCAATGTCCAGAGTGCCCTGAGATGGGCCCCCAACCTAACTTCTTTCTCAAGGAAGTTTCTAACTCAGCTATGAGAAACAATTTCATTTTCAAAGAGAAACTTGTTAACCTACATCTGTTTCTAACTGATGTAAAACAAGAACTGTGATCACATTTCTCATATCTCTTAGGTAGTTTCAGCCTCCACCAATTCAAACTTTTCCTGGAAAGGTCAGTACAGTGGGGATCAGCAGACTTTTTTCAGCATCACCTCCTCTAATCCGCTCCTTTTTGCCCTGAAGGTTTTCTGTGAACTCTTCTGTTTTCAGATGCTGTTCAAATTTCGTTAATTTTATAGACCTACTGACACCAGAAAGATTGCTTCAGTTGCTTTGTGTTTTCTTTTGCTACTTGAAGTCAATAGAATTTACTTTACAAAAACTGTCACTGTTAGTCAACTTTAATAATTCATAAACCTAGTGATAGTCGCAGATCTATTATAATCCAAATGGGCACATGGAAACAAACATTATCATTGGTGTGAACCTTTGAACCCTGACTAACTCATACACATTAAGAGTTGACATTATGTGAAGGAATTATCAATGGAATGATTGTCTTACTGAAGATACTCTAGCTGACATTCCCATTTAGGACCAAAATGTGCCTTATTTCTCACTTTTCTTTCAGCACTGGGTGCTTAAGTGGCTTCTTAGTCTTGCACAGCTTTATCTCAGACGTTTGATGGCTCTAATAGTTGAGTCTCTACTTTCCTTACATTTTGATAGACAGGCTTTTCTCTGTTTTTATACTTCAGCGTCAGTCAGCCCCTAACCATGCTAAATAATTACCTTGTATGCTCCTGTTCTCTTTGCTGATATTTAGGAAAAGGCACCATTAACCCTTGACGTCCAAGAAAATACACCAATGCATCTATTTCCCTGTTCCAGCCCCACTACAGTGAATTTCAGCAACTTATATCTTCAAACCATATGCCACTGCACCCAAATGTGGATTAATAAAATGTGGCACATACATAGGATGGAAGATTATTTCACCTTAAAATGAATGAAAGTCTGGTATACACTACACAGTGGATGAACCCTGAAGACATTATACTAAATGAAATAAGCCTGACTCAAAAGGACTAATACTGTAGGATTCCAATTATATGAGGTATATTTGGGTGACTGGATTCATAGAGACAGAAGATAGAATGGTGATTGTCAGAGTTTGGAGGAACAGAGTGAAGGAGTGTTTAATGAGTATGGTTTCAGTTTGGGAAGATAAAAAATTTTTAGAAATGAGTGGTGGTGATGGTTGCACAATAATGCAAATGTATTTAATGCTAGAAACTGTACACCTAAAAATGGTTAACATGGTAAGTTTTATGTTGTATGTTTCTACCACAATAAAAAGTAAAAATTTGAAAAAACCAAATACCAAATAAAAGTAGAACTGGAAATGACAAAAGAAATTTAAGAACGTATATTTAAGAAAAGCACTTTTGTTACTCAATAAATAGCTATCTTTTTAAAATAAGAAAGGGAAGAGATTCACATATTAAACCTTATTTTATTTTTTTTCCACTTTTTTTTCCCTTTATTTTTATTAGTTGGAGGCTAATTACTTCACAACATTGCAGTGGGTTTTGTCATACATTGACATGAATCAGCCATGGAGTTACATGTATTCCCCATCCCCATCCCCCTTCCCACCTCCCTCTCCACCCGATTCCTCTGGGTCTTCCCAGTGCACCAGGCCCGAGCACTTGTCTCATGCATCCCACCTGGGCTGGTGATCTGTTTCACTACAGATAATATACAAGAGATTCACATATTAAACCTTGTTTTAATAGGTCAGAAGTGAGGCCACAAGAGGTTAAAATTCTGAGTTAAGAAAACAGTATGGCAGAGCTATGACTAGAACTCCCTGATCCTGTGACTCCCAAACCAGAACCTTTCTATTCCCACAGAATTAATTCCCTTGCTTTTTGTAATACTTGGTATTTTTGATACATAGTCCTTAGAAGAAAGGAGGGATGGCTAAAACTTCTAGCAAAAATATTAGTAGGTTTCCTCAGTATTGGATTACTTACAGCTGAATAATATTCCCAGACATGCTGACCTCTTTTGATAGTCAGAATAAGGCATCTTGACTAACATGCCATTCAGTGGAAGAGCCAGATGTTAGATGAGCACACAGACCAGTTATCCAGTCCTTTTAGTCTTGTTAATTAGTTGGTAAATCAGACATCCAAAGTTGTGCAACATGGTTTGGTGAGGGATGGCCACAGTATATTTATGAATGTCATGTATGAATTCTAGCATCTGCAGTGACCTCTGAGGGAATTTCCCGTCTCCCACCCTACCTTGGGTGAACTTGCTCTGACATTATTTCTCACTTGAGACTTCTCTCAATCACCCAGAATCTGTGCTTGTGACAGCAGTGATGCTCTCCACTTCTCCCTATTTGATTAATTTTCATATGGTATCAAACACGTTCCTTGTAGTTAAAATCTTGCAGCACTAGAGTCTTCATCTGACTCTTGATCATCAGTAATGGAGTTATATAAAACTGCCATGTCCAGGAGCCAAGCCATCATGTGAATTGCTTTATCATCCTGTCTCGAATCCTAATGTCAGCCCTGCAAAATGGGCTAAATTATTCTCATTTTGAAGATTATAAAACACTCAGATTAAAATGGTTTTATCTGATTCCTTTTAAACAACTACCTACATATCCATGAATAATTCTGCTTCGCACTCATTATATTCATTGCTGGTTCTTAAACATTTCTTTAGTGCTCTTAACTCCCAGTTATAATTCAGATCTTTCTCTACACTACACCTGCCTAGACTAATGCTTGTCAAATTTTAATGTGAACCTTTAGTATTACCTGCGTATCTGGCTAAAATGAAGATTTTTATTCAGTAGGTCTAGGGTGGAACCTGAAATCTTGCCTGTCTAATGTTTTTTCAGATGCTGCCAGTGAGACTGATCCTCATATCATAGTCTGAGAAGCAAGATTCTAAAGCTGTGCTTCCCAGTATGGAAGCCTTTAACTACATATGGTTGTCAAGCATTTGCAGTGTGCTAGTCTGAAGTGATCACTTTCATGTGTGTGCGCTCAGTCATGTCTGACTGTTTGTGACCCTATGTACTGTAGACACCCCCAGGCTCCTCATCCATGGAATTTTCTAGGCAAGAATATGAGAGTGGTTTACCATTTCCTTCTGCAGGGGATCTTCCTGACCTAGGGACTGAACTTGCATCTTCTGCATTGCAGGCAGATTCTTTACCACTGAGCCATCAGGGAAACCCAGTCTGAACTGATATATGCAGCAGATGTACACACTGGATTTTGAAGACTTAGTCTAAAACAAAGAGTGTAAAATACCTCATTTATATTGATTGCATGTTAAAATACTTTGAACATGTTGGGTTAAATATAATGCATTATTAAAATCAACATTGCCCATTTATTTTTTTTTCCTTTTAAATTGATTACTGGAATATTTAAATTTGCACATGTGACTCATGTCTTTCCATTGAACAACACTGCTATAGAGAATCCTCCTGAATCTCCTCCACTTATTCAAATGTCACTTATCTTTAAGACCTGGATCAAGAAACCTTCCTCTAGTGTTTTCCTTATGTTCTCACCTCAGGTGACCTCTCCTACTCTTCTATCTCCCATGGCCCATTTGTCATTTAGCACACACTGCCTTGTGTTGCTCAAGGCTACATGCCTATATCTTGCTGGCTAGGCAGTGAGTTCCTGAAATTCCAAGCTTATATATCATTACTTATTATATTAGATTGTATCTTATTCCTCTTTGCTTTGACAACCCCTAGAAAAGAACCTACCTTCTAACAGATTCTCAGTAGTGGTCGCTGAATAAATTATGAACCCTAAAAATCTTCTGTGACTTTGTACGTCTCGAAGTGCTTAGCACTATGCATTTAAAAAAGAAAGGCCTAAATTAAGGTGTGGATCAGTTCCAGCCAACCTCAATGCAATGATCACTGTGTTCTTGGGGCTGCCTGACCTGCTGTCCTCTCTGCTAAGAGAATTCTTGATAACTGTAATAGAAACCTAATCAAAACATAATTAGGAAGGCAAACTACTGTAAAAAGCCATCATATAATGCATTCCAACAAGAGATTGAGGGATTATCTGCACCACTGGTTTCCTCCTTTAGGATAATTAAAAGTTGATTGAAAGAGAATTGCTTAAAAATAAAGAAGGTGACTGCTTCTCTTCAGTACCATTGTCATAACTGAAATGAGGAATTTGAGCAAGCCCTTGGCTAGAAGTAAGGGACATATTCCAAATGTTATGTCAGGCAGGATTTAAGAAGCATTTACTCATCCTCAGTTTGAGGTTCAAGGATCATTGCCTTCTAATGTACTTCCTGGTAAACATTCATTCATTCATTCATGCATTCATCACTCAACCACTATCTCACTCACTTCTTTACCCCTTCACTTAACCCACAGGCTTACTTCTTCAACCAGCAATTTATGGAGCACCTATAGTAAGTCAGGTACTGGTGAACCGGGATGCATGAGGCAGTTCAGTGCAAGAGACACACACCCATAACATCTTAAATAAAAACGAGCTTTCAGGTGATTCTCTTTCCCTGCTAATTTCTGAACTAGATCTGGTACCTTATTTAATTTTCTGACCAACCATTCATACCCCAGTATTACTATGCAGTTTGGAAAAAAATAATTGTATGTCCTCAAAGCATTCTGAAGGGGGCATTAAACATATCTAGTCCCAAAAATGCTTTGAGGAGCTACTAGTTTTTTTCCAGACTACAATTTTTTTTAAAAGGTCCTTGGCACTTGTATAACAGAGCAATATTATGGAAAAATAGTCCCTTTATACTTCTGTATTCATTTTGTTTTTAAGACATGCCTGATTCCTGTCAAAAGCATCCTCCTCCAAGAGCTTTCTGCCTGCTCTGGCTTCAGTTGCCATAGAGCTCAGAGGTTCATCTGCCCCTGTAAGGCAAGGGCAGATCAATTAGTCAGAATCTGAATCTCAGAGAACTCCACCTGTCATTCACTGCATCCATCCACCCTAACTTCTGGGTGTAAGGTCCAGCTAATAGTATCTGAAGTGATGTTGTAGACTACTAAAGAAAATTCTCACTGTTGGAACTTTATTTATAATATTAGAAAAGGAAAGAAATGCCAGTTTGAGAACTAATTTTCCATTAAAAAATGCTTATTTTCCTGTGTTATATGCATGTATCAGTGGATGAGATTGTATGACCTCTATTAGAATATAAGTTCTTGCAGGGCAGGAGTCTTGTGTTTTTCTACATGTAGTGCTCAGTAAGGTTTTACACAGTGTGCTCAGAATGGTTTTATAAATTAAAACAATATCTATGACAACATAAGCTAGGCATGATGAAAGGGAAAGGCATTAATATTTCTGAGTCTCATTTCACCACTGTCATCAGGACAAATTTAACAATTCTTCTTTACCAGAAAAAAATAATCTATTTGATATCCCACTATAATCATATTCTTTGAGAAAAATGATTCTGTTCATTTTTCAGAAGCTACACATGTTTGTGTATTTGAGGAGCTCCCTGTAGCCAGGCTTCATATGACAGTCATTAATCCAGTGATGACTTTGGAACAGGAAAAAATTAATTTCTTGCCCTGAGATAGATGGAGAAAGAAGAGAAACATAAAAATCTATTATTTGGACAGCTTTAAGCTCTGACCTACTTAAGAAAGCTAATGCAATAGTGATGTTCATTCATTCACTAAAATTCTTTCAGCATGCATTTTATATTAATTGTGTATTTTATATTCATATTATGCATTAGGCTTGGATGTCCATATTACTAACATTGGTAATTAAAGATCTGCCAGAAGCCTGCTTTTTAGCAATGTGGTTTGGAATCATAGGAAGCTAATATATGGCATATAATTTGTTATCTATGCTGAAGATTTTTCCCTCACCCAAATTTAATCAGAATTAGTTCACTTTATTTTAGTTAAAAAGCAATGAAGCCAAATGGTTTGAGACCAGTGGACAGATTTTTAAAATTCAGCTTTAAAAGATTCTTTTTTAAGTTATTCATGCAAATAAATCTTTGGTATTCAAAATATGAAAATAATTATTAAAATTTGTACCAGTTTTCAAGCCATTGTTTTATACCCTATATGTTTAATTCAGGGTTTTTTTTGGCCATAATTTACCCCCAAATCCAAAAGGTTTTATTTCAGATCTGAGATCAGGAGGGAGTCATAAGATGATTAGAAAGAAATATAGTGTGGCTTAGACTGATGATGGGATAGAACCCTAAGGCTTCATGCCCTTGCCAGGGATTAACTATTTACAGGAAATGGGAGATCGCAGGCATCAGAGGTGCAGTTGTGAGCCCTGATAATCCAACACTTTGGAACAAGGATGTCTTTTGAGGACTTAAAAGAATCATTTTATAAGGAGAGCAAAAAAGAAATACTTTGTTTAAGATCATAGGGCTTGTTAATAGCTGGCTCCTGATTCCTTCCGAGGCCACCTTTTTGGCACCAGGTTATGCTGAGAACTTGAGAAAACCTAATGCACTGAAAAAGTTTTGTTTGTTGAGAAAATTTTTGACAAAATTCAACAGGTGCTTATTGAGTACTTTCTACCAAGTGGAACTAATATGGCCCTAACACCGAACCCTCTAAAAAAATTCTGCCCTGTATGGGCTGGAGTGTATTGGAAAGAGATAGAAGAACTAGATTGGGAATGGTTGGGCTCAGAACATTATCGGGAGAAAATGGAAAGCCAATGGGACTATGGAATGGTGCCAGGCAGCTGATAGAGGAATGGGAAGATTCCTGAGATGCTTGGCAGCACAAGGGGTCAATATTCCAGGGCTGAGGATCTGCTTGTGTGTCTGTAAACCATGACAAGGACATTCACCAAATTATGGAGTGGAAGATGTTAACTTTCCTTAAGCTCTCAAGACCTAACCTCAGCTTTTCCATCCTTCTGCACCCAGGGCTTACCTGGTGGCTCAGACAGTAAAAAGCCTGCCTACAGTGTGGGAGACCCTGGTTCCATCCCTGGGTTGGGAAGATCCCCTGGAGAAGGAAATGGTAACCCACTCCAGTATTCTTGCCTGAAAAGCCCATGGCCGGAGGAACCTGCTGGGCTACAGATAACTAAATGAGATAATTATCTCATTTCTGGTTACATCACGAGATCCCACAAAAGGTAAAATAACTTCTAGAGTATAATTTGCTTAAACAGTAAAGTTTTCCAGTAGACCTTGCTAAAATATTAGGATTGTTTTTAAATTATTTAATTTTTTAAAATTGTAAAATATAAATAAAATTTAATATTTTAACCATTTTAAGTGTCTAGTTTAGTGGCACTAAATACATTAATATTGTTGTGCAGCCATCACCACCATCCACCTCCAAAACTTATCTTCCCAAACTGAAATTCTATACCCATTAAACACTAATTCCCCCAGCCCCTGGCAACCACCATTCTACTCTCTGTCTCTATGAATTTGACTGCTCTGTGAGTCCCATATGAGTGGAATCATATATTGTTTTTATATTTATGACTGACTTAGTTCACTTAACATAATGTCTGCAATCCATGTTGTAAAAGGTAACTGAATTTCCTTCGTTAGTAAAGATGAATAATATTTCATCACATGTATAGTCCATGTTTTGTTTATCCATTCATCTGTTTGTGGTCACTTGGGTTGCTTCCACCTTTTTGCTGTTGTGTGTGATGTTGCTAGGAATATGGGTGTACAAATGTGTGTCAAAGTGCATGCTTTCAGTTTTTTTGAGTGTATACCCAGAAATGAACTTGCTAGATTTTATGGTGATTCTATGTTTAATTTCTTGAGGAACCTTCTTATAATTTTAGAATTACTTTAAAAATCTGACATTGAGCAAGAACATCTTGCCACCGTCTCCTCTTTATATTAACATATATATGTATATATATATATATACATATATATATAAAATCTTCAATCAACATAAATGAGATGTGCATATATAGATGAACTCTAAACCAATGACTTAATAATATGTGTCCTAAAGAACAGATTCACTCAGGGGAGCTAAATACCAATTAAAGTTTATTGCAAAATAATAAAGCAGTGATTTGGAAAAGTTTTGTTGTGTCAGCATGACACAGATTTTAGCAATTATGGAGTGGCCAGATTTAAATCCCAGTGATTTAATCATACCCTAAAATACTCTCCTACAAATTTTTGCAAGACAGCTCTATTAAAATCAACAAACACAGCTTTTAACTGGGTTTCTATAAATTATGTTGAAACTTAAATGTTAGAACAGCCAATTCTTTATTCATGTGCTCTTTAGATTGTATTTCTCTCTGGGATTTGTAACCTGAGTTTGAAATCAAATGCTCTTCCAAATACTACCAAATTGACTCAAGTTCAGAGACCATCAGCAAATCATATAATGTGTGAATTGATAGTGTGTTCTAAGCTATGATTTATTAAGTTGATGGCTACTGTCATTATTAGGGGTTGCCTGAACATTGAAACAGCGTATATTTATCGTAGAAATTGAAAAGTTATATTTGTTTCAGTCATCTTGTTTTAAAGGCTAACTGTTGGTCTCTTCATCATGGTTTATGCCATGAACCCACACAGTGATATAAATGGCATATATGTCATTACTGACCATTGCTGTGCTCCTGTGTTTCTATATATTGATTAAGAGAATTATCAAGACTCTTCCCATTTAGTCACACTACCTTTATTCCACTGTGTGCTGGTAGAGCAGTAGGCATTGGTGAAATGTAGATAAATAAGATGTGATCCTTGCCTTCAGGAAGCTCAAACTTTAATCTGAAATTGGATTAATGTTAATGGCTATTAGTTGTTAGATTTAAACTGTGACATGTCTTACTGACAGAAAAATAAATGAGTGAATACTGCTGTTTATTCTACAACTTTTCCTCAATAATGTGCCTATTAGTCATGACGTCTTTACCACTGAAACCCAGTCTCTAGGGCACTCCTAAAATGGCCATCAAGGAGACCCTAATGTTTTCTCCCTGCATTGACATTAGTGTTTTTGTTGTTTTGTTGTTGTTTTTTTTCTGAAAACATCAGTTATTTTATTAAAGTTCTGCCCAGTTGGAAACACAGCTATCTCTGCTCCCACTTCTTGGAGAAGGGGAGCAGGCAGGCAGAGGGGAGCCCAGGGTCTCGAATTAGGAATTGAGGACTCTCAATTTCTTCCTGCTAAGCTGTTTCTTCTACTGCCAGAGATTTTGTACCTATAACCCACTCACACAGCTTCCTTTGAACTCAGTCCTCCCTAGAACTATCAAATAGAAAAACATGGTTTGATGTGTGTCAAATTTCCTTAAGAACTTTTGATTTTAGGATAGAAACAAAAGGATAAAGGGAAGAGGTCTAAATTTTATATCAAGCTCTATCCACAAATGTCTCTGAAGGAAAATCTCATAGCTGTGTCCTTGAGCTCCTAGTCAAACTCAAATGATTTTAGCCCATTTTTTTAATGTCTTTTTGTTCATTCATCTATCCCACTAAAACTGTATTGGATTATAATGATTTGCTTATGCATTTATCACCCCTGGTTAAAACCAAGGTCCTCAAGTGTAGAAATAATGCTGGTATCATATAATGTGAGAGAAGAAATCATAACTTTTTCATAATTTCCATCAGTAACTTCTCCTTTTTTTGATATGACCATAACTAATGTTTTCTCAGTCTTATGTAAAGAATGAGTAAAGACATCTTCAAAAAAACTTTGCCAGTTTTTTAATTGACCTAAAACATATAATCTAAGTAAAAAACAAAACAAAAACAAACTTCACCAGAAGTGCAAATATAGCTTCATAACAAATCTCTTAGCTCCAAAATTTCATTCTTAAAATTCTAGATAGAGATTCCGGAGGTGCCATCAATCAGGGAATGGGTCTTTTTCATCTTTGGGTCACTAACTTGTAAATCCATGCCAAGGAAATAGTAACCCTCCTTAATGTTTCCTGAGTGGTTCATGATCATTAGAAATCTGGATCTCAAGAGCTTTCTTTCCTTTATAACAAGCTAAGGAAATATTCATAAACTGTCATGATGTAAGAAAGTTTCTGGCAGTGATATCTGCAAGGATGGAGTTTCAAAAGGTGGAAACTTCAGAAAAACATCATCCAGTTGTTTTTCTTTCAACTTAACTTGAGAAACAGCCCCATCTTTGTCCTCTTGTGCTTGTTTTTATTTCAAACATCCTGACCTAAATTAAGTTTATGTTTTGCTCTCATTAATTTACTTGAAGGGCCTTCCCAGGTGGCACAGTGGTAAAGAATCCACCTGTCAATGCAGAAGATGCAAGAGATGTGGGTTAGATTCCTGGGTTGGGAAGATCCCCTGGAGTAGGAAATGGCAACCTACTCCAGTATTCTTGTCTGGAAAATTCCTTAGAGCCTGGCAGGCTACAGTTCATGGGGTCACAGAGTTGGACACAACTGAAACACACACAAACACACGCACTATTTGAAAAGCAGCAATTAAGGAAACACTGCATGTCAGCCTTGAAACATTTCACATGTTCTGTGAACTCCTTCTGCAATGATTACACTCATAGCACTGGAACTAGACCCTTTCCTTTAAGGAGCCCAAAAACTTCCAAAGAAAAACACCTTGAACTCTTTTCTTTAGCTTGGTAATCAGGTGAGAAGTTTGAGAATTTCAGTAACACTCTTAAGAAAGATTCCTATCCTTTTTTTCCTTTTATATATACTTCTCTATTTTCATTAGTTACTTAATAACCTTGTTCATCAGTTTCCTTATTAATAAGTAAAATCTTCATTCCTGGAAGCTCAGATGAAGATAATTGGCTCTACCCTCCTCATTAAGCCTTTGGAAGACACCCTGGACAAATAATCTTAAATTACTGTGCCTTGCCAACTGAACGTTTCCTACAAGCAGGTCTTTTTATGGAGGAATTTTTATCAAAGACAGCATTTTAAAAAGGCAATGCACAGTGCCTACTGAACTAGCAATGAGAGAGACAGACACAGAAAACCACTGAGAGAGAGAGAGAGAGAGACTCATCTTTTAAACAGAATACCAGCTTATAAATGTGAAAGGAGTGAAAAAAAATGTGAAAGGAATGGATAGAACTAAGGAAATCACCAATTTGCAACTGTCAGTATTAATATATGATTCTGGCAAGATCAGGATCAGCAATAGATGCTAAAACCATCAGCTTAAAAGTTAATATGGAACTAAATCACGTAATCTCAAAGTTTCACAATTAACATTACTTAAAAATATCACAAATGAAAAATGTACCTTTATAATGAAGAGCTCTGGTAATCACCATCGAAACTAGGTGATTAAACAGCCTTACCAGTAGGGAAACCACTTGATTTTGTTATCACCTGATTTTGTTTAATGGGATATAATAAGTGTACAAGATCACTTATGTAATTTTCTTGGTAAAAATGTTTAGCCTATATCATTTTATGAAGAAATACAAATTTAGGATGTGGCACTTTCCAGAAAATACTGTTCTGGACTCAAAAAAAGTCAGTGTCATGAAAAACAGACTAGAGAGAGGACTATTACAGATAAAAGTGATCAAAAAGACCAAAACCAAATTAAAAAAAAGGAAGATAAAAAAACAAATGTATAGTGCAAATCTTAATTGGATCCAATATGTTAAACATCTGTGAAAGAGTATTAAGACAATTGGAGAAATTTAGGAGACACAGACATAAATAACAGACTTTTGGACACAGTAGGGGAAGGAGAGGGTGGGATTACTTGAGAGAATAGCATTGAATCCTATACATTACATTATGTAAAATAAATAGCCAGTGGGAATTTTCTGTATGACACAGGAAACCCAAAGCTGGTGCTCTGTGACGACCTATTGGCTTAAAAGTGGGATGGGGAGGGAGATGGGAGGGGGGCTCAAAAGGGAGGGGACAGATGTATGCCTATGGCCTACTCATGTTGATGCATGGCAGGAACCATCACAATATTGTAAAGTAATTATCCTCTAATTAAAAATAAAAATTAAGACAATTGGAGAAATTTAAATATAGGCTCTATTAGATGATAGTCAATTAATTTTCATGGGTAGTTAATAGCATTTTGAGTGTAATAATATATATAATAAGATATATAATATAAAGTATTTGTGAGTTGCTGTTTCTCAAGTAACTAAATATTGTTGTTTAGTTGCAAAGTCATGTCTGACTCTTTGCAACCCCATGGACTGTAGCCCTCCAGGCTCCTTGGTCCATGGGATTTTTCATGCAAGAATATTGCAGTGGGTTGCCATTTCCTTGCTTCCCTGGTAGCTCAGAGGTTAAAGCGTCTGCCTGCAGTGCAGGAGACCCGAATTCGAGCCCTGGGTTGGGAAGATCCCCTGGAGAAGGAAATGGCAACCCACTCCAGTATTCTTGCCTGGAGAATCCCATGGACAGAGAAGCCTGGTGGGCTACAGTCCACGGGGTCTCAAAGAGTTGAACACGACTGAGCGACTTCACTTACTTACTTACTTCTTCAGGGGATATTCCCAACCCAGGGATTGACCTTTTGTCTCCTGCTTGGAAGGTGAATTCTTTACCTCGAGCCACTTGGGAAGCCCAAGTAACTAAATAGTTCAGCCTAAAAATGCATATACACATACATAAAAAAAAAAATGGTTAAAATGTTAATTTGTGAATCTAGGTGAAGTCTATATACTATTCATAATCTATTTTTTCTCTAGGCTTAAATATTTTTGAAGTGAAAACTAGGGAGAAACAAGGAAACTATAAATAAACCCTTGACCAAATCATTATGATAAGTTAATACTGTAATAAAAATTATAAATCAGTCTTTTAAAAAACTATTTTTTCCCCTGGATCTTCCATGTAACAGGCCTGAGAACTTAAATGAATTGCTTAACCTCTGAGTGAATTTTTCTAATTTATAAAATGGAGACATGATGCTCATTAAAAAAAAAAGAGACCAATGCTATCCCTCAATGTGTGTTTGAATATTTTCCTTCAGGTACTATGTTATGAAAAAAGAAAATGTTCCCATTATTATCATTCTCCTCTCATTTATTTCCTTTCTCAAATAAAACTTGGATCACCAAAAGAAAAAAAAAAGTAACTAGCACCTTTCAGTAAAATGGAAATTCTACTCTTGTGTTTTAGTAGACGATTGCCATGTTGCAGCTCAGGAGATAGTGGAAGATTGAAGGTAAAGAAACTGGAAAATTATTGTTGCCCTGAAGATCACTTCTATTTGTTGCATCATGATAAAGAGTAAGGATTAAACTCAATTAACCATCTTTTCCCATGTTTGAAAGGATGTTTTTTACTCTGTTGTAGGTAGTGGACCTTGATTTCTGTTGCTGGGAAACCTGGATGACTCTTTTAGTCCTCATGGAAATTGTACTTAATGTAATCACTTTGGCTGAGTCCTTATTGGCTGTTGGCTAGATGCCAGCTCGAGGAAAGTTCACCTCAAACCCTTGCAAGGTAGACTAGTAATGCAAGCTGTCCTAGCCCTAGGGGGCATGGTGGAAGTGCTTCAGGGGCTTCCTGGGTGTGGGAAAGAGTGGGGCAAGGGCAGTACTACTTTCTTCTTCAACAGAATATTCCACATTGATCTGCTTCAATGTTAGACTCCATTTGAAAAAAAAATGCTTTACTGGAAGAGAGAGCAAATTTATCTATTAAAAAAAGCCCTGACCTAATTTACCAAAAAAAAATTTGAATCTCTGAGAAGTGACTTGCCCAAAGTTGCACAGCTCATATCTACCAAGGCTGTGGATTAAGCTGCTGCTTCTGACTAAATTGCTTTCCATTATCTCACACTTGCTGTTACTAGAACTGAACACACAATATAGCCACACATACAATAGCAGTGTTTAAAGATAATATGAGATATCATGAACAATGGTCCATGGTAATGGATTTGTGAAGTTTGACAAATGGATGATTTCGTAAAACAGTGCTAGCACAGTATAGTTGGCTAACCGGTCAGTGAGCTATTTATTACCAGCCTGCAATGAAGTAAGCACAGAAATTGAGAGTATGTGCTTAGAACCCAAGAAAGTATTTTCTATATGGCTGCAACATACAAACACATAATTTTGTGTTTCACGAAAGTTTTGGTCTGTGATGAATTAGAAAACCGTAACTTAACAAACTCAAGACTATGGTCTTTCCAGTAGTCACATACAGTTGTGAGAGCTGGACCATAAAGAAGGCAGTGCCAAAGAATTGATGCTTTTGAACTGTGGTGCTGAAGAAGACTCTTGAGAGTCCCTTGGACAGTAAGGAGATCAAACCAGTCAATCTTAAAGGAAATCAACCCTGAATACTCATTGGAAGGACTGATGCTAAAGCTGAAGCTCCAATACTTTGGCCACCTGATGCAAAGAGCAGACTCATTGGAAAAGACCCTGATGCTGGGAAAGATTGAAGGCAGAAGGAGAAGAGGGTGACAGGATGAAATGGATGGATGGCATCACCAATGCAATGAACATGAACTTGGGCAAGCTCTGGGAGAAGGTGAGGGACAGGGAAACCTGGTGTGCTGCAGTCCATGGGGTTGTGAAGAGTTGGACACAACTTGGTGACTGAACAGCAACAACAATTTAACAAAACTGATGCAATGAGAAATAGAAAATCTAAACAGATCTATAGCCACTTATGAAAATGGATCAATGGATCAAAATCTAACTCCCTTAAAAATCCTCCAGTCTAAAATAGTTTATGTGCATATTCTCCCAAATTTCCACTGAATGGATCATATCTATTTTATATTGTGTAAACTCTTCCAGAGATCAGAACAAGAAAAGTAACAACTCATTTTATGAAGTCAGTGTAATCTCATGCCTAAACTATCATGGACCCTTCATAGAAAGAGAACAATAGGCTGATCTTACTCATGACCATAGAAACAAAAATTCTAAATAAAATATTAGAAAATTAAACATATATTATGTAATATATGAAAGTATATACAATATATGAAAATCCTACATATATTATGGTTAATTATTAAATTTTGAAATTATATTAACATGTTACACCATTAACAGATAAAAGGTAAAAGTAATAAATGATTCTTTTGATCGAAGAGAAGGAATTGCAGAAAAAACAAAAAACATGAAAAAAAATTACTAACTCATCACAAGTTATTTTAAATTCATTACATCGACATTAAAAATAAAACAAAAGCATGCTCTAAAACCAGAAATGAGAAAGTTTTCTAGCTATCATTGTTTCTTTTCTGTTGGTGCAAACTGAAAGTGGGGGCGGGAACACAGCTATACTAATTAGAAAGGCATAACAAAACTTTCATCATTGATACGATTGTCCACACGGGATAGTCTGAAACTTATACAAATTATTGGAACAAATAAGGAATTTTGGATTTTATCAAGATACTGTATAGAATATGAAAATATCATTTTCTTTACTGTAAGTGAGCAACAAATAATTAAATAGTAAAAGATGCAATTTATATTAATAACTAAATTGATAAGCTGTCTAGAAATAAATCTTAACAAAAATGTTCAAATTTATAAAGAAAACATTTGTGAAAGTTTATTGGAAGATATAAATGAAGACCTTGTTAAAATCCATGTTTTTGTGTATGAAAAGATTATAAAGAAATCAATTTTCTCCAAATTAATTCATAAATTCAATATAATTGCAGTCATATTCTCACCAGGATTTTCTGAAGAACTGGACAAGCTGATTTGCAATTTTATGGAAGAGTAAAAGGTCAACAAAAGCCAGGAAAATCTGGAAGAAAGAAAAGTAGGGGAAGGAAAAAAAGATAAAGATAAAAATTACTTATACTAAGACTTTTAACAAAACTATTGTAATTTTAAAAGTATAGTACTGGTTTAGAGATAGAAAAAGGGATCATTGAGAGCATGAAGACATTAAAAACATACCCTAGAATAAACTTGGGATATGACAGGCAATGTTATAAATCAGTGGGGAAAGTATAGAATTTTCAACAAATCGTGTGGGCCAATTGATTACATATGGAAAAAAATAACATTAAACTACTTTTTCATGACATACAAATTCACATTCCCAAGTGGTTTAAAGACAAAATTAGAAAAAACATGGAAGATGTATTTACTCAAAAACTTAGGTTCATGGGAGTAGAGGGTGTAATAAATATGTTAATAATTTAAAGAGAGAAAACATAGAAATAGAAGAAATTTCAGTATATAAACCTAGAGTTCTTTTTGTTATAAAATCACAAAATACCAGTAAATTATAGATAGATTAATACATCTAACTACTTTAGAAAACAAATTTAAACTATATTAAAAGTTATGAGAAACCATAAACAAAGTGAAAAGGAAAGTCACTGACTGGGAAAATCTATGGGACCCACATATAAACCCCAAATTTATAAAAAAATCTCTACTGGGAATTCCCTGGCTCTCCAGTAGTTAAGACTTCACCTTCCAGTGCAGGGGAATGATGGGTTTGATCCCTGTTTAGGGAACTAAGGTCTCACATTCCAACTGGCATGACAAAAAAATTTTTTAGTAGGAATATAATTTTTGTAAACTCTTATAATACATCTTGATGAAAAATTAGAACTTAAACATTCAAATATATATATATATATATATAAAGAACCTCTACAATAACACAGTAGAAAAGCAGCCAAGGGGCTTCCCAGGTGGTGCTAGTGGTAAAGAATCTGCCTAATAAAGCAGGAGACATAGGAAATGGGAGTTGGATCCCTGGGTCAGGAAGATGCCCTGGAGGCGAGCATGGCAACCCACTCCAGTATTCTTGCCTAGAGAATCCCATGGACAGAGGAACCTATTGGGCTACAGTCCATAGGGTCACATAGAGTCGGATATGACTGAAGCAATTTAGCATGCAGGCAGTGTAGCTAAAAACTTATGAAGAGGCAGTTTAAAAGCAAGAAACACTCATGAGCAATTGCATATGAAAAATGAAAATACGCTCAACTTCACTAGTTGAGCTCAAGTTTACTAGTTACCAGGAAATTGAAAAATGAAACTGAGCTGCCATTTGAGGATATCAGATTAGCAAAACATAATCTATTGACATAAAGTTATGGTGAATACGTTACACATTTCTGGAGGGTTCGTAAATTAGTTCAACCTCTTGGAGAACAATTTTGCCATCATTTGGTAAAGTTAACTATGGTTCAGCAAATGTACTTCTAATTTATTGTTTACTTAAGTACTAGATACACATGCTAGAATCAATGTGCAAGTGTTTTGATTGTATTCTTTGTGATAAAGTGGGGAAAATGCATGCCCTTGAATAGAAGGCTAGATTTATTTGTTTAATTTGAAGGAATATTAAATAATCTTAAGGCTAAATTTACCAGTACTTGGAATAATAAACTTCAAAAACATTAGTTTCAGTGCAAAAGTTAATCTTAAAAGATAACTGTATTATTCATGTAAGTTTAAAAAACACACAAGATCTTTTTATATAAAATTTTATGAATAAAAACATATGTGATAAAAGTCCTAAAAACCACATGGGAACAATCCATGTCAACTTCAGGTGGTACCTCCTAGGTAGGGAAGGATGAAGATGGGGATTTACTGTATCTTAAAAGTTATGTTTCTTTTAGAAAACAAAATGGAATAAAACAGATCTCTTTCAAATAATAGTAATACATAGAAATCTTGGATGATGATTACATGAGTGTCATATGATTCATTGTATAGTTTGGCTTTATTGTTTATTTGAAACAGAATTATTCATTTGATTTTGGTTCTTAAAAAGGAAGAAACAGGGAGTGAAAAATCATTTACACTCAAGGACATAGCCCTCATCAGTTCTGCTGAGCCTGGACTGAGCTCAGGTTTTTCACCAGAGGACCAGCCTGAGCCCGGCCATTGGCCGATGATGTCTGTCAGGAAGCTGCATGGAGAAGGCCTACTGAGGGGACTACTGAGCCCTCTGCCTCTGCCCCTGGCAGCTGAGCTCTGCCCTTCTCCTCTGGGGAGCTCTGGAAGGCCTGATACTAGAGTGAATGCCAGGACATGGTGGTGGCACAAAGATTTGTGGCCAGGTACCAGGACACACAGGCAGTTACAAGAGAAAAGCATTCTGTTTCAGCTCCACCCATTGACCTTTGGTGGGTGAGTTTTCAGTGAAACAGCAACATCTTCTGAACGCTCTGAGGGAAGGCTTTATAACCTGGGGGTAAGACGCAGTTTCTAAATACAATTGATGTGGCTTTCCTGCCTTCATTCAGGGTATCCATTTTCCACCACATAATCGTCCCATTGTCCACACTAATTCCTGTTTGCTTTGGCAGGGTTAACTGCTGGCAGGCCTCCTCCGTGCTGAGCTCCTTATCCTCCACTGTGCAGGGGTTACTGAAGCAAGAGTAAGCTTTTCCTCACTCCCCGGAACAGGAGCCAAGTGTGACACAAATTGTGAAACTTGTTCCTGGTTACCAGGAAAACTTAAAGAAATCCTAATGAAGCAAAAAGTTGACAAAAATCTTTCCAACGTTTCAACAAAAAATGTATTTTTCAGGTCTTAGATTTATGGAAGTCAGTTCGCCAAATCCAGCCAGACTTTCAAACCTCCTATTCTTTGCACTATGTTATTTAAATACACTGTAAATACCCTCAGTTGCTCTAATACCAGGTCCATATTGTGCAAGACTACCATGGTCTGAAGACCTTGTTGAATTTGAAAGAGGCAGAAGTTCCGTTTCTGGCGCATAAACTTGAATCAGGACTAGGGTAAGAGTGCCAAAGAAGTCCACACTCTGACAGCTAGACAAGCAAGCCATTTATTTGGAAAGACTTTGAATCCCTTCCCAGAGCAAAATGCAGCCCTTTATACTCAGCAGGCTTGGAATAAAATTGTCTTAACTGACTTGATCAGTGTCCTGAATTTTAGGTTGTAGGAAAATGCATCTGATAACTTGGAAATGCAGAAAGGGTGGAAAACTAGGTCCTGAAAAGATTATTTCCTCATGGGGGTTCCTGCCATGATATTTTCTAACTTGTGTGTTGGGTGAGGATTTATATTGTTTGTTGAAGGTACTATCTCTGTGACAAAACCTGAAGTCTGGGAGGAAAACATAAAAGGAATAAAAAATGGAAAATATGAAGCCTCCTGATAAAACTTATAAAACCCACATGCATCAGTCAGACAACCAGATTTACTGAATAAATATTGTATTTCAGGTCCTGTAAATATATATTACCAAAATAAATATGACTAAGACACAGTCCTTGTCTTTAAAGAGTTGCTGGGGGAGTGGAGGTGCAGGCTAGATGATTAAGGAATAGTGATGATCCAATATGTGTGTATCCCAACAGTGGTGGTGAAGACACTTATTTGACTTTTTTGGCAGAAACTTGCAACAACAACAAAAAGTCACAAATTTAGTATGTGAATGATATCTTCCTATGTGTACCCTTGTTCAGTGTACAACTGAAATAGCTCGAGCACTACAAGATGGAAAAGAAGCTGAATCAGAGGAAATCAGGCACAGCTTCTCTTGAAATGTCCCTGCATCAACCAAGCCTTGGTACTTGAATACAGAAACCAGATCATCCTTTAAAACTTCTCCATGGAGCATCACTCCAGGGAGCCCATTTTCTTACTCTCCTATCTAACCCCCTTCTGAGGGGCTTTCCAGGTGGCGCTAGTGGTAAAGAACCTGACTGCCAATGCAGGAGACCTAAGAGAGGTGGATTCGATCCCTGGGTTGGGAAGATCCCCTAGAGGAGGGCATTGGCAACCCACTCCAGTATTCTAACCTGGAGAATCCCATGGACAGAGGAGCCTGGTGGGGAGCATATTGTACACTATGGCCATCAAACAAACCTATACAGGTCCTAATTCAAATGTCTCATTCAGGTTCTCTCTTTTTTTTTTTAATTTATTTTTATTATTATTATTTTTCCAGTGGGTTTTGTCATACATTGATATGAATCAGCCATGGATTTACATGTATTCCCAAGTTCTCTCTTAAAGAGCTCTTGGGCTGGGAGCTCCCCAACTCCTGGGGGCTGGACTTCTAAGAAATCTGAGAGACCCAGCATGGTCCTAACTTCACAGCAGCCCTGTCAGGGTCTCATCTGGACCTACCCCCAGTTAATCTGTCATGCAAATTTACTGCTTTCAGTTAATAAATAGCCCAATAACTTCTCTTTCAATCATTCTCCCTCCTCCCCCTACCCCACTTCCCCCAAGCCTGCCCAGAGCTGAAAGAACTCTTCTGGGTGACTTGAAAGTTCAAGTTGAGACATTGAATCAGAATGAATCCTTTCTCCTTTTCTCAGAGTTTTGTTGAAATGAATGAACTCTGCTACATAGGCATCAGGGCTAAGAGGCAGGTACAAAGATAGATGGAAATAGTTCCAGCCCTCAAGCAGCAAATAAGAACACATCACATTTATAGCTTCCAAATTATTTTCATATGTATCAATATTTACAACTTTGAGAGGTCAGTATTATTCTATATTTTTGTATATATTATTATTTGTATTATTTGTATCTATTATTCTATTTTTGTAGGTAAAGAGGCTGAAGCTCTGAGAGAGAAGTCCAAACTTGCACAAGTAGTATGTGTTGATGTGGGACCTGCAACAGACTCCTCTGCTCTAAGTCTCATCTCTCTGTACAAGTGCTGGCTACGTCTCTAGTCCAGAGAGGAAAATAGCGTGACTTATGTCATAGTAGTGGTGCATACAGAGTTGTGGGCACAGGGGGAGAGGGATATATGTCCCAGAAGGCAAGGTGAGGTGGGGGTGCAGAATGGGAAACCTAAGGGAGCACAGATGGTATTTCCACTGGCAAGTTCACATGAAAAGGCAAGTCAATATGAGGAATGCCCTAGGACAGCCATATATGAGAAAGGAGAATTTCAGGTCTGGTTGGAAAATGTCAAGTGAATAGTTGGGCACAGCTGGTTTAGATTCTGTGCAGGCTGCAGAGACAGGGAAGGAAGAGTGAAGTAAGGGCAGTGGTCACAGGCCAGGCTGCTGAATGTACCATCAGCTCAGTAGCACCAGCAGCCACAGGGGAGGGGCAGCTCAGATGTGGGCTTGGAAGGAGAGATGTTAATTTAAGAGTAGGGTGAAGAAGGGATTACCAGATGGGTCAGAAGATACTTCCAGATACTGTCAGGGCCAGCTAAAAGAATGAGGGGGGTCTCAGCAAGAGCTGCGCCAGTGGCACCAAAAGGCAGTGAGTAGCATGCGATGACTCGAAATGCCCCCTATCTGTTTTCTGAGGTTTTCAAGTCAGTTCAGTCGCTCAGTCGTGTCTGACTCTTTGAGACCCCGTGGACTGCAGCACACCAGGCTTCCCTGTCCATCACCAACTCCCGGAGTTTACTCAAACTCATGTCCATTGAGTTGGTGATGCCATCCAACCATCTCATCCTCCACTGTCCCTTTCTCCCCCTGCTTTCAGTCTTTCCCAGAATCAGGGTCTTTTCCAAGGAGTCGGTTCTTCGCATCAGGTGGCCAAAGGATTGGAGTTTCAGCTTCAGTGTCAGTCCTTCCAATGAATATTCAGGACTGATTTTTTTCTTTAGGATCTGAGGTTTTAAATACACATAAACATATATATTAAGCAGTCCCTTAATTCTTTTTTAGTGGTGAATCCTATTTATCAGATATCCATTCTTGTGGAAGCCAATTATATATTTATTTTTAAAAAGCATGTTAAAGCAGAGTTGCTCTGGCAACAGAGAGGTGCTTGGGAGCCCGGAGTACCAGCTTCCCTGGGTGTGCCCGGGCTTAGCTTGAAAATCAGGTCTCAGGTGGAGTTTAAGTGCTGCCTTAAATGCACATTATCTCTTTGGACACATTGTCTCAGTTTTTGTTTCATTTTGTTTTTTGGAAAATTGAGCTTAGATTCTTTTATATTGTCTGTGACTGATCCTAACCAGATATTGCTCTGTAAGAGTTTTGAAATCTCAGGACTCAGGAAGATGCCTGGTCCCATTGAGGCAGATGTTGGTCTTAGCTTCATTTCCAGCCAGTCAGTCAATCACACTTCTACATGCTAGGGTGCAGCAGTGACCGTTGACAGTCAGTCTCAAGGAGTTTATAAACTAGTGGGAAGATACATAAGTTCACAGGAGCAAATAATACTTTTAGATATTTAATCAAGTGCTGTGAAAAAAATCAAAATGATATAATTGAGAACAAAGGAGACTGGGAAATCTGAAGAGATGGTGTTTAAACAGTGGTGTGAAAGACATGAAGGAGGAAGTCCCATGTAGACCTGAGAGGTGCATTTTAAGCAGCAGGTCCAACAGGTGCCAAAGCCGATTAGCGTAGAATCACTTGGTATGTTGAATATCTCTGTGGCCTTACAAAGCCTTTGTGGTTGGATAGTGCCTAGTGAGTAGGAAACAAGTAGCATATGGGGTTCTCCTTTGGCAGGAGCAGAACAGTGGATCTTATTTCATTCTAAATATTCTAGGAGGCTGTTAGGGAATGAATATTCTGGTGTGCATTGTTAACCCAGGCTGCTGGAAAATTTAGCAATGGACTTGGAAGGAACTAGAGTGGAAGGAGAGAAGCCAGTTCAGCAAGAGAGGATGCTGTAGGCATCAGAACTTACTAGTCAACAGAACTGACTGGTGAATTTCAGTGGGATGTTATAAATCAAGAGTAATCCATAAGAACCCTATTTTTTTTCTTAAGGAACTTGGTAGACGGTGGTGCCCTTTACAGAGTTGAAGAGGAACTGGGGTAGAAGTTGATTTAGCCTATGGCATGGGTTGGAGAGTGTATAGGAATCAGTAGTTCTGCTTTGGCTCCTGAGTAGCAGAGATTCAAGAAGAGGTGTTGAGGGGGCAGTTGGAGGCTGATGCTCAGAATAAAACTGGGCTGGAGATACTGATTTTTAGACTTAAAAGATCAATCAGTAGTAGTATGAGTGTGAAAAAGTTGGCTTAAAATTCAACATTCAGAAAACTAAGATCATGGCATCCAGTCCCATCACTTCATGGCAAATAGATAGGTAAACAGTGGAAATAGTGACAGACTTTATTTTGGGGGCCTCCAAAATCACTGCAGATGGTGACTGCAGCCATGAAATTAAAAGATGCTTGCTCCTTGGAAGAAAAGTTATGGCCAACCTAGACAGCTTATTAAAAAGCAGAGACATTACTTTGCCAACAAAGGTCCATCTAGTCAAAGCTATGGTTTTTTCAGTAGTCATGTATGGATGTGAGAGCTGGACTATGAAGAAAGTTGAGTGCTAGAGAATTGATGCTTTTGAACTGTGGTGTTGGAGAAGACTCTTGAGAGTCCCTTGGACTGCAAGGAGATCCAATCAGTCCATCCTAAAGGAAATCAGTCCTGAATATTCATTGGAAGGAGTGATGCTGAAGTTGAAACTCCAATACTTTGGCCACCCAATGCGAAGAGCTGACTCATTTGAAAAGACCCTGATGCTGTGAAAGATTGACGGCAGGAGGAGAAGGGGATGACAGAGTATGAGATGGTTGGATGGCATCATCAACTCAGTGGACAGGAGTTTCAGTAAACTCCAGGAGTTGGTGATGGACAGGGTAGCCTGGTGTGCTGCAGCCCACAGGGTTGCACATAGTTGGACACGACTGGGCGACTAAACTGAACTGATGAGTGCTTACTCTATGCTAGGCACCACTGGAAGAAGCATACTTTCCATTGTCTGAACAGTGCTGCTTCTCTTAGAACTGGTTCCTGGGACAGTACAGAGCTAATGCAGGCAGGACTTCACCTTTGGGCAGGATAGTATGATGCAGCACCCACCCGGTTTCTGAGAAGAGATTTTCCAAGGTAACCATTTGGCATCCTTTGCGGAGCGCCAGGTCTTTGGCACAATTCTGATTTTAAAACACCACCACAATCGGGCTTCTGTGAAGCACAGTGCTGTGTAAATCTATGGTGTTAAGAGATAGCATCTTGACATTTAGGTACTGTTCCAACAGCATCACACTGCACCCAAACAAAGAGGTCTTTCAATGTGGTCTGTGTTAAACTTGAGATGGAAATAGCTGTGTGGGAAAACAAATTTCTCATGGGTTGTAAGTACTACTCAGACCAGTTAATACATACTGTGTATCTATGGAATCTCCAGGTGTTTAATTTCTTTGAACCAACACTTGTTGCTGCCACTCCTTGAATGAACCAGTTTAATGTTAACACTGTAGTACTATTTGTTATTTATGTTATTTGTATTATTTATGTTGTGTTGTATTGTTTAACATTTCTAACTCCACAGAAGCAGCTGTGCCAAGCATATTAAAAATACATTTCTTGCCAGAATTAGATTTGCCTTTTAAAAAAAGGAAGGCAAGAAAGAAAAGGAAGGAAGGAAGGGGAGGGAAAGGTGGGGGGAGGGAGAGAGGGAGGAAGGGAGAGAGAGAGAAGGGAAGGAAGGAAGGAAAGAAGAAACTCACTTAAAGGTGAGGTCTATTGGGACAGGTAGTATGCTGGTGGTTTTAATAATCAGCACCAAAATATATTAGACAATAGAAACATTCTGCTCTTTCTTTTATATATCTATCATTCTTGGGATGCCAGTCTCAGAAATCTAGACTAGGGGAGTTTTGAGAATTGTTCATATATCTATTGATCCATCTATTAAGTCATCAAAAAGGGAATATTTCAGTGATGGTGGGTCAGGGTATAGGAAAAGCCTATGATATGCCAATAGGCACTGTCCTAGATACTGAGGTATTTGTTTATTCTCTCAGCAAATATTTATGTATGCCTACTGTGAGCCAAATACTGTGTGAGGCATTGATGATACACTTATGAAGGAGAGAGATGGTATCTGCCCTTAAATTAGTTTGTGCGTGCTAAGTTACTTCAGTTGTGTCCGACTCTTAGTTCTTGCTTTAGTAGCTAAATAAGTTAATACCTGGATATTAGTAGGCAATAAAATGTATAAATACAGGAAATGTTCATTAATTGTAGCAATGCTACAAAGTACAGTCATTTTTCAGTATATGTGGGTGATTAACTCCAGGACCCCTGAGAATAGTAAAGTCTGGAGATGCTCAAGTCCTTTATATAAAATGGCATAGCATGTGCATGTTCAGTCACTAAATTGTGTCTGACTCTGTGACCTCATGAACTGTAGCCTGCCAGCCTCCTCTGTCCATGGGATTTCCCAGGCAAGAATATTGGAATGGGTTGCCATTTCCTCCTCTAGGAGATCTTCCTAACCCAGGGATCAAACCCATGTCTCCTGTGTGTCCTGCCTTGGCAGGTGGATTCTTTACCACTGAGCCACCTGGGAAGCCCCAAATGATATAGTATTTGCATCTGCATTTGTATTCACATACAACCCATGCACATCTTCCTGTATACTTTAAATCACCTATAGATTACTTAAAATACCTAAAGCAGTGTTAATGCTATGTAAATAATTGCCAGTACATGGCTAAATTATGTGGTTGGTTGAATCTGGGTATATGGAACCCGAAGGTTCCAGTGGTGAATTTGGGGATGTGAAACCTGAAGGTACAATGGCTGATAAGATTGTGTAACAAGAGGACCTCACCTGGGATGGGACAAAAATGCAGGTGGGGAAAGGTTCATTGAGGAAATGATGTTTCATTTGAGACCTGGATGATAAGTAAAATGGAACCAGGGAAAAGGGCACTGGGCAGGGACTAAGAGGACATAGTCCTAAAGGAACCATAGATCTAGATGTGGAAAAAGGACACATCCATTAGTAAGTGCATTATGACCTGATGTTATCAGTGTCATAAAATGGAACTATAGACATGGAGTTCTTTTATTCTTAGTTTACACTACTCCATTCTTGGTTTTTTGTTTCTATTTTACTTTTGTTTTTTTAATTTAGGCCACCTGAGGTTGACTATAAGCTCCATCACCTAGGTGTGTGAACTTGGGTTGATACAATAGCATTGTAAGATTCTTGTGAGGATTGAATGAGACAGTCATGCCCAGCACAGTGTCCAGTGCATGTTAGGTACTCGGTGGGTTTGGTTCTATTCTCCTTGCATATAAGGAATCAGTATACCCTCCATGCTTGTAAATTACATAGGAGAAGGGTGGTATCAGAGGACACTTAAGAGATGAAGAAGCATCTGCCTTAGCCTTGAATTGATGACAGGTTTTCAAACAGTGTCAACGATGCAGAAAATTGAGGGGAGGGCAGATGAGGAGAGCCATTATATTATAATGAAAGGTACAGGAGCAGGATGGTATGTACAGAGAATATTCCACTTATACCACAGTGCAAGGTAAATGGAGGGTCAAGTGAAGATGAGGCTATATGAGTATTTTAGAACAAGATTGTTTTGAACTTTGAACAATAAGCTAAAAGAATATTTACTTTATCTTATAAGCAATAGGAGTCCTTTAAGAGTTTTAAATAGGAAGAAAAAAATGATCTTAGTGTAATGGTAGGGAAAAGAGAGTTTTGAGGCATTGAGAACATTTAGGAGACTTTATTTGGGCATGACTTAAGGGTGAGTGTAGCAAGAAGGAACAGACGGGAAGAAATTACAAGCCAAGAGCTGGATGTATCTGGTAATGGAGTCTATATGAGGGCTGAGAGAGGAAAGGGTTATCTATACATCTAAAGATGAAGCCCAAGTAGAACAGTGAACACTGATGGGGATGTCAACGAGAGCTATTGCTTTCAAGGTCTGTCCTTTCCTACTCCCCAGGAAGAGTTGAGGTAGGCTTTGGCTTCAGAAATCTTAGCTTAAAGAGTTATGACATACTGAGAAAAAATGCATAACAGTCTGCTGAAATAAAGAGCTAAAACTTGGCTAATAGATTTGGGCTACCAAAAAGATGAATTTGACCATCATCCACATGAGATTAATAGTTGAAACTGTAAAAATCCATATATTCAGAGCCTTGGAGCCCTAACATTGAGAGAACAAGAGGTAGAAGTTGGAAGTAACCTGGGAAGTAGGAGACCACTTAAAGATTTCACTGTTATGAAAACAAAGTTGTTGTTTTTTTTTCCCTGAAGAATTTGAGATGGCATGATGATGGTCTTGTTTTGATAATGTCAAATGCTTTATGGAAATGAAGGATAGTGAGAGCTTCATAAAGGCCAGTAAATAAGGGGTGTATAATATGAAAGTGGAGTTTTCAGATGGCTCAGTGGTAAAGAATCCACCTGCCAAGCAGGGGACGAACGCTCAATCCTTGGGTCAGGAAGATCCCCTAGAGAAGGAAATGGCAACCTAGTCCAGTATTCTTGCCTGGAGAATCCCATGGACAGAGGAGCCTAGCAGGCTACAGTCCAGGGGGTCGAAAAGACTTGAACATGTCTTAGCGATCAAATGACAACAGTGTAAAAGCATTAGTGTGAGAGAAGCTGTAGGTGTGATGGTTCTGTTTTAGATCAGGGAGGACTTCCCTGAAATGGTGAAATTTGAATTGAGTTCTAAATGGCATAAGGAACTATGTCCATGAAGAGCAAGGAGATGGTTCTAGACAGATGGAATGGCAAACCTTTCCAAGTCAGGAGCATGTCTGGCACACGTATTGAACAGTAAAAAGGTTGGTATAGCTGGAATGAATATTCCATTTGACAGGTCAAAATGATAGCATATTCTAAAACGACCCTTTCCCCAAAACATTAACTATCCATTGATGGATTTTATACTTCTCAACTTAAAGTTGTTAAATAAAGTTGTTAAACAAAAATTGCCTTGTGTAAATTGTCTCAACAGACAGTTTCACTTCTGACATGCCTTCGGTTGCAGGCTGGGTCCCCAAGTCAACTCCTCTTTCAATTCAGGCTACCACAACTGTGATGGCCAAATACCACATTAAAACAGCATCTGTGCCTGAAAGTGCAGTCCACTTCTAATTGTACTTCACTGGTATTAATACAACAGTAAAGTCAGTTAATTGGCAAATTTATACAGAATCAACTTTTTTGCAGGTTTATTAAGGTATAACTGACATATAAAATTGTAAATAATGAACATTTTTACTGGAAGGAAATGGCAACCCACTCCAGTACTCTTGCCTGGAAAATCCCGTGGACGGAGTAGCCTACTAGGTTACAGTCCATGGGATCGCAAAGAGTCGGACATGACTGAGCGACTTCACTTTCTTTCACTGGAAGTGGCTAGTCATTATTTCAAATGTTCTGAAAGAGGGGTATAGGTGTGTATCCATTTAAACTAATAAGAAATTGGCTATATGCTGCTCTTAACTGTCTTTTTTGGAAGTGAAAACAATGCTACCAGTCAGAAGTTTTTGTATGTTCCAGCTTGTTTGTTAGAGATTTCTAAGCAGAAGCCAAATTTGTGACTTGGCCTGAATGTAAACATTCACATAGTTCATGATGATTTTTATTGGGCTTTCACTTTGTCAAAGTCTAGAAACTAATACACATATGTTTTAGGGAAACACTACAGTTTCTAGGTTAAATCTACTTTAAACACTACAGTTTCTAGGTTAAATCTACTTTAAATTAGCTAAATGACATATATGAGAATTATGGATGACACTAGATGGCATTTTTTGGTATAAGTTTATACCCTATAAGCTGGAACCTTCATATGGGTAAGAATATAAAACAAACAGAAAAGAAATACTGCTGAGTTTTAACATCATTTTTTGAACTCTTTTGAGCCAAGGAATTGCTGGGCAAAAAATCAATATTGTCTCATTGCCTTTCTACTTGGCCCCATTCTATCAGGAACAGTATCTTGTGTTGTAAATCTTTCATTTGCTTCTAATGTGGCAACAATCTCAGAAGGTTTGCAAAGTCTTTTAGATAAGTAATAAAGCTCAGTATCATTTGGTTTATGAATATAAAAGGAATAAAATACATGTCAAAGGCAAATGAAAGCCTTTTATTGAATCAAGTATAATCTACATAATATATTCCAACAGTCCTTGTTCTTCTTTCATATTTATATAATTTTTGTGTACTTGCAAGTTTTCAAGCTTGCTTTTATTATCTGTTACTCACAGCTGCCTCATGAGGTAAGACTGAGTAGCTTGCTTAAAAGACAAGGTGCCAGAGGAATAGAGAGATGAAGTCAGTTTCCCAGAGCGACCCAGCAAAGAAGTAGCTGATCCAGATTGCAAATTCTTGGTCCCTCGGTCCCTTACTCATTAGTCACTAAGTCCCAGCTCCTCTCATTTCTTCACATCCTCAGAATTTCTTACTCCCTGCTTGTTTTAATGAGGCCCATGAGACTTTCTTTTGGTTGACTTTCACATACTATTCCTACCACACCACTTCCCTATCCCTAGGAAAGATTTACTCTAAAGCCTACAGGAAAGTTAATTTGCTGATACTTATTCCAAATTGACCTGTTCCAGCCGCTGTGTATTGCTTTTCCCTCCAGAGGGGTAGATTATGGACATTTCCTACAGAGATTCAAAATACCTCGTCTCCAAGATGCAGTCTTAGGTCCTGAATAGCATTTCTACAAGTCACTCATGAACTTTATCCTCCTCTTTGACTTGCTAATAGAGCCTTATCCAAGGACAAAGTATGGAAAAAATAAAGAGGCAGGATTTTTGTAAACACCCAAGTCTGTGGAATTTTATCTTGTCTTCACAGTACAAGATATGCTCTAGCCCATATCACTACCTGCTGAAACATATGTTTTCTTGTACATATTCTGTCCTGAAACTCCCTGAGTGCCACAGCCCTAATCTTTCTTCACCTCCTCTCTTTACTTCCTTGGCAATAATATGGTAACCATATTAACACCCCTTGCATCCTTACTGCTAAAGATAATATGGTGCTAGACTCCTGAGGTAGAAAGATTCAGATCTTCTTAGGCAAAAATGAATTCAGTTGGCATTCATTATGAATCCCTTTGAGATATAAACCTGAATTTTAAAAAAAGATGTTCTCATCTTTGTAATTAGATGCCAAGTCCCTGCTGTCATCCCAATGTGTGTAATATATACTGGTGGAAACGATCAGCAGTTGGTCCAGGACAGGGCAGTATTGTATAAATCACACTGATTTTATGAGCTTGGAGTTGTACTTACTTGGAAATCTCTTGCACAGTAATCTTTGGCCAGCATAAGCAGTAGAGATTTATAATACCACATGATCATCCAAATTATATCACCTTCCTATTAAGGCAATGCCAGGTGATATCCATCTATCCAAAACCATTAATTGAGTTATCAAAATAGCCAGGTGTTATGCAAAATTAAAACCACAATTATCTCAAGTGTCTGTAAAATCAGAGAGATATTAAACAGAATTTGATTTCAACTTTATCTTCTAAAACCACATAGAATATTCTCGTCATGTTCTTATGCTGTTGATAAGTGTATAAAAGTACATACATATAAGTGTATATAAGTGTGTGTTGATAGTGTATAAAAAGATATGCTTTTATCTTGATGATTGAGGAAGTGCTAGCATTTCATGTCGTAACACTGACTCCCCTGCATCACTGTACAAGATATGTGGATATAGCTGGGAACTTTGGATTTAAAAAGTGCTGAAGCTAGGGACACTTGTATTTTTTGTTTATGTTAATCAAATCTAAATGGAAGCTCTATTTTTTGCATTTTGATTAAGATTTAGATTTCTAGGGTAGAATGGTAATTAGAATGCTATAGGCTACTAATTCTTACTTTATATCCTTAAATATCTATGTAAATATGAACACTTCCAGTATTCAAAATGCCATACTCAGAGATGAGGTTTAAATTTTTCATGATGTCTAGTAAGCAGATAAAGGTAATTTATGGTAGAAATTATGGTTATAATAGTGGAAAGAAAGAATGTGATCATGATAACTCATTTTCACTAGATTTGAAGTAAAAAGAAAATCACCCATCACAAAAGCCTAAGTAGATTTTATTAGGTAATAGTCACAGTGAAAATTCCTGATTACAGTGTTGCCTTATAGAAACCAGGCAACACTGGTCGTTTTTGTCATTATAATAAAATCATGACTATTTGCATTTGCCCCCATAATTTATCAAATGGCACTCATTGATGCAGGTTGATTGCGATGCTGTCATCCTGTAACTAACACACATAATCAACCAACTGTAGGTAAAGGACACAGGAATTATTGAGGCTAGGCTGAGACATCAACTTTTGAGCTTTGCGTGGTCACATCTGGGCCAATTCCATTGCTTGCTTACTTTGGAACATGTTCCCGCACGTTCTGATGTTAAGCACTACTTTGACCAGATACATTATTTAGAACCTTGTAAATTAGTCTGTGGCATCCTGTCAGAATTATATTTTGATTACAATATAATTGTGAATCATATTCAGAAAATCATTGGTAGTAGCTTCCATTTCACTGTATGTTTTTATACCTTCATTTTTATATTAATTTTGAGGTATTTAGGAAGCAGTTTTACTCCAAGTGAAAGTAATTTATCTGAACTCCAGAAAAATGGATCAAAATCAAAATGGGAGCTAAAGCTTTTGTTGCTTTTGTAGAAAAAAACAATATTGGCAGAATAATTAGCAATTTTATTATTTCTCTTCACTGGTATGTATTTTATTTTTAAGCCTTATTACTTATGGTTTCACTCTGCTAGAAAAATACATGCTAGAGGGAAATAAGTCTATCAGCTCCCTACTTTTCTACAAGAATAAAGTCTCACTGTTTTCTTTGTATTAGTCACTACGTCATGATATCCTATATGCTATTTTTTTCATTTCTGTTTAACAGACAACAAGCAAGGTATAATGTGTTTCAAGAGCACAGTGATCATTCACAGAACTGAATAATGATCAATGAAATGATATCCCAAAACCTGAATAAATATAGCATTAGTGCTGGAAAATGTCAGTCGTCTTGCTTCAAAAGGGCAAAAGTGTCCCTGGACCCAAGCTGGTATTTTTCATTTTGTATGATGGACTTATTCTGAAATTCACCAAGATCATTTATTTTAATTCCTATTGAGAGGTGTATGTTGAATTGTAAATGACATCAATGATGTAATAGTGCTCGATAATGTCAGCTATATTCAGCCATTTCATTCGTTGTATTTAACCCTCTGGGTTTAAAAAGTCCTTATCTTATACCTTCTTGGTATCAAATGCTGCCCAATGCTATTTACCAAAGGATTTGATGGCTACCTTTAATCATATGATACCCTCTTTTTTACGGCACATAAACGGAAGTCCTAAATGACTACTGGCAGATTCTCATAAACAGAATCATAGATCACAACCCACCTACCTTATTTATAAGATGGATTCGAGGTGTACTTAATATAAAGAAACAAAGTATACTGAAATATATATCCAATAATATATTTTTCATATGTATTCCGTAGTCAGTATCCAGTTTGTGTGTGTGCTCAGTTGCTCAGTCATGTCCAACTCTTTGCTACCCCATGGATTGTAGCCTGCCAGGCTCCTCTGTCCATGGAATTTTCTAGGCAAGAACACTGGAGCAGGTTGCCATTTCTGTTTCCAGGGGATCTTCCCGACCCAGGGATCAAACCCACATCTCCTGCATTGGCAAGTGGATTTTTTTTACCACTGTGCCACCTGGGAAGCATGTATCCAGTTTAATGGGCATTAAATTGTGAAAAAGATGAAAGAAAAGTACGATCTTCCTTAAATGTCCTTCACAGGACACTGAGCTGCCTCCTATGTATACCCTGTTGAGCTCCACATGAATGATTGGCACAATTTATAAAGTGTAATCGCTGCACAGAACAGCCAGGGGTTATTTGATTGCATCTTCAGAATAATGTTTAAGAGGGAAAAAAGCATATGGTTCTGAGTTTCATTATTCAGCCATTTTCTGTAAAAACCAATCGCAGAATGGAAGAATTTAGCCTGGCATACAAGGTCATGGGGAGTGGGTGATGTAATCTGGGACCAGCACTGAGCCCTGCCTCTCCGCCCAGGGCGGTGTTGGTAAGTGAGCTGCTTAGTGAAGAGCTCATTCTCACTGCTGACCGCCCTCGTGGGGATCCCTATCTGAACTCTGCACAGGGCCTCAGGAGGATCCAGAGACGACAAGACCACAGCTTGTTTTCAGCTTTCAACCAAATGGGTTCTTCGGATGGTCCAAACACTGCTCCTTTGTCTATCAGAGGACAAAACCACGTTTGATAACTTAATGATAGTTTTTAATAGATTGAGAAGAATTTTTGTCAAAAAATGGCCACCATATAAATATGGTTTGTTTAAGTAACCTCATTTCCCTCCTATCTTATGTCAGAAAGTTAGCCTTCTGATGTACCTTATTCATGCTACAGCCTGATCTATATCCCTGGGCTAAGAACTCTGAGTGGCATCAATCCATAGCATCTGAAAGCTTTTGCCAAAGACGTGTCAGAACTCCTTTAAGGAACACATCACCCCATGAATTCTAGACTTACACAACACCAGTGACCTCACAGTTGAAGTATGCCTTCATGATCCAATGGTAGAAGCTGTTCTGTAAATACACGGAATAGTTCTTATTGTTATTGGTGGGCGTTTCCTAGAACTTCTGAACTGTTTCTAAACCCACAGCCCCATGGAGTTTTCGAGGTTTGATTTACAAAAGAAATAGGCACCTAAAAGATTGTCTCTTCCAAACCTTTTTTTAAAAAAAAAAGAAAATTAGATCTGAATAGATACCTCAAAGCCACTTTGTGTCACCAGAATCCTTTCTCTAGGTCTAAAATCCTGAAAGGAGCTATTACAGGTAAATCAATTCACTGCACTGCTTCTACTTGGAACAAACCTAAGTGATCTAAATCACTGTTGCTTTTCTTTAAAAACACACACACACACACACACACACTTCCTTTGTCCTATTTCTCTTTCACATAGCTGGACTACCTCTCTGATGGAGAGAAAAACAATGATCATTGGCCCCCAGGGAAAGTTGTGTAGCTGCAAATGAAGGGTGGAGTGAGGTGGTGAAACAGTGGGTGTGCTTGTGTTGGCCTTCATTTCCTCCATGATTCCTGTGATTTCTGCTGCCAGAGCCTGGTGGATGTCAGACCTTCAGTAGGGGACAGGGGAATGGCAGCTGTGTGCCAGCTCTCCCTCGGAGATATTACCAAAGAGGGCAGGACATTTGAGACACGTTTTTTTTCTTCTACCATAAATCATGAAATGAAAGAGGATATGTACCTCAAGAACTGAGCCAAATTCTTCCCTTTGCTTTAGAAAATTCTCCCCTGCGGTCGGAGAAACCTTTTTACAGCACCCACTGGGTGAACTCTTCACTCCGTGCACATGATGCATGAAGGAGGAGCACAGCAGAGCGGAGCCCAGTCTGTGGAGCCATGCTCCCCTGCTTCACATTCTGACACCTGCCATATACTTTGTATCCTTGCTTTAATCTTCTTACCTGATGAATGCAAAGTAAATACTTCATTGAGATTATTCCAATTGTTTTTGTTATTTAGTCACCAAGTCATATCGGACTCTTTGCTACCCCATTTACTGCAGCCTGCCAGGCTCCTCTGTCTGTGAGATGTCCCAGGCAAGAATACTAGAGTGGGTTGCCATTCCCTTCACCAGGGGACCTTCCCAACCCAGGGATTGAACCCTAATCTCCTGCACTGGCAAGCAGATTCTTTACCACTGAGCCACCCAGGAAGCCTGTACAACTGCTCAATACACAGTAGTAAATATGATTATGATGATACTTCTGTGCCCTGACAAACACTTTCTCCTTGGTCCTATGCTTTAAAGAACATGAGAAATAGAATTTTTACTTATTTTTCCTGGAAAGGAAGTTTTGTAGATTCTGTAACTTCTCTTGTCATTACTTTTGTTGAGATTGCACTTTGGGTAGAGAAATCACAAAACTCACCATCCAAATTGGGACACCAAGGCAACAGGCATAAACTGGGGCTGTCCCTGGAAAACTGAGAGTTTGGTGTCTATTTGGGACTATTCAGGAAGCTAAGGTCCTAAACCTTCTTCTTGTTTCAAGGTCTGAAACACAACTGAAGGAAAAGGTGCTAATTCTCTCAAAAGTTTATTCTTGCTTGAAGGCTAGGAAATAATTGCACCTGCTATTTTATCCAGCAACTCCATTTAAAAAAAAGATACAACTGAGTCAAAATCACAAAATATTACCGCTGCTTTAATATGCCATGTCCAAAACACTGGCTAGGAGGTCATCAGGACCCCTGGGTTTTTGTCCCGCCCAGCAGCTAATTGGCTGTGTTATCACAGCTCAGGTCCCAGTTATGCCATCTATACAATCAGGGAGTTGGATCAAGGAACCTCTGGTATCTCTGACAGTTTCAAACTGTTTTTAATCTTGTGTAGTATTAGCACTGAATAACAATTTCGGTAATATTATCTTTTCTAAACTCAGATTTTGCATCCTTCTTGAGAGTAGTTTTCAATTTAAGTTCTGAGCAGCATGTTACTTCTGAAAGCACCATGAAGGAATAAAACAACACTCTTTTTTTTTTTTATCTTTACTGGGAGTGTTTTATGTGCCAGACACCATTGTTTTATTTAAATACATATCTCTATGAGGTAGGTATTTAATTTTCACTTCTCATGTAAGAAAATTAAACCAAGGACATAGAGCAGTATAGGACAAAAGTCAAATTTGAACCCAGAAAGTCTGGCTCCATGGTCTGTGCTCTGCTCTGCAATATACCCTTTCATACAGCCTGTGCATTTAAACCCTGCAACAAACCTCTGTAGTAGGTACTGTCATCGTCTATTAAGAGGGGAACCTGAGAGGGAGAAGTAACTAACCTATTGCAAGGTCTCACCAGTCTACACTGAACCAACATGCATGACATTTTCCACCAGGCTTCTTGAGAAGCAGATCATGCTTATTATTTTATGGCTCACTCAGGGGCTTTGACAATCATTCTGCCAAAGATCAAAAGACAGTTTCTAATCGACACACAAATTTTATCACTTGGAAAGAAATTGAAGGAAGCTACAACTTACTAACCCAGATAATTTGCTTCCAGGAAGTACTTTAAAAACCTGAGCTAGATTGATTTGAATTATACTGTTACATAAGATTCATATGAAATCTGAAGAGGTGTTTGAGTTTTTATTCTTGCAGAGTCCATTTTTTAACAGGTGAAAAAATATTCTTGAAACATTAGGTATGGGACTCAGTTTTCCATACACCTTTAAATAGGAATTTGATTTACTTTAATCATAGTGTTAATACTGTCTTCTGTTTTACTTTTGCATATTGTCTTGTCACTTTTCAACTTTTAACCAAATTGTGTTTCTATTTATTTGTTTTATTTAGCTAAACTTTTGAGGGCATCTGATGGCTTCTTTCCATATTTCCTCTTACCATATTCTTTTGACAGTTTCTCCTGTGATGAGTAAATATGTGTTACTTCTTATTTATATAGGTTACCCTGTTTCAAACTCTGAATTTGGAAACTCAGTGTAAGATAGATGGTGCTGTTTATCTGCTCCAAGATTTTTATGACAATCAATTTGGAAATACCATATACATAGACAGGCCTTACTTTCTAAAATATAGTAGCAACTCATTTACTTGAATTATTAGGAAAATAAATAATTCAGATCAGCAGAAGTTATGTTGGATTTACATTTCTATAATAATTCAAGTTATAGATACTATCCAATTTGATTTTATTGTCACCACTGACTGTATACCTAAGTGTCCTTCTATAACATTACTCTGTCAAAAAATCAGGCAAGGGTAGAACAGTAGGGATAATGAGATAGATAATAATAATGTAAAATTGTTATATATCGAAAATGTAAGACTGAAGTACAGAAGGGCTACCATGGTCAACTGAATGATGAGGGCACTGGCAGTAAGCGCATGCCATACAGACTATTTCCAGCAGGGCAAGCATTGCAGGAAGTCATCGTCAACTCTCTGAAGATATTTGTCTTTAGACATTTGGGGACGTTGGCTGTTTCCCAAGTATTTTGTGAAAGGGCACCACTTTTCCTTTTGTAGACTATGGGTGAACTACCTAAGCCTTTAAAGTCAGTTAGAATCACTGATTCAAAAACATTTGTGTACCAGCCATTTTTTCTAAATGTTGAAGATAAAGTAATAAATGAAACTGATAAGCTCCCTGCCCTCAAGCCTAAGGGGAAAATAAAGTAAACAAGAAACAAGTGATCAGCTGAGACTGCCAAATGATGGCAGATGCTAAGAACAGATAAAATGTATGATATGGAGGAGAGGTGAGAGTGACTTGGAGGGGGATACTTAGGGTAGGTGGTCAGAGAAGCCTCACTGAAGAGGCGCTAAGAGTGGAGATCAGTCACAGGGACACTTGGGCAAAAGACCATGTGGGCTGAGGGAGAAGCAGTTCTGAGGCCTTGAAAGTCAGCTCTGTGCCAGGATTGTGCTGGAGATGGGGGGCTTTGCTCTCATTAAGTTCACTGCTTATACGAAAATAAGATTTCTGCCTACAAGAAACTCATGAATGACACAGAAAACAAACAAACAAGCCATTGCAGCATAGCAAAGGTCCCCTCCTATGGCTGTCATGGCAACAGAAGAAAGAAAATGATCCACTCTCCTTGGACAGAGCAACAGGCCAGAGGAAACCTCCCAGGGGAATTTGCCTAGGGCCTCCCAGGTAGGTCATCAGTGGCAAAGCCAGATTTCTCACATGGGTTTCTCAATCATTACCCAGTGTTTCTGTCATTTGAATTTCATCGTATTCCCAGGGGACAGAGAAAACTGACTGAAAGTGAGAAGGCTAAGAAAAAATCCCCCAGATAAAGCCAGAGAAGCACCTACGTGATTTTAGAGATGGCACAGTTTATATTTATTGAGCCTAATACTATAATGAACTTGTAAAAAAAAAAAATTCGAACATCATATATGGGGCTTCTGTATCGAAGATCAATGCTTACTATGCAAAAGCAGTTATTCAGTACAGTTATAAGTCCAAAAATCTTTTTCCCTAAGACAAAGGGATTTTTCACATGTTTAATTTTTTCCCATCTGAGTATCATCTGTAGTACAAAAGATCATCTGGAAACCTTACCTGGAGGAAGGCGCTCAAGGATGGGTGTTGGGTTATGTGGCCGGTCCCTAAAGCTGTGTACCATCTACCGTGAGTTGGTTTTTTCCCGTTACAGTGAGAAATACCTCTTTCTTTGTGCTGCTGCCTGGTTTTTCCCTAACAGACCCACAAGGGTCAGTGCTTTCTGTTTCTCAGGCACCACTTTTCATTTTGTTTTCTACATTCTGGGGCCTGTTGTGCCCAGAGGTCCTGACCCACTGCCCATTTCTTTCTTCTTAAACCACAATCCTCTCATGAAAACAAATGAGCTTCCCCCCACCCCCGCCCAAAAGCCTGTAATTAGAATATAAATGCAATATTCAAATAGCCTGTAATTAGAATATAAATGATATTCTGATAGCTCATGCAAATGAGAATGTTAGTGTATTATGAGTCTAGGAGGGAAAGCCTCCAACCTGGCAAATCTATTTAATGTTTCACTGGAAACAGACTGCCCTTCTTTCTCTAAGACAGGAGATCTGGAGTCTTTGCCATTTAATGATAGATTTGGCACATGGCTTTGTTATTTGTCAAATAACTCTTATTTTGACAATTACTCATGAGACCCTTTAGACGGCAGATCCTTAGGTTCCTTAGGTTGTAAATGTCCCGCTCAAAATTTGATTTGAGGAAGATTCTTGAGGCAATGGGAGGAGGTCAGTACATCAGTGCCCTGGTTGGGACTGATCCCAATCTCAGATCGAGAAGAAAAGAGTGGGAAGCACACACTTCTTGGCTCCTTGATGGTAGATGGAAAAAGGGAGCTGTTTTCTTTTCTCTTTGCTGATTAAGGAAAGCAGGGAGGGCAAACTTTACTGAGTGCCTACTGTATTCTTAGAATGATGCTGGGTGTTTGTTTTCTCTTTTGATTTTCAGAAAAAAAACCTGTGAGATACTGATTATTATTCTCGTTTGTAGAGATCAGCAAACTGAATTTAACAAAATTTAATTGAGTCGTTCAATCTTGTAATTTTTTGAAGTAAAAACCTACTCTGTCCCAGAAAAACTATCAGAATAGGGAAAAAAAAAAACCCCACAGGATTGTGATGTGATGTTTTTGTTATGCTAATATGAAAAGGAAAAAGGTACACAGACTTTAAGAGTTAATTTCAAGATAAACTATCACATATCAATGACAGATTCTTGTGTCATCCAACAATGCAGTATTCCTGCCAGGCTCTAGGCTCCAAGAAGACAGTAGTTTGTTTTTTCATTTTTGTGTCTTCTGATCTTTCCTTTTTCATAATCCAACTGAACAAATTGATATCAATACAGAGTACTCATAGGAGGGTAGTTGAAGGAATGACTGAATTCATAAATTAATGAGGGTTATTGAGACGATCTTAATTTTTTATGGTTATGCAAGAGAGAAGGATAACAGTCTGGAGAGTCAGACTTGGGAAGTGAGTTGTGGATAAAGTTAAAGCTTAAGAAATATACACCTGGATTTAGAAAATATCATGGGGAGGGAGGTATGATTAGCAATGGAGGGAGAAGGCTATGTATAACCGCCAACTTGAGAAAGGGCTTCCCTGATGGCTCAGTGGATAAAGAATCTGCCTGCAATGCAAGAGACATAGGAGATGCAGTTTCGATTCCAGGGTCGGGAAGAACCCTTCGAGAAGGAAAATGGCAGCCTACTCCAGTATTCTTGCCTGAAAAATCCCATGGACCGGGTATCCCAGTGGGCTACAGTCCAAAGGGTCTCAAAGAGACAACCGAACAACTATGCATACACACAATAGAGGCATTTAAAGAAACAGGGAAGATCTGGAGAAGGGAATGGCAACCCACTCCTGTATTCTTGGCCTGGAGAATTCCATGGACAGAGGAGCCTGGCGAGCTGTAGTCCATAGGGTTGCAAAGAGTCAGACACGACTGAGCAAATAACAAGCACAAAAAAACTGAGATCTGAGTACAAGTCTGGGGCCTGGAAGGAGCCCCGTGAGGGAGGGAGTCATGGGTGGGGACAGGCAGGTGGCTGCTCTGACAGGCTACTGAAAGAACTGTGCTCTCCCCGTGCTCTTTTCCTGGTTTGCTTAAGCCTTACAGACAACTCTGAGGTGACTGTTGACAGCTGCGTTTACAAGTTAATCAACAGAAGCTCAGAGACTGTAAGGAACCTGCCCTGAGTCACACAGCTATTAAACGACACAGGTGGGATTTGGCAACATCTGGCTCACACCAGAGTCCCTGGTCTGTCGACTGCTTTTTTACATGACGGTGGGGGCTGTGAGATCCCCCAGATACTGCAGAGGAGCCAAGAACTCTGGGAACAAACAAACAAACATCAACTCCTTCCTTCCTTAAGAATAAATAAAGCTGAGATCAAGGAAGATCAGATTTGGACTGAGGCATGAGGTCAGGGTGAACTCACACACAAGGACAGAGTTATTGAAAAGAATAAACATTTATTAAGCAACTGCCCTGAGCCCAGGGCCTGGAAGAGATGGATTACTGCCTTAAGACTAAGGCCTTAGGAAGGAAAGACCTCTGATTTTATTACTATGTATGCATGTGTAGATCTATACAAAATATATTGCTTATCCCTTGAGATCCTCTTGCATTCCAGTAAATTGACTTGGGTAATTAGTGCATACACACATACATACATGCGCATGCACACACATAGAAACACACATACACACGCAAAGGATGTTTAGGAAAAACTGAGCATCTTCTCTGTCTGGCTCTGAGCCCAGTTCAGGAAGGCTAGTCCTTGCACAGATGCCTCTGATCAGTCCTCAGAGTTGCAGGGAATGCTGACTGTCTCCTTCTTTGCCTGAAATCACCGTAGGGGAAGTTTCCTGCCCACTGTAGCTGCTGAAGGGAAGTCCTTCAGGCCTTGTCTTCAGTTCCATCTGCCCTGGACACCGCTGGCTGGATGAAAGCTGGGGCCCTTGGTACAAGCAGCCAATCCATGTCTGGCTAGAGACTTAAACAATGCGGTCTAGAACAAAGGCAGGCCTAACAATCAGGATTCTCTTTGGGGAATGAAAATTGAGGAATAGATCCTTGAAATCCATTTATGCATGATGTTCAAGAAAGGAAATAACTTCATTACTTTTTCTCTAAGCAGTGCCTTCAAATACCTTCCTGTGGATTTCCCGTCCATGCCTCTCTCTCTCTGGCTGATTCCTTAGGCAAATATCATAGGTTTCCATTACCTTTCAGTTATTAACAAGATGGCCTTATTTCCTTACTTTAGAGATTAAAATTCACTTTAATGTATTGATAAGTGCAACACAGTTCAGTTTTAAAATTTCAACCTCACACCTAATTCAAAGCTGTCATGCACCCTCCACACCCCAGCTGGGGACTAACTCCAGGCAAAGGCTCCACATGGGGAAGGGAAGCCTGGTCTGTTTACATTCACTGTTGCTACATCTCCTGTTCTGTCTCCTTCTTCTGCCCTTGATGTGTCAGGGGCCTTAGAGCAGCACCAGAGGAAGAGAGCAAACATCTTTTACATGATGGATGCTGCCTTAATTCAGTTATTAACATCAGCTGTACAGCGGTTTTTTAATGTTGCTTCCCCCAAAGGGCACATGTGTGGGTTCTTCACAGGGCCTGTTTCTGCTGTAGTACATACAGCACACACTGGAAGGTGTGTGGGTGGGGGGGTCTCAGTTCCCTGCCCCCTGCCCCACTCAGCTGGGGCACGGGCTGCTCTGCTGCTGCCTCCCTGCTCACTTGTGCTTTCCGGCTTTTGTAGTCAGCCTCTGCCTTAAGCAGTCTTCAGGCCAGGAGCATCGACCAGGCACCACGTGCTCGAGTGCCCAAACTCTCAGGGACTCCCACCCAGCTTCCTCAGAAACTCTCTGCTACATGGCACCACAGCCCCTGAGCTGTCATGGACCTTTGATTCTGCAGTTCAGTGACTTCCAGCTGGGGAGGGAGATGACAGTCTCTCTTGGGGGCAGGAATCTTCCTTTTCTCGTGGAGTCTTCCATTTTTCTTGAACTTGATTTAAGGTGGGGCTGAGCAGCTCACACTATACATATTTTTCTACACTTCTGCAGCAACTTACCTAATTCAAACTACTCATTTACATCAGTGAACTCTCTGCTGCCTGCCGCCCACCCCCACCCCCAGTATATTCTGATTTTTTATTTAGAGAGGCAGATGAAGCAGGGGATGGGGAGTTAGGGTCAAAAGACCACTCTGTCCACCTCTTATTAAGGGTTGGAGGGTGGAAGTTTCTGGCCGCTTTTCTGCATTCTCTCTAAAGTTCAGAGATTCTTAGTACCTGCTAGCTTCAGTGTTGCAGCTTTAGCTAAAATCCTGAACAAGGAAATTAAGAAACAGAGAAATTAATCATCAGTAACCTTTTACATAATGATAGGAATGGAACCTAAAAGGCTGAGAAGCTAGAGGGACAATGACGGACCACCCATGTACAAAACAGGGCTTTGGAGGAGGGCAGAAGACAGTTAAAAAGCATGAGCTCCGGAGACACAGTACTGGATTTGGCCCCAGTTTAGCTAGGGTGTATGACAAGCTTAGGATAAGATCAATATCTTTGTAGCCCAAATTTCTTTATTCATAAAATGGAAAAAGTAATGCTACGTGCCGTTGAGTTGTAAGGATTAAATCAGGTAATTGTCGTAAAGCATTCATTAATCGTACCATGCCTGGTACGTAGTAAGTGCTCAGTAAATATTAATTCCTATGAGTAGGAAAAGTATGTCTTGGAGGAAAGTATCTGCTCCTCAGGGTCCCTTTGCATGGGCTATAATGTGAATGGTGCCCATGTGGGTGCACAATATGGATGTACTCAAGGGTGTCTGAGACACTGGAGGATAAACAGTAGACAGAGAAAAACAGATAATATGATGGAGAGAGAGAGGGACACTGGAGTGGGGAGGGGTGAAATGAGAGAGTGTCAGGCCATAAAAGACGGGAGAAGTCAGTTTCCCCAGCTGGCTGCTGATAGCTTCCCAGTTCTTGCCATTCTACCATTCCAAGCTGATGATTGACAAAATAAGACAAGATCCAGTTGGCAACTACAGGAGTCAACTTTGGTGAGTCTCTGTTCCAAAACAATGAGGGTGCCTCCTGGAACACTTCACTCCCTCCCAGGGAATCTCTCAGGTCAGATCTGAGGACAGCCATTTTCTGCAATACTTAGGGCTAATGGAAGCAACCAGCACTCTGGAGAATTCCCTATCCAGATGCCAGAGCTGTTTCTGACACCAGACTCTAAAAATATATATATCTTCCAAAGAAATAAGGGAAAGAAGTTATTTCTGACCAAAAGGTTATTTTAAGATACTGATAATGTCTATGAAACTGCCTGGACATCAAATTATTTTAGAGAATGTACAGTATTCTCTATCATGTGCATAGCAACTTAAATATGGGCTTTTCTAGAAATAATGGTACTCAAATATTCAGATGGCTCCATTGCAATAATATGCATGTGGTAAATTTGCATTTGCATCATTGGAGAACAAAACCCTTAAGTCAGAAACAGTAAATTGAAACACATGGAAATTTTCTTTCTGGAGGGAATCTTGCCACCACTTTATTGCAAGTTCTTTGCTGCTAGCTTCTGGCAATAGGTTGCTTGCAAAGATGGACACAGCAGTCCTTTCCAATGTGACCTTTCCATTCCCTCCATCAAGAGGTGAAGTTTATTTATCCTTCCTCTTGCCTCTTGTCTGGCCTCAGGACTTTTGTTGACCAATAGAATATGGCAGAAGCTAAGTCTTATGATCTGTCAGCCTCTGCTTCAAGAGGCCTTGCACCTTCCACTTTCTCCCCCTTTGCCACCTGAGACCTTTATTTATGGTTAGCCTCCTTGAGGCTGGAGGACCCCAGGGAGAGAGTGGCCTCACTGACAGCCAGTGCTAACTGCCAGGCAGTGAGACCATCACTACCAGAGGACTGTATATATAGGTGACCTCAGGCAAGACCAAGCAGCAGAAGAATCACCCAGCTGACCTTGGGGCAAGAACCCACCCAACTGCTAACTCACAGAATTGTTAGCAAATAAATAGCATGTTCAAGCTGCCAAATTGTAGGGTGTTTTGTTACGAAGAAATTGATCACTGATGCAAGGATATACCATTTTCCTCCCTGTGAGCAGGGACCCTCTTAAAGCTGTGCAGCAGGAAGTAGGATGGTCCATTAACATCACTAACCAATAGTAGAACTGAGGAAACCTCAGCCTCAGAGGGTTGTCTTGTTGGGAGACTATTATCATAAAAAACCATTTGTTGTTAAACAATGTGAAGAGCAGGAGCTCTACACCTCCTAGAACTGGAGGGAAGTGGCATTTCAGTCGGTGGCAGTACTTGCTCTCTGAGTGGTGTTTGATATGTGGAAAGGTTGCCAACAGAAATGCCTAGGGGAGAGAGGGCATTCTTTTTTAAGTAAGGGTGTCATCTAGGATGAATCTTATTTGCATATATCAGCCACGACCTCACAGAGGGATTTCCCCTTTTCTTTCCCATCTGCCAACTGTAGCAACTAATTGGGAATTCTGTGACTTTTCCAGCTGGAGGGTATTACACAGAGCACACATCTGAGCAATAACTGACACCAGCTGTTGTCAGAGAGCTGATAATAATTTTTTTAATGGAGAAAAAGTTTATCAAAGCCAGTGTAAAATTGGTTTATCCAGTTAAGGCCAATTGTAAGAATAGGACCACATGTGCTGACTTTTCAAACAGAAATTGAGTATGTTCCTGGTCCACAGTCCTGTTCTTTTCTCATTGATGAGCTACAGTGGAATGCAGCTAGTCTTGATCCAACTAATTTTTCCTCCTTGACTGAGAAGAATAATTGTTGTGCTACTCATATAAAATCTTAAAATGCAGCATGGTGAAATAAATACCATGTTGTTCTTTTTCTTGTATCTTTCTATCAGTGGCCTCCTTGTTGGGAAGATATTCTGCCCCTGCACCTATCATGTGTGAAAAGAGTATGTTAAGCATTTGTGGATTCAATATAAAGACATTCAAGGGCTCCAGAAATTTCTGCCCAAGAATCTTTCAAACTCCCACACATCTTGGCCATGAGCTTCTCAGCACCTGCATTGGCCCTGGAAGACCTGGGTGATGGGAAAAGTCAGGCAGGGTGTCTTTAGGGATCAAAATGTTAGTGCTTAGTTTATTTTGTCATGCAAAAGATTTTGCTTTAGCAAAAGGAATTAGACAGAGCCTTTTATCATTTTGCACCATTGACATCATACTGAAGTTCAGTTTAAAAAAAATTAAATATAGATCAACTCTAACCAGTCCAAAATTCTAGCCAAAGGTCAAGGGCAGGAGTTGAAATGTTATATGTAAGTCCTTAAAAAAAGTAAAAAGTACCATATAATACAGCAATTTTATTTGTTGACTTTTAAGTAAAACTTTTTAAAAGTAATTTCTTGGGCAAATAACAAATTCAATGATAAATTTTAATGATATGAAAGTTCTTCATACACAAGCAGGTTGTTCTTTTAAATTTAATAATTATATAAAGAAGTATGCAACACATTCAAAATATAAAATGAATGAATTCAGAGAAAAATGTAACTTTAAGTAAGAAGCTTTCACTAGTCTGAAAAATTAATTTAAAATATATCTGCATTTTATTGATGTTGAAACAGTTTCTCTATACCTCTGATGTACATAGTTGTAAAAGGGTCTGGCTTGTATCTGCCCTTAGAAGAATGCAAAGGGATTTGGTCTCTTTAGAAGAAGGTGGGAATCATGTAGAAATTCAAAGTACGTTTTTCTTTTTATTCACATCTCATGAGACTCAAAAAAAATTATCTCAGAAAATATTTATTTCAGTCATACTAGTAATTCCGCTGACTTACTCTGTTTGGAGAAAAAAATATATTCAACATTTAGTTAACAAACAGCTCTCATAGTGTGCTTATTCCAGTTATGCACATGGTCCAGGGGGAGAATCTACTACTTGAGGTCAACAGAGGTCATTCAATAGCACTGCTTGCTACCCTGCTCTTCCTATTCCAGTGCATGACCTGAATCATGCACTGTAGTTTGGCTTTCTATGTATTTATTTATCAAATTATTTAAATACTTAACCAAATCCTGTTTTTGTTTGTTTGTTTTTTAATTCTAACAATGACAATCCTATTGGGTGGAAACTGTCTTGAAGGACCTTGAGCAACAAGCCTGACATATCTAAGTTACTGAATCCCTGTCTCATTATGTGATTTTTTAAAATTCAAGATGGTATAAATGGGAAAGATCTAGCATATGTTTTGTTCCCATAGAATTAGGCCTTACCATTTAGAAAAATAGTATCAAAAATCTTTTTCTGACTTATGTGGAAAATAAGATGATGTTTTTCGTCATTATTTTCATTTTATTGTCTATTTCACCAGGTACTCAGTGAATATATTCATTTTTTAGAAACATTATTATCTCATTTGGGGCAACAATGAGAGGACTGTTTGCAGATGTAAAAAACTTAAGATCTGGTTCCATCTGCTGCGCAACCTTAGGGAAATAAAATGAAGACATCTGCCATTTATTTAAGGCTTACTCTGTCCAAAGAGTTAAGAGAGTACTTTATCAGCCAAGTTTTATATTAATCTTTTCAACACACCATTTGGTAGATGATATTATTTCCAAATGCAAAAACTGAGTCTCACAGTGGTTAAGTAATTTTCCCAGGCTCATTAGCTGATGAATGGATTTGAATCCAAGTCTTTTAGACTCCAAAGTCTATGCTCTTACCTGCTTCAGGTGAGTTGTAGAGTCAGCAGCTCTGGGAGCAAATCTCAGCTCTGCCACTTACTAGCTAGGCAGATCTGAGAAGTTACTTAACGTGTGTGCTTTCATTTCCCATTTGTAATATAGGAAGGATCCTATTTAGTCCAGAATACTGGGAGGGTTAATTAAGACATGTTAACAAAACAGTAAAAACATCTATTTCTGCTTTATTGACTACGCCAAAGCCTTCGACTGTGTGGATCACAATAAACTGTGGAAAATTCTGAAAGAGATGGGAATACCAGACGACTTCACCTGCCTCTTGAGAAACCTGTATGCAGGTCAGGAAGCAACAGTTAGAACTGGACATGGAACAACAGACTGGTTCCAAATAGGAAAAGGAGTACGTCAAGGCTGTATGTTGTCACCCTGCTTATTTAACTCATATGCATCATGAGAAACACTGGGCTGGAAGAAGCACAATCTGAAATCAAGATTGCCAGGAGAAATATCAATAACCTCAGATATGCAGATGATACCACCCTTATGGCAGAGAGTGAAGAGGAACTAAAAAGCCTCTTGATGAAAGTGAAAGAGGAGAGTGAAAAAGTTGGCTTAAAGCTCAACATTCAGAAAACTAAGATCATGGCATCTGGTCCCATCACCTCATGGGAAATAGATGGGGAGACAGTGGAAACAGTGTCAGACTTTATTTTTTTGGGCTCCAAAATCACTGCAGATGGTGACTGCAGCCATGAAATTAAAAGACGCTTACTCCTTGGAAGGAAAGTTATGACCAACCTAGATAGCATATTAAAAAGCAGAGACATGACTTTGCCAACAAAGGTCTGTCTAGTGAAGGCTATGGTTTTTCCAGTAGTCATGTATGGATGGGAGAGTTGGACTGTGAAGGAAGCTGAGTGCCGAAAAATTGATGCTTTTGAACTGTGGTGTTGGAGAAGACTCTTGAGAGTCCCTTGGACTGCAAGGAGATCCAACCAGTCCATCCTAAAGGAGATCAGTCCTGGGTGTTCATTGGAAGGACTGATGCTGAAGCTGAAACTCCAGTACTTTGGCCACCTCATGTGAAGAGTTGACTCATTGGAAAAGACCCTGATGCTGGGAGGGATTGGGGGCAGGAGGAGAAGGTGACGACAGAGAATGAGATGGCTGGATGGCATCACCGACTCGATGGGCATGAGTTTGAGTGGACTCCGGGAGTTGGTGATGGACAGGGAAGCCTGGCGTGCTGCGATTCATGGGGTTGCAAAGAGTCAGACACGACTGAGTGACTGAACTGAACTGAACTGAACAAAACAGTTTCCCATATAGTAGTCCGTAATCCACAATAAAGTTCATTTCTTCACTTTCCTCCTTCCCTGAGCCTCATTTCCCCCCTCTATGTATTAAGGAGCGCCTTAGAGGTATATAAACTTCAGAAAGCAGCTGGTACAGTCTCTTCAGTGTATAGGTAAGGAAACTAGAGAAGAAGCAACTTGCTCCAAATCACAGTTGGTTAGTGAGTAGTTAGTATTCTTAGAGCAACAGTTTTTATTTTGTTATTGGAATGAGACTTGGACTTAATTTGACCAAATTACATAAACCTGGGTAATCTAGCATCTATATAATTAACAAAATTCTAGTTTTTGTCTTTTGTTTGTTTTTGAGTTTTGGCCCAGGCTCCTTTACACAGTTATTGCAAATATACTACATGTAAAAGACCTATCTAGTTATTGCTTGGCAGAGTTGTCAAATGACCCAGCAATTCCATTCCTGAGTACATAAACAAGAGAAATGAAAACATATGTTCATGCAAAAATGTGTACATGAATGTTCATAATTGTCAAAAAGTGGAAGCAATATAAATGCTCTTTAGCTGATGAAATTAATAAAAAGTGATATATCCATACAATGGAATTATTATACTATAACAATGGAATGAAGTACTAATATGTACTATTACACAAATGAAACTTGAAAACATTATGCTATATGAAAGGAGCCAGACACAAAAGTTGTATATCATGTGATTACTTTTATATTAAATGTCCAGACTAGGTAATTTTGTGGATACTGAAAATACATTAGTGATTGCCAGGAGATAAGGAAGGAGAAAATGGAAAATGCCTGCTGATGGGTATAGGTTTCTTTCTGGAGTGATGGAAATGCTCTGGAATTAGTGGTGATGACTTGGTGTTGACAGTATACTACACTCACTGAATTGTGCACCTTAAAAGGGTAAAGATTATGGTATGTGAACTAGACCTCAAAAAATCAGAATAACATAAAGAAAAGGTTGAAATACAATTTGGTGAAAATTAAAACAGGTAAATATCTAAGAAGTATTCTGCCCATGGTGCAAAAGCTGTTAGATTAATTCCTGATTTTACCTTGGTTAGTCAGATATGGAAAGTTTTGGAAATACTTCTGCCTGGCTTTTACATACCTCCAAATCTTCTGTAGCTGACTAAACTGAAGGAGTCTTTAATCAAAATAATAATCCTCCAGAATCAGACTCTGTGGCTTACTTTGCTTCTCCAATGCCAGCCCCTGTGGCCTTTGACAGGCCACACCTCCTGGAGGAGCTCATCTCTCTCTTGTGAAAGAGTCTGCTTGCCCTGTCTCTAGATATGCTGGACGACTGCTGAGAAATACGTGCACAAAATAACAGCATGGCATTTTACAGTTCTGAATGGGGTAGAAACACAAGTTAATAATAGGAATTTGTCTTTCTTACAATTAACTTTAATTGGACAAGCAGGCCTAATCTCTAATGCCTTTCCAAATTCAGAATATAATTATTAGTGAGAACTTAACTCAAATTTAAATGTTACTTTATAGTTAAGTGGGCATAAACAACACTAATGAACCTTAATAAACTTTTATTTTGAATAACAAGAGCTAAAATCCTGCCTAAATATTATGCAGCTGAAATCAGACCTCCAGCAATGAATACTTCTTTCAGAGAATAAATATGTTTATTGGCAAGAAATGATGATATTTTTCTATGACTGTCTGTAACATATCAACCCAGGAAGCTAATATATTACAGTCAACATTTAATGACATATAAATCTGTAATAAATAGAGACTTTATTAATCACTACTATGCTCTAAAATTGAGATATTGTTATTTTCTCTCCCTCCCAACCCATTTCAGGTCTGATCATCCCAGGTAGGAGTGATCCTCTTGTATGTATATCCTCTTGTATATCCTTTATTGCATCTATTTATGTTTACATTTGTTTCTCAGTATTAGATGCAAACCTGTGAACAGCATCAACTGTGGTTCCTCATCTTTGATTCCCAGCATTAAATATAGTGATTGGTACATAGTAGATATTTCACAAATGAATGAATGAGTGAACTAACCAGTGTAAATTGTTGGTAAATTTCCATATGAGTGTGGTGTAGGCAACAGCCAGAGGAAGGTCAGGAATTGGTTCCTGCGACTGCTGCCATGTACAGCTCAGGTTTCAAGTCCTGAGGGAAATGCTTGATGAAAGTGAAAGAGCAGAGTGAAAATGTTGGCTTAAAACTCAACATTCAGAAAACTAAGATCATGGCGTCTGGTCCCATCACTTCATGGTAAATAGATGGGGAATCAGTGGAAACAGTGACAGACTTTATTTTTTTGGGCTCCAAAATCACTGCAGATGGTGACTACTGCAGCCATGAAATTAAAAGATGCTTGCTCCTTGGAAGAAAAGTTATGACCAACCTAGACAGCTTATTAAAAAATACATTTGAATCAGTTCTAATGAGGTGGATGAAACTGCAGCCTATTATACAGAGTGAAGTAAGCCAGAAAGAAAAACACCAATACAGTATAATAGCGCATATATATGGAATTTAGAAAGATGGTAATGATAACCCTGTATGTGAGACAGCAAAAGAGACACAGATGTATAGAACAGTCTTTTGGACTCTGTGGGAGAGGGCGAGGGTGGGATGATTTGGGAGAATGGCATTGAAACATGTATATTATCATATGTGAAACGAATCGCCAGTCCAGGTTCAATGCATGATACAGGATGCTCGGGGCTGGTGCACTGTGATGACCCAGAAGGATGGGATGGGGAGGGAGGTGGGAGAGGGGTTCAGGATGGGGAACACATGTACACCCGTGGCGGATTCATGTCAATGTATGGCAAAACCAGTACAATATTGTAAAGTAATTAGCCTCCAATTAAAATAAATTTATATTAAAAAAATAAAAAATAAAATTTTTTAAAAAGCAGAGACATTACTTTGCCAACAAAGGTCCATCTAGTCAAAGCTATGGTTTTTCCAGTAGTCATGTATGGATGTGAGAGTTGGACTATAAAGAAAGCTGGGCGCTGAAGAATTTATGCTTTTGAACTATGGTGTTGGCGAAGACTCTTGAGAGTCCCTTGGACAGCAAGGAGATCCAACCAGTCCATCCTAAAGGAGATCAGTCCTGAATATTCATTGGAGGACTGATGCTAAAGCTGAAACTGCAGTACTTTGGCCATCTGATGTGAAGAACTGACTCAGTGGAAAAGACCCTGATGTTGGGAAAGATTGAAGGCAGGAGGAGAAGGGGACAACGGAGGATGAGATCGACAGAGAGAGGATGGCATCACCAGCTCAATGGACATGAGTTTGAGTAAACTCTGGGAGTTGGTGATGGACAGGGAGGCCTGGCGTGCTGCAGTCCATGGGGTCCCAAAGAGTCGGACCCAACTGAAAGACTGAACTGAACTGAACTGGGCTTCTAGAAAGACTTGAAGTGCTGATGCTTGAAAATGGGCAACTTACTAGAAGCAGAGATTTTTAGTGCAGAAGAATTTAAGAAAGTTAACAATGCCATCCACCCGTAGTCCATGCTGTCACACTCCCATCCTACCTTTGCATTTACTGTTTTCCCTCACTCTTCTGTTTAAATTTGCCACACCTTCTCCCACCCCTTTCCACTTTCCTGCTTTATTTTTCTCCATAGCAATGGTCACCACGTATTCTAGTTTTTTATTCACTGCTTGTCTCCCCTTCTGCCCCACCAGAATCTGAATTCTTATTTTATATAGCCTGCTTTTTTCCTGCTCTATATTCAGTGCTAAAAACAGTCCTTGGAAATAGTAGCTGCTCAGTAAATGTTATGGAAGGAAGGTGTGAAGGAACAAAGGAAAGGGAAGGGAAGGAGGGAAGAGAGAGTAGAGGGAGGAAGGGGAGAGGGGGCTTAGAAGGAAAAAGGATGTTAGGAAAGAAGAATGGAAGGAAAAAAGGGAAGCCTATTCTAAAAATAACCTGAACTCCTGGCAAGCTTTTCAATACATTCAGGTAAACTCGTGGATGACTTACAAATTTATTTTTCTCGGCTCACAGAAAAAATTTTTTTATTTAAAAAAAGCTGAAAAATTTCCATAGAATATCAGATTATAAACTTTTCTCAAACAATCAGGTCTGGTTAACCCGGTCTGTGCTCCCATACCATGCCAGTCATCTAGACGTGGGGACATGGGCTAGAATGACTTAATAGGCCAGAGAATTTAGGGATGGAAGCTGATATCTCTCCTGGATTCCCTGAATGGCTTGGAGCATCTCACTATGGATGTGTAGCCCAGGAAGTCCTCAGAATAATATAGACTCTTATGGAAACCTGTATTTCCAAAGGGGTTTCAATGAACAGATCATGCCCAGGACTTTAAGTCCTGGTTCACTCAGATCAGAGACCCCTGGGGCTTACCTGAGAGGAACAGGTGTGCCCAGACAAACCCTCTACTGATCCTCTGTCCCAAGAATTTTCCCTGGAGAACCTGAACGCTGCAGCCCTCTAGTGCGGATGTTGGTGTAGATATGTTAAGACATCTTCACCCACTGCAGTGATGGTATCACAAAGCCTATTTAGCTTTAAAATATGCTTAATATATGATTCCACCCCCATGCATCTGTTCATTCATTCAACAAATACATATTGCACACCTCCTAAGTGCCAGGCCATGTACTAGGTACTGTGTATTCAAGTATTGAAGAAGACACATGACCCCTGCCCTCACAGACCTCAGAGTATTGTCAGGAAAGAGAAACAGGTAAATAATAAGTGATAGTGTATTGCACAAGATAGTATCAAAACACAGCAGAGGCTCTGAAACTGTGGACTTAAAGTTCAACATGTAGAAAATAGCAGATGTTCAAAGCTTTTTCCTAAACTGCTTGGGGGTAAGTTTTAGGGAAATTTAACTCATTTTTAAATTTATTCTTATAGGATACTTACAACATATATAAGCTTTCTCTGGAGTCCTTATTTTGAAATTTTTAGATGTAATTGTCTAAAGGCCACTTTGTCTCACTTTACCTACTCAAATATATGAAAATATTTTTGTCTTAGTAGCTGAGCCCACCCTTTTGCATAAATCTGATCAATCTGAACACTTTCTCCAACCTACCTAAATTATGGCTATTTTCATTACAAATACTACTTACACCAGTAAATCTATCTACTATCATTTCTAGTTATTATTTTATTCTATAAATTATGTTATTTTATAGTGTACACAGTAGTAAATATTATTTATTGTGGTAAATATATAAAACATAAAATTTTAAGCATTTTTAAATGTACAGTCAAGTATATTCACATTTTTATGTAACCATCACCACCACCCAGAACATTTCATCATCCCAAGCTGAAAATCTATACCCTCTAAACGATAATTCCCCGTTCCATTCTCCCCCAACCCCTGGTAATCACTTTTGCTTCTGTCTCTATGCATTTGTCTATTCTAGGTACTTTATATAAGTGAAATCATACAGTGTTTGTTCTTTTGTGATTGGTTTATTCTGCTTAGCATAATGTCTTTAAGTTTGGTCCGTATTGTAGCATGTATCAGAATTTTATTCCTTCTTAAGGCTGAATGGCATTTAGTTGTACAAATATACCACATTTTGGTTATCCATTCATCAGCTGATGGACATTTGAATTAGCTATTGTGAATCATGCTGCTGCTGCTAAGTCGCTTCAGTCGTGTCCGACTCTGTGCGACCCCACAGATGGCAGCCCACCAGGCTCCCCCGTCCCTGGGATTCTCCAGGCAAGAACACTGGAGTGGGTTGCCATTTCCTTCTCCAGTGCATGAAGGTGAAAAATGAAAGTGAAGTCACTCAGTCGTGTCCGAACCTTCGCAACCCCATGGACCGCAGCCTACCAGGCTCCTCCGTCCATGGGGTTTTCCAGGCAAGAGTACCGGAGTAGGTTGCCATTGCCTTCTCCGATAAACATAGGTGTACATATGCTTATTATGGTCATGTAGTGCTCTTAATTTCTCAAAGTACTTTTGTGTCTATAGCTCATAAACTCTGTGGGAGATAGTGTAGTTAGTATTTTCCTCTTTTGGCAAATAAGAAGTCCAAATTATTGAAAAATTAAATCACTTATTAATACAGGGATAGTTCCTGACTCAGCCTAGAGAGTCTTTCTCTTATCATACTTTTTATTTTTCACTCCAGTAATCCCTTCACCAGCAGGGATGCAAAAGGAAAAATATCCTCGTTGAGCTGCAATTGTAGGGCAGAACGAAAGTCTTCTTTTAGTTGGACATGCTAAATGAAGTCAGTAGGCCCACAATTTGGGGAAAAAAATCAGTTTTAAAAATTTGTCTTTCAAATATCAGTGGCAGCTATTTTTTTTAGCAAAATGACTTTCTGGGCTAGCTAATCCAGACCTAGCCTTCTCTTTTCCCCCTCAACTGTACCATCGCTCATAAAATTCAGATTTCCCATGTACTTGAATCTGGAAAGTATGTCTATAACCCAAATAAAATATCTAAATCTTGATTACTCATGGGTTTAAATCATACCTGATATAGTTTCACATTCTGTTCTTGGATAACAATCTTCGTTAAATTCCAGAGATACCAACGCTCTGTTTGAACAGAGCTTTTGAAAAGTTGAGAGGTGCTCAGATGACCTTTGAGGGAGGAGAGTGAAGGCTGGGTACATATGCGTGGCAGAGCCCGTGGTGCTGTGTCCCTGATGCTGCCCTTCCCAGCGAGGGTCCAGCTGATTTGTGCTGGAGCAGTTTGTCTAAACTAAATTCATATGTTCCTTTATGTCAATATTATTAGGCTAGATTTAGTTTTTTTGAAATAGTGCTATTATTTGTACAACTTCTTGTAGTTTCTATTGGTTTAAAAAGATATTTCTAACAGTTAAAACTGCTCAAAGTAACACTTGTGTTAATCTGATTATGTATAGACACACTATGGCATGTATAAAATGATATTAAAATTTGCTTTGTCTTGAAAATTTTGAGATTTAAAAACTACTGGAAACTCTGGCAAAGACTGTTTGAAATCATCAGTACTCTTCTTAAACAAACATAGAATTCCAGTCAGTCTGTGGCTGGTCAAGGGAACAGGATACCCTTAATTTGCTCTCTGGTCCCCAGCAAATCAAGCCAAGTACCTTCACTTTATAGTCTTGTCCCCCCCCCCCCCCACCCCCCACCCCCCACTTTATCTTAAGTTGAGAAGTCAAGTGTTTTTTTTTATACCTCAACATGGTCCAAGATTAGGCTGTTGTTCTCCATTGAGGGTACAAAAAAAGAGGATGAAATGCCTTTCTTGGGGACTTTCCAATCCAGTTCTGTTGAGAAAAACCTCCCCCTCTTTACCAGATGTGACTCCCAGGTTTGTAGCTGTTTTCTGAGGAAACAAAGAAATAGAAATCTGTGGAAGTCAATGGCATGCTGTGTTCTAGCCCTTCCTGTAGTTGCCTCAGAAGAGATCACAAAGGGTTAAGGTTAATGTTTAAAGCTCATACCCATTAATTTGAAAACAGCCACAACCCCATTACTCACATGGGTAAAGAGACATAAAATCTTCCCAGAGAGGAAATATAAAAAGCTGATGAAAATCTGAAAAAAAAAAAATTTTGGGTCTCAATGGCAATAAACAATAATAATACAAAATAAAATGGGACACTGTTTTCTCCATATACTTCATAAGATTTGGAGAATATTAAATTCAGTGTTGGTGGGAGTGAGGTGAAGTGTTTATTCTCATTAACTGCTGGTAGTAGTTTGAATTAGAACTATATTTCTAGAAAATAATTTTCTAGTATCACACAATATTGCTTTTAATGATAGAAATCTTAGAACTAGTCTCAGTAAGTGATCAAGATACTTTATGGACAGAAAATTGATAGCATTTAAAAAAATAGAAAAGTTGTAAACAAACTAAATGTTTAGTTGCTTGGGTATAGTTTATTATTTTTTATGTACACAAAAATGAATTATTATGCATCAAATATTCACATGAATCTTTTTATTATTAATTTTTAAAACATGGAGAAATATCTTTGTCATATTTTAATTAACAAAGAATAATTGTATTACAAAGAGTAATACAAATTATATATAGTTGGGATCAATTATTTTGAAATAGTAGAAAACGAACTACAGAGAAATATATAAAATTTTAACATTGGTTATCTATAGGGGAGTGTTTATAAGTGATTTTTTCTTTCATTTTTAACCTTTTATATATTACACAAGTATTCTATAGCAGTCAGAAAAAAATATGTAAAATAAGTGGTCAGAAAAAGAAAAAAAAAAAAGTGGTCATGTGGATGGATATCCAGAACATGGTTCTAAGAATAGAGACTGTGAAAATATTGTTGACTTATTTATTCTTCCCATCTACTATCTGTATGACTTTGGGATAAATCACATAATTTATGAAGCATGTATTTTCTCATCTATATAATATCATATTAAACCTCCTCCCAAGTTTGTTAGGAGAATCATTTGAAGTGACAAATATGAAAAATACTTTCAAAATTATAAAATACTAAGAAAAATCTAAAAGATGAATTGAGGTTGACCTTATGACATATTTCTGTGTGGTGACTATCAAGTGTGAGGGTATAGACTGTGGCCATACAACATAAAGAAACCACAAGGCTTAACTGAGGGCAAATTGAGGCACCCAGTAGGTGCCTATTCTAGGGCCTTTCTTTGTGTGGGTTACCACCCGTAGCATTGGCTATCTGGGAAAGTGGTGGTAAGGGACGGGGGATATAAAGCTTGGTTGGCAATGCAGGCCAGGCCATAAAGGGATTTAAAAGTCGGGCTGAAGACTTTACAGATTTATCATACTGGTTAGGATGGAGGCATATTAGGTGTTTCATTTGCTTTGAGCCTGGGTGTTACAGAGGCACCTGGTTTGGGGATAATGGTGGCTCAGACAGAAAAGAATCTGCCTGCAATGAGGGAGACCTGAGTTGATCCCTGGATTGGGATGATCCCCTGGAGAAGGGCATGGCAATCCACTCCAGTATTCTTGCCTGGAGAATCCCTATGAACAGAGGAGCGTGGTGGGCTACAGTCCATGGGGTCGCAAAAAGCTGGACACAACTGAGCGACTAAGCACAGCACAGGACAGCCTAAGAGTGGCCAGTTTGCTGGATAGTCCTAATGGTCAGGGGAATGGAGGAAGGAGTCTGGCTATGTCAGAGTTTTGGCAGTTCCCGAGATGATGTTCTCAACAAGAAACTTGGTGGGAGGAAAAGAGTAAATGTCAGAGAGATTTCTCAAGGAGAGAATTTGTGATAGATGGAACAAAGAGGGTAAAGGAAAGAAAGACTCGAAGATATCACTGATGTGTCTTCTCTGGGAGGTGGGAAAGGGGCTGCATTCCTTATCAATCCTGCCTAAGAGACTGAATGTACAAGCCGGCAATGGCTAGACCAAATGTAACAACCGAACTCTGAGGCCAGCCTCTGAGCAGTCAGCTCATCAGAGTCAGGACTTGGCGAGAGATGGTCAGATTCCCTGTTCTATTTTAATCCCTGCTTCCAACTCAAGAGTTAATTAGCCAAAAAGAAAAAGAAAAAAAAAGAAATGCTCTCCTAACCAATCATATGGGATGCTGCACTTCTAGCTAGCCCTCCTCCTGCTTTTGCCAGCAGTGTCCAGAAAGATCACACCTTTTCTCACCTTCCCTTTTTCCACTATAATAGGTGTCATGTTCCTCTGCCTTTGAGTCCCTGAAGTATACGTGGTGGTGGCTGACTCCCTTGTTACAGTAAACTCTAAATAAATCACCTCTGTTTGTTCTCATTTGGATGGTCTTTATTTGTTTCTGCTCTCCTGTATCTATCCTCAGCTCAGTCACTCTTCGCAGTAGTATTATCTGGCAGACAATTTGATGATTTGGGAGGAAGCATCACTAGGAATCACTTCTGTCCCTCAAACTAACTCTGTGACTTTGGACCATCTGTTAACCCGTTGAACTCCCATTTCCTGAATCTGTAAAATGAAATGTGTCCATCACAAGGTGATGAAATTCTGTGTCCTGGTGTTCAGAAGACGTAGTCTGTCACACTGTAGACTAGAAGTCCAAAGATCCTTAACTATCTACACATATATTTCCCTGCCTATAATTTTCAGAAGGAGAAAGAGAGAAGGAAGAGGGAGGAAGGAGAGCAGGGGGCAGGGAAGCAGATGGGCTGTCTCAGATCTGATCCAGTTTAAAGCTTCTCTTAACAGGGAAATGAGAGGCCCACGGTTTCCAAACTCCCTTGAATGAGGAGACCAGTGTCTGTTTTACTTGCCTAAACCTGACACTGCAGCACCTGTTCCTCCTCCAGTCTGAGCAGTGATAAAGTCTGACCTCACCGCTCTGAAGAGGGCCTGGCAACCTGTAACAGGAAGGGATGTGTCCAAGTGCAGCCTCTGCAGGAGAGGGGAATGAGAATTAGGCTGTACAGACACCAGTGGGGACTAGTTTCTGTTCTGTCCTCACTGCTCCAGAGATGAAACAGACATTTATTTGATCCTAGCGATTACACGTCCTTTCCAATTAGAACTCAGGACCTGGGAGGGAAAATGTAGGAGTGCTGAAGAGGCACTAATTTTTCAACATCACATTCTGTTCTACTTGGTACCTTTTTCACCACATGAAACTACCCATTCAGGCTTTCTTGATTCTACATATTCCTGTGGTCCATTGTCACTCATCACACACATTAAATAAGGATTCAGTCGCATATGCATTCAATTCGTTTTCACAGTCATTGAGTCTTTGGTATTATAGTGAGAAAGAACAAATCAACATTTGGGGTTCAACATAAATAGTACATTTCTTCTGAGGTTTTCTTCTCTGAGGAAGCACAGAGCTACAATGACTTTGAAATTCGGTTAAAAGTTTGAGGCATTCACAGCTTGCTGCATGTGATGGACTTAGTAATACTCTTTCTCACCTGGAGGAAATAAGTTGCTTGCTTTGAATTTCAGTTATCAAATTTAAAAGCCTTACTCCTCTGGACCAAAAGGATACAGTGAGACAGTGTGGGAGAAACTGGTTATAAACTATGTTGTAAATGTCACAATTATGAGAGAACAGGAGGCCAGAGGAGATGGGAGTCCCTGTTACTAGGCCACCCAGTGAAGCATCCAACAACACAACTCAGGTTCTTTAAAGGCAAGTCCCTGCTCCTTATTCAAGGTAATTCTTGATTATGGTTTAACCTGTGACTCATTGTATATGAAAATCAGAATAGGAGAACACCTGAACCCTTTCACATCTTATGCAGTTTATGAAAATCTTCAAGAAAGCACCCCTGTGGCATTTTTCATATTCTCAAGGTATATATGATTCCCCATGCCCACCCCCACAAAAGATAGGAAAAAAAAAACATTAAGAACTCTTAATCTACTACTATGAAACATGGAGGAGGATATCAAGTTAAGGACAAAAAATAAGAAAACAGTCCATGGATACTACTCAATCTTATCATGGTTTAGAAGTAATGGTTACTTTTGTACCTCTAAGTAAGTAATAAGAACATTCAAATTATTCCTTTTGACCAGCAGCTCAAGGGAAACGATGCTTTTTCCACCAGCTCCCTTCACCCAGTTCCTTTGTACTGTTTTATTTTGATAGAAAGACAATGCCTAATAGGATCATTTCAAAATATGGAGTAATCACTACCTAGGATATTTTTTCTCTTGCAAGGGAAAGTGCTTGTATATTTTGGCTTTCCCATGTTTCTCCCAATAATGAGGCTAAGTAATGTTGTTGAACTAGAGGCTGGCTGGCTTTCAGAAGCAGCCATTGAGAAAGGACTGATCTGAAATGAGAAAAGAGGGAACCATTAAGCTAAAAATAAAATGAATGCCAAGCTTTGACTCTCTCCAGGGTTCTCTTAATGTGTCATAACTTATGCTTCATGAAGGTCCCACGGAGGGTGGTCATAAGTCAATGTCACTTGGCTGGTTCAGTGCAGGCCATTGGGCTCAATGTGTCAGTATACTCTGCCCCTGCCCACAGGGGTCTGGGATAAACCAAGACATAAAATAACCCGACTTGCCCCTGAAGGAAGAGAAGCTGCTGCTAAAATGAGACTTGGCCTTTTAGTAAGGTCTACACATCCCTTTGACCCCAGGCCTTTTGGCAGAATTTCTGGGACTGGCATGCCACAGCTTCTTAATCTCTAAACAGCAGAAAATTTATACACCACCTCCATGGATCTCAGAAGAAATGGCCAACAATTCTCTGAATGCATGCTGTTTAAATGTTACAGATATATGGTTCAGGACTCACTATACAGAATCATAGCATTTATGGGTAGCATTATGGACGGAATCTTAGACACCATTTTAGTCTAGGAATTACACACAAGCTAGAGAGAAGACTCCTTGGCAATGTTAATTGAACACAGTGGTTACAAGCTGAGACACCTTGTATCCAGTTGCTTGGTTTTGAATGTCAGTTCCATCTCTGCACTGCTCTACCTCAGTGTCAGCATGTGAAAACTAGGAATAATTCAAGTTTCTATGTCATAGGGGGCTCTGAAGAGTAAATCAGGTAATAATATATTTAAAGTGTTTGGGGTATCTGTCAAGCTAAGTACTATATAATGTTTGCTCATATTGTTGAAGAATTTCACACAGTGCTACATAACACTTATTATACAGTTTTTAGTTCTTATTAACCACAAAAGAACCTACATGTATTTGAGAAGTGGTAAATCATGTATATGGGATATATTATCTATTCAGTTTACACAGTGTTTAGGGAATATTTTTGGACCAGTTTCGTTACTAGAAGTAAATTCTCTTTCCCAAGGTATATACAGGGTTGGAATGGAGGCTAATTAAAAGCAAAAACAATAGGAATTAAAAACTTTATTGAATGTTCCAGTCGCCATGCTAGGTGGTTTACCAGGCGTGATTTTATTTCATTCTCCTGACAGCCCTACCAGGTTAATACTATTATGATCTCTATTTTTACCCATGAGGAAACATACTGATAACCCTTACATGCCTTTCCCAAAGCTGGCATGTTGCAGGGTCTAGCTCTAAATCTTAGGCTGTGCTGTAAGTCACACTATGTACTGACTTCTTTCCAGTGACTCTAGATTAAGAGCAATGGAAATCATAGGTTTCTGAGAATCACTTGCAGACCTGGGATAAAGACTCAGCCTCAAGCCAATAATCAACAGATGCAGATGGGTAAACAAGAGCACAGATACAGGAAAGCAACCCTTGTAGAAACAAATGGAAAGGAATGCAGAAGTCTCTACCATGTAAACACAGTCCTAGCAGTGGCACAGGGAAAAGAGGTCAGCTCATCAGTGGTTTCCCCTCTCTCCTGTCTTTCTTTCATTTCAGAGTGAATTCATGCATTTTCCAGCCTCTCATGCCTTGGCTCAGCTGGTGTGTTCCACACCGTCTCCTGGATCTCAGATGGTCCTTGTCCTTTGAGGCTTCCACAGCTTGTTCAACTGCATCTGAAATCTTTCCCCTGGTTGCTGACACAATGTGAAGACTATTTTCTTACCTGACCCTGTCCTACAGGGTCCTGACTGTCCAACCATACTTTGTTACAAAATTTAACCATTATTCTTAATCTTCTAGAGACTTTCAGATTTTCCCTGCCCTTCTGGGCTAACTACTACCCTCCTCTCTATATTCACCCACAGATGACTTAGTAACATTGAAATGAAAAGATCCTTTGGAATAGGAAGTCTTAAAGTCATCATATTAATTGACCAATAATTTGGACTGTAGGATTCAAGGGTAGTTCAAGGATGGAATGTATACTCACAAGCAACAGAAGTCACACGGGTTGGGCTGTAACTAAAGCCTTGCGCTATAGGTAGCACGAATCTCTGCATATAGCTAGCATGTCCCATGCATACTCCTCCATTATGTTTCTAACAATGTCACCAAAGGCCACATTACCTTGTCTACACTATAGAATTTATTACTATCAACCAAAATTACAAAGTTTTACTTCACAACTACAAGTTCTTCCAACTGGTATTTGTACATTTACACTTACAAACCAAGTAAATAATCTTATATTTATCATTGCTGTAAAGATCTAGGAAGATTCAGATCATTATTCCAACATGTTAAGATCTGTTTTGATTTTGGTGATGTCAAAGCAATAATATATTAAGAAATTTGTTAAACATACATTTATCTAAAACATTGATGAAAATATTAGGATAAGACCAATAACAGTTTTTTTTTTTATAAACCAACACCAGTCAGCTCCCCCTATCCCCAGTTGCTAAGAAGTATCTCTAAGTATGTTCATCCAACCAGTTATTAATCTTCCTGATTGCATTAGCTCAGCTCATATTTCTTAATCTTGTCTCCAATAACATCATGAAAGAATTACACAATGCCCCATTGAAGTTCATGTGGTAAGTAGTATTTCGTCTATTGCATTTCCTTGAACAATGCTTCCCACTAATTTGGCCAGATTTAATTTAGCTAAAAGCAATTTGACAAAAAACAATTTCATCAAGAAGACAGTTTTGTCAAAACAATAATCTAGTTAAAACAGAATAATGCCAATCGGCGTTTTTTCAAAGTTGGTCATTTTTTGTATACTCTGGACAGAATTGTGACCCATTTTGCACCTTATATATTTTTGTTCATATTTTGCCTTTTCTCAGTAGTTTAATTTCTTAAATTTCCAGCTCATTTCCAGTTAGCATTCCTATTAAGCCTTACTTATAATGTAGAATGAAACAGTCTGACTATTCAGCAATTAATTAGAAGAATGTAAATGTCTATCAACTGATGGATTATTTTTAAAAATATACTAGGTTTCAAATGCCATATGGTAAGTAAAATATCATGTGTTAGCCATTGGAAACACATATTAAAGGCTATCATACTTTAATGTGAAATCATTGGTTAGCCCTATTTGAATGTCATTATGTTAAACAATTTTTTTCTGGTTTGTATTTATAATTTTCCCATAATGAGCATGTGTTTGCTTAAAAAGTCTAAAATAATACATAAATCACAGTGATAGTCTATTGTTTAATTACTTCATTAGCTTCAAATAATTAGCTCCTTTTGCTTGATACTTAGCTTTTCTTGAGCAATTCCTTAATTGTTCAAACTTTTCACAATTAAGACAAAGTAATTGTTTGAAGATAAAGGATATACATAGTGATATAAATAAAAAGTTCTGAAAAGTGTAAAATAATGTTTACAGATACTTACAGCTTTATAAAGCTGTCCTATGTTTTATCACCCATAATGGAACATATAATGATGGAAGATCTTCATTTTCAATTAATTTATTGTGTTGACCAATTTGCTTTAGACCAAATTACCTTTGGCTATATGCTTTTACATGCTGTCTACCAAGCTAATAATACATTTGAGAAAAGAAATGTGACCATCAAGGTGATTTTTTTTTTTTTTTTTAGTAAATCTATTCTGATTCTAGGGATCCACTAGTATCTCTTTCAGTTGTTCCACAAACCACTCCTTTAACAAACCATTTTTGAACCTTGCCAGTTTGTGAAGATTAAGCAATATGTCTCAGTTCCTCTTGAAACTGTCTAAAGACAGCAATGGGGAGTAACCTCCTACTTAAAATAAGTGCCGGCAAACGTGGCTAGGATGATGTCCAGGCACTTTATTCCAAGTATTTTCTCAAGGAAATTGCTCAACTTCTCCACCATCTGACATTTCTACAGAATCACATCAAGCATATGACGTATATTTAATATTCTCCCACCCTATAGGTATCCCGATGCTATTTTTCCCTTGACCCATCTTACTGTTGCTACTGTGATTTTAAAAACCAGTGTGGTTCCAGGGCCATGACTGTTGCTTGACCCTGTTCTTACCTCCTGGTCTACATTTACGGCTGTCTGAGAGGGCAGGTGTGTAGGAGTCACCAAAAGCTCCTGGAAATTGCCAGCCATGTCTCCCTGAGGCCTGTCGTGCTGCTACCAGGTACCTAGGTGACAGGTTGCACTTTCTGTTATTTTGCCTAACACACCAAATTACGTAGATAAAATATTTAAATTATCTTCCATCTTGTCTGTGAAAAGATACAGTCAGGTTATTAACTTCTAAGTCATAGTCCTCACTTTCCTAGAGCTTTTAAAAAATAAATGGTCTAACCATGTCTCTCAGGGTCTTTGTTTACCTAGATTTGCATGCCGGGTATTCTCAGTAAAAACTGGTAGAATGATTGAAGGAATGTGCTTCACATGGGATGTGAAATTGTAGAAGATAAATTCAGCTATTCCTTCAGCCTTCCATTCATTCAATAAAAAGTGAAAAAAATAACAAAAGGAAACTATTAGCTCTAGAGGCAAATCAGATTCTTTAAATATGAGTTCTGTAATGGTGGTGATTTCAACAGGGTTTGGTTGTTAACAGTGACAGAGAATTCTTAGTCTTATAATTCTAGTGCTTTTGTCTACCTTTTGGGAAATTCCCCCCAAACATTGCGATGCTGAGAAATCAGTCTGAATACAGCTATGAGGAAAAGACTCAAGATTTTCAAAGATGAAAAACACAAGAACTTCAGTGAATCAATAGAGGAGATGTATCCTTAGATAAAGAGAGAAATCTTGAAAAAAAAATTATGATCCCTTATTAGGCAGTTTTTCCTGAACTGACATAGGCAATATATTTCACCTTTATTCCTCCTGCAACTCTTTTTTTTTTTCCCTCCTGCTTTTAATTTTACTAAAATAAGAAAAAGAATTCCTAAGAATGGCTGTGATGTAGTGTCTTGTTAACAAAGCTAACACATTGCCTAAATATTTATTCTCACGTACAGGGTATTTGGATTGCAGATGTGCAGAAATATTGTCAGGTTAAAAATAACTCTTTCCACAAGGCAGAGGTGAGCTGGAATGCTAATCCAGGCCCACTGCTTATCCTTGTGAGCCTTGCATCCTGGGTGTCCTAGCTGTACAAAGTAAACAGCTCCAGCCTCCTTTCCTTAGGAACCTCACCTTTTCTCTTGAGTCGTTTAAAAAATTAAAAAAAATTGTGCCGAGACTAGCAAGAAACAGGGCAACGAGAAAAGAAGAAAAATCCTCAAAGAGCCACTCTCCGTTCTCCCACATTCTTTATTGTGTGCCTGGTGAGGGAATTTTCTTCTCTTCAGGCCAAAGGTAGCTTAGACATTCTAATCCTTAGAGTGATTAAGTACTTTGCTTAAACCGTGTGCAGTTTATCAGTAATGTGGTTCAAAGGGTAGGCTCATGGAAATACCTGGGGCCAGGTTAGGCAGCTTAATCCTGGAAGGGAGAAAGCCTGGAGGAAGGCAGATGGCGTCCAGGTCAGGTCCCACCTGTACTGCCAATTCAGACTTTAGGCAGGGTGCCCTCGCCCCTCTGGGGTTCATCTTCTCAGCCTGAAAACTGAAAGCAACTTGTATCACAAGAATGTGCCCTGGAGGCAGTATAACAACATAGACCACAAGTCATGGGGAGAAAGACAATAATGAGCAAGAATCTAGTTGATCTGTGTGGATGCAGGTTGGTGCTGTCCATGAAAAAGGCACAAAAAGAGGCTTGGAAATCTCAGGGAAAGTCTAAGGTACTGACAATTAGTCCTCATGGAAGTGCTAAAGGCAAACTAGGAGAGAAGAGGCACAGATTTAAGAGAAAGAAGTAGCATGAATATAGGTGTAGGTCTTCTCCTTTACGGACTACAGAGCACAGACAGAAGATTCAGCATCTTATCGTCCCCTTCAACAGAGAGAGATTTTACAGTGATGCTCTCTTAGATCATTTGGATACCTGAAAGTATCCAGTATTCCACCCTTGGAGTCCGAACTTGAATGAAATCATTAAAAGCACCTATGAATTTCTACAGAAAGACTGGGATTTTTGTTAACAGCATTAGACAAGTAACTGCTTTACATGCATACTGTCGAACTTGTTCTGCAGCATCTTTTGTGTGACAGGCCTCTGACTGTTAGTCTGCATTAGAGTAACTTCTAGCCTCCCAACTTCATTTGCCACAATCACAAGGAACTGGCCTGCACACAGCAACACCTGATCCCAGCAGTTTCCATGTCTTGTAGAGCAGTGCCAACACCACTGTAACAGCAGGGTTTCACTAATTCCCCTCCCATGCTTAAATTAAACAGGCACCCAGCGACACTTAAGATACAGACCCTCAGACCTGGACTGACATTTGGTTACAATTCCACTGGGATTTTCTCTCTACAGCACTAGTCTTGCATACAGACCCATTTTCAAGTGGCAAAGGTAATTTGATCCCATTTTAAAGGATACTGATTACACTGAGAACAGAGATAAAGCCTGGTCTATCCTGGGAACATTCACACAAGTTTAAAAGTATAACATATCAATGTGACTATTTCATTTTGGAAGAATTTTTTTTAAAGCAATGGGTTTGTGTGGTGTTTTTTTTTTTTTTTTCCTTTTAAAATCAGAGCTGTATGTGCATGTTTGACAGTGAGCTGTTATTCTTAAAGACAGCAGGAGAAGGCAGCATGTTAAAGTTTCACATTAAACAAAAAAGAGTTTTAAGAAACGTTCTCAAATTACATTCACAGTTTGAAAGTTCAAGAATTGTGGCTGAGCCCTGCTTACCTTACAGTTTCAGGTCCCAAGGGGTCTTTAAGTTTAAAGCAGTACATCAACTGCGCAGGACTGATTTTCTTGCATAAAAGTCTAATCTGTCATAGCACCCAGCTCACCGGGAGGAGCCAGCCTCCTGTTCCCGAGCACCAATGAGGGAACCAAAGGAACACATGTGGGAAGTGGCTTCCTTGAAAGCCTGTCACAGTCTGCACATGCTCTCTGTGACGGAGGTGCCAAATCAACCTTGGCTGGAAGCTCACAAAGCACCTCATTGTGAGTCCCGGACATCTCTCTGGGGAGAAGAAAAGGTTATTAAAAAAAAAAAAAAAAGGCTCTAGTCAATCTGAAGTTTGCATGCTTTTGTTGGAATGGGCCTCTCATTCATTAAAAATATAGAGGAGCTATTTTCTGTTAATCAGCTTCCTGGGGAACAAGTAAAACTAATAACAATACATCTATATATTGAGATAAGAGGGGAAGCTTATCTTTTGGAATTCTGCTACTTACTGGTCCTGGCTGGTGTGAAGGAGGGCTCCATCTCATTACTTAGAAAAGGGTCTGCTCCATAAGAACTGACTGGATGCTTTATTGGAACAAAGCTCACATTTATGATTATGAGTGTGACAATAATGTTTATTAGCTTGGACCCACCAGGCACAAGGGTAAAATGAAAATCTACCATATCTCTGTTATAAAATCATCAGTGACACTGACATAATATTTCAACTGGACTCTCCCCATCAAGTTAACTAGAAGTCATTGTGAGAAGGAATTGCACATCTTCTCGTGGAACAAAGATGTACAATCACCAGAAAAACATTTGCCTGTGATCGTCATAGACACCTGCTTCAATGTGTTACAGAAAAGCGTTATTGAGTGAGGGGAAAAAAGTCAAAATTGCTCAAACCTCTTTAAAATCCAAATGTTAAAGTCTTGATCCATGACTACCCTTTGCTTGGAGTTTGATATTCAGTCCTTCTGCCATCTTTGCTCAGACACTAGCCTGAAACAGTTTATCACAGTGAGCATGTAGCTATGGATGTAAATAAGGTAGAAAAGCAGCACCATGAGTGGAGCAAGGAGACCCATGTTCAAGTTCTGGATCTGTTTGTATCATCAACTCTAAGCCCAGGAAAATCCTGAGGTCTCTCTGGGTCTCATTTTTTGTTTTTTCCTGTAACGTGAGGGAGTTAAACTAGTCCAGAAATGGAAAAGAGAATGCATGCAGCCTCTGAGTGCAGTTCGCTGGGTAGGGGCTAAAGTGAGATGGAAACATGAGTCTGTATTTCAAGGGTAGCTTTTCCTCCCAAAATAACTGAGCCAAATTGAAATGTGCACTGAATTAGGCTAAATCCACTAATTTTTAAAAAGAAGCTTGATATTCGGATATTTTAAAAATGTGAAATCTAAGTTATTATATACGTAACTTATTCAAAATATTTAAAAATACTGTGAATACCAAATAAAATCTATCTGCTGGTTAAATTTGCCCTTCAGGCTATCAGTTTAAGATTTGGCAACTGGTAATTTTAAACCTTATCCTGCTGGAAAATAAATAATCCAGAGAAATTAGTCTCTAAAAGAAACTGTCTTTCAGCATGGTTAGCAGTCAAAGTAGGACTTAAAGAAAAAGCTTCTAGTAATTTGTGGTGAAATTAGGGACCTTTGCTGCCCTGCTTTATGATGGTGACCACATGATCAGTGACCTCATGCATCCAGTTTTCCATGGAACGGGCTGGAGTAGGACCTAAGGAAGGGATCATTAACACTCTAAGAATCTGAGGAAGGAAAGGAGGCAGGAGAACCTACACAGGGGAGAAAAGAAAAGATCATTCCAGTAATATAAAAACCAACTGAATGTAGGCTACCAGTCTTATCACAAGATCGAAATACCAGAATTAAAAGTTCCAATATGGTTCACAATAAGTAGTTAAATTCAGAAATTGAGAGGAAGAGAAGATTTCTTGACTTGATGAATAAAAGAGATGTTGGGCGGCTGAGTGGGGTGGAGATGCATGCAAAGCAAAGTTGACTGAATAAGCCTTTTCTACATCAAAAGGCAAAGTTAACAGTGAGATTACTCAGTCCTCAGGGTCTGAGCCCTCTGCGCAATGCTGTCCTTCGTGAGCCACTGGATGAGCTCTAACTGGGTGGAGAAGGCCACATTATGAACGCTGACTCATCCTTGTGAGGGAGAGGGTGCTGACTCAGCAAGGACCCAGGCCAAAGTCCTGCAAACATGCTCAGTAAACATTTGTCCTGGCTGATGGACCCTGGCCAGGAGACTAAACCAAAGACCAAGACAGGGAAGAGGTGGTTTAGTCTCTTAAGTCATGTCCAACTCTTGTGATCCCATGGACTCCTCTGTCCATGGAATTCTCTAGGCAAGAATACTGGAGTGGGGTTGCTATTTCCTTCTCCAGGGGGATCTTCCAGACCCAGGAATTGAACCCAGGTCTCTTGCATTGCAGGCAGATTCTTTACCAACTGAGCTATCAGAAAAGTCTAATCCTTCAAGACTCAGCTGGTAATCTCAATCATTTTACTCCAGGAAATCCCTCTCTTAACCTCTTAGGCAGCCTTTCTTATAGAACATCTTTTATTTTATTTTATCTTGGTATAGTACTTAAAGTGGATTTTTAATTTTATTTTATTGTCTACTTCTCTATCTACCACATTAAACTATGGCTTGGTTGAGGTAGGAATATCATTCTCATATTTCTTTAATCCAGGAATTTAGAATAGTCTGTGTCTAGCTCATGTAAGTAACTTAATAAATATTAGTTGAATGAATTAGTAAATAGAAGTTAGTAACTGGGAGAAATACTGTGCATTATATATGCAGTGAAATTAAAGTTATAAGGCAAATATTTGAGAGAAAATTAAGTTTAGATGAATTTTTTTCCTATGAGAATTATTTTTTCTCAAAAGTATAGTCAATTTTTTTTGACTTCATGCTGTTGTGGCTTCTTATTTTGTATTTGTTCAATATAACATTCCTTATTATCATGTTTATTGCCTTTGCCATAACTCAAACTTTCTAAGCCTTCTTATTTATGCTTCCTATGACCATCTAAGGGAATGTTTTGGTCAACAATGAGTGTACAACTGAGAGTTCACATAAATTGGCCACCTTCAAATCTCATGTTGCTCTCACAATTACCACAGAGGGAGTGGAGGTAATTTACTCAGCTCTGAAGTATTACATGGCAACCAATGGCAGCAGCAGTTTATGCTGCCACCAGTGTTCAGGGACCAAAGAGTGGAGTGGATAGAATCATTCTTTCACACACAGCTTTGGAACTGAGTAGAGAGAGCCTCCACCGTAAATTTTAAAAATACGAGATTAATTATTCAAGATTTCAAGTGAATTAAATTTATTCTGACCACAAGAGTCTATGACTATTTGAGAAACTGATAAATACAAATAATAAAAGAATGAAGGAAAAGTTATGTAGATGATTGTTTTTGTTATTCACAACTGAATAGCAAACTATCCCCCAAACATAGTAGCTTAAAGCATTAATCTTATTATCTCTGTGGTTATATAAATTGATTGGGCCTAACTGAATTATTCTTCTGCTCCTAAGCTGCAGTTATATGGGGTTAGATAACTGGTTATCTCTTGTCTTTCTTGATAATAGACATACTAAAGGTGTGAAGTGATATTTCATTGTGATTTTGATTTGCGTTTCTCTAATGTGGTGAGAAGGAAATGGCAATCCACTCCAGTATTCTTGCCTGGAAAATCCCATGGACAGAGGAGCCTGGTGGGCTACAGTCCATGAGGTTGCAAAGTGTCAGACTTGACTGAGTGTGTGCTCACACACACACACACACACACACAAATGATTAGTGATATTGATAACCTTATCCTGTACCTTTGTATTTCTTCTTCAGAGAAACTCTATTCAGATTCTTTGACTTATTTTAATTGGGTTAATTGGGTTTTTTCTTTTTTGCTATTGAATTCTGTGAGTTCCTTTTATCAGTTAATGTCATAATTTATTAATTTAATTTAATTAATTTGTTAATTTTGTTTACCTTTCCAAAAAATAGATCTGAGTTTCATTGAATTTTTTCTATTGTTTTTCTGGTATTTATTTATTTTCTTCTCTGGTTTTTGTTATATCCTTCCTTCTGATAATTTTGAGCTCAGTTTGTGTTCTAATAACTTACATTGTACAGTTGTGTTTCTTATTTGAGATCATTCTGTTTCCTTAATGTCAGTAGGCATTTATCACTATAAACTTTTTTCTTAGTACTGCTTTTGCTGCATCCCATAAGTTTTGGTACGGTGTGTTTCCATATTCATTTTCCTCAATATTAAAAAAAATTTTTTCTCTTTTGATTTCTTCTTTGGCCCATTGATGGTTTAGAAGCATGTTGTTTAATCTTTATATACTTGGGAATTTTCCAGTTTTATTGTAATTGATTTCTAGTTTTATATCATTGTGGGTGGAAGAGATACTTGATATGATTTCAGTCTTCTTATATTTATTAAGACGTTTTTTGGTAGCCTAACATATATGTTTACCTTTACCAGTGTGCTGTATATTTTCTTATTCAGTTCAGTTCAGTCACTCAGTCATGTCTGACTCTTTGGGACCCCATGAACCGCAGCACACCAGGCCTTCCTATGCATCACCAACTCCCAGAGTTTACCCAAACTCACATCCATTGAGTCGGTGCCATCCAACTATCTCATCCTCCATCATCCCCTTCTCCTCCTGCCCTCAGTCTTTCCCAGCATCAGGGTCTTTTCAAATGAGTCAGCTCTTCGCATTGGGTGGCCAAAGTATTGGAGTTTCAGCTTCAACATCAGTCCTTCAACACGAGGACTGATCTCCTTTGGGATGGACTGGTTGGATCTCCTTGCAGTCCAAGGGACTCTCAAGAGTCTTCTCCAACACCACAGTTCAAAAGCATCAATTCTTCTGCACTCAGCTTTCATTATAGTCCAACTCTCACATCCATACATGACTACTGGAAAAATCATAGCCTTGACTAGATGGACCTTTGTTGGCAAAGTCATGTCTCTGCTTTTTAATAATCTCTCTAGGTTGGTCATAACTTTTCTTCCAAGGAGTAAGCGTCTTAATTTCATGGCTGCAATCACCATCGGCAGTGATTTTGGAGCCCAGGAAAATAAAGTCTGACACTGTTTTCACTGTTTCCCCATCTATTTGCCGTGAAGTGATGGGACCAGATGCCATGATCTTAGTTTTCTGAATATTGAGCTTTAAGCCAACTTTTTTACTCTCCTCTTTCACTTTCATCAAGAGGCTCTTTAGTTCTTCTTCACTTTCTGCCATAAGGGTGGTGTCATCTGTATATCTGAGGTGATTGATATTTCTCCCAGCAATCTTGATTCCAGCTTGTGCTTCCTCCAGTCCAGTGTTTCTCATGATGTACTCTGCATATGAGTTAAATAAGCAGGGTGACAATATATAGCCTTGACATACTCCTTTTCCTATTTGGAACCAGTCTGTTGTTCCATGTCCAGTTCTAACTGTTGCTTCCTGACCTGCATACAGGTTTCTCAATATTTTTATGTTATTAGTGTTCTTTCATTTCAGCTCAAGGAACTCCCTTTCATTTTTTTTTTTTTTTTTGGTAAAGCTGAACTGGTGATGATTAATTCCTTCAGCTTTTCTTTGGAAAACTGTTTCTTCTTCAGTTCTGAAGGACAACTTTTCCAGATAGAGTATTCTTGGTTGGCAGATTTTTTTTTTCTTTCAGTACTTTAAATATATCATCTTACTCCCTTTTGGCCTGCAAAGTTTCCACTGAAAACTCTGCTGATAGTCTAATGGGGGTTTCCTTGTACATCACCAGCTTTTCTCTTGCTGCTTTTAAGATTCTCTTTCTCTTCAACCCTTGACACTTTAATTATAGTGCATCTCAGTGTGGGTCTCTTTAGGAGTCATCTTTTTAGGTACTTTATGGACTTTCTGGATCTGGTTTCTGTTTCTTGCCTTAGGTTAGGGAAGTTTCAGCCATTATTTCTATGAATAAGCTTTCTTTCTGTCTTCTGCTTTTAAGATCTATATAATGTGTACATTTTTCTGCTTGATGGTGTCCCACAAGTCCCTAAAGATATCTTCATTCTTTTTTCTTTTTGTTCCTCTAATTGGTTGAATTCCACAGTCCTGTCTTTGAGTTTACTGATCCTTTCTGTTGCTTGATCTAGTCTGTTCTTGAACCTCTCTATTGAATTGTTCAGCTCAATTGTTGTACTCTTTAGCTCTATGATTTTTGTTTAATACTTTAAAGAATATTTTAAAAATAGTTTCTCTCTGTTGAAATTCTTACTTTGTTCATTCATTGCTCTTCTGACCTTGCTAAGCATCTTTGTGAGCGTTATTTTGAACTCTCTATTGGATAAATGACTTAGCTCCATTTTCCTTTACTCTCTGCCTCCGTTTTTATTCACTAGATAAAACGATCACCTCTTTAAGTATTGACAAACTCATCTTATGTAATAGGTGATCCTTGTCAAAAACCCAGCCCCAGCTTCTGATTGCCCCTCAAACCTTTACATTCCACCATCTTTTTCTTACTGGTTCTCAGTAGTTGAGGCTGTGCCAAGATTCATCAGTGTTCCAAAAGTGAAGATCACAGTCAGCACCTAGATGCAGGCTGGTTAGAAGCTAAACCCTTAGAAGCAGCTGGGAAAGTGTGTAATTTAAACCTCTTGCAGGGAAACGCTGGGATATGAATGTTTTGCCTGTTCCCTCTGTACTTTACACAGGTTAGGGTTAGGGTTAGGGTGGGAGTTGCTTCCACGCCTGTTTAAAAGCTGCTTCTTTGTTTGCTATGATCTTGTGAGATTCACGAAAATAAACCCTCCTAGCTATACAGCTGGGTGATTTAGGGGCCCATCTCCCAGGTGGCAGCCGTAAGAGTTTGGGCACTAGATGTGGGCACAGTCTCATTCCAAGTAGATACTAGTGACTTGATTTTAATGTTTGAATGAGCTAGGGATAGAAGGTAGGTAAAGTGGCCACTGGTTCTTTTGGATTCTAGAGAAGATCACAATGAGCACCTAAATGCATGCTAGTTAGAAACTGGACATTCAAGCAGCATCTTGTAACATATTCAGTTAGACTCCTTTTTGGAAAAGAAAGACTGGGAATGGGTATTTTTGCCTGGTCCCTCTGCACTGAACCCAGGGAGGATAGCCATAATGAGTGTTTGCACACCCATTAAGAACTGCTTCTTTGATGCAAATTGTATATAAGGGATGAATATCCAAAATATAAAAAGGACTTATACAACTCAGTAACACACACACACAAAATTTTTTTTAAGTTTTTTTTTTTTTTTTAAATAAAAGCTGGGTAGAGGAACTGAGTAGATATGTTTCCAAAGAAGGCATGCATGTCATTAAGAAGCACATGAAAAGATGCTCCACGTCAGAGAAATGCAAATGAAACCTCGTGAGTTACCACCTCATGTCTGTTAGGGATGTCTGTTATCAAAACGATAAGAGGTAAGTGTTGGCAAGGATTCAGACAAAGGAGAACTCTTGTACACTGTTGATGGGAATGTAAATTGATACAGCCACTATGGAAAACAGTTCATCAGGAAATTCAAAATAGGACTACCATATGATCCAGCAGTTTCACTCTTTTGGGTACATATTTGAAGGAAACATAAGCACTATCTTGAAAAGATACCTATACCTCTATTTTCACTGCAGCATTATTTATAATAGCCAAGACATGGAAGCAACCTACATGCCTATGATAGATGAATAAAGAAGATGTGAGATATATATATATATATCTATATGTGTATATATATAGATATATGATTTGCTATAAAAGATATATGTTTATATGTATATATGATATACTATTAAAGATATATATATGTATTTATAATACATATGATAAAATAAGAAAATCCTGCCATTTGCAGTAACATAGATGGACCTTAAAGGTATTATGCTAAGTGAAATGTCAGACACAGAAAGACAAATATCATACAATCTCACTTATATGTGGAATTCAAGAAAACCAAGCTCATAGACACAGAGAATAGATTGGAGGTTGCTAGAGCTTGGACACGACTGAAGTGACTTAGCAGCAGCAGCAGCAGAACTGGGGGTGGGTAAAATGAGTGAAGGTAGGTGAAATGGGTAAAGGTGGTTGAAAGATATAAACTTTATATAAGATAAAGTAAGTCCTGGGGATGTAATGTACAGAATGGTGACTATAGATAATAATACTATATCAGGTATTTAAAAGTTGCTGAAAGTAAATCTTGAAAATTCTCACAAGAAAAAAATTATAGCTGTGAGATGATGGATATTAACTAAACTTACTGTAATCATTTCTCAATATATACATATATTGAGTCATCATGGTATACACTAAAACCAATACAGTGTTATATGTCAATTATGTCACAGTAAAAGTAGCAGGGGAAAGAACTGCCTCTTTGCTGTAGTTTGTGATACATGTGAATCCAAGCCCTATTGGCTTTCAGAGCTCGATGTTTTGGAATCCCACGCCTCAGTGGGAGTCTTAAAAGTTTGGGTGCTAGATGTGTGGTCCAAATTCTTTGCTCTTCAAGGAGAAGTTGGAAGTTGGGGGTTCCATCCCAACTGTATGGGCTTGTGCCAGGGGTGGGGTTTATGTGAGACTGTGCCTCAGTGTTCCTACCCGTTTTGACAGTGTGAGTATTCTCTTATTTGCTTAATGTGTAGGAGTCACCAAGTAGTTTCTCAATTTCTCTCAAAGGGACTTGCTGCTTGTATAGCTGTACATTCAGGTGTCTGTGGAAGGAGGGAGGTTCAGGAACCCTCTCTATTGCCATCTTGGTCCACATTGGGATGATTCCCAATCTTGATAGAAAGTGAACATTCCAGGGAAGGTATATCAGGTATAGGGTAGAGAAGGCAAATGGGAAGTTAGTTTGGTATCACATCAGTAATATTTGAAAATAGTCCTAGTTCCATCTTTCACAGGCTAAATCTGTTGTTTGATGGGGGAGGATAAGAAGGAGGACATGAGGGGATGCATTTTGCAGGATAAATAAGAACTAACCCATACCTGACATAAAAATCTTGGGTTCAAATCTGGACTCTCTCAGCAACTAACTGTGTCATCTTTTTCAAGTTACTTTATTTCTCTAAGTTTCTGTTTCTTCATTATTAAAGCCATGATAATAGTACCTGTCTCTGGCAATTTTTTTTAAAAGACCAAAAATTCTTTGATACTCTTCCTAAGGAAAGATGGGATCTACATGCCCTACTCTTGAATCTGAAGCGCAACTCCTTCAACCTGTTGAGTGTGGCAGAGTCAGTGCTGTGTGGTTCCTGAGGGTAGGTCATAAAAGGTCTTGCAGTTTCTACCTGGTACTCTTGGAACACTTGCTCTCTGATGTCTTTCATGGGTACACTACCTTTTAGAACCCAGGTGTCATGCACTGAGAAGCACTCATCACCTGAGGAGTTATGCAGAGGTTGTACCAGTCAACAGTCCTACCCAAACCCAGCATTTTAAGTCGTAGCTCGGGTGCCAGACATGTGTGTGAAGAAGTTTTTGGTTGATATCAGTTCCTGTTTGACTCACCCCTAGACATTGTGAAAGTTACCCCTGCTATATCTCTGCTGTGTCAATTTTCAAGTCAGTATTCATGTGTGTCATAAAGTGGTTGTTGTTTGATGTTGGTAAGTTTGGAATAGTTTGTTCTGAAGCAGTAGATAACCAGTACACTACATTGCAGGGATGTGAGGGTTGAATGACACAGTGTCTAGAACTACCAGGCGTACAATTGCATTAAATAAATACTGACTTTAAGACACATGAGGGACATCTGGATAGATGTTTCAAACTGTGTAATAGTAGCATTAATAGTCATAGTAGTATTAGCAATACCCACTGACATTTTCAAGTACATCCCATGCGCCCAGTACTGTCCTAAGTGCTTTACCTACAGTAACACACAGTCCTCAAGGAACTCCACAAGGAAGGCACTCTTAGTGTTGCCATTTCACTGAGGAGAACACTGAGGCCCATAGAGAGGTTAAATCTCTTGTATAATTCACACAGCCAACACATCAGTTGGACCAGGTTTCAAACCCAGGCAGTCTGACTGCAGGGCACCTGCTTTTAGCCACACTGTCCTGTGAAGAAGAGTGAGCTGGGCTAGAGATGAGGACCTGGGGGCTACTGACCCCAAAGCATAGAGAGTGGGTTTTCTCAAGAATGGATATAGGGTGATAAGAAAAGAGAGAGAAATGTGGGCCCTGAGAAATCCAACTAGCAATGGGAAGGGCTTAGAAGACGGAGCAAGAGTGCTCACCAGTGGAAAGGGTGTGTGGCAGGAGTGTAAGGGGGGAGCAGCCTTGGAAAGGCTGGAAAACAAACCCATCCCTGACCTAAGGGGCCCAGTCTTCAGGGTCAGGGAGGAGGTGAAGTACCCCAGTCAGGAGTCTGACTGTGGACACTGAAGGTGCGGACCTCAGTATTACTATATCTAAACCCATAGCTGAAACATGAAAATTTTGCTGGTGTATCTGATTAACACCTCTCCTTCTCGTTAAAGCTCTTCTGGGAGAACTCTCAAGTTTATTTGCAACAGGGAAAGGTCTAATTGTTTCTAAAAATTGTAACACCCTATTAACGCCTGAGACATGCCAGACACAGAAAAGCCAATTTGCTTACCCCTTCATCCCTCTGAAGTGATGACCCTGGGAAAGTTCCCTCTAGAGATACAGTGAGCCGTGCTGACAAGTTGACACTAGGAGCCTCCCCCTTACTTCCTGACACACAGTCTACTCCAGGATTAGTTATACAAACTGGGTCATGTGGTTGGAAATAGAAGAATGATATATATTTTCATCTTACATGTATAATCGTTTTACGTATATTATTAAGGGTTGTGTCCATGACTTGAGTCCTTCAGTTATGAAAGAAAGCGTTGAAACAGTGACATTGAGCTACAAGTGGAGGTGACGTTCTGAAGGGACTTTTGGCCCAGGAGGGGAGGGAACTTGCCACCCATTCCATGGCAGACAGAGTTTATCAGGAAAGGACTTCTGAGATTTCTGGGTGTGGGAATACCAGAGGTTAGAGGTGGGCAGGATCTGATTTTAAAACAGAAAATTCATTTTTAAATGAAAGTAGTCCTACCCATTGCTTTTCTTTTAAAATACACAGTCTAGTGGGATCATTCATTTTAAACATTTTCTTTGAGGTCAACGACTTGGCAATGCAGTGGTCTCAGACCTTTCCCCTGGGGCTGTTCTTTCTCCCCAAGCAGTTTCCTCTCAAAAACTATAAATTCTTAGGCTTTTCTGTCTCCCTGACAGCTCATTAGCTATCACAAGAAGATAGATTTTCATCTGCAGGCTGCCAGGGCAGAGAAAATGTTTATTAATAGATTTCTCCTCAGGACATAAGCTCTAATTGGCTCTCAGATTTGTTGCTTTAGCTCTTGCATTCAACAGCCTGAATGAAGGCTGCCCTCAAGTGTTTTAAAGGCCCTAGTTTTGGGGATGGTATGGTTGAAGGATATTGTACAGTTAGTTAGACTTGAGTTTTCACCCTTGCACAGGCAAGTTTTTTTTTTTTTTTTTCAACCCGTCTGGACCTCTGCTTCCTCATTAGCAAGACAAGACAATAAACATGTACCCACTGGACCCTTGTAAGAATTCAACACAATGATGTCAATTCAGGTTCCAGCACTATGCCTGACAAAGATAGGGAACTCAATTCCTAAATTCTTTTACCTGCCACTGTCCATTCTCCAGTTCTCTTTCTTCTTCAACCTTCCTTCTCTTATTTCTTTCTTCCTGACATTAAAAGGACCAATTTCTGATTGTTCCTTCTTGAAACAAATGAGCTATGCATGGAGAAGTAGGCCGGTTTTATGGGACAGAATATAAAGGAGCATCAACCAGCCCCTCTCATGACTCTCCTACAGTGGCCCCAGCTAACTCAGTCCCTGGACAGATGACCTAGCGAGATTTTGTGAATTAGCATGTCCCCTAGCTGTTGGCCTGAAGGGGGTACCTCACTGGTGTCCCATTTCTATGATACACAGTTATTTTGCTGTTGAAGCAAACTTGATTCCTGTCTGCCTTTTGACTTCAGAGTAGCTGAGTGAATTTGTATGCTTTCCTCTCTGTGTTCATCTTCCTGGACACCCTGGGGAGACTTACTCACCCTGGGAGAGGCTGTGATAGGTTCTCCCTGTGGCTCTTTAGTGTGTCCTCACATGGCCGGCCACTAAGACACAGAATCAAGAGGCAGGTTGCCATCGTTTCTTTTTCATTGTCTAATGAAACAAGAGTAGGCATGTTGGCTCAGATTCAGTAGGATTCCCACATGGCGAGATACAGCTCCCATATGTACAGACAATGAAAACTCATTGTAGGTTTCTAACCAACTTGATTTATCCTAAGGTGACTTTCGGAGAAGGCAATGGCACACCACTCCAGTACTCTTGCCTGGAAAATCCCATGGACAGAAGAGCCTGGTAGGCTGCGGTCCATGGGGTCACTAAGAGTCGCACACGACTGAGCGTCTTCACTTTCACTTTTCACTTTCATTCATCGGAGAAGGAAATGGCAACCCACTCCAGTGTTCTTGCCTGGAGAATCCCAGGGATGGGGGAGCCTTGTGGGCTGCCATCTATTGGGTCGCACAGAGTCGGACATGACTGAGGTGACTTAGCAGCAGCAGCAGCAGCAGCAAGGTGACTTTAAAACCCATGTTCTTTTTCTATCACAGGGAGTGGTTTGATTAGAAACATGTGTTTGTAAATCTGAAAGATATTTCCCACAGGTTTTGAATTAAGAAAATTAGAAAACTATGGGTACCATGGATTTTTCTGTTGGGTTGGTCACAGCCCCACCCAACAATTTTGGAAAGCCAGTGTTATGATATCTGATTCTAGTTTTCACTTTCAACATTACATCTGAGCCAGTTAAAAATGTTTATTTTTATACCAAGCGTGATATGTTCCACATGTTCTATAGAGTTTGCTTCTCTAGGTAAATTCCATTCTATCTAAACTTAGTCACTGGTATGATCAGCCTCAAATATATTAATATATTGCTTTTTATTTAAGATCTATTATTTGTTTTTAATTTTCATGTAGAACTAACTTCCTCAAAGAGTTGTCTTTATCTTATTCAGTTGATTGTACCTGAGATTTAACACATAGTAAAAAAGTGAATTTTTGACTTCTTAGTCTGAAGGGTGACAGCAAGAAAGTGCTCTGGGCTACAATTCAGAATTAAACTTATTTATTCAAAAAATAAATGTAGCTTTTGCACTTTATACTTTTCCCTCAGTGGTGAATTAATCTCTCTCTCCTCTCTCTGTTCTATGTATTTTATGAATATTAAGTCATTTAATTCTAGTAATAACTCCATGGAGAGAGACTATCATTGCCCCCATTTTACAGATGGGAAGCTGAGGCAGAGACTAAGTAATTTACCCACTATCGTATAGCTAATAAGTGGCCTGGATAGTGTCTTGTTCTTATTTATTTTAGTTCTGTTTCTATTTGTTTTCACTAGTCAGACCCTAACTTTCAGTATGATGTAATTCATTCCCATAACAAGATGTCCCTCACATGTGAGTGGATTAGGCCTCACTTTCCAGGAAAGCATGAACTTAGAGCTGTGCTGATCCATTTCACAAGATCCTCTGGTGACCAGAAGTAAGCATTTGCAAGACATCCAGCTTGATCAAGGGTGCAGGAAGAGATCCAAGCCGACATGCCCCCAGGAGTCAAACATGGAGCCTCTCAAGTGCTGTGGGCTCCGCCACTGAGCACCCAAGCTGCGCAGCCACATGTGTCCTTGCTCGTAGCAAAGTTTAGGTGATTTCTCTCCATTTTGTTCCTGTGTCTAACTCCATGTCACTTTTTCTGCTAAGCTGTATTTTTTCTTCTGTGCTTTGGAACTCAGCCCTGAACCCAAGTGCTTCCTGCTCTCACTCACCTTGCCTATTTAGGAGCAAACTCCTTCTGTCCCATTTGCCACTGCAGTGGAGAGAACACTTCTGGGCATTCTGCCTGGTGCGAGGCCAGAATGTGCTACTTGAAGAGGAGTTTCCTCTAATGCTCAGAAAACAACCTTTCTGGCCCTTTCATGCAGCCCCTGCCCTGTTTTTAGTTCAACCGGTAAGAAAAGAAATACATATACATTTGGAACTGAGATTCTAGAATCACTGGGCTGCTGGAACACCATATATCCTAATTATTTAATCTGGCCTCTGTTTCTGGATGACAGATCCTTGAGTATATCAGACCTAAAATCTTGAGATTCTGTCCTATTTAAAAAGACTCTCATGTGGGGACTGAGGACATATGGGAAATGTCTTTTCTGTATCCTCAGTTTTGCTATGAACCTTAAATTGCTCTAAAAAAACCCACAAAGTCTCAGTACACACACACACACACACACACACACACGATGACCAATATGGCTAGAATAGAGGGAATAGAAAACATTTCCTAGAAAATAAAGCCAAAGAATTATGTAGAGAAAAAGGCTCTGAGAAGAGGAATTCCCTTGTTCATCATGTGACAGACATCTTTTATGTTCGCTGGGCTGAACCTTAGTCTTTTCTTTATCTAGCTTTGACTCATTTATCAGATCTCAGTAGAATCACAAATTCCTAAGAAAACCTTCAGATCTCCATGTAGTTTAATGGCCAAGTCAAGCACTCATTATACTCTGTACTCCTTCATTATACTCAACATGAATAAAATAGAATGATTAATTTGAAATTGTTTGCTTAACCCTGAGTTCCTCCAAATCAAATAAGTTCCAGAAGATCAGAGCTGCATCTCTCATGCTCATCGTCTATGTCCCAACACCTCTTCCTGCACCTGACACTCATGAGTTGCTAGAAAAGTACTTGTCAGCAGAACATTAAGTTCAGTAGATTAAGGAGAAAGAAAGTGAAGCTTTTAGCTGATCTTCTGCTGGTTCTCACACAAGGATATTAATGATCAGTTCCTTTCTCACCTATCTCAGGAAGATACCTGGCCCAGAATAAATATATGGGTAAACTCAGTACTTAACCCTTCTCACAAAGTGTTCCCTCACCGTGAGTGGCTTCTTAGGCTGAGTTTCTCAGACAAAGAATGACTCTCCAGTGGTCAGCGACCCTCAGTGAAGAAAAGTCCAGTAGGTGGTCACCACTTCATGACTCTGCAGGTCCAGGTACCATAGAAGTAGCCATTTTAGATCAGTTGCCCCTATTCTAGTTTTTACAAACCTAAAACAGTGATAAACTTTATTTTGTGGGGGGGCTCCAAAATAACTGCAGATGGTGACTGCAGCCATGAAATTAAAAGACACTTCCTCCTTGGAAGAAAAGTTATAACCAGCCTAGACAGCATATTAAAAAGCAGAGACATTACTTTGCCAACAAAGGTCCGTCTAGTCAAAGCTATGGTTTTTCCAGTAGTCATGTATGGATGTGAGAGTTGGACTATAAAGAAAGCTGAGTGCCAAAGAACTGATGCTTTTGAACTGTGGTATTGGAGAAGACTCTTGAGAGTCCCTTGGACTGCAAGGAGATCCAACCAGTCCATCCTAAAGGAAATCAGTCCTGAGTGTTCATTGGAAGGACTGATACTGAAGCTGAAACTCCAATACTTTGATCACCTGATGTGAAGAACTGACCCATTGGAAAAGACCCTGATGCTGTGAAAGATTGAAGGCAGGAATAGAAGGGGACGACAGAGGATGAGATGGTTGGATGGTATCACCGACTCAATAGACATGAGTTTGAGTAGGCTGCAGGAGTTAGTGATGGACAGGGAAACCTGGCGTGCTACAGTCCATGGGGTTGCAAAGAGTTGGACACGACAGAGTGACTGAACTGAACTGAACTGAAATTTGTCTTGTTGGCCTTCTCTGATCAAACTCTGCCTGTTGTAGTAATGTTTGATAACAGTGACTATAGTCTTTTACTGTTTCAGTTCAGTTCAGTCACTTTGTTGTGTTCAACTCTTTGCCACGCTACAGACTGCAACAGGCCAAGCTTCCTTGTCCATCATCAACTCCAAGAGCTTGCACAAACTCGTGTCCATTGAGTTGGTGATGCCGTCCAACCATCATCCTCTGTCATCCCCTTCCCCTGCCTTCAATATTTCCCAGCATTAGGGTCTTTTCCAATGGGTCAGTTTGTCACATCAGGTGGCCAAAGTACTGGAGCTTCAGCTTCAGCATCAGTCCTTCCAATGAATATTCAGGACTGATCTCCTTTAGGTTGGATCTCCTTGCGGTCCAAGGAACTCTCAAGAGTCTTCTCCAACACCACAGTTCAAAAGCATCAGTTCTTCAGTGCTCAGCTTTCTTTATAGTCCAAATGTCACATCCATACATGACTACTGGAAGAACCATAGCTTTCACTAGATGGACCTTTGTCAGCAAAGTAACGTCGCTGCTTTTTAATATGCTGTCTAGGTTGGTCATAGCTTTTCTTCCAAGAAGCAGGCATCTTTTATTGTTTAATCTCCTCTAATTATAGAGTTCCCTTTTGTACTGGTCATTTCAAAAATCTGATTAAGATAGATTTAGCAGTTAATTGCTATGATAACATTCAATCTGATGATTCTTAAATGCAGTCAGCTATGGAATATTGCTTGTTTCCATGCTTAGAAGCTTGGTCTGTGTTGTAATGTGTACTTTTCAACTTATTCTCAGTGTTTTTATGATGTTTGATTTTTGTTCTGGAAATTTTATGAAGGGCTTCTGGCCAAGAGTGAAGCTTCTGACCATGGCATTTTTGGGTCTGGATAAATTGTGGTTTCTCTCCTTGAAGATGAAAAGTAAAGGTAACCTTGTTCCCTCTTCAGAAGAATTTAGGAGATTACTACACATTCACCAGGCTTTATGAAATCTATTTTATTTCCTTTCATATTTCTAAAGTCTTCGCCTTCAAAGAGAGCAAGTTTACATCATTTCATAAGAAAAAGAAATTCACCTCTGATCTGATAAATTATTGTCATCTTAGTATTTTCTACCATATTACCTTTTCCATGGAGATCTTAAGGAGCAAACATGACCTCTGTGGCTTTGGGTATAAAAAGTGGTATAAACCACTCATAAATGTGTGATGCCTCCCACTCACAAGAATAAGAAATGGACAAGAACAAAATCCAGTCACATATATACTCAAGTCTCCTGGAAAATAGTAAATTCCTATTCGCCACGACTCCAAAAGTGTTGTGTGTATCTCTACTTAGAAATAGCTATAGTCTATCTCTCAGGAAAACTGGAAAACAAAGCTCACTCATTTTGAACAGTATAAGAGGTAGAGAGGGGCAGGAAGTCATCTTGGACAGATGGACAAAATGGACAGAAAGCGCTCAGAAATCTGTCTGATCAAGTCCCATCAAAAGCACAGACCCTCTGTGTTTGGAGCACACATTTTCTATCTTTTCCAAATAAGAGTATTTGATGTGCCTTAGGAGGTGAGGAGAGAAAGTGGAGAGGAATTCAAGGCAGGTCCCAGCTCTCCTGGACTGTTTATGATATAAGACATGTTCCCAGTGGGGGCTTTTCTGTTTCTGAGCCTTACATGCTTCAAAATATACATATCAAAAGCATCACATATTCCCTGTAGCAAACCTTGAAGCTAAAAGTCTCCCTTAAATTGAGGCTTTTCACCTCTGACACAAGAAACTGTTAAATCCCTCACAGCTGCCTGTGTGTAATGGAGTATTCCATCTGCACTGGCTCCATGAGTGGTAACACAAATCACCCACACTCAGCTCTAGCTTTTCCCAAGGAAACATTAATTCAGACTTTTCCCTTACATCTTGTAAAGAACCCATAAAGCTGCCTTGACCACGCAACAAAGAGATGTTCAAAAGCAAAGAAAATGATACTAAAATTGTATTTGTTTTTTCCTTTTTCTGTAGTTTTTTTAAGCCTCTTTTCAATGCTCACCTCCCCTCCTCTGAGCTATTTTCCTGAATTATCTCAAATAAGAACGCTCTGTCCTGGCTTCGAACATTTTTCATCAAAAGGGGAACATTTTCAAAAAGGGAAGTCATAAATATTCTCCTACACATAAAATAGGCACTTTTGAAAAGTGAAAGACAGACTGAGTTTTTACAAATGAGTTTGCTCTGTATTTTAGAATCCTTCTCAAAGTAAGTTGTTCAAGAGACCATAGCTGCATTTCCACCCCAGTAATTCAATGGTCTGCTCAACAGCATTTAAGCAACAGGATAAGTGCAGGATTCCTGGCCTTGGAGACTCACATCTGAGACTATTCTTGTGAAAAATTGCATTTGCTTTGCTTTCAGAGAGTCAAAGAGTGTGATTAGGACTTCAACTTTTTCTTGCCCAATGATTTTGAAGTATTATAATTTTTGTCAGTGTGTGTATAGGTAGTATATAGTATTTATTAAACTTCATTTTATTGCGCTTTACAGATATTGCGCTTTTTACAAATTGAAGTTTTGTGGCCACCCTGCATTGTCAGATGGTTAGCATTTTTATTAGCAGGAAGTATTTTTTAAATTAAGATGTGTACAATTTTAATTTGTAATGCTATTGCAAATGTAATAGAGTATAGTGTAGTGTAAGCATAGCTGTTCTATGCACTGGAAGCCAAAAAAACTCATGTGACTTGCTTCATTGTGATATTCACTTTATTACAGTGGTCTGGAACCAAATCTGCAGTAGCTCAGAGTGTCTGTATAAAATTGGTGTTCACATATGTACTGTAGATGTGTAACATTCAGAGTTGTGTTTTGTTTCTACCATGCTTTTCTGTTTAATATATCCTTTTAAAGCATCCCTTTGTCTGATATCTCAGAAAATGAAGGATGCCATTAAATTCATTAAAGGACAATGTGGTGCATGACAGAAATTGCCCAGAAAACACATTGGGACTTGTGGCAAGAGTAGGTTTGGCATCAGATAGAAATAGATTTGAACCAAATCTTAGCCCTTTTCTAGTGCTATGTTCTAGAGGCAATTTGTTTAACCTCTATGAGCCTGAGTGTATTTATTTACAAAGTAAAGCTAGTAATTCTGCATGTATCATAGGATTTTTACAAAAATTAGACTACATATTTCTAAAATACCCTGATTAATGGCTGTCATATGTGAGCTCACTAAAATAGTAGTTTGACTTAATACAAATAATCATAATGGCCCAACAGGAGTGTTGCAAGAGTGAGTATGCAGCTTTGGTGCAACGTACTCTGTGAACCTGTGAGAGCCACAGCTCCTAAGCATCTCATCCAAACTCTGATCTTCCACATCCTTGAGGACAGGAGGATGTCCGCCCACCACAGGAGGGCAGATTGGTCCTGTGGCAGCCATGACATGCGCTGAAGCTAGCAAGAGGTAGAGTGCTTGTGAATAGCAGAAAACAGGTGTGGTACCTGCTGGTTTGCAAGCTCAGAGGAAGGCTTATTAGTCCCTGGTATAGCCTTAACCTAAGCCTCCAAGAACTCAGATCCAAAAGCAAATTCTTAACCATGTCATTTCCCAAGAGAGACTCCTACATTACCTCCCAGAAGTGTCTGACTTTACATGCCCAGGCACTTGACAAATGACCCAAATTTCCCATCACGTATCCTCCACCATGCATAAGGCACATGCACAAATTGTTCCCAGCCATTACACTGGGCTCCCAACAAACTGAAGATGAGTTCTAAATTCAAATAGCAACTTTGGATAAATGCCACTATTTGAGTATCCTATGGGATTAAATCATGATGATTGTCACCTTAAGTCTTATTGAGAATGGAGTGGGGATATAAGTCATCCAACCAGTCAGTTGATCAATACATACCACCACCTGACTGCACCAGGAGCGTCACCTTGCACAGAGATGTTTCCTGAGTGTGAGCATTCTCTATTCATTCCAGATCTTGACCCAATACTTACTCTGCATTCCACAGCCCATGGGTCCATCTATCCTACAGGCCTTCTAAGGCTTTAGTTAAAACATAACCCACTTAGAGGGCTGTGATACTCATTCTAACCATTTTAGATCCTTCCCAGAGGTGGATACCATAGTCTCTTCTCTCAGTCACTGCCTAGAATCTGGCTGTAAAGGCAGATATCCCAGAACCACAACCTAGTATTTATTTCATTGTTCACAATCTCTGTATCTTGTATATTAGATTGGAATTCCTAGTATGGATAGTTCTTGAAATAATATCTACTATTTCGATATAATTTTGTCCTGAGTTTCAGCTCTGTCTTATAAGGGGCAGCAATTGCAGGTGGGTTTGTAGATGGGGAAAAAAATGGAAACAGTAACAGACTTTATTTTCTTGGCCTCCAAAATCACTGCAGATGGTGACTGCAGCCATGAAAGTAAAAGGTGCCTTCTCCTTGGAAGAAAAGCTATGACCAACCGAGATAGCATATTAAGAGCAGAGACATTACTTTGCCAAAAAGTTCTGTCTAGTCAAAGCTATGGTTTTTCCTGTAGTCATGTATGGATGGGACAGTTGGACCATAAAGAAAGCTGAGTGCCAAAGAACTGATGCTTTTGAACTGTGGTATTGGAGAAGACTCTTGAGAGTCCCTTGGACTGCAAGGAGATCCAACCAGTCCATCCTAAAGGAAATCAGTCCTGAGTGTTCATTGGAAGGACTGATGCTAAAGCTGAAGCTCCAATACTTTGGCCACCTGTGATGTGAAGAACTGACTCACTGGAAAAGACCTTGATGCTGTGAAAGATTGAAGGTGGGAGGAGAAGTGGACAACAGAGGATGAGATGGTTGGATGGCACTAGCGACTCAATGGACATGAGTTTGTGCAAGCTCCGGGAGGTGGTGATGGTCAGGGAAGCCTGCTATGCTGCAGTCCATGGGGCTGCAGAGAGTCAGACACTACTGAGCAACTGAACTGAACCTGTTCCCCCAAAGCACGCACCTTGATTTTGTGAGCAGAACTTTTCCTGAGCTCAGCTCATTAGGCCCTTGCACTGGTCTGCGGTCCCTACCTGTCCCCAGTAAGTCTGAATCTGTCTTATTATCTAACCAGACAAGTTAGATATCTTTCTAACCAGCTTTAGATAAAAATTCTAACCACATGATCATTGCATGTAATGTTTGGCTTACAAGCTCCAGTTAGCTTTCCCTAACCACCAAATGTCACATCTTCAATGAGTTAAATCAGCATCACATTTTATATCCATCTTACTGCAGTTCTTTGTTTTATCATTAATTTGTAAGTAATTCCACTTAGAGGGTGAGTTCCTGGAGCATAGGCACAGTGTCTAAATTGCTTTTATATCTCCAGTTCTATTCTAACACATAGTAGGTGCTTAATGGATGTTCATTAAACAAATGGATGAATAAGGTGCTCTTAAATTTCATAAGTGTAGAATCTGTTAAATAACTCATTTAATTCTGAAGTCAGTAATTGCGAAAAGGTAGAGAAAGAGATTGCATATGCTGTCTCTGTTTTCCTCATGCTCATTCCATAACATATATGAGTTGTTGCTCTGTCTTTTATGAATTTTAAAAACAAAAACAGAATAGGTGCAGCTGCCATTTATTGAGTACTTGATGTTAGCCATGTACCACACTGAGGGATTAGATACATCAGCTCAGTTAATTGTCCTTCACATCTTGCCTTATTTCCATGTTAAGAATAGGAGACAGTGATGCTTCCGTTCTATCCATGCCTGAGAACCAGGGCTTATTGAGTGAGGGAGAAATACTCTCATTTCCAAGCATCAATGTGTCAAACTTCTTTTTCATTTTGTACTCTGGGAAGGGTTCAATCCCTGAGCACACTAAACTTGTACTATTCTCTCTTCTTAGACCAGAAGCAAACAAGAATCAAGAGGTGAAACCAAGATATGAATCTGACTTTCTAACTTTATTTCAGGATAAGACTTCTGACCCTACTAGTGTGTCATAGCTAGAACTATTACACTTTGACTTTCGTCAGCTATTCAGGGATGAAACAGGTTTCAGTCTGTTTCCTTAGTGTCAAAGCTATCAGACCTCTTTGATCAGTGGCCATGTGAGTGCTCAGGAAGAAAGAAGTTAACCATTCAGTTAGATCATCTGGATCAACCATGGCAATCAGTAATATGGCAAATATTGTAGACAGGTCAACCATTAAGCATAGTCTGCTGCCTGAGTTAGAAGACTGATTTCCCTTGTGTGGACAGGAAATAATCTGGCCCCTAACTTTGGTCTGAATATACTTTACAAGGGAGAGTTCAGAGTCTTCAGACCAAAAATATTACATACCAACTCTTAGATCTCATACCTGGAGTCCTAATGCAATTTTCTACCATGCAGAAGTAACATATTAGAAAACAAAATACAGTTTGCCAGGAATAGCTCAAATGTTAGTAATACAAGATCTCATGTTTGTGTAAAGTTAGCACACTGGCTCTTTCCTTTAGTTTTGAATTTGACTTTGAAACCATACTTACGTACTTGCAAGCACAAAATCCATAAAGAATATAATAACAAGCTGAGTCTAGGCTGGAAAGAGTCTAGCAACAGTATTCTTTCCCCTGACAGCAAGCCAGAACAGGTAGCTCCTGTGAGGTTGTGGAGTGAAATGGACCAGTGTTGGGTAGCGACAAATAGCTTAATTTTGCTGTTCCTTGGATTTCTGAAACCATGAAAAATCTCGGCAGCTTTGCTATTGGCAAAGAATGACAATCTTGTTCCGCTAAAACAGCTTTTCACACAGCAGTCTCCAGGAGCTTTTCTGTGGAGCATAACTCATCTCTGCAGAGTGGGGCGAGAGCAGGCAGAAGAGGATCATCAGATCAGATGACTGCATTCAGCTGTCTTCTAAATAAAATACCTGTGCTCTTCAGCCCTAGGAAAAACCCCAGGCTCCAAAACCTTAACTTTGTTTTCAGTCTTGGACATCAAACTTGTAATCCTTGTTCATCATTTACACATTTTTCTCCAAAGGATTAGACTTTGGTTCAGAGAATTCCCTGCCCCTTTACCACATCAGTGCTAATAACCCATCCATCAGTTTAAATCAGGAAAGGGTCTCAACTATCAAAAACAATATGTGAAAATGGGGAAAAAATGCATCCATATTACAATACTAGTAATTATGTATTTCAAAATATCTCATAAGCACCAGATGAGCTTTAGTAGTCATCAGCTACAGCCGAAATTTGAATCACATTGACCATCGCGTATGTAATGTTTAGTCTACAAATTGCAATGACCAAGAGTTGCTAAAACCCCTTCCCCACCCCACCACATATCTTATTACCAGTTGTCACGCAAAAGCCATGAGTAAATGACACTGAGTGCTTCTTCATTTTCCCTCTACTTTAGTTTTGTTTTCTGATTAAAAGAAGCCAAAACCACTAACCATCTAATTTACCATAAATCCAAATATGATGTATGCTGCTGCTGCTGCTGTTAAGTCGCTTTAGTTGTGTCCGACTCTGTGCGACCCCATAGATGGAAGCCCACCAGGCTCCTCTGTCCCTGAGATTCTCCAGGCAAGAATACTGGAGTGGGTTGCCATTTCCTTCTCCAATGCATGCATGCATGGTAAGTCGCTTCAGTCATGTCCAACTCTGTGCGACCCCATAGATGGCAGCCCACCAGGCTCCTCTGTCCACAGGATTCTCTAGGCAAGAATACTGGAATGGGTTGCCGTTTCCCTCTCCACTAATATGATGTATAAGTACATTTAATGAACTTATGTTTATGAACACACTTTCTTACAATATGAAAAATAATAAGCTAAAATAGATTCATGTAAACATTGCAGTTGTCTTTCATTTGGAGTAAATGTTTGGCCAAGCCTATAAAATCTATATTAAAAGAGTTAGCTAGATGTGGTAAATAACCTGAGCAAAAGAAACTTTGCTTATTACTTATAAAACTAGAGAGGAGACAGACTCAAAATTGAGTGAGATTTGTATTCTCTCTGCAACATGGCAACATTTTAAACAAGATAATGCCATTTCCTCCCCTTCAGTGAACAGCTATCAGTTCATGAGTCACTCTGTAAGCCTTTTACAACTGGGCTCATAAATACCATCCATCATCTGTTGCCCAAACTTATGAAATCCTTGCCAACGTCACTTTAGGACTGAAATTTCTACCTTTTTATTTTCTTCCCTTGGAAGAAAACTAAAACAATAAAATTCCTGCATAGACTTGTAGAATTTTATAACAGGGACAAAAACAAACTAAAACATCTTTATGCTAATTTGTTCTCAGCAGTTATATTAATAATGTTTTTCTGATTAATGATAATGCTCTTCCAAAGGAAAACCACAAAGAATCTTTTTTAGCCCAAGTTTAACTGAAATTATTCTTTATCTGAGGTAACTCCAGATGATTCATTTAGAATTACCAAAATTGTCAATATATGCACACATATATAGTTATATATATAATATATATACACACATGAGTGTGTATGTGTGTGTGTATTGTGTATATATATAATGTGTATGTGTGTATATATATATATATACACACATACATATATTTCCAGAAACCTCGCAGATTTCATTTGACTACCAGCATTTTAATTGACCATAAACTAGTGACTTCTAATTTAATCATTAGGCCAGGCTCATATATTCAAATAATGTTATCATTCAAAGTGATACATTTTTCTTTTTCCCTTTTTGTATTAAGGTATAATTTACATACAGTAAAAATAATCACTCATTTTAGTATACAGTTTCTATGAGTTTTGACAAGGGTGTATGGTCATGTCTCCACTACCATAATAAAGATGTGGAAAGGTTCTGTCATCCTTCCCCCTAAAATGTCCCTCATACTTTGTAGTCAACTCCTTTTCTTACCTCCTAGCACTTAGCTACCACAAATGTTTTCTGTCTCCACAGTTTTATATTTGACAAAAGAATGTTACATAACTGATATATTAGAGTATGCCCCTCTTTGAGTCTGGCTTCATTAACTTAGAAAAATGCATCTAAGATTCATCCCACATTGTTTCAAAAATCAGAAGGTCGAAAGGGCGGGACTGGGGTGCAGACAGAGGGGAGGCATACAAACTTGGGCAGCGCACACAACCCTCCCAGCACAGCCGAAAGAAGAACAAATAGCTCCCGACAAAGAGGGCAGGCAGTGAGAGGAAACAAGTGCCCATAAATCCCCCAACACAGAAAGCGGGCCGGGGGACCGAAACAGTCCACACCAGCCCCACGACAGAGACCAGCCGGGGAGCTGAAACGAGTGCACTCAAGCCCCTTGACACTGAGGGATGTCCACACAAGTCGCCGCGACGCAGAAGGAGCCACACAAGCACCTTCCTAGCAAGTGTCGGCCAGCAGCGCCGGGCGGGACAGGGGAGCAGAAGCACCGGCAATGATCCCAGGGACGAGTAGGGGACTGGCGGCACTGCAGTTATGTTGAGAGACACTTTGAAGCAGCTGCGGAAACAGACACGCCTAACACCGCGAAAGCTAGAACGACTGCCCAAAGGCGTACTGAAGCCGCAGACACTCCAGAACCTGCTGCTGGACACTGCACTGCCCTTCAGAGAGACGAGATCCGGCTCCATCAACCAGAACATAGGCACAAGCTCTGCCAACCAGGGAAACATCACAGGACACTAACCCAGCCCCATCCACAGGGGCAGACTTCACGAACAAGAACTATGACTCTGAAAACCCCTTTTTATATTTTTTTTCCTTTTTCATTTTTCTCTCTTTCTTTTTTTCTCTCTTATAAATCACACTGTTTATTCCCCCAACATATCTCCACCTTCACATTAGCATTTAGTGGTGCTGTGGAGTTTTCCACTTTGTTTGTCTTGTTGTCAAAAAAAAAAAAAAAAAATCATTCTTCTTATAAATCACACTGCTTATTCCCCAACATATTTCCACTATCACATTAGCTTTTTGCGGTGGAGTTTTCCTTGTTAAAAAAAAAAAAAATTCATTTAAAGATTTTTTTTCTTTTTTTCTTATAAATCACATGGTTTATTCCCCCTACATATTTCCACCTCCATATTAGCCTTTTGCAGTGCTGTGAAGTTTTCCTCTTTGTGTTTCTTGTTAAAAAAAAAAAAGCAAGGAAAAAAATTCATTTTAATTTCTTTTTTTTTCTTTTTTTCTCTTTTCTTTTTTCTTGGTGAGTTTTTTGGATTTAGTCTGGATATATTCAACTGCTTTTCCTACTGTTCTTTACTGGCTGTAGCTATTCCTGAATATATATAAATCTTTTCCACACATGTCTATTCATCTTTGCTTTTCTATTTTTTCTTTTCTCTCTCTCTTTATTTCTTAAATCCTCTTCTCCACCTTTCCTTTTCTCTTTCCCCTCCCTTCTCCTCTTTCTTTTCTCTCTCTCTCTGTTTTTATTCTCCCCCTTTCCCTTCACTCTTTCTTCTTTCACAAAGTAAGTTAAATTGTTGCGCTCTCTATGCTATATTCCCCAATTGGCCTTCTGCTCATGCTCAAATTTTCAGATTGAGCATTAGCTAACTCTGCTTTCAATTTGTTGAAATCACTTCTGGTTTCCCTTGCTCACCAATTCAGTCTCCTGAACTCTTTTCTTTAGAACGCCTTGGTTATAACTAACTGTATATGTGGAAGTGTGTGTGTGTATGTCCCAGTATTTATGTAATATCTACTTTATCTCTTACCACTAGAACACAGGCACAAGTCACCCCCAACAAGAAATCAACACAAACCACCCAACCAACGTTTCCCTGCAAGGGCAAAAATCAAAAGGAAGAAATAATACAACCCTAAAGCCTGGGAAAAGGAGACCTCAAGTGGAGCAAGTTAGAAAAAACAATGATGATGAAAAGACAGAAAAATACAACACAAATGAAAGAGCAAGGTAGAAACTCACAAGACCAAATAAACGAAGAGGAAATAGGTAATCTCCTTGAAAAAGAGTTCAGAATAATGATAGTAAAGATGCTCTGAAAACTTGAAAATAGGAATGGAAAAAATGCAAGAAGGATTTAACACAGTTAATACAATCACCAAGGACATAAAAGAAACAAACAATAAGTAGACAGAGATGAATAACACAATTACTGAAACTAAAAATACTCTGAGAAAGTGAGTCAGTCAGTCGTGTCTGACTCTTTATGACCCCAAGGACTATACAGTTCAGGGAATTTTCCAGGCCAGAATACTGGAGTGGGTAGCCTTAAAAATACTCTAGAAGGAACCAATAGCAGAATAACTGAGGCAGAGGAATGGATAGGTGAGTTGGAGGATAGAATGATGGAAATAACCGCTGAAGAGAATAAAGGGAAAGGAATGAAAAGAATTGAGGAAGCCTCAGAGACCTTTGGGGCAATATTAAACACACCAGTATTTGAATTATACGGATCCCAGAGGAAGAAGAAAAAAAGAAAGGCACTGAGAACATTTTTGAAGAAATTATAGTTGAAAACTTCCCCAACATGGGAAAGGAAATAGTCAATCAAGTCCAAGAAGCACAGTGAGTCCCCCACAGGTTAAACTCAAGAAGAAACACATTGAGACACACATTAATCAAGCTAACAGAGATTAAGCACAAAGAAAGAATATTAAAAGCATCAAGGGAAAAGCAACAAGTAACATATATGGTAAATCCCACACGATTAACAGTGGATCTTTCAGCAGAAATTCTACAGGCCAGAAGGGAATGGCAGGATAAATGTAAAGTACTGAAAGAGGAAACCTACAACCACAATTACTATTACTATATCTGGCAAAGATCTCATTCAAATTTGAAGGAGAAATCAAAAGCTTTACAGACAAGCAGAAAGTAAGAGAATTCAGCAACACCAAACCAGCCTTGCAACAAATACTAAAGGGACTTACATGACCAGTAAACACAAGAGAAAGGAAAGACCTACAAAAGCAAATCCAAAACAACCAAGAAAATGCCAGCAGGAGCATATGTATCAATAATTACCTTAAATGTAAATGGATTAAATGCACCAACCAAAAAATACAGACAGACTGAGTGAATAAAAAAACAAGACCCATATATATGCTGCCTATAGGAGATCCACTTCAGACCTATAGACACATACAGACTGAAAATAAAAGGTTGGAAAAAAGATATTCCATGTGAATGGAAACCAAAAGAAAGCTGGAGTGGCAATCCTTATTTCAGACAAAACAGACCTTAAAATAAAGAATATAATAAGGGACAAAGAAGGACACTACAGAATTATCAAGGGGTCAATCCGAGAAGAAGACATAACAATTGTAAATGTCTATGCACCCAACATAGGAACACCTCAATACATAAGGCAAACACTGACAGGCTTAAGCGGAGAAATCAACAGCAACACAATAATAATAGGGGACTTTAACACCCCACTGTTATCAATGGACAAATTGTCAAAACAGAGAATCAATAAGGAAATACAAACTTTAAATGAAACATTAGACCAAATGGACCTAATTGATATCTTCAGGACTTTCCATCCAAATGCAAAAGAATACACTTTCTTCTCAAGTGCACATGGAACATTCTCCAGGATAGACCACATCTTGGGCCACAAATCAAGCCTCAGTAAATTTAAGAAAATTGATATTGTATCAAGTATCTTCTCTGACCACAACGCTGTGAGACTAAATATCAACTACAGGGAAAAAACAGCAAAAGACACAAACTCATGGAGATTAAACAATACATTACTAGATAATAAAGAGGTTACCAAAGAAATAAAAAAAGAAATCAAAAGATTCCTAGAAACAAATGACAATGAAAACATGATGACCCAAAACCTATGGGACTCAGCAAAAGCAGTTCTAAGAGGGAGGTTTATAGCAATACAGTCATACCTGAAGAAGCAAGAAAAGTATCAAATATATAGCTTAACTCTACATCTAAAGCAGCTGGAAACAGAAGAACAAAAAAACCCCAAAGTCAGCAGAAGGAAGGAGATCATAAAAATCAGAGCAGAAATAAATGAAAAAGAAACTAAGGAAACAATAACAAAGATTAATTAAACTAAAAGCTGGTTCTTTGAGAAGGCTAACAAAACTGACAAACCACCAACCAGACTCATCAAGAAAAAAAGGGAGAAAAATCAAATCAATAAAATTAGAAATGAGAAAGGAAAGGTTACAACAGACAACACAGAAATACAAAGGATCATAAGAGAATATTATAAGCAACTATATGCTAATAAAATGGATGACCTAGAGGAAGTGGACAGATAGCTATAAAAGATCAGCCTCCCAAGACTGAACCAGGAAGAAATAGAAATTATGAACAACCCAATTACAAACACTGAAATTGAAACAGTGACCAAAAATCTTCACAGAAATAAAAGTCCAGAGCCAGATGACATCACAGGGAAATTCTATCAAACATTCAGAGAAGAACTAATGCCTATTTTTATGAAACTCTTCCAAAAAAATGCAGAGGAAGGAATACTTCCAAACTCATTCTATGAGACCACAATCACCCTGATACCAAACCCAGGGAAAGACAACAAGAAAAAAAGAAAATTACAGACCAATGTCACTGATGAACATAGATGCAAAAATCCTCAACAAAATTCTAGCAAACAGAATCCAACAATACATTAAAAAGCTCATACACCATAATCAAGTCAGGTTTATTCCAGGGATACAAGGATTCTTCAATATACGCAAATCAATCAATGTGATACACCACATCAGTAAATTGAAAGATAAAAACCATATGATCATCTCAATAGATGCAGAAAAAGCCTTCACAAAATGCAGCATCCATTTATGATAAAAATGCTTCAAAAAATGGTCATAGAAGGAACCTACCTCAACATAGTAAAGGCCATATTTGAAAAGCCCACAGCAAACATCATTCTCAATGGTGAAAAGCTAAAAAGCTTTCTCTCTAAGATCAGGAACAAGACAAGAGTGTCCACTCTCACTACTATTATTCAACATACTTTTGAAAGTCCTAGCTACAGAAATTAGAGAAGGAAAAAAAAAAAGGAATCCAGATCAGAAAAAAAGAAGTAACACTCACTGTTTGCAGATATGATAATATACATAGAAGCGCCAAAAGAAACTATCAGAAAATTGCTAGAGTTAGCGAATTCAGCAAAGTCGCAGGAAAGAGGGTCAATACACAGAGATCACTTGCACTCCTAATAATGAAAAATGAGAAAGAGAAATTAAGGAATCAATACCATTCACCATTCCAACAGAAAGAATAAAATATCTAGGAATAAACCCACCAAAGGAAACAAAAGACCTGTATATGGAAAACTATAAGACACTGATGAAACAAATCAAAGATGGCATAAACAGATGGAGAGATATTCCATGTTCCTGGGTGGGAAGAATCAATATTGTGAAAATGACTATACTACCAAATGCAATCAATGTGATTCAATGTAATCCCTATCAAATTACCAATGGCTTTTTTCACAGAACTAGAACAAAAAATTTCACAATTCATATGAAAACACAAAAGACCAAAAGACTGCCAAAGCAGTCTTGAGAAAGAAGAATGGAACTACAGGAATCAACCTTCCTGACTTCAGACTATACCACAAAGCTACAGTCATCAAGACAGGATGGTACTGGCACAAAAACAGAAATATAGACCAATGGAACAAGATAGAGAACCCAGAGATAAACCCACACACCTATGGGTACCTTATTTTTGACAAAGGAGGCAAGAATATACAATGAGGCAAAGACAGCCTCTTCAATAAGTGGTTCTGGGAAAACTGGACAGCTACGTGCAAAAGAATGAAATTAGCTCACTACTTAACGTCGTGCACAAAGATAAACTCAAAATGGATTAAAGACCTAAATGTAAGACCAGAAACTATTAAACTCTTAGAGGAGAACATAGGCAGAACTCTTGATGACATAAATCAAAGTAAGATCTTCTATGACCCGCCTCCTAGAGTAATGGAAATAAAAACAAAAATAAGCAAGTGGAACCTAATTAAACTTAAAAGCTTTTGCACAGCAAAAGAAACTACAAACAAGGTGAAAAGACAACACTCAGGATGGGAGAAAATAATAGCAAGGGGAATAACTGATAAAGAATTAATTTCCAAAATATACAAGCAGCTTACACAACTCAATACCAAAGAAGCAAACAACCCAATCAAAAAGTGGGAAAGGGACCCAAAGAGATGTTTCTCCAAAGAAGACATACAGATGACTAACAAGCACATGAAAAGATGCTCACCATCACTCATTATCAGAGAAATGCAAATCAAAACTGCAATGAGATACCACCTCACACCAGTCAGAATGGCCATCATCAAATAGTCTACAAACAACAACAAAAAAAAGTCTACAGACAATAAATGCTGGAGAGGGTGTGGAGAAAAGGGAACACTCTTGCATTGCTGGTGGGAATGTAAACTGATACAGCCACTATGGAAGATGGTATGTAGACTCCTTAAAAAGCTAGGAATAAAACCATGATATGACCCAGCAATCCCACTCCTAAGCATATATCCTGAGGAAATCAAAACTGAAAGAGACACATGTACCCCAGTGTTCACTGCAGCTCTAGTCACAATAGCTAGAACATGGAAGCAACATAGATGTCCATCAACAGATGAATGGATAAAGAAGCTGTGGTACATATATACAACGGAATACTACCCAACCACAAAAAGGAACACATTTGAATCTGTTCTAATGAGATGGACAAAACTAGAACCCATTATACAGAGTGAAGTAAGTCAGAAAGAGAAATACAAATATCATATAATGACACATATATATGGAATCTGAAGAGATGGCACTGATGAATTTATTTTCAGGGCTGCAGTGGAGAAACAGACATAGAGAACAGACCTATAGACAAGGTGGGAGGAGAGGAGGGAGAAGGGGGGATGTATGGAGAGAGTAACATAGAAATTTACAATACCACTTGTAAGACAGATAGCCAGTGGGCATTTGCTGTGTGGCTCAGGGAACTCAAACAGGGGCTCTGCAAGAGGCTGAAGGGGGAGGTGGGAAGGGCGATGGGAGGGAGGTCTGGGAGGGAGGGTACTGATGGCTGATTCTTGTTGATGTATGACAGAAAACCACAAAATTCTGCAAAGCAATTATCCTTCAATTGAAAAATTAAAAACAAAATCAGAAGGTTATTTCTTTTTATTGGTGAGTTGTATTCTATTGTAGAAATGTGCTACAATTTATCTCTTTTCCAGCTAAGGGATACCTGGGATGTTTTTATTTTGTAGTGATAATGAATAAACATGCTAAAAAGCTTTCATGTACAAGTTACTGAATGACTGTAGGTTTTCATTTCTTTTCAAGTGAATATTTAGGAGTAAGAATACTGGGTCAGGAGGTAAGTATATGCATGTGCTTTTAATAAACTGCAAAACTGTTTTTCAAGGTGGTGAAACCATTTTTCATTCCTGTCAACAAAGTATAAGAATTCCAGTTGCTCTAAATCCTGACTAGCCATTAATATTATCAATGAAAGTCTATATTTTTAATAAAAATATCCATGACTCCACCAACTCAAGGTCTTTGATTTTGAATGAATTTGATTGTTAGTGCAAAGAAAAGATTAAATCTCAGCAGAAACCAACTTGACTTGCTCCCTAGTTGACAATTTTGCCTTGAGCTAACTTTTTAAGTTTCTGCAATTTTGCTTAATTTGAAACATTATCCTGATTACATTTCTCCTCTATACAATAGCCTGAGGATCTCTAGCAATTGAAACACAGAGTCCTTTCCTGTCCCTAAAACTGAAACAGAAACTGCAAATATAAAGCATTGAAAAGCACTCATACTATTCAAAACATCACATGGTTTATACCAATTATCCAGAAAATCGTCTCTTTTCCTTTTTTTTTTTTTTTTTGTTTTGCTTTACCTAAGAGAGATCTAGCTAATAAATGACTTTTTCCTGTCCCAGTTTCCCCATTGAAAATGAGGACACTGGTACTTCTTTCTTACTTATCTCAAGGGACTAAGGCTATGTTTGAGAAAAATGAGATATTTTATGTCTAAACTTCTAAAAAGAGACAGTGTGGAGAGCCTGGAGTGTCAGTAGTGCAGGGGGGAATCTCCATAGCGTGTGAAATGCATATTCTGATAAATAAAGAACAGACTAATTTTTTCAAATACAACAAAAATATATGAGAACACTATGCTGCAGAGAGGAGTATTAATCAGCTTCTCTATCCTACATGTCAACACAGAATCTGCTTGGAACCAGGCATTTAGGACCATCACAAAATCTTGCCCTTTGTGTGACTTCTGCAAATTGGCAAATCATTGCAAAGTCTCTTCTCTGCTCTCCTAAGGAAATGCTTATAGCCCTGTGATGGAAAACATCATCTTTTAAGGAAGAAACTCCTTGGTCTTACTTTTGAAGATGCATAAATACCATATAACAGTTAGATCTACAACTTCTTATAGGATAAGAACAAGTATAAATCTCTATATTTTTATTTGTATCTTTAAACAAAGAGCCAATGGTGAAATGATCCATTTTAGGACTGATTTGATTAATAAGGAAACTGGAAGACTGAAAGCTCTATATTGTCACTGTTATGTTTTTTTGTCACTTCTCTTGTTTTCAAGCAATTGAAACCATAACAGAGATCATGAATCAGAAAAATGAAAATATAGCTGGTACATAGTGAGGAGACATTTATGATTTTTATATGTTTTGTCATTTCACTTTAGATCTTGAACTCCTCTGAATTACTCTGGGGAAAAGTTGCTGTGAACAACACAAAGCAGAATTTTTTTACATTATGTGTATCTCGTAGTCATAAGATCTATAAAAAGAACAGCAGAAGAAAAATATTCTAATAATAAGTTTCACTTAGGTCAAGAAGGTCACTTAATGTAAAACTGTTTGGGCGACAACACAGAGGGTTAAGTCAGTTCTTTGCCCCATCCTTAGAAATGAATGGGCTTGTTTTGAAAAGCATAATTTTTATTGGTAATTCTAGTGACCTGAATTTATTTTTGGCCCTAACTCCTTAGAAATATTATTGGGATTTAATTTGTAAGTCTATTGACTATTTCCAAATATTAAATTTAAATTGGTTTAGGAAATATGTAATCTATTTATTAACTTATCTGGCTTAATGTCAAATATTCACCACATTTTGGTTTTAATATCACTTCTTTGGGGTCTGTCACCCTTAGGTGTCATGGTTCCTTCTCTCTCAGATACTTATTTATATGTCAAAGAAAACTGGAATTGTCTTCAAGCACAAAAGAAGGAGTATTTCTTGTCCTTGCAGCCCTCTCTGGCTTTATTTTCTGTTATCCAAGGAGCAAGCCATCAAAAATTAATGTTGAGAGATGACAAGTATCTTGGCCATTCAAGTCAGTAGCAAAAATAATATTTTTTTCATGGACTTTGTACTTCCATAAGTGTGAATTATTCATGAAGTGCCAGTTTGGGTAAAAGTCAGTTCAATGATAGGTTTGAGCCAGCACTAGAAAATTTGCTAAGGAAAGCTACAATATCATAGGGCTTCAACATTTAGTCATGCAGTTAAAATGTACCTCTATTCTTTCACTCTTGAACTCAACTTCTTAAAGTTTGTAAGTGAAAATTTCATCGAGAACCAATCATTTTCTAAACTAGAATTGACCTTTAGTATTGAATTATTAAAGATGATAACCCCTAGGGATCTACCAAGAAAAAAGAACAGCATTTTGCCTAAGAATCAGTTAACTTATTTTCCATGTCCTAAGAAAAGAGACAGAAATTACAAGCTAGTGCCTACTTAGCCCTCCAAGATGTACATTTAGCTTAAGCCCCAGAAAAAAAAGGAAAGGAATAACCAAGGCCACAGTGGTTGATCTTGTGCCTTCAGAGAACAAAGAAAGGTCAGTCATTCATACTGTCCTCTGGAGAATTCCCTCCACTGAGTGTACTCTCATTTGTCTCAAGGTAACAAACATTCAGCTAAACCTAGCTTTGGTCTTGGTCCAAGCCCCTGCAAAGAAACTAGCCACCATTAAGTCACACGACTTGTTTATGCTTTTCCAAGTGATTTCTTAGAGATAAGTTGAATTTCTTTGATCTGTCTCCAGTAAAGTACTTTTAAGCAGTCCAGCATTAAAATGATCAGAAACTAGTAAGAAAGGATTCAGTAAGGTAGCTCAAAACAAGGCTTATTGAATGGTGGAGGTGAGAAGGTACAACCAGAAACATAAAAGGAAAATTCAAGTGAATGAAAGGGAAACCAGTTGGAGAAAGTTCATTATAGGGTTTCCACAGACGTTAAGAAATAACCTTAATAACAAGAAAGACCTTGTTTTTGTATGTGAAGTGAAGTGAAAGTCGCTCAGTTGTGTTCGACTCTTTGTATAGTCCTTGGAATTCTCCAGGCCAGAATTCTGGAGTGGGTAGCCTTTCCCTCTCCAGGGTATCTGCCCAACCCAGGGATCAAACCCAGGTCTCCTACACTGCAGGTGATTCTTTACCAACTAAGGCACAAGGGAAGCCTATTTTTGTATAGTTCAACAAATGATGTGGGAATGGGGACTGTCATAAAATATTTCAAAATGTATGGCAAAGACCATCACAATATTGTAATTATCCCCTAATTAAATTAATTTTTAAAAATGCAGGAATGACTTGTATGAAACACATTATGCAAACCAAATTTAAGAAGCTAAACTGATATCTCTTCTGTCAGTGTGTCTTTTCTTAGTGCTTATTTTCCCTTATTATTTTAGGGAAAATTGCTTTGAAATGGAATCTTCCAAATTGCCTTGACCTTCCGAATCATGCTTGAGGATATGTCTCAAAGGAAAAAAGCTGAAAATACATAAGTTATTCTAATGCTTTGGGTTGTCTTTCATGCTGTTTATATTCTCTTCTGGGAATAAATGTAGATGGCTCAATCAAGAGGCTTTTTCTCCCAGTACATCTAAGAAGTTAAAAGACATTTGGGGCATCACTAGAAAAGTATAAATTAAATGTCTTTTCACTTCTGTATGAAACCGTGATTCTATGTACCTTTACCTCAACCACGATCCAAAGAAAGCCCAGAAGAGGACAGTAATAGGAAGACAACAGGGAGAAAGCCATATGGCATACACCAAAACAAAATAAGTAAGAATGTGATTGGATTCAGTTTTGTCACAATTGGTAATTTGAACAAGGAGGAATGGGATGCAATATTCTTAATGCAAAAGTTTACATCAAAGACCCTCTACCAGCCCGTTAGCATACTTTCAATTTCCTTGTTATCTAGCCCTTTCTTCCCTCTGTAGGCACCAGGGTTCTCTTTCCTCACCTTCTGTCTCCGATCCCACTTCCACCATACCTAAGCTCTAACTGTCTTGACCTTTCTGTGCCCCAGGTGTGTTATACTCTCCCCAGACTTTAATAGTATCATCTCTGCCAATTCTCAGTCACTTGCTCTTTCATCTAGAACTCTAGCCTTGTGCACAAGATATCCCTTAAAGTCATCCTAATTTAAGGTGTCTTCTTAGCTTGTGTGGGTGTATGAGTCAAATTAGGCCAGTCAGATTCCCTTCTGGGAATTTTGTTTGGAATCTAAGGTAATAGTCCATCTCAGTTCTTATTGGAAATTGGAAGAGAGGTAGACTCTGGGCTTCCAGTGTGGGGCATTCATATTCTGCCATGTGCATATAGACATAACAATGGTGATGACGATGATAAAATCCAGGCTGCAGAGAGTGAAAAAGGTGCCCAGAAAGAAGCAAATATGCTAGATCATGGGATTTCAGGAAGATAGAGGAGAAGAACCAACTGCCTTTCTTCCTGACAGCTCTACTTCCTACCCTTTGGGTTTCCCAAGGATTACCTCTACCCATATGTTAAATAACCAATTTTTGCTGCTCTTGGTAGGTTTCTGTTACTTGCAACCAAATAATTCTTGACTCAGACAGTCCTCCTGTGTGTACTTATAGCACTCTGTCCTTTCTCTACCATTATAGATGCTACTACTTTGCATTAGCTTACTTATTGACCTAAAATTTTCACTGAGCTATGTCTCCGTAGGACAGGACTAAATGTGTCAGGGTCATAAAATCTATCATGGGTGCATTTTAAATATAAGAAAATAAACATTGTTGAATGAATGATTTCTTACAAAACCTATCTTGATGCTACTTGGCTTGGGTATACCATGGGACATTCTCAATTTTCTTTCTTATGTGGCTGTCTAAGGTTTCAAGAGGCTTTCCAAGTGGTTCTAGTGGTAAAGAACCCACCTGCCAATGCAGGAGACATAAGTGACATGCAATGTTCATGAGGATGCAGAGGGCACAGCCTCCATGGAAAGTGGTTTGGCGGTTTCTAATAAAACTGAACTTGCCATATGACTCAGCAATTGTACTCCTGGGCATTTACCACAGAAAAATGAAAAAGAGTGTGTGTTACATGAAGTCATTACAAGAACTTTCACAGCATCTATATTAATAATAGTCCAAAACTGGAAACAATTCAAAAGTCCTTCCATGGATGAATTGTTAAATACCATGATATACCCAAACTGGGGAATACTATTGAGCAAAAAGAGGAACAAACTATTGGTATATACAATCTGGTGGACAGAAACATGCCCCCCCACCAAAAAAACATTGTATGCTATCTGATCTCTGGAACCAGTGAATATGTTATATTACATGGCAAAGGGACTTTGCAGGTATAAAGTTACAGACCTTAAAATAGGGAGATTCTTTTGGATTACTTGAGTGGGTCCAACCTAATCACATGAACTCTCAAAAGAATTTTCTCTGGCTGGAGTGGAAGTGATATGTCAGAAATCATAAAGATTCCAAGTGTGAGAGGGACTCATCTGTTATTGCTGGGGGAGGGCCAAATGGAAAGTATACAAAGGATGCAGGCAGGCTCTCAAGCGAAGACTTCTCCCAGCCGACCGCCAGCATGGAAATTGGGACCTCTGTCCTACAAGTGCCAGAAACTGAATTTGATCAACAACTTGCATGAACTTGGAACCGCTTTATCCCCAGAGACTTACAGAAAGGCGCACAGCCTTGATTTATGCCTTGTCAGATTCTGAGCAGAGGTCCAGTTGAGCTCTTCTTGGACTTTTGACCTTCAGCAATGTGAGATAAAAGGTATTTGTTGCTTAAAGTGGCCGAATTTGTGGTAATTTGGTACCGCAACAGTAAAAAACTAGTATAGTAATAACTTGGGTGGGTCTCAAGGGGAGATTGCTGAGTGGAAAAAAAAGCCAGTCTCAGAGTGACAAAATTATGGAGATAGAAAACAGATAGCTGGTTGCTAAATGTTAGAAGGAAGTGGGGAGGGAGGTGGACGTGACTGTAGCTAGCATGATGTATTCTCGTGATAACAAGATCATTCTGTAATCTGACTGCAGTTACACAAATCTACACAAGTGATACAGTCTCCACACAAATCCACACAAGTGATAAAATTGCATGCAACTGATTATATACATGCTCATGAATGCATGTAAAATTGGTGAAACCTAAATAAGGTCAGTGGGCTGTATTGATGTCAATATCCCAGTTATGATATTACCCTTCTAAGGGATTCTTGCCCACAGTAGCAGATATAATGGTCATCTGAATTAAATTCCCCCATTCCTGTCCATTTTAGTTTACTGATTCCTAAGACATTGATGTTCACTCTTGCAATCTCCTGTTTGATCATGTCCAATTTACCTTGATTCATGAACCTAACCTTCCAGATTCCTATGCAGTGTTATTCTTTATAGCATCGCACTTTATTTTCAGCACCAGATTCATTCGCAACTAAACTTTATTTCTGCTTTGCTCTTTCTGGAGCTATCAGTAATTGCCCCCTCTTCTTCCCTAGTAGCCTCCCAGACAGCTTCTGACCTGGGGGGCTCATCTCCCAGTGTCATATCTTTTTTTTTTTTTTTCATGCTGTTCATGGAGTTCTTACGGCAAGAATATTACCTTATAGTTATGATGGTGCCATTGAGGGAAACTGGATTAAGGGTACATGGGGATCTCTCTATTATTTCTCACAATTGCATGTGAATATACAATTATTTCAACTTTAAAAGGCTGACTAAAAATGATTTAATAGATATAAAATACATATGTTAAAAGTAATATGTTATTACTATCTATGTATTAATGATATAAAGCCACAATCTTCGCTGAAAAATTAATATAGTGAAAACAATAGAATTAAGTACATTAGAACATCACTCTTTTCACTTTAAAATGAGCTGAGGAGAATAGTGAAGTTCAGTCCTGCCAATGTCTTGTTTAGTTGTATTTGCAATATTAGAGTTGTCTTTCAGCAACACTTTTTCTGCAGAAATCTCTTTAGAGGACATTTGCCCTTTTGGGGACAAATAGTTAAAACTGGATCATAGGATTCACAAATCAACTTAACATAATAAGTTAGCTTTTTGTTGTGGCTGTAACAAATTACTACACATGTAGTGGCTTCAGCACCCCACTCCAGTCCTCTTGCCTGGAAAATCCCATGGATGGAGGAGCCTGGTGGGCTGCAGTCCATGGGGTCACTAAGAGTCGGACACGACTGAGCGACTTCCCTTTCACTTTTCACTTTCATGCACTGGAGAAGGAAATGGCAACCCACTCCAGTGTTCTTGCCTGGAGAATCCCAGGGATGGGGGAGCCTGGTGGGCTGCCGTCTATGGGGTCACACAGAGTCGGACACGACTGAAGCAACTTAGCAGCAGCAGCAGTGGCTTGAATAATACAAACTTACTACTTATTATGTTATGGAGGTCGGAAACCGAAAATGGGTCTCACTGAGCTGATATCAAAGTGTCAGTTGAAACGTGTTCTTTTTGGAGACTACAAGGACGATCCTGTTTCCCTGACTGTTCCAGCTTCCAGAGGCCATCTCGTTCCTTGGCCTGTGGCCCCTTCCAGCAGTCACATCACTCTGACCTCTTGTCACATCTTTCACTGAGATGCTCCTGCTTCCCCAGTTCATTTACTATGAGGACCTTGGTGATTACATTGGGTCCACCCAGGTAATGGAGATACTATCCCCATCTCAAGTCTTAATCAGCTTGACAAAGTTCCTTTTGTCACGTGAGGTAATCTGTTCACAGGCGCCAGGGGTTCCTGGACAAGTGTGGAAGTCAGCATTGTTCTGCCAGCCACAGAGGACATTCACGAAGTGCCGCGTGTGTGGGGTGCGGATTGTGTACAGATGTGTGAGAGCTCCGCTGTCCCCAGGTTGTTGTGGTACCAGCATGCCCCTCAGAATATCTCACTGCTAAGTTCCATGACCATTTCAGACACAGACTAGAGAAAGCATCAATTCAATTCCTGTATTAAATATTGCAAAGGCTTAATATCTTATTTTTAAGTTTAAACATTTTATAGATAGACATTCCAACATTCTCTCTCCAGGCCTCACCTGATTGCCATGGGCCCCTGAGATCGAGGGCTCTAGTTGGAGGCCACTGCCCTAAATAACCGGTATCTAACATTTCCTCATATCTGTGCAGCAACACTCAATTTACATACTGTGGTCATAGTGTTTCACTCTGTGGCATTGTTAATTCCACAAAAACAATACTGAGAAGCAGATAAATTTTACACTTTATAGGTGGAGTTTTTTAAGCTCAGAGAAGTTCAGGAACTTGATGAAGGACAAAGCTACTTTAGCTTCACTGCTAGGTGAAGAACTGCACTTCATACCAAAGCTCCCAGCTCCTTCACAACACTGAGAATGGATTCTGGGTAAAGAAGGAACAGATTTTCAGTATTCAGGGAGAGCATCCTAAACCTTCGGAAGGCAGCAGTAGTAACAGCAGCAAAAGTAGACAGTCTGGTTCAAAATGCAGAGTAATTTCCCGTTAATTACTGAGATGGCAACTGATTTCCTGACGCACAGAACTTCTATATGACTGGGATCAAGTCCAGTAAAAAAATCATTGAGGCTGAAAGAAGCTGGGACTGTGCAATATAGAAAAGCTGTATTATTTTGAGCATATTTCCTTCTTTTGTATTTTATTAGGTCACAAATAGTTCTCAAGTTTTTTTCTGTGGCTGTCTTTTGGAGAGGACATTACAAATGATAGTGATTCCATGACAGACATTCTTTCCTCCTAAATGGCTCAGAGAACTCCAGAGGACACAAGGCTATTTTTATTCACTGGAGCATGGGCGTCAGTAAGACAGAACTGCTGGGCTGGTGTCCTTCTGATAAAGGGAACAAATGCATTTATAAGCCTTCTTGAAAGGATGAAACAAGCTCATGGAAAATCAGGGAGAAGCAGATGTAATTATACAGAGAATCACAAGACACAGACTTAGAGATAATTAGGAACAGTGTGAGTGAGCAGCAGTGGAACATGGAAATTTATAACTGATAAACAACAGATAAATGTGTGCATGCATGCTCAGTAGCTCATTTGTGGCTGACTCTTTGCAACCCCATGGTCTGTAGCCTGCCAGGCTCCTCTGTCCATGGAATTTTTCAGGCAAGAATACTGGAATGGGTTGCCATTTCCTACTCCAGGGGATCATCCCGACCCAGGCATCAAACCCTCGTCTCCTGCATTGGCAGGCAGATTCTTTAACACTGCGCCATCTGGGAAGATAAATAGTTGTCAGTTCAGTGTTCCATTGTGTCTGACTCTTTACAACCCCATGGACTACAGCACGCCAGGCTTCTCTGTCTGTCACCAACTCCCGGAACTTGCTCAAACTCATGTCCATCAAGTTGGTGATGCCGTCCCACCGTCTTATCCTCTGTCATCCCCTTCTGCTCCTGCCTTCAATCTTTCCCAGCATCAGGGTCTTTTCCAATGAGTCAATTCTTCCCATCAGGTGGCCAAAGGATTGGCATTTCAGCTTCAGCATCAGTCCTTCCAATGAATATTCAGGACTGATCTCCTTTAGGATTAACTGGTTTGATCTCCTTGCAGTCCAAGGGTCTCTCAAGAGTCTTCTCCAACACCGCAGTTCAAAAACATCAATTCTTCAGCATTCAGCTTTCTTTATAGTTCAACTCTCACATCCATATATGATTACTGGAAAAACCATAGCTTTGACTAGACGGACCTTTGTCGGCAAAGTAGTGTCTCTGCTTTTTAATATGCTGTTTAGGTTGGTCATAGCTTTTCTTCGAAGGAGCAAGCATCTTTTAATTTCATGTCTGCAGTTACCATCTGCAGTGATTTTGGAGCCCAAGAAAATAAAGTGTCTCACTGCTTCCACTGTTTCTCCCATCTATTTGCCATGAAGTGATGGTACCAGATGCTGTGATCTTAATTTTGAATGTTGAGTTTTAAGCCAACTTTTTCACGCTCCTCTTTCACTTTGATCAAAGGCTCTTTAGCTCTTCTTCACTTTCTGCCATAAGGATGGTGTCATCTGCATATCTGTTATTGATATTTCTCCCAACAATCTTGATTCCAACTTGTGCTTCAGTTGTAGCTGGGCTGAATTTTGAGAGGTGGTTTGAAAGATCTAATCGACAGGTTATCTACATGGTATTTAATGGAGTTTAGCTCCTACATTGACTTGTTTGTTATTCTTTTTAATTAAAAAGTGAAAAAAAAATTTGGGCTGCACTGTGTAGCATGTGAAATATTAGTTCCCCAACCAAGGATTGAACCCATGCCCCCTGCATTGGAAGCATGGAGTCTTAACCACTGGGCCACCAGAGAAGTCCCTGACTTACTTTAATATTTAACTAAATGCTAATTTTGACCCCATGCATCATTTTATATATTCAATCCATGGGTTGGAAACACTGATCTTCAGATTGCTGAAGAGCAAATTAATTAGACCTGTAAATGGTTTTTAAGCTACAAGTAATAAGAACTAAATATTAGAAAGTGGTGCTAAGACTACAGCTTGTAAACAGTGTATAGGTTTCTGTTTGCTGGAATAATTACCCATATGCAAGAGTTGCATATGCAAGCCAAATCTCCTAATCGATTTACTTTGAAAATAACAGTGAGGTCACATTACATTAGCAAGGGGAAATGGAAAGCAGAATTAATTATCTCGATACCATAAACTAGAGTAAACAAATGTTGCTTTAATTATCTGATTCTTTCACTTGGGATGGGAATGATCTGAATTGCATTGTTCCTGAATTTCACATTGTTGAATTAGACAGTCTGAAAGACTCAGAAAACTAAATTTTCCTGGAGGACTTTTTGTGAGTGACTCCCATACACTTGAATTTGCTAGAATATGACTTACAAATAAGCTTATATACTGGCCAAGAATGTGGCCAGCTTCTTGACTTTCTAGTTTTATAAGAAAGCAAAGCGAAATTGTCAAAATACTATTTTCCTAACTGTCAACCAATTCAGAGTTACCATTATAGGAAAATAAAATAGCCTTTAGGAAGAAGGGTGAACATATCCACTGTTATTAGATTTTTATCACAGTAATAGTTCTGTACCTTCCAATTTCACAGGTATGGAAAATTTAGAAAACACTTAATTTTAGATCCATATACGACAGATTGCTCAAAAGGCTGGGAATACAAGTGAAGAGGAAATCACTTTGGACCTGCTGAAGTTTACTTTTATTTTTCAAGGGCTTTTGTGTTAAAGATGACTGAAAGTGTTAAAGCCAGATGGAATTAAAGTTACTTAATCTAGTGGTGCTTACTCACCAGTCAGAGTAAGTGGGCTGCTTGCCTATGAATTTCTATCTAATTTCTCTATCTTCAAATAGGAAAAAAGCTTTCCAGGGTTTAGGGGACTCTAGTTTTTATTTTTTAAGTGTAATTTCTAGACCCTGCCCTGGATTTTCTGATTAAACAATTCTGTAGTATGATCCTTCAATCTGTACTTTAAAAAAAAAACTTCTCACTTGAACCAACTATTTGTGGAAACCGGGGATGCTCACAGAGTCTCTTTACTTTGGAGGTGCTGAATCTGAAGACTCCTAATCCAGGGTCAGGTCAGATGAGGGAGGGAAGATGATCCAAGCTCCCTGATTTCTAGTCTCTTTTTAATCCTCACTAACCAGTCTGCTGACAAAATCCTTTCTATCCCATGTGAATGTGTATGTGGAGTGACGGGAGTGGGAGGAGGTGTGGATTTGCAACCCCTATCTTCACAGAGGGGAGACTGTTAACAGTAGGGATTGGTAATTTACCTTTTCCTCTTCCCCAGGAAATTTTAAAACCGAGGGAAAAGTTTAACTGGCTGATAATTTAATAAATGAAATCTTATGAGAAAATAGTGAAATGGATTAGATAGCATCTTAATATCTCTTCTAGCCCTAATGTTTATGCTTCTATAATTTAGCAACAAAGGAATCCACTGGCACTTTCACTTTCTTTTGTTCAGCTGGTTTCCCCCAGAAGCTTCCTCAACTGAAAGAAACTTAGATTCCTCCTCTTTCTTTCTACTTCGCGTTTCTCATCTGAGAGGATAACTACCAGGTAAACACTAAACATACGCAAAACCTTTCTCTCCCCGCCTTCCGCACTTGCTTAACACGTTCCAAATGAAATCTGCAGATAGCGCCAGCGGCGGCCTGCGGCTGGTTTAGCATAAATGCAACAGCGCCACCTTGTGTTGTGTTCCTGGGAAAATTTACCTCCAACAGGACAAAAGCCTGGGTGAGGAGGGGTGGAGCAGAACGTAGCGAGGAGACCCCAGTCTTCTCTACTGAAAACTGTACTGCATCAAGCCCCTAGAAAAACTTTGTCCACTGTGTGCATGCCATGTCACTTCAGTCGTGTCCTACTCTTTGTGACCCCATGGACTGTAGCCCGCCAGGCTCCTCTGTCCATGGGAATCTCCAGGCAAGAGTACTGGAGTGGGTTGCCACGCCCTCCCACAGGGGATCTTCCCCAGCCAGGGTTTGTCCACTACCAACCTATAATAATTTTCTCCTATTATATATATATATATATATATATATATAATTAAATATACATTAAATATATCTCTATATTAAATATATACATATAAAATCTAAAAGGTGGTTGGGAATTGGAAGAGCAGAAATAAGCATGTATTAATACAAGTTTAGGCAAGCATAATGCCTTAGCATATATTTTAGAGAAAAAATTATAGTCAGTTTTAATTCCAGAATGCTTGATAGTAAATCCACATTTAATACCAATTCTTTTTCTAAAGATTCTCCCATATTCAGAGAGGTAACTTTTGAATAATGCATTTGTATGGATAACATTTTTAGAAGCAGAGCCATTACTTTGCCAACAAAGGTCCGTCTAGTCAAGGCTATGGTTTTTCCAGTGGTCATGTATGGATGTGAGAGTTGGACGGTGAAGAGAGCTGAGCACTGAAGAATTTGATGCTTTTGAACTGTGTTGTTGGAGAAGACTCTTGAGAGTCCCTCGCACTGCACGGAGATCCAACCAGTCCATCCTAAAGGAGATCAGTCCTGGGTGTTCATTGGAAGGACTGATGTTGAAGCTGAAGCTCCAATACTTTGGCCACCTGATGTGAAGAGTTTACTCATTGGAAAAGACCCTGATGCTGGGAGGGGTTGGGGGCAGGAGGAGAAGGGGACGACAGAGGATGAGATGGCTGGATGGCATCACCGACTCGATGGACCTGGGTTTGGATAGGCTCCAGGAGTTGGTGATGGACAGGGAAGCCTGGCGTGCTGCGATTCATGGGGTCACAAAGAGTCGGATATGACTGAGCGACTGAGCTGAACTGAACTGAAATATTAATCAGAGGAAAGGATTTTTCACAAAACCTCTGTCATAATAGTTCTGTCATGGGTAAAATAGGTCTATTATGGGTAAAATCTTTATTTCCCAAGTAGAGTTGTAGCGTATTATTTATATTTGAATCCTCTATGGGATAAACAGAAATTTATCTCTCTCTCTCTATATATATATAGATATGTATATATCACCATGGGACTGAAGGACTATACTAAAAAAGACACCAAAATAGAAATATTGCCCCACTAAATATGCTACTCTTGTATGATTTTTTCCACCAAAAACAACATAGTTAATTAAGGAAAACTGTTTTCAATTACAATTCAAAATGTCAAGATTGGTATAACAAATTAGCAATTCTTTGTCCCTGAAGTCATCTGGAAAATTGAGTCTGAGTCCTTACAACCTACTTATGATTATAGGATGGAAAGTTACAGGATTAGAAAGCAGAAAACTACAGAGCCTTGCTGAGACTTGTCACACAAAGTACCTTACCCCAGAAAGTCTTGCAGAAGGCTCAGCAATGCTAATTTTAGTTGCAAAAGGAGGATTTTGTTTTCTAACTTTATATGTTACTGTTGATAGTCTGCAGAGCATAAATTTACTGTGCTGAGATAATAACTTTGAATGAAGATTACAAATAAGAAGGAAAGAAAAGAAAACCTTCCCTTAGCTGACTATTGTTTCTGGTGAAATGATCACACAAGCAGAATATTTGGTTGGGCAATATTTCTATTGCTTGGATAAAAGCTTTTATATATTCCAATTAAATTACAACCTGATTTATAAAAACTGTAAATTTATGGTGAAAAACATGTAACGTTCAAGTGTTAATTGTAAACTTGGTGGGCATTCAGCATGTATCAGTTGACAAATATGATGAAAATGCTCTTCTTCAAGCAAAGGTATTCTAAAAAACCTCCAGGAGCTCTTCATTGGCCTGCTGATCACAGCCTTTGACTTGTCTTTCTAACCACTGTTGTTTTCCTGCACAAAGCCTCTACCCCTTCCCCCAAACCTGCACTCAGGGTGACTCCCCACCAATGGGCAACTACCTAGAACAGAATGGGGATTTCATATTTGCTCCAAACCTTCTTTCCCTTCCATTAGACTTCCACTGAAATTTTATCTCATTCAAATGCCTTCCCTCATTAGCAGAGAATTACTCCTCACAAAATCCAAATGTAGTCAGCCTTTAGTCTTCACAAACAAACTCTCCATCTTGTCCATTACCCGCAGAAACCAGGTTTATTTCTCCACTCCCCAGGTTCTATGGCTCAGTAACTTCAAGTGCATTTTAAATTAATTCAAATGAAACATTAATAGGAAAAGAAAGAATTTTTAATTTCTGAAAATGTTTTTATTTTTGCTCTGACATTTGATTGGTTGGTAATAATAACCCCCTCAGAGTCTCAGAGACATTGCCCCACCGTCCTTTAGATTCTGGTAAGTCTGATGCCTGCTTCTTTGTATCTGATCTATTCACTATTATTATTACAGATCTTTTGTACTCTCTTAAAAACTAAGATTTTCTCATTATCTCTGCTGTTTTGAAACTTAATAATAATTGGCATTGTTAGGAAATCTCCTTGTAAAAAATCTATAATGCATCCCAAAGCAAAAGAGAATTTAAAAAAAATTGTTAGTTGAATTATATTATTTGTTGTCTTTATCATGGCCATTAACTGTTTTATTTTTATCAAATATATATTGAAAATATTGAGAGAGGTCTAATTTGTGTCCAAAGGAGATTACAGGCAATTTTTAGTTTCTCTACTGCCAGCTATGTGTCTTCCTCCTCAGGGGACAAGACGTGACTATTTGCTGATAATGGAATAATACTTTTTTTTTTTTTTTTAGTAATACTTTTTTAGAACGGTGGACCAGTTTTAGAGAAACTGTTAAGGTTTACTAATGGTGGTGGGTTAGTCTGCTTGAACTACTATAAAAAAATACCACAGATTGAATGACTTAACAGAAATTAATGTTTTCACAACTCTGGAGGCTGTAAATCCAAGATCAAAGTGCCAGCAGGAATGGTTTCTTGTGAGGCTGTCTTCCTGGCTTGCAGATAGTCACCTTCTCACATGTGTCCTCACATAGCCTTTGTGCATACACAGAAAGAGTTCTCTGGTGTCTCTTCTTATAACAACACCAGTCCTACTATATTTTAACTTTAGCATATGAATTTCTGGAAGCACAATTCAGTCCATAACATTTCACCCTTTGAACTCCCCAAATTTGTGTCCTTTTCATATACAAAACAAATTCAACCCATCCCAGGAGACCTAAAATTCTTAACCGAGTCCAACATCAATTCCAAGTTCAAAGTCTCATCTCAATAGCATCTAAATCATAGATAGATGAGATTTGAGGTGTTATTCATCTTTAGGCAGGATGGAAATGTCTTTCTAACTGTGAACCTATGAAACCAGACAAGCTATGTACTTCCAAAATACAGTGGTAGGACAGGCATAGGTTAGATAATCCCACTCCAAAATGTAGATATTGTAGACAAGAAAAGGGCAAAGAGTCCTAAGCAAGTCCAAAACCTAGAAAGGTGAATTCCATCAATCTTAAGACTTGAGAATATTCTTTTGTGGCCCAGTGATCTGCCTGCAGGGTTGCTGGGCAGCAGAAGCACCTCTAACAGTTTCTAGAACATAGCAGACTCCTAATACCACCTTACCCTCTTTCTTACTAAGTTTAATAGAAAGAACACAGTTTTCCATTGTCTGAAATCTCTAATTCTAGAAACAAATAGACCTGTATTTAAATTGCTTGCTCAGTCATGCTGATTATTTGCGACCCCACGGAATGTAACCTGCCAGGCTCCTCTGTCCATAAAATTTCCCAGGCAAGAATACTGTAGTGGGTTGCCGTTCCTCCTCCAGGGGATCTTCCCAACCCAGGGATCGAACCTGAATCTCCAGTTTCCTCCATTGGCAGGTGGATTCCTTACCACTGAGACACTTGGGAATCCCGTATTTAAGTTGCGGTAGTTCAAATGTGCATTTAGTAGAGTTTGGTGTGAACTTGTTGACTTCTTATTTTAATAGAGAACATGCCACCCACTCTGTAGTGAGCTGGTGGCTTAAATGACTTATTATATAGTTGTTTGATTCAATCAGTGACTGGAACTCTGAAAACAAATCCATGCAAATCAAGGAGATTGTGGCAAAGCCTTAAATTCTCTATAGTTTGACTAGTGAATTAATATCTACAACATTCTTTGGAATGCTCAGATAACTTTGAAGTACATCAAGATCATTAGCAAGTTTGCTAGAGACAAGTCAACCTCTTCAGTTTTGGCCCTGAAGTTTCGATCTACTTTTCCCTATACTTAAAGGCATTTAAAAAAAAAATTGAAAAAATTAAATAGCAAACATTTCACATTTAAATATATATTTTTTCATAATCTTGACAAAATAGTAAAATCTTCTACCTGCATTGGTAGTGGGAGTGATAAATGTGGTTGATGTGTATATCACCCATACCCCATGCCATAAACCATAACAGTTGGATCTGTGTAGTGTGACCTTGGCAAATATACTCTGTTTTGTCATTGGTGTATATAGGGTAGAAAAATTAAAACCAAGGCAAATGACTACATCATTGAAAATATGATAAAAGCAAAGAAGAGAAACACTCAGTTGAAGGCACTGTAATACAGGTTACTGCTGCATATGCTGAGCACAACACAGAACATCTTCTTTCCAAGGGTTTGACTACTTTAAATTACATTCCTGGAGTGCTCTGAGGAAGACATCGACACTACAGGAGATGATGAAGGACAAGTTAGGAGAAAATATTGACAGACTATCCTTACTCTCAGTGTAAATTGTGGGGGAAAAAATCCTTTACAAAAATTCCCATAGCCTAAGCTCCGCTGTTGAAGCAGACCACAGATCCATGGAAAGCTTTCACAGGGTACAGATTGAAAATTCTTGTGTAGAAGAATAGTCTGCTTGTTTTCAGAAGAAAGGCGGGAAAAGTGCCTGCAACCACACCCATCAATGATATCACCATTTTCCAGAAGACTTGTCCGTAAAATGGTGCCTGCTTGACTGGACAGAGAAAGCCCAGTCACAGCCCCACTCCTGATGTGAGCCCTGTGCCAGGACCATGCAGAACCTTAATACTACTTTACAGGGTGTATTTCAGTCCTCCCACATCCCTCCTCACAGTCCAAACTCAAATGCTAACTTTGACCTTTCTTCCCCTGCTGTCAACACATCCCAACACTGCCGCAAAAGAAAGCTGATTTTTTTTCCCAGGAATAGCTTCAGCCTCACCCAGATGAAAGGCACGATGCCAGAGTGAGGCAGTCTTGTTATTAATCAACCTTGATTTGCAGAAGATGACACAGTTGCAGGCGCTGTACTTTAAGTACTCTTTCAACCATGATGAAAGTCAAGCACTATTCAGCTAGGTTCTAAGTGGCCACTTTAAATCAGTCTGAAGGCTGTATCATTTCAGTGCTAGAGGCAGGAACTGAAAACAAATAATGTGCTATTGGTAAACTACAGTGAACTCTGTGATTTTGAACCCTGAGCACCTATTCATGCTTATAAAGCTGAGAGTTCATGCCAGGGAAGCTTGGAGCTATTGGAATATAGCAGAGCTGATTCTGTCCAATTTGACTTCACAAGCATTTAAGTGAAAATTTACTTTAAATAGTCAAGGCTGAGGAGATAAAAGATCCTGGAAATCTATACATCCAATCCTTTGGGAAACATTTCCAGCTTAACTAGTAAAGTGCATTGCTTATTTTAGAGAAGCAAGTGCATAAATTATCCTTCCAGGCCATCTGAGTTCCAGCTCTTTACAAAGCCTTCACCAGTGCTCTTGGTTTGCAGTTGGTGCCCTTTTTTCTGTCCTGAGCACTCATAGCACTCATTTTCTGCTCAGTAGTTTATTCAATTTGTGTTCCTTTGAGAAATGAAAAGATCATGGGCTATAGTGTCAGGTGGATCAGGATTTAGACACCAGTTTGGGCACTTCTGAGCCATTTGCTTAACCTCTTTGAACTTAACCTCTTTGAAAACTTGAATGAGTTTTCCTCATTTGTAAAATGGAACAATTATGATAGTACCTTGCACAAGGTAAGGATTTAATGTGATAAGATATGCCAGCTGCCTAGCACAGTGCATCCAAATTACTTAATACATGGTGACCACTAGCAGAAGTAGCAGCAATAGTGGCAGCAGAAATATTATGCATTATATGTTGTCTTTATCCTTGAAAAGCACCATTCTTGAGGAAATAATCACACCATATACTTGTTCAATATCTCTCAGCATTGCTAGCGTGAGATGCAAGTGACATTGCATAAGTACCAGTTGAAACATACTGACATGAATGAGTTGGGTATCAATACATTTGCCCAGTTAGGATAACGGGACAAGAGGCGTGACACCTGTTACACCAAAACAGGGCTTCATTTTAAATATAGAAATAAGAATGTCCTCTTTCATAAAGTGTTTGAGTTACTTTAGGGTATGGAGAAGAGGAAAAAGAAAAGATCGAGAAGGAAATGAAGTAGAAAAGGAGAAATCACATTTAAAATCATAGGAACTGAGAGAAGAGAACCTGTATTTGTTGAGCACTATATGTTAGCACTTTGCACAAAATCCTCACTCTGTGCTGAAATTTAAATCCTGATAATCTCAGAGAGCTTAAATAAACTTGTCCAAGGTCCCTCAGCCAATACATATATATGTAGTATAAGTAGAACTTATACTCCAGGCTGTCTTCCTTCAAATGTGGGTTCACTCACAGCTCTGTGCTGCTACCCTCTTGGACCAGAGATTTAAGAATTGCTCTATGCCAATTTATCTGCTAACTTTCACCCTGCTCTTCACATAGAGTGATATATAACTTATCATTCAAAGCAGGTCAGGTTTGAGAGTAAAGGAGGGGACTATTGATAATTTCTCCAGGACAAGAGCCCAAATGTGAACTGTCTTGGATAAAACTTGACATTTGGCCACAACCGTTCCGAAGAGTTGTCTACCCTCTGAGCTTTCTTAGCATTTAAAGATTCATGCTATTATACAATTTATACTATTCACTCTCTGAATGGCTCTTGGGAAGATCATTAGAGATTCCTCCTTCCTGTCCTGCCATCCCTAAATCACAAGATATTTTTAGTCCTCACTTCATTTGACCTCTCATTATATTTTATTCTCATGGTGATTTCCTCTCTAATACTTTTTATCCTCTTGGCTCATGGGATACAATACCCTACTAGTCATTCTCCTGTAGCTCTAGCTCCTCTGACATGTTATCTTCTACCCCACTTTTAAATACTGGCGTTCCCTAAGGGTTGGTCAGAGACCCTATTTTTTAAGATCTAATTTCTTTTTATGTGCTCTTCTTACCCTGATAGCTTCGTATAACCTCTTTAATTACCACCAGATTTATATTCCCAGTCCAGATCTTTCTTCTGAGCCTCAAGCCAGTGGTTTACTCAACAGTGACACTTGGATATTTAATAGGTACTTCAGCCTCAATAAGCGCGAGCCTCATTTCTATTTTCCACTCCCAGAAACTCAGTTTTTCCTTAATGATCATGACTTCAGTGAATGACACTGCCATCTGTCCAAAAGTGTAAGTTGGAAACATCCTTCTCTTCTTCACCCACTCTATGCAGGCAGTTGACCATCAGTGTTGAGTGTGCCTTCTAAATGTTCACCTCTCCTCATCTCTTCTGTCACCATCCTAGTCCAAACCAACATTGGCTGTGTCCCCAGTTATTATAATGGCTTCTAGACACTCCACATCCATGCTTGCTTCTAATTGTCACTCTCCAGCATCTGAAACTCTCTTGCTTTAGCTCAACCCTCTTCCCCCATCAACTAAAAAATATAGTCACAACCTGAAAGTAGAGAGTTATTTTATTTGGTGAGAATAAATAAAATTTATTTTAATAATGAAATGTTATTATTTTTATAGGGAGACAGCATCTCAGTAGCTCTGAGAATACTGCTCCAAGGAGGCAGGAGGAGAATCAGGCTATATACAAAGGGAGCTTTGTATACAAAGCTTGCAACAAAGGGAGCAGGCAGTCTGAACATCAAAGATCAGGTATCAAGTTAAGGAATTCAGCATTCTATGTATTGGAACATGCAAGCCTCTGGGCTCACTGAATTCATTTCCTTTCATTTCACTGAATTTTATTTCCATTCAGCTATCTGGGGCCAATCCTGTTTCCTTGTTCTCCTATAGATGGCAGCTTCTTGCACTCCCCTAGCTCCTCAGCAGTCACCATAGGTAGTGGCAGCATCCTCTAGATCACAGTTCTGGGAACCCTCATTCACATTTGGAGGCCAGAAATCACAGAGGGCTGTGACATTTCTTATGTATATCATATATCTTGATATGGCAAATCTTGATAATTTATATCATATATCTTTTATCATATCTTGATATGGCAGGAGATACTTTCATTTCACACCCCTTTCTCTTCCACCCTACTAATCTATTGGATCCTCAAGCATTCCATGATCCTTCTTGCTTTATAAGCTTAGAATGTTCTCTTTCTCCACCCTAGATAGCTTATTTATTTCCCAGGTCTCAGATTAGAAGTCTTTTCCTCAGAGGAGCTTTTTAGAGATCCTGGACTAGGGTATACCACCCTGTCAGAGACTTTTGTGGCTCCCTGTAATCCTCTTTTGAGGCATTTACTAAAATGCCTCAGACTGTCCCAATCATGCCTCATAGCACAACATAATTTATTAGATGTTAGGGTTATTCTAATGGTCTTGGGCAGGTTCCACAACATCACTTAAGAGCTGTTATTAACATCCAATGGCCAGAATGGACCAGAGGCTCATGGTCTTGCAATTCCATTGGTTCACTCACTTTGAATTTCTTGTATGAGACAGTGATTTGTAGTGAGGCAGTTTGGTGATCTGACATGGAACAAGAGCCAAATAAAAATGTAATGAGAAGCCCTCTAAATTCTAATCATAAGCTCTTTCCTTGGTCAGATAAAAAAGAGGCAGACAGACCCAGAGTGCTTGTCAGACAATGAAGAGACCAGGAAAGACACAGGTAAAGTCGGGAGAACTGTGAAATGGCAATGCCTTATACAAAAATGGATGATGACATGTATGAAGAGGTCACAGAGCTGGTTGTTGATCCTGAATCTTCTGTATATACATGGTTGCAGGATCCTGCAGCATCCATAATGATGCTGTTAAATATAAAAGGTGACAATGTGCTAATAAAAGATGTAACCTTGAATCTAATTTCTTTAATTGGCACAGTTTGTGGAAATTTGTCTTAATACCACATAGTTACTCTTCAAATAGTTATTGCCATTTAAATTAAGTATTAGTTTTAGCAGGATAATTTATCTAATCACTTGCATTTAATGTTCTTGATACTGCTAAGTACTTTAAAAACTCATTTGTGGGCAATTAAAATGCACTTTTATATTTCTAAATTATATATTCTATTAAAAACACTTTAAATGTAGTGATATGCCATAAAAATTCTATTTGCATGTCAGGTTTACATCTATCAAAAATTGCTATGATGTATAAATTGACTTTGCATTTATGCCAGTGTTCTTTTCCTCAGAGTTTATTCTTCTTGGATATCCAGCAATGTAAGAGTTTCTGTCAAAACTGCACTGATATTCTCTCTGAAAGAGGCTTTTAGCTTTGGAGCTGGAGTGAGATGGAGGTGGACAGAGGTTTCAAAGTGAAAGATGCACTTCTTGGCAGACTTGAGGAAAGTGTTGAGAAAGCATGGTGAAAGGTGAAGGAAATATGGGTTCCAGGAGGAGGTGATTGCAGATGACCATGGGAAATCAAGTGTGGAGATTATTCCCTAACTTGTCTTTACATTGAACCCAGTGTTTGGTGGAGGGTAGAGAGCAGTTAGTGGGCTTATCAGATTCAAACCCAGCTAGACAGCTAACCTGGTAACTGAGGCAAAGAGACTCTGAAGAAAACTACAATTCATTTTATAACTATTGGACTGGAAATAACTGTAGAGGTCATTTTGTTCAGACTTTCTTAGATTACATATTTCAAAACCACAGCCAAGATGTAGGCATTATCTGGGACCTTGATAAAAGCAGAGAAAGGTGTTTTTTCTGGAGATGCTCAAAGATGAATAAATACTCAGTTAAAGGAATGGATATTATTTAAACAGACAAAGAGAAAATTGAGAGGTGATCTCATCACGATTAAAATAGTGATCCCAATACCTAACTCAATAATTAATGACACATGTAACATGTAACTATTATATTGAACAAGCTTGATTTAAGAGGATATGGGCCAATCTTATTCCCTATCGCTATTCTCTTTTAATCTTTCTGTGTTGAATAGTTCTTTACCTATCCCTTGATGAAATTTTAGGAAATTGTCATATTTCCAGTCCAGGCCAGTCCAGTGTAATAATCATAAAATTGCAAACTCTCTTCCAATGTAAAATATTGCTCCCTTTCCAGCGTATGTTGTCCTAGGCCACTTCTTCCCTCTCTTCTTTCTGCGCCTCTCCAGAGTTAGCAGAGCTAGAGACTAGGGCAGCTGAGGCATAGAATGGTCTAGCTTGGTTGACATAGTTGTCATCTGGTTTGGATGCTTTCTGAATATGGCAGATTCCAAATTTGGATTCTTCCTTTCTGATGTGCTTGTTGGATTCTCTGGAGAGATCCTCTCCCCCATGACCGGTGTCCTCCCTCCTATAGTTACATAAAACTTGTGTGCTCAAAATTTTCTTTTTCCTTGTTCATTTTTCTTGCTAAGGACTGTGCTTCCGGTGGCCTCCTTCATATTCTCTATCTGGTGGAGCACTGTACTAGGGGTAGAGAAAGGACGGAAAGGATGTTCTTTGCTAGAAATTTGACTGCAACTTCTCAGGAAGAAAAGAGCTGGAATTTCATGGAAAGGTCAATGAACTGTGGAGTCTTCCCTGAAAAACAGTTTATCTGAGAAATGTTCAGTTCAGTTCAGTCATTCAGTCGTGTCTGACTGTTTGCGGCTCCATGAATTGCAGCATGCCAGGCCTCCCTGTCCATCACCAACTCCCAGAGTTCACCAAAACCCATGTCCATTGAATTGGTGATGCCATCCAACCATCTTATACTTTGTCATCCCCTTCTCCTCCTGCCCTCAATCCTTCCCAGCATCAGGGTCTTTTCAAATGAGTCAGCCCTTCGCATCAGGTGGCCAAAGTATTGGAGCTTCAACTTCAATATCGGTCCTTCCAATGAACACCCAGGACTGATCTCCGTTAGGATGGACTGATTGGATCTCCTTGCAGTCCAATGGACTCTCAAGAGTCTTCTCTAACACCACAGTTCAAAAACATGAATTCTTCAGTGCTTAGCTTTCTTTATAGTCCAATTCTCACATCTATACATGACCACTGGAAAAACCATAGCCTTGACTAGACGGACCTTTGTTGGCAAAGTAATGTCTCTGCTTTTTAATATGCTGTCTAGGTTGGTCATAACTTTCCTTCCAGGTAGTAAACGTCTTTTAATTTCATGGCTGCAATCACCATCTGCAGTGATTTTGGAGCCCAGAAAAATAAAGTCAGCCACTGTTTCCACTGTTTCCCCATCTATTTGCCATGAAGTGATGGGACTGGATGCCATGATCTTAGTTTTCTGAATGTTGAGCTTTAAGCCAACTTTTTCACTTTCATCAAGAGGCTCTTTAGTTATTCTTCACTTTCTGCCATAAAGGTGGTGTCATCTGCATATCTGAGGTGATTGATATTTCTCCCAGCAATATTGATTCCAGCTTATGCTTCCTCCAGTCCAGCACATCCTTTCTCATGATGTACTCTGCATATAAGTTAAATAAGCAGGGTGACAATATACAGCCTTGATGTACACCTTTTCCTATTTGGAACCAGTCTGTTGTTCCATGTCCAGTTCTGACTGTTGCTTCCTGACCTGCATACAGGTTTCTCAAGAGGCAAGTCAGGTGGTCTGGTATTCCCATCTCTTTCAGAATTTTCCACAGTTTATTGTGATCCACACAGTCAAAGGCTTTGGCATAGTCAATAACGCAGAAATAGATGTTTTTCTGGAACTCTCTTGCTTTTTTGATGATCCAGTGGATATTGGCAATTTTATCTCTGGTTCCTCTGCCATTTCTAAAACCAGCTTGAACATCTGGAAGTTCACGGTTCACATATTGCTGAAGCCTGGCTTGGAGAATTTTAAGCATCAGTTTACTAGTGTGTGAGATGAGTGCAATTGTCCAGTAGTTTGAGCATTCTTTGGCATTGCCTTTCTTTGGGATTGGAATGAAAACTGACCTTTTCCAGTCCTGTGGCTGCTGCTGAGTTTTCCACATTTGCTGGCATATTGAGTGCAACATTTTCACAGCATCATCTTTCAGGATTTGAAATAGTTCAACTGGAAATCCATCACCTCCACTAGTTTTGTTTGTAGTGATGCTTCCTAAGGCCCACTTGACTTCATATTTCAGGATGTCTGGCTCTAGCTGAGTGATCCCACCATCGTGATTATCTGGTCATGAAGATCTTTTTGTACAGTTCTTCTGTGTATTCTTGCCACCTCTTCTTAGTATCTTCTGCTTCTGTGGGGTCCATACCATTTCTGTCCTTTATTGAGCCCATCTTTGCATGAAATGTTCCCTTGGTATCTCTAATTTTCTTGAAGAGATCTGTAGTTTTTCCCATTCTATTGTTTTCCTGTATTTCTTTGCATTGGTTGCTGAGGAAGGCCTTCATATCTCTCCTTGCTATTCTTTGGTACTCTGCTTTCAAATGGGTGTATCTTGCCTTTTCTGCTTTGCTTTTCGCTTCTCTTTTCACAGCTATTTGTAAGGCTATTTCAGACAGCCATTTTGCTTTTTTGCATTTCTTTTTCTTGGGGATGGTCTTGATTCCTGTCTCCTGTACAATGTCAGGAACCTCCATCCATAGTTCATCAGGCACTCTGTCTATCAGATCTAATCCCTTAAATCTATTTTTCACTTCCACTGTATAGTCAATAAGGGATTTGATGTAGGTCATACCTGAATGGTCTAGTGGTTTTCTCCACTTTCTTCAATTTCAGTCTGAATTTGGCAATAAGGAGTTCATGATCTAAGCCACAGTCAGCTCCCAGTCTTGTTTATGCTGACTGTATAGAGCTTCTCCATCTTTGGCTGCAAAGAATACAATCAATCTGATTTCAGTGTCGACCATCTGGTGATGTCCATGTGTAGAGTCTTCTCTTGTGTTGTTGGAAGAGGGTGTTTGCTATGACCAGTGTGTTCTCTTGGCAGAACTCTATTAGCCTTTGCCCTGCCTCATACTTTACTCCAAGGCCAAATATGCCTGTATTCCAGGTGTGTCTTGACTCCCTACTTTTGCATTCCAGTACCCTATAATGAAAAGGACATCTTTTTTGCATGTTAGTTCCAGAAGGTCTTATAGGTCTTCATAGAACTGTTCAACTTCAGCTTCTTCAGCGTTACTGGTTGGGGCATAGGCTTGGATTACCATGATACTGAATGGTTTGCCTTGGAAACGAACAGAGATCATTCTGTCATTTTTGAGATTGCATCCAAGTACTGCATTTCTGAGAAATGACCACTTGACTAAACTGTTCTTCACACCGTGCTACCCAATCTGAGACCCTTAAACCAAGCCCTGGTGGCATTGTAGGCAAAAATGACCATTTCACCTGAAAACCATGGGATGTGACCTTTCTGGAAGCATCACACCTGACGCATGTGTCTTATGAGCCTCTGTCATGTATGTGGGGAAGCACAGCCATCTTTATTCTCTTTGAAGATCTGGTTCCCTCTGTTGGGGACTAGACTCCATACTGCCTGAGGAGCAGGCTAGGCAGTTTTTAGTTGCTCAGACATCAGTGATTATTTGATGATAAGCCAGTTTGACTCAAAAGAGACAACCTTGTCAAAACTTTCTTAGTTTCTGCTTTGGGGATAATTGATAACCCTGGATTGTCCCCCACCTCCTGACACTCCAGGTAAGATACCTAGAAGTGCAGACATAGATTATGAAGGAAACTAAAAGTAGCCAGGAAGCTAAAACTTAGTTCTTTAAACACAAAATTTAAGCACTTCAAAAGAAAATATATGAGGGTTACCTTGTTGCTAATCTCCTGTTAACAACATGAAGTGATACTTATTAAAACCCCATGAAAGGCATGGGAACTGGACAATTCTCTTTTCAGTTTGCATCTGGAAGGAAGGCTGCTTTCATAGCTACACCAAAGATGTGTGTACCTAGACTGTCTGTAGCTTCCAAATCTTAACACTCCTGAAATTTAAGTACAAAGACATTAAGTACAAAGAACATTACAAAGTAATGGAAAACATTGAGAAAATGGAGGGTATTAGCTGAAAGTGTTAAGCAAAAAGAAGCCCAAAGAATACAGCTTGCAAATAAAAGTCAGAAATGGGAGTGAAAAGAACATTATCACATTTTGATTCATCTTCCACTGTATCATTCAATGATTATAATTTGGCCACCCATGTCGTGAAGTCTCCACAAGGAGTCTTTATAGAAAATGAAGATGGAAACAATGAAGTAATCCTGCCTTCTTGCCTTTATAATTTAAGGTTGTTTCCCCAAATTGTGTTATTGAGTGTCATGCGCACCAAAATTTCTTATGACTCAAACTATGGGATTATTACTGCTTCCTCTGGGAAGCACTTTATAGAATAATAGCCTTTTTTATTAGGAATGCTTTTTTGAAGATCAGCCAAATTTTCTCATTGTCCAAGTGAATCCAAGATTTTGGCTATAATTTCCCTGACCACCCCCAAACAAGTGCTTCCTTTCAATCCATGTGGATAATACTTTAAGTTTCATCTAGTACTTGAAACAGTGTAAATTCCAGAGAAATACTGGTTGAATGAATATTTCTAGATGAATGGATGGATGAATAGCTGAATTATTTTTTACTCCATGTCTTGAATCCTCAGTCTGCTTTCTAAAGGTCTTTGATAGGGATAAATTTTAGGGGGTGAAGGAGGTGAAGGAAGGCATCTTCATGCCCACCGCCCTTCAGGATGGATCCCACTATCCATCAGATTTGGGACAGAGATGGTGCATTGGTTTGCTCAGGCTGTCATAACAACATACCACAAACTGGGCAGTTTAAACAGTAAAAACCTGTTATCTCTCCATTCTGGGAGGCTAAAATTCCAAGATCAAGGAACTGACAGGTTCCTACCTTCTGAGGGCTGTGAGAATCTTTTCCACACCTGTTACTTAATGAGAAGTATGTTTGTTGACAATCTTTTGGCATTCTTTGGGCTATAGATGTGTTGCCCCAATCATCTCTGCCTTAATATTCACATGGCATTCTCCTTCTCTGCATATCTGTGTTCAGATTTTCCGTTTATAAGGATATTAGTCATATTGGATTAAGGGCCTACCCTATTTCAGTAAAATTTCATTGTAGTTTAAACTAATTATCTGCAACCCTATCCCAAATAATATCACATTCTGTGGTTCTGTGGATTAGAAATTCAGCATATTAATTTGGGGGTGGGGCACAATTTAATCATAACAGATAGAAACCATTCTTGATACCTCCTTTTCCCCTACTATCCCATGTCTGGGCACCAAAACAATATATTTTATGTCCTAGTTATTTTAGTATTAAATACTTTTCTCATTTCCCTAGTCCAAATTACCATAGTATCTTGATGACTCCAGTATTCCCCTACTTCATCGCTCTGCTTTCAGTTTTGCCATGTTCCAGTCTACTTGCCATGCTCTATACAAAGTGATATTTTTAAAAGGCATGTTTGATCATGCCACTCATCTTTGAAGTCTCTCTATGGGTTTGTGTTGGCTTTACAAGCCAGTTCCTACCATCTTCACCAACCTGCTTTCTTGCCCTGCACTGTTCACTTTCTGTTTCCAGTCATACTGGATCTTCTTTGAGTTTCTCCAATATACTAAACTCCAACCTGCCTCAGGGCCCTTGTTACATGCTGCTCCCCTGCCTGGAATACTCCTTTTCTCTCTCTCTTTTGGGTAACTTCTTCATATTCATCCAGTGTCAGCTTATATGTCACTTCTGCATAGAAGCCTTTCCTATGCCCCACGAAAGGTTGAGGTGCATTGTTTGCTTTTATGGCACACTAAAGTCACCTTTTGGTACTTACTGAAGTGTAATCAATTGGATTCCTAGTAAATACTTGTTTAATTAATCTCTCTGCTGTAGATCAAATGTTTGTATCTCTCCACCCTGAAATTCGTGTGTTGAAACATAACCCCTACTGTGATGGTATTTGGAGATGGGGACTTTGGGAACTGATTAGGTCATGAGGGTGGAACCCTCATGAATGGGATTAGTGCCCTCATAAAACAGACCTCAGAAAATTTTAAAATAGATTAAAAAAAAAAAAAACAAATAAAAAGCAAAAAGAGACCACAGAGGTTTCCTTTGCCTCATGTGAGAACACAGCAAGAAGATGGCCATCTGAGAACAAAGAATTAAGCTCTCACCAGACACCAAATCTGCTGGGGCTTTATCTTGGACCTTCCAGCCTCCAGAACTGTGAGAAGTAAATTTTTGTTGTTTATAAGCCACTCAGTCTATGGTAGTTGGTTATATGAATAGGCAAAGACACTCTCCTATTAGACTTTAAACTCTTCTTCCCACATAAAAAGGGTACAGAATGAAATGTGTGTGTGTGTCGGTCGCTCAGTAGTGTCTGACTCTTTGCGACCATGTGGATGGTAGCCTTCCAGGCTTCTCTGTCCATGGGATTTTCCAGACAAGAATACTGGAGTGCATTGCCATTTCCTTCTCTGCAGAGTGACATGTGGCCCTTCAGAAAAGATGGGGACTCTGGACAAGTCACTGATTCTTGCTGATACAGCTTCCTCATCTTTATCTGCCTCAAAGGATTAGTATGGGGTCAGTCAGTGGAAAAGAAGTGAGCTATGGTTAATGAGCTGCTTAGAGAGAGGCAGAGGAAGTGGGGTGAAATCCTGAAGCACCTCCAGGAGGTCTGAGGCAGGAAGTGGGTGGGGAACAGCGCAGCTGTGTAGAACAAGGAATTCCCCTAGGGTAGGGGAAATGCTACAACTTCCAGTTGGAAGGATCCACAACAAAGCAGATTATTTCCAGATTTTGCTACTTATAAACTAAAACAACCAACCAAACAATGGGGGCATTCTTGCAAAACTTCAATTTTCTTTAAAGAAGGAATAAATGCTTTTTATGTTCCAAAAAGTGTTGTTGCTTCCAAATCTCTGAAACAGAGATCTCTCCATTGGCCAGTGTGTGCACAGCCACTATCTCTCCTGGCGAGACTGTTGGATAGAAAACCCTTATTATTATTATGTTTTTTAAAGGAATTCAATCTTTGTACTTTTTACTGATCCACAAAAATGTACATTCAGAACTGTTGTCTCCTTCCCAAGAGGGTATCCCAGGAGTCAGCAGCTGTGTAAACACACACAGTTCAGTTAAGCAATATTGGGGATTGATGATACGAGCTACATGTGCACTTTTAACCTTGTTTAAAAAACAAAACAAAACAAAACCCACCATAAGCACAAGTATAAAGAATTGTGATGAGCCACACAACTGCAGGGAACATGGTGACCCAGCATGACAGAAATGAGGTACTCTTGCATAATGGTGGGTTGGCGGCCTCCGTGGAGGAGAGCTTTTCAAAGATGTGGCTGGAAGAGAGTCCTTTGTTATCATTTCACATAAAGGATACTGGTAGCTGGCCATTAAAAAAAAGGAAAATTACCATTCTATTGTTCCTGTATGTAGGCACAAACCATTTGTTACAAATTTAGCCAGCCTCACTGCCAGCCTGCTCTGCTGCGCCAAGTCAGAATGAGCTTCAACAGTCCAAGGCATTCATTTGAATAAACTTGCTCCTGTGACTGATTGACTCAAACTTGCTTACCACACATTTTATACAACCTCCACCCTCTTTAAATCAGCTTCTCCTTAAATGCCATTCCTTCATTTTTATGGACGCTTAGTGCTTTTTAGTTGCCTTCTCTTGACTTAAGTTTCTTGAGGGCAGGGGCCACTTCATATCTACCTTTATAGCCAAACACATAGCACATCCTTGCTACAAACGGGTGCTCATTTTGAGAAACAATTTCTCACTAAATGTTCCCATTTGACAAGAGCACATGTAATGCAACAATGCTCTTCTCTGAGTTCTTGATGTCAAATTACCAAAGACTGTGAGTGAATAAAGTTGCTCAGTTGTGTCTGACTCTTAGTGACTCCGTGGATTGTAGCCTACCATGGTCCTCCATCCACTGAAATTTTCCAGGCAAGATTACTGGGGTGGGTTGCCATTTCCTTCTCCAGGAGATCTTCCTAACCCAGGGATTGAACCCAGGTCTCCTGCATTGCAGGCAGATGCTTTACTGTCTGAGCCACCACGGAAGCCCACCAGGGAAGCTACTATACAAAATGATAATAGCAGCTTTGGCAGTATGGTATGGTATCACCTGTCCACAAAGCAGTTTAAAAATTAGCATATTCTTAAACTAGGAGTTCTAAAATTTATCCTAAAGGATAGGATAAATCATGGACTTGTTCTAAGACTTAGCTACAAATAAATTCAATGCAGCATTGCTTGTCTTATTTGAAAACTGAAACTAAATTGAATATCAAACATTTAGAGATTTGTAAGCTAAAATTATGTGTGTGTGCTAAGTCATTTCAGTTGTGTCAGACTCTTTGTGACCCTGTGGACCGAGCCTGCCAGGCTCCTCTGTTCATGAGATTCTCCAGGCAAGAGTTGAGAATGAACATCTTTTATTTTTTGTCAAACCATTTAATCATATTGTTCTCTGCCTATCTACAAGCAGCCTGCCATTTTAGGCTTTCTGCCCATACCTTTATTATAAGCAGCAATGCCTAGCACATCACTGCTTTGTTGTCTTCTCAATGTCCTAAATAGTTTTCAGGTAATAAATTAGATTCTCAAGCAAGTACAGTATTTTATAGCATACTCCTACCTAGTTTAAGAAGACATTAGCTCAAGCAGGCGAAAGGATGCTGTTCTGTGTCTGAGACCCTGGAATCCAGTCTTGCCTTTACCAGGGCCTAGCTGTGTGTTCCTATCCAAGGATTTATGCTTTTCTGAGACTCATTTTCCTAATCTATAAAACCAGGAAGTTGTCACAAGATGATCTCTTCAGGCTCCTTTCAGCTTTAAAAGCCTCTGCAGTGAAATTATATGGAAACTGTCATGTGGAATAATTCATCATCATTTTTCAAAGATTTGGGGTATAGATCATGGCATCGAGTGACAGCAATCTCCAGGAGGAAAAGTCACTCAGTGTAAAATTCACTTGTCCATTCTGCCTCCCAGAGGCCAAGAGACAGAACTCATGTAGTTTTCTTCAGTTTCCTTAGCAGAACGTGTGGATAAATGTATAAACTCATAAAATAAAATGCAAAGGATTTGAAATGAGCACTTTCCACAAATCACAATTTATCAAACCACCCAAATGGAATGGTAGTTTTCTCTCCCAACACTCCCCCACTGCCCCCGCCTCCCCCCACCTTTTTTCTTTCAGCAAGTTGTAAATTCAAGACCACTCGCAGCGCCTGTATTTGGCCTGGGAGTTTCTCCTCCAATAACTCAGCCCCTGTGATGTATCTCCTAGGTGCAGCTTTTGCAGAAATTACTTAATAAATCAGTGGTTGACATACATTTTTATTCCCCCTGGGGTTGTACACTAAGCATTTTCTACAACCTTTGGGTTTATTTTGCTTGAAGATGTTGATCTTAGAGAAGGGATTACTTTCAATTCAGTCTTCAGTTGCTCAGTCATGTCCGACTAATTGCGACCCCATGGACTGCAGTATGCCATGCTTCCCTCTCTATCACCAACTCCTGCAGCTTGCTCAAACTCATGTCCATCGAGTCGATGATGCCATCCAGCCATCTCATCCTCTGTCATCCCCTTCTCCTCCTGCCCTCAATATTTCCCAGCATCAGGGTCTTTTCCAATAAGTCAGTTCTTCACATCAGGTGATCAAAGTATTGGCATTTCAACTTCAGCATCAGTCCTTCCAATGAATATTCAGGACTGATTTCCTTTAAATTTAAATAGGCATCAATTTGATGCTTTTACATAGGTAAGGAAATCTATGCATGTTATATTTGGAGTTTTCCAATATATGGCAGGACAGTGTTACTTTCTTTAGAAGGCACTGCCATAGTCTTGTTCTTTCCACCACAGTCCCTAGATAAGGGTTCATCTGCCTTCGCTGTATGTACTTTAGCAGATGTCAGACTCAAGCAAGGGACCTCTAATTATGTTTTGAGAGATTTAGCACTTATAATGTTCCAAATCTGCTAACTTCAACAAAGAATACAATGTTAAGCTCTTTGAAGATTCCTTCAAAACTAGTTCCCCCAATCCTTTTGGAAAACATTGGGTGAAACTTTCAAAATAATATATTGTACATGTAGAACAGGCTTTCCAGATGGCACTAATGGTAAAGAACCTGCCTGCCAATGCAAGAGATGCAGGAGACTCTCTCCTGGAGGAGGGCATGGCAACCCACTCTGGTACAGACAGAGGAGCCTGGTGGGCTGTGGTCCGTAGAGTCTCAGAGTCAGACATGACTGAAGCAACTTAGCACACACATGCAGAACATGATCTTAACACGTTTCAGTGAAAAATATAGAATTAGTCTCCATGTCAATTTGAAGAGATAAAGAATTAACATCATTATTTTATAAAATTCAAACTGAGTTATAGAAGTTGTCTAGTATGTTACTAGGTTTGAAGTAAATTAGGAAAAACACCAAGTCCTATTGGTTGCAGTGAATATTCTTATTCTTTTATTTGACATTTTGTTTCTGTGTAGTTTGCCCATCCATCAATCCCTCCAGCCACTATTTATTCAACACCCACTAGTATGTGACACTATAATAACTAGGATTCTGTACCCAATTCCAAGACTTTCCCCCCTTACACCAAGCAGTTCTCCATTACCAGCTGAATGCCCTATAATTCAACTCTATTATGTCACTACCTACCTGGAAATAGCATCAGATCACACAGCCTAAAGGGCTCAGTCCTACAAGACTGCCCACCCCTTTTCCAGACTAGTGATTGCTAGTGATTCTGAGCAACCTACCATATGCTGGAAGTTCTCAAGACCCCCGCCCCAAGTTTGATTAATTTGCTACACTGACTCACAGAACTCAAACATTTTACTTACTAGATCACCAGTTTGTTGTAAAAGAATATAACTCAGGAGCATCCAGATGGAAGAGCAAGATATGGGGGACAGGGCACAGAGCTTCTGTGCCCTCTCTGAGCCTGCCACTTGCTCAGCACCTCCACATGCTCACCAACCTTAAGCTCTTGGATCCTGTCCTTCAGAGGTCCTATGGAGGCTTCATAACATAGGCTTGATTGATGAAATCATTGGCCATTGGTGATTGAACCCATGGTGGAACCAGCTGCTCTCCTTTCTGAAAGTTCCTACCCTCTAATCACACAGTTAGCTTCACTGGCAACCAGCCTGTCCTTAGTTGCTTTCCAAAGTCACTTCATTAGCATAACAAAAGACACTTTAATTTCTCTCTTCAGGGGAAAACTTCAAGGGTTTTAGGAACTCTGTGCCAGGACAGGAACAAAACTCAAATATACATTTCTTATTATAAATCACAGTATCACAATAACCAATATCTATTGAGTATGTCCAGTGTTCAAGGCACCAGGATATTAGCTGGTTGATAGCACAATCTTTTGAGGTACCGCTGCTAATAATACTATTCTAATTTTAGAGGTAAAGAAACTGAAACATACTGATTTTGGGTAACTTACTCAAGAGTGTCCCTCTGGTAAATGCTGCTGCTGCTGCTAAGTCGCTTCAGTCGTGTCTGACTCTGTGCGACCCCATAGATGGCAGCCCACCAGGCTCCAGGTCCCTGGGATTCTCCAGGCAAGAACACTGGAGTGGGTTGCCATTTCCTTCTCCAGTGCATGAAAATGAAAGTGAAAGTGAAGTTGCTCAGTCGTGTCCGACTCTTAGCGACCCCATGGACTGCAGCCTACCAGGCTCCTCTGCCCATGGGATTTTCCAGGCAAGAGTACTGGAGTGGGCTGCCATCGCCTTCTCCTCTGGTAAATGACAAGAACTGAATTTGAAGTCAGGTAGTCTGAGTCCATAGTCCATGCTCATAGTCACCCCCCATGCCCCCTGCCAACCCCCGTGTGTGTTCCTGGGAGTGTGCAGCATGGTGACTTGTGTCTATACATTTAAAACTCGAACCTGAACTCTGACAATGTCACAGTAGAGGTGAAACCCAAGTTCTATGAATGCGCAGAGGAAGGGGAGATGGAGAAATGATAGTTATGGGATGACTATTGTTTGTAATATTATGGAAAATTGTTTTTTTTTTTTTTAGTCTCTAAATAAACTCGGGTATTAACTGAATTTGTATTTTATAGTATTTATGTGTGGATACAAAAATATTATTACTGTGCCAGTTAAAAATAGATAGTCTAGTCTCTGAAGAAACTTTGAAAGAGTGTTCTTCAGAGCTACATGAGCTTATTAATAATAAATCATCTTGCTCCACTGTTAATTGTATTTTTCCCTAAATGACCTAATTTTTCCATGAATAAAATGACTGCATCTCCATTTTGATTTGTAATTAAAAATTCTGCAAGCGCTCTAAACTCCTCTTGAATCTACCAAATCTGGCCTAGTAAAAGCCATCTTCAATGACTTATGTGAATACCTGTCAGAATTAATTGGATTGTTATTGAAAGTTCATGAAATGCCATTCATTGCCTATTAAAATATTCATAATTTCAAGTTTACATCTTGATGACTCTTGTCTCCTCCTTCGAGTTATCTTTTTCCAGAGGTAACTCTTACCTTTCCAGAGGTAACTCTTACCTCTCTGAATTCCTATGCCTCTTTCAGTAAGTGCTTCTGCCATTCATCGTATCTTGTATTATATGTTCTCTGGCATTACATTGAGAGGCATTATGTCTTTCTATTTAGTTTGTCATCATCTTGAGTGTGAGGAAGTAAAAATATCTTCTATTTCTTAGCTATTTCTAATATAGTCAGCTTCTGCTAGCTTTGGCCATGTGGAAGTGTGAATGAATGAGTGCCATGAACCTGACTTGTCAGTGCTGGTCAGTGATCTGTTGATACTCTTAGGCTAAAATTCAGTTTGGTGGTTAGGCCCCTGGGCTGGAAATCAAGAGACTCAGATTCTATTTCCTATTTTCTATGACTTTGATGGCTCATTTAAGTTCTCATTCCCTCCCCTGCACCAATAACTTGAGGGAAGAATCTCTGTCTAGACCAGTGGTTCTCAGCCTTGATTGCACCTTGAAACCACATGGTCGTGGACTTCTACCTCCAGAGATTCTGATTTTAGGGGTCTTGCCACTGGGGCTCTGGACAGCTCCCCAGATGATTCTGTTGAGAAGCTGAGGTGCAGAACTTGTTTAGAGAACTTCAGAAATGTTAATACATGCGGATACACTAGTGGAATGCTTGTCATCATCCCACATATGCTTTCTTCCAGGTTCTGCTGATTTGCCTGTTACATCTCTCTGAGTCCATCCATCTCCTCCTCCTCATTTCGTATGGTACTGTCCAGCAATTTTTTTAAACTTCCTTTTCTTCTTCTCAGATCCTTCTCTTGTCACGAATGCAGCTTTCCTAAAGCAAATATAAACATATCTCTTTCATGCTAAAACTCCTCACTGTAGAGTTGAGTACTTGCTCCTTAGAATGTTGTACAAGTCCTACATAATATACACCTGGCTGCCTCTCTAACCACACACACGAACAAATCCCCCCTTAAACACTGTCTCCATCTGTGATGTTCCATGTCTCTGTTCTTGTGTACCTGCTGTTCCAGCTATAGAGGGTGATACCCTCCTCCTCTTTCCCCACCATTCACTCATTAATCACCTACTACTCTAAGACTTTTGGACTTTTATCAGCAGACATGGTCCTCCCTCTTCTACGTTACTTATGTATTTTATACATACATCTTTATTCTTCTCATACTGTAATTATTTAAATGCATGTCTAAAGTTTGAGGATAGAAATAGTATCTAATTTATCATGTTTTCTTAATGCAAAGCATGGAAACTTTTACAGAGTGGGAACTCAACAAAGTTACTTGAATTAAGTTAATTTATATTAATAAGGACTTTAGAATTTCTTAAAAACAAGTACAAATATACTTGGCTTTAAAAAAAAAAGAAAGAGTCTGCTAGACAGGAAGACTTCTCAGATCAAAATTTTGTAATTTATGTACATCTGATACATGCACTATAAGAAATTTGTAAAGTTAATTGAATTCCTATTTTTGCTTTTATAGAAACCCAAGTTATTAATTGAACAGATATTCATTTGAGTTCATTGTATGTGCTATGACATTTGCTGCCCTCAAGGAACTCAGAGACACACAGACAGGTCCAAGAGAATTACAGTTGTAGAATAACGCAGTGCTATGACAGAGGTAGGCACAGACTTACCTCTAGGGTCAGCCAACCTTGTCTCTATAATGGCTTAAAATTTACCCCTTTTTCTTTCTCACTCAAGAAAGCATAATAAAATACAAATCATAGAAAAAGAGTATTATAGGGACGATCTTGCATACACTCAGACTTTGACTTTTGATACACTGAAAAACAAGAGGGTTTTTCTAGGTGAATAATTCACAAACCTCAACACTTTAGTTATTATAGTAACACATTCCTTGTGACATATCCTATTAACAGAATTAACTGCAACATACAAGTTTATCGTGCTACCTATTTTGGGTGGGGGGAGGAGGGGAACCATTTCCTTAATGTATTTTTAATAATTTAGTCTTATAAAAATTTAGATTTAAGTATATACTCTTTTAGGAATATATCCATGAATATTGTAACCAAGGTCATTTAGTGCTGGTAAGAACTCAGATTTAACTGGTATCACCAATGTAAGATGAGTGAATAGTTATCATTTTACTTCTTTGATGCTAATTCTATCTCCTCCCTTCAGTTCTTTTAGTCAATCTGACTTTCTGAGAAAGAAATTTCTCTACCATTAAATACATAAGACCTCTAATTTCAGACTAATTTCCTTTATCAACTTTGAACCTTAAGACATTTTGTTTTATTTCCCCAAAACAGCGTTAGTGATTGATGGGCCAAGATATGGTGATAATGTAACATATATATACTAAAATAAATGAAAATAGCTGCATTACTCAGAACACGGAAGAGAGAATAAGCTGAGGGCCAGGTTCGATCCCTGGGTCGGAAAGATCCCCTGGAGAAGGAAATGGCAATCCTCTCCGGTATTCTTGCCTGGAGAATTCCACGGACAGGAAAGCCTGGTAGGCTCAGTCCTTGGGTTGCAAAGTTGGACATGACTGAGCAATTATCACTTTCACTTTCAAGGTCATTACACAGAGATGTTTTCCCTTAATCTTAAGGTACATCTGGTGTGTCCTCTTGATTCTACCTGATCCTATTACAAGTATTTCATTAGGCTGAAGGCAATAACTCTACTTCATATTCTATAACTCTCTATAACCCTGAAATCTACACTGTGTTACACCACTAATTCTTTCTGCAACATCAATTGCTAGAAAGAACATATATATATATATGTGTGTGTGTATATATGTATATACACATACACACACATATATATGCAAATATTTCCCATGCCTCTCTTGACCCACCTATGAAAACAGACTAAATTATTTGTTTTGACCAAAAACATTAGACAGACTGCTCAGCCATCTTGTTGGCACCAAAAACATTCTGAAAATAAAACGTTAGTTTGCATTTATAGGGTAAAAACCCAGTTTTCTTTTTTTTACAGTAACAAATGTTTTAATGACATGTTCCTCATGATAACAGAATATAATCTTGAGATGAAGGACCATTTCTTTTATTTCTCAACCCTATGTGTTATCTTATTCAAAATACTTGGTGACTTTTTGGCAACATAGATAAGCACAGCAGAGGTCTACTATTACTGTTGTGAATCTAAAGGATTAGACTATGATTGGAATTCTGTAGGATATAATCTTAAAACAGATATTTTGTTGACTTGAGGTTTATTTTTTGAGGTTCTGCATTACATTTATGTTTTCTTTTGTGCCTCATTTTCTCATCGTCATTCTGTCAATGCATTGAGCCCTGACTTGCACATATGTTTGGCGCCTACCTGAAAGCAATGTTTTACATGAACCATCTTGGTATCAGATCTATAAAGCAGTATTTAATTACATTTAGGGGGAAAATGGATATGTCAACTTATTTCATACCACAAATGTAAAACTGAATTTTAATACTTTAAGCCCAACTCAAAATTTACTTTTAGATGAGAATTGACATTAAATCAGGTCCTAGGAGAGAAAGAAGAGTGAGCTGTTACTTACCCATTTTTCACCAAGTGAATTTTGGCCCTTTTATGGCACTGAGTCCCAGTTTTTCTCCCTGAAGACCATGGTCTCCCTGTTACAGTCATTTGTAACTAGCATGTAGGACGGACAGTGAATAAGTCCAAAAGTCTCTTACCACAGGCCACGTGCATTTCTGTTCAGTGCATATTTAGCTCTGGGGATCACTCATTGCTGGCAATGAGTAAGCCCCCCACCCCTTCCTCACTTACTTAGCTCTTGCATTGTACCGGGCCTGTGCTAGGTGTGTGCCTGTGATAGTAAGCAAAAGCAGAGAGGGCTCCTACTCTCAGGAAGCTTATAGTCAGGTGTGAGAAAGAGACATTAATCAAACAGTCAGACAAATAAGTAATGCATTGCGACAAGTCCTAAGAAAGTAAGTACTTGGTTCAATGATAACATTGCTATAAAATCTGACTTCACTTAGGAAGTCAGTTAACCACAAGGTTAAACAGAAATAGAAAACCAGGCAATTGAGACCAGAACTCTTTCCTTATCTCCACTCAGAAATCTTACTTTTATTATCAGGGTAATTGAAACAAAAGATTCTGAAGGGTCATTACTAAACTGAAAACTTGCCACAATATTTAGAGCCTGAGCTTCTTCACCCAAATGTGCTTGCCTACAAAAAGGAACAAAACTACAAAAATATAATAGATGACATTCAAGCTTATGACACAGAGGTCACCCTTAGTTATCACATTTTTGTGTTTGCTCTTTAGATAAGGTCCAACCTGCCCAGTTCGTTTTTAGACAATTTCTGTTCTAGCCCATGAACTCACGAAAGCCACAGGGAGCAGCGGGCTCTGCAGCACCCCAGTGCACTCTTGCTCAGCTGAAATAATCTCTAGTTCACTGGCTCCAGTCACACATGACCTGCTGCTTAATTGCCATGGCTCTTCAGCAGCCTTTTAAATCACCTTCTACCCCAAAGTGATCTTTCAGTACTGTGGCATTGTGGAGTGATGCCATAGCCAATTCTGTGTTTTGCTGTTTTGTTAATTTTTCATTATTATTCAAGTTAGGTTTGCTTAAGGAAACACTGTGCCCGTGGTTTAGTTCACAAAAACAGGACAGAAGCAAATGGATTGTTGGAACCCGAGTGCACTGAGGGCTAATGTTGCCAATGCATTTTCCTTTCCTTTGTACCCAGCCCTCTGGTGCCCGAGGCAGGTGGCAGAGGCCAGCAGTGACTAATCTTTTCAGAGATGCTTGAAAAGATTGAGCAGAGCTCATTGTATCAACAGGCCAGAAATAATAAAAGGCATAAGACCAGGACTTCTAAAAGAGGGAACGTTGCAGGTTTAGATGCGTCACTAGATGGCAGTGTTACTGAAGTTCCTTCTGAAGAGGCCATGCTGGGTATTATCATTGCTGTTTTCTTGAAAAGTCGGAGTAACAAATAATAGCTAGTATTTATCGAAGTCTGATGTACCAAGTAACGCAGTAAATGTTATGTTCACATGAACATGACAATATAGGCAAAATGATGATCCTCTTTTCACAAATAAGAGAGCGGAGTTTTAAAATAGTTAAATAAGAGCAGTAGGAACCAGGAACCTGGGTATTTTTCAGATTATATGTAGTTTAGCTCCCAGTTGCCTTATCCTGTAGGTGTTCATGAAGCTTTCAGCTTGCAGATGATGACGAAGATGAAGATGATGAAATCGTGGAGAAAAGGTGCTAGCTAGGTTTCTTGCTTGAGGTCACACAGCTGGAAAATGAGGAACCAGGATCTGAACCAGGTTGGTCTAACTCTAGAACTTACACTCTTAAACACTCCCTCCTCCCTTTTGCTGGCAAAAGAAAAAGGTTAAATTTACACATTATTCTTTCTGCCCTGCCTGGGCATTAGATATTTTTAGAGTATAAATAACTTGTGAATCTCAATTTATTTTTGTGATGGTACTGGGGGAAATCATCAAAAGAAGGCTCTTATCCTAAAAATTAACTCACAACATTTCTTGAGGATTCAAGTCAATTTCCCCAGAATTTGAAAATAAAACCCTTCATACTTTAATAGAATGGCTTCAAAAAACTCATCTCCTCCATGAAAGAAGAACATACTCATCTTCCTTTCATTTCAAACTTGAAATTGGTAAGAAGCCTATGCCCTCTGTTCTTGTGCAAGTTTGTAAGCCCAGATCAAATTTCCCAGAACTGGACAATGAAGAACTGCTGCTGCCATCCTGATGAAACCTTAAAGACTTCTGATCCTCTTTAACAACATACTGTTGGCCAGTGTTTAAAATTATTCATCATAACCTAATAATTATAAAGCCACACAGCCCATGCATTTTGGAGTTTTGTTTTTGTTTTTAGAGTCTCTCAGTGCAAGGTAGTTAACTGACATTTTGTTCAGTATGGTGAACACTTACAGGGCAATGCATTTATGGTAAGACAAGTTGCTTTTAGAATACAATATAAAAATATAATTTAATGTTTAAGATCTTGGAGAAAGGATTGAAAGGGGATGGTAAGGCAATAAAAGAAATTTACCCACTTTGATCCAGTAGGTATAAATTTTAATAGAAACACTTATGCTCATATTCCAAATTTTACTTTTCTCAGATATTTCTTATTTAAGAAAATTTTTTATTACTTTTGTTTTCTGGAGGGTTGATTCTTTTGTAGTACCTGCCTGCAATCATCCCTCTGTTCCAGATAACTATTAAAAGAAGCAAAGAAACTAAATCCAAGAAACCACTTCAAAATATAGCCTTTACCAGTACCTAATTCAAGATATCTAGAGCCTTCCAGAGTGTATAATAAATTAGCTCACACCACCTGCCAGATAAGAATGATGACCAAAATTCTAGTCAACTAGATGACAAAGGGGAGGAATGATTCAAAACTTCTCACCACTTCTTTAAAATATCACTCCCTAACTGAGCCTTCTCCCAGTCTTTGAACCAAAGAAGGATGGTTTAGTAATAATTAGAAGTCATTAGAATTTGTTACTTCTTGGATTCCTTTTGTGTGACACTGTCTCACTAAAGCAATTCTCTAAATCTAGTTAATTTTGATCCAGCATAAAAATAAACTTAGAAGAGATGCTTCATTTTTTTTTTATTAGTTGGAGGCTAATTACTTCACAACATTTCAGTGGGTTTTGTCATACATTGATATGAATCAGCCATAGATTTACACGTATTCCCCATCCCGATCCCCCCTCCCACCTCCCTCTCCACCCGATTCCTCTGGGTCTTCCCAGTGCACCAGGCCCGAGCACTTGTCTCATGCATCCCACCTGGGCTGGTGATCTGTTTCACCATAGATAGTATACATGCTGTTCTTTTGAAACATCCCACCCTCACCTTCTCCCACAGAGTTCAAAAGTCTGTTCTGTACTTCTGTGTCTCTTTTTCTGTTTTGCATATAGGGTTATCGTTACCATCTTTCTAAATTCCATATATATGTGTTAGTATGCTGTAATGATCTTTATCTTTCTGGCTTACTTCACTCCGTAGAATGGGCTCCAGTTTCATCCATCTCATTAGGACTGATTCAAATGAATTCTTTTTAATGGCTGAGTAATATTCCATGGTGTATATGTACCACAGCTTCCTTATCCATTCGTCTGCTGATGGGCATCTAGGTTGCTTCCATGTCCTGGCTATTATAAACAGTGCTGCGATGAACATTGGGGTGCACATGTCTCTTTCAGATCTGGTTTCCTCAGTGTGTATGCCCAGAAGTGGGATTGCTGGGTCATATGGCAGTTCTATTTCCAGTTTTTTAAGAAATCTCCACACTGTTCTCCATAGCGGCTGTACTAGTTTGCATTCCCACCAACAGTGTAAGAGGGTTCCCTTTTCTCCACACCCTCTCCAGCATTTATTGCTTGTAGACTTTTGGATAGCAGCCATCCTGACTGGCGTGTAATGGTACCTCACTGTGGTTTTGATTTGCATTTCTCTGATAATGAGTGATGTTGAGCATCATGTGTTTGTTAGCCATCTGTATGTCTTCTTTGGAGAAATGTCTGTTTAGTTCTTTGGCCCATTTTTTGATTGGGTCATTTCTTTTTCTGGAATTGAGCTTCAGGAGTTGCTTATATATTTTTGAGATTAATCCTTTGTCTGTTGCTTCATTTGCTATTATTTTCTCCCAATCTGAGGGCTGTCTTTTCACCTTACTTATAGTTTCCTTTGTAGTGCAAAAGCTTTTAAGTTTCATTAGGTCCCATTTGTTTTGCTAAAAATATGGAACGCTTCACGAATTTGCGTGTCATCCTTGCACAGGGGCCATGCTAATCTTCTCTGTATCGTTCCAATTTTAGTATATGTGCTGCCGAAGCGAGCACGAGATGCTTCATTTAAAAGGGTTTATTTCTGAGCAACTGCAATGATGGAAGTGAGGTATTAGAAATTCTGAGATGAAGGAGAATGCTTTCCTTACACTAATAATAGTTTCTTGGAGAATCACTGGTTGCCTCTGAAAACCTATTAGAAATAGCAGAGAAGTTGGTAACTCTGGGAAGCCTGGCATGCTGCAGTCCATGGGGTCGTGAAGAGTCAGACATGAGAGAGTGAACTGAACTGATAACTCTACTTAAGTTTTTCTCTTCTACCAGGATAGGCTCTGCATTTCTTTCTTTTTGGCATAAGGTGGACTTTTTTGAAAACTTTAATTATAACATTTAATCAATAAGATGGTCAAATCAAAGAAGGGAGCTCCAGTCAAGGGCAAGAAAATACTTTTCCAAAGTATACATGATCTATGGGTAATTTTTTTTCCATTTATTTTTATTGGTTGGAGGCTAATTGCTTTACAATATTGCAGTGGTTTTTGCCATACATTGACATGAATCAGCCATGGATTTACATGTGTTCCCCATCCCATCCCTCTGGGTCATCCCAGTGCACCAGCCCCGAGCACTTGTCTCATGCATCCAGCCTGGGCTGGTGATCTGTTTCACACTTGATAATATACATGTTTCAATGCTGTTCTCTCAGATCATCCCACCCTCACCTTCTCCCATAGAGTCCAAAAGTCTGTTCTATACATCTGTGGCTCTTTTTCTGTTTTGTATATAGGGTTACCGTTACTATCTTTCTAAATTCCATATATATGTATTAGTATACTGTATTGGTCTTTATCTTTCTGGCTTACTTCACTCCGTAGAATGGGCTCCAGTTTCATCCATCTCATTAGAACTGATTCAAATGTATTCTTTTTAATGGCTGAGTAATATTTCATTGTGTATATGTACCACAGCTTCCTTATCCATTCGTCTGCTGATGGGCATCTAGGTTGCTTCCATGTCCTGGCTATTATAAACAGTGCTGCGATGAACATTGGGGTGCACGTGTCTCTTTCAGATCTGGTTTCCTCGGTGTGTATGCCCAGGAGAGGGATTGCTGGGTCATATGGCAGTTTTATTTCCAGTTTTTTAAGGAATCTCCCCACTGTTCTCCATAGCGGCTGTACTAGTTTGCATTCCCACCAACAGTGTAAGAGGGTTCCCTTTTCTCCACACCTTCTCCAGCATTTATGACTTGTAGACTTTTGGATAGCAGCCATCCTGACTGGCGTGTAATGGTACCTCATTGTGGTTTTGATTTGCATTTCTCTGATAATGAGTGATGTTGAGCATCTTTTCATGTGTTTGTTAGCCATTTGTATGTCCTCTTTGGAGAAATGTCTGTTTAGTTCTTTGGCCCATTTTTTGATTGGGTCATTTCTTTTTCTGGAATTGAGCTTCAGGAGTTGCTTGTATATTTTTCAGATTAATCCTTTGTCTGTTTCTTCATTTGCTATTATTTTCTCCCATTCTGAGGGCTATCTTTTCACCTTGCTTATAGTTTCCTTTGTAGTGCAAAAGCTTTTAAGTTTCATTAGGTCCCATTTGTTTAGTTTTGCTTTTATTTCCAATATTCTGGGAGGTGGGTCATAGAGGATCTTGCTGTGATTTATGTTGGAGAGTGTTTTGCCTATGTTCTCCTCTAGGAGTTTTATAGTTTCTGGTCTTACCTTTAGATCTTTAATCCATTTTGAGTTTATTTTTGTGTATGGTGTTAGAAAGTGTTCTAGTTTCATTCTTTTACAAGTGGTTGACCAGTTTTCCCAGCACCACTTGTTAAAGAGGTTGTCTTTTTTCCATTGTATATTGTTGCCTCCTTTGTCGAAGATAAAGGTGTCCATAGGTATGTGGATTTATCTCTGGGCTTTCTATTTTGTTCCATTGATCTATATTTCTCTCTTTGTGCCAGTACCATACTGTCTAATATGGGTAATTTTTAATTCAGTGGTAGTCAGAGTGTAAGTTTCCTCCTCAGTTACCTTGGACATTAAGGCTCTGTGTCATTCTAATATGTACAAGCGAGCTCAGACGTTCAATCACATCTGACTTTGCAACCGCATAGACCATAGCCCACCAGGCTTCTCTGTCCATGGAATTTTCCAGGCAAGAATACTGGAGTGTGTTACCATTTCCTACTCCAGGGGACCTTCCTAACCCTGGAATCGAATCTGTCTCCTGCATTGGCAGGTGGATTCTTTATCACTGCGCCACCTGGGAAGCCTTACTTCTAATATGGATAACCATAAGAAATATATAAGAAAAAGTGACCCTCTATATGTGACCCCTGTAAACCGAACTACTGGTAGAATAGCTTTGTGTGCAAAAAAACAACAGATGTTTGTTGCACTCAATAATTTTTCTTCTTGCTGAAGAACAGTTCACAGGGTATATATGTGTATATGAATATTGTAGGTGTTTGGTAACTTCATGGACCATAACACTTTAGGAAAAAAGAATGATTTTGGGGGGTCATCTTCAGAAGGCTGTGACAAATAAATCTTGGAGAAAGCTAGAATACTTTTTTTCTTAAGTATCTCATTTATTGAATTTAGCTACTAGTTCTCTTCAAGAATGTTTGACAAGTGAGCCTGTGGCTAGAGTTTACTTGGGCTCCTTCACCAACTAGTTCTGGCCTAACCAGCTGCTCTTTTATCTGTTCTTCCTTCCTGTTGTCTCTTCCAACTAACTGCTTCAAATGCAAATATATTATGTGTCTCCTTCTCTAAATACATGCTTCCTAAACGCAAGTCCTACCTGTTTAGAGCCCTGTAGTAAACCACAGAAATGCCTCATACTCAAGGCTAGCCCCCAGCTTTCTTTGCACTTACCGCCTCTTAAAACGACACCCAATCTGTTAAGTATATGTGTCCATTTGCATGTTGGAAAAAGCTTAGTGAGTCATCTTGTCTTGGCAAGGTATAATTTTAATTTTTAAAAAGTATTTTGTGAAATTATTTTTCATAGTGAAAAAATTTCAGCAATATAGATGACCATAATGTGGAGAAGTACAAATTGACAAGTAATACTTCTAAATCAAAGCTAACAATTTTAATTTGTAGCATTTCTGGTTGATCACTTCTATTAATATCAGGTATATGCAAACACCTTGAAATCTTGTTTAAAAAATTCTCAGCAGCATCTCTTGTCTCACTGATGTGAAAGAAGAATTAGTTTTACTACCCCATCTCTTCTGCTTGCCCAGGATTTGATGGTTACAAGAGTTTTGATTCTTCTGGAGGTTTTCTTCAAAGTAATTCAGGTAAACCTCTCTTCCTTGACTGGATAACTTTCTTTACTTGCAGATTGAAGGTGAGGATGTTTTTGATCCTTGTACTTCCTTCTAGTCTCTGACTATTTCTCTCCCATTCCAGTTTCTTCAAGCTATATTGTTATTTTCTTTGTTAAGACAGGTCAGATCTGATGGCTAGTCACTCAGGTTTTCTACCTTTTTTCTCTTGCTCTAGATTTTAGAAGATTTATGAAAGGGCATTTCTCAGAGCTTCTACTGAATTTTTCATTTTGGAAATCATATTTTTTAGTTATCAAGAAATATCTTTTTCTATGATTGCTCCTTTTTCATGGCAGCCTATGGCTTGTTTTATGGTTTCAATATCTTTTCATATTTCTCTGAGGATATGAAAAAGAAATTTTGAAACTCTCTTCTATCCCTGAATTACAAGTTTTCTCTGAAGTTAGCTGTTCTACTTATTCCTCTTTGTGTTTTTCATTTGTGTAAATTTATTCTCTCAAATATCTACTGATTATTTTTTTGCCTGAGCTTATTTGTGAATCCTGGCTCAGAGGATAAAGCGTCTGCCTGCAATGCAGGAGACCTGGGTTCGATCCGTGGGTTGGGAAGATCCCCTGGAGAAGGAAATGGCAACCCACTCCAGTACTCTTGCCTGGAGAATCCCATGGACAGAGGAGCCTGGCGGGCTACAGTCCACGGAGTCGCAAAGAGTTGGACACGACTGAGCGGCTTCACTTTTCACTTTCCTATTTGTGAATCCTAAGTAACTTCTCCGAGATCTTTTTGTCTATGTTTTTGTCCTTCAAGACACATGTCCCTTTTTCAAACATTGGTTGTCTCTGCTGTCATGTTGTGCTTGCCTAAGTATCCATTGACCTGACATGGACTTGTTTGTATATTCTAGAAGCAATACTTGTATCCACACTGGTACTATGGATTAAGGTTCTAGAGAGGTCTGTTTTGGCTCCAATATGGAAGAACTTCCTCACTTGCCCACAACAGACTGAGAAAAATGTGTTTACCTAACTTTGTTTACCTAGTTTTACATAAAACTAGATTAATTTGATTTATAACTTAGTCCTTTATTCTGAGCTCATGTCCTTTGTTTTTCTTGGTATTAGAATCTCCTTCCTTTTATGAATTACAGTGTTGGTGAAAACAGTCATCTTTTAAATGTCCTTTCTTGGCAAAATAAAGGGTGGAATCACATTATTTGAAGTTTTATAGGCTTAGACATCCATGTAATGTGGAACTCTAGTTTTCCTAACTTCTAAATTATGTTCCAACTGTCAAATTATGTCAGATTTTCAAGTTGTTTATCTTGTCAAAGGATAAGAAGGAAAAGTTCATTCGAATTAAATCAGAGGATTATTTGCATATGTAGATTTTTACTGTCTGTATTATTTTGGATATTTTATCTTTTGTAAGAGGACACTGAGGGAATGAACTGATGTGATAGAATAAATTAGGAGACCTGGAATCAAATTCCCAGCTGTGCAGCTAACTAGAGGTATTTGCTTATTATGGTTCTTAATTCTTGTAGTTTAAAAATTAGGTAATGAGCAAGTAGTAAGACTCATTTTGGTAATAAAATGCAGTTTAATTTAAAAATATATATAATATGTATAACTGAGTCACTTTGCTGTATACCTGAAACTGACACAACATTGTAAATACTTAAAAAAATTGTTAAAACTTCAAACATATGGAGGCTAAATAACACGCTTCTGAATAACCAACAAATCATAGAAGAAATCAAAAAAGAAATCAAAATATGTATAGAAATGAATGAAAGTGAAAACACAACAACCCAAAACCTATGGGACACTGTAAAAGCAGTGCTAAGGGGAAGGTTCATAGCATTACAGGCTTACATCAAGAAACAAGAAAAAAACCAAATAAATAACCTACCTCTACACCTAAAGCAATTAGAGAAGGAAGAAATGAAGAACCCCAGGGTTAGCAGAAGGAAAGAAATCTTAAAAATCAGGGCAGAAATAAATGCAAAAGAAACTAAAGAGACCATAGCAAAAATCAACAAAGCTAAAAGCTGGTTTTTTGAAAAAATAAACAAAATTGACAAACCATTAGCAAGACTCATTAAGAAACAAAGAGAGAAGAACCAAATTAACAAAATTAGAAATGAAAATGGAGAGATCACAACAGACAACACTGAAATACAAAGGATCATAAGAGACTACTACCAGCAGCTCTATGCCAATAAAATGGACAACTTGGATGAAATGGACAAATTCTTAGAAAAGTATAACTTTCCAAAACTGAACCAGGAAGAAATAGAAGATCTTAACAGACCCATCACAAGCAAGGAAATCGAAACTGTAATCAAAAATCTTCCAGCAAACAAAAGCCCAGGACCTGATGGCTTCACAGCTGAATTCTACCAAAAATTTAGAGAAGAGCTAACACCTATCTTACTCAAACTCTTCCAGAAAATTGCAGATGAAGGCAAGCTTCCAAACTCATTCTATGAGGCCACCATCACCCTAATTCCAAAACCAGACAAAGATGCCACAAAAAAAGAAAACTACAGGCCAATATCACTGATGAACATAGATGCAAAAATCCTTACCAAAATTCTACCAAACAGAATCCAACAACATATTAAAAAAATCATACACCATGACCAAGTGGGCTTTATCCCAGGAATGCAAGGATTCTTTAATATCCGCAAATCAATCAATGTAATACACCACATTAACAAATTGAAAGATAAAAACCATATGATTATCTCAATAGATGCAGAGAAAGCCTTTGACAAAATTCAACACTCATTTATGATTAAAACTCTCCAAAAAGCAGGAATAGAAGGAACATACCTCAACATAATAAAAGCTATATATGACAAACCCACAGCAAGCATCACCCTCAATGGTGAAAAATTGAAAGCATTTCCCCTGAAATCAGGAACAAGACAAGGGTGCCCACTCTCACCACTACTATTCAACATAGTGTTGGAAGTTCTGGCCACAGCAATCAGAGCAGAAGAAGAAGTAAAAGGAATCCAGATAGGAAAAGAAGAAGTGAAACTCTCACTGTTTGCAGATGACATGATCCTCTACATAGAAAACCCTAAAGACTCTACCAGAAAATTACTAGAGCTAATCAACGAATATAGTAAAGTTGCAGGATATAAAATTAACACACAGAAATCCCTTGCATTCCTATATACTAACAACGAAAAAACAGAAAGAGAAATTAAGGAAACAATACCATTCACCATTGCAACAAAAAGAATAAAATACTTAGGAGTATATCTACCTAAAGAAACAAAAGACCTATACATAGAAAACTATAAAACACTGATGAAAGAAATCAAAGAGGACACAAACAGATGGAGAAACATACCGTGTTCATGGATTGGAAGAATCAATATTGTCAAAATGGCTATTCTACCCAAAGCAATCTATAGATTCAATGCAATCCCTATCAAGCTACCAATGGTATTTTTCACAGAACTAGACCAAAGAATTTCACAATTTGTATGGAAATACAAAAAACCTCGAATAGCCAGTCATCTTGAGAAAGAAGAATGGAACTGGAGGAATCAACCTGCCTGACTTCAGACTCTACTACAAAGCCACAGTCATCAAGACAGTATGGTACTGGCACAAAGACAGAAATATAGATCAATGGAACAGAATAGAAAGCCCAGAGATAAATCCATGAACCTATGGACACCTTATCTTTGACAAAGGAGGCAAGGATATACAATGGAAAAAAGACAACCTCTTTAACAAGTGGTGCTAGGAAAACTGGTCAACCACTTGTAAAAGAATGAAACTAGAACACTTTCTAACACCACACACAAAAATAAACTCAAAATGGGTTAAAGATCTAAATGTAAGACCAGAAACTATAAAACTCCTAGAGGAGAACATAGGCAAAACACTCTCCAACATAAATCACAGCAAGATCCTCTATGACCCACCTCCCAGAATATTGGAAATAAAAGCAAAACTAAACAAATGGGACCTAATGAAACTTAAAAGCTTTTGCACTACAAAGGAAACTATAAGTAAGATGAAAAGACAGCCCTCAGATTGGGAGAAAATAATAGCAAATGAAGAAACAGACAAAGGATTAATCTCAAAAATATACAAGCAACTCCTGAAGCTCAATTCCAGAAAAAGAAACGGCCCAATCAAAAAATGGGCCAAAGAACTAAACAGACATTTCTCCAAAGAAGACATACAGATGGCTAACAAACACATGAAAAGATGCTCAACATCACTCATTATCAGAGAAATGCAAATCAAAACCACAATGAGGTACCATTACACGCCAGTCAGGATGGCTGCTATCCAAAAGTCTACAAGTCATAAATGCTGGAGAAGGTGTGGAGAAAAGGGAACCCTCTTACACTGTTGGTGGGAATGCAAACTAGTACAGCCGCTATGGAGAACAGTGTGGAGATTTCTTAAAAAACTGGAAATAGAACTGCCATATGACCCAGCAATCCCACTTCTGGGCATACACACTGAGGAAACCAGATCTGAAAGAGACACGTGCACCCCAATGTTCATTGCAGCACTGTTTATAATAGCCAGAACATGGAAGCAACCTAGATGCCCATCAGCAGATGAATGGATAAGAAAGCTGTGGTACATATACACCATGGAATATTACTCAGCCATTAAAAAGAATTCATTTGAACCAGTCCTAATGAGATGGATGAAGCTGGAGCCCATTATACAGAGTGAAGTAAGCCAGAAAGATAAAGAACATTACAGCATACTGACACATGTATATGGAATTTAGAAAGGTGATAACGATAACCCTATATGCAAAACAGAAAAAGAGACACAGAAATACAGAACAGACTTTTGAACTTTGTGGGAGAATGTGAGGGTGGGATATTTCAAAAGAACAGCATGTATACTATCTATGGTGAAACAGATCACCAGCCCAGGTGGGATGCATGAGACAAGTGCTCCGGCTTGGTGCACTGGGAAGACCCAGAGGAATCGGGTGGAGAGGGAGGTGGGAGGGGGGATCGGGATTGGGAATACATGTAAATCCATGGCTGATTCATATCAATGTATGACAAAACCCACTGGGAAAAAAAATAATAATAATAATAAAAATTAAAAAAAAATAAAATAAAATAAAAGACACCTTGAACTTAAAAAAAAAAAAAAAAAAGGAAGCTGTGGTACATATACACCATGGAATATTACTCAGCCATTAAAAAGAACTCATTTGAACCAGTCCTAATGAGATGGATGAAGCTGGAGCCCCTTATACAGAGTGAAGTAAGCCAAGAAGATAAAGAACATTACAGCATACTAACACATATATATGGAATTTAGAAAGATGGTAACGATAACCCTATATGCAAAACAGAAAAAGAGACACAGAAATACAGAACAGACTTTTTGACTCTGTGGGAAAATGTGAGGGTGGGATATTTCAAAAGAACAGCATGTATACTATCTATGGTGAAACAGATCGCCAGCCCAGGTGAGATGCATGAGACAAGTGCTCGGGCCTGGTGCACTGGGAGGACCCAGAGGAATCGGGTGGAGAGGGAGGTGGGAGCGGGGATCGGGATGGGGAATACGTGTAGATCCATGGCTGATTCATGTCAATGTATGACAAAACCCACTGAAATGTTGTGAAGTGATTAGCCTCCAACTAATAAAAAAAATTAAAAAAAAAAAAAAAGAAAGAAAGGCAGAATGAAAACTTTACATCAATTTTCATTCTAGCCAAAAATAATGAAAAAAAAAAAACAGTAAAAAATGTTAAAAAATATGTATAGATAGAATGTATGTATGTGTACATGCATATGTGTGATTATATGTGTCTATGTGTATACATAGACATGTATACACATACATTTGTATACACTCGTATACCTGTATGAATATACACACATGAATTTTGTGAGAAATTTATCATTTTTACTAATAACAGAATAATTTTCAATCACTGTTTATAACTGAAAAGTTTATGGAAGATTTAAAAATCCAGGAGTGAGTTTTTAGCGGGGAAAGCTCCCAAAATCTGGAAATTTAATGAATATACAAGAATACTGCCAATATTTGAAAAGTGAAAAGAAATTGAACTATATGGGATGACTGGAAATTTTTATGAACACCAATTTGCTGATGGGCTAATAAGCATTTACTTTGCTGATCTTGTAGTTAGCTACCTAATTACTCAATCTGGGCATGCAAATGCAACCGTTTGTGTATAAGTGTATGCAGGTGCAAATCTGTGTTAGTAGTAGTAGGATCTTACTTAAAACTTAGTCATGATCTTTCATTTCTCTATACTTGAAACGTCAAGATACCAGTTTTCAAAAATAGTTCCTGAAACAAGAAGTGAGATCTGTATGGGCAAGATCATGTTTTTAATGCAATTTCCCTCCCTAGATATCTATATTCAAGTCTTCTAAAGCTACTGTCTTGCAACAAGATTTCTAACTAATTGATAATAGTTTTAAAAAATGATGTGTTACATTTTATTGCCCACATGAATTCTTAAGAATTTTGGGGGTCTTAGAGACCCCAAATCAAAAATGTAAGAATATGATTAAATGCAGTGAGGAAACCAATTTGACAATGCAGTTATACACAATTCAGTTCAGTTCAGTCGCTCAGTCGTGTCCAACTCTTTGCGACCCCATGAACCGCAGCACACCAGGCCCCTGTCCATCACCAACTCCTGGAGTTTACTCAGACTCATGTCCATTGAGTTGGTGATGCCATCCAACCATCTCGTCTTCTGTCGTACCCTTCTCCTCCTGCCCTCAATCTTTCCCAGCATCAGGGTCTTTACAAATGAGTCAGCTCTTCACATCAGATGGCCAAAGTATTGGAGAATTATATGCATATAATTGGAGAAGGAAATGGCAACCCACTCCAGTACTCTTGCCTGGAAAATCCCATGGACAGAGGAGCGTGGTAGGCTACAGTCTATGGGGTCGCAAAGAGTCGGACACGACTGATTGACTTCACTTCATTTTACTTCATATGCATATAATTATACGCAAATTAGATTTCTTAGATTTTTGTTGTTGTTGTAGTATGCTGTATTGTTAAGCTATATTATTTACAAGTCACTCAGTAGTCACTGTTTAGAAAGACTTTGAGGGGAAAATAAAACGTATGCTTTAAGATTCAGCAGTTTTAATAATATCTAACTGTTGTATGACTTGATGGACATGAGTCTGAGTAAACTCCAGGAGTCGGTGATGGACAGGGAGGCCTGGCGTGCTGAGATTCATGGGGTCGCAAAGAGTCAGACACGACTGAGCGACTGAACTGAACTGAACTGAACTGTTGTATAGGACTTTGAAACTTAAAGAACATTTTCCCACATATATTACCTTGCTTGATCCTACAATACTTCCATAGGCTAACCTTCATTTTAGAATTAAGAAAACTGAGGCTAACAAAATAAACTTAATGCCATGATTTCACAACTATTAATTCACATAGCAAGATTTTTAAACCTAGAATACTTTATATGATGACAGATTGTTACTACATTTATTGTGATGATCATTTTATAATGTATAAAGCATCTAATCCCTCTGCTATTAACCTATTAATATAGTAAATCAATTATGCTTCGATAAGAAATAAATGAATAAGTAAGTTAATTGACTCTGGGCTTCTTCAGTAACACCACAATGCTTTAATTCTGTTGTTTGTTCTTGGTTTTGCATGTTTATTTCTGCAACCCACTCCCTTCCTTAACGTTACAGAATTCTTAATCTCAAAGAGCATAATTTCCTTTTCAGCATTTTTCATGGTACGTAGCACAGTTTTGTGCATAAAATTAGATACCTTCAAAATACCTGTTTATTGTTTATTACTGAGGAGGTAGAGTGCTGGTGGCTAAGCAATGAAGTTCATTTTGTGAATTGATCTTAGTGAAGCTGGTGCTGGAGCTCAGCTTTCACCAGCGGCCTCATGCTGTCAGCCTCTGCATGTGAGGACAGTGTGAAATCCGTGCCCCGGGATGTGGTGAGGAAGAGCTGGTGGGGATGGCACAAGGTATGCATTTTGGCATTGCAGAATGTGCTCAAGACGTGCACGACAAGTCCTTTTCATTTCTATGTCAGGTACCCAGGTACCTCTAGTTTATCAGACTGGCATGTTTTCAAAGTAGAACTTATGGAAGTTATCGCAGTAAAAACTCCAGAGTAATCTCATGTATAACAGATTCTCATTCACGAGTGAACATTCGATTCTACTGAAACAGGGGCCTGAGGCAGTTTCATTTCTCTAAAGAAATTCTTCATTCTTTGGAGATCAGCTCTGAAATTCCCATTTGGGCACTTTTACCTCAACATCTAATTTTCTTCTAAGATGCAAGATTGAATAAATAGCTCAGGTTGTTTAAGAAACTATTTCTGGAGGGAATAAACATTCTCAGGTCTTGCTAATAAAGCTATTTTCATTATATTCTGTGGACTTAACAGTTATGGCTTTACCACATGCATCTGCAGAGGGCAGTATGTGGGAGCAGCCTAAGGATTCCGGCCCCAGATTCCCAATGTAAGCATGCTGCTGGGATGGGGGAGACCTCAATTTCTGTATACACAAAATCGGGATTTTATGGGAACATCTGTCTCACCTCCTGGGCTGCTTTGCTTAATCATTTGGGCACCCAAGAGAATTTCTGCTGAAGGCAGGTGACAGGGTACAATGGGAGTAGGGACCTATCTTTAGGACCCTTTTGGTTTCTCTCCTGAGTACATCTCAAGGCTTCCAGGGGTGCTACTTGCTCCTCAATATCCACTCTACTTGCCAGTGAGCTTAGTTGAAAGGATTTACAGTGAGACAGTTTATTTATCCCATTGACACTACAGCAATATTATGCTTAGGTGGCTGTCAATAAAGAAAGGTATAATGACAGCCGCAGTTATTGTGTTCTGACATGTTACATTCCAGACACTGTGGTAAGTTCTTGTTATTTAATTCTCACAGCAACCATAATGCAGGAAGGAAAACAGAAACTTCAAGGTTTGAGTAATTTGCCAGGATATATCCACAAGATATTGGCAGGATTTGTACTCACTCCTGATGCCAAAGTCAATGCTCTAACCTCTAGGTCACACTGACCTTGAGTTTGGTTGAAAGCTGTCTTTGGGGAAAGAAATGTACTTATTTGGAAAAAAAAAAATCTGCTGTTAATATTGGATAGCCTTTTCTATGACTAGCTATGACCAACCTAGGCAGCATACTCACTAGCAGATATGTTACTTTGCCTACAAAGATCCGTCTGGTCAAAGCTAAGTTCTCTTCCAGTGGTTATGTATGGATGTGAGAGTTGAACTATAAAGAAAACTGAGCACCAAAGAATCGATGCTTTTGAACTGTGGTGTTGGAGAAGACTCTTGAGAGTCCCTTGGACTGCAAGGAAATCAAACCAGTCAATCCTAAAGGAAATCAGTCCTGAATATTTATTGGAAGGACTGATGCTGAAGCTGAAACTCCAATACTCTGGCCACCTCATGCGAAGAACTGACTCATTGAAAAAGACCCTGATGCTGGGAAAGATTGAAGGCAGGAGCAGAAGGGGAAAACAGAGGATGAGATGGTTGGATGGCATCACCGACTCGATAGACATGAGTTTGAGCAAGCTCTGGGAGTTGGTGATGGACAGGGAGGCCTGGTGTGCTGCAGGCCATGGGGTCACAAAGAGTCGGACACAGCTGAGCAACTGAACTGAACTGAGCCTTTTCTATCTGATAGGTGTAGTTCAAATGGATAAACTTCAGAGAATTTTCAAAAAGGAAAGGGAAAGCGTCTGGCTACTTTCAAAGATCTGAATAGACCAAGGTGCCTGGGTCCTCATGCCTTCTGTGTCACCTCCCACTTCCTCATGACAGATCTCCACACCCTCTTCCTTTCTACTTCAGCAGCCTCTAATTGCTTCTGCTCATAGCTCTGTGGCTCTGCTGTATCACTCCTTCTTCCCAGAGTGCAGCCCCCAAGTTCTTTAGCATGAGAATTACTATCAATTCTTCAAAGTCCCGTTCTGACATCACTGCTGGGGCAGTCTCCTCTGACCACTCCATGTAGATGAGAACCGTCTCTGCCCTCCACCCAGTGCTCTTTTCTATTTCTTATAGCCACACTTGTCATTGCATTTATCATACCGTGTTGTCATTTCTTCCTTGTCTATCTCTCATATCTCCCTAACTGTAAAAGAAAATGCACAGGAACTGTGTTAAGTGTTATTCACCTCTGTATCTTTGCTGCACAGCCTGCAAACAAAGGTGCTTAATGAATGTGGTAGAACTGACTTGAAAACTTTTCTATACTAGAGGCATGAGCTACTTCAATAGTATTTCAAGATGAATGAGGTTAGAATCTTGAAAGCAGTGCACTGTGCTTTTTTCTTCTTCAGTTGTAAGTGTATTAAGGATGAAAGATGTGTGTATACTACTGCAAATGTTTCTGGAAATAGCCCAGAAAGGAAGAATAAGACACATAACCCGCAGCTCACCATTACAGAGGCCTTTGGGTTGGGAATTAATTATAAGAAAAGCAGCTGCATCAGATTGTTGCAAAAATTACCTGTTTCCTTCCATGTTGTCATTAAGAATTGTGGGTGTGTGGCTTTTTATTATTTATTTATTTATTTTTTTGCAACAGGCAAAGAATTTAATGCCACAAAATGATGTATGGTTTGTAGTTGCTTGAGCAGGTAAGTGTTGTTTGCCTCAACCACTATGAACTTATTTGTTCATCAATCATTTTAACAGTGTGCTACAAGCAAGGAAATACGTGGTTTAAAAAAGAGTAATACCTTGACAGAATCTGCCCAGAGCCTTCTGATGTTTGTAAACCTCTGACTGCCTAGTTTATAGACTAGCTTAAAGAGAAAGTTCACAGAATTCAATCATTTAAGACAAAGGATAATATATATATTTTTTAATTTCAGAAAATTCTCACCAATAATTAAGACATTTTTATCTATCAGTTCAGTTCGGTTCAGTTGCTCAATCATGTCTGACTCTTCATGACTCCATGGACCGCAGTACACTGGGTCTTCCTGTCCATCACCAACTCCCAGAGCTTGCTCAAACTCATGTCCATCGAGTCGGTGATGCCATCCAACCATCTCATCCTCTGTTTTCCCCTTCTGCTCCTGCCTTCAATCTTTCCCAGCACTGGGGTCTTTTTCAGTGAGTCAGTTCTTCGCATGAGGTGGCCAGAGTACTGGAGTTTCAGCTTCAGCATCAGTCCTTCCAATAAATATTCAGGACTGATTTCCTTTAGGATTGACTGGTTTGATTTCCTTGCAGTCCAAGGGACTCTCAAGAGTCTTCTCCAACACCACAGTTCAATAGCATCGATTCTTTGGTGCTCAGCTTTCTTTATGGTACAACTGTCACATCCATACATGGCTACTGAAAAAACCATAGCTTTGACTAGACGGACCTTTGTCAGCAAAGTGATGTCTCTGCTTTTTAATGTGCATTCTGGGTTGGTCATAGCTTTTCTTCCAAGGAACAAGCATCTTTTAATTTCTTGGCTGCAGTCACCATCTGCCGTGATTTTGGAGCCCAAGAAAATAAATAATCTTTCTCTATTAGCCCTTATCCTTTTTCCTGGGAGAGACAAGTGGAGCCACAGGAAACCAGTTTGAAATTACAACTATAGAGAAACAGTGAACTTAAGCAGCAAGTCTAGGTAGAGTTTAGGCCCTTTACCTCTCTCAGTGACATTGGGCAATTACTGTCACCTCTTGGAACCTCTGTCCACAGTTGTAACTTTGGGATAATACGTGTCATGATTGTATCTCAAAGAAAAATGAGTTTCTGAAGACTGTGACTTTGAAGTCCTTGAAGTTGCAAATTTGACTTTCAACACTTCAAATCTGAGACATCTACTCTCAGGCTGTTTGGAACAAACCAGAAGAACCTGGGGAGAGTGTCTGTCTCCTGATGAGTGTAAGAGGAGAGGTGTGTTGAAAGCCACTTGCAATTCACACATATTTAAAAAGCATAGTACTGAACTTCATGGCAGAGTGATGGTAGACAGAAAAACTTGATTTAAAACCATCCCCAACTTAAACGCTTTTCTTGGTTCCATATTTCTGGCTTTGCAAGGCCTTGATTATCTCTATTATTGGATATCTCCAAATCAAAGGCTGATAAAGGCCACAGATACAGGTCATACGTGTTGAGGTGTGTAGCTATCAATCTCTGTTTGCCCAGTTGGACTCATGACTTGGGTACAGCATTCGTCACTGCAGACAGTAGCAGCTCAGTATCCTGAGCTGACTCTTTGACTCTTACTCTCCCTGCTGATCTACAGGTTACACAGGTAGTTGACCAGTTACCTGCATAGCCAGGTCATGTTCAGTGCTACAAAAACTGCCTTTCAGGATGTTTTAGGATATCTCTCTCTCCTGCCCTCTACTCCATTCATTCATGGACAGCAACTCTCCTCATTTTCTTCCAAAGTTTTAGAGAATGAAAAAGGCAGAAAGAAAACCACAAGTGTTGAGGATAAGCTAGGTATGAAAGTAACACTGGAATCATATACAGTGACCATATTTCCTAAAACAAGAATTGTAATTTGTGATCTGACAATAGAATAGGATATTTAAAATCCAAACTCAATTAGAAGACTAGAACACATGGTTTTCTTATTGAACACAACTTCAGTAAGATGTCAATATATTTTCAAGGAGTAAAAGATGGTAGGGTCATTTACAAAGTTGGATAATTCATTGTCAGAGAGCATTAATGGAATAGGTAGGAAGATGGACTTGCTGAGGTTTATTCTAACAAATTCATTGATTCCTTCATACATACACTCATTCAACAAGCAGTTATTGAATAACTACCACATGCCACGGACTGATGGAAACAGGGTTAAAATTAAGGTGAATTTTAGAAAACAAAAGTTACATCTTTTGCACCCTGAATTTGTGGACCTTGTTACATATTTATTGCCAATCATGGCTGTGAAGAGCCACTTACTTATTCTGCTTCCACAGAAGATTGTGCCAAGTTTGATTTCCAAATTTTAAATCAGATATTTTGGAAATGATAACAAATTTTCTAGACTAGGACAAGAATGATAATTGAAGGAAAGTAGGATTCATGAAGATGTCACCAAGGCATTAACGATAGAAGTAATGGTGAAAGGAACTGCTGTTTACCAAGCACCTACTCTGTGCCTGTCACACACTAGGCACTTCTTGAATATGGTGTCCTATTTCAATGGCTGCCAGAGAGGGCAAGACAAAACATAATATTAACCGTGCCATGCTTTCTTAAAACCTCTCAAAGGCATCTAGCAAGTCATGAGGAAGGAATCTCGCTGATTTGTTAAAGCTAGCTACCTAAAATCAGTAGATCCAACTGAAAACCAGATAGTCCAACAAGTAGAATGCTACAAGAAGTCCTGTACCAGTCTAGTGTACTCACACACGCCACCTGATGGTTGGAGTAGACACTGGTGATGGACTTTGTCTCCTAGTTCTTCCAATAAACTGCTTTTCCAGACTTGACCTTCCACATCTCCTCATCACTGACCCTAAAATTTATCAATAGAAAAGCTAAACTACCAGCTACTCAGAGTCTATAATTTCACACCTCTCTGACTTAACTTGCTCATCTTGCCCCCCACCCCCAGCTATGAACTCCTTTAATGATCTGGTTCAGTGTTGCCACCTTAAGTTGCCTCCCTGACTTCTTCAACGGTAGGAAGTCTCTTTCCTCAGAGTTCTATAGCACTTATCTTGTCCTTCTCTTACGACAAGGACCCTGTTCCTCTTTGAATTTCAGTTGCATGTTGTACTTGGTTTCCTCTCTATTCTCAGGACAATTGTTAGCCATCATCAAGCAGTTAAACCCTCTTTCTACACCACAGAGTCCATATGGGAAACAGCTCTGTCACAAACCAATATCTGCAATTTGAAACATCTGCCCTGATGACTTACGCTTCGGGACATAGGTTTGAAATCTCTCTGTATCAGTGATTTTGGTATTTCTCTCTCCATTAGAAGGGAGATGTCTGTGATATCAGTTGGGGTTCTTTGGTTGAAAGCAGCAGAGATAGATACTGGATGGATTTTTTTGTTTGTTTAAGCCTTTATTAAATAAAGACTACACAGAATCCCAAGGAAGGCAGAAGAACCAAATATAAAGCAGAGACCAGGGACCTGCCACAGGTATCACTGCCAGGAGAGGCAGGTCATTCTCACTCAAAATCTATTACTGGGATGAGCCAAGACCAGTCATTTATTGTAATTAGCTTTGGATCACTCTGATTGAGATTCCAAGTCTTGAGAGAGAGAGGCTGATTGGCCAGTCTTGGTTTACTTGCCTGCCTCTGGCTATTCTTACAGGTTGAGAGGACCCTTCAGCATCTGTTGTGAGAGGATTTGATCCCTTGATTTGCCATCAAGCAGCTGTTTTCTACTCCATGCCACTTTTGGACCGTTAGTCCTTCAGCCTCGTGTTAAAAACTATGTCTTCTTAAAGCCTATACCCCTTCTGGGAGATATAAACTCTTGACTGTCATCTACACTTGATGGTTCTTATTTTACATGTGTTATTAAAATGGCTCTTCACACTGTTGACAACTCCCTCCTTTTTCTCAACATCTTCCCAACCCAGCAGGAGCTGGGTCCTATTGCTTTTCTACCCAGTCTTTCAAACTTCAAAGCTCTGACTTCTCCTTATCTACTCACTCATACACGTCTGCATTTCTCAGTATCATGGACACGGAGCCATGCTGCCCAGGGCGCCTGAGGGAGAGACTTGCTGTTGTAGCAGCTGTGAGTACAGACAAGAGACAGCTTTCAGCTCAGCCTGGTGTGGCCTCGACTGTCTCTCACATAGGATCCGTGCCCTTTCCAGGACGCATACCCAATGACTGACTAAGGCAGGATATAAAGGGCTGGTTATTGTGGCCGAATAAAGGACAATTCCGATAGGTTTTCCACCCAGAGAGACCCTCTTGGGGCGGCATTGCAGCTCACCTTCTCCCTTTGCCTAACCCTGCTTCCTCCACACTCCTTCTGCAGGGGTGCGTTCCAAGTGCACGCCTTCCTCAGTGAACATCTTGAGCACACAGCTCTGTCTCAGAGGCCACACCCTGGAAAACCCAAACTCCAGCATGTGAGGTTTTTTCTTTATTGCCTCTCTTTTCACACTACATAGTTTTCCCTGCTCATCTCATCCCCTGTGGCAACTTCAATTACCTCTGTTACACTGAGGTCCGTATCTCCTGTCTAGATCTTTGTGAATGCTGGATGTGCATATTTAAGCTTTTTCTTTACATTTCTACTTGGATGGCCCATAAACATCTTAGATTCAAGGCAACCAAGACTGAATTAGTTTTTTGTTTTGTTTTTTCCAATATGTTTGTTCATGGGGTTCTCAAGACAAGAATACTGAAGTGGCTTGCCATTCCCTTCTCCAATATTTTGGTCCCCTGATGTGAAGAGCCGACTCATTGGAAAAGACCATGATGCTGGGAAAAATTGAAGGCAAGAGGAGAAGGGGGCGACAGAGGATGAGATGTTTGTATGGCATCACTGACTCAATGGACACGAGTTTGAGCAAACTCTGGGAGATGGTGAAGGACAGGGAAGCCTGGTGTGCTGTAGTTCAATGGGTTGCAAAGAGTCAGACACAATTTATTGACTGAACAACAACAACAATTCTTCCTTTGAATCTTCATGATACTTTTTCTCTGATTTCTTGAGGCAAATATCATTCTCTGTAGAGGACAGGGGTTTGGATCACTCAAGTGGTAACATGATACTTCACAGGGAGATAGGCAGAGCATGCTTGTTGGTGATATTATAGCCTCCTCATTGGCCAATATCAAGAAATTGCTTTCTCATCCACCAAAAGCAACAGTAGCAATTTAGGTCAAATCTTCTGTGCCTTGACTGCATGCCTTAAACCCATTACAACATTTTTTTCCTTTTTTAAATATAATTTTTAAAGATTACTTTCCCCCATTGCAGCATTTTTTTTTTTTTTTTGGAAATGTATAACCAGCATAGTTTGGTAAAATGTTTAATCACTGTGACATTGATCTGGGTGTTACTGTAATCGCTGGCCAAATATGCATGTTTTGGGAAGGTTCTGTCTTTGTAAAAGATTCACCCCGTTTTCAAATCTTCTCTCTTATGACATTTGTACTGGTAGCACTTGCGTTGTGAAAAAGAGTACAAATAAACACATATGTAACAAACTAGAATTTGTTAGTGTGACCTCAGCAACTAAAGGCAGCTGTACTTCATTGAAAAAAACAGCATCAGCAGCCCTCTATGATGCAGGTAAAATCCTGAGTTTCTCTAGAACTTGATGATACCGAAAACCATTTCCTGGACAACTGTGAAGGGGAATGGTAACATAAGACATAGCTAAGAGAACTGCCTGAATCTGCAGCTCGATGGGTTCCTTTTATCCTGGGACCCTCCTGTCTAGCAGATCCTCCAAAATGACCATCACTGCCCTCTCCCAGCCCAGCCTTTGAAGAGAGAACCTGAATACCTCATGGTTTCCCTGTGTCATCCACACAGTTTATGTCCTGTCAAAATTTTTCCATCGGCAGGTGTCCAGTTATGAAAAGTTTTACATTTTGGTGGCTCTTAAAAGTGTTTTATGGGCACAAATAATGATGATTTAAAACTTTTAGTATCTAAAGAAGTACCAATAGACACATGCCCTTTATTTTTAATCTCACCACTCTCAGACGCATGCCATCTTGAAGCATCTTGAAGACACTCGCAGTCTTTAAAAAGCTAATTAAACTTGCATTATCTTTGTACTTAAAGGCAAAGTCCTGTTTCTAATGTAGGCGGTTTGCATTTATAAGTTCTGACAAGCTGTTTGGTACCAGAGAGCCAAAAGTGATGAACAGTCTCAGCAGATTAAAATGTAAATTTGATTGAAGAAAACAATCTACAAAAATTTATGCTTCTGTATAATCTATGTGATTAAATGTTACTTGTTTCAAAGCTAGTGTTTCTGACACTTCCAATTACAGCTTTTGGAAGTTTTATTCCACACCATTTAATCTATTTTAAATAACTCTCCCTTTTAGGCTCTACACATAGTAATGCATGTTTAGCATGAATCTCCAATACAAATTTAGAAATAATCTTTGTCCAGTCTGCACCAATACTCATTCTATAAGGACATAACGAGCTTTAAAAGCTAAACATGCAATCCTCTTTCTTATACTGGATCTCAGTATAGCTAGAATTGTCCTTTTTTAAAATTGTGGTAAAACACACAGCATAGCATTTATTCTCCTAACCACTTTTAAGTGTGCAGCTCACTGGTGTTACCTATAGTCACATTGTTGTGCAATTACATTTCTAGGATGTTTTATTTTGAAAAACTGAAATTCTATATCCCTTGAACAGTAGCTCCCGTTCTCCACTCCATCCAGCCCCTGGCAACAACCCTTCCACTTTCTATTTCTGTGACTTTGACCATATTAGATACTTCATATATGGGAACTCCTGCAGTATTTGTCTTTTTGTAACTGAATTATTTCACTTAGCATAATATATTCAAAATTTGTGAAGCAGGATTTGTAGCATTTATAAGATGTTTTCTTCTTTAAGGCTGGATGATATTCTGTTATGTGTATATGCTATTCTGTTTATCAGTTCATCTGTCTATGGCCATTGGGGTTGAATCTCTTGGCTACTGTGAACAATGCTGTATTGAACAAAGTGCGCAAATATCTCTTCGATGTCTGCTTTCAGTCCCTTTGGCTATACCCAGAAGTGGGATAGCTGGATCATATGGTAATTCTATTTTTAATTTTTGAAGAAAACTCCATACTGTTTTCCATAGAGGCTGCAGCATTTTATATTCCCTCAAGGCTATTGTCCCTTTTATTACAGATTACAATAACTAAATATTGAATGATGTTAGTAATTATTAAATAATAATAAAATACTGATAAGATTATTAGGCTATCATATGATTGAGTTTTCAGTGCTTTGCATTAGTTCAAAACAGTAAATTTAGTGGTATGCCATTTTGCCATGCGTTGGTTTTGTTTTGTTTTTATTCTTGGATTTGGACTCTCAGAGCACCGCTCTACGACGTGCTGTGTGCTGTGCTTAGTCACTGAGTCGTGTCCAGCTCTTTGCAACCCCGTGGACTATAGCCCGCCAGGCTCCTCTGTCCATGGGATTCTCCAGGCAAGAATACTGGGGTGGGTTGCCATACTCTCCTCCAGGGGATCTTCCCAATCCAGGAATCGAACCCAGGTCTCCCATACTGCAGGCAGATTCTTTACTGTCTGAGCCACCAGGGAAGTCCTGCTCTACCATAAACTGTTATAAATGAGACTTCCATGTAATTCAGAGAAAATTATAAGCCAAGGTAAAGAAAGAAAATTTCCATTTCCAATGGTTATCTTAGTCTGAGGAAAATTCGCTGTGAGCTGCTAGGGTAGCATTTGCCTGACAAAGCCCCATCCAGTGAGCAGAGTCACCTTTCGGCATTGTTATATTGACATCTTACCTGGGATGTGGCGTTGCATCCCTGCCTGGTACTTCTGGGTCACTCCTGTTGCAAAAGAGCTTCCTGGATTCATGAAGCCGTGGCTTCACTTGGTGGAGACACCCAGAGGTCATTGGAATTTACTTGTGTGCGTGTATGTGTTGTCATTGTCAGAACTTCACCATGGTTTTCCAGAAGATAAAATGATTTCACATATATAAAAACACTTTTAACTCCAAATTGATCTGTACAGTTAGTGCCATTCCTATTAAAATTCAGCAAGATTTTTTATAGACACAGATAACCTTCTAAAATTCACATGTAAAAGGCACAGAATATAGAATAGATAAAATAGTTTTGAGAAACAAGAATCAGGTTGGAGAAATTACCTGATTTTAAGTCTTACTACATAGAGTCAAGATAATTGGCAGAGGGTAAGTACATAGATCAATGGAACAAAACAGAGAACCCAGAAGGAAACCCATACAATACACCCAGCTGATTATCAAAAGCACTCTAATAAAGAAAAGCCCTGTATTATCACAAAATCCTATTTTTATTGATTTCAGCCTCTCTGCCTCTGGATTTTTATTTGTATCATCTACTTCAATTTGCAGTGCTACCTTCCCAGATTGAATGCTTCTCCCCACCTTCAAGAGAAACCTTCCCTGATCATTCTGGCCTGAAATAGTATATTTTACTTCCAGCTTTAGGAAGAAGCATTTAGAATTTCTGGTGAAGGGTCTAAAATGGGAAATTAAAAGATATTATAGTATTAAAGATTAAAGCAAAAGACTAAAGTAGGGTAAAACTAAACTGCAGAGATTGCTGTGGCCTGATTTTTTCTGCCAAGTTTTAAAACTCTTCTGAAGAGGGCCAGTAAATGTGTTGAGGCAAAGAGCTATTTCTGTCTTATTCACTGCTAAATGTATCCCTTTATTCGGCACATGAATTTGAGCATTGTGCCTACTAGGCCTCTAGGTAGGCCCTGAGCCCCAAAAGGCAAGCAAAGTCCAAACACAACTCTTGAACTTCTGTGTTTTCACTACACCATCTAGTTCTCAAATCAATACCCTCAGGAAGTATTTGTTGACAGACTGAATGGCAAAATTGAGGTTACAGAATGAGGGAAGCAATAGGAGCCACCCCATAAAGACCGAAAGACATTGCATAATGGGGTATTTTCTACCTAACATTTGTCTAGCCTCGACTTCCCAGAGGCATAGCATGCATGTTTCAGCCAAAGCTTTTGTTTGAAATAAAAGCAGGTCTCTGGCTACTAAGCAGTCCCAGCCTTAAGGCTCAGGTCTCCAGTAAAATGGCGATAAGACTAAAACAGAGAAATCTCTTTTCTTTGAGGTTTCCATGTGGCTTGACACCTGCTAGTCCCTGAATGGCTTCCCTACTGAGTGGGGTCAGACACAGAGTGGATGTGTCAAGTAGATAGTGTACTGTAGCTAATTTTAAAATGCACAAGTGCCTTAAAGAATGCCAAAGGTGGAAATGTACTGCCTCAGGATACATCAGATAGAAACATAAACACTCAAACATCCAGAGCAGTGCCAAACCCAGTCTCCAGCCTGAAGCCCTGAAAGGGAGTGTGGAGCGTAGTTTCCTTAGTTGCTGTTGTTCAGTCACTACGTCGTGTCCGACTTTTTGTGGCCCCCATAGACTGCAGCCTGCTAGGCTCTTCTGATCATGGACTTTTTGAGGCAAAAATCCTGGAGTTGGTTGCCATTTCCTACTCCAGGGGATCTTCCCAACGGAGGGATTGAACCCCTGTCTCTTGCATCTCCTGCATTGGCAGGCAGATTCTTTGCCACTGCGCCACCTGGGAAACCCCATGTAAATTATACCTGAACATAATTGATTTTTTAAAAAGAAGAATGAGAACCAAAAAAATGAAAAACAGCAATGAAAGTGACCATTGGTTTGGTCTTGAATAGAATCCAAAGCTTGACTTCCAATACAAATTAAAAATCTGACCATAACTTCAAGATAGGTATTCTGCTGGGCTGTTCCATCTAGGTGCAACACTCAGAGACTGAGAATACATTGGAAAGCTTTTTTTTGTTTCTCTACCAAAAATTAGACTGTTTTAAATCCTTCTGCTCCTTTTAAGCTTTTTCAGGTCAATTTCTCCAAGCCCTAGGGACCACAGAGGTTTGATCATGAACAACTATGTGCTGACTGTAGATCAGGAAAAGGCATACTGGAGAAAGGGTTCCCAAGGATTTCAGTTTTAGCCCTTACTTACTGCTCTTCACTGCTAAGACTGTGCTGCTAATATCCCCAGAATCTGTAGAGTAAAGATGCATCTGGGCATAGGACCACAGGCCTGGGTCTGGAATGCTTTGCTGCTGGTTTCTGGCCAGACATATAATGTGTTTTCTGGCCATACACACTAGATCTTTGATGAATCATCAGTTTGGAAACATTTTCTACTTTTAAATCCTGTCCTGAAGCATTTGGCATCATTTCTTTTCCTTTAGAATTTTTGTGCTCATTGTGAGAGTGAATGAATTTGGTCTTGCTAATAACAATGCCTGATAACAAAGGACTAATGCTAATAACAAAGTACTGATGCTGAAGCTGAAGCTCCAGTACTTTGACCACCTGATGCGAAGAAGTGACCCCTTAGAAAAGACCGTGATGCTAGGAAAGATTGAAGGCAGGAGGAGACGGGGATGACAGAGGATGAGATGGTTAGATGGCATCATTGACTCGATGGACATGCGTTTGAGCAAGCTCTGAGAGTTGGTGATGGGCAGGGAAGCCTGGTGTGTTGCAGTCCATGGGGTTGCAAAGAGTTGGCCATGACTTTGCGACTGAACTGAACTGAATAACAATGCCAGCCATTTCAGCAGTATTAAAAGTACCTTTTCATTCTTTAGTGTCAATTCTAACACTATCTCCTGAGGGAGGGCCCCCCTGATTACTTTAGTTAACGCAGACATCTCTCCGCTTACATCCTTGTGTCACCCTCAAACACTTTGCAGTGTGTGATTGTCTTTATGGTGCTCATCAGTATCTGAAATGATCCTGGTCTTACTTATTGGCTGTCTCCTCCTTGCTAGAATGTCATCCTGTGAAAAACGGGACCAAGTCTACCTGTTCACAATATCTTGAAAACAGTGCTCAACTCAGAGCAGGTACTTAATGAATATTTTGGAATAAATTCAACTGTACAATATGAGAAGACATTTAAACAGTTATGTAGAATCTACATTTGAATTCTCTCAAATATCTTTGTTTATATTCTTTAATTGTAAATATTGTTAAAAATATAAAGTTAGATTTCAAGCTATTTGTCACCTACTGATGAGATATCTGTAGACAAAAGTTGCCAAAATGCAAATTCCTTTTTAAAGCACTTTAATTCCCTTATAAAGATCTTTTAAGTTATTAAAGTAAAACTAAAGTTTGGTCTCAGTGAATGTTCTTAATATTATTAAGCTATTAAGCAGATATACATATTTGCTTTATGTAGATATCAAAGAACTTCAGTTGATTTTTTGCCCTTTTCATGGTTCAGAGAGTCCTATTTCAAAAGTGTAAATAAAAGTTAACTGAAAATATGGAAATGTCCAGCGTAAATTCACCTAGTGAATAAAATTGCAATAAAGAGAGGAAAAGGTATGCAAACAAAGCAGGCAATGTTCTGTTTTTCTTTGATTTATTGCTGAAGGAAAACGAAAAAAGTAATGATGATTCAACACTTCCAAAAACCTTCCTCATTTTAAACCATTTAATGAAAAAATTATAGTATAAAAATGCAGCATGAAGAAACATATAAAAACAGGAATTTCCGTCAGCTTAAAGAAGAAGTCTGAATGGAGAGTACAAAAGAGCACTTTATTTTGAATAGAGATTTGTTTCTTTTCTTAAGTGCATGAGTTTGAACACTTACCCCGAGTTTGGGTCTCATTGTCTTTGGCCCCCTTTGACATCACAAAAACTTGTTTTTCCACCTGGGATTGGTTGCTGTAGTGGATTGAATTGAGAATTATATCCATGTTGTAATCCTTAGTACTTGCACGTGACTTTATTTGGAAATAGGGTATTTATTTAATTTATTGAATGGAAGATACTTCAAATTCTGTAGTGGCTGATAATTTTCAGAAGCTTCATATATATGATTTCACATAACCTCATAATGATCCTCTCTCCCTGTCTACCTCTATGTTGTCCCTCCCTCCCCACTGGTAATCACTAGTTTGTTCTCTATATTCTGTGAGTCTGTGAGACTGTTTCTTTTTTGTTTTATTCACTAGTTTGTGGTTTTCTTTTCAATTCCACATATAAGTGATATGTACAGTATTTGTCTTTCTCTGTATGACTTATTACAACTTATCACGATTCCCTCTGAATGCATCAGTTTTGTTGCAAATGACAAAGGAAATAGGGCCTTTACAGATAAAGTTAAGTTAAAGGTTTCCAGATGAGATGATCCTGGATTTTGGGTGACTCCAAAATCCAATAATTAGTGTTCTTATGAGAAAAAGAAGAGGGAGATTTGAGACCTACTGACGGAGGAGAATAACCAGAGGGAAAAAACAGGGGCAGCAATTGGAATAATGTATTTAAAACCAAGGAATGCTAAGGATTGCCAGAAGAGAAGCTAGGGGAGAGGCATGCCGTAAATTCTCCCTCTGAACCTCCAGAGAGAACCAGCCCTGCCGACAACTTGATTTCAGACTTCTGGCCAACAGTGAAAACTTACGTTTCTGTTGTTTCATGCCACCCATTTTGTGGTAATTTGTTACAGCAGCCCCAGGAAATAAACGCAGTTGTACACAGCACACTTCATTTTATTGCACTTGCAGGCACTGCGTTTTTTTACAAATTGAAGGTTTATGGCTACCCTACCTCTCGAGCAAGTCTGCGCTTCGTCTCCCAGTCATGCTCGATTCTTTGTGACCCCACGGACTGTAGCCTGCCAGGCTTCTCTGTCTATAGGGATTCTCCAGGCAAGGATACTGGAGTGGGTTGTCATGCCCTCCTCCAGGGCTTCTTCCCAACCCAAGGATTGAACCCAGGTTTCCCCCACTACAGGCGGATTCTTTACTGTCTGAGCCACCCGGGAAGCCCATGAATACTGGAGTGGGTAGCCTATCCCTTCTCCAGGGGAACTTCCCAACCCAAGAATCGAACTGGGGTCTCCTGCATTGCAGGTGGACTCTTTACCAGTTGAGCTACCAGGAAAGCCCAGTTTGTGTCATTTTTCCAACAGGACTTGCTCACTTCATGTCTCTGTGTCACATTTTGTCAATTCTAACAATATTTCAGAGCGTCCCCCAGCAAAAAAGACTGTGACTCGATGAAGGCTCAGATGAGGGTTAGCATTTTTTTTAGCAATAAGGTATTTGTAGATTAAGGTATGTACAGGTTTAAGATCTAATGCTATTGCACACTTAATAGATTATGGTATAGTGTAAACATAACCTTTATATGCACTGTGCTGTGCTTAGTCGCTCAGTCATGTCCAACTCTTTGTGACCCATGGACTATAGCCTGCCAGGCAACTTGGCCCATGGGGGTTCTCCAGGCCAGAATACTGGAGGGAGTTGCCATGCCCTCCTCCAGGGGATCTTCCCAACCCAGGGATTGAACCTAGGTCTCCTGCATTGCAGGCAGATTGTTCACTGTCTGAGAAACCCCCAAATTCAATGACTTGCTTTATTGCTATATTGGCTTTATTTCAGTGGAACTCAGCCTGCAAGATCTCCAAGGTGTGTCTGTTATGAGTTAAGTAAACTGTCATTTTTTATGTCTAAAAGTTTGCAGAACAAATCATCTTGTTACTTTGTAGACCACTGTTGGGGCACTGTAATCTGTATCTCTGGGAAGCAGCTTTTGAACCGTCCTTAACGAAAGCTCCTGTAGGCTCTGCTGCATTCTAGAATTTACTTTGGGGAACAACAGTGACGATTTCAAGACTCAGGAAAAAGAATCTCAACCACCTGGGGGCCAATTGAAAGCTCACTTTTCCACTTAGTAACACTTAACATTCTTAGGAGACAAAAATCATTTAGTAACAACATCCCCAGGAAGTAAAAGCAAGTTTTCCTTGAAATGATTGCTTGGCAGGGCCATTCTTTATTCAATGGTTCTATAATATTTTGCTTTTAGTTTGTCATATGAAAAATGTATTTCAAATTGCTAATAACAAAAGTAAAAGCAGAGGAGGGGTGAAGATGAAGGTCTGCATTCTTCAGTGTGTTTACTACATTCACTAAGGGATTGGGCTATATAATATTACATTTATAATTTTATTGTTGTTTTGTTGCTAAGTTGTATCCAGCTCTTTTGTGACCCCATGGACTGTATCCTGCCAGGCTTTTCTGCCCATTTTCCAGGCCAGACTACTGGAGTGGGTTGCCATTTCCTTCTCCAGGGGATCTTCCCTACCCAGGGATTAAACCCACATCTTCTGCACTGGCAGGTGGATTCTTTACCACTGAGCCACCAGGGAAGCCCGACTTTATAATAGACAGATAAAAATTTAGAGCAGTTCTATTTATTTAAAATGCACTTGAACTTTCAAAGCTCATAACTTTACCATTACCTAGTTACTTAAATGAGAAATTTTAGAAACATTGTTGACAACTCTTCTCTCTATCCCCAAATTCCCCAAGTATTTTCTAAATACTTGTCGTTTGTTGAACTGTCTTAAAAATGGCTCATATCATACCGAGACTAGACGTTCATAGCATCTTTCTAACTGGTCTCCCAGCCTCATTATCTATTTATTCCAATCCTATTTATTATTATAAATAATCTATTATTCTATTTAATCCACCATCCATACTATTTCTTGGGTTATATTCTTTTTCTAAAACAAGTCACATGATGTGAATACAAATTCCTCAGCACGATACAAAATACCTTTTCTTTTCTGGCAGTTGTCAATCTGTGCACACAAAAGTATGAATTCTGTGTAGACAGAATAATAATTCTGAACTAACATTAAACTCTTTTAATGGAGATACAGGCTAGTGTTTCTCAAACTTTAATATGTATAAAAATCACCTAAGGATCTTATTAAAAAAAAGACAAGAAGGATGAGTGGGGCTTGAATGTCTGTGTTTCTAATTAGCTCCTAGGCGTTGCAGACATTGCTAATTCATTGCTAATTCACCAACCTTTGAGTGGCAAGGATAGAGTGAAGCCTTAAGCTAAATGTCTAAGTAAACACTTCTCTCTCTGAATACAAATGTGGGTCCTCTTCCATTTCCTTTTTGGTTCTCTGCCAGCGTCTTCTATGAAAGCCCAGGTAATAGAGTAAAGTCCTTGAAGACAAAGACCACAACTTCTTCCTCCTTGGTTCTCTACTCCAGGGTCTAGCACAGCATTCTGACATACTGACACATAACAATCGTTCCACAAGCTGTCTACAACTATAACAGTTAATAGATTAATTTATTACAAGAAATTCACAGACATAGTGCTGAGGGGCTGCAGACAGGAGCTTGAAAGAGGGGGACTGATTTTCCAGTTTCAGTTCGAGCCAGGTGTGGGTTAGCCGCTGAGTCCAGCCAACGGGATGTGCCATATGCCGCTCCCGACCCTGGCCCACAGAAACTTTCCACGTGTGGTCCTGCATGGTCTGTTGCTCCATGGGCTTGATGCAGACCCGCACAGTGGCTGTGGAAGCCAGCTGGTGAAGGTGGCAGAGACAAAAGAGGGAAGGAGTCTGTGACCTGGTATTACTGATTGGAAGAGAGCCACCTGCCGTTCAGGACCACTCATATTTGGTCTTTCATAACTGAAAAAGAAAAGTCTTGTCTTTTTTGAACCTTTATAGATTTGAGGGTCTGTTTTTATAGTAGATTGCTTATCCTATTTGAAGCAGTTGGAATTTTATAATTTGGCAGAATGATGCATGATATTAGTGTCAGATCAGTGTTGTTTGTAAACTGGTTATGGTTTTCAATTTTGAGGGGAGGGATGCTTGTAAATATAAATTCCTGCTAAATTAGCATTCTTTTTATATACCCACTTAAAAAGGTGTCTGAACCAGGCTAGTTGTATACCATAAAAACCATGTTCTTATTTGAATAGTTAGTTTTATTTAAAATTTTTAAAAACCCACTTTATTTAGAATGTGTAAAACTGTATCTAGTTAGAATGTATTTAGTTTTACCAGTGAAGTGCAACATAGAAATTGCAGATCTAATGTTTTTGTTACAATAATTAGTAGCAAAATTATGAGTAAATTTGAGATACTAATGGTTCCTAGGGAAATATCTAAAATAGAGATGTTTTCAAACATGTAACCCATGAATAAACAGAACTGCTCTTTGAAACTATATTCTAATGACTAATATTAGAGAGCACCATGATAATTCAAAGTCACCTCTCTGTGTAAACAGCTCCTATAAAATGCAATCATTCCTCCAAGTTGGAAGTAGGAAGGATGAGGAATATAGCAGAATGTTTGAATAAAAATGTCAGAGACATAAAAAAGTATAAGAAATATAAGGAAAATCAAAAGTGTTCTGTTAGAAGTTATTACTAATCCTTGCAATTTTACTTATATAATCACATTGTTTATAATAAAAGCCCTTTATAATTATTGGCAGTAACATATATTGTCCAACTCTTAGAATAAATGAAACTGAAGGGATTTCTGAGCCTTTTCATTCCAAAAATGGAACAGAGAAATTGATTTCCGTATAACAGATTATTGTGGAAATAAATAACTAAATGGTCAGATATGCTTTGCCTTACATCTGTGAGTATCATTTGTGGACAGGTTATTATTTATAGAAAATGTGATTTGTCTTAAAATATGAAAAATATAAGTAAGTGTGTTTTCTTATACATTTTTGCAAAACAAACAAGGAAAACTCCATTAACCTATTGAACCAGAGTGATAGTCTTTCAGATAATAGTTATCAGTTGCCAGGAATTCCTGATACTCTGAGGCAGAGGATGTTGGCATCAGTGGCCATCAAACAGGCCCCTCCTTTCTTTTAGTCAAATGTTTCTGTCTGTGCCTTCACCAGAGTTTTCTCTCCCAGATCAAGCAGGGGGAAATAAGTCAGATACTGCTGTGATTTGAGTTTTGAATTTATTTCTTCTCTTTCTGAGGTTTGAACAAAATGTTACAAGGTGTAAGGAGAGTTTGCAAGCCAAGGAGGCAGACTGAATCCTGCCTGTAGATGAGTTCTGTTGGCCTGGACAGTGTCCTTGTTTTTCTCAGGAGATTGTACAAAATCACTGTGGATGGTGATTGCAGCCACGAAATTAAAAGATGCTTGCTCCTTGGAAGGAAAGTTACGACCAACCTACATAGCATATTTAAAAAGCAGAGACATTACTTTGCCAACAAAGGTCCGTCTAGTCAAGGCTATGGTTTTTCCAGTAGTCATGTAGGGATGTGGGAGTTGGACTGCGAAGAAAGCTGAGCACTGAAGAATTGATGCTTTTGAACTGTGGTGTTGGAGAAGACCCTTGAGAGTCCCTTGGACTGCAAGGAGATCCAACCAGTCCATCCTAAAGGAGATCAGTCCTGGGTGTTCATTGAAAGGACTGATGTTGAAGCTGAAACTCCAATACTTTGGCCACCTGATATGGAGAGCTGACTCAGTGGAAAAGACCCTGATGCTGGGAAAGATTGAGGGCAGGAGGAGAAGGGGACGACAGAGGAGAGATGGTTGGATGGCATCACTGACTCAATGGACATGAGTTTGGGTAAATTCCGGGAGTTGTTGATGGACAGGGAGGCCTGGTGTGCTGCGGTTCATGGGGTTGCATAGAGTTGGACACGACTGAGTGACTGGACTGAACTGAACTGAACTGTACAAAAAAGAAATCTGGACTTGGAGCTTCTTTCAAAACACTTGAAGTTCTATCACTAGTGGTTCAAGATCCTGCTTGTGGGTGATCAAGTGAAGCTGAGGGCCTGCCACCCGCTTTTGGTGGGAAGAAACTTCCTGCCTTGTCTCCCTGTTTTATTCTCCCAAAGCTTAGATCTTGCATTTACCTGTCTATACCATGCTAGCATTTTGCTTTGTAACTCCTATAAAGAGGAATGTAGAGGATATATGGAAATCAGGAAGAACACATCAAATAATATCAGTTAATGAGCTACTGTGATTACAGGAAAAGCATAATAATGCTGTTAAATTATTTTATCTAGTTAATAAAATATAATAATTTCTGAGAGGAAAAAAACAAATCTATATTTTCCAAAAACTGTTGCAATAAACTGATCTAAAGCTATCATGACAGACTGGCAGGCATCCTAGACTATCATCTCCATGTTCCAGTTGCTAAAACCAACATTCTTTGGTATGCTGTTCCATTTTGTAGAAATATCTCAAAAACTGGGATGTTTAGGAACTGATAAAGATTATGGTAAAAGAAGGAGTTTCACACAAAAATGTGAATTATTTAAAGACAGGGAATTCTTCCTTTTGGCAAAAATACAGAGAAAGGTGGAAGGTGAAAAGAGTGTTAGGGCTTGCAGGGCCCTTAGGAGTTATGTAGCCCAGGCTTTAATTTTGCAGTTGAGTCCATTCACCCAGAATCAAACTAGGAGCTAAGGTGAAGTCAGGGGTGAGGTGAAGTCATGCCTGGATGCCCAGCAGAGAGCTTTTCATCACTGTGAAAATCCCTGGGGAGACTGCCCAGGGTTTTAGAACCATTTGGATGTTTGAGTCGAGAATAACCAGCTTAATCCTATTACCTTACCTGTGAGGAGGTAACTGGAGATGATTCAGGACATAGGCCAGAAAGATCCTCATTAAAACCAGGAGGACTGCCCAGCGTAGTCTCTTTCTTGGCCTGTTCAGCCTCTTCTCATGCCTTTTTCCTCTGTGTTCACTCCTCTTTGGCTGAACAAGTATTTCAGTATGACCCTGGAAGCTTCCCTATTCAGGGCCCATGCAAGTCTTAGTCCTTTATTCTAAAATACTCTTCTTCTCCCTTTCTGGCTCATTCCACTGCTCAAGCTTCATCCTAAATGTTACTTTCCCAAAGAAACCTTTTCTGACCTACCTGATTAGGTGGGTCTCCCTAGAAGTCCTATTCAAAACTATTAGCAAAAGAAATAACTTCACTTTGTGTGGCATTAGAGGCCAGTACATTCTTTGGGTTCACTTTGTTTTAATCACTGTATTGACTTAAACTTTACTTTTCAAATTACATAGTGAAAATATTAAGGGTTCCATAGTGCTTGTTATGCAAAATAGGATCCCTGTTCCTGATCTCTGCTCAACCACCTTATTTCTGCTTCCCAGAAAAAAACACTTTCAACTCTTTGTGTGTGTGTGCATGTGTGTGTGTGTGTACGTGTGTGTGTGTGTGTATTGGTGTTAACTCTATATTTCTTAATAATATATACTGCGGTTTCTTGATTTTGAAAATTTAGCTGCTGATTGCCTACTATAGAAAGTGAAGTCATATCTCTTTTACATCCCTCCCTTCTCACACCTAGACACACTTCCCCTCCCAGTACATTTATATTGTAATTTCTAGTTAGATAAGTATATGGTGTTCTCACTATTTTGAATACATGTTATGCACAATTGAGCCACATGATAAAATGCTATAACATTTCCTTTTTAGATACTACATATTCCTTTTATATAAATTTTATGTTCCCGGCTCTTGGTAACTGCCCTCTTTTCTCTTTGCTTAGTTTTTAGTGTACCTCTTGCTAACTTATTCCCAGACTCTCTTGCATATGTATAACTCTCATCTCAGGATGTGTGAGCACATCAGATACTAATTTCCTCTTCTGGAGATAGCCATCCTCCTGCTGCAGGCTAAATAGCTCGTTTGCCACACTGGCTCTGCCACTGTTGCCTGGGACTTCCCTGCACTGTTGTGTACAATGCCCTCTTGCTCTCTTCCACTGTGGGGTGTCCTGATTTCTAGGTCCCTCTCTCAGAGGTTACAGACTACTCATTTCTAAAACATTAGGATGAAGTAATATCAGTGACAAGAGCCATAGAACCTCAAAGGAATAAAGGCACTGCCTTCTTTTTATACTAGATATTTAATCACATTTTGTGTTTTTAAAGATGTGGTTGGTTTTTTATGCCATTTCATGTAAAATAAATTCTCCCTTTTAACAGCTATGAGTGACTATTTTTAGTTTTAATATATTACCTTTCAGGAAGGTAGCAAGGGCAATTGAAGATATGTTAAATATATATCACCGTTAAATCATGCGGATAAAAGTGCTTTTTCGCTTCTGAAATTACAGCTTCATATATAAAGGATTGAGTAAAATGGGTGACAGGTTTGTAATGTGCTCAAGTGGGACCATTTATATTTTATGATACCTAAGATCAAAGAGATGAAATGTACAGTATTCAAATATGGGCTTAAATACTTGTAACTGGCAATCCCAAATGGAATCTTAGTTAAGATTTTTAAAACAATATGCACTAAACAACTTTTCAAAACAATATGCCCTAAGTGTTAGTTACTTAGTCGTGTCCGACTCTTTGCGACCCGTTGGACTGTAGCCCACCAGGCTCTTCTGTCCATGGGATTCTCCAGGCAAGAATACTGGAGTGGGTTGCCATTTCCTCCTCCAATATACATTAAACTACAGTAAAATTAAGAAATTCTGTTCATCAAAAGAAACTATTAAGAGAGTTCAAAGCCAAGTTACACATAGAAAAAGATATCTACAATACATATGTTTGAAAAGAAACAAGTCATTAAGAAAGAGACATACTAGTAAAAAACACAAAACTTTGAATAGCATTTTATAAAAGAATATTCTGATATCCAGTAGGCACGTGATAAAATGCTCAACACCATTACGTATTCTTCCATCAACCCACCAGAATGGCAAAAATTAAAAAGGCTCACTGGTTGATGAGGATGTGGAGGTACTGTAACTTCAGTGTATTGCTGGTGGGAACATAAAATGACACAACTGTCATGAAAAACACTGAGGGAGCTACTCAACAAATTAAACATGGAATTACCATATACTGTAGCAATTCCACTTCTGGCCATTTGCCCCAGAGAATCTGGAATCAGAAGCTTGAACAGATATTTGCACACTAATGTTCATAGTAGTATCATTCACAGAAGCCAAAAGATTAAAACAACCCAAATGTCTATTGATGGATAAGTAGATAAACAAATTATGGTATATACCTACAATGGAATGTTATTCAGCCTTGAAAGAAATGAAATTCTGATATATGTTACAACATTGATGAACTTTAAAGGCATTAAAGTACGTAAAATAAACCAAACATGAAAAGATAAATACTATATGGCTCCACTTATAAAGGTACCCAGATTAGTCAAATTTATAGAGAACAGAAAGTAGAATGCTGGTTGCCATAGCCTGGGGATTACCAGCACTGGGAGTTACTTTTAATATGTGCAGAATTGCAGTTTGGGATGATGAAAAATTTCTGGAGACAGATAACAGTGATGACTGTACACAATGTGAATAAATGTACTTAATGCTACTGAATTGTACACTTAAAAATGGCTCAAGCTCATTAATACCTGTGTTCTTGGAGCATAAGTGGATGAGGAAAGAGATGATGGATAAGAAAAAAAAGGTCAGATTCTTGTCCTTTGACAACATGGGCACAAGCAGGGTCCTACTTGGTACACAGGTCCAGTACAGAACTGTGTGTTGTGAATTACCATCCTCAGGGGAGCAAACCTCAACCAGTAGGGTATAAGAACTTCTCCCCAGCCCTCCTAAATAGATGATTCAAAGATATACTCTATGCATTCCTCAAAAAGTCCCCAGAGGGGTTAAGCCCCAGTTGCCCCTGGAAGTGATCTTGATAATACAGGGTGCTCTGGCTTTATGTAATCCTGTTTCACTTTTCTCAATCTCTCACTGATGATCCCTTTGATCTTCTCCCGCATAAACTACCCACTTTGTTTGGGGGAGAGGGTGGATCACTCTGGCCTAAAATGCAGGAACTTGGTTTCCTACTATCAAGGGCCTCAACTGTCCCTTAGAGCCTCAAAACCGTCCTCTGGATTTTCTGCATCTAACTGGCCAATGAACAGAGAAAGTATGCAGGAGAACCCAGGAGTTTAAATTGGATAGGAATGGAGATAGGATTCATCATTGCAGACCTACTTTCTATTGGCCAGAACTCAGTCACATAATTCCACTAATTACTGAGGAAGCTGGAGAAAGTATCCTTGTCCCCATGAGGAACAGGAAAGAGGTTTGGTGAATACAGAGCATTGTCTCTGCCATAATTTACTATGAATTTTCCATTCATAATCTCTTCAAAATTTTCTCTAACTTAGTATTTAATTTTATTTCTAAAGTGCAGAAAAGGATCTGCCTATTAGTCCTGTGTTAAATGAGGGAATGGAATTATAACTGATGCCTTATTATAAGTTATATTTACCAATTATAATTGATCATTGACAATCAGAGAACAAATTATAAGAAAAAGGGTCAGAACTTTCTCATTTTTATTAAATAAATAGAGGCCGGGATACCAGCAAATTTTTCTGGGTATGCTCTCTGAAAAAGAAGGTCCAAATCTGTCCAAGTATATGAAAAGAAGAAAACTCATTAGCACAGGGGTAAAGCCAAAGTTACATATATCCTTTTATGCCCTTAACTGGTCTCTCAGCTTCTTGCAACCATGAAATTTCTTCCTCTTTAAAGAAACAAAATTAGATCCAGCCTGAAGAAGAACCTTACTCCTGATTCTGGCAAGAACCAGTTACAGGTTTGCCCCAGAGAAGTGCACTGGGATGAAATCCTAAGTGGAAAGGTCTTAAGGTGGAGGTCTTCCAGGTTGTTTCAAAAGTTTTTTGCGAATAAAGACTGTGTCTTTTATTTAATGTTGTTATTAATTGTGCCAAGTAATTTCCTGCACATATGAATAATTAAGTAAATAATGATGATTCAGAGAATACAATAAATTCTTGTGTCATAAGTGAATGAGGGAGAGACCTTGATAGAAGGTTACACATATTGGAAATTAATTCCTGACCCATTGCAATATTTAGGATTCTGAACAATATGTAAAGTAAAAGTGTAAGTTAAACACGTAATTAAAATTACATACATCGAGAGAAGTGCATTTAAGAGGTGCAGTTTGAGTGGTCACATTTCTGTAGCTTTTTCACGACCTTTCTGATTCCTTAGCTTTAAATCCAGTAAGAATCTTGAGGAATGGGAGGTCAGGAAAGGTAATGAAGATTAGATCTTAATTTTAGCTGTTTACTCAACAGAGCTTGTTTTGGTCCCTGCCACGTGAGACAAGTCCCAAGCCGATATATTCTGGTGCCAAATATAGAACTCCACAAGGTAAATAGTTGGTAGGTTTCAGTGGAAGGAACGAGTGAATGAATGAACGAATGAAATGAGTTCAGAAGGGTGGTCTCTCTGAAGTACCCAGATTTGACTCCTAGAGTATCAGAGCCAATTTTCCAGTTTTGCTTAATAATTCCTGTACTATGATAAGGGTGAGAGCAAAGAGTAAATTATTAAATGAAACAATGAACATTAATAAGTAGGCGGTTCCGACATTGAGACCAATTCTGTCCAAACTAGGCTTCCGTAGTCTTTCCGTCCCTAACTACGCGAACAAGCCGGTAGTGATGTCGCGAGATTTGGAGATCGCGGGAAAACTTGTTTGCGGGTGTGTATTGGGGACACACATCCCGCGCGCGCGGGACATTCGAGTGTCTGACCCTCGGAACTCGGGTTGGAATGAGCCTCTGGGTGGACAAATACCGGCCCTGCTCCTTGGGACAGCTGGACTATCACAAGGAGCAGGCGGCCCAGCTGCGCAACCTGGTGAGTCGGCGGGACGGGCCGGAGAGAGCCGGGGGAGGGGAGGTGCGCCACTCAGGGGTTTCGCGCCCCTCACGAGCGGAGCTTGGCTCTCCGGCTTTAGAAAGTGTCAGGTGCTGTGGAGAAAAGTAAAACAGGGACCGGGACAGACTGTGGGGCCGGGGACTGTGCTTGCAAAGTCTCCCTGAGGACTGTCCTCTTTGATTTTCTTAACCATGGGATGTATTTTATTTTCTTTGTCCCGTTTTTTATTGTATAGGATTTGGAATAAATATTTGGGCAGAGATTTAGTATGTTAGTCTTGAGTTAATAGATTTGCTTTTCTAAAGCATTCACCTGTTTACGTTTTAATTTTCAACTTAATAAAACTGTGAAACACTTGCAGCATAACATTTATTTTTGCTGAGTTCGAAATTTGAAAAATGAAGGCTGTATTTGTGGAGCACCCCCTTTTTCCATGCAGTGTATTAGGTGAATAGTTCCTTTCCTTGACACTTTTTTCTTTCAGTGCCAGCGATAGATAAGTTTGTAAAGTATTAAAGTTCACTTAACAGCACTTCTATTGATACTTATTTATTTTTAAATGGTTATTTATAAAGTTACACTCCACAAGATTTTATGCATCTGAAGTTAAGGTCTGTGTTCTTGTCATCTTTATAACCTTCACAGCATTGATCCCCAGGCCTGACTGAGCATCACAATCACCTGTGAACATATTTAAAACACATAGTCTTTTTCTGTGATACAGAACTGTCAGCGGCCTACTCCATTCTCTTGCTCTTAACTTGTGAGATTACGCAGACCCGACTTCCAGCTCCCAGCATCTGCACTTGCTGGAGGCTTTTTCTTGCTGACACCTCTAAGCAGACTTGAAATGCCAGGGAATTAACGCCTTCTCCCCGTTTTCTTTCCCAAGCTAGCAAAGGTTTGAGGAGAGGTAGTGTCCAAAATCACTGCAGATGGTGATTGCAACCATGAAATTAAAAGACGCTTACTCCTTGGAAGGAAAGTTATGATCAACCTAGATAGCATTAAAAAGCAGAGACATTACTTTGCCAACAAAGGTCCGTCTAGTCAAGGCTATGGTTTTTCCAGTAGTCATGTATGGATGTGGGAGTTGGACTGTGAAGAAAGCTGAGCACCGAAGAATTGATGCTTTTGAACTGTGGTGTTGGAGAAGACTCTTGAGAATCCCTTGGACTGCAAGGAGATCCAACCAGTCCATCCTAAAGGAGATCAGTCCTGGGTGTTCATTGGAAGGACTGATGCTGAAGTTCAGTCCAATACTTTGGCCACCTGATGTGAAGAGTTGACTCATTGTTAAAGACCCTGATGCTGGGAAGGATTGGGGGCAGGAGGAGAAGGGGACGACAGAGGAGAGATGGCTGGATGGCATCACTGACTCAATGGACATGAGTTTGGGTAAATTCCAGGAGTTGGTGATGGACAGGGATGCCTGGCGTGCTGCGATTCATGGGGTTGCAAAGAGTCGGACATAACTGAGTGACTGAACTGAACTGAATGTATCATACTCCAGCTTCCCCATTCCTTGGGTGGTTTAATACTGTAATGTATTTTCACACTGGCTTCAGGTGTATCCCCAGCAGGATCAAGCTCCAGATGTCCAGAGTGGTATTTAAGTTGATAACACTTGTTGGCTGCCTTTCCCCCCTTTGCTTTCCTTCTCCCCTACAAAATTTTCCTTTACCTTCCAAATAAAACCAAATGCACTCATTTCCTATCAAAGGGACTCTTTGTAGAAGTGCAAACTACGGCAGGCATCATAGTCTCCGTTACTGAATCTTAATCTTGTGGATGGAGTCCTGGAATTAATCAGTCTTTTATTAAAAGTTTTTTTAGCACTTCTGATAGCCAGCCAGGTTTGGGATTTCTTGCTTTCTAGCATATAGTGTTGTATCTTACATGTACTGTGCTAGATATATAAGTTATATAGCATTAATCCCAGGGGAATATCGATTTCATAGTTAAAGATATGTCTGTCTCTATGTTCACTCACACACACATGTTTTTGAACTTTCATAGAGACACAAAATATTTCATACATAAAAAGTATTTTCTACACGTAGGAGCAATGGCTTCTCTAGGGAAAATGCCTTCTCCCTTTTATTCCAGGTACAGTGTGGTGACTTTCCTCATCTGTTAGTGTATGGACCATCAGGTGCTGGAAAAAAGACAAGAATTATGTGTATTCTACGTGAACTTTATGGTGTTGGAGTGGAAAAATTGAGAATTGAACATCAGACCATCACAGTAAGCATTTCACTTTGAAACAGAGAAATACATATATGATTACCTCTTTTAAAAACAATTTTTATAGGAAACACACTATACAATAATGTGTTATTAATAGTATGTGTTTATTTTTGTGTATTATTGTGGAGCAGGCTGTGAAAGGACATATGCAGATTGTTTATAATGATGATCTGCTAATAACTGGGGATGGTTGGAGGTTTCTGGAGGTAAAGGAAAAAAGTGATCCACTAGAAACATGATGTGCGATATGACCTAGTGTATATAAAAATGTGTGTTTACCTGCACATTAAGAATAGGGCTAACATTAGTGGTGATTATCTGAAGTTTTATTTTTATAGTAAACATAAAGTGTTTATATAATTAAAAAAACAATGAAATACAGATAATAGGAGAAATAGCCAATAAACATTAAAACTATTTTCTTTGTCCACAGACTCCATCTAAAAAGAAAATTGAAATTAGCACTATTGCAAGCAATTACCACCTTGAAGTTAATCCTAGGTAAGTGGCTACTACATAGAAATAAGCATTTTTAGAGTAGTGGTGTTCAGACTTTTTTAAAGAGTAGAATGCTTTTTTGATATGAAAATCATGTATGGAGAGACAAAATATAAAACAGATAAAAATGAAGCTGCCCTGTGTGAAACAGGGAGCCTAGAACCTTTCCACTTTCCCTTCTCTCTGAGACCCCTCCTCCAAGTCAAATATTTTTGATAATTAAGTTTTCTTGCTCTATAGAGCTCTGTGTGTTACACAAAGTACTTTGAATAGTCAGTAAATTTTTCTTATATTGACTTATTCAGAACTGGTGAGCACAGTATGTCTAAAACGTTTGTAAATGCCTGAGAAAATATTTTACAAAGTGGATTAGGATTACTAGTTCATTCTTTCCATTTTTCTTCAGTTTTTTGATTAGAGGGTATATTGATCTAATAATATATTGAGAAAGACTTGATGGCTGTTTGGGAAAATAAACTAAAGCTGATTTCTTTGCCCTCTTTTCCTCATTAAGAGTTCTTTGTAGCACGAATAGTCAATTGGAGATTAAGCTTTTTGTTTTTCAGGTGTTTGGAATTGACATTCAGCCTAAATTAACCAGGTGACTTATTTTGGTTTGTGAGGTGCAGGGCTTAAGTGTTAAAGCAATGATATTGGTATAAATGACTGGTAATGCCTATAAGTCAACAGCTTACAGAGTTCTGTTTTGTATCCTGAACTCCATTTGCTTATCCCATCCCCTTTCTAAGACCTTGAATCAACTCTGCTGGTACTGGAACGACTTGTCTAGGCTTGTTCTCACACCTTTGCTGTTTTGGGGATGGAGAAGAAGAATACAGATCAAGTTTGTTTTAACAGGTTATTTTTATATTTGGAATAGTTGTAGATAGCTAAGAAATTAGCTGTGACTAGGTATTAACTATAGTGGATATAGTGGATACAGAAGTGTCAAAGTATTTGATACTATTAATAGCTGTGGCTCTTTTTAAGTGGCAATAAACTTAATATTAAGAACATGCTTGGTGTTTTCAGTTAATCAAATTGTAGTTGAGTATAGGAGTATGTTTAGTGATCCTAAAACACTTCACTTTTAGTTTTGTGAATGTAGTGTCACTCAGTTTGCTTAAAATTTTAATCACTGAAGATCTTCAATATTTTTCTTAGCTTATGAATAATGGCTAGTACTTATTAAATATTTACATGTATATATTTACCACTATTTTTATTTTGTGTAGTGATGCTGGAAATAGTGATCGGGTTGTAATTCAGGAGATGTTGAAAACAGTGGCACAGTCACAGCAACTTGAAACAAGCTCTCAAAAAGATTTTAAAGGTATGTGATAATTTTTTTTTTTTTGGATGAGGCAGACACTTAAATTATAAGCAGTGGGTATAAGAGGAAAATGTAATGAGGAATGTAAATTCCAACCATTTAGCAAATATTTATTAATCTGTTCTGTGCCAACCACTGTGCCACCTTTTTTTTTTTTAAATATGTAAAAGTGAAGAAGAGAAACATAATCTCTGTGCTCCTAGGAGTTTATAGTCTAATGGAGTTGAATTGTGGCAGAAAGAGAACTATTTGTGCCACCTATTTGTTATTTTAGAATTATTAAAATATTTAGATGAGTAATGGAAAAACACTTACTTTAAAATAGGGAATTGCATGATTTAAAAATAATGATTCTTTGAACCAAAGTTATATGTTCATTATAAAATATTTAGCTAAACAAAAGAAAATTCAAATCAGCTATAATCCCACCATCCAGAGACCATTACTGTTAACATTTCCAGTTTTATGTGCATAACACCATATATTGTTACAACAGGTTTTTTGATAGATATGCCAATATTTAATGCTTTTGATATATTTTGCCAAATTCTTCATTTGAAAAAAGATAGAGATTTGTGCTACTGCCAGCAGTGTTTAGGAATGCCCATTTCTAACATTTATCAACACTGGATAATTATTTTTAATCCTTGTCAGTTTTAGTAGAGAAAGTAAGCTGTACTTTTTCTTTAGTGAATGTGATAATTTTATCTCTTTTTTCATTGCTCATTTTACTGTTTTGTGAATCATCTTACGTATTCCAGCTTATTTCTTTTCTGCTTAATCTCTACATTTCAAAATAGAAATTTTTTTTTTTTTTCCAAATACTCTTCTGTACCCATGAATGTGGTCTTATAATTTTTCTCCTTAGTTCTCATTATCTTCTTACTGGATCGTCTAATGAAACTGCTTTGTATTTCTGGAATAAACCTCACTACAGTTTTTAAAATATTTTGCTGTTTTCTGCTTAGCAATGATTTAGTTTTGCATTACTTTTTTACTGCTATCCTTGTCAGATATTGTGATCGATTTCCTTGTCTTTATATTCCTATTCTAGTCAGTTTGGGTTCGATTTCCAGAACTTGTCATTGGGAAGCATTGTCTTGGAAGAGAGCTTCATTTTGTTATTTTCAGTCTGCTGCTCTGTCAGATCTTATTGCATCAAGGTCCCTTAGCTCTTGTCCATGAATTGAACCCTATGGATGCTGTTCTCAGATTGACCCATATATCCAGTGTGCTTTTGTGGGTGATTTAAGGTTCTACTGTTCGGAAGATGTCAAAAAGCTGGTGGATCCTAGCCACTTCCTCCCACACGTAGTTTCTTGTTCTCACTTACTTATATTTAGGGTTCTTGGGGACAGCTTGTCACTAGTTTCGGTGTAAATGTTGTCTTAGATCTTGGAATCTGTTCTTTTAGAGGAGAGATTCAAATGCTGCACTGCTACCACTGTCGTCTTCTTGAAGTGATTTAATACAGGGCAACAGTTGGATTCAGTCCCTGTAGACTGCATTTCTTAAACACTTTAAGGCCAATCCTTGGTTATGACCAGGTAGAATCTTATTATACAAGTAACCAGATATCTTTATCCCTTATTTGCCACATCTCTTGTGACAGTGTTTTCCAAAGTATATTCCTTAGAATGCTAAGATTTTCTACAGAAATACACTCCTGAGTGAAATATTTTGGGTGAATGCAGCACAATATATCCTTGTTTTGGTGATTTTTATTGCATATAAGTATAATAAAGACTGCAGTAGATTCTGCAACAAAATAACTTCTTTAACTTCATTAGCCTAGTGTTTCTTAGACTTGTTTGATCTTAGAATTTTTTAAAATAAAAATAAATTATTCCCACCATACCTATAACTTTTGTATGTCTTCTCCAAAGGGAAAAGTAGTATATTAGGCTTACTATTTAGGATTTCACTCTGAATAATGAGAAAGATAAATACTCAAAGTTTGTTTCTCCTTGACTCAGTTGTGTTATTGACGGAAGTTGACAAACTTACTAAAGATGCTCAACATGCCTTGCGCAGAACCATGGAAAAGTATATGTCCACCTGCAGATTGATCTTGTGTTGTAATTCTACATCTAAAGTGATACCACCTATTCGTAGTAGATGCCTTGCAGTTCGTGTGCCTGCTCCCAGCATTGAAGATGTAAGTCAAGTTAAATTTTTCAGAAGAATTCAGTTCAGATTCCATGCATACTATGTGTACATCCCTACTGTGTTTGTCTTTGCAAAAACATAGTGAACTATGTCAGCAGTTCAGAAATGGCTATAGCCTAGGTGCTGACTCAAACCATTATCTGTATAGTAGTAAACACCAGATACCAGTATATAGAAAACATTCTTTTCTTTAAATCATCTTTTACTTTAAATAGGTAGTACTTGTGGATTTTATGAAACTAAGGAAAAGCAAGTTATGTAGTAGCTTCTACCTCAGCCTGACTTAATTGGCTTATAGAGGAGACTTGAATATTCAGGAAATAGATTTTGCGAGAAGATGATTTGGGAATTCCTAGTCCCTAGTTCAGAGACCAAAGTTAGTCTGAATCAACATAATGTGTATTTTTTTTCCTTTGTCATTCTTAATAGCTATCAGTAAAAATGCCAGTTTCTCACAATAAGTGAGTTTCTGCTGTTGATAGGTTTGGGGTGATTTGATGCAAAGTAGGGATAATACGTGACACTGTATGTGAATTTCACTTGTAAAGATTTTGAGAGTGATAGAGTTAAAAATGTCTATAAAGCAGCAGGACCACCAGGTTACGTCTCTCCTGTGAGTACAATTCACATCTTAGTGCCTGAGTTGTGTCCAGTTAGGCTTGTGCAGCTCAACTTGGCAGCCTTGTGAGCAGTGTTTTTGCCACCAACCTGAGGCCCTTTGTCTCCAACTTCCTGCTGCCTCGAGGAGGCGGGCAGGCATGGAACTGGGACCAGATCTTTCTCCAGGTGCCCATCTAGTTGCTGACTCTACCTGATAGCTAAGTTAGACCCCTGGCTTCCTGCTGAAGGAACAGTGGATTAAGGTAAGGTAGTGACCAAAAAAAAGAAAGGTTGGGGTTCTGTAACAATATTCTTGACAGAAATTATCTCAGCATGTAGTTTGACAGATTGTTCATTTATGTTAATTATTTTATTTATAGATTTGCCATGTGTTATCTACTGTGTGTAAGAAGGAGGGTCTGAATCTTCCTCCACAACTGGCTCACAGACTTGCAGAGAAGTCCTGCAGAAATCTCAGAAAAGCTCTGCTTATGTGTGAAGCCTGTAGAGTGCAACAGTGAGTAAAAGGGGTCAGTTACCACAGGAATCATGTTGTGATATCAGCCCACTTTCATTTAATTTATTGTGTTCTGTTTTTGTCATGTAGATATCCTTTTACTGCAGATCAAGAAATCCCTGAAACAGATTGGGAGGTGTATCTGAGGGAGACTGCCAATGCTATTGTCAGTCAACAAACTCCACAGAGGTAACCACTATAAAAGATCACCATAAAAGTTTGATCACTGAGATGGTACAGATATTCTAAGTTCCAGATTAGCTGTTTTATACTGATACCATGCCATTTAGCATTATAATTAAATTATAAAATACTATACTTCTAAAGAAAAAGTAGGATTTTAGACATTTAATGTTTCAGAATAGTTGGTGTATGATATCATGGCTTTTAAAAAGCTACTGGCATGTAAGTATGGAACTTACACATAAATTGAAACAAATTTTGGAAGTTTAAGGCTTTTTTTTTCCCCTCAGAATCTTGGATGATTTAATATTAATGCATAGCATGATGTATCTAGCTTTCTAATATTGAAGATAACAGTGTATAACTTTGTAATTGATGTGTTATAGAAAGACACCAGACTGTGGGTAGACTTCTAGTTCTACTAATTTTTAGCTAAGTGTCCTTAAGCAGGTAACTTTATAAATTTAGAGCTTCAGCTTTTTTATTTGTATAATGAAGAGAGATTGTGTGCTAGTGGTTTGAGAACTAGAAGACCCCGTGCTTATATGTGATGACAGGCTCTGTTAAGAATAACACTGTGTATGTACCGTCAGTATGTAGGAAGTGTCTTGTGCATATTTGCTGCACAGATGTTTCTGTTTACTTTTTGGGTCTCTTATTCAGTAGTAGACTATACTGAACGTACTTCAACCACAGCCTGTTGGATTTGTTATGACTTTGATTGAGGAGGGCAGTTGGCTCTTCTCCAAATCAAGAATGACAGTCTTAAGGCTTGGTACTTTTGGAAAGTCTGGTGATGGTCCCATATGCTCACTGAGACACAGTCTCCTACTTTTTTTGCCTGTCTGAAATGAGAAACCATCTTTGAACTTTAGAGAGGGTTATTCATTATTTTAGGAAGCAGACTAGAATGAGTGCAACCACTGAAATGTAAGCTTCCCTGGTTTACGTGAACATAATTGGGAGAAGGAATATACTGTGTTTCTCCTCTTGGCTGGTATATCTGAGAATTGTTATTTTTATAAGAAATTCTTCAAAGGAAATTACAGCATGTACTGTAGGATGACCACAGTAGATTAGAGGAGGTGAATGGTCATAGGAAATTGGTACTTAATATTTTATCAAAGTTTGCATTGAATTCCTCTTCATTTATTTTAGTTGAAATAGTTTTTGAAAAGTGCCAGGTGTTTTAAGTAGATTCTTAAGAAAAGAAACCTTAATTTTAGGAAAAAGTGTGCATTCCATTTTGTAAATGTTGTCAGGTAGTGAAGAAATCTCAAGTTTTAAGGAAATAAAATTCAAATGAAGCATGTCTTAGGAGCTTTTTACTTTCATAAAATATTTCCACACCAAAGGTGACCTTTCTTGTTTTTGTTCTGATTTTGAAGAAGAAAAATTTCTGATAATAGTTGAACTTTTCCACTCTTAAAGAGATTTAGGTACAGATGTTGCAATATTTGACATTATTAAATGTATCTTTAAGACTTGATTATTACTTTTCTTAATTCTGCTGCTGCTGCCTGTTCCTCCAGTTTCCAAACAGATTTTGACAGCTCATAAATGAGTTTGTCCAAGAAGAAGTGCTGCTGTTCCCTATTTAGATTAACAGATTTGGATTTGATGCCATTGTGTGTCTAAAACAAAATATTCTTCTCTATTTCCGAAAGCCTTGAAGCTGTCCAGAAATACTAGGATGGCCAGTGTCATTTTGAACATTGGTCCGCACAGTACCAATGACTCCTTCTGATTTTTTACCTTGTAGTCTCATTATAATATTTATAGTCTTGATTCTTTTTTGATACATCTTAGAAAATTTCTTATTTTCTAATGTGATATGTGTCTGTGATATGTGCTCCGTAGTGTCCGACTCTTTTTGACCCGGTAGACTGTAGCCCCTCAAGCTTCTCTGTCCGTGGAATTTTCTAGGCAGGAATGCTGGAGTGTTGCCATTTCCTTCTCCAGGGGATCTTCCGACCCAGGGATCCGAACTTGCATCTCCTGCCTTTGCAGGCAGGTTCTCTGCTCCACCTTTCTCATGTGAATAGCAGCTTCTATCTGATGAGCAGTTATTATGCTGACATTTACACTGTTTCATTTAATTCATATAACAGTCCTATGAAGAATGCATTTTTACCATCTTACAGATAGAAAACTGATTCTTTGGGCGATTGTTGCTTTTTTCAGGAACATTTGGTTAGTAAGAGGCAAAGGCAGTTCTAGAATACCATGTTTCTCTGACAGAAATTTGTACTCATTATCACTTGTAACCTCCAAGAGATAATGACACAGGCTTAATGTAGAATATATTAATTTTTTAGAAACGAAATCATATTAGAAATGAACTCAGACTGAGAAGCATGAGAACATGTGTGAGATGCACACAGTATTGTTATAGTACAGTTTTATAGGTAAATATAGTGTGAATCAGCTTTTCAGAAATAAGCTATATGCATCATTATTAAAATAATTTCATACCATCTGTCATTTATACGTTAAGAATCAGATTTTATTTGGGGTGTATACTGCCATGTCCAAGAGACATTAAGGCCTTTGGAATCATACTTGAGGTCATGCTGCTTCAACTACATAAGTTTTGCTGGAAGCTTGACCTCTGAACTTCATGTTCTCTTCAGTGAAAGAGACTTGTGTTTGTGAGAAATAGTGTACTGCAGTGAACCTCATACAGATAAGAGATTAGAGATTAAATAGATGCTTTGGCAGACACTGGAAGGGTATGGGCTAAGACAGATCTGTGCTTATATCATGGCTCTGCTGTGGTCAACTTTGTCAGGTTATTTAAACCATCCAGGCCTTAGTTTTTTCTTTAAAAAAAAAAATGGAGATAATGCTTTACCATAGCTGGTGTGGTGACTGAGTTAGATTATTGTCATAGTGTCTTGTGCATAGCAGTTGCTCAAAAAATGCTAGTCTTTTTTTTCACTTTCCTTATTTAGTTTCATTGTGGCACAACTTCATACTCCTGGAATCTCAGGAAGGGGGTCTTTAACTTCTGCTTTGAAGAGATCTTTTAAAAATCACTTCCCTGATTGATCTGAAATATAGAACATAGTGTGATCTTATTTTGGTAAAGATTCAGAATGATATTTTTTCTTTAGGGGTAGGTAATTATGTTTAGAAAGATTAAGTTACTTTTGTATATATACTTATAATTTGTCACTTCTTGCTGTTGTAATATTTTACATGTATAGTTTCCTCATTAACCCTTTTTCTTCCTGAAAATGTTATGAGAAGGGCCTAGAATTGCAAGCTTACAGAGCCCTCCAGCAAATGGCCATATTCACTTAGCCAGCCTGGTTTGTGCCCACCTCTACCGTTACTGCCCCTTTGTGACAAAACAGCTTTGTTTCTCTGCCATAAATTTTTTTTTTTTACTTAGCAGTTGAGATGTTATATGTTATGTGTTATATGTTATATGCATTATGTTATATTCATGTTATATTTTCTTTTCTTCTGTAATAGACATTATTTAATATTTTCATAACCATTTTCTCATTTCCTACATATCATCTATCTGGAGAAGGAAAGAAAAATATTACTTGATGTATCATTAAAGTATATTAAAATTCGTGGTGTGAATAAGCTCAACCCTTACTAGGCGTGAAGCCTTTTCTGTACTTTCAGTGTATATATATAAATACTGTGTGGATGTGTGTGTGTGTGTGTGTGTGTATGTAAATAAATATAAATGTTGTCTGACTTCAAGACAGTTCTATAGTTTTATTTTAGAAAAATGAGCTAAAGTTAGGAAAAGCTCCCATATATGTATCTTAAATATGATAAACCATTGAAGAAAATGTTTGTATTGGGATGTTTAATTCTTAAAGATGGCACAGTAGGTACTTGGAAAAATGATCTCCTGTTTTCCTCACAAAGTATTGTTTTGTTTTGTCCAGGCTCCTTGAAGTTCGTGGAAGACTGTATGAGCTTCTAACTCATTGTATTCCTCCTGAAATAATAATGAAGGTATTCTGATTTCAAATCTGGAACTGAATATAACCATACAGTTTGGACTTTGATTATGTGTATCATGGCTTTTGCTGCACAAAGATACATTGTCAGTTCTTTCTGCCCATCTTGTTAGTTCAGCAGATACGCAAAGTCCAAATTGTATGGCGCTTGTAAGGTGCGCCAGTCACCATCAGGGGTGTGTTGAAGGAAACAGGGTGGGCCTTCTTCAGAGAAGTTACATTTTGGTGAAATGGAATGGGAAACACGAAGCAAGAGGTTTTCAGAATGGTTTAAGTACTACAAAGGCAGTGACCAGCTGAAATGATAAAATGGAGGGCTGAGTTATGGAAGGTCAGTGATGGCTTCTGTGGAAGGTATGTTTAATCTGAAACTTAAAGGATTGAAAGATGGATCCATGCAAAAAGTCAGGGAGTAGTATTAATATTTTAGACAGCAAGCCTCAGTGCACTTGAAAATTGAGGTTAAAGAAGGTGGTAGTGATATGTGAAGGACAGCTTTAGGTCTGATCTAAACCGAATCAGCTCTAGCTAGAAAGATACTATAGATTGACGGTTACATATTAGGCAATACAGGACTTTTTGTTTATTTGTGTTTATTAAAATTACATGAAAAGATTCAAATGATACTAAATATATGAAGTGAAAAGTAAAGGTTTCCCCTTCTGTTTTCATAAGACCTCTTTTCAAGTCACATTGAATTGAGTCCGTATATGTATGTTTCACAAAGCTTTAGTGTCTTTTACACTATTTTGCTTTTTAAATTAAGCAGTGTAGTATGAATGCTGTTTCATGACAGTAGAGATTTACCTCATTCTTTTTGGTACATGACTGGGATTTCATTGTATGACTATACAAGTTTTTTGGATATAACCCCTGTGTTACAACCTGAAGTGTTAGACTTCAGGTTGTCTACAGATTATTATAATTAATAATGCTACAGTAAGCATCTTTGTACTTAAATCTTTGCACCTTTGTACATTTAAGTATTTGAGGTTGAAATATGATAGATAACTACCACATTTTTACTCTTCAGAATAGTATGTTCTTTTGGATGAAGTCTCCTGGTCCATCAAAAATAAAAAAGAGAACATATCAATATTTAAGTTTCACTTCCTTTTTGAATGAGAAAAGTAAAGCACGTTTAGCTAATATTTTTTAAATTGTTACTTTGTAAAGTTGCTATTTATCTTTCTTTAGGGCCTTCTCTCAGAACTTCTACATAATTGCGATGGACAACTGAAAGGAGAAGTGGCCCAGATGGCAGCTTACTATGAACATCGTCTGCAACTGGGTAGCAAAGCCATTTATCACTTGGAAGCATTTGTGGCCAAATTTATGGCACTTTATAAGAAGTTCATGGAGGATGGATTGGAAGGCATGATATTCTGACATCTCTCAGTAATTCTTCCTAATGTATCTCAGTATCATCATTTACGTTCAATTTATATTGGAAGAGCTGCAGGTAAAATAAACTAACATTATTTAACTATGTGTTATTTGTGTTGGTTTTTTTTTTTTTTTTTTTGGAGGGGGAAGGTAGTAATTCCTCTGAATTATTAATCATTATTCTCTGAGTTAAATAACTGCTCCTGTACTATTGAAATGTATTGAAAGGATACAACTGGAAACTGTAGAGTCTAGGAACATGATTTTAATTTACTTTAAAAGTATGTTTTCAAAGTATGCAGTATTAATCCTCCCATTTCCATCCACTCTCTCCCGTGCTGAAGGAAATTTACCTAAAAAAATCAGTTTTTGTTTTCTGACCTCCAGATGACCATTTTTGGCCGCAGGTACATAAATTTTTGCTTGGCAAGTCATTATCTTTAATCATATTTTCCCTCAACCAAGAATTATATTTTTGCAGCATATATAGGAATTAATTTTGAATTATAATAGCATGGGTATGGAGAAAATTGCATGGACCATATCTGTTAAAACTGTAGAAATCCAGCTTTTACTTCAGTGATTCAGATTTGGTATAAGGTTGACTATTAAAAAATAAAGATCTTTTCATTAACACTTGAGCATCCTGAAGAATATCCACCATATAGTTCTGAAGCAAAGGTATATTAGTATTGAAAGTATTCTTTGAACAAGTATGCTGTTGTATTGTTGGTCCTGTCCTTTGGAACACTTTTATTCAGAAATTTGGTTCATGGAACAAAGGGTTTGCCTGACAAAAGTCTATGACAAGCTCTGTATAAGAATATTGGGAAGACCTGCTTTTGTAGCAGTTGGTGCCGAGCAATCAGGAAGTGTTTAGTTGGCAAAGACACAGCTACACACTCACTGAAAACCTAAATCTGGAAAACTGTTCAGGTTAAGAGGAACGATGGTGGCCTTTTTATGGGAGCAAGTGATATTAATCTGGCCCCAACTGGAAGTCTCAGTCTTCATGTTAGGAGGGATATTGATATTGTAACAGAAGAACTGGGAAAGTGAGGTTTGGGAGAGCTAAGACTGTTATTATTTGCTGGGGGGCGGGTGGGGGGGGTGGGGGGGGTGGGAAGGGAAGTAAAAAGTATGTCCCTGAAATTGAATGCTCCAGAGATCAATGAAGCCTGTATCCTGAGTCCTAGAACTCATTCATTGTCTTCCAGCCCTATGTGAGCTCTGATAATTATTCAGTTTAGTTTCCAGCAGGTCTTTCCCCAGTTGTATTTTGTTGTTTGCTTGTTTTTTTTCTCTTTGGAGAAAAGCTCAAAGTGAAGTTATACTCAATGTATTTGCACTTTAATAATTAGCCAAAGATGCAAGGCATCCATTATGCAGATTTCTGTTGAACTTTTCTATGTAACTCGCCTCTTTCCACATTTCTGCCATGCATATTCAGCCACCCCAGCCTCTGAATTCTCTTTTTCCCTCAACTCTTTGATGTCACAGTTGTGTGAAGGCATTGATTCCTGGGTGTAAATCACTGATCTTCTATAGTTCTTTAAAATGAACAGAACTAGAAGTTTAGCAAATGTTGATAGCAACACTGTTTACATTAGCCAAGACGTGGAAATGCAGTGAATGACTGAGCATGATTTCTCTCGGGTCCCTTGGTTTATGGTGCTGGATTCCACAGCTTGCTCAAAGGCATTTCTGCCCATGGGTGGATGCCAAATCTTGTTGGCAAGCAGACAAAAATGAGGTACATCTTAAGCTGCCGTGATGTTGATGTCACTCCCCTTTACTTTTATGTTTTTATAATTCAAATTTTTGTACATAAAATATTAGAAGTTGTGCAATATGCATCACACACACAAAAAAACCTCTTGCTATGTTTTTTCCTTAAGTACTATTTTTTTACTGTGAATTATAGCAGGTCTGAGTAATAGGAATTTAAATGTTATTTCCAAATTATAGCACTCCAAATCATGAAATACATTTCTTAAAAATTAGAAAATCAACCCTTGGCAGCAGTTTTCCTTGTACCTAGTTCTCAGGAAAGTCATATCATGTTTTTTAGATTGATGAACTAGATTTTACTAGCAGTTTGCTCTTTGGTTTCTTTCCTGTTTACAGTTCCTATGGAAATTTGTAGAAGTTTGAAATGTTATCATGAGGTGTTCTTTTATCAGGTGATTGTAGTGTGCAGACTTAAAAATAAATTGCTTTCCTCTCAGTAAAGGAAAAGGGATCCTTAAAAACTTTAACTCATGTTTAAATTAGAGCCTAATGCTGGTTACAAACACTGTAGGGTACGTTTGTGGCTCGGTACTTTCCGAGCCTGTTTCAGCTCTTTTGATGCCGATTGCCTACTGAGGTTACTTCCTCTGTTAGACAGCAGCTTAAGAAGCTTTAGCAGCTTCCTGAGGTGCAGCTGTGCACGATAATTTACAGCAGTAGGCATGGAAAGAGCTTCACAGTCTTTCCAGAATAAGTACCTTCATGTGAGGCGCTGTGTTAGATTCTTTACGGGCATTCTGTTATTTAGTTCTCTTAATCTTGAAGTTGTCCTTTATTATCCTGTTTTGTAGATGAAGAAACTGGATCTAGGCACGTGAGCACAGACTCCCCTCTAATACATTCACGGCCACCAACCAAGAAATAGGCCCTTAATACTGCCCAGCAAACTCAACGTTTCTCTGATCAAGTCTCTAATGCCCTTCCCAAAACTTCATTTAGAGCAGATAACCTTATCTCCTTATCAGCCAACTACCTAAACTGAATATGTATGCATCCTGTATTACCATATGTTTATTTGTATGTATCCTATTTACTCTGTGCATTCGTATTTTCTCTTGATACAGTAGAGAAGCAGCTCATCTGTTTGTAATCCTGTGCCTTGAATTTTACTGATTTTCACCTGTCTGTAGAAACCTACAATGTCTTCTATCCTTGTCTGTCTTGTCCTACGACCCTCTCTCAAAATTGGATTCTTGCTTTGGTTTTTATTTTCCTTAATATCATCTTATTTAAAGTTTCCAACATAACAAAAAACTGAAAAAAAAAAATTGACAAAATTCATACCAGTATTTTACAGTGGACATGTAACTGCATTTCTTTAGTCATCTTATATTTTTGCTGCATTTCAAAGTAATTACATTTTTCTCCCAAGCCTTTTAGCCTGTATATAATTAACTAGTCAGTTTAATAAGGCAAGAAAAATAAATAACAGGCATAAGGAAACAAAAGGATGGAGGAAAATTATTATTTTTAGCAGGTGAAATTATTGTTTACCTAAAAAACTTGAACAATTCCCTTAACAAATAAGTGAATTTAGCAAGCTTACAAGATATAAAGTCAATATACAGAAACTAATTGTATTTTTGTGTAATTGAAGTAAATTACTGGAATATAAGGTTTAAATAATTGCATTTACAATACATCAAAAAAATCATAAAATACTTAGTAATAATAAACTGCTCAAGACCTATACATTGAAAATAAATGATTGTTAACACGTGTATAAATGTAATGCTATATCTTGAATAAGTTGAGTGCATAACACAGGTATCTGCTGTCCTTACACAAAGGTTAGGTGAAAATGACATTTGAATTGTTGAAAGAAGTCAACTTCCTCATGTTATAAAGGAAAATTTGTTCTTAATTTTTCCCCACTGCCTATCTCCTGCTTTGCAAATATTGAATTCTTTAGTATATAATAAAATGCATCTAACCATTAAATATTTTTGTGTAAGGTCATTCTTAAGCCATTTACACACATGCTTCAAGCACTTATTCTTACTGAAGTTGAGTCTTTGGGAAATTAGTTGGTAGGTAATAATCTGGCCTATAACCTTGTGGGAAATCAATTTTTAGACATTTAAATAACAGACCTTATATATAAGGTCTTATATATATAAAATTAAATAATTTTAATAACATTAAATAAATAACAGAATATATCCCCCAAATTGTGGAATTGAAGACTGAATTCCAAAATTGACTTTCTGATATCAAATTTCATGAAAATGAATTAACGTTGATATTGTGAAACACTGATATTTGGAGTGGGATTTATTAAACTGTAATGCAATATGGTATTAAAAACTAAATATGAGAATATTATCCTATCAGAATTCACAAATATCTTGAGAAAAATTGCTGTCAGTATGAAAGCCAGTGAGCAGAGAATTTAACCTTGTTTCCAGGCATTGTTACCTGGGAATAATTATCCCCCATTTCTGATATTTCCTTCCTGTGAAATAAGATCTATTAATGTTGTTTGAGATCTCTTTCTATCCTTTATTCATCCAGCTCTTAGAGAGACAGGTGTCTTATTTGATTGTTAACTTTGGGAAGAATAAATAAACCTGCTCCAACTTTTTTCATTTTTGGGATGAACCTGTGTGTTCTTGGTTATAAACTTTAATTAATCAGGCTTCCTGCGTACATACAGGAGGATCTATCTATGTCTAGCACTGGACATCGTCAGCCCCTAACATACTGTATCCTGCAGCCTGACCCCTATCAGTAACAGGTAATATTTGACCTCCTACCTTTCAGTTTTATTGTACTTTCAACTTGTTTTAAGCTGAAAATAAGGGTGTTATTTATTGGGGAGGGGCCCTCAGAGATCTCCAAATTTGGTTTATTCACCAGCAACATTGAGAAACAAAGGTAAGAAAATTTTGAGGGAGAAAATAGAGGGAGAAGATTGTGCCTCCAGGGCCCACGTTGCCAACGGGTCTTGGACTTTAAAAAAATTTCCTGGTTTATAGAAGCTTATTTTAGGCCAAATGTATTTTTAATACTTTTGTACTTGGCTTTGAACTTCTATATTCTGAGAATCTTTAGCTGTCGTGAGGTATTTTGAGCTTAACAGGTGACTGTAACTTGTGAGTTACTGAACTTATGTGGGAAAATAAGACACAACCCTCTTAACTGTGTTAGGGGCTTCAAGTAGACTACTTTCCTTCCTGCACAGGCCTCACTTTTCCTTGATTGAGGTGAAGATTCCACTGTAGACAAGAGTTTTGCAACTCTTAGACACATTTGTGGCTAGAAGAATATCTGCCACTTATAAACCTCAAGGCAGCTGAGTTCTGCCTGTGAACAGAACACTAGAGATGCTCTAGCTTTATACAGTTAATACCAAGGCTATTTAGATGATCTTGATTGGAATTTCTAGGTTCTCTTTCCACTTCAGGATCAAGGAGGGCCCTCTGGAGGGACTGACAAAGCTTGATTTCATGTGACACTTCCTCCAACTTTTAAGACTTGCTGTCCTACCACAGAATCTCAAGTTGGCTCTATGTTAATGTCATAACTTGTAATCCTGGCTTGATAGCTGGGACCCAAATTGTCACTTCACTCTTGTCCCTGTATTTGATGGAATGAACAAATATGGGACGTGAGCCCTTATTAGAAAATACCATCCCCTCAAAATAGGAAATCAACTAAAGGACTTGATTACAAACCCAAAGGTAGAAGGAAACAAAGATTCTCTGTGCCTGTAAATGTTTGCCTCTTAATTCATTTGCTTAGGAAAACAGGAGAAGCGGCAGTGGCTTCAAAAGTGTACTTTAATTTATTATCAAACTCAGAAGCAGTGAAAGATTAAAAAAACAAAGGAACACAGACCAATTAAGCTGGAGGAAGAAATTTTAAAATTTATTTTAAAGAAGAGTAAAGAAGAAAATGGCATCTTAAAAATGAGGTTAGGCCAATATAAAAGGAGATTGAAACTACTCAAATTTCCACTGCTCGAAAAGAAGAAAAGATGTTGACGTTATTAAATCAGAAATGATCACTACAGTTCAAACAAATCTAACAGCAGACCTGAGTTATTCCCCCAAGAAAGGCCAACTCACTGAGGGATGACTTCTGAAAGCAACAGGTCCTCACTTGGAGCAGGTGGCGAATTATTCCTTAAAAGAGTGGGACAGCTATACCAAGTGGTTATAAAAAAAAATTTGGGGCAGAATTGAGGGAGGAAATCCTTGTGAAATATTCAAAACATTTTTCAGGTAGGTTTCCATAGAAAAATGGATGATGATGTATTGAAACAGGGTGGCAGAAATTCCCATTACTCTGAGGGAACTTACTTACCTTGGTCAATATATTTTTGAAATGAGGATTTGAAAAGAAAGTAGAGAAAAAATGTGATGAAGTCTAGATGTGACAATCAGAGGGCAAGTCCAGGATTTGATTAAATGTCATCTGATGGAAGAATATTTTTAGGTAGAAATTACCCATCTCATTGAGAGTAAGGTAGACAAAATTTGCACAGTGAACCCCGAACTTGGTGATTTCTTCTCCAATGATGATGATGATGAAGAATTCAGAGTAGTTTTAAAAATAGCTGTCTGGACCACAAAGATGAAATAAATAGAAGAGAGGTTGCCAAGTTTCTGCAAGCAGCATTAGCTCCCACATGGATTAGAGAAGGAAAGTGGCCACTTTAAGAAGTAGATTAAATTGTTAAGAAACTCGAAAAGCATTTCTCAAACAAGTAGGGAAATAGCAGCAGGAAATTCAATACCAATGGTATGTCCCAGTATTTGAGAAAAAGATGTAGTTGGACAAAAAAGCTACTCAGACACTGAGACATTCAAAACTGGTTTCCCCAGGGGCACAGCTTCAGAAGCATCAGAATCACTTAGTGCAGGAATCTGTTCAGGGTGGATCTTCAGCCAAAACAAATCAGGAATGTAGGGGACCTTTTCTCTAGGGGTGACTTTCATTGCCCATGCAGTCCCAGAGCCAGAGGCAGTGAGACAGCCACTGTGGCACAGGACCAAAAAAACCTTTTTCTGAGACATGGTACTCTTGTGTCACTACACAGAACCTGTCCTTGGGGCAGTGTTAGGGGCCCAAGGCTTAATGGGAAAATGGAATTAAGAGGTCCTGGATATGCTGGATGTGAAGGAAAAGTACTTGAAGTCCTATTATTAGAGCAGCTCCCATTACAGTTAATCTAAATGTGCAAGGAGGCAGAAATGCCTCAGATGACACTCTGAGGATGCAGGAAGCATAGATAGGTTCCCCGCCTCACAAAAATGTAAATGAAGAGAAATGTAAATACAAATGAAAGTGCTAAATGAAAGTGTAGTCTCAAAATAGCTTCTTGTTGGGAGAATTTTCCTCCTTTGGCTTAAATAAACAGGTCATAGAATCCAGACAGTGAGTCTAGAATGACAGACTTCCTAGTAGGTTGAATCCAAGAATATTTTCTTTTTTTCTCAGATATCATCAGATTTTTCTTAGAGTCTTGGTAGCCCTTGTTCTGGGAATGTAATTTTGTTATTGAACTAAGGGTAGGAGATTGCTTCCCAAATTAGATGGATCTGAAAAAAGCCTGTCATCATTTTCTGTGTCCTTGTAACTCTTAGGGATTCCCTGGTGGCTCAGATGGTAAAGAGTCAGCCTGCAATGCCAGAGACCCAGGTTCGATCCCTGGGTCAGGAAGATCCCCTGGAGAAGGGAAAGGCTACCCACTCCAGTATTCTGGCCTGGAGAATTCCACGGACTGTATAGTCCGTGGGGGTCACAAAGAGTCTGACATGACTTGGCGACTTAGGGATCTTTAGAAGTGAGGCTCCTGAGGGTCTAGGAGCTATTCATAGTAACTGAATTACTATGACTTCTGGGACTTTGGAAACTCCAAATCCATTCCAGAGAGAAACTATTGTAGTTGCTGGATGGACCCCACTCTACCTAGGCAGAAAAATACCCTTTGCTGAGCCTCAGTACAATAACAAGTTGGAATGGTTTTTGTTTTGTAGTTGAACTTTAACACACAAGATTTAATTTTAGACTTTAGTTCCCTTGGATTTGCCTTTGAATTTCAAGTTGTAAAAGAATTTAGTCTTTGGACTTTAATTTCTTTCTTGGAATGTAATAATAGAAAGGAAATTGCACTCAAAATTGAAGCATTACTTGGTAGGCATTTTATTATCAGAGTATCTCCAAAATAGGATTTAATCTCTGCAGAACCTTTGTCATGCTACATTGGACAGCATATATGGATGTAATTTGGGGCTGAAAATAGAATAGAGGATACATTTGCAACTTATGGTATGGAGTGGCTTCTAAGTTGAATGTGTAAATCTGACCCATTGCAGATTCTTGAGGGGACAACTTTTAAGCTGCCTGACACTAGATCCAGGATGAAACCCAAAAGAACAGAGACTGGTGTAGAGTTTGGTCTCATGAGGGTGGCCACATGAAAGGTCTCTTGAGGGAGATAGCTACAGTTGCTGACCAAGATTTCTTTGATGGAAGAAATTTCCACATATTGAGGTATGAGGAAATCATTTTGGGCTTATAACATGATTTGGCTTGAACTTTATGCTGACTTAAAACAGCTTGTCTTACAGCCCATCAAACATACCTGTACATTTACTTTAACCATTAAAGAAAAGAGTGTTGGTCATCATTCAGTCACACAAAAGGTTAAATCACAACCCACTGCAGTCACCCCACTGACAGTTTGCCCTGAGGGGAATTCAGGAATGGAAAAGAACAAGAAAAAAACAAACAGGTTGAAGCACTCTGTCCTTTGGATATATTGGAGCTCCTAAAAAGTTAAGATCCATCTTTAAGGAAAAATTTAAATGACCCCAGATGCTTGCATCTTTCTATACCTAGAAAAATACTAAATCACTAAGTTGAGATATCTGTTCTTTGTGATTAGCAGTAATTTTTCACTAAGATAGATATTTGACTATGTGTATTTCCCAGCCAAAAACTCTATATGTGTACTGACTCTTCTGCCCCTTCAGAGCAGTCCCCTCAGTTTCTGAGAAGCTTGTAGTCCTCAGTTTGGCTTGCGTAAAGCTCTCTCCCATTCCTATTATAGATTTTTAAGTGATTATTTGTATCCACAGCTTCATGCTCAAGCCCCGCGAGTTAAGGGAATCCAAATCTGGGGATTGTGCCTCACCCCTACTCCCAGTGCTTTGTTCTTGTGAGAGGAGCTCAAGTGTTTAAAGTTCTGGGCTCCCCTCTAACCCATCAGTCACCCTGCCTCTGAGAAGATTCTTAGTCTAGGAGTCCATTTTGGAGGAATAAGGGCATGCTGAGCTCAGCTCCTGTCTGTCTCCTCTTGGAGATGAGCATGCCTACTCCTCTGTTATTCCATGTGGGGAGTCCTACCTTGGTCCAGTGCTTCTGTGCCTCACTGGGTAAGCCTGCCCGATTCTGGACTTCATTGTTAGTGAGTCCCAAGATATGAGCCGGATCTTCCAACTTGACCTCTATCAGATATAAAACTGATACTTTGGTTTCATTTTTTGACTTACAGTGTAAACTTTGGTTTTCTTTGCTCTGTTAATACCTAGTTTGATTACTTTTTCAAAGTCCTTAATTTCCTAATCAGAAATGCAAGTCAACTCAATAGTTAGTTATTCAGCACCTACTATATATTACTGTGCTGGACACCAGGAATACAGAAATAAACAATATTACATTAAATGGTTACTACTTATTTACATATATTAATATTAGAAATGCATATATATATATATATAATAAAGTTAGTACAAAAGGGCTTCCCTGATAGCTCAGTTGGTAAAGAATTCGCCTGCAATGCAGGAGACCCAGTTTCAATTCCTGGGTTGGAAAGATCCATTAAAGAAGGGATAGGCTACCCACTCCAGTATTATTGGGCTTCCCTTGTGGCTCAGCTGGTAAAGAATCTGCCTGCAATGCAGAAAACCTGGGTTCAATCCCTGGGTTGGAAAGATCCCCTGGAGAAGGGAAGGGCTAGCCACTCGAGTATCCTGGCCTAGAGAATGGGGCACTGTATAGTCCATGGGGTCTCAAAGAGTCAGACACAACTGAAGGACTTTCACTTTACTTTTCAGTACAAAGGAAGAAGCAGTCAGTCTGCCTGGTAGTTGGGAAGTAGGCAGCTTTCATGGAGAAGGAGATTTCTGACCAAAATGGCTAAGCAGGGGAAGCATATTTTTAACAGAAAGAATGGTACAAAATAACCACATGGGTTTAATGATGTACATGTTATAAAAGATACTGAAATTATTTGGTAATTCCTGAACATAGTTTCTCTGGAAATCAGGATGGAGAGGTAGAAAAGACTGACTGGATTTTAACCATTTGAGAAGCTTAAACTTGGACAAAATCTTGTCAGGTGGAGCCTTTGAACAGCCTTACCCCAGAGAATGATTGGTTTACAAAACAGACCAAATGGCTTCTTTTTACCTTTACAGTTATCTGATTTGTGTTTTGGACCTTGCTGTAAATTTAGAAGCTTCTCAGCTATCCTAAATCAACTCCTTACCATATTGTATTAGGATTAGATAGGATTAGGTTTGGTTGCATGCACAGCCAAAAATAAAATAATAACAATGGGTTAAATATGACAATTTATTTCTCTGAAGTAAAAGCAATTTAGTAGGCTAGTCTTGTGGCTTTAAACAATTATTGATAGTCAGGATACTTCCCACTCTTCATTCTATTAATACAAGCCCTAGAGTATGAACTTTGTCCTTGCATTTCAAGATGGCAGCTGGAAATCTGGACATCATGGTCATATTCTAGGATGGCAGCAGAAAGAAGGAAACTTTAAAGAAGATTTCCTAGAGGTATCTCCTGTACTTTTACTTCTCAGCATTTGGAATTTATTTCTGTTGGTCACATCTTGGGTTGGAGAAAAACCAGGCATATGACTGCAACTGAGTAATTCTTTTTTTTTTTAATCAGAAAAAGTGAAAAATGAATATCGAGACAGGCAGTTAGCTGTCTCTTTTCCAATCATGGAAAAAAGAGGTATCTCTTTACCTATTTAAGTGGAAATAAAAAATTAAAAACAGTAAGCTATTAAATACAGAAGAGAAAGTGTTATTCACAGAATTTATTTTTCCAATATTAGTTCTTAGTCCTACCTTTTTCTTTAAACTGTGGCATCACAGCCTCTGAATTTGAAACTCCCTTTATAACACACATAATATATGCCCTCAAATGCTGAATGCATGCTTGGCAATGGGTGGCCATGTCATCCTCTCTCTAACTCCTGGCACTTTGGATAAGCTGTTTTCTTTCCCTGGGGTACTTTTCCTTTCCTTAGGTCTACTAATTCTGATCACTGCTGTTTTTCCTAGAAGAGTGGGTTAGGACTCCTCCCTCGTCACAGTGACCACAGTAACTTGTCATAGCTTCTTCATTGTCAGTCTTCCTAGTTGGAAATCAGTAAAGACTGGGAACAGCTCTGTCTGTTTTGTTTTCTGCTTTAGCTGTCTAGTACAGTGCCTCGAAAATAATAGGTGCTCAATCAATTTGTTGAAGAAATAAATGATCAAAAATTAAATGATGGAACCCAACTTGAAAGGGTATTGTCATTGAAAGTTACCATTGCTATGAAGTTGTTTACTATGGTATTAATTATGTAGTAGTGACAAATTTGAGTGTCCTAAATGTAATAATTTTCCTCCAACTTAAATTAACATTGACTTTGAACCTCTCATTCTACTTGGAGATTTATTCTCAGCCAGCTCATGGTAGACTCATCCAAATTATGGCTTTCTCAGTCAATTCAGAATTCCCCCACCCTGAATTAATTCAGGATTCCCACTCTGAGATCGCACTTCAGTTGTGGGGAAGTTCCATTGCCTCGAACCATGGAGAAGAGACTGCACTTGGTATGTCCCAGTCTGGCACTTAGCAAGATGCATCATTCTACCTGTTATTACCTGGGCTCCATGACTGTCCCAGTGTGATCTCTGCTGAGGCACTGGGGTTCCCATTGTTCTCCAGTTACTGTTCTCCATTTCTCACCCTTCAGCCACTGGGATATGATGAGTGTGTATGTTCTCTTTTAGTGACCCCCCCCCCCCGCCCCCCCTCTCAAGGAGGCACATGCAAAATTTTGCTCTGTGGAATTTTCTCAGATGCCTCTTGTGCTATCATCTCTACCCACTGTCACCTCGCCATGGTGATAAAGGGACCCCGTTACGGCTTACGTCTTGCATAGTCTCTATTGGAACTGGGCACTGGTCTCTATGCTCAGATCCCCACACCTATCTGGGATGCTTTCCCCTCACCCCCTACCAAAAGTTTTGGCCCTGGTGATAATGTTTAGAATCTGTTTTCAGAGACCTGTGCCATATAACTCTCTAGCTTTCTTCTTATACTTCACACTTCTTTCCTCCTTGTAAATTGTTATCCCTTCTAAATTACTTTGCCTAATTTCACATACTTTCAAGTTTATTGTTCATGACATAAATGCAGTGTCACAAATACATTATGGTTTTATTTGCTACTCAAAAGTCAGGCTTTTGGGACTAAAAAAATAGCTTTTTTTTTTTTTTTTTTGCTGCAAGTTTCAAAAGTCTGCTTTAAAACTTGAAAGCTAAGGGTGAACTATTTTCACCTACCCTCTCATCCTTTCCCTGAAACAGTCCTTTCCCTACAGGCCTAAAAGAGAGGGTCATGAGGCAAAAAAGAATTTTGAGCGGAAAAAAATAGATGGATTAATAACAAATTAATCCAACATATTTACATGTGTGTTAGTTGTTCAGTCATTTTCGACTCTTTGTGATACCATGGATTGTAGCCCTACAGGCTCCTCTGTCCATGAAATTCTCCAAGCAAAAATACTGGAGTGGGTTGCCATTTCCTTCTCCAGGGGATCTTCCTGACCGAGGGATTGAACCCATGTTTCCTGCATTGGCAGGCAGATGCTTTAGCATCTGAGCTACTAGAAAAGCCCTAATGTATTTATAATAGGGATAATTATAATATATTTATAACAGGGATAATTATAAATGCTCCAAAAAGATAGACTAGGAAAATAATATAATGTAAAACTATAAAATTATTGAATATTTAGAAGTATTTTTATAACACAAAAATCTTCATGTTTTAATGAGAAGAGCAACTGTGAAAAAAAATAATAAAAGCAACTGTGTGCAAAGATCACAGCTTTATTAAAATACTGGGGGAGAAAAGTCATGAGGAAAATAAGCACAATTTTAGCAGTGATTAGGTAGTAAGACTATACATAATTCCTGTATTTTACATTTTCTAATTTTTCCCTATAAGGAACATGAAATGTGTTTATAATCAAAACATTATATATATGATATATATATATATATATATATATATATAGTGCATGTATATATTTATGGTTTGACATAAGTAATAAAATCTCCTATAGACAGGCCAAGGAAACACCATCCCTTGTATAATGATGGCTGAATAAGACTATGTCTCTATTTCTATATATTTTTGTACATCTATTTGTACATATATTTTTTGGATGAGGGAAAAGAGCCAAGGGAGAAACCTGAAGTAACTAAGTCCCCCACAAGAAAATCAGGGAATGTGGAGGAGGAGGACAGAAGTTTGTGACTGCTTGCATTTGGGCTGGGGGCTGCCCTCAGACACTTGCTTAGATGCAGATATATGTTGTTTTTTGCCACCACACAAACTTTTTAAGATGTATTCTATATTACAGAGCTCTAAATATTGAAATTAGTTTTTGTAATTCTTGATTGTCCTTCTCTCCAAACTAGACATTCCCAGGTACTGCAGGTTTTCATCCTGTGACTTGATCTCTAGACTCCTTGTCCTGCTGGTTGCCTATCTCTGGATGGGCACCTTGTTATCCCTCAGCATCGTAAAGTGACGGTTGACTCCATATGTGGTCCAGGCAGCTCTGAGAATAGAGAAACTGCTTGTTCTTTCCCTCTAGGCTCCAGCAAGGAGAGAAGAAAGAGAAATGAGCTGTGATATGTTTCTGTCTGTGGCATGATTTGCCTGTCACAATTTGCCTCAAATCAGGGGGAGGTTACTTTGGCAACAACCATTTTACAGCTCTTTAAATAACCTCTTCCTCGTTAGTGATACTTCATTTTCATAAAATAAATAAGCCCTGCAGTGGCTTATTAAAGTAGCCGATCCCTTTTCTTCTCTCTCTCATTATTTGAGAAACATATTCAAACAAATCATATGCTATTTAAAAACATATTGCTGTGTAAGTGAAATATAGCAGTTAAAGACTACATGTTAATTTCAAGATTTGTTAGAGCAGTAATAATAAGCTTGATTTTAACATAGCATTGAATTAATAATATCAGTAAAGGGGTCTCTTTTTTAACAAGCATGTTAATTATTGCTGATTGCAGGATGGCTTTGCAAAGAGAAGAATGAACATTTCTATATGTTTGAAATAAACGTAGAAACATTGTAGTTCATTGCTATGGAAGCAATTCATCTTGTAAGGACAAACACAACTGCTTTTAGAAGCTCCAAAAGTGATTTTTCACTTAACAGTCTCTTGCCAACTCCAACTGTGCCATACAAAATACTGCAACCAATTACAGTTGGTGACCTTTACAGTAAAAGTAACCCTGAAAATGTAAGAAATTGTTTTTTACGAGAAGTAGAAATGTTTATTCTAAAGGCTATAAAAAACATTAAGTTTTACTTTAGATGTAGAAAAATGTCTGCAAAAATATACTTCTAGCTATTTCACATGTTATAATATGAAAAGATACTCCACAGGATTACTGGAGAAGTGCTGTCAAACAGTGTTATAGATTTATTTAGTTCTATGTATCTCACCCTTGGACATTCTAAGATGAAGTGCTTGTCCTTTTAATTAATCAAAAATGTTTTCCCTTCCAGTTAGCCAGGTCACTCAGATCTCTATACAGTCAGCATTTTCCCCCAGTTCTTTGGCTTACTTCTACTACTGAAGAATTAGGTCTGGTAATTAAATCCAATATCAGCAGAGTTTTTTCAGGAAGTTTATTTAGGTTCCATGCAAAATGGAATCCCTTAGGGAGAGAGAATTAATATATTGTGAAATATAATTGCAGAGAAATATATTTGTTATTTTTGAAAAAAGAGCATAGAGACTTCCCTTGACTTAATTCAGCTTCAGTATCTTTATGCAAATCTTTTCATTTATAGCTCCCATCCTTTATAATTAGATGTGTTCTTATATTTTCTGCTGACTTTCTGCATCAGTAAGCTGCTTTTGTCAAAGATTTTATATAAATCAGTATGTCTCCCACTGATTCATGTACACACGTAGATATATGTCAATATGCCTTGATATTTTAAATATTTTAAAAATGAGACAATTATAAATATAAAAAAGTTAGAATGTATATATAAATATATAATGCATAATACTTGCAGTTATGTCATATATGTTTATGCACTTTTAACATTTTGTATTTTGATATGTATATATTTTGATTCATACTTTTGATAGTTGTGTCTTAAATTTCTGAATACTTTTATCTGTTTTTGCAACTGGCAATTTACTGTCCTGAAATTAGATAGGGAGTAGGAAAATCAGGGTCCAAAGATATAATGAGGGTTGCTGTTTTGAAGTCACTTCTAAGGTCATCTTACTTAGTTCATTTCTCAAGTTTCCAGCTGCACAATTTCATCATAGAATGGAATTTACAAATTACTTCCAATGCTGTCAGATTCTCTTATTTATAATAAATTCTTAAATGAATTTTCCAAGAAGGGTTGTGAAAATGACTTCCTGGAGGTCCTTAGGAGTAATGTTTCCCACAGAGAACTTTGGTTTGTTTTTTCTGTTAGTTGGTTTTGATTTTGTATCTAGGAGTATTTAGAATGATGTTCCTTCCAACCACAAACTCCTTTTTTCAGTTCAGTTCAGTTCAGTCACTCAGTCATGTCTGACTCTTTGCAGCCCCATGGACTGCAGCACGCCAGGCCTCCCTGTCCATCTCCAACTCCTGGAGCTTACTCAAACTCATGTCCACCGAGTCAGTGATGCCATCCAGCCATCTCATCCTCTGTCGTCCCCTTCTGCTCCTGCCTTCAGTCTTTCACAGCATCAGGGTCTTTTCCAAGGAGTCAGTTCTTCTCATCACGTGGCCAAAGTGTTGGAGTTTCAGCTTGAGCATCAGTCCTTCCAGTGAATATTCAGGACTGATTTCCTTTAGGATGAACTAGTTTGATCTCCTTGTGGTCCAAGGGACTCTCAAGAGTCTTCTTAAACACCACAGTTCAAAAGCATCAATTCTTTGGTGCTCAGCTTTCTTTACGGGCTTCCCTGGTGGCTTAGAGGTTAAAGTATCTGCCTGCAATATGGGAGTCTTGGGTTCTATCCCTGGGTCGAGAAGATCCCCTGGAGAAGGAAATGACAACCCACTCCAGTATTCTTGCCTGGGAAATCCATGGACGGAGGGGCCTGGTTGCCTACAGTCCATGGGGTCGCAAAGAGTTGGACACGACTGAGCGATTATACTACACTACACTTTCTTTATAGTCCAACTCTAACATCCATACATGACTAACAAACTCCTTTTTACTGACGTGATATTGTCATGATATTTATAACCATGTTGTTATGGGCTGAATGTTTGTGTTCCCCCCTCCCCCAGATTCATATGTTGAAATCTAATCCCTATGTGACAATATTTTGGAGGTGGGTCTTTGGGGAGGTGATTTGGTCATAAAGGTAGAGCACTGAGGAATGGGATTTTTAAAACAGATCTCGGGGAGCTCCCTTGCCCCTTCTTTCATGTGAAGACACAGGGAGAAGACTGTCATCAATGAACCAGGAAGCGAGACCTCACCAGACATTGAATCTGTTGGTGTCTTGATCTGGGACTTCCCCACCTTCAGAAATGTCAGAAATACATTTCTGTTGTTGATAAGCCATCCAGTTTATGGTATTTTGTTATAACAGCCAGTGGACTAAGACATACTTTGGTGACCTGTGGCTGAAAAAATTTTATATATACACATACACATAATACATGTATGCAGATACGAATCTCAAACATAAAATCAGATGGTTAAAAATAACTATTTTTTGTAACTCAGTTTAGTTTCCATTCATGGTTCATACTCTGCTAGGTAGTAGATGTTACATATTCATCAATTTAGTACCCATCTCCTTCCCAACCCAGGCTGTGTTCATGGGAGGAGAGAGGGATTTGGAAGAAGGCAGAGAGGCTTTGTGATGTTCAGGCATTGAGAAGGGCTATATGCTGTGTGAGTCTTTGTCATCAAGCCATTTTGGCTTCTGTTGAGACACCCGTATTCCCATTGGTTTCGGGTCATTTCACACAGGCAGTTACTGTGTCTTCCTTGTTCCAACTTTCTCAGTCACAGAGGAGATGTCAATGCTGAGTCCCCTCAGTCATGCTATTTGCTTCTTTAGTGCAGTGGAATAATTCTTTTGTTTGACACGGAATGTGCATCCCAGCCCTCTATGAGACCACCTAAGACTCCTGTTTCAGATTTCTCACTTCATTGCTGTGTCGACTCTGTTCTCCCATGTATGCTGAGATTGGGAACCCTGGGATCTTGCAAATATTCATGGTTCTACTGGGTACATGGCAAAGATTTACTTTGTTCTGTGTCTTTCAGACGTATATCTCCAGGTTTTTATAGTTTTCTCCCCTCCTAACTCCTGTGACTTAGCCAGGAAAGTAGCTTGCTAAGCCTCAGTTCCTCTATCCATGACCTCATAAACATCTAATTGTTGAAATCTCTCCCTCTGTAGTTTTTTTCCCCTTGATGTATCCTTTAATTCTTGGATTATTTACTTAGGTCAGCTGAAAGGGGAGGAATGGTAGTTACAAGATGGAGGTAATAACATATCATAGATGATAAACTGAATTCAAGAAGAGTAAATGTAAGTAATAGAAGTTGCCTATGGGGAGGCGCCTTGCTTTGGGGAGTATGGGTGGTAGGTCAAAGGGTAAACTAGAGATCTGCTTACAGAGTGGTGGGGCTGGGGAAAGACTGAGTGGATCACTGATAGCCTGAAGTTTATAGAATTTTTTTTTTCCTCAGAGCAGTGGGAAGCCTTTGAAAAGCAGAAAATTATTTAATCAAAGAAATGGGATAGATTCTAGAGAATTTACAGAAATACTGGAAAGGAATTGGCATAGATGGGATAGTGAATGCAGGAGAATAACTCAAATATGACTCCAAGAACCCAGCCTAGATGATGTGAGCTTGTTTTGTTGGAAGACATGGAATACCAAAGATAGAGGTATTCTTTTTCAGTGGCAACTTTGAGATGTCTGGCATATAGTTGGAAATGTGGAGTTGGAGTTCAGAAGAGGTAAAACCTAGGCATGTGGCTATAGATGAAAACAAAAACATCAATAATTGCAGTTGAAACTGAAAAGAGATAAGAAGATAGAGAAGAGAAAAGATCATTTTCAATGGTGAAGAATGTTCAGACACTAAAGAAGAGAGGCAAAATTTGGAGAATGAAAGCACATATGGAAGGAGGGGGATTTCCAAAAGAAGAGAATGATTACTGGCATCAAATGTTACAGGAGAATTTTCCAGAAATATGGTGGCTTTGCTGTCCAGAGTAATCCTCTCAGTTCAGAATACCTGAAAATTCTGTGAAAAATGTGCAAAAATATTTCTATAAGCATTATTTCACAGTACCTTTCCTTGAGGAGGTTGCCTTGTGGGAAGCAGTTCTTCCCTCGGCACTCACCCACCCTTGTGAAGTCTCTCGGCCTGGAACCAGAGTGCAGGCTGTGAGTGTGGGTGGTGGAAGAGTGGGGGCTTGGGAAATTGCAAAGGCAAATCTAGGAGTGGAAGGTAATGTTAAGAAAAGAATTGCATGTCTTTGCTAGTTCATATCAGCAAAATCTGCAGGGAAATTAATTTGAGGAAGCCCTATCAAGGAGAGGAAAGCATAATTACAGATCAGACTGGATTTATCAATGCAAGCCCACACTTCAGAGATTCTGTATCTTGTTGCTGGACCAGATGACTAAAAATAGTTTTAAATGACTTGGCTGTTTGAATGAAAGTGGTTTCACAGAGATCTGGAGTAGTAAGCTTGATCTATCAGAAAATACTTGGTCTAATGTAGCCTACTAGGTCTACCAAAGATAGAAGTGCTTGAGTGAATTAAACAAGTATGACTCCAATCATGGTGCCCTCCTCGGGGTTTCAGATGAAACTGTCTTCACCATGGTCTTGAGTAATGTGTCAATGAGGTGAGTACTTTTGAGAAGTGGTTCAGGGGTTCTTTTCTGTAGGCTGAAGTGGCAATGGGCTTCCCTGATAGCTCAGTTGGTAAAGAATCTACCTGCAATGCAGGAGACCCTGGTTCAATTCCTGGGTCAGGAAGATCTGCTGGAGAAGGGATAGGCTACCCACTCCAAGCTTCTTGGGCTTCCCTTGTGGCTCAGCTGGTAAAGAATCTGCCTGCAATGTGAGAGACCTGGGTTCAATTCCTGGGCTGGGGAGATCCCCTGGAGAAGGGAAAGGCTACCCACTCCAGTACTCTGGCCTAGAGAATTCCATGGCCAGTATAATCCATGGGGTCGCAAAGAGGTTTTGCCAGAGTTGTGGTCTCATAAACTCAGTGGGATTGGGAAGCACCTAGATGCCCAAGCCAAGTAATGGCACTTAACTGGCAGAAGAAAAGTGACATCATTACCTTCATGGGCAATTAGAATAATAGTTGGAAGAGTATGACCCATACAGATTTTGGAGGTGGGTAATCGATCATGGTATTCCTAATTAGAAGCTCTCTTTGGTCCTTCTTGATGTATTAAAATAAAAAAGAAAACTATCTCTAGGTGTGGTGAAAGGGGCCTAACTTGAGCTCTTATGATAGGAAGCCATAGCTCCTCACCTAGTTCCAGCCCCGAGTCACATCTCAGACCTGATGGAGCCCCTTGAATGAAGGCAGGTCTGGGGCCCTTCAGAAAGAGGATGCTAGAGAGTTATAAGTGTGTACTCTTTACAACTGGTGTGTTACACACTAGTTGCGTAGGGTATATAGCTATTTGCCATGGTAAATGGCCCCAGACATTCCAGGGAAGGTTTCACAGTGGTCCTAACTCAAGTGACCCAAATTTCACTGAGGTCCACCAAGAAGAATGGGGATTTTAAAATGTCAGATAATAGCGCTTTGACCCAGGTCTACCTCACAGTAGATCCAATAGGTTTCTAAACATGGTTATTTACCTAGCTCCTGTAAGTTTAGATGCATATATATGAAAAGATAAATACATGTATTATATACAGTCAGAATAGCTATCCTGAGTAATTAGCAGGTATTTTCATCAGTTTCTTGACTGAAGAACTGACGTAAGGACTATTATGGTAGGAAAGGCCAACTGGAAGTTAACCTACAGTAAAATGAAACAATGGTTGATGCCCAAAGGGTTAAGTGGATTTACATCTTTTCCACTAGAAATAGTGAGCTTTATAGAATGGTGCAGTGGACTATGCAATACTCAATTTTACTGCCAATACCTTGTGAAGTTGGATGCTGTCTTATAAAATTCAGAATGCACTCTGAACCAGTAACTGAAACATGGTGCTCGCTCTTCTGCAGTTAGAATGTGCATGTCCAGGAGGAATAAACTGGAAGTGAGGTGCTGCCTTCTGTCCCAGTGTCTTGAGTGGATTCTGTTAGTAATGTCAGTGTCCTGGGGACAAATGCTTTTTCCAGAGGGCATACAATGGTTGAATTGGAAGCTAAGCTTAACCATTTATTATTTTTTTTAGTTTTTAAATTTATTTTTAGTTGACAAATAATTGCTTTATAATGTAATGCTTGTTTCTGGCATTCAACAATGCGAATCAACTGCAAGTATACATATATCCTCTCCTTCTTGACCCTCCCTCACACCCCACCCCCGCATTCCACACCTGTAGATTGTCACAGAGCCCTGGATTGAGCTCCCTCATCCGTGTTATACAGCAAGCTTCCCACTAGCTATCTGTTTTACACATGGTAATGTATATGTTTCAGTGCTACTCTCTCAATTCATCCCATACCCTCATCTTCCCCTGCCCTGTCTACAAGTCTGTTCTCTGTGTCTTAAGCTTAACCACGTAGATGACTCATACTTCTGTGAGAACGGGAAAAGGAGGATCATGGTGCTAACTGGGATGATGGATTCTGACTCTCCAGAAGAAATGAGGTTTCATTTACTCAAAAGAGAAAGAGATAAGTTTAGATAATTCCCTGGGCAGCATCCTGTTATCACTCTATTGAGCGGTACGTTAATATAAAAATGCAGCAGACCCTTCTGGGTTAACTCAGAAGGGCTGCGATCCCCCAAGTGGGAAAGAAGGTTTGTGTTGTCCATGTGACTAAAGACCCCATGACAGTTACAGTGCTCACTTAAGAATCTGCAACAGAGGAGAGAACCAGTAACTATCAGCTACAGCCTGTGACTAGTATTTCCTTTCTTGCCACGTGATGTGTAGATTTGTATGTATTAGTTGCTAAGTCATGTCAGACTCTTCTGTGACACCATAGACTGTAGCACACTGGACTCCTCTGTCCATGGGATTTTGCAGGCAAGAATACTAGAGTGGGTTGCCATTTCCTTCTCCAGGGGATCTTCCTGACCCAGGGATCAAATCCACGTCTCCTGTATTACAGGCAGATTCTTTACCTGCTGAGCTATTGTATAGTCTAACTAATTTTCTTTTTCTTTCCTACCTCTTTCTCAAACCACTTTAAAATAAGTTTTGTTAGTTAAGTTTACATTTAAGGTCATATGCCTGCAGAACATTAAACAGATACCTAGCAGAAACGGAGGGAAAAAAGACCATGACTCAGATCTTAGACTTGGAACTAAAGACAGTAACTGGCAAGGCTGAAGGTTGCCTGCCTTTGTTGGGAGGAGCTGAAGGTGTCTGAATTGTTTGAGGAGCATTGCATTAGTGTATGAGGTAGGAGCATTTTCCAGTAAAGAGTGTATGTGGATATCAGATAGGAAGAGGACTGGGCTGTGCTAGGCATCTGCTATTGTTTGGCTACCAGCATCCAAGCACTGTTGGTCTGTGGGAAATCCTTCAGAGAGTGAATCTTGGTGGAGGGAAGGCCTTACTTTCTGAATCTGATTTTCATAGAATCTGAAATGGCCAGCCATTGCTCCCTGGCTCTTGGTGCTGGGGTAGGACTCCATTACCTGGGCTTTAGTATTTCAGTGTTCCTGGAAGAATGGCACAAAATTCCATGCCAGTGAAAAATATTCCTTGATGCTAGTTCAGTAATGACAGTGAGCTGAGCAGGGGCAGTGGTTAATGTCAAAGTTCTAGAGGCAATGACATGAAGTGTCTGGTGGTGGCAACACTGAGTTGTTTTGGTGGTGGTAACCAGTGGTGGCCTCCTGACACCCTGCTGTTCATTCTACTCTGGTCCTGTCCATTTTCTCAGCCTAGTCTCTGTAGCCTTCCTGTTGATGGAGTTAGCAACACAATATCCCTTCAATAAATGCCTTTCTGCTTCATGAACTTCGTGATATTTGGTCTCTGCTACTTGTAACCCAAAGCCTTGACCTTTACAAGGCTGATTCAAATATAACATTTGATTTCTATCTAGGGACAACGAGCCACAAAAAATTAAGTGTTATGTGGAAAACACTGCAGATTCTTAAAAAGTTTTGCATGATTATTTTCTTTGCTCACCTACTTTCTCACATAACAAAGTAGAAAGTAGGAAAAATGTGTAGAATAACTTCCACTCATAGAAAATTAAACCCTTTGCAGGGAGATAAGTTTTTATCTACAGAGAAGAATACTGTTAAATTTCTCTCATGTTTAGTGGCAGCAGAGTTCTGCGTTTATGCCTCCCACGTGGTTTAGTCTTCATCTAGTTTTGGTTTTTCTTCATCTAGTTCATCTAGTTCCACTGCTGGATGGAGCTGACCTGCAGGCTCAGGAGAAGGCGAAGTGGGTACTTCAGGTCCTGCAGGTGAAGTAAGCAGAGAGAACAGGACTTCGTTATCGTCTGGCCTTCAGGAGGAGTATTGCAAAGATCAGCACTTTCCACACTGTGAAGTTTCACTGTCCCCCAGCATATCTCTTATATATTAATATGCTAAAATAGTTTCTATCACTCTTTAAAGCTGAATTTTAGAAGGCTTCCATTTTATTATTCAAACTTCCAAAGTCTCAAGATTTCTCAAAATGATCCTTATTAAAAAACAAACAAGCCACCCTCTGTAAGTCTGAGAGAAAGGAGTATACCTCTCTCTTATCTTTATGCTTTCTAGCTTCACAAGGAAAGGAGCCGTCTTTTAAGTCAACAAAATATAGTGAATGCTCTCATATCAGAGTGGCTAAATACGTGGAATTTGGTTCTTAAAAGTATACTCAGAATATTTTGATTTTGGTGAAAATGTCCTCAGCGAATCCAGCAAGTTAAAAGCAATTAACAGCCCAATTTCAGTCAAAAATTCCTCTGCACAGGGCTAGTGAAGGTTAATGCATTGCCTGGCTGTTCTCCTGAGCCCACTTCCAGCTCCAGGTGCCTGGGTGGACTTACGTATTCTGAAGAAGATAAACACAGATAAAATGGTGGGATTCCTTTAATCCATTTAGTCTTTTATGTATTGAGAATGGAGAGTGGTACGAAGACCTATTGTGTTCAAAAAGCCAAGTCATACAACATCTCAAAGATGGCAAAATAAGAAAGAGCTGACATCATGTTTCTAAATATAAAACATTGTGCAACTCCCTGGAGCAAAAGCAGAAAGGTTCCGAGGCCGAATAGTGACTTTTAGTCGCTGGAAGGCATCCATGTTCAACAGTCTGTCAGGAAGAGACAGGTGGGGCTGGCTCACCCCCTGGGGTGCAGGCTGGTACAGGGCTTTTATTAAAATTACTGCACAGGAGCGGAGAAGATAAACACTCAGTGGGTGTAGTGAAACTGCCAGGCCATATGTTTGGCCAGAACTGAAAGTCTCCTTCTCCAAAATAAACCTACCTAAGTCAGGCACCATCTTTAAAAAAGAAAATCTTAGGTACCAGGCAAATGCCTTCCAGGATTTAGAAATATAATTTGTATGCTGCTGTGTCTTCAGTGCCAATGTCTACGATTTATGATCTCACTATACAGTTGCCTAAGGTTATGTGACAGCAGGGAGAATGTAAACTGAATTTTAGATACTATCTGAGGACGAGAAAGATGTTAATTTCAGTGGCTCTGCGCGCATAGCATCATGTCCATCATAGACTTTCAAAGCTAGACAGGACGTAAGAATTAAGAGAGTAACACGTTATGGTGTAGGGTAGGTTAAAGTCCTGAGAGGCAGTATGATTTGTCTACAGTCCCACAGCTAGCACTAGCAGATGTAAAACCACAACCAGAATCTCCTGACCCTCAGTCCTTTGCTCTCTTTAGCAGAGACCATAACTTCTCATTGTATTAGTTTCACATGGCTGCTATAGCAAATTACCACAAACTTAGTGGCTTAAAACAACACATATTTATCATCTAGCTGTTATGAAGATCAAAATAAGTCTCACTGGGCTAAAGTCAAGGTGCCAGCAAAGGAGACCGGGTCCTTCTGCAGGCTCTGAGGGAAAATCCATTTCCGTGCCTTTATAGCTTCTAGAAATTTCCTGCCTTCCTTATCCTGTGGCCCCTTCCTTGCATCACTCCAAATTTTTGCTTTGGTTATTCCATCTTCTATTGTTCACTCTGATCTTCCTGTCCCTTCTTATAAGGACATGTAATGATGACATTGATCCCAGCCAGCTAATCCAGGATTATCTTCCATCTCCAGATACTAAATCACATCTGCACAACTTGTTTCTAAGGTTTTGCACCATGTAAGGTTTCAGAGGTTAGGATGTAGACATCTTTAGGGGGCATTATTCTGCCTGCCACTCCACTCTACCTTTCATTATCCACTCTCCAGCTCTCTGAAACCAAACAATATAGAAGGCAGAAGAGATTCCCGAGGCCAACCTCATGGAGCATTGGAGTGGTTCTCTTCACTTATAGCACTTTTGCCTCCATGTCAGTTTCCCTCACCCCTGGATGAGTGGGGAAGGGGCAATATCACTATTTTACACATTAGTGAAACAGGGAACAGTTAAGAGGTTTTTTTCAATTTAGAGGTCAGTCCCTAAGGCTTACTTACTTGTACCAAAAAATATTTAAGAGCACTCAGTATTTACATCAGTATTCAAAGTTCTTAGATTTCTAATTTTTTGTTAACTCACAACAGGTGACTTCATTCATTCTTTTAATTTTTTTTTTCCATCAAGAGATAAGAGAACATTAGCCTAGTATCTGTGTTTTATGCTTGGGCAGAATATGTGGTAACTAACACATATTCATAACCTTAACTATATATAAGTGGCTGGATCTGAACGTAGAGGTACCTGTTTTCAAAGCAGTGGAGTGAGGGAGACGTGGGAGGGGATGAGGCCTCATTGGGGAGGGAAAGTGATCACCTTGAAGAGTGATTTCTGTACTATTCACAAACGGGTTAAGTTTGTCACTCTGAATTTCTTTCTTGGGGATTTATTGGGAAGAAAATAAAAATATTTAAAATTTGTATGAACCATCCCAATTTCCAAATAGTCTGAATACTTGGTATTTTATTTTATTAAAACAAATATAGTAGGTGCTCAGTAAATATTTTTGGTGTGTTGAATGAGTGAATCTCATCATTGGGTGATGGAATTTGCCTGAAAAATAAATGAAGGATGTTTCATCTGGGCTTGTTTGCTTCCTCTACAGTCAGTGATGACTTAAAGGAGTCATTTGACTCTTAAATTTGAGTTAAACAAACATAGACCTGTGGTCAGAAAAGTGCCAGATTTGGCTTGCCTAGGAGACAAAGTTGAGGGAAAATATTTTGCTGGACTCATCAGCGCCTTCAACAGTGTTCAGATATAGTCACAAAGTAGTTCCTTCTATCCACCCACTGTCTCAGTGTAACTCCTTACACCCAAGTCTCTTACGTGGGGGTAGGGGAGCATCAACAATTACAGAGGGTACTGTGTACCCCAAGGGCAATTGTGGAATCAGAGCCAACAAATGTGTGAACACCGACAGGCCTTTTCAGTCCCAGGCCTTTTCAAATAAATTGTTTCATTATACTCTCTCCACAACTTTGTGAAGCGGGTGTTGCTCCCATTGCACAGATTAGAAAAACCTGGTAGAGGTTAAGTGCCCTGATAGGATGGAAGATCCAAGTTTCATTGCCCTTGTTTTTCAACTCCAATTCCAGTGCTATTTGTCTTCACTCTGGCTTATCCTACCAGAAATTTCTATTAGAGATAAGACTGAGGAAACATTGATAGAAGGTCTGCAAAGAAGTGAGGTCATAAATTTAACATATCTTCAAAAGGAGGATTAAGGGTGACAAATGACAGAAAGCAAGGATTGAACTTTTCATTTTGCAAAGGGCCACAAAAGCAGAAGCCCTAGCATCTTGAATCTTGGGTCCACCATTTGCTTACTGTGAGATTTTGAACAAGATCCTTACTCCACCTTTATTCCATTTCCTCATCTTTAAGGTGAAGTTAGGGATGACACCTATTCACAGAATGGTGGTGGTTGTGAGGGTAAATACAATAATTCATGCAAATCCAGTTTATGGTACATAGGAAATGCTTCAATAAGTGCCAATGATGGTTATTTGAGGGAAGTCAAAGATGTCTACAGTGTTTTATTCATTTTTATAAGAACCAGTCTTTCTTTAAGCTTCATTCCTTGTTCCATGGTGCAAGATTTTGAAGTTTTAGATTATTATTTTCCAGATGAATATCCTGGTCTGTCAAAATTTAATGCTTTTGCATGTAAAATTTTCCACTTTAATTTCTCTGTTCAGTTCAGTTCAGTCGCTCAGTCGTGTCCAACTCTTTGCGACCCCATGAATAGCAGCACGCCAGGCCTCCCTGTCCATCACCAACTCCCGGAGTTTACTCAAACTCATGCCCATCAAATCGGTGATGCCATCCAGCCATCTCATCCTCTGTCGTCCCCTTCTCCTCCTGCCCCCAATCCCTCCCAGCACCAGGGTCTTTTCCAACGAGTCAACTCTTCACATGAAGTGGCCAAAGTATTGGAGCTTCAGCTTCAGCATCAGTCCTTCCAGTGAACACCCAGGACTGATCTCCTTTAGGATGGACTGGTTGGATCTCCTTGCAGTCCAAGGGACTCTCAAGAGTCTTCTCCAACACCACAGTTCAAAAGCATCAACTCTTTGGCGTTCAGCTTTCTTCACAGTCCAACTCTCACATCCATACATGACCACTGGAAAAACCATAGCCTTGACTAGACAGACCTTTGTTGGAAAAGTAATGTCTCTGCTTTTTAATATGCTATCTAGGTTGGTCATAACTTTTCTTCCAAGGAGTAAGCGTCTTTTAATTTCATGGCTGCAATCACCATCTGCAGTGATTTTGGAGCCCCCAAAAATAAAGTCTGACACTGTTTCCACTGTCTCCCCATCTATTTCCCATGAGGTGATGGGACCAGATGCCATGATCTTAGTTTTTTGAATGTTAAGGTTTAAGCCACCTTTTTCACTCTCCTCTTTCATTTTCATCAAGAGGCTTTTTAGTTCCTTTTCACTTTCTGCCGTAAGGGTGGTGTAATCTGCATATCTGAGGTTATTGATATTTCTCCTGGCAATCTTAATTCCAGCTTGTGCTTCTTCCAGCTCAGCGTTTCTCTGTAGAGCTTTAATATTATTGCTCTTTTTCTGCAACATTTTCAAGATGTCCCATTAGGGGTATTGTTTTATTTTATGTGCCACCACCCTCTCCTGGACCGTTTATAGAGAAGTTATGTACTAAATATGATGAACTGATAAGTTAAAAAAAAAAAAAACCATCATCACTCACCCCACAGAACACTAGCTAATCATTATTTAAAAGTGAAAGTTTTACTCAGTGGTGTCCGACTCTTTGCAACCCCATGAACTGCAGCCCATCAGACTCCTCTGTCCATGGAATTCTCCAGGAAAGAATACTGGAATGGGTTGCCATTTCCTCCTCCAGGGGATCTTCCCGACCCAGGGATCAAACCTGAGTCTCTTGCATTGCAGGCAGATTCTTTACCATCTGAGCCACCAGGGACTCTTTCAAAGATTGTTTAATTATTAACAAACACAACCGGGGTTTAGTAGAGGTTAGACCCTGGACCAGCAGCCAGGTGGTTCGGGTTCTAGCCTGGCAATGCCACTTACTAGCTGGGTGCCTTTTCTCTGAAATATTGCTCTCTTCTTCCATCTGAGGTGTAGTGGTTCTAAGAAGACTGTGAATCTTTAACAGAATGAATCAGTCTGTGAGAAAATATGTGTCTGGTTAATGTCCTTCCAGACGGTAAACCTGAATAAAATCTTTTGCTTCAAAAATGGAAGAAGGCAAGACAACTGATTTGTTACATTTGAGTGTTCTTTCACTTTTATTTACAACCTTACTCTCAGGATTATTCCCTTCCCATTATTTCTCCTGCTTTGTGTCAGCTAAGGATAGAAAACCTTGACCTGGCAGGTGGGATCTCACTTTTACTTTCATCTCCTCCAGTGCTGGAACAGGAATTATGAGTGCCCACCTGTGCTTTTGGTATTGAAAACACAGCAGGGTATTATGACTTTACCGGAGTCTTCTAAAAGACCACAAGATGGGGATGTTACTCCACAAACCTAGATCTTTTCACAAATAATAATCTTGAGTACCTACTAAGTGCTTGGCATTGTGCCAGGCCCTGGGATTACAGTGATGAATAAAAGCAGACCTTGTTCAGTGGGGTTTGCAGTCCCTTGGAGTAAGCAAATATTTGAATGTGAATTTCGCAGTCCAACTTAGTGCTGTGGTAACAGAAATGCAGGGGGCTGTAGGCATGCCTGGTAAGGACCCTAAGTACAATTTGAGAAGATCTGAATGGAGCTCTTGGAGGCTCCTTGGAGGAAACAGTGTCCGAGCTGAAACCTGCAGGAGGACTAAGTGTTACCTCAGAACAAAGTTCTAATGTAGGCAGAAGAATGGTGTGCTCAGAGACTCAGCAGGAAAAGTGAACTTGGTTTTTTGACACAAGTGAAAAGCGTCAAATTACAGTTGAAACTTTGGAGTGGAGAGTGGGGAGAGTTGGAGTTGGGCTTATCATAAAGGAACTTGGCCACATACAATTTTTAGGACAATGGGAAAGCAGGTCCTCTTATACTGATTTATCCACTTGGAAGGTCTTTCTTATTCTTCTCTAACATAACCCCTGTGTAGGTGTACATGTTGTGTTCTCTAGGGAATGGTCCCTGACCCACCAAGACTGGGCTAGGATCCTCGCTCGTGGGCCATGCTGCAAGCTGTGTGCTTTCCATCCGTCATTTATACGACGGTTGTCACTGAACTCAGCTGACTGGGATTTGAGTCCTACCTCTCCTGCTTTCTGGTAAGCTTCTGGCTTCAGATTTCTTGTTTAGAAAATAACGCCAGTAATAGCAGTCATCACATAGGGTTTTGTGAAACAATCTGGAAGCTCTTGGCAGATTGCCCGGTACATAATATGTGCTGAATAAATATTAGCTGTTGATACTGATCATCCTAAACATTAGTTGTTGATGTCCATTATCCTGGACTGAAATTTCTTAATCTCTTGTCTGCTTATCATTTTATCTCCCAAGATTCTTAAGGACAAGAATCATATCTTATTTTACTATTACAGCTCCAGCTCCTACCACCATTCCTGGAAGAGGAAGTGCTCAATCAATAGTTATCCAATGAATGAGAATACTCATTGTCTTTTCAAGATAAACCTGTGTCACAGTTAAACCTGTCAGCTGCATGGTGATACTGTTGAAGACTGTGTGTAGTGAGTCCCTCTGTGATCTGTTCCCTTAGGAAATGGTATTTCCCTGAGGGCAGAAAACATGTCTGACTCACGGTTTGAGAATCCTTATATTCAAGTTCTACTGAAATCCTTCCTTTAATCAGTGTCCATTGCTTTCTGAATTTAATGATCACTTTTATAAAACTCATTTAACCTTAAAAACTTTTAACTCAACAAGAATACTCATGTAAAGAGTACTCTTAACTTTTTTTAAGCAACATACACATGTATTCAATAGCATATAAATTTACTTTTACTTGATTTTAAAACAGCTATAGATAGTTTACTTACTATAATTAGTTGAACACTTGGGGATAATATGACTAGTGATTTGTTTTAGAATTTCTTACATATGAAATTGTGCTTAACTGACTTCTAAAAAGGTATGCATTTCTCAGTAGCTGAAAGAGCATCAGATTATAAGCTAGAGATCTAAATTCTACTCTTGGATCTGCCTCAGACAAGCTTTGCAACCTTGGGAAGTCAATTTTCCTTTTATGAACCTATATTTCATCTCGAAACTTGGCCAAATTGAACTGGATTTTGGCTAAGGTTCTCTCTACATTCCCAAATCCTGTGATTTGATATCTGTCTGTTCAGACGACAAACCAGTTGAGCTTCTGACTAAATAGACTGGTTTGGATTAAAAGCAGGCATTGATTTCTCTTTTTACTATAAAACTTTACTGCAACTCTGCTTTTCTGGAGAAAAGCTAAATGCTGAAAGTTAATATTTATTGAGTTCCAACTAAATTATGTGAAGTAATTTACATGTATTATCCAATTAAATTCCATTGTAACTCCAAGTGAGTATTATATCATTAGACATATTTTACATGCAAGGGAGTGAGGTTCAGAGAGTTTGGGTAATTTAGCCGAAGTCACACAGCTAGTAGTAGTAGCAATGGATTAATTCTAGAGCCCACTCTCTTATTAGCCATTTTGCTATAAGAAGCCATGGCTGCTTTTAGAGAGGATCTACTATTTGTTAGGCACTGTGGTGGTGGTGGTTTAGTCGCTAAGTCATGTCCGACTCTTGCGACCCTGTGGACTGGGAACCTACCCGGCTTCTCCGTCCATGGGATTCTCCAGGCAAGAATACTGGAGTGGGTTGTCATTTCCTTCTCCAGGATGGTAGGCAACAAATAGCCATTCCTTCATTTAATGCTCACAATTTTGTATATTTTCTCTGTAAGAGGTACTAGAAATTATAAGACAACTGTACATTAGGGAGAAAGAAAACCCAGAAACATAAATAGAAAGAACCTGAGACGTTGACACAGAAGATGCCTAAGGAATAAAAATACAGTTTTAAAGTCTCAAGTTTTTCTCTTAGACTTTGTCATTGTCTACAAAACTAGCTGCTATTTTATTTGAAATTATTTTATTCTGGAGTTAATGGAAAATAAATTCAATTACAGACTTTGCTGTCAAGAATCTTGGGTTTATACTCCACTTAGGAATGCGAGACCGGGGCAGCTTAGTAATATCTCAGCCTCAGTTTTCTCTTCCATAAAATGAGCATAATTCCTATCTTGTGGGGCTGTTATAATTATTAGGGACAATGTATGCAATAATTTGAAACAATGTCTAGAGTATAGAAGATGTTCAATAAATGATAACTGCAGTTGTTTTTATTATTGTTATAATTATTGTGTCCTTTCCCACTCAATTTTAAACTCCTAGATATCAGGGGTAGTGTCTTTCCACAGTCATTTTCAGATAGAAAATATGCAAAAATATTTGTAAATAAAAAAAAAAATTAGGTGATGCCCTATAAATCCTTTTCATTGTTATAAATAGTTATAAATCCTTTTCATTGACTGAATTGTTTAGAAGAACAGATTTGAACTTAGATGAGAACCAGCAAGTTTAATGGATGCTCTAGAAATAGATATGGAGGAAACATGTTCACCAGAGAGATACAGAAGAGGAAGAATTGTAAGAATTTGGTCAGAAAGTGTAATGATGAGGGTGGAGGTAGGGAGCCTCTGAATAATTGAACTTCCAAGCTTTAATGAGTCAGGGAAAATGTGAGAAGCAAGTTTAGGGTGGAGAAGAATTTAAACAGTTTAGTTTGAGACATGTTAAGTTTAAAGTGTGTGTTAGGTAGCTAGAGTTGTTTAGTCACCTGTCAGGCTCCTCTGTTCATAGTATTTCCCAGGCAAGAATACTGGAGTGGGTTGCCCTTTTCTTCTTCAGGGGATCTTCCCAACCCAGGGATCGAACTCAAATCTCCTGCACCGGTAGGTGGATTCTTTACCCCTGAGCCACCAGGGAAGCCCAAGGTAGCAAGATACATAAGTCTAAATAGATGGCATGTAGAGTGTTTCAGAGACTCTTGAGAGAGTGAACAAAGGAAGTTCAGAGCTTTTGGCAAGTATATTAAGAATAAGAAGTTTTGAAGTAGTTTTTTAGGCCTCATTAAATCATAGTTTTTTAATGGGTCATATGAGAACTCTAAGCTGTACTTTAGAAAAAATCCTAGGAATTTCCTCCCACCTCAAATGCACTAGACCTACTTTTCTATTTTGATACTAACATGCAAAATTTTACTAGCTTTTTGTTTTGAGAAGCACATTGAATTTTTAAAAAGTGACAAAATGGAAAATAAAGTCTCATCTGATAACATTAAATCCCAGTAATTTTTTAAAAAGTGACAAAATGGAAAATAAAGTCTCATCTGATAACATTAAATCCCAGTAATTTAACACAATAGAAAAATTATCTTAGTGCTATTATGAATAGAATTGTGCATATTTTTCTAATGTTCTTAAAGAGTATATCATTTCCTTGCCCTTTTCATAAAACAAAATAGATTAGCTAATTTTATCCTCCATGATGAGAACTTAAGTGTCATTTTCAGGCAAACAACCACTCTGCGTTAGCGGCTCTCTTCATGGGGGCTTAGCTAAAGGTCTGCTCTCTTCCTCTGCCCAAATTTGCACTCCCGCCTACAAAATTCTGGCTCAACTGGCCAATTAGGAAACCTAAGTGTCTTAGGGAAAAAAAGACTTTCGAGAGCCGAAGAACTACTGCTTTTTTTTTTTTTTTCCAATTCTGCTTCCCCACAACTACCAAAGAAGAAATTAAAAAATTATAAGTTATATCAATTAAACTGAGTTTTAGGAAACTTCTATATGAGGTTCCTGTTATTCCTGTGAGGCTTCTCTGGTGGCTCAGCGGTGAAGAATTCACCTGCCAGTGCAGGAGATATGAGTCCGTCCTTGGGTTGGGAAGATGCCCTGGAGAAGGAAATGGCAACCCACTCCAGTGTTCTTGCCTGGAGACTCCCATGGACAGAGGAGCCTGGCGGGCTGCCGTCCACGGGGTCGCAGAGAGCCGGAGGTGACTTGGCAACTAAACAGCCACAACAATACCAACTGCTGCTGTAACTAATTACAGCAAACTTAGTAGCTAAAAACAACACAGTTTTGTCATTTTATAATTCTGGAGGTTAAAAGTCCAAAATCACTCTGAGCAGATTAAAATCAAAGTGTTGATTCAGTTCTCTTTGGATCGTCTATGGGGGAATCCGTTTGCTTGCCCTTTCCAGCTTCCAGAGGTTGCCTGCAGTCCTTGACTTGTGGCCTGCTTCTATCTTCACAGCCAGCAATAGCCAATCAAATCTTTTTGCTCTGCATAGTTCTGACACTGACTTTTAAAATCTCTCTTTCTTCTATTTCTAAGGATTCTGGTAAGGACCTGGATAATTCAGAATAGTCTCTTCATCTCAGGATCAACTGATTAGCAAACTTTATCCACTCCTTTAATTCCTCTTTTTCATGAAACTGGTATTCACATGTTGTGGTGATTCATATGTGGGCATTTTAGGGGGGGACACTGTTATTCTACCTATTGTACCTCTTAACCATATTAAACATGTACCATGGGATATTAATAGCATAACCAAAAATTTGATACATTTATATTAAAGACATCAGAGTTCCAATATAATTGAATTCCACCTGGTTGTGCTAAAAAGTAGCCTAATTGATGTTGCTATCCTTATTTTGATGACAGTGGCCCATCTGAGGTATGGAATGCTGAACCTTTTAAGATAACGTGATTGGCTGTGTGAAAGACACAGGGAAGACAAATTAGTGAGTCACTGTGTGTTGCTTCGGGCAACACCATACATTAGAACTTTGGGAGATGATGGAAATGTTCTCCATCTGCATTGTCTAGTACACTAGTCATTAGCCATACTTAGCTAACTGAGCCCCTGGAATGTGACTAGAGCAACTTGGAACTGAATTTAAATTTTATTTAAATTAAATTTAGGTGTCAATAGTCGTATGAGGCTGCTGCTGCTGCTGCTGGTAAGTCTCTTCAGTCATGTCCGACTCTGTGTGTTCCCATAGACGGCAGTCCCCCAGGCTCCCCTGTCCCTGGGATTCTCCTGGCAAGAACACTGGAGTGGGTTGCCATTGTTACCATATTGGATAGCACAGCTCTAGAATCAAGACATGGCAGACCAACTTTGAGTGCTTCCTTACAGTTTTAATTCTCTGCATAGAAGAGTGTCTATGTGTGTGAGTGTGTGCATATAGGTTTGAATGTATGAGAAAGTGATAGAATCAGAAATCAATGGGGCAAATTTTCCTTCATAATATATGACACTTAAACAAAAATTAACAAATATTTTACTTTCTCTAAGTCAATTGAGAAATTGATGTACTTTTTAAATGGAAATTAATAGTCATTTTGGTGTCATGTTGATCAACCAAAACTACTACCTCATGGGAAATAGGTACTAAATAAGGTTCATTGACTGTTTCAGATTCTCAAGGCATAAGAACATTCATTTATTAGTTCAGCAAATATCAGTGGAGCACCAAGTCCAAGGTGTTATTGCAGGCCCTGTGGAAAAAGCGAAGAAAGGTAAAACATAGTCATTATTTCTAGGAAGTTTATCCTAGTAGGAGAGATTAAGCTTCGTCTTCCTGTCTGTTTCATCGTTCTGGCTCCCTCGAATATCCAGGGGGGACTACTCATTTGACTCCCTAGCCATGCAGTTCCTTGATCAGCTTTCACTTGCTGACCTTTACTTCCAGTAGCATATGGCCACTCACCTTCTTTCCATTTCTAGATCTGTCATTGCCAGGAATTATCCCATCTCTGAATCAGGCATCTGGTCCACAGTCCACAACCTCCTGGTATGTCAACCTGTTCCCTCTGTCCCTAATCTCGGTCCCTTCAAGCTTCAGTGCTCTTGTCTCTCTGCTTTCCCTGATTCCCCAGTCTTTAGTGATTTGTACTTCTTTTTCTTGCTCTTGTTTATTTCATAATTTAGAACATGTTGTCCCATCCACCTGGACAACCTTCACTAATCACCTGGATCTTTACCTTCTCAAGCTAAACACATAGCTAATAGATATAAAAGACCCAGAATTTGGAGTCAGCAGTCCTGGTGTTCAAATCTCAGCTTGGCATTTTCACTGACTCAAAAGCTTTTTAAAATAAGGGCAAGTTATCTAGTCTGTCTGAATCTTAGTTTATGTCTCCGTAAATGGGGGAACCCACTATTTTGTTTCCATTTTGTTTTATTTTGAAATAATTTTAGACTCACAGTTACAGTTCAGTTGCTCAGTAGTGTCCAACTCTTTGCGACCCCATGAACCGCAGCACGCCAGGCCTCCTTGTCCATCACCAATTCCCAGAGTCCACCCAAACCCATGTCCGTTGAGTCAGTGATGCCATCCAACCATCTGATCCTCTGTCATCCCCTTCTCCTCCTGCCCTCAATCTTTCCCAGCATCAGGGACTTTTCCAATGAGTCAACTCTTCACATCAGGTGACCAAAGTATTGGCGTTTCAGCTTCAACATCAGTCCTGCCAATGAACACCCAGGGCTGATCTCCTTTAGGATGGACTGGATGGATCTCCTTGCAGTCCAAGGGACTCTCAAGAGTCTTCTCCAACACCACAGTTCAAAAGCATCGATTCTTCGAGGTTTCTTTATAGTCCAACTCTCACATCCATAGGTGGCTACTGGAAAAACCATAGCCTTGACTAGATGGACCTTTGTTGGCAAAGTAATGTCTCTGCTTTTTAATATATTGTCTAGGTTGGTTGTAACTTTCCTTCCAAGGAGTAAGCGTCTTTTAATTTCATGGCTGCAATCACCATCTGCGGTGATTTGGGAGCCCCCCAAAGTGAAGTCAGCCACTGTTCCCGCTGTTTCCCCATCTATTTGCCATGAAGTGATGGGACCAGATGCCATGATTTTAGTTTCCTGAATGTTGAGCTTTAAGCCAACTTTTTCACTTTCTTCTTTCAGTTTCAAGAGGCTTTTTAGTTCTTCTTCACTTTCTGCCATAAGGGTGGTGTCATCTGCATATCTGAGGTTATTGATATTTCTCCCGGCAATCTTGATTCCATCCTGTGCTTCCTCCAGCCCAGAGTTTCTCATGATGTACTCTGCATATAAGTTAAATAAGCAGGGTGACAATAGACAGCTTTGACATACTCCTTTTCCTTTTTGGAACCAGTCTATTGTTCCATGTCCAGTTCTAACTGTGCTTCCTGACCTGCATATAGGTTTCTCAAGAGGCATGTCAGGTGGTCTGGTATTCCCATCTCTTTCAAACTTTTCCACAGTTTATTGTGATCCACACAGTCAAAGGCTTTGGCATAGTCAATAAAGCAGAAATAGATGTTTTTCTGGAACTCTCTTGCTGTTTTGATGATCCAGCGGATGTTGCCAATTTGACCTCTGATTCATCTGCCTTTTCTAAAACCAGCTTGAACATCTGGAAGTTCTCAGTTCATGTATTTCTGAAGCCTGGCTTAGAGAATTTTGAGCATTACTTTACTGTGTGTGAGATGAGTGCATTCTTTGGCATTGCCTTTCTTTGGGATTGGAATGAAAACTGACCTTTTCCAGTCCTGTGGCCACTGCTGAGTTTTCCAAACTTTCTGACATATTGAGTGCAGCACTTTCACAGCATCATCTTTTAAGATTTGAAATAGTTCAACTGGAATTCCATCACCTCCATTATCTTTGTTCATAGTGATGCTTCCTAAGGTCCACTTGACTTCACATTCCAGGATCTCACAAGAAGTTGTAAAATTAGTGCAGAGAGTTGTTGTGTAGCTTTCCCCCAGCTTCCCTCAATGATAGAATCTCATGTAAACATAAGACATTATTAGAGCCATATTATTGGCATGGGCATAATTCTATTAACTAATGTGAAAAAGTGAAAGTATTAGTTGCTCAGTCATGTCTGACTCCTTGCAACCCCATGGAGTGTAGCCCACCAGACTCTCTGTCATGAACTTCTCTAGGTAAGAATACTGGAATGGGTTGTCATTCCTTTCTCCAGGGCATCTTCCTTACTGCAGGCAGATTCTTTACTGTCTGAACCATCAGAGAACTACATATCTGACTCAAATTTAATCTTTTGTTTCATGCTTGTTTTTTTGAGGGGGATATATGATTTTTAAAATTTTATCATGTGTGTAGATTTGTATAACTTCTACCACAATCAGGATACATAAGTGTTCCATTGTTATGAAGAAAGTCCATTGTTCTACTCCTTTATAGTCATACATTCTTCCCAATCCTAACCTCTGGTAACACTGATGTATTTTCTATTACTATAATTTTGTTATTTTGAGACTGTTTTATAAATACGATCATGCAAGATGTGTTTTTGATCTACTTTTTTTTCACTCTGCCCCTTAAGATCCATTCAGGTTGTTGTGTGTATCAATGTTCATTCCTTTTTATTGCTGAGTAGTATTCCTTTGTGTGGGTGCACCACAGTTTGTTTATTTGTTCACGCACTGAAGGATACTTGGGCTGTTTCTAGTTTTTCGTTCTTACAGAAAAAGCTGCTGTGAATATTCAGATAGAGGTTTTTGGGAGGACATAAATGTCCTTTTGTCTAGCATAAATGTCCAGACACATAATTGATGGGCCCTGTATTTCATAGTGGAAGTGATAATTAACAACTGAATGTATATATATATTTTTTAATTAAAATGATCAAGTATGCTTAGCTTTATAAAAAGCCACAATTTTTTCTTCGCTTTTGTCATTTTGTCACCAATGCATGAGAATTTCATTGTGAATAGTAATCAAAGTTTTTTTTCTTTTTTTTTTTAGTTCTTATAGTTATTATAAAATACTCCATATTTTATTCCTTTTGTGTACAGTATATCCTTGTAGCTTATTTTATACCTAATAGTCTGTACTTATTACTCGCCTGCCTCTGTATTACTCCTTTCCCCTTTGGTGACCACCGATTGGTTCTCTGTGAGTCTGCTTCTTTTTTGTTATATTCACTAGTTTTCTTGTATTTTTTCAATTCCACCTGTAGGTGGTATTATGCAGTAATTTTCTTTCTCTGCCTGACCTATTTCACTTGGCATAATGCCCTCCAAGTACATCCATGTTGCTACAAATGGCAAAATTTCATTCTTTTTTGTGGCTAGGTAGTATTCCATTGATATATGTACCATATTTTCTGAATCCATTCATCTGTTGATGGACATTTGGGTTGCCTTCATATCTTGTCTATTATAAATAATGCTTGTTTTAACACTGGGGTACATGCATATTTTTAAATTAGTGGTTTTTTTTTTTTCTTTTTTTGGATATATATCCAGGAGTAGAATTGCTGGGTTTTATGATAGTTTTGTTTTTAGTTTTTTGAAAAATCTGAAAATTGATTTCCACAGTAGCTACACTGATTTACATTCTTGCCAGTGGTATGCAAGTGTTCCCTTTTCTCCACATCCTCACCAACATTTGTTATTTATGTTCTTTTTGATAATCATTCTGACAAGTGTGAGGTGATATCTTAGTGTGGTTTTGATTTGCATTTCCCTGATCACTAGTGATGTTGAACATCTTTTCATGTGTCTATTGACCATCTGAGTTTCTTTCTTCTTTGGAAAAATGTTTATTCAGGTCTTCTGCCCATTTTTTAATCAGGTTGTTTGTTTTTTGATGTGGAGTTGTTGTTTCTGTATTTTGAATATTAACCCCTTATCTGTTATATCAATTGCAAATATTTTCTCCCATTCAGTTAGGTGTCTCTTTATTTTGTCGATGGTTTCCTTTGCTGTGTAAAAGCTTCTGAAGCACTTTTTTGGAAGCAACTACATAATACTCTTCCTGCTCAAAGCATACAGAACAGTTTACAACTCAGAAACATGACATTCCACCATCTTTTCGGGTTCACTCTTTTGAAAAATACATGATGCCGTCTTAGAGAAACCCTGTCAGTGATCTTTCCTGTTCATTAGATGCGTGCTGCAGGGTCCGGCCTGAATGGATCTGCCTTGACCAAAGCCTGCTCATTTTGGGGAAATCTATTTTTATTTGTTTACTAACTAATTCTTCATGTTGGAAAGTGAGGTCAAGTAAACACTTGGTCAGTCCTAAATTATAGCTATAGACACTGAAAGCTGTTTAGAACCTAGCCTGATTTAGAAGAGCAGTCTTTGAAAGCCCCAGAAGGAAATGACCCAGTTACTCTGGTTTCTACTGTATCTTCAAAAGCACCATTTTTTGAATTGTCCCTGACAGTCAGAAATATGCTGGAGATAAGCCTTGTAAGGGTGCCAAGCCTCTTTTGTTCGTAAAGAATTTCTCCCTGCAATCCATTCAGCTGAACCTTGTAATTATAGCCAGAGCCTCACTCACCGCGGTGACCATGGCTGCTGCTATCGAATATTAAATCTATTGATCTGGAGCATAGAGCACATCTCAGAGTTTTCAAATGGCCCATGCAGTTCTTTCTCCAGGGATGAAGTCTGTTTTAGCTTCTTGTGAGCTTCTAAAGGCCTATCTTATCTCTTGGTATAATATAGTCTTTTGATTTGCAGATTTTGTTACTCCCTAGGTCCTGATGCAAACCAGGGGACAGATGAAGAAGACAGTCCAAGGAATGCAGAGTTCTTGCATTTCAAGCCACCTTTCTTGTGCCCTGTAGCCCTCACAGCTAGGTCATTTCCTGAACTCCTCTAATCTTAAAGTTAAAGCCAATTCTTTTATTCTTTTAGGCTGTGTTGGGAAGATAGTGGTCTCCTTTAAGCCTTTAATGAATAATCCCTATAGGCTTCTTCATCTATCCTTAGGGAAAATCGGTCAGTTTGAAATATGGCAGAGATTAACCATCACACTGTTATAGGGCCAAACTGTTTTATACTATATGTAATTAAAGTACTATATCATTATATTACCATGTCATATCATACTATGAAAATATACACATTTGAGAACATCATACAATAGATAATTCTGATATTTTTTCAGGTAACACGAGAAAAAGCTGTATGTATTATCGGATTGTGATGGTGTTTCTTGATAATGTGTGTTGTGCTTAGTCACTCAGTCATATCCGACTCTTTGTGTCTCTATGGACTGTAGCCTGACAGGCTTCTCTGTCCATGGGATTCTCCAGGCAAGAATACTGGAGTGGGTTGCCATGCCCTTCTCCAGGGGATCTTCCTAGCCCAGGGATAGAACCCAGGTGTCCCACATTGCAAGTGTTTTCTTTATCATCTCAGCTACCAATATTATCATATGAATCAGTAGACTGAATAAAGCAGGTTGCCCTCCCTAAAGCAGGTGGCCCTGATCAGTCACTTAAAGGTCTGAATAGGAAAAAAAAAGGGGCAGATCTTCCCCAGTGAAAGGGACTCCTGCCTGACTATTGAGTTTAGACATTAGTCTTTTCCTGCCTTAGGACTCAAACTGAAACATAGGCTTTTCTTGGGATTTCAAGCACACTGGCTTTTGTATTGGGCCTTATGTTATCAGCTCTCCTGCTTCTCAACCCTTTGGACTCAGACTGAAACTATATCATTGGTTCTGGAGTTCTCTGCTTGCTTACTGCAGATTTTGGGTCTTAGCCTCCATAATTGCATGAGTCAATTCCTTGTAAAATCTCTCTCTCTCTCTTGATAGGTGGATAGATAGACAGACAGATTAGTTCTATTAGTTTCTGGAGAACCTAAGAGTCAAATCACAGCAAGCCTTCTAGATTAGTAAGCACCCCAGTGAGCCACTTCAGAAAACAGAGAGAATGGTAGCTCTTCTGGGTCTCAAGAGAGCATTTCCTGAAACTCCAGTCTCCAAATCACAAAAGCCTTCTCTCTGGTTCCTTAGTGTCATGGAGCATTTTCTGAAACTCTTCCCTCTAAGTCTACAGTGTGTTTCTCACTTTTAAGACTTTTCAGCAGACTCTCATATAAAACAAATGCCAAACTGGTCAATTTACCATTTTTTTTTTTTTTGCAGAAAAATGCAGTGCAATTCATAAACCTTCCTAATGGAAATATTTTGGAGAGTTCTTTAAGTATTTTTAATACTTGATAATTTTACCCTTTCTGAATTTTAGTGGGTCCAGAAAGAGAATGAAATTTTATTATCTATAATTTTTTAATTCCAAATACATTGGAGACTCTGTTACACAAACTGTCAGGGAGAAAGTGACATAGAACATGTAGAACATGCATATGCTATGAGAAAGAAAAATAATTTTAAAAAAAATTATGGTCTGATGCCCAAATACTTTTCAAAGGTATCTAAAAGGGTTTGACTTTAATATAGGATTTGGCAGAAGAATTATTTCTGATTACATGCTTTTCTGCTTTGTAAAAAGATTTAAATTGGATCACTGATTTAAAATATTCATTTTGAGAATTATTTCATAAAAAATATTTAAGAAGATTAAATAGTTGATGCTTTTAACTGTGGTCTTTGAAGACAGCCAGATTCTGTTAAAAGCTCATTCTTCATTGTATTTTTGTTCCAAATAATCTCTATTGGGATGATTATTGCTAATATTTAAATTAGCAAAAGAAGCAATTACTTCTATCCTTATTAAATTAGAATGAATTAAATCTATATGAATTTTTTCATTCTAAAATTTTGCATAAAAATTAAATGATGTCTCCTCCACTGAACAAGTGTTTTTGGTTGAAGATTTAAGTGTAATTTTAAAAATGAGCTGCACTCACAATTTTTCATCAGCTGTATTTGTCTTGGAGAGATTTAATTTTTGATACATAATAACTTAGGACAGTTAAATATGTCTCAGGACTTATTATTTCTTAATAAAAAATAGCAGATGCAGCAATCCCTAGATTTCTGGTCCAGGTTTAGGGATAATAAAGATATTAGATTTAAGCAGAGCATAGAGTTTCTAAATAATCTTCATTTTCATAGAATGGAAATATACTACCCAAAGTCTTTACCTCATAAATAGTTAAGATAATTCAATAAGTAATTAACAAGGGCTTTGAGCTTTGTTGCTACTGTGGACAACAGAAAAATAGGGATCACAAGTGAACTAAGGAGTAGCCCTTTCAGAAAAGGAAAAGTAAGCAAATAAAAATGACTGTCAACAGTAAGAAAGACTGACTATATAATTAAAGACTTACATTTCCATAGAAAGTGATGATCAGGACATGTAGTGTCTACATGAAACTGAGAAGTCCAAGTCTGATCATATGTATTGAGTTGGCTAAAAAGTTCATTCAGGTTTTTATGTAAGATGTTACAGGAAAACCCAAATGAACTTTTGTCCAACCCAATAGAACCTGAGTGTCTCCTAGTGTTTTATTTCCAATGTATGTCTGCTATTGGAACTAATACTAGGCAAATCAACACTTGAAGGTCAGTAAACACAGATATTGGCGATTTCCTTATGTATCAGTTTACTCAGCTTTCAATCTCTCTTGATTTACTGACCCCGAGCCAAGTAAATATAATTAAGAATTACATATTGCGGAACAGTTTCCAATTTAATGTCATGGTAGGATTTTAAGGCCCTATGGAAATATAAGCAGCTGTGTCACAGCCAAAACCCTGTATTTTGAGGATGTGATCAGTGTGTCACTTAACACAAACAGAATCATTAATCAAACAACAGATTAAGTAACACTATATACATATCATTATATATACAAGAACAAAGCATAAGCCACAGTCCCTTAAGAACATCATTATTTTGATATTGAGAACAGAAGTAATTAGCATCATGCACAACTAAGCAAAGCAGAGTTAGCAGAAGGGCAAGACCAACTTGAGTTTAAAACTGCTACTAGCTTTTTCCCATTGGCACATGAGTGCAGATTGCCTTCTCAGGCCAAATACTAGTGAAGTAAGCTTTCCAGTCTTTGTTCCTAGTTTTTTTTTTATTTTGATGTTCAGATTTGGTGAATAATGTTAGTGGGTCATTTGAGTTGAATATTAACAGTTACTGGAAACCCAGTCAACAATATTTACACCAAGTTTTCTATTTTAACAGCCATATTTACAATCTACTTTGACCATAATGAGGGAATAAATCAAGGGAATCTGCCTCAGCCACAAAGATCCCTTTAAATGTAAATGTAAATATTGTTTACAAAGTTATGGATAATTTTTTTCTTGCCATTTAGATTTTTATTTTGTACTTAATAAAGCAGGTTTTTCACACCCCGGTTTTTGTCAGTTGTCATTCATGCCTGCAAAAAAAGGAGGACATAAGTAAAAGAAGTTGGTTAACATGTTTTTCAGGTAAAGACAACTGCATCACAATTGTCATTGACTCTCAGCAATTGTAATACCATCCTGATTTCAGATGTTAAAGTGCAAAAAACTGTATATATAAATAATATATAAACAATTCACTCACGTACTTGCTACCTTGCTTAAAATGCAGAGCAATTCTTAATATCACTGAAATCCCTTGTACACACCTCTCTCCTTTCCACAGAGGAAGGACTACTAACCTGAATTTCGTATTCATCATTCCGTTGTTTTTCTTAAGTTTTATCAAATATATACCATATATATATATATGTGTGTGTGTATATATATATATATATGTATATATATATATATAGTTTGGCTCTGAGAAGTCCTACCAAGCTCAACTTAGGCCAGCATTGCCACCCCCACTTATTTGGCCATGGAAAATATGTTCAATGTAGTATCTATTAATTTCTGAAGAAGTAGTGTTCTGAGGAATTCACATGGGAAACATCGGCATGTCAAATGTAGAAGGATTTGCTGAGAGGAAATGGTGGGTATGCAGATTGAGGCCAGATTGTAGAATGGCCTGAATGGCACGTGAGGGAATTTGGATTTTATCCTGATGGTGTCAGAGCCATCTGGCCTGTTTTAAAGGACATGGCATGATCTGACCTGTGCTTCAGGAGGGTTCCTCTGGCAGCAGGAGGATGGATGAAAGTGGTGAGAGACTGGAGGTAGGAAAGCTAATTTGAAGACAGTTAACAGAAGCCCAGTGAAAAGTGATGAGGGTGTGATCTAGGCCATAGAAAGCAGTTCCAAAAGATAAAAATAAGTAGAAGAAGGACACTTCAGCTACATTTACCAGTTTTGGTTGAAGAGCAGGAGTGAGGAGATGGATGCTTAACAGACAACTCAGAGGGTTTGAGCATAGGTGATGAAAAAATAATTGGTGACTTTAGGGAAAAAAGGCAGGAAGAATTAACTTTTTAGAAAAAGTTTAGCCATAGAACAAGGTACAATCATCCGATCATTAATTTTTTTTTTAAACCGACAACTATCATGGCTGACTAAAATGTCCCTTGTTTGTATCTTCGTCAACAACAATTTGGTATTCACCCACAGACCAGAGTCCCTTTGTAGAAGCTGTGGGATCCAGCATTTAGGCCAAGAGACCCAGGAGGAGCCTAATGCATCCATGCATCAGTCTGTAGGCACGTAGACTTGGTCCTGGCTGTGGATGCCGTATCTATCCATCTTTCTTCATTACTACTGACCATCTCCCTAGTCTATGCCTAGAAAGTATTTCCTGATGTCTCCCCAGTTTCTCTTGCATTCCTGTGAACTTCCTCACAATTCAAATCCTGTATATTTGGGACATAGAACTTTAAGCAAATTTATATGATGCAAAATTCAAGTATAATACAAAGACTAAATATTCAGATATTTCCAAGTACATATATTCTGTGTGTATGTATGTATACATATGTATATATGTTGTGCTTATACATATAGATTTGACATTGTAGAAATAGAGCATCTGGTATTTTCATCCAGATATTTATGTTATGTAGTGACTGTAGTCAGTTACGTGCTTTAGGTCACAATTTTTTTTCTCTTTTGTTCATTGATGGGTGTAACATGCAGACAATCAAAAGATTTGCTGCAATCAAGATGGAGTAGATCTATCATTTCTCCTTGATCTACCATATTAGATTAGCTTAAAAGGATTTGGTTAAGTAGAACACATTAGTCATTATCCACTAAGTACCTTCTTGTCCTCAAGTTATTTGCAAATTGATTGTATCAGGGTTTCTGCCAGTATTTTCTTAAGTATCCAAGTGAAGGTTACTTGTCTGTTCTGCTTGTTATATGACTTGTGACTTCATTTAGTCCTCTACTGGTGACAGATTTCCCTGTTAACACTTCAAGATAAAACCCTTAGGGAACCCAATATATGAATAAAAAGAACACATTAAAACCAAGGTTGTGGAGTGGTTTCTATTATTAGAGTTCCCACATATGAAATTCTGCCAGTATTTCAAATGCATATATGATGCTTAAAAATACCATTGCCATTCTTAGTTGTGTATTTAATATCAGGCTTAGCAAGCAAGATTGTGAAAAAGCCTTAGTTTGTGAATTTTTACAACCACTGAACATGATAGACTCTTCAGTTTTGTTAAGTGATCGTGACCTAGAAGGAAAAAAAATTTGAATTGAAAATTTTAATTTTTAGGTTTTTCACTTTACTATATATAATAGAAAGTCAATGTTATTTCAATAACTGTATGATTGATAAGCAATAGTATTCTGTTCCTATGGATAAGTATCTGCATTTAAAAAATTTTAATTTTACATATTGATATATCTAGAAGAAAGCATGGTATAAAATTAATAGAAATGGATTTAGGAGTCCCATAAACCTGGCTTAAGTCTCAGCTGGCCCACCTACAATCCGTGTGACCTTGGGCAAGGAACCCAAGCTCTTGAAGGCTCAGTTTCATCATCAGGAAGTTGATGGTGGTGGGGTATTTCCTATATCATCAGTTTATAATGGTCTTAAAGGATAGAATATAATTAAGCTCAGTACAACATCTAACATGTAGTAACTGATAACTAAATACTAGTGTTCCAAAAATTCATAACTTTTCTGAAGAGAAATGGGAACTATAATGGGAAAATCTGCTGAACTATTTTGAGACAATCACTTTGCTCATGTCATCAGCACAGGCACAATACAATGGCATCTGAATCACCATTGTGTGGTTTCCAGAATAGATTCAGGTCTAGTTTGAAGCCAGATTAACATTATATTGGTGTTCAGATTAGACAGAACTATCCATATAAGGTTGCTATACCACATGCATGAGCTGTGAGATTACTTTTAGACATGGACTGAACAGTATTCAGATCATAGAGACAAATAGAAAATTGGTATAGGCTCTAACCAAATCCATAATCTATAAATTAGCATCTTTCCCTACATGCCAGCTATATAAATAGTAACACATTACTAAGAATTGCACTAGCAAGGAGTCAAATCAAAGCTAGGACCCTGCTCACCCCACCCAGCTTAAAAAGTGACCCTCAACACTCTCTGGGACCTTTTTGTCAGGATGTTGTAGGATTACTCCTCATCCTCAAAATGGTCACTATCATTATTATCAACATGTGAATAAATATATAAGGTCCATGAAGTTAGGGTACTTGAATATATTGAGCACCAATATATCTTTAGATCTTAGACATTTAATTTATAGTGTGCTATCAAACAGTATTTGTTGATTAATAATCTTGAATAATAACCAGCCTGCAGAGTAAATTGAACTGAAGTTTTGCTGGCTGAGGGTTAAAGAGTAGCCTAGCCCTCTGTTGGTTAACTCTTATGATTTCTAAATGTTTTTCCAAATGTCTATATATAATTTCTTGCCTTACTAAGCACAGTCTAGTGAACATAATTGCAGTCTCTCAATGATCTGATGTATCATTACAGCCTCAGGATTATCATGCTAAATCCAGTCTCTTCTTTCAGCTGCAGGTATAGATATACGATGAGTAAGAGCTGGGATGAAGAAAGTGTGGCCCTGAAACATAAATTTAAGGTTTTCATTAAAATAAATACCTACTATGAATAAATATTTTGCCACATATCATGTTCTAAAATTCATATGGAGAAAAGTGTCAATATTTTGTAGGCTTCTGCTATACAGGATCTGGAAAATTTTTACCATGATGAAAATTCTGTTATCACTCAATAGGTGAAGTTTTGTTTTATTCCAGAAACTGTGAGTACCTGTTGTATACTATTGTATACCAGGAAAATCAATGTGCTAGCCGCTAGGAATAGATAAATGATAGGGCATTGGCTTCTGCACTTGAGAACAGACTCCTTGACATTTAACCACAATTTAATATATTATAAACATTACTATATATCTCTATAAGAGATATATGAGATATTTCTACGTATCTCTGTAATAATATGTAATTATAAGATACTGTATTTGACCAGAAGTGATTATTCTGAGTACAAGAACTTCCCAGAAGAGGCAGTATTTGAGATAAGTCTTAAAGGATGAGTACGAGTTCCCCAAGGCCAAGGTCATCATGTTATACAACTCCAAGGAGCACCGTCACGGTGCATCCTCATGATGACCCCTGAGCTTGTGCTCCTGGGGAAGAAACTCTTTTTTGTATATGAGTTAACATTACTTCAGATATAAATAAACAGAATGTTAGAGAAAATGACTTACATAGTAAGAGGTTTTATGTTCTCAAAATCCAAAGGAATGTGACCCTAGGGAGGTTCAGGTGTGTGGCTGTGTGAGCCAGGATCTTCCCTCATTTCACTCTGTTGTCCTCAGCTTGGTGGCTTCTGTCCTTGGATTTATCACCCATGGTCATAAGATGGTTTCTAAAGCTCTTGGAAATCATTCAAATACAGGGGGGAAAAAGTGAAGCAGGTGAGGAAACTCTCCTTGAAGTTCTCATTTATTTTTTTTTTTTAAGGGAGGAAAATCCTTCATAAACGTTACCCAGAAGATTTATCCCTATGTCTCAGATAAAACTTATCCTATGACCATTACTATTAATAGCTACAAAGGGGATTGAGAAAGCAAGGAAATAATATTTTTAACCTCTATTGTGTGAAACAGTCTCTACTAAGAGAAAAAATAAAGAGGAAGAAAAGTTCTCACATTCTGAAGACAATGTAGAATCATACACTATTTATTGTTGTTTAGTTGCTAAGTCATGTCTGACTTTTTTTTTTTGCAACCCCATGGATGGTAGCTCACTAGGCTCATTTGTCCATAGGACTTCCCAGGAAAGAATACTGGAGAGGGTAGCCATTTCGTACTCCAGGTGATTCTCCCAACTCAGGAATTGACCCTATATCTCCTGCATTGCAGGCAGATTCTTTACCACTCAGCCACCAGAGAAATTCATATACTATTTATTAGGAGAATGAAAATATTAGATTTGTATTTTAGAAATATCCAGTTGCAGTGCAGTGATTGAATGGATAGCCCAGGCCAAGAGTGAGTGCAGGAATAACAGTAGGGGACTTTTTAAATTTTTTAACCATGCTGTATGGCTTGTAGGATCTTAGTTCCCCAACTAAGGGTTGAATCTGGGACCCCTGGCAGTGAAAGCCTAGAATCTTAACCACTGGACCACCAGGGAATTCTCAGTAAGGGACTTTTATAATAACTAAGGCAAGACATATTGCTGGCCTAGGGATGGAAATAAGTGGAAGGACGACAGTGGTGACTGGCCTGGTAATTGATGGACATGTGAGTGGATAAGGTAGAGGAATCACAGACGAATTGCACTCAACAGGCTCTGTAGATCAGTCTCCCATCTGACAGTGCCACTCACAAGCAGGGGGCAGTGGACTAAGGACAATTTGGGGGTATAGAACGAGTCAGAAAGAAATAGAAGTGAGTTTAGTTTTGGACCCATTTGAGTTTGAAATTCTTGTAGATCATCCAAGTGAATGCTGTCTAGCATAAAGCAGGCAAGTGAAAATGTCAGTTAATGTACAGAAGCTTAATGACTAGTTATTTTCCTAAAACACTTTCTAGGAAGGTCGTAAAACTCCCTGGACAAGGACATTTGCTATCTCTGCTAGACTCTGGGGGTTTCTAAGCACCCAGGACAGTCCCCATAGGCCTTAAATTGAGCCCAAAGTTCTGAGCCAGGTAACTTGCAGGAGAACAAGGAACATCTCAAAGAATCTAAAGGAGGAAGCTGGAGACACTTTTAAATCTCTTCCTCATTATTAATCCATATGAAGTTTTTCTGAATGCACCAAGCTGCCCAAGTAGTAAATGAACTAATTTTGTGATCAGCTTGAAGGACATAGCGGTTAAGAACATGGGCTTTTGAGCAGATAACTCTGGTTTAGAATTCCAACTGTGTCATTTATTCTATGACCTTAGGGAAATTATTCTTTCTAAGCCTCAATTTCTTTATCTATAAATGGGATAAAAGTACCCAGTTAAGTATAAAAATACTAAGCTCATCAAACTGTGGTAAGGATTGAGTGAAATAATGTATGTAAAGTTTCAGCAAGTTGCAGCATCTGGCAAATAGTGGATCCCTCTGGTAGTCACTGTAGTCATTGTTGTTATTATGAGACATCCAAGGAAGGCAGATATCCACCTCCCCCTGTTTCCTACAGCAACCGGAAGTAAAAGGAGCACACAACCACACCCGTTCACACAGATATATGCAGAGCACGTGACTATGTATTTATTTGTAATAACAGAAGACTTCATTATTTTCTTACTTTAAAGCCATAACCATGTTGTTTCATGAGGATATGGAAAAGAAGTACATCCTGTTGCTAAGTGACATGCTCATGTAATTACTGGGGAAACAGATGGCCAATCAATAGTAGACAGGTAATTGCCTTAGAGATGAATTTAGTTAAAGATTGGAAATGATGATAAAGTATGCTGTTCTTATGACAGTGGTATTAAGGCAGTTCATGGTCAATTATGATAAAAAATCACATTGAAAAGAGCATCTTGTTTCTACTTTAAAGCTGATAGGAAGCCAGCATTTGCTCTATTATTGAGCCGAGCTTTAGAAGAAATAGAATCACTTATTGTGTTAGACAAATGCATTGTTCTAGGCTACTTTTCCTTCCAAGGAAGGAGTTGACTATTGAAAAAGTCCAGTTATCTATTCATTCATTCAACCAACACTTATTGAATACCCACTATTATTCTTTTATGTACTTTGGCCACTAGATGCGAAGAACCGACTCATTGGAAAAGACCCTGATGCTTGGAAAGATTGAAGGCAGGAGGAGAAGGGGACAACAGAGGATGAGATGGTTGGATGGCATCACTGACACAATGGACATGAGTTTGAGTTGGCTCCGGGAGTTGGTGATGGGCAGGGAAGCCTGGTGTGCTGCAGTCCCTGGGGTCGCAAGGAGTCGGACACGACTGAGTGACTGAACTAAACTTCTTCCCTACTCTATACGTTCTTCCTCCACTTTGCCCTGACCTACTCCCAAACAACACTCAGGTTTAGAAATGGGCACCTTCCACATACATGTGCCTGCTAGCAGGGTAAATTGGAAGAGCCACTTAAGAAAGCAGTATGTGTGTAGAAGTCAGGCACAAAAATAATATGGAATTTTAGCCAACAATTTTAGTTCCTTGAAAATTTACTTGAAGAAAATAATTCAGCAAAAGTGGGGGGGGGAAAGCTGTTTCTGTGAAGACATTTATTGTAGCATTATCTGTAATAAAAGAATTGGAAAAATTTAATGTTCAATACTAAATAACAATTAAGAATGGAATCCTACATTAATTTTATATAATGTTATGCAGGTATTTGTAATATTTGTAGAGTCTCCTTTGAAATCAGTACACAGTGATCTCTTAGATAAATTAGTTTGCGAGAATTCTCCTGTTCTGTGTTTAAAGCCATATGAAACATGAGCATGAACTACAAAAGTGACTGGGAAAGAGCAAACAAAAATTAAAATAGTATGTTAGGAGAGTGGAATTTTTTTTTCCAATGGTAAAATTTTATTTCAAATTTATTTTAATATTATTTTATACTAAAAATAAATACTACAGAGAATTGTTTTGTACATGGTCAAAATTCTAAGATGGCATCTTGAAAGTGGCAGATAAAAAGACTTCACTACTTTTTGTATTCAAATAATATGAGAGAAATAAATAGTTCCATTTCTTTGTGCTTTATCTCTCTTGTTCTCTACTGTGAACAGCATTTCCAAGTATATTGAATTTCTCTTGCTTATCAATTCAACTGCTGCTGCTTTTCCACAAACAGCCTTAATCCTTTGTTTGGCTGTCATAGTTGCTACTGCCGAAATTATGATGCTGCCAACAGAGAATGCAAGAGCTAAAATGAAGAGGTTTTTAAAATGTCAATGCATACTTCCCCCCTTTTCTGGATATTATATATGTGTGTGTGTGTGTATAATATATATATTAATGTAGGATTGCCATTCTTTATATATATGAATATTCTATAAAATATTTGTACATATATTAATTCTATATAATAATAATAATATATATAAACTCCTGTTAAATGTTAACCTTGTTCAGAGTTGGCCTAGAGCAGAAACAATAAAGTTTACTTAATCTGAAAACATACTCTTTATGCTATGTTTATTATTACACAATAAAATAAATATATTCACTACCTAGTTTATCAGCTAGCAATGAAGAGAGAAAGTGGAAATGCTGGTTTTCCTGGGAGTAGATTTCCATAGTTTTCCTCATGTTCATGCTAAGATTTTCTTTTCTTTTTTTTTTTTTCCCAACTTACTAGATTCTAATTTTTAATCACTCAGGATAGTTTCCCAATCAGTGTCAGGGAAGGAGAGACTAAAGTTGTCTACTTTCACAAATATATCACTATTATTTACGATTGTGTGATTAAATAAAGAAATCAATGACTAAGATTATTCTTAATGGTTGATTTTAAAATTTAGAGAGGATAACTCTGTCTCTAAATGAGAGAGCTTCACTTAGGCTTAAAACTTGTAAGGAAAGTGCTCGCTTGCCAGAGATGCCAAGTTGCAGGTGTCTCCTATTTCCGAGCTGCCGAGGGCACATGCGACCCTCCGGAGTATCTTCCCAGCCACCTGCTACATACTGAAAGGGATAATTCCAAAGAACTTCTTCTTGAGATGCAGAATTGAAAAGAAAATATTTGAAAATATGTTTAAAGACAGGAGAAAAATAGCAAGCAATGGGCTTCCTGCTTGCATATTATTCTACTCAGAACTCACCCTAAACAAAGATCACTGCTGTCCTTTGGTGACAGAAGCAGATGTCTCAAAGAGGTACGAATCACACAGAGTCAGACTTGGCCTGGGGAGGCGGGGGAAGCAATCTTCATTGACAGCCATCTGGATTTTGACTAGATGAAATGTGATAATGCAAAATATTGCCTCGTAGTCTCCATAGAGGTTTGGCTAATAGTACCAGTGATGACTTCACCAAGGCCATTCATGGGGAGAAATTGCATTTATATGTATGTATATATGTGTATATATGTATGTGTAAGCACACGTGCATGTGTATGTGTGTGTAAAAAATTTTCATTTCATTTGCCCAGTGCTTTTTTGGCTTATAATACTTTCCTTATCTACAAGATTACTGACAAAGTTTAACACCAAAAGTCAAAATTGTTGTTTTTATTTTTTTTTCAAAATTAAAAATATAACTTCCAAATGAGTGCAGGGGACTTTGAGACATTAATCTATTCAATTTCAAGGTCCTGAAATTTTAAACTCTGAAGAGAAGGGACAGATACTGGATACATACCCCAGTTTTGAGGTGCTGGCAATGTGAATGGATTTGCAGAGAAAATAGTGGTCCACATTTCCCCTGTGCAGTCCTGGAGTCATAAGACACGATCACAGGCCAAAGCAGTTTCTTGTCAGCCCCTTCCTTTCACAGAACACAGGTGTGGTCCTGGGTAGGTAACTCTCTGTGCAAGACAGGAGAGGCTAGGCTTCTGTGGGCCTCTTTATTGTAAACAGATTTTTAAATGAAACAGAACCTTCATTTCCAGAAAGATAATCACAGGCATGGAAAGGAAGTTAAGCCTAAAGTGCAGGAAGCAGCCCGCAGGTCTAATTTTAGGGCTGTGAATCTCAGCAGCATCCTTTAAATACTGCAGAACACTCTGCTGTTTCTAGGGCCTCCTCAGGATCTATTTGAGTATATTAGGATAAAAGAGCCCTCCTGTTTCCTTAGAGTTAAGCAAGCGCTGCCAGTAGTCCTATTTCAGCAGCTTTAGTTGTGTTCTGTGCATCATATATGGCTCTTTATACAACCTCCGCACTCCAGGCCAACCACAACCCAGTGGTCATGACTTAAACGCTGTTTAATTTCTTCCTCAAACCATCTTGTTTCATAGAAGTTGATCTTTACATGACTCTAAAATTTCCTCATTTAAAAAAAAAAAAATGACAGGATCCCTGGGATTAGAAACCTTACCTGATAATGCTGTTATGAAAGTATCAGGATAAAATTTTCCTCATTTAAAAGTGAAATGAAAGCCCTTGATCACTTCCACTGGGAGGATTCAAAGCATACAGACAATCCATTTGTATTTTGCTAGAAAATCTTTGTTTCTTGGAGCAGCTGGTAGAACGGTGATCAGAGATGGATCTGAAAGATTTCTGATTTTAAGAAGCTCAAAATAATTATGGACTCCACTCTCAGAGTGCCCCTTGCCCGTAAAGCATTTAACATATGCCACTGCTGGTATTACCCATAGCTCTGCAGGGTGCATATTACAGTTAGGGACACTTGGATTCAGAAAGGTCCAGAAGCTTGTTCAAGATCATCCGGCAGTTGAGTTTCAGAGCTGGGATTTAAACCCGGGTCCCTGGACTCCGTTCTTTCTATTGCATTGTTCTCTCAGGACAAATAACTCTTGAAAAAAGAAATGCCACATAGACATGCTGTGGACACATTAGTTTGTGTGAATACATTCCATTAACAGTATCTATTTGGTCTGGAATCCTAGCAATTTCAAACCTCTGCAACTGGAGTAGCATAATTATTACCGAACCAGTCCTGAGCCAGGAAGCTGAGATTGAAACCTTCACATTTATTTGGCCACTGGGCTGTGTGATATGGGGCTGTTACTTTCCTGGGATTAGATTTCTTGAGTTTTAAAATGTGGACAATAACATTTTCATCATAGGACTATTGTGACAATTAAATGAGAAAATGCTTGCAAAGTGTTTTTGAGTAATCAATTCAAGGTAACTATTGTCGCCAAAACTTGGAAATATTTTTGTTTCCCCCACCCTGTGTATATGGGGGAAATTTTTTTACAGAAGAACGTTTTTGGAGCTAATTATCTTGTGACTTGTTACACAACCTCAGATAACTACCAGATAAATAAAGAAGGCTGATGCACAGACTTTGCCAGTGGCGAAGGGCATTGCGACAGAGCATTTACTGGTGGATGGGAAAGGCAGAGGCTGTCACGCCCCGTTACTTCATAGGCTAACTCTGTGCTGACTCAGCCAAAGGCAGGCAGTAATCACAGCCAAGTTTATATGTTGGAGAATTGATGTGGTCATATTTCCATATTCTCGAAAGCAAAGTCAAGAGAAAAGGGTGATCAGAAAGTTTTTATGGCTCTCATCATGATGCTGACAGCTCCAGCTTACTGGTTTACTTTTAGTTCACCTCTGTAATCTGGAGTGGGCTGCCTGGTCAAAACTGTAGGTGGAGCAGGGGAATCCCCCCTGTCTTTTGACCATTTTGGAACAAAGAGTGTGTCAGTTCTTATTTATCTTGTAGAGGGTAATTGATTTGGGATGGTGGTAAGTGTTCAGATGGGATTTCTAGAGGACATCTATCTTAGCACACAATCCACCCCCCCGCCCCACACAATCAATACCGGTTATGCTAATGATGTGATCACCCCACAACCTCCGAAATTCTAAAGAGCATGTGCAGGAGCAGTCACAGTGCAGTATTCAGATATCTCTTTGTATTTCTAATAGTGAAATAAATTAGAAGACCATGTATTTGACTATTGTTCTGAACTGACAAATCCATTGTTTTCTTGTTAAATGGCACTAATTGTGGTTGTCATGGAAACCCTGAGGTACTTAGGCTAAATTGTCCAATCTATTTTTTTTTCCTCTGTGAGAGATTATTTCTTTGGCTGACATTGAAGTTCCCCCTCTAGAAAGCTATTATATATATACTCACAAGACACTGCTGTATGTTAAAGATCCTCAATAAATCTGTTATATTAATTTTACTTGTACAGTGGTTATGAGAATCAATTTGCTTCAAATATGAACTGAATACTTAGAAAAATTAATAAAATCAGTTGGCAGAATTTTTTTTCTTTGCCAAAAATTTTGATGTAAAACCTGGATGATTTTGGAAAAAAAAAAATTTACTTGCTTTAAAATGCTTGTATTATTTTATTTCTATATAAACGCTTTAAAAACACCATTTTGCAGTAACCTTTTAAGAAAATAGAAAAATTATTTTAAAGAATCCTGTCTGCTTCATATTAATCCCACGGGCAGATTTCATGGAGAAAAGATAAATATTTATGCAGTATATATGTGGAGAGTAAGAAATCTCTGTGGAGTCTAACGGTCTTAGGGAAAATACTAGACCCACCAGCTGCTAGTTGTAGGTACTTTACCTGGGTTTCAGTATCCTCATGTGTAAAATGAAAGTCATGACTTTGTTGGATTGCCATAAATTTGAAGCATAGCAATACATGTCATACTCCTGGTGAATGCCTGGCAGATAGGAAACACTCAAGAAATGTCACTGCTGTTCCAGTCTACTCCATATTTGGTTCATATTATGAATCTTAATTATTTATTTTAATAGAAATGAACATAGAGAGTAAACAAAATTTCCCACTGTATTTGGTATGTACTTCAATTAATAGCATATGCATATACTTACCATATGACATTGTTAGTCACTTGTTAGTCACTCAGTCGTGTCCGACTCTTTGTGACCCCATGGACTGTAGGAACCCTCCAGATTCCTCTGTCCATGGGATTCTCCAGGCAAAAATACTGGAGTGGGTTGCTATTCCCTTCAACAGGGGATCTTCCCAACCCAGGGATCAAACCAGGGTCTCCTGCATTGCAGGCAGATTCTTTATAGTATGAATCTTTACCACATGACATTACCATTGTTTAAATATCTTTATCCCCACAGACTGAACAATTTACAGATAGGGACTGCAGTCTGTAAAACAAAGATAACAAAATGAAACACAACCTTGAAATCTTCAGCCCCAAGTAAAGTTAGGCTACTCAGTGATGATTTCCTGGGTACCTCCTGTTTCCCCTGCCCTGTGTTAGCTGTAGGGAACCAGCAGTGAGCGCGGAGGACGAACGTCTTCCCTCCTCGGGCATTACAGATGCACCTACAAGAGGGGACGCTAAGTGCCCCGAGCAGTGGACACAGGCTCTCAGAGCACACGGCGGCTTCCTTACCCATATGGAAAAGCGTGGAGCAGAACCAAAGCAGTATTTTTCCAAAACAATGACTTCGAAGCAGAGAAATGTAGATGTGCAGCTTGGATGAAAATTGGAGAGAATATTCCAAACAGAAGGAAATGCAGTTGTAAGCGTTTGAAGGTCAGAAGCCAAAAGACAGTTTCTTGAATTTCTGTGGCTGCAAGTTCCTAGGAAAGAATCTCAAGCTTGTACAAACCCCACACTAGTGAGATTGATCCGCTGGTTTTTTTAGGAGATCGCATTTTTTTAATCAACTGCAGGATCACCTCTGTAAATCCGTGTCATAGGCTGAGGTTATACCTCTGATAGGCCCTGATTGTGTAGCCTTTCAAGATGACTTTGGAGCAACACACCACCCTCCCAATGCACCCTTGAGTGAAGAACAAAGGCAAAATCCAGGCAAAACCCAGGGTTTCTTTGGGATTTCAGCTTGTTTATCTGTTACTCTAAACTTCAAACACAGTTTCTCATGAGGCTACTCACTCCTATGCTAGTTAGGCAAGGATTTGAACTAATTGTTCAATATTTTAAATAAGGTATTATAAGGGTGCCCAGAATTAAGGAAATTGTAGAATCCAGCACTTTGTTGGAGTCCAGGCAGAGAATTCTGGATTTGCCTCCTGGGTCCTGCTCTTCAGATTTAGGAAACCTCCAGTGCTTTTCCCTTCTGTCTGTCAGGGTTAGGAAAACCTACCCAGAAGACTGCTGTGAAGATTAAGTGAGATGACCTTCATTGCCTGTTTAACACGGTTTCATTAGCAAATGATACTTAATAGAGTAATTTTTTAAAGCCTCAGCAACATTTTCTCTTTTTTCTTGCATGTTTTCTTTTTTATATACCTTTACTAGAATATAACTTATATACTATAACATCCATTTAAAATGTAAAACTTTGAATTTTAGCATATGCAGAATTGTACAGTCAGCATCACAGTCACATTTTAGGATATTTCCATCACCCCAGAAAGAATACTTTTGAATTTCTTTTGTGTCTGTGGATTCCTAATTGTGTTCAGGAAATTGTATTTAAGGATCCAGGATAACCATTATATTTACTAAATAACCACAGGTTGTCATTTTGCAATTTATCATTTGTGATATTAATTCTTTTGGCTATACACCCTTGATACACTTCAGAATAACCATTTGCATTTTACTTATGTGCCCAAGTATTTTGGTATTTTTTAGTAATTTAATGTATTTTAAAGAATATATCCTCTGATAACTTCCTTCCAGTGTCTCTTTATATATGAGTGAAGGGAACATAACTCATAATACTTGTTGATATTATTAAGAAATATTGAAATAGTCTTCAACATTTTGTACAAAGAATATTTCATTATTATTGGTGGTACTTACTCAAATAAACAAGGTAGAAAAATAACAACAAATACTGTCATGAAACCTCTGTGAAAAATGTGTTTTTTTTATTGTTTTATTATGAAAATGTAGTCACTGAAATCATCTTGTTACTAGAAACTCTTTGAAAAAGGGCAGACAGTTGTAGAGTGGTGGAATGCTGTGGATTCAGGCATGTATCCAGACTGGTTCAAACTCAATCTTACCAGTTAATGCTGTGCTTAGTCTCTCAGTCATGTCTGACTCTTTGTGACAGTGACCCCGTGGTCTATATCCCGCCAGGCTCCTCTGTCATGGGATTCTCCAGAAAAGAATACTGGAGTGGGTTGCCATTCCCTTCTCCAGGGGATCTTCCCAACCCAGGGATCGAACTGATATCTCCCACATTACAGGCAGATTTTTTCCATTTGAGCCACCAAGGAAGCCTTACCAGTTAGTAGCTGTGGGATTTTATACCAAGTTCCTTAGCTCTTTGGGCCATAGCCTTCTCATTTATAAAATAGAGACGATAGTAGAGTTGTGGGAATTAAGCTATCACATGTAAATCAGTTTGGTACAGTGCCTGGCATACAGTAAGACTTCAAAAAATGGCCACTGTAATTTTATTGAGTTGTAGACTACTAGGGTATTGATAAAGGAATTATTTACCACATTTAAGAATACAGGGGGTGACTTCTTATTATGGAAATTATAAATGTGGATGAAGAAATTCCTTTTATCTTCAGTTGGGAATCAAAAGTCTCCCCCTCTGACTGGGAAATGACAGTTATTCAAAAACTTGTGCTTGTTCTCAGTCACTTCAGTCATGTCCGACTCTTTGCAACCCTATGGACTGTAGCCCACCACGCTTCTCTGTCCCTGGGATTCCCCAGGCAAGAATACTGGAGTGTGTTGCCATGCCCTCCTCCAGGGGTTCTTCCCCACCCAGGGATCGAACCTGTGTCTCCTCCATCTCCTGCATTGCAGGTGAATTCTTTACCACTGAGCCTCTGAGGAAGCCCCATTCAAGAACTAAAGATAAATGTTGGTGTACATTCTCCATGGCACAGTGAGAGAATTATTGAATCATAACCTGATTTTGTTCTTTAGTTATGAAGGAGGAGGCAAGACTTCAGTATTTCCCAAGAAAGACTGGCAAATCACACACTTGACTCAGTAGAAAAGACTACTGGAGAAGCAAGCAGTACTCAAAAATGGGAGATAAGGGTTTGTATTTACACACAGAAATTCATGACTGTAAATATTATCAGTAATAACTGTTACAAAAGTTAATCCTGTCCAAGTTGTTTGATGATGACAAGATTGGTCTTCTGTCATGAACCAACAGTCAGGGACTTAGGGAATGTTTGCTTGGAGGGCTTGCCCATGCTCCAAACTAGACATCCATAGGTATGGTAAGTTGGGCACATTAAGGTGTGTTAAATGCGCTGCTTATTAAATTTAAGGTGTTTTCTGTATCCTATCATGTTATCAGCTCACCTGTACTTCACCCCAGCTCTGCCAGGAGGATGGGTCTGGAGCTTGGCCACGTCTCTGGTCTTGTCGGCTCTGTAGGCTGATGTCCCAGAGCTCCCAGGACCACCTGTTGTCCTTTCCCCGCTTTACCTGTGTTGCACCTGTACCCTCATCCTTAATGCCAGCCCCACCAGTCACTTACTTATGCTTAAACTTGTACAGGGTGGATTAGTTTTATGTTGTTGCTGTTGTTCAGTTGCTGAGTGGTGTCCGATTCTTTGCAACCCCATGAACTGCAGCACGCCAGGCCTCCCTGTCCATCACGAGCTCCCAGAGCTTACTCAAACTTATGTCCATTGACTTAATGATGCCATCCAACCATCTTGTCCTCTGTCATCCCCTTCTCCTCCCACCTTCAATCTTTCCCAGCATCAGGGGCTTTTCTAGTGAGCCAGCTCTTTGCATCAGGTGGCTAAAGTATTGGTGCTTCAGTTAATTGTATGTCATCCACTCAATTAGGCACGAACATGTTTTGTATCATGTTTGAATGAAAACCAAGTGTCTGGGAGGAAATTGAACTCTATCTGCAATGGACTGCTACCTTAGAAAACAGAGTTGTTCTTTGTAATTGAACATGCCTATCTTTGGTCCTGATTTAGGCTTACAGCTAAAATAAAAATTTTAAGAGTATTTTGCAGGAAAGTTTTCAAAATCTATTTGTCCTTGCCTATTCTGAAATGGATGTAGAGAGTTTGTAGTTTTTTCAGAATCTGAAACCTTGAACTGAAAGATATTAAAGGAGGGCTTGTTCAGTTGCCCCGTCATGTCTGACTCTTTGCTACCTCAAGCAAAGAGTCATACCTGCAGCATGCCAGGCCTCACTGTCTCTCACCATCTCCCAAAGTTTGCCCAAATTTATGTCCATTGCATCGGTGATGCCATCTAACCTTTGACACCCTCTTCTCCTTCCGCCCTCAGTCGTTCCCTGCATCAGGGACTTCTCCAATGAGTTGGATGTTCACATCAGATGACCAAAAAGGAGGGTATCTAATTGTTAATAAAATATGATATTGTATTTATTGTATTTGATATTTTAAAATCACCAAGAAAAGTAGGAGAAGAGAGAAGAACATTCCAAATTTGGGAGAAATCATCCTAGAGGATTGGGTGATGGTGAGAAAAGCAGAGGGTACTATGATGGATAGGAAAATACTGCTGGAGTGCTAATATACCTCTCTTCTCCAAACACAAAAGTAAACTTATAGGTTTGCTTTTTTCTCCCCCCAAATATTTAATTATATATGATAGGAGAATTTTGCCATATAAACAAATCTCTGACTTTATATCATAAGCCAGTGTTTACTTACTTTACAGATTTAATTAATGCTAAACTTAATGGAATAATTATGTCATTAACGCTTATTAAAGGTTATCCTGATTTGTAGTTCTTGAGAAAGATCACATAGTCTCAAATATTTCTCAAATATTCCAAATGTGGTTTTCATGAAGTAGCCTTAATCCCCCTTAAATATCATTCCTAATAGAAACTTTGGGGAATGTAGCAAAGTGAAAGAAAAAAAAATTACTCATAATCTTCATTCATCCATGAATAATATCAACATTTTGATTTATGCATATACTTACTAAATTAAAATATTTGAACACATACTGTTACTCAATTCTTTATCTTAGTTTTTTCATAAAGAAGTTTTTAATTATTTCTTATTATAATTTGACAATTAGATTATTTTCAATTTGTGTTATTGTTAATAGCATCAAGGTAAACATTTTTTAGGCTTCCCAGGTGGCGCTAGTGGTAAAGAACCTGCCTGCCAATCCAGGGGACATAAGAGATGCGGGTTCAATCCCTGGGTTGGGAAGATCCCCTGGAGAAGGGCATGGCAACCCACTCCAGTATTCTTGCCTGGAGAATCTCATGGACAGAGGAAGCTGGTGGGCTACAGTCCATAGGATCACAAACAGTCGGACACAACTGAAGCAACTTGGCACAAACATCTTTTGGTCTAAATCTTTGTCAGTATTCCTATTCATTTCTTTAGAATTGTGAACTGGAAGGAATTTCTGAGTCAGAGTCAGCATTTTAAAATTCTTAATGTATAAAAAAATCATACATCATGACCAAGTGGGCTTTATCCCAGGAATGCAAGGATTCTTTAATATCCGCAAATCAATCAATGTAATACACCACATTAACAAATTGAAAGATAAAAACCATATGATTATCTCAATAGATGCAGAGAAAGCCTTTGACAAAATTCAACACTCATTTATGATTAAAACTCTCCAGAAAGCAGGAATAGAAGGAACATACCTCAACATAATAAAAGCTATATATGACAAACCCACAGCAAGCATCACCCTCAATGGTGAAAAATTGAAAGCATTTCCCCTGAAATCAGGAACAAGACAAGGGTGCCCACTCTCACCACTACTATTCAACATAGAGTTGGAAGTTCTGGCCACAGCAATCAGAGCAGAAAAAGAAGTAAAAGGAATCCAGATAGGAAAAGAAGAAGTGAAACTCTCGCTGTTTGCAGATGACATGATCCTCTACATAGAAAACCCTAAAGACTCTACCAGAAAATTACTAGAGCTAATCAACGAATATAGTAAAGTTGCAGGATATAAAATTAACACACAGAAATCCCTTGCATTCCTATATACTAACAATGAAAAAACAGACAGAGAAATTAAGGAAACAATACCATTCACCATTGCAACAAAAAGAATAAAATACTTAGGAGTATATCTACCTAAAGAAACAAAAGACCTATACATAGAAAACTATAAAACACTGATGAAAGAAATCAAAGAGGACACAAACAGATGGAGAAATATACCGTGTTCATGGATTGGAAGAATCAATATTGTCAAAATGGCTATTCTACCCAAAGCAATCTATAGATTCAATGCAATCCCTATCAAGCTACCAACGGTATTTTTCACAGAACTAGACCAAAGAATTTCACAATTTGTATGGAAATACAAAAAACCTCGAATAGCCAAAGTAATCTTGAGAAAGAAGAAAGGAGCTGGAGGAATCAACCTGCCTGACTTCAGACTCTACTACAAAGCCACAGTCATCAAGACAGTATGGTACTGGCACAAAGACAGAAATATAGATCAATGGAACAGAATAGAAAGCCCAGAGATAAATCCACGAACCTATGGACACCTTATCTTTGACAAAGGAGGCAAGGATATACAATGGAAAAAAGACAACCTCTTTAACAAGTGGTGCTGGGAAAACTGGTCAACCACTTGTAAAAGAATGAAACTAGAACACTTTCTAACACCATACACAAAAATAAACTCAAAATGGATTAAAGATCTAAAGGTAAGACCAGAAACTATAAAACTCCTAGAGGAGAACATAGGCAAAACACTCTCCGACATAAATCACAGCAAGATTCTCTATGACCCACCTCCCAGAATATTGGAAATAAAAGCAAAACTAAACAAATGGGACCTAATTAAAATGAAAAGCTTTTGCACTACAAAGGAAACTATAAGCAAGGTGAAAAGACAGCCCTCAGAATGAGAGAAAATAATAGCAAATGAAGAAACAAAGGATTAATCTCAAAAATATACAAGCAACTCCTGAAGCTCAATTCCAGAAAAAGAAATGACCCAATCAAAAAATGGGCCAAAGAACTAAACAGACATTTCTCCAAAGAAGACATACAGATGGCTAACAAACACATGAAAAGATGCTCAACATCACTCATTATTAGAGAAATGCAAATCAAAACCACAATGAGGTACCATTACATGCCAGTCAGGATGGCTGCTATCCAAAAGTCTACAAGCCATAAATGCTGGAGAGGGTGTGGAGAAAAGGGAACCCTCTTACACTGTTGGTGGGAATGCAAACTAGTACAGCCACTATGGAGAACAGTGTGGAGATTTCTTAAAAAACTGGAAATAGAACTGCCATATGACCCAGCAATCCCTCTCCTGGGCATACACACTGAGGAAACCAGATCTGAAAGAGACACGTGCACCCCAATGTTCATCGCAGCACTGTTTATAATAGCCAGGACATGGAAGCAACCTAGATGCCCATCAGCAGATGAATGGATAAGGAAGCTGTGGTACATATACACCATGGAATATTACTCAGCCATTAAAAAGAATTCATTTGAATCAGTCCTAATGGGATGGATGAAACTGGAGCCCATTATACAGAGTGAAGTAAGCCAGAAAGATAAAGACCATTACAGTATACTAACACATATATATGGAATTTAGAAAGATGGTAACGATAACCCTATATGCAAAACAGAAAAAGAGACACAGATGTACAGAACAGACTTTTGAACTATGTGGGAGAAGGTCAGGGTGGGATGTTTCGAAAGAACAGCTTGTATATTATCTATGGTGAAATAGATCACCAGCCCAGGTGGGATGCATGAGACAAGTGCTCAGGCCTGGTGCACTGGGAAGACCCAGAGGAATCGGGTGGAGACGGAGGTGGGAGGGTGGATCGGGATGGGGAATACGTGTAACTCTATGGCTGATTCATATCAAAGTATGACAAAACCCACTGAAATGTTGTGAAGTAATTAGCCTCCAACTAATAAAAATAAAATAAAATAAAATTCTTAATGTAGCTTGCCAAATTGCCTTCTAGAATGTTTATGATAATTTAAACTCTTAGCATCGAGCGTTTTCTTCTAATATTTGACAATGTTATAAATAAAAACTGAATTATATAGGTTTTGTTTCCTGTTGTTCATTACTAAAGAGGCTAGCTACTTTCACATTCATGAATGAGCTTTTTAAATTTTCTTTCTGTGACTTATCAGTTCGTGATCTTTCGTCGCTTTCCTCTTGAGAATTTGGGAATTATCTTACAAGTCATATATATTTTCATGGAGTCTTAGTGGAGATAAAGTCAACTTTGGAGAAAGGGTGCACATGGATATCTCAAACCTGTCCTCCAGCATGATCCCTGCCTTCCTCACCTCCTTTATTTCTTCTGAAAAATGATCACTATCATTTAGCATCATCTGTCATTTCTTCATGCATTTCTAATGCTACCAAGTGATATCTTGCCTTCTCTCTCTCTTTTTTTATCTTCAAGTGTTCTTTAGTGGTCATTTAAAATTGTGATGAATTTAAAGTTGAACTACTTAAGGATTTAAGTGGTGTCGTTGTTCTCCACATCTTTGATTTGTGAATTCTGGATCGTGAACATATTGTACTGTGAAAATTTCCTGGGTGCCAGCATAATCAGACTATCCTGATAAAAAGAGATTTTTCAAGAGCTGATTGGCTGAATGGCCTGGTACAGGAGAATATGATCACTGGGTAGAAAAATTGTACCTGCTGTTCCTAATGGTAATGAAAGTGGAGTTGACTCAAGAAATACTTGTGGATTCAGTTGTATTGTGGATGGTGGTTTGTTTCATCGGAGCCAGTGGTTTCCAGTCTTTAGCCTGAATCGGCATCATGAGCACAGGTGCTGGGTCCCCCCAGAGTTCCTGATTCCTGATTCAGTGGGTCCTGTGTGGGTCAGGTGATGCTGCTGCTGCTGGAGAACTCCTGATCTAAGCTGAGAGCAGAGCATAAGCTTTCTGTGGTGTTGATCCACAGAAGAGGTCTATCAGTGCTCCTAAGTTTTTGCTCCTCTAGGAGGCCAGAACTACTGGGAGTGTTCTGTGGTCCAGCAGAAATACCAGGTAGCTCATCTCTATGGGATGCCATTCCCATGAGAATGACAGTTTCTACAGTTACGTGGGGCATACATATGTGGCCATACTCAGAGACGCTGAATACTGACATTGGAAATGACTTCTCCTTTATGATATCTGACGTTGCTTTTAAAACTGAAAGTCTTCCTCTCCTCCAAGAGGCTCCCCCAAACCCAATCCAAAGGTCAAATTTACATTTATCATTTTTTTCTAGTTTTTTGAATGGATTTTCTTTTTTTACATTGTAATTATAGATGAAGTCCGTATCTTTTCATGCTTTCTGTGAGGTAAAGATTAAAATAGTATATTGTTTCTCCAAATGGCAATTTTTCTCAACACGTTTTGAATAAAATAACTGTTTTTCACTGGTTTATCATTTTGTCTTTCTCAGATGCTATATGTGTATTTATATTCCAATACTATTTATATTGCCTTGACTTTGCTAGCTCATTTATTCTATGAGTGTTTGCTATGTTTCAGGCACTATGGAGACATCAGGATAAATAAAACAGTCTTGAGTAAAACACATGTGGGCTCTGTCTGCATGCAGTGTACCATCTCAATAGTCTGTTCTGTTCTCTCTATACTCTTGCACAGTTAGCACGCTGGTTTTAATTATTGTAGCTGCAGAACATAGTTTAATTTGTTCCTCCTCATTAGCTTATTTAAAAAAAATCATAGTGATCATTGTCTGTCTACTCTTCTAAATATATCTTAGAATCATTTTGTAAAGTTTCAAAAAAAAAAGAAGTAAACTCCTTGTAACTCTGATTGGAATTATCTTATAGTATATATTTATTTGGGAAAACCTGATATCTTCTGTAATATAGTATTTCCCTCTCAAAACAGTATTGTTCTCTCCCACTTATTAGGGTCTTCTTTCACATTTCCTGTGTTATAACATGCAAGTACTAAAATATGTTAGTTAGGTTTATTTTATAAATATATTTTGTCAATGACACAAGAGATTTCAATAAACTTAAGAACTGGGTCCCAGGAAGGAAAGAGAACGGAGGCTATTGAATGGAGAAGGAAAAGTATAGAGAAAGGATTGCCCAAACAAGCATGGTCAGCAAATTCTTACATCATCAAGATAATGGTGTAAAATAGTATATGATCCACAGTGTCCAAACTGATATAAAATATCTGTCTACATCTAATCTTCTAGATATAATTTCCTAATATTCATAAGTATCTCTGTATATAGAGAGATATCTCTCTTCATATCTCTTTCTATGAATGCTTATAAAGTACATTGTAATGTAATTTTTAAATAGTGGCCCCTGAGGAATTTTCCTGGTATCGGGACAGTACAACTGGCTTTTGCCATGCAGATTTGCAAACATTGGTTGAGACTTGTAGACTGACAACTTTAAAGGACAATATGTCCACAGTCTGCGTGCCAACTGGCACATGCTGATAATGTCTGACAGGCCTCTCTTGTCAAAGCTTTGAACACCTAATAAATATGATTGTACTCTCTTTACCCTTTGAAAAATCAGAGATACTCATTTTTCCCCTTTTGGCTACAGATGGTGATATCCTAAGAGCTTTGAGCCAGCTGCTCAGCCTATTGATGCAAGTGCTTATGGCAGACAATAAATTCTTCGAATCTGGGGTTGTTTTTCTTTTTCCTTTTCCAGCTTCCTAACACCACACTGATAGCACAAGATATAAGCCTCAGTAGCAATTTCAATATTAGAGATTAGAAAACCCATGGAGATCTCGGTGAACAAATGAAGAATGTGCAATAATCGCATTAAACCTGTCCTACATCATTTGGAAATGATGTCTTATTGTGTTAAAATGAACTGCTGGTCAGTGCCAAGGAAGCAATGTATTCTGAGAACTTATTATTGGTTTAGTGATTGCTTTTTATTACCATGGCTTCTATTGCTACTGCTATTATTGGGCTTAGATGCTCATCTCTTTTAACTGTGATGTTCAAAGAAACCTAGCTGCGGTGAATATAATTTTTACCATTTATAACAGCCGGCCAGGTCAGAGTCTCATCTTTATCTGTGGTGCAACAAAGAAATAGTAAATCAATGCGATGGTAAAATTTAATAATGCATGAAGAACTTCATTGTTGGTGATGCTTTTTTAAATGATGGCTTTAGGGAATTTGAAAACAAGTAGGGAAAAATTTCTTTTTCTTGTTAAGAATCACTGACCCTCTTGGGCGGGGGGTGGGGTGGGGGTGGGGGTGGGGGTGGGGAAATCTCCCAAGAAGTTAGATGAATAAAAAGGGAAATAATTTGTTTGCCTGTATCTTTTTAAAGGAGAGAAAGAAATATAAAAAATTCTGATTTTCTTTTGTAAAAGTTAACATTTGGGGTTTTAAAGCTTCACTGAATTGTTATATTCAATTTAAGAAAAAATATGTCATTTAATACAATGGGCAACAAGAGACTTCAGAATGGAGGAAAGGAAAGAAAGGAAAAGCATGTAGCAGAGAAAGGAAGTGAACTGTACAGAGGAGACAGTGAGAGAGGCAGGCAGACCAGCCTCGAAGGGCAGGCGGACAGGGGTGAAGAGAAAACAACGGGAAGAGAAATAGGACAGAAAAATTAAATCTTTAAAAACAGAGCAGAGACACAAAGAAAAGAATGTGTAAGAAAATAGTGAACAGAGAGGAAGTCAGAAGGAAATGTGATGAGGAGGCAAGAAGAAGAAGAGAGCAATGGCCAGTGAAGAGGGAAAATGAAGAGGGTACTGTCACTGAGTTCTGTGATGAACCGTGCATTTTGGCCTGAATCCCAGTTGTTTTCTTGGACATCAGAATCAGTAACCACCAAATCCTCTGACAGCCTCTGAGCCTCTCCTCTTTGTGTGTATAGCTGGTGCCACTTGACTCCTGGCTGCTTACTCCTCACAGCCTTGGCCTTTATGATCCATAGAGAAGTGATAGTGAAAGTCGCTCAGTCGTGTCTGACTCTTTGTGACCCCACGGGCTATAGTCAGCCATTCTCCTCTGTCCATGCAATTCTCCAGGCCAGAATACTGGAGTGGGTAGCTATTCCATTCTCCAGGGGATCTTCCCAACCCAGGGATTGAACACAGGTCTCCTGAATTGTAGGCAGATTCTTTACCATCTGAGCCACCAGGGAAGCCCTTATGATCCATGCTCACCCTAATTCGACTCCTTATCAATCTTCCAACAGGTATATCCATTTTATTTATATTTAACAGTATCTTTCAGTGTTTTTGATTTTCTCTATTGAATTAATTGTGTCTTATTTTATTAATTTTCAATTTGACATTTCCTTCCTACTTCCTTAACCTTGGGGAGAGGCGTTAGTTTGTCCAGTTTTTCTATAAGGTCTTGAGTTGAATTCTTAGATCATTGATTTTCAGCATTTCTTCACATCTCTTTCTAAGAATGGCTTTAACTGCATTCCACAAGTTTTATTATGTCTTATACTTACTATCATTAAGTTCAAAATATTTAAAAATTTTTCATTGTGATTTCTTCTTGATCCATGAATTAATTTTGAACTATATTATTTAATTTTCAAACTAAAGGGCATTATCTCAGTCAGAGAATATTCTCTGTATGGTTTTAATCTTTGGAAAATATATTGAGAAATGGTTTATAGCCCAGCATATGGCCAGTTTTGGTAAATACTGCATTTGCATGTGAAAAGCATACATATACAGTGATTAATGTGGGCACTATTTTATATGAAATGTATCAAGTTTGTTAGTCATGTTTTTCTCATATTCATCATTTTACTGTACTATCTTCTTTTTGAGTAATAGAACACTTCTATTTTTCATTTTAATCTCAGTTATTTTTGTCTATTATGCTTTCTTTTATTATTATTTAATGCTTACCCTTGATTTATTGCAGTCTAATATAAAAATATTACTTTTGTCCAATTATTTGATTATGCTGGAACCTTAGAATACTTTAACTCCATCTATTCCTATTTTACCTTTCACATTATTGTATCATATACTTTTGGTAAATTTTTAATTCTGTAGCCCGTTACTATTATTGTTTTGTACAATCAAATTTGATTTATATTTATCCCATTATTTACCACTTTCTGCCACCATTTCAGTCCAGTTCAGTTGCTCAGTCGTGTTCAACTCTTTGCCACTCCATGGACTGCAGCACGCCAGGCCTCCCTAACCTTCTCCAACTCCCAGAATTTACTCAAACTCATGTCCATTGAGTCAGTGATGCCATCCAACCATCTCATCATCTGTCGTCCCCTTCTCCTCCCACCTTCAATCTTTCCCAGGATCAGGGGCTTTTCAGATAAGTCAGTTCTTTGCATCAGGTGGCCAAAGGATTAGAGTTTCAGCTTCAGCATCAGTCCTTCCAATGAATATTCAGGACTAATTTCCTTTAGGATGGACTGGTTGGATCTCCTTGCTGTCCAAGGGACTCTCAAGAGTCTTCTCCAACACCACAGTTCAAAAGCATCAGTTCTTCTGCCACCCTTTATTCCTTCTTAAATTTTATGTTTCTATTTAGAATTGTTTTCTTTTGCTTGAGGAATTTCTTTTAGAATCATTTTAGAAAAGTCAACTGGTGATGAGTTTTTCCATCTTGTTTATCTCAAAATATCTCAGTTTTACCCTCATTTCTGAAGAATATTTTCATCAATTGTTTAATTCTAGTTTGACACTTTATTTTTCACACTATATATATCCTTTGATTATCTTCTGGCTGCCATCTTTTTTGTAAAAAATTTAGCCCAATCTTATTTTTTCTTTTTTGAAAATAACACAACTGTTTTCTGTGGCTATCTTTAAGATTTTTCTGTTTCTTTAGCATTTATCACTTTTACCATGGGATAGGACGGAGTGTGAATTTATTATATTTTATGTCTTGAATATGCAGGTTGATGGTCTTTATTTGTTATTAAAGATTATAGGCCTTTAATACCTAATTTAATATTGTTCCTGCCTCATTCTCTGTGTTATAATTTTAGAGCCCTGATTACATGAATCAATTTTTAATCTCACCTATAGATTTCTTATATTGTTTTCTGAATTCTCCATAATTTTTTCATGCTTTAATCTGCATATTTTCTATCTTTCTGTTCAGTAAAATAATCATTTCAACTGAGCCCAATCTACTGATGAACTTATCTCTCCAGTTGTTTATTTCAGTTGTATTTTTTAGTTACAGAATTTCTATTTGATTCTTAAAAATACATTCTACTTTTATTCCATAATTCTCTTATCATCATTTTTTAGACATATTAATCACAGCTATTTTTTTATTTTTATTTTTTTCCCAATTATTTTTATTAGTTGGAGGCTAATTACTTTACAATATTGTAGTGGTTTTTGCCATACATTGACATGAATCAGCCATGGATTTACATGTGTTTCCCATCCTGAACCCCCCTCCCACCTCCCTCCCCATCCCATCGCTCTGGGTCATCCCAGTGCACCAGCCCCGAGCACTTGTCTCATGCATCCAACCTGGGCTGGTGATCTGTTTCACACTTGATAATGTACATGTTTCAGTGCTATTCTCTCAGATCATCCCACCCTCGCCTTTTCCCATAGAGTCCAAAAGTCTGTTTTATATATCTGTGTCTCTTTTTCTGCCTTACATACAGGGTTATCGTTACCATCTTTCTAAATTCCATATATATGTGTTAGTATACTGTATTGGTATTTATCTTTCTGGCTTACTTCACTCTGTATAATGGGCTCCAGTTTTACCCATCTTATTAGACCTGATTCAAATGTATTCTTTTAATGACTGAGTAATATTCCATTGTGTATATGTACCACAGATTTCTTATCCATTCGTCTGCTGATGGGCATCTAGGTTGCTTCCACGTCCTGGCTATTATAAACAGTGCTGCAATGAACATTGGGGTGCACGTGTCTCTTTCAGATCTGGTTTCCTCGGTGTGTATGCCCAGGAGTGGGATTGCTGGGTCATATGGCAGTTCTATTTCCAGTTTTTTAAGAAATCTCCACACTGTTCTCCATAGTGGCTGTACTAGTTTGCATTCCCACCAACAGTGTAAGAGGGTTCCCTTTTCTCCACACCCTCTCCAGCATTTATTGGTTGTAGACTTTTGGATGGCAGCCATTCTGACCTGCGTGAAATGGTACCTCATTGTGGTTTTGATTTGCATTTCTCTGATAATGAGTGATGTTGAGCATCTTTTCATGTGTTTGTTAGCCATCTGTATGTCTTCTTTGGAGAAATGTCTGTTTAGTTCTTTGGCCCATTTTTTGATTGGGTCATTTCTTTTTCTGGAATTGAGCTTCAGGAGTTGCTTGTATATTTTTGAGATTAATCCTTTGTCTGTTGCTTTGTTTGCTATTATTTTCTCCCATTCTGAGGGCTGTCTTTTCACCTTGCTTATAGTTTCCTTTGTAGTGCAAAAGCTTTTCATTTTAATTAGGTCCCATTTGTTTATTTTTGCTTTTATTTCCAATATTCTGGGAGGTGGGTCATAGAGAATCTTGCTGTGATTTAGGTCGGAGAGTGTTTTGCCTATGATTTCCTCTAGGAGTTTTATAGTTTCTGGTCTTACATTTAGATCTTTAATCCATTTTGAGTTTATTTTTGTGTATGGTGTTAGAAAGTGTTCTAGTTTCAAGTCATTGACCAGTTTTCCCAGCACCAATCTTGAGAAAGAAGAATGGAACTGGGCTGCAGCATTTTTCAAAGCCTTGAGTATGTTCAGTTTACTCTTAGGATGCTGCCTTTCAGAAGTTGCATCTGAAAGCTAGGGTACTCATGGTGACTTCACCTCCTTGATGAGCCCTGAAATTCAATTTTTGTCTCCAGAACACAATGAGATTGCTTATCGCTCTCTCTTTCAGCTGACACTTTGTTCTGGACTTCTTTGCCTGTATTCTTACACTGCTCATGATTCAGCAAATGCTTCAAAGGGAAAAGCAGAACTTATTTTTGGTTTTACTTCTCTGCCCTTCCCTTCTCCCTGGAATTTTTGACCTTCAAGTTCTGGCTACTTGGTCTGATGCTTTCAATTGACTTTAAAATTTTTATATGGTCTTCCTAGTTATACTTCCTAGTACAACTCCTTCCTAGTTGTACTCGAAGGAGTGTTGATCTGCTGCAAGTTAGTGTCTGCACAGCCAGAAATTATGTTCTAAAGTCTTTTTATGATGTTAAGCATACCAATGACTTCTGGTAGCATTTTGTGCTTTTGCTAACTCCAGCTTGTTTGTTCACATTATTATTGTTATTTAAATGATGTAGCAAATAAATGTCATGTGTGATACTGTTGTGTAATTTATTTGACTGTTTATGTTACATATGGACTTACTTTGTTTTATTTTGCTTGGCTTTATTATGATTCACAGATACTGCATTTTTTAAAATTAAAGGTTCGTGGCAGCCCTGCATGCAGCAGGTTTATCGGCACCATTTTCCCAACAGCATTGTCTCAGTTCATGTCTCTGTGGTGCGTTTGGGTGATTCTCACAATATTTCAAACTTTTCATTATATTTGTTACGGCAATCCGTGATCTGTGATCTTTAATCATACTGCTATCTGAGCCCTGAAGGCTCAGATGATGGTCAGTGGGGACAAATGTCACCAGACCAACAGTCCATGACTGGCACAAAACAACTCAGAAACCTCGACAGCACTTAACTCAGCACCTCAGAGAGAGCAAGTCACTGTCAGTGAGCTTTAAGTTTCCCTGAGCATAACACGTTTTGGTCTTGTTACTCTTCTCTCCCGTCTTCTTAGGCATCTTTCTTCCCCATATACTAGCTTAATTCACACTTAGCCTTGTTTGCTCCTTCCATGATTAGATTCCTCACATTTCTCTCTCTTGTTGATTAACATTCTACTTCCAAATGCCATCTGAAAGTGCTCCTCACCCCCTGACCTTTGCCTCCTCTTCTATACTCTTCTATACTCCTATTTTCATTTGAACGGTTCTTTTCTAATCCTATAATGTGAATGAGGCAACAACTGACAATAAGATATGGTATAAAAATAGAGCCATAGAGTATTCATCCTTACCACTTTCCATATTCATGTAATACTTAGCACTTCATAAATGTTAACTAATGAGACTTCAAAATTTCCTTATAAGCAAATTCTTAGATACAGTTTCAAAGTAAGAAAGAGAGTTAGAGGGGGAAAAAACCATGTGATATGGTATGAGTAACTGCTGGGTCCTTGGCTTGAGCACACAGCCTCCAGAAACTCCAGGCAATTGAAAATGCCTGCCATCGTTCACTTAGCCTTGATGGTGAAGCTGCATACTAACTCTTCACCATAAAGTTAAAACATTGTAATGTTTTATTTCTCAAGTGATACTGAAAAATAGATCCACAGACCCCTTCTGATCTTTTGGAAGCAGAGACTGAAGAATGTTAAGACTATATCCATTTAGGTATCTATGGTACTTCAAAATACCTGTGAGATCTCAACACTTTCCAAGGCTGGGAATCTTGGCGTCATCTTTACCTCTTTTCCTGTATCTCATACCTATCTGATAGAGAGTCTTATTATTCTTTCATGTTTTTGATATATATATTTTGCTCTCCAGTTTTATTATCATAATTGAAGCCCAGATGTTTCATATTCCATGTCTGGATTGCTGCTCCTGGCATGTGGGATGTGCCTCTGACTCTGGTTGTCTCCACTGACATAATCTGCATGAAGCTTCACAGGGAATATTTTGGAAATGATCAGTGTAAATATCACTGTCTGCAGAGTACAAATGCTGTGCTTGCCTGTCCAGCTTCACTATTCCCTTATTCTCTCAACAACACTCTGCATTTAAAACAGAGGCTGCTATCACAGCACTGCCTTCTCCTATAAAAAGAGCTGTTCCCATGATCCAAACTATGCTAGTCATTGTCAAGGCACATAAATATTTTAAAATGCATAAATGTTTTCTAAAGCAAAAAATGTGAAAAGAATGACACATACATTTTTATAAACCTCTTTAGTATTTGGCTTAATAGGCAAACTTGGTTCTGCATGCAACCTGTATAATATATTGTTATAGTTAAATGTATATGTTGTCGTATAAAGAAAATATGACCTCTGATAGATATGTAGTTGGAAAAGGGATGATTATTTTAATAACCCTTTTAATTATTATGGATATTTTTCTTTGATGCTATACTAAAACTTGACATGTGGTAGTTTCTTTCTTTTTTTTTTAAAGTGGTAGTTTCTTAAAGGTTAGTTGCAATGTGGAATCTGAAACCATATCAATGACCTTTTTGTACTCAGTTTTAATAAATTGCACTGATCTATTAGGTCCTTTGAATGTTTTTTACCTATATATGATTTTATAATATCATGTGTTGATCACTTGGAAAATATGAGTTCACTGAGATAGGCAAATATTGACATACTGCATTATAAGAAGCCAAAAATCCACATTCCAGCCAACATCACCAGTGACCTCATCATTGTGTCATACTCACAATGCTGTCATACTCACAATGGCACACACACGTTCTAAAATTCAAAATGAGAAAGCTCAAATTTTATCATCTGCAGTAAACGCTGTCCAGAAAATGTCAAATCTTAATAACTACAGTTTATCTATCTGTTGTTTCGTCAAGTTAATATAGTATTCTGTGTAAATGTGGTTAGTCCTGCTCACAGCTCAAACACGTGCCCAGGTACTTTTCCTTACCACTTGACTATATTTCGGTGAGAAGCAACAGTGTCTTGCATACACTTCTTATTTTTGTTACACAGAATATTAAAAACTTGTGTTCTCAAGAGTTGAGATTTAATAAAATTGATAATTTTTACTATTTTCCTCAATAGCAATTGTTAAATAAAAGTGGCTTTAGTTTTTTTTTTTTTTCTATGACCATGTGGCAATAAACAAGTGACTTATTAGTACAATTTAGAGCCTCTGGTTAAGACACCAGCAATTTTAGCCAACACTGCACTTGCATCATTAGAGCAAATATCAACACAGTAAAATAGGAAAATAATGTCTTAGTATTATTATGAAAGTCGTTTTGACCTTGTAGATCCCTAAAAATGCTTTATGAACCCTCTGGGCATCTGTGAATCATACTTTAAAAAATGCTGGTATAGGAGAAGGAAATGGCAATCCACTCCAGTATTCTTGCCTGGAAAATCCTATGGACACGGACGGAGGAGCCTGGCAGGTTGCAGTCCATGAGGTTGCAAAGGAAAAAAAAAAAATGCTGGTATAAAGAAATGCTTTTTTCACTGAAATTGCTAAGCTTGTAACCAGATATTTTGAACTTGCCCCTAGCCATGTACCTGGGCAACATGGAAGAAGGCTTCTAGAGTTTGGAAGGAAAGAGGCCTTCACCCAGGGAAGCTGAGCTGAGAGGAGACAGCTCTGACAGTATCTTTCCCCATCCAGGATTTAGCCTTGCCAGAAGATCTGAACTTCTGGTTAACACAGACAGTATATTTTCTTTTTAGCCTAAGAGAGTTTGAGTTGGAGTTCTGTTCCTTTTAGGCAAAAGGTCACCATTAGTTGGCCCTGATTATGCATCTGGTTTCCTCCGCTAACTTAGTCCAAGGTCCCCACCCACATGTTTATTCCTATGTTTACCTCTTAGGCGTGTGCATATTCTTCAGGATACCTCTCATCTGCGCCTTTCAAATCCTGGGGCTACCAGTGTTCTTGAAGACTTCTGCTAATAGCTCCCTTTCTGAAATCTATCAAGCTACTATCAGTATAATAATTTTTAGTAGTAACTTACTCTCTGATTCTTGCATGAGTTTTGATCCTACCAATCTAATTATAATGTTAGTTTCCTGATGACAGAGGTCTTGTTTTAAGTTCCATTTATGTGCTCAAGGCACATCACTGTGGGTATTGTAAATAATGCTTTTTTGTAAAAATCCAAAAAAATTTTTTAACATCTTAGTCAAATAAATGGAGCAGTTTCCTTCAGAAAACTGCCTGCTGTCAACCTTCTGGAACAAAAACATCTAACTACTGGCAAAATCTTTTTATAGTTTCAAACTCATACAGGTACCTAAATGTCATCAGAAGCTGACAAAGTGAGGATAACTGTGCATGCTCAGTCATATCTGACTCTTTGAGACCCCATGGACTGTAGCCCACCAGGCTCCTCTGTACATGGGATTTTTTCCAGGCACGAACAAGAGTGGGGTTCCATTTCCTTCACCAGGGGATCTTTATGACCCAAGCATCAAAACAGCATCTCCTATGTCTCCTGCATTGGCAGGTGGACTCTTTACCACTAAGCCACCTGGGAAACCCAAAGGATAGTAATAGCTACTGTTTACTAAGTGCCTTCTACGTGATAAGTGATAGCCTCAGTATTTTACGTAAGTTATCTTTGATCCTCACAATAACCCAGAAAGGTAGATGTTACAATTAATATCTTACATATGAAGAGTAAGATTCAGACAGATTAAATAAATTTTCCATGTAGCACAGCTTATCAGTGGGGTAGCCAAGATTCACAAAGTCACTGGCTTTAAGTCAAGTAATGTGTTACTAACATGTATAAACACTCCCAAGAATAACATTAGATTTAACTGAACATTTATTTGTTGAGTGCCTCTAGTAGAAAGCTCTATGCTTGGTGTAGTAGAAGATTGCAAAACGAGAAAGGAACCTCTGGTCTAGCCTAGTGGTGTTCATTGTTTATGTGTAGAGAGCAGTTTGCTCAGCAAGCAGTTAGACTTGAACACATATAACGCACAATCCTTGTTAAAATATAGACATTTCCCAAGGAACAGGAGTGAATGGCATATGCCTTGAGGATGCATCTTGTATTGAAAAGTCAGTTGGAAGCAGTTCTCTTTAAATCTCTTTCTAAAATTGGTCTCGAAGACAAGCGATTATAGAAGTAATTACAGAGAACAGGTAAAGAAGCTGTTATTACTGTGGAAGTAATATCCATTTGCCTGTGCATGGACATTTAGGTTGCTCCCATGTTTTGGTTATTGTACATGGTACTGTTATGAACATCAGGGTGCAAGCACCTTTTCAAATTAGAGCTTTCTCTGGATTTATGCCTGGGAGTAAGATTGCTAGATAATATGGCAACTCTGTTTTTTGTTTTTTGAGGAATTTTCATACTGTTTTCCACAGTGGCTGCACCAATTTACATTCCTACCAACAACATAGGAGGACTCTCTTTTCTCCACACCTTCTGCAGCATTTGTTATTTGTAGATTTTTTAATGATGGCCATTCTGACCAGCATGAGGTGGTACCTTATTGTAGTTTTGATTTGCGTTTCTCTAATAATTAGAGATGTAGAGAGTTTTCATGTGCCTACTGGCCATCTATGTGTTGAGAAGGAAATATTCTTTTATTGCCCTGACCAGATACCTAAACCTATTCCCACTGTCTCCTAACTAGTCATTATTTCGCCTCACAGAAACACTGATTTTGCTCAACATAATCAGAACCTAGTAAGATTTTTTTAATCTTTAAATTAACTGGTTAATTTAAGCATAAGATTGTGATTGAACTTAAATAAAAATGGACTGCTGCTTAAAGTATATCCTTTGATTAACATGGGTTATCCTAAATATATATCTTTTTGTTAAACAGCTTCATGACACTGGGCTAAAAAAAGTTAAATCCCCCACAACTCCCAGTGGTGTCTTGGAGGCATAGAAGGTTCACAAACACTGTTATTATCCCAGCATGATGGAGTACATGGTATCTCTCAAATATTTGCTATTACAACCCCCAGTTTTCAGAGAGCTTACTAAGGTCCATGGTCTACAAAATTTTAATTCCTGATGAGTTTTTCAAAAAATAAATGCTGTTTCTCCAACTAGAAAAAACAGCAAAGTTTAACCACTGAATCATTCACCAGTAATCTACTATTTCTCCTCTTTTTGTTGACCTGTGTGCTTTCTCTTCAACTCCATGAAAAAAGACAGACTTTTCTTTGAGTTCCCACCAGTGGGTTAAAAAAGCCCCTGTTTACCTACTTCTTCTGGGAAAAACAAAAAGGAGAAAAAAATTGAAGTATATTTTCTTTCCCTGAACTGGGATTAATTAAAAATACATCAAGAGTATTGAAAGAAAAGTCAGATCAATGTGTGGAAATTAGCAGCTGGATTTCTAGGGAGAATGGCCTAATGGACCAAGTGTTATTTAGTTCAGTCTCAGAAGTAGTACAGAGTGGTGATTTCTGGGCTCAAGTGGTGTAGAGTATTTCCTGATGACAGTTTGTGAATACAGATGAACACAGCAAACTGGGTACCGTCTCAGGATTGCTAAAGCCAAGACTAATACATTTCCTTAAATTCTGCTGAACCAGCATATTAGAAACTCTGCAGAAATTTTTCTAACTTAAAAAATATACCAAAAACTATTTCAGGTACCCATACCTTAAATCAATGATCATATAAAGATAAAAGATTTTATTTCTTAGAAGAGCTTCTGCATCAAGAACATATGATAGAAAGTATGGAGTCATAGAGAATGAATTGGCATCCCAGGAGGCTCTTCCACACTTAAATGTGTGACCCTGAACAAAGCACTAAATAGCTATCTAGTCTGTGTCCTTGTTTGTAAAATGGGAAAATAACTCCTGCCGTAACTATCCATGGGTATGTCCCAACAATCACATCAGAAAATTTGTTACATGGTGATAAGCTGTAAAGTTCTATATGTATGTTGGTTACTAATGACATATAATCTTGTGCTCCCTCTTTCTTCCTTTCTTTCTGTGTATGTATCACGAGGTGCAGAGCTGTGCAGATTTATCATATACATCTCTTTCTATATATCTATTTGCCTTCCCTCCCTCTCTCCCTTCCTTCCTTTTCTTTTTTTCTTTAAAATTGTCCTTTATTACTATACTTCTATATATAAACAAGTGTTTTATTAACTCTTTTCCAGTGTTGAAAGATGTTGGTAGGTTATTTCATTCTTCCTCTCTTCCAGTTTTGGGAGATGTAGGTAGATTATTTTATTCTTCCTTTTAGTATTATGCAGCTTTCCAAGATTTTGTTTTAAAAAATCACGTTGAAAAGCTGAAGAGAGTAATTCATTTGCATCAGTTTTTCCAGAGCCCCATTGAACAACCGAACCTGTATTTCTTCTTTGCAAGTCGTGACACTGAGGAGAAAAGCCTCACCGGATAGGCCCTGAGGTGAGGGAGGGGCCGCGACACTGAGGAGAAGAGCCTCACTGGATAGGCCCTGAGGTGAGGGAGGGGCCGCGACACTGAGGAGAAGAGCCTCACCAGATAGGCCCTGAGGTGAGGGAGGGGCCGCGACACTGAGGAGAAGAGCCTCACCGGATAGGCCCTGAGGTGAGGGAGGGGCCGCGACCCTGAGGAGAAGAGCCTCACCGGATAGGCCCTGAGGTGAGGGAGGGGCCGCGACCCTGAGGAGAAGAGCCTCACCGGATAGGCCCTGAGGTGAGGGAGGGGCCGCGACACTGAGGAGAAGAGCCTCACCGGATAGGCCCTGAGGTGAGGGAGGGGCCGCGACACTGAGGAGAAGAGCCTCACCGGATAGGCCCTGAGGTGAGGGAGGGGCCGCGACCCTGAGGAGAAGAGCCTCACCGGATAGGCCCTGAGGTGAGGGAGGGGCCGCGACCCTGAGGAGAAGAGCCTCACCGGATAGGCCCTGAGGTGAGGGAGGGGCCGCGACCCTGAGGAGAAGAGCCTCACCGGATAGGCCCTGAGGTGAGGGAGGGGCCGCGACACTGAGGAGAAGAGCCTCACCGGATAGACCCTGAGGTGAGGGAGGGGCCGCGACACTGAGGAGAAGAGCCTCACCGGATAGGCCCTGAGGTGAGGGAGGGGCCGCGACCCTGAGGAGAAGAGCCTCACCGGATAGGCCCTGAGGTGAGGGAGGGGCCGCGACACTGAGGAGAAGAGCCTCACCGGATAGGCCCTGAGGTGAGGGAGGGGCCGCGACACTGAGGAGAAGAGCCTCACCGGATAGGCCCTGAGGTGAGGGAGGGGCCGCGACACTGAGGAGAAGAGCCTCACCGGATAGGCCCTGAGGTGAGGGAGGGGCCGCGACCCTGAGGAGAAGAGCCTCACCGGATAGGCCCTGAGGTGAGGGAGGGGCCGCGACACTGAGGAGAAGAGCCTCACCGGATAGGCCCTGAGGTGAGGGAGGGGCCGCGACCCTGAGGAGAAGAGCCTCACCGGATAGGCCCTGAGGTGAGGGAGGGGCCGCGACACTGAGGAGAAGAGCCTCACTGGATAGGCCCTGAGGTGAGGGAGGGGCGGGCCGCTGACCTGTAGTGGCAAGGGTCCTGCTGCAGGATACAGGTGAAGCGTTCGGCTTGATAAGGACTCACGAGCAGTAGGAAAGCAGGAGGAAGAAGAGCTCTGAAAATATTTGCACCTCCTTTCAGCTTTTATGATACAGTAGAGCTTTTCAAACTGGATGTTTCAGTATTTTCACAATTAGCATGGGTTGTATGACAGAAAACTGGATGAGTATCAGCCTTGAGAATTGGTGTTTTCCTAAACTCGCTTTGGAAACAACTGCAGAGGGCCTTCTAGACCTTTCTGCCATCCGTTCTGTTTAGTTAGTATTCATTCATTACTGGCTATTAAGTATTTTGAATATCAGTTTTCTTAATTCTGTAGACCTATTAAAAAAATGTGTTCAAATATGTTTAGACATAAAGAGAGATATGTAACAGTCAGTGTCTCCAAACATGCTTAGGAGCCTCTTTCCGCACCTCGCCCCCCCCCCCCCTCCCTCCGCCCACCGAGTTGCAGCTTATGGGCCCGGAGATTCACAGAATTAACTTCAGAAGCACTCCTGATCTGTTTCAATGATCTTACTTGCCTTCTGGTCTTAAATTCCTCCTCTTTGTAAGCATCTGCCTCCTGCTGCCTTAGCTCACTTTCTGAAACACAGTTATGAAGGGGTTATTCTTCTGCTTACAAACTTGATAACTTCTCATGTCTGCAGAATACAGGCCAAACTCCTAATCAGAGCTTCCAAGATTCTTTGCCCACTGCTACCTACCCACTTGCTTACACTTGTCACCCTCAATCTTTCCTACAAGGTCCATGTGTGACCTTGACACATGATGACTTTGAACACAACAAAGGTGTCATAGCTCCTCTCTCATCCTTGCCATCAGCCCCAGTCCTGCAGAGGCCAGTGCAGTTTGCATTCTTTCCCTGAAGCGCTTCTCAGTCTCCTCACTCAAGATGAGTCTCTCCACCCTCCTCTCAGCTCTCATGGCAATCAGTCTACCTTTAGAGGATGTCCCAGGCCACACTGTAGTTTTGTTGGGCAGTGGTGTCCATTTCCATCTCCTCCATCTGACAGTAAGCTCTACTGGAGGCATATTGTGCTCATTCCCTAATAGTCCATCTGCCCTCTCCTGGCTGCCTAATGTCTGTCTTCACACCTCACTCTGAAGTCTGCTATAATTTCTTTCAACAACCAAGGATAACCGAGAAAACAAATCATGTCATTGAAAAGCCCTGGATCAAAAGATCTATGCTCAGGACCAGCTGTTAGCCCTGAATAGTCATGGAGGCTGGGCAAGTTGTTTAAGATTAGAGGCTCTGTTTCTCCAAATGATTAATGAAGAGTCCAGCCCGAGTCCAGCTTCTCTGAAGTCTGTCTAAGCTAGTATGTATGAAAATCCATTGGAATATATTTTATTTTTAATTTGTGTCATCACACCCATCTGACACTCTCAGAAGAGTTAATCTCCTTTCCTTCTATTGTAAGTGCATTCTTTAGGGATAAAGCATAGGTGTCTTTAGTCTAAGCTTTCTGGCCACTTTGGGGCTATAACAAAGGTGTTCCAGGAAGCTCTTTCTGTAAATGAACTGTCAGAATGACATGGGAGAAGTCAGTACACAGACAGGGAGTGACAGCAAGAAATCCCACTGCCTTGAGTCCCACAAACTTCCTCCTCACTCAATCACCTTAACAGCCTGGACACCTTCTTTCAAGCCTCACATCCAGGCACAGGCGGTCTTTAACATGTGAATATGATCATTACTACCTGCCTTAAATCTTCTAATGATCACTTTTAAGATCATGTTTAAATGACTGGCCGAGTGACTCTTCATGATCTGATCCCTGCCCCTCTCTTTTGGCCACTCGTTTAGTCACTTCTTACTGCTGTCCATAAAATTACTAGCTGTCCCCTATAAAATATGGGACTACAAATTAAATTTTAGTTTTAGATGAAAAAAAAATGTTGTAGTACAAGTATGTTCCCAATATTGAATGAGCATATGAGAAAACTATTTTTTGTTTACCTGAAATTCAAATTTCACTGGGCATCTTGCATTTTTGTTTGATAAATATGGCAGCTCTGCCTGTTACACTATGTGGTCTCAAGGGACCCTGCCTTCCCCGTGGTGTCATTTCTCCTGAACACTCTCTGCTCCTCCCTCACACCCACAGCTCATTTAGGACTCCCTCCACTTCCTCTGAAGGGTCTCCATCATCCCCCCCCCCCCATTTTAATTTAGATACTTCTTTGTGGTACCCTGGGTCCATTTCTAATATGTACTTATAAAAACTTATTGCAACTGCTTATTTGTATATTTATCTGACTCACTAAACTAGACATTTTTCAAGGACAGGATCCGTGGTCTATTCTGCATATCTCTAGAAATTAACAGTGTCTGGCACACAGTAAGTCTTTAATAACGTTTGTTTGACAAGCCAAATGGTGCCATTTTACTAGTGTTCTAAATCACATAGAGAGAAGCACATGGCCAGAGGCCTAGGTTTCCTGGTGGAAGGAGAAGAGCGTGCCAGATGTGAAAGCTGCTAACTAGTTTCCAGATGGTCACCCTCCCAGGGCCTTTCAGGGGACAGAAGTGAGGATGCAGACCACAGACAGAGCAGGAGGGCCATTCAGGAAGGCACAGTCAAGAAGATCATAGCCGACCAGCAGAGACTTAGAACACAGGCATGAGACAGGGGACAATGCAGTCAGGAAGCCTTTCATCTCAGTCCTCACAGAATAGGTCAGAATAATGAGAACTCAAGAGTAAGGGAAAATTGGAGTGCTTAGCTGATAAACATGGGCTAGCCATGAAACCCTTTCCTCTCTAAGAATTTCTGCAGAAGAAAGGGATTGGTATCTGGCCACACCTGTTTTAACAAAGCTCAGAACACAATAGGCATGAACACACAACTTCAGGGCTCACAGCAAGCCCTCCTGCTGGGGATGCTAGGAGAGTGGCGAATACTTTTAAAGGCAGGTGGCAGCTTTCCTATTTCACTCTGTGAATTAGCAAGAGAAGTGAGGAGGGTTGTGAAGGTAGAGACCTGGTGAAGCTGCCACGAAAGGAAAAAAGGAACACTGGCTGTCAACATTTACAGTGTCTTAGGATCCCAGCTCACCCTTGGTTTAACTCATTTCTTAATCAGAAGCTTTCCCCCGCATTTCTGTCATGTTCTCTCCTTTTTCTTCTCATCAGTGTATTTCTACCCTTCAGCCCTACTCCCCAAGTGAATGGATTTTAGTTTAGTGGAACTTTAATAATATATATGCTACTGCCCTACACTTTCAGAATGAATATTAACAGCCTGAAAAATATTCATAGCTTTCACAGCATACTTGTTCTAGGAATTATCCTAAGGAAATAATCAGAGGCTTAAAGAACATGAAGATTTATGTTCGGTGACACTCATTACAATATTGTTAAAACAGATAAATCTGAGACATTCATGCAATGAAATACCAAGGATTCATTAAAATAATATAAGCATAGTTAATGGTAGAGGGAAATGCTTGTGAATGCTATCATAATGAGAGAATAAAAAACACATGTAACATACATATTACACACACATGTATATATGCATATGTTTACATATAAAAATACAGTGCAAAATACATGGTAAATGATTTGAGTGAATAAGAAACAATAAAGCATGGAGTTAGAAGCATTTGGCTAAGAATCACAAAGATTTAGGTGTACCACTTTTTACCTAAGATCCTGGGAATTTATTGGGGATTAGGATGTCATTGTAAAATGAGAGAAATGGTAATTATCTTACAGAGTTATTTTGTGTGTTTATATGAGAAATCATTTGTTAAATGCTTAGTATAGACTTATCATATCAGTTCAGCTCAGTACAGTCACTCAGTCGTGTTTGACTCTTTGCAACCCCGTGGACTGCTGCGTGCCAGGTCTCCCTGTCCATCACCATCTCCTGGAGTTTACTCAAACTCATGTCCATCGAGTCAGTGATGCAATCCAACCATCTCATCCTCTGTCATCCCATTCTCCTCCTGCCTTCAATCTTTCCCAGCATCAGGGTCTTTTCCAAGGACTCAGTTCTTCATATCAGGTGCCCAAAGGATTGGAGTTTCAGCCTGAGCATCAGTCCTTCCAATGAATATTCAGGACTGATTTCCTTTAGGATTGACTGGATGAATCTCCTTGCAGTCCAAGGGACTCTCAAGAGTGTCCTCCAAAACCACAGTTCAAAAGCATCAACTCTTTGGTGTTCAACTTTTTCTATAGTCGAACTCTCACATCCATACATGACTACTGAAAAAACCATACCTTTGACGAGACAGACCTTTGTTGGCAAAGTAATATCTCTACTTTTTAATATGCTGTCTAGGTTGGTCATGGCTTTTCTTCCAAGGAGCAAGCATCTTTTAATTTTGTGGCTGCAATCATCATCTGCAGTGCTTTTGGAGCCCCAAAAGATAAAGTCTGTCACTGTTTCCATTGTTGCCCCATCTATTTCCCATGAAGTGATGGGACTGAATGCCATGATCTTCATTTTTTGAATTTTGAGTTTGAAGTCTGCTCTTTCATGCTCCTCTTTCACTTCCATCAAGAGGCTTTTTAGTTCCTCTTCACTTTCTGCCATAACGGTGGTGTCATCTGGATATCTAAAGTGATTGATAATTCTCCCAGATATCTTGATTCCAGTTTGTGCTTCATCCAGCCCAGCATTTCAAATGATGCACTCTACATATAAGTTAAATAAGCAGGGTGACAATATATAGCCTTGATGTACTCCTTTCCCAATTTGGAACCAGTCTGTTGTTCCATGTTCAGTTCTAACTGTTGCTTCTTGACCTGCATACAGACTTCTCAGGAGGCAGGTAAGGTGGTCAGGTATTTCCACCGCTTGAAGAATTTTACACAGTTTGCTGTGATCCACACATTCAAAGGCTTTGGCATAGTCAGTAAAGCAGAAGGAGATGTTTTTCTGGAACTCTCTTGTTTTTTCGATGATCCATCAGATGTTGGCAATTTGATCTCTGGTTCCCCTGCCTTTTCTAAATCCAGTTTGAACATCTGGAAGTTCACGGTTCACGTCCTGTTGAAGCCTGGCTTGGAGAATTTTGAGAATTATTTTGCTAGCATGTGAGATGATTGCAATTGTGCAGTAGTTTGAACATTCTTTGGCATTGCCTTTCTTTGGGATTGGAATGAAAACTGACCTTTGAATGAATGAATGAAAACTGAAAAACAGTCCTGTGGCCATGGCTGAGTTTTACAAATTTGCAGGCCTATTGAGTGAAGCACTTTCACAGCATCATCTTTTAGGATTTGAAATAGCTCAAGTGGAATTCCATCACCTCCAATAGCTTTGTTCCTAGTGATGCTTCCTAAGGCCCACCTGACTTTGCCTTCCAGGATGTCTGGCCCTAGGTGGGTGATCACACCATTGTGGTTAGCTGAATCATAAAGATCTTTTTGTATAGTTCTTCTGTGTATTCTTGCCACCTCTTCTTAATATCTTCTGCTTACATTAGGTCCATACAATTTCTGTCCTTTATTGTGCCCATCTTAGGATAAAATGTTCCCTTGGTGTCTCTAATTTTCTTAAAGAGATTTGTAGTCTTTCCCATTCTATTGCTTTCCTCTATTTCTTTGCACTGATTACTGAGGGAGGCTTTCTTATCTCTCCTTGCTATTCTTTGGAACTCTGCATTCAAATGGGTACATCTTTCCTTTTCTCCTTTGCCTTTCACTTCTCTTCTTTTCCCAGCAATTTGTAAGGCCTCCTCAGACAACCATTTTTCCTTTTTGTATTTCTTTTTCTTGGGGATTGTCTTGATCACTGCCCTCTCTATAATGTCATGAACCTCCATCTATAGCTCTTCAGGTACTCTGTCTATGAGATCTAATCCCTTGAATCTATTTGTCACTTCCCCTGTATAATCATAAGGGATTTAATTTAGGTCATACAAGAATGGTTTAGTGGTTTTCCTTACTTCCTTCAATTTCAGTCTGAATTTTGAAATATGTAGTTCATGATCTGAGCCACAGTCAGCCCCAGTCTTGTTTTTGCTGACTGTGTAGAGCTTCTCCATCTTTGGCTGCAAAGAATATAATCAATTTGATTTTGGTGTTGACCATCTGGTGATGTCCATGTGTAGAGTCTTCTCTTGTGTTGTTGGAAGAGGGTGTTTGCTACGACCAGTGTGTTCTCTTAGCAAAACTCTGTTAGCCTTTGTCCTGCTTCATTCTATACTCCAAGGCCAAATTTGCCTGTTACTCCAGGTGTCTCTTAGCTTCCTACTTTTGCATTCCAGTCCCCTATGATGAAAAGGACACCTTTTTTGGGTGTTAGTTCTAGAAGGTCTTGTAAGTCTTCATAGAACAGTTCAACTTCAGCTTCTTCAGCATTACTGGTTGGGGCATAGACATGGATTACTGTGATACTGAATGGTTTGCCTTGGAAACAAACAGATATCATTCTGTTGTTTTTGAGATTGTACTCAAGTACTGCATTCAGACTCTTGTTGACTATGATGGCTACTCCATTTCTTTTAAGGGATTCTTGCCCACACTAGTAGATACAATGGTAATCGGAATTAAATTCACCCACTCCAGTCCATTTTAGTTCACTGATGCCTAAAATGTCAATGTTCACTCTTGCCATCTCCTGTTTAACCATGGACCTAACATTCCAGGTTCCTATGCAATGTTGTTCTTTACAGCATTGGACTTTGCTTCCATCACCAGTCATATCCACAACTGGGCATTGTTTTTTCTTTGACTCCATCTCTTCATTCTTTCTGGAGTTATTTTTCCATTCTTCTCCAGTAGCATATTGGGCATCCACAGACCTGGGAATTTCATCTTTCAGTGTCATATCTTTTTGCCTTTTCATACTGTTCATGGGTTTCTCAAGGCAAGAATACTGAAGTGGTTTGCCGTTGCCTTCTCTAGTAGACCACGTTTTGTCAGAATTCTTCACCATGACCTTTCTGTCTTGGTTGGCCCTACATGGCATGGTTCATAGTTTCATTGAGTTAGACAAGGCTGTGGTCCATGTGATCAGTTTGATTAGTTTTCTATGATTGTGGTTTTCATTCTTTCTGTCCTCTGACGGATAAGGATAAGAGGCTTATGGAAGCTTCCTGATGGGGGAGGCTGACTGTGAGGGAAACTGAGTCTCGTTCTGATGGGTGAGGCCATGCTCAGTACATCTATCATCCAATTTTCTGTTGATTGTAGGCTGCGTTCCCTGTTGTCTGACCTGAGACCAAACTGTGGTTGTGGTAATGAAGATAAAGGTGACCTCCTTCAAAAGGTCCCATGCACACACTGCTACACTCAGTGCCCCCGATCCTGCAACAGGACACCGCAGCCCACGCCTCCACCAGAGACTCCTGGACACGCACAGGCAAGTCTGGGTCAGTCTCTTGTGGGTCCTGGTGGGCCCAGGTTCTTTCTCCTGGGTCCTGGTGTGCAGACGGTTTGTTTGTGCCCTCCCAGAGTCTTTTCCTCCAGTCCTCTGAAAGTTCTATAATCAAATCCCATTGGCCTCCAACGTCAAATTCCCTGGGGGTTCTCAGTCCCTTTGCTAGATCCCCAGGTTCAGAAATCTGCTGTGGGCCCTACAACCTTCCTAACAGTGTAAGACTTTCTTTGGTATAATTGTTCTGCAGTTTGTGGGTCATCTGCTCAGTGGCTCTATAGTGGGTTTAAGGGCAACCTCCTCCAAGAGGGCTTATGCCACAGGCTGTGTGACCAGCCTTATCACATAGGAATTCAATAAATGCCATTTTTATTAAAAAACATGAAGTTCAAAATATTACCCTATATATACCAAACTATTAATGTGTTATCCCTAGATAATTATATTACATGTTTCAATTTTTTTCTCTATGCATTTTCATTCTTAAAATTACCCATAGTGAATATGTATTTCTTTCATATTATAATTAAGCTATTATAGTAAATAAGTTGGCATAAAGCTTGCAACAGCTAGATATTTCTTCAGCAATAAAGAATGTTTTGTTTTCTTTTATCTTTAGAGACATGATGAAAAAAGCTTAGGGATACTGTCAAAAATATGGCATGATCAAATAGGGATCCTGTGTGAGTCGGTAGTTCCTGGCAGAATGTGAAAATTCAAAAATGGCTCTAGCCGCCTTAAGCAAAACCTTAACTCGGAAACCCAGTCTGTAGGTTTTGTGTGTGTGTTTGTGTTACACTTGTAAAGTTTAATTAGAATTACCATACAGTGAGATCGTGTAGTTTCTGAGAATCACACTCAGCAGCAAGGCCACCAAATTAATTATGTCTGATGAGAGACGGTGTGAGTGGGAGCCATACTTAGTAATGCAGGACAGGGTAAATCTTTCTCTAGTTACACACCTAATTAAATCCTTGAACAGCCTTATAGAACAACCTGACTCATTTAGGGGTATTTTCAGTTTGCTTGTTGATGCTTTCTCCACCCTCTGTTGCTATCATGGACTTCTGGGTTTAGCAAACTTGTTGTATCTGTTCTTCTGCACTCATTTCTCTCTGAGGAATGACAGTTAATAATGAGAAAATGAGTGTGTTGTCACAAACAACATTGAGATTGAGTAGGGAATTGACAGCAGCATAGCTGAAGTCTTACCAGCAGGAATACCACTCTCAAACAAAAGCAATTTTATTTGTCCAATGTGACAACGGTTACTACTACTTAGTTTATAATAAACTCTAGGTCCACGTCTAGTGTGATGAGATGACAGAGCATCTTAGTCTAGAAATATTTTCACAGTGAGATGTGATTTTTGTTATCAGTTATACAAGTAGTAAGAACAGAGACTGAAGTATTTTCTGACAGGTGCCCTCCTGCCAGCTATGAAAAGACGTCTTCTTTCTGTCCTCTGCCCTCAACCATCATGCTTGTCTTAACATCATCCTAGTCTATTAATTCACACAATCACTGCCCTCTCTCTAGAATTGTTTGTTCTGCTGTTGGCCTCTCTCTATTAGAACCAGCAATTCTGCTGAGGTTCAATTATGTTATATGTTCATGACCTTAGTTACAGTTTATAATTTAGACAATGTGATAATTCAGGGAGCATTAATGAGTAGAATGTATATTAGAAAGGAGGCAATATCATTATTATCCCAGAAGGAGGTGACTATATGCTTAGAGAACTCATGAGACATAGGAGAGACCCAAGGTAATATTCTAAACCTAGAGCTTTTAGCAATAATGAGTTATAATTATAATTAAAAAAAAGATATGATTTGCAACAGTTGTTCTTCAGTGAACCAGATGGATGTACATTCCATTCAGATGAGGGAATGACATGTTCCCAAAACCCTCCCCTCATTTTGAGCCCTGGGCCTCTAAACCATTCAGGCTCATTCAGAGTTTCACAGTGTGGATTTTGAAGAGGTTCACACTATTGTGTAGACATAGAATTTCATCACAGTGGATGAAATCCATAAGGAAATAAACATCATAACATCTTCCCCATCCTCCTCATCTCCTCCCAAGAAAAAACATTCTCCTCGAATGTTACCTGAATTGGTTGCCTCCAGGTAGACCATCTCTTACATTCTCACCTCAGGGCAGTTTTAGTTTCTTTGCCACTTCACTACCTGAAAATTATAATGTTTTGTTTAGCAGGATTTTAGTGAGTTGAATGGTAGCCTCCCCAAAGGATATGTTCCTATCCTGTTCTCTAGAACAGGTGAATGTGACCTTATTTGGACAAAGGACCTTTGTAGATGTGATTAAGTTAGGGATCTTGAGATAAGATCATCCTCGATTATACCAGTGAGCCCTTAACCCAAGGGCAAGTATTCTTATTAGAGACACACAGAAGAGACAGACAAAAGAGGAGGCAGTGTGCCCACAAAGGCAGAGAGAGGAGTGACATAGTCACAAGCCAAAGAATGTGACCAGAGCTGGAGTGGGCAAGGAGAGGAATCTCCTCTAGAGCCTCTGGATCGAGCACAGCCTTGCTGATACCTTGAGTGTGGATTTCTGGCCTCTGGAAGTGTGAGAGAGTAAGTTTTGTTCTTATAAACCACCCAGTTTGTAGAAATTTGTCACAGCAGCCACAGGAAACTAGAAGAAGCAGGTTCCGGAGTTAGCTAACCAAGGTTCCATTCCTGGACCTGCTATGACCTTGGGGATGTTGTAAATCTCTCTACAATTCTTATCTATAAAGTGGTGATGATAATAATAGTATATCATTCAGAGGACTACTATGACGAATAAGCTGTCTATCCGTTATTATTGTTGCATCTGTAAAATTAAAAGGTCAATGAAGGGGGCTTGCCATTGTTAAGATATAAAATAAAGCATATTAAAAATGTTGACTTGCTTTGAACAAAGCATGATTTCAGTCTGACGGTGCCAAACAGGAAGTGGTTAAGAGCATTCCTCTGGCAGGAAATCCGAGAAAACATTTAGAGAAGGTATGGAAGCAGAGTAAGGAATTATATGATTGGCTACAGCTTAAAGCTTAGTTGGCTGTTCGTGATGGGTTTTCCTCTGTTTCAGTTTCATAACCTTGAGGCATTTACAGGCTTAGATTTTGGTTTGCTTACAAAGCTGCCATGGCATTAGAGCCTCCTTAGTCTAATGGGATCCTTATTTAACTAATTTAACAGCCTGTAGGAGAGAAGGGTGTCTCTAAACATGTATTGGAGTCACCACCTCTTACCAAACAGAAACTCTTTTTGTCATTTAAAAGTCAGCTTTGCTTCAGCTTCTACTCAACCCATTTTCAAATATCCTGGAGTCTGTGTTTCACGTGAGCTCCCCAGACAGAATTTTGCCAGCACTCCTCTTGGCCTACAGCCTCACTTTGACACACTAAAGGGACTGACCTTGTTTCATGATCTCTGATCAGCTGGACGTTCTTTAGTGAAGTTGAATACTTATTTGTCTTGGCCTCATTCATTCATAGCTTGCTATAGACTGTACATTTTATTGAAGTATATTATATATTTTTTATATCCTTTATAGAATTTGATACATAGTAGGTCTGTGATAAATAATTGAATGCATATGAATGCCTCTCACAGGCACAAAAGGAAGAATCAAGAATATGTGATAGCTCAGTTGGTAAAGAATCTGCCTGCAATGCAGGAGACCCCGGTTAAATTCCTGGGTTTGGAAGATTCGCTGGAGAAGGGATAGGCTACCCACTCCAGTATTCTTGGGCTTCCCTTGTGGCTCAGCTGGTAAAGAATCTGCCTGTAATGTGGGAGACCTGGGTTGGATCCCTGGGTTGGGAAGATCCCCTGGACAAGGGAAAGGCTGCCCACTCCAGTATTCTGGCCTGGAGAATTCCATGGATGGTATAGTCCATTGGGGCCCCAAAGAGTCCGAAATGACTGAGTGACTTTCACTTTCAGGCACTTTGGTTGGCTGCTAAATCCTGATAATGCTAAATTGTGTTTTGGACTTCCCTGGTAGCTCAGTTGGTAAAGAATCCGCTTGCAATGTGGGAGACCTGGGTTCAGTCCCTGGGTTGGGAAGATCCCCTGGAAAAGGAAAGGCTACCCACTGCAGTATTCTGGCCTAAAGAAGTCCATGAGGTCACAAAGAGTTGGACACAAGTGAGAAAGTTTCGCTTTCTCTCATGCTTTTTAACATTTGAATGTTTGCATGTACTTTCCATTTTGCTTGGATATGCTGACTTCTACTCTTGCTGTCTGTGGCTCAGATCATGAACTCCTCATTGCAAAATTCAGAATTAAATTGAAGTAAGGAGGGAAAACCACTAGACCTTTCAGGTATGACCTAAATCAAATCCCTTATGATTATACAGTGGAAGTGACAAATAGATTCAAGGGGTTAGATCTCATAGACAGAGTGCCTGAAGAACTATGGATGGAAGATCATGACATTGTACAGGAGGCAGTGATCAAGATCATTCCCAAGAAAAAGAAACACAAAAAGGAAAAATGGTTATCTGAGGAGGCCTTACAAATAGCTGAGAAAAGAAGGGAAATGAAAGGCAAAGGAGAAAAGGAAAGATGTACCCATTTGAATGCAGAGTTCCAAAGAATAGCAAGGAGAGATAAGAAAGCCTTACTCAGTGATCAATGCAAAGAAATAGAGGAAAACAACAGAATGGGAAAGACTAGAGATGTCTTCTTGAAAATTAGAGATAACCCAAGGGAACATTTCATGCAAAGATGGGCACAATAAAGGACAGAAATGGTATGGACCTAACAGAAGCAGAATATACTAAGAAGAGGTGGCAAGAATACACAGAAGAACTGTACAAAAAAAGATCTTCACGACCCAGATAATCACAGTGGTGTGATCATTCACCTAGAGCCAGACATCCTGGAATGTGAAGTCAAGTGGGCCTTAGGAAGCATCACTATGAACAAAGATAGTGGAGGTGATGGATTTCCAGTTAAGCTATTTCAAATCCTAAAAGATGATACTGTGAAAGTGCCTCACTCAATATGCCAGCAAATTTGGAAAACTCAGCCATGGCCACAGGACTGGAAAAAGTCAGTTTTCATTCCAATCCCAGAGAAAGGCAATGCCAAATTACTGCACAATTGCAATCATCTCACATGCTAGCAAAATAATGCTCAAAATTCTCCAAGCCAGGCTTCAACAGGACGTGAACTGTGAATTTCCAGATGTTCAAGCTAGATTTAGAAAAGGCAGGGGAACCAGAGATCAAATTGCCAACATCCGTTGGGTCATTGAAAAAGCAAGAGAGTTCGAAAAATACACTTACATCTGCTTTATTGACTATGCCAATGCCTTTGACTGTGTGGATCACAACAAACTGCGGAAAATTCTTCAAGAGATGGGAATACCAGACCACTTGACCTGCCTCTTGAGAAATCTATATGCAGGTCAAGAAGCAACAGTCAGAACTGGACATGGAACAACAGAGTGATTCCAAATCGTGAAAGGAATATGTCCTGGCTGTATATTGTCACCCTGATTATTTAATTTATATACAGAGTATTATTATTATTATTAACGTCACTCAGTCATGTCTGACTCTTTGCAACCCCATGGACTATACAGTCCACGGAATTCTCCAGGCCAGAATACTAGATTGGGTAGCCTTTCATTTGTCCAGGGGATCTTCCCAACCCAGGAATCAAGCCGGGGTCTCCTGCATTGCAGGCGGATTCTTTACCAACTGAGCTATGAGGGAAGCTCCCATACATCATATAAAATGTTGGGCTGGATGAAGCACAAGCTGGAATCAAGATTGCCAGGAGAAGTATCAATCACCTCAGGTATGCAGATGACACCACCCTTATGGCAGAAAGCGAAGAAGAACTAAAGAGCCTCTTAATGAAAGTGAAAGAGGAGTGTGAAAAAGCAGACTTCAAACTCAACATTCTAAAAATGAAGATCACGGCATCCAGTCCCATCACTTCATGGTAAATAGATGGGGAAACAATGGAAACAGTGAGAGACTTTATTTTCTTTGGCTCCAAAATCACTGCAGATGGTGACTGCAGCCACAAAATTAAAAGATGCTTGCTCCTTGGAAGAAAAGTCATGACCATCCTAGACAGCATATTAAAAAGCAGAGACATTACTTTGCCAACAAAGGTCCGTCTAGTCAAAGCTATGGTTTTTCCAGTAGTCAGGTATGGATGTGAGAGTTGGACTATAAAGAAAGCTAAGTGCCAAAGAATTGACACTTTTGAATTGTGGTGTTGGAGAAGACTCTTGAGAGTTCCTTAAACTGCACAGAGATGAAACCAGAGTCAATCCTAAAGGATATCAGTCCTGAATATTCATTGGAAGGACTGATGCTGAAGCTGAAACTCCAATCCTTTGGCCACCTGATGTGAAGAACTGACTCCTTGGAAAAGCCCCTGATGCTGGGAAAGATTGAAGGTGGGAGGAGAAGGCGATGACAGAGGATGAGATGGTTAGATGGCACCACTGACTCAATGGACATGAGTTTCAGTATACTCTGGGAGTTGGTGATGGACAGGGAAGCCTGGTGTGCTGCAGTCCATGGTGTTCCAAAGAGTCAGATACGACTGAGTGACTGAACTGACTGCCTGACTCTTCCTGTAGCTCTGGCTTCAGAGGCTCCACCTGCTAATCATATCCACAAAACCCTCTACCTCTCCTTCAAAACACCCATCTCACAGTTTAACTTGTGTCTTTTTCAGAAGACTATAAGCTCCATTAATTGGGGTCAGAAAGGTTTATCCTTGCAGGGATTCCTACATCTAGCTCCTCTTCTGGTCCTTAGCCGGTCAATTAGTTCAGTTGTTCAAGTCGTATCCGACTCTTTGCGATCCATGGACTGCAGCAAGCCAGTCTTCTGTGTCCATCACCAACTCCTGGACCTTACTCAAACTCACATCCATTGAGTCGGTGTTGCCATCCAACCATCTCATCCTCTGTCATCCCCTTCTTCTCCCACTTTCAATATTTCCCAGCATCAGGGTCTTTTCTAAGGAGTCAGTTCCTCACATCAGGTGGCCAAAGGATTGGAGTTTCAGCTTCAGCATCAGTCTTTCCAATGAATATTCAGGACTGATTTCCTTTAGGATGGACTGGTTGGGTATCCTTACAGTCCAAGGGACTCTCAAGAGTCTTCTCCAACACCACAGTTTAAAAGCATCAATTCTTTGGCACTTAGCCTTTTTTATATTCCAACTCTCACATCCATACATGACTACTGGAAAAACCATAGCTTTGACTAGATGGACTTTTGTTGGCAAGGTAATGTCTCTGCTTTTTAATATGCTGTGTAGGTTGGTCATAGCATTTCTTCCAAGGAGTAAGCGTCTTTTAATTTCATGGTTGTAGTCACCATCTGCAGTGATTTTGGAGCTGAAGAGAATAAAGTCTCTCACTGTTTCCACTGTTTCCCCATCAATTTGCCATGAAGTGATGGAACCAGATGCCATGATGTTAGTTAGTTGTCCTGTATTTAATAAATAGATATTGAATAGATATTAGAATAGATATTGTGTCAGCATGTAACAAAATTAATATTGTTGTTTTCTCTTCTTTATCTTTGATCTGGTATTTTTCTTATGAATATACTTTTTCTATGCATGTTATTTTGTCAGGAGTAAAGTATATGACATGTTTATTATGCTTTTATTAAGGATTTAGGGACTTAATGAACCTAATGGAAAATACTACATTCATAAATGAACACTTTGAGTTCTCAGTCCTTCTTTTGGATAATTTGTGGCCCTGTAGCACTAACATGAATTTCAGGGACAGCAAAGATATAAGGTCTTAGTTTTCTGATAAACCAATATGCAATTAAATTTGTTTTCCAGGGGAATTTTTCCAGGAATAAGATGTAAGGAATGAGCTAAAGTTACCGTGTGATGGACAGGGAAGCCTGGCGTGCTGCAGTCCAAGGGGTCACGAAGAGTTGGACATGACTGAGCAACTGAACTAAACTGAACTGAAAGTTACAAATTGTATTGGCATAGTGATGAGATAAATGCAAGAGAAGAAATAAAATTTCATTCCCTTCAAATACTTTGGTAGAATTTCCAATCCTGTATGCTGAGAACCCAGTCCCTTGAGATGATCCATGAAAAAGAGCTTACTAAGTAAATTAGTTTCAGAAATACTGTTATTTATAATCCCCCTTTGGAAAGTATAATATGTACTAGCATATTAAAAGCTCTGCAGTGTCCTAATGTTAAGAAGTCAACTTAGTTTAAGCCAGTGATTCCTAAACTGTTCAAACAGGTGTTCTCAAACTTACATGACCACAAACTTTTTGTGTGTGACAAGTCAACCTATCAATCTTCTGAGGGAATCATGTTCTTTAAAACACACTTAGAGAAATTCTGTGGTAGTGTAATGATAATGGGTGTAAAAATTTTTAATTATAGGATAAATGTATAACAATTATTACCATGCTTGATTTGGTTGTACCTCCTAACCTTTGTGTAGGGTCAACACCTTACCTCTAAAATCACAAATTTAATCTTTTTTTTTCCATTTATTTTTATTAGTTGGAGGCTAATCACTTCACAACATTGCAGTGGGTTTTGTCATACACTGACATGAATCAGCCATGGAGTTACGTGTATTCCCCATCCTGATCCCCCCTTCCACCTCCCTCTCCACCCGATTCCTCTGGGTCTTCCCAGTGCACCAGGCCCGAGCACTTGTCTCATGCATCCCACCTGGGCTGGTGATTTGTTTCACTATAGATAATATACATTCTGTTCTTTCGAAACATCCCACCCTCGCCTTCTCCCACAGGGTCCAAAAGTCTGTTCTGTACATCTGTGTCTCTTTTTCTGTTTTGCGTATAGGGTTATCATTACCATCTTTCTAAATTCCATGTATGTGTTAGTATGCTGTAATGTTCTTTATCTTTCTGGCTTACTTCACTCTGTATAATGGGCTCCAGTTTCATCCATCTCATTAGAACTGATTCAAATGAATTCTTTTTAATGGCTGAGTAATATTCCATGGTGTATATGTACCACAGCTTCCTTATCCATTCGTCTGCTGATGGGCATCTAGGTTGCTTCCATGTCCTAGCTATTATAAACAGTGCTGCGATGAACATTGGGGTGCACGTGTCTCTTTCAGATCTGGTTTCCTCAGTGTGTATGCCCAGGAGTGGGATTGCTGGGTCATATGGCAGTTCTATTTCCAGTTTAAGAAATCTCCACACTGTTCTCCATAGTGGCTGTACTAGTTTGCATTCCCACCAACAGTGTAAGAGGGTTCCCTTTTCTCCACACCCTCTCCAGCATTTATTGCTTGTAGACTTTTGGATAGCAGCCATCCTGACTGGCGTGTAATGGTACCTCATTGTGGTTTTGATTTGCATTTCTCTGATAATGAGTGATGTTGAGCATCATTTCATAAAATCACATATTTAATTTTATCAAATGTGGTCAAGCACCTATATACTGGGTGATAATTTAACTATCTAACCATAAAGTAAGTTTATATAATGAGGAATAGCCACACATTTGTCTAAAGCTTAAATTACTTTGTCTTCAAAAACAATTAAGTTTTTCTAAGTACTTTCTATGTATAGACTACTAAAAATCAGAAGAAAGATTAATATCCAGCACTGTCAGAAATGTCCTCAAATTCATAAAATTGTTATGAAGATCAAGCTAGCAAAATTAAGAGATGACAGTTTGTAAATTGCCAAGTACTCCAGTAAGTGTTTCACCACTATATTTGGTGGAGACCTTTCCACAAGGAGGATCATCATCAATATCCTTAAAATTACATCTCACGTTGTCTTGAAGTTCTGGTTATTAGAGAGAAGAGACACAGAACAAGGCCCTGAAATTTTATCTTGACCAACTGGGCTACATAGCAGCTTGTTCATAGGACCTGAAATTTCAGCTGAATACTAATGCTGGTACTGTGTTGACTTTACCAAGTCAAGCTTGAACACTCAGGCTTGCAGTTCACCCACCGTACAAATTTTCTTCATTACCACCATGTCCTCACATTCTAAAAGTCTGCCTTGCAAGAAATTACACGCATCTGAACACAGTCAACAAATGAGATCTGACAAGTAAACATTTTGCAGCAATGGGATTTGAAATCTGGACTTTGATTGCCTTCAACTCCTGATGATATCATATCCAAATTCCTCATGTGATGTATTAAAAGTGTCCTTCCTCCTTGAAAAGCTATGGGGAATCAATATGGAGTGAGAATTTTTAATAAGCTGCAGCACCTCAAAGCTGAAGCACTTAGTTGAAGCTTGGCACACCATCTCTCTTAAGGTGAACCCTGAAAACTGTGAAAAGCAATCTGCTCTAAGAAGTCTGTTTCACCTGCCATTTTCCTACAGAGACTGTTAGTGACTCCCAAAGAGTAGTCTAGATAAGCATTTTCACCAGCTGGCACTCAGGAAAATCCAAGAATTGTCTTTAACATGCATAGGACAAAGGCCCCTCACAACACCCCAGTGACCATTTTCAGGGAGTTACAATAAAATCACAGTGCATCATTTGTTACAGACTTGAGCTCTCATAACTTCCATTTATACAGTAGAACTGGAGGCCTGAGAATGATGTTCTCAAGTGGTGCAGCACCATAGAGAGGTTCAAATTTAAAGTCAAAAGACATCTCTAAGTCCAAATTCTTTCTTTCTTCTTTTCATTTATTTATATTAGTTGGAGGCTAATTACTTTAAAATATTGTAGTGATTTTTGCCATACATTGATATGAATCAGCCATGGATTTACATGTGTTCCCCATCCTGAGCTCCCCTCCCACCTCTCTCCCCATCCCATCCCTCTGGGTCATTCTAGTACACCAGCCCTGAGCACTTGTCTCATGTATCCAACCTGGACTGGTGGTCTGTTTTACAATTGATAATATACATGTTTAAATGCTATTCTCACAGATCATCCCACCCTCGCCTTCTCCCACAGAGTCCAAAAGACTGTTCTGTACATCTGTGTCTCTTTTTCTGTCCTGCATACAGGGTTATCGTTACCATCTTTCTAAATTCTATATATATGCATTAGTATACTGTATTGGTGTTTTTCTTTCTGGTTTACTTCATTCTGTATAATGGGCTCCAGTTTCACCCATCTCATTAGAACTGATTCAAATGTATCCTTTTTAATGGCTGAGTAATAGTCCACTGTGTACATGTACCACAGCTTTCTTATCCATTCGTTTGCTGATGGACATCTAGGTTGCTTCCATGTCCTAGCTATTATAAACAGTGCTGCTATGAACATTGGGGTACATGTGTCTCTTTCAGTTCTGGTTTCCTTGGTGTGTATGCCCAGGAGTGGGATTGCTGGGTCATATGGCAGTTCTATTTCCAGTTTTTTAAGGAATCTCCACACTGTTTTCCATAGTGGCTGTACTAGTTCGCATTCCCACCAACAGTGTAAGAGGGTTCCCTTTTCTCCACACCCTCCAAATTCTTTCTGTTACTAGCTAGGGACTCTGGTTATCATTGGTGGTGGTGGTAGGAGATTAAACTTCCTTGGGTCTTAGTTTTTTTCCCAGTAAAAGAGGAAAAAATGCTCTGTCCAACCTACTTCAAAAAGGTATAGCAACAGTAGAAAATACATGCGTGCTCATTCTGTGAGTATAAGTGGTTGTCTTAGTTTAGATTCTCCTAGAACCAAATCCTGAGATAAGAATTTGGGGTGCAGTAAGCTCCTTGGAAGGAAAGCTATGACAAACCTAGAAAGCATATTAAAAAGCAGAGACATCACTTTGCTGACCAAGGTTCGTACAGTCAAAACTGTGGTTTTTCCTGTAGTCATGTACAGATGTGAGAGTTGCACCATAAAGAAGGCTGAGTGCTGAAGAATTGATGCTTTCAAGTGGTGGTGCTGGAAATGACTCTTGAGAGTCCCTTGGACAGCAAGGAGATCAAACCAGTCAATCCTAAGGGAAATCAGTCCTGAATATTCATTGGAAGGACTGATGCTGAAGCTGAAGCTCCAATACTTTGGCCACCTGATGCTAAGAACCGACTCATTGGAAAAGACCCTGATGCTAGAAAAGATTGAGGGCAAAAGGAGAAGGGGGCAGCAGAGGAAGAGATGGTTAGATAACATCACTGACTCAATGGACATGAATCTGAGCAAACTCTGGGAGACAGTGGAGGATAGAAGAGTCTGGCGTGCTATAGTCCGTGAGGTCACAAAGAGTCGGACATGGCTTAGTGACTGAACAACAACAATGACAACAATTTATTTGGAAGGTAATTCCAAGAAATAACAGTAGAGGAAAGGGAAAAGAGACAGTAGTGGACTTGGCTTCCATTAAATTATCATTGTGCACAACTGACTTAATCTCACTCGGGAACTCTAGGAATCCGTGTAAGACACATCTCAAGAGTTGTCTCACCTGGGACCTGGTGCTTCTGTGTGCTTACAGACCAGCTCTGTTCAGCCATTAAGGAAGGCTGTCCTAGGGGAGGGGAAATTAATTCTTGACACTTCAGCCTGTCAAATGCATGAATTGAGTGGTTTCAGAGGAATCCAGGGAAAGCCCTTAGGCAAAGAGCTGTTGGTCCTTGTGTTTGGAAGTAGCCTAAAGTGCACTCAAATGGAGAGGGCTGGGGAATATGAGCTGCATATTGACATTATACAAGAAAAAGCCCTCATGTACAGCTGAATTCATCTTTGCGATCTTCTTAGACCTTTTTCCTCCTATTCCTCAGAATTTGAGCCACCATCATGATGTTGATGAAACATTTCACCTTTGAATTTATATAAAATTTTTCAAAAAATACCTATGACCAACTCATAGTACTGTGCTGCTTATTTTGCAATTTAATGGGAATGGTACAAATGGTATATATCATTCTGAATTACTGATTTTTGTTCAACAATTACCTTTGAAATCTATTCATGTTGAAACATTTAGCATTTTCAGTTGTTTGTAGCAAGAATCAGCAACTGTTGTCTGTAAAGGGCCAGATAGTAAATATTTTAGGCCTTGAAAGTCATATAGTCTGTCATACAAGCATTTTAAGTTTTAATGTAATTAACCATCAATTTGTTTCATGGATTATGTTTTTGAGGGTTTTATAATTTATAACCCTCAAGGTGGTGTGAAAATTTTTTCAATCTTTTGTTCTGGTAGGAGAGTCCCTTCCAGGGCCCCATGTTTACAGACGGAGTCCAACTGCAGCTTCACATTTAGCTCGGAGCCTATAACCCTTACTTTCAGTCCTATGTGGGCATTGAAATCTACTGTCTGAAATGCATACCCAGCCCTCAAATTTAAGACAAACATTTATCTTAACTGTAGTTCTCCTCGATTTAGCTGTTATATATAATCATTTGTTTTATATTTTAGATTCCACACATAAGTGCTAACAAATAGTATTTGTCTTTGACTTATTTCACTAAGCTTACTACTCTATAGATCAGTCTGTGTTGTTGTAAATGGAAGAATTTCATTCTTTTTTATGGCTGAGTAATATTGCATTGCATATACATTCCACATCTTTATCCACTCATCTGTTAATGGATATATAGGTTGCTTCCATGTCTTAGCTATTGTAAATAATGTAGCATGTATGTCTTTGAATTAGTGTTTTTTTTCCCCCTTTGGATATACACCGAAAAGTGGAATTCCTGGATCATATGGTAGTTCTATTTCTTTAGAATTAATTAGCCTAATCCTGTAAACGTCCTGTGATATCTGTTTTTCTGTTCTTGCTTCTACATTTCCCATTAAAGTCGCCAGAGCTGTCACATAAGCTCTTACTATTCTCGCTCAAATTTTTTAAGTGGCCTCTTTGTTTTCAGTCTATTTTTCCTTCAGTGCATCTTTCTCTGATATGAGTGGAATTTTTAAAAAATTAAATCATTTCATGCTTAATCTCCTTCAGGAGGAGATTATAGAGTAGTCATGCTTCTATCTTAGGACCTAAAATCATCACCTAATTTCTACTTGCTGCATCTGTCAAGATGCTACCACCTATGGGCATGTTTCCTCTGTTCTTCCCTTCTTCCTCACCTAGCCTTCTTAACCACCCACAGTTTATTTATTTTTCTTCGCTCTATAATACCATAACATTTCTACATACCTCTATCATAGCTTTTACCAAAGTAATGTGTAATCAACCATGTGCTTATTTCAATCTTCATTAGACTGTAAGAACCTCAAGGTCAGAAAGATATCTTTTTTGACTTTATATCCTCATTAATTAGCTCAGTGCCTGATATTCAGTCAGCACTTAAATTGGATGACACAAATAGGCACCTTATTCCTTTAAAAACATATCATATGTGGTATATGTTATCACCTCCACTTACCTACTTCAAAAAGTCTTGATTTTCTTTTTTTTGTAGGAAATTGTTTGCAACTAAAGAGTTTTTATTCAGTCAGCAAGCCAATAATAGTGAAAGGAAAGAGAAATGAATTCACACTGCAGCCAGTAGAGAAACTGATATTATGGGTGGCCATTAATACAATTTCTTAGCCAATTCCCAGAATTTTAATCAAATTGTATAAGTAGGGACAAAGGAAAAGGGTGGTTTTGCTCTCAATATTAAAACTAAGTAAGGGCAAAGAGTTCAGATTCAGAAGAGGCCAATAAGCAGCAGCTGCCTGGGAATAACAAAAGGTGGGAAGAGGTCCAAATCTAGGAGAAAAAGAAGATGATTTTCATTTTAGGCAGAAGCCTTTAATTTTAATGATCTTTATTTATTAAAAAGATCACCTGTGGTCTTTTTAAGTAGAGTATGTGCCACTATGATTGACAGGGAGAGAAGGAAACTATAAGAGGGAATGACTTGGCTAAAGAAAATTTCAAGAGTTAAAGGTGAACTTTAAACTGGTTATTTAAAGTATTAGGGTTGAGTAAGGTTGTTATTCATAATTCTTAATAATTTATTGAAAAACAAATTATTTAGATGATGAAAAGAGCATTTAGTGTACTATCAAAAATCTGTCTGGTAGCACTTGAGACACTTTGTATGGTATCAGAAGTATTACATTCATTATAACTACTGATGTTATTGTTATTAAAAATGAAAGTCCAGGTACTAGACAAATAAGTACTATGGATGCAATGTACAGCATGATGATGCAGTTAACACTACTGTGTGGCACACAGGAAAGTTGTTAAGGTAATATATCCTAAGAATCCTCGCCACAAGGAGAATTTTATTTTTTTAATTGTATCTAAACTTAACAAAACAATAGAGACAATGGATGTTGACTAAACCTATTGTGGTCATTCCACAGTATATGTAAGTCAAACCATCATGTATATCTTCAAATTATACAGTGATACATGTTAATAATTATTTCACAATGAATGTGGAAAAAATAACATAAAAGCCTACCATGAACATTATAGTGTATTAAGCGGAATAAAAAAATCCATGAAAAGATACACATCAAATAAGTTATCAAGACCTAGAAGAGTTAATGGTACTAGATTGCCGCTACAATATATATATGACATAGCAAATACTTTGTTTCTTTCTTCAGAGAATATTTTGTGTCAGACATCTTATTTTCCACCTCTAGCAAAGAGGCCAATCACATCAACAAAGAGAAAAGACCATGAATTATACAGTTTAGAGAAAAGCTTTCATGTTTGCCACACAGGACATTATTGTCTATGAATTCAGAAAATAAAGGTTAACCCTTTTAATTCTTTTAAAGTATACTGAAAGATAATTTAAATGACGATGAAACAGACTGAGATGGCCCTCATCCTTCATTTGTTTAGTCAACAAACGTGTATTGAGTATGTTCCACATAAAATAGACCCTCAAGCCCTAAGTCTCTGCCCTTTCGGAGCACATTCTCTAGTTAGAGTGGAGGGGGTTCAGGAAATAAGGAATCTGAAGTAAGTGAAGCACGTCCAGTTCACATCCAAGCAGCCCTTCTCCCCTCGGTGCAGATGTCCCCGCCGCTGGCAGCCCTCGAGGCTCGTGTGGAGGCTCACCCCAGAGCCTGCTCTGTCTGGACAGGTGGGAGGCCAGGCATTTCTGGGAGCAGCTCTCAATAAACGGACAGAAAATTACTTCTGAAATATCCCAGCTATGTTGACTCTCAGGTGGGATAACTCCGAAGGATGTGTTCTCCCAAGGTTTTCTGAGTATGCGGGGCCCCGGTTGCCCCACAGAGTAGCTCACTTGACGGGGCGCCCCTTACTGCCTCCTGTCCTTTGCGGTCTCATCCACTCCCCGCTTCTTGCCTGTGTTTCTTTGTAGCACCTCCCAAACAACCTGTTCACACTGGACCCTTTGTCTTAGAATTTCCTAAGGTAAGCCAAACAAATCAGAAAGTCATAGGTTAAGAAAAAAAAGCAAGCAGGGAAGGGAGACATGGAGAATCGTCACTGTAAGTCCTGGTTTTATTGATGTTCTAACTGCCCGGGCACTGTGTTCCCAAATATTCCCCACCTTAATTTTAGTTTCCCCCAAAGCAATTCTAAGACAAGGATTTGATGTGAGTTATTTACTTGAGAAGTAGTTAAAGGAAGCACAGGAAAGAGAAGGAAAAACAGAAGGGAAAGAGAAATTGAGAAGGAAGGAGAGTCACTAAAAGTTATGTTACTTAGAGTGTTACCTCTCTGGGCACTTTAGGCTCTATGAATGAGGAATGGGGTAGAGCATGCTTCAGATAATATTGGGAAAGCCACTCTGGCAGCAATGGGACTGGAATTTTAATGAGGAAATGCAAATACGGATACTATTTATGTGACTATTGCGCAAATACAGGTGTGATAAGATCTTGAGCCACAGTAGCGATAAGTAAGCATCACTGAGTTTGAGGATAAAAGACTCCAACTGATGAAACTCAGTGCCTATAAGTACTTAGAGCCAAAGGAGAGAGACGCTGAAGATTCCTCCCAGATTTCTGATAAGGTATGTGGGAGAGCCAATTGCTGATATAGAGAAGTCAGTTTGCTGGGTTGTGGGTGGTGGTGATGAGCTCATGTTGGACTTACTGAGTTGGACATGTAGAAATACAACCCATCCAAGTGTGAAGGCCTTTCACCTCTTATCTATGAAAGAAAAAAAAAAAAAATGGGGGAGCAGTTTATAAATTTGAAGAAAATTATCAATAGCTTTAGTGCTTTAGAGGGAAGTCCTGTTACCACTAAAACAAACAAAATATATTCCAGGATAAACCCTATGAAATTGATAATATTTGACTGTTTTTGATCTACATAAAATATCAGTTTCATATGCTCTATCAAATATTCATAGTTCACCAGCTTTGGGAAAGAACCTTACAAGGGATCTTCCTTAGATTTCACTAAGGAAATAAAGATTATTGTGTTGAAAATAACCTTCCAAGGGAAATAAAAATTGGTGACAGAAAATTTATCAAGCCAAAATATCTTCTTTTTATCACTTCCCTTTCCTGTCTGGACAGGCCTGGGTAAGCCAGTAGAGAGCTCCGACCTGGGAGGTAAGTGGTAGTGATGGGGGGCTCTTATTGGAACTCTACTCTCAAGAACTCTGCTGGAGAAACTGGATTTTCTGTAGAAACCAGTATTCTATAGCATTTCCCCCATGGAGCAGCATCTCTTGGAACTTTAAGGCTTTGTGAAAATATCATTTATCTTTCATGTAAGTTAAGCTGAAGAATTCTTCTTTGTTAGTGAAAGGGAAGAGTAAAACATTCTTGGATTTTTCAAATAGAAGGGGAAAAAATAGGTGGAGAAATGACATTTTCCTTGGTGACTGATGCCAGGAACATTTTGTTTTGATAAGTTCAATTCTGCCACCATTATATTAGAGTCAAAATAGAGTTTTTGACTGAATTATGCATTTCTCTTCTAAGCTGCTCCTGCTGTCTGGAACTGAGATACTTCCAGTTCAAGATTATTTCTGCCTTTCAGATTTACACTGACATTAGTATAAACCAAATGAAGAAAAATGAAAATATATTCATGCAGCTGTTTCTGCATATCACCTTTAATCTTCCATGTACTTTAAAATATGTGCTTCTCAGAGGAAGAGAGAGATCTATTTTTGCTTTATGTGGGTTATAAAAGTAATTTGTTACCATGGCGATATATACTTTTTCCATCCTGTATTTTCCAAACACAGTCTTTGCTTCAAGTTTTGGGTAAACAGTCACTCTCTCTGTCCTCCATTTATAGTACAATGCCCCACTGACCACTTCAGGTCAAGTGCAAGCTAGTCTACAAGATCAAGTACCACATTTGACAGAGATTTTCATTTTTTGGTGCTTGTGTCAATATGAGCCTGTTGACAGAGTCAGAAAGAGGGCATTTTAAATTCTGAGACCCTTGATTTGGCAAGTGCTCAAGTTTAGTGTTCCAATTTCCATGACTTTTTTCCTCTCCTAAAAAAGAATCACTGCCTATTTTGAAGTGAAGTGAAGTGAAGTTGCTCAGTCATGTCCGATTCTTTGCAACCCCATGGACTGTAGCCCCCAGGCTCCTTGGTCCACGGGATTCTCCAGGCATGAATACTGGAGTAGGTTGCTATTTCCTTCTCCAGGGGAATCTTCCCAACCCAGGGCTCGAACCCGGGTCTCCCGCATTGTAGGCAGATGCTTTACTGTCTGAGCCACCAGGGAAGCCCATTTGCCTATTTTAACCCTATATAATCCCAAGTCCAACCAGTCAGCATTCAGCTATCGTTACATTCACCAGGTTGGCCATCTTTAGTGGCTATTTTTCTATTAATTCTGTAAAGTGTTAGGAACTGGCAACCTTTTAATTGTTTTGTAAGCAAAAAAAAAAAAAAAAAAAAAATCAGAGGCCTAATTATTTTCAACCTAAGGAAGTTGCAGTAGAAAAAATAAAGTAAATAGAACCTGGTGAGTCAATTTATAGGCTCAAAGGAATTAAATAAATCAACAAAGAAAGAAAATTGCCTTAAAGACAAGACAGATAAGGGAAGATGGAGAAAGTGATGTGAGATCAGAGAACCCTTTTTAGCCCAAGTTCTGAGTATATATTGCCTGTATGGTGGTGAGGGGAGGTGGGAGAGGTGGATCTGAAGGGGGACATAGAAGAGAAGTGTGTGAGGAGGCAAGGCGGCAGCAGACAAAGGATGCTGAGATAGGAGGGCAGTTTTAGTTCTGGTATTTGTTACAATAACAAATCAAATATCAGTGAGTCAAAGTGTGACAGCCCCAAGCAAAATCAAGCATCACCTATAAATTTGTCCACATAGCCTGCTTTGGATGCGACAAAAGGCAAAACACAAGAATAGATCATTTATGTATAAGTTAAATGTTTGTTGAATGTCTACCTGGGTGAGGCATCAGGTAAGCCTTGACAGAAGTAAGCAGAAGTAGAGTAATGTAAAGATGGAATAGACTGAAGCAGGCAGTTTCATGTAAACACATAGAAACTGGTTAAAAATTCAAAAGCTGTATGAGCTGTATACATGTGCTCAGCCGCCCAGTCGTGTCCGACTCTTTGCAGTCTCGTGGACTGTAGCCCCGCCAGGCTTCTCTGTCCATGGGATTTTCTAGGCAAGAATACTGGCGTCTGTTGCCATTTCCTACTGCAGGGCTTCTAGATAGCTCAGGTATATTGCACTTTGGAGGCAGTGGAATTTCCTTCTACTGTGGGGGATCGCAGACCAAGATTAGAACCAGCTTTTGAAGAACAGGCTGACAGTAGAGAGATGCAAAGAAGAGGGAAAGGAACCCCCCTTCTCCTTTGGGGACTGATGATAGAGCACACATATGAAGGAGATTGTTGATGGAACAGGATGGGTTGGACACCACGTCTCAGAATCAAGGCTGAAACAGGTTTCATACCCTCTTCTCTGAATTTCGACACTAATACCCACAGAGATCCCACTGGGCTTGAAGTACAGACTCAGAACCTTCACACCCGACCAGCTGGATAAATGAGGACCTCAAGATTGCCATAAACACCCATTTGGAGACAGAAAATAAAGTAGAGTAATTAGTGCAAGTGAAGAGATAGTGCATGTTTGACAGAGTGCAGAATATGCAAAAGGAAATGTGATATATGTTCTGGCTTTTGGCACCACCAGCAGAAGCACCAAAAAAAAAAAAAAAAACGTATTTCAACAGATGCTGATTTCTAACAAAATTCGCCACTGCCCTTTCCTTTATGAGGAGTATGGGCATCAGAGATGCTGCATTTTACCTTCAGTATTCTCCTAGATAGACAGCAAAGATTTGGGGTTTTATTCTTAATAGATGGAAGTAGAAACAAAAGAAAAAGGGAGCATATATTCCCTCTCTCCCCTCAGGCCTGCCCAAAGCCAAACACTGTGGAAGTTTCTTCCCGTGTTCCACATAATTTCACAATAATCCAGTGATATAGGTATAGTTGACTCCATTATACAGATTCTGTATTCCTGACCGTTCATTGGAAGAACTGATGCTGAAGCTGAAACTCCAATATTTTGGCCACCTGATGTGAAGAACTGACTCATTGGGAAAAACCCTGATGCTGGGAAAGATTGAGGGCAGGAGGAGAAGAGGATGACAGAGGATGAGATTGTTGGATGGCATCACTGACTCAATGAACATGAGTTTGAGCAAGCTCTGGGAGTTAGTGATGGACAGGGAAGCCTGGTGTGCTATAGCCCATGGGGTCGCAAAGAGTAGGACATGACTGAGTGACTGAACTGAACTGATTATACAGATAAATAAACTGAAACTTCAGGATTAAGATAAAGGAATTTAGCCAAGGTCAAATAAATCAGTGAGCAGGCCCGAGATCTGAATCCCTATCTATAACTCCAAAGCCCACATTCTAGACATACATACAAATTACAGTCATCCAACTGAAGTTAGGCAACACATTGGAAACTATGAGAGGTTAATCTACAAAAGATCATGGCAAGGCTAAGAAATTAAATTTATTTTTAGGCAACCCAGAGCTTTTGGAACATTTCGTTTGATCAAGGAAGTTGTACAACATGGCATAATTTAATTTGGGGTAAGATTCAGCTTAGAATGTATATAATAATGTGAAAATAAGCAACTTGGCATTGAAAAGTTTTTTTGAATAAATAAAGGACATTCACTACTGCAGGTTGGCAGGAGGTGGCTGATTCAGGCTGGGCTTGGCTGAATGGTTCTTCTTCAGACTGAGGCTCCTGACACCTCTGTTTCTTACTGTACATCTGTAGGCTGAGGTAGGATGGCTCTGTTCCATGTGTTTCTCATCCTTTTTGTACCAGTGGTTTAGACAAGAAATGTTGTTCTCATTGTGATGGGTGTGGTTCAAGGCAGCAAGCAGAAACCCACTGGCCTCTTAAGGTGCAGGACCAGATCTGACTCACTCATCACTGACACTTCACTCTATTGGATAAAGCCAGCTTAACTCAGCTTAACTCAAAGCCAGAGGGCAGGGAAATATATTCCACCCTTTTCCTGGGAGAAACTTAAAGGTCACATGGCCAAGGGTGTGAATGTAAGGAGGACTGAAGAACTGAGCAGATAATGAAATCATCCCCATCCGATAATCATTATGAATCCCCAGTGTGTAAGTACTGGGTAAGTTCTCAGTTTATAGCTTCTATTAGAGAGATTGTTACTTTCAGTTAAACTCAATGTTAATAATAGAACAAGAATAGTAAAATCCAATTTTCTGCACTTGGGTCTTGATTTTATATCCTCAACTGTAAAACAAAAAGTTTTGGCAACCTCTGTGGTCGCTTCTAACTCTGTGATTCTAGGTTTTTATTATTCTCCCTCATCCTGTTGCTTTAATTTATAACAAATACAAGTGTAGTCAAATGAAATTTCTACTCTAATGTATATTCTATAACAAACTAACAGAGAAATACTTCAGAAATTTTTCAATACTGTAATATTCAAAAACTCCAAAGATATGCTCAAATTTCATTTTGATTTGAAAATTTGAGCTGTAATCATCACAGAATAATCACAGCTAAAACCTTTGAGTCACCTGTGTCTAATACATATTTAATATCTTCTTTATGTGGAGGAAAAAATACAGATGGAATATCATTATTACAAAGCCCAACAGTTCAAAAGTTCTCTTTTAACAAAAGTGGAGAGACCTTTTGAGCATTACTTGAAATTGGGCAACCTCAGTATGAGTCTTTTTACATCTCCGGACTCCTTCCTTCTCCCAAGCCCTCTCCTTTACAGCAAGGATTATTTTTTCTTGGGATGTATCTGACATGTGGGGACACAGAAGCAATGGATAGAAGCCAGGGGCAGGGCTTGTGAGGGAAGTGATTAGCAGCTGTTGCTTCATGAGGCTTCAGTGACAGGGAGGGCTGAAACAGCTGTCTACCGCCTGCCCCACTTCTTGTTCCAGCTCCTAAGTCCCTTCAAGGCTGCTCCCCTATTTTCTTCCATTTTCTCTTAATTTTTACTTACTTGGTTGGTAATATGGCATTTCACTTGAGCTCTCATGAATGGATATTTTGCTCATATATCACCTTCTTGTATATTACCCAAGTCCTTTAGCTTTCTGGGGTTACTATATCCTTTAAGGTTGAATTAAAACTGATTCATACCCATAACATACATGGGGGAACCCAGCATAATTGCACCAACTCCAGGGGTTCATGGGGTTCTGATTTCCTCCCAGCCACTCTGGCTTTGAGTCTCCACTGCCACTGAACCTTCGAGCTCCTTGAGCCCCCACCTCTAGGATATGCCTTCCTTTCCACACCATGTCGACCTGCTGACCCTCCCTCTGTCCTTCTCTCCTCCCCGAATTTCCACAGACACAAGGATGGGGATTAAGTAAACTTTGCAAATGCTGGGAAGATGGAGGAAAAACTCTGTAATTATAAGTCCCTCAGCTGTCCTCTGTGGCCAGGTCTTTCTCATGGGGAATATTTCCACTCCATCTCCTGGTTCTCTCATGAAGCTCCTCTATGCAGTGTACCTTGGCTGCCTCTCAGAAGACAACAGTAGGCTCCTGGCTACTACACGGAACAACTGTCAGTAGACATTACCCTACACCAAATTCCAAGGGACTTTATGTACACACAGACCATAAAGTACTTTACTAAACCAAAGTTTTTTCTTCTAGAACGATTCACACCTATTTCAGCAGCACAAAGCCTTGATGAGGCAGTATTTCCTTAATCTTGGTTGACTTGAATGCTTTGGTGGGACTGTCTTCTTTGAGTGTGGACACTGTCAATGCTACCAATAGCCAGTCATCACCTCATACCAACGTTCACAGCAGGAGTGGCTGCAACCTTTTGTTTTCATTATTGTTTTGAAAAAAAGTTTTTATTTCTTATACAAATTAATATGACACTTAAGATACAGAAAAAATTGGTGAAAAGCATTCCAGATGAGTAGAACAAGTTGCCATAGTCCAGTAGAGGCAGGGATGCTGGGGTAATGCTATAGAAGCAATCCAGTTTTTGTAGGAGCTCATGGCCTACAGATGATGAGGGTGAGAAGAGTCTGGACGTGTACTCTGGATCTGGCTACAGGGAGCCTGGATGAAAGGCATTTGGGCTTTTCTTTGTGAATGATTCCTGTCACTCACAAAACCAGTGATCACTCAAGCCAATGATAGTTTTTCAGTAGAAACTTTGACCTTTACCATTTTGCCTTAGGGAAATATTTCATGAATAGGATGGAGTCAACGGTGCTGGCCAAGTGGGAAAAGAGAGACAGAAAAATCCATAAAAAGACTGTTGCAGACATTTCTTTGTATGCATTGTGTGTATAATAAATACAGTTTCTTTTAATACGTCAGTTATGTGCTGGGAATCTATAAAGGACGTGGAGCCTTTTGGTTTATTGTTTATTGTTTCAGTGAATATCCTGTGGGTTGAAAAAGTCAGTGTGATTATTTTGGGTGGTAATTCTCAAAGAAAACCTGATAAGAAATTTAGCAGTTAGAAAGAGTTTTTCTACTCATATATGGCAATCAAAATACTTTGGTGTTTTCTATGCAGCATTAAATTTGACTTCAACAGAAGTAAGGTGCACATTTGCAAGTGTTTGTATCACAGTTACAGCGTGGGTATCTGAGCCCCTCAAGGTGGGCCCGGCCAATACAAAGATCAGAACCGACTTTCCTTTAGAACCATCTCCCAACAAACACTGTAACCTTGAGTTTTGTGAATAGTTAGATTGTCTTCCAGAGGAATGGAATTTGCTCAAGTCAGAGTCACCAATTCCATCTAGAAGTCAGCCTCCAAATCTGTCATGCATGCACATGTGGTCTGCAGTTTGGGGAGAAGGGGAACGGCAGAGGATTTTAGAACGTGTACACTTTCTACTTCACACTTTTCTGTAATTGTTTTCATTTCTTCACATGCATAAATTGATTTTATAGTAAACATAATATCAAAACAAATAAGCAAAGCAAGTCATCCCAGGGTACAATGTTATTCCTACTGCTTAATGGTGACTTGACTGGGGCATCTAAAATTAAGTTGAGAAACTAAAGTGTAACAGCTGTCTCAGACTTCTGGTTCAGTTCCGTTGAACTATCTGAAAGTAGAGTGGAGGTTAGTAAGAATTAAGGGAAATTACATCTAATACAGCATGTGGAGCTTCAGTCTATATTCTTAGGTCTATTTCATTTCTCTAAAGAGACTACCTGCTAAGATAAATCAGCTTTAGTAGTTTAATACAATTAGGATGAAGTCAGAGTTTGAGCTGCCTGTAACAAATTCTCCTTTAGCATTAGAGTGTTGAATCTACATGTTGGGTTCTGGCCCACACAGAGAACCCTAGGAAAAAGGAAAAAGTTAGCGGCATAGTTACTAGATATTAGTGAGGGATTTATTACATACTTGTTTTTATCTAAGCCCTGCGATTGGCTTTACTTATGTGAACAAATTAATACTCACTGATATTCATTGTATAGATAAAGAACTGAGTACAGAGAGGTTGGGTTATTTGTCAGAAATCATGGGCTAAGTGATGGAGTCATTTCTTAGAAAGCTTTTTGTTTCTGAAGTCTTGCTTTCACCCCATACAATATGTTCCTCCTGATTAAGGTATAATCAATCCCTTGTGATTTATCTGAAGTAATTGAGTGTGTATAGCTCAGAAAAGGCAAAGCCAGGATGGTGGGCACTGCATCCCTTTCCTGCCAACGCTCAACTTGGCAACATTATTCCTAGAGTTTGGACTTCAGGATGATAAAGCAGTCACCAAGTGAGGTTTATTTATTTACTTTTAATGAACTGGTGCAATTGCTCAGACTGATCAGTAAGTAAACATCCTGCCAGAGAGAGACGCAGACAGAGAGAAGCAATGAAATTTTAAAATTGCTTGATATGATTTTGGTTGGCAACCCTGGGAGGAAGCCCTTTTCCGGTCAAGTTCTGATTATGATTACTATGCAGTTGTTTGCCCGCCTTTCTTGCAGTGCTCGCTCCTCTTTGGGTTCAGAAGTAATCACTTTGCTGCATTTAAAGTGAGGAGAATGACTACCAGAAAAATTCCATATGAATGAATATAAGTGAATACATTCTATCAGCAAAACAGGAGTGTTGAATTGGTGACTTGCAAATGAAAGACAAGCAAATCAACATGGTGGGCAGAGTAGCCATCCAGACCTAATCTTCAACAAGAATGTGCTTTCCTTCTGAGTCCCTTCTCCTCACAGCCTCCATCCCATGTTGCCTGGATGATGACTGACTCAGCTTTGGTCCCACAATGGCCTGGTCTCCGTGGCCAGGGCAGAGATTTGCAGCAATCATTGTACCTCAAGAGAATGGAGATGGAAGTGTTTTTTTCCCCTAAATTACTTGGAAAATTGCCTCCATTTCCTTTTTCATTTTTGCTATAGCAGGGCTGGCCCTTAGCTGCAAGGGTCTAACCCACCTAGGCCATTACTGGGTGACTTCTGCAGGGCGATTTCTAAAAGGCCATTTTGTAGTCACTGCTGCCTAGTTTAGCTGCTGGAATATTGCAGCTTTGAACTTTCTTAGTTTTTCTTCTCACTGAAAGCCCAAGCTACTTGTTAGATTTCAAAAGGATTCAGCATATGCCAAATGATAAATGGGGAGCATGATGAAAAAATTAGCTGCTCCATATTTACAAACTTGAATACGCTCAGTTCATATGTGTTTTTCATGTTATGTTTTCTGTGAAGAGAGTCCTTGATCCCCTTAAATAAAGGGTCCTCCCTAAGGAGAGCAGGCTAAGCTTTCAGGTAAGATCCCCTTGAAGCTATTGATATTGATTCAGTTGCATATGCAAATTTCTAAAGATCTAACACATTGACTATAATATATATTGAGTGCCTACTTTGTTCCACATGCTCTACTTATTTCACGAAATTTTGAAAGGAATCTTATGGTCAGGCGTTTTCCTTATGGTTTTGTAGATGCCTAACTCTGGATCATATCTTTATTGATGCCAAGATGGTACCCAGTTTATTCACATCTTTATTTCCAGGAGAAAACACAGATCTTGCTCAGGACAAGTAGTTAATGAATGTTCGATGAATAAACTCTGACCCTCAGTGGATGTTTGTTAACCGTTGAGCTGAACTACAGTACTTGAAACTGAGGATCGGAAAAGTCAAGTGTCACACCTAGACCACAGAGTCATTAAATAGTGGGTCAAAATTCAAACCAATCCTGAACCCTTGTTTAAGAACCATCTATTCAGGCCTGAACTGTCAAGAAGCCCTCTCACAGATCATTCATCCTGCTTCTCTCAATACCTCTGTGAGGAGGACCATTATCGATGGATTACCAAGCCTGTATGTATTCTCTGGGACACACTGCCTCCCATCTCACAAATCTGGTTCTCCCTGGTGCCAAAGCAGGAACCATTCCCAATCTGGGGACCCTCGCAGAAGTGACTGATTTATTTTATTTCTGACAGGACAGAGGTGGGGAAGAACATTTATCTTCTGTGACAGAGGGACAGTTGACCACTGTGTTCTCCCTTCCTTGCCTTCGGCAGACAAAACAATGTGACAGCTCTGAGTACACAGAAAGCTAATCCATGGTGGGGTGGAGGCCTTGACTGGGATTAGCTAAAATGTTCTCCTTGGAAGGAAACTGTATCCTTAGGTCCCAGTGAAACGGGAGCTGAGCTGTGCATTTGTTTAGGCATTTGATCAAGAAGTGGAGAACAGACTAGCCAGAGAGAAAGTCAGCAAGTGACAAAGGCTACAGGAATTCTGGCTCACAAGAAAATTTGGTAGGAAATGCAAATGCCTGAAACAAGCAGATTCCAAGGCAAGAGAAAAATCAAGAATGAGGAGGAATGTGGAAGATTAGGGAGTGACTGAAAATGTCAATGTTAGTCAATGGAGTTCTGTGATAGACAGATCGTCCTATGATTTTCAGACTTAGGTCCTGACTTATCCAAGTCAATATATATAACTCTTGGAATGTTTAATTCTTCTAATGAATTGATTTCATTTAAAACATATATGAAAGTGAAAGTTGCATCCAACTCTTTGTGACCCCATGGACTATACAGTCCATGGAATTCTCCAGGCCAGAATACTGGAGTGGGTGGCCATTCCCTTCTCCAGGGGATCTTCCCAAACCAGGAATCGAACCGGAGTCTTCTGCATTTCAGGCAGATTCTTACCAACTGAACTATCAGGGAAGCTATATATATACATATATAATATTGAGGGGAAAATAGAGCTAATCAGTTAAGCTTTTTTACTCTAATATTTGGTTTCTAATCATTGGACCAAAAGTCCCGTGTTTTAGTACAAAATCTTCCCTTGCCTATAGAAGGTCTTTTGGTCTCTAAATTCAGCTCAGCTCCTGAGATGGTGGTGTAGCACCCTGGAGCCTGTGTCTTTGGGTTCTTAACTTGCCTCTAAGCACCATCTATCTGTCTGATCTTGGGCATGATTCTTAGCTTTTTTTCTGTGTCTTGGGCTCCCTGTTTCTAAAATGAAAAGGATAGTGGTAGCTACCTCATTATTTATCTGTAAGAATGTCATGTGTCACAACACATAAAGCATGTTGATCAGAGCACAGCGCAACAAACGTGTCACAATGGGGAGACCAGAGCTCGCATTGCTCCATCCCCTAGTTGTCCTGAGGATCAATCAACTGAAAGAATGCATTTGGAGAACATTCAGTGTGTATATAATGCGCATATGTGCTTAAGTAAATGAGAAGCATTCTTGTCATTACCAAGTAATTTTGCTTTTTTTTTTGGTCTGCTTGCTGATTTTCCTCAAATTGCTTGATGAATGTGCAATTCTCCCTAAAGAAACAGGGCCCTTATGTCAGGATCTCTGTTTAGAATTTCTTTTGTATTCTTTAACATCATTTGACAATGTTTGTAACATTGGGCTGTTTTCAAAGCCCTTTCAGAGACATCTCCCTTGCTGCACTGGAAATGATGCCTGCTACAATTCTCCCTTTGCAGATGAAGGAACTGGGGCTCAAGGAAGTGAATTTTCCTGCAGCCCAAGGAGGGAAGGGGGTGTGTAACAGGCAGATCTATGTTATGAACCTAGCTTTCCATTCCATGGTCCCTGTTGTCTCCACCTTAACTGGGCCTCTTGTCCCCATCCCTCAGTCCTTTCAGTCTGGACTGCTCACTGGGCTCACGAGCTGTTCCAGGGCACTTCTCAGCCAGGCAGGAGTCTAGACCCACCTTGTGACTAACTGGGGGAGTCTCCCCGAGCCCCTCATTCCTCACCCGCCTATTTCCCTCCAGTGGGGGCTGACCCTGGTGTTCACCTCCCCAGGCGCTGTGCACGGTCACGTGGGGCCGCCCAGGAAAGACCGAGGACTCAGAGCAGCAGGTCCATCAACCTCTTTTTAAAGCGCCGCCTTTGCTGAATGATTGCAATAATTGCACCGCCATCTCTGCTGTGTGAAGCTGCCCTCCAAGGGCAGCAGGTCAGCAGCTAATCAGCTGTCCTCTGCACCTCAGAGGCATTTGAGCAGCCTGCCACGGCGGCAGCGTTCAGCTGCCTGCACGCGGGGCTCGGACCCATGTCCGCATCTGTATTCCCAGCCAGGCGCGCGCAGCTCGGTGGAGGTGAGGGTCAGGACGCTCCCGCGCTCTCAAATCACTCCACAGCAATACTCTTTATAGATCCTATTATTGTCAGTAGAAAACAAGTTTGAGGCCTGTATGTGATCAGGGCATATGGCCAGCTGGAGGCATTTGAAGAAAATATCTTTTTACATTTCCTTTTATTGAATTCGGAGAATTTGTGGTTTAATGCCGTTTCATACTGCATTTCAATACAGCAAAACTTGGCCGAAAGATTTTTTTGTAAAGCTACAGATGGATCGTGTAACGCTTTGATTAAATAGTTGTTAGTGAGTCACATTTCCCTGAACTCATCCAGGGCTTTTCTCTTACGATGGTAATTCTCACCTTTGATTTCATTCTTTTATGAAGGAAGACAGAAGGGAAATGAAATACAATTTAACGAGTTTTTTTAAAACTCATCCAATATGCAAAAAGAGAAACCTAGAGGAAGTACAAAAAATCAGCTGGCTTACTGCCAAGCTTTCTAGGCATGAGGTTTTTAAAAATAAGATCTAAAATCACTGTTTATAAAATTAATACATTGATTTTCTGATTAAAATGTAACCAACCTTCAAAACCATTTCTCCTCTTTATCCCTAAGACACTCTTTCATTCTGTGTGCATAAGGCAATGTATCAGGAACTTGTCAGTGATAGCATGTTGCTTCCCTTGTTCTTCTAATGAAAGGATATTTAATAGTGTATTGTTGTATCACTTTTATTGTGTTTATGATTTTGCTTTATCTTTTCTGGAAACTCAACTGCACAGGCCTGGAGAGCAGAGATCATGTGTTTGGCATCTTCCATACTCCCCCTACTTTGTAACGGGACTGTATCTCCCAGGTAGGAGGCAGGAGATAGGCAGAGGTGTTCTAAGTCCAGAAAGGCCCTACCACACAGAGTGCAAAACTGTGTGACTTGTACTGAAACACAGCTATTTAGTACTTTAACATACCGGATGAGTAGTGTATAGGGTTTTTGAAACAGGAAATGGGAAAAAAAAAATGTAGAGAAAGAGGGTCTATTTTTTTCCTATGGGATCCCCAGAGACAGTTGATCTAGATGGTGTTTCTTCCCATCTGTGGTGAGACTGCTAGCTACTTACCAAAATCTATTTCCTCTCCTTCCCAGCACTCAGCCAGAACTCATTTTCCAGTTGCCCTTACAGTTTGGTGTGGCCAAATTATGTTCATAGCGAATGGAATATGAGGAGAAGTGACATTTATCCTATCCTGTCCTGTCCCTGCCTAAGGCCTGGCATAAAAATCTCCTACACATGTTCTTCCATATTCTCCCCATTTTTTGCTGACTTTGAAAGACATCTGTCAGAAATGACAGTCATTACTAGCCTGGTGCCCTGAATGTCTGTGTGGAACAGACTGACCCCCACTGACCTGAACCACTCTGAGACGCCCTAACTGTCGTAAATGAGAAGTTCCTGTTATTTGGAGGCATTACATGCTGGGCCTATTTGTTACTGCCGTTTCACATACTCTAATACACTTGCACCTGTTGGGTCAGGATAAATGCTACATCTAGCTGAAAAATGAGAGCTCAATGGAATTAGATTCTCAGTAACATTGGTAGAACATATCCAGAGAGACAGATCAGATAATGCTGATATGATACTACAGGTTCTGCCCTACATAACTAATAAGAACCTTCTGTATAGCACAGGAAACTTCTACTCAATACTCTGTAATGACATATATAGGAAAAGAATCTAAAAAAGCGTGGCTATATGTATAACTGATTCACTTTGCCGTACAGCAGAAACTAGCACATTATAAATCAGCTACACTCTAATAAAAACAAATAAAAAAAAATAAGGTTCTACCTTTACTGTAGCATTTTGCAAAGTGCTATTCAACAAACATCCAGAACAAACTCATTGGGCCATCAGTTCAGTTCAGTCGCTCAGTCGTGTCTGACTCTTTGCGACCACATGGACTGCAGCACGCCAGACCTCCCTGTCCATAACCAACTTCCGGAGTTTACTCAAATTCATGTCCATTGACTCGGTGATGCCATCCAACCATCGACTTCCAAATACTCACTGCCAAATTAATGATGATGGTTGAAAAAAGCAACACTCTAGACTTCAACAAGAAGAACAAAATGGCTCCCAAATGAATACATGCACCATCTGGGATACTGCATGGGAATAGGAAAGGATTTTGGGAGGCTCAGAACATCTTTGACACTTCTGTGTGTATATGTGTCAGTGTTTGAGTGTATGTATATGTATGCTCAAAGCCTTAGACTTCTTTCCCTTACTTTTCTTACCATTGCTTTTGGTATCAGCCCTCTGTGATGGCCTTCTCCCAGGTAGTATGCCTAAGGGAAGCAAGGGTTGCATATTAACTATTATAATACATCCAGTAAAAGCAGAAGGTAGGACTCAAGAAGTTATGTGCAGCCATTTTTTGTTGTTGTTGTGGAGGATGTGGAATTTGCGTAGCTAAGATGGGCTTCCTGGGTAGCTCAGTGCTAAAGAATCTGCCTGCCAATGCAGGAGATGTAGGAGACGTGGTTTCAATCCTTGGGTTCAATCCTTCGATCCTTGGGTCAGGACAACCTCCTGGAAGAGGAAATGGCAACCCACTCCAGTGTTTTTGCCTGAAAAATCCCATGGACAGAGGAGCCTGATGGGCTATAGTCTATGGGGTTACAAAGAATCAAATAGGAGTGAGCACTTAGCACCTAAGATTTATTTAGTGCATTTGTTTGTTTTTTCTAAAAACATCTGAAGTTTTCTGCTTTCTAACTTTGTACTTTTAACCTAGAGAATTATAGTTTTCACGCAAGGCCCAATATAATGATTCACTGTCATGTCTAGGTTTATTTGGCTAGTTATGAGATCTAGAGGCAATTCAAGATTTTCATTTTTATTGCTATACATAAAAATCTGATTAGCAAGTACTTTTCAGTGATCTCATTGTCTTTCAGAATCACCTCTGCTTTCCTACATTTGAAATTATGCACTAATTTTTAAAGGAGCCTGCTTTTTTGGGGTCTCTTTCAAGCTCTCTGTTGGTCTATTGATGGGAAATTCCCAGGAATTTTTTTTTCTTTGCTTCTGATTGGCTAAAGAAATGAGTGAGGGTTTCTGATATGCACACGTGTTAATCTTAAGCTTTATTAATTTGAAAGTTAAAGTTAAAAACAATGCCAAGCAAGTGTTTCTTTTCTTCTTTTTAACTGGGGCTAAGTCTTTAAAAGAGAGGGAGGCTCAAGAGGGAGGGGATATATGTACACATGTGGCTGATTCATATTGTTTTACAGTAGAAAATAACACAACACTATAAAGCAATTATACTCCAATAAAAAATATTCTATCCTTCAAAAAACTTAATGAACTATCTGGCAGCACCACACTCACTTTTCTTCCTGCAGTATTTGGATCGGAGTAGTGGTTGATCCCTTGGAAGGCTGGTGAGCTTCTCTGACAGAGAACCTGCCACTTGTTCACTGTACATAGAGGCACTTACATAGGTTGCTTCATTTATGTATGATATTTTTTTGGTCTGTGTACATATTTGAATTTGCAACCTTGGATTTAATTGTTAAACTGTGACTCTGCCTTTGTATTTCAAAATGTATATAATTGAGAAACCAATTAGAATAAATCTGTATATCTGAAGAAGATTTTAGTCTGTTATTCATATATTCTAGGTGGTTCAGCACCAGAAAAAAAGCTCTATGCCATTCATTTATGGAAGAGAGTATAAAAACTCAAAATAAAATATTAACCATGTTTTAAAAGACCAAGAAGTGTTTAGTCAAGCATTGCAAGAAGCATTAACATGGGAAATATATCATTGTAATTCATTATATTGACAGATGAAAAGAGGAAAAATAACCCTAATCATTTTAATAGGTACTGAAAAGGAATTTGACAAAATTTAAAACCTATTCATGATTTCAAAAAACAAAAAAAAAGATTATTCTCATATTAATATAGAATAAAATTTCTTTAACTCCATAAAAAATATGTACCAGAAATCCAGAACTGATAGCACCTTAAATGGTGAAATGATAGGTGTGTTCTTCTTAGGTTCAAAAGTAAGATAAGGAAGCCTGTTGTCACTGTCAGTAGTCAAAATTGTGTGAAAAGTCCTAGCTGTGCAATGAAATAAGGAAGAGAATGAATCTGCACAAATATTGGCAAGAAGGAAAAAAACACATTGAATGGATGTACTGTCTACCTAGAAAAAGAATAAAATCAATTAGCAGCCTCTTAAAATTATATTTAGTAAGGTGGCCAGACACATCAGTGGATAATGGGTGCATCAGCTATACTTATGTGCTTGGTTACTTAGTCGCTCAGTCGCGTCTGACTCTGCGACCCTTTGGACTGTAGTACACCAGGCTTCTCAGTGCATAGGATTCTTCAGGCAAGAATACTGGAGTGGGTTGCCATGCCCTCCTCCAGGGGACCTTCCCAACTCAAGGATCAAGCCCACGTCTCCTGTGTCTCTGGCATTGCAGGTGGATTCTTTACCTGCTGAGACATTGGGAAAGCCCATCAGTTATGCATATATAATGTGTAATAAAACTTCAGTTAAAACCCTTGAACAATTTGAACAATGAGATTAGAGAGCTTCTGGATTGGTGAATGCATGGATGTCCTAGGACGGTGGCATCCAGAGGGAACATGGAAGCTCTATGTCTCCTTTCCCCCACTTACCATACCTATACATGTCTTCCATTTGACTATTCCTGAATTATATATTTTATAACTAAAATGTAATAAAAAATACAATGCTTTCCTAAATTCTGTGAGTCATTCTAGAAAATTCTCAAACATGGAGGGCTTAGTTGGATGTTGTTCAGTGGTTTAGTCATGCCTGACTCTTTGCGACCTGATGGACTGCCGCATGCCAGGCTTCCCTGTCCTTCACTATCTCCTGCAGTTTGCTCAAACTCAGTCCGCTGAGTCAATAATGCCATCTGAACGTAGTCAACTGGGCAGAAGTGTGAAGGCATAGAGGTTGCATTCCCAGTTGGTGGCATGGAACAAAGCCCTTGATCTATGGGATGCATGCTAACTCCAGGTAGTTAGTAGTAGAAGTGATACAGATTATAGCACACCCAGCTGGTGTTCAGAGAATTAGAGAACTGATTGGTTGTTGGAAAGACATAGTAATGGTTAACAAAAAATAGTAAAAATCTTGTAGAGGAAAAAAAATGTTAAATTGTCACATGTAAAAATTTGAGCACACTTACAGGCCTGCAAAAATTAAAAAAAAAAAGCTTGAGTTTGAAACAGCTATCATCAAGAGTTCCATCTGAATGTCACAATCAAACTATCATGTGTTCATTTTTGCAGTCATTATACTGTCCTCGTCAAGGTCATTTGTGAGTGCAGAAGGCAGCATGTTTTTTATCTTTGAGAGATGTGTTCCAAGAAACTTATTTTATTATTTATTTCATGAAAGAAACCCTATCTCACATAAAAGATTACTGCTATATGCTTATGAAGAATTAAGTCAGAGCTTGTTAGCATCTAACTGCTGAGGAGAATACATTATAAAGAAGAAAAGGGAACTTCCCTGGTGGTCCAGTGGTTAAGACCTCACCTTCCAATGCAGGAGGTGCAGGTTTGATCTCTGGTTGGGGACCTAAGATTCCACATGCCTTTTGGCCAAAAAGCCAAAACATAAAACAGAAGCAATATTGTAACAAATTCAATAAAGACTTTAAAAAGGCCCACATTAAAAAAAATCTTTAAAAAGAAAGAAGAAAAGGAATAATTATAACTAGAAAAAAAATTATTAACTGAAATGCTACAATAATATGTAAATATTGTCTGGAATAAATATAAAGAATAAATGCACTTGAGCATATCCAATCTTCACTCATGTGCATGTACACATGAGCAAAGAATCATTCTGGAAAAGGACTCACAGAGATGCAATGGCTATTGGAGTCAGGAAGGTAGAAAACAGTAAAGCAGAAAAGTAGGAGAAACACATCTTTCCTGTATCCTTATTTACCATTTGATTTTTTTCCCCACTTTATCATGTGCAGGTGTTACCTTAAAATTAAATAAAATAGAGAAAAATTAAAGCCATATTGTTACTCATATTTTGCAAATGAGGAAACTGGAATTTTAAGTAGTTTGGGGCTTACTTATAAAACCAGGTTAGATAAATCCTCATCCAGAGCTCCTGCTATACGTTCCAGCATGAAAATCATAAATCATTCATATCAAAACTCAGGACCATCACGGAAACATATGTATTTTAGATAACAAATAGCAACATGAAGTCTTGATACCTTTCTATGCCATTAGGAGCGCTTAGGATCATGAGACTGTTCTCTCAGCCTGATGAAGAGAAAATGAAACTGTATCATCACATACGTCCATAGAATAATAATTATTCTTAATAAATAGCCTGGGTTTTGGTTCCAGTGCATGGAATCCTGAAGAGAAAGATCTGGTGGTTTTCATGCACCATTTTGGGAGTCTGAATGTAGCCTTTGAGGGGAGAGATCTTTTTTAGCCTTTTCTATGGATGAGTACTAGATGTACACACAACATTTGAACTTGTCTTTCCTGTTTCCATAAAATGCAATACAGTGCCAGGTGCCAGGCTAAAAGTGTTTGTGTTTGATAATACTCTTACTCTTTTGATGATAAAGATCAGGTAAAAGCAAAAGTAGCTGTATTAATTATGCCATGCAGCAGGTGAACCAAAAATTGTGTAGGTGGCACATTTCCATCCCTGGGGTATTTTATGACAGTTATAAAGCTATAAAAGGACTGATTTGCAAAGGAAACACTGACAAGCTTTCAGAATAGTGGTGCAAATGACACCACAAAGATTACAGCTATATGACATGTTTTCTTCTCATAAAATTTAAAAGTTTCAATTAAAAGGAAAAAACCAAAACAACCACCACTTTCATTTCTTTACTTGGGCTGCTGAGGAGGTTCCCACCAGAGCTTGTAATGCAGAAAATCAGTAAACCGCCACTATCATAAGTGATTAACAAAGAACAACAACAACATCAACAACAAAAAATCCCCACCACAGTGATCTATGTACACAGCTAGAAGTGAACAGAGTAACAATCACTGGACTCAAACCATTTGCCCATGCCAACATCTCGTGATTTCCCCAGTTGCATAACTGTTCACTTTCCCCCAGCCTGTCTGCTGAACCCCCTCCCAAGTATGCCTCAGTGTGAAAAACTTGCGACAAATTGTTTTCTGGGAAAGAAAAAAACAAAAACAAAAAACTGGGTCCTTAGGGGCTTTCCAACAAGTGTTCCACAAACAGAACAATATTACATCTTAAACCCCAAAGCTCTTCAGATAGCCTTCCTCACCTGTTCTTCACCATCAGGGCAGGTCATGTTGAATACCCACTGCCTGCATTCATGCTGGGGAATTTGCAGTGAGGACAAGTCTTTCAGTTCTAAAGAAGTAACCAGCAGCACTTGACCAAATAAAAATCTACACGTTGCTGTTTTCTATTTTATGATGTTCTTCTTGTTGTTGTTCAGTCATTCAGTCGTGTCCAACTCTTTGCGATTTCAGGGATTGCAGCACACCAGGCTTGCCTGTCCTTCACCATCTCCCTGAGCTTGCTCAAACTCATGTCCATTGAGTCAGTGATGCCATCCAACCATCTCATCCTCTGTTGTCCCCTTTTCCTGCCTTCAATCTTTCCCAGCATCAGGGTCTTTTCCAAGGAGTCAGTTCTTCGTATCAGGTGGCCAAAGTATTGGAGCTTCAGCTTTGGCATCAGTTATCCTAATGAATACTGAGGATTGATTTCCTTTAGGATTGCCTGGTTTGATCTTCTTGAAGTCCAAGGGACTCTCAAGAGTCTTCTCCAAAACCACAGTTCAAAAACATCAATTCTTTAGCGCTGAACCTTCTTTATGGTCCAACTCTCACATCCATACATGACTACTGGAAAAACCATAGCTTTGACTAGATGGACCCTTGTCAGAAAAGTAATGTCTCTGCTTTTTATTACGCTGTCTAGATTTGTCATAGCTTTTCTTCCAAGGAGCAAGCGTCTTTTAATTTCATGGTTGCAGTCACCATCTGCAGTGATTTTTGAGCCCAAGAAAATAAAGTCTGTCACTATTTCCATTGTTTTCCCATCTATTTGCCATGAAGTGATGGGACTGGATGCCATAATCTTCGTTTTTTGAATGTTGAGTTTTAAGCCAGCTTTTTCACTCTCCTCTTTCACCTTCATCAAGAGGCTCTTTAGTTCTTCTTCACTTTCTTCCATAAGGGTGGTCTCATCTGCATATCCGAGGTGACTGATATTTCTCCCAGCAATCTTGATTCCAGCTTGTGCTTCATCCAGCCCAGCGTTTCTCATGATATACTGTGCATAGAAGTTAAATAAGCAGGGTGACAATATATAGCCTTGACGTACTCCTTTCCCAATTTTGAACCAGTCTGTTGTTCCATGTTTGGTTCTAACTGTTGCTTCTTGAACTGCATACAGGTTTCTCAGGAGGCAGGTAAAGTGGTCTGGTATTCCCATCTCTTAAAGAATTCCCACAGTTTGTTGTGATCCACACAGTCAAAGACTTTAGCATAGTCAATGAAGCAGAAGAGAATTTTCTGGAATTCTCTTGCTATTTCTATGGTCAGATGTTGACAATTTGATCTATGGTTCCTCTGCCTTCTCTAAATCCAGCTTGAATATCTGGAAGTTCTTCGTTCACATACTGTTGAAGCCTAACTTAGAGAATTTTAAGCATTACTTTGCTAGTGTGTGAGATGAGTGCAATTGTGTGGTAGTTTGAACATTCTTTGGCATTGTCCTTCTTTGGGATTGCAATGAAAACTGACCTTTTCCAGTCCTGTGGCCAGTGCTGAGTTTTCCATATTTCCATAGGATGTTCTTACTTTCTCATTAATATTTGGGGGTGGATGATTGCTAAAAGGAAAAGAAAAGTCAGAGAGGAGAAAAACTATTTTGAAAAATGTGAAAAGGGAAAAGCAAGCTTTATTTCTAAAATGAAGTGGCACAGAAACTAGGGTAAAAATGTGTGAGGAGGATGCTGAAGAACAGTTTTTATTACTTAATTTTCTATTACATTTCTATTTCCTTTTGACAAAAAAGAAATAAACACAAATTGTTCAGGCTTCTATATCTGTTCCTGTAATCCCACTCTCCCCAGGGAGCCCATGCTGGAAGTGGGGAGACCTGATAAGGAGCTTCCGCCGACCTCCCAAGGAGCACGGCTTGAATTAGGAGAGTGATGTTAGAGCAAGGAGATGGACCAATAGATATTCATGAGGTAGAATGGCCAGGTGTTTCTAATGATCATCATAGGGAAGGAATCCAGAAAGCAGACAAAAGACAAATATAAGGTCTCAATTTCTGGTTTGGACAAAGGCATGTTGGACTGGCAGTTCAATGCCCTGTGATACTGGGTAAGGAAATCAGAGGAAAGAGTAGGCTGAAGCTGAAGGAAAAGAGACTATTTCAGCTTAGAAAAGAATACATATGTGGTGGGTAATGGTAGATTGATCAAGTTTCAAGTGTAAGGGTGAGATGATCAAGCTCACTTTGTTTACTGAAAAGGGAGGAAGTGGCTTCCTCCTTAACTCCCCCCTCCTCAGGGTGTCTCCTTGAAAATAGAAGGAGTCCTTATTAAACTTCTGACCTTGAATTTCACAAGACAAGGTCAGGAGCCTTCTGACCTTGGAACCCTTAAACATAACCTCTAATATGAACTTGGAAACCTCTCAGAAGGGACTGTGTCCTCTTATCTCCAATGGAGATGGGAAAAGTTGTTACTGTTTTTCTTTTTTATAAATGAAATTATGTGAAATTCTGTTCAGACTTAGAAGCACATTCCAGTTACCTTTTTATGAATGTAAAACTGATAACACTCAATTTTAAATTGTTTTCTCTCCCATTTCTATATTGTTATGGAGGGGTCTGGTGTTGGTAGGATCTTTTTATTTCTCCAGCAAGTAGTCATGAAATACATGAGTGCAGATGCCCAGAAACATTTGATTATATGGACATGGTATTATTAACTTGTAAAATGTCAGAAATTATCCCCAGAATATAAAGAAAAGGAGATTGGGATTGGATCCCTGAGGATAGGATCAGGCCATGATACGATGCTCACAGAAAACATGCAGGAGTTCATTGAGGAGGAGAAAGTGAGAAGGTCTTGCACCTTTTGTTCACTGTGCTTAGACACACAATAGTGTTTGATGAATGAATAATGAACACTGTCAGCCATCTCCCTGGCTTGAAGGTGGGAGAAGACATTGATCTTTGGTAGAGAAACATTTTACTAAGGCTTGGTTTGGTCGTTTTCCATAGCTCAAGCTATCACCTTTCCCTATTAGCCAAGATCTTTTGTCATCTCTATGTCAGAGAGACAGAGGAAAGGCGACTGCAGGGCAATAGGAACTCCATTGTCTGACGGCAGTTTTGTTCACCTTTACAGGATCCAGTCCAGAATGGAAAGTTAACTTCAGCTGATTATGTCTTTTTGTTTTCCTTTATCCAGCGATGATTCCTCAGACTTTGTTTATCTTTGGTGATTTAGATGCTTTTGAAATATTAGGCCAGATATCTTACAGAGTGTCACTTGATTTGGGTTTGATGATAGTTCATGATTTTCACTGGAATGTAACCCAGGTGAGATTTTTGTCCATCCTGGGATATTATATTCAGAGACACAGAATATCTGGTTGCTCCTTATTGGTAATGTTAATTTTGATCATTTGTTTAAGGTATTGTACAGTTGCTCCACTGTACACTTATTAATTTCCCTTTGGTGATTATTAAGTTCTTCGTAGAGGTACTTTTGACAACTGTGCTTTTTCATTAGATTTAGAAGCTATTGAGGATTCTTACCTCTGTCAGTTTTAATTATGATGTTTGCAATGCAGTGATTTGTTTATAATTCTATCATTTCTCCAGTATTTATTAGGCAGCATTATCCTATAAGAAAGAGTTTTCCATTCTCTCTCTCATTAGTTAATTCATTCATTATCAGTACCATCTCATGGGTTCTTATTTTATCCATTGGCTTATAATTTGTCACCATTTCCCACATTTGGTCAGAGAAGCCTCTTAAATCTTTCTTTTGTTTCTCTTTTTTAGTAAGGAATTTATGTGCACACAATAAAATTCTCCCACTTAATTTACACAGGGTATTTGTCGCCACAATTAAGATTAGAACAGTTTACTTATCCTAAAACATTTTTGTGCCCATCATGGCTGACTATTTCCTACCAGCTCCAACTCCTGGCAACCACTGATACTTGCCTTTTTTTGGAAGTACGAGTAAATGAAATCAACTTGAATCCAATTTGGTAATGATTTTTTAAAAATAACCATTGCTGAATTTGCTAGCATTTTGTGTAGGATTTATATGTATATTCATAAGTGAGATTGTATTTAAATTTTCTTTCTCATTCTGTCCTTGCCGAGTTTGAGATTCAAGTTATTGTGGCCTCATAAAATTATTTGGAAAATATCACCTTTTATAATTTTCCAAAGAATGTATGAGATATAGGAATGATCCATTCCTTGAAATGTACATAGGACACACCTGTCCAAGCTTGCTATCTTCCCTTGTGAGAAGATTTTCAACTACTCTTTCAGTTTGTTCAATTATTATAAGACTCTTCAGGCTTTTTATTTCTTTCTGAGTTAGAATTGGTCAATTATTTCTAGGTCTCTGACCCAGTATGAAACCTTTAAGATTAATGACACGAAGTTATTCATAGCATTCTCTGAATTTTGTAATCTGTGCTTTATCTGTAATTATGTTCTCTTTTTAAAATTCCCAATGTAGCTTATTCATACCAATTTCTCTGATGAAAGTTTGTCAGAGGCTTATAATTTTTACAGAGTGTGTGTTTTAAGAACCAGATATTGAATGTGTTAACCGTCTCTATTATATGTCTGTTTTCCTTTTGAAACCATAGTGGAGAGAATAAAGATTCTTAAAGGATCTCTTCTCTGGCAGGTAGATTTTTTTCTGGCCCATTTTTTACAATAATATAGTCATCTTCATGCTCCTGACCTAATGTCACAGCCCACCTTCAGCTTCGCCACTTTGAGTGGTTCTAAGGTTTTGCTCGATTCTAAGTCATCTTCACAACTCTCCTTTTGCCCCCAGGACAGACAGATTCTGGGTTAAGAGGTTATTTCTCTCATTTGCTTTCAACTCATTTTTTCCCTGGTAGGTGTTTTACATACTGTCCTGCAAGCTCATCAATGAATTTTAAAATGTGCTTGTTATAATTTATCCAAAGGATATTATAAGCAGAGCACTTTTAAAGATAATTAGCCTGCACGCACTTAGGAGCTGAGAAGTCCCTTTAATTAAAGACAAATTTAAGCTGAAAGTAAAAGTAGAAAAGAAAAAGTGATTCTGTGTAGCAGTTTTGTCCAATAGAACTACAATGTGAACCACATACGTGATTTTCAGCTTTCTGGCAGCTACCTTAAAAAATGGGAAATAGGTGGAGTTAATTTTTAAAATAGATCTTATTTGACTTGGTAATATAAAAATATTTCTATTTCAACACAATCAGTATAAAATTATTAATTAAATAGTTTATATATTTTTGCACTAAGTCTTCAAAACATGTGTATTTTTACACTTATAGCACAGTTCAGTTTGGACTAGTCACATTTCAAGTACTCAGGGTCGTAGTGGCCACAATACTTGATTGTGTCATATACGGTGTCTTCACCATGTTTTTATTATACTTATCTAGATTTTCTTTATATATACTTAATCTCTCAAGTCTTCTAAATCTTCTTTGCCTTTTCCTCTAGAAAATAATGCTCATATTCTCTATATGTAAAGAGAAAAACTTTTCAGAGCTTTTTGGGCTTAACAAATTTAATTCATATAAGACCTTCATATTGTCAAAATATTTTTCATTGGTCTTGACAATTACGCCTTGTTAAAAGCTACTGCATACCAAGAATGGAGGTGACATTTCAGTTTTGGAGTTTAAGGCTTTGGAATGAAAAAAAAAAAAAAACAAAAACAGCCATTTGATATGTTTTAGAATTTGTATCCATTATGGTAAAATGGGGAAGCAAAATACTTCAGAATATTTGTGAGTGTTCTATTTTAGGAGCTGAAAGATCATGCTAATGAATTTAAGAGACAACTTCAATACTTCTTATCACATTGAGTATTTCACTGGACGTTTAAAAAGCAAATGACCTATCACATATAATACTTGCCATGTACTAGGCTGTGTTTTAGGGAACTGGAAGTAGGAATAATTCATTCCTGATGTTGTGGAATGTCTCACAGTGGTGAGATGTATTGTGGTTCCAAATATTGCAATGAACATAATTAGTATTATTATTTATATGTTTATTATTAATGTGTGACACTCAGGTAGACATGAAATAGAAGGTGTACAATTTTGCCTATGTATATTGAATATTTGGGAGAAATTTTCCTAGAGAGGCTGTACTTGATCCAGGTCTTGAATAATGTTCCAAGTCATAACTGTACATTGACAATTTTGTCAATGACCACTGAATAAGTTTAATGTATGGAGGCTGAGTGGTATTCCTAATGCAACCATTTAATTATAGCTTAATTTTTTAAATATTTACTTATTTGCTTCAGTTTCTTTTTTAGATATAGTCATGATCATCGAGAAAGCCAAGTAAAACATTTTAGAGTGATGAAAAATGTTTGCCTTTCTTGACAGAAATTTATAATAGTTTAAACAAGCATTTTTTTCCCCCAGAGGAAAGACACTCATTTTAATAGTATGATGACTAAAAATAATTGACTCAAGATTTTTGGAATAACAACACTATGAATTATCTGTCTTTGTGTATGAGGGTTGTTTCCTAGAGCAAGAAACTTAATTTTTTCTTCTTAATTTTTCTATTTCTTCTGAAATAAAGTTGATATAGAATTCCAATCTTTCTTTGGAATTTATGGACAGTCTTTTTTCTTCCTGCCTTTCTTCCTTCTTTTCTTTCCTCCAACTAAAAACCGAAGGTTGTCCCTTAGTGTAAGGATTGCAGCTCCTTAAGTGGAACAGGTATGTCTCAGTAATAGTACAGTTGAATAAAGGCAAGTTACAAACATTTTCATCAGAATGGAAAAATGCATGAGAGTAAAGCAAGTTGCTTGTCATTGACCTTCAGTCATTTTTAAGAGTCAAAGAAGGCGGTTAGTATTTCAATTAACACCTTCAGAAACTGCCACTGATGAATGAGTAGCACAGAGGTGAATGAAGGTAAATCTTCCTTGGCATATCCTGTGCAAAGCAATCTTTTGTCAGGGAAAATCAAAAGCTACCAAAAATCTCAGAGCAGAGAGGACAGGAGACTATCACATCAAGGCATTTCAAATGCCCGAGTAAAGGCACACTGGAGTCATTTCAAAGGCATTGAAATCCTTTGATCTGACTGTGGTGAGGACCAAAGTGTCATTCGGCCAGTGGGTAAGGAGATCACTGCCACGGGTCTGTGCAAAATAGCAGCTCTTTGGAGCGAGAAGAATAGAAAAGCAAACTATTCCCTCTTTGCTAATGGTGCTCAAAAAGAAAGACTGTATGTCACTTCAGGTGGAGTCATAGAGCCCTAACAGTGGTTTGATATTGGATTTTAAATGCTCTCTAACTATATATTTACAATGAAAAGTCTAATGATAAATAATCATTTAGCATACAACTTTCCTAAATGATTATTGAAGAGATAAATGCATAGCATGATGCAACTCTACTAAAGCCAAAATACATAATTATCTCTTTACCCTCTTCACTAAAGAAGCCCTGTGTCTCACAGCGTGAACTTAGAAAGAGCCCCATGTCCAGTGGGGTGTGCCTGGAAGGTGCTGACCTTTCTCTCCAGCATAGTGCTGGGTGTGGGCAGGAATTCAGCGGAGGGCGGGATAGAAATGCTGAGCAGTTTTCCAGCTCCTTTGAAGTCAAGTCTTGGCAGTACAACTTCATTAGTTTTATGAGAGCATCATCTATTCCCTAAATGGCACATGGATCTCAATTCAAATATAAGCAAAGAAATATAATACAAAGTCAAACATAACTTGTTTGGTGATTATCCAGTGTTTATAAATATTCACACCCTGGCTCTCCTCCAGGGAAAACGAGAGCATGGAAAGCTAATTGTATGATTCATGTTTCTCAGTTCTGAGAAAATCATTAATCTGCTGTGGACTAAATTTTCTTATGTTAAAAAAGTGGGAGGAGCATTAAGTTTTGTATTAGATTGCCCTCTTCTGAAAAGTTCTGTTGAGTTAAGCTCTGTGACTCTAATGAATTAATATCTCAGGGATATCTCAGATGTCAAAATGATTCACCAGACCAGGTCTTGGCCATTTTGGCTATTCCAGTAGCTAAACATGGTTTGGTTCCATTTTCTTCATGCCCTAGCTGCTGATATAATTGATCTTCTGATAGAACTACTATCAGTTCAGTTCAGTTCAGTCGTTCAGTGGTGTCCCGACCCTTTGTGACCTCGTGGACTGTGGCATGCCAGGCTTCCCTGTCCATCACCAACTTCCAGAGCTTACTCAAGCTCATGTCCATTGATTTGGTGATGTTATCTAACCATCTCATCCTCTGTCATCCCCTTCTCCTCCCACCTTCAATCTTTCCCAGCATCAGGGTCTTTTCAAATGAGTCAGTCCTTCACATCAGGTGGCCAAAGTACTGGAGTTTCAGCTTCAACATCAGTCCTTCCAATGAACATTCAGGACTGATTTCCTTTAGGATTGACTGGTTGGATCTCCTTGCAGTCCAGGGGACTCTCAAGAGTCTTCTCCAACACCACAGTTCAAAAGTGTCAATTCTTTGGCGCTCAGCAACTCGTCTCATTTACTTTATTGTGCTCAGTCGTGTCCAACTCTGCAACCCTATGGACTGCAGCCTACCAGGGTCCTCTATTCATGGAATTCTCCAGGCAAGATTACTGGAGTGGTTTGCCATTTCCTACTCCAGGGGATCTTCCCGACCCAGGGATTGAACCCACATCTCTTGAATCTTTTGCATTGGCAGATGGAATTTTTTTTTGTTTGTTTTTTTTAACCACTGAGCCAGCTGGGAAGCCCAAACTGAAACTCTGTACCTGTTAAACACTAGTGCAGAGTACCTGCATGCTCAGTCATGTCTGAATGTCCTCATCTGTCCTTAACACTTGCAACACTTGCAATGTCCTTAATATTTTCCAAAGCATGTACTTTAGAACCCTAATCCTATGAGTTATTTGGTGAAGAGAAAAACAAAAGGTTTCTGTAGTGAAATAAGTGGGAAAAGTTACATATTCCCTTTCTTGGAGAAACAAAACAAAGATGAACAAATTAACGATTTTGAGAAGTTTAAGTATGATTGAATAGTTTAAATATGCTGAACCCATCATTTTCCCAAATTTACTTGACCAGAAATCATTTTAAGTCATTAACTCTTAATATGCCAATGTTCCTAGGAAGATTCTTTGCAAACATTGTGCTACATTTTTGTTTGTGATCACTCTCAGGTATAAATTCGACTGTAGTATAATTGCACTGAAATTGTGGTTTTTCGTTTCCCATAGGGTCAAGTTCAAAACTACCCAGCAGGGTACAAGGCTCTTTCCTGTTAACTCTTGAGCTCACTTCTAAACACTCCCTGATACACTTCCCCCATTTTCAGAGTATGCTCTGCCCTCTGATACCTCCCTCCTGTGCGCTGCTCTTTGTTTAGATTCCCCTTCCTTTCATATCCTGATAGAAAATTCCTGTACAACCTTTATGTCTAGCTCAAGCAGGGCCTCCTTGTAGATTTCCTTGGCCATCACCCCCACCCATCCCACAACCAGCAGGCTTTCTGTGTTCCTTCTCCCTGCTTCTAGGACACTCTGTGTATAATTTCTACTTGTATAGATGTTTCATGTTGCAGTTGTTTTTTTGCACCTGTCTTTTCCACTGTGGTTCAAACTTCTTGACAGCAGGTGTATTTGTAGTAATATTTTTTAAAAGTGGGTTAAAGTTAGACTTCAGTGAAGTTTGTTAAAAGAACAAATTAATATATGAGGAAATTGTCAAATACATAATTGTAATGGTAAATGAAATTTCCAAAAGAGAGTTAGAATTCTCTTGAATTCTCCTTGGGAAGGAGAATGTAGAAACTATCTTTATTTTTATTTTTTTGAGCTATTTGTTTTATTTTCTGCTTTAAAGCAGTAATTCATATTCTTGAAAGCAGACCCTATCTGGTGATTTTGTGAAAATTTTATGTAAGTTGGAAAATACCTCACAGATCTCCCAGTCCACTTATTCAGACATATGAACAATTGCAGCAGACTCTGGTAAGGTCTATTATAGTCTTTGTATGGATATTTAGGGAGCCCAGAATATCACTATATAGCTATTTTTTTGTGGTATGTAGGTGGTGTAGTGTTCAAGACAGCATGCAATAGACTGTGATATTAAGCATAACCACAGGGAGGATTCAATTCACCATGCTTAGAAACAAATGCAAGAGCTGAAGGGAAATTTGAATTTTAGGAGAATGCTGGAATGCAATATTGGAAGTAAGATCAATGTTTCCATTAGTACAGAATCGTCAAGTAGAGACAAAGCAAAAACCAAAATATAACTTTGTTACAGCATAATGGGGTATCTTTGCTCAATACCCTGTTTATCTTCCTGCATTAAAGTGATAAATGAATTTCTAACTGCCTTTGAGATTTCATAGCTCTCAGAAGCAGTGCTTTTCTCTTTTGAGATAATTTCAAAGGAAAAATCAAATATTGCAAAAACCATGCAGGCAATGCTTAGAATGTGTGGGCAAACAAATGAATCTCTTTACACTTAGTTATAAAAGAAAAAGTAACTCCACCTTCTATCTGTTCTTCCTCCAATATTTTTTTTCTTCAGAAAACTGAGCATGGTTCAATAAGGATATCACCTTAAAGAAACATTTCCCAGTGATGACAGTGTTTGATACTATGTGATTCAAGCCCTCCTGATTGGTGAAATATGCTGCTTTTAGACTCGGAGATGATGTTAGTGTATCATGTCACCAGTCAGTCATGTACTTTGAGTCCCTTCCTAGCCATCTGCCCACATGCTTTCAGGAAAAACAACACTCATTAATTTTTCTCTTCAATAAGAATGCATTGAGCTCTGCTTTGTGTTAAGCATTGCATCAAGGATACAAGATGAATGAAAATTGTTATCAATATCGTAGTGGGGAAAGAAAAAAATAAATAGCTTTTGCAATGCAGTGGTATAGTTTTGTTCCAGGCATAAGAGTAAGATGCTATGAGAGTGAAAGTGAAGATATTGGAATGGGAAATATTCATCCAGACAACACACATCAGAATAGCTTGCTGACTAGCTGGGTTACATGTCCAGTTTGCAGCTGGGTCGCATAGTCCTCTACCAACCTGTTCAGCAACTCAATCTTGTTAGAATGATGCTAAACAGGCCCCACTGTGGGATGTTGTTTCTTACTTTGATGGAAAGTAGAGTTAGAGTTGTATCTATTTATGAAACCAGCCTTTTTTCTTTCATGGCCAAAGAAATCTATATTTTACCACTTTTTTATGAGAAACAAAGAAGAATAGGAAACTTGAGATTGATGGATATGTGTATTATCTTAACTATGTGATAGTTTCACAGGTACATACAAACATCAGAACTTATCAAACTGTGCGCTTTAAATGTTTTCAGTTTATTGTGTGTTGATTATACCTCAAAAATCTGTAAAAAGTTATATGCTTGGTACACCACCATTAGACAAATCTAATAGATCACCGATATTTTAATAAACAATTTCCACTCATCAGAGACTTAAACTTCCTGGGTACCCTATCTCTCAATCTTGTCTTCTATTTCCAAATGTATCAAGGGCTGCACTAGATTGGATTTCAGACCTCCTCTAGACAGAGAGAAAGACACTGTTCATTGGGGTTCCTGTGATGGAAGGGGCATTATTTTGAGTTGGGAGGGTGGCAGATGGTGAATTGCAACTAATTCCTTGGAAGAATTTTAGAACCGGGAGGCCAGCACACAACAATTTGAAGGCTGTTTCGAGCTGAGATTAATTCTCAGTAAGATATCAGGGCTCAAGGCCAGGGATGGAGAGATAGCTAGATTGGAGTAATGGAGCTGGAGACCCTAGGAAGGTGCTAGTTCAGCAGGGGCTCGTTTTGCCTTCTTAATCATTTAAACACATCATTGCAGCACAAGGAAATAAATCAGTGTGGGATGAAGGGATGTAGATGAGTACAGGTTGAGACCTTCTCATATCCTTTCTAATCCTCAGAGACCTAATGACTCAAAGACTAGGGTTGGGGGGGGAGGGGGAAAGAAAACAAATAAACCAGCATGCAAAAGAAGCAAAAGTTCCTGTAGCTTTCCATTCTTGTCACCAGAATTTTTCCTTAGTGCCTCAGTGACTCTAGCCTAATAAAGCAGATGCTCTCATGACATCAGGGAACTTTTGTGCACACGCTGACGGAGTACTTGATATCTGTGAGGCTCCAAAGGGGGAAGGGCTTCTCTGACACCTGTCACAGATGTTTCTCCTTCCTTCCCTATACACTTTGTGGCCAGCATTCCACTACTTTGTTAGGCAGAGGCTATACCTCACCTGGCCTACCTCAAGCTGGACTGGAGTCAACTCACCCCCTTTGCTCACCCCTCTCAGAGTTCTCATTCTGGATATAAGTGCCTATTTTCTTGTCTACATTCTCCATGAGGTGTGTGCTTGCTCAGAGGAGGGACCAAGTTTACTTTGCACCCTGCTGTGTCCTTAGCATAGTGTTAGGTATGCAGTAGGTACTGAGTTAACATTGCTAAATGAACGGATGGATGGATGGATAAATGGAGGGATGGGTGGATAAAATCTTTCTTTTATATCCTTTGCTGTATATCCAAACATGTGGATTGACTTACTAAATGTTTCACCAACATTACATTACATTTCACCAACATAACAGTAAAAAACAATGAACAGAACTAAACAACTCAGTTGGCAGAAATGTCTTCAGCCCTTTGAGATTTGTGTAAGATCTCTAGACCCAATCTCAGCAGCTAAAGGGACTCCAAAGCAGGGAAGCCAGTAGTCACCCCAAAAATTCCACTCAGGAAGATGTATCCTGTATTACCCTTGACGATGGAAAGTTTCCTAAACCCACTCTTAGTAATTTAGTTCAAGGAAATTTAATATCATCTGAACCCAATAAGATTTTAATTTATAGACTAGCTTTAAATTATTAACAGAAACACTTCAACGTTTAAGGGTAACTTTAGTTCTTTCAGAGATGTGTCTCTCTTTAAAGATGAGATCCAGGTACATTTGTTTCTTTCCTGAAGTTAATAAAGCATAAAGGGTGAACTTAATAGTTATACATCAAATACTGGAAAGTATCTTTGGAGAAATCAGGATATTTTGGTGGAGGACATTGCTATAACAGATATTCTGCACTCATTTCCCTGACTCTAGGCTTCAAGAATGTCCTCCAGCCCCTTGCAAAACCTTAAACTCATCTCTTACAACTCAGCTTAAGGATCACTTTCTGTAAGAATCCTTTCCAGACACTGACCCTCTTTTTACCCAACATGACCTTGTAACTGAAATCTCTTCTTTGTGCTTCTGCTTTTTCTCGTCCAAATGTCAACCTTAGCAGCAGTAACATATAGTGTACATCTCCCTACAAGACCATAAGTCAAGCCCTTAAGTGTGGTAATAAAATTTTATTTGATATTGTGTTGTCCGCATTTTCAACAACATTCAGCACATTAGAGGTGCTTAATAGTGCATTAGAAATGATTCTCTTTAGTCCTCCCTACCCACCAGTCAGTAATGTACTTTTTTAATTTGAAATATTAAAAATTTTTAAAATACTTTTATTTTGAAATAATTTTAGATTTAAAGAAAGTTGCAAAACTAGTATGGGGCTCCCCAGGTGGCTCGGTGTTAAAAAATTTGCCATTGTAGGAGACATGGATTTAATCCCTGGATCTGGAAGATCCCCTGGAGAAGGAAATGGCAACCCACTCTAGTATTCTTGCCTGTAAAATTCCTAGTACAGTGGAGCCCAGAGGGCTGCAGTCCATGGGGTTGCAAAGAGTCAGACACAACTGAGTGACTGAGCATGCATGCATGCACACAAAGCTAGTATAGACAGTATCTGTGGTCCATTCGTTCGGTGTCTCCTGATGTTCACATCTTCCATGTCCATGTTACCATTACCAACATTAAGAAATTAACAATACCCTTGGTGCAATACCCTTAACTAGAGTATAGGTTGTAGTTGTATTATCTATGCAAATTATATTTTATGCATCTGTGTCAGAAGTTTCTATCACTTAGAAAACTACAAAGGTTTTAGGAGCTTCATGTCAGGAACCAGAGGCAGAGATCAACTTACATTTTTCCTATTATTCCATGTCTAAGGCATGCGTGCTTAGTCATGTCCGACTCTTTGCAACCCAATGGGCTGTAGCTGACAAAGTTCCTCTGCCCATGGGATTCTCCAGGTAAGAATACTGAAGTGGGTTACCATTTCCTTCTCCAGGGGATCTTCCCAATCCAGGGATCAAACCTGGGTCTCCTGCATTGCTGGCAGACTCTTTACCACCTGAACCACCAGGGAAGCCTACTTCATGTCTACTTATGACAAAAACATAGAGCTATTTCCTTAATGCAACACAGCCTCCATCCCCTTGCATAAAAAGATGCCTGCCCGTGGGCTTTTAGTCAAAAGGTATCCATGAAGTTATCAGTGACACCACTTGCCTTGGGACAAGCAGAATCACGATTTATAAAGAATGAAGAAAAAGTGTGCTTATTTTGTAAAAATGTGCCTGTTAAACTCCTGAAAAAATAGAGAAGACTGAATGGTTGTGTGTTTCGGCTTTGAGTGGTTTGGGCCACAGGTCTGCCCCCAGCAGGATTTTCTTACTTCTATTAGTTTAGTCCATTCGATTGAAATTGCACAATGGGGTCTTATAACTCTAGTGCATCTAGACGACCAAGGGTTGGTCCTAAACGATGATTCTGGATCAGGGCTGTTCTGGGGTTCCCTGCTTCCCTGCTCGTTCTTCTTAGGAGGCATCGCTGGTGCTAACACCTGACCTCTTTTTACCCTCAATCTATTACTTCAGTCTCCCTGAGTGTATGCTCAGTAGCTCAGTCATATTGGACTCTTTGTGCCCTCTTGGACCCACCAGGCTCCTCGGTCCACGGAATTTTCCAGGCAAGTATACTGGAGTGGGTTGCCATTACTCCATCAATCTCCTTAGATGTGCCCAAAACAGGGATGTCAAGTGATGCCAAGGGGGAAAAGAATTTACCCCTCAATTACATCATGAGAGAGGGAGAGGACCAAAAAAAAAAAAAAAAAAAAAAACCTGATGAAATAAAAATTTAAGGCTGCAGATCCAGAAAGGTTTACTATAAAGAGACAGTGAATTCAAAGCATTTCAGCCGAAGGCAGGACGTATATGCCTCCAGGTGGAACTCATACTGCACCTCAGCTTGATCTCTGGCAGTGGCGAATCCACACCTGTTGGAAGCAGCAGGGAACCCCAGTTCAGGGGCACAGCCTTCTCTTACTCAGAGCCAAAGGAAGAGCTTGGGAAGAATATACAGTAACTCTCAACCACGAATTTGCATCAGGATTTTTAAAAATCAACGAGAAAAGCAAACAGAAGTGTTTCCGCATCTGGATGAACAAAGGGTGTAGTCTTGTAGGGAAATATGTTATTTGCATGAATATACAAGCCCTGTAGTAAATTCTTTGTTCAAACCTCTATGGAGAACAACTGAGCAAATAGACAGAAGCAAAATAGGAAATGAAATGCTTCGGTTGCATCCTTTCTTTAAAGAATATGTTAATTCCTTAGATATTGGGCAAAATTTCAGAAGGCTTCTGGAAGAAACAACATAGTGCCTGGAGGTTGTTTTCCTGGGATCAGAAGCTGGGTAAAGTCATTGATCTTGGTCCAAGGGGGCTGGCAGCCCTATCCCCGCAGGCACTGTCTATGGTCACTGGGAGAGGCATCCAGCCACCCACTGGAGTCAGTGCTTTCATGGCTTCTTTGAGATTCAAGCATTCCTCACTCTTCAGAAGATATATATATATTTTAAACTATAGGCAGAGTGTTTCTCAAGGATAATGGCCTGGTCCTATTTGTTTTCTAGAAGTGCCACTTAATAGGGGTATGAGTCTACACAAGTCATAATCTCTCTCACTGCCTCAGTTTTTTCAAGTATAAAATAGTGATAAATATACAAGTTGTAAGAGAAAGAATGAGAATATATGTGATCTAGCATGTGAAAGGAGAAGGAAATGGCACCCCACTCCAGTACTCTTGCCTGGAAAATCCCATGGATGGAGAAGCCTGGTGGGCTGCAGTCCATGGGGTGGCTAAAAGTCAGACATGACTGAGGGACTTCACTTTCACTTTTCACTTTCATGCATTGGAGAAGGAACTGGCAACCCACTCCAGTGTTCTTGCCTGGAGAATCCCAGGGACAGAGGAGCCTGGTGGGCTGCTGTCTATGGGGTCGCACAGAGTCGGACACGACTGATGCGACTTAGCAGCAGCAGCATGTGAAAGAGCCCAGTAGAGTGCCTGGAATAAACTGGTACTTTTTCAATTTTCATTGTGTAAAGAAGTAAGAATGCCTAAGTATTTAAAAGGGACTGATTATTTCCCAAGTAATAATTGTGATCCACTAATACAAATATCAGATGGGAGAACTATTTTTAAATTAGATCAATGATATCTTGAAAACAAAATCCAGAACAAAATGCTCCATACATACCTAGTACATTTTAAAGTTTATGAAAAGCAGACACTGCATTTTGCTACTTCTTTTCCAGGATTTAACAGAAATGAAAATTATATAATTAATTTTCCAAGTTCAAAGCTAGTCTAGCCATTCCTGCTTCCCATTGTTTCACTTCTGGGATGCCAAAGTTGCTAGGACTTAGACAACCAGGACTGATTGTTTTTTAGGCAAGATATTCAATACCAAGTATGCATTTCATTTTTTAGTTTTTATTGTTATTTTAAAACTTAATTTAGAGAACAGCTAAAAAATTGAAGGGAGTGCATTTTCAATAAACTTTTGGACTCTTGAGAAACTTTCATAACAAAATTAACAAGGCCAATTGGATAGAGAGTTGGCACCAAACGAACTCATAACAGGAAATGTATTTGTGTGCTATTGTGTTTATTTTTAGAAAAATGGAGCCACTAATGTTGACTTCTGCTCAAGAAAATGAGTTTCCATTTACTGTGATTCATATATTGAAACTTAGAGTTTCCATTTGTAGAACTGTCATTGTCAAGCTTTATGTAATTCATCTCATTTGATCCTCACCACAAACTTTTTATTATCTCCATTTGACAGATGAAATCATATCTCATAGCTTGTGGCTCCTGGGATGAGTTCAAGTAGAAAAGTAGAGACCTAAGATAGTAATAAGGAATTGAGTAGGATAAGCATAAATCTGTTAATATTGGGGTGCTATTTTAGCTTTTTCTTGAGTAAAGTAAAAATTATAGGTTGTTCCCCTGAGAGAAAAATTTTGAACAGAATAAATTTAAAACATTAGAGTTTGGGACATCTGCCTTCATCCACAAAGGATTAAGTGCTATGAGCTTTGCTTTTCCACCATAACAACTAGAAAAGCAAGTAAAATATAGAAAATAACTACTTTCACACCTTGAACAACACGATGTGATCCTAACACAAGGGAAGTAAATGAGATGAACCCTATAATTGCTCCAGTTAGGAAGCAGTTTCAAGGTATAACACAAGGAGCAGGACTCAAACAAAGTCCAGAGTTCTTACTGAATTGAAGAGACAGACATCAGAAATCAGGCAGCTAAACTGAGCAGAGCAAATAGATACAGAGACAGAGAGAGACAGGGACAGAGAAACCAAAAGAGAAGGAGAGAGAATGCTGGAAATTTTCAGCACATCTTTTGGAATCTTTGACTAAATATCAACAAGTGCATGCAAACGTTGAAGTTCTGTGAGGCTAGGAGGGAAAACAGTAGACAGAACAATGCCTGGAGTTCACATAGAATCCATAATATCAGAACACCTTCCTGAGTAGCTAGAACGTTCAGGAAGATGTTGCCTCAGTAATTGGACTAAAGTAGCCCTAGACTAAAGGTTGCTCTGAAAGTGAAAGTGAAAGTTGCATAGTTGTGTCCAACTCTTTGCGACCCCATGGACTATAGAGTTCATGGAATTCTCCAGGCCAGATTACTGCAGTGGGTAGCCTTTCCCTTCTCCAGGGGATCTTCCCAACCCAGGGATTGAACCCAGGTCTCCCACATTGCAGACAGATTCTTTACCAACTGAGCCACAAGGGAAGCCCAAGAATACTGGAGTGGGTAGCCTATCCCTTCTCCAGCAGATCTTTCCGACCCAGGAACCGAACTGGGGTCTCCTGCATTGAAGGTGGATTCTTTACCAACTGAGCTACCAGGGAAGCCCAAAGCTTGCTCTAGACTTGCCTTAATCGAGCTTAAAGCAAGTGTTGAAAGAAACAAACTGATCTCAAGGAAATTAACTACATGCCAAAAAGTTCAATAATATAAAATTTGCAATATTTAACATTCAATAAAAATTAGCAGAAAAGTATAAAAGCAGGAAAATATGACCCATTATCAATCAAAAGTAACAGAGCTAGAAATGGCAAAGATGATGTTATTAGCAGACAAGTGCCTTAAATTTTAAGGCTTGAAAGAGCTGTCATAAGTGTGTTCCATACACTCAAGGTGTAGTGGTTTATTCGCTAAGTCGTGTCTGACTCTTGCAATGCCATGGAAAGTAGCCTGCTAGGCTCCTCTGTCCATGAGATTCTCCAGGCAAGAATACTGGAGTGGATTGCCGTTTCCTTCTCCAGGGTATCTTCCTGACCCAGGAATAGAACCCAGGTCTCCTGCCTTGCAGGCAGATCCTTTACCAACTGTGTAGAGAAACATGAACATGCTGAGAGGAGAAATGGAATACATTAAAAAAAAAAAAAAAGAACCAAATAGAACCTCTGGATATGAAAAATACAATATCTAAAATGAAAAAAAATCAGTGGGTGGGACTAAGTAGATGAGATACTGCAGAAGAAAAGATCAATGAATCTGAATACATAGTAATAGAAAGTATCCAACATTAAATACAGAAAGATAAAAAGACTGGAAAAAATAAATGAACAGAGTATCAGTGATCCTTGGGACCATATTAAGAAGACATGTGAAATTTGAGTCCAGGAATGGTGAGGAGTGTATTTCACAAATAAGATACAGATGGGATTTATTGACACATAAAATCAGGAGGTGGACCTTCAGGCTTACTATATTTAAGTGCTCAAACGATGTCAGGAATATGTCTATTTCTTCTCTTATTTCTACTTTCTCCTGAATTTTGGCTTCAACTGTAAGAAGGTTCTCTTCCTGAGACAGGAAATGGCCTTTCACAACCCTATGTCTATTCTCGTCCCATTTTCCCATCCCAGGAGAGAAGGGCTACTCTTTCCCAGTCTTTCCCAGGAGTTTCCCAGTCCTTCCCAGAAATCCAAGGAATGCCTCTGATTGGCCCAAGGTGATCTAGGTGCCCACTTGGACCAATTCTTATTGTCAGAGGGTGAAGAACCCTGACTGACACATCCTGGATTAGGTGCCTTACTGTGCAGAACTCCTGCTGGACAGCCTGCAAGACCATGGGAATGGGGAGAGGAAATTTCTCCTAAAATTATAAGGGTGCTAAGTGAATAAAAACAACAGATGTTCATAATGCCATTCTTTAGATTCAGCTCACCCAAGAAGGGCTTTTTATTCACACTGTTTCCCTCTGAAATACTGCAGCACTGAATTTGGCAATTGGTTTCCTAAGGCTTTGTGCCATTACACGTGTCATTGTGCTGAATCCGTAAGTGAGCTCGTATAAACATTTCCCTCCAGCTAGATATTAAGTGCCTTGAGAGCAGTGACCATGTCGTATATATTTTTAATCTTTCCCAGTGGTTGGCAGAGTGTCTCTCAAATGACAGCAGAATGAATGTTTACTTTGATGAATTTATTGCAGGGACTAGTCAAATGCTCCCATTAAGCTGAGGAGAAATTAGATTGGGTAAATACCCTCAGCCTTGTATTACCATGAAAGAAGAATAAATTGTTCATTAAAAACTAATTGGTAAGCAATTTGCAAATGAAAAACTGGTTTCTTTCTTTTCTCTCTCTCTTGTGGGGATCACCAGAGCTGTAATGAAAATGCCAGGAGCAAAGAGGTAGATTCTTACATTTCCATTTGACATTTCCTGCTACCCAGAATCTTTGGTGACAGAGTGTGTGTACACCTACGTGATGGGATCTGATGGATACTAATATGCTCTTGCTCTAATATGTCCTTCCAGATGTCCTGAAGATCCCTTAATTCAAAGGCAAATGTTTTGAATTAAGATATTGTGTCTTCCAGAGCTCTTTGAAAATGCAAACACTCAAGGAGAAAGAATATTATTATCTATTAACATCTCTGCCTCAATTTGTTTCTCCAGGGTAGCTTTGGTCACCTAACAGAGCCCTGAGAATATGGGAGAAGGTCAGGGAAGTACTCTGGGAATAATGGGGGAGGGCTGGGTCAGTTTGGGGGAATGGTGGAACCCCAGTGGTCTGAAGAGCAGATTAGACATCTGAGAAGACATATATTTAAAAGCAACATAAAAGGTAACCAAGAAAGTGCCCCTAATGTCCTCTCTTGTGTCGACAAGGACCTTTTTCATCTCACTACAGCTCTTAAAGGGAAACAAAACTAGGATGAAGCAAACACAAAGCAAAAGGACAAATGTGTGTCTAGTTCCCTGATTCTAAGACAATTACCTTCCGGTCACAAAAGACTGCAGGCCCCACCTCCTTGGCCTGCACTTGTCTTGGATATGCAGCCCTGAACACTCTTCCTAATCACTTCATCCGTTGTAGCCTTAGGGGCTGGAGGCAGAGTTTCAATCCAAGTCATCCAAGATAACCTATTTACTCACTCCCTCCTCTTCAGAGAAAAGAATTGGGAATTACTTCATCAATTCTAAGACCCATCTCAGTTTCATGGGGTTCTTCATGGGGTTCACTGACTCAATGGACATGAGTTTGAGTCAACTCCAGGAGATCCTGAAGGACAGGGAAGCCTGCCATGCTGTAGTCCATGGGGTTGCAAACACTCAGACACGACTTAGCAACTGAAGAACAACAACTCAATTTCAGAGGTTTTAACCTGGAAAAAGTACATCTCAGAGTTAAGAAAGCACAGTAGTAAGTAACAGTAGGAGGAAATGGGCTGGTGGCCCTTACTGGGTGGATAACACAATCTTTTCGGATGAAGAACTCTCCTATTTTCACCCATAAGTCAGGCACACAGCAGCTCCCCTCTGCCCGAAGATAACAGACCGTTCACTCAGAGGTTGCTGAAAGCAAAGCGCTCACCACACTCTGTGTTTGGGTCACACCAGGTTTCTGGGACTCAGAGGCTCAGGCTGTCTGGACTCAGTATAGAGCCTGTAATTCAGAGCTTTCATTAGCACATCTTCAAAGCTGGGACCCAGGAACATTTAAAGAAAGACAATACCTCCCCAACGTGGTGATTAGTTTAACTTACAAAGAGGAGAGAGGCATCAAGGCCCTTCTGTCTCTTTCCTCTGGGCTGGCTCCCTGCCAGATGATGAATATATATTAGAATATTTATTATATATTTAATATTTAAATTATATATTTAATTTAATATTTAATTATATATCATATTTACATAACTAATTAGTATATAACTAGTTATAATTATATTAATATGTTAGTATAAGTGATCCCGTTCCATCTTAATCATCTATTTGGGGACATTGCCTACTGCAATCCTTGTGATTTCTGGAATGTCTCTTGCCTTCATTTGTAAATAGCTTTCAGAAACCTGAAATGAAATTGCATCTACTTATCCTCTCCTTCCATCAGTCTGAGTCAGCTTCACTTGGAGTCATCTGTGGACTTCTGGCCCCTTTAAAGAATCATTACTTTCATGGGGGAAGAAAAACAATCACTTTGCGGGATATCCTGGATTGTCAGGGAACTCAGCAGGAAGGCAAGAGAGAAGCCACTGTCCCCACCTTCCTCAGCAAGCTCATGTCCTCCATTCTGTTTAGTTATAAAAACATGCACCAGCTCGTCTGCCTTAGATTAAAATGTTTGCATATGATTTCCTCACACACATTTTAACTTGGTTAGTACCGGCCTAGCAGAGGGCCCTTTTCTTCCCCTGCTATTAATGTGTAATAGCTGCACTCCCTAAATCATTTCCCACCCGACACTGACCTTGCACAATTTCAGCTCAGAACAAAGGGAAGGAAATCACCGAGGTAACCCTGGCTGCCCACTCTGCCATTTTGTTTGGTTTTTAATAGAAATAACAAGCAGATAGGCTGTTTTCTCTTAATGTCTCTAACAGGTTCAGAGTGTCCGAGCTTCTTGTTTTTCTTAAGATGAGAGAAAATTGAATTTGAGCTACAAGCAAGGAGGTGCCGTTTGGGTGTGAATGACCAAGGAGAAACCCACCCCTCGGCAGCAGGACCTCACAGGAGCTGTGTGAAGCTAGCAGAAGGCCGCTGTAATGTGGATCTCAGGTCTCCACAGGTCGCAGGTCCTCTCACATGGAGTTATTCAGCCAATGTTTTTACATAGACGGCATGTTGGGAATATTTTCAAATCTCTGTTTTAGGTATCTGACCACAAGGCCTTTGTTTGTTGAGTTTATTGAATTGGAGCTGACCTGAGATATAGAAGGCAACAGTTGCTTCTGCTCTGGTTCCTTGTAGGAACAACACTGCCATTATGCTCTTGTGCCTTGCTAGGTTCTCAGCATCTTTCTGTCTCTACTTGTCCCGGACCTGGTTTTCCTGAGTCCATGTTTTACTCCTTGCTTCTGCCCTCCAGGCTTCTATCCAGATAGACTCACCTGATGGATGTCCCATTCTTTCAATGCCTTGATTTCCCCTTTTTTAAGTAACCAAAGCAACAACCATACTCCTCGGTAGTGAAATACAATTAGCTCAGAAAGGGAAGTATTGCCATTACAGAACTTGGAACTTAGGGAATTCCTAAGAATGTATAGGCTGGTGTGTGGAAAGAATGTATCACTAAGGTTCAGAAGAACTAGAATAAAATCCTGATATTGCTAACTGGGTGTATAAGTCTGAAGAAGCAAATTAACTAATTTGAGCCTCAGTTTATTCATCTTCATAAGGTGTTTATTAATTTGAATCTCATAGGGATGCGGTAAAAATTAGGTTATTTTTGCAAATTTTCTATTTTCAGAACTTGGTACAAAGTTACTACTTTATATTAATATTGGAGTCAAGCTAGTCACCTGGCTTCCTAACCTTGTACCAGTCACAGTTTCCTAAAATGTTATTTCAAATGCCATTACAGGTTTCAAATGTTTTAAAAATGATAAAATATAAAACTATAAAATAACACAGAATGTTTAGGTTAAAATAAGATTGAATTATTATTTAATTATCAAAACAAATAACTATAAGTCATTTTTAAAAAATTCTTTCCTTACTTCACACCCAACATCTAATCCATTAGTGAGACCCCCTAGCTTTCATTCAGCATACATCCCTCAGGTATTGGCATCCTTTATTCCCACTGTTGTCACCCCAGGCTAAGCCACTCTAACAGCTCTTACAGGTCTCTCTCTGGGTACTCTGGACCAGCACTGCTTTGCAGACACTATTTGGGGAAGATATTTGTATTCACAGACAAATGCAATTCTCACGGACCCACTTCCTTGAGAACATAGAAGCCATCTGATCTGTCTTGCTCTCCATAGCTGAGAGCAGTACCAACCACGTGGAGGGCATCCACAAGGATTTTGTGAATGAATTACACTTACTAATGTTTTCTAATAACAACTCCATGGGGCAGGTATTATTAATCCATTTTACAAATAAGAAATCCAAGTATCTTTATGTAAAGGATTAGTCTTTCCACAAGAGTGGAGATTGGTTGGATCAGTGCATTTTGGAGGAGTTTCATGAAGCATAGCTGCACTTAAAAAGAACAATAAATCAAACAAACAGGGCTCCACTCTGCCCTCAAGGGCAACACTGCCATTCCCAAATTCTCTTCCTTTTATATTTCACTGAAAATGTCTACTGGATTTTCACTTAAATATTTTTAGTCTTACTTTTCCTCTACTAAATTTCAGTGGTGATGGATGGAATTTTTATTTTGTACAGATATACAAAACAATTAATTAAACTGTTTATTTTCAAAATTCTAAAAGACCAGTGTATTTCGCACTCTGCTAATATTCTGAAGATAAACCCAAATAGGTTATGTTATGTGATTTTAAATGAAGAGATTTGTTGTATACGCCTTTAACCACGAGTGACATTATATTAGCAGTTTTTATTTCCATTGTTAGTGTTCTCAACAGCAGCAAAAATTTTCATTTGCACCTACTTTGCATTAACATTGTGTTACATTAACATGGTATTTATCATATCAGAGTATGTATTTAGAAGCTGAACAGGCATTCAAGTAGGGTACTTCAACTAGATGGCAGATTTTGTAACCATTAAAACATCTTAGAAAATCAAATATTTGTGTCTGAACTCTCCAATTATTATTTTCTCTGTCATCCAAATGATCAGCATAAATGACCATTAGGACACATGAATCAAAATCAATGCAACATTAACTTGCCAGAGCAGAGTACTACTCAAACTGAGTAGCTGATGTGGTAGGTAAATGCGAAATGTGTGAGAAGTCACCCAAATACATTGAGGTTATTCTCTACCCTCACCCTCATTCCCCAGATGCTCAACATGATAACTCAAGGTTTTTTCTTATGTGGAAGAAGAACTGGTAACTCTAAGAGCTACCCACCCTGGATCATTGGGCAAATTCGAAATTCAGCTAAGGCTCATTGGGTCAGATTCCAAACAATAAGATGACCATGAATGCCCTTGATGAGAAGGTCACCGTGGGGTTGCTTAAATTCAGTTTCCTACTAGACAACATTTGCAGGAATGTGGAGAGGTACTGATGTCTGGATGTGAGAGTTGGACTGTGAAGAAAGCTGAGCGCCGAAAAATTGATGCTTTTGAACTGTGGTGTTGGAGAAGGCTCTTGAGAGTCCCTTGGACTGCAAGGAGCTCCAACCAGTCCATCCTAAAGGAGATCAGTCCTGGGTGTTCATTGGAAAGACTGATGCTGAAGCTGAAGCTCCAATATTTTGGCCACCTCATGTGAAGAGTTGACTCATTGGAAAAGACCCTGATACTGGGAGGGATTGGGGGCAGGAGGAGAAGGGGACGACAGAGGATGAGATGGCTGGATGGCATCACCGACTCGATGGACATGAGTTTGAGTAAACTCTGGGAGTTGGTGATGGACAGGGGGGCCTGGCGTGCTGTGATTAATGGGGTCACAAAGAGTTGGACACGACTGAGTGACTGAACTGAACTGAACTGGGCTGATGTATGAAAGGGATGCTCATGTTTGAATATACACCATGACTACCCACTACCCATGCCTGCAAGATGGTATGATATGGCTTTGCTAATATTCTCATCTGTAATTTTCTGCTTTAATAGAACATAGATGTTTGTTTATACCAAAGACTGTGACTGTGAGATCATTAACTGTTTTATGTTTTTAAGTTTACACAATGAGCATGAATTACACTGATAATTGAAAAGCAAAACAATGTATTATTTAACATTTTAAAACTAGTTTTTTTTATGTCTTAGCCATAAATTATTTCAATAAACTTGTTTCCATCAAGAATCCAAGAAGCACAATGATAACAGAAGTAAACATCTAAACTAAGATGTTTTTTATAAGCTAATCATATATTTTATAAATGCCAGCTATTCTCTTTTCTAATATTTAAAATTAAAGTATAATTTAGCAACAGTGAAATATGCCAATTTAATAATGCAGTTTTATCATTTGAACAATGTACATGCTAATGTACCTACAAGCCTACCAAGACAGAATATTTCCAACTTCTTAGCACTAGATAATCACATCAACCCCATCAAGCAACCACTAATCTGATTTCTATCTCTGATTTCTAGGTTAGTGCTGCCTATCTAGAACTTCATATAGACGGAATCAACATGGGGTATGTACCCTTTTGAGTGTGGCTTCTTTCCCTTAGCATGATGTTTTTGAAATTTACTGATATACTTGTGTGTACTAGTAGTTCTTTTTTATTGCTGAGTAGCATTCCATTGTGTGCATATACCACAATTTATTCCATTACCTGGTCTCTTAAAGAAAAAGTAGCTAGTAATTTTCAGCAAAATCTTTAGACTTTTAGTTCTACCCTCAAGTAAAGTGAAATTCTAAACAATTAAAAGTAGTTTTGAACTTAATAAACCTGATAACTACTTATAAGTTTCTCCTCATTTTGCAAATATGGTTGAAGTCAATCATCTTTGCATTTCCAAGTTGAGAGTCACCTTAGAGATCATAAAGTTGAGCCCTTTGTTTTATAGATGAAAATACTGATGCTTAGAAAAGTTCATTTAGTGGCAGAAGAAAAATACAAATCAGATTTCTCCCTTAGTCTCTTTCCTCTACTACCAATTATAAATTTATATTTTTTTAAGCTTCCTCAGAGGATAAAACTAATTAATTTATTCCAAAAGTAAATGTAAAATGTGATTGTTTTATACATACCAAAATAGAATTTTGTTGTATAGAAAGCTTATTGAACCAATTTAAAATCTGATACCATTTTCAAGTGTATGTTTTCACACAATATCTAGGAATATCCATTTTTAAAAATAAAATTGAAGTATCAGAGAATTAAGGAAAGATACTGCTTATTTTTTCCTTGATCAAAGTGGCTGAGTGTGATAATTAGCATAAGCATTTTCAAATTTAGGCTGCTCAAATGCCTTCTTCTTTTTCAGTAGTTGCTATTGAAATAGCAAATAGTTGCTATTGAAATAGTTGCTATTAGTATTTTTCCTGAAAAACAAACTTTTTCTAAAAATTTGTGGTACAGTATGATTGGGAGAAGTATGAATCAAAGCTGACTTACTCTTCTTGTGCTGGTTTCAGGGGAATTACAGTTGTTTTTGTGGAAGTCATCTTTGAGGGAATTCAGTGATGTTTTCAGCATTTGCTCATTTCCATGCTATACAGTCCATGGAATTCTCCAGGAGTGGGCAGTCTTTCCCTTCTCCAGGGGATCTTCCCAACCCAGAAATGAAACCCAGGTCTCCCACATTGCAGGCGAATTATTTACCAGCTAAGCCACAAGGGAAGCCCAAGAATACTGGAGTGGGTAGCCTATCCCTTCTTCAGCAGATCTTCCCAACCCAGGAAACAAACCCAGGGTCTCCTGCATTGTAGGCAGATTCTTTACCAACTGAGCTATCAGAGGAGCCCATAAATACTCCCACCATGGCCAATAGTTTCCCACCATGGCCAATATCAAGCTATCAACATGATATCAAATGGTTCGTAAAATCTCTGAAAATTTAACCATCAGCTTTCACAAGGCTCTTAGAAAAGAACTTGCTAGAGGAAGCAAAGTGGTTAGCTATGTTCAGCTCTCAACCTCTAGGAGTTGAAAAAGGAAGGAAAGACAGAGGAAGGGAAAACTAAAGTAAAGGAAAAAGAAAAGAAAGAAAAGCTATCATAGAAGCGAGTTGCATTTCCTTAAAGTATGGCCAAGGAAGTCCTTTTTAGAAACTCATTAAGAATTGAAGAAGGAAATGCACCCCTCCGCTTCCCCCCCACCCCCAAAACATGACCTCATCTGGGAAGACCCAAATGGCTGGAGGCTGGGATGACTGGGGTTGGAAGATCTCCTTCCAAGGTGTCTTTTCACTTGCCTATCTAGTCCCTGGGCTAGGATGGCTAGAGACAGGCTTAGCAGGGACTCTGAGACTGTCAACCAGCTTCATGTTACCTCTTCATATGGCATGAGCTTCTCATGGCATGGCAACTGACATCCCAGAAGAAATATTTTGAAAGAGACCCTCACGAGAGTGAATGATCAGAGATGACCAGGCAGAAGTGGCATAGTATAAATAAGGTTGGTCACTTCCACCTTACTCTGTTGATCAAAGCAATTCCAGGCTCCCTCCGATGCAGAGGGAGGGGGCATAGTCTTCAAGGGGAGAGTTTCAAATCATTTGCAGCTGGTTTTTTTTTTTTTTTTATTTTAACTTCTGTGAATAGTGGATTTATGGATAGTGTAGCAGAATTAGATAATCTATCACTTGTTTAGAGAAAACTTATGAAAGAAAGCAGTTGAAATGCATGTTGTTTGCATGATTGAGTGGAATAGCCTAAATGGCAAAAATAAGACATTCTATGCACAGGAAAGGGCTACCTACCTTCAGGAGTGGAGGTGGTAAGGGAGTCGTATACAGCAGGGAGAGAAGTGAGGCTGGGTGGTCAGGAAGACCTCCACATAGTCATGGACTGGAAGCCAGTTTTCTACATTGAATAGCAGCATGACTTGTCCACCCCGGAAAGTGATTTCCCCATGGTGCCGATCCGATGCTGCACCTTTTTTACAGAAACAGACAACAGAGGTTAGTGGGATGACCGCTGAATTTAGGACGTTGGGCAAAATGCATAGTTTCTCAGAGATACAGTTAGGGCTGCAGTGTTCATCAGGTTTGAGGCAGGCAGAATACTGCTTCTTCCCTCCCCACAGATGTCTACATCCTAATACATAGAACCTGTGAATATGTTAGGTTCCATGACAGGGGAATTAGGGTTGCAGATACAGTAAAGTTCGTTGTCCTGGGCTGAATAATGTTTCCTGGCCCCCAAATTCACACCCACTTGGAACATGTAAACATGACCTTATTTGGAAATAGGATCTTTGTAGATGTAATCTACAAATTAGGAGGGTCCTTAATCCAGGATGACTGGTATTTTTATGAGAAGAGGGAAATGTGGGTATGGAGACCCACACAGATTGAGAAGGCTATGTGTAGGTGGAAGCAGAGATTAAAGTGATGTGTCTGCAAGAAAAGAATCCCAGAGACTGCCCTCTACCACCAGGAGCCAGGAAGAGGCAAGGGCAGATGCCCCTCTATAGTCTTCAGAGAGAGCTTTGCCCTGCTAACCCTCTGAGTTTGGACTTCCAGTCTCCACAAAAATGATAGAATGCAGTTTTGTTGTTTTAAACCATCCAGTTTGTGGTCATTTGTTATGGCAGTCCTAGAAAACAAATACAGTTTCTAGTTAGTCCAATGTAGTGACAAGGGTCCTTATAAATGGACAAGGTAGGCAGAAGAAAGAGTTAGAAGGACAGCAGTGAGAAAAGGACTTGACCTGATGTGGGTGGCTTTGGAAATGAGGATGGGGCTATGAGCCAGCAAATACGTGCACCTCTTCTAGAAGCTGGAAAAGGCAAGGAAATGGATTCTCTCCTAGAACCTCCAGAGGAACACTCCCCTGATGACTTCTTGATTTTAGCCCAGTGAGATCCATTTTTGACTTCCAACCTCCAGAACTATAAGATAATAGACGTGGTAGTTTAAGTCGCTAAGTTTACAGTAATTTGTTATAGCCAAAATAAGTAACTAATATAAAGTTAGTTGATACCTTGGCTCTAAGGAGATGATCAGGCTAATTTTGGTGGGAAGAGGCTTGACAACATCAGTCACTGGGAGTGGAGCCAGAGTAGGAATGAAGGTAGGCAAGTGGGACAGTACTTCTTGGTCAGAATCTAAAATTTATGATCCTCAGAAGGTGATCATATTTAGAACAGGGCCTTTAAAGAGGTAATTAAGATAAAATTAAGTCACATAAATGAGCCTTAATGCAATATGGCAGATGTCATTACAAAAAGACAACACACAGGGAAAAGGCCACATAAAGACAAAGTGCTAAAAGAAGTCATCTATGAACCAAGGAGAGAGGTCTCAGAAAAAATTAACCCTGCTGACACCTTAGTCTTGAACACTTAAGCTCCAGATCTGTGAGAAAATTAATTTCTATTGTTTAAGCCTCCCAGTCTGTGGTGCTTCCTTATGGCAGCCCTAGTGAACCAACATATGCCCCCAGTGGCTCACTCCCCTCATTTTCTAGATCAGGACACTAAGACTCAGTGTAAGAAAAATGAATGACTCACAGAATCAGTGGCTCTGTTGGGGCTGGAACCTGTAGTGCTTGGTGGTGATACAGGGGCTAATGAGCACCCTGGGGCACCCACACCGTTTTAGGTGAGATTTCGCACTGCTGCAACCTGTTTTTTAATCCCTTCACCTCTGAACATTCAGAACTCAATGTGTTTATATTTTCAGTCATTTCCTCCTAGATGAATAAAGTTCAACTGATTAAAAAAAACTAACTGAGAATGAATATGTTCAGGTGGTCACAAAATTTGAACCTGAGAAAGAAAATGTTCATTGGATATGTCAGATATGATTTTCTTCACAATAGTCCTTTATGAAAAAAAATGTACTTTCTCACATATATTGTTGATCTGTTTTTAAAAATGCCTTTACCTAAGGATGACAGGTTGCAGAAGAATGGACCAATTAATGGTAAACATGTGTGTACAATATGACAGTTCAATGTAACTCAAAATAATTGCTTTGTTTAGTTAACTTCATAACGAGGCCATCATTCACACGAAACCTATACAGTGGATTTCACTGGCAACCACTTCTTTGCTTTGTCTTGTCACCCTGATACACTGCAAGACATGGATATATTTAATCCAGTTGCAAATAAAAATTAATAATAGATATTGCCAAATAAATTACTGCAGGGCAAATTAATGGGAATTGGGTTTTTTCATCTCAGTTTATTCAAATAAATACCCTAAGCCTCAGATCTTCCATGAAGAGTGAGTGTTGCCTTCCATTCTGGGTATAAGAGAGTAATTCTAAGCAGACTGTAAATTATTTAAGTTGGTCACTTTGCTCTAATACATTTTAAGTAGCTCTTTAAATCATTAATGAGGGCATCAGATCCTGCAATCTGGGTGGCAAATTAAAAAAGAAATCTATGCTGCCTTTAATTACTTTTAAAAGAGTATAATCAGACCCTTATCTTATTAAAATCAGATCACCATAACCTAGAGCAAGAAAAAAGATTAGGTTTTATACTACCCAAAATTCCAAAACTTTAACCCATAATATACTGGTTCATGTAATGCCTGTAGTATCTCCTTTGTTCCTGTAACTTTCTACATTACTTCCATTAGTCCTGGTAACAGTCTTGCAGGTATTTGTTCTTATACCTCCATTACAGATGAGGAAACTCATTTAAAGATTTAAATAACTTGCTCAGCTTTTAAGTCTCTGAACTGAGATTCATTCTTTGGTTTATTTGATGACAAAGCCCATGCGCTTTCCACTATAGCATGCTGAATTTTATTTCATGGCTTACCAAGAGCTTTCAAAAATACTATTCTATTTGAGGCTCCAAAAGCCCTATGAGGTAATTTCCTATTTTATGGTTAAGAAAGCTGAGCATTCTAGCAACTGACCCCACATAACATAAAGGCCTTTGAGTGCTTTCTTCTCTACCCCAAGCCATGCATACTTGTGTACCCACACATTTCCACACATGTGTAGAGGAGGAAAAAAAATATTCTTTCTATTCTTCTAGGTTCTTGACTGAGACTCCAGATATAAAAGACAGACTAACAGGAAAAAAATAAACAGGATGTATTAACTTGTATATTTCCTTCATGCATGGAAGAAACTCAGGCATGAGTAAACTCAAAAGAGGTGGCTAGAAATTGAGCTTAAATACCATCTTCAGCTACAACAAAGGAAGATGGGTGTGGGGGAAGCAAGTTATTGGAAGGTGACCAGGAAAAGTGGGCCAAACAACTGTTTGTTATGCAGATTTAATTCACAACCTTCTCCATTGATAAAGATTCTCTTGTGACTTAGAGTCATCCTTCTCTTCCTGGTAGAGGGAGGTATACGTTTTTACAAATGGTGATTTCCTTTATGAAAATGTAATGTATGCTTTATTTCCAGTGCTTCTCCTATATCTGCTATTTCCCAAAATAGTCCACTCAAAAATCCTTATGCCAAAGACAAATATTTGGGTTGGCTTTCTCTGGTCTCCTACATGTACATGTACAAATAAGTAGTCCACACCCAGCACTGTCTCTTCTTCAGGACACGGAGTTAAGTAACTTGGAAACCCATGGTGAGAAAAGAGATGGAAACAGTCTAGTACTTCACCTCCAAAGCCACTTATTTGTAAATCATTTCATTAGTAATGAAGGATATGGTAGAAATACTCACTAGTTTCTATTACTTCATAGAAAAAATATATGTGTTTGTACTGAATTGATTTAAATTTCAGAGTTTTCTCCTGGCCATGCTCTCCACTGTCCCTGGGTTTAGAGCTGCCACATAAAATACTCTGTTAAATTTGGATTTCAAATAAACAGTGAATATTTTTCAAAGTATATCCTAAACATTGCCTGGGACACACTTGTACTTAAAAAAGAAATAAGTTGTTTACCTGAAATTCAAATTTAATATTTCTATTGGCTAAATCTGGCAGACAGTAAAAGAGGAAGGAGGAATACTATTGGAGGAGAGAGGATGCGACCATGGGCTGTAAGAAGTCTCTAATCCACAGATCAAAATGTTGAGAACCTTCTTAACAAGAAGAACCCCACTTACCACTTGCCACTGTTATCTGGCAAATCATGTTCAAAGCACTTGCAAAGCGTTTGAATTATGCTGTAATTCTCGTGGAAAGTAGTAGCCACAGTTCTATCTATATAGCTAAAGAAGAAAAGGAAGATAGAAAGTTTTGGTTAAGAAACCAAACAAACAGAAAATCAGACAATCACAGAAATAATTCATATTATTGGAGAGATGATAGAATTTCTAATACTATAAAAATTAGTCAGCTTTTATTCTCTAAATCAGTGACTCTGAAACCTTAACAAGAATCAGAATTACCTGGACAGCTTGATAAAACATAGATTGATAGGGCCCATTCATAGCATTTCTGGTTCAGTAGTGGTGAGAAGGGTGAGAATTTGTATTTCAAAGGAGTTCCTACATGACCCTGATGCTGCTGGTATGGAAATTAAACTTCCTCCAACTGTACTCAAATTAGTGATGAAGTCACCCATAGCTAATTGAATTTGACTGATATCTGGCTGGATGCTAAGGCAGGGGTTCTTAATACCAGACCCAAACTTCTTTGGGGCACGTTTATTGTTAGTAAATGACAATGTAATAAATCTAGAAGAAAAACTAGCTTTATACCCCTCTTCCTTGCCTGTTCTTAAATTCTGAGCCAAGGGAAAGATATGCCTGCTGATGAGCACATATTCATTCATTGTCTTTTATTATCACTTGAGGCTATGCTTATTATGCTGCAGAATCACAACCTGAATAAAAACCAGGAAACACTATCCAGGATGTCCTCTTCCTATAAGTCTAGACTCTTTAAGCAATTGTGTAGGAAACGCAAAAGTATTTCCTAGAATTAAGTTTTCCACAAATATTTCTTCCTGTTTTCTCAGCAAATCTGCTGAAGTGGTCTACTCCCACTTAACATTTTGAAGGTGGCATGTTTTGATGGCAAAGTTGGTACTCTTGATAATACTCTTGGCATTTTCCTGTACTTCTGTATTTTTCCTGTCTGCCTTCTTCCCCCTTCTTTCTTCTGACATTTTAATGCCTTACAAGAAAACATGTACCAAGAGAATATGGTAAGAGAGCATCTCATAGAAGTGTGTTTGCATTGTAGTTCTGAGACACAGTCTTAGAGCTAGCAAGTTAAAACACTAACATGAATGGGAAACCTTTAAGTAATTCACATATGTGAATTTTCCAGATAAAAGGAGTTTGCTTTTTTAAGCATCAGTGCCTCCCCCCTACTTTTGAAAATATAAACATTAAAAAAATGGTTGTGTACTATTCTTCCCTCTTCAGCTGAATATACTAAATTATGTAATGTCTCATTGATTTAAGGTCATCATAATATATCTGGTGTTTGTACTTGATTTTGATAGTTTTGCCTGCAAGGACAACTAAAGTATGATGGTTGATGGTGGACAGTGGGGACTGGGGACTGTGGGGGACTGTTATCCAATGGTTTTTGGAGTTCCTGGTATGTATGACTTTCTACTTCTGCTGTCACCTTATTTTCTGGTCAATTGTTCCTTCTACCATTGTTAGTTTCTACTAATTTTTAAAATTTCTCATGTTAATTTACATAGTAGTATTTAAATCATCTTGAAAATTGGTCAGGTCTCTAAGAAAAAAGATATATTTGGGCTTGGTGACTTTTTTGGTTAATTTCTGAATTTCAAGCTCTTCTTCAAGGACTAAACATGTGACCTCTGATAAATCATGTTCAGTGGCATAAGTTCTTTACGTGTGAAACAAATGCTGCCAACCCACTTCTAGGAAAGCAGAGAATTCAAGTGTTTTGCCAGCCTCAGGAATGTTTTACCACTGAAACAGTCACCTTCTTCTATGTAAGGGTAAGGGTATGGAATACTGAAAAAATAATGGGCTGAAAAGATAGTACTGTTGAGTAAATAAATGTTTTTCTCTACAGCCCCAGGCTCCTTTTTAATAAATTTTCCCAACTAGGAGTTACCAGATTAAATATTTATAAGAATCTCAGTTCAATTTGAAATTCAGATAAATGCCTGATATTTTAAAAAATACAGATACCAAACATTGAGTGGTACATACTTATACTAGAAAACATTTTTTGTTTATCTGCAATTCAAATTTAACAGAGAATCCTGTATTTTCATTTGTTAAATCTGCCCCAACCCCAAATCACATTAGCTATTTTCTTTCTCCTCTACCAAGCCTGCTTCTAAAGGAAGATTGGAAAAGTTATTCAAACGAAGGCATAAAATGATAGATAAGATTATGGTGATCATGATTATGTTCAATTAATAAAAGTAGGATGTCACAGAGGAGAACTATCAATGGAGTGGTACCCAGGGGTCCTGGGAATGCTCCCGGTGAATTTTAAGGTTCTTTCTTTGTCACAAAAGCTAAGCAGAAAGGTTAAGAAAGTAAAGTGAGAGTTTATTTAAGCAAAAATGCAGTCTTAGAGAAAGAGTGGGCAGCCAGGTGAGGTGCTGCTGCCCTGGGTTCCTTTGGAAACCGGTTATGGGGGAACACACAAACAAAGGGGCAGAATATTCACTGGGGAAGGAGTTTGGGGGTCATACTCTGATTTTCATCTCTATTTCCTGAGGGGAGGTGGGATCTTTGGCCTTATTTAGCTTAGATCAGAAGTGTTGTGGTGTTGGTATGTGATGGGTACATCTCATCTGTAAGGCTAACTTTATTGTAATGACAGCATAGTGAGCAACAGGTTACATTCCCACACAGAGATTCCTGCCTTTCCCCATCTTTCTTTGTTTGCTTCCAGGACATTTATCACCCCAAATCTGTAGTTTCCTGTTAGTCTGGAGGTTCCTGTTTTTCTGTGTCTATGTGATTTCCTGCCAGGGGATCCCTTGTCCCTTTCTCTGCTCATACATAGCTACCTGTATGCTGCAGTTCAGTTCAGTCGCTCAGCTGTATCTGATTCTTTGCAGCTGCATGGACTGCAATATGCCAGGCTTCCCTGTCCATCACCAGCTCCTGGATCTTGCTAAAATTCATGTCCATCAAGTCAGTGATGCCATCTAACCAGCTTATCTTCTGTCATCCCCTTCTCCTCCTACCTTCAATCTGTCCCAGCATCAGGGTCTTTTCAAATGAGTCAGTTCTTTCCATCACGTGGCCAAAGTATTGAAGTTTCTTGAGCATCAGTCCTTCCAAAGAATACTCAGGACTGATTTCCTTTAGGATGGACTGGTTGGATCTCCTTGCAGTCCAAGAGACTTTCAAGAGCCTTCTCCAACACCATAGTTCAAAAACATCAATTCTTTGACACTCAGCTTTCTTTATAGTCCAACTCTCACATCCATACATGACTGCTGGAAAACCATAGCTTTGACTAGATAGACCTTTGTCTGCAAAGCAATGTCTCTGCTTTTTAATATGCTGTCTAGGTTGATCATAGATTTTCTTCCAAGGAGCAAAGATCTTTTAATTTCTTGGCTGCAGTCACCATCTGCAGTGATTTTTGAGCCCAAGAAAATAAAGTCTGTTACTGTTTCCATTGTTTCCCCATCTATTTGCCATGAAGTGATGGGACCAGATGCCATGATCTTAGTTTTCTGAATGTTGAGCTTTAAGCCAAATTTTTCACTCTCCTCTTTCACTTTCATCAAGACCTCTTTAGTTCTTCTTCACTTTCTGCCATAAGGGTGGTGTCATCTGCATATCTGAGGTGATTGATATTTCTCTCAGCAATCTTGATTCCAGCTTGTGCTTCATCCAGCCTGGTATTTCACATGATGTACTCTGCATATAAGTTAAATAAGCAGGGAGACAATATACAGCTTTGATGTACTACTTTTCTGATTTGGAACCAGTCTGTTGTTCCATGTCCAGTTCTAACTGTTTCCTCTTGACCTGCACACAGATTTCTCAGGAAGGAGGTAAAGTGGTCTGGTATTCCCATCTCTTGAAGAATTTTCCACAGTTTGTTGTGATCCACACAGTCAAATTCTTTGATGTAGTCAAGAAAGCAGAGGTAGATGTTTTTCTGCAACTCTTTTGCTTTTTTTGATGATCCAATGTATTTTGGCAATTTGATCTCTGGTTCCTCTGCCTTTTCTAAATCCATCTTGAACATCTGGAAGTTCACATTACATGTACTGTTGAAGCCTGGCTTGGAGAATTTTGAGCATTGATTTGCTAGCATGTGCGGTGAGTACAATTGTGCAGTAGTTTGAGCATTCTTTGGTATTGCCTTTCTTTGGGATTGGAATGAAAACTGACCTTTTCCAGTCCTGTGGCCACTGCTGAGTTTTCCAAATTTGCTGGTCTATTGAGTGAAGCACTTTCACAGCATCATCTTTTAGGATTTGAAATAGCTCAAGTGGAATTCCATCACCTCCACTAGCTTTGTTGATAGTGATGCTTCCTAAGGCCCACTTGACTTTGCATTGCAGGATATCTGGCTCTAGATGAGTGATCATACCATTGTGGTTATCTGGGTCATGAAGATCTTTTTTGTATAGTTCTGTGTATTCTTGCCACCTCTTCCTAATATCTTCTGCTTCTGTTAGGTCCATGCCATTTCTGTCCTTTATTGTGCCTGTCTTCGCATGAGATGTTCCCTTGGTATCTCTAATTTTCTTGAAGAGATCTCTAGTCCCAATATGCTATGGGAGATCAATGGAGAAATAACTCCAGAAAGAATGAAGAGACAGAGCCAAACAAAAACACCCAGTTGTAGATGTGACTAGTGATGGAAGTAAAGTCCAAAAGAAAAGAGCAACATTGCATAGGAACCTGTAATGTTAGGTCCATGAATCAAGGAAAAGGGTCGAATAGGAGATGGCAAGAGTGAACATCAACATTTTAGGAACCAGTGAACTAAAATGGACTGGAATGGGTGAATTTAACCCAGATGACCATTATATCTGCTACTGTGGGCAAGAATCCCTTAGAAGAAATGGAGTAGCCACCATAGTCAACAAAAGAGTTGACTGCATTACTTGGATGCAATCTCAAAAATGACAGAATGATATCTCTTCGTTTCCAAGGCAAACCATTCAATATCACAGTAATCCAAGTCTATGCCCCGACCAGTAATGTTGAAGAAGCTGAAGATGAATGGTTCTATGAAGACCTACAAGACTTTCTAGAACTAACACCCAGAAAAGATGTCCTTTTTATTATAGGGGACTGGAATGCAAAAGTAGGAAGTTAAGAGATACCTGGAGTAACAGGCAAATTTGGCCTGGGAGTACAGAATGAAGCAAGTCAAAGGCTAACAGAGTTTTGCCAAGAGAACGCACTATTCATAGCAAACACCCTCTTTCAACAACACAAGAGAAGACTCTATACATGGACATCACCAGAATTCTGAAGGGCTTCGTTTGCATTTCACTATGCCAGAAGAAACACATACCATTGTTTTTGCAAGAAATGGTGGCAAGTGGAATTGAAGCAATTAAGAATCATCAGGTATTTGCATCAAGTTAGTTAACATATTTTCCCCATATTTTAGGTATATGGAGGAGGGATAAGAAGCCACAGTTAACTAATCAAGTTGGAGGAAGCATTACCTTGAGGAAAAAGAAAAGATCTGTTGCTGTGAAAGTCTCAGGGTCTTCTGAGACTTCCTCCTTGGGAGGAAGGTCAGAAGCTTTGTTGATCAAGAAAAATGCAGTTGTTTTAGGTAAAGCTGATTGTTCTCCTGACACTGAAGCTTGTCAAATTGTGGTCTGTGTTATTAGGGGCTACCCTTGGAGATCTAGTGAGAGTATGGCAGCTGGTGTTAGAAATACAGTGTCTGTTTCATCAAGAGACTTTATTGGCTTTTAGAAGCTTCCTGGGGACAGTCCCAGATGGCCCACTTAGCAGGAAATTCATTTATTTGTAGCTCCAAACACTTTCTAGAATCCCTAATGGCCTCATGAATAGGACCCAAAGCTCGTAGCTGCTCCCTCGTGGTCAATCTACAAGCCACATTAACTATTTCAGGCTAAAAGAGTACCTTTAGGAATCATGTGGCTCATATTGCTTATTATAAATTCACTGGGTTGGATTTTAAATTAATGAAATTAATTCAGTGGGGAAGCTGGCTTAACAAGATGAGAAGCTGTGAGTCAAGGGCTTCTTAGGCTGGGTCATGTTCTGCCTGGTGTGGGATCTACCCCAGCCAGACCTACTCTTCCAGACATTCTGATGTCTAAATAGAAGAGGTTATAATTCTATGAGGTTAGAGCATAAAACTGGATGGAAACTGTTAGAAAATGTGAACTATTCTGAGAGAGGCTGGGGTTCATGGGAGGAGTCGGAGGTTTTGTGGAGAATGAGGAGTGGCTTGAACACTGGAATGAAAGGGAGGATAAAGCACATGTGATAAAGTGGAAAGAACGCAGTATCTGTGACTTGGAGCATATTTAACCACTTTTATTTTTATTCTGTTTGTTAGTTAGTGAGATGCTCAGTTTCACTCAACCATAGAGTTCCTGGGCATCATGTGGGAATGGTATTGGACAGAAGCCTCAACAGGTAGGCAGGATCCAGATCACAGAAGTCCTTGTAAGCTTACCTAAAGAGTTTTTCTCTGTTTTCTTTCTTCCTTCCTTCTTTTTTATTTTTGCAGGCAATGGGAAGTAAGTAGAAGTCTTTAAAGAGGGCAATAGAATCAATAGGTCTTCTGTATGTGAAGCATGCAGTGATGATGGCAATAGATCAAGAGAAAAAGCCTGTTGCTAAAGAGATGAGAAGCTGATGCAATAGCCCTGATGGAAGACTGTGTGGGATAGACCATGGCAGTAAGAATGGAGAAGAGAGGCCATTCATTCACTAATTCAACAGATATTTGTGGAATGCCTATTATGTGCTAACTGCTTATATTAGGAATACAGAGGTGAATAAAACAGACCAGTTACTTGATCTCAAGGAGTTTGTATTCTAGTGTGAAAGACAACAACAACTGCCCAAATAAATGATAAGATTCTTTCAGCTTGAGAGAAGCATTTAAAATAAAACTGGGTGTCACGGGAAAGTGACTGACTTAGGGGGGACTCTAGAAGGAAGTAACATTAGATCTAGGATATGATTGTCAAGAAGAAATGAGTCATGTGCTCTAGGGGAAGAGCATTCTGGGGAGAGGTGCAGCCAATGTAAAGAGTCTAAGGATCTAGACATGTGGTAGGAAGAATCAGAGTGGCTGGAACAGGTGATGGAGGAAGAAAGAATGGTAGGGGATAGGGCTGAAGAGGAAGATTTTAAAGCTATTGATGAATTTAGAGTCTAAGGAATGGGATATAATATATATTTATATATATATATATAATAATTATATATAATACAATGTAATGTAATATATAATCTGGCTTATATCTTTAGAACATCACTGATTGCTGTGTGGAAACACAGAAGCCAGTTATGAGGCTACTGCAGTAGCCCAGGTGAGAGATACTGGTGGCTTAGATCAAGGTGGTAACTGTGAAGATAGAAATGTTGAAAGTCAGGATATAAGAGATACTACAAACCCTCAGTTTTTGAAAGAAAGATATTCAGAGAATTCTTCATAAATTCTTCAGTATATAGCATATGATTTATCCCAAAATCAAACAAACAATATGAAAATCACGTAACTCTTTTAGTCACTTAAAACAATTGCTTCTTATACCACGTTGAGTAGAGAACAATAAAACCCCAGTGGAATATGTCTGCCCAAGACCAACACAGATGACTGTACATGTGTTTAACCTAAAACATTATTTACAATCACAGTTACCTTTGAAAGAGAGTGTTTACTATAAAGGAAGAATCTTGTCTCCTAGGCTCCTTGATGGCTTTGATTGGAAAAATCTTCACTTAGGATAACTTACCTCACGGCAGAGTAGTTGAGAGTCAACACCCTCCCTGCTACTTCCTAGCTCTCGGTATTTCACGTGTGACGTTACAGGATATATTTTTTTTAATTCATTTTTTTTATTGGAGTATAGTTTATTTACAGGGTTATATTAGTTTCTGTTGTACAGCAAAGTGAATCCATTATACATGTACATATATCCATTCATGTTTAGATTCTTTTCCCATACAGGTAATTACAGAATATTGAATAGAGTTCCCTAGCAGGTCCTTATTAGTGATCTATTTTATGTATAGAAGTGCGCATATGTCAATCCCAAGCTCTCAAGTTATCCTCCCCTCCCCTCTCCTCTTGGTAACCATAAGTTTGTTTTTACGTCTGTGACTATTTCTGTTTTGTAAATAACTTCATTTATACTTTCTTATTTTTTCAGATTCCACATATAAGTGATATTTTGGGGAGGAAAAACTTTCCCTCTACCAACTTAATTCCAGTTATTGGGGTGAAGGATGCAAACTAACTGGCAGGAGACATATTACCAGGAGAAAAGTTTATTATGTGTATTGAGAACATTCAGATTAAGAGGCTCCTTGAAGAGATGGAAATAAGGGTTTATAGGAGAGAGAGAATTAATAGGAGAGACACTTAATAGGAGAGAGAGAATGAGGAGAAACAGCTTCTATGGAAAAACAAATAGGCTTTCAGAAAGATAAATGCACCTTTATGGAAGGTATGACAGTTGGTGATGTTTTTGCAGCCTCTCTATCCCAGTGGGAGTAGTTATGTCCTTACTGGAGAGGGGATGCATGGCAACCTCCAGGAAGATTCTCCCTCTTCTTTTTGCATCTGCTGTATCTCAAATGTCTTCGGTTTAAAATAAGCTTCAAACCAACTCTGAGACCTGAGTGGCTTCCTGGACTTCAGTTTAATGATCAGTGAGGAAATGAAGAAACTCAATGTCTCATTTTGATCTATACGTATGAGACCAAGATCAGATGTGCAGAATCAGAGATCTACGAGCAGAGGTGGCTCTGGGTGTATGGTCCTTCTAGAATTGCTTGAAAAATCTCAGTTTGATTCAGATTTTCTCAGGAGATGGAGTTGAAGGCTTAACCCAACCTTCTAGACAGTAAGGTGCACAGAGAGAGCCCTTTCTGATTACTGACATTAATACCTTTGCCTTCAACTAATTTAACAAAATTTATCTAAGTACTTAAGAGTACTAAGTTCTACCGGGGTGAGTAAAGACGTAAGATAAAGTATGGAGTGATTGTCTTGTGATTTATAACCTGATTCAGCCATTTACATGTGATCTTTAAGAAATTAATCCACTTCTCTGAGCCTCCATTGTCTATACAAAAAGAGACAACATAATTCCTACTTTTGAGAGTTTATGAGGTATTAGACATATATACGTATATGTATATATCTGTGTATATATATATATATATATATATATATATAATTCATTTGTTCTTTTGGTAATGTTATTATGAAGATACTGTGACACTTGTTAACACTTAAAAAATCTCTAAGAGATTAAGAAACTTATTTATGATCACATAAATGGAAAGTGACTAAGGCAGAAATAGAATCCAATTATGTCAGATTCCAGATTCTGTCTCTTTACTAGTTTATACCACCTTAATTTATGCTATACTTTATTCTATACATTGCTATACTTTATTGTATATTATAGACACCATTCAACAAATGGTAGCTGCTTCATGATGCTTCATGACTATTTAATCATAAAGAATAAGATAATCTGTATGAGGTTTTTTTTTCCCTAGTGCTCTCTGTGACATGTAACCTTTTGGAGATTAAATCACGTAGCATAAATTACACACACACACACACACACACACATAATGAATTAAATGAAAAGCACACATTATATGGGCTTCCCAGGTGGCTCAGTGGCAAATAATTTGTCTGTCAATGCAGGAGATGCCATTTTGATCCCTGGGTCTGGGAAGATTTCCTGGAGAAGGAAATGACAACCCACTCCAGTATTCTTGCTGGGGAAATCTCACAGACAGAGAAGCCTGGCAGGCCACATATAGTCCATAGGATCACAAACAAGTGAGCAACAGAGCATCCACACAGGCACACATTGTACGCTTATAACAAGCTTCCTTCTTTTTTTTTTTTTTTTTTTACAAGCTTCCTTCTTGAAGTGAAGTGAAAGTCGCTCAGTCATGTCCGACTCTTTGCGACCCCAGGAACCACACAACACAGTCCATGAAATTCTCCAAGCTGGAATACTGGAGTGGGTAGCCTTTCCCTTCTCCAGGGGATCTTCCCAACCCAGGGATTGAACCTAGGTCTCCCGCAGTGCGGGCGGATACTTGACCAGCTGAGCCACAAGGGAAGCTCTTTCTTGAAGGAGATAGAAACTGATCTGGGGAGAATTTGCGTGGTGCTTAAATGGTTATTACAATTTCCCTGTGTACTTCATTTACAATAGAGATTAGTTTAGACACTTGGGTGAATATGACTCATTTGAATGCTCCAAATCATGAATCATTCAGAGTAGCATTGTGGGTAATTTTAATGAAACATCTTTAAGGTCTTCATTCCTTTGTTAACTGCTTCTATTGAATTTAAACGAAAGTCCCATTTCATTCCAAATTTAAATCCAAAAGAGATTTGATCTTTTCTTCCTGCCATTTTGCAACCAATGTAATTTCTAACAAGTGCCTGGAATTAAGATGTGAGTCAGATCAGAAAACTGCATTTGAAACTAAATGGAATACCAAAGCCGAATGGGAATGAAGGGGAGATTTTAGAGTGACATAGCCAGTTGAAACCATTTGAGCTGAACTTCCTCAATTCCTAAGACCTCCTATACCCCCAGGGACTTGCAGGACCACTAATGTTCCACTGCTTGGGACATTAACTGTGAAGTTAGAAAAAAAAATCGAAACATCAAAAGTGGCTCATCCATGAAGAACAGTATGTAAACATTAATATCAGATTTATTCATAAAGTTCCAAACTGGAATCCATCCAAATGTCTATCCACTGGTAAATGAATATAAACATTGTGGTACATCCACAACGTAATGCCACACAGACAGCAATTAAAGGAAAAATCTGCTGATATCAGTAATAGCAAGATTGAGGCCCCACAGCTTAACATAAAATCCAGCACAAAAGACCGTTGCATACTATATGATTCCATTTATATGATATTCTGAAAAAGGAAAAGTATAAGGGCAGAAATCATTTCTGTTATTACCAGGGATTGGATTAAGAATTGATAGGAAAGAGGGAGAGGGAATTTTGGGGGTTGGAAATTGTATCACAGTTGTCCCTTGAATAACACAGGTTTGAACGTCAAGGGTCCACTTATCTGTGAGTTCAGTTCAGTCACTCAGTCATGTCTGACTCTTTGCAACCCCATGAACCGCAGCACGCCAGGCCTCCCTGTCCATCACCAACTCCCGGAGTCCACCCAAACCCATGTCCATTGAGTCGGTGATGCCATTCAACCATCTCATCCTCTGTCGTCCCCTTCTCCTCCTGTCCTCAATCCCTCCCAGCATCAGGGTCTTTTCCAATGAGTCAGCTCTTTGCATCAGGTGGCCAAAGTATTGGAGTTTCAGCTTCAACATCAGTCCTTCCAATGAACACCCAGGACTGATCTCCTTTAGGATGGACTGGTTGGATGTCCTTGCAGTCCAAGGGACTCTCAAGAGTCTTCTCCAATACCACAGTTAAAAAGTGTCAATTCTTCAGTGCTCAGCTTTGTTTATAGTCCAACTCTCACATCCATACATGACCACTGGGAAAACCATAGCCTTGACTAGACGGACCTTTGTTGACAAAGTAATGTCTCTGCTTTTTAATATGCTGTCTAAGTTGTTATTATATATATATATATATATATATATATATATATATAAGTGAATACATATATTTTTCATATATATATATATATGAAGTGAATGTGTTAGTTGCTCAGTCGTGTCCAACTCCTAGCTATCCCTTCGAGGCTCCTCTGTCCATGGGTTTCTCTAGGCAAGAATACTGGAGTGGGTTGCCATTCTCTTCTCCACAGGATCTTCCCAACCCAGTAACTGAGCCCAGGTCTCCTGCATTGTAGGTGGATTCTTTACCATCTGAGCTACCAGGGAAGCCCTTATATATATACACACATGCCCTGTGCGTGCTAAGTATCTCTTGCACTGCAGGCAGATTCTTTTACTGCTGAGTCACCAGAGAAGTTTATATATATAATAACTCACAGATAAGTGGACCTTTGAAGTTCAAACCTGTGTTGTTCAAGGACCAACTGTGATACATATGTTTATGTATATAGGGCTTCTCCAGTGGCTCAGGGGTAAAAGAATCCATGGACAGAGGAGCCTGGCAGGCTACAGTCCCTGGGGTCAAAAGAGTCAGACACAGCTGAGCAACAGTATTTCTTTAGTTGGCAATTGTCCTCCCTATAAGGAACAATGCTCCTCCTTCCTATTTCTCAAATCTTATCTCTTATTTCTTCCTGGTTAACACATTCATTCTACTTGCTGCTAACTCTAACACACACACACACACACACACACACACACACACAAGTTCACATACAGTTTGTTAGGAAGAAAAAACTTTTCCCTCTATTCTTAGGTTCAGTGCCTGGCATCTGTGAATTAAACTGACAAAAGACATATTAATAGAAGAAAAGGTTTATTCATATGCACATGAAAGCTAAAAAATAAGAAACTAGCTATTTAAATGGCTAAAGTTGAATTCTTGCTAATACATACTTGATAGGAGTAAGAGAGGAGGGGAGAAATAGATTCCATATGAAAAAAAAAATAGGTTTCATTAGGAAAGAAAACTGGGTATTTATGTTACTGGTCCAGCTTCTTGCTGCTTGAAAATCAATACCCATTACTAAAGGGGAAGCTAGGGAAGAGATCTGGTCATCTATTAATTACTTATTCTTCATTTATACTTCTTTAAGGAAAATTGAAAAGGTTAGGCATGACATTGGGTGCACTGAGTGGAGAGCAAGTCAGAAGTTTGGTTAAACTACTTAACAAACTAAGTTTGAATACCTGGTGATCTCATTTCTGTAATTAGGTTCTTCTAAGGTTAGAGGAAACAGAGATAGGCAAATAGTGAAAGGGCAAAGGAGCTGCATTCATTTAGAAGAACAAATGAGAGATAAGAACTTTCTGATAATGTTTGTCTAGGAAGGTATGATTTTTCCATCTTTGTTGGGGCCATGAAATTCCCCAAAGAGAAGGGATTTATGATAGGTTTACTCTTGGTTTCTCTCCTGAGAGGTGACGCCTCCTCAAAGAGATAAATTTTGCCAGTCCTCGTTTGTGAGAAGTTTTTGCTTTTAGTCTGATAAGGGAAGCTGGGAGGCTTTCCCCTGCATCTGCTGACTCTCGGATGTCTTTAGCTTAAAGACTCTGTACCACCTCTGAAGTTCTGAGCGGATCTCCACGGCGCATACTGCTGCTTCTTTGCCTCAGCACTGCTTTTTCTCCAGCCTGTCTCTGCTGGAATGTCCTTTTCTCCTCTTTCTCTGGCCAGATCCTAGTTAGTACTTAAATCCCAGCTTTCTCTGACATCCCAGCCTACTCTCACTGCCAAGCTGACTTAAGTGCCTCCTCCTGGAATCCCCAGCACCCTGGGCAAAGTTTCCCCAGTACATGACCACTGTTTGATTACTATCTACTTATAAGTGTTCAGACAGAACTCTTGGGTGAGTATAGCTGATGTCTCTTCCCACTTCTGACATCAGCTCCAAGCTTGACTCTTCTCGAGAGCTGCCTCTGACTCTGTGCTCATCCTTTCCTTTTCTGCCCCAAATTCTTCTCCTGAAGATCTGAAAGGAATGTTCTGGAAAACTCTCCATTGATAGGAGAAGGGAGTCAATGAATGAAAGCTTTTCCCTTCCTCTCACATTCTCTGCTTCCCACATTCCCTCTGCTTCTCTTTAGATGGTCTGAGAGACATTCTATACACAACACTGTTAAAAGGAATTGACGTATTTCTTCATAAAAATGGATAGGAATTTGCAAAGTCAAGCCTGGATTATCTACAACAGCAAACTTCATGAATACAGTCATATTGGCTTTCCTCCTTTTCTGTGTCACTCACATTTCCCTCTTTCCTCAAATCCTACAATCCTGACATCAGACCTCAGATCAATACTCCACCCAGGTCATTGTTTCTGGCTCTGTTTTGGGTGGAACCCAAATTGAGACAAATATTTATTCATTCGTTTTTTTACTTTTGTGATAGCAATTTTCTTTTATTCCTCTTTATTTTGAAATAATTCCAAGCTTATAGAAAAGTTGTACTAAAAGAATTGTGCAGAATACTGTTTACAATAGCTCGGACATGGAAGCAATCTAGATGCCCATCTACAGATGAATGGATGAAGAAGTTGTGGTACATATATACAATGGAATATTACTCAGCCATAAAAAAGAACACATTTGAGTCAGTTCTAATGAGGTAGATGAAACTAGAGCCAATATTACACAGAGTGAAGTAAGTCAGAAAGAGAAAACAAATATCATATATTAACACAAATAAATGGGATCTAGAAAGATGGTCCTGATGAACCTATTTGCAGGGCAGCAGTGGAGATGCAGACATAAAGAACAGACTGTGGACACAGTGGGGGAAGAAGAGGTGGGACAAATTGAGAGAGTAACATTGAAACATACACATCACAGTATGTAAAATAGAGAGTTGGTGGGAATTTGCTGAGAGCTCAAACCTGGTGCTCTGTGACAACCTAGAGGGGTGGGATGGGGTGAGAGGTGGAAGGGAGGTTCAAGAGGGAGGGGATGTATGTATACCTATGGCTGATTCATGTTGATGTATGACAGAAACCAACACAATAATGTAAAGCAATTATCCTCCAATTAAAAAAAAAATGCTGCAGAATATCTCTCACATTCTCTCTGCTCAGAGATTCAGTCATATTCCCAGGTCAGGCAAGGATTTAATTGATAGGCTCTTCAATGTGTTCTTTCTGGACTAGACCTTGTTAACAGTAATCAAAACCTCTGGACCACCTGTCATGTTAATTTGTTACAGTCCAGAAAATGGTACCTTCTTGTTGCTTCTTCCCATATCTAGAGTTATACTAATACGATCATTGATCTCATATGAATATTATATCTGGTCAATCATTTCAAGTCACTTAATCATCATTAATTTTACTTGAGGCTCAGTCACACGTTTGGTAATGCAAGAAACAATAGTCTTGTAAAATAGGCAAAATACAAGTAACATAGTGACATTAATAAGGTTCTAAATGAGATGGCTGGATGGCATCACCGACTCGATGGGCATGAGTTTGAGTAAACTCCGGGAGCTGGTGATGGACAGGGAGGCCTGGCATGCTGCGATTCATCGGGTCGCAAAGAGTCGGACACAACTGAGCGACTGAACTGACTGACTGACTGAAATATTTAAACTAAGAACTTACATTAGGTCTAGCCAGGTATTTCACGAGGTAATATGACTAGTCTGTTCTGCACCAATCTCTATCTTTAAGGGAAACGATTTCTTAGCCTTGTATATTAAGATCACCAAAGATGTCTACAGTACAAGGCAAGTGGTGAGTCATCATGAATCCTTCAGGATTAAGAAAGAAATGCTGTCTTTAAGGAGTTACATGGCTGGCACTGGAAGGAGAAAAATTGATCTTTATGGTTCAGTGGGTATTTCTGCTCTTTGGGGAGTCTGGTTAACACATAATGCAGATGCTCAATGAACATTAGAGAGAAGGGGAGAGGCCAAAGGGCAAAGAAAAAGTTTTATGTTTATGCTTTTCTGTCTTGCTTTAAAATGTGAACTTTTCTTTCATCAGACAGATTCTGCAGTGCAATTGTTGTCTAGGTGAGGAGGCAGATTTCTGATGCTTCACGTTCCATTGATTTCCTAGTATCCAGGAGTATATATTTTCATTCTTACAAATAGATTCATTGATTCTTTGTCAGGTCCTAGGGTTATGAAAAAACAAAGTTCTATCTTATAATCAGATAATTATTAAATAATGTGTTGCATATCCTAATTGACCTACGCATGAAGTATTGTGTGCTTGAGAGGCCCAGAACCAGGCTGTCCTTCCTGCCTGCAGCACCCAGGCATCACTAATCCATTCAAGCTCTCTTTCACCCAGAGGCCCAAATGGTTTTTTGGAATCATTTCCATCACAATGCTGCAGTTATCCACTACCAAATACACCACAGTTTTCATTCTAACTTTGAAGTGTTAAAATTAAGCTTTCTAAAGGTCTAGGGTCCTTTGAAACTACAAATCAGAAATTGTAGTACAGGAGATGTTATTCTTTGTTCTTCCTGCCTGTGTAGGCTCCCCTCCTCCTCTGCTTAGCTTTCTTTTACTTTTGTGCACCTTTAACTCTGACTGCTTTGAGGTGCCTGAGATTTTTAATGATAACTGGAAGATTCCTTGTAAATCTTGCTCTAGCATGAGAAACTACCCACTCCAGCTTCTTGCTTGCAAGTTGCTGTTGAACAGCTTTTACTCAAGGAAATAAAATTTCAGCAGTCCTTTCCTCCACGTGTGGTTAGATAGCATCACCAATGGACATGAATTTGAGCAAACTCCGGGAAACAGTGGAGGACAGAGAAATCTGGCATGCTAGAGTCCATGGGGTCACAAACAGTCAACAGGACTGAGCAACCGAACAACAATAGCATAGCTCAAATGATTGCTGTTTAAGCCTATTGTTCTCCACACCCAGAGACAAGTATTCTATATGTTAGCTTAACGTTGTGCTGTGTTTCTGTACAATTCTTCGTATTGTGAAACCTGATAATTTCACTATACTGTCCTTCAACTGAGATAGGAAAGATTACACCATCATTTCAGGTTGTCCCTTTGATTTGTCACATTGGCCGTAAAGAAATTCTTTTGGGGATAAAAAAAAAAAAAAAGCAAAATTGTTTCATTTATCAAAAGAAAAATCTTGTTTAAGAAAATGAAATACTTCCTTACAAAAACAGATAGAAATAGGCAGCTGTCTCAGAGATAGTAACCTCTCCTGAGATTTGCTGGCTCCCCTTCTCAAGCTGAAAGGGGCATATAGACACGTGTGGAGCCCACTACTCTTGTTATGAGGAGTGAAAGCAGAGGTTTGAGATTCAAGATTCCCCTGCCTCTTACTTAATTCCACTGGCTGGGGACCAGTTCCTGGGAACTCAGACTCCAGCTTAGAGAGAGCTGGAATGATGCTGGTGAGGGGCGAGGGGACCATCTTACATTGTAGCCACTGAGAGGAGGGAAGAACCTTTGGGGGAAGTCTTGCTAAATGCTACAAGCTTTACAGGCTTTGTTTCTCTGTCCTTTTAACAATCCTACAAACTTTATTTCTCTCTGTTCTTTTAACAAGCCTACCAAAAAAAAAAAAAGATTTTTTTTTTCCAGATATGGAAATTGAGACTCAGAAAGATTGAGGAATTATTCAGATATTCTGAAGCTCAATAGAGGTTGTGTTGGAATTAAAATGTCCAGATCATAGGTGAATACTGCTTCAGTTAAAATATTTTGCACGAATCCTGCAATCTCTTGGAGATATCCATCCTGAAATGATTATTCCTGACTAATCTTAGGTTAGCGTAATATCCCCTATGTTTCTCTATTTGTGCTCATAGCCTAACTGTAGATTACAACATTAAGTACTGGGATCCCCTTTCCCAATCCCTACAATCCAGTCATCCAAGTGAGAATGTGCTTTAGTGGCATCTAATGTTTTAAAGAAGGCAAAAGGAGATGGGGGCAGCAGAGTATGAAATGGTTAGATAGCATCATTGACTCAGTGGACATGAATTTGACAAACTCTGAAAGATAGTGGAAGACAGTGTAGACAGGCGTGCTACAGGGCAGTAGTATTCTCCAGACCACAGGGTTGCAAAAAGTCAAACAGGACATAGTAACTGAACACCAACAACAGAGTATTAAAGAGCTTGGGGGGTTGGGAAGGAGTCTGCTCAATTCTCTTAGACCAGCTTAGGAAAGAAAGGAGTCAGATGTCAAGGTCACATTCTTCACTTTCTTCTAGTATCTCCCATGACTTATTTCATTAGCCACTGCCATCTTTTCCTTCCAGAAAAAAAAAAAAAGAAGATCCACGCATCTGTATTGAAAATGGAGGGCACTGGGGACGGGCTAAGAGTCTGAAGCAGGAAGAATGAGATATTCTAAATAGAGACAGCAGGGCAGGACTCCTGAGAGAAGTGGCAAAGCTAGTCTTCACTGTCTGCCTTCAGTTCAAAGTCACTGTGCTCCCAGGCCTTCCTAATGCCCCAGACACAGGGGGCAAATAGGCGTGAATCATCTGTGTGATGACTAAATATTTCCATTATCCAAGATAGGACAAAGAAGGACTTTATGTAAATAACGGCTGAAGGGAAGTGCTGACGTGGCTCAGAAATGGCACCTTTAGTGACTTTCCAGTGACTGACCAAGGACACTCTAAGTCCCCTTTCTGTAAAGCATGTTGTTGTAATCAGTCTCAGAGGCAGTAAACACAACAAAATGAAAAAGATGACAAGCAGCTGGCTAGTACCATCTAGTGGCAGCAGAGAAACAAGAACTTTTTAATGACCTTTTTAAGGGGGGGAAGTGAAGTGAAGTGAAAATCCTTCAGCCGTGTCTGAATCTTTGCTTCCCCATGGACTACACAGTCCATGGGTTTCTCCAGGCCAGAATACTGGAGTGGGTAGCCTTTCCCTTCTCCAAGGGATCCTCCCAACCCAGGGATCAAACACAGGTCCGCAGCATTACAGGTAGTGGGGGAAGGTGATACTGAAACTCGGCTTCCTTTCTGGACCACTGATGGTTTATCTCAAGGTGCTGAGCTTGTGCCTTCTCCCCATGTGAGATGGAGAGCAGTCCAGTTCCCAGGGCACTTGTTTGAGAGACCAGAGTGAAGAGATTAAGATGCACTTCAAGATAAACTCACTTCAGTGCTGTTCTGGAAGAGGGGCACACTGGGATTTCTACCAACAGCTCATTTTCTGTTTAGATATTTCTGGTGGCTGCTGATGGTGTTGCTGATCTCTGTGGAGAGCTAGAGGTTTCCTGAAAACCAGCTGCTTTGCATACACGCCTTGTCAATCCAAATCCAAGTCTTGGATGAGATTCTGGCCATAACGTTTGGTTTTAGGGCCTCTATTGCTCTAGCACCTGTCTCTTTGTCTCACAGGCAGACTGTCAGAGCAGTAAATGCTCTCATCACACTTCTTCAAAGGTTTTTAGCCAGTGCAGCTGCATTCTGCTCAGGAAAGAATCATAGTTACCACAGTTTTCTCAACCCCTACTGTGTGCCAGAGACCATGGTACTCACCACGCAGGTATTCTTGATCTCCCTGCATATGAGGAATGAAGCTCAGAGAAATCACATGACTTGCCCAAGGTAACCAAGTTCACAGAGGGAGCTTGTATCCTACTGGCCACTGTGAGGGATAAACTCATAGCTCAAAGCATTGTCTCTGTCCTCAGAAAGCTTATGGCATTTTGAGGAAGGCAAGACACTCGCCAGAACAGGCATATACCATGAGAGTGTCTGCAGAATGCATGTATTTCTGGAGATTGCTGACGGACAGACAAGGCTAGACAGGCTGACACATCATTCCTCCTTTCTCCATTAAAATATCCTCATTCTATGGCCAAGAGGCCCAGAAATGTTCGCAGTCTGCCCCTCCTCATTCAGTGGCCATCATTTAAATGCACCCAGCTTGTTGATAACCAGTGAGTTCACAGCAGGGTGGAATAAGGAAATGCAGTTTGTGGTAAGATTAATCTGGTGCCGGGGCAGCAGTCGGGGTGATCAGGAGGAAGCTGTGATCATCAGGATGATGACAGATGAGTCTAGACTGAAGGGAAGGCTGTGAAAATGTCAATAGGACAGATGTTGCAAAGCAACCAGAGAGAAATTGGGGATGGATTGTTTTTGAGAGAAGAAGAAGGAGAATGACTGGTGATAGGAGGAAAAGGGGTGTGTGTGTGTGTGTGTGTGTGTGTGTGTGTGTATGTCTATGTGTATGGAGTCTATGTTTAAAAAAAAAAAAGGTCCCACAGGGTCCCTTCATTAGTTATTGGAACAGGACATAACTTATGGTCTCTAAACTATCCTTATGGGTTGATCCGATGGAGCTCTGATGAAGTTGGTTTAATAAAGTTTGTTAAATATTTTTAATCTCCTAAGTGGGTAAATTTTTACTATACTTATAGACTCAAGATCATATTTTTCTTCATTTTCTTTGTCTCATTTTGATATCCAGATCTCAAAATACCTTTCAGCCCTTTTTAACGCATTATATGCATCCAGTAAGTCCATATTGAATATAGTTCTTAAGACATGGGGGGAACGTTTTATGTTCTATGTAATACAAAATGTCTGTATCTGTTTTCATGTAAAGGTAGTGGATAGAGGAAAAAAAAAAGAACTGTTTCCCACAGTCCTTTTGCCCTGCTGCATCCCTCCAATTCTAAGACAGAATGATCTCAATTCAAAACAGTCCTCCTGAGGATTCAGGAGGCTGGTGGTGGACATGATAGGGGGCGGGGCAGAGCTGAAGAGCAAGTAGGAGGGTCACCAACTAGAAGGGTTCCATTCTGAGCCGGGTTGAGTCTTCTTATAGTGCACACACAGTCACATGTACACATGTACACACACAAACACAAGGGGCACATACATAAGTAGACACATATTCAAACACACAAACACATACACATGCATACAAGCATACATGTCTAAACACACTCAGGGTAGTGCTCACTCAGTATTACAGCAGCAAGAGGCATTTTAATTCTCACTTGATACATACTTAAAAGGTGGTCAGAAAAACAAGTATGACATTATTGCTAGTTCAATTTTCAAAATCTTGCTGGAGGGCACAAAATTTAGTAATACAAAAAATTGAAATCATTTTATGACCAGTTCTTTCTGATCTCTTACAAAGCAATTAATTTACTCAGACCCAAATATTCTAAGTTAAAATATTTTAAGTGTAACTTTCATTCCCTTTTCCCAAGGTGAGATGATGCTAAAATATCCTTTAGAAAACTCTCCACACAAAGAATAAATGGTGATCCATTGCTGTGCATATTGAGTTTGAGGGGACAATGGGACAGGCTGGCGTTTGAAATGACCTCCACGGAGCAGGCCAGAGTGTAGCTTGGGTGAGAATCAGGGCTAGAAATAGAAACTTGGAAGTGAGCAGCACAGAATATTTCCATTAGGCCTTGGAAGAACTCAGAAGTATTTCAGAAAAACATTACCTTAGGGAATGTCAGGTGATATCATTAAGTAAATATCACTCAAAGAATGTCAGTTTTTAATGAAGACCCCTGGATGTGCTTTTATTAGATTTTTTGAGTGATATACTCAAGGGGCTCTGTGTTTGTTGATTTAAGTTTGGTTTTTAGTCACTTGGAAATAAACTCTCCCTCATTCATGAGACATGCCCTTAGAGAAAGGCTATATTGATATGACCCCAAACTACCAAGTCACAATTAATTTGGTGCTTGCAGTAGGCCCAACAGTGATATAAATTGCTCTGGAATTGAATTATAAATAGATATCAAATATAGGCAAGCAAGGGGAAAGGTGAAGATTGAGGCAGGAAAAAGAGACATTTGTTATTATGCCTTGGCTGACTTCATCATGCTGTGAAGATATAAGCTCCTTTGGAATCATTAATAGTTAATTAATGAGTCTCTTCTAAGCTCTTGGGTTCTAGAGGCAGGTTTTTGCACTAGGGAGAGTTACAATATGTGCCTGGACTTCAGAGTCAAAAAGATATTGTTATCTTAAAACCTGCAACCATTTGACCTTAAGTTTATCATTGAAACATCTGAGCTTTGGTTTTCTTACTTTTCCAGGGGGGTTTTCCTATATATACTAGAAGATTATAATGAGAACCGAATGAGATGCAGACATAAGACACATAATGAATGTTGACTTCTTCTGCCATATCAAGCTACCCTCGGAGATGGCATCGCAGACAGGTTTATCCAAGGACCTGGGCTTGTGCAGGCTGGAGTAGCTTAGATTTAAGTTCACACTGGTTCTAACAAGAGACAGCACCAAGGTTATCCATCACACCTGGGTTAGGCCCAGTGTAACCTAGACCTCACATCTTGGATTGGGTCCTTTGGACTTGGGGATGGAGCAGACTGAGAAGATGACTTACTTTCTGGAAAGGAATGAGGCAGTGACTGGGAGCAAGCTCATGCCAGTCCTTTTTGAATTCCCTATTCTTCCCCCTAATTTTGTCTCCGAATCTCCCCAGTCCTTTTATTGATCCTCTCCTCATTTGAAACTCTTCTGGGAGACAACAGAGGCCTGCTGTCACATCCAGTTGTTCCTTCTTAATCCTCATGCCATTTCATCTGTCACATTTGATGCTGTGGACCTTTTCAATTGTGAAGTGTTTCTCCCTTGATTTCTCCAGAACTTCTCTGATGGGTTGTTTCCTTCCTCTCCTCTTGCTTTTAAACATCTTTTGTTTTGGTCCTCAGTCTTTTATGTTCTGACTCTCTGCTTTCCTTTGTATAATTGTAGGGGGTCATCTGTTCCTGTGAGTGTGACTATCATCCTCTAGTTTCTTCCTTCCAATCCGTGTTCCATACAATGCAATGATTTTATTTTTAAAGTCATTCACTGGTACTGCCAGAGTACACGTGTGTATCAGAGATGGCTTGAGAGGTAGGCAGGGATGAAATTGCCAAGCTTCTTGTACACTTGTTCAGTCTTGATCAGAACAAGTCTTGATCCTTGTACACTTGATAAGTCTCAGTAGGGTCAGAGAGGTTTTATGCTGGCATAAAAACAACCTGGCAACCTCACTGGCTTAACAAGAACTTGCTCACATCAAACTTCTTCCATGGATCAGCTTCAAGCCCTGTTTCACATCATCCCCACTTGGTCTCAGGCTGCTGAAGTGGTCTTCATCTAGAGTATTGCCTACTGCCTAAGCAGACAGAGAGGACAGATTGCATGCTGGCTCTTAAAACACCTACCTAGAAAACACAGCACTACTGACCAAATTTAATTGACTAGGATGGGTCATTTGACCACATCCAACTTTAAGAGTGCAGAGCAATTGTTCTCCTAGCATACGCTGCAGTCCATAGGGTCACACAGAGTTAGACATGACTGAAGCGCCTTAGCATGTATGCATGCATTGGAGAAGGAAATGGCAACCCACTCCAGTGTTCTTGCCTGGAGAATCCCAGAGACAGAGGAGCCTGGTGGGCTGCTATCTATGGGGTCGCACAGAGTCGGACATGACTGAAGAGACTTAGCAGCAGCAGCAGCAGAAGCATATTCCTGAGGGGAGCTGGAAATATCTGGTGGACAACCCTGATGACTACATAGTTCTGTCCCACAGCACACAGTCAGTTCAGTTTCCTTTGGTCATAAGATTAAAAAAAAAAAGTGCCCTCTTTATAAGGGATTATAGGGATTATAGACCAAAAGTTTAACCAAGCCACTAAATCTCCAAATCCACTTTGGTCCCAACTTGTCTCCTCTTATTGCAGAGATCTAAAAACTAACAAGGTCAGTTGTCTGTCCCCCACACCCAGTCTACAACAGCATAACCGGGGTTGGGTAGCCTCAACAGCACTAAGGTGGAGGAAGAATGAACTGCTGCAACTCTGAAATGGCCCTGGGTGGATGTTGCAGCAACCCCTGACCCTGCGAACAGAGAATGTTCTACATGATTAGGGCCAGCATCCCATCCCTCGGGAAGGGCTCATTGGTATCATTTTCTACAGCTGTTGGCTCTTCTTTCAATTAAGTTTTTCTACTCTTCCTGGATATTGTTCAAATATTATTCCTTAGGACAGCATTTTCTCAGCTCACTCACAGACCATTGATGTCTGAGGGCTTATGAATCATTTTAAGTTGCAAAAAATCAAAGTATTTTTTAGTCTAGGCTGGTAATTCTCTTGTGTGTGATTCTCTCAAAATCTTAGATTCTTACCTTTTCTCTTCTAGTCAGTTTTAGGTACCAATGACAATACACACAGTCCTCAAGTTTTAGTTGTCATGTGCGTGCATGCTAAGTCACTTCAGTTGTGTCCAACTCTTTGCGACCCATGGACTCTAACCCCCAGGCTCCTCTGTCCCTGAGATTCTCCAGGCGAGAATACTAGAGTGGGTTCGAACTTGCATCTCTTACATCTCCTGCATTGGCAGGTGGTTCCTTTACTACTAGTGCCACTTGGATTACTTAGTTTTCATATCACGTGTATTTCTTTACTCTGGTGTTCTCATGATCTACCATGGCAAGCCCTCCTTGAGTTAAGTCTGCAGCTTCTTCAGACTATCAGACATAGGTGGAAAAGCCACCTTTAGGTTCTTTTCCCTGAACCATCTTAACCAACTGAAAAGATTTATTGGATACTACATCTTAATTTGATATTTGCCCAGATGTTCTTTAAATTGTCCACCAATCTTCACAATGGGTCTAAAGACAAATCCTTAATTTGAACCAGGTACAATGTTCAGTTTCAGTGAGTCATCTTTACTCAAAGTCCTTCTCATTTTCTTTTGTTTGAGCATAAGCAGTTGCCTCTTCAATGTCAAATGTCTCTGAATTTCTAGGCCCTCTCCCTCAGCTCCGTTTTTTTTTTTTTTTTACATTTTGCTTGCAAACTGGTCATTGCTTTTTTTCAGCTCATTTCTTTCTTAGAGTATCATGTCAGATACAGTCAACTCCAGTCAACATACACTTCTGCTTCTGTGTTTCAATCATTTCCTATATTGCTACAGGTTCATTATGTTCATAACCTGACTAAAAAGTTAGTTTTGGTTAGGGTTTTCTAACTGTTTTTCTCCTGGTTAGCATGAGTTACCATATCCGTATTCTTCATTATGTTTCCTCACCACTACCATTCAGCCCTTCAACTAATTGCCACATCTTTTAATTTTCTTTATTAGGAATCATCCCATTTCTGGTAGCAATATCTGTATCTGTCAAAATAGGCAAGATTCTGCTGAAGTTAAAAACAAAACAGAACATTCTGTGTCTTTATACAACAAGTTCCCCAACGTCCACTACAGACCTGGACAAAACAATAATTCACTAGCAGGCAAAATGATAATTATAATAGTTCATATTCAGTGAGCACTTAACGTCTGCTAATTAGTTCTTATATATTATTCAATTTAGTCTACACAGTACCTCCACAAGGTAGGTCTTATTATAACCATTTTATACATGTGAGGAAGGTGAGGCTTTCATTTAGGCAACTGGCCCCAGGTCATAAAGCTAGCAAGTTTAGGTTAGCAAATTTAGGTCAGTGAAGATCCAACGTCTGTGGTCTTAACCACTATGCAGGCTCCTCATGATGTGATCTCAGTGTCCTGCGTGTGTCTTCTTGCATCACGCTTTTCAAGGCGTGCTGTGCTGGACATTTTCTGCCCCTCTCCTTCTCCAACTGCAAACTCCTCAACTGCAGACATTATGTATTATACTCCATGCCAAGCAGAGGGCATGGTATTTGGAGGCATTAAGGAAATATCTGTTGAATGAATGGATGAAAGAGTGGGTGAATTCCTGAGTTAAATTAAGATTCTGTAACAAATGTTTACATTGGGTCCCTGTATTAGTTTTCTGTTGCTGTGAAAAGAATTAACACATGCTTATGGCTTAAAACGGTATATAATTTTTATTTCTCAATTTATGTGACATCAGGAGTCTAGGCATGGCTTAACAGGCCCTCTGCTGAAGGTCACACAAGGCAGCAGTCAGCTTGTCAGGCAATCTGCAGTCTTTTCTGGAGTTTGGGGTTCTCCTGGTAGCTCAGACAGTAAAGAATCTGCCTGCAATGCAGGAGACCCAGGTTCGATCCTGAGTCAGAAAGATCCCCTGGAGAAGGAAATGGCAACCCACTCCAGTATTCTTGCCTAGAAAACCCCATGGATGGAGGAGCCTGGCAGGCTACATACCACAGGGTCACAAAGAGTCAGACACGATTGAGCGACTTCACTTTCTTTTCACTTTCTGAGCTGATGTGGTTGCTGACAGGATTCAGTTCCTTGTACTTGTAGGACTAAGGATCTAATTTCTTGCTCATCAGAGGTCCACTCTTATGTTTTGGAGGCCTCCTTACTTCTCTGTCACATGACCCTTTCACGGGGCCACTTAACAACAGAGCAGCTGACTTCTTCAGAGCCAACAAGGAAATTCTTGTTCAGATCTACTGAGATGGAGTATTATCTATGTTAAGAAAGTTACGGGAGTGACTGTGCCATCACTTTTGCCATATACTGTTGGCCAGAAGTAAGTTAAAGGTTTTCCCACATTCAGGGGGAGGAATTGTACAAAAGATATGATTCACTGGGGGTTATCTTAGCATTCTGCCATGATAGTTCCTTTTTTTTTTCTGAGTTTATTCATTTTTCTTTAGAGACAGTCTTCCCATTTTCATTTACTCAACCAGCTTTCCCTGGTTCTTTATTCATTTATTTTTTTCATAGGTTTTAATAACTATTTGCACACTTTCCAGATTGCATTGGTATAATAAAGCTTTCTAGGTCCCCTTAACAGTGAGACATAGCTATTGTTAATACAGTGCTATAAATTCATAATGCCACTCACTATTTATATATAATATATAGAAAATCACAACTGTGTAATTTTAAGCAAAAATTGGTTCCACTTCCATCTTGCTTTACAATTTACTTCTTCACTTAACAATATATGATGAACATTCCAATGCCATTCAATATTCTTTTATAGTATAATTTGTAATTGCTTTATAGAATTGTATCACACAGACACCTTATGACTTATTTAGCTGGCTTACTCTTGTTGGACACTTAAATTGTTTCCAATATTTTGCTATTATGAAAGTTTTAAAATAAACTTTCCCATATTTGGCTTCCCTTGTTGCTCAGCTGGTGAAGAATCTACCTGCAATGCAGGAAACCTGGGCTCAATACCAGGCTGGGAAGATCCCCTGGAGAAGGGAAAGGCTACCCACTCCAGTACTCTAGCCTGGAAAATTCCATGGGCTGTATAGTCCATGGGGTTGCAAAGAGTTGGGCATGGCTGAATGACATTCACTTTCACTTTCCCACAGTTACATTTGCTTATAACTATAATTGGTTTTGATGGGGTAAATTTCTAGAAGTAAATTTTTGTGCATCAAAGAATATGTGCACTTAAGATATTTTATTTTAATTACCAGATTTCACTCCAGAAATTTACAGTTTAACCAGCAGTGTATAAGGTGGCCCAATATGGAGAATTCTGTGTGTGTGTGTGTGTGTGCGCATGTGATTTTCCTATTACTTTTCTAGAATATTACTATTTTTCAAGTTACATAACTAATACATATTGTTTTAAACAGGAAATGTCAAAAATCTCTCATACAGAATTAATTTACTCTTTATTCTTCTAATTTCATCTCTCCGAGGTAGCCAATATTAATAATTTGCTGTGAATACTTATAAACCATCCTCAGTGGAGTGTCTACGTCATTTCTAATTGAATAGTTGAAAACTGGTATCTCATCATTGCTTTATTTCCCAGACTTACTGGTGAGACTAAACTCTTGGTAATTTGCATTTTTCTTTTCCTAGTTGCCAGTTCATTTCTTCCCACTGGTCCTTAATCATGGTGTCAAGCATTCTTTACATTTAGATGATTCAATTCCAATATTGTTCAACATAACCTTTACACGTGAGTTGACTACCCTTTGCTGTGTAAAATATCCTGCTAGTACATTGGTTCATAGCACTTAAATCTAAATTAGAGGAATAAAAACTACTTTAATATAGATCAAAGACCATTCCCAAAATATATTTTAATTGCAAAATATTTCAATTCCCAAGTGATGACTCATGTATTTAAAGTAAAATTCTGTATCACTTAATTCCAATACACTGAAAATGTTTAAGATATAGCCAATATTATTGTAGTAAGAATCTATCTATATTAAAAAAATTCATAAAACAATGTTCAAAAGACAATACCATAATTGTAGTTTTGCACGTTTCTGCTCTTGGATATCTCACACATCTGTTATATTCTTTAACCCCGAAGACTCAATCTTTGACTAGTATTTAAGCCTGAGAGAGTTTGTGTACTTCCTAAAATTGCTCAGGCGTAAAACTAGAAATAAAATGTAGACAGTGTAAGGTTGACATATTTCTTATTAGCATAGTAACAACGCAAATGTAAGAAGGCATAGTGAATTTTCAGAGAGTGGATTTCCCTGTTGGCTCTTTGAAACATAAAACTCCAAAGTGCCTCTGTGAAGAGCTTCACAGTTAGAGAAAAAGATGAAAGGCAACAGGCCGAGCTTAGTAGAGTCAGCTTTCAAAGAAGTTTTTGTTGTGCTTTTCCTTTTCCCTGGAAATGAGTTACAGAATCCAATTTAAAATTTTATAAATCTGCGCTGAAGACAAGGAAATAAGGGCTAGCCTGTTCTTTACTGATCACACTGTCTCTTCACTGCTGCCTGAATCTGCATCAGGGTTTCCCCTCGTTTTCCAGTTTTGTGTAGAGTCCATCAGCATACCTTCTTTCTAACACTTTTGTTTTAGATAGCAAGACTGCTAATTATCAATAAGAGTTATTGATTTTAAATCTAAGGATGATAGTGCCTAGGAGATACGGCAAATTCGGCATGGAGAGAAATGGGAGCACAGATCTCAGTGCTTCAAACAACCAAGAAGAAAGCTGGGAGAACAGATTGTGTTCAGCTTTAGAAATTAAGAAATCTTCTGTGCGTGGTGACAGAACACCAGAGCCTCTGAATAGGAGGAAGCAACCGCCATCTCAAACAGATTTGTTAAATGTAGTATGGAGGTACATAGGTACTGTGAGATTTGTGTATACAAATACTGTTTGTATACCTATATCTATAGGAGTCTTTTAAATGTGTATGGAGAAAAAGAGAAAGAAAATATAGATAATGCTGTTCTCCCAACAGTAACCTTCAGTGACAGGACATCTTCTTGATCATCTCTTCTGAATAGTAACTGCGCTCTTAGGGCTCTCATTCTCCCCTCCTCTCGCAAATCCAGCTTTCCTTAGACGTCACACCAGAGGACCAGCTCAGTATAACTACAGGTGAGAAAATTAATTAGGGCATGTTGAAAGTTGAATGAAAACTGGGTCAACCCTAAAGGTAACAATTACCCCAGAGGAATGAGGAGAGAGAATCAGAGTGGTTAAAAAGTAGACTAAACCAAGGAATGGGATAAAAAACTCTAGTTCCTTGGAACACAACCCCCACCGTCAGCCTGTGTCTCAGGCAGAAAAGTGATCTCATTTCAGTCAGCGTGTGGGTGTTTTTCCCTCTTCTACTGGGAAGGGAATGACTAATCTTCTGGGCAATATTCATCTGACTGTGCAAGATGTTTTATTTGGAATATAGAAAATATGACATTTCTTATGGCAATCATTAAGCATCATTACTTCATGGACTTAATACTTAAATGTTTTTAAATATCCTGCTGTATGCTTTTGATGTTCAAAGAAAATCTTAGCCTACCCAGTGTTTACTCATAGATGTTCCATGGGTTTAGCTTTATGGTTAGGTCTATATTCTGTACTGAATTAATTTTAATGTATGGTGTGATGTTAGAACACATGTTTTGTTTATTTTTTCCCAATTGAATATCCAGTTGTCTCATAATCATTTGTTGGAAAGTCTGTTTATTTTCCCCATGGAGCTACCTTGGCACCATTGTTGGAAATCTATTGACTATAAGTGTGGGTCTATTTCTAGACTCAATTTTGTTTCATTGACACATATGTTCATTCTTATTCCATCAGAGAGAAAAAATCTGCCAAATGAATGACACTATTAAGAAAATGGAAACATAAGTCACAGACTAGGCGAAAACTTTTCACAATACACATATATGACAAAGGATGTATATTTCTTCTTCAAATATGGTAAAGAAATCTCATAATTCAGTAGCAAGAGGTAAATAACTCAATAAAAATGGACAAAAGATTTTAACAGAAATATCACAACAGAAGTTATGCAAGTTAGTAGTAAGCACATGAAAAAATGCTCAGTATCATTAGTCATTAGAGAAATGCAAATAAAAACCAGAATGTGATCCCACTGCACGCCCACTAGAATAACCAAAGTTGAAAATATCAGTAATAGCAGATGCTGATGAGGATGTACATTGAGTTTTGTGTATTGATCTTCATTAGTTTTGTTTTGAATGCATACGCATAGTGTTGTGGATGAGAAGACAGACTTGCCTTAGTGTTTATATAATACCAACTATACCAGGTCTCCTTGCCACATGAATTACCCCTGAAACAATGAGATGAAAGTCAGATGGAAAAATCTCCTATACAAGTGCACCCACACCCCAAAGGCAAGAGACCAAGAAACATGGACTTTAAAAAAAATTAATTTATTTATTTTAATTGGAGGCTAATTACTTTACAATAATGTAGTGGTTTTTGCCATACATTGAGATGAATCAGCCATAGGTGTACATGTGTTCCTCATCCTGAACACCCCTCCCACCTCCCTCTTTTCTCTGCTTATGAAGAGAAAAAAGGGGCAGCTCCTGCCTCCTCCCTTCCCAGAGGAGGCTTTTCTCCTTGGATTTGGGATAGAAAGACACTTGGGTTCTCATTCTAACTTTTTAAAATACAAATGCATCTCCTTAATGACCAGATAAGCAACTTCGCCTCCAACTTTTATTGATTTAGAGATGTCTCCAAAGTCAGAGATCTCATTTCCCCCTGAATAGTAAACATATTTGTCCAAAATTAGGTAATTCTCTCGGTAGTTCTCTTACTACCCACACATTGGTGAATTAACCTCCCAAAGCTGGTTCTTAACTCAGCATCTCATATTTTTAGCTCCAACAGAAACATAAAAGTGCTTCTCTACATCCTATAATGTGAAACAATTGGAACTTATATACTGATGGTGGGAGTATAAAATGACACAACCAATTTGGATACAGTTTTGGCAGAATATTTATTTATTCAGTAAGATTAAATATATAAGTAACACATATCCCTGCAATTTCACTCCTGAGTAATTGCCCAAGAGGAATGGAAGTATATCTGTGCAAAGACTTATATACAAATATTGTAACACTTTTATTTACAGTAACCAAAAACTGGAAACAACTCAAATATTCAGCAGCAGGTCAGAGGGTAAATATTTTGGGTATATCCATGGGAATACCACTACCCAACAAAAAAAAGGAATGAAGTACTCGAATATCTATGAATCTCAAAACAAATTTGCTGAGTAAAAGAAGGCAGACACAGAAGAGAATGTACTTTCTGATTCCACCATATGTAAACCTAGAAAAGGCAGTACTAGCTGATAGTGACAGAGCACTAGGTGGTACTTTGAGGCTGGGGTGAGAGTTGAGTTGACTACAAAGAGGCTTAAGGAAATTATTGAATTGATTGAAACCTTTTACATCTTAATTATGCTAGTGATGACATTTGTCAATGAGTGTTTACATTTGTGAAAACTCATTGAATTCTACACTTTAAATATATGCATTTTATTGTTTGTGAATTTACCTCAATAAGATTGTTAAATTAGTGATTTATTTTTATATTGCATTGACTTAGTTTAATTTGGAATATATGTTTTTAAGTAAACATGGGGTAACATAGTTACCAAGCTGCATCTCATAAAGTTGTATTTAATGGGTTACATAATGTATTGTTAAGTTAGGCAATGAATGGTCAAGATAATAAATTAGTTTTAATGTGCTGAAGAATCACTGGATCTCAAATGGCTATTTTGAGTCTTAGATTTAATTACAAAAAATAAAAATTCTGCTACTGAGAATGTGATGAACTCTAGTGGTAGTTCGAATTTCAAATATATAAGTATCATGTATACAAAGAAAAAAACTTTTAATATTGTAGATTTTGGTATCAAACCCAGAGTTGTAGTGCCTTTCTGTTTGGCTACTATTTAGGTGAGAGTTTTACGACACCTGGCAGTGGAATGCAATATTATGGTTAGAGAGTAAATGAAAGAAATTTTAGCAGAAATAAGAACTGTTGTAGTTATGCAGTTGTTAAGTCGCGTCTGACTGTTTGGCACCCCATGAATTGCAGCACACCAGCCTTCCCTGTCCTCTCCTGTCTCCTGGAGTTTTTTCAAATTCATGTCCACTGACATGGCAACATAAATTTGCATATCATGAAGACACAGGAGAAAATTCCCAATATTGATGGCAACTTTAAAAAAAGCCAAGGGAATGTTGATTTTTAAGCCATGACAGTTATAAACAGCTTGATTGCTGATACTTAGGTTTCTGCTAGGAAACTTATAATACAGGAAAGGGGCCAGGTAAATCGATGTCCTTACTTTCATTTTCCCATAAAGCCACTTATGTGATTCAAAAGAGCCTCTTCTCAAATGGCTCAGTGGTAAAAGAATCCACCTGTGGAGGCAGGAGTTGCAGGAGACCCCAGTTCGACTCCTGGGCTGGGAAGATGCCATGGAGAAGGAAAAGGCAACCCATGCCAGTATTCTTGCCTGGAGAATCCCCATGGACACAGGAGCCTGGCGGGCTTCAGTCCATCTGTCACTTCAGCTCAGTTCAGTCGCTCAGTTGTGTCCAACTCTTTGCAACCCCATGGACTGCAGCATGCCAGGCCTCCCTGTCGATCACCAAATCCCGGAGTTTACTCAAACTCATGTCCATCGAGTAGGTGATGCTACCTAACCATTTCATCCTCTGTCATCCCCTTCTCCTCTCGTCCTCAATCTTTCCCAGCATCAGGGTCTTTTCAAATGAGTCAGCTCTTCGCATCAGGTGGCCAAAGTATTGGAGTTTCAGCTTCAGAATCAGTCCTTCAAATGAACACTCAGGACTGATCTCCTTTAGAATGGACTGGTTGGATGTCCTTGCAGTTCAAGGGACTCTCAAGAGTTTTCTCCAACACCACAGTTCAAAAGCATCAATTCTTTGACACTCAGCTTTCTTTATAGTCCAACTCTCACATCCATACATGACTACTGGAAAAACCATAGCCTTGACTAGATGGACCTTTGTTCGCAAAGTAATGTCTCTGTTTTATTTATTTATTTTTTTATCTCTGTTTTAATATGCTGTCTAGGTTGGTCATAACTTTTCTTCTAAGGAGTAGCATCTTTTAATTTCATGGTTGCAATTACCATCTGCAGTGATTTTGCCCCCCCACCCCCCCGCAAAAGTCTGACACTGTATCCACTGTTTCCCCATCTATTTTCCATGAAATGATGGGACCAGATGACATGATCTTAGTTTTCTGAATGTTGAGCTTTAAGCCAACTTTTTCACTCTCCTCTTTCACTTTCTTCAAGAGGCTCTTTACCTCATGCCATATACAAAAGTTCACTCAAAATATATCAAAGATGTGAACGCAAAGCTAAAACTATAAGACTTTAAGAAGAAAACTAAAAGGCCTACATATTTATGACCTTAGGACTTAGAAATGACTTTTTATTATGACATGAAAACTTTAAGCAACAACACGACAAAATTATAGATAAACTGGACTTCATATTTAAAGAAAAATTGAAAGGGCACTCTTTAAGAAAGTGAAAAGAGAACACACAGAATGGAATAAAATATTTGGGAGTCATATTTGATAAAGGGCTTGTCTCTGGAATATATAAAGAACTTGTATTGAAAAGTTGTCTGCTCATGTAGCACACAATCAAATGCTCCCTTGATTGCCAGGAAAACAAAAAGCAAATACTGTATCAAGAATGCCAACATGGTGCCACATGGCAATAGACCCTAGACTTGGCCAAGATCTGGAGGAATTACATAGTCAACCAATCATTGAAAGGTCACAGGAAGCCTGCAAACCTGGCCTGTTATATAGTTTCACCAATGCAACTTCAGATCATCACTAGGAATGAAAATTCCAACCTGGCACAGAGCTCCTGACCTGTCATCTGGAGAAGATGCTGAGTGAGGGGCAGCAGCACACCCAAGCTGCTCCTGGACAGTGAGTGCAAACAGGGCCCCCTCAATCAGGAAAGACAGAATAAACAGTTTAAGGAAGCCCTGAGGCTCAATTTTAAACCACATGGCCCAGTTGTGGACTGCCGAGAAATAGCAGAAGCCAACAGAGGAGGCATCTGTGAGGAGGAAGGAGCTACCGCTGAACAAAGGCTTCAGACTGGGTCAGGTCTGAGCGGCCAGCTCTCAAACACCTGTGGGCTCAGCAAATAGGATTTACAACTATGAATCAAAGCTCTGTCTTCTTGTGGGCAGAGCATGGGGAGAAATGCTCTTGCCTGGGTATCAGTCTTTTCAACTGCACATGCACACATCGCTAGAGTCACCTCGGGCATGATTGTGATGTCTTTAATATTTTCTTTTGCCGCAGGGTATGACATTAATGATTTCTTCAGATGTATTAAGAAAAAATTTTTTTAAACTAAGGGGATTTCCAAAAGGTCCACCGTAGCATTTATCTACCTGCAATGTGTACTAGATATTGTTTTGCAAAGAGAAATTTTCTAATAATTAAAAAATCGAGAAATTGGACACTTCTTGATAAAGATATCACTTTGAAAATTGCTCTAAGAATGGTGAATATAATTATTTGATAATTATACACCAGAAAGAAATCATGGATTTTTTTTTTTAAAACTCAGGTTAGCATTTTGAAAACAAGTAAAATACTGTGATATTCAATTTAGGTCCAGCTATTTATTTCTTTTCTACAGATATTTCAGTTATATGGACTGTTTTATTGAAAAATCATTTGAGTTTTCCTAGAGGCCACTGAAAAGATCAAGCAGTTATCTATACAGGTTATCATGTCTTGAACAGAAATAATTACCTAATCACTATTGAGCCTTGATTTCTCACCTACTAGCTGGTTTTGTTTTTTTTTTTGTGGAACACATTTTTCCCAGATGAACTGAATAAGAGGAAAAATTCCTTAAAAGATCCAAGTCTCACAATGACTTTACTAGAGTCTGTCCTATTTCCCTTTCTGAACTGCTTGACTATCTCAATCACTAAACAGGAATGGATTTAATGAAGAGAAGGCTTTTATTAGCCACTCCACTAGGTGTTCTTTGTCAAAGAACATCTTTCTTTCCGTGAGGAGGGAGTACTGAGGCAATTATCCTGAGAATTTTGGCCCTAAACTCACTTCGGCAAAAGTCAAAATTTCCCAAGAGAAGTTGTCTTTCCATATTCTAGTGTTACTTATCTTTCTATGATGAATTTTGCACAGGCAAAGTGGATAAGAGAATCAGAGCACTTAATTATTCTTCAGGGGGAAAAAGCAGTCTTTTCTCTTTGATAATTGTCCCAGTGTTCAAGTTAATTTTGACAATGGGGACTTGGTCTCAGGCAGAAATTTTAATGTAAAGTTGGAGAGTTTTACTAGAAATGTAAAAATGCTCGCTACTAAGTTCAGGCTATTTCAAAGATAATTATTTGTCAGATAGCTCGCACACTAATTTGAAAGTTATAATGTTTTATTTCTATCCATTAATATACATACATAATTTTAAAGAGGAAACAGTACGACTGAATTGAACACAAAAATATCCATTAGCTCCCGGTCCTGTCTCTCTTTATGACTGATTTCCATTCCTCAGAGACAACCACTTTCAACTTGCTAGCTTTTTCGGGCAGTTTATTACCTTTATAAAAATGATTATCCTGTTTCCTGAATTTCAGTTTTTTGGATATTATTCATTAACTTTCTTCCTTGGTTAGAATTTAACTTTCTTATATGTACCTCCTCCACCTCCTCCAAGAACGTACATGCTCTTGTACTCTCAATATAGTTTTATCACAAATTTCATTAAATTAGTCATACCCTGACACATGGTGTTCATGATTATATTTTCTCTCTGGTAAAACTTTTTTATTTCCTTGACACTGATGATTACCTTTTTGTTTTAAAAGAATACCTTAGAAGTATTTCATCTTTGCTAGAGGTGTAACTCTCCTCTCAGTAGGTTCATTGGACAGGTAATGTAGCCCCTCATTGTGTGTGCATGTGAGTTTTATTATCCTGTATTCTTGAAGACATAACTCCTGTAGTCCTCTATTCTTCAGCATGGATTTGTAATGGTTGCTCCTTAAGCTTATGAAGTTTATACATCATCATCACTGGGATTCCCTTCTTTCTCCTGTGTTACACTGTGTATATCCTGAAACTCAATTTTCCATTTATTTATTTAGGACTCCTCTCATATTTTCAGGAAGTATATCCTCCAGTAACCTCATAAGGAAAAACACCTCATTGATAAAATCTTTTGAAATATTAAATGTCTGAAAATGTTTTTATTATACCTACACCTTGATTGATAGTTTTCCCAAGATATATAATTCTTTGCTGAATATTGTTTTTCCTCTGATTTTTGAAGGACTTGCTCCACTGTCTTCTAATTTTTATTGTTGCTTTGGGGAAGTATGTCCTTTTTATTTCTGACTCTTTCAGTTCAGTTCAGTTGCTCAGTCATGTCCGTCTCTTTGCAACCCCATTAACCACAGCACGCCAGGCCTCCATGTTCATCACCAATTCCCAGAGTTTACTCAAAATCATGTCCATTGAGTCGGTGATGCCATCCAGCCATCTCATCCTCTGTTGTTCCCTTCTCCTCCTGCCCCCAATCCCTCCCAGCATAAAGGTCTTTTCCAATGAGTCAACACTTTGCATGAGTTAGCCAAAGTATTGGAGTTTCAGCTTCAACATCAGTCCTTCCAATGAACACCCAGGACTGATCTCCTTTAGGATGGACTGGTTGGAGCTCCTTGCAGTCCAAGGGACTCTCAAGAATCTTCTCCAACACCACAGTTCAAAAACATCAATTCTTCGGCGCTCGGCTTTCTTCACAGTCCAACTCTCACGTCATACATGACCACTGGAAAAACCATAGCCGTGACTAGATGGACCTTTGTTGACAAAGTAATGTCTCTGCTTTTTAATATGCTGTCTAGGTTGGTCATAACTTTCCTGCCAAGGAGTAAGCATCTTTTAATTTCATGGCTGTAATCACCATCTGCAGTGATTTTGGAGCACCCCCCCAAAATATCTGACACTGTATCCACTGTTTCCCCATCTATTTGCCATGAAGTAATGGGACTGGATGCCATGAAGTAATGGGACTGGATGCCATGATCTTAGTTTTCTGAATGCTGAGCTTTAAGCCAACCTTTTCACTCTCCTCTTTCACTTTCATCAAGAGGCTCTTTAGTTCCTCTTCACTTTCTGCCATAAGGGTGGTGTCATCTGCATATCTGAGGTGACTGATATTTCTCCTGGCAATCTTGATTCCAGCTTGTGCTTCTTCCAGCCCACCGTTTCTCATGATGTACTCTGCATATAAGTTAAATAAGCATGGTGACAACATACAGCCTTGACGTACTCCTTTTCCTATTTGGAACCAGTCCATTGTTCCATGTCTGGTTCTAACTGTTGCTTCTTGAACTGCATACAGGTTTCTCAAGAGGCAGGTCAGGTGGTCTGGTATTCCCATCTCTTTCAGAATTTTCCACAGTTTGTTGTGATCCAGACAGTCAAAGGCTTTGGCATAGTCAATAAAGCAGAAATAGATGCTTTTTTTCTGGAATTCTCTTGCTTTTTTGATGATCCAGCAGATGTTGGCAATTTGATCTCTGGTTCCTCTGCCTTTTCTAAAACCACCTTGAACATCTGGAAGTTCATGGTTCATGTATTGCTGAAGCCTGGCTTGGAGAATTTTGAGCATTACTTTACTAGCATGTGAGATGAGTGCAATTGTGTGGTAGTTTGAGCATTCTTTGGCATTGCCTTTCTTTGGGATTGGAATGAAAACTGACCTTTTCCAGACCTGTAGCCACTGCTGAGTTTTCCAAATTTGCTGGTATATTGAGTGCAGCACTTTCACAGCATCATCTTTTCAGATTTGAAATATCTCAACTGGAACTCCATCACCTCCACTAGCTTTGTTCATAGCGATGCTTTCTAAGGCCCACTTGACTTCACATTCTAGGATGTCTGGCTCTAGGTGAGTGATCACACCATTGTGATTATCTGGGTCATGAGGATCTTTTTTGTACAGTTCTTCAGTGTATTCTTGCCACCTCTTCCTAATATCTTCTGCTTCTGTTAGGTCCATACAATTTCTGTCCTTGATCGAGCCCATCTTTGCATGGAATGTTCCCTTGGTATCTCTAATTTTCTTGAAGAGATCTCTAGTCTTTCCCATTCTGTTGTTTTCCTCTATTTCTTTGCATTGATCACTGAGGAAGGCTTTCTTATTGCTCCTTGCTATTCTTTGGAACTCTGCATTCAAATGGGAATACCTTTCCTTTTCTCCTTTGCTTTTCACATCTCTTCTTTTCACAGCTGTTTGTAAGTCCTCCTCAGACAGCCATTTTGCTTTTTTGCACTTCTTTTCCATGGGGATGGTCTTGATCCCTGTCTCCTGTACAATGTCACAAACCTCCCTCCATAGTTCATCAGGCTCTCTGTCTATCAGATCTAGTCCCTTAAATCTATTTCTCACTCCCACTGTATAATCATAAGGGATTTGATTTAGGTCATACCTGAATGGTCTAGTGGTTTTCCCTACTTTCTTCAATTTAAGTCTGAATTTGGCAATAAGGAGTTCATGATCTAAGCCACAGTCAGCTCCCGGTCTTGTTTTTGCTGACTGTATAGAGCTTCTCCATCTTTGGCTGCAAAGAAATAATCAGTCTGGTAATGTCCATGTGCAGAGTCTTCTCTTGTGTTGTTGGAAGAGGGTGTTTGCTATGACCAGTGCGTTCTCTTGGCAGAACTCCATTAGCCTTTGCCCTGCTTCATTCCGTATTCCAAGGCCAAATTTGCCTGTTACTCCAGGTGTTTCTTAACTTCCTACTTGTGCAGTCCGGTTCCCTATAATGAAAAGGACATCTTTTTTGGGTGTTAGTTCTAAAAGATCTTGTAGGTCTTCATAGAACCCTTCAACTTCGTCTTCTTTAGCGTTATTGGTTGGGGCATAGGCTTGGATTACCGTGATATTGAATGGTTTGCCGTGGAAATGAACAGAAATCATTCTGTCATTTTTGATATTGCATCCAAGTACTGCATTTCATGACTCTTAAAGTATAACCTATTTTTTCCTTTAGAAACTTTTAGTATTTTATTTTTGTCTAGTATTGTGAAATTTCATGAAGACATGTACTTTCAGGGAGATAGGTCTGTTTAATTTTATTATCCTGAGCCCTTTCAATTGAAAATTTGTTTTATTCAATCCGAAGGAGTTTTTCTTGAAATATTTTTAAATCATTTCCTTCCCTCTCTTTTCATTCTTTTCACCTTCTGGAGTTCCTACTAGTCTAGTACTCGAAGTCCTAATCCACTAACTTTTTTTTCCTGTATTTTATATCTTTTTGTTAACTTTTTATTCTTTCTAAGAATATTATTAGAATTTTTAGAATATTATTTATTTATTAGAATATTATTTATTTATTTATTAAAATATTTAGAAATATTAGAATATTTCTAAGAATATTCTTTCTAGGATATTTATTAAGTAGCAGCTTTCAGCTCTTCTGTTGAATTTTTGCCTTCTAATTTTATTTCCCAAGAACTCTTTATTCTCTGAATATTCCGTTTAAGAGTATCCTTTCCAGAACATAATTTCTTTTCTTAAATGAATATTATGGTTTTAAAAAGTTTTTTTTTTTTTCTGTTATATTTGTTGTTTTGGAGTTTTCCTATTTAGTTGGCTTTGTTCTTTCCAATGATTAGGTTGAAAAGACACAAACACTATTACTTGGAAGTTTATGTTTGTGGAAGCACCTTGTCAACTATGGACCTTCGATACCTTGGTAGCAACCCATGTATTTCATTGCAGGACCATCAGTTGTGTCTCTGAAGGTCCTTTCCAACAGACAGTTCAGATTTTCCAATTTTGTGCTTAAGGGGAATAGATATCCTGCTTTCTAACTTTCTGGGAGCTGAGTTTTGAAGGTTGCCAAATACGTCAGTGCGTCAGCATTAACGCAACTTTCCTCTTTTAGTATAGTCACTCGTCTTTGCCGTCAGCAGTATGTCTTATGAGCAGCATCAGATTCTTTCCATTTTCTCCAGAGAGGAAATCTCTAGGTGTCAGCTGTATTGAGAAAAAGATAATTGCAACAGAGAAGGTCAATTTTCCCTTTAAAAATTTATTTGCTCCTTCAACTCATCTTCCTATTTCAGCCCCTGCTCCTGCCCTTTAAGAAGGACTTCTTACTGTCATTTCCTGAGAATTTCAAAGGGCAGTAAGGTGGACGTCAACTTGCTCCTTGTTAGATTCTATTCAGTAGACTTAAGATTGTTTTCTCAGGCATCGGAGGTCAGTTACCATTCAATCTTCCAGCTTCTTGATTTTGTTTCTGTCTCATGTTCAATCTCTGTTCCCATTCTTTTTGTCTTCGTGGGTTCTCTTCTTTTTTTGTTTCTTTACTTTTTAAAAAAAATGTGATTTGAAAAGTGGAAGGATAGACTCTGTATTCAGTTTGCCTGCTTACCCTGAAGTCCTGGCCTGTGAGAACAGCAAGTGTTGCTTCTTGAAGTATGTAAACTTTTTGGGAATTCTCTCCTTAGGCAACATGGAGATAGTTTCATGCATCCAAGAAAAAATAATTTTGTGTTAAGTTGGAGATTAAATAAAAAAAACACAGCAAATTAATGACTATTAACAAAGAAGCAGATTCACAGATGTAGAGAACAAACTAGTGATTACCAGTGAGGAAGCGGGAAAAGGGGAGGGGCCACATACAGGTAGGGATTTAAGAGGTGCAATCAATTATGTATGAAATAAACTATAAGGATATATTGTACAACACAGGGAGTATAGCCAATATTTTGTAATAATGCAAATGGAGCCCAACCTTTAAAATGGTCAATCACTATATTGTACACCTGTAACACAAAGTACTGCATATTAACTCTGCTACTGCTGCTACTGCTTCTGCTGCTAAGTCACTTCAGTCGTGTCCAACCCTTTGCAACTGCATCGACTGTAGCCCACCAGGCTCCTCTGTCCATGGGATTCTCCAGGCAAGAGTACTAGAATGGCTTGCTATGTCCTCCTCTAGGGGATCTTCCTGACCCAGGAATTGAACCTGCATCTCTCGCATCTCCTGCATTGACAGGCAGGTTCTTTACCACTAGCACTACCTGGGAAGCCTGCACATTAATTGTATTTCCATTTTTTAAAAAAGAATAAATGGAAGAGAGCCCATTTCACATGGGGTCTTGTAGGCCATGGGAAAATCTTTGGATTTTATTCTGAATGAAATAAAAAGCCATTAGAAGACCTTGTGGAATAGAGTCACATGAAGTGCTTTACCTTTTAACTGACTGCTAATGATTGGTGGTGGGGGAATAAAAGCAGAATCAAGGACACAGATGAGATACTTAGGCAATGGTCCATGTGAGTAATGAAGGTGTTTTATGGGAAGGAGGGTGGCAACAGAAACTGGAAAACAGAAAGCATTCCGTCAGTGTCAGCTCTCCTGTCATCATTGCCTCTATATCTTAGATCGCTGATCCCCAAACAATTATATACCTAAGGATTGCTGGGGGGTTCTTGCTTTAAGTAAAGAACAAAGCTCCCCCCCTCCACCCCACCCCCGGGAAAGTGATTTAATATGCTTTGAGGGTAGAGTGGTAGAATATACATCTTCCTTTTAAACGGTGAACTGATAATTCTGATGCAGGATAAAAATAACTACCCTATATTCGCTTTTTTATTGTTATTTTTCACAAACACAAAGTAAATGTGACAAGAAGAATGCGCCCCGCCCCTCCACCCTATGCACATTCCCACACTCACAAACACATGGGAATTCCTGAATCCATTCTCCAGTCATGTCTGACATGCCTACGGAGAAAGGGATGGTTCTGTTATAGGGACAGGACGGTAGAGGGGAGTACCACCCCACCATCACTCTCCCCACTTTCTATGAAGAGAGAGCAGAGCGGTGGGGATAGACTTAAATTTTCCCCTGATTTTTCCTGGTAACTCTATGAATTCGGGTCTCCAAATATGCCTCTGTTTTAAACAAATTTCAGAGGTGTCTTGAGAAAATTACCAATATAAGTATTGAAAACCAGAATTATGTTTCTTGTAGTCTTGACAATGCAGCAGATTGTGTTTGACATGTTGTTAGTGACACAAAAGTTTGAAATATGGCTTAGACATGTGATAAACTAGGCATGCTGCTTGGACCGCTCGTTCTTACAGATAAGATGAATGAATTGAGCCTCACTCAAGCCAGTGATGTTTGTGTTTGACTTTTCCAGTGTATGTATGTGTGTGTTTGGGGAAGGAAATTTTGGTTATTTAAATAAAAGCACTTTAGTTCAATATCACATGATACTTTAGAAATTACTAAATTAGAAATCACACCTTTATCGTTTCCCTAATCCATCCCCATTTCATGTTATATTTAAATTTTGCTCTTTAGTCTCTAAGTCGTGTCCTACTCATTTCAGCCCCATGGACTGCCCACCAGGCTCCTCTGTCCATGGGATTTCCCAGGCAGGAATACTGGAATGGGTTGCCATTTCCTTTTCCAGGGGGTCTTCCTGACCCAGGGATAGAACCTGCATCTCCTGCTTGACAGGTGAATTCATTACCACTGAGCCACTTGGGAAACCCCATAACTTCCTATAACACTTTCCAAATTATTTTAAAATTGTCTTTTATAATTAAAAATTTTAAGAATAAGAAGTATCTTTCACCCACTCTATAGTACCAGTCCCACTCTTTATAGGTAACTAATATCAAGTTTTTGTGTATCCTCCTAGAAATTTTTCATATGTGTACAATTTCTTCTCTTTATTCAAATAGAAGCATGATATATACATTGTTTTATACTGCACATTTTTTCTATATTATTTTTCCCTTAGAACAGTTAAATACAGTTTTCTTTGAATAAGAAAACACATTTTAAAGTGATTCAAATATCACAAAAGGTGAAGCAGTGTAAAGTAAGGCTCCCTCCTACCATTATCCTGAATTGCCAGGTCCCCTCTCTAGAAGGAGCCACTTATCCAGTTCTTGTGTACCCTTCTAGAGCTGGTTCATGCATGTATGTAATCCTTTAGGTTATGTGCTGTATTTTTAAAATCGTTTGACACTTCTGTGCAACTAGGTCAGAAACACTATTTGTAAGTAAAGGTGAGGGACCTCCCTGTTTGCCCAGAAGAGAAACTATGGACCTGGGTTTAGGAGAACTGATGATCAAACAAGAATCCAAGTATATAAGCTCCCCAGACATGTGCAAGGAGGTGGGGGAGGTTTTTAGTTTAGCAGAAGCTTGGCCAGAAGAAGTGGAGATGAAAGGAAATCTCTATGACCTTATCCTAGATCAGAAATAGATTAATATGCAAGAAATCGTTCTCCTTATTGAAATTCTAGAACAAAAATGGACTGTCACCTGTAACCAGATAGAAGGTCTGGTCTCCTAGGCCAGCTCCGTTTGATTTTGCTTGCCATTACTGGTGATGTGCAGGTGGTGTCCAAACAAAAACCGCATGGCAGCCTTTCTGAATGTAATAAAAACTTGGCTAGTCTTTTTAAGTTAGATGGAAACAATTTTATTATGACTTGTAAGATACTTAACGGAAAGAGAGCAATATTTTAATGAGGACAACATTTCAAGAAACAGCCTTTAAAAGTTTAACCAGAATGAAAGCAACAGGTGTGTGACACTGCTGTTCTATGACTAAAATTCTGAGATTACAAGTCTCAATGGAACATACTTTTGGAGTTCATTCTTTCCTTGCCAGTACTCAGGTTGTTGTTCATTTTTATGGGCAATAAAAGCTTAGGGTGTGGTGGGTTCCTATTTATATACATCATCAAATACAGAATGAAACACAATGTATTTGATGAAAACACAGAAACTGATGTCACATCAAAATACTGTAAATACCTTGAATTCTAAGAGCTTATGTTCCAATAGTAACCTATTGCCTTAGGTAATCACTATAAGAAAATAGGATTTGAAAATGACAAAGAGAAGTCCTTGATGGAAGCTTGGATTGTAATTGCCTCCTGGATCAGACAATTTTCCTAACAGGATTGTCTAAAGAAGTTATTGACTTACTTTTCTAACTTTTCAAACCAGCCCATAAATCATAGGGAAGAATATATACAGAGTTTATTTCTTAAGCCAAAGAGTGAGTGAGAAATAGAGAGAAAGGTTAAAACATTAGTTATTGATTTTTTGGCAGGCAAAATTAATGGTGGTTTCTCCTCCTCTACATTTAAACCCATGTCCTAAGTATAACCTTTCTTTTATTGTAAAGCCTGAGAAACACATGCAGAACCTTGGGACTACTTCTTTGATTGAACCAGTTAAGTCAAAATATTATTCTTCACAGGCGATTGGATTGGTATTTGGACTGCTGCTATGAAGTTTTCCATCTTGACTGTTCCCTTTGGCAGTGCTAGTTCAGCTGAGAGTCGCCACCCTTCTCTCTTCAGGGAACCAGTTTTAGAAGGAAACCTGATTAGAGTAGACAAACTGGCTGGTGAAGTCCACAGACACCTTCTAAGTTTTAATATGTGACATATATGATATTCGATTACTTTTGCCCCAATATGCTTACTAGAAGTGATGCATATGCCTGATACAATTTTCCTTATATGCATTTACATTAATGGGCACAGGGAAAAGACTTTGACATACATTCCATTGTTTCAAAGTCACTTTTATGGAGGACTTTGTTGTTTTGCTATTTATGTTTTCTCTTTCAGAAGATTTGTGAAAATGGGTTGATGTTTATGTGAAGTAGTGCTTGGAAAGCAGACCTGTTTATAGCAATAAAATGAAAAAGAAGGGTCTGTGTCCAGTTGCCCACATATTCTGTGCTAGTGGTCTTCTTGTTCCTATAGTTGCTCACCTGTTAACACTCATTCTTTTCAAGTACTTTCTGTCCATTGTCTGTAAGTTTAAGCAAGCAGATTTAGGCTTGATATAAAAATGCATTCAGACATCTAATAGGCATTATTCTCACTGGGATGATTCATAGGTAAAACATTGGTGGTGTCTGGAAACAAGCTTTGGGCCAAATATAAGCCAGCAGAGCAACCCAACATCTTTTCTCTGAAATGGTGAGACCTGGCCCCATTCAACTTCTTAAGCAGTTTCTCCACACTCCTGAGATACCAAATTGTGAAAGTCAAGATTTTAGACCCAGTTGTCCTTGGCTAAAGTTGTGGGTCCAACTGGTATTTTAGGCTGTGGTTTAGTAGACAGCTAGAGTGAGCACCTTGGAAATACTTACCACTTGACTTTCTGTGCTGCAGCTCCTGTAAGCTAAACAGGGAAATATGAGCCTCCTCTGTTTGGAGCTGGCTTTTACTATGGCCAATGTTTGGCCAAGCCGCTCATGTTTCAAATGAGCCACTGTATGTACTACGCAGATCTCAGTCATGAGCTAAACTAAACTCATCTCCCTCCTCGAGTGGAAATAAGCCCATTACTGTTAGGTCATGCCCAGCATCATTGTTCTTGCTAACTTGACCAAATTCAGAGATGTTCAGCATATCTACCTTTCATGTGCCAGCTCCTGTGCTGGGGAAAGTTGGTGTCTTTGTTTTTATCAATAGCAATAAATAATTTCTAGTATTATTTATTCTAGAGTAAAATAATTTCTCTATTTAAAAATAATTTCACTGGATCATCAAAAAAGCAAGAGAGTTCCAGAAAAACATCTACTTCTGTTTTATTGACTATGCCAAAGCCTTTCACTGTATGGATCACAATAAACTGTGGAAAATTCTGAAAGAGATGGGAACACCAGATCACCTGACCTGCCTCCAGAAAAATCTGTATGCAGATCAAGAAGCAACAGTTAGAACTGGACATGGAACAACAGACTGGTTCCATATTGGGAAAGGAGTACGTCAAGTCCATATATTGTTACCCTGCTTATTTAACTTATATGCATAGTACATCATGAGAAATGCTGGACTGGATGAAGCACAAGCTGGAATCAAGATTGCCAGGAGAAATATCAATAACCTCAGATATGCAGATGACACCACCCTTATGGCAGAAAGTGAAGAAAAACTAAAGAGCCTCTTGATGAAAGTGAAAGAGGAGAGTGAAAAAGTTGGCTTAAAACTCGACATTCAGAAAACTAAGATCATGGCATCTGGTCCCATCACTTCATGGCAAATAAATGGGGAAACAGTGGAAACAGTGACAGGCTTTAATTTTTGGGCTCCAAAATCACTGCAGATGGTGACTGCAGTGATTAAAAGATGTTTGTTCCTTGGAAGAAAAATTACGACCAACCTAGACAGCATATTAAAAAGCAGAGACATTACTTTGCTGACAAAGGCCATTTAGTCAAAGCTCTGGTTTTTCCAGTAGTCATGTATGGATGTGAGAGTTGAACCATAAAGAAAGCTGAGCACTGAAGAATTGATGCTTTGGAACTATGGTGTTGAAGAAGACTCTTGAGAATCCCTTGGACTGCAAGGAGATCCAACCAGTCCAGCCTAAAGGAAATCAGTCCTGAATATTCATAAGATGGACTGATGCTGAAGCTGAAACGCCAATACTTTGGCCACCTGATGCAAAGAACTGACTTACTGGAAAAGACCCTGATGCTGGGAAAGATTGAAGGTGGGAGAAGAAGGGGACGACAGAGAATGAGATGGTTGGATTGCATCACCAGCTCGATGGACATGAATTTGGGTAAACTCTGGGAGTTGGTGATGGACAGGGAGGCCTGGCGTCCTGCAGTCCATGGGGTCACAAAGAGTTAGACAAAACTGAGCAACTGAACTGAAATGAAAATAATTTCTAGTAAATATCCAGACCTGTTTTATTAATAGATTTTTCCCTCTGAAATAGAATATCAGTTTCATTATTGCCAGCATATTTATTTTATTGACATTGATCTTTTTGTAATTTTCATTGATCCTGTATTTTTTCACATGTTTTGCTATGCAGTTCATCCTGTCCAGTTATAATCTTTGCCTTTGTTTCTGCTCTAGTTGAGATCTAAATAATTGATTGTTTCACGTTAATTCCTTAAAATAGTTTAGTTAAAAAATTCTCATTCACTTTCACATTGGATACGCCATCATATATGCTTCCTGAAGACATTCTGTAAATGATGCTTAATATTTATAAAATACGTTTTGCTTTGGTTCAAATCTGAGACTTTTGAAATAAGAAACACCCTTAGGTATATTATCAGAGCATCAGTATCTTAGTTGAGTTTCAAATACTGATCTGTGTCTCAAACCTTGTCTTATTTCTGGGCTTTCAGTTGACTGTGTGCCTTTGGATTTACATGTGATTCTTCTTATGTTGTGGAAGAGAAAATCACATTCCCTGGTCTTTCTGCCTTTCATGCCCTCTGTGTCACTTCTAGGCACTGACAGATATCAGCTGTTGAAATGAGAGGGAGAAAAAAGGTGATCCAGACATTTACTTGTGGCTATGGGACCCAGTGGTATCAATGCACCGTTGTGCCTTGACTTGCCTTTCAGTCTAGATACTGGGGTTGTTGCTGAGAGTCTTCTCCTTTCTTCATTGTCACCTCATCCTAATGATTATTTCCTTTAAAATGCCTCTGATATCCTTTTTTCCCTCCATTTCTGCTATCACTCCAGTGGTCAGAGACCTATTCACCATATGTCTTAAATATTTCAATTGCCTCTTATTCATTTAAAAACATTTTTCTGAATGCCTTCTAGAGTCAGGTCCAGATCTCTGGGGATACAAATATATGGAAGACAGTACATGTTTGGAAAGAGCTCCCAGTCTATGGTGATGGTAAACATGAAAACAGAAAGCATAATACAGTTTGGTTTAGGAATGGCTACCCACTGCAGTGTTCTTGCCTGGAGAATTCCATAGGTGGGGAACCTGATGGGCTACAGTCTATGGCATTGCAATGAGTCAGACACAACTGAGCAACTAAAACACACACACAGGCACTTTATAAATAGTACTGTAACTGTTGCTGTCATCAAATAATATTCATAGTATTAACAGCATTAATAATAGTAAAATTTTTCTCTACTATAAATTCTGTTATCATCATGGGAAAACTCAGTGTCCATATGATGGACTAATAATTGAAATATTTACCCTTCCTTGAGTTTGAATTCCAGTTGCCTTCATCTCCATTCTGTTTGATCAATCATTGTCATTATCATGCTCTGTTTTTTTGTCCTTATCTAGAATTTTCACATTGTAGTAATTGCTAACTCAAATATTCACTCTATCACTTAACCAACTAAGCAGCTATCTTCTATTTTTTCTCTTCCATCCTTCTGTTCTTCTACCATCTCATTCCTTCTTACCTTTTTCCTTCCATTTTTTTCTTCCTCCCAATTTCAATAGTTCTTTATCATTGCTCAGTTATACTTTTATTTTTTCCTTACCCGTCTCCCTTTCACAGCTCTCCTCACAATCTAGGGTTACTAGTTTTCATACATCCCTTGCTCCACAGCTTTGCCATTCTCAACATGTGGCCACTTTGATTTAAGAATAGAGAGCCCATTAGGAAATAATTACTTCCTACATACTCACCCTCCCTCTTTAAAATCAGAGAAAATCTGTTTCTCTTCCTCTGCAAAGCTAACCTCTTTGTCTCATTTCTTCCTGAGTCCTCTTATTTCCAATACTTTTAACTACTACATGTTCATCATCTTTTTTTTTTTTTTTTTTCCTCAGATATATCTCTTAGTTGATCTGGGCTGCTAAATCAAAATACCACAGACTTGGTACCTTATGAACAACAGAAGTTTATTTCTCATGGTTTTGGAGGCTGGGAAGTCCAAGATCAAGATGCCAGCATGGTTAGGCTCTGGTGAAGGCCCTCCTCCAGTTTACAGACTGCTGACTCCTTACTGTGCCCTCACATGGCTGAAGGGGTTAGGGAGTTCTCTGCAGTCTCCTTTTTAAGAACATTAATTCCATTTTTGAGGACTCTACCCTCATGACCTAAGCACCTTCCAAAGGTCCTCTTCCTCAAACCATCACACAGAGCCTTAGAATTTCAACATACAAGTTATCAGGGTGGGACTGTGGGGGACACAAATATTCAAACCGTGGCAGTGCATTAACCATCAGTGCTGTGAGACAGATTGCCTCCAAACTTCAGACAAGAAGTGGATTATCTCACAATTTATGTGGGTTAGGAATTTGGATGTAGTTTTAGGTTACTCGGAATGCTGTAATTAGGCGTCACACAGAGGTGAGATGGTCTCATCTGAGGCCGAGGGACAGACATTTCCCAAGTTCCCACCTCAGAGTGGACCTTAGGTCCTCATGGCCTGTGGGGCTTAGGATCTTAGCTGTTCATCACACAGGCTTCTCCACGGGGTGATTTACAAGCTGGCAGAAGACTTAGCCCCAGAGCAAACAAAGGAGAGAGAACAAGCAAGATGAAGTCGTAGGTTTTTTGTAACCTAATCGAGAATTGACATCCCGTCACTTTACCATGTTCTGTTCATTAGAAACAGGTCATTAGGTTCAGCTCACATCAGAAGAAAGAAGATCACACAGGGCGTGTGGGGGCCAGGAGGTGGGGATCATCATGGGCCATTTGAGAAGCTGGCTTCTGCAAGATCACATGTGATGACACATGATTACTACAGGGTGACACACGCCTTCCTGGTTGAACTTATTTAACCAAGTTCTTTCAGTCCAAGCCCACTGTTTCCAATTCTTCCTAGCCCTGCTTCTGTCTCTACTGCTGTTCTTATGTGGCTCCACTAAAGTCACCAATGACTACCTCGTTGCCAGACCAAAGAAGGAGTATTTTTGTCCTTAGGTTATTCTGATTTTCTGCAGAATCTGACAATTTGATATAACCTCTCCTTCCTTCTCTAACCTCTTCCCTCTTGGTTAACTCATTTCCTAGTCTTCTCCGCCTCCATTATCATCTTCCATGAGAAGATTGCTCAGGGTCTGTTCTCAGCCCTCTTTCTACCCTTCCTGAGAAACCACCTTTCACATCCTCGGCTTCACTGCCCTACACATGCTGATGACTCCACCCCAAACTTCTCTTTTGTCCTGAAGGCACATATATTCTAATAAACTGCTTAATGACTATCCCAACCTTGACACTGCAAATTTAGCATGTCTCCTTAACTTAGCCCCCACACCCATCCTCCTGTGTTTCTCTCTTGATGGACTGTGCTCGCATCAATTTTGTCTCTCCAGCCGTGATTTTGGGAGTCAGTCTACACTCCTCTCTCTCACTTCCACAGCAATGTACTGAAGCCATCCACTCCACACCCTCTGTGGTTACCTTATCTGGCTCCCTGCTCTCTGTCTCCACTGCTGTTCTTGCCTGTTCAGCCCCTTATCATTTCTCTTCTGGGTTATTAATCCATCTCTCTGCCCTCCAACCCCTCCCTTCCAATCTATCCTTGGCGCAACTGTCTAAGTGATCTTCCTAAGATGTGAATATGATCACATCATTGCCCTGCTTTAAAAGCCTCTCTGTCTTCTTGGATCAAATCTGGATGCCATAGCATACAGTGATTTGGCCTCTGTGTCCCTCTCCTCCTACTTTCCCGCTCCTAGTCTACTGTAAGTACTCTATTCTCCAGCTCTACTGAGCTACTTGTGATTCCCCCACTACACCTTGTGTTTTCTTCCCTTTTTTCTTGGGCACATGCTCCTCCTTTTGTATTAAATCACCTTCCCTGATGAGACTAGCTAACTCCTACTCTTCTGGAGGCCCAGCTTAACAAGTCACCTCCAGGAGCCCTTCTTGGAGACGTTTCTGCCAGCCAAACTCATTTTACTTTCCTCATTTTATGTTCCCATCACCTCTATGCAAACCCAAATTACAGTGCTATCCCATTAGCTTATAAACACTGATTTCTGGAGTGTGAGCATGTAAACTCCTTCCAGGCAGGTACAGATGTTTTACCTCTGAGCCTTCCACAATGCCCGGTACATAGAAGACACTGAATAAATGTTTGATGAGTGAATAAATATTCATTCAAAGCCCTCAAGCCAAACTGACATTCCCTGTGTACCCACCATACCTTTCTATCTTCTTCCCTGAATTCTAACTTTTTTCCACCCCCACACTGGAAATTAGGAGTAACTTGTAAACAGAGGTGCTTTTGGTAGGGAAAAGCATTACGATATTTAAGTTGGAAAAAACAGTTGTTTCAGTTGCTATTGCTTTTGTTTTAATACATGCAGGACAAAAGAGAAACTAAAATTTAAATTTCTGCTTTGGCAATGAAAGTATATACATGTATAGTTAATGTATTTTATATGCATATATAAAAAATAATAAGTCATCAGTCAGTGGACAACACAGAATTGGAAGTCCCCTAAGAGGGGAGAGAGGTCAGCACTGGTCATCATTACTAGACAACCACAGAGGGGAAATACCATCTTGGCTGAGCATTGACCACTGGGTCTGGCTGGTAAAGAGAGAGGACATGATGTTTGTGGGTGAGACTGAGGGCGATGGGCCTTTCAGAAAGGGTTTGTTTTAGGGGTGGATTAAAATAAGGTCATATGAAAGAGAGGTGTGACTATTGCCTTATTCAAATTTTGACTTGATCATGTAGTTAAAAGAAAAGCTGTTGAAGTGTATGAACTGAAACACACTAGTATGCTTCAAAGTACTATTGTAATCTTCTCTGGCAGGGTCAGGGAGCCAAATATGTTCATAGAGTCATGGTTGCTTCATTTCTATTTTTGAGAAAAATTTACAAATACTACTTTAAAAATTTAATATGTAATGAGTAGAACTCAGGTTAAACCCAATGCTGTTGTAGTGAACCAGAATTGGGGAAATACTGTGTAAAATAAGCATCAACCCAGCTGCATCCAGTTGTGCTTTTTGTATGAAAATATTCAAAAATAATCCCCTTATCAATTAAAATTTTTGTCTCCTACTTATTTTTATTCTATTTGACATAGCACTTAGTCATAGAGTGATTTTTTTTGTAATGAATATATCTGTTGAATTATCTAATTTTAAATGAATGGTAATCTATTTCTTTCCACTCCAATTCTTTTTGCCTAGTGGAGGAAAAAACCAGTTTAATTTTGATAACATTTAAAAAAATAACAAATTGGAAATTAATAAAGGTTTTCTTTCAAGTCCATTATTAACTTGTTTTTCTTGTATTAGATAATTGGTCTAATAAAGTATGTTGAATATTTTTTATCCCCTAAATATATAAATATACTATGCTTGTAGACTTAAAAATTTCCTTATTTTTCTTCACTTTTTTATGTCTAACTTGATATCTTGCCCTCAAAATACCTTTCTTACTCATTATATGCATCTAATATATCCATATTGAATATAGCTTTAAAGAAAGGAGAGAAATTTTGTGTTTATATTCAATACAATGTACCTATATCTTTGCTTTAATTTAAGGGACAAAGGACCTTGGATTACTTTTCAAAAATAGCAACCTCGGATAGTCATTTTTTCAATAGAACTCTATTATATCATTTTCATTTTTCAATTGAGTTTCTGTTGAGTTGAGTTTTATAGCATTAATTACCAACCTGTGTGAGTTGGAGTCATTAAAAAAAAAAACTCTAAGTACATATCTGACAAGTTATATACATTAATCTTCAGCTTTATTTCTTTTAAACCACTGGTATAGGTGGGAAACCTCTAAATATTGATTGCCCCTTGGGGTGTGGGGTTGATGCGAGGTAGGAGTAATTTCCTGCAAATGGAAAGAGTCAATTAGCTTTTATAACTTCTCTTCAATTAAAATAAAAATAGAATTCTTTGGGGATAAATCTAACCAGGAAAATCACTTCACTGTAAATAGACCAGTCAATTTTATAGAAAAAAGCCTCTAGCACCTAGCATTCATTCCCGTATCTATTGATTTATTTATTCAACCAATATTTGCTGAGTGTTTATGATATCCAAGGCATATTGTGTCCACCAATTAAATTTTATAGACACAGTGTTATGAATGAGTTTTGGCAACAGAGCAAGTAAAACAAGAACTAATAATGGTACTACTACCACTACTACTAGCAACAACCATCAATGTCTGTGAATCTCTATATGCCAGGCGTTACTCTAGAGTCCTCACTGTCAAGACTGCTTTCACCAGTGTGGCAAGAGAGATTCATTTGCATTTTACAGATAAAGTACTGAGAGTTTGTTTACCATGAGGCTGTCAAATGTGTATGTAATGGTATTAAAAAAAACAATTGGTAAAAGTTTTCATTTCCTGTTCAGAGAGATGTCGTTATCAAAGTAATGATAAACAAAGAGAGGAACTGAAAAAACCCAAATTAAGAGTATCCTTATTCTCAAAACCCAAAGAAAATGAAAACTAGAGCAAAGGTCAGGGTTACAGCAATAGTTAGTTTTTGCCTTTTATCTTCAAAACAGATTCGTTGTTAGTGGGAAAGAGGTAAGTAGAAGTGAGATGAAAAATGAAGAAAAAATGATGTTGGGTTCTAACCTGCTCCTCTTTGGTTTAATTTTACAATGTTTTCTTCATTTTTTATTTTAGTTTTAAATATCATGCATTTACCCCCTAACAGGACTTAATTTTCTTTCTCCAACAACACACATATACACTTTCTATACCTCAGAGTCTTAATACATTTATACTATGTATTTAGTTTTTATATTTTTATAACTATAGATATTGCTTACAGCCAAGTCACAGAATGTATTATAATAAAATTTATTTCCAGTAATTAAAAATTTCTTTGTAGTAGTTGCAATTGTTTCTTTTGCTTTGCATGTGCCTATTGCTTAATTGTTCCCAAATTCTCTGGGAAGTAAAAAAAAAAATTTCTACATATTTCAGTTAAGTTCAGTCACTCATTTGTGCCCAACTCTTTGTGACCCCATGGACTGCAGCACACCAGGCCTCCCTGTCCATCACCAACTCCCGGACCTTGCTCAAACTCATGTCCATTAAGCCGGTGATGCCATCCAATCATCTCATCCTCTGTTGTCCCCTTCTCCTCCGGCCTTCAATCTTTCCCAGTGTCAGGGTCTTTTCCAACAAGTCAGTTCTTTGCATCAGGTAGCCAAAGTATTGGAGTTTTGGCTTCAGCATCAGTCCTTCCAATGAATATTCAGGACTGATTTCCTTTAGGATGGACTGGTTTGATCTCCTTGCAGTCCAAGGGACTCTCAAGAGTTTTCTCCAACACCACAGTTCCAAAGCATCAATTCTTCAGTTTTTTTTTTATAGTCCAACTCTTACATGACTCTCACATGACTACTGGAAAAACCATAGCTTTGACTGGACAGACCTTTGTCAGCAAAGTAATATCTCTGCTTTTTAATATGCTGTCTAGGTTGGTCATAGCTTTTCTTCCAAGAAGCAAGCATCTTTTAATTTCATGGCTACAGTCACCATCTGCAGTGATTTTGGAGCCCCCAAAAATAAATTCTCTCACTGTTTCCATTGTTTCCCCATCTATTCACCATGAAGTGATGGGGCCAGATGCCATGATCTTAGTTTTTTCAATGTTGAGTTTTAAGCCAACTTTTTCACTTTCCTCTTTCACTTTCATCAAGAGACTCTTTAGTTCTTCTTAGCTTTCTGAACGCTGTAAGTGTGGTGTCACCTATATATCTGAGGTTATTGATATTTCTCCCGGCAATCTTGATTCCAACTTGTGCTTTATCCAGCCCAGCATTTTGCATGATGTACTCTGCATAAGTTAAATAAGCAGGGTGACAATATACAGCCTTGATGTACTCCTTTCCCAATTTGAAACCTGTCTGTTGTTCCATGTTTGGTTTAACTGTTGCTTCTTGAACTGCATAGAGATTTCTTGGGATGCAGGTAAGATAGTCTGGTATTCCCATCTTTTGAAGACTTTTCCACAGTTTCTTGTGATCCACACAGTGAAAGGCTTTGGCATAGTCAATAAAGCAGAAGTAGATGTTTTTCTGCAACTCTCTTGCTTTTTCGAAGATCCAACGGATGTTGGCAATTTGATCTCTGGTTCCTCTGCCTTTTTTAAATCAAGTTTGAACGTCTGGAAGTTCTTGGTTCATGTACTGTTGAAGCCTGGCTTGGAGAATTTTACAAACCATGTAAACTGGTTCTACCTCTACCTACTCTGGATGCATCTAGACATTTCTATTTGTCTCCAATGTTGAAATTTAAAACTAATGTGACTTAGTGTAAGACATTTCCCAGCCTTTGTGTTGAGCACTTGGTAAATTCATTAAATCAGAAAATCACAATCCTACATTTTGAGCATTTACTATTACTTGTCCTCCTGTGTTTTCTTTCTATTCTCTCTTCTGAGATTTTTATTTTTATGTTGTTCTGACTGTGCTGACCCTTTATTTTTTATTTTTATCTTCTATTTCCCATCACTTTATCTTTTCCTTCTAGTTTCTTGAAGATTGTATTCCACCATTTTATAGGGTTTTGTATTTCTGCTGTCATGAATGGCTAAAACAATTTATACTTCTATCAACAATCTATGAGAATTTCCCTTGTCCCATGCTTTTACCAATGATTGGTACTGTGTAAAAATCTTTTTTATTCTAATTTCATCAGTGTAAAGGGATCTCTTTATTATTTTAGTTTACATTTACCTAATGATTAATGAGGATAAACATCTCTATATTTTTAGCCATTGAGATTTTCCTATCATATTTTTTATTGTCTTAGTGTTTTATATTTGTTCTCTAAATTTTCCTTTCAAAGTTTTTTACATAAATAGTGTATCTTTAGGAGACCAATATGGGAAACTTTTGAAGTATTATCTTGCTCTCAGCATCCTCTATTTTCTTCATAAATGTTAGAGAAAAATAACTAAGAATATTAACATATAGATATGAAATCTAGAAGACTGATGAACCTATTTGCAGGGCAGGAATAGAGATGCAGACATAAAGAACAGATTTTTAGACAGGATGGGACAAATTGGCAGAGTAACATTGAAACATATACATTATCATATGTGTGGTAATAGATAGCAAAATAGATAGCTAATGGGAAGTTGCCGTGTAACACAGGGAGCTCAGCATGGTGCTCTGTGAGAGCCTGAAGGAGTGGGGTGGGGTGGGGGGGTGGCGTGGAGGTTCAAGAGAGGGAGGGCACATGTATCCTGTGGCTGATTCACCTTGTTGCATGGCAGAAACCTACACAATATTGTAAAGCAATTATCCTCCAATCAAAAATAAATTTTAAAAAGTAACTGGAAAGTATAGACCTTTTCAAACAGCAGTTACCTTGCGTCGTCCCCAAGTTCTCTAGCCCCATGTTATTTCTTCAAAGTGCATGTGACTTCCTAACATTGCATTTGTTATTTGTTTATAGCATTCTTTTAAACTAAAACTCTTACTGAAATGCACTTCCCTTGAGGGTGGAAGACTTTTACTGTCTTACTCACTTTTGTATTTCAGTGCCTAGAAAACAGTGACAAAGTACTTGATAGGTGAGCAGATAATCTTTATTAAGTAAATACATGATGGAATAAGTGAAGAAAACTGTAAAGTCTAATTGGAGAACATAACACAAAACTTGAATCAATGAGATGGCAGATTGTGTTCTTATTTGGGAACTCTGACACATTTTAAGGTCATTTTTTCTACCATATTGAAAGAAGGAAGGAAGTTCCAAAAATAGAATATGGATATCATTTTTAGGCTGTTGCAGTCATCTTAGACAGTGTAAAATCAGGACTAAGGTAGTAGTAGAGATACAGAGTGAAAATGTCAGGCAAAGAGCTATTTTAGCAAGAAAATCCAGCAAGACTTGCTGTGTTGTATTGCATAGCATGCATTCATAATTTTATTTTATTAAAAAATTATTTGTGTTTTTCCCAATGAGGGATATCTAGGTTACCTTCAACTGTCTACCTCTGTAAGTAATGCTATGTTGATAATCTTTAGGTAGGACCCCTCATAGACTTGTGGGATAGTATCTCTGAGTTGCTAATACTGAAATATGACCTAAAATATATCTGAATATATAAATATATGTGAATTTTTTCTGAGACTAAAACTGTTTATACTTCTATCAGCAATCTATCAGAATTCCCATTGTCCCATACTCTTACAAATGTTTGGTACTGTGTAACAATCATTTTTATTCTAATTTCATTGGTATAAGGAGATCTCCTATTATTTTAGTTTACATTTACCCTATGATTAATGAGGATAAACATTTCTATATTTTTAGCCATTGAGATTTTCCTCAGCTTACTCATATCCTTTTGCATGTTTCTATTTGATTATCTACCTTTGTCTTGTTGATTTTGGAAGTTGTTTGTAAGGTTAAAATTGTATCTTGTTTTCTGGTATCTTTCAGTCTGTCACATATCTGTTAATGTTGCCCATGATTTCCACTGTACAAAAAAAAAAAATTAAAATCTTTTCATTCCTGAATTCAATGGAAATAATGGAATCTTGGCTGGCAGGTGACAGTACTTAATCACTAAAAGTAAGATGGACAGGTTACCATAATGGATGGCAGAACAAAAGCGTCATCACAGCGGTTTTAACCCACAGAGATCATCAACATTAACTGTTTATGTTGTTCTTAGACTGGATTACTTGAGCAGTGTATTTAGCTTCTTAAGTATCTAAGTATCTTAGTTTCTTTCTTTTTGGCCACACTGTGCGGCAGGGAGGTTCTTGGTTCCCCAGCTAGGGATTGAACCCGTGCCCTCTGCAGTGGAAACTCAGAGTCTGAACCACTGAAGCCTCAGGAAAGTCCCTCTTCTTTCATTTTAAAAGACTCTCATTTGTATTAGATTAAGGACCTATGCCACTCCAGTATGACTTCATCTTAACTAAATCTTACTTAAACGGCAACAACCTTATTTCCAAAAAAAAAAGTCACATTCATATATATCAGAGGTTAGGTCTTCAATATATATTTTTGCAGGAAACCACACTCAGTGCAGAACTGACAGCTTATTAAAGTCTTGTTTGATATATGTAAGAAGCTAAGAAGCTCCAAGTGTGTTATAAGAAGCCTGACTTGAATCACCACAGGGAGTTGTGGTTCTTTAATCAATTCCAACACTTAAGCCAACTGACAAATCTAGAGTCTTAAATGAAGGGAAGGTGACATCCTTTTGAGAAGGAGCCCTTCTACAAAGCCAAAAATGGATGCTTCTTCTCAGCTGTCACTAAAGGGACTTGTGGCCAATTGCCAGGATAGGGTCATCATGTATCGAGGAAGGGAAAAGAATCATGCTCAACTGTCATAGGAAACAGCTGAAAATCTTCAGATCTAAATTACGAATGGTTCTGCATTATTTGTTGGCACCAACTGAAAATGGATGGCTGTAACACTAGAGCCCCACTCAGATGGCCTTGAAGGACAGTGGTGAAGAATTCTCCCATTTGTTTTAACTTTGCGCTGTGTATTTTATTGTTACATTTTTCTTAAAGGAGAGATGGCCAAAGTACAGATATACATATTTTCATGGCTCTGACCAATGGTTTGGCTTGGTGCTTGGAGACTTAGAAGGATTAAAAACATTTGTGAGAAGGAGGTCTAGGGAAGAGAGATGTGGACTTGTATCTCCTATTAGGTACTAAGTGTGAAGATACTTCTTTCTCACACGAATGCTCAGCAAAGGGCAACTCAGAATAGAAGGCTCTTAATACATAAGTGGACAAGATGACTTGTTTTATTGATATCAATCAGCCTCTTTTCCTATCCGACCTAGAAACTGAAACTGCTACCTGGCCACTTTGGGCTCTTAATGACATTGAATAAATAGGCAAAACATGATGACTTTAGAGGCTGGAGTAATTGATCCTGACAATGGAAGGGAAATCATATTGCCTTCATGCAAAGAAGAGCTCATCTGTAATTCCAGAGATTCTCCGGTCTGGCCCTCAGGCCTCCCATGTCCTTTGATAAAAGCCAGTGAATCCACACAGACACTTGTTCATGATTGTTCACAGTAGTATTATTCATGGTAGCCAAAAGGAGGAACAAACTGCATGTCCATCAGCTGATGAACAGATAAAATATAGAGATTTTTTTGTTTGTGGCATATTGTGATATATTTCATACTGAATGAAATAGTATTTAAGCATAAAAAGGAATGGAGTACTAATGCATGTTACAACATGGATGAAACTTGAAAACATCATGTTAAGTTAAAAAAAAAAACAGACACACAAAAATCCCACCTATTATATGACTTCATTTATATGAAATGTCCAGAATAGGTAAATCTATAGACATGGAGTATATTAGTGGTTACCTAGGACTGGGTGACTTAGGGTAAGTGGAAGTGACTACTAGGAGGTATAAGATTTTTTTTCAGGGTGATGAATATATTATAAAATTGTGTAGTGTACAGTTGTGTGAATATACTAAAAACCATTGCGTTGAACACTATAAAATGGGTGAATTTTATGTTATGTGAATTATATCTGAATAAAACTATTTCCCCAGAAAAGTCAATAGAAAAACTACAATTCAGCTGAGATGAGAGACTGTCAATAGCTCAGGCTCTTTAAAGTGGAAACCTTGGGTCTCCTTATCAGGCAAGGGACTATGGCCAGCCAGTATTATTGCTTTATGGTAAAAAATATATGGTAATTTATTTTGTGGCTCAAAGTGTTTCCCTTTTGGCCATTGTAATTGTCCCATGCCTCCATCCTTTTGTCTTTTGAGCACTGCTTCACTTTCTGACTCTAGACGACGCTCAGGTTCTTCTTGTATGATTTTCAGTGCCATTTTCATTTGATCTAATTATGGCTATAATTGAGTTTATAGCTATTATATTGATATTTGCTTTCTATTTTCTCATCTGTTTTTTGTCATTCATTATCTATTTCTTGCTTGCTTTTGGGTTTAGCAAGTATTTTTTTTTATTATTTCATTTTCTCCTCTATTAGCTCTTCAGTTATATTATCTGTTATGATTTTATTGGTTGCACTTGAAATTACAATATGTATCTTTGATTCACTGTAGTCTGCTTTAGATTAGTATTTTATCATTCCTCAAAGAGTAAGAAGCTTACAAAAATTCAAGTTTAAATTTCTCCTTCCCTCCCCTGTGCTATTTTTGTTATATGTTACTTTTACATATGGTATAAATCTCATAAAATTGTTGTTATTTCAAGGAGTCAATATTTATTTCTATTTGTCCATGTATCGATTCAGGTATACTTCATTCTTTCTTACAGTTCCTTGTTTCTATTTGGTAACATTTTTCTGAAAATTTCTCTTTATTATTTTTCGTGTGTATACCTCCTGGCAACAGATGCCTTGAGGTTTTTTTTTTTTTTTTTTTTTTGATAGTTTCTTTGTTTATACACTTGAAAACATCTTTCTTTTAAGATGTTTAAGTTTTGAAAGATACATCCACTTAATATAGAACTGTAGGTTGACAGATTTTTAAAGTTTCAGTGTTATAAAGATGTCATCCTACTGTCTTCTGACTTCCATGATATTTTTTTGTGTGTACTTTTTTCCTTTCTCAAGGATTATGTCTGGAGAGTTTAATAATATTCTTGACCAGCTGTTATAGTTGTTTGTAAAGAATCCCAACTTTCCCATGATAAACATAACTGGAACTGATCTCTTCTTGGCTTTTGCGTTAATCATGACATAAGCCATTTATGTGCTGTAATGCAACTTTGGCTTGCTCTCGAAAGCTTAAAAAGGATTGTATTTGAAATGCCTCCATTAAGTATCAGTTCAGTTTAGTCACTCAGTCATGTTATACTCATTGTGACCCCATGGACTACAGCATGCCACACTTCCCTGTCCATCACCAACTCCCAGAGCTTGCTCAAACTAATATCCATCGAGTTGGTGATGCCATCCAACCATCTCATTCTCTGTCGTCCCCTTCACCTCCTGCCCTCAATCTTTCCCAGCATCAGGGTCTTTCCCAATGAGTCAGTTCTTTGCATCAGGTGGCCAAAGTATTAGAGCTTCAGCTTCAGCATCAGTCCTTCCAACCAATATTCAGGACTGATTTTCTTTAGAATTGACTGGTTTAATCTCCTTGCTGTCCAAGGGACTCTCAAGAGTCTTCTCCAACTACTCTCTATAAAGCTGAAGAAAATTCCTTCTATTCTTTTCTGTCAGAGAATTATTTTTATTTTTTATTTTTTTTATTAGTTGGAGGCTAATTACTTCACAACATTTCAGTGGGTTTTGTCATACATTGATATGAATCAGCCATAGATTGACACGTATTCCCCATCCCGATCCCCCCTCCCACCTCCCTCTCCACCCGATTCCTCTGGGTCTTCCCAGTGCACCAGGCCCGAGCACTTGTCTCATGCATCCCACCTGGGCTGGTGATCTGTTTCACCACAGATAGCATACATGCTGTTCTTTTGAAACATCCCACCCTCACCTTCTCCCACAGAGTTCAAAAGTCTGTTCTGTATTTCTGAGAGTGAAGTAAGACAGAAAGATAAAGAACATTACAGCATACTAACACATATATATGGAATTTAGAAAGATGATAACGATAACCCTATATGCAAAACAGAATTATTTTTAATCATAAATGGATGTTAAAATCTTTCATTCACCTTTTCCAAATCTGCAGAGATGTTATCATATGTGGTTTTTCTCATATGTGGTTTATTTCATTGTTAATAGTAATTTCCACTTATTGATTTCATAGAGTTCAGCATTCTTTGCATTCCTCAGATTAGCCATGCTGATAAATCCTGTTGATCATGACATGTTCATTTTTAGAGCTTAATTTTTGGGTTATATTTACCTGGTATATTTTTTCCACTATTTATTCTTATGATTTATCTTTTGTTTATATATGTCTCTAATAAACAACATATTACTGGCTTTTTTAAAGTCCAATCTGGAAAACTGTTAATCTTATATTTTGAATATTGGGAGAATATCTTTTTTGTTTTCAAAACTCCTGGAAAATATGTGGGCTCTACTCTTCCCAGTGAAGTCTGTAGGTCCTGATGACCCAAAGTCTTAGCAAACTAAGAAATCTTCATTCTGATCCTCAGTGAAAAGATTCCCCTGAGGCTTCAATACACACTTCCTTCCCCTTGAGATTCAGGGGGAAATTGTATCTCAGACCCACTTTTCTTTGTCATAGAGAAACTGCTCATGGGGTCACAAAGAGTTGGACATGACTTAGGGACTAAATAACAACAAAGCAATGAACATCCCATCAGCATTACTGCATGGCTATAGTGATACTTTACATTGTAAGACATATCCCAATTGTAGAGATGCTAAAATGTGAAAAAGAGTCTGTTAGAGTTGATGAAAAACAGTTATTTAAATTGAAAAGCTGCAAGTAGACTAGAAAACTACTAAGTCTTTCTATCTTTATCTTTTTATTGATTTATCCTTCTGTTTTGTATATAAATAGAAAAATGACTCAATAATACTGTATTGGTAAAATTTGAATGGTTTTAACTTTCTTTACATTTTTAGCACACTGTAATTTTTAAATAATGAGTATGTATTATATAAAACTAATAAAGTTATTGTTTTTAAAAGCACAGCAATCAGAAAGCAAGCAAAAGCTCTAATAGCAATAAGGTGAGAGGAAGGCTACTGAAATTTGAGTAAATTATTTTGAACTTTATACTACTCTTGTGTTTATGAAGTAGACACTTAGAAAATGTACTTTACACTTTTGATCCATAGAAAACTATTCCTCTACCTTTATCAAAGTAGAAAAAACAAAATAAAACAAAGTAGAGTCCATGTCGTTAGATGGGCACTTAACATTTATAAAGATGCAAACACAAACAACCAAAGAATATGTTTGAGGATTTAGGAAATGTGGAGAAGGAAGAGGAGACTAAGGTATGAAAACCACAAAATACTAATGAAACTACTCTGAAATACTGAAACACATAAAACAGGAAGTTGAAAGATACAGGTCAGAGGGCAAATGTGGGAAGTTGGGACAAGATGCTCCTCAGTTTATTAAACAAACAATTGATTCTTGAAATAAAAAAAAAAAATCATGGAATAAAAAAACACATTCTAATTAATATTTTCAGAGAGACACCATAGTTATTGGTGGATTTTCCTCTACTTATTTACTATCCCTCAGTCTTCTAATCTTGAGAAGAAAAATACTGTTAACAACAAAAACAAATTTTCTTCTCTCTCTCATAAATTCTCTCACACTACCGCCCTCCCCTACTCCTGACTACATTTCCCCTCACCCCCACACAAACTCTACAAGCCCATCTTCTTCTTCCACAGGGCTTCTTTTCCTGCTAAGATTCTGATTTTTCCTCTGTCGTATAATGTTATAAGGAACATTTCTCATGAAAAACTCTAAAATATGAGTTCTTTGGGTATCTATTTAGATTTGGTTTGGCAAAAGCAGTTACTTTCAATTTTCTCTCCCATAGATCTAAGGAAGGTAGCTTTATGTCTCCACTGAGGGGCTATGTATAAATATTTATATAACATAGCATTAAATTTTAAAACATTGAGTGTATGTATATTGCTAATATGTGCCAAGCATAGTGCTAAGTCCTTCATTTACTTTGTAGGAGTGGAAAACAGACCTAGAAAGATTTAAACAAACAAACTAGCCCCGTGTGGCAGAAACTCTTATATTATGTCCATGTGCTCATGTATATTTTCCCAGCCCCCATTGCAGTTACCTTGGACATGTTGTCTTATGAAAGGTGACTAGTTCTGGGCAATAGTTACACATCCAAAGGGCCTTCCATCCACATGCTCTCTTCCCCTTTGTCTGCCAGGAGGAGGATGAGGGGGCATCCTTATGGCCGTGAGATGGGAGCCTCCTGGATCCCTAGTCGTTGGTTGGAGAGGAGCTGCTCCACTGCACTTCTCTGTGATGACAGCAAGAAACAAGCCGTTACTGCACACAGACCCTGAGATTTAGGGCAGTTTTATGTCGCCAAAACTAAGTTAATGAATGTGACTAATGTACCCATCACTGCAGAGCTAGTATCTATAGAGGATGCAGGACTTGAGACTGCTCCAGGTTCATTGTCTATGTTGAGGGAAAGATAAACAGGGGAGGAAGGAAGGCACTGACTTGTCATGAAAATAAAGACAAGCACCCCCATCTTACTGGAATGGCAGTAAGATGCAGTAGTTAAAACAAACCTGACGTGCCTACCACTTACTAGTGTGTTATCACAGGCAACTTACTTACTTTTTTGAGTCTGACATCCTGCACAATGAAGACAGTAAGCACAGGGAGTGGCATACAGTAGCTAATTTAGCAGTCAAATATTATTTATTATGATTATCTACCCTTACCCTTGATAGAATAAGAAGAAAATCAATTATTATAAATAGAGAAATGTCATGCTTAGTCTCCACACATTGATGTTTGCTTTGTATTGCATAAGAAAATGACTGAATATTGTATGTGAAAATTAATGTTAAAACAAAGCATAATTGAGAGAAATAGGAACATTTTGTGTCTTTTACCAGAGGCTACATAAAGCCTTGTAATATCTACACAAATTTAGATAATGTAATAAAATGAATGCATCTCACACTGGAATAATTGCGAATCATTATTTTCAAAAGCAATAGGGCAATTATCAAATGGGAAAAAAAATCTTAAAATTATCCTGCTACTCTATTGTAATATCAATACGGAATTTATGAAACACAGCCTTTTTAGGCAGCAGTGGAACATTTGGAAATGTGGCTGTCACAGTGGAGGACTTTTTAAGAGAGGCTTGAAAGAATTAGAATTCCAGAGATGTGTTCAAAATGAACATTAATTACTTGATATTCAACTTGTATTACCTTATGTTCATAATAAGAAGTGATTTGGAGTTCTGGAATACAAAGGTGCTTCATGAAATCTCATTTTATTTTCTAACTAATCACAGTAAGCCTGAAGCAACTTATTATTCTTTTTACTTATGTAACCTCTGCTTCCCTGGCTGCCACTGCAGGATTGCAGTGTTTCGAAAGGGAGGGCGAGGGAGGGCTGTGGAGGTGCTGTTGTGGGAAGCTTGGTCTCAGGCTCTGTGGTCTCAGTCACAGAGAACTCTTGATCAATGCAGCCTGCTTAGATGACATGGCCTCAAATTCTAACTATGGCCTTTATGGCCTTCCCGAGCGACTCTCTAGCCCAGTTGACACCACTTAATCCCAGTGAATTTACTCTTGATGTTAAGGATTTGATGACTGTGTCATCTGCATCAAAAATGGGAACCCTTGATTTCCCATGTGTACATTCTTAGGAGAACAATGAACTACAATATCTGAAATGTCACAATCCTGGAAAATCTATAAATTATAGTCTCCTGAGGGATGATTAAGTATTTTCTCCGTATTCACAACCTGTGGTCTGTTGGGTTTGTGTTTTCCTGTATCAGGACTTGGCCCTCAGTAAGCAGAGCTGCTGCTACTTACTTCATCGAAGTATCCTGGGCAGACAGAACTTACTATTTCCAAGAAAGTGATATCTTGAAATATGTGGTTTTGATGTTTGTTATTATTTTGAACTTTTCTCAGTGTTAGGTTCCTCATTTGTAAACTGAGTGTAAAAATACCAGTCACAAAATTTGCACACTGCACATTGGGAGTACAGAAAAAGTAAATTTCTCTGTTTTCCAAATCTAATTTTATCTTGCTCTGGATGCTCCCATCCTGTTGCTAGCAAAAATAAATAAATAAATAAATAAATAGACAACAAAACATCACCCTCAAATCCTAAACTTTCTCATTAATGATAAATTCATCTCTTCCAGGCTAAAATAATTTCTCTCCAACTAACAAGTCTCTTTTGGATATTGGGTCTATCCAAAATTTCAATCTCCCAGAAGAGCTGTTTCCTCTTCTTTTGCGTTTTCCCTCCCCTTTCTTCTTTACAAGGTATCACTTAGGTGACAGGGGGCATTTGTGTGCTCTGAGAGACTGACTATACGTGGCAAGACCATGTATTAAAAATAGAACTCTGACCTAAAACCTGCAGCAGCCTGCTCAAGAGACCAACTGGGTTGGTTTACTGTAGCAGTTTATCTGCAGTAAACCGCTCAAGAGGACAGCCTGCTGTTAAGCCACACTTGAAGGAAGCCTAGTTGTTATTCCTAGAGACAGCCCAAGAAGCTAAACAATATTTTCTAACAATCCACTCAAATGGCCAGGACTTGATTAATAACTGACATCTTCCTTAATTTTTGTCCCTGCTTCAAATTTAGGATCAACTAAAGAAATCCAAGTATGCACCTAACCAACCACAGAGGATGCCCCAATGCAGTTAGCGTCGTTACAGCACATCCAAGCCAACAGCCTCTGTCTAATCAGGGCACACGCAAAGCCTTCCCTTTCTCCCACTAGGAAGCTTTCCTACTTCTTTACCGGGTGTTGTTCAGTTCAGTTCAGTCACTCAGTCGTGTCCGACTCTTTGTGACCCCATGGACTGCAGCATGCCAGTCTTCCCTGTCCATCACCAACTCCTGGAGCTTGCTCAAACTCATGTCCATCAAGTCGGTGATGCCATCCAACCATCTCATCCTAGGTTGTCCCCTTCTCCTACAGCCTTCAATCTTTATCAGCATCAGGGTCTATTCTAATGAGTCAGTTCTTCACTTCAGGTGGCCAAAGGACTGGAGTGTCAGCTTCAGCATCAGTCCTTCCAATGAATATTCAGGACTGATTTTCTTTCGGATTGACTGGTTTGATCTCCTTGGAGTCCAAGAGATTCTCAAGAGTCTTCTCCAACACCATAGTTCAAAAGCATCAACTCTTCGGTGCTCAGTTTTCTTTATGGTCCAACTCTCACATCCATACATGACTACAGGAAAAACCATAGCTTTGACTAGACAGACCTTTGTTGGCAAAGTAATGTCTGCTTTTTAGTATGGTGTCTAAGGTGGTCATAGCTTTTCTTCCAAGGAGCAAGCATCTTTTAATTTCATGGCTGCAGACACCATCTGCAGTGATTTTGGAGCCCCCCAGAAAAAGTCTCACTCTGTTTCCATTGTTTCCACATCTATTAGCCATGAAGTAATGGGACCAGATGCCATGATCTTAGTTTTCTGAATGTTGAGTTTTAAGCCAGCTTTTGCACTTTCCTCTTTCACTTCCATCAAGAGGCTCTTTAGTTCTTCTTCACTTTCTGCCATAAGGGTAGTGTCATCTGTGTATCTGAGGTTATTGATATTTCTCCCAGCAATCTTGATTCCAGCTTGTGCTTCATCCAGCCCAGCATTTCACATCATGTACTCTGCATATAAGTTAAATAAGCAGGGTGACAATATACCAGGTGTTAAATAAGCAGTTAAATATATGAGGTGTTAAATATACCAGGTTTTAAATATACCTGGTGTAAAATATACAAGTTGTTAAATATACCTGGTGGTAAATATACCAGTTAAATATACGAGGTGTTACATTAGCAGGGTGATAATATACCAGTTGTTGAGACCCTGTCAAAATGCATGTGACAGTGGGTGGCTGACTCCCTTGCTAGAGCAAGCTCTGGGCAAATAGCAATTGATTTTCCCCTTTAGTTAGCCTTTGTTTATTTCCACAGCTCCCCCAGCATCAGTGAGGAGTGACCAATCTCACGCCATCCTTTCTGCTGGGCACCCACTTCCCTCCTGCTGAGACATATTGGGAGTCTCTGGACATTACTCTTTTCCTTGCTGCCTCTGCCTGTGCTGGTGTACTTGGAGGTCTGTGCCTTTGGCGTGTGGGGACCAGCTGAGTTGGCCTCACCCTGGCTCTTTGGTGCGCAGATCTCTGGATTTGTAGTGAACGACCCTATCTAGTGTCTGGCTAAGTTGTGTGCCCCACAGTCTCTGCCATGGACGCTCTCACCCCTCGCCTCAGTTAGGGTCCCAACTCTCAGCTACCTAACCACAATCCCTAGCGTGTATGTGTGTCACCTAGGAACTGTGAAGGACAGCGGGACCTTCTCCTGACCTCTCTGCTGAAACATGCCACACTACTGTTTTATTCTGTCATGCTTGCATGCTGGCTTGAAGGCACCCTGCTAAGTAGTTTTTGAACAGGAAGTGAGAAAAGGTCCCCTTTACTTTTGTTGCTTCTTTGTACTATTTGGGCTTCTTCTTTTTCATTTGTTTTCACTCCAAGGATCAGGTCCAGGGAGGTTGATGACCTACTTTCCAAGTCCTGGTTATACCCTGTCCTTTGTGGCTTGCAAACCTCTTCGTTCCCTTGCACAATCAGCCTGAGACGACCTTCCCCCTGTGTTACAGCCTCATTTTTCAGCCTGTGAACTTCTCACCTCTAGGTGGTTCATTCACTTCTCTTCCTTGAGGGCAATAAGCCTGTGATTAGCATTAATAGGGGAAGGCATGCAGGCAAATAAACTTGTGTACAGGTAAGGGATACTATACCAGGAAATATTATAAAGATCTCATCTCATCACTTCTCTTCTGTTTATTCCATAGTGCGGTAGTGAAGATCAACTGTGGTCAAGTATGAGGAAATAATTTGCAGCTATAAAGGGAAGGCAAACATAAATTTGTTGTTATTATTTGAATCAGAACTTAGTCACTTGTTCTTGTCATTAAAAGAGGTTTGCCTCCTTGTTTATTGAAAAAGGGTTCCTGCTTATTTCTATCATTTTTAAGGAGGAAGAGTTCAATTTAAACCTAGACTTTTTCTTTTTTCCCCTCTGTGCTGGTCAAAGGTGTGAATTTATATCAGTTTTCTTGAATTCAGCAGTTTCTCATGGTCATTTTCACTTTCACCAATAGAAACAAAAATGTGAGTTCCAAAGATTTTCACTGGATATTTTTTCCTGATAGGTTAGAGATAGAAAAAGTCCTCAGGGTAGTCAGAGAAAATCTCATCTGCTAGCTGGCAGTATTTCCTCATAAGGTCTGGAACTGAGGTTAAACCTTGAGGATGTTGACTGTGCTTGTCCATAAATATAAAGAAAAGGAAGAATATTTCATAGTCCTTAAAGAGGGTCCAAGAGAACTCTCAAAGCTGAATTCCTCCCAATAAGTGGGGACAGTCTGCTGATGGTGAATAAAAACTAGAACTGATATTTACATAATACTGTGTATAGTTTTTTATTTGCTATGTCTTATTTGAGCAAATAAAAATCTTCTGAGAGCAATATTATTATCCTTCCCACTTTATTGATGCAGCCAGACTCATCCTAATTTGTTATATTTTGACTATTATTATAGTTCAATGTGATCTTTTTTTTTAGCCAGTTTCTTTACTTTTAAATGTGTGCATCCAGGGAAATGCCAACTCTGCTCATCTTGAAATAGAGAAGGTGGGAGAATTTCATGTTCCACCTTGAAACCCTTCAACCTGGGGCAGCTGTGGCGATGAATAGGATTCCTATCACCTTCCATAATCAAAGCTCACAACATGTGAAAAACTAATTTATAGTCAACATATCCACCAATAAAATCCATAAATACATAATTTGGAGATAATGTTTCTATGGCAATGTAGTATTTACCCAAGCAGTAATTATGGCAGCACAAATGCACTAAACGGCTGGTTAGAGAAATCACACCTGCTACTAAGTGGGTTGCAGTTACTCACTATCTTTTCTTTGCCAAATTTTATTGCTCAGATTATATGCTCTTTGTGGGTGAATTCATCATCACCACTTTTATCATTTATTATTTACTGAGTGCATGTAATGGGTTAAAGGGGTGATTTCTGTCAGGTTTTAAATGAGAGGAAAAAAATTGGCTTTGGGAGTGGAAAATTTTGCCAAACACAAGGGCTGGTGTGGACAAAGGAGACGTGAGGCTGGATTGTATGGAGCAAATGAAGAAACTGAAAAGAGTGATTTTATGTGAAAGGTCACTGGGAAAGAAACTTCTTGTGTAGTTGGGAGTAGAAAAGAAAAGAAGTGGGATGTAGTATAAAGGGAGTAGGAAGTAGTATAAAGGGAGTAGGAAGTAGAATAAAGTAAGTAGGAAGTAGTATAAAGGGAATAGGAAGTAGAATAAAGGAAGTAGGAAGTAGTATAAAGGAAGAAGCATGAACTAGGAAAAGGAAAAAAGGGAGACCAAAGCAGAATATGAGACAGAGATCATTCAACCATTCACTAATTAAACAAGAACTGAAAATCTGTCATGAATGGAACTCTGAGAAGTTAATATCTTTTGATGGGGAAACTGAGGTCCAGGAAGTTTAAATGAGTTCACAGACACTAAACTGCTGACATTAACTTTGAATCACAGCTTCAATTCTGAGATTTGTGTCCTTTCTACCATGCTGATGCTGCTATACCTCATGGAGTCCTTGTTTTTATCATTTTTCTTATAGGTTTTTACATTTCCTGAATTGAAAAAAAATTAAAAAGTAGTAGATATATGGAGTTCTACACGCTAGAGAGGTTGAAAATGTTGCTAAACTTGGTTGGAATGAAATCATACTGAGAATAACTTTTTGGCAATTATTTCACAATGTATATGTATGTCAAATCATTACATTGCACAATTACATTTTTCAAGTATATTTCAGTAAAGCTGGAAATAAAAAAAGAAAATAATTTTCAACACCAAGTGGTGGAAGTGTTAGAAATAGTGTTGGGGTGTGTTGAGGACAACATTGAATGACTGAACAAGACAATCCAGACACCTGATTATCATTTTGTTTTGTTTTCTTCTCCTTTGATTCATTTGTAGATATGTTGGCTTTTGAAGAAAATTCTTATTAGCTGCATATTTTGATTTAATAATTATTTTGCTTTCAATCATTTAGTATGAGGATGGCTTATTAAATCACAAAGCTGATACTTAGTATTTGCATGAGATAACTCTTGACAAAATATTATCTGAATACAGTCATTTTGTAAGTTGATGAAATGTTCTCCCAAAGAAAGTGTTCTCAATCTTAATGCAGTGTGCCAACCTGACAAATTAACAGAACACATCAAATAATAAAACACTGAAAGCGCCAATTTGATCTTCACAGCAAATTGTCCAAAAAGATTTGGTGATTTTTAACACAACAAGTCAGTATGTTCTGTATTCTATAAATGACCTTCCAGCAGAAATAAACTTTCCATCTGAACTTCCTTAAGTAATTTTAAGAACAGTTCAGAAAGGGCCTAATAGCAAAATGAAATGGGAAGACATTTGTCTAAACAAATCAGCTCCATTTCTCTTATATTTTTATAAATAAAGAGAAAGTATTGTCTGCTCAATTTACATTATCTGTGTGTGTATCATTATTTTATTGTCTATGACAATCCTATGCTGATCAGAAGCAAAGCTCAACTCCCTTGAATCAAAGTGTGCCTTATACATAGTGGCTCCTTTGCACATGAACACTTGGGGATCCTTTATCAATTATGATTATGGATAATCATTAAAAATATGTAACATTTCCAAGTAATTCTCCACATTTTGTGTTTGGTTGCTAGTGTCTTTTTAACAGTAAGAAAAGTTAACTAGATGTTGCAGAGGTATTTTTGTCCCAGATGCAAAATTTTCTTCAACACATTACAGACTTAAGTATCTTCTATGCATTTGGTGCTGTGCATCCTCAGGTTGGAAATCCATGGGATATTGTTCTTAATTGCTTAAGGAAGATTTACAGTCTCATTTAGGAGGTGCATCCAAAGAAAAGGAAACAAAGAGGTAATTATTCAATCAACATATATTCAAATGCTAAACTGTGTGACTCAGACAGTATGTACCCCAGAGATCAGAGGAAGGGAAAGTCAAGTTGAATTCCACTGATCTATGAAGTGAGCCTTAAAGAATTCTGAGCAGTGAACTTAGGGCATGCTAATGGGCTTAATGAATATTAGTTGAATGAATGGATAAAGTAGGAACAAGGAGCAATGGTGGGAAGGGCAAGAGCAGCCCCAGGAAGGTGCCTTCCTTTCAATGCTGACTGAGTGTCAGTATGTGGATTTTCACTGCTCAGGAATCTTTATTTCCTCCAAATAATTGCTGTCTGCTTTTTTATTTCCAACAAATTTGCAAGCCTCCTACCTCCTGCTCAAAAGCCCTCCAATTATTCCCATATGTCTAGTGGTTTAACTTTTAGGAGTCCCCTCTATGTGCTCTCCCTTCCCTTCACAAGGACTAAACTTGTAAAACACAGTGATTATCTCAGCTCCGCAGAGAAGGAAATTGAAACTCAGATGTAATGAAGCCAGCTGGGAAGTCTCTCCACCGACTGTGCCCACATCTCCAAATTATTATTTTTTAGTGGAAGATCACTGGAAAAAAGTTGTTTCTGCAGTAACATAAGTTTGAGAACCACTGCATACTCTCATCAGTATAGGTTTTATAAAGCACATTCCTGTGTTACAGTCTCTGAGACACTCTGTCATAAAGAGTCCCGTTAAAGCGTGTTTAATGCAGCACTTATGATTACACATCTTTTCATCCCGTCATCAATTATCATTGTTTCCCAGAACACCTGAGCATATATTCCAACTTTCTTCACCTTTAAACATGGGCTCTAGGATCTCTTCAAATCCTAGCCTTCACCCTCCTTTCCTACCATTTTTAAAATTATAGACACTCCTCTTTTTTTTTTTTCTGCTTCACTAGGTCTTCATTGCAGTGCCCAGGCTTTCTCTAGTTGCAGTGCTCAGGCTTTGGAGCACAGGCTCATTCGTTGTGGTGCACAGGCCTTGGTTGCCCCACAGCCCATGGAATCCTCCTGGACCAGGGATCAAACCCACGTCCCCTGCACTGGCAGATGGACTTCCAACCACTGAACCATCAGGGAAGTCCAGACACTCCTGTCTTAAAAGTGCTCCCTCCTGTGCTAATATATCTGACTCCTTTTCTAAGATATAACGGGGTGAATTGTGCCCTCTCAAAATTTATATGTTGAAGTCCTAGCCCCCAGTACCTCAGAATGTGACCTTATTTGAAAATAGGGTCGCTGCAGATATAAGTGGTTATATTCAGATGAGCTCATTTTGGAGTCGGGGGCCCTAACCCCCAATATGAATGGATCCTTATTTAAAAGGGAAATGTGGACACAGAAGTGCAAACAGGAAGAATGCCACATGGAAATGAAGGCAGAGACTGGGGTGATGTTTTTGCAAACCAGCTTTCATCAGAGCTCAGTTGGTAAAGAATCCGCCTGCAATGCAGGAGTCCCCGGTTTGATCCCTGGGTCAGGAAGATCCACTGGAGAAGGGATAGGCTACCTACTCCAGTATTCTTGGGCTTCCCTGGTGGCTCAGCTGGTAAAGAATCTGCCTGCAATGGGGAGACCCCAGTTCGATCCCTGGGTTGGGAAGATCCCCTGGAGAAGGGAATGGCTACCCACTCCAGTATTCTGGCCTGGAGAAGTCCATGGACTGGGGTCACAAAGAGTCAGACAGGACTGAGCGACTTTCACTTTATAAACCAAGAAACTGCAACAATGGCGGCAAATCACTGGATGTTAGCAGAGTTTCAGAACAGATGCTCCCTCAGAGCCCCATGGGAGCCATGCCTGCCTGCCCAACACCTTGATCTCAGACTTCTGGCCTCCAGATCTGCAAGACAGTCAATTTCAGTTATTTAATCCCTCCCAATTTGAGGTATTTTTACAGCAGTCTGAGGATATTCTACATGTGGTGTTTTCCATGCTCACTTCTCCAGAACTTTCCTCTCTTCCTTTCCATTCCTCCACTCTTAACCTCTGAATTCCCTAGGCCTTAGCACCAATGTCTGCTCCTCACTGACGCTTCCCTTGACTTCCCCAGAACAACACATTGCCCTCCAGCCTGTATTCCCAAAGCATTTTGTTTATTTCTTTATTGGTTTGTAACTCCCTTGGAAATGGTCTTTTTCCTCTTTGTATTCACAGCACTAAACAGAATGACAGTCACCCTTAGTTAGGCTCCCAGTATGTATGTTTGAGGGAACAGCTGAATGATGAATGAGTCGTGGTGCTTGTTCTTCTGACTTATTGTGTGTCACCCAGCAGTGGAGTGGTGGTCACGATGGTCTGGTCTGAGATGGCACAAATAGCTTTTGATGGAGTAAGTCCAAGTGTAGGATAAAGTGGTCACTAGCATCTCTTCGCAATGCTTTGCTAGAGGCTCAGATGAGATCAGCATGTTATCAGTACCTCATGATGTGGTTGTCCTGTGGGTGCTATAAGGTCCAAGAATCCTGGCTCCCAGCATGAAGCTTCAATTTCATATTGATGCCTGGGGGGATGAAGCTGTGTATCGTGGGGCAAATACTTCATGATTTTAATTAGAATATTCAGGACCCTTAATACCTGTGATGGCTCTGTGAGATGTAGGAAGTTTTAATTAAAACCTTTGCTATGGATTTATCTCCTTCCCACCAAAATAGGGGAAAAAATCCTGGTTTTCATAGCTATATTGAAAGCAAATTTATCAGAATTTCATTGTTACTATATCAGAAATGGATTTCTGATTAGAACATTGAAGATTTATGTATAATTGTGTCTTGTTATTTTACTCTGATGTTCATGCCTATTTTGTTTTTGAGAAGTATATTTTGCCAAATTTGTAAATTTACAAAACAAAGCACCCATTTTGTTTCAGGATACTACATTTTACTCCTAGGGTAACTGCCTGTCATCATTTCCAGAGGATGGTCCAGTTTAGTGCAGAAATCCCTGCATCCCTCAGCTGTGGGTAGTCTTGAATAGTTGGTTGCTCTGTCTGCACTCCAAATTTTGAATTTTTGTGTAGCTTAGCTACAGCTTCAATTCAAAAGTATGTGTGAGAACTTCTATTGCACTGTACACAGAGAGAGAGATGAAATGCAAATGTTACCTTTAAGCTTCAAATCTAGTGAGCATAATGTTGACCACATACAGTGAAAGTCATGAGAAATATGGCACACAATTGGACCAAGAAAGAAATAGCTTTCTGATAGGTTGTGACTATTATTTTTTAACTGACAATATGTTATCCCCATTCTATATAAGGTAAATGAGGCTCAGAGTGGATTTGACTTTGAATGTGCAGAACCAGAGCCAGCGTGATTGCTGCATATTGAGGCCTTGTTATTTCCACCTCTGATTCCTAAGGAGCATGTGTGACCTCAAACAAATGCTTCTGATATTAAGATTTCCTAAATAAATAAATTATAAATAAGGCGTTTATAAAAATCACAACATTTAGGGGGTAAAGTTTACATATAGATGTATGTATATCCATAAAATTTGCAAACGCATATATAACAAGATGTGTGTCTATGTAAATTTTTAGCCTGTTAGGGTCTCTGGACTTCGCTTTATAACCTTGAACAGGATAGTTCATTCTCCCCATGTGATTTTCCTCATCTGTAAAATGGGGATAAAAATACCTGACTTGTTCAGTTGTTGTATTATAACTGAATTGATCTTTATAATATTGCTGGCACAATGCCTGGAACATCATATATATTCAATAAATACTAGTTATCTTCCCTTCACTTCAGGCTATCAGGGCATGAAAGAAAATGGAAAAAGTATTTGAGTGTGGGCTATGAGCTGTAAGGGCTTTCATGGTAGCTCAGCTGGTATAGAATCCACCTGCAATGCAGGAGACCTGGGTTTGATTCCTGGGTCAAGAAGATCCCCTGGAGAAGGGATAGGCTACCCATTCCAGTATTCTTGGGTTTCCCTGGTGGCTCAGATGGTAAAGAATCCACCTGCAATGCGGAAGACCTGGATTCCATCCCTGGGTTGGAAAGATTCCCTGGAGGAGGGCATGGCAACCCACTCTAGTATTCTTGCCTGGAGAATTCCATGGACAGAGGAGTCTGGCGGGCTACAGTCCATGGGGTTGCAAAGAGTTGGACACAGCTGAGCAACTAAGTACACTCACAAAAGCTGTAAAGATCATTGCAAATTTAACTTGTTCTTATTATAAAACTGGATTATTCAAAGTCAAAAATGCAAAAATTTAATTATTCTGAGAACAATAAGATGCAGCTTTCAATTATCCAGGGTGATGAGGTAAAGGTTTAAATGGATAATCCAAAACAAAAAACTAGTAGTTAACAGAATAAGGAAGTTAGACTGCATTATATTCATCTATTATTATCCTTTTTAACTCTGATAAACACCAATTAACATACAGTTTGTTTCCAGAGAGGAGACAACAGGGAACAGTGAGCAAATAGACGATGTCTCCTCAGATGAAACAACCATCTGAAGCAAACAGATGAAGCTCCTCCTCTCTGCCCAGAGGTGCCTTCCAGCTCACTCACACTGAGGGGTGTAGAGGGTGACCGGGTTGATTGCTCTTTGGGGTCTTCCCTTGGAGAAAGTGAAAGTGAAAGTCGTTCAGTTGTGCCCGACTCTTTGCGATCCCACGGACTATACAGTCCATGGAATTCTCCAGGCCAGAATAAGTGGGTAGCCTTTCCCTTCTCCAGGGAATCTTTCCAACCCAAAGATCGAACCCAGGTCTCCTGCATTGCAGCGGATTCTTTGCCGGCTGAGCCACAAGGGGAGCCCAAGAATACTGGGGTGGGTAGCCTATCCTTTCTCCAGCAGATCTTCCCGACCCAGGAATCAAACCGGGGTCTCCTGCATTGTGGGCGGATTCTTTACCAACTGAGCTCTGAGGGAAGCCCTCCCATGGAGAGGTTTCTGCTTAACTCACAGCCAGCTGTGTCAGCCCAAGGAAACTGGCGGGGTGCTGGCTTGCTTGCTCTCGGTTAATTCCTTCTCTCCTTTGGCCCTGTTCTGCTCTGTACTATAGGAAACAATGTTTCCAGGCTCCCCAGATTACTTGGCTTCCCGGTAACCTTGACTAGTGGGACCAGTGGGAGTCACTGAAGAAGCTGGGAGGTAGAAGGAGGGGGACAGTGAGAGTATTCCTGTTTCCCTCTGCCTTGGGTGGGTCTCCAGAGTCGGCAGCAGCTGCATCTTCTTCACAGTTCCTATTCCTGCCAGGAGGACCTCTCTCTTAGCTCCCAGACGCCACCCTCGCCCATGGTTCTGTTTCCTGTAGGCAGCCAGCCTGCGCTTGGACCCTGAAAACACCAACCCTGCCTATTGTCACTCCAGTCTTCAGGGGTCACAGTAATTTCTTGATGCTGCTGTTTCAAGTTTTATCACAGTCCCTGGTCTGTCTTCTCAACTTTTCATCACCTTTGTAACCAGTTCCTTGTATGCAGTTCCCTTTGTTGAAGGACCCGGAGAGGTTCTGTGCTCCGACTGGATCCCATGAAATGCGTCTGGTGATATTCTGGGAGAGACCCCTTATACTAGTGGGAAGTGAATGGTCGGGGTCAGCATGTCATTCCCACACCAGCTCCCACCGCACCTTCTTCACTTTACCCTACAGGGCCCCATTCTCCTCCCAGCTCTGGGAGATGTTATGTTCCTTTCTGCTGGGTGGGTATAGAACAAATATGTCCGTTTCGTTTTTAAAAATCACCAACAGCTGGCCATGCTGCACGAACAGCAGAAGGCTGAGTATTAATAATAGAATTTAGGGAAGTAATCACATTAAACTTACAGCAAAATGAATGTGCTATGTATTAATGTTATGCAGAAACATCACTGCCCTGCTCTGGGGACTGGTCGGGCATATGACTGCTTAGAAATGGCTGCTGGCTAACTGACACTATTTCTTTTACTTTCACAAAACCTAGCCAGTATTTTCCAGGGTTTTTGCTTTAATCGCTTTAGTTTTGTGGCCTTCTTCATAAAACAGCACCGATGCTTACATCTGTTCCTTAATCCACTGTCTGTTTTTGTTTTTGTTACAGACAGACACTCACTCAGTACACTGTTTTGGTGCTGACACCCTACCTTGTATTTTTCTTTTTCACCTGGAAGAAGGGCCCTCAAGCACAGAGGAGCAGCCACCATGTCAGAGTTTCTGCCGGGCTTAGAGAAAGCCACATTGAGGCTGTTGATGTCACAGGCATTATCTCACTTAATCTTCACAATAGTCTTGCAAAGCAGGTAATATTAGTATGTCTAGCTTAAACTGAATCTCTGAGAGGTTAAGTAATAACCTTACCCAAAATCATATATCCTCAATGCAGGTAAAAGTTACAAAGTTATATAAAAGATAGTTTCCAGATAAAATAAAAAGAATCTAACAAAGAGTGGGTATATGTATACATATAACCGATTTACTTTGCTATACACCTGAAACTAATACAATATTTTAAACAACTGTATACCAACAAAATTTTTTAAAAAAATAGCCAAAATTTGTAAACTACCCATCCCTTCCCAACCTGAAAAACAAAACAAAGCAAAACAGCTCTTTTCCTTTTATTGTCCCTGTCAAATATCCTCCCCAAGTCTTACTCTCCCAAGTGATCCCAACAGATACAGTACCACTTAACACCTGAAATCAGATAATTAACATCCATCTTTATGTGCAATTACTTTCTCCGATGAAGCAGAGGGTGCATGATAATATGCTTCAGGTGGAAAGCAATTCTTCGTGAACTGTATCCGATTCCGCACCTCTGTGGTAGATATTTCTGACTTTCTCTTCGCTTGTCCTTTTCAGAAGCAATCTCCCAGGGAGGGGCGCGCTGTCAGCAGACCCACGCTGTTCAGCTATTCTCAGAATCCATTACTGAAGTCAGACTCTTTCCTCGCTCCTATTCAGAGGCTTGCCTGCTAATTCTAAAGAGGAGAAGGTGGAGGGCTATGAATCCCTTCAATTACTTGCTTCTGGGTGAACACGGTTCAGGGAATGCTAATAGTACCTTCTCTAAATATCCTTTCCAGGAGACAGCATGAACAAAAGTCTGAATTCTCGTCCTCAGGGGCTCCAGTCATGCTTGCCAAAGTTCAGATTCAAAGGACACCCTCCCCCAACACCTGCAGAGCTGTCCCCCCAATCTCGAGTTCAACTCTATTGTCCATAAAGACTTTTTCCCAAGCTAAAAGAGTTTTCTTTATTGATGTGTTTTTCTCTCACCTCTTTTTCTGTTTCTGCAACATTCTAAAATGTGCATGTGATGAAAATCCTGTTCTCTAGGGTTACAGTTATTTTTCCTTTTTAGTCCATCAATATAATAAGATTAAAAAGCAAAGTTATATTGTTTAAAGTCAGTTAGTGAGGCAGTTCTCTTAGAAATACATTCTTTCCCCATTCCAACTTCAAACTGCTGAATATACTTCTGGGATTCTACCTACATTTTGGTTTTTAATCCTAAAATCTTAAATTTGTAGAATTTGGGGTGGGAGATCATTTCTGAGAGAGATGGGCCTTTTCCCTTAAGTATCAGGATGAAACTGCAAAACATCTTCCTTGAAGAGGAGACAGGGAAGTCAGTATTAGCTTTTCCTCCTCCTTTTTATTTCTCCTCCCTTCATTTTTATATCTGTCTTATTTCCTTTTCCTTTCCATGTTTATTCCCCTCCCCTTTCTATTAATACTTGATCACATTCTGCAAGAACATTATTAATTAAAACACTTTTAAGAGGACAAATGGCATATAGCAGCAAATCTGTCATACATGACTATTAAATTATGATTCTTTAAGTATAATTTCACAATAATGTATTTGTAAGACAGGATGAATCAAAAGTAGCCTCTTATTAGGACAAATTAAAAAAAAATTTAAATCATAACATAGGTCAAACTTTAAAAGTTTAAGCCACCACTTACATAACCCGTAGAAAACGTGGTAGAACAAGGATGTGCAGCTGAGTTTAAGGCAGGGGAGTGGTGGGTTTCATCAAACATTTCTCTGTGTTTCAAAATCTGATGTGTCTTATGAAGAACTGAGTTTCCTTGTGATAGTATTCCCATATGTTTTCCTTGAAAAACATTCTTTTCTGTTTTATTTGGTTAATAAATAGGTACCTCCTGGCTAGTAAAAAACAGTAAAGATTCTTGACAGCTGGCCATTCTTCAAGTAATTAGTGTCCTTACACTTCAGATGAATTGTCTACTTGGAATATGGAGGTGGGAGTCTGCCCACCGGGGACTGTCACTCATTTCTTTGACAGGTTTGGCATGTAGATTGAGTCCCAGTCCTGGTTCTATACCCCTATCTAGTTTCCTTGATGTGAGTCAGCCATCAGCAGAACCAACCTACCACCCGGGGCTGCTCCAATAGTCATACGGCACGTTGAATGAGCCTGTGAGAACTGGAACTGATTTAGACATGGGCAGAATATTTCGGCAGCCACCCTTCCTTCTGAGTGCCCTTCTTCTCCTCATTTTACAGACCTAGGGTGTCTGTCTTTATTTTCTCCAGTTTGAACTCTTCTAGGTAATATCCTCCTCCTCTCATCAATCCAAATTCATTTGACCTAGGAACCACATCTCAGGGACCTTATTGGGAATCTGTCAAGTCAACTGAGTCTGTGAATTAACAATAATATTACCCCCTGCAAATAACACAGTTTGCCTTTGATTCATTTAACTAAATATTTATTGACACCTACTCTGTATCAGACAGTGTGCTAAAATTGAATATAGCAATAACTCAGAAGGTATGGGCTCTGACCTCATGGATCTGAAGTCAAGGGTGAACAGGAAACATGGAATACAGACGATGTGAGAAGAGTTCTGATAAGGGATGGTGGCCAGAGAGTATGACTAGTGGACCCAGGCCTGTGGAGTCAAGAGGGCTTCCTAGAGGCAACATCTTCTGAGTCCTGGAGTGGGCCCTCAGGCAAGCATAGAAGAGGCCTCAGAGGAGAGACTGAAGAAAAGGGAGTAGAGTGCATGGGGGGAGCCAAGAAATTCAATGTTGCTGCACGGTAGAATGGGAGGACAGTGGTGAGAGCAGATGCAAAGATGGGCCTTTCTTATCATCTGCATTAACCAAGGGAACTCTTTCAGTGGTGGGTGCAAGACCTAGTCACAGCCAGTGGGGGACAAATTTGGGAAGAAGTGCATCTTCTGTGGCCCCTCCATTCCCCAGTATGTAAATGACCCTTTGTTCTAACCTAGGTAATCAGCAGGTTCTGACTTAGATTCTCTGAGGGCTGTTTAGTTATCACATTTATGCATCTCTCAACCCAGGTGTCAGTAAGTTTCAACACATACCATTCACAGATGATCAGCCAGAGAGGGCTTCCCAGACCACAGGTAAATTCACTGGACATAGGAAATACCGCTTTTTCCCCTGGTCTTAGAGATTCAGTTTGATCTTTTCCTCCTACAACTCCTTAGGAGAAGCTGTCCCATTCATGGGCATAGCTTGCTTCCTTCTTATGTTCTGAGCTAAGCAACCCTGCCTGTGGTTCAGAGCTGTGCGGCTGATGGAAGGGAAACCAACCACAGGTTAACTCCTGCAGCACGGCGCAAAAAATGATCTGGTACAATGAGATTCTTGCTTTCTGTAACCTGAGCTGAGATATGCAGATACTGGATAATGGAATTAAAGGTGAAAATAAGCTAGTGTTTTAGTCCAGATTGTAATAAGACCACTTCATATTCAAGTCAGAGTTCACGGCAGTTGTTCCAAGGATCAAGTAAATTAACATATGTGAAATACTGAGAATAGTGCCCGGCATACAGAATATACTCAATAAGGGTTAGCAATTACTATTTTCTATCCTGATGCTGGCAAGATGGTGGGAAATAGCCTTTCGGTAGAGAGAGGCATGTGGAACAAGCAGATTCATGGAGAGAAACTGAAATGCCATGAGGGAGAGGCCAGACACAGGCCTGATGCCAATTTAGTTTCAATTTCAAATCACATGCATCCCTTATATAGATACCCTGTCCCTTAAGGTAGCTTGGGAGAGATGCTGTCCTTTACAGCTAAATAAACCCACTACGAAACTCCCTAGTCAAGGGAATGGATTGCCAAAATGAGTTACTGTTCCTAAACTGATTTGTAGTATTTGGGTACATAATGTCAAGTCAAAATAATGAGCTAGTCTAGAGTCCTAAAGCTCCAGAGCATTTTTTTCACCCAAGTATATGTTAATCTATCAATTAATGTAATAACTTCAGTACCTTCCTCAGTACACAGATGAGCTGATACAATTTGGCCTGTGAATTTTCAGATTCTGCTTTGTAAAAGGTTGGAATAATGAACTAATTGAAAACTTTCCCCCAGAGGCCAATTCTGTTGCAAATCCCTTTGGCAGGCCAGCTCCTGGAGAGGCAAAAGGAATATTCCATGGTATGAGACACTAACAATAGGTTAAATCATTTGAAACTTCCAATTAAAGAGGAATAAAGTAAGCAGGGAAATAATAATGATTCTAACACTGTGAAACACTTTGTCATGAACGGAAATACAAACATTATTTTCTTAAAACTGAAATGAGTATTATGTTCTCAGATGAGAGTCAGAATGAAGTGATGAAACAGGGTAAGCAACCCACTTGGCAGCAGCAGCAGAGGAGGGCCAGATAAATAGAGAAATAATTGAGACTTATGTTTCAGTCAGAATTGTCTGCCTCTGCCTCTAAAGCATGAATTATGCTATTGAGCAATGCAATCAATCTTTTGGTGTCTGAACTCTGTCTTCCTTCTGAGGTTTATCTTCATTCGAATCACCATGCTATAGTTAAACTTTCCCTTGTTTCATGAGGATGTTCCTGTTTTCCTGTGGCTGGTAATTATCATCTTAAATGGACTTCTCTGTTAAAGAGTTCAGGGTGAGGCTGTCATCATAGTTCTTAGAAAGGGGCTTCTTCACTTGTGCCGAGACTGATTCAGCCACTACTCTTTCTCTGTGGAGGTTTTCGTAAGGAACTTTTCACAAACATTCACAAAGGAAGAGAGGCCCCAGCAATGACCTCCCAGTTATCTGCTGCATGACTCAACCTCAGATAACATTTTGCCAACACTGCCTGATCTGTTTCCCCAATTATTGACTTACTTGTTCATTTTTGCTTGAGTGTTATTAGCGGATCCCAGACATCTCACTCCCCTCATAAATACTTGGTATGCATAAAAGGCATCAAATGACTTTTTAAAAACAGAAAGGAAATGTTGAAAAATATTGGCCTCGAAGTATCCAAATTTTACTCCTCCCTCAAGGCCTGCATCTGGCTTATAAGTCTCCTTCTGTAGCATGTGTTAAAGTGACTGGATGCAACATTACATTTTATATTTTCATTTAACTTTTCAGAAGTTTATGTTGTTTCCCCAACTAGAATGAGGAAGCAATGTGGGATAAAGGAAAACTCGCAGACTTAGAAAGTCCCAGGTTCTGATTGAGATTCCGTCATTTTACGTAAGTCTCCTGCACCTCAATTTCCACAGCTGTAAAATGGAGATGAAACCAGCCCTGTTACATAGGAGACCCATATTGTTACCTACACTTTCAGTTCAGTTCAGTTGCTCAATCGTGTCTGACTCTTTGCAACCTCATGAACTGCAGCATGCAAGGCCTCCCTGTCCATCACCAACTCCCGGAGTCCACCCAAACCCATGTCCATTGAGTCGGTGATGCCATCCAACCATCTCATCCTCTGTCATCGCTTTCTCCTCCTGCCCTCAATCTTTCCTAGCATCAGGGTCCTTTCAAATGAGTCAGCTCTTTGTATCAGATGGCCAAAGTATTGGTGTTTAAGCCTCAACATCAGTCATACCAATGAACACTCAGGACTGATCTCCTTTAGGATGGACTGGTTGGATCTCCTTGCAGTCCAAGGGACTCTCAAGAGTCTTCTCCAACACCACAGTTCAAAAGCATCAATTCTTCGGTGCTCAGCTTTCTTTATAGTCCAACTCTCACATCCATACATGACCACTGGAAAAACCATAGCCTTGACTAGACGGACCTTTGTTGGCAAAGTAATGTCTCTGCTTTTTAATATGCTGTCTAGGTTGGTCATAACTTTCCTTCCAAGGAGTAAGCGTCTTTTAATTTCATAGCTGCAATCACCATCTGCAGTGATTTTGGAGCCCAGAAAAATAAAGTCAGCTACTGTTTCCACTGTTTCCCCATCTATTTGCCATGAAGTGATGGGACTGGATGCCATGATCTTAGTTTTCTGAATGTTGAGCTTTAAGCCAACTTTTTCACTCTCCTCTTTCACTTTCATCAAGAGGCTCTTTAGTTCTTCACTTTCTGCTATAAGGGTGGTGTAATCTGCATATCTGAGGTTATTGATAATTCTCCTGGCAGTCTTGATTCCAGCTTGTGCTTCATCCAGCCCTGCATTTCTCATGATGTACCCTGCATTTAAGTTAAATAAGCAGGGTGACAATATACAGCCTTGATGTACTCCTTTTCCTATTTGGAAACTGTCTGTTGTCCCATGTCCAGTTCTAACTGTTGCTTCCTGACTTGCATACAGGTTTCTCAAGAGGCAGGTCAGGTGGTCTGGTATTCCCATCCCTTTCAGAATTTTCCACCGTTTATTGTGATCCACACAGTCAAAGGCTTTGGCAGAGTCAATAAAGCAGAAATTGATGTTTTTCTGGAATTCTCTTGCTTTTTCGACCCACACTTTAATATATGCTTATTTCAATAACCTGATTTTTTTTAAAATTGTTCAGTTGTTTTTTAGCTGTGCTGGGTCGCAGCTGAACGCAGGCTTTCTCTAGTTGTGGCGAGCTGGGACTTCTCTTCCTTGTGGTCATGGGCTTCTTCATTGTGGTGGCTTCTCCTGTGTGTGACTTGGGCTCTAGAGTGTGCAGGCGTCAGTAGTTGGGGCCCACTGGCTTAGTTGCACCACAACATTTGGACTCTTCTGGACCAGGAATCAAACCTATGTCCCCTGCATTGGCAGGTGGATTGTTAACCACTGGACCACCAGGAAAGTTCATAACCTAATGTTTAAATCTGGGATCAACTGTATTTAAAATATGCAATACAGCCAAGCTTCCTGAATATATTTCAGCAAGATCGGAAGCATTGACTGTGACTTTATAAAATTCTTTATTAAATTTGCTACAATACTGCTTCTGTGTTCTGTTTTGGTTTTTGGCTGTGAGGCGTGTAGCTCCCTGACCAGGGATTGAACCACATCCCCTGCATTGGAAGGTGAAGTCTTAACCACTAGACCACCAGGGAAGTCTCCTTGACTGTGATTTTTGATACAATAAAATAGCATAAATCACATACACACATATACACATACAAACACACACCAGATTCCTGTGAAGATTAAGTGATTAATGAGATAATAAATGTGAAATGCTTGGTTCATAGCAGATTGCAATAAATGGGACCTAATGTTATTAGCTTATGACCTTCTTCCTAGAAGAAGAGCCCATGTCTTACAAAACTTGTTTCTTTCTCTTCCCCACCCCCCACAGGATTTAATCCTGTGAATTGCACACAATTGGGATAAGCTCAACTAATATTTGGTCTTTTGATTTGTTGATATACCAGGTAGACTAGTGTTTAAAAATTAGAAAGAAAAAAAAGAACTTTACATATGGAGTATTTTCTATGGTATGTGGCAAAAGGTTTTGACATGATTTAGAGTCACAGATAAAAGGATGAGACAGAATGTGTCCTGAGTGTCAGGTGTGAATCATATTCCAGCCACACAAACAAGGATTTTAAAACTTGCCTCAGGCCACAGAAAAGGGCCTCACAGCTGTAACTCAGCTCATGGTTATAACATTCTGATTTCTCTTTTCTCTAACCTCTTGAAGCTATGAAAGAATTTACTGGGCAATTTAGCAGAAAACATAGACAACCTTACCAAAATTTTTGCATTCTGTTAATCCTCCTTCAAACATGCTAGCAATTTCCCAAGTCCCACCTCATTGGATTCATCTAGTTTCAGTATAAACATCTTAGAAAGAATTGGGAACCAGACCAGGGATGCGAATGATCTCTCAGGTCAGTGTGTTTTGCATGCATGTGTGCTACCTAGAGATATGTGATCACAGCCCCAGAGAGCCCAGTGAGGTAACTGGAGATTACCTCTGTTTCCAACAGAATACACCTAAGGAAAAGGTGCTCAGAGGCTCAGGCATGTCCAACTCTTTGTGAAGGAAAATGTAAACAGGTTTAATTGTCAGCAGTAAGTCTCAGCTGCTCTGACCTTTCATGCACTTTATCCTCCCCCTGGAACCCAGAACTCTGTGCTGTTTCTCCAAGAGCTGCCAGGAGGGGCCACTGGTATTGCCCTGGGGTCTGTTAGTTCAGTTCAGTTCAGTTCAGTCACTCACTCGTGTCCGACTCTTTGTGATCTCATGGACTGCAGCACGCCAGGCTTCCCTGTCCATCACCAACTCCCAGAGCTTGCTCAAACGCATGTCCATCATTTCGGTGATGCCATCCAACCATCTTATCCTCTGTCATTCCCTTCTCCTCCTGCCTGCAATCTTTCCCAGCATCAGGGACTTTTCCAATTGGTCAGTTCTTCATATCAGGTGGCCAAAGTACTGGAGCTTCAGCTTCAGCATCAGTCCTTCCAATGAATATTCAGGACTGATTTTCTTTAGGATGGACTGGTTGGATCTCCTTGCAGTCCAAGGGACTCTCAAGAGTCTCCAGCAATCTTTTTTTTTTTTTTTTTTCTTTCTTTATTTTTTTTTCAGTGGGTTTTGTCATACATTGATATGAATCAGCCATAGATTTACACGTATTCCCCATGTTACCGTTATAAGATTGTTTTCACTTTTGTACATTTATTCACTAAAATTTCTGAGAATAAAAAAGATTAACAAAATGCAAAAAAAAAAAAAAAAAAAAGTCTCCAACATCACAGTTCAAGAGCATCAATTTTTTGGCATTCAGCTTTCTTTATAGCCCAACTGTCACGTCCATACATGACTTCTGGAAAAATCTATAGCTTTGGTGTCTCTGGCTGGTGACAAATCCCTGTTCTGTATTATTAACCAGTATTAGTTGAGATTAGCAAAACTTCTCTCCTTCTGTCTGCCCTCTTGCCTGTCAATATTTATTGATTTTCCGTAGTGTTCATGGCTGCATTTAACTTTGCGTTTCCCCTTCTCAACCTCTCCCTGTTAACAGGGTTATCCTCCAACTCTGGGTTGAACAAATGAAAGACAAGACTCTGGATCCTCTTCTCCCGTTGTTACATTGTTAGTAATGTATTGAGAGCCACTGCACAATTGGCCCCTGTAGACAAGATACTCAAAGAACAGAGAAGGGAGGAGCTTGGCAGAAAACAATCCTTAGCTTGAAATTCATTAAAGCTCTTAAATCGAAAGTTGAGGAAGACTCAGGGCTTCCCTGGTGGCTCAGACGGTAAAGAATCTGCCTACAATGCAGAAGACCTGGGTTCAAGCCCTGGGTCAGGAAGATCCCCTGGAGAAGGAAATGGCTACCCACTCCAGTATTCTTGCCTGGAAAATTCCATGGACAGAGGAGCCTGACAGGCTACAGTCCACAGGGTCTGAAAGAGTCAGACACGACTGAGTGACTAATACTTTCAATTTCTTTCAGGGATGACAGCTCCTCCTTAGAGTGTTTCTTCCTAGAAGGAGGTGTACAGTGCCCAGCATTACTCTGGGGCCTCAGTAAGCATTCGCCAAGAGGTAATGTGAATGAACTCTAAACAGAGAGACGTGGGAGTAGGTGGGGATGAATCAGAGGCACAGTGAGTTGTGAACTGGCCCTTTCCTGATGTGACTCACCTCCCTTCTGGCTCACCTGCCACCCAGATTCACTGCAGCCTTGTTGGTTTCTAAGGAGACCACTGAGCGCTATGCAGACTGTGTGGACACTGTGCTTCTGTGGTTGTGGATCCCATTATCCAGTGATCCGCACATATGAACCTGTTGGCTGGGGGCTTCCCAGGAAAGCCTTCATGTCTTTGAACAGCATTAGAGCAAGAATGCAGAAAAAGAAATGTTTCTAAGTTTATTCACAGACTCACATACCTGCTTGCAGTGAAATCTTTTGTCTGCTCATAATAGACACTTGATTTATGTTCTGGCCACAGAACTGTGCTGAACACCAGACACATTTAGAATAACTGGGTTGAGGGCATGGGGAAAGGATGCATAAATAAATAGAAAAAAAAAAAGAAGAATATTCCAGAAGGAAATGCAGGTCTATGGCACAGCAGTATGTAATAATGGCTAGTGTGTCTAGTGCTTACTATGTGACAGATTCTGAGAATGATAAGATCAGTAAACCTGGTCCCTCCTGTTGCAGAGTTAGTGGGTTTGGAGGGGGCGACCTTCACAGAGAGCAACTGTTCTACTCCTCACAGCAGCCAAGATAGTGGGAAGGTGGATCAGCCCAAAGTGAAACCCAACATCCGTATCACATAGACAGCACCTGAGGGAGCCTTTCCACTCCACCAGGATGCACAGAATCTAAATTAGCCTCCTAAACCAAGTGGTAGGTCCTCATCCACCTTGATTGCTTGAAAGAGCAAATTTAAGAATAATTTTAATACTGTCTGCCAGTAGAGGGATGCTTCCACAATACTTCAAAAGTTTCTTCCCTTAAAGAATGAACTCTTTCCCCCCGTATCTTTTGTACGTACTAATAACTTCAAAATACTTTATCATGGGAAAGGAAAACCATCAACAGAGTCAGTGTCAAAATTATCATACATTCTAAACTAGTGGATTTTAAGTTTTAATGAGTTTTTATTAAGCATTTCGTTCTCTTAATTTTTTATGCCACTGCTACTTTTCATCAAAAGGGCATGGAAACACTGTGTATTTTTAAAGGGTAGGAAAATCTGAGGAACTAATTTTCCATTTAACCTTAAGTTCAGGAGACTTAAATCTTTGCAAAGGAAGTATTTAATTCTACCATCAAAATCAACCTTTCACAGATTCAGAAGTTTTAAGATGGTCTAAAGTAACCCAATCACCTTAAAATGAATTTCTGAGAAAGAGTAATTCCCCCACCCCACCGCCCCTCCCCCCGGGCCATTTTTAAAATACGACTTGATGTTACAGTTGTATGAATTTCTTATATTCATTGCCTTTCCTTTTCCTCAGAAATTACCCCTTATTGAACAAGTCTATTGTGTGTAAAGGATGTCTTGCACCTTCTCTAGGCCTGGGAGGCAGCAGAAATGGAACTTTGAATTGAATTGTAACTGCTCCCCTGCTTTCTTCCTTTGTTCCTCACTCCCTTACTCCCATTAGGAAGCAGTTTTGAACTCCACAGTTGACCGCTTATTTAGACTTCTATGTTTACTCTAGGTTTCTTTGTAAGGTGTGAATAAAAATGGGATCACAAGATCCTACCAAAGAGTCAAGGCAGCGAGGATCTTCCATGAATGAGTGGGGGAGAACTGAGGATTGGAGAGAGATGGATTCCTATTCTTCACCTTTTTACAAGGGTCACCAACCTAGGAGCTGAGAGATCATACATTTACAAAGTGGGTATTTACTCTCGGGGGTATGGCATGGCAGGATGGGGGGAACCAGGCAGAGGAATCTCAAGAACTGCCTACAGTTGGGCAAAATCATCTAACCCAAAGGTTGTTTTATAATAAAGTGTTGAATAGCTCATGTAAGCTACTGAATCCTGTTCTGAAAGCAAAAAAATAGAATGGTTGTGTGGGTTCAGAATGGTTGTAACCATATTGCGTTGACTCTCCTCATAGCATGGCCGATTGGGAGCTGGTGATGCCACCGCTCAGTCTCACAGGAGAGTATTGGATTGTGTTATCAGTAGCCCAGGAAAAGACCTAAATTCAGTTTTCAAACTGCAGTTTTAGCTCTGTGATAAAGTTGAAAACTCTCTAAGTTGAACAATCATCATAAGTTGGGACTATCTGTAGTTTCCAAGAAACGGTAAATAGTTACTCCAGTTGAAAATGTATGTTGTGTTGGGAGGTTACAGCAAAGTGGTGAGAGACAAGGATGAAAATACAGAGTGCAGGTAGTGATATATCCTGAAAGAGTCTGGCAAAGGGCAATGGAGAGCCATTCGTTTCCATTTGTGGGGGGCAGGGGTAGGGTAGAGTGAGGAGAGGATAAGCAGGCAGAGTCCAGCATCAAATATCTATTTTCTTTTATTTTTAACGTTTTCTTTTTTTTTCATTTTGATGTGGACTATTTTTAAAGTCTTTATGGAATTTTTCATAATATAGCTTCTGTTTTATGTTTTGGTTTTTTGGACATGAGGCATGTGGGATCTTAGCCACCTGACACTCCTTGCATTGGAAAATGAAGTCCTAACCACTGGCCTACCTTGGAAGTCCCACAAATATCTACTTTTAGCTACCTTTCACAGGCCTGTGGAAGATGATGTGAGGGAGAACTCTTGATCCTTGAACTCTAGCTCCCTGTTGTAGGTTGGTCTCAAGAAGCAGCTTCAGAGATGGAGACTTGCAGGCAGAAGTTTGGGGGGCTTGCCCTCAGGATGCACTCCTATGAGGGAATGATGGCGGCAGGATTAGGCGAAGGGAGAAATGCTGCTGCCTTCAGGACAAAGGCCTCAGTTTATCCAGAGGGAGCCTCAGAGCTGGGTGGCTATTTAGAATTGAATCAGATTCGGCCAACGGGGTCAGGCTTTATCCCTGTATCAGTAAGTCATCGGACAAAGAAGGGAGTGTGACCTTGTTCAGCTGAAGCCAATCAGCTGGGGGAGTGAGTGTTTCAGTTCAACCCCATCCCCAGTCCATCCAATCTCTAGAAAATGGCACCACAAATTACCTCATTAATCATGCCAAAGCCTGGGGATTTCCTTGACCTCTCTCTTTTATTTTTACATCACATCTGCTCCATTAGTAAATCCTTTTCCTGTAAGCTCTTCCTTTAAGGTGGTTATAGTCAGAGTACATTTGTCATAGTCCTCACCCCCTCATCTTCCACTGGGGCTCTCATAATAGACTCCCAAATGGTCTCCCTGCTTCCATTCTTCCCTGTTTATAATCTCGTCTCTCTGTGTCGTTATATCAATGCCTGGAACCTAGTGATTACTCAGTATATGTTAAATGAATGCATAAATGACCTCAGAAGGTAGTGATCTGTTTAGCTATGAAGGAACCACTATTACAGTAAAATGGAGAATTTGCTAGTCCATGGGTAGTGTAAGGAGGAAAATGGGAAGAAATTAAATTTTTTATATTAAAGAATTTTAAAAGGGTAAAATCCCATAAATATCAACACATGTCAAACATATTTCAAAGATTTTAGTTAATTTAATAACTAAGAACCAATAAGAAGTCATAACCAGTTCAAAGATGAATTCAAAGTAACACAAATATAATAGCAATAAACAATGTTGAAATGAATTTATAAACAGTTGTGAAATGGGCTTATTGGAAAGGAGGCAGGAGGAAATCAATTGTATTTCCATCTTTTTTAAAACTTTTATCTCTGCAGACAAGAGGCATTTCCATTTTTACCAGTTACGTGTAACTCAGAGGGAAATATAATAGTTCAAAGACAGTGAAAGTTGTGGAGACCCTATAAAATCAGCTAATCTGGAAGGGTGTTTAGGAAACAGTTCTTCATTGAAGATACCCAATAATGTTTCTGGGTCATTTCAAAATCTTTCACTTTTTTTTTTTCTTTCATGGGTAAGAACAAAGAAAGAGGGGGAAAATTAAAAAAGGAAATTTCTTAGGCAGTTTTGGCCTATGCCTATTCTCCTGGAGAAAATATTAACAGCAAGATTTTTATTCTCAAAAATGCCCTGGTTTGGAAGGCAAGATATGTAGTTACCCTATTTGAAAATGTCTTTAATTTTATTATTATTCACTTAAGCCCACTTGGTGGAATTCCTTGGTGGTCCAATGGTTAAGATACTGCGCTCTCACTGCCAAGGGCCTAGGTTTGATTCCTCATGGGGGAACTAAGATCTGGCAAGCCCAGGAAAGAAAATCTCTTAAAAAAAATGCCAGCAAATTCCAATCAATAGGCACTTGACTTATTCACCTGAATAGAAGTCAGGTAATGCTTCCCTGGTGGCTCAGATGGCAAAGTGTCTGCCTACAAGGCAAGAGACCTGGGTTCGATCCCTGGGTCGGGAAGATCCTCTGGAGAAGGAAGTGGCAACCCACTCCAGTACTCTTGCCTGGAAAATCCCATGGATGGAGGAGCCTGGTAGGCTACAGTCTATGGGGTCGCAAAGAGTCGGACACAACTGAGCAACTTCACTTTCTTTCTTTAAGCCCACTTAAACAACAAAACAATGTCATTGAGATAGAGCTACACTGTGAAGGATTAACAACAAGTCAGTTAGTATTTTATAGCTAAGTGGTTGAAGTTATGGCAACAAGTCAATGATGTGAGTTTTGAAATGGGTAGAGTTTAGAGCAGTCATAGTGCTGTCAGGCTGTCTCTTGATTGGGAACCCTGATCCATTCATCTGGATAGATTCATTTAGTCCTAGGACCTTCTCATTCTGGGTGGTAGTCAAAAGCTTGGACAGCTTCACTTTATAAAACAGTGGGGATTTTGGGCTTTTTCACTTAACACTCCAACGTAAAAACCCATAATAATGTTGTCAGAGAAACTAATACAAGGTATTAGTATCCTATGGCTATCCTAGTCTGAATTCATTATTTCTCAAGCTAGACAAGCTGAACGAATGTCTGATGGACTAATTTGCTTTAGATTTTGTTTGTTTTTAAAATATTATGAAATATTTTCTTTTCTATAGACTGACAGTTCTAAGAATCTTTTCTTTCCTCTCTTCCCTCTGGTTTACCTTTTGGAGGGGTTTTCGAGTGCTGTCACCTCTGCCTTCTCCTTTGTGGCTTCATGCTGGCAAGCAAGCAGCTTAATCACGCTCCCAGAATTTTTAAGAAAGCTCATGAAATAGAAAGTGCTTTCCTCTAAATGTTAGAGGATTTGCTTATTTTTTTTTTCTTTTTCAAACTAGGAAGTCACATTGTGAACCATAAAAGGAACTCATTCCCAAAGGGATTAAGGCTAAACTTAGAACCAACTATATATGAGCTGTCTGTAAATGGAATCACGTTTGAATCTGTTCTATGAACAATAGTAAGAATAAATGTAAACATAGCTACTAAAAAACTTGCCATTTGCAGGCTCTAATCAGAGTGTCCTTTATACTGAGGGGCAAATGAGGACTCCGTAGGAGGTTTTGGCTCACCATTGGGAAGCACTCCTTGAAATGTAAGGTCAGAGGGAAAGTCCTACTGTGGGACAGGACATGAGTGTTTGACTCAAGTATCAGGGAATTCTAACTGAGCCTCTGACTTGTATGTGGCGAGAATCCCCCTTAGAAATATTTTTGAATCATTGACATTTACAGAACAAGTCCTTTTCCAGGGAGGGCAGGCCCGTGAAGTGTGTTCTCAAAGAGAAAGGAAAACAATTCGTGCAGCACCAACCCAGCTGTACTGAACTCACCTTCTCAAATGGGAAGGTTCGTGCCCCAACCACTTCGTAAAAGATTTCTCTGAATAGTAATAATTATAACTAACATTTCCCTTGCCCTTCAGGGTTTGCAAAGTGCTTCCCACCCAAGATGTCATTTCAGAAGCTCTCAGCCTGGATCTTAACAATATCACCTTGGAGGGCATGGAAAGAGGGCTCGGCAAGACTACCATTTCCAGCTACCCTATTCCTAACCTGTCTGCTAGCGAGTCCCCAGGGATAAGATTCTCCTGGAAAGGGTTATAAACTGCGGTTGTTTTTGCTCTTCAGAGTTCTTCCCTTTCAGGTGATTGTTATACATAAGTACTCATTGAGTTATTATGTTAGAACCAGTTTCAAAGAGTAAGTGCTAATTAAACTTGAAGCTGTTTTTTAAAACATCACAAAATAGCCAGGGATCTATACTTAATTTGGTTTCACATTCAGATCAGTGCTAAGATGGGTCAGACTTTCAAGCAAACAATCAGACTTCCTGTGTCTCTAAATTCTGAAAATAGTTACTTCATTTAAACATTCAGTGAATATTTAAGTACCTAGCCCACAATTGCCTCCCATTTTTAGAATATACAAAGATGAGTAAAGACTCTGCCCTCCATCAGCTTACAGTCTATTAGAGGAGAGAAGATAGGCACACAACTCAGTGCAAAATGTCAAAAGTCTACAAAGATGAATTAGAATCTACTTCGGAATGAATATAATTAGAGGAATCCTCAAAAGTTGGGCTTGAATTGGGCCTTGATGAATAGTAGGCTTTCTAAAGATGGATGAGAAAAGATACACCAAGGGGAGGAAACAGCAAGAAGGGACAATATGGGATGTGTATCAATTATGGTGGGAGCACAAATGATGATAAAGAAGCCCCTGAATGGACAACATTCTTGTGTAGCTCTGTCAAAACTTTTCTGTGCACAGCCAGGAAGAATAATAGTTGCAGATAAAATGAAAACTTAAACCTATACCACATATTGATATGGAGTCATAGTCACACATATATTAATAGATAAATATTTATTAATGGCTCTAATAATCCGTAATTATGTATGTACACAACTGACACACATACTTATTTTTGTAGTTTTAATTTTCCTCTTTTTTCTTTAGAGAAAAGAAAAATGGTTTTCTTATTATAAAAGTAATGCCTTTTCTTATTAAGCAAAAAGGAATAAAACAAACAGCCAAATCTTATCACCCAAAATAATCTCTGTCCACATTGTATGTATATTCTTATTGCCTACCTTATATACATATTTCACATATACAATACATATGAAACACTTTTCCTGTCCTTAAACTTTCTCTACAAGTATTTCTTTTGCTACATGATATTCTTTTATATAGTAGTACTATGATTTTGTAACTTATTTATAATTGTTAGATATCCGGGTGGTTTACGGTTTTTCTCTTAAAATATAGACAGTATTGCAGTGAACAGCTTTTTAATTAAACCTTTGCAACAAACATGAGTACTTCCTTAGGATAAATACCTAAAAGCCTAGAAGTGAGATCTCTGTTTCTGGAGAGAGAGAGAGAGTGTGTGTGTGTGTGTGTGTGTGTGTGTGTGTGTGTATGCACACATGCATGTGTAGTCAAATTCTATTCCAGAAAATTTGTACCTTCCTTTCTTGACTCTCACCTGCAGTAAAGCTATATTACTTCTGAAAGAAAAATGACACAATCCCTTAGGGAGATGAGATAGTCTGGAGCACAGTGTGATGTTGACATTTGGGCAGAGACATTAAATCACTAAGACCTGGGTGTAGGGACTCCTCCAGCTAATTGATCTCTCACCCAGAGAACCCCTCCTTTATCCACGAATACGCATCAGTTGCTATTCTCTGCATCATGGATTCCTCTTCATTACCACCTCAGCCTTGAAAACACTTCTATCCACTCCTGATATAAGCCATCTGAAAAGCTAAGCTTTGCTGCTATTTTTCATTATGCTCAGCCTGATCACAGAGGCGTACCGTGGCAATCATGAGTTCTAACCAGGCGGTAAGTATGGGAGATTTCATTACAAGTGCACACTTGCATTGCATACTCCTTAATCTCTGTTACTACACCCCCAAGTAGCACATGCCCTCAGTTTGGACTGTGATGATACTTTCTTTATCAGAGGTATGATGCTGAGAGTGTCAGAGAAGCTGCTATTGCCAGGAACCTGTTCCCTGGCACCCGAGGCAAAGGCCATTTGAAAATCCCATGTGCACTTACACTTGCGCCATTGGCACAGGCAGACTTACTCAAAAGAGCCGTGTTAATGCAGGTTATGGGCCCATCCAGCTCACTGGCTTTATATTTCCATTGCCTCTGGATGTTTAATGAAGCTTCTCTTCTACCCTTCTCTCCTGGTTGTATTAAGGCTGAGGGTACAGTGGAAAAATGCCCTGAGACCTAAGTCATCTGAAAGGCCTGCTTGCTATACTCTGATTCTTTTCAAAGCATCTATTAGCCTGGAGTCATGATTATTGAGCAAGGATCATAAATTAAATTAAATTGAATCACATGTAGGAAACGTCTGACCTGTCTGAAATATAGCCAAATGGAAATTCCTGAATGTGAGCGATAAGGAAATCAATTCCATGGCTGCTAGCTCATTAAACCCAACTTCAAGGTATTTCCCTGATACCCAGCTGCCTGATATAGTATTAATATTTACAGAGAATCCCTAAGCAAGATGGGTTATCAATGGGTAATGTGCCAAGTATTGTGAATGTTCTTCAAAACTGTGTTAGTCTAATAATGCTTTGAGTGGGATGCTTCTTTGCGGCAGGTGTGTGCCAATGGATAAAAGTAGAGCCATTAGTTACAGGAGGTTACCTACACTGGATAAAAATGCATAAAACAGTGGTCCCACAACACTTATGGGCAGGAGTGTTGTACAAAATATTTCACATCTAAAATAGCAAAGACATCAGCCAATCAATGGACACTGTGCCAATGGACACTGGCACAGTCAGAACGTGCTGTTATAAAGAACTGATACTGGTATTGACACGCACTGCCCGGGTCTCAGCCCTCATGACATAGAAGCTGTAATAGCAGTATAGTGGTAGTTGCAGGAGTAGTGATAGTAATAACGATCACTTATTGAGGGCTAACTAGGTGCCGCTTGTGGGTAAGTGTGCAGATACCAAAGCAACACTGTCAATGAGTACCTACCATGAGCTATTACCAGGGATACACTGGACATTGCTTACACTGATTTGATTTAATCTTTCCAACAACTCTATAAAGAAGGCATTATCAACCAGATTTCAAAGACCAGGTAACTGAAGCTCTGGGATATTAAGTAATTATTTCAAGTCTGCTCAGTTGGCCATTACCAAAGCATTCTCTCTCCAGCAGCCCATGTTCTCTTGGCTATCTATGTATGTTGTTGCGTCTCCTTGGAAAACAGCACTGGTCTTTATTCTGCCATCAGTTGACCACTTAATCTCTCTACTGTCAATATCATTATCATAAAATTAGGATAATATGTCTTCCTTAACTATTGCATAGATTTTTTTTTATAGAGGAAATAGGATTATGTAACTGAAAGCACTGGGTAGTAAGGTTCTCAGTGATAGGAACCTCTTCTTGTCATCATGTCCTCATGTTGAATACCACCTCTGCACAGAGTAACTTACTAATATATTTTAAATCCATGCTTAAGAGTCTTAAGTCCATGTGATTTATTATTAAACCCTGGTACCTTTTGTACCTTAGTTGGTGAGATAGGATTTATATATTGTGAGGATAATATTCCAAGGTAACATATGCTAAGTTTCAAATAAGTTGATACAGGTATCAAGTGGGGGCAATGATTTTTTGATGTGGGTGATTTGAGCATTGAAGAAAACAGATTTTAGGTAGGGCTTCTCTTGCTCCTTGGGGCAAGTGTGTAGGTGGACCAAAGCTGTGGATATGTGGGGGGAAAATAGGTAATGGCATTTCAGAAAAAGAGAAAGAGATGATTGAAGACATAGGAGTCAGAATGTTAAATGTGTTTGGAGATAAATAAATCTCTTTGACTATATCAGAATAGGTATTTTTCAATAGCACAAAACACCAGGAGGGACAAACATCAGAGAGTCATGGAAACAGTATCACTCAAAGCAAATATGCTCATATTACCAAAGTTGGTGCTTCCATAATATCATAAAGGTATCAAATAATGCCTCTTATTCTTGTCTTAAATGATGTTCTTTAATGTGAATATACTTAACATTATTGAACTGTATTTTAAAATCATTATGATGGTCAAAATAAAAGGCAGAAGCCCTACAATCCTCTTCAGAGATGTGTCCAGAGTGCCTGAAACTCTATAATGATATCAATTACAACACTTATCACCCTGCATTTTAATTGGTCATTTTCTTTCCCCTCTCCTGCATTAGCCTGTAATTTCTTTCTTATTGGTCTTTGTATCTCTAGGATTTAGTGCCTGGCGAATAGTATATATTCAATAGTAAGTGAATTAAGGGCTTCAAGTAAGAAAAGATTTGATTGAAGTAAATTGCATTTAGCTCAAAACATTAAAACCTTCCTAAACACTATTATTCCTCACTAATGAAGCTGAGGAATAGTCACATTAGTGAGGGTACCCAATCCACTTGCTGGGCCCGATATGGTTAAACAGCAGAGCCCCAAAGCTACTGCAGCCCCTGGGACATTCTGATTGTTCATCAGAGGAAGTACAGTAGCACAGTCAATAATTTCTGTGCAGATAAGGAGACTTTTTTCCAAGTGAATTCAATCTCAAAACTGTTCTATTCTAGGCAAAAAAGAAAAAAAAGCACAAAGATATCTACATAATTTTCACCTTCATTTCAGCTGAAAGAGCGCACAGAATAAGGCAAGCAAAGAAAGAGGAGCAGACAGGCCTCCCCAGGTGAAAGGCAACAGACTCACTGAATGTCTTAGCACTAAATTAGTCTATTCCACGGCCAACTAAAAACAAAAGGAAGTACAAGCTAAAGACATAGAGACATAGACATAGAATTGATGAAGACACTGCTCTCATAGGAGAAAGAGAATTCCCTACACTGCATGGAAAGAAGAGAATATTTCAAAGCAAACCAGCTCACGCCATGGAAGACAAGAGACTCAAAACTGAGAACCCAAAGGGATTGCCATCAGCCATGGTTGGTCAAGTGATTCACCAATTTCTTAGGAGGAGTATTAGGTTAATATTAGAGCCAAATATGAGAATATGCATAAACGCTCAGAAACATTTGCCTCCTTTGTTTACGTTCAAAGCATAAGTTCTGCAAGATCTCACCAAATTCTCCTGTGATCTTTAGTAGATCCTCAGTTAAAATAACCCATGCAGGGGTTGTTATATTGGTTTTCAGGGTTATATCTGATTCTCTGCACTTTTTTCTCTGGCCCGTCCTTAACTTTGCTTTGAAAGATTCTTGAAAGCACAGAGGAAGCCTCAAAGGTATACTTATTAATCACTAAGCAAACTGATCAATGATTTCAAAATACTTTGGAGAAATTTCTCTGAGGTAAAGTGTCTTTGGGCTGGATTGAAGATAATCTGAGCAGGGTTCATCCCGGGGTGTTTCCTGAGCCCCTTTCCTGCAGCAGGGATGGAGGCAGCAGTTGGCTTCTGTTTCCTCTACTGCACATCTCATAACAGAGGTTTTACTCTCCTTCCATCTCTGCCTCCCAAAAGAGGCTGCAGTAATCACCCACACAGAATGACCCAGCAGGCAAGGGCACTGGGAGGTTGTGCATGACATGCTTTTCCTAGAGGTGGAAACCAGTGGTCCATTCACTCATTCATTCAGATTTTAATCCATTCGACAATGACAGTCTGAATGAATTCCATCATGTTTGGTGCTAAAGAGACACTGATGAAAAGAATAGATTTGGTCTCTGCCCTTATCATACTGACAGCCCAGCAGTGAGATAGAATCAGAGTTAAACAGGAATAAAAGTAAATGTGGGAAGTGCTTTAGTATGGGGAAAGTAGGATACTATGAAACACACAGCAGGAAAATAATGTATTGGGGATTTTGGAGTAGGAATTGGGGATTAGGGAACTTTTTGCAGGAGGTGACTTTCATACCAATACCAAAGGCCATTAAAAAGTGTTGGGGTGTAACAAGGAGAGAAGAGACCTGGGAGCTAGAGAATGTGATTTTTATGAATTCCGGTGGTAAGTTTCAACTCCTATTCTCAGAAAGTCACACAACCGCACCCTCATAATCACTGTAAGATAAAACCTTGACCCAGAGCTCTGTATACTGATATGCCCCTGATTTATAATCTAATAGGTGGACTGTAGAAGTACCCAAAAGGAAGTAATAGGAGTCAAAAGAAATTAAAAAACTCAACTCATTGATTCAGCAAACTCTTAGTGAGGTCCTCCTATGTGCCGGGCACTCCTCCAGCCCTGAACACACAGCAGAGAACAAAGTGAAGCCCTTGTTCTCATGCACTTATGTTCTAAAGAGAGAGAGAGAGAGAGAATAAATAAATACAGATGCCAAGTGGTGACCATGGCTATGGAGAAAAATAAAATAGTAGAGCAGAGAGAAAAGGAAGGGAGTTACAGAGGCCAGGGTGACCACAGAAGGCGTTTCTGATAAATTTGACATTTGATAAATTTGAAAACCTTTCTGAATTGTGTGATGGTAGTCCTGCCTGAAGGAAGAGCATTCGAAGCTGAGGGAATAATGATCCTGAGGCAAAATTGTGCTTGGCCTGTTTGCTAAACTGCAAGGAGGAGAGTGATGGGGGCTGAGGGATGGAAACTGAGTCCAGAGTCCCTGGAGAAGAAGCCCAGGACCAGATTACACAGGTTCAGTCCACCAGAGACAGGACGATATTAAGGGAATGAGCAGACCTCACTTAGATTTAATTAAAAGAATCACTGTGGCTGCTGTGTGGACAATAGAGAGTTGAGAGCAAAGATATAAACACAAAGACCCTTTAGAAGGTCATTAAAATCATCCACAGTCATGTTATGATAGCCTGTTAGTAGGGAAGGTGCTGAAATGTGGTTGGATCCTTATAAATGTAGCACCTTAGGATTTTCGGAAGATTGATAATGAATTGAGGGAAAGGGAAGAGTCAAAGATGACACCCACAGTTCAGGAAGTAGCTATCTGCCAAGATAGGGGGTTGCTATGTCAGGCCATGTGAGCACTTTTAAGTCTTTCACTATGCATTGCCAAAGCATTCTCAAGACAAGTTATATCTTGGTTGGTTCTAAGACCATCCTATTTGGAAACCCCTTCTAGGTTAGTGTAAATCTGCAAGTTTAAGGAGTAGCTCTGATGTTTGAAATTTTTATTTGAACTAGGGTTGTGCTCCTCTTGTGTCAGGAGGTGGGGAGACACATGGTGAAGAATTATTTAGCATAAATAATAGACACCATTTATATTGACTGAAATACTGAAAAATGAAGGAAGGGACAGATAAATATACATGATATTCCTTATTGAGCTTTGCTGCTCTCTTCTACCCAGATGACCTTAGCCATTCTGTGTGTTCCACTCTTCACTTTTTCACCCCTTCTTGCCTTTCTTCAGAGCCACTGTTCTTGGATTTCAGGCCAAGAATCCCTCTTTTGAAAAGACCATGTCAGATAGCCAACTTCTGTTACTTTGAGGAGTTGGAAGGTAGAAGGGGGAGAAAAGGGTAACACAAACATAAATAGCAGAGAAAAGAGGGCTGAAGAGTTGGCACATGTACAGATTCAGCTGGGCATGGTCTGAAGTAAGAAGGAAAAGAAGACAGAACCTTCAGAGCTTAACGAGCACCATCTGATAATGTGTAACACACACTGAAAAGTAAGCACTGGGAAAGGAATCCAGTCTGGCCCCCAAGAGTGTGATCCAGTCCTCATTTTGGTTTTAGCCTCAGTTAGTCCCAAGGGTTAGCATCTCATAGGGCATCACCAGAACCTATGGCATTCCTAAGATGCCAAGAACTGCCCAGCAGTTCAGCATAGATCTTCCAAACATCAAATTTGTCTCAAACTAAACCAGTAAGCTGTTACACAAGTCTAACCATTATTCAGGCTCCCGTGTTGGCTCAGATGGTAAAGAATCTGCTTGCAATGAGGGAGATGACTCAGGTTCAACCCCGGGGTTGGGAAGGTCCCATGGAGAAGGGAATGGCATCCCACTCCAGTAAGTTGGCTTAAAGCTCAGCATTCAAATCGCTAAGATCATTGCATCCAGGCCCGTCACTTCATGGCAAATAGATGGGGGAAAAAATTAAAACAGTGGCAGATTTTATTTTCTTGGGCTCCAAAATCACTGCAGACAGTGACTGCAGCCATGAAATTAAAAGATAATTGCTCCTTGGAAGAAAAGCTATGACAAACCAAGCATATTAAAAAGCAGAGACATCATTTTGCTAACAAATGCACCTGATCCATATAGTCAAAGCTAGGGCTTCCTTGGTAGCTCAGCTGGTAAAGAACACTCCTGCAATGCAGGAGACCCCAGTTTGATTCCTGAGTCAGGAAGATCCCCTGGAGAAGGAATAGGCTACCCACTCCAGGATTCTTTCCTGGAGAATACCCATGGACTGAGGAGCCGGATGGACTGCAGTTCATGGGGTCACAAAGAGTCAGACACGACTGAGTATTAACTAAGCACAGCACAGACAGTCAAGGCTGTGGTTTTTCCAGCAGTCAGATACAGGTGTGAGAGCTGGACGATAAAGAAGGCTGAGCACCAAAGAACTGATGTTTTTGAATGCGGTGCTGGGGAAGACTCTTGAGAGTCCCTTGGACTGCAAGGAGATCCAACCAGTCAATTGTAAGGGAAATCAATCCTGAATACTCATTGGAAGGACTGATGCTGAAGCTGAAGCTCCAATACTTTGGCCACATGATGCAAAGAGCCAACTCGTTGGAAAAGACCCTGATGCTGGGAAAGATTGAGGGCAAGGAGAAAGGGGCAACAGAGGATGAGATGGTTGGATAGCATCACCTATTCAACAGGCATGAGTTTGAGCAAACTCTGGGAAATAGAAAAGGACAGGGAAGTCTGGCATGCTGCAATCAGCAAAGAGTCTGATACAACTTAGCAATTGAACGACAACAACGGCAATAACCATTATTCGAAAACTGCAGCTACATATAGGAGTAGACTCTGAGATCTGAATCTTCCATAGTCACAGTGAAACTTTTCAAAGATTATTAAAAAAAACTACTTCTAAGTTTCCAGTTCAATACTTAATACCATATCAGAATACTGAGTCTAAACTAGGCCTTTGTTCATCATTCTCACCATTGGTAACTATTTTATTTATTCATTCACTAGTGTTTGTCTGTCATACCCACTAGAGGGTAACCCAGGGGAGGTTAGGGACCATGTGAATCCTATTCACCATCAACTCCCCAGTGTGTAAGACATAGTAGACACTCAATAAATGGTTATTGGCTGCTGAATGAATGCACTGTTCATCCATAATAGAGGTTTGGGGCAAAACTGAGGACAATCTTTTAGCTGCATGGAAGACCACAATGATATTATTTGAAGTAGCATTACTCATTTAAGATTTACACTGTACTTACTTCCAAACTAGAGATTAAAATATACTATAACACCTTTATCTGCAGGATGTAAGTCAGCATATAAAGATGAACATTTTAAGACATTATTTTATGAATATTTAGCTGAGCAGTGCTCTAGTTTAGTTTTTTTTTTTTTTTTAAGGAATGCATGCAATTTGCATATGTTATTTTCTAAGTCATCTTCCAGCTCATGCCCCTCAGAAGTAAAGATGTTTATTTGAGTTGCAGTGGCTTCATCTTTTCATCATAAAATGCAAGTGACACATTCACTAGAGTTTTGAAGTCTTTGTGGCAAAAATACTGGGTTCATGAATTTACATTTCACTGTATTTCAGAAATATATTCATATACGTGGAATTGATAGCAGACAACACCCTATCGTTTAAATCCAAGGTCTCCTAATAAGCATTGGAAAATATCAGATTAACATGTTGATTATAATGATGTTTGGCCTCCCGTGTCAACATTCAACATTCATTGGTTATTCTGAAGTTAATAACTGTTGGTTATTTATTCCAGAATAAACCAAACTATCAGAAAGTCTGAAATCTTTCTATGAAATCTGTTGACCTTTTCTTCAGATACCACTTAACCATTTTTAAAGAATGAAAAACAATAATTGAATGAGCAAATTTATATTCAACGTAATGCCTATCAGTGGGCATTACCACGAAGAACTTCCGATAGAACTATCTATTAAATTATGACATTCTTGATTGACTTTTTTTAGAGATGGTACTTCATGGTTCCCATTAGCATGGACACACTTAGCAACAACCCTAGCTAGAGGCCCTTTGTTTACAGCAAAGGCCTTCTAGCTATTCTGCTGTCTAAGGTCCTGCCTCTTTACCATAGGACTGGCTCTCGATCCCAGGCAACCTGCAACTGAAGAGCCCCTTCACCTCAGTTCTGCTCCCAAAGTGGGCTCTGGCCCATAACTGTCTGTACATCACTTCTTTGGCACTGAGTTCCATTACCTGGAGGTTCTTAGGGTGGAAATTTGTCTGGAGGGATCTACATGTTTTTCTTTCTTGCAGTTTAGTTGTCAGGTTGTGTCTGACTCTTTGCAACCCCTGTCTGTAACCCACCAGTCTCCTCTGTTCATGGGATTTCCCAGGCCTGGAATGGATTGCCATTTTCTTCTCCAGGGGATCTTCCTGATCCAGGGATCGAACCCAAGTCTCCTTCTTGGCAGGCGGATTCTTTACCACTGAGTCACCTGGGAAGCCTGATCTACATACTTTTTGCTAACTCATCTCCATGTCTCTCCATTTTTCAAATGTTTTATTTCAAATCACATATTGAAAAGGGTAATACTCTGTAATTTTGTCTGCCGTTTTTAAACCAGACATCATTTTATGAGTTTTTTTTCCTGTCATTAAGTGTCTTCCATAAACTACTTTTAAGTGGCAGGATATACTGTAATTAAACCATCTCCTATTGTTGTGTGCATGTGAGTGTGTAATATATATATAGTTGTAATGAACTTTTTTGCACATACCTATTTTTTGAAGTTTTAAATTTTTTTCAAGATTTCTTAAAAGGATGATTGTTGGCTACAAATTTAGGAACTTTCGTGAGCTACTTGATAGATTATGAGCTTTCAGAATTATGACCTTTCAGAAATGTGAACTCTCACTTTCACCACACCCTTGAATATTGATGGTTACCTTGTAGAACATTTTGTCAGTTTAATAAATGAAAATACTGTTTTATTTTGATGCAAATTGAGAAAAAAAATGTACATTTCACAGATGTTAAGTTATACACATTTAAAGAGGTTCGGACTCTTTAATAACCTATATATTATAACCCGGAGGTCACGTCTGAGCTGCTGACCTTTACGTGGTCTTCATGTCCCATTAAGTGCTCTGATACTTAAAGCCTCAGGTCACTTTCAGTCTTAATTGTATTTTATTATTCTCCTTTGTTGCAGAATGTTTCGGTCAATTTAGCCAGAGGGTCTCTCTTCACCTTTTCTTCACTGGTTCATTTCCAGTTATAACAATGACAGATTTCCTGAGAGGTTGTATTAATTTTATTATCATCACAGTGATTATTTTTACCCAAATGAAAGTAGGAGTACAATGTTAGGCTTAGAGGAGAAAGAGTTTCTGTTGTTCACTGAAGAGGTATATATTCCTTTTATAACTTTGAGTGAAAAGTGCTTGGGCAGAAACTAAAGGTCAGGAATTCTCAGGTTTAGCAACAATTGTGTTTGCATTCTGTATCATGTCAAAAAATAAATAGAAGGTAATAAAACATCAAATTTCTCTGATATTTGCTGAGGGGGTGTCTGCTGCACTATTTTAAATTAAAGATCAGTCACCAAAATGCCTACTGCTTCATCACCACTCATGTTCAGGAGGAGACGTGTCTTTAGTACCCAGATTCTCCTTTTCCCCCTTCAGTGGGACCCCAACTTCTGAGAAGGATGCTTAGCTACTTCATATTCTCTCTGCTTGTATTAGAATTGACTTTTGGTCAAGTTCTAAAAAAAAGGTTTTATATTAAAATGTTGCCTCCATCAGAATTATGTGTTTTCCAATAATATGAACACTTCTCTGGTATCCATGAGTGAACACACTCTTCAGGTAAATATTTAGTCATAGCCAACTTGCCAAGTACCATCCAACATTTTATTAGCCATGGAATGAATAACAAGTCTGTACTTGTTGAAGTTTTTTTGCAGTAGAAGCTATTATTCTCTCTATGGGAGGAACCTCCGTGACTCCACTGTGACAGTAGCTGCCATATGTTGAATGTTGAGCAGGTGCCAAGCACTGTTCATATTACATTTAAGCCTCCCAACAACCTTCATGTAACAGATGAGGAAACTGAAGCTCCAAGGAACTAAATAAGTTCAGCTTTCAGGTGGGAGAGCAGAGATTTGAGCCCCCATCTGATGGTGGCTCAGATGGTAAAGTGTCTGCCTGCAATGCAGGAGACCTGGGTTTGATCCCTAGCTCAGGGAGATCCCTGGAGAAGGAAATGGAAACCCACTGCAGCCCTCTTGCCTGGAAGATTCCATGGACAGAGGAGGCTGGTAGGCTACAGTCCATGGGACCTCAGAGAGCCGGACACGACTGAGCGACTTCACTTTTTCTTCATTCTCTGACTCAAAGGGCTATTCTTCACTATTATACCCTTTGATGCTGTCAACTGAATAGTAGACAAGACATTTGACAGTCCTTCTTGTCCCACACACTCTTCTGCCTGTGCCCTTGCCAATATTCCTTAAAAGTTAGAGAATATATCCTCTCTCCCCGATTCTGAACTGGTCCTGTAACTGATAAATAGAATGTGTAAAAGTGATTCTGCATAACTTCCAAGAGTGAACCTTAAGAGATCGCCAGCTTCTGCTGTGGTGTTCTGGAACCCCTGGAATCCAGTTGCCGTAATGTTAGAAGACCAACATGGAGGAAAACAAAGATTCCCCCAACCATAGGAAAGGAGACCCACATCCAGGGCCTAGCCACATCCTTGGCAGGGTCCAGTGCAAAATCACAATGTGGTCCCCAGCCAGGGTCAGAGTCAGTCTCCTTCCCTCACGTCCAACACCCTTTAAAGGAGGAAAAAGTTTTCTTTAACACTCTTAGGGTCCTTGGCTGGGTCTGAAAATTAAGCTGATAAAGACAGATTAGCAAGAGAAAAACTTACAAATAGTATTAAATTTTTACTATTTAATAATAGTACTTTATTATTTTTACTATTTAAATTTTAAATATTTGTGGAAGACTTCACAAGAGAATGAAGACTTGAAGTAACCAGAGCAGGAAGCTTTTACACCTTTTAGACAAAGAAATAATACACTTGTGAAGAATTGGCAAAACAAAGAGGTCTGAGCTAGGGTAGTAAATGGTGAAGTAAATAGAAAGATAAAAGTTAGTATAACAAGGTTTGTTTGTAGAAATTCCTTGGCACCCATCCCCCATTTCTGGTGATAAGAATATCTCCCTTCCTCTGATCCAGGCAGGGTATCTTTCACCTGGGAGATTTTAGACCTGTTTCAGAGGAAGGTGAAGAGGAGGTAGGTCAGAGTGACCTTTCTGCTTTCACCATTAAAAAAGAATTCCCTCAGGTTAAGATATTTAACTCTTAAGAGTCCCTTGGACAGCAAGGAGATCCAACCAGTCAATCCTGAAGGAAATCAGTCCTGAATATTCTTTGGAAGGACTGATGCTGAAGCTGAAACTCCAATACTTTGGCCACCTGATGTGAAGAACTGACTCACTGGAGAAGACCCTAATGCTGGGAAAGATTGAAGGTGGGAGGAGAAGGGGATGACAGAGGATGAGATGGTTGGATGGCATCACTGACTCAGTGGACATGAGTTTGAGTAAACTCTGGGATTGGTGATGGACAGGGAGGCCTGGCGTGCTGCATTCCATGGGGTCACAAAGAGTTGGACATGACTGAGCACCTGAACTGAACTGAACTGAAGATATTTAATATGCCAAGGTGCCATATTTGTGGGTAGCAAGTCCTAAACTCTACTAGGCCCAATGGACAGTGATTGGGTCATTCCAAAGGACTGCTATCTCCACAGTGGGGCATGTTCAAAACCTGGACTAGCAGTGGTCAAGAGTTGTCTACCAAACTCTCCATGGTCCTGCCATCCCAGGTGGGACTGAAGCCTTCCTGGGGTGCCCCAAGATGTTGATGACCCAAGATGACAGGACCTTGGGCTTCCCCAAGTCTGTTCCTGGGCTCCTGCCAGGAGCAGAGGGCAACAGCAGAACCCTGGCATTCCTCTCACAGATGTGACTGGGCAGAGGGCGAGGTTTGTTGGGGGCAGGAATGAGAAGGAGGAGACAGGAGTGGGAGCATACAGGCAGCCAAGAAACCATCCTGGAGCTTCAGGGAGATAGTGAGAAATGAGACTGCACGTGAACCAAGTCTCCCATCCCTGGGGCACATGTACTCAATTTCCCTTCCTTCTTCATGTACCAGATAGAAATGGAAAGAAAAAAAAAAAAATATGAATTTCAAGATGGCAACCATGGATCAATAAACTCCAAATGTGGAACCTTTCTGATCATGGGACCTTCCATGATGCAGAGATCAGACACATATCCAGTTAAGCTGGCCCCACCATCAACTGCCAACCTGTGAGCTGGGACATTTCGGTCCTCTAAGTCTTCCCAGAGTCCTAGGTAGAAAGCCACCCAGTCGACCTGCAGAACCATGGGAAGTAATAAACAGTTGATGCTCTAAGACACTGTTTTCGAGGTGGTTTATTATACACACTTGATAACCTAAACAGCTGCCTTCATCATCCTAGGCATTTATGGAGTCACTGAGAAGTACAAGATACGATTTCTATTCTCAAAAACTTAGTATAATTAGCTAGAAAAGGACACATAAAAGAATTATTGGCTAATAATAGACAGCGTATGACCAAGTAAGAAGGAGAAAATTGGAAAAAGTAAAGACAGTTTGGGACTTCGCTAGTGGTGAAGAATCAGCCTGCCAATGCAGGAGACAAGGATTTGATCCCTGGGTTGGGAAGACCCCCAGGGGAGGAAATGGCTGCCCACTCCAGTATTCTTGCCTGGAAAATCCCCTGGAGCCTGGGGGACTACAGCCCCAGAGGTTGCAAAGAGTCAGACACAACTTAGTGACTAAACAACAGCAACAACAAAGACAGTTTAAATCAGGAAGTGCCTGGAGAAAGGTAAGTTAGCATATTCAGAGAAAGGCTGCCTCCTCAAAACCCCAAGCCAGACCTTGAAGCCTGTGTAGCATCTGGATGGTCGACTACGGGGGACCCTGCTTGACTGACTGCTCCAGTCACCAGAAGGCAACCTGAATACACATTTAAACACGTAAAATCCATTTCCTGGATTAGAAGCCTGAACAGTCCAGCTTCCCAGACCTCATCCTTACCTCCTCCCTTCTTTCTGTCTCTTGACCAAAGCATGATTTTTTGCCTCTGGCTTTCAGTCTGATGCACAAATCAATTTCTGTCAGCCTCTGATCTTGTTTTAGCTTGCTGCTCACAGGTCTTTCTTTTCTCCACAGCTGAGAGACTTAAAACCTCTGAGATCCTCCCGTGCGAGAGCTATCCTACCTCTAGGACCCTATCTAGAATAAATAGTTTCTCCAGTGTATACACAAATTTGAAGCTCATTAGTGTATCAACTAAATGTGGAGGATTTACAAAAGCAACATTTTCCACATTTATTTGTCCATGGAAACATCTTTTCCCAGATTGTATTTTGGTTCTTCAGGTGATTCAGGAAATGCTGCTTTAGACTAAACTTCTACAAGTTGACTTGTAGTATTTGTGTTTTTAGCAAACTCCCCAGATGATTCAGATGTGCGCCAATATCTGAGAAACACTGCTTTAGAAATAAGTGGAATTGAAGTTACAATAATCCTTCCATAACTTGATCAGTCTCACTCACTCATTCTTTAAGACTCAGATATAAAACCTCAAAACTCCATAACCTTTCATAACTACAACTGAATTTCTTTGATACTTGACAGTTATTGTAATTTAAATCTGAGGCATATTATCTTTGCTTAAACATTTTACATATTGGAGCTTTATTTCCTCTGCCTCTGCATGGCACTGGGATTCATGAAATATGAATTCTTTTAAGGCTATTCAACTAAGTAGTTTGACTTGTTTTTGTAATATGTTTTCTAACATTCAATGCAAATAGCCCAATATAGTAGATTTTGGAATGAGACTGGCCTGAGTTTTAAATCTTGGTTGCAGCACCTACTGACTGTATGACACTGGGCAAATAATTTAAGATTTCTAGGCCTCAGGTTACCTGAATGAAAATAAAAATCATAATATCTACTTTGAACAAACTCCAGGAAATAATGAGGGACAGGGAGGCCTGGCGTGCTGCAGTCAGTGGGGTTGCAAAGAGTCAGACACAACTTAGTGACTCAACAACAACAACATATCTACTTCACAGGCTAGTTTTGCAAATTAAAAGAAATTCAATTTATAGCTAATAAAAATACCAGTACTTCAATAAACACCAGTTTGCTCTGTCTTCTCTCTTAGATGCCTTGGTCCCATGAAGGGCAAAAGTGGCTAATAATATTGTTTTACTTGTCTGCCAGGAAGTCATATAAATAAATAAAATTTCATGGGTTGAAAAATGCTTTGAAAAAGTTAAAGCCATTTTATAAGTGGAGGTAACAGGATTTTCTGCTGATGAGATCTGAAGCTTCTTGAGGGAGAATTATTTCCATTTTAAAATAGATAACAGTTTGGTTTCAACTTGAAACCAAAATAAAACATTTAAATGGAGTATGCGTCTGTATATTCATTAAATATTTATTAGTGATGGTGCTAAATTAAAAGTTCTTAGCTCTAGACTAATACATTGTTGTACTGGTTTTGTGTATGTTTTCCACTTTTAATCTTTTGTATAAATTTTCAACAAATCTATGAATACCCTTCCCCTGTCCCCTACACACATACAGGAAGTTTTTCACCGTCTCACTGCCAGTTTTAATGGAGGTTAAGGTTTACATGTATATCTCATCTCTTTTCTGGGTTTGTGCAAGGTTAGGGCAGTAAATATTGAAGGGAAATGGAAAATGAAACTCTTGGTTATGGTCAGTTTGTTTAATATAAATGACCCCCATGTATTTTTATTTGAATTTAAATCATACCAGCATGGGCTTAGCATTCATAAAGTCCATTTATGATTCTCACAGATTTCGTTAAGTGAATACAGAATCCCACAAAGACAAAATAATACTATTATTAAAATTGATAACCAAGGACTAAAAATTTCATTACCCCAATATATCACCTAATGTTGAAAAACATAATGAAGGTTCTCTGAGTAAGATTGTATTGACTGAGTATATAATTTGGTCTATTAGTATGCTCCATTATTTTGAATTTGTTAAATCCTTGAATAAAAATCTCTGTGTTAGCAGTTCTTGGCTAAATTATAAAAAGTAATAACAGCTGCATTATCACCTCCTAGGGAGAAGAAGGTTTGTCACAATGAGTAATGTTCTTCCTACTGAGGCGCTATCAAGCACTCTTTACACATCCCCGGCATCAGGCACTGATTTGATTTTCCTTGAACAGACGATATATATTATCTTCAGCTTCTGCTGAGAAAAGGAATGTGGTCAATGACTTCATTTATTAAGTTGAATTCAGGGTCTGTGTGCCCTGCCAATCTATTAACAGTTAAACATGTGGAGACATGCCTCACTCCAAGAATAGAGGCTCTAGTACGTTTCCATACTCAGTCTAATAAAAAAATCTATATTATTTCTGTTTACAGGTGGGAGATCAGAGATGAGACAGTGTGAGAGGCACATAGCTACAACTTTGTCTAGATTTCTTTCCTCTGAGGCGGAGGAATGACTGGGAGAACTCTTGATCCTCGGTGGTTACCTGAAGTGGAGCTAGTGAAAGCAAACTGCTGGTGCACAACTTGACATATTTGCCAAGAAACATCATGTTTAATGGGACCCTCATGTCTGAGTAGGCAGGTCGGGCGATGCTGCAGGGAGCTCAATCAAGAATGCTTTGGAGTGGGGAGGCAGACATAGTTTGCATTTCACCTAGGGAACTCTCACTTTAGGGAACTCTGCCGGGTGATCTCTCTGCATGATCACCCTCAAGGCCTCTTGGGAGAAAGGAACTCAAAAAACTTAAGACTGAGACTCAGGTCCTGGGACATTGAACTAGAATTTTTTTTTTTTTTTTTTTTTTATAATTCTGGTGAGCATACTTAACCTAAGATCTGAACCCTCAGATCTCAGGGCACAGATCTTTAAGTGCGCGATATAGTATTGGTAGTTATAGGTGCAATGTTGTACAGCTAATCTCTAGAACTCATTCAGCTTCTATAATTGAAACTTTATACCCACTAAAAAGCAACTGCCCATTTTCTCCTTTCTGTCCCTAGCCCTTGACAACCACCATTCTACCTTCTGTTTCTATGAGTGTGAATATTTTAGGTACCTCATATAAATGGAATCATGCAGTATTTGTACTTCTGTGGCTAACTTTACTTCTCATAATGCCTTCCAGGTCTGCATATGTTGTCATAAAGGTCAAGATTTTCTTCCTTTTTTTTCAGGCTGAATAATATCTGTGTTTGTATATAGCACATTTTATTTACCCAATCGGGACTTCCCTCATAGCTCAGTTGGTAAGGAATCCATCTGCAATGCAGGAAGACCCTGGTTTGATCCCTGGGTCGGGAAGATCTGCTGGAGAAGGGATAGGCCACCCACTCCAGTGTTCTTGGGCTTCCCTTGTGGCTCAGCTGGTAAAGAATCTGCCAGCAATGTGGGAGACCTGGGTTCAATCCCTGGGTTGGGAAGATCCCCTGGAGAAGGGAAAGGCTACCCACTCCAGTTTTCTGGCCTGGAGAATTCCATGGACTATATAGTCCATGGAATTGCAAAGAGTCGGACATGACCAAGTGACTTAAAAAAAAAATCCAATCATCTGTTGATGGACATGTAGGTGGTTTGCCTATCATGTTGTTGTTCAGTCACTAAGTCGTGTCCAACTCTTTGTGACCCATGGACTGCAGCACACCAGGCTCCTCTGTCCCTCAGGGTCTTCCAGAGTTGGCTGAAATTCATGTCCATTGAGTTAGTGATGCTATCTAACCATCTCATCCTCTGCTGCCTCCTTCTCCTTTGGCCTTCAATCTTTCCCGGCATCAAGGTCTTTCCCTATGAGTTGGCTCTTTGCATCAGGTGGCCAAATTACTGGATTGTAGGTTTTCATGTTACTGTTTTAGCCAATCTTTTGTTTCAACAGAAGAGCTTCCTTTAACATTTCTTGTAAAACAGGTCTAGAGATGATGGATTTCCTCTTTCTCTTTTGCCATGGGAAGTCTTTATCTCTCATTTTGAAGGCAAGTTTATTGTTATTCTTGGTTGATAGTTTTTTTCTTTTAGCATATTTTATATATCATTCTACTCCCTTCTGTCATGCAAAGTTTCTCGTGAGAAACTAAAGACCCTGCATGCCACAATGAAGATCGAAGGTCCCAAGTAAGGCAACTAAGGCCAGGCACAGCCAAAAAAAAAAAAAAAAAGGTCCAGAAGGCGAAAGGTGGAAGTACTTGATTTCATGTTCCCACTTGGCATGTGTGTGTGCTCAGTCACTAAATTGGGTCTCACTCTTTGCTACCCCATGGATTGTAGCCTGCCAGGCTTCTCTACCCATGGGATTTTCCAGGCAAGAATGCTAGAGTGGGTTGCCACTTCCTCCTCCAGGGGATCTTGCTTATCGAACCTGAGTCTCCTGCATCTCCAGCATTGGCAGGCAGATTCTTTACCACTGAGCCACCAGGGAAGCCCTTCCCACTTGGCAGCACAGTAGTGACCTCTGACTTATGCTCTGTCTAAGCTCTGAGAGATCATGTTCTAAGTTGCTAAAAATGGAAATAAGGAAGTTGAAATGCCAGGCTTTGTTTTATGAAGTTAAATAAAAGAGAGTTAAAGATGGATATGGATGGAGAAGCTTCCTATATTACACTAGGATAAACAGATTTAACTCTGCGGCAATGAAATTAGATAAACCCCTGCTGTTGTTAGTGGTGGAAGAAGCACCTGTCATATAAAGGAACAATGGAGAGGCAAGGCATTTGGGACCAGTGGAAAAAATGCAATGGCCACTGTGGGGAGACTCGTAAGTGGAGGGCTTGGGTTTGCTGTCAAGTAACCCTGTGATAGTCAGATATCACTGGGCCACGCAATTAGTCTTCCCAGTTCTGTTGTCTTGAGAAAGTGAAAGTGTTAGTTGCTCAGTCATGTCTGACTCTTTGCAACCCCATGAACTGTAGCTCTCCAGGCTCCTCTGTCCTTGGGACAGAGCCACCAGGGACCCACGTTTTGTAACTGCTCTATTGGGTACCCTGATAGTGATTCCTCTTCTCCCCCTACTGTCTCCAACACTGGTGTGACCTAGGATCTAAGACTTCTGTGTATGATCCCACGTGAGCCCCTTTGGGGAAGCAGAGCCAGAAATTCATTCTCTACAAGGATGGTGTTTAAAAAAATTAACGCACATTTGGTCAGCAAGAGAGCTGGCCAAAATTGGAGTTTTTCCCCTACAGAACTCTGACTAACAAACACATTTTTCACGCTGCTTCAGGCCAACTTCTGTCATATATCCATGGTCACAGCTACATGCCCAGCCAAGGCACTACTCCAAACCCATCCACACTGGTTACCAAGGGCTGTCAAATGAGAAAACAACAATCGATGGCTTTACAAGTGTTTGCTGAAAGCCCTGTCCATAATGATCTTTATTCTTTAAACCCTAGAGCACAAATAAAACCTATCAGATATAACTTGACCTTTAATCATATTCTATCTAGTAGATAAAACAGCACAATAGCTGGCGTTGTAGTCAGAACTGGATCTGAATTTTATTTACATCAATGTGTGTGTGACCTTGAATGAGTTTCTCAAACTTTGCATCTCTGGTCAACAAGCATATTATAAGGGAAGGCACACATTTAGTGAAATACTGTATATTAAGAATGTAGCTGAATGTCTAGCATATGGTAGGAACTTAAACATTATTAACTATCATCATTATTATTCATATTTGTTCTTATTTCCCCCACTTAGATTATGAATGCTTAGAAGGCAGGGTCATGTTAAACAGTTTTTTTAACGATAATCACAGCATCAGAAATAGCACTACTGTGCTGCCAAATGGGAACATAAAATGAAGTATGTCTACATTTTGGAGGATATTTTTAAAGGTCATACTCCACCTGGAAATGGCAACATTGACCTCATGGCCAGTCCTTTATTTCTGCTTTCAGTCCTTTGCCTCCTGCTTCCCCAGGGACATTGATCCATCAGTGTTCTACCCCTCTAAACTATTGAAACTCAGTCTCTGCAAGCCCCTCCCCTTCCATTTAGAATGGACTCATCTCTCCTCTATATCAAAAATGTCATCTCATAGTCCTTTTCCCCATGGCATCGTTCCATTTCCCTCTTTACTGTGTCCTCGTATATGATGGAAGATTGTTCCACAGGTATTGCTATCATATTTGCCCCATTCAATCACTTTTTAATTCTGTTACATAAAAGTTTCCCTACCCCCATACTGAAAATACTTGCTCATCTTTTACAAGTAACCTCTGACTTATCCAATTCAAAGTCTTCTTTCCAGTCCTCTTTCTCTATGAACTCAATGTGTGATACTGTTGACTTTTATTTCCATCTTTTGATTTTCATCTTGTTTTTTTCTAAGCCAAAGTATTCTCTATATCCTTCTTGAGTTTCATGGAATATTTCTTCCAGGGTCACATACCTAATAAATGGTAAATAATTCTTTCCTCAGGAAACTTCTGTTTTCCCTAAACATTTCTCTAATTCTACAGTTTACTTTACATCAATGCAGATAATTCTACTATAAAATCAGTGTTTCACTCCTTATTTGCGGTTGTAATTGCAGTTATCAGTATTCTAGCATATTGTGCTAACTTGGTACCAAAATATTGATATTTTTGTTGTTTTTATGCCATTATTTTGGCATTTTAAAAATCTGAGTTATTTATGCTTTAAAATATGCTCATAGAGCTACATGCTGCATTAAATTTTGAAGTAAAGAGGAACTGATTTTATTTATTTATTTATTTTTCATTTATTTATATTAGTTGGAGGCTAATTACTTTACAATATTGTAGTGGTTTTTGCCATACATTGACATGAATCAGCCATGGGAAGAGGAACTGATTTTAAAAGCATGCTGACATCACTGACTATGCTTAAAACTGGCTTAAGCTATTTCATTATTTTTGTTCCAGTTTCTCAGGTTATTTGTAAAGTTAGACATCTTTTCTTATGTATTTTGATCACTTCGGTTTTACCCACAATCAGGATACAACCAGTCTATGTCCAGAGGTCCCTCATGAAATTGTCTTAAAATGGGTAAGTATGAAGTTATACGAAAGTAGAAGGTAGAGGGAGAAAATAGAGAGGGGAAAAAAGGAGGCCCAATTCTTCTCCGGGATTCTGATCGTGTTCTGTCCCCAGGAAAAGAATCTCTCCATGCCATAAAACCATGGCCACTGGTGATATTAAAGACATTCATTCTGCAATTGGATTTTAATGATGTCCCCCAAATAAAAGTAAGTGCAATGTCCCCTCTAGTCCCATCCTTAAGTTCTGGGCACAGAGCAGCTACTTCTGCTATAATATGAGGACATATCTGCAGCTCCACACCACTTTTCTTTTCCCTCCATAGTAATATCCATCCTCGAAGGGCTTCTCTAGTCTTCTCTTACATTCATTTATTTTAAACAGGATGTTCTTTCCCAATCAAGCTACTTACTAAGAATCAAACTAGAAGGAACAAGACCTTAGCCTTGGGTCTGGTCTCTAGACCTCTTTCTGCAGGACCAGAGAACAAGTGTTGAAGATATCTCCCTTGTGAAAGTAAGTTTCACAAGCTTACTGTAGACCGACTGCATTATCCACCGTTGAAGTGTGTGCAATTCCCCTCTCGGTTTCAGCTCTTGTACCCTGAGCTTCGTGGTGAAGACCTGTTACTTGTTTTGGTGTTCTGAGGTCCATCAGGTGCTCTATTGATTTCTTATGTTTTCTTCTGTGCAGATGCTGGTATCATACAAGTATGTAGCTGTCAGTGGTTGGGCCCCACCTGCTTGGCTTTCTGGGTTCATGAGTACACTTCATCATCTGGATTTTTGTAAATATTGGCTATAGATTTTGGGTTTTGTTATCCTAGCTCTCTATATTTATGTGGAGATTTGAGGAGATTTAAAAACTATGCTAATGCTGCCATCTTTTTTAAAATTCAAAAGAATTTTAAACCATGTAAACATAGCACCTCTTAAAAATTTATGTTAAGCTACTTATAAACAAGATAAAGAAGTCTTCTATCCTTGAATATACACAAATTCTATCCTCTTACCTTATTTTATTTTCTTCATAGTCCATCAGTGCCTAAAATTAGAATTTTTCTTTGTCTTTTCTTTCCCTATGATATTAATTTCATGATTATAGGAGATTTTTCTCCTGTATTTACTTAACTTGTATATTTACCTAACTACACATGTAATATACTATCTTCTCAGTAGACTAACTGACAGACACTACACCATCCAAGTAACCAAGTATTAGGACAATGGATACATCACACAGATCCTAGTATTGTATATCAAGGATACTGTATCATTTCTGTATTATTCCTCCCAAAACATGCTGAATTTGAATTAGAGGACATCAAACAAATCCAATAAAGGGGCATTCTATAAACTAACTGGTCAAAACTCCAAAAATGTTTAAATGTCATGAAAGAGAAACTGACTTAGATTAAAGGAAACTAAAAAACCAGGATTAACAGATGCAGTGTGTGATGAGGAAATAGACCAGAAAACAGAATATTTTAATTGTGTAATAATGGATATCAGTGAGATCAATGGAGAAATCTGAATCAGATCAGTAGATTATATAATAGCACTCTATCAATTGCAATGATTTGATTTTGATCATTGTGCTGTGGGTTTGTGAGGAAAGGTCCATAATTTTAGGAAGTACATACTGAAGTATTAAAAATAAATTGATGTTATGGCTGTAAATTACAGTTGTTATTCACAGTAGTTATGTTCTATAAAGTTTTCATAAACACTGAATTGGTAAATACTTAGCATTGCTCCTAGAGATATTAGCATGTTATGTTCCTACAAACCTCTGATTACAACATTTCCATCAAGTGGCCAGCATATGCTCTGATTTTAAGTCAGTTTCTGTTTAAAGATTATTTAATATATACAGTATACACTATGGGCTTCCCGGGTGGTTCAGTGGTGAAGAATCTGCCTACCAATACAGGAGATATGGGTTCAGTCCCTGGGTTGGGAAGATCTCCTGGAGAAGAAAATGGCAATCCATTCAGGTATTCTTGCCTGGAAAATCCCATAGACAGAGGAGCCTGGTGGGACAGTTCATGGTGTCCCAAAGAGTTGGACATGACTGAGCTACTGAGCAAGCATGCTCACACACATGTATATACTATGTATGTTATAAAATATGTTATAAATATATTCTATATATAATGTAAGATATATATGATATACTATATAACTTATGTATGATACTATATAGTATATAACATATGTTAAACATATAATAATATCTATATATTTTTATTGACTCATTAGCACTGAACAATGCCAACAGCACTATACATCATGCCTTTTTTTTTCTCATTTATTTATATTAGTTGGAGGCTAATTACTTTATAATATTCTAGTGGTTTTTGCCATACATTGACATGAATCAGCCATGGATTTACATGTGTTCCCCATCCTGAACCCCCCTCCCTCCTCCCTCCCCATCCCATCCCTCTGGGTCTTCCCAGCGCACCAGCCCTGAGCACTTGTCTCATGCATCCAACCTGGACTGGCGATCTGTTTCACACTTGATAATGTACATGTTTCAGTGCTATTCTCTCAGATCATCCCACCCTCGCCTTTTCCCATAGAGTCCAAAAGTCTCTTCTATACATCTGTGTCTCTTTTTCTGTCTTGCATATAGGGTTTTCGTTACCATCTTTCTAAATTCCATATATATGCGTTAGTATACTGTATTGGTGTTTCTCTTTCTGGCTTACTTCACTCTGTATAATGGGCTCTAGTTTCATCCACCTCATTAGAACTGACTCTACTACAAAGCCACAGTCATCAAGACAGTATGGCACTAGCACAAAGACAGAAATATAGATCAATGGAACAAAATAGAAAGCCTAGAGATAAATCCACATACATATGGACACCTTATCTTCGACAAAGGAGGCAAGAATATACAATGGAGAAAAGACAACCTCTTTAACAAGTGGTGCTGGGAAAACTGGCCAACCACATGTAAAAGAATGAAACTAGAATACTTTCTAACACCATACACAAAAATAAACTCAAAATGGATTAAAGATCTAAATGTAAGGCCAGAAACTATAAAACTCCTAGAGGAGAACATAAGCAAAACACTCTCCAACATAAATCACAGCAGGATCCTCTATGACCCACCTCCCAGAATATTGGAAATAAAAGCAAAAATAGACAAATGGGACCTAATTAAACTGAAAAGCCTTTGCACAACAAAGGAAACTATAAGCAAGGTGAAAAGACAGCCTTCAGAATGGGAGAAAAGAATAGCAAACGAAGCAACAGACAAAGAATTAATCTCAAAAATATACAAACAACTCCTGCAGCTCAATTCCAGAAAAAGAAATGACCCAATCAAAAAATGGGCCAAAGAACTAGCAGACATTTCTCCAAAGAAGACATACAGATGGCTAACAAACACATGAAAAGATGCTCAACACCACTCATTATTCAGTTCAGTTCAGTTCAGTCCCTCAGTCGTGTCCGACTCTTTGCGACCTCATGGATCGCAGCACGCCAGGCCTCCCTGTCCATCACCAACTCCCGAAGTTTACTCAAACTCATTCCATTGAGTCAGTGATGCCATCCAGCCATCTCATCCTCTGTCGGCTCCTTCTCCTCCTGCCCCCAATCCCTCCCAGCATCAGGGTCTTTTCCAATGAGTCAACTCTTCGCATGAGGTCACTCATTATTAGAGAAATGCAAATCAAAACCACAATGAGGTACCATTTCACACCAGTCAGAATGGCTGCTATCCAAAAGTCTACAAGCAAGAAATGCTGGAGAGGATGTGGAAAAAAAAGAACCCTCTTACACTGTTGGTGGGAATGCAAACTAGTACAGCCACTATGGAGAACAGTGTGGAGATTCCTCAAGAAACTGGTAATAGAACTGCCACATGACCCAGCAATCCCACTCCTGGGCATACACACCGAGGAAACCAGAACTGAAAGAAACATGTGTACCCAATGTTCATCGCAGCACTGTTTATAATAGCCAGGACATGGAAGCAACCTAGATGCCCATCAGCAGACGAATGGATAAGAAAGCTGTGGTACATATACACAATGGAATATTACCTCATGCCTGAATAAATTGTATCTAGCAAAAGTATTTTCTCCCTAAAACATAAATATTTATATATTCACACACACACATATGTATGCATTATCATTCTACCTCTCTATATGTTACTATACATTACTTATATAGACATATTTTATTTATTTCAATAAATACTTGTATAAAATAAGTTCATATAAAGTATGTGTAATATTGTATATAAATATATCTGTAAAGAGCGAGAAAGAATGATGATGCACTTGTGATAAATATTAACATTTTAGTACTCTGGTTGAAAAGGATACAAGAGAAGTCTTTATACGAACTTTCCAACTTTTCTATAATTCTGAAATTATTTGAAAATTAACCATTTTTTTCAATTGAAATTTTATTCTTCTTGCTTGTCAGTATAACCCAAGCATCTAGTAGAGGACTTGATGTATGCTCAATAAATACTTCTTTAAAGAAAAAGGATTAATATCAAGCAAGTCAGGGTTAGGAATGCTAGAAAGTTAGGAATACTCTCCATAAAGATGATGGGAGTACATGGGAATCAGTGATCTCTGTACATGAGGACAAGCACAGAGAAAGGCTGATTTAGTGTTGTTGTTTTCATCATTGATTAGAAAAATGTTATACTCTCCATCCTCTCATCTTCCCCTACAGAGATAAATTATGATTAGTATATTCTTTCTAGAGAATCCCGTGGACAGAGGAGCCTGGCGGGCTGTAGTCCATAGTGTCACACAGAGTTGGACACGACTGAAGTGACTAAGCAGCAGCAGATTAATTTTAGTAATAGTCATGTATATCAATTACTGTTACCGACCTGAACTTCCTTGAAATTGCAACTTTTTCAATTATTTATTACATGCTGTGGCATCCGCATGACCTTTGTTTGATCTCAGATACAACTTGTGATAGCTCCAGGTCTGAGATGAACTTGGCCCAGGGTTTTACTTACTCAATGCAAGTCATTTAGTATTCTGCCCATCTAAGCATCTTATTTTAGAATCAACCATATGGAATTTTGATGCCAAGGCTTATCTTAATTCTGAGGTATCTGATAGCATGGTAATTACTACAAAGCCATCAAGTACTAGCAAACAATTTGCATCTCCTTAGGGACTAATTTTCCTACAGGACAAATAGCAGTTGTCAAAGGACTAAGAATAATTTTGTTTACAAGCACAGATTTAGAAGCCACTAAACAAGTATGAACATGCACTGGAGATGTGACTTTCACTCTTAAGTATCTGACTTTAAATCATTAAGTTTTAAATGCTTGTAATGAAAAAAAAAAATAGCATTTCAGCTCTTCTGATGAGCAGAAGGAAATTAGGCCTCTGTGATTCTTCTTGACCCATTAATGGGAATGCATTTTTAGGAACTCTTATTTGTTCTCACCAACTTGGTTATAAAAGCACTCAAGACTAGGAAGGGAACACTTTCTTCCTTGAACTAATTCATTTTAGTTCAAACAAATTCTATAAACATGAATCAATCACTTTTTTGTTCAAGACTCCATGCATACAGGCTTAAAAATATTCTTCTTGCTTTCATTATACTTTGATTTTCACTGCCTCTGATGCAGCCTTATTCTGAAGCAGCTATGTGTGGCCCTTTGAACTGCTAATATTTACTCAACTGCCTGGTTGCTCCTTCTCAAGTGAGATACTTTAGATTTTTTTTTTAAAAATTCAATTTATTGCTTGAAAATCACAATTTATTCCATCCCAGACACCAACATTGTTGTTCTGTTTGACTGTGTAGAAATAATTTTTGCTATAATAAACATTATGAGTTTGTCCATTAATAAATTACCCTACTGGAAAGAGCATAAAAGATTTATCTCATCAGAGACTGTTATGTTGCTGAAGCTGTACACTCATTGTATAATTTCCTAGCCTAGAATTGCTTTCAAAAATAAAATAAATCAGTATTTAAATTATGCATGGCATACAATGTTTTGATGTTTCAAATCGTAGCGATACCTAATGTTCATAAGATTATTAAATAAAAATTTTAAAGTTAGTCTAGGTACCTGCTAGTCATTGAGTTTTTTAATTGACCACTTTTTTTCTTTTGGCTTACAACATTAATTAAAACACACTCATGCTGAGAGGTTTTTGCCTCCCTCTGTGACTCTTCCTGAAATTGATGTGTTTTGACAGACAGGGGCTATATTGCAGTTGTTATAGAAGTAAAGTTGAATTAGCTATGTTCATATTCCCTGAAAACTTTCAATATCTATACACTATCTGAGCTTACACGATGGTTGTCAAAAGGACTGTTGCCTAAGACAAAGAATTGCCTTATCATTAGAGCTGATACCTTGCTAACTCATCTGTTTTATTAATAGCATCAAGCTATATCTAACAAAGTGAAAGTATCATATTTTATAGCTCCAAGGCTAGTAGTAAACAATCACATAGAATAAGGATTTGTAAACACAGTATCAAATAGAGATGTGCTAGTTATTCAGATATGTGAATAATTTTAAGTATTAAGAATCTGCATGAGAGCAGTAATTTGCTAAAATAAGTGATCATAATTTTTTATTTTGTTAACACATTTTTGTAATAAGGCAAATATTTGTAATAAGGCAATATTTGTAATAAGAGTAAGACTGGACTTTAAAGTAACGAAACCTTAGCAAGGTGGCAAGTTTATCTAGTTTCATGATTGCCGTGGTTATCAACTGCACCAGAATTTCCATCAACTGTGAAAATATCTCCAAAAGAATGAATGGGTCATGACAATGTCCATTCACTTACTGTATTAAGACCTAGTTAAGACAAATGCCAGCATTTTCCCTCACTATCTCTAATTTCTCAGTGTGAAGAGAAATGTTTTTCTTCACTATGAATTAGGTTTCTGAGCTTTATGGTACATAAAATTGTGTGTATCCTTTTCCTTATCCTTTATTGTTTGATCCCAAATCTCCAGATATTGATTATACTGCCTCATAATCATTCTCCCTAAGATATGGGCCCTGCTACTAAAATTGCTATTCACCAAATCATCACTTAATGGTAAGAACAAACTGATATAGTTTCAGTTATCTGTAAAAACACCTTGAAGGGCAAAACCACACGGGAATGTGCTAATTTGAATATTCATACTTGGTGTCTGATTTGAAAACTATTTGTTTATATATTTCTGTAGATGGAAAGCATTCTCTCAAAGGTATTATTTTCAGATAATTACAAAATTCAAGGATTTTAAGGGAAAATAGAAAAGCGGTTAATTAAGTAGCTCCCATGGAAACCACCAAAAAACATTAACCAGAACAGAGTAGGGTAGCTCAGATAGGACTGGATATACCAAGTTAAAGCTCCACTCTTGCCTTTGAATGAGCATATTTTTCTGTATACTTAGCTATATAATACATAGTTTGAATTTGCTTAAAATGATCTACTGCATCATTTAAAGGGATGTGGAAGTTGTTCAAGTGTAAAGTTTGTTTTTCCTGGCATAGATATTAAAAATAGGTAAAGAAAAAGTGATGGGATAGAAGGCTGTGTTTTCTAAAGCATGGCAGTTGTTTTGCTGGGAAGAAAATACGAGGTCAAAGAACACTGTGTCTACTCCCTTATTTAATAAACGTAAGTCCTCTTTGAATGGCCGCCAGAGCAGTCTACTGAAATGTTGGCCAGTCTAAATGTAGAGAAGTACCCGTCCCATGAATTATTTCTGCATCGCTTCAAAATATTGATGTTTCTGCAGTCTTTTTCTTTGAGTTCCAAAGTTGACAAGAAGAGCTCATTCACATCATTTCTTGAGCATTGGTAGGATGCCGCAGAATATAGTCAGTAATTGTCTTTGGCCCGTGAACATCAAGGTGATTCTAGATATAACAGCCCAAAGAGCCATGTTGTCTCTGGGATCCTTACTGAGCCTTTCTCCACAGCCTTTTTTTTTTTTAATGGCGAGATTTCCCTCTCCTCCACTTTCTTCCTTCTTTTATTCCTTTCCTTCCTCTCTTTTTTTCCTCTTTCCTTTCTTCCTTCCTCCCTCTTGTTCATATTGAAAATATGGGAATAAGTTGTTATTGGCTTTACAACTCTTTATAATAGAGGGGGAAAGGGTGACTACCAGTTAGTCTCTTCTTTCACTTGCATCCCAGGTGGGCCCTGAGGGAGAGGAGGGCCTTACCTGGCTGGTGCAAGCTTACCTGAGTGTGGGTGCAGCTTCTTGGTGTTGCATACCCACAACTGTAAGATGTGACCCTGTGTGGAGCAGGCCTGGTTTCAAGGTGAGTCCAAGAGGGATACAGAGGAGAATTTTCTTTCTTTTGAAGTTTTAAAGTCAAATCTCCAGATGGCAAAGGGAAGAATTAGGCAGATGAATAATAACAATAAATGTTTATGGCTGTGCTAATAAAGCTGCATTCTGTTGGTACGTATCAATACTTCATGCACCAGGAGAGGGGAGCTAAGATTCCAGGAATTCAAGGACAAAAATAGAACCTCTCTCACTTGCTGGCTAGCATTTGAAGATAGAACTTTTAACTCTGCAGTTGAGGCTAAGGCATGACGCACAGATACAACTGAGAAGGAAAACATGTGGCTATTACAAATTATTCAGGGCTGATCCTTTCTTAATGGCAAATTTTGAGATTACAAGAATAGTTGGTTTGGGGACAGGGGTTCACAAAAAAGAAGGAAAGCCTAAAAAGTAATGTCAGAGAGCTTGGTAGGTTAACGGAAATTCTCTTAAAAATTTAGCCTGTGAATAAATGAAAATTTTTACAAATCAAGTGTATATGACATTCCATGCAGTAAAACATTATCACTCTAGTGTTTTACTAGGACATGGTTAAGAGAGAGATGATTTTTCAGGAATAACCACCTATTAAAATAGTAATGGCAGTGGAATTGCCATTATTAAAATGTACTCTACTAATAAAAAAATTAAAAAAAAAAAACACAAACAAAAAAAAAAACAAAGCATGATTTACAGTTTAAGACTTCATAAAGGCAGAGAAATCCAGATGTGAAATTGAGTTTATGTAGATGTCAACAATAAATATAAAATGTCTTAAAAAAATAAAAATAAAATGTACTCTAAAGCTGCCAATTAAAAATGGTTACTGTGATACTGATTCTAGAATTGACAGACAGAAAAGTGGAAGTAAATAATAGTTTAGAAATAGCCCTTAATATATATAAAAATGTACTACATGAGGAATGAGCTATTAAATATCCAAAAGGAAACATTAGCTTATACCTAGTCCTGAGATAGTTAATATATGAGAAATAATTTGAGGAAAACTCTTGTTACAAAACATAGGTGAAAAAACAAACATCCTCTCAAATGTATAGCAGAGTTCCCAAGTAGGTAAAGGAGATCTCTAGATGTTCAAAATAAAGCAAAACCTAACAAATGAAGGATGAGACAGGATTGATTGCAGATATTCTGCTTGTAATTTTCCTTCTTTTTTTTTTCTTAATCAGACTTCTTCTCAACCTTGAATCTTCAGTTTTAAGGAAACATCCCTCCTTTATTCTATTTAACTATATCTTAGCTCTTAAAGTTTTATTGAAATGATGTTTTTATACATATTTGTCAGTCACTAGACAGTAACATCCTCAAGGATCCGACTTTTTAAAAATCCTTGCATTCCTAGAAGTTCACAGAAGATATGAATAGAGCAGGTGCTCAAGACATGTTTGCCAAAGTACAGATGAGTTTCAAAATACAAGTAGAAACCTTAGAGTTGATAAATGTCTCTATCTGGTGTGACCTTCAGTTGGACACTCTTAGCCCCTCTATATTTATGGTTGGTGTTCTAACCAATTTTTTTAGCTGCTTAATTTTTTTACTTATTTACTTTTTTCAGCTTTATTGATGTATAATTGAATAGAGCACTGTATATGTTCAAGGTGTACAGCATAATGATTTGACTTACATATATTATGAAATGATTATCATAATAAATTTAACATTCATCATCATGTATAGACAAAAAACACTTTTTCCTTGTGATAAGAACTCTTAAGATCTATTCTCTTAACAACTTTCAAAAACATGATCTGCAGTGTTGAATACAGTCACCACATTGTACATTGTATCCTGTACTTATTTACCTTAGAGCTGGAAGTTTTTACCTTTTTACCACCTTCATCCAATTCCCCCTTCTTGTCCTTCTACCCTTAGGTAACTGCAAGTGATTTCTTTTTCTACGAAATCTTTTCTTAGGTGGCTTTACAGCTCTGAAAAGTCTTTCTTTGATGGGTCCAGTCTCTTTTCCTCAACTCCTACCACAGGTCCCAGTCCTGCCTTCTGGAGCTGTGGCATATGGTCTCTCTTCTCCTATGGAATAATGTTTCCATTAGGAAAAGTTGGTCCCCACTTAGTCTCCTCATTAGCAGGTTCAATGTACTTCACTTGTCCATTTCTTTTTGACATCCTTTCTCAACTCTCCACACCCACGTCATCGTCTCTATTGGTCAGCATTGTATCTAGGCTGCCATGACAGAAAACATGACAAAAGTGGTGTACACAAAATAGCTGCTTATTTTTCTGTCACGTGGAAAACTCAGAAATAGGCAGTCTTGGCGGTGCCATCAGAGACCCAGGCTTCTCTAGTCATCCTTAGCACGTGGACTTTGTCTTCATGCTTGATGCTGTCTCGTGATTACTTCATGGCTGCTCCACCTTTAGGACAGCATCTCCATTCCAAACCAGAAGAGGGAGGGGTGGGGAAATAAAAGGATTGTGGCTGTGGGATGTGTGCTCTTAACAGACCTTTCTCAGGAGGCTCATAGTCTCACAAAAGTCTGATTGACAGTAACTGTATCACGTAGTTGCAAGGGATGCTGGGAAGAATAATAATTCAGCTGGGCACATTTTCTCCTTCTGACTGATAGTCTTGAGACAGGCATTAAACTAGATACTCATTCTGGAGAGATTTTTTTTTTCTGTACTTGTTTTTTAAATTTATAACTGCCTTTTTATTCCAACAATAGTTAAGTTAAAAAAATATATAAGACTAAATAATTCGAGCTCTTCCTTCTTCTGGACCATGTGATCTGATTGCATTCAGATATGATGGTAATATGTCCCACTTTCTAGGACTCTGAATTTCAAATCATGTATCTTGTGGCTGCTCAAAGTATTCTCAGACTTGTCAGTCCATGTATCCTGATTTCTGTTCTAGAAAACGTAGCTGGTAGACCTCTGATTATATCCTTATTCTCTTGTGGGAGATGCTCTGAGGTTCTTCAGCTCTTTCTTATCAAGAGAGATATTAGATCTTCAATGAGAATTATGGAGTCAGAGAACACTATGCTCGCCATTCTATTTAATGACAATGAGAAATTCCAGTAATGAAAGGGGTAAGCAATAGCATAGTCTGTAAGCTTGTATTTTTAGCCTGTGTACAAGAAGCTCACAACCTTAATTTTCACAGCAACATAAATATTATGACTATAATTAACCATGAATATTTGATGAAGTTGGAGAGCATTATCTACACTTGCTTAATATCACTGGGTGTCGTTCTAAATTTTGGATGCTTTTTAAGTATGGAAATGTTCTCTGTGTGCTGCCAAATTTCTAAACAAATGCCTGGTGGAAAATTATACCTTAGCCAGAACAATAACCCAAGTAAATAGGTAATAATGGATATGTATTTTGCACATTTAGCTCAACACACAGCATTAAAATGTCCCGGGACATTAAAGACTGATTTTTTATAAAGAGGATTAAAATAAGCATAATAGCCAGGCTTAACTGAGAGATTGATGCGTTGTAGAGAAGTACTCTTTTTTTTGCATGTGAAAAAGAAAGTGGTGCCTAGTTAAAATGCCAGGGACTCTTAAATTGGTAAAGGGTGTTTAGTCACTCAGTTGTGTCCGACTTTTTGTGACCCCATGGACTATAGCCCAGCAGGCTCCTCTGATAATACAAATATTGACTCCTGTATATATTAAGAGTATGTTTTTTCCTATATATACATGTGTGTTAGTTGCTCCGTCGTGTCCAACTCTGAAACCCCATGGACTGTAGCCAATCAGGACCCTCTGTCCATGGAATTCCGCAGGCAAGAATACTGGAGAGGGGACCACTCCCTTTTCCAGGGGGTCTTCCAAGGGACTGAACCTGGGGGTCTCCTGCATTGCAGGTAGATTCTTTACTGTCTGAGCCACCTGGGGGCGTCTTTGACAGGCATCAATTTGCAGGTGGCATTTGAGTGTTTAAAGGAGATCTAGAGATCCAAACTCTGGTAATCTATGTTTCTAAGGCAACTTACAGCCAAAAGACCTCTTTCAGGAAAAAGAAGCACGTGTGTTTACTAGATTTTTTTTTTCTAATTTTGCCTGTTTAAAAATTAGAAAAACATTTTCTTCAAAATGTGAATTTTCTTTATTTTACAGTTAAACTGTAAATTGCAGTGAAGAGGATTTCTGACATCAAGTGTTTAAAATATTAAGGCAAATATAGCCAGGTGCACTATAGCAGGTTCTCTTAGTCCTCAGAGGCGATTTCCCTCATGGTATAAGTAATTATTTTACATTCTTAAGCCTGTTGGGTAGCACTTGGCACTTCTGGGGTCATGAGCACTGAAGATTGGCGGGCATGGGTAAACATGGCAGATTCAAGACGGCTGTAGGCTATTTGCCACTTGTCCCTTTGAGGGGAGGAGTCTAATCGCCTCTATCAGAATACACACTGACCTTTGACTTGCTTGATTGATACACATGGAGGAAGTGATGCTACGTTGGTTCTGAGGCTAGCATTTTCCAGGAAAAAAAAAAAAAATAAGGCAAATAAAAAGGTTTCGTGATTTCAAATGTGCTATGGCTGAGTCCTTTCTCAGCTGTATCCTGTGTAGCCTGCATTCACTAAAACTCCCCAAAGTTTCTCTAATGTAACACATTATTGACCAGAGTTGTATTAATACATCTTTTGTTACTCAAGCATTATTGACCAGAGATGTATCAATACTGTTTTAGAGAGTGACACAAGTAATATCACTGTGTGAAGTTGTTAGAGCTTAAAATTGACCAAGGTTTGTTATACAGCTAATAATTGTCATTATTCTTTACAGTTACATTGTCATTATCATTTATCATTTACATTTTGCTCCATTATATTTTTGTTCCAAACTTGTGCATATTATAAACATAAAATTTTCAAAAATTTTTCAAACATCGCAGAATTTTCAGTGAAGAGGACTTTTTTTGGTGAACTTTATGTAGATACTTTCTCTGATTGTCCGAGCATCATATATACTAGTGTCTCAGAAAATGATAGTCCTCTAGAATATAGTTCTGACTCAGAAGATGTGAATATTAGGCTAACAAAAAGATAAAAGTGATTGGTTCTAACACGGAAAGTGAAAATGAAACTCTTGGCTCTGGGGAATGAGCTGTTCCTTCTACAGAAGAGTGGATTGAAGACAACATTTCATGAAAATTAGGAGACTTTACAGGTGTGTCAGGTGTAACTATTGAATATAATAACTTGAAAAGTCTTAGTGAAACAACAGAATTAATTTTTGGCTAGCCAAAAGAAAAATTACTGGCCACAGGCATTAGTTTCTGCAAAAATCCCCTGGTTAATAATGAGGTAACAGTGAAAGGAATGACTTAAATGAGTATTAACTAAACGCTAACTAAACTCAGGACTTCTAGCTTGGAAACCAAGCAAGAGTCCTTTGGCAGTTTGGACTTTAACCATACCTCTCAGCTTTGCATGTCGATTCTAATGGAGCCAATAGTACACAGTCCTAAGTTAGTGATTGAAGAATGCTTTCCAGTGTCTGTGGTTTGCAGTATGGTGTGGTATGTGTGTGTGTCTGAGAGGGAAGGGGAGCGGTGGTGAGTGTGGTTGGCTTGTCCCCAGGCCCTGCCTCTTGTCCCCCTGCTCTCTTCCCTCTTTCCATGCCCTTTTTGTGCTGAGGCCCAAGACCAGGGTGGTGGCCTAGGGTTCAGCAGCCAAAATGGGAGAGAGTCAGGGCCCTCAACACGGCTTGAGGAAAGGTGAGAGATATGGAGAGAACAAAACACAAGGACAGAATGTTTTCCTGTGTTTCCCTACATTTTGGAAAAACAATGACTATTGACTAAAAACAGAATTCCAACTGAGCTGTTTCAAATCCTAAAAGATGATGCTGTTAAAGTGCTGCATGCAGTATGCCAGCAAATTTGGAAAACTCAGCAGTGGCCACAGGACTAGAAAGGTCTGTTTTCACTCCAGTCCCAAAGAAGAGCAGTGCCAAAGGATGTTCAAACTACCATACAACTATGCTCATTTCACATGCTAGTAAGGTTATGCTTAAAATCTCTCAAGCCTAGACTTCAACAGTACATACACTGAGAACTTCCAGATGTACAAACTGGGTTTAGAAAAGGCAGAGGAACAAGAGATCAAATTGCCAACATTCGTTGGATTATGGAGAAAGCAATGGAGTTCCAGAAAAACATCTACTTCGGCTTCATTGACTATGCTAAAACCTTTGATTGTGTGAGTCACAACAGACAGTGGAAAATTCTTAGAGACAGGAGTACCAGACCACCTTACTTGTCTCCTGAGAAACCTGTATGTGGGCCAAGAAGCAACAGTTAGAACCAGACATACAACAACTGACTGGTTCAAAATTGGGAAAGGAGTACATCAAGGCTGTATATTGTCACCTGGCTTATTGAACTTACATGCAGAGTACATCATGCAAAATGCAGGGCTGGATCAATCACAAGCTGGAATAAAGTTTGCCAGGAGAAATATCAACAACCTCAGATATGCAGATGATACCACTCTAAGGGCAGTGAAGAAGAATGAAAGAGCCTTTCGATGAGGGTAAAAGAGAAGAGTGAAAAAGCTGGCTTGAAAATTGGCATTGAAAAAACTAAGATCATGGCATCCAGTCCCATCACCAAATGGCAAATAGGAGGGGTAAAAGTGGAAGCAGTTGCAGATTTTAGTTTTTGGGGCTCCAACATCACTGCAGGTGGTGACTGCAGCCATGAAATTAAAAGATGCTTGCTCCTTGGAAGGAAAGCTATGGCAAACCTAAGCAACATATTAAAAAGCAGAGACATCATTGTAAAGGACCCTGATGCTGGAAAACATTGAGGGCAGGAGGAGAAAGGGAAGGCAGAGGATGAGATAGCTAGATAGCATCACCGACTCAATGGAAATGAATTTGAACAAACTTCGGGAGATGGTGGAGGATGACGAGACTGGCGTACTGCAGTCCATGAAGTTGCAAAGAGTGGGACTGGACTTAGCCACTGAACAATAGCAACAACTGACTAATAAAAAGTGCCCTAACAGCACGCGTAGCACAATAAAACACAAATCTCTGGCTCCATTTTTCTCTCATTCAGCCTCTGTCAGCAAAATTGTTTTGGGTTGAAGGTGCACATGAGAAATATTCCAACTGAACGATTTGCCTGCCTTGAGCCCTCTCAGGACTCCCTGGCCATCCAAATGTATTTCTGATGTTTCCCAGGAGGCCAATGATTTACACAACACATCTTTCCCCAGGCCCCAAAGCCAAACACTGACATATTCCAGCACTCATTTCACATTGCCTTCATCCAGGAAGTTTTCTCTGTGCACTGAACTTGAAGAATCTCTCCAAGTGCCCTCAGATAAACTTGGGCTCCTCAGTACTCTTGGTTTTAGATGTGTGCTGTGAAACGGAAGTGTTTTGCTAATGCTTAGCACGACACAAAGCTGTTTCTGCAATTTCCCGTCATACATTTCTCCTGTCTTGAGCTCAGCATCTCTGCGCTGTGGGGAGAGGTACCACACAAGCACAGATGGAGTGGGAACGGAGGGAGATTTCTCTGGGGCTCAAAACTCATTCTGCCATATGCTCTTCTCTCTCCTTCTGGATTCTGTCAGCCACACTGGCCACTGGCTGGCGTAGAGTGACAAAGATGGAGAGGCTTTAATCACTGGACAGGCTTCCATTTCAAGCCATCTCAATAACTTCTTTCGGTGAAAAAGACAAGGGCCAATTAGTTATTTATTAGGGGGGAAAAAGCGTATTTCTCTCTACTGTAAATTAATTTTTCCAGGAATTCTGTGAGATCCCAGAAAAGCACTTTAAATTAGCCTGTTTTATGTAATAGAGAAATGACTTTAAAATCCCTGACAGATTAAGATATAGTTTATTACCTGTCAGTCTTCCTTTCCTTGAATGTCCCAGTGAGCATAACATTCTTTATGCATCCCTGCCCAACTCAAATTATAGGCTTGCTTATTTTTTATTTTAAACATAAATAAAATTTATTATCACCAGAGCAGTCATGAGTCTCAGCTTTTTATACTATCAGACCTGTAGAGTGTGAAAGAAATTTTGTTCTTATGCCTCTGGTAGCTTTACAAAATGTTCAAGCCCATCTTAAGTTTTTGTTCCTTCTTTATTTCCTCCTATTTTTCCCCCCAATTTGTGTTAAAATACAATAAAAAGGCCCAAATTATCTTAATTCAATATCTCTGTCTTTAATACTTGTTCCCAGATAAATTACAGTTTGATTAATTTTAAGGAATCAACTTTTAAGTTTCAAATGGCACCCCACTCCTGTCAAGTTAATGTTATTAAAATGGCAAATAAAAGATTTTTCCAGACAAAAAAGGCAGCTCATCCAAGTATCTCTTACCGGATGTCTTCCTTCAGCTTGGGGACCACAACATGAGTTCACTCCTACAATCATAGAAGCAACCATTTTGGCCAAGAGCAGTGACTATGCTATTGAATAAAAATGGCCCAAGAGGTGTTTTGTGGAACTAGGCAGTGATTGTTCCCCATGGCTACTTTAAGAGGTGAATGGTATCCCACATGATGTTACTTTATACTGTCCAAAAAACTTACCTGAAGGTTAGATATTGACGAAGAAGTCACTGGATGTTCTTTCTGGTCTTGGAGCTCTATTGGGTAAGTTACTTTGCAACTCTCAGGGACAAGATCAACTGGTAGACTTTTGTCCAATAGAAATGCAAATAATCTCTGTCCAGTGGACCAGATGTCCATCAGATTATGACTGATCGCTCTCCAAGTCATTAATCAGGTTTCTATCTAACCCAGCACTAACCTTATCCTAACAGTTTCAGGTTCTCCAGGGCTGTGTGGACTGGGATTTGCATTATGTTGTCTCCCTCTTTAATAAGTTAAATATAATATTTGACACATTTTTATTTTACATCCATATGAGTGTCACAGTTTTACCTTTTTAAAACTTACACTTTAATAATTTCTTTATCCCATCATGGATTCAATATCCATTGATTTATCTTGGCATTCCCCCTAATCTATTTATGTGCCTTTGTTTGGTCTGTTCTCTAAATTCTTGTTTTATTTTTATGTAAATTTAGTGCATCTTGTTTATCATTGTATTACCTTTTTAAATTTAAAGAAATGCTTTAAAATTCTGCTTTTCTGATAGTGTTCTATTTAATTCATATCATATGCTATACCAGACTCAATCTTTAATGTCAGAAGAGTGCTAGATGTGTTTAGTTTGACATCATTAGGAGCTACCTCTCTTTTTTCTAACTGCTTTTCTCTGGGCTTTTCTAAGCTTTGATATGTCTTTATAAAAGTTGGGAGAAGAGAACTTCGTTTTGTCTGGACGTAGTCAAGAGCAAAACTATCAGAGGGGGAAAAGTGGAAGAATTTTCACACCGTACTAGATGCTTGACATACTTAATTTGACATAATCATCAGTCCACCCTGTGAATTATATGTACTATCACTATTTACAGTTGAAGTAATTGAGACTTAAGCCATTACATCTGGTGAGTGGTAGACCCTAGATCCAATCCTAATTCTGTCCAAAGCCCATATACTTTCTGTGATTCAATATCACCTAAATGAACTTGACATTCTCATTGCAATTAACACTGTGGGTGCAGTAAGAGGAGGGGCCCCCATGTGGGCTGAAAGACACACTGGAAGTGCTGTCAGGTTCAGTTCAGTCGCTCAGTCATGTCCAACTCTGCCCCCCATGGACCACAGCACGACAGGCCTCCCTGTCCATCGCCAACCATGGACCGCAGCACGCCAGGCCTCCCCGTCCACCACCAACCATGGACCGCAGCACGCCAGGCCTCCCTGTCCATCACCCACGCCGGGAGTCTACTCAAACACATGTCGATCAGTGATGCCATCCAATCATCTCATCCTCTGTCATCCCTTTCTCTTCCCAACTTCAATCTTTCCCAGCATCAGGGTCTTCTCAAATGAGTCAGCTCTCCACATCACATGGCCAAAGTATTGGAGTTTCAGCATCCATCCTTCCAATGAACACTCTGGACTGATTTCCTTTAGGATGGGCTGGTTGAATCTCCTTGCTGTCCAAGGGACTCTCAAGAGTCTTTTCTAACACCACAGTTCAAAAGCATCAATTCTTCAGCGCTCAGCTTTCTTTATAGTCCAACTCTCACATCCATACATGACTGCTGGAAAAACCATAGCTTTGACTAGACGGACCTTTGTTGGCAAAGTAATGTCTCTGCTCTTTAATATGCTGTTTAGGAATGTGCTGACCTGGTGTCAAAATCACATGAAGTTCAGGATTGTATCTTCAGGGTTAATAGGCTTGGGAAGCAGCAAGCTCTGCTCTTCCTTTTTTCTTGATTTAGCCTTGATACCTTTTGATGTGTTTATAAGCCTTCGAGATCACATACACGGATGGGCCCAAGTATTGCTGCAATTCGAAGGACTCATACAGTGGTAAAAATTGGGCATTAGTAGATGTTGGTGAATTAAAACCAGGCAGTCCCAACAAATAAGTTGGTTTGTACATGGGAGAAGTATCAAGAAAACAAAATGAGGTGTCCAGATTTATTAGATACAGTAAGATGGTTGGAAGAGCAATAAAAAAAAATAGCACCATTCATAATCATTATTCCCATGTGCCTCTAGTTTGTGGATCTGATTGAATATCTTAATTTCCCTTTTGTTTCTTTTTTATGGGAGGCAATCTTTAACTGCTGAAAGAGCCCCTGCAGACCTAAGTGGTGATGTATTAATTTGTTTCCTTCAGTATCACCCATAATAAAAGAGATCACTTTGCTCTTCCTCTATTTTATGCAAATATAATTGTTAAATTATATACATATATATATGTTCTTATATATATTATATATGAACAAATTATATACATATATATGTATACATACATACATATATATATATATATATACACACATATATATATATTATATACAAACAAATCTAGTGGAGGTGATGGAATTCCAGTTGAGATATTTCAAATCCTGAAAGATGACGCTGTGAAAGTGCTGCACTCAATATGCCAGCAAATTTGGAAAACTCAGCCGTAGCCACAGGACTGGAAAAGTTCAGTTTTCATTCCAATCCCAAAGAAAGGCAATGCCAAAGAATGCTCAAACTACTGCACAATTGCACTCATCTCACACACTAGTAAAGTAATGCTCAAAATTCTCCAAGCCAGACTTCAGCAATATGTGAACCATGAACTTCCAGATGTTCAAGGTGGTTTTAGAAAAGGCAGAGGAACCAGAGATCAAATTGCCAACATCTGTTGGATCATCGAAAAAGCAAGAGTTCCAGAAAAACATCTATTTCTGCTTTATTGACTATGTCAAAGCCTTTGACTGTGTGGATCACAATATACTGTGGAAAATTCTGAAAGAGATGGAAATACCAGACCACCTGACCTGCCTCTTGAGAAACCTGTATGCAGGTCAGGAAGCAGCAGTTAGAACTAGACATGGAACAACAGACTGGTTCCAAATTGGGAAAGGAGTATGTCAAGGCTGTATATTGTCACCCTGCTTATTTAACTTATATGCAGAGTACATCATGAGAAACGGTGGGCTGGAGGAAGCACAAGCTGGAATCAAGATTGCTGGTAAAAATATCAACAACCTCAGATATGCAGATGACACTACCCTTATGGCAGAAAGTGAAGAAAAACTAAAGAGCCTCTTGATGAAAGTGAAAGAGGAGAGTGAAAAAGTTGGCTTAAAGCTCAACATTCAGAAAACTAAGATCATGGCATCCGGCCCCATCAGTTCATGGGAAATAGATGGGGAAACAGTGAGAACAATGGCTGACTTTATTTTTCTGGGCTCCAAAATCACTGCAGATGGTGACTGCAGCCATGAAATTAAAAGACACTTACTCCTTGGAAGGAAAGTTATGACCAACCTAGATAGCATATTAAAAAGCAGAGACATTACTTTGCCAACAAAGGTCCGTCTAATCAAGGCTATGGTTTTTCCAGTGGTCATGTATGGATGTGAGAGTTGAACTATAAACAAAGCTGAGTGCCGAAGAATCGATGCTTTTGAACTGTGGTGTTGGAGAAGACTCTTGAGAGTCCCTTGGACTGCAAGGAGATCCAACCAGTCCATCCTAAAGGAGATCAGTCCTAAAGGAGATCAGTGTCCATTGGAAGGACTGATGTTGAAGCTGAAACTCCAATACTTTGGCCACGTGATGTGAAGAGCTGACTCATTTTAGAAGACCCTGATGCTGGAAAAGATTGAGGGCAGGAGGAGAAGGGGATGACAGAGGATGAGATGGTTGGATGGCATCACTGACTCAATGGACATGGGTTTGGGTGGACTCTGGGAGTTGGTGATGGACCGGGAGGCCTGGCGTGCTGTGGTTCACGGGGTCACAAAGAGTCAGACACGACTGAACGACTGAACTGACTGTCTTAATTGCTAAATTATGGAATTAGCAAACAAAAGTAATTAGATTAAAGAATGTAAAGAAGACACTGTGTTGTTGAATATACATCTATATCTGTGCTTTTAAAGAATTCAAGTGAAGTTCTAAAACCAAATATCCTTTCAAATTCACATTTTTGCCTTTCCACCCAATTTTATTTGCTGGGTTATAAAAAAGAGAAGACTTACACACTAAGGACAATAAAGTAGAGATAATGTGCAAATTTTCTTCTTTCATGGGATGTGAATGGATGAATATGTGTTTCTAATTTTCAGAATAAATGTGTTTCTTTTCCAAGACTCTTAGTAGTTACAAACCTTGCAACTTTGCTTAGAAAAGATATTCAGGGCAAAAATATTTCTATGAGATTCATGGAAGAGAAAAATGATAAATCATCTCAATTCTAATGTGGAAATGATTTTTCTCTAGCTTTCCTTGTACTGTGAAGAGAGAGCTCTACACCTGCCGCAAACTATATTTTATCTTGTGTTTAAGAGAATAGAAAAGATGCTGCTATTTATTCCTGAAAATAGGACTTTTGCATTCACATCCCTCTCCCTAACAGAAATTCAGCCTAGTCTGAAATGAAGGTCACATCAAGAACCAAAGATATTTCAATTCTAAAGATGGATAATCACAACAGGTTTTTTTTATTTCAGTTATAAAAAAGTTTTGCATGAAATCATGCTCTCAAATCTTGTACTGGAGAGGAAGCCTAATATTTGCCATCAGGGTTTAGGAAATATTGATATCTTGAGAGGATTAATGTCTTAAGATCTTGCTATCTTAAAATCTTCAGCTAATTAATAAAAATGTAGTGATATTAAATTACTTGACACTAACAGAAAATAAGACTCCCTATGGAAAATACAGGGAATTATTTGATCTATATTCTGACAACTGGGTGAAAAAGCTAAAGTGTGTAACTGGAACACAGCCCACATGGAGAGGTCAACTATACTGTCCTCATTTTTATGTAGACCAGTTCATCCAGGTTGCCAGAACAACCAAATCTGGGCAGACTTAATTTAATTAGTATTTGAAGACATTTATTAAACATCCATCATCCAAGAGATACAGTGGTTCCCCCTTATCTATAGGGTATACATTTCAAGATCCCCAGGGGATGCCTGAAACTATGGATAGTACCGATTCCTGTGTATATTAAGAGTATGTTCGTTCTTGTATATATTTACCTGTGTTAAAGTGAAATTTCTAAATTAGGCACAGTAAGGGAACATCCGAATTGCCAGCATCACTAGTCTCACTCTTGGGGGCCATTATGAAGCAAAATAAGGGACTGGAACACAAGTACTGTGATGCTGGCACAGTGGCTCTGATAACCAAGACGGCTACTAAGTGACTAATGGGTAGGATGCACCAGGCGAAGGGATGTTCCATGTCCAGGTGGGATGGAGTGGAATGCTGGGCAAGTCATCATGCTCCTCTGAACGGTGCTCATATGAATTGTCTATCTCTGGAATTTTCCATTTAATATTTCTGGACTGAAGTTAACTGCAGATCAGGAGGGACTATATTATACTTCTCATTGCATGAAGATCACTAGTCAGCTTCTTTGCTGTTACCCACAAGGACTGACACGTCTGTTGCCTGCTGACCTTTATCTCTGAATCTCTCACTTGCTCTGTTGCAATCACATAACCTCTGTCCTTGAATATACCAGTTTTTTTTTCCCCACTTAAGAATATTCATACTTGCTGCTTCTTTGCCTGGAGCCCTCTTCCCAGTTCATGTGGCTGACATCTTTTTATCATTTAAGTGAACTGAAGTCACTCAGTCGTGTCCGACTCTTTGTGACCCCATGGACTGTAGCCCACCAGGCTCCTCGGTCCATGGGATTTTCCAGGCATAAATACTGGAGTAGGTTGCTGTTTCCTTCTCCAGGGGATCTTCCCGACCCAGGGATCGAACCCAGGTCTCCTGTATTGTATGTAGACGCTTTACCGTCAGAGCTACCAGGGAAGCCCAAGGTTGAGCTTAAAACATCTCTCCGGAGAGCCATTCCTTGGCCAATGAAATTGGACTCCCCACCCCATCTACAGTCATCCTTTATTCCTTTCCTCTATTTAATTCTATTCTTATGAGTTGGCAGTATTCAAATTAGTCTAGTTTACTTATTATCTATAGTTTGTTTCCAAACTAAGATGAAATTTCCAGAAAAAAGGGATCTTATGTATCTTGTTCACTAGGCATCTAGGACGATGTCTCACTCAGAGTGTGCTCACAAAGAAACCTGGAAAGACACAGTTGAGAGCTTATAAATTTAGAACAAGAGAGGCAAACAGACATTTATCCTAAAAAAATAGAAAGTTGAAAGTTTTGCAGGAGAATAGAATTGCCAGTGGGGATTCCTGTGAGGAAATAATTATTTCCAATTGTAGAATCAGGTACCTTCACCAAAAAAAGCAGGACTTCAAGTGTGCCGTGAAAGGGATATATTTGAACATACAGATAGAAGGGAAGGATGGTCTAAGTCTTTTCAGATAAGCTACGGTATGAAGTGAACCAAGATTTGAGAAAAAGAGTGAGCTTATTCAGGGAAAGAAAGATACTTGAGTTGTAAATGAGTAAGTGACTTCAGATAGAAACAGAAATGTCTTACATCTTGGCTCCTGCATCCCACGTGTGGATTACTATTATAAACTCAACTGTGTCTCTTCCCCCAAATTCATAGGTTGAAGCCCCTTGACCCTAGTACCTCAGAATGTGACTGCATTTGGAGACAAAGCCTTTAAGGAGGAGGTGCAGTCCAAGTGGAATTCTTGGAGTAGATTCTAACCCGTATGTTTGGTGTCCTTATAAGAAGAGGAGATTGAAACACAGACATGCACAGAGCAGAAGAAAGACCTTGCGAGGACTCAGCAAGAACACACCATCTGTGAGCCAAGGAGAGAGGCCCCAAGAGAGGCTCAACCTGCCGATACCTTGATCTGAGACTTCCAGCCAGTAGAACTGTGAGAAAATAATGTCTTGTTGAAGTCTCCCAGTCGGTGGTGTTTTATTATGGCAGACCCAGCAAACTAAAACTGTCACCTTGAGAATTTTACCCTCTCTCTGTTCTGTTGCCTGCAAAATATTGGTAACACTGCAGAGATAGTGAAAGAATCAAATGAGATAAGAATCATTAAAGTTTTTTTAAAACTAGAATAAATTTAGAGCCAGAAGATAGCTTGAAAATAGTCACAGTAGCTGGTGCTAGTTTCTCTTGTGTTTTTTTCCCTTCACTTCAGTGGTCACAAGAACTATGGGGTTAGTCTAGTTTAAGACATTTGTAACACAGTTCACAGCCCCAAAGGCTTTCCCTGGAAGGAGACATATCTACACCAGACAAAGGCTGGAGGAAACAGAAGGAAAAACAGCTCTTTGGTCTGCACTTTGTTTCTGCTCTAACTTCTTCCGCAACCACAGACCCGGGTTGACGTTGACCAGAGACCAACAGTATTGCCTTCTGACTGACCCTCTCACCAGGCTTGAACTTTAGTTTTTAATGCTTATTATTTTATTGGAGTATAGATGATTAACAAAGTTGTGTTAGTTTGAGGTATACAGCAAAGTGATTCAACTATACATACATATGTTTCTATTCTTTTTCAAATTCTTTTCCCATTTAGGTTATTACAGAATATTGATCAGAGTTCTCTGTGCTATACAGTAGGTCCTTGTTGACTATCTGTTTTAAATATAGCGGTGCGTACGTGTCAGTCCCAACTGCCAATCTATCTCTCCCCCAACCCCAAACTCCCGCCCTCGTCACCATAAGTTTGTTCTCAAAGTCAGTGAGTCTGTTTCTGAGCTTCTTAAGGACTCTCTATTCAGACCTCCAGCATCTGTGCCTGGCTCAAGGCTGACCCTCAATCAGTCGTTTAGTGAATGTCGCTGAAGTATTTGCATTGCCTTTTCTTACCATTTATTATCACAAGAGATAGTGTAAAAAGTGGAAATTGGAGTCAAACTCAGGCCTGAGTTTGCATTTAGGATTCAGACTTTTCCAACCTTGTGACCTTGTGTACTTGCAGGTCCTGTTGGAGATCTGGTTTTCTCCTTTTGGCAATGTGAGATAGTAATGGCCACCTCATCGTTGGTTTTAAAGATTAATATCCACGATACATGTAAAGTATGCAGTATAGCCCTAGCACTTAGCTGATGTTGAATGTTATATTTATTATTGTTGTTTTGTATTTATTATTGTTGTCTACTCTCTTTGTACCAATGTGATCTGCTACCACATCAGCTCTGCAAGGGCGGGGTCCATATTGTTCTATTTTATCTGTACTGTACACTGTGAAACCAGCACTCATCATTGATTAGTCAATCTTTTTATTGAGCAGACTAGTAATGAGGCCTGCTGAGAGCTCATTTCTCCTTGTAAATAAATCCATAGGTAATCGGGAGCTCAGAGCCTATTTGGTAAGAAAGCTTTCCTTGATCAAAGACACTTATCAGATTTGCAATGGCAACCAATGCTTCTGCTTTTCTTTATGGTTCTTTGATTCTTTATATATAATTTGCATGAACTAAACCAGACAGCCAGATCACAGTGAATTTTGCTTAATTGCAAGCAGGCTTTTCACTTGTACATTTTAGTCTGTTGAGACAATCCAGAAGCTACCCTGGGGTACCTATTTGCTTATTCCTCTAATTAAGCAAAGCTGGCTGTAGCCTAGAATGCCAGCCTCAAACGGGGGTTCTGTTTCTGCAGCGGTGAGCTCTGCCCAACCCCGCAGCACATTATGGCATTTGCATTGTGGGTGGAAATTGCTGCTGCATTGTGCATGCTCCAGGCTGTGTTTCTGGACGGTCACGTCGCCCGGGCAGTCAGGCTCATTTATCATCCCTGCCAGGCGCTTGCAGGGCCGCCTGAATAGAAAAATATCAGGAAGCAGGGAGTGATGAAGCCACAGAAGAGTCAGGAGGAAGGGACGGAAAGGAGGCGTGGGGGCGGAAGTGCGGAAACAGGAGTGTCTGAATGCCCAGAAGGACAGGCCCTGAGTCATACTTCTGTTTCTGATGAGACGGCGTCACGGTGACAAATCTGGGCCTCCTGGATCCCCATGTATCTTAGAATCTATTTTAACACACAGAATGTTGCAGTTACGCCCCGCATTTATTCACTCAACCCCATATCCCTGCCCTTAGTAATCCCTCCCACTCTCAGGGGATGTAAATGGGGTATAAGCAGAAACTTGGAAAGCGTTTGTGCTTTGGGGTGTGCCCTCTTACTGCTCCTGGAACTCCGAGACTGTCGTGTGAAAAGGCCTGGGATAAACTCCACATGGAGACAGACCCTTGTCAACCCAGTTGTCCCATCCAAGGCCTTTGTAAACTAACCGGCCTCAACTGGCCCAGCAGACACCCCAATGAGTCCAGTTAAGAAGAGTCAAGCCTGCCTCCAGACCAGAAAAGCCCAGCTGAGCTCAGTCCAGAGTACTGACCTGCAGGAAGTTTGTTACACAGCAAAAGATAACTGATCAACGCTCTGATGCTTGACTTATCTGCCCAAGTCAGGAATCATCTTAGTTCAGTGATTCATGAGGGTTTTTAAGACTCCAGTTGAAAAATTCCGTTCTAAAATAAGAAAGCAGTTAAAAAAAAATAGGGCAACCAAGTATATTATCATCATTTGATAAGGGCATTTTCCAGAATAGTCTCTCCTTGTGACTTTCAGAGACATCCGTGAGGTGAGATGGGTATGGGGGAAAGACTTAAAATAACAGTGCTAAAAGGAAGCGGCTTGCTGTAGCACAGCGGCATTTTGAAACCAGAGAATCTTGAAATACCACAGCTAAGTGGATCACAAACGTGACGGCAGGGACACTTGCACCACTGCAGGATAATCAACCCTGACTCTCTTGCCTCCCAAATATATTGTTTAAAGGAATTCCATTTCAAATTCCTGGCTCCTTTCTCATGCTCCCTGTGTTAGTTTGAGTTGAGTTCGTGAGTGTGGATGAAAGCAAGAAAAACATATTATTTCTTATTTGCACTTTAGGGTTTGTTCATTCAACTCATTCATTTGCTCAGCAAATACTTTGTGAACCTCTGGTTTCTGCCAGGCTCTGTGCTGCTTTGGAAAGCCTGCGATAACTTCACAGGATGGGCCGAGAAAACAGCTTATCAGAAAACTGTTCTCAGCTGCTGGCAAACAACCTGCCAGCCACTTCAACTTCATAATTAATTAAAATAAGGGCATTTTGCATATTTTCTGACAGTCCTTCCTAGGGAGGACTGCCCTAAGGAGCAGGTGATCCTGGATAAGGGACCTGGCCAGGGCCTTTTCCTCTCCTAATGTATTGATATTCACGTGAAATAACGATGTATGAGTAAGCATTTAGACAGCATGTACCATGTGGCTCTGCACTGTTAGGACACTTTACCCCTCCTAAGTGATCACTAAGGTACCTTCAATCAATGAAGCCCTATGAGGGGACACACCAGGCGGTACTAGACAGAGGAGACCCATGTGGTATCACAGGGCCTCCCATGAAGTGACCTTGGAGAAAGATGAGTGATGCTGTGACTGCTGGTCCCCAGGAAGCTGCTCCAAGTGTGTCTTAAGATGTCTAAACAAATATTCAATTATCTTCTAGGGCAGACTGACCCTGAAGCCTGATTCAAAACAGCCACATTTTTATGGCTTACAAAGCTTCATCTGAGAATTACCAATCCTGTTTCTTTTCCCCCATAACATGACGTTAGAGCCTTTAGTACACATCTCTAGAAGTGAGAAGACATTGAAACTTGTTATTTGTTGGGGAGGGAGGTGACTCACTTTTTAATGTATTTTAGAATTTACATGTGTTATTACATATTTTCATACATATGTATCAAAGAGTTCCTATAAAAATAATGAGGGAACCATGTAGGGCCAGGAGACATGACCTCAACTATCCTTCCCCTTCTTACTTGAGAACAAGTGCACAAGAAAGTCTCCCTCCTCTTGTTCATTTTATGTGTCAAACTTGACTGGGCCACAGGGTGGCCAGACATTGGTCAGACGTTACTTTGGTGTGTCTGTGAGAACGTTTCTGGAGAAGATGACCATGTCATCTGTAGACTGAGTCGAGCAGATTGTCCTCCCTAATGTGGGCAGCTCTCGTATCCACTGAAGACAAAATGGCCCAGTAAAAGGGAGCTTCCCCATGTGACTGCTGAGTTGGGACATTGGTCTTTTCCTGCCTTTGGACTTGAACTGAAACTTGGGCTCTTCTTGGGTCTCAAGCTGTCATACTAGAACCATTCCGTCAGCTCTCCTGGGTCTTGCTGACTTGCCGACTGCAGATCTTAGACTTCTCAGCCTCCATATCCTCATGTGAGCCCACCGTATAGTTGCTCAGTCATGTCTGATCATTGCAGCCCCAAGGACCCTAGCCTGCCAGGCTCCTCTCTGTCCATGGGATTTCCCCGGCAAGAATACTGGAGTGAGTTGCCATTTCCTTCTCCAGGGGATCTTCCCAACTCAGGGACTGAACCTTCCTCTCCCTCATCTCCTGCATTTTGGGTGGATTCTTTACCACCGAGCCACTGGGGAAGCCCATGTGAGCCATGCTTTTATAATAAATCCATATACATTTTCACGTATATAGAATATACTATATATATATACATATACATCTGATGTGTGCATAGCATATAATACATAATTTACATACATATGTGTACTTATACATACACACACCACATCCTGTTGGTTCTGTTTCTCTGAAGAACCCTGACTAACATACTCCTTTTCCTCAGAGGAATCTGACTTCTGAGCTCCCTCACTTCCTCCTTGCCTTCTGTAGGTGTTCTGTTGCTCACACTTCTTTCTGCCCACTCCCTTGGACCTTTGCCTTGCAGCCCCTCCTGCCCTCATATGAGGGCACTCATGGCCACACACCCAGGCCTGCTCTCTGCTTCCTCCGAGATCACAGCCTGGCTCAAGCCCAGGGTCTTTCTGAACCCAGGAGGGGAGGTCGCACAGCCCAGGAGTGACTTGATGGCTACAACAGAATTGAAGCTGAACCCCAGGGAACAGGGGCAGAGCCCAGAGTGAGCGGTTCTGGTACGCGGGCAATGATGTGTCTATGCCCCACCAAAGGGAAACCAAAATCTCTCTGAACTATTTGCTTATTTCTCTAGCAAAACCCTTTCTTACAATTATTACAAGGGTGTATGGCGTTGTATTTTAGCCACATCAGATTCTGAAGAGGTAGAATTAAAATTGATGAAGCTCTGATGAGGTGTATATTAGAGGCCAATGCCACAGGATTGGCTGAACTTCAATTTATGTTACCATGAATATAAGTACTGGTATATATTGCATTCTGAAATATACATACTTACCAGTTTACATGTTTATTATGGATTTTCAAGCTAAATTTTCCCCCTGGAATAGGGATTATCATTCCCACCATATTCCCCTTTATGGGATGTCAAACACCACAGGGGTGACTTGACAATAACTATTCTTCATCATATCAGTGGCATCATTATCAATATCATATTCAGAATAACCAAGTGGTTTAAGCTCAGAAGTCATACTTCCTGGGTTTGAATCCTGGCTTTGTCTTGGGGCCATGTAACAATAGACAATGACTATATTCAATCTGAGTTTTCACATGCACAAAATATGGATGCAAATAATATTGTACCTAGGTTATTGTAAGGAATAAGCAAGATAAAACACAAATGAGTTAGCAGAATGTCTGATATGTGATAAACATTCAATAAATATTAGCTGCTATTTTTATCATTACTTAAATTTATATTTACATAATGCTTTACAATATAACCCATTCACATTTAATAATTGTTGATATAATTGGTATATTTGATTTCTTTTTTTTTTGACATGTTATTTGTTCTTTGATTTCCTCTTTTTTGCTTTTTGGGTCTATCAAATATTTTTTAGAATTCCATTTTGTCTCTTGCATGGAATTTCCAGATAAAACCCTTTGTGTTCATTTAATTTTTACTAATTCTTCTAGAGACTATAGTACTCAACTTCAACTTTTCACATTCAAATATTAAACTATTTCATAAACACCATAAAATCTTACAACAGTTTAATTCCGTTTTCTCCCTGCTCTTACGCTTTTCTTATTTCATAATTAACTTCTGTACATACTATTAAACTAAGAATATTTTATTAATTTTGCTTTAAAGTTAAAAAAACCTCTTAAAATATTTACCTATGTATATATAAGTATGGCATGTGTATAAAGTTTTAAAAATATTTCAATAGCTGTTATAAACAATTTTAAAATAAATTTTCATGATTTTCCTCATATTTGCCCTTTTTGGTTCTCTGCATTTCTTAATATAGACCTGGACATTCTTTTGGTGTCATTTTCCCTTTCTGTGAAAAAGTTTCTTAGGTATTTCTTTAGGGCAGTTTTTCTGGCAAAGGATTTTTTGGTTGTTTATATAAAGAAAATTATGGTTTTGGATTTTGTTGTTGTTTTGTTGTTGTTTTGGCTGCATTGGGTCTTAGTTGTGGCACTCAGGATCTTTGTTGCATCATGCAGGATTTTTCATTGCAGTGCTAGGGCTCTCTAGTCATGACATGCAAACTTAGTTGCTCTGTGGTACATTAGGATTTTAGTTCCCAGTCAGGGATCGAACCCGTGTCCCCAACATTGAAAGGTGGTTTCTTAACCACTGGACCATCAGGGAAGTCCCTGAAATTATTATTATTATTATTTTTTGCACAGTTTGCTGTGCTGCTGCTAAGTCACTTCAGTCACGTCCAACTCTGCAACCCCATGGACTGTAGCCTGCCAGCTCCTCTGTCCATGGGATCTCTAGGCAAGAACACTAGAGTGGGTTGCCACACCCATCTCCAGGGGATCTTCCCAAACCAGGGATCAAAACTGAGTCTCCTGAGGCTCTTGCATCGAAGGCAGATTCTTTACTGCTGAGACACTGGAGAAGCTGAAATTATGTTTATTTTCATTTAATTTTTAAATATAATTGCACTGATATAAAATTCTAGGTTGACATTTTTTCCCCAGCATTTTAGAGATGTTCCATTATCTTCAGGCCTCCATTGTTTCTGAGAAATCAGTTCTGAATCTTATTTTTGTTCCTTTGAAGGTGGTAGATCTTATCCTGACTGCTCTTAAGATATTTTCTTTATCTTTGATTTTCAGCATTTTAACTATGATATTCCAGTGTGTGGTGATTTTCTTTTCTTTCTTTTTTTAACTCAAGATTCACTGAACTTCTTGGGTCTGTGGTTTATGTCTTTTATCAATTTGGGAAAATTCTTGGCCATTATCTGTTCAAAATTGCTTCACCCTATTTTCTCTCTCATCTGCTTCTCGGACACACATTACTCGTGTGATAGACCATTTGCTATTATCCCATATATCTCAGATCTATGCTCTTTCTTCTTATTCTATTCACTCTGTGTCTTTCAGTTTGGATAATTTCCATTCTTCAAGTTACTAAAATTTACTTTTGCTTGACCAGTGTGTTATGAAGCCCATTCAACGAATTCTACATTTATGATATATTTTCTATCTAGAATTTTCATTAACTTTTTAAAACTACTTCCTCTCTGCTAAAATTCCAATTTCAGCATGTCCATTTTATTCACTACATCTTTGAACATTCTTATTATAGTTATTTTAAAGTCCTTTCTGATCATTGCAATCATCCATCTTGAGTCTATTAAAACTATTTAGCTATTTACTCTTCTGACCATGATTCTCACTTTCTTGCTCCTATTTGTATAATATCTTATACTGAATACATAACATTGTGTATAAAAGAAAAGTTGTAAAATGACATTTACCCTAGAAAAAGAGCATAAAAAGGGTTGACAAGCTACTAGTATGTGTGAGGAAGGGATAGTGTAAGGTCAATTTAATCTGTAATTAAGCTGGGTCTGCTGCAGGTTTAGTTGAATGCAGTTTACTACATTTTCCAATCTTTTGAAGGGAAGATCAGTGGTTCCACTTCAGAAAGGCTTGGGATCTGAGTACCGGCAGGATTCTAGTAGGGTTTTGCTTTTTTTGTTTGTTTGTTTTTTTTTGCTTTCCAGCCCAACTGTCAACTTTTTGGGTTGCTGGTAACTGTTTCTTTCTCTCTCCAGCCTTCTGCACCTTTTGAGACCTCTTCCTGCCTGGCTTGCTGTCCTGCTCTTGCTTCTGGAAGGTCACTGTAGTGCTTAATGCAGATCTGGAATGCCTGAGGGCTTCTCTCCTGCCCACCCCAGCCTGCCCTGTGACTTTGGCCCATACTCCCAGTCCCCCAGTTGGCTGTGTGTTAAAACCTCATCTGTGGCTAGGACTCCTTGGAATTTTAATCTTGATGCCAGCCCTCATGCAGTCATTAAAAGTTTGACAAAGTTCCACCTGGCTTCCCCGCATCTCCTTCTATGAGGAATCCTTCCTCTTCTCATCTTGCTGCCAACAAGGAAAGCAGCTACAGATCTCTTCTTCTTTAGGAAGAGTTTGTCACCTCCTGGAATGTAGTTCATTTAGGTTTTTTTCTTTATTCTTTTTCACATTCAGCCATCTGGTGATTTTTTAAAAGCCCTGGTTTTGTAAATTAACTGGCTTGTTCTAGCTGTTAGCCTGATATTTTTTTATACTCACAATCTCCTGGTAGATATATGAGACTATTTCTCATATAAAACACAAAGGCTTGCAATACATTTTTAAGTGAATAATGAGTGAATGAATGGATGATACACAAATCGAATGAGTGAACAGATAAATTAAGAAAAGACCACATTAGTTCCCCAAATCAGGGGCTTTAGAATAGAAAGAATATTTCCACTGTAAGTCCTTCCCCTAAAATACATGAAGTATCATGAAGAGTGCAAAGGTCAACTGCCACCTTCTTACCATGCATGGCCACCCTTGCAATCAGACTTGTCAGGCCTATTCCAGAGTTGTAGCCCAAGAATTTGGTCTCCCTGCAGGGCAAGCACTGAGTACATGATTATGTGTTGGAAGGAATACCTCAAACACAACAGAAAAACAGTGTGTGGTCAGTCTTAGAATATTTATACACTTTTGGGGCAAATGGGTGCTTGTAAACTAGGATCGTCTCTATATTTCTAATATTCAACAATAGTTCATAATATTCCAGTGATAAAATTCTCACTCTATGATGAGGAAGGCAAGATTCAGAGGGGCCGCACAGCCAGTAAGATGCATAGCTGGGAGTCAGATCTTTGCTTTTCTTGCTAAGTCATGAATGCAAGTTATCCTAAGTTTTATTCCTGATGTGTAGCTAACACCACAAGCGTTTTTAAAAAACACTGTCCAACGGATTTGCAGAGACAATCCATTGAGACAGCTAGACAAGTGTTATTATTTTCTTTTAGAGAAAGAGAGGCCACTTTGATACTGAATAACTTGTTCAGTCCAGAACCCAGGGAGCTCTGATCCAGAGTCAAGTGTTTCTTTTTATACATCTCACTGCTTCTCATAGTCTCTAGCTTAAAGATTCAAATAATAGGACTTCCCTGGAGATCCAGTGGTTAAGCCTTCACCTTCCAATGCAGGGGCTAGGGTTCAATCCCTGGTTGGGGAGCTTAGATCCCATATGTCTTGTGGCCAAAAAACAAAACAGAAATATAAACAATATTGTAACAAGTTCAATAAAGACTTTAAAAGTGATCCATATCAGAAAAAAAAAAAGCTTTGAATGATGACAAAGAGCTGATAAATTAACTTACCACAAGTTAATTGATCTGCTCTCTTCAACACAGCAATGGCAATGAATGCCCTTTTAATAAACCATTTTTCATAGTGTGGGACCATTCACCAATTAACTATCTACACCACAGTAAAAGTCAAGTAGCCAAAATGTAGTCTTTGTTATATTAATACTATTCAGCTAGAGTGAATCTGGTTTTGTTGGGCAGAAGCTTATTAACCTCGACATTTTTTCTTAAAATTTGTTATTTTATCATGTGCAAGGTTAAAAAATGCCAAATGTCATATTAGATAGCTGCAAGCAATTAGAATGCAAAGGTCACCATCTTACTCAGATTTAGAGCGTCGTTCCAGCATTTTCCTCTTCTGTTTCACTGGGACTTTTATTCAGCACTGAAAAAGCCATTCATTTTGTAAAGGTTAATTCGCAACTCTGGACTTGATGAAGAGCTTTGCCAGCATCATCTGCATTTTAACACCACATTGGTGTCCATCAAACCCTCTTCCTTGCTCAGAGCTGGCCGCCCTCTGTCAGAGAGTGAAAACGTACCTTTCCTTTCCCGGATCTGTCCTGCCACCAAGTTCCACCTGCAGTTATATCCCATAGATTACATTCCCTCCTTTCCTAGTCAGTGGTAGACACAATTGTTGCTTTTCTTTTTAAGAATTCATTTTCTTTTGGGCAGTTACCTTTTATATTCTCACAAGCAGTTCAATTTTTTCTTATTTTACTTTTCTCTCTTTTACTATTTATTTGGCTGCTCCAGGTCTTAGTTTCTGGCACGTGAGAGCTTCAGTCTTCATTGCAGCATGGGGGATCGAGTTCCCTGACCAGGGATGGAACCTGGGTCCCCTGCATTGGGAACACGGAATTTTAGCCACTGGGCCACCAGGGAAGCCCCTCATTTCTCCTTCTCTTTTTTTAACTAAACCATTTTTGTTGTGTATTTTGGTGCCCTAGTCCACTAGGGAGCAGAAACGTATCAGTCATTCTAGGGTCTCTCTCTTTACCTAGTGTTGCTTCTAGGTACCCAGGAGGGGACTGGTCTGCAGTTCATATCATTACTGGCTTGTCACGTGTTGCCTGCATTCTTTTTTTTTTTTGTTTTTGTTTTTTTGGTCTTTTGCTTTTTTTTTTTTTTTTTATTAGTTGGAAGCCAATCACTTCATAACATTTCAGTGGGTTTTGTCATACATTGATATGAATCAGCCATGGATTTACACGTATTCCCCATCCCGATCCCCCCTCCCACCTCCCTCTCCACCTGATTCCTCTGGGTCTTCCCAGTGCACCAGGCCGGAGCACTTGTCTCATGCATCCCACCTGGGCTGGTGATCTGTTTCACCATAGATAGTATACATGCTGTTCTTTTGAAATATCCCACCCTCACATTCTCCCACAAAGCTCAAAAGTCTGTTCTGTATTTCTGTGTCTCTTTTTCTGTTTTGCATATAGGGTTATCGTTACCATCTTTCTAAATTCCATATATATGTGTTAGTATGCTGTAATGTTCTTTATCTTTCTGGCTTACTTCACTCTGTATAAGGGGCTCCAGCTCCATCCATCTCATTAGGACTGGTTCAAATGAATTCTTTTTAATGGCTGAGTAATATTCCATGGTGTATGTGTACCATAGCTTCCTTATCCATTCGTCTGCTGATGGGCATCTAGGTTGCTTCCATGTCCTGGCTATTATAAACAGTGCTGCGATGAACATTGGGGTGCACGTGTCTCTTTCAGATCTGGTTTCCTCAGTGTGTATGCCCAGGAGTGGGATTGCTGGGTCATATGGCAGTTCTATTTCCAGTTTTTTAAGAAATCTCCACACTGTTCTCCATAGTGGCTGTACTAGTTTGCATTCCCACCAACAGTGTAAGAGGGTTCCCTTTTCTCCACACCCTCTCCAGCATTTATTGCTTGTAGACTTTTGGATAGCAGCCATCCTGACTGGTGTGTAATGGTACCTCATTGTGGTTTTGATTTGCATTTCTCTAACAATGAGTGATGTTGAGCATCTTTTCATATGTTTGTTAGCCATCTGTATGTCTTCTTTGGAGAAATGTCTGTTTAGTTCTTTGGCCCATTTTTTGATTGGGTCATTTATTTTTCTGGAATTGAGCTGCAGGAGTTGCTTGTATATTTTTGAGATTAATCCTTTGTCTGTTTCTTCATTTGCTATTATTTTCTCCCAATGTGAGGGCTGTCTTTTCACCTTACTTATAGTTTCCTTTGTAGTGCAAAAGCTTTTAAGTTTCATTAGGTCCCATTTGTTTAGTTTTGCTTTTATTTCCAATATTCTGGGAGGTGGGTCATAGAGGATCTTGCTGTGATTTATGTCGGAGAGTGTTTTGCCTATGTTCTCCTCTAGGAGTTTTATAGTTTCTGGTCTTACATTTAGATCTTTAATCCATTTTGAGTTTATTTTTGTGTATGGTGTTAGAAAGTGTTCTAGTTTCATTCTTTTACAAGTGGTTGACCAGTTTTCCTAGCACCACTTGTTAAAGAGGTTGTCTTTTTTCCATTGTATATCCTTGCCTCCTTTGTCGAAGATAAGGTGTCCATAGGTCCGTGGATTTATCTCTGGGCTTTCTATTCTGTTCCATTGATCTATATTTCTGTCTTTGTGCCAGTACCATACTGTCTTGATGACTGTGGCTTTGTAGTAGAGTCTGAAGTCAGGCAGATTGATTCCTCCAGTTCCATTCTTCTTTCTCAAGATTACTTTGGCTATTTGAGGTTTTTTGTATTTCCATATAAATTGTGAAATTCTTTGGTCTAGTTCTGTGAAAAATACCGTTGGTAGCTTGATAGGGATTGCATTGAATCTATAGACTGCTTTGGGTAGAATAGCCATTTTGACAATATTGATTCTTCCAATCCATGAACACGGTATGTTTCTCCATCTGTTTGTGTCCTCTTTGATTTCTTTCATCAGTGTCTTATAGTTTGCTATGTGTAGGTCTTTTGTTTCTTTAGGTAGATATACTCCTAAGTATTTTATTCTTTTTGTTGCAATGGTGAATGGTATTGTTTCCTTAATTTCTCTTTCTGTTTTTTCATTGTTAGTATATAGGAATGCAAGGGATTTCTGTGTGTTAATTTTATATCCTGCAACTTTACTATATTCATTGATTAGCTCTAGTAATTTTCTGGCAGAGTCTTTAGGGTTTTCTATGTAGAGGATCATGTCATCTGCAAACAGTGAGAGTTTCACTTCTTCTTTTCCTATCTGGATTCCTTTTACTTCTTTTTCTGCTCTGATTGCTGTGATTGCCTGCATTCTTATCCATTCCTTACAGGCCACCTGTGCAGACACTGGCCCCAGATGACCACCAGCTCTTGTGCATATCCACACTGTTCTTGGTTATACTGATCGTGATGCTGCTCACATCATGTAAGGGTTTTTATAGGGTCTTCAAGGCCATCTCGGGATTATGACCCAAGCTCGGCAGACAGATATTTCTTCTGCTGCCCTTACATCAAGATTGAGAACCCAGAGCTCAGGGTTTAACACCTGAGTGGCATCATTTGAGCCCCTGATCTTTTCCACCCCTAGCATGGTCTATTGAATGGATATTCGTTATTTATTGAATTTACCATATCTTACTTGTCCAGCATCTAAACCCTCTTCTGACACTAGGGAACTCCCCCACTGTGTGTGCATTCCTTTACGGAAGATGAAAGTGAGTACTACAGCCAATGAAAGAACACGTGACCCAGCTTTGGCCGGTCAGGCCCTTCCACAGGGCAGTGCCAATCATCGTGGTCCTTGCTGCCTTGCCTTGGCTGGTTTTGGCTGACTTTCCTGTGTGTAATTGTTTCCTGTGAATTGTGTGGGCCACCTGTTAAACTTCTGATACATTCCTTTTTCTGTTTAAATTGCCAGAATCGGTTTATATAATTTTATCCATAACACAAACTCTTTTGGGCAGGCTGAAAGATGCCTGCAGCATGAGATGCTGAGGCAGATGGTCCTGAAATAGCCTCAGAGATTCCTTGCATGGGTGTGTGGGGAGCAGTAGAATATTTATGAAGCCAGACATTCACAGCACAGATCATCGGCACAGCTGAGGGGCCTTACCACTAACAAGGACCCACATAGGGAGATTCTTGAAGACTAGACAAGAATGAAGACCCCTCAGAGGTTGGTGGGGTGGAGCGGTGACCACACCTGACAGACAGACACTTCCTCCCCCTGTCTCACTTTTACAGGCCCTGCATCCTCTAGATGCCGATCCAGAGGAAAAGGTGAGTGAGGGATCTTGAAATAATGTGGGCTTGAAATACAAATTAAGTTCAGTTATAAGTTGACTAGGTTAGTTTTCTGTACACTTGAACTTGGTATTAAATCACATATACCAGAAAGAGGAAAGCCGAGACAATTCAGAGAAAGGAGACGCATTCCTTTACATACGCTAAACTTTTGCTGTTATGTTTATTTATAATTTCAACCTGCCTCCTTGGCACAAGGGATTTGAGGCAGCTGAACCTTGCTTGACATTCTAATGAGGCAGGAGCCCGATGAATCACTGCCTGCCCACAGCACTGTTCATTAGAGACCCAGGGAGACTCGGGGAGCGCTCCAGGCAGGCCCAGCCCGATGTGGCCATTAAGTGACTCCGCAGCTGCTCTCCCATCATTAGGGCCAGGCTGCAGCCACAGCCGCAGAAACTGCTCATAACCTGTCCAGGTTCCAGAGAGTTTCATCTCCCAGGACCTTCTCTTCAAGGCTTTCTGTAAGTGGAGTGCATTTCATTACGTTTCAAAAACACCAGCTTGGTCTGTTAGTGATAACAGGGCTTTCAGTCATCTAAGGGGGATGTGAAGGTCCCTCAGATGGGCTTTACATAAACAGATGGGCTTTACATAAACAGACTGGTTTTACATAGGACTCCTTCCTGTTAAGGTGACTTCAGAGCTCCTTGGGAAAGGGGGTCTCTTGGATGTGATGCTGAGGAGAGGACTGGAAATAGTGTCTGGTCAGGTCAGCTCAGTTCAGTCTCTCAGTCGTGTCTGACTCTTTGCGACCCCATGGACGGCAGCATGCCAGGCTTCCCTGTCCATCACCAACTCCTGGAGCTTGCTCAAACTCACGTTCAATCGAGTCAGCGATAGTACCTGGTACAGAGATACATATGCAAATGGACTGCGTTGTAACAGTGAGCCCAGTAGCTGCGAGCATTTGTGGCTGACACTGTACTAAGAACTTGATGAGCTTCACTCAGATGTTGGCTGGGCCCTTGGCCTTCTCCCTGGTCTAGTTGAAATTTCTCTGGCACCCCATCATGCACTGTAAGCCCTGTGACCTAAGCCTAGTCAATGACCTCCCAAGATTTGGGGGAACTCCTGTGGCCCTGCGGTTTCATGACCCCCACAGCCCCACACCCCTGCAGGTGTGTCTGCTGTCTTTTGTTCATTAACACCCCCCACCCCCCACCCCCACCCCCCCAAATCAAGCAAGACACAGAAATCAACCCATTTATAACTTTCCAAAAGACAGGGGAGTAAGGGGTGGGGATGTTATTCCACCTATCTTTTACACCAAGTTTCTTAGCATTATTAGGTTAAAAATGTAAAAGTATTTTGAGGAGCCAGTAAGAAGCATAAATCTTAGGAATTTTTTACAAATATCTCATAGGGGATGTCAGAGAAGTGAATGCCAATATGAAGTGATTCATGAGCTCTAACTGAAATTCTGTTGTCAGTGTTTCTCAAAGGTAGTTCCCTGCGCAGTGTTCCTCACCCCTGGTTTGTGGTGGAGCAAGTCTAGAGGGAGGAGATTCCCAAGATAAGTTTGGGAAACAGGAAATGATTTCTTTCCCTCAGAGACTCACAGATCACATTAGCAAATCCAGGCTTTATGGGGCACCCCTTCAAGAAACTTTGTTTAGCCCAAAAGATTTATTTCCCAAGTTTGTTTGAGTGTTGTTTTTTAAATGAAATACCTATAAACATCCCAGTTCCCTACATTAACTAGGAGAATAAAAAGTTTAAAACAGAGAACACCACATCCTTGGAAAAATGGAAAGATGTCTCCAGTGAAAGGGGGGCATGAAATAAGCCATGTCTAAAATAAATTTTTTTCTAGTATTTAAAGAAATTTATTAACTTCAGAAATTTAAAAACTGCTATAGTAATCAATGGCACCATTGACTAGAGAATCAAAGCCACTTCTTGATACTTGCTGTTAAGGAAGTAAACTCCATTTAGGCATCTTCTCTTGGTAGATTAAAATTATATAGGCAAAACTCATAGTTCCTTGTCTGACTCTGACCTGATTATCTTGGAGCTTTTCTGTACCAACCTGGTAATTATGAAAGGTTCTAGTATTTTCCTTGTATGTTAAGCTAGCCAGTTCTTTAAAATAAAATTAAAAAAAATAAGTTTGAAACATCAAACAAAGAAGTAAACTCCATGGGGAAAAGTGAGGAGGGAGGTTAATGTATGATTTACTCTTTACTCAGGAAGTTTGTAGAGATTCCTGCTACACGGCTATCTTTCAAAACAGAGAAGTTAGAAATCAGATCAAAAGATGGTCCAAAAACCGGGGTACTCTAGACCTTGTTGACAAACTAGGTATAAATACATCACCAGGGCAACTAGCTGCCTCTCCTGAACTGGAGGGCACCCAGGGCAAAATGTGTGTACACCTCTCTCTGCATTGCAGGGCGGGGGATTAGCTAGAATGAGTTTCATCCTGTGTTCAACGGGACCTCTGGCCATGTACTGGTGAGACAATAGCCCATCTAAACATAGGGAGGAAAAAAGACAAAATGATTTAAGTAGAAATGATGACTGATCAACCCCTTAAAGTGTTATGGAGGTAGAGGGGTAGATTCATATGTGAACAAAAGGGTATGATAGAAGTTTTAAATTTTTCATTATGATTCTTTTATAAGATTGTATAACAGAAGCTCCTTAACTCCACTGTTTAAAAGTTTTAGGAAGAGCTGGTTTAGAAATGAGACAAACATGAGAGATAAACATATATTTTAGGAGGCAAATTCATTGATTGAGGGGCACCCCAGGGATTCATACAAGACAGATGACATTTTCTGCAGCTCTAAATGATATGAAAAAAAGCTCACAATTAAATATTCAACCTTGTATTTGATACTAATAACTCAGGCTGACATGCTGAGTTCAAGGTAATGTACAACAAAATCTCTCAAGGCACTGAGTAGGCAAAGAGGAAACCTAAATTTAAGTTTTTTAGCAGACATTTATTTTTAAGCATGTATTGTGTGCAAAGTATTGTGATTGATGATTTGGGGGGCTTTGGAGCTGAATGAGATATGGTCTCTGACCTCACAAGAGGTTCACAATTTAGAAATGGAGAAAAATTTATGCACAGGAAATTCTGGGAGTGAAGAAAGGGGTGGGTGATGCTGGAAGTTTGGTTTGAGCATAGGTTGCATTTAGAAATGGAATTTTAGTGATAGGACCTGGAGGGGCTGACTTAAAATCACATCCTAGGTGATCATTTCCTGAAAGGGAAGACCCAGTAATAATCCATTTCTTTGGCCAACTTTCTAAGAAGTCCCTCTAGATATTAGGAACCACAGAACTTTAAAAATTTTATTATGGTAATTCACAACCTTGATCCATATTAGACTTACCTCGGTGCTTAGAAAGAAAAGTGGAATTCAGATACTGGGAGTCTTCAGGGATTTTTATTTAATTAGCCTGAGGTGGAACTTGGCCATAAGCATGTTTTAAAATCTTTGGGTGAGTCTATTGTACAGTCCGCATAGTGGATTAAAGAGTCAGAAAAGCTAGATGCCTGACCTTGGGTGAGTTATGCAATTGCTCTGGATCTTAATCTCTCTTTTTTTTTTTTTTTTTTGTAAATACAGCGGATAATACCTTTCCTGTGAAGTTGTCTTCAGGTTAGATAATGCACCCAATGTGAAAATCACAAAGAGAGCTTCTGGCATATAATTAGACAATGAAATCCAATGTCCTTCCCAAGTGAGATGCTAAGGATAAAGGGTCAAGACCCAGGCTCTGATGCTGATACCCATGGTGTGAATCTTGGTTCTGCCTCATACAAGCTGTGTGATCTTAAGCAAACTGCCTCAGTTTCCTCATCTGAAAAGTGATAACAATAGTTATTATGAGGGATACATAAAATGAGGATTGAATGTATCTGGCACAAAAAGCACACAGCCTGAATATAATCATGAGAAAATATCAGACAAATCCTGAAAAATACCTGGTGTGGACTCTTCATAAAGGTCAATGGCATGAAAAGAAAGGAAGATTTGGAAATTAGTCTAGCTTAAAGAGAACTAAAGCAACATAACAATTGAATGCAATAGATGTTCTTGGATTTTCTTTTGCTATTAAAGGCATTATTGTGATAATTGGTGATAATCTAAATAAGATCTGTATACTGGATAACAGTGTTGTAATAATATTCATTTCCTGATTTTGATAATTGTACTGTGATTATGTAAATGAATATTTTGTTTTTAGGAAATATGCATGGAAATAGGGATAAAGAAGCATTCTGTCTGCTGAGAGGGAGAGACAGAGAAAACAACCAAATATGATCAAATAGTAACATTTGGGAAGTCTAGATGTGGGATACCTTGAAACTCTTTGTTCTATTCTTGCAACTTTTGGGTAAGTCTGATATTTTTAAAAAGTTCCTGTCCCTGAAACATATTAGACATCACATGAGAGTTGGATAAAATATAGGTGTCAGTGAAAACTGGAGGAGGCAAATTCATCAAGGAGAGGCCAGCTCAGGTGACACAAGCTCAGGTGACACAGAGTGTGTTCTGATTAATCAGGCATCTCCCTGCAGACCAGATTCCAGGCACTTCCCAGAGGTTCTGTACTTTCATCAGTTCACATGTTTTTAAGGGAACAGCTAGTCCTACAGCCCTTCTCCTCAGCTCACACTTATCAGGTGCCTGGTACATGTCCTATTGGTTCTTGGGAAGTAAAGTTGGGGGTCTCCCTGGGGTCCTAGGCTTGGGGAGGAAGCTGGGCCTGGGGGACCAGAGGTTGTCTCAGGGAACTGGGGTACTGCAACCACAAAGTTAGCAAGCTGTTCATGATGGGCTGAGGAGTAGGGCTGAGGGAAGATCAGCCCGTATGGATCTGATAGCTGTGAGGAGGGCAGTGGGCCGTTTCCAGGGACCAGAGGGGATGTCAGCCGACCCAGTCCCTGAGGAATCACTACTGATTTCTCTCTCTTCCTTCCTTCCTTCCTTCCTTCTGTTACTCATACTTCCTGTTGTGATTTTATTCTTGAAAGCAGTATTGTAGGATACTACCTCTCATTTTAACTTTATTTTATATATATTTTTTTTAATTTTAAAAGTCTTTGTACATTTTGCTTTCATTATTTGGCCTGGGTTACACATTAAATTCATGAATGACTTTGATTTCTTAGTGATCATGATGAATACCCAAGTTAAGTGAGAAAAAGCTAACCTACAAATTGTTTTCAATACCTCTCATTTAAAAACACTCAAATGAAATAGAAAAAACTTTAAGGATTAAACCACTCAAAATCCCATTCCTCAGAAACCTTTTTTCTTCCCCTATTAGTGGACAGCCTTATAGCTATGCTGCTGCTGCTGCTGCTGCTAAGTCGCTTCAGTTGTGTCTGACTCTGTGAGACCCCATAAACGGCAGCCCACCAGGCTCCCCCATCCCTGGGATTCTCCAGGCAAGAACGCTGGAGTGGGTTGTCATTTCCTTCTCCAGTGCATGAAAGTGAAAAGTGAAAGTGAAGTCGCTCAGTCGTGACCGACTCTTAGCGACCCCATGGACTGCAGCCCACCAGGCTCCTCTGTCCATGGGATTTTCCAGGCAAGAGTACTGGAGTGGGTTGCCTTGCCGTCTCCGCTTATAGCTATAGTTCTGTGCATTTTCTTCTTCTTCTTCTTTTTTTTTAAAGAATGGGTTTTGTTTATTTATTTATTTTGGTTGTGTCAGGTCTTAGCTGCACACGTGTAACCTTTGTTGCATCATATGAGATCTTCCAGCTGAGTTGTGTGAGGAGGAGGAGGAGAAGGGGACGACAGAGGATGAGTTGGTTGGATGGCATCACTGACTCAATGGACATGAGTTTGAGCAAGCTCTGGGAGCTCTGATGGACACGGAGGCCTGGTGTGCTGCAGTCCATGGGGTCGCAAAGAGTCGGACATGAATGAGTGACTGAACCGAACTGCGTGGGCTCAGGAGCTGTGGCGTTGGCTTTCCAGTTGTGTTACTCTGGCTTAGTTGCTCCACGGCATGTGGGGTCTTAGTTCCCCAAACAGAGATGAGACCTGCATCCCCCACACTGCCAGGTGAACCCGTGACCACTGGACCACCAGGGAAGTCCTTGGGCATATTCTTAATGTAGACATCTGTGTGTGTACCGAATTACATAAATTGGTTCATCATACAGACTATGTGTCATGTTTCACTCTACTGTATCACTGTATGTCATGGACATGTTTCCTCAGCATAAACACCAATCAGTCTCAAAATCTGTGCAGGCTGTGTGTTTCCACTTTGGGGATATGTTATCATTTATTCAACTAATTCCAAACTGATAGATAGTTAAGTTGCTTTTAGGTGTTTTGTAACATCTAAAATCCCAGGCATTATGGGCTTGGGCATATGTCTTCTGGATCTCATGTGATAAACTAATCTGGAAAGTTTCTATAATTGGGGAAAAAAAAAGGAATGGGCATTTTAAAAGCTCTTTTTTTTAAAATTTATTTTTATTATTATTATTTTTTTTCCAGTGGGTTTTGTCATACATTGATATGAATCAGCCATGGATTTATGTGTATTCCCAATCCCGATCCCCCCTCCCACCTCCCTCTCCACCCGATTCCTCTGGGTCTTCCCAGTGCACCAGGCCGGAGCACTTGTCTCATGCATCCCACCTGGGCTGGTGATCTGTTTCACCATAGATAGTATACATGCTGTTCTTTTGAAATATCCCACCCTCACATTCTCCCACAAAGTTCAAAAGTCTGTTCTGTATTTCTGTGTCTCTTTTTCTGTTCTGCATATAGGGTTATCGTTATCACCTTTCTAAATTCCATATATATGTGTTAGTATGCTGTAATGTTCTTTATCTTTCTGGCTTACTTCACTCTGTATAATGGGCTCCAGTTTCATCCATCTCATTAGGACTGGTTCAAATGAATTCTTTTTCATGGCTGAGTAATATTCCATGGTATATATGTACCACAGCTTCCTTATCCATTCATCTGCTGATGGGCATCTAGGTTGCTTCCATGTCCTGGCTATTATAAACAGTGCTGCGATGAACATTGGGGTGCACGTGTCTCTTTCAGATCTGGTTTCCTCAGTGTGTATGCCCAGAAGTGGGATTGCTGGGTCATATGGCAGTTCTATTTCCAGTTTTTAAAGAAATCTCCACAGTGTTTTCCATAGTGGCTGTACTAGTTTGCAACTCCTGAAGCTCAATTCCAGAAAAATAAATGACCCAATCAAAAAATGGGCCAAAGAACTAAACAGACATTTCTCCAAAGAAGACATACAGATGGCTACTAAAAGCTCTCTTGATTCACTCTGCCCTCTATAATTCCATCTCCACCAACCTTAAGGATGCTTGTGTCCTCAAGCCTCTGACAAAACACTTTTCCCAAATCTTTTGATTCCTTGCCAACCTAATAAGAAAGAAAAAAAGTCACTGCTTTAATTTGCATTTCTCTTCTTACATTGAGGATAATAATTCAGTTCAGTTCAGTTCAGTTGCTCAGTCATGTCCAACTCTTTGTGACCCCATGGACTGAAGCACACCAGGCCTCCTTGTCCATCACCAACTCCTGTAGCTTGCTCAAACTCATGTCCATTGAGTCTGTGATGCCAGCCAACCATCTCATCCTCTGTCCTCTCCTTCTCCTCCCACCTTCAATCATTCCCAGCATCAGGGTCTTTTCCAATGAGTAGTTCTTTGCATCAGGTGGCCAAAGGATTGGAGTTTCAGCTTTAGCATCAGTCCTTCCGGTGAATATTCAGGACTGATTTTCTTTAAGATGGACTGGTTTGATCTCCTTCCTGTCCAAGGGACTCTCAAGAGTCTTCTCCAACACTACAGTTCAAAAGCATCAATTCTTCTGTGGTCAGCTTTCTTTATAGTCCAGCTCTCACATCCATACATGACTACTAGAAAAACCATAGCCTTGACTAGATGGACCTTTATTGGCAAAGTAATGTCTCTGCTTTTTAATATGCTGTCTAGGTTGGTCATAACTTTTCTTCCAAGGAGCAAGTATCTTTTAATTTCATGGCTGCAGCCACAATCTGCAGTGATTTTGCAGCCCAAAAAAATAAAGTCTGTCACTGTTTCTACTGTTTCCCCATCTATTTTCCATGAACTGATGGGACCAGATGCCATGATCTTAGCTTTCTGAATGTTGAGTTTTAAGCCAACTTCTTCACTCTCCTCTTTCACTTTCATCAAGAGGCTGTTTAGTTCTTCTTTGTATTCTGCCATAAGTGTGATGTCATCCACATATCTGAAGTTATTCATATTTCTCCCGACAATCTTGATTCCAGCTTGTGCTTCATCTAGCCCAGTATTTTGCATGATGTACTCTTCATATAGGTTAAATAAGCAGGGTGACAATATACAGCCTTGATGTACTCCTTTTCCTATTTGGAACTAGTCTGTTGTTCCATGTCCAGTTCTAACTTGCTTCCTGACCTGCATACAGGTTTCTCAAGAGGCAGGTCAGGTGGTCTGGCATTCCCATCTCTTTCAGAATTTTCCAGTTTGTTGTGATCCACACAGTCGAAGGCTTTGGCATAGTCAATAAAGCAGAAGTAGATGTTTTTCTGGAACTCTCTTGCTTTTTCTATGATCCGATGGATGTTGGCAATTTGATCTCTGGTTCCTCTGCTTTTTCAAAATCCAGCTTGAACATCTGGAAGTTCATAGTTCACATACTGCTGAAGCCTGGCTTGGAGAATTTTTAGCATTACTTTGCTAGTGTGTGAGATGAGTGTAATTGTGTGTTAGTTTGAACATTCTTTGGCATTGCCTTTCTTTGGGATTGGAATGAAAACTGACCTTTTCCAGTCCTGTGGCCACTGCATATTTCCAAATTTGCTGGCAAATTTTCTGGCATTTTCTTTCTAATAAGAAAGAACAAAAAGTCACAGCTTTAATTTGCATTTCTCTTCTTACACTGAGGATAAAAATTACCTTATAGCATTTAATAGCCACAGTTCTTTGAGTAGTTACTGCTTTTGAAGGCAGAAAACTCAATCAAAACAATGTCCCTTTTAAGCTTAAAAAATTCAATCAAACTTTCCATGATTCAGAATTCCTCCTTCTTTTTTATGTATAAGTATGAATATATGGGTGCATGTGTGTGTCTGTGTTTGGGGAAATTTTGTAAACCACTATTTGAAAGCACAGACTTCGGAACCAATCTACCCAAGTTTTGAATCCTAGCTCTGGAACTTAACTAGCTGTGTAGTTTTGCCTCCATTTCCTCTTTGATAACCTAGGCATAATACTACTTACCTTATGAGACTACTGTGAGGATTAAAGGAAATTTATGTAAAGTACTCAGAACAATGTTTCACACCTACTAAGTTCCTTAAAAATGTTATTCTAATACTTCCCACAATGGTTTAAGAGGTAATAGTGTTCTTGACTCTCAGGGTAGTAGAGAATATGCTAATACCATATTGAGTTTTGTTTCTTTATAAATTTTCATCCCAGCATAATAAAACATAATAACCCTTTTTTTTTTTAAAGTCAGAGAAATTAGTGACAAAGTCTAAGAGAACTCTGTGCAAAGAAACACCATCCTAGTAGTGTGGGAGGGATGGGCGTGCATAAAGCTACTAGTGACAGAAGAAGACTTATGAGATCAAGTTTCTTGCTTAGAAATATGTAACTCACTTTGGTCTCAGGAATGAGCTCTTTGTCCCTGGTGAAATCATAAGGCTCACTCTTGTAAATAGACTTCTTTTTAAACTTAAAAATAAATATGTTAAACTTAAAAATAAATATGTTAAACTTAAGTAAAATGTTTAAAGTGAGCTTTTTACTTTCCAAACTAACATAAAAAACACCTATTGAAGTACAATGCAAATTTTATATGATAAAAATACTTTGGATGGAGTATTTTAATTAAGGAGCCTTGGAAATTAGCTCTTTGTATGTATCAGTTGTGAATCTAAGTCTAAAATGTGTTTGCCAGGAAATGAGTTTAGTGAGCAGTTGTCAGATATTAAATTCCTTTCAGGATCAATAGTTCTTTCCATAGATTTTTTTCAAGTTTTATTCACCTTAAGGTAATTTAGACATCAAAAATTTAAACAATGCACACAGATTAAGCTTTAAGGAATAACCTATAAAGTTTCTTACAGAGGTTATAGGAAATATTTTGTAATTTCAAAGTCAAGACTTCAAAACATGGTGAGATCTCTTTTATCACTGTAGTTTATTTTTGTCCTTATCTAGCCTTGTCCATGAAAATTTAGAAGACAGAATTTTATCTTTATTTAGCCAAGTACAGAGCTAAGTACTATAACTTTGTGTTAAGGACTGATCTGTGTTTCTCTGTCCCATTATCGCCCCCTTCATCCCACATCAATTCATATATTGAAGCCCTAACCCCACTGTGCCTGTATTTGGAAATAGGGCCTTTAGAGAGGCTATTAAGGTTAATTGAGGCCATATCATAGGGCCCTGATCCAATAGGACTGGTGTCCTTGTAAGAAAGTGATGCCAGGAATGTGCACACACAGAGAAAAGACCACATGAGGACATAGCAAGAAGATAGCTGTCTACACAACAGGGAGAGAGGTCTTACAGAAACCAACCCTACCATCACCTTGACCTTGGATTTCCCAATCTTCAGAATTGTGGAAAAATAAATTCCTGTTGCATAGGTTACCCAGTTGGCAGCATCTTGTTATGGCAACCTGAGCTGACTAGTACACTTTGGTTCCGGTATAAGCAAGTCAGAACCTTTTTTCTGTTTCATGGAATAGTTGAATTTAGGCTACCCAGAGTTGAAATGACAGTTCTATGACATGAGCCATCTAGGAAACCAGGATCCCTCTTTGTTGACATTCCAGCCTCACTTGGAAATTAAATTATGTCTGCAATTTAAGCAGCAAGATGAAGGAAGACAGAGAAGACACAGCTTCTCCATTTAAGTTCTTGTGCTCACATCTTGCTGATCATAATTTAATCCTATGGACATATTCAAACTGCAAGTGAAGCTGAAAAATATAGACACCATGCGCCCAACTAAAGAGCAAGGCTTCTATTGTTGAACAAAAGAGGAGCAAGCAGCAATCTCTACAACAAGGAGTTGATGGTGGTGGGAATCTGGCCTCGACCCTTCCCACCCCTTCCCTTACATATCTCCACAACCCACCAGCACACCGTGTTCTGCCAGACTTCCGTGAAGCTTTAGAAAAAAATACAGTGTAGGACAGAGAGTAGATAAAGCCACCTGCTAAATCTGACTTTCCCTAAAGCCCAACATAAAAAAACACAAACACCCTTTCCAGGTGTCCTCTAGCTGCTAACCTCATTCTGCTGTCCCTGGGGTCCTCCTCACTCCATGGCAGCATCTCCCTTACTAGCCTTTACCAAGCAAATCTCCTCCGGACTTTCAGGGAAGCTTCATTTTTTCTCTGTAGGAGTTGATCTGGTCATCTCGTTGTCCTCTGGGCTTGTCACTCTTGCCCTGCAGAAAATGCAAAAGATTAACTCAGGAATCATACTGTCCCGTGGCTGAGAAATGGAGGGTGTACATGATGAGGCTTTCAAGAGTCGGAACTGGAGTGGCCTTTAACACCTCTCGGGAGTGTCCTTGACACGCTGAATCCCGTGAGGTTCACTAGTTCATTCTCTGCTCCCCCACCCCACCTCACACACAGAGATCTCTTCCAAGGGAAAAACTGAATTCTCAGAAACTAAACGGCCTAAAACAGAGCTCAGAACTCAAGTGCTTCTTGCAAGAAGCACATAGATGAGTGAAGCGGGTTAGATGGGGAGTGTGGAAAGCATGCTGTCCTGACAGGACAGCCAACACTCACTCCAGTGGGTTTTGATCACATGGGACCAACATTCCTTCTCCTGATTTTGTATATATAAAGTAAGCTGGAAATTAGTCATTTTTTAGAGGACAAGTCAAGATTTTCAAAATGTTGGCACAGAATTAAAAAATGTAAACATTGCACAACAGACCTATTGGGTTGGAGCCAACTTAAATGCAACCCAGGAGCCTCCACCCTGAAACTCTTTAGTGAGCACTGAAGGAAGGAAACCTCTCCTAGCTGGCCCTGACAGCTCCACGCAAAGTCACAGCGCCAGCGATGCCTCAGGCGTCTCCCACTGAACTCGGGAGAGCTAGCAGCAGTCTCTTCAACAGGGAGCTGCTGGTGGTGTGAACCTGGCTTCCAGCATTATCTTCCAGAGCCAGACACTTCTTCATTCAATTCTTTTTTTTCAAAGTATACCCACTTGGGTGCACAGTAATAGGGCAGGGCAGCTCATTTCTAGCTGTACACCTCTTGTGGGTGCTCCTTGAGCTTCCCAGACCCTAGCAGAAGCGGTGGACTTAGCACCTGCTAGAGCCTAATTCAGTTATTCGGCAGGATGCTACTGTCCTCCCCAGTCTCTGTCTAGGGAGGGGCCGGCCTCTCCTTCTCAGGAGCTCAGACAGTCACAAGAAGTGGAAAGTCACCCCGGGCAGCACCAGGCCCACAGCGTGCTGGCTCTCCCAGGAGCATCTTCTGCCTCCTGCTATGGCTTTCACCTTCCCCTAGGCTTTGCGTTGGCACTCCTATTTCCGGATGTGCCCCAGAAGGCACGAGAAGTTCTGTGTTCAGCTTTATTCTAAAGCAATGGGAAGCAATGGATGGTGTTTAAGCAGGAGAGTGACATAAGCAAAAATGAGTCTGGAAACTGTTGATCTGGGAAGGCCAGACATTGGAGTCAGGGAGACCAGTTAAGGTTGCTGGCAGCAGAATAGGCGTGGACACTCTGCAGTCGGCAAGTGGCAGCAGTAAAGGAGAGAAGAAAGCAGAGGCAAAGACAGTGTGGAGACAGAATCTCAAATTTTTGCAACTGTTATTAAAAATGAGACCCAGATTTCAAGCCTGGGTGACTGGAAGGATGGTTGTCACAGAAACAAACCAAATTATTAGCACTATGTATTTGTTTGCTTATTAAATTTTTTATTGTTTCTTTTTTCTTTTTTTAAAAATAACTTTCAGGGCTGTCAATTGACACTAACAACATTTGTGATTTTTTGTCCTGCTGGAATCCAAGGACTTTTTGTAAGCACTATCTCATTAATCCTCCTGAAAGCTTTGTGAGGTGAGTGGCAATGGTTTGAAAAGCCAAATATACAGACATTTGTTTTTTTAAAAAAATATTCTTGACTGTCCCTCACATTCTCACTAAGATTTTTAGACTCTCAATAGCAATTAGTAGAGATCAGGCTTGGCGTGTACTGTGTTCCCAATTATTATCAATAGATTCTAATTGAGAACATGTGTTCGTTTCAGCTGGGGTTATTGTCTGGCTGATCACAAAGAAGAGTCTGAAAGACAGCATCTGGCAGAGTTATTTTCTGACATCACCTCTCAGTCCCGACTTCCTTCATAGCTGCTTTCATTCAGTACGTGACCCACCAAGACAGAGGGAGGTCTGCCCCAGAAACTGCCTCGGCTCCACCGTCCCCGTGAGCTCATCCATGCAATCTTCACATTGTGCACCAGGCACCAGGAATCACTCCTTAAAGTAGGCACCCGTTCCAGTGATCTATTGCTGTGTCACAAATCATCCCAAACCTCGTGGCTTAAATCATTCATCTGCAATTTGGGAAGGGCTTGGAAGGCATGCTTGTATCCATTCCATGCAGTGTTAGCTGGGTTGGTTGGCTGGCGATGGACGATCCACTTCCAAAATGACTCTCTCACGTGGCTGGAGGTTCTGGCTGTCAGATGGGAGCTCAGCTGGGGCGCTTGGCTACGGGCCTCAGTTTGTACTCCTGTTGATCTCTTTATGGGTGTTTGGCTTGGGCTTCCTCACAGTGAGAACACTTGATTTCAAAAGTAAAGGTTTAAGAGATAGAAAGTGGAAGCTACCAGTCTCTCAAGATTGACACCTGGAAGTTGTCATAGAGTCACTACTCATTGTATTTTATTGGCCAAAAATGTCACACAGCCTGCCCAGACTCAGGAGGGGACATAGACTACACTTTTGCATGGGAGAGTGACAGAGACTGTGTAGCCAAATTTAGTCTCTCACAGTGCAGATTATATTTAAAATTTTGGAGGAAGAATGGTTTAGTTTGGCATCTCCGATTCAAGACTGATATATTACATTGCACCAATGGCCAATAATTCTGGATTCCAAATATATATTTTTCTTAGTCTCCATAAAACTTTTCCACATACTGACTCTATCGTTTGTCTCTGACCCTTATTTCTCCTAAGTTCCAGGCTCTTTTATGAGCTTCCCTCCTAGCTCAGTTGGTAAAGAATCTGCCTGCAATGCAGGAGACCCCAGTTCAATTCCTGGGTCGGGAAGCTCCCCTGGAGAAGGGATAGGCTACCCACTCCAGTATTCTTGGGCTTCCCTGGTAGCTCAGATGGTAAAGAATCCACCTGCAATGGGGGATACCTGGGTTCGATCCCTGGGTTGGGAAGATCCCCTGGAGAAGGGAAAGGCTACTCACTGCAATATTCTGGCCTGAAGAATTCCATGGACTGTACAGTCCATGGGGTTGCAAAGAATCCAACGGGACTGAGTGACTTTCACTTTCTTTTCCAGGTTCTTTTACTTCTGGCATATTATACATACTTTGCCAACTCCTGCAACCTATCTACTAACTCTTCTGGAAAATTCTCTTGAGCTTCCAAATGGAAGTGCCTCTCCTGTGTGCCTTCACAGGTTTTGGTTGCACCTTAGGAAAAGAGTTATCACAGCACATTGGATCTTGGCTGCTGATCTGACTTCTCTTCTACAGGCAGGCAATCTGTCTTGTTTATTTTGATCTCCCCAGCACAGAAGATTATTTCTGGACAGTCGATACTCAATACATATTTGTTGAATGGTTGATCCACCTTTTGCTCTAACTGTTTACATTCCAGGAAAGCTCTGCCATTATCAATGACTTTCACATGCCATTTGGCACTGTTAGAACTTACCCTAAGCTTCTTCATCTCTTAACTGGAGGGACTGGATTTTCTGTGATGTCAAACATGAGAAAACGAAAGGAAATGTCATTCGAGTCCTAGGAGAGTGGCAATGAAAGAAGCTAGACGAACGAAAGCCTGATCATTTGTGCTAAGGACGATTCTTTCCATGATGGGAGACCTGGGTTCGATCCCTGGGTTGGGAAGATCCCCTGGAGAAGGGAAAGGCTACCTACTCCAGTATTCTGACCTGGAGAATTCTATGGTCACTTTCCACGACAATGATGTTGACTATATTGAGTAGGACATTTCTCCATGGTTTTCTATGTAAAGAGAAGCTGGGCTAAGCAGTGGGGACATTAATCTCTATCAGTCCCCTGGACATTTTGAAGCGGGATGTATAAGCCACTATCTAGATTGATAAGAGGTGTCTGATTCCAAACACGTGTCACCAATCTTGCCCTTGATGCACTGTAACAGAACATGATAGGACGTTAGCAGAGCAGCGGGGCATACCAGAAAGAGGAATGGACGTGGGGTTTGCTAACACCATCTTATCAATTGAATTTAAAGTGGATATTAATCTTGCTTATTGAACACAGGGACAGATGAACCAGTGAAATCTTGTATTAGAAGCTGTGGGTAAGGCATATTGTCTTCTATGTCAGGCAGTTAGAAGACATTGGTCACTCTGCGAGAGACCTTTACTCAGTATGATGAGAGCCTGATTGGGAGATTTCACCCTTTAGCATTGATGTCAGGAGGACTTTTACTCCTATTTCATTTAACCTCAAAAATGTATTGAGCTTTAAAGATGCTACTCACGGTGCAGAGTGGTATAGGGGCTAGAGAGAAAAATACGACACCATCCCTCCCCTCAAGGAGCAGTGGCCAATGCATGAGCATGAGGGTGAGGGGTTAGAAACAGATGGAGTAGTTGGCCCTCGGACTGGACCAGGAGGGAGGCGGAAGCAGCACTTCTTATCTCTGAGTCCTTGCTTGGGTTACTTAAGTGCTCTAAGCCTCGGTTTACTCATCTTTAAAATGATATTGAAAAGTAAAAGTGAAGTCGCTCAGTCATGTCCAACTCTTTGCAACCCTGTGGAATGTAGCCAGCCAGGCTCCTCTGACCATGGGATTTTCCAGGCAACGGTGCTGGAGTGGGTTGCCATTTCCTTCTACAGGGGATTTTCCTGACCCAGGGATTGAACCCGGGTCTCCTGTATTGCAGGCAGATGCTTTACCATCTGAGCCACCAAGGAAGCATTGACTGCAGCAATACCTACCCGCAGAAGATCATGGCAAGAATCAAAATAGAGAAGGTGTGAAGCTATAAGCTCTGTTTATTGTACCTTCAACACGTGCTGAGCACATGGCAGATAATCAGTGATTGTCTGGTGAATACACATTGAATGAGGGAGCTTAAGCACAGTGCTGGGCCCACCGCTGAGAGAAACTGCAGTCTTAGACAGTCATGGTGACATCAGAGAGAAGTACTAGCAACTGTGGTTGCTGGTGGTGAGAGTAATGCTAATAGAGGCGTTAGTCATGCTTAACTAGGAGCACAGGAAAGGAACAAATAAATTGTAAGAGCTAAACCTAAAATGATAAGTTAGCTATGTTCCAAGGGGTCTAGAGTAGCACAGGGAAGAGTCCATACTTCATTGAGAAGGTGAGACTGCTTTTGAAATCCTCTGAGTATGCAGGACACTCTGCAGCTATCAGAAGATGGACTAAGGCGTAGAAATTTCTTAAGAACATCTTGATTTGAGTCTACGACAGAGGTTCAAGTAGGACGTGGTGCTGAGCTAGACTCGAGGCAGGGGGAAGGGAGAGGAGGGGAGAAGAAAGAGAGGATTCAGAATTGACAGCAGTGGGTGGTTGACATGTGATGTGGGAGAAGCAAAAGGACTGGAACACTGAGAGCCCAGAGTGCTACCCTGACATCGGAAATGGAGATGTTGGGATTTACAGGGTAGATGATTATTTTGGTTCAACATATCTTTGTGTTGCTAGTGGAACACCCAGCAAGGAATGGGCTGTAGGCAAGTGAAACTTCTAGTCTGGAGAACAAAGGAAAGGTGGAGTCCAAGGTGAAGAGTTGTTTATTTAAGATAAGAGAGTTAATGTTTGGCCAGCACATGGCATTGCTAAGGAAGGGGGATGGAGAGAAGAAGATCAGGGCAAGGATCTCTGGGAAGAGCCATCCTGTGAGTGAGGGAGGAACAGCAGTGTTTGTGATGTATTAGAAGAGGCAGTCAGAAAGGCGGAAGAAAATCTTGAAGCAAGACCCTGAAACCCATCATATGACAAAGCCCTGCCATTTTAAAAACAGACCTGAAAGTTGTATCCTGCACTGGAAAAGATGACAAAGGCAGTGGCCTAGTTCCAAGAACAAATGCCATCCAGACTTTGCTACAACTTTGGTGGCCTTTCTTTTAAACTCCCTTATCAATTCACAGCCTTCCCCAGTTTCTCACCTGAAAGCTCAGTGGAAATATCCTTTACAGTGCATTGAATTACAGGTAAAAGAATGTCTAAATAAGAAGGAATTAAACCATAAAATCAAACCATTTTTCTAACTAAGCAAGAAACCCAGAGTTTATGGCTCAGTAGTGCTATATCAATGTGACTTTCCAGGTGGCTCGGTGGGCAGAGAATCTGCCTGCAATGCAGGAGATGCAGGAGATGCAAATTCAATCCCTGGGTCAGGAAGACTCCCTGGAGAAGGGGCATGGCAACTCACTCAACTACTGTCTGGAGAATCCCATGGGACAGACAGGAGTCTGAACCAGGCTACAGTCCATAGGGTTGCAAAGAGTTGGACACAACAAGCAACTGAGCACGCACAGTGCTATCAATGGCATTTTATCTTTCTGCTCTTCCATCCTCAATGTGTCAAATACGCTTCTTCTCAGGTTCAAAAAAAAAAAAAAAAAAAAAAAAACACAGAGAGAGAGGGGGCTCCCGAATCTCCAAGATTCACATCTTCAAGCCGCAAAGAATGGAGAAAAAGTTCTTCCTTATGTCACTCATACCATTTGCCAGGAAGAAGAATCTTTCCTAGATGCCTCAGCAGGTTTTCCTTGTCATCTCATTGCCCAGGTCTGAGTCAGATGCCAACCACTGGACCATGCTCTACTGAGGGGAAAAAGGATGATCATGATTGGTTAAGAGTTAGACCAATCATAATTGCTTCTGGACCTGGCACAATGCTGTTCAATCAGGAAGAGGCTTCACTTTGTGAAGGAAAAGTGGTCAGTGTTGGACAGAGTCCCAACAGTATCTACCATGTACCAGAGAGAGTGTAAAGCTAGAACTCTCTCTAGTGTGTTGAGGGGGAAAAAAAAAAAGACAAAGGCCATGCATGTTGGAATGTGGACAAATACTCCAATTCAAGCAGAAGATATTATGAACATAAAGCTATTTATTAGGGCCTTTCCAAGGTAACAGATGTACTCGCCAAGGTTGCCAGGGCAACCTGGACACCTGAGAGGAAAATAATTTGTTTATCTTTTATTAGCATCCTTTATTCTGCTTAACTAATAAGAGTGATTTCCGTATGTTCCTGTCTCACTCTTACTCTCGTCACTCTTCTCTAGCACACTTAGGGTTGTATAACCTAAATTTTGATTGGGCTGACTCCATGGTGGGCAAAGAAAATCCTAACAGAACACTGAGACCAGGCCAGTCCCACCCCCCATTACCCTCGTTAGCTCCTCCCACACAAAGGACAAGATTTCTAAGGCCATGGCACTCATATATGGCTCTTTCCTCACAGATTCAGAGAAGCATCAACCCTGTGCTATATGTCACCTCAGATCCATCTGCCCCTCCCAGATTTCATCCCTCAATTAATTTTTTTTTTCTTGCTAACAATATCAATTCTTGATATTGACCCACGGTTTTGGATGCATGAGACAAGTGCTCGGGCCTGGTGCACTGGGAAGACCCAGAGGGATCAGGTGGAGAAGGAGGTGGGAGGGGGGATCGGGATGGGGAATACATGTAAATCCATGGTTGATTCATGTCAATGTATGACAAAAACCACTACAATATTGTAAAGTAATTAGCCTCCAACTAATAAAAATAAATGAAAAAAAAAATAGTAGACATCAAAGTTTTCTCCTTGGTTTCACTTAAAAGATGCCAACCCACAGGTTCACTGAAGTTCATCCCTGGACATAGTCCCAGGGTCTGATTCTAATCTAGATCCTGGCTTTACTCTAAGGAAGCAGCTCTGACAAGTAAGGGGCTATCTAGGCTGCCCTGCCCTAGACTGCAAATAAAAGGGTGGTGAGGAGGCAAAATGGAAACAGAGAAATGCATGTCCACATATTTCAGCTCAGGTTATATCTGAATAGTCATTTATACAAAGAATGGCTGTTTTACAGTAATAAGAATTAAAGTATGTTAAAACATAAAGAAAACTGAGGGCCAAATAATTGCTGCTTTTGAACTGTGGTGTTACAGAAGACTCTTGAGAGTCCCTTGGACTGCAAGGAGATCCAACCAGTCCATCCTAAAGGAGATCAGTCCTGAATATTCATTGAAAGGACTGATGCTGAAGCTGAAACTCCAATACTTTGGCCACCTGATGTGAAGACCTGACTCATTGGAAAAGACCCTGATGCTGGTAGAGATTGAAGACAGGAGGAGAAGGGGACGACAGAGGAGGAGATGGTTGAATGGCATCACTGACTCAATGGACATGAGTTTGAGTAAGCTCCAGGAGTCGGTGATGGACAGGGAAGCCTGGTTTGCTGCAGTTCATGGGATTGCAAAGAGTCAGACACGACTGAGTGACTGAACTGAACTGAAAAGATAAGTTGCTGAGAAAAGTAGAATTGCAACCTTATTAGCCATTAATGCTTTAGCATGAGTGAGTTTTTCAGATCAAGTCACCCTATTTAGTTGGGATAGAGAAAGGGAAGTTTGAAAAAAGCACACAAAGCTAATTCCATCTGTTTTACTGTAATGCCCGAGGCTGACCTTAGGTGGTACAGTGTTGGGCAGAAGCCCACTGAATTCTGTCCTCTTATGTTCTTGCCTGGAAATGTCCAAAGGCCAAATGTCCCTCAGGGCCCTGAAGAAAACCCTCTATGATCATCTCCCTCTTGCTCAGCAAAGACAGTCTTTCTCCTGAAAATCCTAGGAGGTATTGTTTACGTCTCTGTCACAGCATTTTTAATGGTCTACTTTGCATGATGCTTTTTAAATACTGTTTCTTTATATGCATTATTTTTTCATATGAGAGATCATTTGTTTAAAACAGCATCATGTGCTCTATGAGAACAAGTGCCATGAACAGAATCCAACTGTGATTCATTTTTATCATCCACATAGTGTCTTGCAAATCCCCTTCAAGAATATGTGCTCAAAATATAACTATTGATTGGCTATATGAATTATATTTGAGAACACAGCCCACATGTTCATTTCAATTTCATTTGCTTTACTTGTTTTAATATTTTTTAGCAGTTAACTATAAGTCATATAGTTTCTAAAGGTGGTTTAGATCCTGACGCATAGCAAGTAGAACATACATTTCTTTCCATTTATTTCAAAGTACGATGTGTCAACATAGACACACATTTATGCACACGCACACACTGTATGAAGTTAGAAAATTTGAAAATGATCCTGGCTTCCACTTCTTCATTCCCAAACATCTGTGTTAATATTTATTTGTGGAATAGAGGCAGCAGGTAGAAATTCACATAACACATACACACACACACACTAAACACACAGTGCGTAGCCACAAGGTATTCCAAACTCCACGTCAGTCCTGCCCTTCAGGAAAAGCATCGGTTGCTCACCCAGGTCATCAGAGAAGTTGTACTTTCTGTATAAGGACACACTTATCTGTATAATTTATACTTTTCCTTTCTTCCTGTGCTGTTGTCTGAGGCTGCTGCAGGGTGGTTATGTAAACTTCAGGAGGGGGCACTCCTGTTGTGTGATAAGAATATTTTCCCAGATTAACTCTGAGACAGAAATCTGCAAATCCTTTATATGATCAAGGTTCTCATTTCAGTATGACTCAGAGGTTCTCAAGAATGGTTCACCCTGGGTAGCATTCATTTTGTGATCCCAGCTCACAGACAGGCCTCTGATTTTAATACAGCCTATGACTCTCAGCTCTGCACTTGGAGGCGAACTGCAAGACCATTTAGAAAGTTTAAACGCTCCTCCTGGCCCTAATCCCTTCTGTGTAATGGAGCATTTGTTTCTCTTCAGTGAACAGTAAAACTGTGATTCTCTTTAATCCTGAGCCAGGTTGAGAGGGTGGGGATTTCACTGAAATCTCCCACCTACCTTCCCCAGGCTTTTCACTGTCACCAAAAACCTTCAGAATTTTTACAAATTCCAGCATGTCGGTCTAGTTAGTCCCTAAAAAAATATTACAAATGGAGCTCAGAATCTAGGTCAATTCCATCATCTAGGAAATTCTGAACAGAGGTTGAATTTGGTCCGGAATCTGTGGCTGGCTGCTGCCTGATCTCTCTCAAGCCAATTCCAAAGCATTTAGGGCAAGTACGATAAAATATATAAATGAAGATATGAATGTAATAAATATATGCAGAGGAAAAGCTTTCCTGGTAAAAGGCCCTCCCCTACTCCAAGGTGACATACAGATTCTAAATGATGAAACATGGAAACCTAATAGAGATGAGAACATGGTGTTTTAGAGTGTACAGTAGCAAGGAAAGGAGAAGAAAAAGAAAAAAGAAAAAAAGTCCTTAAAAAGGTCCTTTGACCTTGGCAAACTTTATAAGCAAAACGTCCTCTGTTTTGAAATAGAATTTCTAGACCAAACACATGTTTAGAAGTCTATTAGAAGCAGATTTTAACGCAGTGCTAAGAATTGTTAAACCCTGGGGTTTAACAATTTTCCATTCCTTGGGGGCCAAGAGATTAGATATTTGGGAACCATGTGGTTTCTGTCTCTAGTCAATCAAATGAAGCCCTTTGTGTGACTTTTGATTTGATCCCTGCACAGCTTTGCCCTTCTGATTGGGATACTTGAGGGGCTGAATCTTATGTAAAATTCCCTCCACAATGACTTCATGTCACAGATAGCAAATGATTTTTCCACTGAGGTCTTTAGTGTAGCAAGCACTTCATTCTACTCTGAAGGTGATTCTTTGAAAGGAATTTAAAAAAAAAAGGTCCAACACAATTCATTACCAATGCCAGACAAGGATTAAGAGGAAAATACATTTTATTGATAATAAATTGCTCTCTTTTGCTTTTATAGATATGAATTAAACACATTGCTTGTAGCTACTAAAATTTAATTTTAGCAAAGCACAACTTGCAGATTAAGACAAGAAGTTATTATAACTGGAGAAGATGACATACTTTGGTGTCAGATTGATCTTTTTAATTTCCTGCTCTAACCCCTGATTGATTTCTCTTGGCACAGAACTAGACATGTAAGAGATTTCTACTTGGGTGTTAATTAGGATCTTTACCTTGGCTATGCCTCTGACAGTGTTTGCATATAACCCTGTATCTTTCCTAATAGAAAAGGTATGAAAAATTTTAAGCACCATGAAAATGTGTTAGGGAAACCTAACTCAAGGTTAGAATTGCCACGTACATTTTTCCCCAATGAACTTTTGCTCAAAACAACCCCTCCTAACTTCCTTTTTCCCTCCATAAAACATTGTTCTCCTCTTTATTCTCCAGACTTGTCTACAGTTCACCAGAGTATGAATCATTTGTCCCGAATTGCAGTTATTTTGAATAAACTCATTATTTTTGCTTAAATAAAATTGATCTTTGCTCTGGTTAAAGTTGACAGCACCCTTACTTGAAGGGTACATGAAGGGGAGAAAGGGGTAAAGAGGATCCACAGAGAAATGCAGGAGTGTAGGAGAAGATACTACAGATCATTAGGAAGAACAGATCAGAACAGTAGTTAGGATGTAAAAAGAGAAGAGAGGTCTTTTCTGATCCAGGATGAGATTCCAAATCTATGATTTAATAACCTTGCTCTTACAAATGCTGACTGAAGTGACCAAAATAAGAGAAGAGGGGAGAGTTGTCCATGGAGCCTGGCGACAGTGGAGGAGTGCAGCCCATGCACAGAGATGCTGAGGAGTTCATTTAGGATGTGGTGTGAGAAAGATACACGTAGGAGAGGGAGCAATAAGCTGGTGACTGCATGCGCGCAAGGGAAAGGACTGCCTGAGCAAAGTGAAGGGAATCTTAGTCAGATTGTCCGAACAATTTTTGATTGGAAAAGAATGAATATGAAGTGGCACATTATGATCCTAAAAAAAAAAAAATAGACTGAGAAGAGTGCTGGATGCTGAAACCCACCAAGAAATATAATAGCAACAATATCAACAACCATCACCACAATGAGCTTCTGTGGTGTTTTCTATGTGCTGGGCATAGGGGGAGGAACTTTATGGATATTGACTCCCTCAATCAACACAGCATGGCTGTCAGGTGGGCACTTTAATTCATCTTTAAAGATTAGGAGAAACTGAGTCATAGAGATGTTAAATTATGATAGACAGTCAGGAAGTGATATGATTATCTTCCTGAACAAGTAGATTGAACCAAACATAATTAGAAGTTCAGTTCAGTTCAGTTCAGTCACTCAGTCATGTCCGACTCTTTGCGACCCCATGAATCATAGCACGCCAGGCATCCCTGTCCATCACCAACTCCCTGAGTTTACTCAAACTCATGTCCAACGAGTCGGTGATGCCATCCAACCATCTCATCCTCTGTCGTCCCCTTCTCCTCCTGGCCCCAATCCCTCCCAGCATCAGGGTCTTTTCCGATAAGTCAACACTGCATGAGGTGGCCAAAGTATTGGAGTTTCAGCTTCAGCATCAGTCCTTCCAATGAACACCCAGGACTGATCTCCTTTAGGATGGACTGGTTGGATCTCCTTGCAGTCCAAGGGACTCTCAACAGTCTTCTCCAACACTACAGTTCAAAAGTATCAATTTTTCAGTGCTCAGCTTTCTTCACAGTCCAACTCTCACATCCATACATGACCACTGGAAAAACCATAGCCTTACTAGATGGAACTTTGTTGACAAAGTAATGTCTCTGCTTTTTAATATGCTACCTAGGTTGGTCATAACTTTCCTTCCAAGGAGTAAACTTTAGTTTCATGGCTGCAATCACCATCTGCAGTCATTTTGGAGCCCCCAAAAATAAAGTCTGACACTGTTTCCACTGTTTCCCCATCTATTTCCCATGAAGAGATAGGACCAGATGCCGTGATCTTAGTTTTCTGAATGTTGAGCTTTAAGCCAACCTTTTCACTCTCCTCTTTCACTTTCATCAAGAGGCTTTTTAGTCCCTCTTCACTTTCTGCAATAAGGGTAGTGTCATCTGCATATCTGAGGTTATTGATATTTCTCCTGGCAATCTTGACTCCAGCTTGTGCTTCTTCCAGCCTGGCATTTCTCATGATGTACTCTGCATATAAGTTAAATAAGCAGGCTGACAATATACAGCCTTGACATACTCCTTTTCCTATTTGGAATTCCATGTCCAGTTCTAACTGTTGCTTCCTGACCTGCATACAGTTTTCTCAAGAGGCAGGTCAGGTGGTCTGGTATTCCCATCTCTTGAGGAATTTTCCACACTTTATTGTGATCCACACAGTCAAAGGCTTTGACATAGTCAATAAAGCAGAAATAGATGTTTTTCTGGAACTCTCTTGCTTTTTCAATGATCCAGCGGATGTTGGCAATTTGATCTCTGGTTCCTCTGCCTTTTCTAAAACCAGCTTGAACATCTGGAAGTTCATGGTTCACGTATTGCTGAAGCCTGGCTTGGAGAATTTTGAGCATTACTTTACTAGCATGTGAGATGAGTGCAATTGTGCAGTAGTTTGAGCATTCTTCAGCATTGCCTTTCTTTGGGATTGGAATGAAAACTGACCTTTTCCAGTTCTGTGGCCACTGCTGAGTTTTCCAAACTTTCTGACACATTAAGTGCAGCACTTTCACAGCATCAACTTTTAGGATTTGAAATAGCTCAACTGGAATTCCATCACATCCACTAGCTTTGTTCGTAGTGATGCTTTCTAAGGCCCACTTGACTTCACATTCCAGGATGTCTGGCTCTAGGTGAGTGATCATACCATCGTGATTATCTGGGTCATGAAGATCTTTTTTGTACAGTTCTTCTGTGTATTCTTGCCACCTCTTCTTAATATCTTCTGCTTCTGTTAGGTCCATAGCATTTCTGTCCTTTATCAAGCCCATCTTTGCATGAAGTGTTCCCTTAGAATCTCTCATTTTCTTGAAGAGATCTCTAGTCTTTCCCATTCTGTTGTTTTCCTCTATTTCTTTGCATTGATCGCTGAGGAAGCCTTTCTTATCTCTCCTTGCTATTCTTTGGAACTCTGCATTCAAATGGGAATACCTTTCCTTTTCTCCTTTGCTTTTCACTTCTCTTCTTTTCATAGCTGTTTGTAAGGCCTCCTCAGACAGCCATTTTGCCTTTTTGCATTTCTTTTCCATGGGGATGGTCTTAATCCCTGTCCCCTTGTCAATGCCATGAAGCTCTGTCCATAGTTCATCAGGCACTCTGTCTATGATATCTAGTCCCTGAAATCTATTTTTCACTTCCACTGTATAGTCATAAGGGATTTGATTTAGGTCATACAAGAATGGTCTAGTGGTTTTCTTCACTTTCTTCAATTTCAGTCTGAATTTGGCAGTAAGGAGTTCATGATCTGAGCCACAGTCAGCTCCCGGTCCTGTTTTTGCTGACTGTATAGAGTTTCTCCTTCTTTGGCTGCAAAGAATATACCTTGCTATTCTTTGGAACTCTGCATTCAAATGGGAATACCTTTCCTTTTCTCCTTTGCTTTTCACTTCTCTTCTTTTCATAGCTGTTTGTAAGGCCTCCTCAGACAGCCATTTTGCCTTTTTGCATTTCTTTTCCATGGGGATGGTCTTAATCCCTGTCCCCTTGTCAATGCCATGAAGCTCTGTCCATAGTTCATCAGGCACTCTGTCTATGATATCTAGTCCCTGAAATCTATTTTTCACTTCCACTGTATAGTCATAAGGGATTTGATTTAGGTCATGCAAGAATGGTCTAGTGGTTTTCTTCACTTTCTTCAATTTCAGTCTGAATTTGGCAATAAGGAGTTCATGATCTGAGCCACAGTCAGCTCCCGGTCCTGTTTTTGCTGACTGTATAGAGTTTCTCCTTCTTTGGCTGCAAAGAATATAATCAATCTGATTTCAGTGTTGACCATCTGGTGATGTTCATGTGTAGAGTCTTCTCTTGTGTTGCTGGAAGAGGGTGTTTGCCATGACCAGTGCATTCTCTTGGCAAAACTCTATTAGCCTTTGCCCTGCTTCATTCTGTACTCCAAGGCCAAATTTGCCTGTTACTCCAGGTATTTCTTGACTTCCTACTTTTGCATTCCAGTCCTTATAATGAAAAGGATATCTTTTTTTGGGTGTTAGTTCTAAAAGGTCTTGTAGGTCTTCATAGAACCGTTCAGTTTCAGCTTCTTCAGCATTACTGGTTGGAGCATAGGCTTGGATTACCGTGATATTGAATGGTTTGCCTTGGAAACAAACAGATCATACTGTCGTTTTTGAGATTGCATCCAAGTACTGCATTTCGGACTCTTTTGTTGACCATGATGGCTACTCCATAACTTCTAAGGGATTCCTGCCCACAGTAGTAGATATAATGGTCATTTAGAAGTTAAAAGAGCTCTAATTATGCATGAATAAATTTTCTATAATAAGCAACTTGTTAGAAAACATTGTGGGGAAAAGAGACCCTTAACAATAACAATAGAGATATAAAGATGTAAGAATAAACTTAAAGATAATATGCAAGATTTATAATGATTTTACACAAAAAAGATTTATAATGATTTTACGCAAAAACTTTTGTGCAAAAAATTTTACACAAAATTTTATACAATTTTACTGTAGACATAAAGAAATCCATGAATAAATAGAGAGAAATAAAACATTTCTAACAGTCTCCAAATACTGTAACAATATCTGTTCTTCTTGTCTGGTTAGCCTATAAAATAAATCACTGTAAATCAACATCTGCTTAACATTTTGAGAAGGAGCATAGGATACAATGAGCATATTTGTTTTAATTTTATTTTTAATTAAATAATACAGAAATATATAATCTCATGGATTAAATGAAACTACTGGGGTAAATGTGGCTAAACATTGGCACAGTTTGGGGATAAAAAGGTCTTCTGCTTATCACTATAGGAAGCAACTCAAAAGAAATAAAATCAGCATTAAAAACTAAATAATAAACTGAGAAAATCTGGAAAGATAAATGATATTTATTGGTTAAAATTATTGTAAATCAACAGGAAACATGTGAAAACTCAATTAAAATGAGTAAAGCACATGAACAGACAATTTTGAGAGGCAGAAACAGAGATAACAGCATATATTCAAATGTTCTGTCTCACTAGGACTCGAAGATATACCCATTGAGAGCACGCTATAATTTTCATCTTTGATTTTCAAAATGTTTTAAAATATCTTTCAGTGTCCAGGAAAATGGACACTCTGATATATTTCTGGTGATAGTTATAGACATAAGAAGAGGGAAATAGACAGTAACTACTATTTTCTATATTCTTGTTCATTGGACGAATGAATTAATAGAACTGCTTTTAAGGAATGTCTAAAAGGATGCAAAAATTAATTTGAGTTTTATAAAAAATAATTTATAACAAGCTCATTGTATAAACTGGTATATAACATTGGGATATATTTTGTGTAATTATTATCATGAGGAGGAAAGGATTTTTTCATTTCTCTTGTTGTTCAGTCACAAAGTTGTGTTCAACTCCCATGAAATACAGCACACCAGGCTTCACTGTCCTTCTCTATCTCCCAGAGCTTGCTCAAACTCATGTCCATTGAGTCGGTGATGCCATCCAACCACCTCATCCTCTGTCATCCCCTTCTCCTCCCGCCTTCAATCTTTCTCAGCATCAGGGTCTTTTCAAATGAGTCAGTTCTTTGCATCAGGTGGCCAAAGGATTGGAGCTTCAGCATGATTTCTTCCAATGAATATTCAGGTTGATTTCCTTTAGGATTGACTGGTTTGATCTCCTTGATGTCCAAGGGACTCTTAAGGAAATTCCTCTTAAGGAAAGCATAGTTATTTTATATTACTTTATATTCTACTTTATCTTATTTAAATACTCATGATAACTTGTTATAAAGAATGATTACTAAACTCATCTCTTAAGGCATTTTCTCATTTTTAATCCTAAAGGAACAGCAAGAATAGAGAAAGTGAGACTGAAAGCGGACTTGGAAAAGTAATTGGAGTCTGAGAAAAGCTAGATATTAGCTGTGCTAATATCAGCCAAACTCATGAAGTCATTAATATGAGAATATTTTTTTGTGTGTGAAAACAGCCAAAGAACTGAGTGTCGCATGAGATGACACAAGAACACAATATGTGTGCATAGGATCTGGAGGTGGAAAGACTGTGAGGACACAAGCTCTGGGAATTCCCAAAGATCATGGGAAAGGGTTTGGACATCAGAGGTCCAGCCAGAGAATTATCCAGTTTCCAGTGTCATCACAACTCAGACTGAGTTTTATAATCTTCACATTTTTATTATTCTCATGTTTCAAATTGTGTCCATTTTTTCTTTGTATTAAGATAATATCTTTTACCTTGAAAAGTCAGCAAGGAAAGAAAATACAGAGGAGCCATTTCCCATAGGGCATTTTACAAGCTACTCATATCATTAGATGTATTTTACATTTCTTTATGTAAAAATTTTATTTAGTATCCTATTCTTACTTCCATTTCTTGATATTTCTAAATTATTCACTATACTCGGTCTCTTGGTTCATGGGTGGTGATGGGTTATTTTTTGTTCTGCTTTAACAAATTGAAGTCAGAGTCCTATCTCTTAGTACTTGCACTTTGATGCCACTAAGTGGCCTCATGGTGAGGGAGGGGTGGGAGCTTTATTTGCCTTTGACAAGTTATTGCTTACCAACCCATCCACCAAACTTATACACTCTAATTGGATGCTTTATGTAAACTCTGCAGTTAGACACAATCCACTTGGGAATAATTAACCATATAGGTGATCAATTATTCATAGTGCTCATTCACTGTTGGGATTTGAGAAGCACCATTTGGTTTCCCATAGGTTAATTTAGGTCCTTGATTTTTTTAAATCCTTCATGGTTAGTTTGAAAATTAATCAAACTTCAAGGTCAGTTTCCACTCATCTTTCCTGGTAGGATAGATTATTTGATTACTTGGAGCTGCTCAAAGAACTAAAAAGACTAAATGAATTGAAAAGAATAATGGTAGCAAAGGAACAATTCTTGCAGAAAAAAAAGGGCAGAGTGGTACACATTTGGTAAAAGAAAAAAAAATCCTTTTTTAAAATTTTTTAATTAAAGGAAAAAAAAAACCCACTATCAGAGTAAAATACTTTAAAGGAGCCCAGCCTGAATTGGCAGGGTTGTCTCTCAGGTAGCAATGTCACTTGTAAGTTCTTAATTAGCATCTGTTTACCCCCATTTGTTTCTGTCAAGCCCATTGTCAGTGCCTGTAAAATAAGGATCATAAGATTCCACACAGAATCAGGAGGACCCAGAGACATCTGGGGTCTGTTCCCATTCTGAGTCTGTGTGCTCATTGGAGGCAGCAAGAAGGGTCTGGGAGACCGGGGGAGAAGACTATCGCTCCCTTTATCTCGCCTTGACCTGTTTCAACATGAAACCAGAGCTGCTACTCCAGCCGGCAGACAGCCAAGTTCATTGGTTGCTAACAAATGTTTTCCCAGTCTCTAGCATTTGTTCTCCTTATTCCTTATCTGATAATATTTTGATCTCAGGCTGTACTGTCACTGAATAAAATACTTTGGTTTGGCTGTCTCAAAAGTTTAGTTCCAAGTGGCACATGTGTGTGCACACATCTGAAATCTTATAGAGAGAAGACCTAGAAGCTGAGGACCAAGTGTGTGAATGGGCAGAAACTGAACCAAACCTCAGTACTCTAACTTCGTTTCCTCTGTACACTGGATCTTACCTAGGATGCTCTCTCATCTCTGTGTGCAGATGGATCTGTGGGGAGAAGAGAATCCCCCATTCTGTTCTTCCAGACATAATCAAGCATGCCTGAGTCCTGCGGTGCATAGTTATTATCGCTTTTCATCATACACTTAGTGCTTCATTCAGTTCTTCATGGCATATTTATTGAGCATTTACTATGTGTCAGGCACCACAGAAAGTACAAGGATATAGGTAATATCAAGATGGTTAAGAAACACCTGCACTAACAGAGCTGCCATTCTGCACAGGAGACAGACAATTAAACAGCGGGCAAAACACCAGTCCCAGATAATTAAGCTTGTAGTAAAGTATGTGTGCTGTGCTCAATGGCTCAGTCGTGTCTGACTCTGCGGCCCCGTGGACTGTAGCCTGCGAGGCTCCTCTGTCCATGGGATTCTCCAGGCGAGAATACTGGAGTGGGTTGCCATGCCCTTCTCCAGGGGATCTTCCCAGCACGGTGATCGAACCCAGGTCTCCCACATTGCAGGGAGATTCTTTACCATCTGAACCACCAGGGAAACCCCTGTATAGGAAAAGTAATAAAGTATAGGAAGTATAGGAAAGTAACAGGAAAGTAATAAAGTATAGGAAAGTAATAAAGAGAATTCTAAGGTAAAGCCATCTTGGGTGGGTAGAGGGTCAGAAAATGTCTCTCTGAACAGGAGATAATAAAGCTGAGGCCTGAAAGATATTTTTTAAAGAGCCAGACACACTATTCTTATAAATTTTAGTATTAGAATTTTTTTAAATGAAACTATTAATGGAATATCATTCAAAAACAAGTGGAATGGACTGCTCTGATAGAAGTTAGTTAGTGCCATGGCTCTGATACCTCATCTCTCTTGAGCATCCTCCGTCCCCAGGGAGACCTCAGATGGTCTTAGGGACCTACCCTGAGTCCCAGGGTGGGTTATTGACTCGTGTCAATAAACAGCCCTCAAACATGACCCAGGGCTCTGTGAAATACCGTCTGCAAAGCACGGGCCTGAGGGGGCCTGTGGGCGGCTGCTTCATGTGGTTCTGCATTTGAGTCAGACATGAAGGTGGGCATCTCCGACGCAACAGAGTAAACAGTTGTGTCAGCTCTGACACAGATTTCAAACTTTCCCCTTCATGTCCTAAAATTTCAGATACACGAAGCACCACAAACTGTGTGTCGCCTCGGTTCTTTGTCTAAAGCTTCAGTGATCTCTATCCTCCCTGGAAAGCTGGTTCATTTGAATTAACATTAGATCATTAATGAGAATAACGAATGCCTCTTAGGTGTGTTTAATGAGAGTGAGAGCTTTGATTAACTGCTGAGAGGCTAAGCATTCCACTTGGACATCTCATCTTGAGAGGGCTTCTTTTATTTCTGCCTTTTACCCATTCGTTCCTGTTTTGTACTATGTGGGGCAAACGTAGGCAGTTTATACTGTTTGAGTCGTCAACGTGTTTTTTTTTTTTTCTTGTTATTTTAATTCCACTGAAATAATTCAAAGAATTAACTACTTCAAAAAGTAAAGTACTTAATTTAGGCTGCCTGTTACTCTTGTTAGTTATGTTGGGCTATCCAAGCATAATTGAAAAAGTAATCAAATCACTCCCACTATGATGTGGAAAGAGCATTTGCTTATAAACTATCTAGCCAGTTACTGTACAGTTCAGTTCAGTTCAGTCACTGCGTCGTGTCCGACTCTTTCTGACCCCATGGACTGCAGTGCGCCAGGCTTCCCTGTCCATCACCAACTCCTGGAGCTTGCTCAAATTCATGTCTATCGAGTTGGTGATGTTACTGTACACGGCCATTTAAATAGTGACCTATAGGACAGACTTCCAGATTTTTCTTATATACTTGAGCTATATTTCATTTGTAATGAAAAAAAATTTAAGCCATGAATGATTCAAGTCCATCAGCTGCAGGATAACTAAGGATGCACGAATCAAATTTTCTCTTTAGGATCACTGGAATTTAAATAAGACAGAGTCCTTTGGTAAACCTATTATATAAAGATCATAAAAGCATTATCTTTCAAATGTCATAAAGAGCTAGTGTTCCCCTGATGAAATCCAAATAAATGTAAGCTATGATCTCTGCTTTCATTTTATTAGAACTCCATTTTAACAGCCTGTGCCTAGCATGTTAAGGACCAAGTTGCAAGTCACTATATCAAATGTGCAACATAAAAGAGAAGGCAATGAACTGAACACTATCCTACTTGATAAAATACTCAAGGTCAGGTAGACTTGGGATGGGAAAGTGGTATAGAGCAGGCTGGTAGAGAGCAATGGCGGGGGGAGCAGACCTTCAAGAAGTAGGAGACACTAGGAATATAGATTTATCCTTGCTCATCTCTTGATTTATATCATGTCTATCCTAGTCAATTACATTCAGCAATTAGAGAGAAGTCAGAGTGCATGCATTCCCATCCTGACTTTTTCAGTATTTAAAAGTTCTATGACCTTGGGGAAATTTTCTTAACTTATTTGAGCCTCTTTTTTTTCCTTATCTGTAAATGGGATTTAGACAATCTATTTCACAACATTTTGTTGAGACTTAACTGACATTCTTCGACATAAAGCATGTAACTCCGCATAATAAACTATCTTAATAAAAGCCTGCTGTTATTATAAAGCAATTGTTAAGGGATCTCTCATTGCCACCACCTAGAGAGGGCCTAGAGACAAAAATATGGGTAAAAGAGTCTGCGTTTTCAAAGGGTTAACAGTTCCAAAGCATCTTGTCCAGTTTATCATGGGGTGGGCTAACAGAGGTCCTGGAACCTGTGCCAAAATCCTGTTGGGGATGCATACCCTTTCTCCACCATGACAGGTCTTGGCTTTGTTCAGGGAGACAAACCCCCTGGATTTACTGTCACTGATGGGTGCATGCTACCTTGTCCTGGGCTTCATTTGATCAGAAATGACCAAGCAGCCAGATAGCATCCTGACTGGCAGCATTCTCTTCCTTGTCAGGTAGACTGACTGCTGTTTCTTTCACCTGGAGTTTACTCTTCTCTAGACATTTAGAAATTTTCCTTTGACCACCTGATGCAGAGAGCTGGCTCATTGGGAAAGACCCTGATGCTGGGAAAGATTGAAGGCAGGAGAAGGGGATGGCAGAGGAATAGATGGTTGGAGGGCATCCCTGACTCAAGGACATGAGTTTGAGCAAACTTCTGAAGATAATAAAGGACAGGAAAACCTGGCATGCTGCAGTCCATGGGGCGACAAAGAGTCGGACATGACTGAGCAAATGAATAGCAACAATTAGGGGTGGAGGCTCACGGGGAAATGAATCGAGCACTTTTTGTGGCCTGGCTGGGTGAGCAGGTGTAGAAGACGTGGGATGTGATGGCATCTTTTCTATTCTCCTTCCCATTTTTTTTCTCTCCCTTTTCCTTCTAAGGAGGGTATTTTATACACTGAAAAAACCGTAATCACCCTGGCCATTGTTACAAAGATGGTTTTCTGCAGCTGGGAGTCTTAGAACTTGGCTTAGAACTTGGGCTCACACTTCAGTGTAGTTAAAAGTTCATGGAATACTCTATTACAATATTCAATAAATCTATATTACATATAACCAGTGACTTGAATAGGTCCTAAATTTAATTTAATTTTTTTAAGTTAAAGAATACAATATTTAAAAAAAAAAAAAGACTGCTTTAGGTTTTATTTCAACTTTCTGAAAAAAAATGAGCCCACCCATCAGGATTGTTTTACCTCCTTATTATATGTACAGACTTACCTCAGTTCTCAAAAATGTTTTACTAAGCTTGACTAAGCAAATGGGAGGGGACTGAGTGGCACCCAAAACTCCTGCATCCTTTCCCTGTCCCATGACGCTGTCCTGTGAACCCAGGAGGACCTGCAGCCCCTCCAGAGGGCGTCCACTCTCTGTGACCTCCTGGCCTTCGGGCCGCTGGGACTCACTCATACCTGGCATCCTGCAGCTTTCCTCTTTCTCCTCTTTATGCCAGTGCAGCCAGGGAGATCAGCCCTTTCGTTGTTTCCACCAAAGAAGTACTCACCCAAGATACTTTGAGTGTAGCAGATTTTACTAGAGATTTAGGATGCAAATGTGGTTTGTGCTGCAGAAATGCAAGAAATTGAAATTGATTATTAGTCTTCCCATTTAAAAAATATTTCTTGGCCCTTTACACAAAATGAGCTCTACCTCAAAAGGCTGAGGACATATTAGTCAGGTCTCTCCCCTCCCCAACTCCTCTTCCCCTCCCCCTCCTCCTTCTTCATATTTTTCTTCCTCCAATTCTCTCCCCTTATATCCTAAATCTAAAAAGATAAGAGACTACTCTGCTACATATTAATCTGACAATATAAGTTTCTCACATCCTATCAGGAAAGTAGTCTTTTGTCCTTTGAATATTTAAGCCTCACAATGTGCTCTGCTAACAATAGACCATCAACACTAAGGCGGAAGAGAGCAATATAAGGATTTATCTCTCTTCTGATACAAAATATGTTATCCTTCCCTAGGAAAGTAGAAACATCTCTAGTCACCTTGGGTTTTTAATAATGTTTCCCACCCTCCTTTTTAACACTAAGTGCTGGATTATTGTTATTTTAATCTAATCCTGAGTCTCAAGAAACAGTTAATTCATTTATGGATTTTACAATTGATTATCTTTGGTGTGGGGTAGTTTAAAAACAAATATGGTTACTCCCAAGTAAATACAATCCCAGATCAGTTTTCTTTTTCAGTAGACATACTAGAGTCATATTCTAGATACCCTATACTCTGGACATATGATCTTGGATATAGTATTTATGCTCCAGGGTGATCATAACCCATAAGGTTGTCATGAGGATTATAGGCAATAACACAGCTGGGTGGTATAGGTGCTCAACACAGGAACAGAGGAGTCACACACAGCTCTTCAGAGCTGTGGTGTAAATTATGCTGTGAGTTGGCCTGGCTGCTAGCCCTCAGTGTCCAGCAGCCTCCAGCGCACCAAGAGCACAGCCTCCAGGCTCACAGAAGAGCCTTAGGAATCTTCAGGGAAATTAATCCCACTCACTCAGCAGCACCACAATTCCTCTGGACTGAAAACAGAGATACAATTAAGTGGGGGCATTCAGTTCATTTAGAAGCACAGTCCTTCTTACAGAAGTTTCCACTGTTCTGTGCTTCGGTATAATTATTATTAATTAATTGCCTGAGAATCTTTCACACTGACTCATTTCCTCAGAAACAAACAAACAAAAACAGGACTTCGCAGCCCCTGTTACCACACGTACCTCATCCTCATCGCAAAGTATAGGGGCCCTTTCAAAGGCACAATTCCCCATTAGACCATTGTTCCCTAACTCCCATTCTCTCAATGAGAAACTCATCAATCCCTCCCCAGCCCCAACTCACATTTAGGCCAGTTATACCTAGAAGCTCCCAAAGGAAAACAGAGGCTGGTCTTCAGCACATGCCAGGTGCAGAGAGATGCCCTGTTAGGTTGGAGCTCAGAATCCCTGACTTTGCTAAACAGAATTATATAATTTTTCACTAATTTACTAGGAAAATGTATCAGCAAAGCTCATTAATTTCTAAAATTAAATTCACAGGGGAACAAATTTAAGGCACAGTTTTTCCATGAATTTCTAATAGCCTCTGTTAGTTATTTCAGTAGAGATATAGGAGCAGATTGCAAGTAAGCCACTTTGTAGAAACAACAGGATGGGGCTATGACTCCCTAAGAAATCCAACTAGAAATTCCCAAGGGCTAATACCCTTTATTCCTCTTTGTAGGAGCCTGACAAACATTTAACTTAAAACCTGCAAACATGACCTTCCCCTTTTCATTTAAACATTTCAGAGATTTAAAGAAGAAAATATAAATCACACTAGGTACAGGAAATCCATACGCCCTAAGAATGTCTTTTCCAATATTCTATGATTGGAAATGCAAATGATTCAGATTTGAAACAGAAGTTGATGGCAAAGTTGTCACTCATAAAGAGACAAATGGTCAGTGTGCTGAATTTCATCTCCAGTAAATATGAGAAAAAAGTATATGTACTGGCACTGCTTTGCCGGAATAGGCTAAATAAACAATTGGGACCATGAAGGTTGAAATGGGAGGCATATGGGAGTTTACAGAACTCCTAAACTTGGTTTCTTAATATAATACTAAAATCATGATCAACATCATTTATTGAGCATGACTGTGTGGTATGTGATTGTGAAAACTACCTTTAATCTTCAGAAGAGCCCTACAGGATAGAAATGACTTTTGAGCTCTGAATACCCTACCAGATTTAAAAGCCCAATTTTTGGAAGCCAGGGCTGATTTCAAAGCCTGAGATTGTATTAAGTGGGGCACTTGGATTCTTAAAGCATATTTACTGCTCTGACCTGTCACCTATTTATGGTTGAGATCTCTGACTTCAGTTTTTATCTTGAATAATTCCAAAGACAAGCATATGTCAAATCTTCCCACTCCTTTTTATTTAGACAAATTGATATTTTTGTCTTTGCAATTCTAAATTGTTTAAATGAAAACAGGACAGTCATATATGTGGCTGTTATGTTAAACTCATGCATGAAGATGCACTCAGATCTTTCAGACACATTTTAAGTCTTGACCTATTCTGTTATTATCCCTGCATATAAACAGAAAAGAAAAAAAAAAAAACACATTCCTACATTCTCTTTCTCCTCATTCCTTCTGAATTAATGCCCCTACTTTCAGTTCTGAGATGGGCTCGCCTGTTGGTCCCGGCTTCTTGGATAAATTGGTTCAAAGAACATCCCCCTAAACAACTCTTTCTGCACTGTATCTCCAAGGGACACAACAGAGTAAAGAATAGGGCTCAGAATGGCTATAAATTGCTGAGTCCTAATATAATACCCATATCAGTGATGGGTACAACTATGGCAGCCAACTCCATTTAGGGTTCTTGACCACTGCCCTGAGAAGTGAAAACTGAGTCAGACTCACCTGTCCCTTTGACGGATGACACTTGAGGACAAGAACTACACAGGCTTCACGCGTGCATCCTCTGAGCCTAGCACAGTGCCCATGCCATGTTAGATGCTCCATATATATGCTTGCATATAGGGCTTCCCTGGTGGCTCAGGCTGTGAAGGGTCGGCCTGCAATGCGGGAGACCCAGGTTCAGCCCCGGGGTTGGGAAGGTCCCCTGGAGAAGGAAATGGCAATCCACTCCAGTATTCTTGCCTGGGAAATCCCACGGACAGAGGAGTCTGGTGGTATGCTATAGTCCATGAGGTCACAAAGAATCGGACATGACTGAATGACTAACACTTTCACTTCATGTGCTTACAAAAAAGATGAAAAAAATCTAATTTCGTGTTTGAGCTTCTAGACCTATATTGTAACATATTTGATCCTTTTCACTAAACTAAGAATTCTACAAGTAATTGTGGAAAAAAATCTATGATTGCTTCACGCAGTGAAGACACAGGCTAAAATTACATATACACACATACTTTGTAATATCCTTTATACCTAATATGTGGGCTTCCTGGGTAGAGCAGTGGTAAAGAATCCACCTGCCAATAGAGGAGATGCAAGAGACACAGGTTAGATCCCTGGATTGGGAAGATCCCCTAAAGAACGAAATGGCTACCCACTCTAGTATTCTTGGCTGGGAAATCCCCTGGACAGAGGAGCCTGGCAGATGAAAGTCCATGGGATCCCCAGGAGTTGGACAAGACTCAGTGATGAAACAACAACAACGATCAGTGTATCAGAGGTGACATTGAAACTCTGAATTTCATTCTGTAACTCTCCATGTTACGATCTTGGACAAATTACTTAATCTTGCTCAGTTTCATTTTCCTAATTCGTGACATGAAATAATAATTATATCTAATTAACTGAGTTTTATGAGAATTAAATGAAATGGCTCGATGTTTTCTTTGTGGGTGTGATTTTGTTAGGAAGAAGTCAAATAAGTCTCTGACTTTGACATCAGGTTCAGGATGGGTTCTGTGTGCAGTATCGAGTGAGGCAGAGGAGAGAGGGCAGGGAGAGAGGAGAGAGGCCAGACCAGGCGGGCAGGGGAGCAGGAAGGAGGCCTGTCTGCATCCTCCCTTCCTCAACCTCTACATAAGTTCGTTCATCAGCTTTTATAGAAGTACTGCTGTTATGTGGGCTTCCCAGGTGGCTCAGTGGTAAAGAATCTACCTGCCAATGCAGGAGACACAGGAGATGTGGGTTAGGATCCATGAGTCAGGAAGATCCCCTGGAGGAGGAAATGGCAACCCACTCCAGTGTTCTTGCCTGGAAAATTCCATGGATAGAGGAACCAGGCAGGCTACAGTCCATGGGGTTGCAAAAAGTCAGACATGACTGATCAACCGAGCACACATACACACTGTTGTAATATATTCTAAATCTGGTCTCACCATTCCACTTACTCCACCAAAGTCAGGAGCAACATAAGCAGTGGAAACTAAAAATAAAAGTTGCAGCATCTCCATGTGGCTCTAGAAAAAAAGCAACAAAAGTCCCTTCTGAGGAAACAACTATAGGAATTGCAGTGGGGACACAGAAAGACCATTTAACCTCTTGAGCCCCAGCTGTATCCTGGATGATGATAAGCAGTGGTCCAGTTCTCTGGGCTGCCTGGCTGGGCAACTTCTGAGAGTGCATCATTTCCTCTTTTAATTCATGGCGCCTCCACTCACTGAGAGGTAACCCAATGGTGCCTTGCCTACATTCTTTGCAACATGAAAGAACTACCAAGAACATGGGTTCTGTGCTGCTCTCCCAGGGCACTGTTACAATATACTTTGTATTCAGATTCCCTAATAGGATATTGACAAAACATGACATAACGCAGGTCACCCTTTAGTTATTCCCATAATGTCTTGAAAGTGAACGTCTTAATCGCTCAGTCCTGTTCGACACTTTGCAACCCAATGAACTTGTAGCCTGGCAGGCTCCTTTGAGCATGGGATTCTCCAGGTAAGAATACTGGAGTGGGTAGCCATTCCCTTTTCCAGGGGATCTTTCAGACCTGGGTATTGAACCTGGGTCTCCCGTGTTTGCATGCAGACTTTACCGTTTGAGCCACCAGGAAAGTGCATGATGTCTTGAAACCATGCAAATACCCTCTTTTACTGAAAGGAAACCCTCAATGATACATAGGAAGTACAGAAGGAGGGGTAAAATGATCTTGTGGGTGGTTGTTTTGTTTTATTGTTGGTTTTGGGTGGAGTCACCTGGAAGCCCACACAGTCACCCCAGAAGGCGCTGTGGTGTCTTCTCTGCTCTTCTTTCTTCTCCATTGGCAGTGCTCTCGGTCGTTTAAGCTGTTCTGCTTTCAGGGCCCTAATTATCTGCTAACCAGTTCTTCCCAGTTTCCTACAGGGATCTGTTGGGTTGGTCTCCTCAGGGCCCAGGACTTGCTGGCAGGGGCAATCTTTAGTTTTTTTTCCCAAGAAAACATAGCAAGAGGATTTCCCCCCATTGACATTGACCAACTTCCTCAGCATCATCATACTGGCAGGCTCACTTTTGCTCTGTGTTACCAGACAGACAGGGGTGGGATTAGAAAAGAAGAGGGTGGGAAAAAAATCCCATCCTGTCACACACATGTGAGAAGACACTGCCACTGCTGCATTTTTCTAGGTCACAGTTAATAAACACTGACAAATTGCCTATGAGCATTTTATTCCTGTTATGCTGAGATATGAATATTGGATTTCAGTTTCTCTGTTTTTAATGTTTGGAGCAGTCTGCGTTCATCACAGGAGGCAGAGGAGATGGAGACAGCAGGTTAGGGGCACAGTGCCTGTAACAGCTTACCCCGTAGGTTTAATAATATATTCTTTCCCAAGCAGCATTTGCTTCGTGCACCTTATAGTAGATACCCACAGAGTGACTGTCTAATTTGCAAAACCTGTAATGAGGGTGAATGGCAGCTAGCAGCAGGCAAAGGAGTCTAGACTCCAGAATCACAATTAAAGTAAAAGGGCTTCACCAATATTTGTCATCACACATTGAGCCCGCACTTTGGGAAAAAAGCAAAATACCCAACACATTGCAATAATCACTGGCAGCAATTAACATTCAGTGACCCTGTTTTTCTCAACACCTAAGTTCTCCTAGTTCACAACGACCTCATTTGCTGTCCTCTCAAAACCCATGAATTCCTTTTCAGGCCAGAGAATACAATTTGTACCTTTGTGCATTGCCCTAAAAAATCAGGGAGCAGTGACCTACAGCCCCTGGGTTGGAACCAGAGCTCTGTAAACGGCAGACAAGTCATAATGGTTAGGGAGCTGAGGAAAGAGAGGACTGAACTTTAACTGGGATTCTCCCTGAGTGTATTTGCAAAAGCTCTCAAGGGTCACCATGTGAGGGTCTTATAACAGCTGGAATTCACTGGCATAGAAAGATAAATCCTTGGAGCTTTCTGTATTACACTGATGAAGCCACACAAAATATATGCTATTTACACTGTCCCTTTCTGAGATGTTCCAGGCCCCTCAATGAAGCAAACTTACCCATGAGTCACCTTCTCATAAAAGTCCTTGTAGGTTATTGTGTTTGATGGTGTGAGACTCTCCAAAGAAATGGGTTGGACCAGGTTGGGTCCTTGACTGTAAAACAAAATGTCTATACTTGCAGTTAGTTTGAATTCTGGAATATCGTGTCTTATCTGCCCACCTGAATCTTCCTTGGACAATCCTAGGATGGTGGCTGGCCAGCTCAGTCATATCCTGCCTCTTAAGGCGTTTGCACGCAGAACCATAAAGAAAATGACTCAGAGCAGAGTATTGTACAAAGTAATATACATACATAGCTTTAATAAAAAAAAAAAAAAAATAACTGAATCTCCTAAGCAAAAAGGGTTTATTGGAAGGATCCTGGGCTTGCAGGATTGACCGGGGACTAGAGACCAGGCAAGACCCAAAGATCTCTGGAAGACAGACAGCTAGAGCCCCAGAAGAGTCAAGCAGCAGGAAGCAAGTGTCTCTGAGATGTTGTGCTATAGCAGCTGTGAAGTGACTTCAGTCATCTCTTACCTCATTGATTGAGTGGTTTGCTCCAAGATTCAAAACCTCAGGCTCATGGACTGACTCTATATCAAATGCTCACTCCCTGGCTGCCCGGATACAGAACTGCACAGGCTGGCTCCTGAAGCTTTTGCAGCAGGAGTTGGCTACTGCCTCTCTCAACGATCACACACAATGGAAGATTACTTCAAAAGGCAGGTCGAGGTTCCATTTGGAAGAAAGGATTGGAACACCAGTTATGTCAAATGATGACTGCTGTCACTACTTTCTGCTGCTTAACAAATGTCCATGGCAGCATTAATCATAATAGCCAAAAGGTAAACACAAACGATATGACCATCAACTATGGTCAACCAACTATCAACCAACAATCAAATATGGTATACGTATACAGTGGAAAAGTATTTGGACATAAAAAGGGATGAAGTACTAGTATATGCTACAACATGACCCTTGAGGTCACAACATCCATGCTCAGAGGTACCCAGCTTCTGATTCAGTTTAAAGATTGAATTTGTTCATTGAGAGGTTGTTAATCTCTGTTAGGGTGGCTTATTTCAAGAATGTACCTTTGTTAAACTTTATTTGACAAGTCAGGGAAAGCCTTAGAGGGCTAGCCATCTCTCTATGCCCCAGGGATCCCATGAACAAGTAACCACCACCAAAATTCTTAGGAGGTCAGAAGACTCAAATTGCCTCCTCAGCTCTGCTGCCAATCATGGAGAAAGTAAGGGGCAACTGCATAACCTCTGCTCCTGCAAATCCTTCCACTGTCTTTCTTCTCCCCACTGCAATTAGGAGTCATATGTCACTCAGCCAACAGAGAACACTTCTCAAATTCAAGCTTTTGGTAGAAGCAGCTTGTCTTGAACTTCTTAGGGGATATAGTTAGGCATTTACTATAGATTCATTCCAGCATCTCTATCCTTTTATGGCCTTGCTTTTAATCAGGTCTACTGAGATACAACTTATATAGAAAAATCGTTGAGTCCTGCCCCAAGGCCACAAGTGTGAGACCTTGTACCAAGGCCACAGAAGCAGAGTCAAGAACCAAGGTCACCTCCGAAGCTGACTGAACCACTTTGTAACCATTGCCAATCCCCATTTCCCCCCAACCCTGATCATCACTAACAGCCTTCCTGACTCCAAATTAGGCAAAGATGCCCTTATAGCACCCTAAGCAATCACCTAATGCCAGCCTTTCAGCAGGAATTTTCTTTGTCTTGAGGCTATAGAAATTGTCTACTAACCCATGAAAGCATCAACTTTCTCTGTATCTGTCAAGAGGGTGACCCACTGCACTTGGAATGTCCATATTATCTGTGCTCTTTGTTATTAATAAACTCACCCCCTTCTGAAATGGTGTCTGGAAATTCTTTTCCAACCTGCATTTGTCTGCCTCAACAATAATCATCCCCTATTTTAAGTGTAGTTTCACAAGTTTTGACAAACACATAGAGTCTTCTGTATTAGTTTCTTGGGCTGCCATAACAAAATACCACCATATATTATAATATATAAATAAATATATATATAAAGTTCATATATATAATTATGTTGAGTGAAACAATTAGGCATTAAACAACCTTGTGTTTGAATTCTTTTCCTCAAAATAATAATTTTAATATTCATTTGTGTATTTTGGCATAGCTATAGATTGTTCCTTTTTTATTGCTGAAAGGATACACCACAAATTATTTATACATTCAATTATTGATGGACATTTAGGTGGTTTCCAACTTTTTAAATTTATTTTTACTTATTTATTATTGACTGCACTGGGTCTTTATTGCTGTGCATGGGGCTTTTTCAGTTGTGAAGAGAGGGAGCTACTCTCTAGATCTGACATGTGGGCTTCTCATTGTGGTAGCTTCTGTTGCTATGGAGCACAGGCTCTAGGCACATGGGCTTCAGTAGTTGAAGCTCTAGAGCGCAGGCTCAGTAGTTGTGGCCCATGGGCCTAGGTGCCCTGCAGCAAGCAGGATCTTCCCGGACCAGGCATTGAACCGGTGTCCCCTTGCATTGCATTGCGAGGCAGATTCTTAACCACTGGACTGCCAGAAAAGCCTTGGTTTCCAACTTTGAATTGCTATAAATAAAGAAGCTATGAACATTAGTGTACAAATCTTGTGTGGACATAAGTCTTCATTTTTCTCAGGCAAATATCTGGACTGAATTTGTTGGGTCATAGAGTAAGGATATGGTTAACTTTATAAGAAATTGTTAAACCTGATTTCTAGAGTGGTTATGCCACTTTTAATTTCCATTAACAAGGTATGGGAGTTCTAATTGTGTTTCATCGGCACTTGACATTGCCATTTAAAAAAAATTTCTACCTATTCTCATGAATATGTGGTTTTATCGCATTGGGGTTTTAATTTGCATTGCCTTAATGAGTAATGGTTTTTCCAGTAGTCATGTATGGATATGAGAGTTGGACTATAAAGCAAGCTGAAGGCCGAAGAATTGATGCTTTTGAACTGTGGTGTTGGAGAAGACTCTTAAGAGTTCCCTGGACTGCAAGGAGATCTAACCAGTCCATCCTAAAGGAAATCAGTCCTGAATGTTCACTGGAAGGACTGATGTTGAAGCTGAAACTCCAATATTTTGGCCAACTGATGCAAAGAGCTGACTCATTTGAAAAGACCCTGATACTGGGAAAGATTGAGGGCAGGAGAAGGGGACGACAGAGGATGAGATGGTTGGATGGCATCACCGACTCAATGGACATAGGTTTGAATAAACTCCAGGAGTTGGTGATGGACAGAGAGGCCTGGTGTGCTGTAGTCCATGGGATTGCAAAGGGTTGGACACCACTGAGCAACTGAACTGAATTGAACTGAATGAGTAATGGTGTTGAATATCTTTTCATGTGCTTTTTTATTGGTGCTTAAATGGGTTTGCCCGTTTTTGTTCAGTTGTTTTTTAAAAATTATTATTGAATTTTAAGATATATTTGTGTATTTAGGATACAAGTCCTTTATCAGATATAAAGTTTGAAAATATGTTCTCTTACATCTGCCTTTTCTTAACAGTTACTTTAAAAAAGCAAAGATTTTAATTTTGATGAAGGCCAATTTATCAATTATTTGTTTTATAGTTTATACTTTTAATATTCTAAGAAAGATAACAAAAATCTATGTTTTCTTCTAAATGTTTGATATTTGTAATTGTTATATTTAGGACTATGATCCATTTTGAGTTAATATTTGTATATGGTGTGAGTTAAACCTCAGATGAGTTTGGGTAAACTCTGGGAGTTGGTGATGGACAAGGAGGCCTGGTGTGCTGCGATTCATGGGGTCCCAGAGTCGGACACGACAAAGCGACTGAACTGAACTGAACTGAAACATCAGAGTCTAGTTTTTATTTCTGATGCTCTTCCTTTTATCATGTTGATTTAGATTTCTACCTAGTAACATTTTGTTTCAGCCTTAAGATCTTTGCTTAACATTTTTGCTTTACATTTCTTACAAAGCAAGACTTTTGGCAATACATTATCTCATCTTTTGTTTGTCTAGAATGGACTTGATTTAGCACTTATATTTCAAAGTCATCTTTATTAGATGCAGAGCTGTCAGTTTAATAATGTATTTCAACTCAAAAGACATTACTCTATAGTCGGGATAACATAATTTCTGGTGAGAAATCTGCTGGTAGCACTTGTCTTTGTTTTTCTGTATGTAGTACCATGTATTCCTGGTTGCTTTAAATATTTTCTCTTTATCAGTGTTTTTTAAAACTTTGATAATAATGTGCTTTGGTGTGATTTTTCTTTATTTTTTTAAATTTATAAAGCTCTTCATAATATGGGTTTATAAGTTACACCAAATTTTGCAAGTTTTAACCTGTTATCTCTTCAAGTGTTTCTCCCTCTTTCTCTCTCTCTCTCATCCACTTGGACATTTGTCAGATTTACAGTGAAATAAGTCTATTCATTTTTTCCACTGTGCTGCTTCATTTTGGATGATTATTGCTTCATTTTCAAATCCACTGATCATTTCTTTGCAATATCTAATCTGCTCTTAATTGCTTCTAGTGCATTTTTCAGTTTGTATACTCCAGCTAAATCTGTAAAAGTTTCATGTGTGTCTTTTGAAAATCTTCAGTTTTTCTTATCATCATATTCACATTTTTCTTTATATTATTGAGCATATATTTGTAATTATATGCTTGGGCTTCCCTGGTAGCTCAGCTGGTAAAGAATCTACCTGCAATGCAGGAGACCTCGGTTCGATCCCTGGGTTGGGAAGATCCCCTGGAGAAGGGGAAGGCTACCCACTCTAGTATTCTGGCCTGGAGAATTCCATGGACTGTATAGTCCATGCGTTCGCAAAGTCAGACACGACTGAGTGACTTTCACTTTCACTTTTCATTTGTCACTAGTATTTTCAGTATTAAAACCATATTTGCTAATTATACCATTCCCTTATTTTCTTATTTTTTCCTACTGTTTCTAGGTCATATTTTCCTGCTTTCTTTCATGCCTGATAATTTTTTAATGCTAGACATTGTGAAATTTATGTTGTCGTTTTATAGTGAATTTTGTTGTATTTATTTAAACAATGTTTTATTTCTGGCAGAAAGTAAAGTTACTAGCAAGTCAATGTAATGATTTTAAGGTTTTCTTTCAAGCTTTGTTAGGATGGACCCAGAGCAGCCTTCATGTTAGGTAAAAGTGAGTTTACTGCTAAGGCAAGAACTTTCCAAGGAGTCTACCAAATTCCCCACGTAGTATGAGGTCTCTCCAGTCTGGCTGCAGGGGGAAAGTATCTGCATTAACTTGGGGTATTATTCACCCTATAGCTTTGGGGGCTTCTTTTTCCTACCTTATAGAGATGCATCTCAAGCATACATAGATAAGCTTGTGCTCAAAGCTTCAGGGACATCCCCTACAGATCTCAGTAGTCTTCCCTGTGTACAGCCTTCTTCCCTTCAATATTCCTTCCCATAAATTCTAAGAACATAAGTGTCCTTGAATTCCACAGTCCGTCTTAATTCAGAAAGACCACTGGGCTCTGCTTGAGTTCCTCTTCCTACATTGCATTGTAGAAACTTGGTTGCAAGCAACAGTAATTGATACTCCATTCTTTCATTTATTTATATAATACATAGCCATTGAACACTCACTCTGGGTCAGACAATGCTTGATGCACTAAATATTTATACTGAACAAGCAGAAAAATATCCCAGTGCTTACATTCTAATATTTCACAAGAAAAGGAAATTTACTGGAAAGAAATCTCTAAGAAACACAAAAAATACAGCCATACCTCATTTTATTGCTCTTTATTTTATTGTACTTTGCAATAAATTTTTTTTCTTTTTACAAATTGAAGGTGTGTGGCAACCCTGTATCAGGCATTTTCCCAACAGCACTAATTTTAAAATTAAAGTGTGTACATTGTTTTTATAGACATAATACCATTGAACACCTAACAGACTGCACTACAGTATAAACATAACTTTCATATGCACTAGGAAACAAAAGAAAAATTGATGTGACTTGCTTTATTGCGATATTCACTTCATTGTGATGATCCAGACCCAAATCTGCAGTATCTGTGAGGGTCGCCTGTATGAGAGATGCACAGAAAATGCAGAAAGTCAGCAAAATAACAGGAGCCAAGGTCATGCACAGAATCAGCATGTTCTGTACATGTTACTGTTGCTGAGATGAAAAATCCCTCTTGTCATTTTCAAATTCTCGCATCATTCACTCAAGATTTGAAGTTTTAGAAGAAATGATCATATTGGCAAAATCTAAGATAGTTCTTTCTGAGAACTAGAAGAGTTCTAGAAGGAAGAGAGAAATTCAGGGTCCCTTAAGTTTTGCAGTGGAAGTGAGGCCTTGTCTCCACCAAGATTGATAGAGATGGAGACCTCCATCTGATGGAATGATGGAGAATTCCTTCTGAGGAGGATTTGGTGTGATTAGGAAGGAGGCAGTGGTGAGAGGCTGAACAGTCAGAAAGTGGTAACAATCCACTACAGCTGCATGGAGATGGAAGCAGTATAAAAGCAAAAATAAAGTAGAAACTGAATTCAAGAATTAGAAAAAAGAAAAATAAAGGTTATGTATTCATTAGCAGAGACAAAATACCCATCAGGGAGAGGAGAGCTGAGTTCTGAGCAACTGGGGTGGCCATTCGGTCACCAGAGCTCATGCAGGCTAACTAGAGCTACTGCTGTTGTTCTGGATGGCGAAGACTGTGTTCCAGTTGCTCAGAGGACTGGATTTATGGCAGACATGATCATTTTCCCTCCCTTTTTATTCCCATATGCATTTACAATGAACTCATAATTAAACAAAGAAACGGAATGTGGCTGTTTTTGATATCTGAGAGAAACTTCCTCTCCTAAGCAGTGGTGAAGTTTTGCCAGGGCCAGGAAATTCTGGAAGTCCTCCAAACTGCGTAAGTTCCTTTGTCCCCAGTGACTGGGGGAATCCTATCTATACTCTCACGGAACCTCCAAATCTTCCCACCTACACTGGGCTTTCTGTTCTGGGACTTAGATTCAGTGGTTTCATTATTGTGTCCACCTATGACTCCCTGGAAGCACGATTCACTTAAAATTGTCACTGAGCACAGAAGGTTTTGCTCTGCTATTTACAGAAATCATTTGTCCTACTTTGATTTTTCAAAATGCAGACCACCTTGGTTGTCTCAGAGGACCAGACACAGTGGAAGTTCCCTCCAGAGAACAAACTCTCCTTAAGCACAATCGGCCGTGAATCAGGAGTTGTAAAGTGGAGAGAACAATTAAAATCAATGACAATATTTAGCTTCCTGCCAAGAGTGGCTTGCCCAGTTAACAGACTGCACTCAGATGCCTGCAGTGCGCGAGAACACCCCTGGGCGAGTTGGCTGCTCAGCTGGGGCCACACTAATTGCTTTTACTAATGAGGAGAGCTCCCTTTTCTCCACTGATGTTTCTTGAACTTCTATCTCATGCTTGGTTGGTGAAGCATTACTACTACAAGCTAAACCACAGTTACAATATTTTCCGCCTAATCGAAATCAGCAGAGCATGTTTTAAAAGAGGAAACGGGAAAAAAAAACAGTTATATTTAATTCCTAAGTGGTTCTTTACAATCATGAGCAGTTTAGAGTGTAAGATCAAGTTTTTATCAAGTGAGTGTCAACCAACTATCATGTGACACCTCACATGCTGCATGTTAGCACCAGGGGTGAGATGCTAGCTTTGAAGCAGAGCACTGAATTTGGGGGGAAAAAAAAAAGCAGGTTCCTATACCAGTTGCTCAGGGACATGCAGAGTATCACTTAATGTTACTGGACTTTAGCCTCTTTTTTGCGTATGAAAAAGGGATGAGGCAGGACCACACTGAATCACAGTCCTGGGGCTGGGGTTCAGTGAGATACTGAATATGAATACTGATATGATACTGAATATGAGGTGTTAGGCAAACACACAAATACAAGAGACCGTCATCTGAAACAGTGGAGGCTCACATACATTCACTCTGTTTATCCCACCAGAAGAGCTCAACCACCCATCAGAGAGGACATGCATACCACATCCCAACCTTGTGCGGAATCAAAGTGTTAGTTTATGTCTGTGCTCTTACCCCTTTCAACTGCTTATGCTTCAGAGAAACACCAATAGTTTTGTTAATAGAGCCATGGACAGTTAGAAAGAAAGACATTCACTTGTTCCAAGATCCAGCATGACCCAGAATTAAAGGGATTATTTGAGGGGAATTATTGTCCCTCTGACAATATTTTTCCTTCAAAAGAAAATTGATTCTCCTACCAGTAGGATAATAATACAAGAAAAGAAAGCATTGTGTCTGGAGAAATATTGCAGATATGGGCGAAGGTGACAGGAGAGAAAAGAACAATAGAATGGACAGGAAAATAGGTAAAAGACTATAGAAGGAGACAGTACTGGAGGGGGCGTGGAGAACAAATAATTAACAGCAAAAAATATATATATTTGCAAAGAGAAGTGCTAATTTAGCAAAAAGACCAAAAGACATGAAATTAACTTAGAAAACTGTATTACAAAGAGATGATTTTGAAATAAAGATCACCCAATACACAGAGCTGTGCTGAAATCAGTGTGTGGAAAGAAGGATGGTCTAATTGAAACTATTTATGTAGCTTAAATTCTAGCTCTAGTGGTTTAATACCTCTGTGATTATGGGTATAATTGACACTCTTATACTGTTTTATTTATTCTTCTGGGTCATTTTTATTACAGTCTGTCTCCCCTTAAGAGTTATTTATGTCCCTGTCTGTCTCCTTTACCAGAGAGTAGATCCTTAAGGGTGAGTCTTCCTCAGTTCTCTGTTATCCACAACACCTAGCACAATACCTTCCATGCACTAAAGGTTTAATAAAACTTTAAATTGAGTTGAATTATTTCAAGATTTTATTGCCTCCTCTGTGTGTGTGTGCATGCACATGTACATGCATGCATGCCACATGCTAAGTTCCAGAAATCGCATTTTAGTTTTAACTTTTCTAGTTAGAGATATGACAAAAGTGTGCTGAAGTACCAGGAGAACAAGTCTGAAAATCTGTTCACTAAACAATAAGTAAGGAGAGGAAGTGGGGATAAGAGAATTCATATCTGTGCTGGCTGGTAAAGCAGGCAAAAGGGAGTAGCGTTGTGTCTAGAAAAGAAATACAAGCTACAGTCCTTGCTGTTTAGAAAATATCAAATCTACTTGGAGAAGAAAAACTGAAACAAGCGACTATTGATGGGAGCAAGCCACATGTATTTAAATAACGGGACTATTTTAGCAATGAGTGACAGAAGGTGCTACAATTATTCTCCACCAGGAAACTAGCTGTGCTTCACTCTCTTCTGTTTTTTTTTCTTTAGTTATCCTGAGGGAAAATTTCTCCCCCCTCTCTTCCCATTAGGTACTCCCACCCTGTCAGTGTTTGCAAATGCCCCCCAGCACCAGCCCCTGACACTGTGGGGGCTGGTAGGTCTCAGCCTGCACCAGTTGACACTGGAGGAGCAGCATTTAAAAGTAATTTACTTTCTCTCTCAGTTAACAGTAATGTGCAACTTCCTGATACAAACAGTGAAGCTGTTTCTTATCTCTTTATCCCTATGTGACAGTCCACCCAGACTATGAGTGTCTGCAAAGACCAGTGGGTGAATGTGACTGTGACTTTAGCTAAATAAGCTGAACATTGAAAGATCAAGCCTGTCTCATGCACTTGGTGTTTCCACTCATGCTGGCTTTTCTCATGCTATCTCCTTAGGCTGAAGAAGGCTGCCATCTCCTATTCACTATAGAAGTTTCACTTCTCATTTTCTTTATGATAATTTTTGGATTTTTAGACTTAAAAATAATCAGGAATTGTTTTCTATTGGAGGAGGACAATGATAAACATAAGAAAAAAATATCTTTGTTATATGAAGAAGGAAAGTTCTTTTCAGGAGGCAATGACAACTCAGAGGATTTTAAATGTTTTCTTCACTTTTCTAAATCCAAAAGAGGGTAGTGAAACCTAAGGGCAAAAGGAGAGAGTGTCATTCTTAAAGTAAAAATTACCTGCTGAGTGATTCTTTTAATACATTGGCTGTGTTCATATCCAAAGTTGCTAATGGATTGTGCTTATGGTGCTAGACAATGGCTGTAATCGTAGAGTTTAATATTGTAAACTTGTGGGACATGTTCAAGTGGTGTGAAGACTGTAAGAGAGAAGTGAGAGATGGGATAGAAGGGAGGAAGAAAAGGAGAAAGAGAGGTGATTTTGAAACAAAAAGACTTTGGCATTTACATGGCCTCTATTTAAATCTGGGAACATTAAATTTTGAAGAAAACTAAATTCACACTGTCAGCTACATACATACAGATGCCTTTGACATCTAGTTGTCTTTCTCTTTGTCCCAAATCTTTCCATCATAATTGTAAACATGAGAGAGTATACTGATAGAAAGTAAAAACACAGACTTTGGAACCAGATTAATGGGATCAAATTATGATCAACCTCTTATTTAGCTACTGGATGAATTGGGGAAAATACCTAGTCTTTCTGTGCCCTTACTTCATTGCTCATAGGCCTCAGCCTCCTCATCTGTAAATCAGAATGCAGTAAGAGTATGCATGCACACGTGTTCAGTCACTCAGTCATGTCAGACTCTTTGTGACCCCATGGACTATGGCACACCAGGCTTCCCTGTCCTTCACTATCTCCCGGAGTTGGTTCCATTGAGTCACTGAGGCCATCCAACCACCTCAACCTCTGTCGTCCCCTTCTCCTCCTGCCTTCAATCTTTCCCAGCATCAGGGTCTTTTCCAGTGAGTCGGCTCTTTGTATCAGGTGGCCAAGGTATTGGAGTTTCAGCTTCAGCATCAGTCCTTCCAATGAATATTCAGGACTGATTTCCTTTAGGATGGGCTGATTGGATCTCCTTGCAGTCCAAGGGACTCTCAAGAGTCTTCCCCAACATCACAGTTCAAAAGCATCAATTCTTCAGCACTCAGCCTTCTTTAGAGTCCAACTCTCACACCCGTACGTGACTACTGGAAAAATCATAGCTTTGACTATGTGGACAAAGTAATGTCTCTGCTTTTTAATATGCTGTCTAGGTTTGTCATAGCTTTTCTTCCAAGGAGCAAGTGTCTTCTAATTTTGTGACTGCAGTCATTGTCCAAAGTGATTTTGGAGCCCAAGAAAATAAAATGTGTCACTGTTTCCATTTTTCCCCCTTCTATTTGCCAGGAAGTGACAGGACCAGAGGCCCTGATGTTTGTTTTTTGAATGTTGAATTTTAAGCCAGCTTTTTCACTCTCTTCTTTCACCCTCAAGAGGCTCTTTAGTTCCTCTTTCCTTTCTGCCATTAGAGTGGTATCATCTGCATATCTGTGGTTGCTGCTGATACCTCTCCCGGCGGCAATCTTGATTCCAGCTTAGGAATGAATTTTGAATATAAGGCTGACAAGAGCATCTGATGGTTTGAATAGGGGATATGAGGGAAAAGAGAGAAAAGGTAATTTATAGGGTGTTTGGCTTAAACATTAGGTAAGTGGTGGCGCCCTTTGCTGAGATGGAGAAGACTGGAGGGAAAAGAAAGGAATTTCTCTTGTATACATTACGTTTGAGAAGCCTATTCAATATCTCACTGCTGCCTTGGCCCTGGCTGGAGGAGTCTGGAATTCAAGAGGGGAAAGGAGGTGACATGCGTCTATGAGTCAGCAGTATACAGATGCTATTAAAAGGCGTGGAGTTCTGTGGATTCAGTGTGGGCAGGAGAAGGAAGCTGCCCAAGACCAAGTCTTAAGGCACTCCAGTATCCACTGGGTAAAAAGAACAGGGGAGGATCCATTATGGAGCCTAAGAAGAAGTGACCAGTGGGGTGAGACAAAAACCAGGCGAATGTGGGGCCCCAGGAGCCGAGGGAAACACTTAGAATGGGGCCTAGTGCACAGTAAATGCTCATAAAATTAGCTATTATTAATTCTTGTCTGAAGCTCTATGATTCCCAAGTAGTCCCTCATGTTCCGACCTCAAATAAGGTTGAATTCCACGACAGTTTTGTCTAATAGAATATGGCAGGAACTGCAGTAGATTCTAAGATCACGTCTTAAGTGACAGAGAAATAGATCAAGCTGAGAATTTAGAAGAAATACCATATTTGGCCTTCCCTGGTGGCTCACTGGTAAAGAATTCGCCTGCAGTGCAGGTGTCGCAGGAGATGCAGGTTCTATCCTTGGGTCTGGAAGATTCCCATGGAGGAAGGTATGGCAACCTACTCCAGTATTCTTGTCTGGAGAATCCCATGGACAGAGGAGGCTGGCAGGCTACAGTCCATAGGATTGCAAAGAGTCAGACACAACTGAAGCAACTTAGCATGCATGTACCATATTTGGAAATGTGAGGGTCATTAGTGACTTTGAGAAGAGAGGTTTTAGTGAAGGGAGACACAATTCTAAATGGATTGCTCTCCAGAGAGAACAGCAAGAGGAGACGGGTACATGTCAAGTGAGGAATTTTGCTTTAAAGAGGAACAGAGAAATAAGGTAGTAGCCAGAGGAAGATGTAAAACAAAGGAAGATTTTATTTGTGTAAGGTTTTTTTTTTTTTTCAGGATGATTTCTGGTGGTGGAAATGAGCCAACAGTCTAAATTAATGACATGGGAGGGAGAGTAGACCCTGAGTAGGTAAGAAAACATCTGATCCAGAGCCCAGGTGGAGACTCTGACTGCAGAGAGGAGCACAGGTCATTCTTCCATTGTTTAAAAACTACAACAACAACAAAAAAGCAGCAAAGCAAATCTCCAGGTGTGGAGCAGGTAAGCTGTTAGGTGTTTTAGTGGGAGGACAAGAAAGTTCAATTCTGACCAATTTCATTTTCTCAGTGAAAAAAGGTCATCAGTTGAGGATGTGGAGGAAGGAGGGAGTACTGGAGGTTTGTAAAGAGAGGAGAATGTATGAACTGATTGTTCTGATTGGATGTGGACAGTGTGGCAGCCCCAAGGGGTCCTTAGAGATATATGGTCAAGTTAAAATCTGGGTGGTGTTTTTTAATTCAGCCATTGTTATGCATTTTTGTTCTCAAGTTGTTTGTGTTGTTTATGTTGTTATTAATGATATATAAGAATGCTTTTCTCCTTAATGTAGGTAGTTCAAACCTGTCAATTTTTCCTCTGTAAATTCTGGGATTTATATTTTCTCAAGAAGGCTCTACTTCCATTCTAAATTATTTCTTAACTATTCTAATGTTTTCATAATAAAAATTCACAATTTTATTCTATATGGATTTTTGGATGTGTGCATAAGTGTCTAACTTCATTTTTATCAAAATGGATAATAACCTGTCCCAACATCATTTTTCAAAAATCCACCATTACTCTTAAATGCCCCATTGTTCATATGTGCACACTGATTTTGGACTTTTCATGGTTATTTCCTTTATCGTTTCTCTGCACCAGCATTACTAATGCTTCACTGCTTTCATCACTATAGTATTTTTCAATATCTGATAGTAAAAGTCACCATTCAAATTTCTTTCAAAATTCTCATGGCAAAACTTGAGAATTTTATCTTCTAGATGAAAATTATCTTCCAGATAAATCCAATTCAATACAATAATTGCCTTGTAAAATATCATTTAAAATCCTGAAGGAGTTTTGATTGGAATTAAATTGAATTTATGGATTAATTCAGGGAGAATTAACATTTACAGTCTGAGGACTTTTCACTGAGAGACCTGTTATTGTCAGTATTTATTTGGTTCTTCTCTTATGTGCTTTAGAACAATTTTATAGATTTTCTTCAATGAGGAAACTCTGTGGCATCTTAAAGGCATTTTCTGGCTCTGACACCATAAAACAAAACTCATCTATTATCTCCTACATGGCACCTTGAGGAAATTAATCTTCTTGTGCCATAGTTTCCTTATCTGTTAAAAGGGGACTGTTGTTTGGAATAAATGAGTTAGTACATGTGAAGCACTTAAAATAGTGCCTGGTGCTGCCATTATTATAACTCCTTTCAAAGCTCCATAATCCTGAGACATCCTTTGTATTCCAACAACATCAAACTGCTATTCCAAAAAGAAAAATGTGCCTGACCCTTGCACACATTATTCCAATGAGTCTGAAAAATCTAATTTCCAGACTTTCAGCTTCTATAATACATGAGAGAACCTGCTAGAGTAAGTTCAGTTCAGTCAGTTCAGTCACTCAGTCGTGTCTGAATCTTTGCAACTCCATGGACTGCAGCACTCCAGGCTCCCCTGTCCATCACTAACTCCTGGAGCTTACTTAAATTCATGTCCATCGAGTCAGTGATGCCATCCAACCATCTCATCCTCTGTTGTCCCCTTCTCCTCCCACCTTCAATCTTTCCCAGCATCAGGGTCTTTTCAAATGAGTCAGTTTTTCCCATAAGGTGGCCAAAGTATTGGAGTTTCAGCTTCAGCATCAGTCCATCCAATGAATATTCAACTGATTTCCTTTAGAATGGACTGGTTGGTTCTCCTTACTGTCTAAGGGGCTCTCAAGAGTCTTCTCCAACACCACAGTTCAAAAGCATCAATTCTTCAGCACTAAGATTTCTTTATAATCCAACTCTCACATCCATACATGACTATTGGAAAAACCAAAGCTTTGGCTAGATGGACCTTTGTTGGCAAAGTAATGTCTCTGCTTTTTAATATGCTCTCAGCGTGGTCATAACTTTTCTTCCAAAGAGCAAGCGTCTTTTAATTTCATGGCTGTAGTCAGCATCTGCAGTGATTTTGGAGCTGAAAACAATAAAGTCTCTCACTGTTTCCATTGTTTCCCCATTTATTTACCTTGTAGTGATGGGACCAGATGCCATGATATTAGTTTTCTGAATGTTGAGTTTTAAGCCAACTTCTTCACTCTCCTCTTTCACTTTCATCAAGAGGCTCCTTAGTTCTTCTTCACTTTCTGCCATAAGGGTGGTGTCATCTGCATACCTGAGGTTATTGATATTTCTCCTGGCAATCTTGATTCCAGTTTGTGCTTCATCCAGTCCAACATTTCTCATGATTTACTCTGCATATAAGTTAAATATGCAGGGTAACAACATACAGCCTTGACGCATTCCTTTCCTGATTTGGAACCAGTCTGTTGTTCCATGTCCAGTTCTAACTGTTGCTTCTTGACCTGTATACAGATTTCTCAGGAGGCAAGTCAGGTGGTCTGGTATTCCCATCTCTTTCAGAATTTTCCAGTTTGTTGTGATCCAGACAGTCAAAGGCTGTTGGCATAATCAATAAAGCAGAAGTAGATGTTTTCGATGATCCAACAGATTTAGGCAATTTGATCTCTCCTTCCTCTGCCTTTTCTAAATCCAGTTTGAACATCTGGAAGTTCACAGTTCACATCTTGTTGAAGCCTGGCTTGGAGAATTTTGAGCATTACTTTGCTAGCATGTGAGATGAAGATAATTGTGTGGTAGTTTGAACATTCTTTGGGATTGGAATGAAAACTGACCTTTTCCAGTCCTGGGGCCATTGCTGAGTTTTCCAAATTTGCTGGCATATTGAGTGCAGCACTTTCACAGCATCATCTTTTAGGATTTGAAATAGCTCAACTGGAATTCCATCACCTCCACTAGCTTTGTTCATAGTGATGCTTCCTAAGGCCCACTTAACTTCACATTCCAGGATGTCTGGCTCTTGGGGAGTGATCACACCATTGTGGTTAACTGGGTCATGAAGATCATTTTTGTATAGTTTTTCTGTGTATTCTTGCCACCTCTTCTTAATATCTTTTTTTCTGTTAGGTCCATAGCATTTCCATCCTTTATTGTGCCCATCTTTGCATGAAATGTTCCCTCTGTATCTCTAATTTTCTTGAAGAGATCTCTAGTCTTTCCCATTCTATTGTTTTTCTCTATTTCTTTGCATTGATCACCAAGGAAGGCTTTCTTATCTCTCCTTGCTACTCTTTGGAACTTGGCATTCAAATGTGTATCTTTCTTTTTTTTTCCCTTTGCCTTTTGATTCTCTTCTTTTCACAGCTATTGGTATGGCCTCCTCAGACAACCATTTTGCCTTTTTGCATTTCTTTTCCTTGGGGATGGTCTTGATCACTCCTCCTGTACAAGTCATGAACCTCTGTCCATAATTCTTCAGACACTGTATCAGATCTAATCCCTTGAATCTATTTGTCACTTCCACTATATAATTGTAAGGGATTTGATTTAGGTCATACCTGAATGGTCAAGTGGTTTTCCCTACTTTCTTCAATTTAAGTCTGAATTTGGCAATAAGGAGTTCATGATCAGCTCCCAGTCTTGTTTTTGCTGACTGTATAGAGCTTCTCCATCTTTGGCTGCAAAGAATATAATCAATCTGATTTCGATATTGACCATCTGTTGATGTCCATGTGTAGAGTTTTCTCTTGTGTTGTTGGAAGAGGGTGTTTGCTATGACCAGTGCATTCTCTTGGCAAAACTCTATTAGCCTTTGCCTTTTCTGTACTCCAGGGCCAAATTTGCCTGTTACTCTAGGTATTTCTGGACTTCCTACTTTTGCATTCCAGTCCTCTATAATGAAAAGGAGGTGTTAGCTCTTTTTTTTGGGTGTTAGCTCTAGAAGGTCTTGTAATCTTCATACAACTTTCAACTTCAACTTATTCAGCAAAACTGGTCAGAGCATAGACTTGGATTACTGTGATATTGAATGGTTTGCCTTGGAAACGAACAGAAATCATTATGTTGTTTTTGAGACTGCATCTAAGTACTGCATTTCAGACTGTTTTGTTTACTATGACAGCTACTCCATTTCTTCTAAGAGATTCTTGCCCACAGTAGTAGATATAATGGTCATCTGAGTTAAATTCACCCATTCCAGTCCATTCTCGTCCACTGATTCCTAAAATGTTAATGTTCACTCTTGCCATCTCCTGTTTGACCGCTTTCAATTTGCCTTGACACGGACCTAACATTCCAGGTTCCTATGCAATATTGCTGTTTACAGCATTGGACTTTACTTCTATCACAAGTCACATCCACAACTGGGTGTTTGTTTGTTTGTTTTTGGCTTTGCTCCGTCTCTTCATGCTTTCTGGAGTTATTTCTCCACTGATCTCCAGTAGCATATTGGGCACCTACCACTGTGAAGAGTTCATATTCAGTGTCCTATCTTTTTGCCTTTTCATACTGTTCTTGGGGTTCTTAAGGCAAGAATACTGAAGTGGTTTGTTAGGGTAGGTTACTACAGGCAATTTTAAGAAAAGAACAACATTCTCAAGTAATCATAAAACATGTAAAAAAATTATCTGGGAACTACTCTGTTGTTGATTATTTGTGTTTGGTAACATTTTTTCCCCTTTAGATATTTACATGATATAAAATCCTAACAAGGTAAGTTTAAAATATTTTAAAGGTAGAGAAAGACTTTACCATAAATGAGTTCTCTGAATATCAGTGTATTTTTATATAAACCAATATAGTATATCCTTTGAACCAGCCATGCAAACACATGACATTCATTTCATATTTAGCAACTTAAATCATACCACATTATGTTATTTTTCATGTGTTTTAACACTGCTGCTTTTACACATATACCAGCTGCCATTGACTGGGTAGAGAGTGTAAATAAAGATGGCAAAAAAAGAAAACCTGTATCTACTACTTCCCTACATCATTTCTCTCTTTCTGTCTCTGTCATCTCTCTCTCTGCTGAAATAAGGGAAAATATCTAATTATAGAACACAGTGGGTTCTCCTTCATCTAAGTAGCAGTATAGTACCTTAAGAGAAGAGCTATCAGTGTGTCTTGAACCACTGCCTCTGAGAGCCCTGGGATCATTTTTGGAGGCATGTCCTAAGTTCCAAGAGTTCAACTAACCGAGAAAGCACTTAAAAGAGGCAGCCCAGGTCTCTGGAGAATGTCTTCAGCAGAACATAATAACTAGGGTACTAGGTCACTGCAAAGGTACTTCGAAAAGTAAATGAAATAGAAAGGGAAAATAGCACATGCAATATTGATGCAGATTGCATTCAAGGAAGAGATATGCTGCAATCGCAGTGCCTCTATAACCCACTGCCCTATTTTTCAGGTCCTTAAACTTTTGTCCTCCTGAACCAGCAATTTATGGTTTCTGCTCCTCAGAGAAGTGCTCATTTCCAAAATTATTGAGTTCATCATTTTTCAAAGAGCAAAATAAGCAAGGCATATTAAAAACAGATGTCTCTGACAGAAAGACGGACATTTCTGAGAGAATTTTGATGGAAGGATGGACATTTCTGACAGAAAGATGGATGTTTCTGAGAGAATTCTGACAGACATATTTCTGACAGAAAGACAGATGTTTCTGAGAGATTTCTGACAAAGACAGATGTTTCTGACAGAAAGACAGGTGTTTCTGACAAAATAAAGGACGTTTGTGACAGAAAGATGGATGTTTGGATGTTTCTCAGAGAATTCTGACAGAAAAACTACGTTTCTGAAAGAAAGATGACTGTTTTGATAGAAAGAGAGACATTTCTGGGAGAATTCTGACAGAAAGATGACGTTTCTGACTCAGTGATGGACGTTTCTGACAGGAAGTCAGACTTCTGAGAGAATTCTGACAGAAAGACAGACGTCAGTGACAGAAAGACAGACGTTTCTGAGAGAATTCTGACAGAAAGACGGATGTTTCTGACAGAAAGACGAGTGTTTCTGACAAAACGAATGGACGTTTGTGACAGAAAGATGGACGATTCTGACAGAAAGTCAGACGTTTCTGAGAGAATTCTAACAGAAAAATGATGTTTCTGAGGGAAAGACAAATATTTTGATAGAAAGACAGACATTTCTGGGAGAATTCTGACAGAAAGATGATGTTTCTGACTGAAAGATGAAGGTTTCTGACAGGAAGTCAGACTTTTCTGAGAGAATTCTGACAGAAAGATGGACATTTCTGAGAGAATTCTGACAGAAAGATGGAAGTTTCTGAGTGAATTCTGAGAACCATGGGGAGCCTGAAGGAATTCTTAGAAAAACAGAATGTTCAAGAGAATTCTGATAGATGTAGTGTGTATGCAGTTTATGAGATAACAAAATGGGAGGCATTTATGATTGAAAATGGGTTATAGGTAATTCTGAAAGCACTAAGGTGAGTGAGATCTCTGAGGGAAGAATGATATGAATGATCTGAGAGAAGGATATTATAAGGGAATTCTGAGACAAGGAGGATGAGATGGAATTCTGAGAGAAAAAGGATTAGAGATTTCTCACATTAGGAGAGTCAGAGGGAATTCTGAAAGAAAGAGATTCAGATGGAATTCTGACAGTCAAAGAGTATGAGGAAATTCTTAGAATGCAGGGGAATATGAGGGAATTCTGAGAGGAGTGTCAGAGGGAATTATGAGAGAATGGGAAGTTTGTTGGAATTTTGAGACTAGGAAGGTGAGATGGATTTCTGAGAGAAGGAGGTTGGTAGGCAACTTTGAGCCTGAGATGGTGTGAGGGATTTATGAGTGAGGGAATTCTGAGATAAGGAGGATGGGGTATTTTGAGTGAGTGAGTGCAAGAGAGAATTTTGAATTAGTAACGGTGTGAAGGATTTTTGACTGAAGTAGTGGTTTTTGTTATTGTTTAGTAGCTAACTGGTTTCTGACTCTTTTAGGACCTCCCATGTATTACATATAGCCTGCCAGGCTCCTCTGTCCATAGGATTTCTCAGGCAGGAATACTGGAGTGTGTTGCCATTTCCTTCTCCAGGGATCTTGAGGACCCAGGGATCGAACCAGAGTTTCCTGCATTGGCAGGTGGATTCTTTACCACTGAGCCACCTGGGAAGCCATGAGAGAAGGTGGTGACAGGGAATTCTGAGAGAGGGAATGTGAGAAGGAATTCTAAGAGGAGAGTCAGAGGGAACTGTTCTGTACCTTTATGGAAAATTAAACGTTTGTCAAAATGAAAAGCCATTATGAGTTTAACCATAGTAACCAGCTAAAAGCAAAAGATTAACAATAATTTAAGGAAAAAGTATAGCAGAAGAGGTCCCAGAACATCTTACACCCATCACACAATAATGTAATAGTTACACTCAAACCAGGAACTATGTCTCCAGAAAACTCGCAAGGCTATGGGAAAAAAATATGATTTGCCCCCCTCCCACCTTGCCAAAAAAAAAAAAAAGTTCCCTTGAAATGGTTATTCAACTTATCATAGCACATGCCTTTTTAGCCCCTGTGATTTCTTTGTCATTTGTTTTCTGAGAGAGTGTTGCTCTGTTGATTTTTACAACAGTTTTATGTAGCTAGAAAAGTCAGTTTTCACTGCTGACTCTCTGCAATTACAACTAGGTCCTAAAGGATTCTCCTCCTGTAGAGACAGGGCTAGGGCTGGGGAACCATAGTCTGTGTGAGAGAGAAAGCATATTCTAAGATAGAACTCACCTTTATGGAAATCAATCTGGTTTGGGTTTTATGTTTTCATTCAAATCTATTTATAAAACATAATCCACACAATGTTAGATAAAGTCTACCATCTAGTTTTCAAAAGACTAAAAAATAAGACATATAATTGGCCATCTCCCTTGCTCAAAAATATCATCTTTTAATACTACATGTCTTTTCTTTTCAATTAAGCTGATCAACCTGAACTTAAATGCAATAAAATAACAAGAACAAGGCATTCAATAAATAGCTGATTGATTGAGAGAAGTAAGAAGATATTCACAGAGTAACTATGGGCATGATGAGAAACACTGATTAAAATAATATAGTTGGTCTGGTGTTTTTTGTTTCCTAACAGGAAAATGGATGCCCTCTCCCCAGAAATCAAGTTCGTCATATGGAAAATGCAGGTAAATATAATGCAGTTAAAAATAAGAATCTATATGATTACAGATAACAATTAGTAAGAAATTGAAAGATTATAAGGAAAGTGGGAAAAGATAGAGACATGGGGAAAATTTGACCTGGGAAACTCCACAGAGAGGAGCATGAGAAGGAGGGGGTCTGAAGTATATGGTGGTTTTCCAGTCAGTCACTTGCTGTCTGTAAGAGACCATTTTCATTCTGGAAAGGTCTCTTGGATGAGGTGAGTTTTTAAATGAAGGATTTGGACAAAATGGTGAGACTAGCTGTCAGAGCAGAATACCACTCTGGAGCAGCAGGGGAGAGTGCCTGGCTGCTAAAAAGAAACGAGGGATGGAGCAAGGAGCCAGAACCTAAGGCTGAATTAAGAAGAAAGAGATGGGGAGGGTGCACTGACGCTGTTAATATGCAGCTGCCTCTGGGGACAGCGGGCCTAACAATAACCACGTCAAAACTCAATTCACTACTGAGAAGGAAAGATGTGAGGAATTGAAATCAAATGAAAATAAAGACCATAGAGAAAACAAGGATGTTAAAACAATAAGGGTCCCCTCTCTCTACCAGCAGCATTACATCATCAGCAAACTTCCCTCCTCTAGATTCTAAAGGCATTGTAACCTGGGGGACCACTTGCAACCTTGCTGTTTCCAGAAACAGCAATAGATGATGCAAAGCTTCCCATCAGGAACCAGACATTTTCATCTTTCTGTCATCCTTAAGGAAAAATTAAAAATAACCATAGCGTGTTTTACTGAGTGCTTGTTTGGCAGGCACTGTTCTAAGCACTTCCTACATGAATTCAGCTATCTTCGGAATAACTCTATTATTATCCCCATTTTTTCAATTGAGGAAAATGAGGTACAGGACTGTTAAGTAACTCCCCTAGAGTTACACAGTGAGTAAGCAAGGAAGATTGGATGCAAATTCAGGTAATCTGGCCTGAGTCCAAGTTCATGACCAATGCATGTTGCTGTCTCCCCAAGATACCAGCAGCAACACTGCAGATGACCTTGGAAACTTTTGCACCACCTTCCAAGGGCCTCATTGTCATATGCAGGCAGGACACATAGGTGCAGACCAAGCTGTTTCTATTTCGGTGACCTACACAGAGTGAAGACAGGAGGGCTCATACTTGTAGTGAGGGAAATCTGGTTCATTTACCTTCCTATTTGGTCCATTTCTGAGGACAACAACCTGGTCCTAGACCATTGAGAAATGTTTAATGTCATCTCATGTCTCTTCCCAAATCTGAACACCTAGTAGGCTCTTTATAAATCCTGGTTTGCTATTGGATTTAGTTTTTAAAATGAGAAGACCATCTCTTACAGATGCCTAAGATAGCTTGCCAAATACCCAGTGTTTACACACTCTTGTCTGTATAGGTTTGAACTTAAACTTAACTGGATTTTCTAATTATTGCCATTCTTGTTTTCCTGATATTGGGCTTCTAGATTTGCAGATTTGTAGAATGTGTTCCTTTATGTTTGTCTTTTTGTGAGCAGTACAATCCATTGCTGATTTACAAGGTCAGGTTCACCTCACAATAATGGCAGTTTTGGACCAGCGTTAGAAAGGTGGAAGAGCGGAAGAATAATAGGAGTTGTGCTAACTGAAAAAACACAGATAAGTACATACTCTAATTAGAGAAAGGATATCTGAGCAAATCAGTTATAAAAGACTCTAATCCTTCGTGAAGAGAAAAATGCTGATGGGAATGTGTTTTCTTTTAATATTTTGATAGAGGTCTTCTCCTTGAAGACAGTATTCACTGCTCAACAGCTTTTGCAATTCTCCAGGCCCTCAGTCCATTCTCATCTTGGTAATTTTAGAACATAATGTGGCATTTTTTTCTTGATTCCAATAAATTTCAGTGTTTGCTGCTCATCTTCTTTAACAAGAGTTCTTATCCTTTTATAAAAATAGGTATCTGAGTGTAAAAGACAGTCGAAGCCCTTAAAGATATCTTGTTTTGAAGAGAGACTTTCAAATGAAGCGATAAAAAAATAAATTACACAACATTAAATTTCCTAAGTAAGCAAGATAATAGAGTCTGAAAACCAAAGGTGCTGAGTGAGCAAGCTTCCACTTCATTCAAAACTGAGCTCTGATGTGACCTGAATGTTAGTCCTGCCGTGTGTAAGATGCATTATTGAGATGGTATCATCTGTTATTGGCATTAGTTATTCAGTTTGTATGCCATTTTTCATTACTAACCTTCTCTTTTCCAAAGCCTATAACTCAGTAGTAAAAATTTATATTTTCCATTATTTTTAAAGGGCCAAATTTGGCATACAAATTCTAATGCTTAAAATGGAATTTTATTTCAGGAGAAAATTGGGCTGCATTCAAGCAAGATTCTGTGAAATATTACAGAAGCTTACTAGCTTAACTTTTACATCGAAGGATGAGAGACATAGTTGATATTACGGGAAATAATATTTTTATTTCTGCATGCACAACACAAACAGACTTGCAACCATATGAAAATATTGGTCTGGAAAGCTGGGAGCCCCCAGGAGATTCAAGTGCTTTTCTAGGTGCTCACTGAAGGTATTTCTTGGAATGAAGGTTCTAGAATACAGCCTTCAGTATAGCCTTTATGTTTTAAGGAAAGCCAGGGGACTTGTAAATGTGAACAGCCCACAAGTGAAAACAGAGATGGGATGGATCCCACCACTCAGGTGCCTCTAAAGACCCAGGGCCAGAGGCAGGTGTGCGTAGGAACTTCCAGTGGTGTGGTCTCTTCCCAGAGAGCTGTTCATGATGTCATTAGTGGACATTGGGTCATTGGCCCAAGACAGCATTTGTCAACATTTTAAAGTCACAACCCCCTATAACTCACTTGATAATCTTGCCATTTCCCCAAGACTCTAGTCTTGTCCACAGTGCTCAAGGTCAAGTCTTATTAAAATGGAAATATAATAGTCACCCTAACACATGACTTCTCATTTGTTTACTTATTATTAATTATCAATTGACTAATTAAATACATTAGATCCTCCTCTAAAAACAGGTCTTAACTGGAGGGAAAAGAGTATGAGGAAAAAATGCCTTTCACCATGCCTGGTATGTAGTAAATAGCAAGATCTCAAAAATGTTAGTTCTCTAGCTGGGTTACTGGTGGTAAAGATGGAGAAGGGAAACCAGGGTCTCCACCCATAGTGGGTTCTGTACCTACTTGACAATTTATACTCAGGCTTGGCTTGACTGTAGGTCTCTGACAGTGATTGGGGAAAATGTTACTGAGCTGATTGTCCAAGAGAAGCTGAGTTGTTTCTAGCTAAGAGAGCATAGAGTTATCGACTCATTGCATAAGGTTATCTTTTTCTTCAAGGTGTTAGTATCCTGAATCTTCATATTTCTTATGGTTTTATTTTACATGTCATCTTTTCCACTGTCCATTCAAAGGCAAGCTCTTTACAGAAAATACAGTCTTCTTTAAGCCTCCAAGAGCCCCCAGCCTAGAGCTCTAAGCCCCTGGGCTGGATTATCAGACTGAAGGTTAGTCTTTGCTCCATATTGTGACACCACTTTACTCCCTTTTTGTGGTTTCAAGCAATGCCAAGTACACAATTATCTCTCTTAGGTTGCTTTAGCATTGTTTGTATACAAGAAATTGATTCAAGTTGTACTTCATGTTGGGTAGAAAAGAAATATATACTATTTCTGTTCCATCTCCCCAGCAGTAGATACTCTTTGGATGGAATGAATAACTAATAATACAAATTCTAAGTAGAGCACAAAATGCTCCATTCAGACCAATGTGTGTTGACCATATCCCTAAGTATTAAATATCTTTAATATAGCAGTATCATATCAGTATATTAGGAACTAGAGTTATAGGAAATCAACTGCCCTGTGAATTATAAGGTAAATTTTGCTTTGTTAGATATTAATTCAAGAAATTTTTGGCTTATTTGGAGAGATTTCAATTGAAGGCAGGCAGGGCCTTTTGGCCATTTTCTTCATTTCTTCATATGGTGTTACTTAGATCTCAGGCACTTAAGTGTACATTTGTTAATGAACAATTTGCATTCTTAAAAGACTGTTACAACTAAAAGTTTAAACTATCCATGTGCCTACTTCCTATGAACACCATTCCTATTCATTTTGTTCACTTATAACTCTTTGAGAACTATAAATTCCCAGCCAATGAAATCATTTGATTTCTTCCTCGGGGGAATTTTGAGTGAGGAGAAAATTGGTTCTATTTAAATCATGTGTATGGCTGGCACTCACATTGTGCTGGGCTCCACTCATTCAGCAGAGCTCTGATGTATAGAAAACGGAGCTGAAAAAAGTTAACCTGCCCTAGATGCCGAAAAACAGCGTGGCTCAAATACCAGATGACACACCGGGTCTCACTGAAGGTCCCCCCAAAAGACCATGTGTCCACCCCTCCACACACTGTCACACTGGCCCTGTGTCCTTCATCAAGAGTAACCAGGAAGCTGGGCTTCCCTGCTGGCTCAGTGGTAAAGAATCTGCCTGCCAATGCAGGAGACACAGGTTCCACCCCTGGTCCAGGAATTGCCCTCATTCCATGGAGCAGCTAAGCCCATGCACCACAACTACTCAAGCCTGAGCTCCCAACAAGAGAAGCCATGGCAGTGAGAGGCACTTGCACCACAACTAGAGAGTAGGCTCTGTTCTCCACAACTAGAGAAAGCCCTCACACAGCGAGGAAGACCAAGCACAGCCAAAAATAAACTAATCTTTTTTTTTTTTTTTTTTTTAAAGAGTAACCAGGAAACAGTGGTGACATCAAACAAGGTTAGGGCACTGAGAGTGCCACTCACCACCAACATCCCACCTGCTCTGGGGTGATGCTGATAGCACACCCAAGAGCTGCCAGGCCCATCCTTCACCCTCACTTTATCCTTCATCGTCTCTCTAGACTTCATTCCCTTTTCCTCTTCCACTCTTCATGCTCTCACACCACAGAGGACCTTCTTGTTTCACAGGAAGCCAAATCTCCTCACTCATTTCTTCAACAATATCTATTGAGTACCTCATGTGTTCCAGGCTCAGTGAAGGGCTCAAAGTTAGCTCCTTGCTGCAAACGGCTCTTTACTGCGGGGAAGCTGACAGGAACCACTGACACTGATTTAAGTGCTACATTTGAGGTTTTTTCAGTATCGATGACACACAGAAAGGCGTGAACAGTTATGCTTTGGAGAGAGATGAGGGACCACAGAAAAATACGAATAAAGAGGTGTCAAAGCAGAGTTGAGAGGAAGGTGCATTTTATCTAGGATTGCAAGAAAGCATATAACGACTAATAAATTAATTCACACTCTGCATGATAGAATCATTTTTCTGGATGTCTCATAAAAATCTCAGACTGAGCTGACCACTCTGAAACACACACTGACCCACATTTGACCTGCTCTCCTAACTGATTTCCCCATACTAGTTTTTGGTATCATTAATGAATAGCATCAGATCTTCAAACTGAGAGGCAGCTCTGATTTCTGTGTCTCCTTTATACCCCACATCCTAAGATCTCCAGGATGAATTCATTGTACTCAAGAAATGTCGACTTGACCCATCTCCTTGTCTTCCCCATGAGAAATCCACATCAACCTTCTCTTGGACTAGTTATTGTAGACTCTTTACCACAAGTCACTCCCTAACAAGGAACAGGTAACATATATATATTTTCAGCCTCCAGCTGTATTGAATGCCGTCCCCCGCCCCCGTGTACACCCTGGGTAGTACATGCTGTACCACCAGGTGTCTGCTGATCATGGTCCTCCCTTAGTTCCTGTGTTCTCTTGTGGAGTGTGTGTGTCTGTGTGTTCGCCTGTGTGCACATAGACTTGCAGCCTGGAAACTCCTCTTTTTTGCTTTAATGCAGCCCTCCTGAGTGGCCTTTTCATGTGGAAAACTCTTTTCATCACTCTAATCCACTGCTGTCTCAATAATTCTTCTACCCTTCTTACCTGTATATCTTCAACAAAACACAGCACAATGAATTGTAAAGAATTATTTGAACAATCTGAACACATTAGGATACAAGCAGAAAGTAACTTGAGTATTTTTGGTCATTACTGCCTTTTAAACTTGCACTTTTGAATAGCTTTTTTTCTCTCTCCCCCTCTATTCCCTTGGGTAATCTTGGAGTGACCCTATAGTTTTTATAGCATTCTCAGGTACTAACTGATGATGTAGGCTTGCAGAAACGTAAAGTGTAGACAGATCTACTATTGATCATTGATTCTGTCAGTCATTCAACAGAAAGCACAGGGAACTGGGGGTGACATTAGTGAGTTTAGTGGAAAATTCCCATGTCACATGGCTAATGTGGTAGTATGCTGGGTCAAGGCCAGTTGTGCATGCCCAGTGACCACAGGTTGTCTCTTTATTCTGCAGGGATTAGCAGGGAAGTGGTCTTCAGAAAATCTCTCTACTTGTCCTCTGCCACTTGGGCCATGTTACTGTCATCCCCTGAACAAGTTAACTTCTCCCAGCTGGCCATGAATGATCCCTTCACCTCAGCTTCTGGCCATCCACCCAGTGGGGTCCTTTTCTGATGGTCATCTTGCCTCAGAGATATTCAATTCCACAGGAGTTTTTTTCAAAACAAACATAATTTAATTTTATTTAAAAAAATTTTCATTCTTTTGACCATGCCATGGGGCATGGTTCCCTAACTAGGGGCCAAACCTGTACCCCCTGCACTGGCAGCATGGAGTCTTCACCACTGAACCTCCACGGAAGTCCCCAACTTTTTTTTATAGGTTGCAAAATGTTTTTTTTAAATTAATTATTTTATTTTAATTGGAGGCTAATTACTTTACAATATTGTGGTGGTTTTTGCCATACATTGACATGATTCAGTCACGGTGTACATGTGTCCCCATCCTGAACCTCCCTCCCACATCCCTCCCCATCCCATCCTTCTGGGTTGTCCCAGTGCACCAGCTTTGAGTGCCCTGTTTCATGCATCAAACTTGGACTGGTGATCTATTTCACATATGGTAGTATACATGTTTCAATGCTATTCTCTCAAATCATCCCACCCTCACCTTCTTCCACAGAGTCCAAAAGTCTGTTCTTTATATCTGTGTCTCTTGCTGTCTCACATATAGGGTTGTCATTACCATCTTTCTAAATTCCATATATATGCGTTGGTATACTGCATTGGTGTTTTTATTTCTGACTTACTTCAATCTGTATAATAGGCTCCAGTTTCATCCACCTCATTAGAACTGATTCAAATGCATTCTTTTTAGTGGCTGAGTAATATTCCATTGTATATATGTTCGGTTCAGTTCAGTCACTCAGTCGTGTCTGACTCTTTGCAGCCCCATGAACCACACATGCCAGGCCTCCCTGTCCATCACCAACTCCCGGAGTCCACCCAAACCCATGTCCATTGTGTTGGTGATACCATCCAACCATCTCATCCTCTGTCGTCCCCTCTCCTCCTGCCCTCAATCCCTCCCAGCATCAGGGTCTTTCGAATGAGTCAGCTCTCCACATCAGGTGGCCAAAGTATTGGAGTTTCAACTTCAACACCAGTCCCTCCAATGAGCACCCAGGACTGATCTCCTTTAGGATGGACTGGTTGGATCTCCTTGCAGTCCAAGGAACTCTCAAGAGTCTTCTCCAACACCACAGTTCAAAAGCATCAATTCTTCGGTGCTCAGCTTTCATTATAGTCCAACTCTCACATCCATACATGACTACTGGAAAAACCATAGCCTTGACTAGATGGACCATTGTTGGCAAAGTAATGTCTCTGCTTTTTACTATGCTGTCTAGGTTGGTCATATGTACCACAACTTTATTATCCATTCGTCTCCCAATGGACATCTAGGTTGCTTCCATGTCCTAGCTATTGTAAACAGTGCTGTGATGAACATTGGGGTACATGTACTCTTTTAATTCTGGCTTCCTCGGTGTGTATGCCCAGCAGTGGGATTGCTGGGTTGTATGATTTTAGAATATTTTTAGATTTACAGAAAAGTTATCAAGATAATGAGAGAGTTCCCATGTACCTCACACCTAGTTGCCTTTATTGTTAACCTCTTACATCAGCGTGGTACATTTGACACAACTAATGATCTAATATTTATACTTTATTATTAATTGGTGTCTATACTTTATTCAGAACTTCCCTGGTGGCTCAGATGGTAAAGCGTCTGCCTGTAAGGCAGAAGACCTGGGTTCAATCCCTGGGTCAGGAAGATCCCCTGGAGAATAAAATGGCAACCCACTCCAGTGACCTTGCCTGGAAAATCCCATGGACAGAGGAGCCTGGTAGGCTACAGCACATGGGGTCGCAAAGAGTCAGACACAACTGAACGACTTCACTTTCAACTTTCACTTTCATACTTTATTCAGTTCATTATTTGGTGGGGAGGGTGCTTCCCAAGTGGCTCAGTGGTAAAGAATCCATCTGCCAATGTCTGGCCTCGTGTCACCTCAGGTCCCCCTTAGCTGTGAAAAGTTCTCAAACTTGGTTTTGATGAGCTTGATAGTTTTGAGGTGTACTGATCAGGTTATCTGGTAGAATGTCCCTAATTGAGAACATTTCATATAAACTGTGGAAAATTCTGAAAGAGATGGGAATACCAGACCACCTGACCTGCCTCTTGAGAAACCTGTATGCAGGTCAGGAAGCAACAGTTAGAACTGGACATGGAACAACAGACTGGTTCCAAATAGGAAAAGGAGTACATCAAGGCTGTATATAGTCACCCTACTTATTTAACTTATACGCAGAGTACATCATGAGAAACTCTGGGCTGGAGGAAGCACAAGCTGGAATCAAGATTGCCAGGAAAAATATCAATAACCTCAGATACGCAGATGACACCACCCTTATGGCAGAGAGTGAAGAAGATCTAAAAAGCCTCTTGATGAAAGTGAAAGAGGAGAGTGAAAAAGTTGGCTTAAAGCTTAACATTCAGAAAACTAAGATCATGGCATCTGGTCCCATCACCTCATGGGAAATAGATGGGGAGACAGTGGAAACAGTGTCAGACTTTATTTTTGGGGGATCCAAAATCACTGCAGATGGTGACTGCAACCATGAAATTAAAAGACACTTACTCCGTGGAAGGAAAGTTATGACCAACCTAAAGAGCATATTAAAAAGCAGAGACATTACTTTGCCAACAAAGGTCCGTCTGGTCAAGGCTATGGTTTTCCCAGTGGTCATGTGTGGATGTGAGAGTTGGGCTGTGAAGAAAGCTGAGCACTGAAAAATTGATGCTTTTGAACTGTGGTGTTGGAGAAGACTCTTGAGAGTCCCTTGGACTGCAAGGAGATCCAACCAGTCCATCCTAAAGGAGATCAGTCCTGGGTGTTCATTGGAAGGACTGATGCTGAAGCTGAAACTCCAGTACTTTGGCCACCTCATGCGAAGAGTTGACTGATTGAAAAAGACCCTGATGCTTGGAGGGATTGGGGGCAGGAGGAGGAGGGGACAGAGGATGAGATGGCTGGATGGCATCACCGACTCGATGGGCATGAGTTTGAGTAAACTCCAGGAGTTGGTGATGGACAGGGAAGCCTGGTGTGCAGCAATTCATGGGGCTGTAAAAAGTCGAACACGACTGAGCGACTGAACTGAACTGAACTGATACACTAGGTTTTAAGGAAGAAGACCACACATGTAAACTGCCATTCTCATCACATTGTATCAAGAGTACATACTGTCTGCATTAACTTTACTGTTGATATTGACCTTGACCAACTGGCTGAGGTAGTGTTTGTTCAGTTTCTCCACTGGAAAGTTACTCTTCGTATTTCCCTCTTTCAACACTGTACCCTTTGGAAGGAAGTCACTATGTTAAGCTCACATAGTGGGAAGTTTTGCTCTACCACTCTGAAGACAAGAGTAGCTACAGAAATTATTTTTCACACACTTAGCTTCTTTTGCATAGGTGGCCTGCCACTTACTGTCCTCTGAATTTGAGGCATTTGCCCCCCAAACTCTAGGGGGGAGTTGTATTTATTTTCCTGTTATACCATCATAGTTCCATGATTCTGCAAGCATTGGCCTGGACCAGCAGCATCAGCATCACTTGAGAATTTATTGTAAATGCAACTTCTCAGCCTCACCCCAGACCCACTGAATCAGAGATTCTGGGGCTGGGTCCCAGCAGTCTGCGTTTTATCAAGTCCAACAACTGTTTCTGATGCAAGCTCACGTATAAGCACCACAGTGGTTAACAGTTTGTGTGTACTCTACCCTGAACTTGACTCTAAGCTCTTGTGGACCTATCAGCTAGCCTAGCACATAACTTAATACAGGGTAGGAGCTCAAAAATGAGCTGCAATTTTATTCTAGATTATTTTCTACCATTGAAATTGCACTGTTTTATTTTTCCTGCTGTTGGGCCCTGAGTACTTCCTCGTCTTCATGAGTTCCTTTGGTTCTGCCCATACCTTTTATTAAAATCTCTTTAGTTAAAACTTTTTGAGTATGCCATCTACTTCCTATAAAACCCTGATGGATACAATGGCCTCAGAGTTTATTCATTTCTGTCAAGGACCGCAAATGGAACACTTTTTTCAAAGAAGAAATAGCTAATGATGGGTTTTTAGGCTTTCCTTATTTGAGAGCGAAGAACCCCCCTACACTGTTCTGAAGAAATAGCTGGATTGAGCTTCTATGTTCTGTGTGCCAGACTTATGCCCAGTCCATTGCACATTATACATTTAATTCTCACAATAATAATCATGAGGTTTTATTACTTCAATTTTACTGGAAATCAAAGGTCAAACCAGTTGTGACTTGCATCATATTATAAAGCTAGAAAACATGAGACCAGAATTGTAACATCTGTCTGATGACAAAACCGACGTCCTTAAGGCCCCTGTGGGCCCCAAGCATTGTCCCTTTGCACCGGTGACACGGCAGCTACTGTACCAGAAAGGGGCTGCTGGTCAGGCCAGTCAGGGGCAGAGGAAGGGACACCGGAGACACCTGCACTGCAGTTTCTGCTTCCCAGACAAGAACAGAGAGCTTCAGCAGGGGCCTGACAGCATTACAGGGAAGAACCAGATCAGGAGAGAGATTAGAAGTCAAAGTTAAGGGCAAGAGTATCACAGAAATGTGTAGGATTAGGCTGGAAAGTCAGAAGAAAGTTGCACAGTATTTACAGATAAAGAAAGACAAAAATAGACCATATTGCAACTCAATTTCAACAAAAGAGGCAGTTAAGAGAGACAAATTACAAGGATGGTGCTGTGCTGTGCTTAGTCAGGTCCCACTCTTTGTGACCCCATGGACTGTAGCCCACCAGGCTCCTCTGTCCATGGGATTCTCCAGGCAAGAATACTGGACTGGGCTGCCCTGCCCTCCTCCAGGGGATCGTCCCAACCCAGGGATCGAACCCAGGTCTCTCCCACTGCAGGTGGATTCTTTACCATCTGAGCTACTAGAGAAGCCCAAAAGTACTGGAGTGGGTAGCCTATCGCTTCTCCAGGGGATCTTCCTGACACAGGAATCGAACCAGGGTTTCCTGCATCACAGCTGGATTCTTTACCAGCTGAGCCACCAAGGAAGACCCATAAGGGAGGTACCAGTTAGCATTTGGAGAGAGAGTGAGGTTAAGCTATTTTGTCAACTTCTTTTTGTTTTAGCTGCACCTCACAGCATGTGGGATCTTACTTCCCTGACCAGGAACTGAACCCACGTCCCCTGCATTGGAAGTGCAGAGTCTTAACCACCGGACCACCAGGGAAGTTCCCTGTCAATACTCATTGCTGGGGCTTATTCCCCTGGCCTAGTTGCCCCTGGGCAGAAGCTGGCAGTCCCTGGAACATGCCAAGACAGAGCATACAGGGAAACAACACCAGATGGGGGAGGGAGGACTTTACCCTTTATCACACTAACTAATGGCTCTTCTCCTCCTGAGTACAAACAGCACCCGCCACCCACCCCCCCAAAAGGGAACAGTGGATCTTAACTCAGTCTCCACTGAGCACAGCAAGACTTTGCCTTCCATAAATAGTCTTCTTAAGAACCTGCCTTGAAAATCACCTTTTAGTGAGTGGGTCATATAGTCATAAATAAATAAATGCCTGTTGAATAGGAGGGAATGGGAATCATAGCTAGATTGGAATGTCACCTTCTTGATTACAGGGCTCTGAATTGTGACACTTCATCCAGACTCTGTGATTTGTGCTGGGGAGGCCGCGGTGAAAAAGCCCTCGTGGAGCTTATCGCACTGCAGCAGGAGGGTCAGACAAGAGAGAAGTAAACTTTCGTATCACGAGAGATACCATAAAGGAAATAAACAAGATAGGATGGGGAATAGTGTAGTAGTCAAAGACCTCAGAGGAAGAAATACTCAGGCAAAGACTTGGAGGGTTTAAAAAAAACTCACACACAAAGACTGCCCATTCAAAATACACAGGCAAAGGTTTTCAGGTGGAGAGAGGAGTGAGTGCTAAAGTCTGGATTTGGGAAGGCTCCGGTGGGAGAGGGAAGGAGATGAAACTGGGAAGAAGGGTCAACTTGAGACCACACATGAGCCCTGAGGATCAGGAGAATATGTTGCCTCACCAATTTAGGGACGACGCCCCTGATCAGCTCGGAAGAATGAAAACAATGCCCCTTTCCCTAGGCAACAGAATTCTCCTAAAAGAAAAGGGGGGAATGAGAGGACAACAGGCAGGAAGGCTGCTGCTACTGCTAAGTCACTTCAGTCGTGTCCGACTCTGTGTGACCCCATCCCTGGGATTCTCCAGGCAAGAACACTGGAGTGGGTTACCATTTCCTTCTCCAATGCATAAAAGTGAAAAGTGAAAGTGAAGTCGCTCAGTCATGTCCGACACTTAGCGACCCCATGGACTGCAGCCTACCAGACTCCTCCGTCCATGGGATGTAGGGGTCTCCTAATGGAGGAAATAGGCTGCAAGTGTCAGACATTTTTTATCTCTCTCATAAGTGGCAGGAGGAAACAAACTATAAGCATCCGATTTTTGGCTTCCCTGATAGCTCAGTTGGTAAAGAATCTGCCTGCAAAGCGGGAAACCTGGGTTTGATCCCTGGGTTGGGAAGATCCCCTGGAGAAGGGAAAGGCTATCCAATCCAGTGTTCTGGTCTGGAGAATTCCATGGACTGTATAGTTCATGGGGTCACAAAGAGTCAGACACAACTGAGCAACTTTAAATGTAAATGTAATGTGAGCCCTGGAAGAGCCCGAGGCCTCCCAGCCATGATTCTAAGGTGCCATCTGGCCCTGGGTCTAGGAAGGTGGACGCACTTTCCTTTCTTTGCTGCGGATCAGGTCCCGTTCCTGGCAGGCTGTCAGGAGAGCTCTCACTTGGCAGGTATGGGCTCCCTTGATTTCATAAATGCACAGCCTGTAGTCAAGAATTTCCAAGTGTGATTAAAATGAAACTGCCATGGAAATCAGGTCTGGCGGCCCATCTCTCCAGTACTCAGAAGGAAGAGCACCTCCCAGACCTGGCAGGCGACCTCAATGACATGGTTTGGAATAGATTTAGGAAGGGCTGCCAGGTAGACAAGAGATTTCAATAACTAGGCAGCCAAATTAGTCATTAGAAGGACTGGGTACCAGGGACGCACCAGGGAAAACCTCCCGACCTCTCAATAGTTGAAGTCATCGAGATAAATGAGCTCTGAAAACAGTGCTTCATTTGAGAAGGAGGACGTACTTTATGATTAACTCCAGATGACCACAGTCTCCGGAGGCTGACCAAACCCTGTTCCTGGAAGTCAGAAAATGATAACTTTGCAATAGCTTCTTTGGCCAGTTCAGTCCTTGAACAGTTCAAAAGAGGGAAAAATTGGCCTAAAATGTCCTATATAAGCAGAGAAGCAGAGATAAAATTCATTTTCCTGGCCAGATTCAGTTTGGATCCAAGGCCAGCAGACCAAATTGCTACGTACAGTTTCCTCTCTCAGTGGTTAGTCGTGCCATGGAAGAGATGGTTCCAGAAGGATAAACAAAGGTAATGCTTTAAGCAAACGGACCGTACCTGCTTGTGAGCATAATGATGGTCTGCAGCCAACACGACCACAGCCCACTTCCTCTGTGGCTGGTCTTAATTGAAACTGACGGAGCTGTGGAGCTAGCTGGGTTTTGCATAAATCATCATCGGTAATACACTTTCAAGGGTAATCACAACATTAATATACCAAGCAGGAAGTGAAATAATTAAAATTTAGCACAGTGCAGTATTGAAGTTTCCAAAATTAATCTGAAGCACCTTTCCTCAGTACAAATGAGCAATTGCTTCAGTCCATAGAAAGGGACATTCAAAGAAGTACTACATAGGCCATCAGCAACAAAAGAAATTCTACTCTTCTTCCTACATTGTAAATTGTCTGCTTATATTTTAATGCTTTTTCCTTTCTTCTCTAGTGGTGCAAGGTTTTTTTTTTTTTTTTAATTTGTTTTACCTGCCTTTAAGCTAAATACATGTCATAAAGCCATGTAGAATTAAAATCTTGCAGATCTGGGAGCATTAAGAGAGAAAAATTGTTCCCTTATGACCCTTAGGAAGACAATTCCAGCCCAGAGTGTGAACGAGCATATGTACCTAGGGTGATAAGCATCTCATTTCAATATATCTGCATAGAAGGTAATAAAGTATCCAGGCTGGGTCCCCTGGTGAGCCACAGGGGTAAGACAGCGGCACTAAATGGTTCACTGCTTCTGATGGAGTGTCTTTAATGCTGGATGCTTTGAAAGATGATAAGCAAAAAGCTCCCTGTCGTCCTATGTAATCTCACAGGCAGACAGCTTGACAACAGCAATATTTTGCAGAGAACCACACCCCAGTGTTCCAAGACTGGGAACACCTTGACCTAGAAGCACAAAAATATTAATCGGTCTTTGAGTAGGGGCTTCCTCCAATGGGCAAGACTCCTGGTACCCAGGCAGCATCCCAGCTAAAAGTCAACATTCCCTGAACTGTACAGCAGGTAAAGCCTGTACTCTGTCAGGAGTAACTTACCTTTTAACTCACACTGGTGTTACTTCCTTTCTCCGCAATATCACACCTTCCATAAGGACTTAGAGGTCTCTGAGTGCCTGGAGAAAAAAGTGGTAATGAGTTCACATCACCCTTGTAAGAATTACTTGAACAGGCAATTTCATCTAGATGTCAGTGATGAAAGCAGACACACAAAAGAATGTTCAGCCATGGAATTTCAGAAGACCCTGGGGAAGGCGAATTAGCAGCAAGATATGGGGTAGGGTCCCCATGCCTCTTACAATGCATTGTTCAAATCATACTCCCCACGCTGCCTGTGTTTAGAGTCTATTCTTAGGACTTATCATTTGAAATGGACACCACCATTTCCTACATTAAAAAGATCCTCTAGTGGGGTTGGTCACCCTCAAGTGATGGGATGTGGGAGAATCAATGTAGAGTAAGGAGAGTCGTTGGTTAATGTCAGGTTTCTTCACTGTTCACCTGAAACCATCACATTAACCATCTGTTAATCAGATATACTCCAGTACAAAATGTCTTTGGTGTTAAAAAATAAAATTTTATAAATTAAATAAGTTTTTAAAAAAAGGTTTCTGAGGGTCAACCAGCCAATGAGAATGCCCAGCAGACCATGACCAGAAAAATGACTTCCTTTGGAAAATAGTAAAAGCCTTCACCATATTATCTTGTGCCCTTTTGAAGGAAATTTTACTCTTGTATGTTCTTCCTGTTAATACCAGAGAGCTCAGATGCAAACAAGTCCCATGGAAATTCTATAGGCAGAACCTAAGCACAAATGGGTACTCATGTCCTTGACCAAAACTTCAGGGTCTTCAAATGTTTCTCATCTGGCAGATATCCAAAAGCTTGTGCTACTGTTAAATCTCCTGTCTCAACTTCCTTGATGCTCAACTTGCTTGATGACGAAGTCATCAAAATTCAACTTGATCATGCATCAAGCAACTTTCTCTCAGTTTCAAGGGAGAGAAAAATTTAGTTGATACAGATGCCTTTAGTTCACATCAAGTCAAGATATGTTGAATGAATGCCTATTATGGGAGGAAAGGCAAAGTGGGAAGCAGAGGAAAGAGGAGGAGAAGCAGCAGAAGCACAAGCTGAAGAAGGAGGAGAGAGAGGAAGGGCAGGAGCAGATGGAAGCAGAGCAGAAGCAGAGAGAGAGGGGGGCAGGGGAGAAGGAGGTGAAGTCAAGTGGAAACTGCCCTCAGCTTCACTGAGCATCATTGGCTGTGAACATCTTCCCCGTCATCCTCAGATGCTGGCCTGTCACTGCCCACTCTCCAATCGTGTGGTGATGACCCCTAGTCACACTTATACATAGGAGCTCGCATATTTCCATGACATTCACCATTTGGTTCCAATGTAGCCAACTGTCAGCGTCACTTTGAAGAAGAGTCTAGTTCCTTCCCCTCCAGGAAGTGCAAATTGTCCTGTAATATGTATAAACGGCTGTGGTGGTACAGCAAGAGACATTTGCTTCCAGATTTTATTTTGCTTTTGATCAAGTTGAATTTCGATAACTTTGTCATCAAGCATAATTAACAAAAATAATGTAATTATGGAGTACATAGCACAGGTGAAACTTAATTATTTGGACTCCCAGGAAATGAGCTCTTACTAGCAAAGTAGCAACTTGAAGGAGGACCAGGAAACCGAGTGTCATCCTCTCTGATTTAGCAGTGATGCCATCTGTACTGGGCTGAGTCCAAGCAAGCAAGCAGCCAGCCAGGAGGCTAAATGCAGGAGCAGTGGGTCACAACCCCAGGGAACATCTGGTCCCTTGAGTAGCCAAGGCAATTCCATAAATGGTTAGAGCCAGTGGGCCTTCAGAGAAAACATAAAAAATGAAAAGTGTAACATTTTTCTCCTGCCAGCTATCCTACCCTACTTTGGCTTTCTTTCACAAGAAAATACAAAGCAGAGCATATAATAAAATAGTTGATATAGACTGTGTCCCCCCAAATTCACGTGTTCAAACCTTACACCCAGTGTAATGATATTTGGAGGTGGGGCTTTGGGGTGTCGAAGAACAGAGCCTCCAGGAATGGGGTTAGTGCTCTTATACAAGAGACCCTAAAAAGCATCTTTACCTCTTCCTCCGGGTGAAAACTGTCATATGAGAACCAGGAAGCTGGTGCTCACCACACACTATACCTGCCAGCACCTTGAATTTGGACCTTCCTGCCTCTCTAACTGTGAGAAATAAGACCACAGTTGCACAGTCTGTGTCATTTTGTTACAGCAACCCAAACAGATGAAGACAGTGGTAATTAGGGGAAAAGTTTTCCGGTAACCAGTGTGTAATCTGAGAACAGAACCAGCAGAATGCACAGCACCAAGTTACTGTCAATTTAATACGTGCGTTTACCCATTAGTTCTGCACCAACTTGGGACTGGACTTGGGACACATTCCTACCAAGAGCAGACCCAGAGATCACAGAGAGTTCTGAGTTTTCCCGCCCTTCAAACCAGGGGATTTTAGAAGCTGGTTCAGAGACCGAGTCCTCAGAGGATAGTCCCAAAGTTGGCAGCTGGACAGAGATGAGAAGTGGGAGATCCTGGCTTACGTCTGCCATCAGATAAATTAACATTTGTTCACGATGGAAAGCAGTATGGAGGTCCCTTAAAAAACTAGAAACAGAGTTACCTGTATGATCTTGCAATCCCATTCCTGGGCATATAGCCAAAGAAAACTCTAGTTTGAAAAGATACATGCACCCCAGTGTTTGCAGCAGCACTATTTACAATAGCCAGGGCATGGAAGCAACCGAAACTGTCCACTGACCCCACTGACAGATGAATAACGAAGGCGCGGTATGTGTGTGTGTGTGTGTGTGTGTGTACATATACACACATAATACACACATACATTACAGAATGGAATGTTACTCAGCCACAAAAAAGAATGCAATAATACCATTTACAGCAACAAGTATGGACCTAGAGATTATCAAGCTAAGTGAAGTAAGCCAAACAGAGAAAGACAAATATCATATGATATCAGTTACATGCGGAGTCTAAAAAATAGTATAAGTGAACTTGTTTACAAAACAGATATAGACTCACAGACATAGAAAACAAACTTAGAGTTATCAAAGGGGAATGGAAGAGGGATAAGTTAGGAGTTTGGGAGTAACATATACATGCCACTATATATAATAAGATAATGAACAAGGCCAAATGTATAGCACAGAGAACTATATTCAATATCATGTAATAACCTACAGTGGAAAATAATTTGAAAAAGGAATATATATATCTCCATATATGTATGTATAACTGAATCACTTTGTTGCATACCTGAAATAGAACATTTTAAATTATACCCCAATTTAAAAGTTTAAAAATAGTTTAAAAAATAACATTTGTGCCAAAATTTCAAGTAGTAACTCACTTCAGTTTGTGCATTCAGCAGAAGTACAAGGGATAGGGAGAAAGAATAAGCAAAGTGCCAGGTATCTTTGGAGCAGTCATTGAAGTCTCCTCATGTAGGATGCAAATGAGTTTTTCTTTGGGTTTTGATCTTAGTTTCACCTCAAAAAGAAAATGCCTTTTTATTTGGCTTGTTTGCAATTTTTTAAAACTTATTTTGTAAATATTTCATAATATTTAAAACAGTATATAATGAGGACTGCATGCTCTTGCAGCAGAAAATAATTAATAATACTTGGCACTTAACGGCACTTTTCATCATTAAATCGCTTTGTAGACATTAATTAAGGAAAAGATACTTCATCTTTTTAAAGTTGCTGTTAGGCTCCTGTCAGTGAATTTCATGAATGTCGGTTGCAACAGGAAGTGAAATATGTAGAATCCAAAATACAAATCTGCCAAAGTTTTTCTTGAAAGGTAAAAATAAGCCTTTGTATGTTTTCCATTATACTTTTCCCTTTGAATAAGTTTACAAACAAGTTTTATTCATGGCTCTATATTAAAATTGGGTTTTCTTTGGTTATAACTACTATGATATCATATTAAATACCTCATATTTTATGAAGTATTTTTGATTATTCAAATGTAAAAGCTTCATAAATAAAGGCACCAGAACTACTCATGTTCCAGGAGAAACATTTGTTCAGTTGGCAAAGGCAGAGTAGGTCCCTTCTTTTCCTTCCAGGAAAGCAGAGGTTGGTTTAGCTAAAGAGAGATGATCCTTTTAGTCATTCTCCCTCCCTCCCTCTACGGGGACAAACACGCTCATCTCCAGGGTGAAACTCACGGCTTGTTTCAATTATCCTTCCAGAACTCTTTCTCTCCATCTGTTTCCAATGTCTAGAATTTTTAAGATAATCCTTTTATCATATAATTTGATGCAATAAACATTGCCTCCTACTTCTCATACAAAATAGTTGCCTGCAGGTCAGGATCCTAAGCATTTCTCTTCATTCCATCCTCGCCTGCATTTACCTCTTTCACTTCTGTCTTGGAGGCTAGCTCCTATCTCAGTCAAGCTCATTTCTCCATCAACACTTAGCATTTCCCTTAGATTCCTCCAGCAGTCAGCTCCTTCTTTATAGAGGTTTGTCATTAACATCTATCTTCCTTCTAATTCCTTGCAGGAATTCTTTACATGCAAACCATATCTGTTGAAAACATGCCCTCTAGGTACTATCTTGTTCTCTCTTCCTGTTGGGCTTCCCACAAGAGTAGCCTTCCATATGAGCAGCCTACATCATCATCTCCATTTCCTCACTCCCATTTATTCTTAAAATACACCACCTGCTTTCTGCTCTCACAACTCCATGTTGGCACCCCGTGAGGCACACCAGCCACCACCTACCAGCCAACTCCAGGAGGTACTTTCCACCCATCATCTCCTGTCTGGGCTCCTTCAATGTTGTTCTCTCCTGGTTCACCACATACAAGCTCAGTGCTCCTTTTCAGTCTTTTTCAGGTTCCATTTTCCCTGAATGTTTGTGTTTCCAGGAATTCTGCCCTATGAATTCTAACCACTGTCTTCATCCTCTCTGAGGGGCTCTATCGATCCTAGGCCACGCCTGCATCCACATGCTTTGCCCCATTCTGCTCTGTTTTCCCATTTCTTGTTTCCTCTGCCTGGGGTGTCATTCATTCTTGATGAGTCTAAAGAACTGCTTACCAAGACCCAATTCAAACAGAATTCTCCAATGTCCATTCTTTCTTCTCTCCAACCCCCACCTCCCCCAATCCTGACAGAGTTCGTTGTCTCTCTCCAGCACTCCCATGGCATCTTACATGTATTTGTGTATATGTGAATGGATGTGTGTTTATATATGTCTGTGTGTGTGTGTATGTGTGTGTTGCTTAAGTTATGTGTGACTCTTTGTGACTATAGCCCACCAGGCTCCTCTGTCCATGGGATTCTCCAGACAAGAATACTGGAGTGGGTTGCCAAGCCCTCCTCCAGGAGACCTTCCTGACCCACGGATCAAACCTACACCTTTTATGTCTCTTGCATTGGCTGGCGGGTCGTTTACCACTAGAACCACCTGGGAAGACGTGTGTGTGTGTGTGTGTGTGTGTGTGTGTGTGTGTGTATTACATATAATACCACAAGATTTGTCAAGGAAAGGGATTCCAGCTTAATTATCTTTGAATTCTCAGCACATAGAATAGTTGTAATAAGTCATATTAAGAGGACTGTTTCATATTAGAGGACAGGAGAGAATAATAATGTGGATTTGGTTCAAGGTTACTCTTTCTTTGTTTTACACCCAAAGCAGCTAGTGAATATGGCAAAGGTTATAAATCAGATAATGACAGTGGGGCTGAATGTAGCTCCCATTGTTTCTCTTTGTATCTCACAGAGATGTGGCCAGTTTTTAACTTTGCAACTCAGTTAAGTAACATACAGCTTAATAGCCAGGATCCTAGCAGCAGACTGCTTGTTGTGCCAAAACTGGGTCAAACTTTGTCTGTACTTGTACTTTAGGGCCTAGGAATTTTCATATATGTCTTTTTATCAGTTTTTCATGGTCAGGTCTACATGATTTTCATAAATATTGAATTATTAGTTAGCAAATGAATAAATGACCACTTGGCTAAAGTAACATACTGACTTGTAATCCATTGCCCAGACACCCATTGAGGGAGAGGATAACTCAGACACCCTGAGTATGATTGGTAAAAAGCTTGTCATTATGCATTATTTGAGATACGCAGTTATCTGTGACAACCCAGGGACCTGCCAAGTCCAAGAAGACTGATTGAGTTTGAGAAATGGCATTTGCTTTCTCTTTCTCTCATTGTAATTTTGATATTTCATTCTATTTTCAGACTAGTACTGTGAATGATGACTGATCATGATTCCATTAAGAAACTCCCTTGTAAAGGAATTGGGAATAGAGTGGATGAATGCTTGTGTGTATGTATGCATGTAAGTTCATTCAGAGAAACTCAATATTCATTCTGTTTCAACTGAACTTGGTGACCTAATACTTCTATTTTATATAGTAGCACTTTCATACACAACATACCAGCACAGCTGCTGATAACTTCAGTAAGGATTTAATAACATGGCCAAATATCTCTAAAGATACAAAAGAAATACAGTTATCTAAATAATAAATGCTTATGAAGAGACTTCTATGTGCCAAGGACTATGAGAGGCTGGTCTACAGAGTCCAGGAACTTACAGATATGCCGATAAGGCAAAATACATAACGCATGAAATAGGGAAGAGTGTATTTAATCTTGTGTTAAATTATATGATTCAGATGAAATGCTACATAATAAGAAGGTTGTGTGAGCACACCATGGACCAGCACATTACTGGAGGAGAAGCAGACAGTTCTGGGTTTAAGTTCTGCCTCTACGAGTTAACTTCAATCTTAGGCAGGGCATATCTGATCTCTAAGTCCAAATTTCCTTAACCATAGGAGTAATTTGCCTATTTTATTAACTTGCCAGTTCTGTACCCTCCAGAGTTTTATTCCATACAGTGCTGGCATCACTCAAGAGTAGGTGAGGCAATATTAATGCAAACATATTTAATTTGTTCATGACGTGTGTGAAAGTGTTAGTCACTCAGTCGTGTCTGACTCTTTGCAAGCCCATGGACTATAAGCACACCAGGCTCCTCTGTTCATGGGTTTCTGCAGTCTAGAATACTGGAGTAGGTAGCTATTCCCTTCTCCAGGGGATCTTCCCCAACCCTGGGATCAAACCCAAGTCTCCCACATTGCAGGCAGATTCTTTACCATCTGAGCCACCAGGGAAGCCCCTTGTCCGTGATGGCTATGATCAAATCAGAGAAAGATGCAAATCATCTCTTACCAAGAGGTACCTGTACACTCAGTCTCAGCCCGACTCTTGTCCACAAAGCCCAAAGTCTCCCTCTTTAGGATCTGCTGCTCTATCATCCAAACTCCTCCCAAACCTGTCTCTCAACCTTCACCCTATTTTGGAGCAAGTATGGCTACACACTATTCCCCTTTGATTACTATTTCTTGTTCACTTGCAGGTATACAATTATGACCATGATGTGGAGCCAACCATGTGAAGACAGGGGGAGTGTTTCTTGGAGGAAGAAGCAATAATTTCAAAGCTCTGAGGGAGAAACAAGTGGGATGTGTTCAAGCGAGATAAAACAGTCCAGTATACTTGGGACAGGAGAGTGAGGGAGGCAGTGAGGGAACGTGGGGGAGGGAGCAGCAGGCAGCAGTCAGATTCAGCAGGAAACAGGGATTTCTTCTAAGAGCAGCACAAAGTCATGGCAGGTTTAGGCAGTGGGGTGACTTGATTAGTTTCATGATTCATTTGTACTGTTGGGTCTTTTTGAAGGAGCAAGAAGGAAATCATGGAATGGGTTAGAAAACTATTTCCATGATCTCAGCTGGGGATGATGATGTTTAGCCTGAGGTTATGGCAACGGACTTTGAACAAAAGGAAGGACTCGACATATATTAAACAGAGATACTAAAAATATGTTTCCAACAAGTGTGATGCATTTAAGCAATGGAAATGCCAGTGTCCCGGGGAACTGAGCCAGAAGAGGGATGGCAGTCTGGGGAGTAAGCAGGGATTCCATCACAGACACCAAGTTAGGAAACTTGCTGTCATGTTTGGCAGAATCTGCTGTCAATTAGACATGGGAGGCAAAGGGAAAGAGATGAAGCAAAGGGAACCCACTTCCAGGCCTGTGGCCAGAGCAGCTCAAAATCTAGTTGTACCATTTATTGAGAAGAGAAGTCCTGGCAAAGAGTGTATTTGGGGAGGTGGAATCCAGAGTTCTGTTTTAGATGTGATGAGACAAGGATATGTAACAATAGTATGGTTGCTGGACCAACCAAATGGCTGAAGACGCATAAAGCACTTTATCAATGAGACTTGTACATGGTAAGAACTCAAAAAGCTTTAACTGCTACTTTCATTGTCAACATTACTATACACATAACTATCTTCATCAACTAAAAAGCTTACCAAAAGGCAGCCCCAATCTTCTATGACCTCACTTTCCATCCGTTACTGATACTAACAGTGTAGGATGCATTTTGTAGAAAATGTCAGCTGGTTTCTCTCCCTTTTGCACACACAATCAATTGTTTTGTGAATGCAGATGAAGTGGAGCAGAGGTAACCGACATGTACAAAGTCCCTCTGCATCAGGTTTGTTTCTTTTTTTTTTCTTTACCCCTTGAAGATTAAGGGTTTTTCACAGATGGATTACATTCTTCTCATCATTAGTTAAGCCCATCTTAGTGGAAATTCTACTTAGGAAAGTATCTGAGAAAGGCAAATCAATTTGCCTATGCAGAGAGCTTCACTTCATATAAAATTAGAGTATCTATTTGACAGGAAACAGAGGTGGAAGATCCACGTCTGCTCCCACACCAGCCCCTCCCCACTCTGGTTGATAAACAGTCACCCTCTTGACATGTCCATATGCCCAGAAAGGAGCAGCAACACAGAAAGTAATTGCAACACGCAACACATAATTTTCACTTGCCCTCAGGACATAAAATGCACCAAGCCACCTTCTGTGAGTTGGCTGAGAGGGAGCAATGATTTAGATCCTCACTCTTTATTTATCAACATCCCTGGAGCAGAAAGCAAAATGAATAATCCGTGAATGGACATCACTTCCAGACAATGTGCCTCTAAAAATGAAAGCTGAAAAGGACAAACATCTGTGTTGAATGTAGTCCTGGATTTGTCTGGGCGGTGGGTCGGCAAATATGGATGTACTTGGCCATTCTTCCAAGCGCCAAGAAGGATGCATAGGCTGAGGCGGTTGGTCACTGCAATGTTCTGAACGCCAGCCTGGGTGCTGCATGGGACAACTCAAATGCTGCTCTGGATAGCGGTCAAGGCCTGGGAGTTCCAGGTGAATTTCTCAGGCTGAGTCTGATTCATCCAAAATCTTAGGTCTTCATATGGTTCACACTGGCTGATTGTTTGTCTGCCCTGCAAGACGCTTAATTTATCATTTTTAATTGACAAGGAAATGCTGAATTCAATCAAAGGCAGATGTAAGAAGGGCTGGGAGTCATTGAAAATGCTACTGGGGAAAGGTCTGCACCCCGAAATGGTATTTGGCTCTTAAGGAAGCACAGATGAGGCTGGCATATTTGGGAATGTTTGTTGCTTTTTGTGACTGTGCCTCATTTCCCGCATCACCTGTACATCATGTTGGTGACATTTTCTCTGGTAATTACACATTTTCTTCCAGCAGCAGAGGGAATGTTCTGTGGAAGGCACAGGACTGTCAGCCCATGAGCTAGTGCTTTTCAGGAAGCTTAAACGAGGACCCCTAGGGTCCAGATGTGTTCTTCTTCAGAGAATAATGCATAGCCCAAGCAGAAGAGCCCATAAATGGAATCTTGAAAAATCTAAAGCAGAAGTACTGAGTGTTTAAGACTGAGATGTCAAAGCAGCCACCCCCAAAAGAAAACAGGTTGCAATCCATCCACAATGCTCTGCACATCGCACATCGCGGCAACAATAGGATCATAAGGGGGCAGGGATTCTCATATTTAATACATATGATCTGAATATGCACTTGAGGACAGACTCCAAGATGTAGGGTTGGGTACAGTGAGACAAGGTGGAGTGTAATCACAGAAAGCACATTGAGAAATCATTGTCCTCTTTTCTTTTTTTTTTAATTAGAAAAAAAGTTATTCATATTAAATAAATGTCAACCTGGGTCAAGTCTTCTTTCAGGGAGCTAACTAAGCCAAACCTCTTAATTATGATCACAGCAGTCCTGTGTGATGAAATCTCCATAAGGCCTGCTTGTGCACTGTTTGGTTGAGAGGACTGAATTATGTGTGTCCCAGCGTCCTGATCTCAAGGTTTAGTTAAGGCTGTAAATAGTTTCATGCTCCTATCACTTGTAAGAAAGGTAAGAAAAAGACCAAATAGGCCTCCAGCCTCCTGGTGTGGTCCCTCCCTGAGGTTGGTAAACTCGAGTCTCCTTTGGAGTTCCAAAACTTCGTGTGTGTGTGTGTGTGTGTGTGTGTGTGTGTGTGTGTGTGTGAGGCCACACTGCGCAGCTTTCACGATCTTAGTTCCCCAACCAGGTATCGAACACGGGCCTCTACCAGTGAAAGCGTGGAGTCGTAACCACTGGACCACCAGGGAATTCCTGTGTTCTAAAACTTTATCTCGGATCCTTCTTTTCAGCAACATGCCATCTGTGACAGCAAATGGCACCAGAAACAAAAGAAGAGGGAGATCTCCCTGGCCAATAACGGTCCCTCTTCATTCAGGACCTGGGTCCGTGGAAAGAAATCACACAATTTCAGAATCTCCCAGGTATTGAATACTGCAAATTCCTCAAAGATCTTTTAATGCACGGAACCAGTGCCAAGGTAAACAGAGGCAAAAGAGTTGCCCTCTATGGGAGCATATATTAATCTATCCTCGTGGGCTCTGCTCACATAAACGACAGCCCAGTGAGAGTACCGTATTAACTCTACCTGAGGGGAACAGGGAGGTGGGGCCCTGGGCCCCTCCCTTGTGCACCAGCACCACCAGTGGGGATGCAGGGAGACAGGGAGTTGTCTTATAACCAGAGTCATGTGTTGTCTGCCGTGTCTTTGCTCTGTCCTTTTTAATTAACCCCAAAGATCCTGTCAAATGCTCTTGGTAGAAGAGGGATTACCCAACTAGAGCTGACACGCTCAGCTCCAGAGCCCAAGAGACTTTGACAGATTTCTCCAGTCCATCTGTCTGGTTTTAGGGAGGGCTTGGGATGTCACCTGCCTTGCTCCCTTAAAGCAGGTAAAGTAGTTCCAGATATGGCTGGTGGATTTCAACCCCTGCACTAACTGTTGTCAGTGAGAAGAACCCACAAACTCTGCTTTGAGACACTAAAGGTGACCAGTATCAATGCCAGTTTCAACCGGGATCCCTGTGAAATGTCCTTTCAGGGTTGGATTTGTATCATGCCCCCAAGATGCCAAGAAACCAGTCACAGAAGAGAACATACATACTGATTCAGTTTCTGGACATTTTTCAGGGGTGTTGTAAGAGAAACTTACAGAATTGTGTACTGAACTGAGTGGCTTTGACTTTCTCCAACTTCCCAGAATTGATGGAATGTCTCCATTTAAATCAGCTGGCATCAGCAAAGTGCAGAGTCTTAATGAAACTGCTTGAGATACTGACTTTAAATGACTGAACTACAGTGTCACTTTCAAAAGTGAATGTTTCAAACCCATATGGCATTTGTGGCTGTTCCTGGCTCTGCTGAAAATCAGAGTTAAAACAGGATCACATTTGCAGACCAATAGGGGGCAGATGGGAGCCAGATGCCGGGGGAGAGACTCAACCTGCCTGCCAGCTGGAGCGGCCACAGGAGGCAAACAGCCCTGATGGAGATTCTATTCTAGGCGAGCTGACAGACCACACCAGGGAGGGGCCCCCACGCCTCACTGCATTTGCACAGATCATCAGGGTAAACCCGCAGCTCTATCTCGAGACGGACCAGACTCTTCCTGAAAGCCTGAGGGAACACACAGCATCTTTCTTACCTGGGTCTCCACTGCAACAGCTAAGGAGAAGTGGGGAGACATGGTGATGTGGAGAGGTTATTCCAGTAGCTACATGTGAAATGGTATCATGGGCATTGCTGCAAAGCATTATTGAGGCTGTCGAATACATAATTCTAGTCTTAGAAGGATATGGTCAGGGAGACGTTTATGCACAGACCAAGCTGCCTGGCTTGGAACCCTTCTGTAAGGAGGACTCTGAACTTCATAGAATACACCAGCAAGCCACTGGTCTCCTTGAGCTAAATCTCTGCTTTCCTATTCTCAACTATACAACCATGCAAAGACCTAGAAGTCAACACCAAACCATAACATGAAGGTCCAAGAACACTCAATTCGCTTTCCTCTCCAGCCCTGATCCTACCCTAAAGGTTATTTTTCTATTCTTTGGAGTGAAAAGCATTAAACCAGGAAGCGTCTACCTGCCATGCCTTACATGTTTCACTCTTGCACAGGTCAAAACCTTTGAGGAGCTAGTGAAGTATATCTGGGGGTCTGGACTTATATTAAAAGATCATGCTTACGGATGTGTGTGACAAGTCACTCAGCAATTCTGAAAAATCTGGGTATGTAAAGAATCCCTGAGAAACGAGAGCAGAACAACTTAACCCCTGTGTCCACACATACTCACCGAGACCTTCAGACACCCGTGTGCCTCCTTGGGCCAGCTGGCCAGAGAGCAGCCGGCGGCCAGGACTGAGGGATGTGAGGAAGTGGCCCAGAGGGCACGTGTGTCCCAGAGCAGCCTGACGCCAGGTAGTGAGGCACCTGCCCGCCTGGTTGGTTTTAACCAAGTGGAACAGGCTGTGCCCTAGGAGGCCTGGGAAAGTTCTTCCTTGAACTGGGTCAGGAAACATAGAACACAGGTGAGCTGTCTCTACAAAGTCAAATGTGATTTTACTGCACTTAGTGATTACCAGTGTGATTCACTGGTCTCAGCCATTGGACATCTGTGTCCACAAAATGCAGGGCACTCGGCCAAAGGTAGGAGTGTTCTGATGAAGTTTGGAATTTGGGTGCAACATTTTCCATGCTCGGCTGAACTGCCGGTAGAAAGCAAGATGCTGCCTCATGAAAAGCACCCCAGAACGACTCACAGGATACATTTTCCTGGAACTGCTACTGACTAAGCGCTCTACCTTGCCTATTATCAAGGCTGAAAAAATAAGGAGATGACACTGCACAAGCAGTATTAGTATTAGCACCTTCCGTTTGAATTGCTTTTTTTCTTTTATGTTAGCCCTTCCAGAGCCTCTTTTTCTACTTTCTCATTTTGCTTTTACAACTTCCTGGTGAGAGGACAAGACTAGTATTACATAATTCCCAAGATAGGCAAATCATACCTAAACAGGTTAAAGGACTTGCTTTAGGATTCTATTATTCTAGGTTATGTGTGTATCAGAGAGTCCTGGCCAGACACTGGGCTGATTTTAAATAAAGGGGATTATTACAAAGGCATAGGCAAGGAGGGAAACCCCTGGGGATGGCACAAGAGGCTGGGGCTGGGAAAGGCTGCTTTTACCATCCCTTTGCCTGAGGGGCCAGAAGAAGTGGAAATCACCTAAGAGGATCCTGGAAGGAGGGTTAACTCAGCCATGGGATGTAGCCTGCCCAGAGCCAGTGGCTTGGAGGAACCCAGGGGAATAAATACCCAACCCAGTTCTCCCTGACACTCCCCACTGGTCTCCTCACCTCTCCTTCCCAAACCCAAACCCATCTGAAAGACTGAAGGCAAGGAAGCCTACTAGTGGAATCCAAAGAGTGGGGCCTCCAGGGGGCACTTCTGGGAAGAGAGGCTCTACAAAAGATGGTCGGTAGAGTGAGCCTCAGAGAAAACCAAGCTTCTGGTTGCTAGTTCCAAGGACCCTCAATGCCTCATCTTTCACTGTCATTTTCCAGATAAGTAAGGACAGGCATATTATCCCCATGGTTATAACCACCCTTGCTAGTGACCGACTATATTCCCAGGTGTCAGCCTAACAAGGATGGGCTTCTGCTTTCAATTAAGTGCAACTCAGAAAGCTCACTTCATCCCGTAGTGAACTATGCACCAGGTACATTCTCATGAGAGACATATCAACTAACACAGTGCTACCCTTCTAACTGTTCTCCAGAGCACTTTTTTATGTGTGGCCTCATCCCTCACACACACACACACACACACACACACACACAGGCACATGCACTCAACAGTTCATATCAGAAGACAAGAACAAAGCACAGCTTGTGTTTCTGGCTCAGATGCCACAAAGTTAATTTTAACTGGAAAACTCCTTGACAGACTTCCAGGAAAATACCACCCTAAACAGCAGAGCTCCTGTTAACATCTGCCCATCTGCCTGCTGTTTGCTCAGTGACACCCAATGCCAATCTCTTAAGTCCAGATTCTCAAACTTCCTCTGAAATTAATCACCTCAATAAGGCTCATGACGACATAAAAGCAGCTGTTAACTGAAAGGAACTGTGGCATGGTGATGGTAGTTGGGGAACAAGTCAATGGAAGCATGGATGGATGGATGGGTGGGCGGGTGGTGGACGAATGGTGTTAGCTGTAAGATGAAAGAATTAATGAGGGGGATGATTTACCTAACTCTCCCCTCACTATTCTTTTTTTCTTTTTTTAACATAATTTTATTTATTTATTTTTGGCGGTGTTTGGTCTTTGTTGCTGCGGGGGCTACTCTCTAGGTGCAGTGTGCGGGCTTCTCTTGTTGTGAAGCACAGGCTCTAGGGCACACAGGCTTCAGTAATTACAGCACGTGGGCTCAGTAGTTGTGGCTCCTCGGCTTTGGAGCACAGGCTCAATAGTTGTGATGTATCAGCTTAGCTGCTCCATGGCATATGGGATCTTCCCAGATGAAGGACTGAACCTGTGTCTCCTGCATTGGCATTCTTTACCACTGAGCCACCAAGGAAGCCCTCCCCTCACTATTCTTGGTGACAGTAAACCTGAGGTACCTCTAAATCCTGAGACAAAGGGGTCTCTGCCTGAAACTATTGCATTCAGACACAGAAAATATTATAGAATATATTCTAGACAGAGAGGTAGACAGATCATGATAGATGACAGATAGATAGATAGACAGGTTGTTGTTTAGTTGATAAACTGTGTCCAACTCTTTGGGACACAATGGACTGTAGCCTGCCAAGCTCCACTGTCCGGGAGATTTCCCAGGAAAGAATACTGGAGTGGGTTGCTATTTCCTTTTTCAGGGGATCCTCCCAACCCAGGGATCAAACTCACATCTCCTGCATTGCAGGTGGATGCTTTACCACTGAGCCACCTGGGAAGTCCTATTAGATAGGTAGATAGATAAATAAGCCTGAATTAAGTAGACAGATGTATAGGTAGGTGGGCAGATAGATAAGCCTGCATCAGATGGCTCAGTGGGTAAAGAATGGGACACGACTGAGCGACTAAGCACACATGCACACATTAAGAACTCTGTTTTGAATCGTGAGCAAGCCAACATCACTTAACTAGCTGTGGAATGTCTCAGTGCTTCTGCAAGGAACTTTACCTCCCTCTGCTTCTCTGCCTAAGGTATAGGGATGCTGCGGCAGTGACAACCACCTTCAGGCATCACAGGGATGAAGATCACCCTGTAATCCCCAAGTTGTAATCATCTACGAAAATCAGCCTTTTCACTGAAAATTGAAACCACGTCTGGGTACAGCTTTCTCAGAAAGAAAAAAAAATACTGAGGTAAGAATTGAACTCAAATATCTATGACCAGGTTGGTTAGAAAATAAAGTAATGCTTCAGAGAAGTTTATAATTTACGATAGAAAGATTATGACGCAATCCTGAAGGAAAAGAAAGAACCTGTGTGCCTTGGAATCTTGCGAAGACAAAACACAGGGCAGAGGACGGGAAGATGTGGGAAGGAGAGAGGCCAGAAGTTGAAACATCTCTTCTTGGTGAGGATCACTGATTTCAGTAGCATTTTAGGTCAAGAGTACTATCCACTGATAGAAATAGGGTGGAGTCATCTTTGCCAGGCGATTTGAGGAATTTCTAAGAATATGCAACTGCTCGTGTCACCCTGCCCCAAAGATTTTTGAGCCTGGGGCCATTTTCAGGAGCCCTGAGGTTAGAGATGTTATGGTCATGGCTCCTATGCCCACCACCCTCCCTGCCCTGGGCCTGTCCTGCCTCTCCCAGCCCATAGAGAGCTCCTTCCATTTGCCTGGGTGACTGTACATATTAGGCAGAGGTTCTCTGGGCTGCTTGGAGGGGGGGCTGGAGGCAGACCCTCGTAACCCCGGCTTCCCCAGCCTCTGGCCCTTCCATGGGCAACATCAACACAAGATGATGACCTCAGAAGCATATCTGAGGACATGTAGGCTGCCCTTCTCACTAAAATCTGGTTTGACATTCCCTTGCCAGATTTGCTTCAGGAAATGAACCTGGATGTAGATGGCAGGGTGGTGAAAATCAGGAGAAGCTGGAGAGAGGTACCCTCTGCATGGGGAGACACAGTAAGCAAAGTCAGGGGACAGCAGGCTGCCCAGGGCCCTGGGGACACCTCTGCCCTCAAGTCTAAGAAGAAGATGGTCTCCCCCACCCCAGGCAGGGTCTTGCTCAAGGACTGGAACCCCCTCTGCCAATATCTGCTGAATCGACTCAGAGTGAACTGACCTGCATCATAATTCCAGGCACTGCACCAGAAATGACTTCAGTTGAGTTATGTCTTGTTTTGTTCTGTTTTAGGAAACAAGCTATATGCGGCCTGAGAACATATTGCTTTCGTTGCTGTCTGCCCTGAAGCTCAGAGATGTCACCCCAGATCTGGAAGTCTGACCTCACAGGCCCAGCTGGCTCTGTCTGGTGCGGGGTCAGGTTTCTCTAAAGCAGGGCTGTTCTCTGCTGGCTTGGGGTCTGGGCTTGGGCACCAGGACTCGGGAATGTGATAAATAATCAGCAGACAGTCTGCCTGTCAGGTGATCCTCTGCTCATCTTGGGATGGAGCTGAGGAGGGAGGTGTGAGAGCCGCTGAGGGAAGGGGCCGGGGGGTTGTGAGCAGGCCTGGGGCTCCTCCATGTGACACTGCCTGCCTGCTCTGAGAGCCCCGAGCTCGCCGGCCACCGGGTACTGGGACCCCACACTGGCTCACAGGAGCAGCAGCGCTGCCTGGGTCATTCCTAGCCCTCCTCCCACCACCACCACTTATCCTGACCTGCTTTTCTGGACTCATCTGGGAGGGGTGCAGAGTGTCACAGTAAGCTCCGGGCTCACACCCTCACTGGGACCTCTGGGCCAGGCGAAGCCTGCAGAGTGTGCTGAGAGCCAGGCAGCCCCAGAACGCCCCGCCCCGCTCGTCCACCGAAAGCCTTCTTTAGTCAAGTTTTCTAAATCAGTGATGCTCAAACCCTCCTCAGTGGACCAATAGCCTCAGCATCACCCGAGAGCTCGAAAGAAATACAGATGCTCAGACCCCACCCAGATCCTCTAATCAGAATGGGCCTCTTACAGGATCTCCAGTGACTCATATGCCTGTTACACAGGAGACGCGCCAGCTGCAGAAGATCTGATATAAACAGGACAGGTCCTGGTCACGGGAGCTGAAGGACATCAGCAACACAAACCCACCCCTGCCCAGCCCCAAATTATCTTTCTCACCTGTGTTGAAATGCCAGTGTTCATCCTTTTAGACCTTCATCTTCTGTCTAAACTGTGCCATTTTCATTAAAATACAAACTTTGCCTGGGAGGGAAAGCACATGAGTCCCTTACTACTTAGTCAGAAAATTAAGGAATTTTTAATGTGCCCGCTTTATGTGCCCCACATAGTACAGGATGCTAGGGGTGAGTGAGTTTAGTGCCAAATAATCACTTTTCCCCAGAGACAAGAGGTCAGGAAGATCCCCTGGAGAAGGGAATGGCTACCCACTCTAGTATTCTTGCCTGCAGAATCCCATGGACAGAGGAGCCTGGCAGGCTACAGTCCATGGGGTCACAAAGAGTCAGACAGGACTGAGAGACTTTCACTTTTCAGAGACAAGAGAGCTGGGCATTCAGAGAACAGCGGGCTTCTCTCTGGCAGGGGGGATTATTCAAGGGCAGAAGAAAGGGCTCTCCTAAGACAAGTGTGACCTTCTGCTGTATCTTGATTTGACCCAGCTTGCCTCTAGGAGCCCATCAAGTCCTTGAGTTGATGCTTCCATTTCCATTCAAAGGCATCCTTTGTCATTTCAACTTAATGGAAAAACCCAATGGCATTTTGAAGACAAAATGTCCAGGTGCATATTTATTTTTAGAAGGAAATGGACCACAGCACATCCATCCTGCAGAAAATGAAGCAAGCCACGGCTCTGTGTGCTGAAGCAGAGAGCGGTACCTCAAGGGTGGAGAGAGGGAACTCACTGGTGAGTGGGCAGTGCCTCCTCTTACAGATGCTTTCTCAGGAACCACACAGCATCCATCGGGCGGCCAGGAAGTGCAGTTAGCGCCAACACTGAACGCCCTGGAAGGAAAGTAAAACCTCTCCTTAAGCTTCCTGTGTTGGTTTGGGTACCTATGGACAATTAGCAACTATTTCCATTTCTCATTAGATTGTGAGCAGAGGAAAATTTCAGACTCTACTCCAGTTTTGGCAGAAGTTCAGTTCAGGTCAGTTCAGTCCTCAGTCGTGTCCGACTCTTTGCGACCCCATGGACTGCAGCACGCCAGGCTTCCCTGTCTATCACCAACACCCAGAGCTTGCTCAAACTCACATCCATCAAATCAGTGATGCCATCCAACCATCTCATCCTCTGTCATCCCCTTCTCCTCCTGCCTTCAATCTTTTCTAGCATCAGGGTCTTTCCCAGAAGTAATATCTTGGCAAAAGTAATTAATCCTCTGGACAACCTTGAGAAGATACTCTTATTTCCACCATGTTACAATTTAAAAACAAAAAACTAACAGTCTATATTTTCTTAGGTCATAAGTAATCATGGTTGTTATCACTCAACTATACTGACACATCCACAGGGGGGTCCCAAGACTGAAATACCAGCCTGAGAGACTTTCCTTTCAGGAAGTGTCACCTTTCTAGGCCTTCTTTTTAAATGCTGCAAATACTGCTGAGAATTACACTCAGTTAACTTCTACCCCTAATCTGTATATGAATTAGACATAGCCTAAGAAGTAGAATGTTAAAAGTAGGCAGAGGGGTACAGACAAGAGACATGGGAGACATATTTTTGCTGCCCTCTTTATTTTTGACCTGGACTGACCCAGTAAATGCCCAGTTCTTTGCATCACAGCGAGGATAAAGTACATCAGAATTCCATAAATGTGGTTCCCCTGCAGGTTTACAGGGGTCAGAGTGTGTCTGAAGAGGGACAACATCTACTTGGGCTGCTCTTGGTCATTCCAATGGCATGTTTCATGGTTCAAATGATGACTTGTCACTCCATCCGTGACACCTAGAGGTCACAATCCCCTGAGGTGTTGGCATAAGTAGGGAATCTGTCAAGAAGACAAAATTGGCCACTACTGCTTGTTGTCTGAAATAGACTCGATAGTTCAGTGCTCACTTAAGACTCAGTATAGGAGCACCTCTGCACAGATGTAGGTAGACGAGGCGTAATGGAGGGCTTAAATATACACTATGTCTCTCATTTTTATAAACACGGGGCTGAAGGCAAAGGGGAAGTGAGGCCTACATTCACTTAGTCATCTGACGAGCATTTACCAAGTACCTTGGTATGGAGATCAACAGGGCATCCAGAGATGAATGAAATATAGACATTTATCCTACCCCAAAGTTACAATTTAATTCAAACTAACACAAGTACACAAGCAATAAAACATTGCAGACTAAGGAACAGATAAGATAAAAGCAGACAGATCAAGCCTTGTCAGGACTCAGACCAGGGAGTAGTTGTATCAGGCTGGGGAGGAAGATCAGGCCCTTCTTAGAGGATGGAAAGAGTTTTCCATAGACAAGGGTGAGGAGGCAGAGAATTCTATGCTGATGAGACAACTTAGGCAAGTGATCAGGGCTTGTTCAGGGTGGACAGGGAGTAGCCCAAATTGACCAGAGCATAAAGTGCAGAAAGGTAATTAGGGAAAGGTGAGGCTGGAAAGAAGGCTGGGTCAGATAGAGAAGGGTGAATGCCAGTCGGAGGATTCAAGGTTTTATTCCAGGGGGATCCAGGAACCACGGACAACCCCTGGTTGTCCGGGGGTGGAACAGACAGATGTTACAGAAACTTAGGGCACATAAATAGCAAAGATTATTGACTATAAAGCCAAACCTTAGGGAGAGGTCTCAGATCAGAAATCCACAAAGCAAAGAACTATTATTTTCTATACAGAAAGAAAGGAGTTACTCTCTTGAGGGAAGGGTGATTTTAGTTTAGGGAGCCATTAACTTGGAGTTTATCCAGTCTCTTAGTGTTCGGTTTCAAACAACATTAGCTATAATCTGTTATGTTCTTATGTGGTTGGTTGGCTCCTTCACAGAAGAGTTAATAGCTCTTCAATTAACAATCACATAACATAGAGCCAGGCACAAAGTAGGTGTGAGTACATATTTTAATACAATATATTGTGCTACATGCATGATAAGTTGCTTCATTCGTGTCTGACTCTTTGCAACCCAATGGATTGTAGCCTGCCAAACTCCCTTGTTCATGGGATTCTCCAGGCAAGAATACTGGAGTGGATTGCCATGTTTTCCTCCAGTGGATCTTCCCAACCCAGGGATCGAACCTGTGTCTCTTAAGTCTCCTGCATTAGCAGGTGGGTTCTTTATCACTAGCACCACCTGGGAAGCCCAAATATTATATTACATGAAACATTAAAATACATGATATCTCCAGTAAGTCAATACTAGATGCATCTAATATCTGCAACAGGTATAAAAAATCTGTACAAACATTCACTGCTTCTGATTGAATGTCTTTATCCAGAGCTAATTATTTTAATAGTTTGGTGATAAACACAAATATATTTTTCTGGAAAACATCTGGCTTTTAAAATTACTACCTTTAATACCAGAAAACCAAGTGTATTTAACACTTCCATTTGCCTGAAACATCAATGCTAGACATATGACCTATTTAAGCAAACAATAATTAATCTAGTCACACAAGTTGTAGTAAATAGAACTAAATTTGATAATTTTCTCTCCCTGCTGTTACATATTTTAGTTTGCATTTTTTCTTTATCAAGAGTACAAATCTATATGTGTGTATACAAACCTCCAGAAATAGATATACAATATGGTTGTTAAAAAAACAAGGAAGTCATTAAGTCATAAAAAAGACTGTGAATCTATAGAATTCATCCTGTTGATTAATTCAGAAACATCAACAGCTGCATGCTTTTGAATGCTTTAACTTGTGTCAATAAAATAGTGAAACTGTTAAATCTTTACAGACAGGTAGAAAATGTGATTCTTAAAGCAGTGTCTGTTCAAATTTTAAATAGCTTAATGAACTTAAAAGAGAGCAAAGATTCATTCTCATGAGCACTTAAGTGATTCTATCTACTTGTGGGGATTTAATTAATGACCTATCTGATTGCCCCAAACTTTTAAAATTGGTCACCTCCAGCAAGAAGGCTCCTGAGGGTCCACCACCCAACAGCCTGCCCCTGCCCCCCACCCAAGGGCTCACAGCAAGACTGGTAAAGACCAGGAAACGACAGATATCTCTGAGTATCATGTGGTGTAGTTTGGAGGGTGGGAACATCTCCAAATAGGCTATGCTTTACTTTGTGGGTGAACATTCCCTACCAGGGCACAGAGCAAAAGGAAGTCAGGCCCCCTAAATAATAATTGGCCAGAATCTTGTTGTGCCAGCAGGAGGAGAATCAGGATGGTCAGCAGGATAGGCTTTTGGGCCAGAAAAATCTGAGGTTGCTTACTAGTGGTGGGTCTGTGAATAAGGAACCCCACCTCCCTGCATCTCAATTTTGCCGCTGTGAAAGGGGTAGAATACAAAGGCATACAGGACAGGTCTTGTTCTGGGGTACAAACACCTTCAGATCTCAGTATTAAAGCATTGCAGAGAACACAGCCTGGATCTGGATATTTATACTGGCCACAAGCAATTGCAAGCCATGCATTACAATGGAGGGATTTCACCTGATTAATGCAGAGGCTCTGGAACTTTATTTTCAACTTTATTTGATTATCATCATGCCTCTATTTGCTGTCTTCTGAAAACATTTAATAGGAGACAAAGGGAAGATCAGGAAAGGAGAGAAGGTTGTGGGAAGGAAAGGTACAAACTGTAAAACCCTGCTTGTCTTCCTGCATTGGCTTCATTTTCTCTCTTTGAAAGTATTTTTATTTCAGGTACATTGCATAGGCTTCATTTTCTCTCTTTGAAAGTATTTTTATTTCAGGTACATGTGGATTAGAAATGTCTTAAACAGGAATGTATAGTAATTCATGTTTTATATTAACACTTATCCATGCAGTTCTTTATAGATGAATTGACAAGTCCTTTAAAATCTAGATGAGTAAAGCTTAATGCTTTTTATTGAAGTAACTATCATTTGGAGAGATCTATGCTTCAGTGAAAAATGACTTTATCAACAATGTTCCTTTCCTCATTTCAACATTTTAATTATATATTTCTTTAATATTTCCTAGAAAAAATTAATCACCAAAATGTATTAAAGCAAAGGGTATTTTTCACCTGAGCACAATGTAAGAATTCTAATAAATCACAATATATTGCCGGTATTTTAAATGAAGGGATGCACAAGAGAACTTTTAGAAGTCTAATCTCCTCTGTAATTGGACTTGATAGAACTGCTTTCCTTGAGAAACTCAATAAACAGTACCACTCCCTGCTGGTGTTCTGTGGCTCCCTACAAACACAGCATATGTGTGTGTGTGTGTTTTAGAGGAGAGCTTCTCCAGAGAAAGAAATGAAAAGATATTGCTTTATCAGTCAGCAAAACAACAAAGCCTCATGCAGCCAGCCACTGATCCCTGGAAGTCAGAAGCTGGGCAAGGACCAACTTTAAAGACGACTTTTAATACCACTGAACTGTACCCTTAAAAATGGTCGACACTATAAATTTTATGTTACGTATCTCTAGTCACAATTAAAAATTGGCAAGAAAAAGAAAACGCTGCCTCACATGGTTATGTGGTTGGAAAAGGGAGGAGTGTTTTAATAGCTTTTTCAGGTAACGGTGGATATCCTTCTGTCCACTGAACTAAAATCCAGCAAGTGGTTTCTTAAAAGTTAGCTGCAAATGTAGAATCTGAAACCTTATCAGTAAAGCTTTTGTATCCTGTCACATTTTTAAAACCTCTTAAACTGCTTACAAAGGACAGGATAAAACTACATTGTCCACGATGGTACCACTAGCCACATATGTATGGTTTTCAGCACTTGAAACGTGGCCTGGGGAGACCAAATAATTTAATTTTAAAGTTTATTTAAATCTGATTTTTAAAACTTAAACGTGATTCAGTTATTGGAAAAATTTTCAGTACGTTTGGGCCAACTTAAATATGATCATTTATTCTTTCAACTTAACTGTTATGAAATCTAAACACAGATCAAGGCATTCAGAGTGAAAATGTAGGACTCCAAATGAGATGTGCTGTAAATACACAATGAACACGGAATTTTAAAGACTTAGTAAAAATAAAAGAATATAAACTATCTCATTAATATTTTTAAAAATTGAGTATATTTCATACTGAATATATGTTAAAATGACACTATTTGGGATACATTGATTTAAATAAAATATATTATTCAATTTGAAAAAAAAACATTTCTGTAAAGGAAAAGTGAAGGATACCTGACTCAGGTTATTCTTAATTGAAATAAGGAATCACCCCAGAAGTCTCTAGTTTGTATTTTGCCCAGAAAAAAAAAAAAAAAAGAAGTGAGAATTATTTCCATTGGAAAAATGAATCATCATCAGATGTGTAATTTGGTGTCAGTATCTGTATCACCAAGAATACATTAGTTTTGATCACTCCACAAAACGGTGAAGGGTAGTAATAGGTAAAGTAAAGGTAGTAAAGGTAGCACTGAGGGAGTGAGTTCATTTTGAAAGTGCTCTCCTATGTTAATGCACTTTACATTGTTACAGTATTATAATACAGACCACAGTCTGCACTTGTGCATGAGAAATATTAAAGTAATAAGAGCCTTGTCATACATACACACACACACATATATATCCTATATAATGTACATATATACGTGTGTGTATTAACTATATATTTCTAAACTTACCTCTCTATATATTTAGATGTATGTATTGTCAGAGGGCTTCCCCAGTGGCTGAGCGGTAAAGAATCTGCCTGCAGTGCAAGACACAGGAGATGCAGGCGCAGTCCCTGGGTTGGGAAGATGCCCTGGAGGAGGGCATGGCAACCGACTCCAGTATTCTTGCCTGGAGAATCCCACGGAGAGAGGAGCCAGGCGGTCTGTAGACCACAGCACACGACTGAAGTGACTGAGCATGCACATACTGTCAGAGCCTCAGTGAAAGCTCAGGAGTTTCTCCTTCTGGTTTCTTCTTCGTTTGTGTTAAATCTATTTTTAAGTATGGTTTTGCTAATAATTTGGCAATTATTAGGTAAATTTGAACAATCTGGATGGTCAAACTGATTATTTATGTTACAACAAACATTCTAAAGCCTTAGTGATCTGCATTTCTGCCCACATTTTTTTTTTTTAAATCTGGGTTTCTAGACAATTATTTACTTAATCCAATGTGGACAGAAATCTTTGTGCATATTTTTAAGGCTATTTTCATCAAAGCTGCTGTTTCCAACTGAGCCACACACCACCAATGCCAAATGATCAAATTACTCACACAGAAACCATAAATGAAATCCATAGATAATTTGCAGACCTCATTTCAGCCAATGGTTTTAGCTCTTTTTCTCAGCAGATCTCTCCTGAAAGCTGCTAACAGGCTGATTGGAATTTTATATCCTCTCCACTCTCTGGTGGAAATGCTAATAAGTGATGAAATGGCTAAAGCCCAGCACACAGAGGAGGAGGAGCAAGGAGCTGAAAACCCTCCAGCTTCAAAATCGCATCCTGAATAATCAGCAATTGACAGAAGCTCCTCACATGGTGCTTTCTCCACACTCGCGAGCAAACTGGGCTGACTGTGAAACCTCGATGTTACGCATACACTTGTTCCAAAATTGCTCGACAGACTGCATTAGGAGGTTAGATGAAAGCCTGATTTGCCATCACAGCCAGTCAGATTTCTCTGGTAGTATCAGCTATCTTTAAAACATATTTCCATGGCAACTAGTTTAAAAACATATTTGACTGTAGAGGCGCTTCCATGAGAAGCGCCTTTATGAGAGCAGGAAAAACCCAAGCGGCCTCTTCTTGTCAGAGCTCTTTTCCACCAGGGGAGCAACTCTGAAGCCAACGAGGATGAGAGGAAGAGTCTCTTCAGGCTCAGGGCTGTGGAGCATCCAGTCGCCTGGGTCCCACCCTTCCAGGTTGCTGGAGGAGTCACTGCTTCTCTCCATGAGGCAAGCCTCCTCCTAAGCTTAACCTGCTGACCTTTTCTGAACCCATTTCTGCTGATGGACATTTTCCCTCCAGATTTCCTTTGATTTTTCCATCTCTGCACTAGTTTCAAAGGCCAGTCAGAATATGATTGTTTCAGAAGTGAGAGACAAAACTCCGTTTGCTTTTGAGAAAAAAGAAGAAGAAATACTCAGGGATCTTTATACAAACTGGCCTTTTTGTCACTGCCATGTCTGCTTGAGTTGAGGCTTAATCCAGGGACCCTGGCACCCCTGAGTTCTTGACCTTTTATTAGGAGAAATCATGCATTTTCTGTCCTGTTGACTGTGGGGACCAGACCTACAGTGAACCTCTCTCAGGGCCAAGATGAAATGTTAATAATAGTTCTTGGCTAGTTCTTCACCTCCAAGAAACTCAGGGTTTTCCCAGGCATTCTCTGTAATCTCTCCTAGATGTAGATCTAAGTATTACTAATTCTTATTTTCACATCTTGTGGGGAAGAAACAGCCTGTAACCTTTAGCCCAGAGGTAGACTCTGTAGATTGCATTGATTGACAGGGCCTATAATGTGATGGTTCGGCTGTAGCAATAGGGACCAAACATCCAAAGGTCTCCCCTCCTGTACCCTTGAGATGTTGCAAATCCCCACTTCTTCAGTTTGAGACTTTATCTTCTAAATGAGATATATTTCTGCAAGTGTCAAATTCTTTTTGAATTAAGGCAAAATAGGCATGAAACGATCAATGACAACAATACTCATGAGGGTCCAAAAATCAGATTTGGGCCCTAACATTTTGGAGCAAGAATGTTTCACTGAAAGGGAAGTAGGAGACAGAAATATCTAGAATTAAAAAGAACAGGGCCAGATTGAGTCCTTGCATCGCAGGATATCTCAGAAGGGACTCTCCAGTACCAGAAGGTTCTCTCTGTTCTCTCAGCCTTTCCAGGGCCCAGCTTGCACTGGGTTCTCAGAGCACTCATCTCTGAGTGAGGCCATATTGATATGTGGCTGGTGTCCATTTCAGCTAGCTTCATGGTGCATATTGATCACCGTCACAGATCACTCATTCACCAATCTTCATTGATCACTAAATGGCTGGAATTAATAGACTATCCAATGGAAGGGCTATTCATTTAATGTGCATAGACATAGACAGTGAGTCTTCAGGGAATTTTTATTTCCCACTGTGCAGTGAGTGCCTCATCACTCCCAGTGAGTATCTTTATGTGAGAATGTATACACTTCTGTGTTCATGTACATAAAAACTGAAATGTAGTGTACCCAGGACACTTGCATTAATTTGAACATCAATCTGGAAATTGATGGAGCCACAGTAAAACCTACTTTTGGATTACCTATAAAGAGTTTATTAATTGTATGCAACATTTCAGGGAGAAGGTGCAAATGGTTATGAGAGGAGAATTGTTTTAAGTAACTTCAACATTATAATTTCAAAGCTTTTCTTTCTTTTTTTCCCAAGCAACCTATTCCTATTTGTTTATCAAAACAAGTCTTCTAAGAAAATTAACTAAACCCATTTGGTTACCTGTATTCTGGTACTATGTGTCCTTGGGTAGTGGGAAACTGAGGGTTCTGCATCCAATTCCAACATCCAACATTGTTTTCCCTATTATCATCTGTAGGAGCATTGTGCATGCTCAGTAGTGTTCAAATCTTTGTAACCACATGCACTGTAGCCTGCTAGGCTCCTCTGTCCATGGAATTTTCCAGGAAGGAATACTGGAATAGGTTGCCATTTCTTCCTCCAAGGAATCTTCCCAATCCAGGGATCGAAATCAGGTCTCCTGCACTGGCAGGCAGATGCTTTACCACTGAGCCATCTGGGAATCCCTCTTCCCCCATTCCACCATATAATTCTATGCCAGTCACAAACCCATGTTGTCACCTGTGCTTATGATTCACTGATTATAGATAGGAGGTTCCAATAACCCCCTCCTTGATTCTGAGTTCAATTAATTTGCTCAAATGATTCAATAGGGTTCAATGATTACTGGTTTACTACAAAAGGATGTAGGAAGGAAAGCAGACCGCATATTTAGAAGCAAAGATATCACTTTGTTGACAAATGTCCACATAGTCAAAGCTATGGTTTTTCTGTAGTCATGTATGAATATAAGAGTTGAACCTTAAAGAAGGCTAAGCACTGAAAAGTTGATGCTTTCGAACTATGGTGCTGGAGAAGACTCTTGAGAGTCCCTAGGACTGCAAGGAGACAAAACCAGTCAATCCTAAAGGAAATCAACATGATATATTCATTGGAAGGACTGATGCTGAAGCTGAAGCTCCAATACTTTGGCCACCTGATGCAAAGAGACGGCTCACTGCAAAAAACCCTGATGTTGGGAAAGACTAAAGGCAAAAAGAGAAGAGCGTGGCAGAGGATGAGATGGTTAGATAGCATCACCGACTCAATGGACATGAATTTGAGCAAACTCCAGGAGACTGTGAAGGACAAGGAAGCCTGACCTGCTGTAGTTCACAGGGTTGCAAAGAGTTGGACATGACTTAGGGACTGAACAACAAGAAGTCAGGAATAGCTAGATGGAAGAGATGCGAAGTGCAAGGTGTGGGGAAGCTTCATGCCCTTTCCAGCAGCTACACTGCCCAGGTTTCTACATGTTCACCAATCCTCCTCCATCCTTTGGGTTTTATGGAAGTTTCAACACATATTCATGATTGATTAACTCATTGACTATCGGTGACTGATTCAACACTCCAGCACTTCTCCCCTCCCAGGAGGTAGAGAGGAGAGTGGGACCAGGACAAGAAATTCTAACCCTCTAATCATGAGGTTGGGATTTCTGGCAACCCGCCCCATCCTTGGGTTAGCTTCAGAGACTTCCAAAAGTCATCTCATCAGTAAAATAACTTTATCACTCTTATCACAGGAAATTCCAAGAGTTTTAGGAACTCAGCATCAGAAATAGGATGAAGATCAAATAAAATTTGTTATAAACTGCAATATCACAGAAACCCAGCTTAAAGGTAATCAAAGTCCACTGTATGGACTGGGAACTGTGGGTATGTGAACTGGGCTGATGGGGAGGGCCTACCAGTTCATGTACCTGTGTTGTCTCTTGTTAGAAGGAATCCACACTGGGGCAGTGGGTGATGGGAAGGGCAGGGACTCGTGTCTTTTAGATTTGCTTCTCTGGCAGCCTCTTGGATGTTATCTGAAGGGTGAGGAGAGAGGGATGATAGATATTGAATAAGCTGCTATTTGCATTACTGATATTTGCAGTAATGACTCTATCAGGCATCAGGCTTTTGTCTCATCCGATTACTTGTTAGGTGAGAAAATGGGGGCAAGGTTAAGGAGAAGAAGCTTCCTTGATGAGGCACCTGTGATTTCACTTCACTGGTGGCTCTGGAGGAAAGAACAAGGGGGCTGCCACTTGGCGGTGGTCAGGACGTGTTCCCAGAGCATGGGACTCATATATCTGAGTGCCCCAGATACAATCATGGACAAGGGGCAATGTGGGGGCTAGAAAAGGGGCCTGAGAGAACAGAGGAATGAAGATTAAGGATTCAGTCAAATTCAAATATGGCTTATTAGAATTCAAAAATAAAGTCTGTTATTTAAAAAAAATTTTAAAAATATAAGGTAAAGTTTCTGTTCTTACATTTAGATCTTTAATCCATTTTGAGTTTATTTTTGTGTATGGTGTTAGAAAGTGTTCTAGTTTCATTCTTTTACAAGTGGTTGGATTAAAGATCTAAATGTAAGACCAGAAACTATAAAACTCCTAGAGGAGAACATAGGCAAAACACTCTCCGACATAAATCACAGCAAGATCCTCTATGACCCACCTCCCAGAATATTGGAAATAAAAGCAAAAATAAACAAATGGGACCTAATGAAACTTAAAAGCTTTTGCACTACAAAGGAAACTATAAGTAAGGTGAAAAGACAGCCCTCACATTGGGAGAAAATAATAGCAAATGAAGAAACAGACAAAGGATTAATCTCAAAAATATACAAGCAACTCCTGAAGCTCAATTCCAGAAAAATAAATGACCCAATCAAAAAATGGGCCAAAGAACTAAACAGACATTTCTCCAAAGAAGACATACAGATGGCTAACAAACACATGAAAAGATGCTCAACATCACTCATTATTAGAGAAATGCAAATCAAAACCACAATGAGGTACCATTACACGCCAGTCAGGATGGCTGCTATCCAAAAGTCTACAAGCAATAAATGCTGGAGAGGGTGTGGAGAAAAGGGAACCCTCTTACACTGTTGGTGGGAATGCAAACTAGTACAGCCGCTATGGAAAACAGTGTGGAGATTTCTTAAAAAACTGGAAATAGAACTGCCATATGACCCAGCAATCCCACTTCTGGGCATACACACTGAGGAAACCAGATCTGAAAGAGACACGTGCACCCCAATGTTCATCGCAGCACTGTTTATAATAGCCAGGACATGGAAGCAACCTAGATGCCCATCAGCAGATGAATGGATAAGGAAGCTGTGGTACATATACACCATGGAATATTACTCAGCCATGAAAAAGAATTCATTTGAACCAGTCCTAATGAGATGGATGAAGCTGGAGCCCATTATACAGAGTGAAGTAAGCCAGAAAGATAAAGAACATTACAGCATACTGACACATATATATGGAATTTAGAAAGGTGATAACGATAACCCTATATGCAAAACAGAAAAAGAGACACAGAAATACAGAACAGACTTTTGAACTCTGTGGGAGAAGGTGAGGGTGGGATATTTCAAAAGAACAGCATGTATACTATCTATGGTGAAACAGATCACCAGCCCAGGTGGGATGCATGAGACAAGTGCTCTGGCCTGGTGCACTGGGAAGACCCAGAGGAATCGGGTGGAGAGGGAGGTGGGAGGGGGGATCGGGATTGGGAATACATGTAAATCCATGGCTGATTCATATCAATGTATGACAAAACCCACTGGAAAAAAATAATAATAATAATAAAAATATATATATATAAGGTAAAGACTCCCACATTGAACTATAAAAAAGGGATTAAAGTGGCGTTATTTATATCCATAATTGATATTGCCACAAAAAATTTGATCTGTCCCTGAAAATAATAAAACTAAATTTATTTTTTAAAATATTTGGAAGTGGTATAGTACAGTGACAGGAGCATATCAGAACCTAATGCCAGTTATTTCTGAATGACTTTGGGCAAGTTGCTCAATGTGGCAGATGAAACCCGTTTTCCCTCCCATCTGAGCATACACATTGATTATGTCGCCCAACCTCTCCACCAGCCCAGAGGGAACATGTGATGGAGCTCTAGCAAATGCACCATGGACAGAAGTAATACATGCTGCTTCTAAATCCCATCCATTAGAACTCCTTGTGTCTGGGAAGCTGGCGTAAATTTGAACATCAGTTTGAAACTGATCTAACTCAGAAGGAGCTAGAATAAACCTAATGTGGGGTTACCAATAAAGCCTTCATTAACTGTGTGAACAGTATTTCTGACTGGACCATGCAGAGTTCCAGCAGAAGACTGCAGTTCCCTATTAGGTGGTAGAGGCCAGACCCTGACTGACCACACAGAAGGCCATTCACCAGCCAGGAACATCTGCACTGGATGCTGCAGAAGGCAGAAATTCACTCTTACTGTCTTAAACACTGAGATTAGGATTTCTGAGCTATATCAGTTAGCATGATTTACATTAATTAATCTACTTGAATTTCAATTTCTTATTAATAAAAAAGTAAAGAATATTATGTAATTTATAGAGTGCCGCACTGTGCTTAGTTGTTCAGTTGTGTCCGATTCTTTGCGACCTAATGACTGTAGCCTGGCAGGCACCTCTGTCCATGGGGATTCTCCAGGCAAGAATACTGGAGTGGGTTGCCATGCCCTCCTCCAGTGGATCTTCCCAACCCAGGGATGGAACCCAGGTCTCCCACATTGCAGGCAGATTCTTCACCGTCTGAGACACCAGGGAAGCCCATGAATACTGTAGTGGGTAGCCTATCCCTTCTCCAGGGAATCTTCCTGACCCAGGAATCAAACCAGGGTCTCCTGCATTGCAGGTGAATTCTTTACCAGCTAAGCTACCAGGGAAGCCAATTTATAGAGTTCAGTTCAGTTCAGTTCAGTCGCTCAGTCATGTCCGACTCTTTTCGACCCCATGAATCACAGCACGCCAGGCCTCTCTGTTCATCACAAACTCCCGGAGTTTATTCAAACTCATGCCCATCGAGTCGGTGATGCCATCCAGCCATCTCATCCTCTGTCGTCCCCTTCTCCTCCTGCCCCCAATCCCTCCCAGCATCAGGGTCTTTTCCAACGAGTCAACTCTTCGCATGAGGTGGCCAAAGTATTGGAGTTTCAGCAGTTATAATTAATTATAGAATTAACTATAGAGGCACACAGAAAGTGCTAAATAAATAGTAGAACATAGTATATAGGCTCTTATTCAGGTTTTCCCTTCATGTAGATCCTTTTCTCATAATTGGTAAGTTAAATTTACTTTCCATTAGTGGGACACTAATCATATGATGAAAGTGAAATGCAGCTTCAAGCTTAGATGGAAAGAAAGAGCAATTTAATGACTCAGTATGGACATCAGCTGTAAGATTTGGGACCTTGGGTACCATTCTTAAGTTTTCTGAGCTTTAGTATCCTCATTTGTAAAACAGGTATAAGAATTCACACCTCACAGGAGATATGTGAAAATAAAATGAAAATAAAATGGCAGCAAATGTAAAAGTAGCCCTTACTCTTTGGAGTTCCATAAAAATGCATGGTTTACTATTATAGATTAGACATTTTAAACTCACAAAGCCCAGCAGGTTTTGTGCAAACATTATCTTCCCAAACAGTATATGATTTTCCACTGGATTAGCAAAGTTGTTGCTTTATATTGTAATGCTTTTCAATTCTAGTGGATACATGTGATTAATATTACCTTTCCATTTTCTCATATGTTTAAGTTGATGAACCAACAGCAGTGATGTATTTGAAATGTTACATTTTCTTTTTGTTTTAAAGATGGAAAGAAGACATTGCTAGCAGTAAATCATGTATGCCCAAATTGGACCTGATGGGTCAGGAAAAAGTAAGATCTTCACTTCTCTGCTGTCACCGAAATCTTTGGAGAGAGATGCATTGGGAGCTGAGACTTCATTAGAATCAAACATGATCTTGGCAGGTGTCAGTTAAGCATGCTCTGCAGTGAATCTATATCTACTCTAAACTTCTTGATACATTCTCTTAATTTTACAATTTATAATCTCTGAAAACTCCTCATATGAATTTTATTACTGTGAATCGAAGGCTATCAAAAAGTCAAGTCTTCGTGGAAGAACATTTGGTATGTTCCTCACATCGACACACCATGTCAGCCGTGGAGACGCCTATTTTTCTCTAGATAGAGAGTTAAAATTCTGAATATTTAAAATACATATGCCTGGACCCTGAAGAAGAAAGCTGCAGTACCTGGTATCTTAAAGGAGATCAAGGACACTATTGAGTGGATGCAGTTTGCAGCCATGTGAAGGTAGTTGGGAGGAAAATACTTTCAGTTCACAGTTCAGCAAAAATATATAGAACTTCAACCAAGTAATCAACGTGAACACTCTATTAAGGTCATGTTGATATCATGTGCATCCAGATATGATGTCATGAGACAGGCACTTCACCTCCATATTATTTTAAAAACCCTCAACACAAAAACAAACAAAAATATCTAATGATGAGAAAATTGAGGAATATTCTATGAAAATGAGGAACATGCTGCAAAATATCTAACTAGTACTCACAAAACTATAAATGACATGAAAAATAAGGAAAGCCTGAGAAACTATCACAGACCTGAGGAGACCAAGAAAACATGAAAACTTACTGCAATATGGTATGCGGACCCTGGTTTGGATCTTAGAATAGAAAAACATCATTAGTGGAAAAATTAGTGAAATCCAAATAAAGTCTCGAATTTGGTTAAGAGTAATGTGCAGTGGTGGTTTCTTAGTTTTGGCAAATATGCAGTGGGAATATAGACTATAACATTCAGTTCAGTTCAGTTCATTTCAGTCGCTCAGTCATGTCCAACTCTTTGCAACCCCATGAATTGCAGCATGCCAGGCCTCCCTGTCCATCCACCAACTCCAGAAGTTTATTCAAACTCATGTCCATCAAGTCGGTGATGCCACCCAGCCATCTCATCCTCTGTCGTCCCCTTCTCCTTCTGCCCCCAATCCCTCCCAGCATCAGGGTCTTTTCCAATGAGTCAACTCTTTGCATGAGGTGTAACATTAAGGGAAACTAAAACTGGGTGAGAAGTATACAGGAGCTGTCTGTACTACTTTTGAATTTTTTCCTGTAAATCTGAATCTATTTAAAATAAAATTTTTATTAAATTATATATGTATATAATTTTAATATGGCAATGAAAATCAAAATGTCACTTATAATGAATAAAATTTTATTTTTAAAAGCATTAAAACAAAACTTCAATAAATTGTTGTACCTATATTATTTTAATGAATAGATTATCTATCTATGGAAACAATCTAGCATTCTAGAAAGATGATGGTGACAGTATAATTTTTGATCTCTTGAAACAACCACAGAAAAACAGATGAAGCAAAATAGTAAATGCTATAGATTTATAGCAAAATAAAAAAACTGCCAAAATTTACAACAAGTCTGATTGACATGGTACCTTCTATGAATGTCAAAATGCCAAGCAGATGGGGATGAACCACCAATAACCACCAGAACTGCGTGAAACCAGAATCTGTGCAGGAAGAAGCAGAGGGAGCATGAGATGGATCTGAGGAGAGAATCCCCAGTCAACCAGTGTTCACTGGAAGGTGTGACCAGCTAATGTGAGAAATGCACGTGAAGCTGGGAGAAACTGTGCCCAATCTACTAGCGGGTGAGTGTTAAGGACCCTCAACAAGGTATAAAGGGTCAGCAGCCAGCATCCTTAAGAACATCCAGGCTCCCCAGACAGAACTACCACAGCACTTCCATGACAAGGTCACTAATGAAGAAAAAATGCTAGAACTGAAATTATAATTGAGCAAAACAAGGACACAAAGACGAAGGAAAAGAATTTCCAAATAAAAGTCAGAAGGGAGAACAGAGCCAGGAAATCTCAGAAAGAAAACTGCCCTACTTTTTAATACTATATGACAAAAAAGCAAACAGAACAAAACAATAGAAGAGGGTAGTCCATGAAGTGAACATTTGTTCCACAAACTTTTCAAAATTTCAAAAAATTAATTTCTTGAAAGTGGTCATCAGAAAACAATTAAGCAAAATTAAGCTGGCAAAGCCATGTTGAGATCAACAATAAGGAGCAAAATATCATATAGATATATGGACATTTCAAAAAGTCATGCTGACCAAACAAAATCTGTACCTACTATTTCAAAACAAGGTAATAAACCTTGAATAACTGACATCGAAGAACAATTTAAGCCAAAATTATATAAATTATGAAATGAAGTAACAGAACCCAGTAAAGAATCAGAAATTTTAAGAAAAAAATGTTATTTCAGAGTATTAGACCAAAAGTCATACCAGACTACTGGAAGTGACACAGAGAAACTAATGTCCTAAGAGAACCAGAAGGCGAAAAGAAGGAAACATTAAAAAATCATAAAAGAAATGAAAAGAAAAAAGATTCAAGAGAAATTGACAAGTATTGATGATAAACAAATAAATCCAAACAATAGAAATCCCTGAAGAAGAAGATGAAACAAGAAAATATAACAGGGTGAAAGAACATAAACTATCTATATTCTTGATAGTAATGATTGAAGCTAGACTAGGTGGCAGATAGAATAATGACCCCCAAAATTGTCCACCTTGTAATTCACAGGATCTGTGAATGTGTTATCTTTCTATGGTTAAAGGGACTTTGCCATTGTCATTAAGTCAAGGATACTGAGGTAGACAGATGAGCTGGCAATGAGTGGGGATATGCTGGAAAGGTAGAATGCTATTGTCAGAGATAAAATACCTGAAATTAGGATTATGGAGAATTGTAATCCTTGGTACAGACATTCTCAGCCAGAGTTCCCTGAGAGAATTAAACTTTTATGCCCAATGTATCTAAAATATGTAACGAATTAACTTCACTGCTATGAATGTAGAATGGTATTAGTTACATACCATCTTTGAGAGATTTGAGAAAATATTAATTTAAATCATCTATAGCATGATCAGACAAAGAGCCCCTTCTGAGAAAAACTAGAGGGTCAATCCATGGGAATAACTGAAATAGAAATATTTCAATAGAATAGAAAACAAGATCATTTTTAAAAGTTCAAGGAACAGAGAAACCAAGATATTGATATGATCATCTGTGAGGATACTGAATTAATTAAGATTAATATAAGAATAGTATTGAAGTTGAAATTCCTGAAAAAGAGTGACCTGCGAGTAGCTAGGTGATAGCAACAAGGAAAGGTAGTGGGAGATATAATCTCAAGATGGAAATAGAAAAGCAGGCTTCCAGGGAAGAGCAAGGAGAAAGAGACAGAAGTCAGCAATGAGGACAATGAGGAGGTCTGGCCACTTCCCCTCCAAATCCAGAGGCATAACGGTTATGAAAGGTGCAACAGCCCCGCTGAGGAGCTGCAGGAAAGCAGTGTCCTCAGGAGACAGTCCGCCCTTCAGCCAGAGGGTGAAAAGCATTCAGAAGATAGATGGAGGATAGACCACGTTGTTGCCTGTTGTTGTTGTTCAGTCGCTAAGTCGTGTGACCAACATACAATGGGTTGTTCTTTGTAACCCCATGGACTGCAGCACACTAGGCTTTCTTGTCCTTCACTGTCTCCCAGAGTTAGCTCAGATTCATGTCCATTGAGTCAGTGATGCTATCTAAACATCTAATCCCTGGCTGTCCTCTTCTCTTTTGCCTTCAATCTTTCCCAGCATCATGGTCTTTTCCAATGAATCAGCTCTTCGCATTAGTTGGCCCAAGTATTATTGCCAATAACGGACCCTAATTTCCAGAAAGCACAATGGAAGGGACCAAGAACTGAGGAGGAAAACTTGAAGGAAACAGAATAAAGCCTGTACAGAGCCTGTGGGTTTCTTGTTGGGAGATGATGTTTTGACCTGCAGTTTGGGGCTGTGGTGGCTGACATACACAGGGATAAAGGGCATAATAAAATTACTTATTATGCAGGTTCACTGGAAACAGTGCTGGTGAGTGTTGTGGAGGAGGGAGAGGTGGGTTTCAAGGATTCCCTGATTTCAAGAAGGTCTCAATCAGGTATGGTCTTAGGTCTAGTGTCACTAACCTATGTGATTAACTACACTTTGGAGGCTCACACACTTTTTCAAGAATCTTCTGAAATGACAGATTTTCTCCTCAAAAAAAAAAAAAAATTCAGGTAAACTCAAAATGGTGGAAATAGTTTTAAGGTAGAGTTTTCAGAACTAAATACAGCCACATGTCTGTCTCAGCCACTCCCATCTTGGATCCATGAATTCAAGATGAGAAGATATGATTTAGATTGGTTTTTTTTTTTTTTTTTCTGTGACAACATGATTAAATGACATATGCCAAATTTAAAAGGGACTAATTTTTATCCTTCCTGGGAAGTTTATTTGCATTTGAACACAGACAGGCTGAAGACAAAACTTAGTCCAGAGGCACTATTTTGGGACAGGAAGAGAGCTAGACTGACAGGTAAAGAGGGGCCCTTAAAATCCACCATCACTCACACCAAGGCATAGATAGCATCATCACTTAAGAAAAACCCACCTGTGTGTGTGATGGTGGGGCAGTGCTTTAAAGGAACTGTACTAAGCAGCAGAAACAAGTACAGGTCCTGTCCTCAAAAAAATGGAAAACTTAAGACCCTAGTTTCAGCCTGAATATGTGCCTCCTCATCTCACCCCTACTTCCAACTCTCCATTAGGATCGTGGGTCAATCATTTACATTCTGTATTTTAGTTTCAGCACATGTAAAGTAGGAATCATAGCATCTGCCTACAGATAATTCAATCTCCTCTGGTGGCTCAGATGGTAGAGACTGCCTGCAAGGCAAGAGACCCAGGTTCGATCCCTGGAGAAGGAAGATCCCCTGGAGAAGGAAATGGCAACCCACTCCAGTATTCTTGCCTGGGAAACCCCACTGACAGAGGAGTCTGGCGAGCCACAGTCCACGGGGTCACAAAGAGTTGGACATGACTGAGAGACTACCACTAACCTTGGAGATGTTGCTCTTAATTCCAATCAGGGTGGTCTGTACACCTGTCTTTTCTTTCCCAAAGTCCTTGGCCAACAACAAAAGTAGAGGGAGCAAAGCAAAGACGTGTGATGGAAAAGGAGTCACAGGAAGTCACTGGCCCTTCGACCCACCGTCATCTCAATGGAGGAGATGAGGAATGAGCTCCTTTCCCCTGGGACTTGCTTTATCTGGACCTAAGACTTCAGATGATCTACTCTTCTTGGCAGCTAAAAGCCAGGAAAACCAGTTCTCATATTTTAAAGGCCAGTGTTCATGAAGCAATTTGTGAAATGAAGTGCTACATAAAAATAAGAAATGGGGTAGTTTCTGGAAAGGGAGGAAGCTAGGGTTAGATATCTTGGAAAATGCTAGCTTCTATTTCATCAAAGTAACACACACACAATACACAATGTTAGCCCTTCAGTCATGTCCAACTCTTAGCAGCCCCATGGACTGTAGCTCACCAGGTTCCTCTGTCCATGAAATTCTCCAGGCAAGAATACAGAAGTGGGTAGCCATTCCCTTCTTCAGGGGATCTTCCCGACCCAGGGATTGAACCCATGCCTCCAACATTACTGCAGGCAGATTCTTTACCATCTGAGCCACCACAGTAGTCCTAATCAAAGTAAACTGGAGTTCTATATTTTAAGAGTTACTTGCACCCTTCAGAAATCACAAAAAAAGTTTCCAATTGGTTTTCCTAAAGTGGAATCTGCAGTTTATTCAGGCCTTCAATTAATATTTGGGTTATTTGAATTAACAATTAAAACATCTGCTCTCACTAATTTTCCTCTTTTAATATTAAATCAAGCCATATTTTAATATCATAGATTCCAAACAGCTAAAGATTTCAAACTTCATTGGAATCTCACCTAATTTTTAAATGACATGATTGATAGTTGTTTTCTAATGTGGAGAAATATAATTTGCATCTCTTCTTCGGTGTCAAGGTTGGAGAGCCCTTTTATTTGTCAGAATGATAAACTTTGCATGCAAAAGGTTACAAAGGAAGAAGCAAATTGATAGATTGACATTTTCATCTAATTTAACACAAACATAATTACAGGTATAAAAATCTGAAATGGAAATAAATTAGAATTATGCTCCTGCCATTTTGGATTGTGTTTCTTTTGAGCTAAAAAGATGAGAATCCATTGACTTGAAGGGGGGGGGGGTGATATAATTGGGTGTGAAGACCAATAAATGAAGAAAAAAGCTTTGAGACTTAACTGTATGTATTTTTACTCACCTACCTAGTTACAAACTTTCTGACTTTTGCATTCTAGTTGAGTTGGTGTAATAAACACAACAAACCAAACCATTTGTCTTCCTCATTCTGAGTTCTCTTCTTTAACTGGATTTATTTGTTTTTCAAAAGACGCATACTTCACATAGATGGAGCTCATAGGCCTTTAGCACCAACAATCTGTCATGTAGATTCTAGATCAACCTAGGAAATTTGTCATAGAAGGCACAAGGGGATTGTTGCTGAATGGTTACCTCTTCTGTTGACATCCAGGCCTCTCCCTAGGAGGGCAGGATTTTGATTTCAAGATTGGAGACCTTAATTTCCTCAACTCATATTTTCTAAAAGCCAGGAAACTCAGTATTCAGGAAAGAAAAAATTATAAATTATAAATGGAATATGCTCATGAACTAGGTACACTATCCTCATTTTAGAGTTTGAAGTTCTTTAAAATGTTAACAGTGAGCTAGATGTTAGAGCTGAGATTCTAACCTTGGTGTGCTGCACATGAATAGTCAGTTAAGACAATATATCTATCTGATATCTATTATCCAGCTTTTGTGTCAATCATATATTTATACATCATTATACAAACCATCTATATTATATACACATACCATGTGGGTTTTTTTTTTTACATCATATATATTTTTGTATTATGCAGTCATATGCATAACCAAGTGAAAATTAAAGTCATTCAGCTGTGTCCGACTCTTTGCGACCCCATGGACTACACAGTCCATGGAATTCTCCAGGCCAGAATACTGGAGTGGGTAGCCTTTTCCTTCTCCAGGGGATCTTCCCAACCCAGGGGTTGAACCCAGGTCTCCCACATTGCAGCTGGATTCTTTACCAGCTGAGCCACAAGGGAAGCAGGTATAACCAAAGTGAACCTTAAAAATTAGCAATAACAACAAAAATGACATGAGTTGCAATGTTAAAATTATTCAACATTAGCTAACCAGATTTGAAACCTGCTATACAATTTTACCTTACTGCGGCATTTTCCTGAGCACTATTTTGACTCTAGTTTGTACATGATTTGGGGCTGAACACAGCAGAAAGGCTGGCAGATTGGGGACAGAGTCAATGCAGTGGTGGGAATGGGAAGAGCAGATGAAGCAGGGCCGCTCTTGGAAGCACAGAGCCCTCCTTCCCGTGCTCTCAGGTTCCAGCTCCCATGAACAGGGAGGCGTCGTGGCTAGAGGGAGGAAGTGTGATTAATATCCTGGCTTACACCTTGACACCTTGTTTAGCTGAATCAACTCTAGTCAATTTGGGACTTCCCCTGAAGATTGAATCGTTTTCCTATTAAATGCCCAGGTTCTGTAGAAACTGCTTGGCTTCCCAGCAATAATTTGCATGTACCAGTCCCTACAGACAGTGTGCAAGGAGCAGAGAGCTCTGTAGGCACATCACAGGCTCTCCTTGCTGCCCGACACCCCACTGAGGTAGCTGATTTGGGGCAACAATGGCCTGTGTCTGTGTCTGGCCTTGCCCGAAAAGACAGAAGAAAAACATCCCTCCCTCCTGTAACGTCGGGATAATCTTCAGACCCTGGAATCAGGCTGGCTGGACTCAGAGCCCAGCTCTGCCAAGGGACTCTGTGACTTGGAGCAGATTATAAAACACTTTGTCTCAACTTCCTTAACTGTGAAACAATGAGAAAAATAATGGAGCCTGCTTCTGAACTTGTTACGGGGATTAAATAAAACACATGTAAAGCTCTTGTAAGAGTGCCTAACACACAATAAGCCCTCAAAATAGGCCAGCGATTAATATATGCAAACTTTAGAGAATATCCCCTCTAAAAGTCATAATATCCTACACTTCAGTAGCATGGAGAATCTCATATTCTTTCAGCAAACTCCAGATGCTATTTTCCAAAAAATACAAAAATCTTGGCAAAATTCTAGTATCATTTGTCAAGTAAAATACTTGTTACCTCTTAAAATATTTATTTTCTGTTGGAATCACCAGAATGAAGAGAAGTAAAAAAAAAATGGCTCGCTTTGCTATATGACCTATGCTGCCATGGTAGGAGTGACATAACTATGATTATAAAAGTCACACACACAAGAGTTTGGCTACGTAAGTCAGCTTTAAAAAAGTTATCCCCCATGTATCACTTCTCACTATATCACCTTTCTTCCAATCATCATATCGTTTTGTTGTTGTTGCTTTGTTTTTGCCACGCCACATAGCTTCCCGGATCTTAGTTCCCTGACCATTGATTGAACCCAGGCCCTGGCAGTGAAAGCTCCAAGTCCTAACCATGGGACCACCAGGGAATTCCCTGAATCATAGTATTTTTAAGCTTCTACAAAATAGGAAAGTTGTATTCAAAGGACATGCAATTCAGCTGGGTAGGGACAGCATGGATGACTGACAAGTTAAATAATAAAACAAGACAACAGTCCAACAGATGTTAGATTCCGAGAAACACTGAGTGAGCATCTATCTGCAAGGCCCACTTTATGGAACTCTGGGGACCCAATATAGAGAATACAAACAGCAGAATCTGTGGTCAAGAGCTCAGTCTGGTAGAGGGTAAACATAGTATATGAGTACTTCTAATTCAAGAGATACTCCAGTGAGTGCTAAAATTAAAGAAAAAAAAAGAAGATTGTTAAATGTTAGATCAGAGTAGAAAGACTCTTGTTTGAGGACATGAGAAGCACGTACGGATGAGAGAGAGGTTTGGGGAAGAGGAGAGTATGAATAGAGATGTGCAAACAGGGTTGCCTGGGGCAGGTCTGGACTCCTCAGTGAGAGCAGGACATGGGGGGAAATGACATTAAAGATGGATTGAGCCACTGTATAAACAGCTTTATGTAGAAGGCTGAGAAGGAGTGACTCGACTCAATCATCGAAGATTGTTAAAAAGAATAACATAATCGGAATGTCTGTGGGAGAATAACAAACATGAGGTGTGGCAAAGATCAAAATATGACTGAGAATATTTGAGAGCTTTCAACCTTAGTCTGAACCTTCTTATGACCCAGGCTTCTATCACTCTAAGCTTCAAATTGGTTAATTCCTGCCCTGCCTTCATTTCAGGGCTCTTGTGAGCATGTACTCAGAATGAAATAGGGTGTGGTGACTAGGGTCACGGGCTGGTGGTGGTGGGACTGCAGACCTTAGGACCTCTATTTAGTGAGTCCACAGAAGCAGTGAGAACCTCTGCTGAGCAAAGCAGAATCACACAGGACACAAAAGGATTGGACTATCTTTTTTTCCCTCCAGTTCCCAGATAATTTATTCATTGGGTTTTTAAAATTTACCTAGTCTTAGAGTTTTCTGTTGGAAGGTATGAACATTAGCTCAAGAATAGCACTTTTGTAGGACTTCCCGGGTGGTACCTGGTTAGAACTCTGCACTTTCACTGCAGGGGACATGGATTCCACCCCTGTTCAGGGAATTAAGAAGACCCTGAAAGGCATGCAGCATAGCCAAAAACAAACAAACAAAAAAAAAAAATGCATTTTTCTATCACTTTTCACCATTTTCTTATATATTTGGGAGTAACCATGTATGACAAGCAGACACCATTTAAGTAGCTCTAGGCTTCATTTCCCCCACCCTGCATTTCCATTAAAAATAAGATACAGTGTTTTTTTAATCAACTAAAAATGGGAATGAATATAATTAAATCTTATATTGTAGAATACTATGACATTTGAAAATTTTAATTCTGAAATTCTCTATAAAATATCTATCTATTTATCTTAATCTTTGATACATTCTACTCTTTTATAGTGCATACATTGTGGAGCCTATTTCTCTGTATCCCTTTCTATCAATTGGCCATTGTCTTCTTCCTTTTAGGATGCACAGAAGTCTTTCAACACCTCCATTCTTTTCTCTGTCCTCTTACAAATCCTAGCTGCTGCCACAGCCTCTATTAATGGTCCTTCAGAGGGGAATCCATCTCTGCTGGCGAGCTCTGGAGCTCATGCACAATGCTGGTTTGTGCTTCTCGCATATGCTAACAAACACACTCTTTCTTCCCAATGGATGTCACAGAATAATACATCTCTTAAGCCGAAATAGAAAGCTGGCTTTACAAGTTGAGGCTGTAGATTTCCAGGTATGTTTCCTTTATAGTGAAACCATTCCTGTTCCAAAAGGCTGGGGCTTGCCCTGCACCACCTGACTGATTGTGGAACAGTTCTACAAATTCTAGTCTCAGGCAGCCCATCTCAGAGCTTCTGAGTGTCCTGTAAGGAACAGCTAAGGATTTCTTCCACATTTTGGCAGGAAAAGATACACTCAGGACTTATTTTCTCTTGAAAATATATAAAACTAAAAGATTCTTCAGCTTTGTGATAACAATCTCAACAAAGGCATCACAGTTTTTTAAATGAAGAGTTTGAAAATATTAATACATGTCATCAGCAGAGGCACAGTCCTCATTTTCCATCTGGAATGTTACTTTATCACAAATCGTGTAAACTGGCAGCTGATTGTGACTACTTTATTACTTTGATCACTGTGCAAGTTGACAGCTGATCAATGTATGATCTCCTGAGGTGTGGGGAACAGGAAGTCCTGCATACAAACTTCTATGCAATTTGTATCCCACCCTCGACCCCACTCATTCCTGGGCCTTTCCTTTATCCAGCCCCATTCACTCTTACCTGTCTGTACAGCAAACCCTGTCACACATAAGGATATAGGCCTGAGCATATACAGAAGCAAGTCAGTAGTGATACCATTCTGGAGGTTATGAAAAGTGGAGTCTGCTCCCTACCCCAGTCCCTTCTATCTACAGATAATAAAAAAAATATTGAGCCAGAAGAGATAAAGTTTTCTAAGTTTCAGTCCAAAGCTTATGTTGGCAAAGTTTTCTATATCTTTGTACTCTGTCACCCCCCTAATTGGCGAAAAGGCGTAAAGGGCGAAAGAAGTGTGTATGTATTTGGAATACATTATGCTACTGAGGACCAAACAATACTTCTTCGTCGATATCACATACAAAACTCCTCTTTCCTATTTTCCAAAACTGATCATGATATGTTCTCATGAAACTTCTGACAGTCTTTAGTAACTGCTCCTATTCTCTATTCTCATGATTCAAGTGCAGTATTAATATTCCTAGTCACTATGTATCAGTTTCTGACAGATGAAGAACAAGTGAAGTCTAGATATTCCCAGTTTTAGAGAACCTTCTACAGAAGATTCTATTTTCCAGCGGGAGCCTCCTGACCATACCCGTCAGTAAGTCCTTTCTAACTAATTAAAACTGTGATTGTCCTCTCAGACTTATTTCAAGCCTCATTTACTCCAAAAAGACTTCAGTAAAAATGCTTCATCCCACAGAGATCATATCAGTTTCTAAAAATGTGATACATACCACTTGGATCACCATTTGGGGCCTAATTCAATACTGCCTAACAGAGTGACTTAACTTGGCAGATACTTGCCTTTGTACCAAGATGGTAACTTCCCCTGAGGAAGAATTGATTTATTTTTTTAATGTCCTAGTGAATCAAGAACACTTCTCTTCATAGACATAGGAGATGGAAGAGAAGAGACAACTAATTGTCCCCACGATATTCCTTCTACCCTTCTTTAGTAATAGAACCCTAGTGTTAGCTGGTAGACTATACTTCCTGGCCGTCCTTCCTTCTAGCTACAAAATGTGACTAAATTCTGTCCAATAGACATAAATGATGTGTAGCTAATAACAGCTCCTAAAGATATGTCCTCATCTTTATCTCCAGAACCTGTGAATGATATCTTTTCTGGAAAAAGGGTTCTTTACAGCTGTAATTAAGACTCTTGTGATGGAGAGGTTATCCAGGATTATGTGATGGAGCCCTAAATCCAGTCACTAGTGTCCTTATAAGAGAGAAGCAGAAGAAGATTTAACACACATAAAAGGAAGGTAATATAACAACCTTTTGTTGACAAACTTTTGCTGGTACTGAAGACAGAGGAAGACAAAAATAGAGATAGGGTTACCCAGAGACAGAAGATCATTTGGTTTAATAATGTGATCCAGGTGACATATACAAGAGACCCACTAGGCTTTTGAAAATATTATACCACGAGAAACATTGCCATCTTGAAAAGGAAAGAGAGAATAAAATGTAAGAATGGTTGGATGATTCCTAAAAATTCTACAGAGAGAAAAAAGACTGAGGAAAACTAGTCATCTTCAAGCATATACTATACTTCAAGAAAAGGAGAGAATGACTCATAACAGAGGCACAGGTGCAGACGTAGATCTTCTGACTGGAAATAGTCTCTTCTCTCTCTAAACCCCCTTGTGGATTATATGTTACCTGCTATATTGTTGGTGTGATGTCATTGCTGACCTTATCTATTCCAAAGAATATAAGCATATAATGGGCAGAATCTACTGACTGTTTGCTGTATCTTTATTGTATTTACCACAATGCTATAAACAGTGTAGGCAGTCAAAATTTACATATATCAAATGGATAGTGTTTCTTACTTCTGGATTACAGAGACAATGTCTTGATAATTCTCCCAAAATACGTGTTACCTCATGTGTTTTTCCTAAAGAAAATAAGAAATATTCAACTTATTGATTCAAGATGGCACTTCAGGCAAAGGTCAAAATGGAATGAGAGCCATGTCTTAAAAATGCTGATGCAGGGATAGAGTTATCAAGAGCACCATCTTCTTACTGAATCCTGAAAAAAAAATCTGAAGTTTCAAGTAGTTATAAAAATCCATTTCACTGAGAGAAAGGATTCTTTTTTGTAATGCCTTAAAAGGTTTACTGAGAAGAATAAAATTAAATATAACCACAACTAAACCTAAGTGTGGTTTGGCAATGCACATGCAGAAATAGCACTAAATCAACAATGGAATAATATCCCTGCTGACTCTTATGTAATGCTGACAAAGGCAGCAGCTGACAGTAAACATTAGAACTGATGCCAGCAGAAGATGCTGAACTTTTAAGCCCGAAGGCATCACAGGTGAGATGGCTGTATGCTGGAAGTGTATTCCTTTAGAGGAAACATTTTGTTCAGTGCTTCCAATTCTCAGTTCACCCAGGTCATTTAAGGATAATCAAGATCTCACTTGCCATGAAATTGAAAAGAAACACTGCCACATACAGAACAATGAGGAACAAATCATGAGGTGCTTCCTGGGTAACAGGAGAGTGTGTACTGAGGACCATGAGCTCAAGTGAAGCAGTTTGGGGAGGGTCTTACAAATCGCATGTGTGCACACTCAGTGGCTCATTTGTCTGACTCTTTGCCACTCCATGGACTATAGCCCACAAGACTCTTCTATCCATAGGATTTTACAAGCAAGAATATTGGAGTGAGTTGCCATTTCCTACTCCAAGGGATCTTCTTGACCCAGGGATTGACATCTTGTCTTCTGCGTCTCCTTTGTTAGCCAGGGGGATTCTTTATCACTAGCGCCACCTGGAAAGGAAATGCCAGCTCACTCCAGTATTCTTGCCTGAAAAATCCCAAGGACAGAGGAGCCTTGTGGGCTACAGTCCATAGGCTTGCAAAGAATCAGACACAAAGAACCACTGAGCACGCACGCACTTAGAAATTAGTTCAACACCCCCAATTTGTGGTTTATCTTCACAAGTAATCTTCAAGACAGTGACTTGTCCCCATCTTACAAATGAGAAATTCAAGGCTCAAAGAGATTAAGTAAGTTGCCTCAAGTAATTATTTAATTAGACACAGATAAGCCTTCAAATCATTGTCTATATGGTTCAGTCATGTTAGTAACATCCTGTTAGAGCTTTTGTTCCTCACCCACTTTCAGCATGTTTTCCAGTTTGGGGCCTGTGATTCTATTGACAAAGAATAAAGAGAGCATCTTCATATTTAACTAAAAATTTCCGTTTATAATGTAGTATTTAAGACCACTATTTTAATCTAATTATAACTTCTGATAATAAGTTAATCTTTATCCCCTCTTTGCTTTACATAATTCCTTTTTTACATTCTGTCTTGCTTTCTTTCCCTCCTTCTCCTCTCTCTTTCCTTCTTTCTCCCCCCTCTTCTCTGCTTCTTATAACTTTTTCATTAACAGATATTCCAAAAGACCTTAAAAATAACTGCTTTTACAGATGAAACAAGGAGCCATTATTTATTCTCAATTAATAGTTATATTGGACCAATTACAAGGTTTTGGCACTGTTCTCACAGAGAAAAGCTATGCTGGGTATGGTAACCCTTTACATCAGGCATACTGTTTCTTGAAATATCAGATCCGCCACCAACAACTAGCTTTTCCTTCTAAATATCATCCGTGACCAACATCTTCCTTGAATTACTTCTCTATTTCACCAAAAACTGTTGTCTGTTTCTTAAAATGCATTCTTCTCTTGACCTTTACCTGGTTGTTTGCTAAATCTACCATTGGGAGCACCCCTTGTTTATCTAAGCTCTAAACGCGGGAATTCTCAGAACTTGGTCCTTGACACTTTTCTTTATACAAAATAGAGGAAGAGGATCTCATTTTACTCCTAAGACTTAAAATATTTTATCATGTGTAACATATATTCCTAAATTTTATTCCTAAGATAGCCTTTCTTTTAGACAAATAAACACAACTTCTCATTCTATGTTTCCTCATAGACATCCCACATATAACCTAAGTTAATCTATCTGGATCTAAATTTTTGAGATTTTTATCCCCAAATAAGCTTCAATTCCACAGTTTCTTGCAAGTGTTCCTGACAGCAGTCTAGCTGTCACAGCCACCTGACCCCTATATTTGATCAAGCACCAAGTTCCCAATTTATGAATACTTAGAAAACAGTCAGAGGTGATTTTTCTCACTTAAAATATCTGGAGGTAGGCACTGTTGGCATTGGATCAATGGCTTAATAATATCAGGACCAGCGTTCTTCCTCTTGTTACCTCATTGCTGAAAGATGGCTGCTTCTGTTCCAGGCCTTATACACCCGTCTAAGGCAGGAATAAGAGAGAAAGACATCACTACCCTCTCTGCAACTTTTATCAGGAACACAAATGCTTTCCTAGAACCTTCGTAGTATTCTTCTGCTGATGTTCCCCCATCCAGAACTGACTGTGGCCCTTGTCTCTCTCACAGCTAAGAGGCAGCTAAATTTAAGGAGCAAAGGAGAAGGTGATGAGGAAGTGATGCGGCAGGTGCCAGGTTTGCACTGAAAGAAGGTCTGTTGAATTTTCTTTTGCAAAAGTCTGGTCTTACATATCTTTCAGGCCTGCAGGACCTCTGCTTGCTCTCTGAATCAACTCTCTGCCCTTGTCATTCTGCTCTCTGCCTTGGGAGTCTGACCATAGGGGCTTGCAGGGGTAGAGGCGGGGGAAGTCACAGACTTCCTGAGAGTGACCAGAAAGAGAGGTCTGCCTGGGCTCCCTCCACGCCAGACCCGGGCTAACATGAGTGCTTTCTCTGCTCCCGTTTCTGCCGGACGGCCCAGTCCTACAGCTGAGCTCTCTTCTGGCTCTGATAACCGCTCTCTCCCCTTGCCCCTCAGGCCGTGGGATGGCGAGGGCCCCCTTTCCTGCTCTGCAGTGAGGACCATCAGGAGTCTGTTTCTCTGACCAGCGCTGCTCCTTTGCAAACAGCCCCTTCACTCAACCTTCTCCAATCACCCCTTCTGAGCAAGCCATCTGTTTCCTGCTGAATATAGTAATCAACACTGTAACATCATATTATTCTTATTATTAATGACAACACCACACCCCACACAGAATGAGATGAAAGCCGGCTGGATGTGGGCGTGGAAATGGGAGACTCACACAAGGCCCTGCTGTTCAGGAATGTGGGACTACCAAGGCCATGGATTGAAAACAATGCCTTTGAAGTTCCCCATCCTCCCGCCAAATTCTTTGCGACCACTGAATGGGCAGAAAATGCATCCTCCCAGTAATTTGTCTTCAACTTAAAACATTACCTATCAATTTTTATTATGCACCACCTCAGACTTGGCAGAGGACTCGTGCGCAGGAGAAGGAAAGCAAGGGATTTAGCACCATGTGGGTGGTCAAAAGTGCAGCCAGACACTGGCTGAAGGGCATCATCCTAAGGAACGGAGCAAGTAAACCTCTCAAATGTGTGTACACAGAGGAAAGGCTTTCCTTCCACTCCTTAGGAGTTACATGGTATTCCTTTTGGAAACTCAAGATTTTCAAAATTTTCTGAAGCCTTTATGACATTCCTTTCTACTCTTCTCTGCAAATTAGTTGACTCTTAAATTACTTGAGGTGTGTGGGGTTTTGTCTGGCATCTCTATTCTGTCATGGGTCTGCCAGTGGGTTTATCTCCACATTATGGCTTCTTTCTTCTTCATATCCTATAATGGTCTCTTGGGTTAAAAGGAGGTTTGTTCCTTGTATTCCAGATTTGAATGTGTTAGAAATAGAGGAGGCCAGGCATCCTGATGAATTTGCATATGACTTTTCCTACCCATCTATTACTGCCGGCTACTAATTAGATCTAGATTTTTTGTTTTCTCCCCACCCTCATGTTTTGCGTATTATTATTAATGCCCATATTTAAAAGTAAAATATAATAGGTACACATCTGGAACTTCAATGCCTCATCCTCTGGTTACTATGCACCAGCCCCTCCCTATTTGCTATATGCTCCCCCTTCCCAAGCCAAAGTTTTAAATTTTAATGTAAAAGTCTGTGTCTTTGTGATTACTCTAGATGTAACAGTATCTAAGGTTTTTTTGGGGGGGAGGCAGGAATAAAATAATTCATCAAGAATCATATAAATGCTGTAATAAGAATTTTTAAAGCATAATTATTATGAAAATATTTTCATAGGTTTCTCTACCCATGAATAAATAAGTTATCTTTCCTTAAGGCATTTATTAATATGCTAATGAAAATTTATGGATACAGTACTGACAGTCACAATAATGAAATCCATGAGACCAATGATACTGTTACCCCCCTGCAGTATCTTAGATTTAATGTAAATGACTCACAGCCACAAAAGTATAAACCTTAACGCACTGGTATGATAAAGTATAGTTTTTTAAAGTGGAAAGGACTTTATTAAGGAAGTCTGAGCATTATTTATGAATAAACTAGAGCTATCCTTCAATATCTGTATTCTACTATCAGGGAAGACTTTATTTTTTTATCTTATAACTTTGCTCATGATTTATTTGCCATCAAGCATGACAGATAAAGGAATGCTAGAACTTTGTGGAGCTGGAAGAAATGGTCAAGTACATCTAATCAACTCTCTTATTTTACGATGAGGAAGAGAAGACAGGGGTCAGTTGCTTGACTCAGGTCATGCACTTTGCTGAGACCAAAGCCTAAGACAAGGATTTCTCTGGCCATACAGTGGTTATGACACCAAGCTTCAAATGCAGGGGGCAAGGGCTCAACTCCTGGTCAGGGAACTAACATCCCACATGCCACATGGCATAGTCAAAAGTAAGAAAAAAACCTAATATAGTTTTGCTCAAAGTCTAATGCAATGATTATTACTATTAGGCATGCTTTAAGTACTGGATAAAATGTAGATTCCTGAGACTCACTGCCATACTTACCAATAAGGATTTCTAGGCTAGCATCCATAAATCTACACTTGTACAAAACTTCCCTAGGATAAGTCTTATCCACACTGATGTGTCAGAACCACTTTCTGGAGGTGGGTTCTCCTCTTCCAGCTGTGTTTCCTATATAGCCTAGGGACTGGGGAAGGGGGGAACTGAGAAGATACCCATGGGGTTAAGTGGTACTATGGGGCAAGGGGACAAAAGCCATAGAATAAACTGGTGGATCAACCCATAGGGTCCATGTTACTTGAAGATTTGGGAAAATTTTTACTTTTATATGAAATCAAATATTACATATATTTGTAATACATGTACTGAAAGAAACATTTGTTAATAATGCAAATGTTAAGATTAAACTACAAGTTAAGAGGAAGCGCAGAGGATGAGGCTGAAAATTCCAACCCTTTAATCACATAGTTAGTTTTTCTGGTGACCAGTCTCCATTCTTCTCAAGCTACCTAAAGCTTCCTATCATTAGCATAAACTTGCCTGTTACTGAAAGGACTTCTTTATGAATAATAAAACCCCCCTATGACTAAGAATGAAAGTGAAAGAGGAGAGTGAAAAAGTTGACTTAAAGCTCAACATTCAGAAAACTAAGATCATGGCATCTGGTCACATCATTTCACGGCAAATAGATGGGGAAACAATGGAAACAGTGACAGACCTTATTTTTTTGGGTTGTAAAATCACTGTAGATGGTGACTGCAGCCATGAAATTAAAAGGCACTTATCCCTTGGAAGAAAAGCTATGACCAAGCTAGACAGCATATTAAAAAGCAGACACATTACTTTGCCAACAATGGTCCATCTAGTCAAAGCTATGGTTTTTCCAGTAGTCATGTATGGATGTGAGAGTTGGACTATAAAGAAAGCTGAGCATCAAAGAATTGATGCTTTTGAACTGTGGTGTTGGAGAAGACTCTTGAGAGTCCCTTGGACTGCAAGGAGAGCCAACCAGTCCATCCTAAAGAAAATCAGTCCTGAATATTCATTGGAAGGACAGATGCTGAAGCTGAAACTCCAATACTTCGACCTGCCTGAGGTGAAGAACTGACTCATTGGAAAAGACCCTGATGCTGGGAAAGATTGAAGAGGGCAGGAGGACAAGGGGATGACAGAAGATGAGATGGTTGGATGGCATCACCGACTCAATGGACATGAGTTTGAGTAAGCTCCGGGAGTTGGTGATGGACAGGGACGCCTTTTGTGCTGCAGTCCCTGAGGTAGCAAAGAGTCAGACACTACTGCACGACTGAACTGAACTGATGACTAAGGAAATTTCAAGTTTCTTTTTTTTTTCTCAATCAGGGATCAAACCTGAGACTCGTGCAGTGAAAACAAGTCTTAATCACTGCACCACCAGGGAAGTCCACAAGGGTTTTTGAAAGTCTGTGCCAGGAACCAGAAACAAAAAACAAATGTACATATATATATATGGACAGGCACATATCATATATATAAATCATATGTTGTTATTAATATTATATTTAACATATGATCAATATAATATATGAAAATTATATATACAATATAAATTATAATACAAAGTTATGTGTATAATATAGTATATATGATATAGATATAATTTATATATTTATATATAATAAATAATAAACAATTTATAATAATTTATAAATATAAAGATATAAATATATTTTATATATAGATGATATTTACAGATATTTATTATATAAATTGATGTTTATATAACTTCATGTTACATATTTTATGTATTTAATATTTTAATATATAACAAATATATAATGTATATTTATTAAATACATATAATAAATATATGATATATAAGTATATATTATATAAGTATATAATTATAATTATATAATTCATATTATATTAATATTATAACATATTGTTATTATATGTAATTATTACATATTATAATAATGCTACAATGTGATAGTATATTTTTTCCTAATGTACTTTAATTATGAAAATCTTAAATATGCCAATATGTCTTTATCCTCTTTGACTTAGATATATTCACCATATGCAGGTAAATCCTGCTTCATCTCATTTCCATACCAGGGACCATAAATTCCCAAAAAGGAAAATCTGCATTTATAAGCTTTTTTTTTTTTTTCATTTTAAGTTCTTAATAGTTAAACTCCTATGCTAACTGGTATCAGGCCCATTCTCAATTGAAATTTTGATTGTCTCAGATTGGGCTTAAGAATTGTATTAGTCAGGGTTCTCCAGAGAAACAGAACCAGTATGATATACTGTTTGAGAGAGATTGATTGTAAGGTCTTGACTCACATGGTTATGGAGGATGAGAAGTCCCGTGATTTGCCCTCTGTAAGCCATAGACCCAAGAAACCCAGCAGTGTAAGGTTCAAAGGCCTGAAAGAGAGAGTAAATGGTGCAAGTTCCAGCCAAAGACTGAAGGCCTTAAACGAGGGCACTGAGGCAGAAGATTGATACCCATCCCAGGTGGTTACAGGGAAAGAGCACGTTCTCCTTTGCACCACTTTTTGTTCTATTTATTCAGGTCCCCAGTGAACCACATGGTTGCTATTCACATTAGGGAGGGCAATCCACCTTACTTAGCCCGCCCATTCAAATGCTAATCTCTTCCAGAAACCCCCTCACAGACAGATCCAGAAATCCAGTCAAGTTGGCACATAAAATTAACTCTCAGGAGAATCAAGCACTATTTTTGTGTTAGGGCATCAATACTTTTTTGAGAAGGAATGCAGCTAATCACTAAGATTTACACTTTCATGGCTGTTCAATCACACAATTAGTTGTGTCTGACTCTTTGCAACCTCATGGACTGTAACCCGCCAGGCTCCTCTGTCCATGGGATTCTCCAGGCAAGAATACTGGAGTGGGTTGCCATGCCCTCCTTCAGGGGCTCTTCCTGACCCAGGGATCCAACCTGCATCTCCTGTGTCTCCTGCACTGCAGGCAGATTCTTCACCTGAGCCACCTGGGAAGCATTTATAGTTACTTACATGGCTGAAATTAAATCTCACTAGACTGTGAGATAAGAGGCTTCTGGAAGCTTCCTGATGGGAGAGACTGACTGTGGAGGAAACTGGGTCTTGTTCTGATGGACTGGGCCATGCTCATTAAATCTTTAATCCAATTTTTTCTTGATGGGCAGGGTTGTGTTCTCTCCCTGTTGTTTGACCCAAGGCCAAAGTATGGTGGAAATAATGAAGATAGGTTCTTCAAAAGGCCTTGTGTTTGCACTGCCACACTCAGTGCCCCCAATCCTGCAGCAGGCCACCATCAACCCATGCCTCTGCCAGAGATTCCTGGACAATCACGGGCAAGTCTGGGTCAAGCTCCTTTCTCCTGGGTCCTGGTGCACATGATGTTTTCTTTGTGCCCTACAAGAGTCTGTTTCCCCAGGCCTGTGTAAGTTCTGGCGACTCTACTGTGGGGTTAATGGCAACCTCCTCCAAGAGGGCTTATGCCATACCCAGAAAACCAGAAAATTAAGGTCAGAAAACTAAGATCATGGCACCCAGTCTCATCACTTCATGTCAAATAGATGGGGAAACAATGGAAACAGTGATAGAGTTTATTTTGGGGGGCTCCAAAATCACTGCAGATGGTGACTGCAGTCATGAAATTTAAAGATGTTTGCTCCTTGGAAGAACAGTTATAACCAACCTAGGATATTAAAAAGCAGAGACATTACTTTGCCAACAATGGTCTGTCTAGTGAAGGCTATGGTTTTTCCAGTAGTCATGTATGGATGTGAGAGTTGGACTATAAAGAAAGCTGAGCACCGAAGAATTGATGCTTTTGAACTGTGGTGTTGGAGAAGACTCTTGAGAGACCCTTGGACTGCAAGGAGATCAAACCAGTCCATCCTAAAGGAAATCAGTCCTGAATATTCATTGAAAGGACTGATGCTGAAGCTGAAACTCCAATACTTTGGCTGCCTGATGTGAAGAACTGACTCATTGGAAAAGACCCTGATGCTGGGAAAGATTGAAGGCAGGAGGAGAATGGGATGACAGAAGATGAGATGGTTGGATGGCATCACCAACTCAATGGACATGAGTTTGAGTGAGCTCTGGGAGTTGGTGATGGACAGGGAGGCCTGGCATGCTGCAGTCCATGGGGTAGCAAAGAGTCGGACACGACTGAGTGACTGAACTGAACTGAGACTGTGAGATCTTTGAGAAGAATATGTCTCATTCTTCTGTCTCCAGAATCTGGTACAGTATCTGGCACATGTTGAATACATCTTTGAAATATTTATTTTAGGCTATTAATTTAGAAACTCAATACAAACAATGACATGTAGCCAAAATCAAACTGCTAAAACAAAATGATAATTTGTCCTCACACTTATAGCACTTAGCTCTTTAAAGGTTAATTGAATTAAACTAGAATAACTAAGTGTTGCACTTTAGATTCCAAATAATAATAACTATTATTATTACATCCACATTTGACTCAAATTAACAGGTGTTTTGACATCTTAAATGATAATCACATTTTCAAATCAACCATGCAGTAACCCAAACTGCTACAAGTGACCTGAACTATCAGAATAAGTTTTCTCCACTTAAGATTCATTAGTTATATAATATTGTCTTGCTTTTGGTATGTAAAGGATGGGCCACAGAGTTCGAATATTTTATAACAAGTTTGAAACCATTTGTTGACCATGTAAAGGATTTCTCAGGATTAAATTTAACCAATTGATTTTTCCAAATATCTATCTCTTTTTTTTTTTTTTTTTTTTTTAGATTCTTACATGAATGTTTTATTTTCTATTTATTTATATTTTTTTTTTTGGGTTTTGTCATACATTGATATGAATCAGCCATGGATTTACACGTCTTCCCCATCCCAATCACCGCTCCCACCTCCCTCTCCACCCGATTCCTCTCGAAACATCCCACCCTCGCCTTCTCCCACAGAGTTCAAAAGTCTGTTCTGTATTTCTGTGTCTCTTTTTCTGTTTTGCATATAGGGTTATCATTACCATCTTTCTAAATTCCATATATATGTGTTAGTATGCTGTAATGTTCTTTATCTTTCTGGCTTACTTCACTCTGTATAAGGGGCTCCAGCTTCATCCATCTCATTAGGACTGGTTCAAATGAATTCTTTTTAATGGCTGAGTAATATTCCATGGTGTATATGTACCACAGCTTCCTTAACCATTCATCTGCTGATGGGCATCTAGGTTGCTTCCATGTCCTGGCTATTATAAACAGTGCTGCGATGAACATTGGGGTGCACGTGTCTCTTTCAGATCTGGTTTCCTCAGTGTGTATGCCCAGAAGTGGGATTGCTGGGTCATATGGCAGTTCTATTTCCAGTTTTTTAAGAAATCTCCACACTGTTTTCCATAGCGTCATGTATCTATCTCTTCTAGAATTATTTTTTCAATGAGCTATTTAACATAAACTGATTTGTTGCAGATTTATATAGTCTCAAAATATATCTTAAACTGATTTAATGTTTGGGATGGAAGCTTGAAAGAAATACCAAGCAACATAATTTTAGACAGAAATAGTAATTATGTCTTTTTTAGCTTGAGTAATATGAAATACATAAGTGAAAGGCAGTAAAATCTTACTGTGGATGGTGACTGCAGTCATGAAATTAAAAGACACTTCCTTCTTGGAAGAAAAGCTATGACAAATCTAGACAGCATATTAAAAAGCAGAGACATCAAACATCACTTTGCCGACCTAGGCCTAAATAATCAAAGCTATGTTTGCTGGAAGATTTTTGATGACAGTTTCGATTTCCTTGCTTGTGATGGGTCTGTTAAGATCTTCTATTTCTTCCTGGTTCAGTTTTGGAAAGTTATACTTTTCTAAGAATTTGTCCATTTCATCCAAGTTGTCCATTTTATTGGCAGATGGCTTCACAGCTGAATTCTACCAAAAATTTAGAGAAGAGCTAACACCTATCTTACTCAAACTCTTCCAGAAAATTGCAGATGAAGGTAAGCTTCCAAACTCATTCTATGAGGCCACCATCACCCTAATTCCAAAACCAGACAAAGATGCCACAAAAAAAGAAAACTACAGGCCAATATCACTGATGAACATAGATGCAAAAATCCTTAACAAAATTCTAGCAAACAGAATCCAACAACGTATTAAAAAAATCATACACCATGACCAAGTGGGCTTTATCCCAGGAATGCAAGGATTCTTTAATATCCGCAAATCAATCAATGTAATAAACCACATTAACAAATTGAAAGATAAAAACCATATGATTATCTCAATAGATGCAGAGAAAGCCTTTGACAAAATTCAACACTCATTTATGATTAAAACTCTCCAGAAAGCAGGAATAGAAGGAACATACCTCAACATAATAAAAGCTATATATGACAAACCCACAGCAAGCATCACCCTCAATGGTGAAAAATTGAAATCATTTCCCCTGAAATCAGGAACAAGACAAGGGTGCCCACTCTCACCACTACTATTCAACATAGTGTTGGAAGTTCTGGCCACAGCAATCAGAGCAGAAAAAGAAGTAAAAGGAATCCAGATAGGAAAAGAAGAAGTAAAACTCTCACTGTTTGCAGATGACATGATCCTCTACATAGAAAACCCTAAAGACTCTGCCAGAAAATTACTAGAGCTAATCAATGAATATAGTAAAGTTGCAGGATATAAAATTAACACACAGAAATCCCTTGCATTCCTATATACTAACAATGAAAAAACAGAAAGAGAAATTAAGGAAACAATACCATTCACCATTGCAACAAAAAGAATAAAATACTTAGGAGTATATCTACCTAAAGAAACAAAGGACCTATACATAGAAAACTATAAAACACTGATGAAAGAAATCAAAGAGGACACAAACAGATGGAGAAACATACCGTGTTCATGGATTGGAAGAATTAATATTGTCAAAATGGCTATTCTACCCAAAGCAGTCTATAGATTCAATGCAATCCCTATCAAGCTACCAACGGTATTTTTCACAGAACTAGACCAAAGAATTTCACAATTTGTATGGAAATACAAAAAACCTCGAATAGCCAAAGTCATCTTGAGAAAGAAGAATGGAACTGGAGGAATCAACCTGCCTGACTTCAGACTCTACTACAAAGCCACAGTCATCAAGACAGTATGGTACTGGCACAAAGACAGAAATATAGATCAATGGAACAGAATAGAAAGCCCAGAGATAAATCCACGAACCTATGGACACCTTATCTTTGACAAAGGAGGCAAGGATATACAATGGAAAAAAGACAACCTCTTTAACAAGTGGTGCTGGGAAAACTGGTCAACCACTTGTAAAAGAATGAAACTAGAATACTTTCTAACACCATACACAAAAATAAACTCAAAATGGATTAAAGATCTAAATGTAAGACCAGAAACTATAAAACTCCTAGAGGAGAACATAGGCAAAACACTCTCCGACATAAATCACAGCAAGATCCTCTATGACCCACCTCCCAGAATATTGGAAATAAAAGCAAAACGAAACAAATGGGACCTAATGAAACTTAAAAGCTTTTGCACTACAAAGGAAACTATAAGCAAGGTGAAAAGACAGCCCTCACATTGGGAGAAAATAATAGCAAATGAAGCAACAGACAAAGGATTAATCTCAAAAATATACAAGCAACTCCTGCAGCTCAATTCCAGAAAAATAAATGACCCAATCAAAAAATGGGCCAAAGAACTAAACAGACATTTCTCCAAAGAAGACATACAGATGGCTAACAAACACATGAAAAGATGCTCAACATCACTCATTATTAGAGAAATGCAAATCAAAACCACAATGAGGTACCATTACACGCCAGTCAGGATGGCTGCTATCCAAAAGTCTACAACCAATAAATGCTGGAGAGGGTGTGGAGAAAAGGGAACCCTCTTACACTGTTGGTGGGAATGCAAACTAGTACAGCCACTATGGAAAACAGTGTGGAGATTTCTTAAAAAACTGGAAATAGAACTGCCATATGACCCAGCAATCCCACTTCTGGGCATACACACTGAGGAAACCAGATCTGAAAGAGACACGTGCACCCCAATGTTCATCGCAGCACTGTTTATAATAGCCAGGACATGGAAGCAACCTAGATGCCCATCAGCAGATGAATGGATAAGGAAGCTGTGGTACATATACACCATGGAATATTACTCAGCCATTAAAAAGAATTCATTTGAACCAGTCCTAATGAGATGGATGAAGCTGGAGCCCCTTATACAGAGTGAAGTAAGCCAGAAAGATAAAGAACATTACAGCATACTAACACATATATATGGAATTTAGAAAGGTGATAACGATAACCCTATATGCAGAACAGAAAAAGAGACACAGAAATACAGAACAGACTTTTGAACTCTGTGGGAGAAGGTGAGGGTGGGATATTTCAAAAGAACAGCATGTATACTATCTATGGTGAAACAGATCACCAGCCCAGGTGGGATGCATGAGACAAGTGCTCCGGCCTGGTGCACTGGGAAGACCCAGAGGAATCGGGTGGAGAGGGAGGTGGGAGGGGGGATCGGGATTGGGAATACATGTAAATCCATGGCTGATTCATATCAATGTATGACAAAACCCACTGGAAAAAAAAATAATAATAATTTAAAAAAAAGAAAAAAAGAAAAAAAAAATAATCAAAGCTATGGTTTTTCCAGTAGTCATTGATGCTTTTGAACTGTGGTGCTGGAGAAGACTCTTGAGAATACCGTGGACAGCAAGATCATCAAACCAGTCAATTCTAAAGAAAATCAACCTTGAATACTTATTGGAAGGATTGATGCTGAAGCTGAAGCTCCAATACTTTGGCTACCTGATGCAAAGAGCCGATTCATTGGAAAAGACCCTGATGCTGGGAAAGATTAAGGACAGTAGGAGAAGAAGGTGACAGAGGATGAGATGGTTGGATGTTAGCATTGACCAGTGGACATAAGTTTGAGCAAACGCCGGGAGATAGTGAGAGAAGCCTGACGTGCTGCAGTCCTTGGGGTTGCAAAGAGTCCAACGCAACTGAGCAACTGAACAACAACAGAAATAATAACAGTAAAAATAAGGTCGACTACAATTTCAGTTACTACTTACTGAATGGTTACTGTTAATTTTCTGAAGACTCTGCCAAATGGAGATAAACTGGTACCTAATTTACATAGTTGAGTGGTCAGAATGAGATAATAATGCAGGTACAGATCCTGGCCACTACCAGAATCATAGTAACCCTCTATTTGACCCATTCCTCATGACCTTAGAGAATGCTATGTCCTCTGAGTCTTTCCACAGAGACCATCCTCTGGAAAATTTCTGAGCCTCTAAATGTATGTTCCCCCTAAATGTATGTTCTAGTGTGCCAAGACCCCTGAGTATTTTATGACTTTTTCTGTCATCTGCCATGACCCTCATTTCTCTTTTATCAGCAGAGGTCACCACTCTGTCCAGGATTCCTAGACCTATCCCAGCATTGAGTCTTTCCTACCAACTGGGCTCCTTGTCTGAGTGGTAAATCCTGTATCTCAAAATAACGCCTTCAGGTCAATGAATTCTTGCTTTTAGAATCTTACTCTCCAGCCCCCTTGATCAAGATCCTCAAAATCCAGGTCTGGGGTATACCTCTGGATCCTACTAGTCCATCATAGCTGATCTTTGCAATTCCTTCAGGGTGTGATACTCTTCTACCCTTCCTGGTCTGCAGGTTCCACTGGGATTTAAGCCTACTTAATTGGCCTGGTGGGGGCTCCCCTGGTGGCTCAGTGGTAAAGAACCCACCTGACAACGTAGGAGACTCAGGTTTGATCCCTGGGCTAGGAAGATCCCTGAAGAAGGAAATGGCTACCCACTCCAGTATACTTACCTGGGAAATCCCATGGACAGAAGAGCCTGATGGACTGCAGTCCATGGGGTTGCAAAGAGTCGGACACGACTGAGTGACTAAACAAAAACAGAAACAATTTTTGGCCTGGCATCTCCAAGGAAGGTGGTGGCACAGTTCCCTTGGGGAGTGGTATGAGCACTGCTGCCTTGTTGAGAAGCCTCCAGAGTATCTTCCTATACTGGGAAAGTGCCAGCTCTTAGAAGGGCAAGAGGCCATCTCTGTAAGTGTCACAGGTCCAGAGGAGTGTACAGAGACATAATCTTCAGGGGGGTCTGTCCAAATGTCCCCAACCATGCTTCAGGGGCTCAAGTTTTTTCAACCAGTGGCCTGGCCTTTGTATCACAGGCTCTAATTCTGCCCCGTGCTTGCTGCTCAGCTGCACCTGCTCTCTACTGCAGGACGTGGGGGCCTCTTTGTAAGTTACTGAAGAGTCCTTCATGTTCTTACACATCCTTTAACTTTTCATAAACCACCCTCAACTCCTCAACATCCCTGTGGAAGCCATCAATACAACAACCAGCCAACTCCACTGTCATTAGGCAGTGTCCTCCGAATGCTTTCAAATGTGGGAATCATTAAGGGAGTCAGGGTGTTCCCTTCTGCCAGGATGTTTCCTCGGGTACCCACCACCTGTGCCAGAAACCACCTATGCTCCACATGTAAGTTACATGGGGTTCCACTGAACCTTTTCCTTACAAGCCAAATAGGGAGCAATCTAGTCCCCTAAATCCATCTTGTTTTCTGCTTTCCTGGAACCACCTATGCTCCACATGTAAGTTACATGGGGTTCCACTGAACTTTTTCCTTACAAGCCAAAAAGGGAGCAATCTAGTCCCCTAAATCCATCTTGTTTTCTGCTTTCCTGGAACCACCTATGCTCCACATATAAGTTACATGGGGGTTCCACTGAACCTTTTCCTTACAAGCCAAATAGGGAGCAATCTAGTCCCCTAAATCCATCTTGTTTTCTGCTTTCCTGGAACCACCTATGCTCCACATGTAAGTTACATGGGTTCCACTGAACTTTTTCCTTACAAGCCAAAAAGGGAACGATCTAGTCCCCTAAATCCATCTTGTTTTCTGCTTTCCTGGAACCACCTATGCTCCACATGTAAGTTACATGGGGGTTCCACTGAACCTTTTCCTTACAAGCCAAAAAGGGAACGATCTAGTCCCCTAAATCCATCTTGTTTTCTGCTTTCCTGGAACCACCTATGCTCCACATGTAAGTTACATGGGGGTTCCACTGAACCTTTTCCTTACAAGCCAAAAAGGGAGCGATCTAGTCCCCTAAATCCATCTTGTTTTCTGCTTTCCTGGAACCACCTATGCTCCACATGTAAGTTACATGGGGGTTCCACTGAACCTTTTTCTTACAAGCCAAAAAGGGAGCGATCTAGTCCCCTAAATCCATCTTGTTTTCTGCTTTCCTGGAACCACCTATGCTCCACATGTAAGTTACATGGGGGTTCCACTGAACCTTTTTCTTACAAGCCAAAAAGGGAGTGATCTAGTCCCCTAAATCCATCTTGTTTTCTGCTTTCCTGGAACCACCTATGTCAGTTAGGGTCCTCTGGGAAGAAGATACCAGAGAGATGTGTGAGAGGGTTATCAGGGAAACGCCTGTGGAGGATGAGGGGGAGAAGGAGTCAGCCTAGGTGAGAGAGCCTCAAACCACAGTACAGGTCTGGTTTCACATAGAGAGATGGGCACAGGATGAGAATATGGTCAAAGAGCTTCAGATCGCAGTGCAGCTCAGAAGAGATCATGGCCATTTCTATAGGGGTCGGAGAGCAAACACTGGCCATTAGAGTAAGTCCTGTGTTGGGCAAGAAGGGCTAGTTCAAGGCTTTGGTCATGTGTGGTCCTTGGCTGAGAGCAGCCCAGGGAGATGGTTGCCTTGGGGTCAAGCCCATGGTAGATCTGAAATGTGTGAGTAGCTGGAGGCTCTCTGATAATTCCACTGCTTGAAACAGGTGCTTTTGAAGGGAATCTGAATGAATAGAGCATTTGAGTGCCTAGAATGTTCCATTCTGACCTAGGGGGTGGTCATATAAGTGTGTCACTTTATGAAAATTAATCTAGTCATGGACATAGGACTTGAGTTCTTTTTTATATGCCTTTTATATAAGTACATTTGCTATGCAAATATATTTACTTTAAAGATGTCAAGTAAGAAATGAAGCCACTACTCTGAATAATTCTACCTAGACATTCCAGAAAAACTTACCCCCAGAAATAACCTCACAGTGAATTATAAGTAGTTTCAATTCTATGTATATTATTCAAAGAATTGCCTCATTTCTCCCACCACACCCTGTACTATCTCAATATAATGAGTTATCTCTGCATGTTATAGAGTAGCTGAAGACAAAGACTCTTATCTTTTTGAACCACAATATTCTCAGAACTTCTAAAATTCTTAAATATATATATTCTTCATGCATGATTTTAGTCTGTATTAAAGTCCTATGTGTAATGCATTCTTGCAGAGTTTCTTCCCAGACCTGAGGTCTGATCATTCCTGGGATGGAAAGTGGGTGCCTGAGATTTCAAGTTCTCTTGTACAAATCTGTAGCTGTTCAAGTGCCTTAGATAGAATTTGGATCAGGAGACTGGAACAATGGCCAAGCACACCTCCAGTCCTGCTGGTATAGTCCATTGACTTCTTGCTCTGACAGCCACAACTTGAGAGTCTTTATCTTAAAAGTCACAGCAATAAATGGAAACATAAATAGAATAGTGTGAATTCGGTACCAGCCAGAAAGCAGTGACTAAATTTGGAAGTAGGCTGCTTTGTTTTGCCAATTTGGCATTAGGATCTCTGCTTTAGGTCTTAGAGACACTCCATTATTCTGGTCATGGCCCTCTCTCCAAAAGCAAGATCAAGACATTCTCACAAAAGTGGGAACATTTTTCCTTTTCAAAAAAGATTAAGCAAGAAGTACTTTTGAAATTTTCCAACTATGAGCTCCATGTGAAAGATTTAGAAAAATAAAATGTTGAAAACCTGTTGGAAACAGAATAATTGTCTTTTTTTAGTACTCTTGGATGTTCTATCAGTCTGTTTGTCAAATTTCACCAATGCCTTTTAATTAATGAGTATTTCATTAATAAGAAGTCAAAATTTAAAAAATAGAATTCAATTTGTTCCCTTGAAAAATGACCCCCAAATCCTATAAAATGAAATTTTAAGAATTGCCCTTCTAAAGTGTGTTTTGATGGAACTACTTTTCAAAATGCAATTAGAAAGTATAGATAACTTCATCATTGTGACATAAATTCAACACAAGATTTTTAGAAGGATTTTTTTTTCTTTGTAACAAAGTCACATTCTTTAAGATTAATGTGACAGAAAACATGCTCTACTTCTGCCCTGCTTCTGTCCTAGAGAAGTTTTCAAGCTGGCTACATCAGGTTTCCAAGACAGATGTCAGACCCGTGTTTTGGGGCTTTTGTCAAATAAAGCTTCATGTCGTGATCTGGCCCCAGCAGTTGACATAAGGGAGCTTTCTTCAGTTGACAAGGGAAGAAACATTTGGAAAAAAATCTGTAATATCTGAAAAGAAATTTCATACATCATTGAAAACAAAGGAAAGGAAAGCTAAGTAGATTGGGATTGGAGCTCTTTTTTAAATCATGTTAGCCCAAAGCGTTCCAGTCAGTAATCTGAACACACCACAGATGAGGACAGATTTACCACTTGACTTCCCTGACTAACAATCCCAAAGCTTAAAGGAATCAGTGTAAAAGGGAATGGTGAAGCTTAATGCATTCTGAGTTTTTCTAAAGGCAGTATGTTTCTTAAGCATGAATTCTCAGGATATAAAATGTAAAGATAAAGTAGACTATCTTGACTGCATAACAAATTTAGAAACAGGGGGAAAAAAACTGAAATAGTTCCCAGAAAAAGCCATGGAGTCTTTCTAGAAGAAAAATATAGAATAAAATAAATGCCTAGGGTTCTGGCTTGGAGCTATGTCTATTTAACAAGATTGATTCAATTATTCTGTGGCTGTTTCCTTTTTTGTTTAAAATAATCCAATAGCTGCAAAAGCAATCTGGGAACTTCATGGTTTATGGGATCCAGTATTCAAGACAGGAAAAGAAATGATAACCAAACTACATTTGTGGATAAACCATTTCTATAATCAAAATGTCTATGATGAAGGTAAGTGGGGAAATATTTATTACTGTCCTTGTTTAATCTAAACTCCTTTTTTATCAAATTAACCTAGAGTGCATGCAACTCAAGTTAATAAATAAGTGATGCCCATTTCTGTTTTAAAGTGCTGGGCTAGAGAAACTGTCCCTTTAGATGGAGTTGTAAAGCTGACTACCACTTGGAATTGGTACTTTGTTTTCCACAAACACTTGTAGCATAATCCATATATAAGTAGGATGAAATAAGGTGTATACTTCTTTCTTTCCATGGAGCATATATATTTCATATAACTTGGGAGTGTGAAGGGGGAGAAAGGGTGTTTGTGGCATACAGAACCAACAATAGATGAAACAGCTTCTGAAAAATAAAGTAGATATTGCCAACTAATTCATAACCTAGCTGCTCATCTTTTCTCAATCAAAGGTTGAGAAAAGGGAAGGCAAGTATTTTTCATGGCTCCTTCCCTGGCAGCCATGAACAATACTCACAGGTATATGAGCTGAAAGCACCAGCCCAACTATTAGGGTGAAGAAGAGCCACTCCCCAGTCTTCCTATCATGTATTCAATCTTGGAAATTAGCCATGAGAAACAAGAGAGATGCAAACATGATGTAGTTGATGAGATGTGCATGATGTATTGCAAGAAAGAAAGTTCTTATATGGGAGAAATCAGTTTAAGCCACCATAGAAAAAAGTCCTTTTCATTATTATGAGTTCCAAGCTTTGACACTGGTCAACACGGCATGGATCTCCATGGTTTGTGGCTTAATGTAGAAGAAAAAAAGTTCCAGCAGAATCCAGGTCTACAAAGGACAAAAGGATTCAGTGGGAAATGCTTGTCAAGTTGTTGGGAATACAGGATTCTATCAATAACCGATTGAGAAGAGGCGGCTAGCACTGCTGTTGTACCCCAGCCATATTTGTAATTGCTGTGAAGATGTATAAACTTGAATGTCCACATGCCACTCTAGCTTCCTGACCAGATTACAGACTCAGCAGCAACTGTACAGTTTAGCCAGTTTAAATTCCCCACCAGCATAATTCTGACTTCACCTTCATCTCTCATCATGTCCTCAGTAGTTATTAGGAGGTCCCAGGATACTCACTCTCTTACTCTCTGGTCCCATCACTTAAGCTGCTGCCCACAGATTTTGTGGGGCAGCCACCTCCCCTTCCTGCTGCTGCTCCATCCTATACGGAGCTCCAGTGGAATGGCCAGCGTCTCCACCTTCAAAATCTCCCAGAGCTCTGTGGTTGCAGTCACTGTGTTCTGCACAGAAACACAAGAATGTTTCTTCTCATGAATTCCGTGCAATCTTGTGTCACCTGGGCCAGGAGTGATTCTGGGTCCTTGTCAACCGGTCCTTATAGCTTCTCAGGAGTCAGAGCCCATCTCTTGGGTCAGCAGAGGAACGAAAATGCTCTGCCCTCATCTCCTCACTCACCATCACTTTCTGTTCAACACCCAGCTCTCCTTCCCTCCTCTCTGCTGCCTTCAAATACTTCTTTTTAGCCAAAAGGAGCAAACTAGAAAAAGCTGCCAAGCATAGGAATGGCAATCTAGGAGAAGGAGGGATGAAGGGCCACCAGCCTGCCACACCCAGTCTCTACAGTGTTGCTTATGCTGAGCTGTCATATGAAGAAGTTGTTCTCAAAAAGTTCACTCCTGTTGGGAATGAGTCTCAGAAGGCAAGGTACCCACTGGGACAAGGCACACAAGCAGGCATTTTCTGGTAGATGCTTCCATAGGCTCCTGCCCCAGGAATCAGGGCTTTCAAAGACCCAGAGACCAACACTGCTTCTCATTTTCAGGGCCCTGAGTAGGCTTAGGATGGACCTGGATGGGTTCACATGCAATACTCTGACACAGCGTTACCTGGAAGACATCCACCTGGAGCTCTCCAGGAAGCTGGCTCCTTTTTAATTCGCTGTTTTTATAAGACATGTGTCTGACAAAATCTTGAGATCTCGACATCAAGTAAGCAGACTGGAGACAAACAGTCTTCGGTACGAGAAACTGCCATTCAGTGACTGTGAGCATGGGTGATTTGCTTAACTACCCTATCCAAGCCTCAGTTTTCTCATCTATAAAATGGAGAGGAAATAATAACTAGAATTTTCAGTGAAGACTAGGTGAAATAACACTTATAAGGGAGTGATCTCAGGTACAGTAGGTGGTCAGTAACTGTTGGTGACCATTTACCAGCATCACAGACAAGCCTGGAGCTGACTAATGCAAATGTTAATGTCTCCTTCAGAGAATACGTCCCCTAAAGTCATCGTTAAATGAAAGTAGGAGCAGACACTAAGCACTGTCACCTACAAAAAGGAAAGATAGATGCTGCAGGCATGGCAGTGAGTTGCCCAAAGCCTGAGGATTCTGATAGAAGAAGTCTGTAGGAACCAGACCAGGATTGCAGCTCAAGTCGCTGATATGGAAGCAATTAAAGAATGTGATAAAGATTCTCTTTCAGTCACATGTAGTTTGATTTAAAGGGAAAGCGATAGGAAGAGACCTGGTGACATCTGGAAGGTATAAGCAGGTCTGATTTTAAGTTCAGAAACATACAAGAGTCGTGTTAAACACAAGGGGAACTGCTGGGTGGTGGGTGGCTCTGTGCGGCTGAGAACCTCAAGGGAAAGTGAGTTACTGACACTACAAGGATCCTCGGAGGTAGAACTTACTGGCTTGGCTGGGCTCACTTCATCTCCTGCAGCTGAGTAGGGAGGTGTGAGCAGGAATGTGGAAGAGACCCAGACCAGGCTTCACAGACGCACTGAGTGTCCCTGATGACCCACTATGCTGTTCTCCTGAGGGCACCACATGTATCATGCAGGCATTCCACGGTCCAAGAGCACAAAGTCAGCCTCGCTGCTCGTCAGCTCAAGTGAACATGACAAACTGACGCTCTAGTGCCTATGGAAAATGGGATGGCCTGTGTGTCTGGAGGGGAACACAAGAAGGAGGCTCACAGGCATTTTCCAAGGCAGTTAGAAGACAAATGGAAGAGCATCAAAAGAAAACCAAGTGACCCTGGCTCCATTTTGCAGATTGTAATCTGTGAATGGGTAACTGATATTGAAAAATAATAACAGAGACAGATATAATAAGGTAATATTTTGAAATTTATGAGTGTGGATTTTTCTTTGCCTTTCTGAGTTCACAATCTTCACCCACCTTGGCCTGAGACAACCACCTGCACAGGAAATCAAGATTTGTTTCAGAAATGAACAGGGGAAGATTGAGGTTGTACTTGGTTTCTGACAATGTAGGAACTTTTAGCAACATAAAGCTTTACTAATACTCTAAATCGCTTTATTCCTTACATTTCTTCTTCCATGGTATAAAGAAAATAATCCTACTAGCTATGTTGTGACTAGAGGAGCAAGTCAATAAAGCTTATGGTTCTACTGCGGATGAAAGGCCTTACACAGAAGGCGGTGGGAACCCGAAGGAAAGAGGAGACCAGGGAAAAAGAAAGGGAGGAGGGGAAGACCATTACACTGTGTGACCATTTCATTGTGCAACAGACATTGCCTGTCTTATCTGGGCTTCAGCCTAGCCTGGTGTGGATATCACATATCAGACCATCAACATTCAGGCTGAGGACAGATAGGGGCTCCTGGGACTATACCAGCCTGTACACAGTTGCAACAAAATCAGCTTGGTTGTTTGGTAAAGTTAGGGGGAGACAGGCCTAAGCTTCAGCTTCCCTGGACCACTCTTGGTTCCAAACAGCACAGAAGAGACCCAAGTATACTGAGAATCTGGCTGAGGTCCATGCACAGAGCATCACCCTCCCTGGGGCCAGGTGGCTCTGGGTTGAGGGCTTTGGCCTAGACAGGAGCCAAATGAGAGTCACCCTCAGAATTCAAAAGGCTTCCTAGCACCCCTGGGAGAACAGTTGGAGGCTAAGTGTCCTGCAGAGTATGACGGGCATTGACAAAGAGGGAGAAACAACAGCCAGAATGTAGCCACAGAGGTTCACAGCATCCAAGACATTATTCCAGAAGCCAGGGAGCCAAAGGACACCACGTCTGAGGACCCTGATTTTGCTTCCACCATGAGATCTTATAAGTCTCACCATTCTTACCACTTACCCAGGTGACTTTTTAAAATGAAACCAGGTGCTAAGCAGATGACACAAATCTGAGAGATAAATAGTGTTGAGGTTCTTTTCCTAAAAGACTGAGCTGAAGGTGCCTTTTTAAGACTGCAAATCAGAATCCAAAGTATTAGTTTGTTGCTAATTGTATTGGCTTGTTGTTCCCCAAGTAATTAGTGGCAACAAAACCAGATTAGTTACAGGAAAAAAAAAAAAAAGAGCTACATAGTCTCTGCATATTATAGCTAAAGTATGAATGAAATCTGCAGTCCTACTCTGTAGCTGAATTAAATGAGAAGTGGGAACGGACAAACAACCAGGAGATATACCAGGCATTTGTTCCTCATCAAGGTGAACCAGGAATGGGTGATCCACAGCAATAGCAAAGAATGACAATGTTAAATGTTGACTTTGTTCCTATGTATATTTTTTGGGAGATTACATGAACATGGATGAATGTCACTAATGAGCTCACCCTAAGAGACGAGGCTGATATCATTTAAAAAAATAATGCTTATGGTCAGTGACTAAGCAGTAAACACATCTACTGCCTGAATTCAGGAAGTGACGTTTCATAGTGCTTCTCAGTCACTAGTTATACACAGGCGCCTACATCAGATATCTGCTACCACATAACCAATAGCTTAAAATAACAAACACTTACAGTCTCTGAGGGTCAGGGATCCCAGAGCAGCACAGTTGGGTAGTTGAGTGGTTCCAATTCAGAGCTCCCAGTGAAGCTGTTGCCTTGCAGTCTGCAGTCCCCTGAAGGCTGGGTCTAGAGGATCAGCTCCAAGATGCTCGTTTCATGGCTTTTGGCACGAGGCCTTAGATCCTTGTCATGGGAGTTTCTTCATAGAACAGCCAGAGGGTCTTCATGATGTGGCAGCTGGCTTCCTCAGAGTGAATGATCTGAGAGAGAGAGAGAGAAGCAGAAATGACATCCCATCACTTTGCAGTATTCTGTTAGTCCCACTGACCAACTATAATACAACATGAGACGTAATTACACAAGGCAAGAATACCCAGAGCTGGGATTGCTGGGGCCATCTTGGAGGCTGCCCATTTGAGTCCTTGAAAAGGAGAAGAAATTCAACAGACTGCCCCTGCCCCAATAAGTTCTTTGTGACTTGAAGTTGCAAAAACATGAAACTAAATTACAAACCCCTTTGGCATAAATAAGTTGTACAAAAATACACTATAACATTTTAAAGCTTTGTTTTGCTCATTCAGAATAATCAGTCCTCACAGAAAATCTGAACTCTTCCCAATCCCGAGATACACATTTTAATAAGGTGTCCCTTGATAACTCCACAACCATCTAGCTTGCTCACTGGAAGATAAGTTTCACATTGCAGTGTTATTGAAAGCTGCATTAAGTAGATATCTAATCCACTTACTGCTAGAATCAACAGAAAATTCTGCATTGCTCTTTTACTGCTACACTTTTTGCTGATGAATGGCTGCAAGTTTGCCTGCGCAAAAATGGAATTTGCATAATACATCTGCTCCCAACATAAATATGGTACTGGCTGCCACAGCACAAATTCTTTGGATTTCGGCATGCCTATATTCTGTGAGCCCCAAAATGATTCATTTCCCCTCTCTCCTTTTTGATCTGAACTACTGTAAAATCTTCCTTTTCAGAATGCTATGATATCATTTGCCTTTGCTTGGCATAAAAAAGATCATAAATGAAACTGCAAAGCAGCCACTGAAATCACATGGTGATGCTCAGTTTGAAGGCGAATCTCTAGACGGTACACAACATACTCATATTAATTAATTCTAATCACGGATATTAAAAAGTGACCTCAACTTGTGTCCTACTAGTAAAAATGTTTTCTCAGCATGCAACTGTTTCCTGATGTTTCGATTTATGCTGAGAAGTCCAATCGAATGAAAAAGTGCCAATTTTCATTTATAGACACATCAGGATGTTACCCCAAGAGAGGGGAGGGGAAAGGCATCCCCAGAGATCACAGCTGGGTCTCCACCAGTAGCGCTGGTTCCATTAGTCCTGCCAGTATGGGGGTCATGCTGAGACCCAGGGGCCTTCTGTTCTGACTCCCTCTTTCTTGTATCCTGTCTAGATTGTGAGACTACCCCACCTTCATGCCAGGTCCAGCAAGATGACAAGTCATCATTTTGAAGGATTAACTGAAGGGGCAGAATGACTGTGGGGATTAGGAAGCTGTTGCCACGGTAAAGTTGGTCAGGATTGGAAAATAGTTTTCATATGTTTGAGGAGATTTTGAACCACTTGCCACTGAACTTCCTTTGACCATCCAGAAAAATACTCTTTGGGCCTGAGAGCTGCTTAACAAAGGATTTTGTAGCTTTGACATGGGCATGGCTTTCAAGGATGGGACATCGGGACCATTAGCCACAGTCCATTATATTCTAACAGTGAGTGTATCAAGACCCCTTGTCTATCTGAGCAGGTAAAATAATCCTTAAAAAATGTCCCCTAGCCTTGGCCCTCACCTCACAGGAACCCAGGAGATGGAGCTCTGACATTAGTTGCCCAGCTCTGTCTGTTAGTTTATGGCAGCTGACATCAACACCAGTCCTGGAGACATATAGCTCATGGGTCTTCCTGTTTACCCTCTCTCTTGCCTGCTGTTAGGAGATGAATGGCCACTTACTCATTGAGACAAGAAATTAAATCTCTCACACAGAGCCAAGAACACACCAACTTTAGGCCTTTGTTAAAGCACAGCTGCAGATGGAGAAAGGCTCCCTACCCCCACCTCCATCCCAACCCCAGTTTCTGGCTAATCAGTATGTGGCTTGGGGGTACTTTGCAGAAGGACTTGGAGGACTGTAAAGCCATGCGTGCAAAATACTGATGTCGACTCTGCTCCAGGCCTTTGCTTTTTAAAGACATGCTTTCAAAACCCTAAACATTTGGAGGGAGGATGGCTGGAGACAAAGAGAAAGAAATTGCTTTGTTATGAAATCCCTTGGGATAATTCTCTGATGTACTCAGGAATCAGTTCTGGTGGGGAAGTTCCCAGAAACCCATTTTACTGAGTGGCACGTTCACTCTTTGCTGCTAAACTGCTTCAGGGGATCCGAACTAAAGCATCACGAAGCAAAGGAGGAAAGAACAAGGAAATCCTCACAGCAGCAGAGCAGGCTTGGGGCACCCACAGCCAAACCCAACCCGCCAGCAGTCATCTCAGGTTCCCAGGCAACACTTCTGTGCTGCTGAGACACGGCTGGGTTCCCCTTTCACTGACGATGAAAATGCATCCTGTAGAGACCACGAAAGGGATCCCTGGAAGTGAGCTGCCTGTTCACACTTCAGCCCCCTGGGCTGGGAGGAGACAGCAGGGGCTAGAATCTCTTAGACCTGCAGCCAGGAAGTGGCTTAAAGCATTATTACGTCATGAGGTTGTGAAGGTGACTGGCCAGGCTGCCTCTCTGGAACCCTGTGGTTCCTGATGACAGGTTCTCTTGACCAGGTAAGGAGCAGAGCGGCGGCCGGCAGCCTGAAGCACAAGAGCAAGCAGCCCAGCTCGGCTCAGGAAGGTGACTGCACACTGGGCTGAATTGTGGGGGGCAGGGGGCGGCAGCAGTAACAACCCTTACTGTCCACTGCACCAGGGGAAAGACTCTCCCCGGTGTTACCACCACTCACAGTTCCGGAAGAGTGCCTGTCTGCCCTGTCATCACACTGACATCTGAAAGAGACACCCACCACGCCGCGTGCTCAGGCTGAGTTACCTACCCCTTCATTTCCAAATGGGACCCTGTGTTAGTTCCCTCAGGATGTATCACAAAGTGCCACAAACTGTGTTGTCTCAAACAATGGAAATTTATTCTCTTACAGTTCTAGTGTCTAGAAGTCCAAGATTAAGGTGTTGGCAGGGCCAGGCTTCCTTCAGCGCCTTCGGGAAGGACTTTTCCCAGTTTCTTCGCACATCTCATAACCCTAGGTGTTCCTTGATTTGCAGTGGCCTCATCTGCCTTCCTGCTATGTCTTTGTGTCTTTGCATGGCATGTCTGTCTTTGTCTAAACTCCCTTCTTATAATGACACCAGTCTTATTAAACTGATCTTAAACTGATTATATCTTCAAGACCCTATTTCCAAATAAGGGTCATTTATAGAAACTGCCAGGTAAGGATTTCAACATATCTTTTTGAGGAACATGATTCAATCAACAATAGGCCCATTCTTCACTCTGTACCAAGATGGGAACACACATGACTTTCCCAGGTTCATAGGTGGACAAACCCTGCTCCCCGACAAGCTCACTGGACACCAGGTGGATGGTCAACCAAAGTCGAGGTGTTAAAATGGAATCTTTGAAGAAGTGGAGGCAACCCTGTGCTCTTGGAAGTCGAGGTCAGCTTAGGATCCTGAGCCTGACAATGGCTTCCATGGTTATTCCTGTCTTCTTTCCTGAAGTTCCAGAGGAGAAGGTGCAGACCTTCACCAACAAAGTTTGCTGGGAGGGGCTGTCCTTCCTGCGGCCTCAGAAAGATGGATCCTAGCTGTCTGTTCAGTGGTGTTCTTGAAGACCTCTAGACCTACTGGGAAAAGCCTTCTCAGCTTGGGAATCACTCACTCAGTCTGCAGAACTCAGAGAAAGTGTGCCTGGTGAGACGTGCCTGCCCTAGCTCTCCCAACAGAGGCTGTTCCTTAGGACTAGCACAGCCCTTTTGCATTGTCCTCATGTCAGGAGCCTGCCAGAAACTCTTCCAAAGGGTGGTATTCTTGTGCATCAAAGCCACAGGGTGGAGATCTCACTCTCAGAAACAGAAAAGAACCAAACACCACACCTCACCACTTGTGTGCTTTCCCTAGGATGTTCAGAGAGAGAGGCTCCGACGCTTTTCACCAGATGCTAATACTGTGTTGTCTAAAACATCACCCTTCATAACTGGATTAAGGCTACTGACTTTGAAACAGCAATTTTCTTTTTGGAAGCAAGGATACGGTTAATATCAAGTGCTGTTGTTGTTCAGTTGCTAAGTCACATCCTATTCTTTTGCAACGCCACAGACTATAGCCTGCCAGGCTCCTCTGTCCATGGGATTTCTGCAAGAATACTGGAGTAGGTTGCCATTTCTTTCCCAAGGAGATCTTCCAGACCCAGGGATTGAACCCACTGGCAGGCAGATTCTTTACCCCTGATCCACCAGGGAGGGCGAATATCAGGTGAGGAAAGGTTAATGGGCAAACAGCAGAATTGGGAGAATATACTTCTCACAGCCAAGGGAGAGAAAAAAAACAAAAACAAAAACACGGAGAGATTTGGTGTTCACTCCAAAATTCTTTCCCATATTCGGGGATTATTTCTCTCTCACATCTTGAAGCTGGTTTGGTCCTCAAAAATATGTGACTGTCCTTTAGTTACTTGCTGGGGGGTTTACATATATGATCTGGCAGACCCCTAAAGAGCTGGCCTAGCATGGGAAGTAACTGGTCCCAGGGCCAGATTGTTGGGCTCAAGTCCACATCCTACCTTCTATCTCCTCACATGACTCCAGGCAGGCTGGCAAGTCTCTCTGCTGTGAAACAGGAGATCTGAGCACCAACTTCCCACAGTGATTGCAAAGGTTAAAAGAAATAACCTGTAGAAACGCTCAATAAATGTTAGCTCCTATTGTTAGGTAGGCTTCCCTGGTGGCTGAGTGGTAAAGAATCTGCTTGCAATGCCGGAGATGCCAGGAGATGCATGGTGGAACCCTGGAGGAGGGCATGGCAACCCACTCCAGTATTCTTGCCTGGAGAATCCCATGGACAGAGGAGCCTGGTGGGCTACAGTCCATGGGGTCGCAACAAGTCAGACATGACTGAAGATGACTGAGCACACATTGTTAGGTACTATAACTATCCCCACTTTATATAAAAGGAGTCTGAGCTTTGGCAAGAATGAAATGTTTGCTCTGGTCACAACTAACTGTGGAAGACAGGACTTAATCCTGGATTTGAAAGCTCCCTGGACCCCCCACCACAGCATGACTGTTGCGCATGACCACCTGCCTGACAATTTGGACCAACATCGCTTCTGGGGCTCCCTGACTTTCATTTTCAGTTCAGGCTTCTGCCTTTCAGGTTTCTCCTGGAAGTCCAGCACTGTCCTAGCTTCCCCTCTGGCTCAGAGCTCAGGGCTCTGCTTTGGAACCCATCTTCCCCAGAGAGCACCTCATAGTTCAGTCCAAACCCCCACCTTCAGCCAGAGGCTTTCCTCGGAATCTCCTTCAGCCAGCACTGCTCTTGAATTTCTAACGCAAGAGTGGCCACACATGTCTGCTGAAACGGCAGCAGCTGATGATAGCTTAATTCCTTGTCCTTCATTCATTCAACGATAACACAGATTTTCCAGGAACCATGGAAAAAGTTAATTCTACTATTTAAAAGTCCAGACACTATTTGAAAAAGATAGATTTTCCAGGCACTATGGGTCAGGTACCATGTTGCCACTGATGACACAACCCAAGCTCATGGCCCCAGTCCTCACAGAGTTTATGGTCTAGAAAGCAAGGAAGACATATGGGTAATTAACTCACACATAAATGTTATGAACTGAGGTACCATTTATGAACACTGAACTCTGGGAATGCCAAGGGGGAGATGCTTTGGATAGGTCTAGATGATTGAATCTGATTTCATAAAGAGGGTATCAGAATTGCAAAGCATCTTGGAAAAGGAGAAACAGGAAAGAGAGACGGAACAGGTCTGAACTTGAGTCACCATGGCGGCACTGTCAGTGTGGCTGGAGCTTGCTGAGCCTGAGGGAGGGTGACAGGATATGGCTGGAGGTCCCAGTAGAGTCCAGAGGGAGAGGTCCTTGAAAATCTATTGAGTAAACAATTTGGTTTTCCTGGTGCTGAAGCTGAAGCTCCAATACTTTGGCCATCTGATGTGAAGAGTCAACTCACTGGAAAAGATCCTGATGCTGGGAAAGATTGAGGACAAGAGAAAAAGGGTGCGACAGAGGATGAGATGGCTGAAAGGCACTACTGACCTAATGGACATGAGTCTGTACAAACTCAGGGAGATAGTGAAGGACAGGGAAGTCTGGCATGCTGCAGTTCATGGGGTTGCAAACAGTTGGACTGGACTTAGCAACTGAACAATAACAACTGGTTCTTAAAATTTAACCTGCAGCAGAATCCCCTGAGGGATTGATAAAACACAAATTTCTGGCTTCCTCCCAAAGTTTTTGATTCAGCAAATCTGGGATGAAGGTGAAAGTGCTAGTTGCTCAGTTGTGTCCCACTCATTGCAACTCCATGGCCTGTAGCCCAACAGTCTCCTCTACTGGAATGGGTTGCCATTCCCTTCTCCAGGGGATCTTCCCAACCGAGGGATTGAAGTTGGGTTTCCTGCATTCCAGTAGTCATGTATGGATGTGAGAGTTGGACCACAAAGAAAGCTGAGTGCTGAAGAATTGATGCTTTTGAACTGTGGTGTTGGAGAAGACTCTTGAGAGTCCCTTGGACTGCAAGGAGATCAAACCAGTCCATCCTAAAGGAAATCAGTCCTGGGTATTCATTGGAAGGACTGATGATGAAGCTGAAACTCCAATACTTTGGCCACCTGATGTGAAGAACTGACTCATTGGAAAAGACCCTGATGCTGGGAAAGATTGAAGGCAGGAGGAGAAGGGGACAACAGAGGATGAGATGGTTGGATGGCATCACCAACTCGATGGACATGAATTTGACTGATCTCTGGGAGTTGGTGATGGACAGGGAGGCCTGGCATGCTGCAGTCCATGGGATCCCAAAGAGTCGGATACGACTGAGCAACTGAACTGAACTTCCTGCATGGAAGGCAGATTCTTTACTCTCTGAGCCACCAGGGAAGGCCCCAAATCTGGAATGAGGCCCAGAAATTCCATTTCTAACATTTCCAGGTCTCTGCTCCCACTAGCACCACACTTTGAAATTCCCTTGAAACAGCAAAGAAAATCTCTTGAAAAAGATACATCATTGAGAAGTTGGGAACCAAAATTTAATGATTGCTGCATACTTCTCTGATCTTGTGACTTTTTCTCTATCTTTTTTTTTCTAGCCTACTGACCATGCTATGGACATTTATCTCACATAGCAGGCAAGCCTTGGTGCTCTGCACTGGTTACACCTCTTGCCTGGCATGTCCTTCCCTCATATCCACATGGTTACTCCCTCGAGGCTTTTGGATCTTTTCTCATTGAAACGTTTTCTGGAAAACGGTTTAAAATACCATACCGCCTTTCCCCAACACATGCACACACACACACACACACACACACACACACTATCTCCCTAATCCAGCTTCATTTTTCTCCATAGCACACATTACCACACTTTACACTGTATATTTTACTCTTATTTGAATAAATGTATGTGTCTCACCCATTAAAATTTGAGCTCTATGAAGGCATGGATTCTAGTGTTGTTTGTTCACTATGGGGCATCTAACAGAATAGTACTTGAAACACACAGTAAAAACACTTAATATTTCTTGAATGAATCAATCAAATTGATTTTCTCACACTCTGTTTTAAGACCCAGGCTTGCTCAGTCGTTTTCTTGCCCAGGAAGGCCAGTCAAATGGATCTATGTCACTTATTAATAAAATGGGAATAATAACATCTGTTTTACCCAGATTTCAGAGTTTGAAGAAGAAAAACTGAATTATGAAAGGGCTGTGAAACAGTAACCATAATGCAAATGAAAGTTGTTCTTAATTACTTTCCAATTTCCACAAAAGAATATGACATACATATGCAAAGGAGCCATTACTATGACCAATATTTTTCAGGCATACTTGAATAGGCAGATTTCTTTGTTTCACTGTGTATTCATAAATAACTCTTTGTACATGCCATAGAAATAGAAAAAATACAAAAGCTGCTAGTAGTGAGAAAGATAAACAGAAAGAAGTCAAGTGTAAGATTATTCAATTGAGTATATTTAGTTTATGTATAAACAGTAATGAGCGACATTGTTACAAGGCAACTCAAGGATTGTTAATTCAATATCATCTAGTAAAGTAACGGGGAAAAGCAAATATTCATTAATTTTATTAATATATATATATATATATATATAAAACTCAAATGTCCCTAGGCCACTCCAAACTATGGGTTCAACTGAGATCACCCTGACTGAATTCACAGTCTGCTGGCCTATATGACTGCAGGCTCCCCTATACAACAGGCCATCTGAACGGATTGCTCCACTTATCCCAAGATGCTGTGGGCTATTTCCCATTTGCTTATGATTATTTCAGGGTTTTCTATAGCACCCTGCTTATTGATGTCCAGCACCCATATCCCTTAAAGAAGGTGCCATGGGAACAGTGCTTTAAAGATTAGAGAACCATTTCTCATCACCTCAAAGTTACATACCCTCCAAAGAGCTCACAGGTCCTACCCAAACTAGAGCCATGTTGTGTCAGCTTCCAGAAGGAGCAGGTTGGCCCCTCTCTTTAGGACTAGCATCTAAACCCTGGGGATCTAGACCCTGAGCATCTAGACCCTAAGAAGCGACAAATGAAAAGACAATAGCCATTTTCCCTTCCTCCATGTCATGCAGTTTAAGGCAAGTCCTATAAAATGATCATTATCAGAAAGCATGCCGTCACATGACCACAAAAATGTCCTTACTGTTGCACAAGCCATAAACAGGCTTTATCTCAAATTTCTTGAAAGCTTTATCTGGTGTATTAACTTCTCTAAGAAAGCAGACAGGGTGTTGAAAGATAGGAAACAGGTAAAATACACTCTCCAGCTTCAGCAGAACTAGTCACAATTACACTTGAATTATGATTAGTGGAGCTACACACAGGGCTGTTTTCCAAAGCACTTCTGACTTCCCCTTTGCCCACTCTGCACTCTGGGAGAGTCTGGTCCAGAGGTGCATATTTTCTGCTTTCCAGCAAGGGGATGGAGTGCGCGCATGCTAAGTCACTTTGGTCGTGTCTGACTCTGTGCGACCCCATGGACTATAGCCCACCAGCCTCTTCTGTCCATGGGGATTCTCCAGGCAAGAATATTGGAGTGGGTTGCCATGCCCTCCTCCAGGGGATCTTCCCAGCCCAGGGATTGAACCTGCGTCTCTTATGTCGCCTGCATTGACAGGCAGGTTCTTTACCACTAGTTTCACCTGGGAAGCCCACTGGCAAGGGGACATTTGTCCACTTCTTCATTAAAGCGGTAAAGAATGACTCTTAATTTTTTCACCTTTGATGGGAAATATAAACAAGCAGGACACCCTACCTTCTAGAGACGCACAGTGGAGGGGACATCTCAGGTAGCAGCCCTCATGACAATGCTCCCGACAGGGGTGCTGCTCCCACTCCATTCTCTACCATGCAGGTGGCAATGCCTTTACCTCAGGCCAAGCACAGGCAGTCAGTGGGCTTCTGCATTTACAGTTGAGGAGTATTCCACATCTAACAAATGGATATTTTCTTCTCAGTTATTAACACAACACTCTGACTTCCCTAGCAATCTAGTACTTAAGACTTCGCCTTACAATGCAGAGGGTGTGGGTTTGATCCCTAGTTGGGGAGCTAAGATCCTACACACCTCAAGGCCAAAAAACCCAGAAAACCTAAAACAGAAGCAATATCGTAACAAATTCAATAAAGACTTTAAAAACGGCCCCCATCAGGGCTTCCCTGGTGGCTCAGTGGTAAAGAATCTGACTACCAATGCAGGGAACACAGGATGGATATCTGATCCAGGAAGATCTCACATGCTGCAGAGCAACTAGGCCCGTGCGCCACGACTACTGAGTCTGTGCTTAGAACCTGGGAGTCACGACTGTAGAGTCCACGTGCTGCAACTAGGGAAGCCTGAGAGCCCTAGAGCCTGAGCTGCACAAGAGAAGCCACCGCAATGAGAAGCCTGCACACCACAGCTAGAGAGTATCTCATGCAGCAACGAAGACCCAGAACAGCCAAAAACCACAATAAATAAATAAAATTATTTTTAAAATGGTCCCCATCAAAAAATTTAAACATAAACCTCCCACAACATTGTAAAGCAACTACACTCCAAATTTTTTTTTTTAATTTTGTTAAAAAAAAAATGTAGTTTTCTTGTTAAACAAACAAACAAAAAGCTCATTGGTGAGATCCTGAAATTCAAATGTCCTAGAACCTTTCCCTTGATAGCATACACTTTTATTTCCATTTTTCTTGATTTTTCACTCTCCCCCTGAAAAACCCACATATATTTGCCTGTGAGCGGTGATCTGTATGGTGCTCATAAACTGAGTATCTGATGGTGAAAAGGCCATGTGTTATTAGTCCAGCCTGGAAGTCATCATGAAATGCAGCCACATGCTGCAGCCACAGAAGCTGGTAGAGTCAGGGCAGGCACTGTGAGTTCAAGGGAGTCTCTTCTTTCTATCATACACTTAAGGAGACACAATGCCACTAGCATTATTTACCTTCAGGTCCAAGTTCAAAAATCTCATTATTGTTTCTTGTGAATAATTTAACAACTTCACATCTTGTAAATTTAAAAAAAAAATGGTAAGAAAAGAAAAGGAAATGACAGAAAATTGAAGTCATCTTTCATTTCTATTTTGTGTGATATTTAAAAGCAAACTGAGGGCTTAAAGGAGGTGCTACACTGGAGATTAAAAATAACAGCAAAATGGAGAAAAAGGAGTGAGGAGATAGGATGAGTAAGAGACCTTTATCACCTGCAGCTTTGTCTTTCCCTAGGTTCTATTTCCAGTAACCTATTTGTTTGCTCAAAGGTCTAGCACTTTTTGTGGAGCCCAAGAATGATAAGAGGGAAATTGTAAGCAATAGTTCTGCTCAACCCCAGTCTGAAATTGGAGGTTTGAAAAAAACAAAAGACACACATGATGGAAGCCACCTCTTGAAGGACATCAAAAAGGGAATTTTTAAGTCATTTCTTGTATAACATAGCTATTTAAATTAGCATACAATTATTGCAACATTTCTAAATAATACATTTTTTAACCTTCAAAAACAAAACCAAAAAACAAACGTTTGTGAATTATTTATAACATTTTGTGAAACTGTAGCATTGATGCATTTCCTTTTAATTTTTAAACTTATGGAAAGCATTGTAATATTAACATATCTTGTGAGTGAAAGTCACTCAGTCGTGTCCAACTCTTTGCGACCCCATGGACTATACAGTCCATGGAATTCTCCAGGCCAGAATACTGGAGTATGTAGCCTTTCCCTTCTCCAGGGGCTCTTCCCAACTGAGGGATTGAACCCATGTCTCTTGCATTGCAGGCAGATTCTTTACCAGCTGAGCCACAATATTTCGTTTTAATTTAAGATTACTCAATTGCAAAGTAAAAGTGATTATTCTTCAAATCATTCCATTTGCCTTAATTCTTTCAAAAGTAAAAACAAAAAAAGAAAAGATTGTCAATAAATGCTAATTGTTTAATATTTCTGTTCATGTAATTTCTTTATGATATTAAAATGTTCACTGAAAGCAGTCACAAAGTCAATATATGTTGAAGGACTTCTCTGAAGTGGGGATGCAGCAGTTTAAAATTTGGCAAAAATGAGCATCAGTATCTCAGTTATAGTAGATGACATGAGTCACTACATAGTCATTCTCCTTGTATCCAGAGGAACAGAACCAGTAGGACATACAGGTAGTGAGAGAAAGCGAGAGTTAGAAGAACTGACTCACCGAATTATGGAGTTTGGCAAATCTACAACCAGTACGGCAGGCCAATAAACTGAAAATTCAGGTAAGAGTTAATGTTGCACTCCTGAGGGCGAATTTGTGGGGCAGGCCAATTGACTGGAAACTTGGGCACGATTTCTATGTTGCGGTCTTGAGAGGAAATTTCTTCCAGAAACCTCAGTATTTGTTGCTAAGGTCTTCAACTGATTGGATGAGGCCCACCATATTATACAGAGAAATCTGCTTTATTTAAATCTTCTTTACTTAAATATTGTATATGTTAATCATATCTAAAAATACCTTTACAGCAACATCTAGCTGGTGTTTGACACTGTAGCCTAGCCAAGTTGACATGCAAAATTAACCATCACAGTTCTAAAAGTAGCTAGTGTTCTAGGAGCAAAGGTAGGAGTTGAAGTTTCCTTATCTTACTTTCCCACAAGAAACACTATCTGTCAATACCTTAGTCCTCATAGAAATACATTTCTGTCTGCAAGAATAAGAATGTTTCTGTGTATGTATATAAAAGGGAGCTAGCAAAGCAAAACACATGATCAATAATGACTTTATTTCTATTTGATTATAAATTTTAAAAAGAGCATCTTTTATTCATAAGCCAAGGGATTTGATATAAGCATAAATTTATATTAGTTTAAAACTGTAAAAATTACTCTTAAAAACTGTAAAAAAAAGTATTTTTTAAAATCAAATGGCAGTCTGATAACAGTAGTTTACCTTAAAATAAATTAACTTTCACACAGGTAATTATTATAAATTCTATTAACAAAACAAAAAAAAATCCAACTATTTCAAAGTACTGAAAGTCTCTAAAGCCAAACAAAAACTAGGGTCAAGGAGCAGGGAACTGTGAAGGAAGGGACTCACTGGGTGAGATTCACATTTGTATAACCTCTCCTGGGGACAACCCCCTTTTCTGTGAAGCACAGGATGGTTACAACTCAAGAAGAAAGCAACATTCTTATGGTATAAAGTGTTCTGATAATGAGTGAGTGAAAGTTGCTCAGTCATGTCTGACTCTTTGTGACCCCATGGACTATACAGTCCATGGAATTCTCCAGGCCAGAATACTGGAGCAGGTAGCCTTTCCCTTCTCCAGGGGATCTTCCAACCCCAGGATTGAATCCAGGTCTCCCACATTGCAGGTGGACTCTCTCCCAGCTGAGCCACCAGGGAAGCCCAAGAATACTGGAGTGGGTAGCCTGTCCCGTCTCCAGGGGATCTTCCTAACCCAGGGATCAAACCCAGGTCTCCCTCATTGCAGGCAGATTCTTTACCAGCTGAGCTATCAGAGAAGCCCAATAATGATAGTATTTGAGGCTACAAAAGTCGCGGGAAATTAAGGGGAAAAATTCTGGAGTGGTGGTAGCTACAAAGATACTCAAAATCCACATATAAAGGACTGACTGACCCCTAACTGTACATGCCCAGAGGAGACTACAGAGGCTCCAGCAGAAAGCAACAGGTGAAAGGCTGAAAGAACTGGGCACACGCTCCAGGGGCTCCCCACCACAGAAGACAAAGCAGTTGAGTTTGAGTCTTTCCAGTAACCTTGTAGACTAGAACGAGAAACCTGGGAGAGTAAAAGACTGCGGTCTAGTGTAGCCATGTGACTTTGCTATGGCTTTGGTTTTTGTCCCGAAAGAGCAAATCAGTAATAAAGAGGGAAAATGTGGTTCAGACCATGTACGCATGGGATGGATGCATCATCATTTGGTGAACCACAACAAAGAACAATTATCAGCAGGTTCCCAGCCACAATCAATCTGTGCCAAGGGTAAGAAAATATTTTCATCGAGATGCTATCTGATAAAATAGACAGCAGCCTTTTTTTTTTTTTTTCCATTTGTAGAGGGATCAAAAATGAGGGAAAGAGAAACGGTGAAACTTCTTAACTCATAAAGATCCAGATCCAAATGGTCTTGTTAAGTTGAAGAAATGGTTATATTAATAATCTAACAGAATACAGAATCCCAGCCGTGCTCCTGGGGTTCGTAGGCCGGGTGGTGGCACGGAGCTGGGAGGTGGCTCCGAGAGCTTCAGCTTTGTGCCCAGCGGCAGCTTCTACAGAAAGAGACCAAGATGAACACAGAGCCCGAGAGGAAGTTTGGGGTGGTGGTGGTCGGCGTCGGCAGAGCCGGCTCCGTTCGGATCCGGGACCTTCGGAATCCACATGCTTCCTCAGCGTTCCTGAACCTGATTGGCTTCGTGTCCAGACGAGAGCTGGGGACCATTGATGAGGTGCCGCAAATTTCTCTGGAAGATGCTCTTTCCAGTCAAAAGGTCGAGGTTGCTTTTATCTGCAGTGAGAGCTCCAGCCACAAGGACTACATCAGGCAATTCCTGAATGCTGGAAAGCATGTCCTTGTGGAATACCCCATGACACTGTCTTGGGTGGCAGCTAAGGACCTATGGGAGTTGGCCGAGCAGAAAGGGAAAGTCTTGCATGAGGAGCATGTTGAACTCTTGATGGAGGAGTTTGCATTCTTGAAGAAAGAAGTGGTGGGGAAGGACCTGCTGAAAGGGTCTCTCCTCTTCACAGCTGCCCCATTGGAAGAAGAGCGGTTTGGCTTCCCTGCATTCAGCGGCATCTCTCGCCTGACCTGGCTGGTCTCCCTCTTCGGGGAGCTTTCTCTTGTGTCTGCCACTTTGGAAGAGCGAAAGGAAGACCAATATATGAAGATGACAGTGTGCTTGGAGACAGAGAACAAAAGCCCGCTGACCTGGATTGAAGAGAAAGCACCCGGCCTAAAGCGAAACAGACGTTTAAGCTTCCATTTCAGGTCTGGGTCCCTGGAGAATATGCCCAACGTAGGCATCAATAAGAATATTTTCCTGAAAGATCAGAAAAAAAAAAAAATAATAATAATCTAACAGAATACAATCTGGTAGACAAATGTGTAGGCAAGTGAACCAAATGCACAAATAAATATGACAACAAAGCATGAGATAGACCAGGAGAGTGGCTCTTAAACTTTCTGGTCTTAGGACCCCTTCATTACCTAAAAAAAAACTGTTGTGAACTTCAAAGTGCTTCATTGGTGTGGATTGTATATTCTTGTGTGCGTCTATGCTCAGTCCTGTCCGACTCTTTGTGACCCCACGGATTGTAACTCACCAGGCTTCTCTGTCCATGGAATTTTTCAGGCAAGAATACTGGAGTGGGTTGCCATTTCCTGCTATAGGGGATCCTCCAGACCCAGGGTTCCAACCTGTGTCTCTTATGTCTTCTGCATTTGCAGGCAGGTTCTTTACCACTAGCATCACCTGGGAAAACTGTGGACTATACATATTAGAAACAGAAATTGAGAAAATTTTGAAATGTATTTTATTTATTTTTAATTAATAATTCATTCCAGTCTTTATCAACACATAAGTTTTTATGAAAAATAAAATAGCGTCTGATTAGCACAGCATTATTTTACATTTTTGCAAGTCTCTTTAATGTCTGTCTTACTAGAAGACAGCTGAAGTCTCATATCTGATTTGATAACCAACATGGTGAATTGTCACCTATCATGTAGCCCCAGAAAACACCACTCTATACTCACTAAACATTAAGAGCAAAAACTGCAAATAATGTTTTAATATTATTATGAAAATAGTTCTGAATCTGTGGACCACCTGAAATGGTCTCAAAGACCCCAGGAGAATCCCCCTGCAGAGAATTCACGTGTAAAATGAATATTCTCACACTCTGGGTAACCTCTGAGACTTCATTTGACATACTTCCTTTCTGGGAACCCTTATCACCAATCCTTCAGTCTTCTTTCTTACAAATATCAGGTCATCCCACAGAATCATTCATAGCTTCCCACAAATCTATAGTTCCACACCTCTGTTCATTTTTCTTTCTAAGCAAAGTGGACAAGCATATGTATCACTTGAAATTCTGACCACTGGGAAATTTACCTTCCTGGTCACACTTGTGGGATACTCCTCAGGTAAGTTATAAACCTGCAGTATCCCACTTCGGACTGGTTCTAGCATATTGTACTGACACATCTCTAAATCAGGCTTGAATATTCTCCTCAGTTCCTGTGATGCCTTGGTTGTAGGTGAGGGAGAGGTAGGCAATGTAGCAAATGCAGATGCATTAAGACTATGAGCCACCTGACCATGTGGCATATGGGTGCCTAACCTAACTCTATAACTGATGTTGATCCACTGTCCAAATCTATGGCTCAGTGGGTCAAATAACACCCTACTTTGGATAGACACTCAATTTGCTTGACCACTTGGTATCCCTAAAGCTCAATGGTTTCCCAGGTGGCACTGGTGGTAAAGAATCCCTCTGCCAAAGTAGGAGATGCAAGAGACGTGGGTTTGATCCCTGATTTGGGAAGATCCCCTGATTCGGGAAGATCCCCTGATTCAAGAAGGAAATGGCAACCCGCTCCAATAATCTTGTCTGGAAACTTCCATAGACAGAGGAGCCTGGTGGGCTACAGTCCATGGAGTAGCCAAGAGTTAGACACAACTGAGCACAAGGCTTAATAACCAGGGGTTATTTCTTTCAAAGAGAATAAATGTTTCCTGGAAAAAGTACAGTTCTGCTCTGGGATTCAAGACACTTGCACTGCGATTCTCCTAATAGGGCTTCCCACAATATCCCTAGAGTATCCCAATCTATCATAGTGAATACTGAACAATGTTATATTCACTGTGACATAAGGTCCAAGTAGCAGAGCTTCTTACAATGCAGCCCTGGTTTAGTTGCTCCCAAATGTGATAAATTGCTGCCTTCAAAATCCCCAAAGCTCCTTTTTTAAGTGGTGGGAGTTTTGCAAAATATAGAAACTTGTCTTCACTTTGGATGTAATATCCTGACATGCCCTGTATTACAGGAGTACCAGAAATTTCTCTGAGATGACAAGCACATACATTTTCGTTGGGTTTATATTCCACCGTGGACAGGCATATATCTTACCAGGTGTTTGGGCTCTACTGTTGTGTAACAAATCACTCCAAAACTTAGCGACTTAAAACAACAATCATTTCATTATCTCTCAAGGTTTCTATGAGTCAAGAATAAGGGGAGGGTTTGGCTGGGCAGCTCTGGCTCAGAATCTCTCACACGGCTGCAGTCAGATTGTGGCTGGCACTGGAACGGATGGGGTGCTGAGGCAGCTGGAGGAAGGTGAGGTATCTCCCTTCATGTAATCTCAGGTCTCTCTGTATGATCTTTCTATTTCCTTACAGTATAGAGTCTTTCTGCTTCTATAGCAGGTGGAGGCTTCTGGGACAAATAATCTACTGAATAGAATGGAAAGCATTTTCTTTTTTACGAACAAGTCGGATAGGACACATCGCACCACATTCCGACATGCTCTTCTGGTTGAAGGAGTTAGAAAAGCCCACCCAGTTTTGGGGACAGGAATGTAGAATTGACTCTACTTTTGAGTAGGAGACGTGTCAGAATCCCATTGTATGAAAAGTATGTGGGGTTGGAGATACCGATGTAGCCGTTTTGGGAAAATGTGTTCTACCAAACCGGGTATCAAAGGTATCAACTCACTCTTGCCGCAAAAGTTCTGGAACACGTTATCACCTATCAGAGTGAAAATGAAATGATGAGATGGTCATGGTTTAGAGGACAGATGAGCACGAGAGTTTGTTTTGCCTTCTTAGTAACAGCAAGGCAGCACAGAGCATAAGGGTACTGTTGTCGCCTTTCAGATGAAGGCAAATTGCTTCCAGTTGTTCTCTGTTTATTAGAATAGTCTTCAAAAGTGTTTTCTGGAAAACCAGCTACATAGCGAGTGCAGGGCAGTGGTGGCTTTAGAAAATAGACTACACCTAGAACAGTAAGTGTAATTTGAATCACCTCCTGATGGCTTTACAACAATCCCATCATTCTCCTAGACTCTTCCATTTTCTGCACAGAAAAAAAATATGTTGCCTTATTTGAGAATAAACTAGAAATCTCTGAATATTTTATGTCTTTGTATGTGGCACTAATGTGTGTTGTAATTCACCATGAGGTGCAGTACTGCTTATGTGTAATTTTTTAGTTAGAGATGCAGTTTCAGAGTCTTATGTTTGGCACACCCTTCCATAATAGCCTTCACTCTTTTTATCAGACAGTTATTCTGGGGAATCTGTTAGTAGCCAAATTTGTCTGTTACAACTATGCCTTCAGGAACCAGAGAAATAACTATAGTACAGAAAATGAACATGGACACTGTGACCCATGTAGACAGACGGGGCCAACTCCACTTGACCCCTGATCTCCATTCTGAGTCTTAAAGAGATTTATATAATTCAAAGTTGGTAGCCAATAATGCTCACAGTTCCTTGGCATTTATTTCCTCAACTCAGAGTTTTTCTGGTAAGTGGCTGTAAGTCTCTTTGAGAACACATAGACGGAAACTTGCAAAGTTTATAGTCATTCCAACATCTTAGGATATTTCTGCAAGGATTTGTGAACTGGTTCATGTCTGGACGTTGAGAAAGTGACCACAACTCTCACTCATGCAACTCAAATCACACTTCATTTCCAGATTTAGGTGTTTTTCTGTTTCTTTGTGGGTTTTTTTGTTTGTTTGTTTGTTTGCTTTTAATAAAGCCTAACTTTACAAGCCTCCCTATTTAGTTAGAGTTCTAGGGATCGTATGATGAATGATCAATTTGTTGTTGTTTAGTCGCTGAGTAGTGTTCAACTCTTTTGCAACCCCATGGAGTGTAGCCCACTGGGCTCCTCTGTCCATAGGATTTCCCAGGTAAGAATACTGGAGTGGGTTGCCACTTCCTTCTCCAGGGGATCTTCCTGACCCAGGGATCAAACCTGCATCTCCTGCATTGGCAGGTGAATTCTTTACCACCGAGCCACGAGGGAAGCCCCCATGATCAATTAACTACCAAAGAAGACATTCATGGATCAAACCATTGTGATGACCACGACAGCCTACTGTTTACTTCCGTAATAGATGACCATTTTATGGTGACGCTCCCAACAGGACATTTCATCAGACTAAGTCAGAGCAATAGTTTCAAATCCATGACTTTTTGAAACTTTCATACTGAGCCTAACAGAGACATGCATTCCCTAGCATTTTTCAAACATATTAATCCTTGCATAGCTAATATATATTCTGTTTGCACACTCAGTCACTACGTTGTGTCTGACTCATTTGCAACCTTATGGACAGTAGCCCACCAGGTTCCTCTGTGCATGGGATTTTTCAGTGGGTTGCCATTCCTTCCCCAGGGGAGACCCAGGGACTGAACCCACATTTCCTGTGTCTCCTGCACTGGAAGGCAGATTCTTTACCACTGAGCCACCTGGGAAGCCCAATAAATGTTTTATTCCTCGGTTCACAGAGGGCCCTTGAGGGTCCCTTCTGGTACGAGGTACAGGTGAGAATGGAAGTCTCGCAGCAAAACCCAATTGAAAATTTCCATCTCCCTAAGTTTCTGGCTTCCTCCTCTGCATTATCTAAGGAATTTCTGATATCTCAGCCTCGTTGAGTGGAAGCATCAATGCAACTAGCAGGAAACAGGAAAGGGTGGAGTTTTGGCTCAAGACTCTATAGTAGAAAACAGAAAAACATAGAGTTTTGACCCAAGACTATCTCACAGTGGGTTCTCAGTGCTCACAGACTTATCTCATGATTATTTCTTATGTGTATATTATTCTATTCCAAAACTTGGTAAACCAATATTTAAAATTTCTAGACTCTTTTGAGAAGGTTTTGAATACTAATAAAAACATCTGTACTGATTAGAAGAAGCTATGCAAGACTTAAAGGAGGGGTGGTGAAAGTAAGTTATCAACTATATCCAATAAAAAGACCAATTAAAGACAAGTATCAAAATAAAACTAGCTGAGATCCAGACTTTTGAAACATGTATAATACTGAGATTTTCCAAGCTTTCAAATCAGAGCAAAAGTGAGGAAGTATTTCTGTAGTGTTACTAAAATCAAATGTCCTTTCTAAGTTTTTATTTTTTTCTGTATAGTTATAATATGCATCCAAGTGTAGTTCAGTTCAGTTCAGTTCAGTCGCTCAGTTGTGTCCGATTCTTTGCGACCTCGTGAACTGCAGCACGCCAGACCTCCCTGTCCATCACCAACTCTCGGAGTTCACCCAAACCCATGTCCATTGAGTTGGTGATGCCATCTAACCATCTCATCCTCTGTCATCCCCTTCTCCTCATGCCCTTAATCTTTCCCAGCATCAGGGTCTTTTCAAATGAGTCAGCGCTTCGCATCAGGTGGCCAAAGTATTGGAGTTTCAGTTTCAACATCAGTCCTACCAATGAACACCCAGGACTTATCTCCTTTAGGATGGACTGGTTGGATCTCCTTGCAGTCCAAGGGACCCTCAAGAGTCTTCTCCAACACCACAGTTCAAAAGCATCAATTCTTCAGTGCTCAGCTTTCTTTATAGTTCAACTCTCACATCCATACATGACTACTGGAAAAACCATAGCCTTGACTAGATGGACCTTTCTTGACAAAGTAATGTCTCTGCTTTTTAATATGCTCTCTAGTTTGGTCATAACTTTCCTTCCAAGGAGTAAGCATCTTTTAATATCATGGCTGCAATCACCATCTGCAGTGATTTTGGAGCCCAGAAAAATAAAGTTAGCCACTGTTTCCACTGTTTCCCCATCTATTTCCTATGAAGTGATGGGACCAGATGCCATGATCTTAGTTTTCTGAATGTTGAGCTTTAAGCCAACTTTTTCCACGCTCCTCTTTCACTTTCATCAAGAGGCTCTTTAGTTCTTCTTTGCTTTCTGCCGTAAGGGTGGTGTCATCTGCATATCTGAGGTGATTGATATTTCTCCCAACAATCTTGATTCCAGCTTGTGCTTCTTCCAGTCCCGCATTTCTCATGATGTACTCTGCATAGAAGTTAAATAAGCCTTGACGTACTCCTTTTCCTATTTGGAACCAGTCTGTTGTTCCATGTCCAGTTCTAATTGTTGCTTCCTGACCTGAATACAGGTTTCTCAAGAGGCAGGTCAGGTGGTCTGGTATTCCCATCTCTTGAGGAATTTTCCACAGTTTATTGTGATCCACACAGTCAAAGGTTTTGACATAGTCAATAAAGCAGAAATAGATGTTTTTCTGGATCTCTCTTGCTTTTTTGATGATCCAGCGGATATTGGCAATTTGATCTGTGGTTCCTCTGCCTTTTCTAAAACCAGCTTGAACATCTGGAAGTTCATGGTTCACGTATTGCTGAAGCCTGGCCTGGAGAATTTTGATCATTACTTTACTAGTGTGTGAGATGAGTGCAACTGTGCGGTAGTTTGAGCATTCTTTGGCATTGCCTTTCTTTGGGATTGGAATGAAAACTGACCTTTTCCAGTCCTGTGACCACTGCTGAGTTTTCCAAATTTGCTGGCATATTGAGTGCAGCACTTTCATAGCATCATCTTTCAGGATTTGAAATAGCTCAACTGGTATTCCATCACCTCCACTAGCTTTCATAGTGCTGCTTCCTAAGGCCCACTTGACTTCACATACCAGGATGTCTGACTCTAGGTGAGTGATCACCCCATCGTGATTATCTGGGTCATGAAGATCTTTTTGTAAAGTTCTTCTGTGTTTTCTTGCCACTTCTTCTTAATATCTTCTATTTCTGTTAGGTCCTTACCATTTCTGTCCTTTATTGAGCCCATCTTTGAATGAAATGTTCCTTTGCTATCTCTAATTTTCTTGAAGAGATCTCTAGTCTTCCCCATTCTATTGTTTTCCTCTATTTCTTTGCATTGATCGCTGAGGAAGGCTTTCTTATCTCTCCTTGGTATTCTTTGGAACTCTGCATTCAAATGGGTATATCTTTCCTTTTCTCCTTTGGTTTTCATTTCCCTTCTTTTCACAGCTATTTGTAAGGCCTCCTCAGACAGCCATTTGCTTTTTTGCATTTCTTTTTCTTGGGGATGGTCTTGATTCCTGTCTCCTGTACAATGTCACAAACCTCTGTCCATTGTTCTTCAGGCACTCTATCAGATCTAGTCCCTTAAATCTATTTCTCACATCCACTGTATATGAGTGTAGTAGTACAAAGAATTTATAACTGTGAACAGAAAGGATGTTTGCTTTAAAATATTATTGATGGAGTGTACATTCAAAATATTTGAATACCACTGATCTAGAAGACAGAGCACTAAGCCAAAAGTTATGTATAGCACTATAGTTTAAAAAAGAAGAAAAAATCAAATATGTGTTATATTTTATATATACATACAGTAGAAAAACACACCCCCACACAGACACACGAATATATACAGGTACATGTATCTTTCTGAGTTGCACTGTTAGACTATTAAGTTTAATGACCCAACTTTAAAGCCCTCATTAGATATAAACACAGAGCTGACATTTACTTTGAAAAGCATTTGTTTCCATTCACTGGATGTATAAGCTTGGCAACCGTCTCTATGACAACAATATAAGTTAAGAAAAATCTTATCAATGTTCTCCTTTAAAAGAGATTTGTAAGATGTATGTAATGAATATGATGAAGAGTGGACCAGAAATACCACGTGAAACTCAACAGACATATTTCAAATCCTACTTTAGGTTTTCAGCCAGGTTGTTAAATATGCAAGATATTTTATTTTAATCTAAGTGGTTTAATCTCAAAGATGAACGTTTTTAAAACCCATTCTACATCATATGGACTTGTGATAGATAGAACAACAGAGATCCTGGAGATTATTTCTATAATAATTCTGAAAAGCACTTAAGGAAAGATTGCAGATCTTTTATATAAAATCACTTACATTAATGAATAAGGTCAGATAGTTTTTCCTAAGAAATATAAATTAGTGAATTAAGATAGTGCACACAGTATGAAAAAAATGTAATACAGTGTACAGTACATTTCAATAACATTTCTTATTTTCTTAAAAATAAATTGAAATGTCTGAAATGCAAGAGCAAATCTACTTTTGACTGAGTCATGTTTTCAGTCCTAATTTAAATTGAAATACTTTACCTGGGTTGGGAAGATCCCCTGGAGAAGGAAATGGCAACCTACTCCAGTATTCTTGCCTGGAGAATTCCATGGACAGAGGAGCCTAGCAAGCTATAATCCATGGGGTCGCAAAGAGTCGGACATGACTGAGCTACTTCACTTTCACCTTCACCTAAGTCTCTCTATTCCTCAAAAGTAATACAGTATTTTCCTAGACATTTTCATCACCCTATCAGAGTAGAGATGATGAATCTTGAAACACAATCATCAGTCAAAATGACGTCATGCAGGGATACTCAAATCGTAATAGGATATGGATATTGAATGATTAGAAATTATTAATAACTAAAATATTTTTAACACTCTTTCCAACTTTCACCAATTAGATTGCTTCTTAAAAATTCAACAAGAAACTAAAGTAAAATTAAGAAGTGCGTTTGCTAGTCTGAAACTGAGACCAAAGGAAGATCACACAAGTGGTACAAGTGTCTCCTTAGAGATAATTCACTATATAGAAACCTATGAAAACAAGTTTCTCAAGACGTTTGTTGTTCACAAGACAGTAACCACTTCCACACATCTGAATGTTGCTCACTGTGAAATATACTACTTTGAATGGATGTGGGAAATTTGCAAGCTGTACATTTCAGTAAACTTTCCTGTATCTCAGATGGTAAAGAATCTGCCTGCAAGCAGGAGACCCAGGTTTGATCCCTGGGTCGGGAAGACCCCCTGGAGAAGAGATTTGCAACCCACTCCAGTATTCTTGCCTGCAGAATCCCATGGACAGAGGAGCCTGGTGGGCTACAGTTCATGGGGTCGCAAAGAGTCAGACATGACTCAGTGACTAACACTTAGCACTACTAATTTCAGTCAAGTTGGCTAACTCTAACTAGTGTTATTTTTTTTTTTTCCTAACACTGTAATTTATTATACAATGTAAATTAAATAAATAGAAAATATTTGAGTAACAAGGGATTTTAGTAGGAGGAAAGTACCTTGATTTTACCTTATTTTGAGTGTTGTGATTCATAACTGAATTCAGAATTGTCCTTTTCTGCCAATGATAATGGTTTTAATCCTAGAAGGTTAAGGACTGTTTTCTCATGTATTTTCCTATAGCTTCTCCTTTATTTTTCCATGGAAGATAATGATAACAAAGTAACAACTCCACATTTTTATTCAGTTCTTACTAGGTGGTACCAGACATGCTAGTGATTTCATGTATTATCTCATTAACTCTCAGAATAACTCTAGGAGGTAGGTATTATTTCAAGGCTCTATTACAAATGAGGAAATGAAAGTTAAAGAAAGGTTAAGTAAATTATCCCGAAGTGGAGTGACTCTAAGTGTCACACATGCACTTTGAGCTGTCTGACGCACAGACACATCTTATGTCACACACAGACATAAGAGCTGTCTTATGCTCTTAACCACTACATCATACTGTGCTTCCTAGAAATGAAATGTCATATCCGATACCAAAGACAGAATACTTTTTATAGAGTCGGATGTTCACCTCTGACTCATTTTCTCTTTTATACAATTTTAATAAGGGCATGGAAGGTCCTGGGGTGAACTGTTTCTAGACTTCTCAAGCGACTCTGGATAAGTGCTTGCAGGGATCAGAGATCACGACTCACTTTCTCTCTGTCATCCTGGAAGTGGGGTGTATGTGACACAGTGACACCCAGATTTCAGACCCTCCTTCCAAAGTTCCTGCAAGCCCTGGACTGAGGAAATACTCAGGGTGGTCAGGAGAGCAGGACTGAGAAAATCAAACCAAACTTAGCAATTTTTCTCTCCTGTAGAAGTACACAGAATGAAAGTCTTAAATAAATTATTTATGTAATGTATATTTATGATGCAAATTTGTTCTAAAAAATGAATTATCAAAAACAAAGTGGTATTTACAAAGAAATCCCACTAAAAATTCCCTTTGAACATCTAAAATAAGATTTATTGAACACATAATTTCTAGTATTTTGAAGTGACAGCACATTATCTGTTTACTATTGTGAGGAACACATTTATTTTATAAATCAGAATCCCTTATATTTACTAAATCAACTCAAGTAGTTTTTTTTATTACCAATTTACAATATTGGTATATTTAATTATGAAAAGACGAGGGAATTTTTTTAAAATTTATTTCATTGTGGCTGTGCTAGGTCTTTGTTGCTACATGGGCTTTTCTCCAGTTGCAGCAAGCAGGGCTACTCTCCAGGTGCAGTGTGTGGACTTCTCATTGCCGTGGCTTCTCTAGTTGTGGAACACGAGCTCTAGGGCACTTGGGCTTCAGTAGTTGCAGGGGCTTAATATTTGTGGTCCACAGGCTTAGCTGTTCCTCGGCATGTGGGAACTTCCCGGATCAGGGATCAAACTTGTGTCTCCTGCATTAGCAGGCAGATTCTTCAGAGCTGAGCCATCAGGGAAGCCCAAGATGAGGAAATTTTTTAATAGAATTTTTCTCAGCACTTTGCAAGGAATTCAGGTAGGGATGCTTATTAAAAATATGAGACCACTTTCCCAGTTTTCAGTGCAATATATGCAAGTGAAATAAAAGTAACCAATCAATAAGATTCGTTACAAAATAAAAGAAGTTAAATGGTAACGAAATATTAATTCTTTCTTGAATTAGAATAACACCATTTAGCAGATGATGTTATTAAAAATAAACATTTTGTTTTATATATTTCTTGAATTTATCAATGTGAACAATATCTAAAGATAATTTTCACATAAAATTCTTCTCAATTGCATTTTCTTCATTATCAAACTTGATATTATTAGCAAATCAATATGTTTGCTATCATAGTGTAATAACTTAATTTGGTCTTTTCAAAATCCAAATTAGGACCAGAGTTTGGATTTTTCCTTGAATGAAATCATCGGGGGAAAAAAAATTCCACACATTTAATTTAATCCTTCCTTTTTAGTACAATATCTTCCTGGAATCGAAATCCTGGCCATGATCTCAGCATTATTCAGGTACATAATTGGCTGTGTGCCCTGAAAGCAAGAGTTCAGTTAAACTTTCACAGTTCCAAATATAGATGTTCTTCAGAAAATGTGGTAACAGTCCTTAGTAAATTTAGTCTTATTGAAAATTACTATAAAAGGCACATAATAAAAAGTTAGAGAAGGGTGGAATGAATGGAAACACAAAACAGTCCAGTGAGAAGAGAAATTCTGGACTACAAGAATGCAAAGTTGGCTAGACCCACAACCAGTAAACTATTGCTTTAACCCTCTCTCATTTGGCTCAACTATCATGCACATTTTCACTGCAGCAGTTCATGATGGATTAACACCACTTTATTCCCCTCTTTATTGTTCTGGTCATCATTAAGATAACAATTAATAACAAGAGTATAGGTTCAGTTTTAACATAAGAAAATTATTTCAAAGAGAAAAAAATTTAAATAAAAATATTAAAGTATTTTCAATCTAAAAGAAATCACATTGAAAGCTAATTTTTTTAACTGAATTTCCCCAGGGTATAATAAAATATTTCAAATTCATGTAATGACCTTAAGAAGTCTAAGCAGTTGCTCTCCAGTGAGTAACTGCTGTTCTCAGGGGGGCAATGATGTGGGCATTTATTTCACCAGAAAGCATCTTTCAAAATAAGAACAGAGCCCACATTTCCTCTCTCTATGGACCTTCCTAACTCTTGAATTTCTTTAAAGCTAGAAAAGCAACTCATCTACATTATCAAGAATGTTACTTGGACCTAGAGATTGTCACACTGAGTGAAGTAAGTCAGACAGAGAAAGTCAAGTATCACACGTTATTGCTCATATGAGGAATCAAAAAAAAAAATATAGTTACAAATGAGCTTATTTACAAAAGAGAAACAGAGTTACAGACATAGAAAACGATTTATGATTACCAAGGGAGAAAGGGGGTGGGGATAAACTGGGAGATTGGGATTGACACATATACACTACTGTCCTATATAAAAGAAATACCTGCTGAGGACCTACTGAAATAGTAAGTAGGCTTCCCTGGTAGCTAAGGAGTAAGGAATCTCCCTGCAATGCAGGAGAAGTGGGTTCAATCCCTGGGTCAGGAAGATCTCCTGGAGAAGGAACTGGCAACCCACTCCAGTATTCTTGCCTGGAGAATCCCATGGACAGAGGAGCCTGGAGGGCTAGAGTCCATGGGGTCGAAAAAGAGTGAGAGACTACTACCAGCAGCTCTATGCCAATAAAAGGGACAACTTGGAAGAAATGGACAAATTCTTAGAAAAGTATAACTTTCCAAAACTGAACCAGGAAGAAATAGAAGATCTTAACAGACCCATCACAAGCAAGGAAATCAAAACTGTAATCAAAAATCTTCCAGCAAACAAAAGCCCAGGACCAGATGGCTTCACAGCTGAATTCTACCAAAAATTTAGAGAAGAGCTAACACCTATCTTACTCAAACTCTTCCAGAAAATTGCAGATGAAGGTAAGCTTCCAAACTCATTCTATGAGGCCACCATCACCCTAATTCCAAAACCAGACAAAGATGTCACAAAAAAGAAAACTACAGGCCAATATCACTGATGAACATAGATGCAAAAACCCTTAACAAAATTCTAGCAAACAGAATCCAACAACATATTAAAAAAATCATACACTATGACCAAGTGGGCTTTATCCCAGGAATGCAAGGATTCTTTAATATCCGCAAATCAATCAATGTAATACACCACATTAACAAATTGAAAGATAAAAACCATATGATTATCTCAATAGATGCAGAGAAACCCTTTGACAAAATTCAGCACTCATTTATGATTAAAACTCTCCAGAAAGCAGGAATAGAAGGAACATACCTCAACATAATAAAAGCTATATATGACAAACCCACAGCAAGCATCACCCTCAATGGTGAAAAATTGAAAGCATTTCCCCTGAAATCAGGAACAAGACAAGGGTGCCCACTCTCACCACTACTATTCAACATAGTGTTGGAAGTTCTGGCCACAGCAATCAGAGCAGAAAAAGAAGTAAAAGGAATCCAGATAGGAAAAGAAGAAGTGAAACTCTCACTGTTTGCAGATGACATGATCCTCTACATAGAAAACCCTAAAGACTCTACCAGAAAATTACTAGAGCTAATCAATGAATATAGTAAAGTTGCAGGATATAAAATTAACACACAGAAATCCCTTGCATTCCTATATGCTAACAATGAAAAAACAGAAAGAGAAATTAAAGAAACAATACCATTCACCATTGCAACAAGAAGAATAAAATACTTAGGAGTATATCTACCTAAAGAAACAAAAGACCTATACATAGAAAACTATAAAACACTGATGAAAGAAATCAAAGAGGACACAAACAGATGAAGAAACCTACCGTGTTCATGGATTGGAAGAATCAATATTGTCAAAATGGCTATTCTACCCAAAGCAATCTATAGATTCAATGCAATCCCTATCAAGTTACCAACGGTATTTTTCACAGAACTAGACCAAAGAATTTCACAATTTGTATGGAAATACAAAAAACCTCGAATAGCCAAAGTCATCTTGAGAAAGAAGAATGGAACTGGAGGAATCAACCTGCCTGACTTCAGACTCTACTACAAAGCCACAGTCATCAAGACAGTATGGTACTGGCACAAAGACAGAAATATAGATCAATGGAACAGAATAGAAAGCCCAGAGATAAATCCACGGACCTATGGACACCTTATCTTTGACAAAGGAGGCAAGGATATACAATGGAAAAAAGACAACCTCTTTAACAAGTGGTGCTGGGATAACTGGTCAACCACTTGTAAAAGAATGAAACTAGAACACTTTCTAACACCATACACAAAAATAAACTCAAAATGGATTAAAGATCTAAATGTAAGACCAGAAACTATAAAACTCCTAGAGGAGAACATAGGCAAAACACTCTCCGACATAAATCACAGCAAGATCCTCTATGACCCACCTCCCAGAATATTGGAAATAAAAGCAAAAATAAACAAATGGGACCTAATGAAACTTAAAAGCTTTTGCACAACAAAGGAAACTATAAGTAAGGTGAAAAGACAGCCCTCAGAATGGGAGAAAATAATAGCAAATGAAGAAACAGACAAAGGATTAATCTCAAAAATATACAAGCAACTCCTGAAGCTCAATTCCAGAAAAATAAATGACCCAATCAAAAAATGGGCCAAAGAACTAAACAGACATTTCTCCAAAGAAGACATACAGATGGCTAACAAACACATGAAAAGATGCTCAACATCACTCATTATCAGAGAAATGCAAATCAAAACCACAATGAGATACCATTACACGCCAGTCAGGATGGCTGCTATCCAAAAGTCTACAACCAATAAATGCTGGAGAGGGTGTGGAGAAAAGGGAACCCTCTTACACTGTTGGTGGGAATGCAAACTAGTACAGCCGCTATGGAAAACAGTGTGGAGATTTCTTAAAAAACTGGAAATAGAACTGCCATATGACCCAGCAATCCCACTTCTGGGCATACACACTGAGGAAACCAGATCTGAAAGAGACATGTGCACCCCAATGTTCATTGCAGCACTGTTTATAATAGCCAGGACATGGAAGCAACCTAGATGCCCATCAGCAGATGAATGGATAAGGAAGCTGTGGTACATATACACCATGGAATATTACTCAGCCATTAAAAAGAATTCATTTGAACCAGTCCTAATGAGATGGATGAAGCTGGAGCCCCTTATACAGAGTGAAGTAAGCCAGAAAGATAAAGAACATTACAGCATACTAACACATATATATGGAATTTAGAAAGATGGTAACAATAACCCTATATGCAAAACAGAAAAAGAGGCACAGAAATACAGAACAGACTTTTGAACTCTGTGGGAGAAGGTGAGGGTGGGATATTTCAAAAGAACAGCATGTATACTATCTATGGTGAAACAGATCACCAGCCCAGGTGGGATGCATGAAACAAGTGCTCGGACCTGGTGCACTGGGAAGACCCAGAGGAATCGGGTGGAGACGGAGGTGGGAGGGGGGATCGGGATGGGGAATATGTGTAAATCTATGGCTGATTCATATCAATGTATGACAAAAAAAAATAATAATAATGATAATTAAAAAAAAAGAGTGAGACACAGCTTAGTGACTAAACAAGAGCTGTATAGCACAGGGAACTCTACTCGATATTATATAATGACCTATGTGGGGAAATAATCGAAAAAAGAGGGGATATACGTATGTGTGTAACCGATTCACTGCTACTGTACAGCGGAAACTAACACAACAATGCAAATCAACTACACTCCAATAAAACTAAAAACAAATAAACTGAAAAAAAGAATGTCACTAATATAAGACATCTTTTAAGTCGCTCTCATCTATCACTGCCAAAGTGGCTGCCTCCTTTGGGCTACCCTGCCAAAGAGATTTAGTAGATTCCTTCCCATTTTCTGCAAAAAGATGCTCTACCTCATTGCCCACTTCAAGTTAGTTTTCCTGGTTAACCTACCGGCAGTATACTCTTCTCTATAATACAAAACTAAGAAGACAAACTTTGAGATGGAAAAACAAAACATTTTCTACATTAACCATTGTCCATGACATATACCAGAAATTTGGCAAAAAGATGAAAACAATGTTCTCAGTATCTCTCACAGTTTTTAATACTTTGTTGAAATACAGTATTGGACAGGGCCTTGAACTGGGGTTCTGTGACTTAGGTTAGATATCTAAACCTTGCTAATCTTGGTTTCCACACATACATTGTGGTAGGTAATAACAGAATGTGATAAATAATTCATGGTTATTTAGGGAAGCAAAAATATTAGCAAACTGTAAGAATATTCAAATTACTATGAAGTATTACTATTGCAGTTGATGACTAGATAACTAATTCTGCACTGCAGCAAAAACAGAAATGTGTCTAATCCTGCTTGTGGACTGTGTCTAATCCTTATGGGGCTGTTGCAGAATTAAGTTTGAAAAAGGTAAATCACCCCTCAGTACTTAGAAAAAGACACTCATGTGGTCCTATACTCCTATGCTATATAGACACCCTACTGACTTTAAAGCCAACACACAAAAAAATCTTTCCTTGGTTTTCCTTACATCCCTGCATGTGAAAAGTACTGTAATGAATGCTGAGGGCATCCACACGAATCAGACACCCTGTTCAGTTTCCTCCACTGCCCACGTTTTTTCCAAAGAGCTCACAGTTTTCTACTTTCCTCTAGTTACAGGATTAGCAAAGTTATGAAAACCAAGAGGACACACACACACAGAACTAAACTAAACTAGGACTTCCCTGGTGACGCAGTGGGTAAGAATATGCCTGCCAATGCAGGGGACACGAGTTTGATGCTTGGTCCATGAAGATCCCACATGCCACGGAGCAACTAAGCCCATGTGTCACAACTACTGAAGCCTGCATGCTCTGGAGCTCATGCTCCAGAGATACCACCCCAATGAGAAGCCCGTGCATAGCAACTAGAGAGTAGTCCCCACCTGCCACAACTAGAGAAAGTCCATGCACAGCAATGAAGACCCAGTACAGCCATAAATAAATACATAAATTAAAAAAAAAATACCAACAACACAAGACTTAAAAGAAGCTAAACTAAAATAAGCATTAATCTGGCAGAAATCTGGGGTATAAAGGGAACCATCCAATGCGAACCAAATCACGTATTTTGACCAGATTTAAGCAGGTAATGAAGTTCCTCTCCACAGAGAAATGAAACAAACCCTGAACGAGTACTGTTATTTGCAATTGTGCCAAAATTCAAGAACTCTATAGCTTGGAAGAACTTCTGACTATAAAATCTCCTTTCATCATACATCAGTTTTCTAGGGCTGCCATAACAAATCACCACAAACTGGGTAGCTTAATACAACAAAATTTGTTCTTTCAGAGTTCTGGAGGCTAGGAATCAAATCAAGATATTGGCAAGGTCATGTCCCCACTGAAGGTTTTAGGGAAGAATTCTTCCTTGCTTCTTCATAGTTTCTGGTGGCTCCTGGAAACCCTTGGCACTCTGACTGGTACATACATACATCACTGTAATCTCTACCTTCATCTTCACATAGTCTTCTTCCCTTGGGTTTTCTCTGTATCCAAGTCTCCTTTCTTTCTCTTATAAAAATACCAATCACTGACTTTCAGATCAGTTCAGTTCAGTCACTCAGTTGTGTCTGACTATTTGTGACCCCATGGACTGCAGCACGCAAGGCTTCCTTGTCCATCATCAACTCCAAGAGTTTGCTCAAACTCATGTCCATTGAGTCGGTGATATCATCCAACCATCTCATCCTCTGTTGTCCCCTTCTCCTCCTGCCTTCAATCTTTCCCAGCATCAGTGTCTTTTCCAATGAGTCAGTTCTTTGCACCAGGTGGCCAAAGAATTGGAGCTTCAGCTTCAGTATCAGTCGTCCCAATGAATAATCAGGACTGATTTCCTTTAGGATTGACTGGATTGATCTCCTTGTAGTCCAAGGGACTCTCAAGAGTCTTCTCCAACACCGCAGTTCAAAAGCATCAATTCTTCGGTGCTCAGCTTTCTTTATGGTCCAACTCTCACATCCATACATGACTACTGGAAAAACCATAGCTTTGGCTAGACAGACCATTGTTGGCAAAGTAATGTCTCTGCTTTTTAATATGCTGTCTAGGTTGGCCATAACTTTTCTTCCAAGGAGCATGGGAAATTGATTTTAGTTCCCACTCTAATTCAGTTTGACCTTACCTTGATTATATCTGCAAAGACCCTATTTCCAAATAAAGCCACATTTACAAGTACTGGGGACTAAAATTTGAAAGTATCTTTCAGGGGGACATAATTCAACCATTGCACCCAATAAAAGAAGGATTGTGTTTAAACTTGAAATACTCGGGAAACAGTGGATAAAACAATGTGAATTAAGAATTGGTTATTAAAGTACTAAATTAGACCTATGAGTATCCCTTGAAACCTGGTTTTATTTTAAGTATACAATCTTTTAGAAAAGCACCATATATTATTTACCTTTATAGTCAACGATAATATTAAAAAGTCAAGTGAGTGAAAGTCGCTCAGTCTTGTCCAGCTCTTTGAGAGTCCATGGATTGTATCACACAGTCTGATACAGTCCATGGAATCCTCTAGGCCAGAATACTGGAGTAGGTAGCCTTTCCCTTCTCCAGGGGTTCTTCCCAACCCAGGGATAGAACCCAGGTCTCCCACACTGCAGGCAGATTCTTTAACAGCTGAGCCACAAGGGAAGCCCAAGAATACTGGAGTGGGTAGCCTATCCCTTCTCCAGCGGATCTTCCCGACCCAGGAATCAAACCAGGGTCTCCTGCATTGCAGGCTGATTCTTTACCAACTGAGCTATCAGGGAAGCCCAAAAAGTCGAGAGAAAACATTAAATATGAACAAAATGACAAAATAAATAAGTAAAGTCATAGTTGAAATAAAGAATACACTAAATAAGTAGTCAGATATATTTCATGGAAAAGGAATTTATGAATCAGAAAGACAGTATCATCTCAGAAGGCACCAAGAAATGATAAACAGATAAAATACAAAAGAAAAACTAGAAGGCAGAGGAGATCGAAATAGAGTGTCAGCATCCATAAGATAGAAGTCCTCATGTATGTACATGTATATATAAAAATATTTGTATATATAAAAACGTTTGCAAAATTTGACAAGTCTTGATTTCTACCTCAACTGGTAGAGTATTAAAGATTGTTTGGGCTGAAGTCTACTCATTGCTGTTGTTTAGTCAGTAAGTCATGTCCGACTCTTTTTGTGACCCCATGGCCACAAGACTCCTCTGTCTATGGGATTGCCCAGGCAAGAACACTAGAATGGGTTGCCATTTCCTTCTCCAAGGGATCTTCCCGACACAGAAATCTAACCTGAGTCTCCTGTGTTGGCAGGTGGATTCTTTACTGCTGAGCCACTTAGGAAGTTCCATTGATTAGTTATGCGTGCATTACAATCAATTGCAAATATGGTTCATCTTGATCAATCTCTTACTATAGTCAGAGGTGGCTTTTAGTTTTTGTTTGTTTTATCATAAGATTGCACTACACCAATTTATATTCAAATAAGTTTACCTTCAATATTGAAGTGTTTAACTAAATTTACAATAAAATTTACAATAATTGGAAGTATTTTATCTTCTCTTAAATGAGCATTCAAAGCTTTTTTTTATTGCATAAATTGGCTGAAAATACTGAGCTATGATTGGAATTAATTTGACTATTATTTCTATTTGAATCATTTGATGGCACTGACATAAAACTCACATTCCTCAAACGTTTACCAAGTTCTTCGAAAAATGTGGTCAATTTATCAAGAGCTATCTTTTTCTTTTCATGCATCCAAAGAAACCACAGAATCTAACATGAGTAAAATAAATTTAGAGGAACAATTATTTGATATATATGAAAAGTCATATAAAAAAATTAAACACATTTCCTGCCACTGTTCATGTTTAGTTATTATCCTCGGGCATTTTAAAAAAACCTACCAATTTTTGAAGTATATACTGTTGCTTCTTTAAGAAATTTTTATTTTCTGGCTTTCTAGTAGTTAGTGATATCATTATGACACCCATAATGGATAGTAAATGTTCATAAATATCTCGTGCAAGTCACACAGTTATTATCACTTTCTCAGGAAACAGAAAATCAGTACTTCATTTTAACTAAACATGCAGTTTCATTTTTCTTGTAGCACTTGGCTGTCAAAAAGTTTTACTAGGGGAAAGAAAATATTACCAAGTAACGAGAAGCACTTATAGAATTATAGCTTAAAATTATTGAGAAAACCACTGAAGCAAGGGTGTTCAGATTGTTTTTGATACACTCTACTGCAGAATTTCTCAGCATCTATTTCATGGACACATTTCATGTACACCTAAATCATGACTTCCCATGGTTTTCACTGACTCCAACTGACTCTACCAACTGGTAGCTTGCTGTCTTCATGCATCTCACAGAGCATTACATAGGCCACAGCACAGCTTGCCTCCCCCACCACCATCCAAGTATTTACCAATGTCCAACTACACTTCTTTTTATCAGTAAGTGCCCTGTTTGCTGTCTGTAAAATGGAGGAGTTAACTCAGCGCATCTGGAAAGAGCTGGAAAAGAACATGGATCTTGTTCCCAATGCAACCATGAGCTAAACTGAGAATTCTATTTACTGTAAGTACCTCTCACACATTACAAGATGACATCATCTGGAAAGACAAAGCGAAGGTCTATGAAGCCAACCCAGGTTAACTCTAATACAACTATAAATGAGAATACTATATTTTAAAATAATGAATTCATAATGAATGTGAGACAGGATGATGCAGAACAACAGATTTAAACATGTGATCACAGGCTATCTGGCTACTCTATGTTTAAGGTTCATGTAATAATTTAATATTAAAGATACCAAAGAGGCATAAAGTATAATTGAACAAGAAAGCTGTGAATATCGTCAACCCTTCCTATTGGAAGAGGAGTCCCGGCTGCCATCTCGTTACATTTTATTTTTTGAAGGAAAAGTTTCTAAAAAGAAAGAAATAGTCACTTAAAAACTACAAACTCAAAAAGGGCAAATCTCTAATCTTTTGAAATAAAGAAATCTTACGTTAGGAAAGCAGGTTGATAACAGAAGTATTAACGACCTAGCAATTTTAAGTCATCCAAAATTAAACATGTTTGAGATTGGCTATTGGTTTTGTTACAATTGAAGCTGGGGATTTTCTGTGCATCTTGAAGTTTATAAAGGAAAATCTGCAGTTCAAAGATCCCTTTTGTCAATTTGTTTCAAAGGTATTAGATTTGTGGCTTCCCGGCAACTTTTATGATCCAAAACACTATAATTCTGCACTTCAAATTTCTAACTCAATAGAGTAGACATGAAGGATAAAACATATGTCATTATTACAACAATAAAATCTTATTATTTGCTAAATGTAAAAGAAAACAAAAGTGAGCTTACTGAGTTAACAGCTGACCAGTTTTTACACTGAGGCCATTTTGAGGTCATCAAGTTTGTTCCTGTTTGTCTCCTGTGACACTGGCTTCAGAGGACAGTGTACATCTCTAAGTCTGTGAGGAGCTTTCAGACTAAAAAGTGGTCTTTTCCTGGGACAAGTCTCGACAGAGACACTTAGGCCATGTAAAGCCGAGAACTTTACAGATCATTACATTTTTTATTTCTTTTTGGAAACTTTTATTTCTTGCTTAGTTTCATCATTAAAAAGTTTCTCCTTAAGTTAAGGTGATATAACTTCTAAGAGCTAAACAGTATCAACAAAAAAAGGTAAACTTGGGCCAAAAAATAATGGATTTCTCCCATGGACATTAAGGATTACTCAGAAGATTCTGTTTTCTTACTCGGAAGTCAAATTCCTCACATAATCATCAAGTGTTTTCCCTGTGCGTTTTAAGTGGCTTCAGTGGTGTCCGACTCTTTGCGACCCCATAGACTGTCACCTGTCAGGTTCCTCTGTCCATGGGATTCTCCAGGTAAGAATACTGGTTTGGGTTGCCATGCCCTCCTTCTTTTCCATATGTTTTATTTATTTTTATTCATTCATTTGGCTTCGTAAAGTCTTAGTCGTGGCATGCAGGATCTTTAGTTGCGGCATGTGAGATCAAGTTCCCTGACCAAGAATTGAACCCAGACCCCCAGTATTAGGAGCTCAGAGTCTTAGCCACTGGACCAACATGGAGGTCTCTTCCCTGTATGTTTTAAATAAATTTTGCAAAGTGCTATGTGCCCACTAGGGATCCCATCTTGTGACCCAAAAGTTCACCTTGTGAACCCAGAGTCACACTGAGGAGAGAAGCAGTGGGATTGAAAGCATGACCTCATTCTTCCAGGTTCCACCTCACCCCCAGTGAGAATCATACAGAATGATGTCAGAATGAAATTTCCACTTGGGTCCTAGATGACCTGTTTCCTTTTCTTTCCTTTCTCCACCATGCCATCTTAATATATTTTCCAAAGAATTCTGTGAAGTCTGCTGCAGTGAGGGCTTGCTTATGTCCACAGTAGAGATATATCAAGCCCTGCTGACACCTATAGAGGCAACATACTTCTAAGAAACTCCTTTACTTTCTCTTTGTTAATTTTTATTTTATATTGGAGTATAGTTGATTAACAAGGTCGTGTTAGTTTCAGGCGTACAGCAAAGTGACTCGGTTATACACACATACTTGTATCTATTCTTTTTCAAGTTATTTTCCCATTTAGGTTACTACAGAATATTGAGCAGAGTTCCCTGTGCTATACAGTAGGTCCTTGTTGGTTATCTATCTTAAATCTGACAGTGTGAACATGTTAGTCCCAAACTCCCAATCTATCACCTACCTCTCTTCCCTCCAGTAACTATATGTTTGTTCTCTAAGTTTGTGAGTCTGTTTCTGTGTTCTGAATAAGCTCAGTTGTATCATTTTTCCTATATGCTTTCTTTACTGGGGTACAGTTGCCCCATAATCAGATGCTAACCTCCACTGTAGAACACAGCCGATCACACATGCATCCCAGCCCTCTTGGGTCTCCCTTCCATCTCCAGCCGCATCCCATCCTTCTCGGTCACCACGGAGCACCAAGCTGAGTCCCCCCGTCACACAGTAGGTCCCCACCGGCCATCCGCTCGACACTTGGCAGTGCACAAACGTCAATCCTGGTCTGCCAATTTGTTATCTCACATCTGTTTCCTACATCTATACTCTTTATTCATGCTGGAGATTCACTCATCTCCAGAGATGACGGGTGGAAGAGTCTCTTTCCCACTTAAGAGAAGATGGGATCCTCCTCTGAGTTTGATACTAATTCCCATTAATGGCTCAGAAGAGGAAGCACAGGCCCTGGGTGCTCCTTTCCTAAGTGTTATGAATCTCTCTATGGCTGTGGTGGACCACTGGAAGAGCCTCGTGCAGAGTTTTAGTTCTTTTACAGAGTAGTTCTTTCTCTCTCACAAAGAACAAGAGAAATGATAGCCCTCGATGCATGGTCATGGAACGATGCTGCCTAAAAGAGGTAGCTTTCTAACTTATTTCTCTCAAGTGCTCCAATGCAATTCACTTGACCAGTGGAACAAAATTTATCCTTTCTTTAAGCACCTAGACAAGTTGTGAGCAGCTTTATGGGGTTTGTAATATTTCTTCCTTCTGTCCAATTATAAACATATCAGAGGAGACTCCCTGATAGGACAGAAGAGGCATTCAGGAGTGTGTGCAGCCCAAATTTTGCTGAGCCAGGAAAAGGAAAATCAGAATCATCAGAAATAGAAAGTACATTTGCCTCCCTCACATTTGCTTTCTTTTGCTGTACCATATGGAAAGTTCCTTTTAAAGCAAAATACTTTACAAATGAGCATGACTTGTGATCTTGGCACACTCAGCTCATGGGTGGACACTTTATCCTATTTGACTTTTCAAAAACTCTGTCAAACATCACAGAACATCAAAAGCAGCTATAAATATCCTATAGGTTTGGGGGAAAAGCACATGAAACTCCAAATCCATTAACCATCAAGGAGTGTCCTCCCCAGCAATTTGCTCTGGAAACCTGAGATCAGCATTCTACCAGAAAGTTGTGCATTTCCAAACTCATGGACGTGAAGTGTCAACAAGATAGCCCTAGAGCAGGGAGAGGAAAAACTGGCCAGAACTATGAGACAGATTGATGTACTTAGAGCAGTGAAGCAAGGGGCATAAAGGAAATGAAAGTTCAAATCAGAGCCTTGAGTATGATTTATCAAACCAAGGAATCATCATTCTGCAAGGTATTTTTTAGGAAGTCTTCTGAAGGACAGACAGGGGACCAACTTCTCCTGAACATGAACCATTTTTACAAGCTTTAAACATGCACTTCTCCTTTTATCCCCTTGATAATTTTAGGAGGTTCATTAGAAGCACTCCTAACACATCTTCACTTAACAGACTTACTGAAATGACTGATGTTCTTCATATGCCAGCAGATGTCTGTGGCCAGTGGAAGGCTGTTCTCCTGTATGTTCACTGGCTTCTGCTCTCACCATCTGAGTTCTTTGCCTGCCAAATACCAGTTGCATTTGCTCACAAACCAGCTGCAATTATAATTAGATAAGCCCTTGGTGGCTAAGACCATAAAGAATCTGCCTACAATGCAGGAGATCGGGTTCAATCCCTGGGTCAGGAAGATCCCCTGAAAAAGGGAATGACAACCCACTCCAATATTCTTGCCTGGATAATCCCATAGACAGAGGAGCCTGTTGGGCTATAGTCCATGGGGTCGCAAAGAGTCAGACATGACTGAGCGACTAACTTTCACTTTCAACCTAATGAGATAGTGGTGGCTCCATGGTAAAGAATCCACCTGCCAATGTAGGAGACACGGTTTCAATCTCTGGGTGGGGAAGATCCCCTGAAGAAGGAAAATGGTAACCCACTCCAGTATTCTTGCCTGAGAAATCCCATGGACAGAGGAGCCTGGTGAGCTACAATCCACAGGTTCGCAAAACAGTATGACATGACTCAGCAACTAAACAGCAACAATGAAATAGTAATATATCAATGAAATACAGTGGTAAAGGAATGAAAGCTGCTGTTCCTATGAAAAGTAGACGAATAATCTGAAAGGACTCATTTTAAAGGCAAGTCACACAACTGGAGCAACTTAGCACACATGTAAGCACAACTAAAATTTTAAAAAAAGGACTTTAATCAAACTGTCATGGGCCAGATCCCACCCCTCCCCACACACAAAAAAAAGAGTGGAAATAATGGAGGTGGTGAAAAAGATTTAAAATATCTGTGTCTAAACTGAAGTCTAAGATTATACTGCATTTAAAAACAAAATCAGAGGACTTCCCTGGTGGTAGAATGGATAGGAATCTGCCTGACAATGCAGGGGACACGGGTTCGATCCCTGGTCTGGGAAGACTGCACATGCCTCAAAGTAACTAAGCCTGTGCACCACAACTATTGAACCACACTCTAGAGCCTGCATGCTACAGATGCTGAAGTTCCTGTGCCTGGAGTCTGCTCCACAACAAGAGAAGCCACCACAATGAGAAGCCCATGGACTACAACAAAGAGTAGCCCCCGCTCACTGCAACAAGAGAAAGCCTGCGTGCAGCAACGAAGACCCAGCAGAGCCGGATATAAATAAATTAATTTTAAAACATGAGATCACTGATTCATCATGGGTGTTGCTTCTGCAGGTAAAGGGAAGGACTCCAATCTTCTTCCAAAAAATGTCTTAACCCGCACCAAAACCCTGGGTAACAAATGTAAAAATACCTCAGGTATAATGCATGTTACTGCTCAAGGCTCCCCATACACAAACTGATTTTTTTTTTCCACTAATCAAACTGCTGATAGTGTCAGACATTAGGACTTGCACTGAATTCTGAGCCCCACTTTACAGATGGAGAAACTAAGGGTTCGAAAGAGGAGGTTGATTTCTCAATAAGCCACGGCTAGTTTATGGCAGAGGTAAGACTTGACTTCTTGCTATTTCTACAAAGTTATAATTCTGAGGGTACGTTTTTTAATCCCTTTTATTCTTTCCTTATAATCTCACCCATGTTTCAGTCCTTCTGTGAACCAGCTCAGAGCCTGGCAGATTTCTTCTGGCCTCAAGCAGGGACGAGGCAGTCAGATGAAATTCAATCAAATGCCTCAGGAAGCATCGGCACTGAGGCCTCATCAGAGACTCCTCTGGGTTCTGTCTGAGTCCTTGGTCCTGGAGCCTGCCTTTCTGCCCAGCCTGTTAGGCTGACTTCTCTAGACAGGTTTACTTAGCTCTTCTTGGACCTCCCCTGCCTCATACTCTGTAATCCTGCCCTGCTTCAAATCTGACCTGCCATCCTGGAATATCTACCTGAATCTGGTGCCTCAAACCCTAACTTCTCTTGGAGGGGAGTTTAGGCACCCATTGTTTTACCTTATCCGGGTGGTTCTTTGTGATCACTTGCTTTTATTTTATGGAGGCCATGATTTCCTATACCTTGATGAGAAACCAGAGTGGGAATTTTCTAATTTTATTTTAATTTCAAAACTAGGTTTGTATTCTGAGTCTTGAGGATATTGGTCCCATCTCTAAATACTTTCAAAGCCTCCATGTGTGTTAATTTTGTGTGTTTCTGGGCCCTTGGGAGAGCTTCTACACCCTGTGAATAGGCAAAGTGATCAGTCACTAACCCCTTTCTTTACTCTCTTCTTGGCTCCCTGTTCTCACTGCCCCTGGAATCAGGGCAATGCCAGTCAGAACCTAAAAGAAGGCCTCAGAGATACTAAGTGACCTATATTTTGGGCTCTTTGATTCCTCTGGATTCACAGCAGAGATGATTATTCTTTAGGACTCTACACCTGCCACGTTGAACTCTTTTACACCAATTCAATACTCTGAAAGGGAAAATAATAATGACTGAGAAAAACTGAGCAAAACTTTCATTTCTCTAAAGAATAATGTTGAGTACGATATCAAACCATAGGATGTCACGGGCTTATTCATGTGCTGGGCAAGGGGAGGGCATTAATAAGCAACTAAAATGGGAACTGATAATGGATGGCCCCGCCTAACCCTAATATTTCACTGCCCCCACATTGTCATGACGCAGCTGTACATAACAGTGTGAAATCATCAGAAATAATGACTTGTCTGTGAAGATGTTGCAGACTGAAATCCTAATGAGCTGTTTAGGCTGAAAAACTTAAGTATTTCCATTCCCTTAGTGTGAGCTTATAAAAATGAATTTATGGATACAAATATAATTTAAAAAACTAGAAAATGGTCACAGGAATATTAAGTGAAGCTTCCTCTTCCATGTGTAGCCCTGACCTGAGTTGTCACAACTAGACCCACACCCTTGCCCCATGACAAACAAATGACTTCAGCCCTCTGCCAAAAGCATGTGCTTTTATTGATTTCATATCAGCACTAAGTGATCTCTAGGTTCTCATGGAAATATTCTGTAAGACAGGACATATTTTCATTTGGGGTTTATCTGAGCTTGTCAGAGGGGGAAGAAACTTCTCTTGTGTTGTGTTGAGCTATTACTATACTTTGAGACTGTTTGTCAGCAGTTTAGCCCACCTTACCTAACATCTATGATAATAGTGTGGTTTGGGATGGGAGGGCATGGGATAGTGAGCTGGATGAGCTGTCAGCCTAGGCAGCACTTCTACCACTGGGTTCTGTCACCTGCCATGATCCCGCTCATCTACAAAACTTCACACTTGGCTCCCTCCCAGCCCAGCCAAGCCTGAGGAATCAGCATAAACAGGCCAAAGAAGCTACAAGTTACCCGGCCCTGAGGAAACTGCTAGAAGGCTGGAATCCTAGCCATAAAATGGTAAATTTTATGTTATACACAGTTATATATATAATTTTAAAAATGAAAACAAATTGAAAAAGAATAATGGAACATATTATGAATTCTTTAAAAAGTACCTTAGCTTTAGTTACATATAATACTTTAGGACTAAGGGCTTCAAGCATCTGAATTATTCAGAAAATCTGCCTGCACAGAACTAATCTTTTTGGGGGGTGAATAATCCGCTTGGAACTTTTGCTCCCATTAAGTAAGAAAGTTGAGTAAATGTGCAGGAGTCACATTTTGGAGTGTTTTATTCAGGTTTTTACTCTTCACTTGCCTTCCTCATCCATGATGGTTCCTTTGTTTTGCCCAACCACTGCCACCACCAGGCACATCGTCTACACGGTGAGTGTGCACTCCTCTAAGCTCACTGGAGCAATAGGCACTGGGCCAAGCTGGGCCAATGACAAGCTTGTGCTAATGACTTTGGAACTGGGAGAAAGACAGAGAGGATGTGAGAAGCAGTCTCTAAAAGGCCCTGAGTGATCTTTATATACTGGGATTTCTGCCTTCCCCACCTTGACTATGCTTTGAACCTACTGTCTCACTTCTCACAAGTAGAACAGGCACAAGTCACGACATGTCACGTCTGAGATTGGGTTACAGAAAGACAGCAACTTCTTGCTCTCCCTCTCTTGCAACTTTCCTCCGATAAAAACCAGTTGCAATACTGTGAGCTGGCCTACAGAGAGGCCCATGTTGCAAGTAATTGTGGGAAGTCGACAGTCGGTGCACCCAACAGCCTGCAAGGGACAGAAACCTGCCAACAGCCATGTGTGTGAATCGAGAAGCAGATCTTCCCTCAGAAGAGCCTTTCGAAAAGACTACAGCGCTAGTTAATGCCTTGACTGTGACCCTATATGAGATCATGAGGAAAAGACACCCAGCTAAGCCACCCCTGGATTTCTGCCCTGAAAAAACACAGCAAGATAGTAAATGTTTGCTGCTTTAAGGTGCTAAGTATTGGGGTAAATTTTTAATACAGCAACATATGAACTAACTCAAAGGAACAGAGATGTTGACATTTTCGGAGGCAAAAATTAACACACATAATAAACACAGCAGTTGAGGATGGCTGCATTATGCCATGTAAATGAAGAAGCAGGGAAATGAGTCTTAAGAGAAAGAAAACAAGGATCTGCATGGAGAGAGGTAGGGACAAGAATCTCCCAGTGTCTTGCCAGTTTCCCATGCCTTCCTGAGGCTTGGCTGCATCCCTGTGAGGCCCCTGTACTGTATGATAAACTGCCTTTATTTTCCTTATTTATTTCAGTTGATTTTTTTTAACTTGCAATCGGAATCCTAAGATCCTAGGATGTATTAAGCTGTGTGTGTGTGCGCGTGTGCTTGCTCATGTCCAACTCTGCCACCCCATGGACTGTAGCCCACCAGGCTCCTCTGTCCATAGGGTTTTCTAGGCAAGAAATACTGGAGTAGGTTTACCATTTCCTACTCCAGGGGAAGCCAGGGATCAAACCTGAGTTTCCTGCATTGGCAGATGAATTCTTTACCACTGCGCCACCTGGGGAATAGCTGTGATTTTTGAAGGCAATCAGATACTTGACAATGAGTTTGGCAGTTTAAGAGGCTCTTGGCCTGAAAAGCACCCAGATGTTCTGAGTCACTTGACTTCCCGGTCATAAGAAATTGAGCCAGCTTCCAGGGGATGTAGCTTTTAACCTACTGCTCTAATCAGCGATCAACCATGGCAACATCTATTTTGGATTAGGTGGTTTGGATAATATTTGTACAGAACTTGGAGATCCTAGCTAAAAGCTGTTTGAAATACACAATATTGCTGTTGATACAGAACAAACTGTTACCCTTTCTTCAAAGAACACAGTGGTATTTTTGGAGCTCTCTTATTATATTACATGATGGAAACACATATCCAGAGGAGGCATATTTTAATTCTTAGAAACAGCCTAATTACATAAAATGTACTATTCTTCTCTCTTAATCCTGTTAAATCTCTTCTCTGTTTTCTGTTTTAAAATTGTCACTACCTAAACACTCACGTCTTAACAAAATTCAAAGCAGTTTACATATTATGAGGTTGGCAATAAAACAGAGACTTAAAAACAATAAACATACTTGGAACAATTCATCAAGCCCTAAGAAAGTGCCAGAATGAGTTTTGGAATGGTAAATCTGAATTTAAAAATAAAAATTTTGTCTCAGCCTAAGCCTGAAAATTCATAAATACATTTTTATAGCCAATTTATAAACCTTAAAAAATAGCCTAGGCCTCCAAGCAAACACAGATGCACCACTGTGGCTCTTTGATGGTCAGGACACCTCTCTGGGTTCTATCTAAGTGTGTCTCCTCATGTGTGTACACTTGAGGCTGTGACTTGGGACTCTTTGCTGCAATGCTTGCACCTGGACAAATGTTTCAAGCAACAAAATACAAAGAAATTATAAGGGGCTAAAAATAACTGTGCATGGGCAGTTGGGACAAATTATGGACAAGATACAAAAAGACTATATCATAAAAGAGACCAAAAAACCCAACCTTTACTTCTAAAGGGCCAGGATCGAAAGCAGGGCGTCTAGAGCAAAAGCAGGGTACTATGCCTGCCCCCTGCACACAGCACCGCCAAAAGGGTGGGCAAACCGTGTAAGTCACCCCTCTGGCCAGACTACTGGATACATTCCTACCTTCACCCCATACAAGAGACCAGTTCACTCCTCTTTGGTGAGGGATCAAGGGGACCTGTTACTTGTTCTTGCTCCCCTGCTGCAGCAGGAGTGTTAGTAAAAGACTTGCCTGAACTTCTTAACTGACTTCTGGTCAGTTTCTATTAAGGAGGCCAGAAAACCTGATTAGTTACACATTATCTGGATATCTGCCTTATTCTTTCCACATATTTAACATTCTTTCTAATGTAGAGAGATGCAGCTTCCACATGATGCAGCAGTGCCTGTTTCTCATTAGTGCTTCCGCAGTTCCACTGGTCCCCAGGGTCCTCAACCATAGTGAGTGTCCCATTCCCTCTTCACCTTCTTGAGGACCACATCTCACAAACTTCCAAGGCCCAGGCAACAGGAATGAATGAAGCAGTCACATGTTAAGGCCAGAAGATACATTAAGGGAAGCTCAGTAAGCATGTTATAGTCACATTTTGGAGTGTATCACTTTATCTGCCTTCTTCATCACTGATGGTCTTGCCTTATTACTGCCCCCACCATGCCAGGATACCATGAATTCACAGCCCCATTAGAGCTGACTGAAGTAATACACATAAGACCCAAAGATACTCTAATTCAAACATTTTTTAAAACATTCAACAGTTCATAAATTTTTACAAAGCATCCTCAAAACAAGTCCTCAGAGCTATCAACCTCAGATAGATATTTTGCTCAGATAGCTCAAGGTTCTCTCTCAAGTCAACCTTAAACCATACCTACCTGGTGTCCTGTCCCTTCAGGACCCATCTGGCATCTACACTTTGCTGTGTATCATACCCATTCATGGGCAAGTCCTTCCTACCTGCCTAGGTGATCATATTTCCATAGTTACTATTACTGGATCATGGAAACCAGGATCTTGATGGCAATTGCCAATGGGTTCTACCATTTCCAAATATCGCTTTTAGATAATAGCATAAAGAGTTTCTTCTATTCAGACATTTGTGATGGCAGCAAAATTGAGAATATCTAAATAACAATAGTGGGCTTCCCTGGTGGCTCAGAGAGTAAAGTGTGTGTCTGCAATGCAGGCGACCTGGGTTCGATCCCTGGGTTGGGAAGATCCCCTGGAGAAGGAAATGGCAGCCCACTCCAGTATTCTTGCCTGGAAAATCCCATGGATGGTGGAACCTGGTAGGCTACTGTCCATGGGGTCGCAAAGAGTCGGACACGACTGAGCAACTTCACTTTCACTTTCAAATAACAATATTAAATATATGCAGTTTACTTTTTTTTTATTTTGGAAAAATGTGTGTGCATGTCCTCATCACATGAATGTTTATCTCCTCAACAATAGCGACTGGCCCTTCCAGGCTTTGCTTTCTCTGTTCTCTACTGGAATCACTCTTCCTCTTCTTTCGGTCTCTGCTCAGATGTTGCCTTATCACAGAGGTTTCTTTGACTGTCCTATATCAATAGCAACTCCTGCCCCTCCACCATGCACACTGTCTCTCTTACCCTGCTGTATTTTTCTTCATGATACTTATCACCTTCTGACACACAATCGTTTGTCTTCCTCCACTGGAATCTTAAGTGCTAAGAAGGCAGAAACTGCTGAGTGGGCAAAGCCTAGAACAGACCCCGACTCCAGCAGGCTCTCAATAAATAGTTATTGCATGAATAAATACATACATTACATGTCGATACCAAAAAAAATCAATCTGACGTTTCAGTAAATTGTGATGCTAAGGCTCGATGAAGCTTAACTCGTCTTAAAGCCATCTTATCTTGCTCTTTGGGATTTTTCTTCAAATCAATGGCTCATCTTGTTTTCTGTATTCTTGGCCTGTCACACTGATCTATATCAAGTTGCTCCCTTGTATTGTATCTGAAATACTGCATTGCAGAAAGATCTTACTCTTTCTGTCACAACTACTCAAACTGCTCGTTACAGGTCAAGTTGTGATCAACTCCATACCTCTAATTATCTCCATTACTGTTGGCTTCCACACAGCTCTGCAATGCAAGAACCAAAACTGTCCTTCCTCAGAAGTGCACCCAGCAAAAGAGGCAGCAGAAATGATCTAAAGTGGCCTCCTTGATGCTGTGGTTTATAGTGTAGGGTTTATGCGTCACCCCAGACCACACACATGCCACGGTGTTGCTTACAGTCAGGGAGCCTGCTTGCAGCTGCTACATCTTTTACAGACTCAGGGGCCTGGGCTGCATCCTTTGTTGTGCGGGTGACGCACCTCACACCCAGGCCTTACAAATACCCTAGCACCTTCCTGCGGCTGCTCGGTGTGTACAGATGTGTGACTGAGGAGGGAAGGGTGTGAATATACTACAGAGGCACATTTCAGCCACTAGGAGATGGAATCCACCAACATAATTCTCCTCCCCTTCTCTGCTCCAAAGTTTTGTGGGGCACAAAGCACTCAGTTCATCATCATGAGGTACAAGCGTCTCAGGAGAAGGCCCCCTTCTGTGCATTCACCCTCCTTCCCCACCCACCCTGCTTCTCTCTCACTCCTGCTTCCTTGGGGTTCAGTCTTCAATAAAGTGTTGGCACAGAAGCTTTATTTTAGGCTCTGTTTTCTAGCGAATTGTACACACACACACACACACACACACACACACATATATAAACCTACGTTTTAAAGGACAGAAAATAACTTTCAGACTGAGAGCTATCAAAAAAGTAAAACACAATAAAAGCCAAGGCAAAACAGCATAAAACAAAACAATAACAAGACTCATTCTATCGCCCAGAAGTTATCACCACTGTTATTTCCCATGTCGTACTATAAGAAATTTTCCCCTGTGGAAGGTGGCTGGATTTTGCCATTTAATTATTCACTCTGTATGGGCATGTGAGCTTTGAAAATACTTTACAACATACAACGTGTGCTCATACACATCATCTCATTTCATTCAGAGTTAGGAGGACAGGCACTGCTGGCCATGTTATATTAAAGAGTAAATGAGTTCTTCCTCCCATACTACCCAAGAACCCTTGGCAATAAAGCGCCTGAACCTAAGAATGAAAGAATGATGATGGTAATTTCTGCAGAGTGCTCAGAGAAGGTAGGAGAGACCTGATCCACTGAAGTTTTGTGGGCTCTTCAAATCAGACCACACTGACAATATTTTTAGCTTAAGTGTATTTCTAACTCCAATGAAGAGTTAATCCACATCATTCATTGGTTCTCTATAACCATATAATCTCTATATTAGGTTATTCAGTTTTTTTCCCAAAATATAGATACTTTAAGGTTTTGGCAAAACATAGAGCTTTTATTAAAAGTGAACTGACAAATGTCAGTTTAAAAGTGTATTCAGAGCTTGGCCCCACAAAATCAGAAAGAGAAAAAATTTACTTTAATGAAGTCAAAGTCACAAACTCTCACAACTAGAATGCTTAATATTTAGTTACAAATTCCTTCAAAAGTTAATATAGCGATAAGCAACTTGCTATCTCTATTAAGCCACTATGAAGAGTGGCTTCTAGGTCAGTTGCTTGAAAGTTGGAACTTATTTCCCATGGGAACAAAATCCCACGTGGTGATCAAGTCTCAGACCAATTTTACAAGGCCCATTTAATCCATGATGTTGAATCTTATTTCTGGGGATTATTTGGGTGGAAGGAAGAAAAACCAAAAAAAGAAAAATCAACTTTCTCTAGTTTTCCTGACTCAGAGCCATCTTCCAAAAAACTTTTGAAAAATGGCATATCTGGCTTAAGCCTCATTTCATTTTTCTTTTTTCAGCCCTTGTCACCTCTCCGTGTTCTTCCTGAAACACCTCATGGGCAGGGACCAGACACATCTCTCCACTCAGGACCTGCTCTCCCCCAGGTCTCTCTGGGATCCTCAGCATCTGCCCCTGCTCAGAGATGCTCTTCTCAGATGTTGGGTTGAACCACCTGCCCAAATAATTCACAGGAATGTGTGACTGGTCAATCATACACCATCACCCTCTCATAGTGGAGACCTGCTGAAAATAGTCTAAAAAGACTTGTTTTCAGAGTAGTTTTGTTTACAATAAAATTGAGAGAAAAGTACAAAGATTTCCCACACACCTTCTGCTCCCACACATGCATAGCTTCCTCTGTTATCAACATCATTCACCATAACTGTATATCTTTTTTTTTTACCAAGGATTGACACATCATACTCACCCAAAGTCCACAGTTTACACTAGAGTTTGCTCTTGGTGTTATAAATTCTGCGGGTTTGGACAAATTTATAATCCACAATTGAGCAACTAAGCAACAACAACAAAAAGGAATCACATATATTAATCATTATAACATCATACTGAGTATTTTCACCGCCCTAAAATCTGTGCTCTGTCTGTTCTTTTCTCCTCCTCCCACCCTTAGCAACCATTAATCTTTTTACTGTCCCCATAACTTTTCCCTCTCCAGAATGTCTGATAGGGCTTTCCTGATGGCTCAGCAGTAAAGAAGCCACCTATAATGCAGGAGATCAAGAATGTCATATAACTGGAAGCATACAATATGAAGCCTTTTCAGATTTTCTTCTTTCACGCAGTAATATATACTTAAGATTCTTCATCACTTGAGAGATCATTTCGTTCATCATGCAATAATGTTCCATTATCTGGATATACCACCATTTATCCATTCACCTACTTAAAGGCATTTTTGCTGATTCAAAGTTTTGCCAATTATGAATAAAGCAGCTACAAACATCCATGTGCAGGATTTTGTGTGGAGATACGTTTTCAACTCCCTAAATATCAAGGAGCACAATTTCTCTATCATATAATTAGAGTACACTTAGTTTTGAGAAACTGCCAAATGGCTGTAGCATTTTGCATTCCCATCAGTGATGAATGAGAGTTCTTGTTGCTCCATATTTTCAGCGTCATTTGGTGTTGTCAGTCTTCTGGTTTTAATCATTTTATTTTGCAGTTCCCTGATGATGTATACTGTAGGGCATATTTCCATATTTTATTTGCCATGTATGGCTTCTTTATTTCTGAAATTACAGATGTCTTAAGAAGTTTAGATGTGATTTCCCTGGCTCTGATAGTAATGCCAGGGGCTCTGATAGAAGGGAGAACAGGCCTGGATGATGGTTGTCATCTGGACACACAGATGATTGGTGAATTGGGATTGATTATCCAGCACAAATACAAATCTGCATATATGAGCGTGAGCTCTGTTTTAGACAAATATATAACCATCTTTATTTATGAAATTATTTAACTCATTAAAAAAGTCTGACCTTTCTGCATTAAATTAAAGGGTTAATGTTCAGTCCTTCTGCAAGTCGGCACCATCACCTCAGAAACCTATCCTCAGCACCTATCCTCAGCACCTATCCATCAGTGAGGATAGGAGCGCCCCAGTCTCTGGGATCCCCACTCTTGCTTCCCCACATCCAAGGCCTGGAGTACTGCTTGGAGGATAAAAGGCGTTTAACAAGTGAGTTTTATTAAAATTCAATTTGCTAAAACTCCTACTTATTCCTCTAAAACTCACTGAACAAACCCAAGGGTGGGAAGAAGCATATACCTACTGGCAAAGCCTTTTCTCTTTCCACCAGACAATGGGGAGGGAAAGAAACAGAACCAAGCATGCCTCCAGCTCTTCAAGTCTCCAGCCTGACAGTCGTTGAATCAAAAATGACTGAGTTGAAACCAAGCAAGTTTCTAACAATCACTGCAGGATGAGGTAGAGAACGTCAGCTGAGAGCAAGGGTGGGGAGGACGAAGCCTGGCACTTTCTGAGGAGCCCGATTAGAATGCTGCAAGTCAGCACTTCAGGATGCTGCTGGGAACTGGAGAGAGATGAGGAAGAAAACAGGATAAAAGGGGCCAGACAGAGCCAGGAGCTCACACCCAGATCAGCAGCTTGAGATGAATGGGTAGGCACCCTGGGTACCTGAGGAGCAGGAAGGGCCTGGAAAAAAAAAGGGGGGGGGGGGTAAGCGTTGAGCACAATCCTATCCCAGGAGACAGCAGGTGAGGCCCTGAAGAGGAAGTCTCCACGTGGCAGGAGCCCCTGGTTTTGAATCAGGAACTAGATTTCCTTGAAAAGCTGCAGGAACTGCCTTCTCTCTAGGGTGTGCTGCACCTCCTGCCCACATCCACACTCTCCCCAAACCTCCAGGGCTCACTTCTGCTCTCTGCGTGATATATTCAGTAAAAAATAAAAGCACTGTTATTAACCATGTCCTGAGCACACGTGTCTTTTGTTTCTTAGTTGTCCTCTTTTGTTAGAGCCTCAAGGAAAGTTCTAACCATCTCACTGAGATAAGAGGGGTGAGGTAAGAGGTGGGAGACCTCAAAAAGAGCCTAGTTAGCAACAGCCAGAGCAGCAGTGAGATGCTCAAGAGGAAAACGGAACTCAGAGCTGCAGCTTGGATCAGCTGAGCCTCCCCACCTGCCACCTGCAGGTTCTCCTACCAACCCCAGCCTTGGAGCCGCTGGGAGGCATCGAACCATACAGTCCCCTGCCTCGTTGATTGATCAGCTCTGGATTTTTGCTTTCTTGTGTCTTTGATACATGATCAAAAGATTGGGAGGAGTAATGCTTATACCTTTTTTTTTTTAATCGATGAGGACACTCACACAGAAAAAAAAAATAAACCTTATAAAATCCAGTGAGAACAAGCACAGAATTTGGCATTTACTTTTAAAAATGGTTTAATCAAGTCACTTTAAATGAAAGTAACTTCATTTAAGAAATCGCCTTCTTCAAAGAATATGTGTTGGAGAGATCAGGTATTACTGATCCCAAGAAATCACAACATGATGGAGTAACAGAATAACACTGTTACGCACAGGGGCCCGTGAGCCCAGCCTCTGCCTTTTAATTCTAAGGACGGGCCTCCAAATCGTCAGGAACTTCACGGCAACCGCATTTCTCTCAGCTCCTGCACGCTCTGTCGCTCAGTTGTGTTCAACTCTTTGTGACCCCATGGGTTGCAGTCCTCCAGGCTCCTCCGTCCATGGGCTTTTCCTGGTAAGAATACTGGAGTGGATTGCTGTTTCCTACTCCACCAGTCCCTGTAAGGAGGTACTATATTCCTAAGTCAAGGCTTCATTTTTCCTTTGAGAGGCAGCATGACTTACTCAGGAGAGAGGCTCTCTTACACTAGAAGAGAAATTGTGGGTCCTCAGTGAACTTGAGGTGACAGTGAAATGAATAATTGCCAGTTGACCTGTGAACAGATCAATTCTTATTCAAAAATCACCAAGCACATTCTGGAGCTAACTGACATCTGTCCGTCAATCCTGCCCCCACAGCATCACAGTTCAAGACACTGTTATGTCAAAATGCTGCTATGCCACTTACGCTCCATTTCTTCTTCCGGTTGTGGTTTCACTGCAGGTGTGTGAAACCGAGGTCCTTCCTGGAAAACAAGGGCAGCTGCCCATCTGAGCTAGTCACACTGATGGCCTGGCTCAGCAGTGCAGACTGATGTGGGCGAGGCTGTCGGGACCAATTGTGATGACTGGCCCTTCCGTTGCCTGGCTTATTCACTCACTATGTCTAGACTTCAATTTCTGGAGCCTTTAGTGACTCATTTTTCAGCAAAATGCAAGTAATTTCACTTTGCTTTGCCTTAAGCGCTATATAACCTAATACTGAATGTGTGCTGAATAGTACTATGTACAGCCCTCAGAAAACCGTCTGCAGATGTCCTAGAATATTAGGTCACTTTGACTTTGATCATAATTATATATTAATATTAATCCTTTTATTGAAAACTTGGTGGAAATGTATATCCTAGAACCCTATTCAAAGCTACAGTTGGCTTGAATACCTTCAACAATATTTTGACATCTCATATTTGCTTTGTAATAAGCTTAAAACGTTATAACCTCTCCTTAGGTTGGTTTGAAGTTACCTGCTACCTGTTCCTTTAAAATCTTAATACAAATTGTCTTAAAAGACTTGAGCATATACACAGTCCTTGTTTGAGTTTCCTGAGCCATACAGCAAATTCCCATCGGCTATCTATTTTACAAATGGTAATGTAACTTTCCATGTTACTCTTTCCATACATCTCACCCTCTCCTCCCTTCTCCTGTAAAGCAATTATCCTTCAAGAAATTTTTTTTATTATTATTTTTTTTTCCCAGTGGGTTTTGTCATACATTGATATGAATCTTTTTTTTTTTAAAAAAGACCTGAACAGTCAAATCATAAAGGATGATTCTTCAGGGTACCTTAAATGGTCAGACTACAGAGCCAGCAGCAAAATCTTGGGGATTTTTCCAAAAACAGCCAGCACTAACTGTATGAACACATCACGTGAGACCTACCTATGTCATGCTTTCAAACAAAGCATATGTAGGCACAGGGCTGAAAATTTTAAGATTCTACATCTCTGAAATTCTCTCTTCTACATCTCTCTACCCTTGTTCTGCCTATAGGTTTTCAGAGAACTGGATTTAGAAGCAAAAAGAAATCTGTTACAGTCATTTTGCCTAGTGCAGGGCAGTGTTGTTTTGTTACATTTCCCCAAAACTTTAACTGTTCTCTTAATGGTCCCTTAATGGTCCCTTACCTTCATTGTAAAACATCACTCAATAGGCTAATAAAGTTAACACTGAAACCATTTCCTGAGATAATACAGAAATTTTGCTTTCCTTCAAGGGAACATTTCATGTAAAGATGGGCACAATAAAGGACAGAAATGGTATGAACCTGACAAAAGCAGAAAGTATTAAGAAGAGGTGGCAAGAATACACAGAAGAACTGTACAAAAAAGATCTTCACAATCAAGTTAATGACAGTGGTGTGATCACTCACCTAGAGCCAGACACCCTGAATGTGAAGTCAAGTGGGCCTTAGGAAGCAGCACTACGAACAAAGCTAGTGGAGGTCATGGAATTCCAGTTGAGCTATTTCAAATCCTAAAAGATGATGTTGTGGAAGTGCTGCATTCAATATGCCAGCAAATTTGGAAAACTCAGCAGTGGCCACAGGACTGGAAAAGGTCAGTTTTCATTCCAATCCCAAAGAAAGGCAATGCCAAAGAATGCTCAAACTACTGCATAATTGCACTCATCTCACATGCTAGTCAAGTGATTCTTCAAGCCAGGCTTCAGCAATACATGAACCGTGAATTTTCAGATGTTCAAGCTGGTTTTAGAAAAGGCAGAGGAACCAGAGATCAAATTGCCAACATTTGTTGGATCATCAAAAAAGCAAGAGAGTTCCCGAAAAACATCTATTTCTGCTTTATTGACTATGCCAAAGCCTTTGACTGTGTGGATCACAATAAACTGTAGAAAATTCTGAAACAGATCGGAAAACAAGACCACCTGACCTGCCTCTTGAGAAACCTGTATGCAGGTCAGGAAGCAACAGAACTGGACATGGAACAACAGACTGGTTCCAAATAGGAAAAGGAGTATGTCAAGGCTGTATATTGTCACTGTGCTTATTTAACTTATATGCAGAGTACATCATGAGAAACGCTGGGCTGGATGAAGCACAAGCTGGAATCAAGATTGCCAGGAGAAATATCAATAACCTCAGATATGCAGATTACACCACCCTTATGGCAGAAAGTGAAGAGGAACTGAAGAGCCTCTTGATGAAAATGAAAGAGGAGAGTGAAAAAGTTGGCTTAAAGCTCAACATTCAGAAAACTAAGATCACGGCATCTGGTCCCATCACTTCATGGGAAATAGATGGGGAAACAGTGGAAACAGTGGCTGACTTTATTTTTGGGGGCTCCAAAATCACTGCAGATGGTGACTGCAGCCATGAAATTAAAAGAGGCTTACTCCTTGGAAGGAAATTTACGACCAACCTAGAGAGCATATTAAAAAGCAGAGACATTACTTTGTCAAGAAGGTCCGTCTAGTCAAGGCTATGGTTTTTCCAGTGGTCATGTATGGATGTGAAATTTGGACTATAAAGAAAGTTGAGCGTTGAAGAGTTGATGCTTTTGAACTGTGGTGTTGGAGAAGACTCTTGAGAATCCCTTGGACTGCAAGGAGATCCAGCCAGTCCATCCTAAATGAAATGAGTCCTGGGTGTTCATTGGGAGGATTGATGCTGTAGTGGAAATGCCAAAACTTTGGCCACCTTATGCGAAGAACTGACTCATTGGAGAAGACCCTGATGCTGGGAAAGATTGAGGGCAGGAGGAGAAGGGGATGACAGAGAATGAGATGGTTGGATGGCATCACCAACTCAATGGACATGAGTTTGGGTAGGCTCCGGGAGTTGGTGATGGACTGGGAGGCCTGGCGCTGCAGCTCATGGGGTCGCAGAGTCGGACATGACTGAGCGACTAAACTGAACTGAATTCAAGACCCTTGAGCTTCCCAAGTGGTACCAATGGTAAAGAATCCACCTGCTAATGCAGGAAACACAAGAGACGCGAGTTCAATCCCTGGGTTGGGAAGATCCCCTGGAGGAGAAAATGACAACCCACTCCAGTATTCTTGCCTGGACAGAGGAGCCTGGTGGGCTACAATCCATGGGGTCGCAAAAAAGTCAGAGACGACTGAGCACACATGGACGTGCACAAGACCCTTATTTCTGCTGAGTCTGTAAGATCATTTGAAATGTCTGCCTTGCCCTGGACTTTACCTTTTCATATACATGTATCCTATTACACTAACAAGAATTCTCTTATTTTTTTCATAAACCAACTTCTTAGGTACACTATTTTATTTAAGTTCCTCACATATATATTCATTTATAACTTTTTAATTTATTCTTTCAGTAACTGCTGTGAGTCCAGAAACCATTCTTGGACCAAAAATATGTCAATGAATAAGTCAGACAAGATCTGGGCTCTCCTGGCATTTACAGACCAAGGGATGAAAATGGCTATGATCATCAAGGGCTAAACACTTTATACCCAGGACCCCGTTTAATTCTCAGATCAGTCTGAGGCAGGCGTTATTATCCTTACTTTATAATTGAGAAGAGTGAAGTTCTGAACAGCATGGCCAGGGTCCCTTGGAATTTTAGTTCTGAATCCTGGACCAATTCTACATCCAGATCCTCCTGTGCATTAGCAACATCCTCCCAGGGAACCCTCGGCTACCTTTCCTCTGCTACCCCAAATTCTTACACACACAGGTCTTTCTCTCTCTCTTCGGCAATACAGTCACACACCTCCATTGCCTTTCTTCACCACCTCTGAGTCCCCTCAGGAGCTCCCATCTATTCTGAACAACTATAATATCTCTATTCATGATTGCTTCCACTGCATGATTACCAAATGGGAAAACATCTGTAACATTACAGGTTTCCTTCCCCCTCTTAATTATGGGTTTGGCAATCAGAGGAACTTTAATATTTAATATTGAAGTAAAATACTTAATGATTACAAAGTGATCTTCCATTTTTGATGTAAGACCAGACTTAATGTGAACTCTGAGCAAAGCGAATCTGCTTGCCTGACATATGGAAGAAAGCATGCATTTAAACTCTCTACAGATGATCTGCAGAGCCATCTTGTACCTCAGTTCTCGTCCCCTTTGTTTTCTCTTCATGAATTATCCAGGAGTTTTATGTGATGAGGATAAAGGAGGTGCTTCATTGCCAATACCCCTCCACACTGTGGTGATGCAGATGAGTTGATAAACAGGCTGCTCATTGTATTAGCATTTTGCAATGTATGATTCAGTGTTGTTCAGTGTAAAAACCAACTGTCCTGACTTTGAATATTTACCTTTTTTCCTGATGGTGCTTTGCCTCCAGTACATGTTGGAGGACAAGCAATCTTATTATCCTATGATAAGTGACAAATTTCAGGAATTATAAGAGTCTATCACTAAGTGAACTATAAAAAAATAAGATGAAATACCAGGGCTGCCTAATAGATGACAACTTGAAACTCAAGGGAAACAATTTCTATTCATAATAAATTATCAGAGAGATCCCTGCCTGTGAATATTTATGGAGCTTGACTTTATCAAACCTCTTTTAAAACAAGTCACCTAAGGGTTTGGTTGGTGTTGGGTTTTGCTGGTGCCATTAGCATGTATGGGAAGGTAGATTCTGAGATTTCCAGTTAGGACCTGGAGAGTTACTCTGAGTAACAGAACATAGGAGAACCAGAAGAGTAGGCCTCCCCAAAAGGTGATGTCAAACAAAAATGATGACAAGCCCCAGGTTGCATAGGTGACCGATGGTAAGAGCTCAGAAGCCAGAAGGTCAGAAGTTGCCAAGGCAGCTTTAGCTAGAGCTGGAAGGGAAACTATGAATAATGCAGTGCTGTGGGGGCACACTGTTACACATTGCTGAGATAACCATGCGTTGTCCTGATGGCTTTACCTTGCCCTAACGAGGGAATCTATGTACTTCTTACCAGGTGCCAGGAAACCTAGTTCAGAAGCTTTGTTCCCCACATAACTAGCTGGGTGAGTCTAAGCTAATAAACTAGGTAAGTACCTTTCCTACCACTTACTTGGCAGGACTGTCAAAAGGTAAAGCAAAATGTTACTTACTGTCTGGCCTATGGAGGTTCTCACTTGCAGCTTTTATTATTCATTTATTATTATTATCATTGCTGCTAATATTTATTTTCTGGGGTGAGGTAGTTGATATGATTTTTCCTAACGCTTCCCTTGTTTTGCTCCATTTGACATTAGGCTTGACCATGAGAATTCTTTTAACAATGAAATATAAGAGAAAGTGGTGATGCCCCTTTATAGTAGAACCTTATAAAGCCATCATGTAGCACTCCCATCACTCATTTTCTACTATCACAAGACCAGTATACCCTAGATGGGCTGAGTTTTTCACACTGGATCCTGAAAAGAAGAGAATACTAAGAAAGAGTATGGGAGCAGAAAGTAGGTGTTTTCCTCCAGTGTGAAATCTGCAATCCCTAGTTACAGGAGTTGCAGAAAATCCCACCATGATCAAGACATACACCCTGTTCTCTGTGAGGGAGGGTTTAGGTGTACAGACTGCTACAACCTTCTATGAGATCACAGTGGCCCTGTGTGCCATGGAGTGGCTCCTTCTCTTAGAAAATGTGAGTAATCAAAATCTTCTTTCAATGGCATTAGCTTCTCCATGTTATCACTCAGTCACCTCCATAAATTGAAGTCTCACACATACACTGAGACAATCGTGTTATTATTTATCATCTGGTACCCACCCTCCCCAATGGAAAGCAGACCTAATAAAGTCATGGACTTCTGGTTAAGGTCAGAGGAAGCTTAGTGAAGTAGCTAATCTTTGCCTTGCACTCCTGCAGGCTAGATCACATTGAGAGTGGGGAAGCATAGTGTGTCGGGGGAGGAGGGTGGAGAGAACAGTAGAATAAAAGCACAGGAGCAGGAAATTAAAATTATCTTCAGGAAATGGCTAGCAATTCAGTTTGATTGGAGTAAAGAGTTCATGAGGAAGCAAGGCTGTAGTTGAGCTGTTTTGGTACTGAGTCAGTGAGAACTGATAAACTAAGAAGGGCGAAGACTTCTTGGAAAGACATCCCATGTCTTTGAACAGAGTCTGTCTGACCAGAAGTGCATTGATTCCAATTCATGCATAAATAAAAGAGATTTAAATGCTTTGGCTAAAGAGCAAAAATTACAATAAGAAATGGTGATTTTCTATTTGAGATGGTGGCCAAGCACACAAGTTTCACTCCCTTTCCTCTCACAGAATTACAAAAGCCATGGATTTGTAATATCACTGCGAATGAGAGTGGGTCTTTCAACCATCCAGAGTTTGATAAATATTAAAAATCTGATAAAATTTCAGAACTTTAATGGATATTCAGAACATTTGTGGATAAGAAAAGAATGCAGAAAGTCCCCATTTAGCATAAAAAATATGCACACTCTTCATGGTAAGTTTGAGAAGCTCAAAGTTCTAGACTGGCAAGCAAAAGAATGGGAGTAAGGTAACAGACTTCCCTGGTGGTCCAGTGGCCAAGACTCTGCACTTTCAATGCACTTCTGATGCAGGGAAAGCAAATTCAATCTCTGGGAAACTAGGATCTCACATGTCTTACGGTTTGGTCAAAAAGAAAAGAAAAGGAAGGCAAAAATCTGGTGGTAATTGAAGGTCTGTCTATGAAAGAATCCTGCCAGTAATCCACCTCTTTCCCCTGCTTTCCCAGGTCCCTACCAGTGGTATTTACCTCCCTCCAGGCTAAAACTGGGAAATTGCCCTTCAAAAAGTTGTAATCCACCAATGAAAGGCTGGAGGTACTAGCCTGTGGGTTTCAGTTTTTCTGGCCCTTCTCATTTGAGGGGAATGGAATATAAATACCAGAAACTCTGTCAGTGTAAAAGAAGTGGATCTCTTCTCTGGAGGAATGTATGAAACCATATTTCTCCTCCTAATGGGTGTCTGGAGATGCTGTCTAAAGTTGATGGATGAAGAAGGGGGTGAGTATATTATTCAGTGCTATAGAGATAACCAACACAAAATCCAAAATTTATAACATAAATAACAAAAACATGAGAAGTGGGAGGAGAAGGAAAGAAAAACTTAAGCATGCTGACTTCTTCATCTCTCATAAAGGGAAGTTACTGGATATGTTTAACTTTTTAAAGTGCATCAAGAAATATTGCTGTTATTACCTGACTTAGATATAAGGAGGTAGCCACTGGAAGAACCAAAAGAGACAAGATTAAAACTTGTGCCTTCTCAGCAATGAAACTTAGGTCTGCTGAGGATTTTAAGGGTTGGGGGACGCATTTTATTTTATGTCTTTCTACTCTGCTTGAATAACTATGGATAAATCATTTCTGTTGAAATTTAAATATAGGAAGAGAGATCATTTGAATTTTACTCAATGATCAGATGACAAGCATTACTAATTAATTCTTTGTTGAGCTCAAGAATTCTTAGGAAAACAAGTAGTACAAATCTGCTATGGATTTCTCTTCTGTCTCATGGCAATGGTCTGACAACAGCAGATTTTTTGTTTGTTTGTTTCTCTGCCTTACATGATTTTTTTCTCTTGGAAATAAAAAGGTGTTTTTTTTTTTTTTCCTGTTGTGTGAGTCCTACACTTTGACTTCTTCATGTCCATTTATCAGTAATGTTTAGTTTTACATTTCCCAGGAACAACTGGGCCCAATACAAAATGACATGAGCTTTAGTTGGACCAGTCTTCAGAATTTAAAGAAGAAAATGACAGATATTTAGTGTTAAGCATGTACTTATATGTAAATATTATTATAGAATATACCTACAAATAAAAAATAGTGTAATTTAGACATATCTAATTGCTTTAATTTTCCTTCATCTGCTTGACTGTACACTGAAATTTGCATGAGGGCTATGAGGGAAGATTTAAATGAAGTTATTTTCCTAATAAGATTTCAAGTAGGCATATGTTTGCCCCAAGGAGCTGTTCAAACAACAGAACTGACAGAAGAACATTGTGAGAGCTAGAAAAAGGGTACATCTTTAGCTATCAAATTTTTGCAACATTTTAAAGACAAATCATAGTTCACTTCAATTTCCAATGTATAATTTTTGAACTGGTAGAATTAACCTTTGCCCAATGATAAGTTTTCCACTGAGGAGACCTAGAAAATGCTAAATGTTTATCCTGAATATTCTCCTGAGAATATCATAGCTTTAAAAAATGTTAATTTATACAGATATAAACTACTCAATTAGGCTCATGCTCAGAACAGTCTTCTCTGACAAGAGCTGCCTACCATCTGTTAAGTCAACTATTTCCATTTCCAGTGATCCCAAGTTCATCATTTTAGTTGCTGAGATTGAAATTCTCAGTCAGTCATAAATATCATCTGTTCAATCCCCCTGTCTTTCTCCTGTGTTCACTTAGGTCATGATTTTTTCCTGCTTTTTCAATCAACAAGTTTGAAGGTGACATCATAGGAAGGATGGGTAAACAATTTCATCTTCATGGCTGATGACTTTGAAACAACCTCTAGCTCAAGTCTGATGGTCCAGAAGACTTATTTTCCTGCTCTGTAAAAAGGAACAGGTGACAGGTAGAGGAGAAAATGCGCAATACAGGGAGGATTTCAGGAGGACCTGCAATTCTATACCCTTCTCCAGATCAAGAGCCACTTCAGATCTGCATAGAGTCAATTCCTCAGTTCTAGAAACTCTGACATGACAACGATCCCATAAAAATCATGTGGGTAGTTATTTGCAGCAGTTAACAATTTTATTGACACTGCCTGGTTTAGGATTTTAAAATCCAGAAAGTCAACAAAGCAGTAAAGAATTGTTCCTCTTAGCTAAATCTCTCTGACTCTTCACAGCCCTTTCGTTCTTTGTCAGAGAAGCATAGCGGTTGGTAGCATAGCAGTTGGGTTAAAGTCCTCCAACTCATGAGATTCATTCTCCATGCGCAGTGTCATAGAACCCCATGGAAAGACTGGAGAGGTCATTTGATTCATTCCCCTGACTTCAAATAGACAAAAAGGGAACACGTGTGTGCTGTTGCTGGGAATGTAAATTGGTATAGCCACTATGGAAAATATTAAGGAGGGTCTTCAAAAAATGAAAAAAATAGAGCCATCATATGGTCTAACAATCCCACTTCTAACAATGAAAATAGTATCTCCAATAGACCAACTACACCTCTGTGCTCTGCAACATTATTCACAATAACCAAGATAGGGAAACAACCAAAATGTTGATCAAAAAATGATCAATAAAGAATATATGATGCATAAACATACAATGAAATAGTATGTCATGAGAAGGAAGGAAATCCTTTATTTTTCACAACTTGGATGAAACATGAAAACATTATGCAAAATGAACTAAGTCAAACAAAAGACAAATACTACATGATATCACTTACATGCAGAATTTAAAACAAGCAAACAAACAAAAAACTAAACTCATAGAAACAGAGTGTAGACTGGTGATTACCAGAGTTTGGAGCATGGGAGGAAAAGGGGGGATGTTGGTCAAAGTGTACAAACTTCCAGTTACAAGATTAAAAACTTCTGGGGATATAATGTGCAATGTAGTGATTATAGCCAGTAATACTGTATACTGGCAAGTTGTAATGAGAGTATCTTAAATATTCTCACTACAAAAAAAGAAATAATTATGTGATGGGTTGGTGGCATTAGCTAATGCTATTGTGGTAATTATTTTGCATCATATAATTGAATCAAATCAACACATTTTAAATATTTAACTTTACTTAATGTTATGTGTCACTTATATCTCAAAAAAGCTGGAAAAATATGAATGCATTGTCGAAACTAGTCAAATTATTCTAGAATGTATAAATAAAAATTTATTATTCATTCTCCCCATTCATTCTCATCTCCAACCCTGACCTGAGGTACCCATTATTGATACATCTTTCCAAATGTGTGTACTGCTCCTACAAAGATACACACACACACACATTTATATAAATATACATACAGATGAACAAATGTGAGGTTGCTCTTCTTCTTGTTTTTGCTTACTCTATTGCTTATATAAAAACCAGATTATATTATACACATCCTTTTATAGTTATGTTTTCTTACATAATATAGAAGATATTATTTTAAAGAACTAAATAATAACCTATAGGATGGATGTACTATATTCATTTGAAATTCTATTAACACATTAAGATTATTGACAATTCCTATTCTGCTGTAAATTATTCTGCAGTAAATAGCCTGTACATACATCTTTTATGCACTGGAACTCTTATTCCTACAGAGAACATCAGCTGGTTCAAAGGGCAGGTACCATGGAGGAGGATTTGTTGGGAAGTTAAAGAAGCTTCAGTTTCAAAGCCCTGGTTACACAGACTTCTTACACGGTCCTAGACTTAATTTTTTATTTTTATTTAATTTTATTTTATATTTCCTGAAGAATAATGAAAAAAGGCTAAAATGAATGAAGCCAGTGAAATTTAAGCTCTGGGCCTCAGGACCTCACTATATGCCAATATTACATACTTAGTTTTAACAAATACTGACAGATCACTTTCCAAAAATGTAGTAGCAATTCATGTATTCACCAACAAGGTGGGGCAAAGCCCAATGGCTTGCATATTAAAGCAGCACTCGGTGTTACTGCATTTTAACCTTCTTGACAATTTGATGGGTAAACATATGGTATCATTCGTCTACTGTATATTCCCTTTACTTCTATAAGTTTAAGCATTTGCCATATGTTTATTGACCATTTAGATTTCTTCTGTAAGTTTTATAGCCATGTTTCCATTAGATTTTAATCTTTTTCTCATCACTTTATAGAAGCTCTTCATATGGTATGATTCCTCGGTTCAAACAAAACGGGGCATGGACTATACCCAGGGCACTTCTGTGGGCTGGGGATACAGCAGTGAGCAAAATCCCTGACTTCACAAAATCTACTTCCTGGTCAAGAGACAAACTAAAAGCAAATAAGCAAGAGTAGGAGGAATATATCAAAGTGCTATGCAGAAAATAAAGCAGTGTAAATAAAGTCCAAGTGGGAAGGGTTTGATCGTTTGTGTAGGGTTTTGGGGAAGGCCACACTGATAAGAACATATCAAGGAGCCTGATCAGCACAGGCAGAGGGCCCTGAGATGGCACATGCTTGATCTATCCATGAAACAGCAAGAAGGCCAGTGTGACTAGGACAAAGTGAACAAGGGCAGGGCCTGGACAGCAAGTGATGAAGGTTGGAAGAAGGTGTGAGATGATGCTGACCTCCTCAGTCATAGTAGTGACACTGGCTGTTACTCAACAAAACTGAAAGCCAGTGAAGGTTTTCCTCAAAAGAATGACACGATTTAATCATAAAGATCTCTCTGCTGCTGGAGAGCAAATATACTGGATATCCTGTTATCTATCACATTAGAAGGACTGATGCTGAAGCTGAAGCTCCAATACTTGGGCCATCTGATGTGAAGAGCTGACTCATTGGAAAAGACTCTGATGCTGGGAAAGACTGAAGGCAAAAGGAGAAGGGGGCAACTGAAGATGAGATGGTTAAATAGCATGAGTTTGAGCAAGCTCTGGGAGATAGTGAAGGACAGGGGTGCCTGGGGTACTTCAGTCCACGGTGTCACAAAGAGGCAGACGTGACTTAGCAAGTGAACAGCAACAATGTCACGGCTACATCCACTGCAGATATTTCTCCCCAGTCTATTGTTTGTCCTTTGAATCTATGCTAGTTTCAACTGAGTATTAAAACAATAAAAATGCCATATAATTAAATGCTATATAATTTTTATCTCCAAAAAAGTTGCAGAAAATTCTAAATTTTAGTATTTTTGAATAGTATTTTTGAATCATTAAGCTAATGATATGATATGAGTGTTAGAGATTCAGAATCTGATCTGAGACCACAAAATACTGTCCCCTTTCTCTGTGTTAGGTGATTTAGAAACACACCTGGGCACATATTTAACTCCTCTCTTTGTTTGATTACTTGGATTTTCTGGGGTTCAAAATTATTTTAGGAAAAGAAGATAGAAAGTAAGAAATCTCTGACTCAGCACTAAATGTATGAGGATAAAATCCTGAGTGAGGATTTTATATTTTAATAAGATTATATATATTTTAATAAACTTTTATATTTTAGTAAGAATAGGGATTTCTTATTTCAGGAATGTGCACAAAGATATAAATATATCAAAACTCGTGTTTTTAAGACACTAAATTATCTATATGTACTATAAAAAGTGGGTTTCCCAGGTGACTCGGCAATAAAGTATCTGCTTGCAATGCAGGAGACATGGGTTCAATCCCTGGGTCAGGAAGATCCCCTGGAGAAGGAAATGGTGACCCACTCCAGCATTCTTGCCTGGAAAATTCCATGGTCAGAGGAATCTGGCAGGCTACAATCCATGGGGTTGCCAAAGAATTGGACACGACTTGGTGACTAAACAACTACCAAAAGTGAAAGTGAAAGTCGCCTAGTTGCGTTCAACCCTTTGCGACCCCATGGGCTATGTCCATGGAACTCTCCAGGTCAGAATACTGTACTGGCTAGCCTTTCCTTTCTCCAGGGGCTCTTCCCAACCCAGCAATTGAACCCAGGTCTCCTGCATTGCAGGCAGATTCTTTACCAGCTAAGCCACAAAAGAAGCCCAAGAATACTAGAGTGGGTAGCCTATCCCTTCTCCAGGGGATCTTCCCAACCCAGGAATCAAACCAGGGTCTCCTGCATGGCAGGTGGATTCTTTAACCAACTGAGTTATCATGGAAACCCAAAAAAAGTGAGTCAAAAGCAATACTAATATCTGCAGAAACAGGAAGGAAAAGCTTGTTTATCACATGAGCAACAAAAGCAAAAATTTCTTAACACTAGATTCTGTAGTTACTCTTTCAATTACACATATAAATTTGACTTTGTATTGACAGTATTCAAATTAATGCTTCAATATAAATCTTGTTTTCATATAAATACTGAATAAACAGAGCTGTAGTCATAACAAATATGATTATAGGATTTATTATTCTGATTTATTTATTCAGAAAACACATGAATATCAGAAAATTAGACAACTCCTTTTATTTTGCATTTTACTGACCTATTTTCCTACCTTTAACATACACACAATGTACTAAAACTTTGGCTGTAGGACTTAGTAAATTTCAGCGTGACCCAGTTAGTCTAGGTTCAAGTGGACAGAGTCTAAATCATAGTAGATATAGCACCAGATATAACTATGGTCAATGTCCCCACTGATAGAGGGGAACGATGACCTAGATCATAAAAGAAAGAATGTCATACCCTGCTCTCTCGATTGTCTGAGGTTGAATGGAGAGGACAGCTGTCAAGTGAAAAGCAGGATGTGAACCAGCCCTGTGGTCCCTTCCCTGGACTGAGCAGCCTCCTTTGGAATAGCTCCTGGATACATCCAAACTGAAATTTCTACACTATTGCTGTTTTTGTTTCATTTTCTTTTCAACTCCATCTTCACATGCTGCTGCTTCTCCCAATAACCTTTGGTTGCCTGCTCACGGGATGTCACCCGAGGGGTCCTATTAAGGAAAGAGGAGAGTGAACTGTGTGGCCTTTGCCACCACAAAAAGTGTGAATGAAAAGTTATAGGGAAACGCGATCACATTTCCTTCCAATCACAGCTTACAGGTCAAACTATGCAGACGCTTACTGCCAGAAGTTTCATAAATACCCACAGGCATATTCTCGCCTTCTTACAGAGCCGCGGTCTGCTCCTGAGCTGACTGCCTGGCCGTGTTCACCTTGGAAACACACAAGTGTGTCCTTCTGTAGTTAAGCCCTAAGGCCACTTGGATTCACTTTCTCTTTGTCAAGGGTCAGGACTCAGTCTACTTTTGTCTTCACTTTGTAGCTGACACTGGGCACTCCTACACACACACACACACACACACACATACACACACACACACTCTACAAAGGTGATGCAAACAGCTAATGTTTCTTTAGTTTCCTCCTTCTTTGCAGCTCCAAAGTTAAGCACACAGGCCCTTTTTGTTTTCAGATTTGTATTCTAATTGTTTTAGTAAAACGATCATTGAGAAATCAGTAATACCACAGGAACTTATAAAATGTTTACCCTCTTGGTCCCCACATGGTACCGTCTCCCATTCTAGCTGAAAGGCTAGAGCATTTCCAACTCTCTGCTGTTACATTTGAACTCCCTGAATGCTTCTCTGTATGTTTTCAGGTAAAGCCACCCCTTTTTCCCAAGATCTTCTCTTATTTCTTATAGAAAAAAATCAACATCCTCTAACCCACATGGAAAACATGCTTTCATATATGTCACACTCTCCCTGAGCTCCAACTGGGCAAGGGGGCAAAGTGACCCAATTAAATCATAGTGCAATTTATTTAAAATGTTCTTTGATATACATCTCTTTGATTTATATTTTAGTTGCACATTTTGGACAAATGAGAAAAATAAACTTGACATATTCTTCATTCATAATCAAACTCAAGAAACTATCCTGATGTGATGGAGAAGACCCAAAGGGAAACTCTGGCTGCTGGGTAGTACCTGAGGTAGATGCATCATGGGGGTGGGATTGGGCAGGGCGCTCAGATTGCCTGGCACGGCTGTAATCACCAAGTGGGAGGTGGCAATTGCCTCCAAGGTTATTCTCCTAAGTCCCCACTTAACCAGAGGGAGGAGCCACCTCTGGGAGAGGCTGGATATCATCAGGACTGACAGGCTAATGGGTGGTTTGATCCTCAGTCAGATCAGGAAAGTCTGCTTTGGAATGGGAAACACTCGCTGCCCCCGCCCCCCGCCCAGGTACTGCCACCCGTATGCTCACATATAGTAGGCATGCCTCCCACTAGTTCTGAAGACAAGCTTTGGGGCGGGGGTGGAGGGGGTGGGGCGAGAGCTGGGGATCCCCAGGAATAATCAGTTACTGTCTCTGACATTTCCTTGCCAATTTCTACCCCATATTTCCCTTTGGAAATCCTTATTTTAAAAGGGATGTGAGAATTCATTTTAAAAGTTTCATAGGTCATTCAATAATACAAATGAACATTTATTGAACACTTGCTACATGTCAGGTTCTATACGTTTTACAAATATCAATGTCACATAAGTCTCCCAAGAGCCCAAGAGATGGCTGCTATTATTATTTCCATTTATATAGATGGGATGAAATGTTTAGCTCAAACTGAAGAGTTTCTTTGTCCTCCCCGATCACCTTCATTCCTTTGAGCAGATGGCAAACTTATGTGAAGTGTCTACAAGGTATGAGACCACACTGCAAGCAGTGGAGCAACAGAAATAAGTCTCTACCCTCAAGTAGCTGACCACCTAACAGGGGTTTACTGATAAAAGCAAATTTTTTAAAAATTAAATTTACCATTAGAGGAAAGTGCATATGGGGTGCTATGATAGAGGCTCACCCAACCAAAACGAGGGCAGGAATTAGTATTAGGGAGTATGAGTGTGAGTCATGGAAAATTTGCCAGAGAAGGCAATAAAGGCTGAACTAGGACTTACAGGACAAAGCATCAAGCATTAGTGTCTGGGCTAAGTGATAAATGACAAGCCAGAGAAATGAGCTGGGGACCATAACATGAAAAATATATGTATTATGCTAATAAACTGGGATTTTATTCTGAAACTAATGAGAATCCATAAAATAATTACTATAAAATATATGTGACATAAATGTATCATTTTAACCAGTTTTAGGTTCAAGGGTAGAGTTCAGTTCATTGGCAATAAATACAGTCACATTGTTGTACAACTTTCACCACCATCTGTCTTCAGAAACTTTTTCATCTTCTAAAACTGAAACTCTAAACTCACTAAACAGTAGCTGCCCATTCCCCCACCTTTTATCTCCTGGAAACAACCACCATTCTGCTTTCAGTTTCCAGGAGTTCGACTACTCTAGGAAACTTACGTAAGTGGCATCACACAATACATGTCCTTTGTGACTGACATTTTACTTAACAGAATGTCTTCAAGTTTCACTCTGTTATAGTATATGCCAGAATTTCCTTCTTTTTTAAGCTTGAATAATAATATATCATTATACATATATACCACATTTCATCTGTCAAAGAATACTTGGGTTGCTTTCACTTTTTGGTTATTGTCAATAACTGCTATGAACATGAGTGTACAACTATCTGTCTGAGTCTTTGCTTTAAGTTTTGAGGGTATATACCCAGAAGTGGAGTTGCTGGATTAAATGACAATTTTTGTGCTTAACTTTTGAGGAATCTAATACTGTTTTTGACAGTGACTAAGACAATTTAAATTCTCAGCAGCAATGCACAAGGGTTTCTAATTTCTTCATATCCTCACCAATATTTATACTTTTTTTAAAATAATAGTGATTCTAATGAGATAAAGAGGTATCCCTTTGTGGTTCTGACATGTATTTCCCTAATGATTGGGGCTTTCCTGATAGTTCAGTTGGTAAAGAATCTGCTTGCAATGCAGGAGACCCTGGTTCGATTCCTAGATGAGAAAGATTCGCTGGAGAAGGGATAGGCTACTCACTCCAGTATCTTGGGCTTCCCTTGTGGCTCAGCTGCTAAAGAATCCGCCTGCAATACAGGAGACCTGGGTTTGATCCCTGGGTTGGGAAGATCCCCTGGAGAAGGGAAAAGCTACCCACTCCAGTATTCTGGCCTAGAGAATACCATGGACTATATAGCCCATGGGGTCGCAAAGAGTTGGACACGACTGAGTGACTTTCACTTTCTTTCCCTAATAACTGTAATGGTGATTACATGACTTCATGTGATTACTGCCATCTGTACATCTTCTTCAGAGAAATTTCTACTCAAGTCTTTCACCCATCCAAATTGATTTTAAATAAGGGGTGACATGATGCAATCTGTGTTTTAGAAAGAGACCTCTGGTGCAGAAAGAACCATGGCTCAGAAAGCAAGAGGCTACAGGTCACCCAGGATTTGAAACACTGAGGCCAGAACTGCACTGGTGTCAGGACTGCTTTGAGAGGATGGACCTGCGATGTGTAAAGAGGGTAAGATTAATAAGATTCAGCAGTGTGGTGAATGAAGTAGAGAGAGTCAAGGCTTGTCCTGCTACAGCTGAACTGGAGGCAATGACCTCTAGATAACTGTCCCTTAAGGGCTTTGCCCTGTCTGTGGAGCATCTGATCAGACCTCTCGAGTCTTCCTATCTTCTACCTCTGCATTCTCTTAGATCTTTCTCTCTTCCTTTCCCATAAGACCCCTTTCCATTTTTCCATAAACCCATGCCCTCATCTGGTCTCAGCCTTGCTTCTTCTCAACACATCTATCTGCATCACCACTGCATATTTCTTTACATCTCTGGTCACCTCTTTTCTGACTGTTCAGGGGAAACTAGACCCTGATGTACTTCTAGACAGAGGCAGAAGAAAGCCAACAGCCCCAAGGCCACAGGAGAAAATGAGCATTTGTGTCTTTTTTGACTTCATGAATTCCAATTCCCTCTCCTTTAAAGAATCAATACCATTTCTCACATTGTTATGTAATTGTTCCTCATCTATCATCTTCTCAGAAAAATGTTAAACTAAAATATATACAATATTAGTATCATACATATTATATATGTGACAGAATGATATCAAATTCCATCTAAGCTGACTAGTGTCAAAATATATGTTGAAATCATGAGAGAGAAAAGATTCTGTATTTCTTCATAATGCATGCCTTTAAGTTTTCCAAAGAGGAGTTTTTAGCAGATATTATAATAAATATAACCAAGGTACAAAAATAAATGGTGAGGGAAATATAATGAAGAGTGCTCATGTTTTATGGTAATTAACACTGAGGAAACATGTTATAACCACATTAATGCTTCTAAATATGAGGGAACAGTACTAAATATGCTAAAAATGATTGTCACTTTTTAAGCTTACTTAGATTGTTAATTATTAGGTGGGCTCAAGAAAGTATTACAAGAGAGATATTTTATAGAAAATTGTTGTTGTTCAGTTGATAAGTCATGTCCGACTCTCTGTGACCCCATAGACTACAATACACCAGGCTCTTCTATCCTTCACTAACTCCTGGAGTTCGCTCAAATTCATGTCCACCGAGTTGGTGATGCTATCTAACCATCTCATCCTCTACCTTCTGTTGCCTTCAATTTTTCCCAGCACCAGGGTCTTTCTAATGAATCAGCTCTTTGCATCAGGTGTCCAAAATATTGGAGCTTCAGCGTCAGCATCCATTCTTCCAAAGAACATTCAGAGTTGATTTCCCTCAGGATTGACTGGTTTGATCTCCTTGTAGTCCAAGGGACTATCAAGAATCTTCCCCAGGACCACAATTTCAAAGCATCTATTCTTTGGCGTTTAGCCTTCTTTATGGTCCAACTGTCACATCCATACTTGACTACTGAAAAAATCATAGCTTTGACTATACAGACTTTTGTTGGCAAAGTGATGTCTCTGCTCTTTAATACACAGTCTAGGTTTGTCATTGCTTTCCTTCCAAGGAGCAAGTGTCTTTTAATTTCATAGCGACAGTTTACATACACGTTATCATTATGAAATTAGCAAATTTTTGCCAGCAATGAAGATTTCATCAGAAGAAAAATATGTTGTTTTTTTTGCTTTTCATAAGAATTTAATGGAGCAAGCTTTTGCTTTTTCCTCCTCTTCATCCTCCCCTTCCTTTTCCTCTTTCTTTTCCTTCTTCTTTTCTTGAGATTGAAATTTCTTTACTACACAGCAAAAAAAATCCAATGCCAACTTCACTAACTCAGCCAATAAAAACAGATTTTTAAAAACTAGAGATTTTGTATACTTGAATTTAGAAGTTGTTTCCCTATCTCTCATACTCAGGAAATGATCTAACATCAAAATATGAGGAAATAGCATTTTGAGTTAAGAATTGATAATATGTTACGCTGTGATTCTGGAGAAAAAAAATCAACCCTACTTTCAGAAAAGTATATGTTCTTTCTAGTAAATAAAGTTGCAGGCTGGTAGATGACAGTTTATGAGAAGAAAGAGTTGTTTTAAACCCTGCAGCAGTATTTCACACTGAATACGTGCCTTAAGTAAAAATCACAACTGTGAGATAAAATGCCACATAATGAATAGTATACAAGTTTCCTTTGTGCAGTTAAATCAATAATAATAGGCAACAACACTGAAGTTGTATGTTTTAGCCATTGGTACCAATCTTAACACCTGACCTCCAGTTTTATTAAAAAAAAAAAAAAAAGAGTTTCTTTGGGGTTTTTGTTTTCAGAAACCAATTCAGTTGCTACTTTTAGGAAAGAAAAACCTATTTCATGGTTAGTTTGGAATTAGGGGAGCCCAGAGTCCCAGGACTCTATTTGTGATGCACCAGTAGTATTAAAACAGCTAACAGTGCAACACTACTTATCATAATTACTGATTTTGAAAAAGAAAAGCCTAAAATCAGTAAGAAAGAAATGAACTTAAATGCCAGGTAAAAGAATGGAAAATGGACATGAATAACAATTCACAGAAGAAATGGAAAAATACCATATGAAAAAATATTCAATCTCCCAATAGTTAAACAATTCTAGTACATAATATGAGAGCATTTTTTTACTATTAAATTAGTAAATATTAAAAGAAATAATGATGGCTGAGTTTGACAAGGTTCTTGGGAATATAACTTGATATTTAAGTTTTTTGAAAACCATTTTATACACACACACACACACACACACACACACACACACAGAGAGATAGTCCTTAACATTATCCATTCCTAAACTTGCATCCAGTTTAGGCCAACAATGCCCTTTCTGGGAAACCAATCTAAAGAAATAGACAGTTGAACAAAGATATACATACTAGTAACATAAACAACCAGTTTTTTAAAAAATGAAAGTAGCCTAAATGTTCAAAAATAATGTAAAGCTTAAATTAATTGTGGCTTACAAATGCAGGCAGACCTCATTTTACTGCACTTTGCTTTATTGCACTTCACAGATATTATGCTTCTTACAAATTGAAGGTTTGTGGCAACCCAACATTGAACAAGTCTGCCAGTGCAATTTTCCCAGCAGCATTTGCTCATTCTGTCTCTATAGGTCACTTCAGTTCAGTTCAGTTGCTCAGCCATATCTGACTCTTTGAGACCCCATGGATTGCAGCACTCCAGGCCTCCCTGGCCATCACCAAATCCCAGAGCTTGCTCAAACTCATGTCCATCGAGTCAGAGATGCCATCCAACCATCTCATCCTCTGTCATCCCCTTCTCCTCCTGCTTTCAATCTTTCCCAGCATCATAGTCTTTTACAATGAGTCAGTTCTTCCCATCAGGTGGCCAAAGCACTGGAGTTTCAGCTTCAGCATCAGTCCTTCCAAAGAACACTCAGGACTGATTTCCTTTACGATTGACTTGGTTGATCTTCTTGCAGTCCAAGGGATTCTCAAGAGCCTTCTACAACACCACAGTTCAGAAACATCAATTCTTCAGTGTTCAGCTTTCTTCATGGTCCAACTCTCACAACCATGCATGACTACTAGGAAAACTATAGCTTTGACTAGATGGATCTTTGTTGGCAAAGTAATGTCTCTGCTTTTTAATATGCTGTCTAGGTTGGTCATAGCTTTTCTTCCAAGGAGCAAGCATCTTTTAATTTCTTGGCTGCAGTCACCATCTGCAGTGATTTTGGAGCCCAAGAAAATAAAATCTGTCACTGTTTCCATTATTTCCCCATTTATTTGCCATAAAGTGATGGGACCAGATGCCATGATCTTAATTTTCTGAATGTTGAGTTTTAAACCAACTTCTTCACTCTCCTCTTTCACTTTCATCAAGAGGCTCTTTAGTTCTTCTTCACTTTCTGCCACAAAGGTGGTGTAATCTGCATATCTAAGGTTATTGATATTTCTCCTGGCAATCTTGATTCCAGTTTCTGTTTCATCCAGCCCAGTATTTCACATGATGTACTCTGCATATAAGTTAATTAAGCAGGGTGACAATATATAGCCCTGACGTACTCCTTTCCCTATTTAGAACCAGTCTGTTGTTCCATGTCCAGTTCTAACTATTGCTTCTTGACCTGCATACAGATTTCTCAGGAGGCAGGTTAGGTGGTCTGGTATTCCCATTTCTTTAAGAATTTTTCACAGTTTGTTTTGATCCACACAGTCAAAGGCTTTGTTGTAGTCAGTAAAGCAGAAGTAGATGTTTTTCTGGAACTCTCTTGCTTTTTTGATGATCCAACGGATGTTGGCAATTTGATCTCTGGTTCCTCTGCCTTGTCTAAATCCAGCTTGAACATCTGGAAGTTCATGGTTCACATACTGTTGAAGCCTGGCTTGGAGAATTTTGAGCATTACTTTGCTAATGTGAGATGTGAGATGAGTGCAATTATGCAGTAGTTTGAACAATCTTTGGCATTGCCTTTCTTTGGGATTGGAATGAAAACTGACCTTTTCCAGTCCTGTGGCCACTGCTGAGTTTTCCAAATTTGCTGATATATTGAGTGCAGCACTTTCACAGCATCATCTTTTAGGATTTGAAATAGCTCAACTGGAATTCCATCACCTCCACTTGCTTTGTTCCCAGTGATGCTCCCTAAGGCCCGCTTGACTTCTCATTTCAGGATGTCTGGCTCTAGGTGAGTGTGAGTGATCACACCATCGTGGTTATCTGGGTCAGGAAGATCTTTTTGGAACAGTTCTGTGTTCTTGCCACCTCTTCTTAATATCTTCTGCTTCTGTTAGGTCTATACCATTTCTGTCCTTTATTGTGCCCATCTTTGCATGAAATGTCTACAGGTCACATTTTGGTAGTTCTCACATAATTCAAACTTTTTCATTATTATTATTATTATGCCTTTGTTATGGTGATCTGTGATCAGTGATCTTTGATGTTACTATTGTAATTGTTTCGGGAACCATAAAATGCAACCATTCAAGACGGTGAATCTCCCAGGCACCCCCGTCAGCAGGTTGGCAGCAGCCATGCCCACCAGCAGGCATGTCACAGAGCAGCCACAGAGGGACTCTGCCCACAAACCAGGGGGCCTGCAGCCACTGCAGAAGGCAGGGCCTCAGAGCCAATGGAACAGGGTTCACCCCTGCCTATCAGTGAATCCAGAGCAGTCAACCCTGCCATGGCAAAGGGCCCAGGCAGCCTACATAGGGGCACCCCTTGAGCATACAGCTCTGGTTGCCAGGGGAGCAGTGTGCTGGGCCACAGAAGACACTCGCTATACATGCCGACCTCTCCAAGGTGGAGATGTAACTGACCTACGTAACACATAGACATAAGTACCGAGGATTAGGCAAAATGAGAGGACATTTGAAGAATATACTCCAAATGAAGGAACAAAACAAAACTTCAGGAAGAGAACTGACATAAAAAATTAATAGAAGAAATCAGTAGTAAATTGGATTATACTGAGGAACTGACTAGCAAACTGGAAGAAAGGACAGTGGAAGTCACACAAGCTTAACAGAAAAAAACATTTAAAAATAAGGATAGTTTAAGTCATATCTGGGACAACATCAAGCTCAGTACATTCCCCATTATAGGAGTCCTAGAAGGAGAAGAGGAAAAGGGAAGAAAAATTGTTTGAAGAAATAATAGCTGAAAACTTCCCTAACCTAAGGAAATAGTTATTCATGTTCAGGAATCACAGAGAGTCCCCAGAAAAGAGGTCCACACCAAGAAACATTATAATTAAAATTAAAAAAAAAAAAAAAAGATAAAGAGTCTTATAATAAATAAGGGAAAAACAACTACTTCCATACTGGGAATTTCCAAAAGACTATAAGCTGACTTTTAAAGAAAGAAACTGTCTCCATAACATTAAAGTGCAAGGTGAAATAGCATGTGATGACGTAGAAGCTATAGCAGGTTATCTAGAAGATCTAGCATTAATGAAGGATGTTACACTAAACAACAGATTTTCAGTGTAGATGAAACAACTTTAAATTAGAAGATAAAAATAAATGGGAAAAAAAAATAAGTTAGAAGAAGATGCCATCTGGAACTTTCATAGGTAGAGAGGAGAAGTCAGTGCCTGGCTTCAAAAAACAGGCTGATTCTCTTGTTAAGGGCTAATGCAATTGGTGACTTAGGTCTAATCTAGTGCTCATTTACCATACTGGGAAATCTAGGGCCCTTAAGAATTATGCTAACTCACCTCTGTCTGTGCTGTATAAATGGAAGAACAAAGCCTGAATGACAGTGCATTTGTTTATTTATTTATTTTAGTGCATTTGTTTAAAACATGGTTTACTGAATATTTTAAGCCCACTTTTGAGACTCACTACTCAGGAGAAAAAAAAAGATTCCTTTCAAAATGTTACTGCTCATTGACAATGTGCCTGGTCACCCAAGAGCTCTGATAATGTACAATGAGATTAATGTCATTTTTGTGCCTGCTAATACAACCTCCATTCAGCAGTCCATGGATCAAGGAGTCCTTCTGATTTTCAGTCTTACTAGTTTACATTTCATAAGGCTATGGCTGCTACAAATAGTGATTCCTTTGATGGATCCGGGCAAAGCCAACTGAAAACTTTCTGGAAAGGATTTACCATTAAGGACATTTATGATTCATGAAAAGAGGTCAAAATATCAACATAACCCTCATGGATGACTTTGAGGGATTCAACACTTCAGTGGAGGAAATAATAGCAGATGTAGTAGAAATAGCAAGATAACTAGAATTAGAAATAGAGCCTGAAGATATGATTGAATTACTACAACCTAATAAAACTTTCATGATTAAGGAGTTGCTTCCTGGCAATGAGCAAAGAAAGTAGTTTCTTGGGGGACTCCCCTGGCAGTCTAGTGGTTAGGGCTCCATACTTCCATTTCAGGCAGCAGGGGTTCAATCCCTGGTCTGGTCAGGAAACTAACATCCCACAAGCTGTAAACATGGCCAAAAAAAAAAAAAAAAAGATGTTGACAACAAAAGACTTAGTTCAGTTCAGTTCAGTCGCTCAGTCGTGTCCTACTCTTTGCAACCCCATGAACTGCAGCACGCCAGGCCTCCCTGTCCATCACCAACTCCCGGAGTCCACCCAAACCCATACCCACTGAGTCAGTGATGCCATCCAACCATCTCATCCTCTGTCATCCTCTTCTCCTCCTGCCCTCAATCTTTCCCATTACATAAATTCAGTTGAGAGGATAGACTCCAATTTTGAAAGAAGTTCTACTGTGGGCAAAAGGCTATCAAACAATACTGCATACTATAAAGAAACCATGAAAGAAGGTGCCAATGTAGTGAAAGGAGGAGTCAAGGAAGCAGTAAACGTCATTGTTGTCTTATTTTAAGAAATTATTACAACCACCTCCACCTTTAGCAACCACCACCCCAGTTCAGTCTACAGCTATCAACACTGAAGCAAGACTCTCCACCAGCAAAAATTACAATAGGCTTAGGGGCAACCCACTCCAGTATTCTTGCCTGGAGAATCCCATGAACAGAGGAGCTTGGCAGATTGGCAACCATAGGGTTGCAGAGTCGGACATGACTGAAATGCCTTAGCACACAGCACACAAAAGTTCAGATGACAGCACTTATTAGCAATCAAGTGTTTTTAATTAAGGCATGTACACTGGTATTTTAGACAGAATACTATTGCACATATAATACATTACAGTGTAATGTAAACATAACTTTTATATGCCCTGAGAAACCAAAAACAAAAAAACTATGGGACACACTCTATTACACTGTTCACTTTATTATTGTGGTCTGGAACTAAATTAGCAATATTTCCAAGGTATGCCGGTACTATTGAATATCATTTTACTATTAAAAGTTGTGTTAATAAGATGGGGAAATGCTCATGACACAAGGTTAGGTAAAAACAAGGATATAAAATTATTAATTAATCTAAGTGTGATTTTGTAAAATATGTATGTGTGCATTCGTGCTAAGTCACTTCAATTGTGTCTGACTCTTTGTGACCCCATGAACCATAACCCACCAGGCTTCCCAGTCCATGGGATTCTGCAGGCAAGAATACTGGAGTGGGTTGCCATGCCCTCCTCCAGGGCATCTTCCCGACCAAACGGTCAAATCCCTGTCTCTTACATCTCCTCCATTGGCAAGTGAGTTCTTTACCACTAGCGCCACCTGGGAATGTTCATATGCAAAAACATATTTATATCCATATATGCAAAAATAATTCTGAATTTGCAAACATTAAGATTCTTATGTTATAAACAAAGATAAGAAAAATAATGGAAAAATACATTAAAGTTGTAATCAAATTTGTCTGTTTACATAAGAAAAAGAATAGGAAGTAAATATATCAAAATTGAATCAAAGGTGATTTAATTTTTAAGAAGTTATTTTTAGTACCTTTCTGTGTTTTCCAATTTTCCTGTAGTAAGAAGGGATTTTTCCTGTAGTATTGGGATTTTTCTGACTGTAGCTCAATCCTACTAACTTGACCAAAAAAAGTTTATTTATTTGTTTTCATGATACAAAGTTCTGGGACAGGTATTGCCTCTTGGCTAAATACAGGGGCTTAAAGGAGTCTAGCAGGATTCTATTTCTCTTATAAATTGTACTTCTTGTGTTGGCTACTTCTCAGAAAGGATCTTCCTTGGGGTCCCAATTCTGGAGCTAAATATTTCCATGTTCTAGTCAACACCTCCAGCAAAACTCCTATGGTCCATTCTGATTGATCTGCCTTGAATTCTGTGCTCAAAATGAACTGACTGCATGTCAGGAGAATATGAAGCACTTGGTCAACTCAGGTTATGTACCCTGTCCTAGGCTCTCTCGGACAGCCACCCAGACCGAGTGGAATGAAAATTAGGATAAGACAGGTTCCCACGTAAAAACCCAAGCTGCTGCCAAGAAAGAGAGTTAAAAGGTGGTGGCCCAATGGCTAAGAATCTGCGCTCCCAATTCAGGGGACACGGATTGCATCAGTGGCTGGGAATCTAAAATCTCCCATGCTGCACAGCACAGGAAGAAAAAAGAAAAAACAAAAAAAGAAAGGGAGTCAAACCACAATTGCAAATACAGACATGTATAACTTTTATAAGCAGAAAATGTGAAAATATTTTTGCAAACACAGGGCCACTCCTCTTTTCCATTAAATCTAAAGCCTTTCTTTCTCAGCCACAATGTTCGTTAATCTCCTAACATCTCCACAGGATGGAACTCTTCAGTTTGCCAATGGTAAACATATTGTTTATATACTTCATAATTGCAAGTGATATTTCTTGTGAATATTTAGAATGAGTGACAAATAAAAATCTTGTTTCCTGTTAGAATTCAAAGTAAAACTAAAAACTGTTACTGTCAACACTTGACTCTATGCTTTTTTCTCCAATAGTTATGTCAGGCCACTTAAATAAAGTGACTATTATGCTGCACTGTTGTTCTGAAGTATCATTAGAGAGAAAAGGAGAGGGAGGTGATGCCGGGCTATCAGCTTCATCTCACCTAATACTACTCTGCATTTTTCAGTAACCTTGGTGACATTTGCCAGTTTGGTAACATAACGTTCACTAGTTTGAATTTTGGAAATTATCTTAAATATATTCTTCTAATTTATTCATTGTTCATTTTTCAGTAACAATACTTTTTGAAATGGAACGCAGCTTTTTCTTTGTAAGCCTTTCTTCATGTACCTAAACGAATGATTTTGCTGGGCACAATTTTACTCTGCCTCATGAAGATAATTTATTCTTGAAAAACCACTTGTTAAGTAAATTCTCATAAGTAAAAACATAATAACCATTAACTTTTATGAACACCGATTTACACTAAGACAATGTCAAAGCCTATTAAAATCAGTTCAATTGCTTCAACAGTCACATTAGTTAGACACCTAATAAGGCCTTTTTGCTACATTAATTATACCAAATTATGTCTGTTCACCTGTTCTCATTAAGTTCCTGGAGAGCTATTATGTAATATATCCTTGAGATTACTCTTACAAACAGAACATATTGGATTCTCAATATTTAAATAGTTTAGAATTTATTGCAGAAAAACAATAATGACCCAAAGATTTACTGCAAACAAGGGCAAATTATTTCACACTCACCAAATAATTCAACATCCCTAAAGCATGAGATTATCATTGCTGTAAACTACAAAACACTAGGCCTCTGCAAGAACTTAATACATTATTGGCTGGAGATGTATTCATATGTTTTTACAAAGTGATACAATCAATGTATCACTCCATCAATGACATCACTGTCATTGAACACATTTGAACATAGTGCTTCTGGTCTGGCAAGGTTCAGATACCCATGTGACATCTGAAATCCAAATCTATCCTCATAAGTTCAAATAAATACCCTGTAGGCCAAAGTTTTAAAAACAATAAAATCCATGCCCCTCTGCTCCATGTTACCTACCCAAAACTTCAGAACTGACAGTTTTAGATTGCTTACATAACAATCATACCAAGCAACAAGAATTATCAAAATCTTTATTAATATCTTTTGAAATAGGGTTTTTTTAAATGTTTCATTTGCCTGAACTAGTTGAAGATATTTGTTTTCAATCACTCTACAAAGTGTCTCAATTTCCCACCCCATTGTTTAATCAATGAAAACATATTAATAACACATCATCACAATCATTACTCTGTCTGAGAAATTTGCTGAATTTGAATGTTTGTGAGGGCAGCCGCCCTAAGTATTCACCTTCACTATAATTGTGACAGCAAACAACTCTTTACTTCATCTCTACCTTCCAGTTCCTTTTTTCACAACTATAAATTAGTTGTTAGTCTTTTCTCAGCTTTATTACTAAGGATGAGGTGTCCCTCATTGCTCAGTAGATAAAGAATCTGCCTGCAATGCAGGAGGCCTGGGTTTGATTCCCGGGTTGGGAAGATTCTCTGGAGAAGGAAATGGCAACCCACTCCAGTATTCTTGCCTAGAGAATCCCGTGGACAAGGAGCCTGGCGGGCTACAGTCCTTGGGATCGCAAGTGTCAGACACGACTTAGCGACTAAACCACCACCACCAACATTACTAAGGATACTATCCTGAGAAAACACAGCCCAAGAACAAAAAACAGCTCTAAAACTGAAGTATCACTAACAATGCTTGGATCTTTTCTCCCTTTTAAAAGAAGGTACAGAACAGGAAATGAGTTTTAGCCTTTATTTTCACCTTGTCTTGAGAGAAGTTCAATAAAAAGCTGAAAATGAAGGATGCTTCAGATTTTAAAGGTAATTGTGAAATGGAAGGGAAGGGTGTTCTTCAACATTCTAGAAGGCTCTTCAGCCATACTAATAATATTGTAAAGAAATGGCCCATAATAGCATCGAGCGCCCTATGTTTTGTTCATTCCATCTATAGCACATCAACAGGCTTTTTGTAAAAGTGTGTGAACAAAACACTTTGAGCTGAGATCTGTAGCCTTAGCCTTCGAAAGATGATATCTACAGGTTGCCATGGTAACTCTCAGGGCACCATCTTTAAAAACATTAAATTCTGAGGAAAAATACACACAGAGAAATTTCTGTCCTAAAAGCTATTCCCTCAGACAAATTGTCCATTAGCCTGCATATTTCTGTTCTTTTACAGCTTTGCTTTGATTTTTATTTTCATTCTACTGTTCAATGAATACAGAACTCTGAAACAAGTGAAAAAAAAGAAAGTCTGAGGTCTTTTTGCTATAGATTTTCCATGATAAATTCTGCATTAGTTTTGAACTGAATGAGCACCACTCACAGCACTCCACGTTTTTGCCTTCTGTTTGACTTTTTATGTGCACTTTCCCCTGTTATCAATAAACATAATTTGTTTCCTCTTAATATTGTCCTGTTATTTTGCTGTTGTTTGGTCACTAAGTGTGTCTGACTCTTTTGCTACCCCATGGACTGTAGCATGCCAGGCTCTTCTGTCCATGGGATTTCCCAGGCAAGAAAACTGGAGGGGGTCACCATTTCCTTTTTCAGGAGATCTTCCTGACCCAGGGATAGAACCCACATCTCCTGCATTGGCAGGTGAATTCTTTACCACTAAACCACTAGGGAAATCCCAATATTGTCCAATAGAAAATATAAAAATGAGAGATTTCTCCCTTTTTTTAAACTGCAAGTTCTAGATGCTGATCCATTAGTCAACAGTATGGAGACACAGTAACTGCCCTCCTCTCTTAGAACACTTGTTTGTGTGTGTTAGTCATATAGGAATTAGTAAGTTTGACCTTGAATCTCTAACTACCTTCATATTAGCATCTGATAACCCTCCAGGTGGCTTATAAGCTATCAGAAGACAAGGTGCATACTATAAACTCTTTGTATCTCTGGAGTTAGAAGCACTACACATAAGGGCACAGTAAATATTTTATGACTTAGACCCCAACTTTAAGGATAACGGCACTAAAAAGACCTTGTGTGCTACATGCTAAGTCACTTCAGTCGTGTCCCCGACTCTTCATGACCCTATGGACTGTAGCTTGCCAAGCTCCTCCGTCCATGGGATTCTCCAGGCAAGAATACTGGCGTGGGCTGCCATGTCCTCCTCCCGGGGATCTTCCTGACCCAAGGATCAAGCCCGCATCTCCTGTGTCGCCTGCATTGGCAGATGGGTACTTTATCACTAGTGCCACCTGGGAAGCCCTTGGGGATCATCAAATCTACCTCCTTTTTTTCATAAATTAGGACACTAATTTGAAAATTTAATAGGACACTAATTAGGACACTAATATGGAAAAAAGGAGAGGTAAATATTTTGGCTCAATGTTATATCTAGTTAAAGACATTATTTTGAGGTCAGCAAAGGAGGTTCTAATCCCCAGGCTGCCAGTATGGGGAAAACAAAAAGGAAAACTGAGATTCTTTATTCACAAAACAAAGCAACTAATAGTCATTCCTGGTTTACATACCTCATCAGATTGCTGTTTTGAGGTTCCCATTCAACAGTTGTCTGTAGCAGAGGGAACGTTTTAAGCATTGTTCAAATATGAAGCATCATTAAGAGAACGGAGCAAATAAAGCTCATGAGGAAAAGATGAATGGAAAAAGTAAGGAAAAGAGTTACTGGTAAATTGAGCATTGTCTTGTTCTTAATTTACAGGCAATCTCTCATCATGAAAGCGACTGCATTTGGAAAACTAATGATAGGGAAAATTCTAAACCATAAGCTTACGAGAGAAATCGGGATGAAAATAACCAGCATAAGGGAATGGGCTAATCAGAAGTCTAGAATAGACATACAGAGTAGTATAAAGTGGATTCTCCTTCCCTGAATTTCTTTGTAGTTAATCCTTAACAGAATCTGTACTAGGGAAAATCGCATGTGTGCATGTGCCAGGAAGATTCTTGTGTTCTATTAGTTCATTTGTATCTGTTCCAGAAACAATGGAAGGTAATGATTAAAGGGAGGGCCACATTGGTAATTAGGGAAGGACCTAATAAAAAACCTGTAAAGATTACAATGATATGTGTATGTGATTTAAATTCTTAGTATATTGATTACAAGGAAAGATGGCCAGTATCAACTTACGGGTATATAAGGCCCTTACGAACTTACCTTCCTCAATGAATATCCTCCACTACTCTCAGACATTAGAAGAAGAACTGTTCTCTTTTCTATTTATTGGTGAGTTTTAGTTAAGTGATTTATACAAGGTTACACACTAGGGAGTTCTGCTACCAAAGTCTAAGTATTTTAGAGAGGGAGTTCCTTGGTGGTCCAAGGACTAAGGAAGGTTCTGGGCTGCCAGTGCAGCAGGGCAGGGTTCGATCCCTGGTCAGGGAACTAGATCCCACATGCTGCAACTACAGGTTGCATGCTGCAACTAAAGATCCTGCATGCCTCAACTAAGACCCAGCACAGCCAAATAAATAAATAAAAATAAATATTAAAATATTTTAGAGAAAGATTACATCTTGCCTATTCATTACTTTTGTAGGTCCCCATTCAAGACTATGCCACTATCTGAAGACTGCTTCATAAAGACTGGGCAGATGTGAAAAAAAGAAGATAAAATAGCCATTTCATAGTCAGTCAATAGGAATGGGAAAGAAGGTTCAAGGGGCTTAAAATCAAATTTTAATCAATGGAACATTATGTGTCTTCAGCTACAAAAAAAAAAAAATTGTATCTGACTAGTTAGAGCTTCTAAAAAGAAGTCTAAAGGAGAAATAATTGTTACAGCTAAGCCAAATGATTTTAACAGCAATTTTAATATTAATTTTACAAGAGCAATGGTAGCAAGTGATCACTGGTGATAAACTGTCAGAGCAATGTAGAGCACATTACCAATTATTAGCAATGATTTGGGAATAACAATTTAACAATTGTACCTAAGCTTATAACCAAGCATGGAAGTTTGGGAAAATAATGAATGAATGATTCTTCAGAGACTAGCCAAAAACATGACTTAGTAAATTAGTTCTTGCAATTGAAATCTGACTAGGAAAGAATGAAAGACAAACCTTGCAACCATTTCATACAAGGCTGAGGAGATTCCCAAATATCAGTTATTCCATCATGGACCTAGCATTGGTTAATAGAGTCAAGCCAGACTGAACAGACTTGGATGTTGCTGGATCAACTGGTAAAATGATCATCTATAAAATGATACGTAAGTTAAATAGAAAGAACTCAGAGAGCTGTTTGGGTGTTATAAAAGAGATATCAAGAAGATCAGGGCTTGGAGATTTTACAATTAAATTTCCATGGAGGTTCTCCCCAGAGACCTGTGTCAGAGATGGCCCCTCTGCACGGATCGTGTAACCATGAATTTCTGGTGCAGAAAGATGCGCACCTGTTCACAGATCGGTTTATATACACATGTGAGTTGGTGAACAAAACTCTTAGATTAGTAAATCTGCTACTAAAAAAATTAGGGTTTCATGGTGCTTCCTCCTCCCACTCTTCCAAAATGTTTCACAGTGTGAAAGAATATTGACTTTTTGTTTTATATCATCCTTTCGTTTCTACAACAGTGACAATTTTCAGACTGAATGAAAATGCTGAGAAATCAGAATGAATGTTAAGAATAAAGTAATGATTTTCATTTATTGAATACATACCATGTTTCAGCACTGTGCTAAATAAAGCACTTTACCCTGAAGGGGTTCAGAACTTGCCACCCCAAAATATACCACTGTGGCATATGGATAATTTTGAGCTGAAAGCAATCAAGACACAACAGATGCAGAGAAAGTATTTCCCTCTTAACTACCTAAAAGAGTTTGTGGGAGAAATCTACATTTATAAAGGATATTTCCATTAGAAAGGGTACCTATTCCAGGAAGAGAGCTACTATTAAAGATACATTTTTTTCTACTTGAGAGAGTTATCTGCATAACAAGGCAACATTTGTTTTCCATACTTTCCCTCTCATCTGCCCTCAAATTGCCTCCTCTGCTTCCAGAAGCACCAAAGCCCCATCAATTTCCTTAGATCTGGATGGTATGTAAGTTTCAATCACCTAGCTGCCTTTCGAATCTCATATCTTTGTGAAACTCCTGCATATACCTACATAATTAAATTTGTGTTTGTTTGTTTGTTTTTCTTCCCCTTCTCTTTATCTGCCTTATGTCAATTTAATTCTTGGACCAGCTATAGAACCTAAAAGGGTAGAAGATAAAATTTTTCCTATTCCACAACCCATATTGTCTTCTTTAATCTTCATAATGAATCTAACAGGTAGGTATGATCACTTTCATCTTATTAATGAGGAAATCCAGGCTTCACGTAGTTAAATTAATTGTAGACTAGGGATTTGAACAAGGTCTGTCTGCCTATAAAGTCTATGTTTTGATTGTTTTAATGTCCAACCTAATCTTCTCCTGTCCCAGTAGGAAGAAGACAAAGAAAGAGAGTCGTGATGGGTCTAGAAGCTGAAAATATTCAAAGAGGACATTATCATCTCAATGGGGAAGACAGACTTTCTTCCTTCCTTTTAGCTCAGTTGGTAAAGAATCTGCCTGCAATGCAGGAGACCCTGTTTGGATTCCTGGGTTAGGAATATCCCCTTGAGAAGGGATAGGCCACCCGCTCCAGTGTTCTTGGGCTTCTCTTGTGGCTCAGCTGGTAAAGAATCTGCCTGCAATTTAGGAGACCTGGGTTCGATCCCTGGGTTGGGAAGATTCCCTGGAGAAGGGAAAGGCTATTCATGTCAGTATTCTGGCCTGGAGAATTCCATGGTTGCAAAGAGTCAGACATGACTGAGCGACTTTCACTTCCACTTTGATCTGGAAATGTCTTGCAGAGGAGAGAAAAGAGGGTTCCCTCAAGGGCCCTCAGACCTTCACTGTCAGCCTTATTAGAGAGAGGTCTATTGAAGGCCTCATTTATAAACAATGGGATATTTTAGGTAGTAGGAAAAAAGCCTCTGATTCAGTCCGGTTTCCTGGGTGGGAGTGGCAGGCTCAGAGTTTGAACCCGGAAATGGTATTTTAATCAAGTCTAATCAGTGTAATCAGAGGACGAATCCTCTTCATGTGTTCATTCTTTCTCCTGGGCTGATCTTGAAGTGTGCAGTCCAGAGAACACTTGGGGGCCTGTTTCTTTTGCAGGTTCATCTTTTTCTACTTACATGGTGTCAGATACTCCAGGCTTTGGACTGTCCTTCTCACTCTATGTTCTCCCTACTGGAAATCTGACCCAAGCCCTTTCAGCAGCTACACATACATAAACAAGTAACTTGCATATTTATATTTCTAGGCTACATCCCTCCTTCCATGGTCAGACCCATGAAACCAATTGCCTACTTGAACTCCTCGCATGCATGCCCCAAAGGAATCTCAGTAACCTTATGTCCAAAACCAGTCCTGTGGTCTTCACTGTAAGACCTGATCTCTTCCACTTCCCTGTCTCCATGAATGGCACCACCCTCCTTCCTCATGTACAAATCAGAGACCCGGAAGTCACTCTCGATGCCTGATTTTGCCTCACTTCTCTATCTGATTCAGGCTTCCCTGGTAGCTCAGTGGTAAAGAATCTACTTGTAATGCAGGAGACATGGGTTTGATCCTTTGGTCGGGAAGATCTCCTGAAGTAGGAAATGGCAACCCACTCCATTATTTAGCCTGGGAAATCCCAAGGACAGAGGAGCCTGGTGGGCTACAGTCCATGGGATTGCAAAAGAGTAGGACCCGACTTAGTGACTGAGCATGCACGCATGCTGGGAGGCAAGTCTTGACTCAGGTCTTTCCTTAAGTCTCACCTTCTCCATGAGACTTACCAGACCACACTGTTTAACACTGTGATCTATTCATATGCCACCCACTGACATCTCCTAAATCCTACGCCAAGTTCTATTTTTTTTCCTTTTCTCTATATTTACCACCTTATAACATACTGGAAAATTTTGCTTATTTATAATTGTTCTAATTGTGTTTTCTTAGATTCTACATTTGTTTATTTTGGCATCCATTCACCATAGGGTCAATTACATTAATTACATTTTCTTATTTTCTGTATTCTTGATGATCTGGTATTTGTGGCCTCACTGACTAGAGAGAAACTGCCAGTTTTGGCTAAGTCTTGAGATAATAAAGTCCTCAGCCGGGACTCCCATATGCAAACTAATCAATCAAGGGCTGAGTACCAGATAACCAGGGAAAACCCTAAATCCCAAAGTCTGCAGGAATTATTCAAACTAGTCAGTTTTAAGATGTTTACCCTGTCCTACCTTGCCTTTTCCATGGAAAACACAATGAAAGCTCTGCCTTTCCATCTTCTAAATGGCACTGGTGCTTCCCCAGGTCACCCTGAATGGCATGGTGTGTCCCCTCCTCTCAGAAAATGTGAGTAAACAAAATCTTAGTTTCTCTATGTCATCACTCAGTCACCTCCATAAATTAAATTCCACAGATACAACGAAACAGTCACATCATGTATCATCTAGTACCCACCCTCCCTGGTGGAAAGCAGACTTAATAATTAAGTCATGAACCTATGTCTGTTTCATTCCTGTGTTTGGTGCTTTGAGCAGTGCCTGGTACATGGTAGAACTTCAGTAAATATATGCTGAATGAATGAATGAAATGAGTGACTGAATGGATGCTTCTGGCCCCAATTGTAACACAATATTATTCCAGACTTTGAGCTTTCACGGCACAAAATTGTATCTGATTCTCTTTCATATGACTAAGCTCCTTCTCAGTGTGTGGTTAAAAGCTCAGTAACTCTTTGGTGTGATTCATGTAAACTAGCCCAGTGCATTATGCTTAAGTTTTGCTGATCCTGAGCTCTCAAGTTCTGAGGCCACCAATGGCTCCTGCTGTCAATGGCAAGGAATATTCTCTCTTGTATCTTTTAATGGGCTTCCCAACCACAAAGTGTATGATCTGTGGCTAAAAAAGAGGTGAGATCCTGGGTTCAGCGCCCTGCTCTGCCCCTAACCCTGGGTGCCCTTAAAGCAAGTGAATTAATCATTATGAGAGTCATTTAGTACTACCTTCCTGAGTAGACAAGTGTAGGAAAGACAAATACACAGAATTTAATGCCTTCAACATGGATTACATTAGTACTCAACCAGTTAACAGCTCAAGATCTCTATAGCTTTTATGAGTTCGTGATCCCTCCTATGATTGCCAAACATGACTGCAATTTTTCAGTCTCACCGCACTTTCCAGCTCTCCTACTGAACAATAAGGCACAATTCAATGCTTAATCTTTTCCTTTGAAGTTTATTGACATATGCTAAGCTATGCAACATTGATTGTTTATATTTCATTGATTCAACTTCTATTTACAGCTGCTATATTCTTAAAACATGCTTGAAGCCTAACTCTTTTAAGCTCACTGTACAAATGTAGTTTTGGAATTCTGTCATTCTCTCTTTGAGTCTAGGAAGATTCTAGATGAAAACAGCTGATATTATTGGGCACTGCGTGCCTTACCTTATTTAATTCTTATAATAGGTAAGTCTAATTTTACAAATGAGGAAAAGGAGGTCCAGAGCAGTTAAATCATTAGTTATAGGTTACACAGACACTTGCATTACCTCTGTGGGTTGACTGAACTCAACTTAAATTCTTACTGACTTAAGTCTATTCTCTTTCCTAATTGTGTATTTCACAAATACATTGTTTCAGACACATGCGAGACTCTCTTGAGCCATATATTGTTGGTAAGCGAGTATGATCGTCCTTATTAAGATCAGAAGACAGAAGCAGATACAGGCTACAATAACCTGGGGAAGCTGATGGTAGGAGGAGGGTTAAAACTCATTTTAATACTCTGTTATTTTTGTAATTCCTTTGAGACTTCTTAAGTTTTATTTAATTTTTTTTAACTTCACGGAGATGTTCAGGAGCTGAAGGTAGATTCAGGTTTCATTCCTGGATAAAGGTAGTAGCTTAGATGGCAAATTACTTTATAGACATTTTAGTATAGGTAGCAGCAGGCATGCTTGAGGATTTGAAATTTTTCCCATTAGTATGCAGAAAATCCATCAACTGCCTAAGTCATTTTCTAATAAACCAGGTCTTCATTACATCCCAATTGCCCAAAGTGTGTTTGCCTTGTCAGACACAGATTTTTAAAAGCAGTTCAGTCTTGAGCCACTTTAACTAACATGGATTTCTCCCTCCCTATTCATTTGCAGGCCTCCTCTCTGGTGCTCTATATCTTTTTTCCAATATATTTGAAAAGCTTTCATTCCGTTTAATCCATCCAGCTCTTTTTAGCTCAGTCAGCAATTTTGCCAGCCTTATCTCTTTCCTCTTGGCTTCAGTGGTCTGTTGTTTGCACTTCCACAGTTTATTGGCAGCATGTTTTTTGACAAGCCTTCTTGAAATCTAATTGACTGTTTCTTGTTTTAAAAGTTCTTTCTCAGAGGAACACTAGCTGGCTGGTTCTCCATCACTGCCTTCTTTCATTAACCTTCTACCTGCACTCCTACTTTAATATAAAATAAACATTCAAACTGTGCAAATCAATATATGTTGAATTAAATTAATTAAAAGAAAATATTTTGAGAATATAGTAACACGAGGGGAAAAACGTTCCACCAGAAGGCAATTCTTTAGATGTCAGTTCAAAGAAAACGCCATCAAAATTTTCAAACAACTTTCCTGGGGCACACATATTTTACTTTCAATTCTAATAAATTTTCTAAGTGTACAGGAATAAAATTATTGTCAAAAAATCAAAAGGGGAAATATTTTGGTATTCTGATACATCACCCCAAGTCAAGCAAAGCAGAAATGAAATAATTTTCTATTTGAATCTCAAATTGAGTATAAATGTAAACAATGAATATTTTCAAAACTGATGGTCATTAATAGTTAAGATTATATTATTTTTCCACAGTGTGTTGTGATCACAGGCTTTCCTGTAGTCACTGAGTAAAAAGTAGATGTTTTTCTGGAATTTGCTTGCTTTCTTTATGATCCAACAATGTTGGCAATTTTAACTCTGGTTCCTCTGCCTTTTCTAAATCTAGCTTGTATATATGTAAGTTCTCAGTTCATGTACCACTGAAGCAACAAACTGGAAAAATCTTAAAGATATGGGAATACCAGACCACCATATCTGTCTCCTGAGAAATATGCAGTCCAAGAAGCAACAGTTAGAATCAGACAGGGAACAAATGACTGAATCAAAATTGCAAAAGGAGTAAGACAAGGCTGCATTCTGTTATCCCACTTATTTAACTTATATGTAGAGTACATCATGCGAAACGCCAGACTGGATGAATCACAAGCTGGAATCAAGACTGCTGGGAGAAATATCAACAACCTCATATATACAGATGATAACACTCTAATGAAGAAAATGAAGAGGAACTAACCAGCCTCTTGTGAGGGTGAAAGAGGGAAGTGAAAAAACTGACTTAAAACTCAACATTCAAAAAATTAAGATCATGGCATTCAGTCCCATCACTTCACGGCAAATAGAAGAGGGAAAAGTGAAAACAGTGACAGATTTTATTTTCTTGGGCTTCAAAATCACCATGGATGGTGACTGCAGCCATGAAATGAAAAGACACTTGGCTCTTTGGAAGAAAAGCTATGACAAACCTAGACAGTGTATTAAAAAGCAGAGATATTACTTTGCTGACAAAGGTCCATATAGTCAAAGTTATGTTTTTCCAGTAGTCATGCACAAATGTGAGAGTTGGACCATAAGGAAGGCTGAGAGCTGAAGAATTGATGCTTTCGAATTGTGGTGCTGGAGAAGACTCTTGAGAGTCCCTTGGACAGCAAAGAGATCAAACCAGTCAGTCCTAAAGGAATCAACCCTGAATATTCATTGGAAGGACTGAAGCTAAAGCTCCAATACTTTGGCCACTTGATGCGAAGAGTTGACTCATTGGAAAAGACCCTGATGCTGGGAAAGACTGGGAACAGGAGGAGAAGGGGGTGACAGAGGATGAAGTAGTTGGATGGCAACACTGACTCAACAGACATGATTTCTGAGCAAACGCTGGGAGATAGTGAAGGACAGGGAAGCCTGGCATGCTGCAGTCCATGGAGTCGCAGAGTCAGAGACAACTTAGCGACTGAACAACAACAATAACATATTATTTTTCCAATGTGGTTAGAGCTCTATTTTTCAAACTTTGACCTCATTGTGATGCACACCAGATTTTGACAACCTTTTGTAAAAATAACTGAACACAGCCTTTCTATTTGATAGGGTAACCATTTATTCACCTTGAATATTATCTCCTAGAATAGTAAGACTACTTTACAAATAAAGAGTGAAGGACTAAAAAAATGGAAGAATTAATCTTCATTATTTTTGTTTTGATGTTTACTACTTGTATATGTTAATAACAAATATTTGGGGTTAATTTAAATATCAGTGTACTTGTTGCTGTTTAATCCAAAATAAATGTACATAAAAATGACCCTGGAATATCAGAATTTTCCTTTACTTTACTGTGTTTATTTAATAAACCTACTATATGGAAAATATGCTTCATCCAGTGGAGGATATTAACATTGCTTAGCTATTGCCAGAGGAATCTTTTAGAGCTAAGTCAGGTCTTATTACTCTGTTGAAATATCCCCATGGTTTTATATCTCATTAGAGGGAGAAATCAAAGATGAAGGATCTGAGGCTTGTAGGACTGAACTTAGACTCAACATCAAAGCTAGAAATGAAACACTGAAATGGTTCCCTTACACCAGATGTTTGTCCCATGCTCTACACAGCCTGGGTGATGGGCTCCCTCCTGGACCTCCACTCTACTCTCCTGCCACTCACTCTCTTTCAGGCACAGTAGCCACCGTATCCTTCCTTGAAAATGCCAGGCAGGCTCCTGCCTCAGGACTTCAGTAATTCTTCTTGTCTTTGTTGGATGCTCTTTCCCCAGGTAACACATGTTCCACATCACCTGGCTCAATCTCTCCTTTCTCTCTCAAATATCAGGAAGATCCTCTCTAAAAACCCAACATAAAATTATGTTGCCCACCTCATCACTGCCTATCCACTTATCCTTCCTTTGTTTCCCACATCACATTTGCCTTTATCATCACCTCATATAGTGTACGTTTGTACATTTGCTTGCTCCCTGGCTGTAACTTAAAGGTAAGCTTGGTGAGAACATGACTGCCATGTTTGTCATAGTATCCTCAGAAACTAGAAGAGTGCCAGGCATATAATAGGCATCTAGGAATTACTCACTGAACTAGTGAATGACATTGTCCTCCCTGACCTCTGGAGGCAAATAAATTGTGAAGACACAGACATATAAGTAAAATGAGCACTGAACCAAATAAAGGGGAGTGACAGAGACAAGTGTTGAACTTGTGCTCGGTATGAAATTAGACAACCTTAAAGGTAGAAATTGAAATGCTGAAAAAGAGCTTCCAAGCATCAGGAATGGGGCTTATATTATATTCCTACCTGAAAAATGGGGTCAGGAAAGGAGGCCAGATGCATGAGCCATCTAAAAATTTCTCCCCCGTCGAATGATTGACGGTGAAGATGTTTTCAGTGGCACTCACTGCTGGCTGTCTAAGACAACCATAATTTCAAACATGTTAGACATTTGCACTGGGAAATCCAGGAGGGCCTGAATGGATTTATGCCAATCAGAAGACATCTATTTTTAAGATATTATAATAGAAGCAGAATTTTCTAGATATCCTGCTAAGATAAATTTTCAGAGCAGCCTTTATAGACCCTTAAAAAGTCTATGAGTAGGAGGACTTCCTTGGTGGTCCAGTGGGTAAGACTCCAAACTCTCAGTGCAAGGGGATGGGTTCAATCCCTGGTCAGGGAACTAGATCCCACATGCTGCAACTATTATAAAAAGATCTTGTGTGCCACAACAAAAAAGATCTTTCAGGCTACCATGAAAAGATCCTGCATGCTCCAATGAAGATTGATGCAGCTAAATAAAATAAATATATTTAAGAAAATCTATGTGTGTGAAAGACAAGGACTTGGCTATATCCCTGGTGCTTGGGCTCCCAGGGCTAAAAGGAACAGCCCCAAATGCCACTGACCCATTCAGCCTCTTTGTGTGGAATCAGCAGAAAGGCACCTCTTCCTCCTGGGGATGAGGAAGCCCTTGCCCAGGTAATGTGCCCCCTGTCCAGCCCACCTTACACAGGGGGCTGTTATTTGTGGTGGCTGAAGGAATAGCGGGATGGTTCAGAACAAACTGAATTGACTGCTGGCCCTCAACATTTCCACCCCAGCAGCCTTCCATGGCCTCCAGCTTTCTGAGCTCTCCAGCTCAAAGAAAGGACTCTAGAAGCCGCAAGGTCCTTCTCTTTCAGGTCCTTCAAATTCTAGGTGAATATTTCATCACAGCACCCGATGCACGGGATCTTCATGTCCAGTTTTTGCTTCCCCCACCTGTCTCCTGGCTCTTCACACATCTACTGAGAGGTCTCTGGGCACACCAATGCCACAGAGCATCATGATTAAAGGCACTATTAAGGAGTCAGACAGGCTTCCCTGGTAGCTTAGCTGGTAAAGAATCCACCGGCAGTGCAGGAGACCCCGGTTCGATTCCTGGGTTGGGAAGATCCCCTGGAGAAGGGATAGGCTATCCATTCCAGTATTCTTGGGCTTCCCTGGTGGCTCAGACAATAAAGAATCCACCTGAATGCAGGAGACTCTGGGTTTGATCCCTGGGTTGGGAAGATCCCCTGGAGAAGGGAACAGCTACCCACTCCAGTATTCCTGCCTGGAGAATTCCATGGACAGAGGAGCCTGGCAGGCTAAAGTCCATGGGATCGCAAAGAGTTGGACACAACTGACTGACTTTCACTTTCACTAAGGAGTCAGACAGGCACAGGTGTGAATATGTCAGTTTGGCTCATATCATTGTGAAAATCTCTTCATTTCCAGAAAGCTCCATTTCTTCATCTTTAAAAAGGGGGTTAGTAAAAATAGCTATCTCAGGATATTTTCAAACTTTAAATAATAAAAATAATAAATAATAAAACTTATATAGTGGCTGGCAGACAATAATACTTATTATCATTGTCTGTTAGCTACTATTTTTTTTTAGCTACTATTCTTAGTACTGTTAGTATATTTGACCATAATTCATACCAAGAGTTGAAATTATGAAAAACTCTAAGCTTTTGCTCTGAAAAGATTTAATTCCTCACCACTGCAATATATCCTTAAATTCTAAATACAAGTTACATAAGCCTTATAATCAGAGAAGGCAATGGCAACCCACTCCAGTGTTCTTGCCTGGAGAATCCCAGGGACGCGGGAGCCTGGTGGGCTTCCGTCTATGGGGTTGCGCAGAGTCAGACACGACTGAAGCGACTCAGCAGCAGAAAGCCTTATAATTATAATTGCTGGTGGCTCAGCTGGTAAAGAATTCGCCTGCAGTATGGGAGACCTGGGTTTGATCCCTGGGTTGGGAAGATCCCCTGAAGAAGGGAACAGCTACACACTCTAGTATTCTGGCCTGGAGAATTCTATGGACTATATAGTCCATGGGGTCGCAAAGAGTCGGACACGACTGAGCGACTTTCACTTCACTCAGAGCCTATTATATACAATTACACCTTTTCACTTAAAAATATGTCAGCATAGATACATCAGTTCCTTTTGATCTATTTTCCTCCATTTTCTCTAACTTTTCTGAGCTTTTCTGTTATAAGTGTGTGTCTTTAAAGAGCATATTCTAGATTTTTGAAATCCACCTGTAAAATCTCTATTTTTAATTGCAAATTTATGTCATTAGCATTTATTTTATTTAAAATTTGTGATTGGGATTGATTTCTACCATTTTATTTAGAGCTTCCTTTTTTTTTATTTTTGAAGACTACTGATGCTCATTATTGACTCGTAGTGCAAAATGCTTTCAATCTACCATGTTTTTCCTTCATTTCTACCTTTTATCAATTATTGTTTTAATTTTTTATCTGTATTAGTTTTAAATTTAGATAAACTATTTATTAAAGGTTACCTTTAAATTTTTAGTTTTTATGCTTGATCTAACAATGTCTAAATTTGATCATTATTTCTCTTCCTGTAGAAAGGGAAGTATCTTTTCCTCCATCTCACATACCATTTGTGTCAACATTTCAATTCACTTGCCTATCCCAGATGAATCATCATTGGCTAATATTTCATAGAATCAATGCTTATCTACATTCACCCATCTTTACCAACTTCTTGGCTCACGATTGTGTATTATCTAGCAATCACTCCTCTGGCTTCAATTTCCTCCTTATGAAGTCCATTCATTTTTTTAAACGAGTTTTTTTCCTAATTTTGTGTTTTGTTTTTATGTTTTTGGCCGCAGCTTGAGGCACGTGGGATCCTAGTCCCCTGACCGGGATTGAACCCACATGCTATGTGTTAGAAGCATGGATTCTTAACCACTGGACCACCAGAGAAATCCCTGAAGTCCATTTTTAGTAATTTACCCCTGTGCCTCTTGGCATTAAAGCCTAAATCTTTTGTTGAGACCAGCACCAGCACCCAGAGTAGCTGCAGCATCAACTAATGAGTTTTCAGCTCTGGTTTCCCAATCCACCTTTAGTGGCAACTGAAGAATTTCATTTCTCTCCTTCAAGCTCAGATATGCAGCTAAAGAATGCTTATTCTATCATATTATGTATTTCAAGGTATTTAAGGTGGAGTTCATTTTTACGTGATGAGATGTCACCATTCCCTTATCTAGTGTATATTACATGCCAGGCTGTACCCTAGTGTCAGAAATATAAAGGTGAAAATGAAATAGTTTGGCCCTCAAGGAGCTTAAAATCTAACAGAGACAGTTATGAAACAAATATATGTAATAATGTATCTTAGGTCTTCTGTTTGATACAATGATCAGATTCTACACCATATCGAACTCCTTAAGAATGAGTACATTGTCTTAGTGTCTTTCCATTCTTAGTATCTAGGGGAGTACTAACACATAGAAGTTGCCTAATAAATGTTTCTAGCCTGAAAGCATGAGCTACCAGGGAAGCCCCATATGAACTATAGAGATCAATATTTTCACTGTTATTTATTTCTACTTTTTAATTCATGAAAAGTAAGATACTTATCTAATTATAGAATTATAGAATTCTTATCTAATTATAGAATTTTTATAAAGATTCAATTTTAAAGATGTTCTATTTTTATTGTAGTATTAAAAATAGCTCATGATTAAGTCCTCATTCCGTGTCAGGCATTGTTCTTAGAACTATCCAAAAATTACCTTATTTGAATCTCAAGATAACCCTAAAAGGTGGGATTTTGTGACGAAGCCTGGGTAACAGTTGAAGCTATATTAAGGGCTAGTTTAAATTAGTCTGACTCTAGCTTCTGTGCCTAGGTACTATGCATGTGTGCATTTCTTCAGTAGTAATTTCCAATTAGAGATTACCCTTTGTTTTAACAGCTACAGTCTATGTTTGCAGAATTTAGACTATTTACAATGTGGTTAGTGTCTTACTGATTGATTAATTACCATTGGACTAGAAAACCCCCTTCATTTCCAATGACTACACACCATGCTGGTTTTACCGCTCCTGTGTTCTGAAAGTGCATGCTAGAACACACTTTAATCTGCGGCCTATCTCTCATCCTTAGTTCTCCTATCATCTTCCACATAGGAGAGGCACAGTAACTACTCTAATGAACTACCCCAAACACTTACAAATAAACCACTTAGTAATAATCTAGAATTTTTTAATTTAGACAGGAATCGAAATTTAGCATATTGTTTCATAGAATTTGCCCTTAAGAATTGGGCTAATATTAACCCATATATTTTCTTATCACCTTTGCTGTTCTCCATGAGTTCTCAAAAAATTATTGACAGTAGTTATGGAATTATATCTGAAATTATTTAGTAACCTAATATGTCATTTTTCAATAGTCAATAATATTGAACTTATTAAAATCTTCTAGATGTTATTTTATTGTCCTGGCTTTATATGTCCTTTACTGATAATGTTCTACATTTCCAGTTTGAAATTTGTCTCTTTGATAGAGAAAATGTAAACAAAATGGGAGTTGAACAGTTCCACAAAGACAACACTTACATTTGCCATCCTCAGAATAATAGTATTTCTTAGTCACTCAACAAACATTTACCCAGCACACACTATGTTCTAGGTACTCTTCCAGAAGCCATGCACAAAACAGTAGGCAAAATGGACAAAAATTCCAGATTGCATACAATGGAGTATTATGTGACATGAATGATCTTTTTCTACTCTGAACTCTCTGTCTTTATAGATCCCAGCAAGCCTTTCCAGCCCACCCCCACCCACTTCTGCCATCTTCATCATTACCACCAGCAGACAGACATGTGTAGACATATACAACCCTCAAGACACACCAGATTGCTCACTATTTCAGAATCTAATCTTGCATTTTCCTATTTCTATGCCTTTATTGTGGGCATCATCTCTAGGTAAAAGGGCCTTCAACCTTCAAATCCTACCAATAATTCAAAACTGCTCATAATCTTATCTCCAGGCCATCTTTATTCATCTTAATACAACTACAGGTCTTCATTTCATGCTACTCAGTATATTATGAATCATAATGATAATACCTTTTATAGTCTGTTTTGGATTGGAGTTACTTGTGTGTACAGATATATCCTTCTTACGTTATGAGAAGTAGAACCAGGGATTAAGAGACTTTTTATATCTTCCAAATTCATACAGTGCCTAAATAGCACTATACATAGAACTGGACATGGAACAACAGACTGGTTCCAAATAGGGAAAGGAGTACGTCAAGGCTGTATATTGTCACCCTGCTTATTTAACTTATATGCAGAGTACATCATGAGAAATGCCAGGCTGGAAGAAGCACAAGCTGGAATCAAGATTGCTGGGAGAAATATCAATAACCTAAGATATGCAGATGACACCATCCTTACGGCAGAAAATGAAGAAGAACTAAAGAGCCTCTTGATGAAAGTGAAAGAGGAGAGTGAAAAAGTTGGCTCAACATTCAGAAAACTAAGATCATGACATCTGGTCCCATCACTTCATGGGAAATAGATGGGGAAACAATGGAAACAGTGAGAGACTTTATTTTTTGGGCTCCAAAATCACTGCAGATGGTGACTGAAGCCACGAAATTAAAAGACGCTTACTCCTTGTAAGAAAAGCTATGATCAACCTAGATAGCATATTAAAAAGCAGAGACGTTACTTTGACAACAAAGGTCCATCTAGTCAAAGCTATGGTTTTTCCAGTAGTCATGTATGGGTGTGACAGTTGGTCTATAAAGAAAGCTGAGCACTGAAGAATTGATGCTTTTGAACTGTGGTGTTGGAGAAGACTCTTGAGAGTCCCTTGAACTACAAGGAGATCAACCCAGTCAATTCTAAAGGAAATGAGTCCTGAATATTCATCGGAAGGACTGATGCTGAAGTGGAAACGCCAATACTTTGGCCACCTGATGCAACGAATTGACTCATTGGAGAAGACCCTGATGCTGGGAAAGATTGAAGGTGGGAGGAGAAGGGGACAACAGGGGATGAGATGGTTGGATGGCATCACCGACTCAATGGACATGAGTTTGAGTTAACTCCAGGAGTTGATGATGGACAGGGAGGCCTGGGGTGCTGTAATCCATGGGGTCGCAAACAGTCAGACACAACTGAGCAACTGAACTGAACTGATAGAAAACATTTTCAATAAAACTTGGTAACTAGAACAATTACATCACTTTATCTGCTGTGTAACTTAATTTTAACTTATTTATTCAGTTTTTTTATTCATTTACTCAAAAGATTTTAGTTAGTGCCTTTTAGTTTTGTAGTTTAGTCGTTAAGTCCTGTCCAACTCTTTTGTGATCCCATGGACTGCAGCCCACCAGGCTCCTCTGTCCATGAGATTTCCCAGGCTTGCATAATGGAAGGGGTTGCCATTTCCTTCTCCAGGGGATCTTCCTGACCAAGGGACTGAATCCAAATCTCAGTGGCAAGAGGATTCTTTACTGCTGAGCTACCTGTCCCAGTTAGCGCCTAATAGATGCCAATCACTTTCTCAAGAAATTGAAGCTACGTGGATGAGTGAAGCAGACAATAACATTTTTTACCTAGTTTTGGAATTATTTATGTTAGGGCTCATGAAAACTGATAAGACACTGGAGCATATATTAAAGTGGCAGAGTTTCTTATGGAGATTGTTAAGTGCAGTCGACTTCATGTCTTGAGGTTTTGGAATAAATTTTTCCCTGGAAGCTGCGGATGGAGGCTTTTATCTCAGAATGTTCCCTTCAGGTTTTTGGTTTTATGCATGAGTATGCATGAGGGCAAACAACCAACTGAGTCCATTGTCCACCTCCCCACTCTTTGTTATTCATTCAAACAATGATGCAAGTAAAAGGCTTCTATAAAAATCATTAGTTGTGGGAATTATAGTAGATTTAACACATTCAACAGCCCTTTAGACCTCATCTAAAGTAATCTGTTTTTCCAGGAGCTGAAAGAGTTTAACAACCTAGAGAGGTCAGTTCTCTGAAAAGGATCTCAACAATATCTGGATTGCTTGCATTTTTTGAGAAGGGCAGATACAAGGTAATTTTATAAGGAAAAAATTTCACTTGAGTAGCAGAAGAAACCCAAATTAGCTTTTTATCCCCCAGAGAATAGTACCTGGAGAATGTCAGAAGGATTGGGCAAAATATAAATGTATAAAACAGACCTTAGGAAAGCCTGGAATTATAAAGTGGCCACTCCTAAGAAAAGACAGGAAGATATGAAGATATGCATCATTCATCAGCAGCCAAGTTCATAACCCTCTGTCGGCTCTCTGTTCTCCTCCCCACTGCCTCCATTTGCTTGACACCTCCAACCCTCCTGCAAGATACCCAGGACAGGGCCCCCAGAGAGATTCTTTCTTAAACTGACCTGACCACTTCCAGAAATTTCACCATTCAAACTTCTGCACTCTCTCGAGAGCCCTAATGCTATTTTTCCAACTGGATGACTTCAAATGGCCCTTATTTCAGCTGTGCTAAAGTCAGAGGAATTAGTTGCTTCTGATCACTGCTTTATGCCAGTGAGATGCCCATGTGAAGGGTTGAAGAAACTCATCTTTCTGTCATTATTACTCAGAAGCTCCTGGAAGTCAGTTTGGATCAGGAAAAGAAATTCAAGCATGAGTAATAAAACTGTGTTTATCACTGAGCAGCTGAAGGGTGAACGGCACAATTGGGGATGCTCTGACGTCCCCAGGGTTCTAGGAAGACTGGCTCCTCCCCAGGATGCTTAAGGATCCCTGGTCTATCTCAGACAAACTATTAAGATGTGGAAAATGCCTCTCTACCTTCACGTCAAGCACTGACCACCCTCCTCCTGGAAGATGGAGCAGCTGGAAGGTGAAAGCTATACCAGAACAAAATATTCCACTCGGGTTTCCGCCTTTATTTGGGCCATTGGCAGTCAGCCCAGCCATGAAAGAAATATTGCTGGACTGGGCTGAGGCAAGGAATTCCGTCAGAAAGGATTATAGGCTGAAGGAGCTATGGGGGAGAGACTGCATTGAGGGCTTCTGGCTGGAGGAGGAACTAGGCCTATTTTGAAATGAGAGCAGCTGCCACCCTTAGAAGCCCTCAGGCCTTCATCTATTTTAATAGGGTTTCTTCAGTGGAGGCTTCTCCTGGTGTGGGGTTGGTTTATCATTTATGATAACCCATTCTTCAACATAAATTCAAACATTTCCTTTCAGATTCACTGACACTTAGGAAACATGATTTTATATTCCCTTCACTGAACAAACACATATTGAAAGCTTACAGTGTAACAGGCTCTGAGCATTAGTCCTGAAACCAGAAGGGCAGGGCCTGTCTGACATGGGCTTTGCATTCTGGGGTGTGGGCTTCTTGGGAAGGTGACATACAGAATAAGTAAAGCAACAAAGATATTAATGTAATTTCTTACACCCTTCCTGGGTAAAGAAACTAAGACAGGGCTTTGTGATTGGGTGACTGAACTAAAGATAGATTTTGATTTTTAGGATGAGGGGTCAGGACACATCCTGCTGAAGAGATGACCTTGGGACTTGGGAGTCAACTATAAGAGCAGTCAGCAAAGATATGTGGACAGGATACTGTAATGGAGGGTTCGAGAAGTAGAATATTTAAAACAGAACTAAAACTGGTAGCTTAAATATAATAAAAATATGGACTTGAGAAAATGGATAGAGAAGAAAAGCTTGACATTTCATAAAAGTATTAATCAAACAAAGTAAGATATATGAGAAATAGGATATTACAAATATAAAATTTTTAAGTATTTTCTATTCATATGTATATGACATTATAGCTCATATTATATATAATTTCAAAGTACAATACATTTTATCAAAAAATTATTTGTATTTGTTGTTGTTGTTCAGTCACTCAATTGTGTCTGACTCTTTGCAGCATGCCCGGGTTCTCAGTCCTTATCTATCTCCCAGAGTTTGCTCAGAAATAGACTTTGATTCATAGTTCACTTCTTAAATTTGAAACTTTAATCTTTTCAATTTAAAAGCATGATAACAATGAAGAAAGACTGGTCACCAAATTTAAAGACCTGAGATAATCTTGCCTGTGCTAGGACACTGCCTATAAGAGTGAGCTCCCAAAGTCAGCTGATACTTACCAAGTTACAAAAACAAACACCTCTGTCTTTAAGGAGTTCAAATGTTGTCAAAATGTTTGCTATATCATAAAAATATGTCATTAAATGTAAGATGTAATGACTACAAGTGAAGTATAAACAAAGTTTCCTAAAAGCATCTGGATATAGTGATTCATGGTGGCTCAGATGGTAAAGAATCTGCCCGCAATGCAGGAGACCCAGGTTTGATCCCTGGGTTGGGAAGATCTCCTGGAGAAGGAAATAACAATCCACCCCAGTATTCTTGCCTGGAGAATCCCAGGAACAGAGAAGCCTGGTGTGCAACAGTCCATGGGGTCACAAAGAGTTGGACATGACTGAATGAATAACACTTTCATTTTCACAGTGATTTATTCCAAAAGAACTGGCAAAGGCAAACCAAAAAATACTGAATTCAAAGTCCATGGCAAATGATCTCTGAGAACTGCAAAAATGTTGTCATGGTAATACATTAGGAAGAGCTGAAAATAATATTTCTAAGTGATTTACTTTTTAGCTTAACCAACTGACTGGCTTAAAACTATTAATACAACTCAATCCAGACAGAATCTAGGAACTAGAATGAATAATATCTGAAGTCTATTTTGATGTTTTGCATCAAAAAATACTCTATTAACTAATATATATTATTAAGAAAATGTTTATTTTGACTTTTCAAGAGGGATGTTAAAATTATTTATAAAAGAAACAAAGTACAAACAATAAAATTAATTCTTGTTATCTGTGTTATTTTGTTTATTGGATATGTATTTCAGAGGCTGCTAGGTATCAGGTCAGAGAAGGTAATGACACCCCACTCCAGTGCTCTTGCCTGGAAAATCCCATGGACAGAGGAGCCTGGTAGGCTGCAGTCCATGAGGTCGCTAAGAGTCGGACAGGACTGAGCGACTTCACTTTCATTTTTCACTTTCATGCATTGGAGAAGGAAATGGCAACCCACTCCAGTGTTCTTACCTGGAAAATCCCAGGGACGGGGGAGCCTGGTGGGCTGCCATCTATGGGGTCGCACAGAGTCAGACACAACTGAAGCGACTTAGCAGCAGGTATCAGGTAAGAATACAAAAGAAAGATGTAACTTTTCTTTAGTTTGTTTCTGGTGTATCTGGGAAGAGAAAACAAATGCTGTTCATGCAAAACTTGGAAGACAAAACACTGTGAGTCAGTGACAAAATGAATGATATATGTCAATGTTCACTTCAATTTGTTGAACTGTCAACCCTGAGACTCTACTTGTGGGATGTTTAATGAAAGACAGCTTACACAGTTAACATGACTTAATTTGAGGAGATGCATAGTGTTTATTTTGCTATACAGCAAAAAGATGTAGCCAAGTAGCCATACAAATGACCACTCTCAGTATTATTATTCTGTAACCAAATAAAACTTCAGCCGTCTTCTCTTCTAGGTTCTTCAGTTTTTTCAACATGTTTAACCAGTGTTGATAATTTCCCTGATAAAGTATAAATGCAGCCATGCGGGCACCCTGAAAACCTTGTGTTTTATCACAAGGTTCAGATTTTATTCCCGATACCTAAGAACTTCTTGTATTTCCAGTCCTGCTTTCTTCACCATGACTTCAAGTCATAATTCACTTGTGAATTCTCTGCACCTGCAGCCCCAGCCCCAGACTGAGCATTGAGTCTTGCCCTGCTGGGGAACTAGTTCGGACCACGGTCACTTCACTGTGTCAGGAAGTGAGTTCCGCATGGAAGACAAGCACTTGGAGAAAGACCCCATCTGCAGTGAACTCTGAATGAGTGAGAAGTAAACTCCACAGTTAAGCCAGTGAAATGAGAAGTGAACTTGGCTATGAGGCCCCCAAAATGGGGACGTGTTTGTTATTAAAAGTACAGTTTAGCTTATTCCAATTAATAAAGGCACTGGAAGATTCACTGAAATGATACATTTTTGAGGATAAGTTATTAAGGAAAATAGTCAAACTTTGAAGTCTACTTTGTCCTCAGTGAAAAAATATCACATTCCATGAAAAAGGAACAGAAAACCATAAAGAGAAATAATATACAAAAGTATAAGAAAAAATAGGGAACAAGTTGAAATAAGAAAGGATTCTAAATAAATGTAAGTTAGATACTAGAATTAAAATTCAAGATGATCTCCTGTAAAGCAGGGGGAAAGGCAAATAAATAGAATGAGAGAGAGTAAGGTAAATGTGGAAATCAAGAAAGGAAAAAAAAAAAAGAATAATCAGAGATAACTGAAGGAAATGTTTCTTGGTTAACTTTTAAAGCTAACTTGGCAGATTGAAAGAATTTCTCAACTAACGACACACTTTGGTTTGTTTTGTGACATTCTAAATGAAAGGATAAAAGAAAAATATCACAAGATGTTGACCTGTCTCCAAATTGTGCTTTGGCTAGTGATGAGGCCTCATAAAGTTTACTACTAAAAGGGTTGAAGATCTACCAGAAAGAGTACTTTTCAGTTAACTCCTATGTGGTGCTCCCTTGAGTCTAATAACACTCAGAACAGCTTCCACCCAAGAGCTCTTGCCTCTCAATTTATTTGGCAGAAACTCAATGACAAGATAGAAAATCTGACATACGTATCAAGAGAAATACAGTTCTTTCTTCCCCTACCCTGTTTCCACCTCCAGCTCCCTCCCTGGAACTTCCCCCTTCTACATAAATGTTCCTCTCTTCTTTGTTATATTTGGCTTCAATTTTATAATTACTTTATTGTGTATCACTATTTCTCATTATATAACATATCTTTCTCTTTTTATTACCAATAGAATCATCCAGAAGCTTTATCTCACAAGAACCATTCTAGGTGCTCAGCTTTCTTTTTCAGACACTTGGCTAGTCTAACATTGTACAACTTAGTACAGGGGGCTTCTTCTAACTGGTTATTATGTGTGACCCTCAGTCTCCATCAGTCTTTCCTTTCTTTTCATAGTATAAGATTCTATTGTTTTCTGTAACTCCAGATTATTCCTAGTGCCTTATACACATCCTCCATTACTTATTCTAGAAATGAAAATAGTTATCTATACTGTATAGCAATTTTTATACTTAAGAGATAAAACAGAACTATCAAACACACCAACAATTGTATGCAAATGGTAATAAAGCTAGATGAGCCTCAGAGCGCTCATCCGCCACATGAAAGACTGGATGAAGACAGAACAATACATACGAAACCATGGAGAGGATAACATCTGAAGTCAAGAACCTTAAGCTCAGCCAAATTGCTATTCAAGTATAAAAACAGTCTCTGTCCTATAACTTCCTAAGGAAAACTTCTTCATGTAATTCATTTCCCCAAAAACCAAACAAAATTTAAGAATCTCCAAATGGGGAATGTCATGTAAGCTATGAACTAGTTAAACTGAGTTAAACATCCATAACTTTGGAAATGTGGTTACAAATGGTAAAGCAGAATGTAAACATAAAAAATTCTTCCCAGTGAAGAAACATGGTGCAAAATGTAATCTTTGGCTCCACACCCCACACGAGCTTAGAAAAGTCTGAGTGTTAACTGGGGTGGAGACAGAATGACAGGCCATAAATTCCTCATTTCACCCACAGGGACCCAAGAGATACCATTTCATTCTTGAACTTTCATAAGTAGAAAAACTTAGAGGTGCATTCTTGGAGTTTGTCTATTTCTTTTGCTCCTTACTCCAATACTCTGGCCACCTGATGCAAAGAGCCAACTCATTGGAAAAGACCCTGATGCTGGGAAAGATTGAGGGCAGGAGAAGGGGGCAACAGAGAATGGGATGGTTAGATAGTACCACCAACTCAATGGACATGAGTTTGAGCAGACTCCAGGAGACAGTGGAAGAGGAGCCTGGCATGCTGCAGTCCATAGGGTTGCAAAGAGTCAGACACAATTTAGCAACTGAGTAACAACAACAGAAATGAGGTTTGACATGCTGACTTATGTATCTAAAATTACAAAGAATAAAAATGTTAGGTAAAGGAATTTTGATTTAAAGTCAAATTCTGACTTCTGGGTATTCCAGTCTTATCCATGTCTTTCTGGTGACCCCAACCCTGTCTTAGAACTAATTCTACACAGAATCTTCCAGCTTCAAGTATGTGCCCCCAGAATCAGCCTCCCTCTGCTCCTGGTTCCTTCATTCACCTGAGAACATAACTTTTCTGCCTACACAGCCCTACCTGTGCCTTAAGCTTCTCAGTTGACATTCTTTCCCATATAGTTTGCATTAACAGGTTGTCTACCAGTCCTTCTAGAATACAAGGCACACAGCACCCAGCAAAATTGCCCATTTCTCCCAGGCACTTAATACAGAGCAGTAATAAGCAATATTCCACTCACCTGTTTCTGCACCTGTTTTCTGTTTCTCCCCAGTTGCTCTGATAGCTAGCTCCTGATGTAATGTCTCCTTAAAAGGGATCCTTCCTACAGTTAATGCTCCCCATCCCGTCTCCTCACACTAATAAAAGCAAAAACCAGAATAATGTTAACAGTGAACAACAGCAGCCAAAAGAAACCCAAAGCAGCACACTGGCCATATTTTATATTTGGATTCTAGTATCTATTTGCCTGGACCGTTATTTCTTTCAGGCCTAATGCCTAGAGGTACGCGCTGATCTGCCAAGCTGCTTTAATATTTAGTGAGGCGCCACAGCCGACTAATAATTTTTAATAGCTTGTCCTCTATTGATTTCAACCCACACACTAAAGCACCTAATAAAAATTTTAAAAGGATAGGTGAAGGGACATAAGGACAAAAGAAAGTTAATAGCCTTTGTCCACTTTCATTTGAAGAGATAAAGAGGATTATTTCAACTTATAGGCAGAGTTTGTATAATAAGACAATTGCTGACTGCATCGTCTTTCAACAATGGCTTTTCTTTTGATGAGCTTCAAAATATACATTATTTAACTGATATGAAGCAAGCTCTGAAATTGGTAATTTCTGATGAGGCATAGATGGGTGGGTGGGTTGCATAAAACCCTTGTGGACACAGTAATGAAATCCCTAACAAGTTAATGAACTTCTAATGTTGACAAACACAAATCCCCACATACACTAAGATGATCTGATTGGCTATGGGGATGCAAGAGGTAGAGCAAAGATTGGCCTAAAAGAGGAGGCATGAATTGCAATTCCAAGGTGGGGGAGTGGAAGGAAAAAATTAGGAGGTTGGGATTAACATATACACACTGCTTATATGTAAAATAGATAATCAACAAAAACCTACTACTCTACAGCATAGGGAACTCTCTGAGAGTCAACATTCTGTAACAACCTATATGGGTAAAGAATCTGAAAAAGAATAGATGTATGTGTAAGTGAATCACTTTGCTATACACCTGAAGCTAAAACAACATTGTAAATCAACTACACTTCCATATAAAACAACAAGAAAAAAAGAAAGGCCAGAAAGAACTGCAGTTTCAGAAACAGACTGGAAAACCTCCCTGCAGCCTTAGGCTTTATGAAGGCCAGTGACTGTACTTGTCCCTGGGTATGACTTGAGGGAGAAAGGAGGCAGCAAAGCTATTTGAGATGCATTATATTAGAAGGAAAGGATTCATTTAAAGCAGCCCTCAAACTTAGCATGAAAACAAACACCATCAAAGGAGGCTTACCCCCCAAAAGGAACGTAAATCAAGTCCTCCTTTGGGTCAGAAACTCTCCATAAATTCTCCAATTTAAACCTGTTCAATAATTTACTATCTCTATTCTCATGAATGTTGAGGTTAGCAGATTACCTACGGGGTGATTTCTCTCAGGCTAAGTATCAGGAGGCTGAGGGGAACAGAACTATTATAGACATTTAAACCAGGAAAGGCCAGGAAGGGGGTGGTACACAATGGTACTTATGTGTCCTTGGTAGATATGCCACAGGGCAGTGCCCTATTTGTGCTGAAAGATATTTTTGGAGACATCAAAAGTGGTGCAGGGAAAGGATTGTTTACAACACTGAAGCGGGATTTAACAGGCTGCCATTTAAACCCATATGTTCAGAAACAAGAGGCCATCAAGCTTTCCTACTCAGCAAGCAAGCATGTGTTCATCACCTGCAGGCCACACACAGAGCTGGCAGCATGGGGACACAAAGCAAAAAGGACATAATTTCTTCCTCAAAGATAATTACACTGTCACTGTAAAAACCAAAGACACTCATGAACCAGTGCTGGGGAGAAAGCAACATGACATTTCAGTGGAGCATTATTCCAGGCTTGGAGGAAAGCATGGAGGAAAAGCCTTGGACTGTGTATCAAGGGCTTATTTCTAACAGCTAGGGAGTCACAATGGGAATGTCTATTGTGTATTCAAGGGGGCTGAAGTCTTGAAGATGTGGTGGGAGGAAGAACAACCATCCAGTTTGCCAGGGACCACAGGGGTTTCCTGCAATGTGGGATTTTCAGTCCTAAAACTGGGACAATCCAGGGAAAGCCAGGCTGAGCTGCCAACACTGTAGTGGCTCAAGCACAAGTGTAAATCAAAATTCTTCTAGCACTGTCTCTGCGAAGCAAGTTATGGACAACTGCTCTTTGTATTTTTCTTATCTGAAAATAAATTTAATTGACTATAGATTAAAGATAGTGTATTAAAGCCTTTAGAATATAGTAGGCACATTATTTTTATGGTGTATTCTATGTGCTATAGCAGGGCTTTAGTTAGGAAAGCCTCAGTGGATTTCAGAGGAGGAAAATAATCACTATGTTTGGGATAGAAAAGGAAAGATTCAGAAGTAGAGTGACCATCCCATTTTTCCTCCAAGCTGGGGCACTTCTGAATGACAAAGAGGGTGTTCTCACTACGTATGTGAGGCAATGTGTATAAACTATATATATTTCAGACCAACCAGAAGAGTGGTCAGCAAGCACTGAATTTAGGATTTGAAGGAAGAATGGAAATTAAATGGCAGAAACGCCACGAGATGCAAACGCCAGGAGTCATGTAGTGTTTTTAAGAACTGTGACGAGAGAAGACTGATCAGTCCTTGCTAAAGAATTCTTCTGAATGAAGTTTGCGATAAGAATAGGGATAGAAAGAAAGGATTCCTGCTGTAGAACATCTTACATGAAAAAAAAAAAGTTTGTTTTATCTTTTAGACTATAAGGAGCCATTGAAAGTATTTGAGTAGGATAGCAAAATACCAAAGTAGCAATATTAAGATTAATTTGGCAAATTGGAATGGAGGGAGACTTTAAAAATCAAATGGGTAAATACTAAAAGCAATATTCAGATATAAGGTGAAGTGACAATGGTCTAGGGCAGAAGAGAACTATCTAAAGTAAGAAATACGTGGAAGAAAATTTGAGAGGGCTTGGTCATAACTCATTATGGAGAAGTAAGAGAGAACTGAACATAATTTAATTGGTTGCAAGCTATTTGATTAGAAAGAAAAAACTGATGCTGGTGACAAAGACTGACAATACATGTCAAATAATTTTCAAAAGTATCTCAACATGCTTTCACTGACAAGCTCTCATCAAGTGATAATATCATCATAGATGCAGATGCTTTGACAGGATGCAACCCTGGGACCTTGACTTTGTAATCTATATTGAATGACAGCTGCAGAAATGGGTGGGCATCACTGACCTAGGAGTCCAGATGGTCAGGCGTGGCCTGAGATCACATATCAAGCCCAGCAAATCCAGTTAAGGAAGAGAAAGTCAAGTTCATTTGTGGATACAAGTGGGGTAAGAAGGGTAGGATTCAATGTCAGAAAAATCAGATCACAGAAATGAGGAAACCAGACAAGGACACTGAGGAAGTTATCTGAGCCAAGAGAGAAAGATGTGAGAAGCAATGAATGGGGGCAGTGAAATGATGGTTGAATGGGAAGGAATTTGACATCTATTGAAGAGCCACCTACAATTAGTCTCATGACAGGCACCAAATAGGCCACCCTAAAACATGCCACTTTGGCATAAGTATTATATTGAGCTGAAGGCAACTGAGAATCAACAGATGCAGAAGAGTTCTCTGCCCTCCTCTCATCTGCCACAAAGCAGGGCGTAAGTTTCCCTTTGAGGAAGGTACCTCCCATTTCAGGCCCCCTCATTTCTCACCTCCTCCCCCTAAAAGAGAAGAGCAAAATTCTCACTGAAGAAGGGGCAGCTGACATCAAAATGTTTTTGCATAAATAAACCTCACTAAAATAACCCCTATTTTCCATCAGTTGCCCCATGTATTTCCTAGTCACTCCCCCACAATTCATTGACCCTTTAAGCCCAAATCCCCTTTTTTTGCTACAAGGATATATAAGCCCCTGAGTATAACCACTTCTTTGAGTTCCATTTTTTTTCTGTGAACTTCTGTGCATGTAAAAATTAATAAAGTTGTGTGCTTTTTCTTCTTGTTAATCTGCCTTTTGTTAGTTTAATTTGCAGTCCCCAAGTACCAGACTAAGAGGGTAAGAGAAACATTTTTCCTCCAAGACACTCATTTTACCATGAGAAAAATCAAGGAAATTCCAACTTGTCTAACTGCAAGTCCCTGTATGATATACCAGAACTCCCTCCATATCATACTTCCCAGCAGAAGCAGAAAATGATTTCAGAGAATGGATGCTCTGAGGTCACAGGAGACACAGGGTCCTCAGACTGGCTGAGAGGAAAGGGAATGGAGAACAAGGCAAGATTATTCTAAAGCAATGTGCCACCTAATATCTCCACAGGTATAACTCCTGAGGGTCAATGAACTGGCTGAGAAAAAGCTAAATGAACCTGCTAGTTCTTTTTTTAAAAATTATTTAATATCTTAATTTGTCATTTTGCCAAGCTAGTACTTTGAAGTACATAGTAACCCCAAAGTACATAAATATCCCCAAAGCTAAAAATGTCACATCTTCAACTCTTGGATCAGCTGGATATAAAATAATATTGAAGTAGGGATTCCCAATAACATATTATAAAATGTTATCCTGTCCTACCCATTGTTGTTGTTTAGTCGCTAAGTCGTGTCTGACTCTTTCATGACCCCATGGACTATAGCCCGCCAGCCTCTTCTCTCCATGGGATTTCCCAGGGAAGACTACTGGAGTGGGTTGCCACTTTCTTCATCTCCCCTACTCATCCTCCATTGAAAATTGCAAAAAAAAAAAATTATTTTAAATTAAACTCTAAACTCTGGAGAAATTGATCATCAGTGACAGTCTCTATAGAAGAGTATGGGAATCAATTAAACAGAAGCTGAAAAATGTCTCAGGGTATAATTGATAACATGATGAGACAGGAAGAACAATTTCAAGTATGAAGTTAAATCCGAAACTTCTTACTTAGAGAAAATGCAGAGGCTTCTCGTGTCTCATAGGACCAATCTGCAGAACTATTAGAGTTTGAGGAAGCAAGAACCAGAGAATAATTGTTGTTGTTTGTTTATTCTTGACAGTTTTAAAGGACAACTTCTCTTGCGGAGGAAATTTCTGTGTTCCTACTTAGAAGTTACTTCTAAACCCAAGACTGTTCCAGAAAAGCTTTTTGGCTCTTTCTGAAACTTTGGAAAAGGATTTTGCATAAAATTGCATAATCTGTTTACTTAGTTGCTTCAGTATATTAACATTCCTCAAATTCAGAGGTTTAAAAACATCACTGAATATGAAACATGTTCAGAAAAAGTGAAAAAAAAAGTCACTGTTACAAAGGTTAGTTGCCAGACCAGTGAATGAAAGATCAACATTTTGTCCTTGATGGTCTCTGAATTGGACAGCTGCCATTTTCAGCATGAAAGCCTATTCATTGCTGATGTGATTTTTTTTGTTAAATGTTAAAATGACCCAAATGTTTTCTTGAATTATAGCCCAGGCAATTTAGGCACTTAGGTCTGGTTAAAGCATTGGTTGCCAGATTTTCTTAGTGCATTATCCACTAAACCACATGTACTGCAGAGAAAGCCTTAATTTCTATTAAAAATTTAAAAGTTGATAAAAAGAATTTGCTTTTGTGTAAGAACAAACTCATCTGTTGATTCACTTGCAGTATTAAAGGTTTAATAATCTCTTACATGAGAACTAAAATATAAAAGCATTTGGTACCAATGCTATATAGTACTTCAATTCTTAAAGAACTTTTTGAATCATGAGAATCTTTCAAGGAAAATAGGAAGAACAGATACCTGGAATACATTACTAAAATTAAGGTAAAATTATTGTACCCCATTAAAATTTGTAATCTCCTGTTAATGAAGTTTTAAAAGACAGTCCATTTATTGCAAGGGAGCTTAGGGAAAGGAAGTAGTAATTATCAGAATATATGTCCCAAATCATTATTCTACTTCATTCCTCATGCATTTAAACTGTCTCCCTCTGCTACAAGAGTCTTTTGTAATAAAAGCAGAAGATTTTGATAGCCAACTTAACGTAAATTTAGATGCAATTCACAGCAAGTTTTAAAAGAAGGGGAAAAAATCAAATTTTATTAGCAAAGTTTCAGATTAATTTGTGGCAGAAGGGTTAAAATACATGTTAGTCTGGTCTTATTAACAGATAATTGATTCTGATTCCTAAAAGACAGTTTTTCCTTTTTTATGCCAGGCATCTAGGTTGCAAAATTAGGTAATGTTCTTGCGGAAGACAGCTTAGCAAGAAGGGTCTATGCAGGCTTCATTTATTTATCCCTTTCTAAAGTTATTTCTACTCATAATAATAATAAACTTTTGTGTGCCTACTGTGACCTAAGCACTTGATAAGCACTATCTTGTTTAAGCCTGACAGCAATTCTATGTTATCTGAATTAATATTTTCCTTATTACACAAGTGAAAAATTGAGGACTCAAAGAACTAAGTTGTTCAAGGTAGTTCAGCGAGTAAATGGTATGTCTTGGATTTGAATCTAGGTTCGACTGACACTTGAGTCTGTGGTTTATTACTGAGCAAAACTGCAGTCATCAAATCATCTGATAAATTTCTTCTGCAAAGTTGGAAAATTTTTCAAATTGGACAAGCTATCTCACTAACATTTTTCTTTCTTTACTGCCTATAAATGATGAACCTGCCAGCAAAAATAGGCATAAGCTTATCAGCTGTTCCACTTTTAGCAGAATGATACTCTCAAAACATGTCCATATATTTAGAATCTTGTATCACTTCTTTATCATGTCTGTAACAGCTTTATGATCTATTTGAGAAAAATAAAATGTTCCGACTCACCCCTCTGGCTGACTTGTCAATCCACAGCATCCTTCTACAGTAACATCCGTATCTGAAATAGTAAAAAAGACTTAAAGACATTTCCAATAAACCACTTCTCTGAAGTTTTCCTTTGCTCACTCAGAAAAATGAGGCATTTTGGCTTTGACACTATCTTAGCACTTAGTCCTTACTGCCATCAGAGAACAAACCACAGAACATTCTAAATTGTTTGCTGGTGAATCATCTTCTACCTGGACCAGACTCCAGATCTCTTAGCTTTCAAAGAATCTGTATGGTGGACACAGTAAATCCATTTTTGATTATTCTTTCATTTTTTTGAAAGCAGGTTGAAACAGCTGATTATTACTGCAATTTTCTCCTCATGAACTTGCTCAAATTATTATTCTAAAAAACAAACAAAAACAGTGCTCTTCACTTTACAAATGGGAAAACCAAAGAATGGTTTTAAACACTCTACCACAAAATCACAAAGTATCCAAAGCTTCTGCTTGAGGAAAGACCTTTGAATAATGGAGAATGCCACATACTGCATTGCATTCCATTTCTTACTACTCTAAACCGTAAATATGCTAGAGAACTTTCATAATTTAGAGAGGGGAAATTAATACTTAGATTTTTGAAAATGAGATATTTGATGAACATCTTGAAAACTGTAAATTATATAAATCTGATATAATATAAAATAAAAAAGAAAATACTACTTAGCAAAAACAAACTCAGTTTTCCCTTAAGGGAAAACATAAAGATCTTTTAGAAGATTTAAGATTCATATTTGTGCTTCTTTCTGATAATTGCTATGAATCATTCAGTCTTATTGAAGTGTACAATTACTACATATATAATTAGAACATTCTCATATATATGTATATGTTGATTTTTATATTTTTGTGTCATCAATGTAACTAGAACTTTAAAATTCATTTATTAAAAAAAAACAAGATATTTGAGATTTTAACCAGCTTCTATTCTGCCTAGGGTTGACTTCCCTGGTAGCTCAGAGAGTAAAACATCTGCCTACAAATGCAGGAGACCCAGGTTCAATCCCTGGGTCAGGAAGATCTCCTGGAGAAGGAAATGGCAACCCACTCCAGTATTCTTGCCTGGAAAATCCCATGGATGGAGGAGCCTGGTGGGCTACAGTCCATGGGGTCACAAAGAGTCGGACACAACTGAGCAGCTTCACATTCTGCCTAGAGCTGTGAAATAAATGAGTAGAGATACACAAGATTAAGATATTCTAGGAATGGAAGAGTCACTATAAAGTAACATGCTCTGACAATTCCAGAAACTCTAACCTAATCTGACAGGATTCTTCTCAGCTATGAGCCTGAGGATGAAAGGCAACTATTTCTAACCTAAACAATTTCCAAGACTGGAGAAATCTGAAGCTGTAGGATCTCTTGGCTACCACAGATGCTACCATCAAAAGGCTTCAGAAGGGAGCTTTTTTTTTTCCTTCAAATGATTAAGGAAAGCCCAACATTTATTGAAGGGTGTCAAGCTAGGAGAATGGGCAGCTAATGCTCAAAGACCCAAACTCCACAATGGTTTTCAAGTAATGGTTTTAAAAAGCAACAGTTGGGGTAAGGATTGCACCTCACGAACTTTTTTTTTTCCTGCTTGGTTGGTGGTGAGATAATAGGATGGTGGTGATGTTTCCAAAATCTTAATCATTAACCTTCTCATTCCAATCAGTCTGGGGTCTATCTACTTGTGGTCAGCATGTAGTCGCAATCCTCAGCCTGAGGGGGGCAGGTCTTAATTTCTGAAGAACAGCTCAAAGACAGGCATCAAATCATTATGCATGTAGAAGGGAGTTCACTTTTGCCCCTGTAATAATGTTCTTGTAGGGCTTATGCATTCACATGTGGACAGTGCAGTACTTAATTATTGTTCATAGCTAAGAAAAGAGAAAGATAAGCAAGCAAGTGTACACAAAAAAGTGTCAATATATCATCAGTCACTGAAGATGTTGGACAACAGGCAACAAGACATAGAGAGTGAAATGACTGAGCGATTTTACTAATGATCTTCATTCTGTCTTTTGGGAATGCAAACAATCATATCTTTTATCTCCATAACTAAAAGTTTTATTTAACACCAGAAGCAATAGTATCCATGGTAGACAGAAAAAAATAACCTCCTGAAGACATCCATAATCCCCAGCACCTCCATAAATATGTCACCATATAGTGGCAAAAGGGACTTTACAGATGTAGTTCAAGATCTTCAGATAGATTATTTTGAATTATCTCGGTAAGCCAAATGCAGTCACAAGGTTAGCAGGAGGGGTAGAGATAGAGAAGGAGATGTGAGGATGATGATGATGATAGAAGTACAGGTCAAGGGGATGTTGCCATGAGCCAAGGACAGTGGTCTGCCTCTTGAAGCTAGGCAAGGCAAGGAATGGATTCGCTCATGAAGCCTACAGAAGGAATGAAGCGCTACCAATACTTTGATCTTAGCCCCATAAGTCCTATTTCAGAATTCTGACCTTCAGAACTATAAGATAATAAATCTCTGCTGCTTTAAGTCATTAAATTTGTGATAATTTGTCACAGCAACCATTGGAAACTTATACAATGTCTTTGTTGAATATCTTGTTTCCATCGATGTCTTCGATCTAAACATGCATTTTCTTTTTCCAGGGAATAGTCTATGCCAAGGCCCTATTTTGTACCATAATGTATAAAACATTTGTAAGTTAGTGTCAGGATATGCTTTTATACATCAGGGAATTACCTTCAACTAAAAAGGTTAGAAATATTAAGAAGTCCTAGAAATTGTCATTTAGGAAATAATTCCTATGTTTCTGTAATACATCCTTCATCCTGGTTCAGCCCTCATCCTCTTTGACATACAAAGAGAGTAGGCAAATAATTTAGACACTGTGACAGACACAGTGGGGCAGTGCAATCCGGATGGCATAATGCCTTTGTAGAGGACTGAGGTTGTGTGGGGTTATATGGCAGCCTGTGCCAGAGAAACCAACAGATGCCCAAAGATCTCAATCAGCCTTATAAGCTGTCATGAAGTCCTGCTACCTAAGCAGCATAAAATGCAATGATAATGAAATAGAAAACTAAACTAAGAAGTTCAGTATGTCCTATAGCAATCTGGCAGAAAAACCATTGCACCAATGTGATCTGCAGCCCAATGAGTCTAGTTTCAATGGGAAATCAATTGGCTGCTATCTCTTTATCTTAAAATACTGTCACACTATGATAGACCAGTTGACTGCTCTATCCAGGTGATTCCACCCAAGACTTGAGGTATTCCACTCAAGTGTCCTTAGTGACCATGATAAGAGCAGGTAGATTTGGGAATCCTTTAGGCTACCAACAGTTTGTATAACAACTTATTTCTCAGGATTCTGGTACTTTTATTCATCTTGGACTCAGCCCCACTCAATATCAATTGAGCTCCACTCAATATCAGGTCAGGAGTCTAGACAGCAAAATTTATACTAGAGAACTAACGTGACCACTCCCTATTCACATGCTCTCCCAACAACGTGTCAGGGATCATTCTTAGCATGGTGGTCATTTGGTAATCTTCCCAATAGCGAAAAAGAATTTTAAAAAATGTAAATGAATGATTTGAAAGGCCAAGTGGAATGCAGGTACCAAATAACTAGTTACATTTTTACCTGCCTTCTTCTCCCAAAGGAAGTCTCTCTCCTGAAATTTCCAACTCTAAAGAAAAGGAAGGGAGGGATCCCATTACAGGTTGGAAGGGTACTTCCTGAAAGTCAATCATAGTCTCTATGTCTCAGCAGTTAGACAAGGGCTGGAGGATATTGCTGGATTGTCTATGTTGGGTATAGCCTTGGTTAAGACAAAAAATTCTACATTCCTCGATAAAGAGAAGTCTATTACACAAGCCACTGAATTACTTGGAGAGCTAAAAACTATCAGGTATCAGTTCACTGGGGGGATGTAAACAGGTGGCTTGGATGGTAAAGAATCCACCTGCAATGTAGGAGACTTGGGTTCATATGGGTTAGGTGCTTTCTCATTAATGGAGATACAGACATGATTAGGGCAGAGCACTTCACAGACAGGCATGAGGAGAGTTATACTTTTGTAAGTTTAAATCCTGGCTTCATCTCTGAATAGCCACGAGACTTTGAACAAGTTCTACTGTTTCCTTCTCATCTACAAAGTGATGATATTAAAGCTCCTATTACCTAATTAAGGTAGCCGGAAACTGTTTCTGCTGAGTAGCTTATAATCCGATGGGGGAGATAAACATGCACACAGATGCCTAAATGTTGCAAAAGAGGTGTATGCAGTTATGTGGAAGCACAGGGGACCTAGCTAGAAGGGGACCTGAAGATGAAGATGTAGATGGTGGAAGAGCCTGCAGTCCAGACAAAACCCTGATTTATCAGATCATTTAGCCCAACATGTTCTAACACAGAATCTTACCTACACAGTCTAAAAGTGCAGGCTGAACTTCCAAGGTTCTCTTTCTTGTTTGAGAGTAAACTGAAGCTAATAAAACAATGTACTTACATTCATTTATTCTTTCAGCTCCTATTTGGACAAAGAAGTAGCAAGCATCAGTCAAGGCTAAGAATTTTACTGAAATGCTAACTCCAAGGCAAGAATTCAGCTGCCCCTTACTCTTCTGGCATTGATTGAGTCTGATTTAATTGATTAGCATGGATTCCTTTCTCCATATAAACCTGCTAGTGTAGATTCAATGTTAATCAAAATATACTTCAAATGATGAAATTGGGCTGATTTGAATTAAGTAGGGAAACTAGGAAATAATTCCTGTAATTATAATATAATTACAATCTATTTAAGAAATGTAAATTACATTGGGATTCCCTAACTGGATGCCCTTTTTTGGCCATTTTATTAAATGGTGTAATTCTATTTGCAGTAGTAGGCCTACAACTATCATACGAGAAGCTTACTGGCAGATCATCAATTTATATTGTATTCATGAAATAGCATTCCTTACTAAGTTGTCTTGGTCTTTTGTACAATTAGAAGGACATTCAGATCATGGGACCTATTGGAATAGAACAATTTTTATGGTTTTTCAGAATCCTAAATTCTTACTTCCATGTAACAACTGCACTGAGGGTCAGTTTCTCCCCTCTATTGAATCCTACTTTTCTAACTTTCCAAGACTGTATTTCCCAAGAGTATTACCCAGTATACCACTCTGAAAGTGATCTTACATCTCAAAAGTCTATTTCCAGGTAACCCATCCTAACCTGGTGTTGTTGTTGTCAATCAAAATGGTCCCTGTGGGAAGCTTTATATAATTCTAATTATTCTGCCCTTGCTCAGAACCTACTGAGAATTACATTTGAAGGTCTGTTTTTGGAAACAAAAGCACATTTTTGGGGAGATCTGTCCTAAAGTGCCAAATCTTTACCAACTGGGAGGTATGTATGTATATGTTTTGGAAAAGGCTAAAAGTTATTCTAAGCTGAATCTGAAAAATAAGATTTATGATTAAACTAGAGTCTACTATTTAGGACACAAAATTAGGTGAAGCTAAAATGTGTTGGGAATAATTTGCTAAATGGTGATCAAATGGGTTTGGAAACAATATCGAAAAAGATGCTAAATGTGTTTTTAGCAAGAGCAACATCAGTAAAATGAATGTGTATCCTCTCAAGAGAATTACTTAAAATGATAAATCTCATGTTTGTGTATAGCTTGTACCATTCTTATTAAAATATCAGTGTCATCACTTTATAGTCACACTGAAGTTGCAACTATGGAATTCTAGTTAAAGCCTATTATTCTCCTTCTAATTATAGTTTTAGGACCGAAGAGCTTCATGGAAAAATGTAACTTAAGGACCTAGGTTGCAGACTCTGAATAAATGAAGGGGTTTAAAGAGCACTTGGTATTTTTCCAACACAAGGATTTCAGCATACTTATAGGTTAATGGCAAGAATTGTTTGACTCATCACTAGCTCCCAGTTCAGTACCTGATATACAGTGGATCACTGTGGTGATAACTAAATTATTCAATTATAAGACAAATGCTAGAGACAAGCAGGATTTCTAGGACCCAGCGAGCAAAAAAACACCCAAAATTATAAGCAAGATGTTATAAGTATAATGATTATATCTTGTATTTCTTAGCTTATTTATTATATTCATATAATAAATACAAGGGTATCCCGTGTATTTCCCCCAACTTCATATTTTCTTTAGTTATCAGCTGGATCCTAAAAGTATAAAGAATCTATATGTTTGTGTGCACTGATACCAGGAGCTAACTCCTCAGCAAGTAGTAGGAGAACCCAAGATATAAAGTGGGTGGGGGTTATTGCAAAGAGAAGAGAAAAGCTGAGGAATTCCCAGGACCAGGAGTGGAAGGGGGAACCTAAGGAATAACCCCAGCCTGAAAACAGGGCCCAGGATCCTCAAAGCAGGATATGCTCACAGTTTACCAAACAAGAAGCACTGATGTTACAATAACCAATAGCATATGGTTAAGTTGAAAAAAGAGTTGATGATTTGTGCTATATGACATAAGGGCAGAGACCATTATACACTGGGAAAAAATCATGAGATCTATAAAGAGAAACAGAGCTACTGCTTGAAAGAAAGATTATTAGATCTTCCAGGACTGCACAGGGAAGTGCTAGAGGAAGAAAGCATTCCCAGCAGCAAGAGTTTAAGTGAAGGCTCAGAGGCACAAAGAGCCCAGATTTCAGTGGCTGCCTCGTGGTGGCCACATCCTCTTCACAGCACTGACAGAGGGTTCTGTGGATCTGCTGAGCCAGATCTGGGCAGGCACTGGGAAGGCTAGAGATGTTTATAGTTAAGCATTCCATCCAGAGTTTTCACAGCAGGGCTGTAGAGGGAAAACCAACACACACAAAAGCATTAACCCTAAACATGATACCAATTATCTGGGAACAGAAATTCAGAGAAGAGATAGATGTGAGAAAGACTCACGGAGAAAAGATCTCAAGCTAAGTCCTGAAGAGTGGTCAGGATATTGATAGGCTGATGGGAGTGGAAAAAAAGAGCACCAGGGTGGAGGTGGGGAGGTCAAAAACAAGTATGATTTGTGTTCTGCAGGACAAAAAGGGCATGTTGGATAGTATGAGGAGTTACCATCAAACATGTGCATATTGGAAATGTGCATATCAGATAAAAAGCAGAGACGTTACTTTGCCAACAAAGGTCCATCTAGTCAAAGTTGTGGTTTGTATGGATATGAGAGTTGTATACAAAGTCATGTATGGATGTGAGAGTTGGACTATAAAGAAAGCTGAGCACCGAAGAACTGATGCTTTTGAACTGTGGTGTTAGATAAGTCTCCTTGGACTGCAAGGAGATACAACCAGTCAATCCTAAAGGAAATCAGTCCTGAATATTCATTGGAAGGACTGATGCTGAAGCTGAAACTCCAATACTTGGGCCACCTGATGTGAAGAACTGACTCATTGGAAAAAAACCCTGATGCTGGGAAAGATTGAAGGTGGGAGAATGAGGGGATGACAGAGGATAAGATGGTTGGGTGGCATCACCAACTCAATGGACATGAGTTTGAGCAAGCTACAGGAGTTGGTGATGGACAAGGAGGCCTGGCATGCTGCAGTCCATGGGGTCACAAAGAGTCGGACATGATGAGCGACTGAACTGAACTGAACTGAATGTGCATATCGCAGCCAAATTAGAGAGGGCTTTAAAAGAACAAGAGGGCTTGGATTTGGTGTGGTAGATGATGAAGAATCACTTCACAAATGGGCTGCAGTTGGGAGAGACTAAAGTCAGAGCCACCCACCAGCCGGCAGCTACATTTATCCAGATCAAAATTGATGAGGGCCTCAATGAGGGAGCAGAAATGGCAACAGAAAGGGGGAGACACTAAGAAACATTTCAAAAAGCCCAAGAGAATTAACTAAGAGGATGGAAACAGAGACAGATCCAAAGTGACACTGCTCATAGAAACTAGATTATTAGGCAGAGAAGTCAGGTTAGAAAATATATAATAAGTTGGTTTAAAATATGTGAGCCGGGACTTCCCTGGCAGTCCAGTGGTTAAAACTCCATGCCTCCAATGAAGGGGATGTAGCCTTGATCCCTGGTTAGGGAACTAAGATCCCACATGCTATGCCATGCAGCCAAAAAATTTTTTTTAAAAATTAAATAATAAATTTAAAAAATAAAATATATGAGATATGGCAAGGGCACAGGATCTGAATGGAATGGTCTGCATGCTCATTTCAATCTCAGAGGCTCAGTCACCTCACAGACTCCTAGAAATCAGTCTTCAACATTTCCCATTGTGACTCAACTAGTTAGTCCCTTATGCCATTCAGCTGCTCCTCACAAAGCTTATACATAACTTTTTAGTCCAGACCATATAGAGTAAACAATCAGGATATAGTATCAATTGTTAGATTCATTATAGTACATCCACTACGTTCTAACTACTAATCTAGATTTCTCTCTTGTATCTCACTTCATTTTTAAACACTAACCCAATGTCAAAGATTTGTTCACCCACTTTTACAGAAAAAGAAAACAAGTTCAAGGAGGTTGAGTTTCAAATTCACAAACTCATAGAAATGGAGCAAGAATTCTAACTCAGCTCTTTTTTGAATCCAAGCCTATGGTCTTTCACTAAGATGCACACACAAAGATGCACACAGTGTGATTTAAAATATATTCTGAGAACCCAGATGAAGGGGCAGTGATAATCTGATCAAAAGTTCTACATTTTCGTTCCTGAGAACTGCAAAGATTTAAATGACTGTCATCCATTTATTATTAAGAACTCATTGATATCTAATTTTGTAGATTCAGAACACCTGTAATATTTATCATTAATGATTTTAATAGCAGTAATTTGTGTTTCAAAATATAATTTAAAGGTTAAACCTCATTACATCTTCATCAGTAAAATCAAAATATATATCCCAGTACAAATGGGCAAATGACAATTTATAAAGAAATAAATACAAATGGTTAAAAAGATAATTGAGTAAGTTTACAGTATCATTAATAACAAAAACCACTGAAGTAAAGGAGATAACATTTTCATCTCACAAATAGCACAGGATTTTTCTTGGAATCCAGTTGATGAGATTAAGTGAAAAATATAATTCTCATATCTTGTTTATTAAAGTACAAATTGACATCATCTGTCTAGAGGACAGGTTGGTGGTACAAATCAAAACCATCAGAATAAACAAACTCTTTGACACAGCAATTTCTTATGTATAAATATATTCATCACAATGTTATTTAAAGCAGTAAAAATTTTTAAACAGCCTAAAGTTCAACAATAATTAGTCATTAAACTGAAGTTAAAGGTAGCATACAATAGAATGCACTCAGCTTATAAAAAAATCAAGTTGTGTAAGGATATAAAATGACCTAGAAAAATGATTACAGCATATCATTAAATAAAGAAAACCATACCTCAAATTAGTATCACACTACGATTGAATTTTGTTGAGTCTGACCTAGAACTTCACCTTAAATCTTAACAAAGATCCTTTCTGAGCAATGGGATTATTTTTCCTTCCCGGTGCTTTTCCATGACCTCTGAATTTTCTACAATGAACTATATACAGCTTTTATCATCAGGAAAAAGCCATGTAAAAATCTCATTCTGTCAAATTATCTGTTATGTATTACCAGAGAAGCCAGGAACCAGTCTAGCTCCTGCACTTGTTCCCTCTCTTCTGTCTCCAGAACATCCTAAACCCTCTCTAATTCCTCTCCTTCCATTCCAGAAGGATGCAGCTTTCTGAGACATGCACAGCTGGTTTCAGCCATTGCCCTGATCACAAACCTTTCCACAAGGATGTCCCCTTGGGTCAGATTTTCATCTTCTCCAATCTGATCTATTAACTCATTTGTGAATTCGGCAAACAGTTACTGAACATCTACTTTGTGCTAGGCAATATCTAGATTCCCAGGACACAAAAGTCAAGCAGGACACAGTCATACATTTGGATGTGGATAGATACTGTATATACTATGAGTTTAACGGGTGCACAGAGGAGGAAATTCAAAATCAGATACAGAAGAGGAAGGAAAGCAAGGAAGAACACTCAGAGGCAGTGATGCTCATCCTGAAAAAACAGGAGCTATTTAGATGAATAACTCAGGGAAAGATACTCTAGGCAAAGGGAAGACCTGTGTAAGGCACACAGGTGACGGGGGAGTATCATATTTTCTGGGAACCTCAACGGTCTCCATTTGGCTAGAGTACAGTGAGTAAGGGCAAGTGTCAGGAAATAAAATTGGAAGGGGATGTTCCAAAATGTGTTACATGGACTCTAAGAACTCTGACATTATCTTGGGGAAAAAAGAAAAAAAGATTCCTTAACCAAATAACTCTGAGAAGCACTGTGTGGTGTTATCTACCTCTGGTAAGATTGATAGTGAACAGAACCCCTCTCTTCCTTTCCTTCAGTATTCCTGGAATCCCACACCACAGGAAACATTAAACAGAGTAATGAGAAGAGTCCGGAATAACCCTGAGAGCTCTGGTGAACCATGACAGCTTTCAAACAGAAGAGTCATGCGGGCAGCTTCATGATTCAGAAGGTCCTCCTATGGCAGTAGCAGAGAGCACTGCAGTGAAGGGAGTCAGAGAAGAAACAGACACCATCTGTGGGAGACTGTTAGGATGATCAAAAGGGGAAGGAATATGGCCTGAGACTAACGCTAAATGACAAAGAAGAAATTATGGATTAGAGAGAATGTCACCTAAGCAGAAAGTAAGACTTAGTAACAGACAGAAACATGCTGAGATCAGGACAAAGCTTGTGACAGGAAACCGTCTGAGATGTTTTAGGTGTTTCTCAGTGTTTTTGTTTTTGTTTTTTGAGAATCACTGGGGGAGGCAAAGTAGGTCTGGAGTAAAATGCAATAAAGCCATGATGGGAACCATCATGTTCAACCATGATGGGAAATATAAGTCTGGAGGTCAGGAAAAAGCTTAAAGAGACAATATCTATCATGGGGTCATTAGAATATCAGAAACCATGGGCTTTGGTGGGAAATACAATGAGGAGTGTGCAGGTTCAAGGATATAATCCTTGAGTCACACCAAAGTTTATCCAGAAATCTATAAATGTGGTAACGAGAGGCCAGAAAGGAAGGATGAAGACCTCAAGAGAAAAATGCCAAGGGAGTCAATGCAAGAGACTTTTAAGTGGAGGTCATGGCAACTTGGATTAAATGCCAGAGAGATCTAGTGAGATATGAACCTGGAAGTATCTACCAGCTCTGGTGAAATGTGAGTAATCAAGAACTCATCAGAGTCTTTTCAGAGCAGGTGGGACTGGAAGTCAAAGTAAGAGTGAACTAAAAGAGACAGAGAGCAAGGTGGACTTGTCCTTTACAGAGCTAACAGAGAGGGTGTTTCGTACTCAATAAAATATTGATGTTTTGAGTTTGAATGTTTTTGCTTTCACTTGGAAGATAGCTGAGTATATGTTTCTATGTTAAGAGTGAGTGGCAGGCACAAGATGGGGGGATGTTGGTAGAAAAGAGAGATTGAAGTAAAAAGAGTAGTGGTTGCCAGAAGAGTCTGGGGGTGTGGATGGCAAGGTGCTCACAGTGCAGATGCTGGAGAGCAGGAGAGACCTGAGCTCCTCAGAATTTAGAGGAGGGGGGAATTGATAGGTAGCAGGGAAGGAATTAAAGAATGTGCTCACCTGATGACTTCAAGGTACCCAAAGCAAAGTTTTGTAAAAGGTGCTTGGAAGGCATGAAATGGTTTAAAGGAAAAAGGTTAGGTTTCAGACATGAATCAGTTAGTCATTCTGAACCACAAAAAAAGAAAGACTCCAGGATTGTCAAATCTGCCTGTGTGCATGCGTGTGCATGTGTGCACGCTCAGTCGTGTCTGACTCTTGCAACCTCATGGACTACAGCCCGCAAGTCTCCTCTGTCCATGGGATTATCCAAACAAGAATACTGGAGTGGGTTGCCATTACTTCTTCAGGGGAACCTTCCCAACCCAGTGATCCAACCCAGGTCTCCCGCGTCTCTTGCACTGGCAGGTGGATTCTTTACCAATGAGCCACCAGGGAAACCCAAACCTGTCCTTAAAGCTTCTCAAATAAGATCAATTCAATATCTTTTTAAATGTTGATATTAGTATTAAGATATATGAGCACAGGTTTCCCTGGTGGCATTAGTGGTAAAGGACCCACCTGCCAATGCAGGAGATGTGAGAGACAAGGGTTCAATCCCTGGGCTAGGAAGATCCCCTGGAGAGGGGAATGGCAACCTACTCCAGTATTCTTGCTGGATAATCCCATAGACAGAGGAGCCTGGTGGGCCACAGTTCATTCGTTCGCAAAGAGTCAGACATGACCAAGCACACTCAGCGCAGATGTAGCACAGCATATGAGCACAGTTAAAGTTCAAAATAAAGTTCTTTGGCCATAAAAATGTGACTATTTATGCCAGGTGTATGTATTTTTTGCACATTTTTTTTAACAAGAACTTTTTCTTAGGCATGTAGATTTGGAGAAATGTAATTTGAGCTTAGTGAATTGCTCTTTTACTTCCCCTTCAAAATCTGGGATCATTTAGTTTAAAAACACATGAGTAATATATACACTACTTTCCATTTATTACTCTTGTTCACACTACTTTCAACTTTTTCATGTAATAAAATGAAGTATTATCAATTACTAGGGTAATAATGTTTCTTCATTTTCACCATTGATTTCCATTTAAGAGGCTCTCTTTGAGCTAATTTAAAAATTAAGCTATCGACTAGGTAGGTGTAGAACAGGATGCATACCATCTGACATTACAGCAAAACTTTAATCAGCCAAGTGGATTCTTACACCATGGCCTGAAGACAGAAACAAACAAACAACAACAAAAACAACAAATCCACACCTGAAGTAAAAATGCTAGGCCCATTTACGAGTTATTTTTGGTTCCTTGATTACAGTGAAATGTCGTAAGTACATATGTTTCAAACAGAAACAAATGCACACAGTATGGAGGCAAATCAAGCAATATAGTGCTTCTAGAATTGATTGTAAATGTCACTACCCACTACCACCATTTCTTCTAACATAACCTTAGATAATGCAGTGCTTCCTTCTGAAGGCAGAATGATCTTGTCAGCTGAACTGGAGAGGTTCAGACCGAGAAGGCAAACTTAAGAGGAAAGACCTATGAGCATTCAGTCTGCAGAGACTGGGGGCTCCAAAAAAGCTTCAAGGCTCAAGAATTCAGAACTGCTCTCCTTCCCTACAAACTCAGACTCTGATATAACCAAAATCAGCCATTGCAATCCACATGCTTTTTAAACAATGTGTCCTCTTATAATCTATTTTGATAGCCATATTTACCTAATTTATTGTCTACTGCTTACTTTATTCAGAATTCACTGGGGAAGTTAACAATTTATAGAAAATCTTTAAAAGACATAATTAGTATTTAATTTATCAGGTCTGTTAACCTACATTTTTCATATACTTTACTGGGGTTGATTTAAGAGGGGCTTATCTATACTTGGAGAAGGAAATGGCAACCCACTTCAGTATTCTCACCTGGAAAATCCCATGGACAGAGGAGCCTGGTAGGCTACAGTCGATGGGGTCGCAAAGAGTCAGACACGACTGAGCGACTTCACTTTACTTCACTATCTATACTTATAAATGTGTAGAAGCTGGGTACCACATTTTTAGTACCAAAAGCACAAAAACTTTTTGGAAGACTATCCTCCTCTAGTATCAATGAGAAGTTTATAGAACCAGGTTTGAAAAAGTCATGAAAAGCCATGAAAGTCCAGGCAGCCAGAAATACAGCCCAACGATACCTGATAAGGAGTCTGGTCAGGATGCTGCTGTCACTGCTGCTGGTCACTGCACGTGAGCATCACGGATGTGGACACCATGACCCATACTGACTATGGAGGCCTGTTGCCATGGAACCCTGCGACCTAACCCAGGGTACCATGCTCACTGTCACAGCAAGACATCCAGGTCTTTCCCATCTATTTACATTACAGGCTCTGGATTCAATACTGTGGTAAGGACATGGGATGGACCAGGCTTATTTATTCATTCACTTTATAGCAGCCAAGGAGCTGGGAAAGGGAATATTTGCCTTTCTTCAGCCTCCATGGGATTCTCTCCAAGTAGGAAAGCTAGGTAGATGCCAGGTGGCTAATCATAGCTAAATCCACTATGGGCTACTACTCTGCATCCATAAATGTGTCCAACTGTTGCTGGGGATGATACAGAATGACCTTTTTACAGTAAAAAAAAAAAAAAAGTAATGATTTTGTGCAGAAAAGGAGTGAGAAAGATTGTTAGGTCTCTCAGCATTTTAATGCGTTGGACGTAGTTCCAAATAACATTGCAAAGAGCTGCTGAGTGTATGGAAACTTTTTGCAAGAGAAATAAAGGCCAATTTTCACATTCTGAGCAATCTTCATAATTTGCACATTAAGGAGAAAATAAAGGCATAGTAACTGCATTAGAATAAAGGTTTAATGAGCTAATGTATAATAAATTAGCCCCTGTGGAGCCCGAAGAGAGAAGATGGAGCAGCTATGACACTCCCAGCTCTACCCCAAATCTTAGGAAGCTTTCAGGTCCAAGGCAGACTTTTTCAGGTCCAAGGCAGGTCCTCCCCTCCTATGGACTCAGTGGACCTGAGTTTGAGCAAACTCCAGGAGATAGGAAAGACACAGAAGCCTGGTGCGCTGTAGTTCGTGGGGTCGCATACAGTCAGACACGACTGAGCAACTGAACAACAACAACCGCCTATGGACAGAGAGAGGATCCTCAGGAGCTGTACTCCATCTGACCTGCCTCAGTAAGGGACAAAATGGAAGAATCACCTTCTCACATTCAATGAGAGAGTCAAATCTTCTCTATGGTCCCCAGATTCATCTGTTCATTCACTCATCCATTTATGCAATGACACGCATTAAATGTGTTTTCCATGTTGTGCATCATGCTATGAATTGCTGAGTAAGGGGGACATAATCCTTCTTTTCTTTCTGACTGGCTTCTTTTCCAATATTCCTACCCCTCCCCTCCTACGGACTCAGTGGACCTGAGTTTGAGCAAACACCAGGAGATAGGAAAGACAGGGAAGCCTGGTGTGCTGTAGTTCATGGGGTCGCACAAAGTCAGACACGACTGAGCAACTGAACAGCAACATCAACCGCCTATGGACACTGAAGTATGCCTCTTTGGAAGAGCATGCAATTGCATTCTTACGAAGTGAGTACAGATGAAGCAGAAGGACTATTCACTGATAGATTTGGATCAAAGAGAATACTCAGTTCACCCCTGAAGAACTGTCTAACCTAGCATAGTTTTAAACAGGTCTTCTTTCGTGTCAGGTAATAATCTCACACATTGGATTAGGAAGATGGAAACTATTTTTAAAATTCAAGTTGCTTACATGAACTATCCTTTTGCCTCTGAGTTTGTGGTGGTCAAAAGGACAAGTAGTCCAATCAAGTCAGAACACTTTTAGCCCCATCTGCCAATAGATACCCTCCTAATAAACTTCCCCTTCTCCAGTCTCTGTATGTTGTAACTCTGATTTAAAATGACAATTAAAGCATTCCCTGGTGGCTCAAAAGGTAAAAAGTCCACCTGCAATGCAGGAGACTTGCGTTAAATCCCTGGATTGGGAAGATCCCCTGGAGGAGGGCATAGCAACCCACTCCAGTATTCTTACCTGGAGCATCCCCATGGACAGAGGTGCCTGGCATGTTACAGTCCATGGGGTCGCAAAGAGTTGGACAGGACTGAGTGACTAAGCACACAGCAAAGCATGTGATGAAGGTGACATGAGGCATCAATAGATTCTTTTGATTTTTTTTAAAGAATCATCATATTTGAATAATATTTTATAAATCTTCCTAAGGGCTTTGTCCTGTGCTAGACACTAGTCAAAACATTGGTGACTGAATTGCAGGGCTTACATTCAAAAGTCGTCTACACTGACGTGGATTTTCTACAGAAAAGGACAATTAGACAAATAAAGTTACAAACAATGGACCTACAAAGATAACTGATTTGTAATACTAGGAAGAACTGATCTATAATGAGAAACTACGCTAATAGCAATAACAATGACTGCTAATGTTTACTGAGTTCTTCCTACATTCTCACATTATTCTAAGCTATTGTGCCATATATCATTCCATTTTCACTGTCTCCTGGTGAGGTATAGAGTGAAAGTGTTCAGGGCCCTGTATTCCACTTGTTGAAGCTGTAAGGTTGATCCACATTGGTTCTCCATTTAATCACAGAATTAGGGGAGAAAATGGTTATTTTAACCAGTGTTGATGGGCTTAGAGGATGGTGGGCTAAGTCCAGAGATGTAGAAGGCAGAAAATGTGACCCATGAATTGCCATGGCTGAAAAGAAAGACAAACACTGTGAGATAAGAAAACCTAGGCAATACAAGGAGCTTGACCATGCCTTGAAATAGGGTAAGAAAGAAGGGTCCATGGAGAACATGATAGGGATTCATCATTTGGACCAAACCAGAGAAGATACCAGCAAGACAATAAGCAGAGAGAGAAACGTGACTGGTGTGGTTCCTGGGGAGGGGTGAGTGCTGGAAATAAGCTTAGGTTTTCATGGGTCAGGTAGGGGGAGTCAGAGTTAAGCACAGATATAAACAAGGGCAGAGAAAAAAAGAGAATAGACACAGGAATATATAGAGACAGAACCAGCAAGCTAACTTGCCAGATTGGACGTGGGTGTGGAAAAACAACAAAAGAAGATGGCTCCAAAGCTAAACTGGCAAGATGTATTTTGGTGTCTGCAGAAATATGTCCATAGAGCTGCCCTTTCTTTGTTCATACTCTTGTTATCTGGTCCTGTATCAACAGCAACCAACTAATTTTTCAAACTGTTCCACTTTGCACCTTCGATGTACGCTGACATTTTATTGCTCGCATTTCTCAGCTGTCAGAGCTGCATTGCAGCCATTCTCTGCCCAGTGTTATTTAATTCAAACCCTAAACATCTAAAGGTTGTTTAGCCAGATTCTCCCCTCCACAGAAGGCATAGAGACCTCAAGGCTGAGAGTGGCTCAGATAGCTTCAGAGTTCACTTTCTGAGCAATCTGCAGCCCAAGAGGCCAAGCATATCTCAGAAGTGTCTGGAGGATCAAAGGGTTCATCTGGGAAGGACCAGAGAACCAGGAGACCGGGATGCTTATGGTAGTCTGAATAACTGTGCCAAAGATATCATGTTCTGGCCCTTGGAATCTGTGATTAGTAGCTTTTATGGCAAAAAAAAAAAAAAAGCTTTTCAAATGTGATTAGATTAAGGATCTAGAATTGGGGAGATTATCCTGGATTATTTTGATCAACTAAATATAATCACAAGTGATTTTATAAGAGAGAAAGGGGGAAATATGAGCACAGAAGAGACAGCACTATGATGCCAGAGCAGAAGCTGAATTCCAAACCATGGAATGTTGGCACCATCAGAGACTGAAAGAAGCAAGGATTAGATTCTTCCCTGAAGCCTCCTTAAGGAACAGCCCTGCGAGCACCTTGATTTTGGACCCTAAGCCTCATTTTAGATTTCTAGCCTCCAGTATTTCAAGAGAATAAAATTCCATTGTTTTAGTAATTTGTCACTGCAGCCATAAGATACTACTACTAGGCTTTTTCCTCAGTTGGCTGAGGTAGACAGTTAAGCCCAATTATTAAGGAAAACAGTACTCCTCTAGCTATATCAGCTTCCCAATAGTGGTCCAAAGAAAAGACAACTTTCATGTTTCCCTCAAGAACCTAAAGTAGTACACACAGAGATTTATTTTCTCTATGGTCTCCTTCCCTTCATTCCTATCCTCCACCCCCAAGTACTCAGCTACCTGACTACACCCCCAGTTTGCTCTTCCCAGTGTATCGCCAGTTCCTACTCACCTCCCTACTCTGCTCATGCAAGATCTCCCTTCAGAGCCAGACCTGTGCTATTCTTTGCTCTCCATTCTTAAAATGCCCATCCATCGTTTGAGACAGTAGAAAACTTCCTTCCTTCCAATCCCTCCTTTTATCAAGAAAACAAGTTGCTCTCTCCTTTGCATTCCCATGGCTTGAGATCACTGAGCACAACCCATGCCTTATTCATCATGGACCCACCAGAGGCTGAGCTCCCTGATGACGGAGACTTTTGTATTCTCCTCCCCAGCAATGAACTTGCTGTGTGTTGGGTATTAAGGGGATACATGAGTGAATGAAGACATGAACATTTCTTTTCTCCCCGGAGTCCACATTCCACACTCTGCTTTGATTTTTTTCTTCTCCCACACTTTAAAAACCAAGTTCATCTACCCCATTTTTCTTTCCACTTAACATCTTTAAGTTAAATGGGGAACTCCTTAAATTTAGTTATCAAATTCACACTACATGAGAAAATGACATGATAACTGCAGTGACAGCATGTCAGGTTAAACCAAAAGGTTGATAATTCTGTCTTTTTGAAAAACTCTTCTAAAGCCAAGTTTTGTTCCAGATGAAATTTGATCCTTCTGGTCACAACAATTCCAATCCACCACCTCCTTGTACTGCCTAGTAGTTCTATTTCAGTCTGATATAACTGAATATAGATAGATACATTCAGTTCTATTTCATGTATGTGTGAATATATATATATATATATACATACATACATGTGTGTGTGTGTATATATATATATATATATATATATATATATATATATATATATATAAAATTGTACAGCTATAGATTCTATGGGGCTTCCCTGGTGGCTTAGTGGTAAAGAATATGTCTGCAAATGCAGGAAACACAGGTTAAATACCTGGATTGGGAAGACTCCCTAGAGAAGGAAATGGCAACCCACTCCAGTATTCTTGCCTGGGCAATCCCATGGACAGAGAAGCCTGGTGGGCTACAGTCCATGGGGTTACAAAAGATTTGGACATGACTTAGTGACTAAACAACAACAATAGATTCTATAGATATATTAGATGTGTCCTATATCTAGTACCTACAGTCACATGAGGCATATATGCAAGGTATGAGTTGATGCATTTACACATCAATATTAAATGGTGAAGGAAGCAGAGGTTTAATTTAATGTTCTGTTGTTTATTCTTTGCATGGCCTTAGAAAAATTCTTCAAAATGAGGTTTAGTTTCCATAACTGTAAAATGGGGATAAGTAGCTATCTTTTAAGGTTATAATGAGAACTATCAAGCCTAGGTAATAAAGCCTAGCATATACTGAGTGTTCACTAAATGATATCTATCATTAATACCCCCCTTAAATGTTCCTTATTCTTTCGAAGGGTGTCTCTACACGATATTTCCTTACACATGTCTTGAAAACGAGTGTGGGATTATGAAAAGATCATCAATGGCAGAAACCAACACAGCACTATAAAATTTTTTTTAAATTTATACATTTAAAGAAAAAAAGAAGTTGAGTGATATACAAATATCTTCAACCCCTCCTGGTACGGCTGACTCCCCTAGACGTCTACCCAGTGAGATTCAGCCTCTTATTTCAACTCTTCTCTAAGTCATTTTAGATCTAGTCTTCTTCACCATCATTCTAATTATTAATAGCTTATTAGCAACACACTAGTGATTCAAAATTGCCTAATATGTTAGACCTTATTCTCTGAAAATTTAAATTTGGAAAGGTCACAGTGATGGAACAGACTACTTTATGGGAGTCAGAAAAGCAGGGTTCATTAAATACTAGAAAATCCATATGAGTGGACAGAAAAGAGAAAAATCTGAGTCAGAACAAAGACCTTCTGATGAGCCACTGCCTGCTGCCTGCTTTCCCAACCACCTTAGGGCCAAGGTAAAGCTTATCTGAGCCTTCTAACAAGTCTAGGCTAGTCCAGGTCCTAGACCTTTCTGATGTAGAATCTGGAGAATGGGTTGAGAGGGGCTAAACAGGAGATCGAGAGGAAACCTGTAAGAATAAGTGACAGATTTCACAATATACATTATAAGGGGCTCAGGCAGGGAAGGGCAAAGGGTATAAAACCTTCTAAGGCTGAACAGTGGCAGAAAGTTTGGAGTTTGTTATCGGAAAGGTAAGTGGAGATGTGGAAAAAAAGGAAAAGGAAAGGACAATGTGGAATCAGATTCCCATGAAAGTTCTTCCAAAGATGCAGGTAAAAAATCAATTGCTTATTTCTGTTTGGACACTAATTGAGCCCCTCCAACTTGACCTCCTTGAGAAACAGAAGCCTCTGGTTTTACCAGAGTTATACATGAAAACAGAGAATGCATAAATTAGTACTTAGTGTAAGCCGAGCCATTCAAGAACCCTACTGGCTGCTACTCCAATGCCACATGTTGAAGCCAGAAACCAGCAAGGGTGGACCCTGGGGAGTTCATCTCTTTCAAGATCAATGTCCTGACCTTGTTCTCTTAAACAGCATTAAACATACAGATTTAAGTATGCCTTTTCAGAGTCTTGGTCCCAGCCTGCATCTTAACTACAGCTTTAAATTTCAATCAAGTATGACTCTGCTGATTTTCAAAACTGACCTCTGGCTTCTCTGCCTCTTTGAGTGGCTCTTATCCTTCTGGTCTCAACTGCTCAGGACTGGCCTAGACCTAAGGCTCAGAAATCTTCCTCAGGTAACCTTTACCCTGGCCCTGAGGATCTCAGATAATGTGAATGCTTTAATTAATCCAGGACAGCTTCATGGAGGGAAAAGAATCTCATAAACTATTTGAATGATAGCTTAGATATTTTAAGCAGAGACTAGAACACAACTCAAAATAATTTCATTACTATGAGTTTGAATGTGGGTGCTGAAAGTTTAGAATGGATTCGGAATGGGGTTCTGTGCAAACCTTCCTTAGAATGAAAGTAAAAACTAATGAGGAGGAAACAGTAAGAAATAATCCACATTCTGGTCCCTCAAGTGGTTCTTTTCCTCAATTGATATACATTCCACTCCTCTGGGGGTAACTTTGCTCCCTGGCTAAGAGAGCAGTAGGCAAGTGAGCCCCATTTTCCTCCACCATCAAAAACAGCAAATGACTCATTAAGCCAAGAGCTGGAGTGTCTTTGGGTCTGGTTAAAAGTGATAGCAGGCTGGAGAAAATGCAACAGCTGTCTTCCATTTTCTACAGAACTCTTGCTGGAACTTTTTTTTTTTTTTTTGCTTTGCTTTTTATTTAAAAATGTTGCCAAAATGCTGCTGCTCTGCCTGCTCATCCTTGACCCAGGCATTTTGTGTGGGAGTGATTGAAGTGGGCAATTAGATTCCCCTCTTAGTTCCTCTTCGTTTTCCTTTGGTAGACATTTATTTCTTCACTGTGCAATAAAAAAGGATTTTTTAACAGGAGGGGAAAAAACAAACCACCTCATTTTATTTTATTCTATTTGGATCCAGTATTGATCATGGATATTATGTGTGTTTCCTGATACACTGGTGATATTAGACAGTAAAAGAGAAGAAGCATTTTGATTAGGGGGAGTTAGAGAAAAAATACAAATATCCCCTTAGTCTCTGTCCACCTTATGGGGCTACTGGCACCCTTAATTGTTCTGCCCCACACACTTCACCAGTGAAAAAGAAAAGTCTCCAAAACCACATTTCCAAATATACTAATTATAGGTGTTCTACACTGAACCCTCAACTGAACATAAACAACATATCAAAATGTGTTCATCCATTCATCTCTAATTTTGTCGATAATGATGCCAAAATGTAAATATGTCTCTCCCTAACCATAGGTGGGGCTTCCCCAGTGACTCAGCAGTAAAGAATCCACCTGCAATGAAGAAGACCTGGGTTGGAATTCCTGGGTTAGGAAGATCCCCTGGAGAAGGGATAGGCTACCCACTCCCATATTCTTGGGCTTCCCCAGTGGCTCAGCTGGTAAAGAATCCACCTGCAATGTGGGAGACCTGGGTTCAATCCCTGGGTTGGGAAGGTCCCCTGGAGAAGGGGATGGCTACCCACTCTAGTATTCTGGCCTGGAGAATTCCATGGACTGTATAGTCCATGGGGTCTCAAAGAGTAGGACACGACTAAATGACTTTCACTTTCACTTAACCACAGGCACACAAGTGCTCCATCAATGTTCTCCCCTCAAACTCCACGTTTTATCACTTCCATCCTTCTTGGTCCACGCACTACTCTTAGTTGCCAGGACACTGAATGAGAAAGTAAGGCTCTGGAGCTGATACTTCCAATGCTATCCAGGTTTACTACAGAGAGACTTAGGACTTGATCCTCAGCCTACAAAGTGCTCTGACATCTGAAGCCACACTTCATAGATGTCAAATGCTTTCCTGTTGAGCCCCAAACATGTTTTATCAGTGTGCTGTGGTTTTGCTGCCCTTCATTTCCCAAATCTGCTTGGTGCACCAGCAGATGAGACCCACATTTAAATCCAACAAACAAATATTTTCATCTTAAATTACCAGGGCCAATTTAAAGACATCATAGAGAAGAGGCTTTGCTGCTTATTGGTTGATGTTCTCTTTGCAGAGTTGGCTGCTCCTGCCAGCCTCCATTGCAGAAGAGAATCATGTGAAGAAGGAGGTGATCTGGTCAAATCCACATATATCATTTTAGCACCCAACATTCCTTGTATACTCACACTGTATAACTGTTTCCTTGTGCTCAATACTCTATCCATGGCCCACTGGAAGAACCTGACTAAAGATCATCACTGCAGCCTACAAAGAGGGGGCAGTGCTCAGTCACATGAACATATCCATCAGGATCTCTGAGGCTGAAAGGACTGCTCATGAAGAACTAATACATGTGTGTGTGTGCGCGTGTGTGTGTGAGTGCTCAGTCGTGTTTGACACTCTGTGACCCTATGGACAGGAAAGAATACTGAAGTGGGTTGCTTTTTCTCCCTACGGGGATCTTCCTGACACACGGGTTTGGTCCAGCATTTGGCAGGTGGATTCTTTATGTCTGAGCCACCTGGGAAGCCCCATAGAAATGGCAACCCACTCCAGTATTCTTGCCTGGAAAATCCCGTGGACAGAGGAGCCTGGTGGGTTATAGTCCATAGGATCACAAAGAATCAGACACGACTGAGCACACACCCCCACACACAAACAGACCCCCCACTCACACACACACACACACACACACACACACACACACACACCTTCCTTCTTGAGAAGTCATCATTTTACAAATAAAATTACATACAAGCTACTAATGGAGTGATGTTCTAATCTCAGTGTGTACTCTCTCCTGTTACCACTCTACCCTAGGCTGCCTCATCTTCTAACATCAGTTACCCTGCGTTTACGGAATGTAAATCAATTCAAATTTAAGCCCAAACTAAACAATTGCTAGGGTAAACCTGCTGCCAAAATTCTTTTGAAACAAATAGCACCAATACAATGCTTTGCCTTGAAGACTTTTGATAAATATGCATTGAATCAGCAAACATTTTAAAATAAATGAATATTAATAATTCTTTGCATCCATCCATGGTTTGGGTTATCTGTCATATTAGATTATTTTCTCCATGTATCCCTTTTTTTGGCTAGGTCATTGAAAATGTACTACAATCTGAGTTGTCCTAAAAGCACATAAAATAAGAATCAGAATGTTGGGAAGGAAAATGGATTATCTGCTTCACAAAATCTGTGTGTTACCTTACAGGGCTCTCTGTTTTATGTCCACATGAGAGGCTAGATAACCTTGGAAGGAAATCAGAACGTCCTACAACATCCAGTTGTTCTAATTTTTTAAAAAGGTGTGAAGAAAATAACATTATTAAATGCCTACAACATGCCTTTGCTTTTACATATATTATCTTGATTAACACTCAACACAGCCTTGGGTAGTATAATACTATCTTAATTAAAAAAAAAAAAAAAAGAACTGAGACTCAGAAAAAGTAAGTGGAGGAACTAATTTAAAAATAGCTCCCAATCTGGTAAGGCTAGCTATGCTCAGTATTTGTGGAAACTGTTTGTACCGACCACACATGCCTATGAGAGTTACTACTGATATTGCTTTATTGAAGGTTTAGTTATGGCCAGACACCATTCTCAGTGGTTTATATGGATTTACTCATGAGACAGGAACTGTATGGTCTCCACTTCATATGCAGAAAATACAAGACAGAGAGGTTAAAAACTTGTCCCAAATCACACAGCTAGTGAGTAGTAGGTCCAGGATTTAGATTCCAGAAACCTAACTCCAGAGCTTATGTTTATAAATGCTGTCTTATAGAGCTCCTCAGAAGAGACACAACAGATAAATGACTATCTGTATAGGTGGTAATTGCAGCAAACCAATCAGAAATAAGGCTGGCTCTAGGTTTTACTGATTCTGTGCACCAGTTGATCTCTTTGGGGACAATGTCTTTTGTTCTCTCTCACTCTCTCTCTCATCTGAGGTACTGTCCAGCAGAACTTTCTACAATGATGGGAGTATCCCGTATTTGCTATACTATCCAACATGTTTAGCACTGGCCACATGTCCCTACTGAGCATCTGAAATTTTACTAGAGCAACTGAGGAGTTGAATTTCTAAGTATGCTTAATTTTAATGAATTTAAATTTAAATAGTTACATGTCTTGAATTGGCTGTATTGAATGTAGAGTGCAACTGGAGAGACTCCAGTGAAATGATAACGGGGGCTTCCCTGGTAGCTCAGACAGTAAAGCGTCTGCCTAAAATACGGGAGACCCAGATTCGATCCCTGGGTTGGGAAGATCCCCTGGATCTGAAGGAACGGCAACCCACTCCAATATTCTTGCCTGGAAAATCCCATGGACTGAGGATCCTGGTAGGCTACAGTCCATGGGGTCACAAAGAGTCAGACACGACTGAGCAACTTCACTTTCACTTCACTTTCACTATGGTAAGACCTAATGTTTGTTGAGCATCTATTAGCCCATTCAAGCCTCAAATGATTCTGTGTGGTAAGTACTACAATCATCCCCACTGTACAGATGTAGAAAACTTATTTTACATAGTGTAACTGGCTTGTCCTGTCCCATGTAGCATATAAATGCAACAGATAGGAATAGAAATTAAGGGCTGTAAAAATTGATCTAAGAAAAAACAAAGCAAAGATTCTTTGAGCATGAAAATAAATTGAAAAGGCTGAGGCACTTTTGTTCTGCTAAATATTTTCCCAGGGTCTAGCTCTTAGTTTTAGTAGATGCTCAATAAAAACATGTTGAATGAAAGCGTGAATAAATACATAGCTATAATCTTGGTCTATTATACAAAGGATTGTAGCCAATTGCCCTTCATCTTTGCTAAGAATAGCTAGAAGATTTAGACAAGATGAAAAAAATTCCTGACACTGAAATGTGTTTCTGGAGGATATTAAAATATATATTCTGAAAGTATGTAAAAATAAGATTTCTTCTGATCAAAATGGAATGAATTTGATTTCCCACTTGCAGAATAAAGGACTGATTAAGTTCATCCTTCTACCTCTGAAATAATCATTCATTGTTAAATGTTAAAAGACCCTATCCTAGCATACAAAGCATGACAAGCACTTCCTGAACCAAAGCAATTTCTGAAAAGAAATTCTTGCCAAACGTATTTCACTTGGGGAATGAGTCACAAAGAGGGCACATTTACTCCCTAATTATAGGTCTGTTGATTAAGAAGGTTACAATAAATCATTTTTGGGTTATTTAAAACAGTATACATTCTACACCTCTCTTAGCTTCATTTATAAAACTCCTTGGACTAAAAGCATCCATGGTCTCCATCTAGTTTTAATGAGAGCATTTCCACATGCTTTGTGATCCTCAAACAGTTACATGGTCATTTACTAACATTGACTTGAAAAGGTAATGGGTGCTTTAAAGGAAATATGACTACTGAGGCACTGCTACTGAAGTCAGCATCTTCTAAGTGACTGTGTTGTACACACCTTTCATCCCCCTGATCTGTGATGTTCTGGAGCAGCGATCATATCTGTCATGATGATGATTATCATCCTCAGGGCTGGTATGGAACCTCTGGTGAGTAGATCTTCCACAAAATATGTTGGATGAATGAGTGAATAAATTCCAAGATGGCAAAATACATTACATTTTTCTGATTTTCTTTAGGTGAGAAATCTGAGTCCAAGGAAAATTAAAATTTTCTCCATAGCCACCAACAAGGCAACAATAGAATATTAAGCACTGATATAAAAAGGGATAAAATCTCTAGAAACTGCCCCATTCCACTAGCTTTTAAATATGCCCTTCTTTTGGGACTTCCTGGTGGTCCAGGGCCTAAGACTGAGTTCCCAATGCTGGGGGCCTGGGTTCAATCCGTGTTCAGGGAATTAGATCCCAGATGCTGCAACTAAAGATCCCTGATGTTGCAATGAAGATGCCACATGCCACAGCAAAGATAAGAGAAGCCCCAGCAAGCCAAATAAATAAATGAAAATATTTTAAAAATATGCCCTTCTTTGAGAAGTTTCCGAGTCAGCCAAGGTTGAGTCGGGAAACAGCACCTAAGGCATTTCAATGACTTTATTGTTGGGTATGGATTTCATAGGTGATGGAAAAGCCAAGGAGCCTGTAGGAGTGGGGGCCGTGGGAGCCAGGAGACTAGAAAAAGCACAAGCCTTACAGGAAGAAGTCAGTGTTTCCAGCTCCAAGGAGCTGGGCCACCTGGAGGAAGTTGGAATAGTCGGCTTACCCAGCAGGTCTGGCAGCCATGCAGGAGACTCAGCAGCTACTGCTGCAAACCCCACGCCAAGCAGACAGCGAAAGACCGTGATTTATCTCCTCATCTGACCCTTACGTTTTCCACCTTGCCTCCCTACTGGCTTCACTGGAAGCCAGGAGGCAAGGAATCCTGGGAAATATTGCTCCCTGAGTTATACTATAGGGAAGAATAGGACAGAAAATGCATGTAGGGAAAACAGGCAGACAACCCATACATCTGCTTTTATGCTTTCTGACACAGTTAGCTTCTTCCTCCTACATATCTGTACAGCACACTAGGCAGAAAAATATTATAACACTCATCTTGTTACATAGTATGCTTTGCTTACACATCTGTATCGACTTGTATCTGTTGGTTTCCCCAGCACTAGTACTGGGGCATTGCAACATTTGAATAAAAGATTTTTGAATGAATGGCTAAATAAATGATTGAGTTCATTCAATATCAACAAAGGCTTATTGAGCATTTACACTGGAGCACAATGTTCTGGCTGATGCCACCTACAAGATTTCATTCACAGAGTGTTCTGAAAAGCCTACCATCTATTACATATTCCTTACCACAAACTGTCAATTCTCATCAACAAACCAACTGTTGACAGTGTGTGTTATGGCCCCTCAGCACAGATAGTGAGCTTATTTCCATGGTAATGAGTATTAAAATTCAGCATACATGAAGCCCGGCATTACACATGGTGCTCACCACTGTGTGGCGACAAGGGTGAAAATGTATGCCCCTGTCTTCAAGGAGCTTGAACTCCGCCAGGGGCATGGGAAGGCACATCCAGAGACCATTTTGGCGCCTTGCTGAGTTCAAGTTATACACAGGATGCTGTGGAGTTAGAACTGGCACTGCTCCCAGGCTGGGAATTCAGGGAAGATTCTGGAATCATGAAAGGGGGCTAAGTGTGAATCAGCACAGACAGAAAGGGACAGCATGAGCACGGGCCTCCCAGGTGGCTCAGTGCTGAAGAACCCACCGGCCAAAGCAGGCGGTACGGGTTGAATTTCTGGTCCGGAATATCTCCTAGAGGAGGAAATGGCAAACCACTCCAGTATTCTTGCCTGGGAAATCCCATGGATGGGGAGTCTTATGGGCTACAGTCCATGGGATCACAAAAGAGTCAGACATGACTTAGCAACTAAACAACAGTAATAAACAGCCTGAACACAGGCAGGTTGTAAAATCGATTTATACATGTTGTTCACTATGACTGGACAGGAGGCTAGCGGCTAGATGGAGTCAATATTGTAAACACTTATTCTGAAGGCAGTGGGGAGAAACTGGCGTCACATGGTTCACTCTGGCCACAGCATGGAAGATTAACAGTGAGTAACACTGGATACAGTAAAAAAGGTAATACAGACCCTACAGAAACAGACAGACAAATACCAAAGCCCATACGTAAAAATGTGTTCACATCAGCATTGCTTCTAGGAATGCAAACCTGACAACCAACTAAACCACCACTTTTTAAAGTTTTTGTATGCCAAAAACCGGTTTTCAACTTCCAAAATCTCATGTCAGAATGTGACTTTGTATCTATGTCTGTGTGTGTGTTCCACACTATTTTTGTAACAGGTCCACAATTATAATCATTTAGCAAGGACGGATTCAGGCCCTACAATGTGCCAAGTGCTGGTGTGAAAGTCAGTCCCAGGGTTGGGAGGGAGACAGATAATCTGCTGGGCACCTCACCAAGCTGGGGACAGCTCATGGGAAGATGCTGTCAGCACTGAGACTTCTAACATCCTATGGTGCCCTCTGGTCATAGAACTATCACTACTTTCCCCTTGAACTTTGTAACATCTGTTTTCTTAACATGTGGGGGTGTGTCTGATTACATCTAACATTCTTTCTCTCAGTATAAAAAATTGCTCAAGGATTTCCTTGTCAGTCTAGTGGTTAAGACTTCACATTTCCATAACGATAACCCTATATGCAAAACAGAAAAAGAGACACAGATATACAGAACAGACTTTTAGACTCTGTCGGAGAAGGTGAGGGTGGGATATTCTGAGAGAATAGCATTGAAACAAGTATACTATCAAGGGTGAAACAGATCACCAGCCCAGGTTGGATGCATGAGACAAGTGCTCAGGGCTGGTGCACTGGGAAGACCCAGAGGGATGGGATGGGGAGGGAGGCGGGAGGGGGGATCTGTAAGGGGAACACTTGTAAATCCATGGCTGATTCATGTCAATGTATGGCAAAAACCACTACAATATTGAAAAAAAAAAAAAAAGACTTCACACTTCCAATACCTGGGGCCTGGGTTTGAACACTGGTGGTGGGGTAACTAAGATCCCACATGCTGTATGAAGGCCAAAAAATTAAAAAAAATAAAAATCTCTCAATGATGTGGTCACTTTCTCCTAAGTTTTCATTAATTTCCCCTATAGTCAGAAGTAAGTTCTTCCCTTATTTCCAAGTAATAGGAATTAATTACACTCACAGTTGCACTCTTCTTCCTACGTACTGAGCTCTACACCCCTGCCCAAAAAAAATAAATAAATAAGAATTTATTAGATATTCTGGAGATGATGACAATCTTATCAATTTTGTATCTCTGGTTTCTGGCCCATAGTCATGGTCTATAAACGGTTAGCCCAATTTAATAAACTAAGTTGTATTTTAAAAATTCAGTTTCTTCACTGAATAGGCAGAATTCCTCATGTCCAATCACTTTTTTCCTTACCTTTGAGCCAATTTTGTATTTTAAAACAATTTTTAAAGCCATTTTTATTATCCCACACCAAGTTGGACATGCTGTGCTATATTGCCACCATGATTGCAATCTTTTTATGGCCTGTTATAGGCTGAATTATGTCACCCAAAAGACTATTGGAGTCCTAACTCCCAGCCCCAAGGCCTGGGGCCTCATTTGGAAACAAGCTCTTTGTAAATCATCAAGTAAGGCTGCAGGCATGAGAATAATATGTAAACCAATGTAAGTGCTAACCTTGAAAATACTGAAATCTGGACACAGACACATTCAACAGGAAGAATATCACATGAAAATGAAGGCAGAGATCAGAGTGATGCTTCTACAAGTCAAAGAGTGACAAAGATTGCCAACAAACCATGAGAATCTAGGAGTGATGATAAGACAGATTCTACCTCACAGACTCCAAAAAGAACCAGCCCTGCCCACTCCTTGATCTCAGACTTCCAGTCTCCAAGACAGTAAGACAATAAATTTCTGTTGTTTAACTACCCAGTGTGTGGTACTTTGTGACAGCAGCTCCAGGAAATGACTACAGAGCCCTTCGGGCATATCAGTTACAATTCTTATCACTTCTTTAGTTAAATATTTACATATCCATCTCCACTTGTGCTTGTAAATTCTTTGATATCAAATATTAAGTCTTAGACATCTTTGTATCTTTAGATCCTCTGCACAGACACACTATTGATCTGAATTAACTGTGTTCCTGATTTGCTCTGCTAGACCCCTGGTCCGTATCAAATGTATTTCTTTGGAACAGTATGTTGTCTTCTATTGCGGTTCACTGAAACATACTGATAGCTATCAGATAACCTCTGCTTCCTTGTATGAACGTTTCAAGCTCATTTTGCTTGAATTCCTCATTGTTCTGCACTTACATGGAAACAAGTTTGGCCATAAATTATTATTCTTGACCAGTTTCCCTGCTGCTTTCTCATGAGAATAACTGGACTCTTCTTGCACTTTAGTTTGTGTTGTCATTTTTTGTTTTATCTCTTATGTATTATCACTTAGAGAACTGTGATTTCTTTGACCTAACATTTTCTTTTTTCTACCTCTTAAAGCCTCAGTATTAAGCCCCTACTATTTGTAGAGCACTGTATTAGATGCTAAAGATGCAGGCATGGATAAAATAGGACTTTGCTCTCAAGAGATTCAGTCAGCTCCTTTCCTGAACAACATTTCTTCACAGTCTTCATGGAATGCTTCTTATCATTTTGCTATCATAAACCACACATGAGAAGACCAAATTCATTTGTTTTCTCATGTATATCCTACTTCCTATATCTTCCTATCTTCTTTTCAGTGTTATGACTTTAGAGGAATAAATAACATGCTCTATGCATCTAAGTCCACCAGCTTTCTATTCAGAACTTCCAAATAACTAGAAATATACCATAAGTTCATTTTTGCAGAAACATGCATTCCCAAGTGGATACACAGGAAGCAAATGCATCAGGTAGATGAAAATAGGAGGGCTACTGGGTTTTGTCAGGCTATCTTTGACACACTCTTATATTATAACTAGGACTTCCCAGGTGGCTCAGATGGTAAAGAATCTGCCTGCAGTGTGGGAGACTGGGGTTCGATCCCTGGGTTGGAAAGATCCCCTGGAGTAGGAAATGGCAACCCACTCCAGTATTCTTACCTGGAGAATACCACGGACAGAGGAGCATAATGGGCTACCATCCATGGGGTTGCAAAAAGTCAGACAGGACTGAGAGACTAATACTTTTACACTTTTATTACTTACATATTTCTTGGTATAGATTTATCCACCATCATCCATCACTGTGTATGTGTGTTGAAGAGGTGGGGAGAGTAACTTCTTCCTGAGGTGCTAGCAGGATTTCACTCACTCACTAACAGTACTTAGAAATCCTTATTCTTAGAAAAGCAACACAGTGTTTCCTCAAGCAGAGTTTTGTTATGTTGTACTGGTGATAATATTTTTCCTTGTCTTTTCCCCCAATGTCACATTCATTCACTGCTGTAACTGCTTAACACTGGCATTGATTTTTCCAGTACTCACTCTTACTTCTTTAGAATATATTTTTATCATGCTTCCTGAATTCTTTTCCTTTTATCATCTGTAGAGATTTTTCATTCTCCTTAATAAGCTGGAGCACAGAGGTATGCTGTTGACATCCTTTAACCTTCTTCTAAAGGAAAGATTAGTATGCATTTAGAGCACACATAATTGATGACTGTCTCAACAGAGGAGACAAACATAGCATATATTCCACAGGTCACTGGAATAGGACTCAGTTCCCATACTTCCTGGATTCTCTGGTGAAAACATAACCAGAGGAAGCCGACTATCAAAACTCCCATATAAAGAGATCTCAGGGTGCCCATGTTGAAACAAAACATAAATACATCTACTTAGCACAATGCATCTGGAGGGGAACTTTCAGACAGATACTGTCATGCTCTGGCAAACTTAATGACCCTACCTGAGAAAGATATTTTAAAATAATGACATCTCAAAGTCAGGACTTGATTAGATAAGCATATTTGTAACCCTGGTAGTTTACCTGAAGAAGTATAGCATCTGTCTGCAATGGAGGAGACCGAGGTTCAATCCCTGGGTAGGGAAGATTCCCTGGAGAAGGGAATGGCAACTCATTACAGTATTCTGACTGGAGAATCCCAAGGACAGAGGAGCCTGACAGGCTACCCTCCATGGGGCCACAAGGAGTCAGGCACAACTGAGCAACTAACATTTTCAATTTTAACCATTGCAACCGTCTTTTCTTGGAAAAAAAAAAAAGAGGTATTTACTGAATATTTATACCTTGATTTACACTAAAGACAACGTACAGATTACCTTCATTGTGCCCAACACTTCTCCCTCTTTGCCCTAGATTACTTCTTTTGGACACAATTACATTCTAGCTCCCCTTCAACACTGGCAACCCAGTTCCTACCTCCTCACTTTTCCAAACTCAGCCATTGCCCACTTGTATCTCCCCAGACTATCCTCTTCTTGAGGAAGCTCCTGAGGCTCCACCAGTCCATAGTGCTTTTTGTATTGGTCATCATGCACAAAGCAATTGGACCCTCTGAGCTGCTGCTACTCTTCACTTTTTATTGTTCTTAACATTGTGAAGCCCATTATGTATGGTAAACTTATTTCCAATGCTTTTTCTTTGTTTATTTTGTGTCCTTTTATGTTTAACATATAAAAATGCACATTTTATTGTAAGTTCTTAAAAAATAGGGATACCACTCCCCAAATCCTCTCTAACAATATCTGACATTACCCACATAGAATAAATTGTTGCAAGGAATGCTGTCTCCTGTTTGTAAGAATAAGACAGTCACCCATGGCCAGGCTTTCTTAAAGGAACAACTATATTTTGAAGAACTTGTTGAAAGAATTGCACTGCACTCTCTTAACTGAAAAGTTTTAAAGTATTCTACTCAATTGTATATAAGGTGTTCTTTAAGCCAAATCTAATCAGTCTACAAATTGTGTTTTGTTTATTTAGTCTTCATAGAATCCCGAACACCATATTTGGAAATTTATACACACACATACATATACACATTATACACACACACACACACACACACACACATGAATTGAAGATTAGGCAAGAAGCTCACATTAAAAGACTTTATCTTGAGCTCCAAACCCACTGTGTATCTCCCCTTCGTGTCTCCAGAACACCTCCAATTAAACATGGTCCTAAAGTAATATTAAGACAGTATCTTCTCTGTGAATCTTTTCCTGGCATCCCCTCCTTCTGAGCACATAGGAAGTGATCTGTCACTGGTTTGTTGTTAACTTTTTTATGAATTCCTCTGTTAAGTTCTCTGTCCTCCTTTGTCTGTGTTGTTTTTGAATGCAGGGACTTCGTCTATTTGACTCCCATGCTCATTCACTCAGTTACTATTTCTTTAGTGTTTAACCATGTTCAGACACTATGACCTAAAGGAGGCATTTGACAGTGAGCAGGAGAGTGGGTCCTCCCTAAAGAAGCTTATGTCTAGTGGCAAGGGGAGATAGTAAGAAATAATATCAAAGTGCATTATATCCTCAAAACTTGGCAAATACAGGCTCTCAAAATAGCATTCATAAACACAGAACAGAAGATACTATATAGAGTTGATAGACGCATAAAACTATTTTTCTTATAGGGCCTGATTGGCATGAAGCGATGAGAAAGTGATTATGGTTTCTTGGCCTATTTCCTGTTGGGTACCAAGCAGGCAATGTTTTGCCAACAAAGGCCCATGTAGTCAAAGCCGTGGTTTTTCCAGTAGTTATATACAGATGTGAGAGTTGGACCATAAGGAAGGCTGAGTGCTGAAGAAATGATGTTTTTGAACTATGGTGCTGGAGAAGCCTCTTGAGGGCCCCTTGGGCTGGCAGGAGATTAAACCGGTCAATCCTAAAGGAAATCTACCCTGGAAGATCTGATGCTGAAGCTGAAACTCCAACACTTTGACCACTTGATGTGAAGAGCTAAATCATCAGAAAAGATCCTGATGCTGGGAAAGATCAAAGGCAGGAGGAGAACTGAATGACAGGATGAGATGGGTGGATGGCATCACTGATTCAGTGGATATGAGTTTGAGCAAACTCCAGGAAATAGTGAAAGACAGAGAGGCCTGGCGTGCTACAGCCCATAGAGTCTCAAAGAGTCAGATAACACTTAGCAACTGAACAACATCAAGGGAAAGATAAATAAACAATTGTAAAAAAACTTTATTCGTATATTTCTTGTTGCCCAACCAATGGTAGTTTCCACACCAAAATCTGGAAGTCGGAATATACAGTACTGGCTGCACGTAAAGAAGTCAGAACTCCAGCCAGAGAAAAAGAAAGACTCCTGGCCAAAAACAAAAGCACTCTAATTAGTCGTTTCATTTCAAGATGCTGAAACAACTCCAACCCAAGGAAACCAATGCCTTCAGAGTGAGAACAGATTATAGAAGGGAAAAAAGATGTTTCACTTATTTAGGAGTTTGATCTGAATCCAATTTGGAATGAAAAACCTAAAACCTTTTAGAATAATAAACCTGAATAGAATTTTTTTTAATACGAAAAGACCTACACTTTGCATGAAATCTATTTTAAGATCTTCAATTTTTATAGTCAGGGCAGGTGTTTAAATAGTTATCTTTAATGGTTTTTAGTTAATACTCAGTTAATACTGAGTTAATACTCAGTATTACTCTCTGTGAAATAGACCCTTTAAACTAATCTGTACGCTCTTCATTAAAAGCTCGATTTTAGAAATCTCATGGACAAATGACTTTCTACTGGCAGGTAGTTCTTAAACAGAGAATATATCTGAGATAATTTGGAATCAGATATAATTTTTTTTAAATAATAAGAAATATGATGTGAGGGAAATTTTCAATTCTTATGCTGTAAGAATGAAAGGCTGTATATTGTCATCCTGCTTATTTAACTTATATGCAGAGTACATCACGAGAAATGCTGGGCTGGATGAAGCACAAGCTGGAATCAAGATTGCCAGGAGAAATGTCAATAATCTCAGATATGCAGATGACACCAACCTTATGGCAGAAAGCAAAGAAGAACTAAAGAGCCTCTTGATGAAAGTGAAAGAGGAGAGTGAAAAAGTTGGTTTAAAACTCAACATTCAAAAAACTAAGATCATGGCATCCGGTCCCATCACTTCATGGCAAATAGATGGGGAAACAATGAAAACAGTGACAGACTTTATTTTTTGGGCTCCAAAATCACTGCAGATGGTGACTGTAGCCATGAAATTAAAAGACGCTTGCTCCTTGGAAGGAAAATTATAACCAACCAGAGACATCACTTTGCCAACAAGAGTCCATCTAGTCAAAGCCATGGTTTTTCCAGAAGTCACGTATGGATGTGAGAGTTGGACTATAAAGAAACCTGAGTGCCAAAGAACTGATGCTTTTAAACTGTGGTGTGGAGGAGACTCTTGAGAGTCCCTTGGACTGCAAGGAGATCCAACCAGTCCATCCTAAAGGAGATCAGTCCTGGCTGTTCATTGGAAGGACTGATGTTGAAGCTGAAACTCCAATACTTTGGTCACCTGATGTGGAGAACTGACTAATTGAAAAAGACCCTGATGCTGGAAAAGATTGAAGGTAGGAGAAAGGGACGACAGAGGATGAGATGGTTGGATGGCATCACCAACTCGATGGACATGAGTTTGAGTAAGCTCCAGGAGTTGGTGATAGACAGGGAAGCCTGGCGTGCTGCAGTCCATGGGGTCACAAAGAGTTGGACATGACTGAGCAACTGAAATGAACTGAAGAATGAATTAACATTAAAAAGCATGATCTCTTCCCACCTGTGAAACCTGTCTTACCTTTAAAACTAAAAAGATGGTAAATAATGATCTTTACTATGTCTGAACTTGAATAAGAAAGGAACAAAAGAGGAGAAAGAAGAAAACAGACATGCTTACAGAGGATGTTTCAGACTGCTCAAAAATGTGAAAGCAATTTATTAAGAGATTCAGATCCTTGTAATTATTTCATCTGCATCCCAGCAGGTATAAGGTTTCTAAATTAATTATAAAAAGTCCAAATGCATTATTCTATTGTCTACACTCTTCATTATCTAATTAAATTAAAGGAAATTATATCAAATACTTTATTCAAAATGTCTCTCCTTGCACAGCCAACACAATTTTCCATGCCAAAATGCACACCAGGGAATGAAAAAGTCATCTGCCATGAGATTTTCATCGTTCTCTACTCATTCATAACTATCATCCAAATTCTTACAATTCTCCAAATATGCTATATTTTTAATGCCTGCCTACTTTGGACACACGGTGTTTTATCTGTCTGGCCAATCTTAGTCTGCTCAATCCCAGCTCTTCCTTCAAGCCTTCACTGGCCCTTCCTCTGGAACACCATCCCGATAGTTCTTCTTTTGTGCTGTCATAACAGCTTATGGAAACTTTCCCCTGTAAATAATTAGCTTTGGTTAGTTTCCATGTCCATCTCTTTTAGTAAACTCTAAAGATCAAAGACTATGTTCCTTTCCCATTTGTATTTCCAGAACCTTGTGGGGTCCTGCAACTGAATTAAACATATAGTAAGCTGACAAGAGAAATAAAAGTGGAGGTGGAAACCTTAGATCTTGAGCAATATTTTTACTTTGTAAGCTTGTCCATCTAACTTGATCACAAATACTTTCTGTAAAAATGACCTCTCTCTGGATGTTTTTCAACACAAAAGGGAAAGACTACATATCCATTCAATGCACAGAATAGATGGGAAAACAAAATACTGGGTTGGTCAAGAAGTTCATTTGGGTTTTTCCATACGACGTAATAGAAAACACCGAACAGACATTTTGGCCAAACCAATAGTATCAAAATAATGCTAACCTATACTTTCTTTGAGATAGATATTATCTCATGTAAGCACAGATCCATTAATCCTCAGATTTTAAAGACTGAATTATTTTTATCCCATCATAAAACAATTCAGTTCAGTTCAGTTCGATCACTCAGTCGTGTCCGACTCTTTGCGACCCCATGAATTGCTGCATGCCAGGCCTCCCTGTCCATCACCAACTCCCGGAGTTGACTCAGACTCATTCCCATCGAGTCAGTGATGCCATCCAGCAATCTCATCCTCTGTCGTCCCCTCCTCCTCCTGCCCCCAATCCCTCCCAGCATCAGGGTCTTTTCCAATGAGTCAACTCTTCACATCAGGTGGCCAAAGCACTGGAGTTTCAGCTTCAGCATCAGTCCTTACAATGAACACCGAGGACTGATCTTTAGGATGGACTGGTTGGATCTCCTTACAGTCCAAGGGACTCTCAACAGTCTTCTCCAACACCACAGTTCGAAAGCATCAATTTTTCGGCGCTCAGCTTTCTTCACAGTCCAACTCTCACATCCATACATGACCACTGGAAAAACCATAGCTTTGACTAGACGGACCTTTGTTGGCAAAGTGATGTCTCTACTTTTTAATATGCTGTCTAGGTTGGTCATAACTTTCCTTCCAAGGAGCAAGCGTCTTTTAATTTCATGGCTGCAGTCACCATCTGCAGTGATTTTGGAGCCAAAAAAAATAAAGTCTGACACTATTTCCAATGTCTCCCCATCTATTTCCCATGAGGTGATGGGACCAGATGCCATGATCTTAGTTTTCTGAATGTTAAGCTTAAAACAATTAGGAAAGTACTTTTTAGAACATCAAATGCCTTTTAAAATTTTTTATTGATATGAAGAAAAATATCCAAAAAATAGATCAACATAAATTATACTTATGAACATATCAGAAAGCAATGTAAAGTGGTGCCACGACATGAAGTAAGATGTAAAATCAGTATTTTCAGTTTCAATCATATAATAATTCATAATGTCCAGGAAATTTTTAAATATACATTTTGTTATCTGTGTTTGTACTGTTTAATAAAACATCAGGGGGAAAGGTCATATTAGCATATCCCTGTATCTTTTTTCTAATCACAGTCTCAAAAACCACTTTACTCAAAGAAAGCCATTCTAGAGGCGAATTTTACATGCAAATGTGGGAACTCTGAAGCTCCACATCTCATATTTATGCACGAGCGTCACAAATCTCCATGCTTTAGGACAGGGGAGCATTACATAGTGTCATCCTCTTACACCACATGCACACAGCTGGCATCTGATGTGTCATGGTTAGTCTCTTGCACCTGCTTCGATTCAATATTGATCAGTCTGCGGAAAATAACAGCCATCTTACTTCCTCGACAGTTAACAACACTCCCACTCCTCTGTCTTCCCCACACCAGTCCACCCCATGTCACCATCTTGTGCAGGAACTTACACAAGAGCTGGCTTCTGGGGTCCTCATTTTCCTCAATCTATTTCTCTTCTCTGCATCAAGAGTGATCATTTAAAATACAAATCTGACCATGTCTTTGCTTAAAACCTTTTTAATGACTGATGTAGGATGTTTAGCTAAAAACCAGACCCTGCAATAATCTTGTAAACCCCCTTCTGCCTGCGCCCTGCCCATCTCCACGCCACAGCCCACTCTAGGCCCCCCTCATTCCCAATGCTCCAACCACTCAGGTGCCTTCAGCTCCCCGAGGGTGCCACAGACCCTCCCGCCACGGAGTCTGTGCTGCCTGGGAATCTCATCCACTCCCATATACAGACTAACTAACTGTTCTAACTGCCTCAGTCCTCAGTTTGAACTTCACGCCCTAATCCTTCCAGGTGGTGACAGGTCTCTCTGATACTCACCCCATTCCCCCCAGGCTCTCCGTTCTGCCTTTACAGCATTATTACACTTTGTAATTGTACACTGACCTGTGCATTTACACCCTGTCCTTCCCCGTGAGACAGGGATTGTGGCTGTTTTCAATCCCCAATTTTACCATCAATATCCACAGTTCAGTTCAGTTCAGTCGCTCGGTCATTTCTGACGCTTTGAGACCCCATGGACTGCAGCACGCCACACCTCCCTGTCTATCACCAACTCCCAGAGTTTACCCAAACTCATGTCCATTGAGTTGGTGATGCCATTCAACCATCTCACCCTCTGTCGTCCCCTTCTCTTCCTGCCCTCAATCTTTCTCAGCATCAGGGTCTTTACAAATGAGTCAGCTCTTCACATCAGGTGGCCAAAGTATTGGAGTTTCAGCTTCAACCTCAGTCTTTCCAATGAACACCCAGGACTGATCTCCTTTAGGATGGACCAGTTGGATCTCTGTGCAGTCCAAGGGACTCTCAAGAGTCTTCTCCAACACCACAGTTCAAAAGCATCAGTTCTTTGGTGCTCAGCCCTCTTTATAGTCCAGCTCTCACATCCATACATGACTACTAAAAAAACCATAGCCTTACCTAGACAGACCTTTGTTGGTAAAGTAATGTCTCTGCTTTTTAATATGCTATCTAGGTTGGTCATAACTTTCCTTCCAAGGAGTAAGTGTCTTTTAATTTCTTGGCTGCAATCACCATCTGCAGTAATTTTGGAGCCCAGAAAAATAAAGTCAGCCACTGTTTCCACTGTTTCCCCATCTATTTGCCATGAAGTGATGGGACCGGATGCCATGATCTTAGTTTTCTGACTGTTGAGCTTTAAGCCAACTTTTTCACTCTCTTTCACTTTCATTAAAAGGCTCTTTAGTTCTTCTTCACTTTCTGCCATAAGAGTGGTGTCATCTGCATATCTGAGGTGATTGATATTTCTCCCGGCAATCTTGATTCCAACCTGTGCTTCATCCAGCATGGCGTTTCTCATGATGTACTCTGCATAGAAGTTAAATAAGCAGGGTGACAATATACAGCCTTGATGTACTCCTTTTCCTATTTGGAACCAGTCTGTTGTTCCATGTCCAGTTCTAACTGTTGCTACCTGACCTGCATACAGGTTTCTCAAGAGGCAGGTCAGGTGGTCTGGTATTCCCACCTCTTGAAGAAGTTTCCACAGTTCATTGTGATCCACACAGTCAAAGGCTTTGGCATAGTCAATAAAGCAGAAATAGATGTTTTTCTGGAACTCTCTTGCTTTTCCAATGATCCAGCGGATGTTGGCAACTTGATCTCTGGTTCCTCTGCGTTTTCTTTTTTTTCCATTTATTTTTATTAGTTGGAGGCTAATTACTTTACAATATTGTAGTGGTTTTTGCCATACACTGACATGAATCAGCCATGGATTTACATGTATTCCCCATCCCGATCCCCCTCCCACCTCCCTCCCCACCCCATCCCTCTAGGTCTTCCCAGTGCACCAGCCCCAAGCACTTGTCTCATGTATATTATCAAGGGTGAAACAGATCACCAGCCCAGGTTGGATGCATGAGACAAGTGCTCTGCATTTTCTAAAACCAGCTTGAACATCTGGAAGTTCTCGGTTCACGAATTGCTGAAGCCTGGCTTGGAGAATTTTGAGCATTATTTTGCTAGAGTGTGAGATGAGTGCAGTTGTGCAGTAGTTTGAGCATTCTTTGGCATTTGTCTTTCTTTGGGATTGGAATGAAAACTGTCCACAGGGCCTGGCATATAGGAAACCCCTAATAAAATTGTGTTGAGTGAAAACAGGACTTACCTAAGTACATGAATGAAATCCAGTAGGCAAAGGACATGGCATACCTATGGGAATATATCAGTCAAGACTAGATGCAGTTGATTCTTGTTATTTGTATTAGTTTCGATCTATAAAGTTGATGCAAACATTAGTGCACTAGTGATATTGAAGCACTGCTTCTAAGGCAGATACATCTAGGTGTTGGAAACCTCTGGTCACACATTTTCATCAACTAATCAACACAAAACCTTGTTTTAAGTGTGTTTAAGGCATCTCATTTAATATGTATTGTTGGTTTATTAATGTTGACCTCACAACACTATAACTCATGTCTGAAGCAGCTTATCGATCACACACCCTTTTCTCTATAAGGCACATCCTAGCTTTCACAGCTCTTCAGTACTACATCTAGAGGCCTTGTAAACACTGAAATCAATAAAAATTACATAAGTGCAAAAACAGGACACAGATTAGACTGTGAAAAGGACATGTGTCCACAGTGAGCAAAAACAATGTCACTGTGCTTGGTCTTAGCTGGGAACATGCTCCCCGAACAACTCAAAGTTTACACTGTTCTGCTCATGTCCAGAGATGACTACAAAATACTGCAAATATTGATTTGGGGGTTACAAATCAATCTTAGTGAGTAGGGGAATTCACAAATACAGGGTCCACAAATGATGAGACTCAACTATATTCGTTAAAAGGCTTATTGCCTCTTGGAGCATGTATGTATGGGTGCCTATGCCTATGCATGCATACTCACTAAGTCGCTTCAGTTGTGTCTAACTCTTTGCAACCCTGTGGACTGTAGCCCATCATACTCCTCTGTCCATGGGATTCTCCAGGCAAGAATACTGGACTGGGTTGTCATGCCCTCTTCCAAGGGGTCTTCCCGAAATAGGGATTAAATCAGCATCTGTGTCTTGCATTGGCAGGTGGGTTATTTACCATTAGAACTACCTGGAAAGCCCAAGGGTGTGTATATATGTACATATTTACTGGACATGAAGAACAGACCCTGCCAGTTTATCCTATGTAGTTCAGAACCCTCTATGGGTGTGTAACAAATGTTTAATCACCATATCCAATTGGAGAGGATTAAGCTTCTAAGATTCTCTTATTCAACTGACTTAACCAATTAATAAGATCCTAGCACATCCAGTTAGAGGAAAACACTATAATATTCGATTCTCACAAAGACTATGCAAGATGTGAAAGCATGCCAACAGATCATTAATTACATACATCTTCTTTGTAAGAATCTCAATGCTTTCTGATCATAAACAGTCTTAGAAATAAATAAATGTGTGATTCTTAGACATTTCCAAAATAACAAAACCAACTCTGAATTTATTTGCTAAGTAAATAACCATGCCAGTGAATCATATGTATATAAATCTTAAGTCCAAAGGACATTTTAATACCCTGGTTACTTTTTAAGTATATCCACGTGAGAATTTTAGTACCTAAAGTGAAAATGGCGAGTTCTGGGCTTCTTGCCAATTTCATTTTGGGTGTGAAATTTCTGACGCGCAAGCTGAAATTCTTGGAATCTTATAAGCATTTTTTTTTTTTTTTAAATTGACAGTGGTTTTTCCACTCTCAAAATTACCTACTTCCTTTTACTTAACAGTTATGGAGAAGCATAATTTACAGGCATGAAGAAGACTTTCTGAGAGTGAGCATCTCAGCCTGTCTCCAGTCCCACACCTCTCTCTTCACTGCTGGATGCCACTTTGGTGCATGAGCATCCCACATCTTAAGGGATGTCACAGCACATAGTAGGGCAGGAAGCCAGAAGCACCAATCCCCACCCCAAGTTATGTGAGGCAAAGGAAGCAATGAGTAATGGGAGGAAGTGACAGCACCCACTTCCAGTTCCCTCCTCCAGCTTCTCCAAGGCTCCTTCCTGTGGGGGTCATCATGGCCACCCGTCCTCCAGAAGCTCCCTGACCTCCCTCAATTTGCTGCCTAAGTAAGTGCCTCCTGTCACCTTTATTTCTCACTTAGGATATTTTTACTCGTGCATGTGAGGAACAGAGAAGGATGCTGGAAGAAGGGTGATTTCCCATCATTTTTTTTACCAAAGCCTCATTCTCCTCCTCAATGCAGAAGAGGAAGAGTATTACTCAGGGGCACACAGCTCTTCTTCATCCTGGAGCACTTGGCTTGCCTCCCCTGAAATTTCACAGTGCAGGAACCAGCTACCTGTTCTCACTGGAGGAAGCTGAAGACAACTATAGGTGTGGTCTGATCCCTGCACAGGAAATCCAGTAAGGGCTTGGGGAGCGGGGCAACACACCACCCCTGCCACTGGGTACCATGGCCATATTTCTATGCCAGGTGAGATGTGGGCCTTGAAGGACACAGGGTGTTGGTGTGAGTACCCGGGTCCTGTCCCAACTGACAGAGTTACCAGGAGGTGCAAGAAGCCGCCTGCAGAAAGAGGTTGTTGGGAGATGGGGTTCAGTTCAATTCAGTTCAGTTCAGTCATTCAGTCATGTCCCACTCTGCGACTCCATAAACCGCAGCACGCCAGGGCTCACTGTCCATCAACAACTCCGAGAGTCCACCCAAAGCCATGTCCACTGAGTCGCTGATGCCATCCAACCATCTCATCCTCTGTCGTCCCCTTCTCCTCCTGCCCTCAATCTTTCCCAGCATCAGGGTCTTTTCAAATGAGTCAGCTCTTCACATCACGTGGCCAAAATATTGGAGTTTCAACCTCAACATCAGTCCTTCCAAAGAACAGCCAGGACTGATCTCCTTTAGGATGGACTGGTTGGATCTCCTTGCAGCCCAAGGGACTCTCAAGAGTCTTCTCCAATACCACAGTTGAAAAGCATCAGTTCTTTGGTGCTCAACATTCGTCACCGTCCAACTCTCACATCCATACATGACTACTAAAAAAACCATAGCCTTGACTAGACAGACCTTTGTTGGTAAAGTAATGTCTCTGCTTTTTAATATGCTATCTAGGTTGGTCATAACTTTCCTTCCAAGGAGTAAGCATCTTTTAATTTCATGGCTGCAATCACCATCTGCAGTAATTTTGGAGCCCAGAAAAATAAAGTCAGCCACTGTTTCCACTGTTTCCCCATCTATTTGCCATGAAGTGATGGGACCAGATGCCATGATCTTAGTTTTCTGACTGTTGAGCTTTAAGCCAACTTTTTCACTCTCCTCTTTCACTTTAAGAGGCTCTTTAGTTCTTCTTCACTTTCTGCCATAAGAGTGGTGTCATCTGCATATCTGAGGTGATTGATATTTCTCCCGGCAATCTTGATTCCAACCTGTGCTTCATCCAGCATGGCGTTTCTCATGATGTACTCTGCATAGAAGTTAAATAAGCAGGGTGACAATATACAGCCTTGATGTACTCCTTTTCCTATTTGGAACCAGTCTGTTGTTCCATGTCCAGTTCTAACTGTTGCTACCTGACCTGCATACAGGTTTCTCAAGAGGCAGGTCAGGTGGTCTGGTATTCCCACCTCTTGAAGAAGTTTCCACAGTTCATTGTGATCCACACAGTCAAAGGCTTTGGTGTAGTCAATAAAGCAGAAATAGATGTTTTTCTGGAACTCTCTTGCTTTTTCAATGATCCAGCGGATGTTGGCAATTTGATCTCTGGTTCCTCTGCGTTTTCTAAAACCAGCTTGAACATCTGGAAGTTCACGGTTCACGTATTGCTAAAGCCTGGCTTAGAGAATTTTGAGCATTACTTTACTAGCATGTGAGATGAGTGTAACTGTGCGGTAGTTTGAGCATTCTTTGGGATTGTCTGTCTTACGGATTGGAATGAAAACTGACCTTTTCCAGTCCTGTGGCCACTGCTGAGTTTTCCACATTTGCTGGCATACTGAGTGCAGCACTTTCACAGCATCATCTTTCAGGATTTGAAATAGCTCAACTGGTATTTCATCACCTCTACTAGCTTTGATGGTAGTGCTGCTTCCTAAGGCCCACTTGACTTCACATTCCAGGATGTCTGGCTCTAGGTGAGTGATCACCCCGTTGTGATTATCAGGGTCATGAAGATCTTTTTTGTACAGTTCTTCTGTGTATTCTTGCCACCTCTTCTTAATATCTTCTGCTTCTGTTATGTCCCTACCATTTCCGTCCTTTATTGAGCCCATCTTTGCATGAAACGTTCCCTTGGTATCTCTGATTTTCTTGAAGAGATCTCTAGTCGTTCCCATTCTACTGTTTTCCTCTATTTCTTTGCATTGATCGCTGAGGAAGGCTTTCTTATCTGTCCTTGCTATTCTTTAGAACTCTGCATTTAAATGGGTATCTTTCCTTTTGTCCTTTGCTTTTTGCTTGCCTTCTTTTCATAGCTATTTGTAAGGCCTCCTCAGAAAGCCATTTTGCTTTTTTGCATTTCTTTTTCTTGGGGATGGTCTTGATTCCTGTCTCCCGTACAATGTCGCGAACCTCCATCCATAGTTCATCAGGCACTCTGTCTATCATATCTAGTCCCTTAAATCTATTTCTCACTTCCACTGTATAGTCATAAGGGATTTGATTTAAGTCATATCTGAATGGTCTAGTGGTTTTCTCCACTTTCTTCAATTTCAGTCTGAATTTGGCAATAAGGAGTTCATGATTTGAGCCCCAGTCAGCTCCCGGTCTTGTTTTTGCTGACTGTATAGAGCTTCTCCATCTATGGCTGCAAAGAATATAATCAATCTTATTTTGGTGTTGACCATCTGGTGATGTCATGTGTAGAGTCTTCTCTTGTGTTGTTGGAAGAGGCTGTTTGCTATGGCCAGTGCATTCTCTTGGCAGAACTCTATTAGCCTTTGCCCTGCTTTATTCTGTACTCCAAGGCCAAATTTGCTTGTTACTCCAGGTATTTCTTGACTTCCTACTTTTGCATTCCAGTCCCCTATAATGAAAAGGACATCTTTTTTGGGTGTTAGTTCTAGAAGGTCTTGTAGGTCTTCATAGAACCTTTCAACTTCAGCTTCGTCAGCGTTACTGGTTGGGGCATAAGCTTGGATTACCGTGATATTGACTGGTTTGCTTTGGAAATGAACAGAGATCATTCTGTCGTTTTTTGAAACTGCAACCAAGTACTGCATTTTGGACTCTTTTGTTGACTATGATGGCTACTGCATTTCTTCTGAGGGATTCCTGCCCACTGTAGTAGATGTAATGGTCATCTGAGTTAAATTCACCCATTCCAGTCCATCTTAGTTCACTGATTCCCAGAATGTAGATGTTCCCTCTTGTCATCTCCTGTTTGACCACTTCCAATTTGCCTTGATTCATGGACCTAACATTCTAGGTTCCTATGCAATATTGTTCTTTATAGCATCAAACCTTGCTTCCATCACCAGTCCCATTCACACTGGGTGTTGTTTTTGCTTTGGCTCCATCCCTTCATTCTTTCTGGAGTTATTTCTCCACTGATCTCCAGTAGCATATTGGGCACCTACCGACCTGGGGAGTTCATGTTTCAGTGTCCTATCTTTCTGCCTTTTCATACTGTTGATGGGTTTCTCAAGGCAAGAATACTGGAGTGGTTTGCCATTCCCTTCTCCAGTGGACCATATTCTGTCAGACCTCTCCAGCATGACCCGGATGTCTTGGGTGGCCCCACACAGCAATGCTTAGTTTCATTGAGTTAGACAAGGCTGTGGTCCATGTTATCAGATTGGCTAGTTGTCTGTGATTGTAGTTTGCTTCCTAAACCTCTGACTGGTAATCCATGAGCTAGTTTCCTACTTCATTTTATCCTTCCTGTTGTTTCTAACTGTGAATAAATGTAACAAACAAGAATTGTATTTAGGACAATCACAACTTTGCCTCTCACTCCTCCTTTAAGCTTTTTCAATGGAGATTTCCTTCACTAAAAGGAGATGGGGTAGGGATCCTGACAATGCCTCGAGCTGAGAAAGGAACCACAGGTGACCACCAAGAATAGAGACTCATGCTTTCTTACGACAATTTCAGGTGAAAGGGCCCACACCTTAACCTACAGAATGTATGGCCCCTAAACAGGACAAAAGATAGCTATTAATATCTGCAAGGCCTAGAGTGTAAAGCCATTGGCCCATGTGTGTGTCAGGAAAAGCCTGATGCTTTCTTTGATGTTAAACCAAGGGAGATATCTTGAGTAATACCTTGGACTGGACATTAAGTGTTTAAAATTGAGATTATGCCTGCAACCCCAAATCACCATAAGAATGTGCTTTTTCCAAAAATAAACAGAATGCTTTATTATCCAAGGTGCTGAGATGATGCTTTAAAATCCCAGATGCTGGAATCTTCCAGCATCTCCATCCAGCATCTGAAGAAGGAAACCTCCATTGAAAAAGCTTAAAGGAGGAGTGAGAGGCAAAGTGTGATTGTCCTAAATGCAATTCTTGTTTGTTACATTTACTCACAGTTAGAAACAACAGGAAGGATAAAATAAAGTAGGAAACTAGCTCATGGATTACCAGTCAGAGGTTTAGGAAGCCAACTTTTAGAAGAACATGTTCAGAATCTCTAAAATCTGTCTCCAGTTGGACTTCTCTGACCTAAAACCTTGTATCTTTCATGCAAAATGCTCCACAGGCATCCCTGAAGGAACAGGTTCAAAGAGAGAACCTCCCCTACTTCAAGGCACTCTCCTTCCAAGGATCCATATTCAGGTTTTTACAGCAGCTTTTTTGTTCATACTTTCACTAACAAATAAATGGGGGAATGCATAGACAGCAGTTAGTAGTTTGCTGGGGACGAAACATAGTTCTCATTATTACAAGCTGGTCAAGGGAAGGAAGGAAGGAAATAAGGGTAAAAAGGGAAGGTAGGAAGGAAGGAAGACAGAGAGAGAGAAAGGAAGAAGAGAGGAAAGAAGAGAGGAAGGGAGAGAAGAGGGCGGGAAGAAGGGCTGAGGAGGAGGCAAGGTGCCCACTCCATGACACATACGTACAAGTGTGTTCCAGCCCATGCCTCCACTCATGGACAGAGATCTTCAGGTTACCACACACAAGGACATGCAGTTTAATCACAGCAGCTCACTCTAAGAGCAGGCATTTCAACACTGCAGGTGGAATCTGGTCTTTTATTTAGTAAGTAGATACCTGAGGCAAGGAGGTGGTGGGTTATGTGATAGAGGAAAGAGTGTTGGCAGGACATGACATCAGAAGACCCGTTTAAGACTAAGATGCATCATTTACAACTTTGAGAATTTAAGTAAGCTATTTAATCTCTTTAAATCTCAGTTTTCTTACTTGTAAAATGGGAATAACAATTGTAACTCTGGTTACCTGACTGGAAGGTGTAGAAAGAGATATAATGGGTATCCAGATGTCCAGCAGAGGATCAGGTCACTGATTTCCCCAGCTCTTAGGACTTGCCTGGTGGCTCAGACGGTAAAGTGTCTGCCTACAGTGCAGGAGACCCGGGTTCAATCCCTGGGTTGGGAAGATCTCCTAGAGAAGAAAATGGCAACCCACTCCAGTATTCTTGCCTGGAAAATCCCATGGATGGAGGAACCTGGTAGGCTATAGTCCATGATTTCGCAAGGAGTCGGACATGACTGAGTGACTTCACTTTCACTTTCAGGAGAGTTGACTGCTAACATCCCTCTCTGAGACTTACCCTCAACTTTTCCCAAAGTCTGTCCCTGGTGCCTGCCTACTCCAACAACTCCTTGATCCACATTCAAAATATTTTCAGAATCCAACTCCATCTCTACACCTCCTCTGCTTCCACCATGAGCCATACCTCCATCATCTCTCATTCAGCTTCTTGCAATAATTTTGTAATTGTTCTCCCTCATTCTGTGCTTGACTCACTACAGCCTGAATGATTCCTTTAAAACATGACTTAAGTAATGTCCTCCATCACCTCTCACTCCCTTAAATAAAAGCCGAAGTCCTTGTGGATGGTTAGCAAGCCCTACACAATGTCCTGGGGAAATCCTCTGATCTTGCCTTGAGGTTTACTGCTCTCCCTCTCTTGTTCATGTCACCCCAGCTATCTTGGTCTCCTCGCTCTTGTTCAGATGTGTCAGGCTCAGTCCAGACCTTGAAACTTGCACCTCCCTTTGTCTGGAACACTCTTCCTCCACATGAATTCTTCCTTCACTTCCCTCAATTCTTTGTACAAATGACTCCTGATTAGTGATGTATTCTCTCGCCACCTTAATTAAAATTGCAACACCCCATCCCTTCTTTCTGCTTTGTTTTCCCACTTAATACTTATTATTTATCAACACACTATGTATTTTACTTACATGTTTGCTTATATTCCTCTCCTTGCACTAGAATATAACCTCTGTGATTATAGGAATTTATACTTAATTTTGTTCACTGCTATATCCTCACCACCTAATATAGAGTTGAACACATACTAAATGACCAATAAATATTTACTGATATAGTTGAATAAATTAATAAAAGGTGAGGAATTTCCATAACAAATGGTAATCAACAATTTTTTCCTGTAAGGATCCAAAAAAATTCAGATACGCCTCATCTAAATGTATGCGGATACATATCCACACATATAACATTTTGAACACAGTGACATTATACATCAAAAGACACACAAAAAATCTGTAGAGCTGGTTAGGCAGCGACAGGGATATGTTCTGAGAACTGACATTATCAACATCTAACTCCTACTCCATCTCATTTCACAGAATGACACATTTTCATTATCATGACATCCTTTCTTCTTTGTCAAAGAAACTGGTGAGAAAAGTCTGTGAATCACAGGGCAGATGCTAGCATGCAGCCTATGTGCTTTTCTTCCCTTACCATTTCTCAAAGCACTTGGGCTGTAAGCATCCAATCACATCACTGTTTTCCATAATGAATACTAAGCCTGGGAGTCCTTTCCAAATAACAAACAGCTCCTAATGGTGGAAAAATATCCTCTGTCTTCTGCAATTTGCCTGCGCTCTCTGTCCCTGCTACAGGTCCAGCTTCTCAGATTTAGACTAGACTTCTCACCGAGTTGACAAAAGGCTTTGCTGGACCCATTAACAGAGTCATCTCGAGTTTTTGCTATTAGCCAACAATTTGTTGTTCTGTGCTTGCCAACAAATTTCTTTGCTCTACCAAATTGCTGGAGTCCACATAGTTGGCAGTGGTTTGAAGGGACTGGGTCTCCCAGCAACACCTAACAGGAAAACAAATTTGAACCAGAAACTCTTTGGTTTCGGTGGCACTCAGCCTCTCGGGCTTTGCCAAATCTCTCTGATTGCTAGCTAGGCACTCTTTGGAAAGGGGAAAAGAGCATGAACCACAGAAATAATCACACTCAACACCTTTGAGGCATCCTGCGAAATGTGATTAGTGCATCACAAGCCCTATTGAAGCTTTTGCATAAATTCCTAGGATCAGTTTCCCTCCTGGCTCTGATCCAGATGTTATGAATAGAAGACACCCACTGACTATCCTCATGGACCCCCCTCTCAGACCCCATGAGAAAAGGAACTCAGTGATTAGAATAATGAGAAACTTCAGGCCTGAACATTTGGTGGTGAAGAGTGGTACGGAAAAAGCAAAAAGATTCTAATGCTAGTAAGGGAAGAAGACAAAGCAATGGAAAATCCTATTCAGTTGCCCGAGAGCAAGTACAATACCGCAGCGTAGTACCTTTGTGGTCCTGGGAAGCCCTGTAGAGACTTCTTACTAGAGCAGTAGGGGGTGTATATAAAGACTGGGAGCAGAAGCGTACGTCCTCACATTGGGGTCCCTCTCTGCAGCTTCAGAGAGCTCAGTGAGAATTTGGGCATTCTAAACTTGGCAGATCTTCAATGGGAAAGCAGCCTCTGGCCTCCAGACATTCAGTTTACTTGAGTGCTATTTATGTTTTGATGGATAAGTGTGCACTCTGTCTAGATAAGTAGCAAAGCTCTCTTGCAGTGATGCTTCAAAGGAGCAGCTGTCTGGGAAGATGAATCAATGCCAGGACAGTTCAAGAGCCAAACCAAACACCAGTAACCATGGTAAACATTAACAGATGAGGCAACCACTTGAAAGAGGCAACTTACTCTGAATCCACAGAGCACTCAAGATAGTATGACACATATTTCTTCTTTATTTTTCATTAAGAGGTCATCCAACAAAGAATTATCATCTTTAAAGAATTATCTTGGTTTCTATGAAATGTGACTGTCATATTGCTTTCAAAATAAGGAAGAGAAAGAGTACTTTATTTCCCATTCTCTTACATTCTTTACTGTAGCATTCAATGCTCCTAATATTTCTGTGTTGTATGCTTTCACATTCCATCTACTGCCACTCCCCATCATCCATACATTCAATTTAGTAAAAGCTGAGGGCCCATCATTCCTTGAACTTGCAGAAACTTCACTATTCTCTTTCTTCTGTCTGGAATTGCTTCCGCACAGTCCCATTGGATCAAGCCCTAATCACTGTCCAAAGCCTAACCCAACTGACATCTTCGTTGGGGAAACCCTCCCAAATGTCATCCTAATTTATTCTGGGAAATCTTATCCTCTAGTATAGTAACGACCCTACTATAGCATTTGTTATGCAGTGTGTGTGTCCATTGTTCATAGGTCTCTATCTTCTACTCCACAATGAAGTTTATTGGTGGATTGGTCTGTATCTCACTGATATACCTTGTGCTCCTTCATCAAATATTTTATGAATGAATGTACAAAAGAAAAAGTCAGAATCCTTTTGCTCTCTTACTTTTAACCCTTTTGTTTTACTGAAGAGAAAACTACAGTAGTCCAGAGAGATTCAGAGTCTTGCCCTAGATAACATTATCAAAGCTGAAAACACAGAATTAAATCTTTATAGAGATCCTTCTTGGATCCATGAATACAGTTAATATTAAGGCAAGCATAGTGTATTTTTCCCAACAACCAGAAGCAGGTATAGAACAGGGAAAGATCACAGGTGATAAAAATAAAGCATAGTTCTTAATAAAATTCTGAAACTTTAGATTAAAACTCCAGTGAAAGCACCTGCATGGTTTGCAACAGGTATCAGTCTCTAGCAAAAAGGAGTGCTTCTTATGGATCTAACCTCCTCTTTCCCCAAACTCCCAACACATATTCCAACCCACAGATACTACCAAACTCAAAGGTTGACCATCCTTGAGTGGTACTGCTGTCATCAGACAGAAGTCAAGGAGTCAGTTTTTAGGAACTGAGAGCATCATCTCAATGGTGGTTCTTTGGAGTGGGAGACATAGGCAAGAGTTTTTATTTTACTTTCTTTTATTCCTGCCTTAGAACCTTTTAAGTTCATGTGAGTGATCAACATGCAATCTTTAGCAAGGGGGAACTTTCATCTGAGAGAAAAGGAATTTTCTAATGTCAATAATGTCTGTAACTTCACTAGGTGTAAAGATCTTGGAGGGGTCTAGTAATATTATTCTGGGCAATTTTCATTCCAATCCCAAAGAAAGGCAATGCCAAAGAATGTTCAAACTATAGCACAATTGTACTCATTTCACGCACTAGCAAAGTAATGCTCAAAATTCTCCAAGATGGCTTCAACTGTACGTGAACTGAGACTTCCAGATGTTCAAGCTTCCAGATGATCAAACTGCCAACAGTTTGATCTATCCCTTGGATCATAGAATAAGCAAGAGAGTTTCAGAAAAACATCTACTTCTGCTTCATTGACTATGCTAAAGCCTCTGACTGTTTGGATCACAACAAAATGTGGAAAATTCTTCAAGAGATGGGAATACCAGACCACCTGACCCGGCTCCTGAGAAACCTGCATGCAGGTCAAGAAGCAACAGTTAGCACTGGACATGGAAAAATGGACTGGTTCCAAATTGGGAAAGGAGTACGTCAAGGCTGTATATTGTCACCCTGCTTATTTAACTTTATGCAGAGTAAATCATGTGAAATGATGAGGTGGATGAAGCAAAACCTGGAATCAAGATTGCCGGGAGAAATATCAATAACCTCAGATATGCAGATGACACCACCCTTATGCCAGAAAGGAAAGAAGAACCAAAGAGCCTCTTGATAAAGGTGAAAGAGGAGAGTGAAAAAGTTAGCTTAAAATTCAACATTCCAAAAACTAAGATCATGGCATCTGGTCCCATCACCTCATGGGAAATAGATGGGGAAACAGTGGAAAGAGCGACAGACTTTATTTTCTTGGGCTCCAAAATCATTGCAGATGATGACAGCAGCCACGAAATTAAAAGACACTTGCCCCTTGGAAGAAAAGCTATGACCAAGCTAGACAGCATATTAAAAAGCAGAGACATTACTTTGCCAACAAAGGTCTGACTAGTCAAAGCTATGGTTTTTCCAGTGGTCATGTATGGATGTGAGAGTTGGACCATGAAGAAAGCTGAGCACCAAAGAATTGATGCTTTTGAACTGTGGTGTTGGAGAAGACTCTTGAGAGTCCCTTGGACAGCAAGGAGATCAAATCAGTCAATCCTAAAGGAAATCAGTCCTGAATATTCATTGGAAGAACTGATGCTAAAGCTGAAGCTCCAATACTTTGGTCTCCTGATGGGAAGAGCCAAGTCATTAGAAAAGACCCTGATGCTGGGAGGGATTGGGGGCAGGAGGAGAAGGACGACAGAGGATGAAATAGTTGGATGGCATCACTGACTGTGGACATGAATTTGAGCAAAGAGATGGTGATGGACAGGGAAGCCTGGTGCGCTACAGTCCATGGGGTCACAGAGAGTAGGACATTACTGAGCAATTGAACAGCAAAAGATCTTGGAGGGTTTTAGTAATACTATTCTTATGTCTCTTGTTGAATAAGCAGAAACAAAGACCAAGACAAAGGTATTGAACCCATTTCTTGGCCCAGATCCCAGGGCCCCAAACATGGCAGGGACTTGGCAGGGAGTTTTACCTTAGAATAGGAAGCATCCCCATATGAGTGACTTTCTGGAAGCTACTGAAAGGGAGAGAATGGTAATTTCATCATTATCACATCAACATGCCCATTGATGTGTTTATAATGTACAAGAGCATTCCTAAAGCATTTGGCCAAAATTGTTGGGTCAATTCACAGGGCAGTCAAGATTCTCCTCGAGTGCTACGGAATAGGATGCTAATGGCACACAGCAGTGACAGAATGTCAAAGTGATGATAGTCTAAGATGCATGAGATATCAGTAAGGGTGACAGCAAAAGGAGACGCAGAACCTTATTTCTGTAGGAAGAGAGAAAGGCTGAGTTAAGCTAAAATGGCATATTATTCCATCATCATCATCATCATCATCATTCCATCACTAAGTAATCATTATCGATCACTGGGTCAGAGTTAATTCACACACACACACACACACACACACACACAAATGAATCTGATCTCAGACTCTGCTCTGATCAGCTCCCACTTGATTTTCAGGAGTTGAATTTAGAAGTAACTGTAAATATACATATTTAGACTTGGCCATGGAATTAGGGATTGCAGTAAGAGTGACAAGGGTACACAAAGGTAAAATGATTTGTGTCTACCAAAGTTAAGAGAATCTCCAAAGAGTAAGTGTTCTTCACCAAATATAAAGTCTTAGGACCATCAGCTCACTTTCACCTGAGTTTTATATACCCTGGCTTCCACTGCCTTTTCATTCTATATGCTTTACCTGAGTCTCTTAGCCATTTCTATGACTTCTATATATTGATGATATCCTAATATCTAAGGTCTAGACTCATAATTCTAATTGCCTGTTGGTACTGAATATTGGTATCTAGATACCTCAAATTCAATACATCAAAAAGAAAATGACTCCAGTGGGTCAAAGATGGGTAGTTTTGATTTGTAACAGGTAGACTTTATGACTGTGTTCAATGACAAAAGAAATTAGGGCAGCGTTTCTCAATCTTATAGTATCCATTGTCTAACTACTTTATTGGTATATACAGGCCACAAATCACAAGGAATGCTAAAGCTCTCACTGGCTGAACTTAGAATTCAGACAAATTCTTCATATGTCCCCTGGAATTCTCAAAAACATATTTCAAAGTGCACCTGGATCATCACCCAGGAAGTGATTCCTGATTTTCTTCAAGGAAAAGATGTTTTAAGTTGAGGTGTCTTTCATCAGTCTCCAAGGGGAAGGACCTTTGTACATAAAGACTGAGGGCAAAGTTACAAAAGAGGCTTAATTCAGAGGTCGAGCACTGGAGCACTGAGTGCTTGGTGTAATTACAGTGAATTCCACCTCCTTCAAATCCTTCTTCCGCTGTTTCCAGTTGTGGAAGCTCAGACAACACAATTAACTTTCTAAATTTCAGGGGTTCTCTTCTGTCAAAAAGGACAAAAATGCTTGCTTTGAGAGGCTTCTGTGGAAATGAAATTAGACAACTCATAAGAAATTCTTAGCCTGGTATGATCTGGTACAGAGTAAGCAATGAATGACTATTAGTCTTGTTATTTATATTGTTGTTGTTATTACCACAATCAGGGTTATTATTACCATTCTATTATCTCAGACACCTAAAATTAACTTCCATATTAAATCACAGCAACATTATTTGATATCATTTAGGAAAGAAGCATCCCTTGTCTTATTCTATAGCTTTTTTGTACTCATCTATTAGCCCACTGTAAATTTGTTTTGTCCCTCTTATTACAATTTCCATTGGATCAGAAGTCTTTTTGAATGAATCACAGTATCAACAGCAATGATAATTAATAGATATCAAGTGTTTATAGTGAGCCATACATGAAGCTAGGGGTTCACATGCATTATCTCACCACCACCTGATGATAGTGGTACTTCTGTTATCCTCTCATGATAAATTTACCAAAAGAATATACATTATTTCTTCCTTCTGTTGTCCAGACAAAGATTCACTGTTTGACTTTAAGGAAAACAAAGTCCCTTTTGTATTGCTCTGATGGTGAGGTGCACAATGTACATAGAGAACATGAGGGAGAGGGTGCCCAGCAACAACTCTAACGAGGCCAACGAAGGCATCCCATGTAAGAGAAGCAAGAACCCTGTCTTAAATGATGATACAGATTTACCACACAGAGCAAATTCATGAAAGGCCAGAGCACAAAGGCTCTCTGGAGACCGGAAATACTACAGGGGCTGAAACAAGGAGTGACACAGGGCAGAAACGCAGGGCCAAACTGTGGAAGACCAATGCACCTAATTACAGTGTCTGCACTTGATGTTTTAGGGATTGTGGCAACGGGGAGCACTGAAGGGATTTAAACTGGGGTTTTACATGATCCTTTCCAATATATTTTCTCTTACAAAAACCTCTCACTGGCAGCATGGAGGTTTGTAATTCTAGACAAGAATTATTGAAGACAGGACATATGAAAATGAGAAGGACCTGCAGGAAGTCTGTGTTAGCAGAGCTAGGAAAGAGGGACAAATTCCAGAGAGAGGAGATGGAATGGGCAAAGCCTGGAGGTGATGGGATGTGCCTGGTGAACAGGAGGAGAGAGGCTAACAAGACTCCTAGTCTTGATAACTGAATGGATGGTGGTAACAATAAATAGAAATAGTTTTTTTCCTTTTTGGTTAATGGATAAAATAATGATTTCAGGATTGGGCATGCTGGAGAAGAGCAATAAGGATTTGCAAAATTTCCAATTACCAGGTTGGTAAATATTTAAAGGTTAAAAAAAAAAGATTGTGGAGGGGCTTCCAATGGATAACAGGAGAGTCTTTGCGTGGCTGGAAGCTTGCCCTGGGTCACCTGGCCTTTGGTTTGAGTCCTGCTGCTGCCACCTACAAGGCACAGAGGGCTGTGTAGAACTGTGGTGCCTGTGTGTGTGTGCTAAGTTGCTTCAGTCATTTCTGACTCTTTTTGACCCTATGGACCAGAGCCCACCAGACTCCTTTGTCCATAAGATTCTCCAGGCAAGAATAGTGGAGTGGATTACCATTTCCTTCTCTAGGGGATCTTCCATACCCAGGGATCAAACCTAGGTCTCCTGTATTGCAGGCAGATTCTTCACTACTGAGCTACCTAGGAAGCCCGTACAATTGTGGGGCTTACACAAAATGCCTACACATTTTGACTACATAATCCTACTTCTGGGAATTGATCAAAAGGAAATAATTGGGAGGGCTCTGTATGTGTGACCAAGGCAGCTCCCTAAAGCACTGTTTGTAGCAGTGGGTACTGGAATGAAGGGAAGAAAGTCATGGCACAACTACAAAGTAGAAAGTAGAATCCAATACAGCCAGTGAGATGATGCACAATCATGTTTCTTACATAAGAGATGTCCACCACTCTGAGGAACTCAGAGCACACGTCACAGAGCAACTCATCTCATCCATCCACCACTCCATCACTCTCTCCAACAGCTGCCTCCTTAACAAGACTTCTCTGACCCTACCTCCCAAATCACTATCATTTCTCCCAGTTTATATTCTTATTATTCATCAAGCTTCTTAATCATCATGAATGCATTTCTATATCAAACGGAAATCGTGTGAAAACTATGGTGAGATTTAAATAAGTTGTGGGTTTCCTAGGCGATGCATTGGTAAAGAATTTGCCTGTCAATGCAGGAGATGCAAGAAACACAGTTTTGATCCCTAGGTCGGGAAGATCCCCTGAAGGAGGAAATGGCTACACACTCCAGTATTCTTGCCTGGAAAATCTCATGGACAGAGGAGCCTGGTGGTTACAGTCCATGGGATCACACAGAGACACGACTAAGTGACTGAGCAAATACTTACACATAATTTGTGTCAAATGAGATGATAGGTAAATATGTAAATATGCCTGGTACAAAATAAATGCTGAATACTTTCCAACTTTAGTCATTTATTATTCTCTTTCCTTAATAACTCTGCTAAGTATTTGTTGTTATCTTCCTAACATCACTTTGAGATCTCTCAAAAGTCCCTTGTAAAAACAGCAGGTGAACATGTGGGGTTGAAAATGATGAAATGCACACCAATATTTAGGGAACACCAGATTACTTCTTCATGTAACAAGAAAATGAGCTATTAAATCTCTTTCTCTGTGAAGATATTATTTATCATATATAATACATAATAAATACATTAGTACTTTTTAAAAATAAGATGAGTGATAGAGTTTTTCCCTATTTAAATGTTTATGAGTTTGCAAATCCTTAAGGGAGGATTTGAATAACACTATTTTGTGCTTTAAAATTAATCTTTAAAATACTGATCTAGCATTTGGCTGATCTAGCTAGTGGAATCACTTCTGAGAATATATCCGAAAAACATGGAAACACTAGTTCGAGAAGATATGTGCACCCCTATGTTCACAGTATTATTTACCATAGCCAAGATATGAAAACAACATATCCATCAAAGAATGGATGGATAAAGAAAAGGTAGTGTGTATGTATGTATGTGTATATATATAATATCACACATACACACAATGGGATACTACTTAGCCTCATAAACATGAAATCTTGCCATTGCATACTAAGAGAAATGTCAGATGGAGAAAGACAAAGATCATATGATTTCACTCATGTATGGACTCTAAAAAGAAAACAAATGGACAAACAAAACAAACTCATAGATAAAGAGAACAGCTTGGTGGTTACCAGAGGGGAAAGGGGTTGGAAAGTGGGAAAAGAGAGTGAAAGGGGTGATAATGGATGGTGACTGGACCTTAGGTTGGTGATCACTTTGTAGTCAAATTATAATGTTGTACACCTGAGTCTTGGGTAATGTTATGTACTAATTTTACCTCAATTAATAACACACTGGCTGTCAATAAAGCAACAAACTCAAACATTCTGGAAAGTTTGAAAGACATATGCCCATCCTCAAACTTGATACATTCTCATGAGTCCCTGAGTACGTTAGTCAATATACATGGTTTCTGAAGCAAACCCACAGGAACTCACAGCCCATAATCTGCTATTTAACGAGAGTCTAAATATACTACAGATTCCAAGAAAAGTAAATAGGATACATATACATATGTCCTTCCATACACACATAAACCATGTGCCATAAGAGTCAGACCAAATGTACAGGGTCCACACCCTACCTTAACATATAGTGATGGAGCTCAAGAGTTGTAAGTTAGCTCAGCATTGTTGCAGCAACTAGCTACTGAAAGGCAAGAGAGCAAAGCAGTATTTGAAAGCAACACTTGGGAATCTGCATTTTTTAAATTAACTACTGAAAATAGAATCATTTCCTATATTCTTCCCTTCTCCTTACCTCACAATAGCCTTAAAGCCAGTTATCTTCAGCTTCCATTTGAAATGCTGCAGTTGTTATAAAACAATGAGGGTCAGAGCCATGCAGCAATAGATGAACCAATTATAGGACTGGGGTGGGGAGGGGCAATGTGGAGTTCATTTATTAGCAGGAACAAAATTGCATCATTATAATTTTAATAAAAACATCTCTCTTTCTCTTATTCTTCGAAAACAATTAGCTTTTTGACCCTAATTGTGCTTTATTTACATGTCCTCAATTTGCTTATTTAACAGTATTTTTGAAAACATGCAATTTTAAATTTTTTCATCATTTATTTTTACACAGAAAAGTCTTGTCATTTTCAATATTGAGGTAAAAGTTTCAGAATGATGCAGATCCGGAAAAGAAAAAGTGCTAGGAAATGAAATAGTGAGAAGTAAAAAACCATAAAGCAGTATCAACTGATGTCAAGAAAAAAAAATGTATACACTGATGTTAATAAAGTGACAAATGCTGCTACCTGACATTTCTACTGCTCCACTCCAAAAGAGAGGATTTGCCCTTTGATACTTATCACTCCTTTGTGTACATTTCTTTCATAGATTCATTTTGCGTTGCCCTCTCTTCTTTTTTGAAGTGTTAGTTATGTAAAGACCAATATTATTTGAATGCAGAGATTTTGAATAATACAAACATATTCTTTTTCCTTCATTTTCCTCTCTCATCTCCTTTGCGACTCTCGTATTTTTGTGTATCGCATCTATTGTAGTAAGATGAATGCCTAATTGTTCTCTCATAAAATAAATGACTTGTTAATGAGAATATGCTTACTACTGAAGCATATGCATGAAAAAAAAGACTAGTGTTTCTATGGAATCTGTGGAGTCAGGAGGGCAGTCCCTGTTAGGTACAGGGGAGAAATGTTGGTTCTGGTTTCAGAAGAGAGAAGCTTGCAATTTCAATTCCTTGGAATCTATCAGAAGCCATTTTCCATGGCCATAGGAAGGCTGCCTGATAAGGCTGCAGTTGAAAATGTACTCCTTGGGCAGAATTTCTGATACACTATGACAATGGAGGAGTCTGCACACTTAATAGCATGAAATTCGGGTAAGAATTGACGGCCAAGTATGTATCTCAGAAGGCCCATCCTAATTTGAGGACAAGTTTTGTTAATAAACCAGGATATAAAGGTTTATCGTCCCCTTCCAAAAAAAAAAAAAAAAACAACTGCAATGGCAATAAAACGCCTTAGGTTAAGCTCTGCTTGCATTAAAGTATTGCCCATAGCACCGTATCTTTTATGCTGGTGGGCAGCTCTGCTTCAGCTCAAAATCTTAAGCAACATACATTTAACAGCGTGACATGTTAAAGGGAGAGCAAATTTCTTTTCTTCACACCAGATGGGAATAAGAAACGTGAGTGTTGTGCACAATGAAACAATATCTATAAATCTACCGTTTTATCATCCCATTTCAGACTATAAAATTAGAAGATTCATCAGTTACACCTCTACTCATGAAATATACCTGCTGAGGTATGAGGTCCCTGTGGGAAGACTGATACAGATAACACATTCAGAGGGTGAAGTCATACATCAGTGAGCATCACGCGATTAGCAAGAGCTGTGACCCTCACACCCAGCTGCATTTGCTTTATGCTGGCGGATATCAGGAGTGTGTCAGCAAACAAAGAATTGTTAGGAGTCTGCTTGTTACCAACTCTGCAACTGGAGAGATCTGACACAAAGATCTTGACATACAGAGATATTCCCAAATCATAATAAGGTAATATTCAAAGTTGCCTAAAAATGTTTTCCTATTATCAGGAGGCTATCTTCTTAGGTGGAAAAATAAGCAGCTTTTCACGTATTTCTTCTGTTTTCTCTCTTCCCCAGTTTCTAATTCTAACCCACATCCACACTTTGTCCTCACAATTGTGGCAATGACATGTGATAATTTGCAAGGTGCAGAAAATATTTAGAGCTCTTCCACCTTTGTTATCTCATGTGATCTGCCAGCCACCCAGGGAGGTTGGAGCAGAAATGGCTTAATGACTTGACCAAGAGTGGGGATGAAAACACAGAGGTTCTAAATACTTTTCCAGTGTTTCTTATTTTCTTCCTCCCTCTCTCAATATGCTGTGCTAATACTTCCTCTCCCAGTGTTCCAGCTGTGTTAGCAAACTAGGTAAAATACATGTCAGAGATTCTTTGTTTTCTGTATTCTTTTTTTTTTTTTTATAGACTAGCTGTAGAATCCAAGGAAAATAACTAGGTTTCTGTGGCCATTTCCTCTCTATTAGAGTCATGTTAGATGGGCACCATGCCTATTTCAGGCCTGGAAGGTTTACCCTAACTTGCCTGGTTTGGGAACATGACACTAATTAATCATACATAGTAAACTGCTTCGAAACCTAATGCCTTAAAAAAGAACAGTAAGTACTTATTATCTTTGCCATTTTTTCATGGTCAGGAATTTGGGAGCAACTTAGCTGGGCAGTTAATCAGAGGGGCAACCATCTGAAGACAAAAGGGTCAGCTAGCAAGATGACCACTCACAGGACTGACATGTTGGTGCTGCTGAGTGGTAGGAGGTCTTCGCTCCTCTCCATGTAATCCTCTTCCGGGGCTTGTTCAGTGTCCTGACAACCAGACCAAGCAACCCATAAGAGCAAGTGGAAGCCACAGTGCCATTTATGACCTAGCCTGCAAAGCCATAATTCCATCTGCCTCACTGTTCTGTTTATCACACAGGCCAGTCTGGATTCAACATGGGGTAAAACCATGTGTGTGGTATCACTGGGTCCATTTTGGAGCCTGGTATGACTACTGTGGACTTTCCTGAGGGAGTCAGCAAATATACCATTTCTCCCCCCAGGAAATAAGAAGGTCCTGGGGAGTGTATACACGGTGGCAGGGGGTTGATATCATGTTGGTGGATATCTGGCACTTTCTTTCACCATCACCCTCACTCTTACTTCTGGGAACTGTCCCTCCAATACACGGCCACCATGGGAACCACTCTGGACTTATGCAATCCTGACTGCTTAACCATAGTTTGTTGGTTCAGTATCAGGCAACTGACCCAAGAGCAGGGAGGAACATTAAAAATAACACCGCCTGCCAGGGACTTCCCTATTGGCTCAGGGGTTAAGAATCCACCTTGCAATGCAGGGGACATGAGTTCGATCCCTGGTCAGGGAACTAAGATCTCACCTGTCAAGGAGCAACTAAGCCCGTGTCATAACTAGAGAGTCCATGGCCCACAAGAAAGATCCCCCATGACAACGAAGACCCAACACAACCAAATAAATAAATAATAAAGATAAATATTTAAAAATGTTTAAAGTAAAGGAAGTAATGTTCTTCAGACTATACAGATATTTGTTCCATATGGGACACCCGACTCATAGACTAATACAATCATTCCCTGGGATTTAGAACTTGAGAGGAAAACAACCTTGAGGGATATCTCTCTTCCTCTAATGGTTAGACTATAGAATATAAAACCTCCCCATGTGGAGGATCTGGTTCATGGTGAGAAAGTAGGTCGGCAGTGGACAAAGCAGAGATTAGAAGAGAAAAAAGCTGAGCTCCTGCCTCCGGGTTAGACTGTACACTTTCCACAGCTTAGCTTGTGTCCTTTACAACCCTTTGGAATCTGTCAACCAATAAATTCCCACTCACAGATAAACTAATCTAAAAAGTTGCAAAACTGTTCACAGTTCAACTCAGATGCAGAGAAAATATAAATTGTCTGGGCTTCAAGGAGAGAAAATGCACTTGACTTTCTCTAATCTGGGATAGCTGCTCACTCCTATGTCTGTGAGCTCCCTCCTAATGGTATTGGGTTGAATAAAGGGAACAGAGCTCGCATGGCCTTGGGCTCTGGAGCACAGAGGTTCTTAGTGCTCCATGGCGCCTCTGGCCTCTGGTTAGGTGCCTTTTGTCCATCTGACCACTGCTTACACCCTGAGAATATGCACAGCTGCAGCCCCTGGAGTAATCCATGGTTTAGCCTCTTTCTGCTTGCACTCCACTGGTACCTTATCCTCTGCCCCTCAGTGGCTACAGAACACTCTGAGCCTCAGCTGCTTTCTCCTTGAGACTTCGACGTCTGGCAACTGGGTGCCTCTAAGGCCCAGTCTCTGCAGCTTCCTGGGGTATCATATGGGAAACCACTGTCCTCTGTGTGTCCCTCAATTTCCATAACACACCTGTCCCTCTTGGGCAAATGTCCAGCTCGGTCTTTTCTCTCCTTTTCACCGTCAACCTGCTATAGGGACGGGTTTCTCCATCTCTCGTCCATGTGAGGCTTCCCTTATATAGAACTCTAAGACCTCTCCCCAAGCCTGCTATGCCACTAAAATGGTGATGAGTTGTCCTCCTCTACCCTGGGACAATAAAGGAAGACTTGAAGGGAAACAAGAACCTGAGAGGAATGTTAACACTAATAAGTTCAGTACTTTTCTTAGTAGCCTCTAAGCACATTTGAATTCTATAACTTAAACCCAAAGTCCTAACAAATGTCATCAGGCAGCAGTAAAACAGCCAAGCGACAGTCAGTCAGTCACTCAGTCAGTCAACCATTTTTTGAGCAACTTTGAGTTCCTACATCCTGAAACCCTGGGTACAACTCATTAACTTACGCACATTCTAGGGGGGAAAAACATACACTTGTATGAAAAGAAAAATGCAATGAATTCATTGTATTCCCTAAAAGAAAGATGATCAAAATACCGCCCCCCGCCGCCACCCCCCGCCACCACCACAGATGGATGTGTGACATTCTGTGAGGGAAGAGTGGGGTTGGAAGCAGATGGCTGGGCTCTGTAACCTGAGAAACTATTCCCTCCCCAGTTGCTGATTCAGTTTATTAAATTTAAATCTTTGAACAAGGTGCTTCAAAAGATTGAATTCTAAGTGAGACAGGGATCATAAAAGATTGTATCATGCACTATGTTAGACTGTATAGATGGACAAATGCAAAGCATAGTTCTACCCACGATCCTTGTTTCTGTGAACGTCAATATAAAACACAAGTGAAATGATACTAGAACACACTGGCCAGGACTAAGAGACACAGGCACACCCACACACTGCTGGAAACTGGGTGTGGTTCTGCTTAAGCCCCAGCAGTCCCCGGGTCTCCCCCGTGTGACATCCGATACTGGTGTTTACATATTTAGTGATGTCTCTATTAGGACAGGGTTTGTGCTGTCTTCAGTCAGTCAGTCAGTTCAGTCGCTCAGTCGTGTCTGACTCTTTGTGACCCCATGAATCGCAGCACGCCAGGCCTCCCTGTCCATCACAAACTCCCGGAGTTTACTCAAACTCATACCAATTGAGTCGGTGATGCCATCCAGCCATCTCATCCTCTGTCATCCCCTTCTCCTCCTGCCCCCAATCCCTCCCAGCATCAGGGTCTTTTCCAATGAGTCAACTCTTCGCATCAGGTGGCCAAAGTATTGAAGTTTCAGCTTCAGCATCAGTCCTTTCAATGAACACCCAGGACTGATCTCCTTTAGGATGGACTGGTTGGATCTCCTTGCAGTCCAAGGGACTCTCAAGAGTCTTCTCCAACACCACAGTTCAAAAGCATCAATTTTTTGGTGCTCAGCTTTCTTCACAGTCCAACTCTCACTTCCATACATGACCACTGGAAAAACCATAGCCCTGACCAGACGGACCTTTGTTGGCAAAGTAATGTCTCTGCTTTTTAAGTCACTGTTTAATCCTCATCTCAACTCTGGCCACAACTCTGGCCATAGGCAGTGCTCAATTAGTAAATGTGTGTTCAGTGCATGATGACTGGACACAAATTTTTAGAATGACGATCTGGTTATATATATCAGAAGCTCTTAATTCTCTTTAGAGATTCATCCCAAGGAATAATAATGGATGTATGTATGTAGTTATCTATATAAATATTCAGGAAAATGTGGTTTATACTAAGAGAAATTCAGAGACAACTGAAATATGAAACAATATAGTCTTGTTTAAATACATTATGGTATCATCTTAGAATGACTATTATACAACTGTTGAAAACAATGGTTATAATAAAACAATCACATTTTGGTAAATCTGTATTTGCTGTGTGTATATGTATAAATGTACATGCAAAGAAAAGAGATCATAAAAATGGACACTTAAATGTAAATTGTGGTTCTCTTCAGGTGGAAAGTTTCAATCCACTCATTATCTCATTTTTGTTTCTCTGTATTTTCTCAGTGTTCTAAAATAACACATATTTCTTTGTGGTAAGAGTAAAGCAATAATAACAAAATTGCATTAACAATCTCTGAGCATGCACCCTAGAAAATTGTCTAACAGAACTCAAACTCATTACTGTGTCCCCATTTCCAGCGAGGGTCCCCTCAGTCTCCCTGGGAAAGTTACATCCAAGTGTTTACCCAAGATACTTATGGCAGAGCTCATATCATCTCCTGTCCTTCCAACCTGCTCACCAAAACATGTGTTGGGCAACAGCATGTTAGGCAAAGTACAAGCAAGTCTTTATTAGTAAAGCATTTCCCTACTGACACCCATACTGACCTGGGCAATGAGTCGGACACTACTGAGCGACCGAGCTGAACTGAACTGAAGCCAACCCTACTGTCCCTTTGCACCCAACTACCAAAATGGAGATGGGCCTTGCTGCTAACAGGAATTCAAAAGAAATAAAAGCAACCACACTGGCTCATCCCACCTCTTAACAGCTGCACTGACTGGTGTGCCATTGTTTGACAGGTCTGTTGCTCCAGACCTACGGCCCACTCGTCTGGTCATTTCAAGGTGGGCTGGCACCAGCAGCCTCTAATAACTCTGCGAAAACTTGTAATGGGTCCAGGCACTTTGTACATAGCCTGAGACTACAGTATATCTTCTAAAACCATGAAAATCATCTACCACACTGTTCCTCCTGACTGAGTAAGGAGAGATGTAGGAGGAAGGAGAAGGGGAAGATGATCATGATATTTCCTTAGCAGAAGGAGTAATTGCCTCAGATACAGTCACAGATATAGGAAGAGCCACGTCCAGCCTCCTCAACATCCAGCTTAAATCTCTGCTAAATCTCTACCATTGCTGCTCTCTCCCAAGACTAATCCATCCCTGTATTTCACCTTGCCCTCACCTCAATGAGTCCTAACTTGGCAACTCACTTTTTTTTAAGTTTGTGCTCTCTTTTATGAGGGCTTCCCAGGTGGCACTAGCAGTAAGAAATCTGCCTATCAATGCAGGATGTGGGTTCGATCCCTGGGTTGGGAAGATCCCCTGGAGTAGGAAACAGCAACTCACTCTAATATTCCTGCCTGGAAAATTCCATGGACGGAGGAGCCTAGCAGGCTACAGTCCTTGGGATCACAAAGAGTTGGACACGACTGAGCACACACAGACACGCACTTCCTCTTTGAAAGCACTTTTAATTCATCTTTTTTTTTTTTTTTTCTAAAGGGTTCATTTTTTTAAAAAATGAATTTAGTGATAAAATTCCTAATGAAATGATTGCTTCTGTGTAAGTGATATTAATAGAAGTGAAATGCCCTGACAAATCCTACAGGATAATGGTTCCTTTGCTGATGTTTACCGTCATTACCTACCCTAAATTTCACCCCCAAAACAGATCAACACAATTAATCTGATTAAAAAAAGAATCATTTATAGTTACAAACTGCCTTCATCTCAGGTTGATCAAAGCATTTCACTGATGATAATTTGTTCCAATTCATTATAATTTTTGCATTGCTCATTGCTATCAAATTGAGTGCTTTAATCCTCATAGTTTTGTCTTTTTAAAAAAATGAATTACAAATTGGGTGTCACACAAAAGTTATTGAAGAAATCTATTCTTTTCATACCCTGCTTCCGAGTTGATAATCCTTTTTGCCAAGGTTCTCATCATTATAATTCTCTTGATGGGGTCAGAGCTAGTGAAAACTTGTACATGGAAATTATAACATGGTTTAGGAAGGTGGGGGATAGAAGAAGGAGGAAGAAAATACTAAATTAAAAATCTGCTGTGAACACCCTAAATATGGATTCCAAGTCTTTTTAATAGTGAATGACTGACTCCTCCATGCAGACTCTAAAAAGTTGCTTTCTCAGACTAAAAGACATAAGTACAGAAATTTTCTCCCAACTTAATCTTACATACTTTTTTCTTTCCCTTGCAAACTCAGTGCATGATCGCCTGGCTGCTTTCAGCCTGTCTCACACAAATTATGTTGTATCGACTTCAAAGAAAGGGCTTGTGATTTTTGTGTATTCAATCTACCCCATAATGCTCTCAGGGCAGTGCCCAGTACTCCAGGAGCTTGACTAAATAAATACTGAGTTGAAAAGTATAGACTAGAAAAATTACTTCTATCCAACACAAATAAAAATAAGCACCTAGACTTCAGTGTATTTATTCTGTCCCTTACAAATCACCTGAGGTGATTCCCTTTTCTTAAATAATAACCACACTTTCATCCCATGACTCAAATTCTTTCCTCGAAATTGACTGCTAGCTCAGCTACTCTTGGGAATTCTGAGTGATACAGAGGGAACTAGATTCTCCTTCTGGGCTGAAAGACAGCCATTAACTAATGTAGGACCACAGAACAAAGAGCTTCCTTACTTTGTTTCTGGTTTTCATAGCCTGGCCAGAATTAGGAAATGCCTCCATTTCCATCATATTTTGCTACTAAATGAGCCCAAGTCAAGAAACACCCTTTGACACATTGATTACTGATGTTCTGGAGAAATCTCCATAGCTGGGAACTTTGTGGAATCTACCCAATTCTCAAATTCCTTCAGTCTCAAAAGATTTGCGATAGTAGCTACAAATATTGTTTTACTAATAATTTTATATTTACACAGTGATTTGAATATTTAAAAACCTTTCCAAAGGCAATGCATAAGTTTGCTGGGTCTGCCATAATAAAGTAACAAAGACTAGGTAATGTGAACAACAGAAATATATTTTCTCACAATTCTGGATGGTAAAAGTCCAAGATCAAAATGTTGGCACAGTTGGTTTCTTCAAAGACCTCTCCCCTTGGCTTGTAGATGGCTATTCTCATTGGGTATCTCATCTCTGCATTGTGCTCATTTGTGTCCTAATCACCTTTTCATATAAGAACACCAGTCATATTGCATTCCTAGAGAAGGCAATGGCAACCCTCTCTAGTATTCTTGCCTGGGAAATTCCATGGACAGGGGAGCCTGGCGAGCTACAGTCCCTGGAGTCGCAAAGAGTCAGACATGACTTAGCAACTAAACAGCAGCAGCATGTAGCATTAGACCATATAAACTTCAAGTTAATTACCTTTTAAAGACATATCTCAAATACACTCACATTCCGAGGAATTGGAGGTTAAAAGTTCAACCTGTGAATTCGTGGATGAGGGAGGGGACATAATTCAACCCATGATAGCCATGCTTTCATTTTATAATTATGAACCTAAAATTTAAAAAAGAAAAAAAAATTGTGTCACCAAACTCACAAGTCGTTAGGTGATATAGCTAAAATTGGATCCCTGGGTCTCTGATTCCAAATGCTATACTTTCTCCCTTATAATCTGTTGCTACTATGATACCTAAATTGTGTCTAACTGTTTATCACTTAGAAACAAAGCATTATCTCACTGAATTGCCTGAGGAACGAAAAGTTGGTATTACCCAAGGAACCACTTGGCCAATTTGATATGTCTCTACTTTGAAACTCCTGGGGCAGGAGAGGAGATTCTTCTATAATTCTCATCAGCTTACTCTCTACCCACAACCCTTACCCACTAGCTGGACCTTAACATTGAGGATGCAGAAAAAGGTCATTGGACCAAAGTTTGACTCTCAAAAGTTTTCCTAATCCTGACTGCAGCTCAGAACCAATTTCATCTAAGGAATAAGCACGGAGATTCATCATAATGTTGCTCCCAATTTATCTGAGTCAGACCTCAGGTACCAGCTAAATCTCAGAGTAGATGGATGGATCTAAAAAAGAACAGATGTTCCTGAGTCCCCCATACAATCAGCGTAAGAGAAAAGAACCTGTTCCCATCATTCAAAGCACTTAAATAGCCCTTGTGTTTTAAATTCTGAGAGTACTACTTTTTGGAAGGTTAAATGTAAACAACAGTATTTAAATACCTATTTACAGTTTCTTAATGGCAACCCACTCCAGTATTCTTGCCTGGAAAATCCCATGGATGGAGAAGCCTGGTAGGCTACAGTCCATGGGGTTGCAAAGAGTCGGACATGACTGAGTGATTTCACTTTCACTTTCACTAAAAACAAACAGAGCAAGATTAAAAGTGTGTTAAGAGACATACAGATGGATAACAGGCACATGAGAAGATGCTCAACATTGCTAAGTATTAGAGAAATGCAAATCAAAACCACAATGTGATATTACCTTAAACCTGTCAAAATGGACATCATCAAAAGTCTACACTGTTGATGGGAATGGAAATTGCAGCCACTATAGAAACAACATAAAGTTTCCTCCAAAAACTATAAGTAGAACTACCATATGATCTAGCAATCATGAGAGATGATACAAAGACTGTGGCTTAAATCACTCAGTTCTGGAGTGATTTATCACACAGCAACATATAGTCTGTAATATCATTCTTTGTTCCCAACCTCCACTCCACAATTCTGTTTCCTTTTTATTATTATTATTTTTAATTGGAGGACAATTGCTTTACAATGCTGTATTGTTTTCTGCCATGCAGCAACATGAAACAGCCATAAGCGTATAGACAATCTGTGCATGCTCAGTTGCTTCAGCTGTGTCCAACTCTGTGTGACCCTATGTACTGTAGCCCACAGAGCTTCTCAGTGCATGGGATTGTCCAAGCAAGAAGCGGGTTGCCGTGCCCTTCTCCAGGGGATCTTCCCAACCCAGGGACTGAACCCATATCTCTTACATTTCCTCCATTGGCAGATGGGTTCTTTACCACTAGCACCACCTGGGAAGCTCATATACAGTCCATGGGGTCGCAGAGAATTGGACACGACTGAGTGGCTAAATATACATATATATGTGTGTGTGCATAAATACATATATATATATCTAAATTTACATATATATATATATATATATATATAGCCTGGTGGGCTACAGTTCACAGAGTCATAAAGACTCCAACTAACTGAAGTGACTTAGCATGCATGTATAAATACATCTTCCCCTTCTTGTGCCTCCCTCTTACCCACCCCCCAATTCTTTTTTTTTTTTCATTTATTTTTATTAGTTGGAGGCTAATTACTTTACAATATTGTAGTAGTTTTTGTCATACATTAACATGAATTAGCCATGGATTTACACGTATTCCCCATCCCCATCTCCCCTCCCACATCCCTCTCTACCCGATCCCTCTGGGTCTTCCCAGTGCACCAGGACCCACCCCCCGCCCCCCCCGCTCCCCCCCCCACCCCGCAATTCTAACTCCAATCTAAGTTCTGAAAGTTAGAGCTACAAAATCAGTTCTTTCCCCTCAATGTAAACATTTATACTATAAACTCAGGCATCTGGAAAAACTGATCGCAAGGTTTTAATGTTGTTTCTGCTCTTTTCATCAAGAAATAAATAACTCTGGTATGATAATTTTTTCCTCCTGTTTATATGCAAATTGTTTAAGAACTGAACTGTTCCAGTTGTTTGCAATTGCTTCCATATTATCCCAAAACAATTCAAAATTCAAAACATGCAATAAAACCAGTGATTTATTGGTCTCACATTTCTTTCCTCTCAGAATCCATCAAACCAACCATATTTCTTTGAATTTTTCATTTGGAGGAAGGGACAGTCTGTCTTTCCCTTTGTTCTTTTCTTGGCTATTAAACAGGATTATTTGCCAATTTGATAACTGACATCTAAAGGCATTCTTCATTTATTAAGAAAATAAAATAATTATCAGTCTAGGAAAAATGCAGAGGAGAAGGGATCATATTTTATAATATCATGGTCAGTGTAGGTGGTTGAGCTGAGATGTGTTTATTAAATCTCTGAATATAGATGGATGCTCTTAAAAGCTAATTTTAAGATGAAGAAATTGTTGCTTATCCTAATTGCCCTCTAGAGAGTGACTGCATGTGATTAATAGGAAGGGAAAAAGTGGGGGTGGGTTTGCAATGTGACTCCTCCCTATGACACTCCCTATTCCATTTTTAGTAAAATCAACTGAAATTATAGGAAGAAAAAAATCTTCACACTGCAAAAACCTGTCCATATTAGCTCTTTACAACTCAGAGAAGCATAATCATCTAATGCAGTGTTTTCAGCAACAAAAAATCCCCACCTTCAAAAAATGTTCATTTACCCTTGAAATTGTTTTTGCTATCACCGCATGATGAATTCTGAAGCAAGGCTTGGATATATGTTGAGTCAGTGTTGATTTAAACACAGATCGACCTCCCACATAGCCACCATCTTTGAGTTGTTGCTAGAACTGAAAGAAGCTGGAAGGAAATGATCAAAATCACCCCCCCCACCCCCACCGGCACCCCCCCCCCCGAAAGAACTAATTTTCCCTCTGCCCAAACTGCTCCTAATGAACAGAAAATCAGTCCCTCCCCCACAGAAATGTGAAGTAATTTGGTTTAAAATGACACATGAAAGGTATTGCTAAGGAAACATTTTTTAAGTTTTTGAATTCTTTTCTACTTCTATCAAATGCATCCTTCTACAATAAGAAAAGGCCAAAGTTATGTCTTACACTGCCTTACACTCCCTTCTCCCTTGGCCTCAGCGTTTGGAGCTGGAGATACTATTTGTGGAATGAGGCTGAGGACATGAGCCAAAATGAATTTCAGGCTTGCCAGAGCTTACAATCTTAATGCAAATTCAACAATTAGCAATGCCTCAGCTGTGAAAGCTGGAAAAAATTCCACACATCAGATGGTGAGAGAGGTTGGTGGGGAAAAGCACTTCCATTTTACTGTTGTCATCCTGTCATCTCCTAACTCAATGCATAACCTTGAAAGCAGACCTGGGCCCTACAGGTTATAAACTCATTCAGATGGTTCCCAGAAAGGCAGCATCCTCACTAATCCAGACTAGAACTGTAAATGTGTAAAAAGGTTAAGTAGAGAAAGAATTTTAAACTATAAGAAACACTGTATCATCAGCTTCAGAAAACCCCTAGGTTAATGAGTATCACTAGTTCAGTATCACTGAATGCTAAGAGGATCCAAATATACGAAGTCAGAAGAAACAGCTCTAATGTGTCCTTGTCACCCTGAACCGCTGAGTGAGTGTTGCTCTGTAAGAAGGCACTTTTTGTTTGTTTCTTGAGATGTTTGCTGCTGCTGCTCCTGCTGATAAGTCACTTCAGTTGCGTCGGACTCTGTGCGACCCCATAATGACAGTCCACCAGGCTCCCCCATCCCTAAGATTCTCCAGGCAAGAACATTGGAGTGGGTTGCCATTTCCTTCTCCAATGCGTGAAAGTGAAGTCGCTCAGTCGTGTCCGACTCTGCGACCCCAGGACTATACAGTCCTTGGAATTCTCCAGGCCAGAATACTGGAGTGGGTAGTCCTTCCCTTTTCCAGGGGATCTTCTCAACCCAGGGATCAAACCTAGGTCTCCCACATTGCAGGCTGGATTCTTTACCAGCTGAGCCACAAGGGAAGCCTTAGAAATCATCTAGAAACCCAAGAACTTTGGGTTTCCTTGCCTTCATCTTCCCACATTGGTCTTTTTCTAGAGAAAAGAAAAAAAATATAGCTGCTGTTGTACAAGTGAACACTTCCACTGGAAAGAATACAATGATACAGACCCTTGAGGGGAAAGATCAGAAATTCTAAGGACTTCACATGCTAAACACAATTATTCATTCCTTGTATGGTTTCCTCCCAACTATTTTCTTCCTATTCACATCGTCAATCATTATTTTTAATATTTATTTTATTTATTTATTTGGCTGCCCTGGGTCTTAGTTGAGGCATGTGGGATCTAATTCCCCAACCAAGGATTGAACCTGTGCCCTCTGCATTGGGAGCATGGAGTCTTAGCCACTGGACCACCAGGGAAGTCCCACCAATCATTACTGATGATGCAAACTTTGTGACCATACCCCAAACTAAGAATCACATTCCATTGCAACCTGTTAATCAGTTACCTCGTGACCACTCTGGAAGTAAATCTTGCTATTTCCCTTAAATACTTCCCTTCATGACTTCACTACCATTCATCAAAATGCTCACAGCTCCAATAAACTCTGTTCTTCTGAATGTAAATCAAACAGGATCATCTTTTTTTTAAACAAAAATGCTCCCAATTGTTCTCTATCAAGCATCTATTCTGCATGTATCTTGGTTTGAATTTCCTCCAAAGAAAAGTCGGGGGAAAAATCTTGAGTACAAGTAGCCTACTTAGGAAATGATTCCAGGAAGCAGAATATAGCTCAGGAGATGTGAGCCAAGGAAGAGGGAAAAGCCAGATGCTTGAGGGAGAAAGCCCTCAGTGTGGTCGGGAACCACCCACCAATGTTGGGTAATGGATGTTGACGGGGCTCCAACTATGGTCCCTGTCGTGGCAGATACCTGAATTCCACCAGATGCTCAGCTGTGCACATAGTAGGGAATTGAGCTTCCTGAGTGAACATTCAAATATTCTCTCCCTTTTATGCTCTCATGAAATGTGATCCTTATTTGTATCCTTTCCCAAAGTCGACCTTTAACCCAATCATTCACATACACATCTTTTCACCTGTACGAAAAGCTTCCTGTCTCCACTCTGCAAACACTTGTTTTGAACCCAATTATCTCAGTGCACTTCTCTCTCTTACGCACTGTCAAGGCAATTTACTTCAAATGAGCAAATAGCTCCAGCTCATGGCCCTTGCTTTCGAATCTTGAAAAATAAACTAGGATATCTTTTTCAACCAGAGGGATACATCAAGGGTTTTTTTTCACAAGTTTAAAAAATGTTTAATTTTTCAGATTCACGGTGTTATTTTCTACTTCTTTATTTACATAAGTAAAAATTAAACCTGTCCCTTTGTATGTTAGCCTCCTTTTCAATCAGCAAATTTGAGGGCAAGAAATTTTATCACAGCAAATTCTGTTGATTTTATATCTAGCTCACAATTGGCACTTTGTGAAAGAGAATAAAGGCCATATAGAAACAGAAAAAAAGAATCAAGCATTATCCCAAAATGTGAACTATCATCTTAAAACTCATTTTATCTTCCATATTAGACAATATCTATTGAATATTCTTCTTTCCACCACATCATCTCCTTCTTATAACCCAGGATGGTTTATTAACCCCAGTTTTGGGCAACTGTACCAAAAGCCCCAAAAGATTTTTCCACCCAATGGAAAAATTAACTGTCATTACCAAGAATTTTGAGGTGTAGATGTGTGCTAGGGATTCGGAGACATCATTTCTCACCTTCTGTCATGGCTGAAGTACCACGTTTTCTAAAACCCAATCAACAGCCTTAAGGCTTTTGATGTGCACGTACAATAGTGTCTCCTGTCTGATTCATATTTGTAATGAACCTGCTTTGGGACTGCTGGCAATAAAAGGGACATAATCCTTAAGTAGGTGTCAGAGAAGCTCACCTAATTTATGTGACAGGACTCAATCTCAAACAAAGGTTTAATGAGAATCTCAAGTTGTATAAAGTGTGCCTGGCATCTGCCTATCCCTCTGTCAGGAAGAGCAGAGGGATACCTTATGTGAAGAACATATATCCAGATTTCTTTAACTGATATGGATGAACCTAATAGAGAATAAGGGGAAAGAGCAACAACCACCAAAAAGACTAGTGCAGCAAATATTAATCCATTATACACTTGCTGGTTACTGTAATAACTTCTGAACGTTCCCCAAAAGGAAAGCACGACATGGATAATGTATGTGCCTACTGCAAGTAATCTTCCAAGCATGAATGGCTGAAGGATTACAATTTCTTTCCACCGGATCATCATAGGTGTCCCAGAGGTCATACAAATAACCAGCATCCTTTTATCCTAAACACTACCAAGCCAAGGTTGAGATATGAGCCTATTAAAATCTGGTTTAAAAAAGAATTTTATTTTGCCCGTGATTTCATCCATTAATTGCAGACTGCCTTTTAAAGCCTTCTGCGGAAGACAAAGAGACCTTCAAATCCTTTCTCTGAGAATTAAAGCTTTCATTTAAGGATTCCAGATGGGCTGTATTTTAAGTATAAAAGTTCAAATACTTTTAACCACCGACAAATGAAAGGAATTTTACCCAGTTATGTTGCACAATTGCCACCCAGTAGTTCTTCAATCCTGGCCAAATTGAGCATCAATTTAAATTAGATTTAATCGTGGGACCCTTGACAATCACAATCAACACAAGATATTAGGGAGTTTAGGAAATGGGTCTATTAAATGACAATTAAAGCTGTCGGCCTTCCAGAGCTTATTTTCAGTTAATTTGATCCCTAGTAGACAGCCACATTCAACTGCTGTAAACAAAGAGGTCTGTTTGAAAGTGCAAGCTGAGATGGGAGCTGGTTCCTTAGAACCTTGGTTAATGGCATATTTCACTTCCAGGTTCAGGCAGCTCCATCCGTTACTCAGAATAAGTGACTTCAAAATAACTTCCTGTGCAACTACTGAAGTCCTCCTGAAAGTCCTGAGTGTGGGGGAGTGGTTGGCTTTTCCTTTTTGTGTAAAGTCGCATGGAAATTCTTCAGGGTCAGGTGCTCTCAGTCTGGTACATATTAAATAGTGCGTTTACCTAGAATGTGCCTGAAATTGACTATGGAAAGTCTTAGATTATCTATGCCTTTTAATACAGTATTTTCACTTTCAGAGATTTATCCTAAAGAAACAGATATCTGCACATAGAGTTATGAACAGGCATGTTTGCTGCAGAATGAAACGAGGATAAAACATAGAGCAAGTTTAGTTTTGGCTGCTCCTCTCACCCCATTCCCTTTAACCCTTCCCATAGGCCAGACCATGTTTCTCCACCTTGAAAACTTCTTCTTCAGTGTCACTTCCTCCCAAGAATTTGCATGGAGAACCAGCCAATATTTCCAAATCCTGGGCTTTTCTCCATCAAAATATGTCTCCTATGCCCTTAGGTTCATGCCCTCTGCAGTCTGCCCAGGCCAGAAAATTAGATACATTTTTCTTTCTGAGATGTTAATGGATTTATGTTACCTTCTGGAAGCAACATGTTATATTTTAAAATGAGATCCTCCTGAAGACAATGCTATCAACTCAAAATGGGATTATAATGGGAATTTCAGTCTCCAAATAAACCTAGTAGTTTGTTTGATTTAAAAGTCCTTTTCAACTACATTTTCAGGACATGTACTTGTGCATATGTGTCCTAGTTTACTCATTTTGATTTATTATGAAAAGGCATTCATGTTTATTATATTAATAGAGAGTGTGGGAAACAAGAAAAAATAAAAGGAAGATGAAAATCATCAATATTCCCGACCACACAGAAATGACATTTTTAACATTCTATTGTGCTTCTTCCCAATCATAGTCATATGCACTCATTTATTTTCTGGAGTCATGATTACAGCATATGTACAATTTTTGCATTCTTTTTTTCACTTTACTATTTATTTGACAATTGTCAAAATAGCTTTATTCCAAAGACATCATCAATGGGGCCATGCTACATGCTAAGTCACTTCAGTCACGTCCAGCTCTTTGTGACCATATGGACTGTAGCCTGCCAGGCTCCTCTCTCCATGGGATATTCCAGGCAAGAATACTGGAGTGGGTTGCCATGTCTTCGCTAGGGAATCTTCCCAACCCAGGGATTGAACCCGTGTGTCTTATGTCTCCTGCATTGGTAGGTGGGTTCTTTACCTCAAGCACCACCTGGGAAGCCATACTTCACAGTAATTCACCCTTTTCTTCAGTCATTATTTTTCCTGCCAAGAATACCTTAAAATTTTGGCTATTTTTTCTGGGCTTCTTATCTATTACAACCGCTACATTAAATTGGAATTGATTTACCATATTTAACTGGTAAGTCAATTTCCCATGATAAAAGCACTCAAATTCAGTTCTGGAACAGGAAAAGGACTGGAATGTGTTAAAACAACATGGATGCAGCCCATGCAGGACACTGGCAGGAAATCAAGGTCACAGTCTGTCATCGGGGTGAGAGCCTCCAATGGCCACAGCAAAATATCTTCCTTTTTTCCCTCACCCCTCTCTTCACTCAGCTCAGCCATACCCACTTCCTTGTCTCCCATTTTAAAGGTGCAGGAAGACTTGGAGACTCATAGTTGTTTGTGATCTGGGTAGCAATTCACATTACTACCTGGGCTGTTTTTTCCTAGTGTTGCCCCTGACCAAGTGACAAATGCTATGTAATCCTACTTGGTAACTGATAATCATTCTCATTACAGCTTCAGATTAAATAGAAAAAGTACAGCCATTTTTTTAAGGAAACAAGGTGGGAAAATCCAGCTTAGTTCTGAGTCAGACCAATTAGGCACACTTTTCAAATAATGTTCAAAGAGGACATTAAAAGGAGAAAGGGATAGGAAGGGGTGTGGAGAATTTTGTAGACCACAGTTGATTTGAGTGTTTTATTTGTAAATAGCATGTTATTTTACTAATGGAGTTGAATTACATTTAACCACTCTATAAATGTTGGTTTGTATTCCATTTAAACATGTTATAAAGAGCTTTCAGCTATTTTTGAACAAGCAAGACTGCCCTGCCTATTAATAAACACTTAGGTGGAGTATCAGATTTCCAATAACTAACAATATGATTATCTACCCAGAGACTTGGAAAGAACTATATTCACAATGTCTTATGATTGGCAAGTTTGCTGTCTTTGACACGGAATACTAAGCACACAGCATGCTGAAACACTGGGGGAAGGGGTTCCTTTTCCCTACCAGTAACTGCTAACCCGCCTGGCAGCATGTGCGGCGCCCTGAGCTGCCTTGTGAAACAGAACCTGCTTCTCAAAGGGGATGCAGCGAGATGGGGACATGGGATTCACCAGAAGTCAGAGCTTTTTCTGAAGTCTTGGCAGTTATGTGACTGTTGTCATTATTCTTATTGATCGCCACACCAGATCTGTTCAGCCTTGTAATAAAAACAGATAAAGGGGGTGACCAAATCAGAATAAAAAGGAAGAGGGAGCCAAAATGGTTGAGAATATGCATTATTATCCTCATAAATGATACATAGCCCAGTAGAATAAAATGAATGATAAGTTTCTTTTTCCCATTGTCTTACATCAGGAAAAGTCTGAAGTGGTATAGAATCTCCATTTTTTAAACAAATAATCACCAATCTATTCTATGTTTAGCAGACATCCTGATTTATTTTTTCATGTTCTGTATTTCTCCATAAAGAGATACCTGTTAGAAATGTTACCATACATATACCTGCTAAAAGTATTATTCTTATGCTTTCATTAATCATCTTATAGTGCTCTCAGAATGGAACTCATACATATTAGGGAACTTACTTATTGTGAAGTTCTTACCAAAATCTATAATTTGTATTTGATATGAGGAAAAGACAGCCTCAAATTGAGGGACTTTTTACAAAATAACTGAATGATATTCTTCAAAAGTCAGGAAAGATAAAGACTGAGACATTGTCCCAGATTGGAGACTAAGAAATCAGCAAAACTAAATATAATGTGTAAACCTGGACTGGATCCTAGGTCAGAAAAAGAATACTAGTGGTACAATTAGAAACATTTTTGTAAGGTCTGTAGATTAGTTAAGAGTATCCTATGTTAGTTTCCTGGTTTCAATCATTAAACTAAGATTATGTAAGATGTTAACATTAGGGGAAGTAAGGTGAAGGGTATATCGAAATTCTTTGTACTATTTTGCTACATATTTTGTAAGTCCAGAATCCTTTCAAAGGAACAGTTAATTTTTTTAAATTAAAAACAAATCTGAAAATCTAGATAATTGGATTTCAGTGCATATCTGCAAGGAGTTGATGCATTTCTGAGAAAAGGAAAATGGAGATTTCAAGTTGCTTGCATTTACATAAGATCAGTGAATAGCTTGAGCATCCTGGCATTTTAATTAAAGAGAGAACGAGACCCACGCAGGCAGAAAGACACAGTTAAAGACACCTTATGATGGCATGTAGGCATTGACAAAGCATTTCAGGACTTCCTCTTGGAGTCACACCAAGGAGGTGATCACTGTCCTTGTCACAGACATGTCTGTGCTACAGAATCAAAGGCAGGCTTTTCTCTGATTGGTTGGGTCAGGCTGCTAATGAGGCAAAGGTCGTGGATTGGATCCGCTCTCAGGGCCTGTGAGTGTCACTCTGTCTCCTGACATTTCTCTGATCACAGAGAACCAGGTGTGACAGCTCGACTGCACCAGCACAAGGCTGGCCCTACTGTGGAGAAATAATGAAGACCCACACCCTCCCTAAGGTCACCTTTAAACATAATAGGCATACTTGAATAGAATCCCCGTCATCTAAATATGTTTCTAAAAATAACTGCACCCGGAAAGGGATCCCTTATTAGATTCACTTTCCCATATTTAACCTATAATTAGGAGACCTGGAAGGGTGAAGCTGATTGGCCTCCAATGCAATTCACAGACACAGAAATTCTTGAGAGCCACATTACCTCCTTAGCAGAAGCATGAGCTAGTTAAAGGCATGAACTCTGTTTTAATATCACTTAGCCAGCCACCAAAGAACATAAAGAACGAGGCTGCTGACCTTGCTCCTAACAGACAATTTTCGGTTTTCACGTTCCAAAAATTATTAAGAAGGGGCTTCTATCAACATGACTTTTCCTGAGTCTCCTGTGTTTAGGAGGAGAGCTTTCTTGATGTATTCAGGATTTCAAACTGGAAGGTAAGCATGAAGATGCAAACGTCTTTGTTTCAAGTATCAGTATGTTTTAGAGACAAAAGCAGCTAAGAAATTAGAACAGATTTAAGCATACGAATTGATTTCATTATCATGAGCAAATACAGCAATTTGAAAGAAAATTTACTTGTGTGGTAATTTTTAAGTTAAAAAAAAATCATTTAGTGGGCTTTAGTCTCTTCCACCTACAGTTAGAAGAGCTGAATCTATACTAAGTGAAGTTATCCCTTTGAAATTCTTTTTTTTTTTTAATTTTATAGTGGAGTATAGTTGCTTCCCAGGGTCTTCCCTGATGGCTCAGCAAGTAAAGGATCCACCTTCAGTGCAAGAGACACAGGAGACACAGGTTCAATTCCTGGGGTAGGAAGATCCCTTGGAGGAGGAAATGGCAACCCACTCCAGTATTTTTACCTGGAAGATTTCATGGCCTGAAGAGCCTTCTGGGCTACAGTCCATGGGTTTGCACAGAGTCGGACACGGCCGATGTGGCTTAGCACACATGCAGGTGTAGTTGCTTTCCAGGTGTGCTAGTGGTAAGAAACTTGCATGACAATGCAGGAGACATAAGAGACATGGGTTTGATCCCCTGGAGGAGAGCATGGCAACCCACTTCAGTATTCTTGCCTGGAAAATCCCATGGACCGAGGAGCCTGAGGGGCTACCGCCCTAAGGTCACAAAGAGTTGGACACAACTGAACAAACACACCCACATCCATTGTTGCTTTACAGTCTTGTGTTAGTTTCAGTTGGTAAACATAAAACGGCTGGGTGACAGGGAAGTGCCTTTGAATGGCAGTGTTCCCCACTCCAGTGCTTTCTCCAGTAACCTATGGATCTTCAGGTCCTCCCAGCATTTACTGGACAAGGTGAGGTTTGGAAATCAGCAACACATATCCGCACCCAAAAACCTTTTAAATCTTTCTTATCTCCCCTAATATCAGTGTACTCAATAGATGGCAGGAAAATGAGCTGTTTCCCTAGGTTGAGACTTGTTCAAAGTGCCTCATGATAACAGAAATAAAATGAAAAATAGGAACTTATTCTCCATCTAAAATTTGTGAAACCATAGTCCACCTATGCTGAGTAGAGCTGAGGACAGCTACAGAAATCAATGGTAGCAAAACCAACAACTGTGGAATAGAAGGGAAGTAAAATCCCTCAAGGCTCTGGAACCACTTGGTTGTAAATATTCTTAAACCCAGGCTTATAAGACAAAGACACCAGCCCACATTATACTAAAATGCTTGTGTCATTTTTAGATGAAGCAATTTGCATTCGGCCACTCCATCTTGATCTGTTTTCCCACAAGCAGATCTGAATAGGCATATCCCTGTGTTCCTTTTTTATAGACTTTTACTGTCCCAAGAATAGACTAATTTCACATTTCTATTGCCTGGTTCCTTTACCAGTACACCAAACATAAGGAACAAATAGTCCAAATTATATTCCTCTCTGGAAATAGTTATAAAAGTTTATGTCACTCCACATATACATTCTGCTAGGAAATCTGGGAGAAAAAATTGCCTACAACAAATTGGTCCATGAAATAAGATACAACATTGCTGTCTCAGAGAAAAGTAGAGAATATGTTAAAGAAAAAAATTTTTCATGACACTTGCTAAAGAATGGTATGAGCGACTGACTTTATACAGGACCATGGCAGTAGGTGTGGGGATCACTGCAGTGGGATTTTGCAGGAGGAGAGAGTGATCTGGCTCAAGTCAGAATAGAACATGAAGAAGTAGGGGTTTTACAGCCAAGGAGTGAGGTGGAGGTAGTGGTCAATAAATGGAAAATAACTAAGAGGGAGGGCAAATATTGCTAAACTAGCCTACCAGGATTCTTGCTCAAGGCAGGCCATGGTGATCAGATGTCACCTGGGGGATGGTGGGGGTGAGGAACCCAATCAGATATCAAGGGTGATCAGATATCGGGGATGGGGTATTCTGGCTAAATCAACTTAGCAGGACTCTTGCTAAAATTGGGGAATGTCCAGCAGACAAACACAGAAGCCCCAGAGTTGAGGCTTAGTGACTGAAGTTTGGTCACGGAGAGACTCTTTGTCAATAATGGGAAGTTACCTCCTAATGAGGACCCAGCTTCCTGTACTGTAGGGTGAGCCATGAAGACACAGGAGGAGTCATGACTGCTCTTGGAAAGACAGTAAAAAGCAGTGAGGACCCCTATTCGGGGCTGAATGAACCCTTCTAAATAACCCACTCAACCTCTTTTTTGCCCATGCTTGTGTTGGGAAATCATGAAGAATTTCTTTTCATAGTTTACTCTGCATATTTTCACACATTATCTCATTCAAAATAAATCATTTTACAAGTGAGATAGTTGACACTCAGAAGCCAAGGTGAGACTCAAGAGGCCAGGGTGGAGACATGCCCCAGCCTGCAGAGCTGTTCCTCCTCTCCCCAGCTCCTGCGGGAGGAGTCTGTTTCAGACTGGCATCCTCATGACCACAGGCCTACAACCTCTGCGCATGCAGGAGCCTTAGATCACCTCTTTTTCTCTCAAAATCCACAGAATGAACATTTGCCCAAAGGGCCCCTATCAATCCTACCAAAATATCACCTCAAACTGAACGCAAAGCATCCACAGCTTCCTAAATGATCCTCTTAATAATTATAATGGCCCTGTTGGAGACAGAAGTAGTTTTGCAATCTTACTTTTAACCATGGTGGCCTATCACCTAAAAGTTCATGTTCAGACACGAGCACATACATTACATTCAAGCTTTGAGAAAGCTTGAGAAGCATCAGGACTCCCTGATCAAGTTTTAGTCTGAGTGGAAAAACTCCACAACATTCAAAACTCCGAGAACCACTACAGTCCATCTGAGATTGGTTAAATCCATGGATGTAGAACCCGCGGATGCAGAGGGACAGCCATACTTCAAAATGAAAACACCTGAACAAACAGTAGATGAGAAAAGTTTCTCTAGACTTTGTTTTAACAGAGCTTTCTGAGAATTCAGCTGCCAGAGATAGAAGACTTACCCTCAGCACCCAGAGAATGGGAGAATTCTGCTGCCACAAATCCCCCTCCAGGGACCTTCCAGCCAGGCAGGAGAGTGACCATTCACACCAGCACCTGGATGAGAATTGTGAAAATGTGTCACAAACCTTATCAGAACCTCCCACACTTCCCCACAGAAGCTCTGACCACCAACATGCCCTTATTATGTTGATAGTATATAAACCGTTACCTGTGGCTGTTCAAAGAGATTCTCCTTATAGAATGCTGCTTCATGAGTGTGCAATAACATTTTCTCTTGTTACTCTGAAGAAAACTCCAGATTGTCAATTAATCTGCAGGCCCCAATGGCCACCATTCAGACCTCACTTAGTCAAGGAAAAGTTTTCTTGCCAGATCTCCAAAATCAACAAGCCACTGAAATGACCCTGCTCCCCCTCACCTCCAGGATTCCTGCCATGAGAGAATAAACCCCAGTTTGTTTAAGCCACTATTGGTTGGATTTTCTGCAACTTGAAGCAGAAAGAAGAGCCAGTAGTTCACCCTCTTCATTCATTTTGAGCCAAGACACAAGTGCCCACTCTCCATCCCCCAGAAGATGGGGAAAGTCATAGTTCAGACTTGGACCCCAGAAGAATCACAAAAGAAAGTGGAACCCTGTCTGGTCAGATCAATGTTCCAACTCCTATATATCGCTAATGTAGATCAGTTTCTTACACTTTTTCTTTGCACAACCTATATCAACTCTGGATTAATCTGGTAAAATGAATAAGACATTTTTAGAACACTGCCATGGCTTTCAAAAACCCCTTTATTGTTCAGAAAATGTTTAGTTTGAAAAAAAAAAAAAAAAGTAACTATGTGTTTTCATAATTAAATGACACTCTTTTCCCTAAAGTCCTTGGTTTATTGAGGGACGTTTGGAGCTAGGTGATGAAGGGTAGATGGAAAAATGCTGAAAAGGCAGATCACCCTGAAAAGTTTCTCAAGAGGATCCCCCAGCCAAAGACCTCCCGAGTCTGTGTCATTTTTCAGTTTCTGGGGTTTCTAGTGGCCCAACCTATGACACTCTGCAGCAAGTGTCAGTCACAGAGACACACAATGTGGCACGGCCACCGGGAGCCATTCCCTAACTTCTCGGGTCCCCGCACGTCCTCCCTTCTCCAAGGAGAAATCAGAGTCCTTGAGCTGAATGTGTGTTTCTTCCAGAGTTAGCAGTAGAGGAGGAGGCAGCGGTGGGAGTGAGCTGAGTTCTAGGCAAGTGGGCTGAAAGAAGCAGGATGGAAGGATGGGAAGTAATGAGCACCACACCCAGACCTGTGTCCCAGTGGGAAGCATTCAGAAACTTTGAGAAACTGAATGGGAACTTGAACTACAAAGCCCAAACCTGGAAGTTGGCAAGACTCTAATAGAATATTTTCACATTTTAAAAGCTCCGTGAAAACTATTTGAATCTCAGTATCTTCATTCACAAAATCAAAGTATGGGAATAAGTGGGTCCTGAGATTCTCGAGGTTCTGAGATCTTATAATTCTATAATTGTATTCATGAGAGGATTTTGGCCATAGCTTTTCAAGTTAAATCCATATCTCTTTCAACAGCCTGAAGAAAGAAAGCTCATGAGTTTGAAAAAGAAATTCTCATATTACCCCCCAACGGAAAAGCTAGTACATTTACTTCTAGCCCAACAATTGAGTCTCATAAATCAACAGGTTCGGTAAATCCTTCTATAAATATTTTTTAAAACACATACCATGTACCAAAGACAGGGGCTGCATTCAGGATTCAAAGAAAGATAAGATACAGCATCTGCTTTCCTTGCTTAGCTTACACCAACAATTTTTCAAATACTTGTTCCAAATATTATTGAATAAATTAATGAAAAATTATTGTGACCTGTAATAATTATTCTAAGGGGAAGAATCTTCCTTTTTGTTAGCACCACCTGAGGTTGTTCACATAAAAGAGAATTTTCTTATTCCTCTGGCTGAGTGTTTTCGGCCTAGCACCCAATAGTCCATAATGAGGGTGTGGACTGATGTTGGATGAACAGCAGAGCAGGGTACCCCTACCCATTCTGAATGCTTTCTTGCACAAACATGAGTAAACATGTTATGAAGGGTTAGTTATTTCTTTGTTGAAGGGTTCAGGTAATTTTTCCAAAAGCTGACAGAGGAGAGAAGTGAGGGTGAAGGATGGGATCAGTTATTATGCCAGTGAGCACCCCACTCTCTCCAACCTCAAAAGGAAGAGGCTCTTCTTTCAAAGGAGCCCCACATGGATGATCCAGTTTCTTCTCTTATTCTATTCTTCTTTCTGTCTCCCCCTTTAAGTTTCATAACCACCTATGACCTAACATCACGGTCTCCCTCCTTATCTCAGTTCAGTTCAGTTCAGTCGCTCAGTCGTGTCCTACTCTTTGCGACCCCATGAATCGCAGCACGCCAAGCCTCCCTGTCCATCACAAACTCCCGGAGTTTACTCAAACTCATGCCCATCGAGTTGGTGATGCCATCCAGCCATCTCATCCTCTGTCGTCCCCTTCCCCTCCTGCCACCAAACCCTCCCAGCATCAGGGTCTTTTCCAATGAGTCAACTCTTCGCATCAGGTGGCTAAAGTACTGGAGTTTCAGCTTCAGCATCAGTCCTTCCAATGAACAGCCAGGACTAATCTCCTTTAGGATGGACTGGTTGGATCTCCTTGCAGCCCAAGGGACTCTCAAGAGTCTTCTCCAATACCACAGTTCAAAGCATCAATTCTTTGGTGCTCAGCTTTGTTCACAGTTCAACTCTCACATCCATACATGACCACTGGAAAAACCATAGCCTTAACCAGATGGACCTTTGTTGGCAAAGAAATATCTCTGCTTTTTAATATGCTATCTAGGTTGGTCATAACTTTCCTTCCAAGGAGTAAGCATCTTTTAATTTCACAGCTGCAATCACCATCTGCAGTGATTTTGGAGCCCCCAAAAATAAAGTCTGACACTGTTTCCACTGTCTCCCCCTCTATTTCCCATGAGGTGATGGGAACAGATGCCATGATCTTAGTTTTCTGAATGTTAAGCTTTAAGCCAACTTTTTCACTCTCCTCTTTCACTTTCATCAAGAGGCTTTTTAGTTCCTCTTCACTCTCTGCCATAAGGGTGGTGTCATCTGCATATCTGAGGTGATTGATATTTCTCCCAGCAATCTTGATTCCAGCTTGTGCTTCTTTCAGCCCAGCATTTCTCATGATGTACTCTGCATAGAAGTTAAGTAAGCAGGATGACAATATACAGCCTTAATGTACTCCTTTTCCTATTTGGAACCAGTCTGTTGTTCCATGTCCAGTTCTAACTGTTGCTTCCTGACCTGCATACAGGTTTCTCAAGAGGCAGGTCAGGTGGTCTGGCATTCCCATTTCTTGAAGAATTTTCCAGAGTGTGTTGTGATCCACACAGTCAAAGGCTTTGGCATAGTCAATAAAGCAGAAATAGATGTTTTTCTGCAACTCTCTTGCTTTTTCAATGATCCAGCAGATATTGGCAATTTGATCTGTGGTTCCTCTGCCTTTTCTAAATCCAGCTTGAACATCTGGAAGTTCACAGTTCATGTACTGCTGAAGCCTGGCTTGGAGAATTTTGAGCAGTACTTTACTAGCGTGTGAGATGAGTGCAATTGTGCAGTAGTTTGAGCATTCTTTGGGATTGCCTTTCTTTGGGATTGGAATGAAAACTGACCTTTTCCAGTCCTGTGGCCACTGCTGAGTTTTTTAAATTTGCTGGCATATTGAGTGCAGCACTTTCACAGCATCATCTTTCAGGATTTGAAATAGCTCAACTGGAATTCCATCACATCCACTAGCTTTGTTTGTAATGCTGCTTCCTAAGGCCCACTTGACTTCACATTCCAGGATGTCTGGCTCTAGGTGATTGATCACACCATTGTGATTATCTGGGTCATGAAGATCTTTTTTGTACAGTTCTTCTGTGTATTCTTGCCACCTCTTCTTAATATCTTCTGCTTCTGTTAGGTCCATACCATTTCTGTCCTTTATCTCCTCAGCTCAGGATATCCCAAATCCTCTAACAATTAATTATTTGTTAGAATAACTGACTCCAGTCAGTTCATTAGAAACTCTAGTCAATTTGTTAGAAACTGACTCTAGTCAGTTTCTGCTTCTTGGAAATTTCACAACTTAATGCACCCAGTACATAGCAAAGCTTTCTCCCAGACACAACTTCTGCTGGTACATAAACTGAAAAGAGGGTTCCCTAGCCCCACTTAGGAAATGAGGAACTCACAATCCTTGGATTTAGGTTGATGGTGAAAGGAGAGAAACGGTAGAGCTTTCTCTGGGGATTGTGGTGATTTTTATCCAAATACAGCAGCAACGCCCCCATCCTGAAAAGAAACATAAGTGGACTAACTTCCTTCCACTGGCCATGTGTACTTGCCCTAGTGGTATTACTTTAAAAGTAAGGGTTTACATTTATTTATCCACCACACTGAGAATAAAGAGATAGGCAAGCAGATATTGATAAACAGACAGAAAAAGGAGTGACTCCATTTAATGAGAGTGAGAAAGGCTTCACAATGTGATATTTAACTTCACATATGAAAGAAGTTCACCAGGCACAGAGGTGGTATAAGGATGGAAATTCTGAGGTCATATTTCAGGTAAGGGGAAAATACGAGCAAGTCACAGAGGCATGAATATGTCTGGTGTGTTAAAGACATTAAAAGGTAGTCATTCTAAGAGTATTTTGGGAATCATAGACCTGCAGCTTCCTTCCTAGTTGCTGCTCTATGAAAAGACTTTTGAAGGCTCAGACAACTTTTGAGAAATAACAATGGGAGACTCTGAGATGGTCCCCAGCTAACTTTATAAACATCCTGCTAATGTTAAATGAAGCTGTCTAGAGGAGAACGGAAGCAGAGTCAGAAAGGGAAGAACAAAGCCGTGTGCACTGCTGTTTGTACAGACTATGTCCCAAATAAATTATAAACTTCAGCTCTATCTGTCATTCCATGGCTTCTTAAAGTGAGTAATTCAATCTGACCCTTATTTTCCACAAACCAATTTAAGCAAAAAAAAAAAAAAAAGTTATCATGGAGTTACTCCACAGGAAGCAAGAGATCCTGCAAGGATAAAGTAATTACAATACAGCAGGATAGCATGATAGAAGAGATCACTGATCGAGAAGAAAGACTGAAAAGTGCCAACAGAAAGGTATAATCTAAGAAATGAGAGATGATGTCTAAATAGAGGCATCAGTGAAGGCTTCCTGAGGGAAACAGTAAGCTAGGACATGAAGACTGGGAAGGAGTTTGGCAGGTAGAATTGTAGAAGGAAGGCAATTCAAGAAGAAGTAGCATGAGGCTGGAAAACCATAGTCATGTATAGAGTGTCCTGTGAAACTTCTGGAAATGATGGAAATATTCCATGCTTACACCATCCAGTACAATAGTTACAAGTTACATGGGGCTACTGAGCACTTTAAATTTAGCTAGTGCAACTGAAGAACTGAACTTGTCATTTAATATAATTTTAATTAACTTAACTAACCATGGTGGAAATAAACAAAGACCAACCAAACAAGAACAGGCTAAGTCTCTTTACACAGAGTTTGCTCTAACAAGGGAGTCAGACACTGTTAGTTTGCACTCCGCATTTTATGGAGGCTCAAAGGCAGGCAGGGGAGCAGGAGAGCTTTATGGTGGAAAAAAGGCAAGGCTTCAGGTGTGCCCTGACTGGCGGCTGTCAGCCTGGGGAAGGTGCAGGCATTTAGAAGCGGTGCAACCTATGTGGTTGGTTAGGGGTACACAGTTGGCTTTCTCTGATTTGTCCTATGCTGGAAATAGACACAAAAAGGAGAGAAACTGTCAGTTATGAGTCAAGTCCTGGTTTGGGGGGGGAGGGGGGCACCACTGTTGTAGGGGTTATTGTTCAGCTTCCTGGAGTGTTGCTAGAGATAGAGGTCTGACTTCCTACAGTTTTGACATATAGACAACAGGCTGGTTACAGTAGATCACGGGCTGGTGTTCTGGGCTATCTGCTGCAGATGGTGTGTCAGAGTTCTATTTTCATATGTGGTCTTCACATCTGTATATGCGTTCTCTCACCACTAAAGGCTAGTCACTGCAGCATCGGACAGTGCAGTCCTGTAGCAACAAGAGATTTGCTTTGGTGGAATATAGGATGTGTTTCCAGAAATGGTAGGAAATAAGGCTGAGAAGAGAGAGAGAAGACCAGAATGTGGAAACCAGTGTGCCAGTCTAAAGAATTTGTATTTGTTTCGTTACATCAATAAAGTATCATGGGGAATTTAAGAGCTGGAAGCTACACGATCACAGCTTTGTTTTATATGGATTAATCTAATTTTAACATGTAAAATGGAACTGAAAAAGAAGTTACTGGAAATAGGTCAACATACTTTCATAGTCCAAGCAAAAGGAAGTGAGGCTGCAGGATGCTAGACATGTGAATGAAAAGCAGTGAGCAGGGGCAAAATCAATTCGGATGCACTACCTGGAGTTCTTGAAATCTGATTGGATATGAGGAATTAAAACACAAGATGCTTCCCAATGACTTTTGAGCCCAGAGTATGTGGAAGATCATAGATCTTTTAAGGAGTAAGAAAGTAAAGAAATAGCAAGGTTGGAGAATAGGGCAAAGAGAGGGAAAATGATGAGTTTGGATTTCAGACTAGTCAGCCTCAACAGACTAAAAACAAATAAAAATCAGGAAAAATAAGTCAGAAGAAACCAAAAGAAAACATATATTCAAACAAGAGAAAAAACTCCTGAAAGATTAATAAATAGATATGCCAATCAAAAATTACATTATTTAATGGGGAAGGTCCCCTAGAGAAGGAAATTGCAACTCGTTCCAGTATTCTTTCCTGGGAAATGCCATGGACAGAAGAGCCTGGTGGGCTACAGTCCATGGGATTGCAAAAGACTTGGATATAACTTAGCAAATTAACAATAAACAACAACATTCAATAAACAATTATGTTCAGTTCAGTTCAGTTCAGTTGCTCAGTTGTGTCTGACTTTTTGCAACCCCATGGACTGCAGCATGCTAGGCCTCCGTGTCCATCACCAAATCCCGGAGCTCACTCAAACTCATGTCCATTGTGTAGGTGATGCCATCCAACCATCTAATCCTCTGTTGTCCCCTTCGCCTCCTGCCTTCAATCTTTCCCAGCATCAGGGTCTTTTCAAATGAGTCAGCTCTTCGCATCAGGTGGCCAAAGTATTGGAGCTTCAGCTTCATCATCAGTCCTTCCAATGAATATTCAGGACTGATTTCCTTTAGGATGAACTGGTTCGATCTCCTTGCAGTCCAAGGGACTCTCAAGAATCTTCTTAACACCACAGTTCAAAAGCATCAATTCTTCTGTGCTCAGCTTTCTTTATAGTGCAACTCTCACATCCATACATGACTACCAGAAAAACCATAGCCTTGACTAGATGGACCTTTGTTGGCAATTATGTATTCTACTTCAATCCACAGATTATGCTTAAGACACAGTTTTCAGATGGTCTCAATTAAATTAAGAGTCTGTTCAACATAAACAGCAATATCACGAGGGTTTTCTTTATTTTGTTTTGTTTTTTTAGATAAAAGACCTTGAGAGCTTGTTTGGAGGTTCTAGCAGGGGAGCGCAGCTACTCATATACCCTTGACCGAAGATCGGTCCTCCTCTATCGGGGATGGTCGTCCTCCTCGACCAAGTGCGCAGCCTCGGGAGGGACGCACGTAGAGCGGTGAGGGAGGAAAGGGACACCCGCCTAGCCAGCCAGATCAGCCGAATCAACCCTGGCGATCAATGGGGTGACAGATGTTGCAAGAGTTTTATTAGTTGATTAAAATAAACAAATCTAAACAAATGTTCTTAGTAACATGCTCTGCTATTAATTAATACAACCTTTGTAAGAGGACTCCCACACTTTTCAAGAGATTGTAATCAAGGAAATACTGGTTTCACAGAAGAGGCTGAGTGCTCATCAAGGCTTTGGTGTCAATTAGTATCTCCTCTTCCTGGTTAACCAGTCTCATTTGGTTCACAGAAACTTTTTTTTATTCTCATCCCATTGTATCACTTTTTCTTGGTGCTTCTGTGGCAAAGGTTATTCAAATTCAAGCACACCAGCTCCCTGAGTAGGTGATACTCAACAACCAGGACCCTTCCTATTAGCCACTTTCCTGCAGCTGTCATCCGTCCAACATCTCACATGGAAACTGAGCAGTGAGGGGTCCGCTAGTTCAAAGGCAGTTGACAAACCTGACAAAGATGCCCTCCTCCCAAATGACCACCACCATGTGAGATCTCAGAAGCCAGAGAGTCTTGTTCAGTTCAATGCCACCTTTGAAGTCCCTCATACAAAGGGGTCCCTCAAACCACTTTTGCTGAATCAATCACTAAAACAAAAAAAGGGGGGGGAGTCTAAAAAGCAAGGTGAAAAACTTGACATATGCTACATCCTCAAGGATCATTACATCCTTCATTTAAGTACTTGCTGAGTGCAAACTATAGGTCAGACAGTAGTAGCCCACTGCCTGATATACAGAGAAAAATACCATACAGCCCCCGTCTTCCAAAAATACTTTAAATTAAAATCTTTCTTATCTGTGTTTTCATGTAAAGTTGACAACTTATCACGCTTAATTCCTATGCCATTTAATACGCAGCACTGCGCTGCACTTTTATGCTCAAAATCTTTATTAAAAAAAAAAAAACCAACAGTGTTGAAGGATATCACCGTCACTTCTCAGGAATGCCAGGTCCTTTCTGTTTGTCAGCTCTCTCACTTTAGCAGTTTAAACAAGGAGATTTGATTGAAAAGTAAAAACACAACTCAGCTATTTCATACTGAGGAAGTAAACGCGCTAGTTTAAAGAACATTTTTTCTAGTCTCATAACAAAATCCAAACAAACTAAAAATCAAATGCAAGTTCTTTGTTTCAATAATCCCCCCTTAAAAAAGTGAGTCTTTACAGACCAGACTATATAAGTTAACTAACATGAAACTTTCAAACTTAATTTATTCTTTAAAAGAAAAATTTCATTGGAGGATGGTTGCTTCACAATGTGTTAGTTTCTGCGGTATAGTGAAGTGAATCAGCCACACATATACATATATCCCCTCTTCCTTGGATACTCCTCTCATTTAGGTCACCACAGAGCATTAAGTAGAATTCTCTGTTATCCAGTCAGTTCTCATTAGTTATCTATTTTATATATAGTACTGTATATATGCCAATCCCAACCTCCCAATCCATCCCACCCTCCTTCCCCCACTGGTATCCACACATTTGCTCTTCTGACTTCATCTTACCTTAAATCAAGATTCTCTCCAAAATCAAACAAACAAAACAAAAAACCTGGATATTTAATCAACTGGCTTCAAAAATACATAAAGGAAAGTAATTAAGATACACTGATGATAGCAAATGCATAATAATAAAATTGTGGTCACTTATCTTCAGTTGCCTTTTCTTTTCACAGCCTGAATATTTCACAGATAAAAAAGCAAGTCATAAACAGGATTTGGTTTGAATCTGTGACTATACATTTTTAGAGCAATTTTAGTTATCACTCATGTAATATATGCAAATCTGAAGTTGAATACAGCCTCAGGTGTTAAAATTCTTATTCTCAGCCCTAAGGAAAGTATTAATGAACCACAGTTCTGATTGCCAAAGCCAAAGTAAAATATCTCACTGCTGTAGTGATCTAGAAACCAGTAGTTCTAGTTGAGTATTTTCAAAATTCCAAAGGAGCCTCTAAAAATGGATATCATTCTGAAAGCAATGATCCAGCACCATCCTCAGTGGTAAATTTTTCTCCCTGGGATTTTTGCCAACCTGGAAAAAGATCACTACCACATTCAGATAGATTTATTTCCAATAGATAAATAACCCACATATGGGAAAGTCACCTAATGCTATACCGAGCTCTCAGACTCTCCTCATCACTCTACTCTCTCAAATTGCATTTCTTGGAAGCAGAACAAGACTTAAGGAAGTCTCAAAGCCATTGTGTGCCCCTTCTGCATGCTGCTCTGCCCTTCACAGTCTCTGCTTCCACCCTCCTTACAGTCCCATCATATGAATAAATGCTTATCAAGCTTCCTAAAGAAAGAGGTCAGCACTTTCAAGAAGCAGCATGTCTTATGAGGCCAAGAACAGTGGACATTGGGTTCATTCTTATTTCAAAGAGATTATCTATCTGAAGGGTTCTGGCAAGCGTAACAACCCAACTCAGGCCAATGTAGTCAGAAAGGAGATTTCATCAAAACACCACGGAGCTCACAGAATAGAATTAGGAAGATCGTAAAACCAGCCTGGAGGATATACATATGGAAAAGATGCCCTCTTGCACAGGAAGGAGCCATCGTGAAAACAGTAACAAGGGGATTGGAGAAACAGCCCAGCACCACCACCCCCCACCCCTTAGACTAAGACCGGCCAGCTAATGTGGACCCTGATTCCTCTCAGCTGCATTAACTGTGACCCCAAGCGGGGATGGCTCTGATATCTGTACCAATCCCAGAAGAGCAGTACAGTGACAATGTGAATACCCAGGACCTAAAATGAAAACTGACATAATGACCAGGCTCAGAACTGAAGCTGTCCAAGGCACAAAGAAGTCCAAGGCAAAATTAACAAAGGCTGATGACTCATAAACTTGCAGTAAAGGAACCCAGCTCTGCCCTTGTTCTTGATTCAGTAGGGGCCCAGGGGTGTAGGTTCTATGGAAGTTAAAAGAGCAAATACTGAGAACATGTCTGATTGGCAAGCATTCTGTTGAGGTGGGATTTTTTAGGTGGGGAGATTTTCTAACTGGTCTTCAGGTATATGTGACAATCCCTCGTTCGCTACAATGGGGGTCGGGGGGGGGGGGGGGCGTAAATGTTCAATTTTGAGGACACTTCGAAAGAGAAAGAATTGTTCAATGTCAGGGGCAGTGGGATTTCTATTCTGCCCATTATGTAGAACAAGACAGGGTGGAAGGGATGGAGGGGTGTTTTTTACAGTAATGGTCCTTGTGGCAAGCTGACTCCCAGGACAGGCATTTTCTCAAAGTTTAGGAGAGAAACTGGGTCAGGAACCAAGGGAGGCCCCGTGTGGCACAGATACAAACCAGAGAAAGTGGGTGCAGGGTAGCACTGACAATTGTTTTCCAGCAGTTTTCTGCCATCTCAGCTAAATTTTACTAGTCCAGCTGTAGAAACAGCAGCTATCCACAGAAGAGTCTGGGTTTTCAGATCTCCCAAATACAATATTTCCATCACTGGGATTGTGAGCTGCTGGTCATCAGAACTGCAGATTGCCTTTGCATTGTGTTTCCTCTATGCAATCAGACATTAAGAACTCTTTGACATGAAAATAAGGATGCTACACAGAACACGTGCTATGGACTAAATGTTTGTGTCCCTGCCCAAATTCGTATTTTGGAACCCTAATCACTCAATGGGACGGTTATTGGGAGGTGGGGCTTTGGGAGTTAAGTAGGATTAAATGAGGTCATGAGGGTGGAGCCCTCTCAAAAGGTATTAATGCTCTTAAGAGTCATGAGAAAGACTGCTTCTCTCTGCTTTCTGCCACTAGAGGACACAGCTGGAAGTCTGCAACCCAGAAGAGGGCTCTGACTAGACCATGCTGGCGCCCTGGTCTTTGGCTTCCAGGCTTCAGAACTGTGATAAATAAATATCTGTTGTTTAAAAATCAGTCAGTCCATGGTGCTTCTGTTACAGCAGCCATGACTATGTCACTAACATATCGGTAAGGCTACTATTAAAAGGCATTGGGCAGCCCCTGAACCTGATCCAACAATACAAAGTTATAAAATTGTTCTCCAAATTGGCCCTACAGCACTGTGCCTTTCAAGTTAATAGCTTAACCTATCATTTCTTCCTATACCACTGTAAGTGTATATATGTGTGCTGTGTATATGGGTACACACTAAATTGAGGATCCAGGTTGGAATGAATAAAAAGAAAAGAAAAAGAAAAACTAAGAAGTTTAGAAAACATTTGGGAAAAACTCTGTGCTTTCTACATAGCCTGATGTAAATTTTATGTAAATACATATACTTGGCACCTTAATTTAGCTTTCAGTAAAAACCTAGTGATGACCATTACTTTTAACTTTCCATTAGCTTTTCACCATGTTCCTTATGAAATTACCTAGTCAACATTCTCATGCAAAATTTATCTTAAATGCTTAGTACCAATCTCTTTGATTAAGTGCCTCCTAACGAAAGCAAAGAAGAGAAAAAATGTTGTTCAATCTATCCACTTGTTTAAATTAAAATCAAATGTCTGGAGTAAAGAAGTATCTTTAATAAAATACTTATCACACTGAGAGCTTTAAATACCAAATATCACTGTGTATGAAACACCCACATCTTTGAAAGAAAGGACCAACAAAACCCTACCATGAATTCATCAGGAGTTAATATATAGTTTTAATGGTATTTGTGTATTTTTTCTGATATTTTCTGAAAATGTAGAAGGGAGTGTTAATTTTTCCAAACACATTTTCTTTTACTTACCAACAAAAGTTAGTTTGAACAAAGCAGCTTTTCATTTTTTTCTTTATTAAATTCACACCTGTACACAAATTGCCCTTCTCATTTGTAGTTTTGGTGTTCTGATTATTGTTGCTTTCTCCTTGTTGTTTTGCAAGTCCATAATTTGATGGTTGCCTTGGTAATATAAAAGTGGATTCAAACCTTCTCAAAGGCATCTCTATGCCACATTATATATTGGATTTCATTCAGGTGTATTCTCCTTTCTATTTTTTCCCTTTGTGAAATTCAAAGTTACTCCTTCCTTTGTCATCCTGATTTCCATTTTCTAAATACTTTTCTAACTGCCAGTATGTCTTTATTCTATTCAAATGAAAATTGAGTCCATGATTTTGTATGCATTTGAAAAATACACATTTGCACTTGCTTTTTAACCAGTACGGTGACTGGGCACCGTGTTCCACCTGCACAGACACTCACTCACACCTACTATGTCTGATAGCTACCCTAGCAGGGGTTCCAGGAGGACTAAGATCTGGGGTGTAGGGCAGTCAGGAACCATGGGGCTGGGGAGCACCTGGTGAATTCCATTGAGCCATTAGGCAGCACTATTCCTTAGGGTGTCAGAGAGTTTCTGCTGCAGTGGCTGGTCCAATCTCTCCCTCTTCTGTGGGTCATTGTGTAAAGAAGCTATATCTTAAATGTAAAGTGTAAAGTCTCATAAATATAAAGAGACACCAGGTGCAGATTTGTAATAAGGGCTGAGTACTTAGAGTGGAAACTGTCCAGAATCAGTGTTATAAATGACTCAGATTGTCAGCATACTAGATTGATGGAGTTACAGAATTTTAATGCAGGAACTTGGGGTAATTTTACTCAGGAGTTCTTTCTTAATCAATAAGAAACCTATAGGACATCCCTATATTTCAATAGGTAAACTGTAGTGGGATCAAGCACCACTCACATTATATGAAAATTTTAGGCTGCAAGTGTGTGTGTTTCTCCAAAAAACAAAAAACAAACAAACAAAACACCTTTTTTTTTTTTACATTCTTATAGAGGCCTATAACAAACAGATCTTGTTGCGGTTTGCATTTAGTTTAGGTGATAAATTATATGGTTTTCCTACTTTTGACCAACAAAAGGATAAAAGTGACTGATTTGGTCCAACATTCCATTTCCACACAAAAGCTATCTTGCTATTTATTATTTTATAGCAGAAACTGTCAAGACATAAAAATTTATGAGACAAATTTATTTGAAAAAGGAAGTTGTAGTTAATAACACAGATCTGAAAACAAAGCAAAATTATTTAGGCACCACTAAGATAAATATTTTAATTATCAATATCAGCACTGTTGCAAAGTTAAAACATATTCTTAATCGTTAGAAACAACTTGCTTGTGGCAGTGGTTCTGGGATTAATTAAAAAATGAGGGAAGTCCACTTCGTCATTGCAGTTCAGAAATGTTATTCTTTCAAATATCTTTTTAGTTAAAGTTAACAGATACCAATTGAGCTTTGACCATATACCAGACACTATACTGGGTTCTATGGGAAGACAAGGATGAACAAGGCCATAGGTAAGCCTTTAAAGATATTAGGGTCTAACAGGGAAGAAAAAAAGATATAAATTATGGACAAAATGCAATCATTTAAAGCACAACTATTTATAAAGGATTAGGTTCAAATGAAATTGGAAGAAAGTTCACAATAACAAAGGCTTACTTGACAAGATTAAATTTTCTTTAAAAAATTCTTAAATTTTTGTCTCTTTACAAAAATACGGAATAGGCAGTTCAAAACTGGAGGGTTTTCTACAGACTCAAGGGCCCAGGCTTCTACATTATTGATCTGTCATTTACAGCCTCCGTTGCCAATGTTATCATAGACCTGGATGGCTGCTCCAGCTCCAGTCATCTCATCTGCATTCATGACAGCAGAAAGGAAGAAAGAGAAGGAGAAACATCTCCCCTTAAGGATTATTTTCAGAAGTTACACATTTCACTTCCCCTTATATCCTATCAACTAGACCTAGCTCACATGGCCATACCTGGCTACAAGAAAGTTAGAAATGTGGCCTTTATTCTTAACATACATGTGCCTGGGTAACACTCATGTATTCTATTACTATGGAAGGAAAAATAAAGCTACTGGAAGACAATTAGTTGTCTCTGCAACATCTATAGTGACACAATTGGAAAGGAGAAGGTAAATCATTCTCTGCTGACAAGAAAGGTGTCCAATAAATATTTCCAAGTGAAAAGGCACATTATGGGGTCTATTAGCATCCATTCAATATTTTTTTAAATAATATATGTTTATCAGTGTCTGGAAAAAGTCCTGAAAGTAACACTTGCCATTGGTTTACTCTAGGAAATAAATGGGATTGAGGAAGGAAGAGAAGAGGAAATATATCTACTTCTTCAATTTTTGAATTTTTTGTTAGAACGCCTTGAGAACTTGTATTCTGCTGTCATTTTAAAAAACCAGGGGGTTAAAAAGAACAGGATACAAGGAAGAATGTAATAAGACCTTTCAGAGTAAAACAGCAAATAACAGATGAAAGCCAACTAGGGATGGCTTTTGACTTAGGGTGGTTTTGAGTTATCCTTTTAAAATAATAAGCTTTAAACTGGTACAAATTTGAGAAGAAGATAATCCTGTCATAGAGTAAAGCATGAGTTGATTCAAATAGTAAGGGATTATAACCTGTGTCCACTGCCCTGAATGCAGTTGCAATGGATTATCATGAGCAGGAAAACTGGAAAATGTATTGAAACAAGATTACAGAGTGCCTTGAAGGATTTGCTGAAGTTTTGGTTTCTGCTCTGAAGCTGAAGAACTTCAAAGATTTCCAAGCAAGGTAGTATCAATGACTATATTTGAAAAGATGATCTGGGCAGTAAATGGAAGAATATTCTGATCAAATGAAATATTGAATTTGGAAAGGCTTGTTAGGAGGCCTGACACCTCAGGTCCTGGATGGTGAGGTTCCACATTTGGTTAGAAGCACTAGGAGTGGAAGGACTGGACAAACTCCAAGTATACTGGGAAGATAGAGCAACAGTCCCATTACCCAGTTTGCTTTAGGAGGTGAAAGAGGAAGTTTGAGAACAACACTCTGAGTAATTCAGGGAAATGTTGACATTATTAACACAAAAGAAGAAACATATTTATTTGAAGCAGAGGTTTAATTCCACTTTGCATCTTTTCAGAACACAGGTTAGTCCTCAAGATGAAAGTAAGGACTAGAAATGCAGCTTATTGATAATTCGTGGTAATACACTGATAATATGTACATTCAAAGCAGAGAACAGTGGGAGGGAAGTGGACCCAGAATCTTAAGAAGGAAGAGGAGAAGGGAAGGAAAATGAGCACAAACTTAGAAAAAGAAAATATTTCATTATGTTCATGAAAACATTGATTCCACTAATTCTCACCTTTCTATGAGCTAGCAAAAACTATGTCACTTATGTTACAGGGAAGAAAATAAGGAGTAGGCCTTCATTCATTTAATGACCATCTATTAAGCCCTTATTAGACATGAGTACTAAGCTAGGCTCTGAGGATTCAATGTGAGCAAATTAGTCCAAGCTTCTGCTTTCATAGTACTTACATTCTTCTGCAGTAAACAGTCAACAAAAAAGAAACAATGAGTTAGACAATCACAGTTTGAGTGCAATAAAGGAAACAGGTAGAGTGATGCAATAGAGTACCTGGGGGAGGCTGCTTCAGAGAAATAACTAAGAGAAGTCCTCCTTGCAGAGGTGAACTTCGCCTTGAGATTTGAAAAATAAGGATGAAAAGAAGTGGCAAAAGTCATTCCACCCACAAGGTGAAAATAAGAGCTCAAAACAGAAAAGGACCTGGTGTGTTTAAGAAACATGAAGAACCTACTGTGTTGCTGCTTACTGAGCAAATAGCAGAGCCTGGTGGTCTATAGTCCGTGGGGTCACAAAGAGTGGGAAACGACTGCACATAGCAGACTAAAATGAGACGGGATTGGAAAGATGAGAAGATGAGCAGAACCTTGCAAATCACAGTAAATAGCCAGGGCTTCATTACCTGAAGGAAGAAGGAGCCAAGTGAAGGGTCTTAAGCAGGGAAGGAACATAATCCAATTCACATATTAGAAAAGGTCAAGAGTGGAAGATCAAGACATAAGATATAATGGCAGTCTGACTCAAGGTAGTGAACTACAGATGGAGAGAAAAATAATTTGAGATACACTGAAGGTGAAACATACAGGACTTACTATTGGAGAGAAGAGAGGGAAGATAAAGAATCAAGGATAATTCCTGGCAACTAAGTGGATGATGGTACCATATACGGAGAAGGGAAAGACTGCGAAGGGGGGTACTTTGGGCACAAGAATGATGGGGGTGTAGGAAAGGGTTGAGGAGATAGCTATCAAAATCTGCATTTTGGAAATATTTAATATTAATACTAGGATGACTATTAGACATTCAAATAAAATTGTCAAGTTGGCAGTTGTCAATTTGTACAACTACAAATTTGAAATCTGTTGGAATATAGAGGGATTTAAAATCTTAGGACTGGATAAGTTTATAGATCAGGAAGAGAAAATCGATAGAAAAGAAAATCTGACCAATAACTGAGTCCCAAAGTCAGAAAACTCACTCTGGCCCCTTCCAAGAACCAGAGTCGACCTTAGCAATCATTTTATCTAGTTAAGTAGTACTGGGATGGCCAAGGTCATTTTTTGGAACTTGGCTAAATGGAGGTAGAGTTATGAATATATTTAGTAGGTTCAGTAAGCCGTATTTTTGTGGTTCATAGCCTCTTCCTTGTATAGTTAACTTACTTTTTACCATCTCTATACAGGAACTTTTTACCATCTTTTTATAGGAACACTCTAATCACCAACTTAGAGATTCTATGTTGGTTGTTACAAGCACAGGTCAGTTGGCAATTATCATGCCCTACTTTTATAAGGGAAAAATTCCAAGGCAATTCTTAACTTTTTCACCATCAGAAGGCATGTGAAACATAAAATGCTTCTCGAGTTCACAAAGTGAAACAAATTCCGGGCAGTTTTAACCTGCCATTGAGCTACAGAGTTAATGGGTGGTCATATGACAAGGCAACTATATAAAAAGAAAGGACAAAGGGCTGTAAACGCACTTTAAGAACTTTAGTAAGTATTTATAATACATACTTTGCACAGTTTATTCCCTTAGTTGTTCTAGAGAAAAAGCTGCTGCCACGTCACCTAATACTATTGGACTACTCAGTAGGTTGAAAATGTTATGAATACTTCATTTTGATTGTTAAGAATTTACATGTAACAAGACAATGTCTCCATTACAAAGTTTTTCAAGCCCTACAACCTAGATACATTGATATTCTGAAGACCCTAAAATGTTGTGGAAGAGTTGAAAGAGAAACTTGAACATAAACAAGAAGCAAAAAAGTTTATTCAAAAAGTTACTTAAATGGATACATGTACATGTATACTTGAGACTCTTTGCTGTCCACCTGAAACAATCGTTAATTGGCTACACTTCAATATAAAATAATAAGTTTTTTTAAGTTATTAATGTTCCAACACAGCATTTTAACTACAGTTCTGAAGGAAAGACATTTGTATCATCTTAAGGGAAATAAATGAGAAACTACACTTAAGAGAAACTACATCTTAAGAAACTTACGAGAAACTACATCTTAAGTGAAATAAATGAGAAACTACACATTGAATTTAGCTTAATATGAAGAGTTTCTTCTTTTGTTGTCTTTAAATTTATTTAATTACAGAACTGAAAGGTAAGTCCAAGTAAAATTATTAATGGACTGTGAAACAAAAACAATAAGATGAGAGAAGAAATCAATAGAAATTATCCTAATCTCAAAAAGCAAATGGTAAAAAATATATGTATATATCATACTAAGAGTAGTTATTTATTAGGAGGAAAAGATAAATTTAGAATAGTAGCAAAGAATAGGATTTATGTTGTTTGATAATCCTATTAGAGACAAGAAGTGAATCTCAGTAGCACACTGGAAAGGAATTAAAGCTCTTGCTGATTTGAGGCATAATACTAAGAATGTACAAGATAATATAAATCTCATTCTATCTCACCATGAGGAGGACAATGATGACAAATGGTTAATGAATGTTGTCATTTCACAGTAATTATAATTAATCACTCTACAAGGAGACTTGAAGTGTCATAAAATCTTACAGCTTAAATATGAAAGAAACTTGATTGAAGTTATGGAAGTTAACCATCGTAAAACTTTATATGGCATTACCAATAATGATACAAAACTGAAAAAAAGTCACTAAGCTACACATAATATCAAACAATTTCTATTCAAGCAAAAGAAATAACTGCATTATTTTTTGAGTCTCTCTACAGAAAATATTACAAAATCACTGTCATATAAAGTGATGACCAAAAACTATCCAGGCAAAATTGTAGAGGGAAAAAGTACTATGAAGGCATGTCTCAAAGCTAATTAATTAAAAATGTGTTTTTTAAGAATTTTAAGATTTTTTGGTTTATAAACATTTAAAAATTGTTGCAATTTCTCTTTCTGAATAGATATTTACTTTCCTAGTAAATTACATATTTATAATTTTGCATCTTTTTACTTAAGAATGCCTCTACATTAGATAAGCATCATGCCACACATACCTGGATAGACCTCTGTCTGAGGCCATTGAGCATTCAGATATTGGATAGAGAAAGAGAAACTATGCCAAAGGGTTGGCAACTATGCAAAATGCTCTTGGAAGTCAAGATAAAGGAAGAGATGTGTTCTTTGCATTCAGCAACTTGAGCATGTTGGTGACCTTGACAAGACCTGAGTTCCTGGCATAGGGAAGATGGAGTCATATTGGAGAAGGTTGAAGACCAAACTGGCCATGTATAATATTCAATTATACTGTGCTGGTTATTTTCTGGTTTCCTCTCTAGATCAATTTCCCACCCTTCCCTGCCCTGCTTATCCTTGGGAGGCTGACTTTTATCAACTGCTTCACCAGCCCTGCCTGCTGGTTTCCCCTTGGGTGGACTAGTTAAAGGCCCTGGCAGAAAACTGACATGATGGACAGATTAACTAACATAATTATAGCATTCCTTTTTCAGTATATTCATATAGCAAATGATTATATTGTATACCTTAAACCTATACAATGTTGTATGTCAATTATATCTCACTAAGCCTAGGAAAAAATGATTAAATCTGAGAAATAATTATTTCAACACAGAGAGTGTACACTGAATGAAATTTCCCTGCTGATGTAGAAACTGGCTTCAGTACAGCTATTAATACAGAAAAGGAAAATCTCACTGATCCATCTTTGACGTTTCCTAGCACTTTCTCTCTCAAGAAGATTATTAGAAAATGCCTATCTGATCATGTCACTCCCATGCTTTAAATCTTTCACTGTTCTCCAGTGTGTTGGGAGTCAAGTTCAAATGTGCTAGCTGAATACACAAGCCTTTCACTCCCTGAATTCAGCCGACCTCTGCATCTTCACTTCTCGCCATTCCTGACTCGAGTCGGGAGCAGCCACTGCCACTGCCTGCCTACTTCCTGAGCACACTGCGCTCTGCGGGCCTCTTTTGTTGACACACGTGTGTGCCTGATTCCTCAGCTACTCGGAATGCCCTTCCTCCTCTTCTTCCTTCAAGGTTTATCTCAAGCATTCTCTTGGGGGAACTACTTTTTATACTCCTTCGAATGCAAAAAGTACTTCCTTTTGATATTTGTATAGTCTCTCTCACATGAAATTGTCATGCTTAACATTATAGCAGTTACTCGTCTGTTGATTATTAGCCTCTAATGATTTCTGGAGAAATTGTTCATTTTGATATTTCCAGCATCCAAGACAGTCCCTGACATGTAGCAGCACTTAACTGTGTGTACATATTGACTAAATAGATTAGAGGAATGAGGGGAAACTGTGGTGAGGAAAAGGGGACACCACAAGGCTATGAGAAAAGACATGGATTTGTGAAGACATGAAATGAAAATATTGGGAATATTTGTACTAGGAAAGACAGGATATAAGATAGCCCATTTTCACATATGTAACACATTATCACAATTATAAATAGGCATATTTAAGGAAATGTGCTAGAATTGTGTCAAAAGAGTATATTTAAACATGAAGAAACACTTTCATCATAACTGGGGCATATGAAAAGTCTTCCTTTATACTTTTTAAAAACTGCTATCCTTGGATAGAGATTGACATGTACATAACATTATATTTAAAATAGATAACTAACAAGGACCTACTGTATAGCACAGGGAACTCTGCTTAATATTCATAATAATTTGAAAAAGAATAGATACATGCATATATATAACTGAATCACTTTGCTGTATATCTGAAACTAACAACCAGTCCATCCTAGGGGAGATCAGTCCTGGGTGTTCATTGGAAGAACTGATGTTGAAGCTGGAACTCCAATACTTTAGCCACCTCATGCGAAGAGCTGACTCATTGGAAAAGACCCTGATGCTGGGAGGGATTGGGGGCAGGAGGAGAAGGGGACGACAGAGGATGAGATGACTGGATGGCATCACTGACTCGATGGACATGAGTTTGAGTAAACTCCATTAGTTGGTGATGGACAGGGAGGCCTGGTGTGCTGCGATTCATGGGGTCGCAAAGAGTCGGACACGACTGAGCGACTGAACTGAATTGAACTGAACAACATTATTAATCCACTTTGCAACAATATAAAATTATTCTAATGGCATCCCTAAAAACATTTTTAAAAAATAAGATGAAAAAACATCTTGCTTAATGGTTTGGGTAGGCATTTGCCTGGAGGAAAAATGGAAATATAGTCTTACATCTATTTAGAGTTGCATATATAAGCTAGTCCACCTGAGTCAGGATAGCACAGTGGTGGAGTACAGACCTGAGCACAGTTCTCATCCTCACTTCATTACTTACTATTAACTTATTACTACCTTACTACTTGCTAACTATGTCACTTTTATCATCACCAACACTATTGTTTCACATATAAGGAAGTTATGACTCAAGGTTCCGCCTCAAACCAGGTATTCAGATATGCTTCCCACTACACTTTCCATGACAGAAGGACTAGGAATTGAATGAACTGAATGCACCTGGGCTTTTACACAGTTGTATACACAGTGAAAAACTGCATTAAGAATTCAAAACTGGAATCATGTATAACCTTTATCAATAAAATGATTAAAACTCTATTTTCATTAGGCTTATTTTTTTACTGCAAAACACTTTTCTGTTGGTGGGTTATTTAAAGACTTCCTTTCAAAACCAAAAGGTTTAACATTACTTCCTTATTGAAGCTAGAATTTTTTAAAGGTAATTGAAAGTTAAATTGACATCAAGACCCCCCACAACAGAACTAAAAAAGAATGTTGGCCTTAGGGCTTCCCCAATGGCTCAGAGGTAAAGAATCCACTTGCCATGCAGGAGATATGGGTTAAATCCCTGGGTCAGAAAGATCCCCTGGAGGAGGAAATGGCAACCCACCCCAGTATTCTTTCCTGAATAATGCCAAAGACAGAGGAACCTGGCAGACTACAGTCTACAGGGTTGCCAAGAGTCAGACACAACTGAGCAAATGAGCACACACGCACACACAGTCTGTTACCTATGAGAAGCTTCATATCTATTATTTAGAAAAAGCTATTCTCCAAGTCAGGCTTCAGCAATACGTGAACAGTGAACTTCCAGATGTTCAAGCTGGTTTTAGAAAAGGCAGAGGAACCAGAGATCAAATTGCCAACATCCAATGGATCATCGAAAAAGCAAGAGAGTTCCAGAAAAACATCTACCTCTGCTTTATTGACTATGCCAAAGCCTTTGACTGTGTGGATCACAATAAACTGTGGAATATTCTGAAAGAGATTGGCATAGCAGACCACCTGACCTGCCTCTTAAGAAACCTATATGCAGATCAGGAAGCAACATTTAGAACTGGACATGGAATAACAGACTGGTTCCAAATAGGAAAAGGAGTACGTCAAGGCTGTATATTGTCATCCTGCTTACTTAACTTGTATGCAGAGTACATCATGAGAAACGCTGGGCTGAAAGAAGCACAAGCTGGAATCAAGATTGCCAGGAGAAATATCAATCACCTCAGATATGCAGATGACACCACCCTTATGGCAGAGAGTGAAGAGGAACCAAAAAGCCTCTTGATGAAAGAGGAGAGTGAAAATGTTGGCTTAAAGCTTAACATTCAGAAAACTAAGATCATGGCATCTGGTCCCATCACTTCATGGCAAAAAGATGGGGAAACAGTGGAAACACTGTCAGACTTTATTTTGGGGGGACTCCAAAATCACTGCAGAATGGTGACTGCAGCCATGAAATTAAAAGACACTTGCTCCTTGGAAGGAAAGTTATGATCAACCTAGATAGCATATTAAAAAGCAGAGACATTACTTTGCCAACAAAGTTCTGTCTAGTCAAAGCTATGGTTTTTCCAGTGGTCATGTATGGATGTGAGAGTTGGACTGTGAAGAAAGCTGAGCACCAAAGAATTGATGCTTTTGAACTGTGGTGTTGGGGAAGATTCTTGAGAGTCCCTTGGACTGCAAGGAGATCCAACCAGTCCATCCTAAAGGAGATCAGTCCTGGGTGTTCATTGGAAGGACTGATGCTGAAGCTGAAACTCCAATACTTTGGCCACCTCATGCAAAGAGCTGACTCATTAGAAAAGACCCTGATGCTGGGAGGGATTGGGGGCAGGAGGAGAAGGGGATGACAGAGGATGAGATGGCTGGATGGCATCACTGACTCGATGGACATGAGTTTGAGTAAACTCCATTAGTTGGTGATGGACAGGGAGGCCTGGTGTACTGCGATTCATGGGGTCACAAAGAGTCGGACACGACTGACTGAACTGAACTAAACTGACCTGACTGAGTGATGAAATGGAGGGTTTCTGGTTACACTTGGACAGCTGAGGTATGTGCTTGTTAGACAACTGTAGGCCCATAGACAGGAGATTTACTGTGTGTGTGTGTATATATATATAAATACACACACCTTAGTTATCTTTTTTTATCTTTAGTTATCCTTAGTTATCTTTTTAAATTTTACTTATACTTTAATTTTTTTTCCAGGACAAAATGTAGGGAGAAGATGAAAGTTTAAATGGATTATAAATAAAAATCATAAAGATTCATGAAATCATCAATCCATTCGTATTTATAGAGTTTGCGTGCCTCTCATAGTTTTAAGATGATTATTTCACAGTCAGGGTTGTGGTTTCCTCTCAGTAATCTCTGCCCTCTAAAAATTCAATTCACAGTAATCTTTTTCTTCCTACATTTCATGAATTAAGTCTTCTCCTCCAGTGTGATAGATTTTTAAAAAACCTAATGACTAGGTGATTGTAAATCTTTTTGCAGCTATTATAAATAACAATGTCTCATTTCTGGATGAATATTAAGAATTTGCACTGTGCTTGCTGTTTAAAATATCTTTTAAATGTCCACAATTGAATTAAAGCCTTATGTTCAATCATGAACCATGAAATTAGTTGGTATTACCAGTGTTCTGCAACTCAGCCCTTGAAAAAATTTAAATAAAAAGATTGCAATGCAAAATTACTGAGTCTCAACTAAAACTGGGTCTTTGTAAATTGATACTTTATAAATGTCTTGATTGCATCACTAACAAAGGACAAAAAACAAAAGAACCTCACCTTGACTGCATAATTCTTTATTTTAACCCCTCCCACCCCCAATAAACGAGGTAAAGTAGATTTTAGTGGCAGAGAATATCACAAGATTATTTCTTTGTTTCAGTTTTTTAATGAGAGCTAAGATTATGTTTACATATAGTGTCTGTTTAAATTTTGGATGACTTCCTGTCCCATTTAATCAAGAACTCATTTCACCCAAATGATAAAATATTATATAGTGATCAAAATAATAGACAAATAGTCAAACAGACTATACTGCAAGATCTGATCCGAACTGAAGCCAGCCAAGTCTTTACCAAGTCTGCACCAAGTCTGTACCAACTTTTGACTTAAAACAACAAAAGAGACACTACTTTTACCAGCAACATGGATTTATTAGGGAATAGCAAGGGCTAGAAAATGTAACTTATGGCAAATCACAGACAAGTCTGGAGGAAAAAGGACTCTTTCTATTATAATGGGTAAGGGGATTTGGGAGAGGCTATTAATATTATAAACAAAAAACCCACTGGAGGAAACTGGGAATTCAAAGAGTAATAGCTTTTCATTGGTTGAGTGTGACAGGCTCTCATTGGCTGGACTGTTGCTGGGCAAGGAGGAATTTTTCTTTTTCTCCTGTTGAGTGGTGAGTAGTAACCTCCTTTCCACTGGAGATGAAGATATTCCTCTTTCCCTGTAGGACCTTAAATTGTTCCCCTAGTTTATGAGAGCTTCCCCTTCTGGCTTCCCAACTCCATTTTAAATGGGGTTTCTGTTTATTTTCACACCAAGGACAATTTCACTGTGTCATAACAGAAGTTGCCATGGTTTGGCTCTTTGCTACTCAGAGAGGTCTGCAGAATGCAGTGTTGACATCACCTGGGAGTGTGTTAGAAAAGCAGAATTTCAGGCCCTTCCTCAGACTTCCTGAAGCACAATCTACATTTTAACAAGATTCCAGGTAAATCAAATGCATGTTAAGGTTTGAGAAGCACTGATTTAGCTGATTAGCCTAAAGGTTTAAATTTCTTCCCTAATTGCCTAAAATAATACCTAGGAAGAAAACTGAGCAATCGTTTTTGGAGAGAAATGCTATGGCACCTATCATCTGCAGTTTCAGATTTTACCTCATTTAATCTTCTTTAAAAATCCTGGAAGGTAGGTTTATTTCCATTTTTACAGTGAAGGAACTAAGCACCTTGTCAAAAATTACACAGCTAATACATGTTGGAGCCAAGATCCAAAACATGGTTAGTTTGGCTCCAATGAACCCTATGTCTTTTCCATTATAAAGCACACTACCCTTTACCTTGTTCATTTCAAAATATTACTTAGAGCCATTAAATGTTTTCAATATAACCCTTAGATTGAACTTTATCATCAAAATCCATGTATTAAACTCACTTTGTTTGTCACTTACATTTTTGCACTCAATGTCCAAGGCTCCCCTGTATTTGTCACATCTTCAGTATAGCAAGCTGAGTTGTTCATCCTATCGCCTAAAGTCCTTTATGGCACATATTTTCCCCTTGACCTCAGAAATTATCTTTTTTGGAATTTTATAGATACATATATTTTTCAAGGTTTATTACAGGTAAAATGATCTCTAAATCTTATTTTCAAACATGGTGGTTAAAAATTACATAGGAAAAAAAAATTACATAGGAATCCTGCAAATGGTGCCCCACTCGCTGTGTAAATTAAGAATTACTATTTTCTTTTCGTTTGGTAGGGAAAGTAAAAGAAAGTGAAAGTCGTTCAGCCGTGTCCAACTCTCTGCGACCGCATGAACTATACAGTCCAAGGAATTCTCAAGGCCAAAATACTGGAGTGGGTAGCCTTTCCCTTCCCCAGGGGATCTTACCAAAACAAGGGTCAAACCCAGGTCTCCCACATTGCAGGTGGATTATTTACCAGCTGAGCCACACGGGAAGCCCTTGGTGGGAAGTGTGTGCCACATAAAATAGTCCACTAGGGTTACTGTCATGCCACTGCCCATCATCACCTACAGATAAACTGTAATTCTATCACCCATTGAATTAGTCTCTGGATCTGGTTTTCAGAAATATGTGACACATAAGATAAGGTTTTCATTTTAGAGACGTCCTCACCACATTTTCTAAGGTTCTTTTCCTCTAGTACCACTTTCTAGTACTAATTTCTATATCATTTCAGCTTTAACTAGAAAAGCACAACTGCTCATAAATGATGTTAAACTAAAATCATTTTAAGAGAAGGGAGTGGCAAACCACATCAGTATTCTTGCCTTGAGAACCCCATGAACAGTATGAAAAGGCAAAAAGATAGGACACTGAAACATGAACTCCCCAGGTCGGTAGGTGCCCAATATGCTACTGGAGATCAGTGGAGAAATAACTCTAGAAAGACTGAAGAGATGGAGCCAAAGCAAAAACAACACCCAGTGGTGGATGGGACTGGTAATGGAAGTAAAGTTTGATGCTGTAAAGAGCAATATTGCATAGGAACCTGGAATGTTAGGTCCATGAAACAAGGCAAATTGGAAGTGGTCAAACAGGAGATGACAAGAATGAACGTTGACATTTTAGGAAGCAGCAAACTAAAATGGACTGGAATGGGTGAATTTAACTCAGATGACCGTTACATCTACTACTGTGGGCAAGAATCCCTTAGAAGAAATGGAGTAGCCATCATGGTCAACAAAAGAGTCCGAAATGCAATACTTGGATGCAATCTCAAAAACGACAGAATGATCTCTGTTAATTTCCAAGGCAAACCATTCAATATCACAGTAATCCAAGTCTATGCCCCTACCAGTAATGCTGAAAAAGCTGAAGTTGAATGGTTCTATGAATACCTACAAGACCTTCTAGAACTAACACCCAAAAAAAGATGTCTTTTTCATTATAGGGTACTGGAATGCAAAAGTAGGAAGTCAAGAAATATCTAGAGTAACATGCAAATTTGGCCTTGGAGTACAGAATGAAGCATGGCAAAGGGTAACAGAGTTTCGCCAAGAGAACACACTGGTCATAGGAAACACCCTTTTCCAGAAACACAAGAGAAGACTCTACACATGACATCACCAGATGGTCAACACCAAAATCAGACTGATTATATCCTTTGCAGCCAGAGATGGAGAAGATCTATACAGTCAACAAAAACAAGACCGGGAGCAGACTGTGGCTCCGATCATGAACTCCTTATTGCCAAATTCAGACTGAAATTGAAGAAAGTGGAGAAAACCACTAGACCATTCAGTTATGACCTAAAGCAAACCCCTTACAATTATAAAGTGGAAGTGACAAATAGATTCAAGGGATTAGATCTGACACATAGAGTGCCTGAAGAACTATGGACTGAGGTTCATGACACTGTACAGGAGGAGGGATCAAGACCACCCCCAAGAAAAAGAAATGCAAAAAGGTAAAATTGTTGTCTGAGGAGGACTTATAAACAGCTGTGAAAAGAAGAGAAGTGAAAGGCAAAGACGAAGACGAAAAGGAAAGATATACCCATTTGAATGCAGAATTCCAAGAAACAGCAAGGAGAGATAAGAAAGCCTTCCTCAGCAACCAATGCAAAGAAATAGAGGAAAATAACAGAAAGGGAAATACTAGAGAGCTCTTAAAGAAAACTAGAGATATTAACGGAAAATTTCATGCAAAGATGGGCACAATAAAGTACACAAATGGTACAGACCTAACAGAAGCAGAAGATATTAAGAAGAGGTGGCAAGAATACACAGAAGATCTATACAAAAAAGATCTTCATGACACAGATAACAATGATGGTGTGATCGCTCACCTAGAGTCAGACATGCTGGAATGTGAAGTAGTGCGCTTTAGGAAGCATCACTATGAACAAAGCTAGTGGAGGTGATGGAATTCCAGTTGAGCTATTTCAAATCCTGAAAGATGATGCTGTGAAAGTGTTGTACTCAATATGCCAGCAAATTTAGAAAACTCGGCAGTGGCCCCAAGACTGGAAAAGGTCAGTTTTCATTCTAATCCCAAAGAAAGGCAATGCCAAAGAATGCTCAAACTACCGCACAATTGCACTCTTCTCATATGCTAGTAAAGTAATGCTCAAAATTCTCCAAGCCAGGCTTCAACAAGACGTGAACCATGAACTTCCAGATGTTCAAACCAGATTTAGAAAAGGCAGAGGAACCAGAGATCAAATTGCCAACATCCACTGGATCGCTGAAAAAGCAAGAGAGTTCCAGAAAAACATCTACTTCTGCTTTTCTGACTATGCCAAAGTCTTTGACTGTGTAGATCACAATAAACTCTGGAAAATTCTTAAAGAGAGGGAATACCAGACCACCTGACCTGCCTCTTGAGAAATCTGTATGCATGTCAAGAAGCAACAGTTAGACTGGAGATGGAACAACAGACTGGTTCCAAATTGGGAAAGGAGTATGTCAACACTGTATATTGTCACCTTGATTATTTAACTTCTAAGCAGAGTACCTATGAGAAATGCTGGGCTGGTTGAAGCACAAGCTGGAATCAAGATTGCTGGAGAAATATCAATAACCTCAGATATGCAGATGACATCACTCTTACAGCAGAAAGCGAAGAAGAACCAAAGAGCCTCTTGATGAAAGTGAAAGAGGAGAGTGAAAAAGTTGGCTTAAATCTCAACATTCAGAAAACTAAGATCATGGCATCTGGTCCCATCAGTTCATGGCAAATGGGGAAACAATGGAAACAGAGAGAAACTTTTTTTGGGGGGAGGGGGTCTAAAATCACTGCAGATGTTGACTGCAGCCACGAAATTAAAATTGCTTGCTCCTTGGAAGAAAAGTTATGACCAACCTAGACAACATATTAAAAAGCAGAGACATTACTTTGCTAACAAAGGTACTTCTAGTCAAAGCTATGGTTTTTCCAGTAGTCATGTATGGATGTAAGAGTTCGACTATAAAGAAAGCTGAGCACTGAAGAATTGATGCTTTTGAACTATGGTGTTGGAGAAGATTCTTGAGAGTCCCTTGGACTGCAAGGAGATCAAACCAGTCCATCCTAAAGGAAATCAGTCCTGAATATTCATTGGAAGTACTAATGATGTAGTTGAAACTCCAATACTTTGGCCACCTGATGCGAAGAGCTGACTCATTTGAACAGACCCTGATTCTGGGAAAGACTGAAGGCGAGAGGAGAAGGGGATGACAGATGCTGAGATGGTTGGATGGCATCACCGACTCAATGGACATGAGTTTGAGTAAGCTCCAGGAGTTGGTGATGGACAGGGAAGCCTGGTGTGCTGCAATCCATGCAAAGAGTTGGACACAACTGAATGACTGAACTGAACTGAACTGAATTGAATTGAACTGGAACTAAAATTCTTATTGCAGGAGTAGAACTCACTCAATTGCAAAAACTGATGGAGTATTCTATGAAGGCTGATGCCTCTGCACCTAAAGATGAGCCCAAAGTTCCTTTAGGTCAGACAATCTAGATGTCAGGAAAGGAAGTTGGCTATGGATGAGAGCAAAGACAAACTAGAACCTACAGGAATAGTTAAATTGACAAGGAAAACTAGAGGCCATGTCTCTCACCAACTCCCACTTCAATGCCGTGGGTGACCTGCAAGGGAAGCCAGTGTCTTTTCCCATAAAGGGGTATACACAGTTGGCTCATCTCTCAGGATCTGAAAGAATCACCAGATATTGCTCCACTCCAACAAGATGAGCAGATAAATGACCTTGAACATGTGTGGGTCGGCCCTTAACAGGTATTCACAATGTTAAAAATGTAATTTCTCTTTCACATCCACCTTCCAAATCTTGTGTTTAATGACTTTACAGACAATGTCAACCCAGGACTGTATTGGCAGGGAAATTTCTGAGAAATGTTACCTAATTTCTATATTAGGTAACCTGAAGGTGTACAAAGCCACTATCAAAAATCATTAACTTTTTCCCATAAATAAAGATGTTTCACATACATTAATACAAAAATGTTAAATGGGTTTTCCCACGATGTATATTTTAGAAACTCTGGATCTGCAGCAAACTTTGTCGGGGGAAAATTAGGATTACTCAAATCACTTAATTAAATTCCATCACCCTCTCTAGGTGTGCAAAAATACACATTATTTTATGAAAGGTTCTGAGAAGCCTTGAGTCCTATTTACTGTGGTTTAACCCAAAGTCACCCAAATTTATTTGTCCATAGAATCCTTTTTCATCCATAATAACTTTTAACATCCTATACAAATAATATTTCATAAAATAAATGTTAGAAAACACGGCCTTAGAGAGTTACCTAAAACAAAACAAAACAAAACTTCTATCTCATATGCCAACTCTAACCCATTTGTAGTGGGTTCTTGAAGCAGGGAGGCTAGAAGATTTAGAAGCCTGAATGTAGGCTCAGTGAAAAAAAAAAAGACCATGATTGATTAGAAATGTCTATTCTAGCCGTGGGCTTCACATGTGGCTCAGTGGTAAAGAATCCACCAGCAATGCAGGAGATATGCGTTCAATCCCTCAGTTGGGAAGATCCCCTGGAGAATGAAATGGCAACCCACTCCAGTATTCTTGCCTGGTAAATCCCATAGACAAAGAAGCCTACTGGGCTACAGTCCACAGGGTCAAAAAGACTCAGACATGACTTAGCAACTTGAGCATGCATCCATGCTCTAGATATGAGAACTGAGAAAAATACCAGGAGTGCATTTGCTAACATTAACCTCTGTTGTAGTAATTTACCTCAAAAGTGAAAGTGAAGTCGCTCAGTCGTGTCTGACTCTTTGTGACCCTGTGGACTGTAGTCTACCAGGCTCCTCCATCCATGGGCTTTTCCAGGCAAGGGTACTGGAGTGGGTTGCCATTTCCTTCTCCAAATTTACCTCAACCAGCAGTGAAACAGTAGTGTTAAGTTTACAACCAAGGAGGAAAATGGAATTCACATGAAACTCACAATGGTCATTCTTAGGTCACAATAGGTCATTCTTCTAAACTGGATTCTTATTCTGTTTCTTCTTTTGCTTGTTGAGCTAACTCATATGGTTGGACAACCTCTCATACCTGCTCTCATGAGATCATGTTTTGATTAAACCTATTTAGTTTCTCTGTTTAGTTATATCCATTATTATAATAAATGTGTGTATCTCAAGTATCGATTTTGGACTGGTTTATTCTGAACTATATTTTCACCAACTATTTCATTCTTAGCAACTCTTAAGTCAAATTGTTTCATTTATTAAATGAAACAGGCATGATTTATCTTCAACTGTAATCAATGTCTGTAGATTAATTTTTATGGTAATATTAATAGTTAAAGTTTGTATAGAACAGTGCTATTTATAAAGCAATTTCATATGCTTTAACAGTTTTAGAGATTACTTCAGATGTTTCAGACATTTAAAAATGCAGGTAAGCCTATCAAGAAATGTTTTCCACTTCAGTTCCCACATTTCAGAAATCTGAATAAGTCTAAAAAGATAAAAATACAGAGCAACTCTAGCTGAATTCTTACTTGTGCACATGACAATCTCTTTAATAAATGGATATTGCTTCAGAAGAGTGAAGTGTTAAGTTGCCTTGTTTATTCACAGCAACACAAAATTCTATTTTTGGTCTCATTCAAAGTGAACTCAGAAATTCCTATAGAGACTCGCACAATCAAAAGTGCTTCCTGTTGTCCACTAGAGAAGTTGAGTTCATGATGAAAGCTGCTAGGTCAAGTCTCACACCAAGTAGAAAGCTAACAATTTCACAAATATCTAGTTTAGCCACCAGTGCAACAGATTCCTGTAAATTGTAATGTTCCATATTTAGCTTTGGATTTCTAAGAGCCATTAAAAACCATCATGAATTTAGAATCACTTACTTCTTAACTCATGGACAAGACAAATTAAATATACAGATCAAATATATCATCATTTATCTGTCTATGTATCACATCAAAAAGCCGAATATTAACCAACTAAAGGCTGAATAATTTCAACTCTCTCCATAATAACAAGAAAGGCTTTTCTCAAGATAGCAAAAGTACTGAAGTAAAGAAATGAATGGCAAAACAGCAGCCAAAAGTCTTCAGGGCCATATATGATGCTTTGAGAGGAAAATGATTGAAATTTTGTTGGTGGTGTTCTCAAAAATACTCTTGCACAGATGCTGGTGGTGCCCATGTGTATGTGCTTTTCTGGGTAAAGAATCTGCCTGCAAATGCAGGAGACACAAGGGACATGGGTTGGGTCCCTGAGTCAAGAGGATCCCCTGGAGGAGGAGATGGCAACCCACTCCAGTGTTCTTGCCTGGAAATCCCATGGACAGAGGAGCCTGGCAGGTCACAGTCCATAGGGTGGCAAAGAGTCAGATATAACTGAGCATGCATGCACACACAGTAGACCTAACATTAAAGTTAAAACTATAAAACACTTAAAAGAAATGTATGAAAGCTTTATCTCAACAAAAAAAGACTATCAAAAATAATAAACAGTAGTAGAAGAAGGAAGCAAAAACAAAATAAGAATAACAAAATGGTGATAGTTGCTGATCTAGGTGATGCAAGGGAAGGTTCATAAAACTATTCCATTCATAAATACATGCACATTCAAATACACTAACCCATACATGGTGAGTTGATTATCAACAAAGGTGCCAAAGGGAATGAATAATCTCTTCAATATATAGTAGTGGAACAACTAGATACATATATTTAAAAAAGAACAGTGCTTACTCACAGCACACAAGAATTATTTCTAAATGTTTCTAGACTGAAACATAAATCCCCAAACTATAAAGTGTCTAGAAGAGAATACAGGAGAAAATTCAAGCAACTTTTGCATCACAGAACTTCTTAGGACACAAAATATATAAAGCACAAAATACTTTAGTAAATTGGATCTTATCAAAATTAAAAACTTCTGACCTTCAAAAGACATTGTTAACAAAGTGACAAGGAGGCACAAACCAGGGGAAAATATCCTCAGAACATATTTCCAACAAAGGCTACACATATAGGATATTTAACAAACCCCATAATACAAACCTAGACAGCATATTAAAAAGCAGAGACATTACTCTGTCAACAAAGGCCCATATAGTCAAAGCTATGATTTCACTAGTAGTCACGTATGAATGTGAGAGTTGGACCATATAGAAGGTTGAGCGCCGAAGAATTGATGTTTTTGAATTGTCATGTTGAAGACTCTTGAGAGTCCCTTGCACTGCAAGGAGATCAACCCAGTCGATCCTAAAGGAAATCAGTCCTGAATATGATTGGAACGACTGATGCTGAAGCTGAAGCTCCAATACTTTGACCACCTGATGCGAAGAGCCAACTCACTGGCAAAGACCCTGATGCTGCAAAAGATAGAAGGCAGGAGGAGAAGCAGATGGCAGAGGACAAGAAACTTCAGTGGCATCACTGACTCAATGGACATGAGTCTGAGCAAGCTCCGGGAGATAGTGAAGGACAGGGGAGCCTGGCATGCTGAAGTCCACAAGTTTGCAAAGAGTTGGACACAACTGAGCAACTGAACAACAGCAACAATACAAAGGCCAAAAATTCAAGATAAAGGGAAAAAGATCAGAATAATTACTTTACAAAAAGGACACACAAATGACCCAAAGGTACAAGGAAAGATATGCAAGATCATCATCATCAGAGAGTTGCAAATTAAACCATGAAATATCAGTATAGTCACTGGAATGGCTAATATTGAAAATGTCTGACTACTGCAAGCATTGTTGAAGGTATAGAGCAACTGGAACTCTCATGCACTGCTGATGAGACTATGAGACACTTAAACCACTTCAGAAAAGACTGTATAGTTTCTTTTCAACCAAAGAGTTTTCTTAAATGCACAACTCAAATTCCACACCAGAAAAATGAAACTACATTATCAAAACGAAAACTTTTACATGATTCATTACCATAATTTTACTCATAACAGCCGAACTGAAGTAGTTCAAATATCCATCAAAAGGTAACTGGATAAACAAACTGGAGTATAGCACTCAATGGGGAACTAGGGTGAGGCATAGATGAAACAACTGTAGAAAGCTGATAGCTATTAATGCTGGATGCTTGACGCATAGGGGTTCATTATCCTGTTCCATTTACTTTTCATTTATTTGAAAATTTTCCATAATAAGTATTTTTAAAGTAACATGGCAACCATTTTTCAAAATTATAAAAATTGATTGAATTATTCCACTTCTGAAAAAGTTATCCTAAAAAATAATCAGAAAGAAGAAATAAACTAAATGCATGAAAATAATCATCTAATCTGATTTACAATGTTGGAAAAACTGGGAAGACCCCAAATACACAAAAACAAAGAAAATGTTCAAGAAACAATACTTTGAGAATATTATGCAGAATTACAATTCATTAACATGAAAAACCAGCCAACATTTATTGTGCACTTTTCATGTTCTAGGCCATATTCTGGGCACTTTAATTGACTTAACTCATTTATTATGAATCACATGGAGGAAAAATAGTTTATTTAACAAATATTATCCACTACATGTACCAGGGATGTGTGAGGCCATATGAATTTAAGAGTGAGCAAGAAAAAGTTTCTTTGGTCTCATTAAACTCTGATAGTCTACTAGAGGAAAGTGAGAGGTAAATAAATGATTACAATAGAATGTAATAAACATACTAATAAGGAAAATAAAACACATCTTTTGATTTAAGCAGCAAAGTGAATATACAAGTGTAGATCGCATATGATGACATCTATATAAGGGGATCAGGAGTAAAGAAAGAGGCTTGACTTCTTCAGTTCAGTTCATTTCAGTCATTCAGTTGTGTGTGACTTTTTGCAACCCCATGGACTACAGCACATCAGACCTCCTTGTTCATAACCAACTCCTGGAACTTACTCAAACTCATGTCCATTGAGTCGGTGATGCCATCCAACCATCTCGTCCTCTGTCGTCCCCTTCTCCTCCCACCTTCAATCTTTTCCATCAGGTGGCCAAAGTATTGAAGTTTCAGCTTCAGCAACCGTCCTTCCAATGAATATTCAGGACCAATTAGGATGGACTGGTTGGATCTCCTTGCAGTCCAAGGGACATTCAAGAGTCTTCTCCAACATCACAGTTCAAAAGCATAAATTCTTTGGTGCTCAGCTTTCTTTACAGTCCAACTCTCAAATACATACATGACTACTGGAAAAAACACAGCTTTGACTAGATGGACTTTGCTGGCAAAGTAATGTCTCTGCTTTTAAAATGCTATCTAGGTTGGTCACAACTTTTCATCCAAGGAGCAAGTGTCTTTTAACTTCATGGCGGCAGTCACCATCTGCAGTGATTTTGGAGCCCAGAAAAATAGTCTGTCACTGTTTCCATTGTTTCCCCATCTATTTGCCATGAAGTGACGAGACCAGATGCCATGATCTTGGTTTTTGGAATGTTGAGTTTTAATCCAACATTTTCATTCTCCTCTTTCACTTTCATCAAGAAGCTCTTTAATTCTTCCTCACTTTCTGACGTACGGGTGGTGTCATCTGCATATCTGAGGTTATTGATATTTCTTTGGTAATCTTGATTTCAGCTTATGTTTCATCCAGCCCAGAATTTCTCATGATGTACTCTGCATAGAAGCTAAATAAGCAGGGTGACAATATACAGTGTTGACATACTCCTTTCCCAATTTGGAACCAGTCTGTTGTTCCATCTCCAGTTCTAACTGTTGCTTTTTGACCTGTATACAGATTTCTCAGGAGGCAGGTCAGGTGGTCTGGTATTTCCATCTCTTTAAAAATTTTCCAGAGTTTGTTGTGATCCACATAAAGGCTTTGGCATAGTCAGTAAAGCAGAAGTAGGTGTTTTTCTGGAACTCTCTTGCTTTTTCAATGATCCAATGGGTGTTGGCAATTTGATCTCTGGTTCCTCTGCCTTTCAAAATCCAGCTTGAACATCTGGAAGTTCATGGTCACGTCCTGTCGAAGCCTGGCTTGGAGAATTTTGAGCATTACTTTGCTAGCGTATGAGATGAGTGCAATTGTGCTATAGTTTAAGCATTCTTTGGCATTGCCTTTCTTTGGGATTAGAATGAAAACTGACCTTTTCCAGTCCTGTGGCCACTGCTGAGTTTTCTAAATTTGCTGGCATATAGAGTGCAACACTTTCACAGCATCATCTTTCAGGATTTGAAATAGCTCAACTGGAATTCCATCACTTCCACTAGCTTTGTTCACAGTGATGCTTCCTAAGGCCCACTTGACTTCACATTCCAGCATGCCTGATTCTAGGAGAGTGATCACACCATCGTGGTTATCTGTGTCATGAAGATCTTTTTTTGTACAGTTCTTCTGTGTATTCTTGCCACCTCTTCTTAATATCTTCTGCTTCTGTTAGGTCCATACCATTTCTGTCCTTTACTGTGCCCATTGTGCATGAAATGTTCCCTTGGTATCTCTAATTTTCTTGAAGAGATCTCTAGTCTTTCCCACTCTATTGTTTTCCTCTTTTTCTTTGCACTGATCACTAAGGAAGGCTTTCTTATGTTTCATTGCTATTCTTTGGAACTCTGCATTCAAATGGGTATATCTTTCCTTTTCTTCTTTGCCTCTCACTTCTCTTCTTTACACAGCTATTTGTAAGGCCTCCTCAGACTACCATTTTGCCTTTTGCATTTCCTTTTCTTGGGGATGGTCTTGATCCCTCCTCCTGTACAATGTCATGAACCTCCGTCCATAGTTCTTCAGGCACTCTGTCTGTCAGATCTAATCCTTTGAATCTATTTGTCACTTACACTATATAATCCTAAGGGGTTTGCTTTAGGTCACACCTGAATGGTCTAGTGGTTTTCCCTACTTTCTTCAATTTAATTCTGAATTTGGCAATAAGGGGTTCATGATCTGAGCCACAGTCAGCTCCCGGTCTTGTTTTTGCTGACCATATTGAGCTTCTCCATCTTTGGCTGCAAAGAATATAATCCATCTGACTTTGGTACTGACTTTTTCAGGTGATTTAATTAGAAAATGATTTAAATTTTTATTCTGAATTCCTTTAATTTTGTTACACTCTTTTAAGTATAACAAAATGAAATCACATACATCAGATAATCAGTTTAGGAGGGAGAGAAGTTTATTACATAGTAATTTTAATGGAATGTTAAACATATAATTAGCAAATCTTTCTCAGACTTCTCCTACTAATCAGGGTAACAGAAAATGTATTTATTTGTTCTGGTCCTCTATATACTGAATGTGTGATCTAGTTACTCTGCTAAAGTAGTTCTCAACCTGGTTCTGCATCAGAATCCCCATGGGAATTTTAAAAACCTAATGGTGCCTGGCCTTTACCCAAGTCAGTTAAATTCAAAACTCTTCGAGAAAGACCTGCTGATCCAGGGAAAGAGCCACAGATCACTTCAAAAATTTTACTTAGGTTATTGTTGAGTTCTTTCCATTCAGGATGTTTGATATCCATAAGCACTATAATTTGGACTGGGGAGATAGTTAAATTTACTAATGTAGACACTTCAAAAAGTGATTAAACAAAATATAAGCCTCCAATTCATTTTTCTGCATTCTAAACGTGTTTGCTCTGAGGAGTGTGTATTTCTGATGACTCACCACATACAAGGCAACAACAGGTGCCACACACAATGAAAAAAGCAAAGTTACTTATTCCCTCCAAAAAGTATTTTCAACATTCCCCAATGGACAGAATAAATACCACAAAGCAAGAGAATAGAGGATGCATGCTACCTGAAATAAACATCAGAGCTCAGCAGGAGCCTCGAGACCAGAGGCTGAAATGTGGATGATCCTGCTGCAGATGAAATGACAGCAGTGACGATTCTCTCGGTCCACCTCCTTCTGAACAGCCAGTGTACCAACTCAGGCTCCCACACAAAGAACTGAGATGACTCAAAGTGGAGATGACTCAAAGAGATGAACAGTGTCAATATTTTCCTCAATTTTTATGAGGTACGTTCTCTTCACACCTTGACTCTCCCTCCATAGGCTACATGGAAAGGGGCTGTTTAGCTGCTTATACTCTCCTGCGCTTTGGCAGGTTGCTCTGGTAAATCTTTGGCAAGGACCATGTGGAAGGCAGGGATAGTAGCTATTTAACTTGCTTGATACAGTACTTAGGAGAGTAACACATGCATGTGGATGCCTAATAAGCCATGGAGTAAAATTAGCTTAATTCTGCTCAGATTCCTTGTTTCATCAGCCTTTGGGGAGACAACGATAATTAGCTGAAATAGCTGGAGAATAACACTTAATCATAGAAAACCAATGCAGAAAAATTACCAATAACAAGTTTTCTTTGCCTAAGGTACCTTTCTATCTGAAAAAAAAAAAAAGCAAAATTAAGCAACCATGAAGTCCTCCAAGCCTTATATCCTAAAATGTTGGGATTTTTTTTTTCCCTTCTTCTTTTAATATAATCATTACAGGCAGATATTTGACTCCAATTTTCACCTGGGTCAAGATTTCCTCAACCTTATCAAACAATTAATGTGAGATTTGTACAGAAACCTTCACAGTTTATTTTACTCATTAATGTAAAATATAATTAAATGCACAGCAATTCTTTCAAAATGCTCAATTATTTCAAGTTTAGAGATAATCACTTTGTCTCATATACATAGAGACCAATACTGTTTTTGATACACTAACTTGCATAATGTTCAACAAGATAATTAAAAACAAAAGAAAAGAGAGCAAACTTTATCTAAAATAATGAAACCGTTTCAGCTGCTTGAGTTCAAATTAAGCACCTTTATGAAAATGAAAAGTATGATTAAATAAAGTGTATCATTTATAAAGTGTGGGTGGTTAAATACTCAGATTTGCAGAATAGTTACAAGCTGTGCTTTCTCCACCCTGGACAGCCCTTTAAGGCTTCTCTAACACTATTAAGGTGTCAATTAAAGGATAATTAGCTTCACAGCAAAACTGACACTCAAAATAGGGAAACTTTTCCATGCATTTCAAAATATAACAATACCAAAACACAAACCCAAAGAATATTAGCGGCAATACATTTTAAATAATTTTTTTTTAATTTGCATTCTGTCATTTTGTAACAATGGCAGTTTCCAAGGGCTGCAGCTCACCATCCCACACAGCGTAGGTGTGAGACTTCAGGGCTGTTTCTGTCTGCAGGCTCCCTCCATCGCCAGGGTTGCAGCTCCCCTTCTAAACAGAATGAGGGCTGAAGGGCTAGAATTGTTCTCATATTTCCTTTTACTTTTGGAAAATATTTAAGCAAGATTCATGTCTGCTTTAGTATAGTGGCTATGCCAAATTATGACTTCAATTCTGCCTCCCTATTGCCTTTTTAATACGACCTTTAATAAAGTCATATATTGCAAAGACTAAGCCAAGGAAGAAAAACAGACTGCTTGGGAGCACCTGTTACTGCACTCCTCTGGGGTGAGAAAAGCAGAAATAGGAGGCACACCCACGGGGCTGCTAATGCTAATGAACGGATATGTTGAAAGTAAAATGGATTCCAGCAAGCCATCTGCCTTTGACAGAGAACCTGCAGCCATGTCAGCAGTGAAAATCATCTGAGAGGCACAGGCTGAAAATCAGCTCTGTCCCCTCAAGAGCAAAGATCAGCACTGCTTTCTCTGTTACAGCTGGTTTAACATAACCCTTCAGAGTTCTATCCTCCTTTTCTTTGGCTTCACACATCCTTTTGCCTTTGAGGTATGAAATAGGCTGGACTACCTGAAGCCTGACTTTTAAAGGAATGGATCTGAAGCGCCCTCTCTGTGTGTGTGTCTCTACTGTGTGTTGAAGTTCAGGACACACACTTAGCTGTTGAGGGATGGCTGCAGGGTGTTGTATTTGGTATATAAGGTATTGATTGTATGAATGAGCAATACCTTGAATTAGGCTTGACAGATGTTAGTCAAGGTGGAGCTAAAACCTAAAGCCTGAAGTAGTGGGACTGGTTCTGCAGAGCTTGCTCAGTATCTGACACAGAGTAGCTGTGTAGAAAAAGTTCGGCAAGAACAAATGAATGAGTGAGTCAATGGATGAACAAATGAATCTACATGAATCAACAAGTTAAATAAGGCAATCATCACCACTAATCATTCCTACATGCCTACAGCTTTTATATACCTGTTTCTGCCCAGTTTTTCTTTTCCTCTATAACTTCATCATAGACCCTTAGACTCCGTTTTTTAGCCTCATGGTTTCTCCCCAATTTTTCCTGAAATTCTACTATTCACCCTCTTCCCCTAGGATTTCAAGGCTTTATGCCCCAGTCCACCTCACATTCTGCCTCCAGAGAGACCATGTAAAGAGTTGATAAACCCCTGGCTTATTGGACTCAAATCACCTAAAATTATGAGGCCAAATAATAAATTATGGTCCTTGTGTCAAATTTCATCATAACAATTAATTTCCTCTCATATTACCCCATTTTTAACTAGTCTAGGTTGCTTTATGAAATAATTTATTATTTTAGTATTTAAATAATGGTGGCTCTTATCTCCGTAAACTGTATTCTATGTGGCCACCATTACTATATTTGAAATGCTAGTGTCCATCTGTTTCCTGGGAGATGATTCCAGTTCAGAGGGTGTCTGCATGTGCGGCTTCACAGAGCGTTCAGAAAACAGAATCACTCAAATATTCAGTGGTGGGACATACACATGACAAGACAACTCTGAAAAGATGTACCTGACCTGTCTTGTAAGTAATGCATTGAAGAAAAACCTTTACCTTGATTGAACAACTGTGCTTTGAGAAAGAATTTTTTTTTTTTTTAATGTCAAGCATCAAAGTCTTCAAACAATTCCACACTTCCCTGGTTCTCATTCTAATTTTCATCAGAAATCAAACAGGATAATCTACTTCAGGGCAATACCTTTTGCCTCAACAAATGTGATCAAAAATAATATCCAATAATGATATTATTCATGTTTGGGGGTTAGTTATGATTACTCAGAGGTGAGCTACAGATGAGGAAAAAAAAGAAAGAACCAGCTTCTTAGCTTGAGAACATACACTGCTTATTCAGATAACTCAGAATTTTCTATCCTAAGCTTAGCTTTCACCTTGACCCCCCATTTTCTAGCTGCTTCTTTTGCTGACAGCAGGAAGTGTCCCAGCCCAAGCACAAACATGATTCGGGCATGTACCAGCAAGCCCGGAGTTAGAGGGAAACAGCCAGGGATTACTTGCAGGAATAGTTGAACAGACACCAGCTGGAAATAAGTGGTGACAACAATTAATTTTTAGGGAAAGTGGAGAGGAAGTGGCAGGGGCTAAATTTTTATTCAAAGGTAGAGGCCAGTTATTGGACTAAAGGGAAGTACAGAGTCTATTATTCTGATAGTACATGGGCCCAACTCACCAGAGATTCAGTCAAAGGACTATGAGAAGTGTTAAGTAGAAACAAAAGCTCTGGCTTTTTCCTTACAATTTTAATGGGCATGGGGAGGGCCATATTATCCTCCATATTTGTGCCGGAAGCTACTAGTTGTATTTCTGGGTCAGGAATTGACTCAGAATCTCCAATAAAACAGGAATGACAAAAAAACATTATTTTTGCTGCACTTATTCGACTCTAGGCACTGTGCTGAGTGCTTTATGTACATTGTGTTATCTAAGAAGCATCGGCAATCTCAACTTCAACAGTCCTCAGCTTCAGCCCAGGCGCTAGCACAGCTCCAGTGTACACGCTCTGGTCAGCATGGGAAGTCTCAATGGAAAGACATAGTCAGTGAACATCTGTGGCATAGGTGCTGATTTGGGTATCTGTAAGAGTCATCCTCCAAGGTGCCCCTCCAAAGTTCTCTCTCTCCTGGTATCCATGCCCTTGTATAATCCCTCCCATGTAGACAGAATATAGTTGATCTGTGAAATTCAATGTTGTAGAAAAGTCAGTGTTTTATCTTTTCAGGATAGGTCATGAAAGACACTGCAGCTATAATTTTTTTTTTCTTCTTTCTTGAATCATTTGCTCTGCAAGAAGTCAGCTGCCATGAACACTCAAACAGCCCTATGGATAGGATATGTGATAAGGAACTCAGAGCTCCTGCCAAAACGCCAGTGACAGATTGAGGCTTTCTGCCAACAGTCCTGTAAGTGAGCCTTCTTGGAAGCAAATCTTCCAGCCCCAGTCAAGCCTTCAGTTGATTTCATCCCAAGCCAAAAATTTAACTTTAGCCTCATTAGTGATCTCAAGCCAGAATTATCCAAACTAGCTGGATTCTTGACCATAAAAATGGTGAAAAGATAAATATTTACTAGTTTAAGTAACCAAGTTTTGGAGTAACTTATTACATAGCAATAGATAATATTATTGATTGTGTTACTCTGGTACTTGGAAGTGGAGCATCAGGGTAACAAATAACTAAAAATATGGAAATGGTTTTGGAAAAGGCAGTGGACAGAAGCAGCAAAGACTCCAGAGAGAGTGTTAGTGTGAGGCTCACGTGTGGTGAACAGACTATAAGTAAAAGTCAGAATACCTTTGAGGAAGGTATGAGTCAAAGCTGAAAGGAGATGTACAAAAAAGTCACTGGAAACTGGAGGAAAAGGGATACTGCTATGCAGCATCAGCAAGTTTGGTGACACCACTTCCTGTGGTTATATGGGAAGCAGAAAATGTACCACGTAAAATGGGATGACCTAACCGATATCAGTGCAGGTGTTTAATGCATTGGATGTTCCTTGCCACTTATAGTGATATGTAAGCAGAGAGAGATATGCTAAAGGAAAGACAAACAAAGGAAAAAGGACCTTCTGGCTTTAGAAATCCCTAGCCTCTCCAGGTAACTGACAATGCTATAATTAAGAAATGGCTTCCAGGCGACGGTGAACTCCAAGACATTTCCAGGAAAATACCGTCTTATAGATTTGATGTGGTGCCTCAAAGAGCTGTTCAGTCACACAGTAGAGCTTCTAAGAAACTTTAGGGTGGATTTCCTTAGCAATTTCAGCAGAGATCCAAGTTAGAGACGGACTTATTTCAAAAAGATTTGCAGACATGCTTCCTGTCTAATAAGGAACATACAAAATTTTTAGGACAATTATTTTGGCAGAAACACCACTACCCTGGACTGAATGAGGCAGAAACAGCAAAAAATGAAAAAGAAAAAGGTTTTGATCTCTCAAAATTCAAATTGCAGGGATCAGGCTTGAAAGCTACACAGTTGCAAACCTGAGTTAGCTTTCATGGAAAGCGATGAGTGACTCAGAGGGCAGAAACTAAAGCCTGGAGGGCAGACCCATGAACCATAGAGAGGTACAACCACATTCTAACCTAGCAGTTTCCAAAATGTGCCCAGTTAGGTTTCAGGCCACTGGCACTTGTGTGCCTCCTGTTTTCCACGTTTTTAAACAGGTGTTTCTCTAGGAGTTATCTTATGTCTCTCTCACCATTGTCTGTTGGGTGTGCTAGAGGGAAAAAAAAAAACAACAACAACTTGCCTCTTTAGGTTCATAAGTGTTCAGATAAAGCACAATTGTACTCAAGGAGTTATACTTGAAAAACTATACCTGAGGAGGTGCATCTATATCTGGGCATGATTTAGATGATGGGATTCTGGACTTCAATCTGAAATTGTAGTTGGTTGAGACTTTAGGGGGTGCTGGGAGGGGTGTGAGTGCATTTTGCATATGGAAGAGACATGAATCATCGGGGGCTAAAAGGCAGACTAGCTGTTGGCCTCCAAAGTGGCCCCCAATGTTCTCTGACTCATATATTTTATTTATATGTATATGTGTATATGTGTGTGTGTGTGTGTGTGTGTGCACTTAGTCGCTCAGTTGTGTCTGACTCTTTACAACCTCATGGACTGTAGCCCACCAGGCTCCTCTGTCCATGGGGATTCTCCAGACAAAAATACTAGAGTGGGTTGCCATGCCCTCTCCTCCCTCAGGGGATCTTTCCAACCCAGGGATATATATATATATATATGCTTCCCAGGTGACACTAGTGGTAAAGAATCCACCTGCCAATGCAGGAGATGCAAGATTCACAAGTTCAGTTCCTGAGTCAGGAAGATCCCCTAGAGTAGGAAGTGGCAACCCATTCCAATATTCTTGCCTGGAAAAGTCCACGGACAGAGGAGCCTGGCAGGTTACAGTACATGAGGCTACCAAGAGTCGGATATGATGGAGCGCACGTACACACACACACACACACACACACACACACACACACACACACACACAATTTAACCGTTATAAAGGATGTACAGGGCACAAACTATACCTTCTAAAGTCTAAATAATCAATAATATGAAAAATCAGGTTTTGATTTGTAGTGCTTGCTGATATCTATGTATAAATGCTTCCACCATGACTGATTTCAAGCAACCAACATAACGTCACTGAATTCAGAGATAGGATGAGACTGATACGTGCTATAGGGCACAGCAATATATCATTTCCTCCATAAAGATATAAAAGACCTAAAGAACCACGAGAGCATCAATAAAGGAAAAATGGAGTGAGTGAGTACTTTTGAGGATTTATTACCTTAACTTTTAGTACATTTGTCAAAAAAACAGTTTACAAAGTTTAATTTTTAATAATGGCTGTGTTTAACAATTGGCTTGCAAAATTCTTAGATGTTAACAATTAGTTTTTAAAAGCATTAATGAGCCAGCTTCAGCCCACCACTGAACTGAGGCTCCTGTCACCAGCCCTGCACATGGACCATCTTGGAAGCAGACCCTTCAGCCCCACTCAAACCTTTGGATGATTGAAGCCCCACCTAACATCTTGATTGCAACCTCATGAAGAACCTTGAGCCAGAAGCATTCAGCTGAGCCGCCTCTGAATGCCTGATCCATATACTCCGTGAGATACTAAATGTTAACTGTTTAGTCCACAAGATGTTGAGGCAATTTGTCACTCAGTAACAGATAATATATCAGCAGCTGCTGCAGCCATGAGAGACACTGCCTCCCTGAAGAAAAGGATTAAAGGAGGGAAATGGGGAGTCCCAGATAAGTAAGAGTAACATTTCATGGGGTACCTGTGGCACCTCTGTAAGTACCCCAAAACTATTTGAGATAAATTTATAAGGAATTGGAGTTTTTCCTGGGTTGCATTTTATTCTTATATTACCAGTGAAGTAGCTGAGGCTCAGAGAAACTAGCAGATCTAAAAGCACATAGCCAACAATTCAGTAAAAGGTTAAACCAGGGTTTAAACCCAAATCTAAGTCTATGCTCTCGCAGGGAGACCTTAAGAAGGTCATTAGTGTTTAGAACACTTTATTGTTTATGAATAATTCGATGCCTACCTAATATGATGAGGAAAGGGATTATTATTTCTACTTTAAATTTTTCAAAATTGAGATTTGTAATAGTTAATAATCAGAGCTGAAACGAGAAAATCTGCAAACCTCTAGTATAGCGTTCCCAAAAGTTCATTTGAATATAAAATATGATCATGTGCACAATTAAGTATTTAAACTTGACAATATAGAAAAACTGGAGAAGAAAATGGCAACCCACTCCAGTATTCTTGCCTGGAGAATCCCAGGGACAGAGGAGCCTGGTGGGCTGCCATCTATGGGGTCGCACAAAGTCAGACACAACTGAAGCGACTAAGCAGCAGCATTATAGAAAAATAAAATTCAGAATTCATGAGCCTTGTTATATTTTACTAGTCTTTGTAATTTACAGTTAGAGGCAAGGACACATAACTAAGGCAAGCCTCTATGGTCAATAAATGTAGACAATACTTTTAAGATTTATTAAAATTTGTATTTTTTCAAAATCAAATTTCTTTTGGTCCTTATCCAATTTGACCCAGGGCCTATAGGCTTCTACTAATTTGCATGATTGCCTCATACAATATTAAAATACATCCAAGCTCTTCAAATTATTCCCTTTAATAGCTTTCTATAAGCAGTTAAAATGAATAGTAACACGGCTTTGTTTTCCAGATGTCATTTCATGTGCCTGAATAATTCTACCAGACTTTAATGATTACATCAATACATGATAGCAAAGAACAAACACCAAATTTAACTTGGAACAATTTTAACAAATTCCATATTTGCTTTTCCTATTAAGCATTTACTGTTGAGTTTCCCAGGTGGCACAGTGGTAAAAAATCCACCTGCCAATGCAGGAGACGCAAGAGATGTCATTTCAACCCCTGGGACAAAAATATCCCCTGGAGAAGGAAACAGCAATCCACTCAAGCATTCTTGCCTGGCAAATTCGATCCCTAGGTGGGGATGATCCCCTGAAGAAGGGAATGGCAACCCACTCCAGTATTCTTGCCTGGAGAATCACATGGACAGAGGAGCCTGATGGGCTACAGTCCATGGGGTCACAAAGAGTCAGACACGACTGAGCACACATGTATAGGCACAGCAGGTAGAGTGGTGGAAGCTCCACTAAAAAGACCTAGAAATTGAAAGACTGGGATGTTCTCTGGGACTAAGTCTGAGGAACATAAACCAATGGCTGACCCTGAGAGGTGGATTGTAAATGTGACGATTAAAGCAATAGGATGAACTTAAAATCCATTCAGGAATACCAGAATGTGGCTGCAGTTCAATCAACATGACACGGGCAGAGTTTCAGGAAGGCATAAAAATGACTGTGGTCAGAAGAAATGGCATCTAATCAACTCTACTATAATTTGTAGGAGAGGGAGGTTTCAACAGAACAGTACAAGTCTTATTTTCATAAGAATCTGGGGAAAGGGAAGTAAAGATTCAGTGATGCAGGAGCGTATGTAGGCATCAAATACCTCCAGACAAAAGCTAGAGAATGGACCCATTCCAGAAATAAAATGGTCCCCTCTTGGATTAAACATTCCAGACAGTTTGGTCTCAGTACCCCTTATAACTTTCAAAATTATTGAGGACCTCAAAGAGCTTTTTAATCTGAGTTATATCTATTGATATTTACTATAATAGAAATTAAAGCTGAGAAAATGTTTAAATGCAAAATACTTAATTGTAAATCCCTGTTAACTGTCAGAATGATATCATCATTATATATCATGTAGACTCTGGAAAATGCCACTGTACACTCATGATGGAGAGTGAAAAAGGCGAATAATTTCTTAACATTGTTATAAAAATGTTTTGACTTCAGAGATGCCCTAAAGGGTCTCAAGGGCTTGGAGGACACCCTGTGGAGTCCTGTCCTTGATGATCACAGTTAAACAACTGTCTGAGGGCACGATTACTTTCCATGTGAAACTTACTATAGGAGAGAAAGGAATGTACCTTCTCCACAGTCTACTTATCAGCCTCTTCCTCACCAGCATTCTGATTTGTATGCCAGACTGAGCTCCAAAATCACCGCAGATGGTGACTGCAGCTATGAAATTAAAAGATGCTTGCTCTTTGGAAGGAAAGTTATGACCAACATAGATAGCATATTAAAAAGCAGAGACATTACTTTGCCAACAAAGGTCCGTCTGGTCAAGGCTATGGTTTTTCCAGTGGTCATGTATGGATGTGAGAGTTGGACTGTGAAGAAAGCTGAGAGCCGAAAAATTGATGCTTTTGAACTGTGGTGTTGGAGAAGACTCTTGAGAGTCCCTTGGGCTGCAAGGAGATCCAACCAGTCCATCCTAAAGGAGATCAGTCCTGGGTGTTCATTGGAAGGACTGATGCTGAAGCTGAAACTCCAATACTTTGGCTACCTCATGTGAAGAGTTGACTCGTTGGAAAAGACCCTGATGCTGGGAGGGATTGGGGGCAGGAGGAGAAGGGGACGACAGAGGATGAGATGGCTGGATGGCATCACCAACTCGATGGGCATGAGTTTGAGTAAACTCTGGGAGTTTGTGATGGACAGGGAGGCCTGGCGTGCTGTGATTCATGGGGTCACAAAGAGTCGGACATAACTGAGCTACTGAACTGAACTGAACTGAACTGAACTGGGGTTGACTAGCTTAGGGAAAGGGGTTTTTCTCCGAGTCTCCTCAACTGCAGTAAAACCAGATCTTGACTTTTCAAAGTTGATAAAGAAACTTTCCCTTTGTAAAGCTCAAATTCAGTCTCATCCTGAAACTTCACAGGTCAGGAATCTCAGAAGTACATTAAGCCACACATTCATAGTTAAGGAGCCACTGAAGAAGTTAGACGCAGGAGTATATACACTCACTAAGCACTTATATAGTCCAAGTTCTGGGTTCTCTGCTCTGTATTTTCTATAATATTAATTCCCACCCTGTGAAACAGGTCTTTAGAATCTTCATTTTAGAGATGGACAAATGGAAGGGTTAAGACATTATACAAGATCATATTGGTATGTGATGAAGCTGGAGTGTGAAACTTTTAATAATAACAATTACAATAATAAATAGCAACTGACTACATTCTGAGTGTGTTGAAACATTGCTCCAAATACTTTGTGTGTAAAGTAATTCTATAAGATAAATACTATGATTAATTTCCCATTTATATTTGAGGAAACTAAGACACAAACAGATTAAATGAAATATGCAAGATCATATAGCACATAATTGGAAGAGCTGGAATTTGGCTGAAACCAGGCAGCCTGACTCCAGGACCCATGCTCTTAAACCCTACATTCCGCTCCTCTTAGCAGTCTTGTTTAATCCCAAACCTATGCTCTTAGCCTCTTACGCACCGTGTGTGTTAGTCACTCAGTCATGTCCGACTCTGCAACCCCATGGACTGTAGCCCACCAGGCTCCTCTGTCCATGGGATTCTCCAGGCAAGAATACTGAAGTGGGTTGCCATTTCCTTGTCCAGGGGATTTTGCTGACCCAGCAAGGTCTCCTGCCTTACAGACAGATTTTTTGCCATCTGAGCTATACGGAAGTCCCGGTGCATTGCCTCTCCAAAACTCTTCCTAGGAGAGACCTCACAAAAAGTTTCCCTCTCCTGGCTGCAGAGTACGTACTAAGGTTAATCAGTTACAATAAGATCTTCATCATTACACAAATGTATATAAACAGTGTAGCTGTAAGTATTTAGAAGTAAATGCACTAAATATCTGTATGTTCTGAGGAACAAACTTGATAGAAAACTAGGGGCCAATTTTATGGCAGTATTAAAGACAAAAAATAACTACAGATAAGAGAATCCTCGATCAGAATTATAAAGGTTGACTATGAACAGAGATAATATTTGAATCTATGTAGTGCTTCAGCTCTAGACTACTAAACATGAATATATGGACTTTGGCCAATAGGGATAATTTCAAGCACTCTTACTCTCCCTGGCCCAGGAGTATAAGTGAGCCCATTGGCCATTTTTAAACACCCATTTATTTCCTATGTGCTCTAATTCTGAATATCTGTAAAGCTGCTTAACTTCCTATTTAAGAGGGGGAAAAGCACATCACTGTTAAGATAGAATTAAAAACTGGTTCTTAGGTAATGAATTTCATGGATGTAGAATATTTTTAAGAGTATAACTAAAATTGCTTTTTAAAGATATATTTAACACATCACACCCTGTTTTCATCTATATGGTTATTTATTTACCTTGTTGGCAACTTTGATGATGATTTAGCACTATGAATTCCTGCTGACTAAAAATCCATTTCCATTAGCAATAGTTTAAGTTTTTTTTTACAGACATTTGGAGAAAGAGGAACTTAGAAGCAATTCCTTTGATATTCTTTGAAAATTTCTAAAAGGAGGGAATTTGGAATCTGCTTTTCAACTGACAAATAAGTGCCAGTCAGAACCAGTTCAACCCTCCCGACCTTCTGTGGCATTTAAGTACTCTTCTTCCAACCTAAATTACTTTGTCCTAGCTAGACAGATACTGGATTTTAGTGTTGATAAAGGGAGTTCAGGCTCCACTGTATGGATTGTAGTACTATTCACGTGTAGTCATAAAATCTCTCTCTTACTTCCCTTCATTATTTCATTCCTTCCCTTGCTCCCTTCAAGTTCTGGACAAATGATCAACTTGCTTACTGGTTATAAAACGTTCTCCTATTTAGGAAGAGTAGGCTATCTTGGATTCAATTAAACCTAATTGCTCCAAGAGTTTCCTTATTATAAGCCATATTATCAGAAATTATTTAATAATGCTTTTAAATTACTTTACTAAAACACTGAAAAATATGTATGACTTCTATGGGACTTCCCTGGTAGTCCAGTGGTAAGGAATCTGCCTACCAATGCAGGTGAAACAGGTTTGATCCCTGCTCTGGGAAGATCCCACATGCTAGAGGACAACTAAGCTCCTACGCCACAACTACTGAGCCCACACTCTGCAACTACTGAAGCCTCGTGGTCTGCAACAAAAGAAACCACCACAAGGAAGAGTAGCCCCAACTTGTTGCAACTAGAGAAACCCCAAGCACGATGCAGACCCAGCACAGCCGAATAAATAAATAAAACAAAATAAAAACATGTATGACATTCTAGGCCACATTTTTTTAATTGGTTCTATTTTAGGTTGAATCAGGTACGGCTGGGGGTAGGGAAACATAAAACAGATTTTAGAAAAGAGAAGGACTATAGTGAAAGGAAAACCTAAATGAAGTTTTAAAAACTAATTGGCACATTATGTGTATTTGTGTGTGTGTGTGTGTGTGTGTGTGTGTGTGTCTTAGGCAATGAGTGGCATCTAAAACACTGGACAGCATGAACAAGAGGATTAAATATGCAGATCATATAGACAATGTACATTTCAAAATTTTTAACTGAATTGGGTTGTGTAATTAATTATCCCAACAGCAGCTGATAGACTCAGAAAAGAGTTCCAAAGAACCAGGATAAACATGCAAGAGTTTATAAATAACATCCATCTGTTAATAGTTATATCTCATAGATGCAGAATATCAACACGTGTTCCTCATACCAATTACTGCTTATCTTAAGATATCTCTCTTGCCAAAACACCTTGATGAACAGGGATGGGAGACAGAGAGTGGGAGGGAATACTCTTTAATTTGTAGTTTGCAATGTTTCTATAAGATGGGGTGTTTTCTTTTCTTCCTCCTTTCACAACAGGCTTGAGATGTTATCTTTATCTGAAATCACAGGGCCAATACCAAAGAATGAAACAACGGAAGTCATGCGTCAGAGTCAAGCATTGTTCAATCTGTGATGTGACTCTGCTGAGAAGGGCTGCAGAACCCAGAGTTCTCAGAGCAGGTTAATGACAGCCGTGCCTGTGAAAGAATCAGCAGCAGAAGAGGACAATGTGGGGCCTTCAGAGAGCTCAGGGAACCAAAAGATTTGAAACATGTTGACTTCATAGATTCTTTTCTAAATCAGGGTTTAGACATCAGCTTCTGATAAGTTTTAGGCCCATGGCCAAATAATTATCTTTAACTTGTCCCATTCATATTAGAACAGCATTAGTAGTGCCAGTTTTCTCCTACTGACCTCACAGGCACTGTTCAGAATAGTCGGTACCTGTGAAAAAGTTTAAGCAGGTAGATAAAAAATACTTTTCTATCTTTCTATTTTTAGTTGAATAGATAAATGCGAACACCATGAGGAATCAGAAAGCTGGGAATCCTTCTTTAAGGAGCTTATAGTCTAGCTGGGGAGATAAAATATTTCATCATCTAAGCCTACATAACAAATTACCCCCAAATTAGTAGATCAGCATTCATTATCTCACAGTTGCTACAGGACAAGGAGCTGAGAGCAGTTTGGCCAGGTGAATCTGACTCAAAGTATCTGAGGAAGTTACAGAGAAGACACCCATTGGGGCCGCAGACTAATCCACGAAGGGATTAACCGCTTTCAATCTTAAGAACACTGTTGTTGTCAGGCCTCAGGTTTTTGCATGCTTGTTTACCAGAGACTTCAGTTACCACAGGGCCCTATCCACAGATGGTCTGAGTGGTCTCAGGAAACGGTACTTGGCTTTCCTTGAGGAGAATAATCTGAGAGAGAAGGCATCCAAGGTGGAAGCTACAGTCGAATATCAGAAGTGACATACCATCACTCCTGCCATGGACTGTAGTCATACGGACCAGCCCTGATGAAATGTGGAAGGGGACCACACTAGTGTGTGAAAACCAGGATGTGGGGGTCACTGGGAGCCACTTTGGAAGTTAACACACATACATCCTTACAGAAGCACATGTGCAAGTTCAGTGAATGATAATTCTGAGGGAGTGATTCTGAAAATAAATGCTGTGCAAGAACATTGCAGGAGGTTAGGCTAATCAGGAAGGGGTCATGGTGCTGACAGGGCTTCCAATAAGTCTTAAAGGATCGTTTAGCATTTAAACAAGCAAACAGAATCTGGGAAAACATTTCTGTCTCCAGGAAGGTTGCCTACAGGAGGAACTAGGAAAGCCAGCCAAGTGTTGCTCTAGCAGCCTTCCACTTTGGGGGCCAAACAAGATTTTTAAGAGAAAGTAATATTGACTTTTCCTGCCTAGATGTCTGACTTGTAACTCTTTGATGCTAGAAACTGTGATTCACTGAATCTTTTGAAAAATTATGTTTAGAGTCAAAAGTGCAGAAGGAAATCCACCAGCATGACATCAACACGTGGAGTACCTATAACACCAAACAGGGAAAACTCTATGTAAGGTGTGTAATGCACCCCACGGGTTTTGTGCAGTGCATCCCAGTGTTACCAGATGCTGAAAGAGAGCATTATTTTTCAAATCAAAAATTACTGTGTCAAAAATGGGATTAAAAAAACATTAATGAATTCTGATGAGCTGTTTTCACAGTGTGTATTATCTAGTGATTAATACTCTATCAATGAAATATTTCTCATCTCATTTAGCCTCTTAATTTATGTAGATGTGAAATCAACAAAGGCAAATGATATATTTATGTTGGAGTTTTTTTTTGTCTTTGAGGTTGATGTTTAATAGTGAGATAAGCACTCAACTCAGAAGCCCCTGCATTGATCCCTGTCTTTTAGGGTGTGTGGGCCATCTGTAATGAGCACCTGGATGCAACAGATGATGAAGGCAAGTCATATTGATAAGTTTCCTCTGAACTCTCATGGCCTGTACTCTGGTGATTGAGAGGAAGTGACTTGGTCCAGCTCCAGAGCATTCAGTATATTTCAAATGTGGTTACTTTTGCCCTGCACTGTCTTTTTGTGTGTGGGTAGTGGCACTAGTGGTGAAGAACTCACCTACCAATGCAGGAGATATAAGAGATGTGGGTTTGATCTCTGGATCAGGAAGATCCCCTGGAGGAGGGCATGGCAACCCACTTCAGTATTCTTGCCTGGAGAATCCCATGGACAGAAGAGCCTGGCAGGCTATGGTCCATAGGGTCACAAACAGTCACACACAACTGAAGCAACTTAGCACTCAGGCATGCACAAAATACACATACCATAAAACTTACCATGTGCACCATTTTTAAGTATACAGTTCAGTAATATTAAATCATATTACTGTGTAATAATTAACACAAACCAATTCCAGAACTTCTATACATACTAAATAAAAACTCTCCAGTTACCCCTCTCAAGACCCTGGCAAACACTATTCTACTTTCTATCTGTATGAATTTGACTATTACAGGTGCTTCATCTAAGTGCATTAGTTGACTTTTTGTGTCTGGCAAAATCACATAGCAGAATGTCTTCAAATTTTGTCATATTTCTTAAATATACTTTGACCAAGAAGAAAGTCTAAGTCCCTCTTAAGGATATGGCATTTGTATCTTTATGTGCGACTATATGTGGTTTCATTTCCTAATAAACGTGCAGCATGCATGATATCTTAGGAGGGCTAAGGGCTGTATACTTTTACCCCTGAAATAGAAGAGAAAGAGAAATAGTTCAGTTTACATTGCTTATTGAGGATGTGGGCAAGAACCTATGGCAGAGATCAGTAGTAGTGAGAAGCAGGAGTTGGAGGTGAGGGGTTTTGGGCATTTCCCCTGACCCATTTGACTTCTACCTTTTTTACAGACTCCTGAATGATCCATTTGTTGTTGTTAATTTTGTTTTTTCTGGAGTGTCTCTCTTATTACAACCATATGGCATGAACTGCTTCTAGTCTTTTGCATTTTCCTTCATTGATGCAATGATATAAAAGATTTTAAAAATGTTCAACCTTCATTACACTTCACTGCTTATGAAGATCTATGGATTTTGTTGCTATTAAATGGAACCAGAAGTTGTTTTAAATCTCAGTGTGTTCAGGCAGAAATGTTACTGAATCATTTCAAGACCTATGTGTGATATATTTCACAATATCAAATATATACAAATAGATAAATCACATCACACTAAGATCATTAATTGATTCATATATGTCTGTATAAGTGTGTATATGTACACATGTGTGACATAAATAACAACTGAATTTCCAGATGAATGTGACAGACAGTGAGGATAGAAAATGTCTCTGTGAACACCTGAGGAGCTGTAATCAGCAAACTGACCAATCTGATACTGTCCCTGTCTCAGACATCAAAAAAGCAGTCAGAGAGGTGTGATCTTTACAGTGGATGTCACCTCATGGTCCACAGCTGTGAAATACATAAAAATATAAGAGAAGAGGAAAGAAGCTTTTCAAATCTGTTTGAAGACATAATCTTGATTCTTTTCAATGTTCTTTAAGAGATTCAGGTAAAGTATAAAAATTCCTTTAAAAATAATTTTGGCTGTTGGACTACAATTTACATGCAATTCTATGCAGAGGTGAGACTGTGTGCAGCCCTAGCTTGTACCCTGGTTACAGGCTAGTTTCACTTTTTTCTTTCCATCAACAGAAACATCATTATATGGTCTTAACTGGGTACATTTTCAGTTCACCATCGCAAAGGCAAAAAAGGCAAAATTCAACTAGTGGGATTACATCAAACCGAAAAGTTTATGCAAAGCAAAGGAAGCAATTAAAACAAAAAAGGCTACCTAATGAATGGGAGAAAATAGTTGCTAGTCATATATCTGGTAAAGGGCTAATATCCAAAGTACAAAAGGAACTCTCTTGTTTAACAACTCAACAGCAAAAAATAAAAACCCAATTCAAAACTGGGAAAAGAACCTGAATAGACATTTTCCCAAATAAGATATACAAATGACCAACAGGTATATGAAAAGATGCTTGCTCTAGCATAATAGGATACTATATCACTCCTATTAGGATGGTTATCATCCAAAGGACAAAATAATACATGTGTGTATGTGAGTGTGTATATCAAACCATTACAACGTACACTTTAAATATATTACAATTGTATTTGCCAACCTCAATAAAGCTGAGGTAGGGGAAGACTTCTCTGATCCCATGGCACTCTTTCCTTCCCCATTATAACATTTACCTCACAGATAGTCTTCTTTTAACAAACATCTCCTGAGCACCAATTATATGTCAGTCAGTATTGAAAGTATGGGGGTACATCATTAAACAAAACAGACTAATTTGTTTAAATTGTTTAATACTTGTTTGTGATTTTCCACAGGACTTGAAGTTCCAGATGGCAGAAATATAATCTTTCCTGCTGGTATCTCAAATCTCAATGCTTAGTGCTGGATTTGATACATAATAGGCTCTTAAAATTAGTTTTTGTTTAATGAATATTACTGAATGACAAAATCATGTCACTGTAGTATATAACAGAAACCTCCCATACTCAACTGAATATGCTGTCTTTTAGTTAAATTCTGCTAGCATTACAAATAAGCCAGTGACCACCAAAGACACCTAAGTTTTTGCTTAAAAGAAAAATCCAAACATGCTTAGTGTTGAATGGACTCGGGTGCTACATCAAATGGGAAAAATGGATGAATAATATCATTAGAGAAAATGCACCTTATACCTTCTATTCTTCCTCACATCTGAGGAATAAGCTTTGCAACAGCCAGCACACAGATACAAAAGGACACCAAAACAAAACAAAAACAACCCAAAAACTTTCTTTGCATACAAATTGCATGACATCACATGGCATACATTTCTATACCCAAGTCCACACGACACCAAAGGCAAGTGTTAACACAGAAGACAGGCTTTGAAGGGACTTCCCTGGTGGTCCAGTGGCTAAAGAATCCACCTGCAAGTACATGGGACATGGGTTCAATCCCTGATCTGGGAAGACCCCACATGATGCAGAGCAAAAGAGTAGCTCCTACTTGCTGCCAACTAGAGACAACCTGCACACAACAATGAAGACCCAGCACGGCCAAAAATAAATAAATTAATAAACTTAAGAACAACAACAAAAAAAGAAAATATGCTTTGGGCCTTGGGTGATTTATCCATCAGGTAAATTTTAGGTTCCAATTTCCCTGTAGTTGTTCCTCCCAGAGATGAAGATAAAAACTCTCCAAAGTCACCCATCCAGAGCCCTGCAATGAAGGAAGCATTCTTTCCTGGTAACAAGCATTCTACTTACCACTCACCAGTAAAAGTCTTTCCTTTTGGGAGCTTAGTTTTATTCCACATGACAAAGATAGCACAGAAACCATGTTACATCCATGTCAACTAGGCATACAATGGCTTACACACACCCTTTCCATTTTTCATTTTCGCTTTCCTTTTCTTTTCTTTTTTTTCCCCTATTTCTCTTCTACTACCCTTGTTTAATGGACCCCCTGTGAGCTATTCATGAAAATCTTTAAACTAGGAGGAAAACTGATTATTAAGATTTATGAGGTTGTGATGATTTATTCACCTCTTAAGGAAAAAGGCAATCCATCACACTTTGAAAGGCTAGACAATCAAGTTCTGCCTGTATTTATATGATATCATAAAGCTGTTTTCTTAAAGTACAACTAAGCCACCAACTTAAAGATGATGCTGATTTGCTGTAGGCAGATATTTTGGACAAGAATATTTTAGAGGTCAGTGTATTTGTTTGCCATTGAGGATATTTTCAATGGAAAATAAGCTCAATAGTGGAATTACTTTGACTCAATATTGCCTGGCATTTAAATAAACTCATTTGGAAAAATGTTTGCTAGACATCTATCAATACTATGGGACTAAGTGCTATGCTAGATGTAACAGGTTTCCTACCAAACATGGGCTCACAAGAATTCACAGTATAATAGGGAAACAGATAGCTAAATAAAAAATTATAACACGATGCTAATTGCTAAAAACACAAAGCCAAAACTTGCCCAAATTGGAAAGTTCATTATTGTCTACATGAAACCAAAACCATGAGTCCTGTCCATTTTTGACTGTTGGCATTAAAAGATTTTCAATCTTTTACAGAAGAAAAAAAGATGTTATAGGAAACCCCAAATATGAAAAAAAGATCTACTTTCAGTATATAAAAAGAAACAAGAGGGTAAGGATAAGTATAAAATGTGAGGCTACTGGTAAACTTTTCCCCCATTTTTTTTTTTACAGTGGCTCCTTGTCGGTTATCTGTTTTAAATACAGCAGTGTGTACATGTCAATCCTAAATTCCCTAATGATCTCGTCCCCAGTCACCTTTCCCCTCTGGTAACAATAAAGTCATTCTCTAAGTCCGTGAGTCTGTTTCTATTTTGTAAGTAAGTCCATGTGTGCTCCTTTCAAAATTTTCCAGTTGTATGTACTATTCCATCTCAGACACCTCTTATGTTGGAAAAAATCTGATAAATGAATTTTAACTGAGATGCTAATGGCTTGTAGTCTAAGATATCATCATACTGGAAAATTTTACACTAGTAGAAAGAAAATTTTACACTCTTAGAAAAAAAGCTTTAACTTACTATTATGAATCACTGGAGTATCAAGCATTGCATGAGTTTCATCTCCAAATCTGAATAATCTGCCTTGATTTGTTCAAATTAAAATTCTCTGACATTCATCAACTCCACAAATCAAACACTGTTCTAAGTCACATGCAGCCAGAAACAAATCATTTAGTAGACTACTGTTTTTTATCTAATTATTTGTGATATAGAATACACAATAACAAAACCAAAATGAAAAATTTATATAAAACTATTACCATCAGAATTATGGTAATCATGGGAAAATGACTCAAACTGTATTTTTTTAAAGGTCTGGATCATATTTAGCTTTTTAATTTTCCCTTTCACAAGAAAACTCAGAACTATAATAAAGTAACTTTTAAAGAAATAATATATTCACATCCTTAACTAAGCATATATTCAAACACCTCACCTGGGTATAACCACTGCATGTCATGAGATTTCATTCTTTAAGCAGCCACATCCCAGACCAGCAGCAAGCAGGTAGCCTGTAATTCTTGCAACTGTTGGTAAGAAACAAAAAAAAAATGATAAATAAACTCAAGAAGAAACTAATGGAGGAAACAGTGTCTTTTGATTTATCGAGCAGTCTTCCAAGTACCATTCAGATTAGAATTTGTACTAGCAGGGGTTTTAAATCACCCAAGGTCAAGGGTTATCTGGAAATCCCATTCTAGAATAAGGCAGAGAGAAGCTCTCTAATTTTACCACTGGAATATACAAACTCTGGCCATCACACCTGGGTCAGGATTCTGGGAGGTGAGCCCACGGGGGAAGGAGGTGGGTCTGAGCCCTCAAAACAACAACTTATAGGAGACCAAGATAACTTTCTAGCAAAGTCAGAATTTTAAAAGTCTAAATCAAGCATCAGATTAAAGGCTTGGTCACAGAGGTGAAAACTGTACAAGACATTGGGATGGCCCTCCAACCAGTAAGATGGGAGCCAGCCAGACATGTTGGGGGAAAACCTGAGGCCCCCTGACCTGCCTCATCATAATATCCACTATTTGACTGTATGGGGTGAAGAAAGCAAGGACAGAGCAGGTTTAAACAGAGGAAACACTTCCAAGCAGAAGTTGTACAGCATGAACTTTTAAGAAAAAATATTTCTGAATTAAGATATGGAGGAGGCACTAGTGGGCTAAGGTTAGGACGCCCCAAGAGATAAGAGTGAATGCTAAATTCCTCTCAACTTTGTTCAACAGATTTCAGTTCCCAAAGTGCCAAATTATTTTGGTTTCACTAAACTTAATCCCAAACGCAAACCTTCAGTTCATTAAAACAGCAACACCTAACGCTCTCTGCGGCTAATTCAGTTGGTTTCAAAACTTCAGCAGAGCCCTTTTAACAGTTTCAAGCAAATTACACATCAAAAGTGCTACCGGGGCTGCCTAGCAACAAAGATAATTGCATAACATAAACTCACTGCAAATTCTTAGTAAAGCAGATTTTTATTCAAACATAAAAGTTTTTCTCCACAGAAATATTTTTAAAGGTATAATGTGGAAATAACATATAAAATATTCCATTAGACTACCATATATATGAAAAACATATGAAAAACTTATATATGTACAAAATCAGTTTACCTCTGGAAACTGCATATTTATCACCATTAACTCATTAATAAATCTGTTTATTTTCTTCCACCCTCTGAGTGAAAGTGTTAGTTGCTCAGTCAAGTCCAACTCTTCAGACCCCATGAACTGTAGCCTTCCAGGCGCCTCTCCATGGAATTCTCCAGGCAAGAATACTGGAGCCAGTTGCCATTCCCTTTTCCAGGGGATCTTCCCAACCTAGGGATTGAACCCGAGTCTCCTGCACTGTAGGCAGATTCTTTACCAACTGAGTTACCATGGAAGCCTCAACCACCCCCTGCATGTTGTAATATGTTCCCTCATTTATGAACTAGAGATGATTTCTTCTGAAACCATGAAGATGTCTTTATGGCATCATCCATGGAAGTAAACTGTCCTGCTGGTTAGCACTACCGTCCTACTCACGGCACTGAGTTTGATAGAAAGCCTTAAAATTAGCCATGCCAGACTTTCCTCTGTCTGACTTATAGGGATGAAGAACATAGTCTGAGTTATTTTGGAAAAACATTTGTTTACATGCTAAAAAAATCTACAACAGAAATCAAGAAGAGTATTCATAGCCAATGTCACTGGACTATTTTTTACACAAGAACGAGATAAATCCTACAATCTCATTAATCTTACAATCACTAATATTAATAGATAATCCTGTGGTAGCGATTATGCCTCCATAAATAACAAATATATATTAATGGTTGTTCATCATGAAAACATTAAAGTAAAAACCAAAATTTTATTATAGATTTATATAGGAATGGTTCAACTGTGACTAGTTCTTGTAAGGAAACTTTAAGGATGAGGCATTTTTCCCCCTAACCTACAATCATCCCTCCAATCCACAAGTTTTTGAAATTTGATGATAAATGACTAGTGCCCTATTAAGTTACTGTGCTGAACATTCATTAGTGTTCAGTAAATACTGATTATAGTTCTTTTCCTCCTCAGCATATATCAATATCTAGCATTTTTATTTCTTACCATTCCCTTGAAAAATAACGATTGCAAATTAATTTATTTTATTCCACAGAGCTTCAAATACTTAAAAACCACTTTAGTAGAAAATCTGATTTTTTTTTTTTTAAAGTAAGCTTTAGAATGCAATGTATTGGTTTTCCTGTATATGTCATAATGACCTGTGGATTTGTTCATTCTGCCTATAATCATTTAATTATTTGTTTAAGCCAGTATGAAAGCTGCTCACTATGGTATTTTAATTTATTGCCTCAATCGGTACTAAAGATTTACAAGATAACCTCATCCTTTCAATCTGTCATGATTGATAAAAACTTTAAATAATCTATTAGAGAAAGGCAATGCCATACACCTGAGTAATGCTTCACATTTTCGAGCCAATTTTGATATGCAGAATTCAGAAGACAAGGTGTTAATCATCCCTGTGACATTTCAGAAATCCCCAATGACTGACAACATTTGGTGCTTAATAAACTGAACAAGGCATTACTAAGACAATCATCAAAAAACTACCTAGACTGTGAAGGACCAATCTGATCAAGAACAGAATCACCACTTCTGGTGAAAATTCTAAGGAACCATTTTCAACTGTAATAGTGGGGGTAATAACTGGGCTTGGGAGAAAATTGGAACTGGCTTAATATTTCAGAGCCATACCATTCGGTAGTGCTTAGAGAAACACAGCTACGGCATTCAAAAGCTATAGAATTGAAAACTGAAAAGACAAAAAGTGTCTCTACCATTCTCTAAAGTTGAAACTAAACAAAATATGAAACACAAAGTCAAAGCAGATATAAGCCTGCACAAATGGAACAAAAAATTGACTTTGTTAATTCCTTGAAGAATAATGAGAAAGGAGATTTTTGTAATCAAGTGAGAATTCTTTTGTTTTTTGTTTGTTTCTTTTGGTTTTTGTTTTTGGTCACTGGCATGTTTTTTCCTGCAAATACTGTGGTGTTTCTTCCTGTTATTTTTCTTCCTAGGTACATATGATTTAAGGACACTGAAGTGAGAGGAAGCAGGGTATTACAACAGTTATTCTAACAGTTACCCTAGAGAGGGCTCTCGGGTAAGAGCCTTCTTACTCTAGATTTTATTTTAAAACCTGGTTGCATCATTTCTTTCCATAAGATTTTTGGGCAAGTGTATGCTTAAGATCTTCTTATGTAGAAAACGAATAAATAACAGCACTGTATCATAAGCTTGCTATGAAAATTGAGAGAAAGTACATAAAATTTTTAACATGGTAGCTACTCCATCACTGATGCTCAGAAAAAAATGGTAGCTATTATAACTAATAGCACTTTGAACATGTACATGCTCAACAGAGGCTGACTGGATGGACAGATGGATGCATTGCTGAAATAAGAGAGTTGGAGACAGTAGGCAAACAGCTCACTAGGTATAGACATAAACACCTTGTTTACCATCATTTAACTGTCTGGAAAGACTGAATCCCAGAAATGTTGAACTAGAAAATCACCAGTCCAGGAAATCAATGCAAGAGAACTGGGATAACCAAGCAGGTCAATCCTTTCAGTTCTGGGTTATTTGTTAAAACTTTCAATTCATACAGTGTTTTGAAATGTCATTTCATAGAAATCCCTCCACTCCTAGGAGTTTCCTCTTAGCCTCTTAATGTTGGAAATTTCAAATCTAAAAATCTATGAGACTGATAATGATAAGTGTCTCATGTTCATCACAAAGCACTGACAGGCAGGTATTATTATCTCTATTTCTTAAGAAATTTAGAGTCAGAAGCTTCTGATACCTTGTCCCAACCCCATATCTAGCAAATGGTAGAGCCAGGACTCAAACCTGGGTTTTAAATTGCATTTTAGTGTGATTGTATTCAATACCTACTATGTGTGTGGTGCTGTTTAGATACTATGGATACAAAGGTAAACAGTATGCCACAGCTCCCCTCAAATGGTTTATGAGTTAATATTTAAAAAAAAAGAGAAATATACTCAAAACTACACTAAGTAGCTTATGAAAACTGTGGATTCTGGGTCCCACCCAGAGTTCTGATTCAGCAAGAATGGGATACAGACCAGGAATCTGCACTTTTAAGAGGTCTTCCTGGGGTCATTCTCTCAGACCACATCTTGCTGTTGTTCAGTCACCAAGTCATGTCTGACTCTTCATGATCCCATGGACTGCAGCAAGCACCCCCAGTCTCTCACCACCTCCCAGAGGTGGTGTCCAAGTTCACAGTTCGAAAGCATCAAATCTTTGACGCTCTGCCTTCTTTATGGTCCAGCTCTCACAACAGTACGTGACTACTGGAAAAACCATAGCCTTGACTACATGGACCTAGAGACCACACCTAGAGAAAGGTTATAATAGAGACAAGTCTAGGAACAGAAAGGGACACTTCCTCGGATGATGGCTCCTGAACTGAGGGTTGAAGGACCAGTGGAAGTTACCTAAACACAGAGTAGGGAAGAAGAGTGAAGCATTTAGACGGAAAAACAGAATTGATCAAGGTTTTGAGAGATGAAACTCAACACTGGGAAAATACAGCAGTTAAAGTAAGTGAGGCCGCTCAGTTGTGTCTGATTCTTTGCGACCCCATGGACTATAGCCCACCAATCTTCTCTGTCCATGGGATTCTCCAGGCAAGAATACTGGAGTGGGGTTGCCATTTCCTTCTCCAGGGGATCTTCCTGACTCAGGGATCAAACTGCAAGCAGACTCCCACACTGCAGAAGACTCTTCACCATCTGAGCCACCAGGGAAGCTCCATGGCAGTTAAGTGTAACTAAATTAAAAGGGGGTAAAGGGGAAAGGATTTAGAGAAAATAAATACAAATCCTTAGGGATCAAGGTCCCATGGGAGCAAGATCCAGAGTTAGAGAATGTGCAGAATGCCACGGTCACCCCAGGTGGACCTGAAGCAAATGAGCAAGAGACGTAGGTTGCTTCCTCCCAAACTTCTCTGAATCTCAGATTGTGCTATAGCGAGAGTTGTACTAGTTGATTCTGAAAAATAATATTTCCCTTGGAATGACCTGTTTCAGTTAAGGAGGATCTGAGCCAAGTTAGTAGCAGGTTTCTACATACAAAACACATATTTCAAAATGAAACAGTGAATCTTCAAATTTCACTTAAGTCAATACAAGTTAGAAAGCTAATGAAAGTGCAATAAGGCGAGACCCAATTAGTATCTCTTAATCTTCTGTGCTTTGCTTTACCAAATTTGAAGTCTTTCCTCTCAGGTATGCAGAGCAGATGTCAAATCATTACGACAGGCCTTGTGATGCTTAGAGGCCTCCTACATCTAAACCATTATCAATATTCCCTGGGTTCTGTGTAGTAAGAGTTGGCCTTTTACACCGAGTCTTCTCCATTTCAGCCACGGGGAATGACATTTGTTCTCCACAGTCTTTGGTTTGAAGAAAGTGGGTATAATAGGATGAACATAACCAGATGGATAAGAAAAATGACACAAAAACATGCAAGCTTGTAATGAGGCATAGTTATTGATCGTTAGAGAAAGACATCTGTCCGACCTAAAAAGTCAAAGAGATAGAGTGGCTCAATTCCAGCAATCAGGGAGACAAAGAAGCAGCACATTTCATCTGCAGCCAAAGTTAGATTGCTCTATCAGCCACGAGGGTGCTTCCACTATGTCCCACTCCTGCAGGAAAGGGCTAGGATAGGAGAAGCCAGGAAGCAGAAGAAATAACTTCACGGATAGTTGTTCCTATTTCTCATGGTATTTCCCAGAGGGACATCAATGGCTTTTACTTTTTCGTGGACAATTCTTTCATTTGCAAGCTTTTCTCATTTACTCAAACATATTTGTTATCCCTGGCCCCTGCATACTAAATGCCAAAAGTGACCCCAAAACTCTCCCTAGTGAGGATGAAATTCCCTTGAGGAGAACCACTGAGTAGATCTTGGAACCCTTGGAGAGGATCTTTGAGGTCATCAAGGTTTCACATTTCTATTTTGTAGATAAAGAAAGTGAACTCCATTCCAGATTTTATTAAGTAGGGGCAAGCCTAGAACCTGATTTTCATGACTCTCAGGTAAACACTTATCCCCTATATCCTGGTGCTGCCAGATTTTGAAATGGTTCCTTACCTTCCCACTGACATCTCTTATTTACACCATCTAAAACCTCTCTCTTGACCACAAGGAAAATGCAGATTTCTGACAACTTCTCTCTGTGGCAACATGTGCTGGCCTACTTTATTTCTTGAGCTTAAAGTACTGGCTAGAACTGAAGCTGATAGGCAAAACTAGGCTTAGAGCTATGGGAAAACCCAGACATCTTCAGATGGAAAGTGTAGGCAAGATTAATGGATCTTATCCTCATGAAATTTCAGATTAAGGATAAAAAAAGAACTGAAAAGCTGCCCAAGAAAAAGGTGAAAAACAAATTTCTTAAAGAAATAATAATCAGATTGACACCATATTTTTCATCAGAAACATTGGATCCTAGTACTAATAGCTGGTAAGCATTGCTATTAAGTAGGTAAAGAACCAAAATCTTCAAATTGAAGGGAGGAGGGTGGCAGTGTTAATTTTTGAAACTAGAATTCTGTGTCACTCAAAAAGGAGATAAAATGCATGCACATATGAATATATATTCAGGCATCTATGCAATAAAATGTTTATCTGACATACAAAACAATCACCTCAATTTTTTCCCACTAAAAAAGTGAGAAGTATAAGAAAGACATTCAGTTCAGTTCAGTCACTCAGTAGTCTCTGACTCTTTGTGACCCCATGGACTGCAGAATGCCAGGCTTCCCTGTCCATCACCAACTCCTGGAGCTTACTCAAACTCATGTCCATTGAGTCAGTGATGCCATCCAACCATCTCACCCTCTGTCGGCCCCTTCTCCTCCTGCCTTCAAGCTTTCCCAGCATTAGGGTCTTTTCAAATGAGTCAGTTCTTCACATCAGGTGGCCCAAGTTTCAATTTCAGAGTTTCAATTTCAGCATTAGTCCTTCCAATGAATGAATATTCAGGACTGATTTCCTTTAGGATGGACAGGTCGGATCTCCTTGCTGTCCAAGGGACTCTCAAGAGTCTTCTCCAACACCACAGTTCAAATGCATCAATTTTTCAGTGCTCAGCTTTCTTTCTAGTCCAACTCTCACATCCATACATGACTACGGGAAAAACCATAGCCTTTGTTGGCTATGGATGGACCTTTGTTGGCAAAGTAATGTCTCTGCTTTTTAATATGCTATCTAGGTTGGTCATAACTTTTCTTCCAAAGAGCAAGAGTCTTTTAAATTCATGGCTGCAGCCACAATCTGCAGTGATTTTGGAGCCCCCCAGAATAAAGTCTGTCACTGTTTCCATTGTTTTCCCATCAGTTTGCCATGAAGTGATGGGACCAGATGCCATGATCTAAGTTTTCTGAATGTTGAGCTTTAAGCCAACTTTTTCACTGTCCTCTTTCATTTTCATCAAGAGGCTCTTTAGTTCTTCTTCGCTTTCTGCCATAAGGGTGGTGTCATTTGAGGCTATTGATATTTCTCCCAGCAATCCTGATTCCAGCTTGTGATTCATCCAGCCCAGTGTTTCTCATGATGTACTCTGCATATAAGTTAAATAAGCAGGGTGACAATATACAGCCTTGACATACTCCTTTCCCAATTTGGAACCAGTCTGTTGTTCCTTGTCCAGTTCTAACTGTTGCTTCCTGACCTGCATACAGATTTCTCAAGAGGCAGGTCAGGTGTTCTGGTATTCCTATCAACAAAAGAGTCCAAAATGCAGTACTTGGATGCAATCTCAAAAACGACAGAATGATCTCTGTTCGTTTCCAAGGCAAACCATTCAATATTACAATAATCCAAGTCTATGCCCCAACCAGTAATGCTGAAGAAGCTGAAGCTGAATGGTTCTATGAAGATCTACAAGACCTTATAGAACTAACACCCAAAAAAGATGTCCTTTTCATTACAGGGAAAGTGAGAGTGAAATTGCTGAGTCGTGTCCAACTCTTTGCAACCTCATGGACTGTAGCCTACTAGGCTCCTCCATCCATGGGATTTTCCAGGCAAGAGTACTAGTGTGGGTTGCCATTTCCTTCTCCATCATTATATGGAACTGGAATGCAAAAGTAGGAAGTCAAGAAATACCTGGAGTAACAGGCAAATTTGGCCTTGGACTATACAATGAAGCAGGGCAAAGGCTAATAGAATTTTGCCAAGAGAATGCACTGCTCATAGCAAACACCCTCTTCCAAACACACAAGAGAAGACTCTACACAAGGACATCACCAGATGGTCAATACCGAAAACAGATTGACTATATTCTTTGCAGCCAAAGATGGAGAAGCTCTATACAGTCAGCACAAACAAGACCAGGAGCTGACTGTAGCTCAGATCATGAACTTCTTATTGCCAAATTCAGACTTAAATTGAAGAAAGTAGGGAAAACCACTAGACCATTCAGGTATGACCTAAATCAAATCCCATATGACTATACAGCGGAAGTGACAAATAGATTCAAGGGATTAGATCTGATAGACAGAGTGCCTGAAGAACTATGGAGAGGGGTTTGTGACATTGTAGAGGAGGCAGGGATCAAGACCATCCCCAAGAAAAAGAAATGCAAAAAGGCAAAACTGTTTTCTGAGGAGGCCTTACAAATAGCTCTGAAAAGAAGAGAAGTGAAAGGCAAAGGAGAAAAGGAAAGATATACCCATTTGAATGCAGAGTTTCAAAGAATAGCAAGGAGAGATAAGAAAACCTTCCTTAGTAATCAATGCAAAGAAATAGAGGAAAACAATATAATGGGAAAGACTAGAGATCTCTTCAAGAAAATTAGAGATACCAAGGGAACATTTCATGCAAAGATGGGCAAAATAAAGGACAGAATGGTATGGACCTTACAGAAGCAGAAGATATTAAGAAGAGGTGGCAAGAATACACAGAAGAACTATACAAAAGTAATTCGTCCAGGCCCAGAGAATCACGATGGTGTGTTCACTTACCTAGAGCTAGACATCCTGGAATGCGAAGTCTATTGGACCTTCAGAAGCATCACTACGAACAAAGCTACAGGAGGTGATGGAATTCCAGTTGAGCTATTTCCAATGCTAAAAGATGTTGCTGTGAAAGTGCTGCACTCAATATGCCAGCAAATTTGGAAAACTCAGCAGTGGCCACAGGACTGGAAAAGGTCAGTTTTCATTCCAATCCCAAAGAAAGGCAATGCCAAAGAATGCTCAAACTATGGCAAAATTGCACTTATCTCACATGCTAGCAACGTAATGCTCAAAATCCTTCGAGCCAGGCTTCAAAAGGACGTGAACCTTGATCTTCCAGATGTTCAGGCTGGATTTCGAAAAGGCAGAGGAACAAGAGATCAAATTGCCAACATCCATTGTATCATCAAAAAAACAAGAGAGTTCCAGAAAAACATCTACTTCTGCTTTATTGACTACATCAAAGCCTCTGACTATGTGGATCACAACAAACTGTGGAAAAGAAAGACATTAGTTTTTTTAATATAATGAAACTAATTCAATTTAAAATAATGTAATTCCTGGTGTGCCAGCTAACTGCAGCACACACAGAATCCACTAGCCATGTGCATGAAAGATGTTGGAAAGCTCAGTGCAGCGAGACCACACCTAAGTGAGCAAACGGGGTGACCTCTGGGTTTGGTCATTCACAAATGGCGACCCAGTCCACCTCTAAAGCAGATTATGCATGCAGTCACAGAGATGCACAAATTTAATTTAATTCTTGAAACTTTTGATGGTTTGAACTTCCTTCCCAGAAAACTTAAATGACAGTGGCCTAAATAATATAGGGATTCATATTTTCCTCATAAAATAATAAGCCAACATGAATGGACCTTAAGGTCATTGAATTAAGTGAAATAAATCAGAGAAAGATGAATACTATAAGATCTCACTTGCGCATGGAATCTAAAAAAGTCAAATACTAGAGACAGGTACTAGAAATGGGGGAAATTTTGGTTACAAGATGAGTAAGTTCTGGGGATCTAATGTACAGCATGGTGAGTATAGTTTACAATACTGTTTTACATGCTTGAAAGTTGCTAAGAGAGTAGATCTTAAATGTTCTCACTACAAAAAAAAAAGGTCACCATGCGATTTTTGACTGAAGCATTAACTAATGGTACTATTAGTACCATTTCACAGTATATAAGCATCAAATCAACACGTTTTACACCTTAAACTCATAATTTTATATGTCAGTTATATCTCAGTAAAGCTGGGGTTGGGGGTGGGCTGGGGGAGAACATTCAAGCCCTAGGAATGACATAAGCAACAGGAGTCAGGTAAGCAGACTCCACAGACAAAGAGTAGAAATCAGAGCAGCAGTTCTCAGCCTGTGGGCCTCGGGCCTGGGGCTAAGCAGCTCTTACAAGAGAGCTGTAAGTCAAGGTATCAGACTCCTGGCAGCAGACTAAATAGCACCCTTACACATAAATACTACGACTGTCATTCAAATGTATTAGGTTCCATTGTGATTAGATAAATTTGTATGAATTTAAAAGAAGTAGTAAATTCATTTTCAGTATCTAATCTTACATTTTCTCAATTAGTAAGTATTAAAATACAAATTCTCCATATCAAGAAGTGTATAGGTTTGTTTTTTTTATGGTTAAAGTGAGAATTTCATACTTTAAAAGTTTGGAACTATTGTGTTAATAAATATTGGAGGTTTCATTCTCTGACAATGGAGTTTTAAACAAAAGGATGGGGGAGGCAGTGTATATGAAGCAGCCCAACCACCATTGACAGTTGAAGACATTTTTTTTCTAACTAATGTTTGGATTAAAGAGAAAATCAAATACAACATTTTGGAAAAATGTATTAAAAGGTTACGTATTAAAACCTCCAAACTTTGAAGCTTTTTCCAGGAAATACAAAGTATTAAAGTCGATGTAAAAAGAAGGGGATGACAGAGGATGAGATGGTTGGATGGCATCACTGACTCAATGGACATGAGTTTGACCAAGCTCTGGGAGATGGTGATGGACAGGGAAGCCTGACGTGCTGCCGTCCGTGAGGTCACAAAGAGCTGGACACGACTTAACCACTGAACAACAACAACAATGTGGTCTTTAAATATAGACAACACTGGAAAAGTTGATAAGTAGTTGTATGCTAGAAGGAATCTCTCTCAAAGAATAGACAATTATTGTCATATTTAAACTATTCCAGAAAATTGAAAAATATTTTTTCAAGACTAACATAACCCAGATACCCAAACTGAACAAAAACAAAGTAAAGCATAATCTACTTATGACTTAAGGATACCGAACAAATATACAGTACTCTAAGCATTAATATATTAAATTCAGCCTTCTATTAAATATTAATTCACAACGATTAAGTAGGGCTTATTTCAGGATGTCTTAGTATTAGGAAAATCTACATGAACAGATTAAAGGGGAAAAACTCATAGATCATTTTGAAATATGACAAAAAACATTTAGTAAATTTCACCTCACTTTCATGATGGAGGAATTATATCTTAATACTAATTGACTGGGAAAATACAGGGTAAGACACCATAAATGAATTAAATAACACTTTCAAATGAATTTGACTTTCCTTAATTATAGTAGCTAATGTGATAATGGGTGACTGGCAGAAGCCTTCAGTAAACTACACAGTGAAACATTAGAAAGGTTGCTATTAGTTTGTAGAGTAAAATAAGATGTTGTGTGTATCCAAAATTGTGCTGGAGTAAAAAAAAAAAAAATCCCAATCCCAGTTCCTTACAACTATGTAGGTCTACTTTTCACATTTCATGACAGTCCCTTGTCAATTCCGACTTTGTCCCACATGGTATATTTGACTTCAAAACTCCACCTCTTTGTTATCCGTCAGAGAGATATTCCACACATGCACAAAGATATTTGTGTACATGTGTTCACTGAAAACCCAAAACCCATCACTAGCAGAACAGTTTTCAAAATTATGGTAAATCCCTACTATGAATCAAGAAAACTTATCTTCAGGAATTAAAGAGCTCTATGAATGATTAAGGAAAAGTTATACAAGGATACATAGGAAACACTAGAGGTCATCTCTGGGCAGATTGTAGAATAGGGGAATTATGATTGAGATGTTCTCTTTTCTTATTTTATACTTCTATATTGTTTGAACATACTGTATAATAGTCATATACTATTAATACATACTTATATTTCCTTTTCTTCTTAATTTCAAATATTCCTCAAGTATACTACTGTATACTTACTATGATGGCTTTATCAAGTTCTTGTGTTTCTGGGACATTGTACTTTGGGGTTTTATTTTTATTTGTGGGGTTTTTTTTTTGGTTTATTATTTGTCATACAAAAGTTTAAAACAAATAATACCTTTGTAGGTTATATTCTCTACTATTATATTATAACCCTCTATACCCCAATTAATTCCTTGAGATTTGGATTCCACATTCTAGAAAATTTTAGTATCATTCCTGTTTTCATTTTGTTTGCATTTGCTGAGTGTGTTTTGCCTCTTGTTTCCTTTGTACTCTTTTTTAGTTATTGTGGTGTGTTTCTCCCAGATCTTACAGTGCCTTGATTTTAAAAGTATAACTGAAGCCAGAAAGTTCATGGATTCAGTGAAACTCTGAAACAATGATATATGGTTCAAACAAGTTCTTTGAAAAGCTACATGCTTAGCTAGCCATAATGTCTTATTGGACAGATAAGGTAAGCGTCAAAGAAATTTTACATACTTGTTCCCTTTAAATTTAAAGTAAATGTATACCCATCATTTAACTTGCCATTTTAAAGCTGAATTTCTGTGTCAGCCTGTTTTCTAAGGAAGGAAAAGAGCTTTCCTGATATGTAAGGGTTTGTTTTAAGAGTTCGAAGAATTGTTGATTTGTAAAGTTGACACAAAACTGCTTTCTATAGGAAACTATTTAAACTGTTTACAGTATAAGATTATGTGTGGTCTATGATGTGGTAAACCACAGCTGTCACAGGAGATTAACCTTAACTACCAGTTATATCTCACTGTGATCTCAACAACTAGAGCTAATTAATTCTACTTCTTTAAGGGACTGTGCAGGTTTCCTGAACACAAAACATAAAAATATTTTCTTATATAAACTACCTTTAATAAAATACAAGTGACTAACAGAGTAAAAGTCAAGAAAAAAAAATCTCAATTTGCCATGTCAGTAAGACTAGTATGATTGAAAAAAATGTAACATGTTTATCTTATGGGTTATTTTCAGAGAAACTGCAAAAGATGGAGACTGACAATCATGAAAAAAAAATTCCACAGATAGATCTAAACCTCTTTCACCTTGAGACTCACATCTGCTGCCAGGATAACTGAGCTGGAAGGAGTTCAAAAACTGTCTACCATACTTAGCAAAAATTTTTATCCCCAAAGAAACTGAGGACTTATTACTCTGAGTATGTCTCCAAGAGCAAGATAAAATGGTGAGCTAAGTCTCTCTCATAGTCCAAGCACCATGAAAGACACTGGAATATAGCAGTGACACGTGTAAACACTGCCCTCCTGAACTTACAGTTTAATATTGTTGTTTAATCGCTAAGCCATATCTGACTCTTTTGCGACCCCATGGACTGAAGACTGCCAGGCTCCTCTATCCATGGGCTTCTCCACACAAGAATACTAGAGTGGGAAGCCATCTCCTTCCCCAGGAGATCTTCCCAACCCAACGATCGAATCCACAACTCCTGCATTGGCAGGCAGATTCTTTACCACTGAGCCACCAGGGAAGCCTTACAGATTAATCTGTTAATACTTGCCTGTTACCCTGCTCTTGCTGCTCAATTTGGTACCATTAGCCACACATAGATATTTAAAGTTAAATTTAATAAAATTTAAAATCAGCCCTAGCCATATTTCAAGTGCTAATGTACAACATGATGACTATAGTTAACACTAAAATATATTTAAAAGTTGTTGACAGAGTAGATCCCAAGAGGTCTCATTACAAAAGAAAGAGACTTTTTTCTTTTTTGTTGTTTGTTTTCTGTTTTTGTATCTATATGAGATGATGGATGTAACTAAACTTACTGGGGTAACTATTTCACAATATATACCTTAAACTTACTTACACAGTACTGTGTCAATTATATCTCAATAAAACTAGAGAAAAACAAATTTAGGACTTAATTGGAGGTAATTCGTATCTATGAAGTAAAAAGAAGGGAAAGGGAAAATCTACCTATGAGGTATGAGGTAAAAAGAAAGGAAAGGGAAAATCCATTTCTTTGCTGTCTCTTTGTAAATTCTGAGACATTTAATACTGAAACAGATCATGTAACTCTTGCTCAGCATCACCATCCCATGGTTATGGAGGAGGCCACATTATATCTATACCCTTGCTAGAGCTATGAAAGAATTTCAGTATATTTAAAAGCACAATACCTTGCATACGAGAATTGCACAATAAATATTTGGACAGTCCCTGAGAGGTGCCTATAATCCCTGAATTAGTACAAGCTGCCAGTAATCTTTTTCTTTCTGAGCCTAGGTGATCTCACTAGCCAGCACTTTACAAGAATTTGTCTGTCCAAGACCACAGATGCTCTTCATCTTTTTTTATTACTACACCAGGCCATGCAAAATGAGCACAAGCCTTCTCTCCTCTGTGTCACACTTAGGTAAGGTGGGAGGACCGGCACAGCAGGGTTGCTGGGTCCTCTCCCCTAACGCATATGCCTTGTCACCGAGTCTGAGTCTGGTTACACAGCCAGGACTCACAGGAAAGCTCCCCTGGCAGGGCGGGGCCTTCGCCATTGCATCTTGCAACGTGACCTCTACTGCTCAACTCCTATCCTCATCTCCCAGCTCCCATTCTTGGACCCACCCAGTCTGTCTAACGTCAACGTGGGTCAAGTTTTACTTTTCCTCAGGAGGCTCCTCACCCAATGTAAGTCTGACGTTGGCTGTGTCCTCTAACTGCTGGTCAGCTGTGATGTAGCTCTGCCTGTACAAACCTGGCCAGAGCCGTTCATTTGGGGTCCCTTCTGTTCAGCGATACGCGTTGATCAACAACTAGGATGAGCTGAATTTCCATGTAAAATATCTTTAGGAAGATCATACTAGGATTCAGCTTTGACATGAAAAGCTGCTATACATGAAGGAAGGAATGGAAACAGCAATGGAACACAAGTTTGATCCTAGTAAAGCCAAACTTTGTCATTGGAAGAATGACTGAAATTCTATATTTTATTGCAAAAAACAATAATCAAGTGCTTTGTAGGAACTAAAAAAGAAAGACACCCACAACTAAATGAATCTGTGTTACATTCTGTTACTGAGATAATGGAAAAGAATTGACGATCATACCTAAGCAACATATGTGAAGGGAGAGGAAATTGCTCAGACCATCAGATGGATGAAGGAAAATTCAAAGCAATGAGAGGTTGATGTGATTGGTTTGTGCATCCAATGGGACTAGCATTAAGGCACCAAACACTATTTTGTCTTCTAATTTTGAACAGGAACCACTTAACTTCCAATAAAATTTAATTGATTTAATTGATAAAACATGAAATTGAATTTAGACAAGTACAGAAAACCCTAGAGAAACTCCAGTATTCTGACATGCTTAGAAATTATATTATGAATATAATGAAATCAAGAAATCAAAATCATGAGTTTGAGCAACAAAGAGTGGTTTATTATTGTGTTGCTATGGTAAATTGCCAATGGCCAAAAGTTTGGTTCCATACTTACGAGTGTAAAGCAAAAAAAAAAAAAATCTAGAGTAAGAAATCACTCCCCAAATAAACATTACTTCCCCCAAAATAATTATTTGTGACAGCTGAGTGATTAAATTCCATCAAAGAAGCCCCAAAGAACCTAAGTAACCCATCAAGCATGTTAGTTCTAGATGCTTTTGAGATGTGTCTAGACAGTTCTAGCAAGAAGAAAATGATAGCACTAAAACTGTTGTTGGATTGGAGAAAAATTCCAGAGAAAACAACGAAGCATTCTTTCAAGAACTGTTGCATCATCAAGGTTTCTGACATGTGCATTTATGGATGTGAGTCAAAAGTCACTTAGAAGAGTCAAACCATGAATGGGAAGTATTTCAGGAATGCTTTAACCAATCAGTTTCATTTATATTTCCCTTCTAAAAGGAACAAGTGATAAATCATTTTTTAAACTATGCTAAATAAGTCTAAAAGAGGTCTTCAATATACAAAATACTGTTTAATTAGAAAGAAGCACTGTGCCATGGTTTAATTTTAACTATTTTCTCTAAGTAGTGTATAAGATAATGGTGCATCTTACAACAGGTAGCACCTTTAATTCGATGAAATTCTATACACTTTTTTGCTCATTGATTTTCTAGCTGGCTGTAACAGTTTAGACAGCCATAAGGTGACCATAACAGTTTAGACAGCCATAAGGTGACATAAGCCATAAAGACCATTTTCAGTGGTGAAAACTAAACTCCAGGCTCTTAATCCTGACTTTGTTGAAACCATTGAGCTTCTCAGGGAATCTCCAGTGCATACTCTAAAGAAGGCTCATTGTCCTTCAGCACTAAAACACGACGTCTCTATTTAGAGTTCTCCTTAGGAATCAAGAAGAATGGAAATCTTTGATGACAAAGCGATATAACGGCCCTTCACATATGCCACAAACACAGCCAAGTGGCTGACATTTTTCCCAATTCAACCAGCATTTTGGAGCATATTTACTATGTTCTAGATATTATAGCAGCCAGATCTCATTTGAGGGAAACTTACTTTTGATGTGGTCTTGATGTTTTTGCCCCTAATTGACCGTTAGTCAAAATATTAAGCCTTGAGATGTTTAATTAGAAAAACATGTTTTCATAGTTTTATAATCTGTGTAATAAATATAATCATGTAAAGGCAAAGCAAAACATAGTCTTTCTTTCACTGAAAGTCATGGTAGCCACAGAAGCAGCCTGCTGACAAGCCTGATAAGGCTATTTTTAGCATATCACCTTTTTAGAACATTTGTGATAGTTAATTATGACCATTTGGAGCTCACAGATGGTATATGAAATTGTAGTGTTCTGTTTTAGATAATGAGGGTGGTGATATAACAAATAAATCATTGTGAAACAAAATGACAAAGTTGGTGCACAGCACGGTGTATTGGTTATTTATTACACACAGTACCTTGCCTGTTAACAGTGCTTTCAGGTTGATTTCTAGCCACTGTTCCATCTGCCACTCTGGTCTTCTGTTTACACAACTTGCTACCTCTCTACTTGTAACCTCTGGTGTCTCCTTTTTTGCTGCTCCTGAGTTCCTCAGCTTACATTTCAATGGTAAAGAATTAGACACAAACCTGCCAATTGAAATTATTTTCCACAACCTCCACTAGGCAGTTTTCCTCCAGCTAGTACAATCTTCACCCTGGTTCTCTATGCCTTCTGGTCATTGCCAGTTACGCTCCCACCAACAATCTCTCTACATATGGTGACTATTTTCCTTCCTTCTGCCTATCAAAACTCTGCCAATCCTTCAAGATACACCTTAGATCCAAAGCTCTCTGCACAGCATGCACTGACTTTACAAATTGTCATCATTTTCTTCCTTGAATTCCAAGTGCAAACACAGTAAGTGCCACATAATTTTATATGAAATTTTCCCTGATTGTGTCTAATTCCCATGTAGGTCTTAGTTCAACCAGTTGACAAAGTTACAAACAACAGAAAGCCTAGATGCTCTTCTGTGGCTTCCTCTACCACACCAAAGAAAGATACAAGTGAGAGAAGGAAGAATCGGTGGTTAATAAACACCTGTTGAGTCTCTAATACAGAAATAATTTACAACTAAATATTCAGAAGATAACACTTTCAGGTCCATTTTCTTAAAATAGAAGAAGCTGAATCTAACGGTTTGTGTAGAATGTTGACTCTGATGATGTGATAAATAATCCCTCAGAAATTTACAATTCTCTAAACTGTCGAGGACCTCTCCAAGGTGTGCATCATAGGATCCTGAATTTCCAGGGCTCAGATCATTAATTTAATAGTTGGAGCTTTATAAGGCCAAGGAGACTGAGCAACAGAAGGAAGGAAACTATTTGGGGGTTACCACTAGCAATTTGTTACAATATTCAGTGCCCTACTTTGTATTGATTTGGGCATTTGGCATAGTGTTTCAGTTATATATTATTCACTTAGCATTTTGATACTTCTACTGCTGATAAAAACCTCAGGAAAATGGTATATAGATTCATATAATGAGATTTTAAAAGTTACTTGATAGAAATTTGTTAGGAGGTTTGATCAGTGCATGATTTACATTTGGAATACTTAAATTCAGAAAATCAAGGTTTGCTATGAACTAATATACATTTTAAAGGAAGGGAGGGAGAGAGAGAGAGAAGATAAAGGATCCATGTTAAAGAAGACAGGAAATCCAATCAATGAGAAGGAAAACAGCTTAAAAATTAATTATTACATCCCTTTGTCACACTGTCTTGATATGTTATCTGTCTCAATGGCTCTGATTTTGATAGTGAAGAAAAGAGCTGGAGCCTCATACTCCTCTTTGGGTATCTGCATCCCTTTTGTGACAGTCTTTTATTTTGAACCTGAAGTTACAATGTGTATAAAATACTATGATGATAAAGGAGAGGAAACTTCACTGGGAAGATTAAATTGGATAGCCAAAGTGGCAAGTAAAGTCAGCACGGCTGCTGACCCAACAACTCTACTGTCCTAATGATTTCTGTTACTTCAAATCAGATCAGTGTTTCCAGGGACCTGACTTTCTAGAAAAGCCATTGGTAAGAGAAGGTAGGGCTATCCAAAAAAGTGTCCTTCATACCCTCTTTTCCTTCTCTTGTTTTCTACTTTGACCTGTATTGCTCCTGTTTTTCTAAGTAGTATGGGCATCTCAAAATAGAAACCATTTTTTTATGTCTGTGAACGGGTCTTACAATGTCCGTACTATGCTATGCAAACTGAAAATGTAAAATGCATACTTGGTGGTTGACTACTAGTTTGAGAGAAGTGAACAAATTATATGTATAAGAAAAAGAAGAAAGAAGAATCTGACTATTGTAAATCTAGTTACTTATGAAAAATCCTCACCCAGAATTCATCCTAAGACACTTATTTGAAAACTCTTTGAGGTTTTCCACCTCAGGGACTTTAGATAATTATGGAGAAACATTAAATTTTAAGGTAGGTAGAATTAATTTTATTTATTTTGTTAATCCCCTGCCTCTTCTTTTTTCCTTATGTTAATTCTCTAACTACTCATACTCATTTTGTTTGACTCTTTTCAACATTCACGCTTTTATTCAGTCTTCAAGAAACAGTAGATGGACATCTAAGTTCTGAGCCCTCTGAACACCACTGAGGATACAAACGAATAAGGCATAACATTTCGGGCTTCCCAGGTGGTGCAGGGGTAAAGGAGCCACTTGCCAATGCAAGATATGCAAGAGACTCAGGCTCCATCCCTGGGTTGGGAAGATCCTCCGGAGTTGGAAATGGCAACTGCTTCAGTAGACTTGCCTGGAAAATTCAGAGGAGCCTGACGGGCTATAGTCCACAGGGTCACAAAGAGTCAGACACAAATGACCACGCAAACACAAGGTTTCTTAGTATATGAAGTAGCACATGAGAGAGTTTTTGTGCAACTGAATAAGGTTAGAACTGCTATTACAGGAAACCAATTTTGTGCAGAAGCATTTGATAAGTCACGACCAACTAGAACGCTACAATTTCCCATTTTATTTTTTATGAATATATACTATCACTCCAGTCATTCTTTAGAGGACAACACGCATGCATGCTCAGTCTCTTTGTCATGTCTGACTCTTTGCAAATCTCACAGACTATAGCCCATCAGGTTCCTCTGTCCACAGAATTTTCCAGGCAAGAATACTGGAGCATGTTGCCAATTCCTACTCCAGATGATCTTCCTGACCTTGGGATCAAACCCATCTCTTGCACCTCCTGCATTGGCAGGTAGATTCTTTACCCCTTGGCCACCAGAGAAACTCTTTAGAGGACAAAGGATTCTATAAATGGAACAACAGGTGTGTGAGTGTCATGTGTAATTATGTCCTATTAATAGAGGCTTCCTTTTCTATAAGATTTCTCATGATTGAGTGCTTGGTATGTGGTTTGTTTTCTAATTACAATCAATCATTTCTTACTTCAAGGCATTCTGGTAAAAACGTCTCTGCCACTATTTTTAGATCTATGACAAATCATATATTCCCTACTAACTCAGAAATATTTTTCATTGAATAGCTCTCATCAAACACTGCTTGAAAGAAGATACAAATAGTCTCATGTGATCCCAAGGATTGGCTTCACTTCAGAGAGAAGGAAATTTAAGCTCATTATACCAACTAACCCATCAATGAGTGCTGCAGGGAGGGCAATCTTGAAGTGAAGTGAAGTCGCTCAGTCATGTCTGACTCTTTGCAACCCCATGGACTGTAGCCTACCAGGCTCCTCAGTTCATGGGATTTTCCAGACAAGAGTACTGGAGTGGGTTGCCATGAGTGCTGCATGGAGGGCAATCTTAGGCCTATTGTAAAGAAGACATTTGCTGTTGTTTGGAATGGACTCTGATCCCAAAACGTCTCCTTATAGAGTCATTTATTGTTGATTTTCCTTCAATAAAAGATGATCTTTTATTTCTGAACTCCTGTTAAAATGCAAACAGTACTGAGAGATCCAAATTCACACCAAAGTAAAAATAATATCAACTGATATCAACTCTTACCTGAGAAAAAAATGTTGTGCTATTTAAGAACTGACTTTAAGAACCTGGAAGGATTTATCCTGAAAGGAGAAAAGGACAAACATTTGGGAGATGCTGAGGACACATTTCTCTTTATTTGCAATTTGCTAAGGATTGAGGCTGACTAGAAAGTTGGCAGAATTTTCACCAATGTTTTCAGTCTTTTTTTTTTTTTTTTTTTTTTTTTATGTTTTCAGTCTTAAAGTCAATCCTTCTACCTCCCAATTTCTTGACTTCCAGGTAGGAAGGATTGCAACTGACATCCAAACCACCCAAGTAATCAAGTCTTTATAGGAACCATAGTTCACTATATGCCTACTTATGTTTAAATCAAGGGTTCAGTGGAGTTTCTAAAGTTCAATCCATGATGCAAACTCAACTGTTCTCAATCCAGTTATCTTTCTGATAACCCAGGAAAGAGAAACCACACCTCCTCAGATCTATCTTGAATTCCACTAACACATTCTGGGCCCTTCAATCTACAGAAGCACTAGAATATTTATTAAATGGGTGAATAAGTGAAAGAACAAAGAAACAAAAGAATGTAAAATATGGCGGAAGCAACCTGGTAAGCAAATGGTCTGGGAAGCAGACAATCTGATTAAAATATAATCACTCTGCATGACTCCTCAATAGCTATACGCTTTAAATATCACTAAAGATTCTTCCTCTTTCAGATCCCTTCACTTGGTAGGACATACCATGACACCAGGAATGCCTCGGAGTGGTGATGACAGTTGCATTAAAAAGTGGTGATTCTCACTCTAGTTTTGCAAATGGTGTGGGTATAACTAGTAGCATGACTGCCTGGAGGTTCCGAGCCTTCCTGCTCATCTCACTGAGAAGAGGATTATGTGGTGGTGTAAGGCATCATCTGTAAAGCACTTGTGCTTCATTGTGTTTGCTTTTACCAGCTTGTGAAAAGTGAAAGCATTGCCATTATGTGGTGTTCTATGGGAAAACCTCTCTTTTCATAGAATACAGTTGTGTGGGTTTGGAACAAAGTAGTTTCTGCTGCACAAGTGGTGACTACTCCAAATGCCTTACGCTTGGATTTATCACACAAAGAACCAAGGTTACACTCTCCATAAAATAAAAAGCCTTTTTTGCCAGCTAAAGTTCATTCTACGCAAGCAGAGTAAGAGGGAATTTGATAGAATCATAGCCAGAACATTCAAGCAAAACAATTACTCTTGCCTGAATTATTCAGGATAAGGTATTTCTCCCCTTAAATAATGGCTTTACCAGAGTAATTTAAATAGCCCTATCAGAATCTCTAAGTGAGAACTTATTTGATGAACAGAGATAAAAGATTTAAGAAAAGAAGTTTAATTTTTCAATTACTAAGGAAACATATAGTTAACTAAAAATAATTAAATAAGATGTTGAAGCTCCCTTGTACAGCAGGGGGAAAAAAAACTAAAGATATGGATCTTTCAGTAACAAGCAATACAGAATTCTTTTTGGTCCTAATTTACCTGAAGAATCTTTTGCCATCACTTAGAAGACTTTCATGTAGTTAAAATCAATCTCTCACACTCCCTTAGACCATTTTGGTGATTTTTGACATCCTACATATGCAAAATCATTTACCCAAAGTGACTAGAAAAGTGGAAAAATTAGAGTTTCATGGTTTACGAGTTGGAATTTATATAGATTTTACAGCTTTGCTTTTAAAGAAAGGAAAATGTTTTCTGCAGTTAAAATATCACTCCAACAGATGGGCCTATCTCCTCTATTTTTATTTCTAGTTGGCTTACGGGTGAATTACCCTGGACATAGTTATAAATTTGAAATTATAGGAACTGCTGAGGGGTGATTTTTTTTCTGGCTATAAAATACAATGAGGACACAGCTGCAGCATCTAGAAAGTGAGGGAAGCTAAAACCATAAAAATAATACTGTTTCTTCTTTGTTTTGGATGCAAGAGTAAGCTTCTCTGGTTTCCTATTATTTATAATGATTAATCTAAGGCCACATTCCCAGAAGAGTAATTAGCCAGTCAATTACTTCAGTGTGAATCTAGCATTTCTGATTAAGTGTAACTTTACAATTAGAAGTGGCCAAACATTCAATAAGCATAGTATAGTGTATCTTTCTATATTGAGAGAGAGAGAGGCTATGGGAGGAGGCAGAAAATATGATAGGAATAAGTGGTTGATGTAACTCCATTGAAAAGAGATATTAGGACAATTGTGAATCATCTATTGAATAGAAGTCAACACTGAAATTCTATCTACTAATCTTTCTATATATGTGCTTGCCTGGTTTTTACATGTATTTGGCCTACTACATGCTCAATCTCTAACTATCTACTTTGTACTTTATCTTTGGCAAATTTTTTTTCATTAAGAGCTAACTTTTTTGACATTTGATATATTTCCCAACCTTCCTCACTATCTCCCAATCAACTCCCATATATTGGTGTCAGTAGTAATGCTCTGAATAGGCATTTTCAAAACGGATTAATCCTCTGATAAAATTCTTTAAGAACACACTCCCCAGAAGCCACAATATCTAGCTAAAGTTCTTTCATATGAGGCTCTTCTTGGATTGGATTTTGCCTACTCTTCCAGTTTAATCTTGCTCACTTTTTATGCCTTATGCTCCAGGCATACTAAGAGAAATGGTAGTGTTAGAAATATTTGTAGCAATAACAGTGACTATTTGTTGAGCATCAATTACATGAGAGATAAACTATTAAATAGCTTATCTAATTTAATGTTTATAATAACATCACAGGGCAGGTTTTATTATTCCCATTTTACAGTTGGAAGAAGTGGGGCTCTAAGATATTAAGTAACTTGTTCAAGTATCCACAGTTAATAAGCAGCAGACCAAAAATTCTTCTCTTAATCTCTTTGTTTTAACTTGAATAGGCCATGCTACTTCATTTCCTTAGGCTTTTTCACATTTTCTTTCATCTTACTATAGTACCATTCACAGCCTTGTTCACCTTGTTCACTTTAGAAACTCCTGCTCATTGTTTAAGACTTTCCCTCTGAAGATCTTCTTTGATCTGCCACCCTGGAAAAGGTAGTCTTCCTCCCTGTCTTCCACAGCTCTATCCCAGATGTAAAAACATACACACCCATTATTATACTCTTCATTATGCTTTATAATAATTTATCTACATATGGAAATATCTATCTCCTTACGAAGCTGTGCCAAGCCTTCATTAATCTTGAAACAACAAAAAAAGCTCTCAATAAATCTCCACTAAATTCCTAGAGAAATGAATGTATTTCAGAGCAATAGATGCACTATGTTGGTGGTGGGGCCATGGATCATCAAAAGAGTTTGTAAAGTAGAAAAGCACTCAAGCAGCTTTGTAGGCACTCTCATGTGTGATTTCTGATACCTCTTGCTCTCTTCATAGGTTCGTACCAAGTCTGACTGAAAATTTTTTCCCAGCCCTAGGTTCTTGCATTATCTTATGCTTTTAATTAGATTTTCTAACACTAAATGGAAACAGTGACAGACATTATTTTTTTTCCATTTATTTTTATTAGTTGGAGGCTAATTACTTTACAATATTGTAGTGGTTTTTGTCATACATTGACATGAATCAGCCATGGATTTACATGTATTCTCCATCCCAATCCCCCCTCCCACCTCCCTCTCCACCCAATTCCTCTGGGTCAGACATTATTTTTTGAGGCTCCAAAATCACTGCAGATGGTGACTGCAGCCATGAAATTAAAAGATGCTTGCTTCTTGGAAGAAAAGTTATGACCAATCTAGACAGCATATTAAAAAACAGAGACATTACTTTGCCAACAAAGGTACTTCTAGTCAAAGCTATGGTTTTCCTAGTAGTCATGTATGGATGTGAGAGTTGGACTATAAAGAAACCTGAATGCTGAAGAACTAATGCTTTTGAACTGTGGTGTTGGAGAAGACTCTTGGGAGTCCCTTGGACTGCAAGGAGATCCAACCAGTCCATCCTGAAGGAAATCAGCCCGGAATATTCATTGGAAGGACTGATGGTGAAGCTGAAATTCCAATATTTTGGCCGCCTGATGTGAAGAACTGCTGCTGCTGCTGCTGCTAAGTCACTTAAGTCGTGTCCGACTCTGTGTGGCCCCATAGACAGCAGCCCACCAGGCTTCCCCGTCCCTGGGATTCTCCAGGCAAGAATACTGGAGTGGGTTGCCATTTCCTTCTCCAATGCATGAAAGTGAAAAGTGAAAGTGAAGTCGCTCAGTCGTGTCCGACTTAGCCACCCCATGGACTGCAGCCTACCAGGCTCCTCTGTTCATGGGATTTTCCAGGCAAGAGTGCTGGAGTGGGTTGCCACTGCCTTCTCCATGAAGAACTGACTCATTGGAAAAGACCCTGATGCTGGGAAAGATTGAAGGCGGGAGGAGAAGGGGACAACAGAGGAAGAGATGGTTGGATGGCATCACCGACTCAACGGACATGAGTTTGAGTAAGCTCCAGGAGTTGGTGATGGACAGGGGGGCCTGGCATGCTGCAGTCCATGGGATCACAAAGATTCGGACATGACTGAGTGACTGAACTGACTGAACTGAACACTAAATACCTAAAAAATGTGCACTCTCATTTTACTGTACCTGGCTCAGATGATCTCAATTCCAAGAATCTTTTTTAATCTGTCAGTAAACAAATATTTATTTTTCACCTAATATTAGCTAGGGATAGCTAGATAAAAAGAAAACAAACAAAGTCTTTGGTTTTTATGAAGCATGTGGTCTAGTAGAAACAAATAAAAAAGACATTCTACAATTGAAGGTACTTTCCTACTTCTTTACTATATATCTTTCTCCAGGAAGAGCTATGACTTGGAAAATACAAAGCAATTTAAGTATTGGCTAATTCTACACAAATATATCTATACTGGTGTTTTATTTTTTATTTATTTATTTATTTTTTGTCTCTCACTTTATTTATTTATTTATTTATTTTTATTAGTTGGAGGCTAATTACTTCACAACATTTCAGTGGGTTTTACACCATTATCACCTTCCTGAAAAAAAAAAAGAAAAGAAGAAATAGATAGGGAAATAAAAACAAAGAGTAAGATAACAGTGGTGATTTAGTCACCAAGTCGTGTCTGACTCTTGTGACCTTGTGGACTGTAGCTTTCCAGAATCCTCTATCCATGGGGTTTCCCAGGCAAGAATACTAGAGTGGGTTGCCATTTCCTTCTCCAGGGGATCTTCCTGACCCAGGAATCGAACCCAGGTCTCCTGCATTGCAGGTGGATTCTTCACCAACCGAGATAACAGATCTAAACCTAATTATATCACTAATCACACAAAATGTAAAATGCCTAAACTCTCCCAGTTAAAAGGCAAGGATTATGTATGCTGCCAACAGGAAACGTACTTTAAGCATGAAGATACAAATAGGTGAGCAAAAAACAGAAAAAGAAATAGCATGCCAATTCTAATCAAAAAGAAAGCCAGAGTGACTCTGTTAATATCATTTATTACTCTCTTTTTCAGAGAAAAGAGTGGTATCAGGGATAAATAAGGTCAGTTTACAATGTTAAAAGCATTGTACAGGAGGATAGAATCTATAGGAGGATAGAAAAATTCAAACAAACTTCAAGATATATGTAGAAAAAACTGGTAAAAAAAATGAAAGGAGAAATTTAAAAATTCACAATTAAAAGCAGAGATTTCAATATACTCTGACAATAACCAGGAACAAGGAGATAGAAAATATATCACCAACCAGCTGGCCTAATTGACACATTTAGAATATACCACTTAAAAACAATAGTATACACATTCTTTTCAAGTGCATAAGGAAATTTTACAAAAATAGATCATATTCTGACTGTTAAAACAAGTATCAGTAAATTCAAATTATCCAAGCCACACAGAGTATGTTCTGTGAGTAAAATGGAAGAAAAATAGAAATCAATAACAGAAATTTCTCTAGAATATTTGAAATATTTTTAAACTAAACAACATTTCTAAATGACCAAATGGATAAAGAATAAATCAAATGGAATACAGGAAGTATTTTTTTGGAACTGAATGGGAAGGAAAACATAAGATATGAAAATTTATAGGTTGCCAATAAAATAAAAATGTATAGTACTAGAACTATGTACTAGAAACATAGAAAGATCTTATATCAATGACCTCAATGTCTATCTAATAAACTAGAAGAATAAAGGAGCAAATGCAGCCAAAGTAAGAGGAAGAATGGAAGTAATAAAAATCAGACTGGAAACCAGTGAAATAGAAAACAAAGAAAAATATATTTTTGAGATCAATAAAATGAAAAAATATCTAGACAAATTAGGGGAAAAAGTGATAAGACAAACATTGCCATTGCCAAGAATAGGAGAGGTGATATCACTACTGATTTCACAATGCTAAAAGGAAAATAAGAAAATATCATAAATTTAATAACTCTGATAAAATGGACAAAGTATTTGAAAGACACAATACCAAAGTTCATTCAAGAAGAAATAAATTTGTATATTTATAGGGTTCTTTTTTCAATTTTTTACTGTGGTAAAAACACATTAACATAAAATTTACTATCTTAATCCTTTTTAAGTATACAGTTGAGTGGAATTCAGTGCTTTCATCTTTCATAATGTTGTACAATCACCACCATTCTTCTCCAGAATCCTTTCATCTTGCAAAACTGAACTCTGTACCCATTAAATAATAACTGCCCATATCTCCTTTCCCTTATTCCCTGGCAACAATCATTCTACTTTCCATCTCTATGATTTGGACTACTTTAAGTGCTGCAGCCATGAAATTAAAAGACCATTACCCCTTGGAAGAAAAGTTATGACCAACCTAGACAGCATATTAAAAAGCAGAGACATTACTTTGCCAACAAAGGTCCATCTAGTCAAGGCTATGGTTTTTCCAGTAGTCACATATGGATGTGAAAGTTGAACTATAAAGAAAGCTGAGCGCAGAAGAATTGATGATTTTGAACTGTGGTGTTGGAGAAGACCCTTGGGAGTCCCTTGGACTGCAAGGAGATCCAACCAGTCCATCCTAAAGGAGATCAGTCCTGAGTGTTCATTGGAAGGACTGATGTTGAAGCTGAGACTCCAATACTTTGGCCACCTGATGTGAAGAACTGAAGAACTGACTCATCTGAAAAGACTCTGATGCTGGGAAAGATTAAAGGCAGGAGGAGAAGGGGATGACAGAGGATGAGATGGTTGGATGGCATCACCGACTCAATAAATATGAGTTTGAGTAGACTCTGGGAGTGGATGATGGACAGGGAGGCCTGGTGTGCTGTGGTCCATGGGGTCGCAAAGAGTCGTCTGAGCGACTGAACCGAACTGAAATGAAGTAGAATCATACAGTATTTGTGTTTTTGTGACTGGCTTATTTCACTTAGCATAATGTCTCTAAGTTTAATCTATTTTGTAGCATATGTCAGAGCTTTGTTCCTTTTTAAGGTACATTTGTTGTATATACCATATTTTGTTTATTTATTTATCTATAAATAAACATTTAGGCTGCTTCCATATTTTGCTGATGGAAATAATGTTTCAATGAACACGAATGTGCAAATATCTCTTCAAGATCCTGCTTTCAATTTTTAGGGGTTATACTTAGAAGCAGAATTACTAGGTCAGATGGTAATACGACTTTTAATTTTTTGCAGAACCACTATACTGTTTTCAAGAACAGCTGTATCATTTTCAACTCCCATCAATAGTGCACAAAAGTTTCAATTTTTCTACATCATCACCAATACTTTTTATTTTCTGGGTTTTTTTTAATAGTACCCATGCTAATGGTTGTTGAGTTTTAGGAGTTCTATATACATTCCAGATATTAATACTGTATCTTAAGTATAATTTGTAAATATTTTCTCCCTTTATGTAATTGCTTTGTTGCTCTTTTTTTGCTCTTTTGATATACAACTGTTTTTAATTTTCATAAAGTATAATTTGTCTTTTGCTGCTTGTGACTGTTCTCTCCCAACAACGTGGCATGAACTATACTAGTTATCTGTCACTATGTAATCCAAAATTTAGCAACTAAAAGCAACAAATATTTATCATCTCATGGTTCTGTTGGTCAGGAATCTGGGAATGGCTTAAGTACATAGTTCAGTCTCAGGTTCTCCTTAAGGCTACAGCTAAGTTTTTGACCAAAGATTCTGTCATTTCAAAGCTCAAAAAGGGACAACCCACTCCCAAACTTGCTCACTTGGGCCCTTTTATAGGACTGTCCCATGACACAGTAGCCAGTTGGCTTCCTCCAGAGGAAGTGATGCAACAAAGATCTATAGAGAACCCAAGATGTAAACCACAGTTTTTTTTTTTAAAAACTAACCTCAGAAATGTATTTTATTCATGCTATATCCTATTTATGAGAAATGAATCAATAACTCCAACCCATATTCAAAGGGAAATGATTACCCAAGATCACAAATATTAAAAGGTTAGAGACACTGCAGTTTACCTTGAAGGCTGCCTACCATATACACATGCTGCTGCTCCTGCTGCTAAGTCCCTTCAGTCATGTCCGACTCTGTGCGACCCCAAAGACGGCAGCACCAGGCTCCCCCATCCCTGGGATTCTCCAGGCAAGAACACTGGAGTGGGCTGCCATTTCCTTCTCCAATGCATGAAAGTGAAAACTGAAAGTGAAGTTGCTCAGTCATATCTGACTCTTAGCAACCCCATGGACTGCAGCCTAGCAGGCTCCTCCGTCCATGGGATTTTCCAGGCAAGAGTACTGGAGTGGGGTGCCCTTGCCTTCTCCCACAATATACACATAGAAGTCCTCAAATTTCACTTTTAAAATATCAAGATTTAAATAATAATTTCAATGTTTGATTTTCCTAACTTGAAAGCACACCAGATGCCATTATTGCATTTAATACTGTGAATCCCCAAAATACTTTTTTAACTTTCTGAGCACTGGAAAAATCTGACACTAGATTTCTTAGCACGCCTAAAGTTTTAGAGCAAGTATTTAATTTAGGGGTGATCAGAGCAGACCATGTGATTTAAAGACATCAAGTACATTCTTTTGACAAAAATTTTGTGTCTCTTATGATAATTTTTACAATTATATCTTCATTCTATTTGATCTGGTAGCCCTGTTTTCAAGTCATCTGTTTCATCAATTAGTAATATTTAAGTATCTACTAGTAGTTAACTTTAAAGCATTATGAGTTTAAAATGCTATCATCTTTGCCTTTACAAACTTAAATTTAGTTAATAAAATATAAGCAATAAAATAGTGAAATATAAGTAACATAGTAAAATAGTGGTGAAATATAAATAACACCAAGAAGGAGGAGGGCCCCCTAAATTATCTTCAGCAGAACAGTTCCTTTCTGCTTAAGAAAATAAATGACTAGAAGTTAATAAAAAATAATTGAAAAATAACTCTACCATATCTTTACTCTTCCTAGAATCACACTTAATTGGATCACGGAAATAGAAAAAAAAAATCCTCTAAAATACAATACCCTTTCAGCAGGAGCAGTAGGCTGCCCATCACCACCAGGTTCATGAATCCACATGAGTTAACTCATGACCGTTCTACCACTGTGATGCTCAGTTACATAAAATGCCAGGAGAATCAGCAACATCACTAGGATAAACATGCAAAAAAAAAGTCTAAATTAATGTTTGTCAGTGTAAAATCAAAAGAGATGCATGCTACATTTCTTACAGATAAATGTGACTGTTCCTACATTAGTATGAAACCTTTACTCTTCAGATCAAATAATCTAGTCATCATGGAACTATCATGTGGATATGTGTCAACATCCTCTGAAAAACATAGCCAGTATATAGTAACTACAAGAAAAGATCCTGCTACAACTAAGATTCATGATCACTAATGCAAATTCCACGCCAATGGCTGCAAGGGCAGAGGGGCACAGGAAAGGGGAAGAGGGTGAGGCAAGAGAGACGGAGGTTGCTATCACTAACAGTGACTTCTTTTACACACACACACACACACAATACCCTTCTGAAAATCAAAGAAAGGAAAGAACAATCAAATATATTGCCCTGAAGTGAAGTGAAGTGAAGTCGCTCAATCGTGTCCGACTCTTTGCGACCCCGTGGACTGTAGCCTACAAAGTTCCTCTGCCCATGGAATTTTCCAGGCAAGAATACTGGAGTGGGTTGCCATTTCCTTCTCTAGGGGACCTCCCTGAGACTGGGATTGAACCCGGATCACCTGCATTGCAGGCAGACACTTGACCGTCTGAGCCACCAGGAAAGCCCACATATTGCCCTGAACATAAAAGATTTTATTTCTTATAACATGATAAATTTAAGGGGACTCAGAAATGCCCTTGAAAGGACTGCTCTGTTTATCTCTATTTATTAAAGAGGTATAGAATCATTAAAAACCTGATCGACAAGGCAGATGTTGAGAACTATTCTCACTTCTATACAACTAATACAAGATTGACCAGTTGAGCACAAGCAAGAACCTATTCCATAATACAATTCACACAAGTACCTCCTCTTAAACTGAACCGTAGTATTCTCACCTCTACAGAGCGTAGTATACTTAAGATTTTCTTTTTATATTTTGAAAGAATTTATCTTACATGTCTAGACAGAGTGAACCCTTTTCTTGAGAGAGAGTAAAATAGAGAAAGTAAACTCATTATCTTTGTAATTATAGCTAAATTAAAACAACATTATGTCAATTATCTGACCAGGATAATAACCTTCACTTTCTACTTCACCTTGCATGTATAGTGTGTCTGTTTTCCAAGATGCAAAATTAAAAATTAATAAAGTATTTAAAAACAGCTATCTCACAGGAGTTTATGAAAATTGGTGGAATTTAAGATAGAAAGAATGTAATTAGCTGGCCTGGAATTTGGCTAGCATCGCTTTTTCAACACTGTGCCATGAGGCCCATAAGCTTAGAGAGTACAATCACTGCCCGTGACCTCGAACACAAGTCACCTCAAGAAAAGGTCCTTTCAAGTCAGAGGTAATCCCTTGGCTAATGCAAATGACCAGTCACCAGTTACAGGTTGGCAGAAAGCACAGTCTTCTCTCATTTACCAAAAATTCCTTCTATAGAAGAAATCAGAAAAAAAATACCGAGTGCCTCGAAGGCCTGATCAACTGAATGGGAAGGTCTGTTCCTGTGGGGCTATTAAACTCAGTGTTACTATGAATCCTGCTGTAAAAGCCTAACCTTAAGCAACATGTGCAAAAACTCTGTATCTCTTAATATTTAGATCAATCAGAATTCCTAAACACCTCTGCTCCCTCCAACAGCTTGTCCTACAAATTAGCACTTTTTCTTAACCTACATACTACAGGAAAAAAAAAAAAACTAGTAATATTTTTGAAATTATCCTTGGTTGGATTTGGTTGGATTAGTAAAAGCATTTCTAAGGCTCTCTGAAGACTGTCTTTAGACCTCCTAGATTTGGCTTAGAAATCTTTTCATGTACCTATTAAGTTTAAGGCTGAATTGGGTCCTGGCCTCAACTCTGCATTAGAGAAGTCTGTCTTTGACTCTATAACCAGGGATTTTTTTACCCTGGGGTTTTACAGGTATCCATTAACCCCTGACAGTTTAAGCAAAATCTGGGATGCTTTCGGTGAAGAGGGTTGTTTTATAATAAAGAATTTGTTTGTTCTTTGTTCTAGGTTTCTGGCATGGAGCTTCTGAGACAGAATTTCCTGAGTTATTTTTGTTACTATTTGTTATTTTGTTATTATTTTTGTTATTATTATCTTTGTTATTTATGAGCCCCTAGATCATCCCTTCGTTTACACTAATGAGATAACTCAGGATGAGTTGCTCACCAGAACAAACAGCCATATGATTGGGACTTTAACCCAGGCTGACCTCTGAAGATGGGAGTAAGGCTAGAGAGAGAGTTCAGCCCTATGACAAGTGCTTCAATCAATCAAATTCATGTACTGAAGCACCAGTAAATACTCTGCACACCGAGACTTAGGTGAGTTTCCTGGTTGTTGAACACACTGATACATCAATATCCAGGAAGAGATGCATTCTCATTTCATGGAAGAAGACAGTGGAAACTGCGTTTGAAACCCTCTCAGCCTTGTCCCATGAGTCTCTTCATTTGACTGGTCCTCATTTGTGTCTTTTACGATAAACTGGTTTTAAGTACTAACACTTCCCTGAATTCTATGAGTTGTTCTGGTGAATTATTAAAAATTCCTGAATTTGTGGCCAGTTGGTTAAAAGGACAGGTTGCCTGAGAACCCCAAACTTGTAATGGACATATGAAGTGAGGACAGCCTTGTGAGGACTTGTGCCCTTAAACTTGTGGAGTCTGACATTAACTCTGAATGGTTAACATCAGAACTGACCAGCAGTAAACTGGTGGTCCATAAACTGTTGTCAGATTCCCAAAGGGCTATTTTGCCCAAATACTAGCACTATAAACCACTTCTATACAGAGTCCTAAGAAGAGAGTCTTCCAAATGAAAGTAAAGTTCTTAAAGAGAGAACTAAGAAAGCTACACTAGCTATGAAGAATGGTCAGATGATTTCCACAAACTTGTAAAAGATCAGAAAAATGCTCCAGATGCTTAAAAGTCAGAATAAAGCATAAATCTTAAGCTTTCAAAGCTGAGAAATAAAAATTTAAAAACTGGCCAACAAGTTTTCCCAAGGCAGAAAGTCCAATACCTAACTCCTAATCTTCTGTACCCAGCCCAGACTTTCCACCCTTATTCCCTTATCACCACTCCATCACCTGTTCCCTTCCATCTTCTCATTCTCAGCAAATAAGAACACTAGTTATTCAGGCATCAATTTTGGAGTCTTCCTTGCCTCCTCTATTTTTCTCATACCCCATAACTAAAACACCATCAAATTCTTGAAAATGTATTCAATAGCAGACAATACCTCACCTCCCACGGCAGTCCCCACGAACCTTACAGGGAAAGGGACAGTCCAACAAAGTAAGCCTGTCACTTCAAGGGAAAAAAATTACAAAATACTCAAATATTTGACTTTTTCACTGTGTTGCTGCTTGTAGAGATGGTATAAAAAACAATGGCCAAGAAAACTGTATCTTAACACAAATCCAAGCAATGGCACAAAACTGCACTACTGATCTGTATTTCTCACCGCCACACACTCATGGTGTGAGGGAGTAAGGGAGAGGAAGCCAGTTCTCACTTAAAAATGCCCTTAATGAATCACTATCAATTTTTAATTTTAATGTTATTAAATATCAACCTTTGAGTTCATGTTTTTTGTAAGACTCTAGATGATAAAAACATACATAAAATACTTTGTTAAATGCTGAAATACGCATCTGCAATTGTTTGTGTTGTAAGCTCAACTAACCACTTTTTTCATGGAATACCATTTTAACTTAAAAGAATAATTGATAGACAAACTATCATCATTGGTATTGGCTATTTGCAGGTATTTTCCTGAAAAAATGAACAATGAGTTTGTCACTTTTCAAGGAAAAGGAACCACAGAAATTTGATGCCAGTGATAAAATTGAAGATTCTTTGGTGAAATCAGAATTTTTAAAAAATGCGTATCTGCCACTGTGGACTTGAAAGCTTCTGAACAGTTGAAAACTTTTTGATAAGACTGGTGGCAATATGAGTGAATGTGCTTTTTATATTATACAATAAAATGCATCATGCCATTTTGGAAGCCTGCATAACTCAATATTCAATATTTTCCAAATGACCACTTCATGATGTCGTCAAATTAGGCATGAGTAAAGATGTCTTCACAGTATGAGACAGGTCAATGGGTATTAATAAAACAGAGTACAAAAAGTTTATTGCTATAGTTTTCTGGGCATACACACTGAGGAAACCAGATCTGAAAGAGACACGTGCACCCCAATGTTCATCGCAGCACTGTTTACAATAGCCAGGACATGGAAGCAACCTAGATGCCCATCAGCAGATGAATGGATAAGGAAGCTGTGGTACATATACACCATGGAATATTACTAAGCCATTAAAAAGAATTCATTTGAATCAGTTCTAATGAGATGGATGAAACTGGAGCCTATTATACAGAGTGAAGTAAGCCAGAAAGATAAAGAACATTACAGCATACTAACACATATATATGGAATTTAGAAAGATGGTAATGATAACCCTATATGCAAAACAGAAAAAGAGACACAGATGTACAGAACAGACTTTTGGACTCTGTGGGAGAAGGTGAGGGTGGGATGTTTCGAGAGAACAGCATCGAAACATGTATATTATCTAGGGTGAAACAGATCACCAGCCCAGGTTGGATGCATGAGACAAGTGCTCGGGCATGGTGCACTGGGAAGACCCAGAGGGATTGGGTAGAGAGGGAGGCGGGAGGGGGGATCGGGATGGGGAATACATGTAAATCCATGGCTGATTCATGTCAATGTATGACAAAAACCAGTACAATATTGTAAAGTAATTAGCCTCCAACTAATAAAAATAAATGAAAAAAAAAGTTTATTGCTATAGTTTCAATAAAGTTATATTGCTCAAATATATTTTGAATTGATACTGAAAATAATGTTGAAGAACTATTAACTTTTTAAAAATTTTGACCACACTCTGTGGCATATGGGACCTTAGTTCCATTGCAAGAAGGAATCAACCTCTGGATCACGGGGTAAGTCCCAAAGAATTACTACTTATACTAGTAGAATATCAAAGAAGAATATCCACTATTATCTGAAAACACTTCCCTTTTCTAAGTACGTATCTCTGTAAGAATAGATTTTGTTCATATACTTCAACCAAAACAACATATCACAACAGATTGAATGCTGTAGGAAATATGAGAATCTAATTGTCTTCTGTAAAGCCAAATATTAAGGAGATTTGCAAAACTTAAGCTAAAGCAGTGCTAATACTACTATCAGTATATATTCTATCAATTTTTTTTTCAGTCTATTGTCTGTTTCCCTCTACTAAAGGAGAAGTTCTTTTCAGGCAGGAATTTTGCTCGTTTTCTGCTGTATCCCCTGGCACTTAATAGGCACTCAATGTATACTTGCTGAATAAGTGAAATGAGACAGCATGAATACAGAGAAAGGAAAATGCCTCCAAAAATTCTAAAAAACTGTAGCCTAGCTTGGGCCACCGATGTGAAGAACTGATTCATTGGAAAAGACCCTGATGCTGGGAGAGATTGAAGGCAAGAGGAGAAGGGGATGACAAAGGATGAGATGGTTGGATGGCATCACCAACTCAATGGACAGGAGTTTGAGCAAGCTCCGGGAGTTGGTGATGGACAGGGAAGCCTGGCGTGCTGCAGTCCACAGTGTTGCAAAGAGTCAGACATGACTGAGCAACTGAACTGAACTGACTGAATCAAAGAGATTCTTTGATGATTAAACTTTAAATGTAATTTTAATTAATCTAAATTTCAATGCCCACATTTTTCTAGTGACTGCTGTACTGGACAGTGTAGCACAAGAATTATAGACCAGCGTCACTGGTAAGGGGCTTCCCAGGTGGCATAGTTGGTAAAGAATCTGCCTGCCAATGCAGAAGATGCAAGAGACATGGGTTCGATCTCTGGGTCAGGAAGATCCTCTGGCATAGAAAATGGCAACCCATTTCAATATTCTTGGTTAGTGGCAGCACTAGAATTATAGACCAGGTGGCTCAGATGGGAAAGAGTCTTCCTGCAATGCAGGAGACCCAGGTTCAATCCCAAGGTCAGGAAGATCCCCTGGAGAAGGAAATGGCAACCCACTCCAGTAATTTTGCCTGGAGAATTCCAAGGACAGAGGAGCCTGGTGGGCTATAGTCTACGGAGTTGTCAAGAGTCGGTTACAACTGAGTGACTAACACTTCACTCTTAAGATCCTTCAGAATTTCTAGTCTAGGACCACTGAAGTCATCCTCTATCTGCCTAAGTCACCTAAGGAGCTCATTTACAATGCAAAATCCATTTGCATTTTGATAGTGGCCTTTTAAAAACATTAACTGATTCAGGGGCATAGGAAACAGGAAACTTACACTGAACAAACCAAAAGAGTGGACTATTTCCAACTAAACATGAAGCTAAAATTATCATTAGGAAATAGAAACTTTTAATTCCACCATGATCTCCTATCTCTTTGAATTCATATTTGCATCAATTTATTAATCACTATTTGAGCCATAAAAAGTTTCTGGTTTATTATTTCTTCTAAATCACTCTTGCCTTTCTGTTTGTTTTGTTTTTGAACAACTGATCCTTTCTCTCTAATATTGATGTTTCAATGGATGAATTATTACCACTTCTCCAAAGTTAAAATTGATCCAAACACTTAAAATGTAAAAATCTATATATCCAGTCATTGGACTGGAGAGATGAAAACTTCTATACAAATGAAACAAGAATGAATTTACCAGAGGTTATCTAAAACCTTATTTGGACATTCAGAGTAAGACCAAGGGCAAATCTTTACAAAGAATGTAAATCACATTCCAAAAAGTTGTAGTTTGTCCTTATAAGATATGTACATACATATATACGTAAATGGATAATCCAAATAAAGAAAATGTTAAATCCTTTATGCAAATGGTAGAGATATACATAAAAATCATGAGATGAGAAGACCTGGATATCTTAAACACACAAGCAAAAACACACATTACTAAAGTTGCTTACATAAACAAAATAGTGACATAATAAAACAGCATACTGTCTTAACCCATTGATTGTTGAATACATGAGTGGTTCATACATGCCAAATTAGCTGGTGATCTGTTAACCACTCAGTAGTCTATCCCATTGCTTCCCTGGAGGTTTATTGCTGCTATGGCTACTACCACCACCTCTTCCACTGGGAGCTCTCTTCTGACTCCCACAGTCTATTACCCTAATCTCCCCTGAATCTACAATGTTGGAGTCAATTTGTCAGCCTGCATGCTCTCTGAAAGCAATAACTGGAGACAAGGAAGTATATTGGGAAGGGATATAAGACCAACAAGCATTTTCAGTTGAGCTGAGGCCATCCAGGGCATTGCTGGCTGTCAGAGGACTTTGAGATGTTTGAGATGTATCTGCAGCAAGAAAGTCCTCATGCAGGGACTTTCCTGGTGGTCCAATGGTTGGGACTGAGCCTTTTAGTGCAGGGGGAGTGGGTTCGGTCCCTGGTCTGGGAACTGGGGTCCTGCAGGTCTCATGGCCAAAGGGCCAAGATATGAAGTGGGAGCAATATTGTAATGAATTCAGTAGGGACTTTGGAGATTGTCCATATCAAGAAAAATCTTAAAAAAAAAAAAGAAAGAAAGAAAGAAAGAAGCCCTCATGCATACCAATCAGATTGTGTGTTCACATTTCTATATCATTTGTCTAGCAGTGTCACTATTTTTCATTGAGCACTCTGATTTAAAAAAAAAAAAAGGTTTTACCCCCTAATGTCTGTTGATCCTCACAGACCCAAGGAAATAGTAATGGTTATCCCATATTACAGAAATATATGGAGTCTAAGGACCATGGCTGAAGCCCCCAAGCTAGGAAATGGTGAAGTGGAAATGTTTTTCCTCATCTATGCAGATTATCTCATCACACAGATAAAGTGTGTGGAGGTCATTAGAGGTCATCTAAATATCGTGCTTCATTCCCTTCTGCCTCATAGTCTGCCTACGTGAAAAGAAGGAACAGCTGGGTTAATTCCTAAGCAGCAACACCCAGGAGAGCTTTCAACAGAAGTCTAATTTTTTAGACTTGAAAATGCTATAAGAAAATGCTACTAGATCACTTACAGCAGAGACATCCTCCAGATGAATCCTAAAATGAACAGATCAGCAAATTATATTCATACTTAAGGAAAGAGGTCCTGTAAAGACACGCCCTAAAATATGCCATTGCATTTCTCTAGAATGTGTTCAGGAGGTGAAAATAACTAAAGAAATCAGCCAAGTTTCCTTATCACACAATATTCCCAACCATCTGCTGCATGTGCTTAGGAAGACAGAGCTCGGTGCTTAAAATTCTCATCAAAGAAAATATGATTAACCGGTTTACAACCTGTGAGGAAAAGGGAAAAGAATGCCTCCTTCCCATTGCCACAAGTTCAGATTCACAGTTAACACGTGTAGTTGTGGGCGGCTGTGCTTGTTTCTTAAAAGAAGATAATTGCACACACCACCAAATAACAAAACAAAAGGAGAAAAATGTGTGTGGGAGGTGGGAGTGAGTTGTTAGAATAATTTAATTACTGTCAGGTGGTTTTCAAGCTGCACTGGGCGGGGTGGGGGGGGGGGGGTAGAGCCTAAACAAGATCTATTACCCAGAAAACAACTTGAGCTACCATCTCTGCTCATTGTTATCAAATGATCCCAAAAGTTTCCAAGAATTTGACAAACTTTAGGTAGATATATGAACCAGTTGCTACTTGCTTTGAGTGCAAAGATAGGTTTAATTAAGGCCTTAAAGGCCAATAATGTGCAATCTATTCTATGATTATTAATTGTGTTTTACACACTGGTGAACACTGGGGCCATTACTGATAAAAACAACTCTCTGGCTTCCTCTGAACAGTACGTGTGCCTCAGGTTCGTATAGAGACTATGGAAATTTATTACCTGTTTGTGTAAGGTCCCAAGCTTTGGGAAGGAGGGAAACCCACCTTATAGGGTGATGGGGAAAGTGAAAGTGGCCACTACAATAGGAAATAGAGGCTTTAAAAAAAGAGAGAAAAGACATGTTTCCTGCAGCCTAGCTCAGACCCGTGGCCTCTGCCCTACTTGAATGACCTTGAGCTTTGAGGATGACACTGAAATGTAACACGGGTAAAACACAGGCAGGCGTGGTCTGATTCCTGCACTGAAGGGGTACTTCATGAGGCCTGTCATGCTTTGAGAGTTCAGAGGCCAGAAGAGGAGGAACACTGGGAAGAGAGGTACCCATGTGCCAGAGACACACACAGCTATGAGCCCCTGTAACAATAGTATTCCATGCTCTGGCAGTGGCCTAGAGCAGGTATCAGTCTGGACATGATAGAAGATTCGCCATGACAGTGATGAAGATTGCAACAATGCTTTGGTGAACTCAGCAATCAATGGACAGTCCTGGAATAGACAGGACCTGACATGGAGAGAGGTAACTGCATCATTCAGGACAGCCTTCATATAAGTAAGCATGGTAGGTTGATGCAAATCATCTTTGGAATGGCAATCACACAGGTCAGATAAAAGAGTCCTGAACCTGGGAGTACTGGCTTGATGGACTGCCTAACTCTCCCTACACCCTCTCCATTGCTATCTCCAATCATATACTCCACCTTTGCCTCAGAACTTTAAATCCATTGAGGATTAAAACAAATACTCTGTGAAATGTAATAAGCATATCTATCACTGTTAGCTGTCAACATGATCACAAATGTTGACATTGATTGACCATCAGAGTACTGAATGAATATAACTGGTTATATCCCTGAAAATAACACAACTTGTTATATGGAGGTCTGTGAGCAACTCTGAGTGAACAGAAAATTACTACTGTCATCTTGACACACTACAGGGTTAATTACATACTAATAAAAGTCAGTAATTGTTGTACCATTACAGTTACTAAAATTCAAATGGCGTCATTTTGTTTGTGAATCATTGGATTAAAGATATTAGGGCCAGAGAATTAATCTTTGCATTCCTTCCTTTAGACATAGTACAGCCAAGTTCTTGTTTACTTGGCATGCTCCCTGTTACTCCGAGAGAAGCACTTGGGCTGAACTCAGTCCCCTGGTTACAAGTACGTCATCAGCCACACTTAAACCAGGAAATACAGGGCTCTCAGGAAGTGCACTTGATAATGAAGCACAGAGAGCCAAAATTAGCCAATAATCAGCATTACTCTTCATCCTGAAATGATGCAATTGTATTTTACATGGTAGGCTAGCAGTGGAGATCAGTCTGGTGAACATATAGGAACCCTTTCCTAGATTTGTCACCAGTTTGTATGGTTTTAAATAACCAGGTTTAAATGACTTCCCAGTGTATCAGCTTCTCTTTTTCAAAACCTCAGAAACAGCCCATCAATAGCAGAATTTTTAGTTCACATGGGTGGCAAATTTAACTAGACTGAAAGCTCTTTAATGCTAGGAACAATGTTTTATCCTTTCTTGTATATAGTGAGCACAACGCTTGGTGCAGAAAACATTTAATTAATGTTTGCTAAATTATTAACAGTGAGAACACTAAATGATGAATGAGCTCTATTAGTCACTGGCTGATTGGACAGGTCTTCTTATTGTCATCTGGCACTACTGAGCACAGGGATGATGGGAATGACTAGCCCAAGATAGCTTACGGAATCACAAAAGCCCATGTGGCTTCCAAGCTCATGGAGTCAAGAGCCCATCTAAACAGAACTAACTCAGTAACACACACTCCTACCAACACGGAGAAAAATAGCTTTGTTAGATTCTAGGATTTTAAGGCCCACTTATTTAAGGTTACTTGCTTTTGGCAGGTATTGCATAAATACCAAAGAAACAGTGCTAAAAGTAAAGAGATTTTCTATTTTCATTCCTAGAAAACTCATAGGTAGTATTATGTCTTGTAGTGGATGAGTACAGCTGGAATTCTCTTTATACTGAAAAGTACACAGCAGACAAAGGTACTGAGGAATCACTCCCAGAGAATGACAGAATCCTGTTTTGTTCCCTAGTTTTGTTATACTGATTTCCAGTCTAACACCTGAGTGACTCTTTAAAGAAAAAGCATCTATCCTTAACTTACCATTAGCAAACTGTTAATTAGCTTGTAGGCTTGCACAGGCACTGGAGTGAAAAGAACTGGGTTTGAGATCTCCCACTTACTAGCTGTGTGACCTTAGGCAAATCACTTGACTTCTCTGAACCTTGGTTATTATAACTATTCCCATTTCTCAGCCTTCTTTTAAGATCCAGCTGAAGCCAGGTATGTTCCTAGAGACTCCGTAAACCATAAAGAAATAAAAAATGTTATTCACTATTGTTTTCATAGATGTTTCTTTCTGTATATATAGAAGGTAAAGATCTATACTGTAGGAAAATACCCAATTTAAAAGCAGTGATTCAGAGAGATATAATTGCAAGCTGGAAGTAAATTCCAGTGTGATGGAGTGACTGAAAATCAAATCGTGGATTCATCCAGCTGTCCAGAGACATCACAGCACACCAGGAAGGTAATAATGTCTTTCTACACAAGTCTGTTTACAAGACAAAAGAATTTGTCAGTTCTGGTGCCTCCAATATCACAGTGATTCTGATACCCTGAAATTATAAGTGGCATTCACTCAATGTCTACCATATTTATTTTTTAATTTAAACTTTAACACATATCTATCACATAGGCAATTACAGCTTTTTCAGGTCTAAAAATCTACTTTTAAAACTTTCCAGATATACTTGTGTAAGAAATATTACTGTTGGTAGAAACAAAATTTAATAAAAGGGCTCGAGTGTCCAAAGTGTAAGACACTGCCCAACAAAAGAATTTCAGTGATTTTATGCTTTCCTATAAACCCATGTGCCTTCTCTGTAAAATAAGCAATTTTTCTGACATTCTTTAATGGCCCAGTTCCTCTAGTCATTAAGGGACACATTTTTTTTTTAATGAATTTTAGTACTTCTGTATTTGTTAACAATGGTGTATTTTACGGAGATATATACAATTAGCTTTTCTTCTTTTTTTCGAGTTTCTAGTTAACCTTTCCCCTGCACAGTTGGGTTGCTGCTGTAAATTTGTCAGAGAATCCTTAATTTTCTTTTCTCCCTCATCTTCTTTCCCCCTTTGCGTCCTTCCGACAATCATCATGGCTCTCCTGACACTGATGTGGGGGAAACAGATGGCGCCCTAGCTCTCTTCTCAGGGCTTTATCGAGCTGCATCTCAGAACCCACACAGAGGGAGGAATTTAGGTCCCAAACACATTTATGCTCCTCTAAAGATGAGGTAACGTCTCTCCTCTGCACCGCGATGAGACCGAGGCTGATCCACCAAGGGGGTCCGGTGAGATGGAGGGCTGGATGCTGTGTTGGGCTCCTCCCTATGAGCAGTCGGTCTCCATGGAGACAGACGCTCAACAGAAGAATCACGACGGGGCCAGGTGGGGACCAGAAGCAGCAAAGGGAAACACCAAGAGTCAACAGATGGGGAAAAACAAGGAACTAAAAAGAGAGACTCAGTCGTTTGGGTGGGTGGATTTACCTTCTAGCTGATTTTTTAAATATTTCGTCTCAAAAAAATAAATAAATAAATAAAATAAATAGAAGACTAGGTGAGTAAAACTAAAATTTTAGCTGTTAATGACAAATAATTTCTTCAGGGTCAGAATGTTTTTTAATCATTTCAGTGTTTATCATTGTAGATCTGCTCAACTTTCATTAAGCAGAATTAGTGAGAAAGTAGTTGATCATGAAAACTGTTGCTTTCACTTGGCAAATAATCACATCCCCATTTAAAACCTTCATCAAGTTGCACACACAATATGATCTATTAAGCTCTTGGCTTTCTCTTGCATCTCATTAATTTCAGAGAGTGATTTCTAATGATCACATTTCAGAAATTGTTAAAAACGTTTTTCTCCTTTTGTTGCCTGTCACCACGTGAGAACAATCTCGGAATGACACCACACGTTTCAACGTGCCTTTTCATAATGAGTCTTGAGGGGGAAATTCAACTTATGAGAATTAAGAAAACAGTCTGCTACTTCCCATAACATCAAAACCATAGGAACATAGCTTTGCATGCATAATACCACATGATTATAATGCCAGCGATGGGGGTGGCTGTATTCTGCACAGATTATGAGCATTGCTGCTAATAAGTTTAAGTGTAGTATTACTTGCACTTGCCAATATACACAAAGTCACTGACTACCATATAATTTGTCACTATTTCTAAGAATTAAGGAATAAAAGGGAAATGTGAAAGGTGAAAACAAATTCTCAGCTTTGCCTCTCGACAATTGTATGCCATGGATCACAAAAAGCTAATGTACTCAATCTTACAACTTCTAAAAAGCAGGAATGCATTCATTTTATTACTTTCTGCCACCACTCAGGACTAACCTTAGTCATTAGTATTGTTTTCAAAATAAAACAGTGAGTTATAATCACTGCAGAAAAAAATAGACTAGTCAATGAGGTGCATTTATCTAAAATCCTTTGTCCTTAGAGACCAAAAATGACTCACAACTTGGGGCTTGAACAGCAGATGTGACAGCCAGTGTCACAGAAGCCAAAAGTGAGGTGAGAGCAATGGTCTCAATCTCATTCCCTAGGGGACGCTTTTTAAAGAAATGTCCTTTGAGTTTATGCCAGTCACACAACACCTTTTTATGATACTGCAATGTTGTTCTGCTGCATTGTCAAAAATCCTTGGAAACAGAACAAACCTGTGATATTTCAAAGATGTTTCAGAAAGACCTAATAATTCATTTTACTTATGAAGTACTTGAACAAACAGGTCAAGAAAAAAAAAATGTGTTCAATGTTATAGCTTAACTCATGATTATCAAAGTCAGTTCTTCTGCATGATCTGAATCGAGTGAAAAAATCCACATGCCCTAAATAGAATGCTTTTGCCCACCTGAAGTTGCATTTAAGTCAACATAGATTCTGACTTCCCTGGTAGCTCAGATGGTAAAGAATCGGTCTGCAATGCAGGAGACCCAGGTTCAATCCCTGGGTCTGGAAGATCTCCTGGAGAAGGGGATGGCAACCCACTCCAGTATTCTTGCCTGGAGAATTTCATGGGGCCGCAAAGATCTGGACACAACTGAGTGACTGACACACACATAGCTTCTGACGTTATTTCCAGAAGAACCCTATTAAACTTACGATTCTATCATCAAGAATTAAAGAAATTATACTAGTAAAAAATGCTTAGCTAAATGAAGATCCTTGGAAAATATGATGAGGACAGATACAATAGGTAAAGAATATTGAGACTGAGAGAGAAAGATCAATCTGGCATTTTCTGAATACATATTATGTCCATGCACTCTATTTTTGAATCCTCACAATAAATTATTATTGCTCCCATATTACAAAGTTGATCACGCAGACAGTGAGGAACAGAGCCTAAATTCTAAGGACACTTAGAGTGAGTAGAGATGGTGGATGAGTGGACAGGAGCGTCTGGAGATAGTTCACTGCACAAGGAGGTCCTAGGACAGTTGGGAGAGTAGTAGGTGTCAGAGGACAAAGTTCCAAAGGCAAAGTTCACCGAAGAAGTGGTTCAAATGGACATAACAGAATCTTAACACTGGCTCTACTTTATTTCATAATCAAGTTTAAAACATTTGAAGGATTTGGGGAGAATGATTCACACAGAAGAAACTACAAGCACCCTTTAATCTTCACATTCTTCAAAAATAGTAGTAAAATGCTGTTGGGGAGTTATTGCAAAAATTAAGTGGGCTAGTGCTAAGTGTGATGAGGGTGTATATATAAGTGTGATATGTATGAGTGTGTAGGCATGCACATGGAAGTGTAGTATGTATGTGAATAAGTGTGGTGTGGGGGGTACGTGTCTGTGTGTGCTGTGTCTGTATCCGTGAATGTATGATGAAGCACATTTAACACATTATTATCGATACTTTATGATCCTTTATTCACTCACCTGGGAAAACAACTGACTCTACTTGAACTCTCTACCTACTGGGAGCCTGCCCTTCAGAAAATGAGCATAGTGTTGCTGACTGGGCTCCTCTTGAATTCAAAATAGGTACCAAAAAATGCCCGGTAAATCTAATGTTTCCTATAAGCAAATTTTCCACATTCTCCAAGAAGCCCATTTAATTCTTTCTCGTCTGTTTTCTGACCTTCAATATTCCCAACCCACTCTTTTAACTGTTGACTTCAACTTGTATTTCTCTGAGAAGCTAGATATAACCATATAGGAAATCTCTCACATTTCCAGCATCATCCCCTACCCCTGTTGCTACCTAAATGCTCTGCCTTTCTTCCTGTTTGTTACATTACTCATTCTTTCGCAGTTCCTTTGCTGGTCATACCTTAGTATGAATAAAAACAAAAATACAATATACCAAGATGGATGGGATGCAGAGAAAGCAGTACCCAGAGGGAAATTTATAGCTGTAAACACATATATTTTTAAAAAGATCTCAAATCAATAACCTAACATTACGGAAAAAAATATTATTAACATATACTAGGAAAAAATGTATGTCAACAGTTAGATATCTTGGATATATTAAGAACCACTGAATTGAATATTTTAAGTGAGTAAGTTTTCTGGGATGTGAATTATATCTTAATAAAGATGCTAAAAAATATCTGTGAAAGAGTCCCTGCACAGGGCCCAAGTGAAAGAGTTGTTCAATATCTAATAAATCATTAAATGCAATTCTTTGCCACACCTTCCCCCTCACCTTACACTCCTACCACACCAAACAATCAAAAGGCCATATTGTACCCCCATTACTTTATCTTACTTTCAACTTGAATTCTTTGTCCCACCCTCTCCACTTCATGAACCCCCAAAGCCTCATAGCCGGCCTCCAACCATCTCCTCTGTCGACACTTGGGCAAAACTCCCTGCTTTCGCAGTAACTGGCTGTGTGGTCCAGAAATTATTTGTTCATTTATTTACCTTGCATATTAGATGGTGAATTTCTGAGGGCTACAACTTTACTTTTCCAACGTAAGTTTCCATGGCATCTAACTCAGAGTAAGTGCTCATTAAATATTTACTAAATAAATGAACCACTAAAAGAGCCACATGGACTGTTTTTAAGTCACTTCTTATCTGTTGAGAAAGGTTTTTTTTGTTGGGCCAACTTGGAAGCGAAAAAGTAAAAGTAGATACCATGCATCCAGGGAAGGTGTCCAAATGATGAGCAGGCATTCCAGATTTACTGGAGCATGGTTTCAGTATGCAGGAGAATCCTGTCCTCTCTGTGTCTGAATATACAGTGCTTTCAAAGTGTGGAATATGAGGTAAGCTCAAGGATTAGCTCCATCAGAATGAATTATGTTCTGTCTTTCAGTTATACTCATGAATTTTCATTGCTTTCAAGTACTTCTTCAAAATTATTTTTAGTATATTTTGATCTATCAAAATTTCCTTTGGTCTATTGTACTAGACTAATTTTCTCTGTCATGTGAAAGTGTCATCATTTTTGGAACTTAGAGGACTCAAAGTTTTGATGGGAAGATTTAGTCCATCTTTTAAAATATGTTTTTTTAAAGTATACTTTCTTAGATGCACACTATAGTTAGATTTTCTTGATCTATAATTGATTTCTCTGTCTTGAACTTATTTTTGCTGATGGTTCTTTTTTCTGTCCTTGAAACAATAAGATACTATAACTTCACTTGCCTGTGTATGAGGGTTTTCAGGTGCAGCAGCACACCTGCTGAGAAAACCTGTTAGCACATGAGGAAGGTCAAGCGGACAGCCTTGTCTGAAAGAGTACAGGCGATTCCGAATGCATGAAAAGATCTGAATAAAATGAGAAGCAGCATAACCTGATAGACCCATGGTTCAAAATACACTAAAACAAATTTAAAATCACTATTATAAATTACTCTGGAAAATATTCTACAAAGTCAGTACTCTGGATCTCACATAAAGGCATCTTACTGAACCAGGAAATGCCCAGGTATTAAAAGAACAGCAGCATCATTCTTTATAGACTAAAATGAGGATGTCCTAGAAAGCAATCTGCAAATCCTACTTTTCACAACGTCAAATCCATTTTGCAAAATTTGAAAAGTTCTAGAGGCAGCCAAACATTAGACCAAGGACTGCTCAGGGTACCAATTTTTTACATAAAAAAAAAAAAAGATGAAATATGTTGGTTCTTGCCTACTAATGCAAGAAATAGAAACTTGAAAAATTAAAGTTCTGATATTGATCAGTCTTATCTAATTAGTGCTATAATTATTCCTGATTTTTAAATACTCTTGTCATTTACTGATTTCATCTTGGCAAAAGGAGAGCACTAGAGTGGTAGAGTAGGGATTGAGAAACCTCGTTTCAATGCTGGCACTATCTAACTGTGTTTCCATGGGTAAGTCCTTTCATCTTTTTGAGTTTCAGTTTTTTCTATCTAAAAAATTAAGAAGTTGAATAAAATTATTCCAATTCTGGTTGTGTGACTAAAATTAGTTATATAAAATGAAATATAAAGCATAGTCTGGAAATAAAAGCAACATGAAAATTAAACAAAATTTAAGGGAGGAAGATTTGACTTAAATAGACAAAAAACAACATTTCGTTTATTCATTGTCACACCACTGTCTGTAGATAAGATTGGTGTCAAAGATACAAAAAGAAGAATGCTGTAACTTTAAACAAGAAGAACAAATAAACTGCTGATAGAATGCCATCTCTACCTGATTGGAACAGAATACAGAGGAGCCCAAGGCCAAGTCTGAGCTCAGTGGGAAGGAATGCTAAGATTTATTAGTAATGTCTATCATAGACTCAGGAAAAGAAGTAGCATATGCAAGACAGTTGCCATCACATAAGCTATAAAATGATATTTTAACCAAGTATAGTACATACCTGTTATTTGTGTGTCAAAAAATTCCTGAAGATTTTAGGATAGTCTCTATCCTCAAATAACACAACAGCATATAATCTTTCACATGAATTACAGTAAAATATAACTTTAAAATGTAAGTATCTCCTTTCAGGCCCTAAACTATTCTATAAATATAAGAGTAAAGCAGAAAAGCTAGTTGCAGCTACATGCCCTCCCCATTGTTATTCATCTTTTTTCTGTAGTAGTAAGAGTTCTGGAAATTTATTTGGGCACATGACCACCCAGAATAAATGCTGTTTCTCAACCTTTCTTGCCGTTTTAGATGGGGCTCTTTGGTTAAGTGCTGACCAGTAAGATCTGAGCAGAAGTGATATGACCAACTTCCAGGTTGTACCCTTACCTTTCTTTCCAAAGGCAGACTGGGTGATAGTGAGCCATGGATGGGGATGAAGATAAGGTGACACCCTGAATCACTATATAAGCTATACACTTCTAGGGAAAGTTACTCATGACAGAAATAATCCTCTATCTTGCTTAAACCCACTATCTCTCTTAAACCCAGATCTCTCTTAGAGCAGCCAAATTCATAACCTAACTATAAAATAGTTACTTTGGGATAAGAAATGTGTCTCATTGTGGGAAATGTGATTCAGGAGAAACCATATCCATTATGTGGATATTTTCAAGAAGTATCCAAGGTGAAAGTTGCAGCGCAGCTACCCAACATATTCTTACACGGGAGTTACATGGGTCAAATCCAGCCAAGCATCTGCTTGTAAATAAAGTTTTATTGGAACACAGCCATGTTCATTTGTAATTGCTTATGACTGCCGTCTGAACTACAATAGCAGAGCTGATTCATTCTGACAGACACCAAATGGTCCACAAAAATACTTACTATCTGGACTTTTACAGAAAAAGTTTGATGTCACCTGTCTTGAAAGACATTAGCCACACGAACTCTAAGTGAATTGATTTCAGATACCACTTTTTCTTATTTCCGTATGATAGTTTGTCACATCTATGTATTAACATTCAACATCTTTCTTTCAATTTATCCAGATACAGTATTTTCTGTCAAAGAACTATTTCCCCTCATTCCTCTCCCTAGTAATTATACTTCAGTGTCACTTAACCCCAGGACCATTTTTCATGAAAAGATGTTACTGCTTCACAAGAATTAGTGCATCGCAAAAGTGAGTAAGGAAAACCAGTGGAATAAGGCACAATATTCTGGTTGTTGGCTCTATACATTTCCAAATTTAGTGACTGACGCCCACATTCTGGTCTCACAGCCTGAAGTTCAAGTTCACCCTCTGACCTCAAAGACACTTAGAAACAGTGACTTTTTTTCACTGTTAAAGAAGATATATCTAAAATATTTAAAGAAAACAAGACTGTTTATATTAAATCCAAAAATGGTATGGGTCTATTATAGCAGAAGTTTTAGAGATGAGCCAGTGTGTCTTTAAAGGTGAATCTGACTTAAACAGAATTTCAAATGGAAAAAGAAAGTGAGGCCAATGAAGTAGAGCATGCTGCATTTATCTCAACAGCATTCAAATAATCAAAAAGAAAGAAAATGATTGCATTTCTAACTGCAAATTAAAAACCACACCTGTCAAATTAGGCATCCAACTAACAGTGAAAAGTTTGTAATACTGGTTCTAAAAATGCTTGGTTCTTGAATTCATTCTTTCAGTATATTTTTAATAAGAAAAATTGACTCAAACTTTAGGCCATTGAAATATAATGAAGACTTTGTAAACAAAAGGATCTATAGATCAAAATTAATAAAAGAAACTCAGTTGGTATATGTGCATAAATCCACATATAAAAATTATATCATACCCATATTTTTTAAATGTATTTTAAAATTAAATTCATTTTATATAACCATCATCTATAACAAGCCTGTCTTAGTACCTATGAGATTTTAAAATCTAATTTGTAAAAATTTATTTTAAGAAAACCCAAAGTTGTGGGAAGTATAAAATGGTTTAAAATTATAGTTCCTCATATATTTAGAACATGTACTAATTTTACTACCCTTATTATCTCTGAGTGTGTTATCTAATATAGTAGCCACTAACCACATGTGGTTTTAAGTGTTACTGAATACTTGAAATGTGGCTAGTTCAAAGTTAGATGGTATAAAATACATACTGAATATTGAAAACTTGGTGTAATAAAAAATATAAAATATAGTATCTCCATTTTTACATTTTGATTATATACAGAAATAATAATGTTAGATACATTGAATTCTATACATTATTAAAATTTATGTATTCTTTTTTAGCTTTTTTAATGTAACTACTAGAAGGAAATTATATATGACATTTCACTGTATCTCTATGGATCTTGAGTATCTCAGGGTACTTTCTTTCTCAGAGACAATTATCAGCTTTGGGTTTCTGAGAAACCTACTACCATAACGCTGGCAATCAGTAAATGTAAATTGTGTGCTGGATATTTCAATGAGATTAAAAAATCATTTTGTCTAACTGTGAAATACGGATTTTACTTTAAGGAATCTATTAAGAAATACAGAAATAAAATGTCCAAATTCTATTGTTCTCCTTGCTTTTTTTCATTTTAATTTCATTGATTCCAGAGACAAGAATATGTTTGCAGGTAGAGTTAAGATGTGGTGTTAGTTGTAAGTTGGGAAGGAAACAGATGACTAAAAAATATTCGAATCAATGAGAGAATGATGCCCAGGTGAGATACAATAACTAAACTTAGGATGAAATTTGACCTAAATAACCTCATTCAAAGAACAAAAATTTAGCACCTTACATTATTTATTTTTCTAGTGTTGCACCTTCACAATCAATCTAGGATGCTAGCTTGGTACAGGTGGGAAAAAGGCTTGTATGCAAAAAGACATGAGATTCTTAACTGATATGCCCCCCACAGACAATCAAGATAATACTATTTAGGACATGAATTCTAAAACATATTACAAAGTACTTTTTTACTGTAACAGTTCTAAAATGCTGACTTACATTCCTGACCATCTAATTTTATCTTAATGAACTATTTTATTTGATGAATCACTATTCTTGTAAGGTCTTCTGCATAACAGAACAGAACATGACAGCTAACAGCATGTGTGAGTGACAGTGCCCACTGCCTCCAGCCCTGTTGTTTTGGTGATTTTCTCAGGATAGAGATACTTGACCCTGCAGAAACACAGTCCTTTGAATTTTCTCCTAAGGCCCACTTGAAAGCTATCTCCCACTGCTCTTTCGATGTCAAGTCTTGCCAAGAATAAAAGTGCTGTGTCACTCACTCCATCAGTTCTTTGTCCCCAAACAGATGAAAAGTTCTTGTTTTCCCTTCTAAGATGTCAGAGAATGAAAAGAGAGAAAAGTACTTTCAGTGCCCAGAAGTAGACATGCCTGTGTGATCATTTCCGAACAACACCAGTTGCTCCTGAAGTCAACAGGGGGACATGCAGTGCAATTCTTCTCTGTTTTTAATTCTCTGGTGAATTAAAAAACTTCACTTGTCTTGAAAAAAAAATCTATAGTTTATTTTTAATTCAGTGAGAGAACAAAGACAGAAGAAACTGTGGTAAATGTTTAGAACATGTATCATTCATTAACAGGGATCGCGATTATGGGAAAAACACCTCCCTCCTTAAACTTCCAACTTAACCAAACTGCAGCAGGATCTTCCTACCATGCCTGACATGAGGGCTTTTCATATTTGCACTTTCAGAGGTGAGAAGAGTGTTTGTAGGAGCCCTGGGGAAAAATACAGTTGGAAAAGACACAAAAAATAGGACAAGATAGCCTAAACCAGACTCACGGACTAGGTCTAACCTTCCTCAGAAAAGGATGAAAATGTTTTTTTGATGAAGAAACTTATGAGATGCCAGATATAAATCTGAGTTTACATTGTTAACAAGGGAGATAATATGACTGCAACGGAGTTCAGAGATATGACCACGTGCTAAGATGTGGTGAAGCCAGCCAGGGCCGGTGGTGTGTTTTTTGGCAAGATTTTCATCAGTGATAGCTGAGGAAGGGAGCACGCATATGAAAAGTACCACATTTACCTATTTCCTCTATCTATATCACGGTCTTGTCTTCACTTTCTTCCTCATTTTCCTGCCATCACAATCTTAACTGCAATGTCAACATAATGCCTTTTGAAAAGCTGTTCATACAAACACTTTTGGTGAGCGTGATGGGTGTGCATTACTGCTTCTGTCACAAGCTTTGTGCAGCAATGGAAGCTACAGGATAAGGATGAATAGCAGCCAGAAAGTGCCCACCACCCCAGCACAGCAAATGGGTTGCCAGATGCAGCCACTGTAGTCAGCAGCTTCCCTCAGCTAAACTGCTGGGGTAGCTAGAGAGGGAGAAGATTAGAAGTCTTGATCAAGGCCACTAGTGAGACAAAGCTTAGGAGACTCTGAAGAGGGACTGAGGTCACCAACATGTTCATGTGGCCTCCTCATTCACACGCAGAGCCTGGAGAAGTCAACACACATTTAGATCACATGCAACTTTTCTCCCAGAGAATGAGACAGGAGTCAACCGAGCATGAAGTAAGAATCTCTGATCCCAGAAGTGATGTTATTACTACATCTTTGTAACAGGAAGGAAGGACAGAGAATAAAACTGGTTCCAAAATTTAGGTTGGGATTTTTTATTTGCATACTTCTTCAATATTTATCTCATACTACTCAGTAGATGCACTCATGAACATAATAGTATTTTGGGGGGGAACTGAATTATATTTTAAATTCTCCAGGGAATGTCATATTGAAAGGAATCTGCAATAACATCCCTTAGCAGCTCAGACCATAAAGAATCTGCTTGCACTGTGGGAAACCCAGGTTCAGTCCTTGGGTCAGGAAGATCTCCTGGAGAAGGGAATGGCTACCCACTCCAATATTCTTGCCTGGAGAATTCCATGGACAGAGGAACCTGGTGTGCTACAGTCCATAGGGTCGCAGAGAGTCTAACAACTGAGTGACTAACATTTACTAAAACACCACCTACTAAATGCATCTGTTTTGTACAACTGTACTTTTATATTCTGTTTTCTTGAAATAAAATATAATTTCTAGCAAACTCACAATATTTTTATTCAGTTCAGTTCAGTCTCTCAGTTGTGTCCGACTCCGTGATCCCATGGACTGCAGCACTTCAGGCTTCCCTGTCCATCACTGACTCCCAGAGCCTGCTCAAATTCATGTCCACTGAGTTAGTGATGCCATCCAACCGTCTCATCCTCTGTCAACCCCTTCTCCTCCTGCCTTCAATCTTTCCCAGCATCAGAGTCTTTTCCAGTGAGTCAGTTCTTTGCATCAGGTGGCCAGTGTATTGGAGCCTGAGCTTCATCATCAGTCCTTCCAGTGAATATTCAGGACTGATTTCCTTTAGCATGGACTAGTTGGAGTCTTCTTGCCATTCAAGGGACTCTCAAGAGTCTTCTCCAACACCACAGTTCAAAAGCATCAATTCTTGGGTGCTCAGCTTTCTTTATAGTCCAATTCTCAATCCATACATGACTACTGGAAAAACCATAGCTTTGACTAGACAGACCTTTGTTGGCAAAGTAATGTCTCTGCTTTTTAATATGCTGTCTAGTTTGGTCATAACTTTTCTTCCAAGGAGCAAGTGTCTTTTAATTTCGTGGCTGTAATCACCATCTGCAGTGATTCTGGAGCCCCCAAAAATAAAGTCAGACACTGTTTCCACTGTTTCCCCATCTATTTGCCATGAAGTGATGGGACCAGATGCCATGATCTTAGTTTTCTGAATGTTGAGTTTTAGGCCAACTTTTTCACTCTCCTCTTTTAGTTTCATCAAGAGGCTCTTTAGTTCTTCACTTTCTGCCGTAAGGGTGGTGTCATATGTATATCTGAGGTTATTGATATTTATCCCAGCAATCTCGATTCCAGCTTGTGTTTCCTCCAGCTCAGCGTTTCTCATGATGTACTCTGCATAGAAGTTAATTAAGCAGGGTGACAATATACAACCTTGATGTACTCCTTTTCCTATTTGGAGCCAGTCTGTTATTCCATGTCCTGACCTGCATACAGGTTTCTCAAGAGGCAGGTCAGATGGTCTGGTATTCCCATCTCTTTCAGAATTTCCCAGTTTATTGTGATCCACAGAGTCAAAGGCTTTGGCATAGTCAATAAAGCAGAAATAGATGTTTTTTCTGGAACTCTCTTGCTTTTCGATGATCCAGCGGATGTTGGCAATTTGATCTGTGGTTCCTCCGCCTTTTCTAAAACCAGCTTGAACATCTGGAATTTCATGGTTCATGTATTGCTGAAGCCTTGGGGACTTAATATGTGCCAAGCTTTGAGCTATGTCCTGCGATTTCCAAGATGAATAAAACACAGTCCTTGTTCTCAAAGATGTTATGGATTCTCAGAGAAGATAGTTATGATGCCATGTGGGAAAAACTCAGCACTAAGGAAAAAGTGATTAATTCAGCAACAGCGGGGTGAAGTTTGGAAAGCTTTATGATTTTGAAGCTGGATATTAAAAGAAAGCTGGCTAAAATATTAATATGTCAATCAGTTAAGGGAAGGAGTGATATCCCAAACATAGAAAAGTCATGTACCTGGGGCAAAATGGATGAAGGATACACAAATAAGACCTATGTCAGTTATCCAACTTCCTGTGAATTTACAATTATTTCAATTTTCTTACTGTTTTATATGCTAATACTCATATGTATGAATATGCATGGTATTTAGGAAAAATTGCAAGTAATACTGGATGAGGGATTGAGATAGGAGAAGGTTGGACAAGTAGCTAGGAATCAGCTTGTATTGCAGAAAAATAAAGCTGTCAGTAAGTTGAAAAGCCTTGGAACATCAGAAATAGAAGATAAAAGAGATAATTTTAGGGTAAAAGCAAAATTCTTTGTTGATTCTGGTAAAGAGAGGGAAGACGTAAAGAGAATTTTAAGAATAAGGTGGGAATTCATGTCAACAATCACTTTAGAATATTCAAGGAAGCATTTATAGTGAAAGATGAGGAGTCCAATTTGGAACTATTGAACTTGAGTCTCAAAACCCATATACAAAATGAGATTGGAATTCAAGAACAAAGTCTCAAAATATACATTTCCCATATTGTTAGAGAATATTCAATTGTACTATAGAAGATAAGAAAACAAATGGGAGGGTCTGAACTCATAAGAAATGTTAAATATAGTTCACATAAGTTATAAAATAATAGGTAAATCTCATAGGATATGTTATATGTACATAATAAGAAGCAAGTAATAAGTAAGCAAGTTGCTCATGAGAAATAGGTAGAACTCATGTGCTATGTTAAAATACATGGCAAGTTAGCAACCTGTAAGACATGCCAACAATTGATTAATAAAATAAAAACCATGGTAGAATAAACAAGATTGTTGTTTAGAGGTGGAAAGGAATGAAAAGACCAAATCATGCCAACTCTAGGATGAATACAATGTCACCCTCAAATTTGGTCATCCATTGGTGACATCTATATGTCATTCTGGCCCCATTTGTACTCTACTCCAGATGACTTGAGTACTCTACACCTATTTGTAATCACACATAAGACCCATGGCTATTTAGCAGGTTGACAATTCACCGTGATGTCCAAGTGTCCTTGGTCTTGAGTGTCTCCAATAAAACAAGTAGCCCAGGACTACTACCTGTGAAGTTCCACCTCAGTCATCAACTCTGGTCCTCATAAGCACACCATGAGCAGGGAGGACAGAGAGGAAAAGCAGTGGGGAAAGAGGAAAAGCAGTGGCAGAGACAGGAAAAGAGGATATGTGAGCCTTGTGAACTCCAGTCTTAGATACGATGGTCTTTTCATCTGCTTGTACCCTAATCTAAGAACATTTACTTACTCTATCTCTTTACCCTTGATATTATTGTGTGTGTTAAGTTTATTTAATAAATCCTGTGGCCTGTGATCCTTTCTGCTCTGTGACTTCTAAGATACCATGCTTCAGGCAATTCCCTGGGGGTCTAGTTGTTAGAAATCGTTGCTTTAACTGCCAGGGCCTGGGTTTGATACCTGGTCAGGGATCCCACAAACAACCTGGCACAATCCAAAAAAAAGAGAAAGAAAGGCAAATAAGATAGCATGCTTCATAGTGTACTTGTAACATTCAAGGTCACTACCCATAGGATAGGTTTGAGCTAGAGGGTTATAGTCATTGAGGTGGTTGAAATAATCCAACTAGACCCCAGTTACCTTGTTTTAACACAGTTTTTTGATGTATGCAAGCTTTCAATGCATGGAAAATTGCATGATGCAAAATCAAGCCTCTATCTTTGAAAAGACATTGTCTCTTCTTATGTCTATTTCTGAAACCTAATGTAAGCCCTTTGAGGGCAAAAACCATACTCCATTTACCTTTGTTTCTCCATGCATGGGTGTGTGCTAAGTTGCTTCAGTCTTGTCTGACTCTTTGAGACCGTATGGACTGTAGCCCACGAGGCTCCTCTGTCCGTGGGCTTCTCCAGGCATGAATTCTGCCCTCCTCTAGTGGATCTTCCCCACCCAGGGACTGAACACACATCTCATGTCTTCTGCACTGACAGGCGGGTTCTTTACCATTAGCACCACCTAGGAGGCCCTTGCACCTCCATACCTAGCCTATTACCAGTAACACTGCAGATACTTAATGTGTTTTGCTTAACTGAAGAATAGGTTACAATGCCTTTTCATAACTTGAGCATTCACTTGCTGATATTTATATGTTGACTCTGACAAAGTTCATCAGTACAACAAATAAGCAATTTTATTAACAACTGTGTGGATTAGATCACTTATCCAGATAGAGACTGTCCTGGGAAAATACTGAATTCCTCTTGGCAGGATTGACAGAATGAAAATTACTTCAATGACACAGTGGCTCAAGACTCCTGGACTGATGAACCTCAGCTTAGTTTTCAACAGATTATCACAAAGATCCCAAGTCCTCTATTCATTGTTAAAGTAAGCTCGCAAACAGAATTTGAGATTGTGGGAATGTGGAAAGTAAACTACATGTCATATAAACTGTTTGCTGAGGCATAGGAGAGCAGAGGGGTGATGCAAGTTGTCAGGACAAGCCAAGCCTCAATACATGAAAAAGTAAGAAAGAGAAAGAAAAAAATATGAAAGTCTTCTTGTTAATTTATCTGAGGTGATTGTTAAACTGAAGACACATTAGATAAATTATGGTTCTTTCATACAAGAGAATATTTAGTAGCTGTTTAGAAAGAGATAAAAAACAATTTACAAGCCAATATGGAACAATCTATCAGATAAATGGTTAAACAAAAGAACCAAGGTAAGGGTAAGTTTGTACAGCATGTTAATAGTTTGTGTTTAAAGAAAACAATTTGGACAGACACTTGTATATGCATAAAATTTTGTTAAATGATAGACCATTTATTATAGTCATTGACTCTAGAGGGGAGCTGAGAATTTTGAAATGTAGCAGAAAGAAGGCTTGTTTTTTGTTTTTGTGTATTTTTAAATTTTTGTAATTTTACATGTACATTTTCAAAAAAACAAAAACAGAGTAACATAATTAAAAATAAATATTTTTAATGACAGATTTTTTTTCTAAAATGCCTTTCCATCAAAAATACCTGGAGGGTATTGTGCTTAGTGAAATAAGTCAGACAGAGAAAGACAAATACTCTACATGATCACTTACATGTAGAATCTAAAAAATAAAATGAATGAATGTAACAAAACAGAAATAGACTCAAAGAGAGAACAAACTAGTAGCAGGGAATTAAGAGGGGCAAACTATCACATATAAAATAAATAAGCTACAATAATAAATTGCACAGCACAAGGAATATACCCCACATTTTATAATAATTTGAAATGGAATATAACCTTGAAAAATGTTGAATCACTATATTGTACACCTGAAACTAATAAATCAACTATACCTCAAATAAATAAAGCCTTAAAATATGTAAAACTCAATACAGTAAACAAATATATTTCTACCCATATTTATATCTACAGTGAACAGTATTTCACTGTGCAGTGGAAGGTTTTTCATTCAGGATTTTCTAAAACTCCCAAAACTGGATAAAACACTAATTTCTAATTATGTTGTACATTTTGAGTACTTTTCTTTCTTTCTTTTTTTTTTTTTCATTTATTTTTATTAGTTGGAGGCCAATCACTTTACAATATTGTAGTGGGTTTTGTCATACATTGACACGAATCAGCCATGGATTTACATGTATTCCCAATCCCGATCCCCCCTCCCACCTCCCTCTCCACCCGATCCCTCTGGGTCTTCCCAGTGCACCAGGCCCGAGCACTTGTCTCATGCATCCAACCTGGGCTGGCGATCTGTTTCACCATAGATAATATACATGTTTCGATGCTGTTCTCTCAAAACATCCCAGTATGTCACAAGAAGCCATTAACTCACTAAGCCCTATTCAACACTTCAGGTTCCGGTTTAATTGATTTCACAAATTTCACAAATTTTAATTTATGAATTGAATTCTTTAGAATTAATTTATTTCTTTAGAAAACCTTTCTTCACAACAGGAGGTAGACAGTACCATTAAATTCAAATTGTGAGTCTGACTCTTCAGAAACAAGATCGAGAAGAAAATGACAGATAAGCACGTTGGTTTCTTCTCTATAAAATAGGAAAAATAAGAGTAGCCTGAAAATACCTATAAAACCCACAATGGATAACAGTTGTGACTAACACAGCGTAAGGGCAAATGAAGATATGCTGGTTCTGTATAAATTTATGTCAGGAAACATAATTTTATTGTCTTAATTAAGTAAAAATGATGCTTGGTGATGGGTACTATCCTTGTATCATGGTTTGGCAAACATCTCTCCCAAATATCTATGATTACCTGTCTGAATTGGAAATGGCTCATTTCCCAGTGTATTCACAATTAACTGTTTCCATCTGCTTTGGTAAACAAACTAACAAAATTGTTGTTCAAATTACTTACATAGTTGTAAATTTTAACTCATTTAAAATGGATTTTTAAAATGTAGGTTTGTTAAAAAAAAAAAAGATACATACTATATATTTATCTTCCAGTGATGAAAAAGTTGAATTAGGATTATAAAGATATTAAGATATATTTGGGAGAGGAAGAACTAAATCTATCTTCCTAAGGACTGATATAAAACTAATTTTAAAACAATTCATCCCAATGTGGTAAAACTGACCAGGCAATCACCTGCAGTTCATTTTTTACTGCTTTTTACAAACATAGGAGGGACATCGTTTATTTGGAACTTTAATGAAGAATCATGCTGGCGGCTTAAACATTCTACGAAGGTTTATATTCAAATGACTAGTCCTTGAAAATAAAGATAAACCAGACTAAATCACCTTTGGGTATACATGCGGTCAACCAACAATTATCTGATCGATTTTTTAGTTATGCCTGGAACATAAACTAACTACTTTGAAAATGAACAGCCATGTTTTATGAACATTCAGATCTGTTATCCCACCAGACAGAGGAAAACAAACGGATCTAAGAAAGGATCGAAGATGTTCAATTGGTCAAGGTAAAGTGTAGCCCCAAACACAAAACCACTACCCTGCAAACTCAAACCTCTTCCAGCCCCAAGTTTAGCCTCAACCAGAATCATCACTTTTAAAGTAGAGAACTAGCCTCAGCTTCTAGAAGATGCTATCAATGACCTGCCCAAGTGTGTGTGTGTGTGTGTGTGTGTGAGTGTGTGTGTGAGTGTGTGTGTGTGTGTGTGTAAGAGAGACAGACAGAACAGAAGCAGAATGCCTGTGAATGTCTCTGTATCTGTCACATAAAAAGGGAAGGAAAAGGAAAAAAAAAAGGAGGAGGATTAAAAAGATACCTTGAGGAGCCTGGGTGAGGGACCATGTTTGGCAGGAGATCTTTATTCCATGACTCAGGGGAAGAACCAGGATAATTTTCAAATGCAATCATTTCTGACACCTAGCTTATTTTTAGTTGCCTGAAATCCACTCTGGAACAAGCCAACAGTGACATCCGTTCAGGTTAATAATGAAAGAGTATCACAAACTCATGCTTAAAAAAAAAAAAAAGCAACAAAAATTAAAAACCAAGAAATCTCTCCGAGTCCTCTGGAGTCTACAAGGAATAAGAAAACAGGTATGTTTGGAATGAAGAAAATTATTTACAACCATTCTTGTTTCCAATAATACTCCCCAAAATGGTTATGTTTCATTCCATATATTTACTTAATCACTCATTGAATTAATGTTTATCATGGAAGGTATACATTTAGCATGATACAAGCGTTGTTCCAAGCTGGGGATAGAATAATAAGCAGCTAATGCTGCAAAGGCAGGAGAGAAGGCAGGCCACCGTTTTCAGTGAGAGAGCGAGATTTAAGACACCAGCCCACAGACAGAGGAAACTTCACCCCATCTCACTAACCAGCTTAGTGACCCCTTGCTTTGAGGACAGGAAAGTTCAAGTTTAAGCTACACCCCCAGTCCAATCCTGAGAAGGTGGACATGTTGGTGAAGGTCCCTATTTAACAAAAGCAACAGAAGGAGTTGAAGAAAAGTGTTTCTCTTCATGAGCCCTAATTCTACAGGGGCTCCTCATGCCTCTTATCAATCTTCCACAAACCTGCAGGCCTTCCCTAAAACATGTTAGGCACTGTCACACCTTGGGGTGAAGACATTCATACTGTTTCCTTTCCCTGAATTCATTCTCCCCATTCCTATCCATCTTCTCTTCCCCAAATGTTGCAATCTTATGTATCTTTGAGGTCACCTAGAATATTCTCTCCTTTTAGTATCTTTCCCCAACTCTCCATTCCCACAGGAAAGTAAATTCCTGGCACTATCAGTTGTTCTGTGACCTTGGGTAATTGAGTCTCACTGTCCTCATCTATAAAACAGGAATGTTGTTGTTCAGTTGCTAAGTTGTGTCCAACTCTCTGTGACTCCATGGACTGCAGCGCGCCAGGCTTCCCTGTCCTTCACTACCTCCCGGAGTTCACTCACACTCATGTCCATTGAGTCAGTGATGCCATCCAACTATCTCAACCTCTGTTGCCCCCTTCTCCTCCTGCTCTCAAGCTTTCCTAGCATCAGGGTCATTTGCAACGAGTCGACTAATAATACCACTTAACTCTTCAGGGCTAGAGTGAAGATTAAAGTATGCAGTATTACCTGGTTAATAACTGATGTTTAAAAAATGTTACTTTCTCTCTCGACTCTGAGACTGAATTTGAATTAATTTACTGTGTCTTTGTTAAATAGTCCTGGAACCAAGAATATTTTCCTTAGCCTATGTTAAAAAGTATTCAGAAGCAAAAATAACTTTGCTCTTTCCTCCAGGAAATATTTGTTCCTATAAGATAAAACTATGAGTCAACTCAAGTAGTTTACTTATCAAGACAGAGTGCTCATCAAGACTCACTCAATATTCTCAACTCACTGTGTGCTTACCAACTCGAAACTATTATATCAAAAACTCTGGACACTGGTAGTTTGGCTTGATTTGCGTTTGATCCCTGGGCTGGGAAGAGCCCCTGGAGAAGGGAAAGGCTACCCACTCCAGTATTCTGGCCTGGAGAATAACATGGACTATACAGTCCATGGGGTCATAAAGAGTGGAAAATAACTGAGCAACTTTCACTTTCACCAAACTAAACTTTGCTTAGTCAACAGGTCTTTTTGGAGAACTGACAGTTGACACCTCTTTGCCTTAATTGCAATTCAGCTGCACTTTGCTTAAACTTCTGCTGTAAGCACTATGCTGTAACTTCATTGTTGGTTAATTGTCTGATTATCTGCCTTCCTTTATGAAATGGTAAGCTTCAAGAAAGCAAGGTTGAGTATTTGTAATTCCAGTGCTCATCATCAGTGTGCCGAAAGTTAAGCAGGAAAAACCAAACAAACAAAAAACACACGTATTTCTTTGAATGAATTGATGAACGAAGGAACAGCCATCCCTGAAGTCACATATCCACTTTTAATCCACTAACCTAGTGGTTTCACCCAAGGCTTTAATCTGGCTGCCCCAGCCAAGGGGAAGCACCAACAAGGGGTCAGGACATGCTAGCAGAACAGGGACCGGGTACTTACTTCCCCAGCTCCCTGCTGCCAGGCCACAGTTGGCAGAGGTTCCTCTCCTGAGGCCACAGCTCCTCCACAGGGACTTTTCTTACAGCTATATTGCTCCAGGTTCTAGTAGTCACTTCCTTCCCTATGCCCCCACAGGCCATGGCACAAGTAAATACCCCTCCTATTGACTGCCTTCATCATCCTTCATGGATTTCCTAATCCTAGTTACACCCTGGAAATGAGGCCCTTCATTAAATCTTCCTCAGTTACCCTATATGGCTGTGCGGTCAGTATCACAAGGAATGCTGGCTGACTGATGCATCTTCTAGGGATAGGGCCCACATAGAAAGAGGTACCACCATCGAGCTGGTACCTCTCATGACATAAGAAGTAGCAAGTCTGAGTCTACCTAAGTAACAATGCCAGGACTCCTTAGAATGGAGACTTGTGCTTCTGAAAAAGCCATGTTCATTTATGTCTTCTGGGAACTAACCTGGCCACCCTAACCACTGAAATCAAAGAGTGCCTTTTAAAGTTGTTTCTGGGGGAAAAAAGCTTCCCCTCTGAACCTTAGGGAAGTGGTTTTAGAGCAGTGAAGGCCATTATACTTTAGCAAAAACAACTGTATCAAGCTATAACATTTGTGCTAAGTGGTAAAAACCATTCCAGTAGCCTCTATAGCATATCTGAATTATGAAAGGAAAAGCTAAGGAATAAGATGTTTGATCTCTTCCCCTCAATTCAAAAATTACTGAAATCTGTAACCCTATTAGGAAAAAATCAACAGAATAAGCAGACTTCTCTCACATGCAGAAAGAACCTGAGATTTACTCTGATTTTTAGTTGAATTTGATATGTACTGCAGTACATAGTAAGGCCCTTCTGTAAACTAATATTCAGGAAAAGAGAAGATATTTGAAATTGGAAAAAACATTGTATGTTTTCACTGGTACATGGAACTACAAGTCCAGGTATAAATCTTTTCAGCTCTGTCAGGCCTAGAAAGGGGGGAATTATATAACGGAATATGCAAGAGTAGGGCTTAAGGTCCTTATACAGATGCAAGTTGATTAAAATTAGCACTTCATGAAATTGCTTTTTTTCCCCTACTAGATGAAAAGTGATTCTAAGTGGGACAGAGCTATAAAAGTAAAAAAGTCCTCATTTTTCAATCTACACTAACATTTCTTTCCATGTGTGACCTTATTTGGTGCTTTAACCTAAGATTGTAATACATGAAGAACTTTAAACATTTCCATTTGCTTATTATGGTTCTTATGAAAAACTGCCAAGATTATCTGAGGGCAGAGTAACTAGCATGGTAGAAAGAAAATTCAAACCCCAAGCTTAGGACTTACACAAAGGCACATAGTTTTGGACAAACTGTTTAATTTTCTGACTAACAGATTTATCTTTAAGGTTTAGTCCTAGAGTTGCTGTGAGGATTAAATAAGAGCACATCTACACAGCACCTCTTACAGTGTCTGGCGCGGTGCACATGGCAACTCAGCAGCAGTGCCAGTGATCAGTGTCCATGAGCGGCATGAGATTCAGAGGCAGTGCTATTATTCAAGTCTGCACACTTTGGCAGGACACCTATGAGGCAGTAGGTGCAAAGACTTTCTAACTGTGTACATACACAAATAACTTGACTCCACTTGATTTGAAAAGAGAAGAGGTTACAGTCAAGCAGGAATTTTAGCTAAAATTGAAATTCCCCCTGGATTGCTGATTCAGATCTGTTACTACCAAAATACTGCAGAGCCTGTGACGTGGTAGTGCTGAAAAAATCATCCTTAACGACATAAAGGGCCTGTTTTAAGACTACCTGGTTCCATTAGTATTTCCAAGGTAATATAGTCTTCTAGGTGTCTTCATATTATCAAGTTAACTGGTGCACCATCCTACCAGGGTTGCCAATCACCCCTGAGTACCTTTTATCACGCAATTGGGTTGTTTCTATTTAAGCGCTCTCTGTTCTGCTGATTCACCATACTCAGAAGTGCATGCTGCCTATCACTGACATTTCTGAGAGATGCACAAATTAGACTGAAGCACTGGCAATTAATATTTCTACTCTTCTCTGCATGACATATATAATATTATAAGTGGTGCTTTTCTTTTGTAGAAATGAAATTAAGTTATGGAAAGAAGATAGGGTTTTTCAGACCAAAATCAATGACAGGCACACTTTCCAGACAGGCTTATAAAGGAGAAGAAAAGACTAAAACATAATGTAGCACTTTTAAAAAATCACCTTTTTTTTCTCTCCCAAAAGAGCTTCAAGTAGGAGGTAGAATAGCATCTATGACAATATATCATTTTTAAAAATCCCTAAAGGAATATAATAATTATTTTATCACTTAAATGTCTTTATCATTTAAAATTAACCAAATATAATCTATGATTCAAAAACTGTGTTATTAGGAGCCCCACATTTATCAGCCATGGTAAAAGCCAAACTTTAGCAAATCTCTTTAGAACCATACAATGGTTATTATGCATGGTTATTGCGTGGTATTTAACCACCCAATGGTTACAAGCAATAAACGCCAAAGTTCTGAAATGGCATCTAAGCCCATACCTGACTGTTAGAAGTTTCCCTCTTCACACCCTTCTCTCTGAGGGAGCACAACACAAACTCCATCATCTCCCTGTGTATAACCTTGGCACCAGTCCTCCTCACTCCCTTTATACCCATTCAAGTGTCACTTCTATGAGTGTTTCCTAAAAATGGTAACACTCCCCTTTCCCACTTCTTGCTTGATTTTTAGCACTTTCCATCATCTGACACTGTCACACATCTCAACACCCCAACAGTCTCCACATAACATGTAGACACCTGTTGCTTATAATCTATCTCCTCCTACTGCTCTCCTCCAGGGGATCTTCCCAACCCAGGAATCAAACCCATGTCTCCCTCATTGCAGGTGGATATTTTTTACCATCTGAGCCACCAGGGAAACCACTGGAATGTAAGGACCATCAGATATTTTGCAATGATTTGCTTATTGCTATACTTTCGGGCCCAGTACAGTGTCTAACACAAAATACATGTCAAATATTTTTGTTGAATGAATGAAAGAGGCCTTCCCTTCCTGAGAGTGGAAATATACATTTCTGTGTAAGTTCCCTGGGGACAACTACAGGAGAATATCATACTCATAAAGTTAAAAAATTGCAAAATGAGGAAAAAGGAAGGTTGCTGGTCCTGTTTCACTGTTATACTGAATCACTGTCTGATAGACCCATGCAGGGAATATTTAATTCTCCATGGGACTGTACCTTTGTCATACCATTTACTGTTAATTAGGGTTCAGATGTTACGAAGTTAAACGGTAACTATCAGATTTTTATCTTATAGGAATTAAATGATTTCTGTGCAGAAAAAAATAACTCCAAAGATTATACCTTTATTGCACTTTATAAAACAATTTTGTATCTACCTGGCAATCTTTTTTTCTTTTTTTATTGCCTTTAAATGCACTGTGTCTCAAATGCATTTTGAACCAGTTTACCACTTGTCTGTTTCCCTTACCAATGAATTAAATAAATCTTTAACATGCACTTAGTCCATATCTGTATGAGAGTAATATTTTAAAATTTTAAAGATAACATTTTGGCAGTTTGTGTGTGTATGTGTGGGGAGGGGGGTGTCCTATCACAAGATTCCCAAACATATGATAGAGATCAAGGAAAAAGCAGAAAATCTGGTTTGCTGGCATATTCATTTCTTTGTCAAGTTGTTTGCAAGCTCAAATCAGTTTTTTTAAGTGTCCACTTGTGTTTTGTGATTTTGAATTTACTTCTGACCTGTGGCTGATGTTGCAGAACTGAAGAGTCAAGCTATTTGGCCAGTTGTTTGTCATTGAGAACATATTTCCCTCTTGTTTGGCTTCCCTGGTGGCTCAGATGGTAAAGTGTCTGCCTGCAATGTGAGAGACCCAGGTTCGATCCCTGGTTTGGGAAGATCCCCTAGAAAAGGAAATGGCAATCCACTCCAGTATTCTTGCCTGGAAAACCTCATAGATGGAGGAGCCTGGTAGGCTACAGTCCATGTGGTCGCAAGAGTCGGACACGACTAAGCGACTTCACTTTTCTTTCCCTCTTGTTTAGAGAAGAAAATGGCAACCCACTCCAGTATTCTTGCTTGGAAAATCCCGTGGACAGAGGAGCCTGGTAGGCTACAATCCATGGGGTCACAAAGAGTCGGATACAACTGAGCAACTTCACTTTCACTTCCCTCTTGTTGCCTGAGTCTCAAATATGTAACTACACTGTGCAAGTATTAACAAAATAGATTATAAAACCTCACAAAAGAGCTCTGTTCTGATTGTGTTATAAATAATAATAAGCCCTTACAAAAATCTCATATTACCAGAATTCCTGGAAGGTAAACTAAATTTCTAATACTTTAAATATGTTATCATTCATTTCCCAAATCCACAAGCCAACAAACAGGAAAACTGCTTGCTGAGAAGCATTTTTACGTAAAAACCCAAGTTTATGTAACCAAAGTGAATCCTTGGACATATTAAACTTGTTTGACCACTTCAGTTTAAAAGCAGCTATATATCTTCTCCCTGACTTTATCTATGTAGACTATAATACAAGAAAACATTTTACAATAGATTTCTATTTTTTTCTCATGAATAAACAATTTCATCTGAAGTCCTCAAAACTCCTATGTGTTTACTAATCAGACAAGACAACATATTTCTTATAAAATTTGGGGTTATAAAAAACATAAAATTACTTAATTTAAACAAATTCTGATAACAAATTAAACAAATTAAATAATAATTCTGATAATTAAATCTGTTTACTGTCATCAGTGATTGTGTTCTATAATATACCAGTTTACACATAATATTCAAGATCTTTAGTTAACATTAAGAACTTAATATTAAACTGAGTTAATTAATAAATAATCTTTGGGTATCTGGGTAATTTTCTAAATTTTGTTGAAAATGAAAGTGAAGTCGCTCAGTCCTGTCACTCTTTGTGACCACATGGACTGTAGCCTACCAGGCTCCTCCATCCATGGGATTTTCCAGGCAAGAATACTAGAGTGGATTGCCATTTCCTTCTCCAGGGGATCTTCCCAACCCAGGGATTGAACCTGGGTCTCCCACATTGCAGGCAGACACTTTACCATCTGAACCACCAGGGAAGCCAAATTTTGTTGACATATAGCTGATTTAAAATGTGCTAATTTCTGCTCTACAGCAAAATGATTTAGTCACACATGGATAATTCTTTTCTGGGGTAATTTCTAATAAGATAAAATATTGTAACATTTGTCAGAAAGCATAGTTTTATATGTATACATGTATATATATTATATGAGAAACCCTGCATAATACAACTTCAAGGAAAAGCCCATTGCAATATAAGCAGAAGCAAAGATTACATATATATATGTGTGTGTGTGTGTGTGTGTGTGTGTGTGTGTATACAACTCAAGTTTGAGACATATATGTATTCATACATATGTCTGTGTGCATGCATGCTCAATCCTATCCAACTCTTTGTAACCCCATGGACTGTAGCCTGCCAGGCTCCTCTGTCCATAAGATTTCCCAGGCGAGAATACTGGAGTGGGTTGACATTTCCTCCTCCAGGGGACCTTCCCAACCCAGAAATTAAACCCAGTCTCCTGCATCTGCTACATTGGCAGCAGAATTCTTTACCACTGAGACACTTGGGAAGCTACTCTGTTAATAAGAGACCAAATTTCCCCAAACTTCTGGCTTTTTCCTTTCAGTATCAGATTTTAAAATGGGAAGAAAATTCAAAGTGTTTTTTACATCTAAACTGACTTTGGTGTTTCCCAGAGGGGTCCTGGGGTTTCCCAGGTGGTGCAGTGGTAAAGAATATGCCTTTGAGCCATGGAGTTCAATCCCTGGGTCAGGAAGGTCCCCTGGAGAAGGAAATGGCAACCCATTCCAGTATTCTCGCTGAGAAATCCCATGGACAGAGGAGCCTGACAGGCTACACTCCAGAGGGTTGCAAAGAGTCGGACATGACTGAGCACGCACGCACACTTGGAAAATCACAAAGATTTGTTCTGCTTTAACTTATGTATTAATTTGCTATTGTCACTGTAACAGGTCACCACCACTTGTCTTAAAACAACACAAATACAAACTCCCTTACATTTCTGGGAGATCAGAAATACAAAGCAAGGTTCAATAAGCTAAAATCAAGATGTTGGCAGGGATGGTTCCTTCTGGAGGTTCTGAGGGGAGACTATATTTCCTTTCTTTTTTTCAGCTTCTAGTGCCCACCCACATTCCTTGGCTTATGGTCCCTTCCTCCATATCCAAAGTATATCACTCCAGTTTCTGCCTCCATTATCACACCACATACCCTTCTCTTTTATATAATCTTTATGATTATACTGGTCTCACTCAGATAATGCAGAACAATCTTCCATTTCAAAAACCTTAATTTAATTATGTCTACAAAGACCAGTTTGTCTTTTATGATAACATACTTTACATCCTAGTGATTAGATATAAAGATCTCTGCTGCTGCTGCTGCTGCTGCTGCTGCTGCTGCTAAGTCGCTTCAGTAGTGTCCGACTCTGTGCGACCCCATAGACGACAGCCCATCAGGCTCCCCTGTCCCTGGGATTCTCCAGGCAAGAATACTGGAGTGGGCTGCCATTTCCTTCTCCAATGCATGAAAGTGAAAGTGAAAGTGAAGTCGCTCAGTCATGTCTAACTCTTAGCGACGCCATGGACTGCAACCCACCAGGCTCCTCCATCCATGGAATTTTCCAGGGAAGAGTACTGGAGTGGGGTGCCCTTGCCTTCTCTGATAAAGATCTCTGGGAACCCATTATTCAGTCTATCATACCTTGTAAAAAGAGTACCAGAAATAATTAGGTAATCTACTTGATGACCATGAGCCTGCAGCCCCCAGACCTAGTGGACCTGAGGATTGATAATGTTAACCCTTCTGGCAATGCCCTGTTATCTCACCATCAACCAATCGGAAAATTGTTAAGGAACTGATCACACACCTTAAGATGCTTCTCCCTCACCTTATCTTTTAAAATGCTTCTCTGAAACTCTTTGGGGAGTTCAGGTGTTTTAAGCATCAGTTTCCCTGTTCTTCTTGTGTGGCCCTTGCCAAAAAACCTTTCTGCACTCCAAACTCTGACTTTTGGTTTGCTTGGCCTCGCTGTGCATTGGGCATATGATCTTGGGTTCACAATACTGAGAAGGAGAACCCTTGATGTTCTGACATATCTCTGCCCTGAGACTCTTTCTTTTGTTCTCTGTGAGATATTCTATTTTTTTTTAGGCTCTGAAGGCAAGGCTTGCAGACAGCTGAAGTCATCTTAGATTCCTTAAAGGCATCACTGAGAGGTATGCAAATATATGCAAATAGGGTACACAACAGAGTAATTAAAATAAAATCTAGTAGCCTTAAATAGATACCAAATAATAGTCCTAGGAGAGGCAATTAATTCTATTGTTTACAACCACTCCCTTTGTTGGCTGATCTTTTTTTTTTGTCCCCAAATGAAGAGACAAATCATTTTCTTTGCTTCTGTGAAAGAAAAACAAAAAACATTGCATCTATATTCTGCTTCATTTTTGCCTAGAAAAGCATAGCCAAACAATGCCTATTAATAAGAGGAAAAATAATTCAGAAATGGACGACAGCTTGGAAAGTTTTCAGAGTCTGGCCACTGCTCACATTTTAGCCTCATCTTATCCCCCAACCCCCTCTCTCAACTCTCAGCTCCTTCTACATGGAAAACTTGGCAATTCCACCATCCTACATGCAACCAGTCCCCAACCAGAGGTTATTCCTCCATCATAAGACAGAACACAGTCCCTGCCTTCAGATGCACATAACCCAGTCAGGGAAAGATATTAAAAAAGCAGGTAATTATATCATCCAGGATGCTGAATGCAATGTTGGAGATGCAAACAGAGCGTGGTGGAGGTGTGAATTGGAGCACCTAAAAGAGGAGGAAGGACGGGTCAGAGAAGAGCCTGAAAGATATTACACTTCAGCTGAGGACTAAAGGAGGTAGAGGAAGCAAGTCCTAGTAGAGCAGAGATCTAGAATACAAGATCTAACAATCTGTATTTGGAACAACTACTTGGAGTTACGGGGGTGAAACATCAAGAATAAGGCCAGAAGGGACAGGAGAATGAGGCTCCAGGGGCAGAGTGGCCAGAGTCTGAGACCTGGGTTTGCCATTATTAAAAGATGAACTCTGGAGTGTTCCAAGCTCAATGCTTATTTAAGCAGTGACTTCCCTGATGGTCCAGCAGCTAAGATTGCCCGCTTCGAATTCATGGAGCCTAGGTTTGATCCCTGGTGAAGGACTGGGAAGCCTGGCATGCTGCAATCCATGGGGTCACGAAGAGTCAGATACGACTGAGCAACTGAACAACAAGAACAACAGGGACCTAGATCCACGTGCCAAGGACTAAAAGATCCTGCATGTAGTGAGGAAAACTGAAGATTCAGCATGCCGCAACTAAGACCCGGAGCAGCCAAAAAATTATTTTTTGAAAAAGTTTATTTGAGCAACAAATAAATTCCAACCCAGCAGCACCAAACCAGAAGTGGTTAGGAATGTTCTACCAACAGGGACTGCGCAGAGACTTTTATAGAGAAAAAGCAGAGTAAGGAAATTATTGACTCTCTACAGTTTATGGGAGTAACTATTTATCTAGAGTGGAGACCACCTGTGTGCACCTTCACAGAAGGAAAGAGGGGCCAAGACTAAAGGAGCTGGTCTCTAGTTCAGAGGCTGCTACTGAAAACCCAGGTGGCTTTAGTGCCATCAGCGTCAGTGGACAAGAGAGGGGGGCACATTTTAAAGATATTAAGGATGGAGAGAATTAACTGAATTGATCATACAGAAAGAGCTGGGATGAGAAAACAATGTCACTTCCCAGTTGTCAATGGCAAAGCCCTTTAACGAATCCCAAATAATAAAAACAGGTTTTGGGTAATAAACTCTAACCGTTGTTTTCCGCCCGCCCCGCCGCCCACCCCCGCCCCCGTCTTCTCCTTTGTGCTTAGTTTCACTGGCTCATGAGGTGGCGCATGCAGATGCCGCACACCTGGGGCTACAGACCCAAGTTCCTGGTATGAACCGGCTGGGCTGCAGGTCACCTCAGGGCGTACACAAGCGCCTAAAACAGCCCTTAGGCAAGATGGAGGCAGGCCACGTGCAGAGAGGCTGGCGATCCTGGAAGGGAGGCGGGAACCGTACAGCGGGGCCCGGCCCGAACCCTGCCCCTCCTCGCGGACTAGATCCCCGAAAAGCAGCCCTGCCCACCACCTGACGCCACCGCAAGAGAGGGTTTACGCTCACATGTCTCCATTCTTTGATAAAGACTTTGCTTCTGAACTGAACTGAGTCTCATTCTGTGGGCTCAGTTGACACCAGACAGGCTGACTCTTGCAGGGCCTGACTTGAAAGAACTGCTAACAGAATTTTCATGCTTGACAACTCTGTAGGTACTGGTGTCCACAATGAAACGGGAGCATGGGAATAGGATTTGGGGTTGGAGAGATGCTGAGTAGCATATTAAATGTACTGAGGAAAATAATGCTTGATGAGCAGGAGGCAGATGGATAGGTTCTGGCACGTGGATGATCACATGGAGTATGAGTGTAAGGGGATATGGCAATAGGGGCAAAAAGACCCCATAAGAGGCTAGCTGGCAGCTGGGCAGGGGGAAAAAAAGTGATGGCTGAAGTAGGACAGTGACAGCACGGATTTAGAAGTGACAGATTCAAGATATATTTAGGAAGTAAATTGATTTTGTCCCCTTCATTCTTTAACCGTTCAAACATTATTCATGAGCCCAAGACTATGTTAATTGCTTTTATGGAAAGAGTAATCATAAGCTAGAAAAATTTGGACGCTGAAGACTTTGGCTTGTATTATTAGCGTCTTTTTTTCCACTCTGATGTCTAGAGCCTTCTTAATGTTCATGCTAGAAATACACAAAAGGAGTATTCCAGTCCTCTTATTTTCTGGGAGTAATGGAGGTGATTTACCCAAGTCACTTAGCTAATTGGTGGCAGAGCTAGAATATAAATCCTTCTGGTTTTTAATATGGTACTGATCTCTCAATTTGGTGTGTACTTATAAATATTTAAAATAGCCCTTTAAAGATATACAGAATGTCAGAGAAGCTACACTTTAAACAATCCATCCTTATGCCCAAAGGTACATTAGAACTAGAATCATGAAATTAATAGCTATTGATACTTACTTACCCAGAATCAATACATTTCTTGGTTAAGATGAGTGGTTGTTTTGGGATGTAACATAAAGAGATCGGGAAAAGCCCAGTGCACCTGAGTGCTGCTGACAGATGGAAACAGAATGCTGGGAAGGCCGGGGAGCCTGCAGCTGGACACAGGGGCCGGGGCCAGCTTCAGCCAGGCCAGATCTTAAGACTGGTGTCATGACCAGCCCTGGACAGGGGTGGAGATATGAAATTAGTAACTGAATCCATGAACTTAAGAACCTAAAGTTTGGAAACCTTCAGGACAACCAGGTTCCTAATCCGGGTCCCCATATTCTAAGTGTTCTGTGACTTTGGACCAACATAATTTTTTTTAATTTTTTCAAAATTGTTGTTGGAGTGTAGTTGCTTTACAATATTGTGTTACTTTCTACTGTACAGCAAAGTGAATCAGCAATACGTGTACATATATTCCCTCTTTTTTGGATTTCCTTCCAATTTAGGTTACTGCAGAGCATTGAGTAGAGTTCCCTGTGCTATAGAGAAGGTTCTCACTAGCTATGTTTTAAACATAGTAGTAGTGTATATATGTCAATGCCAATCTCCCAATTCATCCCACCCTCACTTTTCCCCCTTGGTATCCATATATTTGTGCTCTATGTCTGTGTCTCTATTTCTATAAAAAAGATTGTCTATACCAATTTTTTCAGATTCCACATATATGCTTTAATATATGATATTTGTTTTGCTCTTTCTGATTTACTTTACACTGTAAAGTTGATTAGCCATATGTGAATGTTGCAGGCTAGAAGTAGAATTGCACCTAAGAATGTGATATTCTAAAGAAAACCTAGGACCAAAATGGCGCTCTGGCCCTAGACTGGAAGTAAAAATACATGATGTATATAGGTTATAAAAACCCCTTAAACAGGTCAGGTTTATTCAAATTATTTTATCGTGAAATGAAAAACACAAGCAGACTTACTAATATAATGAATCTAAATTGAAATGCCACATTCTTTATGAGCCACTGCTACTTACAAACAGTGTTAAGAACAAGTGTTCACTAAATGCATTCCTTTTAGAAGCTGTCTTAATGTGGAAGTGAAATACCATATACATTCACTATTTCCATGGTAACTATTTTCTTACTAAATGGAACTGGCATAATCAGCATTTAAGACCTTCTATTTCCTGAAATGTTCATCTTATGTGAATGTCTTTATATTCAAGTTACAGGCAGTATCTTCCCCTTTTACTTTGTTCTTTTAATTAAACCTAATTTTGTTAAATGTGGTGGCTCTCTAGAGGAAAAATAATGTGGTATATTTGTTGCTCTATTGTTTATAAGAGATTCTTTAATATTTTAGTGTTTTCTAATAAAAATTGACATACTTCTTTTTTTCATAATGTTGAGAATTCAGAGCTTCTTTAAAAATAATTCAGTCAATATATGTCCTGGCTATGCTGGTTAAACACCACAAGAAATGTTTTGTCTGTGTTAAAAGATTATTTTCAGAAAATACAGAATCATGTTTCTTATAAATATATGAAAATGCATATGTGTTTAAAATGTTTATTTTACTCATTATGTGAATCTCTCTCCATGACATCTGAGTCTTATTTTCAACTAAGTCTCAACCTTTAGTCCTTGATGAACCTGCATAGCCCAGTTTTACCAAGAATCCATTTAGAATCTCCATCCTTGATATCTGATAACCCTGGCCTGCCTTCAAGAATAATCCTGTTCAGTTGGTTTAGCAAGAATCCCTCTACCCTTGAAATCCACTCTTAGTAAATTTTCATTGTTCATCTGCTCAATCAGCTGTTTGGCTATAAATTCCCAGCTGTTTTTGCTGTATTTGGACTTCCCTGGGAGCTCAGATGTTAAAGAATCCACCTGCAATGCAGGTGACCCCGATTGGATTCTTGGATCAGGAAGATCCACTGGAGAAGGGATAGGCTACCCACTCTAGTATTCTTGAGCTTCCCTGGTGGCTCAGCTGGTAAAGAATCCACCTGCAATGTGGGAGACCTGGGTTTGATCTCTAGATTGGGAAGATCCCCTGGAGAAGGGAAAGGCTACCCACTCCAGTATTCTGTACAATCCATGGAGTCGCAAAGAGTCAGACATGACTGAGCAACTTTCACACACTTGCTGTATTTGGAGTTGAGCCCGGTATCTCAATAGTCTTGACATTTATCACAAGAGTCCTGAAAAAAGTCTTCCTTACCATTTGAACAAGTATAAGCATATTTTTTTTCTTTAACACAGACATGTTATAACCAGTTCAAAGGAAAAATAAAAGGCACAAACTTTAGGGAATAAAGGAATCAAATTGCAAATGGGGACAAAACTGGTTTTTCTCAAGGGGCAAGGAAGTCTGCTGGACAAGACAGTTTACATATCTGTCAATTACCTACAGTTTACAAACCCTGCAAGATAGCTCAAAGACAACATTCTAGAATTTGCTGTAGAGTGACAGGAAGACAGCCAGGAAGACCGACAGTACTTAATTTCCCACCAAAGTATAATTTTTGTTTCTGGTGTTGAGTGTGGTGACCATAGACAGCACAAGTCACACTGTAAATTTCTTTCAGCATCAGTTTTGTAATCATACTCTTCCAGAACCCTAAGCATGGCTTCTCACAATTTGACCTGAAAAACAATTAACTGTGACAAAGTAAGAAAAAAGTAGATATTTAACTCTTAGAGGTCATCTATGAAGTGCAATCTATACACTTTTGAGAAGAATCCAGTCTATTGATAATCCTTATTTAAAAGCCCATAAATAATCACTCAGTATGGCCAATAAATGTATGATAGATTAATATTCTCATTAGTAAATACATTTTTTGAATTTTAAGAAAAACATGTTAGAAGGAAAATAGAAACTAGCTAGATAGAAAAGAAAGTGCTAGAGAGATTAAAGAGTTCTTAATTTGTTGAAATAATTATATAGTTTTCATTGCAGTTTTTTCATACTGTTTTATTTAAACTGTTTTAAAACATATTTTGACCCTACTCCATTCAGTACAGTGGTGGTGCATGCTCAGCCACTATTGTGTCTGACTCTTTTGCAACCCCATAGAATGTAGCCCACTAGTCTCCTGTACATGAGATTTTTCATGCAAGTATACTGGAGTGGGTTGGCATTTCCTCCTCCAGGTGATCTTCCCAACCCAGGGATAGAACCCTGGGTTCCCAACCCACATCTCCCAGGTCTCTTGCAATGGCACATAGATTCTTTACCACCGAGCTACCTGGGAAGCCCCTATCCAGCACAGGGACTGTGTCTATCACCATGGTCTCCTCCACAGATCCTAGTGCCTTGCACATATTATATGTTGACTGTGGGACTGAGTTGAATGTAACTCAATGAAGGCTTCTCTGTGTATGTAAAGTGCCATTTCCCAGGCATTCTATGGCCCTAATTAATTTAAAAAGTCATTTTAGATAATACTACTATCATTTATTGAGCACTGATCATGTGCCAGGCTGTGTGCTAAGAGTTTTACATTTATTATTTCATGTAATCTCTGAAACAACTGTATGAGGTTATTATCCTCCTTTTCCCAGAGATATAATGGGATTAGGTTTTATTGTTGTGCAGACCTACCCAAATATACACATGCATTTTGTCCTCTGCACCATCATCATCTTTCTGGGATTAAAGCCAGTCTTCTTACCTCCATTTCTAACCTCTATATTTTAGGCCATTAAGAAGTGGAGGTGTGCACATAGGCAGTTTGAATAGGGCTCCATAAAGTCTTAGGCTTCCCAGGTGGCTCAGTGGTAAAGAATCCACCTGCCAATACAGGAGACTTGGGTTCGATTAATGGGCCAGAAAGAACCCCTGGAGAAGGAAATGGCAACCCACTCAGTCCAATGGACAGAGGAGCCTGGTGGCTACAGTGCATGCAGTCACAAAGAGTCAGTCATGACTTAGTGATTAAGCAATGACAACCACTAAATCTTGGGGTGTATCTTCTGCTGAGTTATCCACAGGCAATTATAGACACCTGTGGAAAGAGACCCTCACACCCAAGTGAGGAACAGCTCACCATATGCCTCAGCTCAGATACTGTGATGTTGTCATCTCAAATGTAGGCAGATTGCAGGCACTGGTCCATCTTCTTCAGAGTGGAGGTCACCAGGTTCTCCTCCTTCTAGGCTCACTGACCTCCTCTAAAGACAGGCCACACACCCCACTCAGGCACAACCCAACATTCTTCTGATCTCCATGGGCCATAGCAAAATGAGTCTTCATCCCTTTTCTAATAAATTGTTATGGTACCAACATCTCTCTTGATTTTTAAGAAGCATTTATTTTTCACTCTCAAACCAGCTAAGCTCTTGAGAAGTAAAAACCTTAATTTTAGAAACTACTGTTCTGATGTAGGCTTCAGAGGTTGTTTTAGAATTAAAAAACTGAATAGACTTCTTGTGCCTTTGTAAGAGAAGAGTCCAAATGCTTCTGCAACCATTTGGAGGCCTCTGACTGAGTCTCAGGGGTGGGGAAGCATATTCTGTTAAAGGCCAGATAGTAAATATTTCAGATTTTGTGGGCCACAGAGAGTCTGTGTCACATAATCAGAATTTTTTACATAACCTTTTCAAAGTATAAAACAATTCTTAGCTCCATTGCTTCTGTAAGTTCAAGGGATTCACTTTCCTGATCTGAATTTGTAAGAAGAGATGTGTTCAAGACATTTGTTTGTCTATTTTTCTATTTTGAGCTCAAATCAGTTAAGAATGTCATGCCCATTGGGAAGTGAATATCTGAACTTGTGAGTTTTGTATTTCTATATGTATGTTTGACCCATGGCTGAAATTTTAAAACTCAAGCTATAATAAGCTCTTTTTCAAACATACAAATATGTTTATATATCTTTTCTGAATCTTTATACATCTATAATTTACAATGACCTTTAAGTGTTGAGTGAGTATGTAAGATTCATAAATTAGATAACAAAGTCTCTCCAATTAAAGGAGCTCTATTCTGACTGACTTACAGGGATAAATGGTATTTATATAAATTGAATACTACTAAAATTCTGAGAAATGAAAGAAACTTATCTTTTAATAATTTCAGTGAGCTAAAATAAGAGATATTCTTAGTGAAATTAACTGAAATAACTTAAGAATTCAAGTTCACATAATTTGGATAAATTTTTGCAAACGAGACTAATTTAATATTGGTTTGGTAAAAACAGTTATGTCTTCTCCAGGATATCATTTAAGAATCATACAAGATTAAATTTTTATTTTACTTGGGTATGTTCTTCCTACATTCATACAGGCTTACTTATGGAATAAGCTAGCACTACTTCAACAAGCTAGCATTACTTCTGAGGAAATATCAATAATCTCAGATACTCAGATGACACCACCCTTATGGCAGGAAGCAAAGAGGAAGTAAAGAGCCTCTTGATGAAAGTGAAAGAGGAGAGTGAAAAAGTTGGCCTAAAACTCAACATTCTGAAAACTAAGATCATGGCATCTGATCCCATCACTTCATGGCAAATAGATGGGGAAATGATGGAAACAGTGTCAGACTTTATTCTTTTGGGTTCCAAAATCACTGCAGATGGTGGCTGCAGCCATGAAATTAAAAGATGCTTGCTTCTTGGAAGAAAAGCTATGACCAACCTAGACAGCATATTAAAAAGCAGAGACATTACTTTACCAACAAAGGTCCATCTAGTCAAAGCTATGGTTTTTCCAGTAGTCATGTATGGATGTGAGAGTTGGACTATAAAGAAAGCTGAGCACTGAAGAAGTGATGCTTTTGAACTGTGCTGTTGGAGAAGATTCTTGAGAGTCCCTTGGACTGCAAGGAGATCCAACCTGTCAATCCTAAAGGAAATCAGCCCGGAATATTCTTTGGAAGGACTGATGCTGAAGCTGAAGCTCTAATACTTTGGCCGCCTGATGCGAAGAACCAACTCATTTGAAAAGATCCTGATGCTGGAAAAGACTGAAGGTGGGAAGAGAAGGGGATGACAGCGGATGAGATGCGACGACATGATGCAATGACATGAGTTTGAGTAGGCTCTGGGAGTTGGTGATGGAGAAGGAAGCCTGGCTTACTGAAGTTGCAAAGAGTCAGACAGGACTGAGCAACTGAACTGAACTGAGCATTATTTCTACTAACTGTTTAAGGTTTTGAATAATGTGAATTTGTGTTTAATCAAATTAAATCACTATTCTAATAACTTTATTTCAACATTAATTATATTTTATAATATGTCAGCTAAATGATAGCTTCCAAGATTTTTGGATAATTTAAAATCTTGGACTGATATTAAATTGAATAAATTAATGGATAATCATTAAATACCAGATCATTTCTAAGTAAGATGGAATACTCACTGAAGCATTAATTACTATTGCATAAGTTTATATGCTTTTTATCTCTTATTTTTTGATGGCATGTAGAATCTATACTTGGGGTGTTTTATGAATGTTTTCATATTTTTCCACTTTGAAAACCTGTACTATAAAGACTATATAGGAAATAGGAAGCTACAGAGGTTCAGTAAAAGGGAATTTTATTCATCCTGGTCAGAGCTGGCTATAGTTTGATAGTTTTGTTTAAAAAAATTTCAAAAAGAGATTTATATCAAATATTATAATAATGTAAAACTAGAATTCAGTTTTCTGTTAAAATGAAAAAATTCGTCTTGGATTATTGACGAGGTCTTGATAAATAGTTATGAAAGTTTATTTTTATCTTCTGTCTATACAGAAAAAATTCTGTCTTACAGACTCATTTTCACAGATTATGTTTATTATTTCCTTGATTATTCAGGAAAACAAATGTTTCTCATTTAGGAGAAAGTTAAAGTTCTTTCCAATCAAGTTACCTTCCAGGCTTACTTTTAAAATATTTTATAGTCACTTTGGAATTTAATCATCCCATGATCTTGGATAGCCAAGTATCCTATAATCCTGGCTCAAAAAAAAGTGAAAGCATTAGTCACTTAGTTGTGTCCAACTTTTTGTGACCCCATGGACTGTAGCCTATCAGGCTCCTTTGTTCATGGAATTCTCCAGGCAAGAATACTGGAGTGGGTTCCCATTTCCTCCTCCAGGGGATCTTCCTGCATGAGGGACTGAACCAGGGTCTCCCACATTGAAGGTGGATTCTTTACCATCTGAGCCACCTGGGAAGCCCATTCTGGCTCAACCAAGCATTCAGATCTCCTAACAACTTTTCATATTTTGCATTCCCAAAATTGAAACCTAAAATATATCTTAATATATACATTTCATTGTGGATAAAGAAGATGTGGTTAAAGAAGATTCTTTATCCACTCATCTGTGGATAATCACTTAGGTTGCGTTTATATACATAGGGTCTTCCCAGGTGGTGTTAGTGGTAAAGAACCCTCCTGCCAATGCAAGAGATGTAAGAGATTCAATCCCTGGGTAGGAAAGATACCCTGGAGGAAGGCATGGCAACCCACTCCAGTATTCTTGCCTGGAGAATCCCATGGACAGGGGAGCCTGGCAGGCTACAGTCCATAGGGTCACAAAGAATTGGACATGACTGAAGCAACTTAGCGTAGCACACAAGGGAATATTATTCAGCCATGAAAAAATAAATATTGCCATTTGCTACAGCATGGATGGACTTAGAGTATATTATGCTAAGTGAAATAATTCAGACAGAGAAAGACAATTTCCAGTCCTTCTCTTCTTCTGGCAGGCTGGGAGGTGGGGCTAAAAGATCCAACCATCTAATTACATGTTTAGTTTCTCTGGAAACCAGGTCCCATCGTCCAAGAGTCACTTCATTAGCACAAACTCAGATGTGGTTGAAAGGGGCTTATTGTGAATAACAGAACATTCTCTTCTCAGCCTTATCTCTAAAGAAATTACAAGTGTTTGGAAGCTTTGTGCCAGGAACCAGGGACAAGATCAAATATATGTCTCTTTTATGTAACAGTATCACAAGGTGTGAGACAAAACTTTAGCTGAAATAGTTCTAAAAGGTAAAATGAAAACATATGCCAGAGACCACTTCAAGTAAGGACAGTTGATATACTTAATTACTCATACATAAATGACACAACTCTTCAAATCTTTTCTAGAAGAATAATACGTACAAATAAATAGTATTAGGAGCAGGAGCAATCTTCAATTAGTCCATCATTTTTAATGATGTGACTGGGGATTATTCAATCATTGGCAATACGGCAAGAAGTATGCTTCACATCCATTAGAAATATCCTAGAGGGTACTTCCCTGGTGGTTCAGTGTCAAAGACTCTTGACTCTGTGCTCCCAATGCTGGCAGCCCAGGTTCAATCCCTGGTTGAGGAACTAGATCCCACATGCGGCAACTAAGTGTTCACATGCTGCAACTAAAAATCCCACGTGGGGCAAACAAGATCTGGCATAGCCAAATAGATAAATATTTTAAATAAATAAATAAAAGGAATGGTAATAATTAAAAAAAAAGAAAAAAACAAAGAAAGAAATATCCCAGAGCTATGCATTATTTGGTTAACAAAACCTACTATGACAAAATATGTCTCTTTGACTTGATGATTATTCGGGGCTGGTTGTTTTTAAGAAACAAAAGCATCTCTTCCCATTAACTGCCTGAAATAATTCATGCAAAAGGCCTGTTCCAGGAAGAACTATCAGCGTAAAGTACTGAAACATAATATGAACTAGGTGTGGCACTGTAGGAGAAACAGCATTTTGTTTGCTCAAAGTGTTATATCTGCCCATTGTCTCTGTATGGCCTGGAAATCATTTGTTTGCCAAACATTTGCTTTTTTCATTGCCAACTAAGAAGTATCACTTGTCATCAGGCTCTACAAGAATAGAGTGCTTAGCCACTGCAATCACTGACCTTCAACACACTCTGAAAGGTGTTCAGGGAAGAGGTCAGAATGAAGCACTCTGTAGTCTGGGAACAACTGGCAGAACAGGCCTTCAGGTAGATTTCAGAAGATTTATGAGCCCAATATCTTGGATCTTCTCATATCTAGAAAAGCAGTAAAATAATGAAAGGAGATATCTGTTCCTCATGACTAGCAGTAACATTCTTGTGACTAGCCTCAACCTTCTGCCTAAACGTGTGCTTAACTACATGTACATGCCCTTCACTAAAATCATGTACATAGAGACCTCCCCTAATATCTCCTCTGAGCAGTTCCTCAGAGCTATCTGACAGGCTTTCTCCCATGCTTTTTTCCTCAATTTGCCCCCAATAAAACTTTACTCACAACTCTTACATTGTGCATATTTTTTTTAATAGACATCATCTTCCTATAAATTGTCTCCCTTCCCTTTGAAGTCCCAAACCCCTACCTGCTTCTCTTTCTCTCAGATGGCATAGAAGCTTCAGTTTCCTGGCCTGCCTTAGACTCACACTCTTATGGAGCCTCCGAATATAAATAATTAAATTTTATTTTCTCCTGTTGATCTCTCTCACGCTCACTTAATTCTGACCAGCCAGATAACCTATAAGGATAGAGAAAAGTTTTTTCCCTTCCCCACAGCGAGCACTTTTGAAATATAATGGACAGTAAAATAATGGGAAAGTGAAAGTGAAGTCGTGTCCGACTCTGCGACCCCAAGGACTGTAGCCCACCAGGCTCCTCAGTTCATGGAATTTTCCAGGCAAGAGTACTGGAATGGGTCGCCATAAAATAATGGGGAGGGAACACTAGGACAGCAGAATGGTTTTCCCAAGACTCTGGCAGGCTGTAGGGCTTATTAGGAAATACAGCCTACAAGGTAATAGGGTGAATTACCAACGATAGCAAATTACCAAAGGAGACAACAATTCTACGGCAATGCTCTCCAATTCACTCCTCGAACTAAAACCCAGCCAGCAAGTGAAATAAAGTGAGCAAGAAGATCCCAGGAATTGACATGCAAATAAGCACTCCGGGCAACCCACACTGAATTCTGCCAGGAGAAGAATGGGGTGCTTATTTGCATGTTGGTTACCAGACAGTTCTTTCAGTTAATAGTCATTTTAAAACACTCATTGTCAGAGCCTGGGAACACATTGAAGTGTCTGAACAAAGGTGAACTGGCAATGAGTTCTCTTCTGTAACCCATAGAGGTTTGTTGTTTAGTTGCTAAGTCCTGTTTGACTCTTTTGCAACCCCAAGGACTGTAGCCCGCCAGGCTTCTCTGTCTATAGGATTTCCCAGACAGGAAGACTGGAGTGGGTTGTCATTTCCTTCTCCAGGGCATCTCGCGACTCAGGGATTGAACCCAAGTCCCTGGTGTCTCCTGCATTGGTAGGAGGATTCATTACCACTGAACCACCTGGGAAGTCCGTAGGAGATAATATGTCTACATGTTTATCAGGCAAATGGAGCAGCGCCTATGCCCACCGGACTACTGTGTCTCCTGCTAAAGAAAAGAGCTCTGACCACATTGACCCCGTTTCTGCCTTAATCTCTGTATTCTGATGCTGTGGAGCCTGAGTTCCCCTTCTCAGAAAGAGTAATATCTCACTCTTCTGTTACCGCATCTGCTTTCTATTTATAAAGGGTACACTTTAAGAAAAGCAATGCTTCTTTCTTTAATCCACAGCAATATTTATTGCTTCAGGGGAATTCCAGTTTTGTCCTTTGGTAAGTTCACAGCTATCAATTTAAACAGGCAAAGCAAATGCATTTTCTCTCCTTCAAGTGAAAAAGGCTGTGGTTAACAGGATTCTGTCACTGACAAGTATAATCATTTTAATTATTTTAAAATAAATAAACAAATAAAAGTAAACACTAGAAGATAATCTTAAAGTCAACAGTCCACTCTAGACATTTCTCTCTCCAGGCATCTTTGCAATCAGCACAATTCAGTTTCCATCATCATTGTTTTTTAAGTGCCTACTAAGTACTAGTTGTGGTTAGAGTGCCCACCTCTGCCCTTTAGCCACCAGCACTCACCAGAATAAACACACAAAACAGGTCTGTACAATAATTACACTCAATACTTTCTAAATCTCATAAGTGGATACAGTATTCTCTTTAAGGACAGAGTACAAGGAAGACTATAGGTTGCATGAGGATGAAAAGAGATGCAATCCAGGATGATGTGCTTATAAGCAGGATGGAAGAGTAGCAAAGATAACATCTCTTTTCTTTGGACTAAGGGGATGCTTTATAATGATGCCCAGATTTTTGCAATGAATGCAAATGAATTAGGAGAGTCCCCAGCTGTTTCTATACCTTTGGTATGTATAAGGTGAGTTCTTCTGAAATGTGGTCTTAAGAGTAGAATAGTTATTTTAGGTGTGCTGGTATAATGGACTTCATCAGTCTCATACTCAAAGCTCATTTCAACATTGATCTATTATAATACCAACTATACTCAAAGGATCCTCTGAAATTAAATTCCAGTCACTTTTACTAGTGATACTCAAAAGACAACAATGGTATGTCCTCTCGACATCATAATCAAGGACTGTGCAGAGAAAATACATAAAATTAGCTCGATACATCATATGATGATTTTTTTTATGCACAGTAACTGCAAATAGCTCTTTCCTTAGGGAATCCCTAGCTGTGTGTATCTACTGCTTTTAATCCCACCTACTTCCTTTTAGTACGTTAGTTGTGCTTCACACAGGAGAAATGCAAACATTTTTTTAGCATGCAAACAACAGTAAATCACCTCTTTTCTCAGTTTTCTAGTTTGATGCAAATATTTAACATTTATCTCATGTTTCTTATTATCAAAGCACCTGCTATTATGTGAGAGAAATAAGATTTTAGTTTTAGTCACTATATAGAGGAATAAATCAAGATAAAAAGAGAAAAATAATGTTGACTATACATAAAGTCTATGATGGGCTTCCCAGGTGGCTCAGTGATGAAGAATTTGCCTGCAGATGCAGGAGTCTTGGGTTCACTCCCTTAGTCAAAGAAGATCCGCTGGAGAAAGAAATGGCAACCCACTCCAGTATTCTTGTCTGGAAAATCCCATCGACAGAGGAGGGGGTGAGCTATAGTCCATGGGTCATAAAAGACTTAACGACCAAACAGCAACAAGGTCTATGACACAACTGAAATCTGAATTCAGAATTTCTAAGGTAGATTCTTCTCATAAGTGTAGGTACAGCACACAGAATTCTTGACCAATGAAAGCCGCAGAATGAGGACCAACTACTTAGTAGAAAGTGTGTATCTTGTAAATGTTTTATCAGTGTCTTTTCCCAGAAATAATTTGCTTCTATATTCCTCATAAAATGGCCTGAATAGAATAACTAATAACATAATTACTTAAGACCTTTGAAATAGTTGAAGAGAATCTGATGAATGGATTAAAAAACTCAGTCCTTTTTATGAGTATCATTACTATAATTTGATTATATATGGAGTTTTATTGAGTATTATTAATCTTTCTTAAATGCTAAGACAGGAGATTTAGATATTTTTAAAAGTTACCTCTTAATGTTTGCCAGGCCACAAAAACTACTGAAATGTCAGGGTTTTTAAAATGTTGATGGTAATTAGAATGAGTATGTATTTAGATCAAAAGAAACAAAATTTCTATAAAGCTAATATCTTTAAATACTTACTAAATATCAACATATTGAGCAATATTAAATCATATTTCTTGGAGGTGGGTTGTTTATTGAGGAAAAAATATAATCTAAGATACTAACCATTTAATTTTGGTATCAAATCAACTCCGTTTTAAGGCAAAGTCCCGCCCAAAGTCAATGTAATTTAAAATTCTAGACAGAAATCTATCCCGATTGAAAACTACATGTTCTACACATTTTATTTTGTAGAAAATACATCTTAAATTTTACAGGTTGATTGGAAAGCAACATTTTCATGAAATACCTGGAGATAAATGACTAGAACAAAAATATGGGTTTTACTATCATATATTGAATAAGTGGTGGGCTTTGAGCACCTTTTTTTTCTGATTCAAAATTTTAGACGTGTTTCAATTCAACTTTTATTGAAATAATCATTTTCTCTGCTTTATTTCAGTTGCTTATCATTACCAATATTTCTCAGGATGACAGAAATAGGGCTTTATAGACAAATTTCAAAAGTACTAGAGAAATGAAATGGTTGTGGATCCCAGAGAAAGCATCAGAATTGAACAGCATGAAGGGACTGGGTTGGGAGAGAAACAAGGAAAACTGAACAAAGGGACATGTCTTAATCAGAGCACATTTAGAAATGTGAATTTACTAAAAGTAGCTTAAATAAAGAGTGATCTCACAGGTTCCAGAGAATGAAATCTAAGTTCACACAGGGCTGGGATTCGGAATGAAGATGAAGACCAAGATGGCTCTGCATCTCTCAAAGACACGTGGCTTCCCTCCAGTCTGCTTCTCTGCTCCAGCCTCTAGTTTTCTAGCTTTGTCTTCAAAGCTATTGATTATTCTTTCCTGAATAATTGACAGGGAGGTAGTTCTGGTTCTCCATGGTACAGATTCTTACCCTGGTTCTACAAGACTAATTATTTCAATACCTGATGTTACTTCCATTCTGATTGCTTCAGTTCCCGAGCCTCCACCCCTTGCAGTCAGCTCTGGTCAGGGGGCAGAATCAAATGGTAACAAGGTTGCCCTATCTGGAACCAGTCTGAAGCAATATTTCTAAAATGAGTGTTAGGAAGGTATAAAATGGCCAGCGTCTGTATCCTATGGAATAGAAAAAATCCTGGGCATTTGTAGAGAAACAACCACTTGTTTATCAGGCTATACTGTTGTCTTGGAAGGCTGAATTTGAGACCAGGCAGTGAAGAGTGGAAATGATGGAATTAATGTTACAAAGTAACAAAATAAATTCTGCATGAAAACAAAAGCAGGAGCCTTTGGACAATGTCCATAGCAATATAGAATAGAACATTATCCATAAGTTTGTCTTTTACATAGTGTAGAAATGGAAAGGAATGTCAACAATTATGCCTTGAAAGTAAATCCTTATATGCTGTGTTAAGAAATTACTATTTATAAAATACCATAAATACAATAAATAATAGTATTTCTATTTATAAATGATTAAATGTGGGTCAGAAAGAAGGCACTCATGATGAACATTCATAGATCCCAAACTGATCTGTTGTCAGGTATAAAAAAAGAACTTAAAGTCTGAATCTCTAATCTCTCCAGGTTACTATATTTAATACTTATGAAAATGAGTCAATCTCTCACATATTTTATACAGAATTCCTTAAATGTACAAAGAAATATAAATCTTTCTAAATAACAAAATTAATAAGCCTTTAGAGTTTGGAACACCTTTACTTAGTATATGAAATAATCTATTTATCAAACCAAGAGTACCTTTACTTCCCTGTTTTACCCAGCATTCATTCAGAGCTAAAATGTGTGAATAATTCTTCATCCCAATACTTTCAATAGTTTTCAATGTGCTGTAAGTAATAAGAAATTAATCTGGGATAGGTATGTTAATGGAAGATCTGACTGAAGGGGGCTTTATCTAGAACCCTTTTCTCCAGATCTATGGCTTTAAAAGTTCTTTGATGTTTTATGTATTGATCTAGCATATATGCATATAAATATAATATGCACACACACACACATTTTGCAAGTTACAATATGCATGTACAATAGAATATACAGTTGGCCCTCCATATCCACAGGTTCTGCACCTGCAGAGAGCCAACTGTGAGGGACTTGAGCATCTGCTTATTTCGGTATCCAAGAGATCCTGTGACCAATCCCCTGTGGATACCAAGGGACAAATGTGTATAAAATATGTATATACATATGAAATAAAAATGGGATTTTTTGGCTGCACAGCGTGGCCTGCAGGTCTTAGTTCCCTGGCCAGGGATTGAACCCACACCTCCTGCATTATGAGCAAGGAGTCCTAAACACTGGACAGCCAAGGAAGTCCCTGAAAAGGAAATTTTACAAAGTATTACTTATTCTGTCTATAAGCAATATTCTCTGCTATTTCCATTATTTTTCTTATTCTGTTTTCTCTTTTAAAAAACACTGGTCACAACCCACTAAACTGATTTCACAAGCCCTTAATGAGTTTCAGTCTAGTTTGAAAAACACTGCTCTAGACCAATTAAATGCTATACTTTATTTCAGCCTTCTTCAATTAATTTGATACACCTAGAGACAGACTGTGTCATTTATGAAGTGATAGCCAAGACCAATATATGACACATAGGTCTACCAACCCATAAATGTTCTACCTAGTAATCCATGCAGCCTTTCTCTGTAAATTAGCACGGTGGTGGCACTGCACATTGCAAGGCACTTCCCTTATCAGGAGAAAATATCTTATTTTTAAATGTAAGAAAGAATCCCCATGAAAAAAGAAATCTAAATCACACAATACATCTAACAGAAAGTGATTAATGGGATTGGTTGTCAGCATAGTCCAGCTTACTTCCCTCAAGAAGTGTGAATAGGACCTCGAATTCATCTTCATTAATATGTTATCACTTAGTGAGGTGTTCTAGAGATGCACTTGCTAGTTAATAATTAATCAGAAAAGTCTCTAGTGATAATGGCAGAAGGCAGAATGAATGGGTAGATTTACCCTGCATAAAGATTTCCAACAATGACACCATAACCTTAAAGACATAAGAACGAAGGCTTTTATGAAATCTGGATGAAATGATGGATTTGTAAAGATACACCCCTCCTCAGAAACAGGTTTAGTCTCATTACGCCAATAATGCCCACTGTTCCACATCACCTCCCACTCTGGCTCATATATCCCTGAACTTTCCCTGTCACATAATATACTGGTTTATCCTTCAAAATGCTTATCCTGACTACAATTAATTATTCTAGCCTTATTTGTTTTATGTCTACCCTTCCCTCTAGACTGGCTAAGTCAATATGGAATCCACAATGCCTAGCTGGGGTGGGTACCACATCAACAGAACTCAACAAACACTTAGTGAATAAATGAATGAACAGATGAACTTAAGTAAGTGAATATTTTATAACATAGATTATCACATTTTTTCTGCCTTGAAATAAGGTAGAGACTAACAGTACAAGGGCACGCTGTCTGTGCATTTAATAAACAGCCCATTCCCTTCCACTTATTCACCCAAGCCAAGAACTCTTCAGTTCTGTTCATCTTTTCTCCCTTGCATCTCATTCAGCTAATGTTTACTGAGTTCCTGCCATGGGCCAGCAACTACGTTATCTCTCTTATCCATCTGTTCCTCTCCAGTCAGTGTGCCACAATCTTACCGTATCTCCCCCGCATTATTGTGGTAGTGTCTTAAATCTTCCCTGCATTCTGTCTCTAACAGTGACCTCTCCAAATCTATTCTACACATGGCTGACCAAGTCATTTTCCTGAAACATATGCTATTCCCTAGCTCAAAATCCTCAAATCCAAACTCCTAAGTCTAACATACGAAGTCCTGCCTTTTTTCCCTAGGTTTATCTCCCTGACATCAATTCTACACTGATAGAACAAAATTTCTGTAATACTTTGCTGAATGTCCTATCCAGTGTCATCAGTCCATAACTTTGAACATTCTATTCCTTCATCTTGAAACAACTTTCCATTTTCTTCACCTGACATGCTTCTATTCATTCTTAAAGCTCTAATGCTAAGTTTTCTATGAAACCTTCCTCAGTTCAACAACCCTTCACAGCCAATTGCACTTCTAGGGCATTGTTCTTTTTTTGTTCTTCTCACTCATTTAAAGCCCACAACAACATCAGTTAAATTTTACTGTTATTTTATGACTAATCATCTGGGAAACACAAATCAAAACCACAATGAGATATAACTCACATATGTCAGAATCAGTTCAGTTCAGTCACTCAGTTGTGTCCGACTCTGCAACTCCATGGTCTGCAACATGACAGGCTTCCCTGTCCATCACCAACTCCCAGAGTTTACTCAAACTCATGTCCATTGAGTCAAAGATGCCATCCAACCATCTTATCCTCTATCGTCCCCTTCTCCTCCCACCTTCAATCTTTCCCAGCCTCAGGGTCTTTTCAAATGAGACAGCTCTTCCCATCAGGTGGCCAAAGTATTGGAGCTTCAGCATCAGTCCTTCCAATGAATATCCAGGACTGATTACCTTTAGGATGGACTGGTTGAATCTCCTTGCAGTCCAAGGGACTCTCAAGAATCTTCTCCAACAGCACAGTTCAAAAGCGCCAATTCTTCGGCATTCAGCTTTCTTTATAGTCCAACTCTCACATCCATACATGACTACTGGAAAAACCATAGCTTTGACTAGACGGATCTTTGTTGGCAAAGTAATGTCTCTGCTTTTTAATATGCTGTCTAGGTTGGTCATAGCTTTTCTTCCAAGAAGCAAGCGTCTTTTAATTTAATGGCTGCAGTCAGCATCTACAGTGATTTTGGAGACTAAAAATAAAGTCTGTCACTGTTTCCATCATTTCCCCATCTATTTGCCATGAAGTGATGGGACCAGATGCCATGATCTTAGCTTTTGGAAAGTTGAGTTTTAAGCAACTTTTTCACTCTCCTCTTTCACTTTCATCAAGAGGCTCTTTACTTCCTCTTTGCTTTCTGCATATCTGAGGTTATTGATATTTCTCCCGGCAATCTTGGTTCCAGCTTGTGCTTCATCCATCTTGGCATTTCACATGATGTGATCTATATATAAGTTAAATAAGCAAGGTGACAATATATAGCCCTGATGTACTCCTTTCCCAATGTGGAACCAGTCTGTTGTTCCATGTTCAATTCTAACTGTTGCTTCTTGACCTGCATACAGATTTCTCAAGAGGCAGGTCAGGTGGTCTGGTATTCCCATCTCTTTCAGAATTTTCTACATTTTGTTGTGATCAACACAGTCAAAGGCTTTGGCCTCGTCAGTGAAGCAGAAGTAGATGTTCTTCTGGAATTCTCTTGTTTTTTCTCTGATCCAACAGATGTTGGCAATTTGATCTTTGGTTCCTCTGCCTTTTCTAAATCCAGCTTGAACATCTGGAAGTTCTCAGTTCACGTACTGTTGAAGCCTAGCTTGTAGAATTTTGAGCATTACTTTGCTAGTCTGTGAAATGAGTGCAATTGTGTGGTAGTTTGAACATTCAAACTCGGCAGTGGCCACAGGACTGGAAAAGGTCAATTTTCATTCCAATCCCAAGGAAATACAGTGCCAAAGAATGTTAAATCCTGTCAGAATGGCTGTCATCAAAAGGACACTAACAAATGTTGGTGAGGATGTGGAGAAAAGGAACTCTTGTACACTGCTTTGGGGTATATAAAATGGTGTAACTACTGTGGAAGACAGTATGGAAGTTTCACAAAAAATAAAAAATAGACTACCATAGGACCCAGCAACATATATACACACAATAGACTACTACTCAGTCATAAATAGGGGTAAAATTTTGCCATTTGCAGCAATATGGATGGACTCTAAGGGCAGTATGTAAGTGAAATAAGTCAGAAAAAAGACAAATACTATATGCTATCACCTATATATGGAATCTAAAACTATAACAAACTTGTGAGTATAACAAAAAAGAAGCAGACTCATAGATGTAGACAATGAACAAGTGGTTACCAGTAGGCAGAGTTAATGTAGGCACAAGCTGTTGGGTATAATGCAGGCTTAAGGAGGTGTTGTACTACATTGAGAATGTAGCCAATATTTTGTAATAACAAATGGAAAGCAACTTTTAAGATGTATTTTAAAACACTAAAACACTTTTAAAAAGTAAAATAATAAATACATTTTTGCTGTTATTTACATGCCTATTTTTGCCTCATCCACAAGACTTTAGAGTTCTTCAGGAGGAATGTTAGTGAGTATGAAGATTTGGGCATAAGTCCACTTTTCTACGTTTAGTACCTATCACAGATGTTGTCCATCAGATTCCATAGTTGCTCAACACTGTATCCAATTAAGCTGGTTATGCAAAAAAGAAGCTATTACAAGGGGTAAGGCAGATAACATGCTAAACGGGGCTTAGAGTAGGTGATGAGTGAACAACTTTGCAGTTCCTCTCCCATAAATGCCTAATAAGTGATGAGGAGGAATGAAAGAAGGAAAAAATTAAAGGGCTGTAATGATGGCAAGTGTAAAGAATCCACCTGCCATTGCAGGAGATGCAGGAGAGGCAGGTTTGATCCCTGGGTCGGGACGATCCCTTGGAGTGGGATATGGCTACCCACTCCAGTATTCTTGCCTGGAGAATTCCATGGACAGAGGAGCCTGGTGGGCTACTGTCCTTGGGGTCACAGAGTCAGACACAATAGAGCAGCTGAGCATGCAGGCACACAATTATTATCTTAATTCCTCCATATTGCTCTGTTTAAGCAATTCAAGCAATTTAATTAACAAAATATAAGATTATTTCTTGAAAAATATTACTTTTTTCTTTTCGGGTGGTTGTTTTGTTCTGTTTTTAGTACATCATGACTTCTAAATTTTTATACTATTACATATGTTTCTTCTAGTTTAGCTTGTGATTCGGAATCATTTTTCATTTGTACAGGAACATGGACCCTGTGATTGTAACAACACATACTGACTCTGACTAACAACAATAACAATAAAAATCTCTTTCAGATGTGAAACCATAATTCCAAATTATTTCTATAAGAAAAAAATGAACATAATTTTGATTTCTCTCTGAATTTGAAATCTTTATAGCACATTGATGATAGCAATTAAGCCATCTATTTTAGGCATATTAAGTATAGAACTCTTTTGTAAAAACTCACAAGTCTAAACAAATTCTTTTTTTTAAAACCTATATTTAAGTTTTTGTTTTCCAAAGATCAAGCCCCAAATAAGCAATCTTGTAGTTAGTTTCCAATGCATGGCTTTTATATACCCAGATGAGTTTCTAATGATAAAAGTATGCTTAGTGTTAGAACTTACTGTATCCCAATTCAGTCATTGACTCACTGCATAATACAAGTCTTTCCTGTTGGCTCAGATGGTAAAGACTCTGTCTGCGCTGTGGGAGAACTGGGTTTGATCCCTGGCTCAGGACGATCTCCTGGAGAAGGAAATGACAATCCACTCCTGTATTCTTGCCTAGAATATTCCATGGACAGAGGACCCTGGTGGGCTATAGTCCACGAGGTCACATATAGTCAGATGCAACTGAACGACTAACACTATGTCAGGAAGTGTTAGAGGTTAGGAGGATAAAACTCTGGTAGATGAGAGCTGGGTGATTTGTTTTTTTTTTGTTTTTTTTTTTTTATTATTACAGCAATAATACTGTGAAATCATTTCTAAACAGTACTTTGTAATTTTTTTTTTAAGTGCTTCTCTTATTAAACAATGTTCACATTTCTGGGAAACAAACAGGTATTTCCATTTTGAAGATGTGGGAACTGAATTGAATAAGTAAAACAAAATTTGTACGTTGAGCACATACTACATGCCAGGTACTGTTTTAGGTAGGACAGTATACTGCAGAATAGTGCAGAGGTAGTGTAATGAATGTAATAAATACCATGATAGGAAAGTACAGAGTAGAATAGAGTGGTATAGGGGATGGTGGAAGCATTAAAGCAGAAAAGATGCACAAAATCAGCTCTCAGCCCAGACTTCCAGTGAAAGTGATAGTAACCTGGAAACCAGTGGTTCTCATCCAGTAGCAGTTTTATTTGCATCCCCACCTGTGGAACATTTCCTAACATATCAAGATATATTTGATCATCCCAATTTTTTGAAAGGTGGGAAGTACTACTGATTTCTAGTGGCTAGAACGCTACCTGCAGTCCTGTGAAAAAGATGATTCAATCCAAAATGTCAATAGTGCTGTAGCTAAGAAACCTTGACCAAGGCTGAGCTGATATACAACTAGGAGTTGACAGGTGGAGGCAGAAGGGGAGGAAATGCCAGGAGTGGAGAAACAACAGAGAACATATTCCAAGGGTGAGAAACACTTGTGTGAAGGACCTCCACACCGACTTGTTCACCACTTTAAAAAAATTGTCATACTCATAACATAAACAGAGGGATCGGGTAGAGAGGGAGGTGGGAGGGGGGATCGGGATGGGGAATACATGTAAATCCATGGCTGATTCATGTCAATGTATGAGAAAAACCACTACAATATTGTAAAGTAATTAGCCTCCAACTAATAAAAATAAATGGAAAAAAAAAAGTTACCAAACTACTTTTAAGTGTACAGTTCAGTGACATTAAATACTTTCACACTGTTGTGCAATGATCACTACCATTCATCTCCAGAACCTTTCATCATCCAAATTATAATTCTGTACACAGTAAACAACAACTCCCCATTATCCCTTCCCACAGCACTGGCAACCACATTCCACTCTCTGTCTGCATGGATTTGACTGCTCTAGGTATCTCATATAAGTGGAATCAGACAGTGGTTGATCTTTTGTGTCTGGCTTACTTCACTTAGTACACTGTCCTCAAGGTACATCCAGGTAGCATGTGTCAGATTTTCCTTCCTTTTTAGGACTGAATAATATTTATGTATAGAACACATTTTGTTTACCCACTCATCCATTTAGGAATACATGAGTTGCTTTCATCTTTTAGGCACTGGGAATAATGCTGCTATGAACATATATGTACAAGTATTGGTTTGAATCCCCACATTCAATTTTCCTTTGGGTATATACCTAGAAGTAATTCACTGATTGTTTTTATGTACCAATTAATTGTTCTAGGACTTAGCATATGGTAAAAAATAATACCAATAACCTCTCTTATCATGAAACTTAAATCCTAGTGAAGGAAAACAAACACCTGAACAAGGTCATTTCAGAGAGTCTTATCCAGAAAAGAAAAGGAGATGATGTGGAGTCGAATATGACTGGAACTTAGCGTGTTAGAACCTACGAAGGGAGTGGTAAGAAGGAAAGGTGGTAGAAACCTTACAATGCAGGTAACCCAGGTAAGGATTCTCTATTTCATTTTATGTGCAATGAAAAGTTCAGAGAAGTTAAATGAACTGCCCAAAGTCTTATAGCTAATAAATTCTACATGCCTAACCTTACTATACAGATTTCCTATGAAGCTGCAGAATTGGATGAGGACACATGTTTATCAAACACCCCCTGGAGGAGGAAATGGCAACCCACTCTAGTATTCCTGCCTGGAAAATTCCGTGGACAGAGGAGCCTGGCAGGCACAGTCCATGCGGTCACAAAGAGTCGGACACAACTGAGCAAACTAACACTTATCAAACACAGCAACCTGCACCCTGCCAACCAGACATCTGATCTTCTCCATCTGCTTTCATGACTTTCTCCAGAATCAAGGCCATGAATGATCAGAAGACATTTTAATGTTCTACTTACCCACATTCATTCTGTATCCAGCTTTGCTGCTGGTATTCCTCTTTGCTTTTATAAAGAGATATTCTACAAGTATAAGATAAAATAGAACTGATTCTAAAAAGAAATGCCATGTTCTCCTATAGCCTGCTGCTGCTGCTAAGTCGCTTCAGTTGTGTCCGACTCTGTGCGACCCCATAGACGGCAGCCCACCAGGCTCCCCCGTCCCTGGGATTATAGCCTAGCTTTGAAATAAACAACTGTTATTCAGTTCAAAAAAAATCTGCATAGGACCTGAGTAAGTAATATTTGACAAAATAAAGAAGCATTCTGTTGAACAATAAGAACACTGTTTCTTCTAACCCTTGCGTTCATTCAAGGTCATGTGCAGATTACATAAATATTACATGAAACCTGTTTTGCAAGGAATCACTGTCTATGTTGATTTATAGAGACAAAAGTCCATTGGCAGAGTCTACCTTTTCAAATATCACAAGCTTTTATTTTCTAACAAGAGGAAAAAGCGACTCTCATAAGGTAAATGGAACTATTCTTTCATGTAGGATTAAAACTTTTACACAGTTTATGTGTACAGCTAAGATTTATCAAAAGTTTTCTTGTGTCAGGTGACAAGATGTGTTGCAATTCGGGTTTTTTAATATAAATTTATTTATTTTAATTGGAGGCTAATTACTTTACAATATTGTATTGGTTTTGCCATACATGGACATGAATCCTCCACGGGTGTACATTTGGTTTTTAATCCAGACCTCATTGGTTGGAATAGCAAGAATAATTTATGACACAAAGTTTTCATTAAGAAAAGAGAGAGAATATTTTCTTTTTCATTCTCATTTAAGATTTGCTGTAATGTGAGCTATTATGGAATTAAATAGTGAGTAGATACTTTTAGCCTTAAAAGTGTTTTACAAAAAGAGGCCAATTTTGCTGAATATATCGCTCTGTCAACAAACAGTTGCTGAACAACTATTATGTATAAAACACTTTAATAGGTGTTATTAAAATTGTTATATGTCATTTTGAAGAAAAACACTTTCCTACATATATCAACTGACTGGGCTGGTAAAGTAAAAACCAAATACTCTGTGTGAAAAGATTTAACATGCTTTAGAGAAGTTTTGCTTTATTATTTTAAAATCCCATAATTACTGCCAGGGGACCTCTTATTTTTATCATTTACAATTGACCTCAGATAAAGTATTTTGTAAATACATTACTTAACATAATACCACAAGAAGTAACAAGGTTTTTCATTGCCTTGCTTTTCACATAATCTCCTTCTACCTCTCTGATAAACTCCTTAGCTCCTGTTTGCTTATTCAATATTCAACACATTTTTATTGTGTCAGGCACTGTGCTTGACATTGAAGATACAAAAGTGAAGAAAGAAAATGGTTGTTCTTTTGTGAGGCTGACAGTCCGTTTGGGAAGACAAGTAAATAACATGACAGGTCAAGTAGAGGTTACCATTGGGGCACATGGTAGGAGCATCAAAACCAACACAGGGTGGAGAGATTGAAAAGTGGAAATGACAGGGAAAACATCCCAGAGGAAGAGACATTCATCTCACCCATAAAGAATTCTGCACAGTCTCATCACTGCCAGAGAAAGAATGGTTTTTAATGTAGGTTTCAAACCCAGTTTTATGTGACTCCTTAAATCATTCCACTAGATACCCATTATCCCCAACTGATTCATTCTTGAATTGCTCTTGCTTCCTTAATTCCATTACTTGATGAGTCTGAGGGGGCCCTAGCAATTGTGCCTCCCAAGCTGTAATGTTATTAATTTTCTGTTGCCTTTGCTTTAGGAGTGAATTTCATTTTCCAGTGAAACTGAAACACTCTCCTGAACTCCAAATGGTTTATTGAGTACCCGAATCTTCTTCCTGAAAAAGTGAAAGTTGTTCAGTTGTGTCCGACTCTTTATGACCCCATAGACTATACAGCCCATGGAATTCTCCAGGCCAGAGTACTGGAGTGGGTACCCTTTTCCTTTTCTAGGGGATCTCCCAACCCAGGGATCACACCAGGTCTCCTGCATCTCAGGTGGATTCTTTACCTGCTGAGCCACAAGGGAAGTCCAAGAATACTGCAGTGGGAAGCCTATCCCTTCTCCAGCAGATCTTCCCGACCCAGGAACCAAACAGGGGTCTCCTGCATTGCGGGAGGATATTTTTACCAACTGAGCTATCAGGGAAGTCTCTTCATAGCTCTTGCCAGATTTGCCCACACTCATTCCCACTCTCCTCAAATATCAAAGTGCCTATTTCTGGGTTACTTCCATTATAGGATGGGCCCATTCTCCAATTCAGACAGAAGTCATAAAAACCGCATCTAGTTTCACATCTCAAATTGGACCCCAGAAAACAAACAGCATTTCATAAGGCAGGCAGCCAGCCACACCTCCATGAACATTGTGATCCACAGACACTGCAAGCTGTCCCCTCATTTGGGGTGAGGATGTGTATCAGTAAGTGTTGTTTAGTTGCAAGTGACACAAATCATTTCAGCATCTTTAATGAAAGAAAAGAGAAAACACATTGGAAAGAAGCTGAGGGGCTCACAGAACTAAAGGAAGATCTAAAGAGCCAAAGTTCAGAAAGGCCAGAAACCAGAGCTGTTCTGAGCATCTTTTTTTTTTTTTTTTTTTTTTTATTCTTCAACAATTTCTTTTATAAGCAGGGTTATTGTTTCGTGGACAATTGCATTGTACTGCATTTTGAAGTTTTATATAGTTGAAGTAAAGTGAAGTGAAGTCGTGTCTGACTCCTTGCAACCCCATGGACTGTAGCCTAACAGGATCCTCCATCCATGGGATTTTCCAGGCAAGAGTACTGGAGTGGTTGCCATTTCCTTCTCCAGGAGATCTTCCTGACCCAGGGATTGGACCCGGGTCTCCCGCATTGTAGGCAGATGCTTTACCATCTGAGCCATCAGGGAAGTCCATTTATATAGTTAGGACCACATAGTATACGTCATTTACAATTGGCGTTCTTGTGTAATTTATCTCCTCTTTTTTTTTTTTTTATTATTATTTTTTTTTTTTCCCAGTGGGTTTTGTCATACATTGATATGAATCAGCCATGGATTTACATGTATTCCCAATCCCGATCCCCCCTCCCACCTCCCTCTCCACCCGATTCCTCTGGGTCTTCCCAGTGAGATAAATCCACGAACCTATGGACACCTTATCTTGGACAAAGGAGGCAAGGATATACAATGGAAAAAAGACAACCTCTTTAACAAGTGGTGCTGGGAAAACTGGTCAACCACTTGTAAAAGAATGAAACTAGAACACTTTCTAACACCATACACAAAAATAAACTCAAAATGGATTAAAGATCTAAATGTAAGACCAGAAACTATAAAACTCCTAGAGGAGAACATAGGCAAAACACTCTCCGACATAAATCACAGCAAGATCCTCTATGACCCACCTCCCAGAATATTGGAAATAAAAGCAAAACTAAACAAATGGGACCTAATGAAACTTAAAAGCTTTTGCACTACAAAGGAAACTATAAGTAAGGTGAAAAGACAGCCCTCAGATTGGGAGAAAATAATAGCAAATGAAGCAACAGACAAAGGATTAATCTCAAAAATATACAAGCAACTCCTGCAGCTCAATTCCAGAAAAATAAATGACCCAATCAAAAAATGGGCCAAAGAACTAAACAGACATTTCTCCAAAGAAGACATACAGATGGCTAACAAACACATGAAAAGATGCTCAACATCACTCATTATTAGAGAAATGCAAATCAAAACCACAATGAGGTACCATTACACGCCAGTCAGGATGGCTGCTATCCAAAAGTCTACAAGCAATAAATGCTGGAGAGGGTGTGGAGAAAAGGGAACCCTCTTACACTGTTGGTGGGAATGCAAACTAGTACAGCCGCTATGGAAAACAGTGTGGAGATTTCTTAAAAAACTGGAAATAGAACTGCCATATGACCCAGCAATCCCACTTCTGGGCATACACACTGAGGAAACCAGATCTGAAAGAGACACGTGCACCCCAATGTTCATCGCAGCACTGTTTATAATAGCCAGGACATGGAAGCAACCTAGATGCCCATCAGCAGATGAATGGATAAGGAAGCTGTGGTATCTATACACCATGGAATATTACTCAGCCATTAAAAAGAATTCATTTGAACCAGTCCTAATGAGATGGATGAAGCTGGAGCCCCTTATACAGAGTGAAGTAAGCCAGAAAGATAAAGAACATTACAGCATACTGACACATGTATATGGAATTTAGAAAGGTGATAACGATAACCCTATATGCAGAACAGAAAAAGAGACACAGAAATACAGAACAGACTTTTGAACTTTGTGGGAGAATGTGAGGGTGGGATATTTCAAAAGAACAGCATGTATACTATCTATGGTGATACAGATCACCAGCCCAGGTGGGATGCACGAGACAAGTGTTCTGAGCATCTGATGCAGCAGGAATGAAAGAACAATCTCTCTAGGAGGGCATCACTGGAATGAATTTACTATGAACACTTTCTGCAAGACTTCATTCCAGAGAAAAGGCATCAGGTTGGCTAAGCTTGGGACATGTGCCCACCCATTGACCAGAGGAAGACAACCATCACTATTAAAACTACATGCAGTAGAAGAGGGGATTTGATTTAGGTCATAACTGAATGGTCTAGTGGTTTTCCCTACATTCTTCAATTTAAGTCTAAATTTGGATATAAGGAGTTCATGCTCTGAGCCAGAGTGCTTAGATCTGATAGAGTGCCTGAAGAACTATGGAGGGAGGTTTGTAACATTGTACAGGAGACAGTAATCAAGACCATCCCCAAGAAGAAGAAATACAAAAAGGCAAAATGGTTGTCTGAGGAGGTCTTACAACTACCTGAGAAAAGAACAGATGCTAAGGGCAAAGGAGAAAAGGAAAAACATACGCATCTGAATGCAGAGATCCAAAGAATAGCCAGGAGAGATAAGAAAGCCTTCCTCAGTGATCAATGCAAAGAAATAGAGGAAAGCAATAGAATGGGAAAGACTAGAGATCTCTTCAAGAAAATTAGAGATGCCAAGGGAACATTTCATGCAAACATGGGCACAATAAAGGATAAAAATGGTATGGACCTAACAGAAGCAGAGGATATTAAGAAGAGGTGGCAAGAAAGCACAGAAGAACTATACAAAAAAGACCTTCATGACCCAGATAACCTCACTGGTGTGATCACTCATCTAGAGCCAGACATCCTGGAATGTGAAGTCAAGTGGGCCTTAGGAAGCGTCACTATGAACAAAGCTAGTGGAGGTGATGGAATTCCAGTAGAGCTATTTCAAATCCTAAAAGATGATGCTGTGAAAGTGCTGCACTCAATAGGCCAGCAAATTTTGAAAACTCAGCAGAGGCCACAGGACTGGATAAGGTCAGTTTTCATTCCAATCCCAAAGAAAGGCAATGCCAAAGAATGCTCAAACTACTGCAAAATTGCACCCATCTCACACGTTAGCAACCTAATATTCAAAATTCTCCAAGCCAGGCTGCAACAGTACATGAACCATGAACTTCCCGATGTTCAAGCTGGATTTAGAAAAGGCAGAGGAACCAGAGATTAAATTGCCAACATCCGTTGGATCATTGAAAAGGCAAGAGTTTCAGAAAAACAGTTATCTACTTCTGCCTTATTGACTACGTCAAAGCCTTCGTGTGGAACACAACAAAATGTGGGAAATTCTTAAAAAGATGGGAATATCAGACCACCTGACCTGCCTCCTGAGAAATCTGTATGCAGGTCAAGAAGCAACAGTTAGAACTGGACATGGAACAACAGACTGGCTTATTTAACTTACATGTAGAGTACATCATGTGAAATGCTGGGCTGGATGAAGCACAAGCTGGAATCAAGATTGCCGGGAGAAATATCAATAACCTCAGATATGCAGATGACACCACACTTAGGGCAGAAAGCAAAGAGGAACCAAAGAGCCTCTTGATGAAAGTGAAAGTGAGAGTGAAAAAGTTGCTCCAAATTCAACATTCCAAAAACTAATATCATGGCATCCGGTCCCATCACTTCATGGCAAATAGATGGGGAAACAGTGGAAACAGTGACAGACTTTATTTTGGGGGGCTCCAAAATCACTGCAGATGGTGACTGCAGTCATGAAATTAAAAGATGTGTACTCCTTGAAAGAAAATTTATGACCAACCTAGACTGCATATTAAAAAGCAGAAACATTACTTTACAAATGAAGGTCCATCTAATCAAAGCTATGGTTTTTCCAGTAGTCATGTATAGATGTGAGAATTGGACTATAAAGAAAGTTGAGCACCCAAGAATTGATGCTTTTGAACTGTGGTGCTGGAGAAGACTATTGAGAGTCCCTTGGACTGCAACGAGATCCAAACAGTCAATCCTAAAGCAAATCAGTCCTGAATATTCATTGGAAGGACTGATGCTGAAGCTGAAACTCTAATACTCTGGCCACCTGATGCAAAGAACCGACTCATTTAAAAAGACCCTGATGCCAGGAAAGATTGAAGGCAGGAGACAAAGGGGACGACAGAGGATGAGATGGTTGGATGGCATCACCGACTTGATGGACAAGAGTTTGAGTAAGCTCTGGGAGTTGGTGATGGACAGGGAAACCTGGTGTGCTGCAGTACATGGGGTCACAAAGAGTTAGGTACGATTGAGCAACTGAACTGAACTGAATAGAAAAGGAGTGATTCCTCAAACACAGTTGTGATGTTGTTACCAATAGGAGGGAGAATAGACACTAGCCTGTAAACAACAAAAATTTCCATTATAGAAATCATCTTGTTGCTGGGTGAATTCTCAGAGCACCAGTGTTGTGGGTTCCTAATCTATACACTTCTCTCCATTGTATGAAGTTTTAGCATTCCTTCTCACCCATTCCACATGGGTTCCAAAGCTTTCAACATATGAGCATCAGGAGTCTTCCAAGTTATAAACCTCAAATAAAAATTAACAATGGAAAAGAAACCATCTTTTTCCAGAAGAGTCATTTTTTAGTATCAATCATGTAAATAACAATAAGGGCAAACTAACAAATCCCTTTGTTATATGAAAAAAAAAATAATTCTGTGTGTTTTTATCTTTTAGAGCAACCTTGAAAAGTCATGCCCTATATTTATACCAACTCTCAATAGTTAATTGACATGTTAACTTATCCCTCTTTCCACTGAGCTAAGGATTTTTTGGGGGGCTATTTTCCTACTTGCACTTTTGATATTCCTCCATAAACTGTCATGTGGCAACACTTTAAATTACACTGTTTCAGTTGGGCTCTCCCCATTAACCACCATGCCAGCATAGACATCTTGTGGTGACAGCTCATTCTGTCTTCCTATCTTTTTTTTTACAAAAAGGCAGAAAATTTTAAGAGCTCATTTCTCACCTTCATCATGTTTGAGTGCCTAAATGTTGGTCTTGGTGACAGTCTTCAGAATAGATTTTTTCAAGACTTGATATGGAAGGCCTGATACATATCACTATGACAAAGTTCAACGTGGATGATTCTGAAGAAGAAGATGACAGTAATGGTAATACTAACAGATGATACGTATGAGCCTTTATTGTTCACAGGCTCCGCCCTGAGTACTTCACATGCACTATGCTTCCATGCTGGTGGGAAGAGCTGGGCGAGAGAGATGAGCACAGGAGAGAAAACAGGTTACTGCTGGAGCCAAGTCCCTGCACAGATGGAGAAGGGAGGGAAGAGAGGGTCCAGAGCTCAAGTGGACAAGCTTCCTCAGAAAAGAACAGGGGTGTCCATCATTATAACTAAGAGACTGGTTGATTTGCTTTTAGAAAGATGAAGCAGTTGTCTTAAGACACCTTCTAGTTTCTCAGAGAAATAAGAGGAAAATGGTAGAAGAGAGAAAGGTGGGTAGTTACTGGAGGTACTAGGGAAATGGCAGGCAACAGAGCTGCTACTATTAACTTTAGCAGAAATAAAAGGCTGCCACAATAATCTGGAGAAGAGGGAAAAAACTGTAAATTCTAGGTGGAACAGCAGAAGATACTCCGGAGTCATGCTTAACTTTTAGAAGATGATTCTGAGTTCTCACAAAACAGGCTGGAGCAGGTCAAATAGAAACAATCTTCTGTGAATAGTACAGCCCTACTTCTACAACCACCGCAATAGATGGACCTTGAAAAAAGAAGATTTCATGTGTTTTTTCTTCAATCCCTCTAAATCCAATAGTTAAAGAAGCAACACCATACACTTCTTAAGATAAGGTGCATCTATTTTGTTCACTGCTCCATCTCCAGTGGTAAGCAAAATGCCTGAAATGGAAGAGGAGCTTGATAAATATTTTATCAATGAATTGATGACTACACAGATGGATGGATGAATAAGGAATTTATGACATTTTATTGATCACAGTCTTGTCGTGGTGGGGGAGCTTGCTTAACTCAGTGAAGCTATGAGCCATGCCGTGCAGGGCCACCCAAGACAGAGGGGTCATAGTGAAGAGTTCTGACAAAACATAGTCCACTGGAGGAGGGAATGGCAAAACACTCAGGTATTGTTGCTGCGAGAACCCCATGAACAGTATGAAAAGGCAAAAAGATATGACACCAGAAGATGAGCCCCCCAGGTTGGAAAGTGTCCAATATGCTACTGGGGAAGAGCAGAGGGCAATTACTAATAGCTATGAAATGGTGAGATAGCATCACCAACTCAATGTATATGAATCTGAGCAAACTCTGGGAGATACTGAAGGACAGGGGAGCCTGGAGGGCTGAAGTGCATGGAGTTGCAAAGAGTTGGACACAACGTGGTGACTGAAAAACAACAAATTTATAGTCCACATTCATAGCTTTTCACATAAAATTCTACTCCATGTGTATAGCAGTGTCATGATTGGGTTTTTCCCAAGCTGCTACTCAGAAACCAAAGGAAGTCCTAGTAGGATGTTTTTTTTACTAGGACTAAAAATGAAACAAATATTATATATTATCTGTAGATATTTATAACCACCTAATATTCCCCAACGTACTGGAATAAGTGTCCCTCGTTATCACTTGCTGGTTTAGTGGGGGAAATATTTTAGTACTAAGCTCTCCCATGAATCAGACAGAAGTCTGCTGGAGTTGTCACTCCAGGTATAATCTGCTCTCTCAAAGAAGTTATTCCAGTTGAAGTGGGAATTCCAGTCACATAACTACTCATAATGTTCTCTGCTTACCTGATTCAACATCTTCAACTTAGAGGTCTCTTTTGTACCATGAGAGTACCTAATGTTCCTCTTGGATCGGTCAAAAGAGTCCAGAATTCCCTTCTAATATGCCTAAAATTCTATCTATACAATGAGAGGCCACAGGTGTTGCTACAAGATTTCAAATAGGTGTCCTTTTCTAATACCCTTATCTCCCATTTCCATATAGTCTTTGCGATGGCAGAAACTCACCTTCAGAGTACGAGCCTGTGTCTTATTTGATACCGCCAGCACTTAGCATGGAATCTGTAGAAGGAATAAACACATGATTGACTAATGAATGAATACTGAATTATTCTGAGTGACCTACCCTAGTTACTGGAGTTCAATCTCTCCTCCATGCTGCAGGACAGGCAGCAACACTGAATGTTTATCTCAATGCCTGTTCTACCTTCACAATATACAGTTAAACATCTTTCCCTTAAGAATTAGCAAAGTAGTACAGTTGTCCTCCTAGTCCTATTTACTCTTACTAAGCAGAAAAATCAAATCCCTCAGGGAATCTCAGAGTCTAGCATTGACTGTTTGCTTTCAACTAAGAGAGAGCAAATACATTCACTGCTTCTCTCAAACTCTACTACCTCTAAAAGCCTACTTTCAATTTTCTTAGAGCTATTCCTTAACAATAACTTTATGGCATCTCTTGTACACAATTCCTCTTTCCAGCATTTTCTTCTATAGCTTACATTAAGTTTGAAATGCTTTTAACTGAATTCTTGGGGATGTGCATAAGTACAAAACTTGGCAATTGTGTCTAGCACTACTCCTTTGTAATAGTTTCAGATATTATTCACTTTTGCTAATATCAAAATAAAAGATAAGTATTATCCAGCCCCAAAATATAAAATCATTAAAATGATCTTATTTTCTGTTTAGTTCAGTTTAGTTCAGTTCAGTCGCTCAGTCATGTCTGACTCTTCACGACCCCATGAACCACAGCATACCAGGCTTCCCTGTCCATCACCAACTCCTGGAGTCCACCCAAACCCACATCCATTAAGTCAGTGATGCCATCCAACCACCTCATCCTCTGTCGTCCCCTTCTCCTCCTGCCCTCAATCTTTCCCAGCATCAGGGTCTTTTCAAATGAGTTAACTCTTCACATCACGTGGCCAAAGTATTGGAGTTTCAGCTTCAGCATCAGTCCTTCCAATGAACACCCAGGACTGATCTCCTTTAGAATGGACTGGTTGGATCTCCTTGCAGTCCAAGGGACTCTCAAGAATATTCTCCAACAGCACAGTTCAAAATCATCAATTCTTTGGCACTCAGCTCTCTTTGTAGTCCAACTCTCATATCCATACATGACCACTGGAAAAACCATAGCCTTGACTAGATGGACCTTTGTTGGTAAAGTAATGTCTCTGCTTTTTAACATGCTGTCTAGGTTGGTCATAACTTTCCTTCAAAGGAGTAAGCGTCTTTTAATTTCATGGCTGCAATCACCATCTGCAGTGATTTTGGAGCCCAGAAAAATACAGTCTGCCACTGTTTCCACTGTTTCCCCATCTATTAGCCATGAAATGATGGGACTGGATGCCATGATCTTAGTTTTCTGAATGTTGAGCTTTAAGCCAACTTTTTCACTCTCCTTTTTCACTTTCCTCAAAAGGCTCTTTAGTTCTTCTTCACTTTCTGCCATAATGGTAGTGTCATTTGCATATCTGAGGTTATTGATAATTCTCCCGGCAATCTTGATTCCAGCTTGGGCTTCCTCCAGCCCAGCATTTCTCATGATGTATTTTGCATATAAGTTAAATAAGCAGTGTGACAATATACAGCCTTGACATACTCCTTTTCCTATTTGGAACCAGTCTGTTGTTCCATGTCCAGTTCTAACTGTTGCTTCCTGACCTTATGGGGTAAATTCAAGACTCTTCCTATAGAAGTAAAGTCCCAGAGGACCAGATTATAAACCAGTGAAGGCTGACTCTCTTCTAATATTCAGTTTGCTTTGATTTGGGAAAAAGCATAACTTTTCTCTCATCTCCTTTTCCACATTGAAAATAATGCATTTTCTTACTAACTGATAAAGATGTGTGGTGATTGGTGAGGTGATAGCTCTTAATCATATTAAGTATCAGATTACTTAACCAGTAATAGCTTCTTGGCATCTACTACACATGGTTTTTTTCTCAAACATTTCCTTCTAGTGAGCCTACATTAAGGATGAAAAGCTTTTAACTAAGTGCTTAGAGAAGAGAGGCAGGCTTTTAAATCATTTATAGAAAGGGATTAATAACAAACATTTTAAAAACATCCATAATTAAAACAATTCAAGCTCTAGGAAAAAAAAAAATAATAACACTCCATTACTCTCCTAGGGAGAGAGAGAAGCAATGAGCCAGTTCTGAGCCAGTGTCCACAAGCCAGGCCTTCTCCAATGGTTCTGTCCACTGCTTTTTTCATCCGAATTCTCACAACAGCCTATTAACATAGTGTTAGTAGCCCCACAATTATAATGAGTACCACACAATTGCAATCATCTCATATGCTAGCAAAGTAAAGCTCAAAATTCTCCAAGCCAGGCTTCAACAGTATGTGAACTGTGAACCTCCAGATGTTCAAGCTAGATTTAGCAAAGGCAGAACCAGAGATCAAACTGCCAACATCTGATGGATCACTGAAAAAGCAAGAGAGTTCCAGAAAAACATCTACTTCTGCTTTATTGACTACGCCAAAGCCTTTGACTGTGTGGATCACAACAAACTGTGGGAAATTCTTAAAGAGATGGGAATACCAGACCACCTGACCTGCCTCTTGAGAAATCAGTATGCAGGTCAAGAAGAACTGGACATGGAACAACAGACTGGTTCCAAATAGAAAAAGGAGTACGTCAAGGCTGTATATTGTCACCCTGCTTATTTAACTTCTGTGCAGAGTACATTATGAGAAATGTTGGGCTGGATGAAGCACAAGCTGGAATCAAGACTGCCAGGAGAAATATCAATAACCTCAGATATGCAGATGACACCACCCTTATGGCAGAAAGCGAAGAGGAACTAAAGAGCCTCTTGATGAAAGTGAAAGAAGAGAGTGAAAAAGTTGCCTAAAACTCAACATTCCAAAAACTATTATCATGGCATCCAGTCCCATCACTTCTTGGCAAATAGATGGGGGAACAGTGGAAACAGTGACAGACTTTATTTTTAGGGCTCCAAAATCACTAGAGATGGTGACTTCAGCCATGAAATTAAAAGACACTTGCTCCTTGGAAGAAAATTTATGACCAACCTAGACAGCATATTAAAAAGCAGAGTCATTACTTTGCCAACAAAGGTCCGTCCATTTAGTCAAAGCTCTGGTTTTTCCAGTAGTCATGTATGAATGTGAGAGTTGGACTATAAAGAAAGCTGAGCACTAAAGAATTGATGCTTTTGAACTGCGGTGTTGGAGAAGATTCTTGAGAGCCCCTTGGACTGCAAGGAGATCCAACCAGTCAATCCTAAAGCAAATCAGTCCTGAATATTCATTGGAAGGATTGATGCTGAAACTCCAATACTTTGGCCACCTGATGGGAAGAGCTGTCTCATTTGAAAAGACCCTGAGGCTGGGAAAGATTGAAGATGGGAGGAGAAGGGGACAACAGAGGATGAGATGGTTGGATGGCATCACCAATGCAATGGACATGAGTTTGAGTAAACTCTGGCATTTGGTGATGGACAGGGAGGCCTGGCGTGCTGCAGTCCATGGTGTCGCAAAGAGTTAGACAAGACTGAGTGACCGAACTGAACCGTACTGAGTAGCCCCACCTTACATAGTGTAGAGGCTAAATCTTTAAGACACCTAGCATGCTGTGATTTATGTCGGAGAGTGTTTTGCCTATGTTCTCCTCTAGGAGTTTTATAGTTTCTGGTCTTACATTTAGATCTTTAATCCATTTTGAGTTTATTTTTCTGTATGGTGTTAGAGAATGTTCTAGTTTCATTGACAAAAACCACTATAATATTGTAATTAGCCTCCAACTAATAAAAATAAATGAAAAAAAAAAAGACACCTAGCATGCTATTTTAATAAAAAAAAAAAACAATTAAAAATATAAACCTATTGTTTGCATACATAACATCACTAAGATTTTTGTATCTCCTATCATCAGAAATCGCTTCCTGAATTCTAACTGCTACTGTGGCCCAAAGTCAGGTGGCCCATAGGAAAGAAGGAGATATGATATAGGGAAAGGAACTGTCAGAAAAGGACAGGAAACTCAAGGGGTGTGTGGAAAGGAGAAGAAAGACATGGAGAGGGAGGAAAGCAGTCACACGATTGACAGGAGTTTCCTCAACTTTTTGCTCCTGTCTGCCCACACCCTAGCCCAAGTCAACATGCCAGTGAGATCCCGAGGGCAAAGCCAAAAGCAGAGAGATGATTTTCCCTATGCTACATTTGTAGCCTTAGAAAAGGGACTACCCTGGGACCTCCCTGTCAGTCCAGTGTCTAAAACTTTGCCTTCCAATGCAGGGGGTGCAGGTTCAATTCCTGGTTGGGGAGCTAAGATCCCACATGCCTTGCAGGCAAAAACTAAAACATAAAAGTAGAAGCAATATTGCAACAAATTCAATAAAAACTTAAAAAAAATGGCCCACATCAAAAATACCTTTAAAGGAAAGAAAAGGGACTACGTCTTCAGTGTCCTCAGCACCCCTCTTCTGGGGGCAGCCCCAGGACCTGGCAGTGGCCACTTAGCAGAGTTAAGCTCAAAGTCTGAGTTAATGCCCCTGGGCTGTGTTTGGCTTCCATGTAGCATGGGAAAGACTCAGAAAGAAGTACCTGCAAAGTAGTAGAGAATTGGACCAGGAAACTTCCTGGAGGGAGGTGCTACAACAAGGACAAAGTGACCTCATCATCAGAAAGACCCAGGAGTTTGTGAAACTCAGCTGGGACCCCTCAGCAGAAGGGGACCAGTGAGCCCAGGGAAAAGGTTCGCAGCAGAGGCCATTAATGGAAGTGTGGCCAGTGAAACAAGGGACAGCATCAAGGCACAGGTGATTAGGGAGCCAGAAGGTAACACAAGGACGTCCACAGAGCCACGAAAAGGACAGTCACACAGAGGGAAGTAGTCTGAACATTTATCTACAAACAACAGCCTTTTTTTTTTTTTTAAATCCACAATTAAAATAACTCATGCTCCACACACAAAGGTGACTCAATGGTAAAGAATCCATCTGCAAATGCAAGAGCTACAGGAGATGTATGTTTGATCCCTGGGTCGAAAGATCCCCTAAAGTAGGCACCCTACTCCAGTATTCTTGCCTCGAGAATCACATGGACAGAGGAGCCTGGCAGGCTACAGTCCTTGGGGTCACAAAGCGTCAGACACAACTGAGCACACATGCAATGCCAGTGCCACACACAAAGAGAGACACCACACTAAACACAATATTGAGTTAAACCAAAAGCCACAGAGAACTGACTCCTGGCAGTTTAAGACTTTCTCTGTAGCACAGAAGGGTTCATGACACTGATTAGATCTGTTTCAGGAAGTAAAGTGTTGAGGAACCAAATTACTTTTTCTTTGCACATTTCAGTCATGGTATGAGTAAACACAAAGGCCAACTACAATATGATTACAAAGATACAATGCTGATGGCATTGTGCATTAAGCATGCGTGTTCAGTCATTTCCAACTCTCTGTGATCCCATAGACTGTAGCCAGCCTGGCTCCCCTGTCCATGGAATTTTCTAGGCAAGAATAGTGGAGTAGGTTGCCATTCCCTCCCCCAGGGGATCTTCACAACCCAGGGATCAAACTCCTGTCTCTTGCATCTCCTGCATTGGCAGGCAGATTGTTTACCAGGGCACCTCCTGGGAAGCCTTGCGGAGGGCATGACTGTCCGTAAAACAAAGAGACCCCCCCTGGGATTTTCCTTTTATCAGCTGATATCATGTCTTCAGACAACTAAGTCAAAGCCAAAAAATAAATACATCCTCACCATTTTCCTACAGTGTCACTTTAAGTTAGAAAAATTTATTCTCAGTTCTGTGGTTTTAACATACCTAGAAATGAGACTTTACCATAGAAAATATTTTCTTTGAGATAACATTCTAGAGAACCAGTCCTTCACTTGTGTGCCACCAAATTTGATCATTATATAAACTTTATTTTTGTTTCTAGTCAAAGTGCTTTATATAAAATAAAATGTTGAGTTAAAGGGATTATGATGCAACAGACAGGACTTCAGGGGAAAAATTTGGAATGGAATAGTTATCATTCAGTCATGACTAGAGGAAGAGTGTGTGTTTGCCAAGATAGGTGAAAATTTTGCAATAAATGTACCTGGGACAGGATATTGTTTTACTCAAATTGTGACACAGAATTAAAGGTAAAAACAGGTACAAAGAAAGAAATTGTATGTATATTTTTATACAGCCATTTGCAGTAGCAACAAAAATATAAGGGATTTAGGAATAAAATTTTAAAACTTTATTGAAAGAAATTAAAAACCTGAATAAATCAAAAGATAAGCCATGTCCATGTGTAGAATCAGCTTTGTCAAGATGCTCATTTTTTCCCATATTAATTGAATACTTCAGTGCTAATCAAATCAAATTCTCAACAGAGTTTCTCATGGAATATCACAAGCTGATTTTAAACTTGTATGGATATGCAAAAATCAAGAAGAGTCAAGGCAGTTTTGAAGAAAAACAGATGGCAAGACTCATAAAACCGTAATAATTTTTAAAAAGTGTGATAATGGTGCTAGAACAGACAAATAGATCAATAAAACAGAATAAAGATCTCATGCTGCTGCTGCTGCTGCTAAGTCTCATAAACATATCTAAATATATGGATACTTGATATATGGCATTCTGATCAGCAAGGAAAGAATAGACTACTCAAAAACAATACTGGGTTAATTGTTATTTGAATTAGAGAAAAATGAATTGAATTGTTACATAACAATATACAAAAAATCAATTCCAGATACACTGAAATCCTAAATGTGAAAGGCAGATTTTTAATCCTCTGGAATAAATTGTCAGAATATATTTATGATGTCAAGATAGAATAGAATTTCTGGAACTAGACATACCAAAAGATAGGGGAGAGACAAAGAGAAGCTTAAAGAAAAAGATTGAAATATTTGACCACATTAAAATTTTATATTTCTGTGATTCAAAAGTTACTGTAAAAAAGTGAAAAGACATGTCACAGCCTAGAATAATGTATTTGCAATGAATATAACTGACAAAACACTGATATGCAGAATATATAAAGAATTCCAATGTTAATAAGATAAACAACCTAGTAGAAAAATGGACAAATGCATTATTAATAAATAGATATGTCAAAGAAAAGGACACTCATAGTGCCAGTAAATATATAAGATATGCTCTATCTCACTAGTAATCAGAGAAAAGTATATTAAAACCATACTAAGGTACTTTTTGGGCTTACCAAATGGCGCTAGTGGTAAAGAACCTGCCTACCAATGCAGGAGACATAAGACACCCAGGTTTAATCCCTGGGTTGGGAAGATCCCATGTAAGAGGTCATGGCAACATACTCCAGTATTCTTGCCTGAAGAATCCCATGGACAGAGGAGCCTGGTGGGATACAATCCATAGGGTCACAAGGAGTCAGACACAATTGAAGTGATTTAGCACACATGAAAGATACTTTTCATCCACTATATTACCAAAACCAAAAAATCTGACAAATCAATAGATGACAAGAAGGTAGAGAAGCACGATGTCTCATTTTCTGCTAGTAAGAGTACAAACTGAAACGACAACTTTGGAGATCAATTTGACAATACCTTGTCAAATCAAAGATGCACATACACTCAGCATTTAACTCCTGTATATCACAGAGAAACTATAGGAGTATATAATGGAGACAGATAAGAGTCTTCATAACAATATTACAAGAGCAATAATTTGGAACAATATAGATGTGCATTAACAGGAGAATAAATGAATAAATTATAGTATATTTACATAATATATTAATACAGCAGTAAGAATCCTCTTGTGAAGAGTTGACTCGTTGGAAAAGACCCTGATGCTGGGAGGGATTGGGGGCAGGAGGAGAAGGGGATGACAGAGGATGAGACGGCTGGATGGCATCACCGACTCGATGGGCATGAGTTTGAGTAAACCCTGGGAGTTTGTGATGGACAGGGAGGCCTAGCGTGCTGCGATTCATGGGGTCGCAAAGAGTCGGACACGACTGAGCAACTGAACTGTACTGAACTGAAAAATGAATTATCAGCTATATAACAGATAAATCTTAAACAAATATCACTGTGAAAAGAGCAAGTTACAAAAGCTATGTACAAAGCTTAATAACCTAAAACAATAATATATGAGTATACTTTAAATCGGTGAATTGGATGGGATGTGAATTGTATCTCTCAGTAAAACTGCTTTTAAGAAAGCAAATATATATGTGTGTATATATATATATATGACAGAAAGACAAACAGATATGAAAATAATAAACACCAAAAATCAGGATAGTGTCTGTGGTACTTTGGTACTCCAAGATAGGATTAGATGTCAGGAAACTTTTAGGGAAAATGGCTGTGAAGGATGAAGGAGAAGAAGCAGGAGTATCAGGAAAACCCTTCATACTCCAAGGCAAGACTGGTACCTGCGAAAGGAGGCAGGAAATGAAGAAGGAGCGGGTGAGAGAGACTCATCTGCACCAGGGGCGTAAGAATGTCACGGCAAGGCCGATGAGGAGTCCTTAAGCCAGTCACCTTTCATGGAAGTTTTGCAACAAAGAGAAACAGGCCTGAATCTGTGTCCCCACCATGTGCAGTCATTACTGGGAGCACCTCGGGGGAATTAATATGGTGGTAAATTCAGAAGAGAATCATCTAGGACCATCATCAACTATGTTTCCCTCAGCAGAGGAAATGAGTATCCCAGTTTTCCTGGTGCCACATGAGCCGCCTCTGGGTTCAGGAGTGGGGACTGTGATCCAGGAGAGAGAGAAGAAAAGCTCTAAGTGTGTTTGTAACATTTTACTTCTGAAGCTGAGCAGTGGGGGTGTAGATGCTCACTATATTAGTTTCTTTAATTTGGGGAGCAGGGATGAGGTAGGAAAAATAGGAGGTTAAGAAGCTGATACACTGGATTTACACAAGGCTGCTCTAGAAATTTGCTATAGTGTGATGTAACAGGCCAACAGGATTAGTGGATAAAAATATTACAGTCTTCTTGATGCTAATCCAACTTATAGGGAAATTTGGAAGACTAAAAAAAGAGGGAAAGTTGCAGGGGAAAATGTCCCTATGTGCTGATTGGGGCCGAAAGGGAGGAGTTAGCTTTACCTAGGAGCACAATAAGTTTATTCACCCTTGAAAAGGAAAGACTGAATTTATGGTAAAGCTGAAAGTAAAACAGATTTTGTGGTGGGTAGGCAAGGAAATTCTCTAATGACTGCTTTCATTTTCTCAGTAAAATGAGAAGTGAGCTGATCAGTTGTGAGTGAGGAAGAGGAAAGTGGTTTAAGAGGTTTGAGGACAGTGAAATTGCCAAGGAGTCCCGAGGGCTCACTTGAGGTTTGTGGTCAGAGATTCAAAATGATACCAGTCAGCAGGGCTGTGTGCTCTCTACCAGCCATAAACTGTTGCTCATGCAGTTGGCTCAAAGAATGGAATGTTAGATTTAACCAAAGCAAGGTTTTGCCAGTAAAGTACAATGAAGAGAGATAGGCGGAGGGCTTTGAAACTGCAGGGAAAGACACTGTATATGATGGACTATAGGGAGTGTGGATACAGTATCATTTAACTCCCTTTTCCTTCCCTTTGTATTTTCTATAAACTGCAAGTTAGAGCTAAAAGCTTGATTAGTTTCAATTAAGCATTTTTGGCAAGAATACTTAGTAGGTGATGCTGTGAATTTCATATTGCATCATATCAGAAGGAACATAATATCTGGTTGTCCTACTATTTTTGATGCTAAGATTGATCTCTGTGAGAACAATAAATAACTCGGGTAACACCTTGCAAATATCCCATTTTGAATATGCAAATCTCTTAACTGTGCCTAAGAAAAAGTCTAGTTATCAAAAGTATGAAGCAAGCACAAAAGGTCGGAGAACTGCTGTTTGAGAAGGTTATAGAATTTTTGACACTGAAGGTCTCACAAGCCAGTTTTATAGTCATTGTTAGAAGCGCAAGACCTCAGTGTGGGGAAAATTGTGGACAGGAAGAAGTTATGCATTACTTTATCCCCTTCCATTACTCTAAGCCTGAAACTAAATGACAGCTAGACTATAGATCTTTCCCCAAAAAAATATCCCTGGATAGTCTAAGTATAATTTTGTAACACTACTGCATGCTGACAAACAAACTAGTTTTTGAATTGCATCTTAAAAATAACATCAAATGTTGTAGAGATTCCTGCTGTTTTTTGTAAAAAGCCTGAGAGGGCAAAGACCAAAGAAAGAAACATAATTAAAATGCGTTTTATATAGCATGTCAAAGAACTCATTGAGTTCCTTCAATAGAGAAACCTGTCAGCGTTCATTTGGCTAGCATAGATAGCAAATACTAACTTGTGACACATATTTCCTGATTTTAGAATTTTGCCATTGAGCAAGAAAAATTAATTTAATCAATATGGTATAGAGGTTTTCTACCTGCTAACAGTGATTATCTGAAACTGAAGTAGTCTTTTCTGACCTTAAGGGCTCCCTGATCCTATTGGCATAGGTACCTTGTCAACTGTCAGGTCAAAGACACCCAGAGTCCCTCACCAGGCCAATGCCTCAACCAAAGGTCATATTCAGGGACTGTCAAGATTACTCACATATAAGTAATTTTGAGTACAATTCAAGCTGGTGCTGTTTTTGTTCTATATTCACTGTATCATATAACACTAACATAGGTTGCATCTGAGCCTAGAGGAATCATTTCTAAACCCAACTGCATTTCTGAATCACCAGGAAGCTTACAAAAATTACAAATTCCAAAACCTCATCTGAATCTGATTATACTGAAAAATATATGAAGGTGGCAGCCCAGAGCAGAATCTTCTCTATTAGTGGAACACACTGACAATGAAGGTTCTCACAAAAATGAGATAGTTTAACTCTTTGCTTTTCTCACCTGTAGGAACTCTGGCTAATTATCAGTTCAGTTCATGTACCCTTTGATCAGATTGTTTAGAATTCCCAAGGAAGATTTAGTACCCAGAATTCCTCTTCAAATGGAAACTGCTCGGGTGTCTTGAACAGCTCAAGGGAATTCTGTTAAGCTCAAACCTTTGGTGCACTGAAGGGCAAGGAATATTATATAGGTTTTTAAAAATGAGATTTTAGATTTAACTTTTCTTGGTCACTTTGATTTAGGTAGATTCTTTAAAAACAACATATACCTGAATTTATTGTTCCATTCCAACTTATTGCTCTCTGTCTTTTGATAGGTAAATTCCGTTTGTTCAGACTTATCTTGAAAAGTAATATAGTTCATTTTACCTTCCATCTTCTTTATGTTTTTACTTTTATCCTGTGTGATTTTCTTTCATTCACTTTGTTACTTTTATGGTCTGCATCAGTTATTTTTATCCCCCGCCTCCACCAACAACATTAATTTGTAAATTCTCCTGTGCTTTTCACATTGGCTGGTGACATAAAAATGCAACTATTACCTCCATCAGTGTTCACCAACATTCTCCCAGCTCTGGAAATGAAACTTGAGATTGCCTTTACCTCCCACCTCTAGCCCACTTTCCTTAGCCCTGCACTCAACGTCTTTCTGGATTTTGCCAAAATAGTTCAGAATTTTAGCTGAAGGCTGCCATTTAGTCTTCTACTACATGTATTTTCCATTTTAAAGTTTGCTTAGCACTTGCATTGTCATTTTTCAGTAATATGATCAGTATCCATTGATGTAGGTAGGTAGGTTAACCACTGAGGTAGATAGATGGATAGATAGGTAGATAAGTCAATTGACTTTATTTTTGTTGAGAGAAGAAATATTTATATTCATCATAATTCATCATAATTACTAACATCTTCCAATTTTTCTTAATTACACAATCTACTGAGTGAAATCAACCCTGAAAATTCATTGGAAGGACTGATGCCAAAGCTGAAGCTCAATACATTTGGCCACCTGATGTGAAGAGCTGACTCACTGGAAAAGACCCTGATGCTGGGAAAGACTGAAGGCAAAAGGTGAAGGGGGTGGTACAGGATGAGATGGTTAGATAGCATCACTGACTCAATGGACATGAATTTGAATGAATTCCAGGAGATGGTGAAGGACTCGTGTACCTGGCATCCTGCAGTTCATGGGGTTGCAGAGAATCAGGCACAACTTAGTGACTGAACAACAACTGAGTGAAATTCATTCTATTTTCCTTGTTGGCAGTTTTCTTTCCTAAGAATTTTCTTTAGATAGTGTTCATGTCCTCCAGTGACTCTGTAAGATGAGCAATATCTTATCAATGTATTTAAAGCTTAGATCACAGTCTATTTCTCCCAAAAGACTATCTTTCAGGTTTCACTGTAGCAAATGGAAATCTGATGCTAATTGCCCTTTCTCTGTTAGTAATTTTCCTTGAATCTAGAATTAAAAGATTTTCTCATGATTCCTGAAATTCAGAAACTTCATTAGAATAAGTCTTGGTGTGCCTGGGTCTTGTAAATCCTTTCAATATATGATGTCAAGCCTTTTTTCCCACCTTTTTATAAGCTTAAGGAAATTTTCCTGTACAAATTAATTATTTGCTCTGCCTTTCAATCTAGATATTTTCCACCATTCGGGCTTCTTTATATTCACAAGTTAGGCTTCCTGAACCTATCTTTCAAATCTATCCTAATTTTTATTTTATTTTTCTCTGCATAGTAAGATATTTCCTTTGTTTATTTTCTGTAACTCTCAGCAGCGAATATTTTTTTTCAGTTCATTTTTAGTTTTTGAAAAATTACAGAGTTTTTTTTTAATGCCCATAAATGCCCTTCCTATGATCTTATTGCATCTCTGTGAAGATTTTCATTACTTTTTTGATAAAGTTTTTGTCATTGTTCTATTGGTTCATGTCATCTGGTAACTGAGCTTGGACTTCTTCCATCACGTCACTGTTGCTGTCAAAGAAGGGTATGATTTTTCTTTGCCTTCTCTACCTCCAAAACATACTCTAATAAGCCACTTCCCACCATCCCCACTGCTGACACCCTAGTCCCATTCATCATGTCTTCCTTGGAAGACAGCCTCTGAACTGTTTTCAGCCCTACCTTCCCCATAGCAGCCATCGTGATCCTTTTAAATGTGAAGTCAGATCATGTAACTTCTTTGCTCTTTTTTCTGCAAGGGCTTTCCATTTCATTCAGAGTAAAAGTCTATAAGGCCTTACAAGGCCTGGACTGGGTTATTTCCCTCCTCTCCTATTACTCTGCCTCAATCCTTTGCTGCAACCAGAAGTGAAGCATCCTTGCTTATCTGAAAGGATACTAGATGAACTCCTGTGTTAGGGTCTTTACACTGATTGTCCCCTCCTCCTAAAAAGTTCTGGAATCTTGGCTGATTCTCTTACTAGTTTCAATTCTTTGCTCAAATGGCATCTTCCCAATAATGCCTGCTCTAACTACTCTATTTAAAATCACAACTCATTCTGCCCCATCACAATACATTTATCCCTTTTACACTATTTTATGTGTTCTATTTGCATCTTTACCATCTTACATGCATTACATATTCCTTTTGCTTATTACTTTTAATAAATGATATTATATATAAATTATCCTGATAGAGTGTAAGCTCCATGAAGTGGAGATCTTTGTTTCATTCACTGATATGCCCAAGTGCCTATAACAGTTTCTGGAACACACTGGATATTTAGGAAACATTTGTTAAATGATTATCAAGTAAATGATTTTTAAAATTATTTGCTGTCCAAAATTCATCAGTTTCTTTTAGGCCACTTGTTTTTGCTGCTTCTTTTTGTGCTATTTATTTCCCCAAATATCTGACAGTCCTGAGACATCCATTCATATTTATGAATGAAGACAGCTAGAATGGCATATCTCTGCAAGTACAAAGGTCTGTTTCCTTTAATGGGAGGCTGGCTGCAAACAAGTCTTTCATGGAGGTGCTTGAAGATAGAACAGACACTTACACTTGGACTACACCCAACCCCTAGCCTCTCTGATCAAGCTAAAATGGTAAGGGCTACATTCTTTGTGCCAACACCAATCCTACACCTCAACAGAGCAATTAACTTCTTTAATGTACAGTTCTTTGAATTTAGTCTGAGGATTAACACATGAGATCGGGAACTCTGCATATTAATGATGGAGGAAAGTAGGAAGGATGGAAGAGGCAAGACTAGCACACCTGTTCTGAAGATGTCCTTTCCACTCATCATTTCAGTGGATCCTTCCTGGTACCTTTCATTCTGTCTGTATGCTTGTTTCCAAGGCTCTCAGTGAGGAACCATTCTTCCTTACAAGGGATAACTCTCCACCGAAGACTTTAGTGCATGTGTTAGATGAAATGCCCTCCTGTCTAGTTTATTCCTCAGAATAATCCCACCATTTTCACTCTTCCAGAAATTTTCTGCCAAATTGCTTAGTATTTTGACGCCCCAGTCTACATCACCTTCTTCACAACTAATCATGACTCTATTCACTTTTATGTATTTTAATTAGCATCCCTGTGCAATTTACTGAGAGATGTGAATAAAGGAATATTTAGACATGTATCTTGAACCAGAGGCCAGATGAATCTCTGAGGAAACAGTACAATTTCTTAGGAAGAAGAGAAAACATTTATCTGAAGTAGAGTAAATTCTTAAGTTTTGCTTCTGTTTCTTTTCCTTTTTTTTAATTCAGATAAAATTACATTTAATATATTGAACTTTAATGCTTTTAAATATCCAAGAAGAAACTCCCCATGTGCATACTGGAGAATGCAGTACTATGATTCCTAAATCATTCTTACACAATAGATGATGGTCATAGTCCATTTCATTTTCAGAATGATGGATGGAAAGATATGGGAGGTGACTAAGGACTTAGAACAATCCTACTAATCATCTACAAACTCCATAGTCACATATCTAACGTTTGTGTCATACAAATTCACAAATCTGGTTTATCCTAGAATTCTATAAGGATTATATAAATCCTTGACTTTAATACAGTCTTTGTATTTGCAACACCCAAAAGACAATGACAAAATTGATTTCTATAACAAACTCTGCCATTTAAAATTAGGATGTATTTTATTCTTGGTGATAACTAAAAAATGATAAACTGACAGCTTTTTAAATGTATGTCAAATTTCTTTTGTGATCACCCAACTGAAAAATATTTCTAAATGCATTCCCTGGTGATAACTGACAATGACTTCAGTATTCTCAAATCTTTGATTCAAATACGTCAGAACTCTAAAGAAGTACATTTCAGAATAAATTTCTTAAGATAAAAAATTCTTATAGGCTTAATTCATTCCAATAGTTCAACTGCTCTTTGTTTCCCCAGGTTAATTGTAAAGCAGAATAAATACAAGCTGGATTACATTACAACAAAAGTGATATAGGAGCCTACGATGTTATACATGAATAGTTACTGCAGGCACAGTCTCTCTAGAAAAAGCACACTTGTTACAGTGAAGATAGAGGCTGCTCTTGAAAGAGAATGAGAGTCTCTCCAAGTGATAATTTTACAGTGTTTCTTCAAGGCATTGATCTAAATTATACTTACCTGGAAACCAATGAAACAGCAACGTTCATTAACAAAGTAGGTGACTGCCTACATGGTTTAATTTGAAGGTTGCTCTGAGCTCTCTCTATTAACAGGATGTCATAGTGCTTGGAATCCACAAAATCTGACCTATTCTTTGAGACTTTCAGGAGGATCCTAGAAAATGCTGAAAAAGCTTCTTGGGAGAAAAGAAGAAGATTTGAGATAGGAGAGATCTGAAAGGTCATGTAGGCCTGATTTTAGACCCAATTATTAGGCAGATATCTCCAGCAATAAACTTTCTCTCCCACTTAACACTATTACAAATAAAAAAAAAAATCACTTCATCTATCTTAAGAAAGGAAGATAATTTATTTTAAATTCAGTGAAGTATCACAGGAAACCAAGAAAAAACACCCAACCAGAGGCCAGAGAATGGGTTGACTCCAAGGTACCTTTTTTTTTTTTTCATTTTTATTTACTTATTTATGTGGGTGCACCAGGTCTTAGTTGTGGCTGCAGGATCTTCGATCTTCATTGCAACACGCAGGCTCTTTAGTTGCCTTGCATGCGAACTTTTAGTTGCAGCATGTGGGAATCTAGGGATTGAACCGGGACCCCTGCGTTGGGAGCATAAGTCTTAGCCTTTGGACCACCACCGAAGTCCCAGCAGTCACTTTCTTATCTTCATTTCTCTCACCATTTCTGTGCATCTTAGAACACCTCTGTCATTCTCCTTTCAGCTTCTCTATCCATCTTAAACATGATCATAATGGGCAGCTTCCTCTTTAAATCTATAGGTCCTTAAGGTAGTGACTCTGCTGGACTTGTTGGTTCCCTGTCCAAAGAATATCAGATGGTCGCAGCTCATCTTTTCAGGCCCAACCATCCACTCATGTCTCTGGTCATTGGCAAGCAATGAGTGGACCAATCTTGAGCCAGGGGTTCACCCTGACCCAACACCTGCAGCCATGGTCACACAGACAGTAGGTCTGTTCCAAGGGGCCAGGGAGTGGGAGATGAAAGGCTGGTAGACATTCTGCATCTTTTTTTTTTTCTTCTATAAAAGATGGGCAAGCAAACTGTTCCATAAATTCCCTTGGGATTGAGGTACTTTAGACTTTTTCATTGTTCAGTTGCTAAGTCAACTCTTTGTGGTTCCATGGACTGCAGCACACCAGGCTCCTCTGTCCTTCATTATTATCCAGAGTTCGCTCAAATTCATGTCCAGTGATTCGGTGACGCCATCCAACCATCTCACCCTCTGCCGTCCCCTTCTCCTCTCGCCTTTTTACTTAAACAAATAATAGCATGTTGAGAATAGCACATTGCCCTTCAGTGCTTTTCAACAAATGCCACTAGCTTAATTCACTTAATATAGTTATCACTGATGGTGACTGTCTTCAAATTTGATCTTCACTGCAGTGTCAGCATGTGTAAGCAATGGGTCCAGAAGATATAGACAGTGGCTGAACTCTGAGGACAACTTCTTGAGACCAATTTTTGTAAAGCCTCATATTTGCAGAACATTTTATAGTTTACAAAGTGCTCTCTCACAGATGCCATCATTTCACGCAGATTCCCTTCCAAGGCCTATGTAACTATTTCTGCTGCATCTCCTATGCTCTGAGGCCAGAGTTCTGCTCACCAGCTCTGCTGATGCTACTCCTTAAGACAGAAGGCTGCCAGGCATGTGATTCATGATTTGATTTTGATTATTCAAATGATAAAAATAATTCCATAGGTGGTACCAATGTTAACAGAAGAAACACTCAGGATGGGCATGTTATGGGAAGTCAGGAGGGTGGAGAAGCAGTGGCCCAATCCTCCAGTAAAAGAGAAAACTAAAGAAATTAATATAGTTCAGAAACTACCTTGAAGTTTTTTGATGATCCAAAGCTCAAGTGGTTACCTCTTACCCTTCCTTATTTCAGACTTCTCAGTATGTTTAATTGATGAAAGTGAAAGAGGAGAGTGAAAAAGTTGACTAAAAACTCAACATTCCAAACACTAAGATCATGGCATCTGGTCCCATCACTTCATGGCAAGTAGATGGGGAAACAGTGACAGACTTTATTTTTTAGGGCTCCAAAACCACTGCAGATAGTGACTGCAGCCATGAAATTAAAAGACGCTTGCTCTTTGGAAGAAAAGTTATGATCAACTTAGCATATTAAAAAGCAGAGACATTACTTTGTCAATAAAGGTCCATCTAGTCAAGGCTATGGTTTTTCCAGTAGTCATGTATGGATGTGAGAGTTGGACTGAATATTCATTGGAAAGACTGATGCTGAAGCTGAAACTCCAATACTTTGGCCATCTGGTGGGAAGAACTGACTTATGTGAAAAGACTCTGATGCTGAGAAAGATTGAAGGCAGGAGGAGAAGGGGATGACAGAGGATTAGATGGTTGGATGGCATCACCAACTCGATAGACATGAGTTTGAATAAACTCTGGGAATTGGTGATAGACAGGGAGGCCTGGTATGCTGTAGTCCACGGGGTCGCAAAGGGTTGGACATGACTGAGTGACTGAACTGAACTGAACTGAAAAATCTTGGATAATTATTACTATATTTGCATCACCTCAGAGGTTTAAAATACAGCCTGATACAATGGGGGAAAGAAAGTCTCTTCAGCAAGTGACGCTGGGAAATGTGAACAGCCCCATGTAAATCAATGAAGCTAGAACACACCACCACAGCATACACAAAATAAATTCATAATGGCTGAAAGACTTAAATATAAGACAGGACACCATAAAATTCCTAGGAGAGAACGTAGGCAAAACATTCTCTGACATAAATTATACCAATATTTTCTTAGGTCAGTCTCCCAAGGCAATAGAAATAAAAGCAAAAATAAAGAAATGGGATCCAATCAGACTTACAAGCTTCTGTAGAGCAAAGGAAGCCATAAACAAAACAAAAAGATAGCTTATGGGCTAGGAGAAAGTATTTGCAAATGATGTGACAGAAAAGGGCTTAATTTCCAAAATATACAAACAACTCATAGAACTCAATGACAACAACAACAAACAACCCAATAAAAAAATGGGCAGAAGACCTAAATAGACATTCTCCAAAGGAGACATACAGATGGCAAGTAGACACATGAAAAGATGTTCATCATAGCTAATTATTAGAAACACGTAAATCAAAACTACAGTGAGATACCACCTCACACTGCTCAGAATAGCCATCATTAAAATGCCTACAAATAACAAATGCTGGAGAGGATGTGGAGAAAAGGGAACAGTCTAACACTATTAGTGGGAATGAAAGTTGATGCAGCCAATGAAGCGATTCCTTAAAATGCTAAAAATAGAGTTACCATATGATCCAGTAACCCCACTCCTGGGCATATACCCACACAAAATTAAAATTCAAAAATTACATGCACACCTGTGTTCATAGCAACAGTATTTACAATAGCCACTGACATGGAAACAAACTAAATGTTCATCAACAGATGGATGGATAAAGAAGATATGGTACATATATATTGAAATACTACTCAGCCACAAAAAGAATGAAATAACGCCACTTGCAGCAACATGGATGGACCTAGAGATTATTATAATAAATGAAGTTAGAGAAAAATAAATACCATATGATATCACTTATATGTGGAATCTAAAATACAACATATCTATGAAACAGAAACAGACTCATTGCTGCTGCTAAGTCACTTCAGTCGTGTCCGACTCTGTGCGACCCCATGGACTGCAGCCTACCAGGCTCCTCCGTCCATGGGATTTTCCAGGCAAGAGTACTGGAGTGGGTTGCCATTGCCTTCTCCGGCCCCACACCACCCACCTCGCACACCACCCACCCACCCACCCACTCTCTGTGCTGTCCTTTCTGTGCGGGGGGCGGGGAGGGCGGAGTGTGTGGTGTGTGGAGACATGCGTGGGGTGTCTGGGGTGTGTCTGTCACTGGTGCAGGTATGAGGGGGTGCGGGCAGACTCACAGACTCACAGACATAGAGATAAGATTTGTAGTTGCCAAGGGGAAGGAGGGGCTAGGGGAGGGAAGGACTGGAAGCTTGGGATTAGCTAATGCAAACTAGTATATATAGGATGGATAAACAACAAGGTCCAAGGTCTACTGTATAACACAGGGAACTATAGTCAATATCTTGTGATAATCCATAATGGAAGATAATATGAAAACAGTGTGTGTGTGTGTGTGTGTGTGTGTGTGTGTGTGTGTGCGTTTAACTGAGTCACTTTGCTATACAGCAGAAATTAAAACAACATTGTAAATCAACTAAACTTCAATAGAATTTTTTTAAAAAAGAAAAAATAGCCTGCAATCTGTCTTCTTACAGCTATCTTTAAAGAAACAGGTACCCTGCAAATGGTAGCTGCTTTGAAGACTCATCCACAAATTATTCCTCTCCTCCCCTGTGGGTTCTTCCTATTTAGAAAGAATCACATATAATTGGACAGTCAATTGTATCTAGGATTCACCTTTAAATATGAATTTTAGGGAAACAGTATAAAAGCAATCTAATAGCAACTTGTGTTGTATACTTCTTATCAGATTCTCAGTTTCCAGACTCATCAAATATTAAAGTTCTTGGAGCAAAACCCAACCCTCCAGAACCTGAAATATTTACTTGGAATTATACTCAGAATACAAAGAGCTAAGACAGGAAAGAAAAACAAAATACAATCACAACATTCTGTTTCTCCCAGAATGTGTGTTCTGAAAGAGGAATGTCAAGGGGCAGTCAGATGGAACCTGCTTAGCCTAGCTCTTGTTCTCCAGCCCTTTGGACCACCCCTGCCCTTATGCAAATGGTAGCAAGTGTTAAATTACCACCCACTACAGGAAACCCTCCTCTGTGGGATCATGACTAAGGAGAACATGATCTAGTACCGCCTTTGCCCTTAGAGAACTGGGTGACTTGTATTTCTTATTTAACCTCTTGATCTGCTTGTCTTAAAATGAGATCAGACAGCAATAGCTGATCTACTTACTTCAGTAGGCTGTTTAAGGTATAAAATAGGATCACATAAAAAACACTATTTTGAAAAGATAAGAATTGCTAGCAAAATGAGAAATGCAGTGAAGGTGGGCTATTTTTGCTCAGAACCCAAAGAGTAACATTATTTTTGCTCTTATCCACGGAAAAGCAGCCTCAATCTAAGTAATTTTCTTTTCTTGGATTTAAGCAGTTTGGGAAAGAATGTGATGAGAACATTCTGCCACCACCATCCCACCTGACCTCTTTAGGCATCTGCTGACACTTTTCCCAACACACTGGTGGATCCTACTGACATTTTCCTCAAAGCCCTTTTGGCTTCTGACCACAACCAAGTCCCAAAGTCAATGCCACGTGTTTCATGGTTTTCTTACAGATAGCTGTCTCCTATGGGGTCTATTCATAGGGAGTCAAATCATAATATGTGTAATCCATTACACACACACACACACACACACACACACACACCTGCTGAAAGACTGTCCTTTAATATTTTCAATTCTGCTGCCTATATTTCCTAATACTAAAGGTTCTGAATCCCTGACTCTGTCCTTCATACTTCAGTGGCCCAGCAGCAAGGGACCAAATTCAAATTTTAAATATATCTGCCAGATTTAAGTGTTCTTCTATGATTACACATATACTGATAGGCTAGAAAAAAAGTGTCTTAATCAAAAGCAATTGCCTTAACCACTTGGAAGAGATACCATTGTTGTTTATATCTTGAAAAACCAGTGGTTCTTTCATTAGAAAAATGCAAACAAAAGCCAGACAAGCAAATCCAAACCCTGATACCAGATCTTTATTCACAGACTGGCACATAAGTGTCCAATGCAACTATAACTTCAATGTAACCAGATGATGTTTAAATGATTAACAAATTTCCAAACACACAATTAAGGATTAGAATTAAAGAACTGCAAATGCAAGTTTATAGGGAAAAAGGTCTATAAATCTTAATGGAATTCTCCAGAAGGTCATTTTAAATTATAAAATTTAGGGTTTCCCTGGTGGCTCAATGGCAAATGCAGGAGACAAAGGTTCAGTCCCTGGTCTTGGAAGATCCCACATGTCATAGAGCAACTAAGTTCATGGGCCACAACTATTGGGCCTGTACGCTAGAGCTCAGGAGTCTTGACTACTGAAGCTCGTGTGCCCTAGAGCCCATGTTCCACAACAAGAAAAGTCACTGCAGTGAGAACCTCACACAGTGAAACAAAGAGTAACCCCTGCTGGCCCCAACTAGAAAAAAGCCTGAGCAGCAACAAAGACTTAGCACAGTCAAAAAAGAAAAAGAAAATAAAAAAAAAATTTTTTTTAATTTAGAGCTGCAGCCCTAACTTTTAAACAGAATAAACACTGAAGCCTAACTAACTACATCATTGGCAGAAGTTAGAGCCTCTACAAAGATGTGTCTTCTATAAGTCAGACACCCAATAATTACGGAATCCTAGAGGTAGAATGAATTGAAAAATCCCTTAAGAGTACTGAGACAGACAGTACAGGTGAAACGTATATACTACAAGAGCCAAACACACAACCTGGCAAGTTTAAGCACTCTGTAAATATTTCAACTGAATCTATTTCAGCTGTTACTGAAGGGAAGCCCAGGTGGGTCAGGGGTAAAGAATCTACCTGCAGTGAAGGAGACAAGGGTTTGTGTGGGTCGGGAAGGTCCCCTAGAATAGGAAATGGCAACCCACTCCAGTATTTTTGCCTGGAGAATCCTATGGACAGAGGAGCCTGGTGGGCTATAGCCCATGGGGTCGCAAAGAGTCAGACACAACTGAGAGACTGAACACACACACACAGTTTTTACTGATTGAAAGTAAATATTTCAGATAACATCCTGTAACAAGAAACACTCCCCCATAATTTAGAGAATACAGATTAGCAAGCACATACATTAAACACACAGTAACAGCATCATAGAAGTAGGTAGCAGCACTGGACTTAGAGTAAGAAAAACTAAGTTCAAATCCCAGCTCAACCATTTACCAGTGGTCTGACATTGAAAATTTCATTTAACTTGTCCAAATATCCAATTTCTTACTTGGAAAGAATGGGAATAATAGCATCTCATCACATATTATGTAGGGTTATTATAAGCATGAAATCAAGTGAGATAATTTTTTTGAAAGAAAAACATCTTGTTTTTGACTGGCACTGTTATTACTGTACCAGTATAATTTTACTCTTCAAATATTCTGAAGAGTAGGTTTGGAAAATGACAGATACAGCTGCAATATTAAAGGGAATTTCAACAGAGATATGGACATTCGTACATTCTTGTAAAATAGTTTCCCAGAGGTATATTGTATTGTAATGTATAAATCACTGTAAATCAGATGAAACAAAGTGAAAGTGCTAGTCACTCAGTAGTGTCGGACTCTTTGCCCCTCTGTGAACTGTAGCTTGCCAGGCTCCTCTGTCCTTGGGATTCTCCAGGCAAGAATATTGGAGTGGATTTCCATTTCATACTCCAGGGGATCTTCCCAACTCAGGAATCGAAGACACATCTCTTCTGTCTCCTGCACTAGCACTAGCAGGTTCTTTACCACTAGCGCCACGTACGAGTGACTTAGATAAATCAGACAGAACAGATAAATTTTGCACTTAACACAGTAAAACTTTCAGGGTCCATGCCATTTTCATTGAAGTATTTTACTTAGGACTTATAGGCAAAAAGCTCCATAGTAACCAAGTAGAGAGATTTACAACAATGACCTTAAAATCATCCAGTGACTCACTAGACAATTTCCTCAATTCTGGAACAGTTTTGCAAATATTTTTTTAATAACAGATAAACTGCATAAGCTGTAAAATATAAATCAGCTTAAAAGATGTGGATATAAATAATTTTGAAAAAATTAAATATGTGTCACCCAATTCACCATAAAATAATTTTCTGAAAAACACGTAGAGGTTTTAAATATAAAAGGCTAAATCACACACCAAGATACCTTTGCAATAATTGGACATTTTATTTTTCACAATAAAATGCTAAACTATGAAGCCTGGTTTCCTAGTAACAACAGTAATACTAGGTAAATAAAATAGAATTCAGCTTCCAGCAATCAGCAACCATTCAGCTTCCAATGAGAGGTTGAAATCACATGGATGCCTGCTTTTTCATTTTCAATATCATAAAAATAAAAAAAAGTAATTGACTTTCTAGTTGTAGAATTATTCTTTCAAAATTTGTAGGAGACATCAAAGAGGTGCCCAGTGTTCCCTGGACAATCTTGATCTTTCCTGGTCAGTGTGTAACTATACTCAACAAGGTCATCCTTACCCAGTACGTGAAGGAAGAAGCTTCCAACATGGCATAAATTTTGAAGGACCAAGACTGACCTCATTTGTACTCACTGAAGTCTGAATTTCCACACCTGGAAGGAGTCTGTTTTTGTTTGACTGGAGCTCTTTGCTTTGTGGGGTTTTTGTTTTTTCTTTTTCTACCTTTTATGAAAGACTCCTAGTTCTAATTTTTTTTTTTTTTTATTGCAAATGTTCCCATATGCACCCTGGTGTCTCAAGTATAAATCTTTGACCAAATCAAAGGCTGGACATGTGAAAGAACTGTGCAGAAACAGGCAGAAACTGATAACATCTTCCTTCCTGGAAGCTGCCTGTTTTTGGTTGTGTCATTTGTCTACCCTACTTCCTTATGGTCAAGTGCTTACGAAGTACAGTCTAATTCCTCTCTAAGGAGTAAATGCTGAGCACTCTAGGCTAAGCATGGTAAAAACCCTTGCTAGTGACTACCTTAGAAATGGGTATGTGATATAATCTGATCAATGAAACATAAAATAGAAGTCTACTCTGTAGATCTCATTACTGATGTATAAAACAAAAAGACACAGAAAAAGATATGCTTTTATAGTAGAGAGTGTTTTGTCCAGGTACAATGCCTGGAACTTCTGCAGTTATCTTGTGACCAAGAGGAACAATATCCCAAAGAAAAGCCAGTATAATAAAGACGGTAGGACATAAAGATGAAAAGAACTCAGATCCTTTATGTCAATGAACTGCTGAATTAACCAACCCTAAAGCTGCTTCATATCTGGGCTTCTTAAAATAATACATATCTTTACCACTCAAGTCAATTGAATGGTATGCAAATTTTCTATTATTTGCAGTCTAAGAGCAAATGCAAAGTTGCATTCTAACTACTGTAGAACTTATGTTTATCAGAGCAAGACATATGAGAAGTCTCTTATAATATCCTTGTGGATTTGATGGAGAAATCCACATTGAAGGACAATTTAATTCAATTGACTGAATTAAAAAAACCACTTATTTGAAACTGAAGGACAAGAATAAAAGAAACAAAATTGAAAAGTTAATGGAAACTATTGAAGACCAGAAAAAATCTGAGTCCAGCCCCAATAGGACAAATTATTAAGAAACATTTTAGGAGGCTGTTTTGTCTCCTAAATGAGTCTCTTTCTCCTTCATTTATAACTTGTTCATAGATGTGTGTGCACATGCACAAACACACAACCTATTGTTATAGATGGCCAGAATATTTCACACTCTTCAAGACTTTCTTTGCAAGAACACAAATTAGATATAAACAATAAACACTATATATTCAATTACTGGAGAAATCACCAATAGCCCAGAGAGAGTAACTCTGTACTTTAGCCTCTCTGAAAAGTCCTGTGACATGATGATGGCAATGCATAATAAAATACTTGGAATTAAAATATAACCTCTATATAATTTTCCTGTCCTTCAACAGCCTGTTTATTTTACTTTCCAATGCCTTCTCCAATTCCACTCCATGTTCCCTTTTACTAGTCATGCTCATAAATTTGTTAAAGCATGAGATGTAAGATTTATGCTAATTCTTAACTGTACAGAACTAAATATATATTACATGTTTTCTAGAAAGCTTAACAATTCAAAGCAATCATATGTGTTCAGAATTAAAGTGATGTATCCACTTCGTTTGAGGGTGACACAGAGATGCATTGTTTTCAGAATACAGAGAAGAAGCCAAAATTATGATCTACCAAATCTTACTTCAAATTCAAAGACCCATTCACTGAAAGTGAAAAACTGGCTAATAAAACCATTGACTAAACAATAAAATTCTTAATACTAGAGCTTTATTTTGTTACCACAACAAGGCTTCAGGTTAACTCCTCCACATGAATGAGCTCTTGGTAAATATTCTCAAACCTTCTCAGTTAGAGCTGGTTGTAAAATCAAACTAAGAATCAGTGTGAAAACTGAATGCCTGAAAATTCATGTATGAGCCCTAGAGAAGACAAATTTAAATATTAACTTAGAATTTTGAAAATGTGATTATGAGCACGTGAGTAGTTTTTTTCATCTAAGCTTAAACGATCCAGTCAAGAGGTCACTAATCTCTATACTCTGGTTCTAGTGACTCTAGTGACCACTTCCTTTTGTAGCTCTAAGAGAAAATTATTTATAAGAAATATAGTGTTCAGAGTATCCAAAATAATAGCCTCTCTATGTCATGTCTTCTATGATTTACAGGAAATTTTCCTGTTGGTACCATGTGTTAAATACAGGAAAAGGAAGAATGAACATTGCATCAAATCATATGTATATATGTAATGGATTATAGGAAAGTTTCAAATACTAAATTTTAAAATTCTATTCAATAATAACTCACTAAGCACACATTCTATGTTATGTTATATATTTTATGCTATGTATTGATTTTTTAAGGTCACATTTATCAGAGTCCTGCACTCAAAAGAATCTTGTAACAGCCTTGTAAGGGAAGTATAATTGAATGGCTAAGAGAAGTGAAATAAGTCAGTCACAGAAGCATCAATAATGTATAATTCCACTTACATGAGGTATCTAAAGTAGCCAACTCTAAGAAAGTAGAATGGTGCTTGCCAGGGGCTGGGAGATTGGTAAATGAAGAGTCATTGTTCAGTGGTTCATGAAGTTTCAGTCATTCAACATGAACAAAATCTAGAGATCTGCTATGATAGGGTGAGTGTAGGTGGCAATACTGTAAACTTACAAGTTTGTCAAGAAGACAGATAACACATTATATGTTTCTTAACCACAAGAAAAGCAAACATTATGGAAATATGAAATTTCTTTTTTATAGAGATAAGAAATTTGGATAGCCACAAAAAAGAAACTTTTAATTCACTCTGATTTTAAAAACACACCATTCACAAACTTCAACACTTTAGTGATTAACTTTAAGCATTAATGAGATGCTACACAGTTCACAAGTGATTGCAAAACATCGCTGATTACTCTCCACATCTGGGAGCCTCTCTGGTTCAAGAGCATGGGCTTTGGAATCAGTAGAGATGGCGTTGAATCTCACCTCTGCCACTTCCATGTTAATACAATAGCTGATGAGGGAGGACAAGGGACCTACGGAGTTTGTGAATCTGGGTTTTAATCCCAGGTATACCACCTTCCAGCTCTGCATGACCTGAAAAAAGATACTTAATCTTTGTTCCCCCTCCATCCTAGATTGGCCTGACAATATTTCTATGATGACGAAATGAGATAATGCCCTTAAAACAGTGTTTGGCACTGAGAAGTCACTCTGTAAATATCATTTGAAATGCCACATGTTCTTAGAAAGACTTTTTACAACTCTGCAAATTAGAGCTTCAGGATAAAGAAGTAGGATAACAATATCTAACTCATTAAGGTGATTGTTAGGATTAAATAAAAGACGAGCAATGGCTCAAAAAATGACAGCTTAATATTATTTGTTGTTCAGTTACTAAGTCATGTCTGACTATTTGCAGCCTCATGGACTGCAGCATGACAGGCTTCCCTGTCTTTCACTATCTCTTGGAGTTTACTCAAATTCATGTCCATTGAGTCAGTGATGCTATCTAACAATGTCATCCTCTGCCGCCCTCTTCTCATTTTGCCTTCAATCTTTCCTAGCATCAGGTTTTTTTCCAATGAGTCAGCTCTTCAATCAGGTGGCCAAAGTACTGGAGCTTCAGTTTTAATATCAGTCCTTCCAGTGAATATTCAGGGTTGATTTCCTTTAAGACTGACTGCTTTAATCTTCTTGTAGTCCAAGGGACTCTGAAGAGTCTTTTCCAGCACCGCAGTTTGAAAGCATCATTTCTTCAGCGCTCAGCCTTCTTTATGGTCTAACTCTCACATCCAAACACAACTACTGGAAAAACCACAGCTTTGAGTATATTGACTTTTGTAGGTAAACTCATGTCTCTCTTTTTAATATGCTGTTTAGGTTTGTCACCGCTTTCCTTACAAGGAACAAGTGTCTTTTAATTTCATGGTCACAGTAATTGTCCACAGTGATTTTGGAGTCTAAGAAAATAAAATTTGTCACTGTTTCTATGTTTCCCCCTTCTATTTGACATGAAGAGATGTGACTGGGTTGCCATGTTCTTCGTTTTTTGAATGTTGAGCTTTAAGGCAGTTTTTTTCACTCTTGTCATACACCCTCATCAAGAGGCTCTTCAGTTCCTCTTCAGTTTCTGCCATTAGAGTGTTAACATCTGCATATCTGAGGTTGTTGATATTTCTTCCAGCAATCTTGAGTCCAGCTTGAGATGCATCAGCCCAGCATTTCACATGATGTACTCTGCATAGAAGTTAAATAAGCAGGGTTACAGTATGCAGCCTTGTTGTATTCCTTTAGCAATTTTGAACCAATCAGTTGTTCCATATCCAGTTCTAACTTGCTTCTTGACCCACATACAGGTTTTTCAGGAGATAGGTAAGGTGGTCTGTGATCACTAATATCTGCCCTAGGCATGAAAGTAGCCATACACATGTCTGCAATTGTCTACAATTCCTAGTAGTACATGCGGTGTGGACACAAGCATTTACCAGCATATACAGGTACTATGCGTGTGTGTGTGTGTGCATGCCAAGTCACTTCACTGTGACCCCATGGTGATCTTGAGACTGCGATCCTAGGGTGATTTGGTTTGGATTTTAAAATATTTGGGTATTTATCAAATTTCTACATTAAGCACATATTGGTTCTATATTAATTTCTTTTTTAGATCTTCAAATTGTTCAAGTAATCTTTTTTTTTTTTTAACAGGATGTTATATTTGCTCTGGGGAAAGGGGCAAGAGGTAGGGAATAAAAACACAGGCCAATAAATTTTAGGTGCTTTCATTTCTTTTTCCAGGAGGCACATGTATTATTTGAGTTAGGAATATCTCAGTGCCGGTGAATTCTAAATCTCTTCAAGCTTGGTTATGAATAAGAATATGACCTTTTATCTCCTATGGAAATACAAGAACTTGAAAGAAGATTTCTGTGAATGACTTTTTTAAAAAGAATCAATTTTTGTCAGTATAAACAGCCAAGTGCCTGGAAATAATGACTGCATTTGAAAGTGCCAGTCTTATGGTGAGTTTTAAAATTTTGAAACAGTTAATGACATTTTTCTTTTTTTTTTTTTTTTTACTAGTTTGTATACTGCTGAGTCATGCCCACTCTTGAAGCTGGTTTTGACATATTTAAAGCTCCTATGTCTTTACAAAAAGTAATTACCAGGTGAAGAAGCATGTGAACATGGTTTCATGGCTGAATTTCTTGCTCCTGGAGGCTTAGTCTCAGAATTGGAAACCTTAAGCTTCAGAGAATCAGGGACAAAAGGCCCAGATGTTGCTCTCCCTTTAGTGAGCTCTGTGACATGAGATAAGTCATTTTCTCTGTTCCTTCTCAGAATTTCCACATTTGTAATATGAAAATATTCCATTACTGTCCTCCTGGGCATGATATGTGAGGATAAACTGAATACAAGATGCAAGATGTATAACCTGACAGGAGGCCATCCTTCCTACTGGGTCTCTCTTCCAGAGGATAGTGTACAAATTCCTCTGAAGGTGTTAACTGATAATTAGGATGTTAACAAGCAGCTAGGGAGTCAGTGATGCTTGAGTTTCTAAAACTAAATTAAGTGGCGGTGGTGGTTTAGTCACTAAGTCGTGTCTGACTCTTGCAACCCCATGGACTGTAGCCTACCAGGCTTCTTGGTCCATGGGATTTCCTAGGCAAGAAAACTGGAGTGGATTGCCATTTCCTTATTGAAGGGATCTTCCTGATTCAGGGATAGAACACATATCTCCTGCATTGTAGGTGGTGTCCAGCATTGCACCTGTATCTGGCTACAGTTTCCCATATTCTCACCCAGTGGTATCCAAACTAAAATTCATCAAGACAATCACTTTGCCTTTCATAAATTAGCATTCAACCACAGCTGAGTGAATTTGTCACCTTGCTTATAACTGATGTTTCTGTTAACTTTCTCCATGTGGATCTGAAAGAATCAGCTAGGCCCCCACTTGCTTGCTGGTTCCCTCTAGATCTGTAGTTTAGGAAGCTCATTCTGGATGCAGAATGGAAAATGAATTGGAGAGAAACAAAAGCAGTAAGCAGGCAACGGTTGCCTGGACTGGATGGTGGCTACAACGACGAAAGGAAAAAAACAGATCTGTCAAATATTGGTCAGAATTCTGGGGGATGATTTAACGTGGGTGATGAGGGAGAGAGAGAAAAAAAAAACTCCCAAGCTTTTCATCTAAGGAGGTGGGTAGGTAACACTTCTGTTTACAAGGAGACATCAGTTCAGTTCAGTTGCTCAGTCGTGTCCAACTCTATGAGACATCATGAACTGCAGCACCAGGCCTCCCTGTCCATCACTAACTCCCGGAGTTTACTCAAACTCATGTCCATCGAGTCAGTGATGCCATCCAGCCATCTCATCCTCTGTCATCCCCTTCTCCTCCTGCCCCCAATCCGTCCCAGCATCAGGGTCTTTTCCAATGAGTCAACTCTTCTCATGAGGTGGCCAAAGTACTGGAGTTTCAGGTTCAGCATCAGTCCTTCCAATGAACACCCACGACTGATCTCCTTTAGGGTGGACTGGTTGTATCTCCTTGCAGTCCAAGGGACTCTCAAGAGTCTTCTCCAACAACACAGTTCAAAAGCATCAATTTTTCAATGCTCAGTTTTCTTCACAGTCCAACTCTCACATCCATACATGGCCGTGGGAAAAACCAGAGCCTTGACTAGACGGACCTTTGTTGGCAACGTAATGTCTCTGCTTTTTAATATGTTATTAATATTAATATGTCGGCAACCAACACGAGCTACCCGCCCGAGACGAGCTACCCCACAAGGAGACATAAGATGTTTAATTGCAGACCTTGTGAAGTTGAGACACCCAAGAGGCCACTAAGTAGAGATGTCCAGTAGTTTGGACATTTGTGTTTGGAAGTCCAAACTAAAATCTGGAGTGGATAAAATGATTCCAGTATCATCAGCATATAGCTTTCAATTCTACAATCTCTCTGAGAGAGTGGTTGAGCACAAATAACCAGAACCCAGAAGAAGGGCTATATTTAAAAATGTTAGAGAAGAAAAGGAGCCTTTGGAAAATGCAGGGAAATTCTACTGGAGAGGGAGGGAGGAGACAAACCAGGAGTGTAAAATTCCTAGAAATTTGTCCAAGAAGGAGAGTGTTGTTAGTGCTACAAAGTGGTGCTGAAAAGTGAAGTAAGATAATTACTGAAGTGTCCATTAGTTTAAAGGACATGGAGGCTACTAATGACCTTGCAGAAAGCAGCTTCAATGGAGACAGAAAATAAATGCCATACAGTGCTTTGTGGAGAAAGAGCAAAAGAAGGAAGGGAGAGACCAAGTATAGAAATGTCATCACTAAGTTTGCCAGTGTAGGGGAGGTGGGAGACAGAAATGAAATGAAGATAGGGCGTGACTGAGAAGATGAGACATAATGACATTAATTAGAGAGCAGTTCTAAGGCAGCCGTGTATACAAATGTCAACAAATGTGCATCAGCCCAGCGACAGCAGGGCACAGCTGAAATCAGAGTGAGGGAGCATCTGTCCTGGGCTCCAGTGACAGCAAAACAAGTACCAACATGTCGTGGGAGTCAGGAGAAGAGAGTTAAAATTCTCACTCTGGCACTGACTAAGGTTTTCTCATCTGTGAAATGGGAACAATCCTTACTTTTTGAGATAATCTGTACAAGACTACTTGCTATCTAGCAAAAAGTTACCACACATTAGTTTGTTTTTTTTTTTTCCTCTTTCTTTTCAAGTTAAAACAAAGAAGCACTCTGTATAATAGGCTCCAGTTTCATCCATCTCATTAGAACTGAGGGGGGATCGGGATGGGGAATACATGTAAATCCATGGCTGATTCATGTCAATGTATGACAAAACCCACTACAATATTGTAAAGTAATTAGCCTCCAACTAATAAAAATAAATGGAAAAAAAAAAAAAACAAAGAAGCAAGAAGACTTTAATAGTAGAATGTAGATCCATAAAATATAGAGACCTCACATAGAAAAGAATTTTCCATTTTCCCATTTTAAAATGCACTCAGCCAATGTTCTATGAAAACATCAACACTGTATATTTTATACCACTTTAACTTTGTTCTGCTGTTTCACTTTAGTCTCACAACAACTCTGTGAGGGAAGTAGAACAAGTATTATTATCCCTTGTAAAAGATGAAGAAACTGGGGCATGCCAAGGCCAGGGAACAGCCCATCCTCGACAGTCAGCAGTGAAGGCTGGACTGAAGATGATCCCTGGAGTCACTGCTTTGTTTGGAGCTTGTACTGTACAGATAAAAACTGTCACAACTGCAGGCACAGTGGCACATCGAGAATAATATTTAAGTGGGAAATTATTTGGAACTTACTCCTGAATTTTTAGAAATTAATATATTAAGTTTTATTCAGCTGAATTTCATATCATCCTTACAACTAATTCCTTGGGATTGAATCCTCTTTGCCTCTGAGACAGACCAAGTGTTTGCCTTTAAACCCAAAGGGACCTAGGAGGAGAGAGATTTAGTCCCCATAACCCACCTGCAAGACAAAGAAAACAAGAAACCTATCCAAGAGAGTCACAACCCAGGAGAAGAAGTTTGGTTAAAACACCAGAAGAGGGCTTCCCTGGTGGTCTAGTCGTTAAGAATCCATCTTGCAATGCAAGGGACACTGGTTCAATCCCTGGCCCAGGAAGATCCCACATGCCACGGAGCAACTAAGCCTGTGCACCACACCTCCTGAGCCCACATTCTAGAGCCCATGAGCCACACCTACTGAAGCCCACGTGCCTAGAGCTAGTGCTCCACAAGAGAAGACACTGCAATAAGAAGCCCGTGCACTGCAACTAGAGAGCAGGCCCCACTCTCCGCAACTAGAGAAAGCCTGCATTGGCAGCAACAGACCCCTCACAGACAATAAACAAACAAATAAATCTTAAAAAATCCAGGAGAGAATTTCTAACAAAATGGAACTGTAAAAGAAGACAGATATCAATCCAAACTGAAATACTACTATTGTTACTACTGCTGCTACTCCCATTACCACCACCACCATCGGTCATTACAAAGACAGTAATAGCAGTACATGGAAGAGATTCAATTTCATTACATATTCCCCTAAAAAGGACATTTGGGAAAGAAAATCTCCGATTCTCACACTTAAAAGATAAAAAAGAGAACTAAATGAGTAACCTAGAACATCAAGTGGGACCAAAAAAAGGAAAAAAAAATTACAAAGGACTAGATATTATGAGAGAAAACATAAGACTAGATAGACAGATCCAGGGGACATAATTCCAGGAATTCCAGGAGAAAAAACTTACAGATTCATAAGAGGAAGTAATTGTGCACATAAAAGAAAAATAATGTCCCTGAGTTGATGGAAGAGAACAGATGTAAAGGGCTAAGTTCCCAGCAGGACACACATTTGGCATATGCAGGTAAAATTCCTGCACTTATGAAAAACTCTTACAAGCGTTTTATGAAAGAAAGATTAAGTTCAAAACAAATCATCAGAAAAGCTTGGCTTCTCATCTACACACAACAGAGGGACCCAGAAAATGACAGACCACTTTCAACTGATGGAGAGTAAAGGACAGAACTCAAGAATCCTAAAGCCATCCAAGGTGCCTAAACAGATCAAAGGAGAAATATTTGCCCAAAAGCAGGAATTCAGAGAACTCCCAATGAGAAGCATACTGGAGATAAATCTACAACCAGACAGTAAATTAACAAGAAAGACCACAGGAAAAGGAAAGATGAAGATGAAAGGAACATGCATATTTAAATTTAAGTAGATAATAACTGGGAATGGGCAAAATGTATCCTAAATAAAGATTCTTGAAATAAAACAGTTATGCTTAAAAGGAAAAGCTAATAACAGTTTGGAAAGTAAAATTGAGTATGCATAGGAAAGGACCTTTATTTTCCAAAGAACTGAGAGAACTACAAATAAAGCAACTAACAATCACTAAATTAATAATAACTTAAAAAGTTGATGATATCTATTGCTGTTAGGGATGTCATAAAAAAGAATTTCCAACCAAATTGGTGAAAACACAAATGCTAGCTTTGCGGGGGGCAATTTGTATGTATGTTATTTTTTTACTGAGGTATAGTTGACATATGGGGCTTCCTCAACAGCTCAGTGGTAAAGAAACTGCCTGCAGGGCAGGAGACCCAGGAGATGCAGGTTCCATCCCTAGGTTGGGAAGATCCCCTGGAGATGGAAATGGCAACCCACTCCAGTATTCCTGCTTGAAAAATCCCAGGAACAGAGGAGCCTCGTGGGCTACAGTCCAAAGGGTCTCAGAGTCAGACACGACAGAGCGAATGAGCACACAGTTGACATATATGGCTTCCTAGGTGGCTCAGCGGTTAAAGAATTCATCTGCAATGCAGGAGACTTAGGTTTGATCTCTGGGTCAGGAAGATCTCCTAGAGAAGCAAACAGCAAACCGCTCCAGTATTCTTGCCTAGGAAATCCCATGGACAGAGGAGCCTGGCAGGCTACAGTCCATGGGGTCCCAAAGAGTGGGACACGACTCAGCAACTAAACAACAACAACAAAAAGTTGACATATAACATTATACTAATTTCAGGTGTACAACATAATGATTCAGTATTTTTATATATCCTGAAATGATTACCACAGTAAATACACCATTCATTTCTTTTTATGAGAAATTTTAAGACTTAATCTCATAGCAACTTTCAAATATGCGATACTAACTATGGTCAGTACTATAGTAGCATTGGCATTTCAACAATATTAATTCTTTCAACTCATGAGCACAGAATATCTTTCTATTTATTTGTGTCTTCAATGACTTTCATTAACATCTTACATGTTTTCATGTCTGACTCTTTGTGACCCGATAAACTCTGGCCCACCAGGCTCCTCTATCTGTGGGATTTCCCAGGCAAGAATATTGGGGTGAGTTGCAATTTCCGTCTCCAGGGGATCTTCCTGACCCAGGGATCAAACCCACATCTTCTGTATGACAGGCAGATTCTTTACTGCACCACCTGAAATTTATTTTATTCTTTTTATGCAATTGTAAATGTCATTGTTTTCTTAATTATTCTGAGAGTTCATTATGCCTGTATAGAAATGCAACAGATTTTTATATACTGATTTTGTATCATGCAACTTTAATGAATTCACTTACTAGTTCTAACAGGTTTTTGGTGAAATTTTTAGGGTTTTCTACATCTAATATGTCACCTACAAACAGTGATAGTTTTACTTCTTCCTTCCCAATTTAGATGTCTTTTATTTCTCTTGCTTGTCTAATCACTCTGGCTAGGGCTTCCAGTACTATACTAAATAAAAGTGGGAAGAATAAGCATCCTTGTCTTGTTCCTGATCTTACAGGACAAGCTTTCAGCTTTTCACTATTGTATGATTTTTAATTACATGCATCTTAGGTCCAGCAACAACACTCCTAGGAAACAAAAATTTCCAGTACATTTAAGAATATGATGTTTACACAATATTCTTTTAGTGGCAAAAGATGGAATCAAAGAAAGACCCACCCATTTGTGAAGAGTTGAATAAACTGCAGCAAATCCACAACATGGAATAGTAAGCAGTCATTAAAAGTATGCATTTGAATTAGATCTTTATGAATTGATTTGGATTGATTTCCATGATGCATAGTAAATGAGAAAAGCATAACAACATAACAAAGCTACACATAATGGGATATCTTTTTCTTAAAATGAAAGTGTCTCTCCTAAAACCCTGATTACTATATGGCATGTGTGTGTATGTGTTTCCTTTCAGTTCCTCTACTCCTCTTCACATGACTCCGTGCCTGAAATATTTATCATTCCATTTTTTTCCTTTTATAAAGTCCTTATTCCTCTTCCCATGCCTACCTTTACTCCACTTTTTCAGGAAGACTTTCCTAGTCCCCTAGCTGAAGTTAAGTCCACTACTTATTTGCTTCCTTAAAGTTTTTCTCTCTTTTACGGCTTTCATGACTATTATAATAATTATTTTAATTGTTTATCTTTCCCACTAAGGTAACCAGGGACTGCGCAAACTAGGGACTGTCTATCTCATTCACTCCCACTTTCTTGCATGGCTCCTAACATATTCTAGGAACTCAAAGCTCAATCAATATTGACGGAATAAATGATTGATTCCCTTGTAAGGTTCTCAAGGACACAGTCAATAGGTAACTTCTTCTACATCTAGAGTATAGTCTAGACTCTATTGCCTAAGCAGGAACTACCAACACTTATTAATATATGAATAGATGAGAGGAAAAGTCATAGTTATGATATATGAAAGATCTACTTCCTATAGTAGACTTGAATAATATTCAAGATACTAGAACACGTATAGCTTTTAAGAGAATGGGAGCTAGTAAATAAGACTTTCATGGATATGTTTCATTTGCTAAAGTCTGATTTGAGACAGATTGATTATATCACTTTTCCTCTATAGATCACTTGAGGGATGAATGTAGTTACAACTAGAGTCTTTGCTGAAGAGACGGGTTATGCAGCCCTACATAGTTTGTGACAACATAACCCCAGCCCCACCCGCAGTTGCTTAGATAAAGCACGGACAATGACCCAAATGTTTCTTATTCTCCTTAAATTTACAGTTGAGAAACTGAGAGACTCTAGAGCCAAAAGAACAGACAAAATCAGGGCCAAATTACTGATATAGCAGGGCAAAGCCAATGATAAGTATATATGAGATAACAAAGACACCAACATATAGCAGGGAGAGCATATAAATGGAGCAAATGTACACGAATGATGGATTATCTAGCACCATGAGAGACAAAGTGAGCAACCTCATTTATTTATCCACTTAGTCAAATATTTGCTAAACCTACTAGGATCCCTATATTACCATAGATGCTAGGGATTCAACAGCAGATGGGACAATAAAAGCCCACGCCTTCATAGGCTTGATTCTTCAAAAAGGACTGAGAGGAACTGATTATGATAAATGCCACAAATGTTATGATAGGGAAAGTTCAGGATGCTATGGGAACATAAAAGTGGGAAATTCAACCCCACTTAGCTATAGGGGAGACTTTGCAGTTCCAATTTCTTTGTGGCCCTGTTGTATCTCATTTCCTGTTTCTAACCCTATGACATTCCTCTTAGAATAGGGTCTTTTTTTTTTTTATTTCACTTGAACCAGAGTACTAGATGTCAGACAACTTTTGTCTGCCCATCACCCTTTTGGATGTTCTTTTTTAGGAACTGTCCCTTCTCTTCCTAGTGGTGAAGGGGGAGGCTGTTGCACAAAACCCACCCTTGGTGATTTACCTTTCTGGAATCCTTTCTGGAGACTGATAAGAGAATTGAGAGTCTCTGCCCTTCTGAGATCTCAAGCACGAAGGGACTTTACAAGGTTGGGAATTGTTGGGACCGTTCCCACCACCATTTGGGGGAGGCTTGCCTGAGCATGAAGATACCACAGAGGACGAAGAGTCAAGAAATGCTGAAAAAGATGACGATTCCTCATGACATCTTTTCTAGCATCTCCAAGGCTTTCTAGTTGCATGAACCAATGAATTCCTTTTTTTTTTTTTTTTCCTTAAGATTAATGAGTTGCTTTCAGTCACAACTGAAAAGTATCCTCATTGTTCAATATCAGCTATTCTGGATAACTGTCTGTTCGAGGCACAAATAATCCTTGACCAAGATGGTTTAGTGGGATGGGTGGTGGGGAGGACAAAATTGACTTGCCTTGTTTTTCCCTTACTCTTTTCCAGGTTATAATAACTAATGGCATAATATGGTTCCTCATGTAGCTTCCTGTGCTGCTCCTGCAATTTCTGTGAAGTGGCCCCATTTTGCAGTGGTGTTCTAAGGTTGATCAGCTGCAAAGTGACTGATCTGGTACTTGGAATGTCGTTCTGACAACCATGCACACTTCTGATTCCTGCTCTCCCTGAATCCAGACCCCTCATGCCAACACCACTGTAATCAGTACTAGCCCCTTAAGATGCCAACTGAAAAATGCCCAGTGGGAAATTATGAACCTGTGTAATTATCTTTTTTGAGGAATCAAAATCATAGCATAAATTTTATTATCCAGCTAGAGTTTAATTTTCATATGCAAATTTTTGATAAGTTAATAGTATAATCAGACTTTTTAAGAATCTTGAATCATTTTTAATGCAGTATTTTTTGCATATTTTGCAGTATTAATGCATATTTTTTGGAAACTTGGCAAAAATATCTGGAAATAGTTACAGCAATAATCACACATAGGTATTTATCAGACAATGGACAGAAAGATCTCTTTTATCCAGATTCCTTTTTCTCATAAATACACAGGAGTCCAGAACCAAAATAAAATAGATAAAATTGCCACCATTTTTTAATGATATATTCTCTGTACTGCTATGAAAGTGGTCCTTAAAGCTGCAGGATTTGGGGAACAGAATTCATTTTTTGCTCCATTACCCTAAAACATTCCAAAGAAATATTTAGTTTGCATTGAAACATTTAAAATACTATTTATCTTAAAATTTCACTGATTATTAAGTTTATGTTAAAATAAATTACTTCACTTTATTTTCTTGACAATTTAATAAAATTAAACTCTCTTTTTCAAACTTCGTTATATTTTTAGTACACTAGAATTTCACTTGGATACTGTCTTGTTGTTTTTGTGCTGGGGTTTGAAGAATGACACCAACAATTACACCTTTGCAAGCCCTCCACTAAGTTACCTGCTAAAAATAAGCCAGAGTCCATCAGCACTCAATACACTTTTATTTTGATGAGCTATTAGGTAGAGTTTTATTTTAAAATTTAAATCTTACCATTTGCTACACATAATGCAGTCTATGATCACATATACAGACACTGAAACACAATGTCTTCATTAAAATATTACCCTAATTTTTACATGAAGCAAAATTTTTTAAAAAGCCTAAAATTCTTTTCCAAGCCCATTCTGAAACCCCTTCTTGATTATTGTAAGATAAATCTAGTTAAGAATTTTGAGGGGGCTTCCCTGGTGGTTCAGTGGTAAAGAAGCTGCCTGTCAATGCAGGACACATGGGTTTGATTCCTGATTTGGGAAGATCTCACATGCCTGGTGGGCTGCCATCCAAGGGGTCACACAGAGTTGGACACGACTGAAGCGACAGCAGCAGCAGCAGCACATGCCACAGAGCAGCTAAGCCTGTACATCACAACGACTGAGCCCAGAAACCACAACCACTGAGCCCAAGTGCCACAAGTACTGAAACCCTCGCACCCCAGAGCCCATGCTCCACCAGAGAGGCCACTGCTATGAGAAGCCCACAAACTACAACTAGAGGGTAGCCCCCACTTGCAGCACCTAGAGAAAAGCCTGCAAAGCAATGAAGACACAACATAGCCAAAAATAAATAAAAATTTTAAAATTAAAAAGAAAAATTTTTTCTGAACTTATTTTCATCTCGCCCATACAACAGTCAAGCATGAAAAAGACATGGCAGATTCAGTTCTAAGACACTCTACACAATAGGATTTTGAAGATTTCTCATCTCTCAAAATTGAAGTCACTTAATACTTTTTAAAAGCAGGCACCTTTGTACCTCCTTGAAGAGTCATCGTCAACTGCTCATACCTGCCACAGATAAATCAGATTTCCTATTAGAATGAAATGCTAAAGGAGTGGAGTAGAGAATCAATGAATTTTTGGAGGAGTAGGAAGGAGGGAAGAAGACATGTACAGAATGACTGCATGGAGCTTTGAGCAGGCAGGGAGCATCAGAAAAGCCCTGAGTCACTAGACTCCCAGGACTAGGGAAGGGACTCAATAAAAGATAGGACACATTAAGAGACCTAAAGAGAAACCCACAAGAAATTCCCGAGTTCTCATTTTTGACGACACTAACTGTATTTAGTAACATTTTCAAAATGAAGCATCAGGATCTTGACATTGAAAACAGACTCTGGAACTAAAGGGAAAAAAATTATTCCCTTAATTAAGCTCACGGAGATAGTTGGCTGACTTTGGTGATGAAACTTAATTTATTCTTTTCTTCATTCTCTCATATGCCCACTCTGCTACACCTTACTGAACAAGCTGAAAATTCAATAAATAAATGCACTCATTAATGATTTAGTATAACCCAAAAGGAAAGGAAAGCTGTCGGAGCCACTCCACAGGTCTCCCACTTTGCCAAAAACAATTACAACGATGCAGAATTGATGGGTGTGAATTCGACCATGAGGGGTGGGGGGCCAGGGACACTGGGAAGCCATTGCTCTTCAGCTGCTTCAGTTAGAGCAACACTGAAGTAGCCATATCTCTGGCCTTAGAATTTACACACCCACTGTCACTGGGAAGCTGCTGCTGCTGCTGCTAAATCACTTCAGTCATGTCTGACTTTGTGCGACCCCATAGACAGCAGCCCACCAGGCTCCCCCGCCCCTGGGATTCTCCAGGCAAGAACACTGGAGTGGGTTGCGATTTCCTTCTCCAATGCATGAAAGTGAAAAGTGAAAGTGAAGTTGCTCAGTCATGTCCGACTCTTAGTGACCCCATGGACTGCAGCCCACCAGGCTCCTCCGTCCATGGGATTTTCCAGGCAAGAGTACTGGAGTGGGTTGTCATTGCCTTCTCCAGACTGGGAAGAGAGGGATTTAAATATATTCATGTTAAGGGTTCTTCCTTCTTTTCCTTCATTTTGCACCAAGAGATGTTCTAGTAAAACTCAAGACATCAGCTTAGAATATGTTAATGCTCATAAATTGAATTGCTCACAGAAGGTGATCAATTTTTAATGTTTACACTCAAGATGTTCTTTTTAATTAACACTTAGCTACATTTGTACTCTCTGTTCACTGCAGAAAATGTCTGAACTTACAGAGAACTGCAATAAGTTGTAAGACATCAAACTGCAGTCATTTTCAAAGCTGCACCCTTCAACTAAAGAAAAAGGGCTTAGCTTCAGAGGGTTGACATCATAAAGAAACCTAACTTACTCTTAGGAGGTGGTGGGAAGCTACTCTGGGTATGTAGATATTTTTGGAAAGTTACCACATTCCTCATATGGAGGTGGAAATTACTCATTCATAAATGCCTGTGATGCATCCTGAGGCATATATGAAAAAATGAAAAGTGATTTCCAAATTTAATGAGCAAAAGCTCATTAAATAAGAATCCATTGATTTATAATTAATGTTAATTGATCACTTGTTAGTTACATAGGACTATAAAAACAGATTGTTTACCAGCTTATGACCTTGAAAATCCACCTACTCATCAGTAAAAATAGAAATGATACCTGTATGATGATTTCTTATGACAATTAAATAACATATGTGAGGTGCTTATCAAGGCTTTGCATATATTAGATACTAAATAAATACAAGTTTCTTTCCTGTGTTATCACTGTGCTTTTTTACACTGTGCTTCTTAGTACTTTTTCTCTAAAAATGGGAATAAGAGTATAAAAAAAGAAATTATATATATATGCATATACATATATGTACACATACCACACACACACACACACACACACACACACACACACATATACCCAGGTGGCTCACTGGTAAAGAATCTGCCTGCCAATGCAGGAGACACAGGTTTAATCCATGGATCTGGAAAATTCCCTGGAGAAGGAAATGGCAATCTACTTCAGTATTCTTGCCTAAAAAAATCCTATGGATGGAGGAGCCTGGCAGGTTACAGTCCATGTGGTCATACAGAGTTGGACATGACTTAGCGACTGAACATATGTACAGCATATATATATATGCACCAAGAGAATGTTATTCTCTCACTGTGGAGAACGTTACTTCTGATACAGTCTGAGGTCCTGCTCCAAGATAAAGACACTTTAGGGAAGCAGACCCAGGATTTTGCAGACTTCTGCAAAGAAAAATGCATGCATCATTTAAAGAAAAACTAGTCTCAGTAGAAAATGGATATTCTCAGATGAGGATGAACAGATTGGTTTTCATGGTGGCATTGCCAAGTCCACAGAAAGTAAGAATATAAGAGTATAAAGAGAGCATAACTTCAAAAAAAAAATAAGATGGATTCTTCTCATCATTATAATCTATCAGAATTTTGTTAAGGATCTGTAAGGATATCTCTAGCCAAGAGATTTCCAAGTTTTCCTAGTTTGATGGGAGAGGAAATTTCAGGCTTTGAGAAGATAGTAGTGAAGAAGAACATAGTAGTGAAGAAGAACTGGCACCAAATAGGGTGGGGTGGGGCCAAGACAGATTTTTCAGATTGATGAAGTGTGATTTGGCAAAATGGATGGAAATTTTCATCTCCACATATGCTTGAACTAGTTGCTAGGCTGGTAAAAATTAAATTATAAATCTATAATTTTTACTATTGGTGCACTAATCTGCCTAGAAAATTCTCAAGATACGTCTTTGGAATAAGCATCTTAAAGTGTGAGTTTCTCCATCTATAAATAACTTCTGCCTTTGTGTAATTCCAGTAATTCACAGAAGTCTTACTTTCAGATGTCTGTGAAAAAATTTGGTATATGCCTTATCAAAATTACTACTTAAACTCATAAAGTCAGTGGTGCACTAAACAGGACAATGAGTGTAGATATCCTTAGAACCAGAGCTGTGAAAGAGCTTCCTGGGCCACTCTTCCTGGGATACCCATTATAATTTGTCACATGTTGAACTAGAAAAAAATTGTCTTTATCTAGCCAAAATTAAATCCTCTTGTATTCTACCCATTTTTCAAGTACTTTCTAAGTAGTATTTCAATGTCAACAAGATTTCTAACTGCAAGACAGAATATAGCTATATCAGGATTTATTTTCTGAAGTAAATGATTCAAGAGTGTTAAGAAAGTAAGGCACACACACACAAAAATAGACTCAAATAACTTTTTTGTTAGCCTGACTATTAGTTTTGAATCTGGAGATATGTGGATGAAATGATGATGTTTTACAAATAAGAATATTGGATCAGCAAAAATTCTTTCGGCTTGGGACTTTAAAATGGCTCAGTCTGAATTAGTACTGGACATTCCCAGAAATTTTTATATTCCATTTTGTTAAGCTATTTCAGATTTACTTTCTATCATATTTGAACCACTGTAAGTCAAACAGGCTAGTTATACCATCTAACCTCTGTAAGAGCAAACAGCTGAAGTGTAAAATAATAACACTGATCAATGCTTTGTAACCTTACAGCACATCAGACTCAGCTGACAGCTTTCAAAAATATGCATATCTCACATGGGTCATATCCCAGTATTAATAGTTTTAACAACTCTACTCAGTTAATTTTAATATGCACACAGGATTAAAAACTACTACTTGGGCTACACTGCTTGTGCTACCATTTTTCAGTAGGAAAGAGCCCAACAAAGGGTTATGTCCATTCCAGTTCCCTGAATATTGAAAGCAGTCAATAAACATTAGTTCCTTAACCATTTCAATTCATCGGGGTAGGCAAACTTTCTCTGTAGTAGGTCAGATAGTAAATATCTCAGGTTTTGCAGGCTATAAGGTCTCCACTGCAGCTACTCGACTCTGCTGGTCTCCACTGCAGCTACTGGATCCTCTTATCCTGGTGCAAAAACAGCTATAGGCCGATGGCTATGTTCCAATAAAATTTTATTTATAAAAACAGATGGGACCTCCCTGGTGGTCCAGAGGTTGAGACTCCATGCTTCCACTGCAGGGGGCACAGGTTTGACCCCTGATTGGGGTGCCCACATGCTGCCTGGCACAGCCAAAAAAACAAACAAAAACAAAAAACAGGTGGCAGATTGAATGTGGCCCATTAGCCATTGGCCATAGTTGGGTAACCCTCACCTCTCAATTTAACTCTTACAGACTTCTGCAATTTTATCATTGTAGCTTTATTTTATAGTTTAAAAATATTGTTTATTGCAAAAAATATTGTCATGGATTAAATAACTAAGTAACCACTATACATGATTGTTAAAGAAGCTGCATAAATAAGAATGACCAAAATAATAGCCTTTGCACTTTAGATGAGATTACTATCTCTAATGATGTCAGTTATCAGTGAATCTTATTAAGCTCTATCTAGGCTAGCTAATATAACTTTATAAACTATGCCTACTAGGTACAAAGTGATTAAACAGAAATCCCCTAGTGTTGCTACTATTAGAGGAAAGGAGCCGTTTAATTGTTTTCAGAGAAAGTACCATGGCCAACGGTAGGAAATACAATGGAAGGTGTACCAATTGCCTCTTTCCTCTCCAGGAAAGACATTGGCAATCAGTTATAACTGAACCTGGATGTGGTTTTGCAATATTTCTTAATATTACTCCAGGCAGTCACCACAAATCAGAATTATCAGACAAGATGAAATGTATGTGATGTTCTTGGCACAAGAAGAGATCTTTTTCCAGCTCAGACAACAAACAGGAAATTACTCTTCCCTCCAAGAGTATAAATGCCCTTCCCAACACTGAACTGAAGAGTGTGCTGATCTTGCGGAGGGAACACAGAATTACCTGTTCATGTTAGCACAGCAGAAAACTTCAGGAAGCTACCCTTCATTCAAAGCGGATTTCTCCAATCAATCAATCAATTAAAATTTTTGTTATTAAAGTTTTATAACTTGAGCTCTTGCAAAGGAAAACAGTAAAATCTTTCTTATCATTTATATAAAATAAAGCCTGAAGCAGAGATTTGGGGGCAACTGGTATGAGACTAGAGAATGTAGGGCACAAAGAAGATGACCAAGATGGGACCAGAACTTTTCACTTTGCCACCCTGACATGACTCTGGCTGTCATGGGCTATCACCTGGGCAACCATGGTTTTCCTCCACACGTTCTCCTCCAGCATATAGATCAGTTTCCTCACATGGTAATCTTAGGGAACATTCTGAGATAGAAAAGATGAAAGCTGCAAGGCTTTGGAGTCCTAAGATTCAGAATTTATACAACACTGCTTTCCACAAATTGAAGCAAGATTCAAAGGGTGAGAAAAAAGACTCTCAACAGGCAGTACTACAAAATATTGGGGCTATCTTTCCCAACCTTCTACTCATGGTGGAGCTATAGTCTTATTAACACCCTCCTTGATTTCTTCATAAAATCCTGAGTTAAGCTCTTTTAATTTCTAAGTATGAACAGCAGGACCTGATGGCCTCTCTCACACTGCCTTAAGATTCTGATGCCAGGGACTTCCCTGGTGGTCCAGTGGCCAAGACTCTGAGCTCCTAATGCAGGTTCCACCCTTGGCCAGGGAACTAGATCCCACATGCCTCAACTCAGAGTCCACATGTGCCACAGTGAAGATAGAAGATATGGCACCTGCCATAACTAAGACCCAGCACAGCCAAACAAACCAAAAAAATTCTGATGGCCAGAGTGGTCAAAACAGATGAGGTTGGTCTAATGGAATTCCTTGATTTTGGACTTTGATGCTCCAGAACAGTGAGACAATAAATCTCCATAGTTTTAAGCTACCTGGTCTACAGTACTTTGCTACAGCAGCCCTAGCTAACACAATGTGTGACTTGCTTTGCCCAGCGATGCAGGGCTGGAATAGCAGTATGCCAGCCTACGGCCTAGGCCTTAAGAAACTTCATGCTCACTTTTTCACCTGCCCTCTTACACCTCTTCCATTGTTATGAGAAAAGTATTCTCTAATACCATCCTGCTGATCTAAGGAGCCTGAAAGACACTTGAAGCAGAGACACTCCAGCCAAGCCTAACCTCCTGCAGATACAACAACAGTATGTTGCTTCTGTTAAGCCATAGAGTTTTGGGCTGGATTGCAATATAGTCATGGGTAATTGATTCAAAGGTTAAGTTTAAGATTAGATAAATTCCGAAAACGGCTGCTGTTCTCAGTTGCTTCAGTCATGTTTGACTCTGCAACCCCGGGGACTGTAGCCCTCCAGGCGCCTCTGTCCATGGGATTTTTTCAGACAAGAATATTAGAGTGGGTAGCCATGCCCTCCTCCAGGGGATCTTCCTGACCCAGGGATCAAACCCGCGTCTCCTGAGTAACATCTAATTAAGGACTACGACTTTCTTTTTTCTTGCATGTGCTTTGCTTATTCCACTAAAAAAACTCAACTATTGAAAACACTATTCTCTACTTCCACCCCCACACACAGTTCTTTTTCCCTCTAGTGAAAATAATAATGAATAAGTACTTGAATGGATTAAAAACCTACTAGTCAGTTTTCTTTTAACTCAGGCCAGAAAGACTGCTACATAGTTCCATTCCTCAATTGCAGTTGCAAAAATCTGCACTGCTTTCAGGAGCCTATTTTTATCAGCCAGGCTATGTCTCCCCTCCCCAAATGTATTGATATATAATTGACAAAAATTTTATATATTTAAGGTGTACAATATGATGATTTGATAAAGACTACTTGAGAAACCTTGAGTTTTAGCTATAAAAATATATTTTGTTGTTGTTGTTGCTAACTAAATAATGTGATCCATTTAAAACACACAGAATTACAGCATTTTTTTTAACAGATACATAGTAGATCTCTTTGGTACTCTCAGTCTTCAGTAAGCTGCCTAACCTCTTAATTTTTGATCAGTTGAATGAAATCAGACTAGTCAGTGCATTAGTTTTCTAACGTTGTCGTAACATAGCACCACAAATTGGGTGGCTTAAAATAACAAAAATTTATTGTCTCACAGTACAGAGTGTTAGAAGTGCAAAATCCAAGTATTAGCAGGGCCACACTCCCTCTGAAACAGAGAGGCGAATCCTTCCTGGCTGCTTCTAGCTTCTGGTGTTTCCCAGGATTCCTCAGGGCTCCTTGGTTTGTAGCTGCTCCTGTCCCTGCCTCTGTCTTCACATGACTGCCTTCTCCCTGAGCATCTTTCTTCTCTTCTTACAAGGACACCAGTCAGATTAGATTAAGGGCCCACTCCATACTGCCCACTGAAGTATGACCTCATCTTGACTTTAATTATAACTGCAACAGCCCTATTTCCAAAAAAGGTCACTTTCTGAGGCATTGGAGGTTCAGATTCAATATAATGTTTTTGAGAGGCACAATTAAACCTGTAACAATTGATTTTCAATTCTGTTTTGCATTTTTAAACCCAAGTACCTTTTCTTCAGACAAGCTTTTACCCAGAAGTATAAATCAGGAAAATAGTTTGAAACACAGCTGCTCTGGTTGAAAGAACAGTAGGTACTCACAAGCCTGCCCATTCACCCACCAAGTCCCCTTTTCGAAACTCCCGAATCCAGTGGTGACTCAGGAATCTTGAATCATAATCTTTAAAACCACTGGTCTATTTAAACTCTGCCTTTAAATGATTTTTCTTACAAACATAAAATATTCTGAAAGATTACATTTTCTCTCAATTATTGTGTTGAGTAACACTTTCTATTGGAAAATCAAATTTTATGTCCCAAATCAGCTACTATATAAGTGATCAAAATTTCTCTAAGAAGCTACATTTTAGGTGGCCAATTCTATTTCATCTCATTTCTGCATATACCTATTAGATTTATCTTAACTGTGCAGTAAAGAGTTAAGTTAGCAGGTTTGGGATAGTCTAATCTTGTACCTTCCCAAAAAAATTAATGGCCCTTGACCAGCTACTGGGAGATATCTATCCTTCAGACTCTTGAAATATCTTGCCTGATAAGAGTGTTTATATACCTGTGGCTTTGGGACTTGCCAGATAGTTGATCAATGTGATTTATAGTTGGGGTCTGGGCCATGCTGAATCAGTATGACCTCTGGGGGTAGCTAGAGATGAAATAACTAAAGACAGTCACATGCGCGAGTCCTATCCAACTCTTTGGGACCTCATGGACTGCAGCACGCCAGGCTCCCCTGTCCTTCACTGTCTTCCAAAGTTTGCTCAAATTCCTGTTCATTGAGTCAGTGGTACTATCTAACCATCTTATCCTCTGCTGCCCCCTTCTCCTTTTGCCTTCAATCTTTCCCAGTACCAGGGTCTTTTCCAATGAGTTGGTTCTTCATATCAGATGGCCAAAGTATTGCAGCTTCAGCTTCAGAATCAGTCCTTCCAATGAATGTACAGGGTTGTTTTCCTTTAAGATTTACTGATTTGACCAACCTGCAATAGCAACTCTAGACATTAATGCTTGAGTGAGTTCCCTGATAGGCAATGCACTGTGTGTTATCTGTCCTGTCATTGCTGGGAGAATTAAGCTCTGCCAAGTGACTCCACTGGGAAAGGACAACTAGAAATTGATTCTGGTCTCTCCTCTCCAATTTGTGACCCTTCCGCCTTTGCTGATTTTAATCTGTATCCTTTGGCTGCAATAAACAATTACTATAACAGTTTTTCTGAGTTCTGTGAACCCTTTTAGCAAACTGAGTGATCTTGAGGACCCCTAAACATGGAACTATCTGTGCTAATATACCTGAATGGAAAATGCAAGACTGTGATATAACTTCTGTATTAAGTATATGTGTGATAATTGTACAGTGCTTTGCTATACATTACATTCATTTAGGTTTGTATGTATGTGGAAGGTTCCTAAACCTATGTATAAGTAGTCAAGTCATTGAAACCAGTCAGGTCCTGAGTCAGGACCCGTCCACCCATTTTGCTAAAAGGGTATCAGCATTACCATTGGCTAATCCACTCTTTATAGGGAATGGATTTGACCTTAACCAGTCCCACAGAAAACTTGCCCTCCAGGCTCTTACAAGACCAGGGTTCACAATGTCTGCTGAAGCAGTTTCTAGTTATGAGACTCTGAGAAAATTCTATAAACTCTCGGAGACTTTGTTTCCTGCATGTAAACAGAAAAACAATACATGTCACACTACATCATTATAAAGTTTAAAAAAATAATGTATGTGTGACTGAATAAAAATTAATAACAGGCTGGCTCTTAACCACTAACCTTGCTAAGGATCCTGTCTATCTACTCCCCCTTCCCTGCCTTCCAAGAAGGATTCTGCCTTTGCCAGGTTCATTATTTGGAATTCAATGGTGCAAAATTAGAAAAGAGGTACAGAGGCTAAGACTGGAAAACAAGTTTTTCGGAAAGAACTCTGAGAGAAATAGGTCTGACAGCTCTGCAGTAGGAGAGAAAGTATATGGGAAATAAAGAGTGGAATTTGAACAAGTGTGGAATCCTCTTCATAATATTTAGGGATCACAGGTAAATACCTGAGTAACCTCAAACAGTTTGCTGCCCAACTTATACCAAAACCCTAGCTGAGAGAGCAAAAATGGAATAATGTTTGAAGAACAGTCCATTTTTCTGTAGATTTGGCCAGATCAGATCATACAAAACTTCATATGCTTGTATTTGTCTTAGTCCCCAGAAATTCTTTCACTAAGTTCCACTTGAGCTCTCTGTCCTTAACTTATATTGAGGGGACTGTAGACTCAAAAATGTACTGTATTGGGGGACATTTTTCAGTGTGATGTCACACTCCAGAAATGTCACTCCGAACCTAATGCCACACAAAGTTGTTTCCCCAAAGATCTAATACATTTCTCCCTCTATATACTGATAAACACATATGTTTGGCTATAAGAAAGATCAGTCAAATTTCTAGTCCAGTGTTTGTAATGATCTAAACCCTGACTTTTATCTATTTGCATTTGAAGTGCCTTCTTCATCCTTTCATGATGACCAGATCAGGCCACTGGGAGTGGAAGAAGATAATACCAACAGGGCAGGGATATTTTGAGGTTGTTGGAAAGGACAAGGAGGTTAACAGGCTTCCTTCATGTGTGTGGAAGAGAATATCAGTGGGAGCAACCTTAAAACAAGCAAGCATTAAACCAACACAAATTTAGGAGCTCTGGGAAGCCAGCGAGAATGGGGCATTTTGATGGAGCTTTAAGAGTCAAGGCTAAATGAAAAAAGCTTCTTATAAAACTTGACCCAGCTTAAAAGATCTGAGTGATGAAAACAAGTATGGTATTTTGGTTTTAGGATCTATGCAAAGAATTCAATTCATGATCAGTGGCTGCCAAGTGTTCAGTTTTGATTTTTAAATACCAGAACACTGAACCTTGGAGCCCCACCAGAGAAGATTGAGAGAGGTTTAACCAGCTGGGGCTGACACAGTTTGCAACGGAATAATCTAAATGGTTATGTTAAGTACTGTGTCATGCAGAGAACCCATAATTTACTTCTATGATTATTTGAAAAGAAGAATACTCTTGAACCATTACTGACTCTAGAAGGCAATACGAAGAGCCGTCTTTTTGAGAATCTTTTTATTGGTCTCATGAACAAAATCCAGCCTGTCCACATCAGTTTTTCTTAACATGGTCATTATTCAAGTTTAGTCAAATGAAATACAGATAAGACACTCAGGACTGCATCCAAGAAGAATCTGAGAAATCATCTAGCCCTACTCCTTCATTTTATAAGCTTAAGACGAAAATTCACAAAGGTCAGAACCAAATGGCTCAGCTAACAGCAAAGAGCTGAGGTCTTTGGATCCCAGGACAAGCTCCCTGTTCTGTGAGAAAAGCATCAATCTTGTTCAGTTGCTAAGTCGTGTCCGAATTTCCAACCCCATAGACTGCAGAAGGCCAGGCTTCCCTGTCCTTCACTATCTCCCAGAGTCTGCTCAAACTCATATCCATTGAGTTAGTGATGCCATCCAAGCACTCTCTATCATCCCCTTCTCCTCTAGCCCTCAATCGTTCCCAGCATCAGGGTCTTTTCTAATGAGTTGGCTCTTCGCATCAGGTGACCAAAGTATTGCATCAATTCTTCGGTGCTAAGCATCAATCTACTCTACCCCAAATGCAATGGATGCAAGCCATACAATGTGTTTGAAGCTGTTTCTGGTGCAAGAACAATGAAACCCATCTCTACTATTCCTCATGTATCAAACAGCAGTTCACATTTGCCTTTTTTCTTATAATTATTTCAACTTTTTTAGCTATTTAATTCCACTGTAATTTGCATTTTCTATAAAATTCCCAGGAAACTTTATTGAGCATATGTGTTGATGGTACAGACAAATTTCATCTTATGACTTGTTACTACATGTCTTTCTTTATGAATCTCCTCAATGTTCTTTTATGACTCAAGATTTCCTTTTAAATCTCTTTGGACCAATATTTCTACATTTTTGCTAAGGTTTGCTTAGCACTTTCAAACTCAAACACATAATCTGTAACCATGAATCTTTTCCTCAGCAGGATAAGCATGCTTTTGTAGTTTTTTGGAAACTAATTTTTTCCCTTCAACTCCTTTCATTCCAGGATATCTGAAGAAAGTTTCATTTGTTCTAATTTTTATTCCATAAGTATCTTTTCTACCCACAGAGCATCCTCATTCCAAGTTGAAGGACAGATACAAAACAGAATCAAAGTTGTATTAAAATATAGCAGATGCACTTTTAAGACCATTATAGAGTCTTGCTTTGTTTAGAAATTTTGTGCACTATTTAATTTTTCAATAACACAATATCTATATCATTTTAAGAACATACTGTCTATGTTTCCTATTGTAATAGAGCCTATTATTTCTTCTTATTTCAGAAAATGGTACTCTTGCTGTATCCTGTGTAAGTGACAGAAGTAAATTCACAAAGAATGAGAATTTTTTTTGCAATGAAGAGTTAGTCAAAACAGGTAGCTAATTTTCTCAAACTATGGGAAAGTTTCTGTAAGAATTAAATTCATTTTCTTAGATGAGCTCAAATCTGGAAACTGACATCACATATAGTCAATATATCTTAAACAGCAGATAAAGGAATTCCTCAGAATGGCTCTATCTCTTACATTTTTTATGTCCCTTTCATGAAATTTATTATCATAAATTAAACTATTAGATTCTATTTTGTTTTTTCAATTCCGCTGTCTCCAAATTTGTTACCATTTAGAATCTACCTCAAGCTTATATTTGAATTACTGCTTTATCACTAAAAACTTTCTAAGTCTTACGAAAAAATGAAAGTGAAGTTGCTCAGTCATGTCTGACTCCTTGAGACCCTATGGACTGTAGCCTACCAAGTTCCTTCATTCATAGAATTTTCCAGACAAGAGTACTGGAGTGGGTTGCCATTTCCTTCCCCAGGGGATCTTTCCCGACCCAAGGATCGAACCTGGGTCTCCTGCATTGCAGGCAGACACTTTACCAGCTGAGCCACCTGGAAGGCCTCTAAGTCTGCTACCACCTGTAAAATCTCTTCAGGAGCATGTTCTCTTTGAAAAGATCAAATTTGTTTAGGGTGAATTTCAAGGCTATGATTTTAAACCATCTCCAGTTTTCCCCAGAGCATTTCAGGGACACTCGCCTCAAGGAAACGTGTTTTGGAGTCAAGCCAGCATGGCCAGAGCCCAAACAGTAGTGGAGTTATTTTAGTGCCCTGTGATATTTTCATCCCAATTCTTTGTCCTCCTTTTCTGTAGTATCACTTTCAGGATTATACCTCATACATAAAGAAAGGAATAGAAAAGTGCCAAGGAAAAATAAATATTAGTAGAGTAGAATTTAAAATGTGATTAAAGGGTCATTTACTTATTTTTCTAATCAGAAAATATCTTTCTTTATGTGTATATATAGGTATGTATATATACACATATACATGCCTATACATATGTTTACCTATATACACCTCTCTATAAAGATATACACACATGTGAATCTAAAAGTTATATGTAATTAAGCTATATTTTCATATTGCTTCTGAAGATCATTGACCTACATATGCACAAACTTCTAAAATCATGAATCTTATTTAATTTACTTTGCCAATTCAATTATATCTTAAAATTTAATTTACATATCAATAGTTACCAAAACATATGTTTTTAATGATCATTTACTGCTTATTTTTTTCTTGTGTGAAAACGAGTATTCATCAGGTTTTTTTTTTTTGGCTTCATGTCCTTCACACACACAACTCATTTCCTGTCAACATTTTCTTTCACTGCATACTGTGATTTTCAAAGTGTAGGAAAGAATGTTTCATGAATATTTTGTAGAAGCTTCTGCTGTAAACTTTCCCTCTCCTCTCATTTTGAGTTTTTCTGTCTTCCTACACACAAAAAGGGAGTATGACATTACTCTCTGGACAATTAAGATTCTAAAGTCTTTTTCCCCACTTGACAATTTCTCACATGAATTCTTAAGTATTCATGTGTGCTTAGTCACTCAGTCATGTCCAACTCTTTGCAACCCCCATGGACTGTAGCACACCAGACTCCTCTGTCCATGGGGATTCTCCAGGCAAGAATACTAGAGTGGGTTGCCATGCCCTCCTCCAGGGAATCCTCCCAACCCAGGGATCAAACCCACGTCTCCTGCACTGCAGGTGTATTTTACCATCTGAGTATTCATAACTTCACATATAAAACTGGCAGAAAAGTATTTTTAATTAACAAGTTTGTATCAGTTATCTGAAGCACATTTTAAGTTTCAGTTTTATCTTAATGCTTTTTTATGTTTCAGTTAATATAGCCAAAATCATTTTTATTGTCTTTGATGGTCCAGATCAAGAAAAAAAATTTAATTATTCCTCAAATGAGACTTTCTACATCATTGAATTTTCAGTTACCTATATTTGTATACTAAATTTCCTTAACCTATTTTCTAGGCCTGTCATTTTCTCTTGTACTATAATTAGTTTATATGTTTTATCCATGATGCGAGACATTTTGGTTCATTGTTGCTTTATTACTGCTCTTCATAGCCTCCAGAAATATTTTTAGTTCATCAATAGTATTAACTGGTTTAGGATTTTTCTTTCATTGTCATAGTTAATCTTTTTCTGCAATCCTTGTTTTCTCCTTAATTACTTCTCAAAAAGGGTATGTGTCAGTTTATTTACACATACAGGTCAGCCTTCTTTACTTGTTTCAGGCATCACGGGTTTCTTTTCCATGTTGTTAAATCTTTTTCCCCCTTTGGAGTTGCAATATTTGTTCACCAGGCACCGAGTTTTGAAAAGGCTTCATTGTTATTGGAACTTATATTATTGGATTCTGTTATTTCCCCTTTTCAACAGATACTTTCTCTTTCTTTCTTTCTTTTTTTTTTTTTTACTATATGCAGAAATAAGGAATAATCTGATGCCATAGTGTTACTTCTCCCACTGTACCATCTTTTTAGAATGTCGTAGACTGGCACCACTGAATACAGTAATTTTTTTTCTACAGTCATGCTTGATTTTTTTCTTGTTAACCTCTTATGATGATCACTGCACAGTGTATTAAAATAGATGAACACATAGCTTCCAAAGTATCTTTCAGTCCTCCAACAGACTCTGTCTGGTGCTTCAAGTTTGGACACTAAATGATAATCCTCTAGAATATAAAATAATTCATGTTCATAGATTTCTCCAAGTAGGATTAATGAGTAAATTGAGAGGCAATTTTTTTCAACCTAGCAACATTTTTTACCTAAAGCACAGCACAGCTGTCATCCTTTCCTTGCTGTGATGCTGGGAACCTCAGTTACTGGGTTAAGCCCATTCTTAAACAAGTTAAGAGTACAGTCATTGCCTTACCAAGGTGCAACTTCAAGCCCCAACTACATCACCATGTACACAGAACGGTTGTTTTGTTGCTGACTGGTTTTCCTTTCTGTTAAAACTATAGAAAAAGTTGGGGTAAGTATAAAATATAAGCCCTGCTTCAGAGGTTAATATGGGCCACTCCTATGTTTTGATATCTTTTATAATGTTCTATGTTGTCTCCACAAAAAAGACCTCTAGTCTCTTTCTCTTTCAAGCAGACCAAGTGGTACCTCTGCCTTGAATCACTGTGCCCTTTTATTCTCATCCCCAAAGCACTGTAAGCTCCTTTGACCCATATCTGGACTCCAAGACTTTTCTTTACCTTTGCATAACTTAAAGATGTCTATCTCCATCATAAAGAAACAGTTTGCCTGGAAGCTGCTTGGAGCGTCTATCTCCCACCTAAGGAAAACTTTTTGCAGTTTTTAAATAGTGAAATTTGAGAGGCTGGGGAGTTAGACTCTGTCATCCCTGCTCTAGTTTTCTTTGAAGTTTGCGGAACCTGGGAAACCTGAAAAAGCTTCTCATAATTTGCGAGACTGGCATTACTGCATCCAAGCAATTTTCACAGCATCCTGCAAATGTTTACTGAGTGCTTATGATGTACCTAACTCTGTCCAGGATGTATCAGCGAACAAGGAAGACAGAAGTTTCTCTACTTATCTAGCTGGTGGAAGGAACTAACCTCAAATGAAAACAGAAACCATAAAAATAAATACATATTTCATCTAATACATCTAATACATGTATATATATGTATATATATGTATATACATATATATATATGTATATAAAACTATAGGCACTAGCAAGAAAAATTAAGAAGGAAAGGGAGGTGGGAATGTTATTGTGGCATGATGAGAGCTTTGAGACACCATACAAACCCCTAAACGAAGAGTTGCAGGTAAAGGGAGCCCTTGAAGAAACCAGAAACCACAGCTCTCAGACTTCCCAGGACTAAAGTTTCCTCAAATCGAGAAAAATGTGATATAAAATTAAAGTATGTGTGTGCTCAGTCACTCAGTTGTGTCCACTTCTTTGTGACCCCCATGGACTGTAACCCGCCACTCTTCTCTGTCCATGAGATACTTGAGGCAAGAATACTGGAGTGGGTTGCCATTTTCTCCTCCAGGGGATCTTTCTGACTCAGGGATTCAACTCATGTCTTGAACCCATGTCTCCTGCTGCGTCTCCTGCACTGCAGGCTGATTCGTTACCGCTGAGTCATCAGGGAAGATTTCCCTTTTTCTTAAGCTTTCTTGACCCTTATTGCATCTGAGATCCCTGAGCTGTCTTAAGAACTCCTTAGCACACAGAGGGTTTTAGAAGCTGCCTTTGACTTTTTCTGCAGCTTAGGCCAGTTTACTTTAAAAGCAATCATTTCATATCTATTTCTCCTAAATATATAGACCATAATTAAACATTTTTTCTGATCTATTTTGGTTTTTCTTACCCACACCCACCCCCCCACTGTGTTCCTAATTGCTTAGAGGTGACATCTCATTGAGAGCTGTAAGGTGACAGACCTCGTGCCAATCTCACCAAAATGAAATGATTCAGTACCTGAGGGGATCCTGGCCTTCTGGACTCTGGCTCTGACTGAGAAATCTGTGTCCTACTTTGATGGCCTGAACCACAGGGGAAGAAGGTAATTTACAGAAGTTCCTATTGCTCTCATTCCTCACCTCCAAAGCCGCCTTAACGTGAAAGAGGGCTTATAGATCCTGCACCTGTGCTTCCTAGGCTGAAAATTTTGGGAGATCAGAGTGAAAAGCCATGGGCACTTGAGAGTCACAGTAGAACAAGGAAGGGCAGTCAAAGTCATCACGTAAAAAAGTCAAGTTGGATGAGAGGGGCCTGGGACAAAGTTGGGAGCTTGAAATGTTGAGGGGAGAGCCAATTCTCATATTTAGCCAGTGGCTGCAAGACTGCAATAAAAGTCAAGTGTTGCCAAATCTGTCTTTTAAAGGAAAGATAGAAATCTGAGTATTTGTAAGACATTTCTTGATGTTTTAATGTTGGGAACTAGTAAATCAAAAAAACAAACGAAAGTGCTGTTGAATTAGGCCAGATCAAATTTGCAGCCTGGGTTCTGCCTAAGGGCTCACATTCTACATCCCATCAGTCATTGCCTATTTCATGGTGTTCATAGGAGACTAAAATTCAAAATCAAGAGACAGAGCAAGGATGGCAAATAATTTCTAAATTGCATGCCAACTCTGATTTAAGTGGCTGCCCTGAACATTGTGTTTAGGATGCTGAGGTTATTTCTGGGTCAGCAGAAAAAGTATTGTGTGAATTATCAATGTTGAATGGTGGTCCATAAGACATATATTTGCCACGCCTCAGCCAGATTATTCACTTGATGGTTATGTTGAGGGTGGCAGAATAAATGTTTTCAGCTGCCCCTATCTCCTTAGCTTGTCATTTTAAGTTCATTTCTCTCACATTCCCAGAACCTGGGAAAATAGCTGCTGACTTTCAATAGGACCAGTGGGGGGGGGGGGGGTGGTGGAGGGGGTGGGCGGGGGCCTGACAACGACTAGTTGACTTTGCAGGTGTGTAATTCATGACACACAAACCACATTAACACTATCATTTCTAAAGGAGGAGGGCAATCTCTCTGATCTATCAGGCACGAACCTAAGGCATAATTTATTCAGTTTTTGTGATGTAAAACTATCACAGCAAACTACTACTATAGACCAATGAGGTTTCACATCAGATATTTTCATCTTTTTTTTTTTTCTTTTTTTTTATTTTATTATTTTTTTTTTCCAGTGGGTTTTGTCATACATTGATATGAATCAGCCATGGATTTACATGTATTCCCAATCCCGATCCCCCCTCCCACCTCCCTCTCCACCCGATTCCTCTGGGTCTTCCCAGTGCACCAGGCCGGAGCACTTGTCTCATGCATCCCACCTGGGCTGGTGATCTGTTTCACCATAGATAGTATACATGCTGTTCTTTTGAAATATCCCACCCTCACATTCTCCCACAAAGTTCAAAAGTCTGTTCTGTATTTCTGTGTCTCTTTTTCTGTTTTGCATATAAGGTTATCGTTATCACCTTTCTAAATTCCATATATATGTGTTAGTATGCTGTAATGTTCTTTATCTTTCTGGCTTACTTCACTCTGTATAAGGGGCTCCAGCTTCATCCATCTCATTAGGACTGGTTCAAATGAATTCTTTTTAATGGCTGAGTAATATTCCATGGTGTATAGGTACCACAGCTTCCTTATCCATTCATCTGCTGATGGGCATCTAGGTTGCTTCCATGTCCTGGCTATTATAAACAGTGCTGCGATGAACATTGGGGTGCACGTGTCTCTTTCAGATCTGGTTTCCTCAGTGTGTATGCCCAGAAGTGGGATTGCTGGGTCATATGGCAGTTCTATTTCCAGTTTTTTAAGAAATCTCCACACTGTTTTCCATAGCGGCTGTACTAGTTTGCATTCCCACCAACAGTGTAAGAGGGTTCCCTTTTCTCCACACCCTCTCCAGCATTTATTGCTTGTAGACTTTTGGATAGCAGCCATCCTGACTGGCGTGTAATGGTACCTCCTTGTGGTTTTGATTTGCATTTCTCTAATAATGAGTGATGTTGAGCATCTTTTCATGTGTTTGTTAGCCATCTGTATGTCTTCTTTGGAGAAATGTCTGTTTAGTTCTTTGGCCCATTTTTTGATTGGGTCATTTATTTTTCTGGAATTGAGCTTCAAGAGTTGCTTGTATATTTTTGAGATTAATCCTTTGTCTGTTGCTTCATTTGCTATTATTTTCTCCCAATCTGAGGGCTGTCTTTTCACCTTACTTATAGTTTCCTTTGTAGTGCAAAAGCTTTTAAGTTTCATTAGGTCCCATTTGTTTAGTTTTGCTTTTATTTCCAATATTCTGGGAGGTGGGTCATAGAGGATCTTGCTGTGATTTATGTCGGAGAGTGTTTTGCCTATGTTCTCCTCTAGGAGTTTTATAGTTTCTGGTCTTACATTTAGATCTTTAATCCATTTTGAGTTTATTTTTGTGTATGGTGTTAGAAAGTGTTCTAGTTTCATTCTTTTACAAGTGGTTGACCAGTTTTCCCAGCACCACTTGTTAAAGAGGTTGTCTTTTTTCCATTGTATATCCTTGCCTCCTTTGTCAAAGATAAGGTGTCCATAGGTTCGTGGATTTATCTCTGGCCTTTCTATTTTGTTCCATTGATCTATATTTCTGTCTTTGTGCCAGTACCATACTGTCTTGATGACTGTGGCTTTGTAGTAGAGTCTGAAGTCAGGCAGGTTGATTCCTCCAGTTCCATTCTTCTTTCTCAAGATTACTTTGACAGCAATCAGAGCAGAAAAAGAAGTAAAAGGAATCCAGATAAGAAAAGAAGAAGTAAAACTCTCACTGTTTGCAGATGACATGATCCTCTACATAGAAAACCCTAAAGACTCTACCAGAAAATTACTAGAGCTAATCAATGAATATAGTAAAGTTGCAAGATATAAAATTAACACACATAAATCCCTTGCATTCCTATATACTAACAATGAAAAAACAGAAAGAGAAATTAAGGAAACAATACCATTCACCATTGCAACAAAAAGAATAAAATACTTAGGAGTATATCTACCTAAAGAAACAAAAGACCTACACATAGAAAACTATAAAACACTGATGAAAGAAATCAAAGAGGACACAAACAGATGGAGAAACATACCGTGTTCATGGATTGGAAGAATCAATATTGTCAAAATGGCTATTCTACCCAAAGCAGTCTATAGATTCAATGCAATCCCTATCAAGCTACCAACGGTATTTTTCACAGAACTAGAACAAATAATTTCACAATTTGTATGGAAATACAAAAAACCTCAAATAGATATTTTCATCTTTTTGAGCTGATTTTAATTTACCAAGATGAGTTCCATCAGCATTAGAATGCTCTTTAATACAAGGTTCAAGTATTTTATTTTAAAGAAAACAATAAAAAGCAACACTGGAAAGCAGGGTAAAAGATTGTTATTTTTGGAGTTTTAATTCTTGATCAGGAGACCAAAACCAAGAAAATAATTGAAAATATTATCATCTGCAAGAATATCTTATAGGTAAGGGTATTTGGGTGTTTAGAAAAATATTTTTAAATATACATACAATTATGTTGAACTTGAGAAGGAATTTCTTTATAGGAAAATAGTGAAAAAAACACAAAACTTATCAGATATGTTATTATCTGTTAATTCACTCTGTTTTCCATATAATAAATCCTCTACTCTGTTCAAAATAAGGGAAGGTAAACAAACTCCCAGTTTCAAATAACTGCTAATTTGGTACTAAAATAAACTTTTGAGTAAATGAAGAAGACAGTAGAGGGTCTATATGTGATTTTATACCCTACATGATGAAAGTGTTTGATATGAGAAAGCTTCTTCCCACAACTGTAAAGTTCCTTTCCCACCAACATGATGTTGATGCCTGAATTTTGATAGAAAATGGTGCATTATCAATAACATGCTCTCCCACTTACTTGATTCTGATTCTATGGGAGAATTTTTCCCCCCAAATCTGTAATGTGGAGGGTGCTGACAGAGCTGTAAAATGATTCTTTTTTGTAGGCGCACAGGTGAACTGGGATCAACTCTCCCACCTGTAAATAAACAGTTTTCTCTCCATTGGTACATTCATTTCAGTTATCCTGATCTAGAAATGTACTTGTTCTTTTTGATCCTTCTTTGAACTGCTTGCAGCATCTGCCTGGTTCTGTCACTGGTCAATGAATTAACAGATTTTTAACAGTGTTTTACATCTGTCTGAAAATCATGATATTCCCCCTTTGAAAATTTTCTCTTAACTGTATTTACCTCTTAGACCAATGTAAGTGCAATTTCTGATAAGTAATAGGCTCAGATGGTAAAGAATCTGCCCACAATGAAGGGGACTCGAGTTCAATCCCTGGGTCAGGAAGATCCCCTAGAGACTCAAGAACGGCAATCCACTCCAGTATTCTTGCCTGGAGAATTCCATGGACAGAGGAGCCTGGTGGGCTAGAGTCCATGGGGTCAAAAAGAGTCGGACATGACTGAGTGACTAACACATATACCATATCAAAATTTATCCACATTTTAAAAAAAATTGAAAACTTCAAAAAACACCGTAAATCAACTATATTCCAATTAAAAAGAAAAAAAATCTTCTGGCCTGATTAATTTTTTGTATGACTTCATTTTATCCTATCAAAACTTTCATTGAGAAATTTGTTTACAAAGAGTATATTTCACAGCTAAGCAGATTTCCACTTTGTATTTCACTTAATATCCTATTTCACTCCAACGGTTTAAAAAAAAAGTAACTAAAGAATATAAATAACATGAAAAAAAATTTCAAGGAATAACTAATGAGCACTTGCTCTGTTTTAACCTTGTTGTTTGTTAGAAAATGGATTATGTCTCCCCCTCTCCAAATTCATATGTTGAAGTCCCAACCCTCAGTACCTCAGAATATAACCATATTTGGAGTTAAAGTTTTTAAAGAGGTGATTAATTTAAATAAGGCCATTAAGGTGAGGTCCTAATCTAATATGACTGATGTCATAAGAAGAAGAAACACCACAGCTCACATGCACAGAGGGACAGCCATGTGAAGAGGCTAAAAGACAAGGACCATCTACAAGCCAAGGAGAAAGGCCTGGAACAGATTCTTTACTTATGGCCCTCAGAGGAAACTAACCCTAATGGCACGTTTTTCTTGGACCTCCAGTCTCCAGGACTACGAAAAATACATTTCTATTGTTTTACGCCATGCAGCCTGTGGTATCTTGTTATGACCACTCTAGCAAACTACACATTTTTATGTTAGACTGAGGGATCCAGAATGTGTCTTCCATTTGGAGAGTCCTTCTAAAGGCCACCCAAGAACAAATTCACCTTGCCAGTATCCACTACCCCAAGCAAAAGCCAGTCAAAGCACATGCCACAAGTCCTCAAAGAGCTGCTCCAATATAACATCCACTGTTAACAGGGTGACTAAGCCAATTCCCCAGGCTGCCAGGCCCTATGCTACCTTTGATAAGCCTGTGTTTCAATTCGGCTTAACCTTTGGTCCAGTCAACCTCAACCTTGCTACCAGGACAAACTCTCACTCAGCCTAGTCCTGCCTTCTAGTAAAAAGAGCAGTTCCAGATGATGGAGAGAGTTTATAGCCTGGGAGAGGAAGGATGTGGGTGGAAGTAAGATGGCAGTAAATTTGGAGGTGAAGACTTTCCATTCACTAGTCATTCTATTTCCAATAGTCACAAGGCTATTGAAGTCCCCCAGGATAAAACAGGAGTAGAAACAGAGAGGAAGATCTATAGCCAGAGGCAAGAACATCCCCATGAATATGGAAGAATAACTACAAGGCTGAGGCAGGTAACAGAAGAGAGTGGAATCATCTGGAACAAGCTAGAAGATAGCATTACTCTCCTGCCCTAAAGGTATTAAGTGAAGAGAGGGAGACATATCAGCAAACAGGTAATTAAAATACACTCTGATGTGTACATGATCAGGGCATGCTAAGGAAGCCCAAGAGAGGTAGAGGATCCCAATTTGGGTCAGAGTGTAAAGAAGGGAAGGTTAAGGGAGAATTTGGCACAATCCAGAGAGGAATTGTGAGACCTGCCTCTTGAGAAACCTGTATGCAGGTCAGGAAGCAACAGTTAGAACTGGACATGGAACAACAGACTGGTTCCAAATAGGAAAAGGAGTACGTCAAGGCTGTATATTGTCACCCTGCTTATTTAACTTAGATGCAAAGTACATCATGAGAAACGCTGGGCTGGAGGAAGTAGAAGTTGGAATCAAGATTGCCGGGAAAAAATATCAATAACCTCAGATATGCAGATGACACCACCCTTATGGCAGAAAGTGAAGAACTAAAGAGCCTCTTGATGAAAGTGAAAGAGGAGAGTGAAAAAGTTGGCTTAAAGCTCAACATTCAGAATACTAAGATCATGGCATCCAGTCCCATCACTTCATGGCAAATAGATGGGGAAAAATTGGAAACAGTGGCTGACTTTTTTTTTTTTTTTTGGCCTCCAAAATCACTGCAGATGGTGATTACAGCCATGAAATTAAAAGACACTTACTCCTTGGAAGGAAAGTTATGACCAACTTAGACAGCATATTAAAAAGCAGAGACATTACTTTGCCAACAAAGGTCCGTCTAGTCAATGCTATGGTTTTTCCAGTAGTCATGTAAAGATGTGAGAGTTGGACTATAAAGAAAGCTGAGCACCGAAGAATTGATGCTTTTGAACTGTGGTGTTGGAGAAGACTCTTGAGAGTCCCTTGGACTGCAAGGAGATCCAACCAGTCCATCCTAAAGGAGATCAGTCCTGGGTGTTCATTGGAAGGACTGATGTTGAAGCTGAAACGCCAATACTTTGGCCACCTGATGCAAAGAGCTGACTCACTGGAAAAGACCCTGATGCTGGGAAAGATTGAGAGCAGGAGGAGAAGGGACGACAGAGGATAAGATGGTTGGATAGCATCACCGACTCAATGGACATGAGTCTAGGTGAACTCCGGGAGTTGGTGATGGATGGGGAGGCCTGGTGTGCTGCAGTTCATGGGGTCACAAAGAGTCGGACATGACTGAGCAACTGAACTGAACTGAACTGAACTGGGAGGGGAATACCAAATGTGGCCAAGATGAGCTAGAAAGTTATCAGAAAAGCAAACCTGTGCATGAAGTAGAGGCGACTGATTAGACCCTGGCCACAGAGAGACCCCACCTCCTGAGAGGCAGACTTTTAGCGTTCTCTTGTTTTTTATTGCTTTGTTCAGTGGCTAAGTCATGTTTAACTCTTTGTGATGCCATGGACTGTAGCATGCCAGGCTTCCCTGTCTTTCACTGTCTCGCAAAGTTTGCTCAAACTCATGTCCTCCTGGCAGCACCCTAACCTGCTCTATAAGCTCTTCTGCAACTTTAAACAGCGGGTGTGGTGAGTATGGCCTGGATGTCACCAATTAGCTTGGTGGAAACACAAAGCCCGTTCTATTTTTATGATGACACCACCTTTCCTTTGACAAGCCCCATTATTTCTCAATAGCAGAAAAACTAAGTTTGGTCTAACAGAAAACTTAGTCTAGACCAATAAATTTTCCAAGTGCTTCTGACTTAAAATTGAGCACCTCTCTGGCAAATATTCAACCCAATGCAGGTATTATTATTACCTGTCACTGTCCAGCTGAGTATTCCCTCTGCCCACAATTCTCCTCCTCTGCAATGGATCGAATGTTTGTGTTCCCCCCAATTCATATGCTGAAATCCTAATCCCCAGTGTGATGGTATTAGAAGGTGGTGCCTTTGGTAGGTAATTAGCTCGTGAGGGCAGAGCACCTGAGTGGAATTAGCGGCCTTACAGAAGAGACCTTAGAGAGCCCTCTACCCACCTTCTACCATGTGAGGACACAGTGAAAAGATGGCCATCTTTGAACCAAGAATCAGCTTCTCAATAGACATCAAATGCTCCAGTACTTTGATCTTGGGATTCCCAGCTTCCAGAGTTGTGAGAAGTAAATTTCTGTTGTTTACAAGGCACTCAGTTTATAAGAAGGACTCTGTCAGAAAGGGAGGACACTGGTTCTCCTTAAGGGCCAGTCACCCTCTCTTTTTCCTCTAATAAATTTCCCTTTTCTTGCCTGACTGCCTGGCTCTCTCTCTTTTTCTCAGCACCCTTACATTCTGGTGCTGAAACCCCAGAGGGAGGATCCACTGCAACTGGGTGGTCCCCTCCTCTGGACCCTGCCGAGAAACTGAGACAAGCTCTGGGACGGGACTTCCCACTTGCCTTGCTGGACTGACATCCACACGTCTGCCCACATTTCATCCATTCGTCACAGCGGTAAGTGAAATCCCATTCCCTTGGATCCTCTTTCTCTCTCTCGCCTTGTTTCCAAGTCCTAGCACGAGGCGGGAGGATCCCCACTGCCCTTGGGCCCTCGGCCTTGCGTCTGACTTTGAAATAAGGGACACCCATTTCAAAGCAGACTATTATTAGTCTTTGAGAAAGTCCTGAGAATAGGGATTTCTCTCAGATCTTTCTCTCAGACCTTTCTCCTCACTTTATCTCACCCTTGTCTACCCTTCTCATTCGGCCGCAATTGGAAATTCTCAGTCCCAGCCCTCAAAATCTACTCCTCTAGGATGCCTTCTTCAAAACCTAAAAGCCTTGGGCTTCCAAGGGGAGATGAGACCAAAAAGACTTATTTACTATTCTAACACTGTCTGGCCACACTACAAACTTGAAAAAAGGTCCCAACGGCCAGAAAACGGAACTCTCAACTACAATACTCTATGGGACCTTGATAACTTCCGCTGCTGCAACAGCAAGTGGTTAGAAATCCCTTGTGTTCAGGTTTTCTTCACTCTCTGCTCTCGACCCTCTCTCTGTGAATCCTGTTCTACTTCTCAAATACTCTTAGCCTATTCTGGGCCACATCCTTCTGATATAATGTCTCCCAGGTCCCTGTTCAGACTTTTCTTCTTCCTTCGACTCTTCTGACCACAGCCCATCCCCTAATGCTCCCAATTCCCTTGCAGCCGCTCCAGATCCAGTTCCACAACCTCCACCTTATGTCCCCTCCTCCCTCCCTCCTCACAAGAGCACGCCTCCGTTACCACTGCAGCTCCCAACCCCCCTCCCCAGCCTGTGCCCGAAATAAGCTCTGAGACCTCAGCCCCATCCTCTACCCTGAGGGTCCCAAGGCTTTACCCCGACCTCCCTAGATCCCCTCCCCATGCCCGGTCCAGAACAACTTTAAAACAGGAAACTTCACCACAGGACCCCACTCCTTCCCCTGCCCCTCTCCTCCCTTTAGGGGAAGTAGCTGGAGCAGAAGGCATTGTTGGAGTTCATGTCCCACTCTCCAATCTCCCGAGTTTTCCTTTGAATGCAGTCCTACTCTCGACCCTGTCACACTCATCCCTAATTCTTCTGAGCCAGCCATTCATACTTGCAAAAAGGCAGAAGAAGGCCCTCAAACCCCTCAACAAGACCTTTTAAGTTTAGACTTTAAGATTTTCAATAACCGGGAAGAACAGGCAAAGCTAGAGAAGGCCCAACGAGATCAGGCCAAATACCACCTTTTAGCCACTGCACTACATGGCTCCAAGCCTCCATCAACCAACAAAGAAATGAAGCCACCTGGGCCCTGGGCCCGCTCATGCCTCAAGCCAAGGCCCCCTACAGGTCCATGTCCCACTGTGGCATAAAGAGACATTGGAAGGCGGACATAACGACCTTCTTATCATTGAGACCTCATGTGGACCCTATCAGTTATATCAGCTTGGTTGGGCAGGTCCTGTAAGGAGAACCCTTAGCACATGGTCTACCCGCATAGATTTAGTATGTGAGGTCTTGTCTCCACTGGAAGCCTATTGTTACAGAGTGTTTGGCAATGCAACCAAGATCTCAGCTACCTTCCCTAACTGACCCCAAGCCCACAGCAGCCTATGAATTTCCCCAGGCTGAGCTTGGTTCCAGGGGAAGCTGAAGGTGATCTCTGCCTTCTCCTGATTCACGCTGCTATTTCTTCAGGGCCCTTCATGCTCCAAAGGCAACAGAGGGCTCTGCAGAGCCTGTTGTTTTAGCAAACTCTTGAAATGGCACATCCCTTTCTTACTTATTTGCTCATAGCTGCAAAACTAAAAATGAAGGTTTAGAATATGGTTCCCATGTTTAGACACATGGTCAGAATAAATCTATCCACTCAAATGCTTTTTCTTCCCCTGTTCTGACCTTCTTTCTCTTCACAGTCATGTTGCACAGTAAGTTTCTGTGCTCACTTTCTTCACTCCATCTCCTCATAGTCACTCTTTCTTGCAATCTGACTCCATTCCCTGAAAGTCCTCTCAGTAAAGTCATCATTTATCTTCACACTGTTAAATTCTGTAACAGTTTGCATGCCAGCCTCCTTTGACCTCACTGTGGCATTTGACACTGCTGTCCTCTCCCCTCTGAAAACACGCCTTTAGTGTTAGTGACACCATGCATGCCTAGCTGTTCACCTCCTTCTCTGATCATTTTTCAGTTTCTTGAAAAGCAGGCTCTTCCAGTGATTGCCTCAGTGATGCTGCCACCACAGCTTTAGGGCCTGATTTTCTGTCCTGTGCGCCTCGGTCCACGCATGTTCTCATTGGCCACCATGTTTAAGTCTCCACTCTCTTTCAAAAACAGCTTAAGACCCAGTGTCTCCATCTCCTTATACTCAGCTCCAACATCACTGCTGGGTTCTGGACCCACAGCACCTGCTCTGTGTTTGACAATTCTAACTAAATGTTGTCTACTCACTTCCTATACAATATGAATTAAATCTTCTTACTCCCTTCTGCATTCCCCTCACTGAAGGCCCAATCATTTCCCTAATGACCTAGTAACCCAGTCATTCTATCTATCCCTTCTATCTCCATCTCCTAAGAGTTGGGTTTTACTTCCTAAATATATGTCAGGGCTCTTTTACCTGCTTGCCAGTCACGCTGCAAGATCTTGGGCCCTCACTACTACTTTTTGCCTGGAGTACTGCTCTCTCTAGGCTGTACATACCCTTTCATCTGCCCAGTCTCCAGAGTGATTTTTCTAGAGCTATAAATCTGTTCATGTCAGGTCACTTTCCTGCCTCAAACCCTTCAGGCTCCTATCACTTTCAGAATAGATGCCAAACTCGTCAGAATTGGCACACAGGGCCCATCAAGATCCAATGGTGAGAAGTTCACACTCAGCATCACACTTACTAGCAGTGGAAATGTAGACAACAACTTAACCTTTCCATGCCTTGGTTTCCCCCATCTGAAAACATACATGACAGCACTTATGAGATTGCTGAAGGATTGAACGAGGAGACATGTAAAGCAGGTATGGTAGCGCCCAGCACATCCCAAGCATCTCCTGTCTGATAGTAACTGACTTTTTTTTAGCTGACTGAGGGTGTTAATCTAGTTGCTCAGTCATGACTGACTCTTTGTGACCCCACGGACTGTAGCCCACCAGGCTCCTCTGTCCATGAAATTCTCCAGGCAAGAATACTGGAATGTGTAGTCATTCCCTTCTCCAGGGGATCTTCCTGACCCAGGGATCAAACCTGGGTCTCCTGCATTGCAGGTGGATATCATCTGAGCCACCCAGGAAGCCTGTCTTTATGACCATCCTTTAATCCTTCTCTTTCCTTCCCTTTGGTTGTATTGTTCTACTTCACATTTCTGAAAACAGCCTGTGGTTTCACTTTTCTGAGCTTTTTTTTACCTTGTTGCTTCCTTCGTCTGTAATGCCTTTCTCCCACTATCCATTGAGCTAACATACACTTTAAAAATCTCTTCTCATGTCACTTCTTCCAGGAAACCTTCCTTGACCTTTCCACTTCAATCTGATTTAGCTTCTCCTAGACTTTTGTAGCTCTTTTTAAAATTAAGTAAATGATTATTTATTTTTCGTTGTGCTGGGTCTTCACTGATGCGTGCAGGTTTTCTCTAGTTGCGCCAACTAGGGGCTACTCTTCCTTGCAGTGTGCAGGTTTCTCACTGTGGTGGCTTTTCTCGTTGCAGAGCACAGGCTCGAGACATACAGGCTTCAGTAGTTGTGGCACATGGACTTAGTTGCTCAGCGGCATGAAGAATCTTCTTGGGCCAGAGATTGAACCCATGTCGCCTGTACTGGCAGGTGGATTCTTATCCACTGTACCACCGGGGAAGTCCTTTAGTTCTTTTTAGAAACATTTACCCCAGCACTCAATACTCTGCATGAGACTTGGTTAAATGTCTGCCTCCTGTACAAAACTGTGGTTGCTTAAAATAAGATACAACTCTAAGTCCTCGGTTCTAAGAGTAAGGCTTGACACCACTCAAGTAGGGGTTCAATAAATGACTGTTGGGTGAATTAAAATACTAATCATTTCCTTTTATCAGATGCTCAGAGATTCTGGACCACTTTTGCTTCAGAAAAGCACCTTATTCCAAAATTACTTTTATATTATTCCTTCCTCTACTAAAAAAAATCACAACTTTTAAGCAGCACTATTAGCTTACTGTCAGTGGAGAAACTGAACTAATCAACTGGTAATTAATTACAGTTCAATATACTTCTAAAGGGTATCTGTATTTTCAAAGTAGTTAATTAAGACAACAGGAAGGTTTTTAATGATAGTATTTAAAGAAGTATAGAAGAAGTAAGGGAGTATATGATAAGGTGGGGAAGATAAATTTTACAGGGGAATTGCTTAGTATTCTATAAATAACATCAAAGGAGTGTTCAGCCTCCGTAGGTAAGTAAGGCTTAGGGCTACTGATGGGGGGTTTGGCTAGGAAAGCATCAAGAAAGTTTTCATAATTAAGCTACCTGCTGAGATACTTGAGTGACATCAGTAATGAAACCGCAGTATGACCATGTGCGCGTGTGCACGCTCAGCTGCTTCAGCGGTTTCCGACACTGAGAACCTATGGACTGTATGTAGCCCACGAGGCTTTTCTTTCCATGGGATTCTCCAGGCAAGAATACTGGAGTGGGTCACCAGGCCCTCCTCCAGGGGATCTTCCCAACCCAAGGATAGAACCTGGGGCTCCTGTGTTGCAGGTGGGTTGTTTACCCACTGAGCCACCTGGGAAACCCAAGTATGACCATAAAAAGGAATAAAATCTTGAAAGATGCTAGAACAAGCTAAGTGGAAAAAAAAAAACAGATTTAAAATGCCGTACATACATTATTTAATTCTATTTATATGAAATGCTCTGAATAGGCAAATCCATAGAGACAGAAAATAGACTAGTGGTTGCCAGAGGCTGTTGGAATGGGGAGTGACTTCTAATGACTACAGTTTTTTGGGGGGACTGATAAATTGGTTCTGAAATAGTGGTGATGGGGCTACAAGGTTGTGACTACGCTAAAAGCTGGGTCAATTTTATGGCATGTGAATTCTATTTCAGTAAAAATATATAAGAAAACAAACAATATACCAGAAAAATTATCCATAGAAAAAACAGCATTAGTTATTTATCATTAGTATTAGAAGGTCCAGAAATAAAATCGCAGTTTCTAAATATAAAGGATCATGTAGTCAGCCATTTTAATAGCTTAAAGAATTTTTACATAAAATTCTTCTGCCATATTTTATAAATATATAAATCTCCTATAAATCTTCTGCTATATTTTAAACATTCATTTATAGACTCTAAAAACTATAATTGTCAGCTATTTGGTGTTTATTTCTACTTTAATCTTTCAATTAAAAAATATTTCTCTTAGTTTATACTGCTCTCAACTTAGCTCTTTAACAAAAATAAAAACCTATTTTAAGTTAAATTTAAATGATCCTTTTGAACATTAAGATAGGCATTCTAAATTGTTTATTCTGATGCCAAACACATGCTGCAATTAATAACATTTTATGCTTCTTATTTTTCATAGTGATGTAATTTTTTACTATAGCTTTGTTTTCTTCATTACACATATTGCCACTTGATATATTTATTCACCTGTTACCTGCTCCCCATATATATCAGTTAAGTCCATGAGAGCAGAGAACTCCCGGGGCTTATGCACTAGGCTAGACCTTTAGTGCCTGGAACAAATAGACTTTCAGTATTTACTGCCTGAATAAATGAAGTAGGTCATTGCCAGGTACAGAGAAGATGTTGCAATGAACATTTGCAAAAAACTTTTTGATTTACTCTAATTTGGCTTTGCACACTGAGAAATACAGGCTGATGTGGTGACTTACCTTCTCACTTAAGTGAATCCTGAGGCTAAAACTCAAGAACCCTGCTTTCCTTTATTTCCACAGCTGAGTTTCTGTGATTATAACTTCAGTGATGATAGAATGAATTTTGTCTAGGATCTTAAGATATTGTCTTATTTACTTTTGCCCACGAATATTAATAAAATATAGGCATGCCATTACCTCAGGTTCAAGAATCATCTCTACAGTAACAGGAAAACAGAACATCTGAAAGAACCATATGCACGACAATTGTTGCTGCCTCCCAGAAAGATGTGACCAAGGCTCTGTAACACCCTCACAGCACAGTTTGTAAATTGCCTAGTTAAGTCTGGACTCAAACTGTGTTACCCACTTTTAAACTGTTGTTAAATTTCTTAATACTTTAGAGTTGCTAGGGTGAACCCATTTACTGTGACAAAAGGATTACCTTTAAGTTGGTCTTTTACTTTAAGTAAGTGATATTTCTTCTTTAATGATTCTAACAAAAGAGGGCTATAGTTTACTACCTATGAATGAGAAAACAGATGATCAGAGGCATATTGGATTCTCAGAAGAGACCGTGAGCACATGTACACTGTAGCCCACAACAGATATTGGGAGATATTGTATAAAGAAATCATTTGGATGATGGGCCCTTAGACACCAATCTCAGATTATGAGTACATATTCATAAGTAGATCCAAGCACTTAATAAAATTAAATTTGATAATTTGAAAATGTCCTCTCCTAATTTACATATGTAAATGTTTACCTTTTAAAAATAATAATAATAATTTTGAAATCAGCACTCATCAAAGGGTTGGCAATCAGGCAGTAGCTATGAAAGATTGATTTTTTTTAAATACCAAAAGGATATTTTTTCAAATTGCATTCATTTATTTGTTTACATATTTTTAAAAGATCCTTCTTCAACTTTTTTAACTATTCTTTTTGGTAACAGAGTGCTAATGTTCTCCTCTCTGTTTTTGGTTTCTTTGTATAATATCCCATTACTGTATTCTTTAGTTAAGTTCAGGTCTATGCCAGCATTCTCTAATTCGTCTCCATCTTTCATATTTCATTCTTCAGAGATCTCTTGAGATTTTTGGCATCTATGCTCCACTTAGTTTTGCTTTAGAATTTTTAACTGGTTGTCCAGTCCCAAAAGACCCATCAAGTTTCACATATCTTTACTGACAAATAGACATTGGATTTCTCATTGATTTCACTGAGAAATCAATCCCTAAAGGCAGCACATTACTTTCACTGAAAAAGGCACAGTTAAGCGATATGCAAAAGGCATTTCTGAATTATAAGATGAGCCCTAAAACTGACATTGGGTCAGCACTCTTTGTAGAAAAGATTTCACTTTATTTTCACAGTGAAACTATTCTACTTCCTACAATGACATCAGAGATAGGTTTGTTGTTATTGACATAGAGTTTCCTGCCTGAGTCAAAACAGTTAATTCCTTCCTGCAGGAAGGCTTCTAGGAAATGAACTTATTCTGTACTCTGTGGACAGAGAACAGATTATCTTTGGAGGCAGTATAATTACTTCCTTGGAGGCCCTTTGGTTATATCTCCCTAAAAACTATCAGGGAACATATAGGCAACTGCAAAATAATCTTTCCTTTTTGGAAACATCTCCATTCTCTTATCTCCATACCTCTCTGGGCCTTACTTCTGAACCAAACTTTCTTCCCTCTCCAACTTCTCCACTGTGACTTCTAGAAACATTATAGGATATTCACTTTATTTCTTTGCTTTAATTAAAAGTTCCTTTCCTCTGTGGAGGCATTGCTTCTCTTGAAATGTATTCAAGTGGAAGTTGGCTATTTTCCCAAAGACTAAGTTGTCACAGGATTTAAAAGTGGGTTTGTTTTTAGCTCCATGTTTCCTATTCTGAACCATTGTTGCTTACCCTAATATAAAAACTTCCCATCCAGTCATATCATCTGTTTTAAAAAAAAAACACTTGTTTAGTTATTTGGCTGCACCAGGTCTTAGTTGCAGCACATGGGATCTTTGGTCTTCAGTTGTGATATGTGGGAGCTAGTTCCCTGCATTGGGAGTGTGGAGCCTTTGTGAGTGGACCGGGGAAGTCCCTCACCTTCTAACAACTGCCACCTTAATTTCCAGAATCTCCTCTCTATCCAAGTACCAGCCTAGTTAACTCTTTGAGCTCCAGATCTGATGTAGATAACTGCCTATCTACAGCTCCACTTGGATATTCCATAGTCACTTCCAACTTAGCAAAATGTGAAAATTATCAAACCTCTAAATATGAACCACCACAGAACCTGCCCAGATTCTATTTCTTGGATATGTTATGGTTATGAAAGACACTATTAGTTCAATCAAGAATCCTGTGAGTGACCTTGAATCCTCCCCCTCCTTTATTTCTTCCCCACCTCATCCATCCTTATTCAATAAGCCATCAAGTCTTGTAATTCTACCACAACGTATGTACATATGCATTTAAGTCTCCATATAACAAGATCACACAGTCTTTCTGCTCTTCCTAATATAGCATTAGACCTGTTCATAGTCTCCTAACTGATCTGTCTACTTCTAGGCTTGCATTGTCCAATTCATTTCCTCACTGCTGTCAAACTGATTTTCTAAAATACGTATCTGAGAATGCTTATTCCATGGGTAGGGGGGAAGTCAATGGTTCTCAGTTGAAATCAGGAATAAAATTCACACACTTCAACAAGATACAGAGGCTCCTCATAGCCTCAGTTCTTCACCCTCCTTCAGTTTCGTCTCCTAAGCATCTCTCAGACACTGTCTTCTCAGTATGCTCTAGCTACAGAGGCCATCAGACATGCCACATCCTCTCAGAACAGCTGTTTGCTGTGCATGTTCAGCAGTGGCTGACTCTTTGCAACCCCATGGACTGCAGTGACCTCATCCAAGTTCTTTCATCACATGGATGATATCTATTCTTTCTTAAGACTCAGTTCAGTTATTTTTTTCTTTAATAAGACTTTCTACCTTTCTTCACCGTGGTCTGACTAGGTCTGTTTATTTATGTTCCCGTCATACCACTTCTTATCATTGTTTTGTAATTATTTATATTCTGTCTCCTCCATTAGACGTGAGCTCCTTGATGCAAGGAGCTAAGTTATTTACCTTTGAATCTTTAACTCCTAGCATACTGTCCTGTATACTCTGGGAGCTCAATAAACATAAAAGAATCTATTTCAAACAACACTATTGACCACTGCTTATAACCCAGTATTACTACATAAGAAGCTTAGACAGATCCATGATAAGAAATCAAGAAAAGCCAGAAGCTACTTGAAATGTTACAATCTTCATCAATTTTACCTCACAGAGGGCAACTCCTCATATTATAAATCTTGGCTTTACTCCCAGAAAAAGAATACAACAGATGACACAAAAAAAGTTATTCTTACATTTTGAGTTCCTCATTCCTTAATTTACATTAGATTAAGGACTAGGATGTTGTCTTTATTAAATTCAGTAACATAAATATGTATGTACACACATACACTTCAATAGCATAGATATCTTTTTGAAATTAACCAAGTGCATTTATAAAGTTGGAAGTAAATCATTCTGTGCTCTTTTTCAATTTTCTAGTCTTACCTTAAGTCTAGAATAATACTTCCTCCAAAAAAAATAAAAGGAAACTTATGAGAATCCTCTGTTTTGTGATAGCCTTACTAGCAAATTCTGTCACTTTTACTACAATGCTTAATTAAACCTGTCATATTAATTAAGATATAGTTATGACTGATGCTGTAAATGTCTAATCTAACGGTAAGTTCATAAGATGGAAGTTTCTTTCTTTTGCACTTAACAGTCCAAGCTGGTACTGTTTCATGAACAACAGAAGTAGTTCTGTTTCACATCATCAGAGGATCAGGCTTCTTATTGTTTCTCTCTGACTAGCATGTCACCTTGCTTTCATCTGCATGTTTTAAGACAGCTTGCTAACAGACCCACTAACCACTGTAGAGGGGAGAGGGGACATGCCATTAAAGGCATGTCTTAGAAGTTAAACACCTCCCTTCTGCTCACATTTAACTGACTAATGATCTCTTGGCATAGTAATTGCAAAGAAGCTAGGAAGTACAACCTTTAGTGCAGGAACCCAGGAACCTACCTAAAAACTGAGGTTCTATTAATAAAAAGAGAGACTGACATAATACTAGAACATAAACTCTTTGAGAACTGAGATTGTGCATTTTTGCATTTGTAGATGCTTTGTGTTTCTTCTGTTATTTTAATGACCTTTTACATACTTAAGAAAAGAACTTGGGTGCATTCTATCTCATCTTCCATTTTCGTCAAGGCATGTATCAGATAAGGGATAATGGGACTCTATCAGGAGAAAGGAACTCATCACAAAGTTCAACACTTCACAGCCTGTCTTGGCCCTGCACTCAAATGTTCTAGAACTAAAGATGGGGTTTTCTGACTATTTTTAACCTCCTAGAACTGGAGAGCAGGAACTTCAAGGAAACAAAAAAAAAAAAAGAGGCTTTCATTTAACTTCCTACAAGGTTTATAATAGGAATGTAATGGATATTTTCAGAAAACAGAATAGAAGAATCTTACTGAAAAAATCATGACAGGTAATTTCATAAAAATTTTGCTCCTAAACCCATGCTCTTACTATATATACTTATATGTCAGACTATTCTGAGGACCTGCTATTCATTTTTCAAATAATTCAAATAGTAATGTGTTTCCATAGGTAATTTACATAAAATTATTTTTAGAAATCATGATCAATTGCAATCTGTCACCTGATTATCTATGGTTTAATTCCTCTGGAAGCAATTAAGTCTGTCTGGACTCTAGCTATGATGATCTCTAATTCTGTAGAGCTCTTACTTGTTCTTGTTCATTTACTTGTTCATTTAGAATGACCTTCTGTGTCTTTTCATCTGTGGGCATTTTCTAAGGTTAAATGGTTTGGATTCAAAAGCTCACAGATACATAGTGCTTGAATGTCTATCAAACATGTAAGAAGAAGGGAGGATATAAGTTGATGTAAGAAACATTAACAAGAAGTGCTCTCAAACACCAAGGTTGCTTTCTTTGCCTTCTACTTTCATATCTCATGATTCAAAACCTTGGGGAGCTGTCCCTGGAATACTTTTTTCTCTTAATCATAGAGAGCTAGACCCAACACATCAGACAGTATTAGATGTTTTAAAAAATAAAAAAACAAGTAGTCTCAGAAAAGCAGCATCATCACATATTTGAAGATATATATATCTATGTTCTTTTTTCTATTCTAAGACTATAAGACTATTAACTGATTTTTTTAAAATCACATAATCTTTTAATGTTATACTGGTCTGAGATCAGTAGGTGTTTTTTATGTAAAATTTGAGACAAACTCAAAGAGATCACAGTCATATTTTTTATTAGAAGGGAAAAGTTCTAGACACTATATGAGGAAAAGAGTTTATCTTCTTTGCCAGTTGTTACTTCTTAAGCATACAAATTTTCAAGCCACAACATGAACAAAAGGACTCATGTAATCATGTCACTAAGTACTGAACATTCAGTTGTTCATTTGCTCATCTCACGTGTTTCACTAGTGCCTACCAGAGCCACCAAGGAAAGGGGAAGTGGCTCACAGGCAAGTGAGGACACGAACAATCACCACACAGGTTCTGAGGGCTGCAGTGGAAGACAGTACTGAAGAAACTAATGAACTCTTGCTATTAATATGCTCTAGTCATTGTGGGAGATGCACCTCATAAAATTAACTCACTTATCCCTTATAGAAACTCCCTGAAAAAAACATTATTAATCCCAAAGAAACTAACATTCAGAGGGCTGAAGTGATTTTCCTAAAGTCAGAAAACCAATATGCAATGGAGCCATGAATCCAAATCAAGCCGGTCTCACATTACAATTGTACTCTGTCCACTAAACTATAGTCTCCCTCAGCTTTGCAAGGTGCCATGGGTGCCAAGACTTTAACCCTATCTGGGAAGACAGCAACTTTCAATAAGAAAGGACAGCTGGAGTCAAGTCTTGCAGGATAAGCATTGGTCCTATAGGCAGATACAGTTGGGAAAGGCTTTCCAGACAACGGAAAGAGCATGTGAAAGACACAGAGGCTTTTCAGAAACGTCAGGATTAGGAACTCCAAGTTTATCAAAAGAAAGCCATTGTAGACACTAGAGGCAGGCTACCTGGATTCAAATCCCAGCTGCTGTACTTCTTAGATGTATAAATCAGTTAAGAGGAGACTTTAACTTCTCTTTCCTTACCTTTAAAGTATGGATAATAATAGGACCTACCTAATAAAGTTCTTGAGGATTAACTGACATAATATAAGTAAATTATTTTATATAGTGGCTGGGACCCAGGGAGGGCTCCATGGATATTACACATTATTATTTGGAAATATTAATAGCTGGGATATAATGTACAAGGGAAACAGTGACAGGATACAAGTCTGGGTTGAAAAGTCAGGGCTTGATCATAAAATGCCTCTTATTTTACATAATTAGGAACATCACTGAGGGATTTCAAGTGTGTGTTTATGTGTGTATGTGTTTTTTATAAAATTAGTTTCAGTTCATTTAAAAATATCTTTGTGACATCAGTGCAAAGAACAGATCAGAAGTGAGATTTGAGTCAAGGAGACTGACTCTGATTACTGCAATAATCAAAGGAAGGTGCCATGAGGATTTGAACTTGAACTTAAGTAAGTAGTGATAAGAGGAAGGACAGGCCTAAAAAATACTCAGGAATTAGTATCTATAGGACCTGCTAAAGAGTTAGATGGCAGAGCTAAACTAGAGGAGTTGGAGGTGCCAACTGCAGAGATAAGGAATGTCGGAGGAGAAGTATTCTTTGAAAAAGATGCTTATATAGTAAAGTCAAGTCTTACTAAAACAGTAAAAGAAATTAACTCATTCAGGCACAAAATGCAGGAACTATTCTGCTTGAAAGAGTGACCCAGAAACTCTTGCTTGAAGTTTAAAGTTAGAAATAAGGAAATTTATTGTTACTAACAAAGTTATTCACAGGAAAAAAAACCACAACATTTTGTAGGATAAAACTAATAACTAGTTTAATGTCATTCACGTTCAACTTTTATATACTATCCCCCAACACACACAAACACAATACTTTCAGGTTAGGTATAATTTCACAAAAAGAGAGAACACATAAAGGTTAGATTACATTTATGATTTTACTAGTAATGAATGCAAAATTGGTTGGCCACATCAAGCAGAAGCAGATGCTGCTTTCCCATCACAGACTTCCTTGGTTCCCAAAGTCCTCAAGTGGGCACATAAATGCAGGTGACACAGTCAGAACAAGATAGTGCCAATGTATTTACTCTGGGCTTACCTGTATAAGAAGAACTTGTACCAACATTTTACATACTTCTATTTACAGGAACATATAAAAGCTTAGCTATCCCAAGATTTGTTACCCTGACTCAGGATTAACAAAGCAATTCTCTTGGAGAAAGCCCATTTTGCCATAATTCTAAGTTATTTTCAGTGTTGAATAAGCACTAACTACCTGCAATCAAGTGGGCTGTAATACAGTGAGGGAATTTGATTGCATGCATTTATTTCTAAAACAAATCCTTTAATTTTGACACATTAAATCAAAATGCTAGTTGACATGAACAAAGACAAGTTTTTGGTGGGTATTAATATGTTTTGATATCTGGAACATTTACTGATTTCTCAATGTCCTGTGTACTAACTTTTTTTTGAACTACTAATTATACTCTGGAAAAAAAATTTCCAAAGATAAAATAGTCAGAAAAAACAGAATATAAAATATTGATTAGAAAATTATTCATCAAGATGTTAACATAGATGAAATTTAATACTTCCTTCTAGATGTGAACATTTATCTAGTTCATAATTTCAATGAAAGGGTACATCTAAAGAAACTGTTTCATTCTTCAACCACCAGGACTACACAAAGCAGTTTCAGCACCAGGGATAGAAATCTTCCCTGATAACACTGAATGCCATAATACAGAAGAGTAAATGCTAGGTTTACATGATGAAGTATAAGCGCAGGCACAAGGGAAGCATTCTATAAATGTTTTGTTGTTGTTGTTCTTGCTATTATTCTTGCTATATGTGAAGCTGATGCAGTAAAAATAGTTATATTTCTCCTCAGTCACAGAAACCCATAGTACGTGGAAAATTGATGACCCTAATTAAATATTTCTTGTTTTATATGCATTAATTTAAAATCTAGCACAACAATGAACCACCATTTCTCAATATTAGCAAAATACAAGAAAGAAAAACAATAAAATCATGAATTAAAGTTCTTTAATCAAATTAAACTTCACTGTAAAAGTTAAAAAGAAAAAACTACAAAATTTTAAAGAAAAATTATCTTTGCAAACATAGTCATAGGATTCTTGTGCATTATCATTTTTCACAGAAATTTTAACCAGTATATTTTTATTATATGCTTTGAAGAATAAAAAAATTAGTGAACTGCTGATGGCAACTGTAATATATTATTTCATATTATGTGCATTTCCAAATAAGCTGAAAAACGGACATTAAAATCTCTAGGAAGTCAAAATATATTTAGTAATTTATAGAAGTAACCAAAAAGTGTTAATGTCTACTCCAAGAATGACTGCAAATTCATGCATTAAAATTTTCTTATATTTCAATTTTTAAAGTACAATTCTCCTGAAAATGTTAGCTAATTTGGAAAAAAGCCATTCATATGTGAATAGACATATTTGAATTAATAATCTTAATTAGAAACTAGGTAATCTGGGTTCTGCACAATTTTGGATATGGCCATTTGTTTATATACAAACAACAAATATAAAAATATTTTGGTGTCACCAATGCCCAATATATTTTCAGAGGGTGGATCAATTTCTGTGTTACATATATGGTTATTAGACCAACTTACATTTTAACAGGCATCTAAGTGTGATGCTGGACCTAGATTACCTAGGTTCTTTTGCTCACTAGTGTTTCCTGACTCAACTGTTTGCCCAACTCCGGATTGCTTTCTGCCTCTATTCTTGAGGATTCATGGTTGCCTCAACTTTCCTTTTCAAGTTCACCCCCACTGTGGCTTTTGACTCCTGACCATTTAATTCTGACTATTTACTAGCTCTTGGCACTGAACTTGTTTCTCCTCAAACAAAACCAGTTTCCTGCTGAATACATACTCATGACTCACTACTGCCTGTATTCCCAGAACTGAGCGAGTAGTCCTCATTTCGGCTATCTATCAGAATTCATGCTATTGTTTTCACTGTAATACTCTGTACTTTTCAAAGCAGGATCACAATTTATCTCATTTGTGAGACTACAATATACAACAAGCATTGTTCAATCCCATTTCATTGGTAAGAAAACTGAGACTCAAAGAGGTTGAAGAGTTTACCTAACAGTGACAATTCAATAACTTGAATGCTAGTTTTAAGGAACTTAACCTCCTCAAAATTTATGTTTTAAATAATTTAAGAATACTTTAGAGGAATTATTTTACTCAGATTTTAAAAGTCTGCTCTTATTTCTTCAATAGTTGAGCCAGTTAAATCTTGAGTATATTCACATTGTTGAATATACTGAATTATTAAAATATGTTTTTAATTTCCTTCCTCCTCCTTTTATTTATCCAAACATTTATTAAGCACTTACCATGTATCAGTCAATGATCACAATACATTGCTGAAGGTTTTATTTGTACGAATGATATAGTTCTTGTCTTTAAGTAGCTGCTGATCTAGTGAGGAAAAAAAAAAAAGCCATTCATATAATGAATGGCTGCACCACCATACTTTTTTGCATAAAAGTAATTATAGTGTAAAAGCACACTTTCTGAAATCATATTATTTATATAAATTTTACTAATTTATTGTCAGTGTCCGTTGTAGAATATGAATAACATGAAGACAGGGACTTTGTCTTACTCATTGCTCTATTTTCTGTGGCTTTGAACTATCTACACCTTGCAGAACATACTCAACAGTTACATGTAGTAAGGAAGATTGTTTATTTTCTTCTAGGCTTTAAAAACCTTATACTGTGTGTTTAGTGAATGAAGACGATCTATTAGATACATAGATTCAATGTATTTCTCCCAAAGTTCTGGTTAATTTAAACTTTTTAAGAAAAGTTTTCTACCTTATCAAACAGACATCTATGTCTGTTATCCATCAGATATACCATCTATTAAGTATAGAATTTCCTTCATTTATTTAACAATAAATATGCACTGTTAGAAATAGATAATGTCTCTCTAAAGTTGTCTTGTTTCATAGTCTCATTATCTGAGACTTTTTAGTATGCTTTCTGATGTATCTAATGAATATTAGAGAGTTGCTACTTGCTTATGTAATAATATTGGAGGAATAAGTTCTTATTAATTTATTAGTCTACATGAAATTTCATTTTCAGTTAATGCTTATTGAATAGTACATGGTCACAAAGCTCAAAGGATTGATGTTTCAATTATACTATTTCATGTTTATAGTTGCTAAGTTCTAAGTTTCACTGCATCTCTTTTCTTGGTCTAAACTGTGTTGTATATGACTATATTTCCTTTGGCATTTTCCTTATTTAAAAATCAAATAGATTATGTTTTACAGTTCTAGAGTGCTGAGACCATATCTCTCTGATTTGCTTTCAAAACAATTAACAGTGTTGTTTACATGTGAAAAGTTAATATATGTTTTATAGTGATTCAATATAAGACATTTTCAGTTTAGACATTAGTAAAGGTATCAAGGCAATGAAAAAGACATTATGAATTCTCTAAACATTCCAGGTTAGGACAATCCAAAGAACTAGGAAGTAGGAAAAGAAAGAAGAGATACAAGAACATTCAATGTCAACTCACATTTTAATAATTGGAAGCTATGTGGGTAACCTTAGGAATTGCTGAGAAGTTTATGGCATATGAATGATGTCATTAGTGTTGTGGGTTCCTGCCGATCAATGCCAAAATTAAACACACATAACTAAGAAGTAATTTGAAAAAATTAATTACATGAAATCCCATTGTCTCTTTAAAAAAGAAAGTCAGGGAAAATATCTTTGTGTTGGTATGAATTCAAAATACTAAACTTTATTTACAAAGAAAGCAATAACCAAACATTTAGTGAAAATGAAAAGTAGAGAATGAGATACTGAAACAACAGGACAAAATTTGGGTTTAAACCCTAAGATATATTTTGGTAGACATTTTACTTGTGTGGGTTAATAAATCATGAAGGATCATCTTATTATTACTTGCTTATTCTTTTGGCTTTTTTATCTTTGCAAAGTCTCAGAGAAAAATTCCCAGTTCATAATATGCCTTCTATCCCCATGGCTAGTGAAAAAAACAAAGAAAAGATATATTGCTAATTAGGTTTTAAGTACTTAAAAGAGATACAACGTTTAAGTATGAAAGGGGAATTGTCAAATTCTTATAAATACAGAATGTGTATAGCTATTTATTTAATAAAACTAAAAAAGAAAATGTTCTATTTGCTCTCTGAAGAAGGGAAAATCAGGTCAATGAATAAAGATAAAATAAGTGGATATCAGTGTACTCCATTACATAATTTGAAAATTCAAAATTCTGCTGTCTTTTTTGTGTTAATGTATAGTCACAATCTCTACCATCTATTGAGTACTTATTATAGGCATTGTTCTAAATGCTATATATCTTTAATCTATTTAAATACTCCAAGCATGTAGTACACGCTTGGAGTATTTAAAAACTCCATATGTGAGGTAGTTATACTTTACAGGTGTAGAATGAGGTTCAAGGTCAATTTGTTTGCATATGAACCCAATCTATCTGATTTCAAAACTCTTCTTTTAGCCACTCTACCCTACTTCAAAGGACTATTTGGGATTAGGACGTGAATGGTAAAACAAAAAAGATTGAAATGTAAGGTAACCATGTGAGTTTTCTGCTATGCATATGACAGAAAACACCATGGTGTTAATTATGGGGGCGAATCATGTAGCCATCATCTTTCTTCACCGAATGCAAAGAGCCCCGAAACATGCTGCTATGTCTTTTCGCCACTGCAAAAGAAATCACGTTGAGTTTGTTTTAACAGAAACAAAGAAACCCATGACAAAGCTATGGCCAACACAGAACATTCCATCTACTTTTCACAGACTTAGATTAGCCAAACAGAAATAAAGTTTGATATACACATTTATGTTGCTTTAACGGATACCCAAACATACTGAATGTGATGAAGCATCTTGACCCTTAAGATATCTGTTAACCTTAAGATTATCTGTGCTATTTAAGATTCATTTTCACATTAACAACAAAGAGGCTGTATATAACAAATTCCCCAAAATGTGTAAGATTCAACTCCCAGGGAAAAACTACAGTTCTGGTAATCTGTTCCTCTTTTCCTCTCCATTTCTTTTCTCATCCTGATTCTTGTGTCTGTTAAGAGAGATATACTATAGCTACAGAATATCGAAACATAAACCTCAGATTGTCTTCATGTACTATCTGTTAACGATTAATGAGGTGGTTATTTCAAGACATTCTTCCACTGGTTAATCTGTGGCTGCTGGCACCATTAGAGGAAGGTTCTAATCCAAAGTTTAATGCACCAGGATCAGGCTCAGACTGAATCTATGCACTGCTTCTCAATTGGGCTAAAGTTGGTAAAGATCCCTCTCTTACTGTGCAGAGATCCTATTAATGAGATAACTATTCTAAAGAACTCTTGGACACTTCCTCATAGCATGCTTTCCCTCTTTCTATGCAGAGTATGTGCTTTTTCTAAAAAAAAAAAAAAAATTGATTATATAGACATACAATGACAATACTTTCAATAGGGACTAGGAGATTAATGGTTAGTTAGACATACAACAAAATCTTCGCCTGAAAAGCATAATGAGTGATATATTAATGGAACCATGCAATTAAATTTTGGTTAACCTTAATGAACATAATTAAAAACAATTTATTTATTCCAAGTAATTTTTGTCTAGAATTAAAGTGATTTCCAGGAAACAAAAGGGCTAATAGAGTTTTCTGAATCTTTATAGGCACAAAGACAATAAAATCAGATTGACTCAAAGATCATCTCTTGGGACTAGCATGGTGGTCCAGTGGTTAAGAATCTGCCTTCCAGTGTAGGGGATATGGGTTTAATCCCTGGTCTGAGAACTAAGATTCCACATGCTCTGGGGAAACTAAGCCCACGTGACAACTAAGCCAAGACGTGGTGACTACTGAGCCTGTGCCCTTTAGAGCCTGCATGCCACAACTAGACAGCTTTGTGCATGCCACAATGAACAGCCCAGGCAGCAAATAAACTAAAACAAAAACAAACAAACAAACAAAAGATCATCCCTTGGTGGGGTGCTTTCACCAAAACATGTAAAACCATGATGACTTTGTTGTTTTTTCCATGAACTTGCCCAGTCTCCTTATCTTTAGTCTGGTAAATTTGGTAAAAATAAAATAATGACCTCATTCTAGGTTCCAATGTGGCCTTGCAGAATGGTGAATAAACCTGAGGAACTGGCCAGCCATAAGTGGGATGGAATCCTAATTTTGTCACTTCCTAAACTATGACTTGCACAGCTGACACCTTCTCTTCACACTAGTTTCCTCATTTGAAAAATGCGGACAATAAAACCTTACTTAAAGAACTGAAGTCAGAGTTAGAAATAATACATGTAAAAATGCATGGTAGATAGGAGAAGAACGGGATATGACAGCTTTAATTATTAAAAATAATCAACTATGAACCTCACTCTTTAACATACTTGTCTTTCTATAACACATGCATACCAAACACAACAATGATGACAATGCACTGGCTGCCACTGTGTAAAAACAAAGAGAAACTTACTGGTCAATGTTGTTAGTATGGAAATAATTATTCACATACATTTAAAAATTTTTCAGCGAAGACTGTTTAGGTGACTACATATATTGTTATGTGAATTCCTCACTCTCGGCAAATGAGGCAGAGAGGATGGAAACTATTAATTTATTTAAGCAAAAATGTGCCAACCTATGCTACCTGAGGGAAAAAAGGCAGAATCTTTTTTTTTTTTTTTTTTTAATGCTGGGAATGGTAGAAAGTTTCAGAACATTTTTCTCTAGGTTGTATTCTGAATGTTTTCACGAAGGTGGCATTTCAGCTGGTAGGAATTTCAGTAGGGGAGATGAGGAGGACAGTGCTAAGGATAGAAGGATAAATACGAGTAAAACACTGAAATATAAAAGCACAATGTATTAACTGGGAACAAAGTAATTTGGCTTGGCTAAAGCATTTTTCCCCAACCCAGGGACTTGAGAATTATTGAAAATGATCCACAAATATTTACATAGTAGGCATTGTTTGTGGACAGAATAAGTATCAAACATATTTATGTTGTATGTAGGTATACTAGTTTCCTAGGTTTGCTGTGGCAAAATATCATAAAATATGTGGTTTAAAACAACTGAAATTTATTCCCTCCCAGTTCTGGAGTTTAGAAGTAGCAAGGTTTCAGAAGGGTCACGCTTTTTCTGAAGGCTCTAAAGATGAATCTTTCATAGTTATAATGAGGTTATAACTCCAGTATAACTTGCTCTGAACTTGATTACATTTGCAATGGCCTTATTTCCAAACAAGGTCACATTCCCAGGTACTAAGGGTAGGACTTAAACATATCTTTTTGAGAGACACAATGCAACCCACAAGTGTGTGTTTCAATTATATGTAGATGTTACAATTTTTTTAATGCAAACATTTTTAAATAGCATATTAAATTGTTAATATGTTTACCATACTTTTCTCAATCAATGGATATTAAAAAGGTAAGTCTCAGGCAGGAGTTTAGGAGTCTGTAAATTTAATGATGAAAAGAGTTGCACACATGCAAAGAGGTTGGGAGTCACTGTTATAGGGTTCCTGTCAGGAACAGAATGAGGTAAAATAAGAAAGTAAGCTAAAGTCAAGTATGAAGGGTCTTTGGTACCAAGATAAGGACTCTGGGTTTAATTTGTTAGGCAAAGAGGATTACGTGATTTTTTGACATTTTTTTTTGTTTGTTTTTTTCTTCTACATGTATGCATGTAGAAGATAACATGATAAAAACACTTAAAATTCTGAACCATATCAATCTGTCCATCAAGGTAGAGCTCTAGGAAAATTACCTGTGTATATAATGCATTGAAGAAGAGTGAGTGTGGACACAAGGGGACCAGGTATGAAGTGAGCAGGATCTCACTTGAATGAAGAATGAAATGCATGCTAGACAAACCGCCAAAGAAGAATGCGTAGAGGTATGGCTAATCTGATGTTGAGTGTGTATATGTGTGTGTGCATCTATATGTAGATTTCTGTGGATGTTTAAGGGCATATATGAACATTAGGGTGTTTGCATGTCTAGTTCTTTTGAAATTCGAGTACTTATTATTTCTGTTTGATATTTTTAATGTGTTGACTCACTGATTAACTTTCCATGCATAAACACAGTATTTCTCTAAATGGAAAAGTTGAAAATATCCATCTAACTAGTTTACTTTCTTGCACACAGTAGGTGCTCAAATATTTGTTGGCTGGTAAGCATCATTTTAGCCATCCCCAAACTAGGTCAGACTTATTGACACATATTGAATTGCTATGTGTCTGTTTTCTGTTTAGGATTAATAGTAATGGAGTGAAAAGGTACAACTAATAATAGCTAGAAGTTTAAGTTTGGTGAAGAAATTGTAAATAGGAATCCAGCTAGTCTAAATGGATTCAAGTCCCCAAGGCAGGACAAATTATATCCATTGGTCCTGAAAGAATCTGAAAACTAGATCACTGAGCAACTCTCAAACATCTTTGAGGAGTTGTAGAAAAGGAGATGTGCCAGAGGATTAAAGCGCCAAAAGGAGGAGGAGATAAACTCTTGAAAATCCATAGCAAGTAGTTTAATACTACCTGTAGGTGAGATTATGGAATGACTCATTCATTAGAAAGAGAGCAGTTAGTCCCATTATCATATCAAAAACATTTTCTTATTTGTGAATTAGATGTTGGAAAAATTGATAATAATTCTATAATTGTAGATAATAAATCTATGTATTTTTACTTTAATATTGCTCAGATAGAGTGTATCCACACTTCAACTAACTAGTTGTCAAGGTCCCTTAAGATATTCTTTTGGACAAGTTAGAGAAATATGGCCTGTTTTCCAGCACAGGATGGTAGTTATTTAATAATTGAAGGATTATGCCAAACAGGTGTTTATATACAACTTAAATCAGTGTTTTTCAAAGTTTTTGACAATGACCTTCAGTAAGAAATAGATTTTTCATATTATCCAGTAAGCATACATGCATGTAGTATGTGCACAAGTATAATTTAAAAAATGGATGCACAGTCATGTTTTTCAGTCTATATTTTTCTATTATATTTTATTAAGAAAACTACTGGTTATAACCTAATAAATCTGTTTCATGACTCACCACTGGCTTGGGAAGCACAGTTTGAAAAATGTGATTTCAATCAGAATGCTTCTAGAAACTACAGAGCTGTTTTTATCCTGTTTGATAAAATATTTGGATGAAGACATAGAAGGACTGTTCTCAGATTTGCAGATAATAAGATAATAAAAAGAAGAAGACAATTTTTTTTTGCATGATATAATCAGGATTAAGAAATTCCTAGCATATTAAATTTAAATAGAAAATTAAATAGAAAATTAAAATAAAATAAAATTAAATCTAAAAGAGATATGTACAGTTCTGCACTTGACATCTCCAAATCTACTTGCAAAGCTACTACTGGATATGTGCTGCTGCCTAGAAGCAGAATGGCTAGAAACAAAACAAAACAACAATAAAACAGAACTCTGCTGTTTCAGTTCACAGTAATTTTAAGATAAGAAGCGAATGGAAACAAAATTGTTTGAGAACCTACTACACATCAAGTATGAATCACTGTGCATTACATGAACCACTGGTGTTATATTGCTAGAAAACCCAGAACCAAACCAAACCAAAGCAAACTAGTTCAACTTTGGGATACATTAAGAGAAAATCTGTTTCTAAAGATGGAGGTTCAGGGTAAGAGTTTCCCTCTGTTTTATACTGTTTAAATTTAACTAGGATTTGGAGTACTTTGTTCATAAAACTTAGAGGAAAGCAAGAAATTTGCTTTTTAAAGGACAGCTGAAGGGAATGGGAACATTTAGCCTAGCCAACTGCTGTTTTCGTTTGTTTTCTCTGGTCACATATAAGGTGCAGGAGACACACAAATAATTACAGTGTAGTCTTTTCTCACAGCCAGAGAAAGGAAACATTATTTATTGATACTTGCTACTATGTTAAATACCTTAAATGTATTAGCTCCTTTCATCCTTTAATCCTATTAATCTCTACTTTGTGTTGGGTAAAATAGGGCTTTGAAGAGAAGTCATTTGCCCAAGATCACATGGATAAGTGGGTAGTGAAACTGGCATCCAAACCCAGGTTCCACTGAGTCTGGAACCTGTGTTCGCAACCACTACATAGTATTGCCTCTTGAAAATCAGAGCTTCATGGGCTTACCTTTGAAGGACTGTCCTTTGGAAGTATGGGTATGCATCTATTAAAGCATAAATCCATACGCAATTGACATTTACTACATAAAATATTTTTAATCTGGAGACTTAAAAATGAACATTATAGGTAATCTCTATTTCAAAATACTGTTAATGCAAATGCTAAGTTATTTGTGTTTTTTGTTAGAAAGAGGTTTTGTTGACTATAAAGAAACAGAACTGTTTGAATTTTCAAAACTTTATGTTTCAGAGGGCAGTACTGAAACTACAGTACACGTAACTGCAATTATAAAGACTTGCATGCGGTTATAATTGTTCTTACAAGTGTTTATAGGTAATTCAACACAGATTGTTCCTGTATACCAAGGGTACAAGGACATATTTACTATATGCTGGCTGCTGAGTTGAAATTATTTCATTGAATTCTCACTCCCTGTGGGATAAATATTCTCACCCCTATTAGTGAATAGAAGACTGAGTTCAATAACTTGAGGAGACTGCACAGGTGGTTAGTTATGAGTGTGGTTCAAAGGCCTGTGTACTTTCCATCATAACACACTGACTTCAAGGAGCTGCCAGAGAACTGGTGAACGCTTTTTAAAGTCTAAAAGTAGCAAGAGGTAGAACCTGCTGTCATACTGAACAGCGGGGTAAAAAAAAGCTAGTGTGATGACCTTTCAATCTGGATTTACAGATGTAAGATAGATATATCATTTTAAACTTGCACACGAAAATAGTGCTTGCAAAAGTAGATGCTATTCACTTGGGGCAGATAAAAGGCAATAGGTGGATATACGTCACAGGATTCTTCTATGGCAGCATATCTAAGTCACACTATTAAGACCTAGAGGTCACTTTCAATCTTTCTAACATTTTATAATTCACTTGCTATTTAATTTATATGGACATACCAATCACCATTTCTTTCAGAAATTTTTGCTGAGCTATTTTAATAATTCAATTACTTCAGGAAAAGTTTAAACAGAAGCACACAATCAAGGACTAATCCAAGCACCGGTCTTGAGGAATTTTGTTATACATGACTTATGGCACGTCAAAATTTTAATGCATCCCAATATCCCAGGAGTTAACTTGACTAGCCAATCCAGTTAAACATAAGCACTAACAAACCGGATAATGACAGATTTGTATATTGACTATTTTCAATTGAGATGACAGTTAAAATGATTTGAATATACCTCGATACCTAATAGCTAAAATGATTTGAATATACCTCAAGATACCTAATAGCTAAAATGATTTGAATATACCTCAAGATACCTAATAGCTAAAATGATTTGAATATACCTCAAGATACCTAATAGTTCTGGTGTCTGACAACATATTGAAAAGGGTTTACCTCATGAAATATTTTTTAAAAATTACATCCTTCATTTCGAGATAAACACTAGTCCTGCCTATTTAGTTTTAATTTGACACGAGCGGCAAGTCTGTTGTGTACATTTTAATTTTAAGAAGTAAAACTTTTTTTTTTTTTTCCATTCTCTATAGTTGAAGACGCAGAAATCTATTACTTTAACCACAGATTAAGACTGGCAGAGAATTACTTATATTTTAAGATAATTCTCAAATCCTCTGAACTGTACATGCCTAACAAAAAGGGGCACATCATTAGTTGGCATCATACCTGACGACCGTTAAGGACTTTTTAAATGTGGGATTTGTCGCTCCCACCAACCTACTACCCCACAGTGTCACACGGTGCAGCCTTTTTAGTCTGGGAGGTGAGTTCAAGAACTGTTTGTTGTTCAGAGCTCCATCCAGAGAGGATCACTGTTTGACAAGTTCTATTTTAAGTCGTGCCTGTGTGTGCAGGTGTCAGCCTCTTTGATGGCTGTAGAAAAAGACCCATTATACTGCATCTGTATCCTTCCCCCGACAATGCAGGATTATTCCCCACAGTGCGTTCGTTTCTGCTTTGCCAGCCACTTTTTGTCACTGGGAAATTCCAAGGCGGGCAGGCGGACAGGACTGAGGGAAGGGCCTGAGGGGGCAGAAAGAGGTCGTCTGCCACTCCCCTACCTTACAAGGCACGTGGCACTGGCTGTAGCAGCTGCTGGATGCGACGACGAAGATGACGAACCTCCTCCTCGCAAGAGGATAGTCAGGGAATAAGGAGGTGGCAGCGAAGGCGAGACACACACTCGTGTCCTTCCCCACAGGGAGAGTCCACCCTCAAGGGAAAAACTCTGAGGAAACCACCACCCGCCCCGCCTCTGCCAGCTCGCCCCAGTGGCTGGCAGCGGTCCCCATGCACCTGCTCACCTGTCTATCCGTTCGGGGCGGCTGGGGGAGGGACGAGGGGTGTCGGGCTGGGTGGGTGGAAGGGGAAGGAGGGCAGGGCGAAAAAGGGGGTGCACGAGGGCTCCGCCCCCCGGAGGCTCTGCGCAGGCGCAGTGGCCGCTACCGCAGGCAGGGGGCGGCAACATGGCGGAGTGAGCGGCGGCGTCGGGGCTTCACAACAACAGTGGCGCCTGGAGCGGCGGCGGCAGCGGCGTCAGTCACAGATCTGAGCTTCAGCGCCGGCCAGCGCCGCGGGCAGCCGCTCGCGCCCCAGGGTTATTCCGAGCGGCGGCAGCGTCTCCGCGGGGGGCGGGCCGGGCCGGACGGACTGGGAGGGGGAGCGTGAGGAGGCAGCGGCGGCGGCAGCGGCACAGCTGCTGGGCGGGCACTGCCGCTCGCCGGGCGGCGGTCAGCGGCGCCGCCACCGCCGGGGACAAGCCTGAGAATAACCCACCGCCTCCGCCGGGGACAAGCCTGAGAATAACCCACCGCCTCCGCCGGGGAGGGCGTCGCAGCGGGCCGGCTCGAGGCGCAGGCGGGGAGCGGGCCCGGCGCCGCGGCGCTGGTGGATGCTGGGGCTCCGAGGCGACGGCCGGGGGGCGGGGGCCGAGGCAGGTATAACGGTACCGGCGGCGGCGGCGCCTCGGCTCTTCCCTTCTCGTCAGGAGGGGGGCAAATGGCGAGCGAGAAGCCGGGCCCGGGCCCGGGGCTCGAGCCTCAGCCCGTGGGGCTCATCGCCGTCGGGGCCGGCGGCGGAGGCGGCGGGGGCGGCGGCGGCGGCGGCAGCGGGGGCAGCGGGATGGGGGAGTTGAGGGGGGCGTCCGGCTCCGGCTCGGTGGTGCTGCCCGCGGGGATGATTAACCCTTCGGTGCCGATCCGCAACATCCGGATGAAATTCGCAGTGTTGATTGGACTCATACAGGTCGGAGAGGTCAGCAACAGGGACATCGTGGAGACGGTGCTCAACCTGGTAAGGGGAAAGGCGTCCTCGCCATCTGCCTCCCAGCAGCCCCCCGCCCCCCCCCCGGCCTGCTTCCCTCCCCAGGCGCTGGCTCCCACCCCTGCACCCCCCTCCCCGGGTCCCGCACGCAGCGCGTCCCCGCGAGCACAGATCGTCCAGCGGGTATCGCCCAGCGGGTATCGCCCAGCGGGTATCGCCCAGCGGGTATCGCCCAGCGGGTATCGCCCAGCGGGTGACCTGCCTGCGCGCTGCCAGAGCCACGCCACCTCCCCGTTCTCTCCCCCGGTCCTCTCCTGCCACCTGAGCGCAGTGCCCAACTTAACACCGCCTAGGATCACTTCTCGTGACTGCGAGTCGTCAGTCGTCCCTGGCCGTGCAGGGTTTGGGTCTTCTTGAGAGTTTATGGTCACGGGGAGAGGAAGGCCTCCTTTTCTCTGGAGTCCTTCCTGCCACACTCTTAGAATTGTCGGTGCGGTGGCTCTCCAAGGCTGGAAGCCTTGTCCCTGGAGCCTAAATTCCCCGGTGCTCCTGAAACGTGAGAAGCACGTTAGCTTCCACTTGAGCTGCTGGGGTGTGATGTTTTCGAACGAGGAGGAAAATGATGCAGTTTTGCAGCTGCCTTTAAATATATTCCCAGACTGTGCTGGAGAGTGTTGTGGCTGTTTCTCCTCCCCAGCCGCCTCCCCCCCACCCCCCCACCCCCCCCATCCGCATCTCTTTTTAGGTAGGCTTTCTTTCTTTGTAATATGGCCCTGAATATAGTGACCTCGTAGTCATTTTTTTGTGTGTGCACATGAGGCGTTAAAATGTGGGGGCACCTAATCATACAGGTTGGTTTCTATGGTTGCCTTCAGAGAGCGTCTCATGTGGCTAAAGACGAGAAGAAAGGTGTTAAATTCAGCCCTAGGTTTGGTTTCTTACATGATAAGAAAGAGTTACTGCAGAACTGTGTATGACTTAATGTTTGGCGATATCCTATCTACGGAGAGGCTAAGAATCTTCAAGATGTCAGGGGAAGACATGGGGACGAACTAAAGAGAGGAAAACCATAGATTTCGGATAATAAGACTAGTTCATTTAAGATTAGTTCTTTTTTTTTTAATGCCTTGTAAATGCAGTTTTTGCTGCAGCACAGCTTTTTAAACAGTTTCCTCTGCAATATTTAGCCTTTGACAAAATGTCAGGTTGGGTTTTGGAAGGCAAAGCTTAAATCAGCAGCAATCAGTTGACTATTGTATTTGATGTGGAGTCACAGGAATATAAAAATATGCTTGTAAAGAGATTTGATAACACCCATGCAGTCAGAATTTTCAGCTAGGCAATTATTTTTATTTGATCTATTGGGAAACTGAAAGAAAGCTGCAGCTGCAGCAGTGGTGCCCTGAGACAGGGATTAGATAATGTCTGTGGTATATGTGCCTCTTAAATGTACAGAAAAGTTAAAGCTATTGGGTTTTTTTTTTTGTTTGTTTGTTTGTTTTTCTTGCTGGAGTGTCAAGTGAAAAATAGGAAAATATCTGACTTTTCTTTGTTATATTTATTACTGTTTAAGTACCAAACATTTCTTTGTGCTTCTGTGTACCCTTCAAACAAATCACCACAAAAAAGTCAGTATAAGTTTGGGGGACTGTCACTTCCTTGGTATAACCAAATTCTTTTCAAAATACTAATAGAAATACTGTTTTCTTGGGCATTTTAATTTTAACCAGCAGCCAATAGGAGGTCAGTACTTGCCTTTTTTTTTTTTTTTTTTTTTTAGAGATGAAATCTCAAAATATGTTAGTAGGTTAGCAGGTACTGTTTTTCTGTAAATTTAAAAGAAAACATTTATTAAAGTTTTTTGTTTTATTTTAACAGTTTTCTGATACCATTTTTACCTTAGATGATGTGATTTTAGGTTATTTTAAGAAGTATTTATATGCTTACCTAATACATTTTTCTGTGAGAAGAGGCAATAGAGACTGTTTCAAGCTGGAAACTGATTTGAATGTGTAACCAGTTTGGACTCTGCAGCAGTAGCAATGTATGCTGGATCAGTTTTTAACAGATGGGGTTCTATAGTTTACAGTAGGTTAAGAAAGGAAGTGAAATATTCCTGTTGAGGTAAAAAAGAATTTTAACTATCTTCAATGCACTGAAAGTCTTCACTGGCATGAAGTGTCCGTATGCAAACATTATTAAAGATTAACTTTACTGGTAAGCTTAATTAGAGTAACCAGAAATAAGGTAATACTGACATGCTGCTGCATCCCCAAATCCACTTAACATGTAGCTGTGTTGGTTTTTGGCATTAAAAAGTCAGGTTTAAAATTTCTTTGTACATACTTAAAGAGTACAATTGATGGAAACTTTTGGGGAAAAGAATGACAAAAGCATCTATTTACTATTAAGTTGTTAAGTATATTGATTGTGGAATGCACATTAGTCATGTGCAGCGTAATATTTCTTGAATGGAAGGTTTAGTGCTTTATCTTTCCCATATACTCATGATGAAAGTGTCATGTGAAAATTTATGTTGACTGAGAAAATATTTGGAGATCATAAGCGTTTAAAAATAATCATCAAAACTTAATTCTATTTACTTAATGAGTGTATCAGTAAAATCGATTTAGGGCTCTCTGTGACCTGCTAAAGGTTGGAAGCTTCCAATATCTCTTAAAATGAGTTTTTTGTTGTTTTTTTTTAGTTTTCCATCTTAATTTAAAACATTAAATTAAAATGTAGTTGGAAATAATGAAATATATGTATCAGTACTTTCCATGACAGAAAAGAAAGGAAGAAATACTAATGAAACTTCAAAACAAAAGAGTTGCTGCTTTAAAACCCTGTCTCAGCCACCTTTGTCAAAATATTTTTTTCCCTGTATATTCTTTTTCTTTATATGGTGAAACGACTAATACTTGGTTTTTAGGTTTCTCACATACCTTACCCAAAGAATTAAAAGTTTTACAGAGCAAAGTTGAAGTATACACTAAAATATAAGACTAGTTTAATACAGCCATGGTTATGATTTTGGGTCCTTTTTCGGCCAGAGGTAGAGGTCCATTTCCATTGTTGGGTGGATTATGGGAATTTGTTGAAGAATCACCAATGGAATGAGAAGTAAAATGAGTAATTTCCATTGTAGATGAATGTATTTGTATGATGATATTATAGTTCACTTGAAACATTCAAATATGAGATGGATAGGATCAGGGATATGAGTAAGTTAATTTGTAAATAAATTACAGTGAGAGTATATTGTCAAGGATTTTGCATTACAGCTTTACCAATGTAAAAAACTGATCATCGACAAAGTTTGGCTTTGGGAGGTATTATTTAATGTGGCAGAATAAGAGCACTTAGCTATAGAAAAGAAATTTTGTTGGTTGTTTCAATTATAAAACAGGCATACTAGGCATACTACTTAATCAGTTGCTTACTTTGTAAAGACAGTATATGTTTATATAAGGTTTTTACTTCCTTGAAGTAAATTCTCTGTATACATAACATGTTCTCTGTTTATAACATGAAAGTATCTTATCATAGATTTTAATATAAACATTTTTAGAACAGATAAAATACAACATTAATGTTTACTTAATTCACAATAGGTTTTTTTTTTTGGAATTGGTGTCTTAGGTACTATAAATCTATAGCATTTGATTTTTTTCACAAATCATGCAATATACTAGTGTATCTTTAATGGTAGAAAACGTTTCCTTCGATAATTTTTTTTTTGCATTCTAAGTGGTATACTGTATATTGTATTAAAAGTATAACAAGATACTATAAGGGGATTTTATGTGCTAAGTTCCTCTCTACTCTTGATATATGGATTGTGGTATTATTGTTAAAAAGAAATTTAAAAGGTTTTCCCTTCTGTACTTGAATGTGACAGTGACTTTTCTTCCTTAGATTTTTTTTCATCTGCAGCTTCATAATCAGAATAATTTATATTTTGAAGATATTTATAATTTCATGAACAAAAAATGTGTTCTGCTTATGAACTAAATTTCTTTTAAAAATATGTAGTTGGATTTTTGAGTCATGGAAGTCCTTAATATCAACAGAACCACATTTATTTATATTAAAATAGAATATCCTTCATTTTATGTTCATATGTAAGTCCTGTCATATTAATTTGAATTATATTTTATTCTTATTATTAGGTATTGAAAACTAAATTGAGTGTGTATGTAAATATTGGGAATTTCAATATCCTGAAGAGTTCTGAGGTTTTCCTTTAAAGTATTAATTTAGTCATATTAATATAACTAACCACTAAGTAGCATGTGTTCTATGAGTTTGTGATCAAGTTATAGTAATTTTAAATAAGTATTTCTTACATTGCTAGTCAGTTTTTGGCAAATACTTTGTGGTTAATTAAATGTATCTCAAGGTTCCCTCATCTTTTGCTGTACATTCTCCAAATACAGTGTCAAATTTATTGGTTCCAGCAAACTCAGCTTCCATTTTGGACCAAGGATGTGGCAGTATTGTAAAATTCAGTTATCAACATTTTTGATTATTTACTTTAATAGTAGTTTGCATCAGTTTCATAGGTTTTTTTTCATTTATTGCCTCTGCTTGTGATATTTCATGCAGTGTCAGCATATCTCCTTATTTTACAAAGATATAACCATCATTTTCTAGTTTTGTGTATGATATTTAGTCTCTAGTTATTGGTTCATTTCCTATACTGTGAACTCTGAGGGCAGAAGGCTATATTATGTATACTTTTATTTTATTTTATTTTATTTGTATTTCTGGCTCTTGGATAAGTTAAGTGAATTTTGAGAATGTACAGGACACTGTTATTAGGCGGTAGAGGGCAAGATTCTGAAATTCTGTTCAGCAGTAGGGTCCAGATCCAAGATCTTGAAATAAATGACTCATATAAAGTTAACATATTCCCTCTTCTTACAATTAGAAATATTTGTTGACTATATATGAATGTTTTCTGTGTAGGGTATTACTGTATAGTAAATATTATTTTGAACTGATGTCTTGGAATAAATAAGAATCTGTTAATTGTTTTTCAGCATATATTGTCAGATATATACACACATAACTAAGAACACGTTATTTTAAGTGAATTATATATATATGTGTGGCATTGCATAGAAATTAAAAATATTATTACTGTTTGTCATGTTACCAGGAATAGTGGATGTTTCTTTTTTTTGTTTATCTTTCATACATCTCTCCTTTTTAGTAATAGTACCTCACTTTCCTTAAATGAACCACTCATCCTCTGTTCTTAGTTCAGCTGGTTCAGATGGGTTCACATGACCTGGTGTATAACCCAGACATGTCCAGAATCACCATGACTGGTTCCTAGGTGAGCATTTAATCTGAGGGGAGCCACAGGATCAGTTACAGGACTTGAACTGAAATTCTTCCTTTTGGGGTTGTTGAATTGGTGGACTCATCCTATAGCTGTAGAATTTGAGCAGATGTTAGAATTGACCTATGTTAGAATTTGACCAAGTATGAAGCCAAGAGAGAGAAATATATATATATATATTTTTTTTAAAATTAAAAAAAAAAGAACATTTATTTTTGGCTGTGTCAGGTCTTAGTTGCAGCTTCCAGGATCTTTGTGTCTCTCTAGTGGTGGCATGCAGGCTCAGTAGCTGCAGAGCCCTGGGATTAGATACCCCAGGGCATGTAGGGTCTTAGTTCCCCTGCATTGGAAGATGGATTCTTAACCACTGGACCACCAGTGAGGTCCCCAGAGACCTATATCTTGATGCAGCTTGAGTACCTGGAGTTCTTTCTGTGGTGATCATCTTCTAACCATTAACGGTCTCCCTTGTAAAGTTTATTATTTCTATTGTTATTACTTTCAAGTCAGCTTAAATTGCATTCTTGTCACTTGGAAAAATTTCCTTGCTAGCGTAGATTTAGTAACTGGAAGTGGGACATTGTGGGAACAGATCCTGAATGTTGAAATGGAGTGCAAGGCAGTGAGGACTGCTTTCCCCTAGCGATTCCTTTTAAGGAATTATGAAGCAGCTCTTTCGATTGTTACCTGGGTTGTCTTTGGCCATAGAGCTACTGAGGCTGGAACTTTAGGGATTCTCAAGTGTTTTGGCCAGTTTTTGCCTCATAAGAAAGCAATTTTCTTTGGTCCAAGCTGGCATGCTTGGAAGTAGAGAGGGAAGAGGAGATTGTCTTTTCAAGTAAGAGAGGCCTTTTCTGCCTGTAGCTGCCATCTAAGAGAATCAGAAAATCAAGAACCTTGAAGGTTGGAAATTCTGATTTTTTTTTTAACCCTGTACTAAAATTAGTAAGAGGAAAGACAGGAGTTTAAATTAAACTCAGGCAAAGTTATGGTTTACAACTTTTCTCAAGCAACTCATCCATTATAGTCCCAGTCTCTTGACCAAAGTAACATTCCAGTTACTAAAGAGTTTTGAAAGAGGATCCAACCAGGGAACAAATGATAGAGTAGCTGTGCCTCCTCTTCCAGCATATTATTTCACATTGCTTCAAGGAAAATCATTAAACAGAGGATTTTAATGGGTGAGTAATGTGAAGCCTATTGCTATGAGACTCAGTATTGCTATGAAACTTAAAAGGTAGTTTGGTATCTTGACAAGATCTCTGGCTTTGGTTGCTAGTTCAGTCAGTTGACTGAAGTAAATTGACCAAAAGCTCATTGAGCTTTTAGGGGCACTATTTCCAGGGTAACCTCAAGCCTGGTAAACAAAGTCTTGTATTCTTTTTACTTCAAAGGCAATTCTCAACCTCAGTAAGAGGAAGCGGGCTACTAAAACTACAGCTGCTAGAAGGAAGATCTGAGGCCATAGAGGATAATGGACAAGTGAGGTCTTCTGAGATGGTGGTGTATCACCACCATGATGATGGTGATGCATCCAGATTGGTTGACTCCAAGAGACTCCATTGTTATGACAGGCAATTCTTGCTACTCTGATCAGTAGCATATGGTCTATCGGTTTGAATTAATAACCATGATATGTTTACTGTTGGTTTGTGACCTGGTCCACATTGCACAGAGGGCAAGGAGATAGCAAAGAAAAGAAGGAGACCACTCCAGATTGGTCGCCGGCAGGTGTATTAAGCAGGGGAATGTGTAAGGCTTGTGTTTGGCAGCCACAAGATGAGTGATCTCTACACCTGCCTACCAGAGTCTTTAAACTACAGAGGCCTTAACCGAGTTCAGTCATTTGTACCATCCAGATGGTTTCAACACCACCTTGCTCTCCAGGCTGTTTCCCACCGTGGGAAGAGTAGACAGAGTGTACATTTGAAGGACAGGGGAGGGGGTGAGGAGCCTCTGATTGCCCAGATCCAGCTCATGGGTCAGCTGACGGTCATGTCCTCTTGATTATCTCCTCCATATTTACATTTTCCACTCTTCTGAGTGGGCATTATGATTATTTTTTCTTTTACCATTGTATATTAATTACACAGGGGATAGTTACATTTATTGTATAGATATATATTGTGAGATTGTGAGGTACCACCAAAAAAATTCATGTTTGGATTTGCTCAAGAATAATATTCATAATACAAATGTTTTAGACTTATTGTTGAATCCAGTAACTTGGCATTGTCTTTGTCTTCCTTCCAGCCTTCCCACCATGATGAAGTAATGGGTGTGTTTTCTGTTACGGTTAAGATAGTAATATTGTTAAACATGGATATTTAAGAAGTTATATATATGGAAAGAAATGAATGTATAGGTGATTGGTAATCCAAGGGCTAAATTGTTACAGATTTCTATTGATTTTGACTGCATAGCATCCATTCCTTCTAAATTTTTGATACTCCTTTGAGAAGTCTTCTCTTCTTGATGTTTGGTTTGCATGCTTTGAGCTTTCCCTGGACTCCTTTCTGCTTTCCTGGACTAGAAACAGAGACTATACTTGGCCCATCAGTAACATTGTGGTTAAATATCTACCTGCACATCTGTGAAAGCTTTGTAACTCCTTTCCTTCTGCTGGAGAAAGAAGATGCTCACTACTGGAGTTGCTAAGATGTTAGAATGTAAGTCTAGACTTGACTAGCATGCTGCCACCATGAAGGCAGAGGATGCTTGAGGATGGTGCTATCATACAGGCTCCAAGAACCAAGAGAGAGATTACTGATGACATCTTTGGAGCCTTTGGATGCCTGATATGCTAAATTTAAGAAGTTCTTTTCATTAATCCTTCATTCTTTTTTAATTAATTTTTTTTTTAGTTGAAGGATAATTGCGTTACAGAATTTTGTTGTTTTCTCTCAAACCTCAACATGAATCAGCCATAGGTATACATATATCCCCTCACTTTTGAAACTCCCTCCCGTCTCCCTCCCCATCCCACCCGTCTAGGTTGATACAGAGCCCCTGTTTGCGTTTCCTTAGACATATAGCAAATTCCCATTGGTTATCTGTTTTACATATGGTAATGTAAGTTTCCATGTTACTCTTTCTGTACATCTCACCCTCTCTTCCCCTCTCCCCATGTCCATAAATCTGTTCTTTTAAGTCTATTTCTCCATTGCTAGCCTGCAAATAAATTCTGCAGTACCATTTTTCTAGATTCCATATATATGCATTAGTATACAATATTTATCTTTCTCTTTCTGATTCACTTCACTCTGTATAATAGGTTCTAGGTTCATCCACCTCACTAGAACTGACTCAAATGCGTTCCATTTTATGCTGAATAATACTCCATCGTGTATATGTACCATAATTTCTTAATCTGTTCATCTGTCAGTGGACATCTAAGTTGCTTCCATGTTCTAGCTATTGTATATAGTGCTGCAGTGAACGGTGGGATACATGTCTCTTTTTCAATTTTGGTTTCCTCAGAGTATATGCTTGGGAGTGGAATTGCTGGGTCATATGGTGGTTTTACTCCTAGTCTTTAAAGGAATCTCCATACTGTCTTCCATAGTGGCTGTATCAATTTACATTCCCACGAACAGTACAAGAGCATTCCTTTTCTCCACATCCCTCCAACATTTATTGTTGTAGACTTCTGGATGATGGCCATTCTGACCAGTATGAGGTGATTTCTCATTGTAGTTTTGATTTGCATTTCTCTCATAATGAGCAATGTTGAGCATCTTTTCATGTGTTTGTTAGCCATCTGTATGTCTTCTTTGGAGAAATGTCTGTTTAGGTCTATTTCCCACTTTTTGATTGGATGTTTGTTTTTCTGGTATTGAGTTGTATGAGCTGCTTATATATTTTGGAAATTAATCCCCTGTCAGTTGTTTCATTTGCTATTATTTTCTCCCATTCTGAGGGTTGTCTTTTTCACCTTGCTTATAGTTTCCTTTCCAGTGCAAAAGCTAAGTTTAATCAGGTCCCACTTGTGTACTTTTGTTTTTATTTCCATTTTTCTAGGAGGTGGGTCATAGAGAATCTTGCTTTGATTTATGTCATCAAGTGTTCTGCCTATGTTTTCCTCTAAGAGTTTTATAGTTTCTGGTCTTACATTTAGGTCTTTCATCCATTTTGAGTTTATCTTTGTGTATGGTGTTAGGAAGTGTTCTAATTTCATTCTTTTACATGTAGCTGGCCAGTTTTCCCAGCACCATTTATTTAAAAGGCTGTCTTTGCCCCATTGTATCTTTTTGCCTCTTTTTGTCAAAAATAAGGTACCCGTAGGTGCATGGGTTTATTTCTGGGCTTTCTATCTTGTTCCATTGGTCTGTATTTCTGTTTTTGTGCCAGTACCATGCTGTCTTGATGACTGTAGCTTTGTAGTATAATCTGAAGTCAGGAAGGTAGATTATTCCAGCTCCATTCTTCTTTCTCAAGACTGCTTTGGTTATTTGGTGTCTTCTGTGTTTCCATATGAATTGTGAAATCTTTTGTTCTAGTTCTGTGAAAAATGCCATTGGTAATTTGATAGGGATCACATTGAATCTGTAGATTGCATTTGGTAGGGTAGTCATTTTCACAATATTGATTCTTCCTTCCCAGGAACATGGAATATCTTTCCATCTGTTTATGTCATCTTTGATTTCTTTCATCAGTGTCTTATAATTTTCTGTGTACAGTTCTTTTGTCTCCTTAATCCTTCATTCTTTAGGTTAAGGAAAAGTTACCTATTGACAAGTATGAGGGTTAAATGAAATTTAATGATATAAAAAAATCTGCAGTAAGTATATGTTCAACAATGGGAAAAGGTTAAATAATTTTAAGTCTGTGTTATGAAATATTATACTGCCATTAAAAGTTTACTTACCTCAGTTTCCTTATGTATAAAGGGGTTACCTCATAAGATTGTTGCACAGATTATGAATTAGTATGTGTAGTGTGCTTGGTACAGAGTTAACTTTGTGTAGTACTTACTATTGGTATTTTCATTATCCTGAGCCTGATGATCATCTGGTCGTAGAAAGAAAATAATGATCTAACTGAAACCGAGTTCTGTTTTAGCTTGAAGTTCCCTGTCAGAGAAGGGATCTCGAGTGTCCACAGATCATGATTTCCTAATGAAGCATAGGAGTTTGTCCTGAATCCTGTATCATCTTTAACAGTGTCTGGGGTTTTTATCATAATGAAAAACTGGGGAACAAATAGGATGAAGGAACACAGAGAGCTTCCTTTGCCTAGAATCCCTGCTATCTCTTCCTTTCTTGACATAGCTGAATGGCACATGTGGATGTGTACTAGGACATGAAGGGTGATCTTAGGTAAATAATACCTCCCTCTTGGAGTATTAGCTTATATATTTAGAAAACTTTTTCAGTAACAAACCTTGAGGCAAGGTGGGGGACTAGAAAATATTTTGTGATCGGTTGTTTTAGAAAATAATATTAGTGCAAGTATATCTTTTAATAGCTCTTAACTGATTACAGGGTACTTATGGAATTGTGCTGTGTTAACTCATCCTCATAAGCACTTCCTTTTCAGGTGCAATTTCTTCTCTACAAATGTGGAAACTAAGACTGCAGGAAACATGAAATATTAGTCAGGTGTCCAGGTATTAGTTTCCATAGCTCAGACTCAGGCCTTCAAAGACTATAGTCTTCTGCATTATTTGAACAAAACATAGCTACTTAGAAATTATCCCAAAGCACTGCATTACATGAAGAGATGATGCTGGAAGGTGAGGGACCAGCCAGCTTCAGTGAGCTGATTCTGTGGTAGAAAATGCTGCCCATAGAGGACTCGGTCCACAGAAAATAAAATGAATGCAGGACAATTTGATGGAAATGTACACAAAATGATCTAATGACTTACATTGTGAACTTTTAATTTTTGAGTTTGGGGGAACTGATTATACAGTATTATTAATGTTAACTAACTTTCATTTGTACAACTTTTCACTAGGCAAAGTGTGAATATTTTAGATATTACTATGAAAAAGAAATAATAGTATGCATTGATATTTTTATATAGAAAAGTGAATGTGTTCTGCTCTAGTGTTAATCAGGTGAACCACCACGTAAACCATGTTTGCTTGGATAAAACATGAGTTAATTATAGAAGGAGTTATAATAGGGTCTAGGTGATACCATTTCCAATAATTATTGATTCTCTTTTTTCAGTTCACTGATGAATAGAAAATTTTATGGAAGTGTAAATGTCTAGACATTTTCCTCTTTAGCAACTGCTTCCATTTTCTGAGAGAAATAAGCTACAACTGATTTTAAAATGGCATATAAGTATTTCTAGTGTTATTTTAAAACTTCTCACGTGTGGGAAAGGGAATTGGCATTTATAAAATTGGGTTTGATTTCATACCTCATGCTTTTAAAATCCTCTAACAAGCTCTTTGAAATAAAGCCCTTTCAAATAAATATATTTGAAATAACTATACTTTAATATAATAACGATGACAAAAATTAAGGGGCTTGTTCAAGGTTGCAAATCTGTTTAGTTGCAGAAATTAGACTCAAAGCTAGAGGTTCTAAGTTAGTTGTGCTTTAATAATGATGATGACAGTGATAAGTGATAGTTATTGAATCTTTACATGCCAAGCACTATATTTATCATATAATATGCATTATCTTATTATCTTGACCTGGAATATAAACTCTTCAATGAAATAAAAATAGTCATTGTCTTTCAGGGTTAAACTAAGTCTGGTATTTTAAAAGAGGAGAAGTGCTTGCAACTTTAATTATATCAGTAGTATTTTACTATAAAATGGCATAGAATTATTTTACTTGATTTGTAATGATTTTTTTATAGCTTGATTACCCTTTAAAAGTCCTTGAATTTAAATTAAATATTTAAATTAGTTTTAAAGCTTATGAAATTTGAGTCATCAGTGGAAGAATGTTTCTTTTGTTATACTGTCTTGACTGTTACTTGCTAAACAATTACTGCATTTCTCAAGTCATCCTTTTTTTTTTTTTTTTTTTGGTCTAAAGAACTCCTGCTCATGTTTTAAGAATTAACTCTTATCCCCTTCTTAAGTGATGCCTTCTTTGATCTCCCCCTAAAAGCGCTTTCTCCCATCCTGTGCTCTTCCATCACACTTTGTACATAATTCAGATTTAAAGTAGTTCAGATTGCCTGATCTATTTTAATTGTTTGTTTTCACTTGTTGGACTGCCATAGAGACTCTGAATCCCTTGAGATCAGAGTGCTGTCACCTTGGTATCCTGAGTACTTAACATAAAATCTAGAAGTTTTGTGCTGCTTAGTGAACTTTCTTTGAATGAGGATTTTTTTCACATTTGATATAGTTTGCTTGTTTTTGTCACTTCTGGCTTGGGTATGAATCTTTTCTTTCCAGGCTATTCTTGTTCTTCTAATTTCTGTGTTTGCTTCTTGTTTAACATACCAGTTTTTATTTTTTTATTTTTTGAGGAGAAGGGAGGAGGGATGTGTGTGTGTGTGTGTGTGTGTGTGTATGTACACACACACACATGTGTGGGGTCATAGAGTCTTCAGGTCTGGTGAATAACCACACACACACACACACACACACATACACACACACACACACAGAGTCATAGGGGAGGATGGATGTGTGTATGTGTGTATATACACACAGAGTCATAGAGTCTTCAGATCTGGTAAATAGTCTGACTCTGTCACTTGCATAGATGAAGAAAGAACAGTTGGGTCAGATCCCATAGCTTTTCACAGAATTTGAATTATCACCTATCAACTCAGTCCACGTTTGTTATTGTTTTTTTAATTTTATCTTTGTGCCTGTAGTTCCACTTTGCCTCAGCCCATTTTGAGATTGTAACTCTCATCAAGGTGCATACTTAAAAAAAAATACTCCTACACACTCAGAACATTTAAAATGATGATTAAATAAATTACGGAGTAATCCTAGCCTAGCATTCTTTTGTCAGAGTCAAGATACTCATTGGGAATATAACAAGGAATTACAGTCTCTGCCTTCAGTAACTCAACATTCAGTACAGGAAAAGGAAGGAAAAGACGCACAGATTCCATAGAGACTTGAACAAAATGTTCTGAAGATAGTAATGGTTCCACTGCCTTTGCCTGGAGGAGTCTGGAAAGTTATCATTGGTTGGATGACTTTGGATTGCATCTTGAAGGACAAGTAACTGTTTCCCAGGATAAAAAGGGCAGGAGTGGAAAAGCTTTCCATGCAGAGGGAATGCGGGAGTCCTTCCATGGTTGTGTCCCCTAATGTTAACTACAAACTATGGTCAGATAAGCTTTATTTCTTCTTGTAGAAATCCGCCCCACATCTTTTCTTAATTCCATGAGTGTTTATTGGCTTAATGTTTTTTAAAGCCCTTTCAAGCTTGCCCAAGGGAAATGGTAAAATTTACTAGAGTCCAATTAAGTGAGTTATTTCAGGAGTTCTGTTTATGTGGTCATTTTTGGTTCATCAGTAAGAGAAAAGGTGAAAAGATGAACAGAGCTGAGGATGTTGAAAGTTATTTTTAACTTTTTTAGTCTTATAAAATCAGAATTCTTAACATTTTATCAAAGTACAGTTAATGGTTTTCTAAAATCTAGAAGAAAATTCAAGTGCTCCTAATACAGTTCAGTATCAGGATCACCATGAATAAGCTTTTTTTCCTTAACTGGTCTAGTATTAGTACTGTTTTGCTAAACTTCTTCCTCTGTAAGGAAATCCTGTTCCTTCCCACCCCATTAAGGACAGTGGTTTTTCCCTTCTGCAAATCAAATTACAGTTTTTCTATTACCAACATTACAAAATTGAAAGAACGTTCGAGAAAAAATTGTCAGACACTAAATCAAGTAATATTATATATAATAATACTCCAACTGTTTATAAAGTAGTATATTTTCATGATTTTTAAGACTTGAGATTTAATGATTAATGTTTATCAAAGTGTGACTTTTCACATTTTCGTTTCTTTGGAGTTTCTGAGCCTATGAATAAAATATGCTAAGGTGTCAATTTTATGTTTTTCTGGGTTTTTTTTTTTTGCATGTTAATCTCTTAATCTGCTTGTTTCATTGCTGTTATCCACCTGGCAGACAGCAGACCCTAATTGGGTGGGACTGTAGGTGCAATCTTTTAACCATTGACTATATACTAAGTTTAGATTCAAATGGAAATGTAACCCATTATTTTGGTCTCATTAGTACCACCCAGGGACTGACTATGTTAATTGGTCACAGTTCAACAAGATTGCCTGAGTGGTCTTGGAGTTGTTTTGAACCATTAGCATTTTTTTCATCCTAGGCTTTAGTATCAAAAACATTCATTTTTTAGGATGACTGCCTTATTTTAGGGGTGGGTGGAGTAGCTACGAAGAAGCATTTTTCTCTGTGAACATACTCATTTAGATACTTTTATAGCAAGTATGTTGAGCAATAGATTTTAGTCAGATTTACTGGTTTTTTCATGAATTATCCTGGGTTTTTTTATTCTAAAAATAATGTTTAACCTTATTAGTGATCTACACACTGAAAGGTAAACTAATGTATTTTAGTTAATGCGTGACAAACTGTCATTCAGAATGACAGCTGCACCCAATTACATTGAAAAATTACACTGCCATACTCTGAAATAAATTGAAGATGACCTGCTTAGAAAATATGAGAAATAGACATTTACAAGAGAGATTTTTCTAGTGAAAGAGTGCTTGGGGTTTTAGATCACTGTTATAATGCGTTCTGTATCTTAGAGCTCAAATTTATTATCTTTGTATATAAAAGAAATAATGTATTTTCATTTTAATACCATATCTGACCATATAACCACTTTATTCCACAGATACTTTTTGAATACTTACACCATGTGTGATGCTAAACTCTGAGGATGTAATGATCATGACCATTGTCCCCACCCTGGAATTTATAGCACTGTAGGGAGTTAAAAGTGCAGGCAATGAAATGTGTAAATTCTGTGATAGAAGTAAATTAGCAAATAGGGAGTGACACCAAAGAGAGAAATGTGCCAAGGGAATCAAGGAATTGAGTTGAGTTTTGGAAGATGGCCCGATCTGTATAGGGCTGTGCAGTCATATGGTAGCTACCAGTCACATGTGGCTAAGTGAGCACTTGCACAGGTGTTCCATAAACATGTGCACTTGATTTTGAAGAGCTGGTATAGAAAATGTAAAATCTGTCATTAATAATTAAAAAATATTTATTGCATGTTGAAATCATACTTTAGATACATTGTGTTAAATAAAATATAAATTAATTTTGCCTATTTTCTATTTTTCTTTTAATGTAGCTAATAGAAAATTTAAAATTACATGGCTTGCTTTCTATTTTTATTGGCACTGAGTTACAGCATTTATTTGTAGGGTTCATCTCAAAAGTTGATGAGCTCTTGGGAGTATAGGAAGAAACTATTAGATACTCTAGCATGCTCTCTCTTTTAAGAGAAATATGTATGCCTATGCATGTGTGTGTGGTGTGTATATACTGTGTATTCATATACTGAATATACTTAGACATACAGACATGTACATAATATTTATATTGTCTGAGACACTCATATTGTGGGTTTTCCTGTTGCATGTCAGTAAACCTCATCCTAACTAATGCATTGACTTAATAGCAACAATTTAAAAACCACAAGTCACTGGGGAAAAACTTGTTCTCCCTGCCCTGGTAAAAGTTGCCTAAATAATTCATGGAAATCAATATTGCAACAAATTAAAATGCATTTTATTGTCAGCAAATACTTTGGAAGGCAAGTTGTAGACATTGCTACAGAGTTGAAGAAGCAGAATAAAATGTAGTTTTCTTTATAAGAGTTGGATGAAGTTATTTCTAACATGTTTTGCTTATAAAATTTGCTGGATAGTTTCTTAATGAATTAAACAACTGCTTTTTGTAAGTTAACTATTAAAAATTTATGTGAAAATATACTTTCTAGAAATGCATGTATGCCTTGTTTACCAAAACCATAAATCCAGAAGTAACCTTACCTTTCTATAGAGAGCAGATTATATACACACACACACACACACACACACACACACACACACACACACACTTTGTGGAGGTTTATTTATCATGATAAGAATTCTCTATTGTATTTAGGTTGCTAATTTCAGTATTAATTATCAGGAATACCATATTTTAAACAAGACTCATAACTGAATACTAAAATGCTAAAGTTCTGTAATGCTAGTGCTTATCTTTGTAAGATTTCAAAGATTAGCTTGATTTCAGATATGGAAACCTAGGCACAGAGAAGTTACAACATTTTTCTTTTGCAGTACCCATATTTTCTTACTTTGAATCATTTCGTCCTTTTCCTTTCTTCAGCTTTTTCCTTCTTGTCTCCCTCATATTTTTATTCTCTTATGCCTTCATCTATGCATTCAAAGGCATTGCATGTTTACTGGTGTCACCTCTAGTCCAAATAGTGAACTAAAATAACTAACTCTTTTCTTTAGTTAATTATAGTTTTATATCTGCTGCAGTGTTTGTAGAAAATTGAGATCTTTACTGTAATAATAGCAACAATAATCATACTTGATGGAGATGAGAGGGAGGTTAATTTAAACATACTTTTATTTCTAGGTAATTGTTAGGAGCCTGGAGTGTCCATACTTAGGGATAGTATAATCAAACCTAGGGACAGAATGAGATTGGAAAGATGATTTTTTTCTTTAAGGACTTCAAATTCTAGAAAAAGGGACCACTGTATACATAAGAAAAAGAAAAGAAAACAAAACAACTTTGTGATCAGACCTTTGTGGTATAACTAATCTGAATTCAGATTCTGGCTCTGCTTTTGTTTTTCTCTTGTGACCTTGAGTAGAAGTATGTATTAGAATACAGTATCAGAGAAGAGGAAGTGATGAACTATTTGTAGGAGTCAGGAAAGACTTCAAGTGGAGGATTCTCTTGAAACTGGCTTCAAGGGGAGCAGGGGTTTGCTGAGTAAACAGAGTGCAGTTAAGGGCATTCCAGATCTGGAAATTTAAATCAGCACATTATAAAGTAGTTAACATCTTTCTAGGACTACATTTTTCTTCTGGCAGATTTCTGCCTATCTTTTTGGGCATAGCTTAGGCTTCTATCTCTACTGCAGATCCTTCTCTAACTTTTGAGGCAGTTAAGCAATTTCATTTTTGTGTTCTATTAGTGCCTTCTATATACATCAATCTCCCAACACACTTAGGAGTCACATTCTTGAAATGTAATATGGTTGGCAAAGCTGTGTGGCAAAACTTCAGTTGGCAAAGTCAAGGTCAAGGTAAACAAAGGGTAGGGAGAAGAAAAAAAAAAACACAATGCATTAAACATTCATATTTGTATATAAGTATATAAAGAAAAGTTCTAGAATGTAGCTGTTTCCAAAACAAACCAGGTTCATCTGGTGCTTGTTTGTACCAATATAATAAAAATAATAGAGTAGCTTGGAGGGCTACAGCCTATGGGGTTGCAAAGAGTTGGACACGACTTGGCGCCTAAAAACCGTTTTAGTTAGCTATGCTGCTAGATTGTAGACTGATTTAATAACACGTCTTGATGGGGAAAGAAGAAACACAACTACGTTGTGTATGTATCAGTTATATGTTGATTTCAGAAAGGTTAAAATGTGAAAAAATATTCCTTAGAATAAAAGAAATACAGTGTTCTCCTTTAGTACAAGAACTTGACAGAGGCATTCCTGTTCCCATTTAGGACTTGGGAAAAGTGAAATTGTATATTTGTAGCAGAGAACTTTGGGAAATGTGGAACAAGATGTTTTGGCAATAAAGAGACATGAGCAAAGCAATATGTTCATTCTCTGTAAGTTGATCTGATTAGATGGACCAGTGATATCTTACTCTTTCAGTAGTTGTCCGTGGTTCTGTCGTGAAACAACAGGGTTGGTCAGAGAGGACAGCGTGTTCAGTGGTCAGTGTGTTATTTGTGGATGCTGCTTCTTGCTCCATCTTGTACCTGCTTCTTTTAGGACTTTTATAACTGAACTAATATATTTGACTCTCTGTGTTTAGATTTATAAATTACTGTGTAAATACTATTTGAGTCAAACCAGTCTTAGTATCTTGGTTTTCTGTAAAGAGCTTGACTGTTGGGATATGACTGATCTGAATTCAAATTCTGGTTCTGCCTCATCTTTGTGACCTTGAAGCAAGTATTTCATCTCTCTGACTCTCTGTTTCTCTTCCTAATTCTTTGAATCTGTGTATCTATCAATGTCTAGGTCTGTGTATCCCACTGTATGTACTTTATGTATGTATATTCATATATATCTGAAAAGATGTTATTTTCTCTTGTATTCTTCTTGTGTGGGAACTGTGGATGTGAATTATATTTATGACAGATCATTGTATTATTAAATTTCTCCTACTGTACAGAATGTTCATTTAGCATATTGGTATTCAAAGTGTGGTGGTCATCCCAGGTGATTCAGTGGTAAACAATCTCCCTGCCAATGCAGAAGATTCAGATTCTATCCCAGGAAGATCCCCCGGAGAAGGAAATGGCAACTCACGCCAGTGTTCTTGCCTGGAAAATCCCATAGACAGAGGAGCCTGGTAGACTACAGACCATGGGGTAGCAGAGAGTTGGACATGGCTTAGCAGTTAAACAACAACAATTCAAAATGTGGGCCACAGATCAGGTTTACATATTTGTGAAAATGTTTGTGGTCTAAAATGAGATACAGAGCTTGTGATAGAATATACATGATTTTGTCAGTAAGCACACTGTTTATTTCAAATGCTTCCCTTCCTCCACCCCCAATAACTTTTTAATTTTTTTTTTTAGAGACTTTCTTGATGAGGGAAGCAATGTGTAAATGCAGGTTTGATTCAGTTGACTTTTCATTGGCTGGTACTCTGAATAGCTTGAATTAAAGGTACTTTTCCAGTGAACAAAGCTTAGTTTTGTGTTATTTTTTGTTTGTGGTGTTAGAAAGGTTCGCTACTATTAGTGAGAAGATACTGATTTTGGACTTGGATCCTGATCTTGTCTTTGTTGCTGATTAGCTGGGCACGCTGTTTTCGTGTCACAGACCTTACTTTGCATGACTGAAAATAAGGATTAGGTTAGATGATAACGTGGGCCTTTCAAGGTTTAACATGCTATTACTCTGTGATTTCAAATAGTATTTTTTTTTCTTCTTTTTTAAGAACCAGAACATAGGACTGTTTATTAAAGTTGAAGATAAGATGCACTAGGATAGAAACATTCTGTAAGAAGCTTGTTTTTGACATAGATATTTTTATTAAACTTTAGTCAACCATATGCCAAGAAGTTGGTTCTAAAGATAGAATGGTTAATGAAACTGGTTTTTGTTTATAAGCAGTAATCTCCAAGGGGAGATGGGTAAACAGAACAAGGTTGACCCTTGAATAGTGTGGGGATTAGGGGAGTACAAACACCAAGCACTCAAAACTTGCATGTAACTTTACAGTTAGTCCTCCATGCCCATAATTCCACATCTGGGGATTCAGCCAACTACAGATCCTATAATTCGATATAGTACTTATTGAAAAATACCCACATAGAATTATACCTGCATAGTTTAAACTCATGTAGTTCAGGAGTCAACTGTATATATACATGTAAATATACGAATGGAGTAGGTGATGTGTTAGTGATATGGACCAAAAATGTTCAAAGAGGAGGTTGTGAGAAACCATCTAGGAGTAGGTAAGCTTTTTCTACAGAGATGCAAGTATGTGAGGCTTTGTAGGCCATATGGTGTCTATCACAACTACTCAGTTCTGCAGTTGTAATAGGAATGCAGTCATAACCAGTATTTAAATGAAAATACATAATTTTCCAACACTAATTCTCTGGCAGACTTTAGTGCGGTTCTGACACAATCTAGAGTTAGCACAAACCCCAAGTTAAGGGCTTAGTCCCATAAGAATGCCTCCATTTCAGATGCCAGCTGCAAATGGGGTTTCCTGAATTTGGCCTGGCTGACAGTAGTCCCTCAGGGTCACTGATTTGAGACTGACTTACAGAACCCCGGAAAGCACTGTACTGGCAGTTTTACTGTAAAGGATACAAATCAGAAACAACCAGATGGAAGAGATTTAGGACAAGGTATTGGAGTGGGCACACAGAGCTTCCATGCCCTTTCTGTGCCCAGAAACACATCAGTGCATTGACTAACCCAGAAAGCCCCTGGACCTCATTGTTCAAGAGTCTGTATGGAGTCTTCATTATGTAGGATGGTTGATTTAATGATGGCCATGTGACAGAATTCAGTCTCTAGCCCTCTATCACATGCTTGGTCTTGCATTGGGCATCCCCTCTCTTGAAACTATCTACAGGCCCACCTTAAGTCACTTGTTAGCATAACTTTAGGTATGATCAAAAGAAGCTAATCATGAATAGAAAAATAAATTCCTGTCACTCATGAAATTTCAAGGATTTTCAAAACTCTGTGAGGGCAAAGATCAAATATATAAGTTTTAAATTATGCCATAGGCAGGTTTCACCAATATGTAAATGAATGGGCATGACTTTTCCTGTAAAACCTTATTTACAGTAAGGCAGCAAGCTGGAAGTGACCTTTAGGAGTAGTTTGAGGATCCTTGTTCTAGAAAACAAGAAAGGCTTCTCCAAGAAGATGACATTTAAACTGTGTCTTTTGTTGTTGTTTTTTTTTTAGTGAAAGGAACTAGAGCCTTGGGTTTGAGTTTTATACCTTTGACTAAGGGAGCTTATGCAAGTTCCACATTATGAGAGCTATCTAGTGAGATGATGGAAACCACACTTATTACTGTGTATTGCAGATCAAGGCATGGACTTTTGTATTGAAGACTTTTGGTTTCTCCCTTCTTTTTTTATCCTGTTTGCCAGAGTATAAATTGTTTCCTTTCCTTTCACAATGGAATGAATAATCATGCTGTTAACAGTTTATCAACTTCTCTTGTTAATTATCTTGTTTATGTCTTAGTATATATCAAGTTTCAAATTTTCATGAAGATGAACATTTGGAAAGGCCTCTAACTAAGGAAAATTGGGTGAAAACCAGAACTATTATAATAGGGATGGTATGGTTCCAGTTGGCTTTCATTCTTGTGTTTAGGTGATAGGACTATTAGCTTAGGGTAAGGAGTGGAAAGAATTACCTTCATGAAGCCATGCAGAAATGTTGATGAAAATGAAGGTGATGGAAATTTATGTAATATTTTAGGACTAAAATAAAAGCAAAATTCAGAAGAATCAAAGGGAAGCTCATTTTTTTGTTGTTGTTGTTGTCAATAGCCACAGATGAGTTAGTAGCATCATTGTTAAACATAAAAAGGCATAAAAAGTTACTTATGTTTATGTTACATAAACATAAAAAGTTACTTAAAAGTATTTGTATCTATGGATTTCCTTGGTGACTCAGTGGTAAAGAATCTGCCTGCCAATGCAGGAGAGGCAGGTTCCATAGCTTTGTTTGGAAGATCCCCTAGAAAAGGAAATGGCAACCCGCTCCAGTATTCTTGCCTGGGAAATCCCATGGAAGAGAGAGGCCTGGCAGGCTGCAGTCCATGGGGTCACAAAAGAGTTGGACACGACGTAGCGATTAAACAACAACAATTTATATGTATGGGTCAACAAGCAATATTCCGTCAGTCAGTGACACATGAATAGCTTATTCACTTGCTGCTTCGGTTGAAGTATTTTTTAAGTTGACTTACCTATTAAATATTGTTGGAACTGAAGTAGGCTCATATGGAGATAATAATAGAATAATGATAATTTTTATCCAATGGCCTGGGCAGGAGGCTAAACTTAATCATCTTCCCAGTAACATTGTGAGACAAAGTCCTGTTGTCTACAGTCCACATGTGAGAAAATAAGATTCTGCAGGTAAAGTTGATTGCCTGATGCTCAATCCTTTTAAAATTCTGTTTCTTCCTAGTAGACACAAATTTCCTTAGTTTTATAAGAGAAATTAAAAAGTTACAGACCTTCTGAGAAGAGGTAGATGTTTGAGGCCTGTTTGAGGAGTGAGCCTCAGGGAAAGTGGCGTAAAGAAGAGACATGCAAGATGATGTGAACATTTAAAGTGAGGCTTGAGCTTGGAAGACATTGAATATTAAGTCACAACATGAAGAGTGATCTGAGTCATAAAGCTAATCTTTTTATTCATTGAGGCCTGTTGGAAACTATCCCATGCTGCTTTCTCTTCTGGAAAATAAAATTCAGATTTTTGGGACTTTGTGGTTGTGGTGTCTTCTTCTAGAGGTCATATCTAGTACGACTCTGCTTCTTTACTCCTCCTCCACTTGTTTGCATGCCTGTGCCTGTGGATTTAAGTGTGTGTATAAGTGAAGTAGATTGTGCAACATTAACAGAATAAATGCTACCATTAATCAATACTTGAAACAATTCTAATCTGTCCTGAAGATTGGAGTCATTTTCCTTTCTAGATTAAGGTTCACAAGGTTCAGGATTTTTTGGTTTGTATTTCCTGTGCCTGTCATAAGCTAGAGATTTAGTCACTGCGGGAGGAGAGGGGGATACACATGTATTGTAAAGTTGTTCTTTAGTCAGTGTTCTTATCTGTGCTTGGGCATGTTCTAAGCAATGCTGATCAAAAAGTAAGTAACAATGAGTTAGAGAAATATTTAGAAAGACTGATAAGATTTATTGCTGGCTCACTAGCCTCTGATGATCAGTCTTTACTGATGGAATTGGAAACTTTTTACAGTGAACACACATATACCCAACGTATCGATTGTACGTTTAACATTTTACTAAACTTCTTTAATATGTCTTTTCAGGAAAATGGGGAGGGAAGATAGATGAACTGTGTTTTCAGAGATCACTTGTAATATAAAGATAAAAGAGTGATCTGAAACACAGAGCCAGGTCTAGTTGGAAATCTTAAAATCATCCTTACCATCTCCTATCCTTCCTTCTTCTATTATGTCTGAGATTTCCACAACTTTGATAATTGGGTGACTGCCCCTCTGATGTGCTGATTTATAGAATTCCAGTATGAATTAGCCAGTTTCCTCTGTGTTCTACAAATACTTCAGATTAGCACTATAATGACCCAGAAACTGGGAGGAGTGAGAGCTAGAACATAAATGTGATAATCACTCTTACTCTGTCTGACTCTTTGAGACCCATGGACTGTAGTAGCCTCCCAGGCTCCTCTGTCCATGGAATTCTGATACTGGTCCTGAGATCTGTCAGCTTTTCAAACAGCTGGGATGGCAGATAGAGATTGTAACCCATAGATCACAGTGATAAGCTTCCAGTAAGAATTAATTTTTGTTTGTGAATTGATCAGTCAACAGTGTTAAGGTCTGTGATAAACTAGTTTATTTTAATGCAACTGTTTGCATCAGGGATTGTTTTATTTGTACATAAATTTCAGCAGAGGCTTGCTAGTACCTTTTACTTTTGCTGTCAGTTCTCAGTTCATTTTAATGGCTAGATTAACTGTCTACGTTAGTAGTTGTTGGGCTCCTCAGAAAATTGTCAGTGAGAGCTGAGGAAATTATAATCTTCCATTTGGGGAAAGTCGACTCAATTTTGAAATCCAGAGTCCCTTAATGAGGAGAAAGGGAGCTAAATGAAATAAATCTTTTAAGTATTACCTTTTGACTTGATAAAGAGGTATTTGAAAGAGGAATAGTATCCTTCAGTGCTTACCCATTGCACTTAGAGCTGGAAATCCTTGGTGTGACTTAAGCCCCGACATGGTCCAGTACCTGTATAACCCTCAGTATTATCTCCTCCTCCTCTTCCATTCTGTACTCCTTCCTCGTTGTCCTTGCTTTCTGCATGCCAGCCACACTGGTCATCTTTTATTAGAGGTTCTTCCTATTCTAAGACTTTGATAAATCCTAATATCTCTGCCTGAGCTTCTTTTCCTCATTTCTTTCATTTTCCCATCCTTACTTTCTCCACTCCCAATGATCTCAGCTAAATTTTTAAAGTTAATTCATAGTCTACCAGATAAACTTTCAGGCAGTAATCTGCTTCAGTGCTAGAATTTAAACTCTCTGACACCAAGAGTTTTTTATGTTCGTTACTATATTTGGAGCACCTGATATAACCCCTTACATATATCCCCTTGCTCAATTAAACATGTGAATGAATGATGGTGAATAAATAAATCAAGGATGATTTGATTATTTGGAATTCTGCTTAGCTGATTTTCAGGGAGAAGTAAATTTTTGAAGATTAGGGTGAAAAATTTATTCCTGCCTGTTTTATTATCAAAGTGAGGAGGTAAATATCTGAAACTAAATAACCAAGATATATGAGAACTGCTTTTAGAGATTTATTGTCATATTGCTTGAGTATGATCCCTAGTTAAAATATTATGAGTAGTGCCTATCAGTAACAATAGAATGGGAAAGACTATAGAGATTTCTTCAACAAAATTAGAGATACCAAGGGAACATTTCATGCAAAGAGGGGCTCAATAAAGGACAGAAATGGTATAGACCTAACAGACGCAGAAGATAGTAAGAAGAGGTGGCAAGAATACACAGAAGAACTGTACAAAAAAGATCTTCATGACCCAGATAATCATGATGGTGTGATCACTCACCTAGAGCCAGACATCCTGGAATGTGAACTCAAGTAGGCCTTAGGAAGCACCACTATGAACAAAGCTAGTGGAGGTGATGGAATCCCAGTTGAGCTATTTCAAATCCTGAAAGATGATGCTGTGAAAGGGCTGCACTCAATATGCCAACAAATTTTGAAAACTCAGCAGTGGCCACAGGACTGGAAAAGGTCAGTTTTCATTCTAATCCCGAAGAAAGGCAATGCCAAAGAATGCTCAAACTACCGCACAATTGCACTCATCTCACATGCTAGTAAAATGATGCTTAAAATTCTCCAGGCCAGGCTTCAGCAGTACGTGAACCATGAACTCCCAGATGTTCAAACTGGTTTTAGAAAAGGCAGAGGAACCAGAGATCAAATTGCCAACATCTGCTGGATCATAGAGAAAGCAAGAGAGTTCCAGAAAAAAACATATATTTCTGCTTTATTGACTATGCCAAAGCCTTTGACTGTGTGGATCACAATAAACTGTGTAAAAATTCTGAAAGAGATGGGAGTACCAGATCACCTGACCTGCCTGCTGAGAAATCTGTATGGAGGTCAGGAAGCAACAGTTAGAACTGGACATGGAATAACAGACTGGTTCCAAATAGGAAAAGGAGTACATCAAGGCTGTATATTGTCACCCTGCTTATGTAACTTATATGCAGAGTACATCATGAGAAATGGTGGGCTGGATGAAGCTCAAGCTGGAATCAATATTGTTGGGAGAAATATCAATCACCTCAGATATGCAGATGACACCACCTTTATGGCAGAAAGTGAAGAACTAAAGAGCCGCTTGATGAAAGTGGATGAAAGTGATGAAAGAGGAGAGTGAAAAAGCTGGCTTGAAGCTCAACATTCAGAAAACTAAGATCACTTCATGGCAAATAGGTGGGGGAACAGTGGAAACAGTGGCTGACTTTATTTTTTTGGACTCCAAAATCACTGCAGATGGTGACAGCAGCCATGAAATTAAAAGACGCTTACTCCTTGGAAGGAAAGTTATGACCAATCTAGACAGCATATTAAAAAGCAGAGACATTACTTTGCCAACAAAGATCTGTCTAATCCAGGCTATGGTTTTTCCATAGAGAGTTGGAAAGACACTCTATGTGAGAGTTGGACTATATAGAGAGTTGGACTATATTGAAAGCTGAGCGCCAAAGAATTGATGTTTTGGAACTGTAGTGTTGGAGAAGACTCTCGAGAGTTTCTTGGACTGCAGGGATATCCAACCAGTCCATCCTAAAGGAGATCAGTCCTGAGTCTTCTAAGGAAGGAGTGATGTTGAAGCTGAAGTTCCAGCATTTTGGCCACCTGATGTAAAGAGCTGACTCATTTGAAAAGATGCTGATGCTAGGAAAGATTGAAGGCAGGATGAGAAGGGGATGACAGAGGATGAGATGGCTGGATGGCATCACTGACTCAGTGGACATAAGTCTGGGTAAACTCTGGGAGTTGGTGATGGACAGGGAGGCCTGGCGTGCTGCGCTTCATGGGGTTGCAAAGAGTCAGACACGACTGAGAGACTGAACTGAACTGAACTGAAGTGCTGATCAAGCTCTTGTGCTTATTATGTAGGTGGTGTCCAGTACACACGGAAGTACAGTGAATAAATTATGTCTGACTTTCACTCAGTTTATAAAAAGATGTTTGTAAATAAGAGATATGGTAATTTTTTTCTATACTGTTTATTTGTTATATTTTAAAAATTTAAGCTGTTTTAATTGTTTTTAGCTGTTTGAACCCAGTTTTGATTATGATTTTTTTTTAATATTTATGTAGAAACAAGCATAAGGTCACAGTTTAAGTTATGAAAATAGATTGAATGTTGGATGGCATATGTTAAATAATTGAGAGGATGCATATATTAAATTTCAGTGACGTGAAAGGGGTTTGTACCAATTTCTTATTATCTACTTTAGTGAAGGGATGAGAAAAAAATACATCTTTGGACAGGGGAAATTTATTTCAGATGAAGCACATTTTAAGGATTAAGGGTGAAATCAGCATAGAAAGAATATTGTAGGAAATTAGGGTGTTGACAATCCATTTTGAAGATTTTTTAAGGAGAAAGTAGGAAAATATTAGTTTAAAATATTTCATTGAATAAAGACATCTGGCTTGGGTAAGACCTCTCAGCTATTTCCAGTTGTGATTGCCTAGTTTTATTTAAAGCACTTGCTAGAGTCAGTGGGTCATACAGAATTAGTTGTTCAATCACCAAGTCATGTCCGATTCTTTGTGACCTCATGGACTGCAGCACGCTGGGCTTCGTCTTCCTTCACTGTCTCCTGGGGTTTGCTCACATTTATGTCCACTGAGTCAGTGTTGCCATCTAACCATATCTATAAATATACATAAATACATATTTTTATTTTAAGGTCCCTGAGAGTAAATGTGTGCATGTGTCCATCTGCAGTGCATGAGTGTTGCACTTTTTCTTTCCCTTTCTTTTAAATGGTGCCTTACATATGGACTAACTTAAAAAAAATTACTGGAGTGTATTTGCTCCACAATGTTATGTTAGTTTCTGCTGTACTGCATAGTGAGTCAGCTATATGTGTACATATCTCCCCTCTTTATGGATTCCTTTCCCATGTAGGTAACCACAGAGCATTGAGCAGAATTCTCTGTGCTATATAGTAGATTCTCATTAGTTATCTGCTTTATATATGGTAGTGTGTATATGTTAGTCATAATGGACTTCTAAAAAATGAGATACATTTTTTAAGAGTGAGAGTTGATCTTGCTTGAAATTTGAGATAAAACAGCTCATGTTGTCTGAACTGTTCAAACTCTTCTCCATGGTTCATATTCTGTCTAGAAAATCATAGTAGCAGAAAGGAACCAATTCCTGTGAAACTTCTGTCCCAAGAGGAGACTTTTGCCAGATTTTGTAATTAGGATTGGTTTGAGGTCAGAGACCAATGAAGTTTCAATATTTTTTAATTAAACATTTTATAATTAAAAAGTTCCCTCAGTGAAAATTTCAAGGTATTAGGAAGTAACAGCCGTCCGTAATGTCCTTGAGAGTCAGTATTTATAATTAGCAGTCGTTCTTTCTAGGTTTTTTTGTTTTTGTTCGCTTGTTTTTTCTTTCTCTATGTTGGATGTGCATTGTTGCTGTACAGTTGCTCACTTGTGCCCAACTCTTTGCGACCCTATGGACTGCAGCATCCCAGGCTCCCCTGTCCTTCGTTGTCTCCTGGAGTTTGCTCAGGCTCATATCCATTGAGTCAGTGAAGCCATCCAACCATCTCATCCTCTGTCATCGCTTTCTCCTCAGACACTTAATCTTTTCCAGCATCCGTCTTTTCCTGTGAGTTGGCTCTTCTCATCAGGTGGCCAAAGTATTGGAGCTTCAGCATCAGTCCTTCCAATGAATATTCAGTCCAATGATTTTCTTTAGGATTGACTGAATAAAATCACCATATTCCCTGTGCCCCAAATATAATTTCCAGGTGAGACATTGCAATGACAACAACAAAATAAAAATTATGAATTTACTCTCTCTAATGGATGGGCATTAGACAGAATAAAAGGCAGCCTCTACTGTGTCGGTACACATTTGGAGTGTTGCAGCAAAGATGTGGTGCTCTGAGTTAAACATTATTCACCTACCCCCCAAAGTCTGTATATCGTCACCCTGCTTATATAACTTATATGCAGAGTACATCATGTGAAATGCCAGGCTGGATAAAGCACCAGCTGGAATCAAGATTGCCAGGAGAAATATCAAAAACCTCAGATATGCAGATGACACCATCCTTACGGCAGAAAGTGAAAAGGGACTAAAGAACTTCTTGATGAAGGTGAAAGAGGAGAGTGAAAAAGTTGGCTTAAAACTCAACATTCAGAAAATGAAGATCATGGCATCTGGTCCCATCACTTCATGGCACATAGATGGGGAAACAATGGAAACAGTGAGAGACTTTCTTTTCTTGGGCTCCAAAATCACTGCAGATGGTGACTGCAGCCATAAAATTAAAAGACACTTGCTCCTTGGAAGAAAAGATATGACCAACATAGACAGCATATTAAAAAGCAGAGACATTTCTCTATGGACAAAGGTCCATCTAGTCAAAGCTATGGTTTTTCCAGTATTCACGTATGGATGTGAGAGTTGGACGGTGACGAATGTTGAGCACCAAAGAACTGATGCTTTTGAACTGTGGTGTTGGAGAGGTCTCTTGAGAGTCTCTTCAGCTGCAAGGAAATCAAACCAGTTAATCCTAAAGGAAATCAATGCTGAATATTCATTGGAAGGACTGATGCTGAAGCTGAAATGCCAATATTTTGGCCACCTGATATGAAGAGCTGACTCATTGGAAAAGACCCTGATGCTGGGCAAGTTTGAAGGCAGGAGGAGAAGGGGATGACAGAGGATGAGATGGTCGGATGGCATCACCAACTCGATGGACATGAGTTTGAGCAAGCTCTGGGAGTTGGTGATGGACAGGGAAGACTGGCATGCTGCAGTCTGTGGGGTTGCAAAGAGTTGGACTTGGCTGAGCCACTGAGCTGAACTGAACCCCCTCAAAAAAAAAAAAAAAAAACAGGCTGGGAATCGTAATCTTAATCATATGGCCTTATTTAAAGATAGAATCAAGTTAAAATGCCATCATTAGGGTGGATCCTGCTGCTGCTGCTGCTAAGTCGCTTCAGTCATGTCCGAGTCTGTGCGACCCCATAGATGACAGCCCACCAGGCTCCCCCGTCCCTGGGATTCTCCAGGCAAGAACAGTGGAGTGGGTTGCCATTTCCTTCTCCAGTGCAAGAAAGTGAAAAGTGAAAATGAAGTCAGTCAGTCGTGGACCTAGTCCTACATAATTGATGTCCTTATAAAAAGGGGAAATTTGGACTCAGAGACAGATATGCACAGAGGGAAGATGATATGAAGAGACACAAGGAAGATAATATGAAGATGGTCATCTGTATGCCAAGGCCTGGAACAAAGTTTTCCTTCACAGACTGCAGAAGGACCCAGTTCTGCTGATGCCTTGGTCTCAGACTCCTAGCCTTTGGACTGTGAGAGGATAGATGTGTTATTTATGGCACCTAGTTTGTGTTACTTTGTTAACACAGCCTTAGCAAACATGGTATCAAAGTGCATTAAAGCACCTTTGTGATTACTTTATGTCTTGATGTTTAAAGTTTTCTTAGATTTGTTTTATGCCTGTGCTATGTATACCCAAGTAAACTGTAGAATTTATGAGATCTGATTTATGCTTTCCTGTCTTTTCCTTCCCTATAGGGATGTATAAAAGATGTTTGTAAGATGCAAATAGGCATGCTGTTGATGGAAAGAATTCACGTTATGCAAAAATAATACTATGTACAGTATAGATATAGGGAGAAGCGATTCAATTTTAGATGTTTTTCTTTTAGCTGAATGGTTATTTTATATTCTTGAAGTCTATATATATGTGTGTGTGTGTGTGTGTGTGTGTGTGTGTGTGTGTGTTTATATATAGACTCCCAAGAATATATAAGCACATAAAATTCGTATATTTTGATTATGTCATGAGAATTTTTATTTTAAAATCAGTGTAACAATTTACAGGGAAATTAGAATAAAAAGGAAACAAGATGGCTCATTGTTCTATCACTGAAATATTACAACTGCTAAAGTATTTGTTGTTTTTCTTTTAGATTTTAACCTAAAACAGAGAACATGTTTATTTGTATAATTATAATTGTGTGTGTATATAAAGTTAAATCTTTTTTAGCTAACATTACAAATATTTCTTATATAGTTTGTCAAATTTAGAATGTATATGTAATATTCTATTTAACTGTATATGTAATACATATATATGACTTTTCTATTTTGTGGTATTTAAAATTGTTTCCACTTGTTGAGTACGAAAGATATACTACAGAGAACATTATTGTGCATGAATATCTTTCCATCATTAGGATTATTTTTTTGAAGCTTGACTTCTTAGTCAAAGTAATTGAATACTTCTTTAAAGTAATGGAATATTTTTTAAAACTCTAGATGCATACCGAGATTGGCTTTACAAAAGGGTTGTATAGTTTTCAAAGGAATTATTTCTTATATATTCTAATTTGGAGCCAAACTTGCAGTACTTATTGAAATTTATTTTTATATGTATAATAAGTTCTAATTATTATTTTAAGCTACAGTTTCCCATATTTTTGTTCTTAATTTTTTCATCTCTTGATTTTGGAGAAAATCCTTCCTTTACTGTATTAGATGAGAAAAAGGGTTTCATTACAATTATTCCTTTAAGTCTTGACCACCAGATACCGGGTAGATGAGTTGGCATAGTGAGCAACCTTATGCAACAGGGAATTCAGCTGAAATGTGTGAAAGGATAATTTTGCTTCTGGGCACATTCGGGGAAGTTCAGATTATCATATCTGAGGTTTTGGTGCATTTAAGTAGATTTTTAGATTGGCTCTGTTACCCAGAGTTTCTGACATGGTGGGTAGTATGCACAAATGATGTTTTTATTTGAGTAGTTAATAGCTTAATGGTTACAAAGAAGAAGCATTACACTTTGAAATGGGATTTCAGTCTGTGGCTGGAGATGAACGCACGGACCTAGAGACAGGGACTTTGGGAGCGTGTGAGGTGTCAGGGACCCCAGCTCTATGTTTTCTTTGTCCCTGACCTTCTGGCAAGGAGAGGATAATTAAGTGAGGAAACCAGAGCAGAATCTCTTTTCTAGAACTAGTTAAACCCAAAGAGGATTAGATGTTAAAAGTTTACTTTCTCTCCCCTTCAAATATCTGAATTAGAACACAAAAAAGAAAGACAATCTTACCTGCTTGTGGGACCTGAGTCCTGTTACTCTGCTAGGTGTGACTGATTTAGCTCTGCACCTGAGCTTTTGTTACCTGTATTGTTGTAGTTTGGAAAAGCAGGGATTCAACCATAGATAAATTGAGTTGCCCAAGATCACATTATTAACTTGAGATGATGTGAGAACTGAGATCCACATCTTATATGCACTTCTAAAATAGTGCTTTGGCTGTATAACATTGTCTGAAATGTTAAGATGAAGTGCAAACTCATAGTTAATTTACAAAGTGTAATTATTGCTAGAAGACCTAAAAAATAACTTGCTACTTAGAGAAATACTCTTGAATATTTAGATTAATCTTGACATTATAAAATATAAAATTATATAAAATTAAAAATTGGTATGGCTTTTATTCTTTTATTTTGATTTTCATCCCAGGTTATTAACTTGCCATACTATGTTGAAGTTTTAGCAATATTGCATACTCAGTGGCTCAGTTGTGCCTGACTGTTTGTGACCCCATGGACTGTACTCCTTTGTCCATGGAGTTTTTCAGGCAAGAATACTGGGGCCGGTTGCCATTTCTTCCTCCAGGGGATCTTCCTAACCCAGGGATTGAATTTGCATCTCCTGTATCTCCTACATTGGCTGGCTGATTCTTTACCGCTGTGCAACCTGGGAAGCCCTTATCAATATTAGAGTTCGATAAATGTTTGTGAAATGAATGCTGATACCTGAAATAGTAGTCAGAGGAGTTGGGCCTTTAAAATAATTATATGCATATGTAATCTTGACCATGATGGGATTTATACTGAACTGAAAATTAACTTGCTTTTAGAAGTGATCTGTTAAAGAATTCTTTTGCTCTTTTGAGTTGTCACAACAAAAGTAGTGAAACATAAAACTGTTGTCTTTAATTTATAAATAAGGAAATATTTTCCAAGCAGTTATGTGAATGGAAGATAGGGCACATTGGAAAATCATGCTTTTGGACATGACTTGTGTGTTTAACAGATTTGGTTTTGGGAAAGGTCACTCTTAAGTGTGTATTTTTATATTTTCTGATTATAATAGTGTATATTTTCATTGTAGATTATTTTGAAAATATATGTGAAGAAGAAATTAAAAATTAAAGGGGAAAATGGATGCATGTATATGTATGGCTGAATCCCTTTGCTGTCCACCTGAAACTATCACATCATGGTTAATCAGCTATACTCCAATATAAAATCAAAAGTTACAAAATTAAACAAAAGATAAAATAAAACAAGTGAAAAATTCCTACTGCCAAGAAATCCTCTGGATCTTTGACTATACTATAATAAACTGGGTCTGAAAAGTTAAAAAAAAAAAAGAAAAATCAGCAGTAATCTCATTGCTCCATAGTAATTGCTGTAAACACTTTGGTATTCATTAATGCCATTATTTACATTCTATATTTAAGAGGTGTGGAAGCAAGAACACTGTTTGTACAAGGCAGGAAACCTGGATGTTCTACTTATCTATTCCTGCAGTTGTTGATTCCTATTGTAGGAGTTTCATAAACTTTTTTTTTTAAATCACAAAGGATTCCTTTTCTTACCCTCCCTTCTGTCACATTTCTAATAAATTACTTTATTGAATAAATATTAAAATCTGATTTCCTGTGAGGTAAATAGTGTAACAACACTGCATTTATCTGTACCCAGTGAAGAACAAAGAAAGATGATGTTTAGGTTAGCAGATATAATTTTAATTATGGGGGGAATATGGTATGTTAGATTTTTTTTGAAGTATTAGAAGTAGGTTGAACATTGCCCATTTGACTGTGTAAAGGCCTATGGTCTCCATGAAGGGAGCTGCTGGAGTAGATAGTCTGTAATAAAATACTTTTCAGGTTTAAAATGCTGATGCTCTGACTCCATTGCACATTGGTGTATGAACTTGTTCTTATTGTTATTTCCAAAATGGTAATTATTATATTTTGCTTTCCAAACCAAGCTAATATACCCAAAACCTTTGCCTGTGAATATAGTTATATTAATATATTTGTGCTATATAATATAAGTTGTGGGTTACAGATATGATATCCCTCAAACTTATCCTACTCTTTTGTCTAACAGTCTATTTAATGAAAAACTAAAGTTTATTCTTTTACTTCACCTGAAATCTAGGTGCTTTTTCATTCTTTCAAGTCCAGTGTACGTCAAGATGATCAAAGAACTTGGCATTCTGTAGATATCTTGCTTCCTGATCCCCTTTTCATCATCATCATCTTTCAATAATCTCTTCTCACCTTGAAATCTGTGCTATACCTGCTTTATCATAGTTGCTTCTATACTTACTGCCATTATCTATTAGCCTATGGGTATCCCTCTAGGACTCTTGTCTCATGGCTCACCATTTTCCTCTGTAGCCTCTTTCCTAAGCATCGTGGATAAATTCACCTCACAGGGAAATGTCTGCTGTGTAACAGGCCTCTGATACTATTCCATCAGCTTGTATTTTCATGCCACTTTAGCATCTGGCATATATGGCCAGACATCAGACTTTGGAATCACCAGAATGGTGGTTTTAAAAATGTTAATGTTGGGACATCCCTGGTAGTCCAGTGTCTAAAACTCCACACTCCCAATGCAAAGGGCCAGGTTCCATCCCTGGTCAAAGAGCTATTGATAGATCCCACGTGCTGCACGACTAAAAGATCCCATCTGTGGCAACTAAGACCCCATGTAGCCAAATAAATAAAACAAGCAAAAAAAAAAAAAAAAAACCAATAAAATCTTAATGTTATAATTACCTATTCTGATATCAACATACCTTTCCTTGTTCCATTTCCAGTAGCCTGGCTTTTGTGTTCCTTGAGACACTTGGTGTCTTAAGTTTCTTTACTTCATTTTTCTTTATACCAAATTCAGATCTGATCAAAAACTGTTTCAGTTAGGTACATATGTGAGAATCTTTGGCTTATTTGACCTTGGCACTCTTATTTTTTGATGATCCCATAAAACATTTGTCTGTATGATTTTTGTATTAGCTGTAAGTGTGCCTGGAGTTGCTGGGTAGAGGGAAGGGTAAGGTGGAAGCACATATTCATCTTCATTAGGGTATTAGAAATGCATGTTCTACAATCTTATCTGCTGTCTTAACGTCTCTCAATTTTTAAATGTTTTTAATTTTGCTTGTATATGCCCCAAAACTTTTTCTAATGCATAAGAAGACTTGTGGTCAGATGTACTGCTATAAAATAGGTTCGTGTATTATACATTTGGTAATTACCTTCTGTTCTTCGTCCACTTATTATTCTCAATAATATTAATAAAATAATGAACCCACCCTCCAACTTAAGATCTAGAATAATATCAATATTCTTGAAGCTCCACTTGTGTTACTTCCCAGTCCCACATTGCTGAATAACTAATTTTGTGATTATTCTGTTTATCATTCTATTTTACATGGTTAAATATATATATATGTATACACACACATGCACTTCAGCCATTTACTGTTTAGTTTTGATTTCTTAAATATGCTTTATAAAAATGGAAGCCAAGTACAGTGAATTTTTATTAATTTTTAAAAAATTTTCTATCATGGCCTTGAGTTCATTCATTTCACAATGAGTTAGATTGTTACTGTCCACATGTTCCAGTTGTGGAAGCTGAGCACAATATATAAGTAACTTGCCTAAAATTATACATCCAGTTAGTGTCAGTGTCTAAATTTTAACCCAGATAATCTATCTCAAATTCCAAACTCTTAAATGTTATACAGCACTCAACATTCACTAGTAATCAGGACAATGCATGTTAAACTGTGATGCCCACCATCCATGGATATATCTGTATCTATTTTCTTTTTGTCTCTACATTTACATGTATTTAAAATATCAACAGATTATATGCAGATGACTCAGACTAAGATGGAAGGACAGCACATTTCTTATCAGCAACACTGTTATTCCAGAAGACAGTGCACTGATAAAAGGGGTAGGGGAAATAACTTTGAATCTAGAAATATTTTAGCCAGAATAGGATAGAAATAAAGACAATTTCCGTCATTCGGGAACTCAGAAACTATCCTGTTCATTCATCATTGCTGAAAGACTTAATACTGATGGACTCTAGCATGAGGAGCAGTGAACTGCGGTGAAATAGTTGGATACAGGATGTAGTGACGCACAAAGAAAGCAGTGAACATGTTGTGAAACCTAAATGTGATTGGAGAAATCACATGGGGGTTGGAAGAGGAGGAAGTGTAGAGGAGAACAAAGTAGTAAGCTATGGTTCTGGTTCTGTTCGGGAGGAAGGTAGATAAACTTGCTAACATTAGATTTGGCTAGGAAAAAAATTACTACTACTACCACAACTTACTACAATTTAGACACTTTGTAAATATTTTACAGATTTTATTATAAGAGAATATATATATATATACACACACACACACACATATATATATACACACACACATATATATTTTGGGGCTTCCCAGCTGGCACAGTGGTAAAGAATTTTCCTGCTGATGCAAGAGACACGGGTTCAATCCCTGGGTCAGAAAGATCTCCTGGAAAAGGAAAGGGCAACCTACTCCAGCCTTCTTGCCTGAGAAATCCCATGGACAGAGGAGCCTGGCAGGGTCCCTGGCAACTGTCCGGGTCGGACACGACTGAGCACACACATACATAAGTATAGAATGTGAGCACACACTTGTGAAGGTGTGTAAGCAAGCCCTTCTTCATGCCTTTATTTCCTCCATTTATACAATCTGTGTTTTAACTGTGCATTCAATTCTCTATCAAACTACCCCTCTGAAGACTGATATTTTCTCTCTGCCCATTGTTGGACATTACGGCTGCAGAGTGTATTCTTAAGTCTGAAGAAATGAGTGTGAGCTGTCAGTGTTGGTGCAGTGTCACCGGTCCTGGTTCTTTTATAGTGTTCTATTTGCATCTACCACAGGCTAAGCTAAACCCAGCCCAGAGTCAGCGTCTATTCCTGTCAAGATCCATTGGCAGCCCCTAGGGCTGCTGGCATCAGTCTGATTTGCCATCTATGATCAGCGCCAAAACCCACTCAGGATTTTGCCACATGATCACCTGCAGTCTTTTTTCCTCTTGTTGGCTGTTGGAGTGGATCTTCCTGGCCCTTTGTGCTTTAGAGGGTGCAAGAGGAACATGTCTATTAATAGATTCAGCACATCTTGGCATTGCTGCAGTGCCCCAATGTCTACTCATTACACAGGTCCAGGGGGCCACTTTGAGTGAGTACAGGGGGAGACCTGTTTGTTGATTTCAGTCACCCTGTACACCTGGAAGAGAGTTTTTCTGGTGGGCATCAATATGTGTTACTCTAGTGCACCCCTCAAATTCCCATAGTGATTTCCTTAAGGCTGTGGCCCATATGGGCATTGCTCAAATAGGTCAGATTTCCATTGCCCTCCTGCCTGGCCATAGAGCCAGGCTATTGGCTACTGCCCACGTGTCAGTAAAAACCCAAACATAGGGGCTTTTTACTTCTGTTCACTTTTTCTATCACTGCTAGGCAAACAGTATGCAATTCAGCACAACCGGCTGATCTGTTTGTATCGTCTTTGATCAGAGTGGTGGCCATCCCGATAGGATGTTGTCCATTCACCTTGGAACTGCCAAGCAGCTCGTTTTTGGTCAGTTAAGAACTGTTTGTTGGCAACTGCCAAAGTGACAGTGGAATCCAGCAACTGCTCATACAGTTGCAGAGTCAGTCCTAGGGAAAAAAGGCTCCCTACTCCTGAGAATCTCCTCCTTGCATTCCCCAGGCAGCGTGCTCTTAGATAAACCATGTCCAGTTTGTTACTTTACTCTTTTGGGTATGCCTTCCCCATTAGAGTGTTTCTCAGACATCCTACACATTATAGCTATTTCAGGATTCAAGATCATTTTATGTCCTTCAGTCACAGGGGTAACTTCAGTTAATGTCCAATGGCAAGATAGTAAATGCCCCTCAATTGGAAATTCTCCAGTCTGAAGTCCCAGTAGTCATTGCTGAGAGGTGCTCACAGACTTTTGCCCTAAGCCCCAGTTTGCTGCATGTACTGCTGTTACACAGAGAACCTGTCCCTTCTAGCACGCTAGCTTCTGTTCCACACCACTAACGCTCAAGAATTCTTACTAGTTCCCATTTAGCATGTTCAATTAATCTTACTTGAAACATGGATTTACATGCCTAAGGGGAGTGTTTCCCAGTCAGATACAATGTTCATCCCTGTAATAAAATCAAGTAAAAGGGTGCAGCCACTTTACATAAAGCTTGTTCAAATGTACCAGTTCTCCTGTAAATCTTCAGAGATCTCCTCAAGAAAATTAGAGATACCAAGGGAACATCTCATGCAAAGATGGACAGAATAAAGCACAGAAATGGTAGGACCTAACAGAAGCAGAAGATATTAAGAAGAGGTGGCAAGAATATACAAAAGAACTGTACAAAAAAGATCTTAATGACTCAGATAACCACGATGGTTTGATCAGCCTGCTAGAGCCAGAAACTCTGGAGTGCAAAGTCAAGTGGGCCTTAGGAAGCATCACTATGAACAAAGCTAGTGGAGGTGATGGAATTCCAGGTGAATTATTTCAAATCCTAAAAGATGATGCTGTCAAAGGGCTGCACTCAATAATGCCAGCAAATTTGGAAAGATCTGGAAAAGGTCAGTTTTCCTTCCAATCCCAAAGAAAGGCAATGCCAAAGAATGTTCAGACTAATGCACATTTGCATTCATCTCACATGCTAGCAAAGTAATGTTCAAAGTTCTCCAAGCAAGGCTTCAACAGTATGTGAACTGAGAACTTCCAGATGTTCAAGCTGGATTTAGAAAAGACAGAGGAACCAGAGATCAAATTGCCAACATCAGTTGGATCATCAAAAAAGCAAGAGAATTCCAGAAAAACATCTGCTTCATTGACAACACTAACCCTTTGACTGTGTGGATCACAGCAAGCTGTGAAAAGTCTTCAAGAGATGAGAATACCAGACCACCTTACCTGCCTCCTGAGAAACCTGTATGCAGGTCAAGAAACAACAGTTAGAACTGGACATGGAACAACAGACTGGTTCCAAATTAGGAAAGGAGTACGTCAAGGCTGTATATTGTCACACTGCTCATTTAACTTATATGCCGAGTACATCATGAGAAATGCTGGGCTGGAGGAAGTACAAGCTGGAATCAGGATTGCCAGGATATAATAACCTCAGATATGCAGATGATACCATCCTTATGGCAGAAAGTGAAGAAGAAGAAGTAAAGAGCCTCTTGATGAAAGTGAAAGAGGAGAGTGAAAAAGTTGGCTTAAAGCTCAACATTCAGAAAACTAAGATCATGGCATCTAATCCCATCACTTCATGGCAAATAGATGGGGAAACAGTGGCTGGCTTTATTTTTCTGGGCTCCAAAATCACTGCAGATGGTGATTGCAGCCATGAAATTAAGAGGCTTACTCCTTGGAAGGAAAGTTATGACCAACCTAGACAGCATATTAAAAAGCAGAGACATTACCTTGCCAACAAAGGTCCGTCTAGTCAAGGCTATGGTTTTTCCAGTGGTCATGTATGGATGTGAGAGTTGGACTATAAAGAAAGCTGAGCGCCAAAGAATTGATGCTTTTGAACTGTGGTGTTGGAGAAGACTCTTGAGAGTCCCTTGGACTTCAAGGAGATCCAACCGTCCATCCTAAAGGAGATAAGTTCTAGGTGTTCATTGGAAGGACTGATGCTGAAGCTGAAACTGCAATACTTTGGCCACCTGATGCGAAGAGCTGACTCATTGGTAAAGACCCTGATGCTGGGAAAGATTGAGGGCAGGAGGAGAAGGGGACTACAGAGGATGAGATGGTTGGATGGCATCACTGACTCAATGGACATGGGTTTGGGTGGACTCCGGGAGTTGGTGATGGACAGGGAGGCGGGATGTGCTGCGGTTCATGGGGTCACAAAGAGTCGGACATGACTGAGTGACTGAGCTGAACTGAGGCACAAAGGAAGCCCGAGAACACTGGAGTGGGTAGCCTATCCCTTCTCCAGTGGATCTTTCTGAACCAGGAAGCAACCCGGGGTCTCCTGCATTGCAGGCAGAATCTTTACCAACTGAGCTATCACTTACGAAAACTTATCTTTCTTGTCCCTTACCAGTTTACTTACTCTTGTGCAGAAAGCTTTGATTCATACTGAGGGATTGAGCCAAGGCACCCTGTCCTTTTATCAGTCTTTATTTTGAATAATTTGCTGAACCACTGTCCCAGGATGTTGCATGTCAGGTTTCTAATTGTAATTTCTGTTTTCTGACTTTAAATTTTTTCCAAACTAGGGTAAATAGGATGGATTTGTTTCAGACTGTTTATTGTTGGAAGGCCAGCAGGGGACCGGGGTCTCTACCTCACCTAGCCTTTGGTAAATGACCGTATTAAAATCTCTTTTTAAGCTCATCATGTTTGTTTATCCTATTTCATAACAACCTCCAAAAACTTTCCATTCTGCTAAGATGAGTCCTGTGATTCTCCCTCTGTCATTGTTCTTTCTTCATTCCTATCAGTAGTTGCTTTATTCACCTTATTTCTTAATAACCATTAAATATTTCCATTTATTGGAAAGAGTCCCTTGACTTTCCCCTGGGCCTCTTCTCTGATTATCCTAATGTCTTCACTAGCATCTGTGAGATCTATGAGGGGAAGGTGAGTCAGCAAATTTGATAAAGTTCCTGGAACTGTTTTGGTTCATGGGCAATAAGGTATATACGGGATGTCCATGTGAAAGGGGCCCCTTAACAAAGAAAGGCATTTATGATGATATTTGTAATGGGTATATTCAGCGGGTGAGTATCCCTGTAGGCCAGACCAACATGGCTTGCCTGAAAAGTCTATCAGCTGTTTCATATGGGGTGTTCTGCTTGACATTTATGGATGGTGATGGACACAGGAAAATCAAACCTTACAGTGGCTTTTAAAAAAATCTAGTCTTCCATACTGGCTGTTTTCTCAGGAATAAGCTCCTGTGTGTCTGGATCACAAGCCTGTGATTGTTCTGTAGTGATGTTCTTTTACTCTTCATCATTCACAGCCAGAGAGACTCCTCCTAAATTAGTCACTCTCATAATCCATTTCAATAAAGTTTTCTTAGGAACCTGGTGATACTGATCTACAAAATTAAACAAATCCTTCACACTCTACCACCTCTTCTTCGTGGTGACCAGGGGTCTTAGGGATGCTTTCTGTTGTCCTGCATAATTTTTCCATTGGGCAGCAGATTTGAGGCCTGTGCCCAGGTGGAAAAATCTGAACTTGGTCTGTCAGTGTCCAACTCGGCACTCCTAATTTTTTTTAAGCTGTTATAGATAATGATAACGTAGAAATTATATATTTCATCTTTTTCTTACTAGTTTATATTTTCTTGTGCATCCCATGAACCAACTACTTGGGAGTTGGATCTGTCTCTCAATTCCTTTGGTAACTTTTTCCTTTAGTAATTACAGAACAACTTCTGCTCCATATCATGGCTGACCATGTGGCCATCAAGAATCATAGATTGTTCATCAGAATCACTTTCATCCTTTCTCTTCCTAAGCCACATTTCCCTGAGCTAGGCCATTCTAGCACATCCCACTTCTGTCATGAGCTTACATTCTGACACCAATTCAGATTCTAATACCAATTCTGGTGTAGTTCCCCCCTCCCACCCCTATACCATCAAGCAGTTAATTCTGATTGTTTACTTGGAGATAGTACTATCAGGTCCCATAGGTTAAGGGCTCAGTTTTACAAGACTGCTGTCCTTCCCCCTTATGCTACTTGCAAGACCAGGAGTCTCTTGTATCTGATCAGCTGGCTGTAAGATTGGAGGTTCTAACAAACTCCTTCCTCAGGTTTGCTTAATTTGCTAGAGAAGCTTGCTCACATAACCCAGAGAAGCATTTTACATACTTGATTACTGGTTTATTAGAGAAGCTCAGAAACTCCTAGATTGAAGAGATGCGAAGGGCAAAGTTGGGAGAAAGTGGTATGCAGTTTCTGTGCTCTTTGCATCACTCCCCTGAATTGCCAGGTGTTTATCAACTCAGAAATTCTTCAAACCCCACTGTTTTGGTTTTTATGGACCCTTTATTAGAGAGGCATGATTGATGAAATCTTTAGCCATTGGTGATTGAATTTAACCTCCACATTTCTCCCCAGAGGGTGGGAGGATGGGAGGGCTGGACTCCAAGTTCCAACCTTCTGATCTGTGGTTGGTTCCCCTGGCAACCAGTCCCCCACTTAGGTTACCTAAAGGCTTTCCCCACATCACCTTCTTAACATGACAAAAGATATTTATTGCTCTCTCCTTATAGAAAATGTCAAGTTTTGGGAGCTCCCTGTTAGAATGAAGACAGACAGAAAGTAGTTGACCCTTAAACTACATGATATGAGTTACATGGATCCACTTAGATGTGATTTTTTTTTTCAATAGGAAGGAGTATAATAATAGTACACTGTGATTAGTTGAAGCTCAAAATACGGAACCTTGGTTAGAGAGGATCCAGGGGTACAGTGGACTGACAAATTATATGTGGATTTTCAACTGCATGACGCATTGGCTCCCATAACCATTGTGTTGTTAAAGGGTCAAGTGTATAAATTCCTTATTATACATCACAGAATTATCTCACATCAGCTGTCAGCAGAAGCTACAATATGTTTGGGCTTCCCAGGTGGCACTTGTAAAGAATCTGCCTCCTAGTACAGGAGATGCAAGAGATGCTGTTTTGATCTCTGGGTTGGGAAGATCCCCTAGAGTAGAAAATAGCACCCTACTCCAAGTATCCTTGCCTGGAAAATTCCATGGGCAGAGGAGCCTGGTGGGCTGCAGTCCATGGGGCTGCAAAGAGTTGGACATGATTGAGCGCGCACGCACACACACACACACACATGTTCAGGGAGAAAGAGACATATTAATAATCAGAGACTTTAACACTTCCTTCTTCACCCAAGGTAGATCATGTTCATGAAAAATGAGCAAGTGTGTAGACTACCTGAAGATATGATCAGGACTGGATCTTGATTATAGCAAATTCTAAGCCCTGACATTAAGGTACTATATTTTCTTTTTAAGCACACACAGAATGTTAATGAATTTTGAACAGGTCAGAGGCCAACAAAATTACTCTGATTTACAAAGAATGGAGATAATAGCAAGAGCATTTTCTGATCACAATGCAATGTATTAAGACTGAACAGCTCAGTCCAAAAACAGCAAGAAAGGAGAAAAATGATTCATAGAAAACCTTGGATAAATAGTATCAGATGACAACACTAAAAGAACTTTGTAATGGGTTTATTGTTCTTTATTCAAAAGAAAGCAGTGCATGGGTTGAGGAAATAAGTTCAGAGGCCTCACAGCTGTGGAACTCTCCAGAGGGATTTTGGACCAGAGGGATTTTTATAGAGCACTGGGAGCTGCAGTGTAGAAACAAATCATGATTGCTTGGGATGCATATCTATCATTACTTAGAAAGACTGAGGAACAAGGAAAGAAGTATAGAGTCCAGCCTTGACTTTGCATTTGGGGTTCAACCGACTGGATATACTGCTGTTTTGGGCAAGGGTAGCATCTATAGGAACACTAAAGTTTGGTTTGCTTATGTGGCAATGGGCAGAAACTACTCCATCTTGGACCTAGAAATTTATTTCAACAGTAGAAAACACAAAGATGATAGAAAAAAATTGAGGTGTTAATAAGTCATAGTGGAGTGTGTGTAATAGAGCATGACTGAGGACTTACCTGGCAGCCCAGTGGTTAAGGCTTCTGTTTCCACTGCAGGGGACACAGGTTGCGGCCCTGGGTAGGGAACTCTGGCGTGCCATGTGGTGCGTGCCATATGGTACATGCCATCTCCCCGCAACGCCCCACCAAAAAAAAAAAAAAAAACAAAAAAACCTAACCATACATGACTGAGATTATACTTTGGGGAAGAAAAGAAAATTCCGGTATATGCTTTTTACAACAGATGTATAATTGGTAAAAAGAAGATGAGCCAGGTGGTTAGCACTCCTCTTCACCACCCCTTACCAAAAGTTAAACTTACTTAAAGAGTACACAAATTTGATTTCAAGATAAAGAGGATAAAGAGGGTCACTAAATGATTATGTTTTGGTTCATAATCTATAAATGATTTTAATTCCACCAAGTTTGTGATTGTGTGTTCCCATTTGATTCAGGAATATGACCCCCTAAATTTTTCATCCATGTACATTTTATTTCTTAAGTTGAATTTTGGTCATATTTAGACTTAGGAGCATGCTTTATCTTCTAGTCTAGATCATGAAAGTGAAAGTGAAGTCACTCAGTCGTGTCCGACTCTTTGCGACCCCATGGACACCAGACTCCTCCATCCATGGGATTTTCTAGGCAAGAGTACTGGAGTGGGTTGCCCATTGCCTTCTCCAGGATTCTAGATCATAAGTCTAGTCAAATCTTTTGTGAATTGCAGAATACTTGAAATACTTTGCTGAGATGAGAAAGGAAATAAAAGCACACACACAAAAACAAAACGCTGCAACTGAAGAGCAGGCAGCTGAACTTGGATATGTCACTACCGTGCTGTGCTGTTTCCTCTTGAATACTTTCTTGTTTTGTTAATGCCTTTTAGGTCCATAGTGTCCTGTTTGGGAAGCAGTTGTTGTGTGTTAGGGATATCTATATATTTTTTGCCTCTTCAGAAATTATCAGTGCGTTTCTTTGGTTTGCACTTATTTATTTCAGCAAGTCTTATTGAACAAAATGGTCATGACATTCCAAGTGGGTACATAACATCATAAAGGTATTATCTCGTTGAAGATTGAAAATAAATAGAAATTAAAATAACCAGTGCTTGCCTAGAAATTGCTCATCTGAAAAGAGAGTAATAGAACAAACAGTGTGACTTTGCAGTTGACATAATGCAGTTATACACATGGTAGAATCAAAATAGAGCTAATGTCTTTATTTTAAGAAAGCTTGAGAATTCAAAATGATTTAATGTTTTATCATGACAGTTATTATTTTTCCCGTTTTTCATTACTTCACTTATTATTATCTGTCATGCATTCTGCTACTACTGATTACCATTTATGTGTCAAGCAATTAATTATTGTAGGTAAAACAATGAACTATATTTTGGAAGACAGTTCTCCATTTTGGGGGGCATATTTTGTATCCTTGTTTTTTTCAATAATTTTTGAGTCTTTGAATCTTTTCATTCTTTTCATGGGTTTTTGATAGAAAACATACTTGATGGAGATATTTAGGACACAAGGCAGATTCTTTTCCTAACCATAATAATAAAGATGTCTTCCTCTAAGGCAAAGGTTAGTCAGGCTTGTTAGCAACCCCTGTGAAAGATTGGAGTTTCTGTGTGTGCAGCAACTGCCTGGGCTTCTCTCTGCATCAGCTTTATGGGACTTTGGAGGGCAGAGCAAGCCACTGCAAACCTGAAGCTCATACAACCTGCTGTGCTTGAATAACAGAATTCCCTGTCTCTGACCCAGTAGCCTCCATCTTTTGCCAGCATTTATGAAATGGGCAGGCTAATTTGTTAGCTTGCAAGTAGGGCAAAATCTCAGACCTTTCATAGTTCTTGACCCAGTAGATTCTGGGTTCTTGATCTTACAGAATTTGTTTTCTAGTGGAAGAGACAGACTATGAAACAGTCAATCAGTCTACACTGTGATAATTGTCGTGATGGATAATTACAGTTAGTTTTGAAGTACCTACCAGGAACACTTAACTCAGCTAACCTAATTAAAGAGAATCAGGGAAGCTTTCTGAGGGAACTGACATGATGAAAACTAGAGAATAAGTTAGCCAGGGAAACGACAGGAATGTGAAAGAGTTATATGTGTGTGTGTGCATGATTGTCTTACACTTTATTTTGTGTTTATGAATTATCTTGTTCACATTTTAAACTTCTGGAATACAGGCACCATTTCGTATCTCCCACAGGTTCTTTTCTGTGCTATTTCCTCATGTTTAAGATATATATTTTCATTTCTTGTAAGCTGTACCTAGTTGAGTGTTTTGTCCTTATAAATATATCCAGTTTGACAATCCTCATCTTTAAATTCAGTGTTTAATCTCTCTACATGTAATGTAACTACTGATGTATTTGGCTTTAGTCATATCATATTACTGTTAGCTTTCTATTTTTCTTGCCTGTTTAGCATGTTTTCCTCATGTTTATTGACTTTTAGATTTACTTTTAAAAATTATTTTCACCCCCTCTATTAAGTTTTAGAAGTGTATTATTTCGCTTTCAGTGGTTATACCAGATATTTCAATGTCTATCTTTGATTTATTAAAGGGTGAAATAAAATCCAATCTTTTTATCTCTCTCCCAACTTTAGAGCTTTTGTTTTTATTTATTTTAATCTTTTGTATCTTTTAAGCCTTTGTTGACTTTGTTGTTACTGAGATATATATATATAATAATTTAGATTTACCCATATTTTTACCCTTTTCCTAAGTTGTAATTCTTCTGTCGCCTATGTGTGTATGAAAATGTTTTAGTTTCCCTTCATTTTTGAAGAATGTATTTCTTGTTATTCAGTTGCTCAGTCATGTCCGACTCTTTGCAACACTATGGACTGGAACACGCTAGGCTTCCCAGTCCTTCACTATCGCCCAGAGTTTGCTCAGACTCATGTCCATTCAGTTGATGATGCGATCCAGCCATATCGTCCTCTGCCGCCCTCTTCTCCTGCCTTCAGTCTTTCCCGGCATCAGGATGTGTTTCTGGATATAGATAAAAATTGGTAGTTTTTTTCTCTCCTCACTTAGAAGATAAAATGACTTGTTTTGATATCTTCTGACTTTTTGTTATTTCAGTTTTAAAACAGTATCTTGGTACCTCTTTGAAGGTAATGTGCTTCTTCTGGTTACTTTTTTTTTTTTTAATTGTACTGGTTTTTGTCATACATTGACATGAATCAGCCATGGATTTACATGTATTCCCCATCCCGATCCTCCCTCCCACCTCCCTCTCCACCCGATTCCTCTGGGTCTTCCCAGTGCACCAGGCCCGAGCACTTGTCTCATGCATCCAGCCTGGGCTGGTGATCTGTTTCATCCTAGATAATATACATGTTTCGATGCTTTACTCTCGAAACATCCCACCCTCGCCTTCTCCCACAGAGTCCAAAATTCTGTTCTGTACATCTGTGTCTCTTTTTCTGTTTTGCATATAGGGTTATCATTACCATCTTTCTAAATTCCATATATATGCATTAGTATACTGTTTTGGTCTTTATCTTTCTGGCTTACTTCACTCTGTATAATGGGCTCCAGTTTCATCCATCTCATTAGAACTGATTCAGATGAATTCTTTTTAATGGCTGAGTAATATTCCATGGTGTATATGTACCATAGCTTCCTTATCCATTCGTCAGCTGATGGGCATCTAGGTTGCTTCCATGTCCTGGCTATTATAAACTGTGCTGCGATGAACATTGGGGTGCACGTGTCTCTTTCAGATCTGGTTTCCTCGGTGTGCATGCCCAGAAGTGGGATTGCTGGGTCATATGGCAATTCTAATTCCAGTTTTTTAAGAAATCTCCACACTGTTCTCCATAGCGGCTATACTAGTTTGCATTCCCACCGACAGTGTAAGAGGGTTCCCGTTTCTCCACACCCTCTCCAGCATTTATTGCTTGTAGACTTTTGGATAGCAGCCATCCTGACTGGCGTGTAATGGTACCTCCTTGTGGTTTTGATTTGCATTTCTCTGATAATGAGTGATGTTGAGCATCTTTTCATGTGTTTGTTAGCCATCTGTATGTCTTCTTTGGAGAAATGTCTGTTTAGTTCTTTGGCCCATTTTTTGATTGGGTCATTCATTTTTCTGGAATTGAGCTGCAGGAGTTGCTTGTATATTTTTGAGATTAATCCTTTGTCTGTTGCTTCATTTGCTATTATTTTCTCCCAATCTGAGGGCTGTCTTTTCACCTTGCTTATAGTTTCCTTTGTTGTGCAAAAGCTTTTAAGTTTCATTAGGTCCCATTTGTTTAGTTTTGCTTTTATTTCCAATATTCTGGGAGGTGGGTCATAGAGGATCCTGCTGTGATTTATGTCAGAGAGTGTTTTGCCTATGTTCTCCTCTAGGAGTTTTATAGCTTCTGGTCTTACATTTAGATCTTTAATCCATTTTGAGTTTATTTTTGTGTATGGTGTTAGAAAGTGATCTAATTTCATTCTTTTACAAGTGGTTGACCAGTTTTCCCAGCACCACTTGTTAAAGAGGTTGTCTTTTTTCCATTGTATATTCTTGCCTCCTTTGTCAAAGATAAGGTGTCCATAGGTTCGTGGATTTATCTCTGGGCTTTCTATTCTGTTCCATTGATCTATATTTCTGTCTTTGTGCCAGTACCACACTGTCTTGATGACTGTGGCTTTGTAGTAGAGTCTGAAGTCAGGCAGGTTGATTCCTCCAGTTCCATTCTTCTTTCTCAAGATTACTTTGGCTATTCGAGGTTTTTTGTATTTCCATACAAATTGTGAAATTATTTGTTATAGTTCTGTGAAAAATACTGTTGGTACCTTAATAGGGATTGCTTCTGGTTACTTTTTAAGCTATTTCTTTGTATATTTTTGGCACCTTTTCTCTGATGTGCACAGGTGTGATTTTCTTAGTGAACTGAATAATAGAAGTGATTTTTAAACCTATGGCTTAATTTCTTTAAACAGCCTTGAAAATTCCTCTACCCTTGTGTGTTTAAATAGTGCCACCTCTCTGACTGGAGATCTGATTATCTATATAGTAGCTCTGTTAATTGCATTTCATATCCTTCCCCCCCCCCCACATCATCTATTTTCATCCTTATTTTACTCTGTGCATATGTCTGCATTTGTTTTTCAAGCATGTTCCAGTTCACTAATTCTTTTTTCAGCTGTTTGTAGTCAGCTATAAGACTCACTGTTATTAAATTCAGTTATTTTATTTTTCAGTTCTAGAAAGTACATGTTACAGTCTTATAGTTTCCAATTAACTGCTGAAATCCTAACTCCTGTTGCTTATTTCCTTAAACACATTAGTTAAAACTGGTTTAAGTTATGAGTCTCATAACTCCATTATCTAGTCATCCATGTATTTGCTTCCCAGGTGGCTCAGTGGTAAAGAATCCACCTGCAATACAGGAGACATGGGTTAGATCCCTGGGTCAGGAAGATTTTCTGGAGAAGAAAATGGAAACCCACTCCAGTATTCTTTCCTGGGAAATCCCAAGGACAGAGGAGCCTGGTGGGCTAGAGTCCATGGTATCGCAAGAGAGTTGGACATGGCTTAGGCACTAAAAAATATATTTGCTTCATATATGTCTCTTATTTTTCTTGGCTTTCATTCCCATCTTTTCTTATGACTGGCTGTTTTTGTGTAAGGTCTGAATGAAGTGCATAAAAAGTTTTGGAGCTAATTTGAGGCTTTGTGTGCTGTTGTCATCCTCCAGCGGTTATTTTTTGTTTAGGCAAGCACCCAGGCTTGAGACCCTAGCAGTCTCAGATTGTCATAATCCAGCCAGGAGTTGCGATGGTTTGAATTTGTGCTTCATCTCTGCAAGGGCTTTTCTGTTTATTTCTTTTTAAAATTGGTATAAAACTCACATTAAGCAATTCACCATAACCATTTTAAAGGATACAATTCAGTGGCTTTTAGTATATTTACAGTGCTGTGTGACTGTTACCACTGTCTAATCCCAGAATATTTCTATCACCCCAAAAAGAAACTGTTTACCTCCCAATCTCCTATCTCTCCGTCTTTGACAACCAATGATCTACTGTTTGTCCATGTGGATTTGCCTTTTCTAAGTGTAATCATACAATAGGTGGTCTTTTGTGACTGGCTTCTTTTACTTGGTATGTGTGGGCTATTTTTTTCCCCACCTTACCCCTGGTTAGTAGCTCTTCATGGTAGCAAGCAAGAGATCCTTGTTTGTAAAGATTCTTCCCTTGTAAGATTCTGAACCATAGTTTTTGTCTCACTATTTCCAGAGGTAGGTGAAAATTTATGTTCAGATTCTCAGCCTTTCAGATGTTGCTTCTGCAGTGGCTATTTGGCTTCAGGGGAAAAATAGCTTTAATACTGAGATTATTTACTTCTCTGAGCTTTCTTCCTTTCTAAATCTGGCTTGGGAATTCCTCATTGTCTTCAGAGATCCTGATGTCTTCAAATATTGTTTTTATATTTTGTCCTTTTTCCCCTAGTTCTCAGGGGGAGGACAGTGGGGGTGGGCTCCATAAATTTTCCTGAACAGCTGAATTCAGTTATTCAGCGAGTATCTATTGAATGACATAATAGGTGCCAGGTGCTAGCATATAGCAGTGTACAAAGTAGAGAGAAGTCTATGGTTTCATAGTGGTGACATTCTAGGGACAGGTAGTATGAAATAAACATATACTAAATTGGACCAAACAGAAAGCTGAGTACCGAAGAATTGATGCTTTTGAAATGTCGTGTTGGATGTCAGGATGGGGAACACATGTATACCCATGGCTGATTCATGTGAATGTATGGCAAAAACCACCACAATATTGTAAAGTAATTAGCCTCCAATTAAAATAAATTTTAAACAAAGAAAAAGAAAATGAAATGTGGTGTTGGAAAAGTCTCTTGAGAGTCCTTTGGACTGCCAGGAGATCAAACCAGTCCATTCTAAAGGAAATCAGTACTGAATATTCATTGGAAGGACTGATGCTAAAGCTGAAACTCCAATACTTTGGCCACCTCTTGAGAAGAGTTGACTCATTGGAAAAGACCCTGATGCTGGGAAAGATTGAAGGCAGAAGGAGAAGGGAATGACAGAGGATGAGATGGTTGGATGGCATCACTGACTCAGTGGACATGAGTTTGAGCAAGCTCTGGGAGTAGATGATGGACAGGGAAGCCTGGCATGCTGCAGTCCATGTGGTCGCAAAGAGTCAGACATGACTGAGTGGCTGAACTGAACTGAAAATACATAGTATGTAGAATTCTAACTTTCTGTGGAGAAAATAGTGTGCGAAATAAGGATAGAGGGGGTTCTGGGGTGCTAACTCTTCTAAGTAAAGTAGTTTATGAAAGCCCTCTTTTATAAACTGATGTCTGAAGAGAAACCTGAAGGGAACGAGCCATGTGGGTATCTGGGGAAGACCTTGGCAGGCAGAGTGAACAGCAGATAGTCATGAATATGTGGAGATTGTCGGGACAATAGTATGGTTGGAACAGAAATGAGTGTGGTAGATTTGCCTGAGAGGTGGAGGATGGGGCAGATTATGTAGATTGGCGTACAAGTTTGAACTATATTGGAACTGAGTTGGGAATCCATTTGAGTGTTTGAGCAGAGAGACATGATATGCTTAGCACTCACATTAGAACCAGTGTTGAGAATAAGTTCTAGGTTGTGAGGATGAATAAAGAGAAACCATTGAGGAGGAAGTTCTTTCAGTAACCCTGACAAGAGCTAGATACTGTTCAGATCATGGTGGTAGCAGTATATGCAGCAAGAATTGATCAGATTCTACATATATTGTGAGGGCACAGCTGGTTGTATTTGCTGGACATTTGGATGTGAGCACGTGACAGAGAGAGGAGCCAAGGATGACTCTGGAACTTTTGGTCTTACTAAGAGGAAGAAGAGAGAGTTGCCATTGATTGAGACTGGGAACTTCACTAGAGAATCTAATAAGCGGGTACAGTGGGGAGAAGATTGGGAGTTTGATCTTGGTCCCCTTAAATTTTAGATGTTTATTATCCATTGGAGAGGAGATATCAGGAAATCAGTTGGATATATGAAGGTAGAGATGGTCTTAGCTGAAGCTATTCATTTCTGAGTCAGTAGTATCTAGTTACGCAAGCAAATTTGGAAAACTCAGCAGTGGCCACAGGAGTTTTCATTCCAGTCCCAAAGAAAGTCAAGGCCAAGTACAGTTCACCTACTGCACAGTTGCACTCGTTTCACACACTAGCAAAGAAATGCTCAAAATTCTCCAAGCCAGGCTTCAACAGTATGTGAACCGAGAACTTCCAGATGTTCAAGCTGGATTTAGAAAAGGTAGATGAAACAGAGATCAAATTGCCAGCATCCGCTGGATCATAGAAAAAGGAAGAGAATTCCAGAAAAACAGCTACTTCTACTTTACTGACCACACTAATGCTTTGACTGTGTGGATCACAACAAACTGTGGAAAATCCTTCAAGAAATGGGAACACCAGACCACCTTACCTGCCTCCTGAGAAATCTGTATGCAGGTCAGGAAGCAACAGTTAGAACTGGACATGGAACAACAGACTGTTTCCAAGTTGGGAAAGGAGTACGTCAAAGCTCTGTGTTGTCACTCTGCTTATTTAATTTATATGCAGAGTACATCATGTGAAATGCCAGGCTGGATGAAGCACAAACTGGGATCAAGATTGCCAGGATAAATATCAATAACTTCAGATATAAAGATGGCATCAACCTCATGGCAGAAAGTGAAGAGGAACTAAAAAGCCTTGATGAAAGTGAAAGAGAAGAGTGAAAAAACTTGCTTAAAACTCAACATTCCAAAAATGAAGATCATGACATCTGGTCCTATCTCTTCATGGCAAATAGATGGGGAAACAATGGAAATAGTGGCAGACTTTCTTTTCTTGGGTTCCAAAATCACTGCAGATGGTGAGTGCAGCCATGAAATTAAAGGATACTTTAAAGGATACTTTCTCCTTGGAAGAAAAGCTATAACCAACCTAGACAACTATTGAAAAAGAGAGACATTACTTTGCTGACATAGGTCCGTCCAGTTAAAGCTATGATCTTTCCAGTAGTCATATATGGATGTGAGAGTTGGACCATAAAGAAGGCTGACTGCCAAAGAACTGGTGCCTTTGAGCTGAGGTGTTGGAGAAGACCCTTGAGAGTCTTGGACTCTTTGGACTGCTAGGAGATCAAACCAGTAAGTCCTTAAGGAAATCAGCCCTAAATATTCATTGGAAGGACTGATGGTGAAGCTAAGACTCCAATACTTTGGCCACCTGATGTGAAAAACTGACTCATTGGAAAAGACCCTGATGCTGGGAAAGATTGAAGGCAGGAGGCGAAGGGGAAGGCAGAGGATGAGATGGTTGGATGGCATCCCTAACTCAATGGACATGAGTTTGAGCAGGCTCCTGGTGTTGGTGATGAACAGGGAAGCCTGGTGTGCTATGGTCCTTGAAGTCGCAAAGAATCAGACATGACTGAGCAACTGAACTCAACTGAGTACCTAGTTGGTATTAAAAGCTGTGAGTTTGAATGTCTACTTAGAATGGACAGAGAAGAGTCACAAATATTGGGACTAGGGACAGTTCAAATTTTGTAAATCCTGGGGATGAGGAGGATTCAAAAATAAGAGTAGAGAAGTAGGCTAGTGGCTGAAGAGTGAGGTAGAGTCTGATTTTTATTTTGCTAAGAAGAAGTAGTTTTTAGTGTGTCATTCCCTAGACACACTTTTAGGTAGTATCTATTGTGTTTTTCTGTCCTTTATTGAGCCCATTTTTGCATGAAATGTTCCCTTGGTATCTCTAATTTTCTTGAAGAGATCTCTAGTTTTTCCCGTTGTTGTTTTCCTCTATTTCTTTGCATTGATTGTTGAGGAAGGCTTTTTTATCTCTCCTGGCTATTCTTTGGAACTCTGCATTCAAATGGGAATATCTTTCCTTTTCTCCTTTGCTTTTCTCTTCTCTTCTTTTCACAGCTATTTGTAAGCGCTCCTCAGACAACCATTTTGCCTTTTTGCACTTCTTTTCCATGGGGATAGTCTTGATCCCTGTCTCCTGTACAGTGTCGCAAACCTCCCTCCATAGTTCATCAGGCTCTCTGTCTATCAGATCTAGTCCCTTAAATCTATTTCTCACTTCCACTGTATAGTCATAAGGGATTTGATTTAGGTCATACCTGAATGGTCTAGTGGTTATCCCTAGTTTCTTCAGTTTAAGTCTGAACTTGGCAATAAGGAGTTCATGATCTGAGCCACAGTCAGCTCCTGGTCTTGTTTTTGCTGACTGTATAGAGATTCTCCATCTTTGGATGCAAAGAATATAATCAGTCTGATTTCCATATTGACCATCTGGTGATGTCCATCTGTAGAGTCTTCTTTTGTGTTGTTGAAGGAGGGTGTTTGCTATGACCAGTGCGTTCTCTTGGCAAAACTCTATCAGCCTTTGCCCTGCTTCATTCCGTACTCCAAGGCCAAATTTGCCTGTTATTCCAGGTGTTTCTTAACTTCCTACTTTTGCATTCCAGTCCCCTATAATGAAAAGGACATCTTTTGGGGGGTTAGTAGTAAAAGGTCTTGTAGGTCTTCATAGAACCGTTCAACTTCAGCTTCTTCAGCATTACTGGTTGGGGCATAGGCTTGGACTACCATGATATTGAAAGGTTTGCCTTGGAAACGAACAGAGATCATTCTGTCGTTTTTGAAATTGCATCCAAGGTACTGCATTTCGGACTCTTTTGTTGACCATGATGGCTCCTCCATTTCTTCTAAGGGATTCTTGCCCACAGTAGTAGATGTAACTGTCATCTGAGTTAAATTCACCCATTCCAGTCCATTTTAGTTTGCTGATTCCTAGAATGTCGACATTCACTCTTGCCATCTCCTGTTTGACCACTTCCAATTTGCCTTGATTCATGGACCTAACATTCCAGGTTCCTATACAATATTGCTCTTTACAGCATCGCTCTTTACCTTGCTTCTATCACCAGTCCCATCCACAACTGGGTATTGTTTTTGCTTTGGCTCCATCCCTTCATTCTTTCTGGGGTTATTTCTCCACTGATCTCCAGTAGCATATTGGGCACCTACCGACCTGGGGAGTTCCTCTTTCAATGTCCTATCATTTTGCCTTCTCATACTGTTCATGGGGTTCTCAGGGCAAGAATACTGAAATGATTTGCCATTCCCTTCTCCAGTGGACCACAGTCTGTCAGACCTCTCCGCCATGATCTGACCACCTTGGGTGGCCCCACACGGCATGGCTTAGTTTCACTGAGTTAGACAGGACTGTGGTCCTGTGATCAGATTGGCTAGTTTTCTGTGATTATGGTTTTAGTGTGTCTGCCCTCTGATGCCCTCTTGCAACACCTACCATCTTACTTGGGTTTCTCGTACCTTGGACGTGGGGCATCTCTTCACAGCTGCTCCAGCAAAGCGCAGCTGCTGCTCCTTACCTTGGACGAGGGGTATCTCCTCACGACCGCCCCTCCTGACCATGAATGTGGAGCAGCTCCTCTCGGCCCTCCTGCACCCACACAGCAGCCGCTTCTTGGAGGTGGGGTAGCTCCTCTTGGGCGGGGCCCCTGACCTCCGGGGTGGGGTAGTTCCTTTCGGCTGCCGCCCCGACCTCGGGTCTGTGATAGCTCTTTTCAGCCACCGCCCCTGACCTTGGGCGAGGGGTAGCTCCTCACGGCCATGCTTCTGCGCGGTCCGTCGCAGCCGGTGCAGAAGATATTAAGAAGAGGTGGCAAGAATACACAGAAGAACTGTACAAAAAAGATCTTCACAACCCAGATAATCACAATGGTGTGATCACTCAAATAGAGCCAGACATCCTGGAATGTGAAGTCAAGTGGGCCTTAGAAAGCATCACTACGAACAGAGCTACTGGAAGTGATGGAATTCCAGTTGAGCTATTTCAAATCCTCAGAGATGATGCTGTGAAAGTGCTACATTCAATATGCCAGCAAATGTGGAAAACTCAGGAGTGGCCACAGTACTGGGAAGGTCAGTTTTTATTCCAATGCCAAAGTATGTTCTAACTACCACACAATTGCACTTCATATCACATGCTAGCAAAGTAATGCTCAAAATTCTCCAAGCCAGGCTTCAACAGTATGTAAACTGTGAACTTCCAGATGTTCAAGCTGGATATTGAAAAGGCAGAGGAAACAGAGATCAAATTGCCAGCATCCATTGGATCATCAAAAAAGCAAGAGCGTTCCAGAAAAACATCTACTTCTGCTTTATTGATTATGCCAAAGCCTTTGACTGTGTGGATCCCAACAAACTTTGGAAAATTGTTAAAGAGATGGGAATACCAGACCACCTGACTTGCCTCCTGAGCAGTCTGTATGCAGGTCAAGAAGCAACATTTAGAACTGGACAGGGAACAACAGACTGGGTCTAAATCAGGGAAGGAATATGTAAAGCCTGCATATCGTCACCCTGTTTGTTTAACTTATATGCAGAGTACATCATGAGAAATGCCAGGCTGGATGAAGCACAAGCTGGAATCAAGATTGATGGGAGAAATATCAGTAACCTCAGATATGTATATGACACCACTCTTATGGCAGAAAGTGAAGAAGAACTAAAGAGTCTCTTAATGAAAGTAAAAGAGGAGAGTGAAAATGTTGGCTTAAAACTCAACATTCAGAAAACTAAGATCATGGCATCTTGTCCCATCACTTCATGGCAGATAGATGGGAAAACAATGGAAATAGTGATCGAGTTTATTTTTTGGGCTCCAAAATCACTGCAGATGGTGACTTCAGCCATGAAATTAAAAGACACTTGGTCCTCTGAAGGAAAGCTATGATCAACCTAGACAGCATAATAAAAACAGATATTACTTTGCCAACAAAAGTCTGTCTAGTCAAGGCTATGGTTTCTCCAGTAGTCATGTATGGATGTGAAAGTTGGAGTATAAAGAAAGCTGAGTGCCAAAGAATTGATACTTTTGAATTGTGGTGTTGGAGAAGACTCTTGAGAGTCCCTTGGACTACACGGAGATCCAACCAGTCCATCCTAAAGGAAATCAGTCCTGAATATTCATTGGAAGGACTGATGCTGAAGCTGAAACTCTAATACTTTAGCCCCCTGATGTGAAGAACTGACTCACTAGAAAAGACCTTAATGCTGGGAAAGATAGAAGGCGAGAGGAGAAGGAGATGACAGATGATGAAGTGATTGGATGGCATCACTGGCTCGATGGACATGAGTTGAGTAAGCTCCAGGAGATGGTGATGGACAGGGAAGCCTGGCAAGCTGCAGTCCATGGGGTCGCAAAGATCGGACATGACTGACTGAACTGAACTGAACTGAACTGAACCCATGAAATGAGTTCTTCTTTACCATTTATAATTTCTTTTGTCATTATTTACTTTAAAATTTTTTTCTCAACTTCTTAAGTTAAATGTTTGATTCATTTATTTTTTATGTTTTGTTGCTTTTTATTGAAAGCCTTTTAAAGGAGGAATTCCTTCTTATTAGGATATAAACAGCCCTTTGGGAAGTCACATTCCTGTCTTGGTTGTTACTGCTGAAAAACTTTTTATCTAATGCAACTTCTGTGAATTTTAGGAATCAAAGTTTAATATTTATTACTCTGATGACATATTTTTTGTATCTTTCAGAGAGAAGTTTTGAATTAGTGAATCATCTCTTTAGCTTTTACCTCATCTGGCAACCTTTTGAATTCATTCATTGCTTTACTTGCAGTCTTTAAAAATGACTTTACCCACTTTGGTCTTTAGATTATAAATTCTTTCCTTGTTTTATGATATATACCATAGCTGTTGTATGCATCACTGTTGTCTTCTCAATTAGAGACTTTAGTACATTGTATCCTAGAATTAGAAGATCTAGAAATTGTATAATTTCTGCCTATTCCCTTGTATATGCTGCTGCTGCTGCTGCTGCTGCGTCACTTCAGTCGTGTCCGACTCTGTGTGACCCCATAGACGGCAGCCCACCTTGCTCCGCCATCCCTGGGATTCTCCAGGCAAGAACACTGGAGTGGGTTGCCATTTGCTCCTCCAATGCATGAAAATGAAAAGTGAAAGTGAAGTCACTGAGACATGTCCAACTCGTAGCGACCCCATGGACAGCAGCCCACCAGGCTCCTCTGTCCATGGGATTTTCCAGGCAAGAGTACTAGAGTGGGGTACCATTGCCTTCTCCATCCCTTATATATAAAGAAGTGTAAACTGAGGTTCAGAAGAGAAATACCCTGATGTACCTACCATACTAAATGAAGTATACTTTTGCCCATGGGTTTTAGCAGAGCTTTGTTTACAAGCAGGGCTCTAGCTGTCTTCCCTTTTACCAGTTTGTGCCTGATCAGTACTTCTGTGAGAAGGATTTCTGCTAATAAATTCAGATAACTCAGATAACTTAGATATTCAAATATTAAAGAAATAAAAATTCATTTAGTAAAAAGGTTGTTGAGAAACTGATTATTAGATCTAAGGGCTGTTGTAGAAAGATTAATTTGCCAGTGGTGACTTGAGGTAGGAAGATATTGCAAGAAGGCAAAAAAGTGATTTTGAAAATACCTTGTGTGAGAGCTAGGGAAAATTAAAGAGGTCTGAGTCTGAGGTATGAATAAGGAGTAAATACTAGGGCTTGACATGAAAAAAGCAGAACAGTCAAAGGTAATGTGAAGGCATCAAGGGTTTATGACTGAGCTAAGAGAGTAATTAATTTTATTTTAGGGAGATAGTTTTTAGTTTTTTTTTTTTTTGTTTTTTTTAAATTCATGATGTGTTGCAGAATGGGTGATCATCTTTTTCCAAGAAGTTGAAGTTCTGAGGGATGTGTTTTATGTTATATAAATGTATTCTGTTTCAGCTGAACATCAGCTCTTAGGTTTAGTTAATTTTTTTCTTCATTATTTTAATTTGTCATACATTATAGAGATTCTGTGCTATTTCCTTGGGAAAGAAATTGACACGAGAGAGGTTGAAACTTTGAGGAGTTCAAGATTGTGTTACTTAAGAGTATTCTAAGTAGCAGCGGAATACGGATAACCCATGACTTGAAGTAATACAATAATGATGTTATTTGTTTGTTTTACTTTGTTTTTGTAAAATAAACCCAATAGTATATGTAATTAATGAATTTTACAAAGTTCAAGAATTCCAAGAAAATTTAAAGATGTTAAGAAAAGTGATAATGGAACACAAAATAAAAATGATTGTTTCCTATTCCTTTTTATTCAAATGTTTTTGTTTTTCTTCTACAAATTGAAGTTTTATTGCATTCATCCTATAGGTACAAAAGTTACTTTAAAATGTTGGTGTTTATTTTTGTAATATGATTTCAGCTGTTTATTTGTTGGTTTCTTTATTTGATGCTAGAAATCCTTAAAAAATAAATACCCAAAGTGAACAAACAATGTTTATAAGTACTTCTTACTCTTTCTCAGCAGTAGTTTTTAGATTTCTTTTATGTGAAATAAAGCATTATACTACTCTGTAACAACTAATGTCATATTAAATGATATAACTGTTCTTGTTAAGCCATGTCCCGCTCTTTTTGACCCCATGAACTGCAGCACACCAGGCTTCTTGTCCTTCACTATCTCCTGGGAGTTTGCTCAAACTCATGTCCATTGATCCAGTGATGCTAACTAAACATCTTATTCTCTTTTGCCCTTCTCCTGTCCTCCATCCTTCCCAGTATCAGGTTCTTTTCTAGTGAGTTTAACTCTTCGCATCAGGTGGCCAAAATATTGGAACTCTTCAGCATCAGTCCTTCCGGTGATCATTCAGGATCTATTTCCTTTAGGATTGACTGGTTGGATCTTCTTCCTGTCCAAAGGACTCTCAAGAGTCTTCTCCAACACCACAGTTTGAAAGCATCAGTTCTTTGGTGCTCTGCCTTCTTTACGGTCCAACTCTCACATCTGTATATGACTACTGTAATGATCATAGTTTTGGCTATACAGACAACATTTTTAAAAATTAAGATTAGGAATAATTATAATTGCAAAAATATTTTAGAATTTAAATTTAACATTTAAAATTTTCCATATATAGAAGAATATATACTATAAAAATCCATGTATTATAGAAGTCCTTTTCTGTGCTATTTTAGAGAACTTACAAAACAACCTTACTTGACCAGCAAAATATGTAGTGATTTATGTGTGCAGGTTTTATGTATATTTTTACAAAGTACAGGTATATTTATGGCTAAAATTTGAAATTCAAATAAAATAATGAAATTTGGATTTTTTTCTTCTTGTACAATCTCTGGTGACCTTTTATTCATCCATTCAAAAGACATCATTCATTATATAGTTACATTAGGTTGAGGCAAATAATTAAAGTTATATTTTTATATCAAGGTTGTCACCTCTTAAAACCCTCAAATATTCAAGCATTATTATAATCAGAATTTTGGAAGTTAGAAGTGAAATGCATTATGCTGTCATATAATTATTGTGAGTTAGACTTGGATGTGGCTGATTCCACATTAATTTCTTTGTCAACAGACACTGCCATATGTGTTTGTGTGCCATGTATGTGTATACATATTTATACACACATGTAAAATATGTAATGAAAATTATTTGTGAAGGGAGTTTTGAGTTTTATGGTGGGTAATGGAGTAGTACTGTGTCTAATTGAGAAATATACTTTGTAGTAACTGATTCATCAGCTACTTGAATTTCTAGGACTTCTTAATGAAAGTTACCTTAATGTATCAGACACTGAGGTAGACACAAGGATATATAATGGAGAGCAAAACTGGGCCTCTGTTCTTCAGTAGCTTATATTTTTTATGAGATACAGATAAAATACATGTAAATCAAGTGCAGGTCTTAATTAGTTCCATGAATAAAATAATGTGTTTCAGTATAGAATGATGGAGACTTAACTTTAGGTGGAGTAACCAGTAAATGCTTCTTTGAAGAGATGGCAGCTCAAACTGAGAACTGAAAAGTACGAAAGAATTGGTCATGCAAAGAACTAGTGAAAGAGCACTGCAAACAGAGGGAACAGTGAGCAAAATGTCTGTGAGTTGGAGGGAAGAAGGTCTTTTGAGGAACTGATCAAAATCTGGGTGATTGGAGACTATAGAGAGCAAATGGAGGAACAATGTGAGATGAAGCCCCTAAGGTAGACATTGAGATTTGTTCAAGTTTTACAAACTGGGGGACAGAGCATGTTTTGTGTTACAGGAGCAGTGGGAAGACATTGAAAGGCTAAAGGAGTGACGCAGATGTTTTAATAAGATCTTTCTGCTGTGGTGGAAAGAGGCAGGGGCAAAGGAAGTGGAGATCCAGTATAGTGTTTTGTTCATGTTAGCTACACAGGACTTTATTAAATTAATGAAACTAAAATTAAGCAGAGGAGTCTTGTTTCTAGCTGTTTCCAGTGAGGTGGTTTCCATTTAGTGACTTTTAGTAAAATGCATGGTCGTATTTTCATTTCCCATGGGTAAATATCTAATAGAATTACTGGGAGATATGGGTAAATGTGTGTTTAACATTATTACACACTTGATCAATTGTTTTCCAAAGGTGACTGTGCCATTTTGTATCTGCATAAGAAACATATAGGAGTTCTAATTATTCCATATTCTCTTCAACACTTTGTATAGTCAGTCTTTTTTATTTGAATCTAGTGTGTGCATAATGGTTACTTACTATGGGTTTAATTTGTACTTTCTTAATGACAAATGATGTTGAACATCATTTTTTGTGCTTATAGGACACTTTTACATCTATTTAAAAATATGTTTAGATCCTTTGCTTACTGAAAAAATGAGTTTTTATTATCACATGAGAGCTCTTTATAAATTCTGGTATGGGTCCCTTATCAGATACATGATTTCCTGTTCTCTAAACAGTAAATTAATTTTGCAGAATTCTGAATTGGCAATATATTCTTATGTAATTTGTCCTTTTGTTGCCTGTTTAGAAATATCTGCCTAATCTAAAGTAATGCCAAAGACTATCTACCTAATTTAAAGGCAAAGCCAAAGAATGTTCAACCTGTTGCACAATCACTCTCATCTTATGCGCTATCAAAATAATGCTCAAAATTCTGCAAGCGAGGCTTCAACAGTATGTGAACCAAAAACTTCCAGATGTTCAAGATAGATTTAGAAAAGGCAGAGGAACCAGAGATCAAACTACCAGCATCTGTTGAGTCATAGAAAAAGCAAGAGATTTCCAGAAAAAACATCTGCTTTATTGACTACTCCAAAGCCTTTGACTGTGTGGATCCCAACAAACTGTGGAAAATTCTTCAAGAGATGGGAATACCAGACCACCTTACCTGCCTCCTGAGAAATCTGTATGTTTGTAAAGAAGCAACATTTAGAACTGGACATGGAACAACAGACTGGTTCCAAGTTGGGAAGGGAGTACTTCAGGGCTGTGTGTTGTCACCCTGCTTATTTAACTTATATGCAGAGTACATCATGAGAAATGGTGGGCTAGATGAAACACAAGCTGGAATCAAGATTGAAAGGAGAAATATAAATAACCTCAGATATGCAGATGACACCACAATTATGGCAAAAAGTAAAGAGGAACTGAAGAACTTCTTGATGAAAGTGAAAGAGGAGAGTGAAAAAGCAGGCTTAAAACCTAACATTCAAAAAACGAAGATAATGGAATCTGGTCCCATCACTTCATGGCAAATAGATGGGGAAGCAGTGGCAGACTTTCTTTTCTTGGGCTCCAAAATCACTGCGGATGGTGACTGCAGCCATGAAATTAAAAGACACTTGCTCCTTGGAAGAAAAGCTATAACCAACCTAGACAGCATATTAAAAAGCAGAAACATTACTTTGCCAACAACAGTCCGTCTAGTCAAAACTATGGTTTCTCCAGTAGTCATGTATGCATGTAAGAGTTGGACCATAAAGAAAGCTGAGCGCTGAAGAATTGATGCTTTTGTACTATGGTGTTAGTGAAGACTCTTGAGAGTTCCTTGGACTGCAAGGAGATCCAACCAGTTCTCCTAAAGGAAATCAATCCTGAATATTCCTTGGAAGGACTGATGCTGAAACTCAATATTTGGCCTCCAATATTTGGCCACCTGATGTGAAGAACTGAGGCACTGGAAAAGACCCTGATGCTGGGAAAGAATGAAGGCCGGAGGTGAAGGGATTGACAGAGGATGAGATAGTTGGATGGCATTACTGACTCGATGGACATAAGTTTGAGCAAGCTCCGGGAGTTGGTGATGGGCAGGGAAGCCTGGCTTGCTGCTGTCCATGGAGTCACAAAGAATTGGACACAACTGATTGACTGAACTGAACTGAATCTAAAGTAGTAAAAGAGAGATTTTTCTAGATGTTTTATAGACTTAACTCCTATCATTGTGAATAGTGTAAAGTATAAGTCAAGGTTCATTTATTGGCATATGGCTGTCATTTTTCCTGTTAATAATGACCATTTATCATTGTTTATCTTGTTTTTTGTCAACTGATCTTCCACTGATACGGTTTGTGTGTGCCTATTTCTGGAGTTCCTGTAATGTTCTATTAATTCAGATGTTAATTCTTGTGGCATTACCACTTTGTCTTGCTTTTTGTTACTTTGTCATAAAGTTTAGTAGTTTAGGACCTCTCAAGTTTGTTTTGTGTTGAATTTATTTGGTCTGTTAAGCATATGTACTAAGTCACTTCAGTTGTGTTTGACTTTTTGTGATCCTAGGGACTGTAGCCCACCAGGCTCCTCTGTCCATGGGATTCTCCAGGCAAGAATGCTGGAGTAGGTTGCCATGTCCTCCTCCAAGGGATCTTCCCAACCTAAGGATCAAACACACGGCCTTTAAATCTCCTGTGTTGGCAGACAGCTTCCTTACCACAAGGGCCACCTGGGAAGCCATTGGGTTCTTATAATCCCCTTTAATTTCCATATGCATTCTAGGATCAGCTTGTGAATTTCTGACAAAAAGTCAAAATTCTGATTTGGAGTATGTAAAAACTGGGGTGGGATTGACCAATGATGCATTTTTATGTCTGTTTAGGTTTTAGTTCTCTCTTTTGATAAAAATCTTAGAAATGTTTTCTAGTTTTAAATGTGTAGACTTTGCAAATATTTAGATAAATTTCTGAGTATTTTATGTTTTATGCTATTTTTAAAAATTATTTTCTTCATAATTTAAAAAATTAATTAATTACATATATTTCAAATGTGTATATCTCTCCTTTTCTCCTTTGCCTTTAGCGTCTCTTCTTTTCTCAGATATCTTTAAGGTCTTCTCACACAACCATTTTGCCTTTTTGCGTTTCTTTCTTTTGAGTTTGATCTTGATCACTGCCTCCTGTACAGTGTCATGAACCTCACTCCATAGTTCATTAGGCACTCTTGTCTATCAGATCTAATCCCTTGAATCTGTTTGGCACTTCCACTGTATAATCATAAAGGATTTTCTTTAGGTCATACTTGAATGGTCTAGTGGTTTTCCCTACTTCCTTCAATTTAATTCTGAATTTGGCATAAGGAGTTTATCATCTGAGTCACATTCAGCTCCCGGTCTTGTTTTTGCTGACCGTATAGAGGGTCTCTTTCTTTGGCTGCAAAGAATATAATTAATCTGATTTGGTGTTGACCATCTGGTGATGTCCATGTGTAGAGTCTTCTCTTGTGTTGTTGGAAGAGGGTGTTTGCTTTGACCATCACCTTCTCTTGGCAAAACTCTGTTAGTCTTCGCCCTGCTTTATTTTGTACTCCAAGGCCAAATTTGCCTGTTACTACAGTTATCTCTTGACTTCCTACTTTTGCATTCTAGTCCCCTATGATGAAAAGGACATCTCGTTTGGGTGTTAGTTCTAGAAGGTCTTGTAGGTCTTCATAGAACCATTCAACTTCAACTTTTTCATCATTACTGGTTGGGGCATAGACTTGGATCACTGTGATATTGAAAGGTTTGCCTTGGAAACAAACAGAGATCATTCTGTTGTTTTTGAGATTGCCTCCAAGTACTACATTTCAGACTCTTGTTGACTGTGATGGCTACTGCATTTCTTCTAAGGGATTCTTGCCCTTAGTAGTGGATATAATGGTCATCTGAGTTAAATTCATCCAGTCGAGTCCATTTTAGCTCACTAATTCCTAAAATGTTGATGTTCACTCTTGCCATCTCCTGATTGACCACTTCCAATTTACCTTGATTCATGGACCTAACATTCCAGGTTCCTTTGCAGTGTTGTTCTTTACAGCATCGAACTTTACTTCCATCACCAGTCACATCCACAACTGGGTGGTGTTTTTCCTTTGTCTGTGTCTCTTCATTGTTTCTGGAGTTCCTTCTCCTCTTTTCTCCAGTAGCATATTGGGTGCCTGCTGACCTGGGGAGTTCACCTTTCAGTGTCATATCTTTTTGCCTTTTCATACGGTTCATAGGGTTCTCAAGGCAAGAATACTGAAGTGGTTTGCCATTCCCTTCTCTTGTGGACCACGTTTTGTCAGAATTCTCCATCATGACCTGTCCATTTTGGCTGGCCCTACATTTCATGGCTTATAGTTTCATTGAGTTAGATAAGGCTGTTGTCCATGTGATCAGTTTGGTTAGTTTTCTGTGACTGTGGTTTTCATTCTGTCTGCCCTCTGATGGATAAGGATAAGAAGCCTTATGGAAGTTTCCTGAAGGGGGAGACTGGCTGAGGGGAAAACGGGGTCTTGTTCTGATGGGCGGGGCCATGCTCAGTAAATCTTTAATCCAATTTTCTGTTCATGGGCGGGGCTGTGTTCCCTCCCTGTTGTTTTCTCTGAGGCCAAAGTATGGTGGAGGTAATGAAGGTAATGGTGACCTCCTTCAAAAGGTACCTTACAGGCACTGCTGCTCTTAGTGCCTAGGTCACTGCTGCATGCCATTGCCAACCCACACTCCTGGACCTTCTCGGGCAAGTCTGGGTCAGTCTCTTATGGGGTCACTACTCATTTCTCCTGGGTCCTGGTAAGCACAAGATTTTGTTTGTGCCCTACAAAATTCTGTTTACTCAGTCCTGTGTAAGCTCTGGTGGCTCTAGGTGGGGTTAATGGTGACCTCCTCCAAGAGGGCTTATGCCATACCTGGGTCTGCCGCACCCAAAACCCCTGCTCCTTCAGCAGACCACCGCTGACTCATACCTACGCAGGAGACACTCAAACACTCAGGGGCAGGTCTGGTCAGTCTGTGGGGTCGCCTGGTGCCCACAAGGTTTTGTTTGAGCCCTCTGATCATTTCTGGCGGGTACGGGATTTGATTTTAAACATGACTTCACCCCTCCTACCATTTTGCTGGAGCTTATCCTTTGCCCTTGGATGTGGGATATCTTTTTTTGGTGGGATCCAACATTCTCCTATTGATGGTTGTTCAGCAAAGTTTTAATTTTGGTGTTCTCACAGGAGAAGATGAGCGTGGTCCTTCTGCTCTACCATCTATATACTCATTTGAATGCAGAGTTCCAAAGAATAGCAAGGAGAGATAAGAAAGCCTTCCTCAGTGATTAATGGAAAGAAATAGAGGGAAACAGTAGAATGGGAAAGACTAGAGATCTCTTCAAGACAATTAGAGATACAATTAGAGATACATTTCATGCAAAGATGGGCATAATTAAGGACAGAAATGGTAAGGACCTAACAGAAGCAGAAGATATTATACAGAGGTGGCAAAAATACACAGAAGAACTATACAGAAAAGATCTTCATGACCCAGATAACCATGATGGTGTGATCACTCATCTAGAGCCAGACATCCTAGAATGTGATGTCAAGTGGGTCTTAGGAAGCATCACTACAAACAAAGCTAGTGGAGGTGATGGAATTCTTGTTGAGCTATATCAAATCCTAAAAGATGATGCAGTGAAAGTGCTGCACTCAATATGCCAACAAGTTTGGAAAACTCAGCGGTGGCCACAGGACTGGGAAAGGTCAGTTCTCATTCCAATCCCGAAGAAAGGCAATGCCAAAGAATGTTCAAACTACCGCACAGTTGTATTCATCTCACATACTAGTAATGCTCAAAATTCTCCAAGCCAGGCTTCAACAGTATGTGAACTGAGAAATTCCAGGTGTTCAAGCTGGATTTAGAAAAGGCAGAGGAACCAGAGATCAAATTTCCAGCATCTGTTGGATCATCAAAAAAGCAAGAGAATTCCAGAAATACAGCTACTTCTGGTTTATTGACTATGCCAAAGCCTTTGACTCTGTGGATCACAACAAACTGTGGATAATCCTTAAGAGATGGGAATACTAGACCACATTACTTGCCTCCTGAGAAATCTGTATGCAAGTCAAGAAGCAACAGTTAGAACTGGACATGGAACAACAGACTGGTTCCAAAACCGGAAAGGCGTTTGTCAATGCTGTATGTTGTCAGGCTGCTTATTTAATGTCTGTGCAGAGTATATCATGAAAAACGCTGGACTGGATGAAGCACACGTTGGAATCAAGACTGCTGGGAGAAATATCAGTCACCTCAGATGTGCAGATGACACTACCCTTATGTCAGATAGCTAGGAACTAAAGAGCCTCTTAATGAAAGTAAAAGAGGAGAGTGAAAATGTTGGCTTAAAAATCAACATTCAGAAAACTAAAATCATGGCATCTGGTCCCATAACTTTACGGCAAATAGATGGGGAAACAGTGGAAAGAGTGAGACTCTTTTTTTTTGGGCTCCAGAATCACTGCAGATGGTGATTGCAGCCATGAAATTGAAAGACCCTTGCTCCTTGGAATAAAAGTTATGACCAACCTAGACAGCATATTAAAAAGCAGAGACATTACTTTGCCAACAAAGGTCTGTCTAGTCAAGGCTATGGTTTTTCCAGTAGTCGTGTATGGATGTGAGAGTTGGACTATAAAGAAAGCTGGGTGCCGAAGAATTGATGCTTTTGAATTTTGATGTTGGAGAAGACTCTTGAGAGCCCCTTGGACTGCTAGGAGATCCAAACAATTCATCCTAAAGGAAATTGTCCTGAATATTCATTGGAAGGACTGATGCTGAGGCTGAAGCTCCAATACTTTGGCCACCTGATGCAAAGAACTGACTCCTTAGTAAAGACCCTGATCCTGGTAAAGATTGAAGGTGGGGGGAAAAGCGAATGACAAAGCTTGAGATGGTTGGATGGCATCACCAAGTAGATCAGCATGCATTTTGAGTAAGCTCTCAGAATTGTTGATGGACAGGGAAACCTGGCATGCTGCAGTCCATGGGATCGCAAAGAGTAGGACATGACTGAACGATCGAACTGAACTATATATTTTCAGCCGCTCTGGGTCTTCATTTCTCTATCTGAGACACGTGGGGGCTACTCTCTATTTGTGATGCTTGGTCTTCTCATTGCTGTGGCTTCGCTTGTTGTGGAGCACAGACCATTGGTGCGCAGGCTTCAGTCTTTGTGGTGCTTAGAGTTGGTTGCTCCAAAGCATGTAGTATCCTCCTAGACCAGAGATCGAGCCAGTATCCCTTGCATTGCAAGGCAGATTCCTAACCACTAGACCACAAGAGAAGCCCCTGCTTTATGCTTTTTCAAGTGATGTTCCTTTTGAATTTAATTTATTGTTCTAATTATTCTCTGCCTATATAAAAACTGTAAAGATTTTTCATATATTGATTTTAAATCTTGAGAATTTAGTAAAATTTTTATTAATTTGAAAGTTTTGGAATAGATTCCTTAGGATTTTTCATGGAGACCGGTACAAGATTTTTATATGTATTTTTTCTTTTACAATTTGTATGCCTTTTATGTACCTATTTTTCTTAACATTTTACATTGGCTTGGGCATCCAGTATAATGCTGAATAGAAGTGTTTGCAGAGTAAATCTTGCCTTTTTCTTAAAAAGTGCATATTCATTCACCATTAAGTATGATGTTTACTGTAGTTGTGTCATAGATGCCTTTTATCAATTTAAGTTCCTTTATACTCCTATTGCTAAAAGTTTTTTTTGGATGTTGTCAAATGATTTTCCTGTAATGATAATGTGACTTTTGTTCTTTATCTGTGAATCTATTGAATTACAGTATTTCATTTTTTCGTTGGTAAAACCTCCTTCCTTTCCTGGGATAAAATGTACGAGGACATGATTTTTTTTTTTTTTAAACGTGCAGCTGGATTTGACTTGCTGTGTTTTGTTAAGTTTTTTTTCTGTCTATGTTCATAAGGGTTATTTCGCTCTAGTTTTTTGTTCTTCCTGCATGGTTTTCTGTTTTTATTATCATGATATTGTTGGCCCACAAAGTGAGTTTGGAATTTTTCCTTCTTTTTAAAATTTGAGGAAACTATTGTGCAGAAATGAAAGTGTATTTTTATTGATTTATTTAATTCCACTGTGTTCTAAATTTTAAACTTTATTGAGAATTCATTTATAGCCCAGTATTCTCATTCTGGTGAATATTTGATGTGTGTTTGAAATATGTTGCTTGATAGAGTGATTTATTTGCCTCTGTAACAATTAGATTGTGCTTAGTCACTCAGTTGTGTCTGACTCTTTGCGACCCCATGGAACTGTAGCCCACCATGCTCCTCTGTCCATGGGATTCTCCAGGCAAGAATACTGGAGTGGGTTGCCATGCTCTCCCAACCCAGGGATTGAACCCAGGTCTCCCACATTGAAGGTGAACTCTTTGTCATCTGAACCAGCAGAGAAGCCCAACAATTAAATTAAGTTGATTGATAGTGAGGGACTGATTCTGGATACCAAAATTTGAGGATGCTCAAGTCACACAGTTGGCCCTCTGTATCCAGGGCGCCTGCTTTCAAGGATTCAACAAATTAAGAGGATCTTATAGTACAGTAGTATTTATTGGGGAAAAAAAAAAATCCATGTCTTCTTTAAGAGGGTAGCTGTTAAGGTTCTAGTATTTGTTTTCTTTTCACATTTAGTGTTTTCTCTAGAGTTTACAATATGCATTCTTAACTTATCACTCTGTACCTTCAAATAATATACTGCTTCAAGTATAGGGTATGAATATCTTTTAAACGTGTACTTACATTTCTGCTTTCTTGTCATTTGTAATCTTTCTGTCATTGATTTTACTTTCATGTGTTATAAATCCCTTAATGCGTTATTATTTTTTTGCTTTAGATAGTTTTCTTTTAAAGAGTTTCAAAATGAGAAAAAAGGAAGTCTTTTGTATATAACAACAGTCTTAACAATTCTGCCTCTCTTCTGTTTTTTTGTGACATTTCAAATTTCCATCTGGTATTGTTTTCCTTCTGTTGAAAGAACTTACCTTAACATTTTTTTTGTAGTAAAAATCTGTGGTCTGCAGACTCTCTCAGCTTTTATTTGTCTGCAGAAGTCTTTACTTTGTTTTTTATTTATGAAATACATTAGTGTTTTCAGTGTTTGGCTGAGAATTAGAATTTAAAAGCGTATTGTAGTTTGACAGTTAACAGATTTAGTTTTCCTTCAAACATCAAGTGGCTCCTGCTAGCTCAATGTATTTATCATATTTGCTTGTGTATTCTTATAAAACAATTATAAAAATTGTTAGAAATGATTGGACTGCTTTTAATAAAGTGCATGTTGTTTAATATATACTTTATAGAAGGCACTTACTCTGTGATAGTCATTCTTTTGTTTTTTCCTCCCTTCCCTAGAGTTTTTATGGATGGTATTTGTAGCAGCAATTGTTGTACTCTTGGGTATAGTTATTTCTGTACCACAGAAAGATCGTCAATATAAATTACTTGTAGAGAGGCCTGGTGGGAAAGAAACAAGAAAAAAACAATTTTTTTTCTATTTTTCTTGCCTTGGTTTGTTGGGTATAGGATCATTAATTTTTATTGTGTTCAAGTCCAAATTATAAATTGCTTTTCTGTTATTTACTGAACATTTTCCTAAAAGTCATTTATTATGCATGTTAATGTGTACCGCCGTATCTGGAAAGGTAGATGACTGGTGGAAATACATATTTATGTCTTGTGGATGATCTGTCTGGTAATGATATACTTCTTAATTCTTTATGATACTGAAAAGAGAATTCTGATGCTGACACTGGCTTAGGGACCTTGGGAAGCTTACTTAACTTATGCTCACCTCAGTTTCCTTGTTTAAGGTTCTCATCTTAGAGTTATGAGAATAAATGAAGCTATATGCTTTGATTACTCAAGACATAACATGTTCACAAAATGGTGTTTCTTCATTATCTTGTTTTTTACTTTTTTGTTTCTTTGTAAAATTACATACATGTATGGGGCTTCCCAGGTAGCTCAGTGGTAAATAATTCACCTGCCAATGCAGGAGATGCAGGTTCAATCCCTGGGTTGGAAAGATCCCTTGCAGGAGTAAATGACAGCCCACTCTAGTGTTCTTGACTGGGAAATCTCATAGACAGAAGGAGCCTGGTGGGCTACAGACCATGGGGTCACAAAGAGTAAATGTGACTGAAGCGACTGAGCATAGCTTTATACTGAAGATCAATTCTTTAGAAAACATTAATTCAAGAGCTTTCTAATTTCTAAAAGTAATTTGATTGGCTAAGAGTAGAAGACATCTGTATACTAATAGAAAACAAAACATAAGCTGAAAGATAAAATAGAGGATTAGTTCAGTTCAGTTCAGTTGCTCAGTCGTGTCCAACTCTTTGCGACCCCATGAACCGCAGCACACCAGGCCTCCCTGTCCATCACGAACTCCCGGAGTCCACCCAAACCCACGTCCGTCGAGTCGGTGATGCCATCCAACCATCTCATTCTCTGTCGTCCCCTTCTCCTCCCACCTTCAATCTTTCCCAGCATCAGGATCTTTTCAAATGAGTCAGCTCTTTGCATCAGGTGGCCAAAGTATTGCAGTTTCAGCTTCAACATCAGTCCTTCCAATGAACACCCAGGACTGATCTTGTTTAGGATGGACTAGTTTGATCTCCTTGCAGTCCAAGGGACTCTGAAGAGTCTTCTCCAACACCAAAATTCAAAAGCATCAATTCTTCAGCATTCAACTTTCTTTATAATCCAACTCTCACATCCATACATGACAACTGGAAAAACCATAGCCTTGACTAGGTGGTGTTTAACCAAGACTTCCTTTGGTTGTTGTACATTTTTTACTTTATTTCAGAAATTTTCAGAAGTTAATGTACCAGTTTTTCCAGATCATTAGTATGTTTGTTTCTCTCTCTCTCTCTCTTTTTTTTTAAGGAGGACATAACTGCCCACTCTGCTCATTTTGGTGACATCATTTCCAACATTCTTTTTCAAGGGAAGATGTTATAACTGATTTCACTTGAAAATAGAATCTGGAAGTGAAAATATATTTAACCCTGATTTTAATAACTAAAAATTCTGTGTAGAATACTTACCCTCTTACTTAGACAATAATGTCTCCCGAATTTTACCTGCTAAACTTTACATATTTTCTAAGTGATAAAAGAAGAAAAAGTAAGGCAAACAAGGGGTAAAAACCAGAATGAGGAAACATTTTCTTTGGCTTTGTGATCTTCTCTGGAATGTTAAAAGTTATACGGCATTAAGAGCAATTCATTGCCGAAAGAGAAAAGTGGATTATGGTAGTAGAAAGTTTGGTCCTGATGATGGACCATGAATTTGTGAAGTCTTCCTGCCAGCCTACTTCCTTCCCGCTTCCTCTCACTTGGCCATCTTTTCATTCCATGTTAAATATTGAATAATTTGTATAGGTTTGTCAGTGTGCCAGTAATCCGGATAAGGTTGATAGATAAGAAATAGTCCTTACCCTTACAAAGCTTACTGTAAAGTGAGGGTTAGAAAGAAATTTGTAAACATCTGGGATATACTGAAATGATAGTGGTGATATGGATAGATAGTAATGAGAGTTCAGGAAAGGGCTCTGTTTGTGGTTAGTAGGAGGACTTTCTGGATTAAGTGGTATTTAAGCTGATATTTGGAGGCTTCAGTTCAGTTCATTTCAGTTCAGTCGCTCAGTCTTGCTGACTCTTTGTGACCCCATGGACCACAGCACGCCAGGCTTCCCTGTCTATCAAAAACTCCTGGAGCTTACTCAAACTCATGTCCATTGAGTCAGTGATGCCATCCAACCATCTGTCTCATCCTCTTTCGTCCCCTTCTCCTCCTGCCTTCAGTTTTTCCCAGCATCAGGGTCTTTTCTCCAGAGTCAGTTCTTCGCATCAGGTAGCCAAAGTATTGGAGTTTCAGCTTCAGCATCAGTCCTTCCAATGAATATTCAGGACTGATTTCCTTTAGGATTGACTCCAACACTCACATCTGTACATGACTACTGGAAAAACCATAGCTTTGACTAGACAGACCTTTTGTTGGCAAAGTAATGTCTCTCCTTTTTAATAAGCTGTCTAGGTTGGTCATTTGGAGGCTTAATGGAAGTTAAAATTAGAAGTTGGGAGAGAGCCCTATCTCATGCATAAGGAATAACATTATAAAGAGTTTTAAAGGACTTCTCTGGTAGTCCAGTGTTTAAGAATCTGCCTTGTAATGCATGGGACATGGTTTCTTTCAATCTCTGATTGGGGAACTAAGATCTCACATGCAATGGGGCAGCTAAGCCCACCTGCCACAACTGGAGCACCCATGCGCTGCAACTAAGACTGGATACAAGCCAAATAAATAAATATTTTTTTAAAAGAGTTTTAGATGAAATGAGAAATGGCATTGCAGAAATGTTCTCTATGATAGTAGCTAGGGACTGGGAAGTAGAAGCTGAATGTGGGATGCTGAATTGGGCTTTATAAGTAACAGGACTGGAACAGGTCAGTTTTCATTTCAATCCCAAAGAAAGGCAATGCCAAAGAATGTCGAAACTACCGCACAATTGGCACTCATCTCACACCCTAGTAAAGTAATGCTCAATATTCTCCAAGCCAGGCTTCAGCAATACGTGAACCATGAACTTCCAGATGTTCAAGCTGGTTTTAGAAAAGGCAGAGGAACCAGAGATCAAATTGCCAACATCCACTGGATCATCGAAAAAGCAAGAGGGTTCCAGAGAAATATCTATTTCTGCTTTATTGTCTATGCCAAAACCTTTGACTGTGTGGATCACAATGAACTGTGGAAAATTCTGAAAGAGATGGAAATACCAGACCACCTGACCTGCCTCTTGAGAAACCTATATGCATGTCAGGAAGCTACAGTTAGAACTGGACATGGAACAAGAGACTGGTTCCAAATAGGAGAAGGAGTACGTCAAGGGTGTATATTGTCACCCTGCTTATTTAACTTACATGCAGAGTACATCATGAGAAATGCTGGGCTGGAGGAAGCATAAGCTGGAATCAAGATTGCTGGGAGAAATATCAATAACCTCAGATATGCAGGTTATTGCATATCTGGCAGAAAGTGAAGAAGAACTAAAGGGCATCTTGATGAAAGTGAAAGAGGAGAGTGAAAAAGTTGGCTTAAAGCTCAACATTCAGAAAACTAAGATCATGGCATCTGGTCCCATCACTTCATGGCAAATAGATGGGGAAACAGTGGAAACAGTGGCTGACTTTATTTTGGGGGCTCCAAAGTCACTGCAGATGGTGATTGTAGCCATGAAATGAAAAGACGCTTACTCTTTGGAAGGAAAGTTTTGACCAACCTAGACAGCATATTAAAAAGCAGAGACATTGCTTTGTCAACAAAGGTATGTCTTGTCAAGGCTGTGGTTTTTCCAGTGGTCATGTACGGATGTGAGAGTTGGACTATAACGAAAGCTGAACGCTGAAGAATCAATGCTTTTGAACTATGGTGTTGGAGAAGACTCTTGAGAGTCCCTTGGACTGCAAGGAGGTCCAGCCAGTCCATCCTAAAGGAGATCAGTCCTGGGTGTTCATTGGAAGGACTGATGTTGAAGCTGAAACTGCAATACTTTGGCCACCTGATGCGAAGAGCTGACTCATTTGAAAAGACCCTGATGCTGGAAAAGATTGAGGGCAGGAGGAGAAGGGGATGACAGAGAATGAGATGGTTGAATGGCACCACTGACTCAATGGACATGAGTGTGGGTGGACTCCGAGAGTTGGTGATGGACAGGGAGGCCTGGCTTGTTGTGGTTCATGGGGTCACAAAGAGTCGGACACTACTGAGCGACTGAACTGAAGCAATGTTATCTAGCTTAGAGTTTATCCACAGAGTTGCAAATAAATCCAACAGGTTAATGATTATCCAATTTGATCTAATTAATGTAAGCTGAATTATTCTTTATGATCCTAAGATTTATCCTATTCTTTATGAATCTAAGATTTCAAAATGAAGATATTGAAAACTCCATTCTTAAAAAATAAAGGATACTTGAATCACTAGTAATTATAAACTGTAGAACTTTCAGAAGATAGTACATTTCCAGGCCAGGATTTTATATTCTAAATTTTTATACAATAATGTTTATGCTTTTATCTAAATACAATTTAGTTAATTTAAAAAGATCATTTGTATTTCTTTTTCTTTTTTATTGCCAATTTTCTTGTAACTGGGCCTTCAGTTTTCTTTACTGTGATTTGCTATCTCTGAATGTTTCATTTCTTACTGACAGAAATCATTTTGTCTTTCCTCATTTTACCCATACACTGTTATTAAGGCACTGATTTTTTTTCATAGAGCTACTATGACATGTCCCAGCTCGATTTTTTAAGTTTACAGCCTTGACTTCATAATAAGTCATTTCATTACATTTTTTAGTGTAGATTAGAAGTTTGGATCTGCCACTTAACTCATATGTGACTTTGGTCATATTACTTATCCTCATTTATCTCTAGGTTCCTTCTCTGAAGGCAACTATGCCTTTTCCTCATAATGTTGTTAAAGAATTGTTTAAATAATGAAGACTGATTTTTTTCTACTTTTTCTTGTATGCTTTCCTTGATAAGTACTGAACTATTCATTACAAGTGAAGAGTAAATATCTCCCTAATCTTGGAATGATAGTTCTATAAGCAGTTAACCTCCTTAATACTAAGGTGTTAAAAATTAATAGGGTTAGAAAGACCACCTGAAAACATAGGTCCATTCTGTTATAACACATATAATAAATATTGTTACAGTTTCTGGCAGTGAAATCAAGGAGCTGTAACTGTGTTTGTTTTTTGTTTATTTTTTTGCAATTAAATGATGTATAGAAAGGGGCATTTTTTTTTTTTTTTTTTTACCTGTGAAAGTTGGAACCTTAGGCTTCACATAATAGCCTGATTGTTAGAATTAAATGTTATAATTGTTAATTCCTTTAAAAGCACACTGTTTTTGTTACCACTGAGCCCATTTCTGCTACTTAATACATTTGATAATGTTTCTTGATTATACTAGATTCTATTTAAGCATTTACAACTAATTAAGGAGATCAGTCTGAAGAATTTGTCAATGTTTTTCCATTTTAGTGTATGCTAATTCTTACACAGATTTATTCTGAGGCTCACAGAATTAAACTTTGGAATCTACTTTTTTTGGTTCAGTCAGTAAGTTGTCCACGTCATTCTTTTTCAACCTACTTTATTTCTCTATATGGTTTGCTTCTAGAGAACCTCTTCTGAGTTACTAATCATAAATTTATAAGTTGACAGTAGTGACCCAAGTCAGTTGGATATATAAATATGAATAAGTAAGCAGTTCTTGGTTTGAAGATGACATAGTTAAAATGTTGCTTGAGTTGGTTTTGCTAGATTGACAAGTAATATCTAGGGGAGTACACAGTCCATAATAATTTATCATTTACCAGAAACATAAAGGTTACACTGGCTGTTTCATTGTACTTTAGGTGTGTGATCAAATGGCTACTATTTTTAGCTCAATGTTGGGGTTAGAGAACAAGTAATATCTAATTTTAGCTCCTTGATTGAATGCTCCTGACTTTGTTACTAAGTGCTTATAACCCAGCTACTTGATTTATTTAATCTTCACAGCAGCTTATTAGCTAGGAACTTTTATTCCCATATTGTAGATGAATTGACTGAAGCTTAGAGATGTAGCATCATTAAAGGTCATATAGCAAGTGAGTGGTACAGCAAAAATCAGCATACAGGAAATCTGAATTCAGAGCCAGTCTCTTAACCTTCCTCATAGCTATTTTTGTTAATAAACCAGAAATAGTAGGAGGAGTTGAAATTGTATGCCATATAGAAGTAAAACCAAGGTTTAACCAGAGAAAATATTTAGTTCAGTAAAAGGTCAGAAATCAGCATAAGGGTTATAGTCTCTTATAAAATTGAATTTTGGAGCTGTTACAAAGAAAATATATATACGGAGTATAATATTTCACAATTTGAGAATACTTTGTTTTTAAACTCTTAAATTTTAGAAGACTTTTAAAATATTGTTAAATGAGATTTTATTTCTTTTATGAAGTTTTGTAAAGAAAGACTTAGTGGATTTTGATCCTGGGTTCTCTATCTACTAGTCTTGTGAAATTTTTGGATGTTGCTTGAACTTTCTGTACCTGTGATTCCTTACCTGTAAAGTGAAGGTAATAATAGGGTTCTTTGTCAAGCACTGAGAATAGTGCTAAACGACATATGAAGTTCAGTTCAGTTCAGTCCGACTCTTTGAGACCCCCTGAACTGCAGCATGCCAGACTTCCCCGTCTATCACCAACTCCTAGAGCTTACTCAAACTCACGTCCGTCGAGTCGGTGATGCCATCCAACCATCTCATCCTCTGTCGTCCCCTTCTCCTCCTGCCTTCAGTCTTTCCCAGCATCAGGGTCTTTTCCAGTGAGTCAATTCTTCACATCAGGTGGCCTATCAGCTTCAGCATCAGTCCTTCCAATGAATATTCAGGACTGATCTCCTTTAGGATGGACTGGTTGGATCTCCTTGCAGTCCAAGGGACTCTCAAGAGTCTTCTCCAGTGCCACAGTTCAAAAGCATCAATTCTTCCATCCTCAGCTTTCTTTATGGTCCAATTCTCACATCTATACAGTACATGACTAGATAGACTTTTGTTGGCAAAGTAATGTCTCTGCTTTTTAATATGCTGTCTAGGTTGGTCATAGCTTTTCTTCCAAGGAGCAAGCATCTTTTAATTTCATGGCTGCAGTCACCATCTACAGTGATTTTGGAGCCGAAGAAAATAAAGTCAGCCACTGTTCCCACTGTTTCCCCATCTATTTGCCATGAAGTGATGGGATTGGATGCCATAATCTTCATTTTTTGAATGTTGAGTTTTAAAAGCCAGCTTTTTCATTCTCCTCTTTCACTTTCATCAAGAGGCTCTGTAGTTCTTTGCTTTCTGGCATAAGGGTGATGTCATTGGCATATCTGAGGTTATTGATATTTCTCCCAGCAGTCTTGATTCCAGCTTGTGCTTCATCCAGTCCAGCATTTCTCATCGTGTACTCTTCATATAAGTTAAATAAGGTTAGGTAGTGTTGTTATTATTGCAGTTGTTTTCACATCTATATTATATTATGTGCTCATCCGTCCGTATTAATGAACACTTTTCATGGATGGAAAATTAATTCCGCTTCTTGAGTCTAATCTCTATTCCTTAATCTTATCTTCCTTTACTTCCTCTTTCTCAGCTACTCACTCTTTGTGTCTTCTTTTATACTTTATATAATTTGTAAGCCAACTTCAACCTTTTTTTGGAATAAAATAGGATATATGTAAATACAAATAGACATTTTTATTTCTAGAATTTAGCACTGTTAGTGCATGGGCTTTTTGTGTCCACAGATATATTTCTATTTCTTAGAACAGGAAGTTCTAGTTTTTAATAAATAAAATATCTATTGAATAAGGGAATGAATGACTTCACATTTGTCACATATTTTATATAGGCCTATTATCTTCTGCCTAAATTTCCCATTCTCTAGATCAGAAAGATACCTAAGTTGTTAATGTTTTTCCTTAAAAATGGTACTGATTACTTAATAAACTAATTCATGTGTGATTTGACCAGTATAGAATTAAGAGGATCATCATATCTTTTATTCCATGTGTATTTATCTGTCATGGTATTTAAAGTAGCGTATAGGAGGGACAGCAGTACTTATGACTCACTTGGCATAATGTCACAAGTCAAATACGTTGCCTTCTTTCCCAGTTTACATGTTTTGTTTTTTTTTAAGTACCACTGGATATTAGGTATTTCTCTTTTAAACAATTGTACCATTAATTCTTTCAACATTTAGTATAAGTTTGCTAATATAGTTTCTCATTTCTTCGTATTCTGTACATGGAGATTAGACCCAGTTATTCTTTTCTTGTTACATCTTTTTTGTCAGTCTAGTAATATAAAAGAAAATGAATTTCCATGCCTTGACATTCATCTTTAGTGATCTGCATCTTCTAGTATTTATCACTTTTCAGAGTCAATGTCTTTTTAAGATTTGTCCCAGAACTTACCTCTTAGTCATCTGTTCTACTTTGGTCTATTCTTCTAGACTTGAAATTGCCTTTTCCCATTTGAAAGAAAAAAAAATTCTCTTAGATAGTTTTATTTCTTACAGCGCCTTTCACTTATCTGTAGTGACTTTTTTTTAAAATCAAAATTAGTTTTTGACTAGAAGACTTGAAATTTTTTAGACTCTTAATATTTTCTTGCTAGCTAAATATTTGTTTTGTTGTATATATAACCTCTCATATTATCATAGTGATTTTTTCTGTTTCTTTTCAGCTGGTTGGTGGAGAATTTGACTTGGAGATGAACTTTATTATCCAAGATGCTGAAAGCATAACGTGCATGACAGAGCTTTTGGAACACTGTGATGTCACATGTCAAGCAGAAATATGGAGCATGTTTACAGCCATCCTGCGAAAAAGTGTTCGGAATTTACAGACTAGTACAGAAGTTGGGCTCATTGAGCAAGTATTGCTGAAAATGAGTGCTGTAGATGACATGATAGCAGGTATGGGATTATCTGATAGGAAAGTATAATTTAAATGTTCATATACTTCTCTTATTCTCTAGTTTAATATAGGTTTGTTGAAGCTACTTTGTTTTAAAATAGATAAGTCAAGATGTATTGGAAATGTGCCTTTTATATTAAGGGAAAACCTGAAGAATGAAAGATGATTTCTGTATTAGACAGATATAATTACTATTTTGGTTTTCCAGGTTTTAGAAAATCTGAGTAATGTGGAATAAGTGCTCTGAGATCTATCAGAAAAATGAACAGTGCCTTTCTATGTAGAACTTAAGCTTTTACATAATCAAAATACTACAATACATATTACATTTCTTTAAAATTGGTACTTAATTAAAAGTTCTCTGACCTCCATCTTCTTCAGCCTGACATATGGAACAGAAAGTGCTAAAAGCCTTAGGAAAAGCATGCTGTAATTTTTGGAAATGTCAATCTTACTCTGATATTTTTTGGAGGAATTTTTGTATTAAATGCAGACATTGTGGCTTGGAGTATACAATTTGCATGAAATTTCAAGATAAAAGTTTAATAACTTTGTGTTTTTATGTGTTATTTGAAATAATAATTTTGACATGTGTAATTCTTCATCATCAGTCCTTTACTCACCTGCAAATCCATTCCCCTCAATGGTTAGATGCACTTAAGTAAAAATATTTTGAAAGATGGTCCTAGAACACCAGCTATTCCCAGAAAATAAGGAGTTTGTGATGTTGATTCTCTTAAGCCATGAGTCTTTAGCCTAACTTTCTTCTGACATGAAAAGGTTTCATAATTCTAAAAGTACTAGTATAATTCCTCACAATATCTGATCATATCTGATCCTTAAAAATCATTCAAACACCAGAAAATCCTCTGTAATGTTTTGCTTTATGCATAATTAGCTTTAATATCAGTAGAATAAAATATTAAACAGAAAAGAAGGAATGAAGAATAAAAATCAATGCTTTTTAAAATGTAAACAATATTTCACAATTTTAGTTTTCTTATAGAATATATTAAAATCATTTATAATTACTTTCAAGGTGGCATGTATCTCTATTTAGAATGATTTAGCATTCTCTTGTCTTGGTTACTGATGGTTAACTTGAAAAATTAGAATCAAAATTAAAAGATATTTTTGATGGAGATATAGTACCCTTTCTCTAAATTTTAGCATTAGCAGGAATTTATTTGTATAAACTTACATGTACACATGTTGTCTAGAACATCATTTGATCTTTAAATCCTCATATCTGGGTTTAAACCCTTAAAATTCTTTCCTTTTTCTTTCTTTCTTTTTTGTAAATAAAGTGCACTTTATAGAGTACACTTTAGAAAGTGAGCCACAATTCTGAACATACTATACGTAACTGATGAGTACTGAAGTAAGGTGATAGTAAGCTTGATATTACCAAGAAACTCGTATCTTCACATTTTCTGTTACACAAACCTCTTAGTTTCCTTATCCCTTATTCTTGTTAATAATATGGATAACAAAATTTTCACTTTTTGTTATTTAAACATTAAAAAAGTGTTAGAAAAATTTCCACTACTTTACTTTTCAGTAGAGAAATTTAAATCTAGATAACATACTAATGAAGCCCCAGTAACCACCAAAACCCTACTAAGTTTTCATTCTGAGTGTTTTGTAGCATGCTACATTAAAAGAGATTCTTTTCATTTAATAGTGTTGAAAGTATCTCTAGAAGGTGTTTAAACATCTATTGTAAATTGATAGTATATTTTCATAGTATTTTTTCTCCTTTAAAAATCTTGTATGAGAAAAGAAGAGTTGTTATAGTGAAATTAAAAATTGAGGTGCTTGTTTATGTTATCTGTATAATAAATAAGAAATTTTAATAATTATGTAAGTAAATGCAAATTTAGTAGATCTTCTTTTGTGACACATATAGGAGATGAGATAAAGGTTTGGAAATACAGTTCTTTTACTGTAGTATGTGTAGACATACTTGAAAGAAATCTTTGATGATTTTGCCATTTCAGCTAGTTGCTTAAAAATGCTTAGTATTAACTTGAGGTTTTAAAGTGCTTGGTTTTTACCTAGAATTTTTTCTTAGATCACCTGGCTAATATATAGTAACTTTGGACATTTTTATAATTTGAATAATGAATGATCTTTCATTAAAAATGTCTCTAAAATGGCATATCCACAGTACAATTTTATCATAGAGATTGCTTACTTACAGTGGTGTTATGAGTAAGTCAATTTATTGATGACAACCATATTATGTTTCTATTTTGAAATACATACATAATATTTTTAAAGTCTCAAAGTTCAGCTATTAATCTGTGATATTAAATAATGTATATATCAATAGCTAATTATTTCAGTTTAACCTAACCTAAACTATTAATTGATGATAAGCTTCTTTTAATGTTTATGTGTATTTATTATAGCTTGTATAGTATCTGAATTCTTAGTAAGTGCTTTAGATATTGAGATATGTATATTTAAATGTTTAATTTCTTGCAAAGAATGACTCATAGAGGTACTGTGTGACTCACAGTGTCTAGAGATGAGAAAGTAATCAGAGACAAGAAATTAAATATATATTTTTTTCTTATCTAGTGAGTCGGTATGTCTCTTGTATGCACATAAATACATTGTCATGATGGATATCACTAGTCAGGGGTTGAAATGGTACTTCCATTTAGAGACTAGTGGGTAAAAATCAGAGCTCTGAAGACATATTGCCTAGGTTTGAATTTTAACTGTACCACTTACTAGAGTGTGTGCTTTGGCAATGGAATTAAGTTACCTGTGCCTCACTTCCGCATTTTTAGAAGAGGTTAATGATAATACTTAAGCTTGTTACAGGGATTTGTGAAGTTAATCTTTGTAAACCACTTGGAATGATGCCAGGCAAGGAGTACTCAGAATTGTTGCTGATGGGCCAGGGGATATTTCAAGACTATATTTTTTTAAGAGTAGATAATTCTAAATCAATATGTGGTCAAACATCAGTTTTCATTTGAAAATAACAAATTTACAATGTTAAATCATTGTACCTTTGCATATTTTTGCCTGTCTTTCCCTGCCTATAGCAGATTTATGTGTATATATGTGTATCCTGGGAATTTATAAAATCCATTTTTTATGACTTTTCAAAGAGAACTTAATTGAAATCATAATTCTGATGGGAAAAAAAGGTCTTTAAAGTATTCTTTTCTTATATGATGATTAATAATTGTTAATTTGAATGGCTATTCATGAGGTTATTGGCTATAATGGATACCAATATATATGTAGAAATGATGAGATAACTTTTGCTCTTTCTAAAAGTGTATTACCTTGACAGATGACAGCTCATGACTAGAGTTCAGAATAACTTTATTTTCCTTTGAAGATCTTCTAGTTGATATGTTGGGGGTTCTTGCCAGCTACAGCATCACTGTCAAGGAACTGAAGCTTTTGTTCAGCATGCTTCGAGGAGAAAGTGGAATCTGGGTAAGCTGTGGTCAAAGGGAAAAGTATTCAATATCATTGCATTAATACTTAATGTTCAACAAGTTGTCTCTAAAGAGCTATAAACTTGAATTGGTAATAAAAATTGCTCCTCTTAAATAGTTCAGTAAATGATTTAAAAATAATTTTTTCTCTAGCTAGAAAACAGTCTGATGGTTAAGGTGATATATTAGATATTTTTGTTAAATTTGTACAGTGACATTTCTTTTTTTTGTTTCCTTAGCCAAGGCATGCAGTAAAATTATTATCCGTTCTTAATCAGATGCCACAAAGACATGGTCCTGATACTTTTTTCAATTTCCCTGGTTGTAGTGCTGCGGTAAGTTTTAAATCCTTGTTTGTTTTTATTTAAGTCAATTCTATTATGGCATAATTTACCCACAGTCAAATTCAGCAATTTAAAAAGTACAGTTTAGCTATTATAAACAGTGCTTCCATGTCCTGGCTATTATAAACAGTGCTCATAATAGCCAGGACATGGAAGCAACCTAGATGCCCATCAGCAGATGAATGGATAAGGAAGCTGTGGTACATATACACCATGGAATATTACTCAGCCGTTAAAAAGAATTCATTTGAACCAGTCCTAATGAGATGGATGAAACTGGAGTCCCTTATACATAGAGTGAAGTAAGCCAGAAAGATAAAGAACATTACAGCATACTAACACATATATATGGGATTTAGAAAGATGGTAATGATAACCCTATATCAAAACAGGAAAAGAGACACAGATGTACAGAACAGAATTTTGCACTCTGTGGGAGAAGGCGAGGGTGGGATGTTTCAAGAGAACAGCATCAAAACATGTATATTATCTAGGGTGAAACAGATCACCAGCCCAGGTTGGATGTATGAGACAAGTGCTCGGGCCTGGTGCACTGGGAAGACCCAGAGGGAGGGGGTAGAGAGGGAGGTTGGGGGGGGAATAAAAAAATAAAAAGTACAGTTTGATGAGTTTTGAATAATCCCTTCACTGTCACCACAGTCATGATTTAGAACAATTCCATCACTCACCAAAATTTCCTTGTCTGTTTAAAGCCATTTCCCTCTCCCTGGTCCTCTCCTTTGCAGCCTTTGATTTATTTTGTGTTTATATAATTTTACCTTTTTAAAAATTTCATATAAATCAAATCAAATAGTGTCTAAGTCTTTTTCTGTCAGCTTTCTTTTACTTAGCTTAATGCTTTTGAGATTATCCATTTTGTAATAGATTATCAGGAGTTTATTCTATTCCTTACATTCTGAGTAGTATTACATTTTATGGATATATACTACAGTTTGCTATTCACTAGTTGATGGACTTTTGGGTTTTCAGTTTTTGGTTATTATAAGTAAAGCTGTTAGGTCTTGAATGTAGATCTTTGGCAGGTATGTTTTCTTATCTCTTGAGTAAATACCTAAGAGTGGGATTGCTGGGTTTCTTATTGTGTATTTCGTTTTATAATAAACAAGCAAATTGCTTTTATAGTGAAAAATTTTGCATTCTCATAAGCAGTATATGAAAATCACACTTGATCTGCATCCTGGACATTCAGTTCAGTTCAATTCAGTCCTGTCTTTTTAATTTGAGACTTGTAAATGCTAGTATAAACGTAACTCAACATAGTTTTAATTTTGTGTTGCCCTTATGGCTGATATTGAGCATTTTTCTTGTGTTTATTGGCCATTCTTAAATCTTTTGTGATGTTTGTGTTCAAGTCTTCTGTTCACGTTAAAAAAATGTGATTGTTTGTCTTGTTATTTCAAGAATTCACTATATATTTTGGATATAAATTAATTTGGAAATGCATTTGTCAAATATTTTCTCCCAATCTGATGCTTGTCTTTTTATTTTCTTAACAAATATTTTTTGAAGTGCAAAGGATTTTAATTTTGATGAAGTTCAATTAAAATTTTCTTTCTTTTATGGCATATGCTTTTTGTAGTCTAAGAATTGGTATAAACCAAGGTTATAGGGTTTTTTCTCTTACACATTCTACTGAAAGTTGGTTATATTAGCTCTTATGTTTAGGTCTTATGTTAGGATCACACTAAGATCCCTTTTGTGTGAATTTTTAAAATATGGTGTGAAGGAAGATTGGAGGTTAAGTTTTGTTTGTTTTAACATGTGACTATTGATTATTTCATAACCATTTGTTGAAGCAACAGTTCTTTTCACTTTGGATTGTGTTGATACCTTTCTTGAAAACTGGCCATTTTTGTGTGGCTCTAGTTCTGAATATTCCAACTCATGAAACACAATATATTTCTCCCTTTGTTTCATTTTCTTTTGATTTTTCAGTGTTTTGTAACTTTTAGCATGCAAAGTATTAAACATTTTGGGTTAAATTCATTCAGAAATATTCCATATTGTTTTATGTTAATATATAAAAATGCAAAATTTTATTATTGTTGACCTTACATCGTGAGACCTTACTAAACTCACTTACTTGTCCTAGCAAGTTTTAGTAGATGTAGATACCTTTTAATTGCATTTTGTACCTTATTACACTGGCTAGGACCTACAATTAGTAATCATAACAGTTTTGACTTAGTCTTAGGGAAAGCATTAAATATTTCACTGTTACATATGCTATTAGCATTACATTTTAAGATAATGTCCTTTATCAGGTTGAGGAAATTCACTTCTATTCATATTTGCTGGGCATTTTTTTTTCACCATCAGTATATTAATGTCAGTGTTGAATTTTGTAAAATGCTTTTTCTGATTTTATTGAAATGATCATATAGTTTTTCTTCTTAATGTTATTAATGTGGTAAATTACAGTGACTGATAATTCAGTGTTAAATCACCTTTGCATTCCTAGGAAAAAAATATATTTTATCACAGTGTAACAACCTTTTCATACAATACTGGATTTGATTTGCTAATATATTACTAAGAAAATTTACAGTTATTTTTACGATTGATTTGAGGATACATTTTTCTTTTCTGGTAAAATCTTTCTCCAGTTGTGATGTTCAGTTCAGTCGCTAAGTCGTGTCTGACTCTTTGCGACCCCATGAATTGCAGCACATCCCGCCTCCCTGCCCATAACCAACTCCCGGAGTTTACTCAAACTCTTGTCCATCGAGTTAGTGATGTCACCCAGTCATCTCATCCTCTGTCGTCCCCTTCTCCTCCTGCCCCCAATCCCTCCCAGCATCAGGGTCTTTTCCAGTGAGTCAACTCTTCGCATTAGGTGGCCAAAGTATCGGAGTTTCAGCTTCTGCATCAGTCCTTCCAATGAACACCCAGGACTGATCTCCTTTAGGGTGGACTGGTTGGATCTTCTTGCAGTCCAAGGGACTCTCAAGAGTCTTCTCCAACACCAAAGTTCAAAAGCATCAATTTTTCATTGCTCAGCTTTCTTCACAGTCCAACTCTCACATCCATATATGACCACTGGAAAAACCATAGCCTTGACTAGATGGACCGTTGTTGGCAAAGTAATGTCTCTGCTTTTTAATATGCTATCTAGGTTGGTCATAACTTTGCTTCCAAGGAGTATGCATCTTTTAATTTCATGGCTGCAGTCACCATCTGCAGTGATTTTGGAGCCCTCAAAAGTAAAGTCAGTCACTGTTTCCATTGTTTCCCCATCTATTTGCCATGAGGTGATGGGACCGGATGCCATGATCTTACTTTTCTTAATGTTGAGCTTTAAGCCAACTTTTTCACTCTCTTTCACTTTCATCAAGAGGCTCTTTAGTTCTTCTTCACTTTCTGCCATAAGGGTGGTATCATCTGCATATCTGAGGTTATTGATATTTCTCCCGGCAATCTTGATTCCAGCTTGTGCTTCTTCCAGCCCAGCGTTTCTCATAATGTACTCTGCATATAAGTTAAATAAGCAGGGTGACAATATACAGCCTTGACGTACTCGTTTTCCTATTTGGCACCAATCTGTTGTTCCATGTCCAGTTGGTTGTGATGTTAAGGATCATAAACTCATTTCCTCGTAAAATGGGTTGGGAAGTATTCATTTCTCTCTGTTGAAGAGTTTGTGTAGAATTGATAATACTTACTCTTGAATGTGGGCTTCCCAAGTGGTACTAGTGGTACAGAACCTGTCTGCCAGTGCAGGAGACCTAAGAGACACACCTTTGATCCCTGGGTCAGGAGGATCCCCTGGAGGGGGGCGTGGCAACACACTCAACACACTCCAGTACTCTTGCCTGGAGAATCCCATGGACAGAGGAGCCTGCAGGCTACAGTCCATAGGGTGGCAAAGAGTCAGATGCCACTGAAACGACTTAGCACACATGCACACACACACACACTCTTGAATGTATACTAGAATTCACTATTGTAGCCATCTGGGTCTGGGATTTTGTTTGTGAGAAGGTTTTAAATTATGAACTTCATTCCTGTAGTAGATATAGGAAAGTTTTTTGTTTGTTTTGAATGAACATTGGTAGTTTTGTGTCTTTCATGTAATTTTTTGGTTAATTTCAGTTATCAAATATATTGACATAAGATTGTTCATCCTATCCTCTTATTATCCTTTTAATGTCTGTAGGATGTGTAGTGATGCCTCCTCTTCCATTCTTGTTACTATAATTTCGTTCAGTCTGTCTAGCTGCAAAGTGAAAGTGAAAGTCACACATTCATGTCCTACTCTTTGCGATCCCATGGACTGTAACCTGCCCAGCTCCTCTGTTCATGGAATTCTCCAGGCAGGGGAGTATTGGAGTGGGTTGCCATTTCCTTCTGCAGGGAATCTTCCTGACCAGGGATCAAACCCTGGTCTAGCTGGAAGTATTTCCATTTTGTTCCTCTTTTCAAAGAAATAGCTCTTTCAATCATCTTGATTTCATCATCTCAAGCTATATGGTAATATTGTAGAGCAAATGTGGAATTTTTGGCTAGAACAACAAATTTTGATTTCTGAATCCTCTAGTTCATTACTGTAGAGGACTAGTCCTTAATGTTTCTTGGCTTACTTTCATGTAAAAAAGTACTAATAGTACTTTTATAATGGAATAGGAGTTGTGAGCCTGTAATGAAATAATGTACTGTTTAAGCACTGTAAAGTTGTAAAAAATCATGTAAATATTAATTCTCTTTGGTTATTGTAAGTACTTCAGTGTTCTTGCAATCTCCCATTTTTTTAGCCATTCTCCTAATTTTATATTTTTTCCTGAATATTTTGTTACTAATCTTTTTTTTTAGGGTACAGTTTCACCAACTATAAAACAAAACATAAGAACTTTAAAAAAAAAATACAAGATGGAAGTCAATCATTTTATGCATCTGTTTGTTAGAGTGGAACATATATAATCTGCAGAGAAAACGCTGTCACTGTGCCTAAGTGGGTGAGGGTTCTCTTAGATATAATAGTTCTGCTCACACACACACATATTTCTAACACATTTTACAGAACTGTTGTTGACCTGATGTCTGATAGGTTTCAGTCTAAGGTATGGGAAAGAAGAGCAAAGTGTTTTGACTAAAATATGGGCAAGTTCCTGTTTTATATATAGAATTAACAAAGTTTAGCTACAGCTGAATAAATGACTCTGGTTTAATAAATTGCCTGAATTGCCTCAGTATGGTTGCAGTTCACCCTGTTTTTAGCCATTTGGCCATTTTAGCCATTTGGCCAGTTACCTATCAATATGCAATACATTTTACATACACATAACACACACAGATAATTTTAATGTCATTAGTAGCATATGTTTGAATTGTTTTTGCTCATGGGATATTGGTAGACTTATACTATCTATTCCCCTTTTCCTGGTTTTCCTTGCATCACTTATTTTCATAAAGAGTAGTTTGAATCAAGGGTGTATTCTGTGTAGAGGAGGAAGTAGGGAGGGAACTGGAACTTTTATAACTATTATTTCATTTGAGTTATACAGTCTGTACAAGATAAGTGATATTACTGCTGTTGTCAGTTGAGGAAACTAAGTAATAAGCCTCCGCAGCATAAATGTTGTTCATAGTCTTAAAGTAGAGTCACAACCTTAATAAGAATTTGCCTGATCTCAAATCCAATATTTCACTTAACAACAAATTGGGTAATTTTCAAACATGTTACTTCTGCTGTTGAACTGCTGAAAAATTTAGATAGGAGCTGATTTTAAACCCTTCCTATCACAGTGTTTTGACGATCTGCTTCTGAATGAGCATGAACCAGTGGCATTTTAGTAATAAGAAAATACATAGTGTTTGGACTGCTGCTCACATTGGTGCCTTTGGATGATTAAAATCATGATACCGTTTACTTTCCCTCCAAAATGACCAAAATAACATATTAGGCCTTCTGAATTGTATTTCACATTGTGGAGATACTTTCTATGAGTTTTGTTGCCTCCATACGAGCAATTTGGTAATATTTACAGAGAATTAATTGAATTCTTCAGTGATTTGTGTGAAGGTGAGTGATAAATGTAAGATTATATTTTATATTTATATATATTTATTTTATATGTAAGATTATATTTTATATTATATTATAAATATATTTTATATTTATATTTTATATAAAATATATATTTTATATTATATTTTATATATATTTATATATATTTTATATTTTATATGTAAGATTATATTTTATATATATTATATTTTATATAATATATATTTTATATATATTTTATATTTTATATGCCTGTTACCTTTATGAATATATTGTTTAGATTTGTTTTTCATGATTATTATCTATTTTATGAATTTGCTTAATTTAAGAAATAGTACACTTCTCTATTCATTGAAATAGTTAACTGAACACATCCTATCTGAACATCAGAATCTTTTCCATTTGTATTTTTGCAAAATGAGACAGAAATGTAAATTTTGGAGTGCTTCCCTGGTGGCTCAGAGGTTAACACGTCTGCCTGCAGTGTGGGAGACCCGGGTTCAATCCCTGGGTCGGGAAGATCCCCTGGAGAAGGAAATGGCAACCCACTCCAGTATTCTTGCCTGGAGAATCCCATGGAAGGAGGATCCTGGTAGGCTACAGTCCACAGGGTCGTAAAGAGTCGGACACGACTGAGCTACTTCACTAATCTAGGAGGCAGTGAGGGATACAGATTTCAGAGTTCTGTGGCCTCACTGGACACAATGAGGGACCCTATTTATGGATACCAAAATATTGTAGAAGGAAGTATGGAAGAAATGTGAAGGCAGCTTAAACCCATAATCACAGACACAGTCCAAAGGACATGCCGTTATCACAATGGGATAATGGGTATTTAGGCCTGAATGATTTGGGAGTAAATGAACCTGAGTTCCACATTAGGCAGTCCTCTCACAAAGTTAGCTTTTTGTGCACTGATTAAGGGAGCATGTATGCATTAAAGAGTTGAAAAAAGCTAGGGATACAATGTGTACTGTATGAAAGACTTTGGTTGGTAACATATGAAAGAACTGGAAGTTGAGTCATACCCTTTAGAAATGGGACATTAGGTCCCCAAAACATTTTTTCTAGCTGTTACTTATTAAATTTAAGACTGTACTTCAATAAAAGATAATAAATTTAGAATATATATGTAATAAAAAATAAATTTGAGAGAATGTCCTTGAGTAGAGTTAACCATCTTGTTGAAGAGATTGGCCATAAATAAAGATCCCTGTTTATCTGTGGAATTATTGTTGTTTTTTTTCAGTCGCTAAGTCGTATTCGGCTCTTTGTGACCCCGAGGATTGTAGCCTGCCAGGCTCCTCTGTCCGTGGGATTTTACAGGCAAGAATACTGGAGTGGGCTGCCATTTCCTACTCCAGGGGATCTTCCCGACCCAGGGATTGAACCCATGTCTCTTGCATCTCCTGAATTGGCAGGTGGATTCTTTACACTAGTGCTACCTGGGAAGCCCCAAAGAATATTATTATATTATTATAATATGGGAAGCAAGACCAGAGACTATTGTTATATCATTATCACTGAAGCTTATTGTATTTTTATTTAGTGAGATTTTTCTTTTTTGTGTTGTATTTACTTCACTGGTATTTGCAACTGAATGTGATTTAGAACTCTTTCGGTCCTACCATTTGGATAATAACAAATGGGTACCACATGCATTTTCCATGGTGGAAGAATAGTTCTGGAAAACTTGAAGAGCAGTTCAATTTCCTGCATCTCTTAGTTCAACACATTGTCTTAAGTTCTGATGTAGAGCTCAGTAGACCAGATGATGAGACTGATGATATATTAATAGAAAGTGCTGGGGCCATTGGCTGGAACTAAGAGATTGCTTGGATATGTGGAGTAATGGGGGAAAAGAGAAAGAGTGAGCTGTCCTCACTCTTATGCTTATTATTGCTGCAGTGGTAGTGTTGTCATGAATTGCTGTTGCTGATATGGATGTGCACTTGGGTTTGCTCATCATGGCAAGAGTTTGGAAATCATGAATCCAGTGCTGTGCCCATTGTGTTCCACGAATGCATACATTTAAGTTATTTTTATAGTTCTGTAGAATCACTATTCAATGTCCTCAATAAATATTTCTCCTGTTTACCTTGGTACTCTGAAGCAGCTATAGTAGGTGATGTCTGGTTTAGTGAAACTTATGGAGGTATAATCCAGCAGTAAACTTGGCAAGAATTACATTTTACTAACCAGCAAACAGAAAAATTAAGTAAAACATTTTCCTTTTTAAAAAGTTAAAAAAGCTATATTGATAATTAAACTGGACTAATTGCTTAGTATTACAATCTGAAAGGACATGACATGCATTGTATAGGAAAACTTGCATTTCATTTTTAAGGTTTCAGTCTTCATATCAAATGGTATGTTTCCATTTATGTGTTTCTATATGTGTTTTCCTTTTTTTTTATGCAGTAGGCATTTTGCCACTTTGAGATTTTTCAGTGATCACATATTGAATGTTTTCTATGTCTTAAGTCACAATGCTGGGAGTATAAACTGTATTTCTAACTCTTTAGGAACTCATTGGTAGACATAAATGCACCTTGTTACAACAGGCTACTAAGTGCTATGTGCTAGGGACTAACTCCTGTGGGAAAGCAATGAAACAAGAAACTAGGCTATGGTGAAGTTCAGGAGAGCTTCACAAGAGAGAGATGTATTAGCCTGGAATTGAGGGGTAATTGGGATCTTATTGGAGGCTGTGTTTTGGGCAGAGTAGCATCATGTACAAACTGGGGAACAGGTAATAGAACAGAACATGTAACAGTTGGAACAGCTGGTATGTTCAGATATACTTTGGGATGTAAGGTAAGGCACTAGAAGAGAATAAGATTGAAAGGATTTGTTGGAGCCAGAGTGTAACCTTAAGAAACTTAGAATTTATTTTATATGCGGAGGATATTTAATATGGAAGCTATATGTTATATTTGAGTAAGTTAATTAGCAGCAATGTATGAAGGGTCTGCTTGGAGGAACAGATCAGTAATAAAAGCATTAAGGGTACTTATCCTTTATGTGAAGGAATTTAGATATCTCATAGGAAGATAAGTGAATCCACTTAGATTTCTTGACTTCAGGTCAAGTAATATATTGCTTTCTCATTTCTTTTCCCTAGAATGGCTAGTTTTTTTTTTTAATTACTATTATCAACTGAATATTGTATTAATTCCTACTTTTAAGTGGATCTGAGTCCTTTTTGATCATAAATTTCAATGGTTCAGTTTCTGAATGATAAACCTCATGTTCCCCTTCTTTGTTTCAGTATTAGTGTTATTTCTTAACACTTCTGTTTATTCAATATTGATTCCATTAATATTTCTAACACAATTGTTTTTTGATTGAAAATTCAGCTTCCTTTATCAAGTAAAATATTACTGAAAACCTAATGTAAGCTGAAAACTGAAAATTTTGCAGCTATGTGTAAGGGACTGTATATTGGTGAAATTGAAGGAGGCTTTATTGGAGTACAGTTTGAACCATACTATATAACTTAGAGGTTATATATATATATAACCTCTAAGTATATATATATATATATAGTATATAACTTAGAGGTTATTGAGTATTTCAAAGTGTAATGCTTCTATAGTCAACAAATAATATTAATAGATGACTTTAATAAGATAATAATTTCTATTTTTATATTTGTCCATGATTCTTTGATACTCATACCTTCATTGTGTTTTAATCTGTGAAAGCCATACTTGACCTTAGTTACTGTCACATTTTCTTTAACTGATACTTTCCTATTTTTTATCATTACCTTGTAGGCAATTGCATTGCCTCCTATTGCAAAGTGGCCTTATCAGAATGGCTTCACCCTAAATACTTGGTTTCGTATGGATCCATTAAATAACATTAATGTTGATAAGGATAAACCTTATCTTTATTGGTAAGTTATATATTTAATTTTAGTACTTTTGTCTTAAGCATTTCAATTTTTAAAAATATGTAACATAGTTTCAAGGCAACATAGTATGTAGAATAAGTAAATAAATATGTTAAACCTATAAAGATATAGTTATGTCAGTTTATTCATTTCTTGCTGTTGATTCTAGGCTATCTGCCCTACTATTTTTCTTCCCCCCCTCAATTCCATTTTAAAAATCAAGCGTTACAGACCTTCTGTCTCGAGTCTGCACATATCAATTGTATGTTCTGAGTGAAGATGCTGATCAAGAAGAGAAAATGAGAAACAAACTACTATCAGATTTCTTTCACTTTGCCTTTTGACTTACATGGTTCTGTGAGCATAATTAAGCTATGCTTTGAAATACTGATTTTGATAACCATGTGCTGCTGCTGCTGCTAAGTCGCTTCAGTCGTGTCTGACTCTGTGCAACACCATAGACGGCAGCCCACCAGGCTCCTCTGTCCCTGGGATTCTCCAGGCAAGAATACTGGAGTGGGTTGCCATGTCCTTCTCCAGTGCATTCATGTATGTGCTAACTCGCTTCAGTCGTGTCCGACTCTGTGCGGCCCTATGGGCAGTAGCCCACCAGGCTCTGCTGTCCACGGGATTCTCTAGGCAAGAATACTGGAATGGGTTGCCATTTCCTTCTCCAGATAACCATGTGTGAGGTTATAATTAGATAAGATTAATTATTTAGTAGATAACTAACAGAAAGGGTGGATCATCCCAACAATGGGTTCACCTGTAAGACTCAGAACTTGGTCAGTTTAGATTACCAATAATGCCAAGTCATAAGAACATCAAACTTTCATTCATTACCTTACTATGTAGTAGGCATTATAAGTGCTTACTTGTATTACATCATTTAATACTTATAGTGCTCTGAAATAAGATTGCCCGAGTTTAAGTCCTGCCTTTACCACTCACTGTTTATCCTGTGCTTTGGTGTCTTCAGCTGTAAAATGAGAATAATAATAGTACCTATCATGTAGGATTTAACGGTAGCATAATATTTTATGTGCTTTTTATATAATGACTAGTTCAGAAATGTGAGTGTTGAAAAATGTGAGCTATTGATAGGTTGTAGACTCTATACTACAGAAAGATTACATATGGATAGTATGTATGGATAATATGAGAGAGAGTTTTAACGAACATTTGAACTTCCAAACATAAATGGGGTTGAACTTCCAAAAGATCATTTTGGGAGATCATACTTTTATTGCAGTAGTACTGTCCTTTGTCAGAACATTTACAGGTTTTTATGTGTGATTAAATAAACAGCTGGAGGACTATTTCTCTGGAAGAAAATAATTCTACTTCTTAGTCACATCTTTTTTTTTCTTTTTTTCTGTTTTAGACAGTACATGTATTCCTTTGCTTGATTTTGCTTGATTACCTACCTTTTTTTCCCAACTTGGCTCTCACTTTTTTTGTAAATTTGTAAGCTATTTTCAGAGATATAGTAGAATTAAAGAGCAAGTTGTTTTTGGAAACATTAACTGTGTATATGATTTCTGTATATGCTAATCCAGGTGATCATTGAAAGTTTATGAAATCTACTTGGTAGCCTTTTATTGACCATTAATTTGTTTTTATGTATTTGTGTTACTTTACATATTTGTGAAATTGAAATGTTAAAAGATTCTATAGTCTGCTATTTTCCCAACTTAAATTTCTTCTTTTATTTCTAAAGTTTTCCTGTTTTAGTCTTTATTGGTACCTGTAATACCCTTTCTACTCTGTAGGTATACAAGTTTTATTTTTATAATTGTGTTTTATATTATTTATATAATAGTAATCTTCAGGTATATTGTTCTTTGTAGCAGAGGATATTATACTACTTTCAGTTTTCTTTGCAGTTTTCGTACTAGCAAAGGAGTTGGTTACTCTGCTCATTTTGTTGGCAATTGTTTGATCGTTACATCACTGAAGTCCAAAGGAAAAGGTTTTCAGCACTGTGTGAAATATGATTTTCAACCACGCAAGGTATGTATAGGTAAATCATCTATTAAGAGTAGTGCAATTCACCATTCCCACTATCTTAAAACTTAACTATTATGACTTCCATAATATTCTCTTTTATTGGTTTTCTCATGACTCCTATCTCTTATCTCTGTCTACATTTTCTTTGTACGTTTATGTCTAACTTTTGACATAAAAAAAATCAGTTTCCTGCCCTCTTGCAGTGTCTGTTTCTCTCATTCACTCTCTCATTTGCTGTCTTGCTGTGATATATTCTATGACATTCTTCCCATGAACTCTCAGTGCATAGTTACTGAGTGCCAGACACTGTTGTAGGCACAGGAGAGATGACAGTGAAAAAAAGAAACAACATCCTTTCTTTTGTGGAGCTTCTTTTTTTTTTTTTTCCCCCAGGTATTTTTATTCAGTTTCAGGGCATATACTACCCCATATCCACAGGAACCCATCCTAACAGATTTGGAACTCATGTAAGGTGGAGGGACTGCTTCATTCCTTTTTCTTTCTTTTTTGTTATCCAATGTGTATTGTGCCACATACTGAAGAAAATACTATTTTGAATGGGGTTCTCAAATATATACCTTTAATTTTTACATGAGTCTAATAAAAAGTTTTCCCTAATGTAAGGGATAATTTGTTATTTCTATTAAACAATGGCAATTTAGCAATAATTCATTAATATATTAGAAAATAGCTTAAAAGCAATGATTTTAAATAAATTTATACATTAGAAGGGGATTTCTTTTTTTCTTGATACAAATCCCACTTATTTTCATATAATTCTCATTGTCTCTCCTCTAGAAATTCTGATTTATTAGATTTGGGATGAGACCTAGGCAGTATTTGTCAAATGTGCCAAATTATTTTGAATTTTAGTGGGAATTTGTTAGAAATACTGATCCTTGGACTTATTTTCATGGCAGGAATATATATGAGTTTTTAACAAATGCTCTATATGATTTTTCTCATCAGACAGGTTTGAGAAACAGTGCTTCAAATAGTAGAAATAAGAAAACTTAAGAATCAAATAAAATTACCATTAATTAATAAAAAGCAGTTTAACCTGATTGTTCTCTATCTCTCTTTTTTCTCTCTCTTTCTATGTCTTTACATTGTTGCCTTTTGAGAAATACATTCCCATTTGTAACAAATCTCTCTCTCTCTCTCTCTATGTGTATATATATATATGTATATGTATATGTATATATGTGTGTGTGTGTACATATATCTTGGTAGGATCATGGAGTGAAGTGGGTCTTGAAAGGCCTTCTGTAAAGATTTTTATAAAATCTTGAAAATCATAAGTATTTGATTTTGTGCCAAATTGCTTCAGTGGTGTCCAACTGTTTGCAACCCTATGAAGTGTAGCCTGCCAGGCTCCTCTGTCCATGGGATTCTCCAGGCAAGAATACTGGAGTGGGTTGCCATGATCTTCTCCAGGGGATCTTCCTGACTTAAGGATCAAACTCATGGTTCTTACATTTCCGACTTTGGGAGGCTGGTTCTTACGGTTTGATTAGTCAAGATAGCTCCACTCTTTTATTTTTTCCCTTTGTTTAGTTTTTTCAGATGATACCCTAGCTAAGTTGTTATCCTTCCTAATAAGAAGTTTAGTTGGACTATCAAGAAGTGTTTTCCTAGTGCTATCATTTAACCAGATGTTTGACCTTGTGGAAATGAATGTAAATGATTAGCATATTACCTCATATGTAGTAACGTGCTCAATGCATATTAACTACTATTGATATTTGTATAAATATCATGTTATATTTTTCTACTGAATTCTTAATATAGTCCTTTTTTATTGTTCCTGTGAGTGTCTTTCTTTTATACTCCTATTTTTGAGTCTCAAACTAAACGCAGACCTCAGTGTACATTTATAGTATCAGTATACATACACACTATCCAAGTTTATTCCTGTTTCCTTTAGTCAAAAACTATCAAGTCAAAACTTGGCACTGGGAAGACCCAGAGGAATCAGGTGGAGAGGGAGGTGGGAGGGGGGATCGGGATGGGGAATACGTGTAAATCCATGGCTGATTCATATCAATGTATGACAAAACCCACTGAAATGTTTTGAAGAAATTAGCCTCCAACTAATTAAAAAAAAAAAAAAGTTAGGTATTAAAAAAAAAAAACAAAACTTGGGCTTTTTTGGTTCAAAAAGTCACTTGTCTGTTATCTGTAGAGTACATCTTGATTTTCCTAAGGAAAGAAAATAGAAAAGTTTATTTTCTTACAATTAAGTATTGTTCATTTTGAGATCATTCATTAAATTGTGTATTCATTTATTCACCCATTTAATCTTACATGTTGATGTTATGACCAAAAGCAGATTCCAAACTTAATTATGTGGCTAATAATTGGCTAACTTTATTAATTAAGTTGGTTACCACTACCCATTTAAGTGAAAAATTGGAAACCTTTTTAGATTCCCTTTTTAAAATTAGCACCTCAAGGCAGTTCTGTTAACTAGTTCCTGTCCCCCCCTTTTAGAATTACCAATGCCTTTATCTTAATGGCATCACTCACTCGATGGACATGAATTTGAGCAAGGTCAGGGAGATAATAGGGAAGCCTGGCGTGCTCCAGTCTGTGGCGTAGCAAAGAGTTGGACATGACTGAGCATCTGAACAACAGCAGCTCTTAGTCTTAACAGTCTCACATCCTCACTGGTGTCAGTTATATTCCTATGCTATGGAGATGATCATGTCACTTTCCTGCTTTAAATTCTTTAATGATACTGCACTTCAGTTCAGTCGCTCAGTTGTGTCCGACTCTGTGATCCCATGGACTGCAGCACTCCAGGCCTCCCTGTCCATCACCAACTCCCGGAGCCTGCTCAAACTCATGTCCATTGAGTTAGTGATGCCATCCAGCCATCTCATCCTCTGTCATCCCCTTCTCCTCCTGCCCCCAATCCCTCACAGCATCTTTCCCAGTGTCAGGGTCTTTTCCAGTGAGTCAGTTCTTTGCATCAGGTGGCCAGTGTATTGGAGCCTGAGCTTCATCATCTGTCCTTCCAGTGAATATTCAGGACTGATTTCCTTTAGAATGGACTAGTTGGAGTCTTCTTGCCATCCAAGGGACTCTCAAGAGTCTTCTTCAACACCAAAGTTCAAAAGCATCAATTCTTGGGTGCTCAGCTTTCTTTATAGTCCAATTCTCAATCCATACATGACTACTGGAAAAACCATAGCTTTGACTAGACAGACCTTTGTTGGCAAAGTAATGTCTCTGCTTTTTAATATGCTGTCTAGTTTGGTTATAACTTTTCTTCCAAGGAGCAAGTGTCTTTTAATTTCATGGCTGCAATCACCATCTGCAGTGATTTTGGAGCCCCCCAAAATGAAGTCACTGTTTCCATTGTTTCCCCATCTATTAGCCATGAAGTGATGGGACCAGATGCCATGATCTTAGTTTTCTGAATGTTGAGTTTTAAGCTAACTTTTTCATTCTCCTCTTTCACTTTCATCAAGAGACTCTTTAGTTCTTCGCTTTTTGCCATAAGTGTGGTGTCATCTGCATATCGGAGGTGATTGATTTTTCACCTGGCAATCTTGATTCCAGCTTGTGCTTCATCCAGTTCAGCATTTCTCATGATGTACTCTGCATACAAGTTAAATAAGCAGGGTGACTATATACAGCCTTGATGTACTTCTTTCCCTATTTGGAACCAGTCTGTTGTTCCATGTCTAGTTCTTAATGTTGCTTCTTCACCTGCATACAGATTTCTCAGGAGGCAAGTCGGGTGGTCTGGTATTCCCATCTCTGTAAGAATTACCCACAGTTTATTGTGATTCCCAGAGTCAGAGGCTTTGGCATGGTCAATAAAGCAGAAGTAGATGTTTTTCTGGAACTCTCTTGCTTTTTCAATGATCCAATAGATGTTGGCAATTTGATCTCTAGTTCCTCTGCCTTTTCTAAATCCAGCTTGGACATCTAGAAGTTCACGGTTCATGTACTGTTGAAGCCTGGTTGGAGGATTTTAAGCATTACTTTGCTAGCCTGTGAGATGAGTGCAATTGTGTGGTAGTTTGAATGTTGTTTGACCTTGCCTTTCTTTGGGATTGGAATGAAAACTGACCTTGTCCAGTTGACCTGACATTTTTTTGTAACTGAGGGAGAATGTAGTTTTGTGTTAACTTTATTTTGTGAGTTTTTTAGTGCACTGTTTTATTTTGTAAATCAAAATGAGGAAAATTAATTTTTGTTCAAAGTATTTCAGGTACCTTGAAAAAATAATATTTTAGTGGTTGAGAATTACTATTATGGCTTTATAAATATCATGCAGAATAAGTATGAAATAATTGAATAGTGTCTTTAAGTAATCTCAGAACAAAGTTTGTGTTTTATATTTTTATGTTTGGGGGTGAAATGAGTCTAAATCCCTCATTACTGGTGAAAGAATCTGTTCAAACATCTGTAAATCATTTGTATTTTTCTGTTGTTTAGAAATGATGTTTACATATTATCTGAAATACGCTATTATCTGAAGCAAACTTTTATCTGAATTAGACTAAGATTAGATTCACAAATTGTTAGAGAACTTAAACCATCTCATGTCAGAATGCTTTTTGTTGGCACTAGTAACTATAAAATTAGAGCTCAGTATAAACTTATTCCTTGATTCTCAATTTATAGTCATACACTGCTAAGATAGAATATATAACTACTTTTAAATTTAATAATTCTACATTGTGAAAATGAAATTATCTCAATCTTATTATAGCTGTTAAAATGGTGTTCCTTTGACAGATTTTGCCTGACAGTGCAATCCAGAGTAGAATCTTACATTACTCTTTCTCAGTTTACAATGTCCTTTTCCATCCACAGTCATTAACATGGTTTTATAATTCTGTATTTGTTTACTTGTCTAATGTATGGATCCTTCCACTGCCCCCTAAATTCCAGGGAATCTTGAATAAATAAATCTTGACCTATGATCTGTCTGTCAAAACTGTCAGTTTGCCTGACACACTGCAAATATTATTAAATGAATGACAACAAATATAATTATGTTTCCACAATTTTGGGATCTTGGTATAGTGAAAGGAATATCAGTCTAGGGCTCCAAAGGTTCTTGCTCTATTTCCATCACACATTTATTCTCTATTAATAATTTCTTTCATCTGTAAAATGAGAAATGGGAGAGGGAATTTGACATATTTGTAGTGGATTATTATTAATATTCCTTCAAGTAAGTTTTTGTAGTGTGGGATAAATGTTATGATTGCTTTTAAACAGCTACAACCAAACATTACATATTGATTTCCTTTTTTTTTTTTTTCATTTAAGTGGTACATGATCAGCATTGTCCACATTTACAATCGTTGGAGAAACAGTGAAATTCGGTGTTATGTTAATGGACAGCTGGTATCATATGGTGATATGGCTTGGCATGTTAACACAAATGATGTAAGTTTTTCTTTATCTGTATTTTAATGTATTTGAGTGTTTGATATATCACTGATTATAGCATGAATTGAATAATATAATTGTTTGGTAGAAACTAGCTTTATTTTGAAGTTTTTTTCTGTTAAGTGAATTTTGCCTTAATTTAGAATAATTAAATTGCTAAAAGACACAACTAGTGATACAAAAAAAGAAAATCGGTTGGGTAGATTATTAAGTTTTAGGTCAAAATTTAAATGTAATATTGTGTTCTTTTCAGAATCTCAAGCATTAAAAGATGTGTATTCCATGTCCTGGCTATTATAAACAGTGCTGCGATGAACATTGGGGTGCACGTGTCTCTTTCAGATCTGGTTTCCTCAGTGTGTATGCCCAGAAGGGGGATTGCTGGGTCATATGGCAGTTCTATTTCCAGTTTTTTAAGAATTCTCCACACTGTTCTCCATAGCGGCTGTACTAGTCTGCATTCCCACCAACAGTGTAAGAGGGTTCCCTTTTCTCCACACCCTCTCCAGCATTTATTGCTTGTAGACTTTTGGATAGCACCCATCCTGTCTGGCGTGTAATGGTACCTCATTGTGGTTTTGATTTGCATTTCTCTGATGATGAGTGATGTTGAGCATCTTTTCATGTGTTTGTTAGCCATCTGTATGTCTTCTTTGGAGAAATGTCTGTTTAGTTCTTTGGCCCATTTATCAGCAGACGAATGGATAAGGAAGCTGTGGTCCATATACACCATGGAATATTACTCAGCCATTAAAAAGAACTCATTTGAATCAGTTCTAATGAGATGGATGAAACTGGAGCCCATTATACAGAGTGAAGTAAGCCAGAAAGATAAAGAACATTACAGCATACTAACACATATATATGGAATTTAGAAAGATGGTAATGATAACCCTATATGCAAAACAGAAAAAGAGACACAGATGTACAGAACAGACTTTTGGACTCTGTGGGAGAAGGCGAGGTTGGGATGTTTCGAGAGAACAGCATCGAAACATGTATATTATCTAGGGTGAAACAGATCACCAGCCCAGGTTGGATGCATGAGACAAGTGCTCGGGCCTGGTGCATTGGGAAGACCCAGAGGGATTGGGTAGAGAGGGAGGTGGGAGGGAGGATCGGGATGGGGACTACATATAAATCCATGGCTGATTCATGTCAGTGTATGACAAAACCCACTACAATATTGTAAAGATATTAGCCTCCAACTAATAAAAAATAAATGAAAAAAAAAGATGTGTATTATACTTTATTTTGATGTGAAAGAGTACCTTAAATAGAATAAATATGTACAGTATGTTACTATTGTTTATTAGATGAATGGTGGTAAATACTGTGGAGGAAGGTTCAGTGGGAACAAATACAGAAAGTGTAGGTGTAGGGAAGGGAGAAGCCAGATCATCCAGAGATGGCCTTAGTGTTGAGACCAGAGAAAGCCATGTGGGTGTTTGCAAGAAATACCCCCTTCAGTGGAAACATGAGTGCAAAGGCTTTGGGGTAGAAGTGAAAAGTTCATCTTGGTTTTTATATTTCTTTAAAGTTTATTTTTTTTTTCTTTAAAGGCTCAAACAGTTTTTCACCATTGACGACAATGTTTGCTGTGGGTTTGTCATATATAGCTTTTAGTATGTTGAGATATGTTCCTTCTATCCCTGCTTTCTGGAGAGTTTTTATCATAAATGGATGTTGAATTTTGTCAAAGGCTTTCTCTGCATATTGAGATAATCATATGGTTTTTATCTTTCAATTTGTTGATGTGGTATATTACATTGATTTGCAAATATTAAAGAATCCTTGCATTCCTGGGATAAAGCCCACTTGGTCATGATGTGTGATCTTTTTAATATGTTGTTGGATTCTGTTTGCTAGAATATTTTTTGAGGATTCTTGCATCTATGTTCATCAGTGATATTGGCCTGTAGTTTTCTTTTTTCATGGCATCTTTGTCTGGTTTTGGTATTAGGGTGGTGGTGGCCTCATAGAATGAGTTTGGAAGTTTACCTTCCTCTGCAATTTTCTGGAAGAGTTTTTGTAAGATAGGTGTTAGCTCTTCTCTAAATTTTTGGTAGAATTCTGCTGTGAAGCTGTCTGGTCCTGGGCTTTTGTCTGCTGGAAGAGTTCTGATTACGGTTTCAATTTCCGTGCTTGTGATGGGTTTGTTAAGATCTTCTATTTCTTCGTGGTTCAGTTTTGGAAAGTTATACTTTTCTAAGAATTTGTACATTTCTTCCAAGTTGTCCATTTTATTAACATATAGTTGCTGATAGTAGTCTCTTATGATCCGTTGTATTTCTGTGTTGTCTGTTGTGATCTCTCCATTTTCATTTTTAATTTTGTTGATTTGATTCTTCTTCCTTTGTTTCTTGATGAATCTGGCTAACGGTTTGTCAATTTTATTTATCTTCTCAAAGAACCAGCTTTTAGCTTTGTTGATTTTTGCTATGGTCTCTTTAGTTTCTTTTGCATTTATTTCTGCCCTAATTTTTAAGATTTCTTTCCTTCTACTAACCCTGGGGTTCTTCATTTCTTCCTTCTCTAGTTACTTTAGATGTAGAGTTAGGTTATTTACTTGACTTTTTTCTTGTTTCTTGAGGTAAGCCTGTAATGCTATGAACTTCCCATTAGCACTACTTTTATAGTGTCCCATAGGTTTTGGGTTATTGTGTTTTCATTTGTTTCTGTGCATATTTTGATTTCTTTTTTGATTTCTTCTATGATTGGTTATTCAGAAGCGTGTTATTTAGCCTCCATATGTTGGAATTTCTAATAGTTTTTTTCCTGTAATTGAGATTTAATCTTACTGCATTGTGGTCAGAAAAGATGATCGGAATGATTTCAAGTTTTTGAATTTACCAAGGATAGATTTATGGCCCAGGATGTGGTCTATCCTGGAGAAGGTTCCATGTGCACTTGATTAAAAGGTGGAATTGATTGTTTTGGGGTGAAATGTCCTATAGATATCAATTAGGTCTAGCTGGTCCATTGTGTCTTTTAAAGTTTGTGTTTCCTTGTTAATTTTCTGTTTAGTTGATCTATCCATAGGTGTGAGTGGGGTATTAAAATCTCCCACTGTTATTCTGTTACTTTTAATTTTCCCTTTCATACTTGTTAGCATTTGCCTTACATATTGCAGTACTCCTATGTTGGTTGCATATATATTTATAATTGTTACATCTTCTTCTTGGATTGATCCTTTGATCATTATGTAGTGTCCTTCTTTGTCTCTTTTCACAGCCTTTATTTTAAAGTCTTATTTTATCTGATATGAGTATTTCTAGTCCTGCTTTTTTTTTGGTCTCTATTTGCATGAAATATCTTTTTCCAGCCCTTCACTTTCAGTCTGTATGTGTCCCTTGTTTTGAGGTGAGTCTCTTGTAGACAGCATTTTTCAGGGTCTTGCTTTTGTATCCATTCAGCCAGGCTTTGTCTTTTGGTTGGGACATTCAACCCATTTACATTTAAGGTAATTATTGATAAGTATGGTCCCATTACTCTGTTGTTTTGGGTTCGATTTTATACACCCTTTCTGTGTTTCCTGTCTAGAGAAGATCCTTTAGCATTTGTTGAAGAGTTGGTTTGGTGATGCTGAATTCTCTCAGCTTTTGCTTGTCTGTAAAGCTTTTGAATTCTCCTTCATATCTGAATGAGATCCTTGCTGGTTACAGTAATCTGGGTTGTAGGTTATTCTCTTTCATTACTTTAAGTATGTCCTGCCATTCCCTTCTGGCCTGCAGAGTTTCTATTGAAAGATCAGCTGTTATCCTTATGGGAATCCCCTTGTGTGTTATTCATTGTTTCTCCCTTGCTGCTTTTAATATTTGTTCTTTGTGTTTGATGTTTGTTAATTTAATTAATATGTGTCTTGGGGTGTTTTGCCTTGGGTTTATCCTGTTTTGGCCTCTCTGGGTTTATTGGACTTGTGTGACTATTTCCTTTCCCATTTTAGGGAAGTTTTCAACTATTATCTCCTCGAGTATTTTCTCATAGCCTTTCTTTTGAAAGCATTTCCCCGAAAGTCAGGAACAAGCAAGGGTACCCACCCTCACCACTACTATTCAACATAGTTTTGGAAGTTTTGGCCACAGCAGTCAGAGCAGAAAAAGAAATAAAAGGAATCCAGATTGGAAAAGAAAAAGTAAAACACAGTGTTGGCAGATGACATGGTCCTCTACATAGAAAACTGTAAAGACTCTACCAGAAAATTACCAGAGCTAATCAATGAATATAGTAAAGTTGTAGGATATAAAATAACACACAGAAATCCCTTGCATTTCTATACACTAACAATGAGAAAACAGAAAGAGAAATTAAGGAAACAATACCATTCACCATTGAAGTGAAAAAAATACAATACTTAGGAATATATCTACCTAAAGAAACAGAAGACCTATATATAGAAAACTATAAAACACTGATGAAAGAAATCAAAGAGGACACAAATAGATGGAGAAATATACTATGTTGATGGATTGGAAGAATCAATATAGTGAAAATGAGTATACTACCCAAAGCAATCTATAGATTCAATGCAATCCCTATCAAGCTACCAACGGTATTTTTCACAGAACTAAAACAAATAATTTCACAATTTGTATGGAAATACAAAAAGCCTTGAATAGCCAAAGTAATCTTGAGAAGGAAGAATGGAACTGGAGGAATCAACCTGCCTGACTTCAGGCTCTACTGCAAAGCCACAGTCATCAAGACAGTATGGTACTGGCACAAAGACAGAAATATAGATCAATGGAACAGAATAGAAAGCCCAGAGATAAATCCACACACCTATGGACACCTTATCTTCGACAGAGGAGGCAAGAATATACAATGCTGAAAAGACAATCTCTTTAACAAGTGGTGCTGGGAAAACTGGTCAACCACTTGTAAAAGAATGAAATTAGATCACTTTCTAACACCATACACAAAAGTAAACTCAAAATGGATTAAAGATCTAAATGTAAGACCAGAAGCTATAAAACTCCTAGAGGAGAACATAGACAAAACACTCTCTGACATAAATCACAGCAGGGTCCTCTATGACCCACCTCCCAGAATATTGGAAATAAAAGCAAAAATAAACAAATGGAACCTAATTAAACTGAAAAGCTTTTGCACAACAAAGGAAACTATAAGCAAAGTGCAAAGACAGCCTTCAAAATGGGAGAAAATAATCACAAACGAAGCAACTGATAAAGAATTAATCTCAAAAATATACAAACAACTCTTGCAACTCAATTCCAGAAAAATAAATGACCAAATCAAAAAATGGGCCAAAGAACTGAACAGACCTTTCTCCAAAGAAGACATACAGATGGCTAACAAACACATGAAAAGATGCTCAACATCACTCATTATCAGAGAAATGCAAATCAAAACCACAATGAGGTACCATTTCACGCCAGTCAGAATGGCTGCCATCCAAAAGTCTACAAGCAATAAATGCTGGAGAGGGTGTGGAGAAAAGGGAACCCTCTCACACTGTTGGTGGGAATGCAAACTAGTACAGCCACTATGGAGAACTCTGTGGAGATTCCTTAAAAAACTGGAAATAGAACTGCCATATTGATCCCACTGCTGGGCATACACACTGAGGAAACCAGGATTGAAAGAGACACATGTACCCCAGTGTTCATCACAGCACTGTTTATAATAACTAGGACATGGAAGCAACCTAGAGGTCCATCAATGGACAAATGGATAAGAAAGCTGTGGTCCATATACACAATGGAATATTAGTCAGCCATTAAAAAGAACACCTTGAATCAGTTCTAATGAGATGGATGAAACTGGAGTCTATTATACAGAGTGAAGTAAGCCAGAAAGAAAAACACCAATACAGTGTACTAACACATATATATGGAATTTAGAAAGATGGTAACAATAACCCTATATGCGAGACAGAAGAAGAGACACAGATGTATACAACAGTCTTTTGGACTCTGTGGGAGAAGGTGAGGGTGGGATGGTCTGAGGGAATAGCTTTGAAACATGTATATTATCATATGTGAAACAGATCTCCAGTCCATGTTCGATACATGAGACAGGTGCTCAGGGCTGGTGCACTGGGATGACCCAGAGGGATGGGATGAGGAGGGAGGTGAGAGGGGGGTTCAGGATTGGGAACACATGTAAATCCATGGTTGATTGATATCAATGTATGGCAAAAACCACTACAATATTGTAAAGTAATTAGCCTCCAACTGAAATAAATAAAATAATAAAGGCTCAAACAAAACAAAAAAATCAAAGAATCTGTGACCGAAGCAAGTTGTAGATAGCAAAGTTTGAAAATATTTACTATCTGTTCCTTTATAAGAATAGTTTGCTTGTTCTGTCCTAGAAACTTATAGTTGGGTCATAGTCAATACATATTTAGGAGAATAATTTTTTCCATAATTAGAATATTCAGTGAAATTCTGCTTCATATTTGCCTTCCAGAGGGGACAGTCTTTTTATTATAGAGTTATAGAGTGGTCTTCTTGACTGCCATTGACTCTATAATCATATTTTTAAAAAGAAAGGAAACAAGGACTGATTTTTTAATTATTTGCAATAATATTCCAAGAAATGGAGAGGCCTGGAGAATAACACACACACACATGCACACATACATTATGTAGTCTGTTCTACAGTTCCTGTACTTTTACTTAACGATTAGGTACTCTATGAGGAGTTTCTCCTTTGGACCTCATCCACAGTTTTTTGGTTATTTTATTGAGGCATCAAAAGGATGCCATACATATATAATGTCTTGCTTGTAGAATAACCTGTGAGGATGGGTAGTGAATAGTGACTAGTTTTGCTGGTCTGGATAGATAGGGCCACATGTTAGGTGAGATATAAGAATTAGAGGTGAGAAGGATCTTGTTAAATGTGGTTTCTTAGGTGCTAAACTCCCCAGATGGAGAGCATTGTATAATACCATCTGCTTTTGTCAGCAGATTTTGGTAATTATTATTTATTTGATTCTGCATTATACCAATTCATCTAAAAGAAGAAAGTGATTTTTCTTTGTGTCTTTAACTTAGTGTAGAGAAATAGAGAAATATACCCATAATGGAGAAATGAGGTAGAATTAAAAAATTTTGGTCCAGTGTGTTTATGGTTAAATTTGAAAGAGTCATTCTTTTGATTCAGGTAACTATCTATGGACAATTACAAATCATTATTGTGTAAAAATAAGTTATACTTTTGTAAATAAATAGTTTTAAGCTCTTTTGTTTTTAACTGTAGAATTTGGAAAGTTGGTCAAGTGATTATAGAATAGTCATTGTTTGCTTGCCCATAAATATGAAACATTTGACTGATTAACTTTCCCAAAAAAATCTTTAGTCTTTTTTTTTTTATTATTTAAATAATCCATAGAGTCTTAATTGTTGGTTTCTTCTGTTATTATGCTTTATGGTATTATTGACCATGAAGGCAAATATCCTTAAATATTTTGTCATTGCAAAATAAAACATTGGATTTTTTTATGACTTTTTAAAAATAGAGCTATGACAAGTGCTTTCTCGGATCTTCAGAAACTGCTGATGCAAATAGGGTATTCTGTGGTCAACTTGGTGCCGTATATGTGTTCAGTGAAGCCCTCAACCCTGCACAGATATTTGCAATTCATCAGTTAGGACCTGGATATAAGGTAGGAAGATCATCTTATTATAAATTCTATGGAAAGTTATAGGTGTGAAATGTGAAATACTATACACAATTTGGTATATAATGATAGGTTTTCTTCAATGCGGTTTAAAAGTCGTCTGTGTATTTTGGAACTGAGTCATTAGTTTGTTTCATTTTGTTTCAAAGGTGTTTTTTTCTCTTTTTAACTATTTTCCCCTTACCTTCCTGAACGTTTTTTTATTCTTTAGAATGTTTTCTAATGATGAAGCCATAGCTTTTGTTGACATAATTCTTAAATAATAAGTTTTGTAAAACCATATTGCTTAACGTGATATTTAAAATCTCAAATTACAAGATATATGAATTATATTATGAACAAATATTAGAGATAACCCAAATAGAATAGTTAATGATTTTGAAGGAAAATGATGTAAAATATTAAATGTAGCTGGAACTATTGAGTGTTAGCTTCTCTTTTTTGGCTTGTTATTTGCTGTTACCGGAAGTTGGCAGAGTAGCGCATATTGTAATTTTGCAAGACTAATTATTTAATGTGATTTTCCATATTTTCTTGGTTTTTTGACTTTAAAAACAAAGATTTATTTAAGCAAGATATTGCATTCACATATATGAATTCATTCTTAATGGGCAGTACACCTGGCTGGGGAAATATATGAGTTTTGTGTAAGTCACATTTGGAATTGTGATATCCCAAACTGTATGGAGTTGAGAGAGAATACTACAGTGTAATTCAAAACTTTTATAATTCTGAAGATCTTTCATGGAAGAATTGTTTTTCCTTTTTAAAACCTAGTGTTTAAATAATCAGTGCGAAGATTGTGCTATGGGAAAGGGAGTACTAAACATTAAAAATATTTCTCCTAATGCCTTTGCACTTTTGCATTAATATTTCTGTTTAAAATTTTATGTTTTATATTGGACATGTAAGTGACAATTTGAATTTACCCTTATAAAAAGATATTTCTGTTCCCAGTGATTTTAATAACCATAATAGTATTGAATGACAGTAGTGCTGTCATTTTTATGTCAAGGTGTTAGTACTGGCTGCGATCTTTTGTCCATTTTGTTTTGCTATCTATAGAAATGAATTTGTGCTTGTTACAGCCACTTTTTCTTCCATGAGTACTTTTGTTGAATTTGAGTCCTAGTTATGCCATGTGTTGAGTGTGCATGGAAATGTCTCTATAATTCAAATTTTTGAGTTAATATGCAACATGCCTTCCTTTCATACTTCTTTTCCTTATTCCATATAAATATTTGAAGTTGGTTTCTTCAGGCACTAACAGAATGATATTAAGTTGGGTGACAAACTAGTGAAATATAAATAAAGTAGAAAATCAAGAAAATACAGCTAAGAAAGCCATAAATCCAGTGTGATTGCTATAGTGAAACTTCAGAATTGGTGGGAGCTTATTAGCAGCAAAGGAAAAAAAACGGATTAAATATCAGCAGGTATTAACTCTCTCTTTCAGAAAGGAGCAAATATTGTTCTGAACTACTTTACAAACTAAGCAGTTTATCACAGCAGCCCTTTTTTATCACATTATTTTATACCAACGATGAAAATAAGTAGTAACTCTTTGTCACCTTGTTCTATATGCAAGTACTCATGTGATAAAGAATATATTCCTTGAACTTTAGCATAGACAATAGAGTATATGTCATCATCTGCATCAGAGTCAGAACCTTTAAAAGAGAATGCTTCTCAGGATATCCCCTGGTGGTCCAGTGGTTAAGACCCTATGCTTCCACTTGCAGGGGGCACAGGTTCAATCCCTGGTCAGGGAATTAAGATCCTACATACTGTGCACCCTGCACCCCCTGCCCCCCCAAAAAAAGCCCCAGAATTAAAGTAATACATTAAGAAAAAGAGAAAGAAAATGCCTTTTGGGCATTTCATGAAAAAAATTTCAAGTTTTGAAAGTTCCCAGTCTGTAGGCTTAGCCTATGGGTTTCCTTATTATTAATGGAGATTGACTGTTAAGTTCATGGGTGTGTGCACTTCCTCATCTTGTGAATTTAAAAGGTACAGTACCGTCAGGACAGGCACCTGCAAAAATTTTGATATTGATACTTTATTTCTGGAAATTTAGAAAATTAAGGAAGGGTGCAGAGGATGCAAATGAAGATCAGATTGTGTTATGACAGGGGATAAAGCTGAGGTGGCTCACACAGTATAGTCTCAGTTTCCTTGGTAAGTAGGAGGCAAAGTCACTTCCTGTGAGAGAAGGAGTAGCGGGTTGTAGTGGAAATTTTAAGGTATGTCAGTCAGTCAGTTCAGTCGCTCAGTTGTGTCCGACTCTTTGTGACCCCATGGACTGCAGCACGCCAGGCTTCCCTATCCATCACCAACTGCCAGAGCTTTCCCCAAACTCATGTCCATCGAGTCAGTAATGACATCTAACCATGTCATCCTCTATCATCCCCTTCTTCTCCTGCCTTCAGTCTTTCCCAGCATCAGGGTCTTTTCTAAGGAGTCAGTTCTTCACATTAGGTGGCCAGAGTATTAGAGCTTCAGCTTCAGAATATTCAGGACTGATTTCCTTTAGGATTGACTGATTTGATCTCCTGGCCGACCAAGGGACTCTTAAGAGTCTCCTCCAGCACCACAGTTCAAAAGCATCAATTCTTTGATGCTCAGCCTTCTTTATGGTCCAATTTCAACATCCATGCATGACGACTGGAAAACCCATAGCTTTGTCTAGACCGATCTTTGTCGGCAAAGTAATGTCTCTGCTTTTTAATATGCTGTCTAGGTTGGTCATAGCTTTTCTTCCAAGGAGCAAGCATCTTTTAATTTCATAGCTGCAGTCACCATCTGCAGTTATTTTGGAGCCCAGGAAAATAAAGCCTGTCATTGTTTCCATTGTTTCCCCATCTATTTGCTATCAAGTGATGGGACCAGATGCCATGGTCTTAGTTTTCTGAATGTTGAGTTTTAAGCCAGCTTTTTCACTGTTTCACTTTACTTTTTTCCTTTGCCTTTTGCTTCTCTTCTTTGCTCAGCTATTTGTAAGCCCTCCTCAGACAACCATTTTTCCTTTCTTTTTCTTGCAGATGATTTTGATCACTGCCTCCTATACAATGGCACGAACCTCAGTCCATAGTTCTCCAGGCACTGTATCATATCAAATCCCTTGAATCTGTTTGTCATTTCCACTATATAATGATAAGGGATTTGATTTAGGTCATAAACTATATGGTCTAGTGGTTTTTTCTACTTTCTTCAATTTAAATCTGCAATGTGCAGTAAGGAGTTCATGATCTGAGCCACAGTCAGCTCCCAGTCTTGTTTTTGCTGAGTGTATAGAGCTTCTCCACCTTCGGCTGCAAGGAGTATAATCAATCAGACTTTGGTAGGGTATGTTAATTAGTTGGCATTTGGTTTAAATTAAAAATGAAGCTTATATCATTAGTTGTTATATAATAACACAATGTTTGTGTTTTTTGCCTCAAAATGTCTGCAGAAAAGAGACATCAGAGAAAGCATTATAATGGTCAGACCATATTGTCTGTGATTTGGAGCTTAATGTAGATAGCATGTCAACATCTGGGCTTTGAAATAAATAAGTTAATTCTATCCACAAATAATGTCTTCACATCATCTATACCATGAAACCTGTCTCAAGTGATTTTCATCTGTAGATCATTAGAGTGCTAGGTAGTTTTCTTTATTTGGAATGCCTAATTTTAAGCACTGTAACTTGTCAGTGAATATTTTGTACCTGGTTATCTTTGGTAAACAGAAAATGAGGTAGGATATCACTGATTAATTAAATAAATCATTAAGTTTGTGAGTAATTAATGGAATACAGAATTTCTCACTGTAACTTTCTCTAGTTTAGTAAAGTTGTATCTCATCTGGTAAAGAATCTGCTTGCAGTGCAGGAGACCCCAGTTCAGTTCTTGGGTTGGGAAGATCCTCTGGAGAGGGATAGGCTGCAGACTCTAGTATTCTTGTGCTTCCCTGGCAAAGAATCTGCCTGCACTTTGGGAGACCTGGGTTCAATCCCTGGGTTGGGAAGATACCCTGGAGAAGGAAAAGGCTACCCACTCCAGTATTTTGGCCTGGAGAATTCTAAGAGTCAGAGACAACTAAGCAACTTTCACTTTTCACTCTTGCGTTAGGTTGATTTTGGAGCTCCATTTGATTGCGGTTTTTCAATTGTTTGCAAGGTTGTGGAGTCATCTATAATATAAGATGGCATTTTGACATAAACTTTCAAAACAGATGTTTACAAAGTTTAAATATTTTATAATCATTACTGGAGATTTCCTAATTATGAAATAAACATGTGGAAAACAATCTTCATTTGCTGTATATTTCAGTATTTAGTTTTGTGTTCTGTCTTCCATTCAAGAAAACGGCACCATCATGATTTTTAACAGTTTATTATATTAAGATGAAGATCTAACTGATAGGGGAAAATGTATAAGACAACCATCAGAATTAAAAGTCATTTTGGAGATTTTTCAGTACTTACATGGAAGAGAAAGTTCCTAAGAAACTGATGTTCCCACAGATAACCATATACAAAGTCTGGACATGATGCAGAAGACATCAGAGCCTTGGAGACTTGAATATTAAGCAGGCAAGTTATAGAGGAGAGTCAAAACATGGAACCAGGTAGTCAGCATGGGCTGAGTTCCTCATTTTTTATCTTGATAGACAAACTTCCTGGCTAGAAAAAATAAGGTAACAAGCATTGGGGCAGCCAGCAATACAGGATGAATAATAGGCCCTTAGAAAAGAGGCAGTCATAAAATGAATTCTGTGTTAACAACAACAACTGAAAGAAAACAGTTAAAGTGTGTGGCTGACCATGAAACCGTGTATGATCATGATAAATGGATACTAGATTGTAAATAACAGTTCAAGAAATGAACTGACATCTGAGATGCCACACATAGAAAAAAATGACAGTCTGTAATCATATCTAAAAGAGAAAATGATCTACTGAAACAAAAGCATCAGGATATTTCAGAATATAGTCTCCACAGGATAATATCCAAAATGTCCAGCATATCATCACAAATTATTCATCCTATGAAAAGTCAGGAAAATATGGCTTATTTTCAAGGGAAGAGAAAATTAGCACATACCAACTCCAGGATAACCTAGAATTGTTTAATTATCACATGAGGACTTTCAGGGACTTTTTGTAACTAATAGGGTAAAAAAAAGTGCTTGTAATGAATCAATAGGTGGAAATTATCAACTGCAACATACAAATATCAATGGAAATTTTGGAACTGAAAAATATATCTCAGGTAAAAAAGAAATCCACTCTTACTTATTAGCAGAAAGAAAAATGAACATGGACATGAAAGAGATATAAATGAACTTGGATATAGATTGATTGCAACGTTAGAAGAGAGGTAGAAAAGATGGGGGGGATCAAGAACCAAAGAGTTGTATGGGTGCAGCCTTGAAATCTAGTATGCAAAATGATGAATTAAAAATTCACGTTTGAAGGTAAGACAAGAAAAATTTAAACATAAGATTTTTCTTTGCTCTCTGGACTCCTTTCTCCCTTATAGTATGATTGTGCATCTGCATTATGCATTAACCATACCTTGCCCATGGCAGAAATACCTGCTCAACCCTAAAGATCAGTTTTTCTTCTTCTGTTGCCAGCTATGTAATTCCTTAGAATCCACAAGGAGTCAGAGGAATCTACTGTAATATCTCTCTACTCCATTTTTTCCTTTTGAGGAACTGTTTATATGTAGTTTTTTTTTTTTTTTCCTGGTCTCATGCTTATTTCCTTTTGCTGTCTTATACATATATTTATGTCCAATACATTTGCAAATTAAATTTTTATAGAAATAAAAACCTCTGAGTAATAGGTACTTAACGTGCCTATGAAGTATGGTTATATAAATTCGCTATGTAAAATAGAGAAACTATTTTTAAACTATAATATTTTAAATGGTTTTCCTTTTTAGTCAGTTTCTTTTGAAAGATATATGCATATGCAAAATATGCTACCATTTTACAAGTTAATTGCATTTCTTTTTTGAAATTGCCTGCAGGGTCAGTTTTTAAGTGACACAAGGAAACAGTTCTCATTACTTTAGAGATAAACTGCATTTTTGATGAAAGATGGTTTTATGATGGCCTCAGGTCTTTTATTTTATTCTTTTTCCCAAAATTAAATCAATCCCTTGAGGATGACAGTTTGCCTTCAAAAATATAATTTAAAATTCTATAGAATTCACTTGGTAGTGGGAATGCAAAGCCAACTCCAGAAAGCCCTGAGTCGCATCATCATCTCCCCAAGAACTTCAGCTGCCTCAGCTGGCCCCAGTCATTTTTGCAACCATGAGCATCCAGGCCCCGGCACAACCCAGCAGTACCACCAGGAGCAGTGGCCCTGGTCACCTTACATCTTCAATAACTGTGCACAGAAGCAAGAATCTCATCACAAGAAGAAATGAATACAACATTTTAGCAATAAGAAATGAATGAGAGTGGTTCAGACCTCAAGTACTTGCTTTCCACCCCTTGTTTGTTGTTGTTTAGTTGGCTAAGTTGTACATAACTCCCTTATGACCCCATGGACTGTAGCTCACCAGTCTCCTCTGTCTATGGGATTTTCCAGGCAAGAATACTGGAGTGGGTTGCCATCTTTTACCCCTTAACCAGATAGTAAAACTGTTACTTGCACTACATTCCCTGAGCAGGCTCGAGTTTTTATTATCTTTACCTAAAGACTCTTCAATGATGGCAAACACGTTTATTTTTGTTTTTTTTGTTGTTGTTGTTGTTTGTTTTTTTAAAGCCTATTTTTTAAATACACCTTTTTGTTTCATATCTGTTCAAGTTGAGATTTTTAAGAACCTCATTTTCAATTTGTAATAAAAGTTTACAGTGTGATTTTTTTTCCCAAAAATGTCAACAAATTGCAAGCACCTGTTAATAAAGGTTTCTTTTAAAAACCCTTTAGATTCTGCAATTATTTTTAAAACCCTAGATATAAGGAATATTTTGAGTATTGGAATATATGTGTAAATAGTTCTGAGAGGACTCTTTTGCAAAATACAACACTCATTTGGTCATATTTGTTAAGGTATATTTGCTTTAAAATACCAGGCATATTACTTTATAGCTATAGTATATTTAGAATGCTAGACTTTGCAGGAATGGAAAGAAAACTGTTCTGTATGTTTTTCCAAAGTTCTAGTTTTATTCCCTCAATGCATTGCCTTCAGCAGAATCTTATTTTTTTCCCCATATTCAAATAATTCTTACACATTGGTCATAAAATGGTTAATTCCTACCAGATTTTTATCTAGTTAATGTACTAACAACTTTCTCCTCTGCCAACTCTGATTAATAAAGCTACCTAGTATTCTCTTAGGGGAAATAATATAATCTAATGTCATTCCTCATTGTTCAGAGATGTCCAGTTACTATTTTTAAAGTGTCATTATAAGCTTAGAGATTTAAGTATATTTGAGGTGTTTCAACCAATTGTAGTTACTGTGTTTTTCTTTAAGAAATGCAGATTGCTCCAACTCTGGGCAATTCATATTCCTTCTAGTTGGTCCCTTAGTCCTTTTGACATTACTCTCTAGTCTTTCGTAACATCCTTACTATTTGCTATGACGATATTTCTAGCTCATCCTGAACATTTTATAGTTTCAGCCTTGGAGTCAGTCATTACTCCAGGAATCTCTAGTTTTTAAGAATGGGAAATATAAAGTTTGTCTTGACCTCCTCTTAGTTAAATATGTATCTCTTTTCTTCCACTTTGAGAGTTCTTGTTGGCAAGTACACATATTGTTATAGAATTAGAAAAGCCCATAATTACACAACTAAAAGTCTAAGAATAGCAGTGCAAACACTATCCTACTGATAACTGAAAACACTTAAAAGCTTGTTTTGCATATGCTCTCTTTATTCTCCTTGCCATTTTAAAATTTTGAAGTATATTATGGGCTGACTTGTGGTTTCCCCAAAATTCATATGTTTAAATTCCAACTCCCAGTATCAGAATGTGTCTATATTTAGAGATAGGGTCTTTAAAGAGGTAAAGTTAAGTGCAGTCATTAGGGTGGGTCCTGATAGAATATGAATATTGTGCTCATAAGCAAAGGAACTTAGGATACAGACAGTCACAGATTACCATGTTAAGGCCCAGGGAGGAAAGTGGGTCATTTACAAGCCAAGGAGAGAGGCTTGGGAGAGGGTTCAGAAGAATCCAACCCTGCTGACACTTTGAACTTGGATTTCTAGCCTCGAGAATTGTGAGAAAATAAATTTTTGTTGTTTAAGCTACTCAGACTTTGGTGTTTTGTTATGACAGTCCTAGAAAACTAAATATAAGAGATTAGCTTGGCTGATTCATGTCAATGTATGACAAAAACCACTACAATATTGTAAAGTAATTAGCCTCCAACTAATAAAAATAAATGAAAAAAAAAAGAGATTAGCTACATTGTGAGTCACGTAGTTATTACATATTGTTGTTGTTGTCCAGTTGCTCAGTCGTGTCCAACTCTTTGTGACCCAATGGACTACAGCATGCCAGGCTTCCCTGTCCTTCACCATCTCCCGGAGCTTGCTGAAACTCCTGTCCATTTAGTCGGTGATGCCATCCTACCATCTCATCCTCTGTCGTCCCCTTCTCCTGCCTTCTGTCTTTCCCAGCATTGAACTTTTCTAATGAGTCAGCTCTTCGCATCAGGTGGCCAAATTATTGGAGTTTCAGTTTCAACATCAGTCCTTCCAGTGACTATTCAGGGCTGATTTCTCTAGGATTGACTGGTTTGAAACTCCTTGCAGTCCAAGGGTCTCTCAAGAGTCTTCTCCAACACCACAGTTCAAAAGCATCAGTTCTTTGGTACTCAGCCTTCTTTATGGTCCAACTCTCACATCCATACATGACTACTGGAAAAACCATAGCTTTGACTAGACAGACCTTTGTTAGCAAAGTAATGTGTCTGCTTTTTAATATGCTGTCTAGGTTGATAATAGCTTTTCTTCCAAGGAGCAAGTATCTTTTAATTTCATGGCTGCAGTCACCATCTGCATGATTTTGGAGCCCAAGAAAAGTCTGTCACTGTTTCCATGGTTTCCCCATCTGTTTGCTATGAAATGATGGGACCGTATGCCATGATCTTCATTTTTGGAATGTTGAATTTTAAGCCACCTTTTTCACCTTCCTCTTTCACTTTCATCAAATAACTCTTTAGTTCCTCTTTGCTTTCTGACGTAACGGTGGTGTCACCTGTGTATCTGAGGTTATTGCTATTTCTCCCAGCAATCTTGATTCCAGCTTGTGCTTCATCGAGCTTGTGCTTCATCATTTCACATGATGTCCTCTGCATATATGTTAAATAAGCAGGGTGACAATATACAGCCTTGATGTATTACTTATTATCCTCCTTCTTTTTAAATTCTTAGTCATAGTTTTATAAGTATATATTTGATATTCTTCACAGTCCTTACATTTATCTGTCTTGCCTGTGCTGTGCTGTGTCGCTCAGTCATGTCTGACTCTTTTTGACCCTGTGGACTGTAGCCCGCCAGGTTTCTCTGTCCATGGGGATTCTCTAGGCAACACTAATGGAGTGGGTTGTCTTGCCTTCCTCCAGGTGTTCTTCCCAACCCGGGGATCGAGCCCAGGCCTCCCGCACTGCAGGCGGATTCTTCACTGTCTGAGCCACCAGGGGGGCCCATTCTGAATTACCTATCTGAAGCTAATTGTATAGTTTATTCCTCAGGAGGGACTTAGGAGAATAATGTTTTTGAGAGCTGTATTTCCATATTAGTTTATCAAGAGCCATTATGTTTGACAGCCATTTGCTTGACTATATCTTGACTGACATTTCTTTGTACCACTTAGACATGTTGCTGATTTTCTTCTGGCTTTAAGTGTTTTGTTCAGACTATGGTTTTGTTTGTTTTTTTTTTACTTTTTTAAAACTTTTTTCTTTAAATTCAGCAGTTTTGCTGGATAAGTCTTGCTGATCGTGAGTTGATTTCTCAGTTAAGTGATAGGCACTTTCAGTATGCAGTTTTGCATGTTTTTGTATTACAAGGAATTTTGGATACTATCTACTGTTTGTTCTATTTCATTGCTTTTGTTTTCTTCAGAGACTTGACTATACTTGTTTGGTTTACTTTGCTTATCTTTAATATTTGTCACTGTCTCTTGAATTTTCATCTATTTTTCTTTCTCATTCTTAAATTTAAAAAGAAAGTGAAACTTACAGAAAAATTACAAGCACGTAGTAAATTAAATTTCTCCCCTGAACTGTTTAAGAGTATTGCTGACATAATGCCCTGTCTTCCTTGACTATCGTGTTTATACAAACAAGAATATTCTTTTACAGAATTTCTAACATCAGTCTGTTACTACCATTTAGTTCTCAGACCCTGTTAGAATTTTGCTAATTGACCCATAATGCCCTTTATAGGAAAATTATCTAGTTCACAGCAGTTATATTATAATGTATCTTTTGTCTGCTCAATAGAACAGTTTCTTATTCTTTGTCTCCCATATCTGGATAGCTCTGTTGGGTGAACACCCTCCTTACCTCTGTAGGACTTTGACACCATGATGCTTCCTTGTGTTGTTATGCTCCTGACTTTGCTCAGGGCCCTGCTATGCTTCTGGCCACTGCAACTCATCTTTCCTCCTAGTGCCAACTCCTACCTTTTTTGCCCTTCCTGTTAGCTTTATGAATTTTCAGGAAGGCAGGGGAAATAGCAAGAGGAAAAGAGCTTCATTTAAAAATTTTTTATTTTTATTTTTTTTGAACACCAAAACCGTTTTGTGTTGGGGTATAGCCAATTAAAAATGTTGTGACAGTTTCAGATGAATAGTGAAGGGACTCAGCCAACATATACCTGTATCCATTCTCCTCCAACACCTCCCATCCAGGCTGGAACATTATATTGAGCAGAGTTCCACGTGCTATACAATAGGTTTTTGTTGGTTACACATTTTAAACACAACAGTGTATACATGACCTTCCCAAAGTCCTTAACTATCCATTCCCCCGGCAGCCATGAGTTTATTTGTGTAACAGCTTTACTGAGGTATAATTTACATATATGCAATTCACTCACTTAAAAAATGAATTATCCAGTGGTTTTAGTAATGCAGCTATCAACATAGGGAATTTTAGAGCATTTGACCATCTCAGAAAGAAACCTTGTATGCTTTAGCTATCACCTTTTTATCCTCTCAGTCTACCTCATTCCTAAGCAGTCACTAATCTTATTTCTCTTTCTATAGATTTGCCTATTCTGGGCATTTCATGTAAATTTTGAAATTGGGAAATGCTGGATCTCTGTCATTTCCACATGAATTTTAGGATCAGCTTGTTAATTTCTGGGGTAAAAAATCACAAAACAGTAACAACAAAACCCAGTTGGGATTTTGTGGAGATAGTATTGAATCTTCAGATCAATTAGGGGACATTTACTAACTACATGATAGTAAGTCTTTCAATCCTTGAACATGGATGGCTTTAGATTTATTTGTGTCTTCACAATTTCTTTTAAAGATGTTTTGTACTTTTTCAGTTCAGTCAGTCCAGTCACTCAGTCATGTCTGCCTCTTTGCGACCCCATTAACTGCAGCACGCCAGGCCTCAGTATCCATCACCAACTTCCAGAGTTTATCCAGATTCATGTCCATTGACTCAGTGATGCCATCCAACCATCTCATCCTCTGTCGTCCCCTGCTCCTCCCACCTTCAATCTTTCCCAGCATCAGGATCTTTTCAAATGTGTCAGCTCTTCGCATCAGGTGGCCAAAGTATTGGAGTTTCAGCTTCAACATCAGTCCTTCCAATGAATACTCAGGACTGATCTCCTTTAGGATGGACTGGTTGGATCTCCTTGCAGTCCAAGGGACTCTCGAGTCTTCTCCAACACCACAGTTAAGAAGCATCAGTTCTTCAGCACTCAGCTTTCTTTATAGTCCAACTCTCACATCCATACATGACTACTGGAAAGACCATAGCCTTGACTAGACAGACCTCTGTTGGCAAAGTAATGTCTCTGCTTTTTAATATACTGTCAATGTTGATCATAACTTTTCTTCCAAGGAGCAAGTGTCTTTTAATTTCATGGCTGCAGTCACCATCTGCAGGGATTTTGGAGCCCAAAAAAGTAGTCTGCCACTGTTTCCCCATCTATTAGCCATGAAGTGATGGGGCCAGATGCCACAATCTTAAGTTTTCTGAATGTTGAGCTTTAAGCCAACTTTTTCACTCTTCTCTTTCACTTTCATCAAGAGGCTCTTTATTCCTTTTTGCCATAAGTCAAATGCCAGAATTCTAATGTATTCTCTAGTATTTTATTATTTTGGTGCTGACAGAGTTGTTTTTAAATATTATGTTTGGATTTTCTTTGCTAATATGTACAGTAGATTTTTGTATTTCAATTCTGTATACTGCAGTCTTGCTGAATTTATTCACACTAATAGTTTGTGTGTATGTTTTATATGTGTGTGTGTGTATTCTTTAGGATTTTCTATGTACAAAACTATGTCATCTGCAGATAGAGATAAATTTACTTCTTACTTTTCGAGTGCTTTTTCTTGCCTATCTAGAATCTCCAGTATAAGATTGAACATTAGCACAGTTATCTTTGTCTTGTTATTGATATTAGTGGGAAAACTTTCAGTTTTTAGCATTAAATATGTTGTTATCTGTGAAGTGTCCATTGATGCTTTTTATCAGAATGGGGAAGCTTCATTTTGTTCCTGTTTTGCTGAACACTTTAAAATAAAAGGGTGCCGGATTTTGTCAAATACTGCTGTGTTTATTAAGATGATCGCCTCTTGAGATGACAATATTAGCATATTGATTAGTCTAGGTACAGGTTTGTCACTTTTGATCTTTATAAAGAATCAGCTTTTGGTTTTGTTATTTTTCTCTGTTGTTTGTTTGTCTCATTCTCTATTTAGTAATTCTGTATTCCTGTAATTCTTAGTCTTTATATATTTGTTCAAGTCTTCTCTTTCTTTGTTGAATTCTGTCTAGTTGTTTTATCCACTATTCAAGTTGGGATTTGAAGTTTTCGTCTGTTACTATCAACTTTTCTGTTTCTTTCTTCATACCTGTCAAGTTCTTCTTCATGTATTTTGGTGCTTGGTTGTTAGGTGTGCAGATATTATCATTTTCCTGATGATTTGACTCTTTTATTATTATTAAATGTTTATCTATATCTAGTAATATATTTTGTTTTGAAGTGTTTGTCTCTGACATTAGCACAGTCATTGGAACTTGTGGTATATTGATAAATTTTCCCTTTCTTTTACTTTGAATCCATTTTCAACTTTGAAGTATGTCTCCTAAAGGCAATCCATTGTTAGATCTTGTTTTATTATCCTGTCTAATAATATTCTCTTTTGAGCGTATTGTTTTTCCATTCACATTTAACTTTACTGATATAGTTGAATTTTACAATCATCATTTTATTTGTTACCTATGCATTATGTTCTTTTGATTCCTTTATTCCTTCTTTACTGCTTTATTGTGATTTAAATGAATATTTTTTACGGTAGCATTTTCATTTGTTTTTTTCACTTTTTTTTGGCCTTATTTATTTAGTGTTTGTTATAGTACTTGCTACTTAAATTTTAACTTAGAATCAGCTTCAGGTTTATACCAACTTAATTCCTGTGAGATATAGGAATGTTACTTTTATAGGTCTACTGTGTTTTTTGCTTTTTGTGTTAAGTTGTTATACATAGTACATACTACAATGTTGGTTACAAACCCAACATTGCATTATTATTATTATTATTATATTATATACTTATATATCTTTTAAGGAAGTCAAGAGAGGAAAAGTAACTGATTTATAGATTTGGTTATAGTAAACTCATTTTTTATTAATGGTTCCCTCATTTGTTCATTTACCACCTGAACTTACTTCATTAGCTCAATATGGCTTTTCCACCATCCTCCTTTGTGTTGTTATTGGCAAATGCATTACATTTTTATGTTATAGGCAAAATCATACATGATGTATATATATTTTATAAAATTGCTTTGAAATCAATTAAGAGGGAACAAAGGAGAATAAATATGCATTTTTGCCATCTTTTATAACCACATGACTACTTGATGCTCATTGTTTTTCATGTCAGTTCAAATTACTGTCTGAGCTCTTTACTGTTAGCTTGAAGGACTTTCTTTGTTATTTCTTGTGTTTGTGAAACTCATGAAATTAAAGGACGCTTGCTCCTTGGAAGAAAAGCTATGGCCAACTTAGCATATTAAAAAGCAGAGACACTACTTTGCCAACAAAGGTCCGTCTAGTCAAAGCTATGGTTTTTCCAGTAGTCATGTATGGATGTGAGAATTGAACCATAAAGAAAGCTGAGTGCTGAAGAATTGATGTTTTTGAACTATGGTGTTGGAGAAGACTCTTGAGAGTCCCTTGGACTGCAAGGAGATCCAACCAGTCAATCCCAAAGGAAATCAGTCCTGAATATTCATTGGAAAGACTGATGTTGAAGCTGAAACTCCAATACTTTGGCCACCTGATGCGAAGAACTGACTCATTGGAAAAGACCCTGATGCTGGGAAAGATTAAAGGTAGGAGGAGAAGGGGATGACAGAGCGTGAGATGGTTGGATGGTATCAGCAGCTCGGTGGACTCATGAGTTTGAGCAAGCTCTGAGGGTTGGTGATGGACAGGGATGCCTGGCGTGCTGCAGTCCATGTGGTCACTAAGAGTCTGACATGACTGAGCGACTGAACTGAACTGAGATCAGCTAATTGCACATTATATCAGTTTTTATTTACTTGGGAATGTATCTTATTTTCCTTTTAGATTGCTGGATATAAATTCTTGGTTGATTTTTATTTTTTCCTTTGAATACTTTGAATATTTTATTCCTCTGTGTACTGGCCTCCATTTTTTCAGATGAGAAGTCTGCTGTTGATCTTACTATTGTTCTCTTTTAAGTAAATAGTAATTTTTCTCTTGCTGCTTTTAAGATTTTCTCCTTGTGTTTCAGCATTACTATTATGATTTTTCTGTAAGCAGATTTCTTTGCTTTAATTCTTCATCAAATTCATGGGCTTGCTGAATGGGTAATACAATGCTTTTCAATAAATTGGTAACTTCTATCCATTAAGGTTTTAAATATTTGCCTCTCTTTTCTCTTTCTTGTCTACCTCTGATATTCTTATTCTTCATATGTTGATACACTTGTTTCCTACATTTTTCTGAGACTTTGATCATTCTTCAGTATTTCTCATCTCTGATGTTTGGATTGCATAATCAGCATTTATTTTTATATTTGCTAATCCTTACTTCTGATTTTTCACATCTACTGTTCACCCCCTCTGTAGAATTTTTCAATTCAGTTATACTTTTCAACTCCAGAATTTCCATTTGGATTGTTTTTGTAGTATCTTTCTCTCTTTTAAGAAATAATGTTAAATTTTAATTGTATTACTATTTTAAAATATAAATTTTACTGTTATTTTAATAAAATAGTAATTTTATTAATTTTTTCCAGTTTTATTTAGAAGTATTTGACATACATCACTGAGTAAGTTTAAGGCATACAGCATGGTGATTTGATTAAATAGATTGTGAAGTTACTATCATAATAGATTCAGCTAATATCCATCTTATGATACAGATATGATATAGAAAAAAAGGAAAAAGAAAAAAACTTTCCTGTGATTAGAACCCTTAAAATTTATTTGCTTCACTTTCTTATATATCAGTATCTATCTGTTAATTGATACTGTCTGTTTAATGTGACCTTGTTGTCATAACTTTATTTACTTCTCTGATTGTGGTTTCCTTTAGTTCTTTGAACATATTTTTAATGGCTCCTTTGAAATCTTTTTCTGTTAAATCTGACATCGGGCTGTTCTCACTAGCCATTTCTGTTGCCTGCTTCTTTTTCCATATATGTGTCATATTTTCCAGTTTTTTTCTTTCTCTCGCGATGTTTGGTTGGAAAGCAGACATTTTTAGGTAAAATATTGTTGCATGTCTGGGTGCTACAACCTTGTTCACATTCTGTGGCTTGTTTGTTTATTGACTGCATGGATTACTTTAGTGTCATTTTCAATTTTCTTTTTTTAATTTTCTCTTCAGTATGTGTAAGAACTCACCATTGATGTTCCAGCCTATGGTGTTCTCTGTATAGACATTGAAACTTATAAATACAGATTTTTAAATAAATGTCAGAGAATTCATATTTTATATTTCTTGGAATGCTTTATAATTTACTTTTCAAGGAATATATACATTCCATTCATGTGATTTTAGTCTTGGGAAATTTGCTGAAGTTTGTTTTATGAACCCAAACGTGTTCTTTTTGCTAGTCATTCTATGTGTTCTTGAAAAGAATGGATATTGTCCTCTTTTTACATGTAATGTTCCATATTGAAATATTATACTGAAGTGTTCTGTTTTTAAGAAAGCTGCATCATATGTTACTCCTTTGAGAATGAAAGTGAAAGTGCAAGTCGCTCAGTCATGTCCGACACTTTGTGACCCCATAGACTATATACAGTCCATGGAATTCTCCAGGCCAGAATACTGGAGTCGGTAGCCTTTCCCTTCTCCAGGGGTTCTTCCCAATGCAGGGATCAAACCCAGGTCTCCCGCATTGCAGGCGGATTCTTTACCAGCTGAGCCACAAGGGAATCCCCCTTTGAGAATAATTCATGCAAAATGTTTTTGCATGCTTTATTGTTAACATGTGTAGCAGTTTTATTGAAGTATAGTTTACAATTCTCTCATCTTAAGTATACAGATTATTTTATGTAAGTTTATAGAGTTGTGCAAATATCACCACAATCCAATTTTAGAACATTACCGCCATCCCAGAAAGATCTCACATGCCTATTCACAGTCATTCCTTGTACTCATCCCCATCCTACTCATACCATTTTATATAATAATTCTCTTTTTAGAAATGCTTCTTAAAGTAATGATGCAATAAATATTTATATTTATGCATAGATCAGCTTATTATTTGACTAGTTGGTAGTGATCTGAATGCCACAAATGGGATTAAGACAAGACAATTACATTTACATGATTGATTATATGTTTACAGTCATTTAAATTGAATCATATTTTTAAAATATGATGTAATTAATTGTGACATGAAATTGTTTTGCTGCTATAAGCCAAACTACAAAATAATGATCTTTGTATAACAGACTGAAAAAATTAAGACCACTTTTTTCCCAAGTAAGGCTAGGTTTTATTAGACATCTTACATTATATTTCCCGTCCCAAAATTTTATAACTTTCAAGAGACTATATTAAACATTTCTGATTACTTTGAAAGCTGTATGAACAAAATGAAAGTAAAGGTTTATTATCTGATAATGGAATGTACATATATTTCAGCAATGTTAAAATGCAAGCATGGAGAAGCTATTTATACATTTGCAGTATATTATTTCAGTCATTATTTTTAGAAACCATATCCTCTGAGTTCATAAGCATCATAGTTATAATGATACCTATGATACATAGGTGTGATACATAGTTATACCCCCCCCAAAAAAAACAAAAAAGGGTAAGAAGTATCACGAAACTGCTTCAGAAAAATTGTTTTTAAAAAGTAGTGATTATGAGCTAGACTGGTATCTTTAGTGTTTTGCATAACTTTTTACTTAAATTTACTTAAATTCATTAAAAGTTCAGTGTGGGACAAAGGATATGAGTGATTTCATATCTATACTTAATGATTCTTACTTGGCATTTATGCTAATTTGATATTTTGTCATAATTTTAGGATTTGATTGGTTGGGTCATTTTCAGCTATGTTGAAATACTGTCTTCACTTCATTCATTGAAATAGTATATGCTAATCCATTTGCCCTTCTTGTTGGCACAGTTGTGACTATATAATCATTTCTTTTCTCTACATTCTTGTTTATCAGGGACTGGTAATCATGATTGTAGGGCATGTGATGGGCTTCCCAGATGGCACTAGTGGTAAAGAATCTGCCTGCCAATGCAGGAGACATTGGTTCGATTCCTGGGTGGGAAGATCCCCAGGAGGAGGAAATGGCAACCCACTCCAGTATTCTTGCCTGGAGAACGCCATGGATGAAGGAACCTGGCAGACTACATACAGTCCATAGGGTCGTGAAGAGTCTGACACGACTAAAGCAACTTAGCATGCATGCATGCAGGGCATGTAGTTGAGTAAAATTCAATAATATATTAAATAATTGTTATATTCAATGAACCATTCTAAGCTTTGGGGATTAAAAATGAGTAAGCTTCTACTTTATTTATTAGAATAACTGTATATGTAAACATTTGTAATTAAAGTTGGTATGTATACCACAAAGAAAGTATAATGCAGATGCTATTAACATTTTGTGGAATGATGATTAATTCCAGCTACAGAAGATTTAGGAACTCTTCATAGAGAAATATATTTTTTAGGGTTCTTGAAAAAATAAATGTGAGGCAGAGCAGGACAGTGGGCATGAATGAAGAGATAGAAGCAAGGGATATGTTTATGGACTGTTCCATAATCAGGTGTGACTGCTGCAAAGCAGAATAGAGATTAGATAGAGTGATTTGTGGTAGAATGTGAGAGTGATTACCATAAGCTGAAACCAAGTTGAAGAAGGCTTTGAATATCAAAATAATTTCCATTCGTGTGGAATTATCACAAAATTGATAGCAGGAGAATGGTTTAATCCTGTTTATGTATTTGCCTTGAGAAGTTTGTAGATATTAGAGTTTGGATGCTAATTTTTAAATGAATTCGGATGGACTATTTATTCATTTTGAAGAGAAAAATCATTGTACATTATACAAGTGAAAACATCCTCTTAATTATACATCAGGAAATATGATTCCTTGAATATTGGAGTGTCATTATTATGCTAATATCAGCAACATTTGTCACATAATGAGTCTGGGGAAAGCTCAAAACCTATGACAATAGGTTTTGTCATATGTATGTTATCCTAACATAAATTCAATGAAAAATGGCTATATTTTTGATGCCTGTGAAGGTTTCAGAGATTAGTGTTAGAAAATAACATGCCTCTGCTCATATAATAATTAGATAAACAGTTTTCTTGCGTTTAGCAGTGTTGTGACACATTTTCTCATACTCATGTTAAGTAATTCCAGTTTGATTGATTAAGGTTCTACTCAGTGAAATTTTGCCTAATTAGCAGCTATGTCAGTTACCTGAATTCCACTGTCATCCATACGTTATGCCATTACCATAAAGTTTATGGTGAACATTTTATGAGGAATGTTTAAGAAAAATTAACATAGAAGATGTATAATATTAAGTAGAAAAGGATATAGTGATAATAGCAGCTACCATTTGGCTTTAAAAGTACCAGGTATTGTTTATAGTGCTTTATTTATAATATTTTGTGTGTTGGGTGTGTAGCAGATGAAAGGCAAATAACTTGTGGGTGGTTATGCAGTTACAGGTGATAGAGTTGAGATTCAGATGCAAGTCTAACTGGTTTTGAAGCTACAGCTTTTAACTCCATTGTACTGTACAGACAATATGATATTCTTTTTTAATCTTTAAAGCTTTTTGTCCAGTTTTATTGAAATGTAGTTGATACATAACTTCTCTTAGTTTGGGTTTCCCTGGTAGCACAGTGGTAGAGAATCCACCTGCCAAGCAGAAGATGCAGGTTCGATCCCTGAGTTGGAAAGATCCCTTGGAGAAGGAAGTGGCAACCCACTGTGGTATTCTCGCCTGGACAGTCCCATGGATGGACAACAGAGCCTGGTGGGCTCAGTCCATGGGGTTGCAAAGAGTGAGACACAACTTAGTGACTAAAGAAGAACAACAAATTTCTTAGTTTAACGTGTAGAGCATAATGATTTGACATATGTATGTATTGCAAGATTTGTCACAGTAAGGTTAATTAACAAATCTATCACCTTTCATAGTTATAATTTTTGTGTGTATTGAGAACTTTTAAAATCTACTCTCGGAAACTTTCAAATATACTGTTGTTAACTATAATCAACATTCTATATATTATGTACCCAGAACTTATTTATCTTACAACTAAAAGTTTATACTCTTTGACCACCTTCATCCACTTTCCCCATCCCTTACACTTACCTCTGGCAATCACTAGTCGGTTCTCTGTATGTAGGCCTCAATTTTTGACTCTCCGTATGAGTGATGTTTGACTTTCTCTGACTTATTTCACTTGACTTAATACTCTAAGGTGCTTTCCTGGTGTCTCAGATGGGAAAGAATCTTCCTGCAATGCAGGAGACCTTGATTTGATCTCTGGGTCAGGAAGATCCCCTGGAGAAGGGAATGGCAACCTACTCCCAAGAATTCTTGCCTCGAGATTTACATGAACAGAGGAACCTGGTGGGCTTCAGTCCAGGGGGTTGCAAGGAGTCGCAAAGAGTCGGATATGACTAAGCATGGATACACTTTCACTTTCAATCCCCTAAAGGTCCATCTGTGTTGTTGTAAATGGCAAGATTTCCTTCTTTTTTATAGTTGAATAATTCAGTTCAGTTCAGTCACTCAGTCATGTCTGACTCTTTGTGATCCCATGAAATACTTAATACCTTCTTATTTTTATTCATTCATCTATCAATGGATACTTAGTTTGCTTCCATGTATTGGTAAAGTAAGTAATGTTGAAGTGAAAGTGGGGTTGCCTATATTTTTTCTAGTTAGTGTTCTTGTTTTCTTTGCATAAATATCCAGAAGTGGAGTTGCTAGGCCATATGGAAGTTTTGGTTTTAATTTTTGGAGAAAACTCCATACCAGTTTCCGTAGTGGCTGGAATAACTCACCCAACAACTGTTAATGGAGCTTTCTAAGAAAACAAAGATGGCTATTGCAGTCTTTACCCAAGATGGGCTGTTTTACAGATAAAATAAGTACAATGTCAGAAGTTTAACAGTATGTAATAATAGATTATAGTTAATTAAATATTTGTAAGCTGTTGTTAAAGCTTGAAATTCCACTGGAAATTCTAGGTGGTATAGCATGGTAAACTAAAAACTGTCTTAAGTATTGGCACCAATAAAGTATGGTTTTCCAACGTGAATTCCAGTTACAGGCTGAGACTTTGGTTTATCTTGCTCTTTGAAAAGAATTTCAGGTTCAAATTCTACAAAATTTTAGATACAACAGTGTGTGTGGTCGAAAAACAATTTTCATTCACTCTTTCCTCAAGAGTTTTACTATCTGTGTTATTTACCTCCTCTCTCCTGCAAAGGGTCAGATGCTCATGTCATTCTGCATTAAGAACAGTGAATATGACAGCTCATCGGAATTAGGAAGTTGTATAATTTATACCTTCACACTTTGACATGTTAAGAGACAGTTTGAGGATTGTATAACATTTAACATTTTTACATGCTGCCTTTTTAGAGAATTTCTGAAATACATTTATCTATACTTCTAATTTCTATTTTCTAGGTATTTCAAAACTAATAATTACTTTTGTTCCATAAGCATAGAATTTTATTTAGGAAAATAAATTTTTAAAATACAAATTTATGTTGAAAGCTCATAAAAGGAGAGTTAACAGATTTGCCTTGTTTTTGCTGGTATTGCATGTATTTTAAGATGCATTTTTAAATTAAAATGCTTGATTATAAGTGAACAGTAGGTAGCATGTTGTTTATAGTCATTATTATTTCATGCATTTTACAGTTTTGGCAAACATTTATGAGTAAACATTATTTATATTACCTCATGTTGGAAGAATGAATATCTGTTGGAGCTGAAAAAAAAATGAATCTGTTAGCAATACCGTATTTGAAGGATCCTTATGAAACCAGCGGAAGATCATTTAATGGGGCTATTTGTATTTGATTTACTAACTAAAGAAGAGTTTTTATATAGATTTGTCAGAATTACCCATATTTTATATTTAAAAAGCACTAATAAGCAAAGTCTGTAATTAGGAAGCAAAATCTCCTCTAGGAAGCTGTGCTTAAAAGAAAACAAAACAAAAACAAAAAACTAGAACATCAGAATAATCGCCTCATTGGGTACATGCTTCCTGGGTAAAATGTTTTAAAAGATATTTGGGAATAGGGTTAGGATAGACCTACCTTATGTTGAATGCTTCATAATAAACTATAATTATGATGACGCTTTTGGATATTTCCCACTGGTTCTGGCTACAACAGAATAATTGAAAAATTAGCAGTTACCGATGATACTCAAGATAGCCGAAGTATGCACACCCAGTACATAAGTGTTTGTGTGGAAGAATCTTAATTCTTCTACTTATGATCTCGTCTTTTATTTGCTGTATAAATCTCTACAAAACTTTTTTTCCCTTTTTTTTAACTTAGAAAAATTAACATACAGTTGAAATACATTACTTTCAGGTGTACAAAATGATTGTATATTTTGACTATATTACAACATTATCACCACAATAAGTTCTAGTTAACATCCATCATCATAGTTACAAATTTTTTGTGTGTGTAATGAAAACTTTAAAAATCTTTTCTTTTAGCAACTTTAAAATATACCATACACTATTATCCTGCTGTATATTACATTCCTATTTCATAACTGGAACTTTATTCCTTTTCATCCCTTTCATCAATTTCAGTTCAGTTCAGTCGCTCAGTTGTGTCCAACTCTTTGCGACCCCATGAATCACAGCACACCAGGCCTCCCTGTCCATCACCAACTCCCGGAGCTTACTCAAACTCATGTCCATCGAGTCGGTGATGCCATCCAGCCATCTCATCCTTTGTCATCCCCTTCTCCTCCTGCCCCCAATCCCTCCCAGCATCAGGGTCTTTTCCAATGAGTTAACTCTTCGCATGAGGTGGCCAATTATTGAGTTTCAGCTTCAGCATCCATCCTTCTAATGAACATTCAAGACTGAGATCCATTAGGATGGACTGGTTGGATCTCCATGCAGTCCAAGGGACTTGCAAGAGTCTTCTCCAACACCACAGTTCAAAAACATCAATTTTTTCAGCGCTCAGCTTTGTTCACAGTCCAACTCTCACATCCATACATCACCACTGGAAAAACCATAAATTTGACTACATGGACCTTTGTTGACAAAGTAATGTCTCTGCTTTTTAATATGCTATCTAGGTTGGTCATAACTTTCCTTCAAAGGAGTAAGCATCTTTTAATTTCATGGCTGCAGTCACCATCTGCAGTGATTTTGGCGTCCCAAAAAGTAAAGTCTGATGCTGTTTCCACTCTTTCCCATCTATTTGCCATGAAGTGATGGGACCAGATGCCATGATCTTAGTTTTCTGAATGTTGAGCTTTAAGCCAACTTTTTCACTCTCCTCTTTCACTTTCATCAAGAGACTTTTTAGTTCCTCTTCACTTTCTGCCATAAGGATGGTGTCATCTGCATATCTGAGGTTATTGATATTTCTCCCGGCATCTTGATTCCAGCTTGTGCCTCTTCCAGCCCAGTGTTTCTCGTGATGTACTCTGCATATAAGTTAAATAAGCAGGGTGACAATATATAGCCTTGACGTACTCGTTTTCCTATTTGGAACCAGTCTGTTGTTTCATGTCCAGTTCTAACTGTAGCTTCCTGACCTGCATATAGGTTTCTCAGGAGACAGGTCAGGTGGTCTGGTATTTCCATCTCTTTCAGAATTTTCCACAGTTTATTGTGATCCACACAGTCAAAGGCTTTGGCATAGTCAATAAAGCAGAAATACATGTTTTTCTGGAACTCTCTTGCTTTTTCGATGATCCAGTGGATGTTGGCTTTTTGATCTCTGGTTCCTCTGCCCTTTCTAAAACCAGCTTGAACATCTGGAAGCTCACGGTTCATGTATTGCTGAAGCCTGGCCTGGAGAATTTTGAGCATTACTTTATTAGCGTGTGAGATGAGTGCAACTGAGTGGTAGTTTGAGGATTCTTTGGCCTTGCCTTTCTTTGGTATTGGAATGAAAACTGACCTTTTCCAGTCCTGTGGCCACTGCTGAGTTTCCACATTTGTTGGCATATTGAATGCAGCACTTTGACAGCATCATCTTTCAGGATTTGAAATAGCTCAACTGGAATTCCATCACCTCCAGTAGCTTTGTTCATAGTGATGCTTTCTAAGGCCCACTTGACTTCACATTCCAGGATGCCTGGCTCTAGGTGAGTGATCACATCATCGTGATTATCTAGGTTATGAAGATCTTTTTTGTACAGTTCTTGTATGCTTGCCACCTCTTCTTAATATCTTCTGCTTCTGTTAGGTCCATACCATTTCTGTCCTTGATCAAACCCATCTTTGCATGAAATTTTCCCTTGGTATCTCTAATATTCTTGTAGAGATCTCTAATCTTTCCCATTCTGTTGTTTTCCTCTATTTCTTTGCATTGATCGCTGAGGAAGGCTTTCTTATCTCTCCTTGCTATTCTTTGGAACTCTGTGTTCAAATGGAAATATCTTTCCTTTTCTCCTTTGTTTTTTGCTTCTCTTCTTTTCACAGCTATTTTTAAGGCCTCCCCAGACAGCCATTTTGCCTTTTTGCATTTCTTTTCCATGGGGATAGTCTTGATCCCTGTCTCCTGTACAATGTCACGAACCTCTGTCCATAGTTCATCAGGCTCTCTGTCTATCAGATCTAGTCCCTTAAATCTATATCTCACTTCTACTGTATAGTCATAAGGGATTTGATTTACGTCATACCTGAATGGTCTAGTGGATTTCCCTACTTTGCCTACTTTCTTCACTAAGGAGTTCATGATCTGAGCTACAGTCAGCTCCTGGTCTTGTTTTTGCTGACTGTATAGAGCCTCTCCATCTTTGGCTGCAAAGAATATAATCAATCTGATTTCAGTGTTGACCATCTAGTGATGTTCATGTGTAGTCTTCCCTTGGAAGAGGGTGTTTGCTGTGACCAGTGTGTTCTCTTGGCAAAACTCTATTAGCCTTTGCCCTGCTTCATTCTGTATTCCAAAGCCAAATTTGCCTGTTATTCTAGGTGTTTCTTGACTTCCTACTTTTGCATTTCAGTCCCCTGTAATGAAAAGGACATCTTTTTTGGGTGTTAGTAGTAAAAGATCTTGTAGGTCTTCATAGAACCGTTCAACTTCAGCTTCTTCAGCATTACTGGTTGGGGTATAGGCTTGGATTACCATGATATTGAAAGGTTTGCCTTGGTAACGAACAGAGATCATTCTGTCGTTTTTGAGATTGCATCCAAGCACTGCATTTCAGGCTCTTTTGTTGACCATGGTGGCTACTCCATTTCATCTAAGGGATTCCTGCCCACAGTAGTAGATATAATGGTCATCTGAGTTAAATTCACCCATTCCAGTCCATTTTAGTTTGCTGATTCCTAGAATGTCGATGTTCACTCTTGCCATCTCCTGTTTGACCACTTCCAGTTTGCCTTGATTAATGGACCTAACATTCCAGGTTCCTATGCAATATTGCTCTTTACTGCATTGAACCTTGCTTCTATCACCAGTCCCATCCACAACTGGGTATTGTTTTTGCTTTGGCTCCATCCCTTTATTCTTTCTGGAGTTATTTTTCCACTGATCTCCATTAGCATACTGGGCATCTACTGACCTGGGGATTTCCTCTTTCAGTATCCTATCATTTTGCCTTTTCATACTGTACATGGGGTTCTCAAGGCAAGAATACTGAAATGATTTGCCATTCCCTTCTCCAGTGGACCACATTCTGTCAGACCTCTCCACCATGATCTGTTCGTCTTGGGTGCCCCCACACAGCATGGCTTAGTTTCATTGAGTTAGACAGGACTGTGGTCCTGTGATCAGATTGGCTAGTTTTCTGTGATTATGGTTTTAGTGTGTCTGCCCTCTGATGTCCTCTCGCAACACCTACCGTCTTACTTGGGTTTCTCTCACATTGGACTTGGGGTGTCTCTTCATGGCTCCTCCATCAAAGCGCAGCCACTGCTCCTTACCTTGGACAAGGGGTATCCCCTCACGACCGCCCCTCCTGACCTTGAACATGGAGTAGCTCCTCTTGGCCCTCCTGTGCCCATGCAGCCGCCACTCCTTGGACGTGGAGTTCATCAATTTACCCACACCCCAAATTCGTGAAACTCAACGTTGAAAAAAAAAAAACAAAACACTAAGATCATGGTGTACAGTCCCATAACTTCATGGCAAATAGAAGAGGAAACAATGAAATCAGTGACTGATTTTATTTTGTTGGGCTCCAAAATCACTGCAGACCATGACTTGCAGCCATAACATTAAAAGATGATTGCTCCTTGAAAGGAAAGATATGACAAACCTAGAAGGCATATTAAAACCAAACATCACTCTGCTGACAAAGATCCATATGGTCAGGGCTATAGTTTTTCCATTAGTCATATAAGGATGTGAGAGTTGGACCATAAAAAAGGCTGTGCTAAATTGCTTCAGTCATGTCTGACTCTTGGCAACACTGTGAACTGTAGCCCTCCAGGCTTCTCTGTCCATGGGGTTTTCCAGGCAAGAATATGGGAGTGGGTTGCCATTTCCTCCTCTACGGTATCTTCCCAACTCAGGGATTGAACCTGTATATCTTACATCTCCTGCATTGGCAGGCAGATTCTTTACTACTAGCGCCACCTGGGAAGCCCTAAAAAAGGCTGAGCACTGAAAAATTGCTTTCGAATTGTGGTGTTGGAGAAGACTCTTGAGAGTCCCTTGGACAGCAAGATCAAACCAGTCAATCCTAAAGGAAAATCAACTCTGAATATTCATTGCTGAAGCTGAAACTCCTCAATACTTTGGCTGCTTGAAGGGAAGAGCTGACTCTTTGGAAAATACTCTGATACTGGGAAAGATTGAAGGCAAAAGGAGAAAGGGATGACAGAGGATGAGATGGTTAGATAGCATCACTGACCCAATGGAAATGAATTTGAGCAAATTCCAGGAAATAGTATAGGGCAGAGGAGCCTGGTGTACTGCAGCCCATGGGGTCACAGAGTCAGAGATGACTTAGTGACTGAACACCACCACCTCCTTTGTCTCTGGCAAACCGTCTGTCTGTTCTCTGTGTCTGTGAGCTTGCTGTTTGTTCATTCATTCATTTATTTGTTTGTTTTTCTTTTAGGTACCACACACAAGTGAGATCATATAATATTTAACTTTTGCCTGTCTTACTTATTTTACTTCTCATAATGCACTTAAGGCCCATGCACGTTGTTGTAAATGGCAAGATACCATACTTTCTTTTTTTTTTTTTTTAAAGAGTTTGTTAACAAGATTGTTATTATTTTTTTCTAACTCACCAATTACTTAGGAAACTAGTAAGAGTTTTTTTTTTTTCCTCTATTTTTATATGGAATTTAGAAAGATGGTAACAAGAACCCTATATGCAAGACAGAAAAAGAGACACAGATGTATAGAACAGACTTTTGGACTCTGTGGGAGAAGTCAAGGGTGGGATGATCTGAGAGAATAGCATTGAAACATGTATATTTTCAAGTGTGAAACAGATCGCCGGTCCAGGTTGGATACATGAGACAAGTGCTGAGGGCTGGTGCACTGAGATGACCCAGAGGGATGGGATGGGGAGGGAGGTGGGGGGGGGATCGGGATGGGGAACATGTGTAAATCCGTGGCTGATTCATGTCAATGTATGGCAAAAACCACTAAAATAGTGTAAAGTAATTAGACTCCAACTAATAAAGATAGCATACTTTCTTTATGACTAACATTCCAGTGTACATATATCCCACTTTTTCTTTGTTCATTTATTTATCCTTGGATGTGAACACCCTTGTTACTCTCTGCCTTTCTATACATCCTCACCAACATTTATTATCTCTTGTTTTTCTGATAATACTCTTCATTGTGGTTTTGATTTGTGTTTCTCTCATGGTTAATGCCTTTGAGTACCTTTTCATGTACCTTTGGGGGGTATCTATTTTGCATCTTCTTCAGAAAAAAATATATGTGTTCACATCTTCTGCCTGTATTTGAAATGAATTGTTTCTTTGCTATTGAGTTGTGTGAGTTACTTATATTTTGTATATTAACCCCTTATCAGATATATGATTTGCAGATATTCTCTCCTAGTTTGGTAGGTTTCCTTTTCTTTTTTTTTTTTTTTTTGATAGTTTCCTTTGTTGCTGTGCAGAAGCTTTGTAGTTTGGTGTAGTCCCACTTGTTAATATTTGCTTTTGTTGTTAATATTTGCTTTTGTTGTCTTTGCTTTGATGTCACATTTTTTAAAAAGTCCTTAAGGTAGCCTCTACTAAGAGCATATGTTGCTCTTTTTTCCAGTTGCTATTCCCATCCTTTACATATTGCTTTTCTTGGTATATTATCATCAGTATAAGGACACATCACTTCTCTACCGGATTGTCCTACAGTTTGCTTTTATCTTATCCAGCTCCTGTAGTCTTCACTTATTTGGTCAGCTTCCCCAGTGTTCTGTATACTCTTCTTCCAAATTCCCTCAATTAAATAATTTTATTTCTGTAAGTTAGCTCTTTTGTTTACTCCTCTAAAATAATAGCGCTTTTGCTATTTGGTTCACAAAATAGGTCAAAATTCTAACAGATTTGTTAAATTTCACTCTAAAAAGGTGTTAAAAACATAAATGTTGGGATTGACATATACACTTTGCTATATTTAAAATAGATAACTAATAAGGACTTACTGTATAGCACAGGAAACTCTTCTCAATGCTCCATAATGACCTATTGGGAAGACTGTATTAAAAAAAAAGTGGACGTGTAGTAGAAACTAATACAACATTTTAAATCAACTATACTACAGTAATTAATTAGATGTTAAACATGTTGACCATTTATGATTTTACTGACATACATATTAAAGTATTTATTTTACAATACTAAAGCCATCAGTGAAGGAGGCAATTACATGAATTTTATATTGCCAGTAGTTAACTCATATATTTATTAAAATGCTTTTAAAAGAATTTTTTGTTTCAATTTCCTGTTATAATTGTCACCTATTCTTTAGTACATTAGGAATTGAAATAGAGTCTTTGATTCAGGTATATTTTAATTTGCCTGTTACCTCTATCTTGTATGAATCTGTGAATTATAAAAATGATTAAATTAGGAAACATTGAGATGAGAGATAATGTTCTACACCCCATTTAATTGAGAAGATAGCAAAAGATCTGATCCAAAATAGTGACATTTTCTTAGTTTATGTCTAATATTCAAATATATAGACATGCATGCATTTAAAAAGTAAAGGTACCATCCATAGGGACATACACACAGTTTTCATTTTTCATGCTGCTCCTGTCTTCTGGCATGCTAATAATGAACAATTTGCATCCAGGTTCAAGTTAGTAAGACTCTTTCAGAAAACTGTAGATAACTGGCTAAATTTGTCCTTACATGTTTGATCTGCACTCAGTTCAGTTCAGTCGCTCAGTTGTGTCTGACTCTTTGTGACCCCCATGGATTGAGGCACTCCAGGCCTCCCTGTCCATCACCAGCTCCAGGAGCTTGCTCAGACTCATGACCATCAAGTCGGTGATGCCATCCAAGCATTCTCATCCTCTGTCGTCCCCTTCTCCTCCTACCTTCAGTCTTTCCCAGCGTCAGGGTTTTTTCCAGTGAGTTAGTTATTTGCATCACGTGGCCAAAGTATTAGAGTTTCAGCTTCAATATCAGTCCTTTCAGTGAAAATTCAGGACTGATTTCCTTTAGAATTGACTGGTTTGGTATCCTCACAATCCAAGGGACTTGCAAGAGTCTTCTCCAACACCACAGTTCAAAAGCATCCATTCTTCGGTGCTCAGCCTTCTTTATGGTCCAACTCTCACATCCATACATGACTACTGGAAAAACCATAGCTTTGACTAGACCTCTGTTGGCAAAGTAATGTCTCTGCTTTTAGTATGCTGTCTAGGTTTGTCATAGCTTTTCTTCCAAGGAGCAAGTGTCTTTTAATTTCATGGCTGCAGTCACCATCTGCAGTGATTTTGGAGCCCGTGAAAAGAAAGTCTGTCACTGTTTCCATTGTTTCCACATTTATTTGCCATATAGTGATGGGATACTAATATATGATTTTTGCAAAGGTTAAATTTATTTATCATTGTCAGTTTCATACACCTGCAGAGAAATTTTAACTGTTTCTAACAATACTTTTCTTATTGCAGTTAGTACATCTTTATTTCTTGTCCTTCATTTAAAGTGGTAACATGACCTTTTCTTCTGGGTTTTGACATGGCTATTGTGATTTTTTGTGGAATAGCATCAATATCACTATCTCGATACACTTTTTGTAATAAAGACATATTTTTGTGAATAAACTCTTTTTAGTCTCAACTGATAGCCTTGTTTCTATATTAATAGTTCATGTGCTGGGCACTGTTTACTTCTATACATGCTTTTGAAAGTGTTAACAAGAAAAATTTAAATTTATGTTATGAATTATTGAAGTAAAAGCCTATTTACATTTAATACCATCTGACCTTATAATATCTTAATAAAATTATTTTATATATAATCAAAATTTTAGTAAAAATAATAACATGAAGATTTGAGTGTGTTTATTAGCATAATAAACTGTAACTCATAGAGCTGAGGTGAGAATAACAGAATAATGCCACTGACAAATACCCAGCACATGGAAATGTCACAACAAATCATTTATCTTAAATTTTTCTGTGCTTTAAAACTTGAGATTTTTATTATGTTTCATTTAAACCACTACAATATTGTAAAGTAATTAGCCTCCAACTAATAAAAATAAATGAAATAATAATAATAAAGAGTGTTTAACTTAAGTTTTATTTTTTCAGAGCACCTTCAAGTTTAAGTCTGAAAGTGATATTCATTTAGCAGAACATCATAAACAGGTTCTGTATGATGGGAAACTTGCAAGTAGTATTGCATTTACATATAATGCTAAAGCCACTGATGCTCAACTATGCCTGGAATCATCACCAAAGGAAAACGCATCGATCTTTGTGCATTCCCCACATGCTCTTATGCTCCAGGTGGGTGAATAGTAGCTTAGTCTTAATGTTCTCATCAACACTGTGTCTTTATTTTACATTTTATACGTTGCTCGCCTGTAAATCTCCAGTTGCTCTTTGTTTTTCTTTTTTGGTCTTCTAGTTCTTTGAATGGTGTTTTTGCCTTCTGCATTTTATTTGGCAATATAGTTTACCTTGGACTTGTCTCCTTAGTAGGAAATCTGTCTTTTCTGTTGTATTATATGTTTCTTATCCTTTGAAATAAAATCAGTGAATTCGTAAATAGCTAAATGTAAATATAAAAATACTTTGCTATAAGAATGTGTAACTCCTTAACACAAAAATTACTTGAGTGCTTTTATATCTATTAATAGCATCTCTTATTTTAAAATATATTTTGATTTAGACACTCATATTTTCAGTGTAAAAATCTCTCAACTTAAGCTTTAAATTTAAGTGATTATCAAAATATTTCAAACTGTTATTTTAAATGTGTATAAAATTATATAATTTTTATTTAAAATTTTAAAAATAGATTTTAAAATATCTATTTCATTTAATTTTCTTACAAAGTTATTTGAAACAAGGAAAGTGTGATAACATGCTTTAGAAAATTTAATAAACATTTTTGTTTTTGAACATAGGATGTAAAAGCTATAGTTACACATTCAATTCATAGTGCAATTCATTCAATTGGAGGGATTCAAGTGCTTTTCCCACTTTTTGCACAACTAGACAACCGGCAACTCAATGACAGTCAAGTGGAAACCACTGTCTGGTAAGTTTTCTTTCAATATGTAACTTATGGTGTCTTTTAATTCTTTAGATTATGCATGGTGCCCTTCGTGCTATGTAAATATATTATAATACTGGTTTTTATTCTTAAAATGCTAATAACGTTTCTTTAGGATTAAGGCAGATATATTTACGCAAAGTAAAATAAAGTTGACAGATTTTCTAACCACAAAGGAGCGACTTCCTTGATAAGAAACAAAAAAATTCTTACTAGGTATAGCATAGTGATTATAATATGAAGTAGGAAAAGTGTCAGTCCTGGCCTTTCACTTTGCAAATGAATGCTCATTGTTTGAATTGTTGGTGAAATCCTGTCAGATTAAACAAAATTACTAGGGTAAAGTTTATTCTCAAGAATAGTATTTAATAACAGTTATATAATTTATATCCTAAATATTAGTATTATTCTATAATGCTAGTATCCTAATACTAGCACAATATTAATTGAAATTAGCTTTTTTTCTTATGTTTGAGAACCTAACTCTAACCAGTGACATATCCATATTTTATATATTCAGAATTTTCTAATTAGATTTATTTCAAGTGCAATTTTTATAGCTTCTTTTTTTTAAATTAAAAAAAATACCTCATGTATTAAATTCCAATTTAACCTTATTTCTTAGAATCATTTATGGCATAAGTTAAATGTGAATTACACAAATAGATTAACTATTTCTGTATATGTTTGGAGAATTTAAAGGGAAAGTTATATAAGTAAACATTAATTTAGTTTACTAAACAGTAACATAGAAATGCTTCATTAATAAGTACACATATACATGAGATTCTTTATGGATCATCCAATTTTGAATTGATAGAAAAACTAGTGAATGAAATTAAGATGGGAAAAATTTAAAATTCTTGAAATGTAAAATGATTTTTCATATTAATTATTTAAATTATCTATTAACAAACTTCCGTCTTAATATTGCTCATAATATTGTCCCTGTATTGGGACCATCTTTATGTAAATTATGAATCTAAATATAAATCTGACCTGTATATTTACATAACTCAGCTCTCAGCCATGGGTCATGCTTTTTTTCTTTTTTTTTAAATATCAGTATAATGTAATGGTTAGCATTTGATGTGAAATGAATCTGGAGGCCATGTCCTGCTGAGATATTACTTTGTTATGAGATATTCAGTCATTTTATTGAGAGGCAGATCAGCTTAGTTGAAAAATGAAACTTTAAATCCCAGTCCTAATTTAAATGCAGATGTTTTCTTTATCATCTAAGTGAACTAGCACACATTATGATCAGTAATTTAAAACCTAGTAAGTACTATGAAAAGAAGTTAGAGGTGAAATAGCAATTAGAAGACTTCATGTGTAATTTAAATATATCTTATGAATTAATATTCTGTCCATAATTATTTTAACCTAAAATATAGTGATTTGCTTCATGCAGAAATATTAGAAAGATTATGCAGTTTGAATGTTATACCTGAAATGATTACAATAATTTATATTATTGAATAGTTGTAAAATCTCAGTGTTAAAACTATAGTTAACAGGTATCTGGTCCATTCATCCAAGGACCAGGACCAAGGACATGATTATTTGTCATATCCTGTTTTCAAAACTCATTTTAGTGTTTATATTATATTTTGATATTTAAATTGTATTTATTTTATAACAGATAAAAGGCAGTATAAAGGATCAGCTTTCTGATTTTCATTTGGATTTGTTTTTAGTCCTTTTATATCATTCATGTTAATTTTTTCATGCAATAACTTTAATTTTTTCAGTAATATATATGTTCTTAGTTTATGGCCAATTAAAAAAGTATAATAAGAAATGTATCACTTTCCATTTCAGTAATAATACATACCTGTTTTGGGTATGTATTTCAACCCTCCCCTGTGGTTCACTTATGTGCTATTTTGAATTCTTATCTAATAGTTTTTCATTATTTACTTCAAAGCTCTTGATGTCTGAGGTTGGCTTTTGGACGTTTGTGTGTATCAGTAATGCAGTCTTTTATTATATTTAAAGTTTGGAGGGCCACCATTTTGGTGGTGATACTTTCAGTTTTTAAAATGTTGAAAAAAATTTTTAAATGGAACATTCCCCTCTACTTGAAGAACATAAATTGTTAGCTTTAGGGCAAGGATTGATAGAATTCCTTAATTTTGGGTTTTATCTTAAATTCATATATATGAATGAGAATTTAAAATAGGATATGTTATCTTATTTTTAATTAACTTTAAACTTCTAGATGAATAGGGATGGCTTTCCATAAGGTGCCAATGGTAAAGAACCCGCCTGCCAATGCGGGAGACATAAAGAGATGTGGGTTCTATCCTTAAGTTGGGACGATCCCCTGGAGGAGGGCATGGCAACCTACTCCAGTATTCCTGCCTGGAGAGTCCCGTGGACAGAGGTTCTCGGCTGGCTACAGGCCGTAGCATCACACAGAGTTGGACACGACTGAAACGACTTAGCACACATGCAGGCACACACAGATGGATGAGAGTCTATCTGAACTTTAAAAATCTTCAGCAAAATTTTATATACGCCTATTTTAGAAAATGTTTTTTTGTATAATAAATATATGCCCCAAATTGCTTATATTGTCTAATTCTTGACTACTTTTTGGATAAATTGAGCCAAGCTCTGAAATAAGTTAATTCTTTGCCTTTTATGTTTCAAGCTAAAACATCTTAGTTTCATCCACTTTCCTCCACTCAGTAGCCTGGTTTATAAAGCATTTTATTATTTATATAGGTCTCACTTCTATTGACACTATAATTTATTATTGTTCTAATCATTGATGAGTTTTACTGTAAATATTGAGGTCTTAATATTAAAATAATTTATTCAAGAAATTATTTTCTAGAGCCTTTAAAAATAGGCTTTGTATGTACAGGAGAAATTTTATGACTTTGTTTTATCATGAAGGCTACATATTATAATTGTTAACTAGTGTGGACGTTCAGGTTAGAAAAACTTGAATTCAAACCCCAAGTTTATTTATTATTATTGCCATCTGACAAAAAATGGTCCACTGGAAAAGGGAATGGCAAACCACTCCAGTATTGAATCAAGAACTCCATGATTAGTATGAAAGGGCAAAAATATATGACATTGGAAGATGAGCCCCCCAGGTTGATAGGTGTCCAGTATGCTACTGGGTAAGATCAGAGAAATAGCTCCAAAAATAAGGAAGAGGCTGCGTAGAAGTGGAAATGGTATTCAGATGTGGCTGTGTCTGGTAGTGAAAGTAAGGTCCGATGCTGTAAAGAATAATATTTCATAGGAACCTGGACTGTTAGGTCCATGAATCAAGGTAAATTGGATATGATTAAGGAGGAGACAGAGAAGCCTGGTGGGCTACAGTCTGTAGGGTGGCAAAGGGTTGGACCCGACTGAAGCAACTGAGCATACAGCATACAAGTAGGAGATGAAAAGAGCAAACATCTACATGTTAGAAATCAGTGAACTAAAATGGAACAGAATGGACAAATTTAATTCAGATGACCATTATATCTACTACTGTGAGCAAGAATCCCGTAGAAGAAATGGAGTACCCTCATGTCAACAAAGAGGCCAAAATGCAGTACTTGGGTGCAACCTCAAAAATGACAAATGCTCTCGGTTCTCTCGATTTGTTTCAAAGGCAAACCGTGCAGCATCACAGTAATCCAAGTCTCTGCCCCAACCACAGAGGCTGAAGGAGCTGAAGTTGAACAGCTCTTTGAAGACCTACAAGACCTTCTAGAACTAACATCAAAAAAAGATGTCCATTTAATTATAGGGAGTTAGAATGCAAAAATATGCAGTCGAAGAGCTACCTGGAGTAACAGACAGGCTTGGCCTTGGACTACAAAATGAAGCAGGACAAACGCTAACAAGAGTTTTGCCAAGAGAACACATTGGTCGTAGCAAACACCCTGTTCCAATAGCAAAAGCGATGATTCTACATGTGAACGTCACCAGATGGTCAGTACTGAAATCAGATTATGTTCTTGCAGTCAAAGATGGAGAAGCTCTATACAGTCAGCAAAACAAGACCTGGAAGTGACTGTGGCTCAGATAATCAGCTCCATATTGCAAATTTCAGGCTTAAATTGAAGAAAGGAGGGAAACCTCCAGTGTATGACCTAAATCAAATCACTTATGATTATACAGTGGAGGTGACAAGTAGATTCAAGGGATTAGATCTGGCAGACAGAGTGCCTGAAAAACTATGGACAGAGGTTCATAGCATTGTACAGGAGGTGGTGACCTAAACCATCCCCAAGAAAAAGAAACGCAGGAGGGCAAAATGGTTGTCTGAGGAGGCCTTACAAATAGAAAGAAGAGAAGCGAAAGGCAAAGGAGAAAGGGAAAGATATACCTAACTGAAGAGAGTTCCAGAGACCAGCAAGGAAAGAGAAGAAAGCCTTCTTAAGTGAACAATATAAAGAAATAGAGGAAAACAACAGAATGGAAGAGACTAGAGATCTCTTCAAGAAAATTGAAGATACTGAAGGGACACTTCATGCAAAGATGGGCACAATAAAGGACAGAAACAGCAAAGCCCTAACAGGAGCAGAAGAGATTAAGAAGAGGTGGCAAGAATACACAGAACTATACAAAAAGGTCTTACTGGATAGCCAAGACAGTGTGGTCACTCACCCAGAGCCAGCCATCCTAGAGTGTGCAGTCAAATGGGCCTTAGAAAACATTACTCGAACAAAGTTAGTGAAAGTGACGGAATTCCAACTGAGCTATTTCAAATCCTAAAAGATGATGCTGTTAAAGTACTGCACTCAATATGCCAGCAAACCTGGAAAACTCAGCAGTGGCCACAGGACTGGAGAAGATCAGTTTTCATTCTAATCCCAAAGAAAGGCAGTGCCATAGAATTCAAACTATTGTACAATTGTGGTCATCTCACATGTGTGCAAGGTGATGCTTAAAATCATTCAAGCTGGGCATCAATAGTACATGAACCAGGATCTTTTAGCTGTAAAAGCTGAATTTACAAAAGGCAGAGGAAGCAAAGATCAAATTGCCAATATCCGTTGAATCATAGAAAAGCAAGGGAATTCCAGAAAAAAATCTACTTCTGCTTCCTTGACTACAGTAAAGCCTTTGACTGTGTGGATCACAACACACTGTGAAAAATTCTTCAATTCTGGGAATACCAGACTACCTTACCTGCCTCCTGAGAAACCTCTATGCAGGTCAACAAGGAACAGTTAGAACCAGACATGGAACAGCAGAGTGGTTCCAAATAGGGAAAGGAGTACATCAAGGCTGTATATTGTCATCCTGCTTATTTAACTTATATGCAGAGTACATCATGCGAAATGCCAGGCTGGATGAAAGCACAGACTGGAATCAAGATTGCCAGGAGAAATTCCAACAACCTCAGATATGCAGATGATACCACTTTAATGGCAGAAAGCTAAGAGGAACTAAAAAGCCTCTTGATGAGGGTAAAAGAGGAGAGTAAAAAGGCTGGCTTAATACTCAGCTTTCAAAAACTAAGATCATGGCATCCTGTCCCATCATTTCATGGAAATAGATGGGAGGAAAAGTAGAAACAGTGTCAAATTTTATTTTCTTTGGCTCAAAGAGCACTGCACATGGTGACTGCAGCCATGAAATTAGAAGATACTTACTCCTTGGAAGGAGAGCTGTGACAAACCTAAACCTAGACAGAGCATTAAAAAGCAAAGACAATTTGCCAACAAAGTTCTGTATATTTAAAGCTAATTTTTCCAGTTGTCATGTATGGATGTGAGAGTTGGACCATAAAGGAGGTGAGTTCAGAAGAATTGATACTTTTGAGTGTGGTGCTGGAGAAGACACTTGAGAGTCCCTTGGACAGCAAGGAGATCCAAACAGTCCATCCTAAAGGAAATCAGTGCTGAATATTCATTGGAAGGACTGATGCTGAAGCTGCAATACTTTGGCCACCTGATGTGAAGAGCTAACTCATTGGAAAAGACCCTGATGCTGGGAAAAATTGAGGGCAGTAGGACAAAGCGGCCCCAGAGGATGAGATGGTTGGATGGCATTACTGAGTTTGATCAAACTGTGGGAGATAGTGAAGGACAGGGAAGCCTGGGGTGCTGTAGTCCGTAGGGTCTAAAAGTGTCAGACGTGACTTAGGGACGGAAGAAGAACAACAGCAACAATGATTATTTTAAAAAGTGTTTATTGGCATATAATTGCTTTGCAGTGTTGTGTTATATAGCATTTATTATTAATACAACTTTGAGTGTGTTATCTATTTTGTTCTTTAGTTTCTACCATTACATAATTAGAATAATAATAGCTCACTAGATTATTAAATTAAATGCAATAAAATACATAGATTGATACAATAGGCACTGAATATATGCTGGGTTTGTTATTCGGATGACAGTGGGTTATTTAAGATTATCCTAATACTACAGTTTTATATTTAAAATATATTTCATCAAGCATAGAGATTGGTTGTTATGGTAGGAGCCATATTATTTTCCGTTTGAGCTGTTCTACCAATGACGTTATTTACAATGGAAAATGACTTATTTAAGTGATGAAGGAGGACTCATACTTTGAATTTCAGTTGTAGTGATTAAAACTGATTGTGAACTGTTTATCCATTTTCTAGGTATAGTGGTTTAAAAGTGAGGAATGTGTTAACCCATGTTTGGAAGCCAATACCAAATTATAAAACACCTACAAGGATTTGAGATGGTGTTCTTTAGCTGGTTTTTAGATTTTGTAGCTACCCCATTAGCATCCCCATTAAATATCCAATAGTAAGAGTTTTCACTGCTTTTTCTTTTGACAGATAGTTTAGCCTTTATCATGAAACAAACAAAAAGTGAACCAAAAATGTGATAAATGATAGCTTTTGAAAACACAGTATTTTTAATGTGATTTTTTTGACTAAGTCATCTAGGCAAAGTTGTTATAATGATTCCATCCTATTCATAATGATTCTCAATCTTCACCTTGAGTAATTCTGCCGGTGATGAAAGCTATTTGGAAGTTTTTTCATTTCTCATGGATTAATAATGTTTATATTGGACTTTTCAATCCCATCCTGTCAAGCAGTCGTTGAGAGCAATAATTAAACAAATTGCCTTTCACTAAACATTTAGTAAATACTTATCTAATGAGTAAATAATAAACAAATGTTTAATGAATGATTTCAAGAAGTATAACTCTAATCTTGAAATAGTCATGGGTTCTGTATTTTGTGTGTAACGAATAGTCTGTTTATTAGAAATACCATTTTCCTTTGATTTGAATGATCATATATCAAGACATTAACTATTAATGTCCTGTCTTCTCCGACTTAGCCCCCAGCCTCTTTTTTTGAGTACATGTTACTGAATTCTATAGATGATAGAAAGCAAAACAAATCTTCCCCATTTGTTTGACTTAGCAATAATGTGTTCTGAAAAACTACCTGTTTACTGGCACAAGATATAAGTAGGATTTTGTATATCAAAGGATTAAAAATACACTGAGCAGTTCTTTTTAGAGACAGTGTTGTGCATCTTTTGTTGTTAGGGCAGAATGAGGCTCAAACTTGTCTTCTGTTTTGAACTCTCTCTTCTTAGGTGCTGGGGCTATCTGAGGGTGTGTAGTACTAACACAAGACATTTATGAGTGCTTACTGTGTGCCATTAGCTGTTTATATTATCTCATTTAATCCTCTCTGCTGATAAGGGAGAGAAGAATTTCATACCTGTTAAAGGTCACAGAAATTAAGTGGCAGATTAGGACCAGAATTACAATTCTGAAGGCCTGATTCTGGAACTCTCACTCTGAACTGCCATGATTAACTCTTAAGAATCACCTTTGCAAGGTGTGGAGTGATTTTAGTAATGTGGCCTTTATCTGATAGTAATATGAATTAAGGTAAGATAGAATATATAAAATATCTATCACAAGGAGCCTCTGGTATATAGTAAGCATTATTGAGTTTTATTTCCTCAGAGAATAGTAGGTAGTCTATTTTATGTGATGCAATTTTGTGTTACTAAAATGTATTTTAATGCTATTTTTAACTGACAAATTTTATAAACTAAAAACCAACCACAAGTGATCATGTAAATGAATTCTTGTAATTCTTGTAATAAATATTTTTATCAGAAAAGTGTTCTTTCTCTTTCTAGTTATAATACAGGTTGTTTAATAGACTGTTTGATCGAATATAAGCTATAAAAAATTTAGCAAATCCCATAAAGCATTTGTGTCAATGATCTTATAATTAAGAATACTCTTGTATTTATGACTCGTTTGTTTAGTGGGTGTAAATCGATTTTTTTCCCTAAAAACTATCTTGCTAGCCAAAGATATTCCAGTAATATTCTTAAATTTTATAGCCCCTTTAATAATTGAGTTTTCATTTTGAAGTCTTGATTAACATCATTGTCATATATAAACTAACAAAATTAGCGGAAAATTTTAGCATTTCAGTGTCTTACAACCTAAATTTCCACTTTCACTTCAAAATGACATAAAAATTCTTTGTCCATGTTTTCTGGTTTTTAGTTCAGGGAAAAGTGCCTATTATACACATAATATCAAATATTTCTCCATATGTTTCACTGGAACTGACATAAAAAATGAATTGTGCGTGCTTTCTATAGGCTAAAGAAGTGAAATCAGTTCTTCTTTGTAATGGTTCTGTCCCTTATGGAGGTTGTTGTTTGTATATGTAGAATATAATTATCATCATTTTGGTTTCCAGAAGTATTTAAACATTTAAAACTCTGTATCTGTAGAATTATCTTCTGTATATTTTTTAGGAATTTATATATCTTTCACTTCTTTATATGCATATTTGCAATTTTGGCTTTTTTTTTTTTAAGTTTATAAAACTGGTAATGAAAGTGTTCTTTGAAGCAAAACAGACTCAGAAAATATCTTTGATGTATGTATACCACTACTGGGGCTTCCCATATGGCACAGTAGTAAAGAACGTACCTGGCAGTGCAGGAGACAGAAGTTCAAACCTGGGTCGGGAAGATCCTCGAGAGAAGGAAATGGAACCCACTCCAGGATTCTTGCCTGGGAAGTCCCATGAACATAGGAGCCTGGTGGGCTACAGTCCACGAGGTTGCAAAAGAGTTGGACATGACTTAGTGACGAAACAATAGCAACAACAACACACACACCCCTATTACTATTAAAGGAGGAAAACCAAATAATTTGTTTAGTGAGATTTAAGTAAAGTAAAATGGAATTTACATTGAATTCATTGTAGAAATTAATCTGTAAATAAAAATTAAAATACAGTATTCTGCCTGAAACATAGGAAAATTATAGTGTAATGTTCAAATAGCCTTTTCTTCTTTGTCAGCAAAGTTTTTTTGCTCAGTGGATCCTTTACAGAAGATATCTGGTAATACAGTTTGTAGTACATCTAACAGTTTAATGGGCTTGTCAGCTATCAACAAAAAAGGACATTTTGTTTATTTCAGACTTATGATGTCTGATTACATTCACTTTTCAAATAAGCTTTTTTTGTACAGTCCATTTTAAAGTGTTTTCCATAAATGGTCACTTTTCTACAATAATTCCTTCATAAAAAGTTTCCTTTACATTTACTGAAACTTGTTTTTAGTGCTATCTTACATTGTGCTGTTTTAATTTACAACACATAATTTTGCTTTGTGAATTTTTCCTGCCATAAAGGAAGGCTTCTGCTTTATCTTTGACCAAAAACAAACAAAGAAAGGCATTGTTTTGGCAAAGGAATGAAGTACAAATTATTAATTTCAGGAATTTTGGTAACCAGTCACATCTTTATGCATTTGTTGCCTTGATTTTCTTCTAGTTTGCGTATCCACATTCTCTGTCCTTCAATGTTTTAATAATATTTTCTAACTGAAGATGATATTTTATGCATGGAATAATAGCATTTATTTATTTCAGTTTTTATATGTCTTTACATTGCTTCTGAAATAAGGTAAATTGTTTCATTCATTTTGATATTATGATATTCATACTGTCTAAAACTAACATAAGTATCACTAGCTTTTGTGAGAAAAATTACCATATGCCTGAATATTCACAGTTCATACTCAGAAGCACAGAATATTTCTGGTGGAAACTGTGTGTAAATCTCCCAAGTGTTTCTGCTGTCTTCCTGTTCCCTCCTGTGGATATGATGACCTTTAGGTGCAATGAGTGGAATCTTTAATAAAATAATTAATAAGGTGTCATCAGGACATTCTAATTAATTTAGTATTGTAACTTTATTGACTTTTATTTTATTCTGTTTCTGGATTCATGGTCTTATTACCTGGATGGAAAACACCCAGAGGTTTTTCTCTAGCATCCTTATGTTTAGGCTCATATACCCCAAACCATGAGGAAGTTACCTCAGACTGAACCTCCTTCAAATAAAAGCTCATAACCTGTTCTTCATTTTCTCTTACTTTTGACATTCTTTTTATTTTTAAGTTGATTTTTATTTTTGTAATTTTTTCAGAAATTCAGGTTTATAATAAAATTGAAAGGAAGCAGCAGAGATGATTTTCCATGTACTCCCTTTCTTCACAAATACATACCCTCCCCTATAATCGGTGTTAGTCACCAAAATCTTAACATCTTTTTTAAAAAGGATGAATATATTTTGATAGATCATAATCACTTAAACTCTGTATTTAAGACCTCATTCTTGGTGTCATATATTTTATAGGTTTGAAAAAAGTATAATGCCATATAGATAATCATTATAATATCATAAAAAGTATGTTCACTTCCCTAAATGTATTTTTTGTTTTACCCTTTCAAATGTCCCCAGGCAGCTACTGATCTTTTTATGGTCTTCATAATTTTGCCATTTCCAGAATGTCATATAATTGAAATCATGTAGTGTGCAACTGTTTCAGATTATCCTGTTCCACTTAGTAATATGCAATTAAAGTGCCTCCATATCTTTTCATGGTTTGATAGCTCATTTATTTTTAGCACTGAATATACATTCGTCTAAATGTATCACAGTTTATTTTTCCATTCATCTGCTGAAGGCCATCTTTGTTGCTTCTGAGTTTTTGCAATTAAAAATAAAGCTTCTGTAAATATCCGTGTGCATGTTTTAGTGTATACATACGTTTTCAACACCTTTGGGTAGATACAAAGGATCATGATTGCTGGATTACCTAGTAGAAGTATGTTTAGTCCCATAAAAAACCTCCAAACTCTTCCAAAATGTCTGTACCATTTCATTCCCACCAGCAATGAATGAACTAATAGATTATTAGTTCCTGGAGTTGTTTTTTTTTATTAGTTATTTTAGATTTTTAAAATAGATAATCATACTGTTTGTGAACAAAAACAGTTTTGTGTTTTCTTTCCCAATTTGTAAATGTTTTGTTTCCTTTTCTTGTCTTATCATATTAGCAAAGACTTCCAGTGTAGTGTTGATAAGGGATGGTGAGAGGGGACATCCTTACTTTCTTTTTGATCTTAGTGGGGAAATTGAATTTTTCATCATTAAATGCATTACCTGTAAGTTTTTTATAGTCTTTATCAAGTTGAGAAAGTTTCCCTTTATTCCTAGTTCCCTGAGAGTTTTTTATCATGAATGGCTGTTGGATTGGGTCCAGTGCTTTTCCTACATCCATAGATATGAACTTGAGAATTTTTTTTTGGCATATTGCTGTAATGGGTGATTGTTGTTGGTGGTGTTTAGTCGCTAAGTTGTGTCTGACTCTTTTGTGACCCTGTAGACTGTAGCACACCAGGCTCCTCTGTCATGGGATTTCCCTTGCAAAGATACTGGAGTGAGTTGCCATTTTCTTCTCCAGAGGATCTTCCCGACCCAGGTATCAAACTTGAGTTTCCTGCATTGGAACCATGTTCTTTACCACTGAGCCACCAGGGACACTTTGTAATGGGTGTTGGATGACATAAAATGATTTTTTAATCTTGAGCCAGTCTTGCAAACTTTGAATAAATCTCATTTGCTTATGGTGTATAATTCTTTCATCTTGTTTAAATTCAATTTGGTCAGGTTTTGTTGAGAATTTTCACATATCTGTTAATGGGAGATATTGGTCTATAATGTACTTATTATGACTGTCTAGTTTTGGTTTGAGTGATGGTTTTTCATTGAATAGTTTTTCCTAACTCATTCTAGTTTTTCATATAATGAGTTAGGAAAATAGTTCCTCTGCTTCCATGCTCTGAAAAAGCTGTAGAGAACTGGTATAATTTCTTCCTTAGTGTTAGGTAGAATTCACCAATGAACCCATCTGGGATTGGTGATTTCTGCTTATTAATTGTTGATTCAGTTTTTTTTAATAGATGAAAGTATGTTCAAAATGTTTATTTCTTCTTGTGTGACTTTTGGCAGATGTATCTGAATTTCATTTAGGTTTTCAAATCTGTCAGCATAAAATTGCTCACACTTTCTCTTATTGTTATTTTGATTTTCATGAGATGTGTGGCTATGTTTCTTCTTTTATTTCTAATATTTCTTTTTTTTTTTCCTGCTAGTTTGGCCAGAGGCTTATCAATTTTATTGATCTTTTTAAAGAATCAGCTTTTGCTTTAATTGATTTCCTATTTTCAATTTCTTTGATTTATATTCTGATTCTTTTTTTTTTTTTTTGGAGTTTTTTTTTTTTTTTTTTTTTTTTTTAATTAGTTGGAGGCTAATCACTTCACTTCATTTCAGTGGGTTTTGTCATACATTGACATGAATCAGCCATGGATCTACACGTATTCCCCATCCCGATCCCCGCTCCCACCTCCCTCTCCACCCGATTCCTCTGGGTCCTCCCAGTGCACCAGGCCGGAGCACTTGTCTCATGCATCCCACCTGGGCTGGCGATCTGTTTCACCATAGATAGTATACATGCTGTTCTTTTGAAATATCCCACCCTCACATTCTCCCACAGAGTTCAAAAGTCTGTTCTGTATTTCTGTGTCTCTTTTTCTGTTTTGCATATAGGGTTATCGTTACCATCTTTCTAAATCCCATATATATGTGTTAGTATGCTGTAATGTTCTTTATCTTTCTGGCTTACTTCACTCTGTATAAGGGGCTCCAGCTTCATCCATCTCATTAGGACTGGTTCAAATGAATTCTTTTTAATGGCTGAGTAATATTCCATGGTGTATATGTACCACAGCTTCCTTATCCATTCATCTGCTGATGGGCATCTAGGTTGCTTCCATGCACCCCAATGTTCATTGCAGCACTGTTTATATATTCTGATTCTTATTATTTATTTTTACTGCTTACTTTGAATTGAATTTACTCTCTTTTTTTGTAGCTTATTAAATTAGAAATTTATATTGTTGATTTTAGGTCTTTTTTTAATATATTAAAAAAAAATTACCTCATTCCAGAGGTCTGAACACCCCTGTTTCAACATGCAAAAGTGTTGTTTTCCTTCCATACCACCAAAAAATTCTCTGTGACACCAGCTGAGTATTGTATAATTTAACTCAGTTCTGACACTCAAATCTGGCATAGCATCAGATCCCACAGGTTAAGGGCTCAGTCTCACAGGACTTACTTTCTAAACTTTAGTTGCCAGTTGCAAGTCACCAGCTGACTATAGATTGTAGGTTCTGATGGGCTCCTCCTTGGACTTCAGATGCCAATTGCAAGTCCAAGTCATTACTAGTACTTCTCACTGACTGGCCATAAACTGGAAGTTCAACCATCCCATCCTTGAATTCTGTTACTTTGTTAGAGTGGTTCACAGAGCTTAGGAAAACATTTTATTTACTGGATGGAGAAGGCAATGGCACCCCACTCCAGTCCTCTTGCCTGGAAAATCCCATGGATGGAGGAGCCTGGTGGGCTGCAGTCCATGGGGTCGCGAAGAGTCGGACGTGACTGAGCAACTTCACTTTCACTTTTCACTTCTATGCATTGGAGAAGGAAATGGCAACCCACTCCAGTGTTCTTGCCTGGAGAATCCCAGGGACGGGGTCGCACAGAGTCGGACACGACTGAAGTGACTTAGCAGTAGCAGTAGCACTAGTGTATTATAAAAAGATGATAAAGGATACAGATGGACATCCAAATGGAAGAGATGCACAGGGCAAGCTGTGTGGAAAGGACACAGAGCATTCATTCCCTCTCCAGATGTTCCAGACTTTTAGCACCTTCTTTTATTCACATACCTGGCATCTCTCCCAGCTTTGTTCTTTTTTGTTTTTAAATGGTGGCTTCATTATATAGGCATCACTGATTAAATCATTGACTGTTGGTGATTGAACTCAGTCTCCAGCTCTTCTGCCTTCCCTGGAGGTAAATAGGTAGGAGGAGGGAGGGACTGGACTGAAAGTCCCAAACCTCTGATTATATGGTTGGTTGTGTTGGCAACTAGCTTTCATCCTTAAGTAAATTCTAAAGGTCACTTCAGTAACATGACAAAAGACACCTTTGTTGCTCCCCTCCGTTAAGAAATTTAAAGGGAGCTTTGTGTCAGAGCTCTGTGTCAGAAATGGGGGTCAGGAACAAATAGATATTTCTTATTAAAATCACAGTATCACAGCATTCAATGCTATAAATTTCCCAGGAATCATTGCTTTCATTTTATTCCACAAATTTTGATAGGTCGTATTTTCATTTTCTTCATTCAAAATATTTTTAATATCTCTCAAGGTTTATTGACTCATGTTTTATTTAGAAGTGTGTTGTTTAATGTTCACATTATGGGATTTTACATTTGTCTTTCTGTTTAAGGTCTTTCTGGTTTCTAGTTAATTTCATTGTGATCTGAGAGTAGACTGTGTAATTTCCATCATTTTAAATTTATTAGATGTGTTTCGTTTCCCCGAATGCAGTCTGTCTTAGTGAATGTTCTGTGTGAGCTTGAGAGAAATGTTTATTCTGCTGTGGTTGAATGAAGTAGGATATAGTTGTCAGTTATCTCCAGCTGTTTGTTTATTCTTGTGTTCAACTAAGTCATAACTGATTTTCTGACCACAAGTTGTCCTTTTCTGAGATAGGGATGTTGAAATCTCCAACTATGATAACGATTTCATCTATTTCTCCTTATTATATCAGTTTTTGTTTCACATAGTTTTAGACTGTTAGTTAGGTATATACACTTTAGGTGTTGTCTTCTTAGAAAATTGACTCTGTTATCATTGGGTAATGCTGTTCATAATCTCTGATACTTTCCTGCCCCTAAAGTTTTTTCTGTCTAAAACTAAAATAGGTACTCTTACTTTTGTTTGGTTGGTTTTTATCAAAGGTGCAAAATCTCCCTAAAGGAGGAAGGATAGTTGTATGCTAAAAATGAATCTTGACTACAACCTCACACCTTAATAAAAACTAACTCAAATATCAACTGTAAATGTAAAATATAAAACTATAGGACTCTTTGAGAAAACATAGGAGAAAATCTTTGTGATCTAGGCTAGACAAAGTCATTTTAGACATGACCCAAAAGTGTGATGTATACAGGAAAAGATTGGCAAATTTGACACTGGCTTCATCTAAGTTAAAATATTCTACAATATAAGAGAAACAATGAGAAGACATTTTACAGATTGGAGGAACATGATAGAAAGTCACTTATTTGACAAAGGACGTATATCAAGACTATCTTTATAACTCTTGAACACTTAGTAAGAAAGCATAAAATCCAGTTTTAAAAAATGGGCAGACATTGAGCAGATATTTCATGAAAGAAGGTATAAGGATGTCAAAATAACACATGAAAAAATGTTTAACATTCTTATCAGATATATTTAAAATGCTCTGAGATGTAGATGAACATTTTTAGAAGGGCTAAAAAAAAATGAAATATGCATGAAGCCAAGTGCTAGCAAGGATGAAGAGCAACTAAAACATATTACTGGTGTATGGTGGGATTGGCAAATGGTACAGCCATTCTGACAACAGGCAGTTTGTTATAAAGTTAAACATGTACTTACATAACAGCTTTTAACTCCTGGATTTGTATTTGTGAGAAAATGAGTGAAAAGTGTTCACACAAAAACCTTTATGTGAATGTTTATAGTAGTCCTGTTCATAATTGCCATAATCTTGGTACAATTTGGGCTTCCCAGGTGGCATTAGTGGTAAAGAACCCGCCTGCATATTCAGGGGACGTAAAAGACAGGGGACATAAAAGATCCCTGGGTTGTGTCAGGAAGTTCCCCTGGAGGAGGGCCTGGCAACCCGTTCTATTATTCTTGCCTGGAGAATCTCATGGACAGAGAAGCCTGCCAGGGTATGGTCCATATGATCAGAAAGAGTCAGACACAGTTTGAGCAACTTAACATGCACAGGTACAATTCAGATGTGCCCTTTAGACAGTCTGTTTATTCAAGGGAATACTCTTCATCAATTAAAAGTTTAAAAAAGAGACTTCTGATATATGCAACTATTTGGATTATTCTCAGACAATATATTTCGGTCAAGAAATACATATTAAGATTACATACTATATGATTCTATCTATATAACATTTCTTGAAAAGCCAAAACTATATCACTATCAGAGATAAGTAGCTATCCAAGGTTGTTTTGGCTGTTGGGAGAATGTGACTGTAAAGGTCTAAGGGGATAGGATAAATGAGGTTTTTTGTGTGTGATTGAACTTGTTTTTATCTTGATTGTGGTGGAATTGCAATAGCATGTTATATACACACACAAACACACAGAAAAGAAGTAAAGGAGTTGATTTTACTAAGATCATTTAAAAATGAAATAAATTATGAAAAGGATAGAAAATTCCTAAACATATGTGAAGTCTTAACTATCAAATAATTATTTCACCTTTCTGTGTAGCTAGCTGTTTTAATATTTATTTTATTTTATGGCGGTTTCAGCACTTACAAGGTATGCTTTTAATCTTACCTTTGTGAAATAGGCTGGGGCTTGGCTGAAAGTAGATCCAGCATCAGGAGAAGAACCTGGCTATTTGGCCTCCCTGCTTTGCATGTTTTACTCTTGAAAGGTGTTAGCATATGAATATATAGTTAAGATCACCTATTTGTCGTTATAATTTATCTCTATTTTTCCTTTGAAGCTTTGAAGTTCTTAGGCATTAGGGAGTTACATCATTAAATTTCTAAATTTTGCATGTATTCATGGGTTACACATACAGTGGTGTTGCCACTTGTAACATGTCCAGAAAGCTTTTGTAAAGATTCTAGGACATTTAGAGCATTGTGAACATCCTTTGGCTGAAATTAAATTACAAATAGGCTTTAAGCATTATCTTTTTTTACATTGGAACCTTTTAATAAATACCTGTTGGTTGTTTATAGAGAACTCTGAACAGATGATCAAAAGGCTATTTGGTTGTCGTACTATGTAAATTCTGGTAAATGCTATAAACTTACACATAATGATGCCTGCCATAAGAGGTTTGGAATTTATTCCTTTACATGTACAAATTTTAAAATTTCATTTTCTTCATAAGACAAACTTTGAAAGATTTCAGTTACAGTTTTTTGCTCTAATATATCTTGTCAGAAACAAAATAGGCTGATGACACATAAAATCTGTTACCAGAGCATCAAAGGTAAAAACGTGTAATAGCCTGACTGATACTTAGTAGGACCTTTAAATAATGTTCCTTGACAGCCAAGACAGTGATAGCAATTCAGTTATAAAGCTGAAAGGTAGAAATTGCTGAGGAGAGATTCCATGGCTTAGGGCCTAATGATTTCATGTGCTCCCCAGTGTATTTCATCTGTCCTCACATTTTGCTGTACCACATTTCACTGTTTTCCGTATTTGACTGAAGATAAATGTATTTTACTTATTTCGGCATGTATCTCCATTTGATGTCTGAATTGATGAATGTGACAATTTGTGTACCAGGGTTTATTGCCTAAGTAGCCAGTTAGGTAGCGGTCTTTTGAGATAGCATCTTCAGAAACATTTGGTCCAAAAGTGACTGCCAAAAGTACCTGGAGTTAGAAACTTTTGGTTTAGACCTTTCTAATTTTGAACCGTGAATGGATTTAACTCCTCTAACTTGTGGGATCTTTTTTGTATGAATCACTGGAAATTAATTATGTTGAGTGTGAAATTATTTTGGGTATGGACCTGAGTTGATTTCTTTTACAGTTTTATTCCTATTAGGATCGCTTTCATCTTGGAAGAGTTTTGTAGTGAAAGAAATAGCATAGAAACTATGTTTTAGATATTTTATATATTTATTTGTCTTTTGCAAGATTTCAGTGTTTCTCACTAGTGGATTGGGCTACCCAAAAGATGAAAGCATATGAAAAAGTCAAAAGATTTTCCTCTGTTATGGGTACCTTAAAATCTTGTTAGAACTTAATCTACTTCTGAATTTATTCTGACAGTTATTTTGCCTGTTAGGTTTCTTAAGAGATTAAAAACACCCTTTTGTAAGTGGAGAGGGTGTTGAATTTCAGGGGAAACCTTCAGATTTTTATATTATTAATTCCATTCTTCTTAATGCATTTAAAAAGCCCATCTGGCTGAGGTAATTTGATTGTTTCAGTACAATGCAAATTGAGAAGCCAGTTTCCTATACCCGAAGAACTGTCTTTGAATTGAATTTAGCTTATATATTCAATCTTAATCATTTCAGATATTTTAGGTCTATCTTTATGATATATCGTATATTTAAATAGTAAAATTCCTTGAAGATAATAAGAACTGAGATCACATTACATGGATTATCTACATTAGTTATTTTTTAAAAAATAATGAAGAAATTGAAATGGATTAAGTTATATTAAAATAAAATCAAGATCTGTATTTACATAAATTTTAATGACTCCTAAAGGTAGTACATAATTTTTCATTAGTAACAAAAATGAGTCATGTTTATACATAGTTATTAATTTTTATCAGTTATTTATGGGCCAAGACTATTGTGGTTATTCTTAATAATGTGGACCAGTAAGCTCTAAAGAGATATTAATATGCTAAGTCATAGAGGTATTATTATATTATTTCCTTCATTTTTGCTTAAGGTCTAGCCCTTTATTAGTATATTTGAAATAAATATTTCTTAATTAAAATCCATTAAGAATCCAAAGATGGTAATTACTTTGAAGAAATAACCCTGTAGGTTATTAGTGTCATTTTCCTTAAAAAAAAAGACAGTATTAAAAACCCTTAACCATTCCTGAAGTAGAATCACTACTTACAGGACATGTTATAGTACTGTCTGTTGAAAAGTTTAGCAATTTGACTTTCTGAGGTAAAAATCAGTTTACTTTTTCTCTATCAAATAAAATATTCCTGTGAAAATCTGTTTCTGGGTATTGCTATACTTTTCAAAAGAATGTTGTGTTGTGTATACTAGTTTTGGCTGACACAGATAGTTGCTTTTTGGTTTATCCTAAATATTTAGATCCTCTACAGATGAACTGATGTGTCTAGACAGGAAGTGGTATGTAGGAGATATAGGAATGGGCTGAAGTATCCTTTATATTTGCCTTTGTATCTAGGGGAGTTGGAAATAGGCAAGAATGGAGAGAAATTTTGTATGGCAGTACACAGAATTTTGCAAGTTTATTGTGAGCCCTGAAGCAATCCGATGCATTTTAGTTACTGGTAAGTTTGTTAAATTATGTTTGAAAATGTACCTCTTCGAAGATGGCCATCTATTTACTAATAAGTCCACCATGTCAAATATACCTATTTTAAAGATATTTTTGAAAAGATGAAGTATTGCTATTGCTTGGGTTTTAGGTATAAATTAAAAATACTTTTGTTAGTGAATGCATTTTACTTTTCAATTGTTGTCATAGTTAAAATTGAAGTAAAATTAACATTATATGGCTAGTCTTGGTTAATATTTTGGAATAGTAAAATTAATATTTCTGATTTTGTAAGGGAACTCCACCGTGTTTAGAAGTCTTAATTCATTAGTTGTTTGAGAAAGAGTGTTCCTTTTGACGTAAAAGAGTAAGAACATCTACGGCATCTTTGTCATTTTGTATAGTTCCATATAGGAGGGTGATTTATTGTAAGAAATACTTACTTTGCATTTTATTTCTTGGACCATAGGAACCATGGTGAGGCATTTCTAGTCTTTCTTTTTGGCAGTGCTGATGTTTAGGAATCTTAGTTGTTCTTTCCCACTAAATCACTAACTCAGGTATAGGTAAGAATTCCATAAACAGGTCAGGAAATTGTATAATCTCTATGCAATAGTTTTCTTTCTTTTTTTTTCCAGACACTTAGGCAGACCTATTATGTGTGCTAGTGCTTGAGCAATTATTTGTGAAGTGGCTTTGATTATTGATAAAATTTATGTAAAATGGACTAGATTGCTTGTAGGTATTCTTAACAGAAACATTAAATAAATAAATAAATAAAATCCCAGGGGATTCCTTGCTATTTGTGTTCTTCTTACAAATATCTATCTTTGAATTTAGGACAAAGTACAAGAATATCAATGATTTGCAATACTACTTTACTGTTTTCTTTTATGTGGTTTAAAGATAGAGGGCAAGTTAATGTAATTGAATTTTAATTTCTTGTAACAAAGTATTTTATTTAAAATATTTAATATATACTATCTAGCTATCCATTTAAACTATCAGGCTTTCCATTAAACTATCAATTTTTATAGTGATAATAATGATGCTAATTTTCTAGTGACTCTTTTATGAGAATATTTCTGATTTGAACAAAAGTAGCCGCATTTTCAGAGAAATGTGGTTTTAATCCTATAGAAACCTGAAGAACTAGAGTAACTTCAGAAAATAGAATAACTTTAGTTCCTTTTGAGCCTTCAAATTTTCCTCATTACCAAATTTTCTTAATTTCATGTAGAAATGAGTAATTGTGAATCTAAAATATATTTAGACATTTATATGAATGTAAATATACAATTTGGGGTATATTATAAACCAGTGTAAGTGGGTATTATTTTAATTATTGATAAAGTTTGGCTTGGAGTTATTTATTGTTATAAACTACAACAAAGATGTACTGTGAAGAGTATATATTTTCTTGATTAGGAATGCTGCCATGTGTTGATGCTGCTGATTTGAAAATTGTTTGTGTAATTTTGTGAAGTAATACATTAACAAAGCTTAATGTAATGCAATCATTTCTTTTTCTTTTGTTTCTTCCTTCATTCCACAGACATACCGAGTACATTATCTTTGTCTGGCACATATCTTTTTGTGCTTTTATGTATTTGTGTATACATTGTGTAATCAGTTGTCACTTTTAATTTCAGTATGACATAAATCATCTTATTTTCTTTGCTCTCATGAATTTTCCTGAGGGCATGTATGGGACATAAGTAATATGTTGCATATTTCTCAGGATATTTATATATATATATATATATATATATATATATATATATATATATTTAAGTTGTTTTTGAAAAATAGGTCTAAATGAAAAGTTTATTTAAAAAAAAAAAAAGGTGACCAAAACAGTATTGTTAAAATATTTTAAATTTTCTAAGAGAGCATGGGCTTCGAAAGAATATTATGGTAGTATTTATTATGGAGAAGTATGTTTCTTATGTAAGATTTCCTTCAGGGAATATATATGTATAAAGATAAACTTAGATATTTTACCTTGGAATATAAAATAACTCCATAGTTATGTTTCCATATAATGTTTAATTTTAAAGAGATAAAACCTTATTTTTTTCATGCTTGTGAGAAATATTCTTACTAAGATAACAGCAAAATAGATTAAAATTGAATATGATTGTTGCCTTTTAGATTAATAAAATGGCTCACTGTGTTTATGACCAGTATTTGATGGTGACATAATGGAATTATCTGTACTTTACACGCAGTGCTACTCTTTTGGCATTCCTGGTTGAACTACTTAAAAGTTCAGTAGCCATGCAAGAACAGATGCTGGGTGGAAAAGGCTTTTTAGTCATTGGCTACTTACTTGAAAAGGTAAGTGAAATGTATTGATGGTTTTATACAGATGGACCATTGACAAATCACTAATTATACTTTTTTTCTGTAGTTTCCCCTTTACATTGACTGCAGAGGTCACATATTTGGTTAATTCACAAATATTTTTAAGTTTTGTACTTGAATGTATGTATAGACACTAAATTGGGTGTTAGAAATCTACATAATAAAGAAATATTGAGTAAAAATAGAAACTAAAGAAAAATTATTTCATCTGCTTTTCTTCAAATTTAGAAATGTTTCTCTTAATTATTTTTTCTAATTGATTCTTTCTTACACATTTTATCAATTTTAGTTTAAGTGGATTTACTTTTTTCTTTTTGCTTTCTTTCTCAGTTTTAAGGTAATAAACAAAAACCAATATTTGGTAGCAACAGAAGCATTAGTTTTTGCTTTGTCTCTGATTTTAATATTCTTGAATGTTTAAAGTAGCATTTTTTTCTAATCAATACATAGTGTAAACAGTGCAAAGTAGATCACTGTAATTCTTCCTATGTGTGTCATTTATGCCCTGCTTTTTTAATGACCCTTGCTTTAGTTACAACTATACTATGATGGCAATGAGTGCTGAGTTTCTGGTAATGGTCTCACAAGAGTTTGATTGTATCATGTGATTTCCTTCAAACAGTAAAGTGATATTTCATAAATAATTTTTTTCTTTCCTTAAGAAATATCTACCACCATCATTAGTGCTCCCAAACCTCTTCTTATGAGTTAATCATTAACATTCACATGACATTCAGATGCTTTGTAAATGAAACTATCCAAGAAAATAATAGAGGTGAGACCTGAACTAAGAGAAATAAACTTATTTTTCTCTTGAGAAACAAAATTTAGAGGTCTTTTGGAAATACTTTTTTAACCTCAGATTCATCTACACTTGAAATTCTTCTGTCTTTTCTTTGAAACAAGTACTTTTCTTGAAGGATAGAGGAATAATAAATTATAAAAGAGATCATAGGCAACATTTTTTAGTCAGATAATTTTTTCAGTAAATGTATTAAGGTTTTCATTAAGTCTGTTTAGTTATTTTTCATCATAGAATACTCTTTTCCTATGTTTGAAGTATTAAGAGTTGTTTACAAGACTTGTGTTAAATTATATTTTACATGCGTTAAATATTATGAAATACTTTTGTGACACTGCTGTATATGACATGATCACTATCAGGAACTACCTCTTAAATATACTTAATCGATTTACTGAGGGTTTATTAGCATAATTTTAAAGTGAGCATTCATTTGTATACTTAAAACTTAGCTTAAAATTCGAAATATTGTGATAAGTCTTCAAATCAAATAGAAAGAACATTAGACTAATAATAATAGCTCCATCATTTTAGAGTCCCTCAGCAGTGTATGAGGTTTCTAATCTTTTCACAGCCTTGGAAGCCTTTGTTATTATCCGATTTTTTTAGTATTCCAGCCATCATAGTGGATGTGAAATGTTTTATCACTTTTGTGTTTGCATTTCTGTGATGTCTAAATGATGTCGAACATTTGTGTATTTTTTGAGAAATATTTGTTACAAAGACCATTTTTAAAAACTGGTATTTCTTTTTATTACTGAATTGTAGGAAACTTTTATTCTATATGCTAATCCTTTATTAGATATATGATTTGCAAAGATAGTCTTCTATTCTGTGGATCACTTTATGTTTTAATGTGCATTTCCTTGATTACAAATTAAGTTGAGCATTTTCACATGTTTGTTGTCCTTGAAGTTGTGCTCTTTTGCTACATACCTATTCAAAGTATTTCCCCTTTGTCATTTGAATTGTTGGTCATTTTCTTATTGATTCATGGCAATTCTGTGTATATCTTGGATATGAGTCCTTATGGATATGCATCAGTAATATCTCTTCCTCTGTGACTTGCATTTTCACACTCTTAATCATCAAATGCTTTCTCTGCATTATTTGAGATAATTATGATTTTTCTACATTTTTTTCTTAGTTTACTGAGTTACATTAGTTGATTTTCAAAATTAAATATTCTTGTATTCCTGGAATCCTATGTAGTCATAGATACATTCCCATTCTCTTATGCTTCTCTTAAAATGGCTTATATCAATGTCAAGTCTTTGTCCTGTTTGACTTAATGGTGTTTTAGTTTAACATTCTTTCCTTCTTGAACTGCTTTGTTCAATTGCATTTTGTAACATTATTTCTTTGCTTTCTTCTTACCTCCTTAGCCTCCTTGAATTCTCTCCTAGTCTTTCCTCTTCCTAAACTTTAAAACCTGTGGTGTCCTGTGCTTAATCCTAGAAATCTTGTCACTTTCCTGTTTACATTTTACTCTACTTAAGCTCAGGATTCCCTTAGCTTTCCTTATACTGCAGATACTTAAATGTATATCTCCAACTACCAGCCTCTCCCTTGAATCCAATTCCACTTAGATGCTTAATAAGCTTCACAGATTTAAATTATCCAAACTGCTACCTTTGATTTTCCTTTCAAATCTTTTGTCCTTTACTCTTCTCTTTCTCAGTTAGCAGTATTGCCCTTCAACAAGTAGTTCAGATAAAAAATGTTCATTCTTTTTGACTCTTTTTTACACACAAAATTCCTTCTGACAGCATATTGTGTTGTTTTAGTATTCAAATATAGAATCAGTGACTAGTTGCTACTTATTAATACTACTCTGTTGGTCCTTTAATGGACCGGAACCTGGTGGTCCGGAGTCGACGATGAGAAAGTGAAAGAAGGAAAGAGGCTAATATTCCCTGGGTTCCGCAGCCGGCTTTCGCGTTCCAGGTAATCAGCCAGAAATAGAGAGAGAGAAAGAAAGAAAGACACGGGGACCCAAGCTCTGATGGAGCAAAGGTGTTTTATTCAACATGGTGTGGGCATATATACTGTCTTACAAGGTAGTTTTTCTCAGCAAAGATAAAGATTGAAATTCCAGACTTAGAAAACATAAGGCGATCCATATTAAAGAGAGAGAGTTGTAAACAATCACTTTTACCATATGATTCATAAGAAGGAAGAGGGTACTTATCACTGTATTGAAAAACTAACGAAGGGAATGCATGGATTCCTCAGCCTTGGGAAAGGATTGCCTCTCCTCTTAATTCCTGAATATTCAGGAATTAATAAGGAACAGAGGATTCATGACAGATCCAAAACAGCACACAGGAAGCCTCCTGTTACATGCTTCCTGACATTACTCTACTTGTTTCTATGCCCATTTTTATTCACACTGTCATCATCGTTCACCACTAGTCCATTTTTTCACCACAGTCCATTTTTTGCTTGCAGTCAGATTAGTCTTTTGAAAATGTGCCAGGTCATTCTAGTCCGTCCTTCTCAAAGTGAATTCGTAAGTCTCTTACCTCTGACATTTCCATTAGGAAGGGGGGCCCCTTCCAGGGCCCGAAACTGGGCTCTTGTCTAACACTCAGAAATGAACTGTCCGAGGAGACAGGTGCTGACAAAGCAAGAGATTTTATTGGGAAAGGGAACCCAGGAGAACTGCTCTGTCACATGGCTTGCAGTTTTATGGTGATAAGGATTAGTTTGCGGGTTGTCTTTAGCCAGTCATTCTGACTCAGAGTCCTTCCTGGTGGTGCATGCCTTGTTCAGCCAAGATGGAAGCCAGAGAGAAGGATTCTGGGAGGTGGTCGGACGGGTGGTGTCTCCATTTGACCTTTCACGAACTCTTCTGGTTGGTGCACGCTTATTCTCTGTTCCTTACCAGGACCTCCTGTCGTAAAACAACTCATACAAATGGTTACTATGGTGCCTGGCCAGGGTGGGTGGTTTCAATCGGCGTGCTTCCCCTAACATTACCACTCTCATTCTTTCTTTCTCTGTTGCATCTACACTGACCATACAAAGGCCTCTTTGCAGACCTTTCTCTTAAAAACTAAAATAGTAAGCATGAGCTCTTCACAGGACTTTTGCGTTTTCTTTGCACATTGCTTTGGTAATTCTATAGATATCCACATGGCTTGATTCTACACTTCATTTATGATTTTGCTTATGACACTTTATCAGAGAAGTCTTCCCTGATAACTCGGAATAGAATAGTACTCCTTTGCTAACCATCAATGATTATTTCCCTGCTTAATTTTTATAGCACCAATCTGGCTTTTTTTTTTTTTTAACTTTTTATTTTCTGCTTCCTTCTGCTATATTGTTTGCCTCAGCTTCATGAAAACAGGGACAACAGTTTTCGTACCTTATTGCTGTATCTTCTACCTAAAAGTATGTCTTCTCTTATATGTATTTGTTGAATTGAATTAAATAAATGAAAAGGGCTTATGTATTTATTTGATTACATAAATGAATTGTTGTCATTGTCCAGTCACTAAGTTGTGTCCAACTCTTTGTGACCCCATAGACTGCAGCACTCCAGGCTTCCCTGTCCTTTACTATCTCCCAGAGTTTGCTCAAATTCCTGTCTGTTGAATCAGTGACGCTATCTAAACATCTCATCCTCTGCCACCCTCTTCTCCTTTTGTGTTGTCTTTCCCAGCATCAGGGTAAAAGAATAAATAACTTTTTATTTTTTTCTTAGATTAATGTTCACCTGTTTTATTTTTAAATCATCATCTATTAGGTGAGTAGTGTAGATAATAAAGTTCCATTTTTATTTATCAACTAATAACAAGTTAATGGTTAACTGTCACTTAGCTTTATCTCCTTGTTTTGGAAGATGCAAGTTAATTATTAAAGAAAATAGTCTAATGAGAGGCCATCTTATTCATTATGTTTAGACTATTTCATGAAAAACTTTTAAGATATTTTTGTTTTGTTTTATTTGCCAAAATATGAATTAAAAAAAAAAAACTTAGAGGCAATTTGATGTATTCAGTATTTTTGTTGTGGTTAATAAGAATTTTGTTAAATATCTTAAGCATTAAGGGGATATGCTTGCTAGTGTAACTGGAAGTCTAGTGATAGGTGGCTTATCAGTTGTCTTGTTAGGAAACAGATGGTGTGCTCAAACTAATAAAGCGTTTAATACAAGGCTCTTTAAAAGACTTCTGAGCATCGTTAAAGGAAATCATCAAAATTTGAAGAGATGAGAGGAATGTATGTTTAAAACACAACTCAAATAGAAAGATATTTTAAGTATAGGAGAAGTATACCTGACTAGAGTGTGGCCTTTAATAAAGGAATATAATGTATTGACCTAAAGGGGTGAAGCCAGGGAGATGCATGTCCCAGACTTCATTTTCTTACTGTCCTTTAATTTCCTGCTGGAGTCTCCAACTAGCCAAACCCACTGGAAGCACAGAAATAGGATGGGGAAGGTTGGAAAATAGATCATTACAGCCAGCAAAACATCCAGTAAGTTGGACTTCAGGGTTAGCTTAAGTCTCAATTATGTATGTCATCAGAGACCAGGTTTTTCTCTATCTCTCTACTGCTACCTACAGTTATGCTTTTGTACTGTAGCTATTATTCTTTGTGGTCGTAGAGTTGCTGGGCCAACTTGGTGCTATAAGCCTTCACATCTAAGTGGAGAGAGCTCTCTTCTCCCAGTTACTAAAGAAGATCCTTCCCTCCATTTTGACTGATCAGCTTAGGTCTCAATCTCCTTTGAACTTAACATTGTGAAAATTTTGATGCTCTCTCTCTTGACAACAACCATAATATGCATAAATGATAGATCTTGGTGTCCATAAAGAGCTAAATGGGTAATGAAGATCAACTACTTTATGATACACCTCTAGTAATTAAAATAATTTCCCACAATTTACAGTTTGCATATATATATGTGTATATATATACACACATATTTATTTATATATATATGAGAGATAGAAGAGGTCCTTTAAAAACATTTCTAGCAATCCATTTCATTGTGGGCTGCTCTAAGTGTGGGGAAGACCTTTTTTTTACTGCATAGCAATTTCTCTCTGTAACATTCATCACTCTTATTTGGCTTAATTACTTTTGGAGTAGATATTATAATAAAATAGTTTTTTCTAGCTTCCCAGATTATGCTTCCAAATGTGTTTATTCACCCCTTATATAGCACTTCTTGCAAATTATGTATACAGTTACCACACAAAAGTAACATCATATAGTTTAAATTTCACAGCTTGCATTTTACAGACTTATAACTATAAATTGTCTTGGAGTAGGAAATGACAACCCACTTTGTATTCTTGCCTTGAAAATTCCATGGACAGAGGATCCTGGTGGGATACAGTCCATGGGGTTGCAAAGAGTCGGACACGACTGAGTGACTAAGGAACGAAGTATAAATTATCCAAGAATAAATCTCTTTTTAAAATAGCTTTCCTTGACAAAATAAAAGCAAATATCATAATTTAAAAATATTTTCAATCTATCTATCTTAGTAAAAATGTTAAAATTGGATATCCTTCTGTTCTCTTATGATCAGTGTTTTGTCTTATCTGTTTTATTCTTACTCTGTTCTTTGAATTTGACATGAATTCAGTTAAACATTTAGTGAAGAATTATGGCAGGTTCCAGACAGTTAAAAGATGAATAAGATAGTATCCTTTTTTAATATCAGGAAAGAAAGGTATGTAAATAACAGTTATCCAAGGTAGAAGGAATAAGTACTGCATACTTACAGGTAAAGGTCACATGCTGTTGAAGAGAACTTTCATTGTATGCCTGGTAGGATTTTGTGTGGCCAATAAAAAAGCACAATTGTAGAAAAATGTGTCCTGAAGATAAATTTTAGAATTAAAAAAAGCTACCCAACAGTATTAATTGCTATGAAGAACAATGTAACTTTTTTTTTTTTTTTTTTTTTAGTAATGTTAAAGGCCCCACCTGATGCTTCTAAGCATATCTTTTAATTAGGTGGAGAAGTTAAAAGCTTGTTTCCAGATTATGAATTAGTTCCTCAAATGAAAATGTTCATAATGGTCAATCTGATTTCATATCACTTAAGTGTTTTTATAAACACATGACAACTTTTATAGGCTAAAATCTGATCTCTAAGACAGATTCTAACTATTGCTGTGTTATTTTAATTTTATTCCCCTATCCATGATTAAAATAGTTTAGAATTTTAAAGTAGTATTATTTTTTGTATTAAAGTTCCTTTAAAATGAGTGACCAATCTGCTTTTTTGTATCTCAAATATTTATTTATCTTTGTCTCCCTCCCCCTTGCAATAACAGTTGTCTTTTTAGGATTATTTCTTCCATCTTGCGAAGTTTTCATCTAAAGTTATGTTTGAGGCTTGGTTTGAATTTTGTCAGACTGCTGCTGATCTCACTGTCAGTGTTCTGTCACACAGCCTACTAATGCAAAATCATCGCTAGCCTACAAGCCTTATACTTCAAATTAGTTAAATGTTACCTTCTCAGTAAAATCTCTGTAAACCACCCTTCCACACATTTTCCATCACTTCATGTTCTTTTTTCATACTTTTCATACATTTGTTATATTTACATGTTCTACCTTTTTAAGTTTATTGGATGTCCTTGTCTTCTCTTTTATTAGAATGTAAGTTTTTTATTTTTATTTTTTCCAGTTTTGTGTTTTGTTAACTACTCTTCCCACAGTGCCAAGAAGCATACCTGGCAAACATGCATATTTCCTGAATACTAAATGAAAAGCATGAGCTTGAATTTCTACTTTCTTTCTTTAGTCATCAAGAGTTCATATAACTAGAGCTGTCCTGGAGCAATTTTTATCGTTTGCAAAATACCTTGATGGTTTATCTCATGGAGCACCTTTGCTGAAGCAGCTTTGTGATCACATTTTATTCAACCCAGCCATCTGGATACATACACCTGCAAAGGTATACTGTTTAACTTCAGTTATTTTATTTTAATATTGTAAATTATAAATACATAGTTACTGGATCTAAACTATTGAGTAGAAAACGTTGAAATTTTTCAATTTATAGTCAGTCTGAAGCAGTCATATTAGGCAGTATTAAAATCAAAAAGGTAAATACTCAAATATTAAAATAAGTGGAACTAGAGTTAAAAATTGTATTTTTTTAATGGGGCGATGAGAAAGTTCTAGAACTAGATAGTGGTAATGGTTGCTAAAAAAAATCAAAGGTGTATTTCTTACCCTATTAAAGGTGAAACCCACTTAGATTTAAGACCAAAATTTGAGAGGTAAAACTATAAAGCTTGTAGGAGAAATTGTTGAAAGGTATCTTTACAGTTTAATGACAGCCAAAAGGTTCTTAATTAAGACTTTCTAAACCTCTCTTTTTAGGGGGTTAAGTAATGCATTTGATAATATCAAAATTATTTGTTATCATTTGTTAAATGATCTCCATAGATGATGTTAATAAACAAATGATAGATTAGGAGGTGTTTTACAATGTCAAACTATTGGGATAAGAGGGAAACATTGAATATGAGCCCTGATTCAGATATTAGTATTGCATAAATGTTAAATTTACTGAGTGGAGGAATTGTATTATGTTCTATGTAGGAGAATGGCCTTATTCTTAGGAGATTCACATTGAAATATTTGGTGCTGAAGTGTCTGAATGCCAGCAATCTTCTTTCAAACATTTCATCAAAAAAAGCAGTTTTATCAAAATATATTTATGCATCTATACGTATAATATAATAGGAATAAAGGAAGCAGATGTGGAATAATATTAACAGTTGGTAAATCCTTTATGATAGTTACATAACTATTTTGTTTGAAATTTTTCAAAATAGGTTGGAGAAAATAGTGATTAATAACATTCAGCATGTAAAAGGAACTCTTGAAAAATCAATGCTATAAAGATTAAAAATTAGGCTTGATGTAATAAATGCATTCTGAAAAGTCATTAGATAATGACTTATAACCTTTCGAAGAAAGAAAATCTGGTACAATGATTGTTAAGATTAGGAAAAGAAAAAATACCAGATAACTATATCACAACAATTGTCATCATTGTGGCTGGAAAATTCCTTCTATTTGAGCATAGATTTTTTATATCATGATATCATGATATGTAAAAATATTTGTTTTAAAAGAAATTTATTCATAATTTTGTAGATATCAGCATAACATTTTTATTATTTTGCATACCTGAATTTAGTTCTCTTTTATTCTAGTAGAAATCAAGGGACCTTTTGAGCTGCCTTTTATAATTTTCAAGTCTCCCACATAACTGCAAAGTTCTATTTTTTTATGGTTTGTCATTTTAATTATTGTGGTAAAAGTCAAACCTGGTGTTTGTTCATTCTTTAAACAGGGTGATTAAACTTGTCATCTTTATACTTACATGTTAGATTCTGATACTGTGACAATAGGTTAAGAAAATTTGAAATTACATGAACTTTTAGGGTCTATGACAACAATGTATAATTTTTCTAAGTATGATGTAGCTGACTGATATTATGTTCCTTTCAATTGCTACATTGTATTTTGATTAAGGGCTTTAGTCTAGCTGGCTTTTTAAATAATTCGATTTTCTTATCAGGTGTAATTTCAGTAGAATTATTTAATTAATTAAAATTATTTTATTTTTAAGAGCTGTTAGATTACCTTTAGTAAAATAAATTTTATTACAATGTGTTGATTGCAGATTATCTTTATAATATAAATAACACTTAATAAATAATTATTTTTAACCTCATAATAGATGATTTTTTCTCAGCCTTTATATAGATTTACATTTAAATTAGAATAGAATGTATATTTTTAATGTAGACACTTAAGGCATTTTAAATTTATCTTAATGCTTTGTTAATATTCTGTACTAGGTTCAGCTTTCCCTATACACTTATTTGTCTGCTGAATTTATCGGAACTGCTACCATTTACACTACCATACGCAGGGTAGGAACAGTGTTACAGCTTATGCATACACTAAAATATTACTACTGGGTCATTAATCCTGCTGACAGTAGTGGCATTACACCCAAAGGTTTAGGTAAGTACAATATTTACCTATGTAAGTTGTGCATGGTGATGAAATTGGGAAAGAAATTCGATGAAGAAACGTTGGGAAAACTTTGATTTGAGGGGGAAAAGGGAATTTATTAAGTTAATAGAAGTAGGGAACTGTATCCATGTAAGACGTGATGTTATAATTTATCAATGAATAGTAATATATTGTAATTTTAAAAAAATAATTTTCCCCCCAAATCTGACATTAGTAAGCAATTTGAAATTGCCAAAATCTGAAACTTTATATTCTCTGTTGTTGAAATTATACAGAATTACTGTGAATTTGTATTATAATTGCAATATATATAACTTAAATTTTAACTTAAATAATAATAATTAGGGAGTTGTTTTTTTTTTATTTCTGTTTTATTCTAGATGGTCCCCGGCCATCACAAAAAGAAATTATATCACTGCGGGCATTTATGTTACTTTTCCTGAAACAGCTTATACTAAAGGTAAAACAGTTTTACATAATTCATAATTGCAGTATTAATATTAAGTGAAAAGAATTTCTGCCAGAGTTTAAATCAATATTGTAAAATCAGTAATAACTACCTTCAATTCATGAATTACTTTCAGTATTCTATAAATCTTAGTATTAATACTCTTGTTGAACTTCACTTTGCATTAAACTTTGTGTTAAATATTCTCTGAAAGCCTCCATACTGAGGGATGTAGCAAAAATGTACGAGGAACATGTGCGTGAAAATTGAGCTTGAAGATTTTATTCTAGAAAATGATCTGTGTTTCTGTTTGAGAAGTCTTATGTTATATATTTTATAACAGTAGGATTTTTAAAAGATTAAAATACATAGAACATAAAGGTAAAATACACAGTAATTGATATTGTAAAGTCTTACTATAATTTGTATTATTTTAAGAAAAGAATATGGGATTAGAAAATAGTGATTGAATATACTTAGATGAAGAAAATATAGTAATTTTTGATAGTGAATTCAATCAAATACTAGCAATTTTAGACAAATAAATATACTTTTCTGAGTATTTACTTATTTAACTTGATTTGATATAGCCTATGGGTTATGAAGTATCTGAGTATTATAATTAAAGAATCATTACTTTTAAGTAGTTTATATTTTATTTTAAAATGATTAATTTGATGTACGTCTTTAATTAAAGTTTTAATTTTAGATTTAAATTAAATATATATATATTTTAAATTAGGATCGAGGGGTCAAGGAAGATGAACTTCAGAGTATACTAAATTACCTGCTTACAATGCATGAGGTAGGATATGGTCTGGGTCTTGCATTTTAACAATTTTATTCAATGCATTAAAAAACATTTATAATTGAATAAATATCAATGATCCTTATTATGCAGGATGAAAATATTCATGATGTGTTACAGTTACTAGTGGCTTTAATGTCAGAACACCCAGCATCAATGATACCAGCGTTTGATCAAAGAAATGGAATAAGGTATGAATATAATATAAGTATCATTAGTAGAGTTTAATTGAGTACAGATATGCTTCCCAGAATAATCCTATTCAATTAACTTTTGAGTATATATAGAAAAATCTTACACATAAGGGAATAGATGGAGAAAGCTGTCATTAATCCTCATAATACTCAGGAAACTGATGAAATGTATAGAAACTAGGTCTCAAGTCTCAAAAAAGAGTGATTATATTGTTGCTGTAGTAAAGACATCTCAAGTAGTTGAAAGAGCAAATTTTTTGACAAAAAGACGAGAGGGCATGGTGTATTTCAGCTAAAGAGAGCTCTAGAAAATTCTGTGAGCTTAGACTCAAGAGGTAGAGAGAGGCCAGGTTGAGAGATCCATTTAATGGTAAGAACTTTAAATTTTTTCTGTTGGTGATGAAAACTAAAGAATTCTGAATATAGAAATGATTTGCTGATTTCTGTTTTTCCAAGGAGCAATGTGGAAAATGAGTTGGAAAGGGATAAAACTAATGTAGCAAGACCAGTAGAGCAATTATTTTATTCATAAGTATTAGGGATGATGAGCTAGGACAATGGCAGTGTGATGGGAAGCTGGGGATGAAATGTTCTTGAATAAGAATTCAAACTGAAGAATTTGAAAACCTGAGTTATGTTGATTGTAAAGTTATTGTGTAGATATGAGTAAAACAGTTTCTTGGATAGTATGCTTAAGTACTTTAAACCTATAACCTAGCCTCTTAGGGATTCTCTCATTTTTCTGGAATGTGAGTTATTTGTATAAATAAGAAATCTAGGTTATGCCACATGTAACTCAGTGAGCTTTCACAGATTATAAAAAGAGTATGGAAATAATATATTAATAAACTGTCAAGAGACTATATTATTAGTGCTTCTTTTACTTGGTCATTTATAACAGCAAATAGCAACTTTATAATCTTGAAGGATTTCCTTTTCAAGTTAAAGAAGCCATCACTTTTTTTCTATGTGAATATCCAGCTTGTGACATCACTCTTACCATTGAGTTTACAATCCATGGGGTTGCTAATCTATTTGAATAATAGGATTATACATTTCATTAGTAACAACTACAAGTATATTTTACTGTGAGGTTGAACTCTATGAAATTGCTGAAACTTAAGTGATTTTACCAAATAATAGCAATTTCATACAGAACAATCATGTTTCTCATAGTTGATACCAGCTGAATATGTCACACTGTTTGTTACCAGTATGTTAAAAATAATCGCAAAGATGAAAAATTTGCTGCTTTGGTTTTTCATTTTAAAAAGAATATGGAGAATATAGGTTCTGGTTTAAAATATGGAAAAAATAGACATATTAGATATAAAATTTTAAATTCTGTACCCTAGAAAATAGGAACTAAAGGGTAACAACAGTTATGTATGGGGAAATTTTTGATTAATTATAATTCATACATGCTAAGAAGTGAACACAAAGATTGCACTTAATACTGATAATATTAAACTGGGCTTAAAGAAAACCTTGTGGTAATACAACACTGAACTGAGCATCAAAAAATGTAATATTTTTGTATCTCAAAATCTTTAAAGAATAGACAGTTTCTTTTTTACATCATTTTCTGGCTGAATATAATAGGCTAGAGCAAATTAACTAGAATTCACCTAACTATCTTATTATATTGTAAGTAAACAGTCATTAACTGAATCATTAGTAAATTTCCTATTCATTCTTTGTATTATTTTTTAAATAACTGTTTGGTTCTAGAAAAAATCCTATGTAGCATAGATGATTGATGGCCTTAGATCTTTCATGTTTCAAATGTTAAATCATAATTTCTGTTGATCTCAGGTGTATTTATACCTTTTTATCCCTTAAATTTATTCCTAAAGAATAGGAATTCTGTGGAGTTTCTGATTCCATATTTGAGTAGAGTCACATTTTTATGCTGTGAGGTTTTACTTTTGATTTCAAGATTATTTTTGCTATTGAGTGTTCTTTTTATGATTCCCTGAATATTTCTTTTTTTTTTTTGACATGTATAACTTTTCTATGGGCTTACCAGTTGACTCAGTGGTAAAGAATCCACCTGCCAGTGCATCTGATGCAGGTTCGATCCCTGGGTCAGAAAGATCCCCTGAAGTAGGAAGTGGCAACTCACTCCAGTGTCCATGGGAAATCTCATGGACAGAGGAACCTGGCAGGCTGCATACAGTCCATGGGGTCACAAGAGAGTTGGACACGACTTAGTGACTAAAACGACAATGATAAAATAATAACGTTTCTGTTCTCATACTCGTCTTTTTTACTGATATTGGTCCTTAATAATTCTGAAAGTATATTGCAGTGTAAATTTGCATTCATTTAAGAACTTGAATGGCAAGAACTGGAGTGGCAACTCACTCCAGTATTATTGCCTAGAGAATCCTATGGACAGATGAACCTGGCAGGCTACAGTCCATGGGGTCGCAAAGAGTCAGACACAACTGAATGACTAACACTAATGATTTGAGGCTTTTCTAAAACTATCTTCTGAAGGAAGTAATCGCTCTTCTCATCATCTGTTCTTCAGTAGAGTAATAAGACAGTATTAGCAACAATATATTATTTGGTTTTTTAATAGTATAAGCTACTGTTAAACAGAAAATAGATGTTATTAACTTTCAGTTATTTGTTTTTCTCTGTTACTGTCCCTGAAATGATAGGAAAATTAGACTTTGCAAACAGTCAGGTCAGACAGAACTGAGCAACTAAGTATGCACACACCTTACAGAAAAAAATAATTATTTTTTGGAAAAAAATGAGATAAAATTTCTGAAGTACATATAAATATTATTTGAAGTGACTGTAAGTTAGGTCATGTGTTAGTTTGTTGTAGAACACATTTGGGTAGGAACCAAGAATTGAAACTTTGAAGAAACAAGTTTGCTTTTTCTGCTGCTTCCTATATAGCTGCTTATTCTTCTGTATATAGATTCACCTTTGTGAACAGAGCAAGGCTGTCCTGCAGTTTCTGTTCTGAATCATTTCCTAATTCAAGAGCCCAACAAAGATTAGCTATTGTTTCTCAGAACTTATTCCAAATTTTCAGAAAAGAAAAATAATTGAGCAGGTATGTACTCCCATGGTCCAGTTAGCCATAACCAGGAAAAAAAGGTCATTAAGTACAAATGTCAGGGGAAATTCTAATAGAAGAAGAAATGTGGTTTAACTTAGCATGAATCTTAAAATTGAAAATTATATTTAGTGTGCTGGGAGGCATTACTTACGAACAACCAATTGCTCTGTCCTTTTGAGTATGTATTTGAAGTTCAAATATAAAGAAAACTAATATGCTAGTTTTCAACTTTTTTCAAAGAATTTAAAATTCTGAGATATTTTATGTTTTATACATTTATGATTTCCTTGTAAAGTATATGGTGCTTATATTTTTAATATTCAGAAGTGCTCAAAAGATCATTTATTTCTATATATTTTAGGGTAATCTACAAATTATTGGCCTCTAAAAGTGAAAGTATTTGGGTTCAAGCTCTGAAGGTTCTGGGATATTTTCTGAAGCATTTAGGTCACAAGTAAGTTGATGTTCTCCATAATGAATTATAGAAATATCTACTGAAATCATGATTTTACTGGTTTAGTAACACATAAATTTGATTGGAATGATGTTACAATGAAAAGTAATAACTTCTTGTGGTAAAAGGAAAAACATTTTATAAAAGAATGTGTTTTTAACAGTAGTTTATCACACTTAAGTAATTTACTTTATTCCTGTTGTATGCTGGAAAGAAAATATTATTCTTTTAAGGATAACGTAATATATTTCATCAAATAAAATAAAGGACATGGGGATATGATTTTAATGAAAGCTTTCTTGACACAGGCAAATATGTATATTGAGGTTTTGCTGACAGCTAAGTCAATATTTAATATCTGTTTGTATTATTTTCTAATTTTGAGGCTTATTGTGATTTGAAGATCCTACAGTATTCCTTTTTTCCCCAAAGTCCAGAGTTTAGATACCTTTAAAAATCATTTGCTGAGAAGAAAAAGCACAAACAAAAATCACTTGCTGACATAATGAATGTTTTTCATACTATGTGGTCCTGTGCATGAATAGTCTTGTATAAATCCATTTTATATACAAATGAGCCCAAATACTGCCATTTAGTAATGATGGGTAGGGTTCCTCTCAGAAGTTTTGAATTGCTAATTTTTTTTGGTATTTTGTTTTTGTTTTTTTTTTTTTTATTATTATTATTTTTTTTTCCAGTGGGTTTTGTCATACATTGATATGAATCAGCCATGGATTTACATGTATTCCCAATCCCGATCCCCCCTCCCACCTCCCTCTCCACCCGATTCCTCTGGGTCTTCCCAGTGCACCAGGCCGGAGCACTTGTCTCGTGCATCCCACGTGGGCTGGTGATCTGTTTCACCATAGATAGTATACATGCTGTTCTTTTGAAATATCCCACCCTCACATTCTCCCACAAAGTTCAAAAGTCTGTTCTGTATTTCTGTGTCTCTTTTTCTGTTCTGCATATAGGGTTATCGTTATCACCTTTCTAAATTCCATATACATGTGTCAGTATGCTGTAATGTTCTTTATCTTTCTGGCATTTTGAATTGCTAATTTTTTTTGGTATTTTGAATTGTGGAGAGTGATCAATAACACTAATGAAAATTTCACAACATTCAGATAAACCATGTCTAACATGCTAAATAGTCTAGAAAAGTAAATATTATTTTCATTTTGGTACCAAATCAGTAGTTAAGAGAGAATAGTGATATTACAGATCTAGAGAGTAGTTCAACAAAGCCAGGATTGTAGAAAAGAGTAATGTGTACTTGAGGAACTGTAAGTTGACTAGGTGATAGAATACCAGGAGTGAGAGCATACTCAGTTTTAACTTGAAGAGATATGTCTCACTCATTTAACTTTGGTTAAGTATAGGAAATTGATTGGGAAAAATTAATGAAGGCTTCTTCCCTATATGCAACCTCTTAAAAATTGTCAAGAAACACATATTTTAAAACATAGAAATGTAGAAAAGATAAGCAGAACTAACCAGTACATGAAGAATAGTCACTGGAAAACATTGCCATGAAGTACACAATAAATATAGTTAAAAATTTTACCGTAAGTTTAAAAAGTAAGAAAGAATATCTTGTGAGAAAGGGAAGCTCCAAAGCAGAATTTCACGAAGTTAAAAGAAATGATGGAATAACTTTGAAATGTTGAATCATGAGCTAACAAACTTTTGAAACAAATTGGAAGGAAAAACTGTCAAACAAAAATAAAATTGGAAGATGCTCAAGGAAGACAACTCTGTGAATAGCACAGTAAGATATACAGAAGATAAAAATGAAAACAAAGCAAATAATGTGCATGGATGAATATAAAAGAGTTCAGAAGGATTAAAGAGGAAATGATTGATACAGAAGGCATAGAAATTCCAGAAACATAAATGTCATAAATAGAGTTTCCAAATAAGAAAAGCAGAACAATGTAACTAAACAAGTGTTTTTAAAGCTATAATTCAGTGAACTTCTAATATAGATCTTGCCACCTTATTAAAAGATATATGCTGTGTACCAGGAAAATTTTTCTTGAAATGGTCTGTAGGAAAGTATACTATTAGATTTAAATATAAGTTTTTTTTTTTTAAGTCCTTTTTTTAACATTCACAAGTTAAAGGAAAAAAAAAAAAATTACTCTGGGCTTAGGCTTCTCTATGACAACCATCAGTAGAAAATGTAAAGCAGTAACCATAAGGTACTCAAGTAATGAAAATGGAAGCCAAAGTATCCTTTACATAAAAGTGTGCTGCCAAACAATTTTTAACCGTGTAAGGAACTGTTTTTCTGAATAATTCTTGAAAAAATTACTGGGGGTTAAGTTCAGCCAATTAGGACTGACTGGACAGACTGCAGCCAAGTACTATTGATGAACACTGAATTAATTTAATAGTAAAACTAAGACTAAAACAAATGTTTGAATTAGAGGTTAACAGACCGGAATTTCCTTTTTGTATGCCCTAATAAGGTAGAAATTGTACTGTTATAATGAATTGAGAAAGGTCTAGGGAAAGGAAGAAAGTAGACAAAGTTCAGAGAGTCAAAGTATACCCATGTAAGCTGACAGTAGAAATGTACGCCTATTGAACAAAATTTGATGCTTTAGGAGAGAGGAAAATTTGAGTAAATATGCTGATTTTATCATTGCCTATCATTGGGAAATACATGAACTGCCTAAACACATAAAGGACTTCTTATTCCTTTATAACAACAAAGATGAGCAGTTAAAACTGTAATGCTCATCAAGACTTCCCTGGTAGTCCAGTGGTTGAGACCCTGTGCTTCCAATGCAGGGGCACAAGTTTGATCCCTAGTTGGGAAACTGAGATCCCAAATGCCATGCAGCCAAGAAAAAGAAAAGAAAAAATGAAAACAAGAAAACTGTAATGCTGTCAATATATTAAAAAATACTGTATAAATAAAACTGAGAACAATGCATATAATGGATGTTTTTAAAATTCAGGAAGCATAAAATGTGGCATATGCATACTAAGTCCTTTCAATCATGTCTGACTCTTTGTGACCCCATGGACCATAGCCCATCAGGCGCCTCTGACAATGAGAGTCTCTAGGCAAGAATTAAGGTGTGGGTTGCCATGCCATCTTCCAGGGGATCTTCCTGATCCAGGAATCGAATCTGCATATCTTAAAGTCTCTTGCATTGGTAGCATGTTCTTTACCACTAGTGCTACCTGGGAAACCCAAAACTGTAATACATAAATACAAATGAAAAATTAAGGAATCATGATCTTATTATTGGACAAGTTAGAATCCAAGCCAAAAAGCAATAAGCAATATAAACAAAGATACTTTATAATATTAAAAGTTGAAACTTTTCATGAAACAGAAACGACAGAAGAAATAATCACTGATAATTTAAAACATTGAAACAAACTCTAATTCACCCCAGTCCATAAAAAGGCAAAAGGGAGAGTAATGTAAATAATAACATAAATCTAATTAATATAGTTTGAAGTCGGTACCATATTAATAAAGACTGTAACTCCAAGTTCTCATGGAACATGAATGAAAATTTGACATGGTGTGAAAGTGAAAGTATTAGTCTCTCAGTCATGTCCGACTCTTTGCCACCCCATCGACTCTAGTTGGCCAGGCTTCTCTGTCCATGCAATTCTCTAGGCAAGAATACTGGAGTGGGTTGCCATCCCTTTTCCAGGGATCTTACCAACCCAAGAATCAAACCCAGGTCTCCTTCATTGCAGGCAGATTCTTTGCCATCTGAGCCACCCGGGAGGCCAGACATGGTAGGGTATAGTAGGCATCAGAAAAAAGTCCAAAACGGAGAGACAAAACAGTCAAGATTTTCTTGTTAAAATGCAACAAAAATGAAAATAGGAATAAAATAGAAAAAAACAAAGTTTCTTCTTCTTAGACATTTAAAATTTATTAAACAACTTTTGTGTCAAAGAGAAAGTACATTAAAATTGCAGAATTTTTAGAAAACAACTTCAAAACCCCATTGAATACAGCTAAAGAAGTGCTTGGGAGAAGGAACTGGCAACTCACTCCAGTATTCTTGCCTGGAGAATTCTGTGAACAGAGGAACCAGGAGGGCTGCTGTCCATAGGGTCGCCCAGAGTTGTACACGACTAAAGCAACTTAGCATGCATGCATGCATTGGAAAAGGAAATGGCAACCCACTCCAGTACTCTTGCCTGGAGAATCCTAGGGTCAGAGGAGCCTGGTGGGCTGCCGTCTGTGGGGTCGCACAGAGTCGGACACAACTGAAGCAACTTAGCAGCAGCAGCAAAGAAGTGCTTAGAGGAATATCATAGCTATGGAACAGCAGAAAAGAAATACAGAATAAAATAATTAAAGTATAAATGTTAGATAAGGAATTACAATAAAGGGAAATAATAAATTAGAAAGTAGTAATTAAAGATTTAAAAGACAATCCAAAAAAAGATAATCATTTAAAAATCTGATTTTAAAAAATTGTAATAAAAATGGCTAGCTAACCATTAAGCAACTGAAGAAAGGGCAAACATAATGAATGTACAAAATCAGTGATAATTTTCTTAAATAGTATAGAAACTGAGGAAGTTAAAAGAATCTTACATGATGAGCTTTGTCTAGAAATTGATAAGACAACCCAGTAGAAAAATAGGCAAGGATATGTGTAAGTGAACAATTTATAGAGGCAAATACATGTGGCACATCAATATTTGAAAGGAGGTGAATTCTACCTCTAGTAAAATATATATATATATATGTAATTCTACCTGTAGTAAGGGAAATATAATCTAAAACTAAGCACATTGTTCATGTAATAGCTGGATAGAAATCTCAAAATTCAGCATCCTTCTCTGTTAGCAAGGTCATGGGAAGAGCAAGCATCTTACACATTGCTAACTAGAGCATAAACTAGTATAACCCCATATGGAGTGCAGTTTATTTTCATCGATGTCTGTCAAAATTACAAATACATGTACTTTTTAACCTAACAACTCATCAGTTGCTGGCATGTGAAATGATAGCTATTCAGAGTTATTCATTTTTTCTTTGTTTATAATAGTAAATGTTAGGAGAAATCTTAAATTTCTATTAATGGGGGAATTTGTTGACAAATAAGTTATAGTTCATTTATTAAATGGAATACTGTGTAGTTATAAGACCAGTGAGATAAGTCTCTACATATAGATACAACAACTAAAAAAACTGGAAATAGAACTGCCATATGACCCAGCAATCCCACTTCTGGGCATACACACTGAGGAAACCAGATCTGAAAGAGACACGTGCACCCCAATGTTCATCGCAGCACTGTTTATAATAGCCAGGACATGGAAGCAACCTAGATGCCCATCAGCAGATGAATGGATAAGGAAGCTGTGGTACATATACACCATGGAATATTACTCAGCCATTAAAAAGAATTCATTTGAACCAGTCCTAATGAGATGGATGAAGCTGGAGCCCCTTATACAGAGTGAAGTAAGCCAGAAAGATAAAGAACATTACAGCATACTGACACATGTATATGGAATTTAGAAAGGTGATAATGATAACCCTATATGCAGAACAGAAAAAGAGACACAGAAATACAGAACAGACTTTTGAACTTTGTGGGAGAATGTGAGGGTGGGATATTTCAAAAGAACAGCATGTATACTATCTATGGTGAAACAGATCACCAGCCCAGGTGGGATGCACGAGACAAGTGCTCCGGCCTGGTGCACTGGGAAGACCCAGAGGAATCGGGTGGAGAGGGAGGTGGGAGGGGGGATCGGGATTGGGAATACATGTAAATCCATGGCTGATTCATATCAATGTATGACAAAACCCACTGGAAAAAAAAAATAATAATAATTAAAAAAAAAAAAAAGAAAGAAAGCAAAAAAAAAAAAAACAAACAAACAAAAAAAAAAGATGGATATGTATTATCAATAGATGCTATTTTTGTTTAAAGAAGAGAACATGAGAACATAGTACTTATTATATTTGCAGTGAGAAAGTCTAGTCAAGTTCATAAGAAGTAAATCAAGAACAGTGGTTTCTAATGGGGAGTTGGTAGAAATGAAGGTATATATAGATTATGTTAATATTTTAATCATATTAATGTTAGTTATAGAAACAATTTTTTCAGGAACAAATTGTTTAAAAAACTGCAAACATTGAATGTAAAAAGCGCCTTTAAAATCTTGAGTTTTCAGGAATTGCATTATTAATGGAATTGGATTAAGTAGAATCAATGACTGGTTAGTTAAAATGAGTTACCTATTGGAGAATGATGGAGCAGGACTAGGTTTAAGTACTTATCTACACAGTTTAAATAATTCCTATCAATGTGATTATGAAGTTAAATTTAGTAGTAAGAAGAAAAAACACTTAAAGCATATACAGCTTGATGGTTAATAGAGAAAATTGATTAATAATATACATGTAGTTCATTGGCTCTCAAGTTGGACTGCCTAGGTTTGGATCTTCCCTTAGCCGTGTGTTTTCTGAGTGGTTTTAGAAACATCTTTGAATCTCAGTTTTTTTTATCCCTATAAATGAATAAAATCATACCACTTCCCTCATTGACCTTTATCATTAAATATATATATACTATATAATAAATATAAAGAGTTCACAGCATATTGCTACATGCTAATTTGAATAGTTAACCAAAAGGTTAATTATTTAAAGTGCAGTTTTGATAAGAGTAGACTACTTCTTCCTTATATCTTACATACCTGACACCAAATATAAATATGAAACACTAGTGGTATTCAAATAGAAATGAGATGTTTCTACTATAATCTGATCATTACTAGCATTTCAGGATTTGAAACAAAACACTATTAGTAGCAGGAAATAGGTGCCGTAATTAATATACCTAAAATCCTAAGAGAGATATCTTTAAAACTGCTAAAAAAGAAGATATCACCCAAAGTCAGCATCTCATTTGTGTATGGGGGAATCATTCTATAGTGAAGCGAAATTGTGTCTGTGGAGGAAACTAAACTGAAGTTTAGGTGGGCTCATCTCTACTAGCACTGAGTTTTTGATTTCTGTAAATACCTAGGACACAGCTTGGAAGATAATTCATATACTTTGTTAGCTGAACTAGAGATAGGTTTGGCGTCTCTCATAAAAATTGAGAAGTCTGTTCCAAATAATAAATGTAGTTACTCCCACTGCTTGACAGTGGAACTTAAACCCCCTCTCCTTGAGTGAGGGATGGACTTACTGGCTAACTTCCAAAAAATAGTGAAATCTGATTGAATTTTTCACTATTGCATAAGATTAACATCACCAGTCATATGTCATTTTGATAGCATGTTCCCTGATGTGATATGATAAGGGCACTTCATTTCTGTGGTATTCTTCTAAGAAACAAATAACCTCAGTCTAATTATAAGCCTCTCAGTTGAGTGACATTCTTCAGAATACTTGACCAGTACTCTTCAAAACTGTTAAAAGACATGAAACACAATGGATGGGAACCTAGTAAAGACCAGAAAGGTCTAAATGTACAGTGGTATTCTGGATTGGATACTGAACAGAAAAAAATATGTCATGATGAAATTTAAATAAAGTCTGTAGTTAAAAATATTATACCTGTCTTCATTCTTAGTTTTGACATATGTACCATGATTAGGTATGTTAACATATGGGATAGCTGGGTAAGTAATATAAGGGACCTCTCTGTAGTATCCTTTCAACTTTTCTGTAAATCTTAAGAATTTTCAAAATAAAGACACAGAAAATTGAGTAACCTTCTCTTTGATATGTGCTTGAATAGAAAGCCAAACTGGTCCTTCTTGAAGATGGCTTAATTGCAGTACTCTCAGGACAGAATCTGACAAATGGTTCAACTAGATGATCAAAATGCCCAGTGTTATACCATAGTAAGACTATGACAATTTTAGCTTAAAATTTTTAAAGTACATGTTACTGGATATTTACTGTGGAAATAAAAGTTTCTCAACCAAGTATGTTTGTCTAATGTCTTAAACTTCAAACACTGTTGCTTCTGGATGAATTCTAAAAGATAGTTTCACTCAAAAGTACACTATCGGTAGTTAAATGAATCAAAATGCTGTTAGTTGTTCATTCTAGCAATTGCCTGTTATGTGTTGACAGTTGTTTAACCTAATAGCTTCTTTCTTTTTTGGACTAGTTGAAATTAGTCCAGTTTATTGTCTGTTAGTAAAAAGTACTGGTGCAGATTCTGGGAATACAGCAGTTAAAAGAATTAAAAAAAAAAAAAAAAAAAAGCTTTCTTCTCATCTACTCTAAACTCCAAGCTTGGCTCTCTTCTACCAAAATGTTGGCTTTTGTAGGTACTTGGGTAGGTATAAATGAGTCTTGATGTTCTGCTGGAGTACCAGTAGACTAAAAATGCCAATCTGTGAGGGTTTTTTCTCTTCCATGGTACTGACAAACAGCTAATGAAGTATGTTAGTAGCCTAAGTTAAAGACTAAAAAGCAGCAAATCTTGATCTCAGTGATCTCTGCCTTCCATTCTCTCTCCTCTCCTCTGTCTTCCCCTTCCAAGGCATATTAACTTTGACTTCTATGTAAGTTACCATCAGAATGGCAAGAGGTACCGGAAATGATGGGATGAATTTTCCTTGTCCTTGAACTTGTGGAAGTAAAAGGATATTGGAGTGCTAGGATGCTGGCTTCAGGACCTCCACCATGATAAGTTACGTACTTCAGATCAGTGTGCTTAGAGGGATCTTTCCCTTACAACAACCACAGGAACTTCATATAAAATTGACACCAGGGGGATCTGAGTGCAACATTGTGAAAACAGGAGATAACGACTCATTTGAAGGGGCATAAAAGACAGACACAAGAGATAAGAGAGAATCAAGTTATGTACTCAATGAAATAGAACTAGTGTGGAAGCTCTGATGGAATCTTTCAACTTTATTTTTTGGAAGTGCATCTGAAATTCAAGTAGACTACCAAAGGTGACATTCTGCCTCTTTAAATTATTATTTTTCTGTACTCACCCAAATTAGTAAACTGAAGATCTCAAAGCATGGACCAAAAACATAAAATGAGAGAAAATATAAAGGCATTGGAGACTTACCAGGACTGCTAAGAATAATTGGAGAAGAAACAAGATGGGTAAAAAAGATATCCTGAAACACTTTGTACCACTAAAAACTTTAAAATGTTGAGGAAAATATAACAGAATTCCTTTCAGATGTGTAGCTCAGTACACAAAAGTAAGGAACATTTTCTCATGTGCCAAAAATGAATATCAAACATAATAAGAGTTATAATTCTTAAGAAGCAAGATCATATTGAAACAAGCTATTTAGCTTTTAAACAAATAACAAAAATAACTTCTGGAAATGAAAAGGTACTAACTTTAAAACTCCATGAACATGTTAAACAGATTATATGTAACTTAAGAAAGAATTGGTGAACTAGAAGAAATATGTATAAGGAGTACCTAGAAACAAAGATGACAAATAGGAAAGGAGGTTAAGTATGTGTAGAAAGAATGAAAGATTTCATAGAATAAAATACCTAGGAATAAGTTTAACCAAGGAAATTGAAAGATCTGTATACTGAAAACTATGACATTGATAAGGAAAAAATAAAAATTGAAGAAGACACAAACAAGTTAAAGATATACCATGCTCATGGTTTGGAAGAATCAGTTTTGTTAAAATGCACATACTACCCAAAGTGATCTACAGATTGAATGCAATTGCTATCAAAATGACAATGGCATTTTCTTACAGAAATAGACATACAATTCTAAAATGTTTATGGAACCACAGAAGACACTGAATAGCCGGAGCAGTCTTGAGAAAGAGCAAAGCTGAAGGCATCACATTTCCTGATTTTAGATTATAATCCAAACTTACACAGTTTTCAAAACCATATGGTCTTAGCATAAACACAGACACATAAGTCAATGGAACAAAATAGTCCAGACGTAAACTGACACACATGACCACTACTTCTTGACAAAGGAGCCAAGACATAACAATGAGAAAAAAATACTATCTGCAATAAATGATGGGAAAACTGGACCAAGTTCAACTGGATCATTTCAGTCACTCAGTTGTGTCTGACTCTTTGCAACCCCATAGACTGCAGCACGCCAGGCCTCCCTGTCCATCACTAACTCCCAAAGTTTACTCAAACCCATGTCCATTGAGTCAGTGATGCCATCCAAGCATCTCATCCTCTATCATCCCCTTCTCCTCCTGCCTTCCTTCCGCCTTCCTTCCGTCTTTCCCAACCTCAGAGTCTTTTTCAAATAAGTCAACTCTTTGCATCAGGTGGCCAAAGTATTGGAGTTTCAGCTTCAACATCAGTCCTTCCAGTGAATTTCCAGGACTAATTTCCTTTAGGATTGACTGGTTTTATCTCCTTGCAGTCCAAGGGACTCACAAGAGTCTTCTCCAACACCAAAGTTCAAAAGCATCAATTCTTTGGTGCTCAGCTTTCTTTATAGTTCAACCCTCACATCCATACATGACTACTGGAAAAACCATAGCCTTGACTAGACAGACGTTTGTTGGCAAAGTAATGTCTCTGCTTTTTAATATGCTGTCTAGGTTGGTCATAACTTTCCTTCCATGGAGTAGGTATCTTTTAATTTCATGGCTTCAGTCACCATCTGCAGTGATTTTGGAGCCCCCCAAAATAAAATCAGAGACTATCTCCACTGTTCCCCCATCTATTTGCCATGAAGTGATGGGACTGGATGCCATGATCTGAGTTTTCTGAAGGTTGAGCTTTAAGCCAACTTATTCACTCTCCTCTTTCACTTTCATCAAGAAGCTAAATCTTTAGTTCTTCTTCACTTTCTGCCATAAGGATGGTGTCATCTGCATATCTGAGGTTATTGATATTTTTCCTGGCAATCTTGATTCCAGCTTGTGCTTCCTCCAGCCCAGCGTTTCTGATGATGTACTCCACATGTAAGTTAAATAAGCAGGGTGACAATATACGCCCTTGACATACTCCTTTTCCTATTTGGAACCAGTTCGTTGTTCCATGTCCAGTTCTAACTGTTGCTTCTTGACCTGCGTACAGATTTCTCAAGAGGCAGGTCAGGTGGTCTGGTATGCCCATCTCTTTCAGAATTTTCTTTTCTTTTCTTTTTTTTTTTTTATTAGTTGGAGGCTAATTACTTCACAACATTTCAGTGGGTTTTGTCATACATTGATATGAATCAGCCATGGATTTACACGTATTCCCCATCCCGATCCCCCCTCCCACCTCCCTCTCCACCCGATTCCTCTGGGTCTTCCCAGTGCACCAGGCCAGAGCACTTGTCTCATGCATCCCACCTGGGCTGGTGATCTGTTTCACCATAGATAATATACATGCTGTTCTTTCAAAACATCCCACCCTCACCTTCTCCCACGGAGTTCAAAAGTCTGTTCTGTATTTCTGTGTCTCTTTTTCTGTTTTGCATATAGGGTTATCGTTACCATCTTTCTAAATTCCATATATATGTGTTAGTATGCTATAATGTTCTTTATCTTTCTGGCTTACTTCACTCTGTATAATAGGCTCCAGTTTCATCCATCTCATTAGAACTGATTCAAATGTATTCTTTTTAATGGCTGAGTAATAGTCCATGGTGTATATGTACCACAGCTTCCTTATCCATTCGTCTGCTGATGGGCTTCTAGGTTGCCTCCATGTCCTGGCTATTATAAACAGTGCCGCGATGAACACTGGGGTGTGAAATCATTCCAGTCATCTTTTCTGACCACAGTGCAGTAAGATTAGATCTCAATTACAGGAAAAAAATTGTTAAAAATTCAAACATATGGAGGCTAAATAACATGCTTCTGAATAACCAACAAATCATAGAAGAAATCAAAAAAGAAATCAAAATATGTATAGAAATGAATGAAAATGAAAACACAACAACCCAAAACCTATGGGACACTGTAAAAGCAGTGCTAAGGGGAAGGTTCATAGCATTACAGGCTTACATCAAGAAACAAGGAAAAAAACAAATAAATAACCTAACTCTACACCTAAAGCAATTAGAGAAGGAAGAAATGAAGAACCCCAGGGTTAGCAGAAGGAAAGAAATCTTAAAAATCAGGGCAGAAATAAATGCAAAAGAAACTAAAGAGACCATAGCAAAAATCAACAAAGCTAAAAGCTGGTTTTTTGAAAAAATAAACAAAATTGACAAACCATTAGCAAGACTCATTAAGAAACAAAGAGAGAAGAACCAAATTAACAAAATTAGAAATGAAAATGGAGAGATCACAACAGACAACACTGAAATACAAAGGATCATAAGAGACTACTACCAGCAGCTCTATGCCAATAAAATGGACAACTTGGATGAAATGGACAAATTCTTAGAAAAGTATAACTTTCCAAAACTGAACCAGGAAGAAATAGAAGATCTTAACAGACCCATCACAAGCAAGGATATCGAAACTGTAATCAAAAATCTTCCAGCAAACAAAAGCCCAGGACCAGATGGCTTCACAGCTGAATTCTACCAAAAATTTAGAGAAGAGCTAACACCTATCTTACTCAAACTCTTCCAGAAAATTGCAGATGAAGGTAAGCTTCCAAACTCATTCTATGAGGCCACCATCACCCTACTTCCAAAACCAGACAAAGATGCCACAAAAAAAGAAAACTACAGGCCAATATCACTGATGAACATAGATGGAAAAATCCTTAACAAAATTCTAGCAAACAGAATCCAACAACATATTAAAAAAATCATACACCATGACCAAGTGGGCTTTATCCCAGGAATGCAAGGATTCTTTAATATCCGCAAATCAATCAATGTTATACACCACATTAACAAATTGAAAGATAAAAACCATATGATTATCTCAATAGATGCAGAGAAAGCCTTTGACAAAATTCAACACTCTTTCAGAATTTTCTGCAGTTTATTGTGATCCACACAGTCAAAGGCTTTGGCATAGTCAATAAAACAGAAATACATGTTTTTCTATAACTCTTGCTTTTTCGATGATCCAGCGGATGTTGGATTTTTTATCTCTGGTTCCTCTGCCCTTTCTAAAACCAGCTTGAACATCTGGAAGCTCACGGTTCATGTATTGCTGAAGCCTGGCTTGGAGAATTTTGAGCATTATTTACTAGCATGTGAGATGAGTGCAATTGTGCGGTAGTTTGAGCATTCTTTGGCTTTGCCTTTCTTGGGATTGGAATGAAAACTGACCTTTTCCAGTCCTGTGGCCACTGCTGAGTTTTCCACATTTGGTGGCATATTGAATACAGCATATCACAGCATCATCTTTTAGGATTTGAAATAGCTCAACTGGAATTCCATCACCTCCACTAGCTTTGTTCTTAGCGATGCTTCCTAAGGCCCACTCGACTTCACATTCCAGGATGTCTGGCTCTAGGTGAGTGATCACACCCATGATTATCTGGGTCATGAAAATCTTTTTTGTACAGTTCTTCTGTGTATTTTTGCCATCTCTTCTTAATATCCTCTGCTTCTGTTAGGTCCATACCGTTTCTGTCCTTTATTGAGCCCATCTTTGCATGAAATTTTCCCTTGGTATCTCTAATATTCTTGAAGAGACCTCTAATCTTTCCCATTCTATTGTTTTCCTCTATTTCTTTGCATTGATCACTAAGGAAGGCTTTCTTTTTCTCTCCTTGCTATTCTTTGGAACTCTGCATTCAAGTGGGTATATCTTTCCTTTTCTCCTTTGCTTTTCGCTTCTCTTCTTTTCACAGATGTTTTTAAGGCCTCCTCAGACAGGCATTTAGCTTTTTTGCATTTTTTTTTCTTGGTGATGGTCTTGATTAACACCCTCTTCCAACAACACAGGAGAAGACTCTACACATAGACATCACCAAATGGCCAACACCAAAATCAGGTTGATTATTTTCTTTGCAGACTGAGATGGAGAAGCTCTGTACAGTCAGCAAAAACAAGACCAGAAGCTGCTTGTGGCTCAGGTCATGAACTCCTTATTGCCAAATTCAGACTTAAATTGAAGAAAGTAGGGAAAACCACTAGACCATTCAGTTCTGACCTCAATCAAATCCCTTATGATTGATTATACAGTGAATGTGAGAAATCATTTTAAGGGACTAGATCTGACAGAGTGCCTGATGAACTGTGGGCAGAGGTTTGTGCAGACTGGACAACCAATTGCCAAAGTATGAAACTGCAATTCTGTCTTACACATTAGATAAAAATTAACTCAAAATGAAAAAAAAAATTAACTCAAGATGGATTAAAGACTTGAGCATTACACCAGAAAACATAGGAGGTAAGCTCCTTGAAGTTAGTCTTGGCAGTGGTTTTATGGATTTGACAACAAAAGCAAAAATAAACAATTACAGCAACCTAACAAATTTCTGTCCAGCAAAGTAAATTCAACAATATGAAAAAGAAACCTACTGAATGGGAGGAATGTTTGCAAATCATATCACTGATAAGATATTAATATATAAAATATATAAAGACTTCATAAACTTAGGAGCAAATAATCCAATTTAGAAATAGAAGATGTGAATAGACATTTTTCCAAGGAAGACATACAACAGTACAAGAAAATGTGCTCAATATTCCTAATGCAAATCTAAGCCATACCTGTTAGAATGACTGTTGTCAAAAAGGTAAGAGATACAAAGAAAACAATCCATGTCCACTGTTGGTGTGAATATAAATCGGTGCATCCACTATGGAAAACTTTATGGAGATTCTTCAAGAAATTAAAAGTAGAACTACCATATGGTCCAGTGATGTCACTTTTGGGAATCCATATCCAATGGGATTAAAATCAGAATCTCAAAGAGATTTCTGTACCCTCATGTTCATTACAGCATTCTTTGCAAATAGCCAGAACATGGAAACAATCTAAGTGTTCATCTGTGGATGAATAGATAAAGAAAACGTGGACAGTTAGGTTGTAGATTTCCCTGTTCTTTTATTTATAAAGTGTTATAATATTACCCAGGCATAAAAATAAGGCTATCCTGGCATATGGCACAACTTTGATGGATCTTGAGGGCTCTATGCTAAGTGAAATAAGTCAGACAGAGAAAGACAAATACTCTGTCATCTCACTCGTATGTGGAATCTGTAGAAACCAAACTCCTAGAAATAGAGAATAGATGGGGCACTTCCCACAGCCTGCAGGGTAGAGACTAGGAGAAATGAGTGGATGAGGTCAAAAGGTACAAGCTTCCAGTTGTAAGATACATGAGTCTGGGGATGAAGTGTACAGTATGGTCACTATAGTTAACAATACTATATTGTATATTTGAAGGTTTCTAAGAGAATCGATTTCACCACAAGAAAATGTTTTCATCACAAGGTTTGTGGAGTAAATAGATGAAGTAAATAGCACACTTCTAAATAACCTCTGGGTATAAAAAGAAATCACAATGAAAAATAGAAGATAATTTTGTTTGAATAGAAGCAGAACCACAATGCAATCCTCATGCATTGCTGATGGGAAAGTAAAGTTCTCCAGTCACATTCCAAGAGGGGTTTCTAATTTCTTAAAAAATGTAGCATGTATCATACAACCTGAAGTCTATTTCCGTCTTAAAGTTAAGCATGTTCCCTGAATATATACCCTAGTGAAACCTCTCTGAACTGAATGCATAGAGTTGGGTCTTCCGTTAGCTGTCCTGTGGGAAACAGAATCCTGTGATTTCCAGGGCCAGTGCGCCCACTTTGTGCCTGAAATGATGAATGCCGTGTTTGGCTTTATGTTGACTGCTGTGCAGCAGCATTTATTGGTGAGTACTGTTTAAAAGGAGACTGCGAGAGGAAGCTGTCTCATCTCTTCCCTGGTGTAAACACAGTATTCGTCAAGTCCCCCAGGAGCTGGAGTCAAGCCCCTGTGTAAGCACTCACACTGTAGGAGGCAATCAGGAGAGCATGCGTTTCTCCAGTAGCTGAAATTGTGTGTCACAGTTAAGAGGCTGCCCTAATGTTCAGAGAGCCTCATTCAACCAGTTCTGTGTGTCAAAAGATATATCGAGGGATATATATTGGCATTTCTGTTTTCCTGACCAGGAACAAATGAAGGTGCCTGACTTCCTTTCCTCAGGTGTGGCTTGAGTTGGAAGAGACCAAAGTCTCCCCATTGGTAATCCTGTAACATCCATCTGTCCTGACATATATATAGCCATTAGACACTTGCCCTAGCTGCCTCTTGGGTTTAGGTAATTCTGCTGTTTTCCCTTCTGGGCTGAGGAGGATTGGGTGAGGGGAACAGCTGTCCTGCCTCTTTTGTGTTGTGTACTGTGGAGGAGAGGATTTCCAGGTGAGTGGTGTCCAGATAAATGGTTCATTATTTGATTTCTATATTGGTTAAGATGGCGAAAGCTCCTGTTACAGACAGTGAAGTTTTAGTAACTTACCACACTAGTAGTTTCTTTTTTATTAACTTAAGAAGTGGGTATCCTCAGTAGGTGATTTCTTCAAGCGATGCTCCTTTCATCTGGTACCTCTTCATCCTTATCGTAAAGCTTCTGTATTGCTTCTATGGGGAAGAGTTTTTTTCTGTGGGCTAGACCTAAAAATGACCCACAGACTTTCTGCTCAAATTCCATTGACTAGAACTCAGTCTAGTGGCCACACGTAGCTGCAATGGAGACTAGAATTACAGTACAGCTCTGGGCTCAGGAAAAAAGGAACGAAAGTTTGGTGATTATCTAGTCAGTTTATGTCATAGTTGCCAAATCCAAACAACAAGGAAAATCAATGTAAGAAGTGAGATACTGAGGGTTTAGAGCCAAAAAGATCCAGATCCAGACCTGTAAGAAAGTGATGCGAATGAGAGGTGAGTAGTAATTCCCTAGGCTCAAGCTAAGTGTTCCAGGAGGTCTCTAATAGAGCTGTGCTGCAGTCCATGGGGTTGCAAAGAGTTGGACAGCATTTAGCAACTGAGCAACAACAAAAATTCTAGGTATGGATTTGTTGGGGGAACAGTTAAATGAGCCACAAATACAAGCAGTAATGAATTTCCTTTACTTCTGCCAAATTATTTGCTTTGTATTCATTTTTAACCATAATTTAAAATTTTTGTTATTAAAGTTTTACATAGATTATTTCATAGAATTTGGACAGAAAGGTTTTGAAAAATTTGTGCTCTGTATGTTAAACCAATAATTTAGCATAATAAAATAACTCATAAATAGTTATTAGAAAGTTGAAAATTACAGCTGTCAACATTTATATAATATTTTGTAATTTGTATACCTAACATTTCAGTTTGTGCAGATGTTTTGAGAAGTGTTTAAATAGTAGTCTTGGTAATTTAGAAGGCAGCTATGCTATAAACTGTCATTTGTTTTAGAAGATGAAAGTTAGTAAACATAACTACTTCTGTAATTCTGTATCTGCTTATAGATTTTACTACTTATCATAAAGTCATATGGTTAGAAAATCCAGTGTGTTTAATAGTATTATGTTTTTCCCCCTTTTTCTTCAGAAGAAAAGTTGAAATCATGCACACCCACAGCCTTTTCACTCTTCTTGGAGAAAGGCTAATGTTGCATACAAACACTGTGACTGTCACCACATACAACACACTTTATGAGGTAAAACTTTTTAAATGTGTGATGAGAATTTTAAACGTATGCAGTGGAAACTCTATGTGATTGAAGTAGTAGTTGGTCATTTAATCTAAAAAGGTAGTAATTCTTAAAAAATAATGAACACATAGTTACATTTTTAAAACTTTGTTTTAAAGGAAAGTTAATTTATGAAATTAAGAGGTCAGCAGAACATACTACAGTGCTGGAAGACACTTGGGGAAGGTCAATCTAACAAGAACCATCTTAAGATTCTCATCCTGGTTTTACAGCAGTGCCCTGTTTACAACAGATTGTGCCCTATCTCATCTGCAGCTAAAGAATAAAGGATTCTGATTAGAGAGAAGGCTGCCAACAAATTAGTAGGCAGCTTCTTGGATCTTATGCACAGAACTTAAACCATTTGAATCTGTTTTATGCTTAAAGTGCTTTGATCAAATGCATAATCTGCCATATCTTTACATATTTGTTGGTAGCAATTTGTATTAAAGAAATCACAAGTGCAAATAAAAAGTCATTTATTATTTTAAAAAAAACTTTGTTTTAAAACATATCCATGTACAATTACTTGCCAGTCTTCCTAAGTTGTGCCTAGGCCTTTTCTTTGAGTATTTAAACAACAAAGTGTTTGTTTCAATAAAAGTATGAGTGTGAAGACAGGGTTGCTTGTGCCCTATATTTATTATTTTAATAACAGTAGGTTATTTTTAATTTTCAGTCAGTATCTTTTTGATACACATTTATAGTATACTTAAGTAAATGTTCTATCTTCTTTCTTGTTTTTTTTTAAGTCTGAGCAGAAATGTAAGAAAAATGCCACTGCTGGATGTCATGATCTTTTTCTGATCTGAAAGGCCATCCCTGTCTCTTGATTATTTTACTCTCCATCCCCAACTTTTATAAGTAGCTATGTATAACTAAGCTCTTAAGTAACTTGTATAGTTTCCTCAAAGTTTTCTATATTACTTTAGGTTGAATTATGTAAAAAGTTTCATTCAAAACTCAGTGTGTTAACCTAAATCATGAAATTAAGTCATAATATAAAGTGATATCATTATTAAATATAATTTCATTGGGTTTTTTTAATATATGCAAGAAAAGAGGTAAACACAGGGTATAGCCTAAAATACAGTGAAAAATCATATATCCGTAATTTCTACATGATTATTCATTCTTCAGTGTGACAGATGTTTATTGACTATGGGCAGTGTGTTAGGCACTTTGCTAATTGCTGGGAATGTAGCAGTGAAAAGGGTGTATAGAAATCCTGCACTCATAGAGCTTGGGTGCTAGTAGAAAAGTCAGCAAATGTTTTAGAATTCTGTCTTTCCTTTATATGGTCAACATTGGTAATTTCTTCTTACTTAAAAGAAGTTTAACAAAAAAACTCATTGGGGGACTTCCCTGGTGGTCCAGTGGTTAAGAATCGCCTTACAATGCCAGGGACATGGGTTTGATCCCTGGTCCTAGAAGATCCCACACGCCTTGGAGTAACTAAGCCCATGCTCCACAGCTACTGAGCCTGCACTCCAGGGCCCGTGGGCTGCAACTCCTAAAGTCTGGGCACCTACAGCCCATGCTCTGTAACAAAAGAAGCACTGGAATGAGAAGCCCGGGCACCACAATGAAGAGTAGCCCCTGCTTACCACAACTAGAGAAAGTCCACATGCAGCAACAAACACCCAGCGCAGCCAAAGATAAATAAGTTAATTAAAACTTAAAAAAAAAAAACCTCATTGGTTAATGACAATGAGCCACATTTTTTATAAAGATTTTTTCTTTATTGTTCTTCATTTGAAGTTGGCATCCAGGCTCAGACATTATTTTCTTATTTACTGATTTTCTAAGTTTTTTTTTTTTTAATGACAAAATAACAGTCAAGTGTTTATGGTCCCCAATTTAAATGTTTTAAAGATGTGCACTGAAAAGTGATTTCAAACAGAATTTGTTCTTGGAATTCCTAGTGAATCTTTCCTTCTATAGCTGCTGGCTTTAGTTTTGTCTGTATCTGTAACAAACAAAATTTGAAGACTGTAGAATTAAAAGAGTTTAGAAGTATGTGGAATTTACTGGAAGACCCTTTAAAAGATGTATTTCTTTTGATATGAAAAAATAGACATTTTTTGCAGATTCTTTGTATATCTATAATTTGCAATTATGAATTTATTTTCTAAATTCAATTCAACTTCTGTCTTTTAGATTTTGACAGAGCAAGTATGTACTCAAGTTGTACACAAACCACATCCAGAGCCAGATTCTACAGTGAAAATTCAGAATCCAAGTGAGCAAAGAGTAATTCTTTAATGCAGTAGTAACATGGTAACATGTGAAACTAAATCAAAACTTTTCCTAACCACCTGAGTCGGTATGGCATTTATAGTTTAACTTACAACATTTACAACTCGCCTACCATCATGCTAAGCATTTAGTTGAAAATCAGTAAAGACTATTTGAGCAGAAAATATGATGCAGTTATAAATCTTTACTGTAAACTTTATTTGTTTTCAGTGATACTTAAAGTGGTGGCAACTTTGTTGAAAAACTCTACACCAAGTGCAGAACTCATGGAAGTCCGTCGTTTATTTTTATCTGATATGATAAAACTTTTCAGTAACAGCCGAGAAAATAGAAGGTGAGTAGTTTGAATGCTATACCAAAGCTTTATCCCATAACTAATCTTATTTTCTCTCCATTATTTTCAGTCTCTTGCAAAGAAAAAATTTACATAACCTATATTGCTAATGCTTTTAATCATTAGAAAAGGCATTTATGTCTCTTTGATATAGTTTGCTTACTTTCATTTATTTTTATATAATTTTATTTAACTTTATGGGTAATATATTTTAATAGTATATATGAATATACATACCTCAAACCCCTTATTTAAAATGTACAGTTCCTTTTCCTGGTCGTTGTCTACCACCAACAGTACTTTAAATGAAATTATGTTGGATTGGCTCAGATCATCTATGCTTTTCTTAAGGTGGTCTGATAACTGATTACTGTCATGTAGTTTTAAATTGGTTGGCTAGGACATGGGGTACAGTTTGGAACCATGGTTGCTGCATGAGTCTTAAATTTAACAAATATTGATTGACTCTCTGCCATATATAAAGCACTGTGCCGCACAGGTTGTCTTGGTGTATATATATCTTATTTGGTACAGTTTAGTGGGAAAGATAACAGTGAAATGATGATTAATTTATAATATGGTAAGTGCATTGTGAGTGCTACATTTGATGAGGGAGTAGGGAAACAATAATCTAACTAGAAGAGTTGGGAAAGCAATTTTAAATTATAATATGGATTTATCTAGGTAGAAAAATGGAGAAAGTCATTCCAGGTTAGAATATTAAATGTGCAGAATAACTGTATACCTTGGTTTACCTAAGTCAGATCATATTTTCGCTATTTATCTTAAATAGTAAATTCTAATATAATCTAAGAATTTTTAATGAGTTTCTCCCCCCCCCCCCCCCCCACCGCCCCCTGACAAGATGCTTATTGCAGTGTTCAGTGTGGCAAGATTGGATGTTTTCTCTTGGCTATATCAATCCTAAAAATTCTGAGGAACAGAAGATCACAGAGATGGTTTACAATATCTTCCGGATTCTTTTGTATCATGCCATAAAATACGAATGGGGAGGCTGGAGAGTCTGGGTGGATACACTCTCAATAGCCCATTCCAAGGTAACAAGGGATTTAACATTTTTACATCACCAGGGTTTCAGCTGTGTATTAGATGTCTGTAAACACTCTCTTGGCGCCATCTTGTGGGCATCTTGCATTATGGCTGATTCCTTTATCACAGTTTTCTTTCTGTTCTGTTTCTGTTTTTCACTGTATTTTAGGGGTCCTGTTATAATTAAATTTTGCACTCTAGATGTGACCCGCACATATGTTTTATAGGATATCTGGGAACTTATGTCTGAGTCTTTTAACTCAAACATCTGTACTGGGTCTTCTAAGAATGGTTCATGAAATAGAGTATGATATATACTTTTTAAACCTTTCTAAATTAGAAATTGTTTTTATTTCTAAGTGAATAATAGATTTAAAGTACTTAAGTTTAGTATTGTTCTTAATTGCATTATCTTTATTTTTAATCCTAAGAATCAATGTTTGTTTATATTTTAAATATTGTCTGATTTGGGGGGAAAGGAAGTAGTGAATAAAAATTAGAATATGTACATATTAGAGTACAGAAGTTCAGTTAAGATTTCTCATCATGTGGTGGTGTTACAGGAAAAGCATAGGTGTCAGAAGTTGGCTTTTGATCCAATCTCTGCCACAGTTCAATTTTGTGGCATTCAGTTCAGTTCAGTCGCTCAGTAGTGTCCAACTCTTTGCCACCCCATGAATCGCAGCACACCAGGCCTCCCTGTCCATCACAAACTCCCGGAGTTTACTCAAACTCAAGTCCATCGAGTCAGTGATGCCATCCAGCCATTTCATCTTCTGTCGTCCCCTTCTCCTCCTGCCCCCAATCCCTCGCAGCATCAGGGTCTTTTCCAATGAGTCAGCCTTTCGCATGAGGTGGCCAAAGTACTAGAGTTTCAGCTTCAGCATCAGTCCTTCCAGTGAACACCCAGGACTGATCTCCTTTAGGATGGACTGGTTGGATCTCCTTGCAGTCCAAGGGACTCTCAAGAGTCTTCTCCAACACCACAGTTCAAAAGCATCAGTTTTTCAGTGATCAGCTTTCTTTACAGTCCAACTCTCACATCCATACATGACCACTGGAAAAACCACAGCCATTAGGAAAGTAATTTAATCCCTTTGCACAATGGTTATTAGGCTTTGTTGGCTGTGCATCCTCTGATGCAACTACTCAACTCTGTCATGCATTGTGAAAATAGCCATAGACAATATGTAAAGTTTGAACATGGCTGTATTCCAAACAGGACATAAGCTGATTTGATCCATGGGCCATAGTTTGCTAAGCCCTGCTTTGGGGACTTGATTTTTTTTCTGTAAAATAAAGGGGTTTTATATTAAGGTAATCCTCAAAGCAAGAGCTCAACCTTAAATTCTATTATATTGTCATTTTAAATATAAATTAACATCATATGTGTCTATAGGATTTTAAACATCAAAAATTTTAAAGACCTTTATTTCTGTTATAAATTTATATTGTATAATATATCAGCACCTCATTTTCATCATTGCATTAATAAGTTTGGTATTAGTGTTTTATGGGAAAACTCATTGCAAGTCTTTGTGTGAGAAATATATGTATCTAGCTACACTGTGTACTGATTATTCCTAAACAAGACTATGTAAAGTAACAAATTAAAGTAGCCTATATAAAGATAGAATGTTTTAACATTTTATAACTATATATTTGTAAATATGTGTTATTTTTTTGACCTCACTGGTTGCAATAGACACACTTTGTTTTTTTTTTTAATATACGGTGAATACTGATGTAGTAATAGTCCTTTGGGGATTCCCTGATGGCTCAGACAGTAAAGAATCTGCCTGCAGTGAAGGAGACCTGGGTTTGATCCCTGGGTGGGAAAGATCCCCTGGAGAAGGAAATGGCAACACACTCCAGTGTCCTTGCCTGGGAAACCCCATGGACAGGGGACTTCAGTCCATGGGGCTGCAAAGAGTCGGACATGACTGAGTGACTAATACACACACACGCACACACACACACGCCATGGTACTTTGGATATTGTGTGTTATTAGCCAATTCTGATTTAGCTCAAATAAATGAAATATGGAGGAGTTCAGCTGGCATATTAACTGGGGTAACATTGAAATACTTCACTTAAAGATACCATTTTATTTAAATCTTTAATGCTAGTTTGCCTGTGTTGACAAATCATATAGTAAGTCATATATGACTATTTTGATGATATTCTGATTACTTGATGAAGTTAAGCCGTTGTCTTAGGGTTATTAATATATATTTGATACCTTAAAATTACTGATACCATTTTTGCTATTATCATAAGTTTATATCATTTTTTTCTTTTAACATGTACAAAAATGCCTTTAAATGTTTTCTTTACCCATTTCTAAGGTCACTTATGAAGCACATAAGGAATACCTAGCCAAAATGTATGAAGAATATCAGAGACAAGAGGAGGAAAACATTAAAAAGGGAAAGAAGGGAAATGTGAGCACCATATCTGGTCTCTCATCACAGACAACAGGCGCAAAAGGTGGAATGGAAATTCGAGAGATAGAGGACCTCTCACAAAGCCAGAGCCCAGAAAGTGAGACAGATTACCCTGTCAGCACAGACACGAGAGACTTGCTCATGTCAACAAAAGTGCCCGATGATATTCTTGGAAACTCAGATAGACCAGGAAGTGGTGTGCATGTGGAAGTACATGATCTTTTAGTTGACATAAAAGCAGAGAAAGTGGAAGCAACAGAAGTGAAGCTTGATGATATGGATTTATCACCAGAGACTTTAGTAGGTGGAGAGAATGGTGCTCTTGTGGAGGTTGAGTCTTTGTTAGATAATGTGTATAGTGCTGCTGTTGAGAAACTCCAGAACAATGTACATGGAAGTGTTGGTATTATTAAAAAAAATGAAGAGAAGGATAACGGTCCATTGATAACATTAGCGGATGAGAAGGATGAACTTCCCAACAGTAGCACATCATTTCTCTTTGATAAAATACCCAAGCAGGAGGAGAAACTCCTTCCTGAACTTTCTAGCAATCACATTATTCCAAATATTCAGGACACTCAAGTACATCTTGGTGTTGGTGATGATCTTGGATTGCTTGCTCACATGACTGGTAGTGTTGACTTGACTTGTACATCAAGTATAATAGAAGAAAAAGAGTTCAAAATCCATACCACTTCAGATGGAATGAGCAGTATTTCTGACAGAGACTTAGCATCATCATCTAAAGGGTTAGAATATGCTGAAATGACCGCTACGACGCTGGAAACGGAATCTTCTGGTAGCAAAATTGTACCAAATGTTGATGCAGGAAGTATAATTTCAGACACTGAGAGATCTGACGATGGCAAAGAGTCAGGAAAGGAAATCCGTAAAATCCAGACCACTGCCACAACGCAAGTAAGTTACCCTTTATGTGCTCAAAATTCATTGAAGACATACGGAGTTGTTAGCACCAAAGCAGAATAGTTTCTTACCAGTCACAGCATGTTTATACTTAATTATGGTAGAATAATAATTTATGGAATTGAGTGGTGTGGGTTTACATATAGAATAAATTCAAAATATCTGAATCATGTATCCACCTCTATCACATTCTGTGTGTATAACTTTGCTCAACCTCTCTGGGCCTGAATTTTCCCTTACAGTGAAAGAGCTTGTGCCAGATTGACACATGACCTTTAAGGTCTCTACCAGTTTGAATATTTTCTGGCTCTGTGACTACGTTTACACATTTGTACTCAAGATCTTCATTCTGAATACTTGATTAATTTTAACATTTAAAGTTTCAAGCCCAACCCTGTTCTGTGATTATAGAGAAGGGGACTTGGAGTCCATATTAAACTGATTAATGAAATGAACAGGAAAGGGAAAAGGGAACTGTTACTTATCAAGTGCTTACTATGTTTCGGGCTTCCCTTGTGACTCAGCAGGTAAAGAATTAGCCTGCAGTGTGGGAGACCTTGTTTGAATCCTGGGTCTGGAAGATCACCTGGAGAAGGGAAAGACTACCCACTCTAGTATTCTGGTCTGGAGAATTCCATGGACTACAGTCCATGGGGTCACAAAGAGTCGTCGAACACAACTGAGCGACTTTCACTTGGCTACTGTGTTCCAGGCACTGTGCCATATGTTTTCAGATTTAATCCTCACAGCAGCCCTGTGAGGTAGACAACATGGCTGAGAAAATTTGCAGTTATTAGCAGTGAGAGTTTTCCTTATAGACACATGTATGGGGATTTGTATGGGAAAATTAAAGACTCTCAGACTCGGTAGTGAGGAAATGTTAGTGCTGCAGTTGGGCCTCACCATACTAAAGCTAGAAACAGATGATGTTTTCTGATATGAATTTTAATTATTGAGCTTTGAGTATATACTTACCACTAAATAATACCTTATGTTTAAGAGTTGAAGAAACTTTTACCCTTAGTGACTTGATTTTTGTTGCTGTTGCCTGGGTTTTCTGTTAACCTTTTGATATCATCAAAAAATAATTTAGCATGTGTCCATTAGCGTTATGTTAAACTGTACCTCACTAGTGTCTTTGTATTCAAATAAGAATCTTTGAAAATATATTCTATATGTGGAAAAGGTATTTTTATTTATTTCCTATTAAATACTACCAGTTTCCATTTTTGTGGCAGTTGTGCTACCATGATAATTAGCAGAGGAATGAAAATGCTAAATTAAGCCCAAGTTTAAAATAAAGGAAACCATGGTACATTGCTTACTGAGCTTAATAATACTAGGTTTGCCTGGTTTTCACTCTGAGTTCACAGACCTTTGTCTGGTTTTCTAAATTATAAAAGGAATTGTTTTTCTCAATTGAAATATTGTAAGTGAAATACACTTTGAAGTTAACTTGAATTGAACTGTTCAAGTAATATTTCTTTTAATCTTGTGTTTCTTATTATAATTAATTGATGACATATATCCGGTATTTTTCACTTTGAATGTTTGCTCACTTTCATAAAGAAAGAATGTGGTCTAATGTAAAAACTGAAAGAGGGCTAAAGAGGACCTGGTTTTCAGCGTGAACTTTGATGTTAAACTTAAGTATTGGATTGCCTTGCCTAGTTTCTGAAACATAATAGAATAAAAATAGTAATAGTATCCTTTTCTTCTCAGAAAACCTCCTGTGCAAGCGATCACCAGGTGAATGATAGAAGCAGATATACTAACCTATTAAAGTCATATGCAAAAGCTTTGCTCACTTAACTGTACTTAACTGTTCTCATTTTGAAATCAGACATTTCTTTTGCACTATACAAAAGTCCATCTTTTCCATCTCTAGGCTGTTCAGGGTCGGTCTATCACACAACAAGACAGAGATCTCCGAGTAGATTTAGGATTTCGAGGAATGCCAATGACAGAGGAGCAGCGGCGCCAGTTCAGCCCGGGTCCACGCACTACGATGTTCCGTATTCCTGAGTTTAAGTGGTCTCCAATGCACCAGCGACTTCTCACCGATTTGCTCTTTGCATTAGAAACAGATGTACATGTTTGGAGGAGGTAGAAATATTTCTTTTCTGTAAAAAAGACTACTTTCAGTGGGGGAAAAATGACTATTTTAGATTAGTGGAATCACCTGATTATTAAGTAAATTATATCATTAAAAATCTCACAAATGTATTAAAAAGAACATTGAAGTTTCTGTAGAAACATAAGTATTTTCATAAGAGTTATGACCTGGGGTGGTTCACATTAAAAACTCATCAAGAATTTAGGCTTAAATTAATTAAAAAGCAAAACTTTGAAATCTGGCATCGCCTATTCTATATACAAAAGAGAGTAAAACAAAAAAAGGTTCAATACTGGTTCAGATAAATTTCTACATTTTATCTTTTAATGTTAAAATTAATGTCATATATTACATTTATTCTTGTTAATAAGATTTAACATATAGTGCTAAAATTTTAAAATCACTATGACATCATTTTTAGAGCTTGTACTGTTTAAGTGGTAAGTGGACATCGTTTCAGATATAATCATTTAAAGAAAACAACATAAAAAAGCAGTTCAGTTGTTTTATGTTTTTCAGTTTAAATAAATTCTAAAAAAGAAAACAAAGCCTACATAAATGTTAAAATTACCTTGCCTCACTTCCAATTTTATTTTGTAATAGCACATATGCAGCAAATTAATCAGTTTTGAGACGTCATATGCAGATAAATTAGGAAGTGGATGGCTGTACATAGCAATACCCTACCATCAGCGATTCAAAAAATCAGGGGCACAATATTCACAACACACAAATAACTTCCTTTGCTTTTCTTGGTTATCCTTCTAAGATTCAAGGTGGCTGCTTCGGCTCCCAGGATCAATTCAACCCAGGAGACTTCCCTCAACTCTATAGAAGGCAGGGCTCTGCTGCTGCTCTCGCCCCACTCTCCTTCCTCTTCTTCCTTGTGTCTTTTTTCCTCCTCCTCTCTCTCCTTTTTCTTCTCCTCCACTTCCTCCTGATTCTGTTCTTCTACTTTTTCGAAGTGAAGCCCCTCATAAAATTCCCTATTGATTGATATCTCATGTGTCAGCTGGATCATATGCTTTCTCTAAGTCGATGACCAGCAGACAGGAATGGGATTATAATGATTGGCCTCCACAGGTAATACTGCTCACAAGCACAGTAGCTGTGGTGAAACCAATATTTCCTGTACCTGATGTAGCTCAGCAATAGAACAAAATCTAGATCACATTAGCAGAGAAAAAAGAAATAACTTTACATAAGTAATCAGTATCTGCCATAGACAGTTTTTAGTTCTGATTTTATTTGGTCAATTTGTCCTTAGTCTACTTATGTGATAGAAACAATGGTCTTTCCATTGCTAATGTTACATGCTAAGTTACCTAGTGGGGGGTGGTAAATAAGGAGACTGGAATATCATGAAATGCATTACTATTAACATGAGTATCAATGTGCGGAGAGACATATAATTTACTACCTGTTATATTTTAGTAGCCGCTGAGTGAGTGATACTCAACTTTCGTTCTCTTAACATACTGTGTGTGTCTTTCTGTGCTTTATTTCATGGACTCTCATAAAATTCCCCAGTCATAATTTTGTGTAATTTAACAAATTTTTTAAAAAGTTTAAAAGATAGATAGCACTTTAGTTTTTAGGACATGAGAAAACATCATGAGATCTAAGATATAACAGATGATGTCTTGCAATTCTAAAAAGGTTAGAATCACTGACTTAAATTTGATCATGGAGTAGGGTTTTTCCTGTTAGAGAACAGTTCATATTCCTGACTGACAGACGGAAGCAGTGTGTGTGTGTGTTTTTGGGAATCGGTATTGCATGTTTTGTATGGCAAAGCTGCACTGCTGACTTTTGAGGTCTTTTCCACTTTTATGCAGTAAGTACTTGAATTTTTACTGACTCATTTATGCTACCCTATCATGTAACTTCTGTGACTAGCAGTGTACGTTTTCAATGTCTGGTCAAAGCTGGAGCTGTGGTCTGGTGATAAAACAATTTGTCAGCTAACTATCCACTTCCTCTGCTTTTCAATACCAAACAACTAGCTTTTGGCAAAAATAAATGTTTTAGCCAAATTCATTGACCTAGTCATGTGTCTTTGAATTGAGTTAGTACACTGTAGTGTTTTAAGCAGAAACAAAATAATAAGTTAATATGCTTGGACTCACAAAAAATCCATGATGAGATGAATGCTGGTTTTGGTAATATGACATCTAAATTGTTGTAAATTATTTTCTTTTCTAATGACTCCATTTTAAATTTGCCTAGCTCTTATTTTTAACTTTAAAAATGACATTAAAAATAAGTTGTAAACTTTTTATTCTTAAACCAAAGAAATGTTCATTTGTGTTTTGTCTTTCTGCTATTTTAGCCATTCCACAAAGTCTGTAATGGATTTTGTCAATAGCAATGAAAATATTATTTTTGTACATAACACAATTCACCTCATTTCCCAAATGGTAGACAACATCATCATTGCTTGTGGAGGAATTCTGCCTTTGCTCTCTGCTGCTACATCACCAACTGTAAGTACTTTGACTCCATCTAGTGGTTACGTTTTATAATTACATTATCAGAGCATGTCAGTGGCGTTCTATACTATAAATGTGGATTTTAACAAGACTTGTTCACCTGAGAAAAGTTTTTAACCATATAATTTGAAATTACATACATTTATATTCTCACTTCTTAATTGTCAGTGTTGGATTTCAGCTGTGTGTGTTTATGAAAATATTTCTCTGATAATTTTGATGAATATACCTTAGGAAGAGCTATAATCATAAATGGTTTAACTTTATTTTCTCTATATTGTTTATCTCTTCAAATCTACATTAAAATAAACTGTTAAAATTTTTGTTCTGTATATCTTGAATTTTGGAATACAAGTACGTATTTATTATATAACAGTCATGAATCTAAATTAGGAAAAAGTCATCTTTAGATATTTAGTCTCATATGATTAGCTTGAAATATTAAGCTTAATATTAAGCTATATATAGTAGTTTTATATTTCTGTTCTCTGAGATTTAGTCTTGAAGCCAGTAATTTGCTTCAAAAAGAGAATCAGATGAATTCTTAGGGTGTTTCTTACTTAAAATTTAGGTCCCTCAAATAGAAAAACTATAAATGTCATAAGATTTTCTGTACTTGAAAAATTTGGTACTACTTAAAAATCTCAAAGAACTTTATGTTAGTCATATGACATCTTTTAGAATTTTTATCTGACATGATTTTGTGGTTCAGGATTTATATTTTAAAAATATAGACTTACTCTTTGTAAGACATCCAAATCTAGTAACATAAGTTGAAAGACATTCAATGTTATTTATATGCCATTTAACATATAATAGATAAATAACTCAGTGTTTTAGTTGTCATTTAAAAATATATCTTTGAAAAAAATAAAAATATATCTTTGATTCACATTTTGAAAAACAAGCTCCATAGCTAATTGCTCAGATGGGCAAGAATATGCTTCTCATATTAATAACTGTGTTCTTGCCGCCATATTGGAAACTCAATCCGTAAGCCCGAAATAGATCACTTTTCCAGAGAGAAGCTTGTCATTTTATTAGGATGTCTTTTACTTGTTGAGACAGTGTTTCCAAACTGATCTCTGGTTTTATTTCATCATTAACAAGCTTTTTCTACATGACTCTTTTTCTCACTCTCCCTTTGTCATCATCCCTGAAGCAGCCCTGAAACTTAAATATTAGCAGCAAAAGAGTGTATATATCCTTAGCACACTTCTGCCTCACACATGTACTTCTCTTTCATCCGTAAATTTATTCAAGAGTCTCCAAAGGCAAGGCTAGTTCAGGAGGGAGTGCAGCAGATCAGGTCCTAATTAGGGCCTTCATGAAATTAGCAGTTGACTAAGGAAACAGAATCAGGAAGAAAAATAGCTGATGGTGTGTGAAGGGTGCAGGTATCCTGTAACATACCATCCCTTCTCTTTAATCTCTGATTTCCTCTCGTAACTTATACCAAATTCTGGTAAATTGAGGCTTGCATGTGATGTTAAGAATATATTCTAATATTGAGACAGGAAGAGGTTTTTGTCTCTTCTGTCCATTGAAGATTGACTTAATGTTTCATCCTGGGATTTTTCTCCATCATATACTTTTTTTTATGTTTAGTATTATCATTGTTATCAGGAAATTTAAAAAAGTTATATTGAAATTTACTTTAAAGTATAATATTGTTTTAAAATCTTCTGAAGAACAGAAGCGATCTTTATATAAAATTAGCAGTAGATAAGAAAAGTTTTATAGATTTGAAATATTTATGAGTTTTCTAAACTAGAAGATCTCCATCAAGGTAGAGAAAATAATGAATAAAGTGTTAATAAACATTATGAATTAAATTATACTATCCAGATTTGCTCATTTTTTTAATTTTATAATGAATGTATGATAAAGATACTGATATTTTGACTTCCAGAATTATTACCTGTGCAGTTATAACTACCATATTCAGAAGTTAAAACTGCAGTATTTATTTCTTCAGACTGTTTTCAATAGACTTTGGAATTCATTCAATTGTAGAAACTTTTCTTCATTGTCTGTCTCAGTATTTCTGCTATTTTGGCTGATTAACTGATTGCACCTGTGCCTGCTTCTACACCATAGCTAGTTTTATATTCTTTGAATGAATTGCTTCTTTAAAAGAAATATCAAGAACCTTTTCTCCCACTTCCTACTGGGAGAAAACATGGTTGGTGCCAATTTCGAGCAATGTTTTCTGCTCCTTGATTGCCTAATTCTCTTGCTAAAATTTTAATTTAATAGTGGGAAAAAGTGAGCGAGGAGGAGATTGAATAAAGGAAGAAATTAAAACTAAAGACATGGAGCTTTTTAACTTAGATTTTTAAAGAAATTTTTATTGGAGTGTAGTTGATTTGCAATGTTGTCTTAACTCTCTTTAAATTAGATTTAAAATATTAATATAAAAAGCTGAAAGAGAATTCTGGATGGAATAAGTCAAAAACGAAACATTGGCAATATGCAGGTTACCAAAGGGGGAAGCGTTGTCATGGATGCCCTAGAATTTCAATCCTAGATATATGAAGAGAGATAGAGACATTTGAAACTAATGTTTGAGTGATCTGTAATATTGTTCAGGTTTGTGGAGTTTTTAAAAATACTCATACATTATATACAGATATGTATTTAAGGAATAAGTATGAGTAATGTTGGTATGCAGTGGTTGATAAATGATCATATAATAAATATTTTTGGTTTTGAGGGCTGTTTAGTATCTGTCTGACTACTTAAATCTGCTGTTGTTTGCAAAAGCAGACATATGTCATAACACAGAGGAGTATATGTGAATGTGTTTCAATAAAACTTTATATTTGATTTGTGGGTCCTAGGTTGCTGACCACTGACTTACAGCACCATTTTGACCTAAAATACAAACACCATAGTATAATGTTTCAGTGTAAAGCATTAAATTAAAAATTTGTTAAAATTTAGTAGTTAGAGTGTAAGATAAATCCAGGTTTCCTATTAAATAAGAGCTTGCATTTTACTTAATGAGCATTTATCAAAGTTAATTTCAACAAATTCACTGAATATTGTGGTCATTATGTTTTAGTAGAAGATATGTAACTTTTTCACATGCAACCAACTAAATTTTTTTAGCATTTGACACATCTAATGTTGAAATTGTATGCAATTTTGAGTGGGTAAGTAGAATGCTAAGTATTCTTTATAAATCGCTATTAGAAGCTCAACCCAGGAAGATAGCTTTTCTATTTCTCAGTATAAGTGTGTATCTCAAATAATTTACTCCTTTTCATCAAAAACAAGGTTGTTTTCCAATAATCAATGAGATTCAGACACAGTTTTCTTTTCAGTTAGGATTTAACTGAAGGCATTTGCATTTTCGCATAAGATAAATCTGTATTTTAACCTGGGTTCTACCACTTACTAGATATGATGTCAACTTTAATTTCTTCGTTTTAACAGTGCTAATTTTACTTACCCCACAGGAACTTGTGACACTTAAGTTAGGTAATGTCACTAGATGGAGAAGGCTCTTCCCGAATGTTTCCCTCTTACTTCCTTTTGGAGCTTTTTATTCAGAATTGTATCATGATAGAATGATCTTCCCGTTTACAAAACAAGCCTGTCAAATGTAGAACTCTGAAGTTTAAAATAGGATATTTGAGCCATGTTAGTTATTATGGGTGATCCACTTTGATGGCAGAAAGTAAAATGGTGTAATCTTTTTGTCTGCTGTCTCCATGGCATTGGTATAGAGGTGGTCTATTTTCTGCCCTGGGACCTTACATGAACACCATAATTCATACTAAGGATAGCATTTGTGTTGTAGCTGTTGTAGTGTCATCACATGAAAAAATTGCAGCTGCTTAATCTTACTTCTAAAGAAATACTTCAGTGGAAACTTTAAGGAAAAAAAGAGTACAGATATACATTATTTGTGTTATACTGACACCTTGAAATTGAAGAATATTGGAGTTTCAGTTTTATCTAGATTATGTAAAATGTTATGTAGCATAGAAAATAAGTTACAAAAATAGTTGCAAGTCTTCAAATTGGAACAATAGTTTAACTTAAATAGTCAGCTAAAAAAATTTAAAATTCTTAGCATGTAGCTTGACTAGTCTGGTTTTGGGAAGGAGCATTATTTTTATTTGGGCTTCTCAGGTGGCGCTAGTGGCAGAGAACCTGCCAGCCAATGCAGGAGACATGAGAGACGCAGGTCCAATCCCTGGGTTGGGAAGATCCACTGGAGGAGGAAATAGCAACCCACTCCAGTATTCTTGCCTGGAGAGTGCATCCCAAGGACAGAGGAGCCTGGCAGGCTACAGGCCATAGGGTTGCAAAGAGTTGGACACAACTGAAGCAACTTAGCGTGCATTATTTTGTTACTGTTCTTGAGGTTTTGGAGTTAATGTTTCCATCACTAGTGAGTTGACTTCTCTGACTTATTTTCTACACTTTGTTCCAAGTTGGTCATGAATGAAAGCAAGGAATTGGAGGGAAAAAATGAAGATAAACAAAGAACCTAAATCAGCTACAAATTGCATAATCACTTCAGGGTTGTGGTCAACCATTTTGGTCAAAAATCCAGAATACTGAATGTTTAGAATTTCATTCAGTTTCATTCTCTGTTACAGAAAAATAATGAAGACTGATATGTCTCCCTTTCCTAATAGTTTTATAATCATAAGAATGAAGAGCAACAATTTCTGGCAAAAAATAAGGACTTAGTTTTAGTTTTACCTTTTCTTACCATTATTAGAAAATGTAGCTAATAAATTTGGAAAAACCAGTAATAATTTCTTTGTTTTGTTTATCTCACAACACTTACTATACTTCCGTATTCTCAGAATGCTTTTAAATGTTCTCCTGTACTCAGCAAAGAATCCACCTGCAGTGAAAGAGACCTGGGTTGATCCCAGAGTCAGGAAGATTCCCTGGAGAAAGGAATAGCTACCCATTCCAGTATTCTTGCCTGGAGAATCCCATGGACAGAGTAGCCAGGTTGGCTACAGTCCATGTGATCGCAAAGCGTTGGACACGACTGAGTGACTAAGCACAGCACAGCACTCACTCTTTGAAAATAGTGTTTAGAAATATGTCAAAAGTCCAAGATTAAGAACAGTTGTTGACTTTGTCATGAAGCTTAATTGTATCTAGTTTTTAAAATATAATTCTTAGTAATACTCTGAAACTTGGTACAAAGTCTCTGTGATTATCTTAGTTCACATGCAATCTTGTTTAGTGTATCAGTAAGTTCTTTTCTAGCAAAGGAGAGTGGTTTTTAAGTTAGAATCACTCAAATATTTTATTGTCTTACTGATTCCTGGAGATTTTGTTCTTTAAGAAGGGCTCCAAATATTTTAGGAAACAAAATAGCATGATTCCTTAATGAAAATTTTAGAAGGTGTTGATATAGTTTATTTTTCTGTCATTTCTGCTTAAACTGATAGTTAAGTTAGGGCTTTTACAGAGACATTATGTCAGTTTGTTTATTGAAATGTTCCTTGGTCATTTTTTAGGAAAAGATATTTATTTTGTAAAATAGAATTTGCATATTTATAATATATGAACTTTATTTACATATGTATTATTTGGGAAGTTACTCTAATGGAAAAAATAAAGAGAAGTCTATTTGATATTTAATCTTAATCATATGTAATTTATAAAATGAATATCTCTTCTGAGTACTTTTGCTTTTAAGAAAATAATCAGATATAATTTTTAATATATTATTTTGTGTTTCAATTTTACATTGTATTTTCATTTAATTTTAATGATTTTCTTTTCTTGTACTTTTTTTGGTCTGTTGTCTGTTTTGTCTAATGCATGTCCAGGGTTCTAAGGTTAGTATTACTTTAGTAATTTTTCAGGTTTTCAGTTTTTTAAATTTTATTTTTGCTTATTTATGAAGTTTTTGACTTGGTTATATTTTGAGTTTCCATACCATCTTTAACATTAGGCATATTTTTGGTATATTTGAAAGATTCACTGGAGGGTTATTTTCTCAATGCACTGATGAATTACTGTTTTATTATTCACACTAATCTTCAGACTAAACTGTCATAATATAATGAAAACAATAATATTTCAGTCATATGTACCTCCAGATTTTAACAGGTGCCACTGAAAGAAAATTGGATAGAATATATATTAAGATTTAATAATAATCATATGTGGATGTTCTTTATTTTTAGACCTATATTATGATGTTTATATAACATTTCATCATATTTATAAACTGCTTTTAATTAGAATTAATGGGAACTTCCTTTTAGGTTATTAGTTGTGTTAAGAATACTTATTATTTTAAAATTTTATTTTATTTTGTTTATTCAAAAATAGCAGTTTGGCAAATTTCATGGATGATTAATAATGCTGTTTATAATGTCTCTATATAATTTATTAATTTAAAATTGAATATTTTGATGTTTGCACTTTATAGACCCCAAAAGACTTCAAAATAAAATCATTAATTAATAAAATGAGTTAGATTTCCTTAATTTTCCTAATTCAAAATGATGAATTTCTTTAAGAATCCATGTATAGATACCCTAAAATTCTAATATTGTGAAAGTTTTCAGAATGCTTAATAGGCCTAAGCAATGGCCAGATCTTCCATTCCATTGTAAAACACTTATGTTCATAACTGAGATTTTAAAAGGAAGTTTTATATGAATTTTCATTTTTTGCCTTAATTCTATTATAACAAATTTTTAATTCATGCTATGAAATGATGCTGTATATCAGTGAAGTGCTAGCAAATAACGAATCTTTATTTTTAAAAACATCCTAGTAATGAAATTAATTTCTTTAGGCCATAGAAGCTGAATTGGCATAATGTTATAAATCAACAGTTGAAAAAAAATTGTCTATTTCCAAGCTCCTCTTAGAGGGAATGTTTTAACAATATTTTGATGTTAAATGGAAGGGATAAAGGTTGTTCCTTTTTATACTCCACTTATAATCATTTAGTTATATAAGTGCTTGCTCTAGTCAGCTATCATTTGTCTTACCCATGTTTTAAACAAGAAGTGTTGAAGAGGTTGTTTTTTAATGTGTTTCCTGCTGACATTTCCCTGTTAATGTGAGTGGGTATATGTCTATGTAGAATAATGGGTGTGAATTATGTCAAATGGAGCATTAAATGGAGCAGATACCTATGATACATGTTTACTTTGTAGTTGAATTTATCATTTGGTGAAAAAGTAAAGTTAATCAGTATGACTAGCTTGCCCATTTTCAGATGATTTAAACAGTAGTATTTTTTTATTTATAAAGTATTCCTTACTTTTCTCTGTTTTTGAGGCACTGAGAAAATGAGGCCTAGTCATAATGAACCAGGAGAAGGCAACGGCAACCCACTCCGCTACTCTTGCCTGGAAAATCCCATGGATGTAGAAGCCTAGTAGGCTGCAGTCCATCGGGTCACTAATAGTCGGACACGACTGAGTGGCTTCACTTTCACTTTTCATTTTCATGCATTGGAGAAGGAAATGGCAACCCACTCCAGTGTTCTTGCCTGGAGAATCCCAGGGACAGGGGAGCCGGGTGGGCTGCCATCTCTGGAGTCACACAGAGTCGGACACAACTAAAGCGACTTAGCAGCAGCAGCAGCAGCAGCATAATGAACCAAAATAATTAAAATCTTATATAACATACAGTGAAAAATAAAAGAAGAAATGTTGCTATTGCTTAAAAGATGCAAAGTTATATATCTTACAAAACAGAATACTTTGTACCGTTTCCTTTCAAAGCAGAAAATTATATTTTAGCATAGACAGTATTTTAGTGAAAGTACAGCTTTGCCAGTCTAAAATGCCACTGATTATTCTTATTGCTAGTGTCACTGGTTAATAGTGGTAGAGGAATTAATGATCTTGAGTATTTTTACCGTAGATTTTTGTTACTCATACAAGGTACCTCGTGGTTTCTTACTCATTTATTCTGAAATGGATAAGAAATTGTCGTATATTCTAATTGGACAGTTGACAGTTGTCTCCCTTTGATATCAAAGGAAAGTGCCATATACCTTTCCTATTATCATACATTCATAAGAAAGAAAAATTAACATATTTTTATAAATAAGAATGAGGATTTTAGGAAAGAAATATGAGTTGCATGTCTTTGTTAACAAATTTAAAATAGAACAAAACTAGTATAAATATTTACATTGATTATTTCTAAGTGTCTTTATGAAATCTTAAGTTTGGAATGTGGTTTTTACAAGTAATGATATTTAAATCTAACATTGATTTTAAAAATCAATTTTTTCTTTATTTGAAGATAATTCATAGCTAAGCTAATAAGCTTGATAATCAGCTCTTATACTATATGGAATTACTTTATGATTTATAGCTTATTTTGTTTACAAAATATACTAAATATACTAAACTGCTGTTAAGCTGCAGTATGTATGTGCATGTATTATATTTCCAAATTTTAAACAAGTTGTAAATCTACTTTCTTAAAGACGGAATTGGAAAATATTGAAGTGACACAAGGCATGTCAGCTGAAACAGCAGTAACTTTCCTCAGCCGATTGATGGCTATGGTTGATGTACTTGTGTTTGCCAGCTCTCTAAATTTTAGTGAGATTGAAGCTGAAAAAAACATGTCTTCTGGAGGTTTAATGCGACAGTGCCTAAGGCTAGGTAAGTCTGTTAAGAATCATGGTGCATGTTATATAATTACCTACAGATTATTTTTTTATATTCTGTGATACATAAAGTATCAGTGATACAATTTGATTATGTAATGTAGAATTACTAAATTAAAAATAAAGTATCATCACATGGGAGATTTCATGGGATAAATCTTTAATGGATTCTAATTTGAAGCTGAAGTTCTAACACTTTGGCCACCTGATGCGAAGAGCTGACTCATTGGAAAAGACCATGATGCTGGGAAAGATTGAAGACAAAAGGAGAAGGGGACAGCATAGGATTGAGATGGTTAGATAGTATCCTGACTTAATGAACTGTGAATTTGAGCACACTGGGAGAGAGTGAAGGACAGGTGTGCTGCAGTCTATGGGGTTGCAGAGTCGGACACAACTTAGAGACTGAACAACAACGAAATTTGAAATAAAGTCAAATATATTTTGAGCTCTTTCAAAATCAGTAGGACAATAGCATTTTTCGTTGAAGTGATTTTAATGTAAATCCATTTATGAATTCTTTTCTTTTTCTGTACATGAAAACACAGGCCGATTATCCTGGGCCCACAAATACATCAGAAAACCCATAGCATAGTTTTATAAACAATGCTAAAGAATAAAATTGACTATGCCAGTCTCACTGTTTTTCAGAATGAACATTTAATACTAGTAGATATTACTATAGCTATGATTTTTTTGTTGCTATCTTGTGCTACAAATAAAATTTAGCCCTGAAAACTCTTAGTAAATTTGACCAATTCCTTAGGCAGTATTCATTCTTACATCTTTTACCTTTTATAAAGGCAAAATTTAATTTTACTGTTTAGTCATACAGGGGACCAGACAACTACTGTTTTCAGACAAAAATGGCTACTGTTTTCATACTTGCCTTAGAGTGCGAACAGGGAGGATATGAGAAAGTAATAAGGCATTTGATAGGATGTTCTTGACATGTATTCTTTTCACCAATTATTTAAAAGGTTATGTAAAAATCTTCATATGTATAGTTTCAGGGTACAAGTTTCTAATCCAAGAAAGAAATAAGAGCTTGATTTAAGAATGGTGGAATAAATCTACTTTTTACTGCCATTTTGTATTTCCTGCGATGAATCATTTCACATTCTATTAGGGAGAGATTGACCACATGGATAACTTCAGCCAAGAGGTGTAGGATTATTTACTGTGGGCCATAAGGACATTTCCATTGGTATTTAATAATAGCTGACAGATTGAGCTTTGTAAGAAAGAGAAATATTTTTTAATGCCTGAATATCTTAAAAACAGCATTTATTTGGTTATTTAGAACTTTTATTTCTGAATATATTCCTAAGTTTTACAGCTGATCTCATTTTTTAAATGGTAATTTTTAGCAGATTTGGTTTTCATCATTCACAGGGAAGTTTTATAAGTGAGTAATAATGAGGTAAACAATTATGTATCAATATGTACTGTTTACTCTTCTAAGCACTTTGCATATATCGATCCAGCTAATCCTCAGGGTAGTCCTCTAAGGAAGTCACTGTGTTTGTACTCATTTTACACATGAGGAGACTGAGGCACAGGTAGTTGAAGCAGCTGGCCCAAGATCACACAGCTCATAAGTGGCAAAGCCAGATTCAAGTTTATGGGGACTGATTCCAAAATCTGTACTATTTATTACTATGCTTTGCTGCTTCTTGTAATAATTAAGTAAATAGAAAGCAAGTACGTAATTATTGAATGTTTGTTGATGAAGGTGACTTTGCCACCATGAAAACAAGTTGATATTGGGACTTGTGAGATGCGGCTGTACAGACGTACCTCGTTATTATTTCCTAAAATGGGGAGCCGTGCTCTGTATAGTCAAAAGATAGTCAAATTATGGGCAGATAATTATTATTTTAAAAAATCATCAAATATGAATACATTTTTAATTAATTTTAATCCAAAATTTAAGAATTTTGAAGGATGGAAGGGGATAGAATAAGGAAGGATATATTGGGAGCCTCAAATATCCTAGTAGTGTTGTTTCTTGCATTGGTTGATAGTTCATGGTAATTTGTTTTCACTTTTTTAATTACATGAATTTTTTTGTGTGCTTTTCATTACTGTATTTTCTAATTAAAAATAGTTATTGATCTGGTTGATTTTATGAACAATAGCGGGATGGTGAAAGTTGAAAGAAAGAACCAAGCAACTTTTAAAAATAACATCAGAGTCAACAATTTATATTAATAATATGCTTTCATTCTTTAAAATAGTTTGCTGTGTTGCTGTGAGAAACTGTTTAGAATGTCGGCAGAGACAGAGAGACAGAGGGAACAAATCTTCCCTTGGAAGCAGTAAACCTCAAGAAGCTCCCCAAGGTGTGACTGCCACAGCAGCTTCCAAGGTAATTAAACATTTTCTAAGTTAAATATAACTTGCCTTTTTTTTTTTAAGTTTGTGAGCACAAAGTGACAAGGAGTCTCCAGTGCTGGCTTCTTTTCTTCCAAATTGTTAGGCTTCCCTGGTGGCTCAGATGCTAAAGAATTGGCCTGCAATGCATAGACATGGGTTCAGTCTCTGGATCAGAAAGATCCCTTGGAGAAGGGAATGAATGACTATCCATTCCAGTATTCTTGCATGGAGAATTCCATGGATAGAGGAGCCTGATGGGCTCCAGTCCATTGAGTCGCAAAGAGTCGGACACAACTGAGCGACTAACACTTTCATTTTTCAAAGGAAGATTCTAGTAATTTCTAATTCATATGATTCTTATAAAGATTATATCAGTTCATAGCTGAAAAGTTCTTAACTATTACTAACTTCAATAGTTAAATTTTCACCAAGTTCTGTGTATGAATAATGTACTTTTTAAATGGTTATGCTTTGGGGGATAGAATTCCCATGGCATTCAACAAAAATTGTTGAATACCCATGAAATGAGCATGTATGGTATACAGTGTTTCAGAATGCAGCAGTGATTGTCATTCTAAATTAGCTCTATTTAACATATGTTCATAGTTACATATGACCATTTGCATCACTTCCAAAGTTTCAGTAGCGATTTTTAGTTCCTGTATGTTTTTGTTGCTTACTTCAGCTACAGCTTGGAATCTCTTACCCTTGCTTTTACTCTTTTATTTATGTATTACTGTTTTATTTCAGTCACACTGTAGACTTCATACAGTTCATCAGAAGAATTTTTTTAACTTTTTAACTTTTACATGGCTTTGTTTTTCTTCAAGTTCCCATCCTTATTTTTCACCCCAGTAAATATGTTCCACTTTTGGCATTAGCTTAAGTTCAACTTTGAGTAAAATGTTTTCTAATACCTTCACTGCCAGCTCAGTCTAGAGGAGGTTCCTTTGTTTGATATTTCTGTAAAACTCAGTATGTCTCTTTACCACTCATGGTGCTTGTAGTTAGATGTTTGACACTGACCAGTGAAGTTTCAATAAGTGAAGGAATGAAGTAAGAGTTTAATTCATTAAAAAAAATTCTATTGCTTCAAACTTTTGCAGTTTTCAGTCAGAACAACCACACATTTAGCTTATCTGTTTTATAGCCTCTTACTTTTTCACTACTGTTAGGGACACATTCCTAGAATAATTAAACCATATATTATTTTACTGTTGACGAGTCTCCACAAAGCCCTCCGTTGCTTAGAAAATTAAATGTAAACACATTAGCAGTGTTGCTTCTAGTTATTTGTGTAGGCACAGGAGACTGTACGTTACTTGAGAGTGTGTTCATGCCTGTTACATCTATTCAGTTGCAGATTGTGTATAGCACTGTGAATACTTTATCAAAGAGCACAGACTCTAGAATCAAACAGTTCTGAGTTTGTATCTTGCCTCTACCACTTACTGGTTTTGTGAAATGAAACAAATTTCTTAGTCTCATGTTCCTCAGTTTTCCAGTCTTTAAAGTGGACATATATCTTAATTTATATGGTCTTTGTATGAGTTAAATAAAAAACAGTAATATGTTAAAGTTTTTAGTAATTTGAGAAATGAAGTGAGCATTTAACTAATGCTAATTCCTTTCCTCTCTCTAGGAGTTAACCAATCAATATATATGTCATGAAATAAGTAAGTTAGTATTTTTGAGTGCTTAGATCTTAAAGGTGACTGTAGCTAATTCAGTATATAATAGGGAGCTTTTCAGGCCTGTCAAACCAAGTATTAGGTTGGTGCAAAAGTAATTGTTCAGCAAATCAATGAGCTGCACCAAAAACTGCAATGCCTGCAGCCAGTGTTGGTCAACAAAAAGTACCCAGTTTTTCTCCACAACAACACCCGACTACACATTGCACAACCAACACTTCAAAAGTTAAATGGATTGAACTTCAAAGTTTTGCCTCAGCTGCCTTATTCACCTGAATTCTCACCAATCGAGTACCACTTCTTCAAGCCTCTTGACACCTTTTTGCAGGGAAAAACGGTTCCACAACCATCAAGAAGCAGAAAAGTTTTCCAAGAGTTCACTGAATCCTGAAGCATAGATTTTTATGCTACAGGAATAAGCAAAACTTATTTCTTGCTGGCAAAATGTGTTGATTGTAATGGTTCCTGTTTTGATTAATAAAGATGTGTTTCAGCCTAGTTATAATGATTTAAAATTCATGGTCTGGACCACAATTACTTGTATACCAACCTAATAGTACACTGATGATAGAATATGGACAGAAAAGCTCAATGAGCAGGAAATTCGTGATATTTGAGCTAATCTGTCCTTTTAGAAAGAACCTTAACAATGAAAATTAGATTATAAGTTATGGATATAGAACTACTAGAGGAAAAGCTGACTTGGTAAGAAAACATGTTTCAAAACAGAGAATCAGTGAACCAAGTTTGTGAGAGTTGTTTCCCCATTTTTATGCATTTTTAATGTGGCACTTGAGTAAGTAAACCATAGTTATAATTTCAACATGTTGTGAACCTGAGTGGACTTGCGTTAGCCACACATTTTCTTTGGGCCTCATTTTTTATATTTTCTAAAAAGGATGTATTAAATAAGATTTTCCTACAAAACACATGTCTCATTAGATTATGGACATAGAAGTACTTTGTAAACTGTAAAATAGTATGTAAATTAAAATATATGTAGTTTTTTCAGCTGTATTGTAAATAGTATATTATTTCTTTAATCATCCTTTGATAAAGATCATTAGCCTATTATTTAAATATTAAAGCTAAGCTCACCTAAGCTTATATAGCTGGTAAGTTTTGGAATTGTAATGGAAGTAAAGTAACTATCAACCTTCAAATACTGTACTCGTGTGCTGCAAGAGAATCAAATATTTTAATTTAAGAGTGGAATAGTATAGTTGAGGTTTATAGAAAATAGAAGGAGGCCTGTTTATTATTATTTAATAATAAAATAAATAAAATAATAAAAGTTACTTTTATATGCAGGAGTTGTATTTGATACTTGACATACATTATCTAATTTAATTCACACAATTCTTATGTTTTGTAAGTGGAAAAAGTACTTGACTGAGTTTCAGGGATCTTGGCAGTCTTACGAGTTTGCTATGTGACATGTTACCTAAAATTAGTGGATTTTTGTGTCTTCTGATATAAAAAGGATTTTAGTGGTAATGATCTTTAATGTCTTTCAGCTTTAATATTAAGGCCTGAGTAAAACATTTTTTGCTTACCTTTTCTGACTTTTTGTGGATCATGGAATGCTTTCACAGATGAAATTTCATATAATAATGTAACATAATAATCTCACATATTATGAAAACATGACAGATAAATGAACCTGATGACTTAAAGAGGCTTGTTAACTAGAGGTAGGGAATGTAAAGCTTAGAAAAAGTTAGTAACAAGCTTCAGGTCACACAGGAGAGATTTGAGCCCAGAGTAAGAGTTTAGTCTTTTTTTCTGCCACAGTCCTCCAGCCTTTATCTATAGCAGTAGCTATGCAGATGAAGAACAAGAACATTAGTAAGTGAAACCATGGTAAAAGTAGAAGAGAACAGAAGTGCCCACTTATAACATTATTGTCAATAAATATTGTTCAGTGATAAGAGGAGGTAAAGTGTGTGGCCAGCTTAATTACAAAATTGAAGGTATTATTAATAGAAATTAATATAAATTTCTGTATTACACTATTTTTTCACAATTCTCTCTCTTTTTTAAGACTCCTCTAGAGAATGTTCCAGGTAACCTTTCTCCAATTAAGGATCCCGATAGGCTTCTTCAGGATGTTGATATCAATCGCCTACGTGCAGTTGTCTTTCGGGATGTGGTGAGTTACGCCTGTTTGATTTCCCAGAAAAAAAAGAACACTTTTCACTGTAATTTGTGTAAAATAATTTCAATTTCATAGGAAACTTGCATTTTAAAACTCAGTGTCCTAGTGTCAGGGATTGTAGGTTTCTAATGCGCTTCTGCTTGTAAAATGATTGAGCTTAGCTTTCTCTGAAAGCTTACTCATGTTACTTTTTAATGATGTGAAAATTATAGTTAATTTGTATGTATACTAAGAATGGAGATAACTTCGAAGGTTATAGCTGATTTTATCTTGAATAACAATTCCTGTCTTTTAGTATTCCTTGCTCCATCTCTAGGTTCTGAATATTTTTTTATTATCAATGTTCCTTGTATTATTGGTAAAAGAGATTACTTCATAAAGATATTCTTGGGAATTACTTTTGGGGGCAACTACTTTTGAGAGAAGAATCTGCATTTAGAAATAGAGATACCAATGGGAATTTGAGTTAGAAAGATTGCTTTTTTTTAAAGCGTATTGAAAATATAGCTTAAAGATACAATTTCATAGACCCCTCCGATTATATGATCAATTATTCAAAGTAAGTAAAAATAAGATTGGCCCTTCCACAAACTGTGTAGAAGCATCCATAGCATTTCACAGCAGACTCAATGTTGGTAGTACTTCTTATTACAGTTGTTATTTATCAGCAATTTTGGATTCTATTTTTCTTTTTTTAATTGATGATTTATGAAACATAGACATTTATATTTTAAATTTGCATTTAATAATAACTTGGATAGAGTACTTTGTACTTGAGAAAGTGGTTAAAATATTTAATACATACTACATGGTAGAAATATATAATAGAAAAATTCACATTCTTTTTAATGTATAACAGTTCTTATAAATCACTAAGAAAATTGCAACCGTACCAACAGAAAAATAGGCAGTAGATATGATATATGAAAATAAGGTGATAAAGATATGATTTAAAAGTCAGTGTAACTAGCAGTCTAAGAAATGCAAATTAAACCAGAGTAAGATATTTTTACCAAAAAACTAAAAATTTAAAATAATAGTATCTGTCATTACAAAGGTATACTGAAAGTGCTCTATCATTTATCACTGGTAGGAGTAGAAATTGGATAAACTTTTTAAATAGCTTTTTACATTGTGTTAAAGCTCTTACAGATTTGATGCCTATGACCCATTGGTTCTACTCATCATGTGCTTATCAGAGCTGTCCTCAGGAAAATTGGCAACACCATAAATATCCAACACAGAGCATAATAAATCGCAGTATATTCACTTAGCAAAAAGTTATATAGCTATTAAAATCATATTTTTGAGGGAAACTTTGTGACATGTAAAATACTCATGATATATTGTAAGGGAAAGAAGCACTATACGAAAGTACTTAGACTACACAAATACTGCATTTTTGTGTGTCAAGTATACGTACATGCACATGTTCACCTTCATTTAAAAAAAGGCATCCAAATGCTGCCAGTTATTATCTCTAGGTAAACACTTTTTATTTTGTACTTTTTTAAATTTTCAGTTTTTTATAATGAATTTATATTGCTTTCATAATAAAAGTAAAGTAATTTTTAAAATGGGAGATAAAACACATTAATAGTGTAAAAATCTTGTTGTAAGGATCTGCATAATATGGACTTAGAAAAAAATACTTACTAATAGTTTAACCATTCAGAAATGGGAATTATTTATCCTGAAAAAAAAATGTATTGTGGAAGAATTTTTTTTTAAATGATAGATGATTTAAACACGGATCATGTTTTCATCTCCAAGAGATTCACTCAGACCTAACATAGAAGGAATTTATGTTGTGTGACATTGCCTTAAAATTGTTAGTAAGTTCTGTATCAGGTTATTATGGTGGATTGTATAATTTTTCTAGTATCTATGGATGTTAATGTAACTATTGTATATCAGATAACCCTACAATGGTTCTTATTAGCCTTCTTCCTGAAGGAAGGGAATGTTCAGGTGTTCCTTCCAAACATCATTGAGGTAACATAACTTTTGTTCATTCAATTTACACTGTGTATCAGACACATATATATTACCCTCAGCTTTCAGTAAAAGGTTAAGAGAAAGCTTAAGACTGAGAAGTATTAAGATCACACAGCTAGGATGAGGTAGAGTCAGAATCCCAAATTAGGCTATTCCAAAGCATTCTCTCTCTTTTACCACCATATTTCATAAACTCCAAGGAAAACTTTTTTTCTTTTAAATAATCTCCAAAATTTGAAAGTATTTTTTAATTGTTATATTTTAAAATCAGTTGTAGATATTATAAGATTTCTACTTGACCTTTGAACTGTTCAGGTCACTTTAGGTTGCCTTAAGTTCAGAAACATATGAGATTTTAAAATTTAGGTATATAAGGAAAAGTAATGTATTTAAAAGCTGTCTGTTACCCACAGAGTATGAAACACTAAATTCACAATATTTCAGGACAAATGTAATCTATTTGGGTCGTTTTCTCCATTACCTATACTAATTCTATTTCAGAGTATTAAGTCATCTGTAAATATTTCTTGTTTGCTTTTTTTTTCTGACAAATGGCACATAAATTTTGAGTCTTGTTCACATAGTGCTTAAATGAAGTAATGAATGTAAAGTGACTGTTTATGGAATTAATAGACGTTAATGCACGTTTGTTTTCCTTATTTCTGTTTTATCTATGGGCTGTGGTAATTACTTGCGGTTTTGGTTTGAAGCATCACTTTTACCTAACTTAGAAAAAAGGCCTAATAACCATCTATTTATGATTCCTTAAATATAGTCTAATCTGAAAATAGTTTTAGAGGTCATTTAACATTTTTATCCCTATAGGATAATTACCTAGGCTTTTTCGATAGAGCTTTCAATGTTATATGCAGTTCTGCTTCAAAGAAATGAATAACTATTATCTGTTTATGCTAACATGGTCAATCTTTTTCAGATCTTTTACCACTTCACTGCTATCCTCTGGAATAACTTCTTCATTTTGTCATTGAGCTTTTGAAATTTGGAGCCTCAAATAATGGCTCCCAATTCTGCACTGGAAAAATGAGGTTATTTTTCCAGTACAGAATAGTGGGGCTGTTATTTATTTTTATCTGTTCATGTGTCAAACATTGCATTAGCTTTTTCTGAAGCTGCCATATTGAACTTGTATAAAATTCATGCTTTATGCTCCCTGATTTTTGTATCTCCCTTATTTTACTCATATTTCCTGTTCAGGTAGTAATATGTTAGAATTGTATCTGTATTCCAATAGTAACTTTATTCTGTTACTATTTTTCAGTTATAGTATTTGAAACTCTTGACATTTTTAGCCAGACATTAAATTTTTCTTTTCAAATTGTGCTATCTGCATATCTTATAAATATGCATTCTCTGATGTTATAGATGTAATAGATGCTAGTGAAGAGGACAAATAATAAATTTTGTGGCATATTCAGCAAAATTTTAACATTCTCATTTTTTTAACTTACATTTCAACCTATAAATCAGATGGTATGTTTCTAGAGTTTTTTTTTTTTTAATATATACTTAGATAATGCTAACAGTATATGCTTACCAAGTTTCAGCAAAAGTTAAATGTCATATGTTTTCCTCCATAAAGAAAATAAGACAGGAATAGTTTCTTATACTCTGAGAGCTTATACTTAAAATTTTCTGAGTGTCAAAACTACCTTTTCATTTTATGCAGGATGATAGCAAGCAGGCACAGTTCTTAGCTCTAGCTGTTGTTTACTTCATTTCGGTTCTGATGGTTTCCAAGTATCGTGACATTTTAGAACCCCAGCGAGAGACTGCAAGAACTGGAAGCCAACCAGGTAGAAACATCAGACAAGAAATAAATTCACCAACAAGTACAGGTACTTAACATTTTTCTAATTATTTGAAATTTCATCATCATTTATCTCCTTTTTATTTAATTTTTACATCTAGATTTAGACTGGTTCTATTCATAATCATCTCAAGTATTTATAAGTAGGCAGTATATAAATGGCAATTTAATCTTGTTTAATTACACAAAAATGTAGAATGATATTTGTTGTATTCTCATTTTATCAGGGTTTTGGGTTAAGTTTTTCTGTTTATTAACATAAAACATCTATGCTACTACTTAATATACAAATAACTCATATATTTTAAATGTATTGTTTTTAACCTTTATAAACATATGAAAGTAGGAGGTCCTTATAGAGTAGTTCAAAACCAACAGTAAGCCAAACTATAAATCTTTGTAGCCAAGTTCAGTAGCATCTTTCTTTCTTTCTGTCTCCCTTTCTTTCTTTCAATATGTATAGTTATTTCAGTATCTAAATATTCAGCCAGAGATTTATAATAAACAAACATACATTCTGAATTTTATACCAAAGTTAAATCAACTAAAGTAAAAAATTTCTAGACAGCAGTGAACCGTTTTGGGTCATGTTGTCTTTCTCATCTATAGAAGATGCTTATTTTGTGGGAGTTCATGTATTATCAGCTTTGTTTACTCTGCTTGGAAATGATAAACACATTTTTTGGCAACTAATATTTTAATATCACAGGATGCCTTTAGTCTATTGCATTTCCTGCCAGGTGTTTACATCAGGGTTGTTTCTCTATTGTTTGCAGTGTTGCCTTAGCAGCCCAGTGATTATTTCAGGTACCACTAGATTAGTTTGTAATAGAAATTATCCTTCCTAAATAAATGCATATGATATATACATTAATTGAATATTTTAAAAAACGAGTAGAAATTAGTGGTCAAATCTCTGCATTTCGTTTTCCATAATCATGTCATATCTCATTTACTTTTTGTTTCTGTATGGAAATACAGATTATGTTTAACTTTAATTCTTTTTTGTTGCATGCTATATTTATTTTGAGTACATAAATGTGGTATTTATAGTATAATCTTACTTTTAACTTTTTACTTGACAAATTAAATGTTATCCTAACATTCCAGTTTCTTTCTTTTAACCATTTAAAACACAGAGACTCTATATGTTAATCAACTGTCTCTTCATTTTTAATGCATTCAGTCATGTATGTATAAAGCAAGCAATATTTTAGTGAACCTTCCAGTTCTGATTTTCTTGTGTGTTTGTATGTCTCTGTGTTTGTTGCTAAAATGACTCTACTTAACAAGTATGTTATTTCCTTTCTCTTAATACATAACTTCTTTCCTTCCTCCAGAGACACAGTCTTTATTGCTAGTACTGTTTGCATGTTGCAGTGATATAGAATTGTCTTGGATCTTCAGTGGACCATGTTGCAGGTTGTTACATGCTGGCTCAAATTTGATTCCATGATTTTCTCCACAGTTGTGGTCATACCATCTATCCCTCATCCAAGTTTGAACCATGGATTCCTTGCCAAGTTAATTCCTGAGCAGAGCTTTGCCCACTCATTTTACAAAGGTAATATTGACCTCATCTCCTGACCTGTTTGGGTATTCTTAAATTTCATCAATTGTTATACAATAACCATCCATTAATGTAGTTGTTTATAAACACCTCAGCATACGACTCAGGTTTCATGGAGATATAATACATTGTATTTGTACCTGGCTATGGTAAAGCGTCTGCTTGCAGTATAGGAGACCCAGGTTCGATCCCTGGGTCGGGAAGATTCCCCTGGAGAAGGAATTGGCAACCCACTCCAGTATTCTTGCCTGGAGAATCCCGTGGATGCAGGAGCCTGGTAGGCTACAGTCCATGGGGTTGCAAAGAATCAGACATGACTGAGTAACTTCACTTTCACTTATTGAGAGCAAAATATAGTTTTTATATTTGTATTCCATTATATTTCTTTAAGTATCATCTTCAAATTAAGGCTGCCTAATTATATGGATAATAAGATGCACGGTGGTGGCCATGCAGAAGAGATCACAGAAAAGTCCCACCTTGTTAGTGGGACCAAATTAGCTCTAAAATGAAGGCTGCTATAGAATGACAAGTAAAAAGATTTTAAACAAGCCTTGAAAGCATCACAGTGATCTATAATTATTTAACTTTCTGTCAGAACAAAATTCCAACCCTTTTCAAAGGAATACAAAAAATTCTCCAAGCAATGCAATTATTCAACATTAAGCATCAATAAAAATTGTTAAGTGTGCAAAGAAAAAAAATGTGATGCATAAGCTGGAAACAAAAAAATCAACGGAAGCAGATTCAGAAGGGATACATACATATTGCAGAGTTGTCAGATCAGGGCATTCAAACAGCTATTGTAAGTATGTCCAAGATGTTTTTCAATATGAAGGAAAAAATTAATACAGAGAAAAATGAAAGCATTTTTAAAGAACCAATTGAAAGTTTCAGAGATGAAAAATAAAACAGCCAGAATGATGCCTATGGTTAAGAGTAACATGAGATTATTCTGTGACGAGCAAAGGTGAGCCAAACTCTGCCCCCAACCCCTGATCCAGGATTTTCCTGTGTGCACACTCTACATAGTTCCTGGGACAGTGAATATGATGGATTTTATTCTTGTGACTAGGTTACGTAATATATGTTAGCACAGTTGCTTTTAAGAAAAGGTAATTATACAGATGGCTCAAGTAACCTAATCACACTAGCCCTGTAAAGGTGGAGAGTTTTCTCTGGCTTGTTTAGAACAGGATGTGAGAGCACCTCAGTGTGAAAGGGATATGACATAAAGAAAGTTCTTTGTTGCTGAGGTGGAAGTGACCATACAGCAAAGACCTGAGATTGCCTTGTAGAAGCTGAGAGTACCTCCTGGCTAACAGTCAGCAAGAAAGTGGGGGACTTAAGCCTACAAACATCAACATAATGAATTCTGCCAATAACAGGAGTAATTTTAGAGAAGGTACCTGAACTCCAGATGATCACCAGTGTCTTCGTCCATCAGCTAATGATATGGAAGACCAACTCATAGAACAAATAAAGCAGCAAAGTGTTTATTATAATTTGAATGCACTGATTTTTTAAAAATAAATCTACAAATTTGAACACAATGATAATATAAAGGAAAAAAATTCTTTTCAGCTTTTAGCGCTTACAAAAAGTATCTAACTCTGAGTTGTATAAACTAAGAAGGATTAGACTAGATTAGATTGGATTGTTGTCTGGAGTTTGTTTTGTGTAGAAGTCTGTTCTAAAAGGTTAACTGCAGTGACTGGAGTAAACTCTGGAGTAGCTAACCAGATTCAGAAGCCTGCATCAGAATATCTATGCACTGCTTTTTTTATCTAGAAAGGTTTGCTATGAAACAGTTTTAACTGAAATGCACAAAGGTCTTAAGGGTATTTTAAAATTTTGATTACTTTAAGGTTGATGTGGTGAATTTCCTCTTCTCTTTATTATGTGATAATATGGAAGGTGATCATAAATGACTATTACTGCATGCTGTCATGCAGTGGTTATTAAGAAGAAAAGTTCTATTGATGATGTTGGAAATGCAAAGTCAATTCATAGTATTTTTGCAAAATAAGAAAACAGTTTTATTCCAGTTGTAAATATGTAATAGGACTGGCTTCTTTGTCAGACATATAATATTTGTTAAATGAACTCAGTACTTCGAAGCAGGAGAGATTGCAGCATGTATCAGAATAGATTAAAGGGCAAAAATAAAAGTTATAATTTGGTAGTATGCAGTTTCTACATTTTCCATAGTTTAATAATAATTATTTTAATAACATTATTTTATATTTGATAGTTATTACCAGTAAAGTATCTCAATCTTTAAGAGTGATCTTAATTTTGCTCATCTTGAAAAGTTATCTCCTATCATTTTATGTTTTCAATAAAATGTCTTGTATTTTTCATTAAAAGAGGATTCATAATTAAGAAATTTATGAAAATGGAATCTTTAATTGAGCTATATTTATGCTTGGTTATAACTATATGATATAAATTATTGGAATTGAATGTTGATAAACATTGAGGATATATTTTGAAGATACAGTATTTCTAGCTTCGTTTTGTATAAAAGTTGTAAAGTAGATACATATTCTGAGCTCTCGGAATTCTCATTCTGTCAACATACCTCTATAAAATAGCTTTCTCTATTCTGCATGTTATTAAAACAAAACAAAAATAGGCAAGCTATATTTTATTCCCATGAGTACTAATATTTGCCATTTCTACTTAGATAAGTTCATAAGCAAAAACTTCATCACACTATAAACTTTAAGTACTTATATTCCCAATATTTGTTCAAAATGTTTATAGAGACATTTCTTTGGGTGAATCACTCTTTGCTTAAAACTTTTTATTTATTATGTGTACTGAAAAAGTTACAAGTATAATGACATTTGTCTAGATTGATCACCTATGCACACACTCTCAGTGAACAACATGGATAATTTTATATTTTTTCGCCATTGTTACCTTCATTCTGATTATATTTATCAAAATTTAAATTTATGTCTATGGAGTCAAATAATACAAGCTATGGTGCTTTATTTTCTGTTTTGAGAAGACTGATCTGGACTATTCTTCAGCTCCTTCACATTTCACTCCCTTTTTTCTCCTCATGATTAAGCCTTTCAAAAAATTATGAACTAGCTCTTTGGCCTCTGTCTTCTTCATCTTTGATAGTTCTTCAGTTCAAAGCCATAGCTTTGAATACAATACTTCTTTGAGTATTGTATAGTTTCTTCATTGGACTTGTCGCTAGTCTGTTACTGATGACAAAATCTTAAGTAACACTATTATATAAAATAATAAAATAATGTAATGAAATATAATTTATATTTAATATAATATATTCATATAATAAATATTTTCTAATAGAGCCAATGTCATGATTTTTCTTTCTAAAAATTTCTAATAAATTTCTATAGTTTTGTGAACAAAGTTAAAATGTCTTAATTGTGGCAAGAGTACTCTGGTTCTGACTTCCCTGGATTACTACAATCATCTCTTAAGTGATTTTTTCACCTCTTGTCTTTTTTTTTTTTCCATTTATTTTTATTAGTTGGAGGCTAATTACTTTACAATATTGTAGTGGTTTTTGCCATACATTGACATGAATCAGCCATGGATTTACATGTGTTCCCCATTCCGATCCCCCCTCCCGCCTCCCTCTCCATCCCATCCCTCTGGGTCTTCCCAGCGCACCAGCCCTGAGCGCTTATCTCATGCATCCAACCTGGGCTGGTGATCTGTTTCACCCTTGATAGTATACTTGTTTCAATGCTGTTCTCTCTGAACATCCCACCCTCGCCTTCTCCCACAGAGTCTAAACGTCTGTTCTGTACAGCTGTGTCTCTTTTCCTGTTTTGCATTATTAAGGGTTATTGTTAACATCTTTTTAAATTCCATATATATGCATTAGTATACTGTATTGGTCTTTATCTTTCTGGCTTACTTCACTCTGTATAATGGGCTCCAGTTTCATCCATCTCAATAGAACTGATTCAATGAATTCTTTTTAATGGCTGAGTAATATTCCATTGTGTATATGTACCACAGCTTCCTTATCCATTCATCTGCTGATGGACATCTAGGTTGCTTCCATGTCCTGGCTACCTCTTGTCTTTTTAATCTTTGTTCTTTTTTTTTATAGTTTTGCTGAAGTTCATTTTGAAATATAAATGAGGTTATGTCTCTTTTTAACATAAAACATTTCTCATAATGTTTAGAGTAAAATATCACAACCTTCCTAACTTCATTTTATGTGGTTCTTGCATTTGCTCACTATGTCACAATCAAACTAACTTTTAGTTCTTTAATTATGCCAAGCACTTTCCTGTCTCGTGATCTTTGTTTGTTGTTCCTAGGTTTTGGCTCTCTTCCCTGTATTTCATATGACTGGAGAGTACTCATTCTTCAGGTGTCTGGCTACAGGTCATTGCCTCCTCACAGAAGCTTTTACCTGCTACCATAGCGAAGTAACTTCCACCCACAATAACCTTATTTTCTATCATAGCATCCTCTTTATTTCCCTTCTTGAATTTATACAGTTTATTTATTTGTTTAATTGTCTATTAGAATGTGTGCTTGAAGAAGGTAATCCCTAATCCTAGCATGACACTTAGAAGTTAATACAGTAAATATTTATTAAGTAAATGAGTAAGCCAGTGAGAATGCTGAACAGGTTTTTTTAAAGTTGAATACTGATGGTAGACATAAAATGTATTTAATTAATAAACACTAAAAGCAGAAAATAAATTTTTAATGATGACATGTCCTAGTTGCAATAGAAGTTTTATGTTAATTATTTCCCATTAGGTTTAAAACAATATTAATATTTAAGTGAACTTAAACATAAATATGTTGTATAGTTTTCCTCTAATAATTTATTGTCAGGGAAAAGAACTACTTTATAATTCTTTTTAATAATTAGGGTATTGTGCTACTTGTATAAGAATAGACATATGGCATAAAGAGTTGACAAACAGGCTGGAATTTGTATGAGTATCTCATATATGATAAAAATAACTTTTCTAACCAAAGTTGAGGAGAAGTATTTGGCAAGTGGTAGGATTAGCAAATGAGGTAGCCAATTGAAAAAAATTTAATTTATATCCTTATTTCATATATCATGCTAAATAAATTCCAGATGTATTAAAATGTAAAGCTAAAAAGGAAACTGAACATAATTCAAGAAAATTAAAATTAATATTTTAAATAAGAAAAGATGTTTTAAATCATAACATCAAAATATGAAGTTGTAAAAATATGGCTAAAAAGTTTTATCTCTCTGCATCTCTAAAAATATTAACAAAAGTAACAGAAAAAATGCAAACAGGAAAAAATTTATATTTATTGACAAAGGTTAATAAATAAAAGCCTTAGTAAGTAAAGAGCTCTTGCAGATCAATTAAAAGAATGTATCATAGTGATGAAAAAATATAAAACAAGAAAACTGAACAGTTAACAACAAAAAGGCAATGTAAGTACAAATAAGGAAGATTTAGGTACATCTACTAATAATCATTACAGCATTGTTAATCAGCTATACTCTTATATAAAATAAAAGATTGAAAAAAAGTAAAAAGTCTACTAATAATCAATACATTTATGTTGAAGCAAAACTGCACCATAATTTTCAAGTTGGGTAAAATTTTGAAGGGTGAGAATGCAAATATGTGCATTTTGCATAGCATAAAAATATTCATAATCCTTAACCTACTAATTTTACTCTTAGAATTGTATAGAAAGGAAACAATGAAGTATATGCCAACAGTGTATATACAAATATTTTTACCACTCAGTTTTTATTTAATTAATACCTAGAAATAATCTTATATTTTTAAATACAGTTATATTCGAGTTCTAATTACAGGTTGATGTCAGATACACTATATATTTTATATTATTTAGAGGTGAAAATCATGTGATTTTCAGTTACTCCTAGCAAATATTTTTCTAAAACTTCTACTCTTTAAAATAAATGTCTGCTTTTGGTATTAGTAAAGGAAGCCAACAAAAGCCTGCCACCTCTTTTTTTCTTTTGTCTTCTAATTTAATCTTTCTTTCAGTTTACTTTAAGATTTATTCAGTATGTATTTGCTGGATAAATAAACTGTTTCCTGTTACATACTAGGTATTAGAGATACATAATAGTGGTCACTAAGGTTTTATCTTTATGTAGGTACCATTCTAGTGAAAGAAATACACTTTTAAAAACCACACAATTAAATAATATAATTGCAAGCTATGTTGTATTCTGAAAAATAAAATTTCACAGTATTATGAGCCTTGGTACATCAGATGTTAAAAAATCTGCCTGCAGTGAGGGAGACCTGGGTTCAGTCCCTGGGTTGGGAAGATCCACTTGAGAAGGCAATGACTACCCACTCCAGTATTCATGCCTGAAGAATTCCATGGATATAGGAGCCTGAACTTCTACAGTCCATGGGGCCACAAAGAGTCAGACACAACTTAGTGACTAACGCTTTCATGAGACCATACAAAAAAAGAAACCTAATTTAATTTAGAAATAGAGGAAAACAATAGAATGGAAAGATTAGAGATCTCTTCAAGATAATTAGAGATACCAAGGGAACATTTCATGTAACAATGTGCACAATAAAGGACAGAAACACTATGGACCTAACAGAAGCAGAAATATTAAAAAGAGGTGGCAAGAATATACAGAAGAACTATACAAAAAAAGTCTTAATGATCCAGATAACCATGATGGTATGATCACTCACCTAAAGCCAGATATCCTGGAGTGCAAAATCAAGTGGGCCTTACGAAGCATCACTAAGAACAAAGCTAATGGAGGTGATAGAATTCCAGCTGAGCTATTTCAAATCTAAAAGATGATGCTGTGAAGGTGCTACACTCAATATGCCAGCCAATTTGGAAAACTCAGCAGTAGCCACAACACTGGAAAAGGTCAATTTTCATTCCAATCCCAAAGAAAGGAAATGCCAAAGAATATTCAAACTACTGCATATCTGCACATTCTCACACGCTAGCAAAGTAATGCTCAAAACTCTCCAAGTGAGGCTTCAACAGTACCTGAACTGAGATCTTCAAGATGTTCAAGCTGGATTTCGAAAAGGTGGAGGAATCAGAGATCAAATTGCCAACATCCATTGGATCATAGAAAAAGCAAGAGAGTTCCAGAGAAATGGGTACTTCTGCTTCATCGACTATGCTAAAGCCTTTGACTTTAGCCTTTGTGTAGATTACAACAAACTGTGGAAAATTCTTCAAGAAATGGGAATACCAAGCCACTTTACCTGCCTCCTGAGAAATCTGTATGCAGGTCAAGAAGCAGCAGTTAGAACTGAACATGGAATAACAGACTGGTTCCAAATCGGGAAGAGTACATCAAGGTTGTTATATGCAGAGTATACATCATAAGACATGCTGGGCTGGATGAAGCACAAGCTGGAATCAAGATTGCCAGGAGAATCATTAATAACCTCATTAATAATTGGGTCTTACTGAACTAAAACCAAGGTGTTTTCAGGATTGTTTTCCTTTGGAATGTTTTAAGGGAAAATCTGTTTCCTTCTATTTCCTAGGCTTTAGAGGCTACCTGTATTTTGATTACAAAATTACTGCAGACAGTGACTGCAGCCATGAAATTAAAAGATGCTTGCTACTTGGAAGAAAAGCTATGACCAACCTAGATAGCATATTAAAATGTAGAGACATTACTTTGCTAACAAGGGTCCATCTAGTCAAGCTATGGTTTTTCCAGTAGTCATGTATGGATGTGAGAGTTGGACCATAAAGAAAGCTGAGCGCTAAAGAATTGATGCTTTTGAACTGTGGTGTTGGAGAAGACTCTTGAGAGTCCCTTGGACTGCAAGGAGATGCAACCAGTCCATCCTAAAGGAAATCAATCCTGAATATTCATTGGAAGGACTGATGCTGAAGCTGAAGCTCCAATCCTCTGGCCACCTGATATGAAAAACTGATTCATTGGAAAAGACCTGATGCTGGGAAAGATTGAAGGCAGGAGAAGAGGACAACAGAGGATGAGATGGTTGGATGGCGTCACTGACTTGATAGACACGAGTTTGAGTGAGCTCTGGGGGTTGGTGATGGACAGGGAAGCCTGGCATACTGCAGTCCATAGGGTCACAGAGTCGAACACGACTGAGCAACTGAACTGATTGAATTTAAGGTTTGAAAAAAGCCTCATGGAAGCAATATTAAGCTTTGAAACAAAGGATGAATATGTGGCTGCATTTTCTGAGAAATTCCTTGGCATATTTTGGGAACATATGTGAATGGAACACAAGAAAGAAGGGGAGGAGAAGCATTCCATGAATTTTGATAGATAGGCAGGAACTAAAACATGTAGGGCTTGCAAACTACACTAAGATTGTGGTTTTTAAACTAAGCAGAGTGTTGCACTAGTGCTGTATTGCTGCCGTAACAAATTACCACAGACTTACTGACCTGAAATAACACAAATTTATTATTTAACATTACTGTAGATAAGAAGGCTAACATGGACTTCTAACTGGACTAAAATCACGACGTCCTCACGACTGCATTCCTTTCTGAGGCTCTCAAGGAGATTAATTTTTTTCTTTGTCTTTTCCAGCTTCCCAAGGCTACTCATATCCTTTGGTTTATGGCCTTCTTCCTTCTCCCTCCATCTTTGAAACCAATAACAGGGCATCTTTCAGACTGTTCTGGAGTCACATCTTCCTCTGAGCACAACTAGGAAAGACTTTTTGCTTTGGGGTTTGACTGAGTCCACCTGGGTAATCCAGGATGGTCTATTTGAAGCCCTTACATTGAATGTAAGGTACATTCACAGGTTGTGAAGAGTAGGATGTGGGTATCGTTGGAAGGGAGGGAGCGTTGTTCTGCCTACTACAAGTATCATACAATTTTACAAAGTATTCTTAGTATAGTGAGGGAATAGATTAGAGGAGCATGAAGGGAAACTGACAAAACGAGTTGGAGGCTGTTGCTTTCTAGGTAAGAAATGCTGTGGCTTAAAATTAGGGTGGTGGCAGTAGAGATTAAACAGGAAGGTAAATTAGAGACATATTTTGGAAGTAAAATTTGACAGGATATGGTAACAGATTGGATGTGGTACATTAGGGTATGTGATGTTCTCAAAGATAACACCTGGCTGTTTGGAATATACTGATCTCCATATAAAGGGGCCAAAGCTAGGGAAACTGAAGATCAAAAGAGAATAACTGGTGGAGTGGTTGGGCTCTGTATTTTCTTTTCTCTTTGGCATTCTGGTTAATTTTTATGCAGTTTACCTCAGTTCAGTTCAGCTCAGTCATGTCCCACTCTTTGCCACCCCATGAAATGTTGATTGCCAGACTTACCTGTCCATCAACAGCTCCCAGAGTTTGCTCATACTCATGTCCATTGAGTCGGTGTTGCCATCCGACCATCTCATCCTTGTCCCCTTCTCCTGCCTTCAGTCTTTCCCAGCATCAGGGTCTTTTCCAGTGAGTTAGTTCTTTGCATCAGGTGGCCAAAGTATTGGAGTTTCAGCATCAGTCCTTCCAATGAATATTCAGGACTGATTTCCTTTAGGATTGGCTGGTTGGATCTCCTTGCAGTCCAAGGGACTCTTAGGAGTCTTCTCCAACACCATAGTTCAAAAGCATCAGTTCTTTGGTGCTCAGCCTTCTTTATAGTCAAACTCCACATCCATACATGACGACTGGAAAAACCATAGCTTTGACTAGTCAGACCTTTGTTGACAGAGTAATGTCTCTGCTTTTTAATATGCTGTTCAGATTTGTCATGGCTTTTCTTCCAAGGAACAAGTGTCTTCTAATTTCATGGCTGCAGTCACCATCTGCAGTGATTTTTGAGGCCCCCCCCAAAAAAATCTCTTGCTGTTGCCATTGGTTCCCATCTATTTTCCAAGAATTGATGGGACCAGATGTCATGATAGTAGTTTTCAGAATGTTGAGTTTTAAGCAACTTTTTCACACTCCTCTTTCACTTTCATCAAGAGGCTCTTTAGTTCTTCTTCACTTTCTGCCCTAAGGGTGGTGTCATCTGCATATCTGAGGTTATTGATATTTCTCCCTGCCATCTTGATTCCAGCTTGTGCTTTATCAGGCCGGAATTTCTCATGATGTACTCTGCATATAAGTTAAATGAGCAGGGTGACAATATACAGCTTTGACATACTCCTTTCCCGATTTTGAACCAGTCTTTTGTTCCATATCCAGGTCTAACTTCTTGACCTGCATACAGATTTCTCAGGAGGCAGGTAAGGTGGTCAGGTATTCCCATCTCTTGAAAAATTTTCCATAGTTTCTTGTGATCCACACACTCAAAGGCTTTGGCATAGTCAAAAAACCAGAAGTAGATGTTTTTCTGGAACTCTCTTGCTTTTCAATGATCCAACGGATGTTGGCAATTTGATCTCAGGTTCCTCTGCCTTTTCTAAATCCAGCTTGAACATCTGGAAGTTCACAGTTCATATATTGTTGGAGCCTGGCTTGGAGAATTTTGAGCATTACTTTGCTAGCATGTGAGATGAATGCAATTGTTCGGTAGTTTGAACATTCTTTGGCATTGCCTTTCTTTGTAAATGGAATGAAAACTGACCTTTTTCAGTTCTGTGGCCCCTGCTGATTTTTCCAAATTTGCTGGCATATTGAGGGCAGCACACTCACAGCATCATCTTTAAGGATTTGATACAGCTAAACTGGAGTTTCATCACCTGCGCTAGTGTTGTTCGTAGTTATGCTTCCTTAGGCCCACTTGACTTCACATTCCAGGATGTCTGGCTCTAGGTGAGTGATCACACCATTATGATTATCTGGATCATGAAGATCCTTTTTGTCCAGTTCTTCTGTGTATTCTTGCCACCTCTTCTTAATATCTTCTGCTTCTGTTAGGTCCATACCGTTTCTGTCCTTTATTGTGTCCATCTTTGCATGAAATGTTCCCTTGGTGGCTCTAATTTTCTTGAAGAGATCTCTAGTCTTCTCATTCTATTTTTTTCCCTCTATTTCTTGGCATTGATCACTGAGGAAGTCTTTCTTATGTCTCTTGCTATTCTTTGGAGCTCTGCATTCAAATGGCTATATCTTTCCTTTTCCCCTTTGCATTTAGAGTCTCTTATTTGCTCAGCTGGTTTGTAAGGCCTTCTCAGACAATCATTTTGCTTTTTTGCATTTTTTTTTCCTTGGGGATGGTCTTGATCACAATGTCATGAACACTACAGTGTTCATGTAGTCCTCTACAGTGTCATGAACCTCTGTCCATAGTTCTTCAGGTACTTTGTCTATCAGATCTAATCCCTTGAATCTATTTGTCACTTCTACTGTATAATTGTAAGGGATTTGTTTTAGGAGCAGTGACCCCACAAGAGACTGACCCAGACTTGCCTGTGAGTGTCCAGCAGTCCCTTGTGGAAGTGTGGGTCAGCGGTGGCCTGCTTCGGGGTCAGGGGTAGAGTGCAGCAGTGTGTGCTTGGGACCTTATCAAGGAGGTTGCCATTATCTTCATTACCTCCACCATAGTTTGGTCTCAGGTCAGACAACAGGGACAGAATATAGTCCGGCCCATCAACAGAAAATTGGATTAAAGATTCACTGAGCATGGCTCCGCCCATCAGAACAAGACCCAGTTTCCCCCACAGTCAGTCTCTCCCATCAGGAAACTTCCTTAAGCGTCTTATCCTTATCCCTCAGAGGACAGACAGATTGAAAACCACAATCACAGACAACTAATCAAACTGTTCACATGGACCACAGCCTTGTCTAGATCGATGAAATTATGAGCCATGCCCTGTAGAGCCACTCAAAACAGATGCATCATGGAGGAGAGTTCTAACAAAACGGGTCCCACTGAAGAAGGGAATGACAAACCACTTCAGTATTCTTGTCTTGAGAACCCCATGAACCATATGAAATGGCAAAAAGATATGACACTGAAAGATGAGCTCTCCAGGTCGGTAGGTGCCCAATATGCTACTGGAGAGTGGAGAAATAACTCCGGAAAGAAAGAAAAGACAGAGACAAAACAGAAACAACGCCCAGTTGTGGATGTGACTGGTGATGGAAGTAAAGTCCGATGCTGTAAAGAGCAATATTGCATAGGAACCCGGAATGTTATGTCCATGAACCAAGGCAAATTAGAAATCGTCAAACAGGAGATGGCAAGAGTAATCATCAATGTTTTAGGAATCAGTGAACTAAAATAGACTGGGATAGGCAAATTTAACTCAGGTGACCATTTTATCTACTACTGTGGGCAAGAATCCCTTAGAAGAAATGGAGTGGCCCTCACAGTGAACAAAAGAGTCCAACATGCAGTTCTTGGGTACAAGCTCAAAAACAACGGAATGGTCTCTGTTTGTTTCCAAGGCAAACCATTCAGTATCACAGTAGTCCAAATCTAAGCCCCAACCAGTCATGTTGAAAGAAGCTGAAGTTGAACAGTTCTATGAAGACCTACAAGACCTTATAGAACTAACACCCCCAAAAGATGTCCTTTTCATTATAGGGGACTGGAATGCAAAGGTAGGGAGTCAGATACCTGGAGTGACAGGTATATTTGGCCTTGGAGTACAAAATGAAGTAGGGCAAAGGCTAACAGAGTTTTCCCAAGAGAATGCACTGGTCATAGCAAACACCCTCATCCAACAACACAAGAGAAGACTACACATGGACGTCACCGGGTGGTCAATACCGAAATCAGATTGATTATATTCTTTGGAGCCAAAGATGGAGTAGAAGGTCTATACAGTCGGCAAAAACAAGACCAGGAGCTGACTGTGGCTCAGATCATGAACTCCTTATTGCCAAATTCAGACTTAAATTGAAGAAAGTAGGGAAAATCAGTGGACCATTCATGTATGACCTAGATCAAATCCCTTACAATTATACAATGGAAGCAGTTTACCTAATTTGCATTTAATAGACTAAAAGATCCAAGTTAGTTACATACAGATTTTTAGTTTATTTTAAATTACTGTAATGTGAATAGTTTACTTCATATTGCTATTTGAAAATCAAATAATCTTAATGTAATTTTTAGTGCTATACTAGCAAGAAGCTGAATGTTCTTGTTATTCCTTTTAAAGTTGTTTGGAAAATAGCAACTTGAGTAATTGAATAGGTAAGAAATATTGAAACACTTCATAAATCACTGTAAAACAAGAAATTTTTTTGGATGAAGGAATATGACAAATGAGGTCACCATGTAGAAAGTATGTCATTTGCTGAATTTAACCCCATATTTTCCAAAATGCATTAGATGCACTCATTAGGTTCAGTGAAAATCAATGAAAAACAGTAAGAAAATGAAGCATCTGGCACACAACTGCTTGTTTCTGACCAAGTTAAGATCACTTAGGCTGGGAATGTTTCTCCTTTGTGTACTTACGTGACCTATTGCTATAGAAACTGTTGAGAACTACTGAAAAATTACAAGTCTCCTGTCATTAATAAAACTTGCACAGGTGCAATCATTTATACTTTGTGTGCTTCTCATGCATTGCTTCTATTGAAATCACTTGGGTTGAATTCTCAAAGTACCTTAGTGTGGAAAGAATCATTTTGGAAACGTGGATTTTAAGCTGAAGTTTATGCTATCTTCTGAGAGCATGTTCTGTAAAAGGTTAATGAATAATGGGAAATTAAGGAAGGTTTTCGGAATACTGACCTGTGGGTGGCGCTAGTGATAAAGAACCAGCCTGTTAATGCAGGAGAGTACAGAAACTCGGGTTCATTCCCTGAATCAGGAAGATCCCTGAGAAGGGAATGCAGCCCACTGCAGAATCCCATGGACAGAAGGGCCTGGCTGGCTTCAGTCCATGAGGTCGCAAAGAGTTAGACACGATTGAAGTGACTTAGCATGCATGCCTGACCTGTTTTCTATTTGCAGTTATTATTATAAAATTTTCACTGGTGTTTATTTTCATTTCTACATGAATAACATCACGAAGTATGCTTTCTAAAACTTATGTATTTGAATAGAATTCTTATGAAATATCTAAATTACTGCATCTTTTTGAAATAATTCTTTTATCATTTACAGTAAAAATAAAATTAAGATTTTTATCACTGTGTAAATATTTTGATATGGTATAGCCCTAACGGAAGCAGAAGATATTAAGAAGAGGTGGCAAGAATACACAGAAGAACTGTACAAAAAGTCTTAGTGGCTCAGATAACCAAGATGGTGAGATCACTCACCTAGAGCCAGACATCCTGGAATGTAAAGTCAAGTGGGCCATAGGAAGCATAACTACGAACAACACTAGCACAGGTGATGGAACTCCACTTGAGCTATATCAAATCCTGAAATATGATGCTGTAAAAGTGCTGTACTCAATATACCAGCAAATTTGGAAAACTCAGCGGTGGCCACAGGACTGGAAAATGTCAATTTTCACTCCCATCCCAAAGAAGGGCAGTGCTAAAAATGTTCAAATACTGCGCAATTGCACTCATTTCACATGCTGGCAAAGTAATGCTCAAAATTCTCCAAACTAGGCTTCAACAGTACATGACCTGAGAACTTCCAGATGTTCAAGCTGGATTTAGAAAAGGCAGAGGAACCGGATATCCCCCAGCATCTGTTAGATAATGGAAAAAGCAAGAGAATTTCAGAGAAACATCTACTTCTGCTTCATTGACATTGCTAAAGCCTTTGACTGTAGGATCACAATAAACTATAGACAGTTCTTAAAGAGATGAGAATGCAAGACCACCTTACCTGCCTCCTGAGATATTTGTGTGCAGGTCAAGAAGCAACAGTTAGATCTGGACATGGAAAAATGGACTGGTTCCAAATTGGGAAAGGAGTTCATCAAGGCTGTATACTGTCACCCTGCCTATTTAATTTATATGCAGAGTACATCGTGCCAGATGCTGGGCTGGATGAAGCACAAGGTAGAATCAAGATTGCTGGGAGGGATGCTAATAACGTAAGATATGCAGATGACACCACCCTTATGGCAGAAAGTGAAAAGGAACTAAAGAGACTCTTGATGAACATGAAAGAGGAGAGTGAAAAACCTGGCTTAAAATTCAACATTCAAAAAACTAAGGTCATGGAATCCAGTCCCATTTCTTCATGGCAAATAGGTGGGGAAACAATGGAAACAGTGAGAGACTTTCTTTTCTTGGGCTCCAAAATCACTGCATATTGTGACTGCAGCCATGAAATTAAAAGACTGCTCGCTCCTTGGAAGAAAAGCTTTGACCAACTTAGACAGCACATTAAAAAGCAGAGACATTACTTTGCCAACAAAAATCCATCTAGTCAAGGCTCTGGTTTTTCCAGTAGTCATGTACAGTTGTGAGAGTTGGACTATAAAGAAAGCTGAGTGCCAAAGAATTGATGCTTTTGACCTGTGGTTTTGGAGAAGACTTGAGAGTCCCTTGGACTGCAAAGAAATCAAACCAGTCAATCCTAAAGGAAATCAGTCCTGAATATTCACTGGAACGACTGATGTTGAAGCTGAAACTCCAATACTTTGGCCACCTCATATGAAGAACTGACTCATTTGAAAAGACCCTGATGCTGGGAAAGATTGAAGGCAAGAGGAGAAGGGGACGACAGAGGATGAGATGGTTGGATGGCATCACTGACTCGATGGACATGAGTCTGGGTAAACTCCGGGAGTTGGTGATGGACACTGAGGGCTGCCGTGCTGCATTCTATGGGGTAGCAAAGAGTTGGCCATCACTGAATGACTGGACAGCAGTAATATTTTGATGAGTCATCTGAAAATATTTTAATATTCAAATTTAATAAACTTTTAATTGTTTTATAATCAAGAAGTCAAGATTTACCTTGAAGTTCTTTATATCAAGCTACTGAGTTATTAATTTTAATTGTCTAGTGAGAGAGTCTGTTGAACAGAAAAAAAACTCTATAGATGGTAGAAAGAAAGCTTTTTATATGGTACTTTATGAACTCAAATCAAAGATTTTATGTTCTTAGATATTTTATATGCTAATTTAGTGCTTATATTTTAGCCTGAGTTGAAAAGTTTACTTTTTTGTCTAACTCTTAATGTGAAACACATCATAAGGTTCTGAGACATGTTAGGGTAAAGCCAAACCTGTAGACCAAATCTTTAAATGAGCTAAATTTAGACTAAGTGCTATCCTTGACTGAATGCCTTGTGGCCATTGAACTCTGTAAGAAAATTTAGCCCAGGCTAGTAGCTATTCCACTGTGATATTTTATTGATGTTAGAGTTCTGTTTTGTTTCTGTGTTTACATTCTCTGTTTTACTAGTATAGGAATGTCACTTCAGTTCAGTTGCTCAGTTGTGTCCGACTCTTTGCAACCCCATGAACCGCAGCACGCCAGGCCTCCCTGTCCATCACCAACTCCCGCAGTTCACCCAAACCAATGTCCATCGAGTCGGTGATGCCATTCAGCCATCTCATCCTCTGTCATCCCCTTCTCCTCCTACCCTCAATCTTTCTCACCATCAAGGTCTTTTCAAATGAGTCAGCTCTTTGCATCTGGTGGCCAAAGTATTGGAGTTTCAGCTTCAACATCAGTCCTTCCAATGAATATTCAGGACTGATTTCCTTTAGGATGGACTGGTTGGATCTCCTTGCAGTCCAAGGGACTCTCAAGAGTCTTCTCCAACATCACAGTTCAAAAGCATCAATTCTTCAGTGCTCAGCTTTCTTTATAGTCCAATTCTCACATCCATAAATGACCACTGGAAAAACCATAGCCTTGACTAGATGGACCTTTGTTGGCAAAGTAATGTCTCTGCTTTTTAATGTGCTGTCTAGGTTGGTCATAACCTTCCTTCCAAGGAGTACACATCTTTTAATTTCATGGCTGCAATCACCATCTGCAGTGATTTGGGAGCCCAGAAAAATAAAGTCGGCCACTGTTTCCACTGTTTCCCCATCTGTTTGCCATGAAGTGATGGGACTGGATGCCATGATCTTAGTTTTCTGAATGTTGAGCTTTAAGCCAACTTTTTCACTCTCCTCTTTCACTTTCATCAAGAGGCTCTTTAGTTCTTCACTTTCTGCCATAACGGTGGTGTCATCTGCATATCTGAGGTTATTGATATTTCTCCCGGCAATCTTGATTCCATCTTGTGCTTCATCCAGCCCAGCATTTCTCATGATGTACTCTGCGTATAAGTTAAATAAGCAGGTTGACAATATACAGCCTTGACGTACTCCTTTTCCTATTTGGAACCAGTATGTTGTTCCATGTCCAGTTCTTTTTTTTTTTACTTTACAACATGGTATTGGTTTTGCCATACAGTGACTTAAATCCACCACGGGTGTACATGTGTTCCTCGTCCTGAAACCCCCTCCCACCCCATCCCTCTGGATCATCCCAGTGCACCAGCCCCAAGCATGCTATATCATGCATCGAACCTGGACTGGCGATCCATTTCACATACGATAATTTATATCTTTCAATGCCATTCTCTCATATCATCCCACCCTCGGCCTCTCCCACAGAGTCCAAAAGACTGTTCAATACATGTGTCTCTTTTGCTGTCTCGCATACAGGGTTATCATTACCATCTTTCTAAATTCCATGTATATGCGTTAGTATACTGTATTGGTGTTTGTCTTTCTGGCTTACTTCACTCTGTTTAATAGGCTCCAGTTTCATCCACCTCAATAGAACTGATTCAAATGTATATTCTTTTTAATGGCTGAGTAGTATTCCATTGTGTATATGTACCACAGCTATCTTATCCATTCATTTGCTGATGGACATCCAGGTTGCTTCCATGTCCTAGCTATTATAAACAGTGCTGCAATGAACAGTGGGGTACATGTGTCTCTTTCAATTCTGGTTTCCTCAGTGTGTATGCCCAGCAGTGGGATTGCTGGGTCATATGGCAGTTCTATTTCCATTTTTTAAGGAATCTCCACGCTGTTCTCCATAGCGGCTGTACTAGTTTGCATTCCCACCAGCAGTGTAAGAGGGTTCCCTTTTCTCCACACCCTCTCCAGCATTTATTGCTTGTAGACGTTTGGATGGCAGCCATTCTGACTGGCGTGAAATGGTACCTCATTGTGGTTTTGATTTGCATTTCTCTGATAATGAGTGATGTTGAGCATCTTTTCATGTGTTTGTTAGCCATCTGTATGTCTTCTTTGGAGAAATGTCTGTTTAGTTCTTTGGCCCAATTTTTGATTGGGTCTTTTATTTTTCTGGAATTGAGCTACAGGTGTTGTTTGTACATTTTTGAGATCAATTCTTTGTCCGTTGCTTCGTTTGCTATAATTTTCTCCCATTCTGAAGGCTGTCTTTTCACCTTGCTTATAGCTTCCTTTGTTGTGCAGAAGCTTTTAATTTTAATTAGGTCGCATTTGTTTACTTTTGCTTTTATTTCCAATATTCTGGGAGGTAGGTCATAGAGGATCCAGCTGTGATTTATGTCGGAGAGGGTTTTGCCTATGTTCTCCTCTAGGAGTTTTATAGTTTCTGGTCTTACATTTAGATCTTTAATCCATTTTGAGTTTATTTTTGTGTATGGTGTTAGAAAGTGGTCTAGTTTCGTTCTTTTACAAGTGGTTGACCAGTTTTCCCAGCACCTCTTGTTAAAGAGATTGTCTTTTCTCCATTGTATATTCTTGCCTCCTTTGTCAAAGATAAGGTGTCCTTAGGTGTGTGGATTTATCTCTGGGCTTTCTATTTTGTTCCATTGATCTATATTTCTGTCTTTGTGACAGTACCACACTGTCTTGATGACTGTGGCTTTGTAGTAGAGACTGAAGTCAGGCAGGTTGATTCCTCCAGTTCCATTCTTCTTTCTCAAGATTGCTTTGGCCATTCATGGTTTTTTGTATTTCCATACAAATTGTGAAATTATTTGTTGTAATTCTCTGAAAAATACTGATGGTAGCTTGATAGGGATTGCATTGAATCTATAGATTGCTTTGGGTAGTATACTCATTTTCCATATCTGGTTCTAACTGTTGCTTCCTGACCTGCATACAGGTTTCTCAAGAGGCAGGTCAGGAATGTCACTACTGCTATTTAATTTCGTCCTGATTTTTTTTTTTTTTACTATAACTGTTTTCTCTCCATGAATGTATAGTCTGTAGATTAAACATGAATTTAGTAAAATCAATAGTATGTCTAATCGTGGAAATAACTGGCTTAACCACCTTCTCATTCTATATTCCTAAGTAATTTCAACAGTTTTCAAAGTTTCAGTTACCACGTCTCGTTTAATCATCCCCAAATACATGGCTATAGTTTTCTTGACTTCTGTATATAAATGTCCTAGAGATTCTGTAGACTCAATTCATTCAAAATTTAATTCATTATCTTCTTGAGCAAACGTGCTTCTTTTTCACGTGCTTTTTTGGTTAGTGAGGTACCCCTATTTTTTTTCTTCAGCTAGATATTCCAGAAGCATCTTGATTCTTTATTGTCCTTCTTATTCCTAATGTAGTTTTTCTACACTGTCTTAATCTTCTGTCACAAGGTTTTATTTAAAAATGTGAAATTGTTATGTTTACCTCTTACCTTTTTCCTTCTCTACTGCTTTGCCAGAAATTCTACTGAAATTTTCTGACTTCTTAAAAATACTTTATGCAGTTAAGTTTTAACCTTGAGAATAACTAAAAACAACCTGTCTTTCATGTTGTTCATCCAGTGTTTTAATACTATTATCATATTCTACAAAGCAGTATTAAAGCCCTTGCCTAAACAAACAAGGAAAACTAAAAGCTATTCATAAATATGAGGAAAATTACAGTATATCATGGACTTGTAAGAGATATATATTTTTAATTTCTTTGTCCAATAAAATTCTAAGCCAATAACAGCAGCAAAACACCTAAGGTTAGTTTTATAGAACTTAAATTTCAAAGAGATCATCAAAATAATTTAGTTGGCCCTTCTTGTTTTATAAAGAATAACTGTTATTTATTAAAGTAATACAAACAGCTGCCATTTACTAAATATCTATTTTATGCAGGAACTGCAAGTAATCTACATATGTATCTTATTTTCTGCTTCAGCATAACTTTATTAAGTTAAATACTATTACTATTTCCGTGATACTTTTAAAAAAAATATTTATTTGACTGTGTGTGCATGCTCAGGTGTGTCCAACTCTCTGACCCCGTGGACTATATAGCCTGCCAGCCTCCTCTGTCTGTCGGGTTCTCCACACAAGAATACTGGAGCGGATTGCCATTTCCTCCTCCTTGGGATCTTCCTGAACCTGGGATTGAACTCATGTCTCCTGCATTGGCAGGCAGATTCTTTTAACGCTGAGCCACCTGGGAAGCTGTTATTTGATGGCACTGGGTCTTAACTGCAGCCCCGGGGCTCTTCATTCTTTGTGTCATGCGGGATCTTTAGTTGTGGCACTCAGGATCCTTTTTTTTTTTTTTGCAGCATATGGGATCTATACAGTTCCCTGACCAAGCATTGTTCCCAGGTCCCCAGGATTGGGAGTGTGAAATCTTAGCCACTAGACCACCAGGAAGTTCCTCCACAATATTAGATTAGATAAATTTTTCAAGGTCATCATTTAGAATTTGGTAATAATTTTATTATAGTGGCCTATGTATAATGAGATTTGATAGGGATTTAAAATTTTAAAAGATGCTTTTCTTTTTATCTATTTCAATTGGTAATACTATATATGTTTTCATACATATATATTTGTGATTCAATTTCCACATATTGAAATTTACATTTATTCATAGAGAATCATCATGAATATTCCGAAATGATTGTTCTTAAAGGCATAGATATATAGGTTAAATTCTCGAGACTCACTATTCTATTATTAAAGCATTTATCCTTTTGAACTAATCATTTGACATGCTTTTTGCAACTAACTGTTTAGAGATTTATGTATTACATGTAGTTTAAAAAAATGCAATTAGTTATTTCATTACTGGTTATTGAAATACCAAAAAAGATATAAAAATGGCTTCATATTTTAAGGAAAATATTAGAGGAGTATAATTTATCTTGCATGATTGGTAGCTGACAATGAAAGGATAAAAGGGAGCTTAACATAATTATTTATAAGCTGTAATAAGAAATTATAGTAGGAACTATTTCTCCATGTTTATAAAAGTATCACTTTTGACATGCCAGATAATTTATAAAAGAAACATGGCTCTGTTGATGCTTACTGAACAAAATAGCAGGTGTATATAGGTGATACGTTTTAACCAAGTTGTGTTGTTACGCACATCCGTTTAGCAGATTTTTTTGTTTCTTACAGGTTTTCTTTTCTCTTCTGTGAGTATATTTTACTAATAACAGTGGGTTTTCATTTGTGAAGCATTTTGTTTACACTGATTTCTCTCATTATAGAAACACCTGCTGCATTCCCGGACACTGTAAAGGAAAAAGAAACACCAACCCCTGGTGAGGATATTCATCTAGAAAGTTCCATTCCTCATACCGATTCAGGAATTGGAGAGGAGCAAGTGGCTAACATACTGAATGGGGCAGAATTAGAGACGAGCACAGGCCCTGATGCTATGAGTGAACTGTTATCCACTTTGTCAAATGAAGTGAAAAAGTCACAGGAAAGCCTGACCGAGAACCCCAGTGAAATACTGAAGCCTGCACCATCCATATCTAGCATTAGTCAAACCAAAGGCATCAATGTCAAGGAAATACTGAAAAGTCTTGTGGCCGCCCCAGTCGAAATTGCAGAATGTGGCCCTGAGCCTATCCCATACCCAGACCCAGCATTGAAGAGAGAAGCACAAGCTATTCTTCCTATGCAGTTTCATTCCTTTGACAGGTAGGTAGTGACCTTATTATTCATAGTGCTCTGTGTATAGAAGGAAAATTAGTGTCTGTTTAATTTAAAAATATTAGGCAGATCTTGAAAACATGTTTATTACTGTAGATTCTTACCACAAGACTATCAAAGTGATAGGCCAACCTGATTGATCTCATAATCAGGCATTTTAATTATATGTTTCAAAAAAGGGGCTTCAGTATGAAATGGGGAATGACACATTGAATTGGAAATAGGGTAATACAGATTCTGATTATAACCTATCGTCAAGTGACTACTATACATTAGAGAAGTCATTTTATACATATGTGTGTTTTTGTATTATGTACATACATACATATAAATATATGTACATATATGTATATAGCTATATACATATATGTGAGGTAATTGACAAGTAATAGTTTTTTGTTTTAAAGAAAAAATATCAAGTAAGTAAATCAGATATTTCTTAAACTGTAATGTCAAAATAAATATACAGTCAGAATGCAGTTTCTATTCCATATTGTTTTCTCTAAAATAGACAAACTGCTTTGTCCAAGTTGGAGCCAGTACTTTTTGAGTTTAGGGGTTGAGGTGTGGCAATAAAGACATTTTCAGTTAGGGTGCATTATCTTTTTTATAGATAAATAGGATTTTAAAATTGTCTGGGATTATATAATATTATTGTGTATGATTTAGTTACAAAGAAATGAGGTTTATTCATATAGTTCCTTGGATATTCCCTATGCCATTTCATATTTAGTTTGCATTCCTAAGAGATATGTGTATGTGTGTTTATGAATTTATATAAGCATAAGCACATAAGTATTTTTAGCTGTATATATTTATAAATCTATCTGTAACTGTTATAATAGTTTAATTTGGGATCATAAGTTTTATGTTCCATTTAAAGCTCTGTATCTAAATTTTGTTAACATATAAGCAATAGAAAAAGAGAATTATTGTGATATTTGTAAGAGAATTCAATGCAATAAAGATTACGTAAAATATTTCCTTCCTAATTTGGATTATTGTTAGAACAATTTTTTTCATTAAAACTTAACAAAAGTGTCACCTGTGTGCCAGTATTCTTAGCCACTCAAAATTTGTTATACTTTTGAGGATATTGCTTTACAAAAAATAGAACTTTCCATTTGTTCTTAGTAGCATTTGTGCAAAATGCAGTGGGAGTGCAATCATTATTCAAAATTGCATAAGTAGAAATGAAATCATGGAGCACAAAGCGTATTCCAATTCTTTTTAGGAGAAGGGTCTCCAATGTAGTTAATATATGCAGTAGCTCAAGTACTATCAAATGTAAATGATGAGGTGATACTGATGAAAGGAGGGGATTGAGGTCTCAGGGGGCGCTGATGACGGATTGAACAGAAGCGGCCTTGCACTGCACGTAACTCAAGTCTGTCGTCTTCACCGCTCAAAGCCATAATGGGAGGTGGCAGTCTGAAATGAGTTGCCACGGCAAAGAGTATTATTTTTGAAATGCTTTCACACAAATCACTAGGCCCTGCATACAACTTAGTTTCATGCTTTAATGTCATCAGGAGGCACAAATTGGTGTGTCTAATTGTTTGCCACCTGCCAGCAAAATGAGCTGCCAGCCAGCCAGACGGGTTTGATTGTCTGTCAGCTATTCAATAGATTGAGAGTGACAACATCAAAAATTTAACTTCAAACTCTGGAGCTTTGAGCAGCTTTTCAGAGACATCATCCCCACAAGTGCTTCTGGACAACTGCATTTTTCAATTATATTTGTGATATATTGCTACCATTTGCCTTAAAGTGTTGTCTGTCTTAAAGTAGCTATAATTACATTATAAAGTATATAAACATATTTCTGAAGCACTAAAATCTGAAATTCAAGTTATGACATGTCTTTTAGCATCAGATTGAGTTCCTTGAAAATAGGATCCAAGAAGACAGGGTTTAGATGCAAAATCCTGAATACTTTTAGTTTCAAACACAGAATTATCTTGGGTCTTACTCTACCAATAATGTATTTTTCATTTTTATCTTTGGTTGAAAAATAGCTATAAACTCAGTTGCTCATTTCTTTGTGACTAAATCATACACAGTAATATTATACAATCCCAGTGGAAATCACCTAGGATTTTCCTTTATTTAGCCAATAGTTTATTGGTTCTTTTGAAAACATGCTAGCGAAGCATTCTTTATATTTTCTTTAGATTGTAAGTTTGGGAATAACTTCCTAAAACAACTGATGTCATATGAGTTATACATTCAGTTACATGTTTCATATGGAGTTTCTCTTCACTTAGGATGGCATGTTGACAAATTTCAGTATTTTGAAGTTTGTAATATCATTTTTATTAGATAAATTGCAACATCAAAATTTAGAAACATTTAGGCTTAACTAAAATAAACCTTTTCCTTTAGTATTAAATCTTCCATCAGGTGGTATTATGAAACATCATATAAATATTCTCATCTGCATATATGGAAAGCACTGAGTCTTTTTCTTTCATTTCCTCCAGACATCATCTGTGCAGACTGAAGTATATGTCTTTGATTTCACTGAGTGACTCTAACAAATTTATATTTATGACTGTAAAGCACTGAAACTGCTAGACATCCACTAGTACTATTCTGTAGAGGGAACACCATATGTATAGAGGAAGTGTGATAATGAAATTATAAGAACTTTCCTACTCTTCTATTACTGTGAAGCAAAAAGAAATACTTATGGTTTTATTTCTAAAAGAACAGTTTAATAATCCCATAATAGAACTTAGAGTATAGTTGCAAAGTTCCTCAACAATTCTATTTCTTCTGATAGATTTCTGTATTGATATATACTTTATAAAATAGTCTAGCTGAGCTGTGTGTGTGTGTTTTTTTTTTAATGTATTAGTAACTGTAACTTTTAGATTGAGGGAATGGTTCCATTAAGTTTTACCACATCTTTTAAACTAAAATTTAATCCTGCATATCCAAATGCTTTTAATCTTTTGAGAATTTGGTGTATACATCTGTGATTTAGCTCAGTCTTCATTCCCCAGGGATTCCTGAGACACCCCCTTAGTTTGGACAAAAGACAAAAAGGCAGAGGACAATATGTTTGTCTCCATACATTTTAACGGTCATTATTTTTCAGAAAATTGTTTTTAGTCTTGGTTATCACCAAAAGCTTGTAATTGTGTTGCTTCTCTGACTAACAGACAGTGATCTTATGGTGTATACTTCATCCCTTTTGATTTTAAAGACCTGCTTATGTTTGAATTACTGGGTTTGATATGATCAAGTGAAGTACTTTGTATTTTTCCCCTCAAACTTTTAGTATCCTTGCTTTCCAGTGTTTCATTCTCTGAAAAAGAAAATCTCTGGAGGAAAAAAAGTATTTTGTAAATACTATATGACTAAAAAGCAATATAGATAGCCTTTATATTACTAAACTTCAAGTATTGGCTTTGTCTAGGCATTTTCCCTATAGTTTTTATTTTTTTTTTAACATCAGTGCATAAAATATTAGTGATAAGAATGATAGTTTAGGATAAATTTTTTAAAAAATTTTTGTAGAAATGATGGAATCCTCCTACATTGATTTCTTTAAGCTTAGAATTGAGTAAGAATATAAAAACTTATAATTACTACTGAGTACTTCAATTTCTATTTTTATAGTTTTCTAATGTTTTGTTAAGAAATATTTTGATCATATCACTTAAAGGATGAGCAGGTAAATGTAATCTAAATTGATTAAAACTCTACCAACCATTACAGTTCAAAGTTTCAACAATATTGAGCTACTGAAATCCCATCTTTTATTATGCTCCAAGTGCCCTGGATATAGTATTTAAGGCCAGCTGCCAGATGATGCAGTTGTGACCCAGCATGGTTGTATTCTAATTTTCCCAATATTGTTGCCTTTTTCTCTCCTGACATTTCCACAGACAGTTCAATGAGTTGAAAAAGGCATCTCTCCTTAAAGGGTTAATTAATGAAATAGTTGTTTATCATACATCCTACTTTTCTACTGATATTCTAAATATTTTACAGAGTGGCAATTAATCATGAAAATGATAGACTTGCAATTTCTAATGAGCTTCAGTAAATTGTAATATCACCTTAAAATCAGAAATAATTATTTTTTCTTCATAGTTTAATTTTTTTCTTCTAAGATAAATGTCTAACGTCAGTAAAACTTATTAGAAAAAGAGTAATAATATAGAAATTAGGAGAAATAGCTCTTAATAGTGGGTCTCTTTGTGATTAGTTGTGTGACCCTTATCTATTCTCTTTGGTTCTCTGGGACTCAGTTTCCCAACATGGAAAATAATACATTATTTCCAGATAAAGTCCCATAAAGTATGAAGATCCTGGAATAAATGAGATGGCTTTATAATTAGTTTCAAAAAGTAGCAGATGACTATTTACTTGGTTAAAAGACCTCAACATAGAAAAGATTCAGCATGCCCTTTTTCAAAGCTATTACCTCACTTTAGGCTCTTGGCATCTCTGAAGTGTGTCCCTTCTGTTATCTTCAGCTGGCCTCACTGTTTTCCAGGTGTGGCCCTGCCAAATGGACCTTCCACATTTATGCTAGAAATGTTTTTCCTAAATGTAAATCTCATGAAGATTTCTAAATAATATCTTGTTATTACACAATAAAAGGTGAACTTCTTAGTTTGAAATAGAAAGTCCTCACCTTTCACTAGCTATGATCTATTTATAGTTCTTCAATCTTTTATGATTTTTCAGCTCTCTTTGCCTTAAGAAGTTTTTGCTATTGAACTTTTCTCTTCTTAGGTTATTCCCACTGATCCATTTTGATTCAGCTTACTCTTCCCTGATAATGTTCATCCTTTATGTTTCTGAAAGTTCCAGTGCCTAACTCTAATCAGAGGTTACTGAAATATGTTGAACAGTTGATTTATTTGTCTCTTGTATTTTTTTTTCAAGTATCTCTAAGGCATGGGTTATGTCTTAACTTGTCTTATGTATCCCCTGACTTGTCAGTGTAATTGTATTCCCTTAACCTTTCAGTGTTCAATAAGTGTTAAAGAAAAGAGGGAGAAAGTGATGGCGAGGGAGGCGGGAGGGGAGATAGGGATGGGGAACACATGTAAATCCATGGCTGATTCATGTCAATGTATGGCAAAAACCACTACAATATTGTAAAGTAATTAGCCTCCAACTAATAAAAATAAATGAAAAAAAAAAAAGAGGGAGCAAGGGGAAAGAAGAAAGGAGCTGTTTTAAAATCCATGAGCAATTATAAGTCTTGTCTTATTAAGTCACTATTTAAAAGCCATTTCTTATCTTCAATATTTCACTTTACACTTAAGACAGTTCTTTAGTTGTGCAGACAAAATAGTATCCTTTTTATAAAATTCACATAACTAGTTAATGGCGATCTTTAAGATTTTTTTTAAGACCTTTAAGATTTTTCACTGCAGTTTTCTAGACTCTCAGTCTTTCTTGACCGACACGACCTGTGTTCTAGATCTACTGTCATTCTAACTATTCTTTTATAAACATGATGCTTTTGTTGTTATTCTTGAAATATGGTGTCTAAAACTGCATATAGGATTTTATGAGGTCTGAAAGGCACAGAATATATCAGGATTATTGCTTCTTTCACTCTAGATACTGTTGCTGTGGTAGACCCAGATTGCATCAGCACTTTTGAGAGCCATCAGTTCAGTTCAGTAGCTCAGTTGTGTCCAACTCCGTGGACTACAGCACACCAGGCTTCACTGTCCATCACCAACTCCTGGAGTTGACTCATGTCCATCACATCAGTGATGCCATCCAACCATCTCCTCTGTTGCCCCCTTCTTCCACCTTCAATCTTTCCCAGCATCAGGGTCTTTTCAAAGGAGTCAGTTCTTCATATCAGTGGCCAAAGTATCAGAGTTTCAGCTTCAGCATCAGTCCTTCCAAAGAATATTCAGGATTGATCTCCTTTAGGATGGACTGGTTGCATCTTCTTGCAGTCCAAGGGACTCTCAAGTGTCTTCTCCAACATCACAGTTCAAAAGCATCAGTTCTTCAGCACTCAGCTTTCTTTTTTTTTTTTTTTTTTTAATACTTGGAGGCTAATTACTTCACAACATTGCAGTGGGTTTTGTCATACATTGATATGAATCAGCCATGGATTTACACGTATTCCCCATCCCGATCCCCACTCCCACCTCCCTCTCCACCCGATTCCTCTGGGTCTTCCCAGTGCACCAGGCCAGAGCACTTGTCTCATGCATCCCACCTGGGCTGGTGATCTGTTTCACCATAGATAGTATACATGCTGTTCTTTTGAAATATCCCACCCTCACATTCTCCCACAGAGTTCAAAAGTCTGTTCTGTATTTCTGTGTCTCTTTTTCTGTTTTGCATATAGGGTTATCGTTACCATCTTTCTAAATTCCATATACATGTGTTAGTATGCTGTAATGTTCTTTATCTTTCTGGCTTACTTCACTCTGTATAAGGGGCTCCAGCTTCATCCATCTCATTAGGACTGGTTCAAATGAATTCTTTTTAACGGCTGAGTAATAGTCCATGGTGTATATGTACCACAGCTTCCTTATCCATTCATCTGCTGATGGGCATCTAGGTTGCTTCCATGACCTGGCTATTATAAACAGTGCTGCGATGAACATTGGGGTGCACGTGTCTCTTTCAGATCTGGTTTCCTCAGTGTGTATGCCCAGAAGTGGGATTGCTGGGTCATATGGCAGTTCTATTTCCAGTTTTTTAAGAAATCTCCACAGTGTTTTCCATAGCGGCTGTACTAGTTTGCATTCCCACCAACAGTGTAAGAGGGTTCCCTTTTCTCCACACCCTCTCCAGCATTTATTGCTTGTAGACTTTTGGATAGCAGCCATCCTGACTGGCGTGTAATGGTACCTCATTGTGGTTTTGATTTGCATTTCTCTGATAATGAGTGATGTTGAGCATCTTTTCATGTGTTTGTTAGCCATCTGTATGTCTTCTTTGGAGAAATGTCTGTTTAGTTCTTTGGCCCATTTTTTGATTGGGTCATTTATTTTTCTGGAATTGAGCTGCAGGAGTTGCTTGTATATTTTTGAGATTAATCCTTTGTCTGTTGCTTCATTTGCTATTATTTTCTCCCAATCTGAGGGCTGTCTTTTCACCTTGCTTATAGTTTCCTTTGTTGTGCAAAAGCTTTTAAGTTTCATTAGGTCCCATTTGTTTAGTTTTGCTTTTATTTCCAATATTCTGGGAGGTGGGTCATAGAGGATCTTGCTGTGATTTATGTCGGAGAGTGTTTTGCCTATGTTCTCCTCTAGGAGTTTTATAGTTTCTGGTCTTACATTTAGATCTTTAATCCATTTTGAGTTTATTTTTGTGTATGGTGTTAGAAAGTGTTCTAGTTTCATTCTTTTACAAGTGGTTGACCAGTTTTCCCGGCACCACTTGTTAAAGAGGTTGTCTTTTTTCCATTGTATATCCTTGCCTCCTTTGTCAAAGATAAGGTGTCCATAGGTGTGTGGATTTATCTCTGGGCTTTCTATTCTGTTCCATTGATCTATATTTCTGTCTTTGTGCCAGTACCATACTGTCTTGATGACTGTGGCTTTGTAGTAGAGTCTGAAGTCAGGCAGGTTGATTCCTCCAGTTCCATTCTTCTTTCTCAAGATTACTTTGGCTATTCGAGGTGTTTTGTATTTCCATACAGATTGTGAAATTCTGTGGTCTAGTTCTGTGAAAAATACTGATGGTAGCTTGATAGGGATTGCATTGAATCTATAGATTGCTTTGGGTAGAATAGCCATTTTGACAATATTGATTCTTCCAATCCATGAACACGGTATGTTTCTCCATCTGTTTGTGTCCTCTTTGATTTCTTTCATCAGTGTTTTATAGTTTTCTATGTATAGGTCTTTTGTTTCTTTAGGTAGATATACTCCTAAGTATTTTATTCTTTTTGTTGCAATGGTGAATGGTATTGTTTCCTTAATTTCTCTTTCTGTTTTTTCATTGTTAATATATAGGAATGCAAGGGATTTCTGTGTGTTAGTTTTATATCCTACAACTTTACTATATTCATTGATTAGCTCTAGTAATTTTCTGGTAGAGTCTTTAGGGTTTTCTGTGTAGAGGATCATGTCATCTGCAAACAGTGAGAGTTTCACTTCTTCTTTTCCTATCTGGATTCCTTTTACTTCTTTTTCTGCTCTGATTGCTGTGGCCAAAACTTCCAACACTATGTTGAATAGTAGTGGTGAGAGTGGGCACCCTTGTCTTGTTCCTGATTTCAGGGGAAATGCTTTCAATTTTTCACCATTGAGGGTGATGCTTGCTGTGGGTTTGTCATATATAGCTTTTATTATGTTGAGGTATGTTACTTCTATTCCTGCTTTTTGGAGAGTTTTAATCATAAATGAGTGTTGAATTTTGTCAAAGGCTTTCTCTGCATCTATTGAGATAATCATATGGTTTTTATCTTTCAATTTGTTAATGTAGTGTATTACATTGATTGATTTGCGGATATTAAAGAATCCTTACATTCCTGGGATAAAGCCCACTTGGTCATGGTGTATGATTTTTTTAATATGTTGTTGGATTCTGTTTGCTAGAATTTTGTTAAGGATTTTTGCATCTATGTTCATCAGTGATATTGGCCTGTAGTTTTCTTTTTTTGTGGCATCTTTGTCTGATTTTGGAATTAGGGTGATGGTGGCCTCATAGAATGAGTTTGGAAGCTTACCTTCATCAGCAATTTTCTGGAAGAGTTTGAGTAAGGTAGGTGTTAGCTCTTCTCTAAATTTTTGGTAGAATTCAGCTGTGAAGCCATCTGGTCCTGGGCTTTTGTTTGCTGGAAGATTTTTGATTACAGTTTCGAGCACTCAGCTTTCTTAATAGTCTCTCACATCCATTTATGATTACTGGAAAAACCATAGCTTTGACTAAGTGGACCTTTGTTGGCAAAGTAATGTCTCTGCTTTGTAATATGCTGTCTAGGTTTTCTTCCAAGGAGCAAGTATCTTTTAATTTCATGTCTGCAGTCACCATCTGCAGTGATTTTGGAGCCCCCAAAAATAAACTCTCTCACTGTTTCCACTGTTTCCCCACCTATTTGCCATGAAGTGATGGGACCAGATGCCATGATCTTAGTTTTCTTAATGTTGAGTTTTAAGCCAACTTTTTCACTCTCCTCTTTACTTTCATCAAGAGACTCTTTAGTTCTTCTTCACTCTCTGCCATAGAGTGGTGTCATTTGAGAGCCATAGTAGTACTAATGACAGCTAAGCTTTCTGGACCACTTACAGTGTTACAGGTAAAATGCTAAGCATTTGATACATATTAATGGTATATCATTTTATCTTTGTAACAAGTTTATGAGGTGCAAACTATTATGAGTCTCATTTTAAAGGTATGGAGAATGGGACTTAGAGAATTTACTTGCTTGATACCTTAGAGGTAGAATTCTAACTCATAGCTGTGTGACATTAAAAACTGGGCTTCTGGTCACTGTGTACTCTATTTATATCCCATGTCGTAGTAACTACCGTACTGCTGAGTTTGCTGTCAGTGAAGTGTCTAGAGGCTTTAATGTCAGCTAATATTAAATCATGGGAAGTAGATGGGGAGACAGTGGAAACAGTGTCAGACTTTATTTTTGGGGGGCTCCAAAATCACTGCAGATGGTGATTGCAGCCATGAAATTAAAAGACACTTACTCCTTGGAAGGAAAGTTATGACCAACCTAGATAGCATATTAAAAAGCAGAGACATTACTTTGCCAACAAAGGTCCGTCTAGTCAAGGCTGTGGTTTTTCCAGTGATCATGGATGTGAGAGTTGGACTGTAAAGAAAGCTGAGTGCTGAAGAATTCATGCTTTTGAACTGTGATATTGGAGAAGACTCTTGAGAGTCCCTTGGACTGCAAGGAGATCCAACCAGTCCATCCTAAAGGGGATCAGTCCTGGGTGTTCATTGGAAGAACTGATGCTGAAGCTGAAGCTCCAATACTTTGGCCACCTCATGTGAAGAGTTGACTCATTGGAAAAGACCCTGATGCTGGGAGGGATTGGGGGCAGGAGGAGAAGGGGCCGACAGAGGATGAGATGATTGGATGGTATCACCGACTCGATGGGCATGAGTTTGAGTAAACTCTGGGAGTTGGTGATGGACATGGAGGCCTGGCGTGCTGCAATTCATGGGGTCGCAAAGAGTTGGACGCAACTGAACTGAACTGAACTGAATATTAAATCAGATGTTTTCAGAAGTTTTCTTTTAGTGGGAAGACGTTTAATGTTGTTTGCATTAATTTACAAGCCATCAGTGCAAGTTGTTGAGATGAAACTCTTTTCCCTCATTCATATAACTCATTTTTCTTAATACACATCTCGGAGCATCAGTTCTTGACAAGATGCCTTGTTATAGAGAGTTTGTATGAAGTTGGTAATGATCAGTTAATCAGGAAACTTTTGGCAATATATATATATATTTTTTGTACCATTTACAAATACATCTCATAGCACTATCAGTCAGTTTGAGTTTATTTTATCCATAGGAATTCTAATGAGAGATTTAGGGGAAAAAATGATAGTTTTACTTCTTTTCAAATCAAGAATTGTTAATTTTGTTGTCTTGCTAGCTAGTCAATGAAATAGTTTATAAGTTTAGGGAAGAGTTTTGATGATAAATCCAGAATGTTAGTTTGGTTTCTTTTCTATTGATCTTTATGTATTTCATTGTGAATAAATACCTTATCTTATAGGCAGAGAGTTATTTCATTTTAGAAAGTAGTAACAATTATTAACATTTATAAGGCATCTCTTAATTTGACACGGTTCTTTAAAATACAGTCTCATTTAATTTATACAGGTATATGTGAAATAAGTCACATTTGCCTTGCCATTTTTACTGAAAAACTGAAATTTAATACCACATGGCTTGAAGTGATTTAGTTCTCAAGCCTTAATCTTCTACCTCCACATCCTGTACACTCTCCATAATGTCACACCACCTCTCAGTGAAGTGAAGTATTCGATCAGGAATGGTCAATGAAGGGATTGAAAGCACAGTGTGTGTTTTTGGAAATTTAATAGGGTAGTTGAAAGTAAAAGGTTGAGTCTAATGAATTGACTCCATCCATTAAGGAGAAAAGAAAAAAGTATCCAGAAAGAGCTAATGGAAGAATTTGGGAGGGCAGAGGTTAAAATTATCTAACATTATAATTACTATGGTCACAAAAATATTTTAAATGCCCCTGAAATTGAAAATGATAATCCTTATAAATTTAGATTTTTTTACATTGATGAAGTCATTTTTCTTTTAAAAATTATTGATATTAAAGAAGTTTAAGCCATAGACTTGTCAAGGAGTCATTGATACAATTTCCTTTAAATAGAGCTTTTTAATGAGAAAATTAAATTTTTCTTTACAATTTAAAAGACCTAGTTTAATAGGTCTATTTTAGGGACTTCCCTGATGGTTCAGTGGTTAAGACTCCATGCTCCCTTTGTAGGAGGCCTGGGTTCAATCCCTTGTCAGGGAATTAGATCCCGCATGCCACAACTGAGAGCCCTCATGCCTCTATTTAAAGGCCTGGTACAGCCAAAAAATAAAATAACATCTCAAAGACAGTACTTTAAAAAGACCTAATTTAGATTGGATATATTTTTGCTGACATTCACTTGTTTTCAAGCATTATATTTGAACTTAAAATACCTCATACATCTACTTTCAAGATAAATGAGTAATGCTTGAAAGGATTTATTAAATAGAGTTGGTGTACTGTAAACTTTGAGAAAGGTGAAGCTTCACTGAGAGAAAGTAAAAATATTTATTATGTTAAAGAAATAGTTCCTTTATCTTTTAAATTGACTGTTCACATCTATTTATTATTTAATGTTAACACAAATGTTAAGTTCAGAATTTTTTCTAATAAAATTCATTTAAATATGCTAAAGAAACATGAGAACATTTTCAACTTCTAAGCTCACAAAGTCAATGTTTGAAATCTAAAAAGATCTTTTACCAAATGTCCGGTGTATCCTCTCATTTTTCTTTCATTGTAATAGCATCCCTATTATGAAAAACAACTCAATTTTATTCACGGAAATAAAGTTTAATTGTATTGTTTGTTGTTGTTTAGTCTCTTAAGTTGTATATGACTCTTTTGGGACCTCATGAGTAACCTTACGATCTCCTCTGTCCTTGGGGTTTCTCAGGCAAAAATACTGGAGTATTTTTCCTTCTCCAGGGGATCTTCCCAACTCAGGGATAAAACCCATGTCACCTGGATTGCAGGCAGACTCCTTACCACTGAACCACTTTGTTATTCCATATTCCTTGCCTTAATGTTTAGTTCTACTGTGAAAAAGTTCAGAATTTGGCTTTCAAATGTTTTTATGACTATTTTCCACATTTAGAATGTAATAGAGATACGATGGACACTTTGTATGTGTATATTTACAAAAAATCCCTATGTGCATATATGAAAAATATTCTAACTAGAGCACACCTTTTTCACATTTTCCCAGGGTTGTGATTATAGACCACATGTCATCTTTTAAAAAGGTGTCCAGATTCTACATTCTACGTAAATATTTGCCAAATAAATGATAATAGTTAACACTTTACAGTATATCCTTAATGTCTATATTCTTTTCACCAATGAAGTTGCAGTCAGAAAAAGGAAAAAGAAAGAGGAGAAAATTTGATGATAGGACTTCCCTGGTGGTCCAGTGATTGAGACTTCACCTTCAAATGCAGGGGGTGCAGGTTCAATCCCTGTTCAGGAAGCTAAGATCTCATAAACCAAAATGTAAAACAGAAGGAATATTATAACACATTCAGTAAAGACTTTAAAAATGGTCCACATGAAAAAAATGTTTTCTAAAAGATAATTTGATGTTGATCACATGTGTCTGCCAATGCAAGATTAGAATGCATCTTAGCCATTGTGTTGTTTTCATCACTGCTTTGCAGGAGTGTTGTGGTCCCTGTTAAGAAGCCACCCCCGGGCAGCTTAGCTGTGACCACTGTAGGAGCCACAGCTGCTGGAAGTGGACTGCCAGCAGGCAGCACCTCCAATATATTCGCTGCCACTGGAGCTACACCAAAAAGTATGATTAATACAACAGGTATTGTCCTTATCTATTTTTGTGATACTTCATCTTTTTCTTTCTGTTTTCTGTATCTTCATTTTTTCTGCTTATTTGATCTTAAAAATTAAAATACTGTGATCATTTTAAGATTATCTTAATCTTTAAGAAGATTATTCTTCATGTTTTCAGATTTTGAAATTCTAGGGTAAACTTTTTAGACACTTTTGAGAACACTATGGGTTTTGTTTTGAGTCTTCTCAAAACAAGATGCTGTTTACTTTCATAGTGACCTCAGATTGCTGAAGGATATTTGGGGAGCAAAGCCAAAAGATAATTTGAACACTGACATTTGATATGTAAAAATTAGTAAACTGTATCAAGAATATCAAAATATATTATATATATTAGTGCCAGCAAATGGATTTAGAGACATTTTCTGGTTGAAACCTAATATATACTTTTCACAAAGCTCCCCTAAGAACCTTGACGATATGCAAGAGCCTCAACTTAACAAAAAGTGCATGTGAATAAGAACCATTGTTTGACATTGTATTAATTTATATACTTAGATTACAATTATATCCATTCATTGTCCAACATTTTCCTAAAAATTCTAGAAACAGAAAAATTCCAAATCACTACAGATTTTAAAAGCCTGCCTAAAATAACTTTTTTCTTTTTTTGTAAATTTCCAGAAATGTTCCTGTTGATTATTAGCTAAATAAATCCTTACCCAAATCTTTGTGATTCCATTTTAGGTATTTACACAACGCAAGATGATCCCTGACTTTCCTTCCCTGACTATAGTAGCCTTCTCTTCTCCAAACTGTATAGCCTTGAACTTTTCCATCTATTATCATTACTTAGATTATTCCCATTTTTATTAATTTCATAGCTCTTTGTGCTTTCTGTATTTATCTTGTTTATCATACCACCTGAGTCCTGACACATCATGAACAGCACATTTATGGGGTTGTAGTAAGTAGAATGTACTCTATGAAGCATATTTATGTTAGCAAATAAACATTATTAATGGCATTGTGTTAAAGAACAAAACATTTTTGATTTATACATTTTAAAACAAGTATTTATATCTGACTTGTTTGAAGACTTCTTATATAAAGTTTTTTTTCCTATCTAGTTTATGGTCTTACTTTTTATACTCATTCTGCTTTCTAGAAGAAGGAATAAAAATGTTTTCCTTTTACCAAAATGTAAACTCAGAAAAGTGTTAATAACTTTTAAAAAAGCCAATGTAGTAGAAAAAAAAAAAAATCTGCATTTGGTGTTTATGGACTAAATTCTTACTTTTAAGAGTAAAAAGCAAATAATTTCTTTTTTATCTTTATTTGAAACAAGGTATGATATTTTCCTTGAATTTCTATTCTATGAATTAATAATAGATTAGAAAGTGATGATAGCCCGAGGTCTAGTGATAGTATAAAACATATATTACAATAAAAATGTAGGCAATGAATATCCTCCTTAGAAATACGTATGTACAGATACACAAAAACACACACACAAATAAACTGAGGGTCAGCATCTAAACTGGACCCAAAACTAGTTTAAATTTTGGCATAAACATGCTGTGTAAGTGTTGTTGTGAAATCCAAGTTTTATGTGTATTAGTGTAAGATACAATAAAGATAAGGTAACATTTAGGAACACTAGATGTCCCTCAACTCCAGGCTATTTAATATACTTACATGGTGTAGTATAGGAAAATCTGTTCTAAAATGGCATCTTCATATCGTTGAGGAAACTCATTATTTTAAAATTGGGTACAAATATACTTATTATAGCCCTTCTTAAGCTACCATATTATTAAAATAAGCATTGATGCTGCAGAGCCACAAATTTATGTTGAGACAGTTTATTGCTAATTATATCTTAAATGATGAAAACTAAAAGTATAACAACATAGCACTAAAAAAGCAGATAATATTTTCACATCTAAATTTGCTTTGTTTTATCAACCTCATTTTATCTAAAATTGTTTTCATTTGTTGATGTCTTTTATTTATGCCCCATTTGTAATCTGTAGTTTTGTTAGCATAATATAAGTAAATAAACTGTTTCAATGCAATAGCTATTTTTAATAATTATAGTTATTAATGTACCTTTGGCCAGATGATTTTTTTAATGGCCTAATTCTATTTTGAAATTCAGATGAATTTTTTTTTTCAAACTCAGTAATGATGTAATGAAAATTATTTTGTTCAATAAGTTTGTATTCAAGGCTAAAAACTATTATTTTGGGAACAGGTGCCGTGGATTCGGGGTCTTCGTCTTCTTCCTCGTCTTCTAGTTTTGTGAATGGTGCTACCAGCAAAAACCTTCCAGCTGTGCAAACTGTTGCTCCAATGCCAGAAGATTCAGCTGAAAACATGAGGTATACATAACTAATTGTTTCTTTTCACTCATTTCACTCCATTCCTTGCAGCTCAAAAAGAGTGAAACATAGTATTCATTAAGTTTAAAGATACAGTTAAGAATTCTTAAGAATGTTTAAGTGTGTATTTCATTGTTTTGATAGTTTAGATAGTTATTCATTATGTAAAAATCATGTATTATATTTCAGAGTCTAACCTGAAAAGTCTTGAATGGTTTTCAAGATCTCTTTTCTGAATTTATAATCCACTGTTATATAGCACTTGTTACAGTTTCATGTAAGGTAGAAACATGCACATGTGGCACCATGATAAAATTGGACCTCTTTGGTGGGGTGGTGAGTTTAAAATATAGACTTTCAGAATGGAGTTATATGTAACATATATAACTGGAGGTAGAACCACCAAACATTATCTTTTGTATCTTGATAAATAGATAAAAATGATTTGTAGTAACATATCAAACAACATGGGCTTCCCTGGTGGCTCAGTGGTAAAGAATCACCTGCAATGCAGGAGCCATGGGAGACTCAGGTTTGATCCCTGGGTTGGGAAGATCCCCTGGAGGAGAAAATGGCAACCCACCCCAGTATTCTGGCCTGGAGAATCTCATGGACAGAGGAGCCTGGTGGGCTACAGTCCATGGAGTTGCAAAGAGTCGGACACAACTGAAGCAACTTAGCATGCATACATCAAAGAACATTCCTAGAAGAGATTGGCCCACATGCTTGGTGTTAAATTGCACACACACACACACACATTTATTCATGTTCTTAATTGAAGTATCGCATAAATACAGAATATAAAAGCTCAATGAAAGCATGATGTTGTGTTACCACCACTCAAGGCAAGAAACAGAGTATTACAAGTAGCTCAAAGCCCCCATCTTGTGTGCCTTTTTCTGACTCTGTTCTTGCTCTTCTTCCAATCCATCACTGACTTAAAACTGGATTAATTTTGTCTTTTTTGAATTTTATATGAATGGAATTGCACAGTATGGGTTCTTTTTGTCTCTGGCTTCTGTTCAGCATTATGTTTCTGAGATTTTATCTGTATTGCATGTAGCAATAGTTTTGTTCATGTTTATTCCTTAGTGGTGTATACTACAATTTATTAATCTGTTTTACTGATGATGGGCATTTGGAATTTTCCAGGTTTGCACTATTAACAAGTAATGCTACTTTTTTACATAACAATGGTGTTTGTGCATTAGGTATACTACACATTTGTATGCATATGTTGGGTAAATAACTGAGTGGAATTGCTGGTTCATATGTGTATGTTCAGTTTTACTGGATAAAGCCAAATGTTTTCCAGAGTTGTTGATGCAAGTTTACTAAACTCAATTAGCACCTTACGAGAGTGCCTAATTTGTTACATCTGTGACAATACTTACTTACTGTCATTTTTCCATTTTAGCCATTTTGGTAGAAGTATAGTGGTGGTGGTTGTTCAGTCAGTAAGTTGTGTCTGACTCTTAGACTACAGTTCACCAGGCTCCTTTGTCCTCTGCTGTCTCCTGGAGTTTGTTCAAATTCATGTCCATTGAGTCGGTGGCATTCCATTGTATTTTCTGTTTGTATTTTTCTGGTACTTAATGAGGTTGGGCATCTTCTTATATATTATAAAAGCTTATGTAATATCATATATTGTAATATCTTATGTAATTCTTAACTATCTTAGATAGTTATGTAATAACTATCTAAAATATCAAAACAACTAATTACATACTTAAACATTCTTAAGAATTCTTAACTGTAAATTCCTTGATTGGACTTTTTGGCATGGACAAAGGGACCAATATTTATTGGTCCTTTGGTTTTCCTCTTTTGTGATTTCTCTGTTAAAATCTCTTACTCATTTTAAAACATTGAGTTGTCTTCTCCTTAATTTGTAAAGGCTTTTCTCCTTATGCATTTTGAAAATGAACCCTTTGATGGTTATATGTTTTATGTATATACCTTCTCCCATTCTGTGGCTTTTCATATCATCTATGGAATCTGTTTTCATCAAAAGAGGCTGTAAATTTTATGAAACTCAATTTATCAAGTTTTTTGGGTTTTCATACTTTCTGTGTTGTAGATAAGATCTTTGCCTGAATTTTCCCCAACTCATCCTCTGGCTGCTTTATTTTTGCTCTTTATATTGAGACGCATAGTTCATCTGGAACTGAGTTTTGTGAATTTTATGAAGCAGAAGTGATATGGATGTTAAGATGACCCAGGACCATTTATTTGAGAAACTCTCCTATCTCCTTTGCTATGCCACTTTTGTCATAAATCGTGTTCCTATGTAATGGATTCTGCTTTGGCACTCCATTCTACCAAGTTTGTCTGTCTATCCTTGTGACATGCTATCATAATTAGCTTTAGGTTTAAGAAAGATAAGTATCTGGGTAAATATTGTTTTCCCATCCTGTCCTTTTTATTCCAAGGAAGGCTAGACTACTGTTGATGCTGTGCATTTCCATTTAAATTTTAGATTCAGTATATCAATATCACTTCATGGCAAATAGATGGGGAAACAGTGGCTGACTTTATTTTTCTGGGCTCCATAATCACTGCAGATGGTGATTGCAGCCATGAAATTAAAAGACGCTTACTCCTTGGAAGGAAAGCTATGACCAACCTAGATAGCATATTAAAAAGCACAGACATTACTTTGCCAACAAAGGTCCATCTAGTCAAGGCTATGGTTTTTCCAGTGGTCATGTATGGATGTGAGAGTTGAATTATAAAGAAAGCTGAGCGCAGAAGAATTGATGCTTTTGAACTGGGGTCGCAGAGTCAGATACAATTGAGCAACTGAACTGAACTGATAATATCCATATTAAAATCAGTTTGCTGGAATTATAATAAGGAATGGAATGTATAGGTCCATGGCAAATAGTGTTATATATCATCTATAGATCTCTTTTAGTGTTGTTATTTCCAAACTATAAGTAGCTTCTTTTCCTTCCATTTCTTTAGTTTAAAAGAACAAATTTCCAATTGACTAGATGGAACTTTGTTGGCAAAGTAATGTCTCTGCTTTTTAATATGCTCTCTAGGTTGGTCAAAGCTTTACTTTCAAGGGGCAAGTGTCTTTTAATATCATGGCTACAGTCACCATCTGTAGTGATTTTGAAGCCCAAGAAAATAAAGTCTCTCACTGTTTCCATTGTTTCCCCATCTATTTACCATGAAGTGATGGGACCAGATGCCATGATCTTAGTTTTTTGAATGTTGAGTTCTAAACCAGGTTTTTCTGTCTCTTCTTTTACTTTCATCAAGAAGTTCTTTAGCTCCTCTTCACTTTCTGCCATAAGGGTGGTGTCATCTGCATATCTGAGGTCATTGATATTTCTCCCGGCAATCTTGATTCCAGCTTGTGCTTCATCCAGCCTGGCATTTCACATGATGTAGTCTGCATTTAAGTTAAATAAGCAGGGTGACAATATACAGCCTTGACATATTCCTTTCCTGATTTGGAACCAGTCCATTGTTCCATGTCTGGTTGTAACTGTTGCTTCGTGCCGTGCATACAGATTTCTCAGGAGGCAGGTAAGGTAGTCTTGTATTCCCGTCTCTTTAAGAATCTTCCACAGTTTGTTGTGATCCACACAGTCAAAGGCTTTAGCATAGTCAATGAAGCAAAAGTAGATATTTTTCTTAATTCCCTAGCTTTTTCTCTGATTCAAAGGATGTTAGCTATTTGATCTCTGGTTCCTCTGCCTTTTCTAAATACAGCTGAACATCTGGAAGTTCTTGGTTCACATACTGTTGCAGCCTAGCTTGAAGAATTTGGAGCATTACTTTGTTGGCATGTGAGATGAGTGCAATTGTGGGGTAGTTTGAGCATTCTTTGACATTGCCTTTCTTTGGGATTGGAATGGTTTGACCTTTTCCAGTCCTGTGGCCACTGCTGAGTTTTCCAAATTTGCTGGCATATTACGTGCAGCACTTTCACAGCGTCATCTTTTAGAATTTAAAATAACTCAGCTGGAATTGCATCACCTCCATGAGCTTTGTTTGTAGTGATGTTTCCTAAGGCCCACTTGACTTCACATTTCAGAATGTCTAGCTCTAGGTGAGTGATCACAGCTTGGTGGTTATCTGGGTCATGAAGATCTTTTTGGTATAGTTCTTCTGTATATTCTTGCCACCTCTTCTTAAAATCTTCTGCTTCTGTTAGGTCCATACAATTTCTGTCCTTTATTGTGCTCATCTTTACATGAAATGTTCCCTTGGTATCTCTAATTTTCTTGGCGATCACTAGTCTTTCCCATCCTATTGTTTTCTTCTTTCTTTGCATTGATCACTTAAGAAGGCTTTCTTTTCTCTCCTTGCTATCCTTTGGAACTCCGCATTCAGATCGACCATCTTGTCTTTGCAACTACTTGTAGCTTTAATGTTATTTATTATTAGATGTTTGAGATTTCACCAGTGAAGCAATCTCTGGAATTTTTTTTTTTTTTTTTTTTTACTGAGGATGTTTTACAGATTAAACTCTTTCAGTGGTTAGATGACTATTCAGATTTTCTATTTTCATTTTGCATCAGTTTTGGTCATTTGTGACCAAAATTCAGCCATTTTATCTACTTTGTTAGATTTATTGTCATAAAGTTTTTCATAATTTTATTATTTTGAAATACTTGTAGGAACTCTCTAATGATGTTTCCTCTTTCATCTTTGAATTTGTTATTAATATTTTATGCCTTTTCTCATTTTAGCATTAGTAGAGTACCATTGATTTTTTCAATACTGTAACTTCCCTCCAGAAAGTAGGTATTTGATTCATTACTTCTTTTTCTGTTTTAATTATATCATATTCTACTTTTTTAAAATTTCCTTTTAGTTATTTCAGGTTTGCTTAATTTTGTTTTTCTAGAGTCTTAAGGTGCATGGTAGATCAGGAGTCTATAAACTACCACCCAGGGCCCAAATCTGCCTGCCATAATATCTTTTATACACTTTTATTGGAATACAGTAGCATCATTTGTTTATTTATTGCCTGTGACTGCTTTCACAGTACAATGGCAGAGTCAAATAGTTGCAACAGAGATAACATTGCCTAAAATCTTAAAATATTTTGTATCTTATCCTCTGTACAAAATACTTGCCAAACCCTTGCTTAGTTCTTTAGTTTTAGATTTCTTCTTTTCTTTTATAAGGATTTAAAGCTATAACACTTCCACTAGGCATTGTTTTAGCTATATTTACAAATTTAATGTTGTTTTAATTTTCATTCAGTATTTTTTCTAAGTTTCTCTATGATTTCTTCTTTGACTCATAAGTGTTTCCAAAATGAATTTAAAGATTGACCTTTTTCAGTGTAATGTCATGAGAGCCATGCAGGTGTCATTGTATTTTAATGGGTTGTTTCTTTTGAATTTCTGAGTAATATTTCATGATATGGATGTATGACAGTCTGTTTAACCATTCATCCTCTAAAGAACATTTGGGATTTTTTCCAGTTTTGAGCTAGTACCAAAAAAAAAGGGCTACAATAAACCTTTTTATTTTTATGTGAACATATGTTTTCATTTCTCTGGGATTAGTGCCCAAGAGTGAGGTTACTGGGCTAATATGGTAAGTACCTATTCAGGTTTATTAAAAAACTCCCACAAGCAATGTATGAATAGTCCAGTTTCTCCTCATTTTTATCAGCATTTGGTTTTGTCTTTTTTTTTTTTTTTTTTTTCTGTAGGCCATTTTGGTAGGTATATAGGGATATCTCATTGTGGTCTTAATTTGAATTTTCCTAATGGATGATTCTGAACATATTTTTGTGTGCTTATTTGCTATTAGTATGTCCTTTTCAGTGAAATGTCTTTTTATGTCTTTTGCCCATTTTATAATTAGATTGCTTTTTCGCTTTTGGGTCTTGTGCATTCAGTATTCTTGGTACAAGTCCATTTTCAGAAATGTTGTTTCCAAGTATTTGCTCTCAGACTATAGCTTATTTTTATGTTCTTTGTAGCAGAGGAAAACTGAATTTTTTTTTTTGAATTTTCATTATAATGTAGTTTATCATGGTGTCCTGTCTAAGAAATCTTCATCTCACCCGAAGTCCCGAGATTTTTTCCCAAAGATTCTATAAAGTTCTGTGGTTTAAGTAACAGTTTTAGTTTTAAGTCGGGGTCCCATTTTGAGCTGATTTTTATGTAAGAGGTGAGATCTATGTCCAGGTGTCCAGTTTGTGTCGCACTATTTGTTCAAAAAACTGTCCTTCCATATCTAGGATGGCCTTTATCCTTGGACTAATTTTGCCACACTTAGAAAGTATGCTGGATTTCTCCAGAATGCTCAGTGTGCCTACCGAAGTCTCTAGGCCCTGTGTGGGATGCAGATGTCTGCTATGACTCTTCCATAATTGTTCTTTCTAAGTTGTTCTTTTCTAATGTTGGGAGCTTTCAGACATCACACACCAAGACTGTTATTCAGCCAAAGATTACTGTTCTCTCCATGGCACCTTCCTCGTGGGTGCTATGTCCTGTATATTCTGTTGTCCTTGAACTACAGTTTTAGTCTTGTTGAAATACCTCCATGTAGAAAATCTGAGTGATGGTGGGACTCATGTCATTTGTTTCTTTTTCCTCAGGGTTTATGGTCTCATACCCTGCATTTTGTATGAAAATAGTTGTTCTCTGCATTTTGTAAAATTTTCTAGTTGTTAGCATGAGAGGTAATTGTAGACTGCTTTAACCCCTTTAAGGTGAAAAGTGGAATTTGATATTTTTAATGTAAATTTGTTTATTGTATAAATTTCATTTTAACTGTTTTCCAGTATATATAATTTGTTTCAATATATTGGGTTAATATCATGAAACCTTCATTTTTTTCTAGTTTATCCATTATTATCTCTAAATAAGCATATATGTACAGTCATTTGATCTTTGAATATTAACAGTTTTATTCCCCATTACACAAATCCTTACACATTTTTATTTCTTTTTCCTTATTTTTAGTATCACCTAGTACCTCCAGTACAGTTGTCTATAGAAGTGACTAGAACAGGCATTCTTTTATTCACCTCAAATGAAAAGTTTTGAATATGTCATCATTAATTATGATGTTTCCTATTTACTAAAGAAACTTTTAATCAAATATAATAATTCTCTTGTGTTTATAATTAACTGAGTTACCATCACTATTAGTGTTACATGTTTTCTCTTTTTGGAGGGGAGTAATGGAGATGACCATGTGATTTTCCTCCTTTTTCTGTTAATGTGGTCTATTATAATGACTTTTAATTTAAAAAATGTTAAACAAACCTTTACTTTCTAAAAGAAACCCAATCTTTTATGTTATATACAGCTGTTTTCTTTTTTTTTTTCTTTTTTTCTTTTTTTCATTTATTTTTATTAGTTGGAGGCTAATTACTTCACAACATTGCAGTGGGTTTTGTCATACATTGACATGAATCAGCCATGGAGTTACATGTATTCCCCATCCCGATCCCCCCCCCACCTCCCTCTCCACCCGATTCCTCTGGGTCTTCCCAGTGCACCAGGCCCGAGCACTTGTCTCATGCATCCCACCTAGGCTGGTGATCTGCTTCACTATAGATAATATACATGCTGTTCTCTTGAAACATCCCACCCTCGCCTTCTCCCACAGAGTCCAAAAGTCTATTCTGTACATCTGTGTCTCTTTTTCTGTTTTGCAAATAGGGTTATCATTACCATCTTTCTAAATTCCATATATATGTGTTAGTATGCTGTAATGTTCTTTATCTTTCTGGCTTGCTTCACGCTGTCTAATGGGCTCCAGTTTCATCCATCTCATTAGAACTGATTCAAATGAATTCTTTTTAATGGCTGAGTAATATTCCATGGTGTATATGTACCACAGCCTCCTTATCCATTCGTCTGCTGATGGGCATCTAGGCTGTTTTCTTTTGAAGAGGTTGCATATGATTTTTTTTTAATTTGTCTTGTTTTGTTTGTTTTTTTTATTCCTAAAATATTTGGTAGAGTTCAAAAACGAAGTTGTCTGATTCTAGATTTCCTTTTGAGGAAAAGTTTATAAATTAAATTTTTACAGTTATCCCCAGATTTTCTATTTTTGTCTTGTGTGACTTTTGGTAGATTCTATTGTTATACTGTAATTCACAATATTCTGTTGTTATTATTTTAACATTCATGTAGTCTGTAGGGAAGTCCTTCCTTTTTATTCTTAATATTTATTATGAGTTTGCTTTCTGCTTTCCTTCCTTCCAAGTCTTGGCAGTGATTAATCAGTTTTATTCATATTGTCATTAAGAAATGTTCACTATAGAGAAGTAACAAGAAACTGTAGGTTGAGTTTATACCTGATTTCTTTTGCTTAGTGCAATGGATCTTAAGCATCAGTATGCAACAGTTAGATAGGAGGCTTATTAAAACACATTGCTGAGCCGATATGTAGTTCTAATTCAAGTCTAAAGGCCTGATAGTATAAGTTCCAGTCTGAAAGCTGAGAGGCTCAAAACCCCAGAAGAGTTGATGTTTCAGTTGAGTCTGAAGGCCAGCAAAGACAAGCTATCAGGTAGAAGGGGGTTTCCTCTTATCCAGCCTTTTGTTCTATTTACATATTCAATTGAATGAATGAGGCACAGGCATATTAGGGAGGACAATCTGCTTTACTCAGTATACCCATTCAAATTGTCATCTAATCCAGAAATACTCTAACAGACCTTACCCAGAATAATATTTAGTCAAACATCTGGCCACCCTGTTGTCCAGTCAAGGTGACACATAAAATTATCCATTACACTAAGTGATCTTGGTGCTGCTGACTCTGAGAATACACTTTGAGAAACAGTGTTTTAAGTGCTTATCCTCCAGATTGGAACATTAATTCTTGATTATCTAAGTCCTCCTCCCAGGCAATGCATGGACCTCAGTATAGCTTAACTTCATTTAGTCCAAATTTTGTAACCACATTTATGCATATATATGCCTGTGTGTGTGCATGTTAAATTTTAAATGCCTCAAGAGAATACACTTACTGTCTTATTGGTCAACATGTATTTATATTTACCCAAATGTTTATGTTTATTTTTGCTCATCATTTTTTTTTGAATGTCTGACTTCTGTGTGCTATCATTTTCTTTCTTCCTGTAGAATACTCCTTTTGTTTCATTTAGTGTAGGCCTACCACTCATGAATTCTTTCAGTTTTTTTTTTTAACTAGAAACATTTGAAATTCACCTCTATTTTTGAAAGATATTTTGAACCAGAACAGATTCTAGGTTGGCGACTATTTTCTTTTAATTCTTTGAAGATAATATTCAGTATCTTTCATTTCTTTCTGTGCTTTTTTTCCTTTCTTTTTTTTTTTAAAGAAAGACGACTTCCATTCTTAGTGATGTTTCTGCAATACACTAAATAAAAATTGAGAAATTGAGAACCCTTGCCCTAATGTAGGTATTTGCTCCTGGAGTAACAGAGTAGGGGCAAATATTGAAAGCTCTTTATCTTTAGCAAAGCCCCACCATTTCCTTTTTTCTTGCCTAAAAATGTTCCTCCAGGATATTCTCTTGAAGTTATTAAACCTGAGTTCTTATTTATGTAAAGCTGTTGACCCATATAAGAGGAGGCAAAGTTAAATTGCAGTGCTAATGGTGAGGCTTTGTGTACACAGAGAGTTCAGATCATGCTGATTTCAAGTTAGGAAAGAAAGTATCCTTTACTATATAATTCTATGTTATCCTATTTTATATAGGATATTATTATTATTATTATTATTCTATATTATTCCATAATTCCTCTTTATTCACTTAAAAAATAGTTTTGTTTTAAATGTTAATCATATGCTGCACATTTTTGTGATTAATTTTTTGTCATTTATGGTTTCCTCATATATAACAAAAATATTACTTAGCACTGTGGAAGAACTCTTATTATTGTGAAGTATTGTTTAATTCCTTACTGTACATGTCATCCATGTAGAAGAGTGTGTGCTTATCTAAGGTTACTATATTGATTTTGTTTTGGTTCAAATATATGAGTCACGTTTTGTCTGAGTAAGTATAGGTGTGCTTTATTCCAAGTAACAGTTAGAAGAGCTATATCATTGTTGACCTCTCACTGTATGTCAGGTTCTTTTTTGTGCACTTCACATGCCTTAACTCATTAACTCTCATTGGGTAAGTAGAGTTATCATATTCATTTTGCAGATGTAGAAAGCTTGATGTCTCAGGGTTACCTGGGTAGCATACATGGAGTCAACCTTCCAATCCAAGCACTCTTACTCTAAAGTACTTACTTCTAAGAGAGAGATTTAGATATAACCAAATTATTTATTTGAGCAGAGTTATTGAGCAGAATTTATTTTTTCAGCAGAATTATTTTCTTTATCCATGTTTTTATTTTTACATATCCTACTCAAGGTGCTTTCAAGAATATCAGAGTGCTTATATAAGGCCATGTAACTTGAAATTTAATATTCAACAATATAATGATGTAATGGTTGGTAAATAAAAAGTGAGTGGGCTTATGATATAGAAAATGCCTACTTTGGCAAAGCAATTCAGCTCAGTCATACAGAATTCCAGTTATTCCCTTATTTGTCCAGCTTTTTGGGGAACTCTTGAGAACAAGAATTTATACTTTGTAACTTTCACAGTGACTCATATAGTAGGTATTCGGAACAGTTTTTTTTTGTGAAAAGGAGGATAGACAAAGAAGACCTATAGCAGCTTCTTTTCTTGCAGCTCCTCCAGTTATGGCCAGTTGTCTGTGTCTTGTGGGTGGCAGGACATGGTTCCTTTTCACAGTGTAATCGTTCTGATACAGCTGTGGCCTTTTGAGTAGCTTTGTGACTAATGTAAAACTCCACATTGTGCCTTCTACTTGAAGCTGTTACTGTTTAGTGGGTTAGAATTGGACTTTTGTGACTTTTTTAAAGGTTTTAATTTAGAAGTAAAGTTTATTTGATGTTTTATATTGAACCATATTTACTAGTCTTTATGTCTTAATTTCAACAGCATCACTGCAAAACTTGAAAGAGCTTTAGAAAAAGTTGCTCCTCTTCTTCGTGAAATTTTTGTAGACTTTGCCCCATTCCTATCTCGTACACTTCTTGGCAGTCATGGACAAGAGCTATTGATAGAAGGTATGATTTCTCTCTATGTTCTGATTATTTTAGTTTCCTATAATGTATCTATTAATCATGGCATAACTTGTGTTACTAAAGGAATCTTTATTGCCAAAAGAATAAGAAGACATTGCTTCCACGAATTTTAGTAAGATATTCATGTATGCTTTCTCCTTACTTATTAAATAGCATAGAATATTTTCACAATCAGTGCTCATAACAGAATGAAAAACTTTGAAAAATTGTTGGAAAGGGAAACCCTGGCCCTTACAATCTCCATCTGTTAGGGCTGCTATATATCCTTTTTTAGGTTGCATGTTTGCTAAGCAGTGATGTCTAAAATCTCCTTCTAATAAGATTGATATTTCTTTAAGTGACTTTGCTTAGTTACAAATAGCATGTAATATGGCAGTCCTTAACTGAGAAAATATAAAGAAATACTTAACTGGGAATTGATGAAGCTGTTATCTTCTACTCAGTAGCAGCTTAAATGAAGTGAGAAGACAAAGAAGATAAATTAACTGTTGGGAAGATTTAATACATGCACCTGTATTAGGAGATTTGATAAGTATGGTTGTCTGAAGCCTTATTTCTTTAAAAAGAAGTTTTGACTTATAAATATTCATGAGCTTCAGAAAGGGGTAATCAATATCTAGTTGATATCTTGTAAGTAAATAATGGCTTTAAGTGCTATTCCTTGGATTTAGCAGACATATAATAAGCAAATTTCATATATGTTTGGAAATATATATATATATATATATATATATATTTGCTTTTCACTTCCTACTTACTGTAGACATTTTTCTGTACCTGTTCTATTATTGTCTTAATTGCTTTTGCACAATCTGTCTCTATTGGTGGAGACAATAATAGTTAATAACCTGAATTTAAATCCTTGTTTCACTACTTTCTTAGCTTATATGACCTTTGTGAGTTACTTACCCATTTTGTAGCTTAGTTTCTTTCTGTAGGATATAGTCAATGATAATACTCCCACATAGAGGACTTGTGATAATTAAATTTTAAATAATGCATATAAAGCTCTTAGAATAGTGTCATATGGTTGTCTTCTTGCTCTAGACCAAGTGGTATTAGATACTTGGAATATATTAGTAAATAACAAAGATCCCTGCCTTGTGGACCTTATATTCTATCAAAGAGAAAACACAAATAAACACTAAGCAAGATAAATAATTAAATGAGATAGCACATTAGAAGGTGGTACAAGTGCTGTGTAAAATGATAAGTACTAATACTTCATAGGGAATTGGGATTATAGCAGTGTCATGATTAGGTTGCAGTTTTAAAGAAGGGTGATTAATTTTAAATTATTCAATAGAAAAAGTTACATCTCAGCAGAGACTTAAAGGAGATATGCCATGCAGTTTACTAGAAGAGTGTCCTAGGTCAAAAGAATGGTTAGTGCAGTGACCCTATAACATGTTATAATTATAATAAGAAAAAAATTCAATAAGCATTATTGAAAAATCTTAAATGTTTCCTTATTACCCAAAATCTTTTTTTCTATTATATATGTATATGTTTTCCAGATATGATTACAAATTTACCAAAGAAAATCATAGTGAACAAAGACATGCTAAACTAAACATGGAATAAAGTTAGTAATGTAGTAATGTTAGTGATGATCCTGTACTGTTGCTAAAATTAGGACACAAATTTAGCACTGTTTTTCAGTAGCGAAAGCAAAGAAGGACTGAATTATTTGAAGTTATGAGGTTTACATTATTGGTTTCTAAATGATAATTTGTGACAATTTTAAGTTCTAGGAAATTACTATCAGATGACCCTTAACTGCTCTATGTTGGTCAGTCAGAACCCCACATATGTAGCCAGCCCCCTTTTCCAGAATTTTCCATAGTCAGACATCTGGTCTGTTTCTTATATCTTCCCAGCACTGCAGAGAAGGTTGGAGAAATATCCTCGTAATTAAGAGGTTTTTTTAATGGGCTTCCCTAAGTTTACCTCAAAAACTCTGAATTGAATTGAAAGAGCATTAGGAATAGTCCTATTGCATTTTTTAAAAGGTAACTATGCTAAAAAATAAAGCATTCAAACAAGTTATATATTCGAAGTTCACTTTGTGTTTACTTAGCAGAATATAATTTTATTTCTTCACTTTTCTACATCCAATAAATTTTAATATATCCAATTTTTAAAACTATGTTGATTTAATGTTCCTCCTTTTTTGTTAAAATGATTTTTCTTAATAAAATGATGATAGCAAATGGGAGATTATTTGGTTTTGAGTTTTGTTTTTTAAATGCCATTACTTGACAAAATAGAAAGTTGACCCTGTTAAGGTACAGTCCTCCAAATTTCTGCTAGGCTGAACAATCAAATCTAGAATTCTCTAATGTACTCCAGAACAACATTTGGTATCCCTCACAATTTAGTCATAACCTTCCTTTTCAGACTCAATTAGTCTCTGTCCTTTTACTATAGAATACTTTCCTTTAACATTCAGTGAGTCACACATGTCACATCTCTTTGTTTTTGTACGACTCTTTCTTCTGCACTGAATTTTTTTTTTCTTCTTTTTTTTTCCTCCTTTATTTATTTATTTATTTTTTTTTTCAGAAAGATGCACTGGATCTTTTTTATGGTTTTCTTTCCTTAAAATTATTCTCATCCATTGAGTCCTGCTTCAGATTCCTTATGCCAAATTAATGCCTTCTCGTCTGGTCCTCTCTGCTGTTTTATTTATATAATATTAATAAAATTATTTTCATTTGTAAATAGGAAGTATTTTATTGGTTTTATTAACATTGCCTAGCCTAGATTCTTGTACATAATATTGAGTATCTTTTTCCCTTGTACTTGAATAGAACTTTATCTTTGTTACTGATAATGTTTAGTAGAGGTAAGTTTTGAAAATAAAATAAGGGGAGATAGATAAGATTTGTGTTCTGTGGTGAGAATTCCCAATATTGATCAATCATCCACACCCATGAGATGGCTCCTCTGTGTGCACAGTCTGTTCTTGCTCTCTACCTCAGCCTATGGAGGTATACAGGATATTACATATCCTGTCATGTTCTCATTCTTGAACATGTACTCTTGATCATTCTTTCTTTTTCCCTCTGCTCCATTTCCCCTCTTTCCATAATCTGGTGCATTATTTCTCTCCTCTGAGAAGAAAAACTGTCAAACTATCCTGAAGAGCAGGAGAATTACATGATAAGAATATCTTACCTGTAGTTGTTGAATATTTCTGTTCAAAAATAATCCTTCTAATGAATAAATCTCATTGTTTTTGATTTCATCATGTATACATGGTAGGAACAAAACTGGATTTAGGTAACTGAGGATATTTTAGCGTCTTATGAAAAGAGAAAGCAATTACTCCTAATTTCAAATAATCATAAAATATATTTGAATTGCATCTTTTTTGTTGTTTTATATTCAGGTTTTCTTAATTCACATGTATTCCATTTGAGTTTTTCTCATAGAATAATTATCAGTAGTTTATATTGTCTTTGTCCTTTAAAACACATGTCAAAATAATATCCTTGTATTTTCTTAATTTGTCTATCACTTTTATTAGTTGAACTGTGTTAAATTTGTTACTATATGATTCTAGAGTAATCAGTGTTGTTCACATCTTTTAAGTTCATTTATTAACATTTACTATTTTTGCATAGCTTTTGATATGTGTGTGTGTGTGTGTTCCTCTTGGCAATGATTAAGGATTTTTTTTTTCCATTTATTTTTATTAGTTGGAGGCTAATTACTTTACATTATTGTAGTGGTTTTTGTCATACACTGACATGAATCAGCCATGGAGTTACATGTATTCCCCATCCCGATCCCCCCTCCTACCTCCCTCTCCACCCGATTCCTCTGGGTCTTCCCAGTACACCAGGCCTGAGCACTTGTATCATGCATCCAGCCTGGGCTGGTGATCTGTTTCACCCTAGATAATATACATGTTTCGATTTTTAGTATGAACTTTTAGGAGCTTGGTGAACTTTCTCTAAGAAAAATAATAGCCTTTCAATTTTCAAACTAATATGTAAAAATTAGATATGTATGCAAGTATCAAAATATACCAGCCCAAGATGACAGAACAACCTTTGATCCAAAATTGTTTTATTTATTTGGCTTAAGGAGCAATGGAGGATTCACTTCAGAGGAACCATGAGACTTTTCTTAAAGAGTTGAGAGCAGCCTATAAGTGTAAGCTTAACCTTGAGTTAAGATTTAAGGAAGATAGTCCAGTTGTAGTTTGAGTGCTGATATTAGATCTTTGTAATTTTTATTAAGGAGGTCTTAGAACTACCATGAGTCTAGAGTTGCCATAGTAATAAAGAAGCAGTAATCACCCAAGTTAACTAGAAGGGAAGATGTTTCAGTGTGGGCATGTGTGTGTGTTTGCGTGTGTTAGCCTAGTGCTCTTTACTGTCTTATTTCACAACAGCACAGAGTGGCTCTGAATATCACTGTTATACTCTGTGAGCGTTATTTATATTTGTTTGAGAACTCACAAGATCATACGTATAATTTAATTATGATGGGAATACAGCACTTAGTCTCATAAGCATCCAAAAACAGGAAATGAAATACAGATAGACTTGAGGCAGCTTAGAAAGGGAAACAGGGAGTTAGTAACCAGGGCTACTCCCTTTGCCTCTAATGCAGCTTCATATCCTCCTATCTTTGCTTGTCTCTGCTTATCAACTCAAATTTTTCACTTCTCTCTCAGACTAACTGCATTTTCTTAGTCATCAGGATGTGGCCCAGCATGGCACCCCATACTTGACTGTCAGTGTGCCTGAATATCAAGTTCTTTTACCATCTGACTATAGTCACTTCCTATCATGAGAGAATCTGAATGGCTCAACCTTGGGTTAGGTGTCTATCCCTGTCATAGTTAAGACTGGGGTGGGTGGTGGGGGCAGCACTGGATGTAATACACAGCCCACCTTAGAAGCAGCGTTTAAGTTGAAACATCTTAGGAAGGGATAATGGCAGTGCAGGAAATGTCACTAAAGTATCTACTATACTTTTAGTAACACTGATAAATGTTATTAAAATTATATAATACTCAAGAATATTTATAGTTTAAATTAAGAACATCACTGAAATGTTATGAAAGGAATGAGCCTACTCAAAGAACTTATATCACCTTTGAATTATTCACAGTAACAATAAGCCCACATAATTAGAAAAACTTGAGTATGTTTAATTCAAAACTTACAGTAGTTATCCACTTTTAAAATTGCAATAATACAAAAAAAGTACATGACAAATTTAGGGTAGATGGCAATGGGGGCTGTTTTTAAATATCCCTGAATTCCTCCATGAGCAGAACAGTAGATAGTAAAACAATAACTACAACAAGTATACCTTTACATCAAAACCAGGTGATGGTGTATCCTATTGAACACTAAAGTAGCCTGGGGGAACAATCCAGCTATAACTAGGAGATATACACAGTATCAGCAGATGAATGGACAGGATTGTGGGAAACAAGAGAACATCTGAAGAATATGATGTTGTACAGCTACTGACTGAAAAACCCAGAAGGCCAATTTGAAAACAGCAGATAAAACGGGGAGATGAATCCAGGGATTCCCTGGTATGTATATATGGGGTGAGAGCATCTAAACACCATGAAAAATTAACCCAACCAGAGTTCTCTTCCAGGACAAAGTCCCACATTGAGGAGAAACTGCTATGAATAGAATCCAAATTGAGCAACAGAGAACAAAAGAGACAAAGAAAACATCCACATAAAACTGGGGAAGACAAACAGAGCTAATAGATCTCAGAAAGTAGACTCATTTTTAAAAAAAAAAAACTACATAAAAACAAACAAAAGAGATCTCTAGAATCTGAAGAGAAAAAGAAAAGCTATCTAAAAATTGATTCCAATAACCCAATTTCACAAAAAATAGTAACAAAAAGGATCAAAATACCATATTTTAGGAAAAGAAAAATGAGAGGAAGTAGAAAATACCTCAAAGCCATAAATACCAGGGGAAAAAAGATGAAAAATTTTAATAAACATTAGGAAATAATACAGGATAAGAAGTAATTTATATCAGAATGTAGAGAACCCCACAGATGTACTGATAGGAATTAAGAAAGAACTGGAAATAAAGGGAAACTTAATTTTAGAAATTGGGATTGAATTAGAAGAAATAAAGAAGTAAATAAGTTCACCATATAAGGCTATAAGATAAATATAAGGTAAAAAGAGAAACTATAAATATCAAAAAAAATAGTGACTTAAAGAGATGAGCAAAGATGAGAGTGAAAGGGGCAAATGTAGGATATTCAGCATTCATATGAGTCTCCAAAGTAGATAAACAAAGCGAAGAGCAGAAAAACAAAAGATAATAGGGTCAATAATGCACAGAAATTATCAGCATTAAAAGGATAGTTTTAAAATATATATATTTAAAAGGCACACTGAATATCTGAGAAAATGACCTAAATGACCAACATTGAGATACATTCTAGTAAAATTAATGGACTTTAGAGAGGAAAAAAAAAACCACTCTGGGCATCTAGATAAAAACATAAATTAACTTAAAAGTGAAAGAAAATCAGATTATCATACTTATAACATCTTCAAAAAGGAGTTTTTCATAGGAATCAACAAGGATTCCACCTTGTTGCCTGCTTGATTAGCTGTATCACTTGACTCAACATTGACAGCCAGATTGCCTTCATATATTATAATCTAACATGACCTTAGAACATCTTTGAGTTTCTGTTACACAGTATATACTGTGTATGTGTAAGAATTTTACTTTAAATGCATAAGATCCTGTTTTACTTCACTGTACTAGTTTCAAAATGGGAAGATCAAATTAAAACCCATGAAAAATAATAGTCTTTAGTCAAGATTAACATTTCTTTAGTAATCTAAGTTGCATATGCATGCTAAGTCATTACAGTCCTGTCCGACTCTTTGTGACCTTATGGACTGTTGTCCCCAAGGTCCTCTGTCCATGGGATTCTCCTTACAAGCATACTGGAGTGGGTTGCCATGCTCTCCTACCGGAGATCTTCCCGATCTAAGTATCAAACCCATATCTCTCATGTCTCCCAAATTGTCAGGCAGGCTCTTTACCGCTATCACCATCTGGTATAATGTCCTATAAGAGCTATTGGCAGGACTTCCCTGGCGGTTTAGAAGGTAACTAGTTTGTCTGCAGTGCAAGAGACCTGGGTTCAATCTCTGGGTTGGGAAGATCTCCCGCAGAAGGGAATGTCTACCCACTCCAGTATTCTTGCCTGGAGAATTCCATAGACAAAGGAGCCTGGCGGGCTGCAGTCAGCGGGATTGCAGAGTCAGACAGGACTGAGCAACTAACACTTACTTATAAGCTATTGACAGGAAGAAAGATGCAGTAGTGTAATATTTTGAAGGAAAATTCTCAAAGAGTTAGTGTGATCTTGACTTTTTTATGATAGAGTCATAGGAAGTAGACTTGCCCTCCCAGTGTAACTAACCTGGAAAATTCATTTGACGGATTTAATGGCTTATTATACACTAAGACAATAAAACTGAATTAGAAGTATAGAATTGTATCTTTAAAAACTGAAATAGGAAAAAAAGGACTAAATAAATGGGAAACAGAGCCATGGGAGCCTATGAGTTAAATCAAGCAGTTTAACATACATAAAATTGGAGTCCAAGAAAAAGGAAGTTAGGATGCTATGGGTGTATATGTATTTTTTTTTTTTTTAAATAATAGCCAAATAATTTGAAAACTACAAATCCTAAGATCCAAGAAATTCAACTAACCTCAATCAGGATGAATACAAAGGAAAAAACAAAAAAATCCATGAAACAACATAATTAAACTGTTCAAACCAGGTTTCAAGAGAAAATTTCAAAAGTAGTCATCAGTATTAAGCAAACCAACTTATTTAAAAATGACTTGAACAGATACTTGAGAAAAAATCACATTAGGATGTGAATATAAGCTCATAAAAAGATAGTCAACCTTATCAGAAAGTAAATGCAAATTAAAACCAGGTTGGCTGAACACTACAAACTTGTAGAAGAATGACTAAAGTAAAAAAATAATAATAATAATTCCGAGTACTGGGGAGAAGTTGAAACAACTGGCACTCTCATCCATGGCTTGGAGACTGCATAATGGCAGTCACTGAGGAAGACAGTTTGGGAGTATTACTGAGTTAAACATTCAGTTATATGACTCTATGATCCCATTCCTTGAAATTAAGGAAATGAAAACTTACTTTCATACAAGAACCTGTACATGAATATTCATATAAAAGCCCAAACTGGAGAAAATGGTTTTCAGTGAGTTTTTAAAAAAACAGGACTGTGGTAGATTCAGACAGCAGAAGAAAGGGACAAACTGTTGGCAAACCTTACTGCTTGGTTGAATCTCATTGGCATTATTGTGTGAAAGAAATGCTCATCTCAGGGTTTCTGTATGTTATGTTTCCTTTTTTTTTTTTGGACATTCTCAAAACAGATCAGTGTTGACTAGGGTTTATAGGTGGGAAAGGGTGTCATTGTAAAAGAATATTACAAGGGATTCTTTGGGATGATGGTGATACAGGGATCTATATATATGTTATATCTCACAGAAAGTTACACACAAAGTAAAAACAGTCAATTTTAACCTATAGTTAAAATTAAAATTTTGAGATCACTGTCAGGAAAAACCATGATTTCAGAGTAAAATTATCATCAACCTTTAGTCAGAAATTATGCAAATCAGAAAAAAATGGAACATCTTTTAAGTTTTGATAGACTTCCAACCTGAAATTCTTTGTCCAATGACAATACTCTTCAAAAATGAGGGGAATATAAACACTTTTATAGACAATTAAAGATAATGAAATTCATTGCCAGCACAGCAGTGAATACATTTGTGAAACAGGGTTGGAAACTAGATACACAAAAGGAGAGTGTGGGAAATAGTTAATATATGGATATATGTGAAATATATATGTTAATAAATATTTTTCCATCATAGGTAGCTTCTAACAAGAAAACAATATCCTCTAAAAGGAGAAATTATACTCTCATCATAAGTAAAAAGTTTCAAACTGCTAAGTTTTGTATTTCAATATGGGAATCGCATTTTAGCTGATAAAGATGACTAAAGTAAAGAAAACATGATTTGTCAAGGAGAGTGGTTTTACTAAAGCCCTCAAACCAGTATTATTTTTTCACTCACTAGAATTTTTATGACTATCACCATATGCTCATTGACTAGCTAAACTGGAACTGTATTCCAGCAACCTAGTATAAAGTTCAGAATAGGCAATGGCAACCCACTCCAGTACTCTTGCCTGGAAAATCCCATGGATGGAGGAGCCTGGTGGCTTGCAGTCCGTGGGGTCGCTGGGAGTCAGAAACAACTGAGTGACTTCACTTTCACTTTTCACTTTCATGCATTGGAGAAGGAAATGGCAACCCACTCCAGTGTTCTTGGCTGGAGAATCCCAGGGATGGTGGAGCCCGGTGGTCTGCCATCTATGGGGTCGCACAGAGTCAGACACGACTGAAGCAACTTAGCAGCAGCAGCAGCAGTATAAAGTTAAGGACTGATGAAAATTCAGAGAAACCTTATTTACCAAAAGGATTTACTAAATATGATATATATAGTATATCAAATATAGTGGCATGTATAAGATACTACATAAAGTATTCTGTAGTATACTGTAGGGATACAGTCAGAGATAATATTATTTCCTAGTCTTCCAGGAGAGAAATTAGGAGTAAAAGCATATTGAAATGCATCTTTTTCACAGAGCTAGGAGATATGAAAGCAGCATACAAATCAAAAGTGGACCTTGAAAGGAAGGGAAAGGAAAGTGAAGTCGCTCAGTCATGTCCAACTCTTTGCGACCCCATGGACTGTAGTCCCCCAGGCTCCTTGGTCCATGGGATTTTCCAGGCATGAATACTGGAATGGGTTGCTATTTCCTTCTCCAGGGGATCTTCCTGACCCAGGGATCAAACCCGGGTCTCCCACATTGTAGGCAGACGCTTTCCTATCTGAGCTACCAGGGAAGTAGACCTTGAAATGGAGTATTATTTGCCAAATGATATAGCTTGAATTTAAATATGGGGAATTTTTTTTTTAATGTGGAGAAGGACATTTTTGGGGAGAAAAACAGGAAGTTTTAAGGTAAAAGAAAGCTGCTAACTGTTGTAGGTCAAAGGATCCTAATAAGATATAACAACTAAATGTTTCCTGCAGGAGATAGTGGAGGACAGAAGAGCACCGCGGGCTACAGTCCATGGGGTCACAATGAGTTGGATGTGACTGAGTGTGTGTGCGCATGCACACACACACACACACACACACACACAAGAAATGGATCATATTCCTTGACATGGGGTGCTTCCCAGGTAGCATAGTGGTAAAGAATCTGCCTGCCAGTGCAGGAGATTCAAGAGAAATGGATTCAGTCCTTGGCTTGGGAAGGTCCCCTGGAGGAGGAAATGGTAACCCAGTCCAGTATTCATGCCTGGAAAATTCCATGGACAGGGGAGCCTGGTGGGCCACAGTTTATGGGGTTTCAAAGAGTTGGAAAGAACTGAGCACTACAACAATAACCTTAATATGGTGTTTGGAAACTATTTTTGTTTCAAGAAATAATAGATTGTAGCTACCTATATCATATATTCCATAATAATATAATTTAAAAAGAAAACAGCTTTGTCTTTTGTTTTATTAAAATTATTCATACAAATTTTCATGCAAAACATAACATTTTTAAAAGAGAAAAAGTGCATATTTAAAATTACACTCATGCAGGCATCAGCTTGGATTATCTTGGCAAATGAGTACATATGGATGCTCTAAATCAATTAACAATGAAAGAAATGGTCTATATATTCCATGAAACATGTAACATCAAATAACAAGTCTGTTTTTGGAGGCTACACATGTAGTTTCTTCTGAGGCGTAAGAATAATTTGTTTTTATATTGTGAAAATTGCCTACATACTGATTTAGATACAGAGTTTATATATATGGTAAACTACATGGAACCCTCCATAAACTAAGCTTGAAATCACTACAGGCTTTCATCATTTCATCCTTCCTCTGATGTTTATACACATTGAAGAAATAAATAATTGGGAAAGAGAAAGTAAATTAGAAAATTTAAAAGTGAAAAAAAAAAGAAGATTTAAGAGAGGAAATATACTGCTGAGCACTTACAGTAGTTATATTTTTCAGCCACTTTATATTCTTATTATGGACATAATATAGTTATGATATGTAATTAGTTTATGGTGTTTATTCTGAGTTTATTTAGTAGCTTGATGGCTCTCTGTATCCTTCAGTTGCTCTAAGGTAAATCCACCTTTAAAAAATCCACCTTTTGTAAAATTGAATTCTGATTGTTTTGGATTATGAAATATGTTATAAATATTCTTTTAAATTTATGATATTATTATTTAAATGCTTGAGAATATTATTTTTTCCTTCTGTTTTAATAGGTTCATGGAAAGCTTTCACTAGCTTCTGTAGCCCAAGGTGTCAGGGAGGATGATGGGAAACAACCTGTATGTAAAATTCAGTTAATTATGGACAAAATTCCTACAGAATAACAATTGACTGTCACTGTAAATTATGGAACAGCAGCATCTGGCAATGGGACTAGTGTATTTCCCATATATAAATATACTGCATGCCAGTTGCTAGAGGGATTGATCCAGGTAATAAAACAGAGGCTAATTTGTTTATTTATATTTATTTATATATTTATATATTATAAATATATATTTTATATTTATATAAATTATTTATATAAATAATTTGATTATTTATATAATCCTTTAATTTCAGTTAATTATAAAGCCAACAAATATAAAACCTTATATACATTTCAGTAATACTTTGTATGTATGTGTTTGGGTGTGTGTGTATATATATATATCAGATAAATTAATTTTTCCCATGGTGATATATATGTTTTAAACATTATAGTTAGGGAATTCAATTAAATCAGTGTATTTCTGACTTTTAAAGAATATGAGGGCTTCAGAAAAGTCTTGCCATAGTTGAATTCTTTTTTAATGATCATGGAATGCTTTCCATTTACCTGTATTTGCCTGGCAGACCCTTCTACATTGCTGTATCATAAACTTTTTGCCTTTTCATACTGTTCGTGGGGATCTCGTGGTAAGAATACTAGAGTGGCTTGCCGTTCCCTTCTCCAATGGACCATGTTTGGTCAGAATTCTCCACTGCGGCTTGTGCATCTCGGGTTGCCCCGCACAGCATGGCTCATAGCTTCGTTGAGTTAAGCAAGCCCCTTCGCCATGACAAGGCTGTGACTCACTTCACATGCTAGTAAGGTTATGCTCAAAGTCCTTCAAGCTAGTCTTCAGCAGTATGTGAACTGAGAACTTTAGATGTACAAGCTGAATTTAGAAAATGCAAAGGAACCAGAGATCAAATTGCCAACATTCTTTAGATCAGAGAGAAAGCAAGGGAGTTCCAGAAAAACACCTACTTCTACTTCATTGACTGTGCGAAAGCCTTTGATTATGTGCGTCACAACAAAATTCAAATTTCTTAAAGAGATGGGAATACCAGACCACCTTACCTGTCTCCTAAGAAACTTGTGTGTGGGTCAAGAAGCAGCAGTTAGAACCTTACATGGAACAACTGACTGGTTCAAAATTGGGAAAGGAATACTACAAGGCTGTATATTGTGACCATGTTTATTTAACTTATATCTAGAGTGTGCATGCCTGCTAAGTCACTTCAGTCATGTCCAACTTTCTGTGATCCTGTGGACCATGGCCTGCCAGGCTCCTCTGTCCATGGGATTCTTCAGGCAAGAATACTGGATTGCATTTCCATGCCTTCCTCCAGGGGATCTTCCCAACCCAGGGATCGAACCCACATCTCTTAAGACTCTTGCATTGGCAGATGGGTTCTTTACCTCTAGCACCACCTGGGAAGCCCATATGCAAAATACATCATGTGAAATGCTGGGCTGGATGAATCACAAGCAGGAATCAAGATCACCAGGAGAAATATCAACATCAGGTATGCAGATGATACCACTCTAAACGCAGGAAGTGAAGAGGAAATAAAGAGCCTCTTGGTGAGGGTGAAAGAAGAGGGAGAAAAAGCTGACTTTAAAACTTAACATTCACAAAACTAAGATCATAGTATCCAGTCCTATCACTTCATTGCAAGTGGAAGGGGAAAAATTGGAAGCAGTGACAGATTTTATCTTCTTGGGCTTCATAGCTCAGTCAGGTAAAGAATCTGTCTGCAATGCAGGAGACCTGGTTTAATTCCTGGGTCGGGAAGATCACCTGGGGAAGGAAATGGCAACCCACTCCAGTATTCTTGCTTAGAAAATCCCATGGACAGAGGAGCCTGTATGGGCTACAGTCCACGGGGTCACAAGAGTTGGACACGAATTAGTGACTGCACCACCACCACCACCAAAATCACTGCAGATGGTGACTGTAGCCATAAAATTAAAAGACGCTTGCTCCTTGGAAGAAAAGCTATGACAGACCTAGACAGCATATTAAGAAGCAAAGACATGAAGTGCTAACAGAGATCTGTATAGTCAAAGCTGTGGTTTTTCCAGTAGTCATGTATGAATGTGAGAGTTTGAACATAAAGAAGGCTGAGTGCCGAAGAATTATTGTAGTAAAAAAAAAAAGTTTCAAAATCACTAATCTGTTGCTTACCAGCAAAGAACTTTAGTATCAGTAAAGGCAGATATCTTAGCTCAAGAGTATGCAGCTGTTTAGTTTGTATTCTAAAGCCATGTCTTCAGATTTTCAATTTAGATCTTCTTTGAGTTAATTAAAAACTAGATCCAGATTAAAGAATTCTATAATGCTAATAAAATTGCCTAGTTCTGAGAGCTCAGGATAAATTCTAATATTAACAAACCAATTAGTTCTTACTAACATTCAAATAATTAAAAATATCTACTTACATTGTATTTTAAACACCACTACAACTAAAGAAAATGTACACGGGCAGATTTTTTCTTGGTCCATGATCTCTGCTGTCCAGATATGTTGTTCTGTGTCTCTAGTTTCATAGATTGAGGTCAGCCCCAGGGCATGTCACCCTTGACCATCAGTCTCCAGTCTGTCCTTCTCAGGTATCAAAACGCAGTTTCCACATTACAGATGACCTTCAATTATGTAAAGTTGCCTCGATTTAGGTGGGCCCTGGATCACAAGAGAAATAAGCCCTTTCTGCAGTAACTCTTTCCCCAGAAATATTCCCATCTGCCAAGTGAGAATCTTTGGTTTCTTGTAACTGTTTTTTAGAACTCACATTGTACCATCCTATTTTTCTCACAAATAGACTTTATTTTATTACATCCCTCAGAAATTGTAGTACTATAAAGTATTTTTGTCCCATTATTGTAAAGGTGAGTGGTATATTGATTTCATCTTTCATTTTTCTATTGTATAATAATGAAAATCAAACTTGTATAAATTTTATACATGGTGAGATTTTGATTGTGTGATAATAGTTTCTGTTTCAGTGCTGCTTAAGCCAGCACATAAAATAGTTACCTTTGTGGACTTTTACCAGAGATCTAAACTTTTTCCCCCTTATGTCTCCTTTAAAGTTTATTTTCCTGGGTAACTTGTTTCCCTTACTTTCTTTTGCATATACATTGCCTTTCCATGTAGAATCAATCCTTTAAATCTGTCTATCCATCCAGAATTACTTTATTGCATATAAAGCAAATATAAACTTTATTGTGCATAATACAATCTATGAAAGCTACAATTTCGACTTGTTATACCAGTTTTAACTGCTGGAGGATTATTTTCTCCTCCTCCATATGGAAATATGACCTGTGATTCATGATACACATGTTATTATCTACGGCTAAAATGTTATTCTCTCTGTCCTCAGTAGGGTTATTCCAAATACACTAAGCCCAACCAAAGATAATCTTCTAATCAAGGATATTATTTAAACTTGGAAACTGATTGTGTAAAAAAGTTATACAGATTATTTCAGTAGCTGTACTTTGCAATATATAATCTAGCAAATATTCTCACATTAGTTCTGCTTTCTATTAATGTATTTGTTTTGATACATGGAGAAATCTTGAGGTTTGATACTCTCAATGGGTGTTTTTTTATATCAGATTAAACAGATTCTGTTTTACAAGTCAAAATATTTGTGATTTTTTATCTTAGAGTTATCGCTAAGTCAGTTTTTTCAAAGAAATTAATGACTGTACACTGTGTGTGTGTGTGTGTGTGTGTACTTGTTGCTCAGTTGTGTCTGACCATTTGTGACACCATGGCCTGTCGTGGGCCAGGGTCCTCTGTCCATGGTATTCTCTGGGCAAGAATACTGGAGCAGGTTGTAGTTAAATATTTCCCCTTATTAAATTTCACCCTTTTCCTATATCACAATAAGAATTACTTTAATGACATCATTTATCTTGTTTGCCAAGTCAACATCCTGTAATGGTTCCGAGATAACAGTTCTCTTCACATTGAACTGATCAGTTTATCTGCTGTGTCCTCAATTAGAATGCAGGATTCTCTAGCACATGGAACATATCTGTTCCATATCTGTGCCCTGCATATAGTAAGTATGCAATGCTGTTTTTACAACTGAATCATGAAACGTCTTTATTCTTGGGAATGACTAGCTCCTTTTTGTTAGATATTTTTTATTATCATTTATTATATCTCACTTCATAAGATTTTCCAATTCATACAGTTTCAACAATCTACTGTTATGTGTAATAGTTCTATTATTGCAAGAATTAGAAGAAATAAAAACACCATTTACTTTAATAAATGGGTGTAATATTTTATGTTGAATTGTTATTTATTTTATTTACAGAGCATTTCACACACTGACTTTTCTATTATTATCAGATTGCATTCTGGTACTTACAGAACTATATAATTTGACTCTGAGTTGCAGGTAGGTATGAATTGGATAGGCTTCCCAGGTGGCACTAGTGGTAAAGAACTGCCTGCCAGTGCAGAAAACATAGGAGACTCCGGTTCAATCCCTGGACCTGGAAGATACCCTGGAGGATGGCAGGACAACCCACTCCAGCATTCTTGCCTGGAGAATCTCCATTGGCCGAAGAGCCTAGAGGGCTACAGTCCATAGGGTCGCAAAGAGCTGGACATGACTGAAGCGACTTAGCATGCACAGATGAGTTGGATATAGAGTTTTCTGGTATAGGTAAAATAATCTTGTTAATTTAGTGATCTATTCTTTTTTGATTATATCATTTTTGGCATATAATCTCACTAAATTATTACTTAGGCAGAATATATACTTAGAATAATTTCTGTGACTTTTCGCAGTATCTTTAAAAAAAAACATTCAGTTTTAAAATTGAAGGAATTTTCAAGTTCTTCCAAGTTACAAAAGCTTTATTTTATTCTTAAGAATGAATAAAACTGGACTGATTACTCATCTCTATTTGATATTTTGTTTGAAATGGAGGATTTAGTAAAGAAGATTCTGCTTGGGTCAAATTTGAGAATTTATTGCTTTGAGCACAAATGAGGAGTTTTCTGAAGGTCCAGCTTGTTTTCTCAAGAGTGCTTCGACAGTTTAAGCCTATAATAATTGGATAGAGTTAATGTACTCCTGAAAATATGTAAGGTTCATCTGACTGACCTCTGCTTGAGCCTACCTTAAACAATAGCCTCTCTTTCCTTGTTTATGCCTTAACTATAATATTTATCAAATAATTTTCTTTTACTAATTATGTTTCTTAGTTTTTATCTTTGACTTTGTGAATCCATTATTAAGAAAAGGGATTCATAGTATTTCTGTTGTGTATTACATAAATATTTAAAAGAAAAAGAGCCAGTGTTTTTCTGAATACAAAAATAAAGAACTTAAAGGTGTATTTTATTAAAAAGCAATTTTAAACTTAAATTTATTTAAACTTGAGAACTTAAAATTATTAAATATATTTATTTCAGAATATAAATAAATGAAAGTCAGAATTTGGGTAGTTTGGAACTGTTAATATGCAAATTATTCACTTATACATACTGTGTTTAAAAGGAGGAGCCAATATTTTATAGAATATAAATTATTGTTTCATTTTTCATAACTAGTCATTGGTATAGCCATTTTTATCCAACTCTATTCATGTGGTTTAATTGTATAAATGTCTTGCTTTTTTCTCTTTTGATTATTAATATTTCTTGAAATTAATTACAAGATTAAATATATATGTATTATTCTTAATAATTATTCAGGATCTGAGTCTCTAAGGTAATGTCAAAATATGAACCAGACATAGTTTAGTAGTTTTAGAATTTAATTGAGGCTTTTGGAATTTGAAGGAGCACAGGGAGAAGAGAAGAAAGTTGTTGCAGAGGAGTGATACAGGAATAACAGTTGGTTCTATAATTGAATTTAACCCAAAGAGAATTGCAGGGTCCAGATGACTTATGATAGTCAAAATGTCTCTTATTTCCCTTATTTCACCCTTATCCATTGCTGTTGTGATTAAATCAGGAAGTTAAAGAAAAGGGCAAGACACTCAGTCAATTACTTCTGTAGTGAAAACTTGAGTCTAATACTATAGGAAACAGTATTTAATGAAGACCTGTATTTAAAATAATAGTTGTTTTAAGTTATTTGGAGGCATAATACTGTATAATTTTTTCTGTATAATATGTTCTCTGGACACCTATATATACACGTATATTTATGTGCCTTATTTTTGTAACTGGGATTTCATTCCTTGAGGTCAAAGATAGCGTCATCTCTGTGGCTTACTTATAGTTACCAAAATAAATAGTTTAAATGAGCATATCTCAAGAGAGCCAACTCAAAACTTAATTAATCCCAAGTGATTTGGAAATTATAATCTATTGTTTAGCATGTGTAAATATAAAAGAGTATTTCTGTGGGATGTACAAAGAGAAGTGAAAGTCAGGTGAAAACAAAAAAAAAGTGACATTGAATACCAAGAATTTTCGAGATATCTCCCTTGATGCAACACTTTTGATAGGCTAGCACAAACATGGTTTCTAAAGCATAAGTAAAAAAGTAAATTTACATCAGTGTTTCATATTTTATAGGTGTTTATAATAGTACCATAAGAATATTCTCTTCAGCCTAGCTCATTCACAGTCAAAGCAGGAGGAAATATCTTTGTAGGTTCATTTTTTTTTTTCTATTGTAATCTATCATTCCATGGAAGAGTTATCTGTGAAAGAGTTTTAGGAACTTCAGCTTTATCACTATGCAAAAATTCTTAGCAGGAGCAAAACTATATAAGAGAAAAATATCCACAGTCAATAAGATTCCTAGGCTGTATAGATACAATGACCAAAATCAAAAATAAACAAATGAAAAACAATTTAGAGTTTGTTTCAATAAGTCAGTCAAAATGACAGGGTATTATGTAGGTATAGTTACAGTTAATCTTGTCTCTGAGCAATCTAACATCTAAATTTATAATTTAAAAGCACTTAGCCAACTACTCTCATGTGGAAATAGATTTTTAGTTCTGAACATACAGAATTTTCATGGGAGAAGATGTAATATCAAATTACTTTGAGATGGCAGCTAAAATTAATTTCTTTATGAATCATTCAAAATATTTCATGTGTGAGTACCACTGATTTCTGGCTTAAAAAGCAAGGTCACATCTCTTGTATTTTAATAGCTTAGAGCCTGATGTATTCTGTAATTCAGATATTTTAGAATTTAAGAAGAGAAACAGGTGCCTATACCTGTGTTTCATAGCATCTTCAGGGGACCCTGGGTTAACTTGTTACTTAAGCACATTAATATATCTACAGTAACATGTTAGGATAATCACACTATTAATCACACTAAGTAGAATAAAGTTTGTAACTAGTATATTAATTGGCTGATGATTAAGGTTATGACAATTGTGCAAGAAAGATGTTCCCAGAGCTTTTTTGGATTTTGAAATTATAAAATGTCATAGACATACATCTAAAATATTTTCCCCTATAGTTTTAAAAATATGAAGATGTATATATGTGTGCATATGTATGTGTTGTCTGTCTCTGTCTGTCTCTCTCTCACACATGAACAAACCTTGGAATGAGGAAATAGTTATATTGGAAGACAGCCAAGCTCATTTGATTATGTATTGTCCATGGCTGCTTTTGCACTACAATGGCAGAGTTGAGTAGTTGTGGCAGAAATTTATTATTGTCACCTGGCCCCCATACCCTAAGCCTAATATATTTTATCTGAGCCTTTATAGAAAATGTGTGCTAGCCCTAATACCTCCAGACTTCAGTTATGTTCCTCTTTTAAGACAGTAAGACTGCGATAAATTTATGTTAGCTTAATATTTATGTAAACTAAAGTAAATCAATGAATGAACTTCCATTGTCTGTATAGTATTTTGAAAATAATTTTTTTAAATTTTCAATTAAAATTTATAGTCTAAATATAAAAATAAGCTGTGATTGTTTAATTACATTTTAAAAGGTAAATGAACTTAATTTTTTTTTTGCTTCTTGAAGGTAATATGAATTGTTTCTAGTTGTACAGTTTTCAATTAAATTCTCTGAAACATGTAGGCAAATCATGAAGTGTCCAATTAAAATAGTATGTAATACTACCCAGACATATATTAATATTAATTGTAGCAAATAATAATACATATTCAGACCATTATTGGTATTTCAAAGTATAATTAATATTAATTTTTTGTTTAATTTTGATTTTTTAGTTTTCAGTTACAAAGCCACACTAACTTCTCAGTTTGATAATTGTTAAGTTTTTGACCACTTCAGTACTCTTACCTTGAGAACCCCATGAACAGTATGAAAAGGCAAAATGATAGGATACTAAAAGAGGAACTCCCCAGGTCGGTAGGTGCCCAATATGCTTTTGGAGATCGGTGGAGAAATAACTCCAGAAAGAATGAAGGGATGGAGCCAAAGCAAAAACAATACCCAGTTGTGGATGTGACTGGTGATAGAAGCAAAGTCCAATGCTGTAAACAGCAATATTGATAGGAACTTGAAATGTTAGGTCCATGAATCAAGGCAAATTGGAAGTGGTCAAACAGGAGATGGCAAGAGTGAACATCGACATTCTAGGAATCAGCGAACTAAAATGGACTGGAATGGGTGAATTTAACTCAGATGACCATTATATCTACTACTGTGGGCAGGAATCCCTTAGAAGAAATAGAGTAGCCATCATGGTCAACAAAAGAGTCCAAAATGCATCAGCCATAGAGTTACACATATTCCCCATCCCGATCCCCCCCTCCCACCTCCCTCTCCACCCGATTCCTCTGGGTCTTCCCAGTGCACCAGGCCCGAGCACTTGTCTCGTGCATCCCACCTGGGCTGGTGATCTGTTTCACCATAGATAATACACATGCTGTTCTTTCGAAACATCCCACCCTCACCTTCTCCCACAGAGTTCAAAAGTCTGTTCTGTACTTCTGTGTCTCTTTTTCTGTTTTGCATATAGGGTTATCATTACCATCTTTCTAAATTCCATATATATGTGTTAGTATGCTGTAATGTTCTTTATCTTTCTGGCTTACTTCACGCTGTCTAATGGGCTCCAGTTTCATCCATCTCATTAGAGCTGATTCAAATGAATTCTTTTTAACGGCTGAGTAATATTCCATGGTGTATATGTACCAGAGCTTCCTTATCCATTCATCTGCTGATGGGCATCTAGGTTGCTTCCATGTCCTGGCTATTATAAACAGTGCTGCGATGAACATTGGGGTGCACGTGTCTCTTTCAGATCTGGTTTCCTCAGTGTGTATGCCCAGAAGTGGGATTGCTGGGTCATATGGCAGTTAACTCTATGGCTGATTCAGCCATATCAGCCATAACTCTATGGCTGATTCATATCAATGTATGAGAAAACCCACTGAAATGTTGTGAAGTAATTAGCCTCCAACTAATAAAAAAAAAAAAAAAAGAATTATCTACCTTAAACAACTCCTAGAAAATGCAATTTCCATTAAAACAAAGATTACTAGGTAACCTCTAAAGTATGTGCTACCACCTTAATAATATATAAATTTATTTTAGAAAGAAACTTATGAAGAAGAGACTTCATTTCAATTTCTGTTTTTTTTCCTGTAACAAATACCTCCATCATAAGAATTAATATAATTGCCTAGCTTTTAGCATCCTCCTTAATAAACATGTCAGGATGAAAGAATATTAAAAGGCTCACCTTTGCCTGGAATGGCATTACCTGTTTGTCTCTAAAGTTTCATTGTTATATTTTTCTATATCCACTTTAAAATGTTGATTGCCTTCTGACTGATGTGTTTTGCTTTTGATTTCAAATTGAATTTGGTTACTTTTTAATCAGGTCCTGTAAATTTTAGCTGTAGTATGATGCAAAGTTGTTTTGCTTATTAATATTCTCATTTTCCTTTCCCCAATTATATAGTACATATGAGAGGCTATTCTCATGGACATTTTCTTATACTTTTAGTCAGACTATCAGTTGATAATTGACATGCATTATTTTTTAAGACTGTTTTGTTTCTGATTTATTTATCATGCCAAATAAAGAATCAAACGATAAATTTGAAAAAAAAAAAAGAGTCCAAAATGCAGTACTTGGATGCAGTCTCAAAAATGACAGAATGATCTCTGTTCATTTCCAAGGAAAACCATTCAATATCATGGTAATCCAAGCCTGTGCCCCAACCAGTAATGCTGAAGAAGCTGAAGGGGAATGGTTCTATGAAGACCTACAAGACCTTTTAGAGCTAACACCCAAAAAGGATGTCCTTTTCATTGTAGGGGACTGGAATGCAAAAGTAGGAAGTCAAGAAACACCTGGAGTAACAGGCAAATTTGACCTTGGAGTACAGAATGAAGCAGGGAAAAGGCTAATAGAGTTTTACCAAGAGAACGCACTGGTCATAGCAAACACCCTCTTCCAACAACACAAGAGAAGACTACACATGGATATCACCAGATGCTCAATGCCGAAATCAGATTGATTATATTCTTTGCAGCCAAATATGGAAAAGAAGGTCTATACAGTCAGCAAAAACAAGACCAGGAGCTCACTGTGGCTCAGATCATGAACTCATTATTGCCAAATTCAGACTTAAATTGAAGAAAGTAGGGAAAACCACAACAGAATGGGAAAGACTAGAGATCTCTTCAAGAAAATGAGAGATACCAAGGGGACTTTTCATGCAAAGTTGGGTTTGATAAAGGACAGAAATGGTATGGACCTAACAGAAGCAGAAGATATTAAGAAGAGGTGGCAAGAATACACAGAAGAACTGTACAAAGAAGATCTTCACGACCCAGATAATCACGATGGTGTGATCACTCATCTAGAGCCAGACATCCTGGAATGCAAAGTCAAGTGGGCCTTAGAATGCATCAATATGAACAAAGCTACTGGAGGTGATGGAATTCCAGTTGAGCTATTTCAAATCCTGAAAGATGATGCTGTGAAAGTGCTGCACTCAATATGCCAGCAAATTTGGAAAACTCAGCAGTGGCCACAGGACTGGAAAAGGTAAGTTTTCATTCCAATCCCAAAGAAAGGCAATCCCAAAGAATGCTCAAACTACCGCACAATTGCACTCATCTCACACGCTGGTAAAGTAATGCACAAAATTCTCCAAGCCAGCCTTCAGCAATACGTGAACCGTGAACTTCCAGATGTTCAAGCTGGTTTTAGAAAAGACAGAGGAACCAGAGATCAAATTGCCAACATCCGATGGATCATCATAAAAGCAAGAGCGTTCCAGAAAAAACATCTACTTCTGCTTTATTGACTACGCCAAAGCCTTTGACTGTGTGGATCACAATGAACCATGGAAAATTCTGAAAGAGATGGGAATACCAGACCACCTGACCTGCCTCCTGAGAAACCTATATGCAGGTCAGGAAGCAACAGTTAGAACTGGACATGGAACAACAGACTGGTTCCAAATAGGAAAAGGAGTACGTCAAGGCTATATATTGTCACCCTGCTTATTTAACTTATATGCAGAGTACACCATGAGAAATGCTGGGCTGGAAGAAGCACAAGCTGGAATCAAGATTGTTGGGAGAAATATCAATAACCTCAGATATGCAGATGACACCACCCTTATGGCAGAAAGTGAAGAGGAACTAAAGAACCTCTTGATGAAAGTGAAAGAGGAGAGTGAAAAAGATGGCTTAAAGCTCAACATTTAGAACACTAAGATCATGGCATCCAGTCCCATCACTTCATGGGAAATAGATGGGGAAACAGCGTCAGACTTTATTTTTCTGGGCTCCCAAATCACTGCAGATGGTGATTGCAGCCATGAAATTAAAAGATGCTTACTCCTTGGAAGGAAAGTTATGACCAACCTAGATAGCATATTAAAAAGCAGAGACATTACTTTGCCAACAAAGGTCCGTCTAGTCAAGGCTATAATTTTTCTAGTGGTCATGTACAGGTGTGAGAGTTGGACTGTGAAGAAAGCTGAGCGCTGAAGAATTGATGCTTTTGAACTGTGGTGTTGGAGAAGACTCTTGAGAATCCCTTGGACTGCAAGGAGATCCAACCAGTCCATCCTAAAGGAGATCAGTCCAGGGTGTTCATTGAAGGACTGATGCTGAAACTGAAGCTCTAATACTTCAATACCTCATGCAAAGAGTTGACTCATTGGGAAAGACCCTGATGCTGGGAGGGATTGGGGGCAGGAGGAGAAGGGGCCGACAGAGGATGAGATGATTGGATGGCATCACCGACTCGAGTTTGAGTAAACTCCGGGAGTTGGTGATGGACAGGGAGGCCTGGCGTGCTGTGATTCATGGGGTCGCAAAGAGTTGGACACAACTGAGTGACTGAACTGAACTGAACTGAACTGAAGTTTTTGACCTTATTAAGTTTTGTGCTGGTGCTCGGTGACTAAATCATGTCAAAGTTTCTGCGACCCCATGGACTAGAACCCACTAGGCTCCTCTGTCCATGCAGTTTTGTCCATGTCAAGAATACTGGAGTGGTTTGCCATTTTCTTCTCCAGGGAATCTTCCCAACTCACGAATCGAACCTGTGTCTTCTGTGTTGGCAGGTGAATCCTTTACCGCCAGTTGACCTGTGAAACCACAGTTTGGGCCCTTCTAAAAGTTAAAATCATTAGAAAGTTATTTAAAAACTAAATTGGATGACTTTCCCCTTTTTTTTTGCTTATAGGATTAGCATCATGCAACTCAGAGGTCACAGTCCCTATGAATTCTCCTCGGCAGAGGTGCTCACTACCCTTTCTGTGTGTCTAACACTCTGTTGTCTCTGTATCTCCTAAGAGTCTATATGTCATGATTATTTGTTTATATAAACTGTCCTGCTTTCCTCACTATTTTTAAATTTAGCACCTGGCCTGGTATCTGGCACATAAGACACAATGCTCAATAAATGCTTTTTTTAATATATGGGGCTCTTGTTCTTAAAAGAATATTCCTACTTTTCCTTAAAATCTTTTTTCTCCAACATTTATATAAATATACATCAACTATTTACTCAGTGAATGGTGGTTTTTAGATTTATTCATTTAATTAAAGTTTACAGAGAATGTAGTCAGAGCACTGCCCCAGGCATAGACGTGTATGCTCTTCTCTCTTGGGAGAAGGCCCTTGCTGAAAGAAAACAATGTTCCTTAGAAGATGAGTCCCACGTCCAAGTATGATTCCTTGTTTATCACCATAACACCTCGTACTCTTCACCTCCTGCCAGAAGGGGGCATCCTGTTAGACATGGAATTTTTCCACATTATCTTAAAGCATGTAAACTTGATCTTGTAATTCTGCATATACATGAAGTCAGACTCACACATTGAACAAAAGTGTCAGTGTTTCTTGTATTAAAGAAAGATGGTTGTATCCCAAAGGGCAAACTTTTAACATTCATTTTACAGTTTAGTGGAATTTGGTGGGGGTTTTGTTCTTGTTGTTGATTGGTTGTTTTTGTTTTTTATTTTCCTTTTGGCAAGTGAGCGTAGTTCTAAAAGTTGAAGCTGATTTCTCACCCCTAGTAAATGGAAACCCAAAAAACTGCCAGTGACTTGAATGGTGTTTTACTCATCTGGACCCAGCAAATTTTTGCTGCCTGGGTCTGGACCACCTCAAATTTGTCCACCTAATTCATCTTTTCAAATACATGTATCTTGGCTAGTCAGCTAGCCAACCTTATCTTTCAACAACATAGTTCATAATGTATTCAAAAGCTTGTACTAGACAGTTTTCTCACCGTTAGAGTACCTCCTACATATTTAAGATTCTTTCTCTCACATGTTGATTATCTACACTCCTTGAATTCACTTTATACTGGTAAGCTACTATGATCTACAGTATTCCATCATTATTTCTAGTTAGAATATTTATTCTGGTGAGCACATATTTGCAGGTAAAGGTGGCTTTTTGTTGTTGTTATTATTAAAGGAGCACATATGTTTAACTCCCTTGGGGCCTACTTCTTAATTGACAAGATGAGAAAAGTCATCATGGAATAGGAATAACTGATCCTTAGTATCATTTCTCCCATTGTATCCCTTTCTCTATATTCTTCTTCTTAACTTTCAAAAATGTGTAATTTTATTTCTTTCAGCTGGAGATAGATAATCTTTGAATTTTATCTTAACCCTCCAGTCCCACTTTCTCACACTGCCTATATTCTGATCAGCCAGTCGTACTATAAAGGTCTTCTCAGGATTTATTGGTCCTCTGCTCCCTCTGTACTTTCTGTTAAGCTTTTTGTTCCCACATCTGACCAACATGTATGTTATCTTCTCCAAGAAAACTGTCAAAATCACCCAAGATTGAATTAACCGTTATGATCTCTCTCATTGTCACATGTTGTCATCCTGTTAGTGTCAGATTGTTTAAACAGCTCTGCAGCAGATGAGAAATGGGCTTTTGAGTTAGATGACTTGAATTCAGGTCACTTACTGAGTGAAACACCTTGGGCTAGTCACTGAATCCCTTCATTTTTTAACCTATCACATGAGGTAATAATAACTAGTTCAAGTAGTTGTTAAGAGAATCCAATAAAACATCATGTATAAATGCAACCTATAAATGATAAAGTTCTTTGTAAGTGTTAGATAATCTTAAATCTGAATTGAAAGATGGAGCCCTCAGGAAGATGTAGCTACTGTCTTGCTCCTTATACTCCTGAGTGCTAACACTGTCCTTTACTCATACAAGGAGTTTTCAAATGAGTTGATTTGATTATGGATTTCTTGCCAGATACAGAAAGAAAAAAAAAAAAATCACATCTCATTTGAGATACATGCTTGTAAAATACTTGCTTTATGCATATATAGCCTGAGTTATTTGTAGCATTGCTAGATAAATTTGGCTTTCTTAAGCTTATGGCTAAAGTTGTACAAAATCACATTTATTGCTTTCACCTTAGAATTTCAAAAATAAGCGCTTTTTTATTTAGAGAATGTGCAAGGATAATGTCATCAGACAGTGTCTGTATTTTCAATAGCTCTGTTAAATGTCTCAGTATCTCTATATATCTCCACTGTGTACCTCTAATAAAAAATCCATTTGTCTTAGTAATACTTAATTGTTAACACTTAGAAATAGTGCCAACCAAAATGATTATAAAGTTTTTGAAAGGTGATAAGTCTTCCAAAATTGTCTCTGCTTGTGTTCTCATGGCAAAACTAGGTTTTCATTTTTGTTTCTTTTTTTTTTTTTTTTTTTTGAGGAGGATCCATTATCATTCTGTTCATTCTGATTACATCTCATTAGTAAAGGTGCAAAGATCTAGTGACCTGAAATCACAATGGCCATTTTCAAAGTTCCCAGAATACTGTTTTTCAAATTGCAGTTTGACTATCCTGTCATTTTGTTATCACTTCCTTGAACAAAAGCATTGATGGAGCATTTGTTTATATTCTTCTTATTATGGAATGATAGCTTATATTTGGGTAAAAATATGAATATTCTTGTTACATGCAGTTCTTTGGAAGTTCATTTAAAATTAGTCTGTGAGAAATGAATATAATTGCATATTTTTTCTGATTTGTAAAAACTGTATTTTAAAACTCTAGTACACAGAATATATGGTGAATAATTCTTTGTATAATCAATCATTATATAGCCATGTAACCTAATACTTCACTATATAGCCTTACAGTCTAAAATCTAAATTGATATGGAGTATAGATTTTAATTTTGATTCTTCTAGTATGCATAGCTCTTTGGACTTCCACTTAGTTTTTCTTTGTCTGAATTTCAAATAGTTGAGTAGCCAACAGGTGATAAACATCCCATTAATCTTTCTGACTCTATCTCCTGAGCATTAGAATCGCTGATCAATTACAACAATTGTCTCTTAAATGAGCTTTTCACATCTGCCTCTTATTTCATTAGTTAGCTGTCTGCCCAAAGATCTGATAAAATGGAATACTAGTGCCTTTTTACAACTTGTTCTGTAGGTCTGCACATTAAGGGTAGAATTGTTAGTAGAATGGGCACAAAAGGGTATTTATCCACTCCCTACAATAAATATACATGCTAGTGTCTGGAAGACATTTGAGACTCTTTACTGAAATCACCTTAAGAAGAGAAAAATAACTGGTTCACTTTAGCTAGCTATTTAGCAACAGCTAATGTAAGATCAGGCTTCCCTGGTAGCATGGCATTTCTTATTATGCAGTGCTTTTACTGATTATATTTGTCTTCATAGAAAAATGAGTATTAATTTAGTCAATTTTAGAAACAGTTAAAAACTTTTAAAAATATATTTTAAATTAGCAAACATCATGATTAACATACTACTCTCCTCCAGAGATTGTTATTAATCGTTGGTTACATCTTTCTCTATATGTTAAAAATACTACCCAGTCATGACCTGCCTTCTCTTCATATACAGCAGTCATCCTTTTAATGGAAAAAAGTCGATGAATAATATATATAATCAACATTTAGACTGTCTTTAAGAAGAGTATTTTCTTAAATGTAGAATGGTAATAATAATAGTATGTCACAAAATATCATGAGAATTAAATGAGTTATTTGTACATAAGGCGGTTAACACAGTACCCAGGACATAGCACGTGATCAATGAGTAGTAGCCATTATTACATTGAATTCTTGTTTCTTCTGACTTCTATTCAGAGACTTTGGAAGCAGAACAATGGAATATTTTATTTTATAAGTATTGTGTAACATGTTAATTGTATGAGAAATTCATTTTTTAATATTTCAAAATTCATTTAACCATTGATAATAAAGTAAAAATTATTTTAAATTTGTCTTTTGGAAGAAAAGTTAGATAGATTTTCAGTGATTATTATTCTGTGTTTCTGAGACAATCACATTGTAAATGTCATTGGAATAAAAGGAGCTCTAACTGGCTTATCAGTTTTGAAAGCTACCCATGCCTTGTTTAAATATAAGAAATGCCTTGACCAAATAAATAACCCAAGTCTGAGGTCAATTTTTACATATTTTTCATATCTTCTTGAAATATCTGTATATGTTTAAATTAATGCTATAAGAATGTGTTAGTGAGTATCTCCATTTTATTTTAGGAATTCTGTTTTTTAAAAATGTTTTATAAGTTAAAACTACATAATGAATTAACTTAGAATGATGATTTCTACCACTGTTATTTCATTTTATTTTAATCTTTCTTTTTTGTAGGCCTCGTTTGTATGAAGTCCAGCACATCTGTAGTTGAGCTTGTTATGCTGCTTTGTTCTCAGGTATGAAATCTTAATCACGTGATTGCATTAAACTACATGAGGATTGCTTTATGTCATTAAACAGGAGAATGGAAGTAAATATATATGTATATGTTAATGTATTTTAAAATGTCTATTATCTCATAGATGAAGAAAATAAATTGAGATATGTATTTATGTAAATGATCTTGCTATGCAGATATTGATTTAATCTCCCTTCTCCCCCCTCCTTTTAGCTGTCTTATTATTTTCCATCTCACCTAGCCTTCTATTGTTCCTTATTTTTTAATTTCTGCAAATATATATATAATTTGTTATAGCTATGTTGATACCCTTCTTTACATCCATCTTTTTTAAATAATAGAGTAGTATTTATAATTTTGATGTTCGTTGTTAATTATATGGTTTCTTTTTCACTATTAGAGATAATGCAAACTGGAGGTTGTTTTTTTAATGCAGTAGCCAGAGTATAAAACACAGCTGATCAGCGAGGGGTTTTTGATATGGTACATTGCTGCTTTCCCTTTTTTAATATAATTTATATATTTCAGTATAAAATCTAAAAATCTACTCATACTATTTATCTTTAATAGTCAGAATTAAAAATAGAATTATAATTTCTGGCTATTGTTTTTTTAAGCAATTAGAAGAAAATAGTATGTAACATTTTTCTGATAACCAAAATAGGGACCTAAGGGTCTTTCTTTTCGCCAACTCTGCCAAGTCTCCTGGTGGTCCTGATTTTCACATAATTATTAAATATTTTGTAATATGAGAATGAAAAAAGAACTTATGTATGTTTGTAATAAGTAATTTTTACATCCTAATTTCCTCAGTAGACAGGAAAATTTGTATATACTGTTTCTAGTTACTGACCTGAGGTCTGACTAAAACCACAACTAACTTCCAAATAAACAGCAATAGGGCTTCAACCAATCCTTTAAAGCATCAACAAAAGTAAACCAAAACTTACCTATTATTTTTCAGTCTTCAGGTTTACTTTCTTCAAGAATATGTTCATAGGGAAATCATTAGATCCATTTTCCACTTTTCATCCAGATATGTAAATAAGGAAGATGTTAAAGGAAACAGCATCCCTGGCAGGAGTTCATCTGCAGGACATTTGAGAATTGTCACCCAAAGCCAGAGTAGAGTCCTGAGTTCAAGAGACATTCTGTGAAATCTGTCTGGAACTCATAGATTCTTGGTGATGCCCGTTTGAAAGAAATGGTTTCATGGGGGAAAATAATGTAAAATTCCTTCTTCCTTAGCTCCTGGTTTCACTGCAGTTCAGAGAAATAAAGAAGAATGTAGCATTAGGGTCTAGTGTCTTTGATGGCCTCATCATCTAATCATAGGTTTAACATTACTCATTTGCTGGCTCCAGGAATTCCTGCCATTAAGGGCCCTAGAGATGAAACTTTGCCTCAGTTATTGATTGAAAGGAAGAGTGAGAAATTTAAGCTCTCTATGCAGTGTTTCAGCAAAGCTGTATTATAAACATGTCTCTCAACTTGATTTTTAGGTTGAATGTCTAAAATAATTCAGTGTGTTTTAAATATTTAAGTGGTTAATTGATTAAAAATACCTCGTTTAAATGGTTTAAAAATGTCTTTATTTAAAAAAAAAAAAGCTCCAGTTGTTTCATTTTCTATTAAACTGAAAAATTTTACTTTCCACAAAATATTTTTAAAGAAACAACTGATAAGCAAATCAGTAATCTTCCTTTGATGCCATTCAGGTGGGAAGAATTCACTGTTCTGCTTTAAAATTAGCTTATAAAAACATCTTTTCCAGATAATTCATTGTTGGACAGATATATAAAACCTTGGCTTTGAGGACACACAAAAAATGGACAGGTCTTCAGAATTTCTTAAAATAATCTGCCATTTTCTCCACGACTCAAATTCATGATGATTTATACCCTGTTTTCATCCATTAGCCAGACAACATAGCAGTAGCAGACTTCTGATAAAGAGAGATAAATATAGTTGCGGGTGCTGTGGAGATTGCTTAGCAAGCAGCTCTCTTCAATGCTGAGTTCTCTCCGTCAGGCCTTAATGCATTTCTTTGACAATGGAGCTGATCCCTATAGAATTTGCATGGTTCTGTAGGCTTTTTTTTGGTGCCAAGGCAGAGGCAATCCTGAGGAATCCTTAAAACAGCAGAGTTTTGAGTTGTTTTTCTTCTGTTTTACAGTTAACCCTTTGCAAATGTTGATATAGCTCCATGTTATGATCAGCAATTATTAGTACTAATAAAATAGCTGGAAATCTGAATGAGTAACTATCTTGATGGACTGCATGAATAAGTTTTTCCCACAGTGGGAAACACAACAAAGATGTTATCCACAGTGTGGTTTAGTTATTGGTTAAAATAAATTTTCAATGCAAATGGAATTTTCTGGTTTATTTATCTGCTTAGAATGTGTTTTTTCCCCTAAATTTGGATAAAACATGGAAAGATAACATTTTGTTTGGAGAAAACAGGTAGTGAAGAACTGAAAAAGGAAAGGAAAATGCAGCATTTCTCACAGTATTTGTTTTTCTTTCATTAGATGCCTTTATTTTGATGCTTTTGATTTCGGAAACTTCATGTTAACTACCACATATTATTAAGTCTATCAGCTTTTCTTTCCTTTTTATCTTGAGCTCTTGAATAAACTTATTATTGCCAGTGGTTTGTGTGCAAAATATGGTCTAAATTTACATGAGATCATATTACAAGTGTCTGAAGGTACTTGTCAAGGATAATTTGGTTCATATGGACAGTCTTTTAAACTCTAAGGAACATGCCAGTGGAATTTTAGGTCTCTTGAAAAACATATTTTAAGTTCTAAGATGCTATTAGCATTATCGTTATATTGCATTAATTGTTCCACAGATAGTCAAAAACTTTTTTTACTGTATATGGAGTTTTCTTCCTATAAATCTCATGACATAAAAGTAAATTTCAAGATTTACCTATTCTTCTTTTCTTTCAATTTGTTTTTAAAATGCACTTAGTAGTATCTTTTTTTAAAAAATTAAGAGTAGAATGAACTGGAGTAAAATAATATAAAGTGTCTTGAAAAGTCAGTGCTTAATCAGTTAATACAGTGTTTCCTCCAGAGTTCTTCAGTATCTCACAGGTCTACTATTGTCCTCTGTCAACTTTTTTAATTTTCACAATCAGATGTGGTTGAAATGCTTTTCATTATTCTGTATATGTACCTTATTTTTCTATTACATTATTCTGAGTGTATTATGTTCTTTGATGAAGAGCAGATTTAGTTTTCAAGTAAACTTTTTAAGGTACTATAATAGTTTCTAATTATTTCCAGATTTTTTTTAGGAAGTCTCCATCAGAGGTACTCCAGGAAAAATTGAGTGATGTTATCCCATAGGATTTCTTTAAGTTTTCATAAGTAAAGCTTAGCAGATGTCACTTGCATTTTTCTGTGCCTTATCTGTCAATAAAAAATGTTTTATAAATTGAGAGACTTTTATGTAAAAAAAAAAAAAAAAGTCTCTCAGTATTTCTAAGTACTTTTCTGACTTGAAACACTGATTAAGCAAATGTATGCTTAATAAATCATTTTTATTCTCATTAAAACCCCCAAAATATATAAGTAACATAAAGTAGAAGCCAGTCTTGCAAGTCTCTTTAAGATCTGTATATGAAGTTACTAACGTGAATTATTTTGTGGTCTTGTTTGCCTTTATTCTTTTTTAAACACATCATATACTTAAAGAAAAAGAGTTCTAGTGACTTCACTGATGTGATCAAGGCCATAACCCAGGACTTCTAAACACAGCACTTACAAAGGAACCACAACTAAAGAACTGTCTTCCTGTTTTTAAATGATTTAGCCTTTGAACTTTTAATTTTTTTTATTTTTTCTTCAATTTGATACAGTTTAATCAGATGGTACAGAGGAAAAGACATACTTTTCTTCTTCTAAGTATAATAAACCTAAGAATGAGGTGCAAAGACATAGATAAGATGAATATAGAGGCCTACTAAAGAATATTTCTTCATAAGTACTCAATATTTAAAGAGTTTTTGTTGTTTAAAATAAGATGATAAATTTAAGGAAAATATACATGAACTACATTTTTTCAAACATCTTTCAAAATATGAAATCTTACTAATTATCATGGTGAAATTATGTCACATTGAATTATTTAGTTACAACTTTTTCTATTTTAGCTTTGTAATCTTTATTAAAGATCTACTGATATATTTTTCTATTTCATAGAATCTAGTGTTCTCCATGCAACTTGCCTGTTAGTCTAGCTGAATTTGAAATGAAGGAAGAATAAAAAGTAGTGACTTGATATTTTAAATGGAATATCATCAAGTTGACAACTATATGTGGTACAGAAAATTGATCCTCTAAACTATAAAAATAAGATTTTCATGAAAGGCTTTAATAAGATGGACTAAAGACGTACCTTTTGAAGTTAATAGACTTTCTACACAGCCTAAGCAGGCAAGGAGATTCAGTCTAAACAAAGGTCTGGAGAGAAATGAAATGAACCTGTATGTGTTCAGACCAATGACCAGCCTCATTTTAGAGTGTATCAGAAATTAAGTAGGAGACATGTATTTATTTGGATTTATTTGTAATACTGGTAGTTACCCATTTCCATGCAGTACATCTCAAAAAGTAGTTTCTCATATAAAAGATTATAGTAAGTTAACAGCCTAGAGTTGAGATTGATAAGAAACATCTCACTTGTAAATAGTTTCAGTAGTCCATGTTGTTCCCTGTTAGCATTTCTGCCTGTGTTTTTTAAAGGAATAAAGCAACTGTTTTATTCCTGAATATCTAAGAAATCCCTGCCTTTTTCTCTGGACCATGCCTAACCTAACCCCAGCTTTTATCTGTGGTATAATGTCATCTCAAAGTTAAAGGAGCAAATCAGGCATTTAAAGATTTTTGGAATTAATATGGTTGTATCGTCTTTGTTGCAAGAAACTTTTAATATATCCTAAGTATAAATAAAATTTAAGCAGGAAATTGAAAATGTTGTAGCGTATATAGAGCATTCTCAATATGGGTCATAATAATCACTTTCAATTATTAGAAAATAGGGAGAAAATTATACAATGAAATGTATACATTCCAAAAAAAAAGCTTTTAGTAAGTATTACTACTAAAGTATTACTAAGTGTTTGTAATCAGAAAATGTGTATTTAATGTGTCTTGGGGAGAATGCTACTGAACAATCACAGCAATAATTGTCTACCCAATTATTTACACCATCTTCTGTGAAAATTTAATCAAAGATTTAAAGAGCATGGAATTCAAATTACTTTAGATCACTTCCATGAAGTCTTAATGGGCATGATGTTGAGCAAACTCCAGGAGGTAGTTAAGGACAGGGAAGCCTGGTGTGCTGCAGTCCGTGGGGTCACAAAGACTCGGACAGGATTTAGGGACTGAACTGCAACAGCAGTAGCATAGGGTCTTTTATTGTTGATTTCTTTTATTTCAGCTCTGGAGAAATGGGCAGGTATATTTTGAGCTGGTCACTTTTCTGTTGTAAAATATTTTTAAGCTACCTTAATGTGTATGATACTTGTACATGATACAGCACTTCAATCCTTGATGATGATTAGTTCATATCCAACCTGAATTATCAACACAGAAGGAAAGTGACGGCTAAACTTAAGTGCTACGCTCATCTGTGTGAAAATGGTACTAATATAAGAGAAACAACAGTTATTTTCCTATGTATGAATTCTCATCAGTTTTTGCGACAATTGGGACAAAAAGAAATTGGTAAGCCTTGGCCTCCTGCAGGATAGTCTTTAAGAGTGCTACAGTGTCTGTGACACAGGAGAAGGAATGTGGTATGTTCTGAGGGACACAGATCTCCATGGATACTGATAGACCACTTGCCTGAACTAAAACTCCTTTCCACACTTGGCTATAATGTCCACCCCTTTCCTCTCTTACCTGTTTTGGTTTGTTTGTTTTCTTCTTATTTTTATTTTCCTATATTTACATCATATAAATTCTTCAGGGGCATTACAACAATTTGAAAAATAGTGAAAACAGCAGTATATATTTCATTGTCCTTCCATTTTGTATATTCTCTTGCTCTTTGGTGGATATGTTCCGCTTAATCCTACATACTTCAACATACTTTATTTTATAATAAGTTATATAAAATATTTTATAATAGATAATTTTATTTGTCCTCTTTTTCTTCCCTTGCATATTTCTTCAGGATCATTTTTTTTCTGTGGTTTTGTTGTTGTTGTTAAATAATTCCAGACTCATAGGAAGTTGCAAAAATAGTACACAGAATCCAATATGTCCTTTCCCCAGCCTTCTCCAATAGCACCATCTTATATAAATGTAATACAGTGTCAATAGAAGGAAATTAATACTGGTATAATACTTTTAACTAGATTACAGACATTTTTCAGTTTTCACTATCCTTTCCATCATTCGTTTGTGTGTGTGCTATTTCATTCCTATCAGTGCTATTTTATTCCTTATATTGATGTAACCACTACCACTATCAAAATATAAAATTCAGAATTATTACTATTACTTCATATCTTCCAAGTTATTTCAAGCTCTTTTCTTTCATGAAACTTCTCAGGTTTATTGTTATATGATTTTAACCAATCCATCCTTCCTTTTTACATTTGAAATACATATATCTAGACAGGAAATATAGGTCCCTGTTTACATGTTTTAATTAGATGCTCTTATAGGTGATAAAGGCATGATATTCTTTATCCATTACACTGGCGTTTCCTTTAGAGTAAGCATCATGCCAACAATTCCTCATTATTGGAAGCATTTCATTCAGCCAATGGAGAAAATAAGTTTTGTATGGTTTCATCAGTATATTTATTTCACATTAATTGAGATCCCTTTGAATTGTAGAATTTTTTTAAACTATGCAAAAAGAAAGACTAAACTTAAGGATGACAAAGCCTGAGAGTCTTTCAAGGTTGTAAATGAATGTTATTAATTTTAATTATGCTATACATTTACACCATAAAAAACCATTTTATTTTTATGTTGCCAGTAATGTTTTTTGTTTCGCTCCTTACCATGCCGTCCACACCTTGCAGTGTCCAGCACTTAGTATAGATATGTATTAATTACTTACAGAGTTAATTCTTTGAATATTGTGAATAATGTTGCTATTAACATAGACCTTCAAGTTATCTGAGTCTCTGTTGTCACTTCTTATAGGCTTATACCTTTAGGTATCAGGTGTATAATTGAGTAGAATTGTTGAGTCATTTGGTAATTCTGTGTTTAATTTTTTGAGGAACTGCCAGTTTTCCACCAAGTCTGTATCATTTTATATTTCTATGAGGAATAAACCAGGGTTCCAATTTTCTCCATGTCCTCTCCAACACTATTATTTTTTCTCTCTCTCTCTCCCTCTTTATTTTGTTTATTTGTTGTTTTTGAAATTATAGCCATTCCTGATGAGTATGAAGTAGTATCTCATTGTGATTTTTATTTATGTTTTCTTGATAACTAGTGGTATTGACATCTTTTCATATGCCTGTTCAAATCCTTTCTTCTTTTTAATTGAATGTTTTGTTGTTGAGTTGAAAGTGTTATTTTAGACATTAAATCCTTATCAAGTATATGATTTGCAAAGATGTTCTCTGATTCTATAGGTTATTTATTTTCGTTCTCTTAATAGTGTCCTTTGATGCACAAAAGTTTATAATTTAATGATATCCAGTTTATCAACTTTTGTTATTGTTACCTATGCTTTTGATATCATGTTTTTGAACCTATGGCCAAGTTCAAGCTCATGGAAGTTTCCCCCTTTATTCTTTGCTGATAGTTTTGTTATTTTAGGACCTCAATTTAGATCTTTGATTCATTTTGAGTAATTTTTTTATATCCAGTATGTATCGCGATACAAATTTATCCTTTAGCAAATGATTATCCATTTTTCCTAGCACCATTTGCTAAAGAGACTATCCTTTTCCCATCAACGGATCTTGGTACTCTTGTTGAAAATCAGTTGAGCATAGATGCTCATGATGATTTTTAATGCAAAAGTAGTCCCCAAAAATTAAGCACAATTTAAAAATAAGAATTAGAGGTTTGAATAAAATTTCCTGTTACCTCATATTTTCACTACCCAGGAGTAGTAAAAAAGTATCATTTAATACATATCATTTCAAATTATATTTCTACGCATAAATGCAAAATTGTCACTAGTATAAGCAAAAAATTGCTGTTGTAACAGCAATAGCTTACAAATTACTTTTCCCAGTTGATAATCTAGATTTGAGTTCAGTTCAGTTGCTCAGTCATGTCCGACTGTTTGTGACCCCGTGAATCGCAGCACGCCAGGCCTCCCTGTCCATCACCAACTCCCAAAGTTTACTCAGACCCATGTCCATCGAGTCGGTGATGCCATCCAGCCATCTCATCCTCTGTCGTCCCCTTCTCCTCCTGCCCCCAATCCCTCCCACCGTCAGGGTCTTCTCCAATGAGTCAACTCTTCGCATGAGGTAGCCAAAGTATTGGAGTTTCAGCTTCAGCATCAGTCCTTCCAATGAACACCCAGGACTGATCTCCTTTAGAATGGACTGGTTGGATCTCCTTGCAGTCCCAGGGACTCTCAAGAGTCTTCTCCAACACCACAGTTCAAGAGCATCAATTTTTCGGCACTCAGCTTTCTTCGCAGTCCAACTCTCACATCCATACATGACCACTGGAAAAACCATAGCCTTGACTAGACGGACCTTTGTTGGCAAAGTAATGTCTCTGCTTTTTAATATGCTATTTAGGTTGGTCATAACTTTCCTTCCAAGGAGTAAGCGTCTTTTAATTTCATGGCTGCAGTCACATAGTGCTGTCCAATCAAAATATGATGTGAGCCACATATGACTTTAAATTTTCTAAAACTATATTTTAAAAAGTGAAAAAGAGTAGGTGAGATTAATTTTAATAGTATATTTCATGTAACCTAAATATAATTTCAGCATGCATGTAACCAATATAAAAGTATTTAAAATGAGGTATTTTACATTCCTTTTTTCCTTAGCCTTTCAAATCAGGCATAGAACGTTTATCAGGTCACACTAACCACATTTCAGGTGCTTATAATAGCTGCATGTGATGTAGATTCTGTGTTGGTCAGTACAGCTCTTTCTTCATATATGGACATTTATGCTTTTCTTTTTTTTTTTTTTAATGTTAATGTAGTCTAAAAATAGAACTAGGTATTCCAGAAGTCCAGAATATTGTAGGTCTTCAAGCAAAGATCAGCTAATTGTGTCAAAGATTCTTGCCCTGGTTAAAAAGGACAGGCAATACATCAGTTTCTGTGCAACACTAAAATTCTAATGGCTTATCCACCTATAATTGCATTGTTATTCATGAATAAATATAAAATATTCTACTGTAACTGTACATAGCTCTGCTTCATGGTAATAAAGCATAAACAGGGTTTTAACATTCCAGATTTAATACTAGAACTTCCTTCTGTTTTTAAATGGTAGCATAGATAAATGGCTATAGGATATTTTTGGGTATAATTTGTATATAACTAAGTTATATATGTATATAAATAAATGGGGTACTTTATTATTTTGCCAAGGTGTTAATTGAGATCATGTGTGCTACATGTTTGCTATATGGGAACGAATAAGCCAAGCAGACAACGAAGCATCAACAGCTCAATCCTGAATGGTTGCTTCCCCATTTATTGTTGAAAATAAGGAAATGTTCACAATGGTTTCTTGCTTCTATATAAGTATAGAAGGTAGCCACAAAGTATTAGTACATAAAAGGTCTCAGAAAATACATCTTGAGAAACTTTAAATGTCTATTTTATCTTTGGTTTATCTGTGAACATATTTGACAAGCTAAACTTGCATTGTAGTTTAATATAATAATACCCAGCACTTATATGATAGTTCCATACAGTCTAGAGCTCTTAATTCTAAAGATATCATTTCTCTTATATTCATATTTTAATGTATCTTATTTTTTCTCTTTTTTCTGGCCAAGTATCTCAAGTTATAAAGTTTTCAGGATCACTCTGCTGATACACCTATTCTTAGCTCTAGAAAAACATAACATTCAAAGATGATCATCGAGTGGTATGAACAGTATTATATAATTTAAGATAAAATAGTATATCAGTCAAGACTTCACTCTTAAGTGTTCTGTTAAATGTAAATTATCTTTTTTATCATAAATCATTGATATTAGAGAAAGACATTCCTTGTTATTTCATTGACTTACAGACCAGTAGGATTTTGTTTTACTGGTTTTAAGTTTTAAAAGTTCTTTTTCTTCAAAACTACATTCTAAAACCCTATTCTAGCTTTTACTCTTTTCCTACCTATGTAAATCTTAAAATATGAAACATTTTCTTAATTGATAAAGTTGGCATTTCCTTTATTTCTTCTGATCATCTCTGGTAGCAGGTAGTAAAGAAGGAGTGTCCTCTCAAGTTTAGCTGAATATAAATTTGCTTGTATGTTGTTTATGTTCATAGATATAGAAAATGCTGTTTAAAAATATATATTGTAAACAAAACTAGATTATTTTTCATTATGAATACAAGCATAAGTATGTATATGTATATATATTCATAAGATTATTTATTATTAAAAGTTGTATTAATTTTACTACACAATTCAGCAATCCACTGAGATCCTACGTAACCTCATTATATTTATCTTTGTACAATACACCAACTCTTCTTTTAGTGATCAACTAGATATATTTCCATGTTGCCTAGTGATTTTTCTATTATTGACCTTCATATCAATAATCTGTTTGTACTACTCATTGATTATTCATTTCTTACATTCAGGTTTTCCTACAATGCTTTCTGTAAACGGTTCATAAAAATAAGCAATGAAATTTTTTTTTAAAAATCTATACTTTGAGTACTTGCTTATTTTTCCATTAATTTTTTTTGCATACATTGAAAACATTGCTCATTTCTGTTTTTCTCTCTGCATAGTATTTTTCTACTTCAGTCCTTGTACTTAACAATTTTTCTTATTGCACAGAATTTATAAGCATGCCAGTTATAATGAACATGTTATAAAGTTGTTTTGAGGAACATACCTATTTCTTTTATTGGCAACTAATGATAAATAGGCATTAAAGATAAAGGAAGTAAAAACTGATTCTGGAGTTCCAAAAGACAAGATCTCAGTTTAACCTCCTATTTTTACCTTGAAATATTCCCCTTATTTTCAAATAATTTGAAATGAATTAAGTCTCTAAGGACATTAACTTGGTTAACTTAATTATATACAAAACAGAAGGCAATGGAAAATGTGCACTGAATTGATACAGAGGAGAAAACACTGGTGGGGGAAAAATTATGTGCAGGGTCTGATATTTCTACTGTGTTATCTAACCGCCGTAAAGTGATTGTGAAGAGAACATGGGGATTTCATTGTCATCCTTCTGGAACCTATTTGTCTTCAAAGTGTTTAGTTTCAAAGGATCCTTAACTTGATATCCAAATCTCTGAAAAAGTCCTTCATCTTGAGGAAATGTTATGCATCCATGTAGAGGAGTTAAAAAATTGTGACAAACCTGTCTATACTTGACAGCTCTCAACAAGCGTTCAAACCCAGTTTAGTATGTTTCCCCACGAGGATAAAAATTTGATGCCTACATTTAATTTACACCTTTTCTTATGGCTGCTCATTTTCTTCAGTAGTGGAGCAAGTGAATGAGTGTATGTTTTCTGAAATGGCAGAAGACTTTGGAATGATTTGTAGCTTAAGAGTTTTGAGCATACTTTTTTCCTGTCATTGCCAAAGCATTGACCTTGTTGAGATGACAATGGATTATTATTATTCTCTTTCTGTGTACATTGTCATGTATTCATGTACTTTGTTTTGGGACGGGGGTTAACGTGGCCTTTCCTTGCCCAGCCGTATCCTGTTCCTTAACTCTCAGTGTATTTTATATGTTGTGTGCTTTTCTTGTCACAAAGCTTTTGATATCTCCCCTTTCAGTATTTTACTTAATTTTTATTTTTTAATTTTGGCTGTGCAAGGTGGCATGTGGGATCTTTGTTCCCTGACCAGGGGTCGAACCCCCTTACCCTATATTGAAAGCATGGAGTATTAACCATGGGACCGCCAAGGAGGTCCTCCCCAATAATTCTTTTGAAACTTCTCAAATCAGTTACACAGTAATATGCATTTAAGAAATACATTTTGAAATGCAAGAACAAATGTGTATCAGTGTAAAGGAATAGAATCACTGCATAACTGCACTCATTACTCATTTTTTTACATGTTCCTTGTAAGGTAACATTTTGTCTTACACAGATACCATATTATGGGAATGAAATACTGTCTGAGAGCTTAAAAGGGCTATAGTAATAAGGGATGTGGACACTTCAATAATTATGATGTAATTATGATGCAATAATATACTACTTTACAAATAAGTAGAAGGAATTTAAATAATTGAACAATTTAAAAGGAAATATACACATCACTTTATAATAACTAAATCACTCCATGCTGGTGAGTTAGGAACTTTGAGGTTTGTGTGTGTGCAGTCTTGTTGAGAGGGAAGAATGAATTCAGTCAGTAGTTCTCAGCACTGAATTCACGTCACAATCACTTGGGAAGCTTTAAAATATAGTAACACTGTTGCTGGGCCCTATCTTCAGAGACTGTTCTGATATGGCTAGTGCTTTTTAGCAACATTCCTGTTGATTTTGTGTTTGTTTGTTCGTTCAGTCAGAATTGAGAACTCATAGATTTGTGATACCATAGATTTTAGAGAAATAAATTCAACAGAAATACATTGAGTATGTATAGTATGCCAGTCACTTGCTACTTACTACATATGCATAGTTGGATAAAATAAGATTTTACTTTTTATAAATGAGTTTAGGATCTAGAGGGGACACATATATGTGAGATATCACTACAAATTATAAATAATTATATTTCAGAAGGAATGTTCCATGAGTAATAAGAGTAATATTAAGTGTTGAGAAAATAATGACGTAGGCTTGATCCATTTCTCATTTCCAAAGTTTTAAAATTATTATTTCTTTACACACTTTAATATTTGCTTTGCCAACATAAATTCTTGTTATAATAATGCCCTTTTTCATAGGAGTAAAATCTAAAGACTCATTTACAGAATAGGAGAATATGCTGTTTGTTACACTTTTCCTATGGGTTACTTTTTACTTCACATTTAATTTTTTTCTTTTCACTTACGCATTCTTGTTTACCACCAAATACTGTATACCATATTTTACTGACAATTCAAGGAGTTTAGAGCTTTCAACTAAAGATGCCCTCAAAACTGATTATTTGTTGTGGCTCAGCTGGTAAAGAATCCACCTGCAATGCGGGAGACCTGGGTTTGATCCCTGGGTCAGACCCATCCCCTGAAGAAGGGAAAGGCTACCCACTCCAGTATTCTGGCCTGGAGAATTCCATGGACTGTACAGTTCATGGGCTTGCAAAGAGTCAGACACGACTAAGCGAGTTTCAGTTCACTACTAGCACAACCGTCATTTCAAGCTTAAAACCTGCATTCAAGGGACTTCTCTGGTGGTCCAGTGGCTAAGACTTCACGTTTCCAATGCAGGGGGCCTGGGTTTGATCCCTGGTCAGGGAACTAGATCCCACATGCCGGAACTAAATATCTCACATGCTGCAGTTAAAGACCCATATGCTGCAACAACGATCGAAGATCCTCCGTGCCGCAGCTAAGATCTAGTACAGCCAAATAAATTTAAAAACAAACAAACCATATTCAATCTTGACATTTTCTGAGAGAATATACTTTATTTTGTAAGGAATATTTTGTTTTTCCTTTTTCTCTCTCTCATTTACCATTTTTTAAAGGGAAGAAATATCCTGTTTTCCACATTCCCTTATGAGATATATTTAAAATTCACCGTAACAATAGAGATTAAAGTAAATGTCTCATGCAAAATTCCAGAAAACAATTATTTTAAACTCTTAAAAACTTATGTTTAAAATACCTAGTTTTATTGTTACTTTTACGACTTAAGTTGTTACTTCTCTAAGCCTTCTATTGAAGCAGCACCCCGGGCTGCAGTGGATATAGTGGTGATAGATGCTGTAACCCATGCAATCCACCATAACAGGAGCATTCTATGCTCTTATGTTTCAAAAGTCATATTTACTATTTTTTTTATATTACTTACAATTTTAAATTAAATTATATGGCTTTGTTTTTTCCTCTCAGACATCAGATAAATGAATATGTATGTCCTGGACTTAGTATGTCTCCTGTCTGGGACTTTGATCTCATACTGCAATTTGAAAAATGAAAAAAAAATTAAACTCACTTTCTTAAGGAAAGACAAGTGGTAACATTTTTTAGCCTTATAAATATTAATTAATGTAGTTAAAAGAAAATGACTTAATAAATTGAAATTGTCCAAATTGATTATTATAGTTGATACAAAATTTTGAAAATCTTCACACTAGGTGAATTCTGCTTTGGTCCTTACTACACAAGGCCTGGAAAACTACTCTTGTGCCCCAAGCTATATAACCTTAAAGTGTAACCAGTAGGCTTCTGTGGTAGAAAAGAAAATATTCATGTTTGGCAAGCAAATAACTACTAGAGCTAGAAAAAAGATACTGAGAAATGTATATGTATAATGTTTTATACATAATAATATAAATTTTATATGTAAGGTCTTTTTTCTATGTTTTCCATCCAATATCACTAAACTTCAGAATTGAACTCTTGTTGCCTTAATGCTGTATATAGTCAAAGTGCAGGTTGCATCTTCTCTTTCTTCTGTGTCTGTGCTTACTACAGATGAATAAAATATGGTTCTTCTTTCAATGATACAATACCTAAAATCTAATCATATAATATCCATATAAACATACAAAAGTAAAGTTGCAGAGACATATGGAAAGTACTATTATGTTATCAAGTTTTAAACTGTGTATTAGAAAATTGGCATTTTAGCTATTGTCATCTTAAAATCCTATGTCACATAAGTGTTTGATATCTACTCATGTCTGAGAAAGGATGACCAGGACAGTTAGAAGTGGCAGAAGAGCAAGATAAACTAAACCTATAATTTTTTTTGTTTGTTTGGGCTCAGAGAACATAAAATAGTTTCGCTTCCTATGGATAGGAAAAAAGAGAGAAATAGAGATCCTTCCTTTTTGTGTTCTCTCTTTAGAACCAGCTATGTAACTGGAGCCAGCTCCAGAGATAGAGGCAGTCCCATCACTAACTGTCAAACAGCTCCATCAGCAGCTGCACGGCCATAGCAAATACTAGAGCCAGTCCCGGCAGCACCTCTGAGCCAGAGCCAGGGCCTGCACGAGCACTGGATGGAGGTCTTCCATGTATAGGTCCAGAGCCAGCTAGCTTACCAGCTGCTTCTTAGCGCCCGCTCTGGCTTCAGCTCTAGAGGTGACATCAGCTCCAGATCTAGAGTTGTCTAGAGTCATTTCCCTCAGCAATTCTCACACCACGCCTGGCACCAGTGCCAGAATTAGAATCAGTCCCAGAACCGGAGCCAATTCACAACCAGTTCTAGCACCACTGTCTGAGCTAGAGTTCGTTTGGCACCAAATCCAGAGAGAGACCTAGAGTCAACAGCACACCTAGTGCCAGCTTCCACGCTGTATCCAGCGCCAGCACCAGAGATGGAGTCTCTCCACCGCTAGAGCCAGCTCGGGCACCAGCTCCTGGGCCCATCCTTCAGCCTGAGTTGGCACCAGCTCTCAGGCCATCCTCTGGCTCTGGCGTGACTCCACCTCCAGAGCTTCCCTTACCCTCCTCTGGAATGGCGTCTTTTTTATTTTTGTAGTTTCACCTTTGTGTTTCATATATTTTGTGGTTTGCTATATTTTAATTTTTCAGTTCACATGCAATAATATTTTCAACTTATTTATTATTAAAAATGCTGTTAGTGATTAAAGGGTCTTGTATTTTTCAATTTTCCTGAGCCAGTATATGTACATGGATGTTTTCTAATATTTTGCAGCTGTCCTTAAATTTTGCTAGATCTCTTCTTGTCCTTTTCAACTACTCTTTTTCTAATCTTAAAAATGTGAATGGCTCCCAAGAATCAGCCTAGGTCTTCCTGTTTATTCTTCTTTGGAGACTTTCACTTAATGCTGTGCCTCAATTAATGCAAAATATATGAGGATAGCAATAAGTCATTTTGTTAAAATGTAGAGAAAAGTGTTGCCTATAATTGTTTTCAACAAAAATTATTTGAAAGGTTTAATAAGTTCATACGATGCAACAATGATCTTGTCATTTTGATAAAGGTTATGGCAGCCAAAATACAATGTGCTCAGACATATCTGACTCTTTGCGACCCCATGGGCTATAGCCACCAGGCTTCTCTGTCCATAGGATTTTCCAGGCAAGACTACTGGAGTGGGTTGCTATTTCCTTCTCCAGGGGATCTTCCTGACTCGGACTGAACCCGAGTTTCCTCCATTGGCAGGTGGCTTCTTTACCACTAGTGCTACCTGGAAAGTGTTTAAACACAATGGCTTTGCTGAAAACAAAGTCATTTAGGCTTTTATTAGATCATTCCTGTCCCCAGACTATCACCTCCCTGTTTCCAAGTTGTTGATTCTGTCTCCTGGGGAAATATAGATTCATGATTTGTTCTATTTCTTCACAGATCTACTTAGAACAGAGAATATTTACAAAGCAGTTTCCTACTTTGGGGGACCACATTTATTCCCAGCATGTGTTCAAAGCTTTAAAAGGGAACAAGATCAGGAACAGAGTGAAGGAGTGACATGGAGACTATGTTTCCAAAAGCCACATTCATGGCCAACACTTAATTAGTAGAAAATCATGGAGGAAAACTCTATAGATGGGTGACATGACTGATCAATAAGGATTTTTAATAAAAATTTATTAGGCAAATATTTATTTGTAGTACCATTGAAAGGGATATAATTTTTAATCTAGAAAATTAAATTTGCCAGCTATATTAAAAAGACCAAGAAAATTGAAGTCCCTGGAATAAATTAATAAGCAAAAAGCTCTTTAAAACATATTCTAAATATGCCATAGAAAGAGTGTAAAATAAGCAGCAGTTTACAGTCACAGTGAGGATCTGTTCTTGTGACCTCACTTTCTATGTCAGTCTGCATCACTGGGAATTCAAAAGCACCTTTTAACTAAGCAATAAAGGATTTCTTTTAAAATTTTCATTTCTCAGAAAATAGCATTTGTTAACAATAGATTTAGAAATAATATCACGTGGAAGTTATTAGCATCAACATGATCCTTAAACCAGATGTTAACTTTCATTTACATGCTCATTTTTCTTACACGTGGTCTGCTTTCTCCTTTTAGGAATGGCAAAATTCTATTCAGAAGAATGCAGGACTTGCATTTATTGAGCTCATCAATGAAGGAAGGTAATTAATTGTACAGTATTTAGACAACTAGTCAGTGTACATTTTATTCCACTGGGTAACTGCTCTTTTCCTGCCATCTGTTACAAAAATACATAACAAAGTATATTTTAGTTAAATGATTTATCACAGGGGTACTTATACATTAAAGGAACAAAGTTTAAAATGTTTAGCAGTTTTCATTTGGGAGAGGGGAAGCAGGTATGAAATAAAGGGACAAAGTCTGTAAGATTTTTGTGAGATCTGAGCCATGTCTTACCAAATAGTAAAGTTGTTTTACACAGATCAAGTGAACTCAGTCTGCAGTCCCATCTGCTGCTCCATCTGTTTTCAAAGCCGTCTTCAGTGTTTACTCCTTCAGCCCATTTCAGTTCATGTAAAGTAGTTTCGTTTGACCATGTCATGCTCTCTGCTCTCCCAGTAAAAATGTGAGAGAAGTTAAATGTAGGAACTATCATGGTCTGGCTAGCAACCTGTTTATACCATTGTTAAAATGATGTTATGGTAAGATTTATGTTTGAGCTCATTATTGCATTTATCACTTTTATGATAAACTGTCATTCATTATGATTTTTCCTATACTTTGTTGGCAATGAATACACTAAGACAGATGTACAGACAACATTCTGACATGTACAGCTTCTATTAGCCAGAGACTTGCATCCCTTACAACTTGAGTTTCATCTATGACAGAGTGCATTCTTTGGAAAATAATGCCTGAAGATTTGGCATAGTCTGTGTCTTATTTGAAACCATATTTAATTATATTAATAAGGAAATAATTTTACTGTATATAATACTTACCTTTATCAAAAGAGGTGTCATGAAAGAATATTTTACAGGGTAGTCTTTGAAACCTATGTTGTATATGCTATAAATACCTATTTTGAAAAAAGGTAAATACAATTTAGTATTTTTTTTCCATCAGTGTTTTATATTCTGAGAAATAGCCTCAGTTTTTACAATTCATCTTATTGTGCATATCTCACTTAGATATTTTACGATTGAATTATTTTTAGTCATAATACTACATTTCTTAATATTAAAATGAAATTTGCCCTACTGCCAAGCAAAAGATACAAAAGAATATTAATTTTCTTTTATAGCATAGTCATTTTAAACATAGTAATATACTCTACTTCTTATAAAACTTTATTGTGAAAATAATTGATAATAATTATTATCCATGTTCAGGCAATGAAAAATAGAAAAAAAATTCTTTGTTCAGGCAGTTCATTGTCATATGAGTTATAAAATCTCTCATTTCACATAATGCTAGTTGTGCTAACTCATTTCAGCTGTGAAGGAAAAAACAAAAATTATGCCGTTACCAGTAGTACTGAAGAGTTATCAAATTGAACCTCCAGCTTGTAAGATTAAGATTATAGTTATTTCTTGGAAAAGAAAAAGAGTGAAAATTTTGGTAATAGAGATTTTTACCTTTTGAAACTGTGTTGTTATTCATTGGTAGTGTTTGGCATTTATTTTATTTTAGGGAAGGAGTTGGAATTATAGAAAGTAGTTATAATTTAAAAAAAAAAATTAATCCAGGAAAACCTCTAAATGCTTGTCATAATATTCTTTGTGCCATTTTAGATTCATTTTCCCATTTTTATACCAATAGTTTCTCCAGTAAAACTGATTTTGGAACAAATAGTGAAATGTAGCTAGCTATAAATATATAACCACATCTCATATATATATATATTAACATAACAAATGTCTATTTAGCACCTACTATATACCAAACACTATTATGGGCACTGGGAATAGAGAAGTGAATGAGACAAACATGTTTCCAAAATTTGGAGGAAAGACAAACAGACTAGCACATACAATAAGACAAGGGTGCTGTGATAGGTCGGACGTTACAGGCACTAATCTGAGAAGAAGGCAGAGCACTCAACCTAGTCTGGACGGGTGCATTCTCCAGTTGGTGGTGGTGTCGGGGTTTTCAAACAGTGCATCCAAGCAAAGCCAACACCATGAAACAAAAATAATCTTTCCAACAAAAGATGCTGGAACAACTGGACATCCAAAAATAAATGCAGACACAGACTTTATACTCTTCACAAAACTTAGCTCAACGTGGATCACAGACTTAAATGTAAAATGAAAAATTATGAAACTCATAGAAGATACAAAGGAGAAAATCTAGATTACATGTTTGGTGATGAGTTTTTAGTTCTAAAACTAAAGGCATGATCCATGAAAGAAAGAACTGACGAGCTGGACTTCATTAAAATGAAGAACTTCTGCTCTGCAAAAGACAGTGTCAAGAGAATGAGAAGAAGGCCACAAACAGAGAAAACACTTGCAAAAGACATGTCTAGTAAAAGGCTGTCATCTAAAGTACGCAAAGGCCTCTCGAGGCTCAGCAATCAGAAAACAAGAAAGCTGGTTAGAAAATGAGCCAAAGACCTTAACAAGTTCCTAAACAGAAGATGTACAGATGGAAAATAAGCATAGGAAAAGATGTTCCACATCATAGGTCATCAGGAAAACGGAAATTAAAACAACAGTGAGATACCACTACACACCTATTAGAAGAGCCAAACCCCAGGACCCTGGCGACACCAAGTGCAGCTCAGGCTGTGGGGTGACAGGAACTCTCGTTCTTCACTGGTGGGAATGCAGAATGGGACAGCCACTTTGGAAGACAGGGTGCCATTTTTTATAAAATTAAACCTAGTCTTCCCATACAATACAGTAGCCATGCTCCTTGGTACGACCCAAAGGAATTAGAAACTTAAATTCACACAAAAACCTGCATGTGGATGTTTATAATCATTTTATTCACAGTTTCTAGAACTTGTAAACAGCCAAGATGCACTTTAGTAGGTGAATGGATAAATAACTACCCATTTATTTATCTGATGCATCAAGACAATGGAGTATTTATTAATTAGTGCTAAACAGAAATGAGCTATCAAGCCATGAAAAGACATAAAGGAAATTTAATTGCATATTTCAAGATGAAAGAATCCAATATATGAAAAGCTACTGTATGATTCTAACTATGACATTATGGGAAAAGGCAAAACTGTGAACACAGTAAAAAGATCCGTGGTTGCCAGGGCTTAAGGGGAGGCAGAGATGAATAGGCAAAGCACAGAGGACTTTTAGGGCATGAATCTACACTGTATGATACTGTGATACTGGATACATATTATTTTGCATTTTTCCAAACCTTTGTAATATACAACACAAAGCATGAATAGTCATGTAAACTGTGGACTTTGGGTGATAATGCAGTCAATTAATGTAGGCTCACAATTTGTAACAAATGTAACCACTCTGATGGGGATTAGTGATAATGAGGGAGAGGACAATGAGTTGGGGAGGACATCTGGGATATCTCTGTATCTTCTGTTCAAGTTTGCTGTGAACCTTAAACTGCTCTTAAAATTAGTCTGTAAAAAGAGTGAAAGTAGGAGGCCCCATTGTCAAAAAAGAATGGCAACCCACTCTAGTATTCTTGCCTAGAGAATCCCATGGACAGAGGAGCCTGGCAGGGCCCATGGGGTCCCAAAAAGTCAGACACGACGGAGTGCTCATTGGTTGGTATAGTACAGTAAACAGAGCACCATGTTAGTTGAGAACTGAGAAATGATTAGGACATGGCTAGATGAAAGAAAAAAAGAGTAGAAATAAAATTCTGGACTGAGGGAATAGTGTAGTGCAAAAACCTGTTGGTGAGAGCCAGCAGGACGTGTGGCTGGAGAGCTCTTCTCACTCATGCAAACAGCTGTTACAGCGCATATTGTGTGCCAGCCACAGAGAGGCCAGGGTCATCCCTTTATGACAAAAGTCGTACCATGAAGGGGTTTGTAAGTAGTGCTAAGGGTGCAGGAGTGTAATGGAAGAAGTTTGGCATAATCTGCAGAGTGACAAATGGGTTTCTGGGGCTGGAGACTGGAAGCGAGATACCTGTCTGAAATTTCAGAATCTCGTTGAAGAGAATGGTGTCATAAACCAACTAAGAGTGGCTATGAGGATAGAAGAAGTGGACAAGTTTGAAGTAGCTGGTGGCTCAGGTGATAGAGAATCCACCTACAATGGGGGAGACCTGGTTTTAATCCCTGGGTTGGGAAGATCCCCTGGAGGAGGGCTTAGCAACCCACTCCAGTATTCTTGCCTGGAGAATCCATCTCATGGACAGAGAAACCTGGTGGACTGCAGTCCACGGGGTCACAAAGGGTTGGACAGACTGAGCGACTCAACACACAACAGAACACTTAGAAATTAAATCTATAGAACTGCTGATAGATTGGATAGTAGAGAGGACAGAAGGAATCATAGGTACTTTGCTTTCTTGTTTAAGAGCTGGGTAATTTACAATAAGTGTAGTTTACTTAGAACAGTACAGAAGGAGAGATGTAGGTTGAGTAAGAGATGTTTTTATTTTTGGTTACACTGAGTTCATAGAGCTTCCCTGGTGGTGTTAATGGTAAAAATAAATTAATAAGTAAATAAATCCATTAGGGCTTCCCTCATAACTAAGTGGATAAAGAATCTGCCTGCAATGCAGGAGACCTGAGTTCGATCCCTGGGTCGGGAAGATCCTCTGGAGAAGGAAATGACAACCCACTCCAGTATTCTTGTCTGGAGAATCCCATGGACAGAGGAGCCTGGCAGTCTGCAGTCCATGGTGTCACAAGAGTAGGACACAACTTAGCATCTAAACCACCAACCACCGCCAATGCAGGACAAAGCTTTGATCCCTGGGTCAGGAAGATCTCCTGGAGTAAGAAATGTCAACCCACTCCAGTATTCTTGCCTGAAATGAGGAGAGGAGCCAGCAGGCTACAGTCCATGAGGTTGCAAAGAGTCAGACACAACTGAGCATGCAGTCACATGCTCTGAATTCATAGCACTTGTGAAAGTTCCAAGTAGAAATGTTAGATTGACGTCTTAGATTTTGGGTGTCGGGCTTTGAAGAGACAGCTCTTGTCGTTTAGTCACTTGAGTTGTGTCTGGCTTCTCTGACCCGATGGACTATAGCCCACCAGGCTCCTCTGTCCTGGATTTCGCAGGCAAGAGTACTGGAGTGGGTTGACATTTCATTCTCCAAGGGATCTTCCTGACCCAGGGATCGAACCCACATCTCCTGCATTGGCAGGTGAGTTCTTTGCCACTGAGCCACTTGGGAAGCCCAAAGAGAGAGCTCATATGGAGATTTAGATTCAGGAGTTCTCAGCTTGCATGTGGTCAATGGGGGATAAGGATGCAGATGTGCTCAGGGAGCATGTATGGAGTGGAGAACCTGGGGTCAGACTCTTACTGCTGTTTCTGCTGGGAGTCTTCTTTTCCCACATCTTCACATGATTGATTTCCTCCCATCATTGAGAATCCGCTTCAATGTCACACTCTCAGAGAGGCTCCCCTGACCATCTTGAGTTATCGATTCAGTAGCATTATCTCAAAATACTTTCTTTGTACAAGGTTCAAATACCAGTTCTCCTATTGATAAACTAGACATGTAATATAATCTCCCTCTGACATTGTTTTACATCTTGCCTAGTTTCTCTGAAAGTTGGAAGTAATATATGATTTTTTTTTTACAAGTACAGTAATACAGGCACTTTAAAAATGGAAGTTTTTTATTATATTTTGTTATGACATATAATATTTTTCTGACTCCTATCTTTACTTTGGCCCTTTCCTTTTCAATTTAGACTTTTCTCTTTCATAAATTTGAACTGGGAGTTCCAAATAAAAAAAATATCATATTTAAATATTTGGGATGTAGTTATAGTAAAGGCACATTGCTTTGTTTATCTGGCCTATATTTGTTGATGCCCACTATATGCTAGGCACACATTAGATTCTTTGCACACACTTTTAACACATTTGCATGGAAATGCAACATTTTTCTTAACATTTGGCTAATACTGTAAAATGAAACATACACAAAATGTTTTCTCTTGGTTGTTAAATATCAGTCTTTAATTTGTCCTTGTGGGAATGAAGATAAAAATCTTTAAGTGGAAATTGTTATAAATGTTTATCCTACTTAACAGATACACTCGTGAATAAAATTCATCAATCATAGGTGGAGAAAGCAATTGTGCAGTTGTCTACAATTAACAGGACAAAAACAGTTGATGAATGTGCAGCTGAATTAAAATACTCCCTAGGACAGGCTGAAATTATAAACTGGATCATTTAAAGGAATCTAACAAAGGATCTTTATAATTAAAACAAAGCACGGTTAATGGGATGTAAAATTGCCTATAATATCTTGGCAATAATAATTGGATTTTAAATTATTAAAATATGAATTGAACTATAAAGCAAATAAGAAAGACTTTTAAATTATAAAACTTGAGTAATCTTTTGAAATAAATTAATCATTTGCCTAAAATAAACCTTTATCACTCTTTTGGAAACGTGTAGGATGCAATTAATGAATATTCATGACAAGTCAGAAGGTATTCTTGTTTAGCACTGAATTTGACCTATGGTTCACGAGATTCCAATTTATTGTCTTGTTCTTTATAATAGGGAAAAATACACACCTTGCATTTCTTACATTTTGAAGAAGAGAAGCATATTGCATTCAAGTATAATTGTTTGCTGATTATATAACCTAAACTTGAATATCCTCTTTAATTTAACAAAAGCTACTTAATAATTGAACCAATAAGCTTTAGTTTGCTTGAGCTTGTTTTGTGTCCTTGATTTGGCAAAAACTATGTTTTAAGAAGGGGCTTCCCAGGTGGCTCAGCTGTGAAGAGTCTGCCTACAGTGCAGGAGCTCCCGGTTCCATTGCTGGATGGGGAAGTTCCTCTGGAGAAGAGATAGGCTACCCACTCCAGTATTCTTGGGCTTCTCTGCCTGCAATGCAGGAGACCTGCATTTGATCCCTGGGTTGGGAAGATCCCCTAGAGGAGGGCATGGCAACCCACTCCATTATGCTTGCCTGGAGAATCCCCATGGACACAGGAGCCTGGCAGGCTGTAGTCCATGGGGTCGCAAAGAGTCGGACACAGCTGAGCGACTAAGCACAGCAAAGCACATGTTTTAAAAACCAGCACCTTCTGACTCTACAAGAAACTTTTTTCTTAGAGTTGAGATTCTGATTTTGAACAAGAAACTATAGAACTGCCTGAAAAACAAAGTTCCTTCTATATTTTTTCATGTAATACCTTATTTATATTTTTTTCTTACTACTCAGTTATTCATTTTACATGTTAGTAAATTATTAAACATACTGAGGTTCATAAACAAATGAGGTAAAAAAAACTGTGCTTTTACAAAATGTATATATCTTAAACAGTATTGCTAATTTATAGACTTAAGTTTAGACACTGATGATGAATAATACATTTACTGAAAACTAAGATAAACAGCTCCCATTTAATAATGGCTAAATTTCAAGCAAAAAGGAAATTATTTCAAGATTAGTAATCATAAATTTTATCTGAATTAAATTTTGAACCATGTTTAAAAAATATATGCATATATATGTATATATATATTTAGGTTTTTTTTTAGTCCCTCTGAGAACAACTTCAAATGGACTTTCCTTCTAGGCACCATTATTTTAGCGTTGGTGAGAGTTAAGTAGTTTATTTCATAAGACACAAATAGTTTCTTATATTTAAAAAAGTAAAAAGGGAAAGGTGCCCTAATTTTGGTAGAGTCATTTCAGTGCCATATTTCTTCCTGTTCCTTATTTCCTGGAGACATAATTTTGTTGTTGTTGTTATTGTTCTTACTTACTGCAAGCAAATGCCAGCTGAGATTCAAAAAACCAGTCATGGCATGATTTCCCAATTGACTCAGTGGTAAAGAATCTGCCTAGCAGTGTGAGAGTTGCAGGAGACGTGAGCTCGATCCCTGAGTCAGGAAGACCCCCTGGGAGAGGAAATGGCAGCCCACTCCAGTATTCTTGCCTGAATAGTTCCATGGATAGAAGAGCCCTGTGGTCTACAGTCCATGGGGTTGCAAAGAATCAGACACGACTGAGGAACTCAGCATGTGCATGTTAAATCAAAATATCATATAACTTGGTAATTATGGAACATTTTCTTCCTTTTTTTATTTATTTATTTCTTTTTATTTATTTATTTATTTCTTCCATTTTTTATTTAACATGCACATAGTCATGGCCTTTAATTTAGTCTAGGCACTCTCCCCAAGGTGCCTGGGTAATGGCTTCAATGCATTGATTATAGCTGATTAGTTCTCATGTTCATAAAGTGAGAACACAGATGATTTATATCCCTCAGTTGCTCTCTACAGAACAATGTGTGGAAAAACAGAGTACTTACTTTATAGCATGACTATTATAAAGAGCCACAGTCCCAAGCTAAAAGGATTAGTATTTTCTAATTACCAAAAATAGTGTAATAGCTGTACAGGTATTTCTGACATTCTTAATGTCTATATAATTACCGTACATACAGGGGAAAAACTGAATAAATGCTTATAAAAAAATACTTGTTAAATAGTTTTAACAGTGATATAAATACATTTTACATCTGGTCTTCATCTGAAAGTAATTTGTAATTGAGAAGTTAGAGTTTACATGCACAAAATATTAAACAGTTCAAAATGTCACAGGCATTAAAAATAAGTCGTGCAAAAATAATGGTATAAAAACTGCATTGACTGTAGAAGAAGGACCTATTCCAGTAGACAGTAATGATTGGGGAAGACTTCTTTTAGGGCCTAAACAGATATAGGCACACTATGTAGGATTAAAAAAAGAAGAAAAAAAATCAACTATAGCTTTTTTTGTGAAAATAAGATTCAAAACAGTAGAAAATACCTTTATCTTTTTTATTATCCAATAAAGTAAATGTGGACATAATTTTATTTTAAAAATTATAATCTCCTTTGAACTTTATATTGTTTAAGTTGAAAAATGAAAATCGTATTTTTTTTCCAGATTTTTTTAATAGTCTTTAAAAAATCACAGGAAGAAATTGAACTTTTCCGATTCAGTCAAACTTTTCCTTGCAGTGTCACCAGACATTTTGCTTTCTTTTTAAATTCTGGGGCCAGAGAAATTAACACTGAGGTATTACATCTGCTCCTACACTGTGTAGCCACTTCGCTTCTGATAAGGACCTGTCTTCTTGAATAAATCAGGATCTAAAAATCTAATCTTACAGCTTGAGCATGCACTATATCTTTTAGTTTTTAGGATATGTGAGACAGTACACACCCATTTTCTAATCAGAAAACTAAAACTTAGACACATGGAAAATTATTTGTCCAAATTTATAACATTAATAAAAAGCAGAATTTAAATATAAATTAGTTCTTCCTTCTGTCCTCCCATTCATCTAGAGAGGATGAAAGATTTATTTGTCTAACCTGTAATATTGCCTTTTCTGTTGACATTTTTTTCTTTCAATTAAACAACAGAAACTATTTATATTTGAAATTCAGGATCTCAGGGCTTTTGATCAATGAAAAACAATTTAAATTATAACAAATTGCATAGATTTAGAGACTTCTTAGTAAAACAGAACTTGCCATAATGATATGTGTTCATTTGGAAGAGAATGCTTTGTTTTGTTCCCTGATTGCTTTCCTGTATCTATGACAGCTCCATTCTAGAAGAAGAATGAATGGGATTCAACAAATTGTTTTCTTTTTCTAGTCCCTTTGAAAAATAAACTTAGAGTAGAAGATGAAGACCAGTTCATTTACTTCCTATGTTGTACAGATACTGTGAGGAAGAAAATGTCCCATAATTACCAAGTTATATGATATTTTTATTTAACCTGTTTTCTGTGTGCTAAATATATCATAGAATTTTATAGTGTTAAACTAACTTATCGTTAAAATTCTATTTCTTCTTTTCCCCTCCTTCCTACATAACCTCAGAAATTCATTCAGTCTTTTTTTCCATTTACGCATGTGTTATTGGTGAGTCCATGTTTCTCAACAGCTACCGTGCAAATCATGTTGGATACATTTAATGAACTTCACAGTCTAAGAGAGACTTGTTATAAGGAAAAAAGAGGGGGAAAAGTCCATAAGACAGTGTGATAAATGTAATTCCCAGAACATCTGAGAAATTGGGAGAAGGTCTCTTAGTTGTATTGAGAGGAGTGAGTGGTAAGAGTTCCACAAAGAAGTGGCACATACAGAAATCCTGAAGTAGCACGAATCATTAAAAGAACTATGTTCTCTGAAACACAGAAAGCATATACTGAAAAGGCGGTAGATAAAGTTAGAAAAGTAGACCAATGTCTGTATATAATGTTTAACTATTATCTTGTCAATAAAAGTAGCCAAGAAATGTAAATAACACTAGTGGCAGAGCAAAAAATGCAACAGAGGGACTGAAGACTTGAGAGAGTCAGAGAAATTGGGCAGCTGTTGTAATTGGATGACAGATAATTAGGCTTGAATTAAAACAATGTTTAAGTAATAAAGAAGCAGATTAAAAATAAATAAAATTGACAAGACTAGTGATTAATGTAGGATGATCTTAAAGTCAGATTTCAACAGGTTGAAGAGTGAATAAAGCTGAATGGTCACTGAGGGTTATCTTCTGCTATAGAAAACATTCACATCCTACCCCTAGGTAGGATGAATATGGCTTTCCTGGTTGCTCAGAAAAGCCTTAAATTCTATCACCTCTCAATTTTTCAAAGCTTCCTATGGTTTTTTTTTTTATTCATTCGGTTTTGTACTATTTTATTTCCTGTATTTCATAATTCTAATCTTGATAGTCCTTGGGAGATGTGTGTGTGTGTGTGTGTGTGTGTGTGTGTGTATATATATATATATATTTTAAGGTTTTCCTGGTGGCTCAGACAGTAAAGAGTCTGCCTGCACTGTAGGAGACCCGGGTTTGATCCCTGGGTCAGGAAGGTCTGCTAGAGAAGGGAAAATGGCAACCTACTCCACTATTTTTGCATGAAGAATCCCATGGACAGAGGAGCCTGACAGGCTACAGTCCATGGGATCACAAAGAGTCAGACATTACTGAGTGACTAACAGTTTCATAGATTTTAAGAATACAATTTGGAAAAACTCTGTGTATGAATGATTTATCAGATTATACAAAGATGAAGGGAATTATACTGACTTGAAAAATAGATTTTGAGATTTTTACCCAAAATGCAGAAAGAGAAAGAAATGAAAAATGAAAGTGATATTAAGAGGTGTGGAGGTAGAATAAGAAAGTTTAATTTGCAAATCATCAGAATTGAAAAAGGAAAATAAATACAGAGTAAGTGAAATGAAATATATAAAAGATAATGTTTGTGAATTTTTAAAAGCTGATTGAAAATAAAAATATAGTAATATGAAAATCACAGTATACCTCAAGTAGGATAAATAAAAAGAAACCCAGGCTAGACAAGTGGTACTGAAGCTGGGCAAAGCCAAAAATAAAGAGGTCAAAGCACCCAGAAAGAAGGAGCTGATCATTTACAGAAAGGGAAAATTAGAATGACAGCAACAAAGAAAGCTAGAAGAAAGCTAAAAGAAAAACTTTCAATGTTTGAAGAAAAAAGTCTCAATAATTGTATATACAGCAAAAATATTTTCAAAAACTATTAGGGGGTGTGATGGTGCAGTAGTTTTGTGACATTTTAACTTAACTCCAGTGCCAACCTTTGCTTCCCAGTTCAAAGGAAACAATTTAAAAAGCACACATTATAAGCCACTGTGCCAGAGGTAATAAACATCATTAGCAAAGAATTTTAATTACTTACTTTTGATCTGTCTAGTGACTCCCTGGAAGAATAGATTTTAAAGATTCATTTTCCCTAAGTTGGAACTGGCCTAGTATGAAAAGAAAGCTGCTTTACTGAGGGCATTTGTTGAAGGCATTTATCGCTGGTATCGTAGGTTGCCATTGCCTGAGGTGATAGAGAACAGTTGAGGCCAATGGTAGACAGCCGAAAAGCTTGGGAGGAACAGCAGGGGAGTGAATGTACACAACACTTTGAAAAGCTCCGACATATTTCTGAAATTCTAAAGGGCCCTGTACATGCTTAGTTTTCATCTTCTGGAAAGATGAGAAGGTTTCAAACTCTCACCTGTGGATGCTGAGATTCTGTGGCAGCAGGAAGTAAACTCAAAGGTAGGATTGAAAGCTGCCTGGCTGAGTGTTGAAGGGCTGTCAACACATACACGCAGCTCCTTGAGAAAGTCTGGGAGATTTTTGGGGATTCAGGCATTTAAAGAATTCTTTTCTAATCATTAACTTCCACTAACATAATAAAAGCAGAGACTTCAATAACCACGCATGATGAGGAATACAGCCGTAACAAAATCAGCTTAGAAAAGTCAACTGAAGTTTCCTCAGAGGCCCAGATGTAGGACTGAGAAAGGGTACCCCCATCTTTACCTAGCCTTACGTATTTCCTAAGCAGCTGTAGCACAGATCACGGATTGAGTCAAGGTGCTGCAAGAGGATGCTTAAAATGTGGAATCATGGGATCCAAACTTAGTGAAAAAGGAAATAAATCGAGCAGTGGATGAAGGACTAAGAGAAAACAGAGGGATCACAGAAGTGGAAGTTGGAAGTCTTTTTTTTTTTTTCCTGGAACCAGGGAGAGACAAGTGAAGGGAAGAGAGAAAGGTTAGGATTCTTATCCGTGACTGTGGCACAGAGTAGATTGTTTAAGCTTAAAAATTTAATACGTGGTTTCCTTTGTTGTGCAAAAGCTTTTAAGTTTCATTAGGTCCCATTTGTTTAGTTTTGCTTTTATTTCCAATATTCTGGGAGGTGGGTCATAGAGGATCCTGCTGTGATTTATGTCGGAGAGGGTTTTGCCTATGTTCTCCTCTAGGAGTTTTACAGTTTCTGGTCTTACATTTAGATCTTTAATCCATTTTGAGTTTATTTTTGTGTATGGTGTTAGAAAGTGTTCTAGTTTCATTCTTTTACAAGTGGTTGACCAGTTTTCCCAGCACCACTTGTTAAAGAGGTTGTCTTTTTTCCATTGTATATCCTTGCCTCCTTTGTCGAAGATATGGTGTCCATAGGTTCATGGATTTAAAAGACAGCCCTCCGAATTGGGAGAAAATAATAGCAAATGAAGCAACAGACAAAGGACTAATCTCAAAAATATACAAGCAACTCCTGCAGCTCAATTCCAGAAAAAGAAATGACCCAATCAAAAAATGGGCCAAAGAACTAAACAGACATTTCTCCAAAGAAGACATATAGATGGCTAACAAACACATGAAAAGATGCTCCACATCACTCATCCTCAGAGAAATGCAAATCAAAACCACAATGAGGTACCATTACACGCCAGTCAGGATGGCTGCTATCCAAAAGTCTACAAGCAATAAATGCTGGAGAGGGTGTGGAGAAAAGGGAACCCTCTTACACTGTTGGTGGGAATGCAAACTAGTACAGCTGCTATGGAGAACAGTGTGGAGATTTCTTAAAAAACTGGAAATAGAACTGCCATATGACCCAGCAATCCCACTTCTGGGCATACACACCGAGGAAACCAGATCTGAAAGAGACACGTGCACCCCAATGTTCATCGCAGCACTGTTTATAATAGCCAGGACATGGAAGCAACCTGAATGCCCATCAGCAGATGAATGGATAAGAAAGCTGTGGTACATATACACCATGGAATATTACTCAGCCATTAAAAAGAGTACATTTGAATCAGTTCTAATGAGATGGATGAAACTGGAGCCTATTATACAGAGTGAAGTAAGCCAGAAAGATAAAGACCATCACAGTATACTAACACATGTATATGGAATTTAGAAAGATGGTAATGATACCCCTATATGCAAAACAGAAAAAGAGACACAGATGTACAGAACAGACTTTTGGACTCTGGGAGAAGGTGAGGGTGGGATGTTTCGAGAGAACAGCATCGAAACATGTATATTATCTATGGTGAAACAGATCACCAGCCCAGGTCGGATAACATGAGACAAGTGCTCGGGCCTGGTGCTCTGGGAAGACCCAGAGGGAGAGGGTAGAGAGGGAAGTGGGAGGGGGGATCAGGATGGGGAATACATGTAAATCCATGGCTGATTCATGTCAATGTATGACAAAACCCATTACAATATTGTAAAGTAATTAGCCTCCAACTAATAAAAAAAAATTTAATATGTGAAGCTGATTATGGCCAATAGAGTGACTTCCTGAAGTGAGATTGAATTGAAGATTCTAAAAGAATCTTAGATTTAGGGATTTTTAATTCCCCTTTAAAAGAGTCAGGTAAGTAGAGGCATGGAAATAAAACATCACACATGCCTCTCAATGGCCCCACTCAGGCAGCTGCCTGTGACCTGCTTGGGCACAGGGAATGGAAAGCTGGGAAGTGCAAGTTCAGTTCAGTTCGCCATGGGGCTATTTGGAAAAACCCAGAAGAAGCCACCCAAAGAGCTGGTCAATGAATGGTCACTGAAGATAAAAAAAAAAAGAAATGAGAGTTGTTGACAGGCAGATATGAGATATCCATAGAGAAGAAGAAAAAATGAAACAGTCTATGAATGATGCTGCCAAAAAGGGTCAGAAGGATGTCTGCGTGGTTCTGGCCAAGGAGATGATTCAGGTCAAGGAAAGCCATGAACAAGCTCTGTACATCCAAAGTGCACATGAACTCTGTGCTCATGGGGATGAAGAACCACCTGGCAGTTGTGTGAGTGGCTGGTTCTCTTGCAGAAGAGCACAGAGGTGATGAAGGCCATGCAGCATCTTGTGAAGATCTTGGAAATCCAGGCCATCATGCGGGAGCTGTCCAAAGAGATGATGAAGGCTGGGATCATAGAAAAGATGTTAGAGGACACTTTTGAAAGTGCGGGCCATCAAGAAGAAATGCAAGAAGCAGCAGCAATAGAAATTGACAGAATTCTGTTTGACATCACCATAGGGGCCTTAGGCAAAGCACCTAGTAAGGTGACAGACGCCCTCCCGGAGCCTAAACCTCCAGGAGCCGTGGCTGCATGAGAAGATGAGGAGGAATAAGAAGCCGTGGAAGCCATTCAGTATTGTCTAGCCAACTCCGCAGCTGGGATGGCCCAGCAGAGCCCCCAGGCTCACCTCACAGCCCCATGATTGGGCACACGCTCCTTGAAGCCATTTCTGTGTCTCTTGCACTACCCATCTGGGTGTGGCACTGTGTTTTGGAGAAGGTTCTCTGCTAATCTCTCTTCACCCTCCGCAGAGGCTTTGGGATTCAGTGGGATTGTTCTTGAGAGGTAGTGTAATAAATTCATCATTTTTAGGAGTATAAACAGAAGTGTCTTTTTAGGGGATGAAGGCAAAGAAGTCTGTCTTTTTACGATGCACTTCTGAGAATAGTGTTGATTGCCTGAATGTTGAGGATTCTGTGTGTGTGTGTGTGTGTGTGTGTGTGTGTGTGTATATGTTTGGTCTATAAAACACTATATAAATGGATCATAATAAATTTCTGCTTTAAAAAAATACACACACAAACACATCACACATTAGTTGATATGTAACTCCTCAGTGAAGAACTGGGAGGAGAGACTTTCAGACAACTGATACAATTTCTCTGGTGTATCTGGGGCAGGAATCTCTCCTATCCCATCCCCTCCTCTGCTGCCATGCCTCTTGGCTTTGGTCATCCACTGTTTTGTTCCTAAGAATGGTATAATACCTATTAACCAGCCAGACCCTGAGTCTCTCCCTTCCTGCTGTCTTCTGTTAATCTATTTAAATGTTGTAATCTGCACTAATTTGCACATATTAGATTTCTTCCTGGCTTTCTTCAGCCTTCATGCCCTAGATAAAGCCATTGAACGAAGACTCCAACCTCTTCTCTTTAGAAGATTATCTATAAAATATAGACCAATGAGGTCATCAAAAGTTGACAGTTAGGAAGTTTAGTCTTTGATTTCTTTTATTTTCCCAGCTTCCTCAGTGATTAAATTTAAGGCTATCTGTATGATTGTTTGCCCTCCAACATTATTTACAGAAGTGTTTGAGCCATTTTCCCCCAAGTATTGTGCATTCTAGTAGATTTCCCCTTACTCTTGTGTTCTTTGAGTAACTTTGGTTGTTAACGTCCATGCTGAAAACTAGACAATATTCCCATTGGAATGTGCCTGTGTCCGTCTTAAGCTAGGCCTCTGTCATATGGCCAGGAAGTTCCTGCTGTTCCTAGAGTGACAGTCAATTTAACCCAGATCTCACCATGGGATAACAAAGTTTATGTCAGAACAGACATAGATTTTTGTAAGATTTCTAGTGAGAAACTATCTTGAATTCACTGCTCCTTGGAACTTATTTCAGGAAGGTTCCATCTTAGAATTAAGGATCTGAGCATGTAAGTGAATTTTAGATGTAATTCAGTCCTAGTGTATATATTAATTAAAGTAAGAATCCAGTCTATAGATTTCCTCACATATGATCATCCAGGTTTTCTGTGAAAATTTACTTTCATGACACTGAATTCTATTGTTTTAATCATTTTAAAAGTGTCCAAAATCCTTGTTTTTCTTGCTTTTAATGACTTTATTAAATTAACTGAATCTTTTATTCACAAGACACACTATATTTAAGAGGCATTGTTGTAACAGTTTAATAGCATATTTTGTAATTGTATGATTTAGACTTATCTAAAATTTATGCATAGTTAATATTTACAATACTGAAATTTGATTACTGAAAAAAGTTGAGTTGCACAAAGTTATTAATATTAATTCCAAAGGTATTTTTCTTTTCAGATTGCTATGCCATGCTATGAAGGACCATATAGTTCGTGTTGCAAATGAAGCTGAGTTTATTTTGAACAGACAGAGAGCTGAGGATGTACATAAACATGCAGAGTTTGAGGTAAGGTTTGGGGAGTGAATTAAATTCTGCTTTTCTGTTACAAGTCAGTTGTCACCAATGGTAACCTTACATAAGTTTTTTTTTTTTTCAAGATGAAAATTTCACTGAAGGCATTTTGGTTGTTTTTAAAGCTTTAGTAAATGTCAGACAGGGCACTTGTTTCTTATTACCTCATTTGCAATATGAAAAGACCACTCTAGCATTATGCCTAACCACTTGATAGACTGAGGTTGTTCTAACTTATTCTTAAAGGCACATACAGTTTTGCAGTGCAATTCCTTTAGTAATTTTTAAGCATAGTTTACACACCATTAGATATGGGTGTAATAGTGGTTATGTGAAGAAAGTTTTACTCTTCAGTAATTTATTATTAAATAATGTATTCATCTTTATTTAGAGTGGGCAAAGATCATTTTAGTTCATATTTTATTGTTATAATTTATACTTTATTAACAAATGAAGCAATCCTATCATATATGATGTATATGTAGATCTGTATGTATATATGGAAACATAATAGTTTAAAATCTTCATAAGCACAAATTATCATTTGCATAAAGAACAAATTATCATCTCTATTTTATATTTAAAAATTTAAGGTATTCAAGTAGTATATTGTACAAACTAATAGTTTTTAAAATAAATATTATTCTTATATATCTAGCATGTCAATAATTATTTGACATATTGCCCTGATTCAATAAACTTATTTTCAGAAATATTTAGGTGACCTGCTGTTTGACTTAGGTTGGCCTTGAAAATAATAATAAGCCCACTGATTTATGCTCCTGATACAACATATGAAGAAGCGTGGTGCAACTGGAAGCCAGAACCCATGTTTCCAGTTTTGAGGTTTTTACCTCAGTAAGGCAGCTCTCTTAGTCATGCAGGTTGATGTCCTAGGTCTAGAGATCTCTGATCTACCTCGCTGAAAAGAATAAGACATAAATAACTGTTTCATTATACTAACCATAATATCCACTTCATTTGTCAAATGAGACAGCACACACCTGTCATATGGGATTGTAGCAGCCTTATTTGAAAAAAAATATATAAATTCTGATAAAATTACATCAACAGTTAAGTGTTTGTCAGAATGAAGTTTTATATCTTTCCAACCATAAATAACATCGAATCTTTATAAATCAGGTATCATACTGTAATCTGGATGATGAGAAAAGATTGAATTATCTGCTTTGAATAATATGTTTAGGTATAAGATATGTCAGAACTCTCGACAAAATAGCAATATTCAATTGACTTTCGACCTCTGTTAGTAATAAGATTTAGAATGTTAACTGAATTCTCTGCAGAATCAGTTTTGAGTTGATCATATTTCTACTAAGAAAAGCAAGTTATTTTGTGGGGATATAAGCAGATCAATATTTGACATGTGAAAGCATTTAAGATACATTTTCAAGCCACCAGATTTTAATTACAAGCTCTAACATATATTTAACTAAGGTGATATTAAGCTAAGGGTGGTGTTTCTCAACCTTTTTACATTATTGCCCCCTCTAAGGCAAATTTTTAAATAGGTGTCACCCTAATCAGCCCCTACCGTGATTGATTATAATTATCACCAATATGCTATTTATTTGTTTATGTACTGTGTATGCGTGCTTTATACATTTAAAGAGTAAGATTGTTTTCACACACCCTTAATACCATTTTCACCATCTTGGCAATGAGATCTCTCTGATTGAGGACACACAGCTAAAGGAGGTATAGATGCTGTGAAGGGAATGTGAACAACTCAGTGTTTTTAGATTGTGTGCACATAAAATAAAATACTGATGTAAACAAAATTTTGAGAGTATTATCATTGTTACTTAATGAACGTGCATTGTTTTTTTTAACCCAAATTTTCTATTTGTTCCTTTTAGGTTAAAGCTATATTAATAAAATGCATTGATGTGTGTGTATCTGTGTGCATGTGTGGTTTACCAAACATTTTCCACTTTTAAATTTTAAATTGTAAGAGATTTTATAAAAGCCATAACATTTTATACTAGGACTTTTTGAGGGATTTCTGTATCCCCCATATAAGCCTGTAATTAAGAGAAAAAGTATATTTAATTTGACATGGGTACTTAATAGTTAAGGTTTTTTGGCTAACCACTGTAATTGTTAAGGAAGAAAAATGAAAATTTAATTTTACTCTCCAATGAGCTAATGAAATATTAACCTCATTATGGAGGCAGATCATTGTACTAATTGGTGATTCCCTGTACAAAAAGATAAATTGGAAAATGAATTAATCCTTCTTAGGTTACTGAAGGATTATTTCTCTGGAAGAGGTGACTTGTGGTGGTAGTCTGAATCAGGAGATAGTTGAAAGGATTATGCTCAGATACCTTCCATGAAGGATTTTTACTTTGTAATAATGAATGTGAACTCATTATGTATATATTTTAGATGTATGAAACTTTTTTATAATTATATGACTCATATTAATACTTGATAATTTTAAATTTTGCAGTCACTCTACCCTATACATAAATCATTATACAAAAAAGACTTATGATTAAGGAGATGTTTCATCTTCATGTTCATGTTTGTATTGAACCTTTTTGATACACAAGATTGCCTATGTTTCTAATACCAATGAACTTGAATACAGATAGCTGACCAGACAACTGATTATTAGGTAGAGAAGATTAAGAGAGTAGTTATCATTCAAAGAGACTTTGAATACATTAAATTCGAGAGCTAAGATACTCTGTAGAGAAAATCTTGTTTTAGCCCTTTATTTTATGAATATAAAACTGAATACAGAGAAAAAAAAATTTACGTAAACTGTGAAATTGAATGCAAGTCTAAATTCTTAAACTATCTTCTATACCACATTGCCATTTATGAGATGGAACACTATTAAATGGCATGGTTTTGATTTATATATAATTATCAAGAACATAACATTTTTAAGTAAGATATTTCATTCCAATCCCAAAGAAAGGCAAGGCCAAAGAATGCTCAAACTATCACTCAGTTGCACTCATCTCATATACTAGTAAAGTGATGCTTAAAATTCTCCAAGCCAGGCTTCAGCAATACGTGAACCATGAACTTCCAGATGTTCAAGCTGGTTTTAGAAAAGGCAGAGGAACCAGAGATCAAATTGCCAACATCCAATGGATCATTGAAAAAGCAAGAGAGAGTTCCAGAAAAACATCTATTTCTGCTTTATTGACTATGCCAAAGCTTTTGACCCTGTGAATCACAATAAACTGTGGAAAATTCTGAAAAAGATAGGAATACCAGACCACCTGACCTGCCTCTTGAGAAAACTGTATGCAGGTCAGGAAGCTACAGTTAGAACTGGACATGGAACAACAAACTGGTTCCAAATAGGAAAAGGAGTACGTCAAGGCTATATATTGTCACCCTGCTTATTTAACTTACATGCAGAGTACATCATGAGAAACGCTGGGCTGGAGGAAGCACAAGCTGGAATCAAGATTGCCGGGAGAAATATCAATAACCTCAGATATGCAGATGATACCACCCTATGGCAGAAATTGAAGAGGAACTAAAAAGCCTCTTGATGAAAGTGAAAGAGGAGAGTGAAAAAGTTGGCTTAAAGCTCAACATTCAGAAAACTAAGATCATGGCATCCGGTCCTATCACTTCATGGGAAATAGATGGGGAAACAGTGGTAACAGTGGCTGACTTTATTTTTCTGGGCTCCCAAATCACTGCAGATGGTGACTGCAGCCTTGAAATTAAAAGACACTTACTCCTTGGAAGGAAAGTTATGACCAACCTAGACTAGACAGCATATTAAAAAGCAGAGACATTAGTTTGCCAACAAAGGTCCGTGTAGTCAAGGCTATGGTTTTTCCAGTGGTCTTGTATGTATGTGAGAGTTGGACTATAAAGAAAGCTGAGCGCTGAAGAATTGATGCTTTTGAACTGTGGTGTTGGAGAAGACTCTTGAGAATCCCTTGGACTGCAAGGAGATCCAACCAGTCCATCCTAAAGGAGATCATTCCTGGGTGTTCATCAGAAGGACTGATGCTGAAGCTGAAACTCCAATACTTTGGCCACCTGATGCGAAGAGCTGACTCATTTGAAAAGACCCTGATGCTGGAAAAGATTGAGGGCAGGGGGAGAAGGGGATGACAGAGGATAAGATGATTGGATGGCATCACCAACTCAGTGGACATGGGTTTGGCTGGACTCTGGGAGTTGTTGATGGGCAGGGAGGCCTGGTGTGCTGCAGTTCATGGGGTCGCAAAGAGTCAGACACGACTGAGCGACTGAACTGAACTGATACTCTATTAGGCTTCCCTGGTGGCTCAGATGGTAAAAACAATCTCCCTGCAATTCAGGAGACCTGGCTTCAATCCCTGGGTCGGGAATATTCCCTGGAGAAGGGAATGGCTACCCACTCTAGTAATCTTGCCTGGAGAGTTCCATGGATAAAAGAACCTGGTAGGCTACAGTCCATGGTGTGGCAAAGAGTTGGACACGACTGAACAACAAACACTTATATACTATGTTAGGGGCTTCCCTGGTAGCTCAGCAGTAAAGAATTCCCCTGCCAATGCAGGAGACCTGGGTTCAATACCTCGGTCGGGACGATCTCCTGGAAAAGGAAATGGCAAACCATTCCAGTGTTGTTGCTGGGAAATCCCATCTATAGAGCAGCCTGGCAGGCTACCGTCCAGGGGGTCACAAAACGTCAGACACTACGTAGCAACTCAACAGCAACAACAATATTGTATTGGTAAAATAATAAGTAGATGTGCATTTTTTATAAACTATTTTGTTTCTAAAATGCTCGCTTTTAGAATATGTTAAAATCAGAGTTTCAGAATTGGAAGGTAGATTGAAAGTCATAAATTATCTGATAATATTACTTATTGGGCTTCCCTTGTGACTCAGATGGTAAAGAATCTGCCTACAATGCGGGAATCCCAGGTTATTAACATTCAAATTACTTTCCATATACTTTATGTATAAACACATGGAAAGAACACAGTTTTACCAGTTTGAAAAGTGACCATATATATATGCATATATATATATACATGTATATATATGTTAGAATAACTTTCAAAATATTATCTGAGTTTTGAAAATTGAATTGATAATAAATACCCTTTAGCCCAAGGCTAGATATCATTTCTTTCTTATATAGATAGAGGGGTGTTATCATGCACTGTTGGTATTTCTTTTAGTCACAGTGCGCCCAATATGCTGCTGATAGAAGAGAGGAAGAGAAGATGTGTGACCACCTCATAAGTGCCGCAAAGCATCGGGACCACGTGACTGCAAATCAGTTGAAACAGAAAATCCTGAACATTCTCACAAATAAGCATGGTGCATGGGGAGCGGTTTCTCATAGGTGAGTTGTAAAAAAAAATACTAGAAGTAAATAGTAACTCATAGGTTAATTTTAAAAGTTATAAGTAACTATTAACTTAAAAATTACTCATATACTATTAGTTTAAAGTATTATAAATTGCTTGATTTTTTTCCTGAAATCTTTTTTAATGACTCTTTAGAATGGCTTTAAAAGAAAATCTAGACTTTTACAAGTAATCTAGTGGAAGTTATTTCTAATTTATAATTATGTATAACAATACAGAATTTGTTTAGACAAGTATTTTAGGCTGTCATTTCTCATATATAGCAAGGGTGTTATAAGAAATGGTTTTGTTTTTAATCTTTTAGAGTCAGCTCTTCAAATTATTAGATTTATGTCATTCTTAATTCTTCTTATATATAAGTAATAATAATATAAGCATGTATTATGGAGAAGTAATACATTGTTTAAAAATATTTTTATTGCATATTTCTCTATTCACTTTTTCTTAGGAAAGGTTTTCATCTCAAGTTAGGCTAATTGTGAGACTATAATAAAAAGTGTTTTTCTGCTAAAGTTTTGTGGGCATAAAATTGTTTGTTTTCTTCTGCACAATGTTTTCTAGAAAAATAGTGAATCAGGTCACTATATTTAGATTGCTAATGTCCTTCATTTATGTATATTAGTATTATCTTATCTCATTGAATGTTTTTATCAAGTCTCTGTCTGGCAGAATTCAGGGGTTGGTTAACTGTGGACAGGATACTAAGAAAAATTCTGGTAGACGTGATTGTGTTAGTTAGAGAGAACACCTGGAATATGGCCAGGATAGTAGTTGATCAACTGTCCTGGGATCCCAAGTATAAGGTAGATTTAAGAAAACTTTATTATTTGAATTTAAAGTAAAATTAGAACATAAACATCTTTAAAAATAGTTAACCCTAGATATTTGTTTCTTATAATAACAACAATACCAGCACATCTAACATTAATTAAATATTTATTGTTTGCCAGGCACTATACTAAGAATGTTAAATGAGATTTTTTTTTAACATTCCGAGAATCTCCATTAAGGTTGATACTAAATTTTTTTTTTTTCATATTGCAATGAGGAAACTGAAGATTTCAGAGTTTAAGTAGAACCTGTGTAGTGTCACACAGTTTTACAAGTAGAAGCAGACAGTGTCAGTCAGGGTCACCAGACGAACAGAAAAGACCCAACAGAACATATGTAGGACACAGATATAGATTTGAGTGTGAATAAGGATGTGAATATAGATACACAGATATCAATTGATTTCAGAGAATTGGCTCACATGCTTATGGGACCTGGCAAATCTGAAATCTGTAGGCTGGGCTGGCAGTCTGGAAGCACAGACAGGATTTCTGTCTTGAGGCAGAATTCCTTCTCCAGGAAACCTAGGTCTTTTGTCTTAAGACCTTCAACTGATTAGATGAGGCCCACCCACATTACTGGGCATAATATCCTTTACTTAAAGTCAACTGATTATACATGTTATCACACCTACAAAATACCTTCACAGCAACTGTCTAGACTAGTATGTGATGAAACAACTGAGCACCAAAGCCTGGCCTGCCCTCAAATAATGAAATTATAGTTTAGTAGAAGGGGCTGATATTAAACAAATAATTATAGAATATTAATAACAAACTTCAGCAAACGTGAGGAAAGAAAAATGTAGGGTCCTCTGAAAGAAAGAGTGTAACAGAAGATCTTTATTTTAGATTAGAGATTCAGGGAAGACTTTTTTCAAAGAAGTTCAGTTTAGGCCAAATTTTGAGGAATGAGAAGGAAATCATCAGCAAAGGTTGGAATATAGAACATTAGAAGAGAAACATTACAAGTACTCAGAGCATAGAAATAATAAAATGAACAGAAAAGGGAGTTTTATGTCTACAGCTCAGTGAGCGGTGGGGGTGGTGTCTTGAGATGAGGCTGGAGAGAAACATATGAGCCTGATGATTTAAAGTCCTGTAGATCACAAGGATTTGTGACTTTATCCTAAGTGGCATGAAAAGCAGTGAAGGATTTTGAGCAGAAGGGTAACATGATCTGATTTATGTTTAAAAAGATTAGTCTGGCTGCTTTATGAAGACATATACTAGAAGAAACAGGAAAGTATGGTCACCCTGTTATAGCTGAGGTCACGTGTCACCCTTTCTATAGTTTCCTGGGTTCTCTGTCTTTTGTAAACCTGATTCCTCATAGTTTGTGCTAATTATCTGTATTGCAACTATCTATGGTATATCACTTAATGTTTTATAGCAATGTAGATGTGCCTGTCTGTTCCAATAGCTTTATAGTTTCCTCAGTGGAGAGATTGAATAGCACGTATAGATATATTCTTGTTATTAAATATATGTTAAATCTGAAGGAATTTCATCTGTATAATGTTCTACTTCCTGTTTTACAAAAAAAAATGTTTAATTTTAACATACAATTCCTTTTAACTTTATCTTTTGACTCAATTATGCTGCTCGCTGGCTCTAACATATTTTAACTTTTGAATTAATATAATGTTATTGATCTTGATTTCTTCCCTGTGGAAAAACTAGAATTTGAGAGCTTTTTTAAAATATAAAATACAAGTTGTATTGCCCAGTATATTGGTAACACACTAAGTATAAGAAACAATCTATTAATATTAATTGTGATCTTGTTAACACTGTGAAATCTAAGATGACCAAAAAATTAACCTGCTTAGAAATAAAAAATATTCGTATCATAGCTCATTCTCATTTAATGGCTATGAAACTTCATAGAATAGCATGCCATAGCTTCTAAAAAGTTATATAAATAAATATAACAAGTTCAAATGAGAGGATAGACATAGTTATTGGATTTCAATCTGATAGTCTACACTTCCAAAACAAGACTTCATCTGTAGCGAGAGTTCTCTCACTCTATCAAGAATTTAAAGTCAAAGTAATGAAATAACTCAAAATAAGCATTATAAGCATAAAGTATTAACTTAAAATAATGTAAATTAAACACTAAAACATAAAGCAAGGAGTGAGCAGGTAGTATTTGAAGTGAAAATCATATGCTTTTGAAACAAAGTCTAGATTTGGAATATTCTGAAACAGTTGTATTAACTTTCACTTCCCAGCTCCATTTCTCTGTCCTTTGTCTTAAAACGTTCAGTGATGCCATCTATAATGGGTATGAACTACAACCACTGCATTCAGGTTTTTATTTAAACCCGAATTAATTTGCCCTGAGTCCCCTCCATGGGAGTTGGAAAACTCAGTCTTGTTTATTAATAGGGCCCCACACACTCAAGGATTATGCTGAGATTCTGGTAATCTTATTAATGTAAAGCTCTGGATTTTCATTTTACTCTGGGCTCTAGAGATACGTTTAATTTATTCTTGAAAGTAGGTCTGTTTCTGGACAAAATTAGACTTTAGTTTCTGGATTAATGCAAGGAGCTGTGCTGCCTGGGGAACAGCTCCACATGTTCCTGCCCTTTCATTGGAAGTAAATGTACCATCTCACTTTCAGGACCCTCTTCTTACATCATCTTCTTAATCTTAAAATAAACTACCCAAACCCTGGATACCTCAGTCTCTTCTCCCCTCAAGACTCATTGTCCAGCATGTCTTCTGGGATAGTCCAGTTGCCTTTTAAAAGGAGTATCTCATATCTGCTAAGAAGGTAAAAATAGCCTCAGATTTCTAGATTCAAAACCCTGCTTATTTTGGAGAAGTTGGCATAGAGTGTAGTGGGGATTTTGCTTAATTTTCTGATCCCTTTTATTCCCTGGCTGGGACTTTTTGCAACCATCTGTCTGAGCTATAGGTTCTGTAACCATGGAACAAATTTTCATTTTCCTTGGGTACTTGAATCTTTAACATTCAACTCATTGTGTTCTAATTAATTTAGGTCACTGATTATAACCACTTTAATAGAAAACATACATCTAAAATTATGTAACATCATTGTGACTTGATGATTAAATGGTTAGTAAAGAGTCAAGAATGTTGCCCAGGTTGCTGTCATCACTCACCAGGTAATGGTGGTACCATTCTTAGAACTCAGAAACACTGAAAGAAGTGGTGTAGACGGGAAGATGATTGTTGAGTTTGTCTTGCCCGAATCATATTTTAATGGAAAAGTCTACCATGAAGAAGAAAATAGAGCTCAATATGACAGTAGGTCACTGTTCATGCTTGTGATGAACTTCTTAGACATGGCCAAATATGTATTTCCAATCCCCAACAAATCTCATCTCTCTTATTCCTTGATTTACTTCTTTCTTTCATCTCCCACTCCCCATACAACACACGTACATACATTGTCCCTCAACAGGTCGTGTCAGCAATACATCTATATTTTTTCTTCTTCCAACCACCAAGAATTGTTAGAATATGGATTCTTGTAGGGTAGTGGGATTTTTATTTTGAGTTAATTTTACTGTATTTTGAATTATTTTCCCAACTTCTCTGAATGTATCACATGGTATTTTCTCTGATACAGCAAAACATTTGAATATGCAAGAGATTACAAGGTCTGTACTCCATTTCCTTCCAAATAAAAGGAAGGAGCCCTGTAAATTTTTAAAATATGTAAGAAACTGCTTATATTCTGTCAACAACCAAAAAGAGAGCTGTATCTGTGACTATTAAGCTGTATCTGTAAATTGGTTAAAAAGTACATTATCTTTAATTCATCACTTCTAGGGTTGTTTATTGCTGGATAGTTTCATCAAGGCAAAGGAGTGAACATATTAAGTTACAAATAAGAAAGTGATTGAAGTCATAGAGTGCTAAGTGATAATCTAAAATAGTTAAGGAAGCAAAGTAAAGAAAGCAGGGGATTGATACACAGAAAATAATGGAGTCAAGAAAATAAGTCAGTGAACTGAAGCTATGGGAATCTCTCAGATGTTTGATTTTTAAGATTTCAGAAATATATCAGAACAGGTTAACAAATCCAGAATGTGGTCATAAAAATACAATAATTCAGTGGAGTCAGGTTGAAAATCATAGTAATGAGATCAAGAAATTGAAAGGATGGAATCTTGCATTTGGCACTTAGTTTGAATTGTTATTGTTTAGTCGCTAAGTCATGTCTGACTCTTTGTGAACCTGTGGGCTACAGCACGCCAGGCTTCCGTGTCCTTCACTGCCTCCCAGAGGTTACTCAAGTTCATCTCCACTGAGTTAGTGATGCTATCTAACCATCTTATTCTCTGCAGCCTTCTTCTACCTTTGGCTTCAATCTTTCCCAGCATCAGGGTCTTTTAAGTGAGTCGGCTCTTTGCATAAGGTAGCCAAAGTATAGAAGCTTCAGCTTCAGCATCAGTCCTTCCAATGAATATTGAGGGTTGATTTCCTTTAGGATTGGCTGGTTTGATCTTGCAGTCCAAGGGACTCTAAAGAGTCTTCTGTAGCCTCACAGTTCAAAAACATTGATTCTTTGGCATTCAGTCCTCTTTATGGTCCAGCTCTCACATCCATACACAACTAAACTACTAGAAAAACCATAGCTCTGACCGTACAGAATTTTGTTGGCAAAGTGATGTGTCTGCTTTTTAATATCCTATCTAGGTTTGTCACACTTTTCCTTCCAAGTAGCAAGCATCTTTGAATTTCGTAGCTGCAGTCACCATTTGCAGTGATTTTGGGGCCCAAAGAAAGAAAATCTGTCACTGCTTTGACATTTTCCCCTTCTCTTTACCATGAAGTGGAGGGACTGGATGCCTTGATCTTAGTTTTTTGAATGTTGAGTTTTAACCTGGCTTTTTCTCTCTCCTCTTTCACCCTCATCAAGAGGGTTCCACTTTACTTTTCTATAGTTAGAGTAGTGTCATCTGCATAACTGAGGTATTGCTATTTCTCCCGACAGTCTTGATTCCAGCTTGTGATTCATCCAGCTTGGTATTTTGCATGATGTGTACAACCTTGATGTATAATTCCAGTATTTGGGATGGAAAGGAAGATTGTGTACAACTTCTGAGTCTTCAGTAAATAAAAGGAAAAGCCTGGGAAGCTGGGAGAATATTCCAAATGGGGAAAAGACCAAAGTGGAGTTACTAGATTCAGCAAAAACCTTAAAGGAGTGTCAGAGTTCATCTTCCCTTAGAGAGAGAGAGAAAACTTTAACAGCCTGTCGTCTAATTCTCATTAGAATTCTAATGCAGATTATATAGGTAAGAACAATTACTTGAAAGGGCTAGATGATTTTAAATCACTAAGGATTGTGTGGGTCTGGACCAGAAACGCCTGTTATTTGGATGTGAAGGAGATCAAGCTGAAATGTCTGTTTGATAACCAATATCATTTCTACTACCTTTTTTCCTCTAAAATATATAGATTTTTTTGAACAATCAAGATGATTATTTTAGTAAGTCTCTCCAAAGTAAAATACTTTATAAAATGCTTCATATAGCATTAGAATGACATAATCTACACAAATGAAAATAATGAAGAAAATCAATAAACAAATATAAAATAATAAAACTCACAAAAATTAAACACTTTGTCAGGCATTGAAATCATTAGTTTTAAAATAAAAATTAATGTTTTGGATCTCCACAGTAACAAAACTTCTCCTTGACCTTCAAATAGCATAAAGTTAAAATATTTTTACCATTTGAAATAAGTGTCTAGAGTTAAATTGAGTTTATCACAGTCCCTCAGTCCTTTATTTGACTGCTAATTAAAATATTCATATACCAAACTGTAGAAAATATTTTTCAGCAGTAAAATCTGTTATCTTGTCAGCTGGCAATTTTGTAGGAATCATTGGAGATAGTACATTATTAGGCTGTTGAGAAAACTCTGTGGATGCCTTTGAGGTAACTGTTTTTATAAGCTTGCTTTTTTGATATTTTTTTAGATATTTTAGATATTTTTACTTAAAGATCACTACACTCCCTAAAATACTATGTTAAGCCCATTGACTTTTTGAAACTCATGAAATGACATGAAAACATTTTTATAAACATTTAAGAATTTGAATTTGAACAATATTTTCCTCAGCAAATACCCTTTTTATAACTACATCTTTTTTGCTTTTATAAATGAGTAGTTTACACGGATACTGCTCTATATTTTATATACACTAAAATTTTATGGATTAAAATGTGAAGTTGTTTTTAATATTTGTGTTTACAAGTAGTTTAGTGTCTTTTGTCAACAATAAGGGTTGCCTATTTAGTTGGAAAGTGTCATTGCCCTAGAGTGCTGTATTTTGAAGTCATCTGTCACAAATACAATGTAGAGAGAGAAGACTATTTATGTTTATGGCATTTTAAGTAACTGAGTTAAACCCTTTGGAATATAGAGAAATGGCTTATTTACTGTCATCATTGTTCACTTAATCTTGTGACCCTGACATGATAGCATTCCCATAAATCTCCCATGTGGTAGTTCAATAAAACAGATGAACATCAAAATGTAATGATTGTTTCAGCTTTAGGAATTAACTGTGTGATGGAATAAATGTGGCCCAGACAGTGATACTACAGAAGCATTTTACCACTCCCTTTTTCTAACAAGTAGTGCTAGAAAATAATTATTTAGTATAATTTATACTCTATTTTCAGATAGTATTTTCAGTATCTAATAGTCATTAAGAAAAAAAGAAAATAAATGCAAATAGTATGCATATTGTTACTGTTTTTTCAAAGTTTAATTTTTTGGCATTTTAAGATTATTAATATTAATATAATAAGGTTGGTTTTTACAAGGATGCTTTAATATAGCTTTGTCTTATACTGTGTTTTCATTATATCACATCCCTGTGTTAATTTTTTTCTATATGCACTTTTTTTAATATTTGAGATTATATGGTTTCTCAAACATAAAGTCTTAATGTCTGTTTATCTGTTTGTTTTAGCCTACTTTTTTGTAAACAACTAGTGAGGCATTCTGAAAAACAACAAAAACAAAAATTGAGGGTAATGAGTCATTCAAGAAAAAAAAAGAAGTGTGGCACTAGGATAATTAGTGGAAGAAACTAAAACAACCTAACATACCAGAGACCATCTCCACAAACCAGAAGAAAATACAACTTTTGTTCAACATTTTGTAAAAGTAAATGCTATTAATACTCTTATTGCTTAGATAACAAATCAAATAAAATGATCTTAAACAGTTTACATTTGTCTCCTACCAACTTCATATGTAAAAAACTTTTTGTCAGTTTTGTTTGGTATGGTAAAACCTTTAATCCTCTTTCAAATAGGATTTGGTACTTGGGCTACTATTAATCCAATTTGCATGGTAATGATAAATTCTAAACATGAAATGTGTGCTATATAATGTAAAATCTGTGGGGAGAATTCTTCTATGGGGGAAGCATGGTATTTATATTTTTATAATATTATTTTAGAAATATAAAAAATCTGTAAAACAAGCCCATAAGCATTTTAGTAGCAATTCAGGAAGGAAACAAAGAAAATGAAACTCTGAAGTCTGTCAGGAAAGACCAATTACCAATATGATACGAGTCCCCAGAAAAATAAGATGAATCATGTATCTTTACTAATTAAATCTTAGGCCATTAGCATCAAGTTGAAAACAATCTTCCATGAAGAAAAGGCTGATGTGTATCATGAAAGATATAATCAGCTCCTTTACTTTCAGGTATAGACAACTGAGCCCTAGGAAGAACTGTTTTAATAGCTTTTCAAGCTAATGTAAGCCCTAAAAACTTGATTCATATGATTTTTGTAGAAGCTGCAAATTGTAATGTCTCTTTGTAGACAGTAAGACAGAAACTGTTTTCTTTCAAGTGGAATTCTTTTGTGTTACCATTATTCAGTAAATAGTTACCAAATTGCAGTCAAACACTATACAGATGAAGATGCAGTTCAGAGCCAGGGAATGGGGTATTCCATAAAGAGGGTTTTTATGCTTTTTGAGTCTTAACATAAATTTTAAAATTGAGTACGGCTGGCTTTTGTATGAAGAAATACATTTGAGGGCTAGGCAATAAAATATGCCAAATATAAACCATCACACAGGCATTTTTAAAGCTTTAGATTTATCAGCTGAAAAGCTGAGTGTGTTTTAGTGCACTTTAAGGCACATTATTAAGCAGTAAGTTAACATATGAAAAAGATAAGTAGCAAAATACCTTGTTAACTTCTTTAGAGCAGTCGTTACAAATATAATAATTGAGTGATAATTACAGTTTTCACCTTACAGTAGATTTGATGGTGTCATGGTCAGAGTTATGTAAGCATTGGTTTCAAGTATTGCTGGTTCAGAGGCATTAACTTGATGTTCAAGGGCACTGTTCCCTTAAGGAATAATTGCTACTTACTTTAAAATAAAATTGGCAAATCAGTGAATTTTTATGTAATTCTATGTCACATATAGTTAAATCTGTATCAGAAGTAAAGTTTTCTTCTCTGGTTTTACCTAATTACTGCTTATTTACCGTCTCCCAGATCTTTTTAATGAAACCTCCACTTTGGTCAACTCATTCGATCTATAAAATGAGAGTCATCTTACAATACAACCTAACATATGCTCCACAAAGTACCTTTGTGACTACTCTCTGCTCATCTAATTTTGGTATACATAATTCAGGACCTCGAGAAATAAAATACCTCAGATTTGTCACTTTCTGTTTCTTGAGTTTCTTCAATATCTATTCTGTCCAACTTGAAGCCCTGCCATTTTAATAATGCTTTTCACTTGGAAATTATGGTTTCATCCATCTTCCTGCAATCCAAGATTACTTGTTTTTATTCGGAGTATATATTATAAATCCCTCTACATTAGTATTCTTTGTTTCATCTTTTGAAACATTCTGTACTCCAAATATTTTAAAGTTACCTCTCCGATCTATTTTTCACATTTAAAATTTACATTATTATTGATACATTCTGCTCTTAAGTAGGTTGTGATTGATTAAAAACAGTAAGTACAAATGTTAGTTATTTTAATTCTTATGATTATTTCACTCCTTGCCCCATGTTTCCCCAAAGGATAACTTCTTAAATATTTAAAAATCCAAAAATACTTAAATTATACCTAAAAAGTAGTATATCAACTCAGTTCAGTGTGTTTTGGGTTTCAGATGCTAGGGCTAGAAAGTATTGTTAAGGAGGTTTTTCTATTCCAGCCTCTGCCCAGAATCAAACACTCACACCATCCCAGCACGTGTTTGTTGTCCACGGACTGACTTGTTGAAATGCCACCTGGTCAGATTAGAATTCCCAACTATTCAGTTGACGTCTGTGAGATCTTAAAGTGGAGAAGACTGAACTTAAGTGTTACATTTTTGGTTTAGTTCCTTCCTCCTCACTTCTTTAACACATTTTTACTTGGTTTATATCTCTGCCATACATGTATATTTATCTTTTTACTTTACTGCCCAAACCCCAAGTTCCTCAGGAGCCAAAGTTCTTTGTATGTATCAGAGTACCTGACATGTAAGAGGAGGTCTGTAAATTTATATTGCTGAGTAAGTAAGGAGGTAATTGAATGAAAGAATGAATGAATACAGGAGTTCAAAGTACCTATAACTGGTCCCAAAGGATTCTGAAATATTACCAAATGTACTCAATAAAGAATAATAATATTATTTAGGTTTATTTGCTAATGTTTCATAAATTATTAAGTTTGGATAAAGAACTAAATAAGGACTTTACTTCAGCCTCCACCTCTGACTTTCCTTTTTTACCTTGCAATATAGAAAGAATGAGCAATACTAGAATTCAGAATATTTTGAATATATTAACTACAATATTTTATGTGTTTAATTCTAATTTTCAGTGCATCATTTGGTAAACTTTGAACATAAGAACATAAGAAAAATAAACTAAATTGGTAAATGTAAAATTTAAGTTCATTACATTATTGCTTTGTAAGTATTAATTGAATAATTATATAGATCTTATTACGTTCGAGGTTTGGACTCAGACTTGAATTCAAATTTTATCTCCAGAGCTTAAGATTTGCATAACTTTGGTAAGTTTCCTAAATTCTCCAAACTTCAATATTTTTCATTTATAAAATACATAACTATTTCATAGAGTTGTGGAACATAAATTAGATAAATTAGAAAACAATATCCTACTGCATCTGCCTGACAGCACTGGAGACACAAGAGACATGGATTTGATCCCTGGGTCCGGAAGGTCCCCTGGAGTAGGAAATAACAAGCCACTCCCATATTATTGCCTGGAGAATCCCATGGACAGAGGAGCATGGTGGGCTACAGTCCATGGAGTTGCAAAGAGTTGGACATGACTGAGCACATGCACACTATTCCTATTCTACACTATCCTGCAACATTTTATCGAGTGTTTATTAAAGAAATTAATATTTTAAGCCCACAATATTAACAGACACTTAAACATATCTTTACGGGTCTGATTTCTAATAATTTACCTTATGGTTTGCTTTTATACTTCTCATTGTCATCTAAATGAAAGTATTTAGTAATTGGCATTACATTTTTACAAAGATAGAGAAATACATGTTGGTATGCATATTTTTATACATATAGAATATTTAATAGAAATAACCTTCCTAAATAAACCTTTGGAGAGTATTGTTCATTAGTAAAGTTTTTCTAAGACAAAAATATCACTAACTATGCTGTAAAGTCAGAAATTCGGCCTTTGGTTTCAAAATTTTGAGGCAGCTTTTAAAAAATTACCAAAGTTAACGTATTTAGGCCTAATGTTTAGGAAAAATGTTAAGCATGTTTCCTAATTTTTTAATTTGTAGTTTAATATGAATGATATCTTTGTTGTTTTCAGTTACTTAATAAATTGTTGATTCTTGAATATTTGAAAGACAACACCTCTTTGTTAAATATTTTTTACCATTAAAGTGTTTTGAGGGGAAACCTAACTGGCATATGATTTGTCAGGGACTCACTGGGTAGTATAAGTCATAAATCTTTGTTGTTGTTACTTTTAAAAAAATTTCTTTTTGCTTTTTAAACTGTTGTTTTTGGTCAAAAATGGGTGAGGGGGGAAATGGCCCATTATTTCCATGATCTAGAGGTTTTACTGCAGCAGCTGAGCAGCTCACTTTGATTCAATGTGACATTAACTTTTCCATTACGGGTACTGCTGCAAAGCGCAGAGCCCTGAAGCATTGTGAAGTTGCTGTCTGGCATTTGTTCATTGATAAGGCTGCTATATTTGAATGTTGCAGTCATTCCAGGGAAACCTTCATCACTTCTTAAAAATGTTGTTCCTCTCATTTTAAATTTAGTTAAATTTCATTTCCCTACTGTGTTTTAAGTGTCTGTAAACATTTTTATAAGCCTGAATTTTTTCCTTATTTAGAACTTCCGTCACTTTAATGACAATATAATTATAGTGTTGCTGTTATTCATAAAGTGCAAATTTGCATGAGGCAACTCTTAGAATAAAGGCAAGTCTTTTGCTGTCACACATGTCCTTTGGTTCATTGTTCTTTTTTTTCCCCCTACTTTTCATTCATTCTGTAAATTATCCCAGTTGTCTAGAATTATGCAAGAACTGAGGAATGGCCTCCAGGAGGCAGAAGTCTGGAGGGGAGACTGATGATAGAAGGGATGGGGTGTTCTTCCCTTCTGGATGGTGAGACTATTGAAGCAGAGGGAGACTAAGAGTAGTGGAGTAGTTAGGAAAAAAGGATTGTGACGTTGTGATAAGCCTGCTTAGGTTTAACGGTGTTGTTCCCAACTGAGCAGGCTGGAGATCTCCTGCATTGAGGCCCCTGTCCAACATTTCATCCTAGTAAATGTTTAGGTGCCCTTGCTTCTCAGTGAGAGGATAAATTCTATAGGAATGAAAAGGCCATGACTATCAGATACCCTTTGTTTCATATTTCCTTAAAGAATTAAGCAATAGGGAAAGCACTGATAAGAACTGAGCATCTGTTGTGAGATGTTTTGTTTGTTGGCAGGTTGGGGTTGAGCTGTTTGGTTTGGTTTTGGATGTTTTTTGGCAGGGAGAGGTTCTATTTTAACTCAACATAGATTAAGAGAAGAGACAGATTTTCCTACCAGCTGTGAAAATGATCTATAGTGGTGGTAGGACTGTTGATGTTGATCAAAAGGAGTATCAGCTAATGAGCTGGACCAGCATGGACCAGTAGCAGAGATGGTGAAATGCTAGGTGGAAGAGGAAGCTTCTTAACTACTGATCCGTGATTGTGGAGAAAGACAAATGGCAAAATCCAATCCCCTGCCAGTGAAGAACTAAAAGGTCCATTTAGGTTGAACTGATGAGGCTGGTAATAAGAAGAAACTGTCCTATGGGGATTAGGGTTTGACAGGATATCCTTTTCTTCTACAGTGGTAATCTCTATTCCCTATAATTTTGATGGTTAATTTCCCCCAGTGCAAATGCTTCCAAGCTTTTACATCTGAACTGTCATGAAGCAGCAAGGTGCCATCTCTCATTTCACAACCTTGTTAAAATTTACCTCTTCCAATGAATAAGCCTGTAGCTCAGAGCCCAGTGATGATTACGTATCCATCCCAGATATTTACCCTTCCAGTTGTCTCAGACTGATTTTAAATTGCTTTCTTGGCCCAGTGCTTGGACGGTATTTGCCTTCTACCTTCACAGTAACATCACTTAAATTCTTATGCTTTCCACCAGTGCAGTTCTTCTACCTTTATGACCTCTGTAATACCTGTCTTTCATTTATCCAATCAAAACAGCAGGAAAAAAAAAACAAACAAACAAAAACAGCAAACGTACACACAGATATACAATTTCATTCCCTGTCAAAAACAAAACACAGATTTGGGTCTTTTTATTGAAATCTTTTACTCTTACTCTGGTTTTTACCAAGCTTTTTGCTATTCACTTTATAACAGTGGCTTAGAGGAGATAGTGCTCTGTCAAAATACCTTTCTAACAAATCATCATAGGGTGGCTTTAGGATTAGAAGAACAAAATTGAATTGATATATTGATACCATATCAATAATAATGACATTTTTGATGATTTATATCACAATTAAATTGAGGTATCATTAAATCTTACTGTCTTGGGGAAAGGGAATTTAGATATACAGAGTGAGGAATGTGCTTGTGTGTGTCTAGGACTAGACCTGTACAAATTGAAGTAAGCTAGTTTTGTTTCATCCCACCTTGTATTTTGGAGTTCCCTGCTGTTAGAAGTCTCTTTGGCCTCTGGAAAACGAACCTTAAAAAAAACCTCTCTCCTTCATAGGCATAAGTCTGTTTTGCTAGTGGAAACTAAAAGACAGAAAACTGTTCATAACTAACAAGAATGAATGTCTGTGGTCAAATTCTAGAAAATGGGATTGCTCATTCTGTGTATGTTTTTGAGATTCCCTGATATGTTTAAACTATACTGTGACATTGGCTGACCATTTAATATCCTCCACTTGTAAAGTTAGTATTGTAATTTTTGCTTGTGTGTTGGTAAGACTGCAAGTAAGGTCAGGGTTTTAGCATTTTTATTTATGGGTAAATCAAATTGATAGAAATAAATTTCAAGTAAGCAGTGAAATGAACCACTGATTCTGTTCAGTTCAGTTCAGTTCAGTCACTCAGGCATGTCTGACCTTTGTGACCCCATAGACTGCAGCACACCAGGCTTCCCTTCCATCACCAACTCCTGGAGCTTGCTCAAACTCATGTCCATCGAATCGGTGATGCCATCCAACAATCTCATCCTCTGTCATCCCTTTCTCCTGCCTTCAATCTTTTCCAGCATCAGGGGCTTTTCCAGTGAGTCAATTCTTCTCATCAGATGGCCAAAGTATTGGAGTTTCAGCTTCAGCATCAGTCCTTCCAATGAATGTTCAGGACTGATCTCCTTTAGGATGGACTTGTTGGATCTCCTTGCAGTCCAAGGGACTCTCAAGAGTCTTCTCCAACACCACAGTTCAAAAGCATCAATTCTTCAGTGCTCAGCTTTCTTTATAGTCCAACTCTCACATCCATACATGACTATTGGAAAAAGCATAGCTTTGTCTAGACGGACCTTTGTTGTCAAAGTAATGTCTCTGCTTTTTATATGCTGTCTAGGTTGGTCATAGCTTTTCTTCCAAGGAGCAAGCATGTTTTAATTTCATGGCTGCAGTCACTATCTGCAGTGACTTTCGAGCCCAAGAAAATAAAGTCTGTCACTGTTTCCATTGTTCCCCCACCTATTTGCCATGAAGTAATGGGACTGGATGCCATGATCTTACTTTTCTGAATGTTGAGTTTTAAGCCAACTTTTTTGCTCTGCTTTTTCACTTTCCTCAAGAGGCTCTTTAGTTCTTTGCTTTCTGCCATAATGGCGGTGTCATCTGTGTATCTGAGGTTATTGATATATCTCCCGGCAGTCTTGATCCCAGCTTGTGATTCATCCAGCCTGGCGTTTCGCATGATGTACTCTGAACATAAGTTAAATAGTCAGGGTGACAGTATACAGCCTTGATGTACTTCTTTCCCGATTTGGAACCAGTCTGTTGTTCCCTGTCCAGTTCTAACTGTTGCTTCTTGACCTGCATACAGATTCTCAGGAGGCAGGTCAGGTGGTCTGATATTCCCATCTCTTTAAGAATTTTCCACAGTTTGTTGTGATGTACACAGTCAAAGGCTTTGGCTTAGTCAATAAAGCAGAGGTTGATGTTTTTCTGGAACTCTCATTCTTTTTTGATGATCCAACAGATGCTGGCAATTTGATCTCTGGTTCCTCTGTCATTTCTAAAACCAGCTTTAAAAAAAAATAAAAATAAATTAAAATAAAAAATAAAATAAAACCAGCTTTAACATCTGGAAGTTCATGGTTCACGTACTGTTGAAGCCTGGTTTGGAGAATTTTGAGCATTACTTTTCTAGTGTGTGAGATAAATGCAATTGTGCGGTAGTTTGAACATTCTTTGGCATTGCCTTTCTTTGGGACTGGAATGAAAGCTGACCATTTCCGGTCCTGTGGCCACTGCTGAGTTTTCCAAATTTGCTGGCATATTGAGCGCAGCACTGTCACAGCATCATCTTTTAGGATTTGAAATAGCTCAACTACAATTCCATCATGTCACCTAGCTTTGTTCGTAGTGTTGCTTCCTAAGGCCCACTTGACTTCACATTCCAGGATGTCTGACTCTAGGTGGGTGATCACACTTATCATGGTTATCTGGGTCATGAAGACCTTTTTGTATAGTTCTTCTGTGTATTCTTGCCATCTCTTCTTTATGTCTTCTATTTCTGCTAGGTCCATACTATTTCTGTCATTTATTGTGCCCATCTTTGCATGAAAAGAAGCTCTATACACTCAGCAAAAAGACTGGGAGCTGACTGTGGCTCTTATCGTGAACTCCTTATTGCAAATTTCAGACTTAAATTGAAGAAAGTAGGGAAAACCAGTAGACTATTCAAGTATGACCTAAATCAAATCCCTTCCTATTTTACAGTGGAAGTAGCAAATAGATTTCAGGAATTAGATCTGATAGAGTCCCTGAAGAACTGTGGACAGAGGGAGGTTCATGACATTGTACAGGAGGCAGTGATCAAGACCATCACCAAGTAAAAGAAATGCAAAAAGGCTAAATGGTTGTCTGAGGAGGCCTTACAAATAGCTGAGAAAACAAGAGAAGCTAAAGGCAAAAGAGAAAAGGAAAGATATAAGCATCTGAATGCAGAGCTCCAAAGAATAGCAAGGAGAGATAAGAAAGCCTTCCTCAGTGCTCAGTGCAAAGAAATAGAGGAAAACAACAGAATGAGAAAGACTAGAGATTCTTCAAGAAAATTAGAGTTACCAAGGAAACATTTCATGCAAAGATAGGCACAATAAAAGGACAGAAATGGTATGGACCACAGATTACTGTAGCAGAAAAGATGAAAGCAAACAAAAGGCATTAAAATAATTAGCAATTTTTTTAACTTTAAAATATAGGAAAAGTGCATATATTGTAATGAAAAATATCAATGTATTTTCAAAAGCTAAAGCTCTCTATGTAATTAAACTGGAAAACCATCAAAGACCTACTATATAGCACAGGGAATTATGCTTAATATTATATAACAATCTAAAGGGGAAAATAATTTGAAAAACAATAGATACATTTGTGTGTATAATTGGTTATTCTCATCACTATGTAGTAGTCTGTCCATTTGTGAATATACCTGAATTTATTTATGAATTACACAGATGGTGACCGTTATGAATAGTGTTGCTATGAATATTTTCATATGTTTGTTTCCGATTCCATTATTTGTTGATAAACAAATAAATATGTTTCTGGTAGGCATGTACCTGGAATTGGAATTGCCACGTGATAATACTGGCTTGGCTTCCCCAGTAGCTCAGCGGTAGAGAATCTGCCTGCAAAGCATGAATCACAGGTTCAGTCCCTGGGTCTGGAAGATCCCATAGACTAGGAAATGGCAACCCACTGCAGTATTCTTGCTTGGGAAATCCCGAGGGCAGAGGAGTCCATGGGGCCGCAAAAGAGTTGGATGTGACTTAGAGACTAAACAAGTATAGTCTTACGTTTAGCTTTACTGCTTACCAGTTTGCCCGAGTTTTCAGTTGTTCTGCATTCTCTCCAACACTTGGCATTTTCTGTCTTTTTCATTTTGGACATTCAGGTAGAAGTAAAATGTACTGAATTATAATCTTGGTCTGAATTTTCCCAAATTCATACCTTTTAGTTTGTTTTACTTTTTACAGTGCCTAAGAACTCCAGTACAGTGTTGAATGAATTGAAGTGTGATAGTGGACATACTTGTCTTGTTCTTAATGGCAAGGGAAAGGCTTTAACTATTTTGCCATAATTGTAGTATTTGCCATAGGGTGCGTTGTTTGCTTTTTGTAGATACTCTTTATCAAGTAAAAGGAACTTCTTTTCCCTTCCCTTCCCTTCCCTTCCCATACTGGTTTGTTAAAAACTTTTTATCCTGATAGGTAAATAATTTTGTCAGTGTTTTTTCCTGATTTATCATAGTGGCCATATGATTTTTCATCTTTTTTTCTATTAATGTAATGGTTCAGTTGATTGGTGTTATAATGTTAAGCTGATATACCAAAAGGTGATTATTAAGCTGGTTAATGACTTTTCAGACTAGCAACTTCTCAAGAGTTTAAGTGCCTGACCTCTGGCAGTGTGCTAGTACATAGATTGGTGTTTTGTTAGCTAACTGGTAGTTCAATTAATATGTCATTTGGGAGAATATATACATTCTTCCATCCAAATTAATAAATGTTAAACAACTATCCAATGATATGACACACAGCAGGCCACTGTGCTATGTACTGTGTGGCATACAAAGATACGTAAGACTCAGTCTCAGCTCCAAGGAGCTGTAATCTAGTTTGTGAGACCATACCGATTTTTAGGTAATTGTAATGGTAACATAAAGCAATATTTAATAACAGTTAAGTGAAGCATTAGATTGTATATTTTATAAAGAAATGGATGAATGTTCATCCTTTGCAGTCCCAAGAAATAGCACAGGATTGAAAAAGCCAGGCTTGTTTCATTACATTAAATGATCCAGAATAAAGTACGAGACTGTTAGTAGTTAAAGATAAGACTGCAAGAGAGAGTTCAGATGCAATCAAGGAAGATCTTTAATGCCCAGTGAAAGGTTAGACCTGGATGTGAAGGCAACTCAATTTTACCAGATAAGAAAATAAGTCTTGAGAGGTCATGACCTGCCTGTGGTGATACAACATCACAACTGGAGTTCATGAGAAGAAAAAATGTAATCGTCTTGATCCTTAATGAAATTTTCCACCCCTTCCAAACTAGTTTATTTGACTAATTATTACAGTGGTGTGAATTTATATTCATAAGAATAGTTTGTTTATTGTCTTTTTTAATTGTATTCTTCTATGTCTATTTATATATAATGCTATATATAATGCTCAGTTGTAAAATCAAATTGATGAGAAGTGGGAGGGGGAAAGCAATTATTCTTTAGCCATGACAGATATAATAGGCATTCATGTCATATGATACTGAATGTTAAAGCGAGGTCACAGGGCACTAGAGAAAAGGAAACAAGCAATATAGTACCTCTGGGTGATGAATGTGACGGGAAACATCTTATGGGTGTACTGGCCAGGATATTTATCATTTAGTACTGAAACTCTGGTGACATGATAACAAGGTTTTTCTATAGTGATCATGATACCAGAAGCCCTTAGACTCTCTTCATGATGACTTCTTTATACCATTAACTCAAAGCTTTCTTAAAAAGAGGTCAAGGACCACAGGTTTTATTAGGGATGATGAAAATGTTGTATATTCCCTTTTTTGGACTGTCCTTTTTAATCTTAATATTCAAAGCAAATCATGTAATTCTATTTTCTTTAACACATATTTAAGCATCACATGGGTTAGCCCTTATTTAGAGTCAAAAGGAAACAAGAAAGGAGGAGAAAGTACTAAGAAAGGATATTGAAGTGAATAGTGCTATTGTTATTTTTATGTAGCAAATATCTTTTGGGAGGTAAGTTATATATTTCAGAAGACATTACTACATATAAAAATGGTCAATAATATGTATAATGAATGTATTAATGGAGAAAATAACTGAATTGTTATTATCACTCTTTCATAAGCCTGGAAGTAAGGCATTATTCCTTTTTCATTCACTCTCTATTTATCTCAATTTTGTAATAGGCTTTCATTTTCAAAAGTGTTATAGTTATTAACAATATCCACTTTAATAGTAAATCTCAATTTTTAATATGAACTAAAAATTCAGAAGTTAAAATTAAAAATGAAAATGCTTAACTTTGGCAACAAAGGAAACTTTTATTTAGCCCCTAGTTTAGACTTTTATGAGCTGTATTTCAGGTTTGAACTTGTACTAGAAACGAATGAGTAATCAGTCTGGTATGAACAATGTACCTTAGCACATGATTCTCTTGTGCCATCTGCCTTTCTATAATCTGAGGACCAGCAGATACTGATGCATAATGTAGCTGCTTTGCCCTATGTCCTTAAACACATTATTGCCGGCAGGATGTACACCTCATTGTAAACGATTGTACACAGCAGTACCTTACACATTGAGGGAGATTTGAATTTCTAAGAGAATTCAATAGAAGAGAAGTTTAGACATAGCTTATAGAAGCAATAAGTAAGCACTAATCAAAACTGCCCACCTGGGAAGACTGCCTGCATTAGGTAAATTAGGTGGCATTAAAACGAGAGGGTTTAACTGACTGGTAGAATTTTTAAGATCTGTCACAGTTGGGAATCAAAGAAATTGATATATTGTCTAAAGTCAGAAATTAAAATAATGTCAGTCAAAAGTAAGCTATGTCTAATCAGTGTATGAACTTTAAATAGCTTTACTTAGAGGGAATGAGGAAATAGAACAGAAGTGAAAGTAAAAGTCGCTCAGTCGTGTCCGACTCTCTGCGACCCCATGGACTGCATAGTCCATAGAATTCTCCAGGCCAGAATACTAGAGTGGGTAGCCTTTCCCTTCTCCAGGGATCTTCCCAACCCAGGGATCGAACCCAGGTCTCTCGCATTGCAGGCAGATTCTTTACCTGCTGAGCCACAGATAGAACAGAGGTCATTCCTTACAGTCAGAGTAAGAGGCTTATTTCAGAGAATTGCAGGCCTCCACGTGACTCCCTCATAGCTCAGTTGGTAGAGACTCTCCTGCCGTGCAGGAGACCCCAGTTCAATTCCTGGGTTGGGAAGATCCGCTAGAGAAGGAATAGGCTACCCATTCCAGTACTCTTGGGCTTCCCTTTTGGCTCAGCTGGTAAAGAATCCACCTGCAATGCAGGAGACCTGTTTTGGGAAGATCCTCTGGAGAAGGGAAAGGCTACTCACTCCGGTATTCCGGCCTGGAGAATTCTATGGACTGTGCAGTCCATGGGATCGCAAAGAGTCGGACACGACTGAGCAACTTTCACTTCACTTCACTTCATGTGCTCAAAGCAATCATCAGTGTGTCCTTGAAAAAAACGCTTTTTAGTGAACTTCCTGGCTGACTGGAAAGGACAGAGAAGAGGCCATTGAGAGACCATTGCAGTGAGCAGGTCAGGCGTGGCCCGATGTGACTTGTCCTGGTGTAGGCATTCTCCTCGCCCATCGACAGCTGGTGGTAAACAGGACATACTTTGTGTTTCTCTGCTGCGGGGAGAAACGTGGAAAGAGATAGTAAATATATCAAAGTTGGGAAACTTGAAAATTATTAAAAATATTCATAAAATTTGAACTTAATGACAAAAATAATGTTGACAACATTCTACTAGAGTTTTTTAAAAAATAAATAGGGCAAATAATTTCAGGAAAAGATACAGACATGTGTGTGTTCTTCTTTAAACATATTCTTTTATGTTGGAGATAAATGGGTATTTTCTTCCATGTTTGGGACTGTGGTGAAACAGCCAGTCAGATTGGTATTGGCCTGTGATATGATGGGCTGGCCATATGAGAATCCCATTTGGAAAGGTAAATCTAGCACAGAGGCCCAGGAGGTTTCTAGAAACGACTAAGATAAAGATTGAAAAGAAAGGAGATTCTAATACCCAAACCCACTCACAAACATACTGATCGGCAGAGCATACCATGGCTTAGTGAGTAACACAGCAAGCAAATGCCAGAAAATAGAAAAAAGCATGAACATAATCAATATCGATTTTAAGTGCAATGCTGTGGACTGTAGCCCGCCAGGCTCTTCTGTCAATGGGATTCTTGAAGCAAGAATACTGGAGTGGATTGCTGTGTCCTCCTGCTGGGGATCTTCCTGACACAGGGATTGAATCCATGTCTCTTATGTCTCCTGCATTGGCAGGCTGGTTCTTCACTGCTAGCACCACTTGGATTAGCACTTTATTATTGAGTCCTTTGTCGTGTTCTAAAGAGTATTTACTTATCCTCAATTTTTATACCTAAATAAATTCTTCCTAATTTAAGTGGTAAGTTGCATCTCTAAGGCATTAAGTAGTATCCTTGAGATATGTAAGAGTGATATATCTCTAGAAGTACCTGATACATAATCAGAGGAGTACTTTAATCACTCAAAAGGTTACGACTATTTTTGTCATTACTCAAATTTATTTACACTTTTTTCTAAATCAGAGTATTTTAGCACCTACAAGCCTAGAATTGCAAGGCATTTTTTAATTACTTATTTTCAACCATGTCCATTTTGCAAATGGATACCTTTTCTAGAGAGATAAGAACTTAATATTGTACCATTCCCAAAGTTAATTATGAGGCTTGTTTAAGGATCACCAGACAGAATTCAGTTTGAAGATTTAATCCAGTTTTTTTACCTTTTCCTCTCAAAAATATATTTCTGCCACTGTTGGCTTAGATACCCTAGGTCTGAAACCCTGCATTTATTGAAGTACATTTTCTTCTTCTTCAACCATTATTTTTGTTCTTCAGGTAAACCTTTCTGAGTCTTTGCTGTATTAAAATTTTTAGTAAGTTCTGTGGAAGCTCAGTTTTATTATTTTAAACTTTGATAAATTAAGGTTGGCATGATGGTATTTATGTATTATCTACAAAGTACTTCTTTTTTACTATATATGGTATAAATTTAAAATATTTTTGTTTTAACTTTACAGTTGTTTTTATAATAACCAATTTTTGTCTTCCTTTTCTTTTGTTTAACCGTTTACTTCTACCTGGTTAAAAAATACAAGTCGTGTGTTTCTGGGTTTGCAACTTTAAGAAATTAATATTTTCTTTTATTTAACATGTTAGTTGGAAATGTCTTATCTGTGGTATGTGTCTAATACAATAAAATCTCTTTTGATGTTATCTGTTTCATACTGAGTAGGCAGGGACTGAATCCATTTATCTGACTTTGTATAAGACTCACCACAATGATATGCACATGTGAGAGGGAATCTTAATAAATAACAGTTAACATGTATGATTTACGTCATTTCCCACTCTTTTCCATTTCTCATTATGTTCTATATAGTTTTCTATAGAGAGCCACAGTAAATGCAGAGGTATTTCAGGTATTCATAAAAAATTATATAAATGTGATCAGCTTTTAATATGAGTATATGTTTTCTAAATATATAACTTGAACTTGAATGTTTTTATTGTGGAAAAATTTTTAAAGGCAGGATTTTTCCATAATAATATTTGCTTCTGCTCATTTCCTCTAGATACTTAAACAGCACTTACAATAAAATACTAATAATGTGTGACAACAAATACTGACACTGTTTATAAAATGTATTGACTTTTACTTTTTCTGCTTTAAATCTTCCAGAACACAATGGATGACTTTGAGCAAAATTCTCATTTTACTAGCAGAATTTTCATTTATATAGTTGTGAATTCAGAAATATTTAAGACTTCTGTGCCCCCATAATATTTCTACACATTCTGAAATTCTTTGTCATCTGGCTGTTACTTTCAGCTGTTGATTAATAAGTAAACATATTTCTTCATTAAATAATAATTCACTCTATAATTTTTATCTGTTTAATTGTAAGTATTTAGAAATAACTTAGGATGGAATAACTCTAGGATAAGTTTAAGTAAGACTAAATTAACTAAGAAACCTAGGCAATAATACTAGACTAGTTAAAATTGAGAACAAAGTGAAAGTAACAGTTATTTCCTAAAAAAAAAAAAACTCAATATCTTGATTAACTAAACAATATTTGGTAATAATGATTAACCAATAAGGCAAATAAACTTGAATTTCATTTGATCATTTTATTTTCTGAACCTTTGTTTAAAAATACATAGAGCTTTTTTATGATTGCTTATAAATGTGGCTGCACTAAGCTTACACAGAAGATCAATGTTTTAAAAATTGAAACAGTATAGGTTTGTATTGATTAATGTGGCTAAATCAAAACGAGAGGTTTTGTAACAGCTTTCTTAGACACACTGCTCCCCAGTAATGGCAACCTATCAATTTTAGCTTTCCACTGATAAATCAGCTTGAAAATTGGATGTCAAAATTTTTTCACTGAAAGAGTGATTTTTCCATGCCCTTTAACCTTTTCTGATATATTAGATTGGTTTATAAGACTAAGCCCTATCTTACAGAAAGCAGTTGTCAAATTGACATTTGAATACATTTTCAAATGATTGTAACACCTGTTCTTATCCATGTGTGTAAATAAGTGTATATATTATATTCATCTTAAGATCTGCCTCCCTAATTGTAATGCTTGTTTATCTTGAGAAAAATTCAGTTGTGCATTTTGAAATTGTAGATTGTTCTCCTTATGGATCTCAGGAGTTCAGAGAAGGTCAGAGCCTCAATTGCAAGATTAGGAAACATGCTTCCAGTGAGGTACTTTAGTTTTTACTGAGTAGGGACATTGATTGTTTTTTCCATGTGAATTGATTTTTTTTTTCTTTTTTTTTAATTTTCTTTTAAAATACCAGTGGGTTAATTAATGGCAACTTTCCTATGTTGTTATGTGGTCGATAGTAACTTGGGATGCTTTAGTAACAAAATACAGAAACAAAACCTGATGACACTTTATTTCTAAGGAACCAGTATTGAGGAGTTGAAATAACACTAGGAATGATTTGATTAACAGCACAGAAAAACAGTCTTAATTTGGATTTAATGGGGTAGACTTCAGTGACAGCTGATACTGCCATACCTTCATGCCTTTATAGCTGACTTTAAGTTAGCCTGAGAAGGTATTGATTGTGAAGTTTCTGTTGTATAATTACTTTTTGCTAGGGGGGAAAGAAAAAGCATGGTGTATTGATCTCAATGGGAGCATTTGAGTAGCAGTTTCCCTTGGCTAACAGTGAGTGTCATCTTTCACCCATGATAAATGGTAACGTTCCGGCTCACCATAATTGCTTTGTGGTGAAATGAACCTCCTATACCCTTCTCCTTTTCCCATCAAGGAGATATAGTAATCATCTTTATCTCAAAGCCATGATTTACTGAACTAATCATCCTCTTAATAGAGGAAATTCTACCCCCACCCACAGAGCATGTCCAGTTTTGCTAACTGAAACAGAAATGCATTATGAAGCCTTAAAATTCTTTCATATTTTGGGGTTCACAAGTATACACATCTCTAATCAACTATCAGTTATTCCTGACCTGTTTTACTTATCCTTAGGCCATTACCAGTCTACTAGGTAGCCTTTGATCTGCCATTAAATGTAAATTAAAAAGAGAAAAGATAGAGATGGTCAAATCTTATATACTTATGACAATAAGAGAAATCATTAAATATCTTATTAGTTTTCTGAAATTTAATGTATTTAGCAAGTATGAAAATTTAGTTTATTTAGTAGCCTTTTCTGTGTATATGGCTTATTTTTTACAATTGTAAGTATTATTAATCTATTTTTAGATTCTTTTTCTATGATGCTTATCTTCATTAAGAGGCAAGTAAGATGCTTTCAAGTGAAAAACATGTATTCCCTACCAATTCTGAAAAACTCAGATAATTTGTTTTATTCATTAGCTTTTTGACAAAGATGTTTAATGTGTTATCAATTTTTCATTAAGCCTATGTTATATTTTGCCAAAAATAGATCTGTATTTACTTTCCAGTACTTTAATATTGCCCCTGGGTAATGACTTTTAGTTAAGTAATATTATTTAAAGAATATCTGGCAGTCATTTAAGATCATTTAAAGACTGCTGTGAAGGGTTTGGATAAAGGTCATTTTCAATGATTGTGCTTAGTTAAATAAATGTGAAAGGTTTCACAAAGGGAATCTTGCTTTTCAGTGTGCTGTCATAAATTTCCTCTTAGCACAACTGGGAATACCAAGTAAAATGTAGTTGTTTCTGCCTTGAAGGCAGTATATTTTATATTTTCCTTCTCTTTGTTTATTTTCTCCTCATAATTCTGTTTATTCCCACAACTGAGCACAAAGGTTTCATTTTGTCACAAATTAGATTCACCACTCTTGACAGTTTGTGGAAATCCCTGTATATATTTCTCCAAATGTTTAAAACAAGTAGTTTTTTTTTTTGCTAAGACTTATTAAAAAGTCTTACTTTTTATTTTTTTAAACCATTCCCCATCTAGTGTATCCCTCGTTCACAGTTTGCTCCCACTCTGGCCACAGCTGGCCTCTTGCTGTTCACAGCTGAAAAGTGAAATCAATGCTTGGCCTAACAAAATGCAGATGAAAGCCATTCTAATCATGCATAGTCATTTCCCGTAACTTTATCAGCCTTCAGTTACTTCTGTGCTCTCTGGAAATCATTGTTTATTCAAGTAAATAGAGCCCCAACTTCTGTGTTGAGATGTGCTGTCTTCTAGGAAAATAATCCTTCCTCACAGCCATAAGCATTGTGAACCTCCCATCATTCCAGTTTTCTAAAACTATTGCTTTTGTTCCCCCACAAAGGAAACAAATCTAATCAAGTCATTTTATCATTTAAATTCTGGAAACTTAAACTCTAGATAAAGAAGCCCTTTTATTCTTAATGTTAACACGATTTGAAATTTTGAAACAAAAAATGAGGAAATACCTCAATCCAAATTATCATTGATCTAGTATTTTCTTAAATATTTATTTGAACAAAACTGGATAGAAAACTGTATTGTAGCTGGATACTTCACAGGTCATGGAAGGACAATGAGTTTGATGGAAAACAGCCTTTCTCCTTCATATTTTAAATGGTTCCTTCTTTGATTACAAGCATTTATTATAATTATCAAGAGATTAGGCTGTTGTTATAGAATCCTTGTAATGGAACCATTTAGAAGGAATATAATGGCAGTTTATTGGATTCTGCAAAAGAAAAGAGCACAGATAAAGTGGACCTTTTTGGTAAATGGTTCAATGCTAGTTATACTAATTTTATTATTCTGTCTTAGTTCATTTGCTTTAGTAATTTTTGTGACTAAGGGTACAATTTTTTCTAATAAATAACCTGTCTTCTAGTCTTCTCTATGGTTATGTCTTTTGTAGGGGTTCTGTGTGTATGTGTGTTTTCTGAAAGACAGGCGGTTCAGAAATAAGTAGCACTCAGTACTGTTGATATGTAGTCTTTGTAGTAGAATTTACATTTGTACAATATCTTTCCTTAGATGGCATTTTAGTATAATTTGTTTTTTATTTTTGAAATTATTGGTATATAAGATGAGTCTGTTAACTGAATCACTTCTAGTTCCCATGTAATTTTTCTTCCAATTGCAGTAAAAATGGTCCTAAAGAAATAAATACCCAGGGGTTGTCAGATTTAAGACCTATTCTGTGCTAATATCTTTTCTATAAAAATCAATACAGTTAGAGCTCAGAGTAGATATATTTTTTTATCTTTCCTAATTTCTCAGAGGCAAAGATACAGAATTTTAAAAAATTCTTTCTTTTGAGATGTTTGTACATCTGAAGCCAGATACAAGAAAATGCAGGATGCAATATTTTGAAAGATGCTAGAATTCAGTAAAATGGTTTTTCCTGTTATTTTCCAGGCTAGCAACTAGTAGTACCACAGTGTTTGCTGAAATACTAGAGTAAGCAAACAGTTAGGGAATCTTTGTCTGCAGAGAATGAAGCACTCAATGAAGTGTCAGGGTAGGTAGCAGGCAAAGTTCTGGAAAAAAAAAAAATGGCTCTTCTGACATAGGGGACTAGGCTAAGGGATATTAATGTCATTTTAGAGATTTTAAACTTTCTAAAAGCAAAGATCACCTGGCAAGTACTGTGCATGGATAGGTATCTTGAACATAAGTCTTCAAGAATATTTTTTAGAAAAAAATTTTTTATCAAAGCAGCAAAGGAGCCACCACTTTTTAATTTTAGATTTTAAATTTATTTGAAGAATTTCAAATCATATCATCTCTAATATTTATATGCCATGTTAACAATATTCAGTTATTTTGTTAATATAATTGCTATACAAAGTACCTAATTAAACTAGGAAGTATTTTTATTCCTACAACTTACCTGAAAAATCTTAAATCACTTATTATATGCCATAAAATATTTTGTATTTAGTTTAAAGGTTTCTAGAAATAGTAACTTAGTATAAGGATATGCCTAGCCTTCTTTTCTTCATTACTGTACTGAGTTTCATGTATGTTGTATGAGTGGGGGTATTTGAAATTGCAGTTATATTTTAGTTAACATAGATATTAGGGAAGTGATATAAAGAGAAGAGACATGATTTAGAAAGAATTTGTGGATAATAAGGATGGTTTAAAATATACAAAATCATCATAAATTCTACAGGTTTACTCTGTTTTTTAAATTTAACTGCTTTTTAATTCAATACCAAGCTTTGTTTAAAGAACATTATATGTTTGTATATGTATGTATGCTGATACTTTACATAGATTTATATTGATAAACAAGAATTATAGATGCATGGGGTATATATAGATAAGTAAATTAGAAGTGTAGAAATGCAGAACATGAAGGAATTCCAAGAGGGAAATTGCTGTTCTCCCCATGATTCTTATAAGAATTAGACGTCAATACTCAGAAAAGTGAAATTGAGAAATATACACAAATTAGTTGAAGATTTTATCTCTGTAATTAATTGTCAAACTAGGCCATCATGAAGTTATTTCTTAGTTCTTGCTAAATCTTCAAGTATAATTATGTATGTCAGCTTTGTAAATTAATTTTCTATATGACTGAATTGAATTTTCCCTCAGATCTCAGATGTATCCATATCACTTTTGATGCCATTTTCATTCATCTGACTCTAGTCTTTGTTGGTGCTAGAATCTGTTTGTAGGAGAGTCCTCAGAAAAACAGTAGTCAGTTTGATAGGAGTGGTCACAAGCACACTGTTGCTCTTGGATGTTTTTTTATACCAAATCAATAAAAATGAAGTTTTCTGCAAATGCAATTCCTCATACATTATATCCAGGATTTTTATTAATATTATTTAGAAGGACTGTAGTAGACTAATAAGATTATGATTTCATCATTTATGAAATAAAGCACACAAAAAATAAGGTTTCCGTATACTTGCTAGGACTATAACATGGCAACTGAGTAATATTATTGAAAAGTAAAATAAATTACAGATACTCTGCATTTGCTTAAATTTGTGACAGATGAGAGTAGGAGTTTTCCTTCTAGGATTTAACACAGGTCTTAATCACAGTAATCCAAGTCAGTGCCCCAACCACTAATGCTGAAGAAGCTGAAGTTGATCGATTCTATGAAGACCTACAAGACCTCCTAGAACTATTACCAAAAAAAGATGTCCTTTTCATCATAGGGAACTGGAATGCAAAAGTAGGAAGTCAGGAGATACCTAGGCAAGTTTGGCCTAGGAATATGAAGTGAAGCAAGGCAAAGGCTAGTCAAGTTATGCCAAGAGAACGCACTGGTCATAGCAAACACCCTCTTCCAACAGCACAAGAAATGACTCTATGCATGGACATTGCAGATGGTCAATACCGAAATCAGATTGATTATATTCTTTGCAGCTGAAGATGGAGAAGCTCTACACAGTCAGCAAAAACAAGACCTGGAGCTGCTGTGCCTCAGATCATCACCTCCTTATTGCCAAATTTAGGCTCAAATTGAAGAAAGTAGGGAAAAGCAGTAAGCCATTCAGGTATGAATAAATCCCTAAATAAATCCCTTATGATTATACAGTGGAGGTGACAAATAAATTCAAAAGACTAAATCTTGTAGATAGTATGCCTGAAGAGCTATGGACAGAGGTTCATAACATTGTACAGGAGGTGGTGACCAAAGCCATCTCCAAGAAAAAGAAATGCAGTCAGGCAAGTGGTTGTCTGAGGAGGCTTTAAACATAGCTGAGAAAAGGAGAGAAGCGAAAGGTCAAGGAGAAAGGGAAGGATATACCCTACTGAATTCAGAGTACCAGAGAATAGCACGGAGAGAAAAGAAAGCCTACTTACACGAACAGTGCAAAGAGCTAGAGGAAAACAATAGAATGGGAACAATTAGAAATCTCTTTAAGAAAATTAGAGATAATAAGGAAATGTTTCATACAAAGATGGGCATGATATAGAACAGAAACAGCAAGGACCTAACAGAAGCAGAAGAGATTAAGAAGAGGTAGAAAGAATAAACTGAAGAACTGTACAAAAAAGATCATAATGACTTGGATTACCGTAATGGTGGATAACCATAAGGGGCAGACATTTTGGAATGTGAAGTCAATTAGGCCGTAGGAAGCATTACTACAAACAAAGCTAGTGGAGGTAATGGAATTCCAGCTGCACTATTTCAGATCCTAAAAGTTGATGCTGTGACAGTGCTGCACTCAATATGCCAGCAAATATGGAAAACTCATCAGTGGATACAGGACTGGAAAAGATCAGTTTTCATTCCAATCCCAAAGAAGGGCAGTGCCAAAGAATGTTCAAACTACCACACAATTGTGCTCATTTCACATGCTACAGAGGTAATGCTCAAAATCCTTCAAGCTAAGCTTCTACAATATAGGAACCGAGAACTTCCAGGTGTACAAGCTGGATTTAGAAAAGGCAGAGGAACCAAGGATCAAATTGCCAACATCCGTTGGATCATAGAAAAAGCAAGGGAATTAAAAACAAAAAAATCTACTTCTGAGTCACTGACTATGCTAAAGCCTTTAACTGTTTAGATCACAACAAACTGTGAAAAATTCTTGAAGAGATGGGAATACCAGACCACCTTACCTGTCTCCTGAAAAACCTGTATGCAGGACAAGAAGCAACAGTTAGAACTGGACATGAAACAACAGCCTGTTTCAAAATTGGGAAAGGACTTTGTCAGGGCTGTATATGGTCACCCTGCTTATTTAACTTCTATGCAGAATACATCATGTGAAATGCCAGACTGGATGACTCACAAGCTGGAATCAAGATTGCCGGGAGAAATATCAACCACCTCAGATACACACATGATACCACTGTAATTTGTAAAGACAAACTAAAGATCCTCTTGATGAGGGTGAAAGATAAGAGTGAAAAAACTGGTTTAAAACTCAGATTCAATAAACTAAAAAGATCATGGCATCTGGTTCCATCACTTCATGGCAAATAGATAGGGAAACATTGGAAACAGTGACAGATTTTATTTTCCTGGGCTCCAGAATCAGTGTAGACAGTGACTGCAGCCACGAAATTAAAAGACACTTGAAAGAAAAGCTGTGATAAACCTAGACAGCATATTAAAACACAGAGATATCACTTTGCTGACAAAAGTCCATATAGTCAAAACTATGGTTTTTCCAGTAATTATGTATGGATATGAGAGTTGAACCATAAGGAAGGCTAAGCACTGAAGAATTGAAGCTTTTGAACTGTGGTACTGGAGAAGACTCTTTAGAGTCCCTTGGACAGGGAGGAGATCAAACCAGTCAATCCTAAAGGAAATCAACCCTGAGTATTCATTGAAAGGACTGATGCTGAAGCTGAAGCTCCAATACTTTGGCCATCTGATACAAAGAGCTACTCATTGGAAAAAGACCCTGATGCTGGGAAAGATTGAGGGCGGGAGGAGAAGGGGGCAACAGAGGACGAGATAGTTGGATGGCATCACTGACTGAATGGACATGAGTTTGAGCAGACTCCAGGAGAGAGTGAAGGACAGGGAAGCCTGGTGTGCTGCAGTTCATGGGGTTCAAAAGAGTTGGACATGACTTAGCAACTGAACAACAACTAGATTAGACTCAAACAGTGAAAAGTCTATCACATTTACAGTCGGTTGTGGCTCAGATCTTAGTGCATGCTACATTTTTCCCTCTTATGGTTCATGATCCAGCAAAAGACTTGAACATTCTTCTCTTTCCCTTACCACTCAGTACCTTTCCTCTGCCTCTGTATTATGTTAGCAGGTCCTTTTGGCTTTGTCTATAAAATATATCCCAAATCTGATGTCTTCTCTCAAGTTCCAAAGCTGCCTACCACAACTATTTCCATCTCAGCTTTGCCACCATCCCCCTAACCTGCTTGATAGCTTCCACACTAGCTTAGTATCCTTTTTTTCTTCACTCAGCCGCCAGAATGACATAAAGGGTAAATCAGATCTTATCACTGCTCCTTTCTTAAAATCTTCCAGAGACTCCTTCAAGACACTAAATAATCCTGCACCTGCCTAATCTCAGAACACATTTGGCCCTCTCATAAGTGTAAGTCACACTAACATTGTTTCTCTGCTGAAACATGCAAGCTCATATCCAATGTGATGCCTTCTAAGCTAGCTCTCCATACTGTCTAGAATGCTGTTATCTTTTATCTTTGGGTGACAGGATCCTTCTCATCAGAGATACCTGCTCATATGTTACCTTCCCAGAGAGCACTATATATATACTGTGTGTAATACAGTCACTCTAAACCCCATAACTAAGTTTATTTTCATCATAACTCTTATTATTAATTTTTGCATACTTATTATCTCTTTCCTGTATGAAAATGTAAATTCCATAAGGACAGAGACCTTTTCAGTATTAATCATTACTGTATCCCTACCTCCTAGAAATAGTGCCTATTCTAGAATAGTCATTAAATTAAATGTGTGTTTCTTGAACACTGAATCTGCCTGGTTGGGCTTGATGTGTGAGTTCTTGACCCTCCCTCTCCTTATCTGTGAACTTTGGGATTAATATATATATACCTTACACAACTGTTGTAAGGATTAAATGGTATTTTTATAGAATATAATATGATGCCTGATTCATATTTCTTACTCAGAAAACATTAGCTCAAAGAGTGTCACAAAAAAAGAAAAGAGAGACATCTAGCATGCTGTGTTTTCTTCAGAGCAAGAAAAATGATATAATTTTAAAGCATCATAGCACAATCTTGGGAAAGACAATGAGTGGGGAAAAACTTCAGAATTCAGAAAATTGAAGATGATTAAACTGCGTGCAGGCCTAGATGCTCCCTGTAATCTGGCTCAGTCCTTCCTCCTGCTACTGCTTCAAATTCACAGTAACCTTTCTTTTCCATATATCACCACTTCCAATCTGGAATTTATAGACTGGAAAGTTCCCTGGGAAGATTTGGATGGGATTCAAACTATGGAATGTTTGACATAACCACAAGTCTCACTGAACCAAAATTCATTTATCCATTCATTTATTTATGAAGCACTCCAGTGTTAGAAGAAAGGGAGAAAATCACTAAGAAATCAGTATTAGAGTTAGAGACTTAAGGGTTATTTCGTGTGACTGTAGCACAGATCCATACCTCCCTTTTCTTAGTTCACCTGGTCCATCCTTCTTTATTGTTTAAAGGCTTATTGCTAGCATCGTCTCTCCCTGACCTCTCCAGGCAAATTCATGAGTCTTTCTCATTTGCCCTCAAAGCACTTCATTCAGACATCACTCACCACATTATATTGTAATTGTTTATACCTTTGTCCTCTTTCACAGAAGGCTATAAGTTTCTCAAGTAGAAAATACTCTTTTCTAACCTTTGTTAGCCTGACTTTAACTAGAGGATGGTAGTCACTGAAAACAGGCACTGTTAACACAGGTTATTTCTAAGGACTGAGGATATAGCAATGATCAAGACAGAAAAGTCTCTGTCCTCATGAGCAAGTGGGAGGTTTCATGAGTGAGCTAACATACTGATCAGTCCCTGGCTTATAGCACCTAGTGGTTTTAAATGAAAAATCACTATATCTCTACAACATATTCCAAAGTATGACCCAAGGTCTGTCAAGAAGTATTACTTGAGTAAAGTATTACATGGTCAAATGAGTTTGGGATGTTTGAGTTGGGATGTTTAATGCCGCTTTCCACTTACATAGAAAACTCTTCACTAGAACCCCTAAACATTTTGTTAATTGAGTTTTTTCTATATGGAACAATATTCTAAAGCATTTGCCAATAGGCTCTGCCTCTATCTTGAGGCAATTGTAGGAGAAAAATGTTTCAATATTTTACAAAGGGTTGTTGCCATCTTTAAGTAGTTCATTAATCAATCATATCTGTCTGTTTTAGAAAGAATATGGTTTTAGGGAAGACAGAAGTCATTTATTATCAACTAAACTCTACATCACTTTATCCTCATTATTTATACTTATATTCAAAATAACCTCCATTGAAGGTCAACTCAACAGATATGGATTAGTGAATTGTGAGCTATATGTGCTGTTTTCCTAGTCATGATATTATGTTATTGTTTTAAGCATAAAACTGCCTTTATGTGAAGGAGGAAATATGAAATTTATTAAATACTGAGTAATAGACTGCCAGGAGAAATATCAATAACCTCAGATATGCAGATGACACCACCCTTATGGCAGAAAGTCAAGAGGAACTAAAAAGCCTCTTGATGAAAGTGAAAGAAGGGAGTAAAAAAGTTGGCTTAAAGCTCAACATTCAGAAAACTAAGATCATGGCATCTGGTCCCATCACCTCGTGGGAAATAGATGGTGAGACAGTGGAAACAGTGTCAGACTTTATTTTGGGGGGCTCCAAAATCACTGCAGATGGTGACTGCAGCCATGAAATTAAAAGACGCTTACTCCTTGGAAGGAAAGTTATGACCAACCTAGATAGCATATTAAAAAGCAGAGACATTACTTTGCCAACAAAGGTCCGTCTGGTCAAGGCTATGGTTTTTCCAGTGGTCATGTATGGATGTGAGAGTTGGACTGTGAAGAAAGCTGAGCACCGAAAAATTGATGCTTTTGAACTGTGGTGTTGGAGAAGACTCTTGAGAGTCCCTTGGACTGCAAGGAGATCCAACCAGTCCATCCTGAAGGAGATAAGTCCTGTGTGTTCATTGGAAGGACTGATGCTGAAGCTGAAACCCCAATACTTTGGCCACCTCATGCGAAGAGTTGACTCATTGGAAAAGACCCTGATGCTGGGAGGGATTGGGGGCAGGAGGAGAAGGGGACGACAGAGGATGAGATGGCTGGATGGCATCACCGACTCGACGGGCATGAGTTTGAGTAAACTCCGGGAATTGGTGATGGACACGGAGGCCTGGCGTGCTGCGATTCATGGGGTCGCAAAGAGTTGGACACAACTGAGCGACTGAACTGAACTGAACTGAACTGAATAGCTGTCCATCCATAACTAAAGGATATGTAGAACAAATCTTTTATGAGTGTGTCCTAATTATTAAATTTACATAAGCCATTTATATTTTGAAAATTGAGTCAAAATAAACAAAAAGTAAAATTTTACTCAAGAAACTTAGCCAAATTGGTGAAATAGTTTATGAAAGTGAAAAGTGAAATCACTCAGTTGTGTCCAACTCTTTGTGACCCCGTGGACTGTAGCCCACCAGGCTCCTCCATCCATGGGATTCTCCAGGCAAGAATACTTTATAGCCACTCAAAAAAAAAGAGTAAGAAAATTTTTAAATATTATCTTTTAATCTAAAAATTTAAATATAATTCTAATAACTGAATCATGAACACTGAGGTGAACATTTAAATATACTTAAATTATATAAATACAAGTGTTATACTACCCTTTGGAAAAACATTTTATCTGAACACTAAAATTGAATTCAAATTTAAATGTTATTCTTAAATATTAGCTTTAAAATAATGGCATAATCATTCCTCTATTGTGAATACAGTTTTAAAATATTTATTAATATCTATATTAATGAGAATTAAGGGTAAATATACCATGAAAGGTTTGCTGTATTTTTATGCAACTAGTAGGTGCTTTCTTCTCTGTTAGTGTGACAAGTATAAATCAGGGAAGAAAGATCACTTGGAAAAATGGTTTCATATTTTTAAGGACTGATGTTTATAAGGGGAAAAAAAGTAGAGGGTGTATAGGGTTGGTTGTTTTCTGAACAGGCAAAATTGAGTGTCAACAGAGTTAAGAGCTTTTGTAAATAAAAAGTTAATTGTGAAACAAGTAACCATACTTTTTCAATTAATTTAAAATATATGTGTCAGAAAACTGTTTTTGGACAGAACATTTTTCTTGGCATGCCTCACAAATAACAGAATGAATCAAATACAAATGGACCAGCTTGTGTTTGATTACTGAAATGATCATGTACCATAAAACAAATTTCACAAAGCTCACTAATTTGTCACCATGATTTTAATTTGCTGTTCTATTTTTCTATTTGGATTAAATATGTCACTGGTAAATCATTCCTTCTACTATGCATGATAAGCCTCTAAGAGATTTTGATAACTTCTTCCACCCCACTTAGTGTGTATTGGTGTAAAGGACAAAAAACCATGTATGGTTTTGTTAAAATTTATTAGCATGTTTAGTAGTTGGTGGCTTTGCTCTGCTTTTCAAGACTTGTCGCTGTTATAATTTTGTTTAAAAGTTAAATCTAGGGACTTTCCTGGTGGTCCAGTGGTTAAGACTCAGTACTTCCAATGAGGGAGGCTTGGGTTCGTTCCCTGGTTGGGGAGCTAAGATCCCACATGCCGTGCAGACACTACCAAAAAGTAAATAATAAAGATTTAGAAAAAAATTAAGTTAAATCTAATTTTATTACATGAAAACACCATGAGGGAACAATTAAATTAACAAGTATTATTTCTTACCTATTATTTGCAAACTCTTCTAAAGTACCATAGACTTGCAAAGCTGTATAAATCAGAAACTCTGGTGTCTTGTTGTTTACAGTGTAGTAAGAGAGTCAAGGTATAAATACACAATGAAATGAAAAGTTGAGATCTGCCAGAATACAGTCAAATATTTAATTGCCAAATTTACAAGCAAGACTGTTTTGGAGAATAATGGCATATGATAGAAAACGATCCGAAACATGGCAAAGAATAATGCACAATTAATTGCTAATTGGATGAGCATGTACATTTAAATGAAAGGAATAGCGTATGACTAGGAATGAACAGCACAGGTTTGGGGGACTCTCTGAGGGAAACCAAGGTTCTAAATAGTGCAGTAGGGGTGATGATACTGGAAAGAGGAACACTCCAGGGACCCTGCAGAGGATGATAAAAGGTTTATTACTTCTGCGTAACTGTCACTACAGTTAGGTGTTGGATTAAAAAATGCTAGACCTTTCAAAAATACATCCAAATTTCTGGCAAACTTGTTTAATAGAAATACATAACTGTATCCAATTTGTATAAGAGCTGATTTAATTATTATTTATTGGTGGACTTGTAGCAAGCACTGAAAAAGAACTTTAATGTGAACTGTAGACAAGCTGTCATTTACCTAAGTGAGAGGCAGGGCTGGATTTGAAATTATTTCTAACTATTCTGCCTCCTGCTACTGCTGCTTACTTCTGTGTACCATGCACAGGGCCGAACGTTAAATGCCTTCCTTTCAACAATTCTATAAAGTAGGTTTATTTATCCCCGTTTTATAAATAAACCAAGATTTAGAAAATGTAGCAGTGAAATCATAAACTTCATTTTAAATAATATCAGGCATGTAAGTGTTATGTAACTAATATATCTTTTATATGAAATTTTTTATGTTATTAAAAACATTTACTTTGCAGTAATAGATGTAATTTTAAAGATAATTGACAATGATACAGTTTAGCATAAGAATTTCCTCAAAGTTAAGCAAATTCTTTCCTGTGTAATTTCTTATAGTGATCAAATTCTGAAGTCTTATGGGAAATAATTTTTAATTATTTCTAAAATTATTTAAGCCTATCCAGCACAGCAATAATTATTAAGATGAAAGAATATCTCCTTTCTTCAAGTGGGATAATTGCTTTATAGAATTAAATGTTTCATAAGTAACTTTACAATTTGCCTAATTAAGATAAAAGTAATTATTTCTGCCTTAAGATTTCTTTAAATTGAGACTAGCTCTACTGAAGAAGGAAGAAAATTCATAAAGGAGTGGAAAGATGCACTAGAAAGCTTGTATGCTGTTGCCCAAAAATAAGTAATAAATGCAGAATGAGTCAGAAAAAAAGTTGGTTAAAGAAGCAAAGAGTGAAAATGCAGTTCACCGTATTTGCTAATCATGTGGGTCCCAGAGAGCTCATTGAATAAAGTTCTTTTTTTGTTGTTTTTGTTTTTCTTTTTGGAACTGATTTCTCTACTCTCCAGCCCTGCCTCCTTATTTAATTGTTCCTGATGTTGGAACCACTATTTTTTAGCAAATGTGAATAAAGGGAAAAGGTATAGAAAGTGAAAGTTATAAAAGTGAAGATGTCCTTTAAACTATTTTATCATAAAAGCTTTCCACTTATTTGCTGGAACCACGCCTCTTCTGTTGACTATGATGGCTACTCCATTTCTTCTAAGGGATTCTTGCCCAGTAGTAGATATAATGGTCATCTGAGTTAAATTCACCCATTCCAGTCCATTTTAGTTCACTGATTCCTAAAATGTCGATGTTCACTCTTGCCATCTCCTGTTTGACCACTTCCAGTTTGCCTTGGTTCATGGACCTAACATTCCAGGTTCCTGTGCAATATTGTTCCTTACAGCATCGGACTTTACTTCCATCACCCATGACATCCACAACTGGGTGTTGTTTTTGCTTTGGCTCCGTCTCTTCATTCTTTCTGGAATTATTTCTCTACTCCTACAGTAGCATATTGGGCACCTACTGACCTGGGGAATTCATCTTTCAGTATCATACCTTTTTGCCCTTTCATACTGTTCATGGGGTTCTCAAGGCAAGAATACAGAAGTGGTTTGCCATTCCCTTCTTCAGTCGACCATGTTTTGTCAGAACTCTCCAAAATGACCTGTTTGTCTTGGGTGGCCCCACAAGGCATGGCTCATAGTTTCATTGAGTTAGACAAGGCTGTGGTCCATGTGATCAGATTGGATAGTTTTCTGTGATTGTGGTTTTCATTCTGTCTGCCCTCTGATGGGTACGGATAAGAGGCTTATGGAAGCTTCCTGATGGGAGAGACTGACTGAGGAGGAAACTGGGTCTTGTTCTGATGGGTGGGGCCGTGTTCAGTAAATCATTAATCCAATTTTCTGGTGCTGGGTGGGGCTGTGTTCCCTCCCTGTTGCTTGACCTGAGGCCAAACTATGGTGGAGGTAATGAAGATAATGACACCTCCTTCAAAAGGTCCCATGTACACACTGCTACACTCAGTGACTCTGACTCTCAGTCAGGCCACCGCTGACCCATGTCTCTGCCAGAGACTTCTGGACACTCATGGGCATGTCTGGGTCAGTTTCTTGTGGAATCACTGCTCCTTTCTCTTGGGTCCTGGTGCCCACAGGGTTTTGTTTGTGCTCTCCAAAACTCTGTTTCCACAGTCCTCTGTAAGTTCTGGTGGTTCTATGGAGGGGTTAATCACAAGCTCCTCCAAGAGGGCTTATGCCATACCCAGGTCTGCTGCACCCAAAGCCCCTTTGGCAGGCCACTGCTGACCCGTATCTACGCAGGAAACATTGACACAGTTCTGGCTTAGTCTCTGTGGGTTGGGCGTGCGTTTTGTGCCCTTCCCAGGCCTGAGCAGCTCAAACAACCAGGTGTTTGGTGAGCACACTGTCCCAGGTGTACCATGCATCTTAATCACTTCCCCAGTCCTAGCCACTTAGTTTCCCGGTTGTGATCTCAGGCTGCAACCCTCCTGGCAGATGTCAGTCATCCAGGATCTCAGGAAGCTGTGGTTTGGGAGCCTGCTCACAGTTCAGTGGAAGATGCTGGCTCTGGGGCTGAGATTGTAACAACCCCTTGCCTTCTGCCTCTGGCTGTCGCAAGCCTGCCTCTCTGCCTCTGGGCTCAGGTCATGAACTCCTTATTGCCAAATTCAGACTTAAATTGAAGAAAGTAGGAAAAACCACTAGACCATTCAGGTATGACCTAAATCAAATCCCTTATGATTTTACAGTAGAAATGACAAATAGATTGAAGAGATTAGATCTTATAGAAAGCCTGAAGAACTATGGATGGAGATTCATGACATTGTACAGGAGGCAGTGATCAAGAACATCCCCAAGAAAAAGAAATGCAAAAAGGCCAAATGGTTGTCTGAGGAGGCCTTACAAATAGTTGAGAAAGAAGAAAAGCTAAAGGCAAAGGAGAAAAGGAAAGATATATGCATCTGAAAGCAGAGTTCCAGAGAATAGCAAGGAGAGATAAGGAAGTCTTCCTCAGTGATAAATGCAAAGAAATAGAGGAAAACAATAGAATGGAAAAGACTAGAGATCTCTTCAAAAAAATTAGAGCCACCAAGGGAACATTTCATGCAAAGATGGACACAATAAAGGACAAAACTGGTATGGACCTAACAGAAGCAGAAGATATTAAGAAGAGGTGGCAAGAATACACAGAAAGAGCCTCATGACCCAGATAACCGCAGTGGTGTGATCACTCACCTAGAGCCAGACATCCTGGAGTGCGAAGTCAAGTGGGCCTTAGGAAGCATCACTACGAATAAAGCTAATGGAGGTGATGGTATTCCAGTTGAGCGATTTCAAATCCTAAAAGATGATGCTATGAAAGTTCTGCACTCAATATGCCAGCAAATGTGGAAAACTCAGTAGTGGCCACAGGACTGGAAAAGGTAAGTTTTCATTCCAGTCCCAAAGAAGGGCAATGTCAAAGACTATTCAAACTCCTGCACAATTGCACTTATCTCACACACTAACAAAATAATGCTCAAAATTCTCCAAGCCAGGCTTCAACAGTGCATGAACCATGAACTTCCAGATGTTCAAGCTGGATTTAGAAAAGGGAGAGGAACCAGAGATCAAATTGCCAACATCTGTTGGATCATTGAAAAGCAAGAGAGTTCCAAAAAACATCTACTTTTACTTTATTGACTACACCAAAGCCTTTGACTATGTGGCCACAGCAAACTGTGGAAAATTCTTAAAGAGATTGGAATACCAGACCACCTTTCCTGCCTCCTGAGAAGTCTGTATGCAGGTTAAGAAGCAACAGTTAGAACTGGACATGCAACAACAGACTGGTTCCAAATCAGGAAAGGAGTATGTCAAGGCTGTATATTGTCACCCTGCTTATTTAACTTATATCCAGAGTACACCATGGGGAATGCCAGGCTGGAGGAAGCATAAGCTGGAGTCAAGATTGCCGGGAGAAATGTCAATGATCTCGGATATGCAGATGACACCACCCTTATGGCAGAAAGCGAAGAAGAACTAAAGAGCTTCTTGATGAAAGTGAAAGAGGACGGTGAAAAAGTTGTCTTAAAACTCAACATTCAGAAAACTAAGATCATGGCATCCAGTCCCATCACTTCATGGCAACTAGATGGGGAAACAATGGAAACAGTGAGAGACTTTATTTTCTCAGGCTCCAAAATACTACAGATGGTGATTGCAGCCATGAAATTAAAAGACACTTTCTCCTTGGAAGAAAAGCTATGACCAATCTAGACAGCATATTAAAAAGCAGAGATATTACTTTACCAACAAAGGTCAGCCTAGTCAAAGGTATGGGTTTTTCCAATAGTCATGTATGGATGTGAGAGTTGGACCATAAAGAAAGCTGGGCGCTAAAGAATTGATGCTTTTGAACTGTGGTGTTGGAGAAGACTCTTGAAAGTCCCTTGGGCTGAAAGGGATCAAACCAGTCCATCCTAAAGGAAGTCAGTCCTGAACATTCATTGGAAGGACTGATGCTGAAGTTGAAACTCCAATACTTTGGCCACTTAATGCAAAGAACTGACTCACTGGAAAAGACCCTGATGCTGGGAAAGATTGAAGGGGGGAGGAGAAGTGGACGACAGAGGATGAGATGGTTGGCTGGCATCACCAACACGATGGACATGAATTTGAGTAGGCTCTGGGAGTTGATGATAGACAGGGAAGCCTGGACGCAAAGAGTCGGACACAACTGAGCGACTGAAATGAACCCCTCTTCTGATCTCACCGGGCGACCTCATTGGTAAAGGTAACCCTTACAAGAAAGGAGTTAATAAGACTCCAATGGGGAGGCCCTTCCTCTTCACCTCTTGGTTACAGAAAGCTCAAGAACCAGCTCTACCTCTCTGCTAGATACTCGATGCCTGTATTTGTTCCTCTTCCTCTAGTGGAGATTCAGAATTTACAAACATTGCAGATAAGTGTTTTGTAAGGATTGAGCCCAGTTTCTTGTACTCCACACCTAAAGTAGCTATTCTCGTGTCTTCCAAAAGTATATAGAACCTGACCAGATGCTTATGGGCTTATTTTTCTCGTCTGATTTTCACATGGAAAACTATGCCTTAAGACTCAAAACCACTGTATTCCTTACAATACCAAAAAAAGCAGGCTCACAAGGAGCGTTGGTGCACCCGAAAAGCAAAAGGATCACCTAAACATTTTTGTCCTCGAAAAAACTGCTTTCCCTGAAGAAAGCAAAATGCAAATTAGAGAGTCAAATAAAACATACAGTACTCAATTAGGAGACTTTTCATTCAATAATAAATAAAAAAGAAATATAAGCCATCAGATATGACTAATTACTTTAAGGACAGAATGATATTTTCTTGAATGATTTGTTCTGCCCTTTACCAAATAAGACATCTGTCTACCTTCAAATTTGCAGTATAAATATATCTCTTTAAAATTACTGGACAACATTACTGTGGCTTTTCAAAGGTCACCTTGAATAAACTAAGGGTTTTCTTGTGCAGTGTATTTTATGCTGAAAGGTTTTGCTTTTCATGCACTAGGACTAAGATTATACTGTTATACTATAACCAAATGATACTACCTTTTTCTTTCTTTGATTAAAAAGTGTAAATTAGAAGCAAACATGATGAAAAGAAGTTCAACAGATTGTCACTGCAGTAAACAATACAAGGGAAATGGATGGGAGGGGGTAGCATAAGCTACCCATGGAACCATCCTGAAGCGTAGCAACATTAAGAGAAAGTTAGACTTAACTCTGACTAAAGTAAGAAACCTGTAATGGAAACAAAATTTTAAGCAAAAAGTTTACTTTCCTACCCACTTTCTTCTTCATGCCTTTAAGGTGTTTGATTTGGCTGCTAACAAAACTTTTCTCATTATTAAGTATGGCTTGTGCAATCTACATGTGTGTGCATGCTCAGCTGCACAGTTGTGTCTGACTCTACAACCCCATGGACTGTAGCCTACCAGACTCCTCTGTCCGTGGAATTTTCCAGGCAAGAAGACTGAAGCAGGTTGCCATTTCCTACTCCAGGTGATCTTCCTGACCAGGTTAATGACATTCACTTTTTTTTTTTTTTTTTCATTTAAAGCTTTATTAAATTTAATTGGAAGTCTGGTTTAATTCATATACATTCATCAATCACTGTCTCCCTCTCTGTGAATCCAAAATGTTTCAGAGAGTGTCTCAAAAATCATCATTCACAATAACTACTCCCCACTGGTATGCATGGGAACAAATGACATGGACAGACATTGCAATGCATCCCCCGTGATGTATTTGGAATAGTATCTTTCCTTCCAGGTTCAGTAATGCAGGGAGAGGGAACAAACTAGCCTGACTTGAAAACCCTGGACCAAAGTCTAGGATTTGGCTTTGTAAACTGACTTTACAGTGTCAGGATGTGAGGGTACACTTTGCAGAGACAGGAAGAATGCATTTTTCAGAAGCATCACCAATCACTTTGTCATTTAAATCACCAAATATAATACACAGCCTCAGGTCAGAGAGGATATAAAAATGTCAGAGAAATGAAACTTTGGGAGAAGTGCTTAGTAGTACATAGGAGGGTCAGAACACTACTAATAGCTAGACATATGTCAAATTTATCTATGTTGATTTATACTTTAGAGTGTATGTATGTACATATGCATAACATTGATGTAATATAGGTCACTAGGAATTGACTCAGTGGCACACCAGACATCTTAAATAAAAGGTTGATGGTTTTTCTTACGGAGGAGGACTAAGTGCCAATAAATACAGAATTTGTTTTTCCAACATACTTTGTGATCATATTTCATTGGCATACTCATGCTTGTGTACTGGCACATCCATTCATATGGTAAATTGTTTCCCCCATTTTTATTAAAGAGAATATCTCATCTCTTTCCTTTTTAACACTTACCAAAAAAAAACTATAAATTTATTTACATTATGAAATGGACTGAAAGCTGCACAAAGATAGGAATCATGTCTTTATATTCATCCATGGAGAAGGAAATGACAACCCACTGCAGTATTCTTGCCTAGAGAATCCCATGGACAGAGGAGCCTGGTGGGCTACAGTCTGTGGGGTCGCACAGAGTCGGACACAACTGAAGCAAATTAGCATGCATGCATGCATTGGAGAAAGAAATGGCAACCCACTCCATTATTCTTGCCTGGAGAATTCCAGGGACAGGGGAGCCTGGTGCGCTGCCGTCTATGGGATTGCACAGAATTGGACACGACTAAAGCAACTTAGCAGCAGCAGCAGCATGCATGTCTAGTACTTGACTTAGGCCTGGCCCACAGGTGTTTAATAAATATCTGTTGTACTAAATGAATGCCCTTACAGAATAGACAAAGCGCATTCTATGTACTTCTCAAGTATCATTTTTCATTTAGAATAATTAGTTCTGGTTATACAGAAGCAGTAAACAGCTATGCTGATGCTTTCAGAGTAATATCCTCAAGATAGTCCATTTCTTGGTTGCTCTCTCTACTGTTAGAGGCAGTGTGGTGTGAGCTAGGAAGTCAGCTGGAGTGAGGACAGATACTTCTGCCACCTACTGGTTGCTTAATCTTGGGCGTGCCATTCAGCTTCCTGCACCTCCATTTCTTCACCTGTAAAATGAGCTCACTTATCTCAAAGGGAGTTTATGGAGAGTAAATGACTTACTACATACACTACTTAGAAAAGTACCTGGAATACCATAATCTCTCAGTAAATACTGGCCCTTCTGTAAGTATTATTATTCTAGGAATTTCCTCAGTTCTGGAGTTAGATTACACTACAGTGACATAGGACCTTCAATAGGGAATCTCTGCAAATTTGAAGTCACTCATGGATGGAAAATGATGGGAGACTCCACATCAGTGCTTGTTTTCTTGTTGGCTACAACAAAGGGAGGGGAACACAATGAATTCTCACTGACTCTTAAAACTTTTGTCTGGAAGTGACTCACATCTGACATTTTATTTCCAAACAGATGGTGAAATGCCATCTACAGTGTGTTTGGAGGAGGAGAGGATAACAATTTTTAACTATTAGTCTGTTAGCATTTGTGTTTTTGGTCGATCTTGACAGAATTAGGTCATGCCCAGAAATCTTGAGCTCAACTGATCACCACCAGTTCTCTAGCCAAGCCCAAATTCAGTTCTGATTGTATTTTGTGTGTATGTTTAGCAAAATATTCTTTTGTTCCTTTTACTCTTTTGTCTGCTCCACGGGATAGTTTTCGTTATCAAATATCAAGTAACCAATTAATTGTTCAATTATGCCTTACCAGGTAAATTCATTTTTCTTTCTAGCTTATGAAGGTGATTGATTCCTGGCCAGGATGGGGAGTGGGGAGGGGGGATATCCTTTTTAAGAAAATTGAGTGCATTCTAATAAGTCTAAAATGTAACTATCAAAAATTTCCTGGAGAAAAATGATGATTCCTGAACCCCTATTTGTGCTAAAATAACACCAAAGTCCAATTAGTGAATAGTTACATTGATAGTAACGTTAATTATCATAATACAACCTAACTGGGAATCTTCCCTTCGTTAATTACTGGCTCTGTACCTCCTCTTTTCTGGCAATTATGTACTATACTTGTAAAATCACAATCATGAATAAAATGTATATATAATGCTCAGTGTTTCTACAAGTCAGTCTTGAAAGGCAAAACAAAGCTATAAGGACAAAAATAAATAAATATTGGGAAATAGTACGTATTATAGCACATTCATCCTCCCAGCTGACATCATTAGAGGTGTCACGTGTGAGATCATAGCTGCTATAAACTTGCACATACAAGTGAAATGTCAGTGCAGTGTGACTGCCTGTGCAGCCATGAGAGTGCTGGCAGAGGGTCCTCTGTGTGACCGCCTGATGCTCTCCAAGAGCAGGAAACCTGAATGAGCGCTCCTTCAGGAAAAGAAGTGCTTGTTGACCTTGTGTGAGGTATTAAAAGAGTCTCAGAGTACTCAAAATTTAGTGACCTAAATAGGTACATCACAGAGTAAAAATTTTTGATGGTGCTTGCAAATTATTAATCACATCTAGGGTTAAAACTTATTGAAAACTTAGAGTAGTTTTAAAGTTAAAAATTTTTCAATTAATTATGTTTTAATTCAAAATTAAAATTTTTTAATTAAAATTTTAAAAATTAGAGTAGTCTCTATTATCTTTTTTCCTGGAATAGTTCACATGTTACAGAAGAATATAGCTAAATGCATATGTTGGAATATTAAATAAGAGGTGTGGTAGAGGAGTGATTTAGTTAAAGGTTCAGTAATACATATTCAATTTCAGTGGGAAAGCAGGGTGAATAGCGTGTGAGTGAGAATAAAAGGAAAGGAATATATCTTATACATATTAAGTTGCTATACTATATCTCCAACACCAAGAACATTGCCTAATACAGGATAAGTACTCAGTAAATATATTTTTGAATGAAAACATTGAAGAAAGAAGAGAACGAAATAAGTGAATATTCATTTTATTGGATGATACTGTTTACTCAGAGTTGAAAGCACAACTCTCAATACCTGTCTTGTACTCATACTATCTTTAAATGATAAACAGAAAAACAAGCATGATTCAAAAGAAACAGAACTTCAGAGTTTTTAAAAGAGTCTGTTCAAATATTGAAAACCCTGCAAATGATCAAAGACTGGACTCTTAGTAATATCAAGATAGTTTCCACATAGAAAATAGGGAAAATACCAGAAGAATAAATCAGAGAATATCAAAATTTTCTCAATTCCCACTTCCCTCAAAAAAAAAAAAAAATAGATTTTAGATTTTAGAAATTACAGATGAAAATGTTTTTATTATTATAGTCTATTCAGATGCTCTGACCATTTTTCAATCAGGTTGTTTGGTGTTTTTGTTGTTGTTTTGTGTTTTACAAGTTCATGATACATTTTGGATATTAACCTCTCATCAGCTATAGATATATGGTTCCCTAATATTTTTTCTGATTTGATAGGCTGCCTTTTCATTTTACTGATTTTTTTCTATGCAGAAACTTTTTAGTTTGATTTAGTTCCACTTGTTTGTTTTTTTTATTGCCTTTGCTTTTGATGTGTGCTAAGTCACTTCAGTCATACTCTTTCTGACCCTATGAACTGCAGCCCTCCAGTCTCCCCTGTCTGTGAGGATTCTCTAGGCAAGAATACTGGAGTGGGTTGCCTTGTCTTTCTACAGGGGATCTCCCTGACCCAGGGATCAAACCCATGTCTCTTATGTCTTCTACACTGGCAGGCAGGTTCTTTACGACTAGTGCCACCAGGGGATCTTTTGATATCAAATTCAAAAACTCATTGCCAAGACAAATGTCAAGGAGCTTACTGCCTGTGTTTCCTTCTAAGAGTTTTATGGTTTCAGGTCTTACGTTTTAAAGCCTTTGACTCATTTTTAGTTAATTTTCATGTATCATGTAAGATTGGTCCAGTTCTATTCTTTTGCATGTGGCTGTTCAGTTTTCCCAACACCATTTTTCGAAGAGACTGTCCTTTCTCCATTGTGTACTCTTGGCTCCTTGGCCATAAATTAACTGAGAAAATAAATATGTCGATTTATTTCTGGGCTCTCTATTCTGTTTCATTAAGTTGTGTGTCTGTTTTTATGTCAATATCATACTGTCTTGGTTCGTATAGCTTTGTAATATAGTTTGAAGTCAAGAAGCATCATGCCTCCAGCTTTGCTATCTCTCTCTCTCAGGATTGCTTTGTTTATTTGCGCCATTTGTGGTTCCATACAAATCTTAAGATTCTATATTCTATTTCTGTGAAAAATAACATTGGAATTTTGGTGGAGATTGCATTGAATCTATAGATTACTTTGGATAATATGAACATTTCAACAGAATCAATTCTTTCAATCTGTGAGCATGGAATATAATTCCTTTTTTTTTTTTCTACTTCAATTTCTTTCTTCAGTGTCTTTGTTTTCATCATACAGGTCTTTAACCTCTTTGGTTAATTTTATTCCTAGGTATTCTTTTTGACATAGTTGTGAATGAGGTTTTTCTTAATTTCTCTTTCTGATAGTTCATTAGCTATAGTCATTTTTAACATATGTCTTTGTATAGCTTTTTAGTGTTGCTCTAATTACGTTGCTCAATAATTCAGTTCAGTTCAGTTGGTCCCTCAGTTGTGTCCAACTCTTTGCAACACCATGGACCACAGCACCCCAGGCCTCCCTGTTCATCACCAGTGCCTGGAGTCTACTCAAACTCATTTTCATTGAGTCAGTGACGCCATCCAATCATCTCATCCTCTGCTGTCCCCTTCTCTTCCAACCTTCAATCTTTCCCAGCATCAGGGTCTTTTCAAATGAGTCAGCTCTTCACATCAGGTGGCCAAAATATTGGAGTTTCAGCTTCAACATCAGTCCTTCCAATGAACACACAGGACTGATCTCCTTTAGGATGGACTTGTTGGATCTCTTTGCACTCCAAGAGACTCTTGTCTTCTTCAACACCACAGTTCCAAAGCATCAATGTTTCAGCACTCAGCTTTCTTTATAGTCCAACTCTCACATCCATACATGACTACTGGAAAAACCACAGCCTTGACCAGATGGACCTTTGTTGGTAAAGTAATGTCTCTGCTTTTTAATATGCTGTCTAGGCTGGTCATAACTCTCCTTCCAAGGAGTAAATGTCTTTTAATTTCATGACTGCAGTCACCATCTGCAGTGATTTTGGAGCCCAAGAAAATAAAGTCTGTAACTGTTTCCATTGTTTCCCCATCTAGTTGCCATGAAGTGGTGGGACCAGATGCTGTGATCTTAGTTTTCTGAATGTTGAGTTTTAAGCCAACTTTTTCACTCTCCTCTTTCACTTTCATCAAGAGGATCTTTAGTGCTTCTTCACTTTCTGCCATAAGGGTGGTGTCATCTGCATTTCTGAGGTTATTGATATTTCTCCCAGCAATCTTGATTCCAGCTTGTACTTCCTCCAGCCCAGTGTTTCTCATGATGTACTCTGCATATAAGTTAAATAAGCGGGGTGACAGTATATAGCCTTGACATACTCCTTTTCCTATTTGGAACTAGTCTGCTGTTCCATGTCCAGTTCTAACTGTTGCTTCCTGACCTGCATACAAATTTCTCAAGAGTTGGGTCAGGTGGTCTGGTATTCCCATCTCTTGAGGAATTTTCCACAGTTTATTGTGATCCACACAGTCAAAGGCTTTGGCATAGTCAATAAAGCAGGAATAGATATTTTTTTTGGAACTCTCTTGCTTTTTCGATGATCCAGTGGATGTTGGCAATTTGATCTGTGGTTCCTCTGCCTTTTCTAAAACCAGCTTGACTTGAACATCTGGAAGTTCACGGTTCACGTATTGCTGAAGCCTGGCTTGGAGAATTTTGAGCATTACTTTACTATCGTGTGAGATGAGTGCAATTGTGTGGTAATTTGAACATTCTTTGGCATTGCCTTTCTTTGGGATTGGAATGAAAACTGACCTTTTCCAGTCCTGTGGCCACTGCTGAGTTTTCCATATTTGCTGGCATATTGAGTGCAACCCTTTCACAGCATCATCTTTTAGGATTTGAAATAGCTTAACTGGAATTAGATCATCTCCACTACCTTTGTTCATAGTGATGCTTCTAAGGCCCACTTGACTTCACATTCCAGGATGTCTGGCTCTAGGTGAGTGATGACACCATTGTGATTATCTGGGTCGTGAAGATCTTTTTTGTACAGTTCTCATGTGTATTCTTGCCACCTCTTCTTAATATCTTCTGTGTCTGTTAGGTCCATACCATTTCCCTCCTTTATTGAGCCCATCTTTGCATGAAATGTTCCCTTGGTATCTCTAATTTTCTTAAAGAGATCTCTAGTCTTTCCCATTCTATTGTTTTCCTCTCTCTTTGCATTGATCACTGAGGAAGGCTTTCTTATCTCTCCTTGGTAGTCTTTGGAACTCTCCATTCAAATGGGAATATCTTTCCTTTTCTCCTTTGCTTTTCGCTTCCCTTGTTTTCACAGATATTTGTAAGGCCTCCTCAGAAAGCCTTTTTTTTTTTTTTTTTTTGCATTTCTTTTTCTTGAGGATGGTCTTGATCCCTGTCTCTTGTATAATGTCACAAACCTCCATCCATAGCTCAATAATTAGCTTGCTCTAATTATTACATTCTATGTACATAGCTCATCTCAGTCTACTGGTGGTGTCATTTTACAAGTCCAAGTGAAGTACAGAAATTTTTCATCTGTGTGTGTGTGTGTGCACACTCCAGGCTCCTCTGTCCGTGGAATTCTCCAGTCAAGAATACTGGAGTTGGTTGCCTTTTCCTTCAGGATATTTCCTGATTCAGGGGTGAAACTCACGTTCTTTGTGTCTCCTGCTTTGGGAGGCAGGTTCTTTACCAGCTGAGCTATCGGTGAAACCCTTACATCACTTTACCCTCCCTCATTTATATTTGTTTTAAACATTACCTCTGTGCACAATTCAGGCACAACACTGCCACATCAGGCAGTGCTGTAATTTTTGCTTCAACAACAAAATTGTGTTGTCAATTTTGAGAACACACTAGAGGAAAAGTAAAGCCTGTTCTTGCTTCCCTTGTGTTTATGATTGCCATTCGCCATTCTTTTAGACTAGTTCTGAGGCTGACAAATTCTTTTTCATTGTCTGAAAATATTTTCATTTCTTTTTTTTCCTAAAGCGTATTTTCACTGTTTGTAGGATTCTGGGTTGACAGTTCTTTTAGCACATAGCAAAAATTTTACACTTCCCCTGACCACCGTAGCTTTGAATTTGAAATACGCTGTCATTCTAATTGCTTTACCTCTATAGGTGAGATGTCATTTTTCTCTGGCTGCCTTTTACATTTTCCTATGTCCTTATTTTTCAGAACTTTAATTACAGCATGTCTTAGCATATATTTCTTTGGGTTTACTGTTTCTTTGGGTTTATTATGGTCACTCAGCTTCCTAAATCTGTACACATTTATGTTGTGTTTTTCTTTTTTCAAATTTAGGAAGTATTCAGCCATTATTTCTTCAGACTCTATTTCAGTCCTGCTTTCTTTCTCATCTCCTTCCAGGACTCCAATAACCCAAATGTTAGATGTTGTAATCCATAAATCTCTGAGGCTCTGTTCAATTTTTTTCAGTCTCTTTACTCTCTACTCTTCAGATTGGTTGATTTCTATTGTTCTGTTTTCTGGTTAACTAATTTTTTTTTTCTTCTGTCCCCTTCATTCTTTTGTTAAACCCATCTACTAAGGTTTTTATTTTGTTTGCTTTATTTAATAGTTCTTAAATTTCCATTTGGTACCTCTTTACATCATCTGTTTTATTTATTTATTTTGCTGGAACTGTTTGCTGAGTCTTTCTCTATTTTTTTCTTTCAAGTATGTTCATAATTGCTCACTGAAGCCTAGCCTTTTTCATCATGGCTGGTTTAAAATCCTTGTCAGGAAATTCTAATATCCTTGTCATCTCAGCATTGGCATCTATTAATGATCTTTGTACATTCCATTTGAGATCTTCCAGATTCATGGTATAACAAGTAATTCAAAATTGAAATATGTTTTAAATTATTATTTTCTGAGATAATTTTATCTCATTTAACTCTTCTATTTTAGTTGACTTTCTCTTACATTGCTCCACCTGGGCAGGTGGGGAGAACAGCCTCTTCACTACCAGGTGGAGATAGCAATCTAGGTTCCCCACTTCCCTTCCATTGACATCTAGGGAGTGGGCAACTCTTCATTACTGCTTCCCAGGGGTGGGAGTTCCAGCTCCCCACATGGTGTCCACTACTGGGGGATGGCCTCATTGCTTTCCGTTAGTAGTAGGAGTCCTGACTCTACTGTGCCTCCTTCTGATACCATCCCATAGGAAAGAGAGAAGGATACCTCATTCCTGTCCACAGGGGAAGGCGATGCAGGCTCTCCACAGGTTTTCCACTGACTCCTTTGGCGGGGAGGGGACCTGGTCAGCAACCAGCAGAGATAAGAGTCCTGGCTCCTATTTCACTTTCTCTGATATCACCACCCCAGTGTGGATGTGAGGCCGCCCCATTAGACCATCATGAGGTTTCAGATTTACACTCCACACTCATCCTTTGCTAGTGTGTGTCTGTGGAGGGCGTAGCTTCTCTGTGGTGTTTGGCTGGAGTACAGTAATTGTCTTCAAGTTTCCTGTCTTCCTAGGATACCCTTTTCTTCATCTTTCTGCTAGAGAAACATGCTTTTATGGGGCTTTTCCTTTTTTTTTTTTTTTGTCTGTACCTGTTGTCCTGTTTGGATTGCTAGCTTCTTTGCCTCCAAATCTAGGGTATCTGAGACAAAAAAATAAAATAGGGAGGAACTCACCACTTTGTCTCAGGCCCTGTGGTCTTTAACCTGTCCGCCCTCCATGCTCCATTCAGAGTTTTGTTATGTTTGTTTTGTATATATGTATCATCCAATTTATTTTTAAGTTATATTGGCGAAAACATCAGATATCAGGTTTCTGCTTGTGAAATTGGTTACTTAAATTTAACATACTTTTAAGGAAAATCATTATAGCAAGTGGTCTTCCTCAAACTATTAGAATTAGTTTGTGTTTGTAGGGATAGAAATTATCCTGTTTTAAATTAATGACAGAGGTACACTATTTGTAACAATTAATCAACAAGTAATCATTATTTTGACAGAAAAACAAAATTATATGTCTAGAAAAACAAGTATATTAAAATATACCTCAAATGATTATAATTTTAATGTTTTTATGTATCCCTTATATTGATATGTCCTTTTACAATTAAGTTATAGAAAAAATTAAATAGCCATAAAATGTAAAATTTTTGTTCTCAATGACTATAATTTTCTGCAGATTTTCAAAGTAACAAAAATTGTTTTAAATTAATTCATTGAATGCTTATTAAAAACATAGTATGTGCCAGACATTGTGCTAGAGAGATAATCATGAGCAAATTGTATAGTTTCTGCCTTAATCAAGCACAGTGTTCTCCTATAATAAAATATCAAAAAAAATACTGAAATTGAACCTTCTGTGAAAGCATTTTATATGTTTTTATGAATGGTGATGCTCAGGAAAGTCAGAATGTTGATATTATCTTTTGAGTATATGTCTCCAAGTACTATATAGAGAGAAACAGACTTTTCAAATAGCAGCATTTATCACTAATGTTTACAAAACTAAATTGAACTTAAAAGTGATATCGTAAATTGTTCCATCAATATACAACAAATATATTTCAGTTGTTTTCTCTAATATCACGTAGATTTTTAATATTGGTTTAAAGTGTAACACAGTTTAGACAGTGTTACCCAATGATGGCCAAGATTGTTGATGGTTTATATTAGCTGAAAGCTATAAAATCATCCAGCGACTCTGTGAGCATTAGAATAATAATTTACCAAGACAATTACCACATACTGGAATTTTTTGCAGCTCTAATTCAGTATTATTAATAATGGATAAAATTGCACTTTTCTCAGGTTGCTGTGGGCAGTAGGGAATTATTTCAATGAATATTTCAGCACATTATTTTAATCATTGTTCCACCAAATCCAAGTGGGCAATATTTTATAGTTCTTAATTCAGTTACTGAGAAACCATGGTCATTAAATTGCAAACTATTTGTAGTGGGGTCTATCCTGTGATTTACAAGCCTTGTTAAAAACAGTGTAAAAGAATGCAAACTGTGCCATTAATACTTGTAATTTGTTGCTGCATTTATTCTAAACTCCCAGTGATTAATGTTTTTAGTAGAAGAAGGAACATTGTAAGGAAAGCAGACCTGAATGTTATAATGCCTAAAATATGAGAATGTTACTATTTTAAGTTTGTTCATTTGCAGAGGAAACATAAGTATACAAATGCAGTTGTAAAACAGAAATAGCTCAAAAGTTACCTTAATTTTACAATAAGACTAGAGAAATAAAGATTTAATTGTATTCATTATTAAGAATTAAATTTACCATAATATGTAATATATAATGCCTTTCACGTTCTTGATGGGTTCAGTGTGTGAAAGTCGCTCAGTCATGTCCAACTCCTTGCAGCCCCATGGACTATACAGTCCATGGAACTCTCCAGGCCAGAATACTGGAGTGGATAACCTTTTGCTTCTCCAGGGAATCTTCCCAACCCAGGGATTGAACCCAGGTCTCCAGATAATATTTAATCCTAATAAAAAGAAAGTGTGCAAAGCTTTTAAATTTCATTGTGTAAACAGTCTGTTAATTCATATAACTTGAAAAAGTGTATTTCCAGTTATATATCATTATTAATAATCATTCTTGTTTTTCATGTTCCCATTCTTAGCCAATTGCATGATTTCTGGCGTTTGGATTATTGGGAAGATGATCTTCGTCGAAGGAGACGGTTTGTCCGTAATGCATTTGGCTCCACTCACGCTGAAGCGTTGCTCAAAGCTGCGATTGAGTACGGTGAGTTCCGGTGCCTCTTACGCAGGAATGCTCCTCCGTGTGAGGTGACTCTCTGTGGTTGACAGTTCTTTTTTCTTTCAGTACCTTTTCAGGTTCTCCATGTCATAAGTCAAAAATGTTCTACTTTAGTCTACTTTATTGTGCAGCATCATTTAGGTTACACTTAATTAACCCAGTATTTCTCCCACTTGATGTATGTTAGACTCTTCAGCTTCTTTGTAATAGATTAGAAGACTTTGCATAATTGGTTATTGCCCACCATCCTTCTCACACAGCCTAAAACAAGAGTAAAGTCACTTTCCTTTTCAGCATGTTTCGAATTTTGGTCTTTCAGATTTTTTCACTTAAAAGAATTTCCTATGGTAACTGTGTATTCAAATATATATTGTTGTGTATAATTTGTGTGGGTATGTATACATATGTACACTGTGTGAGTATACATGAAATATATATGCAAACATGTGTACTGTTATTTATATACGCATATACCTGCACATACTTGAGTATTTAACTGAAATAAATATCTTGTTAATAATCTTACTACATGGCATTCTCTATTTTAACCCTATTCTATTCTATCATTTTCAGTCTAATAAAATAAATCAAGCCTCTGTATGCCTGTGTAAGTTCACAATCCTCCAATTGCAAATAAAGTTTGAAAAATACCATACTATATTAAAGATAGCATAAGCTATCACACCACAGTAGAATTGCACCCTAAATTGTCCTCTATAAAATGTGCAATAGATAGTAAATATCAAAAATTTTTTTGTAATTTAATCAAAATGCTGCTACTTTAGATTTCTGTCCACCAAAAAGTGTACATAGGGCTATTCTGTCTGTGCACCTAATTTTAAATAGTCTAAGAAATTTAAGTTTGATTGATCATATCGCAGATTTTATAAACATGCCCTCATAAAATACCATAATTGAATACTGTCCATATATTTTTGTTATTAACTACTTTTATTCTCACAGTCACTTGATTTTGTTTTTATTTTTTTATTTGAGAGTAATAAGTGAGCCATGGGGCTTCCCAGTGGCTCAGTGGTAAAGAGGAGGATTCTGCCCCTGGTTCAGGAAGATCCCCTGGAGTGGGAGATGCCAACTCACTCCAGTATTCTTGCCTGGAAAATCCCATGGCCAGAGAAGCCTGGTGGGCTACAGTTTGTGGGGTCACAAAAGAGTTGAACATTACTTAGTGACAAAACAACACCAACATATGATAGTGAGCCATGTGTTTTAAAATTTACCATAATAATATGTAGCAGAGGATGCCATTCATGTTCTGATAGATTAAATAGAGAAAATATGTAACATTAATAGAAAGAAAATGTACACAGCTTTGAAAATTTACTGTATAAATAGTCTGTGAATTGATATAATTTACCAAGGATCACAACATAAATAAATATGTGAGGATTCCAGGCTCCTCTGTCCATGGAATTCTCCAGGCAAGAATACTGGAGTGGGTAGCCATTCCCTTCTCCAGGGGACCTTCCTGACCCAGAGATTGAACCCCAGTCTCCTGGACTGCAGGCAGATTCTTTACAGTCTGAGTCACCAGGTAAGCCCCAAAACTATTATACCTAAAATAATACTATACAGTAAAAGTAACTACAGGAGAGACAGTGCTAAAATATATATATATATATATATATATATACACACACACACACACACACACACACACACACACATATATATAAAATAGTTGACTTGTACTGTAGGTGATTTCTTTAATCAACTCAAAAAAAAAATCACCTGAGGATTCTGATACCTAAGGATTTAACACCAACTTAAAATGAGTTGTTACCTTTATGTCCTACAAAAGAAATTCTTAAAAATATCTACTTAAAGTGGCATGCTTTATAATATGAACTTAAAATTTTTAAAACTTCCATTTTATATACATCCATTTAGGCATTTTCATCAATTCATGTTGAATTCATCTCATTTGAAATTAGAAACATCTAAAAACAATTTGTATTAGAGGTTGGGCTGGCGTGATATTATTAGTGACACTGAGTTGCCAATACCACATTTGTATAGGATTCACTTTATACCACTTTTGTCATTTTACAGGTTGCTTGTAGAAAGGGTGTTAGAAAAATATTTCTTTTGCTTCTCTATAAAAATGGATGCCTTATTGAGTATATTCAATTTGTAAAATGTCTCTTTTTTGCTAAACCAGTGTCAAACCTTATCAGAAACAAACTTATTTTTTTTTTTTTTTTGCTTTAAAAAATTCAATTTTATTTTTTTCACTAATCTGATATATTTTGCTTTCATTGATAAACTCAGTTATCAGAAAGTATTAACAAATTGTAGTCATCAAAATATCATTAGGGTAACTCATTTCACAGAAAACAGTCCGTTGGATATCATCTCCCTTTGTTTTTTTTTTTTTTTTTTCTTTTTTTCTTTTTTAATTTTTATTATTATTATTTTTTTTTCCCAGTGGGTTTTGTCATACATTGATATGAATCAGCCATGGATTTACATGTATTCCCAATCCCGATCCCCCCTCCCACCTCCCTCTCCACCCGATTCCTCTGGGTCTTCCCAGTGCACCAGGCCCGAGCACTTGTCTCGTGCATCCCACCTGGGCTGGTGATCTGTTTCACCATAGATAGTATACATGCTGTTCTTTTCAAATATCCCACCCTCACATTCTCCCACAAAGTTCAAAAGTCTGTTCTGTGTTTCTGTGTCTCTTTTTCTGTTCTGCATATAGGGTTATCGTTATCACCTTTCTAAATTCCATATACATGTGTCAGTATGCTGTAATGTTCTTTATCTTTCTGGCTTACTTCACTCTGTATAATGGGCTCCAGCTTCATCCATCTCATTAGGACTGGTTCAAATGAATTCTTTTTAATGGCTGAGTAATATTCCATGGTGTATATGTACCACAGCTTCCTTATCCATTCATCTGCTGATGGGCATCTAGGTTGCTTCCATGTCCTGGCTATTATAAACAGTGCTGCGATGAACATTGGGGTGCACGTGTCTCTTTCAGATCTGGTTTCCTCAGTGTGTATGCCCAGAAGTGGGATTGCTGGGTCATATGGCAGTTCTATTTCCAGTTTTTTAAGAAATCTCCACACTGTTTTCCATAGCGGCTGTACTAGTTTGCATTCCCACCAACAGTGTAAGAGGGTTCCCTTTTCTCCACACCCTCTCCAGCATTTATTGCTTGTAGACTTTTGGATAGCAGCCATCCTGACTGGCGTGTAATGGTACCTCATTGTGGTTTTGATTTGCATTTCTCTGATAATGAGTGATGTTGAGCATCTTTTCATGCTCAACAAACTTATTTTTTTATTAACAGCTTTTTAAGATTGACTGTCATGTATTTTAGTAATATAGTACCCATTATTAATGTATCTAAACTAAAATATAAAATTCTGATTTTTAAATAGGTGAAAGATATAGGTGATAGCAAACATTTGTGTAGTATAAATGTGTCTTAAAATATATAGTGATTTATGAGGGCTTCCCAGGTGGTGCTAGTTGTAAAGAACCTCCTGGCCAATGCAGGAGACATAAGAGACGCAGGTTCGATCCCTGGGACAGGAAATCTCCTGGAGGAGGGCCTGGCAACCTACTCCAGTGTTCTTGCCTGGAGAATCCCATGGACAGAGGAACCTGGTGGGCTACAGCCCATAGTGTCGCAGAGAGTCAGACGTGACTGAAGCATAACACAGTTGTTGATGAATTTTGAATAGTAGATCATTGGCAATATTCAGAACCTGTTATCCCTCCTGAGTTGGATTCTTTGATAAAAGGAAAGTAGGGTATGTTTTTATTTTATGCATATTTAGAACAAAGACCACATGTATGCCGTAAAGCACTCAGGACATCTACATGGTACCCAGGCCAGGTTTACTTTGGGGTCATTCCTGGAGTTAAGGTAGAGTGCGCTATACTGTGGTCAGTCGCTTCAGTCGTGTCCAGCTCTTTGTGACCCCATGGACTGTAGCGCACCAGGCTCTCTGTCCATGGCTTTCTCCAGGCATTGAATTCGTGGGATCTTCCCAACCCAGGGATTGAACCCATGGTTCCTGCATTTCCTGCATTGCAGGCAGACTCTTTTACCGCTGAGCCACCTGGGAAGCCCCTAGGATGGATAGTACAAGACAAAAAAGAACTCAAACAATTCTACTTCCAGAAACAGTTCTAGAACACTCCTCTTCAACTTCACATCAGAGGACTTCAGGAAGTGGGTAGAGGGTAGGGAGTAAGGTGAAGTATGGAGGATGTGAAGAGGTGAGTGAAAAGTTCTTCCTGGAGTGATCTGTACCTAGAAGTAGAAAGAGGAATTACAGATGGCCAGGAACATAGTGCTGTATCTTCTCCCAAACACTTTTGTGCCTTCTAACCTATGTATAAAGTATTTCTTCAGAAGAAATAGGAAGTAAATGTCAGTAATTATTACAAAGCACTTCATTCAATGAAAATAGATGTTGAAAGACTTAATTGAAAACATATTTTGTATATTTTAGAGAAAGCTTTTGTATTCACATTTTTCCAGAACATTCATAAAAGCTAACAAAACTCAGACCATCATCTGGCCATTCTGCCTGCCATTAAACATTTAAATGTGTTTTAAGTACCTAAAAGTCTGGCAGTGTGTAGACTAACATCCAAATGATTTAATGTTTTGGTTTGTGTAGACATAGATGAAGGGTATAAATATAGTACAAACCTATGAATTTTGAGAGAGCTTCTAGAACAAGTTGAAATTCAATTATTTCTTCTTCTGTATTAAATAATTGCAGTATTTCAAATTGTGTCTTGAAAGTTAAACATTAAATGCACAGAGAAACTGCTATAATCTATAGTCAGTTTTGTTTTTTCTGTTCCTCTACATTGTGGCAACAAAATTATTTTAGGAACAAAAGAATATTTTATGACTGGAATGTTAAGTATGGCTAGAAGTATTTGAATCAGTGATCTAAGTTTTTAGAATGTTAACCAAGTTGTACAAGCTGAAAGAATAACCTAAAATTATTTAAACAGGGAATATTTACATGGCCATCAAAGCAGTCCCTGAGATTGATCACTGGTCATGTCTCTCTGTTCATGTTGTACACTATGTTTCAAGAATGTGAGCCTATATTAATATAATAGAAGTGAAACTGAATTTGCAGAGCTAATGTTTTAATAAATGTTTTGAATCACTAGAGTTTTCCTTCAATTCAGACATTTTAGATTAAATTATAGTTAAACTTTCGTGTGCTGGGCAGAAACAGTTGCAATTTAAATTTCCTGACATTATTTTTAGGTAATTTATTTGGAGCCACAAAACAAATACATTAGCAATACTTTCTTTTAAATGAACAAATAATCAGAATTGGATATATTTTCAAAGAGACATAAAGGAGAATTATTTCATATTTACTTTGAAAAGTGTTCTCTTCCATTTCATTATTAAAACTTTTGGTTGACCTTTTTCAGTTGGAAAACATCCTTAGCACTGATGGAGTTTTTCATGCTTCTTAGTAATACTAATGAGTTGAATAATTTATGAGGTTGTCATGTGCAAAAGATTTGGTGTGATTTGATATACTTCCAGCCTCTGGTGTTGGAATGTGATTAATAAAAACCTAGAGGCATGTAATTTTTTTCCTGGTGTTTAATGTTCTAATTTCATATGTACTCAATGTGCTATTTCAGTATTTTCTAATACTAAAATCTCATTCAAGTGCAAATTTAATTGATTACCAGGAATTTTGCAGACCATAGCAATGGAACAATATAAGGAAAATATTTTAAACTATAAATTCATCTTTTGATCTGCTAGACTTTCTTCATCAGGGCAAATTAGCTAGTAAGCAAATGATTGAAATAGGAGTGTTCTATGTATTGCTTGTATATTAAAATAAAGCCTAAACTAGACAGATTCTGGCACTGAAAGATTATGCTGTCAAAAAATAGCTAAAATCTTAATAAGTTTGGTTGTCTTGTTGATTGTCAGTTATCATTTTGGACTCTGTTTCCCTTCCATGAAATTATAGTGGAACAGTGTTTCATCAAAGCTTAAGATCTCAGACTCCCCCATGTCTGTGATCAAAGACGTCATCCTAAATAGGTCTGATCAGGCATCGCAGAGGAGGGCAGGCTGCTTTATCCAGAGGAAAAAAAAAACATGGAGCAAAGATGACAAAGTTAATCAGTCATTTCCTTGGCAATAAATAATAAGATATGCTGAGAACTGCAAATGAGAACATCCTTAGGCTCCTCAGCGATGTGTCTGCTTAACACCTGGTTTATCCAAGCTTGTGAAGCCATCATGATATGACCTTGATGAATAAAAAGCAGCTCTGTAATAAATCTGGAATTAAATTAGTTTTGATGGTATATGCATGACTATTGTAAAGTGCTACTTGCAGTCATCAAGAAACAAGAAAAGCACTGAGAATAAAAAAAAAAAAAAATACTAATGCAGCCACATACGGTTGTTGAGACAGGAACTTCAAATTATCTGACTTCATTTTTTTTTTCTGACTTCAATTTTTGAAGAGTTTACACTTAGAATAGTTGGAAAAGATTATTTGAGTTTTTAACCTAGTGGACTCGATTGTTTGTACCATATTGTCTCTAGCAGACATCTTGTAATTGTTCATTGATAAGTTCATTTTAGTTGGTGTATTATTAATTAAATCTTCATACCTGAATGAAATAGATGATCTGATTATTGTTAAAATAATCTATTGAAAAATTAAAGATGTAACTTGTATGAGTGAGAGAAAGACATACATGGAATCACCTTTTAGCTCTTTTTGATGCCAGTGCATATATTAATATAATCTCATCTTTACCTCATGGTTTTATAAGTCTCTTAAAAGAACTAAAGTGGATTATTTAAAAGCTGACTTATAAAATACATTTATAAAATACATTTTAAAGTTTTCATATAAGAACATTTTCATGTCAACCAAGGCTTTAACAACTCCCCTGTTTTTATGTTGAAGCTTTAGATGGAAAGCTTTAAACTGACTCACGAGGAAACAAGTAGCTTCATTCATTTGAAAGCATTTATCAGGTATCTTCCACATGCCATGCATGCACAAAGTACAGGGTTCAGAGACTGAGACAGTTTCTGCCTCCTCACAGCACTTAGTTTAGTGTAGTGATTCTCAACAGGGATGGAAGTCAGCCTGTGTTCCTGGTTTCTAAAGGGTAGAGACTAAGAATCCTGCTAAAATACCCAACCATTCACCAGACAGTTCATCAAAAGGACAACAAAATCCAGCTGAAAACATCACTAGTACCAAGGTGAAAACCCTGGTCTAGTGGAAAGAAATAAGCTGTTCTCATAGAGGGAAGTGGTGCTTTCATAAAGCAGCAGAAGGAAGATGAATGACTCTGGGGCTAGTGGGTTGGAATCGGCTTCACTGAAGTAATTGCTTATGAACTGACTTGAGAGAAGGTTAGGAATTTATCAGAAGCAACTGAGTTAATAACAGGAATTTCCAAGACATGGAGGCATAAAAAAGCCTAACTTACTTCTTTGAATGGGATCAATATTTTGCACTTGGCAGTAGCTCACCTGATGAAGTTAACAGAAAGTATTTTGACTTTAGGTATTTTATATTCTGAGATAAAAGAAAAAAAGTTGAGGGCAGGAATCATATCTTCCAACCATTTCATTTAAAGCATTCACATTAATACAATTTCATGTAATTAATTGCTGCTGTTTACTTCAAGGTATCAGTTCAGTTCAGTCGCCCAGTTGTGTCTGACTCTTTGCGACCCCAATGATCCACAGCATGACAGACCTCCCTATCCATCACCAACTCCTGGAGTCTACCCAAAACCATGTCCATTGAGTCAGTGATGCCATCCAATCATCTCATCCTCTGTTGTCCCCTTTTCCTCCTGTCCTCACTCTTTCCCAGCATCAGGGTCTTTTCAAAAGAGTCAGCTCTTTGCATCAGGTAGCCAAAGGATTGAAGTTTCAGTTACAACATCAGTCCTTCCAGTGAACACCCAGGACTGATCTCGTTTAGGATGGACTGGTTGGATCCCCTTGCAGTCCAAGGGACTCTCAAGAGTCTTCTCCAACACCACAGTTCAAAAGCATCAATTCTTTGGCGCTCAGCTTTTCCAATTCTCACATCCATACATGACTACTGGAATAGTCAGCCATAGCCTTGACTAGACAGACCTTTGTTGGCAAAGTAATATCTCTGCTTTTTAATATGCTGTCTAGGTTGGTCATAACTTTCCTTCCAGGGAGTAAGTGTCTTTTAATTACATGGCTGCAGTCACCATCTGCAGTGATTTTGGAGCCCAAGAAAATAAAGTCTGTTTCCACTGTTCCCCCATCTATTTGCCATGAAGTGATGAGACCAGATGCCTTGATCTTAGTTTTCTGAATGTTGAGTTTTAAGCCAACTTTTTCACTCTCCTCTTTCACTTTCATCAAGAGGCTTTTTAGTTCTTCACTTTCTGCCATAAGGGTGGTGTCATCTGCATTTCTGAGGTTATTGATATTTCTCCCAGCAATCTTGATTCCAGCTTGTGCTTCTTCCAGCCCAGCATTTCTCATGATGTACTCTGCATATAAGTTAAATAAGCAGGGTGACAATATACAGCCTTGACATACTCCTTTTCCTATTTGGAACCAGTCTGCTGTTCCATGTCCAGTTCTAACTGTTGCTTCTTAACCTGCATACAGATTTCTCAAGAGGTGGGTCAGGTGGTCTGGTATTCCCATCTCTTGAGGAATTTTCCACAGTTTATTGTGATCCACACAGTCAAAGGCTTTGGCGTAGTCAATAAAGCAGAAATAGATGTTTTTCTGGAACTCTCTTGCTTTTTTGATAATCCAGCTGATGTTGGCAATTTGATCTCTGGTTCCTCTGCTTTTTCTAAAACCAGCTTGAACATCTGAAAGTTCACGGTTCACGTATTGCTGAAGCTTGGTTTGCAGAATTTGGGGCATTACTTTACTAGCATGTGAGATGAGTGCAATTGTGCAGTAGTTTGATCATTCTTTGGCATTGCCTTTCTTTGGGATTAGAATGAAAACTGACCTTTTCCAGTCCTGTGGCCACTGCTGAGTTTTCCACATCTGCTGGCATATTGAGTGCAGCACTACACAGCATCAGCTTTTAGGAATTGAAATAGCTCAACTAGAATTCCATCACCTCCACTAGCTTTGTTTGTAGTGATGCTTCCTAAGGCCCACTTGACTTCACATTCCAGGATGTCTGGCTCTAGGTGAGTGTGAGTGATCACACCATCGTGGTTATCTGGGTTGTGAAGATCTTTTTTATACAGTTCTGTGTATTCTTGCCACCTCTTTTTAATATCTTCTGCTTCTGTTAGGTCCATACCATTTCTGTCCTTTATTGAGCCCATCTTTGCATGAAATGTTCTCTTGGTATCTCTAATTTTCTTGAAAAGATCTCTAGTCTTTCCCATTCTGTTGTTTTTCTCTATTTCTTTGCATTGATCGCTGAGGAAGGCTTTCTTAATCTTTCCTTCCTATTTCAAGATATACATACAGCATTTTAACACATATATTCATCCTTTTCAATAACCACATTGAAGGCCGACAGTGTATGGAATAGGTCTATAAGTATGGTATTTTCAAATTCTGAAATTGTTTTTTTATGCCTGTACTGTATTTCCACCTAGTGAGTCAAAAGTCACCAAAGATAAGGAGCTGACAAAGTTATATCAATAGATCTATTGCTGAGTGGCATGGAACTGCTCATATTCTTGCCCATATTTTTAGACTAACTTTTATAAAATGTACCCCAAAATTAGATTTACAAATAATTAAAATAGAGTATGATAAATATTTTCATCAAAGTATATTCAAAATATTACACAAACTCAGTGAATAAGGCTGCCTGATTGAATAAATAAATTTTAGTTAGACTTGAAAGGATGAATGGAGAGCTTCCCAAGCCAGTAAGTAGAATGTTGGCAACATGGACAAAGGGACCACACAACACAACATGAATTGTTTGGGGAACAAAAAAAGTGTGGGGGGAGATAGGGAAATGGCTGTTTGCAGCTACACTGTGAAAGAATTTGTCAGCAGAGCATAAGAAGATTTTTATTTGGGAAAATGACAGAGCATAGAAACTAAGTGTCATGCTAACTAATAAATGCTTGTTATTGTTTAGTTGCTAAGTCGGTCCAACTCTTTTACAACCATGGATTGTAGCCCACCAGGCTTTCCTGTCCATGGGATTTCCCAGGCAGGAATACTGGAGCAAGTTGCCATTTCCTTCTCCAGGGGATCTTCTGACCCAGGAATCAAACCTGCATCTCCTGCTTTGGCAGGCAGATTCTTTGCCACTGACCCACCCATGAAGGCTTTAACTAATAAATTTTAGATTGTGCAAAATCTCAATCTAAACACCATTCTTTTCCTAGACAGTGTGTTGCTGTAGATACTTTTGAAATTTTTCCAAGTGCAAGAGTCTCATTGAACATTTCCCCTCTCTAAAGTTAACCTGCTGAATTTCGGCCCACTGGTCTAGTCTATCATCCACAGAGGTTTCTCAGTACAGATGAACTGACAAGTCATTCACAGACTGTGCATTCATTGTCATTTATAAAAACATTATTTAAAATATCTTTGGTGTTTTGAAAAGTATATTAGACAACCTATACCAACACCCTCTCTTAACTATCCTTTTTATTTTATTTTTTTTTTATTTTTTTTTTTTTAGGGTTAATTAACAAGGTACATCTATTATTCTAGTGATACATTGAATAGAACTGTTTTTTTTTTTTTGCTGTATTAATTTGAATTTTTTATTTCTATATATGTTATAATTAGCATCAAAATTTCCCTGTTGACCCAAAGATTAGAGATTTTATTTTATGTAATATATTTTAGTTTTCTCTTTGTTTCTGAGCATTACGATTTTGGCAATATATTTATTTATTTTTTTTTTTTTTTTACTTTTTTTTTTTTTTTTTCTCTCCTTTTTTCTTTTTTAATTTTTATTATTATTATTTTTTTTTCCCAGTGGGTTTTGTCATACATTGATATGAATCAGCCATGGATTTACATGTATTCCCAATCCCGATCCCCCCTCCCACCTCCCTCTCCACCCGATTCCTCTGGGTCTTCCCAGTGCACCAGGCCCGAGCACTTGTCTCGTGCATCCCACCTGGGCTGGTGATCTGTTTCACCATAGATAGTATACATGCTGTTCTTTTCAAATATCCCACCCTCACATTCTCCCACAAAGTTCAAAAGTCTGTTCTGTGTTTCTGTGTCTCTTTTTCTGTTCTGCATATAGGGTTATCGTTATCACCTTTCTAAATTCCATATACATGTGTCAGTATGCTGTAATGTTCTTTATCTTTCTGGCTTACTTCACTCTGTATAATGGGCTCCAGCTTCATCCATCTCATTAGGACTGGTTCAAATGAATTCTTTTTAATGGCTGAGTAATATTCCATGGTGTATATGTACCACAGCTTCCTTATCCATTCATCTGCTGATGGGCATCTAGGTTGCTTCCATGTCCTGGCTATTATAAACAGTGCTGCGATGAACATTGGGGTTAACTATCCTTTTTAAAAATTAAAGAATCTATCTGCAGTGCATTCAGTTCCTGTGTCAGGACGATCCCCTGGAGAAGGGAATGGCAACCAACTCCAGCATTCTTGCCTGGAGAATTTCATGGACAGAGGAGCCTGGAGGAGGTCTCCAGTCCCTGGGGTTACAAAGAGTCAGGCACAGCTGAAGCAACTAAAACTTCCATGTCTCCGAGCCAGTTGCTTATTTATCCAAAACATCTTTTACTCCCATTTCTCATATTTTTAAAGTAAAATATCCACACTGAATTTTATGTAAGGCTTAAGAAAGAAAAGACCGTGATGCTGGGAAAGATTGAAGGCTTGAGGAGAAGGGGACAACAGAGGATGAGATGGTTGGATGGCATCACGGACTCAATGGACATGAATTTGAGTAAACTCTGGGAGTTCGTGATGGACAGGGAGGCCTGGGGTGCTGTGGTCCATGGGGTCACAAAGAGTTGGACGTGACTGAGCAACTGATCTGAAAAAAGAAACACCAAGCTTCATTCCCCAGGTTAATGTCATTCACTGCCAGAGGAAGTCTCCCCATCCTCTCAGCCCCTGTTCAAGATGTCCAGTTCATCTTTTCTTTCATTCCAAGAGTTGCAAAACTTTTCCATTCATCCACTCATCTGCCATCTACCCCTCTAGGCTCATAGTGAAAAATTTCTTTTGTGTGTTTTCCCCTCCCTTTCATCTTCCCTTCCTTCTTTCCTGAAAATAAACATGATCATTGTAGAAAATCTAGATAATGCTCAAAAAATTTAAAGAAGGGAGGAAAAGGGCACTCAAAGACAACCATGGGAAGATAGCTGCCTTTGCCATTTTGATATACTTATATCCTGCTGACCTTTTTCTAAGCATACTTTTTAATATAGGGACCAAACACTGTGTTATTTATTCAAGAAGTCACAAAGGTGAATAATCCATTATCTGTCTTCTTTATGCTATTTAGAGGGTCCCAAACTGGCCCAAATTTTCTATATGTTTTAGCGTTTTTTCCCCACAAGTGTGCCATGTGATTTTTAATGTAATGAAATCCTATTTAAAATATTTTGAAATCAGTCTAACTTAATGATTAATCAGAATCCTACCACATAATATTCAGTCTAAAACACAGAGATTCTACATTTATCATCATGTATAAAGTATGGCTTATCAAATTACCTTTAAAAAACATAGAGCAGTCTTCTGTGTTCACTCCATAAGAAGATTGTTAAGTTAGCATGCTGCACTTAAATTCAACAATATTTTCTTGCACCTTTTTAATTGCATTCTTTGTGTTTAAAAATGCTGTTTATGAATATCCCCTTTGTTGGTCTGCTCTAAGAAATACTGCTTACATATGAATATTTTGAATTAGGAATAAATGAAATTCCGTTTTTGCTGTCAGAACCAAATTGTAAAAATGCACTGCTTGTCTTTGAAAATCAGTATACTCTATTAGCAGGCCTGTCAATATAAAAAGTGCATTCCATTTCCACCTCTTGCTCTAATAACCTTTTCTGTGTTACTCTGAGGCAGTTCACATAATCAGAGTATATTGTCAGCTTACTGGAGTTGGGGAAGCATGAAATGAAAATCACGTTAATATTGATCCAATTCTTTTACTTGCAAGTGTCCTTGATGTCCTTTTCCACAGAGCAATAACTGTTGATGTTAGGTAGCCATTTTCTTTTATTTCTTATAGTCTAGCAAATCGTTTACAAGCATAACTAATGTGAATAAGAACTTACCACTTGGAAGAATAATCTGTGAACATTCCATCTTAATTAATGCCCATATTGCTAATTCTGCATATTTATCCTGACACTGAAATATTTACTTTGGGCTTTTCAGAGAACAGCGTACTTATAAGGTTTATGTCTAGTTTAAAACAATCAAAAGTCTGCACAAGTTACTCATTTCATTAGTAAAAGCACAAAGGATGCTGTACTCTAATTTTATGTGACACAATGATATGCTAGATGGACCATAAATAGTAGCATCAACTATTAGTTCAGGAAAGGATCACCATTTCTGAGTCAAACTCATTATAAATTTGAAGCTAGTTTCTTGGTAGTTTTATGGTGGTATAGATAGTATCTATTTTGATTATAAAATATATTCTCTGTCAACAAAAATGAGTTGAAGTAAGAACCATGATTAAATCCAGTGCATGCAGACTAAAATACCCACAACTAAGGAAGGAGTCTAAACTGTCCAGATTTTTTTATCTGTATTTATTAAATGTGGTCAGTAACTTCAGATTTTTTATTTAAAGTCTGTTTGAAACAACAGATGGGAACTGTCTATTTGAATAGAAACAGTCTGTTTCACTTATGAAAGTACATGCTTTCATAAAATAATTTTGTATTGATAAAGCAAGGCTCCTGACTCAGCATCAGATATAAAGGAGACAAAAAAAAAGATCCTGAGATTTCCAGTCATTCTTTCCAATAGTGTTTTTAGTCAGTGTCACTTTAACAATCTTCACCATTAGGATTTTTCTGTTACAAAGGCTGTTTTTTCTTTAATCCTGTTCTGTACAGGTGAGTATTTTTTCAGTCCTTGGTCTTCAGCAGATCTTTATTTCTTTGTCATCATCATTCATGCTTCTTAAGAAAGGAAATGCTATGTTTGTACTATAAAGTCAAAGGCAGAATTTAATTTTTATTTATGGAGAGAATTATTTATTTTTTTAGTAAATGATTGTTACAGTAAAGTTTGTTCTGTGTATGTATCTGCTGCTTTTATCTCGCATTAAGATTGGCATAAAGTATTTTTGAGTGATAGTTTTCTCAATACAACAAAAAGCATTTTTTCATCTTTTTGAAATGTTCAAAATTGTAAACTTCTCAGTAATAGATTAATTCATATGTATTATTGCATATTATCACCATATCTCATGTAATCAGCTGAGAGGTATATTTATCTTAAAATCTTTTCCTTTTAAAGTGGAAATTAAATAATATCATTTGGAGTTACTAAAAGCACTATTCTGTAAAGGTATTTCTTCCTCTGATTTAAACTTTAATGAGAAAAAATAACCTCTATTTTAAAATTTGCCAAAGTATCATATGTCATTAATAGTCCTAGTCCATTTTGTCAAAACACATTTTCCAAGCTAAAAATGTTGTGAAATGCTATATAATGAAAAGAATTTCTTCCCCCAAAATAAATGCCATCTTAAACTGATTTCAAGATGTTTAACATTTTCAAAATGTTAGAATTTCCTATTATTATATTTAGATAAAATTAAAATGAGATGAAATTTCCATTCTTTCCATCTCCTTCCAATGATGGAAGAAAATTATTTATTATATGGATCATCTAGATAATTATGTAAAACAAATTATGATATCAACTTTATGGAGAAAGCAGTTTTTTTTTCCTTATGTAAGATACTACAAATATTTATATTCTTAAGATGCCTCTATTCAAAATAAAAAACAAATTTTAAATATATTTATACTTATATCATTTTATTTAATAATACCTTTAAGTGAATGATATGATTATTGAGGGAAAACAATTTTTAATGTAAGCTATTTACACTCTCTTCAACTCTATAAACATTTATTGGTACCTGCCTACATGCTGTCCTTGCTGTCTTCAGGAAGCATCTGGTCAATGGAGGCACTGAAGGCTCATATTGCCTTGTAATGAATATAAACAGAGTATCACAACAGCATGGTGACAGGAAGATTAATCCCAACGGAAGGAAGGGAAACCATTATTGAATAATCAGTATCTGCTGGGTATTGTGCTCATAAAACCTAAGATGCATTTGGTAGCTTATTTGAGTTTTTTGATCCTCACATGAGCCTGCATTTTTCCCCCTTTGCATAAACTTTAGGCAGCAGTGTTGTAATCAATAAAGCATTGGTTGTGTTCTTGTTCAGTTTTAAATTAAGGACTTAGTAAACTTTTTTAATACTCTTGTTAGTTTATTTTCTCAACATTTTAACAAAACATTTTAAGAGCTTATTATGGGAGATGTGATAGATGTGGGTTCGATCCCTGGGTCAGAAAGATTTCCTAAAGAAGGAAATGGCAACCCACTCCAGTATTCTTGCCTGGAGAATCCCATGGACAGAGGATCCATAGGGTCACAAAGAGTTGGACACGACTGAGCGACTAACACTGTATAAATAATATTCACGCATTTAAAAGTATTTCAGCATCCATTGTCTCATTTTAACACTGCAATAATCCTGTAAGAGTTCACTTAGTAAATACTTAGTCCTCTTCCAGCAACTTAGGAAACTGAAGTTGGGAGATTGGTCTGGATTTTTTTTTTTTTTTAGTATGTTCTTAATGGATGCTTACAGGAAAAAAGAAGGAAAGAATTGCAAATCACATAGTTCACCTTCCTCATGTATGAGGAAATTGTAAAAGACGTAAAGAGAAACGTAACTTAAGTGCTGTACTTTTTCATACTCTTTATGGGGTTCTCAAGGCAAGAATACTGAAATGGTTTGCCATCCCCTGCTCCAGTGGACCACGTTTTGTCAGAACTCTCCATCACCAGCTCAGATGGACATGAGTTTGAGCAAGCTCCGGGATTTGATGATAGATAGGGAAGCCTGGCGTGCTGCAGTCCGTGGAGTCACAAAGAGTCGGACACGACTGAGCGACTGAACTGAACTGAAGTGCTGTACATATAAAATGATTAATATACAAATTATATATTTATTTTCATGTGCTCACTCAACAAATATTTATTGATTGCCACTTTTTTGACACTTGTTGAACTGGAAATAAAAATCTAATTAAGAGTACACCTAAATGAAAAACTTAAGAAAAAATATCAAAAATAACGGTATATTGGGGCTATATATAAGATACAAAATGTATGCAGTGAAGAGAGTAATCAAACTGAATCTTGAAGAACAGAGCAGGTGAGCAAATTCCATGTAAGAGAAACTCCACATGTCATACTTAAAGGTTTGAAACAGTGTGGCATGTTTGGTAACAAAAGCTTCCAGCTCTTGGGGAACACAAGGTGTGAAGAGGTCAAACTGGCAAATTAGTGAGATTAAATAAGCAGGGGGAGGATCATGAGTTACAGACCATACACTTAAATTGTGCAGATCAAGTAACATCGAGGAGAGGTTCTCACAGCATAAATATACATAATATAGGTAGGTACATAGGTAGGTAGGTAGGTAGATAGATACATATATACATCCATGTATTATTTTTAATAAATGAAAATTAAAGACATTTCCAAACTCAATGCAGAATAAGTAATAACTGTAATATAAAACTGGTAAGAAAGATGCTACACTAAAATTGGCTTGCTATGAGTTTATATCTTTTCTTTGTGTATTAGCAAAACAGACATGATTTATTGCTTACCTATTATTATAAATTACTTTTTTCATTATTGGTATAGATATTTTAGAGTTGACTATAGAATAATTCCTTAAACAGAAATAAACCACTGAATAGTACTTTTCTGTACACTGACTGCTTGTGTTTATCAATAGAAAAGATATGATGGGCAAATGAAATAATTTATTTGCCTTAATTGTCCAGACTTTCCAGTTAGACATATTCTCTCAATATTATCAAGATAAGTTAATGTGTCTGATTCATTTCTGTATTTTAACTTATACTTGTTTAAGATAACAATAAAACTTTTAAATGATAATTATTATTATATTATAAAAGTAATGCTAGAGTATAGTAACAGTACTAAAACTGAAACATCTTAGTTTTCTTGTTACTTCACTTTTAATATGTATTTTGTTTCATATGGATCCTTATTATTAAGAAAAATATTATGAGAGAGGAGCTTTATTTAGATTCATGTAATGCCATGTACTATATTAGATAACATTTTCACAAACAGAGCTTTAAGCATATTTACATACTAAGAAATCTAATGTGATAGGATAGTTTCCTGCATTTGTTATTTGTAATATGATATGGAAAATATTTTAAGTATAATTTTGGATTTGGCTTCTTGAATCTATAATTTGATGGGATTTTTTTATTCTGAAACCTTTCAAATGTTATGACATTTTAATGTTTTCTTGGAAAATAAGCATATATGTCTATCCTGTCCAGGTTTACACATAATTCACATTTTCGAATCTAAGGCTTTCTGGTGGTTTGTTGGACCTGCTCATTAATTTCTTGATGAATGGCTAAAGAGGCCAAGAGGTGCTCTCAGTCCAACATGTCTTCTGAAGATAGATGATCTCAGATAAATTCCCTTCCCAATCAGATTTTGATTTGTTGGGTGTTAAACCAATTCTTCCTAAGGACAGTGTTTATAAGCCTTGTAATGAGACAGCCCTTTGAGACCTTACCTCTTTTTGCCTGTAATTTTGATAAATGAAAGTCTAATTCATAAAGGATATTGTGATTGAAAAGCACCTTTGGATCTCATACACATTAATTTAGATAAATGTTTGGTGCAGTACCATAAAATTGGGAAGTTTACCGAACTGAAAACTGATAATACTTCAACAGGGAAGATAAGTTCTGGTGTGTTGGCATGAATTCATTTACTACATATCTTTTAAACACACAGTTGTTTTGCTGCTTTAAAACTAGAGAGAGTAACATTGAAAGCTTAATGTCCATTTGAGAGCTCACATTCCTTTAACTGCAATTTGTTTATTGGTAGATTTTAATTTTAATAACACAAGAGTAATGTAAAGCCTTGTTTTTTAAAGACAAAGCAGAATACAGATGGTTGTGATATAAGCAAAAACTTATTTTATCAAGCTGACTCATGCATGCATAAAGGAGGTTATCGACTATTTCTTGTTAAGAACCAAGTTCCCTTTTGTGTTAATACATAAGATTCTTCAATTATCTCTCAAACTGAAGTCAGTTCACCAAGAATATCTGAGACATCCTGGGATTTTCAGGTTAAGAGATATCCAGAGGTAACTATTATTCATTTATTCAGTATTTGTAAGGACTTGCTCTGCCCTAGGGAGTGTGCTGAGAACTGGGCATACCAAGAAAGAAGGATGTTTCTCGTCATCAAGGAAGGAGCTTCCAGGCTCTGTAGAGATAACAAGCACACAACCAATTATAATACATGTAACTATTGTAGTAGCAGGACTCATGAGATATGATGGATGTATAGGGAAAGAGCACACAGACCTACCTAAAGAATTCAGAGAGGGGAACTCGGGATGTGTAGACTTGAACTTCAGTTCAGCAAGTGTTTGTGGCACACGTGCTTAGTACCAGGCACTGATGCTGCAGAATGAAGCTACAGCCCAGAGGAGAAGACATACTCATAATGGCGAGCAGCCACTCAGTGTGGTTGAGTTCTATGTAGACTGTGAAAGTTCGCGTTATAGGAAAGGCACCCAAAAGAGGTGAGTTTTGCAGGCCAAGTAGGAATTAGCCAAGCAAAGGAGGAAAGAGAGAACATACCTTATTGAGGGAATGCTTTTAACACAGATAAAGAGATCCGAGAAAGCATGACATATTCTGGAAGCTGTAAATGGTTCAGTATTGCTCATGGGAGAGTAAGAAAAGGTAAAACAAAACTGATAATGAGAGGATGAAAGGCCTTAATCAGTCATCCTAAGGAGCTTAGATTTTATCTTCGGGTGTAAGCCTTGCATTGAGTGTCGTTGATTGGAGGAGTTAATAAACAGTATTAAGCAGGAAAATATTTTCAAGTTATTAGTGTTGAAATAAAATAATACTCTGACAAAAATATGAAGGATGCTGGGGGCTCTCAAGGCCTTCTAAACCAAAATGATGATGGCTTGAATTATAGCTGAGACCATCACCTTACAGGGTGAATCATGTGTCTGTGGCTTAAAGAAGTATGTTGATCAAAATAGGAGGAGGTGAAGGAACAAGAGATAATTCGTTCATTTAGGGAAATGTGGAATTAGGAATATCTAGCTGAAGATGTCTAGTAGACATATGGCCATAAAGGCCTCAGGAGAGAGTTCTTGGTTGTTAATCTTTGGATTTGCCTCTTTGTTCCAAAAGGTGCAAGCTTCGAATTTCTCAAATTAAGATACTAAGCAAGCAACAAACTGCATATAGATAGCTGCCCCCAGAAGATCACTGTTGGGCTGGCTTTATATCACCAAGACTCCAAAGGAAATAAAGATAAGGTTCTGGAGCATTCAGTAATCAGTCCTCAATCTTTTATTCCAGAAATGAGAATCATCTGTGGGCCGATGAAAGACTACACATATAAGCCATTTAAGTCTCCTCACCTTCCAAGCAGCATTGATCTCTAATAGTACTGCTTGTTTCCTTAAGTGTTTATTGAAAGATATATTTAACAATCCATTACTTTATACTGTTAAGCTGTATTTAAACTGGGCTCTCTAATGCTATTATGCAGTAAAAGCTAGGATGACAGAGTATACCTCTCAGCCAGTGACACAGTGCTACTGTGACATGACTGTGTACCTCAACGTGTATTTTTTACTCCTCTGTGGGCTACCTCTGAGTCAATCTGTTAATGTTTTAGCAAACAGAATTGGCTCTGAATCACTAACAAAAAAGAATTGTGAATGCTGCAAAGAAAGAAGCTAACACTTTGGTTTACAATGCAAGTTTTACCATGGCTAGATGCTTAACCAAGAAATGGTTGAGCAAATATCAGTAGACAGGAAAGACTCGGAAATCCCTATATTGGGCCTAGGAAAATTAACCAAGAGTATTCATTGTTCACTGGATTTTTGGCCAAAGGCATGACAAGATTTGGAAAGTAATTACGTGTGTATACAAAACCATAGCATCCCCTGAAACTATGATACAAAAATACTATATAGCAATGATTTATTATGCCTCCATTTCAGAAGTGGACTTCCCTGGTAGTTCAGCTGATAAAGAATCCACTGGCAGTGCAGGAGACCCTGGTTCGATTCCTGAGTTAGGAAGATCCCCTGGAGAAGGGGTAGGCTACCCACTCCAGTATTCTTGGGCTTCCCTGGTGACTCAGGCGGTAATGAATCTGCCTGCAATGTGGGAGACCTGGGTTTAATCCCTGGGTTGGCAAGATCCCCTGGAGAAGGGAAAGGTTACACACTCCAGTGTTCTTGCCTGGAGAATTCCATGGACAGAGGAGCCTAGCAGGCTACAGTCCATGGTATTGCAAGGAGTCGGACACAACTGAGCGACTTTCACTTTCATTTCAGGAATATATGCAGCATACCAAACGAAATGTGAAGATACTTTTCTAGTTAATGCTGCTCTTTGAACCCTATACCCTAATACTAAAGCTGGAACACAGTAAATTAAACCATATTCCTCCATGTTGAATTCCAACTTCAGGTGACATGAAATATAGGTATTTCTTAGCTATATATATATATAATTTACTTGTAGCTCAGATAATTTCACATTCATTATCACCTGCCAAAGCAGATGTCTAAATGTAAATATTGAAATATTTGTTAAGGAGTCAAATCCATGAGACACTTAAATGCATTGTAATTTCTAACATTCACATGGATTAACATGTTAATGCTAAGTCAACTAATTTTTCTCAGTTGTTTTTTTTTATTATTTTTTTTTACAATATTGTAGTGGTTTTTGCCATACATTGACATGAATCCGCCATGGATTTACATGTGTTCCCCATCCTGAACCCCCCTCCCTCCTCCCTCCCCATCCCATCCCTCTGGGTCATCCCAGTGCACCAGCCCTGAGCACTTGTCTCATGCATCAAACTTGGACTGGCGATCTGTTTCACACTTGATAATATACATGTTGCAATGCTATTCTCTCAGATCATCCCACCCTCGCCTTCTCCCATAGAGTCCAAAAGTCTGTTCTATACATCTGTGACTCTTTTTCTGTCTCGCATATAGGGTTATCATTACCATCTTTCTAAATTCCATATATATGCGTTAGTATACTGTATTGGTGTTTTTCTTTCTGGCTTACTTCACTCTGTATAATGGGCTCCAGTTTCATCCACCTCATTAGAACTGATTCAACTGTATTCTTTTTAATGGCTGAGTAGTATTCCATTGTGTATATGTACCACAGCTTTCTTATCCATTCATCTGCTGATGGACATCTAGGTTGCTTCCATGTCCTGGCTGTTATAAAGAGTGCTGCGATGAACACTGGGGTACACGTGTCTCTTTCAGTTCTGGTTTCCTCGGTGTGTACGCCCAGGAGTGGGATTGCTGGGTCATATGGCAGTTCTATTTCCAGTTTTTTAAGGAATCTCCACACTGTTCTCCATAGTGGCTGTACTAGTTTGCATTCCCACCAACAGTGTAAGAGGGTTCCCTTTTCTCCACATCCTCTCCAGCATTTATGGCTTGTAGACTTTTGTGTCTTTCAGTTACTTTTTGTGCGTTTGAATTTTGGCTGTTTGTACTACTTGCATTATTGTTTAGTCGCTAAGTTTTGCCTGACTCTTTTGCGACCCTATGAACTGTAGCCTGCCAGGCTCCTCTGCCCATGGGGTTTTCCAGGCAAGAGTATTGGAGTGGGTTGCCATTCTCTTCTGCAGGGGATCTTCCCGACTCAGGGATACTGAACCCACATCTCTTGCATTGACAGGCAGATTCTTTACCCTTGAGCCACCAGGGAAGCCCTTGTACTACTTTATATATATCAAAATAAGGATATCACAGCTAATTCAGTTCAGCCCAGTTGCTCAGTCATGTCTGACTCTGAGGCTTCCCTGTCCATCACCAGCTCCTGCAGCTTGCTCAGACTCATGTCCATCGAGTCAGTGATGCCATCCAACCATCTCATCCACTGTCATCCCCTTCTCATTGCTAAGGAAATAGCTGTTTTGAAGTATTTACGTTTTACACCTACATCTTTCCTTACCCTTTCTGTGGCTTTTCAGTAACAGCTGTTTCTCCCTTCAGATGTGAATGCTTTCTTGTTTTCTTCATATTTATCTACTTTTGTGAATGATCTGATCAGTTGATTATCTGATTCACACTAAAGTGTAATTATGTAAAAAGTGTATAACTTTTATGGATCAGAAAACCTAGTTTATGGTGAAGTACAGATTTTTTTTGTAGCAAGTACAGTGATCTTAGAATGCAAAGTTCTAGGTTCCCCAACCATGCATGTAGCTTTCTCTGCCTGTTTCCTCACCTGTAACATTACACCCCTTGCTTTCTCACAGAGTTATTTAGACTAAACAGAATACAAAATGTACATTTTTTTTCTATAGTTGAAAGTAATATGTAAATGCAGTATATATCTATAAGAAAGTAATAGCTTTTTCTTTAACACTCACTGAAAGTAAAACAATCACAGTGACCTAAATTACTATATTTTGGTTGTGATTAGGGACTGAAGAAGACGTGGTAAAGTCAAAGAAAACATTCAGAAGTCAAGCGATAGTGAATCAGAATGCAGAGACAGAACTTATGCTGGAAGGAGATGACGATGCGGTCAGTCTACTCCAAGAGAAAGAAATCGACAATCTCGCAGGTAAACTGTTATTTTTTTATTTGTTGTAAGTAATAAGTGCACACGATGTTACTGAATTTAAAGTCAGTCTCCTGGTGAATAAGTTTGTGCCAGTGGTTGGAACAGTGCTCAATCATCTTAATGTTAATAATCTATCTCATTTCTAATATTGAAAAGAGGAAACTACACATCAGGCTAATGATAAATGAATAGCATCTACTCTCTGTGTAATGAAGAGCAACTTTTAATATAGAAAAAATAATGGAGAGCACAAATTGTTCTCACTAACTGCCTAAATAATTGGGGGTGAGGGTGGCAAGGGGAACACGATGGTAATTTAACCTATGACTAACATGCTAACAGCTATGAAAAATAATCACTTCAACCAGGTGACTGTGGAATTAGCCACTTCCTCCCTGCTATCACTCTTGGGAATTCCTTCCCCATTACTGTTTTCTCTCTGTTCCCACAGCACTAATCCCCATTACTACAAAACATTCACTGCCTGCCCACTCTCAGTTTTCACTCTGTTCTGACGCTCGTCTAAGGCCAATTCAGAGCAGCAGATCAATGGCCCGATGGGTTACAGATGTCTTAGTGTTGGCCCATAACCATTTTAGGGTTATAAACCACTTTTGAGAATCCGATGAAAGTAGATTGTTTCAAGATACCCATACAGTCCTGTACAGAGAGCTCACTGACCCCTGGAAAGCAGTCTGTGGAATCATATCCTAGATCTCAGACTAAAAACTCCTGCTTTAGAGTCTCAAAAGAGGCTGAGTCTTACCTTTACTCTGCATTTTCACCCCATACAACTTCAGAGTGGTGGATGGCAATAGAGAAGTGGACTTAAAATCATCCTTCTGTTTACAAAATAGTGCTCCTTTTTCTAGAAGTGTGCCAAAAATTACCTGGTATGTTTTAGGAACATCTCCAACCATATTTCTGCCAGTTAGAAATCTCTCATTTTACCAAAGAGAAGTTATTGTTGATTGTAAACTGGAGACAGCACATTACTGTCCCTCTCCTAGAAAATGTTTAATAAGGCTATTCTAATACCAGCTCCTGGATGTCCCTATGTTATTAGCAATTCTGTATCATGAAAATGATTTGTCCTGTTCAAAACTAATCTTAAGTCTATGAACCAGTGTTTGCCTCAGATTCCTAAGTAAATGTTCAAGTTTTGGTTCTGATTTTGTATTTTTGGAAAATACTTGAGAGATTTTTATCTGAGGCCACTTGGCAATTTAAGCAAATGAAGTCATTATTTCTTTTTGCCACAAATTGTTTTTTTTTTGTTTTTTCAGTCTTACTCTTGAACCTAATGAACTGGAGAATATTCACAAACATGATTCCCGACCTATTTAGATAATGTGTTGTCTTTCCTCATTCCCATATCCTCACAGATATGTTCAGTAATTATACAGTCATTTAGTTTAGCATCTCTGGACTTTAGTTTCCACTAAAGGTAATTAGTTAATACAAATTTGGCTACTGCCTTGAAGTTTATTATGATAAGATCTGCCCAGTAATACCAGAGACAAAATCTGATAAAGGTTAGTAACTCCTTTGTATTTCTCTCTTTTAATAGTAGACAGTAATTATTAATATTAATTTATGCTTATAAGCAAAATTCTCAAAATAACCTTAAGTTAAAATACTTGAAGAACAAAGAAAGTAGACTTGAAGTAAATTGTTTAACAATCCAATTATATGGCCCTTGACCAATTCACTCTCTCAGTACTCCTCCCACTTCTGTCTTTTAAACAAACTTTTCTTTGAGCAAATTTGCTCCTTTCCCTTTCCACCTGGTCCCAACTCATAGTCTCTGTAGAATCCTTGTGTCTGAAAAACCTTGCAAAGTGTCGTAAAACACTGATCTTCTACCAGATCTTCAATGTTCATGTTTAAATCAGCAGTGCACAGATGTGACCCTGATCTCTGAATGAGGTAGAAAAGAAGTAGGGTATAGATGTTTTGTGAAGCGAGAAGTAAGGGTCACAGAAGGCAGCTGTATAAATTGTAGGTGTCTCATAGATTCATTTTGTAGATACTAAAGCCTGTTTACTAATCTGGACTGCTGTGATAGTGACAATGTTACAGGAAAATAATTTGGAAAGTTAGTTACAAACTGTATTTTTAGGTTAAAAAAATCAGCTGTTAGTAAGTTTTAAACCATATATATATGTGTGTATATATATATATAATTTGTTGTTCTAACAAATTCTGGTCCAAATAATTGTTATCTCTGTCTCAGAAATTAAAATTTGTTAATTAATAATGCCTTTCTTAGGGTCAGTTTCTGTTTATAGGAAAAAAAAAAAGAGTAAGAATAGCTAGCATATCTTGCTAGAAACCAGTCAGTGTTCAAAGAGCTTCATGTGTAATAACCTATATTACCTGAATTTTACAAATCAGGATATAGAGGCCAAGACAAATTTAAGTAGCTTGCATAAGGTTAAGAAGTATATAAATAATATACTTCCTTAGAAATTCATAGTATATGGCATGAACTAAAATGAACCAAGTAGTGTATTTAAATAAATATGTATGTATATTTAAAGACTCTTCTAAAATGATGTAGAACAAGATCCTTGGTATATAACTCAAATTTTACGGACTCCCAGTATACAGTACTTAAAAGTTTATGAATAAGCCTGGTAATTAATTTTACCTTTATATATGGGTTCCCCCAAATCATCTTGTAAGTTAAAATCTGACAGAGCATTTTTGGCACAGGTATATTTAAATATTGACCCTTTCTCATGTTTTCTCCATTTTCTTTTAGTTTTAATAAAGATAAAATGTCAACAAAGGTCTACAGTTTTAAAAGTCATACAATTTTCTGTTTCACTTTTAGTTCCCTTTCTTCCCAAGCTGTTCATCTCAAGAGGCAAGTTAAATAAATGTGTGTGATTATGAATTGCTCAAATTATTATGTATTTTGCAAACGACTAATATGATTATAATATAGAACTATGTCAGTCAATTCAGTAATTATTACAATACCACCTAACTTAATTTGTTTAAATTGCTGTTTTAGTTTGTAGTGATTGACCAATGTGAATTAGTACCTAAGATATCCTATGTAACTAAAATTTTCAATTTACTAATTATATTTTTACTTAAAACATTGAAATTATTTTAATTCAACTGATTTTAGTATAAAATCTCATTTATTTTAATCTGAAATTTAATTTGGCAAGTTATTTCTTCAAACTTGTTGAGTAAGATTTAAAATTAACTCAAACTTATGTGAATTGACAAGTGAATGATTTAATTGATCAAAAGACTTTTCTCCCACTGATAAAATGTATTTCATTTCTTTTAGAGTAGTAATTCTGTCACATATTTGGAAACAATAGAAATATTTTACATAATAGAATTATAATGCATACGGATTCCTTTATTGCTTCCAAATGTTAGTAATTTTGCTAATTTAGGGAATTCTGAGTTAATGATGATGGTCCTTTATGCTTTATCAGTTCTGTAAGTGATAGAAAAATGTTTTGTGTGTATGTAAGCTATTATTGGAAAAGGCAATGGCACCCCACTCCAGTACTCTTGCCTGGAAAATCCTATGGACAGAGGAACCTGGTAGGCTGCAGTCCATGAGGTCACTAAGAGTCGGACACGACTGAGTGACTTCACTTTCACTTTTCACTTTCATGCATTGGAGAAGGAAATGGTAACCCACTCCAGTGTTCTTGCCTGGAGAATCCCAGGGATGGGGGAGCCTGGTGGGCTGCCATCTATGGGGTCGCACAGAGTTGGACACAACTGAAGTGACTTAGCAGCAAGCTATTATTACCAACAATCCACCCATATACTTAATGTCAAATAACTGAAAAGATTTTCTACAAGCCCACACCACCAATGTTCAGACTTCTCTTTTCACCCAAAATGTCCTTGATACATCTCTGCAGTACACCATCCTTTATCTCCTGCTATCAAAATCTACCCTTTTTAATACCTACTTAAATACAATACTTTATGAAATACTCACTAGCCAATCTTAGCTTCCCATAATAGTTTTTGGCAGCAACTTTTCTGTTGCCATACAATTGACTCATTTAAAGTGCACAATGGTTTTAATGATTTTTGTATATTTACAGTTATGTAACCATCACCACCATTTAACATTTCATCACCCCAAGAAGAAATCTTATACTCTTTTAGCTATTCCTCCCAAAATTCTCATCTTCCCTCCACATCACTAGAGGACCATTAAACTGCTTTCTGTCTCCATACATTTGCTTATTCTGCACATTTCATATCAATGGAATCATATAATATGGAGTCTTTTGTAACTAGTTTCTTTTAGTTAACATAATGTATTCAAGGCTCATCCATGTTGTAATGTGTGTGTCTTTTTTTACTGTGAATAATATTCCATTGTTGGACTATATCACATTTTGTTTATCCATCCTTTGTTGTTTATCAAATGTTTATGGACATTTGGTTTGTTTTCATCTTTTGGCTATTATAACAATGCTGCTGTGAATATTCATTTACAACATTTTCTGCAAACATATGCTTTTATTTCTCTTGGGTATATACCTAGGCATGGAATTGCTTGGTCAAAGAATTATTTTTAACTTTTTGAGGAACTACTAGACTGCTTTCCGGAGAAGGCAGTGGCAACCTACTCCAGTACTCTTGCCTGGAAAATCCCATGGACAGAGGAGCCTGGTGGGCTGCAGTCCATGGGGTCGCTAGGAGTCGGACACGACTGAAGCGACTTAGCAGCAGCAGCAGCAAACTGCTTTCCAAAGTGGCCGCATTATTTTTTTTCCTGTCAGCAGTATGCAAGGGTCCAACTTCTCCACATTTTTCCCAGTGCTGGTTACTATCTATCTTTTTATTATAGATAACCCATAATATTTTGATTATATTATTCTCAAGATACTTTATTACTGAGGCCTTGTTTTGCAGATGCTTTTTTATATGTTTTGTCCCTCCTTTTAGATGGTAACACTAGCAACTATATCCCTTATACCTTTGAACCATGAGGAAATCGTCTAAAAAAATTACTTGCCCTTAAAATGTTCCCATTGAAAAAGTTCATTATAGGTAAACTGGAGAGCTGAGATAATTACTAGATAATTTATACCAAAATCCAGAGACAAAATAAAACTTCTTTTAAGCTATTGAAATTAAGTGTTTGGGGCTTGAATTATTAGATCATATGTTCATACTGATTCAGTCATTCAAATAATCACTTGACTTTTCCAGAGTAAGAACACCTACAGTTAAGCTAATCTTGGTGCCATCCCAATTTCCAGGAATTATGTCACTTTAACTAAATGTTTCTTGAGGTTCCCATTTTTAATATCAAGATACCACTGTGAACTCTTAATCAAAAAATTGTTTTTCTCTACCACATGGAAAACATGTCCTGTAACCAATGGACTATAATGTTGCTTTGAATAGTTTGAAAGGAGTAATTATAATTAGTACGGGGAACTAGCATTAGGAGGAAGAAGTCTTAGAATGTAAGGGGTTGGATTTTTCTGTGGGGGAAGGTTTTCAAAGTGGTAAGGTGGTAGATTTACGTTCCTTTACACACAGGTGCACACATATACGCACACAGTTTCTAACCAAAGTCAAGAATCTGAAATTTATAAGAAATACATTATGTGAATTTAAGAATGAGAAAAAATACAGATACAATTAGGAGGCCTAAGAGAAATAGAATGTAGTCAACGGGAGGTTCTCCTACATGACAGTCACCTTCCTCACATGACTCACCTTTAATGTTCATAACAGTTCCCAGTGCAATTTCACTGATGTTTATTGGGCAGTAGTTGTTCAGACTGCTTTTCTCATTGTTAACTGGTAAAATTGTTTGCATTTCTTTCAATCTTTGTTCTACCAACTCAAAATGAAACCAATTATCAAATAATGTGAGTGGGGGAGGAAACTTGCTTAGAGTTTTTTAAAATTATGAAATTTTCAGGTATCCAGCATTGTAATTCAAGATCTGTGTACTTACAAAGTACTCACCTTCACAGTTCTAATTATCTTCCATCACTATACAGTTGATTCCCTACACCAATTTTTTAGAAATTTTTTTTTAAGTTTGACCATTCCTACCTCCCTAAATCTACTTGACTGCATTTCATGTACTCATTTACTTACTTATTAACACCTTTTGAGCACTTAGTGACTATGTAGAACTCTGGGGTTCAGAAACTGATAGGAAAAAAAGTCATCAGGAAAATTAGTTCTGCTTCCACTCTTCAGTAAATCAAATAACCAGGAAATTATGGTATAGAGTATTTCTACCCTAGTAAGTGAAAGTAGACAATTAAGATGATCAGAGAGATAATTAGGCCTTTAAATGTTCTAACTTGGAATGTTCAGCACCCAGAGACAAAGTTGTTTATATAGCAAGTGAAGGTTACCTAAAAACTGAGCTAAGACAGGAAGGTAAAGCAAAACATAGGGCAAACAAGAAGGAAGAACTCAAGATTCTAGACAATTATAATAAAAAAATGAAAGGAACAACAGAATTCTAAAACCTAAGACTTTTTCAAGGAAATGTGTTATTTAAATAAGGAAAAAAGACTATGAGCTGAAATCACAGGGAAAAAAATATTGTAATTGTTTAATGGAATAAGAGAATAAGTACTGTATATGAAAACAAAGTCAGTGTTTCACAGATGGAGATAAACTCTGACTCAGATCTTGTCTGCTTGAGTTAGGCCTAACTATTCCACACAACTCAAATAGAATTAATGAAGATTCTTTTCCTGATAGAACTAATATTTTTTTTTAAATCCCTGGCATTTATAATTAAGTAGTTTTAATTACAAAGTCTAACTAGACTGGAGTCATCCTGATATTTGTATTTAGAGGAAAATAGTTCTTAAACATGCTAGATTCTCTGAAAAGCATTATTTTTTGCTCAGGATTTTTTCCTTAATTTTTAAACCCATGTGTATTTTGCGGGAAATTTAATCCATATGTCCCCTACTCAGTCACACTTAACTCATCAAAATGTTGTTTAGTAAAAGCTATTTGATGTTGAAAAAGCCTTATGAGTCTTTGTCTTTTTTCTCTCTTTGAATTAGAAAGTTGCTTTGCAGTCATAAATAGTATACCCAAAGGGTTCGTGTTCAGTTTTAAACACAGAATTCACAAAGATCTTAGAGACAGTGTTAACACATGCTCATTTCTTACCAAAGCTAAAATATTTAAACTTCTAGGTTAACTTCTAAGTTCAGTTGAAAAGTTATGAAAATCAGTGAAAGCTTCACCTTGAATATCTATACTTCTTAGCCTATCTTCACTATTTTTAGTGTCTCCAAGGCCATTTTAGAGTCTGCAAACATTTTACATTTTAGAGTCTGTATCTGCCAAAGTGTATGTCTCCTCCAACCATGGATTCTGTAGTCTATAAAAAACACTTTTAAGGTACTTTTAACTGTAATGACATCCCACCAATCAAATTCTGTAAATTTAAAATATAAAAGGGCATAATTCAACTATGTTTATTACAAATAAACCATGATTCTGATCATATAATTTTCTTGCATCTTTTTTTTTTTTAATTTTAAGAATAAGCATTTCTTTGTTATGCTGCAGATCTTTCAAGACCACAGCGATGAGGTCTCTTTCTTTCTAATAAAGCATTTTAGTTGAGACCTATTTTTATTTTTTACTGTTTTCACTGTTATGGAGAGTATCCCAAAAAGTAATCTCTTTCAAATTTATAGTTAAACTATAAACTATAGTTAAACTATACCACCAACATGCAAAATAGGGGCAGCTTGCAACTCAACTCAGGTACCAGTCAACCATCTCTCTCCTAGGAAGCTAATGTTTCATATGTCATGTTTTTTTTAAAAAAGTATACGAATGAGTGCATTTTATTCACTTTTTGAAAATGTATGGGTTACCTCGTTTGTCACACTTGGAGAAAAAAAGTGTGAGATAACAAAACTGTTTTCTCAACTCAGACTGTGGGTTTTAGTTAATTGAAGAAGAGGAAGGGGTGAGGTTTCATTATGGTATCACTGCCTCATTCCAGAGTGTCTGTGCTCCCTCTGAAAGAATTTGGCACTAATTCACAATTAGGTGAAAAACTGATTTTGCTCCCACATTTAGAGCAGTGCCATACGAAAGGAAAAATAAGTCTTTCTGCATACTGAAAATATTTTATTTATTTAATTATTTTGCTTCAGTGACTTAGTGTTTCGGAGCCAGAGTCACAGCCTGCAGAAGGATCTCCAACATAAATAGTCAGCACTAAGAATAAGTTTTTACATGGAAATCCATTTATACGTAGTTATTCCAGTAGAATCTGCTCCATCGGTTCAGTCATTAGTCCAATAAAATATAAATCTAGAACTTTTTATCAGCAAAAAAGAAGAGAAAGTCAGAATTTGCTGGCTAAATATTGTTAAATATCTTCTTTCCAGACAAAATATTTAGGCAGTTTTATTGATCAAAAGAGGACCAATAGTAACGTTTTATGTGTTTTTTTGTTGAAAAGTTCTGTTGAATTTTCCCTTCATTTTTAGCAGATGAAGCAGCTAAATATGTTCAATTTGTATCTAAAATAGGAACCTTAAGAACCAAATATCAGGAAAACGTTCTTAAAAAGTATGGCTGCGTCCCTTCACTTTTCACCTGAAACTATCATGACGTTGTTAATCAGCTATACCCCAGAACAAAATAAGAAGTGTAAAAAAATAAAATCTTTCTCTCTCTCTCTGTCTCACACACATACATACTCACACACACAAATAAATCTTGCATCTAAGATTGGATTGGATTGTGTGGATAACTAGTTAAGTAGTAAAGAGTAAGTGTAGATGGGCAAATGATGCTGGGAGACAGAATTTGCATTTATTGAGAGAAAACAGTCCTACAGGCTGAAAACTTCACAACTCTATGAATTAGCTATTACAGTTCATTCTAAGATGTGTAAACTTAGGGTCAGACTTTGGGGTGTTTATTTATGATCACATAACAAATAAATGGGCCAAGAAGTGAACCCATTCTTCTTTCACCAAAAGCCCTTGTTCATCTACTACATCACTGTTTTCTTTTTTTAATCCTAAGTTATAGCCTATTATGGGTTAGCAAATCAACTACTTAACTATTACCAGTGTTATTTATAAATGAAATAAAAGAGAAAAGAGTCAAATAGAAAATGTCAAAATTCTTCACACACAATAAGGATAAGAGCTGGAAGGACCTATTTGAGTCCTTATTCTCTGTTGTGGAGATCCTGACTTGACTCAGGTTGGATGTAGTTATCCAAGCAAAACAAATATAAAATATTCAACATATACTGTGTGCAAGACTTTATGGTGGGTATTTGGGGTAAAAAGACACATGATTACAGTTCCTGTTTTCAAAGAGTTCACGGTGTAGTGGGAGAACAGATAATGGAAATTGAAAAAAGAAAAGTCCTAGATATACAAAGAAAGCCATGATAACACAAAACAGGGCCCTTGACCACCATGTATATTCTGGAAAGCCTTCCTAGAATGGATGTTTCCTGTTTTGAATCTGGAATCATAAGTAAAAATTTGGAGTTGTTACAGACATGTAAACATCATATGCTAAAGTATCACCTTCTCTGTGAAAGTCCCCTCGTTCTGTTATTCAGGTCAGAGTATGAGGCAGAGATCTCTGAGGCTGAGATTGACAGGGTTACTGGTGGTGCATTTTGTGCCATGAGGACCCTATATTTTACCCTAAGGACTACAATGAGACAATAATGATTTTTAAGCATGGCAATGGAAAGAACTAATTAATTTTTAAAAAAATTACTCAGGCCACTGTGCTGATTATGATTTTAGGATGTCTAGACTTGAGGTAAGAGGCAGTTGTTGCCCATATCAGAGGTAATGAAAGCTTGAACTAAATTGATGGTAGAATAAAAAGAAGGGGGCAGCTTCGAACAACACTGAGGAGGTCAGATGTGAGGGACCATGATAATTAATCAGTTGTGAGGAGTAGGAATGAGGGGAATCTGGCCTGGGAGAAGAAATTATCCAGAAGCTATTAAATATGTTTGGGAATGTAAAGATGCAGGGCTTTAGGGGAGAGAGGAATGAAGATGACTCGTCATCCTGGTCTGCTAGATATCTGAGTTTTTCTAATATATATGAAGGTTTGAAATTTGAGAGCCAAGTTGGCCATGGAGTTCATAATTTAAACCTCTGAAATCACCCAAGGAAAGTAAGAATATATAAAGAGAAGAGCAGCAACCAAAAGTCAGATCCCCTGTGGAATAATAAGGTTTAATTGGCCAACAAAGGACAGTGTCTCAGGGATACCAAGAAGGAGGTCAGGCAGAAAGAGAACAGGAGAGAATACAGGCACACCTGGGAGATAGCGTAGGTTCCGTTGCACAAAGCAAGTATTGGAGTAGATAAAGTCACGTGATTTTTTGTTTTCCTAGTGCATAGAAGTTATGTTTAATGTGCAATAGCATTGTGTCTAAAAAAGTGAAAATATCTTAATTTTAAAATATTATATTGTTTAAAAATGTCAACCATCATCTGAGCCTTTAGCTAGTCAGAATCTTTTTGCTGGTGGAGGGTCTTGCCTCTCTGTGATGGCTGCTGACTGATCGAGGTGGTGGTTGCTGAAGCAGGAGTGTCTGTGGCAATTTCTTAACATAAGACCACAGTGAAGTTTGCCATATGGATGGACTCTTCCTTTCACAAATGATTTCTCTGTAGCGTACAACGCTATTTGATCACATTTGCCCACAACAGAATCTTTTAAAATTGAGCTTTGTCCTCTCAAACCCCACCACTGCGTCATCAGCTAAGTTTATGTACCATTCTTCTTCTTTTTTTTTTTTTTTTAAGTATGTATGTATTTATTTACTTGGCTGGGCCGAGTCTTGGTAGTGGCATGTGGGATCTAATTCTCTGACCAGGGATTGAACTGGGCTCTCTGCAGTAGGAACGTGGAGTCTTAGCCACTGGATCACCAAGGAAGTCCCTATGTACCATTCTTAATCCTTTGTTGTCATTTCAGCAGTCTTCACAGCAACTTTACCAGCAGTAAATCCCATCTCAAGAAACCAGTTTCTTTGCTTATCTATATTAAACAATTCCTCAACTGTTCAAGTTTTATCATGAGATTGCAGCACTGCAGTCACATCTTCAGGCTCCACTTCTCATTCTAGTTCTCTTGCTGTATTCACCACATCTACAGTTATTTTCTCCAGTGAAGTCTTGAACACCTCAAAGTCATCCATGAGGGTTGGAATCAACTTCTTCCAAACACCTGTTGACATTTTTATCTGTTCCCATGAATCACAAATCTTAATAGCATCTAGAATAGTGAATCCTTTCCAGAAAGTTTTCAAAATTACTTTGCCCAAATCCATAAGAGGAATCACTATTATGTCAGCTGCAGTCTTATGAAATGTACTTCTTACAAGGACTTGAAAGTCAAAACAGCTCCCTGATCCATGGGCTGCAGAATAGACATTATGTTAGAAGGCATGAAAACAGCATCAATCTGCTTGTACATCTCCTTCAGAGCTCTTGGGTAGCCAGGTGGTTTGTCAAGGAGCAGTAATAATTTGAAAGGAATTTTTTTTGCTGAGCATTACGTCTCAACAGTGGGCTTAAAATATTCAGCAAACCAGGTTGTCAACAGATGTGCTGTCATCCAGGCTTCATTAGTTCATTTTACAGATCACAGACAGAATAGTTTCAGCATAATTCTTCAGGGCCCTAAGATTTTCAGAATGGCAGATTTGCATTGGTTTCAACCTAAAGTCATCAGCTGCTTTAGACCCTAACAAGAGTCAACCTGTTCTTCGAAGCTTAAGATATTGACTTTTCTTCTCTTGCTTTGAAAGTCCTAGAAAGATGGCATCCTCTTCCAATAGAAGGTCATTTTTCATCTACATTAAAAAAAAAAAATCTGTTGTTCAAGATATTGAATTAAATATCTTGACTAGATCTTCTGGAAAACTTGGTGCAACTTCTACATTAGCACTCGCTGCTTCACTTTTTACTTGTATATTATAGAGATAGCTTCTTTCCTTAAACCTCATGATTCAGCCTCTACTAGCTTTAGACTTTTCTGAAAAAGTTCCTCACCTCCTCTCTCAGCCTTCATAGAATTAAAGAGAGTTAGAACCTTTGGGTTAGACTTTGGCTTAAGGGAAAGTTGTAGTTGGTTTGATCTTCTATCCAGACCACTCAAACTTTCTCCAATCAGCAATAAAGATGTTTCCTTTTTTATCATTCATGTGTTCACTGATGTAGCACTTTTAATTTCCTTCAAGAACTTTTCCTTTGCATTCACAACTTGGCTAACTCTTTGGCACAAGAGGAATCACTTTTGATCTGTCTCTGCTTTCAGCATGTCTTCCTCACTAAGCTTAATCATTTGTAGCATTTGATTTTAAGTGAGAGACCTATGACTGATTCTTTCACTTGAACACTTCAGGGCCAATGTAGGGTTATTAATTGGCCTAATTTCAATATTGTTGTATCTCAGAGAACAGAGATACCCAGGGAAAAGGAGAGAAACAAGAGAATGTGCTGGTCAAGGGAATAGTCAGAAGAAAGACAACATTTATCACTTAGGTTCACAATCTTGGTGAGGTTCATGGTGGCCAAAAGCAATTACAGTAGTAATATCAAGGATCACTGGTCACACATCACCGTAACAAATATAATGATAATGAAAAAGTTTGAAATATTATGAGAATTACCAAAAGGTGACACTCAGACTTGAAGTGCACAAATGCTGTTGGAAAAATTGGTGCTAAGAGTTTCTGTATGCAAGATTGCCACAAACTCTAATTTGTTAAAAAAAAAAAAAAATTCTCTGTAAAGTACAATAGCATGTGTTTTGTCTGTAATATACTTCAGAAATCAAGGAACTCTGACTCAGTAATTTTCAAACTGATATTCTTTGGAACATAGTTATTTTGAAATATGCTAAAGAGAAAAAATATAGTTAAATATATTTGGGAAATTATGGGTTTAAAAATAAAATGTTACACAGATGGTGTTTTCTTTTTTATTTTTTTTAATGAATGGAAGGACTTTTCCAAGCCTTTAGCATTTTAACTAACATGTAGGTCCCTAACACCTTGGCCTAAGTAGAGGATGAGAGTGAAGCCAAAAGGAGTGAATGGGAGTGATGAACTAAGAGGTAAAAACTGGTGTCTAGAAGCTTAACTAGAGAGAGGAAACCAAGATAAGAGAGAAGCAGAAGTGGGGGAGGGTAGGACCGATAGCCAGGTAGAGAGAGTACCTGACTTGAACAGTATGAAAGTTCAAGTTGAGGATGAGCAGTTTTTTCTGGAGAAAACTGGAGGAAAAGAAATAATAATAAATACAGAGGCAGAAAGATCTTTAGATAGAGGAGGACATCAAGATAAATAACCAAATTTTATTTTCTGCAAAATATGAGTACTTCACTTATTATGCAGTCAGGATGGATGAATGTTTGTATGTGGATTTTTCTAGGAAGGGACCAAATATTTAGTCATCTTCAAGAGATGTGTGAGCTCAAAAAAGGACAGACACCACTGCTCCACACTGTGATAACTGAACTTTAATCTTTGGTTCCTTAACCTAAAAAATCTGACATTCAAGGCTACCTGTATTTTTTCAGTCTCATCCGGCACTGTTCCCCTTCACATCTATTATTTGCTGTCCCATCTGATTTTCTCCTGTGCGTATCCCACCCTGTCTATTTGTTCAAACTCTTTTCCTGCTTACACACTCTTCCCTGTATGTCCATCTATCCAAATCCTACCCACCCATCCATCCATCACAGCTCACTTCAGTTCACTGCCTCACCTGGCCCCCACCATATTCTCCCCCAAGAGACTGGAAATCTTACCGTTCGGTGACTGTCTGTAGGACTGTTACTGTTTTTACGTTCTGCTCTTGGTGGGAGGCTGTATGCCTTGCTCTGCCATGCTAAGTCGCTTCCGTCGTGTCCGACTCTCTGCAACCCTATGGGCTGTAGCCCACCAGGCTCTTCTGTCCGTGGGGATTCTCCAGGCAGGAATTCTGGAGTGGGTTGCTGTGCCCTCCTCCAGGGGATCTTCCCCACCCAGGGATCAAACCCAGGTGTCCCGGCATTGCAGGAGGATTCTTGACTGCCTGAGCCACCAGGGAAGCCCCAGAATACTGGAGTGGGTAGCCTATCCCTCCTCCAGGGCATCTTCCCAACCCAGGAGTTGAACTGGGGTCCCCCGAATCGCAGGTGGATTCTTTACCAGCTGAGCTACCAGGGAAGCCCGGGAGGCAGTATACTTACCAGTAAATACCCTGGAGGCAGGTCACCAGGTTTGAATCATGTCTCTGCCCTTTCCAAGTTGAGTGACCTTCCCTAAGTTGCTTCAGCTCCCAATCTCATTTTCTCTCTGTAAAATGGAAATCATAGCTGTACCTATCTGCTGGTGTGTTATGAGGAACAAATGAGATTCATACATGTCAAGTGCTTTAACAATGCTTAGGTAAACTCTTTCTCCTTTATTCCATACTTATTCCTATATATTTCTTATCTTTGCTATGTATTTTAAGCTGTTTGTGGGTAAGATCCACACCTTATAAATTACTGCATTCTCTCAGTGCTTGAAATAGTGAATAATTGAACAATTTTTGTTAGCTACATGAATGAATGAATTAAATAAGTTCAACATTTGTCTCAGTATTTAATTTACAAAGAGAAAACAACTTACACACTGGGGAAAACGTGGCAGTTATAAAATTATGTCATTTAAAAAATAATAGTATGCATGTGCTATATATAGCTGTAGTGACCAGCTGCATTTTAACTCCTATTGGAGCATATTTTAAAATTGATCTCGTCTATAAAATGCAAAGTCTAGCATATTTTTAAAGAACAACTTGAAATCAATTCCAGAAAAATATAAAAGATGTAATCTGTTATTTTAATTGACCATTTTACTATGATAGATAAATGCAACAAAGATGTATATCATTTTCTGTATTCAGTTGAGAGAAAATAATTCCCTTGTCTTCAAGTAGCTTATGCCAAATGGGAGAAACAGTCTTCTAAAAGCAGACATTTGATGCATTATAAGTGCTGCAATAAAGATGTGCCCAGGAAACCATGAAAAAGTAAAAACAAGTCAGTACTCCAACCAAGGGGTGCAAAGAGTTAGTCCTCCTGGTCCAGTAGATTTAAATCATGTCCCCCAGTTTATTCACTCATCCAATTTAGTAGGAAGTTACTCTTCTTGATCATTAAATGATATCCTAGTGCCATAAAAGAGTCAGTACCCTTCCAGAAACTGAAGAATGGATTCCATATGTTGTACTGCGCGTGATATAACTAGAATCACAGTTCTCAGCTGGCTCACCTAGTGAATCAAAAGGCAGAGCAAATTATCACCCGCAAACATTGAAAGGATCACTGCTTTTTAGTATATGTTTATGCTGGGAAATAATTCAGGAATATTTTACTTAGAGTATATATGCTTTGTAAGCTGTTTCTTCTGTAGAGTTGTCTTTGCCAAAAATACCCTGGTTTCTGTTGGTTTCATTTTAACATAAAGAATTATCTGCTCTACACAAAAGAATCACAAACATAAATGATAGGTTAACTAAAGTTAAGGCCTATCAGATTATCTCTTAGGACTTATAAAATTATTTCTTATAAACACACTAAATGGGATTTTAGATAGATGTCCTACCATGGTGAGTAGATATTTTGTTAAAATGCAGTCTTCAGTTTATCTTATATAGAGGGCTCCGTTGTTTCTGTTCCTGCTTCAGACTCTGGTAAGCGGAGTTTTACCAAAAGTAGGTCTGCTCACCTCTGAAAAGACTCATGCGTATTCTGAAGCATCTGTCTCATTTTACACAGTAACAATCTAAGGAAGACACTGCACAGCGGAATGATTGGTTATTGTTCATCTCAATTTATGGATAGATTATATTCAAAATTTAAGGATAGATTAGGTTCGCTTCCCTGGTGGCTCAGCTGGTAAAGAATCCGCCTGCAATGCGGGAGACCTAGGTTCGATCCCTGGGTTGGGAAGATCCCCTGAAGACGAGAACAGCTACCCATGCCAGTATTCTTGCCTGGAGAATTCCATGGACTGTATAGTCCATGAGGTCACAAAGATTCAGACACAACTGAGTGACTTTCACTTATGTTCAGAAAGTCACCAAAGAGCACAGAGGCCATTTCTTGGGCACAGTGAGTTTTGTATAAAATTTGGATTTATGGAGTGTTCATAATAGGTAGTGTGGGGAAATGTGTGTGTGTGTGTGTGTGTGTGTGTGTGTGTGTGTGTGTGTGTGTGTGTGTTAGGGAAGGAGGTGATAATGCTGGAATGCAAATTTATTACTCTTGGGTTATGTATGCTATGAGTTGTTCAAGTTATATTTTCCTGATTTAAGCAAAAGTATTCTGGAACTCTTTTCCCTGCAAGAAAAGTTTTTGAAAATCTCAGAGCATCATTATTCTGGTAATATATGTGGACCACTATCAATATTTTCTGCACATAAATAAAAAACGTCACTGGTAGACATTTTGTTACTTTTTTTTCTGAGGCATTTCAAATGCTTGAAACCCATGAAACTACTCTGGGTAGTAGGAAACTCAGATCTTCTGCAATATTCACCCCTAACTGCCCTAGCCCTTAGGCACATAGACAAACACCTCCATTTTCTTAATGGTTAAAGTTTTCCTACTATTCCAAAACAAAGTTCCAGCTTTCTCATATTCTCATAGTCTTCAGTTGCTTTGAGATTAAACATTTCATTCATGTAATCCTATGGTGTAAACATTCCTTTAAATTGGTTGTGCCCACTTAAAAATAAGTTCAAAGCAGCAATAAATATTTTAGATATGTTCGGTCACTCCTGCCATGAGTTATTTTCCTACAAATTCTATTCTCACTATAGAAGTATTTGTAAAATTTTACATACTATATTTTTGTCCTAAAATTTTCTGGAATGATATCCTTTTCCACTAAACATAAAGAATCTCACATTAGTTTTACTTCTTCTAAATAATGCAGGACTGTAAGTTTAGTAATTTTACAAAGATTAGTCAATGCTTATTATCCCCAAATAATGGTCTTTTATGTGTTCCAACAGCAAATTGAACATGTGGTTTCAGAGTAATTGAGGTTGGAGTAAATCCATATAGCTAATAAAACTTTTATTAATATTAAACTAAGTTTAGAAAATATTCAAGTGACTCTAAAATACATCTTAATTTCATGTATACTAAGTATATTTTTTGCCAACTAAAAGTCATCAAGTAATTGTAATGATGCCAATTTTAATTGAATTTCAAGCCCTTGTTCCTATATATATATATATATATTCTTTGTCTTGCTTTATATTGAAGCTCTGTAAGAATTTTAGCAGTTTGAGAATTTAATCACCATAATTGACTTTTAATAGCTGGAATGCTGTTGACCCCCTCCCTAAAAAAAGAAAAATGATTAATTCCTGAATCTAAGGAAGAGAAAAGCAGCCTCTGACCTCAGGAAACCGGCCTGACCCTTAAAGGAGGCCTCAGGATCACTGGGAACTGGCCTGGGGCTCACAGCTCCGTCATGGTGTTCCCCTGTTGGACATAAACACCCTCACAGAACACCAGCATCAGACAAGTCCACATGATGATGTGAGGCAAAAAAACACTGTAATTTTGTCTAAGCACAGACAAAAGCAAGATCACTCTATACAACTTACCTGAACATTAACATCCTCCTTTCCTCCTTATAAGAGTGACTGCTACTTCTCTATCAATTACAGTTTTAGCCTAGGTCTAGTCCCTAAGTTGTGTCTGACTCTGTGAACCCATGGACTGTAGCCCACCAGGCTCCTCTGTCCATGGACTTCTCCAGGTAAGAACACTGGAGTGGGTTGCCATTTCCCTCTCAAAGGGATCTTCCTGACCCAGGGATAGAAACCCAGTCTCCTACACTGCAAAGTCTTTACCTTCCGAGCCACCAGGGAAGGTCTAGTCCTAGATAAGATTTATTAAGCTATCCAGTCACAGAATTATCACCAATCCCTGACAGAGCCCAATCCAGAGCGAAGTTCGGCCTCTTTGACCCCTTCCCCAAATCACTTAACCAGAGCTCTGATCCTGCAGCAAGTCCTTTCTGACACCCTCTTACCTAGTCATCTCATGGTTCCTTCCCATGTCTCCCTCACAGCAGTGAGCAGTTAGCACTGCCTTCTCAACTCCAGTTGTGTTCCTGCTGGTTTTTGGCAGGAGGGTATTGATACATCCATAGCCCCCAAATTGTGACTGTTGAACTAGTAGTTAAGTTAAAATGTAAAAGATCTGTATAAACTGTAAAGTTCTGTTTAAAAGCTGATGTATCATGACTTCTAGGCTTAGAATTTTGTTCTCGGTGAAATCCTCCGAACCCACAAGTGGTTTTTAACATTCTACTTTTGAAAATATATTTGATGAATAGTTCCCTTCCTAAATATAAAACATATGTATTTTCTACTCTACTCTGCCCCTCCACTGAATAAAGATCCCATGGCTCTAAAGAGAAGTTAATTCTTCTGAAGAGTTTCCATTATGCTTGGGTAATCTTTGTTCTAGTTCAGATTTTAAATTAGCATCTAAATTAATGGTAAGTCATATCCCTGTCCTCTCAAATAGTAATGGATCAATACTTCTTAGACATTATAGTGCCAATTCTAAAAGGTAAGTAACATTTATTTTTCCTTTAGTTAGCACTTTTGATGGTAGAATTTTAAACCATTGGATGTAGCAACACAAAGCCAGGTGGTTTGGTGCCATCCATTTGTTTCACTATCTTTTAATATCCATCACTTTACTTCTGTGTGCGCCTGAGGACCTTAATATAATGGATCCTTTTATTGCCATAGTAGTGATTAGCATGAATAGATCTACATCCAGTCCCCAGTTCCCTACACCAAACAGGAGATTAAATATGTATCTAGTTATCTTCTAGAACAGAATCTGCCACATCACTCTTGTCTCTGACGTCTAGACATGCTGCCCTTTCTAAACTATTTTTATTTGGAAGGGAATCCAAGGTTTCCAAATAACCAGATCTTGCATGTGGAAGATGCTGGGTGCTGGTTTGTGACCGTGCCTTATGTAAACATTTTAATATCGGATCCCTAAAATCCAGAGGCTCCCCCAAAGGGGATTAAAACATAATCCCCTCTCTGTTACCGCTGTGGTGGATTAACTCTGTTCTCTCTGCGGCTGGTTTGCTCCCTGAAGGCTACAACAAAAAGACTCAGCGCTCCTTAAACATGCTATGGAATTGGAAGTTGTAATTGGAGATTTCCAAAGGACAGGGGTAAAAATGACACACTATTAAGGCTGAATATTTCATGAGTGCCTTTCTTAAAGAATGACCAGTTCGAAGCCCTTTTATAACCTCCCCCCATCCCCGAAAAAAATACCAATTCATTAGAACGCGTTTGGAGTAAAATCAAAAGGAAACGCAGTCGCCTTTCAGAAAGGCAGAGAAACAGGTAGCCGAAACGTGTTCCCCGTTAAAAGTTAAAGGAATTGTGTACTTAAAATTCATAATACCGTATATTTCGGTCTATCGGTTTCTGTGGTTTTAATAACGGGTATCATGATTTTTCTCTTTTTTCCAATTTAATTGTTTGGATATGTTAAACTGTTTTTTAAGAGAACGAAGCAGTTCGCCATTTTTAATGTTTTTGACCATTCATCGTCTCCAAATACCAGAATATTCTATGAAACCAGAGATCAGTAGCTTTCCGTGTTTAGAATGAGGACTTTTCTGAGGGTTCATCAAGGCCCAAGGATGTGTAGGAAGACACTGTTTCCGATGTGAATCAGGTCACCTTCTTTCTCACCTCGCCCCAGTGAAGGGTAAACCTCCCGGATTTCTCCTGAAGAGAAGTACGAAGAGTGGCCTCCAGACGAGCGACACGGCGGCTTAAGGGTTAAGGGAGCGGTTCGAACCGGCCGGAGCGCGGGGGGCTTCGGAGGAGCGCGCGCAGACCCTCCAATAAACACAAAGGAGGGCCTGGGGAATAGAAACCCAAATCCACTTGTAATCGTACAAGAGATTCGGGCATAATTACTTGAGCAACCTAGATTAAGATTGATGAGCCTTTAAAGTGGCGCTTCAGATCGACCGCCTCGCCCTTTGGAAAGAAAAACCTTATGGAGCCAAGGCGGACCCCCGACTCCGCTCGGCCCCAGCGGAAGCTGCCCGCCCGAGACCCGCGCCGGGAGTCGGCGCGCCCCGGAGCCGGGCGGGCGCCCCGGGGCCAGGCGGGCTCCCGGGTTGCGGCCTCGAAGGGGCTGGGAAGCGGCAGAGTGAAAGCGGGGACTCCGCGTGAGCCCGCCCCGAGCGGGCGGTCCCGACCGGGATGCAGGCTGACACCCAGTTTGCCCCACAGCCACCACCCCTCCCTTTAAGCGCGACGGCCGGCCGAGCCCTCCTAGGTCCTCCTGCAGCAGAAACGCCCGGCTTTGTGCAGGACGGTGGTGGACTCGGCGTGTGCCGCTCCCTGGGGTCGTGGGCCCCGCCGCCGTCCCCGCGCTCGGACGGGGACCAGGCCCGGCCTGCTCTCCGCGGTTCCGGCGGGGCGAACGGGTCTCCCCGCGAGGAGCCGCGGCGCGCGAGGGCCCTGGGCCTGAGCGGCCGCAGGGGACCTACCTTTTCATTGCTTCCCCCTACTGTTCCTGTGACTCATTTAAGTGTGTGCTGGAGAGGGTGGGTTGGGGGTGAGGGGGGTGCGGGGATGGAAGGGAATATAATGAACCCTGGCTACAGAATAACGAAAGCATTTTTTTTTTCTAAGTCTATATTTTAAGTACAGACTTGAAGGGAGGGAAGAATGTCCCCGCTCTACGGGCAATCTTAAAGGGGCAGTTAAGTAACCCCTCCCCCTTTGAATTAATAGTCTAATACGTGAGATTTTTAATTTTCGATTTTAACTCAGATGGAAGGAATTCGAAGTAAGCACCTTAGGTAGGCACACTTCCTAAAAATCTCTTTACTGAAGCTCAGTTTCTCTAGTCCCCAAAGTTGAGAAAGGGCACTTTGCAGATGCTCTTCTGAGAATCGTTTTGTTCAGTCGTCTTACAATTTCATAGTGTTTGGCTTATTCCAGGTGAGAAAAAATCACTGCTACAATTTTCCTGCTTTTCTGCATAAACAATGTATAACGTCTGCGTTTTGCGAGTATATCGATGTGCTGTGCACGTGGGGATACCTTCCTGCAAGATGCAAACCCGTTAGTGCAGTGGGATTTATATATTAGACCCTATACCTCTTCACATCCTCCCGCCCATCCCGGGGGGCCACTGCTGCCCAGTGGACGGGATTTACACGTTGGCTGGTCTTTGGGGACCGTGCTGACTGTCCAGAGCGTCCCTTCCGAAGGGAAAGCCTGTGCGTGCTCCATGGAAAATCAGGGCCTTGGAGAGTCATTCTGCACTTTTAAGTTGGTTAGTGTCAGCGCCCCACTAACCATGTAGGATTTCTAGGCAGAGGTTGCAAACTTGCTTACTGAGGGTCACTTATTCGATTTTGTGACCTCTTGGGTTTTTATAGAATTATTTATCTGCAGTCTGGTTATAAGGTAATGTGTAACAACTAAGCAGACCTAGCTCACATGAAAGGAGCTTGCCATAATAGAGACACTATTTTTTTCAGTGCGTGTTTAAAAACCTGAGGTGCCCTTCCGGGAGCGAGCAGGCAAGGGGCAAAGAGGCACAGCCTGACTCCTCTGGTGCCCTCTTCTTTCAGGTCCAGTGGTTCTCAGCACTCCTGCCCAGCTCATTGCTCCTGTGGTGGTGGCCAAGGGGACTCTCTCCATCACCACGACTGAAATCTACTTCGAGGTAGATGAGGATGATCCTGCCTTCAAGAAGATCGACACAAAAGTGAGTGAAAATGATTCCGCGTGCGGTACTGGTGGCTTTGTGGCAGGCAGGAAGTGTTTTTCAATTTTGCTTGGTTTTAAATGACAGTGGGGGAGGGGAGCACATTCCCATCCTCATAGAAAATGAAGTGAATGAAATAACACTTGCTCTATTTTATGGGATTGGAGAATATCTTAGCCATCTTAAGTCCTGTTATTACATTTTAACAGTCTCTCTGTGCTAGTGCCTTTGTGTGCACTTGGGCAGATTTGGTAGTGAAGCCAGTTGCTCCCAAGCCCCTGGGGTACAGCATCTCAGATTCTCTGGGAAGACTGGGAAAGGGCTCATGGAATTTCTTACTAAGGTCACTTTTAATTTCCAAAAGTATACATTGAAGTATGAACCACTGTTTGTTAAAAGATTGTAAGAAAACTATGGAGGGGCATTTAGATATAAATTCCTCTCCATTATTACATCCAGTTTTCATCTCCTGAAATAAGAATGAGTTTTATATGTGAATTTAAGGAGAGAAATCGATTCTCTGAGAAGCGTTGCTTTAAAATGTGTATACATAGTATTTATTGGTGCTCAGCTGTTTAAAGATGAGGTCTTCTGTGGTTGTAGTGCCAGACAATGTATATTTGGATGATTTGAAATGCATAAATATTTGTTTATTATTTTATTTTGTAAAACTTAAAACTTGAGTATTCAGCAGCTCTATACCTCTGAGTTTCTTCTGAAATCAATCCCATTGTTGTTTTAACTTTTATGTTACTGTGCCATTTGTAAACATTTTTTTCCTGAGGCTTATCAATTCAAGAACATAAGTCATGCTAGATAAACAAGCACCATTTTACAAAAATCTGCCTTTAAATAAGTATTTTTCAGAGGCAATCGTTCTAAAATAGCAAAAGACAAATGCTACCAAAGATCCAGAACTTTATTATTTGTGTTTAATTTATATATAGAAGTAAAACATTATAAAATGCTGTTTGTGGAATAGCAATTAAAAGTCTCAAATTTACCTCCACCTGAATTAACTAACCAAGGCCCATAGGTAATTAGCCCCTCCCAGACTTGTTGACTCTTAAAATACTCTGGAGGATAGTCACAGGCCTTCTTTTATTTCTAGCTCCAAAAGAATAGAATTTTGAAAATGAGTTTGAATGTAGTGCATTTGATTTTAAATCATTTAAAGTTTGTCTTTTTGCTTTTATCATTGGCTTGCTCTATGAAGTAAACAGTAAATTTGGATTTCTGATTAATTTATCCTGCCAGTGGAACCCTTACTGCATAAAATAAGGTTTGACATATATTAGGTCAGAAATTACCTTCATTTTATTAGCATAGTTTTCATATACAAATTTCAAAAGTTTTATTAGAACTTTGTTAAGTTCATTTTTCTCGGAGTTTGTCTGATTTTTAACTCAGCAACAATGACTATCATGACATATTTCATCCTTATAGTGTCAAAAATTGTACATAAATAATTAACCCAAAAGAGCAGGCTTTCAAAGGTAGATTTAAATTGCTTCTGTTGTCGAATGGAATAGTCTTATAAGTAAGTCAGAAGTTAACAGTAGATCATTATATTGTGTAACTATACAAAAAGAGCTTTTTGCCGGTATTTTAAGGTTTTATTTTAAGTTATTTCATTAGCATATTTCTCAAAATGTTTAAAATATTCAAGTGGTTCAGTTTTCAAATTGAAGCATTACATCTTTTGACAGGAAAACGATTTAGAGTGAGACACGACAAGTTTTATTTTACTTCATTTATTAGCTTCTAATTAAATAAAAACCAGCAACAGAAATTAAAATCTAAATCACAAAAGTAATTATCCAGTGTATTTCAAGTGCATTTTTCAAATATATAATTCAGATATTCAAGCGTTATTATATAAGCTGAATTCAAATTTCTTTGAATATATTTAAATAACATTTCAAGTATATTTATGGAATGTTAGAAATAGAACAAGCAATATATTTGAAACAAAATGTAAACTTTTTAAAGTTCAGACACTTTTAAAGACAGATAAAAGTACCAGGAGGAAATCTACCTTTAAATTATATCTTTGTTAGTGGAAAATGTTTGGAAGTATCCAAAATGCCAATTTAACTTTTGTTCACCAAATCACAAAACACCAACATCCACACTTTCAAAGACAATGTGAGATCACAATATTTGTTACAAATCAAAATATACATTACACTTTCCTTCAGATGGCATATCCAAATCATGTTTACTCACAGCCAAGATTGCTATAATCCTCTGATAGTTAGGCAGCGTTCACTGCGGTCTTGCGTTACAGCCAGGCTGTTTTCCGGGTGTTCCTGTGTACTTTTCAAGGGCGATAGGAAATCCTTTGTAAAGAAGTCTTCTAATACTTGTGGGTTTGGGGTGTTCTCCATCTGCTCTCCCTACTCCTTTTCTCCCCTTGGAGGGGTGGGTGAGATGATGCCTTAAGCGGTTGCATTAGCACTCCTTTTGAAGGAAGAGATTGTTTGCACTGCCGAGTGGAATATTAGATAGGAATCGAACAGGAAGTTTACACTGCATGAGAACTTTTAAGGATGAATAGTATAATCACATTTCGGCTCTCGATTAAAATTGTCCTCTAAAGTTTCTCCAAACTTTTCGGGTTGGTCAGGATCTCCCTCGCCAGTCGCCACGTTTGTTTGGCAGCGTTCTCTAGAGCCGAGTGAGGTTTACCCTGAAACAGATCTAAGTTCGGTAGGAAGTAGTGAGGACATCGCCGGCACTGCAGGCAGGAGATGAGTTGCAGCAAAATCCCGTTCAGCCTATCACCCAGGCAGGACTCGTCCCAGTCCGACTCCCGGGGATGCTTCTCGCACTCGTAGGAAACCAGAGTCTTCATGTGGTAGTTGTTGAGGGGCTGGCCCGGCAGTTCCAGGTGACGGTCGCGCAAGGTTTTGAGGATGGAGAGGCATTTCTTCCTGCAGCCCCCCATCTGCAGTCTGTTCTCCGCTTCCGCGAACTGCAGCACCCAGGCGTCGCTCTCGGCCGAGCTCTGCTTGCCGGCCAGGGAGTGGCACTCCTTGGACAAGAGATTGAACCCTTCCGCTTTGACCTCCGCCACCCGGTTGGGTCCCGGCCAGGGGATGTGGGGAAGTGGCCAGTGGGCAGCACTCCTGGGCCAGATCCCGGTGCATTTAAAAGCCGGGGTGATCTGCACCACGTACCTGTCTCGGATCCTCAGTTTCACTTCGCTCGTGTCCGCCACCATCTTTACCACATCCCTGTAACTACACTTGTCTACCGCCTGAGCCACCAGCGTCTGAAACCTGGACCGGATTTTGCGCGCCGAGAGGTAGCCGGAGGCAGTAATGAATTCCACCCAGAGGGACATGCTCCTCTTGCGGCCGTCGCTCAACTTGAGCACGGCGCAGCCGGGCAGCGAGCCGTCGTCCACAAAGTTGAACACCCCCATCTGGTTAAGGTAAAGCACCACTTCGAATTCGGTGGGGGAGATGACCTCAAGGCCCTCGTAGCGATTGTCCATCTCGTTGAGAGAGCTGATGAACCGAGGCTCCTGCACCTCCACCTCCTTCAGGACGTCGGAAACTACTTTGCAGACTTCCCGGATAGTTTTGGCAATGGCAGCTTTCCTGGCTTGGCATTTTTCGTTGTAGTATTTATTCAGATGGTAAACCAGCTTGGCCTGGGCCGCTATCATGTTGGGGCAGAGATCCGGGTTGTACACCGGAGTCTCGCAGTAAGCTGTGGGATCCAACGCGGCTGCTAGAGCTGGAGCCAACTTCGGTGGAGAAACGGGCCGCGGCGCTCGGAACTGTACCAGAAGCGTCTCTCCGAAGTGCGGCGGCGGCCGAGGAATCCCTCGCGCCGTTCTCCCCTGCTTTTTATCTTTGAGCCCAGCCGGCCTTAAAGTGAAAGGTTGTTCTCCCCCCCACCCCTCCTCTCTCTCTCTCTCCGTCTCTCTTCCTCTTTTAAAGAATCCTTCCTTGCGTGAGAGAAACGCCGGCAGAGATCACCTCCTCAGTTATAAAAACAAAAGTTGCGGCGAGACCCAGCAAAGCTCTTCCAGTAGTCAAAATAATCAACCCTTTCCCTATTTATTTACGCTTGCCCGTGATCATGGTGTGTGCCGGGCTGGGAATCGGACGGAGGAAAAGTGTGCTGAGTGTGCGTCGGGGGTGAGTGTGAGTCTGTGTATATGTCAGAAGAAGCTGCTGTTGGTTTGTCTTAAGAGCCCAGATGCACTCGTGTGGAAATTATAAAGGCAGGGCCAGGCAGGCTGGCGGCCAATCGCCACTGGGCTCGTCACGACAGCCTCCGTCAGCTCCAGCCCGGCTAATTAATCCCCCCTCTTGGATATAGGCACACAAACTAAAGGTAGGAGGCTGCTGCTGGGCAGAAAACCACCCAGGCCACCTAGACAGTTTTGGAAATCAGGAGGAATCTCTCAGCTTTGGTATTAATTGAAGCATATTGACGTCTTGAAAAGACTTGGCAAAGTGGTTCTCTTCTGTGCTGAAAACCCTGCTTGTCTTTTTAACCGACGAAATGCAAATACAGGTGTACTAATGGTCATCCATCAATTGGTGAATTAGATGGGGTTTTCTAAAACAAAAGTCACTAACTTGCATTTAGAGTGAGATAATTAACGCCTGTTAATCTTGGAGGTCTTTTTGAATGCAGGCTGGGAGTTTGCTCTTCAGTGTATATGCAGGCTGGTTTTGGATGGACTGATACCAGTGTAATATTCTGGATGTTCCCATAGTAGAATGATTTTTTTTAATGTTATGCAGTGTTTTACCTATGTTTTTCTCCTCATTTACAGTTGTTGAAAGGAATCTGAAAATGATTGCTGTCAGATGTTGTCTACTCCAGTTTAAGCTGGGATGTTTAAAAAATGTTTAGTCCACCCCTCCCCCCATCTGCAGTCGTCTTTGTACTTTGGTAGACTTGCCCAACATTATAACCAAGACACTAACTTTTTGTATGCACTGGCAGACATATCTGTGAAATAAAACTCTGAGATTGAGAGATTATCTTAATGTGAGTTCATAATGAGCTGTGTTTGAATATATGACAGTTCAGGAGAGGTCATGGAGATGAGACCTAGGGGCAGATACCTATCCTGAAAATTTGCAGGTTCGGGCTTTCTGTCTTGTTTACAGATGTATAATTTAGGATATATCTTCTCTCCTAAGGGTCTTTAGTGGTCATCTGACAGTAGACTTCTAATTTTATAATACTGCATTGACTTAAGGGAAATGGTTAAGATTTTTAAAGAAAATTAATTTGCAGTCACCTGGGATTTTAAAATTTACATATCATTAAAAAAACTTTGAAAGAAATCAATATTTTTAAATTTGGGAATCTAAAAAAGGAGGGCAAAATGGATTTATCTAGAGCTTTTTTTTTTCCCCCCTGCTGGTACCAACTGTGTTTTTGATGTACAGAAAGTGGAAGAAATGCTACTTAGGGTTTCTGTAGTTGTTTTTAAACCTAGGCAGATTTTTAACACCCTACCTTGAATTTAGATGCTGTCTCTTTCAAATTAAGACTATTTACAGGAAAATCCTATAATTTCTGGAACAGGTTTGTAGGCACTTTCGTTCAGAGCCACTTGTAACAAGATCTTCTTCAGGGCTCCCACTTTCTACTCAAGTGTTTGAATATTTTTTTCCCCCTTTCTTCTTTGCACAGGTACAGCATCGTACTTTTTTGTTATCCAAGGGTGGTAGATTCCGATTTAGCTTAAAATAGTATATGAGATTCGGGGCCCACGGCATCCACCTACTCTGTTCCCCAAGAACCTTGCACCCCCTTAGAAGCGGGGATTGGGCGTAACCGCCAGCCCCTCCCTACTTTGGCAGCGATGCGGGTGAACGCACTGCTACCTTTTGGCAGTTGGAAGAGAAGGAAGAGGAGGCAAGTCACCGCCGGGGAACCTGCGGCCACGACGACGAAGATGTGCTGGTGGTCTCTGGGGGAAGCCACCTCTGTCCCCACCCAGTGCAGTTCCCGCGTGCTCCCCGCCGGTTCCGCGGCCCTGCGCTCCCTGACCATCCTTCTTTCCTCTGTCTGCTCCATGTCCCATAGGTTTTGTGTGTGCGCGCTTATTTGGTATGTTAAAACCTTACTAAGGGTCCAGGGTTTCTCCACGTCTGCTGCAGGCCAAGTTCTCTGCCCACGCGCCCCGCCGCCTCCCGGGCGCGCGTGTGGTCGCGGCCGAGCCCGCGCTTTCTGGTCCCGGGTCGCGGGGCCCCTGCGCCCAGCGCGCTCTCCCTTGGGTTCAGGTCAGAGTGGCCCTTGTTTTCTTGGGCCACCTGCAAATGCCCCCAGTTGTCGAAGACGTCAGGCAGCCTGGGATGCGGAGGCCCCGAGGCCGTTCGGGGGACAGCGGCGGCGGCGGCCGTCCGGGTGGGTCGGACTCGAAGGACTCGAGGCGCGCCGGGCGGCAGCGCTGGAGCCAGGCGCGCAGGTGGCACATCTTCGGGGCTCACTGTGCGGCTTAATTGGGTTAAAGCGGAGCTAAACGCTAAAGCACTTTGTGCAAACTAATTGGTGTAAGCATGGCCTTTTCACTAACGATTTGCACTTTGAAGAAGAAAAATAGATGGTGAGAAAAGGACTAAGAAACTCGTTAGTCCTAGAGTGTTCCAGGGAAGTGAAGTCTTTGGGCTTCAAGGACGCTGGGACCGTGTTTTCTGAGCTGCTTCCTTCAGCACCCTTCACGCTGGGAGCTGACAGTGATTTACATAACATAGGATTCACCCACCCGCTCTCATCACCGTGGGTGAACTGGGCGCCCTGGAATAATACTCCCGCGCAAGTACTGCTTGTTGCTGCAACACCGTGATTTTCTGTTACACTGAACACGTGAAATGAATTGCCTTCTGTAGCTGATCCTTCCAGTGATCTCAGACACCTCTCATTGTTGAAGGGAAAATTAAACTATTCTGAGGAGTGTGCTTTCTATCCCCCCCCCCTTTTTTTAATTGAAATGACCTATGGAGAGGAACTTAAAATATATAGTACGCTTTTGTGTAATTCTGCTGATTTTCAGCTAGGCTTTGGAGATAGATCTGTTTTGTGGGAGCGACGTATTTAACAATTTTAAAGTAATTTTATCATTTGACCTATGGAACTAGTTATTTTATATGGTTGTGTAATGCACGGAAATAGCTTAAAATCAATTTTATTTACTTGTGAAAAGTTCATAAAACAGCTCTAATAACACCAGTCTTACTTGTATAATTTTTTTTAGTATAAACATAATCATAGTAGTTAGTATTAGAATGAAAGCTTGAGTGTGTCCAGTGCTTCAGGATATAAATACTTAATTGTTTTCATTGATAGGCTGTGCAGACATCTTTGACAAGAGCTAATAATAGAATGATAATTGAAGAAAACTAACCTAATTGAAGAAAAGAACCCAAGAATCTCAGGATTTAATGACTGTTTGAGATGCTCATATTTGAATGGTATTTGGGATTTTAAGGTCTAACCAACTTGACTTTTCCATTTCACTTAGTTCACTAGGTGACTTTGATTTAAAATGTTCTGTTATTTTAAAAAATGGAGAAAATCACAAGCACACCATTATCAAAAATTTTAAGACTGTTAATGCATATAAAATAATTAAATATTGTGATCCTTCCGCTTCCAAGCATTCAAAATAACAATGGTGAAATAACTTTTATCTGAAGTGGTATTTCCTAGGTAACTTATTCTCCCTTCTGTAAACCTACATAACTTACATGGGACACACAAAATAATGAGCAAAGAGACACCCCATTAAAGAAAAACTCTGTTATGTTGAGAAATGTAGGAATGCAGGGTCTCTGTTTTTTTTTTTTTTTTAATCCTAATTTAAACATGAATTACATGTTCATAAATTTAAGCAATTGTGACCTTTCATCTGGAAAAATGTATCTGTTAGTTAGAGGATATGCACACACATGTTAAATGCACAGATAGATACTGTTCTGTTTTTTCATGATCTGCTGGCTGCTATTCTACTCACAAGTATTCACGAATATAAAGTTCTATTTTTTTAATATGTGCTTACTACACTGGGGAGATAAAAAGAATATGAAGTTGAGTTTATTAAATTATTTATCCCTACTGCTGGAGTGGTTTTGAAGGCTCATTGTACACATCTGATTTCTTCCCCTGCCCCCACCTCCCAACCCCAGAACCCACCTCCTCTTTTTTAAAAATGCACCTAGGCTATTTCATCTGTTTCATTCTGCCAGACACAATATATTTCTTTTTTTACACTGGAGAAATTAAAGACAGATATTTGTGCAGGGTTTTCTTTATGTGTCACATTAAATAAAAATAGAAGGAGTTTTTCTGGTGATGTAATTTGATGGTGCATCTATACCTTTCTTTCTGTTGTGACTCCTTGTATAATACTTGAAACAAAATAGCTTGAAAGCTTCAAAAGTTTCAGTGAGTTCTTAAAATAATTATTTCATATTTTAATATCGTCTATGGCAAAGGAGAGCAGAGCATTGAGATCATTGTTGGCACAATTTAGACCCTATTTTATTTCTTTAACCAGAGTATCCTTATAATTGTGGTTACGTTTAAAATTATTTTCTTAATTCTTCACTTGAATATTCTAGACTGTTGCCTCAATTTTCCTCATCCCCCTAGTACATGATCATACAGTCACAATGGTAGCAGGGAGTACTCTTTTTTTTTTTTTTTTTGCTACTTTGTTGCTTAGAAAATTTGTTATTGGTCTTAATAAATGTTGAAAGGAAAGTAATTTTGAGATTAAAAATAGAAGTTGGAAGTGTACTTTACCAGAATCATCACCACTGCTAGATTTGCAGGTTTGAGTGATTCTGGATAACTCTGGCCAAAACCTTTCTTTTGGTAGAAGAAATAAAATTAAGCCTTGATTATTCAGATCATTGTCTAAGTTTCCTCACTTATTTGAATGTAGACACAGAGATGCAGGATATTTTAAGTTGTATCCATAAACTGACAAATTTAAGGGGCAGGGTTATCAACAAAAAGATTTTCTTATGGTTCACAATGAATTGTGATCTCTGTTTGTACACATTTAAGGCTAGTGAAGTTAATCAATCATTTATTGATGAGTATTGTGGAGTATTCCAACATTCCAGTTCCCCACTGACCCTTTAAAACGTCACCATTATCTTTATAAACTGTAAAATTTAAATTCATTTTACTAGATTTCAACTTATGTTTCTAATTTGGATATTATAAACATATTATGACATAAATGGGCTCAAGTGATTCTTCTCCATATGAGTATATGAAAATTAGGTATTCCTTAAACCATCACTAACATGGATTTATAGACATTTGTGCATATGACTGTATCTTTAGTACTCTTAGTACAGTACGGTTTTATTGCACTTAGAGAAAACAATGGAATCAGATGTGATTAGCGTCTGTTAATCTGTCCATCTGTAGTGGGTCGTCCAGGATTGCATAGCTCTCATTACTGTCCCAGACTGTGTGTGATTAGCCACTGAAAACATTCTGCGTAACCTTGAGACTAGAATACAGAATGTAGATAACCAACTTACAGTGACTGCAGGTCTGAAGTAACCTTTTCTATTACTAATTCACAATTTTGGAGCTTATTTCTTAATTAGCAAAGCAGTTCTTCTAAACTAGGATTTTTTTTTTAAATGATCAGTAACTGGAGTAATAATTTAAAAGAATAACTACATTAATAAAACCCATTACCTTTTGTCACATATATCCAATAAAATAAATACTTCATAGCAAAAAAAGGAAATCAGTTTATGAATAGCAATTTTCTTGGATAATTTTACATACTGATATAGATTATAACCATTTTCTGAGAGTAGAGCACCTAAATAATATTTAATTTCTACTTCTGTATAATTGCTTTCATGATACTAGTAGTATACATTTTACTATACCTATCTGTACTATTACTGTTATTTAGTACTCTGTGTACTATTTTCATGAAAGCACAATTTTTCCATATGATTTGTCAAAAATGTCAAGTCAAAAGTACTAATAAGTGATTACTACTTTTTAATCTCAATATGTTTGTTTTATCTAAACATCTAGATCAAATAAAAAACATGAAGAGCATAAAGAGTTTGTAAGACATCATGTCTCTGATAAAAACTTGTGAACCTACTGGAAAAAGTTATAGCATTATTATTTTATTTTTATGGGAAATCATTTTTATTATGAAAGTCAGGTTTATTATGTGTATTTTGCATACATACTGTTCTAGTCTATGTTTTTTCAATGTGAATGTTCCAGTCTATGAGTTCTGACAAATGTATAGAGTTGTATAACATCTGGCACATAGAACATTTCCATGGACGCAAGAAGTTGCCTCATGCCCTTAATTTTTTTTTATTTGTAAATTTTATGATTCATTTATAAGTGTCTGGGTGTTTTAGTTTTATATCAAAAAACTTTAGACTATAAACACCTTTAGTTTTTCCTCTAGAACTTATTATCTTAATCATGATTCTATTTTAAGACCAGTTTTAATCAGAAAGCCCCAAAATAGATGCAAAATATAAAATGCTGTTTCAGATACACAGGCAATAGGTTAACAGTTTTTATTTTACATGAAAGTTGTTTAATTTTACTATGTGACATTAAATGGTTAGTAAAGGATTCATTTTCAGAGGTACTGGTAATATTTGTTATGCTCACATGAATATATATATTAGATTTAGGAGTATAGTTTACAGTTTACACATCAAAATTCATATTAAGTTCCTCATGTAAGTTAGCAATATTTGTAACATTACTAGCTTTATGTCTTTGGAGAAATAAATCTCTCAGTATTTGCATTGTATATTACCTTACATTTTCAGTAAATTAACCCTCCCTTGATGGTGGAGGATGATGCCAAAGAATTTATTAGAGCTAATATTAATTAATATATACATATTCTTGGAACATATGCTTCAAATCCTAATTTTGTGTAAATACACATTGTCATTTAACTAGTTATAAATATTCCAAACAAAGAATTCTTAAATTGTAATAGTTCCAAAATCTTCATTGATACTGGTGCCCTCTCAAGTATTTTGCTCTTTTACAACTTGGAATAGTACAACTAGTCTTCTCTTTCTACCCCCAAGATATAAAATTATTTAAATGGTTTCTGTTTTCTATTTTAATTTGGCAATTACAATAGGAATTTTAATGTTATGCATGCTTACAGGTCTATTAAGAAAGAACTTATTGCTTTCTTAATAATCTTAAACTATTTTTAGGAAGTATGATCTTTTTATGGTTTGCAAAATAGCCTATGCATTCAGGCTGTATGTACACACACACACACACACACACACACACACACAGTGTTTCAGATAGTGAAAGATTGAATTGGCTTCTATACATTTTTATGTTAATCTGTTAAAAGGAAACAGCCACTAAATATAGGATTCTTGTCGCCGCCAGGATTTAATATCACATCCGCAAGATTATTCTCTAATAACCCTTATAGTTTTCAATAATACTTTAGGAGATTGCGGCTAAATGGATTTTTAAAGTAATAATAACTAAAGGATCCAACAGTATTTATCCAGTCATATATACTGTGGCAGTTTTGAATGTCATATGCTTTTAATTGTGAAACTGAGTTTAAACATTACTAGTGATCCTGTCCATATAAATAAAAATATATTGCTCAATCCCTTACATACAGTCCCTCATGTACATCATCTGCATGTGTATACAGAAAAACGCCTTCACTTACTTAAAACTGTTTTCAATTTTTTGCAACAGACCAAGGTCACATTTTTTTTTTTTTTTTTGCAACATGAACCTGTATTTGATAAACGAATAATTCACTGGGAAGAAAAATGTGGGATTTTTGATTTGGGGGTTTGGGGGATTTTTGTTGTTGTTTTGTTGTTGGTTTGTCTCCCCCATTTACTAGCAAATTCAGTTCTTCATTTGTTTTGCTCTCCACGCTGCATTACCACAGTTTTCCCCTGTGTGCATCTGCCAGTGTACAATTTAGCCACGGGCATCTGTAGACCTTGTGGTGATCAGTATTGCAGGCAAAAGCCATATGTGTTTAAATAAAAAAAAAATCTCTTTATTTCATTTGCTGTTTTAACTGGATGGATAACTTTTGTGCCTCAAGACAGAAGAAGAAAAAATACAGAAATAATTAATTGCCTCTATTCTTGAGGCAGTTTCATTTCCCCCTCCAATATGGAATGCTTGTCAGCTTTCCTGATAAATGACTGCATGTATTTGCATAGATTTTACATTAACACAAAAATTAGTTTTATTTGTAAGAAAACTAGTTTACATAATAATATAAAACCTAGTGTTATTGATTATGTTTCCAAGCATTGGTTATTTTTTAAAGGGATTGTAGACTTCTTATTTTTCAAAGATCTGATCAACCTATTTCTTAATATAAACTTTCTTTTGCTTTATATGTTTTGCACTGTATGAAGCAAACATGCTTATAAAATGTCAAAATTTGGAAACTATTTTCTAGGTATATTAATCACAACTGTTTCAGACCCGTGGCTAGTAACACTCATTTGGTAAAAAGATTCTGATTTTAAACTTTTGCTGAGGAATATTTTAAAATACATTTTATCAACTGTACGTACCTCCAACAGTTGGAGGATTTCATCTGTGCAAATGATTTTAGTTTTCATATTCATATCATCAAAAGGTTGTGTAGTATATTGAGTGTGTATACTTGAGCTCACTCCTAAGACATTATTCATTGTTTACAATCAAATTTAAAACACGTCTGAGAAGTATCCTTTCTATCTTCAGTCTGTTTCCTTAAATATACTTAATCAACTGATCACCTTAATGTAGCCTTAAAAAAAAAAAGCACTCTGCTGGAGCTATTTGGGTGCTGAAAACAATTCTCCCCCTCTAAGTGGCAGGCAGTAGATGTTTATTCATCCTGTAATCTGGCATCTTGTTGTCTAGAGGCAACCTGCTAATTATGTGCTATCATTGTATTATCCATGTTATGGAAAATCCAAATATGTTCACTGTTGTTAGTTACATCACAAAGCTTTTCATAAAATATACTTGATCCTCAAGAAACCTGCTATACTTAATGGCAACCTAAACCAAGAGTGTCTCTGCCACCCCTTGATTCTGGGACACCCTGGGTGCCAGCTGTCACAGCTCAGCTAATGATGACAAATGCCCCTCTCTATGCAGATTGCAGAGCTTGCAGGCTGCCGTGAAAGGCAACCAGATTACCTTTCTTCAGAGAGTAACTTAACCTTTTAAACTCATGTCAGAATGAAATTATCAGCTGGGATAGTTTCAATATCTGTATCTTTAAAACTAAAAAGTCAGAGCATTATCAAATTACATGAGCTCACTTTTTAAGAAAATGTTCCAATTTTTATATAATTTATGTTGCTTTACCCTTAAATGGCTCTGATATTCTTAAATCAGAAAGTCTAGGAAAGATATACTTCACAACCACACTAGAGCGTCAACCCTGGATATAACTCAAGTAGTAATTATTGACAAAATTATCCAGATTGTTTGGACTAGAAAATAGGCTAGTGAAATTTTGGGGGAAAATTTTTGTTTTCCTTTTCTTCACCTGCATGGTAAAGCCTCTGTTCTCCTGTTATATGTACAGGCCCAGCCCATTGCAGATAAATGATATATTATTTTTCTAAAATTCTATGGATTATTACAAAATGACATAGAGAATATTTGTTATTGATGATTGTTTTCTCTGTTTTCAAACTTGATCTTTTCTTCTAAGTTGCTGATATGTGCTACAGAAATTTGTTATTATATTACGATGCATCTAGTACATGCTGAAAACATTAATGAATACCATTAACCATAACGTAGTGCAGGGGTAAGTTGCCTGTTAAATGCAATAATACTTTAACAGTTGCAACATTCTTTTCAATTTATAAAAGACTTTTATATGCATTTATTCATCTGATACTTAATTCAGTGATTTGAGAGATGGGTGATAAGGACTAGGGACTACTACTTAATGAACGTTTAATTTCCTTTAATCGTCACAACAAGTATTAGTTCCCATTTACAAATATAGAGACTGAAGTTTAGAAAGATTAAGTGTCTTACCAATAATAAAAGTAATTGTAGAACTAGGTCTGTCTGATTGTGACTGCTCTTGGCACTACAGTATCTAGACTGTGTATTGTATATGTATGTGTGTGTGTGTGTATATTTATATCCTTCCCAGGTGGCATTAGGGGTAAAGAATCCATTTGCCAATGCAGGAGGCTCAAGACATGGGTTCAATCCCTGAGTTGGGAAGATCCCCTGGAGTAGGAAATGGCAACCCACTCTAGTATTCTTGCCTGGGAGATCCCATAGACGGAGGAGCCTGGCGGGCCACAGTAGGATTGCACAGAGTCGGACACGACCAAAGCAGCTTAGCGCTTAGCATTTATATATGTGTGTGTATGTGTAACTGTGTATGCCGAATGCATACATGTATGCCTGTCTACACCCAGAGATGATGTTAGATCCTAAGGGAGATCCGTCCTGAGTGTTCATTGGAAGGACTGATGTTGAAGCTGAAACTCCAGTACTTTGGCCACCTGATGCGAAGAGCTGACTCATTTGAAGAGACCTTGATGCTGGGAAAGATTGAGGACAGAAGGAGAAGGGGACGACAGAGGATGAGATGGTTGGATGGCATCACCAACTCAACGGACATGAGTTTGGGTAAACTCCGGGAGCTGGTGGTAGACAGGGAGACCTGGCATGCTGTGGTCCATGGGATCGCAAAGCATCGGACACAACTGAGCGACTGAACTGAACTGAACTAGGATAGCATCGCCAACTTAATGGATGTGAACTTGAGCAAACTCTGGGAGATGGTGGAGGACAGAGGAACCTGGAGTGGTGCTGTCCGTGGGGTCGCAAAAAAGTCAAGACATGACTTAGTGACTGAACATCAACAATAAGGATGTAAGGGGCTTCCCAGGTGGCTCAGTTGTAAAGACTCCTCCTGCCAATGCAGGAAATGCAGGTTCAGTCCCAGGGTCAGGAAGATCCCCTGGAGAAGGAAATGGCAACCCACTCCAGTATTCTTTCCTGGGAAATCCCATGGACAGAGGAGCCTGGTGGGCTACAGTCCATGGGGTCACAAAAGAGCTAGACTCAACTTAGCACTAAACAACAATGAGGATGTAAGTGTTATTCTGAAGAGAAACTGCGGACTTACATTTACGTTAAGAATATGATTGATGAATTTTAAAGATTGCATTCTTTCTAGGAGGTTTTTAATTAAGTTAATACGGAGATACTTCTTATGTTACAGATTTTCATTTTATGATACTATATCAACCTATTCCATAGGGAGAAACTACTTAGGGAATATACATAGACTATCTAATAAATATCAAATTGGACTAATTCACCTAAGAACCACTCCATTGTCCAACCTAAGTTTAACGGAATATACGTTTATAAAAATGATGAAGAGAAATAAGTCTTCCACAATTACTTAGGTAAAATATCTGTATACTATTTTTATACATATGGTTTTACTCTGTGACATCAATGAGTTATATAAGCCACAATACTGTACATCTCTCAGTTCAAGACACATTGAAAAGTCCTTTTATCATGAATTTAAATGCAATCATTTCCAAGACAGCTATCTGAATACAGACTGTTTTTATTCCTCAATAAAAGCTTTTCTTTAGTACAGATACTACAGGATTTTGATCAGTGATATATCTGATGTTATAAATGGTCTATCTGTATTTTAGTTATAGAATTACTTATAATTACTAGTCAGTATTAACGCTTAATACGTTGTAAGTATTCCACTGTATGTAAGAACTATATACACTAGTATATAGTAAATTTTAAATTTTACAGTGATCATTTTATTAAAATGTACCAAGCAACAACAGCTACGATTTAAAGGGCTTGCCTGCTGGTTCAGACATGGCATTGCAGTAAAGAATCCGTCTGCAATGTAGGAGACCTGAGTTCAGTTCCTGGGTTGGGAAGATCCCCTGGAGAAGTGAATGGCAATCCACTCCAGAATAGAATCCTGGAGAATTCTATGGGCAGAGGAGCCCGGCGGCTACATGGGATCACAAAGAGTCAGACATGACGGAGCAACTAACACACACATAGACACACCAAGCAATTAGAGCTAGGAGTTAGAAACCAATTCCACCTTATAAGGAGGCATTTTATATGAGAGCAGGAGAGAACATTAGAGGAGAATATTATACAAGCCTTCTCATTAGCTGTCTGGATCTTCTCTGTGACGTTCCTACGAAATGCTCATCCAGCCTGTTTTTACCCCTGTTGATGAGAAATTCATTATCTACTCAGATGAATACTTGCACTTACATACAGTTCTGATTGTTAGAATGCTCTTCCTAATATTGAACCAAAAGTGTCTGACACTTTCACCTTTTGATGCCTTCTATATGGTCTTGCCCCTTTAATGGAAATAAGTCCATTAAACTCAGAATTTAGGGTATTAAATTGAATACACTCTGGCCTTTCAGGCATCACACCTATGGCACCTCATCACTCAGAAGCCATTCTTGCACATCAAGTGTGGAGCCTAGAATTCATTATGCCTGGAGTGGACTGGTGAATACAGAGTAGAGAAAGACCTCTGTTAAGTGAAACAGGGCCATTATACCCTTTTGGGGGGATCCTCTATAACTCTGTTTCAGTTGCCAAGATGTGTGTCAACAAATATCTCATTTGTTTAAACTCAAGGTGGGGTCCTAAGTTCATGACTTCTTTTTATTTATCCAGCTCATTTTATCTCACTATTTTTAGCTCTTTTTCCCATGGTTTGGCTTACAATAAATTTGTGTTATTATTTTAAATATGAATTAACAAGCATAACAGTTCTTTACTAAAATTTTTCCTAGGCTACATATAGAACATTCATAGCAAAACAGACTTTAGTTATAATGAACTTACTGTTTTTGCTCAGCCTAGGTATACTAAGATGCTTATCTCCTTAATAAGATTTGTAGATTAAATTAATAGATTACACAGGCCACAGCCTTTTGATAGTTTTTATTTGTTTGCTTCTTTTGCCAGACACATGAAATACTAATACTTGTTTTTCATGGCCTTGTCAAAATATATAGCCAATAACTCCCATTTATGTAAAATGTGTACTTTATATATTTTGACATATTTATCAATTTTACTTTGTCAACAGACTTTTTGTCTACAAATGGTATCTGCAAGTTCCCCATGTGTCTTTACTGTAAATTGTAAATATATGTATATATATATATTAACTTTTTTGGTGACTGTGTTAAAGTCTTGAATTTCTCTAAGTGTAGGCAGAGATTTTTGTTTGCCAAATTTTTTTTTACCTAAATGAGAATATTTTATTAATACTTTACTTATTATTTCTGTGACATCTAGACAATAAAACACAAAGCCATCCTGCCTCGGATTTAGCTTTCACAGTTCGTGTCTCAAATGGAGAATAAGGAAGTCCCATGCTTTTACAAAAGAGACATTCTAAAGTGCAGAGCTGCCCCATCTGTTTCATGTGGTGGCTTATGCAATAAGAGGTGTTATCACATGAATCTAAATGCACAAGCAGTTGTTTTATGAACTCTTTCATGCTTTGAGGAGTTTATAAGTTGCCTACTCTATTGTGTGTCAGTCCCAGCTGACCCAAGTGCATTCTGCTGAGCATATTTAGGGGATAATTAGAACTAATGAAGCCCGGAACACAGCTAATTCTCTAAATGATTTATTCTCAGGCTCTTGTCTGATTCCAAAAAAATTCTCCAAGTCATAACCTATACCACTCATTTTTTCCTAGCTTTGTGTTGATACAGCTACTCTATTTTTGTTTATTTGACGGGCGTTAAAAATAAATCAGGTATTTTAAACGCTAAGAATCATGTTTCGGAGTAAAAGTTTATATTGTTAGTCACCAGTGTTGAGCAGAATGCCATTTTTTGGCTGTCTTTTCTTTGTTTGAATCTCAATATATTTATGGTGCCCGTGAGTAGATAATAGGATTGAAAACATCAAGTGATAAGAGCCTCTTAATAAAATGTACCACTGGGAAATATAACCCACAAGTAAAATAATGGAAAATCGTTAATGGAAGATTCCTCTGTCTGGATTAAATTTCCCAAGGAAATCAGAAGATTGTGAAAAATCCTTATGAATAGCCTTCATGTTTCAAAACTGTTTCATTAATATGGCTTCACTGTACCAGCATTGTTGAGAGTGACATTTCTCTACATGCCCTCACCAAGTAGTCAGTGATTCAGTGGCCTGTAACACTTTAAATCCCATCAACTTGCTTTCCTTTCCTGTTATAACTGTTTCAATGAGTGGCACTTTTGTTGTGCAGGTTAAGTTCTGGTAGCTTACTGAGGGCATACTAGAATGAGGACAGACACAGTTGCCAACACAGGAAAGCTACAACTTTATTAAAGCCGTATACTCAGTAAATACGACACTGAAGTCTCTTCAGGTAGGTCATTTTTGTAGCTTATGTCCTATTCATTCTCCTGTTTTCTAGAAACAATAGCAGAATTTGCTGTTAAGAATTATTAGTTTTATCTATTGATCTCAGTATTTAATATTTGCTGTATTATAGAGCCCAGATAATAAATACCTTAAAAGCAAGTACCACTTGATTAGATGCACTGAAATACCTAAAATACCCACTCTACTACCTGAGTATTGACCTAGAAACCAGTTGGAGAGTCCCTGAATCTCATTACAAGATATTTAGTGCTGCCACTTATAAATGCTAGTCTTAACTGTATGCCTTGACCTTGGGCATTACGCATCCTCATTTCTAACTGTCTGCCAAAAAGTGAGTTAAACATTCAAGAAGCATGTTTTAGAACCTTGAAGGGCAAAGTTGTAGACCATTGTTACTTATTGGGCTTTGAGAACATCTTTTTTTTTTTTTTAATACTTAAAAAGAGACAAAGTAGGAATTCCCTGGTATCCAATGATTAGGACTCAGCGCTTTCACTGGGACCAGCTTTGATCCCTGGTCAGGAAACTAAGATCCCACAAGCCACACATCATGGCCAAAAATAAATAAATAAAACAGACAGATAAAGAATTAGTTGATAAACTTAGTTATTATTGAGTTTTTATTATACTTGAGTACTTATTATACTAAGACTATGCTAAGTTCTGCCTAGATCCTACTTTCTTAGTCATCCTTTTAACCCTTTAAATTTACCCTAAACTTGTTCTCTCACTGGTAAATAGGGATAATGATATCTTCATTATAGATTTGGGGCATAGATTAAAATAATTGATGCATATAAAAAGCTTAGACTGTTTTTAACCTTTTTACCCAAGTCCAAATAGTAACTGTAGAGCTAGGGTTCAAACCCAACTCATTTTGTCTCTAGATCCCTGAGCTTATCTAGCATACTGCTTGGGTGAATATTTGTTAAATGAATTATTAAATGAATAGCATCTGTCCTGTGCTTCTGATGGAATAATTGGTTGATTTCCATGGTTGTTTTGATAGCATACAGCACATACTCCATCATAGCTGAATGAGTGGGTGACTCAGTTCAGTTTAGTCACTCAATTATGTCCAACTCTTTGTGACGCCATTGGTGTGTCCATCACCAACTCCTCGAGCTTGCTCAAACTCATATCCATTGAGTTGGTGATGCCATCCAACCATCTCATCCTCTGTCATCCCCTTCTCCTGCCTTCAATCTTTCCCAGCATCAGGGTCTTTTCAAATGAGTCAGTTCTTCAAATTAGGTGGCCAGAGTATTGGAGTTTCGGCTTCAGCATCAGTCCTTCCAGTGAATATTCAGGACTGATTTCCTTTAGGATGGACTGGTTGGATCTCCTTGCAGTCCAAGGGACTCTCAAAAGTCTTCTCCAACACCAGTTCAAAAGAATCGATTCTTCAGTGTTCAGCTTTCTTTATGGTCCAACTCTCACATCCATGCTTCCCTGGTGGCTTTTAAACTGTGGTGTTGGAGAAGACTCTTGAGAGTCCCTCGGACTGCAAGGAGATTCAAAGACTTTTGTTGGCAAAGTAATGTCTCTGCTTTTTATTACACTCTTCAGGTTTGTCACAGCTTTTCTTCCAAGGAAAAGTTATCTGAAGATATTTTTTATATAGTTATTCTGTATATTTTTGCCACCGTTTCTTGATACCTTCTGCTTCTGTTAGGTCCATACCATTTCTGTCCTTTATTGTACCCATCTTTGCATGAAATGTTCCCGTGGTATCTTTAATTATCTTGAAGGGATCTCTAGTCTTTCCCATTCTATTGTTTTCCCCTATTTCTTTGCATTGATCTTTTAGGAAGGCTTTCTTATCTCTCCTTGCTATTCTTTGGAACTCTGCATTCAGACAGATAGATCTTTCCTTTTGTCCTTGCCTTTAGCTTTTCTTCTTTTCTCAGCTATTTATAAGGCCTCCTCAGACAACCATTTTGCCTTTTTGCATTTCTTCTACTTGGGAATGGTTTTTATCACCACCTGCTGTACAATATTACGAACCTCTGTCCATAGTTCTTCAGGCACTCTATCTATCAAGTCTAATCCCTTGAATCTATTTGTCACTTCTCCACTGTATAATTCTAAGGGATTTAGGTCATACCTGAATGGTCTAGCAGTTTTGCTTACTTTCTTCAAGCTAAGTCTGAATTTCTCAATAAGGAGTTCATGATCTGAGCCACAGTTTGTACCTGGTCTTGTTTTTGCTGACTGTACAGAGCTTCTCCATCTTTGGCTGCAAAGAATATAATCAGTCTGATTTCGGTATTGACCATCTGGTGATGTCCATGTGTAGAATCTTCTCTTGTGTTGTTGGAAGAGGGTGTTTGCTATGATCAGTGCATTCTCTTGGCAAAACTCTTAGCCTTTGCCCTGCTTCATTTTGTAATCGAAGGCCAAACTTCCCTGTTACTCCAGGTATCTCTTGAGTTCCTACTTTTGCATTCCAGTCCCTGTGAAGAAAAGGACATCTTTTTTTTTTTTGGTGTTAGTTCTAGAAGGTCTTGTAGGTCTTCATAGAACCATTCGACTTCAGCTTGTTCAGCATGCTGGTTGGGGCATAGACTTGGATTACTGTGATACTGAATGGTTTGCCTTGGAAAAGAACAGAGATCATTCTGTTGTTTTTGAGATTGCATCCAAATACTGCATTTTTGGACTCTTTTGTTGACTCTGAGGGCTACTCCATTTCTTCTAAGGAATTCTTGCCCACAGTAGTAGATATAATGGTCATCTGATGATTACTTATGCTGTATTCCCCTGTAAAATACATTGATGACTCCCAAACGTATAGCTTCAGCCAAGATCTCTCCCCTCAACTTCAAACCCATTCATCCAGCTGTTTCCACCACATCGTCTCACACTTGCAGGATACGTTTCAAACATAACATAGCCAAACTGAGCCGCTGTTCATCAGCTCCATCCTGCCCCTCCTGCCGTCATCTGTGCCCAGTGCTGCCCTGTGCTTAGTCGCTCAGTTGTGTCCGATTCTTTGGGACCCCATGGACTATAGCCGCCAAGCCCCTCTGTCCATGGGGATTCTCCAGGCAGGAATACTGGAGTGGGTTGCCTCCAGGGGATCTTCCCAACCTAGGGATCAAACCCAGGTCTCCCGCTTTACAGGTGGATTCTTCACTGTCTGAGCCACCAGGGAAGCCCCATCTGTGCCCTGCTAACTGTAACTCCTTTTTCCCAGTTAGTTAGGCCAACATCTTAGCTGCCATCTTGACTGCTGTCACACTTTTGTATCCCACACCCAGTGGCATCAGCAAATCTTACCAGAACCAGTCTTCTCACCAGCTTTATAGCTTCAGCCTGCTCAGTCACCATCATCTCTGAGGTGTACTGTTAGTTACACCAAAGGCATCCTGGCTTCCTTCCTTATCCCAGCCCTGCTATCCCCTTCCACTCTTTTATCGACATGGCCGAAAGATCCATGAAAAATAAAGTCAGCTCATGATATCCTTAAGTGCAGAATTCCCTAATGGCTTCCCATTTTAGAGTAAAAGGCAAAATCCTTAAAATGACCTACCTGTCCTTCAGTCAGCTCCTTTCTACCCTGTTTCACCCACTTCTTTTTCTGATGTTATCACCTGCTAATGTCACCAAACACCCTGGCAGCCACTCACGTGGGAGCCAGGCATGTGCTGGCTCCTCTGTGGAACTTGTCTCCTGGGATCTATATGCCTTTTTCCCTCAGGCCATTCAGATATTTAACCTAAAATGGCAGCATACTCCCCCCCAGACTCTGTTCCCTTCTGTGCCTTCTTTTTTCTACTACTTACCACTAACATAAGCTTTTACTTATTTATCTTGATTAATATCTCTCCCCAACCGGATTTAAATCTAAACTCTAATGAGGGTAAGGATTTTGTCTCTTCATTGCTTTGTCTCTTCATTCATACCCAGAGTCTAAAACAGTGCCTGTCTAATAATGAGTGCTCAATAAATATCTGATTAAATAAAGGAAGGGAAGAAGGAAAGAAGGGATCAATCAAGGGGAGAAAAATGGAAAGAGGGATAGAATCATCAGAGATGATCATTTAATTCTGCTGAATGTTATGTTTGTAATAATGCTAAGGGGGAAGAAAAGTATCGCAACCTGTTAATTCACAAATCTGACCAACTTCTTGACACCGTTCACCTCCTCCTCCTTTTGGAAATTTTCTTCTCTTGACAAAAATAATAATGTCAGGTATTGAATGCTTATTCTGTGCAAGTCCCTGCTAAAAACTTGATGTGTGCAGCACATGGTTGAGTAGGATTTCTCCTGTGGCCCCAAGTAGCATGTCTCACCTTCTAAAGAGCTGAAAGCAATCAAGACTGGACAATGGAGCTTGCAGTTCTAGTGGGGAGACACCAAGTTAACAAACTCGTAAGCAAGGAAACAAATCTATAACATGTCAGGTGGTAATAAATGCTCTGAGGGGTAGGTTCTGCAGTCTTATTTTGAAGATAAGAAAAGTAAAGCCTAGAATAATTATTTGAGGTCCTCTGGGCTGGGTCATGAAACCATTCCTTGTGACTTCAGTATCCATGCACATAACTGTTCTGCTCTGTCCACTACCTACATTCATATCCTGTCTTGCTTCTTATCCCACTGATTTTTTCACCATTGGCTCCCATCTGTCTTTCTTCTCTAACTTCCAAATATGAGTATAAGGTTTAACTGCTTCTCCTGTCAAGATTATGTTGCCAAATATGAGTATAGTTCACCCTTGAACAACACAGATTTGAGGTATGTTGGTCCAATTATACATGGATTTTTTTCTAATTAATACATTTATATACTATAAGTTATTTCATCTTCCTTATGATCTTCTTAATAACAATTTCTTTTTTCTTATTTTATATTAAGAATGTAATATATAAAACATAGGTCATACAGAATATGTGTTAATTGACTGTTTATGTTATTAGTAAGGCTTCTGGACAGCAGCAGGCTACTAGTTGTTAAGTTTGTGAAGAGTCAAAACATGGTTGTTTGACTGTGCTGGGGGTTGGCACACCTCACCTCCACATTGCTCAGGGGTCAGTTGTATGCTGTTTCACTTCATCTCGCCTTACGGTTATCGAGCTTGAACCATCATCTCTGTGGCGATGCGTCACAAATCTGTACCTCCAGTCCTGACTTCTGTTAATTCATCATTGTCATTTTCTACATCTTGGGAGGTATTTTCCAAATTGATGCCCCTGTCTTCCCTGTGTTATTGGACCATCTTCCTCTCAAGTTGAAGTCAAAAACTTTTTTTGAGGATTACTATCTCTCATTTCTTCCTTTGTTTCTGTCATTGACTTGAGTCACATATAATTTCAAGGACTTGACATCCTAGTGGCTGGCTCCTCTCTTGCCCATTGTGTCTTCTCTACCATAATGATGCTCTGTTAATCACCAAGTCTTGTGAATTCTCATTCTCACCTAGTGTCTTTCACATGTCTTGTCATCCACACCACCATCACTCTGGTTCAAGGTCTTTATCACTTGGTCAGTGGACTGTGGATCCCTCTTTCTGTCTTTCCTTTCTCTAGGCCATCATAAAGAATGCTGATGGGTTGAATTTCTTACGGACCAACTTCTATCATATTACATCCCTATTCAAAAACCTTAGATTGACTCCCAGTCCTCATGAAGGGAAGAGAGGGAGGAAGTGAGGGAGCAAAGAAAAAATGCGTCTATCAGACCACAGCAGTGTTCTAATATTAACTTCTTGACACCTGTCCTTGATTTTCATACTATATACTATTTTCTAAATATAGTTCTTCCATTTTTTCTCTGCCTTTTTACCTCTTTCTCTTCAACCTATCAGAATTTCATTCCATCCTTCCTTCCTTAAAACAAAATGTATCCTTTCTGTGATTTTCCTAAGTAAAAGTGGTCTTTTCCATCTCAGTAGTGTTGTTTATCAACCTTTCTACCATTGGCAGTATAAAGTAAAGAGTTAGTCACTCAGTCGTATCCGACACTTTGCAGCCTCCATGGACTGTAACCTGCCAACCTCCTCTGTCCATAGGATTTTCCATGCAAGAATACTGGAGTGGGTTGCCATTTCCTTCTCCAGGGTATCTTCCCAACCCTGGGATCGAACCTGGGTCTCCTGCATTGCAGGCAGATTCTTTACTGCCTGAGCCACCAGGGAAGCCCTTTGGAATTGTATAGATGAGTGCTATTTTTAAAAAGTAATTTAAATTTGTAGATGTTTTTTGTCCCCAAAATGAGTTCAGAGTTCCTGGATGACAAGCAAAAATTCACCCTTCTTCTTACCTTTACCTCACAATGCCTAGAAAAAGGACTGTTGCATAGTAGATGATCAGTATATATTGTTGAGTAATAAGACATTTCTTAATCTTAAGGTATAAAAATTATAAGAAGAAATAAGATTAGGGCGGGTTTAGTGATTATAAGCAAGACTGATGACAGTGATCTTAGTAGCCATTTCATCTATAGACAGATTACAAGTAAACTGGACAAACTTTCATACTTTGCATTTCATCCATGATGTATGTAACAAACATATTTGGCACATTGAACAAACAGGCTGGCTTCTGTTTTTTTTCCTTATAATTATTAAAAACCAAAATTTGGTTAGTAGGTTGATACTCTGCATAGCCATCTCATGCTGCCACTGTTATCTTGGTGTCATAAGACAACAAGGAAGCAATTCCTGGGTTTCTTTCCTGCCGTATGTTGCCACAAGTGGCAGTTCTGAACTTTTTTTTTTTTTTTAAATCGTTAGTCTTTCCTGAAGACACTCATTCCAACTAAGGATCTTCATTCAGGAGAATTTAGAGAGATTTTAAATAAATATCTTCAGTATTCATGAATCATGATAGCTCTAGTATTAAACACATGTGTAAGCAGTATTTGAAACTTTTAAAGTTTATCATCTGGCTGCTGAGTGCAAGGGAGGAAAATGCTTTCTAAACATTAGATCAGGAATGTGGAAAACATTCTTTTGAAATTGCTTGCAGAAGACTCATGCAAAGAACTTCTTAAGTCATTCAACTATCAGATATTTATTATCTTCTGAGCCCTCTACTGTGCCCTGATGATACTATTCTTGCCTTCACAGGGCTTTCAGGCCAAAGGAGATTATAAAAAACTAAGTACATGGTAACAATTCAGAGGGAAATACTAGGTGATTAGAAGAGGAGAAGTTACTAGGGATCATAAAGGAGGGGCATGGAAACACAAGCTAAGAAAGCTTTCTGTGGGAAAACTGAAGGATGGAATTGATCCTGTCAGCAAACATTTATTGAGCATAATTTTTTTCTCTTTCTATCCTGTTCTCAAGCATCATGCTAACTAATGTAGTGCATATGTAGCTCATCCCTCCACTGTGAAAAGTATTTACATGAGGAAGGCAGAGAAATCATGAAAGAGTATTTGAATACACCTGAGATAATTCTCAAGTTCCTACCTTGAGTGACTGGAGTACAGAAACCCTACCAACTGAGATACAGAAATACAGAGCAAGAGCCGGTTTTCTGGGAAGATCATGAGTTCAGGTTTAACCATGGATCTGTGGGTTTATCCAGGTGGAAGAGTCAAGAGGGCAGATTTTATATACACACACCCATAAACTTTCTCTAAAGCATATGAGAAAGATCTTGGATTCATTATACTATTTTCTGTAGTTAGAATCATATTTTTCGTACTTAGAGACATGCTTGCTTCAGAGTGGCCAGGAGACAGTATAGAGTGAGCTCAGCCCAAGGACATTATCCTGAGCATCACCAACAGAAGAAGATGCCCCAGGAGAAGTGAATGAAAAGTGATGTTCAGAGAAGTAAAGAAGAAGACAAAGAGATGGGACTGTCCTAAGAGCCAAAAACAAGGGACTTTTAATAGAAAGGGAGCAGACAACAGTTAAGCTACCATACAGAGGTCAAGTAAAAAGAAAAGTTTTTGGTCTGTCCACATCACTTTCAGCAGAATCACAGAGACAGAAGGCAGATTACAGTGGGGTTGAAGAGTAAATTGGAGTAAGTGAAGTGTAAAATACGCTTTCAAGGGGACTGGATATACATCAGATGTAAGAGATATGGTGGCAATTGAGTGATACAGAATAAAATTTAAAAGAGATCTTCACATACTTATGGCTTAGAGAGAGGAGCAATAGAAGAGAAGTTAAAATTTGAAAACAAGGGGGCTCATCCTTGGAGGCTCATCTCTAAAACCAGAGAAGTAAATGGTATCATTCTCTTGAGCCTACAATTGTGAGATGGCTCAGTTTTTCTTGAAGGTAAACTCCACACAGTTGTTAGTATTGCATTTCATTTCCTGCGTGCCATATGTATTGGTAACAATAGAGAGTGAGGACCTTGGCTTAAAACAGACAGGTAAGTCTAGCAATATATGAGGAGCAGCCTGCTGCATTATGGGAGGTAGCTACGGATAGAGATAAGTTTATAGATAGTGGTTTAAACAGTTGATGGAGTATATAAACAAGGCCTCAATTTTCTCTTGGCAACAGAAAACACTGGACCTTAGGTAAGGGTTAAGAAGGGACTTGGATGTTTAAATCATCACTAGGAAGTGTGGAGGTAATACACTGGTCAAGAAGTAAAAGATCGAGGAGGAAGAGGAAAGAACCACCATGATGGAAATCATAAATTTGTGATGGTGTCAATTTGCACAAAGTCAACATGATCCATATCACTCAGCCATACATAGAAGGGAAAGAGGGGAGAAGCTAAATAACAGAATATATCTTGGATAAGAATTTGGGGAGAGCTTATGGCTGAAGGATACGGATGAGAAAAAATTTAAGATACATGATTAAATTGATAGACTACTGGTTCTAGACTAGAGGGGAGAAAAATATAGTCAGATTGATAAATTGAAAGAAAATGGGGTGATGAAGAAACTGGACATCTTATGGGGTATAACATGTGGAAATGCAGGACTCCCCCCTTCTTTCCATCTCTATCCAAAATCTTAGCATATGAGAATGCAGCACTTCCAGTTAAATGTATTTTTCAGATAAACATTTCACTGTTTGTCTGAACAAGCATCCTGTGCTTTATCTGGCAGCCCCAGATGAGAGTGAAGGAAAGATGAATTAATATTCCTGAATGGATGAGTTAATGAAGTAATTTAAAGGTAGGAGGCAGAGTAGAACTTGAAACAGAATATGGCCATAGAAAGAGACAGAATTCAAAGAAATCAAATAATTTCAAGATTAAACTTAGAATAGTTTGAATATTGAAAATAATGAATCTTGAATTCTTGAAAAGTGATGACAAGATTTTGGAAAGAGAGAGAAAGAAGAACCTTTGGGGAAGAAAACCCACAAGGGAGAGAATGAGTGAATAGAGAGGAAAACAGGCTGAGTCCCCACAAGTTGCACAGAAGGAAACAAATGAGTCTGAGAGCAGTTGCTGAAATATTGGAAGCCAAAGACAACCTCACAAAATCATTTTTAGTTTGATGCTTTGAATATTTTTAAGATACTCAATTTAAAAAATTTTATCATCAACAATTGAGATACTAGAGTGTATTTAAATATAATCATGTAGCTAGGGCATTCATAAGTTGTAAAAGACCTTGATATATGAAAGTCTATTTAGAGGTCAGTTCAGTTCAGTCGCTCAGTCGTGTCTGACTCTTTGCGACCCCATGGACTGGAACACACCAGGCTTTCCCGTCTGGCCTACTCAAACTCATGTTTGAGACTCCTGGAGCGTACTCAAACTCATGTCCATTGAGTTGGTGATGCCATCCAACCATCTCATCCTCTGTTGTCCCCTTCTCCTTCTGCCTTCAATCTTTCCCAGCATCAGGGTCTTTTCAAATGAGTGGTTCTTTGCATAAGGTGGCCAAAGTATTGGAGTTTCAGCTTCAGCATCAATCCTTCTAATGAATATTCAGGACTGATTTCCTTTAGGATGGACTGATTGGATCTCCCTGCAGTCCAAGGGACTCTCAAGAGTCTTCTCCAACACCACATTTCAAAAGCATCAATTCTTCGGCGCTCAGTTTTCCTTACAGTCCAACTCTCACATCCATACAAGACTCCTGAAAAACCATACCTTTGACTAGATGGACCTTTGTTGGCAAAGTAATGTCTCTGCTGTTAATATGCTGTCTAGGTTGCTCATAGCTTTTCTTCCAAGCATCTTTTAATTTCATGACCGCAGTCACCATCTGCAGTGATTTTGGAGCCCCCCAAAAATAAAGTCTGTCACTATTTGAATTGTGTTCCCGTCTGTTTACCATGAAGTGATGGGATCAGATGCCATAATCTTAGTTTTCTGAATGTTGACTTTTAAGCCAACTTCTTCACTCTCCTCTTTCACTTTCATCACGAGGCTCTTTAGTTCTTCTTCACTTTCTGCCATAATGGTGGTGTCATCTGCATATCTGAGGTTATTGAAATTTCTCCCAGCAAACTTTATTCCAGCTTGTGCTTCCTCCAGCCCAGCATTTCTCATGATATACTCTGCATAGAAGTTAAATAAGCAAGGCGACAATATACAGCCGTGATGTACTCCTTTCCCAATTTGGAACCAGTCTGTTTTTCCATGTCCAGTTCTAACTGTTGCTTCTTGACCTGTGTAGAGGTTTCTCAGGAGGCAGGTCAGGTGGTCTGGTATTCCCATCTCTTTGTGAATTTTCCACAGTTTGCTGTGATCCACATAGTCAAAGGCTTTGGCTCAATAAAGCAAAAGTAGATGTTTTTCTAGACCTCTTTTGCTTTTCTAATGATCCAGCGGATGTTGGCAATTTGATCTCTGGTTCCTCTGCCTTTTCTAAAACCAGCTTGAACATCTGGAAGTTCATGGTCACGTCCTGTCGAAGCCTGGCTTGGAGAATTTTGAGCATTACTTTGCTAGCATGTGAGATGAGTGCAATCGTGCAGTAGTTTGAACATTGTTTGGCATTGCCTTTGTTTGGGATTGGAATGAAAACTGACCTTTTCCAGTTCTGTGGCCACTGCTGAGTTTTCCAGATTTGCTGGCATACTGAGTGCAGCACTTTCACAGCATCAGCTTTTAGGATTTGAAATAGCTCAACTGGAATTCCAACATTTCCATTAGCTTTGTTCCTAGTGATGCTTCCTAAGGCCCACTTGACATCACACTCCACAACATCTGGCACTAGGTGAGTGATCACACCATTGTGACCTGGGTCATGAAGATCTTTTTGTATAGTTCTTCTGTGTATTCTTGCTGCCTCCTCTTAATATGTTCTGCTTCTGTTAGGTCCATACCATTTCTGTCTATTGTGCTCATCTTTGCATGAAATGTTCCCTCGGTAACTAATTTTCTTGAAAAGATCTCTAGTCTTTCCCATTCTATTGTTTTCCTCTATTTCTTTGCACTGATCACTGAGGAAGGCTTTCTTATCTCTCCTTACTATTCTTTGGAACTCTGCATTCAAATCAGTATATCTTTCCTTTTCCCCTTTGCCTTTAGCTTTTCTTCTTTTCTCAGCTATTTGCAAGGCCTCGTCAGACAACATTTTTGCCTATTTGCGTTTCTTTTTGTGGGGGATGGTCTTGATCCCTGCCTCCTGTACAGTGTAACAAACCTCCTTCCATGGTTCTTCTGGCACTCTGTCTATCAGATCTAACCCCTTGATTCTACTTGGCACTTCCACTGTATAATCATAAGTGATTTGATTTAGGTCATGCCTGAATGGTCTAGTGGTTTTCCCTGTTTTCTTCAATTTAAGTCTGAATTTGGCAATAAGGAGTTCATGATCTGAGCCACAGTCAGCTCCCAATCTTATTTTTGCTGACTGTATAGAGCTTCTCCATCTTTGGCTGCAAATAATGTAATCAATCTGATTTCGATATTGACCATCTGGTGATGTCCATGTGTAGAATCTTCTCTTGTATTGTTGGAAGAGGGTGTTTGCTATGACCAGCACATTCTCTTGGCAAAACTGTGTTAGCCTTTGACCACTTCGTTTTGTACTCCAAGGCCAAACTTCCCTGTTACTCCAGGTAGCTCTTGACTTCCTACTTTTGCATTCCAGTCCCCTATAATGAAGAGGACATCTTTTTTGTCTTCAACCAGTAGTTTTATCTGTATCTGATGCTGCCAAAGTATGTCTCAGGATATTTCTGTATAAACCAATTATATCTGGTTCATTTTAGGTTTGTAAAACTGCCCCAAATATTTTTCCTTTAAGTCTTTGGTTATAACATACATAGCTTCCTTTAGTTTCACAGTAGAGTGAGTAAAGACCTTGACTAGGAAGAACACTTGGGTTCCAGGAGTTGATCTTTTACAAATGAACTATCTGACCTTTATTAATGGATTTCATTAATCTCTCTGTCCAGTTTCTTGCCCCATATGATGAGAGCATTAGAATAGATCTTTAAAGCTTCTTATACCCATCCACATCTGAAGTCATTCAGTTCTCTGTACTTTGTTCAATTTTTGAGGTCAGCACAAAACATCAGCAGATTTATCTTTGAAGGTATAGTTTATCATATGCAGCGTATATATATTCCTGAAAATTTAGCAGTAAATTTTTTTTATCATTTGGATTATAGTCAAACCTATTTGAGTTTGTTCTGCCAAGGATGCTTATAATAATTCTTTTAAAAAAAAAACTTTTTTATTTTGTACTGGTGTATAGTCAGTTAACAAGCAATGCTGTGAAAGTATCAGGTGTACGACAAAGGGACTGAGCCATACATGTACAAGTACCCACTCTCCCCCAGACTCCCCTCCCATCCAGGCTGCCACGCAACGTTGAGGACTTCCCTGTGCTGTATAGCAGGTCTGTTTTAGATACAGTAGTGTGTACATGTCCATCCCAAACTCCCTAACTATCCCTTCCCCCATAATAATTCTTTTAGAAACAATCTGTTTTATACTTTTAAAGATTTCTTTATGATACATCATTTTAAAAATAACCCTTTGGCTATTAAATATTTTTCAACACAACTGTATGTATTTGGCTTTATATCTTTAGGAGGAATATAATGAATACAATTAAGAGTAAAAACAAAATTGATGCTAAATAAGAAAATGGTAAGAAAGTAATGATCACCTGAAATGAATTCATGATTTCAGGATACTAAAAGAACTTTTAAGTTTGGCTGAAAAACCAATCATTGTTGAGAAATTACGGAGAATGTGAGATGTGTCAGAAGAGCAGTTAAGAGCAAAATATTAGGAAATTTTGTACTTTGCAGTTTCTTATTCAACATTGTTAACAGAGAAGTGTTAAACACTTAGGGAGAAAACTTAAAAGTACCTGAAATCCTTCTGGTAAGCAAGTAGCATCTAAATTTAAAAAAAAATAAATTTGTATTCTGATAAGTTAAGGTGTATATTGTAAGGTCTGAAGCTCTCAAATATATATAGTTTTAAAAATCACTTAAACAATTACAGTGTTGATCTAGAAACTGTTTACTTAATGTGAGTAAAGGCAGTAAAGGAGAAACAGATGAAGAAAAATAGACATGAGCCATAGAGAAGACAGTTGCAAATCCAGTTATGTCAGCCATAACATTAAATGTGAATGGGTTAATCAATCCAATCAAAAATAAACCATTAGACTGATTTTTTTGCAAAGCAACAAGATCCAACTATGTGCTATCTGCATACAACTATATGCTCTCAACTATGTGCTTTGTCCCAGTTTAGACTCAAAGGTACAAATAGGATGAAAATTTTTTTAAAAGGTGGAAAAAAGATATACCATGCAAACAGCAACCATAAAAGAGTTGGAATGCCTGTGCTGATATCAGAAGAAACAGACTTTTAACTAAAAAAATATTACTAGGGGGTACAGAGAAACATTTTATAAAGATAAAAGTTAATGCCTCAAGAAGGTATAACAATCATAAATATTTATGTGCCTAACACAAAGCCGTAAATACGTGAAGCAAAACCTGACAGCAGTGAAGGGAGAAACAGACAGTTCTCCAATAATAGTTGGAGAGTTCAGTATTGCACTGTTAATAATGAGTCAGCTAACTAGACAGTAGATTAGCAAGCACAGAGAAGACTTGAGTAACACTATCAACTGACCAGACCTAATGGTTTTCTGTAGAACACTCCATCCAACAACAGAATTGTTTTCCACTGTTCCAGTGTAACATTCTCCAGGCTAAACCATATGTTAGGCCGTAAGAATAGACTCAGTTTAGAAGGATATAAATAATACAGAGAATATTCTCAGACATAGTGGAATTAAATTTAAACACAATCTACAAGTGACACAAACCTGATTTAACGGATACTTTGGCAGAAAAATTCATAAGTGATTAGGAAATCATGTCATGTGACTTGAAAGAACTGAGGCTTCTTTAGCCTATCTGAGAAACTAACTTATATGGTAAAGAGAAGACCAAAGTAGTTTTCTCTACAAAGTCTGTCAGTTAGAATAGGGAGTGTAATTATATTTGATCTTCCAGATGATACAAGTAAAACCAATGGATGGAAGTTATAGCACAGAGTAAGGAAGGCTTCTAATAGTACTTTCCAGTAAGATATAGGCAGTCTTGTACTTCCATATATTGTGTCCCTTCAAATGTGTTTTTAGAATCCTATATCAGAAAATTAAGCAATAATCTATAATAGTGCTTTTAAAAAGCTTCCATTCCCAGAAAGGTTAAAAGATTTATATGGTTCTTATAAAGCATCTTTTCTCAAAAAATCAAGAAAAATCCCTAGGAGCAGCCCCAGCTTGGTGTGCAGGCAGCCCGTGCCCTGCCCCTGGTCAGGTCTAGAGCTTAGACCCCCAAGTCAATCTACTGAACTTCTCAAAATAATGTCCCCCCCAAAAATAAATTTACTAATTTAAAAATAAAGTCTTATATACTTTCCTTATGTTTGGGATCTTTTCCTTACCTTTATCAAGCCCAGTCCTTAATTTCTGAATTTCTAGAGAGAATCTATGTTATAATCATTCAAACTGTGAACTCCTTAAATAACAATTGACTTGTTTAGGGGTGTCCATGTAAAATCTTCAAAAATTCTGACTGTACAGAAATTAACAGTATGAAAGACCACAGTCACTTCCTGTAGATTTTCTTGTAAGTAGTGAACTTTATTTCTCAGAGTTACTCAGTCAGAATTCTGTGGGGGAATTGAGGAATGCCCCTGCTGTGCATGCATGTGTGGACACATACACGTGAATGGACTGAAAAATGTAGATCAATTTTGCCATTCTTATATTTCTCTTCATTAAGACATTGAGGGTAGAATTTTCAAAAATATTTTAATAAGAAAAACTGTTTCACTTACAACATTCTCCTAGAACATAAGTTAAACTACTAGCATAAGTTAGGCATATTCTCTTATACTGTGGGGTTCCTTTAGCGTTGTATTCTTCCAGTGAACGATTTAATGTCCTTTGAGTGCTGAAGAAGTTAGCTCCCAAATTGTCTGGTGTACCCGTGAGGTTAATTTCCATATCAGGAAGATTGGTGTAAGTCTGGGTACAACAGCTTTTAGTCATTTCTCTTTTCTCGCTATTGACCCATCAATTTAGGTAGCACCCTGAACCTCGTAAATGAAGAGTATAGTGGTTTATTGTCACTTTTAATGATGGGCAATGAGATTTCTCTTTAGAGAAATCTAAAGTCTTAAGTATATCTAGGAGACTTCAGATTATCTATGGTCTTATCTGGCATTATATAAATAAGTATACTTAGGCTTTTCCATTAATTTTCTACCAAATGTTTAAAGAGAAGTCTATTTAAAATAAAATTCACTCAAAATGAATATTTGTTTATGGCTTACTAAACCTTCTTTGTAAGAGTGGCTCTTATTTTTTACCTTGAATATGTTGTTTTATTTACTTGTACTTCTTTTCCTGCACACGGTTGTTATTTCAGGAGCCACTTTATTTAATGATAGATTTATAACATTGTAGATATTAGCATATTTTGTTTTGTGCAAAAACTCTGTTCTTTAAGTGTCGTATAAATAAAAGTTCATGCAGGAAATTCATTGGGGATATTAAGCAGACATTTTCCTGGGTGTTAAGAATTACTTGCTTATGTGGATATTTACTGTTGAGGTAGGAGATAGATACTTGTAACAGTCCATCCTTCCTGGGTTGAAAACCTTTCATTGCACATCTTGTCTTTTATGTATTCAGTAAGAATTACCAAAATATCTTCCATGAGGTGTGGCAAATAACTGCTTATCACTATTCAGTTTTTTCCTCGCTCAGGCCAGTTGGTTCCTACCTAATACCCAGAGCAGTGGGGCCAAATTTGGGCAGGAGTCTCTGGTGCCATTGCCTGGTAAAATAAGCCACCTTGACACATCACTACTGCCACGTGAAGACATCATGGTTCATTTATCTTAGCAATGGTTGTAACAATGTTAGATGATGAAATACTTTTCTTAAAACACTGGGAGAGACAGAATTACTTAGCATTTTTTAAAAATGTCCTTCCAGATAATTTGAAGAAAAGAAGTTCAAAAACAAAGTGTTCCCATCTCTTTAATAAATTATACTTTCTCCTTGACTATTTACCTTATCCAAAGGTGCCCTGAAAGTATTTTTCATCAAATCTGAATTTTCCTAAGAATATTTATATAAAAATACTAGAAATATATTTGTCAATAAGCTACATTAAATATTTAATTTCTATTGTCGTTTAAATGATAATCTGTCTTCACTAATGAACACATAGCATACCAAATGGTCCAGTAATGTTTTTCCTCTAGTATCTTATCGTCAACCGTGCCTGGTACAAGAGGCATATAGACATACTTTTCTGATATTACGAATCACTTGTTCATGACCTTGTAGTTGAGATTCATGTGCTGTTTTGTTGTTAAAGATGGTGTTTAGTAGAACTGATGTAACCACACCAAGCAGTTTAAGATGAGGTATTATCTCTGGTTTGAATCTGTATCCCAAGTTAATCACTCGTTTTAAAAAAAAAAAAAAAAAAGCCTTGCCATAAGCAAACAATTTTGTTTCGGTTTTGTTTTTTTCCCAAATGAGAGAAAATTGCTGTAATGCTCTTTACAGAAGAAGCATAAGATCTGTTTACCTGGTTGAAATTCGAATTGTTTTATTATGGTGTCAATTCTGGGGTTTTGGCAGCACTTCTAAAGTGTCTATTCACAAAAAGACAACTGTCGTGAATGAATGCTAGTGTTGACACCACCTAACAAGCGGGGATTATGTGTTTACAGAAGAAGTAATATGATAGGTCAAGTATAAGAGGCACTTCTCAAGAGCACTTCAGCACATAATGAGTGACTGATGAGAGAGCACGGAGCTGCCACTCTCTGGCTCGCGTCCGTGGTGATGCCTGCCTCTCTCCTCCAAAGCTCTCTTGATCACGTTCAGCTGCTCTGTTCTCATGTGGGGAATAATAGTAGAGTAAAGCTGCTTTTCTGTCTCATTTTTCTTGCTAATTTACACATTCAAGCCATTTTTTGTTTGCTACCCTTATTTGCTATTCCCTTTTGTCAAGGCGCTGTTCTCTTTTTTGCCTCAGGCCTAAGAACTAATTTGAGCTTCTATAATTACTTCATGTTTTACACCTGTCTGCATATCCTGCGCCCCCTTGTCTCTGTACTTCAGCTGTATATTTCCTTGCAGAAAAGTGAGGTTTCATACACAAGGACGCCTAAGTTTCTTCACCCAGACTTCCCCCAGAAGAAACACAATTAAACTGTTGAGATACCTCGGCCAGGCGGCTGACCTCGGGGGTGCAGGGAGGACAAATGAAGGCTGTCTGCTCAGACAGTTTGTGTTAAGACGTTGTGAGCAGAGAGCCCGAGCTTTGTTCCTCATGAATGAAGCTATGGTTGTAGTCATTTTAAAATCATTAAGGCTCTGAATGCACAGTATCACTCGACAGTGTTTGCGCTACAGCTGCTCTTCTGCTGTAATAGCAGCTTATTAAATTTGGGTCAAGCATCCTCTGAAGAGTATCACAATGAAGAAACTGTTCTAAAAGTTACCTGTTTAAAAAAAAAAAAAAGGCAATTGATTAGATTTTTAAGTTAAGTGACAGCTGCAGTTCATTGCCTATTCTTTGTGATGTCCTGCAGCCAGAGCAGCCTTTTGTAATTTGGGCTTCATTTTGTATGAGTTTCCCTGAATAATCCAGGGTTGCTTTCCACCCAGAGCCTGCTTCAATCCAATTAGGAGTTTAACAAGGGTCAAATTAAGGAGACTTTACACTTCATGTTTGCATCATTAGCCAAGACTGTTGTGTGAGGGCATGGCTGTGTGTCAGGGTGGAGCAGAAAAGGCTGCAATGGGGCAGACGCAGCACCCTCACCCCACCCTGGGCTGCACCCAAGGGAGGCTCAGCGGGTGAGCAGAGACATTTCCAGTTGTCTCTTGGGGTTGTCGCCTTGTCAGGTCCTCTGGTCGATAGCTGTTTGGTGGTTACAGGTGCTGGCTGGGGCTGATGGAGAAGACGGTTTCCTCACCTGCTAATCTCTCTTCGGTAGCCTGCTGTGATTGGACCAATGGCTGGGAGACAGGAAGTTGCAGCCTCTTGAGCATTCATTATTTTTGATGAGATGACAACTATCTAGGTTCGTGTTCTCACTCCGCAAAGCTGTTTCCTACTTCTTCTTTTGAAAACGTAATTGTTCATTCTGTAAAATACTGTCAGAGAGGGTGGAAACTCCTTTTTTTTAAGGGAGTTGTTTGTTGGGGTCCTTGCAAAGATCAGTTCCTCCTAAGTCAAGAAAACAAAGAGTCCTGAGGGTCTCCTCAGATTGAAATACTTAGAATAAAATTTTGTTTGGGTTTGTCCATACCAAGTTACGTGTATATTAGTTAATGTGCTCTACCTCTAACGCAGCGATGTAAAGAAAATGACCTATTTCTAAAAAGAAAAGGCAACAGAATTCCACTAATCAGCATCTCCATGCGTGGGATATTGCTAGAGAACTATTGCAGAGCCCTTCTGCAAAGCTTTGTGCTGCTACACAAAAAGTAAAGATTTATCTAAAAATAACACTTTCATTGTTCCTTTCTTACCTCCTCAACCCATTAATAGGTACTTTAGTATCATGAGAGTTTTCATAGTTTAATCCCCTTTCAAAAGCTTTTCAGAATAAAAGCTCTAAATGGTCCTCAGTATTAATTTGATGTGACTTCTGTACAATATGGTTTAAAACTCTCAGAAGCACATTTTTACCGCTTACCCTTTTTCATTGGACCACTGTGTGGAAAATACCAGCTAAATGTTTAGTGGAGGGTCTAATATAAAACATTTTGCTGCTTTCTAATAACATAGTTTTCCAACTTTAAAAAAAAAATTGGCAGGATGATATAATTCTTAATCCTTCAGAATATTATTTTGGATTCTCCATTAATTTTTTTTACATGCTTTGTCTCTGACTTGCTAAGAATTAAGAGCCAGCCTGGCAAATAGCAATCAGGCTAGATTATATGCAGTCGATTACATCTTTGTTTGTGTTTGGACCACAGTGGCCGCAAACACAGAGCTTCCAGCACTAATGACCCACTTTACCATTTGTGTGTGTTTTGTGGCTTTTGAATACACATCTCCCTTTCTTGAAAAGTAGTAGATGGTGGATGTAATTCTTGCTCTCCACAAATCATTCAATTCTGAACCCATGTACTCCATGTCAAGTTCCATTTCCTCAACTTCTCGTTCATCACCAGAGCCTCAAACATGAGACGGAAAACCTGTTAATTCCTTTAAATTTCAGATTCCTTCACTGAATTTTAATGTTCACATTTCTGAAGTGCCCTATGTATCCATGTGTATATACTCACACATACGAGTGTATGCCTGTAAAGGTTTATCTTAAAATAACACTTTCATAAAAATTTCACACAGTAAAAACTTATTTATGTATTTAATTTAAAATATTTTGAATCCCCTACTGGTGCAGAGACTGGGCTAGTTAATAGTAGAGAGCTAAAACAATGCCAGCGTGCTCTTTGGAGCTTTACTGCAGTGGGAAGACAGGAATAAATCAAATAAGCACCCAAATATATGTAAATTTATGACCGTTGAACATACACTTGTTGGGGAATGTGATCCGGTTAGCAAGTTCAGGGAAGATCTTCCTGAGAAAGTGACTTTGAGTTGACTTGTTGAAGACACCTTGCTATACAGAAATCATTTTTATTTACTTTCATTACAAAGACCTGAAGACATTTGCACATACACTTTCAATTCAGAATTTACAACCATAGTGAAACTTTCTATTGATACTACATTAAATGAGAGAACATGTAGAAAAAAATATCTGAAAAGGGTTATATATAATCATAATATCAAAGGGAAATGTTAGGGTTCTTTTAGGCTGTGTTCACAGATGGGAAAAGAGCAAGTGACATCTCCTGAAGTATGTCTTTCTTGGTCACATATTCTCTAGCATTTTGTTTGTTTCTTCTTTCCATGAGGTTTACTTCATGATTTATTTTCTAACCATGGAGAAACAGATTGGAAATCTCCAGTGTGAAACCGGCCGTGTGCTGGAGGCAAGTGCTGTACTCTTGTGTCGCATGTGCTCTTTTTTTCCGAGCTGCATAGCCAGTGACCACACCTGAGGGACTTGAAATCCACGGTGGTGGAATGGCATGCCCTGCAGATGAGCCTGGCCACCCAGCTGGTCATATCTGCACCCTCTTGGTCATATTTGATACCTTACCCGGGGTCCGGGCCTACCGATAGACTTGGGAAGGGTCCGTAAATTCTCACAGCTTGCCTCCATTCCCTTCTGAGAGCTGGAAATGTAAACTAGAAAATATAAAGTCAAGTTTTGGGTTATTTTAAGTTTTATGAGCATATAAAACTTGCAGTTAACAAAATTCCATTTCTCGGTGTATAAAAGTTTAGCTAATGCTTTTGTTTAATTTTCAAGGAAACAATCAATAACAACTCTTCCCCATGGAGTCAGTGATGATTCCCTTTTTAAAATAATTATCTTCTTCATGTAAATATTTTCTAGTTCCCAGTGTAGTTGCAGACTACATAAATTTAAATGTATATTATTAGCCTACATACTGCATTTATTGCTTTTAATGCACATAATATAATAATACTTGCTAAATGTTAAAATGTAAGTAGTATAGAATAGCATAAAAAATAAAATTAGCAGTGCCCATAATCTAACAGTCCAGAGATAAAACCTGGCATTTATAATACCATACTTTTTTAGGATATATATTCACATATCCATCTATATACCTATGGATGTATTTTGACAAATGATAGTATACAAATAATTTTGTGACTTATTCATGAAGCCATATCACATGGACACATTTCAATAAGTATAAATTTTTATCATTCCTTTTAGGAAAAATATAATTGATATTCATTGTATGAATATGTAATAAACAAACACCTAAAAATAAACATTTTAATTTTTCTCTATTTTAAGTAGTGAATAATTTTGTGAATACCTCTTTGTACACTTGTTCACTTGTTTCTTTAGGATAAGTGCCTAGAAGTAGACTTGCTGGTATGGAGAATTGGTTTCGCCTTTGTTTTTGAAGCTTTCACATGTATTGTTTTCAAGCCTCAGCTCCAGAAAGTTTATACTAATATATAAAATACCATGTACAACAGCCAGGTCATTGATCCCCTGTCAACATCAGATATTATCATTTTTACTTAATGTTTGTTAACCTGGTTCATTGTCAAATTCATTTTAATGATATACTTTAAAATCTTTAAAATTTCTTAATTTATAGATTTAACCTTGAAATTGTCCAGTAGAATATTAACACCTTGCCCAATTATAGTTATTCCCTCAGAGAAAGGAACAAGACCAATTTGGAATGTGAAAATTTGAAGTAAAGAAGTAAGACTACTTTCGGTTAAAAGGCAGGCAAGATGTATATTATAATTATACTATGTAGGAGGAAAGCAGCAGATACGGATATTCAGTTGGATATTGGGATATGTCACGTTCTTCATACACAATCCTGAATGAGTATTCATTTTAGAGGAAATATTTTGGATTAAACTGTGGAACATCTCAGCTATACAATGTTGCTAGCTCATTGAAGTTAAAATCAACAAAACAGCCAAAAGTACTGTGCAAGCCAAGCAAAACTTTATCTGTAGCAAAATTTGACCAACAAACCACCAGTTTACAAACTGCCAAAGGTTTTGTGGCCTTCTTCCCTGAAAAGTAGTATGCAAACCAGTTCTTAACTGAAACTGTTTTCTCATTCTTTTACCCTAAACTTTATAAAGCTTCAGATATACATACACACACATTTTCCCCCCAAAATATAACCATTATCCCCCACAATGCTGCAACTGAATAGTACCTACCTCCTGTACACTGGGTTTGCCCAAGGTGGAGACTGATGCCGTTCAGAACCCTGTCTGTCACTTGATGACTTGACTTGCAATTTATATTTTTGAGTGTAAAAATAAAATATAGAAATTCTTTTATTGGTATGTTTTTTTCCTAAATGGAATGTCGCATATTTTTCCCATAGTGAATACAAATATTACTATTCAAAACATCATTGTTATCTCAGTAAATTACTGACTTGTATTAATTGAGGTTTTCTTTTTATATTTCCAAATACATATATTTAACGAAGAGCTCATATCCTTGGAATAAAAACAACTTACAAATTAGGAAGAAAATGATGGGCAACCCAATTAAAAATGTGCACAGATTAAACATATGTTTGAGGGAGGTGGGAGGGGGATCGGGGTGGGGAACACATGTAAATCCATGGCTGATTCATGTCAATGTATGGCAAAAACCACTACAATATTGTAAAGTAATTAGCCTCCAACTAATAAAAATAAATGAAAACTAAATAAATAAACATACATTTGACAGAAGAGGATATCCAAATGGCCAGTTAACGATAGAAAAATAAATTGTAGAATTTAATTGACTTTTAATAGTAAATACATATATATGTATGTATATTATTGTAAAGAATATAAATAGGAAAAAAAATCAGAATTCAAAATAACATTTCTAAAAGTTACTTTTGCAATGAGACTGTATTCTATTACCATGCATATCAAAATATACATGTAAATAAAATGTATATATTCTTATTTGAAACCATGATAAATTCACCTGGATTCCAAACATTTGGGTGAAAACTGAGTTTTTACAAGATTTCGTATGTACAGATACATAGTATTTGAATTTAGGCTTAGAAATGGCAAACTGTTATTTCAGGGATAGATATTTGGCCTTTGACCTTTGTTGCTTTAAGATTAACTTACTATGCTCTGTGGTTCCTCTAAAATTTTAGATACAACAGTTCATCTGGAATTTGAGAATTGGAAGTGAAAAATGGAAGTAAGAGTTCTTAACTAAAAGTATAGTCACTTAGTTTTTATTGTTTAAATAATCCATTTTTAATTATTAGCTTTTCAACTCCTCATTTATATTTAGTGCTAGTGTTAGTTGCTCAGTCGTGTTGGACTTTTTGCGACCACATGAAGTATCGTCCACCTGACTCCTCACTCCTTGAGATTCTCCAGGAAAGTATACTGGAATGGGTTGTCATTCCCTTTTCCAGGGTATCTTCCTGACCCAGGGATTGAACCCAGGTCTCCTGCACTTCAGGCAAATTTTTTTACTGTCTGAGCTACCAGGGTTTATGTAGTGCGCATGAAAAAAAATTTTTCTTGTTTTATCAGGAATACATTTAGACCTAAACTGGGGTTGAAGCTATATTCTGAATTTGTGATTGCATCTTAAAAGGGATAGCCAGAGTACAAGGTGGAAGAAATAGAATGTTGTTAAAAATATGTGGCTTTCAATTTCCATTACATCTTGGGGAAATTTCCTTAATAAATACATTTTCCTCATCTAAGAGGTAATATAATACAATAATCTTAGAGATACTAGTGAGTTTTAGTATCTGGGAAATCTTTTGTGCATGAGAGAACTTTAAAAATTATTTGTTTTAATTATTATTCAGTTAAGTGATTTTAAATTAATTAGTTTTAATGATAGAAAACGTTCTACTTTATTCTTTAAGTTTGATTTACAGATTTTATTTTATTCATAAATGTTTTAACCTGTATATACAAATAACATTTACTGTAAGTTGATCTTTAATTCAAATTTAAATAACTGGTAGTTGAGAAGGTAAATGCCTATAATCATTTAAACCAGGTTCATATTCTTTAGACTATTCATATATCTTTAGATATCTCCAGTTTTATTTATTAAATGTGTCTGATTTATTATTATTTATGACAGTTTTAAAATGTTTAGAAAAATCTATGGGCTTCCCAGGTAGCTCAGTTGGTAAAGAATCTGCCCACAATGCAGGAGACCCTGGTTTGATTCCAGGGTTGGGAAGATCCGCTGGAGAAAGGGATAGGCTACCCGCTCCTATCCTAGAAAGATTTAGAGGTCTGTCTTATTAGGTTTTGGAAGTGTTTGAAAAATCATTTATATTAATTTAGCAGTACTAATTTGAAATACTTCACAGAATTGTGACATCAAGATGTTATGTTTAAAACAACTCAGGCTGTACAATTAGCCAAACTTAGATATAAAGCCTCTTAACTTTTCTTGTCTTTAGTTTCCTCATCTAAAAATTGGAACCATTAAGATCTACCTCATAGATCTTGTGAAGGTATGAATAGTGTGTAAGGACTAACCAATGTCTAATGCTCAACCCATTAGTGTTCAGCTACTCTCTCACTCATTCCCTGCAACATAGTCAAAAGATAAATTCTTAGTACATTACCTCTTAAATGTTTAGAGTTAGAGTTTGCAATGTATTATTTCATTATTCCAATTTTTCAGTACAAATAAAGCCCCCAAATAACTTGTTGATGATCATACAGCTAGTTAGAAGAACTAGAACAGTCCATTCTTTTGATTCCTAGTTAAAAGTGCTTAACTTCAAACCATTTCTCAATTATAGAGCTATTACCATAGAGGTAAAAAGGACTTTTAAGTCATCTGGTCTAAATTCACATTGCAGGACATTTTCTTACTATCCACCCACCATCTTAGATGTATATAGCAATACGGATCTCCTGTTTATTTTTTTTGTCTTCTAGCTACTATACACTTTCTTCCTGTAAAGCTGTTCCCAATGATTTCTTCCTTTCTCTTTTAAATCCACTCAAAAAAGACTTTTGCTTTCACTACTTCACTGAACGTTCTTTTGTCACCAGTGATCTCCATTTTGCCAAATCTGGAGACCAACATCAGTTCTGTTCAAAATAATTTATCCCATTCTCATCCTTGACTCCTGTCTTACTTTGGCTTTCAGAAACCCTGGTTATCCTCCTTCCTCACTCATTTCTCCTTTTCAGCCTCCTTTGTTGAATCTTCTTTTCTCCTTACCCGCCCTACCTTGGAGATCCCGAATGCTTAGTTCCTGGACTTCTTTTCCTTTTTACAGTTACACCCTTGGTAATATCATTCGGTCATATGACTTTAAATATCATTAGTATTCTGAAAAATCCACAATGTATATTTGTGTCCTGGATCTCTGTGTTGCCCTCCAGGCTATTACACTCAACTGTCTACTAGGCATTTCTACTTAGATGTCTGTTTTAATAGATAAATCGAGCTTGCCTTATCTAGTTCTGAGCTCCTGTTTTCCTTTCCTTCTGCACCTGATCCAAAAAAAATTGTTTTACCTACAGTCTTTCTCATCTAACCTTTTTTGTAACCTTAGCAACCCAGTTCTTCAAGCCATAGCCTTGAAGTTATGCTTAGCTCTTGTTTCTCTCTCTCATGTCTCACATACACAGTCTCTTAGCAAATAATTATCACTACCTCAAAATACTTTATCACTTCTCACCACCTGCACAGCTACCACATGGGCCAGCCTCTTCTGGGCATTATTTTAATTTTAAGTGTACTTCTTATAATACTCAGAAATGGCCTGATTGAACATGCTACAGTTATATCCCTTTCCATCATAATAATTTATTCTAGGTTTGCAAAGACCATTTTAGTACTTCTGTTACAGTGTTGACTGTAATATAATCAAAATTCCCTGATGTTTGACCCAAACTCACTGATGTTGATATTAATTGCTGATAGATTGGTGCCCTGATCTAAAGTAATTACAGTGACTTATCATTTGTTGCATACTTACTTACACAACTTTATCCCCACAGTCTCTTACAGATAGATATTATACTCCAAATTGGCAGATGAGGAAATAGAGATTCAGAAAAGCTAAGCAATTTGCCCAAAATCACAGACCTAAACATTGGTAGAACTGGCAATAGAATTGAGATCTGTATGACTTCCACGCTCATTCTTGGACCACTGCATATGAAGGCCTGGCCATGAAACAGAACATGATACATTCAAGGATTTGAAAGAAGCTGTATAGTGGGAGACTGTAAGGGATAGGATGCTGGCAAGAATTAGACTGGAAAGGATTGTGCCAAATTTTGAGGGAGAATATAGACCATATTGAAAAGTTTATACTTTACTATCAAGTGTTGGGAAGGGAAAGCTGGTAAAATATTTTAAGCAGATTTACTTTTCTCAATAATTACTCTAACTTTAGTATGAGAGTGAATTGAAAGAGTTTTTGATGGTCTAACCCGGAATGTGAGTGAAAGTCTGTCAGTCATGTCTGACTCTTTGTGACCCCATGGACTATAAGTCCATGGGATTTTCCAAGCCAGAATAATGGAGTGGGTAGACATTCCCTTCTCCATGGGATCTTCCCAACCCAGGGATCAAACCCAGGTCTCCCACATTACAGGCGGGTTCTTTACCAGCTGAGCCACAAGGGAAGCCCAAAAATACTGGAGTGGGTAGTAGTGGTAGTGAAAATGAATTACCTAAAGAGTAGTGTCTGTGAATCGCTGCTATAGTCAAGTAACTAAAAAGCAGGGTTTAAAATTGCACTGACTTTGGAGACCTTTGCTGAAAAGTGACCTTAATGCCCAACATAAACATTTTTATTTTTATCTCTGCCTCTAATTTATTACTTGTTTTAAGCAAATAATTTTATGACTATTAGTTGTGGAGCTTCCCTGGAATTCTCAGTGGTAAAGAATCCACTTGCCAATGCAGGAGATGCAGATTTGATCCTTGGGTCAGGAAGATCCCCTGGAGAAGGAAATGGCAACCCACTGCAGTGTTCTTGCCTGGGAAATCCCATGGACAGAGAAGCCTGGTGGGCTACAGTCCACAGGGTCACAAAAGAGTTGGACACAACTTAGCAACTATACAACAACAAAAATTTGAGGATGAGATTTTTCTCTGTTCCTTGAGGGATCTCAGACTTCTTTTCTCAAATCTGTCTTAGCCCCCACTCCTGGTTACCCATAGCAGAAATAGGATAGTCTTCTATTCAGGCAGGCATTAAAAAAAAAAAAAGAAAGAAAGAAAGAAAGAAACACTATATATCCAAAGGAGCTTGTCCAACTTACCCGTGTCTTGCACTGTCAGTGAAAGCATATGGGGTTGCTTTCAATTTCTATAGGTACATGGCAGGAAGCAAAATCTTCACACATTGCCCAACATCTGTTAAAATTTTGGCTGAGTGAAAGAGCATTTATAGAAGCTTGCTTGAATGTTAAGAAGTTTGTGTGCATGCATGCTCAGTCACTCCGGTCATGTCCAACTCTTTGTGACCCCATGGCCTGTAGCCCACCAGGCTCCTCTATCCATGGGATTCTCCAGGCAAGAACACTGGATTGGGTTGCCATGCCCTCCTCCAGGGGATCTTCCTGACCCAGGGATCAAACCCTAGTCTCCTGCTTCTCCTGCATTGCAGGCGGATTCTTTACCCACTAACCCACCTGGGAAGCCCATTGAGGAGTCTATTCATTCCTAAATATTCTATACTCCTGGTGAAACCTGGTTAGCAGAAATTACTTGGCTCATTGGGTTGACCTCTTTTTTTGGTTAGATCCTTTGGTTGCATGGACTAGACTTTGTTCCAAGTTACCTCCAGAAACAGGAACTTTATTGTAAAGATATATGTTTTTTTTATAGTCTGGAATATTAAAAGTCAAGTAGTAAGTCAGCTCCAAGGACTGCTCTGTCTGTTCTCTTTCCTAAAGCACTTGGTCTGCTCATCTCTAGACATCCTCATTTCTCCTTCAACACATCAGCTTCCTGTACTTGATCATAGCTTTGGTTCACTTGAATTTCAGACTTGCCCCTGTCCCATCTTGGCTCCCCTGTCCTCTCACTACATCATGACACATTTCAGCTGCAGTTCCTACTGCCAATTATACAGTGCATTCTACGTTTCCTATTTCCAGTTCTCTACAGGAATCTGATTCCCTGCGCTCATATTCATGAGCCAGGCCAAACCACAGAGTATTGGCAAACCCATGGATTAGCTGCCATTGATTCTGCCTGGGGGAGACACCTCCTGGCCCTTGTAAGTCAGCCCCTTGCACAGAAACTCTGGATGAGCCCCTTTCTCTCAGAAGGCAAGAGTGGCCTCTGTCCTCCTGACTCTCTGTAGGATTCATTTTTCTTTTTTCTTTTTTTTTTTTTTCCCAGTGGGTTTTGTCATACATTGATATGAATCAGCCATGGATTTAGTTGTGCTTTGGGAAATGCTAGAAGCCTTGAAATTCAGTGTGTTGATATTGTTGAAACGTTATTTATTATACTAAACAGTGCCCTTTTTTGTGAAAACCCTTGACTTAAATTTATTTCGAGCTTTAGGATTAGAAATAACTGCAATTATCGCTGAACTGGTTTTTGTCTTATTAACGTTATGGTGAATTTATTACCTCTTTTGTTTTCCCTTGGTTTTTGGGAGTTCATGAATTTGTGGCCCAAACAATGAAAGCTTAAATGACTCTGCTCTGCTTTTTTGTTTTTATTATTAATCCTACATCTAGATTCATTTTCTGTTTTTGATCTTGTTTTTCATATATTTCCAATTCAAATACCTTATATATTCCCATACGTCACTTTTTATCTTTTCAGAAGCAAAATTTATATACATAAATTATATAAATGTTAACATTCAGGGACATGTTAAAGTTCCTAGCTAGTTTTGAGTTAAATGTGACTTAATTTTAAAGAAATGGACAAATAATTTAAAAATATTAATATCTTACATTTTCCTACATTTATGTAATTATTAAATTATCCAGCCACTTTTTTAAAACTTAAAAATCCCTTTGGAAAGGAAATATCTTTCAGATAAAATTAGGGATAGAAAAGATTTTATTACACATTCATCTTTTTTTGGCATTCATCATTATTTGTTACATATTCTTGTGACGGGGAACATAGATGTGTAATGAAATCATTGTCCACTTTAAATTTTTTTCACATAAACCCTGTTTCAAAACAACAGCCTCTATGCCTCCAACAATAACATATTCTCCATATTACTTCTTTATTCTCCCAGATTTTACTTCCTGGCTACTCCTTTTTCAAAAAGAAAAAAGAAAACTGACATCAAATTTATATAAAAGAAGCCCATGAGGTGGAAGCTTGGGGAAGGCTGCAGGAGTTTCGAGCAGACAAATGTCGCTTACATTTTGCTGCTCCATCGTTTGATATACTCATTTGCTGATGTGAAATGACGAGGGCTTACAAAACAGGGTTTTGTTTTTTAGCTGCCTGTAGACCTAGTGGGGCCTAACAGAACCCAGTCAGCAGGTCATTAACTCTGGAGAAAACAGCTTGCATTAATATGCTCTAATCCGGTATAATTAGTCAAATTACTGCACGCCGACCAGCTTGTCATGTGTTGTCAGACTTGGCACGCACACTGGATTGCCTGGGTCCCTCTGGAATGCCACCCTCAATCAGGGAAAACTGCTCATTTGTAGTGGTCTTGAACTCTTGATAGAAAAGCTAACTAAAACACCATTTGTGGAGGAACTTTTACAAATTCTTTTGGTTAAAATATTTTTTTTCATCAAAAATAGTTGAGTACTAGGGATTGAAATGGAATCTTTTCATTTCTACTATTTTCCATAACATGTCTATATAATATTCCAAGTGAAAGGAACACAAATATGAAAAAAAAGATTGAAAATCAGTAATTACCCATTGACCAGCTATCTTCCCAGTACACGGGAGTGTGAGTTCGTATGTGTTTGTGTATGTGTAAGTCTTTTTCTAGTAGGGTAAGAGGTTATTAAACTCTAAAAGGACCATATTAGCATAAATTTACAAGAGCTCTTGTTCTGGAGGCAGGATAAAAACCCATGTTACCTTTGCGTTAACACTGAATTGCTTGTTGTGCTTTTGGCAATGACAGATAAGTCAGTGTAATTCCCCATCGCAACGGAAATGATGCTCCAGATTCCAAACGCATCCTGAAGATGTCACTGACAATAATCTTCAAAGAACGGCCAGTGAAAGTGGGCTGTATGTTTGTAGGATGATATACTGCAAATGACAGGAAGAATTATGTGAGTGAAGACGAATCTGTAACATATTATTAAGCAATTTCACGAGAATAACAGGGATAAAAGGATAATGGATGAGGGTGTCATTATTACCTTCATGTAGAGGGAAAGCAAAAGCAAAGGTAGAGAGACAAGATTAATTGAGGAAGGGTGAAGCATTCATTGCTCATCAGCTCTTTTGTACTCTTTGCTTCTGAAATTCCAGGCTGAGGGGGAAGAAAGGTGCTCAGAGCTGCATTTTAATGCAGCTGGCAAGGAATGGGAAACTGACAAGGCACTTTTTAGTCACCTTCCTTATCAAAAACCACATAATCACTATTGTCTTTCGGACATTCTGAAGCCACAACAAAAAGCAACCAGGATATTTGTTGTTTTATTTTGTAGCAAATTTTGTTATTGGCCATACCTTTAAAAAACAAAAATTATAAAATTTTTAAATGCATTTTTCTAATTCACTGCCCCCAAGATTGCTCCTTTAAATTTAGAGATTCACAGTCAGTGATGGAACACTTCAAAACCCATTAGATTATTATCTTAGTCGTCCTGAGAACATTAGGTTAAGGAAACAGTATATTTTATAATCAATTTTGACTGTTACTTTCATTTTCTAAGCACACTTCCCATTCACATAATACATGTCTTTCTTAAATAATAGTAAATACATTCCTTTTCTCAAATGATGGTATGAGTAATCAAAACTTTAAAACACTCCAGTCTTTGTTTTCCTCTTTTACCTGTTTCTTATAACTTTGCGTTTGGCCAATTATTCCAAAGGGCACATTATATCACACACAGTAAGATGCAATTATAATGTAAAAACCACTATTCTGTTTGCAAAATAGTAACACAGGTGTTTTGCTGGAATCTAAGAAATCTTTTGGGGTATTGAATTCCCTTCTGATTGTAATTTACTCCTGTTAATCTTAATGCTCCAGAAATGTTAAAAATATACTATATTTCTTTGTACTTAGCCTGCAGGAAAGTCAGATGACCAAATTACAAGCTTAAATATAAGCTCAATGGAGATACTCAAAAGTTGGAGATTAATTTATGAACCTGAACCTAAAACCTAAATTTCATCCTTCTCTACATAGTGGGTTTATATATTCAGGAAAAGTAACAAATGGTTGGGATTCAGGTGTCAGTGAGAAGTGAGAATCATTCAAGGTTAATATCCAGCTAGCAACTGACAGTTTAATCTGTGCATGCACATGCAGACATGGATAGCCGTAATGTTATCAAATGTTAGATGTGTATACCTTCCAGTAATACTTTTTTGTTGTGTAATAGTTTGTAAACTGTTTTCTTATACATCTTATATTTGATCCTGAAAATAGTCATTCTTGTTCAGCAGAACTAGAATTTCTATTTCAGTTCTATAAATGAGAAAGCTGAGTTCTGAGTAGAAGCTTAATGAGTTTATTAAAGAATTCCATGGTAAATGATGTTTCTGGGAATAAAACCAACATCTGGTCCAAAGACCAAGACCAAAACACCTGGTCCAGTGATTTTTGCTTTTTGCTTTTTATTTTTTTAATATTTATTTTTATTTACTTATTTGGCTGTCAGGTCTTGGTTGCAGCACACAGGATCTCTTTAGTTGCAGCATGAAAATTCTTTAGTTATGGAGCCTAGTTCCCCGGTGAGGGATTGAACCCGAGCCCTCTACATCGGGAGCACAAAATCTTAGCCACTGGGCCACCAGCAAGTCCTTATTTGATTTTTAAATGTATTATTCATGCCACACCCTGATTCTTGCTGTTTTACTACTTTTCACATCTGTCTTTCTGATTATCTTAAATGTCCCTCACTGAAGGGTTATCTTTTGCCTGATGTTCTCCATGGAGCAAGTGGAAAGAAACTAACATTCATCAAGCACATAATGTGAGCAGACACTGTACTAGGCACTTTACATACGATATCCAAATTTAATATTCACAACAACTAAGGCAGTTAGACATCATTATCATCACTTTGCAAAAGAAAAAGCTTGACATTAAAGATGTCACAACTTTGAAACGTCAAAGATTCACACCCAAGTTTTCCTGGCTCTGAAGCTCATATTTGTTCAAACACTACATAGCCCTTTTCCTTTGTCTTTACGGCATCTTATATGGGCTTCCTAGGTGGCGCAAGTGGTAGAGAACGTGCCTGCCAACCCAGGAAATGGAACAGACCCAAGTTTGATCCCTGGGTTGGGAAGATACTCTGGAGGCGAGCGTGACAACCCACTCCAGTATTCTTGCCTGGAGAATCCCATGGACTGAGGAACCATGGAATCACAGAGAGTCAGACACAACTGAAGCAACACATATCTTATATATTCAGTCAAAATCCTGTTACCTTTTTACATCTATCCTGTATTTTTAGATCCGTCAGGGTCTAAATTCAGTGGCTTTTTTATGTCTTAGTATTCTCCAGTTTCTATACAGCATTTCACACCGAGCTTCCCAAATCCTCAAGCACTTTTTTAGTAACTCACTGGCCCTTAAGTCTTTTCCACTGGCTGCTCTTCTTTCCGCTGCGACCTTAATATAGACTGTCTCATCTCCAGAGGTGCATCCTTTCAGTCCCCTTCATCCTTTAGCCTAGAGACCGAATCCCTTTCTGTACTTTCAGCTCTTTTTGTGTAGATAATGCCAAACATCTCCTCGTCTTGTCTTCTTGCTGTTGCTCCATAGTCTTAGCTGCCTGCTCTCCTAGGGAGTCCTCTCAGGATGGCTTGCTTACCCCAAACCAAATGCATCATTTTCTTTTTCTTCCTAAATTTTCTTTTCACTTCCTATCTTAAAAGAAACCGTTCTTCTAATCACCAAGGCCTTGTTGCCAATTTTAATTAGTTTGACATTTTTCAACCTGACATTAGAAGCCTCTCCTACCTTTATAGGCTGCTGAATCCCATCCTCCATCCCTTTTCCACATTTTAAAAAGCCCATATCAAATATCATCTTTAATAAGAAGTTTTCCCCCAAACCATTAACTGTATCTGTTTCTCTCTGAAATCCCCATACACTTAATTTCTATCCAAGTTTTCCTGGCTCCAGAACAGATGAAATCTAACAAGAATCCAAATAAGTATTTGTTGAATTTGAATGAAATCAAATTCTCAAACAATCGCAATCAAGTTCTTTTATTTATTTATTTAGGCCACACTGCACAGCTTGGGGAACTTTAGTTCCCTGACCAGGAATTGAACCCGGGCCACAGCAGTGAAAGTACTGAGTCCTAACCACTGGACCACTAGGGAATTCCTCCAGTACTTTTATGCTATTTATACTATTATACTTTTTATTATACTATATCATAATATGATCATATTATAATTATATTACATATATATAATATATTTATACATACTATATATATTGTATATATATGAATATTATATTATACTTTTATACTATTTTTCCTTATACATGACTGAGCTTTGACTTTCTTATGTCAAAATTTAATCTTAACCTTTTGATTACTTAACATTTAACATTAACATTAGAATGCTGATTTGTACATCCCGATTTATTATCTAAGAGTTACCTTTATTCAGTCCTGGGTGTAAAGAATCTGCCTTCATGAAGTGGCCTGCTTGGTTGGGAAGATAGTGCTCTTTTCATGTGGCATATGAATCAAATTTATTAAACACAACACCATTCCCTTACTTATATTGATGGTACATGGAGATAAGGAAAGAGCGAAATATAGGGCACTTTATTATATTTATTTATTTCTTATACAGTCCTAAAATATCAGTATTTTTTTATCCCTGTTTTACAGATGTGGAAATAGACCCTGAGAGTCCAAATTACTTTCTGCAAAGCACAAAAGCAGTGTAATGACAGAATCACAAGTGGAACTGAAGTTTATTTAATGCCCGAGTCCATGCTTTTCCACCACACCACTAGGCTCTACGCATCCTTGTCTTAGTGAGAGAGATGCTATACGACAGGCATTCTTAACTCTGACTCCTGTGTTGATTCAAGTTCCTCAATTTAGGGAAGACAGGAAGCATTAGTCATGATTATGTCAGATGATGGGTAGAATGGTTATTACTTATTAAACGTAGAGAAAAACACACCCCTGCAGCTTTATGAGAAGCATAAAAAACAGCATAGTATTTTTCATGAACAAATGCCCAGTCGGTGTGAGTACACATGGTTTCCCTGCCAGTCAGCACTAGTCACATGATTCCAGTTATTGATAGAGTTTGGGTCAGGGAGAATGTCGCCTGGAACCTACCATTGGGAGAGGAGTTTTGTGGGCTAGTTCATAGCGCCTGACCCTTTCCACTGTACATGCTGCCCCTCAGATGACTGTAAGAGACAAACCATTGGCCCAAATCAAGCAGAGAGAATGGCAGAAGAAGTAGACTTAGCTCCTCTCCCACCCTTAGCACATTGTGATGCTCAGTTATGGAGACAAGAAGTAAACATCTACAAATTACCAGGACAACTCTACTTAGCCTTTCAAATTGCCTGCCAAGCTGTTATGCCTAAATGTCTTTTTCTTTCTTTCTTTTAGAATTCAAACTTCCCTTATTTGTTAAGGCCTCTTTTTTACTTCTTTTATAAACTGTTTCTGAATCCAGTCTTTTGGGGAGGGAAATGTAGACATTTTCTCATGGTCTCACATTACCCAGATTTCAAAATTTTAGACTGCTTCCTGGTGCACAAAATGACACTCCTTACTGTCAGAGAAGTTAGGACTTTAGTTGCAGTCAGTTGTTTGCACCTATGAGTTCATTCTAATTTTATATTTCAACTGATAGTCTTTTAAAGGTAAGATCTTTCAAGTCTCTAATTGGCTTTATATAGTGCTTATCACATTGGCGTCCCCAAATAGTTACATAGAAATGATTTTGATAATAATGTTATCTCATTTACCTTTTGATTTCCTAGGCATCAATGAATAAGATGTTAGTTTCATGTATTTTTAAAGATAATGTGAGCAAAAGTCTGAAAATAGCACTCAGTATAATGTAGACAAGAGTCCGTATACTTTAGGAAGCCTAATGTTATCTGTTGATTTGTTCAGGTAAGAAGGCAAGCCTAAAGTGCCTCATGGTGATGCAGTTGCCATGTACAACTATGCCTCAGTGATAAAGTCACCAAGTGAACCAATGCTCCAGTGGTAAGAATGCGTCAGGCAGCATGTCTGTCCCTGTGCCAGTCAGACTGAAATGTTTCTTCTGCTTAGCTCTGGTGGCACTGAGGACAGGGGCATTTAATAGAATAAGGGCCCGAGAGGAGGGGATCTGCTAGTGGTGACAGTAACGAGGAGCAGGTAAGACTATCTGGGGTTACAGGAGCACAGATGCAGATAAACCTGGGACATCCTGACCACCAGACTCTAAGGGACACCACCCAAGTGACCACCATCCTTTTCCCCAATAGCTCCAGGAATTGGTCTTCCCCCTTTCCACTATGGTTGTTTGTTACTTTCATCCTGACTGTCTTTCCTTCTTGACCCTGCAGGGGAAAATAACACAGTCTTCACACTTCTCACAAGTGTCCTCTCTCTTAAACCAGAATAAAATCCATTGGAGGTTTCAGCGTGTTTTTATTGCCTCAGTTGGCGAGGTTGCTCTTGAAACACACGATTTATTTATGACATACCATAGCCCAACTTTTTCTGTCTGGACAATTTTTACTGCTGAAACTTCTGTTGAGGTGAGATCCTTTTATTTCCTCACATCTCTGCTTTGTCCATAGAGAAGAAACTACTGCTTGTTTTTGTTCCCACGGGAAAGAAATTTCTACTCTGATTTTCCAGAATTCGCAGTATTCAGTGACCCATAAAAATTCACTACTGGTAGGATCAGTATAATGTTAAATTGTCAGGGCTCCCATGAGGTAAACACATCTGGACAGAACTGATCTCTCAAGATAGGCTAGCCAGCCTGCTTTCTTCTACCTTGTTCTGTAGAATCATCAAGTTGAGATAGGTCTCTTTTGAAGCCCAGCCATTTTTCCCCACAGAGCTATCCAGGTCTCTATACCCCCAAATTTCTTTTCATGCTGGGTGGTGGAAGCCTTGCTTTGGATTCAGATCAATAGTAAATTCTTCAATCCAACTCTTGCCAGAATAGCCATGCAGTGACAGAGGGCAGTGTCAGCTATTAATTATTTTAAAGTTCTTAGCTTTGTACCTGATTAGTATTATTTTTGTGTGTTTTCTTAGTCAAGAACCCTGCAGGAGAAAATAGAATCTGATAGGATTTAAGCAGCCAAGTGCCAGGCACAAGTTCTAATCTTGATTCCATTATTATCACAAGTATGAACTTTCAGGAATCATTTGACTGCAGGAAATAGAACTCAAACCAGCTTATATTAAAAGAGCACTTATTTTAAGCAGTTAGGGGTGATTTATTACATCCAATGACAAGTACAGCTGGAGCTTGATGGGAGACTGGAACTGAATGTTGGAAAACCTAAATTTCTAGATTTGGAGAGTCTAGATTTCTCCCTTTTTTGGCCATGTGGTCTCTTGTCTCTGCTTCTGCTCTGTTGTTATTTCTCTCCACTGATTAAATTTCCCTAAATTTCCCTGCTCAAAACCCCAAAGAAGCCTCACTGGCTCCCTACAATTTATTTCTGCTCCAATACAAACTAAAATTCCAGTTTCAAATTTCAAGGAGAGGGAATCTGATTGTCTAGTGTCTGAAACAGGTGTTCACCCTGGTCTCAATCAGCTGTGACTGGGGAAAAGTGAGTACACCATACATATAATTTACAGGGTATCCCATGGATCAAAACAGATTACAGATCCAGTTAAGAGACTTGCTATAGGCCAAGTGAGGGCTTTAGACCTGGAAATGGAGAGGAAAGGGCAGATTTGTGAACTGTTTGGAGGGCTTCCCTGGTGGCTCAGATGTTAAAGAATCAGCCTGCAATGTGGGAGACCTGGGTTCAATCCCTAGGTTGGGAAGATCCCCTGGAGAAGGGAATGGCTACCCACTCGAGTATTCTTGCCTGGAGAATTACATGGAAAGAGGAACCTGGCAGGATATAGTCCATGGGGTGGCAAAGAGTCTGACACCACTGAGTGACTTTCACTTGAAGCTAGAATCAACATTGTTTAGTCATCAGTTGGGAGATAGGGATTAAAGTAACAAAAACATTTACAGATAAGTTCCAGATTTTCAGCTTTGATTGTTTCATGAATGATAGTGCCATCCATTGAGATAATAACGGGAACTTTACTACTGTAATAATTACCACTTTTTCTGAGCAATTATGTCACACAAAAGCACCATGCTAGAGATTTTCCTAGTCATTGTTTTATTTACTCATCATAATGTCTCTGTGAATTTTTATCTTATTTTCACTATTTGATAGATAAGAAATATAAGCCTTCAAGAATTTAAGTACTTTGAATGTAATCACCTAACTCATAAAGTACAAAGTTAATTTTCACAGAAATTCATTCTTGACTTCAGAATGATCAATCATTTAAGCTTAATTTTCTTAAGAAAGACGAGCAAGTTTTAAGGAAAATAGGTTTCCCTGGTAGCTCAGATGGTAAAGAATCTGCTTGCAGTGCAGGAGACCCAAGTTTGATCCCTGGGTCAAGAAGATCCCCTGGAGCAAGGAAATAGCAAGCCACTCCAATATTCTTGCCTGGGCAATCCCATGGACAGAGGAGCCTGGCAGGCTACAGTCCATGGGGTTGCAAAGAGTCGGACACAACTGAGTAACTAACACCTTCAGTTTTCACTTTCACTAAGTTTCATGTGGGACATATTGCATTGAGTTTCCTGTGAGACACTCCGCTGAAGGGGACACCGGGCGATGGCTCTGTGCCTCGGGGAAGGTCTGGGCTGGACCCTCAGGCTTGAGAGACAGTAACTTGAAGTGGAAACTCACGGTGGAAGAAACCCCTCCAGATGTGGACACCGTTAGTTACTATCCAAGCAATATTTACCTCTCCTGGGAGTTGCTCAACATTGTAAAATAGAAATTATTTTAAAATATAGTTTTTCAGAGTATTCATTTTCAATTGTAAGCATCTTCCTATATCCATTGTTACAACCCTGCTTTTTAGATTTGTGTACTCTTTTCTCCCTCTATTTTAAAGATACGTACCAAGTGCTGTGTCTTTTCCCTTTTTTTTCCAAAGAACCATTTTTAGACTTTCAAGATTTTTACCTCTTTATATTGATTTTATTTTTATTTTAACTTTATTTCTTTCTGTTTTTTCCTTTGATATGTTCTTTATTTGAAATTAAAATGAATCCTTGATTCGTGTATTTTCTTTTCCTGTTAGATGAAAACATTTAAAACTGAGAACTTATATTGCCAGCCTCTTTTCATCACATTCCATGCTAATGTTTTAATATTCATTGTTTCCTCAGTACTCTTTTGCTGTATTAATTCCTAGAAGATTGATAATCACCCCTATGAAGCTAATTGGTAGGATGTCTTCAATAAGAGCTCTTTCCTTGAGGCATGGCAGAGAGGAGACTCCAGCGCTTCAGGTGCTGCCTCTAGGTCTATACCACAGTTGGAGCTGACTCAGGGTCCATCAGGAAGAACTGTGCTAGAGGTTACAAGAGGGAAAGAGCCTTCTCTTTTTGACTGTGCTCCAAAGGAACAAATCAGATCCTTCAGGTATGTTCCAAACAGCCAGTCAGCATTGAGCAATGTCATGTGATGAGGAAAGGGGTACAGAGAGTGCCCCCAAAGCTCCTCCCTCCTCCCATCTCCTGCGACTCATTTCCTCCGCTCCCACAAGTGCCTATCAGTGTTTCCTATGAGCTCCATTTACAGGGCCATCCTCAACACATTCATAGATTATTTATTCCAGTTAGAGTAAATTCTGTATTAAGGTCTATGTCATTGAATCATATTGTCATTTTTAAATTCCTTTATTTCAACCTTGAGTTTGTCTTTCTTAGCAAACCCAGTTAAGCCAAACATTTTCCAAGGAAAACATAAATGCCATAGTATATCACTTGGATTCTATTTCACATTATTAAAAATAGCATTAATTAGTGTATATAATGTGAATTTTATAATTGAACATATTGGTTTACATATCATGGAAAAGTAGAAAACAACTGCCTTCCCAATAAAGGCTTGTTTACACAATGTTGAAGAGGTACAATTGCAAGCACTTATCTGGATGTTCCTGATCAGCAGGCAAGGTACTGTTTTGAGAACAGACCACCTGGATGAATGATTAGAAGGTTTTTATTCAGACAGCATTACGAAGGAAGGGCACAGTGTATTCTGATCCTTGACATGGATCCATTTTTTTAATTTTCATGTATATAACTAAAATTGACATCATTTGTTTAGTATTATGCTGAATCACAACATTTATTACTTTTTATTTTTGTGTGTCCTACCATGTTTCAGAAAAAAATTTAAGACAAATTAATGCTTATCAGTGAGTTACTATCGAAGTCTATTAAATTTTATTGCTTTTAATATGGTTGCTTTGCTTTAGTGCCTTGTATAGCATATCATTGAATGTTTACCAGGATATACATTAAATGATTATAGAAATAACTGAAAATATTATTAATGAAATACATTTGAGAAAACCTGCCAATATTTTTGGGAGAATGTGCTCTATATGGAAACTCTGAGGCTGTAGTCTCAGCTTCACCAGCATTCGGGCCTTTCTGACCTTGTTGGAAGTAGGCTAACGTCATTAAGTCTTTTCCGTCTCACTGATAAAATGGAAGTAGAAATTCTGTCCCTGCCCATCACACAGTGACTTTATGATGGTTAAATAAAGTTGAACATGTGAAAATGTTTGGCACATCTTTAGAGAGATAGATATAAAAGCATATTCTCAGTATTTTTCATTTTGTTAATATTTTAAATTATCTTACTGTGAAATACATCAACAGAAAAAAAAAATAAGAGTAATATAATCAATGCCATGTATCTGATGTCTACCTTTAACATACTGTAAAATTGTGCCATATTTGCTTTTGATCATTTTTATGAAACAAAACATTACAGATATGAGTTGTACTCCACCATGGTTCAGTTCTCTTCCTTTTTTCCTAGGAATTCCACATTATTTTATGGATGCATTATAGTAATTTAATCATGTTCAATTTAGACTTCCTATCAAATTTTCAGTATTTCATATATCCAGTAATTTTACTCCAAGAATAAGTGCATCCATTATGATGGCTTTTAACAGAAGGGCAGGCCATAGATTTCCAGAAAGAGTGTATCTAGTCATCATCAAGAAAACCTATAATCATATTCTATTTGTCTTGTTTTGCTGTCTTTCTTGATGTTAGTTGATGCCAAACAAAAATAAAAAAGACATTTTTTAAGCACATTTACACGGTAGCAAAGATAATTCATTGAAAATGTTTATTTTTCATCTTTTCTTTGGGATAGGTAAAGTAAGAGCAGGAGCAATATTTTATAACTTGATAAAGTTGCAATTGTAAGCAAACCTGGATGACAAATATGAATATTTACTATAATGGGAATAAGGTTAATATTTTAAAACAAGGTTGACAGGAGAAAAATTGTCTTAGTTTGCAAAAAGGAAATTTGTTTCTTTAAGTGAAAATTGAGGTCATTAGGCCATAGCTCTCCTTACTCCTACATGACTGAAATGAATTAAATAATGCACCAGGAACGCAGCACTGAGCAAACTAACGACAAAATTATACACAAAAGCTTGAGTGAAGTCATTATATGTTAGAAACATATATTTTGTATAAGAAAATGTGACATTTTAAATTCATGCCCACATCACCTCAGTTATCTTAGAACAGAGTAGCTTAGTCCTATTCTCTTGTATTCTTTGAGATTCTCATGGTTGTTTGCGGGGAGTAGCAGTGATAACCATAGTTTAGGCATATTCCTGTCTCAGTTGCTGCATTCTGTTTACTTACTGTGATTTCAGTGTAATTGGGCTTCCCTGGTAGCTCAGCTGGTAAAGAATCTGCCTGCAATGCAGGAGACATGGGTTCAATCCCTGGGTCAGGAAGATCCCCTGGAGAAGGAAATGGCAATCCACTCCAGTATTCTTGCCTGGGAAATCCCATGCAGAGAGGAGCCTAGTGAGCTACTGTTCAAGGGGATGCAAAGAGTCAGACATGACTGAGCAACTAACACTTGGGTGGTAACCATAGTTTAGGCATATTCCTGTCTCAGTTGCTGCATTCTGTTTACTTACTGTGATTTCAGTGTGACTGGGCTATTGGGAAAAACTTGTCTTTTATACGGTAAAATCAATATCCAGCCCCATATTTGCTCTCCATAGGGAGTATTATTTTTAGACAGTCAAATCTAATTTTGTATTGTTTGCTCTTTGGATTCTCTAAAGTAAAATGCAGTAGCAACTTTGTTAGTCATGCACTGTGTTCCAGACATTGTGCTAGATACCCTATGCCCACTGTCTAATCCCCAACAATCCCATGAGGCAGACGTTATTTTCAGCATTTTATAGATGAGGAAACTGGCTCACAGAGGTCACTTAAGTTGACTGAATCAGCCAAACTAGTACATGGCAGTTATTAGATTCTAACTTTGTATTTTCAATAGTGACATTTTCAGTAACATATCTCAAACGTATTAATATTTAATGTAATATTATGACCATTAAATTGAATGTTGTGACTCATGACTTCAAAAATAAGTGGGAGTGTACTTTTAGCAATCAGAATGAATAGCACTTTCAGCCTGTTCTGTGCATTTACAGGCCATAAATACACACAGAGCCTTTTTTGTTTTGATGCGAATGCTTGCAGTTACCCTATGGAAATGTGACTGAAAAACACTACTGAGTGTAAAGTGTATTTTATTATATAATCATTTATTTATATGGGGTCATATCATGAACCAAGGGTTGACCTATACATATTACATGTAACTTTACTTTCAATAGTTATGTGTAAAATGAACACACTTAAGTGATGATCTACCTGATGCTAAAACGACCATCTGATTCACAGAAATTAATCAGACTGTGATTTTTACCACAACTCTACTTTTTAGCCCCTGTCTCAAGTTGTGCAATATAAACACAAGCCAAGTCATAATGTCCTCACTGGGCCGTGTTTATTCATAATGACACTTTCAGCACTTTCACAAATGCAGTAAATATGCCGATGGAACATAGTTTTATCCTGTTACTCTCTTCATACATTGGGCTTCCCTGGTGGCTCAGTTGATAAAGAATCTGCCTGCGATGCAGGAGACCCAGGTTCATACATACTGGTTTTCAAAACGCAAGAAATAAAATCAGCACCAGTGCTCCCCAGTGATCTCTACAAGAAAACTCTTTGAAGATAACTGATTATGATATCAATAAACCAAGTTGAAAACAATGTTAAATTCCCGATACAATATAGCCTAGGTATGGCAAGAGATGGAGGTGCTCTCACTTTCTTTTTCTGTGTCCATATTAGCAAAGTAACCTTTATATCCATTTCTGATAATGACATTTACATTTTGTTGCATTAATACAAAGTAACATGCATTGTGTGTGTTAGGAAATTTCCTTTTAATTACTGCATAAAAATGATATGTAATTGAAACAAAAAGCATTGTTTCCAGCCCTAATTTTTTTTTTTTTTCCTCGAGTCCATCCTGTCAGGCTGAAAGCGTGAAAGTTATTTTCTGGTGGTGTGATTAGATTGGGGCTGAACTCCCCAGCTGGCAGGCCTGTCTATGACTGGCGGCGGCCTGTCCCCAGTGCTTGTCATTTCCTGACATGCCTGACAGGATGGGGACAGCCGCCCCAGACAGGTTCATTAGATGGTGTTTTCTACAGCTGGGCTAAAAATAAATAAATAAATAAATAAATAAAAAGTCTGTGCTTTGTCAAGGCCCAAGCTGTAGGGGCCCTCCTTGTTGGTTTAAAACAGGGCCTTGTTTTGACAAATTTTGATCTGCGCGGTTTTTAGATTTTCTGACACATTTTTGTTTCCTTCCCTCTTGGCCTGCTCTTTGTGCACTCTGCCTTGTTGCTGCTTCAAAATCCTAACAGAGTCTTCCCAAGAGAAAAAGAATCCCAGGTATTGAGATCTTAAAAGAAAAAAACAAAACAAACACAGTACTCTCTAAAATCGCAATAGTCGGTTTATTTCCATGGTGATCCGCACAGTGGTTGGAAAACAACCTTGGGACTTGCGATAAGCCAATTACAAGAAAGGTTAAGAGTTTTCCTAGTGCCAGAGACATGCCATCTACATGAGAACATAGTGTCATTAGTAGCAGCCTACACTCTCAAATACACTGCTCTTTAGAACTGCCAGAAATTTAAGCTATCTTCATTCTTGGGCTTTTAGGGAGCTGACAGAATTTTCCACCCATGTTGATAAACTCTGATGCCAGGAAGAGAAATTATAGAAGATTATAGAATACCTACTAATTAAAACCAGAAATAAGTTACAGAATCAAATTTAGAAATTTTTTTTTGTCAGTATTAGGACCCCTTTTAAAGTTAACTGGATTTGTTAAAAATTAGTATGTTTGAAACATGCATGCATGCAAGTCATGCTCTGTCATTTTTAACCGCAAATTTAAACTTTTAAAACTGTATTGTTGAAAACAAATCTTTAGCTAAGAAATAATTCTTTCTGGATTTTACCTGCAATTAAGAAGTAGATATTGGCATCTTTATAGGCTTGATAGCCATAGTCTCTTTACTCTCACAGTATCTGATAGCTGCTTTCCACTGGGAAAAACAGTTGATTTTAATTTCTAGTAGAAGCAGAACACGCCCAAATAGAAAACACTTGGCTATGTGTGTTGACATAATCTTAGTGCTACCATTAGTTATCATCCATTCACATTCAAGACACAAAATGGAACACTGTTTGTGTCTCTTGTACTTGGTCCTCGGTATAATAAACAGCGTTGCTGAAAAAAGCAAGCTCCTCATTCACAGAAGTCTTAGCCCTTACCTTTCCTTTGTGTTAGTTTCTGCTGCTTTAGTTCCCCGTCTCTATGACAACTGTTTAAATTGGGATGGGCAACTGTCATCTGGAGTATTACTGAGAGAAAAGTGTTAGTGAGCACACAGTTCCCATAGATAGAGCATTTCAATATAATCCAATTTTAATTGAGCTCCTGAGACTTTGATGTGCTGCAGAAGGTTGGGAGAGAGCTATTCCAGGGAGAAATTAAAGCAGCCCAGCAAGGCTTCACCACTCCAGACTGTCACCATTTTAAGTAAGCATTAGCATCAGACTTAACCTGCCCCTACGGAACATCTCACTTCTTTTTTTCAGCTTTTCACCGATTTATTTTGCCATATGTAAAAGCAGAGCACTTTCATCTTTTTATATATCTTTTTACACCCATTTGATTAGGTTTGAAAAGCTTGTACTGGACCTGAGATTCATCTTCTGCTGTCTATTGGACTTTGCTTTAGCGGTTCAGAAAAGAAAAAGCAAGTAGAGTTAGGGATTAGTTTGAAATTGTCAGCTATCATATATTAAACTTCCTTTTTAATGTTACTTTGTAAAACCTTACCTTGGAGCTAAAAAGTTTGAGGAAATGCAATTTTTGTTTAGCTTTGATTTACCATTGAATTTCATTTTAATGCCTAGATGCCTAGGCATTTATTAGAGATTAGAGTTTTTATTTCAAAATGCATTAAAATATCTTTTCCTCATCACATGAGAAATGCTTTCCAGGCAAAGCTAGTTTAAAGTAACTGAACACAGGCGTATCAGTCCTTGAGCAAGAAAGCATTGATCTTTTTTTTGTTTTGTTTTTTTTAATGGGCAGGAAAATAGTATTTTTCCATGATTATCCAATATCTTTTAAATACTTTGAAATATAATGTTGAACGTGCATTAGGTATTTTACTATTAATAAAAATGACATAAAAACACAATGTTAATTAAAATTACATAATATTGTGCTTAATATTAATACTAAATATATTGCTTGTGATGTCAAAAAGATTTGTTATAGAGATGGCAAACTTAAGGAATTATTACCTGTTTAAGGCATACCTGACAGTTCTGATCTACATTGGCACATTTTTTAAAATAAATTAAAATGTATATTGAGAAATTAAGTAAACTTATGGCAACTAGAAATTATTTTGAGTGTATGCATCATCGAGATACCCAGATTTACTTGTAGATTTCCTGTGAACTGCAAGCTAATGAAGCTTTTACGTCAGTCCCCCTTACTCCACAGGGCCTTACGAGAGATCAGGGTTACCAAGGATTGTATTGTGATCTCACTTTACTCAATTGCCTTAAGATGCCTCAGGGAAAAGAAAGAAACAAAAACCTACATTTCTAAGCCTCCAGTATTTGTTGTAATTGTTCTATTCTCATCCTAAAGAATTATTCACTTACATAGCTAATTTTTATTTGTAACTTTGTATTTTTTTCTTTAAAAAGGCATTTCAAATAATGTAAGCTTATTTGATACTTTTTAAAGATTTTTATTCAATGTATATTTTTTTACTTAGTGTCCTCCTCCTTCCCACCCATGGTCACTTCTTTCCATTCTTTTTTAATTATAACAATTCTGCAATGAAAAATCTGTTGCATACTTCATCTTGCTTTCTTGAGTATATATCCACAGGATAAATCCCTAGAAATTAAACTGCTGCATCAAAGGGCATATGTATTTGACACTTTTGATAGGCAATGACAGAATGTTCTTAATATGTTATACTAACCTGGACTTTACACAGCAGTATGATTGCCTGTTTTCCTTACAATCAAAGTTTTAGATTTTTGCCAGTCTTATAGATAAAAATAGTATCTCCATATTGTTTCAGCTGTACTCTGGGGGAGATTAATCATGTTTTTAATCAAGAAAGAGCAATTTGTGCTGTTTTCTGGTTTTTTTTTTTAAGCAGCATTTTACTGTATCTCAGTGTTTATAGAAGGAGATTACTGGTATATTATGGTTTGTCTCATGTATCTGTTTCTGTGTATTAGATATCATATAGAAATGTATTATTAAAATTATATACATATGTATATATATACATGTCTTTTTCTCCCTACTTCTCATCTAGATTAATTTGTTATTCCTCTATGGAATACCCCCACCCAAATCTTAATGGCATTAATTATGAGGAGAAGGATCTGTTTTAATCTCCCTACCTACCCAGTAAGAATGTTTCCCCTCTGACCAAAAAAAAAAAAAATTGCTAACTGCGTGACATAATTTATAATTAGCTAAATATATTAATACTCTTTATGAATTAGTTTATGTGGACATCTCTAGTGTATATTTTTATTTGTTTAGTAAAGCATGAGTATTGGAGAAACATGCAGCGGAGCTCCATGCAGCTGCCCCCACTCCTGTGTGCCAGACACCATGGCGAGCACCAGGGGAAGCAGCGTTAAGACAGGGTTAGGACTGAGACCTGTAAATAACCTCCTATCTAGAGGAAATAACATCATTTGGTTTCTTTATATTATTACTGGAGAGCAAAACCTTAATAGCAAATTAAATGCTTTAATGTATTCACTGGTTATTTCTTTAAAGTAGCCAAGTGTGGTTTTTGTGGTTCACACATTTTCTTTGCAAAAGTTCATGATTTATATGGCTGGTAACGAGCAGAATGATCATCACATCTGAAGTCTGGCCTGAATCTCTTATCTTTTTCACGACGCTTGTCATCCACTCATAACCCTAAACCCAGAACATGGTGGAGAGCATCGCTCACCTAGTCATTGGAGCCATAAACTCCTACAACAGTTTTCATGTCTTTCATTTCTTTACCTCAACATAAAAAAGAAAAAGAAAAACACTGAAGTCCTCTTGCTGCTGCTAAAGTCACGTCAGTCGTGTCCGACTCTGTGCGACCCCATAGACGGCAGCCCACCAGGCTCCTCCATCCATGGGATTTCCCAGGCAAGAGTACTGGAGTGGGTTGCCATTGCCTTCCCTGGAAGTCCTCTTATTTCTGTCTTATAAATATCTTTGAACCCTTTTCCTTTCTCTTTCTACCTATGGCAGTTTTCTTAGTTTAGACTCCCTTCACTTCCTACTGGCACAGTGCAGACTTCCAGTTTTACAGCCTTCCCAGTCCTTCCCCTCACTGCTTCCAGAGTGGTCCTCCTGAAATGCATGTTTAATCATGTAAACTACTCTCCTTCCAGTGGTCTCAGTGGCATCCTGGTCACTGGAGCTACGTTCATTGAGAGATACGTTTGCAGTCACTCTCAGTTAATTCTTTCTTTAGGGAATGCTCTGGGAAGCCTCTTGCCTAGAGTAAGGTAACCCCTGGCACTTATAGTGGAGACACTTGTTAAATACAGTAACTTACTTAATCTTTTCATCATCCCAGTAAAATAGAATTTTTGTATCAATTCATTATAAAGGCATAAATAGTATAAGCTTTGTAAAAGGAGGGACCATCATTGTCTTAGTCACCACTGTATTCCCATCACCTAGCACAATATCTCGGAGAAGGCAATGGCACCCCACTCCAGTACTCTTGCCTGAAAAATCCCATGGATGGAGGAGCCTGGTGGGCTGCAGTCCGTGGGGTCACTAAGAGTCGGACACGACTGAGAAACTTCCCTTTCACGCGCTGGAGAAGGAAATGGCAACCCACTCCAGTGTTCTTGCCTGGAGAATCCCAGGGACAGGGGAGCCTGGTGGGCTGCCGTCTGTGGGGTTGGACACATGCCTATGGACACGATTGAAGTGACTTAGCAGCAGTAGCAGCAGCACAATATCTGGAAACCTAGTAGGTGCTAAATTTCTGTTTGGTGAACAAATGATACATTCTGTCACCCTTTGCCTGGAGACAAGTTTTGACCATGATACTCAGGTAAAAGAGATACATGGCAAATTCTTAGCAAAGCAGTATTTTGCTGCAGATTGACAGCTTTCCAATCAAGGACTATCAAATAAACCGAAGAAACAAAAGTAGTCTTGGGGCATCACGGTGATGTCGAAGAGTCTTCCGAGGATACCTAACCCTGGAAATACTATTTTCATTGCCAACAAAAGGCAAAGATCTCTAAACCTCCTTTTTGCCTCCAATTACAGATACTTGTGGAAGACTTTCATGTAAAAGCAAGGTGTGTTTACTGAGCTTTTTACCTTTAAACTGAGTTGCATTTTTTGAAGAGCTGTTTATTATCTTCTGATATTGATATCTGAGAGAAGTAAAAATAACACCAGGGATTCCAGTAGCTGAGTTCTCTCTAGCTGAAGCAGTAGGATTTTTTTTTTTTTTTTTTTTTTTAGATTAAAACTTCAAACACAGCAGACAGAACACCCAAAGCCATCTAAGCAGTAGGGTATGAGAACAAATTCTTACAAATAACCAGGCAGTTGAACCAATGTGAACTGCAGAAGCTGAGTTTGATCAGAGAACAGTGCACACTGGGAAAGGCTCGGCTGAGACCACAGCAGTGTCCGCTCTCATCACTCCTGGCTGTGAGCTTCACTAGCATCCTACTGGGGAGGTTGTGGGTTCATTTGTTCAACACACTTATGTAGCACTACCTTTGTGCCAGCCTCTCTGCTCAATACTTTCAGTCTTATTTCATTGAATACAACAGCTGTGTACAGTGAATATGATCATTCTCATTTCATGTGAGTGGAAACTGTGTCCCAGTTATGTTAGGGAACATTCCCAGAGTTACACAGTTCAGAAGGAATTGAGTCAGACTTCCTCCTCTAAAGTCTAAGTTCTTCCTCCTCCAGCACAACATACAGGTCCATGAAAAATGACCATAGTCCAGCAAACTGAGTGCTAACAATGTGCATGCTTATTGGTACAAACTGGCAGTATGAAGAAATGTGTCAGGGGTAACCTCATCCTGTGGTGAGCAGACGCACATTAAAATAAGGCCCCATCTAAAGAGTTCCCACATGCAAATTCCCTGCATGAAGATTGGATTTCATTTTATGGCTGCTCTTTGGGAGACAGTAATTGGAGAAAAGCTCTTATTGTGAGAGAAAAGAAAAACAAATTCTTAGGAACCCCGAGGATGCACCTGTGAGTGCCCAGGAACACTCTGGTTTTCAAGTAAAAACACACTATGAACTGGTATTGTATGGAAATAGCCTTCAATTGCTAATTTTTCACAGAAAAAGTAGAAGTCTTTAAAACTTGGGGAAAAAAATTATTCACATTCATATTGTCTTCCTGGTTCTTGATGAACCTAGCACCTACCTGGCAGATACTTGATAAATAGTAAGTATCTTTTTGAGGAAATGTCTTTTGAACAGTCAGCTTCTATTATGTGGCAGAACTTTGTCAGGCAGACAAAGAGTGAAAACTATTCTAGAATGTATACAATGTATGAAAATGTGTAATTTCTGCGTATTTTTTAAAACGTTAATAGACCTTAGTTTTTTAGTTTTAGTTTAGGTTCACAGGAACATGAGCAAACAGTACAGAAAGCTCCTATTTTGGAGGGTGTGTAGGTGTTTGTGTATTAATAGGCACTTTCCTTCTTCATATAACAAAGACATGAAAGTTGCATCAGGTAATTAGTTTGTATCAGCTGCAAGTAATGGATACCTTAACTCTAATGACTTTTATGTATATGTGTATGTAGTATGTGTGTATGTGTCACAAAATGGTAAGTCCTGACTTACAGATACCCTAACTCAAATGGCTTTATGTGTATGTAGATATCATGTATCATAAACTTGTAAGTCCTGAATTACATATGTCTCTTGGGTCGATTGATTCAGCTGCTTCTACATGTTTTCAGGAAGACAGGTCCGTTCCCCATCTCCACTCTGTCATCCTTGTGTGTCCTTATTCTCACACCAGTAGCAGTATGGCTTCAACACTCCCCCAAATCAGCATAAATACAAGAATGTCCAGAGGAAGGAGGGAGCATATCTTTCATTGATTCCCTCTTATGAATGGGGACATTCTTCCAACCTGATCAGCTCTGGGACTGGCCACGGGGTCAGTATACCCAGGCTCAGAAGTGCATGGAAGAGGCCAGTAACAGAACGCCGTCAGGGTTCTGTTCTTTGGGACCCCATGGACTGTATGGACTGTAACCTGCCAGACTCCTCTGTCCATGGAATTCTCCAGGCAAGAATACTGGAGTAGATTGCCATTTCCTTCTCCAGGGGATCCTCCTGACCCAGGAATCGAACCCCGGTCTCCTGCATTGTAGGCAGATTTGTTACCATCTGAGCGACCAGGGAAATCCCATAGTAAAGTACAAATGGGAATGTCTCATCAAGCCTTGTGCAAAACTGAAATTCCATCTGAGTTCCAGTGCCTGGGTCTTTTAAATGCCCCTTCAATCCCAGCCATCCATTAACATAATTGTGCCGATTGTTATATTTTTGCTACTACAGACTGCCTGACTTTAAATATACCTAACATTTAATCACTGGGCAGAGTACTTATTGAGTTTGTGCAGTGTGCTAGGCACTGTGCTAAGCAATAGGAGATACAGTAGTAAGAGAAGCAAATGATTAAGGTGGAGGGGGGCGGGCAATTATATTAATAAATTACATAATAGATTTGCGAAATGACACTTTGAAGAGAATGTCTCTCACATGCAGTGCTATGAGAGTGTGTAATGGGTGATTTTGCACAGCAGGAGAGGTCAGTTGAGAAAATAAGAAGTCAAGAGAGTTCAAGGGTGAGTAGAACTAAAGTAGACAGATGCGGGAGGGGAGCTGTTTCCAGACAGGGAAGAATATGTGCATTGGCCCTGTGACAGGAAACGACACGGTGTGGACCCAGGACTGGGAAACAGTCAGTGGGACTGGAGCCAGGAGAGCAAAGTGGTCCCAGGTGTGTTTGGAGCAGGAGATGGTTGCATCCACGACTAGGCTCATCTCTTCATGTCTTGGCTTCTGCTTCTTCAGAATTCCTGCCGCCTTACGATTTCTGATGACTGCCTTCTCCATCTTTTGGCTTCTTCCTACCCTCCTGCTAGAGTTATCTCTGAATATCTCACATTGAAATCATTAAAAAGGATTATCTGATAGGTCAGCCAGCCAGCATTCATGCATGCACACTGGGTCTTAGTCGCCACACACAGGATCTTTGATCTTGGTTGCAGGATGCAGGTTCTTTAGTTGTAGCGTGAAGTATCTAGTTCCCTGACCAGCGATCAAACCCGGGCCCCCTGCATTGGGAGCTCAAGAGTTTTAGCCGCTGGACCACCAGGGAAGTCATGGTATCTACTTTAATATTAGGTGACAATCCTGGTTCAGTTCACCAAGGCCAGAGTGGTAGGATCAGGTAACCAACATGGTGAAAAGGAACTTATCAGGAGAGGATACCTTTCATGCTCTGTCTGGTACATAATAAATTGGGAATCAACTCTGAACTATCTTAATGTGATAACTTTTAATTAATATAGGCCAAATAAATTAGTAACTTTTCTGTGTATGAGTATTACTAAATGTAGATCAATAAAGGCATTCATAACTAATCACCACTATTAAATGAGTGCTCCGTGCTGAGCCTTGAGCTACATGTGAAAATCGCACAAATGCATTGAGAATTCCGGCCATCAGTGGGTTTACAGGTTTGCAAGAGACACCAGCGAGTAAACCAACCATGATAATGATGATTTGGTGAATGTCACAGTTGGGTAGAGGGCTCTCAGAGGGAACAGCGGGCTCTTCGAGCTCAGGCATCAATAGGAGTTCATCAGAAGAACAGACTAGGGAGGGATCTGCCAGGCTGAAGAAACACCATGTGCAAGGGTGCAGAAGCGTGACCGGAGATGGCACATTTGGGAGCGGAAAGCAATCAAGGTGGTTAGTAGGAGCCCGGTGTAATGCCCCTTGTAGCTTACTATGGGGTTTATACAACTATCAGTACAGGCAGTTACCACTTCTTAAATACCTGCATATCTACCATACGCACATACACTTTTTTTTCTTCCCCATACGCACATATGCTTTTTAAACTCTGTTAGGATTTTCATGATGTGCTGGGATCCAGATTTCTTTTCCAGTGTTTGAAGATCTCATGGTATGAACTGAAAAGTGCACGAGTATCTGTATTGCATGCAGTTTTGTTTTGTTTTCAGGATAACATAAATAAACATCAACTAGAGAAAAAAGAACGGTTTTACCTTTAAACTTTAAAAAAAACACCTCTTTTCATTATGCATTTCTCACTAAATGAGAAATATATAATTAAATTTTTGTTTTAAATTTGTAAAAGAAAAAGTGGAAAATAAAAAAAATGTTAAAATGTTTTCAAATAGTTCTCTCTTTACCCTGATTAGATCTTTAAGTCAAAAGCAGTTTCTCCTTAATTACGTCTACAACAATAATTACTGCAGCTCTCCCATCTAATCTTGTATCATTTCTGACTATATCTAAAAACTTTAATAAGAAATATTTCCAAAAAGAGAAAAACAGTTTGTGCTGACAGTTTATAGTATATACAGAATCATACCCTGTTAACAGTTTGATTCAAAGGAAACCCACTAACCCAGAAACCCAAATAACCCGATAGGATTATTTGGAGATATATAAGCATGAATGCTTTAAAAATTGTCACTATACAGAGTAACACCAGGGAAGTTAATATGCTCAGTGTAGAAATGAAAGTGAGTACTAGAAACTAGAAAATAGTTTCCTTCTAATACTGTAGAGTTCTCCATCTCCTGGCCCTTCCCTTTGTAAAATTACAGCAGAGGGACAAATACAAGATTTCAGAGTTTGCAAATTTGAGAAAATGAAACACAGCCAAATATATAATACTTACATATGGGGACATTCATGAGTAGGACAAAAATGAAGCAACCTTGCCAATATAATTTTTTTTAATTTTGAGAGTTTTACCCTAATTTTGAGAGTTACATACCTTTGAAGATGAAGGAGGCACAGAGGACTCCAACTGCAAATCAGAGTTTGTTTGTAAATTAAATTTTACAATATTTTATTCAACAAAATTGATTGAGTTCCTTTCATGTACTGATTCTATAAGGAATACAACCTAGTCTCTACTCTTATGAACTCTGCAGTTGCAGGGATGTATGTTACATAACAGATCATTTTAAAAGCACTTCCCATAGTGTGAGGGAGATGATTAGAGTGGTACAAATCTACCTTTTGGAAAGAGTGGCTTTCTACTAATGAGTATAAAATAATGTTTGCATAGTTTATTAGAATAGCATTGTCCTTAACCAGTCAAAACAGCCTCTAAACTGTAGTCACAGCAGTGATTTCTAAAGTTTGAATTTAATCATCTCACCTCTGTTTAACAAAGGGGGCTTATCATTGCTCTCAGATCAAAAGTCCAAACTCTTTAACATGAGTTACGTGATCTAGCCCCCACATCCTGGTTCCCTACACACCTTTCATAATTTTTACATTATTTTTCACCTCTCTCCTCTTGACATATGTATTTCAGACTGCCTGAACCCATTCCCCAAGGCACTGTATTTACCTGTTCCTTCTCCTTGAGACCCTCTTCCTTCCCTGCTTCTGCTCACACCTTCCCCATTGTTGGAGAGTCCCCATGAGTCTATGACCTCTTTGAACAGGGACTCTGCCTCTCATTCGCTATTGGCTGGTGATGGTCAATCAATAAATATTTGTTAAATAAGAGTCACTAAAAAATCAATTGATAAATCATGAAAAGAGCAAGAGCTGGCTTAATTAGAGAAGACACTATAGCTCTGTTGGTAAAGAATCCGCCTGCAATGTGGGAGACCTGGCTTCAATTCCTGGGTCAGGGGAAAATCCCCTGGAGAAGGGATAGGCTACCCACTCCAGTGTTCTTGGGTTTCCCTGGAACTGATAAAGAATCCCCCTGCAATGTGGAGGCCCTGGGTTCGATCCCTGGGTTGGGAAGATCCCCTGGAGAAGGGAAAGGCTACTCACTTCAGTATTCTGGCCTGGAGAATTCCATGGACAGTCCATGGCATCACAAAGAGTCAGGCACTACTGAGCGACTTTCACTTTCACTTCCTAGAGTTATCACTGCTAACGATGTGGTAGCTCAGGTCCCAAATAGTTGTGATTTTGGAAAACCTCTAGAATGCAAACTGCCACTAAGGAAACAATAGTTACGGCTGTTAGTTTTAAAGGTCATATACTATGGTCCAAGTTTTCTACTGTCTCACTTGCAGTGTCATTATTGAAGGTTAAACCAGAGATGTGCTCAGTGCATGTGTGTGTGTGTGTCTGTACACATACACATAATGCACATGCATTAGAGTAGAAGGCGAACGTTTGTTAAGCACTTCCTGTGTGCTGGGAACTGTACTAAGCGTTTTTTAAAAAGAACTAATTCAGAATTCATTCAGCTACCCTATGAGTTTAGGTACTGTCATTTCCTCCATCTTATGATATGGAAGCTGAAGAATTAAAAATGAACTAACTTGCCTGAGGTCTCACAGCTTGTAAGAGAGTGGACCCTAGGAAGGCTTTAAATGTAGGAGAGGCAGGTACATAAAGTGATGAATTAGAGCAAAATGCTAAATAAAAAGCCCTCTAGAGATTTCCCTGCCTTCCAGTGGTCCAGTGGTTGGGACTACACTTCCACTGTGAGGGGCATGGGTTCCATCCCTGGTTGGGGAAGTAGGATCCCGCATATTGCACTGCATGGCCAAATAAAACTAAAGAAAAAACTCAGTATAGATGAGCTGCCTAAATTTTTCTCAGGTATATGATATTTTGATCCTGTAATTTTAACCCGTATAGGGATAATGACTGTGCTTATGAATATTTAACCTCAGAAGTATAACAATATAGTATAATAAAATTTTCATTGAAAATGTGTTTCCTGGAAACTGTCTTTTTGCTAGCCTAATTTCTTGATCATTTTCATTTACTTCACAGTTAAACCATTTTCAGCTTTTTCCATTTTCAACTTTATATTACATGAATTATTTATTTTCATTCAGACTAATTATTTTCCATCTAAATTTTAATGAAAAGATTTGACTCAGTGATCATTTTTTGGTCCTATTAGATTTTACTGATTACAGTGCCTACCCCTGACAGTTTTATTTTGATGACTTTATTCATTATTAATTGGATAAAAGGGTGAAGTGAGACTTTTCCATGAGATATTTGTGGTTTTCATTATTGTATAGTGTGGGTCCATTGTAATTGTCCTCTAACATTTTTTTAACCCACCCTGTAAAAGACTTTTATACCACGTTACACATGTATAAAACAATTTACATATTACACATGTTAACATTTCATACTTTTCATAAGTTTAACCTTTTTTAAAGATGTGGTATCCAGCATGTTCTACATATTGATATTTTATTAAAAAAATTCTTAATCACTTTTCAGATATGCCCAATAGAGTCAAATATATCCAAAGAAATAATGATTTGGTTATCATCAACATCCATTTTAAAATGTACAAATAATCTTTTTTCAAGTGGGCATTTTATGTAACTCCTCTTTCTTACTTAACAAATATTTCCATTTGATCCCTCCTCCATACTTAGCTATTCTAAAACTATTTTGTGCTTGAAAGTCATATATTGATCATTATATTCTACTAATCTACCGAAAGCATATACACCAATGAATTAAAATTTTAATGTTTTAAATTCCTAAGACCATAAAATTTTAAGTGTTTAACACTTTTATTCTGAAACAAATTGTTTTTAGAAATATTATCCGCTTATAACCATAGAGCATAAATATATTGTGAGCTTTGAAAAATAATTATAAAACATAAAAAGTTAAAATGCTACTGGAAATTCATCTCAATGAGATGGTTAGTATATCTACATAGGAATATTATTTATTGCTAGAACAATACAGAGATCAATATTAAAGCTACTCCTAACTTTAAAAATTGAAATATAGTCAATTTATAATATTGTGGTAGTTTCAGATATACAGCAAAGTGATTCAGATGTATATTGTTTTTCAGACTCTTTTCCAATATAGGTTATTACAACTATATTGAGTATAGTTCCCTGTGCTATACAGTAGGTCCTTGTTGGTTATCTATTTTATATATAGCAGTGTACAAGCGTTCATCCTAAACTCCTAATTTATCCCTTCCCGCCCTTTCCCCTTTGGTAATCATGTTTGTTTTCTATGTCTGAGTCTATTTCTGTTTGAAAATGAGTTCATTTTTATCATTCTTTTATTCAGTTCCACATACAGACTATATCATCTGATACTTGTTTTCTCTGGTTTCCTTCACTTAGTATGATAATTTCTTGTTGCTATAAATGTCATGATTTTATTCTTTTTTGTGGCTGAGTAATATTTCATTAGAAGGACTGATACTGAAGCTGAAACTCCAATACTTTGGCCACCTAATGCAAAGAGTTGACTCATTGGAAAAGACCATGATGCTGGGAGGGATTGGGGGCAGGAGGAGAAGGGGACAACAGAGGATGAGATGGCTAGATGGCATCACCGACTTGATGGACATGAGTTTGAGCAAGTTCCAGGAGTTGGTGATAGACAGAGAGGCCTGGCGTGCTATGATTCATGGGGTCACAAAGAGTCAGACACAACTGAGCGACTGAACTGAACTGAGTTGAACTGAATATTTCATTGTGTATTTAAGCCACATCTTCTTTATCCAGTCATCTGTTGATGGACATTTAGGTTGCTTCCATGTCTTGGCTATTATAAATGGCGCTGTAGAGACACTGGATGCGTGTATCTTTTTGAGTTATAGTTTTCTCCAGCTATATGCCCAGGAGTAGAATTGCTAGATCACATGGTAACTGTTTGTAGCTTTTATTACCACCATACTGCTTTCCATAAAGGCTATACTAATTTATATTACCACCAACAGTGTAGGAAGATTCCTTTTTCTCTGCACCCTCCCCACCATTTATTATTTATAGACTTTTTGATGGTAGGCATTCTGACCAGTGTGAATGATACCTCTTATAGTTTTTAACTTTCTTTTTTGTAATTCTGTTGAAAAATCCTGTTCACAATTTTAAAGTAAGTAAATAGAAGGATATTGACATTTTATTCCAGCAACATTTATATAGCTTTTTGTGCCACTTTTAAGTTGTATGCTAAAAATCACCTAGTGGATCTATCATCAAAAATTATCTTTAATTATCTTCCAACTATCAACCCAATTAGATCCAACTTCAGCTCTTTGAAAGTAAAGAATTAGGAAACCATTTAACTTGAAAAAGATTTTTTCAAATCTAGTCATTGAGGACATACACTTTCCAACACTTCCTTCAGTATTTGGAATTGTCCCTTATTTGAGGCTCCTACCCCCTCAACAGATTTTGTATCCCAGATGATACATCATAGAGAGCCCCCCCTCCCATTTTGTAATTGGAGAATGGCAGTGAGAAAAGAAAGGTGGGAAAGACAACATGTATTTCTCTCACATATTCATCCTCAGGCAGATAGATTTTAAGAAGGTAAGGATCTGAAAGCTCACTTTTAACTTGTGCATACGTCCGTAACTGACCTCTTGAAAGCCATTCACTGCCCAATTAGAAGAGGATAGTCCATTGTGTTGCTATTTTCTCTTTTCCATACACTTCTAATTAGTTACATCTTATTCTCTCTATGCCTTTGGTGAAGAAATGGTATCACCACGACATGCAGTGAGAACTGGAAGAAGGCAGTTCCAAACATTTGGCCGTTTTTGCTGCTTCCTACTTCCTCATCTCATGTTCCATGACCTTGACTGCCAGTCAGAAACGATCTTCCGTGTGGTCAATTTAGAACCTGAGCTGCTTCTACTTTGTGGTTCTGGTTTTCTTCTGGGCCTTAGAATCCTCTTTATTCATCTGGCAAAAAGGAAAAGACCATGTATGAATGCAAACCTAAAACTACTCTTGTACTATTCCATCCTGAATATATTTGTTACATCCAGAATCATTGATAATTTGTACAGAATTACAAAAGTAATGGGAATTACAGTTTTCCGTTGCACTAACAGCCCTTTAATTAAGCTGTTCAAGCTGCAAGTGTCTGTTGGATATGATGACCTGATGAACACTGAACAGGGCATGTCTCGCCAGCCCTTTGCATCATCCTCATCAATTCTTAACAGAAAATACAGCTTGAAGCAAAATTTAGTTTTTTCATATCCAAATATTTGTTCTTATAGATGCAGTCAGACAATTTGAGATCGCCAAAGCTATCACAAAACAAGTACTTTTAGGTTACACAATATTAACTGCCTTTAAAGGAAAAAAAGATGAAACCGATTTGACAGCCATACCCATGTTTCTGACAGATATGCATGTCTGATACACATGAGTGCACAGCAACCCTATTTTTCTTCAACACAGTCATCAAATAATATGTGTTAAGCACACATTTGGGTGAAGTGGTTTACAAGGGGTCTCTATTACACTTGTCTTAGATTGCGTCCTGTGTGCTTCGGTTCCTAAGTGAGTGGGGCAGACCTCAGGGCATAAAACCAGTGTGATCTCTCTCTCCCTTCACTGTTTTTGGGTATTAAGCCCTTAGTTCAAAGCAGGTCAGTGGTCACTTAAGAAAATCACAAAAGTTTCATAAAATTTGTGATCAAGATGCTTTAATTTTCCCGTTTATGACCTGTGTGTGTGGTGCTAAGTCGTGTCCGACTCTTTGCGACCCCACAGACTAACCCACCAGGCTCCTTTGTCCATATGCTGTAATAAAAATTCTTTATTCAACTTTTCAGAAAATGAAACTGGGTAGACTAGTTCAGCATTTGTTGATTGGTTTCATAGTATATTAAATAATTTGGACAGCCTGGGAAGCACAAATCAGATGATATGGAAAGGTTGACTTAAGAAAGAAAACAAAACCACAAACCTCAAGTCTAGATGAAAGTACTTCTATGGTTTAGAAAAATATCTTGGACTAAGTGAAAAAGTAACTTAAAGCATTATTATAGAACAGCCTAAAACTTACAGAACACTATGTAACTAGTGGAAGTATAAATAAAATACAGGCGATTTTATAGCATCAAATCATATTTCAGACCTAGGCTTGATGCCCAGAATTTTATAGAAACATACCATAAACTCAGTACTTAATCAACTATAAATGATACTCTTTTGCCCTTTTGAAGCATATACAAATTGGTTAAACTCATCACATGCCCAAAGTAGCATGCTAACTAGTCTCTCTGCCTCCAGTGTCACAGCGTTCTCCTTTGGCCTCCATGAGCCCCCTGAGTGTGTCAGTAAACTCTCTCTAGTTACCCTCATGCTCTGTTTCAGGGCTTTCTCTTGGCATCTGAGCAGAGGAGAGGAAAGGGGCCTGGGGTATAGTCCCAGGCGATCATGGCGATCAGTGAAGTTATTTGAATGCTAGTGGTTTATCTCAACAGCTCGTCATTTCTTTAAATATTTTATTTTCCATCCTATCTGCAGTAATTTCACTACCAAGAAAAAATGTCTAATTACTTAACAGAGATGAAACCGATGTTTAACAGGGGTGTCAAATGATATTCAGTGACACACCTCAGTATATATTTTCTTAAGTGAGAGACATTAAGTCTATCAACTAAAATGCCTTAGCCTAAAAGACCTTCCATAGCCCCTCTAGAATGAAGGAGTCCTTTTTTATGGAGACAGACCTTTCAAGATATGGTATAACCCAGTCTACCCTAGTGACTCCATGATAAAGAATCTGCCTGCCAGTATAGGAGATGCAGATTCGATCCCTGGATTGGGAAGATCCTCTGGAGGAGGAAATGGCAATCCTTTCTGGTATTCTTGCCTGGGAAATCCCATGGACCAAGGAGCCCAGTGGGCTACAGTCCACAGGATCACGAAGAATCAGACATGACTTAATGACTGAGCACAGCACAGCACATAACCCAATCTAGAGTTCCTTGTGAGTGCAAATTAAACTGCTAGAAAATATAAAACAGTTATTCTGTTTAGATTGCTTTGTTTAGATCTTGATTAAGTCTCAAGTCAGGAGAGACTTCTGGCGGGCTTCAGCATTAGGATAATAAACATGCAAAGTCTGAAGGTGAAACTGGAAAGCTCTTTACAATTCAGCAAAGGAGTCAAAGATGCACATACTTTGTAAGATCTCTTTGTAACCACCCCCCCCCATATGTATTATCTCTGTTTCTCTTGGTGATTTAGTCAATAAACGAATGTATATGGAGCACATATGTTCGAGGCATTGCTTTAGGCTCTGTGTATTGAGCAGTAAATAAGATGACTGAGGACCTTGTTGTCATGGAACTTTCACATCACAGGGAGGGGACCGACAAAAAGCAAACAAATAAATAAATAAGTTCCATGCACAGAACTGAAACAAAATGATGTCATAGAAGAGATACTGGAGGTTAGTACATGATAACTCTTAAGCTGGATGCCAGGAAAGGCAGTTCACAAGAAAGGATACTTAAAAGAGAAGCTTTAATTAAATTAGGAGAGTTTCATTCCATAATCAATCTGGAAGGAAACGAGAAAGTAGGAGGTGGCATGCTTAAAAAAAAAAGAAAAGGACTGTTAGCTCTCTTGAGTTTTCTGGCAGGAAATTATGAATGCCTCAGAGCACTGTCTTTTATCAGCCCCTTACTATAATGTCAGTGATTGTAAAGGAGAATTTTCTTTTCCTTGGCTTCTCTGAATGGGGAATGTACCGCTCATTCAGATGCTGCTGTCCTTGTTCAAAACAGCTTGGAACTTTGGATCTATCTTTTGGAATTTGCCTCCTGAGCTGTTCATGGTTGTTGATGTTAATTTAGTTGCTCAGTCATATCCAACTCTTTGTGACCCCGTGGACTGTAGCCTGCCAGTCTCCTCTGTCCATGGAATTTTCCAGGGAAGAATACTAGAATGGGTGCCATTTCCTTCTCCAGGGGATCTTCCCAACCCGGGGACCGAACCCACAACTGCTACATTGGTAGGCACATTCTTTTCCGCTAAGCCTCCATGGAAGCCCAAGCTGTTTATTACTTGCTAGCAAAATAATTTAATTTTATTCTGTCTCCTTTTACTCTTCACCTCCAGGCTTTATTGAGTTCCTCTGATTATCTCAGTTTCCTTTTTCTTGCTCCCAAGGGTTCCTGAGGGGCCCTGAGGACTGTTGTGGTCCCAGCCTGGAGGAGAACTGATTGAGTTCCTATATCAATTTGTAACCAATCAAGAGAAAGAAGCCATATAGCAATTTGAACAGGGAAAGTGTTATAATTTATAAACACTATAACATAGAAATAATTACAATATAAACTCTAGTAGAATTTTGGAGAAACAAGTTAGTAAGAAATAAAAAGAACTCTGAAGAACATAGGAACAGAATACATGAGGAGCAGCCACTGTATTTTGAGCTGATATTGAACCCAAGCAGGGGCCCCTGACTTAGGTAGGGAGGGCATGTATGTATTGGAGAAGGAAATGACAACCCACTCCAGTGTGCTTGCCTGGAGAATCCCAGGGACACAGGAGCCTGGGTGGGCTGCCATTTGTGGGGTCGCACAGAGTTGGACACGACTGATGTGACTTAGCAGCAGCAGCAGCATGGCTAATAGCACCCTTCATGGTACAGAGTCACTCTGGTGCCCTACTGGGGGAGCTTGGTGCTCTGTCTTTTGGAACTTTCCAGAAAACCACCCTCTAGGGATTGGTGAAGCTCCTTATAGGAGGGTTCTCATCAGAGCACATTGCTATAAAAGTGCCTGAAGCACTGAAGTACTGGAGAAAACTTCTAGTCACCAGGTCCTGTCGGCCATCACACACTGCAGGAGCCGGGCCCTGGAGAAGTCCACGCTCGGCAGAGACCTGCCAGGTGAACACACAGAATGGGGAAGAAAGACCCCTTGCCTCTGCATCGTCTCTTCAGAGTCCTTTCCTGATGGACCTCAGCATGCTCCCAGCTACCAAGGGAAAAATTAAGGGCATGGAGCCCATTATACAGAGTGAAGTAAGCCAGAAAGATAAAGATCATTACAGCATACTAACACATATATATGGAATTTAGAAAGATGGTAATGATAACCCTATATGCAAAACAGAAAAAGAGACACAGAAGTACAGAACAGACTTTTGAACTCTGTGGGAGAATGTGAGGGTGGGATATTTCAAAAGAACAGCATGTATACTATCTATGGTGAAACAGATCACCAGCCCAGGTGGGATGCCTGAGACAAGTGCTCGGGCCTGGTGCACTGGGAAGACCCAGAGGAATCAGGTGGAGAGGGGGGTGGGAGGGGGGATCGGGATGGGGAATACGTGTAAATCTATGGCTGATTCATATCAATGTATGACAAAACCCACTGAAATGTTGTGAAGTAATTAGCCTCCAATTAATAAAAAAAAATTAAAAAATAAAAATAAAATGATAATTCAATGAGGATGCATATCAAAAAAAAAAAAATTAAGGGCATGGATTCATTTTCACATGATAAGCAATTAAGTATGACTCCAGAGCCAAGAGCCAATCATTGAATAACTGGCACAGTTGGTAAGACAGTTTTACATGAAGCACTTAGAGTCAAAGCAACTTCTATGTGTGTGAGCCACCTGCCTGCTAAAGGTATTCAATAAAATAAACTGACACTATGATTAATGGAAAAGAATACTTGGTCAAATATGTATTAAATCATGGTTCTCAAAGAGAAAAATACAAATATTAATGTGTGCATGCATATACACACACTCATATATATAAAGTCTAATATATAATATGTGTGTGTGTTACTCGCTCAGTCGTGTCCGACTCTTTGCGACCCCATGGACTGTAGCCCACCAGGCTCCTTTGTCCGTGGGATTCTCCAGGCAAGAATACTGGAGTGGGTTGCCATTTCCTTCTCCAAAAAGGCTGATGAAAGTGTGTAAAATGAAGATGTAACCATACTTAGCAGCACAGTTGCAAATACATAAAATCACCCATCCTCCCGGCATACCACTTTTAGTATAAAGGTGCCATTATAGCTTTCATGGAAAGATCTCTTCTTGTTTCTGAGATTATACTCATTTTGTTGTTATTCTGACTCTTTGTGACCCCATGGACTGCAGCATGCCAGACTTTCCTGTCCTTCTCTCTCTCTGTTATCTCCAAAAATGTGTTTATTGCAGATTTGACTGCAGCAGAATAATCAAATGTGAATTTATCTGTATCATGAAGCAAAAAGTCCACATATGGATAGTTGCTGAGAATTAGTATTAGCAATACTATTAGCAATACTAAGCAACTTACTATTAGGGTCAACCTTTGCTGGGATTCCCTTGGCCTTCCTCTAATGGCTACACAATTGCTTCTACAGTTTCTGCCGTTACATCTCCATTCAAGAAAGGAGGAGACAGAAGTGTGCCAGCTACATATGACTCCTTTTATCAGCTTTTCTGGAACATCCCCAAATGACTGGTTTCATTCTCATTAGCCAGTTCTGGGTCACATTTCCTTACTTATAGTTGCAAGGGAATTTGGGGAAAGCAAAGAATGACTTTATCATCACTATCTTAGATCAAAGGTCAGACAAATTCTGGCCTCAGGAACAAATTCAGGCCATTGTTGCAAATAAAATTTTATTGGAACAGAGTCATGCCCATCTACTTACACATTGTCTGGGACTGCTTTCATATCACAGTGGCAAAGTTGAATAGTTATGAGAAGGACAGGGGGCCTGCAAGTCCTAAAAATTTTTACTATTTCACCTTTTACCAGAAATGTTCATTGACCTCAGGCTCAGACCAATCATGAACCCTTGCTTGGTGTTGACCACTTTGAGGACTAAATGGTCTTCCATTAAGCAAGGAAGAAGGAGGGAAAATGACATCAGAAAAGCACCAGCCATATATATCCAGCCACCTGGTCTACCCAGTCATATGTAAGACCACCAAGGCATAACACATTTTCTGTTTTGTCACAGGGTCACCTTGAACTTACAACTTTTCTGTTCCTTTGTTCCTTCATTTCTACATGAGCCAGGTACAAAAATTGAGAAAGGTAGAAATTTTGTAAATATACAGAATCAAATGATTGACAGTATTGTGATACATCATGAATTCAGGAAGATAACCCCTAATTTACTGATTTTTATACAGCACTGTCTAAGGTATTGTAAGACTGAGTCTGAGACACACATTCCACTGACCGACAATTCCCTTCAAACTGCTTATTTTAGGTCCTTGCATACACTGAAGGACTTCATGGAAAATGGATGTTCAGCGAGATACGAGCTGTATTTTCAAGACGTTATCTTCTACAAAATACTGCTTTGGAAGTGTTTATGGCAAACCGAAGTAAGTCTCCTTAAATATCTTGAAAGAAAATGTGCTGCTGAATGTTAATGATTGACATGATGTGATACTGACTTGATCTTTTGCATTGTATTTCTTTCTTTGATATGCTGCTGCTAATGCAAAAATAAAAATTAAAAAAGAATGTATTTGTTTGAAAATGTTAATCCTAGGATAAACTTACAAGAAAATCTAATTTCCATGAAGATTCATTACCTTTACAAATAAATCATGAAAGGCACTTGAAAAATGATTTCTGAAATTGATGGTTAGCTCTCCTGTGGTTTTCTAAATCATGTTTTTTCTTCTTGCCACAGCTTCAGTTATGTTTAATTTCCCTGATCAAGCAACAGTAAAAAAAGTCGTCTATAGCTTGCCTCGGGTTGGAGTAGGGACCAGCTATGGTTTGCCACAAGCCAGGTAATTATATCATATTACACATTACCTATGGTTTGCTAACATATTTCCATCTCAATACAACAAAAATCTGAATAGAGTTATGCCATTGTAATTATTTTGAATACCAAGGAATTGTCTTCCTCTGCAGGTCATTTGTAGGGAAAGAGGTTATGAAAACAGCTATTTTAAGAATGACAGAATAGGGAATAATTTTATTTAACATAATTTTATTTAAATGACAAAGTAAGAAAGTTGATTGCATCTTCTAATAAGCATGTTAAGACCATTTTTGCTGAAGATTTTATGAAAGACATACCAAAAGCCTCATGATGTTTGTGATTAATTGTTGTGTCATAACATATAGTTTTTTATAAGTGTTGTGTAAAAAGACTTCTTCATTACAGTAATAAAACTCGTAGGGTTTATTGAGATTAATAGTCATTCATTATGGTGTGGTTATAATCATTTCCTGAATCTTTCATCTTTGTATTTTAAATGCATTATTTTGAAATCTTACTTAGTCAAAGATACTACTCTGTGTAGAAAACATGGTCAGTAATTATGTGTGTCACTAATATCAATTAGTTGGTTTTGGCTGCGAGTAACTGAATGACTAAAAGTGGCTTAACCAATAGGGTTTTGGTTGTGGGGGTTTTGTTTTATGAAAGAGGTGGAATTAAAAAGAAGTTGCCAGGGCCTCCCCTGGTGACTCAGTGGTAATGAATCCACCTGCCAATGTAGAAGACACAAATTCAGCCCCTGGTCCAGGAAGACCCCACGTGCCGTGGAGCGACTAAGCCCATGCACGATGACTGCTGAGCCCGTGCTCTGAAGCCTGTGAGCCGTAACTGCTGAGCCTGTGTGCTGCACCCACTGAAGTCTGCGTGCCTAGAGCCTGTGCTCTGCCATGAGAGAAGCCGCCGCAGGGAGAAGCCCACACACCACGTCTGGAGAGTAGTCCCCACACACAACAGGAGAAAAGCAACAAAGGAGCCCCGGTATAGCCAAAAATAAATAAATGTATAAATAAAAATTTAAAACATAAAAAAGGAGTTGCCAGTGTTGGCTCAGAGGTTCAGTAATGTCAGGACTCTAAGTTGGCCTCATATTCCCAAAATAACCACTACTGCTCTGAATACCACATCTTCATACAACTTCATTCAAGGACGAGAAGGACACAAAAGACTTCTTGAAATTCTATGTTTTAGAATGGAGTACATTTAGAAGTCCTTTTGGCCAGAATGGAGTCACCTTCCTGCCCCTAAAATAATCACTGAACACTGAACGTGAAGCCAAATCATCCCTTACAAGTCAAGGAAAAATATACCTCTGAACTCCCTGCCACTTCCTACCTGAAAAAAATACACTTTCTGTTGTTAAGGAAGAAAGAGAAGAATCGGCTTCAGGCAGACAAGCAACAGTGTCTCCCGTGTAGATCGTTAAGTGCCTGGGAGTTGTTCCAGAGCACTGCATGCATGGAAAGGAAAACCAATCTTTGTCCATCTTCCCCTTAAATAGGCTACAGACATTTAAAAGACAGGAACTGTGTCTCATTTATCTTTTAATCTACAATACCTAGCACACTGCCTAATTGCAAAGGTGCTTTTAAGTGCTACTCAACTAGAGTTACCCTACATTACAAAGTCTCTATTCTCATATTAAGCTTATAGTGTAAAACCAATTCACAGACATGTTTGCACATGTTCAGGGTATTTGCTATTTTGAACAACAAAATTCACTTAAGACATTAGTAGACAACGAGGTACTTACATAAAATACAGGTCAAAAGAAAAATGCATTTAATCTAGCAAAAAAAAAAGATGAAGTTAATTTTGCAAGGCTTATTCTTAATCTAAGCTGACTCTTAGAAATCACTTCTTCCTTTCGCAAGTACCTACAAATTGTTTAATCATCAAGTCAAGAATTTTTCCAGGAATTGAATTTAAGAACTCACAAACAGGCCTAACTTTTTCCTTTTAAAGAATAACCATCTGCCTCCTGGCATATTTCTCAATGACCATGATTCTTCAAAGATTACCAATAGAGTTTTCTGATTTCTTTCGGTATTCTTCTACTTGTCAGGACCTGAAATCATTTAAAACAACTAGAAACTCTTTTACTATATTCCTTATTTCTTATGAGTATAATTTTTCGTTCAGCCACATTTAGACTCAGATTTTTGGAATGCTATTCTTCTTGATGGGAAAACTGGAAACAAAACATATGTTTAGTAACTTTGGAAATTCTATCTTAAGAGAGTTTTTTGTTGCCCCCTTTGTGTTCCCCCCAGAGACTCAACTCATTATTTGTTTCCCAATAAAATACTCATAAGTTCAGTTTTGTTTATTTTCTGTTATGATATTTAGCCTTGGAGGTAGCAGATGGAGGTTGGAGGAACATTGAATCTAGGCTCAGACCTGCCACTTACTGGCTGGGTAACAATGATTGGGTCTGATCTGATTGTAGGAACTCAGATAACATTAAGCAAAAAGACTGAAGTCTCATCTACTATAAAATGGGCACAGTATTTTGTGAAAGATTTTTCAACAAATGTCCTGAGACCATAAAATGAATGCACTTTGTGGACTGTGAACACACATATACACTATACACATGCATGTGGGCATGCACACATAGATACAGATGGTAGGTAGGTAAGCAGGTAGGTAGCTGGGTGAGTAGATAAATAAATATACACACAGACACCTACAAAGAGTGTGTGATATGTAAGATCCTATTATATTTAGAGAATTGTCAAACGGAAGGGATGATGTCTGACTCCTACAAATAGAAGCCTTCCAGCTGAGAGTATCTTGGTAAAATCACCAAGGGATCCATTCTTTACTTTGTTTTTTTTGACATCAGGTTTTGTCAGTTTAAAGAAGAGTTTATCAAACTCTAGGGAATATACCCTAAACTAAGCCCAAAGGAGACTGCTTTAGAAGCAAACAGACAAAAATGATCAAACTCAAAGGCAGGTATACTGCCAGAAAATCGACTTCACGTATCACTTAGGCCACTTCTTGAGCAAGCCCACCAAAGAGATCACATTGCAAAGATTTAGAACAAAAGGAATATTTCCATAAAGCTAGCAGAAAAGACCATGATTCTGGGAAAGATTGAAGGCAGGAGGAGAAAGGGACGACAGAGGATGGGATGGTTGGATGGCATCACCGACTCAAGGGGTATGAGTTTTAGCAAGCTCCAGGAGTTGGTGATGGACGGGGAGGCCTGGCATGCTGCATTCCATGGGGTCACAAAGAGTTGGATATGACTGAACTGAACTGAGCAGAGCCTAATGAACACCCCTCTAGTTTACATGCATGTCTCATTTGCTGAGCACTTTCTAAGTCCCAGGGACTATATTTTGTGTTTATAAGCATTAGTTTTTTGCTTGTAAACAGCAGACATTTATTTCTGGCAATTCTGGAGGATAGAAAGTCCAGGATCACTAGCAGATTTGGTGTCAGCTGAGGGCCCAACTCCAGGTTCATTGATGGTCATCCTGTCCATGTGTCCTCACGTGGCAGAGGGGCACTCAGCCCTTAATTCTTAAAACCATGTGGATTCTTAATGGATTTCTTTTTTAAATCTTTTTCTTTCTCTCTCTCTCTTTTTTTTTTTTTTTGCCGTTCCATGTGGCATGAGGGATCTTAAGTCCCTCCACCAGGAACCAAATGGTTGCCCCTTGAAGCAGCAGCATGCAGCCCTAACCACCAGACGGACAAGGAAGTTCATTAATGGAGTTCTTACCCCATGTTACAATAGGAAGTTTTTGGTTTAGATAAGTTACTTGTCTTGTCCAAGATCATAACCCACTCTTAATTTCTATTTGGTGTCATCTATCAAAGTGGTCCACATTGGTCAAAAGAGCAATACCCTTACCCCATGCATAATGATAGAAAAATACCGACAAAGAATTTGTCCGTTTTCTAGACTCCATACTGATTGTCATTGTTTGGTTAATGTATTGCTATTTTCTATTCAGACGGTCATTATAATCAATAAATTTTGAGTATAGTTAGATTCGTTACTTACTAAGAATATACCTCGTTGTATATAGAGTTAATGATTTTAAATGGTCACCATTTGTTATAGTACTTAGTATTTTTTTTCCAGAAGGCAGTTTTATCTTCTTCTTATTCACCAGTTGTAAAAGCATTTTTGTGTAGCCCAGATATGTACCAACTATACTCATTCAAATGTCCAAATCTTTATAGGATATTTTTAATCACCCTATTGATTTACTGTTTACCATTTTGCTTCTTCTTATGATTGAGTTTATTTAATTTTTTTAATTTCATCTCTCTTTAGCCATTATTTTTTGGGGGGATAGAAATCCAATAACTCAAGTCATTTGGTTTATACTTATTTAGACCCCACTCTAGTTGAAGTATTGTTAAATGCTAAGGACATAACAGTATGTATAATATAGTTCCTGCTCTCGGTGAGTTTATAGTAGAAAAGAGAGCAGTAAAGAGGAAAAACTGGTCCTTTCCATGAACTTGCTAATAGTAATCTGATTTTCTAAATTCATTTTGTATGCCCGTATTTTTCTTCACAATTGCGTACTCTAAGAATGACATGATAACCTTCTCCCATTAGTCCCATTATTTATCCTTATCACAATTTGTTTGGTCTTGGTTTTTGAGTGTTTTTGGTGCTCAGAATTATTTCCATATCAGCAGTTTTCTTCTTAAATTCTCTAGGTTTAAAATGTCGACAAATGAATTTACAACTTTATTCTATACATTGCTTTTAGCAGACTAAGCATGATGCTGGTTAGAATTTTAGTCAGATTAGCAAGAATATGATTAAAATAGTAATACAGTGAAAGTTGAACTAAGCACATAATTACAATAGTGGCAAGTAAAAATTGGGTCAATATAGTTTATTAATTGATAATTCAGAAAATATTTTAGCATGTTGCTATGACAAATCCAGAATCAAGGCTAAAATTTATAGCATAAATAATTGTGTAAGTGAGAGTATCTGGCCTAGAAAATTTTTGAATAGTGGTGCTAGAATGGCTTAAAATCTGGAAACCCTTTTAGTAGCCCTGTGAAAATCATATTGCCAGTTAATTGAAAAGTTTACTAAGATATAGTATTTAAGTTAAGTATGAAATATATATTCCCCTTACCATTGCAATTAGGCTTATATAGTTCTTATAGAATCCTTAGGATCTATTATCTCAAGTATATATAACTAGGAAAGCCCCAAAAATGTTAATATGTGACCAGGCTGCTACAAAATATTAAGTTAACATTTTAAGCATTGAGTTAGACATAATTATTTTTTAAATTCTTAATTTAAATTTTAATTTGACATACCGAGTTTATTCCCATTCTTCCTTCCTCCTTCCTTTTCTTCAACCCTTATATCTTGAGTTTCTCCGGTGGCTCAGTGGTAAGGAATCCGCTTATCAATGCAGGAGACACAGGTTCAGTCCCTGGGTTGGGAGGATCACCTGGAGAAGGAAATGGCAACACACTCCAGTATTCTTGCCTGGGAAATCCCATGTACAGAAGAACTTGGCTGACTACAGTCCATGGGGTCACAAAAAGTTGGACATGACTTAGCAACTAAACAGCAAATTATATCTTGGCTCTTGCCATGGTTATTAAGATCTCATGTGAATGTAAACATGGTAATAAAACATGGGAGATAAAGATAGTCTTAGGTCCGCAGCTCCCACCATGGAGCCCTAGGAAGTCACCGTGAACTCTCAGGCCTACTGCAGGGCATTTTACGGTTTTTTAGGGAAATACAGCAGCATCTATCAAATGCTGCACAAACTCAGTTCGATTTAGTTCTAATCTTCAACATTTGATGGCACTGCATTCTTGTATTCTTTTTGATGACATCTTAGCTTTGTGAAACTAATTTTTAGGGGTTGCTGTGGTTAAAGAAAAGAACAGGCACCCCATGAAAATTCATGTGGGACAGGAAATGGAAATGGTAGTGACAGGTATGATTCCCAGGTTTAAGAAGCTGTGCAGTGCCCAACAGGTGTTCACTGCACCCCTTTAGTAAGTAATTGTGGTTATTAAGAAGGAAATAAAATACTAGTTTTCTTTCAGTTTTTGAATATTGTATTCTCAGACAGCTACTAAGTTGTTATGGCTCAAGTGTTAAGTTATTTAGACATAACTACTCAATAAAGAGAACTGTTAGATGTTTCTCTTGGGCTAGGGGCACCATGAAAAAATTCCTGACATGCTAAAGGTGGCATAAATTCAAAACGTTTGGGAACTTCTTTGTTAAGTGGAGATTGTTTTAGAAACTCAGCCTTATCATGCTTTGACAAAAGCAGTCAGCTTTTAGAGAAATACATTGTTCCTTCAAAGGTTTGTAATTTACACAAATTCTCCTGACTTAGTCTCTTAAGATATTCCTATGTTCCTCCTTCTATTCCTATATTTTCAAAGATATTCCTATATTTTCAAAGTTCTCAGTTGCTTGCTTTTGACCTTCTAGAAGATTATGTGTCATGTGGTTAGAGGCTGTGCTCATGTGCACACTCTGTAGGGAGACAGGCTTAGAAAGTTCAGAGGGGTCATTATTACATGAGGTTTGAGTCAAATGCTTATAAGCTGCTACCTTACCATCTACCTAGTATCTGAGCATGGGGTAGGTTTGCTGTGCTGTTTAAAAGCGACTTTGACTTATTTTGAGTACAGTTTAACCTTTTTTGTTCTTATTGACTTGTAAAATATCCACTTGGAGCAATGTTATACAAATAGGTGCTTTCATATTGCTTTATTCTAAGTAAATACATGTATCTCCTCTGTAATAGATTTTTTCAAATATTGCTAATTCTACAACTAAAATGTATTTTGTAATTTATCTAAGAAGGATAAATCATACATCGAATTATATCAAATCCATATATTAGTTATTATTGGACTTTTAAAGGTTATGAGTTTAAAGAAATTGTTATAATTTGTTTAATTGCTAGGAGGATATCACTGGCCACTCCTCGACAGCTTTATAAATCTTCCAACATGACTCAGCGCTGGCAAAGAAGGGAAATTTCAAACTTCGAATATTTGATGTTTCTTAATACTATAGCAGGTAAGACATCTCATTCTTTAATCTCATAATATGTTTATGTTCATCAAAATCCTCGATAATGTGACTTGATGGAATACATTGTTCTCCTTGGAATTCAAATACAGCATCAGAATAAATATTGAAGCATTCACATTAAATTGCTATCAGAAACTATACAAGCTAGCACTAAGGTTTAGTTGCATTTTATTGTTGAAGGGGCTTTTCCTTACTTCTGCCGTTTGCTTTGCTGACAGCTTTGTCTGACGGTTTATTAGAGTCAACAAACCATTGCCAGAGAGTGTCTGGAAATAATAATGGGAAAATGTAATTTCACTACTTTGTCATTCTCATCAGTAGCAGCTAGACAGGAGAATAACAACAGGATTCTGCCTAGTACAGATGTCACCTGGATTGTGGCATGATTGGGTTACAACGTGTTTTTTTCCTTAAAATCTTCAAATGAAAATATAAAATCAGATTGCATTTCTGAATGATGAGTAACTGCCATCAACTTTAACAATACCATGCTTGTAAATTAAGAGAGGGTAGTGGTTTTATTTTTCTGCTACATCAGTGGTCATCAGTAGCTGAGTATGTCTATGAGATTTCAGTACCTCTTTCTTTTTTTCTTAAGTTAGGCTCCAAAGCCCTTATTCATGTTGAATTACAAAGAGTTTGCTTCTGTAAATCAGGCTCAACAAAAACTTTCTTTTTTACAATAAGATAAATTTAAATAACTGTGCAGTACATATGTATATGATGATTATTTTTTTGTGAATGAATGCTCAGAACTATGGATCTAGAGCCCTGTTCTCTGAATCACTGCTTAAAAGGATAACTGTGTAGTATAGCTCTTTTATAATCTATTATGTATGTATGAATATGAATGCTATAGGCTTATATTAAATATGGATGATATAGATATGTATTAAATAGACAAAATAACTCAATTTGTTGACATAAAGGGATAAAAAGTTATTTAAAATGGTTTTGCATTTTAATCATTTACTACATATTATAGTATTGATGCCTTTGCTAAATAGGATGCTAGAGGTACAACTAAAGAACTATTTTATTATATATATTAATTTTTATTGTATACTTTATACACACATCTCCATTATATAGATATATCTTCATGACATGTTTATATATATTCACATAATAGTCTATACAAAGTATTTATCTTTAAGAAACCTATTTACTTACTCAAAAATAAAGGAAATATGTTATACTATTTAATTAATACATATTATATACATGCAGAGAGTAGAATGAACTTAAACATCTGAAATGTAAAGAACCCAATTTCATTAGTATATTTAGGTAAACAGCATGATGTAACCTAAGTATCATTGCCAAAGTGAAAAAGGATAGAATATCAAATCTGCCAACCTTGTGTCTTAGCCCATAGGTGAAATTTCAAGTTTTAACTTTATTTCAGACTTTAAATCTTTTAGTAGCCGTGTTTGATATTTCTTTGCATATGTTTTAACAACTGATATGTTTAGTCTTATATCATCTTGTCTTATACTATTGCTTGTAATATTTTCTTACTTTCCCCACTGTTTTGTTTCTCTTTGGCCATTTAAATAAATTTCTGCCTACTTTTTTTAGAGATTTAGAACATAAGCTTTTTCTTACTACTTCTCCTAGAGAATTGATACTGATATGTTTACATTTTTTAAAAAACTCTCTGAAATGTATTTCTGTTACCTTTGAACTAAAAAATGAATCAACATTTTAAATCAGTCCTATGCGAAATAAGAACTTTCACTCAATTTACTTCTTATTCATTGCTTATCTTTGTCAATATAATTTATTACCAGAATCTGTATTATTATGAAACACTTGTTTTTGGAGTCCATATATTTTTGCATATTAAGAAGGGTTTTGACTTTTTATTAAAATCTTCTCATTAATACAGTATATTGTTTTCAGCTACATGGATCTGTGGGGCTTCCCTGGTAGCTCAAAAGAATCCTCTGCAATGCAGGAGACCCGGGTTTGATCCCTGAGTCAGGAAGATCCCCTTGCGAAGGAAATGGCAATCCACTCCAGTACTCTTGCCGGGAGAATTCCATGGACAGAGGACCCTGTTGGGCTACAGTCCATGGTGTCACAAAGAGTCGGACACGACTGAGCGACTTTCACTTTTCACATGGATCTTTACCTGATTTTTCAGGATAAAGTTCTCTTTTTTTTTTTTCTTCTGCAGTATTCTTCCATATTCCCTGTGTTAAGTTTTTCTATTATCTATCCTTCAAGGATCTGTCAAGACTCATGGTCTATCATATGTCATGGATAAGTGTATGACTTTTTCCCCTTGATTCTGGTACCTTTATGGAGCTTTTGGAATTAAAAATGGAAGACGTGGTGGTATGCCTCACTCCTAGTTCAGTTTCCAGTGGAGCTAGCATTTTTCCTAGAAGGTTTTGCTGTTCTAAAATGGAATTCTGTCTGCCTGTCCTCTGGATGGAGTGTCAGCTGGTTGGTTGTGTTAAAGGACACGTCTGGTCTCCTTCCCTCCTCACTGCCTTTTACTCATGTCAGCTGCATTTCCCAAAGTGTGGTGCACAGTTCCACCTGGAACCACCACCTACCTCATGCCTGTTGCTTTCTGGCAGTTTCTCTGTCTAGCTCTAGAAAAATTGCAGTCTTGCTAGAGATATGATCTGATCTAAAAGCTTCTCTGACCAGTATGAAGTGAAGGTGTTAGTCTCTCAGTGGTATCCAACTCTTTGTGACCCCATGGACTCTAGCCCGCCAGGCACCTCTGTCTGTGGAATTTCCCAGACAAGAATACTGGGGTGGGTTGCCATTCCCTTCTCCAAGGAATCTTCCCAACCCAAGGATCAAACTCAGGTCTCCTGCACTGCAGGCAGACTCTTCACTGTCTGAGCCGCCAGGGAAGCCCACCCTGAGCAGTATAGACAGAGCTTTTCTTTCTGGTGAGGACAATCTTTGGGTTTCTGAGCCAGGACACACAGAGAGTAAGGGGAATTTGAGTGTCTTCCTAACTTCTTTTGAATAACTGGGGTCTATTTTATTTGGTGACATAAAAAATGTATAGACCACAGGCGTTTTTTTAAAAGAACATATTGGGTATTTTTCTTAATACAATTATAACTAAACATTAAAGTCTGTCTATTGTAGACAATAGACTAAAAAGAAGTATAAAGCGGGTGAAGACTCTCCCTGCAATATGGGAGACCCAGGTTCAATCCCTGGGTTGGGAAGATCCCCTGGAGAAGGAAATGGCTACCCACTCCAGTATTCTTGCCTGGAGAATCCCCACAGACAGAGGAGCCTGGTGGGCTACAGTCTATAGGGTCGTGACAAGGCCAACACAAGTGAGGGACTTCACATTTACGTTTAGGAATCAGAGCATTGCAACTAGTCGAGTGAATGAAATATACATAAGGGAGCATTCTAAGACAGCTGATGGTTAAGTGTTGAATAAGTGCTGTAAATAGTGAATGGTGCAAGAGCTAAGCAGACCAGATGAATTTTAAGACTGTATTTGGGGAGGAAAAAAAAAAAAAAGAACAGAGCTTTACAAATTTCTGCCAGTTGAATATGTGTTATGTGTTCAGTAGACAAGAGTATCACAGCTTGGCTACTACTGGAGCTGTTGGTTAAGAGCCAGACTATAGTCAGACTATAAAGAGCCTGAATCTAGGAGTCAGTATAGTTTTGTAGTAGAAGGTAATGCAATATGAAAGTTTGGGAAAATTAAACTGATAGCTATATTTCACATGATTCAGAAATCAGATCCCTTAAAGTTAGGAAGAGCTATTAGGAGAGCCTTTAGGACTCTAGATATGAAACCGACTTGTTCATCATTTTAATAGTTACTGAACGCTTCTACTATGTGGCATGCACTGTGTTTGGCACACTAACCCTTCAGAGGAGAGCCCTGCATGGTTTCTGCCTTTGAAGGGGTCACGGTATGCTCAGGAAAACAGACATGTACACCAGCAATTCCAGCAAAAAGTCGTAATTATTATAATGAGAAAATATACAAAGCTATTGGGCTTCCCTGGTAGCTCAGCCAAAGAATCCACCTGCAGTGTAGGAGACCCTGGTTTGATTCCTGGGTTGGGAAGATCCGCTGGAGAAAGGGATAGGCTAGCCACTCCAGCATTCTCAGGCTTCCCTGGTGGCTCAACTGGTAAAGAATCCACCTGCATTGTGGGGGACCTGGGTTCGATCCCTGGGTTGGGAAGATCCCCTGGAGAAGGGAACAGCTACCCACTACAGTATTCTGGTTGCAAAGTCAGGCGCAACTTTCACTTTCATTTGAAGTCTTAAATCCAGAAGGCAATATGCTTACAGGAAAAGTTTCTTGTAATCTTTTCATAGGCTTCTCTCATAGGCAACATTTAAGTCGAAAATTGAAAAAGGAATAAGAATTCACTAGAAAGTAAAGTAGAAGTCATTCCAAGAAAAAAGAAAATATGGGCTCAAAAATTGGATTACAGTTGTAGTAACAAGTATGGCAGGGAGAAGAAGTAAATAATTTAATGCACAGTGTCATTATTACAGAAAGTAGAAGTCACTGTAATATACTCTAGATTACTGCTTTACAAAGTAGTTCCCCCGCCTAGCAGTATTGGTATAACCTGGGGACTTAGAGACGCAAATTTTCAGATTCCTTCTCAAACCAACTAAGTCAGAAACTTGAAGTGAGGCCCAGCACTCTGCATTGCAGGGAGCCTTCTAGGTGGTTCTTATGCTTAAAGTTTGACCGTGATTGGTCTAACCATTTAAGATCTAATTATCAAAACAAGATTTACATATGAAAGCATATAGAACATACAAGAAAGCATGCAGTCAAGTGTCACTAACTGTAATAAAAATTTAGAGAAGTGACAGATTAGTACAACCTAGTCTAACCAAGGGAAGCCTCATAGAAAAGATGGGCTTTAACTGAATTCTAAGGATTTTGTCATATGTAGATGATTATGTAGATAAAATGAACCTTCATATAAGAGTAGAATGACAACCTGAAAAGGTTATAAAATACATGCAGAGGTACTCACCCTGCATGTATTCCTGAAAATTCTTCCTTTGCTGTCGTCTTGAAGTTCTAAGTAGAGGAGCCAGTTTATATTGAGCACCAGCATTAGTTAAGCTGAAGAATTGATGCTTTTGAGCTGTGGTGTTGGAGAAGATTCTCGATAGTCCTTTGGACTGCAAGGAGATCAAACCTAAAGGATCTAATCCTAAAGGAAATCAGTCCTGAATATTCATTGAAAGGACTGATGCTGAAGCTAAAACTCCAATACTTTGGCCAACTGATGCGAAGAACTGACTTGTTAGAAAAGATCCTGATGCTGGGAAAGATTGAAGGCAGGAAGAGGGGACGAGAGGGGATGAGATGGTTGGATGGCATCACTGACTTGATGGACATGGCTTTGAGCAAGCTCCGGGGTTTGGTGATGGACAGGGAGGCCTGGCATGCTGCTGTCCATGGGGTCACAAAGAGTTGGATGCAATTGAACTGAACTGAACCAGCATTAAAGAGTTGAGTGATGCTTTTATAAAGAAGCTTCACCAAAGCCACTATTGAGTACTTGATTAGGAAGCAGCTAGAACTGCCTATTTTCCTGAATTGTGCAGAATATCATGTATATCCATTCATCTCTTCTTAATGGAACACTTTTCACAGTTCTTTAAAGGCAGGACTCTAAAGGATCCTAGAATAAAGGGAACTATAAAGATGTTAAACTGTACCAGGACCACTTTTACTAACATAGTTCTACTAAATAATCATGTTGTTTCATTGCACAGTTTTAGGGATATAGTTATTGTTCAATAAATACTTAAGTCAATTGATTGAAACTTTAGATTTATCAGTGTTCTTATTGACAAATTATATTTAATTTCCTGGGTAACCCAAAGGCAACAAATGGTTGGCTTATATTTTATCATAGTCTTCTTTAAACATTTAATTACTCTTAATATCAAGAGTCAGGAAAAATATTTGCATTATTTCTTTGTTTAGTTTTATTATTTCTTTTTTAAACTTCTTTTTTTTTTTTTTGCATTGTTTTTTTTTTTCTTTTTTATTAGTTAGAGGCTAATTACTTCACAACATTTCAGTGGGTTTTGTCATACATTGATATGAATCAGCCATAGATTTACACGTATTCCCCATCCCGATCCCCGCTCCCACCTCCCTCTCCACCCGATTCCTCTGGGTCTTCCCAGTGCACCAGGCCGGAGCACTTGTCTCATGCATCCCACCTGGGCTGGTGATCTGTTTCACCATAGATAGTATACATGCTGTTCTTTTGAAATATCCCACCCTCACATTCTCCCACAGAGTTCAAAAGTCTGTTCTGTATTTCTGTGCCTCTTTTTCTGTTTTGCATATAGGGTTATCGTTACCATCTTTCTAAATTCCATATATATGTGTTAGTATGCTGTAATGTTCTTTATCTTTCTGGCTTACTTCACTCTGTATAAGGGGCTCCAGCTTCATCCATCTCATTAGGACTGGTTCAAATGAATTCTTTTTAATGGCTGAGTAATATTCCATGATGTATATGTACCACAGCTTCCTTATCCATTCATCTGCTGATGGGCATCTAGGTTGCTTCCATGTCCTAGCTATTATAAACAGTGCTGCGATGAACATTGGGGTACACGTGTCTCTTTCAGATCTGGTTTCCTCAGTGTGTATGCCCAGAAGTGGGATTGCTGGGTCATATGGCAGTTCTATTTCCAGTTTTTTAAGAAATCTCCACACTGTTTTCCATAGAGGCTGTACTAGTTTGCATTCCCACCAACAGTGTAAGAGGGTTCCCTTTTCTCCACACCCTCTCCAGCATTTATTGCTTGTAGTCTTTTGGATAGCAGCCATCCTGACTGGCGTGTAATGGTACCTCATTGTGGTTTTGATTTGCATTTCTCTAATAATGAGTAAACACTTCTTTAATATTAACAGCAACATTCAGAAAAAATGGTAAAAGTTAATATTTATTGAGACATTTATAATGTTGCAAACACTGTTTCCTTCTAAGTGTTTTCCATTAAGTGTCTTCCTTAGTGTTTCCACTAAGTGGTTCTGTGTTTTAGGTGTATTTACTCATTTAATACTAACAATAGCCCTGGTCCTTAACCCCATTTCACCAATGAAGAGATGAGGTACAGAGAAGTAAATAACTTGCCCACGTCACAGAACTAGCAAGTAAGTGAAGTCAGGATTCTAATGTAGGTGGTTTGGCAGTAGAGCAACACTCAACTTCTATACCACACCGTCTCAGGATATTCATGGTGCATTTCAATTTTTACCTCATCAGCCTTAATCCATAGCTGCTTTTAAGACTGAAAAAAAAATAATGGTTCTTAGACAATCGTTTTTAATTTGTATTTCATCAAAAGAACTTCTGACATTTATTTACCATCATGACTTTTGTCCATAGGAATATGCTAGCACTAGATCTGGGCCTTGAATTATTATCTCTAATGTAGACCCTGGTACATGTTCAGTTGGGTCTCAGATCCAGAGAAACAAACTCTGAGACAGAAATGTGCTTGCAGGAAGTTTATTGGAGAGTGTCCTTGGGATCAGTGTCTGTAGGGGAATGTGGAAAGTAGAACGGAGCAGGAGAACTTGAGCCCCAGAGTAATCACAGGAAAGGCCTTGGCAGATCCCACAGGAAACCAGGAGCTGGAATGCCTCTCAGAGATGTCTTGCCCTGAGGCAGGGTGGCCAGGCCTTTGTTACCTGCAGTTAGCAGTCAGTGGATGGAGGCTCCTGGGAAGGACACAGGACCTTAGGTGAGAGGACTTTCTTCTGATGATAACACCTCCCGGGGAGTGCCACCAGCCACGACACGAGCCACACATTCACCAACCCCACATCCAGGATGGAGTGGTTCTCAGAATCACCTGGAGGGCTTGCTGAAACACAGGTTCTGATTCAGTAGGTTTAAGGCGGGGCTTAAAGTTTGTATTTCTAGTAAGTCCCCAGGTGATCCTGATGCCGCTGCTCCAGCGTCCACACTTGGAGAACCACCAAGTTACACCTGTATTCTTAAAAGAGATACCTTACAATAATTGTCAATCTCCTATAGCATTCACACCTTCTATGGCACTACCTGTGCTACACACGTTGGCACTTAAGGTAATGTGCCCTTAACATTTTATGTCTGTATCACTTCTTTCCAATAAGATTATGAAGTCGAAGTTTTGCTCTATAAACTCTCATCAAGTTGAGCTGATTTAATATTCATACTCTCTGTTTGCATGATTTTATAATCTGTTATGTGAATGCACTAGAATCGCTGGATGAGGGATTCTTTATATTTCCTGGATTAAACAGAAGAGTTACAGAATAGATACCGATTGAGAAGATAAAACAACCCTTTCTGGCTTCAAGTTTTTAAAAATATAGGTCAATGTGACTTAATAAATCCACATGTTCTATAAAAAATATTCTAGTAATTCTCTTACACTCTCAGATTTACCATTTTTCTCCATTACTTTAACATGAAATGTGAAGTACATTTTATGACTCATTTCTTGCTGTCTGTTTCTTGAGGTCTCTCATACTTGGACAATTTGTCTTTTCTCCTTTATAGATTCTTTTAAAAATAAGACTAAAGCAGACAGCAGCAGTGTCCTAGTATTAATACAGTATGTAGATTTTTAGACCTTCATGTGACATATGTATATATATACAATTGCATATAGTTTACCATATATACGTTTTATAAAGATACTTCACATAGTAAAAGAAGCTTATCAAATATTCAGAAAACATACTGTTTTGAAAAGTCACCTAAAGGCCCATAAATGTTTTAATGGCCTTTATTTTGTTATATTTATAAATTTAACAATTACTCATTATAGAAAAATGGAAATATAGAAAATTATAATTTAAAAATTTAATCAGTCCTAAGTCTAGCCATAAATATCATAAGTAAGATTTTGGTGATTTTTCTGTGTGTGGTAATCTTTAGGAGTCTGCTACACCTAAAGGTTTACATTCTACTTTTCCTATCTCATTAAATAGTATTTGAAAGCATAATTTTTAAAACTACATGAAAGTCTAGCATAGAACTGTTGTAAAATTTAACTATTTTGAAACAACAAGTTTTGTTTGTTTTTTTTTATTTTTAAAGAACATTAAGCTTTGGAAGATTTTCAGTGATGCTTAGAGTTTGACTAAAAATGTGAGTTCAACCTCTAACTTCCAGAGTTGAGCTAATTTCTGTTTATTGTGCTTCAAAAGATACAGCCTATGCCTCATTTTGTACTTTATTAGGTAAGACAATGAACAAGATGTTAAAATCAGGCATTAAAAAAAAAAATAGAGTAACTGCTAACATAGCTTCATGTAAGTGATCCGGTTAGGTTTGGAAGGTTTCTTAAAAAGCTTTCTGAGTTATTTTTTAATATGATCAGCTAATGAATTCAGCACAACTTCCTCAACCCCAACCTTTTTCTCCTGTTTAGCATTTTCCACTTTTTTACTCTGTGATGTACAAGCCCTCCCTGGTTAATTATGTATATATTTAGCTACTGCATGTGTTGGGCTTATTATTGTCATCTAATTAGATGTAACTTGAACTGCTTGCTTCTAGAAAAATCATTAAAAATTCTTTCCTAATGACCTAGAGATGACAAAATGTCTGTAAAGTGTGAAGAAGCAGACAAGCACAGGAACATCGCTCTTAAAGAGTGTTAATCCAGATGCTGCAATCATCTAATTAAACAATATTTTGCTGTCATTAACATTTTCACCAAGGAATTGCAGTTATAATTTCTTTGTCAGCTGTCTCTAGATCACTTTACCTTCAAAACTAAAGTGCCATATAAAAACATTAAATTGGATGGTTTAATTAAAAGTTTTTTTTAAAGTGAAGAAACATATCTAGTGTTTCTGAGATCTCATTTACTGTGCTTCACTTTTATTGTTTGAGTAGATTAGTGTCATAAGCTTATGATATTTAATATTCATCTTCCAAGATAAGTCTTTATAAGCACAGTTAGTTAAAAAAAAAAAAAGCTCTTCACTTATTACTACTGGGAGAAGAAAGGAACCCTACCAATTACAGCACAAGGTTATTTACTAAATTTCAATTATCCAAAAAAATTCATAAATACCTACATGTACCAGAACCTAACAGGTCTTGCTTTGAAAATATTTCACTTTTTTGGTTAATTTTGTAAACAGCAGTTGTTGTTGTTGTTTTTTCCATTTCACAAAGGTGTTTAGTAAAATAATTAAAAATAATAATGCTAATTTATGGCTAAAACTTATAAATGGAAAGTACCAGAGTACCAACTTCATCCATGAAGCTTTTAAATACATCATGAGTTTTTAATTAAAATAAAAAATATATATTTGCTGTCCATGTTGCAAAGCTTTTATGTGGAAATTTTTATATAAAAAGATTTTAATGTAACTGTCAAAACAGCTATTTATATAGTTTATTGTATTTATTGGATTTAAAATGGCTTTAGTAATTTAAAACTTACCAAAGTTTTCTAAGCATTTATTTTTAAAGAATCTTCCAAAGATTATTAAAAGTGAATTACAAAAAATGCAGGACAGGTTAACTATGGTGAGCTGTGACTGTTGGCAGCCATCAATTTGTGTGTGTGTGGTAAAGAGTATACTTTCTTTTTAAAAAATTTTTTTCCAAAAATAGCATTATGTCTTTTATTACAAAATCATTTCTAGAAAAAACCAGTGTCTTCAAGTATGGTCTCTATTTTTATGCTGTTTGTGCTTAAACAATACATTTAAGTACTGAGTTAATGTAAATTGGCATTTTATTTATTTTAACAGTTTCTCCTTGTTATGAAATGTCATCAGAATTTTTTTGAAAATATGATATATTTTTATGATATATTTTATGATATATATTTATGATATATTTTCAGCTGTTCATTTATTTATATAAGTAATGTTACATAAATAACATCGTTAATCTCTAAAAATACACATATATTGGAAGACCTCGCTTTCATTAAAATCTATAGATTTTTAAGGAGAATGGTAGCTGAAAGAATGGCAGAGCACTGAATATGCCAGGGAACTCCTTAGAACCCCAGAGAGAGCTCTGCCCAGCCAGGCTAGATTCCCTGGGTATGTACAAGCATGGAACACACACTTGAGAGTCATCAAGGGTCCTAGGTTAACATGAACATGAACTCTCAGTAATAATATTTAATTTTAGAATTCCACACTGTGTATCTTACAGTGACTGCTTTAGAAGAATATCTACATATTCTGCTAAAGAAAAACTTTAATTAAAAGGTTCCAAATTCTTGCTTACTCTCGTCACTCTCACTCATCACAGTCGAGTTGCGGACGTAAAGCACGCACATTCGTTGGCTGCCAGTATGCCCTTCTGGTGGTTTCACATGCGTGCTCACGAGGCCCTTCTCTCCCTTTGTACTTCTGTGCCTTTACACAGTCCTCATCCTCCAACAGGACTATTCTGCAGTTTCCATTCTTTATTTGGCTTATGTTTGTTCATCTTGTAAACTCTGGCTCACTTTATCCCATATTTATCATGTATATATTCATTCCTTCAACAGATATCCATCAGACAAACAGAATATTCAACACACAGAGTTTTGCTTTTTATTTTTAAAGCTCAGACCCTACATTTTGGAGCTTACAGGACTAGTGTGAGAAGTAGACAAATATTAGCTGTAACACATCTGCAGCAGTGCTATGGCAGAGAACAAAGAGGAAATCCCAAGGTTACTCTCACCTCATTTCAGTAAATGCAAAGTGGGAGTGACATTCTGCTTTCTTTCAATTGCCTTCATATATGATAAGCACCTACATTAATTTATGCATTTTAAACAATAGGTATTTTTGTTGTAAAATGCAGAGATTCACATAAGAACAGATAAAACAATCATCCAATAAAATGTTTACTCAGTGAATTAATTTGATTTTATGCTTACAATTGTTAACAGATTTAGTTCTTCCTCAGATTATGTTTTTTTTTTTCTATTTCACAACCAGTGACCAATTGCTACAAGAGTAGGTATCATTTAATGTCAGTTCTTGAAGATAGATAAGAATATGTATATCTGTTCTACTGTTATACTAATATGTGTGCACCAAGGCATACAAGATGAAATCCATATCACTAACATCAGGGAAATAGCTATTTTTTTATGGGTTTGAATGGAAATCTAGGAAGTCCTATGTTCAATTCATATCATATTTTTACAAGAAACAATCTTTTCCAATAAAAGTTGTCTTTGGACCCTGTTTCCTTAATCATGTTTCTCTGAATTTCATCTGATCATTTGTAATTTCAGTATCAGTTTATCAGGGGGGCCTGTGCTGTGCTCTCCCTAAGCACAGGCTTCAGTATCCTACCCAAAAAATATTATTCAAACTAAAAAACAAACAAACAGGAAAAAAATATCCAGCTAGCATTCAGCAGCTCTCCGCTAAACTGAAACAACATAATAGGAAAAGAAAATTTGTGAGCTTAAGGGAGTGAAGAAAAAACATGCTTGACATCTGCCTCATTGCTTTTCCATACTGACTTCAGTGTACTTCCATTAACTTGAAAATTCTCTACTTTGATTGTCAAGAGAAGCACAATGTAGTATTCAGTGTGCTGGCAATAGAATTTTTAGGTATGTACTTGGTATAATAGAACACCGTCACGTGATCTGCAAGTGGGCAGGCCAGCTGGTGACCTCCTCCACGATCACTTCCAGGGACCCTGGCCTACAAGGCTCAGCTTCCAAGGTGACAGTAGCGTCTTCATCATGTTCAGCTGCAAAGAGATGGACGTGGAGCATCCAAGTGCCAAGCTGCAATGAACCAAGCCTGGAGGTGCCGATACCAACTGCGTTCACATTCTCTTGATTGGAACTTAAGCCCCACAGCCATAGCTACTCATAAGGGAGCCTAAGAAACATGGTCTAGCCCAGGAAGAAGAGAGATTGATTTTGACAGATAGCTAGCAATCACTTCAAGTTATCTTATAAGAAAGTAATTCTCATTACTTACTTCTAAATTATTATTGAGTGAATTCACTTGAAACATGTTGTTATAAGTGCTTTTGATTAAATAAAGACATAGTTCAATAAACAAAAGAGTTACTTTTCTTCTGCAATGCAATAGTTGCCTCATCGATTATAAAGATGGTCAACACTTTCCTCAGCAGTTAGTGTATACAGATTTTCATGTCTCTCTTTCTTTACTAGGACGGACATACAATGATCTGAACCAATACCCCGTGTTTCCATGGGTATTAACAAACTATGAATCAGAAGAGCTGGATTTGACTCTTCCGGGAAACTTCAGGGATCTATCAAAGGTAACTTTTAAATACATAGAAGTGAATTTTCTTCTTAAGGCTATATTCCAAAAACATTTCTACCAGAGTATGTATGTTCAATTAGTGTTGTAAGAAAGGTAAAGCTGAATGTCTCCTCTTTTTGCACTCAGTATCTAAATTGTTTCCTTAGCATAGGAGTTAAGCTATAAGAAGTTAAATTAGTACTAGTATAGACAAAATGAAATGGCTATTTGAGAAACAGCATGTGTAAGGAGAGGTTGTTCTGATATTCTGGGTTTTAAAGGTTCAGGCCAGAAACTTCAAATTAATACAAAATATGACCAATAATTTATGTGATATATTTCTTAGATGATAAGACTTGTTATCTTAACTGTAGTACATACATACATTGGAGAGAAGCTTGATAAGGAAAAAGAAAGTAGGACACAATAATTTATCAAGGATCTGTTAAGATAAAAGAGAGAAGATTTGTCCCAAAAATAGCAAGAAAAAAATACATAATGGATGGTAAGAATAAAAAGCCAATTTTTGGTTCATTCCCCTCATTTGCTGATAGGAAACTTAACGTGGGATATGAAACTCTGAAATTCAGTGAAGAACTAGATACTCAGCCCCAAAAGCTTCTCTCTAGCCTCAGCTAATGTCAGAGCTAGGCCATAAAGTTTAGACAGGTTAGCCATTTTAAGCTGCTCATCCACTCTGGATTTTCTGTCTTCCTTAGTTGTCTAGTTTAGTATTCCACAACAGCATGAAAGGCATATGTGCATATGTGTATACTTTTGGTTTTGGCGGGGAGAAGGTTGAGGAGCTCATGAAAAAGTGTAGCATAAGCCCTGCAAGGCAGGAAAGTGAGCAATATAACCAATTTAAGTTTAATCTCACAGACAGTTTTTAACTAAGCACATCTTCTCTTGCCTTTTTTTCTTGCCTTTGAAAATTAGATCCACTTAAGTTGAAGTTCTCTATGTCACTGCTTATATTTGTGGGAGCTGAAGCCATTCTATTTGCCTCAGTATCCCCATTCGTAATATGAGAATAAGTCCTACTTCATTCAGTTGTGAAGGTCAAATGACATGTGCATTTAAAGAATGTAACAGTACTTGGATCACAGAAGCACTTCATGAATATGAGCTGTTATTACATGTGGAATGTTTCTTAGCCTATGGCTGAAGCCTGTGTACTAATTTTTCCATGTTATCTGCCCTTCACTCTCTAGCTCCTATAATTTATGGGACTTCCTATCAAACTTGCTAGCTTATTGCTGATTTTAGCTGTGCTGTTATAGGTACTCCAGGGACCTAATGGATCAGTTAGCCAGTATCTTATTGAGAGTCACATAGCTGGTAGAAAAGTGCTAGCAATTGAATTTCAATATGGCTGAAAGTGTAATAATTTTTCCAGTGTGATTGCACTGAACAAAAATCTTTAATCATTTACTGTGTGCAAATAAGTATTCAGACTCAGGCAGAATTCATAGGGCCTGCCCTTCAAAAGCAAATCTGATTATTGATTATCTGAATGATAAAATCATTTTCTGTAAAATTAAGTAAGAATGAACTATATTGTATAGGGAGCTACATGAGAGGCAATAAGTAGAGGTTAGGAACAAGAACTCTGTAGCTAGACTGCCTGGCAGATCCTAATTCTGCCACTTAATGGCTTTGAGGCTTTAGACAACTGTTTCATCTCTCTTTTCCTCAGTTTCCTCACCTGTATAACGAGGACAGTAATAATAGGGTTGTTGCTGAATTGATGAGTGTAAAAATACTGAGAGCACCTGGCATATCAGCATTAGCTAATACGTTGGGTATAAATATAATGTAGTTAAACCCTTGATATACGCCATATACTTTGAATTGTCTTTCAAGTTTCAAATAAGGATGATAAATATACACTGTTACATCCTTATTGGAATTAGGATGTTTGAACAGTATGCATTTTTGACATGAATTTCTAAGATTGAGATGTGATCTTTGGATGTAAAACAAGACCAAACTAACTTATAAATCTGGAGGTGAAAACTGCTAAATTAGTTCTTTAACAAAATCTTATTAACATGTGTTTTACTTAATATTAATTCAGTAGTCATTATGTATTATATACTATGTGTGTATATATATGTACATATGTGAGTGTGCATATATATGTGTTTATACACACAATGAAATGTATAGTGTGGATTCTCATGTAGCATCTTACATAAGAATTCCTCTCATGTAGCTCCCCATATAATATAGTTCATGCTTATTTAATTTTACAGAAAATGATTTTATCATTCAGATAGTCATGTAGCATGTTACATAGTGTTATAAACTCATGAGTTAACCACTACAATAGGTATTTTAGATTATTTTTAGCACAGGGAAGAAAGCCCTTTTTCTTTGAAATCAACTGGGATATTATGATGAAAGGAAGCTTACAGACCAAAGTTCCTCTCTTTCCTCCATTTACGTGTCCATTCTTTCAGTCATTAATTCAACCAACACCACACACTTACTGTATATATGTTAAGCCCTGTCCCAGGTGAAGGAGTGTACAGGAGTCAGTAAAGACGTATCTTAGCCATCTTGGAGAGAGTCTAGTCCAGAGCTGAGAGGAAGACTCAGATGGTTACCAGAAATCTGGGAATCCAGCATTATGGCAGTAGTTATAGTGTGGGCTGGAACAGACTGAAAAATGCAAGCTCAAGTACACTAAGACATTTGGACTCAAAGGTTCTTGAAACATTATCCCAACCAAAGAAAATAGAGCCTTCATCTTGGTTCATATGGATGAGATAAGGCAAATGGTAAAATATTTGCTAGTAATTATAGATTTTTAGTTTATTCTTGTAGAAAAGATAAGTTAAATGAGGAAATCACTATTTCTAAAGTAGAATAAAATATGTAAACATTCTTCAAGTTTTTTAAGATGATCTATTTAACCTGTATGCCTTTTGCCAGAACTTTTCCTTTTGTGACCCACATGTGCTCTCCTAATTTTATTTAGTGTTAGGTAAGTAAAAGAGGTAAACAGACAGCCTAAACAAATTAGGCGACATGAACACTGACTGCTTTTGCAAACATAGAGTCCTTCATATTGTGAACTTTTGAACCCGTGGTTCTTAAAAGATAGATGACTTTTTCTTCCAATTCTACTATGTTCCATTCTTTAGCAATTTGTTCTTTACATTCTGTCAAAATAACATGATAGGAAAATGGTAAGTAGCAAATTAAAACCTTGATCTGTTAATAAATTATTCTTACATTCTTTCCCATGCTTAATTGAATTTCTTAATAGGAACTTCTTACAAATGGGCTAGAAACTCGAGACCATCCTGTATAGAAATCATTAATAAATAAGATTTTAGTGTATGAAAATATATCATATTATATGCCTAATGGGAAAATGACATTTGAAGTATAATAACATAACTGGAAAGAAAAACTTCTAATGATGCAATATTATTACAGTGAAGAGATTACCATTGAGAAGCACATGAAATTCTTGTAGTTATAACCAGTACTATGAATAAAATTTTTAGTGAAAAGTCTGTTAATCTTCAGAAATTCAAGGGATATTTGGAATATTTGAACAGTGTTATTAACCAGAACATTCTAAAAGCTCTCCAATAACAAAAGTTTTTCCTACACAAAATTTAAGACCCAAGTCATAATTCCTATCAGTGAATAAATTGTAGAATTTGTTTTAGTAAACAACATTTAGAGCCTCAACTAATTTTTATTTCTTTACTGCATAAAAGTTAAGACATTAAGAAATGAACAGTCCTTTAAAAAGTCACAGATTATTTCTTTTCTTTCTTTATACCTCTGCATTGCATTGGTTTCATAAATACTAGTTGTGTCAGGACTTCTGATGAATGTTTCAGACAACCCAGCTTAAGCAGTTGGCTTGAACAGTAAATCAACGTTATTGGTTCTCACAACTGAAAAATTCAGAGGAGGAAGGTTTAGTTTCAGTCAGGTTTTTTTTCCAGTGATGCAAATAATGCCACCAAGCACCGAGTTCTTTCCACCATTCTGCTCTGCCTTCCCCTCTGTGGGCTTCATACTCACCCTCTACTGGATGGCCTCCAGTAGCTCCAAGAAATCCCCTTTTAGGAGCAAAATGACCATGACAGTTCCAGACTCATATCAAACTATCCAAATTAGGCATCTCACCAAGTTCCTCATGTGAAAGACAAAAGAAACTTTGCTTTCCCAGAAATCCCAGAAAATGTCTCCTCATGTGCACGGCTAAGAGTTGACAAGAGGAACGTTGAATTCCTGTACCCTAAGGAAAGGGAGCTTAAATAAATTCACTATTATAAAATGTCAAGTATACTGTATCTGAAAGTTTCTTCTTTATAGTTTCTATAATCTATACAATAGCAAATGAACTACAGGTTTGTATACACAGAGCTACTATGTAAAAGGAACTTTCCAAGGTGCTAAGAGGATTTTAAGATAGAGACCTAACTCTCAAGGAATGTTCATTGGTTATGAAGGAGAAAAAACTAATTGGCGGTAGGTTGCCTATTACATATATAATCTGAATGAGTTACAAGCTGGAATCAAGATTGTGAAGAGAAATATCAACAACCTCAGATATGTGGTCAATACCACTCTAATGGCAGAAAGCAAAGAGGACCTAGAGAACTTCTTGATGAGGGTGAAGGAGGAGAGTGAAAAAGCTGTGCTTAAAGCTAAATATTAAAAAACTAAGATCATGGCATCTGGCCCCATCACTTCATGGCAAATAGAAGGGGAAAAGGTGGAAGCAGTGACAGATTTCCTCTTCTTGGGTCCTAAAATCACTGAGGATGGTGACTGCAGCCATGAAATTAGAAGACAGTTGTTTCTTGTCAGGAAAGCTATGACAAACCTCGAGAGTGTGTTAAAAAGCAAAGACATCACTTTGCCAACAAAGGTCCATATAGTCAAGGCCATCGTCTTTCCAGTAGTCATGTATGGTTGTAAGAGCTGGACCGTAAGGAAGGCAAAGTGCTGAAGAATTGATGCTTTTGAAATGGGGTGCTGGAGACGACTCGTGAGAGTCCCTTGGATAGCACAGAGATCAAACCAATCAATATTAAGGGAACGCAACTTTGAATACTCATTGGAAGGATTGATGCTGAAGCCGAAGCACCAATACTTTGGCCACCTGATGCAAAGAGCCGACACAGTGGGAAAGAAACCCTTATGATGGGAAAAGTTGAAGGCAGAAGGAGAAGAGGGTGACAGAGGATGAGATGGTTGGATGACATCACCAATGCAATGGACATGAACTTGAGCAAACTCCGGGAGATGGTAAGGGACAGGGAGGCTTGGCATGCTGCAGCCCATGGGGTCATGAAGAGTCGGACACAACGTGGCGACTGAACGACAATAATAATTATAATATATGAACTTCTGTGGTGGCTCAGTCGTAAAGAATCCACCTGCCAGTACCGGAGACACGGGTTTGATCCCTGGGTTGGGAAGAGTTCCTGGAGAAGAAAATGGCCAGTATTCTTACCTGGGAAATCCCATAGATATAGGAGCCTGGCAGGCTACAGTCCATGAGGTCACAAAGGAGTTGAGCATGATTTAGTGACTAAACAACACAATGGTTGTAATATATGACATTAAGTGGAGTCAGAAATAAATTTATCATAATTAATTTAAGCTAGTGAAGCTTAAACTTCAAAGCCCCTCAAGTTTCAGGGGCCTCTTCTTATCATTTGCCCCTAATGGTATGTCTGTAGTTTTATGCTCCTTCTCCTAAAGAACCCATCTCCTACAAATTACTTGTATCATAAAACCCAGATCTATTCTCAGTGCAAAGAAGAATCTCTCTCTCAAGGAATCCTGGATGCTTCACTGAAGCAAATGAGAGGGGTATGAAAGGGCGTAAAACATCTACGTACACCTGGGTCTGTTTCTTCCCATAACTGGTCTAAGCCCATAATTCAGCTGTTACATGCATTTCTTACCTACTTCCCCATAATGTTCTGACAATATTAACAAAGCAATGGCTATTTCATTTTTAAGCATCATCTAATACCTAACAGGAATTCCCTGGTAGCTCAGTTCATAAAGAATCTGCCTGCAGTACACGAGACTCAGGTTCAATCCCTGGGTCAGGAAGATCCCTTGGAGAAGGAAATTGGCAACCCACTCCAGTATTCTTGCCTGGAAAACCCCATGGACAGAGAAGCCTGGTGGGCTGTAGTCCATGGGGTCTCAAGAGTCACACACAACTTAGCAACTAAACTACCACCAGTATTTAACAAAATCACATTGGAAAAATTAGTAATGATATTTTTATAGGATCCAGACAAGAACCAAAAATGAGAAAATAAATAAAAATAATGTCTCTGCCCTAGACATGCTTTCCCTGGGGCTTCGGTGCCGAGGGCAGGATAGCGATCTGAGTTGGAGATGGCTTTCTTTTCACAAAGTCGGCTTCAGCAGGCACTCAGCTCTCAGTTATAGAGAGAGGGGAATGCTGGAGGTTTCTGTTCTCTGTACTGGCTGCTGGGAAAGGCTAGCTCTAGAATCATCACACCTTTTCAGTTTTCCTTTATGTATATCGGTATTAAAATTGAGAGGAGAAAAAGGAGAGGTCGTAAACAGAACATGAAAGAATATAAGCTCTATTCAAATGTAGCTCTCTCACCTGCTGTGCAGACTTAGGCTTGTTTCCTAAGCTCTCTGAATTTCTGTTTCCTCTTCTTTAAAATGAACACAATAGTATTCACATGGAGTTGTTGAAAATTAAGTGCAATAATGTAGGTAAGGCATCTACTGTAATGCCCAACACACAGTGGCATTCAGTGACTAGGGGTCAAAAAAGCAAAATTCTGTAATTCTCAATTGAGAGTTTGTGATTGAAAACAATCTAGTGACAAAGATCGGTTTAATTTTATTTTAATAAAATCAAAAGCAACAATTTTTAATAAAATATGAAATATTTTTCATGCAATAAATGACTGTTTTTTCATATGTGTAGATTTCCAAGTTAATGAAAAGCCTTAAACATCAAATTACTGAAGTTAAATGTTTACTTAACTTTGTTTGATGTACACATTTATTTAAATGAAATATTTTATTGCATTTATAATATTCTTACTCTTCCTTCACCCACTTAACTGAAGAGCACAGGAGCAATGAAAGTTCCTCATCAGTAAAATATATTAGACCCCTCTTCAGATTAGACATCACAAGTTCAAGTTTTATTCATTACATGTGCAGGTTAGAGGTCTTATGTATTGCTTGACATGATGGGCAGCTAAAGAAACAACCCATCATTGACTTATCTTTTCAGTACTCAAGCAGCACTGATTGTAGAGATTTTTCTCCAAATTTATACAGATTTTCCTCATTGAGATGTGACTTTGTGGCAAAATCTATCTTAAAGCATATGTGCCACTGTTCCAGTTATTTGCATACACACGTGAATTTTACTCTGCATATACAGTGGTTATGTGGCTTTGACAAGAAGCACAGCTCCTTGCTCACTAAAGTGTAAATGGAATTTTCCTATATCCCAGTCAAACCCTCTGATAAATGAAATAGTTTCATCACAAGAGCCAAATTTTACTAATATTGACATGAGCATAGAACATCACACACACACACCCATTCATTGTGTGGAAAAAATATGTTTTGTTAACTCAGGAGTTGTTTGATTGACAGTTGATGATAAGCATTACCATTATTTCCCAAATTATTATGCCACTTTAAAAAGGAAGTGATAATGCCTTGAGGTTTAGAAATGTGATAATGCAAATGGATGCACTGAAGTGTGAATACTCTCAACTGTCCACCCTTGATACTGCCAAACGCCTACATACCACATAGAAAAGGGTTTATTTACCTTGTTAGCATAGGGAGTGCTCAACTGGGCAATGTGGTGCAAATTTCTACAGTCATTTTATCTTTCTTTCTCATTAAAAATCAACAATATCTAAAATGAAGTTAGTTTTATTTGCTTTAACATGTAATTTACCTAATGCTCAAGCTTTAAAAACAAAGCTTGAAAAATGGGGCAAAACTAAGTGTATTCGTAACTGACTATGATGATATAAAACTGGTTAGAAGACAAAAATGTGAACGTGTAAATCTAATTATATACCATCTGCCAAAAGAAGCTACTGCCAAATACAAAATTTTTTCTATAATGTATGTTGAAGGTTGCCTTAACATAGAACCCAATTTGAAAATCATTTTTGTTAGAATGGCTTCTATTGCAAAACCGAAGGATAAGTACTATTTTAAGACAAGGTTCAGTTCAGTCCAGTCGCTCAGTCGTGTCCGACTCTGCGACACCATGAACTGCAGCACGCCAGGCCTCCCTGTCTGTCACCTACTCCTGGAGTCCACCCAAACCCATGTCCACTGAGTCAGTGATGCCATCCAACCATCTCATCCTCTGTCGTCCCCTCCTCCTCCTGCCCCTAATCCCTCCCAGCATCAGGGTCTTTTCCAATGAGTCAACTCTTCGCATGAGGTGGCCAAAGTACTGGAGTTTCAGCTTCAGCATCAGTCCTTCCAATGAACACCCGGGACTGATCTCGTTTAGGATGGACTGGTTGGATCTCCTTGCAGTCCAAGGGACTCTCAAGAGTCTTCTCCAACGCCACAGTTCAAAAGCATCAGTTTTTTGGTGCTCAGCTTTCTTCACAGTCCAACTTTCACATCCATACATGACCACAGGAAAAACCATAGCCTTGACTAGACGGACCTTTGTTGGCAAATTAGTGTCTCTGCTTTTTAATATGCTATCTAGATTAATCATAACTTTCCTTCCAAGGAGTAAGCGTCTTTTAATTCCATGGCTGCAATCACCATCTGCAGTGATTTTGAAGCCCCCCAAAATAAAGTCTGACACTGTTTCCACTGTCTCCCCATCTATTTCCCGTGAAGTGATGGGACCAGATGCCATGACCTTAGTTTTCTGAGTGTTAAGCTTTAAGCCAACTTTTTCATTCTCCTCTTTCACTTTCATCAAGAGGCTTTTTAGTTCCTCTTCACTTTCTGCCGTAAGGGTGGTGTGATCTGCGTATCTGAGGTTATTGATATTTCTCATGGCAGTCTTGATTCCAGCTTGTGCTTCTTCCAGCCCAGTGTTTCTCATGATGTACTCTGCATAGAAGTTAAATAAGCAGGGTGACAATATACAGCCTTGACGTACTCCTTTTCCTATTTGGAACCAGTCTGTTGCTCCATGTCTAGTTCTAACTGTTGCTTCCTGACCTGCATATAGGTTTCTCAAGAGGCAGGTCAGGTGGTCTGGTATTCCCATCTCGTTCAGAATTTTCCACAGTTTATTGTGCTCCACACAGTCAAAGGCTTTGCCATAGTCAATAAAACAGGAATAGATGTTTTCCTGGAACTCTCTTGCTTTTTTGATGATCCATCGGATGTTGGCAATTTGATCTCTGGTTTCTCTGCCTTTTCTAAAACTAGCTTGAACATCTGGAAGTTCACGGTTCACGTACTGTTGAAGCCTGGCTTGGAGAATTTTGAGCATTACTTTACTAGCGTGTGAGATGAGTGCAATTGTGCAGTAGTTTGAGCATTCTTTGGGATTGCCTTTCTTTGGGATTGGAATGAAAACTGACCTTTTCCAGTCCTGTGGCCACTGCTGAGTTTTCTACATTTGCTGGCATATTGAGTGCAACCCTTTCACAGCATCATCTTTCAGGATTTGAAATAGCTCAACTGGAATTCCATCACCTCCACTAGCTTTGTTCATAGTGATGCTTCCTAAGGCCCACTTAACTTCACATTCCAGGATGTCTGGCTCTAGGTGAGTGATCATACCATTGTGATTATCTTGGTCGTGAAGATCTTTTTTGTATAGTTCTTCTGTGTATTCTTACCACCTTTTCTTAATATCTTCTGCTTCTGTTAGGTCCCTACCATTTCTGTCCTTTATTGAGCCCATCTTTGCATGAAATATTTCCTTGGTATCTCTCATCTTCTTGAAGAGATCTCTAGTCTTTCCCATTCTATTGTTTTCCTCTATTTCTTTGCGTTAATCACTGAGGAAGGCTTTCTTATCTCTCCTTGCTATTCTTTGGATCTCTGCATTCAAATGGATATATCTTTCCTTTTCTCCTTTGCTTAAGACAAGGTATGTATTGGCAAAATCTGGATACTGTTTTGGCCTTCCCAGTGGGTGCTAGTGGTAAAGAACCCACCCGCCAATGTATGTAGGGCTTGCGTTCAATACCTGCATCTGGAAGATCCAGGCAGAAGGAATACATGGCAACCCACTCCAGTATTCTTGTCTGGAGAATCCCATGGTTGTGTATTAAGCTCCTTTCCTTCTAGCTGGAAGGAAGGAAAACCGAAGAAAAGGGCAGAAAAAGAAACAAGTTGATTCACATCCACTATAGTACCCAGGACTTCCCTGTAGCTCAAACAGTAAAGAATCTGCCTGCAATGCAAGAGACAGGGCTCATTCTCGGGGGCAGAAAGATCCTCTGCAGAAGGGAATGGCAAGCCACTGGAGTATTCTTGTCTGGAGAATCCCATGGACAGAGGAGCCTGGCAGGCTACAGCCTGTGGGGTTGCAAAGAGTTGGACCCGACTGAGCGACTAACACAGAAACATAGTACCCAGAAGGGCTTGCCAGGTGGTGCTAGTGTTAAAGAACCCTCCTGCCAGCGCAGGAGACAGAAGAGAGGCAGGTTCAATCCCTGCGTCAGGCCCCTGGGGTAGGAAATGGCAGGCTTCTCCATTATTCTTGCCTGGAGACTCCCATGGACAGAGGCGCCTGGCGGGCTACAGTCTATATGTAGGGTCTCAAAGAGTTGGACACGACTAAAGCGACTTAGTAAGTATGCACATACACACCCCCAGAAACAGCGAGGCATTTTTGGTTTGTTTTCTTCTCCACTGTTGTTTGTTGGGGACACATGGAGGGTGACAGCGAGCTTTAAGGATTTACACAGAAGTCCCCACCCAGTCCTGCTTTGTCTGCTTATGCTAAAGTCCACTTAGCCTCTTTGCTTGTGCCTTCCCATTCAGCTAAGCATCCTATCCTTTCAGAAAGGGAGATAGGTGAAAATACTGCAGCCTGTCCTACTTTTAAAAATGTAAGCTGTTAAAAAAAGGAACTGGGAACAACTGGAGCACTTTTCTAGTGTGTGCTCTATGTGCTTTTATTTCACCTGCCGTGTGTCACATCTAAAATGTAGCATCATTGTGGCAAAATTAGGCCAGAGTCGGCCTCTTTAAGCCTTGCTTCCCAGCTGAAATGGAATATTCAGTAGTGATGATCTTGAAATTTACAGACTCATCATCACCCCACTACTTAGCAGTTTGACATCTTTTAGAACTGACACATCAAGATTTAAGGTATTTTATTTTTACTTCTATTGTTTTTATGTAAAATTGAGTACTTTTCACTAAGATATTTTAAACTAACTTTTAGTAATTATTCCAAGGTAATGGTAACAGCCCACGTTTGACATGTACTATTATGTGCCAGGCATAATGCTAAAGCAGTGTACATAGATTTTCTCATTTTATCCCCACAATTCTAGGAGAAATTGCACTAGTTAACACAGGTTGTATTAATTTCTCCACAATAGTTAGGTAGAATGTACTTTTTTTTTTTTTTATTAAATGCCTATTGACTACGTTACCTCCTAGATGTGCTCCACCTCTCCTAAACGCTGGGACAGCCATGTCAGACAGAAGCAGGGAAGGCAGCAGCAGTGCCTGGACTGAGCCTCTCCCTCTGCAGAGACCGTGGTCCCATGTGGGACTGAGCGACATACTGACGTGCTCGTAAATTGTGCTAATCAAAGTGCAACTTTGGCTCAAAGTTTATCTTTTTTCATAATATAATCAACTGTGTTTATTCACCCTATGAAAAAGTATTAAAAGAAATACACTCAGTTAAAGCCAACAAAATATAATTCCTAACACTTCCTTTTATTAATGCTTCATTACTTCAGGCTCCGTTTCTTAAGAATGTAAGTGGGAATTGTGTTGTGATTAGCTGAATTTCACCTGATGATGAAAGGCCGTATTAAGCAGATTAATAGTGTGCATAAAATTCCAAAGGGGAGATTAAATCTATTTCAGAGACCAAAATTTTCACACAGTTTGCAAACACAAATTTCCAATTTAAAAGCATTCTTATCAATAAGAACAACTTAAAACATAAGCACTATTGGTTAGAGTTTGAAAGATTTTTTTGGTTTTTACATTCCATTTTTATTTTATTTTGACTTTTTATTATAAAATTTTTCAAAAGAAAAGCACCAACAGTTATTAATACCCACTTACCCAATACCTAGATATTAGTTATTAACATTTTAGCTTTTTTTTGTTTTACTGAAGTGCTTTAAGGTAAATTAAAGATATTACACTTTATCCCTAAATACTTTAGTATGAAAAATACATTTTCCTCCATTATCAGATTACTATCTTCACACCTAACAAAACTTAATGGTATTTCCCTAATATTATCTAACACTGTGACCATAATCAGGTTTTTCTAGTTACCTACTGTATGTCTTTAAAAATTGGTTTGTTCAAGATAGTATTCCGTCAAGGACTACACAGTAATTTTTTTTTTTTAATGAGCAATTTATTTTTTCTTATCCCTTTTTTAATTGAAGTGTAGTCGATATACAATATTATATTAGTAACAGAGGTACAAAACAGTGATTCAAAATTTTTATAGGTTATATTCCATTTAAAGTTATTATAAATACTAGCTATATTCTCTTTGCTGTACAGTATGTCCTTGTAACTTCTTTATTTTTTCATGGTAGTGTGTACCTCTTAACCCCTTCCTCTTAACTTGTCCCTCCCCACCTTCCCTCTCCTGACTGGTAACTACTAATTTGTTCTTTATTTCTATAAGTCTGTTTCTATTTTGTTATAACCTGTGTTTGTTTTATTTTTTTTTAGATTCCACATATAAGTGATACTATACAGTATTTGTGTTTTTTCTGTCTGACTTATTTCACTAAGCATAATACTCTCCAGGTTCACCCATGTTGTTGCAAATGACAACATTTTCATTATTTTTATGGCTGAGTAGTATTCTACAGTGTGTGTGTGTATGTGTGTGTGACATTCTCTTTATCCATTCATCTGTTGATAGACACTTTGGTCGCTTCCATTCTTGCCTATTGCAATGTTGCTGTGAACATTGGGATGCATGTATCTATTTGAATTAGTGTTTTCATTTTCTTCAAATATATACCCAGGAATAGAATTGCTAGATCATATGTTAGTTCTGGGGCTTCCCAGGTGGTGCTAGTGGTAAAGAACCCACCTGCCAATGCAAGAGACATGGGTTCAATCCCTGGCTCGGGAAGATCCCCGGAGAAGGGAATGGCACCCAATTCCAGTATTCTTGCCTGGAGAATCCCATGGACTTAAGAGCCTAGGTGGCTACAGTCCATAGAGTTGCAAAGAGTCAGACACAACTGAAGCGACTTAGCATGAGCACAATGCTAATTCTATATTTAGTTTTCTGAGGAATCTTCATACTATTTTCCATAGTGGCTGCACCAATTTACATTCCCACCAGCTTTGTATAAGGGTTCTCTTTGCTCCACATTCTCACCAACGTTTATTATGTGTGGTCTTTTTGATGATAGCCTTTTGACAGCTGTAAACTGATATCTCATTGTGGTTTCAATTTGTTTTTCTCTTTCATCTTTTCATGTGACTGTTGGCCACCTGTATGTGCTTTTGGGGAAATGTCTATGCCGGTCCTTTGCCCAATTTTTAAATTGGTTTGCTTATTTGTTTTAATCTGAATTGTAAGGACTTTTTTTTATAAGTTGGATATTAACCCCTTGACAGTCATATAATTTGCAAATAATTTCTCCCATTCAGTAGGTTATCTTTTCATTTTGTCAGTGATTTCCTTTGCTGCACAAAAGCTTTAAGTCCCATGGACTTAATTAAGTCCCATAACCACAAAGTATGTTTGATTCTTAGGTCTCTTACATGTCTTCTAGGTCAGAATAGTTCCTCACCACTACCTTTTCTTTTTCATGATGGTAACTTATTAAGAAACCGTGCCAGCTTTCCTGTAGAATATCTCACCTTTTGCCTTTGTCTCTTCTACCTGATGTTGTCACTTAACTTGTTTTAACTAGAAAAGTTCTGATATAAGGTGATTCAAATATTGGTAAATATTGATAGCAGGAGTTTATATTTTAAAATACATCTTTATTGTTTGCTAGCTAAAATATAAAGTTGCTATAATCTATTAAAATTTATGAAAATTTAAATGTTCCCATTTGAAAGATATTCCTGGGTCATCTAACTTATTTTTTATTGAAGTATAATTGCTTTACAATGTCTTGTTAGTTCCGAGTGTACAACAAAGTAAATCAACTATGTGTACCTCTACCCCTTCGTTTTGGAACGCCCTCCCCCGACCGCCATCCCACCCCTCTGGGTCACCGCGGGGCTCCATGTGCCCTCACAGTAGCTTCAGCCCTTGGAGCTCAGCACAGCGCTAAGGTGCTTTGGTCGAGCCTGACTCTTTGCGACCCTATAGACTGCAACCCACCAGGCTCCTCTGTCCATGAGATTCTCCAGGCAAAAATACTGGAGTGTTGCCATGTCCTCCTCGAGGGGATCTTCCCACCTCAGGGATCAAATCCAGGTCTCTTATGTCTCCTGCAATGGGCAGGAGGGATCTTTACCACTAGTGCCACCTCAGAAGCCCTACAGGAGTTTCCCAGTAGCTGTTTATTTTACACATGAAACCTATTTCCAGGTCAGGAATAGAGACGCAGATGTAAAGAAGGGACATGTGGGCACAGGGGGAGGAGGAGAGTGGGACAAATTGGGAGAGTAGCATTGACATATACACACTACTGTGAGTCATATAATTTAAAAAGCCATCTACAATTCTGTACATGGGATAAACCAAGGTTATAATCAAATAGTAAAAAAAGAATGATGGAAAACTAAAAATTATCACTATTCTTACTCCCCACAGGCAACATTGTTATAGTTTCATGTATATTCTTTGAAAAATTTTCTCTGAATAAATAAGCAAGAATACTTTAAGCATGTATACTATAGGATTTTTAGGGAAACATTGATTATGCTAAATGATGCTGTTCTTACAACTGGCTATTTTTCAATTCTATTAGTAGTCCTGATAATTTAATATTATCTCTAATCCATTCTCCACAGAACCATTGGAGTTACCTTTCTAAAGCTTAACTCAGATCTTGTTTCTCTCGTGCTTAAAACCACTGAGTGGCTTTCCACGGCACTTTCCACCCATAAAATGTGCTTCATCACTCTGGTCTCCAAAGCCATATGACATGCCTCTGCCGGCTTTAACTCTTCTCACAAACTTTTCCTCTCATTTATTATGCTTTAGTCACACTGCTTTTCTTTCAGTTCCTTGAACGTGTCATCAGGGCCCCGCTTTGAGCCTTTGCACTAGCTCTTCTTCTGTCTTGAATTCCCTCACTCCAGAATTTCTTAGGATTAGCTTCTCCTGGTCATTCATGTCTCTGCTCCAAGTTCTTTAGAGATGCCTTTCCTATCCATACAGTTTTAATTGTCAACAGAGCACTGATCACTAATAGTTTCTCATTTACCAAATTGTTTATTTACATTTGTCTCTGTCTGTCTCTACAGGCAACAGGAACACGTATACATATACACATGCATTCTCTTAAATGCGCAGATATACACCTACATTTAAATACAAACTTCATGAGAACAGTGACCTTGTTTATCTTATTTTAGGGTCTAGCATAATTTCTGACGCATAGTAGGCACTCAGTATTTATTGAATTAATTTATCTTGGAATTTTTTCTCTTCAGCCTTTTTGATTTCCTGCACAGTACACAGCAGTGGGGGTGTGTCATTATTTAACTAATCCTTTATTGGAAATTTAGACTACTTCTAGTTTTTATTTGTTTTCTGCCATTTCAGGCAATTCTGTAAAAAATGCCCTTGCATCTTATTCTTCCCATATTATAAATTCCTCGGAGTGGAATTACTAGATCCAAAACATGTGCATATTTTTTAAAATATCACATTTTCCCCAAAAGAAATTTATACCAGTTATATTTCTACCAACTGTACAATGAGATATCATGTTTTGTCACACCCTGGCCAACAATGAGTGATATGAAACTTAATAATGTTTGACAATCTAATGAATAAAGATAATTTTTATTTGACATTTTAAGGACTGCCAGTGTACTTTAGATGTTTGGTTACAAGTAACAGAAAATCAACTTAAATCAGTTTTAAAATACAAAGTTGTTTTGGATCATATAACTGAGAGATACAGAAATGGGTCAGTTCAGGTAAGCTGGACCCAAGGACTCCTCAGTGTCATAAGATGCTGTGTCTCTGATACTTTTCTGCATTGGCATCATTCACTGCCAAGCCTCTCTATGTTATAGCAGTGATGCCTTTGTAACCCTACCAGGAAGAGAAAATGCTTCTTTGTCAAATAGTTTCAGCAAAGTTTCACTGAAATAACTTGAATTGTGTACACATTTCTGTACTAATCTTACTGACCATATAGCTAGAATATGCTGATTGACAGGTCTGGATCACAAGACTACCCAACAGTCCCCACCCAAGAGTGGGGAAGGAGTGGTTCATAGAAGAAGATGGAATAATGAATACTGAATAGCAAAAGGATAGGTATCATTATATCAAATGACCTAGTGATATTTTTCCTACATATAGTCCATTCGTTTTTCTGTGAATTGCCTGTTCATCTCATTTGCTCATACACTTAATTGGATCATTCCTTGGTAATTTTATTGATTTGTTTGAGTTTTTGTTTTTGGTTTTTTTTTTTTTTTTTTAAAGAAAAGTAACATCACATCATATGTGCTATAAATATTTTTTCACTATGTATTGTCTTCGGTGTCACTGACTCAGTGGCATCACCAACTCGATGGACATGAGTTTGAGCAAGCTTTGGGAGTTGGTGATGGATAGGGAAGCCTGGTGTGCTGCAGTCCATGGGGTCGCAAAGAGTCAGACACAACTGAGCAACTGAACTGACTGACTGAAGTATTGTCTTTAGATTTTTGCCTAAAAATTTCATCTAAAATTTCTATGTGGAAGTCTAAAATATTGTCCAGTCAGATCAGCTAGTCTTCATTTAATCAGGATTTATGATGCATCTAAATAGAGCCAGATACTGTATTAGACACCTGGCTCAGAGGATACAGAGACAAATTAAACATAGGGCATTCCCTTGAAGGGCTTATCTGCTGTAGTGGGGGCGGGGGGGAGTTATGAACTTGTCTCACCATTACCATATGAGCTGCTACAAACATGTAGGGATTTACAGATAAAATTTTAGCCGCTTCCAGAAGAATAGTTTGAAATTCACTGGTCAGATAAGAACAAAGTCAGGGAATTTACTTGAGCACAGAATTGTCCATAGGTGTGATTTCTATTTTGTCATAACTGAGAATTTTAAGAATGATGATAAAACTTTCAAGAAAGACAGGAATTCTTGAAGCTTCTTCTAAGGGTTTCCAAACCCTCAGTTACTATAATGAGAGATAACAAGATAAACTAGATTATGTTAGAAGCTCAGTTGTGTTGAATGTTGAGCTAATAACTGAAAAAAATACTTAGAAGCCAATCAGTCAGCTCTACCGAGCTTTAAGCTATATCCAGCACACAGTTTCAGCTCATTCTGTAAAATGTACAGCTATCAGCCAGCAATGTGATCTTGATTTGACTTTTCTTCGTTGTCTTCATCTATAACGTTAAGGGAGTAGAATTACTAGGCCTGTAAGGTTTATTCCATTTCTGAGGATCCATGATGGACGAGGAATCTTATAGGCAGTTTTAGAAAAAAAAAAATGACATCAGGATCAGAATTTCATATTTAGCAATGAAAAAGCAGTGCAGTGTTGTGTGAAGTGTAGAGACCCAGGCACCTGCTTCCATGTCATGAAATTAGGTTCTTAACGAATACCATGTCCACCTCAGAGACTTTTGAAAATCAATCTTATACATGGTATTATATTAGCAGTTGTAGCAACAATAGTGGACTCTTAAACATTTTTATATATAAATAGAATCCTAATGCTATAAATATAATAAGTATTTCCAAGTTACTTATATATGCTAGAATTCAATGTTATTAATTTAACTGGACCTCTCATTTTTCCTTGAAAGTCCTTTTTATTCTTATTTTGTTTTATTTTTAAGCTATTTTAATGGTATTGACCATACCTCATCAATCCACATTATTTAAAGTTATTGAAATCAACTCTAGGCTCAGACTTTTATATTCTCTAAGAGTCCTTTTAGTGTCTCATATAGTAACAGTCACTCAATAAGTATTTTTAATTTAGATCATTTTTGTTCCTCACTTTTACTTATTTTATTTAATTTATGTATCTGCTCTGTATAAAAGACTTGATAAAACTTGTAAGGTTTCATAAAATAGGGAAACATTGATAAAGCCTCAGAGAACAGGAAGGAAAAGGAAACCAAAAAAGAAAAAAAAATTAACAATCAAAAATATATACTATAATTATTCTAACCAGAATTTTTCAAAGTACATTTTAATGGACACTAGTTCTATTGCATGTAGCCGCAAAATGAAAGAAAGATGAGGTTCTAGTAAAAATAGACACAGAAATGAGCAAAATTAAGCAATGCTATTTACAGTAATATTTCTCAGAGCCTTTAGTAATGTAAATCTCCATAAGTATCTGTCAGGAATTTTGTCCCATACAGTAAAAATCATAGTTTATCAGGAAACAAAGCTTTTTATGATACTGTTGCTGAAACAAATCTCTCTCTCAGTATTGAAAACAGGTAAATTAAGTGAGAGAGCAGAGAAAATCCTCAACAGCATTTCTTCAGTAAATTTAATAGTGTTTCATGTAGACATGGTAATGTTACGCATGTAATTTCCATCAATTTTGTATTGAAAATAGTGCTTTTTGCAAGCTATACAGGATTTATAGCAGTGTTAGAATTTGAATTATAATATTAAAGTGTCATAGAGGTAAAATTATTTTTTAATTTTGCATTGTTATCATAATTTTCTGCAACATGTTAAGTATCAACTTGTGATATAGAAACTCACAAGGACAAAATAACAAATCTAGAGCAAGCTGTAAACTTTCAGTTATAAATTTCATATGAGAATCCCTAAAAAGGCCAGGGGTGGCTATATCTAAATGCCTACTATTTGAGAGAAAATAAAATGGATTGTTGCTATGGTAGTTATGATGAACATTGAAAAAGATTGCAAAATAATGTATAAATTTCATTAAGTGTAGTTTTAGGTGTTTTGGTTTTTTTTTTATCATAATTCTACCTTATTTACTAAATCCAAGTGGTATTGACATTGCATTAGTTGCTCAATTTTTAAAATGGTAACAAATTTACAGCCTTATCACTTTATACATGGGTTAAGTAGGTGGTATATGGGCTTCCCAGGTGATGCAGTGGTAAAGAATCCACCTGCGGATGCGGGAGACGCTGGAGATGTAGGTTCAATCCCTGGGTCAAGCTCCAGGAGGAGGAAATGGCAACCTGCTCCAGTATTCTTGCTTGGAAATTTCCATGGAGAGAGATTTGCAGGCTAAAGTCTATGCAGTCACAAAGGGTCAGACAAGTGAGTGACTGAGTAGGTAGGTATAGGTAGGTGAATAATTGATTGATGATAGGTAGGTAAGGAAGTAGGTAGATAGTTTGGTATGTAGGTCAAATAGATGGATAAATAGAGATAGACAGATAAATAGATCTATTTGGATCTCATAAGAAGATATGTCATCTGTGAAGAAACTCTCATTTCCCAAACAGATATTCTGAAGCATTTTTCCTTTAAATAAAGTATTGCTTCTTGATTGAAGTAAAATAATAGAAAAATAATAAGTACAAGCCAAACTATTTATGCTTGTTTTATAAAATTTATTTCTAAATGCATCAAATGAAAATTCAACAGTAGACATGTATTTTAAGAAATTACTCATGGAGGCATATATAAGCTTTAATACAGGGCAGCTGTTTCCTACAACATATTATTCTGTAAAACACTCCAATAAAATGATTTTGATGGAACTTGAATAAAATAAAAAACGTACAGATTTATTTTTATTTTTTCCACTTTCAAGTAGTTGAGGGAAGCCTGGAAAAGATTAGAAGAAGGGCCATGAGGCCCTTTTGTGGGTTTTGGTTTTGTAAGGCCTTGCAGAACAGTGTCAGGTAAGGTCAATCCTGAAAGATTGTGTAGACATTTTATGCATATGAAAGATCTATAAGCCTATTCAAGACAGAATAAAGTACTCAACATTTAAATGCTCTGAAAAAATAATAATATTATAATTTATAATATTGAGTTAGAAAAACTTATTTGCACATCTAAAAAGTATAAAATATGTGCATGCATGCTCAGTCGTATCCGATTCTTTGCAACCCCATGGACTGTAGCCTGCCAGGCTCCTCTCTCCATGGAATTTTTCAGGCAAAATACTGGAGTTGTTTCCCATTTCCCCCTCCAGGGGATCATCCCGATCCATGAATTGAGCCCACATCTCCTGCTTTGGCGAGCAGATTCTTTATCACTGTGTCACCTGGGAATACCATAAAATTTATAGGCCAGTTTAAATGAACAACTTACTATTTTAATTTGTAATACAACTCAACATTAATTTTATTGTAGTAATTACCCTTTTACCAAAAAATTATATATTTGTCAAATATTATTAATATTTTGCTGACATTTAATGAAATTACATTGCCTTTCTGTATGCAAGTAAAAGATTTTTGAGAGATAGACAGTAACATTTAGCAGAGAATAAGGTTTAAACCTTAGAATATTTGAAATATATATTTAAGCCAGTTTTGAAAACATTAAATAATTAAATTATTTAGTCTTTGTTAAGTCATAATTAAGTTTAAGGAAAAAAGAACATAATTTATAAATAGTTTTAATATTCAGGAAAAGAATCCTTGCAAATAAGAGTTTATTATGAAAATTCTGAAAGACTTTTTAACTGCTGACATCATTGTATTGTTTGAATTAGTCCCCTGGGACCCAAAGAAAAAGCTTACAAGCAATTTATTAATCTTTCTCTCTTGTGTAACATTATTTGTCTTCCATTGAAACACTAGTTTTCTACTACTTCTCTTGTTAAAATTAAGCCCTGGGGGGGACTTCATAGCTAGCTAGTAATATTACATTTTGAAATAAAGGAATTATATATTTTACATATTATTCATCTTTTGCTTTCTATAGAAACGTTTATTTCTTACAGTATGCAACCTAAAACAAAGCAGTGTAGCTATTAGGTTTTATATGAATGGATTCCATATGCCATTAAGTCAAAATCAGACAAAAACTTAAACTAAGGAAGTGTGCTACTTAAAATCGTGAGTACTAAATGTTAGAAAATCTTGATAAATGGTGTCCTGGGAAGTCTGAGACAATGGTCCAACTAACATATGCTTTGTTGGAAAAAAAAATATGTATATATATATATATATATATATATATATATATACACACACACACATATAGTATCCTGAGCATTTTACCACGTGTTCCACTATAGGGATTAATGTCGTAATCAGTAGTGTAGTGGTGTTGCTAGGACAAGACTTAGTGGCCTTAACAGAATGCTTTCCAGGGAATCTGAATTGTCCAGATTATTTCCATCAGCCTCAGATTTCCTGTTGAATTTAATAAAAAGAATACTTGCTACATCTGTATAATAACAGAATGGGACTAGCATTCCAACAGGGTTTCCATATGTGTGACTACTATCTTTCACACTCTGGTTAACTGGCTATTAAGACAAGATTTTCTCTAATGTGATAGTCACATGGTCGACTGCTTCTTCACTTTCTCACTCGATTTCCTGTAATCAAGCTAAATATTCATTATGGCTGTGGTTAGGTAGGCAAAATAACACCAAAATACTGGTTTTGCCTTAACAGGTTAAACTGGCTCATCTATGACAATCTACTTTATGGAAACTTTCAATAAAACCTAGAAACCCTGCATACATAAATCATTTCTTGAGTTAATTTTAGCAAATGTAGAGATTATCGAAATCAAATGTCAATATCAAAATCAAATTTGGTAAAAATATAATGCAAAATAACATGTATTCTATCGTTAAAATGAATTCACAGTAAATACTTTCAGGTAAAGAGTTATAATGTTGAATATCTAATATGACTGTATTAAACACAATGCTTCTTTTTCTCTTTTTACAGCCGATCGGTGCTTTGAACCCAAAGAGAGCTGTGTTTTACGCAGAGCGCTATGAGACCTGGGAAGATGATCAGAGCCCTCCCTACCACTACAACACACATTATTCCACGGCAACGTCCACCTTATCCTGGCTTGTTCGAATTGTGAGTGCCTTCATTAAGTTACAGTTTGCCTTTAGTATCTCAGAGTATTTAATATAAGGAAATTAAATAAAAATCAAATATACTTATTAGTTTTAAGCAGAGATTAGAGACCACTGAAGTAGAAATGAAAGATGCCAAGCTCTAGCAAAACCTGATTCCTTTTTGTTCATGAGTTGCCTTATTTGCAAAATTGGGTTAGAAAGATAGATTGAGTTTCTTAAACCTAAACCATTTACAAAAGGAACCAGACTCCCAGATTGTGTCCTTAATATCCAGCGTTTCCTTTCACACTGATTGTCACCGGCTAGCATTCTTCCCAGCCCTCCCAGTCTTGCTTCTGAGGTTGTGTATTTTAAAAAAACAATTTTCTTAATGTTTTTGAAGACTACTTTCTGTTACTTTGTCTTTCTCCTAAGACATAAATAAATTCAAATCTCTCCAGTCTTTTAAATGCATACTTACACATGACTCAGCAGGCTAAGAATCTGCCTGCAATGCAGGAGATGCAGGAGACGGGAGTTCGATTCCTGGGTCAGGAAGATCCCCTGTAGGAGGAAATGGCAACTCACTCCAGTATTCTTGCTGGAGAATCCCATGGACAGAGGAGCCTGGCAGGCTACAGTCCATGGGGTCATAAAAGAGTTGGACACAAGTGAGTGACTAAGCATGCAGTTTGCACGTACACGTACTTTCATACATATGCAGATAATACATGCCTCCTCCCAGCCCCCACCCACTCTTCAGTGACTTCCCATGTCTCCCCCTGCATAGTCAAATGTACCAGACGCACAGCCTCTACTATCTAGTCCTGCACTGTGCTGGTCTCTGTCACCACATTCAGTCTTTATTCTGCTTGATGCAGGTTCCACTCCCACCACTTTACTGAGTTGTCTCTGTGAAGGTCACGGGTTACGTGGCAGAGCTTCATGGTGTGTCTAAGGCATGTGGCACCATTGCTCATTTCCTCCTACTCGAAGTTTCTCCCATCTCATGGCTCCTCTGACAATATCCTCTGTGGGTTTCCCTTCTGTCATTCTAACTGTCCTGCCCTATCTCATGCTCAGATTTCTTTTTCTCAATATTTCTGTTCCCCAGGATTTTTCTAGGTATGTTATCTGGGCTGTATCATTCAGTTCTAAACTAGTGACTGCTAGCTTCTCTCTTCATTGCAGACATTTCTCTTGGGCTCCTAACCTGTATTTCTAAGATACGAATATATTTGCTTATCTCTGTGTCTTTCTATATTTTTCTACCTGAACACCTCACAATACTATAAACAGCATCTCCAAAAATAAACTTCTCATCTCCCTCATAAATGTGCAGGGGTGTTTCCTACTGATTACTTATCTAAATAATCTGCATTTATTGCACCCAGTTACCTAACCTAGATATTTCCTCCATTTTGTCAGCTCCTTACATCCAGTCTGACATCACATGGGATAGGTTCTACCATCTACAGTCTATCTCCATTCTTTATTAACTCTGTCACTTCCTTAGTTCAGCTTCCTGTTCTTTCTCATCTATATTATTGCAAAAAATCTTAACAAATCTCTTTGCCTTGGTTTTGCCCTCTCCAATCTAGTCTAGTTGAGAGAAGTTACTGGAGTCAGATGGCCAGATATTTTTTAAACTATAAATGACTGTGGAGTAAATCTCTGAATCAATGCAATCAATAATGTTTATCTCCTCTTACCAAAATATACTTCAGACTACTCTATTGCATGAGGCTGATTTGCCTCAGAAACACACTGACAAAGTAGGGAATGCATCTCCAACTGACAAGGGTTTTTTCCCCCACTGCCTAAGGAAACAGTTTGGTTTGGAGAGTTTCCTCAAGCAAATTGAACTCATTACAAACATGTAGTATGTGTATGTTTTAGGTAACTTGTAAATTAATGGTAGGTGATATACTATAAATAATTACTGTTATGAAAAAAGTTTGTCAGAATTGTGATTCAGTTTAATTGGATGCCTGTTTTATATTTTTCATAATCCTAAACCAACATAAGAAATTAAAGTTTAGCTTAGTCTGTAAGGAAACAAAGTCAAATGTTATTTTAAAAAACAAAGTCTGTAATTATAAACTAAAGGAAAAGACATAAAACTTTTTTAGACCAAAGTTGTTTGTCTAATTTGTTCAAAAATTCACCTTAACTATGTAAATTTGGATCCTTTTATAAAAATGTTTCTGAGCTAGCTATTTAAGAATTTTTTAAACTCTAGGACTTTTATAGAAGTTCTATTTTTAAAAAACTTTCTGTTAATTTGGGGGGAATATTAGATTTATATGTGTCTATTTACCACTATAAACCAATCAGAACAAAACACCTTTAGTTTATGGGTTGTAATAACTTATTAATTCTCTCCAGGTGTAAGAAAATACTAGACGCTCATATAAAGAGGTAAAGGCTTTTCTGAATTACACTCACACATATATAGAGAGAACTTTATAGCTGCAGTTTCAGGCACAGGTCAAAACTAAACACAGAAACCCAAAAATTCACCAGTCAAGATCTCAAACAGCTGGTGTCCTTTACAGTAAATGTAAAATATTTTATCTGAGCTCAAAAATAGACCGACAAGGAAACAAAAAACAAGAAACAATTATTGCTGTAGTGAGCCATCACCCTGGGTGGGGGGGGCAGCACATAAGACACCTTTTAGGGCATTTTTGGGATTAAAAACAAGTCGGGCACCATTTCTGAAAAAAAATCATTATCAAGTCGGTTGGTTTGAGAATTATATGAGAGTATATTATACATATTATGTATTATAGTATTTTGAGATATATAAAATGATATTCAATGGCTTTTTTATAATCAAATAAGTCTAAAATTGGTTTTCTAAGAATTTAAGGATGGATTTATAAAAATACTTATTATCAGCAGCTTGATCTAAGTTAACACTCTTCTATCCCTGATAAACTAAACATTTTCTCAAATAATAAATTATAATCCATCCCTAAATTTATTTCTTATTCTAGAGAAATGGAGTACAAGTTTGACTCTCTGTAGGGGTACAGCAGAAATGCTATCCTTGTTTATCCTACACATTCCCTTTTAGTATTGTCTATAGCTGTGCTGAACGGAGACATGTATAATGCAAGCCACTTATGTATATAATTTAAATTTTCTAGTAGCCACATTTAAGAGTAAAAAGAAACAGGTGAGATTAGTTTAATAAATATATTTGTTAGCCCAGTAGATCCAAAATGTTGTAATTTCAACATGTAACCAATATAAAAAGTGTAAATGAGATATTTCACTTTTTTTTTTTTTTTTGGTATTCTTTGAAATCTAGATGTATTTTCTACTTATAGCACGTTCAGCTTGAACTCACCATATTTTAAGTACTCAGTAGTCACATGTGACCTCTGGCTACTGCCTTGAAAGAAGAAATCTATAGGGTTGCTTTTATGGGAACTCATTTAGCCAATGCATCTCAAGTTGTACTGTTATAAATAGAAGTATCACAGTCTAATAGCTTACTAAGTGTTTAACCTAATGGCCCAGAGAATTGTGATTTCCTCACTCCCATCTCAAGGAGTTTATGAAGTAGAAAATATATTAAAATTTGTGTCATTGAAAATTTGTTCATAAAAATAAAATACAGATTAAAATAAATATCTGTTCTTTATCTTTCAAGCCTGCTAGACCCAAAGTCATTAAACTCATTATTAGTTTCAGTCAATATATTTAGTATGACATTGATAATAGTTGCTTTAAAATGCAAATTAGCTACATACCTCATTACTTAAAATTAAAAGTATTATTTTAGACACACCACCAGTAAAGTCACTTGTCTAAATTGCAAGTTTCTGAAAAAGCTGTTTCTCCGCTACCTGCTGTTGGGCAAATGATGAATAAACTGTTACAGAGTTTTGGAGTTTGTTCAGATATTAAATAGTATAAAAGGACACATTTTACTTGGAATATTTTTGCTTTAAATCTTACCCTGAATATAAAACATATTCAATGAAGTAGTTAAATCGGACTCTTATATCCTTTAGTAACCTATTCAAGTTCCAAATTCAGTATATTCAGCCTACCTGTTCAAAACTCCATTGTCAAACATTTAATCATAATTTTTAGGAGGTTAAAGAGGTTGTACAGCAAGTGAATTGATAAATAAATTGTTCAGAATTTGGGACTTACTTCATAAATTATGAGTTGCCTTGAAAGCCTACCCAAAAGCCTATTTAAACTGTAATATATCTTCAGCATTATATATTTGTAATGGGGGGAAAAAATAGTAAAAGCACTTAATGCAAGCATTGTAATTAAGACCAAAATGTAATGCTATTTTTTTTTTTTGAAAAGTTAAAAATTACTTAATTTTTTCTTCCTGGTACCACTACCACAATTTACAGGGCAATATACCTGATGTAATGAAAAGAAAAAGAAAAAGAAAAAGCTACAACAGATAAAAGACCTCAGGAATGTACATCTAATTGACACTACATTGCATTAATCAATAGCTGCACTTTTTGCAAACTGTGGCTATGACAGTCCTGAACAAGAAGGGTTTCCTGTTTAAGCCGCAGTAACTTTTCTGACTATGGATCATCGTTCCTTCTGTGGCAGATTTTTACAGTTCCTCTAACGCATTTGGGACGACTGTCTCAAAGTAACCTGCAGCTTTCCTGACAACTCCTCGTTCTCTCTCCTGCTAAGAACTGTAGCCCTTTTCTTCTGACTTTTTAGAATCTTCTGCTACCATATCCACCACTTCCACCACCAGATCCATAACCACCACAATAGGGACTGCCCGAGCTTCTTCCACCAAAACTACCCCCTTTCATGGGTCCATAATTTGATTGCTGTTGTCCACTATAATTTCCAAAATCATTATAGTTTCTACCACCACCATAGTTACCTCCAAAATTTCCTCCTTCATTGTAACCATCATATCCTCCACCACTGCCACCATATCCACTACCTTGGTTTCCAGATCCTGGTCCACCACCACCGTAACCTCCTCTACTACTATAACCAGGACCACCGCCATAGTTGCCACCATCACCTCCAGATCCATTGTATCCTCCATCACCTCCTCCATAACTCCCTCGGCTGCCACCACCTCCACCACCATAGCCTCCTCTTCCACCAAAGTTTCCACCACGGCCAAAGTTACCTCCACCACCTCCAAAGTTTCCTCCACGACCCATAAAGTTGCCAGATCCACCTCCACGACCTCTTTGTGATCCAGCAGATTGCATCTCTTGTTTAGAAAGGGCCTTTTTCACTTCACAGTTATGCCCATTAATAGTGTAGTATTTCTGAATAACAATTTTATCAACTGGATCATGATCATCAAAAGTTACAAAAGCAAATCCTCTCTTTTTTCCACTCTGCCTGTCTTCCATAACTTCTATGGTTTCAATCTTGCCATACTTTTCAGAGTAGTCTCTCAAATTATATTCTTCTGTATCTTCTTTAATACCACCAACAAAAATTTTCTTCACTGTTAGATGGGCACCAGGCTTTACAGAATCCTCTCTAGAAACAGCTCTCTTTGGTTCCACTACACGCCCATCAACCTCGTGTGGTCGAGCACACATGGCTGCCTCGCTTCTTCAACACAAGAGTGAGTCACAAAACCAGAGCCCCTGGACGTTTTGTGTGGGGGTCTCTCATCACCACACGATCTGTAAGTGTGCCCCATTTCTCAAAATGTTCTCTTAAGCTATCATCTGTAGTTTTAAAGCTCAGACCACTGATAAACAGCTTTCTCAACTGCTCTGGTTCCTTGGGATCGTGACCCTCCTCCCCCCGGCGGCGGCGGCGACGGCCGGAGTCGGGCTGGGGGCGACCGGGCGGCGGTTTCACCTCCGTTTTGAGACCGGACCCGCCTCTTCCAACTCGAGTTCAATATGGGACCCAATGTAATGCTATTGAATAGAATATTGCCATCCTGTTTCTCTTGATTCCTGATGCTTACGGACAATGCATGTTTACTCCGAGAAAGATGAGGATTCTTTTTTTTTTTTTTTTTTACTATTTTTTTTTTCCAGTGGGTTTTGTCATACATTGTTATGAATCAGCAGAGCCTGGTGTATGGTAAACACATACGTTTCTGAAGATTCAGAAAGATACTTCTGATTTCTTTTGAAAACACTGGGAGAAAATAAAATTCTGAAGTTAGACACAGCACAGTGTAAACAATGATTCCTCCATTTTGGAGAGTGTGATCTCTCTCAGATGTAAAACAGGGGTAATTACACCCACTTAAAGGTTAATAGGGATGATTGATTTAGTTAACTGAGATAATACAGTGCCATGCACAAAAAGTGCTCATAACTTTAGTTCCCTTCCCTTTGGTCTTTATTATGCTTTATATAACTTCAAGGTATATATATCTTTTCTTTGATAAAATTATGTCCCGGCACTATTAACAAGGAATGAGGTTTGTTTCACATGAAACGAAGAGAAAGAAGAGAAGAGCGGAGAGGGGTGTAAAAAAGTCTCTTATGGGTGACTGAGCAGAAGTCATGTAAGACAGAAAAATAAAGGAGGTGTCTAAAGAGCAGAGGGGAAGAGTGACAGAGTTGGATGGCCTGGGGAGGGTGAGTCGTTTGCGATCGGATCATGGGAGGGCGCCTCTGGTGGCTCAGCTGGTAAGGAATCTGCCTGCAGTGCAGGAGGCCTGGGTTCAGTCCTTGGTCGGGAAGACCCCCGAGAGAAGGGAATGGCAGCCCACTCCAGTATCCTTGCCTAGAGAATTCCAAGGACAGGGGAGCCTGGCCAGTCCATCAGGTTGCAGAGCCACACAGGACTGAGCAAGTAACACTTTCACTTTCTTTTCACATCATTGGAAGGCAGGACAGGTTGTTAGTGTCCGTGCAGGCACTGAGGGTTATGACATAATTCAGTCGGGCTGGTACTTCTCATGTAGGACAGGCTAGTTTGACTTTCTGGCCCCAAGGAAGAGTTGGAAGGTTAGGGTAGATGTAATCAGGAGAAAGAAGTCTGCCATCAGCCATTTATATGTCCGGACAGAACCTGAAGTTTTTAAAGCCCAACCAAGTACAAGTATTTTAATTTCTGAATTTTCTGTTTAACATTTATTTATTTTTCCACCTTATCTCCAAAGCCAAAAATTTTCTAGGAGAATGATAAAATACCAAATATAATGATATACACATAGAAAGAAAGGAACATGAATTCAATCCTGGGGTCGGGAAGATCCCCTGGAGGAGGAAGTGGCAACCTACTCCAGTATTCTTGCCTCGAGAATCCCATGGACAGAGGAGACTGGCGGGCTACAGCCCATGGGGTCACAAAGAGTCAGACACGACTGAGTGACTGAGCACGTACACATTGAAAGTGGTTTGATCAACATGTGTCAGTTGAATAAATATTAAAGTTTCTTAAACTTAATGTAGCGCTTGATCCCCTGTGTTAGTCAAGCATGAAGCAAATGAAACAGAAAGTCCTTATACTGCGCCTTGAAGGTAATATGGAAACACATGAAAAAAGGTAATCTCTCTAGTGAGCAGCACTTGAAAGATCATTACCCACTTATAAACAAATAGGTTCTCCCTTTCTGTTAGTACTCTACCACTGTAGCAGCTGGAGGCCTTTGGAAATAATGAGAATATATATCAGTAAAGTAGTATGTGACCCTCAAACAGTTGTTAACTAGATCTCTTTAAAGGCTATGTGGAACAGCAAAAAATGTGGAATTCTTCAATATTTTGTGCTTTGAGTGCAACCAGATTCATAAATTTCATGACCAGAAGTAAATAATTCTTCAATTTCAGGTTTATTTTTACTCTGCCCATCTGCACTTATTCTTGGCATGACTTCACTAAGGGTTCAAAACTAAGGAAGAGTTTGATAATTTAGGCTAGGGTAGAGATCAGCTCTTAGTGGTTGATGATAAGAAGTAAGACTCTTCATGTATAAATGGGTCTTCACTCACATCTATAATAGGTTAAAAATCATGAAGACAACTCAGACCCCTCTAAATTATTCTCTGCCTACTACCTACAAAGAAAACATAAATGCCCTTACATCAGCATCCTAGAATAACGAAGAAGTGGATTCTGAAGATGCAACTTTTTGGTCAAACTAGTAGTTAAAAACTGACTAGGAAAACTCTATCTTACTCTTATCCAACCATACCCCTTCTCCCAGCAGTACCTTGTATGCTTACGTATGTTCAAAAATATTAATTAAACACTAACTGTGAACCAAGCACCATGCTTGGCTCTAAGGATAGAGGGATGAATAAGACCTAAGGAACTGTCAGTCTTGCTGGAGCCCAACATGGGTACTTGACACCAGGCATGAAGCTGGTAGTCATCGTCACCACTCTGTCATCTCTGATGCTACAGACTTTCTCCATATTATTTAATCTGAATTACCCACCAGGTATTGTTATTCCCAGTTAACACAGATGAAGGAACTGAGATATGGTTACTTCATATTGCTACCTACTTGAGGTTAAGTAACTTGCTTAAGAGGTAAATGGTTCCACCAAGATTCAAACTTAGATCTGTCATTTCATTCAGTTTACTGTTGCTATTTCTAGAATTTTTCTATCCCCACTTTAATTTAGTGATAAGATATGCTGCATTGACTACCTTATATATTTAATAGGGATTCTAAAATTTACAAAGCAAATTAATTAGTGAAAGACATCCCTAAATTTTTTTTTTCCTAACTTATTTTTGGGGGCATCTATTTGTCTGTCAAATCACTTAAAATCTTAAACTGCAATGTAGACCTACTGGATGCATATTTGATTTTGAGGTAAATCAGTAATACCCTCTTTACCTATATAGTGTTATATCATTCTTCATCTTATCTCTTTCACCATACTTTCCTGTCATTCAGTATTAGACATGAAAATTGGTGACATGTTACAAAGTTATAAAATTGATGACATCCAGCCATACTAAATTTCAGGAAGATACTGAGGCATATAAATATTTATAGCTGTTGCCTGACAACTGGACTTTATGACCAGTGGCAAAAAGAGGAGTTTAAAGAGACAGAGTATGTTTTACGGATATAAAAGAATGAACAGAGATTATATATTAAGAGAAAAAAACCTAAATATGTAGGAAAGATTTCTTAATGTTATTGAACCTAGGAGTGACATGTCATTTATCCTAGATTTAAGAGAGAGGGACTGAACCATAAGAAAGTAAATATATACTCATCTTTGTTATGATGAGTAACATAACAAAAAAGCAATAAATTTAAATGCATTAGGATCTTGTGATAACGTTATTCCTAGGTTTCCTGCTAAGGGAATATGTACTTAATGACAGACACCATGTTGCAGTAAGGTAATAGTCACAGAATACTAGAAGGACTAGAGTTGATCTAGTCCTATCTGATTTGTTTTAGTGTCATTTCATTCATTCCTTCAACAGATTATATTAACACATTGAGCAGCTTGGGTGTACCAGGAGTTCTTCTAAGTGTTGGAGATAAAACAGTGAATCTGGTAGTAGTTGTTGCTCAGTCATGTCCGACTCTTTGCGACCCCGTGGACTGTGGCATGCCAAGCTTCCTTCACCATCTCCCGGAGTTTGCTCAAACTCATGTCCATTGAGTTGGTGATGCCATCCAACAGTCTTATCCTCTATTGTCCCCTTCTTCTGTTGCCTTCAGTCTTTCCCAGCATCAGGGCCTTTTCCAGTGAGTCAGATCTTTGCATCAAATGGCCAAAGTATTGGAGCTTCTGCTTCAGCATCAGTCCTTCCAATGAATATTCAGGGATAATTTTCTTTAGGATGGACTGGTTTGATCTCCTTGCAGTCCAAGGGACTCTCGAGAGTCTTCTCCAACACCACAGTTCGAAAGCATCAATTCTTCAGTGTTCAGCCTCCTTTATGGTCCAACTCTCACATCCATACATGACTACTGGAAAAGCTATAGCTTTGGCTATATGAACCTTTGTTGGCAAAGTAATGCCTCTGCTTTTTAATATGCTGTGTAGGTTTGTCATAGCTTTTCTTCCAAGGAGCATTGGAACCTATTCATATAGTGGGAAAGATGGACAAGAAAGAGAAAAACAAATATCATACATTAACGCATGTATATGAGATCTAAAAAATGGTACTGGTGTACCTATTTGCAGGGCAGGAACAGAGATAGAGACATAGAGAACAGAAAGGTGGACGTGAGGGTAAGGGGGGCTGATTGAGAGATTGGGATTGACGTGTGTCCTGTGTAAACAGCTAGTGGGAAGCTGCTGTGTATAGCACGGGGAGCTCAGCCCAGTGCTCTGTGATGACCTGGATGTGGGGTGGAGGGGTAGGATGGGGTGGAGTGATGCGGTGGGAGGGAGGGGATGTATGTATACATAGAGCTGATTCACTTTGTTGTACAGCTGAAATTAACACAACATTATAAAGCAACTATACCCCAGTAAAAAATGTTTAAAAGTCAGTTTCAAAAAACAGTCACAAATTCTTCAGGGATGTGTTTGAGGAAATATATGTTACCATTTGAACATATTGGAGGGCTTGGCAAATCAAGGGAGGTCTTTCAGAAGGAAACAACATCTTGGGCTGAGACTTAAAGGATAAGAAGAGCTTAACCAAGTCAGGATGATGAGGTAGAGGGTTACGTTTGTAGCAGGCAGAGGGAATATCCCATACAGAGGACGAGAAATGAGACCAACATGGCAAGACCTTAGGATGTGAATAAGGGAATGGCAAGAGATAAAGAGTTTAAGCAGGTTCCATATCACTCAGGCTCTCTTAAGACAAATCAAATAGTTTCTGCTTTTTCCTAAGAGCTCTGAAAAGCTATGGCAGGATTTCAGTCAAGGAGATTTGCATTTTAAAAACATCAGGTCATAATATAGTAAGTTTAGGAGACTTTCAGGTAGTCTAAGATGGACATCCCCTATGCAATTTTCACACCATAGTGTCGGAGAGATTTTCTTATTGCAATGTTACTATGTGTGGCCTTAGTTATGAGAAAGAAGATCTGAGTTATATGTTGACAGCAATGCAAAGTCATTCGTCATAAAATCATAGAGCACTAGAACTCCATCATTTTATAAATCAGAAGACTGAAGGGCAAGAAGCAAGGTAAGCTGCCAAGGTTGCAGAGTGACAGGTGATTCAGTGACCCAGAGTGACTCAGACCAGCCCCTCCTGACAGGATCCTGCCTCACAAAACAGGCTCCAAAGGGTCTCAAAAGGGTTTCCACCTCAAAAGGGTTTCCAAAAAAGTCGTGTTTCACAAAGAAAGAGAACAGTTGTGTTCAGAAGGGTCAAATTATTGATTTGCTTTTTTTTTTTTTTTTTTTGCTTAGGAACCTTTCACAACCTTCTTCCTCAATGCAAATGATGGAAAATTTGACCATCCTAATCGAACATTCTCGTCTGTCGCAAGGTCTTGGAGAACTAGTCAGAGAGATACTTCTGATGTAAAGGTAAGCTCTTTTATTTGTTGACATTAATTTCAAAATGCGTTGAAATTTTGATTTGTTTAAGTGGGTGTATAAGATACTTTATTCTGCAGCTTTGTTCCATATTTTAAAAATTATGTGGTACACCTAAGAGGGACTTGAAAATAATTTTGAGTGCACAGAAAATGACTCAAGATTCTATTATTCAGTTAAGATGTTTTTTGTTATTTTTAAAAAATTCCCATCTAATTTAGATCAAATAATCGGTAGATGGAAAGAAAAGCCCATAAATTGCCTTTCCTGCTGTTAACTCAATATTTGGCCCATTCCAGAAAACACAGCAGGAATTGGATTTGACCTTAATGTGTCATATTGTTATAGCTTGCCCAGCTTTGGGTTTACGTAGCCTGGGGCAATTAATAAAGCATTAATGACAAGACCCATTTAAAATGTAGGCTTTTCTGTACAGCCTTAGCTTTTACTTGACTGTGCCTGGGGATACTACGCAACAATACACATTAGATTAAACCAACACACACACAATATCCTGGACCAGCCGGAGAGCAGAGTCATTTTAACAGTTGCTACTGCTTACCTATTGGTAAATATAAAGATGTATTACTCCTTTACGTGGACTTTCATTTTTTAAAAAATAATCTTATTCAAAACATTAAAATACATTTGTTCTTCAATTTTTTCCTCATTTTTTTCTGATAAGATTAAATGATCCAGTTATTACATAGGTATACGTTTCTTACTTTAATCTCTTTTTCTTCAAATTTTTCTCATCACTTCCACTCATGCTGCTGAATATACAAATGTTATAGTATCATTCCATTTAGTGTTTTAATCCAACAAAAGGTAGTGAATTAAAGTAAAAATTGTCATTTACATATTTGTGCTTATCTATTGCAAACATTTTTTAAAGGCAGTTACAGTGTTACTGAACTATAAGAAATTGGATGAGTACAACTTTTATTTAGTTTCTTTCAAAGCAGAAAACAAAAGAATGTATCCAAGTAATCTGTAGTATCTTTATGTGTCTTATTTGTTACTATCAGAGTTTGCATAAATGAATATTAGTTTATATGTACAATGTATTCACATTTGGAAATAAGATAATTTAACCTGCATTCTTACTATATGAAACTCTGAAGGTCCATATTTTCCTTCTATCAAACTTATGATTTCACTAAGGAATCCAACTCTGAAAGATCCATAAACCATCATTTAAATTGATTTACAATGAATGATATCAAGAAGAGAATCCATTTCTTATTTAATAATTTTTTTGAGAATTAATATAAAATGGGGAGTCAGTAGGCTTCTAGAACTAACACAGTATCTTTAAAAAGCATTCAATAGCTATTTTAAATGTGAATTAAATATTCTTATCTATATTTTAAGGCTTTCTATCATATGTAAGATTATTCATTATCTTAATTCAGAGCTGTGTCCATATTATATCAAACTTTCAAGTGAAAATGCTTTTCTTGACAAAGTTTTCTTGACTCTTGACATCATCAGGAAACGGAAACTTGGTTTTTCAACTTAATTCAAACATTCACCCTCACAAGCCCACACACAAGTCAGTCATCCTAATTTATGTATGTAGGTAGAGTTTTAGGCTTTACCTTCTATCCTAAGAATTTTATTGATTCTTCTGGTCACCAGATATCTCCCCTAGTTACATGTCAGTCTCAGGACCAGTGGTTTTATATTTCTAAAGAAAAATGCTTCTGCAGTATCTCCTAAAGTAGATTTAAGGTCTTGTATAAAAGAGAACTAGGACAAAGGGAATGGTTTTATTCTCTCTTTGTTAGCATCGTTCTTGTCCTGCGGTAATGAGTGCAAGCTGGGCAGAGAAGGAGCCGTGGTGAAGTGACCTCTCTGAAGAGAGGTCTTACAAGTTAAGTCAGACCAGTTCATTTTTACTTTTTTTTTTTATTTCTCTCCTCTAGTATAGTCTTGGTAACAATGACATTCAACTTACTGAAGTTCTTATACTAATTTTTCCTTAATGCCTTCAAAAGTTGTTATATTACTTTTGAATAGCTATGCAGATGTCAGAAAAGGGAGCTGTGACAAAATGTCATTAAGGTGACATAGTGTAAATTAATACAGTTAATGGAGGTGCTCACCACTGACTCATTGACCCATTATGAGCTCTTGTGGAATTAACGAATGCCAGGGCATCAATCTTTGGAAAAAAGGAAGAAAAGAGACGGCAGCTTTAAAACCTTGCAGTGAATTATATTAGAAAAGTGAAAACGTCTGGGTTGGATTTGATTTCACTAGGAAGCCATAAAATAGTATGCTCTCTCAGCAAAATATATTAAACTGGAATGTCAGATTTGATGCAATAGGTATACAATTATGATAGTGTTAATAGTGGTCTTCTATCATTCTAAGAAATACTTTCAAGTCCAATTTCTCAGCAGCTTGAACTTGTCATAAGCTTGTAAATTAGAAATTCTTTTTGAGGATATTTTCTTATTATTGAGGGACACATATAATACTATTAACTGTATCATGGGGTTTTAGTATAGCTGTTAAAACATACTAGAAATCAAATTTACAGACACAAAATGCCTGTTTTAATATTCATCTTGCCATTTCTTTAATAATATTTGGTGTCTTTCTGCACTATTTTTCATTTAGGAAATTTTAATCTACTTGGCCTCTTTCCTTAAAGAGAAGCTGATTAGCAGGAATCTCTCAATGGGAAGAGGGTAAACAGAAGAGCTGTTATTTTAAGTAGGCAAGCTGGTGCCGTAAGTGACCCTGTAGGAGCGCACTTGCCAGTTGTAACAGGGGAGTGCGTTCTTCTCGAATAATTCTCAGTAGTTTTCAGACAGGCTCTTTTCTTGGTTATTTGATACAGTCCTCAAAACAGTAGCATAAGATAGAAATCATTATCCCTATTCCATAAAGTAGGTTCACAGATACTAAGTGACTTGCCTAAGTTCACACAGCAGGTAAAGAGGGAGCCATAACTAGCACTGAGGGCCGTTCGGTTATTCCCACTGCTTTATATCCGTTGGATGGGCTGCTGCTTTGGTTTTTCTGCATGATCTCACAATCATATCCAGCCATACCTGCGGGTGCTAAGTCTCTTCAGTCGTGTCCAACTCTGCGACCCTATGGACTGTAGTTCGCCAGGCTCCTCTGTCCATGGGATTCTCCAGGCGAGGATACTAGAATGGGTTGTCATGCCTTCCTCCAGGAGATCTTCCTGACCCAGAGATCAAACCAATGTCTCTTATGTCTCCTGCATTGGCAGGTGGGTTCTTTACCACTAGCGCCGCCTAGGAAGCCCAGCCACATTGACTAGTTTGGAGTAATTGACTGATCAAGTCATACTCTAATCATTTATTGCTGTGTAACAAACCACCCCTCAAAATTAGTGACTTAAAAAAAATTTTTTTAATGCAATCATTTATTTTCTGAGTTCTGCAATCAGAATAAGGTTCATCAGGTACAGCTTGTCCTTGATCCATGTGGGGTCAAATTGGTTGGCTCCTCTGGGTCTGAAAAGTTCAAGATGACTTCCCTCACATGCCTGGTGCCTTAGCAAGGATGGCTGGAGCTGATGGGACTGGCTGGGCCTCTCTCTTTTTGTATAGTCTGTCTGGGAATACCATCACAATTTTTTTCATGGTGTCTCCCTACCAAGAGAATAAAAAACAGAAGCTGCAAAACCCACTTAATGCCTAGGCTAGGAAGTCACATACTGTTACCTCCATACCGTTGTTTTTGGTCAAGGCAAGTCACAGGGCCAACCCAAGTCAAGGGACAGGATAACTGGGCTCCACTTCCCCATGAAATGAGCAGCAAAGTCACACCTCAGAAGTACGTGGAGGTTGATGGGATTGTTGTGGTCAACTTTGAAAAAAATGTGCTTAAGTCCTCTTTCCAGTCACAATTCACATTCCTCCTACAAACAAAATATACTCAGCTTATCCCCCACAGTCTCATCCCATTATTGGGTCAGGCTCAAAACCTAGTAGCTGATGATCTTTATCAGGTCCAGATACACATTACGTGCAGAAATTCCTAATTTGGAGATCTGGAAGATAAAAAGACAAGTTATCTGTCCCATGTACTTTCATCCCCCAGAGGTGAGACAGGAACAGGTAAACCTCAACAGATACTCTGTTCAGAAAGGGGTAAGTGTGGAAGGTACACAGCAACTCCTGGTCACAGAAAGTTGGGGCTGAACCCTCTTTTGCCCAAGTTGATGCAGCAACTTTAAAAACTTGTGGATTTTTTTCTGTGTATCAAATTATAGTTCACTATCATAAAAAAAAAAAAAACTTGCTCACCAGTTCTTTCAAGAAGGATCCTCCCTACTCCAGGCTGTGAATAGGATGCCCTTGGTCATGCTCATAAGATTCTTGGAATCCTTTTGTGTGGCCCAGTGGGCCTGCAAACCACTATCTTAAATTTTCCTGAAAACTTACAAAGGGTTTTACAGGTACCCTTTTACCTATGGCTATATTTTACTTATAGTACCTTAGTATATCCTTGTCTGAACTTTTTCTTTTTAATTTTGAGAATCTGACAAGATTGTCCTAGGCCCCTGTGTTTCTCTAAGGACTGCTTTAAGTCTGAGCAGATTCTTCCATAGCTCATAATACTTTATCCATGTACCTAGTAAAGGAGCTTCCCTGGTAGCTCAGCGGTAAAGAATTCGCCTGCAATGCAGGAGACATGAGTTCAGTCCCTGGGTTGGGAAGATCCCCTGGAGTAGGAAATGGCAACCCACTCCAGTATTCTTGTCTGAGAAATCCTATGGACAGAGGAGCCTGACGGGCTTCAGTCCATCAGCTCGGAAAAGAGTCGAACACAACTGAGCAACTATACAACAACAAATACTATTACAAGAAACCAGTGGTCACTTTTGACATTCTGCTTAGAAATATCCTGAACCAGAAGCACAAGTTCTTTAGATCTTTTTCTGTCTTTGAAATGATTGCAGGCATGCATCAAGTTAGTTTTTCCCACACTGCAAACCATGCATTTTCTCCTACTTCCAATAGCAACTTCCTGACTGACCCGCCTCCAACAGTCTCCTCACCTCCTTACCTCCATCCTTCCAGCCTCTGCCTCCTGCCTGTCCCGAGGCCAGTGCCACGTGTTTTTATTACTTCAGGACTCCACTCCAAGGCATGAATTTTTGTTTCAGTTTCCTATCACCATGTAACAAATCACCCCAAACCCATCTCAAAACAACATCAACTGTTATTTACTGACCATCATGAAATTGGAGTTAAGGCTCAGCAGAAACCACTCGGGTCTGTGCTTCAGTGAGACCTGGAGAAGCTTGGCCGGGCCAAGATGGCTTTATTCTCATGTTTTGTGCCTCATCTGAGCTGATGAAGTGGTCAGGGACTGTCCAGGACTGTCTGTCTGTCCATACAATCTTTCCCGTCATATGGCAGCCACACGGTTTTATCTGATGGTTGGCTTCTCAGGAAACAAACGAGGAGGCTGCCAAGCCTCTTAAGTCTTAGGCATCTGTGGAAGCCCTGGGGTGTCATCCTGTCCCATTCTGTGTTGAAATTAGCCAGCCTGTTCTCAGAGGGAGGGAGAATAGAGTCCACCTCTTTGTGGGAGGATTTGTAAAATGGACGTAGAATAGAGTCCACCTCTTTGTGGGAGGATTTGTAAAATGGACGTAGAATAGAGTCCACCTCTTTGTGGGAGGATTTGTAAAATGGACGTGCCAGATAGCAGGCAGGATGGGAGAGACTGTTACAGGAATGGTTGAAAAAAACTTTGTAAATTACTAATTCTCAGAAATTTGTAAGTTTCAGTTTGGTTTATACCATTCTGTTGAATCTGATTGTGCATTTGGACAAAACCAAAATCTGAAGTGCAAGTAACTTATATATCTGCTTAGCTTAGGTAACATATAAGTTAGTCTAAATATTTGATAAAAATGTTTAAATCATCTAAAATGTCTACATAGATATCCATTCAAACATAAAAGTGACAGAGCTTTAAAAAAAAAAAACCTGATTACAGGATATACTTTGATACTGGATAAACTATCAACTGAGTGAGTATCTTCAAAAATGTGTTTTGCATAAAGCTATGAAATGTGTTGTTGCGCACATCGCCCCCATTTAGTCCTCACATCCAAACTGTGATTTAGTTGCTGTCACCATCACAATTTTGTATATCAAGAACTGTTTTTTTCTTAAAGCTTAAGAAACTTGCCCAGGCTGGCAAGAAGTCTGGATCTCAACTCAGAATAATTTGATCCCAATGCACGGAAAGTCGCACCTCCCCACTGGAAGGGACGGTCCCCAAACCGCCAGCCTGCCAGCCTTCCCTTTCACTACAACTGACTGGTAGCCCTGAGGTGACTGCTTTAACCAACAGAGTTTGAAAACCACAGCTTTCAAAACTTTTTACCACTATTTCATGGCAGAAATTCAGGATTTAATGAACATATCGCAATGATCTATTAATTTTTCATCCCACATATATGTATTGAGTACCATTTTTATACGTCAGGCACCATTCTTACAAGTCAGTGGTGAACAGGTGAGCAAGAGAGACAAGATCCTTGTCTATGGAATTTCCATCACAGTAGGACTCGGGAGCATATGTAAATTTTTAAAAAAAGAAAGAAAAGGAGACTTGCTACACAGAAAATTAAAACAGAATGAAGTCATACAGAGTTGTTACTGCTTTAAAAGGAAAAACAGAATGTAAGCGCAGGGACCTGGATCTAAAGTGTTTGGGCTTGGCTTCTCTTTATCACCTATTTGCAGTATAGTTATTAGCAAATCACTTAACTTCAATGTTCATTTCTACAAAGTGGGAAGAACGAGGATACCTGCCTTAGGAAAATTTTGTGAAGATTAAGAGAAAGATGTGAAGTTCTTAGAACAGTGCATGACACAGTAAGATATAAATGATAATTCCTGCTGTTTCAAGATTGAATGACCAGATGTGACATTTCAGCTCTTTGCTTGTCTTGGAGCCCAGACATAGTGATTATTATCTTCTTGGACCTAACATTTGAATCTCAGTGATGAAACTCTCTTATTCATGAAATTTTTAAAAATAAACAAATGTTTTAAGCAATATAAATGTGAGCATAAATTATGTACAAATGCCTTGTATTTACATATTAAATTTAAAATCAAAATGCGTTTGAAACAAGATTTTAAAACAATAAAATCGAGGCATAAAAACTTGCACCCACTCAGCTACTTTGGCAACTTCTCTATAGACTTTTTGTGGTTTACTCTCTCTTTCTTCCCCTTCAGGGAAAAAAAGAAAAGAAAAAAAAAAATTTCCCCAGCTCTGCAGCTTTGGTCTTTTGGAGCTTCAAGGGGGCTTTGCAAATATGCTGTGCCTCAGGAATTTTTCATATTGCTTTAAAATGTGTCTGTGTTTTTTGTTTTTTTTTTAAATCTGCATCCTAAAAAACCAAAAGTAACTGGCAGAGTGATTCAGGGACAGTTTCTTCATCCTGTCAAACGTCAAGCCACCAAGAGCTTACACCAACATCTTAGTTAACACCCTAATTTATGACCATGGTCTGGTTGGTCAGATGAGGACCAGAGTGGAGAAAATGTCTCACTTAAGGATCATCCCAAAGGCCCTGATGATCCTACTTTTTCATGACTGGCTGCAATTCAAGCCTTCCCAAGTGTTCCTGTCAAACCCTCCCTAAATAACCGTCAGGGTGGAGGTTCCTCAGCCTCACTTTGTTCTCTTTGGTGGCAGCCAGCTTCCAGCCCATTCTTTCTGGAGTGCTCACATTAAAATGAAAAGGACCTGGTCCTCCACTTCTTCAGATTAGCTACAACTTTTCTGGCATTGTTAAAACCAACTTTTCCTAAATTTAAATTGGACTCTTTTCCACTTCTGAAACTTTCAGCATAACTAAAATAAACAAGGTAATGTTTTTTAAGCTTCAAAAGTTTCCTATCAGGAGGTGCAGATTTTATCTCTAGGTGCATCCTTTTTTCTTTTGTTTAATCGAGTACTCCATTGGCTTTTTTCCTATCTTGAAGCAATCTTCCAACCATTTGCATATTCCCCAGAGGATTTCTAGTGATATTAAAATAACTTTGTCTAGCATCTTCAATAGTTTAATATTTAATGAGCACCTGCTGTGTACAGAGTATAGCTCCAAAAGCTGTGGGGGATTCAACAAAATATAAACCTCACAACATTAGGCTCAAAATCTGCTTTGCCCAAATTGTTATTAATATAAAGTCCTAGGCTTCTTATGCCTTTGCAGATATAATTGAATGACATTCAGTGAAATATTAAATAGTATTACAGAGGCAAGTAGGTTAATGATGACCATATATTTTTTATGACCCTATTCCACAGGAAACAATGGGAAATAATATGTATGAAAAACATGAGAGCACAGAGACAGTTGAAGATAGACTGAAACTCTTTGGGCGGTCTAAATAAAAATATAAATCGTGTTGCCATATCCATGTGGATGTACAGCATATCCCTCTTGGTCCTTAAGAAAGCTTATGTAGTCTAGTTCTGGACACAGAACATGAACACAAACATCCAATGAAAGACAGAAGGGAAATTCCTGACTTATGTGATCCTCTTACATATAAATCACCCTCTACGTGGAGCAACTGTGTGAGCTTTCATTCCTCTCCCCATTGGGGACCATTTGGGAGGCTCCTTCTACTCTGTATCGTATATAAAACGGGTAACATTCAAATAGCAGTGTTCTACATCTTGAACTAATTTCCCACGTTTTCTCAAACAGTGAAAGCGTTAGCCGCTCAGTCGTATCCAACTGTTTGTGACCCCGTGGATTGTAGCCGCCAGGCTCCTCTGTCCATGGGAATTCTCCAGGCGAGAATACTGGAATGGGTAGCCATTCCCTTCTCCAGGGGATCTTCCAGACCCAGGGACTGAACCCCAGTCTCCTGCACTGCAGGCAGATTCTTTACTGTTGGAGCCACCCTTTTTATATGCCTGAGCTCCCTCTTCTCCACCTTTATTCTTCACTTTGACTCTTAGTGTCTTGCCTTAAAACAGATGTAACCATGGCAATAGCTCTTCTTTAAAATTATTGCAATACAAAATCCAAACAGCTTAGGTGGACATAAAACTTCCTTCATCATCTGACTCCGTGTACCTCATCTCCCTATCTTGATCTGTCCCCTAATATATCCTACACTCTACCCATACTCAGTTCCTGCCACTCCTTGGCAGTACTCTCTGCTGGTCCTCCTGTCCCTTCCTCCATCTTTATCAAACTCAATGTCCGATCTCCAGTGTAATCTTTTCTGACTTGCCCAGAGTTTCCTGCTCTATCCTTACTGATCCCTTGTGCCTTGTTTGTACTTCTTTCATTATTATTGTGTATTGTGTATTATTGTGTATTGTAACCGCCACTTCATATATCTGCCACACAGGCCAGAATATGAATCACTCAATGGTGAGGCCGTGTCTGTTCATTATTTGTTTTCTTAGTACCCATCACAACGTCTGGTATTCAAACTTTACTACGTGCATAAATAAATATTGGGGATTATGTAATGGGTTTTGGAGATTTCTGTTTAAATGGTTTAAATGGAAGAAATGGATTCTTAAAAGGCTAAGCTCTGCTTGTAAAGAAAATTCATTTATGTGAATCTGTTCAAACTCTCATAATGCTGGAGAAATAAACATTACTCTGTCTTTCTTATGGTTCACATTTATCATCATAAGAATGGATAAGGATCGATTTCTCACAGAGGATTTGCTCACATGAAAACTCTCTTAATGCTATAGCAGATAAATGTTGGTTTTAGTATGAGAATCCATAGAGAGAATGCTTATGTGTATGCATTTCTTGGGCTGAGGAATCCAGTTTATTTGAAGACCTCAGAGTCTGTTCTGTTTTGTTTGTTTGCTTGCTTGCTTGCTTTGTTTTGTGGGGTTTTTATTTTCCTTTTTGTGGCTTGGGGGGGTTTGGATTTTTTAATGTTTTTATGCATCCCTGTGTATCCATAGTGAGATTCAAATTTTGGTTACTATGCCATCCATGTTGGACATGTTACTCAAATAAATGTTCTTATAATTTTCACAGTATAAAGTTAATTTAACCCTCATCTTGATATTTGTAAAGATTAGTATTTTTCGTGTTTTTGATGGTATACATAAAAACTGTAGTTTTTTGGTTTCATTTCCTGCAGTTGTTTTTTAAAAGAAAGGACAACAAAAATTTTTTAAGGTTGTGAAATCAGTTTCTGTGGCATATTTATTCTCAATTTACACAAACCACATACTAGACATTGTGCATCAAACACAAGTTTGCCTTGAACCCAATTGTTAATGTCGTATGTACATACACTAAGTAACACAAGTTGTCTTTGCATTCAGCTTAAGAATTTACTATTCAAGTGGCATGTACTGAATATTTAAAACTTATTATGTTGCATTATCTCTTAATTTTCTTTAGTGGTAGGTATAAAAATAATTTATTTTGCCAAATTATAAAATGGAACTCTGAGTCTCTTCATGAACATCATGTATTATAATTGCCAGTGGAGTCAAAAAGAAAAGTAGAAGATGCTACATGGTTTTTAAACAATATGAGCAATATTTTAAACTTTTTTTTTAATTTTGGTATTTTAATAGTATTCAAAAAAGTGTGTTGAACAGCGTAGACTTGTAGATATGCCTTTATATACTTGTTTACTAATACTGTTGGGAACTATTATTGATTCTATAACCCATTTCTCTTAAGTAATCTGTGGCAAGATAAGATTGAAAATCTTATAGTCAAGCATATTGTAGAAGAAAAACATCTTCTTTTCTTAGGCTCTTATCTGAAGAAAATTAAATGAAGAACGGAATCAAGTAATAAAATACTGGATTTAAGTGAAGAAATTAATTCTGTTATATAGTTTTTATAAATTAATACTTCTGTTCAACTGATTTTTAAAGTGGTTTAATATGCTACATTTTTTATTCCTGGCAGGAACTAATTCCAGAATTCTATTACCTTCCGGAGATGTTTGTCAACAGTAATGGATATAATCTTGGAGTCAGAGAAGATGAAGTGGTGGTAAATGATGTTGATCTTCCCCCTTGGGCAAAAAAACCTGAAGACTTTGTACGAATCAACAGGATGGTAAGAACAATTTTGTTTTTTCTTCATCAGTCACAAGGAAGTAAAAAATATTCTGTAGTTTTATTATGTTTTTAGCTATTAACAAATTTTCATTTAACATCTATAAATACAAGGTTAATTTTTTGAGAAGAAAGAAAGGATTTTACAGTTGTCTTTAGACAGTTTTCTTTATTGTAAAGTGCATTTTCCTTTCATGAGGACTAATAAAGGAATGGTAATTCAGTTATTTTTGCTCCCTTAGGAGAAGACAATCAGATGAGCATCTGTTGACTAATGCAACATATTCTAAAATGCTTGACATTAATGCCCATTCCTTATTTTTGTCTACTGGCTGTATCTGTTCTCTTTCTTCACTCATAAAATATTCAAAACAAAATAGTGTACATTTAGAACATACTTGTCTGTAAGAAATTGTAAGCTGTGAAACATACCTTAAAGTATCATGCACTTGACTTTAAGAGAACACTCATACTGTAAACGTTCTTAGACAGAAAATGCCATTGCTTTTTAAGTCTGTATGACAGATGTCTGGTGTAAAAGAATGTGTAGATATTGATAGAGTGTTTGCATGTGGTTATTTTATAGATTTTAATATATTTATCCATATTTAAGTAGATTTTAGTCTCAGTGTGGTTTTGCTGTATGGAATGAGCTGATTTACCTAACAGCCTCTCTAGTGTTCTTGTTCTGGTTCTTAGCCAATTGAAGAATTAGATCAATAAACTCAATGACCTAAAATATATTTTTAACCCTGTTTCACTCCCAGTTTTTTCCAGCTAGCCCATAAATATGTTTTATTTTGTTTTGACAGTATATTTATTTGAATTAGAATCCAAATAATGCCCACATATTAGAGTGGATCTCACATATCCCCGAGTCCCTTCTTCTGTAAGAGCTGTGTAATTCACATATATCACACAGATATAATTCACATACCATGCAAGTCAACCAATTAAAGTTTAAAAAGAAATGGGTTTTAGTCTACTCATAGAGTTCTGCAACCATCACCACACTCAATTATGAACATTTTTATTATCCTGTAAAGAAACCCAATTCCCTTTAGCATCCTCACGACTTCCCCATTCTTCCAACCAGCCCTTGGCAACCACTAATCTACTTTCTGTCTCTATAAAGATTTGCCTTTTCCGGATATTTTGCATAAACAGGATCAGAAAGTATATGATCCCTTGCTCTACCCTACCCCTGATTTTTTTTTCTTTGTTTTTTTCCTACCCCTGATTTTATGTCTCTTTTTGCCACTGTCAGTCACATGCTTCCTTCAATTTTAGAGCTATCTTTTCTGTCTCCAAGAAATATTTTACTTTCAATATACTTATTCTAGAAAGTTGGTACTAAGGCAGTAGACTCAGTTGAAAGACTCATTTAACCTATCTTTAAAGTTACTAAATAGATAATCTGTAACCTAGTCTCATCCTGAGGTAATATTTTGTACACATGCATGTGTGCTCAGTCATGTCCGACTGCTTGTGACCCCGTGGGCTGTAGCATGCCAGGCTCCTCTGTCCGTGGGATTTTCCAGGCAAGAATACTAGAGTGGGTTGCCATTTCCTTCTCTAGGGGATCTTCCTGACCCAGTGATGGAACCTGTGTCTCCTGCATTGGCAGGCAATTTCTTCACCATTGAGCCACCTAGGAAGTGAGGTGATATCATGTAAGACCTAAATTTTTTGTAGGATTTCTCTTACTTCTCAATCTATAAGTTGGTACTTTTGGATATATGTTGTAATTTTACAACATATACTATCTTCTTGAGCCATACATTTATCTCTTCAGTTTATCTTTTTAATGTGAAGGATTTATACTTTAACAATGTATGTTTCTAAGAATCTATGCTTATCTTTAGAACAGGTAGTCCATTGTTACCACAGTACCCTTACATACTTGAATTTGTTATTGTCGTCATTTAGTTGCTAAGTTGTGTCTGACTCTTTTGTGACCCTGCGGTCTGTAGCCACCAGGCTCCTCTGTCCATAGGATTTCCCAGGCAAGAATACTGGAGTGGGTTGCCATTTCCTTTTCCAAGGGATCTTTCTGATTCAGGGATCAAACTCATGTCTCCTGCATTGCAGGTGGATTCTTTACTACTGAGCCACCAGGGAAGCCCCACATACTTAAATATTGACTATGATATCAGTGTAAAGATACTACATCTACAAATTCAGCCCTAGAACCCACTGCGTACTGAGTGGTGTCCGAGTTGAGTGAGTCTCAGTTTCTCGGTCATATCTGCCCTGCTGGCTGCAGTAGTATTTAGTCACCAAATATTTGCTGAGTGAATCACATAGGGGCAGTAAGGATTTTAGCATACTGTCTAGTTAGATCCAAACCAGTGAAGTAAAACAAATCTTTCACTCAGGCAAGCAAAGTAGCAAAAATTGTTGGACCACTTTTCTCTTTCTCATGATGTTGATTGAACTGATTGAGCACAGGTTTTCATGTGGGCACTGATAATTAATAAGTGCCAGGTGTTTATATTAGAGAGAGATTCACTTAGGGTTTAAAAGTTCCCTGGCTCTGGAATTGAAGCTCTGCCATTTACTAGCTTCATTGCCCTGAGCAAATTATGAGATATGTTTTGTCCTCACATGTCTCATCTGTAAGGTGGGAATACCTTATATATGGTTTTTTTTTTTTAATTTAAAGCATTATTTATCATAAATTTACTTGTACAATTTAATGATTTTTAATATATTTACAGAGTTGTGTGACCATCACCAAAATCTAATTTTAGAACATTGCTTTTACCCCAGAAAGAGCCTGTGCCCACCCCCAACCCCAGACAGCCATTAATCTCTTTTCAATTCCCTTGATTTGCCTCTTCTGGATATTTTACTTAAATAGACCCATACAATATGTGTTATTTTGTGTTTGACATCTTTCACTTAGCGTAGTTTTTGAGGTCCATCCATGTTGTAGTGTATATCAATTCTTTGTTCCTCTTTTTCGTAACAATGCTCCACATTTTGTTTATCCATTCATCAGTTAATGAACTTTTGGGTTCTTTCCACTTTTGGGCTGTTAGGAACAATGCTACTATAAGCATTCCAATGGACGTCTCTATATGGACAAGTTTTTGTCCTTGCTTTGGGGTTTATACCCAGCAATAGAATTGCTCAGTTCAGTTCAGTTCAGTCACTCAATCATGTCCAACTATTGGCGACCCGATGGACTGCAGCATGCCAGGCCTCCCATCACCAACTCCTGAAACTTGCTAAAACTCATGTCCATCAAGAAGGTGAGGCCATCCAGCCGTCTCATCCTCAGTAATCCCCTTCTCCTCCTTCCTTCAGTTTCTCCCAGCATCAGGGTCTTTTCCAGTGACTCAGTTCTTCACATCAGGTGGCCGAAGTATTGGAGTTTCAGCTTTAGCGTGAATCCTTCCAATGAATATTCAGGGATGATTTCCTATAGGATTGACTGCTTGGATCTCCTTGCAGTCCAGGGGATTCTCAAGAGTCTTCTCCAACACCACAGTTCAAAAGTATCAATTCTTTGGCACTCAGCTTTCTTTATAGTCCAGCTCTCACATCGGTACATGACCACTGGAAAAACCATTGCTTTGACTAGATGGACCTTTGTTGACCAAGTAATGTCTCTGGTTTTCAGTATGCTGTCTAGGTTGGTCATAGCTTTGCTTCCAAGAAGCAAGTGTCTTTTTATTTCATGGCTGCAGTCACCATCAGCAGTGATTTTGGAGCCCATTATATCTACTACTGTGGGCAAGAATCCCTTAGAAGAAATGGAGTAGCACATAGTCAACAAAAGAGTACGAAATGTAGTACTTGGGTGCAGTCTCAAAAATGACAAAATGATCTCTGTTTGTTTCCAAGACAAACCATTAAATTTCACAGTAATCCAAGTCTGTGCCCCAACCAGTAATGCTGAAGAAGCTGAAGTTGAACAGTTCTATGAAGACCTACAAGACCTTATAGAACTAACACCCAAAAAAGATGTCATTTTCATTATAGGGGACTGGAATGCAAAAGTAGGAAGTCAAAAGATAACTGGAATAACAGGCAAATTTGGCCTTGGAGTACAAAATGAAGCAGGGTAAAGGCTAATAGAGTTTTGCCAAGAGAATGCACTGGTCATAGGAAACACCCTCTTCCAACAACACAAGAGAAGATTTACACATGGACATCACCAGATGGTCAGTACAGAAATCAGACTGATTATCTTCTTTATATCCAAAGATGGAAAAGCTGTATACAGTCAGCAAAAACAAGACCAGGAGCTGACTGTGGCTCACATCATGAACTCCTTATTGCAAAATTCAGACTTAAAATGCAGAATTGCTGAGTCATGTGTTAAATTTATGTTTAGCTTTTTAAGAAATTAGCTGTTAGCAAAGTGATTGTGTATCTTACATTCCTACTAGCAATGTATGACTGTTCTAGTTCCTCCATATCCTCTTCAACACTTGTTATTTTCTGAATACAGTGCTTCTTCAAAATAAACCTATTTCATATTCACTGTAAACATAATATCAACCTTAATGTTCAGTGTACTAGGAACTAGGATTGTGTATAATATGGTAAGGTAACTATTTCTCAAACATTTGCTTTCTCTCTCCAAAAGAATAAGTTTTATAACTAAAATATGAGAAATAAATACATGTGCATTTCTGAAAATGGCATAAAACATTTTTATGATAAATAATAAGTTCCAGTTCACAGGTGGCTCAGTGGTAAAAAATCTGCCTGCTAATGCTGGACATGCAGGAGACTCGGGTTCAATGGCTGGGTTGGAAAGATCCCCTGGAGGAGGAAATAGCAACCCACTCCAGTATTCTTGCCTGGAGAATCCCGTGGACAGAGGAGCCTGCCGGGCTACAGTTCATAGTGTCACAAAGAAGCAAATGCAACTGAGCACGCAATAAGTTCCAACTCGGTTTCAGGAAGAAATGAAAGAAGCAAAGCACCATATTTTTTCTCTATTCAAAAACAGTTCTTGGTATCTTTTAAGCATTAATGAATTTCATAAGGCTTGTGAACTGAACCTATTCTCCATAGAATGAAAGACTTTACACAAAATTCTTTGTGTAAATTTATTTGGGGAAGTCAAACTGCCTGCATCTTGGTTCCCGGAGGCACGAGCAGGCAGTGCCAGGTTGAATCAATCCTATATGGGAGGTGCCTAGCCAGCACATAATAGGTGGCTTGAGAAGGGGTTATTCTTTGGGTCTTCTTTCCATGGGTTTTCCTTGAAGGGTTTTTCTTGAAGGATAGAAAGGGAAAGCTACCACATGCATCAGCAAGATTCTGTGTCTGTAGCCGCCATTCTTGGTGTATCAGAATTGAGCCAAAGGCCAGACACAAGCCTGCTGCCTCTGGGAAGATTCTTAATGCATCAGAGCTATCAAAAGACACCTTCCAAGTGTAGCTGGTGTGTCTAACAACTGCTGTCCTGTCTCAGGGTCTCCTGTACTGCTTTTCTTTAAATTGAAGTTTTCCTTCACAGCATCCTGTTCATAATCTCCTTTGCTCCAACTTCTGGTCCATTTTCCCATCATACTGATGGGAAATAATCATACTGATATTATGAAGAAATAGTCATCTGTGTTAAAACTGGAAAATGTAACCAGCTATCTACCTCTCTTCTTTTTTGCTGAAGAAATATTTACTAGATGAATCTTTCTATAATATACAAAGCCTGGGTGGTAATGTAAAATACAGAAGTATTTAAATTTTCATGAGTTTTCCATGAATTCTATGAATACAACATCCATTTTTTAAATATTATTTTGTAACATTAAAAGTTTCTATCTTTATACTGGCTCTGAAGCTCATACAGGATTTAGTACTTATGAAATGGGTTTAGAGAAAATGTGCTTTAGTATATTTATAATTTGGACTGGGATTATCTTCAGTGATTTGAAGGAGTTCTTTGTAATGAGCCTCAGGTAAAAAATGAAAATGTCATACAGCCCAAAGAAATGACACTCACAGTACCACAAAAGGCCTTCAGCTCTTGGGTGGATTAATATTCCACATCCATACAAAGGAGCATTCCCTCCGTCTTCAATCAGGCTGTTGTTAACAACTTAAAGGCAAAGTAGACAAAAATAATGTTGTAAAAAGAGATATCATTGATTATAAATGATCAGTTTCATTATTCTATGCCAACAATTAAAAAGGTATTTGATGCATTTGTAGCCGTCTTTACATCCTGACAGCTTCATTTCCTTTTCTTATTTTTTTTAAATGAAGCAGTATTTGGATTTTTGAATGATATATTTCTTTTAGTCCATTTTTTTAGTTATAATTGATTGCAGTTGTTTATATTTTGTAAATACAGTGACAAGCTTTGTGTTTCACTGAAGAACTGTGACATTCAAAATTTGGCTTCATTAGCAAACCTGGAAGAGTCATAGAGACACTCTGAGTAGGCATTTCAATAAATTCTCAGTGCATGGAGTTCATACATCAAGAATCGGTTTAATTTATCCATGAGAAGCTAGGCTGATTGCAACCGACGCACTCATGAAACATTAATAAAGCACTGTGTTCAGTTCTAACATGATTATAATCTGACCTCCTCACAAAGGGCAGAAGTAGAAAGTATCTCTGATAACATTACCCTAATGCTGGGTTCATCAATCATAATCTGCCCTTTCTTAAACTTTGTCTTAGAAGAAGGGCTTCCATGGATGTGCACTGCTGACCTCCCCAACCCTCCGCTCAGCGCGATCCAGGTTCTGTTTGCAGAGCAGGCCGGTGCACTGAGGCAGAGAGCGCAATGCCATGGCGTTTTCCTTTGCATGTGTCACATCCTTTACAAAGTGTCTTTTGTAATAGGTGAAGATCGGCATTTAGGGTATATTGTACCTTGCTTGAAGATGAAGTTTAGCAAATAGCATAACATAAGAATTACTGGCAGTCTTGAAAAATAGATAGGGCTTCCCTAGTGGCTCAGTCAGTTAAGAATCTGCCTGCAATGCAGGACACCCAGGCTCAATCCCTGGGTCAGAAAGATCCCCTGGAGAAAGGAATGGTAACCCACTCCAGTATTCTTGCCTGGGAAACACCATGAACAGAGGAACCTGGTGGAACCTACAGTCCATGGGTTGCAAAGAGTCGGACATGATTTAGTGACTAAACCAGCACCACTGTGATAGTTACATTGTGTGTGAGCGCCCGCTCTGCCACTTGTTAGCCAGGACACTCTGGACGAATAGGGTATCCTTATCCCTCGGAGCTTCAGAGCATCCTTATCTCTGAAACTGGGGATTTGCGGGTCATGTAACCTTTGTTGAGAGCCAGTTCTGAACAAGGATGGAAAACACAGAGAAGATGTGGTCATGAATCGTACTCTGAATCAGGCTAGAGTAAAGTAGAGGGATCCCTTCATTTACCCCAGTCTTCACACTGCCCTGGGCTCTGGAGATACAAGCATGAGCAGCACAGGCAGTGGCCATTCAGAAGCTCACCCTCTGGCTAGGAACCCACACGAGGAAACACACAGGCTCAGTCAGTGCTCAGCCAGCAGGTGACTACGAGAGCTCCAGGTGCTATCTTGTATGTTTGGGGTATAGTAGCAGTGAACAGAGAGAGATCTCTGCCCTCATAGAGCTTCCTCTTGACCAAAGAGAGATGGGTGATAAACAGAAATTAATAAGTAAAGTATCTGGTATTTTCGCAGGTGATCAGTACTGTGGAAAAAAAGAAGTAGTGCAAAGCAAAGGGATCAGAAATATGAAAGTGGATGTCAGATTTTACCTGTGTTCTGAGAGTATCTCTCAGGCTGCAGTTCTGGGAATGAACTGTTGAGGCACAGGGTAGCTTCAGCACATCTGTTAGGAGGTCCTGGGAGAGGGGATAGTGACTTGGCCCGGTGTGGTAGCCGTGAAGGTAGTAAGAAGCTGATCAGCTCCAGAGAATTTTTAAGTTAGAGCCAACAGTTTCCCTCTGCAACTTCCTCGCAGTGGCCGTTTTCCTTCAGATTTCTCTAGTCCCACAGAGTCAGATAAAGAAAGGTTGGGGGCCAGGTGTACAGACTCATGATGGCTAGAGCAGCAAAGAGACAGCCACTGCATTTTGGTTCTTTTTTCTAGGATGGGGGAAGGGGATAATGGGGGAGGGTGGTTAGTGCCTATCAGTTTTAACAGAAATTTGAGTGTCAGGAAAAGCCCAAGTCAACAAATCTTCTACCAAACTGTGGTCTTTTTTAAGTACATGCCTTATTTATCCATCTGTATATCCTCCAAGGCTGGCGCCTAGCATGCAGGAGGTGGCCTGTAGGTTGGGACGGGGCTCACTCTGATTATTTGCATTTCAGTGGGATGTGCTGGAGGTCAGAGATCTTGCCTTGTTTATCGAAGTCTCCCTGGGGACACTTCCTGGTACATAAGAGGTGCTCCATATGGAATGAATAAATGATGAATGAATGAATGGTCCCCCCCCCCCCCCCCCCGCCGTTTGAGATCTTCTTCCTTCAGATGCCCTTACAGTTCACTCCCTCCTTGTAGTCCTTAATTGTCACAAACTCGAGGACACTTTCTATGACTACCTGCTCTAAATCAGCAATCCACTTCCCATGAATACATATCTCTTGACTTTCTTTTTCCCTTAACATTTATCACCTCTCGACATACTCTCCAACTCACTAATAATCTTGGCCTTGGTCAGTCTTTTTCTCTCTGCCAAGGAATTTGTCTCTAATCCTAAGATCTGCAGTAGTGTCTGGCACATCACAGATCGTCTGTCAGTATTTGTTGAATGAATGAATGAATGAATTTCCCACTCACCCTCATTTCCTGACATTCCTTCCTTCTTTTTGTGACCAACACATCTTTCCCATAGTTTAAATAGTCACCCGATAAATATTTATTATTTAATGCTGAGTTAGGAGCTATAGGAAATCGAATAGAAGCTTTAGATACAGTCTCTACATTCCAAATGCTTAGATTCTAATTGAGAATGTAGTGTGGCCTCTTTGAAACAATTAAGTGTTAATCAGTAATAACCCCATTCCTTTGTCTGGCACTTTACAATTTATATGCAAATTGATTTTCACAAGTAAATTTGTGTATATTATTTACTACATTAAACAAGAGGGTACTCATGATAAGTGTCATAAAAATTCATATAAGACTTCATAGACTGAGGTGGAGAACTCAGAAAACAGACATTGTACTTGAGTGAGGATGTCTCGGACTTGAAAAAGAAGCAGCAGGATGAACTGCTTTCATGTTAAGGGGGAAGGATCAACAGAAGTTCAGAGGTCATACCAGCTGCTATGTGCCCAGGGCTGTAAATTATGCTGCTGGAGCCAAGGATTTGTGTCTAGAAGCCTAAAGAAATAGTGGGAGAGGGTGGGATCAAGGTTTGAAAGGTCTTAGGGGTCAGTAAAGTTTACACTGAATGTGTTTTGCCAGGAGGAGCCTTGGAAGATTTGAAATCAAGGATGACAGTAAGAGCTGATGGTTTCAGAAATCTGTTCCGCCAGCAGGATGCAGGACCTGGAGTGGAGGAGGAGGTCAAAGGCTGACAGTAGCCCATGTGGAGAGCAGTGAGAGCTCAGGCTAGGACAGTGCTAGCAGGAACGGAAAATAATGCAGTGCATTATACGCCCAGAAAGCAATCAAGTTAAGAGAATAATTTAAGCCCTCCAAAATAAATATTTAAAACAAACTTACTACTTCATGTCAAATGGAAGGAAGAAAAGTGGAAACAGTGGCAAAGTTTGTTTTCTTGGGCTTCAAAATCACTGCCAACGGTAACTGCAGCCATGAAACTAAAAAACAGTTGCTCCTTGGAAGGAGAGCTATGACAAAGCTAGACAGCATATTAAAAAGTAGAGACATCACTTTGCCGATAGAGGTCCATATCGTCAAAGCTATGGTTTTTCCAGTAGTCATCTACAGATGTGAAAGTTGGATCATAAAGAAGGCTGAGCGCTGAAGAACTGATGCTTTCAAAGTGTAGTATAGAAGACTTGAGAGTCCCTTGGACATCATGGAGATCAAACCAGTCAGTCCTAAAGGGTATCAATCCTGAATATTCACTGGAAGGACTGATTCTGAAGTTCTAATACTCTGGTCACCTGATGCAAAGATCTGACTCATTGGAAAAGACCCTGATGCTAGGAAGGATTGAAGGCAAAAGGAGAAGGGGGTGGCAGAGGATGAGATTGTTAGATAGCATCACCAACTCAATGGACATGAATTTGAGCAAACTCTGGGAGATAATGAAGGACAGGGAAACCTGGAGTGCTGCAGTCCATGGAGTTGCAAAGACTTGGACACGATTTAGCAATTGAACAACAGATGTTATGTTTATTTAAAATAATTACAGTCCCTGGTTTCTGAACTAAGATCCTGCAAGCTGCATGGTGCAGCCAAAAAATAAGTCTTTCACTAGGTCATTACTATAACTTTAATTTAATCACGAAGAGAAACCAGCATAGACACTACAGAAGAAGTAGCAATATGAATTTGTCATTGTCCACGAGAATATATGCAACTCTATTTGGTTAGATTTTCCAGCATCAGAAGCAGATTTTTGAGACAATAAGAGAAAGGGCTTGGAAATGTTCCTCTTCTAGTCTAGAAGAAGAAATAGAAATTCTATATTCTTAAATAGAAAATAACATTCTCTCCTCACAGTTAATTCCACTAGCCTCATTTCCTTTTTCCTAAGTTTCTGAGCTGCTTTGTCCTAAACCTGCCAGAGAAAGAATTCTCTGCAATCTAATACCCACGGGACAATATGAAAATTAGAATTAGGTAACTATTATTCATCTAAGAGATATCCTCTCTGGTTCAAATCTCACTCTTTATTTCCTTCCTCTCAGATCCCCAGGGTAGTATTATGGATTGGGAATTGGTTTATCTGGGCTTAAAGCAATTGCTTCTGCTTTTAGATATGCAGGAAGAGGGTGAAACAAGCTATTAAGACCATTATAACCCTAATAGCTCAGTAATCAAGTATTTCTTTCTGTTTTTCAATTGTGTTTGCAATAAAATCTTGTTTCAAAGTCCAAAATGGGTTCATGCATGAAAACACAGTTCTAAAGAGAACAAATAAGTAGATATAGCATATATTTACTAACAGATTAATACTGTCTCAGTGTCAGGTTTCAACTTTAGATAGGTCTTTATGCTTCAATTATGTGATATCTAAAATTCAGTTCTTAGATACGCATTTGATATAGAACCAGATTTAGCTTTTAAGTGCTTTGACTGGATTTTCTTTTCTTTTTCCTACAGTGATTAGCAAGACAGTCTATAAGATTATCTGTTTAATCTGTTAGCTGATTATTCCTTTGTCATTTAATTTTATAACCCCCCCCCAAAAAAAAAACCTGAGGCAAAATTAGTTTTTATTGTTTGTTTACTAATTCACTCTACTATCTAATATATAGAATAGATTAGGGTAAGTAAGTACAGGCATAGAATTTTTTGAATGTAATTAAAGATTTTTGTACAGAGCCATGAACTGATAAGTTTGAAAACTGAGATGGAATGGATAAATATCAGGAGAAATACCAAATGTCAAAATTGGCGCAAGAAGACCTTACAAACCTTAAAGAAATTTAAATAGTAAATCTTTCCAGCCCCCGGAATATCCAAAGCCATATTATTTTATAGGTGAATTCTACCAGATTTTTAAGAGATAAAGAATTGCTTTCTTAGGCAGATTATTCTAGAAAACGTAACAAGCCATTCAGCTCATTTTATGAGACTACTGTGATCCTGATTCCAAAGTAGTTAAAGGGAAGGAAAGGAAAAAATTAATAGGGCTGATTCATGTATGGATATAAGTATGAAAACTATGGGTAATAGTATCACTAAGTAATAATAGTCTAATAGCCCAGTAATTCTAAATCTATATTAAATGTGTGTGTGTGTGTGTGTACATTGACACTTTTAAGATCAGAGAAAAGACAGTGATATCCCATGTCACAACTGTTGTTTAATATAGTTCTTAAAGTTGAGAACACTTCCACAAGAAAAAATAAAGACGTTAACTAGTGAGAGTCACCAGGAACATGATCAACGTATAGACATCAATATCATTTTTCTATGTCATCTATAACTGAGTTGAAAATATAATTTTTAAAATGTTACAGTTGTATCAAAATTTACGAACTTCCTGGGAATTAACTTAATCAGGGTTACCCATGTCCTTTATGTCATGGTCCATGCGCGGGCTGGAAAAGAATTTCCAGACACGTGACAGAATGAGAGGGAAATAAAGTTCACTAAAGTGGGAGATGCCATTAGAACAGCCAGCCAGCTCAGGGGAGAGCCGACATTGAACAGGTGTCCTCAGTCCATCTTTAGAGCCAGGGCACAAGGAGCAGGATAGGGGTCTTGAGGATCATTTGCTGATTGTATGAGGCATGTATACTGGGTGGGGGAAGAGTAAGGCAAATACTTTCTCCCTGTGGGGTAGGGTGATGGACAGGGAGGCTTGACATGCTGTGGTTCATGGGGTCACAGAGAGTCGGACACGACTGAGTGACTGAACTGAACTGAACTGATGGGGTAGGAGGGGAGACAGGTTATACTGCTCAGGAGGACTTGAAATTCATTAATAGTTAACAACATGAGGGAGGGATGGATGTAAGGGTCTTGTTTTTTCCATTCCTGCATTCCAAGGCCCTCTTTGGGTTTATTTTTTCTGTTTTTTCATCCTTGGGACGCCACACTTTATAGAGAAAATGTTAATTTTTATATTTAATAAAGTGATCTGTTTAAATAAAGAGACATCCTGAGACTATGGATGGGAAAACCTAATATCAGTTTTCTCAGATTAACCTATACATTTATCATAATCCCAATCAAAATTATTTTGATGTATCTATACACTTATTGTGAAAGTCGCAGGAAAGAATTGTTGTTGCTTAGTCACTAAGTCCGGGAGAAGGCAATGGCACCCCACTCCAGTACTCTTGCCTGGAAAATCCTATGGACGGAGGAGCTTGATGGGCTGCAGTCCGTGGGGTCGTGAAGAGTCAGACACGACTGAGAGACTTCACTTTCACTTTTCACTTTCATGCATTGGAGAAGGAAATGGCAACCCACTGCAGTGTTCCTGCCTGGAGAATCCCAGGGACGGGGGAGCCTGGTGGGCTGCCGTCTCTGGGGTCGCACAGAGTCGGACACGACTGAAGCGACGTAGCAGCAGCAGCAGTCACTAAGTCATGTCTGACCCTTTTGTTACCCCATGGAAGTAGCCCTCCAGGCTCCTTCTGTCTGTAGGGTTTCCCAGGCAAGAATGATGGAGTGGGTCACCATTTCCTTCTCCAGGGGATCTTGACAACCAGGGATTGAACCCAGGTTCCCTGCATTGGCAGGTGTATTCTTTACCACTGAGCCACCAGGGAAGCAAGCCCACAGGAAAGAATAAAGGTCCACAAATAGCTGAGTTGGCTCTTAAAAGGATGAATCTACCAGATACTAAGATATCTAAGAAATAAAGATAAATTAAGATAACAGTAGAACTAAAAGGATCAAAGAGCTGGAGGCACACACATGTCTAGACAGACAGATAACAGGTAGGAACATAGGTGGGTAGATGATAGATAGAAGAGGGAAAAAGCAAAAAGAAGGAAGGTAGAAAGGGAAGAAGGGTTGTATTGCTTTTTCTATTAATAGGAAGAATATTATATTAACTGTAAACAATAGAAGCTTTATATCTTTGTTTCAAATATACAAGCACTAAAGATGAAAGCGGACATTGCTTAAGAAACGTGTGTTTGTTTAATATACGGTTTTGGAAAAACTGACTTACTATAGTAACAAAAATTATACTGGATCTCTACAGCATATTAAAAAGCAGAGACATTACTTTGCCAACAAAGGTCCGTCTAGTCTAAAGCTATGATTTTTCCAGTAGTCCTGTATGGATGTGAGAGTTAGACTATAAAGAAAGCTGAGTGCCAAAGAATTAATGCTTTTGAACTGTGGTGTTGGAGAAGACTCTTGAGAGCCCCTTGGACTGCAAGGAGATCCAACCAGTCCATCCTAAAGGAAATCAGTCCTGGATATTCATTGGAAGGAATCATGCTGACACTGAAACTCCAATACGTTGGCCCCCAGATGCAAAGAACTGACTCATTGGGAAAGACCCTGATGCTGGGAAAGATTGAAGGCAGGAGGAGAAGGGGACAGTAGAGGATGAGATGGTTGGATGACATCACCGACTCGATGGACATGAGTTTGACCAAGCTCTGGGAGTTGGTGATGGACAGGGAAGCCTGGCGTGCTGCAGTCCATGGGGTTGCAAAGAGTTGGACACTACTGAGCAACTGAACTGAACTGATCTAATGCCACATATAGTGAAATTGGACTCTAGATAGATTAAAGGCCAGTATGTGAAAAGTAGGGCTTCCCAGGTGACTCTAGTGATAAAGAACCCACCTGCCAATTCAGGTAGATGTAAGAGACACGGGTTCAGTCCCTGGGTTGAGAAGATCCCCTGGAGGAGGACACGTCTACCCACTCCAATATCTTGCCTAGAGAATTTCATGTACAGAGGAGCCTGGCAGGCTGCAATCCATAGCGTTGCAGAGTTGGACATGACTGAAGCAACTTAGCATGCATGCATGCATGCATATGAAAAGTAAAACCATAACTATAACACAGCTGACACATCAGAGTCTAGAAAGTTGTCTTCGTTACTTTAAAACAGAATCCCAAGATCATAAACGTAAAGAAAAAAATTTTGTTGCTTCAAAATTAAGAATTTCTATTCCACAAAGAACAACATGGATAAAGTTAATAGACATGTGACCTTTGGGAGAATGCATTGCAAAATTTGATGCCAACAAACTACCACCTGAAATATATAAAGAATTTCTGCAAAAAAAAAAAACATAAAGACAGGAACTTACATGAAAGAATGGGCAAAAAGCATGAACAGAAAATGTACTGAAGAGGAAACCCAAATAGCCAACAGCATATTAAAAACATGTCAAACCCCTCAGTAATCAGAGGAAGACAAATGACAACAGCAGTGAGATACTGTTCTGTGTCTGTAACACAGGCTAATATTAAGCACCTGGACAATACCAGTTGTCAGTGGGGATGTGGCCATGTAGACACACCTTCATGCACTGCTTGAGGGAGTGGAAACAGAAACAGCCAATCTACACTAATGACTCAGACTCAGTTTATGCACATCTAGTACAGGGATGTATCAGTCCTACTCCAGGTTATGAATCCCAAAGATATTCTCTTTTTTTTTTTCTCTCTCTTTTTTATTTTTTTCTTTTTATTATTATTATTTTTTTTTTTTGTCATACATTGATATGAATCAGCCATAGATTTACACGTATTCCCCATCCCGATCCCCCCTCCCACCTCCCTCTCCACCCGATTCCTCTGGGTCTTCCCAGTGCACCAGGTCCGAGCACTTGTCTCATGCATCCCACCTGGGCTGGTGATCTGTTTCACCATAGATAGTATACATGCTGTTCTTTTGAAATATCCCACCCTCACATTCTCCCACAGAGTTCAAAAGTCTGTTCTGTATTTCTGTGCCTCTTTTTCTGTTTTGCATATAGGGTTATCGTTACCATCTTTCTAAATTCCATATATATGTGTTAGTATGCTGTAATGTTCTTTATCTTTCTGGCTTACTTCACTCTGTATAAGGGGCTCCAGTTTCATCCATCTCATTAGGACTGGTTCAAATGAATTCTTTTTAATGGCTGAGTAATATTCCATGGTGTATATGTACCACAGCTTCCTTATCCATTCATCTGCTGATGGGCATCTAGGTTGCTTCCATGTCCTGGCTATTATAAACAGTGCTGCGATGAACATTGGGGTGCACGTGTCTCTTTCAGATCTGGTTTCCTCAGTGTGTATGCCCAGAAGTGGGATTGCTGGGTCATATGGCAGTTCTATTTCCAGTTTTTTAAGAAATCTCCACACTGTTTTCCATAGCGGCTGTACTAGTTTGCATTCCCACCAACAGTGTAAGAGGGTTCCCTTTTCTCCACACCCTCTCCAGCATTTATTGCTTGTAGACTTTTGGATAGCAGCCATCCTGACTGGCGTGTAATGGTACCTCATTGTGGTTTTGATTTGCATTTCTCTAATAATGAGTGATGTGGAGCATCTTTTCATGTGTTTGTTAGCCATCTATATGTCTTCTTTGGAGAAATGTCTGTTTAGTTCTTTGGCCCATTTTTTGATTGGGTCATTTATTTTTCTGGAATTGAGCTGCAGGAGTTGCTTGTATATTTTTGAGATTAATCCTTTGTCTGTTTCTTCATTTGCTATTATTTTCTCCCAATCTGAGGGCTGTCTTTTCACCTTACTTATAGTTTCCTTTGTAGTGCAAAAGCTTTTAAGTTTCATTAGGTCCCATTTGTTTAGTTTTGCTTTTATTGCCAATATTCTGGGAGGTGGGTCATAGAGGATCTTGCTGTGATTTATGTCGGAGAGTGTTTTGCCTATGTTCTCCTCTAGGAGTTTTATAGTTTCTGGTCTTACATTTAGATCTTTAATCCATTTTGAGTTTATTTTTGTGTATGGTGTTAGAAAGTGTTCTAGTTTCATTCTTTTACAAGTGGTTGACCAGTTATCCCAGCACCACTTGTTAAAGAGGTTGTCTTTTTTCCATTGTATATCCTTGCCTCCTTTGTCAAAGATAAGGTGTCCATAGGTCCGTGGATTTATCTTTGGGCTTTCTATTCTGTTCCATTGATCTATATTTCTGTCTTTGTGCCAGTACCATACTGTCTTGATGACTGTGGCTTTGTAGTAGAGTCTGAAGTCAGGGAGGTTGATTCAACCAAAGATATTCTCATGATGAGACAGGGATGCAGGAGTGGACATTCGTCACAGAGCATTGTGTCATGGCACACTGGAGGCAGTCTAGTGCTCACTGCTGGGGAAGTTCTGAGCAGCCCCTGAAAGCAGCGGATTAGCTATGCCTGGCCACACAGCTAGATCCTAAAAAACAAGCCTAAGTGAAGAAAGTAAGAAACAATGAAATCTATAACCCCACTCTGTTTTTGTGAGTCAGAAATACACACCAAAAAAATGTGTATGTGTAAAAGAAAAAGATTAAAAAAATTACGTGAATTATGTTTTATAAAAACACATGCAAACAAAAGGAGAAACATTAAAAACTTTATAGCATTGCCCATGGCAGGGGAAAATGAAAGTAGCGGTTGGAGATACTAAATAAATGTTTTAAAACTCAAATTAGGAAACAGTGATCATTGCTTTCAACCCTCATAGTTGCATTAGGCATTTAGTTCAGTAATTGTTTTATTCAAATGCAGTAAATTTCATTGACCCTTTCTTCCAAATATGTCTAGTAGTCTCTACAAGATTGATTTGAAATGGTTACTGCTGAGCTAATTATGTAATTATGTTGGTAAGATCTTCCTTTAAAGAATTTCACTTCTGTTTGACTTCCAATGAGCAGACTTGTGCAATAGCTACTCTATAATGAACTTCCATTTGTTGTTTTTTTTCATCCTTCCATTTATTGCACATGCACTGAATAGTTACTGACTTCTCATTTATACAAATTGACCAAACCAATATGATAGATATAATCAATATGGGATTTTAACCAATGTCTGTTTTGTATTTTCATCCCTTGTTCTCTAGTCCGAACTATTTTGTCCAATGAGATACAGAGAATAAAAATTCAGTTTAGTTTTAGTATGAAAGCTATCCTTTTAAAAAATCTGTTTATATTTCTGAATGAGAAACATTCATAATCACTGGTATAAACAAAATACCAAAATTTTTGAAGTAAATAAAAATGGAGTTTGGTGGGAATAAGTTACTAGTTAAATGTGATCAAGGATCCACCTGCCAATGCAGGAGGCACAGGTTCGATCCCTGATCCAAGACGATCCCAGATGCTGCAGAGCAACTAAGCCCGTGCATCACACCTACCGAACCTGTGCTCTAGAGCCCGGGAGCCGCAACTGCCGAGCCCACACGCCCTAGAGCCGTGCTTGGCAGCAAGAGAAGCCACCACAGTGAGAAGTCCAGTCATCATAGCTAGAGAGCAGCACCCCTCACTGCAACTGGAGAAAAGCCTACACAGCAACAAAGACCCAGCACAGCCAAAAATGAATAAATAAATAAGTAAAACTATTTTTTAAAATATGATCACAGGAAAAGTTGAGAAGTATCATTCAGATAATTTTTAGATTAAAAAAATGAAATATAATTATCAAAGGGCTAATTTAAGAAACCATTTATTAATTGAATTCCAAGCTGGTTTCAACGCCTTCGAAATCAGGGGGCATGCAGCCAAAGAATGACTTCATTCACATATTCAGTTACAGCTGTAATTGCAAAAATTGTTTTCTATGGCTTTGCATAGTTGAAATTTAAGAAGGTAGTGCTAGAGCTTTTTCCTCATGTTGCTGAAATCGGTGTGCCCTTCAAATCAGTGAGAAGTTGATGATGAGTGAGGGCAGGAGGTGAGAGGCATGGTGAGCCGCACTGTGATGGCCACTGCTCCACCACGGCTGTGACCAGGGCTCCGCGCCTGCCGGCCAGGGTACCTCTATGAATGACACTTATGGTGGCTTCTCAGGAAATGAAAAGGCCTCTCTTTTTTTTCCTGACTCTTTACTGGAAATTTCTTCTAGTCCCTAACTCTCAGTAATTTGCATTCATTTCCCACTGGCTAGCAAATACCTAAAATTACCAAGAGGTTCCTAAACAGTATAATAGCAGAGTTAACTCATAGCAGAAGGCCATTCCCTTTTAGTAGTGTTAGAGGCAAATTTGAAGACTTTGGGCAGGAAAGTAAACATATATCAAAGTTTCTAATGAAATTGCTTACTTTGAAACTAATGTTTAAAAATGAAATTATTATGAATGGCATTAAAACAGGCATTTCAAATTCCTTTTAAACATGAATGTGTCTTTTTAAAGAAATCTATTTAATGTTAAAATTCACATCACATATTCAGTTAAGCCAAGAGTACATTTAATAGTTAAAAAGAAAATTTTCTTTTAGGTCTGTGTTTTATTAGAGGTTGTACTTTGTCATTTTTAAGAATAGGTCTGACACAAACAAGTGAAATACAGGAGGTCAAAGAACGAATTCTACTTATTTATAGAGAATATTTCAAGCCAAGAAGAATGGAGATTTACTAAATTTTCATGGTCTCTTTATCTCTTTCTTGACTGATTCCAGGCCCTGGAAAGTGAATTTGTTTCTTGCCAACTCCATCAGTGGATTGACCTTGTATTTGGATACAAGCAGAGAGGACCGGAAGCAGTCCGGGCTCTGAATGTTTTTCACTACCTAACCTATGAAGGCTCTGTGAACCTGGACAGTATCACTGACCCTGTGCTGAGGGAGGTAGGTAATAAGTTGGATATTATTCTGAAAATTTCTGCCATCCCTTCAACACAAACTTGGCTCTCCATCTCCACCTGCATAAATCTCCTTCCAATGTAAATTTTATAAAACATAGATTTCAAGTTCTTGACAAATGTGGAAAAGTGAGTGTTCTATGTCAAAAACAAGTAATAGTACCACAAGTACCATGTAGTTCCTTTCTGAAATGCAGACATATACAGTGCACTTTAGTATCCCTCTTTTATTTATTTCAGCATCTTCATTGAATGCTTAATGCCTTATGTGTTATAAATTAATGAAACCTCATTGGATATTTAAATATGAATAGTTTGCATTAAAATAACCTGCCAGTACCTATTTTTTTAATGAAAGCAGAACTACAGCCTGCTAGACAGAATACTCAAAAAATGCAACAGTAAAATAGATGAGATTATAGTATGTTATTCCTGCACTTTCTCACCCTGAAATTTTATAGCTAACAGTTGGGAATTATATGCTATAGTTTGTGTATAAGTATTTTTATGAAAATATTCATAAAATATATTATTTAAATCACTTGCACGTTGCACAAAATTATTTCAGATAGGTGAAAAGAGTGAAGATGCAACAGCTGCTCGATGAGTCTTGCTTCAAGGAAGCTGTATCTCAGTCTTCCATTCTACCAGATATCTGCCATCTGCTCTATGCAAAACAAGCAATCATTTCTACATTTCCAGTCACTAGGATGCTTTTTTATTTTTTTATTTTTTAATTTTAGAGGTGGAAAACTCATAGATCTGGGAAATAAAGCTCTAAAAGAAAAATTTGCATCCATAAAGTTATTTCGTATAGACTTCTCTAAAGACAAAATGACTCTATTTGTATGGCTTCAAGCAGAGAAGAGGAAAGGGAAGGGAAGAGTCTCATGATCCTTGATCATTGAGCCCTCGAGCTAAATATTTGGAGAACACGTTGCAAGCATATTATTAGGTGTAGTTTCTACCATGTTGTATGCACAAGGAAATGGAATTATTGCCTGAAGCTGGAAGAAAGAGATAGGGACAGAGAAGGGATGAGTGACAAAAGAGCCAGATACTTGAACATTTGTTGGTGAAATAAGGAATTTTGTCTACAAAAAATCTGATTAGTTTGTTCACAACTGGGAATTCTAATTCTGAGCTTAATTATTCTCTTAACAATATACTCAGTGCTTAACCACATACTCAGTGCTGTAAATGCATTACCACTATATTCTCTTTTCAGAACCAGTACCTTTAGAATCAGAAAAAAAAAGAGAAAAGAATTGGAGTAGCTTATCCTTTTGTAGCAAGACCAACTCCAAATTGTTTATTGACTTTTCAATATCATAAACATTTTTGCTCCTGAATATCTTAGTGTACATTTTCATCCATTATAATATGCTGTCCTTAAGTTGCAAGTTGATCATCTTGAGCAAAATAAAAATATTTTAAGCATATTGTGCATAATGAAAACACACAACAGCATTAAAACTGACTGAAAATAGCTGATCTTTCCAACTTAAATTGAAGAAGGAAATGGCAAACCTCTCCAATATTCTCGCTAGGAAAATCCCGTGGACAGAGAGGAGCCTAGCGGGCCCCAGTCCATAGGGTCGAAAAAAGTCAGACACAACTGAGTGACTGAGCATATTTAAATGAGAACAAAGAGATAAATGAGAGAGTGAAAAGGAAATGAAATTAGGATTGAGACTTTTTAAATGTGGATATAGTGTTTATTACTTGAACTCTATAAAAATACCTGCTACTACAAAGTAACACACCATTGCTCTGGACAGTAAAAAAAAAAAAAAAAATGGCCACATGTAATTGTCAAACTGTAGAAAATCTCTGTGAAACATTACATGAAAGAGAGTAATATAAAAAAAAAACAACTGTTGGGAAGGGGTTCCAGCTTTCCCAGTGTGAGGGCATAATTGCTGAACACTGAGGTTCCATCAGAGAAGCTCCCAGAGTCACTCAGTGCCATGTATGTGCTCCCTACCTAAGCCTCTCGCCCACCTCTCTCACCCAAAAGCTCTTCTGTCGGTTCTCAAAATACTACATGAGACAGCATGTGCTTGGAACACTGTTACCTTACTTCCGCCAGGCAGCATGGGCTCACGCACATACCAGCAGAGCACTGGCCCTGACCCACCCAGTGTTTTGTGGTTTAGATGCTGAGTCATGTCCAACTCTTTTGAGACCCCATGGACTGTAGCCCACCAGGCTTCTCTGCCCATGGGATTTTCCAGACAAGATTACTGGAGTGGGTTGCCATGCTCTCCTTCAGGGGATCCTCCTGACTCAGAGATCAAACCCATGTCTCCTATGTCTCCAGCATTGGCAGGCAGATTGTTTACTCACTAAGCCTCCTGGGAAGCCCGTCCTACCCAGTGGCCCTGGGTCAACTCAAGATAGCTTTATCTCTTTAAGACCACTAGGGAAGCACTTAGGACGTTGTAGATATGACAGATGAAATGACCTTGCAAGGAATAGGAGTTAATTGTCCCTCTCCACATTCCCCGTGCTCACCTCCTTTACTCCACAACTAACATATTTCCACAAAATCAGTTCTGTATTTAATATTTAAGAAACTGCAAAGATGAGAACCTGCCTGAATCCTGTGAGCTTTCTAATGTGGCCAAGTCATTTAGTGTCCCTCCACTTCCATTGCTTTCTCCATAAAGAAGGGATAATACCAAACATGTGTTTGCCAGCATAAAAGCATCTAGCATCTATTGTCACAAGAAAGAAACCTGTGGATAAGTGGAACAGAGTATAGTATAGTCTTTATCTGGTGGTCATTTTTGCCCCTATGCAGTGAGGAGGCTCTCTGCAAGGCACACTGCCTTCCATCAAAACATCAACATTGAGTTCCAGGAGGTCTGCTCTGTGCTGCTGTGATTTGAGAGAGTTGCTTTATACATAAATGATCAGAGGCTTTTGGGAAAAGTTGTGTTCAAAATGTTGAGCCTTTTATTGAGTTCAGTGCATTCCTTTTATTTGATAAAGTTTATCTTAGTATTTTTTAATGTGAAATCACTCTATTTCACAAAGATAAAACAAAAGGAAGGTGGTAGTTATCTTATACTAAGCTCCAACTAGCCTAAAGAAGCTAATTTTTAATCCCTTAACAAATGCTGATTTAAAGGAGAAATTTGATATACAAAAATCTACATATGTCCCTTTTGTAAAGGAGAATAGAAAAGATATATATATATATGCGTGTGTGTGTGTGTATATATATATATATATATATATATATATATATATATATACACACATCTCACAGTCTACCTAGAACTTTGAAGTTAGAGCTAAAATTCGAAAAATGTCTTAAGGTTATTGATTCATTCTTCCTTGACAGGTGAAATCATGAAGCAGCACTAACCACAGCAATTATAGCATTAAAATGTCAAGAAATTAGAGGTCAGAATAACAGATAATTTTCTTCTCTCTGTCAGATTTAAAATTGACATTCTTTGACAGCTTAGGATCTCTGGCTGAGAAAAATATGACAGCTTAACTTATTTTATACTTGTAAAGCAGTAATTGATAATAAACTTTATCATGACAGCCTCTGGGCAGAAACGTGACAGAACCGTTTGGGTGCCACGCTCTTCATAACATGTAAACACTAGGTCTGTGGGATGTTAGGTATTATTTAAATTGTCTTAAGCCTGAGCTTTTATCATAATCTTCTAGACACTTTTTTTTCGTAGATGAGCTCATTTGACTAAGCAGTATTTTTCAAGCATGATAATGAGTGTTTTTCATATTTACTTTTTCATGTTAATAAAATTATATGATTTGCTTTATGTTTTTCCTCCCCAAATGATGGCCGAGAAACTTAATCCTGTGACCTACATGATAAACAGGCTATTCTGGTTTGTATCTGGTCCCATGGTTTTCTAACTCCTTACTACTCGAATGTGGTCCATAGACCCACAGGATCAGTATCAGCACCAGCATCACCTGGGAGCTTGTTAGAACTTCAGACTCTGCGCTCAGCAATGCCCCCGCCCAGCCTAGTAAACCAGAATGGAAGGAAGTCCCCTGGGGACTGGTTGGAGGCATCACAGCGTTAAGAAGCACTGTGCTCCTGTTCAGTCGCTAAGTCATGTCCGACTCCTTGTGACCCCATGGACTGAGGCACGCCAGGCTTCCCTGTCCTCCACTGTCTTCTGGCTCCATCCTCCCCATCCTCTTTGCCTCCATCCCAAGGGTATCTCAAAACATCCAGGAAGAGGGCTCAAGCAAGTTTGTTTTGAAAAAAAAAAAAAAACTCCCTGGGAATCTTAAAGTAACAGAATATTTACTTGGGGTTTGGTTTTGTTTTGTGTGCTGTGACACTGCAGCACGTGTGATCCTAGCTGCCAGACCGGGGATTGAACCCGTGCCCCCCGCACTGGAAGCATGGAGTCTCAGTCACTAGCCGACCAGGGAAGTCCCTTACTTATTTTTACAGATGACATTCTTCTTACTCCCAAAATGATTCTTTAAAATGTAAGAGGCTTTTTAATGGGCACTTTCATTTTACTAATTTAAACTATAAGATTTTCTGTTTGGTTTATGCTTTCAAATTTATTAAACTTTTAACTCAGTAAAACTTCAGTTACTGTAGAGAAAATTTTAAGGTAATGTTAAGAAATCTTTATCAGCCATTTTCTTTTCTCATTGTCCTTTACTCTTATAATGAGTGAAAAATATTCTAAAGTTGTTTCTTAAAATTATCCCTGTTATAATCAGGAATATAATTAGTCAAACCTGTCTGCCTCAGAGTATGATTATTTGATCCCTAGCAGTCAAAGAAAGATGATGGAAAGGTGGACATCATATAACAGGCCGAGTGACATAAGGGAGTCACTTTAATATACTTTTATGTAACCACCTAAAATATAATTGAAATGATATCTAACTCATAGGACTGTATTTGAGGATTGTATGTGAAAAGATATGTGAAAATACTTTGTAAACTGTGAAGCACTACCTGGACATTGATTACTACTACCCCCAAACATAATTAAATGAAATATCATGGAAGAACTTCTGTTTTAATAATTTATTTCTCTGTATCATCATATCTGTGGTCAATACTGCCAAACTGAAAAATGATTTAAATGACTTCTCTTTGACTGTGAGAGAGATACACACATAAGTCTACCATAAATGGCTTGTTTTGCTGGCAAATTATTAGAACTTATGGACCATACAGCATTTATTTATACATATAATACTCATTTATCTGTTTATTTGGGGGATAGCAAAACATTAAATACATTTTTATATTACCAGTAGTCATAAAAATGTGGTATTTTTAGTCTAATTTTCTCTTACCAGTATTTCTTAGTCTTAGACTATATATTCTTCATTTATTTCTTGCTTCAATCTGACAGGGATAACAAAGCATTCCTTTGGATCTGCTATGGTGAAAATATGCCCATAGGAAGTAGAATAGATCTCTTCAGTTTTCACTTTATTTTCTTGCTGAAACATTCCTTGCTACTGCAGAGAACTGACATGATAGGGCTGTCAAGAACCAGCAAGACAAATGTGTCTTTAACCAAAACAGCTGCAATGCTGACTTTCCTAGAAAAGGAACTCATAAAATTTATAAGAAAAAAAAAAATGAACCCACTTTTCATCTTGATCATGTAAATGAAGGTATTTATCGTGACAATGTTGATGGCCTCTATAATAATTGCCTATTCTTTCTGAGAATCTGTTATTCCTAGTCTTTTCCGTCCCTCATTTCTGACTTCTCTCTTTGATCTAACAAGGGATATTAACAACACCCCCTCCTGGATCGCTTGAGTGGGTTGTAGAACAATATTGTCTGTTTATTGGTGCCGTGACGCCTAATTGTCTTCAGATGAGGGATGTTCAGAGTTCTTCTCCTAGGCGACTATTCTGAGGCATGATAACAAATGATCAACAAAAGGGCTGATAAATATTTCTTAAAGCCATTTTCATTTCCCCCCTATAATTACTAGAAATTTTACAGAGCTGAAAATCTTAACAAACTCAAAAGCCAAATTAAAATAGAAAGAAAAGCCATACATTTTAAATTGTTGGAGTAGAAATACACATTGGGTGTTTTTACATTTAAAGAATCATTTTGGGAACAACAAGAATATTATGATCCCTAAATCTAGTAAGAGTATGTGTTCAAATGTATCTGTTAATGTGCTTCTCATCCGTAGCAATAAGGCATGCATTGAGATAATTCAATGAATACAGTTTCTATATAGAAATTAGTATCAAGAAAATTAATGATACACATTTAATTTTCATTGGTGAATAAATCTTTTAATTTAGCTTTATCTTTTCTCCTTCTAATTACTGCAGTCCTTAGCTAGTCCATAGTCATCAATTGTCCATAGAAAAGCATAAATAATGCACTTAGTCAAAGTGAGATATATGTCATTTATGTGAGATATGCTTTTTTTCGCTCTTTGTGTTATTTTTACTGTGTGGTGTTGAGAAGTGCTAATTATTGATTTTCAGAAATTAACAGCAAATGCTTTTACAAGTGGCTAAAGTCATATTTTACACAAGGAAGAAGGGTGAAAATTGCAGCCTGCTGTTTGTAATGGAAATAGCTGAAGAGACTTCCTTAGCTTCAATTAACATAGATTTCAGTTATATTACACAGTTGTTACCTTAGCATAAATTAACAATTATTCAAAACATACTGCATGCTTTAGTTTCTTGAAGTGGGTATTACTCAAGCTAAGTACCTAACCATTTTAGTTAGATGTTTAGGACTCATTTTAAATGTTTTAACATATTGATAATGAGTCTATTTATAGCCATTTGATCTGAGTATAGTATATCTAAATTATTGTTTCCCATTTATGTCAAAGAAGAGCATTTTGTTTTGCCAAATACATGAAGTACTATTTTTAATTTGAACTTAATTTAGTGAAAGTGTATGATTTCATTTTGTAATGTTTATACCCACACCTGGTGAACCTTAATCTTCATAACTTTCTACGTGCCAAGCAAATCCATTTCAGCTTTATTATTTTCATTATTGTCTTTCCATGATCAGACACTCCAAGTGAATTTATTTTGTGTACTGAAGAAGGTCACCACCAATACTACTCTCCCTTCCCCCCACTGTCTTCTCCTCACCCTCCTTCCTCCTCCATTTCCTGAATCAGCCAGCATAGAGTTTGCTTTATGTGAATTTATTCATCAAGGGAGAATTTGGCATGGATATTGTACTGTTGTTACCTCTTGCATATCATTAAGTATTTCTGGACTGAGTCTTCTACTATGTACTATTGAATGATCAACATCAAAGTGGGCAAAGAACCAAAAACCTGGAGGCATCCTTAAGAACTCATCTGCTAAAACTCTTGCTTCCAGGTCAATCTGAAAATTATCCAGAACAGAATGTTTTAGTTCTTTTTTTGAGGGTTAACAAGCATAGATTGAAGACTCCATGGCCTCCCCCAAGAAGCTTATAACAGTGTTTATCCCTCAAATATTCTAAATCCTCAATAAAAATCTTACTTTGATATAATCACCTTTTGGTCAGTCCTACTTGGAAATGAAGCAAAAGCTATTCAACATTTTTCTTATTTACTATACCTGAATACTAATCCTAGTTGTGTCCATCAATGTTCTGTATGTATCTCAGCACATTGCCCTTTCAAAGGGATAATGACGACTCCGAAAAATGATATCCAAATGGTCAAGAAGAACAGGGAAAGAGTCTAAACATCACTAATCATTGCTGCTGCTGCTGCTGCTGCTAAGTCACTTCAGTCATGTCTGACTCTGTGCGACCCCGTAGACGGCAGTCCACCAAGGCTCCCCCGTCCCTGGGATTCTCCAGGCAAGAACACTGGAGTGGGTTGCCATTTCCTTCTCCAATGCATGAAGGTGTAAAGTGAAAGTGAAGTTGCTTAGTCGTGTCCGACTCTTAGCAACCCCATGGACTGCAGCCTACCAGGCTCCTCCATCCATGGGATTTTCCAGGCAAGAGTACTGGAGTGGGGTGCCATTGCCTTCTCCATCACTAATCATTAGGCAAATGCAAAACAGAACCACAGTGAGGTGCCACTCCATACCCACTAGGTTGGATACTGTCAAACAAACACAAAATAGCAATGTCGGCAAGGATGTGGAGAAACTGGAATCCTTGAGAGTACTATGAGAATGTAAAATGGTGCAGCCTCTCTGGAAAACAATATAGAGGTTCCTCAAAAAATTAAAAAGAGACTTACCATATGATCTAGCAGTTTCACTACTGATTATATAGCCAGAAGAATTAAAAGCAAGATTTCAAAGAAATATATTGCATATCCATGTTCATAGCAGCATTATTCACAACAGTCAAAGTGTAGAAGCAATCCAAGGGCCCATCAGCAGGTGAACAGTTGAAAAAAGTATGCCATTTAGATATAATGGGATATTATTTGGCCTTAAAAAGGAAAGAATTTCTGAGGCATGCTGTAACAGGAATGAACCTTGAGTACATTATGCTAAGTGAAATAAGCCTATCACAACAAGGCAAATTACTATTTGATTCCAGGTACTTAGAATAGTCAAAATCAGAGAGAGGAAAAGTAGAAGGGTGGTTTCCAGGAGCAGTGAAGTAAAAGTTGCTCAGCCCTGTCTGACTCTTTGCGACCCCATGGACTGTACAGTCCATGGAATTCTCCAGGCCAGAATACTGGACTGGGTAGCCTTTCCCTTCTCCAGGGGTTCATCCCAACCCAGGGATTGAACCCAGGTCTCTGACATTACAGGTGGATTCTTTACCAGCTGAGCCACAAGGGAAGCCTGAGAACACTGGAGCGGGTAGCCTATCCCTTCTCCAGCGGATCTTCCCGACCCAGGAATCCAACTGGGGTCTCCTGCATTGCAGGTGGATTCTTTACCAACTGAACTATCAGGGAAGCCCTTGATATCAGGGACTTCCTTCCAGGAGCTGGGGGAAGGTGAAATGAGCAGTTGTCTGATGGGTACAGAGTTTCGGTTTCTCAAGCTAAAGAGAGTTCTAGATTATAGGCACAATAATATGAATGTGTTTAACACTACTGAACTGTACACTTAAAAATTGTTAGGATGGGCAGCCACCCTCAATCTGAATTAGGCAGCAGCAAAGGTCTGCTGGGTGGGGGAGTACTCTGTCAACAACCCTCCTCTTTGGTTGGGTGGAGGGTCCCTGGAGGTTTAAAAAACCCCCACCCCTTAAAAAAAAAAAAAAAAAAAATTGTTAGGATGGTAAATTTTACACTGTGAAATTTTATGTGGTAAATCTTACCACAGTTTTAACAAATTTTAAAGGGATAATCAATAGTTTTAACATAGTCCTATTTACAAAATTGTGGGGCAGATTAAAGTAGATAATCAAGGGAAGGTGACGCCCCCTGGGGTTAACGTCTGGTTACTGGGCTTAGGCTTGAGGGTGTACGGGGAGGCAGCTTGTTGCCAGAACCTGGCAGGAGAAGAAGCCCTGGGAACCGGTGGGAACCGGTCACCCTGCACAACCTGTGGCCTTGGGTAGAGAACTGCAGCACAGCCAGTGCCAAACTGTGACCTGACAATGAGGGGACGTACGATAAATGCTTCACATTCTATCTTATGTCCCAACTAATCAGAGGCTCAACCCCGTACCAGCGATGCGGTCCTTGGAGACCATCGCCCAGGGGCAAGGATGCTGATCCAGTTCACTTCTCTGTGCCCTGAGTGAGCCGCCACTCTGGAGCAAACTTATTTAAGGCATTCAGGGTAGGACAGCCACTACCTTCTCATTAAAATACATGGATTTTTCTACCTGATTTGACTTATTTTTCAGCAGAAGAATTGAGTGAGCTTGCCACCTGTGGCACTGACCTAATGTATTTGTTTAGATGTTCCAGACAGAGCTTTTTTATCTAGAAGAGATACGGTGTTTTTCATGTTAATTTGTTAAGTTGATTATGTAATATCCTTATAATTCATCATTCCAAGGAGGAAGTGTAGGAATCAGCAGGAAGAGAAATCTCCAGTATATATGTGTATATATATATATGTGTGTATTAGCTTTATACCAAAAGAATATATATATACACACATATATATGTATATAAAAATTTGCTGAGATATATATATATATATATATATATATATGTAATCAGCTTTATACCAAAAAAATAAAAGCAAACACTGAGGCAAGTAAATGAGCAAATTGGAGCCCCTTCCTCAGATATTTTATAACATAGTCTGATGGTTAAAGCAAATATGGTCCTTTTTTGCTTGATTTATCAAATATTTCCTTAAATATTCTAATACTTTTGTGAGTGTAGGCGGCCTGTAGTCCATGGGGTTGCAGAGCCCTGCAGGACTTTGTGACTGAGCATGCATGCACGCATAGGCCTAGCCTTAATACAGTTGATTGTTAAAACAAAGGAAACATCTTGGTTCTTCTGTTTTGTAGTTTCCGTGAAAAACTAGAAGCAGTTGAATATAAAATAGCATTTTAATTTTTTATATAGTTAAATGTTTATAAGGCAAGAAATAATAAAGTGCAGATATTATTTGCTTGATTTATTTTGCTCCTATTTTTCCAGCATTAAAAAGTAATGCTTTATATGATCTTGTTTTATTACAACAATAAACCAGAAGCAAAGGATTATCAGTTAAAATACATTCTGCCATTAAGTAATCTTTCTTTTTATCATTTCAGGCTTTCAGAATTCCATGTTTTTCCTATTTGATAGAGAATTGGTAGAATTGGAGGTAGAAAAGAGTGATAAAAATCACATTTTTTTTTAATTGTATTATATTTTGAAGTTGTATTTTCTGGTCAAAGGGGAAAAAAAGAATATCCACTCTCAAACATTAAAATAAAATCATTCTAAATAAGAGCTGTATACTGAGATAAGCACAACACTAAGGAAATTTTTTGAAAATCTTTTTCTGTGTTCCCAAGCTTTTGCTTTTTTTTCTTAAATTTTCTGAAATTTGCTGATAATTGGTAATTTGAACATAATCTGATATTTTGCATTATGGATAGCATAGCCTATAGTACTTTACGAAATGCTGATTTTTTTGAAACCATTTAAAAGATTTTACAAACCAAGGAAAATTGATATAAAACAGGTCATTTGACAGCCTACCTTATTAGCTTCCTCCTACTATCTCTTTCATGGCACTTAGACCTGATGGCATTTCATCTGAAAGACAATACTAAATTAACAGTTGCAAAAAAAGACAAACTTGTAAAGATTCTATCAGAGAAAAATATATCTGGGCTAAAGTCATCTGCACTGAGGTAAAGAGGAGATTAATCAGGGTGTTTATCTGATTCATAGCAGGGAAGGCATAAGTAGATAACCACACTACACAGAGGGAAGGAGAAGCACATTTGTTCACCTGACTTTTGTCTTTTCGAGTGTTTTGAATTCGCCATTAGTTTGAACACCATTCTGAACTTTGACTTTAAGTAGATAACCACACTACACAGAGGGAAGGAGAAAGCACATTTGGTCACCTGACTTTCGTCTTTTCGAGTGTTTTGAATCCACCATTAATTTGAACACCGTTCTGAGCTTTGACTTAGCCGTCACCACGCTTCCTTGTACCTTGGTTGTGAAGGTTTTTTTATTAACGGGCAGACGTGCCACACTCATGCACCACAGCATGTTCACTTTCTTTTCTGAGGATTTAATCCCAAACTTGGGCTTCCCTGGTGGCTCAGAGGGTAAAGCATCTGCCTGCAATGCAGGAGACCTGGGTTCGTTCCCTGGGTCAGAAAGATCCCCTGGAGAAGGAAATGGCAACCCACTCCAGTACTCTTGCCTGGGAAATTCCATGGACGGAGGAGCCTGGTAGGCTACAGTCATGGGATTGCAAAGAGTTAGACACGGATGATGAATAAATACATGTCTTAACGAATAACATTGTCTTTCTGACCCATGCAGAGCAATATATAGAGAAATAGAAATATGTTGAATTTTTTAAGATCCCATTTCTGATAATATAGAAAGAATCCAAGTTATAATTAACTTCTAGTAGTTGCTTGGATGTTTTTTACTTGATCTATTTGGGGAAATTCCATTATATGGCAAAAAAAAAAAAGTCCACATAACAAAAACTCTTTTTTTATGATGTTGACCAGCTAATTTCTACTTAACCTTCAAACCTCAGCTCTTATTCTTTTCCTGGAAGTCCCTGTCCTTACAGCCCTTCTCTCCCTCCACCATCCTCCACCTGAGTCTAATTGTTACTCCTCGGAGCTCCCTGGCCCTCTGGGCTTGCCTCACCCATGATCCTCCCTAACATGCACCTTGATGTCCTCATCTCATGTCCTCATGGGCTGAAAACTTTTGGGGGACAGTCTGCTGTCTGAGTTTGTATGCCTTGGCGTAGAATAAACATTCAAAAGATGTTTGTTATTTCTGTGATATTGAGTTGTAAGAATAATAGTTCTGAAGTTTTTCTTGCTACTGTGCTTTTATCTTTTCAGGCTACCTTTTGGTTTTGCCCAAACGCCCCACCATTTCCCCACTTCTGTATTCAGACATTTTTGGAAGGACTAAATCACAGCCCTAGCCTGCCAAGAGTCGCAGGCTGAGCAAACAGACACACGTAAAGAATTCTGTGTTGAGTTCCATGATAAAGGGGAAGATATGCTGTGAGAATATGGAGGACATTGATTATGATTTAGAATATCTGGGGAGGATTTAAAACCCTGCCCAAGGTTAGCATGAAGGGAGGTGTTTTCTTCTGCATCAGAACAACTATTCAATTTTTATGCTTCATAAGTTGCAGTATGGACTGTGTATATCCCCGAGCATGTGCCCATAGAAAGTACCTCCCTCCCTTTTTTTATTTTTAAAAGATTTAATATGTTTAAAGAAATGAAATAGGCAAAAATATGAGCTAGTAACAGAGAAATGAAACCATAAAAATTCATCAGTCCCCCGCCCCTTTCTGCTGTAGTTTTATTTGTATCTCTGTTCAAAGCCCAACCTGACCATGGAAAACTATTTTCTCCTCAGCATTACTTTTTTAAAAAATCAAAATCTTTGAGCATGTGAAAGTGAAGAGAATAATACAAAAATAATAATATAACAGATTTCCTCTTGCCCAATAACGATTTTCAGCAATAGTACCTCCCTTCTTGATGAAAAAGAAGACTTTGATTACTTTCTAAGTGTGGGGGAGCCAGTCAAGAAAATCAGTAGGTGCTCACGTACCATTCAAACATTTTAATAGACTTAGGGGAGACAACATGCTTTTTCAAGATCAGAAAGGTCTGATCAATTTAAACTCAAAGGGTAAGAAGTTATTGGAGGACAGGATTACATGATAGCTAAAAGATAATATTGAACTAGGAACCTTTAGGTCGTGAAAGCATGTGATGTAGATCGTAGGGAAGAGAAATTCAGTTTAGTTTTAAAAGAAATAAATGTTGAATGTTGGGAACAGACTGTCTTATTGAAAAGGTAAGATTGAGTACAACTTAAAATTCACCGTGATGCCGTTTGAAGCATTTAAGATATATATATGTGCATGTGTACTCTGCCTCAATCCAAAAGGATCAGTGGGAGGACCCAATAAAGCGAACTGTACAAATGATTTCTAGAAATATAGTCAGTTTCATAACATTTTCTAATATAATTTTAATAGTTCCCCTTCAGGAAAAAAATGAAAGTCAAGCAAAGCATGTTTATTGATTCACTCCTTCTGTGAACATTTAAAAACTGCCTACTCAAATGCAGGGCACTGATCTAGGGATTTAAATGTGTTTGATTTTACTTCTTTCTCTTTCCCCACTCTCTGGTCTTCTATCTGGAGGAGTAAAAACACAAGTAATAGTAGATATCATTATATTTAGTTTGTAATGTATTAAGCTAGGTATTGGGCATTTTCTAACCAAGGAAGCTTAACAATACAATTCCTACTTTTTTTTTTTTCAAATAATTCTCAGAATTTATTATTAATAATGTGAACCAGACCAGAAATAGTCTCTCCCCATTTCTAATCATAAATCTTGCTTCGGGAGATGAAGTATGATGGTGTCTATATTAGCACAATTTAGTTGGTAGTCACAGTTCTCATGTGAGTGGACACCATGCAAATAAATGTATACAATTAAAATTGGACAGTACTTAAAGAGGTTTAGTAATTCATCCTGTTGCTTCTGCAAATAAAGAGCCAAAGCCCCATTTATGCACTTGCTAAAATATGGCAGATAATGATGCATTCATGTTTAATATTGCTAATAAATTTGAAAATTCACACTTTTATTGATAAACATTTTCTTGAAATGCAGTCTGGGAGGACAGATTGTTAAATCTAAAGACTTTATAAATGAGACACTGATAGGATTAGTGGCAGGGTTTGGGCAAGAGCCATCTACCAACTTACCTGACTCCCAAACATTCAGCAATGACTTTCGTATTTCACTTTTATGTGCCACCAAGCTGCACACAATTTTAGGGGAAAAATTAACATGGTAACAGAGTAATAATCATAGTAAATATTGTGCTTCTCCTTATTGACTTAAATTACATACTTACAATACTTCAGAAAAATATTTCTGTTAGTCTGGTTAAATATATTGCAGTTTTTGGCTGTAGAATTTATGTATAAATCTCTTTTAAGATTTTCTCTTTGATGTACGCACCAAAAAGGCATATTATACACTTCAGACAGTTTGAGATCTAGAAATATTCATTGGAAATCACAAAGGCTCGTTAATATTTCCATCTGCATTGGTTTTAATGACATATTGCATAGGTCAGGATACCTCAAGAATTATTTCCTCTTTGGGTTAGTTCTCTCTAAAATTTCAGAAGACTTTTGAGAGGAATGAATTCATAGCTTATAAATAATATTTCAGAATATATCTTAGAATAGCACAGCACACTAAACTGTATTTTTTGTAGTGAAAGTTTTGTTGTATTTGATTACTATACCGAAGTCTTAATGTTCTTTCTACTTATTACCCTCTGAATTGATTAGAACACATGCTTATTTGAATATTATCTTGTATCCTTAGTGGACTTTATGTTTCATTCTTTTTTTTCCCCATTAAGATTCCAGAAGCTTATTTCATTAGAGATCCCCATACGTTCCTTCTTACAAAGGACTTTATTAAGGTATTTGTGTTGTATTTAGTGTTCAGAGTGTTCTCTGGTCTCTAGCTGCTTGCATGTACTCACAGGATAACATTTCCACATTTAACCCCAGCTTCTAAATAAGAATAGTGACTTAACGGAAGCATGTTTGGAAGGAGAAGCAGAGCTTGTCTACAAAATACTAACACTTGGATGATTCTGCACCCTGGGAGAAGAGCACCCGGCGAATTTTCTAGACTTTTTTCATGGCTGACTTGGGATACACTTTGCGTTGTCAGAGTGTGTTGACCTCTCTCGTTGATGCATACTGATTGTGACAATCACTCTCCTTCCCCTGCAGGCCATGGAGGCACAGATACAGAACTTTGGACAAACGCCATCTCAGTTGCTTATTGAGCCACATCCGCCTCGGAGCTCTGCCATGCACCTGGTAAGACGTGGCAGCTTGCGGAACATTTCTGTCTTTCTTTGTACCTGAGTAGAGTTCAAATAAAATAGTGATTTTTTTTTTTTTTTAGCAGCGTTTTAAAGCTTCTCGATGTATTGGCTTAACTCTTCAGCCTCAGGATATACTGATTACCTAGAAAGAAACAGAAAAAGGAGTCTAGTTCTTACCTTTAAGTTTGGCTTCAGCTAGCCCAATTTTGGATTCACAAAAATAGCCGCCCTCTCTGTTAGGAGTAGGCTCATATATATAAACTCCTTCATACACATACAGGCTTATAGACATACACAGGCACCAAAATTAGGTTACACTTATAAATTAGAATGAAAAATATAATAGAAACACAATCTAAAGGTAGCAGGTTTGATCTTTGGGGGCAAAGTGTGGTAGGGAAAGTAGTTCATTTTAAGAAAAGGAAAGAAATATAGAGATAATATACAACCCCTGCATGGCAGCAGTCAAGAAAGTAGATTAAAAATAAGGACCTCAGAGCCAGATTTGGGTCAAGCACCATGTCTGCCATGAACTAATGAATGAATTGGGCAGGGTATTTAAGTTCTTTGTTTACATTTCAGCATGTGTAGCCTGAGGGTAACAAATTGCACCAGCCCTGAAAATGTAATGACTCAGTACTGTATGTAGCACTTAGACTACACACCCTGGGATACAGGTACTCAGTAAATGTTAGCTGGCGTCATATTCTCAGTCTGCGAGGGAAGAAGTAATATTCTTTTCATTTCAATCTGCATCTTTTAAGATCCATTTTCATAAGAATACGGCCTCTTTTCAATTTTTAGCAGTTAACATTTCCCTCTTTATTTAATTTGAAGGTAAAAATTTTTCTAAGAAATTACTTTAGAACTTACTTTGTCACTGTGATTTTCCACTAGGTTTTTACTGAGAAAAAAAAAATGCTTGACAGCAAAAATATATTTGCAGAATGAATTACAGTTCATCAATTTTTCTAGATAATTGTCAAGGGACCAGATATCCTCATACTGGAGTAAAGTGCCCTGGAACACGGTCCACACTATATGTGTAAACAAATGTACACGTTGTTATTGTGTGATAGAAGTATTGTTCGTACCTTTCATTCATCCTGTCAACTACTTGACACATTTGAATCGAGCCCCTTCTGTGTGCCTAAGCATTGGCAGTACAGAGACAATACGTCCTATACACCTTCGAAGGGTTGATAGTCCATCACCTACTGAAACATAAATAAATGTGGATGTTTGAAAACATTTCTTTTCCTCTACAGTAACTCAGCTGAACAGTTTCACTGTTTAGTCACTAATGAATTCTGCTGCTTGAGGTGGGTCCTCACATGCAGCCAAGCAGAGAGGCTTTCACCACGCGTGCTGTCCCCATCCCACACCCAGGTGCAGCGTAGACGTGGAGCCTGCAGACCTGAGAGGAAGCATTTTTACCAAACTGTCCAAGAGAGTCTCTCTCACACTTTGTTTTATGAAATGCTTTGGCAGAAGAGTTTTATCCCCATGTTGGTTTTCTCTGTTTAATAATAATAATAGTAAAAAATATTTATCCTGGAGAAATGCCCAGTCAGAACGCATTACTTTCCTAGGGGAAATTGTTAGAGGCTAAATTGGCATGGAACTGTTTATAAAGAAAATCAGCTTTTTAAGTTTATGTAGCAGAGAATTCACACACACACATACACACACACACGTCTATATAAAATAGTGAACAATTAGAAAACATTCATGAAAGCTAAATAGTGGTTATTTCCAACATTCTTATCTGCCCTTTATGTAATAATGTGTATAGTATTTTGCAACCCACTCCAGTATTCTTGCCTGGGAAATCCCATGGACAGAGGAGCCTTACAGACTACATTCTGTGGGTTGGCAAAGAGTCAGATATATCTTAGCGACTAAACCACCACCACCATACTACTTACTGGTAATACTGGTAGTGTCTACTTTCTATCACGTCATATACTAGATGTTTGAGAAACAAAGATTAAAAAAGCAAAGAGAGTGTTGTCTCTCAGGAAGCTCACCATCGAGCAGGGGAAGGAGCCTAAACCACGGTCATCAGAGACACAGCAGAAGCGTGCACACGGAGCACGGACAAGGGAGGCTCTGATATTTTTAATTATTGAGACTGTAGCCATGCCCCCAGATCAGCCAGATAAAAAATGAAAGAGTCGCTTCACTTCGTATTTCACATACACAGTGATGGTAACTGGCTTGACTGATGTTTCCACCACAGTGATGTTGTAACTGCACTGAAAAATTACACTGCATCGTGTGGACATATCGCTAAGCTAACTTCTTAAATCATCTGGAAATGTGTTAGTCACTCAGTCGTGTCCAACTCTGCGACCCTGTGGACTGTAGTCCACCAGGCTCCTCTGTCCATGGGATTCTCCAGGCAAGAATACTGGAGTGGGCTGCCATGTCCTTCTCCAGGGGATCTTCCCAACCCAGGGATCAAACCTGGGTCTCCTGCATTGCAGGCAGAGTCTTTCCATCTGAGCCACCAGGGAAGCCCTCTCCCATCGTCTGGCAGCACCTAAATTGCAGCTGGTTATTAATCATTGGGGGTCCTCTCTCAGCAACTGTGCGGAGTGCCTGCTCATTTGGCTGTGCCCTCCTCACAGACAAGAGTGCCAGCCGCTCTGCGGTCTGCTTGTGCTCACGCTAGCCTGTTTTAATCTCACTCTCCCCCACGCTGTCACTAACTGTGTTATTCCTTTTGTTTCCTTTGCTCTCCTCCCTTTCTATTCAACAGTGTTTCCTTCCACAGAGTCCACTCATGTTTAAAGATCAGATGCAGCAGGATGTGATCATGGTGCTGAAGTTTCCGTCAAACTCCCCAGTGACGCACGTGGCGGCCAACACGCTCCCCCACCTGACCGTCCCCGCGGTGGTGACGGTGACCTGCAGCAGGCTGTTCGCAGTGAACCGGTGGCACAACACAGTAGGTGCGTGGGCCTGAGGGGGTCGCTTCCTAGCGGGGCCTTAAAGCTGGGGTTCAGGTGAGTGTGCGGAGAGCTAGTGCCTGTGCCCCGTGAGCTACAGGAAGCAGCAAAGTAAATGACTGCCAGACCTCACTCATTAACTCATCTGCCTTTTTCACTGCTACCGTGGTTTAGTGCCACATGCAATGCTTGTTGTTTAGTCACTCAGTCACGTCCAACTCTTGTGACCCTGTAGATGGTAATCCACCAGGCTCCTCTGTCCATGGGATTTCCCAGGCAAGAACAGTGAAATGGTTGCCATGTCCTCCTCCAGGGAATCTTCCCGACCCAGGGATCGAACCCTTGTGTCTGCACTGACAGGCAGATTCTTTCTCACTGAGCCACAGGGTTGCTCACAGATTGCTTGGCTAATGGTTCAGTATCGAATAAGTATTTGATCAATTGAAGCAGTTCTACTAATAATTCAGGTCCTCCCACCCTGCTCCTGGGAGGGAAAAAAAAAAAGACAAATTGTATCCCATGCTAAACAAAAGCAACTTTGAATCTAGGTGGTTTCAAATCCTTTTCCTCCCACTTGATTATCTCATTTAGGAAATATCTGAATGACCACTTTGTGTCAAGTGGTCCTGGGCACTGGGAGTGCAGCAGTGGACAAGGCAAGTAGCATCCCTCTCTTTGTGGAGCTTTGAGTCCGAGAGAAGACAGAATCGAAATTGTTGAGTTATTTCATGTGTGTTTTCTCCACGCTCATTCCTGAAGGTTCCAGCTAGTACATCTTGAAGTGATATAATTCTGTCGTGAAAATTCGACAAATTGATACTTATCCAGCCAGGACAGCAGTGGATGGGACTATATGATTTAGTTGGCCCAGTTCATTACTTACGATCTCCCTAGAAGCCTCGAGATCCCCACTGTCTCTAAGTCTGAATGGCTGAGCCACACCAAGTTCACCTGAATCTTAATTCTACTGACTTCTGCATCACTCTGGAAAACCAGATTACTTTTAGCTTTATCTCCTAAGAATTTCTGAATACCTGTTTTATGGTTATTGGTAATACTTTCAACGTGAAGTAGAATGACTTCCATTCACTCAGAAATACAAAGAAGATGTCTCTTAAAAATATCTGGGGTTGGCTAAAAAGTTTGTTCAGGTTTTTCCATAATACTTTACAGAAAAACCTGAATGAACTTTCAGACCAACCCAAATATGACTTTATTATTCACAGGAGTCTTAACCTCTAGAAATATTTTGCACTGAGAGTAAGCTATGAAGATTTGATTTTTATTTTCTTTAGAGTTGTTCTAAAATTTATATGTTACCCCATGTAAGAAATTATGACTAAATAACTCAATCAAGCTCTATTAATCCTCTGAAAGTAGCTTTTAGTTAAGATTTTAGGTATGGCTCAACTGTATACCTTCAGTTGGCTTGTCATCTTGTGAAAGAAGCTGGAAGGGATGGGAGTCCCATCTTCCTCTCTGCCTTGACCCAGGTCGGCCCATGCCCACAACCCATTCCTACATGTAGACATAACCTTTTCTTAGATTTCAGCTCTCTGATGGATTCCAGAAATGTTATAGTCTTCTATTTTATCCAGCTTTTTCTGTTGTTAGGATAACAACACTTTTCCTCGCTTTCTCCATCTTAAGTGGAAACCAACAGTCCCTGTTGTAATGCTTTTTTTAAGATTTGTCTTCCAAAACATGTAGTGTGACTGAATGATTCTTACAGTAATTTACCAAATAATTTTTATGAAAATATATATATTGTGTAATTGTTATAAAACACTGCTTATTAGGAAATTCCTCTGTTCTGAGAACTTTATGGTCATTTTCTCTTTTAATTAATCTTTAGGCCTCAGAGGAGCTCCAGGTTACTCCTTGGACCAAGCCCATCATCTTCCCATTGAAATGGATCCACTAATTGGTATGTTAACAACAAAAAATGCATTTTCATAAATGCAGCCTATCCACAGATTCCTATGTGGTTATTTATCACAAATGACAGTTGAATGATACTTTTTCTGTCACAACTTAATGTACAAATAATGTCAAATTGCCATCAAGGAGCTGTGCAAATCATAATATGTCATCTAAGAATTTTTTGATATTAAAATAATGATTTGTGGTATTTTCTTGGTATTTCCAGAGGTCATTTAGGTTGGTTCTAAACAAGGCATATAATCCAAACTGTGCTTTCTTTCAGCCACAACTCTTCTTTAACAACTTTGTATTATTTCAAATATATAAGGACTCAAAGCTATTATTAAGAAAGTTGATACTAAAGAATAACTTTTCTGGAAATCTCCATTCAATAGAGCTTAGCATTTTTTTTTAATTTAAGATTTCATATGAATTGCAAACTCAGGAGCTATAACTATTTGTAGCAGTATTCAAAGTATTTTTAAATAATCACATACACATTTATTAGCTGTGTGATGCAGAACAAGTGCCTTAATCTTTCCGGGCCTCAGTTTCATATCTGTAAGATGGTTCCTAATAATGTTTGTTCTCTCTATCCTCATGGGATCATATGAGAGCTAAATAAAGAAAAAAATCGAATGTGGTATGAAAAATTATAAAGCCATAAACAATTTATGGTATTTTTTCTTTAGATTAATTCAGCCTTCATCTTTGAACCCAGAAATAAGATGCAAGGCAGCCATTTAGGTTAGTTACCTATACTCCTACACAGAATAGCACTTACATTTCTCTTGGAGAATATATGCTTAGGACAAGGAATATTTTTCAAGTGGAGTCTAGGTTCTAGCTGTTTCTCTGCTAAAAAAATAGCAACAGTTTCACGTACAGCTAGAGTGTAACCGTGGAAGATTAATAGCTGTATGCTAATTAATCAGGCACCAACTACATAATTTTCAAGTGACTCAGACCTTTGATTTTCTTTTCCTTTGCTGTTTTTTTAAACTTTTTTTTTTTTTACTTTTTGCCTCCTCTAGTAATTATTATTATAGTGTCAGTCGATGTCCACAAATAGTAGCACTTAGATTTAATTGCTGTCAGGAAGTGATGGTGATCTTCTACATCTGCATTTTCTGTTTAAGAATTCAGCCCAGGGATTTGGCCTGAAAGGACGGTGTGGAGTAAGGGACAGGCTGGCATGCAGACAGGCACTGGGGAAATCACAGGGCATCTCTGAGTTCCTGACTTTATTCACATTCAGTCCCAGTGCTGCCCATGACTCTCTGCCTGTCTCTTTCTTCCCCAGCGCCTCTCCCATCTTTCTCATTCCCCTCCTCCCCTGCCAGCCCATTCTGGAAAGGCTTCTGTTTGTTGACAATCCAGGTCTTTAAAGCTGCTGACCTAAAGCTCCCTGAGGGGCCACCTACATAACAACACCCCTCGCACAAATCCCTACTTTCTTCTTTTCCCATGAATCATAAAGGCCATCAGAAAATGACAGATGGGGGCAAATATGAAAACATTTTTTCTTTATGTAACATACTTCATACAATATTTATTTCTTATTATTATTGAACTTGTTGGACAATAATGAACTTGTGCAGGGTGAATATCTATTGAATTAAGTGCATATAAATATTTTTATTATGTTGTAAATTCCCATCTTGAATTCCTAATATCAGTGGAAGAACTACTTAAATTTCCAACAATTTTTTTAATATATAATATGGTTCATAAATAATCATTGCTACTAAAGAGTTTATATTCCTCATGGGGAAATGCTAAAATCTTAATCATATAGCATTAGAACCCATTTCTAGATAAATGAAGCATAAAAGTATTCCTTCTGTAAGTGCTTGGTGAAACTCTTTGTAGAATCTCTCTTTAAATTCCTGTATCTGTTTTATGTTTAGCCAATAACTCTGGTGTGAATAAACGACAGATCACAGACCTCGTTGACCAGAGCATACAAATCAATGCACATTGTTTTGTGGTCACAGCAGATAATCGCTATATTCTTATCTGTGGATTCTGGGATAAGAGCTTCAGAGTTTATTCTACAGAAACAGGTAAACTGAACTATGAAATACCTTATCCTCATCAGAATGCCTGTTGTTTCACCTAAAGTTTCATATGAAGTCATACTTCTTAATGTAGGCATCTTCATCTTGATGCCAAGATTCCGATTAAATGTCCACATTGTAAGTAATTGACTGCTTCTAATTTCATCCATTCTGAACTTTAGCGTGAGTTGAGCCCTGAGTTCATGGGACAAAAGGGACTACTGTCCCCCTCCCCCAAATCAAATCCAGTAAAAGGCCTTAAAGCTCCCCTTAGTCTGGCCTAGCCCAAGGGGAGAAAAATCATGATTGTGTTATTTTATAAGTTCTTTCCTTAAAAAAAACGCCGAAGTGACGTTCTTGTATCATTTTTTCAGAAGGGATTCAAGAACCTAAATCTGTAGCTAGATTTGAATTACCTTGTAAGTTTACAGGTCTATAGAGTCACTTTCCACAAATGTAGTAAAATAAAGTTAAGCTTACTACCATTTAAAGAAAGATAGCCATTGGATTCGACATGCCGTTTCTGTGTTGCAGGGAAGCTAACTCAGATTGTATTTGGCCACTGGGACGTGGTGACGTGCTTGGCCAGGTCTGAGTCGTACATCGGCGGGGACTGCTACATCGTGTCTGGGTCTCGCGATGCCACCCTGCTGCTCTGGTACTGGAGCGGCCGGCACCACATCATAGGGGACAACCCGAACAGCAGTGAGTATCGGTCCAGAACCGTCCCATCAGACTGTAAATTCCTTTAATTTCCCCAATAACTTTTGCTGGGATTGTAAGGATTTTAAAATACGAAAGCTTAAAAAGCATTGGAATATAGCTGTATTCAGAGTGTAAAAAGGAGAGCAACCACTGTAACCTTCAGCCTGAGGAAACTCCCAGATCCCCTCACAGTGACCCTCTGCCCAGCTGCCCTTCCCCAGTCTCCAGATGTCCCCATCCTTTTGGAATTTCCTTCCATGTCACCTGGTCCTCTCAACTTCCTGTGATTTCTCTCAACTGAATGTATTCTCTCCCTTCTCTGAAATTCCATACACTTTATTCATGCCTCCTGAGGACACCTACTGCTTTCTACGAGGGGTATAGTAAGTATCTCTATTTATCTGACGATGATTGAGCACCCCCTCAGGTTAGGCATGGAGGGGAGCGAAAGCTGAATAAGATGATTTCTTTGTTTAGGGTGATTCCTGAGTGTTTTTTATTCAACAGTGCTCCCAGAAATATTCCATAGGAAAAAAAAAAAAAAGAGGTACTCCAGAGTAAAATAAATTTTAGAAAACACAGCTTATATACTCTTATTCTCTATGTAAGCTCTGAAAGACTCACACAAATATGTCTGTTGATGTTTGCATAAACCAGAGTTTCTCAAGGGCTTCCCAGCTGGTGCAGTGGTAAAGAATCCAACGCAGGAGACACAGGTTTGATCCCTGAGTTGGGAAGATTCCACTGGAGAAGGAAATAGCAACCTCACTCCAGTATTCTTGCCTGGAGAATCCCATGGACAGAGGAGTCTGGTGGACTGCAGTCCATGGGGTAGCGAAGAGTCTCACATGACTGAGCGCACACACGCACACGTGGTTTCTCAAACATGTTTTCTGAGGAACCTTTTGCTCATGAAAGAGCAGTTACTATTCCTGCGAACTGTTGTTCTGAGGAAGCTCTGACGCGCACCATGAGACCCTGTCTTTGCATCTGAAGGTTCTGATTCCTGGCATAGTTGCACACATTATAGGTTTTCAATAAATACTGTTAAATGACTGAGGAACTAGATAACAGATTTCCTAGAAATAATTACTGTTTTTAACTACCAAGCTTGTATCTCCTGTAAAATAGAGAATGATTTCTGTAAACTGTTAATAATGGCAAGTACCTAAACTAGCGTTATTCCAATTATAATTCATACATTGGTCACAATTTTAACAGTACTCTGAAAACATGAGTTTGGGAATATTTATGATGAAACAGAGCTAAGAATTTCCCAAGAATACTATGTACCTCCCCTGAAATACTGTAGAGAAAAAGAAATGTACAGGAGACCGATGTATGACTGTGAGAGAGCGGGGCATGGACATGTTCCTATGTATGTGAAGGTAGTGAGCGAATGGAAGACCCAGTGGTTTATTCTTGTCGCTCAGAGCTAGAGGTGAAGAAAAGTAGATGAAAAAACTAAAAGTGTGTTATGAAGTTGTGTCTCTGAGTGTAGATACTGAATAAGAGAAAGTACGTGTAACTAGACATTTTAGCCTCTGCTCCAAGTTGTGAGATATTGGTTTGAGGAAAACAATTGCTTGATTTCCAACCGGCACAACTAATCAGCCACCAATTCTACAGTGTACAGAACATCATACACTAACTGCTAATAAGTTACTTACTCTTTTTAAAACTGTATCCCTAAAAAAAAAAAAAGAGCTTTGTTTTTAACAGGATTCTTGTGTGTGTGTGTGTAAAATATATTTGATCTACTTTACTATTATACTTTATTATTCTTAATCATGGTACATTATCACATATATTTTGTCTAAATGTATTTTTACATATTTCCAAACTTCCTTTTTTGAGACTAGTGTAGCATTCATTACAAGAGAAGTTGAATTGAGCACCAGAGCTGTGTGGTATCTTCCACCTATTATTGACACAAATTAGAAGTTATTAGATATAAAAAACTTTATAAAGGAGCAGAATAGTGTTTTAAATCCAACTAATTAACATCTTCAAAATGAAGTTCAGAAATGATGAAAATTATTTTTCCAAAAACAATTCATTTCTTAAAAACTACCATCTGGTAGTAGAGAAGATAATATAATGTCCTGCTATGACATAAAAATGTTAAATTATAGTAATTATCTGTTAACTACTTTATTTTCTAATTATCTTCTAAACGAAATGATGGTTGACAATTGATTATATCTTTGCTCCATCACTTAGCAAGAAGAGTGAAATGTAGTATTATTTAGAGTATTCAAAATTCCTGTGGTAGGAGCTGTGTAATAGGAATGTTTATGTTAATTCTTAAGAACAAAACTGTGACTGATAGATTTGTTAAAATGTAGCATTTTATTTAAGCTTTAAGTAAAGACAGGATTATCCCTAAGAAATCATTGCATAATATTACCCATACAGTATTGTCTCCATTTGTGGGGATATATATTTTTTGATTAAAAACTGTCATCATCATTATAAACCTAAAGGACTTTCATAAAACCCACCCTGCCAAGACTTTCCTAGACATTTAATGTGAGCATATATCGCATGGTTCCATTGTATTTGTTATCCTCAACATAAAAGGGAAGAAATGCTCTTCTAGATTAAACAGGATGAATTGCTAAAGTATTGGCCAAGCAGCAAGCATGTACTGAACATGTGCTGCGTCCTGGTACTGTCTTAGCAGCTGGGAGGGCTGGGCAGTAAAAGTCTCTGACTTTCTGGGGTTCACCCAAAAGTCTATATTATAATCTATATAGACTATAAGAGTCACAAAACTGCTTCTCCTGCTTGGAATTATCAAGTGTACTGAGTACTGCATGGATCATGAATTGCTATCAGATAATATTTAGTTTCCTAAGTATTCGTATCTACAAAATGTTTAATGTTATATCTTGGGCACAAATAGATGATTTATATAAAAACTGATTTAAGCTTTTTGCCACATGGATAGTAAAAATCATGATAGTAAAAAATAATAGTCATTTTTAGTAGTTGATTGACTTGACTGATTTGTGACTGACTTAACCTGTTAGAAAAGGCAGCCTCGCAGCTCATGTAGGCATGCCCAGAGAGACCGTATGTGTTGGTCAGTTCACCTTTTGCAGAGGCAGTCAAAGCACACACTGAATTGACTGTCACATCAGGGATCAGCCATGGGTATTTGCCATCAGAAAACTCACAATATGAAAGGAAAAGCTTTTTTTTTTTTTTTTCCAGTTTCAGTTTAATCTATTCTAGGCACCAATTCACAGGTCAGAGAATCAGGCTATATGTGCTTTCTGTCTCATAATGCATTGCTACACAAGACCAAAAAGCTAGTTACGTCTAAATTCATATTAAAGTGTGTGACACAATGCCCTGAGGTTTCAAGGGTTGTATATATTAACCTAGACTTGAAGAGGGAAGTCCTGGCATGAAATGTAATATCCCAGTAGCTGTTAGAATTCAGGACTTGGTCTTGCTGTGGACATTAAACTCGCTTTGTATGTCAGAGGCTGAATCATGTCTATCCAGCACAACACCATAATGTGATAGATTCGTTTACTCACCTTATGTGCACATCACTAAAACTTCCTTAAGATAAACTCAAGCACTTTAATAGATGTATGCTGCTTTTACATTGTCATTATTATTTTTTGATGCATAGCTCTATTGGTGTCACAGAGGGAAAAAAAATAGTGTCTCTGCATTTTTTTAGGTAAGTTTGAAAGAGTTAATGGCTTTATTGTGTCAAATACATATATTGTTATGACTAACTTGGACATCTCATAAATAAATCTTTTTCTAATTGTCTTTACAGTTTTAATGAATTTGCCACAAAGACAATGAAAATGTGTAAGCAGATGATTACAGAGTTTCAGACCATAAAAGAAACACGCAAAGGCTACCTGGCCTAGGTTCCAGTTGAATTAATTATACTGGTTTCATTAATATATTGCAGGCTAATATTCACTGCTACTCTTTCAAACTTGCAACTCCGAACATAGACAGTTTTCCTGTAGATGTAAATAGGTGCCTGACGAGATAACAGAATTGCAGAGATGTGAAGGACACACGCTTTGATCTGAAGCAGACTCTTACACAAATTGTGAAACTAATTTGGAAGTGATAAAAATTAATTTGCGCACTTTAATTGGAAGCAGGCGACTGCCTGAAAGGAAGGAGAGTGGAGCAGGCAATCTGTGCTCCAAGCTGATTGAATTTTTTGTCAGGCAGGTATCTTGGACTTGGCCGCTTATCCTCCTGAGCCCTTCTCTACGATATATTACAGCCTATCTCTGACTGGTGTTCTTTAAAAGGATCAATGCTATTCCTGTTGAATCCCTGGAGCCCCAAATTTCATTGATCTTGGGACTTGACATTTCTCATTACGTGCTGTAGCTTCCAACGAGATAGTCACAAGAGAGGCAAGTCAACATTGTCTCTTCAGCGGACACTTAAAACACATCAGGGCCTCGGCTCCAAATCCAGTCTGCTTGTAAAGTGTGTGGTTTTAATGTCTATACCAGATACAAGGTGCTGGATAGAGAGATGGTTGACATTTTTTTTTTTAATCATAGCAACAGGAAACTTTGAAAGTGAATTTACTGTTCATCTTTGCAAATCAAATCTACAAATACGCTTTGAGTCATATGTGTAAAAGGTTGTTATTGTGCTTTTGCAATTTCACTTTTGAAAAACAAGCCTTTAGCTCACGTTTGAGCATTATGCAAAACAAACTATGAAATGAGAAGCCCATTGAAAAGGAAACTCCAGCTGTGCACACATCTTTTCCCTGGGCTCCCATTGTGTAAGCCTCAGCTCTGGACACTGACACCCCTGCCAGCTCCAACCTGTCACTAAACATCTGCCAAATCACACCCCTTGCTTTGTCTGCATCCAGCCTTCTTTTCAAATGACCATCTTGGTGCCCAGTTCCACAGCCACCACTAACCAGTGGTGCTATAGGGGATGAAGAAACCTTGGACAAAGAATAACCTGATGATTTCACATGTATATCTATTATATATCTAACATATACGTATTAGAGCATGGGATCTTAACTAGGGTTTAGTAAATGTTAAACCTCTTCTCATTAACTTTGAGAGGAGATGTGTAATAATTCTTACCTTGTAGGGCTTTCTGGGCGCCAAAAGACAATGTCCATAATGTAGCGCCCCTAGTATAGAGCCCATTCTGCAGGAGACCTCCTCCCGTCCCCTCAGCCCAACATTAGGAGACTTTATAGGGTTCTTGACTAAGAAGGGGACTGCTTGCCGCTCAGCTTCTGCTTTTCCTTCCCCCTTTAAAGAACTGAGGCTGCAAGAGTCTTTGTCTTGAGCTAGAAGCAATCTAAGAAACAGAAGTGACTAATGTGCTCTCATGATCCAGGTGTCTCGGATCTATACCAGTGGGATCTCTGGGCACCATGCAGAATCGCACCTCCTTGGGAAAGGCAGGCGGATGATACTGTTGATTATTTGGGGAAGAGGATGGTAGCACAGTTGTGTACTGTGACCTAGATCCTAGTCCTGAAGGCTCAGGACTTAAAGGACAGACAGCTGCCCTGAAATAGCAAGGCTCAGGAGAAAATGTGGTCAGTGCCCTCTCTGAAGAAGAAAAAGAATAACTTAGACTTAATGACTAGATAGGTTTATATCTATTGTCTATTTTTTTCAAGTACTCCATGAGTGCATGATAAAATGAAACCACATCATGGGACTTTTTCCAACACATGGAATGTTTTTAATGTGGGTTACCTTGTGACCTGTGGAAAATGCAGGCCCAGGTGTTTCTAGTACTTGGGCCACAAATGTCTGCAGCAAGCCCTCAGGTGGCCGAGGACACGGTATCTCAAGAAGGGACTCCTCACGACTAAGATCTTCTAAGCTACCTCAGCAAATGATGACTAGCATTTTTTTTTTTTTTTTTTTCAAAATAAATCTTGAAGTCAGAGAGCACTGATGAAAATACCACACCCTTTGAAATCTCTTATTCTGGAAACCCAGGTCAAAAATCCATCATTTTTATATAAGTATAAACATGACTGAAGATACTTTCTGCAGTGATTCTGCAATGACCCCACAAAGGCCAGGGATAAAATCTGAATGTCATATATCATGAGGAGGTTCATTTTCTGATTCCAGCAGAACCACACTGAGGATCATAGAAAATCTCTGTTTTTGTTTAGCTCTAATTTAGAAGAACCCAAGCTTCTCCTGCATATTAGTAGTCCCATAAATGAGGTTTAAAATAATAAGAACCATGAGTAATCTTTACTTTGATCACTTCTCTGAAAGCCACAGCCTATCACGCTGAAAGGCTCTCTTGTCAGTTCTATGTGGATAGCAGCATCGGATACCTTTGTACTTTTTTCATCATCCATTTAAAAAATATTGAAATGACTTGTGATAAAAATGAGATGGAATCTGTTTATTGTAATCCTGGTATATTTGCTCTTTCCAAATACTTGCCTATGAGGAATCTCAAAATCGGACTTTTTTTTTTTCATTCATAGTAATTCCATCACACAGAGAGCTCTTCTCCTGAGAAAGTGACTCTGGAAGGAGGGCAGTGGTGCTCTGGTCCTCAGAGGAGAGGTCTCACCTGCACCTCCCTCTGCGCAGTGCCCTTTGACCCTCAGCTACATCCATCAATTGTGATGTGACACTGACAGAATATTTCTAGGATTGTGAATGATTGTCCGGGTGGGTGACATCTGTCCCTGGCAGTGAAATGAAATATAGGGAATATGTTTACCCCCCGACTCCCGCTGCCGCTGCAGATTCCCCAACTCAAAACCCTGGAATAACATGTTATTTACTCTTCTGTAGTTGAAAGCAGGAAACCATGCTTCTCAGGGGCCCTACAAAATCTTCTAATAGTTAAGTTTTGCAGTTTACTCGAATGACTTGGGGAAATTGTAATGAAAAATAAAACACTTTAAAACTTTTAAATCAGAGGTAAGTTCCTCAGAAAATGTATTACATACTTAAGGAATATGTTTACTATTTTTATGCATTTTTTAAATTTCTGCAATAGAACTAGATTGCTTTTTACTTTTTCTGTGGCATACAGGGGAGAGGTTTATAAAACTATATAAATTTTATTAAATATATAATTGCAAGATGTTTAATTCATCAGTCTCGCCAAGATAAGATAATCACTTAGAAAAATTAAGGATAATATTACACATAAAATCTTGTCAGTAATTAATCCTCATTTTGCCAGGGAACCTAGGGCATCTTTGAAGCATAAATTTAGAGTCAAATGACAGACTAACATGGGCTTTTAGCTTCCCCTCCCACTCACCATCTAGGTAAGAAATGTCTCAAACACAAAATGGAAGCTGATGGATGTGAGGTAACACAGAAAACAGTGCGCAGTGCCTGGGGAGATAGAAAACAGTGGGTCTGAAGGAGGAGACACTGGCAGAGGGAAAGAGTATTGAGTACCTCGCTGGGTAGGGCGCTTTCATTATGCACTTTCTACACAGAATTTTCCATGCATGACCTGTTGAAGCCTTCCCTCCTGCCACATGGGGCAGGGAATCAGAGCACTGCCCAGGGCTGGATCATTGCCAGGGGTGGGGCTGACCCACGAGGTGGGCACAAGCTCCAGCCCTTGGGCATTCACTTCCTCCACCGCCTTCTTCACAGTGAGGGGAGCACAGCCCAGGAAGCATAGGACGTCTCTCTGAGAGATGAGATGGAGGAGGGGGTTCGGCCTGATCCAGAAAAAAGTACGAATTCACAGAGAAAAACAGGCTAGCATGCAGGATCTCAGGCAGCATAAAGGAAAGATCACAGACTCAACAACCAGATGAAGCAGCGTGAACAGAAAAGAAAAACACAGAACTTTCTTAAAAGTCTTAATATTTTCTAAAGTATGAGAAAGGGGACAGTAAAGCTACTGGTAATGTTCTGTATTTTTAAGCTGGGGGTGAGTACAAGGTAATTCATTTTATTCTCTTATATATGTGTGTATATATATATATATATATATATATATATATATATATGCTATAAATATTTAATATATAATTAATGTTTTTAATATAAAAGCAAATGAAAATACACATAGTTGTGTGGAAGCTGCCAACTTGAATTTTTTAATTATCAATAAAAAATAGTCTACAATAATATTCCTCAAACTTAACTAATACACTGACCCCTTTTAAAAAGTACAAAATTATTACTAACCCCCCAAAAATCTCTGACTCTAAGGAATGTGTTCTTGAACCCGTTGAATCTAGTTTGAGAAACATTGACTTAATTAGCTCATCTTAATCTTTAAGTGCATTTCAACTTTTAATTGCTGCAGCATAGATTTTTGATGGAGAGAGATTTCATCTTTACAACTGGTTAAAAATGTAGAGTATCATCAAAGTGCAAATCTGAAATTTAAAATTTTTCATAGAACTTTTCAGTCTCAAGAAAATAGCCACAGATCCCAGGATACACAGACCATAATTTGATAAATACCAAGAATTCTGGAAGAGTTGCAGTCAAAAGGCCAAGTTACAACATGGCTTCTCAAGCAGAAAAAGTAATGGTCAGTGATACTGACAACTTAACATGAAATAATGATATTTTTATATATGCACAAAGGCTTGTTTATGTATAATACTTGTTCTTTGCTGAAATTATATTGTAGAATCAACTGAACAATACATCCAAGATGAATAACAAAATCATACAAGTCTGCTGGAACTATTTAATAATTAAAGAAGCAATATAAGGCATTAATAAGTGTGATGTTGTTAATGAAAAGTGGAAATAGTTGAATATTACAAGGCATTGGTAAATATTTGTTGGATCTGACATGAATAGTCCAGACCCAAACGGTATTGTTAATAAGCATTTCATGTCCCTCTTTCTGACCACCCTGCCTTCAGCAGAGTTTCACTTCAGAGTCTGTTGATCGTATCCTGCCCTGTACCGCTGACATTGGCTTTCTTTTCCCATGTACCAAAGCAGCCACTCCAGACTGTACCCAGGATGGCAGCATACCCAATGCACCTTCCAAAATTCCTCTCTGAATTTCTGTTGTTTCCTCTTCCCCCACACTTTTGCAGCAAGACTATGGCAATCCCTCATTTCCATCTCAAAAGTGGCTTCTCCGAATGACTTTCCCAGCAAGACATCGCTGGGCAAGAAGCCCTCTCAACTTTGCTGGTCCTTCTCACAGTCTTACATGCATGCAGTTTATTCACCAGTATTCTGCTTTTCTCTCCATTCATTTGTGGATTTTTTTCTTTTTTTTTTTTTAATCCCATTTCACTCTGTGCACCCACGTTTGTTCTTCACACTTGTCATTGTTGAGTGCCTCCAGTGGTCAACCTGGGGAAGATGTGCCATGGTTGTTTGATGTGTTCTAAGCAATTCCAGGTTATAACTTATGTCTTTTTTATACTCCCAACTCCTAACCGGCTTAGAAGACCTGTCACTTAGAAGGCATGCACTCAGTACAGAGGGCAAAGCACTTGGCAGTCAGAATGCTGATGCAGATAATTCAGCTGCGCATTCTTGGCTAGGATCACACCAGTACAGTCAGACGGAGAATTAAGATGATCATCTGATCGTCTCTTCTCCAAAAAATCAAAGCACCACAGCCTGTTTTGTTGAAGATATTAAGGAACATTTTTAAAGGGGTAAGAGCAAGGGTTGCAAAATTTACCTAGCTCTGGGTTCAGTTCCAACACTTGTTCCTATATGAACTTGTGTAAGTTGAACAACCTTTCAAAGCTTTGGAGTTCTATAAAATAGAAACAATAATTGTACCTTCCTCCTATGAATGCTGTCATAATTAAATGACATTACCCATGCAAATGTTTTGGCAAGCTTGATTTCTATTTCTTAACAGTAATCAAGAAGAAAAAAACAGTATTTCTCACCACTATCATGATGCTATAAGTACGTCACATTTGTTGACTTAGCCATCATCTAAGCATCCTGAGTCAAAGCTATGGTTTTTCCAGTAGTCATGTATGGATGTGAGAGCTGAGCCATAAAGAATTAATGCTTTCAAACTTTGGTGCTGGAGAAGACTATTGAGAGTCCCTTGGACTGCAAGGAGATCCAACCAGTCAATCCTAAAGGAAATCAACCCTGAATATTCATTGGAAGGACTGATGCTGAAGCTGAAGCTCCAATACTTTGGCCACAATGTGTAGAGCCAACTCATGGGAAAAGACCCTGATGCTGGGAAAGACTGAAGGCAGGAGAAGAAGGGGGCAACAGAGGATGAGGTGGTTGGATGGCATCACCGACTCAATGGGCATGGGTTTGAGCAAGCTCTGGGAGACAGTGAAGGACAGGGAAGCCTGGCATGCTGCAGTCCATGGGATCACAAAGAGTTGGACACAACTGAGTGACTGAACAACAACAAAAGCTTCCTGTGTAGTAGGCACAGTAGATTTCCCCATTTTGCAGATGAGGTAAAAGCAGAGAGGTTAAGTAACTGCGTCATAGTCACACAGCTATTAATAGTAAATGCCCTTACTCAGCATTAATGATTGTTATTTTTAAGTGTTCGATTTAATGGTAGAGCCCTTCATTCCTGCTGTTGGTCTGTAGACACTCACTGCTGTTGTTCCCTTCCAGGTGACTATCCTGCTCCAAGAGCTGTCCTCACGGGCCATGACCACGAAGTTGTCTGCGTTTCTGTCTGTGCAGAACTTGGACTTGTTATCAGTGGTGCTAAAGGTCAGAAGACATTTCTTTCATTTTAGATCTTTAAAAACTGTACTGTTTTCACAAATTGACCATGATTTATGACTTATTTCCTTGAGGAGGCTCTCCGTAGACAAATGCAATCCCTAGGTTCTTTGCAGCTGTTTAGTTTTATTAATATTTCCTAGTACTAATATAAGATAGATGTAAAATTTTATGAAGTACTTTGTGGTCACCAGCATTCTAACCAGAACACTGGTAAATCAAACTGCAGCACACGCATCTGATGCAGTCATTACAGATCACATTCAGAAGCCAAGGGGGAGAGAGCCGTGATCAAGGGGATCACGGGGGCTCAGGCGGTTCACCAGACATAGCCCTGGGTCCACCTCCCTCCGCTAGTCCTTTCTTCTTAAGGTTGGGTAGGTGGGAGAGGAAATATGATGACTTGGTTCTTTTGGCTTTTTATGGAAGAAGTACTGCTTCGGGAGAAGTCAGGAAACTTCTATTTTAATTCTGGCTCAGATACCAATTCTCCATGGAAGATTTTGAGGCAGGAAGGAACCTAATGCTTAAGAGAAACTGAAAGAAAACCAGAGGGGCTGAGTGTTGTGAGGATACCACGGAGCTAAGGAGACAGAAGGCCGAAGAGGCGGGAGACCCGAGACACAAGGATTTGCAATTTGTGTTTGTTTTGAGCATAGTAGGAAACCATTGAAGGTTTTTATCAAGATGATGAGATGATCAGATTTTGTTTCTAGGACCTTATTCTGACTGCTTTATACATAAAGGATATGATGTCTGAACGTAGGGACACTTTGTTTTTGTATTTAAGAGTAAATAACCCAGGGAGGAATACAAAAGGTATTTTCAATAAGTCTCTTTTAATGTCTGTTTTAGTAATAATATGTATAATATCATTCTATTCTATAAAGCAAAAGAAAGAAAAGGAAAGGAAAATACAAGACACATAATACACATAGGGAAAAAACAGTAACTTTCTATATATGATGGTTGATATTACAAGTGATTGCTATTTTTCTAACTTCATATTTTCTGAAATGCACATCTATTACTTTAGTAATCAGGAAAAAATTTGGGTATAGCCTCATAATGTCACTTGTTTTGAAAAATATATATCTACTGAAATCAGTTGGTTGAAAAATAGGAATGAAATTCATACACAGTTTTCTGGAGTATTTCTAAAGGATATGGGGGATAGGTAATACCAAACTATATTAACCAATTATTTTTATGAACTTGGCTAGTGAATATTTTATCTCAGTGCTGTTTCTGCCTGAGGCGGGGGAGAGAAACAGTTGAAACAAAATAAATCATTCCCCATACTACTTTTACGTTCTTGCCCGATTCTTCATTTATTTGAAACAATGTTCCTACAGTCTGAATTACTTGATTAATTTTCTCAATTTTGCCTTTTACATTTTATATATAGACTATAGAAAAGGTAAATTGATAGTAATGTATTTTTATGTGGCACAGTGTTAAAATTTTGATGATACTAAAGAAATTTAGCAATTGTTTTGATAATTCCCCCAAACGTTCTAAAGAAAAATTTTCTAATCACGTATGAAGAGAACACTTCTGGGACATACAGTCTCTTTTATTCTCATGTAATGTATGGACTGTATCCTGTTTTAATGAATATTATCCCATGAAGGAAAAGAGCAAGTATTTACCTAGATGAAAAGTTTGGAAGACACATGTGTGTGTCGCGTAATAGTTGTCTGTTGATATCTAACATCAGTGCTTGGCTCTTGCCAGCATAGCTTTCTTTTCTACCTCTTCCTGCAAACCTGAGTGTATATTCAAGTACTGATTGCGGGTTTGTGAGAGTAATATGACTGGCCATTGCTGTTCCCTACTCTGCAGAGGGCCCTTGCCTTGTCCACACAATCACTGGAGATTTGCTCAGAGCCCTCGAAGGACCAGAAAACTGCTTGTTTCCACGCTTGATTTCTGTTTCCAGTGAAGGCCACTGTATCATCTACTATGAACGAGGGCGTTTCAGCAATTTCAGCATCAATGGAAAACTTTTGGCTCAAATGGAGATCAACGATTCAACACGGGTAAATCTGTATGTTCGGTCTAACTAGGGACTGAGCCAAGAGGTTAAAGATTGACTATTTTGCATTCAGTGACTCGTAGTAGAAATTCTCAGGTATCCAGGTAAAGGTGTACTGGTTTATAAAAACATATAAATTCATATTGATGATGCTTTGAACAAAGCCAGAGTTCATTTAATCTCAAGTAGTTAACTCAGTGAATTGAACTTTGAAGGTGACAGCTGTTGTTTGTTTAGAGGTTAGACCCTTAAGGGGGGCTTCCCTGATAGCTCAGCTGGTAAAGAACCCACCTGCAATGCAGGAGACCCCAGTTCAGTTTCTGGATTGGGAAGATCCACTGGAGAAAGGGTAGACTACCCACTCCAATATTCTTGGGCTTCCGTTGTGGCTCAGCAGGTAAAGAATCTGCCTGCAATGCGAGAGACCTGGGTTCGATCCCTGGGTTGGGAAGATCCCCTGGAGAAGGGAAAGGCTACCCACTCCAGTATTCTGGCCTGGAGAATTTCAGGGACAGTATAGTCCATGGGGTTGCAAAGAGTTGGACAGACAGGACTGAGCGACTTTCACTCACTCCCTTATTAGACCCTTAGGAGATTTTTCTTAAACTCCCCTGACAAGACGCTGTCCCTACACTGCACTCTCCTGACCTTAAAACTGAGTTCATTGTCATAGAAACTTATCTTTCGAACCCTGTACCAAAATTACATACTGAATTGCTCATCATTCAGAAATGAATTAGAATTTCTGGTTTATCATTATTAAAAACAGTTTTGAAATGTGTTCTGCAATTTGTTCTAAAAAGTCTTGACAATGTTAGCATTCAGAACTTAACAAATCATGTTACTTAATTCTCAAGTTCTTTCTGAACTAGATTGGTAATATTCTTTTTAGAACTTCTGTTACTTTGTAACCTAAATTGGTTTTAAAGAATCCTTTGTTGTAAGACTTAATTTGATGAACTTTGATGAATTCCACATTGGGAAATCTATGGGTTAGACTTTAGAAAACTTGGACAAATGGCTAAAAGTAGATGATGATGACAAGGGACCTATGGTAAGTGCCTTTCAGTAATGACCATTGGTCATTTGGGAAACAATGAAAGAAATGGTTGCTTTTCTACCTTCTCTGAAGGCCATTCTCCTGAGTAGCGATGGGCAGAACCTGGTGACCGGAGGGGACAATGGTGTGGTGGAGGTCTGGCAGGCCTGTGACTTCAAGCAGCTGTACATTTACCCCGGCTGTGATGCTGGCATTAGAGCAATGGACTTATCCCATGACCAGAGGTAAGCCATGTCGGGGAGAAATGTAATCACTCAAGAGTTGTCATTGAAAGTTCTTTAGATTTTACCAAGGGTGAAACGTGTGATGAAAAATACTCCAGCATCCAGATGGAAGAAAGAGTATTGTTGAAAAGGGTGAGGAGTGAGTACTTTAGGATTCTGGTAAGAAGGAAACAGGAAGAGAATAAGGGGAAAAAAGAAAGAAATGAGTCTGGAGAAAAACAGACTCATCTAGACACGTCCGAAAATGTAGAGTTATCCTCACCAATTTCTCTGTTCTCAGATCTTTACCTGGTCTCAGACAGGCCTGCCTGGCTTCCATAATGTGAAAGACACACATTTTTTTGGCAAGAGTCTTGGCTTGAGGCATAGGTCTAGCTAAATGCAAAGTGCAAACTACAGCTGGCCTCTGTTTTACAAATACAAGGCCCTGGTTACTTGAAACAGTCTCTACCCCCCGTTTGCTTATTCACAGATCTCTCATTTATGTTATTTTGTGGTATTTTATGTATTGCCCTAAGATACTATAATCTTTACTTGGAAAGAATCAGTAAGAATGTTAACAAAGGAATATAGTTTTCTGTTATTCCTCAGTTTGCAACAGGATTTTGTTATTTCCTAAAATTTGCCTTTGCATTTATTATAAAGTGAAATGAATATTTGAAATGTAAAGCCTAAATTTTCTAAATTTAAAAAATAAATATTAAAACTATATAATCTTAATATGGTAAATAATTTCTCACTTTTGCTATATATCTAACAGAAATAAGAAAAGTTTATTAAGCAACTCATTTCAACTATGTGTATATGTCTTCTTTATGAGTATTGGTTTTAAAATAGTATGAATATTAAGATTTACATGATAAAGCATCTTCACGCTATAGTAAAATGATACTGAAGTCATCAAGAAAAGCAATAAAATTTAAGTTAGCTTGGGGAAGGGATATTTGATCTGCAGCTCAACCTTTTTTTCTAAGAAAACTTAAGCAGAGTATTCAAAAATGCATAGTCCATATTCGTGAAAAATGGGAGTGGTTTACTGTGTAATTATTTGTATATAGATTCATGTTTCTAAAGTATTTGAAATAATTTGTGTTCTTAAGTATTTCAAGATTCCCCCTGGTATTCTTATCCATTCATGTATTCATGTTGCACACATTTGCTGCACCATCATATATTAAGGACTGTGCACAGTCTGGAGGCTATAAAACAAGACCACTAATCCCAAGGAGCTCCAATAATCATAATAAATACACATGAGGGAGGCAGGAAAACAGGAACAGGAAAAGGATTAGTTCTTGTCGAGGGGTGCGGGGGGCAGGAGTATTTGTGAGATGCTCACCCTCTCACATGGGTAGAGAGTAGACAAAAGCCCACAGGCAAAGCTGCATTCATGTTAGCATCTCCCAGGAGGAGTGAGGAAAGATACTAATCAAGTTTCTATTTCTTTTTCAAGCTCATCCCTAATTTCAGTTATTCTTGATGTTTTATAATGCCCCTGATATGTTCAAACAGTAGTACATGCACGTGAGTTACAAACTGACAGATAAACAGACAGTGAAGATGCTGTCCTCAAAAAGGTGTTTATCTGATGAACTGTGGGATCAAGTGGATAACACTTGGTCCAGCAGTCCAGGTGTTTGTTGGATTGAGTCAACTTCTCTCAAGAGAACCAAGAATAAATTTTAATCCCGTCTTAGGACACACAAAACAAAAACTCGGTGAACTTTGAGATCATGCTGTTGTTTAGTGTAAAGTAGAACCATGTCAGTGACTTTGTGTCTTTCTTAACTACGGTCTCTGCTTTTCCAGGACTCTGATCACTGGCATGGCTTCTGGTAGCATTGTAGCTTTTAATATAGATTTTAATCGGTGGCATTATGAGCATCAGAACAGATACTGAAGACAAATGAAGAACCAAAAGCCAAGTTAAAGCTGAGAGCACAAGTGCTGCATGGAAAGGCAATATCTCTGGTGGAAAAAAAAACTTGTCTACATCGACCTCCGTTTGTACATTCCATCACACCCAGCAATAGCTGTACATCGTAGTCAGCAGCCATTTTACTTTGTGTGTTTTTTCACGACTGAACACCAGCTGCTACCAGGCAAGCTTATATCATGTAAATTATATGAATTAGGAGATGTTTTGGTAATTATTTCATATATTGTTGTTTATTGAGAAAAGGTGGTAGGACGTGTCACAAGAGACTTTTGACAATTCTGAGGAACCTTGTGTCCAGTTGTTACAAAGTTTAAGCTTTGAACCTAACCTGCATCCCATTTCCAGCCTCTTTTCAAGCTGAGAAGAAAAAGAAAAAAAAAAAAAACCACGTTTGATACTTTGTACATCAGATGCATCTTATTTAAAGGGATACTTTTGTAAAAGTAAAACCTTGTATAAAGAACAAAGCGTTTCTTAATTTTATTGTGGAGTTACAACTTGCATGTTCTTTAATCCCTATGTCTTGATGGAACAGGTGCACTGACAGTAGGAAATAGTAAGATCTGTCCAAGGACACAGTTTGTATGAAAGGATTGAATTTGGGCTCAATCAATAGTTTTTCACATTTTCACCAAAATATAGTTTTCACTTTTTAATCAGAATTCCATCCCTCTACGTGAAATTTGCTCATAAAGCATTTGGATACTAAGCCATTATTTGCCATTTTTTTGGTATTTTATACAAAGAAAATTCAGCCCTACCCTTCGTAATTTGAAGACACAGCAGAAAGGGGGCTTAGAGATGAGGTCCTGGTTTTATTGTATAAATAGGAATCCCGATTGTTAGTTCCTTAGTGATGACTTCCCAACTCCTGGACAACTCTTCCAGACTCATCCTGCTGGCTTAGCGTGTGTACATTAGGGGAGGAGATCTGACGCTAACTTTTTTTGTTTGTTTTTGCTGATTTTTTATTTTTCTCTCTCTTTGGTTCTTGAATAGCTTAGTTTCTTTAATAAATAAGTCAGACTTTATTATAACAATAACTGAAGTTATTCTTTTAGGTTCTTGTGAAATTCTCACCTAAAGCCACATTCTTAGCCTAAGGCACTTCATCTTTTATGATATAAAATGACGCTATCAAATGATTTTCCATACATTGTACTGATCAAGTTATACACCCAGGGGTATATACACTTTATTCATGTTTCTTCTTTGTATATTTGGTGACCGTATCGTCATAGATGTACATATTGTGTCGGTAGGGCTATGAGGCATGTTACAGGAATGTAATTTTCTCAGAACTTACACTCACTTGCAGTCATTTATTTAAAAAGATAAAACAAGATAATGGGTTCTTTGTATTGGCACTTTGCACCAGAACCATATCATTATTTATTGATGTGATTACTTATTTGTTATCCACCTTGTACTAGTAAGTTTTAGCACTGAATTCCTTCTTCATTGTTGTTTGTATTTATGAGATTCTGAAATTCTGGGGAATCGGCGTAATGATTAAGTTATTCATCACCAGGCTGTAAGCAATATCTTGAGTTTGTAGCTTAGAATTGGGAGGATAATGAACATCTGGAAGACAAGTTCATTTCATCTTGAGATCATGGTGAAATATTTTGGATATATAAATTCCTTAAGCTATTGTAACCATGTTTTATTGCAAAGATGTAAAATATGCCAGATGTGTGTGAGTTGGAAATCAAAAAAAGAAAAATAAAATATGCAAAGAATTCACTGATTGTTCCACATTTCATTGGACACTTCACTTACATGCATTCATTATGTTGTCATACAAGTTTAAGAAATCAGTGTCACCTCATGTAAAGGCCCAGAGCATCTAAGAACATGAAATAGAGTCCTAATGATGGTCCATAATTCGCTGAAACTTGAGCTGCTTGGCTTGACCATCTGGCAGGGGTTTGGGGCACCAGCAACCTGAAGGAGCCAGTTCTTGTCATTTCTTCTGCACAATCCAGTTATTGACACAGACGGTTCCAGGTATTTTTGCCACAAGCTCCTTTGCTGTAAACATCTTTTCCATGAAAATTTTTGCTGTAACTAATTGTCCATATGGTAATTTTGCTGTAAAAGATAAAATAATGGAAAATAGAAGAGGGGCATTAAGAACGACATAATGAAACATGAACAATGAGTAACAATTTTTTTTTAAGTAATGGCAAAATATAAACACTTGAATACATTTAAAATGTGTGTAGATTCATGGTAATACTGCTCAAATAACTGATTTTACTTTGGAGGCTGTACCTAAACACTTACCTCCTACGTCTTATGTTCATAGTATTTTGTACTTTTTTTTTTTTTTTTTTTTTTGCTTGTTGATTTATTTCCTCAGTCAGCATTGCACTTTTTCCATAAAGTGTCTTGCTTCATTAAAAGATGTATAGATGATCACTTTTCAAATTCTAGGATGCATATTTGTCACTGAGCTCTGTACTGGGTAGTGAAAGCCTTCTACACCGCTATGTGCTCTACTGGTATGTTGTCACAGGTCCAACCTGTGACAGAGTTCAACCTGTGATAGAAGTTCCAGAGTTTTGTGGGAGATGTGAGTCCCAGTCTGCACCTTCCTCCCAGGCCCTCGGCCTTTCTCCTCTAGTGTAATGGGTTTGAAAAGAAGAAATGTAACACTTGGGGCAAATCATCGACTGTCGTGATTCGTTTTCTGTGTATCAGTCAGCTAGGTTGTCTTTTACGACAGAATTGCCTTACGTCAGTTAATTATGCAGCTTAATTATTTGCTGCAAAGAAGTTGACTGCAAAAAACGTGGGAGGCGGCCACAGCCGGGGGCCTTTCCAGTGAAGGTTCCAGGAATTTCCAAATGCCAGCAGTGCCCGAGGCTTTAAAAGAAGGACTGTTCAAAGCCTTAAATTCCTACTCTCTGCCCACCTTCATCCCGTCGGAAGAAGCGACGCCAACAGAGTTTAAAGAGCTTCTCATATTCTGGGCATTTTCAACCAACGAAGGGCTGGGTCACGTCACTCAACTCCTCACTCTGGAAGTAAGTTTTTAGTGCTCTCATCAGTTAAAATGGGGCTAATTGTCTCTACGTTGGGGTGTTTTAAAGCCTAAGTCAAGCTTTGGCGAGCTCGCTGGGCAGGTGGCCATCGCCTTCCACAGTCTAGGGGGCGCCTTTCATGTTCACCGTTTGGTGTCGCTTTCCCTGTTTCTCTGCTGTGGGTTTTCTGGGGGTACCTCCTCCTCCCCTACTTACCATGTGACTTTTCTTTTTTTTTAACTGGCACTCAACCCCTGGGCCCTCATGGATCCATCCTGGTCCCACCACATCGCCATCTTTCCTGTCGACCCCGGTGCTTGGTCAGGGGTAGGTTTACCAGTGACCTTCCCCAAAATATGGGGTTTTTTTAAATAATTTTATTTGTTTGGTTTTGGCTGTGCTGGGTCTTGGTTGCCACGTGGGCCTGTCTCTAGTCGCCGGGGAGCAGGAGGCTCCTCCCTAGTTGCAGTGCGGGGCTTCTCCTGTTGCGTAGCAGGGCCTCTAGGGCCCGCGGGCCCCCGGAGCCGCCGCAGGTGGGTTTAGAGGTTGTGGCTCCCGAGCTCCAGAGCACAGGCTCAATAGTTGTGGTGCACAGGATGTGGGATTCTTCCCAGCTCAGGGACGGAACGTGTGTCTCCTGCCATCAGCAGGCGGGATCTTTACCACTGAGCCACCAGGGAAGCCCCTCACCAATTTTTTTTTTTTTTTTTTGGTATGCTGAAGCTAGGGAGGCAGACGACTTCCCTTTCTTACAGTGTCTGGACTGTCACCTACTAACCTGTCGCTGAGAGACCAGGGACTGCCAGCAACCAGTTCTCCACTGTGTAGAGAAAGCCCATGTGCAATAGAGAATAAAGCTGTGAGAGGATGCCAGAGCTGGAACCCTTGTCTGCCAGCTGCGAGTCCCTAGGCACCCAAATTGCCCTCATTCTTAGAGGCGTCCCAATTCTAGACTCCTGCTTTATTCAATAGCCAATGTATTACTCCCCCCACCCCACCCCAAGTTGATCAAAGCTGTATTTTTCGGTGCTTGAGAACAAATCAAAGCGTCCTTAATTAATACAATTCCCTGCCCCTGGCTCTGCTTAGAAAAACGTGACAAATCCAAATTTGCTGGTAAAGCTGCATCTATTCCTAGCCTATGTATGACCCCACGATCTCATGTTTAGGTAAAGATCCAAAAGAAACCCCTACTTCCATCCATCAACAAGACATGGAAAAGAATTCTCTTGGCAGCTTTGTTCCTGGTAATCAAACATAGATGTTGACTTCAAAATCCCATCACAAGAGAGTGCAGACTCCATGTTATATAAAGCACAAAGACTGGTGAAACTGATATGTGCTTTCAGAAATCAGCGTTGTGATTACTGGATGGGAGGTCGTGACTAATTAAGGGCCATACAGTTTCTGTTTCTCTGGGCTCTGGGTCTCTGGGCTCGGGGCTCTGAGGCTCTGGGCTCTGGGCTCAGGGCTCTGAGGCTCTGGGCTCTGGGCTCGGGGCTGTGTTGTAGAGTGCTGGAATCCCTCTCAGTTGCATGTTTCCTGCAACTGCATTCACTTTGTAAGCATTCACTGAATGGTCCAGTAAAAAATTGTGTCCTTTTCTGGTGGAAAAAAGAAAAAACAAGTATAATTTTAAAAGTTAAAAATTGAGACTTTTCCTGGTGGTCCAGTGGTTAAGATGTTGCCTTCCAATGCAGTGGGTACAGGTTCAATTCCTGGTTGGGGATCTAAGATCCCCCATGCCTGGTGGCCAAAAACACAAAACATAAAACGGAAGCAATACTGTTAAAAAAAAAAAAAAAAAAAAAGCAATAAAGAGTTTTAAAATGGTCCACATCAAAAAAAAATCTTAAGTAAATAAATAAAAGTTAAAAATGTATCCTGCCTCATGCTGGCTCCTGTGACCACTTTGAATTTGTCAGCCCTGAGCCAGTGCCCACGATCTTCACCTGCCCCTTTCTCCTGTGATTTTTAGGTCTGCTGTCTTGACTGTCCCATCTTGATGAGCACTCTTTTTTTCTTCTGACAATGGCCTTGGCACCATGCCACCTCTTCCCGGAAGCCCCCATCCCCACGTAGCCAGGACCGATCTCTCTGTACACAGGGTTGTTTGCACACAGCTCTCCTTTTGCACCATCTCCCCTCCACCACATGACAACTCAACTGCCAAGATTTTTCCTTTTGGTGTTGCAGGCATTCAGCACACAACCACATTGTCACTGTCATTTATGTGTCTGTCTTCCCCACCGGACTGTGAACCGACATGCTAAGCCCTTGAAAATGTTGACTGAATGAATGAATAAACCAGTGAATAAGTAAATGCATGGGTCATGTAGAGGGAAAAAAAATAAACTTGAAGACGTGGGTCTGAGCCCTGACTCTCCTGCTCGCTGACCTTGGGCAGGTAATGGAGAGTCTCTGAGGCTCGGCTCTTCAGGTGTGTTGCATTGTTTCCAAATCATAACGGGCTGCCTCTCCGTGAAGTATTCCCCCTGAACGGCGAAGCCCTCAGGCACCAGGTGGAGGGTGTTTATGACGTGGCCAAAACTCACAGGAGGGGTTGCATTGCATGTGTTCTTGGATGGAATCTATGCTCTCTGTGGGAGAGGCTGAGCCAGCAGCTTCCCGCTACCACCTGCAGACATAAATCTGGATTTCAGGTCTGTTTAGCACCTAGTAGGAAAAGAACGATGCCCTTTGACTGAATTCTATTCTTCTGCGGTGCCCCTTCCTGATCACACAGAAACAGAATGGGAGGTCACTCAATGCTGCTGGGGGAGCCAGCTCCTTATTCTTAGCAGGGCCTTCCCTGAGTGATCATTCTTTGGGATGGCAACCTGTTTTCCCTGTTGGTGGTTAGAGACAAAACGCTGGTAGAGACACCTGTGGTTAGAAACTCAGATGCCTCTGTACAGACTTACCTCCCCTCTGATGGCAAGAGGTTCCCACGGAGATTTTTCTGAAAGCAGAGGAGACCTAGGCTATGCCTGGGACAGGGGTGGAGTGGGGCTGGGGGTACCCCAGGGGAGCATGCCTTAGGGGTGTTGTTGGGGGGCTTCCAGTTGTTGAGTGGTCATCCAGTCCACTCATCTCTTTTGTCCTACTAGGCTGCTGATGGCCACAGGTCAGGACCTCTGCCTCCGTCAGTCACACAGGCAGTAAGTCAGGAAGTGAGGGCACGACTTGCCTGTGGGGCCAGGATTTGGGACACTCGTACCTCCTCTCCTTGGGCTCCGCAAGCCCTCCCCCTGCCTCTCAGGACCAGATGGGGAAAGTGAACAGGGTCCCTCCAAGAGCAGCAGGGGTTTCTGATGGAACCCATGTTCTCTGTGGGTGAGGCTGAGCCAGCAGCCTTCACCACCTCTAGTGGATCTAGTGCTGTTTAACCGCCTGGTCATCCTCCCCCGCCCTCCATCCAGCACCCAGGGGTGCAGAGTCTGGGAGGAGGGAGGGAGGCCCTGAGCACCCACTGCCAGTGCCAGCAGCTGCAGTGGACCATGGTCTGTTCCCCCCATGGGGCAGAGGAAGGGACCACCCTCATGTTCCCCTGTGTAATTAGGCCAGCACTTCCCAAGCCTGATCTGAAAGCCCAAGATGAAGATGGCCTTGGTCTGAAGGGAAATCTAAGGCCAGAGATTGAGTTTCTCCTCAAACTAAACTTGTTCAACTGTTCTTATTCTGAGATGATGCCTTTTTTGTGTGCTGAAAATTTCCTTTCAAATGAAAGTGTGGAAACTGTAGATAGTCATTTTTCATGTCTTTCTTGGTCAGATAAAGTGAAAGTGAAAGTCGCTCAGTTGTGTCCAACTCTGTGACCCCATGGACTATACAGTCCATGGAATTCTCCAGGCCAGAATACTAGAGTGGGTAGCCTTTTCCCTTCTCCAGGGGATCTTCCCAAGCCAGGGATCAAACCCAGGTCTCCCACATTGCAGGCGGATTCTTTACTAGCTGAGCCACAAGAGAAGCCCAGTATTGAAGTAGGTAGCCTATCCCTTCTCCAGCGGATCTTCCCAACCCAGGAATCGAACTGGGGTCTCCTGAATTGCAGGTGGATTCTTTACCAGCAGAGCCACAAGGGAAGCCCAAGATTACCGGAGTGGGTAGCTTTTCCCTTCTCCGGGGGATCTTCCTGACCCAGGAATCAAACCGGGATCTCCTGCGTTGCAGGCAGATTCTTTACCAACTGAGCTATGAGGGAAGCAGAAGCCCTGGTCAGGTAAAGGTAATGCCCTAAACGTGTTTGGAATGTTCTTTCCTGAAACCCACCTCTGGTTCAGCCTGGCACCTCTCCTCAGGAGCAGAGCAGGCCTGAAAGTCTGGGAAGAGGAATCACAAGCCAGGGGTGCCAGCTTCTGCCCTGGATGAAACCAAGCTAACTTCCTCTCTGACCAGGTGGTTAAACAGCACTAGATCCAAGCATACATCTACTGGAGGCGGCGGAGGCCGCTGGCTCAGCCTCACCCACAGAGAACATGGGTTCCATCAGAAACCCCTGCTGCTCCTGGAGGGACCCTGTTCACCTTCCTCCATCCGGTCCTGAGACGCAGGGGGAGGGCTTGCAGAGCCCAAGTAGAGCGGGTACAAGTGTCCCAAATCCTGGCCCCACCGGCAAGTCCCACCCTCACTTCTTTCCCAAGGTCACCAGAAAGAGAGGGAGCCCCGAGGATATTGGAGAAGGGGTCTCCCCTCCATCACCCAGGTTTCTTACAAGCAGAGAAAGCCAGTTCTGGGTGATTGAAATAGAAGGAATGGTTTGCTGGTGAGGCAGCAGAAAGCACCGCCATTCCAGGCCAAGTGGAAGACCATACTTCCTGAAGGCCCTTCCCAAATGGAACGACTCGGATATGGATTAAATATGACACTAAAACCATTGTGTAAATGCACTGCTGAGCTGGCCAAAAGACCCACTGCTAAAGGCTAAGCCCCAAGGGAAAGTGGAAGCCTGGGTCGCCAGCAGAGGGTTGTTTCTAGAAGAAAGGAGATAGGACAGCAGTGCTCCTGGCCCGGGAACGGCCCAGAGGCCCGCGAGCGCTTAGCGCGTGCTAGTTCTCCCCGAGGGCGTCGTGGGTCTTAAAGCATTTTGTTTCTGTGCTCGTGTGTCGTTTTTGCTGTGTGAGAAAATGGGAGACCTTCGGCTTCCTAATGAAGATGGAATAGTTGAAGTGGCAGGCTGAGTGTGAGGATGATAACATTCACAAAAATGCATATACATACACTGGAATTTAAAAGTAGACAACAGTTGAACTTCCCTGGTGGCCCAGTGGTTAAGACCCTGCTCTTCCGCTGCAGGGGTCGCAGGTTTGATCCCAGGTCAGGAAGTTCTGCGTGCTGCGAGGTGTGGCCAAAAATAAGTATATAAATAAGCAAAAATTTTAAAAATAGAGAACAGTAAGAAGTCTGTCTAGTCAGATCTATGGTTTTTCCAGTAGTTACGTATGGATGTGAGAGTTGGATTATAAAGAAAGCTGAGTGTCAAAGAATTGATGCTTTTGAACTGTGGTGTTGGAGAAGACTCTTGAGTGTCCCTTGGACTGCAAGGAGATCCAACCAGTCCATCCTAAAGGAAATCAGTCCTGGGTGTTCATTGGAAGGACTGATGCTGAAGCTGAAACTCCAATACTTTGGCCACCTGATGGGAAGAACTAACTCATTTGAAAAGACCCTGATGCTGGGAAAGATTGAGGGCAGGAGGAGAAGGGGACGACAGAGGATAAGATGGCTGGATGGCATCACCGACTCGATGGACATGAGTTTGAGTAAACTCTGGGAATTGGTGATAGACAGGGAGGCCTGGCGGGCTGCAGTCCATGGGGTTGCAAAGAGTCAGACATGAACTGAGCGACTGAACTGAACTGAAGAAGTAAGCAGCTATGCTAACCAAAATGATAGTCATGACTGCTGCAGCTGAACTTCAGATTTCTGTGGATTCAAAAACAGAAGAGGGAAGCAGAGCGCCTCCAGTTACAGACGGTCATGAGCCCTGTGTGTGCTGTCCTGTAACAGAAATGCAGTTTCTCGCCTCAAAACAGCCACATAAGGCGGGCGTCACCATTCCTACTGTCGACAGGAGAGGCTTGAGGGGGAAGCGATCTTGTCGAAGGCCACACGCAAGGCTCTCCTCACAATTAGCTCTGAAAAGAATTGCTCTTTGTATGTGGGACACCAAGAAATAAAAGGAGCAGTGGATTTATAGTACAGGCAGATGCAAGGTTTGGTTTTGTTTTGTTTTTAGCTTATTTAATTTTTACTGCAATATAATTGATTTACAGTATTGTGTTAGTATCTTCTGAGGGGATATATGTATGCAAATGCAGCTGTTTTTGTGACTTTTTCTGCAGTAGCCAAGTTCTGTGAGAGGCCCTGGGTGCAGAGCAGGGGCGACAGTGCCGTGGGAGACTTGGGCTCACTCACCACTTCAGTCCGTGGTATGACTGCTGTGAGGAGTGCAGACAGTGCAGGGCTCCAATTCCATAGTGTTGTAGCAAGAATCCTGAAAGTGCTGGTTGGTGCAGATATGTAAAAGCTGTATCTGAACTATTGCACCTACAGTTAAATAACTATTTTCAAGCTTGTCCCCAGGGCTCTTTTCTCACTAAGAGAGGTGAGCCTAAGGCTCCTCTGTCCTTTCAGCTGCTTTCTTCATGTAGGATGATCCGGGAAGACAGTCCAGGCTAAAGTAAATTGTCCAGGCCAGGAGCAATCAGGCTCTCCCAGGGACTGACTTCAGTTCAGAAGGAAAACAGGCAGGGATGGAGTAAAGAGGGGAGGAGATGGGAGCGACCCCTCTCTGGAAGAAGAGCGATGTCTGGCTCCAGGTGAAGGCTGAGGACTGGGTCTGGGAACTTCCACTCTTCGCTCCCCTTTCTCTCCCCCTCTCCCACCACTTCTCTCCTCCCCACACCCCGCATCCTCTCTCCTGATGCCCTGACAACATCCTCCTCCTGTTTGCTTAAAGGTGTCCTTCCACCCCACCCTCATTCTAGATAATTCTCTACCCTACTGAAGTAGATTGGAATCCCAAATTGCTTTGAGGAGACATGAAAACACTAAAAAGAAGGGACTGAAAGGGAGATATTGTGGGAAAGGTTCGAAACCAAGAAGGGAGACGATCGGAGCACTTTCTCAACAGCTGCAGTTTTGTTCAACGTGAGACGTAAAGACAGTATGTCTCTATTTTATGCAAGTACATATCAAGGTATAAATAAATATGACTTCAGGTTGAATTCTGAAAAGTTACTCTTATACCAACAGAAGTACAGGCAACCATGTTCTTCAGTAGCACATGGAGCCAGAATCCCGGAACCCAGCTGGTCTTGCCACTGCTCAATTCAGTTCAGTTCAGTCGCTCAATCATGTCTGACTCTCTGCAACCCCATGAATCGCAGCATGCCAGGCCTCCCTGTCCATCACCACCTCCTGGAGTTTACTCAAACTCATGCCCATTGAATCGGTGATGCCATCCAGCCATTTTATCCTCTGTCGTCCCCTTCTCTTCCTGCCCGTCTGGTCAAGGCTATGGTTTTTCCAGTGGTCATGTATGGGTGTGAGAGTTGGGCTGTGAAGAAAGCTGAGTGCCAAAAAATTGATGCTTTTGAACTGTGGTGTTGGAGAAGGCTCTTGAGAGTCCCTTGGACTGCAAGGAGATCCAACCAGTCCATCCTAAAGGAGATCAGTCCTGGGTGTTCATTGGAAGGACTGATGCTGTAGCTGAAACTCCAGTACCTTGGCCACCTCATGCGAAGAGTTGACTCATTGGAAAAGACCCTGATGCTGGGAGGGATTCGGGGCAGGAGAAGAAGGGGACGACAGAAGATGAGCTTGCCACTGCTACTTCAGTACAATTGTGGGCAGAGAGCAGCGAGCAGAGGGGGGACCCCTGCCCGGGTTTGGGGCCAGGGTAGGCTGCCTGGAGGAGGTGGCAACAGGATCCGAGATCTGAAAGATGGGGCTTTTAGCTGAGACGAGGATGTGAGGAAGGAGAGGCAGTGACCTCCCACTCTTGGGGAATTGCTTCTCCTTCATTGTCACTCTTTCACAGGGGGAGTGTGCAGGCAAAGCCAGGGGCTCCTCGGGAAGCACGTGGGTTCTTAGAAGGTGCACAGACAGAAAAGGGACTCCAGTTGGATGGTTCTGAAAGCAGCTATTACATCATGCCCAGCTCAGCCTCTCAGACTTCAGAAGCCTCCCAGGGCACACCTGATTGAGGCAGCAGTCTCTCTGCTGTGTCCCCCAAATCTGAACATGTGGATTTTCTTTAGGGACTCAGAAATGATTTTTGGAGGGTGTGGCTGCCTTCCTTGTGGAGTGAGCTGTTGGTTTCCTCTTAAGTTTCACTGATACATTGTAATGAAGATGGAAACAAGCCCTGTCTTTCTGGTGATGAAAGTTCATTTTCTTCCTTGTCACCTGTATGGATTTAATGAGCCTCCCCACGAGTGCCTCCTATCTGGTCCTGTGAGGGGTGGTGAGCCTCAGAGCTTCCCCAGGGAGCTTGGTTGGACTGATCTGAAATGTTTTGCTCCTCTTATTATAAAAAATCTACTTCCTTGAAACCTACAACGTTATCCCTGGCTCTGCCTCTGGAAGCAGAAAAAAAAAAAAAAAACTAGAGCTGAATAAAATGAACAATTCCACTGTTACCAGGAGCCCCAGTTTTCCTTGGAGAGTATCTATTTCTTATGGGAGGGACCTCGACATCCAACCCTTCACAATTCATTAATTATTATAGGAATAACATCTTGCTACTTTATTTGACAAAGGGGCCTCTGATAAGTTCATCCAAATGTGAGACCAAATCATTTATTTATAAACTGAAAATGAGGGAGATAGGGAAGAAAACCTTTTTCTCAGAACCTCAAACATCTATCTACAAAGTAAGAGAATCCTGAGTCTCCACTGATTTTTCAAGTAGAATGCAGATTTTATAAGGGCATTAATGTTTGATCCATATACAGGCCAAAAAGAAGTGCAAATAGTTGTTACATTGTCCTTGCCAGCTTTTCTACAGGTAAAGGTAAAGGTAGCATGGAAGTGCTGTGTGTCTGGGAATGAGATCCAGTTGTTCCTTATACGCTGTGATGAGAAATCCAGACCTGGAGTTCTAAGGAGAGAACTAGCACAAGCTGAGAGGGGAAAGCTGTCGAAGTCAATGAAAAGGTTTGGGAGATGCCGCCACAGGGATACTGGAGTAACCCTTTGAGAAAATTGGGTGAAAGATCACCTTCTGAGCTTATAAGGAAAGGCACATAATTGAAGGAGTAAAATAGGTAAAAGTTTTGGCAAAAATCAGAGCAAACCATTGTGAGTTTTTTCTTTTTTTTTTTTGCAATATGGAGGTTTAGCTATTAAAAAACCATCCCACTACAAAGCATCTTAAAATGCTGGGATTGGGGGGGGGAAAAAAAGCCTAAAGGAGGCCAAAACTGAGTCATGAGTCCAGAGAGGTAAATTTTATGAAAAAATACTATTACCTGAAGGTCACTTGCCAATCCCTAGTTTCAAAAAAAAAAAAAAGAGGAAAGAAAGTGAGCCAGTAAGTAGTATAAATACAGAAGTTCTTTTCTTGGAACTTTGTTCAGTTTTAAGTGGCTGATCAGATGGGGCAAGGTGACCAGGCCTCAGGCTGGACAGTTGTCCTGGATCAGTCAGCCTTGAGGATTGTTTGCAGGGGATAGCTCCTTCCACAACCACCGTTACTAAGACTGCCCTGCAGCCCAATGCACACTAATCCATCTTGTTTATTAGCTGAAGAAACTCAAATTCCAGGTTTCCCTTTGCCATCTGTTGTACATTATAAGTTTTGCTTAAGCAAAAACCAAAACAAAAAATTAGACGAAGTAAACTCAGGGGAACCTTCTCGGACGCTGTTTTTGATCTGTTACCTTCAACCTGCTTGGGCTTATTTTTGTTTCTGATTGTTACCAAACCAAGAACTGGAGGACTGAAACCCACATACACAGAGGGAAGACCTTGTAAGACCAGGGAAAAGAAAGGGCTCAGTGACTAAGCATCAGTAGCCTTGACTTCTATTTTCCACAGCTGTTTGGAAAGCAGTCAGGATTAAGAATGAACAGCTATTGCTCTGGACTTTATCAGGGAGTAGCCCATGCAAGAGCAGGCACATGATGGCTTAAAACAGCACCCCTGAATGTGTGTTTTTGGGGGGAGGAGAAATGATGTCACACAGGGAGGGCTTTGCCTCAAACAGGGGATCTGTTTTCTGATGGACCCCAATCAGGGATCACTCTCGTGCGGAAGAGCTGGTGATGCAGACAGACTATCAACAGGTCTGAAGAGAGCATCATCTGGCTGCCTGAGAAGGAAATAAGGAAGAGATAGTTTTCAATGTTTAGCAGAAAGTATAGCGAGGAGAAAATCTCTTTAAAAATAATGTTTATAAGATAGCATTCTAAATATAAACTCCAACAATTACACAACTATGGACTGAATTCTGCGAGAAAAAACATGTGACATGTAAACCTGCCACTGCACCGTGGGCCGGCACAGCTTCTGTCCCATCAGAGCAGCACCCTGGGTCACACCTGGTGAAGGGTTTTCACCCATTTTTTAAAATCAAGCAAGAAATAGAAGCTAATTTTATAACCCCACTGTTATATTAGGAGTACTTCTTACATTTTGTGATTATGGTTTTCATTTCCGAGTGTGGGTCCAGCCATCTAAGTTTTCATTTCTTACCCAAAGTCTTAAGTTCAAGAAATTCTCCACATTTTGTCACAGAGGCCTCTGTTCACAAATTTATGGCCCCATTAAGGACAAGCGTCTGGTTTCCTCAGTGGGGTAAAAGTAGGGACATAGCCCCCAGCCACAAGTCTCCGACAGAACTGAGTTAATCAGCTCACGCTGCACAACAGAATACCACAGACGGAGGCTTGAACAACATTTACTTTTTTCACAGTTCTGGAAGCTCGAAGTCTAAGATCAAGGTGCCATCGGGGCTGTTGTCTGTCTTCCCGGCTTTTAGACACCTGCCCTCTCGCTGTCTCCTCATGCGGCTCGGGTGAGGGGGCCGGACGTCTACCTATTCCTGTGACACCAGTCCTATTAGGGCCCTCACTTATGACCTCATTTATCCTTAAATGCCTCCTTAAAAGACCCCTCTCCAAATACAGTCACACTAGGGTTAGGCCTTCAGCATATGAATTTGGAGAGGATACAATGCAGTCAAAAAAAAAAAGAATATTGCTCTATGGAGGGTCATTTGTGACATTTGAGACTATGACAAAATCCCAGACTTGCAAACACCTCCCAGCTGAGAGGAAAAGCGTTCCCTTTGCCTTCATGAGACATGGCTCCTCCTCTACTGGAGTGATCTTGGGCAAGTTCCTAAAGAGGGTGTTTGTGCAGGTCACATAAGATATTATGTGAAAATGTACAGTCTGGAGCCCTCCAGGTGAAAGAAAACTAACACACTGTATTTCAGTAGGACTTTTTGATCGTTCTGTATGCTCACAACAAAATAGCATGACAAGGAGCTTATATGACTACAATACGGGTCGTTTTAGGAAAAAGCAACTTGAGTTGATTTCCAGAGTTTTCAGGGTTAATTTTCTCATGTTGGCTCTCTTTATTTCCAGAGATTTTCTCCTTGCTATATTTTCTGCTAAACGTTTAAAACTGGCTCTTCCTTACTTCCTTATTGAACAGCTATACTGCCAAAAATACTGTCCTTTTCCCTGTTTCCCAAACTGCCTTCCTCTTCCTTCCAAAAGTGAAAAAGGATTAGGATTAACAGTTAGACAAACTAGTCTATATGTGTCTTCCATGGAGAGAAAACAGAATTCACTTACTCAGTTAGTCATTTTTCTAACATTCAAACACTCTGTCCCGAAGCCCTTTAAACTGATATTGTGTTGAATGATGTCACTAATGTTAATTGACAGTTTGTTGGAAACTGTCTCTTAAAAACTCTCAATTTCTGTTCAAGACCTGTTTATTTTGTTACAGAATTCGAAATCAAGGAGGAACTTCCAAAAAGAAAAAGTATGTATGTGTGTGTGCATGCATATGTTTTGGCTTTTATACCAGGAAGGTCATTTGCAAGAGAGACCAAAAAAAAAAAAAAGAAGAAGAAATAAGTAGAAATGAAATTAGACCTGTGTTTATACAGTTCTCCACATTGGCCCAGGACTTATTTTTGAAAGTTTGTAAACTAGCCTTCCAGTTTAAATTGAATAAGTAGGTACAGCTGAGTAAATGGGGAGACATGGGTTTGTGGCCATGTGTTTTCACTTTAAAATTACATTGAAGAGGAACAGAGGGGGTTAGAAACAAAAATAAGAAAGAGAGATATAAGACAGGCTGTGTTTAAAGGGAAAATGTGAGAAAACGAAGAGTCAAAACAGAAGTCCTCTTGGCTTGGCTGGAGGGGCCCGAGGCCGCTCCACCCTGATAGCAAAGAACGACCTTCTCAGAGCCCAGAGCCATCCCTCCAACCTGGGGATGGATGCAGGAGCTTGCCATGCAGAGACGCCCACACATCAAAAGGTGGGGTGCTGGGACAGGACTGAAAAAGTCAGGAGACATTCTGGGGTGGCCTGGATTAAAGACAGGTCCATCTGGGAATCTCCCCCTTGATCTCCCCAGGGCAGGGATTAGAGGCAGCCATTCATCATATCTTAAAGACCAACCTAAAACTACTGCCCTGTTCCTCAACAAGTCATGACACCGACTTCCTCTGTAGCTGCCTGTTACAGGCTGATTTGTGGCCACCACCACCCCCAGCCCAGAGTCATATGTTGAAGAACCAACCCCCACTATTTGAGAATGTAACCATTTTTGGACATAAGGTTTTTTAAAGGGACTGAGTTAAAATGAGGCTGTTAGTGTGGGTCCTGATTCGTCCTTATAAAAATAGAGCCGGGGTGTGTGCGTGCAGACGAAAGACCACGTGAGGACACAGGCGGAAGGAGCTATCTGCACGCGGAGGGGAGAGGGCTCAGGAGAGCCAGCCTTGCTGGCACCCTGATCTCGGACTGCCAGCCTGCAAAACTACGAGAAAGCACACCTCTGTTGTTTAAGTCACCCAGTGTGGAGTATTTTGTTAGGGCATCCTCGCAAACTAATTGAGTACTGAAGGAAACCATGCCCACAGCACCCATTAAAGATGGGTTGTTTTCTTGCCCCAAAACGGAAAGAATCCTGTGGTTTCTCACTCTAACATCAGGGGAATTGCTTAGTTTCTGCTCCCTTCACCGCCCAGGGCATAGTGTAAAATCCATCTGGACACTGGAACTATTCATGGACTTCCGGGTAATTCTGAAAGGCTTCCTTCAATTTATCCCAATAATCTACAGCGTCCCTGTTAAGAATTAAATTGTGCATCCCCCCCTAAAAAGTGATCTGTTGGAGTCCTAACCCCCAGTACCTCAGCAAGTGACTTTATTTGGAAATAAGGTTTTTACAGAGGTAGTCGAGTTAAGATGAGATCGTTAGGGTGGGCCCTAATCCAGTATGACTGGTGTCTTAGAAAAGGGGGAAGTCGGGACACAGACACAGAAAAGTAGAACACCATGTGAAGATGTAGGCAGAGATCAGGGTGGTGCTTCTCCAAGCCAAGGAATGGCAGTGATTGCAGGCAGGCAATCAGAAGCTGATCGAGAGAGGCAGGGGACAGAGTCTCCCTCACAGGAGAACCAACCCAGCTGCCATTGCTTTGAGCTCAGGCTCCTGGCCTCCAGAACTAGGAGATAATGCATTTTCACTGTTTACGCCTTGAAATGTGCAGTACTTTGTTACCGCGGACCCAGGAAACAAGTGCAGTTCCAATCCAAAGTCTTTCTCCTTCTCATCTCTAGAAATGTTGGGGCGGGGCCGGGGGGGCCTGATAATTCCGCATATTTGGTCTACACGGGTTCTGGTTGCCCAAGACAGAGCCTCAGATGGCAGCCACAGTCTGTTTTGGGTTTTTAGCTTTGTGGGAGGGGGTTATAACTGACAGAATCGCACATATTTAAGGTGTACAACTTACTGTTTTGATCCATGCATGCTCTGTGAAATGATCACTACAGTCACTACACACCGCCTCGCACAGCTCCCTTTCTGGGGTGAGGGTGGCGGGAGAGGGACACTCAGGGTCTACACTGTTAGCAGATTTCAAGTGTGCGATGTAGTATTGTCAGCTGTCATCACTGAGCTGTAAGTTAGCTCTCCAAAATGTGTTCACCTCGCCTGACTGAAACCTCCTACCCTTCGACAAATGCCTCCCCATTTCCTCACCCCCTGCCTGACAACCACCATTCTACTCTGAGCTGCAGACGCTTGTAACCACATCTTGAAAGTGATATGGGGGCTCAGATAGTAAAGAACCTTCCTGCAGTGCAGACCTGGGTTCGACCCCTGGGTCAGGAAGATCCCCTGGAGAAGGGGTTGGCAACCCACTCCAGTATTCTTGCCTGGAGAACCCCATGTACAGAAGAGCCTGGAGCTACAGTCCACGGGGTCGCGAAGAGTCTGATACGACGGAGCGACTAATACTTTCACTTTGGAAGTAATATAAAGTCACTTCTCCTGTTTCTGTGAATACAGTGTAGGAGGGAGGTACTCCAGTTGTGAATACCAGGAGGGAGGATCTTGTGGGCCGTCTTGGGAGCTTCCTACACCTGACCTTCCCAGAGCTTCCGCCGACTGACTCCGGGAAGGGCTGTGACCTTTCTGGGTCTCCCTAGTTGGTTTTATCTGCATGATGACAAATGGTGACTGCAAGGTGATGGACTGCTCAGGTGGTTTTCTGTATTGTCTCATTCAATCAGTACAACAGCCACCAGAGGCACGGATTCTGTTTCCATCTTCATGACTGGGGAACCGCTGGCTAAATATTCGGGAGGTCTTGAACTCAGGGCGGCTGTTTCCTGAGCTGCTATGTTTTTCATGCATGAACGGAGAGTGCTGGACTCCAGAGTTCCTCCCAGCTCATCTGTCTCCAAGAAGCCTTGGGCTCCGGGGCAGGCCTTTCATCCCGATGCTGGGGGGCACATGTTCTGGAGCCGCTGCTCCTCCTGTGGCTGGGAGCAGCCGCACTTCCCTGAACCCATGGTGTCCTCAGGCCATGCCCATGCGGTCATCCTTCCGGGAGATTGCGTCTTGGCACAGAGGTGGTGTCTGTGGGTGAGACCGCAGGGATCACCCCGACCTGACCACAGGGCGTGGGGCCCCTGGTGCGGCTGTGACACATGCAAAGCCAGGTCATGAGCAGTCACTCATTTCACCTTTCTTTCCAGACACCTAATTCTGTTATCTTGAGGAGAAGCTTCTAGACCACACAAGCGTGTGGCTTGTGGCCATTTATTGTGGGTGTGGGACCCCCCTGACCCCAGCAGGAGGTCAGCAGAGGTCACCTTTACCCAGAGGCCCTGAGCTCCCACCCTGACGGTCTCATTTCTCTGTCTCTCGGTGATTGCATTTCATGACTCTCCTGATGTCTTTTCAAAAGCCCCCTCCGGTCTATTCCTTGGTGATCAGGGCAGGCAGGGGCTCGAACTGGCCTGCAGGGGCCTCTCCGCTTGCATGACCAGGCTTCCTGGGGTCCACCCTGCTCCCCTCTCTCCCCCGACAACCAGGGAGCTGTGTCGACATCCCTTCTGAGCAGAGTTTAGATGTTCAGGTGTTTGTTTTGACATGATTGCTGCCTGCCCTCCCTCCTCTTCCTCGTCGGTCTTTCTTTCCTGACCCTGCTCCTTGTGATCAGGAGAAGTCAGTAGGCCCACGTTTAAGCTTCAGAGGCAAGTGGGAGACTCTTAAGAGGCCTGGGCTTTGAGGGAGCTCTCTCAACCCCTCCCCCCGCGATCATGGGGAGTCCCCGCAGAGAACACATCTCTCTCTGACCCCATGCTCGAGGACAAGCTGAAGCCTAGCCTGTGACCCGCCTGACGGACTCTGGGATGCGGGGCCAGCAGGACTGTCTCGTGTCCCTGGCTGTGTGGGAGATGAGCACGGGCTTTGGGAGGGCTTAGGGCTGAGTTCCTGTATGAGGGTGCCACACCCCTGACGAGGCGACACGAAGGGGACCGGGAGGTGGAAAAGCCACAGGGCCTGAGGCTTTTCACTCCACACGTGTGTTCAGATGTTGGCAAAGCAGCTGATCATCAGCCAGTGTGAAATGTCACAGTGCGGCCAAGCAGTGGGGCCTCGCTGAGCTGATCAGCAGTGGGCACCGATTCACTGTCTCCCCACGTTTTATCCAGTGGATTAGGGAGCCCCTAGGACTGGCCTCATTAGGCCTTCCCCACTGTAACTAGACGGCACACTTCCTCTTCCCCAGATGAGTCCTAATTGCGTTGTTTTCATTCCTGCCCTTTGAGTACATTCACTCGGTCTCTTGCTTTCCCGTGTTTAATAGCGTGTGAGCTGTTGGGGGAAATAGTTGTGGCCTTTATCCTCTGATGCTAAATGGACCTTCCAACCGCCACCTCACATACCAAGGCCACCTGTCGGGAAGCCAGTGCATCAAAGCCAAGGAGTCTGGTAACAGATACGCCCCCTCCACCACCAGCTGTGGCACCTGGAAAACGGCCCACAGAAACATTTGAAACTTTCTGCTTACCTCTAAAATGGGGACAGTAATCTCTACTTTGGGCTTCGCTGTTGGCTCAGTGGTAAAGAATCCGCCTGCCAATGCAGGAGACACAGGTTTGATCCTCGGGTCGGGAAGATTTCCCAGAGAAGGAAATGACTGCATGCTCCAATATTCTTGCCGGAAAATCCCAAGGACAGAGGAGCCTGGTGGCTACAGTCCATGGGATGGCAAAAAAGTCGGACACAACTTAGCAACGAAAAGACAACAAGAGCTATTCTCTACTTTTCAGACTTATGGTGATGGTGACGAAGACTATGCGTGTAAAACAGGTAACATGTTACCATGTAGTAAATGTTCGTTTGAACAGTTTTCTCTTTCCCCTTGACCCCATCCACCCAGGTGGGGTGAGGGAGGCTACCTCTGGTAGGTCATGTGAGAGATGACAAGTGTAGACATCCGTGCAACTCCTGTTCTCGTCCTGCTGCGTTTGGATTCCACAGGCCTGGACCGCACTCTGGGAGGCTCGGGATACCCTAGAGGGAGCTTCTCTGAAAAATAAAGTTGCCACTCGCCTGCTACCCCAGGTTACACTGGATCACCACATAATGAAATGATTTTCTTTCCCCCTTTTATTTCCTCTCTTTCTTTCATTCTGAGACAAATGGAAAAATAATTTGATCCCCTTGAATCTTTTCACCGTGGGTATTCCCCCCTTCACACCCAAGCGCCGCCCCTGGATAAACGGGAACACATGTGCTGAAAGGTCGGCCTTCACCCTCCTGACTCAGGGCCCGCCTCCTCTCGGGACACGGGTTTCCTCTTAGACCTCAGAATAAATTCATCACAGCAGGAAGAACATTGTTTTTCTTCAAAACTTGGAAGGGGGGAAGAAAAAGTAAATCCCATATCGCAATTATTCCATTTCAGAGGGAAAATGTTGCCCTTTAATCTCAAAGTTTCTTCTCTCCAGCTCTGAAAGCTATGGCCGAGGTGACTCGAAGGCTCAATACAGCTGCTTTTTTTTTTTTTTTTTTTTTGCAGAGTCTGCACTGATTCATTGCTTGGGGAGCCAAGGGGTGACACATACATATTTTGAATGTGACCCTGGGTGTAGATCTGCATAGTGTGCTTGACTGAAAGCGCTTCTCCTTCTTGAGGTGTTCACACGTGGCTGCTTTCAGTGGAGCTTCTACTTAAAAAAATAAAACAATCCTCAATACAATTCTTTCATTTGCAAGCTGAACTCTCTGAAAAATAGGCAGTGAACCTTAGTATGTTTTGTTTTTGTTTTTATTTTCTTACCGTGGTTCCTCTGGCATCCTGGCCCCTCAGAGAACAAACCCTTTTCTCTTTAATGAAAACCCACGATGACAACCGCCCGGTGCCATGGAAATTAAGCTCTTCAGTCTGACCATCTTCTGTAGCAGGTATCAGAGAAGCAGGATGTCTTCCTGAACTGAAATGTTGGCTCGAGAATTCCCGTAAACTGCCTTACACTTCATGTTAGGAAAAACCCCCTGACACTGAGCATACTCCCCATGGCTGCCAGGCGTCTTTCTGTTTATGTAGACTTTGTTTACATGTGCCCCCTGTTAATAAAAATCTATATTGAACAGATGCAGTCAAGCACCTTGGAAACTAGTTTTTCCTTCAAACTCAAAGCCCTTTCTGGGAAGGAGTGAAAGGAGTTGAGCACTGGGCTGGCCGCCCTCCATCGCATGACCATTTGTTGTCAAGGAATGTAGCAGAAGACGGCTCCTGCTATTTCCTTTTGATTTCGGTGTGTAAATCTGCTCTCACCTAAAGCTTGACCACATGATGGTGCAGACACACATTAAACTGATTATTTCTGTCTGAGCTGTGCGTAGAATGTGCACTCTAAATTGCACATAAAAATGTTCCCCAAAATAGTACCACCTGCTTGCAGAAGTATCACTTTCTTTCACAAAGACAGACCCGAATGTGTTTCTGGGATCCCGCAGCCTCTGGCTGATGAGGGTTGTCACCCTGTCCCTGCTGGGTGCCGCCCAGCCTGGGGTTTCCTTCCCCCTGAAGGCAGGGATACCGGTGGTCTCCCTGGAATGTCTTGGACAGAAGACATTCTCAGATATTTAGGGAGCAGCCCCTCCCGAATCAAAGGGACAAGAGAGGACAGTAAGCGGGTGGGGTGGGGTGGGGTGGGAGGGGCAGGAATCAAGAGAGTGGAGAACAAAGCAGAAGGTAGAAGTACAACACAAACCATCACAACCCAAGACAAAGCTCTCCCAGAACAGGAGGGATAAACAAACCCAGGGAAGAAGAAACAGAAAGGAATGTAAAACTAAAAAACAAGATTTGTTTCAGTTTGTAAAAGGCACAATGAAAACGAATCCCAGAGAGGCAAGATCAAATTATTGTGATCTCTCCTGATTAAGGAGAGATGCTGAATATCCTATTTTCTTTCAAACATCTGCTACGCCCTCAGCATTCAAAGGGAAGGATGCTTAGAAAGAGAAAGAAAGGTGTTTTGCCCATATAGGGGCACACAGAGAGCTTTTATTCTCGAAAGAACTCTTCCCTGACTTACTAACTTCTTACCACAGAAAGCGGCATCCTTCTGGCCGCCCATCCAGCACGTCTCGTCCCACCTCTGGGGGCCCTGGTTGCAAATTCTCTGTTTCCTAATCATCTGGTGCTGCGTGCCCAGAGGGAACCACACAAAGACCTGAACATCCTCAGGATTCTCTTGGTCATTCTATGCTCTCGTAACAGAGCTTTAAGACTGTATACATGGAAGATAGTAGAATGTCTTAGCAGTAAGGGTGGACATATTCAGGACCATAACTTGTCCATCTATGTCTTTGTCAGCTTGAAAGGCTGAGATTTCGGCTGCCTTCTCACAGACTTGGATGTTGTCTCCATTCCTAACAACCTGGGACCATTCATCCTTATCCTAAGTGAAGTGAAGTGAAAGTTGCTCAGTCGTGTCCGACTCTTTGCTGCCCCAAGGACTGTACAGTCCATGGAATTCTCCAGGCCAGAATACTGGAGTGGGTAGCCTTTCCCTTCTCCAGGGGATCTTCCCAACCCAGGGATCGAACCCAGGTCTCCCACATTGCAGATGGATTTTTTAGCGGTTGAGCCACAAGGGAAGCCCACCCTTAAAAAAAAAAAAAAAAAAAAAAAACTCATTTATTTTTAATTGAAGGATAATTGTTTTTACAGAATTTTGCTGTTTTCTGTGAAACCTCAACATGAATCAGCCATAGGTGTACATATATCCCCTCCCTTTTGACCCTCCCTCCCATCTCCCTGCCCATCCCACCCCTCCAGGTTGAAACAGAGCCCGTTTGAGTTTCCCGAGCCATACAGTAAATTCCCATTGGCTATCTATTTTACGTATGGTAATGTAAGTTTCCATGTTACTCTCCTCCCCGCTCCCCATGTCCATGAGTCTATTCTCTATGTCTGTTTCTCCATTGCTGCCCTGTAAATAAATTCTTCAGTACCATTTTTCTAGATTCTGTATATATGTGTTAGAATATGATATTTATCTTTTCCTTTTTGACTTACTTCACTCTGTATAATAGGTTCTAGGTTCATCTACCTCATTAGAACTAATTCAACTGTGTTCCTTTTTATGGCTGAGTAACATTCCATTGTGTATGTGTACTGCAATTTCTTTATCCATTCATCTGTCGATGGACACCTAGGTTGCTTCCATGTTCTAGCTATTGCGAATAGTGCTGCAATGAAGCCCGTCCTTATCCTAACTGTGCGCCTATTTTCATGTTGGCCAAGTTCCTCAAAAATAGTCTATGTTCGTGTCTCCACAGCCTCACCTCGTGTTCCCGTAAAGACCTCTGTTCATGCGCTTTCCTGCCCCACACCCTGCTATTCCCCCTGCCCTGGCAGTTTATCCATGGCCTCTAACTGCCAAAAGCAGTAGGTTCTTTTCGGTCCATCTCTCATCCTCTCTGTGGGGCCTGATGGTGCTGACCTCTTCCTTCTAGAATCTCCTTCCCCACACACTGTCTCCTACTCCCCTCTGCCTTCTGTGACTGCTAATTCTCCATGTCCTGTGCAAACTCTTAATCCTTCGCCCATCCTCGGGGGCTGGTATCTTCCCTCCTACATCTATCTCAAGTCTCAGATGAGCCGGCCAGCCCAGGCCCCAGCCACCTGTCAGCCCTCTGCATTCTGCTGCTGTACACCCCCCCCTCAGCTGCTGCAGGGAAACATTCTTGCCAAGCGGTAGGCTGAGTATTAGTCCCCAAAGATACGCACATCCTAATCTCTGGAAGCCATGGATGTCACCTCACAGGGCAAGAGACTTGGCAGGTGTGATTAAGTTAAGGATCTTGGGATGGGGAGCTTATCCTGGATTATCTAGGTGGACCCTAAATGTCATCACAGGCGTCCTCATAAGAACAAGGCAGAAGGAAATCTGATGCAGAAGAGGAAAAGTCAGTGTGACAGTGGAAGCCGTGACCACAGTGACCGGTGTCTCCACTCCCCACCCCCAGAGATTTTCCCCCGAGAGCCTCCAGAGGACCCAGCCTGCTGGTACCCTGACTTTACCCCATAGAGACTCTTCAGACCTCCGGCTTCCAGAACTTTAAGAAAATGTATTGTTTTAAGGCATCAAGTTCATGGGATTTTATTACAAATACCGAAAACTAAAACAGTCTCCAAGAGCTCCTCGTTGACAGATCTGTTTGGCATCTTTCAGTCCCTGTGCCTCCTGGCAGAAGTTCATCGTTCCATTGGTCAGTTGCTCTGGAATCTCTTCTTCCCTTTGACTCTCATTTATCCAGTTCTCAACAGCCAATCAAGCGTTCAGGTTCCAGGGAGTCTACCCATGAAGCAGATTCAGCCTCAGTTCAGGCTCTCACTGTCTCTTACCTGCATTCCTGTGTGTCCTACCCAGGCCATTTCTAGTCTTATATTAACATCCAGTTTCCCTGACAACTCACTGCCACTGACTTGTCAATTTCACATGGTTCAACCCAGTGGATATAGTTGAAATAAACCGGGAAAAAAAATTCTTGGACATAAACATTTTAAAATACAGCAAAATGTATGTGAGCTTGTTTCAACATTTTCTTCAGGAGTCTCTGGAACTCCAGGGATCTGGCTGAAGAGGGGACACCCCCTTGCTTTTTGTTGTCTACCCTGTCCTTCCCATCACAGGCCATGATTCCTTTTAGCTCCTTAGCTCTCTGCTCAAACTGTTCTCCTCAGAGTCAGGGCAGCTCTTGCTCGGTTTGCCTTAGTTCTTGTTTGACAGATATTCCCTCAAGTCTCTTCTAGAGGCCAGCAGGAGACTCCTCCACCCTCAGTGAAAGGACTTTCAGCTCCTAAAAACTGCATCTTCAGGCCCTTAGATTCAATCTCATTAGCATGGTGAAGAAATTCCCCACCAGGAAGGAATTTCAGCCCTTCCTGCAGTAACACATTTACAGCCCACATTTTAACTCTTGCCCCTCAAGCAAATGGCTCAATTCTCTTGAGATTGAATTGGGGGTTGAACTTTGCTATTGTTCTAGATACAAAACATGAGCCTTTTATTTTCCTTTTCAGTATTAGATTTTTTTAAAAATCTACAATAAAACTCTAAAAGGAGACTATAACATCCCTGGGCAGAATTTCTCTTTGTAACTTTCCCCATTTGTATCACTTCCTCTCCCAAGTCTCCCCTTGTTCTCCCAAGGCCCAGTCCTTCCACGCTCCCCATGGCCTTGAGGGTGTGCTCATTCCTAGTGGTCTCATCCACTTCCCCACACTTTCTGTTCCAGAAACACTCAGCACTTGCCGTTGCCAGAAATACTGAACTCCGGCCTTGATTTTCATGCTTCCCTGGCTCTCAAACACATTCTTTCCCTCATTGAACCAAGGACACCACATACACATATACTTACATTTTAAAAAATAACTTTTAACTCATTTTGTAATAATTTCAGACATCAGAAAGTTTGTGACAATAATACAAAGAATTCCCCAAATGTTAACATCCTCCCTAAATAGTGTAATTATCAAAATCAGAAAAATAGCACTGATTCCATGTTATTATCTAATCTACTTCAAATTTCAATAATTGCCCCACTGATGTCATTCTTGTGTTACAGTTTCCAATCTGCTATTATACATTGCATTCAGTTGTTATGTCAGTTTAGTCTACTGTGGGCCAGTTTTTTCTGGCTTCCTTTATCTTTCATGACCTTCACACTTTTGAAGAACACTGGCAAGTTGTTTCAATTTAGGTATGTCTGATGTTACTTCATCATTGAGTTAGCTATGCGTGTTTGCAGAAATGCCACAGAAATACCCTAATTCCAAAACTAGCCAAAGACATTACAAAGTAAAAAAAAAAAAATTCAGACCAATATTCCTTACAAATACAGATGCAAAAATCCTAACAAAGTACTAATCAACCAAGTCCAGCAATATATATAATTATATACCATGGCCAAGTGGGGCTTATTCTGAGACTACAAGGTTGGCTCAGCATATAAAAAGCAATTTATGTAATAAACCATATAATAGAATAAAGAACAAAAACCACATAATCATTTCAATAGACAAAACATTTAACAAAATCCAAAACTCTTACATCATAAAAGGACTCAATATACAAAAACCAGCTGTGTTTCTTTATGCCAACAATGGACAATCTGAAGATGAAATTAAGAAAACAATTTCACTTACAATAGCATACTTAGGTATACATTTAATGAGATGATACAATACATATACACTGAAAACTGCAATACACTGTTGAAAAAAAAGGATATTTAGATAAATGGAAGGGTGTGTTTATGGATTAGGAGTCTTGACATTATTAAGATACTAATACTCTCTAAATTGATGCACAGCTTTGGGGCAATATCTACCAAATCCCTCATGACTTTTTTTTTTTTTTAGATTTTATTTTTTAGAGAAGTTTTAGATTCACAGCAAAATCGAAGTGAAGGTACAGAAAATTTCCGTATATTCTCTGCCCTGTCCCCATACATAGCCTCCTAGATTGCCAACATTCCTCCCCAGAGCAGTGCTTTTGTTATAGCTGATGCCCCTACATTGACACATCGTAATCCTCAGTCTACAGTTTATATTATAGTGTACTCTTGGTGTTATACATTCTGTGGATTTGTACAAATGTATAATGTCATATATCCACCATTGTAATATTATACAGAGTATTTCCATGGCCCTAAAAATCCTCTGTGCTCCACCTATTCATGCCTTCACAGCCTCATTCCTCCAACCCCTAGCAATCACTGATCTTTTCTTGTCTGCAGAGTTTTGCCTTTTCCATAAAGTCGTGTAGTATGAAGACTTCTCAAATTGTTTTCTTTCATGTAGTAATATGCATTTAAGGTTCCTCTGAGTCTTTTTATGGCTTGACAGATCATTTCTTTTTAGCACCGGATAACATTGTATCGTCTGAATGTTTGACAGCTTATATATCGGTCCACCTGCTGAAGGACACTTTGGTTGCTCCTAGGGTTTAGCCATTTGTAATAAAGCTGCCATAAACATCCTCATGAAGGTTTTTGTGTAGACATGGGTTTTCACCTTCTTTGGGTGCATATCAAGGAGTACAACTGCTCGATCATATGGTAAGAATATGTATAGTTTCATAAGAAACTGCCAAACTGTCTTCCAAAGTGGTTGCACCATTTTTTATTCACACCAGCAATGAATGAGCATTCCTGTTGCTCCACATTCTTGCCAGCATTTGGTGGTGTCGGTGTTCTGGTTCATGGTCATTCTTATAGCTGTGTAGCAGTATCTCGTTGTTTTAACTTGCATTTTTTCTGTTGACATAGAAAGTGAAGCATCTTTTCCTGGGCTTATTTGCCATTTGTACATCGTTGGTGAGGTGTCTGTTAATGTCTTTGGCTCATTTTTCAATCAGGTTATTTGTTCTTCTATTGTTGAGTTTTAATAGTTCTTTGGATATTTTGGATAAAAGTCCTTTATCAGAAGTCTTTTGCAAATATTTTTTCCCAGTCTGTGCTTGTCTTCTCATTGTCTTGACATTCGTTTTTAACAAAGCAGAAGTGTTTAATTTTAATGAAGTCTAAGCTAATCAATTATTTATTTCATGGATCATGCCTTTGGTATTGTACCTAGGAAGCCATTAAAATATTCAAGGTCAGGTAGGTTTTCTCCTATATCATCTTCTAGGACCTGCTAGCTACTTTGCTGAAAGTGGCAAGCTGATCCTAAAATTCATATGAAAATTCAAGCTGTCCAGAACCGTGAAAACAACCATGAAAAATAACAAACTCCTTGTAGGATTCATGCTTCCCAACTTTAAAATTGAATACAAAGATAAAGTAATCAAGCCTGAGTAATCAAGATCAATGGGATATAATTGTTAGTCCAAATGTAGATCCACACACAGACATTTAGTCTACTAATTTTCAACGAAGGTACTGAGGCAATTCAAGTTGGGGAAAGGATGAAGTTGGGCCCTTACCATGTACATTAAAGAAAACCATGGGTGCTTCTTGGTGATCCAGTAGTTAAGAATTCTCCTTCCAATTTAGGGGACATGGGCTGAGTCCCTGGTTGGGGAACCAAGATCCCACATGCTGTGGGGCGGCTGTACACTACAGCCACAAAGCCCACACACTCTGGAGCCTGAGGGCTGCCACATAGACTCCAGATATTGCAACTCAGACCTGACACAGCCAAATATATCACAGACTTTGATGTAAAGGCAACTAAAACACTTAAAACAATGAATGAAGTGAATGTTCATGACCTTGAATTAGGCAGTGATTTCTGAGATATGACATCAAAAGCACAAGTGACAATAGTAAATGAATAACTTGGACTATGCCAATACTCAAAACTTCTGTGCTGCAAATAATACAATCAAGAGAGTAAAAAGACAGCCCACACAATGGGAGACAGTATTTGTAAACTGTATATCTGACTAGGAACTTGTATTCAGAATATAAAGATAACTGTTGAAACTCAAACACAAAAAGAAAAATAAGCCAATTAAAACGGGCTTCCGCAGTGGCTCAGTGGTGAAAGAATGTGCCTGCATTGCAGATGCAGGAAACACGGGTTCGATCCCTGAGTGGGGAAGATCCCCTGGAGAAGGAAATAGCAAGCCATTCCAGTTTTCTTGCCTCGAAAATCCCATGGACAGAGGAGCCTGGCAGGCTATGGTTCATGGGATCGCAGAGTCCGACACAACTGAGCATGCACACATGTATGCAAGCCAATTAAATAATTGAGAGAGGGTTTTATGAGACCTTCTCTAAAGAAAATGTACAAATGGCATTACCCTTGGTGTGAACAAGGATATCCTTGTATCCTTTTCTTGTCTGCATCTGTTGAGCACTTTTGCGCTTGTCCACATGACAGTTACCCTGTTTCCAGGTCTCTCTGCTCTTGGCTGGTAGGACTCTGAGACAGCATCCCACCCTGAGCACAGCACCAGCTGAGAAAGACACTCAGCTCTGGTTGGTGGTGGAACGAACACGTGAGGGAAAGAATGAAGGGATGAACAAACACTGCAATGAATGCTCAGATGCAAGCCATAGTATAAGAATATTGCTTGAGAAACATCATCTTGTGTGGCCTCAGGTGGTGGCCCACAGTCTGGTGTATTAGTTTTCTGTCCAGACAAGATAGAGAAAAAGAGGGAGGAATCAAGGACACTCCCGAGGCTCCTGGTTATGAGCCCATTGGTAGAAGGCGGTGTGAACACTAAGCCAGGGGACCTACCTGAAGACGATCTGTGTGTTAAGGCCACGCTGGGTTAAGGAACTGCCGTCCACCCGGGATGCTGAAGCAGGGTGTCTCAGAAGCAGCTGGGTGTCCAGGCTGGACCTCCCAGGAGAGGACTGGCTGGATGACACTTTGCAAGTCAAGGGCCTGCTTGGAAAGGATTAAGCCCTGGGAAAATGAGTGTGAGCTGAGAGAGGAGGGGAGAAGACGGAGCAGAGAACCTTGACAACGCTGAGGGTCAGTCACCCGCAGGGGAACCCACGGAAGAGCAGCCTGAGAAGAGTCTTGGGGAGACCTGAGAACAGAACCAAGAACTGGAGCGAGCGAGACCAGTAAGATGGAGACGGAAATGGCCCAGGGTTTAGACATCATGGGGAAGGTGTAGTGGCAGCAAGGGGCGTATTTCTGGGACGTGAACTCTAGACGGAGGACATGGGCCCTTGAAGTGTCGCTTATTCCCATAGGGAATTTGAAAACCAGTATAGGACGGAGATCCAGTAGCACTTCTTAGAAGTTTAAGGTCCATCGATCATGTCTTTTAAAGCCATGGAGGGTCTTGAGTATGTTTGTACATCAGAAAAGGCAGACAGGGCCAGCAGAAAGGAAGCGGTCTGGTGAGATAGGAAATCATTAGCAGGAGACTGAAAGTGTGGAGGAGAGAGGATTTGGAGCCCAGATGGAAGGCAGCACGTCACAGGGAGGGCCCCCCGTCCCCCAAGACAAGAGGAAAGAGACGAGGCTGGCCGAGGTGTGGGGAGTTTGGGGGAGCGTGGCAGGAGGCTGAGGGTCAGGGGCCCCCTTGTTTTCTCTGAGGCACCTGGGGGGTGGGGAGGGGGGCGGGCAGCAGGGATCAGATAAGGCCTTGAAGGAGTGAGGGAGCTTCTGGGGGGGAGGCCTGTGGAATGGCCTTGAGAGGCAGCTGACCCTGGGGCTCTGACTCTGCAGGGAGACAGGGGGTGCATTTCTCCTGTAGCCCCAGCAGCCCGGGGAGAAGGGGTGAGACCAAGGGGTGCAGGGCCCGGAGTGGGCGGGATGGGAGGGAAAGGGGTGAGGAGGCTGAGGTGAGAGCAAGACTGCAGTGATGAGTGGTGATCGAGGGAGGGATCCCGGGCCGCAGGCTGGGAACACAGGCTGGGGGAGGAAGACAGGGAGAGAATGGAAAATCAGAGCTTGCGACCGGCGAGTGGGTTGATGGAGGAGCGTCTCTGAGGAGCAGCTCGGTGATGACAAGACCTGGGTGCGGCTGTGGGTGTAGCGGCCGAATCTGTGGAGCCAGCGATGGTGTAGGAAGTGAAGCGGGGCATCCCAGGACACCAGAGGAGGAGGCCCCACCTTGGAGCCCTTAGCCAGAGCCAAGCCAAGATTGTGTCCACTGTGTCAGAAGACAGATCCTGCCTGGGGACGTGGGAGCCAGCGAGAGGCAAGGAAGTGAGTGGGCCGCAGGGCTGACCCAGGAGGAGGGAGGAGAAGACTGCAGAGGGGGCGGCGGGTGGGGAGAAGCTGGCGCTGGCAGGGGTAGAGGCCACGCTTCCAGAGAGAAGCAATGCCCCGGGATAGCCCACTCCGGCTTCCGGCCTGGCTTCTGGATGTGAGCTTGGCACACACCTCTGTTACAGGCAGAGGACTCTGCTGGAGCCCCAGGGTTCAACATGAAGAGGTACCAAACTCTGTACAAACACTTTAGCCTTACCATTCCCAACCAAGATAAACCACAGTCCTCATACACATTTTATTCCCCTGATGCAACTGATGAGGGTGTTAGGCTGAAAGAAAATCATTGTTTTTGTCACAAATGCAGTGCAGTTTCTTTTCACTTTGGCTCCTTGCCCTTTATCCTCATGATATTTTGAATTCTCCTGCCCCTCATTTCTGTTTGATCTACGTCAGCCCTCTGTGGGATGCGTTCCAAAGGCACCTAGTTTCCACTTACTGGAGATGAAATATACATACACCGGAAGTGCTGGGCACTCCCAGCTCGCAGCTGAGCCTCTTAGGTGCAGATTTCTCTTGCAGAAGAGCCCAGCGTTGCCAGAGGTCACGCACCCTTCTGAGATCAGCTCATAGCCAGTGACTGGTCCACTGGTCCGTTTGGGAAAATAAAGCACCAGCCAGCTCCCCTCAGTGTAGGGCAATTCTCAAGGATCATCCCAGCTCCAGAGCCCCCTGGCGAGCTGGCTGAGGTCTTTTGTTGTGACTGCCTCGCAGCGGAACTTTTTTCTCTGCCCAGTTCTGCTGGCTTCACTCCCCCCACGGGTGTCCATCCTGAGAATAACCACCCCCCAAACTTTCCGCATCCAAGTCTCCTCGGTCTGCTTCTTAGTACAGGAGCCAGACTTATTAATAGCAAATAAGACTATAGGATGCCCAGGGAAATTTGAATTTCAGATAAACAATGCATAATTTTTTTAATGTGTCTCCAGTATTGCATGGGATATACTTATGCTAAAAACCAATTTATTGTTTGTCTGAAGTTTTCAGATTTACCCCGGCATCCTATATTTTATCTCTCAACACTGCTGCTTTGGAAGCCCAACCTGGCCTACAAAGTGAAGTTCACGGCCCTTGGAGGTTGTGGAAGAGGAGCCCAGTGTTTTCCGTGCTATAAAAAAACTCAGGGTTACACAAGAGCCAGGGGCGTTTCAAGGTCAACTGGATGCCCCATCTGGAGAACGGATGGGGACCAGTTCCTGCTGGTGAGGCTGAACGATTTTCAGGGGTGGAGGTGAAACTGAAGAGTTCTCCAGGAAGAACCCACACAGTACTGACGTGGAGGTAACCACCTCAGGGGAGGCCACCACAGAGCAGACAGGACCAGGCTGAGCCACGTGAGGCCAGGGACACAGCCCGTGACAGTCACCAGGGCAGACCCTGCCTCCCTCCTGCTCCCATATTGGGGGGGGATCTTACTGGACAGGAAGAGTTTCAGAGTCACATCACACCTCTCCTCCACTTACAGCAGTGATGCCCCCAGTTCAAGAATGCAGACAGTTTAAATGATAAAGACTGAATCTTAAATGCCAAATTTAAACTATTTTAGTTACCAGGGATGATGGCGATGTATGCAATCTGGTCAAAATCATGTGAGGAAGGGACCTGGCCCTTGGTGAGAAAGGAGGATTCAACATGGACCTTATCAAGGAGAAGTTACTAGGAAGAGTAAGACCATTTTCTGCTTATATCCAATGAATTATATCTGTAATAAAACAGGTAATTATTATTATCATGCCAAAGGGCTGTTAAGCCAGAGAAACTAAGCTTTCCAACATCCTTACCAGAGAAGGAGGAGGAGGGGTTGTAGTTTGGGAAAGGACCCCAAGCCCTACCCTACTCCTTATCCAACCCACACCATCCTGCTGACTCTTGGCCTCTTCCCCACTGTGTGTGCTCTGGAGAGGAGGCTCCTCCTTCCCAGAAAAACATGCAAGTCTTCCTAAAGAGCAGCATTCAGTCCTGCCCACTTCTTCAGGTTCTTCTTCTTTCCCCTGTGGCCCCCACAACTCTGCGAATCATGGTGGTATGGTGCAGTCAGTACGGCTTTCTCGGGGGACATTGATGACTTGGTTGGTCCATGCCCTTGTTTACTGGTCTGGATCCTCACTGACCTCTTGACAGCACCTGAAGCAGCTGTCTATGGACTTTTCCCCCAGAGTCCTTCCTCTCTTGGAATACAAAGGACCTCCTACATCTGAATACTCCCTATCTCTGTTGGTAACTCCTCTTCCTCTTTCTGCCTTGAAGACACGGGTGCTCATTTTCAATTCTCAGTGTCTTGCATCCTTGTCAACACTTGCTATTGTCTGTCTCTTTTCTTTTAGTCGTCCTAGTGTATACGAGAGGGTTTCCCAGGTGGCGCTAGTGGTAAAGAACCTGCCTGCCAATGCAGGAGACACTCAATCCCTGGATTGGGAAGATCCCCTGGAGGAGGAAATCTCGTGGATTCTCCTCCAGACCCTGGTGGGCTACAGGCCATGGGGTCACAAAGAGTTGGACATGACTGAAGCGACTTAGCACAGTGTATATAAAAGAGCATCTCATTGTGGTTTTGATTTCATTTCCTAATGACTAATGATGTTGGCCATGCTTTTTTGTGTTTATTGGTATTTGTGTATCTTCTTTGGAGAAATGTCTACTAGGATTATTTGCCCACTTTTTCACTAGGTTACATGTCTTTATTTTTGAGTCACGAGAATTATATGGATATTTTGGATACAAATTTCTTATCAAATATATGACTTGCAAATATGTAGTCTTTTGTGACTGGCTTACTTAGTTTTGAATGATTTTGAGACTCATCCATGTTGCTTTGTACATAGTAGTTACTCCCTTTTATTGCTGAGTAAGTCTCCATTATACAGATGTACTTGGTCCATATATCTGTTCACTACCTGATAGATAATTGAGTTGTTTCTGGTTCTTAGCTACAATGAAAAAAGATGTTACAAATATTAGCACAGAAATCTTTCTATGGCTTTATGTTCTTATTTCTCTTGGGTTCTCAACACTTCTCTTTTGGATTTTGAACCTCTGACTAGCTAGGAGCCAAGCTAAAAATCAAGGATTCTCCTATAAAGAGAGAACAGAACAGACGCGCAGAACAACTTGCAGACTCTGCAATAATAACCCAGACACAAAGCCCTGTTTTTTGTCGTACCAGTCAGGGTTCAACCAGGCAAGCAGAAACAAACAATAGGACATACACATACACACAGACCGCTACAGATTTATCACGAGGACTTGCTGGCTAAGCCCATCCAGGGCGCTTCCTTGGTAGGTAAAGAATCCGCCCACAATGCAGGAGACTACCTGCAATGCAGGGACTGGGGTTTGATTCCTGGGTCGGGAAGATTCCCCGGAGAAAGAAATGGGAACCCACTCCAGTACTCTTGCCTGGAAAATTGCATGGACACAGGAGCCTAGTGGGTTCATAAAGAGAGGCCTTTAGAAAGGGAAAATCAGAAGTAGGCTGGACCTACAGGCATGGATGGAAGCTGTTGTTCAGGGCAGATTTAAGCTTTCTTTTTGGGCCTTCTGACTGATTAGGTTAGGCCAACCCAGGGTAGTCTCCCTAACCTAAAGTCAACTGATCAAGGACTTTAAGTCAAAAGGGAAAAACCCCTTCACAGCACCACCCATGTTAGTGTTTGATCGGATGACTGGAAGAAGTGGTGTACATGGTAGCTGCTTCCCTCCTGTCCTCATGCTCCGAAGACAATATCCCTTGTAGCCCACCCTGTCTGAAGACATACTGGAGAGGGAATTCTGGGAAATGTAGTGTAGGACAGTAGTTCACCATAAAGCCATCACACCTGTGATTGCAAATTAACAAGTCCCAGGAAAAATCTCTAACTGGCCCAGCACAGGTCACAAGACCATACCAAGCCCAACCTCTGCCACCAGGGGAAGAGGTAGAATATTCAGGCCTGAATGTCATGACCATCTATTGACTAGGAGGGTATGAAACTGTGATGTGTAACCCCACAGCACTGCATGATTGGGGTGGGGGAGGAAGGGGTGCCCAAATAACTGGGATGCTGAAAACCGCGGGACCCATGACTATATCTTGGATCCCTCATAGGGCTGCATGCTGTCTGCCTACTGCTTCAAAGGCAGCCATAGGCACAGCTGAAAGCCAAGTGAGGGCCGCAGTAGGACATCCAGGTGGTATGAACTCTATTGCTTGTCCAGTCACTGCCTTTGACTGGACCTGGCTTAGACCTAGAGAAGGGCAAATCTGTCAGTCCCTGTGACTCCTCCACAGGGGAATTGGCTTCTCCACACAGTGTCTTTCCAATTTTCTGAAACAGTTGTTATTTTCCAAGACAGATTACATATCTGCACAGCAGCACTGCTGCCTGTTCACAGTTTCCTCTGGAAGTCTCTGGCAAATGCCAGCTGGCTGCAGGGAGGGAAATGATTTGTGTTGCCTCCTCCTCCAGGGGCTTGAACCTCTGCGTGGGGACCCCAAGGAGAAGGCCCTCCACATTTGTGGATCCCATTTACCCAAAACAGCACGTTGGTGCCATTAGTCCCTATGGCATCATCCCGTTGTTAAATCTAGGCCAGCGGAAACAGTGCTTGACTGCCTCTCTTGTGGACTCATCAAAGTTTCATGATCCTTTTCATCAGAGCAGTTCCAGCAGGAAGAGGAGCCGTCACTGTACATTCATCCTGGTCTCATCCCCTACAAGGCTGTAAACTCCCCAGCAGGAGAAGTGATGTCTGATTCCTGTCTGTATGCGTCTCAGCGCTGAATTCTAAAGGGCATCAGGCGCATGTTTGCTGATGATTAATGAATGAAGGAGACCAGGAAGGGCTGGTCTCTGGTTCCTCCTACGCAGGGTCCATAACTGAGTTAAATTAGAAGCTGGAAAGTGCTGCACACTCTACCCCCTTGCTTTCATCGTGCTCATTAGAGTTTGTGCTTAAATATAACACACACCTTTCATTCTGCCTGCCTCTCCTTCTAGACTGTAAGTTTCATAAGGACGGGGACTTTGCCTGTTTGCCTCACCTGGCACTCAACAGGCACTCCATGAATATGAGTTAAATGAATAAATGTCTTTGTCACATCATCTGGTGAGCATATTTCATTCAAAATATCAGAGCTTCTGAGGAAGACAAATGATCTCTGCTCTAATCTTTCAGTTTAAAGGCTAGTTGTGATTTCCCCCCAGACTTTAAATAGGCAGTGTTTATTGAGTACTCGCTATGTGCCAGGCATTTTTCTACAGTCTTACATGCACACTTCTTTAAATGCTCACAGCACATCTATGTAGGCTAACGCTCATTTTACAGTGGAGGAAATAAAAGCATAGTGAGCTTAAGTACTTGCCCATTGCTAAATTGTGGGGGGAGCCACCAGATAATGGTACTTCATTATCGGCTGCCCCACCCTTCATGTCTAGATGTGTAAGGCAGTAAACTGACTAACCTCCAGACCTTGGAAGGTGGGATGGAGCCCAGAGCTGAGCTGACTTGTCTTAAAATTCATCACCTTGGTATTTTACTCCTTGTATGAACTACCCAATGTCGTTCTTAAACTCCCCTCTTCTTCGAAAAATAGTCCTACATATTACTTGACAAATGCCAGGCAACCCCACTCTTGAGTTGCTTACCCAAAATAAATGAAAACATTTGATTTCACAAAGACCTGTAAACAAAATATCCACAGCAGCTTGATTCTCAATAGAGAAGAACTAGAAACAACCTAAATATTCATCTGCTGGGGAATGGATATACAGATTTCAGTGCATCCACATAAAGGGATGCTACTTAGCTGTAAAAGTAATGAACTGCTGGTACCTGCAGCAGTGTGGATGAATCTGAAGGGCGTTGTGCTCGCTGAAATAAAACAGAAACAAAGACCAGATACAGTGTGTGATTCCGTTTATACGACAGTCTAGAAAAGGTAAAACTAAAAGGACAGAAAACAAATCGGTGGCTGGGGGGTCCTGGAGGTGTAGAGGCGGAGGAGTTCGCTGCAAGGGGACACAGGAAACCTTTCGGTGAGAAGGAGTGGGAACTTGATTGTGGTGATGACACAGCTGTATGTATATTTGTTGGGGCTTCCCTGGTAGCTCAGTGGTGAAGAACCTGCCTGCTGGTGCAGGAGATGCAGGTTCAATCCCTGGATTGGGAAGAGCCCCTGGAGAAGGAATTGGCAACCCACTGCAGTATTCTTGCCTGTAAAATCCCATGGACAGAGGAGCCTGGTGGTCTACAGTCCATGGGGTCACAAAGAGTCGGACACAGTTGAGTGACTCAGCACACCACCTCACACAGTACACTAAAGAGGATGGAATTCATTGAATGTAAATTACACCTCTATAAACCTGATTAAAATTTTTTTTCTTTTACTCCAATGTAATAAAACCTTTTTCTATACATTTTTTAAAATTCAAATGATAACATCACTCTGAAAGTACATATAATTAAAAAATAACAATAGGAAAACCTAACTTGAAATGTGGGTTAACACATTCCCACTGAGCGAGCTAAGCAGAGCTGCTTCCTGCCCACCATCTAGAATGGCTCCTCTGTACAAAGGGGCAGGGGCAGCTGGGAAAGCATCTAATCCAGGGATGTGTTTCCGCGGCTTGGTGTTAATCAGATTCCGTATGACTGCATTGACCTTTGTTCTCCTTCTGGTGGAATTGCCAACGCTCAGGGAAAACCTGTTTACTTTTAGCAAGTGCCACAGGGTGCAAGGTAAACGGTATTCACCCCAGGATTCAGACGCGCCTGAGAAAAAACAGAGGGAAGGGTGTAGGACTGAAGCAGAGAAGGCGGGTTAGTGTCAGAACCTAAGCAACTGGACAGAAAGCGTGATGTACCCCTGAGCCCTGGCCTCCCCTCTCAGGGACTGATGTCATGGCCCCAGGCCTTGTAGGCAGCAACACAAATAAATAGAAGAGCTGTTTCATTAAAATCTCCGTGAGACGTGGTGAGCTCTGGGCGGTCTTCCGTGACCCCTGGAACAGAGGAGGCTGCGTGTTAAAGACAAGATTGCCCCCGAGGCCCGTCTCTGGAGTGAGACAGGGACAGGGCAGCTGAGGGTCAGCCAGGGCGGCCTCCAGCTGCAGGGCGACGTCAGGCCCCAGCAGCATCAGCAGCTCTGCAGGTTCAGAGACTGGAGATGCGGTGGGAGACCTGGGGCAGGAGGAAGCTGGTGCAAACTGCGGGGACAAGTCTCCCGGAGCCCCACGGGGGATGCGGAGGATGAAGGCGGGCTAGGGTTCCTGCAAAGAGCGTAGGTTCAGAGTTACAGGAAAATTGCTCTCTCGCTGTTATAATTACTCCCGGTATCCGTCCCCAAGCCCTCCAGCTGGAGGATAGCACAGTCCATGGACATCGCTCTTGAAGTAGCTGGATTCTGTGCTAACATGGTTGTGCAATCACATTCCTCCTCTTCAAAAATTCCCACCTGCATTATCTATAAATCCCCTTAAAGTTTCTGCTTCTACATGCATCTCCTGGGAGCTGTGGTCCATAGCAACTAAATTAGCATCCAGGCCTGCTTAATTAATAAAACGAGTCAGCGTACATTTGCAGTCCTTCTGTGCAATTATGGCATTGCTCCGATTCCTACATGGAATTCAGCCTGTTAGCAGGAGAAAGAAAAAAAAAAAAACACGGTGCACCAGACAATTATTTTGCCCTTTGAAATATTTTTAAAAATTCAACTTGTTATGTCTGAGACCTTGTGGTCATTTTTTCCCCCTTGAATTGTGCTTGCTCTGATTGGTAGCTGAGAAAACCCTGGCTTGGCACAAAGCAAGGCCTAAAATTTGGTGAAATTAATTGTGACCTCAGATCTGTTGTATGATCTCTCTCCTTGAGCCTTAATTTTGCCATCTTTAAATGAAGATAATGATACCACTTCTGCAGGATTGAGGTGAGGATTACATATACTACATGTAAAACGTGTGCATGCGTTGCTAAGTCACTTCAGTCATGTCTCACTCTTTATGACCCTGTAGACTGTAGCCCACCAGGCTCCTCTGTCCATAGGATTCTCCAGGCAAGAATACTGGAGTGGGTTTCCATACCTCCTCCAGGGGATCTTCCCAATCCAAGGATCGAACCCATGTCTCTATGTCTCGTGCATTAGCAAAGAGGTTCTTTACCACTAGCACCACCTGGGAATTCCCAAAACTTGCTATACGAAATATGTATTATGCTGATGCTGCAGCTGAAACTCCAATACTTTGGCCCCCTGATGCAAACTGACTCATTGGAAAAGACCCTGTTGCTGGGAAAGATTGAAGGCAGGAGAAGGGGATGACAGAGGATGAGATGGTTGGATGGCATCACCAACTCAATGGACCTGAGTTTGAGCAAGCTCTAGGAGTTGGTGATGGACAGGGAAGCCTGGCATGCTGCAGTCCATGGGGTTGCAAAGAGTCAGACACGACTGATCAACTGAACTGAATTGAATTACATATATATATATATATATATATATATATATATGTAATTAGTTCCTTTCCCCGGGAACTAACCCCTCCTTGGCTGTGGAATCAACGGGTGTTTCTATAAGAGTTCATCTTGCACAGTTCACAGAGGAGTGCAGCTCATCTATGTACATTTCTGATATAGCTCATCCATGAACATTGCAGGTATAGCTCATCTGTATATATTTCAAGTATAGCTCATCTGTGTACATTTCAGGTATAACTGCCAATCCATGTACATTTCAAGTATAGCTCATCCATGTACATTTCAGGTATAGCTCATCCATGTACGTTTCAGGTATAGCTCATCTCTGTATATTTCAAGTGTGACTGATCTGTTCACTCATCTCAACCTGAGTTTGGCAGGAGCGTCCCACGCCCAGGTGGGATCTCATGTCACCCCTGAGAAAAAGAAACATGCCCATGTCCATAAGTAAACATTGTCGTCCTCCTTCTCCCACCTGCACCCCAGAATTGCTGTGCAAGTTCCCCTTCCTGCCCCTCGATCTGTCGGGATCAGCATGGCATCTATTTATTTATTTTGCTCATCTATGCTCATTGGAGGCAGTCTTCCCTCTCCTCATCTTTCGTTCGCCCTTTGTAGATCGTTCCTATTAAGCATTAACTTGGTGAATGGATGCACGTCACTTGGGAACAGCTCTGGAATATTGCAAAACATAAAGCAGTCAGTGCAAACATCTGCAAAACTTGGCAATTACTGTGGTTTCAATGAGCTCAGGGCCAAGTCCTTGACAGGCCTTGAGGTCCTCAGAGAATGCTGCACATGGAAGATTTATTTGGGGAAAGGATGAGAAATGTCACTTTGCCCTTCAGGTAGGAGGTAGACTCGGTCAGCATTTGCAAGCATGAGTCATCGTCTGACTTAGCCCTCTCGGTGTTGTCTAAGCTGCCCTCTCCCTCATTCCAAGTCCTCATGGTGATTTTGAAAGAAGCTTAAAACCCAGGGCCATCCTTTGAGATGTTGGGGGAATGGGCAGTCCTCCAGGCTGGGTCTTGGATGTCTGGGTTCCACTGACCACCCTGTCCTTCCCACCACCTCTGGGACCAGCGCTTGGAGGGGCCTGCATTCCATTCTCCACCCCTCTGGTGCGCTCTTGGTTTCAGCTCTGGCACCTCCTCTGAGGTTCCCCAGTCTTCTCTGGGAGGCCCTGGCTGGTAACAAGAGCCTGTCTCCCCTGCCAGCAGCTGTCAGAGGCTAGGGGGCCTGCCTGCTGCCCCCATCTAGAGGCAGTGAGGTTTCAGCAGGTGAGATGGCACAGCCTCCCTTCTGGAATCTCCAGCAGAGAACATGGATTACTCACTCATTTCCAGAGTGTGGTTTTTGCTTTTGATGCTTTGCATCCTCTTTAGGCCTGGGAAACAGATCAGGCTGCTTTCTTAGCAACTGATTCTTACTAATTCTAGGGATTAAAGTGATACTGCTGGGTCCATGGAAGGGAGGCTGGTATTAGATCTTCTTTCCCTGGTATAATAAAGGCAAAGTTTCATGGTTCTAAAATCATTTCCCCCTCACATCTGGATCTTGAGATGCTGACTCCCCTCTTGAGATCGTCGATAAAACATTATCACAAGTTTCAGAGTATTCAAGTAAAGCATAGTTCTCTGTAGCCTACAAAATCCAGGGTGCATCGAATGGTTGGGGTTGGGCCATCAAGGCAGAGTCAAGTGAGGACTGTTGTGGGCCCAGGCACTTTAGCTTTCCTTGGCTCTTTCCTCTATGAAAATGACTAAATACATAATCTTGGCATAAGATAAATATAATCCAAGCTAGGTTCATTATTGGAGAGGGCAATGGCACCCCACTCCAGTACTCTTGCCTAGAAAATTCCATGGACAGAGGAGCCTGGTAGGCTGCAGTCCATGGGGTCCCTGAGATGGACATGACTGAGCGACTTCCCTTTCACTTTTCACTTTCATGCATTGGAGAAGGCAATGGCAACCCACTCCAGTGTTTTTGCCTGGAGAATCCCAGGGACGGGGGAGCCTGGTGGGCTTCCATCTATGGGGTCGCACAGAGTCGGACAAGACTGAAGTGACTTAGCAGCAGCAGCAGGTTCATTATTACTGCTTTCTATTCTTTTCTGATTTTAAAATAAAAGTAAAAATAGTTTTGGGGCTCCAGGAAGTATCACGGGTCCTAGGCACTCTTCCTGCTGTGCTCCGTGGAGAAGTCAGTCATGCACCAAATCTGACGGAGGCTCCCATGGGTCACAGTGGCTTTGCAGCCTGGCCTGGAGTCCAGAAGGTTCTCCCTCCCTGCAGGATGGCACAAACTGGGTCTGGAAGGTTTTCTATTCCTCTTTCTCTCTCCTCCCCACACATAAATCAGAACTATCCCAAGATGAGAGATTATGTCTTGTTTATCTTTGCATCACACTCTCATTTCCACCTTCTTTAGATGTTCAGCAACACGTTGTGGATAAATTGACGTTCTAAGGTAACATTTCACAGCGAGGGTGAAGAAGGAGGCTTAAGCAGTCAGCCAGTTGATGACACCGACCAGAGGCCACATCCGCACTGTGCTCTGAGATACCCCACGAAGCACAGGTTGACACTTGTCCCCCCGAGTTGTCCACAACAAAATGGTGGGGACACATAAGCAACAACATTCTCACCCGGGCAAGCCATGTGGCACCCTGGTTAGGAGCTCGGACTTGAAACCCTTCAGCCTGACCTTGAATCCTCGCCTCTCTATCAACTTCAAGGCCCTGGAGATAATCTTAAAACTGTGTAAGGTTTTCTCACATTTGACTTTGGGTAATAATAACATCTGCAACCTCATTCAAAGAGATAACTTGTGTGAAGATACTAGAGCCTCACGTGGGCTGAGACAGACAGCATTAGATGAGTTAGTTCTCTGTGGTGGTGGTTTTGACCCACATCACTGTCAAATCATCACTATCTCTTAAAGTTTCCATCCTCAGCTGCAGAAATTTCTGCCAGTCACACATTACATTTTCAAAACTGAGCTCCTTTTCTTACCTTGAATCTCATGTTTTGTTCCCTTTCCTCCTGTAGCTCAAGCTCCTTGAAGGCAGGCCTGCCTGTGCCTTTCATCTTTGGTGTCCCAGAGTCTAATAAATCCCCTTCGCGGGAGGTATGAGCGAGTTACCCAGTGATGTTCCCCAGGGGCAGCATCCTGGGAGGTGTGGGGTGGTTGATTGACCCAGAAATGCGTGGCGGAGTTGGGGCTGGTAAAGGATCAGCTGAGCACAGATTCTGTGGTTTTCCCAACAAGGTATATCACATCCACCTCGTCGCTGCCTCAGAGAAGGGCTGAGATTTTCCGTCAGGGACAGAGGGACAGGATTAGAGGAGCAGAGGTAAAGCTGGGAGCAAACCTTTGGCAGAGCGGTCAGTGGAGCCACACAGAGGCAGTAAATGAAACCAGAAGATAAAAGACGGTTCTTAAAGTGAACTTGGAACTTTGTTTAGGGATAAAAACCAAGAACATCTCAATGGTGTCCGACTCTGTGCAACCCTATGGACTGTAGCCCGCCAGGCTCCTCTGTCCAGGGAATTCTCCAGGGAAGAATACTGGAGTGGGTTGCCATGCCCTTCCCCAGGGAATCTTCCTGACCCAGGGATCAAACCTGCGTCTCTTATGTCTCCTGCATTGGCAGGCGGGTTCTTCACCACTAGCGCCACCTGGGAAGCTCATCAATGTGGTAGAGTAACATTTTTGAGATACTAACTCATCTCTCTCCTGGTAATCCTTCTCCGACCTTGTCTTCCCTCACTCTGCGTGGCCTGGGGTGCAGGTGGCAGCCTGGAAAAATGCAAAAATGTAGAAGACACCTTACCTTCCTATCCAGAGAGGAAGCCACACAGCATAGTCCTGGGTTCCCATGGTAACTTAAAGAGAAACTTTCATGATGTCAGGAGACCTTGATGCCCTGGGAATGAAGGAGAAAGATGTCCTCAAATTCCTCACAGCAAGAACCCACCCAAGTGGCACCGACCTTGACTTCTGAATGGAAGGGTGCATCTACAGAGAAGCAACAGCTTCTATTAATACATAGTGAATCTGGGAGAGAAGAGAACCTGGGAGAAGCTTCTGCTGGCAGCTTGAGCCACTGTTGCCACTGCAGACCTGGCTGATGTCAGCATCACATGCTCCAGGAAAACTGGCCAGAGAGCTGATCTGATCCCGGCAGGCTTCCGGGAGCCACGGCTTCTGGTGGGTTCCTGATCCCAGGGACTGCCCTGCGGCCTCTCCCAGGGGCTCTTCCATTAACCAGGCCCATCATCCCGCAAAGCGCAGCCTCGCCCCTGGGCCACGTGGACACTGCCGTCTGTGCCAACTCAAGGGAGCACCCTCCGCGGATCTGACATGGTGAACGCTGCCCGTGTGAACACCCGTGGAGGTCATGCTCACCTCTGCTTCTGCCGAGCTCCCGAGGAGTCTGAAAATGCAGAACAGGTCCCTGCTGGAAGGGCTGTGACCGAGGACGGTGTCAGAGCGAACGGAATCTGCTCCAGCTCCAGACCTTACTGCTGCTCGGTCTGAGGTCACAGATGGGTCCACAGGTTCAGAGCCTCCTATGCCGGCTCGGTGGTTCCCCAGTGAGGACCCGAGCGCTCAGCCGGCCGGTGAAGGTGGGACTGCAACTCCCACCGCTCAGACCGCTGGATGGGGGGAACCACCACAGATGGGCCTTAGCTATTCTTCCTCAGACTCTTAAACAAAAAAAATGGAAATAAGATTGATGAAAATTAACACTTTCTTTAAAAAAAAAAAGAGTGTGGAAGGCAGAAGGAAGAGCTGCCTCCATCTCCGTTTCCCAAAACCTGCACCCACTAAGAATATATTCAGTTTAGTCGGTCATGTCCAACTCTTTGCCACCCCATGGACTGCAGCACGCTGGGCTTCCCTGTCCATCACCAACTCCTGGAGCTTGCTCAAACTCATGTCCATCAAGTCGGTGATGTCATCCAACCATCTCATTATGTGCCTCCAAAGCTAACCTGAAGGTACAAGGAATTCCTCGAAGGAAAAATCCTCAAGGGTGAAAATGGTTTTCCCTCTCTAGTGTCTTTAAAAAACATTCCCCAGGACTGGAAGTAGAGTCCTGGGATGGCTGCCCTGACCATTTTCCTGGACAGAGTCAGCCCTAGAAGTCGAGACCCTGGAGAGGGTCTGCAGGCTGGGCTGGGCTGCAGCTGAGGGAATGCACTGCTATGTCTCTGCTCAGCAAAGACAGCCTTGAACACGAGGGGCTGTGTGGACAGACTGAGTATATACCTCAGAGGGGACCTTCATTGACTCATGACTCAAGGACTGAGTTTCCTCCAGCCTCCCTCAACACTAGTCAGATTCAACTAGTGGAGTTTCAACACCACCCTGGAAATAAGGGGAGAGGAATCAGAATAAATGGAAAATGTGTTTCTGACCATTAGGTGGAAATTAAAGTTATAGAAAAAAAATATTTCTTAGACCACTGCATTTGTGGATGAGACTAAGTCTGATAACAGTAGCCCAGGCCCATCTCAAAGATTGCCAGCCTGGGAGCTTCCCTTGTGGTCCAGTGGTTGAAACTCTGGGCTCCCAATGCACAGGGCTTGGGTTTGATCTCTGGTCAGGGAACTAGATCCCACGTGCAACTAAAGATCTCACATGCCACAATTAAAGATCTCACATGCCACAACTAAAAAAGTTGCAATGCCACATGCTGCACCAAAAACCCAGCACAGTCAAATAAAAATAAGTATTTTTTTTTAAAAAAGATGCCAGCCCAGCAGAGTGTCCTCTAGGACAGCCAGTGGCTGGACCCAGAGAGGGCGAATGGGAGAATTGAGCAAAGGAAAAACATCTCTGCTGAAAACAGAGTCATTCTGGTCACACTGGCTGAGGCTCCTTTGTGAGGAGGGATGGGGACTTGGAAAAAACTCTAGTAAATGATGTACTATCTTTGCTTCCCATTCCAGAATACGGATCAGTTGTTTCAAGCAAATCTCAGCCACTTAATAAAAGACATGAGTTCAGCTAAGAGGTCTTCCAGGGTTGCTGTCTTACACCTAGAACCAGGTGGATTCTGCTTGACTAACTGGGGTCATGATCCTGGTGTCCATCGCGGGTACCACAGGGGGAGGAGCCTCACTGTGTGGTGAAGCATGCCGCCCCACTGGTTTACTGGGACTCGCTTTGTTGGCTAGCATGTAGCAGGTGCTCCCTCCATGTTAATAACTGGATGAATGTTGAAGCTTCTCTGGAGTTTCTGCCTGCCCCTGGTCGCTCCAGGGGTATAGAATTGCCCTTCTGTAGCCAGGCCCTCAGGCACAGAGATGCTGCGGATGGTTCTAGCCTGGATGCCTAAGGGACTGTCCAATGATTCATCCCCCAGGACTGAGGCAGATGAGATGGCGCCCTATTCTGAAGGCCTTTCTCCCCCAGCTCTTGCCCAGGCACCCTTTTTATAGGCCTATGGACATTCTTCTCTCACTAATCTGTATTCATTAAGGTATGGCAATTGTATCCCCAGCACAGTGCCTGGCAAATGTTTGAGGAGTTAAATGATAACATGCTAAGATCAGGCCAGATGAGCCCTGCCCATCAAGGCCAGGCAGCGCTACCCAGCCTGAGCTTAGCATCATCAAGTGGCAGTGAATTGATCATCTCAGAACTGTGCTCCTCTTCACAAGGTGCTTGCACTGCCAGTAACCTCCATTGCCGAAGTCTTTGAATTTTCAGTAGGAAACATCTTTGTCAAGTGGACCAGACCTGGCTGGCATTCCCAGATGCTCAGGCCAGAGCAGCAGGCTCTTTGCAGTCCCTCTCCTCTACCAAGCACTACGATGCCTTAAGTGGGAAGGAAAAGAGAGGGGAGGTGAGGATCTTGTAATTGTCCTCCAGGGATGCCTGAGGTGGAGAGACAACCATGGGGCCCAGCAGACTGCAGCAGAACAGATGCTACCTCTTGAAGCTTGCAGGGAGCCTGGATCCTGCGGGTCCCTGGGCCAATCCCTGGGGAATGGGATGATGCGCAGGTGCCCCCTGGTGGTCTTCCTACAAACCGCAAGACTCTGAAAGCAGGGTCGTCTCCAGTGGAGAATGGCGGGTCCACACCCAGAGGAACAGCATCACCTGTTAGGGAAAGATAAGAATCAATCGGGGGCCGGGGAGCCGCGGTGCCTTAATTAAGTGCCTGACATCGAGGGATGTCTTCTTAGTGAGCCTATGCCCAGTTAGTCTATGTGGATTGATTTTGTGATTACATCTTGAAGCCCGGCCGCCAGGAGCCTTGATAAAATCTTTACATCTACATTAATCAGGGAATCCAGGTAAGCACCACTGAACACTTGCCAGATGCGCCCAGTAGATGAAGGCCTCCACTGAGGAGGTCAGTGTTCCCAGGGTCAACATTAATTGTCAGGTTCGGTAGCCAAAACGGGCTGAGCAGTGAGAATGGGGAGGGGAGTGAGGTGTGGACTTGCCTGGAGAACTTATGGAGAAGCCGTCAAAGCCAGGTGCCTGGAAAGAGCCAGGGTCTCCACTCCTGAGCTCTCAGCAGCAGGAAGACCCCCCCACCGCAGCAGTGGGGGGGATGGGCTCCAGACCAGGCAGCTGCCAATTGGCTCTGAAAGAGCTTCAGGACTTTCCCGAAGACACAGGGATCGTTTCACAGATTAGGATCTGTCCTAAGGGGGAACCCAAGGTTCTTTTCATTCCCATACATAGATGAATCATCCTGTTACTTTCTAAATCTTTTTACAGTTCATGTACCAGGTAGTTAAGTGTTAAGGTGATGAGTTTAACCAAAGGGGTTTTAGAAAGCAAAGGCATTTCACGGTCCATAGGTAGACAAGTCATGTGGGAAGATTTTTCTTACCATAAAACAAATGGATTTTAAAACTAAGGACTTCATACCTCGAGCTCTGTTCAAGAACCTGGAGGGACCAAACTCTTAGTCCAGAACCCAAACGTTCATGTAGTTTCAACTGTTTCATCTCAAAATTACAGCTTGTACTTCCACAGTTCTTTTGCTTATACCTCTAAAAGTTACCAACGGGGTTGTTTATACAGTGTAGCTAAGAGTTTTGCTTTTTGGAAAAGCACGCTCTTGTTAACCAAATCAAAGTTTTTAAAACATGAGCTAAATGTGCTCCATTTATTATCATAGTCACACACCCATTTAATGGATGATTATGTTGAGGATCTTGCTGGAAGATTCATGAAATGGGGTTAGAACAAAGAGAACCTGGCTTTCCTCCATCCGTTCATGCAGAAGATGCACATTTCACCACGTGTGCCTTACCCAGGGCCCTTGAAGTCAGGGCTGCAGCAAACGTCCTTTCTTCTGGCTTCTTGGAAAAGGCAGGCCTCGAGAAGTGATTTCTGAGAAAAGCAATACCCCTCAATGAAAAACTGGCCATAAAACATAAAAGAGAAACTCCCCTCCTTTCCCCAGCAGCAATGCGTCTTCCACTGTATCCTGCCTTCTAAAGGCTTCAAACAGTGAAAGAGCTGAATTTGAAACATTCACTGCATTAAGGCACAATTGAGCTTAGCCAGGATCTTTATGGGTCTTATAAATATTTATACTTAATAACATCTGGGCCGAGCCTTAGCTTCGAATCTCATGTTTGCAGAACGAGTCTTTTCTCTTTTAATGAGAAATGAGGTTGAGGAGACACCTTTACTTTGGTATTTTACAGTTTTCATATTCGTTTCTCTTAGCATAGCTCACAAGAGCCAAGCCAGGGTCTGTTTGATTTACTCATTTTATTACTAATCAAGAGGCAGAAAGTGAAGCCGGGAGAAAGGGGGCGAGTGGAAGGTGGGAGCTCTCCTAGGACTGGCTCACACAGCTGAGGGTTGCACAATTATCTGCAAATGTCAGGGCCCCAAATCCACTTTTGCCTGAATTATATGATCTACTGTCCCAAAGGCCCCGAATTTCCTCTAAATAATTGCACAATATTCTTACTTCGTTGTAGCTGAGGAGGCGTAGTCATGGGAGTAGAGAAATGTTGTTGACCTCTTCAGGTTCTCCAAAAGCTTTTCAAGGAGTGATTTATCATTTTTGGACAGGTCAGCATCAGCTCTGTTTCCATAGGCAGAGAGAAAGTATGGCTTTCAAATTCAAAGACCAGAAATGTGTGGATGCAAATGAAGTCCACTCTTAGTTTTCTGCACCAAGAGAAAGCAATTCAAAACTCACTGGTGCTTGGATTGAAAATGGGTTTGTGCTGTTAATCAGATCCAGTGCTTGAAAATGTTGTGGACATTTCACTTCCAGCAAAGCAAGGAATCTTGCTTTGAAGCCTGATTTAGAAGGAGCTAGAAAGAGATTTCTTTTCCCATATCATCTCTTTTTTATACCTCAATAAAACCTGGGGTTTAGGGTGGAAAGAGGCAGAGCTTTCTTGCTGGCCCTGAAATGTATCAGGAGAAGTCATACTGCCCTTTCAAATGTCCCTGGAGCAAAAATGGCAACACAATTTATGTTGCAAGGGGCTCTCCAAGCAGGATGGATGCTGCAGAAAAAGTAAGTGCAAACTAGAAGGAATCGACATGTCAGTAAAGTAAGGAATTGAAATGTTAGTGTTTCTTGCTGAAAGGGGGAGCTGTCAACTTGGAAAATAATTAAATGCTAAGTGCTGTCAATGGATTTGAAAGATTTGCCTCAGGTAAACCAAAATGCAGATAATTGATACATACAACAAATATACAAAGAGAGAGTCAAAGGAGAAGGATATTTTGTTGTAGAGAAGTAAAGTCACTTACTCAAGGTCACTAAGGCATTCCATTCTCCAGATTTGCTCCATAAAGCGACTCCATGACTACGGTCCTCTGATCATCAATATGGACACGGCATTGCCTTGAATTAGTCTCATAGGCATTTTTTTCTAATTTTCCGCTCAGATATGAGTGCAAAACTTTTAACAATTCCGTTCTGGGCGCTGGCCTTCTCAAACGCTCAGCTCCCTGTGGGTTCACATCATCTCCTTTGAAAGAAGAGATAAGCCTCTACTCTATTATTAGAAGCAAATGGTTTGAGAAAGTGATTTTTTCCCCCACCCTCCTCTTGTCATCCAAAATGTGGCAGAAAGTGAGAGTGAAACAGAAGATAAGAGTCCTACTCCCTGACTTAGACAATGGTTTTTGTCCAGACGTAGAAGACGCCTTCAGAACGAGATAGCAGGTAGAATTACACTTTGTTTCCCTAATGACACAGGCACCATAATAACCTTAGAAAAGTAATCCTCAACATGATACCCATAGGGATATTTCTAATAAGTAACTCAGAATCATATAATATTCCTGCTGTGGTGTGGCCCAAGGGAACCGTGAGAAGATTAGATTTATTTTCTCATGTTCATCTAAATGAGGCCGAGAGGCAGGAAAAGGGGCATCGCCTACTGACATTGTGTGACTATGTTCTTAGGCCCACATCCAAATGGTCCTCGGACTGAGAGAAACTGAAGCTGAAAGCTGAGAACCATCAATCTCTGATGCGGAACTTTTTCAGATGCTTTCTGAAAACTGAATATGCACATGCTGACCAGTGCATCCTGGGATTTCTACAGGCTGGGGACTCCCAGAACCCCGGGGGGAGCCCACAAACTCGAGCTCTTGAAACAGAGACTTAAGTTCCAGAAATAACACAAATGATTTTGCTTAGAACAGTTAAAAGAAAGCTAATGTTACTTTAATTTGGGGATTCTACAAAATTCAATATGCAACAGAGAAAAAAGGATAGAAAATACTTCAGTCAAGAATTTTAACTATCATGAAAAGATAATATTAGTAAAATAGTAGCACACAGCATCTGGCCATGGATAAGACTTACATTAATATTTTCATTTTACATTAATTATTTGTTTTTGACCGTGCTAAGTCTTCTTTGCAGCCAGTGGGTCTTCTCTTTGTCGTGGTGTGCGGGCTTCTCATTGCAGAGGCTTCTCTTGTTGCAAAGCGTGGGCTCCTAGGGCACCCGAGCTTTAGGAGCTGCAGCACGTGTGATCAGTAGTTGTGGCTCCCAGGCTCCAGAGCACAGGCTCTGTTGTGGTGCACGTGGTGTTGTGCAACATGTGGGATCCTCCTGGATCAGGGATTGAACTCACGTCTCCTGCATTGGCAGGTGGAGTCTTTACCGCTGAGCCACCAGGGAAGCCCTAACATTTTTTCTAAATGGAATAGCAACCCTTTTAAATCTCGACTCTTCTGTTGGACACACCCCCTTAGTGACAGCCACCGTTGATTGGATACTTACTAGATATCAGGCACTGAAGTGGGTGCTTACAAGCATTATCTTGGTTGATCCATGTGAAGTAGGACTTATTATTGCCATTTTCCAAATAGGAAAGTTGAGGTTCAGAGAGGCCCCAAATCATACAGTTGATGTATGAAGAAGCCAGGATCCAAACACAGGCTTGTGATCCTATCACAATGCATCATTTTAATAATTCCAGGCCCCTCCTGCACCGAAAACAGAATTAGCACATAAGTCAGTCCAGGGAAAAGTCAGTTTTTCTCTGGGAAAACCTCAGGTGATCAGCCACCTGGAAACCCCGCTCTAATCTAGACTAATGAAGAACTGGCCTTGAAATATTTACCAAAACACAGATTTCCAGGGTATTGTCAGAATTTGATAAGGAAGAGTGACAAAGCATGTGGTCATCCTGAATTGTGCCCAGAACACGCACCTGAAGGCCAAGGAAAAGTTGTTCACACCAGACTGAACTCAGGCTGAAAAAGCCACAGAAGAGACGTCTGTGATTAGAAACAACTAGTTCACTGAGAGAAACTGAGGGGAGCGTTCCTGACAAGCCTGGGTGCCAAGACCAATATTATCTTATATTAAAAAATAATCGAGGCTGATACCAGGCTTTCACAGATCCAAATTCACCATGACCAGGATAAGAACTGGGGAGGGCGAGGAGGGGTGGGGAACCAGAGGACCACCACCCCGCTTCAGTAGCCTGGGGAAGGAGGAGACAGAAGCAAGTGAAATTCAATATCCCAGAAGTTAAAGCCCTGTGCTTGTCGGGGACAAAAGAAAACACACCTAATGGGGTAGAATAACAAAGAGAGCGCTCTGCATTCAGAGAGTATCAGGCCCTTCAAAGATCTTTGCAAATGGTACCGGGCTCCAAGGTACGGGACACCTGTGAGGCATCGTTTGCGCCGGCTGCTCTGTGGAGTGGAGCTGGTCCTGACAATGGTGAGAAAGCTCCAACACAATGGTTGCATTCCCGCCCTCGGAGGGATTAGGCTCCAAAGCCACCTGGGAAGAGAACAACGCAGGCCTGGCAGGGCCCCCCCGCCCCGCAGCCTGGGTGCTCTTTTGGCCGGTGGGTGGGGCATTTTCCCTGAGGCCTCCTGGTTTCCCTCCATGCTTATTGGTTGCAGAGTAACTAAGGGTAGGTGGGTGTGGTTGACAGATTTGTGTTTTTGTTTTTTTTTTTAAATAGAGGACCGGTTTTCAGAGAATGAGAATATCCTAAAGCAATGATCCGTGAACTTTTTGGCTTACATTCCTTTTAAAATAATTTTGAAAAACTTTGTAACCCCACCCATATTATGCAGTTGACCTCTGAGTTCTTCATCATGAGTTTTTCATCATAAGTAATTGCAAAGTAATTGCAAAGGATGTAACTTCTGGCATATTGTACAACTTGACAATTCAAAATATAGCTCTTAGTAACTCTCTTGAAAATGTCCAACTGAATGATTTAATATCCACCAGCATTCATTTTAAAATACAAGTTATCGACACTTCTCTCCAACTTTGCATTTTCATTCTACTTCTCTTTAAGAACTATCCAAGTTAATTACATTTTTGTACTTGTTTTATGACTGCTCTTTCACATATTTCTGTGATAAATATATATGTGTGCATATATGTATATTTTTAAGTTTATAGGTTTCAACATTTTCTTCTGAATTGAGGTATTATTATAATTGATAAATAATTGACCACAACAGTATGGGGCTTCCTAGGTTGCTCAGTGGTAATGAATCCGCCTGCCAATGCAGGAACCAAAGGAGACTCAGGTTCAATCCCTGGGTTGGGAAGATCTCCTAGAGGAGGAAATGGCAACCCTCTTCAGTATTCTTGCCTGGAAAATCCCAAGGACAGAGGAGTCGGGTAGACTCTAGTCCATGGGGTCGCAAAGAGTCAGACGCAACTGACCACACGTGCACAGCAGTATAAAGATTTTACAAATTTTGAAAAATAATTATAAGCATAAAGCTCTAAAAGTTTACTGAATTTATGTATTAATAGGATGGGAGGGCATTTATATGTCTTTCATTGTTTCTTTGTTTGGTGCCCTGGAGGTTTTTACACCTGGGGAAATACAGCATAGTAAGTTTTGGGGGTTGTGGATTGTTTTTTATTTTATTTTTATTTTATAAAATAGAGGAAGGCATATTGTGGCATTGGAGATGGCAAAGGACAAAAGCAAAGGCTTGTCCTCAGGTCAATCTGTTTTCAGGAGAGAACTCATGGAAGTTGAGGAGTCGGAAATTGATTTCCTTGAAATTACCCACGTGCAGGTAGCAGAAGGAAAGACCGTGGTAGAGGGTCAGACTGGGCCCTGTGCTTCAGTTTGAAGATGACTGGCTTCAGCGGCGCTCTGTGGACTGTCCTTTCCTTTTCTGGGGGGTGGAATCAGGGAAGCCATCCAAAACCTTAGGGTCCCAGGTGAGAGTGGAGATGTTGCAGGCTCTGGCTCCGCCGCTTGTTAGCTGTGTGACTTTGGTAAGGAAGGAACCTCTCTGACCCGCAGCCCCTCTTCTTCACAGCGAATGCGCAAGAGCTGCTTCTCCCACAGGGCTGCTGGAAGGGTCGTGTGACTCAAACAAGTGGCTGCTCGGGCTTATCAGTTTCCTTTCCTCCGGCAGAAATAACGATTCGTTAGATTTAGCTGTGTGGACATGTGTTATAGTCTCGGAAAGTCTTACGGACAAAACGCATCAAGACAGTCTTGGGCCATAGTGAACTCAGAGTCAGTACTGCAGGAAAGAGAATCGTCACTTTGTGTGTCCTCATTCCTCGGTCTTTCTGCCTCAGACATGTCGGGGAGCCAGGCCCCTTCCCTCCGGGGTTTTCCTTGCTCTTCTCCCTGCGCCTTCTTTGTCCTTCGGGAGACCCTGCCCCAGGCTGCAGAGGGCCCTTGCTGGGTACGCGCAGCGCAGTGTGGTCAGACTTGCAGTACGGTCTCCGTGGCGGCCCATCTGTTTGGGTCTCAAGTTCAGCTGGAAAGGCACTTGGAGCCCTGCAGCCCTTTCTGCATCTGGAGGGTTGGAGGAGCTCCTCTTTGGCTGAGAGGACGCTTAGCTTTGGCAGCCTGGTGAGGATAGCTTGAGACTGTGGACTATGGATGGCATCAGACTGACACAGTTTCAAATCCTTACTAGCTGACTAGTCACTGACTACCTGGATACCCTTCGTAGGCCATTTAACCCTTCTCAGGCCAAGTTAACGTGTCGATAAAATATGGTTGGTAATGACACTTACTTATTATGTTTAGAGAAGTTAATGACATATTGCACATTAAACAAACACGGTGCCTCCGATGAGGAAGTAAGTGTTCAATAGGTACTGGAAGTTCTAGCTGGGAAAATAAGACAGGAAAATTAACTAAGATGCACCCAGAATGGAAAGGAAGAACTAAAATTATCTATATTTGCAGATAATATGATTGCCTTAGAACATTCCCATGAATTCTGGTTAACTTTAAATAATTCTTTCAGATAAATTCTAGAGTGGAATTGGCACAGTGCTTAAACCATAGGGAGTCTCTGTCCTTATTTTTTTCCCCCATGTAACTAGTAAGTAGATCAAGTGGGCAAACCATTTTGTCCTCAGTTTTTACTATCTGAGATGGAGGTAGGCCCTGCAGAGTTTGTGAGGTGACACCAGGTGTGTCTGCCCTGCTTCCTGGCACCCAGCAAGCCAGCAGGAAACAGGAAGGGAGTGTGGACCAGTTACTGACATCTTGCCCAGGATTCATCTGAGCGCTGTTAGTGGGGAATGGAGCCCTTAATGAAGTGAGGGTCCCTACTGAGGGGTGTCCCCTGGGCTTTCTGAGGCTGGGGATGTGGAACCTCAAGCCAGCAGGTGCTGAGAAACTTCCACAATCGAGGTCCTGTCAGGTACACCACATACCTCAAGGGGAAGCCCGTTCCTGACCACTCCCCACTGTCCTGGCCTGGGGGAGAGTGCTAGAATGTGAGGCCCCTGAGGACAAGGACTTGTTTGCTCGTCACAGTATTCCCAGGGCCTGGAACAGCACTGTCCGAGAGGGATACAACTTGAGTCATGCATGTAACTTAAAATATTCTAGTAGCTACATTTTACAAGTGTAGAGAAGCAAGTGGAATTAGCCTAATTAATCAGTTCAGTTCAGTCACTCAGTCGGGTCCAGCTCTTTGCCATCCCATGGACTGCAGCACACCAGGCCTCCCTGTCCATTTCCAACTCCTGGAGTTTACTCAAACTCATGTCCATTGAGTCGGTGATGACATCCAACCATCTCATCCTCTGTCATCCCCTTCTCCTCCCGCCTTCAATCTTTCCCAACATCAGGGTCTTTCCAAATGAGTCAGTTCTTCGCATCAGGTGGCCAAAGTATTGGAGCTTCAGCTTTAGCATCAGTCCTTCCAATGAATATTCAGGACTGATTTCCTTTAGGATGGACTGGTTTATATAAGCAGATTTATCTGTTGCTGTTAATCCAATATACCCCAAATATTATTTCAGCGTGTGATCAATATGAAAATTATTAATGAGACCTTTACTTTTTGCACTCAGTCTTTGAAATCCATGACATTTTATACTCATAGCTCATCTCAGTTCACACCGGCCACATGTCAAGTGCTCAGTGGCCATGTGTGGCTGCACTGTAGCCCTCAACAGACCTAGAACATTTGCTGGTATATGCCAGGTGCCTGCACAGAATTAAGAAGTACAGTTAAATCAGAGTCTCTGTGTTTCCTAGGACTGCAGTAACCAATCACCAGAAAGTTGGTGGCTTAAAACAATAGAAACATATCCTCTCCTGGTTCTGGAGGCTAGAAGTTCAAGATCAAGGTGTCCATGGGGTTGGAGCCTTTCAGAGGTTCACAGGGATAATCCTCCCATGCCTTTCTCCCAGCTTTTTCCCAGCTCTTTGGGATTTCTTGACTTGTAGACCCATCAGTACAATCTTTCCTTCTATCTTCTGTGTCTCTCTGGATCCTTTTCTGTCTCTCATAAGGACTCGGGGTCTCCTCTATACTGGGATGATCTCATCTTGATCCTTACCATCATTACATCTGCAGAGACCCTTCTCCAAACACGTTCATTTTCTGAGCTCCTAAGTGGACATAAATTTTGGAGGGGCATTACTCAGTCCACTACGGGAGCCTAGACATTTATATTTTTAACAGCTCCCAACTGATTGTTCTATGCACTGTGGCTTAAGGAAACCCACAATATCACCTCAATGAATTCTTAACAGCCTTGCAGGGTGGAATTACTATCTCACTTTTACCCAAGAGAAGTCTAAAGTTGGGAATTTAAGTAATTTGCCCAAGTTCACAAAGCTGGTAAATAGCAGAGCTCAAGCTCAAACTCTGGTCTATAGGACTCTAAAGTCCATAGTCTTAAAACATGTATTCAACCCAATCTCATGTGTTCAACGTCTGTGGATTTCTATTAGCTTCCCTAAATGAAAGTCCTTTGTAAAAATGCTTCCTCTTTCATATTTCTAGTCTTTGAGTCAGTGGCTTGACATCATTGTGCATTTTTCATATTTGATCGGATAATGTATTCTGTATGAGAACCATCTTTAAGATCGTGCAAAAGACATTACCATTGTTAGAAATGGCTAAGAAAAGGATTTGCTTTCATTTTAAGGCTGAGGAGACTATGAAGGAAGGGGAGACTAAGTTCAGTAATACATGTGGCATTTGAAAACCATCATCAGATATGGGAGCAAAATCTCAGGGTGTGTCCAGAGGTGGAAATAGCTCCTGGAAAGAGCTTATGAAGAACTGTGTGGGAAAGGCACCCAGTACTCCCAGCAAGGAACTCAGTATTACTCCAAAGGGAACTTTTGTAAATACAAAGGAACGATCCTCCCCTCCAAAGTGCGTGTTCTCTATTTAATAGCAGAGACTCAGAGGACAGCTAGGAAAGTGATTCCAGACACTTCTGGTTGTGGGAGGGTGACCTGGCAAAAAATGCTCAGTGGGGAGATGGGAATGTTTCATTTTTTACATACATGTGAGAATAAACACAGCTCTCTTCATCGTTTCCTTCCAGGTTTTAATTTACCAAAATAAGTGGAACCACCTAGCTCCCTCTATTGGTATCTGGAGTCCCCACTGCAATGGAGAGGACGGGGCCAAGGGTCAGGTCAGGGTTGTCTCTTGGTGAACTGGAAGCCTGTCACCAGCCCTCTGCCAAGTGGCTTTAGCTGAGTGCATTGGCACCACAGTGTCCATTGTCTCTGGCCCTTCCTGGGCCTGACCACTGGGGCCTGGGTGTCACTGACCTGGAGACACAGTTACCAGCTGTGAAGAAATCCCTTTACTGAAATTGGCAGCTGAACTTAGCAGGACTGGAAGAATCTGTTTCACTGAGATTTTCCAGGCCTGGACCTGGTGTCTAAAGATTTGGCATTTGGCTTCAAATTTGGTGGAAAGGCCTGGAGAAGATGTTGATTCTCTGCCTCTACCATGGCAGTGCAGAAGGCCCTGGGCCCACCTCATACATATTTGCTGTGGTAAAAAAAAAAAAAAAACCAAACAGCAGCAACAACAAAAACTCAAACCCAAATCTGAGCAAGACCCAGCTTGTCACACTACTGCCTGGGTAAACCAAAACTGCAGGATTGTGGCTGCACTGGAAACCGTCCCTCTTGTGGTCTCGAATGCGGATTCTTGTTTGTTTTTCTAAACGGCCCCTTGCTCTGAGTCACACAAGTTTTGCATGCCTGCCTCATGGACTGAATGTGTGCCTTTCCTTCAAAATGTAAATGTTGAAAGCTTAACCTCAGTGTGGCTGAGTGGAGACGGGACTTCTAAGGAAGTAAATGGATTCGGTGAGGTCATAGAGTGGGGCCTTGAGCCAATAGAATTAGTGTCCTTATAACAAGAGACACCACGCTGCTCTTGAGCTCGAGCTCTCCGTGTACATGCACGTGCACTGGGGAACAGTCATGGTCAAGTGAGCACACAGGAGGTAGCCATGTGCAACCCAAGGGGAAACCCTCAGCAGACATCAACCCTTGATGTTGTTCAGTTGCTAAGTCATGTCCGATTCTCTGTGACCCCACGGACTGCAGCACACCAGGCTTCCCATCCTTCACTATCTCCCAGAGCTTGCTCAAACTCATGTCCATTGATGAGTGATGCCATCCAACCATCTCATCCTCTGTCGTCCCCTTCTCCTCCTGCCTTCAATCTTTCCCAGCACAAGGGTCTTTTCCACTGAGTCGGTTCTTCACATCAGGTGGCCAAAATATTGGAGTTTCAGCTTCAGCATCAGTCCTTCCAATTAATACTCAGAATTGATTTTCTTTAGGATGGACTAGTTTGATCTCCTTGCTGTCCAAGGGGCTCTCAAGTGTCTTCTCCAGCACCATGATTTGAAAGCATCAATTCTTAGGTACTCAGTCTTATTTATGGTCCAACTCTCACATCTGTAAATGACTACTGCAAAAACCATAGCTTTGACTATATGAACCTTTGTTGGCAAAGTGATATTTCTGCTTTTTAATACACTGCCTAGGTTTGTCATAGCTTTTCTTCCAAGGAGCAAGCGTCTTTTAATTTCATGGCTGCAGTCACCATCTGCAGTGATTTTGGAACCCAAGAAAATAAAATCTGCCACTGTTTCCACTTTGCCCCCATCTATCTGTCATGAAACAATGGGACTGAACGCCGTGATCTTAATTTTTGCAATGTTGAGTTTTAAACCAGCTTTGTCTCTCCCCTCTTTCACCCTCACTAAGAGGCTGTTTTTTTTCCTCTTTACTTTTGGCCATTAGATTGGTGTCATCTGCGTATCTAAGGTTGTTGATATTTCTCCTGACAATCTTGATTCCAGGATTGTGCTTCATCCAGTCTGGCATTTTGTATGATATACTCTGTATAGAAGTTAAATAAGCAGGGTGACAATATACAGTCTTTACGTACTCCTTTTTCCATTTTGAACCAGTATGTTGCTCCATGTCTGTTTCTAATGGTTGCTTCTTGACCACCCTGGGGTTGGCAACTTAATCTTGGACTTTCCAGAAAGTCCAAGAAAATACATTTCTGAAAAATAAATGTATTTATTTTTATTTTGAAAACAATAAATTTCTGTTGTAAAACTCCCCCTTTGACTGTGTGGATCACAACAAACTGTGGAATATTCTTAAGGAGATGGGAATATCAGACCACCCTACCTGCCTCCTGGGAAAACTGTAAGACTGAGTGCCAAAAAATTGATGGCCTTCAAACTCTGGTGCTGGAGAAGACTGTTGAGAGTTCCTTGAATAGCAAGGAGATCAAACCAGTCAGTCCTACAGGAAATCAACCCTGAATATTCATCTGAAGGACTGATGCTGAAGTTGAAGCTCCAGTACTTTGGCCACCTGATACGAAGAGCCAACTCATTGGAAAAGACCCTGATGCTGAGAAAGATTGAAGGTGGGAGGAGAAGGGGATGACAGAGGATGAGATGGTTGGATGGCATCACCGACTCGATGGACATGAGTTTGAGCAAGCTCCAGGAGTTGGTGATGGACAGGGAGGTCTGGCGTGCTGCAGTCCATGGGGTTACAAAGAATCAGACACATTTGAACGACTGAACCGAACTGAACTGAGGGAACTTCTGAGAAGGGCCAGGCCAAGAGTGGGAGCCCAGAGGCAGGGAACTGGATTTTCAGAGCGTCCCTGGGGCACCCTGAGGAACTCTGTGAAGGACAGGGAAGCCTGGTGTGCTGCAGTCCATGGGGTCACAAAGAATGAGACATGACTTAGCGACTGAACAGCACCAGCAGCAAAGCTCTCCAGTCCATGGAACTGCAGAGGAATCCCCTCTGAGAAACAAGGCTGGCAGGAGGGAGGGGCACAGAGCAGGCTCAGGTTTTCACTTCTCCTTCCCCAGTCGCTTCAGCCTCAGTTTCCTTGTAGGTGAAACAGTGTGTGCAAGGTTGCCAAAGTAACCCCCAAACAAGCGAGACTCCCACGGTGGGGGAGCCCTTTGGGATGAGGCTTTCTTCCTCGGGAACGTAATTCCTCTTTGACTCTGCTCAGTGAGAGGGGAGACGTGGATCTTGACTTTCCATGCGAGTTCTGAAAACCTGAGAAGACGGCTTCTCTCGTCCGGGGCGGCATGATTTTAGTTCTCTGTAGACTTATGTGTCAGTTAAGGGTATAGAATGTTCTCTCGGGTCCTTTCCGGATCTAAACCCAGCTTTTCACAGACACCGTTTCTTCTTCTTATTCATCTTTATAAGATATAGAACTTTTTACGGGAAAAAACAACAACAAACCCAAAACCAACCACAGAAGAATAGAGCTTTCCTGAATTATGAAGGAAATAACGTGCATATGGGTGTGCAGAATGGTTCATTCTGTTTAACTAACAGAATGAGCACGGTCTGCTGGATATAGGGAATACAAAGACAGTGAGAGGGTCCCTACTTTCAACGGTTTAGAATACACTGGAAAACATTCAAGTAAGTGGTCTTCCTTTTTATTTTAAACTCAAAAAGAAAAAGAACGAAATACAGCAATGACTTGTTCTCCTACCATTCCCTACCTCATTTATAGAGCATGCCTCATGTTTTAAACCTCTGGGAAATAATAGCAACAGACTCCAAGTGTGTTTTAACAGAGCCGAGTATCTGGCTCATGTTCTAAGCACAGACAGGGGACACTTGTATTAAGTTAACACACATTAATATATGAGCTCATCTGATGCACGCGGTGAAGGTTCAAGATGGCAAATAGTTCTTACAGCTGCTAAACTCAGCAAAAGCTAATTGCCCTTTGGAACTGGACAAGGGTGGTGGTTGTAAGACATTGTGAAGGTACTTAATGCCACAGAATTATATACTTGAAAGTGGTTATTTTTTTTTTTTTTTTGAAAGTGGTTAATTTTTATGTGAATGTCACTTCAATAAAAAAAAAAAAAAAAAACGCTGATTGTCACTTGGGCCTCTTGCTGGACTAAGATGCACTTCCATACCTGAGATTCAAGGTCTGAGAGTAACCTCGGATCAAGGCAGCAGGGTCACGTTTCCTGTGAGAACCCACAGGAGAGATGAAAGCCAGAGACATGAGCAAACGCTTAGACCCAGAACCACATTCTTAGCCCAGCAGGACCCTGACCTGTGCGTCTCACTGACACGTCTGACGAGGTGAATAGGATTCCATGACGTTCTTTGCTATGGCCGTCTGCCTCCTCAGTAACTCTTTATTTTACTTTTACCACATAACAGCGTATTTCACTCTTGCCTCGTCACCCTTCTGCCTAATCTGTAACGTTTCCTACGTCTGAAATGCCCGGCAGTGTGCAGCGTAAAGTTGGTCTTCCCATGCTGTGGTTGCCATTTGCCCTTTGAGGGCCTCCTGAAAATGTCTGTGAGTGTAATGCCTTATTTTCACACATATGGACACACCTCCTTCTTCCTCTTGGATTCCTCCCAGCTGGGGGTTCAACCTTAGTAATTTAATCACCCGGGCTTCTTGGCTTGGTTTCCATGGCCTTGGTTACATCATAATTTCCTTTCACCGCATAGTGTATATTTTCTGGCCAACTGTCTTGTCTCTCCTCTTCTGTACAATTGTGGGACGACGATGGAATGACATGACTTCAAGCTCTTGTTTCTTTTCTTTGCAGGGATGTTCAGGCTCTCGTTCAGCTCCCTGAACCGCCAGTTTCTTTCAACAGCACTTGCATATCAGTGCTCGCAGGCTGAGCCGTTCTCCTCTGTCTTGGTTCTGTCTTTACTATTCACACTCTGATGTTTTGCATGTTGGTTGGTCCCCACTCTCAGGAATAATGGGGCTCTTTTTGGAGATTTGCATGTTTGTTTCTTTAATCTTTGTGCTTGTCGGCCTGCACAGGTGCCCTGTGACTCTCAGTGGGCCCAAATGCATCAAGGTTATCACTGCCCTTCAGTACAGAAGCATTGGACTAGGGTTCACGTCCTGACTTGGTCACTTTCTGACTTTGGATTCTGGGCTCAGTTCTTAATAATTGTTTGGCAGTTTTGAGAATTCAATAAAGTTGTGCCTAGGGCAAGACATATAGAACACACATCCAGGGGATAGTAGGTATTCCATAAGGATTTGTTGGATTTAGAGTAAAATTATTTTCATCTCAGGAAATATTTAATCTGAATCTCTGACTATAAAGACCCATTTAAGGGATTAAGAAAACAGTCATTCATTGTGGTGGGAACATAAATTGATACAACTTTTCTGGAGAGTAATTTGACCATATGTATATTAAAAATAGATAAGCTCTCTGTCCCAGCAATTCCAATTGGAGGTATTTACACTAAGGAAATAGTTGATCTACCCAAAGATTTTACTATTCACTTGAAGCCATGTTTGTATTCATAAATTATTGAAAATATCTAAATGTTCATCAGTTCAATTCAGTTCAGTCGCTCAGTCATGTCCAACTCTTTGCGACCCCATGAATCACAGCATGCCAGGCTTCCCTGTTTATCACCAACTCCCAGAGTTTACTCAAACTCATGTCCATCGAGTCGGTGATGCCATCCAGCCATCTCATCCTCTGTTCATCAGTAGGAGATGATTAAAAAGATTATAGTATATCCATAAAAGGAATAGTATACAGCTGTTTTAAAAAGATGTTGTAGAAGAATACTGAATGACAAGCACAATATGCATGACATTTTTTTAAAAAATTGTTTTTTGGCTATGCTGGGTCTCCATTGCTTTGTGCGGGCTCTCTCTAGTTGTGGCAAGTGAGGGCTACTCTCTAGTTTCGGTGCTCGGACTTCTCATTGCAGTGGCTTCTCTTTTTGCAAAGCATGGGCTCCAGGGCGTGTGGGCTTCAGTAGCTGCAGCTCGTGAGCTCAGTAGTTGTGACTCATGGACTCTAGAGCTCAGGCTCAAGATTGTGGTGCTTGGGCTTAGCAGCATGTGAGATCTTCCCAGGCCAGAGATCAAACTTGTGTCCCCTGCATTGGCAGGTGAATTCTTATCCACTGTGCCACCAGGGAAGTGCCTGCATGACATTTTAACTGAGAAATCAAGGTTAAAACACACTTGGATATTTAATAGATTAAAAAAATCAATCCTGTCGATTTAAAAAGTGGAAAGTCTGTCTCTGCCCACTTGCCAAATATGTTCTACCGGTAGCCACTGCCACAGCAAACAGAAGCTCTGTCCTTCCAGTCGCTCAGGACAAAACTTCAGTGTCATTTTTTTATTGTCACAGCCAGTCTAAGTCATCATGATGTCCTCTGACCCTCTACTACTTTTAAGATCTACCCAGAATCGCAGCCTCACAGGAGTCTTTGCTATCATCCTAGTGCAAGCCACTATCATCTCTCAGATGAATTAGTGCAACATCTTCTCACTCATCTTCTTCTTAGTACACCTCACAGGTTATTTTCGGCACAGCAGTGGAGGGAACCTGTCAAGGCATTAAAACTCTTCACGGAGTGCCTCTGCTCACTGCTTGCTGTCTCACTCAGAGTCAGAGACACAGGAAATGGCCTGCACAGCCCTCCACACCCTCTCCATTAGCTTTTGGATCGCATCTCTTACTTCTTTGCCCCTTATTCTCCCCACCCCAACCACACTTCCCATTTCTTGAGCACATCAGGCGAACTCTTACTTCAGGGCTTTTCTGCTGGATGTTCACAGATATACCTGCATATCTCCTCCTTCTACTTCCAGTTTTTGCTCAAACTTCAGCAAAGTCTCCCTTGACTGCTTTATTTAACATTCCATCATGTGTCCCTACTGCCCGCATGCTTCATCACCTTTACTAGTTTTATATTCTTCCCACTGTCTTATGACTTTCTATCATCTTTCCTTGATTTGTGATGCATATTTTTTTCTACAGTTAAACATCTATGATATTGAGATGCAACTGACAATCACATATGTCTTCCAATGAGTTGACAGCTGTTATCTTTCATAGTGGTGAATGAGATGATGGTGGATCTTACAATCAACAGCGTGATGAATTGCTTGCAAAAAATGATAGCTATTGGTTACTTCCTTGTATCCATGCCTTTTGATGTGACTTTATAGCTCCTCTATTTTCCTACTCCCTAAAAGTTACCCAGTCCTGTGGACTGCTTTGATTAACACATTGCTGCAGAAATGAGGGACCAGTTCTGAGCTTGGTTCTGTGGAGGCCTGGTGTATATCCTGTCTCTCCTTTGGAATGCTGACTCTGGCCCTGTTAGCTGGAATGCTGGATGATGAGAAACAATTGGCCCAATTGCCTCTCCTGCCCCACTTGACAGCCAGGCGAGCTCCCTCGCTAATAGGCAGCTGACCGTGGATGCAGGAGTCATCTCAGAAGTACCATCAGTTGAATCCAGACAAAATTATTGATCTCCAGAATAGTGACCTAAAGAATGGCCTTTCCTTTGATGTGTTTTATTATGCAAACAGAGGTGATTGATTCTGCTGGTGTCTGAGAGTCAGTGAAAAACAATGAATGATTTTCTTATTATGTTTATACTTATATGTATATTTCCCTCTAAGTAAAATACAAGTTTCAGGAGAGAGGGCTTTTCCGCCCCTTTGTTTTAATTATGTGACCATCTCCTCTGCCTAAAGGGCTCAACAAATATTGGCTGAATGTCTTACATGTAGGTAAGTGCAGGATAATCCTGTTTATGTGAAAGACTAGAGGACGCAGGTTGAGGTCTTCATTGGGGTGGAATTTTTCCCCCTTTTGCTTTGCTTATGATGTCCAAAATTCAGCAATAAACAAGCCTTCCTTTTATTTAAAAATCATTTTTGATGTATTAATATTTAATCTTTGCAGCAATAAAATTGTAACTCAACTAGCCACTACCCTTAGGGGTGATACCTCCTCACTGTCTTGGTGGGGTCTTATTTTTATGTTTGTGGCTTCTGGGGTTTCTAATGTTAATAATGGGCTTCCCTGATGGCTCACAGGTAAATAACCCACCTGCAATTCAGGAGACACGAGAGTTCAATCCCTGGATCAGGAAGATCCTCTGGAGGAGGAAATGGCAACCCCCTCCAGTATTCTTGCCTGAAAAATCCATGGACAGAAGAGCCCGCAGGGCTACAGTCCATGGGGTCGCAAAGAGTTGAACATGAGTGAACACATATACAAAACAACAGCAAGAAAAATAATGCTAATAATACAGCCGTTTTAACTGCCATGAGAAAAATATCAACCCTGAATAACTCCTCATTTAGGGCTTGAGTTTTTTGAAATTGTTATCCAAAGATTATCCTAATCGACTATTTTAGTTCCAGATATGCTAAAATTTAGTTAACACCTCTCCTTAACTGATCAGTACAGTTCTTATCTGCAGCTATTAGTACATTAAAATAGCATCAAAATGTTAGAGAATCAAGACACTGCCTGTGTTGACTTCTCTGTACTCATGGTAAAATTTGCTTGCTGAGCATCCTTTCTACAAACCTTATTAAAAGTCAGATTTATGCTAACTAAAGATACAACCCCTTAAGTGGAAGAAGGTTGTAGGGTAACACTCCCACTGTCTATTTATTCATTACTGATGAATGCTCATCATTGGCAAACTTTCAGCCAATGTATAGACACAGTAATTGTTGTTTCTTTCCTTTAATGTAGAAAACTAGAGTACTTTATAACAATCTGAAAGCTTTCTCTTCTTCACTGACACCCCAATTGCTTTCTAAGGCATTCTTCCTCTCTGTCAGTCCATCCTTTTGCCCTAAAATATCTGTTAAGTATCTCTTCTTTTTAGGCACAGTGCTAAGTGATACATAGAAAAACATGGGTGAGAGCTTCTCCCAAGAAGCTCCAGTGTGGCGAGACAGGCCTGCAAACATATAATCGTCCTCTCGTGAGATGAGCGGTAATGATAAGTAGTAGTAAATATACAGTGGTGCCCAAAGCAGAGGTGACCCAGTTTAGTCACTGGGGTGGAAGTGAGTGAGGTTGGCACCGTCTTCACCAAGACTGAGATGTACTCATGTTGTCTTACGGGGTGAGAAGAAATGGGGGAGAAGGTGTCGAGGAAGGGGAGGGTCAGAGGCAGCAGGTGAGGCAGAAGAGAAAAGGATCATAAAAAGTCTTAATTTTAAAAAAATAACAGCATTACCAAGATACGGTTGTTTTAGCTGATAGCACTGGCATTTTGGTGTCCCTTGTCAGACCAGGGGGCCCAGGTGCCAAGGACTTGGAGGACCAGTTAGTTACCAGCTGTGCAAAAGCCCCCTCATTTAGCAGGATTAGGAAGATCTGTCTCGCTTCACATCTCATAGAATTTACTCTTTTTCCTTAATGTTCATTTATTTTATTTGGCTGTGTCGGGTCTGAGTTGCAGCACTCAGCCTCTTTGTTGCATCACGCCAGACCTTTTGTTGTGGCTCACGGACTGTCTAGTTGTGTTGCAAGGGCTTTGTTCTCCACGGCGTGTGGAGTCTTAGTTCCCTAACCAGGGATCGGACCTGAGTCCCCTGCATTGAAAAGCAGATTCTCTTTGATGTATACCTAGGAGTGGAATTGCTAGGTTCCATAATAACTTGACCATATACACCTAGGAGTGGAATTGCTGGCCTTTCTTGGCCACCCTTGGTATCATGCAGGGATCCTTTCCCATTCTGCCATGACAGAAGGTTGAGAAATGCTGCTAAGGATTGGTAATAACCTCTGTATTGCTAAATTCTACCAACATTAAAAAAAAATCTTTAATTTACTCTCTACCCTTGGCTTTCACAATACAGCCCTCTCCTGGGTCTTGCCTACTTCTCCAGCTGTTTCTCTGTGTCTTCTCTTGTACATTTTCTCCTCCATCCAACCACTATAGGTTGAAGATCTTAAGGGCTCAGTCTGGGACCCACCCCTCCTCCTCCACACTTGTCTCAGGCATTCTCATCCATCAGCGGGTTCTCCTTTAGGGATGCCTGAAGATTTATGTCTCCTCTGGGCTCCAGGCTAGTACATCCTACTGCACGCTCGAGGTCTTTTGGACATGTCAGAGTCACCTCAAAAAGAACATGTCTACAACTAGGTTCAGCATCTACCTCCACTCCTTCAAGTTGGCTCTCTTGCAGAGTTGCCTAATACAGGGAATCAGAGGGACCATTATCCCTTCTGTAAGCCAGAAAGTGGAAATTACCCCTAACAACTCTTGCTTAAACCCCTCATGGTCAAGTCCTGTTAAGTTTAGCTCCTAAATATCCAATTCCCCATCTCCACTCTCACTACCAGAGTGTATTTACTCTCATCATTTATCTGTACTGCTTTCTGCGTGTCTTCTCTGCCCCACCCTCTTAAAGCTTGTACTGCTGCCAGAGTAATCTCTTTGAAATGAACATTTGATCCCATCACCACCTCCACCTCTTACTTAAAACCCATCAGTTTCTCTGAGGATAAAGATAAACTACCATTTTCCCTACAAGACCCAGCCAGCCTGGTTCTCAGGTGTCTGCACCTTTCTTCCTCCACACTGTCCCTTGGGTTAGCATGCTCACTTTCACCACTGAGGCTTTGCATAAACTCCTCTCAAAATGCTCTTTACCCTCTTCTTTGCTACTTAACTCTTATCCAGCCTTCTAATCTCACCTCAGGACACCTTCTCTGACCTCCTGTCTCCATCAGATTTCCCTCTCAGATTCTCTCATTGTACCCCTATGTAATACACATCACAGCTGAAATGCTACTTGTGCAATTATCTGATTAATGTTTATCCACCACTAGACTGTGAACTTCACAAGAACCAAGGGGTTGATTTATTTGGTTTCCTATTATTACTTAGTACCCAACACAATGTCTGGTGCATCATAGATGCTTATGAACTGTTTGTGGAGAGAATGAATGAGTGTCATCCTAAGAAGCTGGCTATTTATCCTGTGGGCATCATTGAAAAAATGCAAGCAGAAAAATAAGGTGATTGGAATTTTAAAAAGAAAACTCAGCAGTTTTAAGATAGGACAGACAGGGGTTTAAAGGACCAGTTTGAAACCTGTCACAATAGGACAACTGAAAATTAATGAGATCGTAAACCAAAGAAGTGCCGTGGGATTGAAGAGGAGGAGGTGGGCATGATGGTGCTTAGAAGGTAGAATCAATAGAACTTAGTGATTCAGTGACATGGACGCCTGGTTGGAGGGGAGTGCCCACTCATCCAGGGTGTTCAGGGCATGAAACTTGTTTGCAGGAAGAGAGAAAGTGAGCTCAGTTTTGGATCTGATGAAATTAGAGGTCCATATGAGCCTTGCATGAGCTATGAGATATCTACCAGGCCGTCTGATATTTTCAGCCCTCTTCATGGTGGCATCCTCTCATCCTGTTAACAAGGCCCAAGTTCATTCTTTTAAAAATTGAGCGCTCTTGGAGCCTTATCATTCTTTCATTACTCCTGCTCTTAACAGAATATTCCTGAAAGGGCAGGGAACACATGGTCTGTCTACACGTGCTTACCTCCTGTTTGCCCCTCCACTCTCTGCTCTCTTGGCATTTCTGAAACTGCTTTCAGTAAGGCTCCCAGAAGCTAAATCTGCACCCCTGGAGACTGAATATACAGATGGACAATGCCAGACCATATATAAAAATATAAATTTGACCCACAACCTTCAGCAACAAGCCCAGGAAACCAATCCTTTATGTACAATGAGCAACCCCAGGAAGCTAGCCTGTTATCCGTCAGACTAGTTGGAAGCTTCAGATCACCATCCCTGGGGACAGTTCAGGAAGTTAGGCCATAACTTCTATAACAACCAGCCCCAGATGACTAGGACTTGATTCATAACCAGAAGTTTCCCTATTTTCTTCCCCACCTGAGAGCGCCTTCCTCAGCCCTCTTCTCTACTTATATTCTTAACTCTGCTCAGCAGCAGCATCTGCTCTTCAAGATTTTAAATACCACTGCTGGTCCACTCCCTCACCCCTATGAGCAGCCCAGACTTGTTCTGCAGGTTGTCCCCTTCCACACAGTCCCCTAAACTCAATATATATATCCCAAAGCACGCTGGTCTCACCCCAGCACACTCGCCCTGTCCTCTTCCCCACTGTTAGTCATGCCACACTCACCAGATCACCCCAGAGAAATAAGTAGGTTTCACTGGTTGATTTGGCCTCCTAAACACGTCCTTACTGCCTCTTCTTCAGCCCTATCACCACTGCCCATGTCAGGACTTCACTAGGTCTTCCTAAAATATTGCCAGTCCCTTAATGATTTTTCAGTTGCCAAGCTTGTCCCCTTTCACACAAGCCTCTACTCGTCTTTTATAAGCATACATCTCAGTATGCCGTGCCCTACCCTAAGCCCTTCACTGCCTCATGACTGTTTCATAAGGCATGTCGGCCCCATGACGACTCACCAGCCACATTTCCTGCCAAGCAAGGAAATGAAACTTAATGTCCTAAGTAGACACATCACACTGTTGAGGCCCCTGAGACTGTGCAGTGATGTGTGTCCCAGGAGGAGGGAAAGCGCTGAGGATGCCCTCCTCGTTGGTGACCTATGGTCTTAGCTTGGAGTCCTGAGAGAACGTTCACAGCAAGTAGTTTGACACCTGTGAAGAGATCGCTGCTCAGACAGTCGCCAGCCTGAGGGCCACTTTGGATTCAATTAGCTGTGGTTCATGAACTTGAGAATTCTCTTTCTTGGATGCCCTGGTTTCTACTTGGCTTTTAGGTATGGCCGGAACCAAATAGAGGAAATAGATGCTTTCCCAGGAGCAGGGGAGTTTCAAACTCTCACCCTCAGAAGTTTTCATCTGCTGCACAGAATGAGTCCTTGCTTATACTTACAAATGTGGCCCTTCCCCTCCTGTGACCCCTTCACCAGATGAGGGGAAGGGGGACAGTGGGCTCCCCCTGACTCTCCAGAGACAAGGCCAGGGTCCCAGCAGGCATCCTACTGTCAGCCAAAGCAACAGGAAGAAAGAAAGTCAATATTGGAGGGCAACGGCTGATTGTTAGAGCTGGGCTCGGGTGGAGGAAAGATAATGGTCTGGTGATTTCACACGTAAACATTTTTAAGATGCCAATAGCCAGCAGGCAGCCTTTCACATCAGATATCTGTGAAGAGCAGCGGAGTTGGGGGAAGGTGGGCAGACAGGGTACTCCTGCCTGAAGCTGAAAATACAGGAGCTCAGACTGGAGAAAAGGGTGTCTCATTTTCCAAGTGCCAGGTTGCGCCTCCCTGATTTACAGCCAGACTTTTGAAGCTGACTGCTCAAATCTAAAGTTACTGCAGTGGCCTCCTGCGCTGGGAGCAAAGGATGAAGTGGATGACAGTGAAGGAGAGTAAATAGAGCCAGGGAGGCCGGCTCTGGCCAGGAGCTGGGCCCGTGTCACAGCAGACTGTGAAGCCTGACGCTGTGGGAGTCGGGATCATCCTTACGGGGGTGACACAAAGGCAAACGCTTGGGACATGTAAGCTGCCTTCAGCAGGGAGCTGGCTGTGCTCCGTGATGTGGGCTCGTGTTTTAATCACCACTCCCCCCATATGCACATATAAACACACACAGCACGTTTGCACCACACATACATGCACACATACACATATACACACTGCACACTCATGCATACATACATGCTTCATACATACCACATATTCATACCATACACACAGATACATGCATACATACATACCATACACACACACACACCACATGCCACATACATACATACATACACTCCTACACACACACACCCATGCACCCACACACACTACCTGTTCACACCATACATATAGACACATGCACTGCACATACCATTCACACATACACACTTCCAGGATAACTTTGTAGTGACACCACTAGGAACTCCAGTACTGGCCCCCACCCTGGACGCTGCGGAGTGGGAGAAGGGGCCTGCTAACTACAGCAGCACAGAAGCCACGGTGGTTATGGGTCTGAGCTCTTAAAGCTAAATGTTGGTGCAGCAGATGTTAGAATGCGGAAGCTCCATCTCTAGCAGGCCCCCTGGCTTATGATGGAGGTCGATTTAGCCCAGAGGTCAGTCTGGATACAGGGCCACATTAAGGAGAAGCGAAACCTTGGGCATTTATAGTGGAGCGACTGCCTGGTTTTCAGGCAACAGATGTGCCTCTGAGGAGGGGCGCAGGTTACAGCTTGGGATGAATGAATGTGGCTGTGGAGGGGTTTATGGGGCTATTTTTGCCAGAACGCCGATGAGTGGAGCCGAGCACTCGGAGGAGGCAAGAGCCTGTGGAAGGAGGCCTGACCGGGCCCAACAGACCCTTGCCTCTCTCTCACCTAGAAAGTTCTTCTCTGCTGGCAAGTGAGAGACAGAGCTGAGTTGGATAATCTTGATTGTGATGGATAGGAGTGTTCCTCTAAGTCTGAGGGCACCTTTGCTACTGTAAGAGGGACTCATGGAGGCTCTGATCAGCTGACACTAAAGAGATTGAGGCTCAGTAGTGAGCAGACCTCCAGGCTGGCACGGCTTCAAGCTCTTTTATTCTAGAGACCTGATTACTCAGGTGACAACTACCTGCCTTCTGGGCTTCCCTTGTAATTCAGCTGGTAAAGAATCCACCTGCAATGCAGGAGACCCCAGTTCTATTCCTGGGTCGGGAAGATCCCCTGGAGAAGGGATAGGTTACCCATTCCAGTATTCGTGGGCTTCCCTGGTGGCTAAGATGGTAAAGAATCCACACGCAATGTGGTCAATCCCTGGGTTGGGAAGATTCCCTGGAGAAGGGGGATACCCACTCCAGTGTTCTGGCCTGAAGAATTCCATGGACTGTATAGTCCATGAGGTTGCAAAGAGTTGGACAGACGGAGCGACTTTCACTTTCTTTTCTCCAGCAGGACTGCCCTTGGTGTGTTTTCCTCAGATATTTTTGGTACAGACGTGTTGAGAGAGGGAAGCCCTGTTGTGAGAGGCAGAGGCATTAAGGTATACATACCCATCGACAACGTTTTTGCAGGAAAGCACACCAAGGTGTGGGCAAATCGGGAGAACCCACAAAACCACTGGGTAGGAGAAGTCTCTTGAGAGAATCAGTGGATCCAAGTGTTGGAATGAGGTCTCTCTCCCATCCTGAGCAGGAAATGTTCAGTTTTCCAGTTTAAGAAAACAGCGTGAACCTCCCTCTACTGAGAAGCTAGGAAACAATAGAAGCTATTGATGAAGTCCAAACGATTTGCCCAGCATGAGAGCAGAGAACTGAGAAAATGTTCTTGAAAAAAAGAAACATCCACAGCCGGGAGAACAGAGGGAACCATGTCGAGAGAGGAAATTAAACATGTCTAGGTTGATTGGCCTTGATTTACCTGTTGAAAATGAAAGGATATTTCACATTCTGAACAACGTGCCCTTCATGACAAGTTCACCACTTCATCGGAAGAATCCAGAAAATTAATAGGTAATTCTGATGGAATAACGAAACCTCTCTGGGTGGAACATTAATTACCACCCTGCTGTAGGGAAAGGTGATAATGTGGATTTGTCTGGGAGGGAGGAGAGAGAGAGCTATTTTCAGGGTCAGTGGATTTCTCTTTTCCTTTTTTTTTTTCCAGCAGTGAAGCAACACAGGAGAGAAAATTGTGATTCCTTTTTCCCCCTGTGATCTGAGCAGCTTTGTGATCTGGAGACTCTACTCCTTGTAGGAAGGGATTAACACACAACTGGCCCCTCTGTTTGCACAGGGAGGCTGCCCTCTTGTCACTGCTGTGAGGGATCCATCAGGGTTCCTGTTATTTCAGAAAGGGAAGGGTCTCTACTGCCCCTCAGGTGCTGTTCACCCAGCTTCACTTCCTCCTTTAACCAGCCCTGGGGACCCAGCATCCGGGCTGTTTCGTTTCTACCCACCACATGTTTACTGGACCACGCGGGCCGGGCCGCACGCCTCTTCTGCGTGAGAGCTGAGGGTCCGGGGGCCCACTGCCTGGGCTGGACCCCGGCCTCCTCGGGCCTGGCCGTGAGCCTCCATCTTACCCACCCCGAGCTCCACTGTGCTCTCTCTGTTCCCATGGCTTGAAACACGTTTCTCCTTCTCTTGGCTGGTTCCTGCTTCTCCTTCAGACCCTCCCTTAGGGGCACCTGGTCCAGGAAGCCTCCTCTGAGTCCCCCCACCCCTGTGTCTCAGTGAGGTGAGTTTCCAGAGTGCCCGCGGGGTACCCCGGGCTCTCTCCTCACAGCCCTGACCGTGCTGGGTGACGCCCCTCTGTTCGCTGCTTTCCCGCACGGGGCCCCAGCGGTTAGACCTTCTATCTCGTGATCCCAGGATGGCTCCTGTGATCCAGCGGAGGGGCTGGCACTGGAGAGGGGCTTGCTGGAAATGGGACTAGAGGATGTGCCCTGAGGGCAGATGGTGGAGAGGGTCCCCCAGGCTGAAGTTCCCGTTATTGGTTGCAGGTCCTCTGGGAAGTTCTCGGAAGTCAAGGAGAGAATGGACAGTGAGGTGTGAGAATTCGACCATTCTTGGGAAACACCCCACCTTCTTCTTCCTAAAGAGATGCAGTGACGGTGCCATGGTGGGATCTTACTGCTCATCCTGTCTCGGGGAAGGGGGGACCACTCACCTGGGTGAAGAGACCAAAGCCATGTTAAACCCGCAGTGGGGTATGCCCTGTGATTCTCGCAGAGCGCGTCCTCAGACTGGGTTTGGGGAGCACACTGTGAGACTTCCCTGGGGGCTCAGAGGGTAAAGCGTCTGCCTATAATGCGGGAGACCCGAGTTTGATCCCTGGGTCAGGAAGATCCCCTGGAGAAGGAAACGGCAACCCACTCCATTACTCTTGCTTGGAAAATTCCATGGACAGAGGAGCCTGGTAGGCTACAGTCCATGGGGTGGCAAAGAGTTGGACATAACCGAGCGACTTCACTTTCACTTTTCTGTGAGACATTGGTATTCTTAGCCTCAAATAACACACTTGGTCTTAAGACCCGGGGCAGCTTCAGTCTTGGCAGCTGTCCTTCCTTCCCTCCCCAACTTGCTCCCCGCTTTCCTCCCCTTGTTTGCCTCCTTCCAGGGGCTTTCTGAGGGCGACACACAGATCTCTGAGTTGTTGTAAGAAAGCAAGCCACAGATGCGTGTGCGTGTGACTGAAGTTTGGCCTGCAGACTCAGCAGGCGGAGAGGGCCAGTCTCGGGCTGGTAGGGGTGCCTCGGACCCGACAAACTGGAGTTTGGCCATCTGTGAGTGATAAATCAGGTGCCCCAACTCGTGGGCATCCAGAGAAGAGTTCTCACCAGATCTGAGACTCTCAAGAAGAGGAATTGTCTTGTTCATCTCCGCCTCCACTGCACGTCACTCACCGTAGGTCTTGGACGATGCTTGCTGAATAAACGTGCTATTTTAGGACAGCTGTAAATCGCGTGCTAATTACAACGGCAGAGAGGACTCTGGGAGGCCTTCTACCTCAGAGGCCAGGAGCAGAGCCAAGGGTACCACAGGGTGTGGGCACCACCGAACAGGCAGATGGCAAACACATCCTCAAGTGAGAGAATCCAAGTTGCCACAACCACAGGGTCTGATGGATGTGATGTCCGGGTTGTCTGAACCCTGGACCAGGAGTCTCAGAATAAATAGTGAAGCTTTCTTCTGGAGACCCCGTCCTTGTCTTTAACATCTTCTGATCATAGTAAAAATGAAAACGGACAACAGAGTTTCCCTTTTCTTTTCTAAACCCCAGTGAGGTGCCCTCCGTGGTGTTGGCACTTATTCAAGAAACATTTGAATGAATGATTTGGATGTGCAGGCAAGCTGGCAAGGACATCTGTCGCAGAACTGGCGGCCAGCGTGGGTTTGGCTGGTCCAGCTGGCTGGGCGGGGCTCCCCGTCTTCCCTCGGTGCCCCTTCTGGAGCTGGGGAAGCTGGCTACCTTCGAAGACAGAGGAGAGCCTCTCTCCTGTGTAAGGAATTCCCCGGGATACCTCTTTCCCTGTTACCCGTTTACCTCCACGTGCAAAACTTCCTTAACTGGACGTTAGTCCCGCCCTGCTAGAACGCCCTTCTCCCAGTTTCCCTGACACGGCAGTGTTACCCTCCTCAATCCCAGAGTTGCCAGTAGTGTTTGATGTTTCTGTGTCAGGGCACATTTTTTGTTTTTTCTGATGGTAGGTTTTTGGGGAAACTGCCAGCCTCATAAAACAAGGTAATGGTCCTTAGGAAACAATCACTTTAGCTATTGTTTCACAGCAGTTGCCCTGAAAGCCTAGAAAGGACCCAGCAATTTCACTGCAGAGGAGCAAAAGGCCAAACAACAGCCGCAGCAGCAGTGGCTGCATGTAGATGGCTGGGAAGGGGATCGCTAATTTTACAAGTGCTCTGAGATCCTCTGGCACCTTCACAGGACACCAGGGGACCTGCAGTCACTTTTGCTGGCCGACTTTTCAATCTCCTAGCTCTGAACAACTCACATAGGAAAGAACTTGATTCCACTGTACATGTTTGCTATTTTCTCTCAGGTCAATATCACATGTGGGTTGCCTAATGGGACATCACTATAAAAAAAACAGCAGCTAATTACAGGGTAGCAGATAAAACAACACTCTTCTCTGGAGAGCTGGGGCAGATAGGTGGAAGGATAAAATTGGGCCGAATGTGTATTTGATTTCTTTGTGTTTATCTGAGTCACTGGCCCAGGCGGGAAGGTAATATATGAAAAGGGACATTTTTGGAATAGTTGTTTTTGAATTATGCTCATGAAATAGACACTCTGCTATGAAGGACATGTGGGAAAGCTACACTCTGACCGCATGACTAATTTTTAAAGCCTCACATAGAGAGAATTCCCCCCAAGAACACAGCTGGTTATTCCTTCGTGGACTGAATGTGTCAATTATGAACTGAAATAAAATGAAATTTTACTCCATTATGGCAGAGCGAACTGAGGAGTGGACATTGGAGCTCGGGTATTACGTAGTAGTTCATACACCAAGTACTATTCTTTTATTAACCTTTAAGAACATGTTTTACATAAAAACAGGCAACATCAAAAAAGCTCAGTTGATAAATGAACATAATATATCACAGATGATTTCATCCACATTAACCTACATTTATTAGCTTAAACTGAGAGATTAGGAAAAAAAATCAGATCTCATTCCAGCTTTAATCATGGATACAAATCATTTGATAGTTACTTCATTAAGATTCTGAAAAATCAAAGGTTAACCTGTGCCATCTGATCCATGCAGCAATTGATAAATTCAGTATTTTCAAAGGAAACATTGAATTTTTTCTCTTGCACCGAATTGAAACCTTTCAGAAACTTGTTTAAATGCATCAAGTTTCAAGTCCACCTTTTCAGTATGTATGAGCAAAATACTATTTAATTTCACACTCAACTAATCCTTTAACAATTTTCTTTCACCCAGAATGAAAAAGACTATTATTAATTTCCTAATAAAATTAAAAAAAATAGTTATCGAGGATATGACTCTAACCTTGGACCAGTTTCAATTTCTTTTTATTTTTTTCTAAGAATACATCAAAGATTAATGTCAATGGCCAGTGAGAAATTGTCCCTAGAGAACTATTCAAGGTCTTTTTCTTACCACATTCAATTGGACTGGAATGAATTGACATTATAGCATCTTTATCATCACTTTTAAAACCCTACTTTCTCTTAATACCAACAGTGAAGGCTTTTAGAACTATTATTTACTTTAAGTTAATAAAGTATATCACAGACAAAAATATACAATTTTACACTGAAGCAACATTAAGGGTCTCATGTCAGTGGACCAAAAAAGAATGTCGAGGAAATTTACAGGTAGGCTTTAATTACAGAGATTGCACTTCCTTTATGAAAAAGCATGAAACTAGAGCCCTCACTCGTCTCCAAGGGCAAGAGCTTGCAAACCCCGTGATCAAACCACCTGCCAGTTAGAAGCTCACTCACTGAAAAATGATCGCGCAGCTTCAGCGTTGAAGCCCGTGAACGACGACAACAGCAACACACACAAAAAACCAAAGGGGGAGATAAAGACCACCTCACCCAGAGGCATCCTAAGCTTCCACACTGAATTTCCTGTTTCCCACCAGTTTATGACCCTTAATGTTACTGGATGGATGGTTGCATATTTGAGATGATTAAAAAATGAAAGACTGCCTTAAAAGCACCTCCTCCTCAAGTATGTAATTACATACAAATGAAAGATTCCTTCTGACAGTCCTAGGGACCCCATTTGTTACTGTTTCATGTATAAGCACCATTGAGCCAATTTTTAAAGCACATTTGCAGTGATCAAATGTGTTCTCAAGTTTCGTGTTTTTTTTTTTTTTTTTTGTCTTTAAACCAAAAAATGTGTGAAGTGTGTTCATTGATGCACTCCTTATCTAAATTGACAAAAATTGTTAATTTTGGAAGTGCTTTTAATCACTATTTTCCCCAACAGACTAGAATGGCTTCATGAAACTTGATTAAATAAAGAAATCTGTATCTCCCAAAGAAGCACATATCTGACCCTCTATCACTGCATGCAAAATAAGGGTCTGTCTGAGAGTATTTTTTCCCCAAACTCCTAATGGAAATGGCAGACAACACACAGGAAAGGCTAACCCTTGAACTGACCAACTTCAAGTTTTAAAAAAAATCTTTGATCGGATTCCCACCCCAACCCCTCCCAAATCATGTAGCAGTTTAAAAAATTAATGATTTACAAATTATAGAAAAGATATGTTATCTACAATATATGCCAGGTGACTCATTAATTTTTTTAACCCACTCCCAAATGAATAATTATATTAAACTACCATCTTGGATCTTGGTGCTTTCCACAATTCTGAAATTACAAGTAAAGAGGGGAGACATACCAGATTTTCTTTTTTTCTTTTTGGTTATTCTTTTCTCAGCAGAATTGGGCAGAGAAAAGAAGGCAGTGAACCTTCATTCTTTGGAACAGGCCCTCTATAGCAAACTTCAGCCTGGGGCACCTTTTTATGATCAAATTAAAAACCTTTGAAATCAGAAGTTTATCATGGAAATGCTGACAGATCCTGACCCAGAGAAGGGCTATCGGGCAACACAATAATATGAAGAAAGCTCTCCCTCAAGCACAATTGCCCTTCAGCACTGGGACAGGGCTGTGTAATGGCACCACTGGCCAGCAGACAACCATGATTTAATGTGCGTGAGCCTTGGTCACACGGCAGCTCCGTGACCCTCTCAGCTAAGCCAATTTTTCTTTTCTTTTTTCCAACTGAAATATGCCTCAAAGGGTAAAGGATTGCAATTTTAGCCTTCATTTATGGATATATTGCTTTCTTTCAACAGTATCTGACGGGCCTGTTAAGCGCCACCCATGGGGGTGCTAAGCAGGTTGTAGGAAAGTCTCACTGAATACAGAACACCAAGCATTTTCAGTAGTTTATTTGCATTTTTTTTCTTGGCTTATTTTAGTATGCACCACGTGTAAAATCAGATGAGGGCTACAGAAAAAACATTTTCAATGACCAAAATCTTACTTTTCCTTCTAACGATATGGAGCAAATCACATATGCATTGATTATGAGAATAAATGGTTTCTGCTACAGTGCTGAGGAAAAAAAAAATGTGTCATCAATATGAACGGTTCTCATCTACAGAGATGGTTTACATGATGCAAGTAATGAAAGAGTTTTTCCTTAACTAGACTACTACCAAAACTGAAACAAAATGAATCTTAAAATTCCCCTTGAAAATACCATATGGTTGGTCATGTGTCAATAGAGGAAAGACAGTCCCCATCACCAGGCCACCACCATAAAAGCTATATTAAATACGTAGAAAAGAAAAATATGGGGACACTTGTGGCAATGATTAAATTGATAAGTACAGAGATATACTGCCATAATGGTACATATTTATTCTCTAATAAAATGAAATAAAAAATAAGATCAATTTGGTTATAGAAATTCCTTAAAGAACACCACCACTTAATTATTTCAAACTTGAACTATCCCAAGAATGTCATGAAAAAAATTAGCACTGGCTAAAAAGCAAAAGCAGTCTGGGTACACCCACGTAATCAGCATGCCTTGTGCTTGTCTGTTAACCCTCTGAGTACATCTCTGACATTCAGGATCTCGATAGCTTAGTGCTGAAAAGATTGCATTCCATCTGATTACTCAATATTTCTACTTGACAGGTCACATTCCACTATTTATTCAGCATAGATCACTCAAATTCTGCAGCGATGCGCTGGGATCCCCGTGCTGAATGGCCCTGCATTCTTCCGAGTGGCCCCTCTGCAGTGTTATGAGAAACAGGCCACAGCTTGACACGGTCCACAGTCCTTCAAGACTTGGGTGAGAAAGGCCTGAGCCGTACGCTGTAAGCTATGCACGCTAGATGCTGGCATCATAGACACAATGCCCACGGGAAAAGCAGTAATTCAGAGAAAGAAAGTGAAGTGAAAGTTGCTCAGTCGTGTCCAACTCTTTGTGACCCCACAGACTATACAGTCCATGGAATTCTCCAGGACAGAATACTGGAGTGGGTAGCCTTTCCCTTCTCCAGGGGATCTTCCCAAGCCAGGGATCAAACCCAGGTCTCCCGCATTGCAGGTGGGTTCTTTCCCAGCTGAGCCACAAGGGAAGCCCAAGAATACTGGAGTAGGTAGCCTATTCCTTCTCCAGGGGATCGTCCCAACCCAGAAATAGAACTGGGGTCTCCTGCATTGCAGGCGGCTTCTTTACCAACTGGGCTGCCAGGGAGGCCCAAGGAAAACCACAATCTTACTGCAGGTAGGTCTCCACGCAGAGGCTTTCTTCATATTCACACATTTATAATTGAGGCCAATCCAGGAACCTGCTCCTTCGTCTTACTTTAAATAGTGCTTTGCTTTAGAGTTCTAGAGAAAGCAGTAATTTCTGACCAGTTTTGGGTACTTTACTGTAAGGAATCTACCTACACACCATACCTTCCTGGCGTCCTGCCCTCCCCGTCTTTGACAGAAAACCCAACTCATTTGTGCTACTTTGTGATGTTGTGTGTTAGGTTTCAGGACTCTCTTAAAAAAAAGGTGGGGGTGCTCTCAGTAAATGACCTAATATTTACATGGCAAGACAACACAGAAGAGATAAACCTAAACGTGAAAGAGTCAAAAACTCGGGGGGCGGCGGGAGTTGGGGGGGGACCATGGTGCAGTCACGGCATGCTGTGATTTTTACACTGATAGTAATAGAGACCATACGTTTATCAGTTGAAGAGTAAAAGGCGGTCACTGAAGACCGATCTGTGTCTGAAAGTCAAGAACTGACTGTGGAAGAGCTGCACACACATTTCAAGACTTTCAGGTGTCCAAGTATACCTCAGAGCGGAGACCATGAGTACTGTCCAGCCATCTAGATGCAAATTTCATGAGCCATCATGGTTGTCTCCTGGGCCAGGGAGCAAAGCAAACCTTAGGAGGACATCTGAGTTGGGACAAACCCCGCCTTGCCAAACACCCCGGCCAGCCTCTTCCCTGCACCTAAGCAGTGACGGCAGGCTGCTGCAGGCCCCCATTCCGAGCGCAACACACTCCAGGGGAGACACAGGGCTAGGGAGAAAGATTTGGAAACAGGAGTAAAATACAGCTGTTGGACAGGACTTGGGCCAAAGAAAGAAAATAGCATCTCTCTCTGGACAGCTAAAGACAGCGCTATATAAAGGTCATCCTAGGGAGCGGAAGTTTTACCCTCAGGGATACCCTCTAGGTCTCCCATCCTGTTCTCCCTGAGACTATATGTAAGTATCCTAAAGGTGCACATGGAATCATCTCACCGAAGGTTTATTTCATTAAAAAGTGTTTTGAGACCATTCAGGACTGCTGGTCCACTCTGCTTTCTCCTTGGCCACCTTGCAAAGCACTCAGCTCTGGGCGCCCAGTCCCGGGCGCTCCTCCTGCGTATGGGCTTCATATTCTGTGTATGGACTTCATACTCTGTGTGGATCTCACACTGAAGACTGAACTGTGTGAAAAAAGCAGATGAGACAAAGAACAGGGTCTTGTTGCCTCTTCCTGTTTGACATTCCAGCCCTGTAGAGCACCTGGCAATTTATTGCTCTTTTCCACCAGTTTGTTTATTTTTTTCCTGTAGATGTTTCATACTGAGCAGGCAGACCCTGACTCACCAAGTACAGGGCAAGCTATGGTGACTTCCTGAGGGTCTGCACTGGCAGTAGTAGCAGCTGAAGTGGAAGCAGCATTTCTGGGGCGTCATCAGCACGTCTTCAAATGGAGGTTATTTGGGGGAGGGGGGCCACCATCTATATCCTGGGTCAGGCTGTTGGCCATAGATCCAGGTCCCTCCACGTGGGATGCAGGACTCAGGGCAGCAGGCAGTGAGACCTCTTTCTTTTAAAAAAGTCCCTTTCTTAATAGGATGTGAAGAGGAAAGGGACGCTGATGCTTAAGTTATAAACCTGCCATGTTCTGAACCCACAAAAAAAGGACAAGCAAGACAGCATGCTAGACGCTCTTCCTGTCTGGACATCTCAGCATCTAATAACCCCTTAATCTGCAGCAAAATCAAGAAACATGTGCATATAAATCCAGAGGCCTGAAAGATTCCCTCAAGCATTCTCCATAAAATCCCATGCACTCAGAGGGTTAACACGTGCTATGTTACATACTGCAGAGCCTAGCTCCACTGATGAAAACATTCATTGCTTCTACATTTTAAAAGTCGCAAAATAGCCTTAACCCTTTGAGGACCCAATTAGCAGCAAGTTGTCATCTTCACCAACAACATGTCACAGTCTCATTCAGCAAAAGGGAAATCGCTACAAGGATACCAGAAAAACACACTGTTCTGCTCGGCCATTCAAGCATTGAGTGCTAGGTAGATCAGATGAAACTGTTTGACATAAATTTGGGGGGGGGTGGGGTAACAAACCTCAGAGTATCAAAGGGTTAAGCTAGGACTTCGGGTAAAAGGGTCTTATTAAAAGGGCGAGTTTGGGGAGCGAACAGTCTCGGAGGAGCTCGGCGAGTAGTCTTCCGACTCCGAGTTGAGTTCCGGTGGAGCTGGCTGGGCCTTGTACCGGCTCCTCACATCCGGGTTGCGTCTTCGTCGGAAAACCTGCCTCTCCTTATCAAGAGCGGTGGTCTAGCAGGGGCATAAAATGAGAAAGAGGACAATTAGGCCGAAGGAAATGGCAAACACACACACACACACACATACACACACACACACACACACACACACACACACACACACACGACACTTTCTGGAGCTTTCTGAGGTCAGAAAAATATGCTGGCTAAAGTTAACAATCCACAATGGCTCGCTTATGGTGCCCACAGTCACCACTGCTGGGGTGCCCTCTGCTCCCCCAGATGCAGCTCTGAGAGCCCCATGTCGTGACACCGCAGGCACAGGCAGGATGGATGATGTGGGGGTTCAGCCTCTCGCCAGCCCTCCCCAGACCTCCCTGAGCTCCACATCGATGACCCTTGGTTGCTCCTAGCCTATCCAGAGATCCCGGCTTCCCCCAGCCCCAGCGGTAAACGGGAGCCCAGGGCTTGTGCGTCTGACACGCGAGGACACCGGCAGTGCCTCGTTCATCAACATGCAGCTCCAGGCAGCTGCATAATAAAAGATGAGAGGTGATGAAGTTGTCAGATGTGGAAACAGAGCCACAAGCTCATCCCGTTATTTTAGCACCTCCTCCTTCTAAATGACCTTATTATCTCTTGATGAGGGAGTGTGGGAAGGGTGGGTTTAATTTGAATGAACCAGAGCCTGACTTTGAAAACTGCCCTGAATGCAATTAAACCTGATGGAAACCTTCCCATGGATTCCCCTCCACAAAGTTCGTTTCCACTGTAGTCCATGGGACTCTACAAAACTGAGGTTCAGCGTCATAGGGATTCCAACTCTGGGGCCCTGGGCCCTCTGCCCACTTTTTCTGAGGAAACCTCGGATCGTCTCCAGGCTGTGCTCTGGAAGTTATTATGACATCAGGATTGGGAAGGGCATGGCTTCATTACAGATTTAATGGGTGTGAGCAGGATGGCTCATTACAGAGAAACCTTACACAGAGAGCAGGAGAGCAGGTACAAAGCCTGAAGAAAAATACACAACACACATAAAAGTTGGAAGGCATCCTTGTTTGAAAGTCCCTCTTTAAAAGGATGTAGCCTGGAGGTTATTCTGCTTTTAAGAGATTACTTTTCCTCTACAGAGATATATACCACCATTTTTCCTCTTGGAAATTTACTGTTAACTTCTTCAAAGAACAGAGATAAATTTATAGCCAGCCGGGTTCTGAGAACAAAGTGAAAACTAAGCCCCTCATACAATTGCGGTGTAGCATTAGAGCAATCTTAGATCTAAAATGGGGCAATCAAAGTTACAAAATGAAGTAATAAAGAGAGAAAGAGAGGCAGTGTGTAGAACCAGTACAGTAAATGGCTTCGTTAGGCTGAACTGCTCGACTTTAAAAACTACCCACACGTTGAGTAACAGGGTTACAAATCAATGAGGAAGATAAACTTTAATAATTCACTTCTCGTTTCACTGGACTGCTAATACAATAATTCAACAACTGGTATGTTGAAATGTCTACCTTTGATTCACCAACCGTCGAACTTTTAAGGGCCCTCATGTACATAGCTCTTGGTCTTATACCCGCCGATTTTGTGATATTTTTCAGCATCATAAAACTAAATTCCTAACTTTATTTAAAACATTGTAAAGTTACAACAAATGGTATTTTGCTTTCAAAGCAAACTGAAAATGTTCTGTTTGTGTAAAGCTGAACATAAAAAATCAGGAGTCTATTTAGTCTGACGTACATAAACACCACCCTGTAGTTAATTCAAGAGTAATACAAACTCCTCTTGGTAGTAAAAAATATTTCTATTTCTACCTTCTTGAGAAAGAAAAAATCACTTGGCATCATCAAACTGAATACTGACTGGCAGACTGAGGTTCCCTGGTGTGGCCAAGAAAATTGCATGTTGGGTTTCGAGTCAGAAATTTAGAGTCTGGCTCAGTCCATTGCTGGTTGTGGGAACCATTTACTCAGTTCTCAGGTAAATAAGGAGCAAGGATAACCCCACCCCCTGTCACCCTCCTGAGTTTTTAAAAGGTAAAACCAGAAGTGCACATGCTCTTAAAATGGCAAAGACTCCCAGACATGTAAGGTGGTGGTTTGCTGGTTCGTTCTCTACAATGTAAGATGTTGTTCTAAAATGAAGGAGCTGCAGGTCAGAGGAAAGCGATGCAGAACCCAGCTCGCATTAGAACTTAGAGTGCGTCCTTTCCCTCCCACCCTCACTAGCACCTTCTCCACGTCGACCTCATCTCCCCATCACAGACTCAACCACTCCAAGTCGCGCTCTTGGCGGCAGCCACGCACACAGGCGATTTTGCCACCGCGATGCCCCGTCTGCGCACTCACAGCTCAGATGGCACCACCCCGTTGCGTCCACGTTCACTCCTCCAGATGCTCTCAGGGGCAAGTCACATTCTCTTCCTGCCTTGTCCCTCTGCCTGGCCAGCCCTTTGCCCTGTCCCATTTAAGTGGTCAGTTCTGGCCCCTCCTGCCACCTTCTCTAGTGAGCAGCTTTTAAATGCTGGCCTTTGTTGCTGGGCCCCGGTGCTCAGATGCTCCTGGGCTTTCAGTTGTGCTGAGTCAAGAGGAACTTGACAGCAGCTATGGGGCTTCCCTGGTGGTTCAGAGGCTAAAGTGAAGTGAAGTCAAGTCACTCAGTCGTGTCCGACTCTTTGTGACCCCACGGACCATAGCCCACCAGGCTCCATCGTCCCTGGGATTCTTCAGACAGGAATACTGGAGTGGGTTGCCATGTCCTTCTCCAGATCTTCCCAACCCACGGATCGAACCCAGGTCTCCCACATTGCAGGCAGACGCTTTACCATCTGAGCCACCAGGCTCAGGGAAGCTCTCAGAGGGTAAAGCATCTGCCTACAATGCGGGAGACCCGGGTTCGATCCGTGGGTCGTGAAGATCCCCTGGATCCACAGGATCCCCTGTGGCCTTCACCACAAGGCCAAAGGACCAGGGCTTTCCCGTGCCGGAGACCCGAGAACTCTCTCAGGGACAGCAGGCCAGGGTTCCCCGCGTGTACAGTCCCATCCTGGGCCTGTGAACTTCGAGGGACACCTGGGCACGATGACAGGCGGGAAGTTTCCAACCCACCCAGATCTGCTCAATATTCTCAAAGGTTCTACAAGCAAGGTTGAGGGCTCCCAACACACTTGCTCTCAGAGATGATCCAGAGGACGTCACTGCCCCCAGGCCTCTGCTCCCTGGGCTCCTGCTCACTCTGCTTCCACCTCGAGGGACTGAGCTTCACTTTAAGAACGTCTCCTTGTTCCCATGAAGCCCAGGACAACTGTCACTGTGCGTTCTGCCCGCACTGTGACCGACTCTGAGGCACCGTCTTCCCTGCCATGCTGTGGACGCTGTGGAGGGCAGGATCAGGTCTGGGCATCCTGTCTGTGTCTCCACAGTTCACAGCACAAAGGAGATGCTCTCAGACGTGCAGCTTTTGAACAGTGGGCAAGTACAACAGAGGTCCTGGGACTTCCCTCCTCCTGCACACCCAACCCCCAGGCCATCCCACACCCAGCTGAGAGGTCAGTATGCCCAAGACTGATTTACAGTTCCTCATAAAGTCAAACTCCTTGTCCTAGCAGTCGCAATGTGCTTACAATAAAATTTTCCAGCGTCCAATTATTCCTATTTTACTCAAAATAATCCTGTGACATCAGGAGACTCAATGTCTCCATTAGCAGACACAGCACCCGCCTGCTCTGCTTATAGTTAACCATGCCTGTTTCCCTTCGGACACCCCCAGCTCCTGCTGTGGTTCCAGTGAAGGGCACCCTACCTCCATCTCAGAGGGTGGGGCAGGGCTGGCCTGTGACCCAGAAGCAGGCCTGTGCTGACTGCATCCCCTAGGACTTGTGGTTGGTTCGGGATGGGCACCCCACCCAGTTCCTAGGCCAGAGGAGACTACACAGTGATTTGGGCTCACAGTGACTCCCAGGTGAGAGGGTGGCCAGGCTGGAGGTGGTACCGTGTGAAGCTCCAGACTGAAGCCACTACAGGGAGGCAAGCAGGACGCGTGGAAAGACCACCAGCCTCCTGACAACTGAGTCCACCCATGACTGAAGCCACAGCCAGCCTCTGAACCGCTCAGGCTGTATAAAATCATGTCTCCTTTTTGCTGAAAGCCAGCTGGGCTTGGGTCTTCCTCACGTGAGACCCCAGCAGTGCTAACTGATAGCTCTCTGCAGGTGCCTCAGTCACGCTCGCCTCTGCATCTTGGCTTAAGGTGTTCACCAGCCTGACATCACCCTCTCCCGCTTCCTGCCCACTCACATTTCTGCTTTCTAAGATTTGATCAAATCTCACCTTCTGCATCACACTTTTTCTTTCTAAATCCCTCAGGCAGGAATTGTCTTGACCAGACTTCTGACATTTACTACACCCAGGTCTTTTCTGTGCATCGTTTCCAAATCCTAGGCAAGCTCCTCCTTTGCATTTTCCAGACTGCCTAGCCAGTTGTGGCACACGTCGAAGGGTATATTAAATATCTCTTAGCTAATATATAATTAAATTATTTTAGATGATTACGTACTTTCTGAATAACAACAAAACAGAACCCCAAGCAACTCAGTATAAAACAGTAAGAAGTTAAAGATATTGTGAGTCTTAATATTTAAGAATGTAGTTTATGTTTTAGATATGATCAAATGCTTACATCAGATAAAGTTAATCTCTTATACTCCTATTTACCTACTAAATAACCTTGGATCGTGGTCCAATTTCTTATCATAATAAGCTCTGTCATATATGATCTCTTTGGAACTTTAATTGTGGCTATAAAATTAACTTTCCTCTAAAATCTGTGTTGCTCAAGTTTTTCAGCTAAGTTCTGTAGCCCCTACAGGTAGTTAAGGACAGATGAATCCTGCAAAGAATAAGAATAATATGCCAATACATAATTTTTAAGAATAATGCTACAAAAATATTTATTATCCAATTGGCAATTTTCTCCCCAGAAAACATTCATAACTTTCCCTTTGAAGTGCTGCCTCATAGATTTAAATCCTGGGCTCTTTCAACCATTTCTGAAAGCCTGCTTTCCTCTTTCTCAATCACAAATATTTCCCAGATATCAAGCAAATAGGGTCTCTCCTCCCTAACACCTATCTTTATAAGGTAAGGTTGTCCCCAGCCTTGATGTTCCATTAAAACTTAAGACTTTCTAACGGATTTATTATTTCATGAGTTTATTTTGCTCACAGTTTGCAGTGCTGTGCAACAGACATGAATGGACTTGCTGTGGAATTCCCAAGTGTTTCCTCAGTAAGTTATCACTTCATTAAGCACTCGTAAGAAAATCTGAAGCCTGCATTATCACATTTTGGTGCTAATTATTACAGGTTAGAGGTGAGCAAGCAATCTCTCGAGATGCTGGAGTTGACCAGTAGTAACCACATAGGAAGCTCTGATCTAGTTATTTTACACATGTACCCATCAGTGACAGCTCTGTGCACGGGGCTGCAGCCGACTAACAGCAGACTGGGGGATCCTGATCAACAGAACCAGCAACAGACCGAAGGAAATGATGTGGAGTAACAAATACACTCGTGTTCTACCCAGAAGAGACTCTACATGCTCCTACCTCAGACTGCAAGCCCTTGCTGATCAGGGTGTCCTGAGGAGCTGCTAGGTGAAATGTGAAAACCGAGGAATGGTAAAATCATGCCGCTTCCCTCAGCAGCTCATGGGCAGACACACATAGCAGTTGGAGCTCTTAAAGAAATTCAGACTGATCATGTTTTGGCGCCTGCCGTAACATCAGGCACGCATAGATGAGAGACAGCGCTTGAATAAGACCAAGGAAATGTATTCCAACAACAGATTCACCGAATGAGTTCGGACAGTGGTGGCTCTTGCTACAGTAAAACTACTCTAGACAGTACTCAGATTTTCGAAATCCTTCTTTCTGACCTTGAATTTGGAAATCAGCATGGACACCTAGGCTGTACCCACCTGGCCTATGTTATGGGAAAAATACAGCCTGGGGGGCGGAAAGTCAGAAATGAAGTGAGAACATGAAACAGGGCGTGACTTTGTTTTCGCCAGTCTGAGTCACCCACGTCTGTGCAATGCTTGCCTTGTCTGGTGGCTGTAGCCTAAGCCCCTTGGTAGCAGCAGCAGGGGGAAGTGGGGAGAGCTGGCCTTCTGTCCTGCCTCAGCTGATTATGTGACCCTGGGCACGTTTCCTAACCACCACGTCGGTCGAGCTATTTCGAAGTCCAGGGAATGCAGTGAGGTACTACAGTGCCTCACCCCCAGGGAAACTTCCACCTATGAAATACCATGAATATGCTTAATATCACCATCAATCTACTAGAACGGGTTCTGTTTTTCTCTCAGTAAACAACAGGCCTTCCGTCTGTGGATCAAAAATATTTGTCATGCAGGACCTGCAAGAGATACACCTCATTTAAGTTTGGAGGCGATGCTTTCTGATGTGGCAGTAATTATTGGATTTAAGCAACTCCATTTTTCAGAGGCAAGCAGTGACTGTTTCTCCTTTTTTACGTTTCTAAATTTATTGCTAGCCATCACAAACAGCCTTCATTTCATTAATAAAAGAACATTATCGTGCATGTTGCCTTTGAGCCCATCCATTATTCATACCACCTAGGAGAGTGAGCCGGGGATGCAGCTGTTGGGGCATTAATCTCAGGAACCCTCTCCTTCGCTCGCCCTTACTCTGCGGGGACTGAGTTACGATTCGCTTGCCACTTTGGAAATGTTTTGCTTGCTAGTAAAATTAAACTGACACCTCAATTGATATATCACCCTACTCATTTCTTTTTTTTTTTTTCAGTTCACGGCCATACTTATTACGGTTTTGTTTTGTTTTGCTTTAATATCCCTTTGGGGTCTTGCCAGGAATTGCACAGTATCTGGACTAAGACATGGTATTTCCCTAAAGTGAAGGTGACAAAAGGGGACTTCACGGAATGAAACTATCGGCCTTTGAAGCTCTTTCCTGGGCACCAGTCTCTTACATGTGATTCTCATGTCCTGGGGGAGGGCTGCCCCAGGTTTCTCTACTACTTCATCAACGTAGGCTCCTCCCGCTGATCTGGTTCTTAACAGAATCTTGTCCAGCTCTGCAGAGGGTTTCTAGTGGCCTCCGATCAGAGGGTTAAAATGATAGCCACTTGCTGAGCTCAGGCTTCTAGAGGGTGAAAGTCACGTGCTTCCTCTGCTCTACGACCGCTGACTGTCTCACAGCAGAAGCTAAGCTGAGCTGCCATGCTGCTTTTTCCTTCATCGGGCTAATAAACTAAAGGACAACTGCAGGCACAGTTTATCTTAAGAAAATCTATGAAAATTTAGAACTTACTAAGCAAGTGGGTTAAGGGGTGACTCCTTTCATTAGAATTTTTTGTTTGTTTTAGCTGTGCTGAAACTTACTCCTGGGTCGCTATCGTGGGATGCAATTGTGGAGCATTTCATATGTGATTTGATTGTTTAGGCTCTCAGATACCCCAAACTCTTCAAAAACACATTTATCCTCAAAAATCAAGGTTTCTCTATCAATGGTCCCCTCCTTGGAAAATTCAATCATTTATTTATTAACAAATATTTATTGAGGCACCTACTCTGTGCCAGCCATTCTATTCCACTAGGTCGTGGTTATACAGTTTTTAACAAGCCCACCAGGTGGTACCTTTTTCTACTAGAATAGGAGATGAAAATTTCTTTCTGGAAAGGGTGAATAATTAATACTTCAGGTTTTGCAGGCTATATAGTTCTCTGATACAACTACTCTATTCTGCCCTCGTAGAGTGAAAGTGGCTATAGGTTGGTTATAAGTGAATGGATGTGGCTGTGTTCCAATAGAACTTTATTTACAAAAATAGGCAGTGCGCTAGATTCAGCCCATTGGCTATAACATGGCAATCTCTGCCCTAGAGGATAGCTTTTTAATTAAACATATACTTCATCAGGATTTGGGGCTATAGACTCCTTAAATAAAATTTAATGCCCCTCAATTCATGAATAATCTAACATATAGCTCATTCCAGAGTTTATCCCAATCACAGCATCAAAAAAGGTCATGGTTCTACTTTAATAATAAGTGCTTTGCTCTGGAGAGAGATGAGTTTTCTCAGGAAAATCTCTCTCATGTGTGGAATGGATGGTTTTCTCTTGGAGCAGTCTTTTCTGGACTCTTCTTTTGGGCTGAGTCTGTGAAGGCACTTTTGTACAGGCAGCTCATTTAATTCTTGCCATAGATTTGGAAGGTTGATAATACCCATCTCATTTTTATAGGTGGGTAAACTGAAAATCAGAGGAACACATGCCTTGCCTGAGGTTTGGCTGGATCCAAAACAGGGCTTCTCAACACCAAGGCCACAAGCTCTCCATGCACAGAGCTGCAATCTTTAATCAAGCTCGATTCATCTTGATTTTCAAGGCTTTTTAGTTTCTAGATGTGTCATGTGTTTGACATGTATTTTAGAACTGTCTGACCAGCACATGGATATTTTGCACTCTTTCTTAATAAAATAACAGTGTGTCAATACTTTCAATTAAGTTCTTTATGATCATTCTTTCCTACATGTTTATACCCCATAAAACCTACATTCTATCAGTGAAAATCATTGGGGAACATGTGGAGTCAAAATATGCAGGAACAACTACATAGAAAAGAATGTAGATGTCTTTTTAAACCATAGAGGGAAAGAGGTTCTGAGGCAAGATTAAAATAAATACAATACCACAGAATTTCCCATTAATACCAAATTACCAAGACTCTCAGGAAAACATATAAAATTTCACTTCAGTTTATACCCAATCAGAAAGTCTTGGAATGCCATGCAAATTTCTCTTTTATAAAATACATTAAGTTTTAAAAAGATTATATATGTTATATAAAAATTATTTTAAAAGATTATATATATATATATATATTATATATAGATTATATATAACATATATATAGGGATCCTCTCTTAAAGGGGCTCTGAAAATAAAATGAAACAAAATAAAATCTCAGATAGTGAGCAACCTGTTTGACTTGGTAAAATAATACAAATGTCTCACTAGTTCTGTGTTTCCCTCAATGACCATTTGTGGAACTATCAGTAGAAGACAAAGTACCTGTTGCTCAGCTTTTGAGCCTAATAACTCACTTTTTAGTATCATGGGACAGCTGTAAAACCAGACCTCATACTTTCTCTATACTTTTCTCTGTAATCACAGTGTGGGTGGTTTTGAAGCTTAAATCTGTGCCTTTTCTATGTGTTAAACTTTCTGTTACTGAGGGAGGCCCAGGCCAGGGTCGGGGAGGGTGGTTAATCCCTTGCTAGAACTAAGACCCTTGCCCTTCTCTCCTACAGCACTTCTGACACTCTTTGGGGGTTGGGGTACTTTTCTCAAGGGCAGAGCAAGGCCAAGGCAACTTTCGCAACCTACTGCAACTTCCCATGTGCCTTTGGAACCCTCCTCACCCCGTGAGGAGTTCCTCTCTGGCTTTCGTGGGAACTGATCTTTCAAACCGAGCAAGATGCCTTTAACTGACCCATTCCTTTTAGCAGCAGAGCTACGGCAGCATTGAATAGCCTTACAAGGGCTGCGTGGCTGCCGCAGCTCTGCCTCATTACTCACTGTTTTAGGACGGTGCTGGAATCCAGGGTGCACGTGAGTCAGGTCAGCGCTGGGACCCCAGCCCCCTGTTGTCCTAGCTCACCCCCGCGTTTTATCTTATGTGGCGTTCTTAGCGTGCGTCTTGCTTTGCTACTTGCTTCTTTCAGTTGGTTTCTGGCTCTTGCCCCATTCTGCGTGCAGAAGACGCAGGAATTCTTCTTCATGTGCTTCTGGGCACAGCTCCTGCCAGGGGGCAGCTTCCCTTGAGAAGCAGGGATGGGGATGACTGCTTCCCCATTGGATAAGGTTGCATTTTCAGGCAGGAAAAATGGAACAGAATGTCAATGTTTTCCAGGGCCTTTGGACTCCCTCCATGAGAGGGTGGAATGGCCCAGGCAGTCCATTCCTGGGAGAGGGTCACCCCGAGGCTCTGGGGGACAGGCGGAAGGTCTCCTGGAAAAAGAAGCCATGCAGGATGTGGCTCCCTTGGCCACAGCCTGGAAGCATCTCTGTGTTCAAGGCAGGTGACCGAATGAGAGGAGGAGGAACAAGCCGCCTCCCCCATTTCTCCACCATCAGCAATAAGCCTCCTAAGAGGGACACTGCCAATGCTGGGTGCCCTGAAGCGATGCTCGCTCAGCCTCTGCCCTGATGTGAGCTGCTTTACCAAATGCAAGCCCGTCTCCGGAGTGTTCTGCCCAGAGCAGTGAAAACAGCCACGAGCACTTGTAAACACAACAATTGGGAGCGGGGACATTCCGCCCGCAATGATTGTTTATGTTGCGAGTTGGCTGCCACCGTGGTTAGACGAATGCTCCCACTTCCGTGGAGATAAAAGGCAAGCATTTGCAATCAGTGAGGGGAGTGTGTTCGTTCTGGGGCTAAATGGCATTATAAAACTTCCTAATTAAGCATATACGCGGATGAGTTTTTAGCATCATTTCTCCAATTTAGCTTTACATACTGGGTGTGCTGTTTAGTACAGCATTAACTATAAACATTGTTGTTACTGCCCCCAGCTGGAAAACAGAGCAGTTTATGTGTGGAAGGAAAAAGAGATTATCTCCCATCTGCTCCTGCCCATTATTCAGCGATGTGTCATTTTGTCTGCTGATGGGAACCACTGCTAGGATTTCAGTTAAATGGCCTTTTCTATCCTTGGCTACATCTATTAATTATTGTGTTTATTTGGGGTTTTGCACCCACCCTCAAGCCCACAAATTTAGTAATATAATTATCTGGAGATTTTTTTGGAATTAATGTATATACATTGTCACTTGTGTTACACAAATAGGCACAACTGTAATTAGACACATTTGATGCCTATCTTTAATTGTGTATCTTTACACTCATATTGTTTGGTTAATATCCCTGAGGTTAGGAGACACACAATTAAAAAAAAAGGTGGCGCATGATTTGATTTATATAAAGAACAAAACCAGGCAAAACTAATTAATGCGGACAGACTCCAGGTCAGAGTTTACCCTCCGGGCTGCCTGACCCTCCTGGAAGAGCCCTGGGGGCAGGGGTCCTCTGGGGGTGCTAGAGATGCTCTGGGCCTCATCTTGGTACTGCCTACTGTTTGTAAAAATGCACTGAGACGTGCACTCGTGTGCACTTTTCAGAATGTATATTACATTTCAGGAAAAAGTAAAAAACTGGATGGATCATCTTCCATGTAAAAGGAGTCTGCACAAATCATGACTGAGTCATCCCCCCCATCAAAAAAAAAAAAAAAAAAAGGTTAAACATAAAACAAAGTTCTTTCTGTATCTATAAAGCTATTTACTAAGGTAAATAAAAAAGTACGAGTGCAACTCCTGCATGAACATCCGTCCGGAAGATACAAATACCTTCTGTGTAAAACTGACTTTACGATACTTTTTGAAATTTGACTATTTTCTTGTTTTTAGCAGGCTTAGAAACGGTCACAATCTTAGATAGTTGGATAGTTTGTCAAAGATTAGCTTTGTCTGCTTCTCTAAGGGCTTTGATCCTATTGTCTAATTATAGAAAAAATTAAGAGTAATAATTGGGGGTTAAAATTATATATTATTATACATATTATTTTTTAATGAGTTAGTCTATTTCTGGAAACAGTATAAGGCACTGTCATTTGAGGGGAAATGCCAAACCCAGTAGAATTTTTCTTAGCAAATGCTAACATGTGGAGCTTTACCTGGAGATCATTTCAGAAACATTAAGATGGAGGAGAAAAGTTGCCTAGGACTTCTCAGAGTTCATTTCTCAAATCATCAAAACTCATCCTGCCTGTGGATAACTTAAAGAGACACAAACAATGCCCTCTGAAGGAAATGCCACAGCAGTTGACGGGAATAGAAAATGATTGGATAGAATTCTTAACCCAGTTAAAAAAAAAAAAATCGATACCTCCCATAGTCCCTTTTGCTTGAGCAGATAAGCCAGCTAAGTAATCTGACAGTTACAAAATATTGAAAAATAAATTCATGCAATAGCTAGTACATAAAAGGATTTCCAAGGGGAGAGAGGTAACAATAAAACAGAAACAAAATGAAACAAAAAGGTGGAGAATTTGAAACACAAGATTACCAACACACACAATGCATTCTATAGCTCACTGTGTTTAGAGGAGCTTCTATGACTAAGGTGTAAATGCATTGCTTCATCCATCTACTAAGGTCAAGGTCGGGCTTGATGATTTTAAAATGACAGTATATACTTCTATAGAATATATACTAAGGTACTATTTTTCTTCCATTTGTTAAGGGACAGAAGAACACTAGAAATCATTGATTTAATTAGCAGCATCAGGAAAATGCTTTGACATTAACACTAAATATACTGTCCTTTTAACTGTAAGGAAGACTGATACTGAGCATGTGCAATGGAAGGAAAGCTGGCAAATGTCAGTGTGAAGAATGGGTGAAAAAAAGGAATGAGGGGGTGTGGCATCTCAATCAAGATTAAAATGAAACTGATAAAGCAGCATATGGACTGGATAACAAATCAAAAGCATGTTTATCCACTGAAGGAACTGGTTAATGGAGACTGCCAGCACGTTGCCATGGAAACACTGACTTGAGCTGCACCATCTCATACCTTATCCAATACATTCCTGGTTGTTGGTAGTAGTCCAAAGACCCTGATCTCTTGATGGTAAACCCGTGGTCCAGCTGAGCAGAGAGAAATGGGGGCAACTCAGTGGATCGACATTATGCTAAAGGATTAAGACTCCAGACCAAGCTGTTCTTCATTGACTATATATGTATATAGAAATAACGATGCTTCTTGTGCAGGGTGACTAGCTAATATCCTAAATCTATACATTGAAAATAAAAAGGCAAGAAAAGACACTAATCCCTCATGACTATCTCGGAGGCCAGTTTGTTAGAAAAGATCTAATCTATCAAACAAGTTTTGAATGCACATTTAATAATATCCTCTCAATTTCAAAAGACATAAACACCTCTTCATATTCTAGAGCAGTGTTAAATGCTTTACCATGAAGTGTTGAAATCAGCTTTAGCCACCTAAGAGAAAGCAGATTGGAAACCCCCCACCAAAAAAATCTTACCCCATATCAAGCTTAAATTTGAGGCCTTCATAAAAAAATAAAAGATGAAAAGAATCGAGTTTTGAATCACAGCACTTTGGATTTCTTTCAGAGTTAATCTTCAAAAACAAAGCTACTCTTAAAGAAATTACATTTTTAAACTAGATATAGTATAAAACAGTAAATTTTCTCTAAGAAGTTATAGAAAATAAAATGAAAGTTTTCACTGTATATTAAAAATGCACATGTACAGGTAAGTGCTTATGACAAAAGGTACAATAAATAGAAGACAGGATAAGTTCTCAAAGTTGTTCCTCCTGGAATAAGATGTTAGCTTTTGGCTTCCCAAGGAAGAAAAGATTCAATCCCCAAAATTTGAGAAACAGTAATCATGCCTTATGCCCGACTCCCCGTTCTGCCCACGAGAGGAAGCAAGCTGACCACTTTTCTTTCTAGAGAGGCTCATGAGTGCTTCCAAGTGTGGTCCTGCAGTGATGCTGAGGACAGTTTCTACTACAAAATTCACAGAGGCATTTCAGAAACATGCCAGGGCACCGGTCGTTTAAACTAGAAACTGCTCAGAAGATTTGGTATTCTGATGACAAAGCAGGCTATCCCAGTATTCACAGAACAGCACTGTGAGATTTTAATCTTAAAAAAAAAAAATTTACAGTTTGTTTTATTTAGGGAAAAAAAAAATCGAGGTACACTTGCTGTTAGGAAGATGAAGTCCTGCATTTCTGTTTCGGCCCAGGGATAGCTACTCAGTAACTGGCTCTCTATTGCCACCTACAGGCAAGGCAGCCCATAACACCTCATTCGGGAAATGGCTCCAGTGCAGGAGACCCCCGCTTCAGAAGGAAGCTGCCCACTATCACCATTATTAGTACACTGATTAGTATGGATTTGTTCAATTAGACTGAAATTCTCTATTTGCATGAGCAAAATGCAAAAGAAGAACTTGAAAGCATTAGGAAAATTACCGGTTAAAATAATAAACAGCATTAAATGAGGAAAAATAAATTGGAACTGACATCTGAGTCATCGGTTCTTCATCAAGCTGAGCAAATCTAATAACGCCTCCCTCCCCTCCCTCGGCTCTCAAGAAGTCCACCGTTAAAATGTCATCTCTAATTCCATTTTATGTCTATAAATTGCATTTTAATAACCTTTTGTTTCCCTTTCTCTGTTCTGTTCTGGGTTTCTTTGGCTTGGTTTTCTTTTAATCCCCCAACTACTGGGAAAGGTAGTGAGGCAGTAGGGGACAATGGAGACAGGGTGTTGCAGTTATAAGGACAGCAGCGGGCTCCCACCTAATCATGTCATCTGACCTAAATGCCAGGCACCTTTCCTCCTCTGAGAAGGGCCCTACGATCTCCGTGAGCCTCCAGTGGGTAATTACCCTCCCAGCCAACTCGAGGACCTTAATATAAAGTTATCATTTGTCCTCTCTTTGGTCTTAATCATGTAGGGGGTGGGAGGCAGAGAAGAAAAAAATGACAACACGAACAGAAAACATTAAGGTTCAGAACCATGAATGCATGTTAAACTACCCTCATGTCATAAATTATACCTGTGACTAGAGTCTGTTTGTTATGACAGTATGCTCTTTTTCCCTTTGTCACTCTGAGAAAGAAAAAGTGTCATGAATCCCTTTATGAGCAGATAGTGAGGTTTCTAACAGTGAGGTTTCTAACTAAGGGAAGAGAATTACCAGTTAAAGACCAACAATTTAATTGCTGATTTTCTGAAGAAAAAAATAAAAAAACCCAATAAGCTGATTGATACTCCATTCTAGACAGTATATATATTTTTGAATTTTAAAGGGTGCGTATAATTTCCAAAAAACAGTCTTATAATCGTGGCAGTTTAAAATAAAACACATCATTTGATAGCCTCTGGGAAAAGCATACATGCGCATGAGAAAAAAATTCTGTCTGAATGAAATCTATGCTGAAATCAGTTTCTTTTTCCCCTATACCCATCAAATAGAAGTCATCATAGTGTAATAATTACATAAATTTCTATCATGTGGGTGAATCAATAATTATATTCCATTATTAAATTGTCAAATGATCTCTATAGGACCATCATTTATGAAAGGCACTCCTTCCACCTCTCACTTATATTCTGCCTCACAGCAGAACGTCGTTCCTTTGCAATTAAACTTTAGTTTGAGTTGGGATATTTTTAATGCCAGGGCTCCTTCATCAGGCGATGGTCCCCTGAGTCTAATCTTTGTACTTTAAGAATGGGAACAGGGGTATGAGGTATACGTTAACTTACCCAGTGCCATTCTGAAAGCTAAGCACAAAGGCAGTCACACTGGCTGGTTTCTAACTCCCGTCCTGGGCCTGCTGACCTACCCCAGGTTTTTATGGAGGGTGTGACATTTATCTGAGGGAGAAGCTTTCTGGAAAAGATGCATAAATGCATCTATTATGGTCCGTGAGCTCCTCCTGAAATACCCCCTGAAATTTACAGCCATATTCTCTTTCATTTGAAATATTAATCATAGTGGTCAACATGTGAATTGTGCTTTAGAATTTGACAAGGCACCATTTCAGTTATTTCTCCAAAAAGTCAAGTATTTTGAGCCTGAGTTAAGTGGGTGATTTTTTTCACAACTTTGTAGTGGATAAGGAGATTAAATCAGTTTGCAACTAATGCACAACTCAGCATCACACAGCCCATTCTACAATAAGTTTATTACCAGTTGGTACAGTCTCCATGGAAACATGTTGGTGATGAACTGAGAAACTGATACTAAATTGCATTCAAAATGGTCCAGTCATGATATTTAGATAGAAATCAGTGGACTTTTAATCTTCAAATACTAACTGAAGGTTTTGAGGGCGATCTACTTAGATGAAGTTTTAATAAACTCATATGGAATAGGTTTCAAAATTTATCCATGTTTGATTAAAGTAGGATTTCCCCTCCCATCTGTGTTGTCTGTCCACTGAAGAATTGCCCTAAAGTTCCTGCTCTCAGTCATTATAAGATTCCCATAAGATTCCCAGAAGACTGTGAACAAAGCATTCTTGAGCAACCAAGGCAAACTTAACGAAAGACTAATTCAAATAAAAAGCCAGGAAAAACGAAAACAAACCCCAAAATGACAGGTGGGAAAAGCGCCCTCTGTAGCAATTGTAAACCCTCAGCAGGAGCAGAAAAGCAGTTCTTTTCATGGACAAGCGTGCTGGCAGTCCATTCCAAAAGGAAACTGGAAGCAAACATTTTGGAATAGACTTATGTCTTGAATGAATGATGAAAGCAGAGGATAGAATGTCTGGTTTCCCTGAGAAGCACCATGAGATTGTTACTTTCAAAAATTACTGACTGAATGTTAGCTGATAACAAAGAACACTGATGAAGACAGGAAGGACAGCGTGCTTCTACATTGAATTTCCTCAGAAAGAATAGAGAGATAGGGCCAGAACAACAACTTGTATATTATATCCCCAGCAGCGCAGAGCAGAACCAGGAAGGAGTATGCATTCTACTTAGTGCTGTCAGGATGCTCGTGAGCCAGTGACTCACACTCATGTAACTCCCTGCTGAAAGGGTTCAATCAAAAATCACGATATGCAAACAGTCCAGGGAAGTGTATGCATGCACCCGTGCCACCTACAAATTCTGGAAGCTCCTATCAAATATTCAGTAACCCAGAACTGAGACTGGTTGTATCTAATAGGTCATTCATTTATCTTTGTCTCTTTTCTGGAGTTCTGAAACAACCAAAAACAGAAAAGAGAAAGAAAAACACCAGTAGAAGTAGTTAAATATTCAGTATTGCTGACAAGAGTGATGTGTACTTTAGTAGCATAAATACTTTTAAAAATTTGACATAGTGCCTAAGTTGTTTGTTTGGAAAAGAAAAACAGCTCAAGTGATTTCACAATGAATACGCTGTTAAAATGTACACACTTAGGGGAAAAAAGAGGAAATTATTAAAAACTCAAGTAATCTGGGACTTGAATATATTTACTCTGGAATATGACACCAGGAAGTATGAGGTTTCATTATTTCTCTGCCCAATTTAATCTTTGCCTAGAGCTGCTATCAAATTGCATGTAGTGTATATCTGCATGTATGGAACAGAGGAAAAGAAGAAAAAAAAAAAAGGCTTGTGCAGCCACATCAACAAAATGGTAAATGTTAAAAGACTCTCCACTTTGGAAACAGACATTTCTAAGGAGCAAGAAATCGTGATTTCTTTGGGTGTTCACAGCAATTCAGTTTCACTGACAATCTCAGTGGGTAAGCGTCCTGCCATGTTTTTGGCTTTCGTTTAAGCCTTGTACAAAGATCTATAGTGTTCCAGCCTCCCTCTGCCATGTCTCAGCTCCCCTTCCCTCCCAGGTCCTGGCAGAAGGACACTAGGAACTTTTTTTCTCAGAGCCCAGAAGTTTGCACTGGCACGGAGTCCAGTGTGGGGGAGGTTTTCTGCTTTAAAAAAATAAATCATGAAATTAATATATACTGCAAGGCACCCTGGAGGTGTTGGATAATGATGCAACTCCCACGGAAATGATCAGCAAAAACACATCGTATATATAAGCCCCAGACCTCTCCCAGTGCTTTCCATGGTCGAGCTGTCTAAAGAAATGACCCATTCCGCTGTCTCTGGGTGGAATCTCCTGAGTAATGCCTGTCTCTTAGGTGGATTGCTTTGAAAAAGTTATAGGTGGATATTTCAGATGCTTACTGCTATGACAGAAACTCCAGCTGCTGTGCTATTCGGTTTGGGACCTGTGTTGAAATGCTTCTTTATCTTTCCCGCTACTGACAGCTGATGTTCATTTTCTGGGAGGCCGTCATCCTGGAGGGAAAAAAAAAAAAAGAAATAAAAAAAAAAAAGGAGAAGAAAAAAATTAAATAAATGGGAAATGAGGCCAAGATATTCCAGTAACAGGCAGTGATCTTAAAATTCATAACATTTCAGGAAGAAACCAGTGTCCCCTCATTAAACACTGTTGTTGGAAGTACTGCTCCAAGGGCTCCTTCATGTCCACGTTTGCTCTGAAATTAATTTGCTGTGTCATTTCACCCTCTTACTTTGTCCCTAAATAAAAATTTTCTGTATTTGGTTATTAGTAAAATTGATTCCAGTCATCACTCTAGAGACATATGTCAAAGAGCAAGTTAATCTGGGCAACAACAACAACAACAAAAATCTAAAAAACATTTTTTTTCCCCCTAACACAAGAGTTTTATCCTCTTAGCCCATAATTCTGTCCTGAAGCCAAGGGAAACTGATGGACCTGGGCTCAGGTAGGAACCCCTAAATAAACTCAGTCTGGTTCCACAGCCACTCGACCAGCTACTCTATAATCCCAGGCAGCTTTCCAGGGGGCAGGTTCTTCCTTAAGTTTTATGTTTGTTTATGTGTGTTAGTTTTGGCTGTGCTGGGGCTTCCTTGATGCTCACGTCCTCCCCTCGTTGACTGGGGCCAGCTCTCACTGGGTCACAGGCTCTCACTGTGACGGCTTCTCCTGCTGCAGGCACCAGCTCTAGGGTGATCGGGCTTCGCTGTTCCATGGCACGTGGGGTCTTCCCAGATTATGGACTGAATTTGTGTCTCCTGCATTGGCAGGCGGATTCTTTACCACTGAGCCACCAGGGAAGCTCCCCTCCTTAAGTTTTTAATCCTACTCTCGGCCCTCAACTCATCTGCTGTCATGACATACTCCACCCTGGGGCTCACGTGAACTGAGGCTTCTGCTCTCTGCCGGAGCCATTTACAAGCAAGACTGGCCTGATTTCTCTCCTTTGCTAACTCCTGTTAGAATAACAAGAGCCAGGGTCATGTGCCACCATTTACGAGTGCGTGCCGAAGACACTGCACGGTCCTGGAAGACAGGAAGTGTGTTCTGTGCACTATAGAATCCCCAGGTCTTAGCATGTACTTTGGCTCCTAGTAGATGCTTAGTAAATATTTGTGGGATAAATGAATGAATATATAATTGCTGCTATCTATTTAAACCAAAATTCCTGGCAAGACTTCGGTGTCATTCATCATTTCCTTCCCTACTTCCTCTCCATAATTTTGCATGGAATTTCTTGGCTCTACCCAGGAAAATATGTTTGCTGCTTTCCAAGCACGGCAAGCTTGCTCCCTGATCCCTCCACATGGGATTTACTCCTTTTTTCAGCATTCAGCTATTTGTTTATTAAGCTAATAGTAACTGCATGCCTGCAATGGGCCAGGCACTACAGTGAGTGATGGAGAAATAATAGTGACCAAAAACAGGCATGGTCTTTGCTCTTATGGACCCTGTGGTCCCCCCTCTTTCTTCAAAACTTGGGTCCTAATCACCTGTTCCAAAACATTTCCCCTCTGTTAAGCACCATTCGTTACAATAGTTCTTCCATAAACTCCTAATGCTTTTTCATTATATATATTTGCACTATTTATATTCTTTTTGGTGTTAGGTGACCTTGTTTGTGTGTCTCTGTGTGTGTGTATATACACACACAGATAAGTTTATATCTAACTGAATCTTTGCCCTGTTGTACCACATCTTTCATGTTTTCTGTAATCTTCTGTAATCCCTGCACACAGTGGATGCTCAATTTATACTCTTCTTGTGCTGCTTTATTAACGGCTAGGAGAAGGAACACTTATCCTGCTTATTAAGTCACATCTGAAACCAAATCTAGATGAAGGGGGCTCTCCAATGATGTAGAGTGAATTCAATTTTTTTTTAAAATTCTGCATTGTGGAAAGAGACATAAAGTGAAGGTCGACCGGAGTAAAGCTGGGATGACACCTGAATGGAAAGCGCCGTCTGCAGTACCTGCTCTGTGCAGGGCTGTGCTGGGGATGGTCAGGTGGGGAAAAGATAGCACTGCCATCCGCCAGACCTTCCCGGGCTAACTGGGAGACAGAGGTCACACACCACGTCAAAGAGTAAACAGGCTAATAAGGTAGAAAAGAGCTTCTAGCAGGCAGTGTAGCCACATGGCTCATCGAGAAACACCAGAGGAGTTTAGGGGAGAGAGGATGAGTTTTCAGTGAGCACCGACTTCACAAGGAAGCCAGGATCCCACTAGGTCCCTGACGGTAGGATTGTACTGACAGGTGTGTGTGGCGGGGCGATGCTGGGGCATAGATGGGCCTGAGTGGGAAGCCACGAGGCATGTTCGCCATAGTCCACCATTCCCCCTCTAGTTAAGAGTTTCTGTGGGAGAGTGACAGCGAGAAAGTTGAAAGAGCAGGGGGGGACTGGTCACGGATGAGGCCCAGAAGATCTGGAGTTGGAAGCCTTGGTCTCAGCGAGGAGTAAAGCAGTGCTCTTTAAGAGGGGTGCAGGACGCGTGAAGGACCACCCTCCCTTGATTCACTTCCCAACTCGACAAGTGAGAGAGAAGTGGGAGGACAATCCCAGAGAATTAGGATTAGAGGGTCTAGAGTTTTAAACACAAGAGCAAACTCAGTGATGCATGGAAAACAATTTTTCTTTTTGGTTAATGAAACAATAGCCTTGGAATCTAAGAATTTGAGGAGGATTTAAACATTTGACGAGATGAAATGATATGTCTTTACTGAAAGCCTTACAAGTGTCTTATCTCTGCTGTAATCTAAGGTTCTGCCTGAAGGAAAAGAGGAAACAAGATAGAGTGGCGTCTCACTGGGTGTCACCTTCCAAATTATATGGGTACTTCTAGTCATCTGTTTTTTTAAGGTTTTTTTTAATGTGGATCATTTAAAAAATCTTTATTGAATTTGGTTACATTATTGCCTCTGTTTTATGTTTTGGGTTTTTGGCCCAAGGCATGTGAGATCTTAGCTCCCCCACCAGGGGTTGAATCCACAACCCCTGCATAGGAAGGTGAAGTCTTAACCACTGGACCACCAGGGAAGTCCCTCCAGTCATCTCTTAATAGAGCTACAGGCTATGTAAAGCAAAGCCATTTGTATGAGCTTCAGATTATAAAATGAGCTTCCCTGGTAGCTCAGCTGGTAAGGAATCCTCCTGCAATGCAGGAAACCCCAATTTGAAGCCTAGGTTGGGAAGATCCCCTGGAGAAGAGATAGGCTACCCACTCCAGTATTCTTGGGCTCCCCTGATGGCTCAGATGGTAAAGAATCCGCCTGCAATGTGGGAGACCTGGGTATGATCCCTGAGTTGGGAAGATCCCTTGGAGGAGGCCATGGCAACCCACTCCGGTATTCTTGCCTGGGGAATCCCCATGGTCAGAGGAGCCTGGCGGGCTACAGTCCATGGGGTTGCAAAGAGTGGGACATGACTGAGCGACTAAGCACAGCACTAGATTATAAAACAGTAAGGAGAGAAAGGGGTAAGGAGGGGAGCAGAGTTAAAAGAGAAAGGCAGGAAGATGACAAGAGACAACCATTACGTGGCCCCGTGCTAACTCTTCACATCTAGGATCTCCTTAGTCCCCAGATGACCTTCTACACTGTGCACTGTTAGTCCCATTCTGAAGATGAGCAAACTGAGGCTCTGCAAGGTTAAAAATCTGCTCAAGGTCACAGGGCTAGAAACTGGCTGACTCAAGCCTGAACCAGGTTGGAACTCTGCCGTCTTCCCACCACACTGCGTTGCACTGTCAAGGGTATTCAAGGGCATCCAGGGTGTTAGCTACAGACAGAGGTCCTGCGCTGTTAAATGGAAGGACTCAGTGAGTCAGCTTTTCCATGATCAAAGTAGTACGAAGGTAAGGAGGACTGAATCAGGGGCTGAAGACACCAGAGGACATGTGGACAGGGCTCAGTGGAGGTTGAGAAAAATTTGGATGGAGGTCAGTAAACAGGATGCTGAGCACTTCTGGGGGCCCAGAGGAATGTAGTTAGAAACGTGAAACTTCTACATCTAGGGACACTGGGCATCCACTCATCTGGGATGTGGAGAGGTGATCCCTTGAGCTCTCGAAATATCTGTGGAGCAGGCAGTGCTGGAAGGCCTACCTGATCCTGGGTGACAGGAAGGTGCCCCGGGTCGCAGTGTGGGCCTGTGACAGGTGCATGCAAACGTGAAGGCAACAACTAGAAGGGACTGACGGGAGCAGTCTCTACGTAACTTCCCGAGGGAGGATCAGCCTTATTGCAGTCTCATCTCCTCACCTCCCCAGCACTGCCATCTGTGCCAGAAACTTCTCTTTACCTGGCTTCCTCTTCTTCTTCTTCTTCTTTTAACCTGCCAGTTTTCCAGCTAAGAGTTGACTCTCTCACCACGCACACAGTGGACTTCGTTATCATTTCCTGGTTCTGTCCTGGTCCTAATTCCCTGTCAGACTCCTAGCAACTCTTTCAGATGCTGGGGCCTGGGGGTTCAGGCCTCCAGCTTTAAATTCTGCTGAAGGTTTCAGCTTCCCTTGGGTTACGAGTTCATGCTGAAGCAATGAAAGTAGTCAAACAACCTTACAAGCTGTCAGGGATGCTTCTGACTTCATAAATCTTAAAACATTTCAGGGTTGTGGTTTTTTTTTTTTCCCCCAATGAAATAAGGTGTCTCCGCTAGAGAAGGTAAAACACACACATGAGTGCACACACACACAACTAAAAATCTGCAGTCTCTATATCAATTTTGAAGTCTTTGAGCATAATTGGATTAAAAGACAAGCAACTGGCTTTGCAGAGCCCTAAATCTGTACCTGAGGCATCCAGATTGATGATGGAGATTTAGCTAACTTACTATCTTGCCTCAGTAGAATAAATAGGGCCGTTAAAAACATCTATTTTTTAAATATATATATCTTCATCGCCATTATCCTGAATAGATGGATGTGCCAAAAATGTGCTATGAATTTTCCCAAACGTGACAAACCTGGCAGAATGCTACGAATAGTTACAGTATTATTACCATGCGTTCTGGTATGTAGTCTCCAGGAGTAGTTTCTGAAGTTTGACACAGGCTGGTTGCGGTTTGAGGTTAGTGGTTTTTGATTTAGAAATTCCCGTTCACTACTTGGCAGAGCATTGCAACTGACAAGAACAAAATTAGTTTGCAAAATGGAAAATGAACTCTCCCAGCTGTATGCAAGAGACCTAGCCTCCTGGTCTCCATTCCTCAAGCGGATGTTGGGGAGGCTGTCTGAAGAGGTGTGGGGCTCAGTCATGAAGTCATTCAGTGAAGTGAATTCCTCTCTCTCCGAGGGAAACCATTCCAGGGGTCGTGCTTTAGAAACCTTCCTTCCTTTATGGAGTTTTGTTTTTGAATCATGGATCTGGTTCTCGGTCTACTCACTGCCAGACTCTATTATTAATAATACCTGTAAATTTATGAGAAGCGTGGCAGTCTGGAATGGTTCACTACCAGAATATCCTGACTTGGTTTTAAACAACCCCAAGTCCATTCGCGCACTCTCCAGTACTGGGTCCATCTCACAGCCCTCGACTCTTAACCATTTCCAGCTGGACGACATCTCTGGATTCTGACTCCCTTGTCTCAGCCCTCTGTAGTGTCCACAGTTCACACTGCTCTTGGGGAGAAAATGTGAAGTAAATTAATATCTATCTTGGAGAAAGGAGAGGGTAAGCTGCCCAAATACAAAGTGGAATTCCATGTCCTCATTTACAACTTACAAATACAGACAGGTGGTTTTATTTATTATTACAGTATCATTGGGGATTCTCTTAATTTCTAGCAACAATAAGATGAATGCCTATTTATCTTTATATGGGTAGTTAGTACTGAATTTTATGAGCACAGAAGAAAAAACATATTATCTAGGTTCTTGTTTTGTTCTCCTTCCTCTTTTTTCTTCTTTTTGAATATCCTGGCAAGGTAGTATCTTTTCAAAAGAATAGGTAGGTGAGAAAAAAGAGGTAAAAATTTAAAGGCCAGGAGGGTGATAGGAAGTCTTGCCTTGACTAGGTAACTATCCTTGACTTATTTAAACCTGCCCTTTCCTCTAGACCAGAGGTTCTCTGTCTTGGATTCACATTATAATTTGTTGTTGTTGTTTAATCACTAAGTTGTGTCCAACTCTTTTGCAACCCCATGGACTGTAGCCTGCCAGGCTTCTCTGTCCTTGGAATTTCCTAGGCAAGAATACTGGGGTGGGTTGCATTTCCTTCTCCAAGGGATCTTCCCCATGCAGGGATGGAACCTGCATCTCCTGCTCTGCAGGCAGATTCTTTACCACTGAACCACCAGGGAAGCCCCACATTATAGTCACCCAGCAGCCTTTAAAATTCCTGATGTCCAGGCCAGTGAGGATCAGTATCAGGCTCTCTAGAGGCAAAACCCAGGCATCAGACCACATCCTATCAACCTACTAATTTTTGTGCTAAAGATTTCTTTGAGCCTCAGTTTCATCATCAGGAAAATAGTTGAAAGTGGAACACAGATTTGTAGATTTATAGCACTGAGATGGACCTTCACCGATGAGGAGAATAACATGAGGTAAGATATCAAAACTTTGAAAATAAAAATCCGGTAACAGGGGACCTCCCTGGCAGTCCAGTGGTTAGGAGCTCACCCTCTTTCTCACGCAGGGGGTGTGGGTTTGATCCCTGGTTAGAGAGCTAAGATCTCACATGCCTCCTGGCCATAAAACTGAACATAAAATACAGGGGAAATACTCTGACAAATTCAATAAAGATTTTTTTTTTAATCTAGTAACAACAATCTATTTGAAATATAATGCTGATAATTTAATCCTAATTACAAACAAGAAAGCACTTTGGAACTGTCATTTAAGCTTATGAACTTAATCACTAACCTGCATTTTTCTACCAACAAACTGTCATTTGGAGAAAAAGTGACTCAACCTTATTCCTAATCCCGGGAACGGTCCAGATATATTATTGGCTATTCCACTCTCATATGTGCCTAAATCATATGGTTCCCCACTAGATGAGGAATAAGGTAAATACTCTTCGCCAGGGCAGTAAGTGTTGGTATTCTGCAGCTACGTTAAGAGAAGGCTGTGACATTGGAGAACACAACAAGCTGATAATCACAGGATCCATGTGGAGTTCAGAGCACACAGACAGGATGTTTGTTTTGGATGAAGGGTTTCGTCCTTAATCCAGTTTCTCATACGCCGGTGTTGATCACAGTTTGCATTTCATCAGTACGTAGCCACAGATGATGGAGTCACTGCCTGCTTCTCACTCAGAGTCTCCAAACATTTACCAAGTACCTACAGAGTACAAGCACCTAAGACTGTCTGCTCGGGCCCTTCATATATGGTGAAAAAAGTGAAAGTGAAAGTTGCTCAGTTGTGTCTGACTCTTTGCAATCCCATGGACTATATAGTCCATGGAATTCTCCAGGCCAGAATACTGGAGTGGGTAGCCTTTCCCTTCTCCAGGGGATCTTCCCAATCCAGGGATTGAACCCAGGTCTCCCACACTGCAGGCTGATTCTTTACCAGCTGAGCCAAAAGGGAAGCCCAAGAATACCGGAGTGGGTAGCCTATCCGTTCTCCAGAGGATATTCCTGACCCAGGAATTGAACCAGGGTCTCCTGCACTGCAGGCAGATTCTCTACCAACTGAGCTATGGGGATGGTAATGATCGTCCCCAGGTTACCCACGGTCAGCCAGTGCTCTTTCCAGGGGTCTGCAGCCCTCTCCCAGACTCCTGGCTGCACACTGATGCTGCCTTCATCCCTCTGGCTCCTGGGAACCATCTGCTGAGAGGCCTCGTTCACGACTCTTCCGACAGCAGAGCAGAGGTCTAGACACCAAGGAGCACCCAGAGTGTATAAAGAATAATGGGAGCCTAGGGGAAGCACCTTGAGGAGCGTTAAAACAAGTGACTCTTGTTGACTAGATTTTCTTTCAGTTCTCTTGCCCTCATGCTCTCCATTTCATAAGAGACTGCCTTTCCAGTTCCAAGTGTGCTAGGTGAAAAGGGCATCAGAAAGCAATAGAGAAAATTAGGACAAATGGGGATGTGGGAAGAGCTTTCTGACGACTTCCTTAGGGCTTCCTTCCTTCCAATTATTATTACATTCTCCACCCCTCCCTGCCCCCGGCTTAGGTGGCCTCTGCTGCAGTGATCAGATACAATTTGATCGCCAAATGCAAAATGTCTTGCTCACTGGGCTTCCTTTTACATTCCTAATTTATTTATTTTGATCGGTATTGTTCATTTATTGTACTCAGAGACCCCAACAAACACTAAAGGCTGGCTGTGAACACTTGGATACATATTTTTTTCACCTGTTATTTTGAGACAAAGAAAATAATCAGTTTTTTGACTAGTTACTACATAATTTCAAAACTTAAGCAGTTCCTTTACACACTTTTTTTGCTAAAATTGCTATTTTCTGTTAGAATTTAAAATGTTAGAATTATATTAAAAGGTATTTAAAATTTTTAAATCTCGTAGATAATGCCTTAAATGTTATCCTTCCTTTTATTTTAAATAGTTTTATTTATTTGTAAGTTTATTTTTCATTATTCTTCATTGCTGCCCGGGTTTTTCTCTACTTGCGGCAAGCGGGGGCTACTCTCTAGTTGTGGTGTGTGGGCTTCTCATCACAGCGGCTTCTCTTGTTGCGGAGCGCGGGCTCTAGGGCGCGTGGGCTGCAGGACTTGCAGCTTCCGAGCTCTAAAGCACAGGCCCAGTAATTGTGGTACACGGGCTTGCTCCAAGGCATGTGGGATCCTCCTGGATCAGGGATGGAACCTGTGTCCCCCGCACTGGCAGGCAGATTCTTTACCAAGTCTTAATTTCATTTCTCTACCCAACTGAGTTGGAATATACTGATGCAGGGTCATTTGCTTTGCAATCAGGATGAGGGGTTATTTTGTTTCCAGTAGCAACCCAGGCACCTCACATGTGCCTCCCACTCACAAAGACAAATTTGCTCCCATTCACAAAGTTCTCTTAGAGCAAACATCCATATCTGCCTCAGCTGGCGCTGCCTGACTTCTCTTCCCAGCCTCCTCCAGGAAGAAGGTCTGACTCCTTGTCCTCCGGGAAGCCTTCCATCCAACCTCCCCCCAGAGCCCGGCGGGGGTGGCCCTTCTCCCACTGCCAAGCTTTATCAGATTGAGCTCCTGGAGGGCGGGCCCGGCAGGCGGTGGTCCTCTGATGAAAATGTATTTCGGATCTAAAATGGCTGTTTCTAACCTATGAACCTCTTTCCTCCACGGCTCTCTGTGAGCCTTCCAAGGCGGTGTTTCAAATTCAGATTTTCCACTGTATTCTGTGTGGTCACACTCTGAATGTTTCCAGTGCTAACATGCAGGGTGACAGTTTGAGGACCATGGGCTTTTAATTAGCACACAGATCAGTCCCAAACAACTGCTGCCCCCAGGGGAGCCTGCAGCTGGCCTGTGCCTCTTCCACCCTGGACGGCTAGGGAGAGGCACCGTGACCCACTCTGGAAAGACTGCGACCTTGCGTGACCAACTGTCACAGCACGCACTCATCTGCAGCATTCACTGCTTTCTTGTATAACAGAGGGGCAGACACAGTGTGGAGCAGGACTCGGAGTGAGGGTGCCTGGTTGCGAATCGTGTTTCAGTCACAAGCCCAGCTACTCTGGAAAGGTCATCCCTCGTAGCCTCTGTTTTTTCATTTGTAAAATGGGCATAATAATACCTACCCTGCCTATCTTGTAGGCTCCTTATTAGATTTGTAAGAGATGCTTCCTAACCTTTCCAGCTTCAAAGAAAAGGAGAACCTTTTGCTCAGCACCGTGGGGGTAAATGCCAAGGTTGTAAAGCTGGAGATGACGGCTCCTGGACTCTGCCTGACTGTCCCCTCCCCAACGGCTGCGAGGATGCATCTTTACACATCTGTACACCAGTTGGGGAGCCCTGCTGTGTCCAAACAGTTAACAAACCTTAGCCGTATACCCACACATGCTCACATTCCTATACACTCTCCGGTCATATAAATATAAAACCTCCTAGGACTTCCCTGGTGGTCCAGTGGTTAAGAATCCACCTGCTGATGCAGGGGACGTGGGTTTGATCCCTGGTCCGGGACGATTCCACACGCTGCCAGGCAACTAAGCCCGTGCACCACAAGAGACGCCACTGCAATGAGAAGCCTGTGTACCACCCACTAGAGAGTATAGCCTCCACTTCCTGCAACTAGAGAAAGCTCATGTGCTGCAAGGAAAGCTCGGCACAGCCAAAAAACAAACAAAAAAACCACCCTCCTTGTGGAGTGGGAGGAACCAGGTTCAGATGTGTAAAGTGCTGAACCTAGGCCCACGGCCAACAAGTGACAAAAATGAACAAGCTCTCAAGCTCCTGTCACCTCAGGTAGAATCTGTCTCAACACTGCGCTTTCAATCATAACCTCCTCCTCAGTCATTAGTTACCTTGGGAAAACACACCCAACCAATCACCAAAGTGGTAATTCAGAGAAATGGAACATTTTGTTGCCTTCATTTTACAGCCAGACCCCTCAAAGCACTGGCAAAATTCATATCAACGAGAACTGATGATGTTACACCTGCCTGTGTCTGCATCTGTGTCCAAATCTACATCTGTCTGCTGTTCTGACCGCAAAAACCGTTAGACCCAAGAATGGACTTCCACACATGTCAGTAAGGGCTGTAACAGCCCCTGGGTTAGATGGTGCTAGTGGTGAAGAATCTGCCTGCCAATTCAAGAGATGTTAAGGGGTTCAGGTTCGATCCCTGGGTTGGGAAGATCCACTGGAATAGGAAATGGTACCCCACTCCAGTATTCTTGCCTGGAAAATTCCATGGGCAGAGAAGCCTGGTGGGCTCTAGTCCAGGGTCGAAAAGAGTCGGGACACGACTGATTGAGCCTGCACACGGGATTATAATCTAATCTATGTGAGATGCTTAAAATGGTCCTAGGCAGACACTACAAGCCAAACACTCTGTTAGTATTTATTATTATGATAATTCAAAACAAACCATATCAATCAGTTAGAAAGAGAGAGAGGATCAAAAAATAATGACTCTGCTCTGGAGACTTCTTTTGCAGCTAAAGAAACATCATCAGATCCTTGTACTCAAATAGCAGCAGCAGCATCTGGGAGCTTTTAGAAATCTAGAGCGTCACATCTCCGGCATTACCATCTGCATTTTAATAAGACCCCCAGGTGACTTGTGAGCACAGGCATGTTTGAGAAGTGCCGCACTGGAGAACTCCAGGGCTCGGGCAGAGACCCTTGGGTCACTGGTATTTTTGGTTAGAAAATGATGCAAAAACAGCACTGACTCAGAAAATCTGCTCTGTCTTATTGATGGATTCAGTCCTAATCTGGATCAGAGAATGTAGGTTGCAGGGTGGGGGGTGGCGACCATGTGCAATCCCACCCCCCCACCCCCATGGAAGGCAGTCCCATCTGAATCAAATGAAATGCTTTGTGCAAGGGACCGTGAGAACACATGTCAGCACAGATACATCAGAGGCCCTTGTGGAACAAGGCTGAGATCCTGGAACTGTTCTGGCATGTTGGAGGGGGAGGAACAGACGCAAACACAACACTTGAAACAGGAGGCAACATCATTAGGAAAGTTGTGATTTGAGAAAGGGAGCTTTAGGAGTAAATTCAGGGAAGGGAGGGAGTCACTTACGTTAACCCAGGGATGTTCGAGGACCTGCACGGCCGAAAATCGCTGATCGACATCCACCAACAGCATCATAGTGATGAGCTCCTGTCAACAGAAACATTTGATGTTGTTTGTGTCTAACACTGAAAGTAAAAACTGGCGTTTTCAAATGCAGAGGTTCTCTTTTATCTTGGAAAAGCATTTGTAAAAGCTCTAACCTTAAACACATCAACTCAACTTACCTTTTAAAGGAAAGGTGAATATTTGAAATTAAAAATATACACCTTGTAGTTGAGGTAAAAATATAAGTGAAAGGTTTAAAATCACTTTCATAAAAATGCTTTTAGTAGAAGGAAATAAAGTACATGGATGAAAGAATTAATATTCCTTTCTTTGTCTAGCATTTTGCACTTTAAAGACAGAGTCCTAAATTACTTTAACATAGAAATCACATTTTTAAAACCCCTTAACAAAATTCTCACTTTGCCAGCTGAAAGAAAAAATGGATTTTTTTCCCCTCCTAACTGCAAGAGCATATTTGGGTTTGAAAGAAAGGAATGAGGAAAGACATATGGAATTGCCAACAGCTAGTTGGTAAAATAGAAACTGTTCTTTAGCAGCCAAAGAATTCAGAGGAAATATGTTAAAAATGATTCACAAATTTCCAGAACAATCAATAAAAGTAAAATAGAACCATTAAGAAACAAATTATTGAATGGTTCTGAAATGAATGCATCTCTGCCATGAGCTCAAATTTATTTGCCCCAGAAGAGCACTGCTTGGGGTTTACTGATGAAGTCTGTCAGACGTTTGTCTCCTCTGGATTAGAAGTTCCCATGTAACAAAACAGCTAGATAACGTATTACCTGGTCCCTCTCTAAGTACTGCTCCACAGCGGGAATCATTTATTCCCAAAGATGTACCGATTCGACCTGTACTCTCTAACTTGGGCCAGGACTTAACTAACGCGACTACTGTGTGTGTGAGGCTCCTTGCAGGGTGCTGAGGGGTTGCAGGAGATGCCCTCTGCCCTCCAGTTACGGAGGGCCAGCACTGGGACTTGGGCACGTTCCTAAAGAACCTGCTCACGGGTGAAAACTTCTCCACCCCGACCTCTGCAGCCGTTATCACCCCATCTCCTTTCACCTCTGTGGCTCTTCTTGGACACTTCTCTCAACTCCACACATTTTCCTACGTCCAGAGGTAGACTCCTGGATAGTTGAAGAAAATGAGAGATTTGGGCCCGGTGTGCACCATTTTCTATGGAAAGTGGTCAGGCCTAAAGAGTCAGATTTAAAATTGAACTTAAACTCAGGATACAGTCAAAGAAGAAAAACAGGTACACTGAATAATCAAAAGATAATTAGTTGCTAACATCAGTTTTGCAAAAATTTAAGTCAATGCTTGGAAACATAAACTTAATGAGTCAACTAAAAAGTTTTCTTTTTTTAATTTAATTTAATTTTTTTTCTATTTACTTTTATTAGTTGGAGGCTAATTACTTTACAATATTGTAGTGGTTTTTGCCATACATTGACATGAATAAAAATACGGAACACTTCACGAATTTGCGTGTCATCCTTGCGCAGGGGCCATGCTAATCTTCTCTGTATTGTTCCAATTTTAGTATATGTGCTGCCGAAGCGAGCACAAGTTTTCTTTTTTTAATCTCAGGGTCTACTAATGTCTCTGTGTAAGATTTTCATAGTTTTCTTAGAGGTTGCTCTTTTAATGACAAAAACAATATGCTTTGTTCCACGCTGCCTCTAAATCCTGGCTGTCCTCCAAGGTCCAAGTTACACCATAGCTTCCCCACCGTGTCTTTCTTGGTCATTTTCACTTATGTTGAGCATCTTCACTTTGACTGCCTGACAGATCATTTAATTCACTCATTCTTTTATCCATTCATTCAGTATACGTTGAGTATCAGTTACGTCACTATTTAGGCACTGAGGTATAGTAATGAATACAATAGACAAAAATCCTTGTCTTGATGGAATTTATATTCCAGTGAGGAGAGTTAGAATATGAACTCCATAAATGGGATATATCCACAATTCTATATCTAGGTAGTGAAAGTGAAAGTCACTCAGCTGTTTCTGACTCTTTGCGACCCCATGGACTATACAGTCCACAGAATTCTCCAGGCCAGAATACTGGAATGAGTAGCCTTTCCATTCTCTGGGGGAATCTTCCCAACCCAGGGATTGAACCCAGGTCTCTTGCATTAGAGGTGGATTCTTTACCAGCTGAGCCACAGGGGAAGCCCAAGAATACTGGAGTGGGTAGAAATCTAGGTAGGTAGACAGACACAGACAGGTAGTTAGATGGTAGACCAGATGGATGTAACAGTGTAAGTGTTACAGAGGAATATGAAGCAAACGACAATAACATCAGCCAGGTAGGGGTTCAGAGCTGCAAATGGAAATAAGATGTTCTGAGAAAGCTTCACTGAGAAGTTGACATCAAGCCAAGACTTGAAAGAGGTGAAACAATAACCTATATGGAAATCTAAGCTGGGCCCAAGCCTGGTGCGGGCAGAGCATAGCTAAAGGCTACAGCAGTGTAACTGCAGTGGCCACAGTGCGTGATGAGCCAGGGAAGCAGAGGCACCTGAGGAGGTGGGTGACTTGAAGACTGTGAGCGCTTGGGGAGGCTAGTAATTATGACTAAAATGCATACAGAAAGCATATTTACCATATCACTTGTTTCTTTGCACAGGATGATTCGGAATCAATAACTCCACAGAGACACAGGCTATAAGAAGAGGAAGGCACTAGAAGCCGAAACCCACCTTTGCAGAATCGGAAACGTTATCCCAGTATGGAGAAGGGAAGTCCACTTGCCCCATCAAAATCTGATCAAAAAGCACCTCCTGGTCATCACCGCTTCTGTTTAGACACAAGACAATAACAAGGAATAAACACAGGAAAATGCCAACTCAAGGTATGTCTTTTCATCCTTATGCACTGGAGGCCTTCCTTCCCCCGTAATGTGTAAAACGTGTGTTTTTAAGCAATTCAAAATGTCAGTATGGAACTGTTTTGGCAAATTAGGAAAGAATGAGTTTTCAGATTATGTAAGAAAGATTTATGGAAGGCATGTAAACTAGCATGCACAACATGGAAAAAATAACAAGTCCTTATTAAGCAAAAGGTAGTAAAGTTATGTTCTTTAACACAGCATTCCATTCTTTTCCTGCTACAGGCTCCTTTATGCACGGAGGCTGAATGGATCATTCAGGGAATGGACAAATGCTTTGTGAGTGCTGAATAAAGGATCACTGCCCGTACCCACGGAATGGAGGGAAACCACACAGCAGGATGTAAGTAATGACACCAGCCGCCCAGATGTCCACCTTGAGGCCATATCTGAAAAGGTAAGTGACATCGCCATTAGCAAAGTTGGGCCAGGACAAATTACGGAGCATGGTAAGATGGATGATTCTGCTATCATAAACCAAACACCAAACCAAGCAAAAATTTTTAAAAAATCCACAACTAACACTAAACTACAACCCACTGGCTAAACAAAATTCAAGAAAAGAGTAATAATTAAAAAAGAGACAATTTAAGGCACATGATTAAAAATCAAAGTAACGCTAGGGTCATATCTAAGTATCAGTAAGTGAACAGTTTCAGTAACAATGCTTATTATAGTCATATCAAGTTTGTTTTCTTTAATTATTATTTTTTATGAAGAGTATAATTGCTTTACAATGTTGCCTTAGTTTCTGCTATACAATGAAGTGAGTTGGTTGTGTGTATACATATATTCCCTCTCTTGGACCTCTCTCGCACCTTGCCTCCATCACACATCCAGGTCATCGCAGAGCACTGATCTGAGCTCCCTGCGCTATACAGCAGTTCCCCACTAGCTACCTGTTTTACACATGGTGTAAATAACCTGTTTTACACATAGTGTATACATTAATATGTCAATTCGAATCTCCCATTTCATCCCCCCCTCCCCTTCTCCCCTTGGGTCTGTAAATCCATTCTCTATGTCTAGTTATATCAGATTTAAGACAAAGACCCTTGAGGAGACAATTTAGCTCCCAAATTTTAGAAATAATAATTATACATAAGACATTCTCTAATCTATAAAGCACTGGCATACATTATCTGATTTTGTTTTCCCAACAACTCTGTAACTTGTACAGGACAAGTATTATTGCCTGTTTTATAAGAAAGAAAACCTAAGTTCAGAGGGGTAAATAATTTGGCTCAAGATCACACAATCAGTGGCACAGCTGAGTTCCAACCGATGTCTTCAGGACCCAACCAAATTCTTCTGCCCCACACCACTCCTCCCCAGCGGGCCATCGGAGCACCCACCAGAGCATCGCCTGAGGTGGTACCTGGGAGGAGGTCAGGCGTGGCCACAGATGTGGCTCCCAATCAAATCTGATGAATAAGAAAGTCCTCATTACCCTGCGTTGGGGATTTCTCTTCTCATCTGTTCTGTATTTCTGCCTTTCCAGTCTATGCATCCATAGTACAAGTAGAAAAACTACCTCCAGCTGTCACAGGGGAAGATACTATCTAGAGTGCTAGGTGGCGGTTGGCGCCACTCATGGGAAGAAACGGCAGGGCTGTCTCTTCTTGCTCTCCCACCCTTCCCCCATCCTTCTGTTTAAGGACAGCGTTCAGAACCCTGCCAGTAATCCTTGGCAAGAAATGGGGCTTACTGAAAGAGCCATTTGCCCACCTAGACCTGGAGTTCAAATGCTGACTCAGCTACTGTCATGAGCTTGTATCAGTCATCAGAGACTGAGTTTTTCTACATGCAAAATGGGGATTATATCATCTACCGGAAAAGTAAGAATTAAATAAAGGAGTTTAGCACCTGGCATATGGTACTAGGTCATTAGTAAGCATTAGGCCACCCTACCATCTCCCCTGATTCTAGAGATTTTCTTTCATCTGTGTTGGCTGCGCTCAGAAACAACAAGCCAACTCCCAGCGGCCCTCTGATGCCTGGGGGTGTCTGTGCTGCACAGATGGTCCATGAGCTGCTAAGTGGACCAAAGTAGGACTGGAACTAGAGAATAAGGAGAACTTAGGAGAAGGAACCATAGGAACCACAGAAGCAACTCACCCCACACAGCAACGTCTGCTGCTCTTATCTCCCAAAGCTAGTTAATTACCATCACTCTATGTTTCTCTGTTAACCTGAATATTTTTTACTAAGGGGTTAATAATGGCTCTTCTGCCTTTAACAAAGGCCAAAAGGAAGGCTTATGCAAGACTGCAGTAATTGGCAACTTGATTGGGAAAACAGAAAAAATGGCTTCAACTTTTTAAGCTAAAAAAAAAAAAAAAAGTGAAAAATAGCTGACAGCTAGTTCTGTCTGGATGGAACAGAGAACTATTTCATTTATTCTCAAAGCAGACTATGTTGCAAGCACATCACTGAAATAAACACATGAAAAGCATTTACCCAGTCTCTGCAATGATTTCGGGAGCTACGTATGTTGGGGTACCACACACGGTGTACAGGGGGCCATCTACAATGGTAGCCAGTCCAAAGTCACCCAGCTTCAGCGATTTGCTGCCATCTTGGTGTTCATACACCTAAAATAAAAATTAAAAGTGAAACTGCCTTAAAAAAAAAAATAAGGACATTGTGGTGTAAATATATGTTGACCTAAAACAAACAGACTGCCAGATATTTCTCTAGCAAAGATGGATTTATTCAGGATCAGCAGACAGTCGCAATTTGAAGTCTGTACCCACGGCAAGTTACCTCCAAGTCCCCACATGGCAAGGGAAGGAAATACATTTACAGAGAGGAACAGGAAGTGGGAGGACTATAGAAACAAAGAGTCCATGGCTTTTCATTGGCTGAGTCCTTGCCAGGAAAGAAGAGGAGTCTCTCTTCTTCCTGTTGGGCTCAGTTACGGTCATGTGGTCACAGGACACGAGAGCGCCCCCTTCTGGTCCGCTGACTGTTAATAACTCCGATTTCAGTTTACCAATTTTTTAACATTTATTTTTCATAAAATAAAAACTCAGGCAACTATGCAGGGGTATACATACAAGAACATCTTTATATTACTGCAGAATTAAGAACATGGCAAACACCCTGGAAATGAAAGTTCATTAAATTACAGTACGTTCATACAATGGGAGGCTACAGGACAGTTAGAATGGTGATGCGAGTTTACATTTATTGAAATAAGTTAGATTTGGGAAGTGAGGACAGACTTCTGACTGGTTGCATATAATGTCTATTAAAGAAAAAACATGTACTAAGAAAAATGTCTGGAAGGACACTATATTGGTGTGTCTGTCTCTGAGTGGTAAGATTATAGGAGATTTTTTTTTTCTTTTGATTATCTGTCTTTGACGTTTGCTGCAATTCAAATTGATCTGCAGAACACAATGAAATACAGAAATATAGATTTTGTGCTAAAAAACAAAAAAGTATAGATTTTGTGTTTAGTGCAAAATATTCAGTTTATGAAAATAATTATGTCTTCATTTTAATGTATCAGAAGTTTTAAGATGCAGTTCTTTAGTAAAGGGAACAAAAAAATCTACACATCTATTAAAACACTTTATTTTCAGTGCCCCATATTTCCAACAAGATCTATTTATATTTTTTATTAATAATTGAAAGGGGCATTAACATTTCATTTTACCTGTGGCAATTTGGAAAGATTTATCAGGTGCAGAGTAAGCATTCTGTCCAGTTTTCCTTATTAAGGCAGTAATAAGTCTTTCACCTTATTATAGTCTTTTTCTAATCTTTCACCCAACAAATCAAGAAAAGGATGCATGTGACCTCAGGCAAGTATTTACACTGCTTTAATTCTAGCCCACAATCAAACAAAACAGATCTGTTCTAAACAGTATCCCAAACATCTGTTATTTTAAAGAAAGTATCAAAGGGCTTTCAGAATTCTAATTCAGAGCCCTCCACTGGAATCAATAAGATACAGAAAAGAGAGCCACAGTAAAAGGCTAGTATTCCCAGTGAAGGCAGTCGCCAGGCGATGCCTCAAGGAAACGGTGAAGTTCTCCAGGTACATCAAAATAATCCTTCCAGCCCATCGAGCCTGCATGTGCCCCTGTTGTTGCTCTATGATCATCTCTAGTTGCTACAGCAGTTTGAACCTGGCGCACAGCAAGGCGCATCTCCACCCATCAGGAGCATGGCTACCGTTCACACCGCATCTGCCCTCCTTTGGAAAAAGTAGATTCACTTCTCATTTCACTGCAGCATCAAGTGCAGATGTTTGGCCAGCTAAGTTGCAGTATCAGCAATGATCATTTGGATCTGTTTTGGCAGAAGAAAAGGCAGCCAGAGCCTCCTCTCTGGAGAGACTGTCTTTTCTGGGCAGAAAATGTTTGTTCACATTTTCTCCATACTTGGAACACCGAGTCCTCTCCCTGAGGGCTCAGCCACAATCAAGCGTGGGCTGCCCTTAGGCAGGTATCCAGAGGCTTGGGGCCCACCTGCACTCGGGCTGTTAGGGCAAGGACAGCTGTATGTTCCCCAAGGATGTGGCTTTGCCCAGTGGTCCTCTGAGACGGACACCATCATCCCTACTTTAATGAAGCAGCCGTCCAGCCCTGGTCGGCATCAGCAAGTTTGAATCACGGACTCTGAGGTGTCAGAGATGCAAAACATAATATCCTCCCTGATTTAAACGCTCTCAGGCAAAAGAAATCCCTAAATTGTAGTCTTAGCATGTCAGCCATTCAGGTCGTCCAAATGACAAGCAAATGTTTTTCATGAAAAGAAATCTGAGCTGGAAACACCTAGTAGATCATCTAGTTTAATTCCCAGACAGAGCAGAACTGTTTACTTCCCTAATTCCATTTTGTTACCAACAATCTCTTCGAAATGCAAAATAACCTCTTGCTTTGATGTTCTGTTAGGTCCAAACATTCATGGTGCCTGTTTTGTGAGGTTGTGCAGATTTCAAATTACACAACTCCATTTACACAGAGATGTTGTGGCTTGTTTCTAAACATACTACCCATAATCACCCAAATCTATTCAAAAGTTGGACAAAGGCAGATGTTGGCAGATGCAGTCATAAGTAACATTTTAGTTCTGAGTATGACCATGTAATTCTCCTCCATGTACCAAAGGGTTTTTTAAGCATCTACATTTTAACAGGAATTCCATCTTACATATAGCAATATGCCAATTATACTTAATATAGCTAAGCAATAAAGTTCAAAGCTTCAACAACTAAGAAAAACCACTAAAGACTTAGCTAAAATAAAGAAAATGAAGATTATTTAATGATAAAAATAAAAGTAAACCAGCATCGTTTAAATGAAATACATAGAATCTATCATTTTAATGCTTTCATCTCTCTTTAATCACTACTATGCTGCTCTCTCTCTTTTTTTAACTTTGAAAACCATATAGCAGAATTTTCATGAATATATAAAGAGATTAAAGTGATGTTTAGGAGAGGCAATAAGAGCTAAGAGACAAAGGCCTAATCCACGTAATTGAAAACATTTCTAGACCCAAGCACATTTGAAATGCTTCAGCAAAATGCTTTTGCAGGTGAATAAATGTCCAGGCCTCTCGTTTGGAATTCTGTTTAACTTACTTACCATCAGGCAGGGCAGGAAACAAGGTTGCTTTGGGTTTTTCTCTGTCAACACTTGGGGAGAAGGATATAGAAGAATATATTGTCGTGTTTCCCTTCCTCCCGTGGGAGAGCGCCTTCCCTAAGTGCTATTGGATTGGCAAAAAAAAAAATCGTGTTTTTCTGTTAAGAGCAACAGCAAACCCGAACGAACTTTTTGGCCAACCCATCACGACGGGCCTCTCACAACTGGGCTCCCGAGAGCTCCTGCTGCCACCTGGGCTGTCCTCTCCTCACCTCTCCCCCCGCCGTTTACAGCAGGGCAGGAAGGAGGCCCTTTGAAAATATAGTCAAAACTTTTGTTAAAAATCAGATTGTGAACTGCATGTGTTTCAAATGTGTGTGTGTGTGAGCACACACACAATCTTTACAAAACCATCTCCAGAAAGTATTTTACCAAATGGCAGCTATAAATTCACTTTGAACTAAGTTTTTAATTAAATGTTAGGAGTCGGAAAAGCTTCTAACGTGTTCACATTGAAAACGTGGCGTCCATGGCGTCTCCCACTCTCGGAATTGGCTTCCTTAGCTTGTCTCCTCATCCTGATCTTCTTCCAGAAAGAACCTTAACAGCCTCCAAGTATAAGTTTGGGCAGCCTGACCCAGCAAGTGGGGTTCTGGTTTAAGAACTTCTTGCTGTAACTGTATTTTAAAGTCTCCATAAAACATGCCCCACACATGAGGTGGGGGTACATTAATTGTCAATCAAAGAGCATTCACAACATGAGATATAATTTAACGTTCATCCAGGCCCTTTAAATACTATAGATGTTCCCCCACATTTTAAACACCGAGGGGCTATTAAAGAGATGGGGATTAGTGCAAATTACCCAGTATGTAGTGCTTTCACTGTTTTAACTAAGCAATAAAACTGTGTAACTGCAACACACTAATTGAATGTGGCTACACATAATTGTGGGCTGCCATATGTATCCTATTACCAGAAAGACTGTCAGTGTTTTGTAAGCTACTCCTGTGATCATTGCAGATGGCTACAGTCAGAAAAGTTGTTCTCTAGGGTTTATTATATGGCTATAAAGACATCCCATGATTTGACAGACTAAATGTGTTAAATGGCAACAGTTATGAAAAAGGTTCCAATTAAAAGCTGAAGGCACGTCCTACCAAGAACAGACCTAGTGAAAGGTCAGGTACGTAGGTTTTTGGTATTCTGCTGTTTTACACAGGATTTTCTTTTTTAAGGGAGAGTTTTATTTTTGTTTCTTTTTCATTTATTTGGGGTTTCGCAGTAGCTGTAACTTGCTGAACAGTAGATTTGGGGCATATGCCTGATCTCCCCTGGATGAGAAACTGAGACCATTTGAAAAAGTTATTTGAAAAACTAAACGATTTAATACAGAGTCATAAAATGCAGCCGGTGGCCATAAAATAATATGAAAATTCACAGATAACCTGAACCCAGTCAAATGGTTTCTGAGATTCCCATAACAGAGAACTAAAAGCTGACTAATATAACAGATGTGTTGGAACAAACATGATTTTCAATGATAATATGAATTCAAGGATAACCCTGTTGAAATATTGGCTAATGAATTGCCAGGAACCACTGAAATTTCTACACAGAGGAGCTCAATAGGTACTAAAAATTACTTCACCAGATAGAATTTAACAAAACTGGCATGAAATTGACAAAGCCATGACAAAAAAGTGAATTTACTTTTTAACAAATATGGTATCCTTTAAAAAAGACATTGATTTTTCTTCTAGCCACGGAATATGGCCTTTATGACACTTTCTAAAAACAGTGGATTAAATTTAAACCTTTAAGAAGTGAAGTATAACAACATTTATGCAGGGAATTACTTAGCAAAATGTGTTTTATGCTCCACATACTTTAGAATTAAGCCTCCTAAAAAAACTTAATTCTTAAAAAAAAAAATTCATTTTATACCCACATGTAAAATCTTTATGAAACAAAAAATATGTGAAATAATAAAAATTAAAAAAGGTGTACATTAGTCAGAAGAGGTGCAGCAACATAAGCAGAAAAAATAAAATAGCTTTTCAAAGTGTTACCCTAGAGATGTCTGTGAAGATGGAGAAGTGAATGGAAGTTCCAGGAAACCTGACTCTCATCCCTTCTTTAAAATGATCATGAAACTATCTAGAAAGGAGTTCTATGCAGCTGCAGCTGAGATACAACAAACATGCACATTCCTGACTGTAGTGATTGTACATCCCAGAATTCTGTTATAACTGGGAATTCAGTGTCACTGCAGTTTTTAGAAACTGTTACATTTCTGTCACACAAGTAATAACCAATATGTCATTGTAGGAAAACTGGAAAAGACAGATAATATTACAGAGAGAAAAGAAATAAACTCACTCGCGATCCTGACACCTAGAAATAACCATTGTTAAACATTTGGGCGTATGAACTTCCAAAGCTTGCTTTCTCTCTCTTTCCTGTTCTTTTTCTCATTGGACAGCATACCCTGGACGTGTGCCCCAGTGAATAAGCATACATGTGTATCATGATTTTCAGTGCCTGCTGGATAGTCCATTGTATGGACGCACCAAAATAATAACCCTCCAGACCTCTGCCCGCTGCCATTTACTGAGCCCCTGCCAGGCCTCATGTCGAGGACTTCATGCTTAACATCCCACCTAACGTTCACAACAACTCTGTTAGGTACTATCACTGATATTTTTGCAGATGAAAAATATTGAGGCTCAGAGATGTTAAGTAACTTGCTGAATCTTACACAGCTAATAAATGGTAGAGCCAGAACTTAAGCTCAGGCATGTTCAAGTCCATGATTCTAACCAGTACGTCCTCCTGCCTCCCCATTATGCCAATATTTAAAAAAATCAGTGCCCTGACCTAAGTTATTTCTATATATACATTTTTCCTTTCCATGCTAAAAAACACTGAGATGACCATCCCTATGTATGTATTACATATCTGATACTTTTTTTTCTTTAGGTCACATTTCTAAAAGTAGAATTATTTGACCACAGAGTTCATATTATTTAAGGCTGTAGTTACATATTACCAAACTACTTTTCATTAGAGTTCCATCAAGTTAATCTTGTACTGAGTCACATGAGATGACTGGTATCCTTGTTAAGTTTGCCAACCCTGCATATTATTATTATTTATTATTAATCTTTGCTAGGCCATGTCATTTAAAACATAATTTTATTTACTTGTTTATTTATAGCTGTGTTGGGTCTTGGTTGCTGCATGGACTTTTCTCTAGTTGTGGCAAGCAAGGGCTTACTCTCTAGTTGTGGTATGCAGGCTTCTCATCGCAGCAGCTTCTCTTGTGGAGCACAGGCTCTACGGCACATGGGCTTCGGGAGCTGAGGCAAGAGGGTATAGAAATTCAGGCTCCTGGGGTCTAGAGCACAGGCTCGACGGCTGCGGTGCACGGGCTTAGTTACTCTGTGGCATGTGGGATCTTGCTGGGTCAGGGATCGAACCTGCATCTGTGTCGGCAGGCGGTTTCTTTACTACTGAGCCACCAGGGAAGCCCCCTTAAAATGAAGTGAATGATGTTATTCTCCACCAGTGACAGAGGAAGGGGTGGTGGAGCAGACTGATGCTGACCCGCCCGGAGACACTGTATTTTACTTCCTGTCTTCTTCCTCCTGGTAGAATCACAGGTCCTTGGAGAAGTCAGAGTGAAAGTGGCTCAGTAGTGTCCGACTCTTTGCAATCTCATAGACTATGCAGTCTCTGGAATTCTCTAGGCCAGAATACTGGACTGGGTAGACTTTCCCTTGGAGAAGGGCCCTCAGTAGATGCTTAGTACAATAACGGGCATATTACTGTAGTCAATCATGTTTGGGGAAAATGTTCTTTTTCTTCTGTTTTCCCTCACGTTTTATTCAAATGCAGATAGAAGGCCTTTTTTTCTTTCCCAACATTTTCAGTCACTCAGTCATGTCTGACTCTTTGCGGCCCTACAGACTGTAGCCTGCCAGGCTCCTCTATCCATTGAATGTTCCAGGCAAGAATACTGGAGTGGGTTGCCATTTCCTGCTCCAGGGATCAGACTCACATCTCTGGCATCTCCTGCATTGGCAGGCACATTTACCACTAGTGCCACCTGGAAAAACAAGCATTCCATCTCTGCTGGGGGATTTCAGTGATTAAAAGCTACTGACTTTTCAAACAGGTGTAATTGTTAGAAAGTTTTTCCTTACGTCAACCTCAAATCTGTCATTAACGTCTTCTCATTAGTTTGAGTTCAGTGTCTCATATGCAGCACAGAAAATGTCTCCCATCTTCCATCCAGCAGCCTCTGCTGGACCACTCTGCTGCACTCTCTCCATGTGTCTGGGTCCCTCCCCACTGAGGTCACGTGGCAGGAGCAGGACAGAGGACTCTCGTGAGAGCGATGCTCTTTCAGTGAAAGAGTCTAAGGGCACGTTGCTATTTTTAGCAGTCATGTCACACTGACTCTCGTAATGAACTTGTTATGATCAATGAACAGCCTTTAAACTAGCCCAAGTTTTCCCATTACTGTTTTTCCACAATGGTCATTAAAACAACTACACCAAAACGGACCTAGTCCATAGGGACTTATGTTTTTAACTCTCGTTAAATTCCATATTACTGGTCGGGGACATTTATGGAGCCAAAGATAGTTGCAGATCTCAGTTCTGTTATTTACTATATAGAATACATCTTCATCTCGACTCACTGGTAATGGTGATAAGGGCAGGGCCAGTGACAGACTCCTGTGAGATCCATGGCTCCCTTCCTTAGGGTGCTCCCCAGTCCGTTCATCCACACTCTGGGGGCTCAAGTTCATTTTGCAGATCTATTCAGCTGTCTTTGTTTATGACCTCTACTGTCCATCTGTGGCACTGGCCTTATCCACCAGTGGAGTGAGCTATCTGACCACAAAATGAGTTTACTTGAGGATTAAGACAGAAGGAAATCCATTATTTGGTAAACTCAGTGTTGACTTGAACTGGGAACTAAGAAGAGCAGGAACACAACCTCTGGTCATCACTAGGGGAAAAGAAGATAATTTATTCCTAGATTCAACCCATTTTGTGAAAATGCAGGTCATTAGCTGCACATGCCACTTTGATGGGCAGCGAGGAATAGGCACAAACACCTTGACAGAGTTTCTAAAAGGAATTTTCTGACCTAAAGAATTTAGGTCCCAAACAGTATTTAGGAGTTTTTAACAGTATTTAGGTAGCAAAAAGATTTTTGAACAGAAATTTTTTTATGTTTCAAGAAAATTACTGTGTTTATTTCTGGAATCTAATAAAAAACTAGTGATGTCAGTTATATTTTTGCCAGTAGGACTTTAATTTTCCTAAGGAGAAGGCATCTGCGTATACATTTAAAAAAGATGGTCCCAGCTCACTGCAAAGAACAGGCTGCTGCTGATGCTTTTTGCTGCCAAGGGTACAAGTTTGCCATCTAGTGGCGACTCATGCAAATGGAAAGTGGTTGATCTTAGGCCATATCTGTTTTGTTTTAAAGCAAAAGGTTCCTTTTTGTCATAAACTATCACATCACATGCGATGCACACAATGGTTCATGTATAAAGGCAGCTGGGGAAGCTCTGTACTTACTCCCCTCCCTTCAGAAAGGTTTAGTCTACAGCCAACGTGGGTCCTTAATGTAACAGATGAATTGAGAAATGACTAGGGCTTGGCATATTTGTTTGGCTGCATCGTGTCCTAGTTGCGGTATGTGGGATCTTTAGTTGTGGCAAGTGGGATTTAGTTCCCTGACCAGGGATAGAACCCCGGGCCCCTGCACTGGAAGTGTGGAGTCGCCACTCACTCACTCTCTCATCTAATCCACCCTCTCATCCACCTGTCACTCATCCATAGCATCTAAGGACCAGGCCTGATAAAGCAAAAGAATCACATAAAATCAGTGACACAATATACTAATTAATAAAATAAGGACTTAGTAGCAATGTGATAATAAAATTATAAGAGCTATTTTTATTAGGTCAGCTTCCAGTTTTCACCTAAAATATGACTGGAGACATCACTGTATATGTGTTTGTTTTTTTTCATTAAAATGCCTTGATCTTTAAGTACTCAGACTTGAGTAAATCATTCATAGGATCAATATAGATCCTGAAGGCCAAACTACAATATTTTTATATTGCTCTTTAAGATTTAAAAATAAAAGTTTTCAAAGGTTTTGCTTACACAATGATACTATATAAAATGAAATCTATAGCTGAAATGCCTACAAATGTAATACATAATTCTTTGCTACTTATTACAAACACTAAACACTTATGAAGCAAAAATTTATCAGCAGTCTAACAATTTAGGTTTTTTGTTTTTTTTTGAGATCTCTTCATAAAATAGTAATGCAAAGTGTGCAGCAGAGCCTTTTTTATTTAAGTATCCGGTAGTTAGAAATGGATTGTAACTCTCTGCATTAAATTTATTATAGCATTTTTCCAAAAATAGTCTCTGGCTCTACATTTTTCCATTAGATGGTAAATCCATGCCTGGGTAAATAGTGACACTTTAAAAGCAATGTCAAAAATGATGAAAGATGATTGTTACAACTTACAGTTTTAAACAGTTTCATTTTTAGGGATAATTTAACTTTTATTACAAATAAAAGGGGAATAAAAAAGAAGGGAATAGTCACATGGTATCTCTTTATCTTCATAAAGTCCCCTTAAAGGAGACCCAAAGGAGTTAAGTATCTTGTTCAAGGTCAGAGGATTAGCCAGTGTAAGAGTAAAACCCTTGGTTTTGAACTTTTGTCCATCTGACTATAAATCCTGAGTATGTGATTTTGTGTCTCCCATGATGATTCTTATTTCCACATAAAGGTCAACAGAATGTGAAATTAATAGAAGTCTCAAGGGCAATTAGTAATGTCATCCTAATTTTGTTAAAATTATTCTATTCTTCTACCTAGTTTATCCCATAAAAGCTTTATCCCTGCAAACCTCGCCAATCCTTACTACTCTCCTATAGAGAGAAATGATGATACTGGAGAAGCACAATTACTTTAGTTTTTCATATATATATATTTTAAACCTGAATTATGAATGACTGCAATGGTGTGTGTTTATATATATACTTTTTTCTCATTTCATATATATTTTTCTTACTCTTAAGTTAGAAAGGAAGAAATGAGAGAATTTTTATTTTTCTTTTTTTGGGTAATTTAAAGTAAAATATGTTCAAACGAGCACAGTACTTTCAAAGCATCCTGCAAATTGTCATTTTAGTAAAAGCACAGTGCTCTGTAACCATTTATGTCATTTATAGAAACAGTGCTCTGGTGAGAAGCAGGTGAACAATGGGTGCACAAAACTGAACTGCAAAAGCGGAAAGGAAAATGAGACTTTAATTTTCCATCACTGAATTTTCGGAGCTTAGAGAAATTTTTAAACAAAGGCTCAGTTGTAAGTCCGTTCCCGTGAGACAGTCCTACATAAGTCAGGACACAGGAAGAATGAGTGCAGACGAGGGGAAATTGCTGCCATTCATGGAGGCAACTATGCAGAAGAGAATGTTTAGGCTACTGTGGAGATGTGGAATTTGAGGGCCAATTAAGTCAGAACTCCATCGTCTGACCTCTGCCACCTTCATTAGCCAGCAGCTCCAAGATTACTAACCTAATTGCAATTAACTGCTCGTATATGTATTTCTTTCTTTTCAGTACTTATTTTTATTTGGCTATGCCGGGTCTTAGTTACAGCATGTGGGATCTAGTTCCTTGACCAAGGACTGAACCTAGGCCACCTGCACTGGGAGCTCAGAGTCTTAGCCACTGGACCACAGGGAAGTCCCTGTGTAGGTATTTTTGAAATGCCTATTTTTCCTACTTGAATGTCCCTCCACGGAGGCATATGTCTTCCTTTTCCCTGGCACAGTCCTTGGCATGGGGCAAGCAAGCAGTAAACCTCTCTCCCCAGTTCACACTTTACATAGTCTGGTGGTTAAAAGTCTGAGGTTTAGAGAGGAGCAGAGCTAGGTTGTGACCTTGACTCCTCCACTTAAGAGTGATGATGGCCTTGAGTGGGTCTTTCAACTTCTAGGCACCCAGTCTGCTCACCTGTGAAATAGGACAGCAATAGACTTTACCCCACATGGCTGTTGTGAAGATGAAATGAGATACTGAGTGTAAAGTGAGCATGGGGTGAGCACAGAGGTGATTCTCCATAGCAGCAGATCTGGGAATGGGAGTTGTGTTGTTCATCTGCTTTTATTGTATTTTTAAAAAATATTTATTTATCTGGATGCACTGGGTCTTTGTGGCATGCGGGATCCAGTTCCCTGATCAGGGATTGAACCTGGGCCCTACCCATTGGGAGCTTGGAGTCTTAGCCACTGGACTGCAGGGAAGTTCCTATTCATCTGCTTTTAAACTTGAAAGTTCACTGAGATCACGTGCGGGAGCTGGTGGCAATGCAGACCTGCACCCTGTCACCAGTCACCAGATTCTGATTTGGTGGGGCTGCAGGGAAGCTCAGAAATTTACATTTTTAACCAGCATCTGGGAGTAATTCTCATGCAGGGCGTCTCTGGACCACCCTTGGAGAAACACTGCTTTAGAAAAAGAATCCTCATTTCCCAGATTTCAAAAGATGGACATACTAATAGTCAAGTAATACATGACTCTTTGGGTTGGATAATGAAAGTAAAAGAACAATTAGCATCTGGAGGTGGGGAGGAATTGAATATATTTCATTAAAATTCCACCCTGAATAGCCAACAAAATTTATATTACTCCCATATTCACTAGTGACAGCTCCCTGATGCCCAGTCTCTGTCCCCTAATTCTTTCAATACCGTCCCTTTAACAATGGGACCAAGAGAGCATGGTGGGGGTGGTGGTAAGAATGTCTCTGATCTGTAAAATCAGTCTTTGTCATGATCATTTTTATGCTGAGGGGCTGGTGTCTTGAAATCTCACAATTTATCCTTTTAGCTTTTAGATTGGATTATTGGGATGTAAATTGGGAGACTAAGTCTAAAAGGCCTTGCATTTGCTTTTTTTTTTTCTCCGAGTAAAAGCTTTCTAACACCAAAGTGCTATCGATAAGTCATGCAAGTGTAAATGCTCCTCGTGACTGTGTTGGCCTGGTCCACGGTCTTAACCACAGCCCTAGATTTCCTGAGTTCTTTTCCTGTCCCTCCCTCGGGTTTTTATTTGCTAATAAGTTAAGTGCTCCTAATGGTACATTAACCCTGACAGATCAACTTAAAAGACCAGTTTCCAGCTAGTTACTGAAGGCCAGCTGGAAACTAGCCTTTAAGGGTTTTTTGTTGTTTTTTAAGAAAATGAAAAAGAAGGAAGAGAAGTGTTCATATTCACTCATACATGAGTGCTTGGGGCTCAGGACACCCTGAAGTTGGAACCCTTCTTACCAGGAGATTCTCTGGTTTGATGTCACGGTGGACGATGTTGAGGCTGTGCAGGTATTTGATGGCGCTGGCCAGGTTGTACAGCATCCCGCTGGCATCTCGCTCAGTGTATTTGTTAGTGGAGGTGATGGCGTCGAAGAGGTCTCCTCCCTGAGAGAGAAGAGCAGAGGTGCATTAACAGATGGTCCAGTGGGGCCCAGCCTGGAGAGGCGCCCGACACGCTATAAACGGACTGAAGGATGCACGCGGGGTTTCTGGGTTCCAAGAGTTTTCCCTGTCACCTCCCTCTCATAGGCCCAGGAACCCTATGGTGATTCCTGCCCCCGCTGTGAGAGCCAGTGACATTTCCTCCAGAGCTCAAAGGAAGGAGGAGATTCTCTGCCATTAAACTCCCAACTGGGGGTGGGGAAGTGGAGCTGGGTCTCCAGGGCAGAGACCTCGGGGCACCGGGTATCCTGGTGGCATGTGCTACACCAACTGCCCGCTGAAGTTCAAATTCATAATCCCCAATCTCCTGAAATGAGAAACATACCACAGACTACACCCTGAACAAAACGTTCTGCTGCCCTGGGAACTTCACACAGACACACACACAATTCTCATCACTCTCCAGATTTAGGTCTCTTGGAGTGGGCGTCATGTCTTCTTTTTCAATAATGTGCCTCCTTGTAAGGAACAGAGAAAAGGATCAGAAACTGTCACTCCAGAGATGAAAGAGAAAGAGAGGGAGGAGGATGGAGATATTTCAAAGAAAGTTTTCTAGGTCCATTACTCATCCGAACTTTGTTTCCACTGTTCCGTGCTAATTTATTGTTATTTGGTGAAGCAAAGATTTCAGGCTCCAATTTTAGATCCATTTATTTGAAGCCCTTTCAGAGAAGTTGGGTCTGATTTACTGAAAATGTGTGCATCCTTTTTGCACACAAGGCCCCAAAGAGCCAAACCCCACCCCCCCGGCAGAGGCTGACTGTGTACATCTGTTACCTAAAGGGCTAAGAGATTTAATTTTTTTTTTTAAACAGCAAATACAAACTAGCCTGTAGGCTGACCATTTTCAAATCCCACTCCCTAACCTGGCCCTCTGCGACCCTATACAATCCCTGCTTGGGGGGAAAGGGGTATCTTCCACTGACCCTCAACCTCAGCAGTTCCCGAACTAAGCAGATACATTTTTTTTTTCCCCAAAAATGAACACCGTCTCTCTCTGTGTCTGTCTCTCAAAGGCAAGGTTGTGCAGCTTTGCAGGTTGCTTCCGTGCCACCCGGGGAGATGGGGTTTGCACTGCGGTCCACATGAATGGCACCCCTGACCGTGTGTAGGGCCGTAGGAGGTGACCCTGCCAAGACTCCACCACTGTCCTCGTTGTCTAAACTCAAGACAGCCTGTAATCTCATTCCTTCTCCTTCGCCTTCAACAAAGCTGTCAACAGAGACTCTTGGTCCTGCTCTAAGACCTGCCTCTGACACAGCCTTCTGGGCTCTCTCAGGCTCTTACTCCAAAGACCCTGTGTACGATCATCACCTCCCACACTGCAGGCCAATGTTTCCTATCTTTCACTCATGAAATCAGCCTCTATTCCCATGGCTCTCCCCGCTCTGTCCCCAGCCTTCACTTCAACTTGCTTAACCTCATCTCCTGTCTCACCTGGAGCAGCTGCCTTTATGCTCCACGTCGCGTGTGTCTTCCCTGGTCACCCAGACAGACCAAACCCTCCCCCAACTCCGCACTCCAAGCCCATCCCAGGGTCTCCTCCACGCTCTTTGTCTTTCTCACTCCCGCTGATTTCTCAGTGCCAGCCCAAGTGCTGCCCTGACACAAGGCCTGCCTTCCTCTGGACACACAGGCAGTGTGCACGCGTTCACTTCTGCTGCTGGAAGTCTAAAGTCCCGTTATTGGTACTTACGGAATTTCACCCTTAAGAATGGTTTTACTGTTCACCCACTTCACTGTTTTCTGGAACACAAACCTTATTTATCCATTGGCGTCAGGTCGTCCTGGGCCCCCTATTAGACTCTCAGGGTTTGACAAGCTAAATTCCTCAGGGGCATGTCATGGGAGCTTTTCAGGTCAAATGTGGGGCTGGCCTTCTCTTCTGAGATGCTTCCAGACCTGGTCTCACAGCCATTCTTGGTCAGACTAAATGCAGGGGTATGATACAGTCGTGGAGAAGGGAACAGTGACCCACCCCAGTATTCTTGCTTGGAGAATTCCATGACAGAGAAGCTTGGTGGGCTACAGTCCATGGGGTCGCAAAGTATCAGACACGATTGAGTGACTCTCACACACACACACACACACACACACACACACACATCCAGTGGCTCAGTTGAGTCCCAATGCTGAGTTTTGCAGGCACAGTCCAGGCTTGTTAGACTGGTCACCCGGAGAGAATCCCCAAAGGCTAAGTGGTACTTCGCTACAGTCACCTGACTAAGCATATTACTGACAATCAGATTAAGCTTTCCCACAAACTGTGTTCTGAACTATTAAGCCTTTTTCTCTTTTATATCTTATCTTCAAATTTAATTTTGTCTTAGCTCTCCAAAACCCAGCCAATAACAGGGGGTTGCTAATTAGTTTTTAACGGCATCCAGAGGGGCAGCAGGAATGATTTGAAGCTGTTTCTTTAAAAATTAAAGTCATTGTAAAATTACTATTCTTGGTCCTAGATAAAGTATAATTTACAATGTTGTAATTACCAAACTTTATTTGGTAATAAAGCGCCAATATGAAAATTTTCTGAATAATGAAATTGACCTTTCTTGATTGGAATAAGCGATTAACATTTTTATCTCCCTCAATCTCAACCATGACCATAACCTGGTGTTAGTACAAACTAAAAAGCCTTCGCTCTCAGAGAAAAAAGTCTGAACTTCAAGTAGGAAAAAAACAGACTTTATCTATAAATATAAATTAATCACTAAGTTAAAAGAAGGCCAATAGATCTAAAATAAAGGAAGTATGAAGAATGAAAGTTTAAAGTCCCTAGAATGAACATTTTCCTATACAGTAAATGATTGGTTAATTAAATGCTTTGTTGGCCTTAACTCTTTACAGAAGGAAACCCCACATTCCAGCTGCCACCAGCTCAGCTGAGCGATTCTAAGTAGAATTCCTGGAACCCTAGGTGTTCACTGGCACACCCCTGATGGAGAAAATGATCTAATTTACAACTAAAGTAGAAATTACTCATGCCTTTGGTCAGATTAACATAACAGAAAAGGCTTGAGCAAAGTACAGCTTTATGAAAATAAAACATTCAATTTTTAAAAACTTCTAATTAAGAAAATTTCACATATGGAAGTAGAGGAAATAGGTGAGTTACCTTTCACATAGATTCAACCATCATCAACATCTGGCCATTCCTATGTTATATGATTGAATAGAATAAAAACGTAATTTTACGTGGCAGGATGAGATTGTATCCATCACTGAGAGGCGGTATTCACATTATTATTGACAGGCTGCTGTTTTTCTATTACCCTGGAGTCTAAAAGTTCATAGCTTGTTTTTATGATGATGAATGATACTTTAGGAGTAGTTCCTGGAAAAGTGAGCAGTTTCTGCTGGAGTAACAACAATCTTACTGGCATCTAATACTTTGTGTCACAGAAGCTGGTGAAAGAGATTTCTTTTACCTTCAGAATAACACTCCTAGCAATATCGCATTTTACATAGGAGGGGCCCGAGGTACAGAGTGGTAGATCCAAGGTCAGGTACTATTTCCGTCCAGGCTGAGACTTGAACTATGGGGATATAATTCTAGTGTTAAGACTCTTAAACCGTTAAGCCAGTACACAGCAATGAGGTTGAATACTGCTGAGACGAAACAAAGGAGAGAGTGCTATCATACAGGAGAGTGAGGTGCCTTATACAGGTTTAACTCTTTCACCAAAACACACACCTTTACTAATTCCATGACAAGATACAGCTCCGTTGGCACGTCCATCTCTTCGATCAGAAGAACAATATTGGGGTGCTTCACTCTTCTCAAGATGGACACCTCGTTCTGGATCATGTGCTCCTGTTCAAGAGAAAATTATCTCCATCAAGACACACAGCAAAACAATGAAGGGCTAACTCAAATCAAAAAAGCCATACTATTTAAGAGTTTCCCTGGTGGCTCAGATGGTAAAAAGTCTGTCTGCAATGTGGGATACCTGGGTTCGATCCCTGGGTCAGGGAGATCCTCTGTAGAAGGGCATGGCAACCCACTCCAGTATTCTTGTCTGGAAAATCCCATGGACCAAGAAGCTTGTGTGCGCTACAGTCCATGGGGTTGCAAAGAGTTGGACACAACTGAGTGACTAACACTTAACTTATACTATTTAAAGATCAAGGGAGATATATTTTGGTAAAATATAATAAGTCTATCTTAAAATTCTGATATTCATATAACCTAGAATTGGCAAAAGATATTGAAGGTCCTTAGAAGATGCTTGTAATTTCAGAGCCTACCATGGCTAACTATAACTGCATATAGAAGGATGAAATGAAACTTAGATCACAAAAGTAAGAGAAGAAGTAAATACAAGAATAAAGAGAAGGAACTGAAATGATATCCCATCATTTCAACTGACTTTGATACCAGTAATATTTATAGAATAAAATTATATCCTAGTAAGTATATAACATTCTACTCTACCAAAACACAACTCCTAGGGTGAACTTATGTTTTTTGGGGGGCTCATCTTGTGTTTTTTTCCTACCTCCAAAATAATATATTTTCAAAAGAATAAAACCTTATACATACTTTGCCTCGACACTTGCTTTTCTTGATAATTTTCAGAGCATACTCTCTAGCAGTCGACCTGCAAAGAGAAAGTTTTGTTTTGTCTTTTAATAAATGTAATTTCAGATGTGTTGAATCATCTTGTTAAGGACTCACTCGTACCCCACTGATCTGGCTTCGTGGTGTAAGTATTTTGTAAAAAATTCTCTTTTCCGTTTTTAAAAGAAGTATGTGAATTTTGAGGGGCTGACCAAGTTTAAGGACAAAACAAAGATGATAGCTCAGAAACGTCACAAGCTGTTAAGGCCGCCATAATTGTAATAAAGTTACTGCTACTCCATGGGTAACTCCCCCTTGCAGGTGGCTGTGCCCTCCTCCTCCCTCTAAAGTGGACATGGAATAGGGGTGAGTTTCTGCCCTTCTTCTCCATTTCTCTTGAGGTTATCCCTGAAGTAACAGTTTTCTGAATGGTTCTCATGGTCACACTGATAACGTTCAAGACACAGTCCACCCTCTTTAGACTTGGGCTGTGTGCAGCTCTATGTGTTCCAGTGGAGAACTCATGAATGAGGTGTTCAAGGATAGCAAGGGATACAGTCATTATCTGAGCATCCTGACCTCTTGAGCCTTTCAAAAAAATATTTATTTATTTGGCTGTGCCGGGTCTTTGCTGTGGCACGAGGGGTCTTCAATCTTCGTTGTGGCATCCAGGTTCTTTAGCTGTAGCTTGCAAACTCTTAGTTGCGGCATGTGGGATCTAGTTCCCTGACCAGGGATCAAACCCAGGCCCCCCTGCATTTGGAGTGTGGAGTCCTAGCCATAGGCCCTCTCATTCGATAGAAATGAAATGGAGGTGACAATTATAGACAGCTCATGTTCCCAAAGCCACCTGGCATTGCTAAAATCAGAACTTGAGTTCTTGGGGTCTCTGCTCCTCATATAGCCCAGCCAACACTGCCCGTCCTCCATCGTGGGTGTGGGAGGGACGGCTTAGTCATACTGAACCTTTAAATAGCTTCCTAACTTGTGTGAACATTTCTAAGATACTGTAGTGCTAATAGTGACGGTCAACTGTCAGAGGACACAATGCATACTTAACAATCATCAGGAACCACTACTTCACAATCATTTCTACTTCAGATCTAGTTGGGAAACCAAGAGAGTCTAGCTTCTTACCTACAGATAAAGGCCAATTTTAGGGATACAAATGAATACGAAGGGAGTGAAGTTGATTAAGAACAAAACTTCAAAATAGGGTTTTAGAATTTTCGCTTTGGAGAATCAAAGGGGAATTTCCTAGTTGTATGTTATGGTAAGAGCAAGAGAGTGATGTGCCTATAAATTAAGAGACCAGATAGCAACAATGTGTTTCAAGCATTTTAGAAACCGTTCATGTTGTTTGCTTCTCTTTTTAAAATATTTATTTATTTATTGACTTGGCTGTGCCAGGCCTTAGTTGTGGCATGTGGGGTCTTTAGTTGTGGCATCTGGGATCGAACCCAGATGCTTGTGTTGGGAGCTTGGAGTCTCAGCCACTGGACCACCAGGGAAATCTCCTGTCATTTACTTCTAAAACTCCTTCTTCCACTGCACTTCCAGGACCCTTCATGGTACTAGCTTGCAGAATAAATTAAACATTGACCAAACTGTTATAATTGTATCTAATGAGAAAGTCTAGAGGCTTCCCAGGTGGAGCAGTGGTGAAAAACCCGCCTGCCAATGCAGGAGACTCACATCACAGAAGGATCGCAGGGACTCTCTAAGCAGCTCTTTTTAAGAGGCTTCTGAAGAGTTTCATCTGCAAACATGAAAATATTCAATCAAGAGGAAAATTAAAAGCTGAAGTGTTTCTGGGTCCTGCATTTCACAAATCACACACAAAGTTATAATGAAGCAAATCTGAGACTGGAATATATGAGCAGTTTCCAATCTAGTCTGGGATGTTTCATCTGATTGCAGGGAATGTGGACTCCAGGACTGAAAGCTTTGACAAGAGCCAGCAGTACCAGGCAGGGCAAGAGAGCTAGGACGGCGCTGACGCTTGTGTTCAGCGTCTCCACACAGGATGGGAAGGTGCTGGTGAGAAGAGCAGGAATTTCTTGGCTGTGTCTTCCCTACGGTTACCACTTGACCCTCCATTTCCCTGGAATGAGCAACATTAAAGCTTTGCTGTACTCAGAACAGAAAGCTGGAGTGGGACCCAGGCAGGCTGACTCCTCCTCTGCAGACAGACACACACGCAGCAGAATCCCCAGCAAATAAGTGAGTGTGTTGGCTCCCAGGACACCAGACAACCAGGGTATATGCTGAGCCTACAGCTGAGGGGTAAATGCAAGCAAACCTGGGCTGCAGCGGCCCATAGCTTCCTAGCAAGAGGATCTTGTGGGTTGACTACCCAGAATCTTACAAAATAGGAGTCAACACTCACTCAGATATACCCACATTTTGTATCAGACAAAGAGCCCTGTGGAGGAACCACCAAAATTAATACTGCAAGTTTTTTTTTTTTTTTTCTGGATTCTTTGAAGAATAGAACTATAAAGTCATAATAAAATCCTTAATTGCTAGAAATGCATGTTTATAAGGAAAAAGGATGAATCTGGAATATAAGACTGAAAACACGTGTTAAGACTAAATGTCCACCATAAGAATAAACACTTCATGGCTTGCTTTCAGTTGGTAAAAAGAAAACATTTGGCACGAAATAAAACCCCAAACAAGCATCTGCCTTCCTCCATCCTCTAAACTCTGAGAACCGCTGTGCCCGTGTCAGCATCCAGTAAGCAGGAGCATGGTTCTTTCTCGGCTACACGGGTGATAAGAGACCTGGCCTTTGACCTCAAGGAGTCTACGGTTCGGTGTGTGGAGGAGAGAAGACACCTGGATTGCTGGGGAACATCCAGGCCGTTCACTTGTATGTTCCTGAAATTATAGCCTTGACCTTTCACGCAGTCACGGCACCCTCAAAGGCCACAGCCAGAGCGGCAGCAGTGAGACAAGCTGTGTCTTCCTCCTTGTCCAGAGGAGTTCAGTTTGTTAGGTTACGTTCCCATTCAGTTAGACCCCAGGCCAGAGCTCCAACTGCTAGGGAGAAATGTCTGAACTTTACAAATCAGAACTAAATCTAGCCTTTCAGGGTTGTACTGACAATGGTTTGGAGAACGCCATCCTGTTTAGCACAATGATTCCGGGCCCCAGGACAGTCTTCTTCTCACTCCTTCTTCCCTCAGCCCTGGAGGGCTGCAAAATGCTAATGAAAAGGGCACCCTAGACCAAAGGGATTTTCGTCGTTTGCTCTGTTTTGAAGATTTTTATGAAGATTATGTGGAAGAGGAAACAGTTTCCCAGGCATTCCTCTGCCACAGCCTTTATTGACTGTCATGGCGATCCTTTGCTTATGGGTGAGGTCCTCAAGCAGAGCGGCGGTGTCCTGACTCTCTTTGTGCCCCGGAAATGCCCAGCAGAGGCCTGAACCGGCAGGGCCTCCAAACACATTGGTGGAGCTGGGAGAACTCCAGAGGCTGGTGGCGCTTAGGATATGACAGGGAGACCCTGTCTCCTTGAGGAGTGAGTCCACAGCACCCTTTGTTTACCCAGTAATCAAAGCTAAATCTCAGCCTCCCCTGTGAGCAGAGAATGGAGGCACCCCATAAGTGTCTTGTCAGACATTTCCGGAGTGGAGCTATATTTTGAACTTGAACTTGGGCCCTTTGGCTATCAGGGGCCACAGCATCCTTAGGGAGGAAAGAACACTGTCAGCTGAGAGACACTTAAAATCCTTCCCACTGAGTCACCCTCCAAATCCCACTTCAGAAGCAAATGCCTCCAATTATAGCTGTACAGATCTTCAAACATCTGAGACCTTTCTAGGTGGACGCACCATGTCACTGATACTGCAGTCTCAGCTCGTTCTTGTGGGTTTGGGCCTGTCTCACACCATTGCCAGAGCCAAAGCTTTCAACATGTGGTTCTTTTATTTTATCCTATTAATTTTTTTTTTTTTTTTTTGACTGTGCTGGGTCTTCGTTGCTACTCAAAGGCCTTCTCTAGTTGCAGTGAGCAGGGGCTACCCTTCGCTGTGGTGTGCAGTCTTCTCATTGCGGTGGCTTCTCTTGTTGCAGAGCATGGGCTTTGGGCACATGGGCTTCAGTACTTGTGGCCCGCGGGCTCCAAAGCACTGGCTTAGTAGTTGGGGTGCACGGGCCTAGCCACTCCGTGGCATGTGGGATCCTCCCAGACCAGGGATTAAACTGGCGTCCCCTACACTGCCGGGCAGACCCCTAACCACTGGACCACTGGGGAAGCCCTCGATGTGTAGTTCTTTGCGTCTCCAGGTGGAGCAGGGAGAGAGGGAATCATGAGCGGCTACAGTTTTAACCAAGTTGAATCCTGTGCCGCCAAAACATGCAAGCAGTCAGGTGGGAAGGAGGGCCGGGAGCCACCCGAGACACCATGCCTGCTCACAACTGCGTCACTGGTACCCATGGCTTGGCTGGTAATTAATCCACACAGAGCCAGGAAGCCGGGGACGAAGGGCACCTCATCTCAAGCCCTCTATCCATGCTCGGACCTCCTCTTAGCGCATTTCAGCTTTGTGAGTTTTCTTTGAAGCCTCTAAAGGCTCCACAAAACAGCTTCTAAAGTCCGTCAGCATTCTTTAGCACATCCTGAGGGCTCCCGAGGCCACTGGAGACGGTGCTGCGGGGAGACAGGCGGAAACCAAAATGGACCTGGCAGGTCCTAGGATGGGATGTGCTGACACAGAATCAGGGGAGGGATGCGATGTCACTGCGTCCATTGTCGTAGGAAACCCTCCCCTGTGACGGGGCACTATTAACAGGAGGGGCAGACCTGCTCTTGTCCATCCACATCTATCCTTCCAAATACGGCAGAATGTCCCCACACAAGCAGTGTGTGCCACTCAAAACATTCTTAGCCCCCTTTTACTTTCCTGGACCTCTGGAAAATATTAAAAGATTGTTATGGGATACTTCTGAGGACAGGGGGCAGCTGCCATATGTCCTGGTTCAGCAGGAGTTGAATGCTAACACTTCGGGGAACAACCTGGTGCTTAGACTCTGAAGGCTCGTACAAGGAGCTCCGGGATGCGAACTCCTGCAAAACGAACGCAATCTAAACCAGAAAGAAAGAAATTAACCCGGGATGAAGAAATGAGAAATTTCTATCTGGGAAGACCAGGACTGCGGGACTAAGATGCCAGCATGATCTGAGGACAGGCACACACCAGACTCAACAGGTGATGCCCCCGGCAGGGAACCAGGCCCCCGCGGGGGAAGAGTACCTCAGTGCTGGACACGGGATTTTCTGCTGCAGCATGCATTATGTTTAAAGGGGTTGGGTTTCCTATCAGTGAAAGCACAAATGAGAAACAAAACTATATACACACACACTTCCACCCATTACTTTGAGAATGGCTTTCCCGATTTCACTTCCATCTTCTCTGTACAGGGACAAATGTGATGTATGTGACTTTGGCCCTGGTTGGAGGCAGGAGGCAGCGAAGCTGAGTGGTCCAGTGGTACAGGGTTTGGAGCTGAACTAGCGTCCATGCCTTGCCAAATAGAAATACTTAACTATCTGAGCACTTACTAACCTGGGCATTTAGCTTCTTCAGGCGTTCTTTATATAAAATGGAAATAGTTCCAACGCCATGGTATTATGATGATACATCAATAAAATATCCTAAGTGAAGGACCCGGTATATAGTTGACATTCAGTCAACAGTGGTTGCTCCTGTTTGGGGAGGCGTGAGGTCCAGAAAAGTAATGGGACATTGTCTATGTTGGTCAGTCACGCAGCAAACTGTCCAGCTTTGTGGTGGGAGTCGGGGACAGAGAGAAGGAGGGGGAAGAGGGCCTGGCAGGGTCAGCTAAGGCGTTTCTCAAGCTGCCCATCACTCATACCTCTCCCCACCAAAGAGTGGCTGCTCTAGGGGTATGCGACCACGTCCGCGGGAGTGGCTTGGCCCAGCTGGTATGCAGGGAGGGGCACAGTGTGAGACCCACTGCTCCAGGGGAGCCTAGCGGGGGCTCCACTGCCTTAGTCGGGCAGAGGGTGAAGGGAAGCAATTCAGTGGACACTGGCCAAACTCAGGACCCTCGTGTCTGAGGCCCAGGCAGAAGTCCAGCTCAAAGGTGACTTGAATCTTTTTTTTGAAGTCAAAGGCCTTGCAGAAAAATAAGTTCTGGATCCTGCAGGTTAGAACTTTTAGTCTGAGGCATCTGCTTCAAATGGAGGCAGAGCTTAGCGCCTTCGTGTTGAGAACTCGGGCGGGTGGGCTGGGAAGAGCATTGGGGGAGATGCTCACCCTGGCCAGCCCCTGGAAGCCAGTGGACACGCTCCCTTAAGGAACGAGGCAGGTGCCCCCAGCTCTCCAATACCCTACTCACCAGCCCTGAGAAGAAGCTGCTGGCCGATTGGGTCCTCCTTAAATAACAAATTCCAACTCTAACACCGGGCTCAGGGTTTGAGGTGGCCTTAATCTGGGCTATAACTATTACTTGTCACTTCTCCAACTAGTAGCCCCTGCTACTGTCCTTAATTAGGTACCGAGATCCTAGGGATAAACCTTTCACTCTAAGCCCTCCCCTTTGGCCCACAAGAGCGCCTGGCTCATTCATTCATTTTAAAACATTTTAATGTATTAAATGCCATTTTTTGTGGGGATCAGTACAGTTGCATTGTGAAGCTTTTCGAAGTTCTTATATTTTATGACATATACATATGAAAAATATATCAATACACCTAAGAATGTTCTGACATTTACAAAATGTCTCCCAAAAATGTAGAAAAAACTATTAAGCTTTTTCTTTTTTAAACAAAATAAAAGGACTTACCTTAAAGAGCTGGCAACATTTTGCTGAGTACATTAAAGAGAAAAATGAAAGCTCTTAATTTATAGATTGTCCCCAGAAATCACTACATTTTTCAAATCTGTTGTTAGATGAGCTATTCTTTCTTTTACATTTTTTTTAACATCTGGAGTTGAGACATTAACCTATTCCATATGTGCCTCAGACCGCAAATAAAGACACAATCTCAGAAAACATAACCCCAAGTGTTTCCTTTAAAGCTCAATGCAAATGATATCTTTCTCACCTTTCTACACATTCCTTGACAACAGCAAAATTTCCATCTCCTATTGTCCTTCCGACTTTATATCGTTCTGTTATTGTGGCTGGAATCTGGAAGCCTTCCTCCGACACTTCTGAAAGAATCATTAGTATGTTTTTATTGGTAGAAAAGGGAACACAGATGTTGTGCATAGGAGACGTTTAGAAGTATCATCTAATAGACTGGCACTGATTCAGAATCAATATGTCATTTTCTGGACAGGCAGGCTAGTCTCCCACCCCTAGCCCCTCTCTGACATTGTATAATCAACTGTTTCTACTAAGACAAATGATCAACTAAAGGAAATGTAAAATCTACGGGGTCCACTCCCACCTACGTAAGACCAGCTAATGCTTTCTGCTGAAGCGGGTTGTCTGAGGAGGAAGTTTTGCTTTTCATTTCATGCCAATTTGATCAATAGCATTTATGAATACCCATGGTGTTCAGAGAGATGACATTCCTAGGTGGGGAGGAAAATGCAGTTTGTAAGGGACTCTGGACCGCTTGACACCGTACAAGCATGAAAAATGCCTGCTGTTTGGACACTTGGCTTTACTACATCCTGAAATAGAGATCTCCGTAAAATTCCTTATGTTAGAACTAAGCACTGATCACCACCCCTCCCCAGTATCAATGAGCAGATTTTGGACAAATGTTTTCACCAGCAACCTGCGTGGCAGATGTTGAGTTAAAATTGCAGTATCTATTATGTCTGCGAACAGAACAGTTTTGTAGTTTCAATTATGTTAGTGCCGCTAACACAACGCATTTTCCCCCTTAAAATGCATTTTGAAACATTTTACAAATGCCTAATAATGCTTTAAATATCTAAGGTCATAAAACTAAATAAGCCACACTTAGGTCACATAAATATAGTGGATAACCTTTAACATCTTAGGGGTATAAAAAGCCTTTTACAGCCGGGCTCTAAAATTTACATGCTTTAAAGTTATAAATCCTGGCTTCTCCCTCAGGCAACCTGAATACAAAATGTGGTGGAAGCCTAGTGCGCTTTCTAAATGTGCTCCTTTTCTGACCTTTAATCACAAACCGAGACTAAACATTTCTTCTCAAAATAAAATTAAAACCTTAGGTGGCAAAAGGGCTTTCTGGGCGATTTTCGTGTTCTCATTGAGTTTGGTGTGCAGGGCTGGAGAACGGTCAATAGAAGCTCATAACCAGCAGGCATCTGCTATAGGACCTTTACTTACTCTGTTTTTGCGATCATCTCCACCCTGCACCACTCTGGATGCTAGAACGGATGAGATTTCTGCAAAGTGTTGTACAAATGTAGGACATTTGCTGCTGCTGCTTTTGTCCTTGGCATTTTTGCAACCTCTTCACCTCTTTAAAGGTGACATTTTACTTTTAACCCACTAGAAGCCATCTCAGAGGTGTCCAAAGAAAGTGAGAGCTGGAGCCTTCCCTCCACTCCCTGCTCCATCTCACCCCAAAGAAGCCATCATTTTGCCTCTGTCTGAAAGACGCAGCCTAGGGATTTTTGTCTGGCCTATGGTTATTACAGGAGATGGTTGGAGAAGTTTCAAAGCCACTGTAAAGCACCTGAATTTGCAAAACATCTCTCGGATGACACAAAACATCTCTTTCCTGCACGGATAATAAAAGTAACCATCCTTGTCTGTTGGAGGCAAGTCAGGTTTCAGATGGGAAATGGAAGGAGATGCTTCTATGTTTCCATGAAGGGGACACCCATCTGGAGCACATGGCTTGGTTTCTTTTCCCCTGACTATGTAAAAACGTTATCTTTTAGGCCTCTGATTAAGAAGACTTAGCCACTGGCTTAGTCAAGGACCCTTTTGTTTCATTATAAATAAAACACATTGGAACAAAAGAAGACTTCTGGATGGCTGCATTTCATCCTTCTGGAAATACCAAAAAAGTCTGATATTGCATGGTAGTCAGGAAATAATCCTTGGGTCAGTCATGTATCTCATGTAACATAATGAAGTGTTTCCCACAAGTGGGACTTTACTGGAAAATTAAATCCTATCCCTTCAAACAAATAAGGGGTGCTGGCTCTCTAACAGTGGCATGATTGTATCAGTTTTATACCTGAGTTCCTAAATACTTGCCCATAATTGATTTCAGCCTGATAATAACCTCCAGGGAGGAAGCAGGCATGTATTAGGATACAATCTCCATTTCATAGAAGAAAAACTAAGATGCAGAGGGCAGAAAAGGCTCATCCAAAACAATCCAGGAGTTAACAGGAAACACCCAATCCACAACCCGAGTCACATGACCACTTTCTAAAGTGAATTCGCTGGAGGTCCAAAGAATATTTTTGCCATTTGCCATCAATTCAGTCTTTTTGTAAAGACAGATGTTCTCATTTTGACTTTACTGAAGTCTGAGTGCCTCTGCAGGGCTATCTCAGTCAGAGAGAGTAAACATGTCTCTCTTGTTGCAGAAGTGAACCGAATTTGGAAAACAAAGGCAACAGTTAGCCCCTTTTATCTGCAAGGAGGGCAACAGCTGGCCTTCTAAGAACGCTTACACCTTTGGAGGGTGGGAAAGGTCTCCTCATTTGGCTGACTCCCTCTTCCCAGGCCCGGAGAGCAGATACCACTCCTGGTGAGAACCATGTTCAGTCCTACCCCCTTGTGATGACCCTGAGCTGCTTCAGGGTCATTCTGCTGGAGAAATGTCAGTTTTCTGGACTAAATTTAGCTAACCCATTCTCCGTCCGGGTACAAGCTACGCCTTCTCCTCAGACACCACGTCCCAAGCTTACCACCTTCTCCGGGTCCGTCGTTCTCGTCCATTGAGCTGCAGACTTTGGTGGATGCGAGGGAAGTGGAGGAGCCGCCATGCTGAGAGCTCTGGAGGAAAACGGAAAGAGAGAATAAAAACTGTCCATCCTGCCCCATGTCTCAGGTGCTGTGCCCAGCCCAGAAGCTCGGGCATAAGCCGCGCCCGCTGCCACGGAGGGGACTGGTCTCCACGCCCAGAAAGGGGGGTGCTCGGACCACTCAGCTGGGACCACCGCTCCCCATCAGCTTCTCAACCAGCAACGGGTGGTGTTAACTGTGCCAGGCTCATCCTTGTCGATTTGGACGTTCCATGACCTTCATTCCATTTTCTCAAAATTAGCGTCCTTTTGCTCACTGTTTAGGTTTGGCAGATTTGAGGTGTCTCACCTCACTCTTCCATAGTCTATCTGCAAACAGGCTTCTTACAAGTGGTCACTCTGATCTCTTTTTTTGTTTAATTCTTACCATAGAAAAATTTTTTCTTCAGTTTGATTTTTATGGAATGTCCTTTTAAAAAATATTCAGCTTTGCCACATCCTTGGGGAAAGATTAAAGAGTAGGTTTGTTAATTCCACTTTGTGATAAAGACATAAGCACTAAGCAAGTTACTGATATGTTAAATGTTAGGTAAATAAACGTTTACTTATTATAATTACTTTTCTTCCTGAGGCAAAGATGAAACTAAAAGCCTAAGCCTTGCGATTCAAATTTTGGGTGTATTTGGACTCCAGATTCCTGAGAGCAAACAGGGCAACAACTGTATAATAAAGCTCAGTGTGTGTGCTAAGTCGCTCAGTCGTGTCTGACTCTTTGCGACCCCATGGACCGTAGCCCACCAGGCTCCTCTGTCCGTGGGATTCTCCAGGCAAGAACACTGGAGTGGGCTGCTATGCCCTCTTACAGGGTATAAAGCTCTGAGGACAAAACAATACCAAATATTTAATACTGGGATCAGCCCTGAGGCAGTATTTTAACAATGAATCTTTTCATCTCTGCATCTATTCCTTGAGAAAACAATTTGCACATATCGATGCTGTTTCTAAATAATGAACACAGCTTGTCCTAAAAGATCCTCCTTCTGTTTCCCTGGGTTTACCCACTTGGTTGGCCTGAAGGGAGCCAGGAGGCAGTGAGGGGGCGGCATTGGCTCAGGGTGCCGGTTGTCTGTGGAGCAGAGAGAAGGGAGAGAGAATCTGTAGTTGAATTAATAATGGAGAAGTGGCGAGAAGCAATGTTGACCTACTTTCCCTCTGCTTACCTGTCTCCCTTCAACCTCCTCCCCATGCCATCCAGCCTTAAGTGTGCACAAAGCCGGAAGAGTTCTACACACAGTCATTGTGCCCAACAGCACCTTGCATAGGAAATTCAGACTTCAGTTTTTACCCAAAGGATGAATATAACTGGGCAAATGCTACTTCAGTCACTGCCGGGCCATTTGGGTCAACTGCACAGCACTCCCCGGGGTGCGCTAAGATGACCACGTTCCATGGGACAAGTTCATCAAAGCTGACAGCTGCCATAACGGGGACAAAAGTTAAACTCACAGCCGTGACACATCTGCCTCCTCGTAAGACTTTCTGGAAGTTTGGTGGTTACTCTAGACGTTTGGTGGGTAGTCTAGAAGTTTTGTGATTATTCTAGAAGTATGGTGGTAGTCTGTGTCGTGTGCCCTTTATTTTCCAGTATTGTAAGAATCCCCCATCCATTAGCCTAGCCTGGTGACTTGAGCTGTTTCCATCCTCTGCCACGCAACTCCCCTTGTGGCCAGCAGTGCCCATTTGCCTTATGTCAGGTCAGAAAGAGGGATTCAGACTGTGACCCTGTCTGATGGCTGTGACGCTAACTGTAGCCACAGCCAACTCTGTCGAAGGCACTGTGAATGTATGAGCCTCTGAGCGTGCTCTTTTATGAATGTCTGTTTGTGAAAACCTTGTATTTATAGTATTGGAATAGGAGGTTGAAACAAGGCAGATTTACAAGGTCAAGGTCTGGAGAAAAGAAACATTAGCGCTACCACATTTGAGGGGAAGGTGTGTGTTTTCCAGAACAGGGAGATCTTTTATCCCCCGGGTCGCTGCTTTTGCTGTAGACATAATCCTGTTCCAAGCAGAAAAACAGTAAAGAAATGTTTGCAATGTAGACTTTCTCTTCTGAGCCTTTCAATCCTTGAATTTCTTCCAGCAGCATCACAAATGGTGTTTAATAATGCAGACACATTGTGGTTTGGGGTGGCAGGTGCTGTCCCGTCATATGGTGTTTTAGAATACAAAGACACATTCTTTCAGAATCAAGCATTCAAATTAATAGATTAGTAGCGCATTTCCTAGCAAAGATGCCTACAACTTATGGACTCAATTCCAAAATCTTGTTCTTTTAATAAGAACACCAGACACTCAACACAGAACACTCACCCAAATAATATGAAAACATTCTTTTAAACTGTAATGTTTAATAAACTTGCTGGATATTGTTCGCTAAACTGCCTTATCAACGAATGAATTACATTTTCAACAGTGCCACCAGTTGTCTGATGCCCTGAACACTTGCTACAGTGCCAGCTGGGTTTTTCTCTGCCTTATGAGCAAAACCCCTCAAGGTTTTAGGCTCTGGTTTAAAAAAAAAAAAAAAAAGTAGGGTTAACACAAGTCTGCTTATGCTTAAAATTGCTTATTTTCAACTTTAGTTTTCAAAATGTACTCCAGGTCATTTCAAATTTCATGCTATCTGAAGGTAACAAACAATGTAAGAGAACATTTAATTATAAATATGGTACTCTAAAAATGGAAAGTTCTCATTTCATTCTCTATGCTCAAACACAGTAAAATAAATGTATTCAATTTCTCGTTACTTCTGCTTTTCCCCAAAGAAGTAAGGTGGTTAAACGTTATACACCTTTCCAAGACAATGGCCATTCATGGATTCAAAGAATTTCAGGGACTGAAATGGACCTTAAATATTACCTCTTCTACCCTACTTCCATTGAGAGACCAAATGCCCACTATAAAAATCCCAGCCACGTGGCCAAATGGCCTCTGTGCAAACAGCTACAGTACTGAAACCGTTATTTCCTGAGGCAGCCCGCTTAATTGTTAATAAGGTGAGTTATGTTCAAATGATGCCCCTTTCCTTTTTCCATTTGTCATTCTAATCTCTCACCTCTGAAACCACTCAGTACAGTGCATTTCCCGATAGGACAAGGCTTCCAAAATCTGCAAAGAGCCACTGAACCCCTTCTGTGTCTTCTCTTTTTTTTTCCCCAATTATTTTTATTACTTGGAAGCTAATTACTTTACAATAGTGTCTTCTCTTTTTCAATTTCAATAATCCTAGTCTCTCTGGTTATTTGTAGTAAGATAGGACCCCATGACCCCTTGGTCCTCCATTGGTCAATATCTCTGGTTAATGCTGGTGCTCAAAGCAAATGAAATATTCTAGGTGTGCCCTGACCAACACAGAACAGAGAGGGGCAGTGTCTTCTTCTTTGTGAATAGAATACCAATGCACTTTAAGATCATATTGGCTTATAGGTAACAACATAACTTTTAAGCCTATACCGTGTCAGATCTCCATATTCTATATTTGAGAGGTTAGTAATTTGGGTCGAGTCTAAGACTTCTCAATTATTCACGTTAATATCAAATTTATTACATTCATATTCTCCCAGCCTGTTACTTCCTGGATTCTCATTACCTAACATATTGCTCTCTCTCAGTTGAAGCCATTCCGTAATCATCATGGCCCTCTATGTACCCTTGTTACTACTCCTAAATATACTACCTTAGACAGACTGTGAACATTTTGATTATTGCCCTAAGTCTGATTGAAGGATTTTGAACCTAATAAAGGGGAAATGTGTAGTTCATGTTCATTCAAATTAACCCAATGAGATGAATCAGTCTTTATTTATGACCTACATAGAGCTGAAGAGTCCACTTATATTTTGCCATGCTTATAAATGAAATCAACTTACTAATTTTTTTCAGAGAACATAAACCATTTCATAGTATACATGATCATAAGATTTTGTGTTGGCTTCAGTCGGTTTGCTAATTCCAAGGCATATAGTGTACAGTGAAAAACATAGTTATTTTAGAATTTAATGCAATTAGCTGCTCTAAGAGATACTGTGACATTTGAAATGTCATCACCTCGAAGCAGATTTAATGGGAACCAGGTGGACAGGTTGCTGGCACCTGGATGCTTTTATGGCACACCTTCATAAAAGCACTGCCCTAAGTAAGAACACATCCTGAGCATAGCTATTTAGCTTGGGATCATATAACAGATGGAGAACATATCACACTTTTTGAAGTAAGTGAGAAAGCTGACATAACAGTTCTAACCACATTTTACCAAGATGTATCTGATGACTACGTGATAAAAAAGTTCATTTCAAATATAAACGGTATGAGTTACTCCTGCCATTTGTATTCATATTATTGGTGTTACTCAGCTGGGGTCCACACCAAATAAAGATTACAGGAATATCCAATCGATCCAACTGATATAAGCAAGGGAGAAAAATTTCACAAGATAACTTTAGCCCTTTCTTGATAATTGCATTATTTCCATTTCACATTTTGTCCTGGCGTATGGTTATTATTTGGTAACTTTTTTTTTTTGGAAAGGGCAATATAAGAGTTTAAACATCAACTGGATCAATTTTATAAAGGAAACACAACCAACAAATAGTTAACAAACTCATAATTGTCTTGGTGATCCTAACTTGAGGTCTGTAGAATCTCTAAAGATGACTTCATGTAGCAAAATTAATTCATAATCTTGGTGTAGAGAGCTTGAGACCCAAGGGACTGTGCGTGCATATAGAAAAATCATACATTTACTTTGCAAGTGGGTAAAGAACAACAAGCTGATGACATCAATATGCAATAATTAACAAGGCTCTATTACTTGAAACAAGGCACAAAAGAAATTCCTTTCCCGAAATTCCTTTGTCTGCATTCTCCGTAGTATGTTTAAACCTAACGTTTATGGCACAGGCAACCATGTGCATAAATCAGAATGAACAGTGAAACATATAAAAGGTTATCATAAACAAAGTTTTTAAAAGACTATAGAACTGCTATTCATGAAGCTGGTTTACTTAGAGGAAGAGAAAAATAAAATGAGAATATTGGCATTAAATCCATGATAGCAAAACCACGGGAGCCAAGATATCAAAAATAAATGTATTTAGTTATGACTGTCAGGCAGCCTGCTTTGCCCCTACTGTCTGTTAGTCATCACGCTCATTTAAAGCCAGGATCTATATGCTCCGAATCTCAACCATTCGTCTTGGCACCAGGTCTCCCCTTAGAAGGTGTGCTCTGTGAGATAATCGTTTGAAGGGGAACCAAGGAGCCATCTAGTTTATATCCTCTCAATAAAATAATTCCGTCCATGATCTACTCAGTTTGGATTCCCAGCCTGTAAAGAAGGAAGCTAGTCACTACTTTTTCAGACATGTGCTCCATTTTATTTTAAACTCTATATTCAGAAAGTAAAGCACAATTTGGAATTTTATACATTTGTAAAGTGAAAGTGAAAGTGGGACTTCCCTGGTGGTTCAGTCAGTAACGCGTCTGCCTACAATGTGGGAGACCGGAGTTTGATCCCTGGGTTGGGAAGATCCTCTGGAGAAGGAAATGGCAACCCACTCCAGTACTCTTGCCTGGAAAATCCCATGGACGAAGGAGCCTGGTGGGCTACAGTCTATGGGGTCACAAAGAGCTGGACATGACTGAGTGACTTAACTTTCACTTTCAAACATTCCTTCCAGTTGTACCAATTACTGCTTTCAGCATTGACTATATCTGGTGTCCATGGAAATAATAAAGAGAAACAGTTAAAGCAAATTATAATTTCAAAGTTAAAATGAACCTGGTAAAAGTGTTAGATTTAAAATTCATATAGAATTTCAGACCTCTATAATAATTTTAATGTAAATTATTTTTTCCAACTAGGCCAGTAGAATACCATATTATGAATGAAATAGATTATGGGTTTTAGTTCTATATTAAAGTTGGGTAATCAAGTATTTTATATTTATTATAGTTACTTAACTTTTATATAAATATATAATAAAACATTATATATTTATTTATAATAAATATATAATATCATTTGGTGCTTTTGAAATAACTTTCACACACACATGTACCTATATACACACGCAAATTTTTCCCCCGGCAACTTTGGGAAAAATGCCTTCACGCCTAGGAGAAAGTATATTTACAATTTCTTTTTTTCAAAAACAACAGTTGCCAATTTGTTTGATATATTCATTCTTAAGGCAAACCTGGGAGGAAAGTGTGTTAATGATTTTACTATAACCGAGTAAAACAGAGCTCTTCACCAGACAGTCTTATCTCACTGTTACTGCCAGCGTTTGATACTTTGGATGTCATGTAATGTCATTCTGCAGCATCTTAAGTCTCACCTACTGACGCCAATCACGTCACAAAACACCATAAATATGATAATGAAGGCAAACCTTACTCCACACAGTCATTTCATTTTCAGTGTCTACTTACCAAGTTTTCTGAAAGAAAGTCACTGAACAACGTAGGCAGTTTTTCCTGTTTATTATATAGTTATTCTAAGGGGTAAGTGTAACAACATTAACTTTGAGAGAAATAACATGGTCCAGTGTCAAACACAAAGTACAACATTTTACAACGAAACCACAGCACAAAGTGATGGAACGTTCAAAATTGGGTTCAATGAAACATTTCATCATTTCACTCTATAAAACCCTGCTGATGGCCTCAACTGATGAATTTTTAAAACCTGTTGCTGTTTAAAACATTTTAACACCAAATGTTCTTTTTTAAGAGAATACACATCCAGGCAACTCAAACTGTAAGCAGGACATATATCAACCTCTTTATAAAAATTTTATCCAAATTTGCAACATTCGTAATGTACTTTGAAGTTAAATGTCCTGAGAATAAACTCAATTCCTTGCTTGTTGATGAATATAAGCTCAAAGAAAAATCACAAGAAAATTAAATTTCATAGTTCTTTGTCTGTGACCTTTCAGATACCTTCTACCCTAGCTTCAAAACCATTTTGTGGCCATATATAATATAAACACCCATGTATTACATGCATCATTTATACTATCTTGGAATTTATCCATCATCTTTACTAAAACGAACCACATTTTAAAGACACTATATATCATGCGCCCTGAAAAATTATAGCTAGGGCCTCAGATTTCCTATCTTTTCCACATGCGTTACAGGTACAAAATTACAAGTATTTTTCAGCTGACAGTATAACAAACTGCATCAGGCAACTGGTATATTGAATTCAATATATCTCTAATTTTCACACTACACTTCTGGGGGATACTGTTGTTACTGACATGCACAATTAGAGATGCTAATCAGGCTAATGCAAATATGCATAAATAGACAATGTATGCATATATATTATATTCACTCAGTTAACAATTTCAAGTGTGTATATATTTATGTAGATATATACACACATGGCAAGTATAGTAAGGTTACTACTGAAAATACATCAACAGTTTTGAATCATGTTTGAAAGAACACACAGAACTGCCTTATAGGTTATCTGGCTTTGTTATGAAACTTAGTTCAAATCAAATATAGTTTGGATTTTCTTCTATTCATGTTTCAGTACAATACCCAGTTACTTACAACCCTATAAATCAGCTTTTTAAATGAATATTGATTGACAATTGCCACATATCATACACAATAGAGAAACATTAGTGGTAGTATATAATCACTTTAATAGTTGACTATCAAGTCATAACAATATAAGCATTAATGAATGCTTATATTTAATAGTTAATAAAACATTGAATTTGTCTGAATTTGAAATTTTTTTTTGTTTATCTGGTTTCCAAATTGTTTAAATCAGTACATCTGCTCTATTATTTGGAACCATTCTGCCATACTAGTTTAGCAAACTACCTTTGAACTTAAACATGCCCCAATTAATATGTCATGTGTAATGACTTATGACACAAAGGTTTTACATACAATTCCACAAGAGCCAGTAACTTACAAGGCTGTGTCACAAATACCATACTTTACTATTCATGGTCTATAAATATACACAATACTTACATAAGCACACCCATATACACACGGACCCTTGCAAATTTATATGAATGCCTACACACCTGGGTAGATATATGTCACATATGAAAAATTTAGTTCAATAGCTAAAATGTATGGAATTATTTTTCAAGGATATTATTCTATATATTAATTTATTTGTTTTAAGAAATGTGGTTTTTAGATTTCATTGCTTTTAAATGAAAAAAAAAATAATGTATAGATTTACATTGGATGTAACCAAAACCTCTGCTGGTTAACACAGGGAACCCATATGGCAATTGAATGCTGGTTCAAAATATTTTTAGAAGATACTTGATTTTTAAAAACATTTAGATGAGCCAATTTAAGAACACAGGGGTGTGTGTAAATGGGTGGACCTGATACTTCTTAAAAGTCTATGACAGTATGAAAACACGGGAATTTCTGCCCCATCCTACCCCCACCTAATTAATAAAGCAAGACAAAGAAGAAACAAACCATGTGGCTTTCAGAACCAGTCTTTTGAGTTCACAATGAAGTTTATACTTAATAAATGATTAGGATTTGCCTTTCTAAAATGCTAAAAGCAGGAGTGTATTTATTACATTGTTCTCTGTGATGACTAAAGGAAAAAAAATAAGTGCAAGTGAAAAAAAGTATCAAGCGGTTACCTAGAGTGCAGTGTCCTCACAGAACATTTCAGGTTTACCATAAGGACAAAAATGCATTGCTTTTCCTGGAGGTCTCTTCTGCCCAGGAGAACAATTTAAAAATTCAGTGTCTAATATTCTAAAAAGAATTCTGTAAGTAAGGAAATCTTAAGTGCCTATAAATCATCAATTCAGTTCCACCAAAGAAACAAAAACTTCTAGCTTGATGCTAAGGATTTTTTTATATATATATTTCTGCTTTAGTATAATGGAATTATGTGCTGCATAGAAAGAGATCGCAAAGTCTATAAATGGTGTGCTGTTTCAATCTCTGAGGATTTTAGTTTCAAAAAGTAAATGATATATATTGCCTCTGAACAGTCCTTTAATAAAAGTCATATGTTCAAAAGATTAAATGCTGTGGAATAGCATTTCCCTCAGAACCGCTTGAATGGAAAGTTGGCCATGATATCTATCGGCAATTAGCACAAGTCCAGTTCCTTTTTGCCGTGTCTAAACAAAGCTCTGGGCTTCATATCAGTTGGCGATATCTGCCACTTATCCAGAACAAATAGCGTTTATTGGACCTTTCTAAGCAGTAGCTGTCCAAAAGATTGACAGTTCAGGGAAGTTAAAATTACTAGAATTTATTTTTGTTCTGGACTATCTGACCCCCACCAGATTTAAGGTAACTGTTCCACTGCTTTCTTCGCATTTTTGACAGTTCAGTCAAATACATACTAATCTTTTATGGACTCAACTGTATTAAGTAATGCATTTTACGAAGACATAACTAGAACAGACACCAGCCCAGGCAACCTCACAGATGTTTACTGTTTCAGCTAAAACAAAGCAGTCTTTTGATCTCAGCAGGAGTCTCTGTTCACAATTTCTATTGGAAACAGTTTTAAAACCTGAAGTCTGGAACAGGTATTATTATGAACTGCTCTTTCAAGATGGAATGGTTCAGCTTGTGGTTCTCAAATAACCTGCCAGAGAAGTGTCTTTCTCTCCAACAGACAGGATAATAAGGCACTAATTATTACAAGGCTAAATTTTCAAATGCTGTTAGGTTACCTGGACTTTTTTAAAAATATTATCTTTCTTATGGTTGGAATGTATTATTCACTTGGAAAGTCAGATAGTAGCATATGTAACTATAAACCAGATGGTAAAATGTGATAGTTGAGCAATTTATCAAGAAGATAAATTGATAACATTTAAAGCATTATATGACAACTGAATTTCTCTCCATCTTGAATCAAACATTTTGTTTTTAAATTCAATTTTCAAGTAAAATTTTGGGGAAAAAAACAAGTACAAACCTCCAAATGGCATCATTCATTGTGAATTTACCACCTACTGAGATATGTCAAGCCTGTGAAATAGCAAAACCGTGCTACACAAGTCTTAAATCGTTAGTGTCTGAACTAGTAAAACTAAATGATCACTAGGGCATGGCTTAAATACAACAGACCATACACATTAAATTCATTCTTAACATTCAGCTTTAAAAATAATTGTTTTATGTTTAAGCAAAGCTGACTATAATTTTTAAGTAGAGGACTAGGAAAGCAGAATTAGTAGGTTAATGCTTAACAATGGGTTATAATCACAGACTTAGTTTAACACAAAGGAGTTTTGCATATGAAAATTTCCAAAACACCAGTAAGATCCAGAATGTATCAGAATAGAGATCTGGCTATATGGGACCTGATTTATACAGTACTGTTTAAACGAATTTTTGCTTTTCAAATTGGTTTTTTGGAAGAAGTCCAAACACATTTTTTTTTAGGTCTGTATGTTTAAAAAAAAAAGTTTCCTAACTTCAGCCTTTATACGTGTGAAAAATTGCATACATGATTGTAAGGAGGAATTATATAATTTATAGCAATGCCATTAAACAAGTTCTTCATGTTTAATCTATGCTTATGCTGTCTTCAATGAAAGATAAGTATAAAGAGTAAAATTTACTTTTAACAACAAAAATTAAGTTCCTAGTGTTTAATGTAAGTCTTCATGAGTTGTATATTTCACATGACTGTTTTTCCTCATATGTTAATTCACATATGAGGAGTATAAGTAGCTCTGAATATTGTCTAGGATGAAAAAGAACTCTAATCGAATACGTTTATTAATTTGCAATAAAAGTACTTTAAAAATCAGCAATCCAAATTTTAAGAAGACTATGTAACTTCAGGAGAAAATGTCTGCTTAGTGCCATTTTAACCTGCTTGGCTAGAAAATCTGCACAGAAAGGTACAGAAAAATTGTATCTACATGTATACTTCTGATTAAAAAGAAAACCCCATCTACAGAGATTATGACTCTGTCTTGCTACATCATTAGTGTGTTCTGACACTAAGGTCGGGCCCATATATGAAATTCATCTAGTGCCAGGTCTGGCACAAAAACCTCACCAGTTGAGACCTTTTGTGTTCAATCTCCTCAATCAAATTAATCAAATCTCCTCTATAGGAAAAAAATAATCCCCTTCAAGGATTAATATGAAATACCTGGATATTTCCTTTTATATGATTTGGGGTTTATCACTTCAAGGTATGCAAAACTCTTTTGTGTATTTTGCTGTTAGACTTTTGCTTAGGAAACGTGAAACCTTCACCCAACCACAAACCATACACACTGCTCCACGGTCTCTTTTACACTGAGTCTCCTACTGAATCCAAATCATCCGAAGAGAGGGGGCGATACAGGTCCTGTAAGACGAAGGGCGGTACAGACTTGTTTACTTGGGTTTCTTAGGTGCCCTGTGGTTCTCTTAGGAGTGGAGCAACACCAAATGGGCATCCTTGGTTTCTAATGTCGTTAGACCTTCTAAAGTCACCACGTTTGGACAAGAGGAAAGATCATAACTGAGAAGCCGTCTAGACAGATGAAAAGGATGCTATTTTGCCTTCTTGGCTTGAGCTGCTTGTGAGCTTTCGCCTTCCTTTGTGTCGAGTTCTACAGCCCCTGAGGTCTGTCAGTGCCAACCTGCTACTATTTGTCAAGGCAATTCTTCCTCAAACACTTCCATCCCATTCTGGGAAGAAGAGGAACACGCTTACCTCACACAATTATTTATTAGGCGCCCCAGAGGGCATTCAGCAAATTCCGGTCCCACAGCAGCAACACAAGGGTTGCATTTGTGTACCACATACACCCAATAAACACTGAGTTTTCAAAACAATATGTTTGGAAGACAGAAAGAATGCGAACCTGACCTCCTCGCTCCCTTACCAAAGTTCTCCCTGGTTACCTAAAGGCTCACCCATCACCTCCCCTCTTCTTCCCTCTGCCTCCTCCTGCTACAAGATCCTTCTGCTGGTCGCCAGGCAACCAGCTCAGATCTGCAGAGAGTGTCTAGAATCCTGGCTTCCTTTCTAATTTGAACCACCCACTCCTCACATCATCTGACTGATCAGATAATCTACAAAAGTCAGCCATGTGGGAGTATAATGGGGAGCTTCATTCGACCCACACAATGTAACACGTTTCTTCCTGATATATTAAGGAATGAGACCCCAGAAAGTTCATGGATAGAAGAGATCCTCCAGGATTTGCTTCTGTGACCAAACGCTTCTAGACAGCAATTTAAATGACAGTGTTTAGGAAAAATAGGACAGTTACTTGGTACACTGCCATTGGGGTTTTCATGAAGAAAAGTATCTGGCGTGCAGATTCCTATTGTATAGGACTATTCTAAAGTACGGAAGGAGGTAACAAAATATAATTTTAAATGAAGGAAAAAAAGCTGATTAAACCATCATAAATGATATAAACAAAAATATAGGTTTTCTTATTTGTGAAAAAGCAGTCAAATGTCTCAATAATCCTTAAAAAAAAAGCAACTTACATTCCTGTGTTTCAAAATGAGGTAGGAAGTGTGAGTGCGTGTGAGTGTAAGTGTGTGAGTGTGTGTGTGAGTGTGTGTGTGTGAGTGTGTGTGTGTTGGGGAGAGAAGCGGCCAACTCATTTTCCTGGCCATGTTGCTAGGCAACACAGAAGGAAAAATAAAAGTAGCTACTGTTTTCCAATTTGCAATAAAAAGAGTTATATTTATTCTTTGAAGTGTCTTCTTTTAGCACTTGCCATCTTTCACTTATTTCAGTATTTCCTGCATAGGAGTACAGCCAACCATTTGAGAATATTAACCAAATTTGAAACAGGATCAGTTTTTAGGGATATTCTAGGCTCATTTTAACTGGGAGGGATTATTTGATGTAGTTGCCACCCCACCAAGATGAAAGCTCCTCTCACTAAAGCAGCTGGGAATGTTTCTACTCGTTGACATGGTACATGGATGGAGGATGTTCATTTATGGCCTAAATTCAAAAGCCTGGAAACTGAACCATCTCTAAACTATCTCATGCTCTGCTCACAACATGTGCTTAATAACTGTTTTCAGAGGATGATAAACCTTTGTCTCCTTAAACCAGACGGGACTATTTTTTCCCTCTCAAGTATGGGGCTGGCACTGGTAGCTTAAATGACAAAAAATTAAGACTCTCTGAGAGGACCATCCCTTATAATTACTTCCCAAGCGCTGGCAGTGTTAATTACATAAGCCACTGGCCACACAGCTGCTAGGAGTTGGATGGAAATTTTCTGCCTCAGTTGGACACAGTCATAGCGAAGTAGGGAATACAGAGGGAAGAAGCAGCACATTCTAACCTCATTTGCCAACAAATGGACAGCTGTGCCAAGCGTTTTATGTCCCTAAGATGGAAGTCTCCTCCATATAGCCAGCAGGAGAGATGCTCAGGTTGCTGGCAGGGAGTCTCAAATGCTCTAATCGAACACACTAACCTCGACAACTAAGCATGAGCTGAATCCTGAATCTAATGTAATTAATCCAGAAGATGACGAGAGATTTCAACGCCAGGTATACTCTCCAGGGTATGCACTTCAAATGAGAGACGGTGCTATGCAAGAGGGCCCCAGCTGACCTATTGTTTTCTAAATTAGAAGTTTACTTTTATTTTATTTTTGGCCTTGCTGTGGGGCATACAGGATCTTAGTTCCCCAGCCAGGCATCGAACCCATGCTCCCTGCATTGGGTGCATAGAGTCTTAACCACTGGACCCCAGGGAAGTAAGTCCCTGTCCTATTTCTAAAGGCTTGCCCCTATAGATGGGGGCCTCGCTGGGTAACATTTATGAGAAAAGAACCACTCATTACCCCTTCCTCCACTCAACCACAGACATCTGAGAGATTAAATGAATCTGGACCTTTCTTCTTCTAGTAGGTCACTAATGATTTCTATACTTTAAAATGCCAAATTACATTGTGACCAGGAAGAAAGCATAGGTATAGCACTCAGATGGAATTGGAGTAGAATGATAGTGTTTTCTATCTGGAAAGAGTCTTTTGTTTTTTGACTGGGGCCTGGAGAGGACCACAGACTTACCTATGATAACACAGTCATTTAGTAGAGGAACTGGTGCCCAGCTCCAGGCCTCACTGGATCATCTAAACAAGCTGGACCTGATATTCGGAGGTTCAGTGGAGCAGGATGATACAACCTGCTGTGTTGGCGGGCCAGGCTCCAAATGGATTAGGGGTTGACTCAAGTCCCCTGCCCGCCACTTTAGAGGGTGTGTGAACACAACCTTGGCAGGAGGCTTGCAAAGGGGTGCTTCCCTTTTGGAGGCAGTGTAAATGTATGGAACATAGAAGTCTCATTTTAAAGCACACATGACAAGAGATCAAATTCAAGAATCCAGGTTTGAGTTCAAAAGTTGTCAAGGAGCCTCACCTATTAAAATATTCAGGGAACAGCATCCTCAGAGTTTCTATGAGCACACATCCCTCCCCACCTTTCCTGTGAAATCAGGACACTGAGAGGTCCCCTGTTGCCTCCACTGTACCATCTGCCTCCTCCCCATCCCACTACTTTTATTCTTGCCTCGATCCTACTGGAAAGGATAAATCAGGTTGTGAGAGGATCCAAACAGCAGCTCTCCCATCCAGAAAGAAGAGCTAACCCCCAGCTTCTCCCTCAGCAATGGAGAAACTAACACCATTTCTGGTAGCCTTTGACTCTGATCTCCAAACTCAATCAACATCTCCATTATGACCCAAGAAGCTACAACAAATGTGCAGGTCATGATGAAAGATAAGGTGCTCGGTGTGGGTTTCATTCACAAAAACACAGGTCACACGTACCCATCACACATACAGCATAGACCCTCAGCGGCTCTGGATCACCATCCTCTGCCATAAAGCAAGTCCCTCCAGGGCCCGCCCACCTCTCCAAACCAGGCACTTTCCCTTCTTAAGGAAGGCTGGTGACCAGCGATGAGGCCTCCAGTGAAAATCCTGATAGCCCAGGAAGTTTACAAACCAGTGCCATTAAAATCTTTGTGCATTCTAGACAAAAAGAGAAAGGTGTTTAAAAGTGAAGCAGCAACTTTCTATTCTTCTTGGAATGAAGATCAGGACAAGTTTTACCAGGAAACTTAAGGTCCCAAGTCCTAGCTAAGAGAAACCAGAGCCAAAACCAGTGACCCACTGTCGGTCACCTCCTGCCCTCACCTGGTTCTTCCTTAGTGACAAGCAGCCCTAACTTGAGAGGGCTGTTTGCTGGCACCATGCCATCTGCACCAAGACGTGGACAGTCTTAAACAAGGAGTTCGCTTATTCTCTTACCCTCTGCTTCCGCAGGCTTCCGGGGCTGGTGGGTGATGGGCTAGGAGACTTGCCCGAGCGCGGAGTAGAGAGCTGACTACCCGGGGTTCCATTAACTGGAAGCACAAGAATCACAGAAAGAAAAAAAAAAAAGACTTATTAAAGAATTCTCCTGACAACTCAGCTTCACAGAGCAACAAACAATTAAAGAGGGACATTTGCTAAAATTCCAGACACCTTTTTATTTACAGTCCTGAACACTAGCTTCAGGGAGAAACCTTCAGAAATTCACTTGTTTTGTGAGTCCTGTGTTAAATATAGCAGCAGGTTACATAGGAAAAAAAATGTACTTTGCACAGCTTTTCTGATGATTTATTAATGATGCTTTTAACTGTGCCCACAGAGATCTTAAGCATGTGGTTCTGAGACATTTTTCAATGGAATTCAAGCTTAATTCTTTAGTTTAGCTTCCTAGTACAAGCCAGTGGGAGTAAGCATTAGCACAGCTCATAAGCGATATTCCCAGTGACTTGTGAAAGCAGATTGCTGTCTTTTTAAGAGTTAAGCACTCAAGTCTAGTTAAGTTCCTGCATCCACTTGTGCCCTGTACATCCCTCAGCCTAACTCGGAAGGACCTGCCTCCAGCAGGACGAAGTAATTGGCACAAAGACTCAGAAACTCCTCACAGTTAGTTTGTCCTGCTGTTGAAGATAAAACTGTTTTTTTTTTTTTCTTTTAAACAGGTTTAAATCACCAGAATCAACCTGTCTCTCAAGACTGCTACACATTATCCCTAGACTGAATCAAAGTCACAGAACTCAAGTAAGTCATCCTTTTCTCTCTGTAGCACTCCCTCTAAGAACTGATAAAACACTTAAAGACATGAGTCTACAAAGATGTATCGAGTCGCCACTATTCTGCCTGTAAAAATGTCAACTTTTCTTTTGTTAGATGTTTTACATCCACAGCCAAGGAAGTAGGATTAGCAGTGAGACACACACATTCTCCAGGGTGCAACATAAACATTTTTCCATGAGGGAGAGAGTGATCATGCATTTAACTTACCTTCTATGAGTTCTAACATGGACACAGTCTCAGTGCCTAACCTGACAAGAGCAAGAGGCGAAATCCCTTCTCAGCACTAAACCCAGCACCGCGGAGGGAGGAGGAGGGAAGCGGCTGGATTAGTTAAGGATGGCTAAGGCTGCTCCCAGAGCAGGCTGAATGAGATGCAGGATTCATCAGCAGATGCCTTTCCTGCGTAAGGCTGACGTCTTCCAGGCAGCAGTGGGAGGTGCGGGTTCTGTCTTAGGCTACATCAAAGGTGTCGATTAAGCCTCATGCCAACGCGGAACCACCACAACCCCCACCACACCACGGACTCCCGGAAGCCGAGTCCTTTCAGCGTGTTCCACACTGAATCACAACCAAGTGCCTCTGGGGGCAAGAGACCCAGTGACTCATACGAAAATCAAAATGACAAGACCTCTTCCGAAGCCTGGTGACTCTCTGGGAACAAGGGTAATAAGTCCACCCTCAGAAAATTCAGTGGCGAGGTACATGTTTATTGATTTTTCACACACAATGTTTGCACCAAACCTCAGGGCCCATGGATGTGGGAAGTTCCCTGTTTTGTCATCTTCTCCAAAGACCTTTAACAAATGTCACAGAGCTCATGCAGTACTAATTTCTGTTTTGCCTTTGAAATTTATTTGGTGACTCCATCGAAAACACACGCAACCACACACATTTTTTTTTTTTAACAGATTGAAGTAGGAAGCCCTGAGAATGCTTTGGTTTGCGTGCCTTCTCTGGTCCTGTCTTTGTTGAATGGGCCTGCTGCCTAGGCCTCCTGGCACAGCCCTGCCCAACCAGTGACTCTAACAGGAAGGGGTCTGAAACAGGCAAGGACTCAAGAACTGTGGGCAGAGGCAGAATGTACAGTTAATAAGGCAGGAGATCCCCTAGGGTTGACTGGCAAACAGGCTCTGGAATATCATCTTTGCCCACATTCTACATCACTTTACATCTTTACATCACCCCTACGCAGACTGGGGAAAAAATGAGCAAATGGGAAAGCAAACACAGTACTCACATTTTTTACTTTTGGGACTCTAATCTTAGCCAGTGGAACATTAAAAAAAAGAAGAAAAAAAAGATAAAATGCATGCCCAGTAAAACTGATTTAGGAATAGTCAGCTTAAAACAGCAAAACAAAACAACAACAAAAAGTCTGAATCTACTAAATACTCACTATGCATGCATCTCAGCTTATTGAAGACTTATTTTCCATGGACTAGTTAATACACTCAAACCTTTTATATATATACACATATACGTATATGCAGGGCTTCCCAGGTGGCTCAGTGGTCAAGAATCCACCTGCCGATGTAGGAGATCCGGATTCCATCTCTGGGTCAGGAAGATCCCCTGGGAGGGCACAGCAACCCACTCCAGTATTCTTGCCTGGGAAATCTCATGGATGGAGGAGCCCACCTGGCTATAGCCCATGGGGTCGCAAAGAGCTGGACACCACTGAGCAGCTGAGCATGCACGCACCTATTGTCTATTTGCACGTGTGTGCACACAAACAGTGTTATCTCACTGAACTCTCAGGGTCACTCTGTGAGGCAAGCAGCATAAAGATGATAACGTGACCAGTGAATACAGGGTGGAGCTGAAATCTGTGTACTCTTTACCCCCACCTTCCCCTATAACACCAGCCTTCTAATCTGAAGGAAAACTACACAACTCAACCCGAAATCACAACCAAGTTTTCTGAGAAGGGGAGCACTGGGGGTTGCTCTTGACCCCCAATCACCTATGGGGTCAAGACTAGCCTACACCCTATACAGAGAGAGTAGCAGGTAGTGAAGTCAGATCCTAAGTATTAGTAGCAGTTGGCCAGGTAAGTAAGGTAAGCGCTCCAAGGCAAGAGGACCACCTGCTTCATGGCTGGACATGGAGGAGGGAGCAAGCGTGGCACTTTGAAGGGACCCCAACAGGTGAGCATAGCAGCAAGTGCTTATAAATGAGGATGGAGGAGGCAGCAGGGGTCACATAATGCAGGGTTTTGAAATTCAAGTTAAGGAGTCGGGTTTTTATCCAAAGCACCATGAGAAGCTATTGAATGATTTAAAGCTGGAACCCAGGGGATCAGACCTGCATTTTAAAAAGTTCTGAAGAGCTCTTAAGCTGTCAAGAATGGATGAGAGGAGAATAGTAACAGGAACAGGACATCCCTTAGTCAAAAGTCCAAGTGGGAGAGACTGGGGCACATTTAAGGGTCTTGTGGTCAAAGAGATGGGGTGGCTCTATCTTGGGTAGTGCAGTGGAGGTGGAGGGAAATAGAAACATTTCAGAGAGATTTAAAAAGTGAAAACTATAGGACATGGTAATCAATTGGTGAAAAGGATTAAGGCTAGAGGATTAAAGTGAAAGTCCCTCAGTCATGTCCAACTCTTTGTGACCCCATGGACTTAGCCTGCCAGGCTCCTCTGTCCGTGGAATTCTCCAGGCAAGTTTCCTGGAGTGGGTAGCCATTCACGTCTCCAGGGGACCTTCCCAACTCAGGCATCAAACCCAGGTCTCCAGTCTGCAGGTGGATTTTTTATTGTCTGAGCCACCAGGGAAGAGACTTAAGACTCAACATGAAAAAAAACTAAGATCAAGGTATCTGATCCATCACTTCATGGCAAATAGAAATGGAACAAGTGGAAGCAGTGATAGATTTTATTTTCTTGGGCTTCCAAATCACTGCTGACAGCAACTGCAGTCATGAAATTAAAAGACGCTCCTTGGAAGAAAAGCTATGACAAACCTAGCCAGCATATTAAAAAGCAGAGACATCACTTTGCTGACAAAGGTCCATATTAGTCAAAGCTATTTGTTTTTCCAGTAGTCATGTACAGATGTGAGAGCTGGACCAGAAAGAAGGCTGAGTGCCAAAGAATTGATGTTTTTGAACTGTGGGGCTGGAGAAGACTCTTGAGAGTCCCTTGGACAGCAAGAAGATCAAACCAGTCCATCCTAAAGGAAATCAGTCCTAAATATTCACTGGAGGGACTGATGCTGAAGCTGAAGCTCCAATACTTTGGCCACCTGATGCAAAGAGCTGACTCACCAGAAAAGACCCTGATGCTGGGAAATATTGAGGGCAAGAGGAGAAGGCAGTGGCAGAGGATGAGATGGTTAGATAGCATCACCAACTCAATGTACATGAATTTGAGCAAACTTCGGGAGATAGTGAAGAACAAGCATCATTGTATGTATCTTGATATACACGGCTGGCATAAAAAAAAGAAAAAAATTTGCATTGCAAATTGGTGTCATTTTTGCAGTGTGATATGAGGAAACTGAGGTTCAGAGAGGTAACCTATGGAAAGACAAGTAGATGAAAGGTGGGAGAGCTAGAAATGAGTCTCATTCACATCCTACTCAAAGAACTGCATACTTTTCCTATGAGTGGCCAGCTCATCAGAACACGTCCAGGTCTATCGCTTCCTGTCTGAGAAGCTGAGAATGTATAGGCTTCTCTCTCACTGGGGCACTGGAACCTGCCTCCTTTATTTATAGCCACTGGGCTCACAGCTTCTACTTATCTTGCCATCTCTCAGGAGGAATGAAGTTCAAGTGCCAAACAAGTCATTGACAGTGAAACATTTTTGGAACACAATCTGCTTGTAAGTTGGGATCGACCTGTACTGTTAAGGTCAAAGTTCTGTAGAGACTCTTCCTCTTGGCCACTTAAAAAGCACCATCAACTTCTTAAATTGGTTCTTGACCTCCAGAAAACATCATACTCCTCATCCTGCTAGGATAAGTAATTTTGTCTCTTAAGTAAGGTTGACACATGTATTGAGTCCCATTGTTTTTTAATCCTGTACTACCAGAAATCCCTGAGTGCCAATTAAAAAAAAAAGGGTCTTCTCATTTATTTAATAGAACTCATTAAAATTCAACAAACAAATGGTATTACAGAGGCCTTTATTAAACAATTCATTATTTCGAATAGGAAAAATCCAACTTCATATGGTTGTTTCTAAATGGCCAAGCAGGCCCAACAATTAGTTATCTCAGTTGGAAGTCACTAACCTAGATAGCATATTAAAAAGCAGAGACATTACTTTGCCAACAAAGGTCCATCTGGTCAAGGCTATGGTTTTTCCAGTGGTCATGTATGGATGTGAGAGTTGGACTGTGAAGAAAGCTGAGCGCCAAAGAATTGATGCTTTTGAACTGTGGTGTTGAAGAACTCTTGAGAGTCCCTTGGACTGCAAGGAGATCCAACCAGTCCATCCTAAAGGAGATCAGTCCCGGGTGTTCATTGGAAGGACTGATGCTGAAGCTGAAACTCCAATACTTTGGCCACCTCACGTGAAGAGCTGACTCATTGGAAAAGACCCTGATGCTGGGAGGGACTGGGGGCAGGAGGAGAAGGGGACGACAGAGGATTAGATGGCTGGATGGCATCACCAACTCAATGGCAAGAGTTTTGAGTAAACTCCGGAAGTTGGTGATGGACAGGGAGGCCTGGTGTGCTGCAATTCATGGGGTTGCAAAGAGTCGGACACGACTGAGCGACTGAACTGAACTGAACTGAAATGAACATCTGAATTATTAAGGACCCATCAGATCCTTTGCCTTAGATCCAGCTCTGGGTTCCTTTGCTCACATCTGTCTGGGCACATTTTAAATGCTATATGCTTTGTTCTGATTTTTACCTCCTGAATGAGAAGTGCTTAATTCTAGGTTGGATTATTCTCATAGTCTGTGATGATCAATTTCATAACTAGCCATCAAAGAGCTGTAGAAGAAATCTATGGGGCTGACTTCTACCATCTCCAGTCCATCCCCTCTTGGGGGCACCTGAGCCTAGCAAGGACACAGCAGCCTGAACTGGACACAGACCATGACTCCTCATGAAAGATCCGACCTCACCTCTTCATTATCAAAGATCGATGATCCTACTCTCCTTCACTGGAGCCATGAATTCAGGATTCTATAATCCACCATTCAGTACATGCAGCGTTCACTTACCACATGCCTGACTCTAATGGTCCCTGTTCTCCCAAAACTTACAACTGAATGTGAAAGTTACCAAAAAAAAAAAAAAAAAAAAAATCTAGAATCAGGAAATACTTGGCTTACTTGTTCAAATTCATTGCTCCTCTTAAATGACTTTAAACTCATGTGTGTTTGAGTTTAGCAAACCCTTTGTAAACTTAAAGGATTTTTTCCCTTTACAGTTTCATTAGTAAAAGGCTCAGACAGCAAGTGAAAACCAAATGCTTGAATGTCTCAAACTGGTCTGGAAGTTAGAACACTCTCCATGCAAGACCATCTCATTACAAGGTGACTAACCTTTTGGACCTGAAAAGCTATCTTGCTGTTTCTCTATCTTCTTTTTGAACTAAGGTGGCTCATTTATTAATATTTATGCCGCTGCCCTTGCAGGCACGGGAGGAGAGAACGTGTTTGCATGCATGTGAGTCCCTCTATCTGTCTGCGTGTTCAGCGGGTGGTGATTCAGGCAGGCTTCCCGGGAGATCTGGCTGCTTGCCTTAGACTTTCCCTCACTCCCTGATCATGGAGGAGGCTGTAGATACTCTAAAATATGTTTTCCCAGCCCTTGTCCATTGCCTGCCACATTATCGAGAAAGAAAAAAAAAAGAAGGAAAAAGCAGATGGAGTCAACCTTAGGCAAAGACAAAACAGACAAGTGTCTGATGGGTGGGAGAACTCTTGAGAAAAATGCTTTTTCCTCGTTTCATCTTCATAGGTGCTGACTTCATAGATGAATTGGAACCCTGATTTTCTCCATCTGTCTGCATTTTCTTAAACAGAAACAGTAGGTCCAATTCAGAGGGACTGTCTTATTGGGTTAGGAAGATCCCCTGGAGGACGGAATGGCAACCCACTCCAGTATTCTTTCCTGGAGAATCCCATGGACAGAGGAGCCTGGTGGGCTACAGACTGTGGGGTCACAAAGAGTTGGACACGACTGAGCGACTAACACTTTTACCTTGTTGGGACGGTCCAGTGGTTAAGACTCTGCACTTCCACTGGAGGGGGCATGGGTTCTATCTCTGGTCAGGGAACTAAGACCCCACATGACTGGGGGCTAAGATCCCACATATCATGGGGCATGCCCTCTCCCCCAAAAGACAAAAGGACTGTCTTATCTGCTGTGGACAATGGCAAGGCAGGAGGTCAAAAAGAAACAGAGGGGTTGGAGAGAGGAACATGGCTCTGTGAATTAATTTTTTAATATTTACAAATAGGGCCTTGAACCTCAGGAGATCTAGGCAACTTGAAAAGATCCCATTGTTCCTCAACTCACTCATCCAGTCAGCATTTACTCAGTAGTGATCATGAACTTGAAGGCACTGTAGGATGCATTAAAGAACTCCTCCCTCAGAAGCCCTGACTTGGTCAGGCGACACAGCCTGTCACCTGTAGCCTGGGAGCCAAATCAGCTGTCACAAGATGGGGGAGGAGGGAGAGACCCTCAGAGAGGTCAGCTGGGCCAAACTGGGCATGTGTGCTTTTGACCAGAAGTGATAGAGGAAAGGCTTCTAGAAAGTGACAGGGACAAAGGTGGAAGAGCCCCAGGGGTTCCTGGTGGAAATTTAAATTGGTTTCCAGGCTAGAGCAGAAGTCCAGAGGAGACATGAGAGATACAGCTGGACAGGAAGACTGTGGCCAACCCAAGACAGTTCTTCATCCTAGAATAAAGAGTTCAGAATTGATTTAGCAGACAGTAAGCAAAGGCAACGGGATTCCCAGGTGGTGCCAGTGGTAAGGAACCCGTCTGTCAACCCGTCTCTGCAGGAGACGTAACAAGCGGAGGTTTGATCCCTGGCTCAGAAAGATCCCCTGGAAGAGGCATGGCAACCCACTCCAGAATTCTTGCCTGGAGAATCCCATGGACAGAGGAGCCTGGCAGGTTGCAGTCCATAGGGTTGCAAAGAGTCAGACACGACGGAAGCGACTTTACACACATACACACACACACACACACACACACAAGTAACCGTAACACGTCTAACATCAGCGGCCAGGACAGAGGTGAGGAGCAGAGGTCAGAGGCAGGGAGGGGGCCAGCGAGCTGCTCCTGCAGCTGTGAGAAATCGGTGTCCCAGGACAGCAAAGCAGGGGCCGAGAACACTGGTGACAAATGGAAGGTGGACGAGGAGGAGAAAAGGAGTCAAAGACGCTTTCAAGGAAAGAGGAAGGAGATCTTGAATTTAACAATAAGACCGCATCATCTGGAATGCTGGTTTAAAATGAAAATGTGTCAGTGGGGATCGCAGAAGAGGCTGGTCATTCTGAAGGAACTAGGTGATTAAAGGCACCGCCAAGGAGCAGCGAGATGAGGGTCTCTGGGTGCTTAGACCCCACCCTACCAGGTACTGCAGGGCGGCCTCCCCTTGGAGTAAAGTCTGGGAGTCTGCCCCGGGGGGCAGTCCCGGAATGACCCCTGGACACAGTGCCAGCTGAAAGGGACTTTCCACAGGTCCCAGCAGTGTCCTTACTGTCAAATCCTGTGTTCCCTCCAGTTCTCAACTCTACTTGCCCCCACATTAACATTTCTGGCCTCTCCTCCATCTTGAAGCTTTCTGCCCCCTTTGACTTCCGTTCCTGCACACTCACTGTGCCCTCGCCTTTTCTAACGTGCTTTTTTTAAAATCGAAGGATAACTGGTTTAGAGTATTGCGTTAGTTCCTGCAGTGTAGCAGTGTGAATCAGCTGTATGTGTGCATACATCCCCTCCCTGTAAGCCTCCCTCCCACCCCCCAGCCCACCCCCCAGGTCATCACAGAGCACCGAGCTGAGCTCCCTGTGCTATTCGGCAGCTTCCCACCAGCGAGCTATTTTACACGTGTGAGTGTATATATGTCAATGCTATTTTCTCAATTCATCCCACCCTCCCTTCTCCCCCGAGCCTGGTGCCCACGAGTCTGTTCTCTAAGTCTGCGTCTCTGCTCCTGCCCTGGAAATAGGTTCATCTGTACCATTTTTCTAGATTCCACATATATGTGTTCTATGCGTTAATACAAGGTACTTGCTTTTCTCTTTCTGACTTACTTCGCTCATGTCGTCTGATGTACCCTTATAACTGCACACGTTCCTGCAGTTCCAATCTCTTCTTGGGTTGAGGGGAGGTGCATTTTACACTTCTATTATTTAAATCACTACTATATGCCAGTGTCTCTCCAGTACATAGACAGACAGCTCAAATCTGACTTCCACACCATTCCTTCCAACCTGCCTACTGATGTTTCTGGAGTAGCTCATGTGGACGTGGCTACAATGGGACCCATCCCTCATCAATGGGCAAATCATCTCTGATCCCCTTCTCTTTGTCTGGCCTCACATCTGGTGAAATACTTAGTTTCATTCCCCTTTTGAAGTTTCCCACATTTTATTTTATTAAAGATTTTTTTTAAATGTAAACCATTCTTAAAATCTTTTATTGAATTTGTTACAATATTGCGTCTGTTTTATGTTTTGCTTTGTGGCCACAAGGCATGTGGGATCTCAGCTCCCCAACCAGGGACCAAACCTGCACCCCTTGAACATTGGAAGGCAAAGTCCTAACCCCTGGACCACCAAGGAGGTCCTGTCCCCCATTTTAAAAACTGTTTAAACTCTGTCCTAACAGTTTTTTTCCAGGTGGCCTCACAGAGTCTTCCTGGCCCTCGGTCCCTCCTGTGTAGCCATCCTTTCTACCCCTGTGCCACTGTATATAAATTCATCAACAAATCATGGCCTTACTAAAAGTCACCTTTTACCCCCTGATACATACAACATTGTTCTCGTGGCATAATGCATGGTGCAATCTCAGCATAACCAACTGGGCTACCACCATCTTCTCCCTCTCCTAGAATTTTATCATCCATTTCTACTGGCCTAGGAACAGCTCCTTAAATGTGCCATATGTTTCCATGGTTTTGTGCCTTAACTCTCACTGTTTTCTCAGGTGATGATGCCCTCTGGGCACTTCTTATCCTGGCAAGATCCTTCAAGTCCCAATTTATAAGTTTTTTTCTCTGACCCTATTAATGAGATGTAGCCCTACGGCACTTACTACACTATTATCAGTTCAGTTCAATCGCTCAGTCATGTCCGACTCTTTGCGACCCCATGAACCGCAGCACGCCAGGCCTCCCTGTCCATCACCAACTCCCGGAGTCTACCCAAACCCATGTCCATTGAGTTGGTGATGCCATCCAGCCATTTCATCCTCTGTCGTCCCCTTCTCCTCCTGCCCCCAATCCCTCCCAGCATCAGGGTCTTTTCCAATGAGTCAACTCTTCACGTGAGGTGGCCAAAGTATTGGAGTTTCAGCTTCAGCATCAGTCCTTCCAATGAACACCCAGGACTGATCTCCTTTAGGATGGACTGGTTGGATCTCCCTGCAGTCCCAGGGACTCTCAAGAGTCTTCTCCAACACCACAGTTCAAAAGCATCAATTCTTTGGCGCTCAGCTTTCTTCACAGTCCAACTCTTACATCCATACATGGCCACTGGAAAAACCATAGCCTTGACTAGATGGACCTTTGTTGGCAAAGTAATGTCTCTGCTTTTTAATATGCTATCTAGGTTGGTCATAACTTTCCTTCCAAGGAGTAAGCGTCTTTTAATTTCATGGCTGCAATCACCATCTGCAGTGATTTTGGAGCCCCCCAAAATTAAGTCTGACCCTGTTTCCACTGTTTCCCCATCTATTTGCCATGAAGTGATGGGACCAGATGCCATGATCTTAGTTTTCTGAATGTTGAGCTTTAAGCCAACTTTTTCACTCTCCTCCTTCACTTTCATCAAGAGGCTTTTTAGTTCCTCTTCACTTTCTGCCATAAGGGTGGTATCATCTGCATATCTGAGGTTATTGATATTTCTCCTAGCAATCTTGATTCCAGCTTGTGCTTCTTCCAGCCCAGCATATTATAGTAAGTAGCATATGTGTTTGTCTCCCAAATTGAAGATAAGAATTGCAGTTTAATCACATTCGTATCCCTACAACCTAATACATGCCTGGAACACAGTTGATGTCCTGGATATATTTAATTAACATGAAGCAGTAGTGGTGAGGATTTATTAAAGCAGTTACCATAGGGTGCTGCCCCCACAGATACCGTGTCAAGATAATGGTTCAAAGTTTCAAAGAGTATCTTTGGAAATAACCTGCTGAGCAGGGCGGTTGGCGGTGGGGGGGGGGGGGGGGCGGGGGGAGCGGTTGATGAGTGCAGGGAAGGAGAATGGAAGGGGGATTCAGCTCTATAGGCAATAGAAAATTCTAAAAACACAAGGAATGAGTCATCAGCCCTCTGGATGTGCTTGCTGCATTTTGTTTTCAACAATTCTCTTGGAATGCCAAAGCAGAAAAGATCCTCTATAGAATGTATATGTCTGAACTCTCTGCACTAAAGGAAAAAGACAGCTAAAAATTAATAGCTAGCTATCTGCCTTTGATGGTACTTGCTATAAGTTTTAAAAATTGACAAATTGGACCGGTATGCTGATTAAAATTCTCTTTGCTTCCCCAGCTTTGATCCTTATCTGCATATGTTGCATAAAATATTTTATATAACTATAAAACAGTAAAACTGACTAGCATAAATAAAAAAGACTTGAGGATTTCCAAAGTCACATTAAAGTAAGTTTTAAGCCTGAGAAATATAAGATAATGCTTCCATCATGATAGAAACTCATCAACTAAGGCACCTAGCTTTTTCTTCTTTTAAATGTTCACTTCTGCATCTCTCACATCAGTGGTCCCTGGCGGGTTTCAATGCATACTGAATGAATGAATGTCTTCGACTATAAGCTTCTGGAGGGCAAGAAAGTGCATCAGTTTATGCTTGAATTGATGAGCATAAGCATCCACCGGGGACTCAGTTATGTTTGTTATGGCTTCTAAACAGAGGCAGTCACTATATAAGAAAAAAAAAAATGGCTATCCACCTAACTGGGAATAAAACTCTAAAACAAACAAAATTCTCAAAGTTCATAAGGGATCTAAGAGGCCAAAATTTTGAAATCTCCAAGTTTTTAAGGAGGACTGCAGCAATGATGATTCAAGATAGGTAAACATAGCTTTCTTCTACTTTTAACATTAAGAAAACAAAATAAAGCAAAAACGAAAGCTTATCCATGCTTACTGAAATTGAATGAATGCATAAAATACTCTTATTTGGAGACAGACTTTGTTATAATTTCCCTGTGCAGATAAAGGAATTTGTTGACGAGAAATTCACCTGTAAAAGTACACATGTTGTGAGATGTCTATGTTCCAAAGAGACACATGAATAAAACTTCGATCCACACGAAACCCTCTTTATGATGCTCTTACACATTCCTGTTTCTTTAAGAAGTAACTAAAACCAGTTTTCTCCATTTCTTTTTTTAATTAATTAATGTTTGGCTGCGCCAGGTCTTCATTGCGGCACAAGGACTTTCTCTAGTCGGGGCAAGTAGGGGCTACTCTGGATGCGGTGCGTGGGTTTTTCACTGTGGCATGCGGGCTTCTCACTGCGGTGGCTTTTCTTGTTGTGGAGCACAGGGTCTAGAGTGCACAGACCCATCGGGCTATTGAGCACAACTATAGGGTTCAGTAGCTGTAGCACATGGGTTTAGTTTCCCTGAAGCACGTGGGGTCTTTCTGGACCAGGGATTGAACCCACGTCCTCTGCATCAGCAGGCGGATTCTTCACCACTGGACCACTGGAGAAGTTTTCCCCATTTCTTAATGATACCTCATTCAGTGTTTCAGCACACAACTGTCTCGGCACTCCTTATTCTCGTTGTGTTTAGACTTCTGGTTCCTTTTTCTCCAGCTCCAATTGGCCTTCTTTGGACCCCTTCTGTTATGGAGACTAATAATAATTCAACAGCTCTGTGAATTACACTAGGTGTAAATTATGTAGGGGGCTTAACCTGTGTGCTTCTTGACCGGAGAGGCTATTTCTTTCATCTTTGCATTATTAGTGTCTAGCAAGCGCCCGACACTAGCAGGATTGAACTTGATATTTCTGAACGTGTAAATGAACACCTTACCTTAATAAATCACCTCTAACTTCTCCTAGTCTCAAGAGGAGGAATGAGTAAGGAACAAAGAAAAGATTTACTGAGGAGTCTCATTCTTGTTCAAACATTTGACTGACAAAAGAAAGTTTCTCTCTACTACTGGCAAACAGCATGAAGCTGGAGTGAATCATTTCACCCCCTGGAATTGCCCCTGCCTGGGACTAACACTTAGGTTTCTACTGCAAAGGGTTATGATGTTGTAAATCTCAATCTTAAACTAGGTACTCCATCCGTTATTTTCTGAAGATCAAAATTTTAACAAGCAGAGGTGAAGAAACAGGTATCAAGAATGGCCAGCCTGCCGTGTCCAGAGCACTGGAAGCCCCAGTTGCCTGTTCTGAGCAGACACATTAGCCCTGTGACTCTGGGCCAAGCAGCTCCCCCATCCCTGACACTGCTTCCTCATTTAAAAAATAGAGTACATATTATATAACAAAGAATAATGTCTTGTCTTGCTTGTTGTTGGGAGAGGAAAATAAAGGGATTAAAGTTCTATGTTAACTCTGATGTTTCATTTAAATGTAAAGCCCAGGGCGTCCTTGGTGGTCCTGTGGCTAAGAATCTGCCTATCAATGCAGGAGACATGAGTTTGATCCCTGATCCAGAAAGATCCCACGTGCAGTAGAGCAGCTAAGCCAGTGAATTGCAACTATTGAAGCCTGTGCACCTAGAGTCCCTTTTCTGCAACAAGAAGTCACCACAATGAGAAGCCTGCACAACGCAGCAGAGAGAAGGCCCCCCACCCCCCACAACTAGAGAAAACCCTCACACAGCAACAAAGACCCAGTGCAGCTATAGATAAATAAATACTTCTAAAAGTGTTAAAGAGATAATTAAAAAACTTTTAAAAAATAAATGCAAAGTCAACAAAACAATCACAGATGGCATTGGGACCTACAAATCTCAACTTCATGCAATGCTCCAATCTCTGTATCAGGCAGGAAGATGAAGACAGGAAACAGAAATTTTAAAATTGAAGGAGAAACCAGTTCAAACTTTAGGTGAATGTGTAAGGAGGAAACACAAAAATTCCTCAGTGTTACAAAGTCAGGTTCAGGGTGGAAGGGGGCTGTGGGGGACATCAATGTTCCAGGAGTTTGAAAGGGAAGTTATTCACATTCCAGTCCTATAATTTATGAAAAACACCATACAGGCTATTTTAAGAAAGTTCAGATGCAGCCAATACAGAGATAATTCACTGCTCCCTTCCACGTTTTCAAGAGACAAACTTGAGTAGAGGCAGGAGTCTTAGGCTGGTTCAGTGGAGGGGACCAAGGCAGCTGCTCCCCTGACATCCAGCAAGAACACTTGCCCTCAGAAGACATGGAGACACCACTGAACTTACTAAACCCTGGGATTAGGTCCTGGGAAAAGGGGTCCTTGAGGCAATCCATGCATTTGCGACTGGGTGTTGCTGCTCTATAAACCCTCTCAAATAAGAATCATCCAGAGGAAGGTCGGAAGATTTGGTAGCAAGTCAGAATCAAGAGACAGTCACCACATATTATAAGCTCTTACATAACCAGGAAATGATTGTATGGCATGTCTTGTAAATCATAAAGCAGGGAGTTGAAAACTATATGCATAAAAGGCTCATATTAAAACGTGATGAGTGCTTTTAATTACTTTTGACCTAGAAGTTTAAAGATACCTTGAATGAAGTGTTGATTTTTCAAGAATACATTGATTTTAGGATGGATTGGATTATGCTTTCTGAATAAAAATGATAATTCCCTGGCATGGTGTACCTATCACATATTCCAGGTGATTTCTGGTCAAATCAGCCAGGTTTTAACTGGTGGAAAAGGGATTCAGAGAAACAGCAGAAAATAGAAATGCTTGTTCGAAGCAACCTATCGATTTTGAGGTAATGTGTCCTATGCATTTTAAACTTCTAAAGAGAATGGTTCCAAACGTTGGCAGTGACGAATTCAAATACATCTAATACATTTGCCTATCTCCGTTTTTGAGTTTCCAGAATTACTCTTGGTAAATGATATAGTCATCTTTATTTATAAGATTATAATTAAATACATTTGTAAGATTTATATAATCTTAAGAGATGTTGAATAGTGACTCTGTGACCAGTTAATTCCAAAGTGAAACAATTTCCTGTATTCATAATTATCTTTTTAAGATTAGAGTGATGGTTCTTCTTTTTTTTCTTAACTGAAATTTTAGATTCCTTTTTTGAAATAAAATAGGCTCTTCATTATTTACAAGCTTATTTTCTTCTGAGTTGCAAAAATTCTCTCCTTTTTTTTTCTTTTGGCCCTATATTACCCATGGGAGGCCCCTGTTCAGTCCTGACTGCCATGATGAGACAGACAGAAGCATGAAGACACTTCTGCATCTGTAGTGGAAACCTGAGCTGCAGACAATAACTGCTCCTGGTGTCAGGAGCTGGTCCTTGGACACGCGCACAAGAATCTGACCTGCCCACAACCTTCTGTGACCTATGGAGACAAGAAGCAGAGAGGAAAGAAATTCTTGCCCAAGCCTAAGAGCTTATAACTGCTTACAGCTCCTAAAAACACCACCCCCAAAGGTAATAACAAAAAGTTAATAGCAATAAGTGCATACTGATTCCCTTAAAATATCTATGATATTAAGAGACGTAAGATTTTGGCTAATCGCTCATTCTCATTATTAGATACTTCCCCCTCAACCACACCTGATAAAAATTTTTTAAGTACTTTTTGAATTTTTGATTTTTTGGTCTCGCCCCACTACATGTGGGATCTTAGTTCGCTAACCAGGGATCAAACCCAAGACTCCTGCAATAGAGGCACAGAGTTTTAATCACCGAACCACCAGGGAAGTCCCATACCCCATGGTGTATACTAGGAGGAAGGAGAGAGGAAAGATTAAGTAAAATTGTGCAGTATCAAAGTGGGTTGGATAGGGCACAAATATTGTTTTTTAATATAAGCTTTTTTTTTTAGTGGTATTGATAACGTTCCAACTAATGTGAGGCCTGTTTCTCCCTCACAGCTTTTCACGATTGTACTAAATAGCCACGATTTTAGGGAAAACAGGCTGGCTTGGCCCATCACCTCCTCTTCCTTCCTGCTCTGTGAGACTTCATCCTACAGCCCAGGTGGGTCTGATTGGAAAAAATGAGGACTGCTCTTTGGTCAAGACTGATCATCCTCCAAAGGGCTCCACTATAACCTGTGATTGATTAATAACAAGCTACCGCCCCCGAGGGGAGCTTTAACCAGCAGCTTTTCTGTCATCACCCCACCATTCTTGGAGTCTACATCTGCAGGGAGGTGACATCTCCCCAGAAGAGAGAGCCTTTCTCCAGTATCAATTTCCAGAGAAGAGGTGATCTTCAGATATAAATTCTCTCTTCTCCCGGGGGCCTGGTTCTCTGAAAGCAGGTCATCATGAGGATGCAGAAAAGGAGACTGGCAGCTGACACTCTCCTCTGCTCACTGCTACACTTCACAGTGGCCAGGGTTACAGGGTTAAAGATGGACACTACTGCTCGGAGGCAAGCAGGGAGGCAGAAAGGAAGTCATCTTTGTTATGCCAACAGATGAAGACGAGAGGGCCTCGTCTTCCACCCTTGACAATCCAGAGTCAGTGACTTCCCATATTTATCTCTCCTTTAGTTACCCACAACCCAGGGGTTCTTAAACTTAGGTGAACATCAGAATAACCTGGAAGGCTTGTGAGAACCCAGACTGCTGGGCCCCAGTTCAGGGGATGGTGATGCTGCTGGCCTAGGGACCACACTCTGGAAACCACTGCCTTACCTGTCTGTCCTCCTAAATCTGGGACTGGGATCACTTGATCAGAACTGCCAGGAATACTGGTTAAAACAGGCTTTTGTCCTTGTCAGAATCTAGAGAGTTTGGGGGTAAGAATGGCAAACTCTATACCAAGTTCCCAAACGACTCTCATGAACTTTAAACTTTTGAGTCTCATCACCTTACTCTTTAGCAAAGTCTGTCATCAGTGTTCCATCCAGTCTAGGTTAGCTTACGACACAATAAGGGAGGAGCTCTGAGTTCATCGGAAAATAGGTGAGGCACACTCGCCCAACCTCAAGGGCCAGCTGTGTTGTGAGATGCTGTAGCCATGCTGTGGGGAGGGGACAAAGTGAAAAGAAGGTCTTGGAGGATCTGCAGGGGAAGAGTGTGCATGTGGGCATGAGAAGTCGCTTCAGCTGTATCCGACTCTTTGCAACGCTATGGACTGTGGCATGCAGCAAAGCCCCCAGGGAAAAGCACCTCTTAGAAAACCAAGGTGGACCACATGGTCTAGCTCTCCAGCCAACTAAGAGTCCCTTCTTCTAAGACTCGTTTCTAAAGTTTCAGTTTGAATTAGGAAAAAAAAAAGATGACAGTCTCCACTTTTAAACAGGGAGGCTGTAACTCACACTGGGCAGTCGTGCCTGAGGAAGGTACTAGAGATCTTTTCCCATCCCTCTGGGACCACACCGCTGAGTGGAAGAAGGCCTCAGTGTAGACCCTAACGGTCTTGGTCTCTATTTATAAGAGCTTCCCCTCCTGAGTTTGTGAAATCAGATGACGATCACTCTGATGTATGTATCATTTAATAATTCACATTCAACAGTTTAGAGCACTTAGTAAATAATTACCTACCATCATGAAATAAACCTTCTACCTAAGACACAGACAGACAAACTAATTCACGTCAGTTTAAGGCCCAAGAAGGACAGGGCAGAGCTGAGGCACTCATCCTATGAGTCCACATCCTGCCCCAACACCAGCCCTAGAGCCCCAGACAGACAGGAGCCGGGCCCAGAGTCACTGCCGTTACCGTGGCCCTCGGGCTGTGCTGGGGCCACAGCAAAAGTGCGCTGATCAAGAACCAGCGAACACAAATGGCAGCCAGCCAGTCACAAGTGGAACAGAAGCTTTAATGGAGGTTTCTAGAGTCGGGGGCCCTGAGCCTAAAAAAATATTTCTTTCTTTCTTTCTTTTTTTTGAGCAGAAATGATGCAAGTCAGGAGCGTACTCCTATTTATGGGCAACTCTGGGTTTTCCGAATCTTTCATTAAGTTTTCCTGAACCCGATGCTTTTTCTTGCAGCCAACATGCTAGACTCTGGCAAATCTGTTCCCCCAGCTTACCATGTTCTAAAATTATAAACCGGAATCTGCACTCCGTTGAAACCTCACGCTCTGGGCTTTCACACACCCTCTGCTCAGCATGCGTCACAAACAAAGCAGTCACTCCGGGCTCCTCCGCGGCCTTACCTGAGCTGGTGGAGGCCGGGGATTTGCTGCGCCGGGAAGGCCCTGGGCTCTTGGTGGTGCTCCTGCGGGACGATGAAGCTATTTTGGTGTAGGAAGTGGACTTCACCACGCGACATTCTGGGGAAAGAAGAAAGGCCGCACGTCAGTAGAGGGGCACGGCGCATACCGTTCGACATGTACAATAAACTTAGAAATATACAGCCTTCCTCAGTCACACGTGCTTCCTGCCAGCCCAGCACATGTCCATGACAACAGAACCAAGACGATGACCAGAAAGGGCACCTGGACGTCTCAGACATCGAGCTAAATGCAGCTGTCCCTCTGTACTCACGGAGATTTGGTTCCAGAACCACCTGCCCTGAACCACCACCACCAGTGGTTACTCTGGCCTGGCCAAGTGGCCCTGCAGGAGATTCCCACTTCTTAAACAAAGACAGACAAGAGTGCATATGAACAGACCAGCACAAATTCAAAGTAGACACAAGCAAGAAACAATATCAGAAGACACGATCAGAACCACCATATGAATAACGTCTGAGAGCGTGTCTCGAGGTTTTAATTCACAAAATGGGACTTCCCTCACAGTTCAGTGGCTAAGACTTCCCACTCCCAATGCAGGGGATCCAGGCTCACTCCCTGGTCGGGGAACTAAATCCCACATGTTGAAACTAAGACCCAGCACATCCCAGCCACCCCCCCCCCCCAAATACATATATATATGCACACACAGAGATACTTAAAAAAAAAAAAATACATACACTATGATTCTTTAAGAGAGTAAAGTGTTAGTCACTGGGTTGCATCACCTCTTTGTGACCCCATGCACTATAGCCCACTAGGCTCCTATGTCCATGGGATTTTCCAGGCAAGAATAATGGAGTGGGCTGCCATGCCCTCCCTTCCAGGGGATCTTGCCGACTCAGGAATTGAACCTGGATCTCCACTGCGGGCAGATTCTTTACTGTCTGAGCCACCAGGGAAAGTCATGTAATTCACAAAACAGATCTTTGCACCATGTGACAAGGACATCCACTTGGCTCAAGGCTCTGTCCACACCACGGCCAACACCACCTGGAGTCTGTCCCAGCCTACAGACATTGGCCTGGCCTCTCAGAAGTACATTAGGAACTAGATTGGACAGATCTAATGCTGCCTGTTCACTGGCATGCTTCCAGTGACATTGTTACCAAGTGTTCACTCCATGCCAGGTGGTGAGCTCTTCCGGCCTGGAGGAGAACACACGTGACTTTGGAACCAGAAACGCCGACCCCCTGGTAGTGCACCATAATCTTTTAACCAACGAGGGCTTGTTTTTCTTCTGTGGACCTCATATTTGAAAAATGTTGGCTTATGAAACAAACTGCACAAGATAATAATACATTTCTCACTGTAAATCAAAACCAGGACTACAAGGAGGGCAAGATGACCAGGATTTTTTTTTCCTAGGTCGTGAACATTTAGAGGTCACATGAATTTAAAATAATAATTTAAAAAAGCCCGGCGTCTAGTTAGCAGGGATGAATGGTTAAAATAGAAAGCTACCAGATGGTGCACACTGGTAATAACACCCATCTGTGAGCCGCAAAGTGAATTAAAAAGTTGATTTTGGGGTCTGTCGCATGCTGTTTGCCACAGGTGCCAGAAATTGCTAGTTCTGGGCTCCACCTACCAGCTAGGGTTCTGGAGCAGCATAATAGAACCGCTGTTACCACACTAAGTTGACATGTTTCCAGCCACCAGAAAGAAAGTGGGTATTTTTGTCAGGCGGCTCAGTCTTACCAGAGCTAATGTAGGCGTTCTGTTTGATTTTCGGAGCACTGAAAAAACCCTGCGGACTCATGCCATGCTTCTATAGCTTCTATGGCTTCTCTTGAACTCATTTTCCACCATATTATTAATCTATCAAAAGCGTTCATTTATTCATTTGCCTCCCCGTACCCTACTCCCTTGGTGGTGGTTTAGTTGCTAAGTTGTATCTGACTCTTGCGACCCCATGGACTGTAGCCCACCAGGCTCCTCTGTCCATGGGATTTTCCAGGCAAGAACACTAGGGTGGGTTGCCATTTCCTTCTCCAGGGGATCTTCCCGACCCAGGGATCAAACCCGGGTCTCTTGCACTGCAGGCAGATTCTTTACTGACTGAGCTACCAGGGGTACCACCTAGTCCTGGCATATTTAAAAGCATATAATAGCTGCTCAATAAATACTGGCCCCCGTTGTTACTCATCTTGTTACCGCCTGTGTGAACTCTTAACTATTATTCGCTAGAATGATCCAACCTCTCATTTTACAGACAAGGCAAGTGAGACTCTAGGGTCTAAATGGTCTGCAATGGAATCCCAGTCTCCCGGATCCTCACAACCCCAGGATCTGGTGCAGTGGCCTGTTCCATTGTGAGTAAAGGTTGGAAAATTAACAGTGACCATGGACAGGGCAGATGGACAAGTGGGTGGTGGTGGATAATGGGAAGGAAGGCAAGCAACCCATTCTCATATCAACATTAAATTAAAATTCAATTACTAAAGCTGGGAGTCTGTCAAGATGCTTACTGCATCAAAAAAAAAAAAAAAAAGAAATAAGGAACTCTCTTTCAAAAATGGAATTATAGGAAATAATCGTTTGGGAGATCATGGAGTCCGAAAGACAATGACAAATCTCAGGCCACTTGCCTTCAGGATAAGAGCGAAGCTTCCTGACTCATACAGGGAGATTGGCATAATCCTGAAAGGCTAGGGCTGAATAACAGAAAGCAGACACTCAACAAGGATAGTAACTGCATCCCCGCCCCCGCCCCCGCCACCACCCAGGGTCAAAATAAAACCAACTGAAGACACTTGCAGCACCGCCATAAATTAGAGAAAAAAAAGAAAAAATACAAAGGACTCCAATCATCTTTCCCATTACAGTTGAGATTTTAATTACTTTAAATGGAAGTGGTATTTTATGATGGTGAAAGATGTCATGGAGAAGGACAAATGCTTCATTACGTTAGAGAGAATGCCAAAATCTCTGTCAGCTTAAAAGCACAATTTTAGAAAGCTTGTGAATAATATGATCTAAATGGCCAGTAAAATACAAAACCTTATTTGTTCTCACGAAGGCCATTTTCACAGTGTCTGGCAAGGAAGCAAATAGCACCCTCCCCTCTCTGCTGGGGCCATTTGCCTTTGGGGTCAATCACTTCATTCTGATATTTTTGGCATCTTCCTATTAAGAGGGATGCATTTTCTTTGGCTGTGGGGACACTTCTTGAGGAGTATGAGATTGAAGGGCTTTAGGTAAGCCACTTGAAAGAAGCTTCAGGACAGTAATTTCTCTTGCCACTGATGGTCACACCTTACCCAAGTACAGAAAATCAGATGAAATACATTAACTAACTGGGTCTCTGTGACTGGACCTCCCATAGCAAGCAAGTAAGCAAGCAAAGTCTGATTAAATCTCTGCTTCAGAAAGTCCCTATAATCATAGCTCTGTGAGGGGGAGAGTACCTTTCTCCATATGGCCTGTACTAACGTTAGCTTTATAGATGTTCTCATAATTTGGTAAGAGAGGTTAGGACATTTCCCACCTTCACCCGGGACCCCAACTCATGAAACAGGTGCTCTGTGATGGCCAGGATGTGATACAGAGGGAGGAAACTGGAGAAGGAATACACCCTGGCATGAGAACCACTCCTCCTCCCACCCCGCAGAGCAGATTCTCCCCCAACTCAGAAATAGTTGGGAAGTGTAGGCTGATGTGTAACGAAGGGTGCTAGAGAACAGGAACAATTCCAGAACTCCATCACTGGCATCAGCAGCTGACCTGAGCTCACATAGCCGAGACGCTCATGCATTCAACAGAGCCTGATAGTATCTTTTGGAGAACCGTGAAGGACAAGGTGATGTCCCCTCAATGCCTAGGCAGCCTTACTGACATGCTGCAAACTGGCTAGAGAATATCCTCTAAACAAGAGATTTCTTTACTCCTCTAAGCTCTTTGTAAAGCCAGCAGATTAAAATCACTGTCAGGCGGAGACCTCTCAGTGATCACTACTCTAAACTCAGTTGTCCATGAGATAGGCACATTCATCTGGAAGCATCTGTTACCAGCAGTAGATGCTCTGTGCTTTCTTGCCCATCCTGGTAACAAAGACAGGCTCCCCGCTAAACTTGGCAAAGGTACAAAGCTTCCAAATGGAACAGTATAGCTCAGCTAGTAAAGAATCCACCTGCAATGCAGGAGACCCTGCTTCGATTCCTGGGTCAGGAAGATCCCCTGGAGAAGGGAACGGCTACCCACTCCGGTATTCTATACAGTCCATGGGGTCACAAAGAGTCGGACAGGACTGAGTGACTTTCACTTTCTTTTACTTCCTCTCCGTGGCTACATGCCAGAGAGTCAGGGAGACCATTTAGTTCTAGAGACTTTTGACAAATATGGCGCAAGTTCAGTGACCAACAGAGAAAACCTGCAATTCTGGGCATCTAACTGTCCAACAAAAGTACCTTTTACATGTTCAGATGCTCTGGGTTGGAATGACCCATCTGAGAATACCACGGTTATAAATGGTTACCCATTCAAAGCTGTCCTCAATTCATGAATATCCTCCCCTCCTGTCTTGGTGAGGGGCTGGCCAGAATCTTTCTGGTGCCCCTCCAGGGCCTGGGGTATTCACCACCTTCTGGATCAGCCTTCTGGCTGCTGAAGCTCTGACTATCCTGCTTAGCCTCCAGCTTTCAGTGTGGATGAGCTGGAAGACCATTCCTGGTGTAACTGACGGCTCAAGTTTACTTCCTATAGAAACATAATGATTTTCATACTTTAGGGCAGTCTTTTGAAGTGAAATGGCTCAGTCGTATCCAACTCTTTGAGACCCCATGGACAGTAGCCTGCACCAGGCTCCTCCGTCCATGGGATTTTCCAGGCAAGAATACTGGAGTGGGTTGCCATTTCCTTCTACAGGGGATCTTCCCGACCCAGGGGTCGAACCTGGGTCTCCCTCATTGTAGGCAGACGCTTTATACCATCTGAGCCACAAGTGTTGGCTCCTAGGAACTCCCTGGTGGTCCAGTGGTTATGACTCCGCAGGGTTTACGTTTAATCCCTGGAAGGGGAACTAAGATCCTGAAAGCCTCGCGGCAAGGCAAAAGAAAACAAGCAAAAGATTCCACAAAGGCAGGCTCCTGCAGGAAGGGCCGATCTGCTGAATTTCCCTGGTGGGGATGAAGGCTCTGAGAACTGAGGCCCATTCTCTTTTTTCTGCACCACTCAGGTTCAGTCAGTTCTCACACCGCAGTGAGAACTCCCATTCCTACTGACGGCGGGGTTTGGAACCAGCGTTCCAAAGCTCCAAATGCAGCAGGTCTTGGCATAAAAGCAGTGGAGACAGAAACAGCCTAAACCATAGTTTTTCTAAAAAATAAAATCTGTAGCAGATTGGACTGGAAGCAAAGGTGTCAGCTGGAGTGGCTTCACTGGAGAATAAAGTCTCAGAAACTGAGATTTTTTTAAAAGCACCTTCTAAAAATATATCTCTGTGTGTCTAAACCCAGCGCCTAGCCTGGCCCACCACAACCCTCAGAACCCCCATCTCCGAATGGCAGGTGGCACACACGTGTTCCTGCGTGATGCTGCGTGGCTGCCGGCTGTGAGACCAACAGGAATCAGCTCTGGAGCACTTGCTAGCTGGGTGCTGACCCTTCCATGACATCTAGAGGATGCTTTCTGGCGCTCGCATGCTCTGTCCTGACATCTCAGGAGTCACTACTCAGATCTACTGTTTTAATTGTGTGAGCGAGTCTCTTCCCCAAATACTTTTTTTTTTCCTCCTGAGAGTCAAGTAAGAAGTAATTTTCCCTGCATAACAGCTGAGTGTCCTCTGGTGCCTAGAGACGGCCTGGTAGCCCAGGTTCCTGCTGTCTCGTCTGTCACCCTGAGTGTTCTTCTCCACGGAGTCCCAGCCCGCTCCTCGTACCATCTTCAAGTTTCAGCCCTGGGGAAAAGAGGAAAAGAGGAAGTCTTCCGAACACGAAACAGGAAAGGCTGCCGTGTGCCTCGCTGCACCAGATCTTTCCTTCCTGATGCGAATCTGGGTCTTTCCTTTTTGCCGCATCAGCTGTGCTGTTCAGTGCCAGGCGCTAGTGGACTCCCTGCTTGCTACCCACTAGATTCCGGCAGCGTCTCCCTGGCTGTGACGACCAGAACATGTCTCCACACGTTGCCACAGCCCCTGGCTGAGAACCACTTCTGGATCTCTCCACTAGCCACGTTCCCAACGGTCTTCAATAAATTCTTCAATTCTTCCTTGAGGGCATTAACGAAGCCATCACCAACCACCTGCCCGGGGGCCTAAACAATGCACTTTGCACATTCTTTCCAAAGATTGGGTCAACATGACCATGCCCTCCTTGAGGGGATCTTCTCCACCTAGGGATCAAACCTGCGTCTCTTATGTCTTCTGCATTGGCAGGCGGGTTCTTTACCACTAGCGCCACCTGGGAAGCCTCAAAACAATGCATTCTGCACATTCTTTCTGTAGATTTGGCCAACATGGATTCATAGTTTCAGGTATCTGTGGATCTGCTGCAGAGAAGATAACGTGACTGGCAATGTTGTAAGTCTTCCAGTTATTTGTTAAAATCAGATCAGCACGCACTGCTTTGCCGTCTCTGAGAACATGGTGACATGGGACCCTGAAACACTCTTGGCTTCTTAGTTGAGAGTTTGGAAAATGGAAGAACTCTGAAATCAAGGTGCTACAGAGCCACCACAGTCCCTTCGAAGGTTCTAGAAAAGAGCCCTGGCCTTGCCGCCTCCTCTTCCTGGTGGCTCCAGGCGTTCCCTGGCTCACGTCCGCATCATGGAGACCTCTGCCCACATCTTCACGTGGACTTTCCCTCAGTGTGTCTGTGTCAAAACCTTTTGCCTCCTTCTTAGGCTGGTATTTGTGACGGCATTTCAGGTTTGCCTGGAAGATCAAGATAATCTCCTCATCTCCGGATCCTTCACTTAATTATATCTGCAGAGAAGCTTTTTCTAAGTTAGGAAACATTTCAGTCAGTCAGTTCAGTTGCTCAGTCATGTCTGACTCTTTGCAACCCCATGGACTGCAGCACGCCAGGCTTCCCTGTCCATCGCCAATTCCCCGAGTTTGCTCAAACTCATGTCCATCGAGTCGGTGTTGCCATCCAACCATCTCATCCTTTCTCGTCCCCTTCTCCTCCTGCCTTCAATCTTTCCCAGCATCAGGGTCTTTTCCAAGGAGTCAGTTCTTTGCATCAGGTAGCCAAAGGATTGGAGTTTCAGTTTCAGCACTAGTCCTTCCAATGAATATTCAGGACTCATTTCCTTTAGAATTGACTGGTTTGATCTCCTTGCAGTCCAAGGGACTCTCACGAGTCTTCTCCAACACCACAGTTCAAAAGCATCAATTCTTTGGTGCTCAGCTTTCTTTATGGTCCATTTACAAGGGACCATAAAGAAAGGGAACATTTACAAGTTGACATTCTTGGGTGGTCATTCAACCTACTACAGTGTATCGCAACTTTAGGACAAACCTTTCTTAAAAATTTTTGTCAGGATTCTGCTGTTACTTCCCCTCCTAAAGCCCTTCTAGGACTCATTGCTGCTCTTTGAGAACACGCTGAACACAGCCTGTAAGGTCCCTGCCCACCTCAGCTCCTCTCTCCTCCCTCTGTACATACTATCGCAGTTTCTGACAGACACTAAGTATCTTCCTGCCTCTGGCCTGTAGAGAATACTCATTTCCCTGCAGGAGGAACAATTCCACCCTTGTGCTGTCTCATTTCCACTCATCCTTCCCTGTTCAGCTTAAATTCATCTATTTTGCAAATGTTTACCAAGTTCCTGCTGTTTAGGTGCCAGGATGCAGTAGTAAATCAGGAGACAGGGTACCTGCTCTGATGGGAGTTTACACCATAGAAGATGAAATGGGCCTTAAAACACAAAAACAAGAACAAGAGCAGATTTTCTAACCGCTCTGTCAAGGAAAGAAAGATGCCGTGACAGTGACAGCGAGTGGCTGGGTGAGCAGTTTCTCTACAGGGGTGGCCAGAGAAGGTCTCTGGGAGTAGAGGACGCTGAAGGTGAGCTCTGAATACAGGAAGGAACCAGCCATGGGTAGATTACAGGAAAGAGGGAGGTAGGGGCCAGAGTGAGTCAGGATTGGGAAGATTAAATGAGGCGTTTGGATTTTACTGAAGCAAGATGGAAAGTTGCAGAAGGAGTTTAAACAAAAGTGTTGAAATGTTCAGGTCTGCAAGTCTAAAAGATCAGTTCAGTCGCTCATTTGTGTCCAACTCTTTGCGACCCCATGGACACCAGGCCTCCCTGTCCATCACCAACTTCCAGAGCTTGCCCAGACTCACGCCCATTGAGTCAGTGATGCCATCCAACCATCTCTTCCTCTGTCGTCCCCTTCTCCTCCTGCCATCACCTTGGGGCTAATCTAGGTGAGGAAGGGTGGTGGCTTGGACCAGGACACAGGTAATAGAATGGATGGAAGAGAAGGACTCGACATACAATGTGGTGGTCCAGTCCACAAGGCTTAAGGGAGGTCTGGGTGGGGTTGATGAGGGGAGTGGGCAGGACAACCCCCGCTTACACGATCTTTGGCAGGTGTACTCCTGAGACCTACTGACTGGTCTGCACAACGGAGTGGCTTCATGTGCTGAAGCCAAGAGAGACCACGAGTTTACCAAGGCCCATGGTCCCCCTTCAGGATAAAGGACAGACTTTCCCACTCTAAAAATGGAGACCCCTTGTCCTTCTTTTGACCAACTGAATTAGAATCACTGGAGATGGAACCTAAAGCATTAAAAAGAAAAAAAAAAAAAAATCCCCAGGTGATCCCAATAGTATCAGTCCACAGACCAGAAACTTTCTGCCACTCTCTGGTCCACAGACAAGAAAATCATTTAAAAAAAAAAAAAAAAATCCAGAGGCTCAGCATTTGAAGTAATTGTGCAATGTGGCATTTGGAACAAAGGATTAAACTAACAGTCTGAGGAGAGAGATTAGCAGGATAAATCAGCCTTGAAAAAACAAAAAATATCCATTCTACTTAGATCTGGTCCCAACTCAAATTTTCAAAAACAACAAACTGCCGCCCCGAGGCTTAGCCGAAAGCAGACTTTGGAAGAAGAATCACAGTTCACGTTTATTAACAACTCATAACCACCTGGTTATCATTAGTTACAAGATGGAAATAATCTGAAAGATAGGTAAGAAACAGATAAATTACCTAAGGACCAAAAGGAAGAAAAAAGTGAGTTATAAATTTCTCCTAGAGAAAAACAAACAAACAAAAAAAGCATGGAAGTGAGAATCGAAATAAAATTTCATAGCTCTGTCCTGTAGAGTAAGGCTCTTTTTATGCCTGACTTTATCCCACTCCTGCAGAAATAAGTGTACATCTTTGGTCTAGTGGCTCCAGCCCAGGCCCAAGTGGTTCAGGAGTCAGGAAGTCTCGATGAGGCTCTCTGAGAAAGGGGAAGGTGTAGAACTGTCCTTTGCTGCCTTAATGAGATCAGGACTAGTCACAGCTTAGATGGGGTCTACTCTCCTCCCATCAAAACAGTCACAGGCTCTGTGCTGTCTGACAGTTTAGGCCATCTTGTTTAGGGACGTTCTCTAGCATCTTGCGGTGATGTGGTCCACGGACCAGCAGCCTCAACATCGCCTGAGAGGTTGTAGAATCTCAGGTCCCACTCCAGACCTACTGACTCTGATGGTGCGTTTTCCCAGTGTTCCTAGTAATCTGGATTCACATTAAAGCTTGAGAAGAACCACTCTAGAACTATAGAGGGATGCCCTATTCTGATCAAAGGGAGCATGTAAAAACAAACAAACAACAACAACAGGTTCCCTGGATCCAGTCCCTAGAGATTCTGATCTCAAAGGCCAGGCATCTGCATCTTGAACAAGCACCTCAGATGATTATGACTCTGACACTCAAAGGGTAACCTAAGAAAGGCCATAGATGGTAATAAATAATAATTAGTAACTCAAGAAAGGAATTAAGTTAACAGATATAGTCCAGCATCTTCCTGAGGGGGCAGTATTGTACTGTATCACTTGGGGGTCATTGTTGAACACACAACCTCCCAAACCCCTTCCCCAGATGTTTTGATGCAGTAACTCTGGATGAGGATCTGGGAATTTCTATTTCTAATTAGTACCCTGGGTGGCACTTAAAGAGATTTAGGTGCACTGCTCTAGTGGGAGATATCCATGGTACAATTGAGAAGGGCACTGTGTGAGGCGAGCCTGTCCTGGCTGCTCATCACCTGTCACTTAAAGCAGAAGAACTAGGTTCCTGGTGGGGGGAAGGGCTCATGTACCAAGGAAGTTTCCGCAAAGTCATATACATGCATGCGTGCATGCTCAGTCGTGTCCAACTCTTTGCAACCCCATGGATCACAGCCCACCAGGCTCCTCTGTCCATGGAATTCTCCAGGCAAGACTACTAGAGTGAGTTGCCATTTCCTCCTCCAGGGGATCTTCCCAGCCCAGGGATCAAACCTGCATCTCCTCTGTTGGCAGGTGGATTCTTTACCACTGAGCCACCTGGGAAGTCCAGAAAGTCATCTACCCTCATGTAAATGTTCTGTGGGATGGAGATCAAGCTTAGCTGGGAACAGAGACTTTTCACCAGGAAGAAGTTCCTGCATTTGGGGAATAATGAGCTAAGTCTCTTCCTGAGAAAAGACACTCAAAACCTATGTCAACATGAGGTAAATGGTACTTAACAGTCACCTCTCTTTCATGTCTTGAGGCAAAGGAAAGATTTGAGAAGATAATTCTCCAAACAAAATCATCTTTGAGTCTGCACTGTCATCTCAAGGAGAAAAAATTAAAAAAAAAAAAAAAATCAACAGAGAAACCAAGGGGAAAAAAGTCTTAACTAGAAGACCAGGAATAAAGATTCAGACTCTGGTGCAGAAGAAAGTAACCAGGCAGAATGACTGTCATGAGAAACGACAAGCTGAAGTTACATGGTTATAAAGGGACTGATGATACTCAAGAATAACGATTCAAATCTACTTCCGAGCAAAGTCTCAATGGGAAAGAATTTAATTCAGAGGGTTTGCCTTCAAGGAACAGGGACAATCACAGAGGCTGACAAAACTCAGCTGCTTCAGGGAAGAAACAGGTAACAGAAACATGAGCATTTCACAGAGCACAAAAAATCAGAACATAAAGAAAAGCTGCTAGATAATAAATGCTGTATGTGTGTGTTACGCACTCAGTCATGTCTGACTCTTTGCGACCCTATGGACTGCAGCCCGCCAGGCTCCTCTGTCCATGAAATTCTCCAGGCAAGAATACTGGAGTGGGTTGCCATTTCCTTCTCCGGGATAATAAAAGTTGACTAGGTTCTTAAGAAAGCTCGTATTTCCTTCCAAGGAAATACTTAGAAGCATGGCAGCCAATGGTTTTCCCACAATGGTTTAGATATTGTTCTAACTAACGATCAGCAGGCTTTAGAATGAATGACTTCTTGGGGGTATCACGGAAGTACCTACCCCGAAGAAACAAAAGCTCTTAGTAAAAGTTCCCCATCAGTACCACAGAAGCAACACTTCTCTGCTAAGAGTGTTCTAAGAGTGCCATCAGGGGGACTCACTGGAGAAATTAAATCAAGTGCTGCACAGAAATTCATTTTCTGGGAATCAGTTATGCCTATGGGTGTCCCGGGTACTCTTTGAAGATCAGTAGCATGAGAGACCCCAGGAAACTGGGATGAAATACATTCTTTCCATCTTTTCATAATCAGTACAGAAAATAGACACTGCCCACAACAGGGCAACTTTTATAGTCAGTCAATAGCTTTTTGACTGCTCCACAGCTTCAGGGAAAATAGCAAGTCTGGTTATTTCACTGAGAGATTAAATAGGATAAAAATGACTTAAAGCTCAGAGACAAAGTTTCACAGATTTAATAGAAATAAGAGATATGTTTCTAGGTGCTCCACTTTCTAGGGTCTTTAATATAGTCTAAGCTTCTCTGGGGCCAACCGCCTTCACCCCTGCAATCCTTGCTGAGGCGGCAACTGTGTCTTCAGCTGAATGGCAACGCCCCTACCATTTAGCTTGCAAAGCGGCTGCAGAGAAGAAATGTTCTGTTGCTTCTGTTTTTGACAAAGTGAAGAGCTTGTGTCAGTAGATAAACTCTGCTCTTCTACAGTTAGCAATCACATAAGGGACACGCTTGTCAAATACAGCTAAGAAGGCTACACGTTAAAGGCCTGGGGGACATTCCAGGTTTTCCAAGTGCCACACTGTTTGAAAGAGCAAGGAGGTGGAGCAAACACCCAAAAATGGTGGAACCAACATGACATGGGCATTCCTGGTGAATTTCTCAGCTGTTGCTAGCCCTGCACTTCTAAGCAGCTCACATGGGTCTTTGAATTCAGCATGGAACCGTTAAAACAAGAGGACAACCAGACAAGATATTTGCCATAGTTTTTGTGATCCACTGGATTTCTGGCTGCATGATCTGGGTTGCTCACAGATCACAAAGGATGCTTTATTCGCTTCTCAAACCTTCCCTTTCACCTTGTTTCATGTGAGTCGGTGTCCAGGAGGAAGAAGTGGTATGGGGAGAATGATAAGGAAATGGGAGGGGATCTGGGAAGAGGGAGCCACTAATATCGGTTTTCAACCAAGATTGCCAGTTTCTAACTATGCAAACCTGAGGAAGACTATTATCTAGGAGCTCATCTCGGTATGCATAGCTTAATCCCTGATGTCTTACAGCTCAGACATTTGTTTAGCACAGAGTTACAAGAACTAAAGAGCTTCTTGATGAAAGTGAAAGAGGAGAGTAAAAAAACTGGCTTAAAACTCAATATTCAAAAAACTAAGATCATGGCATCCGATCCCATCACTTCATGGCAAATACATGGGGAATCAATGGAAACAGTGACAGACTTTATTTTCTTGGGCTCCGAAATCACTGAAGATGGTGACTGCAGCCATGAAATTAAAAGATGCTTGCTCCTTGGAAGAAAAGCTATGACCAACCTAGTCAGCATATTAAAAAGCAGAGACATTACTTTGCCGACAAAGGTTCGTCTAGTCTAAGCTATGGTTTTTCCAGTAGTTGTGTATGGATGTAAGAGTTGGACCATAAAGAAAGCTGAGTGCCAAAGAATGGATGCTTTTGAACTGTGGTGCTGGAGAAGACTCTTCAGAGTCCCTTGGACTGCAAGGAGATCCACTCAGTCCATCCTAAAGGAAATCAACCCTGAATATTCATTGGAAGGACTGATGCTAAAGCTGAAACTCCAATCCTTTGGCCACTTGATGTGAAGAACTGACTCTTTGGAAAAGACCATGATGCTGGGAAAGACTGAAGGCAGGAGAAGGGGACGAGAGAGGATGAGATGGTTGGATGGCATCACTGACTCGTTGGACATGAGTTTGAGAAAGCTCCAGGAGTTGCTGATGGACAGGGAAGCCTGGTATGATGCAGTCCATGGGGTTGCAAAGAGGGGACATGACTGAGGGACTGAACTGAACTGACATCCGTACAAATAGGAAAGGGATGAATTTTCAGCTACACATACACAGAGAATGTAAAAGTTATGAACGGCAGAGTTCTCCTCGATCAAACACATTTCTAAACCATTTCTTCTTTCTAAATTCTTTCACATTCATGCAACATGAGGGAGACACTTTAAGAGTGAGCTAATTCTTATGGGTAATTCTCTGTAGCCTGCTCTGAAAACTTAAGATTTCCTTTCCTCACTTTTGCCCAAAAGTGTCATATTTATTACCCTGTTTCTCATGTTTCCTTGTTACTTGACTTTCCTTTTAATGAGAAGTATCCTTCGCATCAACCTCCTAATAAAATCCTTGGTTGTATAGTTTAATTTGAAAGCACCTCCTTCACGAGCCATTTATCTATTTTCCCTTCTATTCCAAATGACAGACATTAAATTACATCTCTGGGTAGATGTGATTAATCTTCTATTCTAAAGTGAAGAAAAGAAGAAAAAGGTTAGAAACATTTAAAGCCTCTTTTTTTTTTTTTTTTATTAGGAGAAGGCAGACTCTGGGTTGAAATCTTGATTTATTCCCCTTAAACCTATTTGAAGATCACCTTTAAAACAAGGGGTCAAATGCGGCTTGAAATGAATTCCCTGTGCAGTACTTATGTAAGTCCCTGGGTTATAGTATTTCAAAGCTAATAAATATTGTAGTCACATGAAGGCGGCCTTCTAATATGACAGTATATAGGATTTTAGAGGGATTGTGGTCTTTCAAGGAAAAGGATCTGGTTAGAAGGGAGACATTAGGGTAGACTTGCTGGAAAGCTGCCTGAAATCAGATGATAATTTTTTTGCATTTGGCCCTTAGCCATCAGACAAATAAGTCATTACTGCAGTCCACAAGGTAGTTATCTCTGGCCCAGGAGTTCACTAAATCACTTCAGTAGATAACTTGCTTTTTGTGGCTAGATTTATCATCTTCAAATATTTACCCAGTAAACTGCAATGCTGAGCTAAGGTAAACTTGCATTTTTGTGGCGAATTTGACTCTTTATTTCCAAAACAGAGAAGAAAGTGTCAAGCCATGTTTAAAGACATTCAGTTTCACATAGAGAGGATTTTTTTTTCCTTTCCAAAAATATTAGCAGAAATGTGTTTAAATAATTTTTAAAAATCTGTTCGAGTTAGAAAACAGACGAGTGAGCTTGTTCTTCCCATCCTTCCTGGCACATCATGTACCTGATAATTTTTATTTTTAAAGAAACTTAAAGCATCTTGTAGGCTAGGAGAGAAGATATCTAACATGATGGTCTCTTAGCAACCATAGGATTCTAGAGAGGTCTACTGGGCCCCACTTAATGGAGAAAACATGGTTATACATAGAAATTTCAACATTTAATGTATAATTTCATAATTTTTCTTTGAAAATAATCTACCAAAAATGTTTTGTAATGGATTTATTATTTTTATAAAGAGGACCTATAACCATTATAAAAATTCAAAAAGTGCAAAAAAGTTAAAAGAAAGCAGTAAATCATTCCAAACAGGAGTTTGGAGCTGTGCCACGCTCTGCCACGCTAGAATCTGCTTTGTCTTCCTTGGCAATCACTTCTTAAAGTTGATGAGCCAGATTTGTTCTTCTTCTTTACTGGAATGTGATTGATGATCTATTGATTTTTAACATTTTCCTCTTAATTATTTAAATTAAATTTTGACAATTTTATTAGGAATACAGCAGAAAAAAAAAAGGAATACAGCAGAAAACATTCTATAATTTTGAATCATTCCCTCATCATTTTTTTTAAGATTGCATGATATATGCTATTTTTTAAGAAGGAATTTGGCTTTTGATTCTGACTCACTATCCAGTGCTCATCTATAGCATTTTTATTTTTACAGACCTCTTACCACCTTGATTACTAATCTCTCTCAAATATTTTTTCTTTCAATTTATGAAGAGAAATGAAGAGAAAATGTACTACCAACCTATCATGGCCATATAGTTAATAATGACATATTTATTTTAAAAGTACTGTTAAGGACTATTTAATAAGGGATGTTTATGAGTGAAAAAAAGAGAGTATAGTGTGCAAGCATATATGTGTGCTCAGCTGTTCAATCGTGCCCGACTCTTCACAACCGCATGGACTGTGGTCCGCCAGGCTCCTCTGTCCACGGGATTCTCTAGACAAGAACAGTGGAGTGGTTGCCATGCCCTCCTCCAGGGCACATGTATGCAAATAAATACTTTAAAAATATTTCTGAATAGTTTTAACAATGATTTTTCCAAACCTTAGGTCAAGGAATTGCTTTTAACTTTTTCTTTATGCTTTTCTGCATTTCCAACTTTCTGTATGACATAGCGTTGCTCTTTAAATGTGAAAATGTTCTGAAATTTTACAAAATTCAAATATTAAGCATGGATCTAAATAGTAAAGAAGGGCAGGCAATAAAAAATGATTTCCTCCCACTTCCTATCTTAGTTCAGCACCCACCCAGGGGTGCTAACTGATAACAGTTTTTTGGTGAAAGTGAAAGTTTAGTCACTCAGTCGTGTCCTGACTCTTTGTGACCCCATGGACTGTAGCCTACCAGGCTCCTCTGTCCATGGGATTTTCTAGGCAAGAATACTGGAGTGGGTTGCCATTTCCTTCTCCAGAGGATCTTCTTGACACAGGAATTGAACCCAGGTCTCCCACACTGTAGGCAGATGCTTTACATTTGCCACCAGGGAAACCTGTCATAAAATTCAAGCATAAAATACAAGCACACATAAATATGTATATGTGTACAAATGAGTATGTATATGTTCTTTTGCATTAAAGTAGAATATAATACAAAATATTGATACTTTTTTTTTCCTACTTAGCAATATATATTGGACAAGTTACAATATTGGCCTATCTGGGTTGACCTAATGCTTATTAGGGACAGCATAGTATGCTCATTTACTTATTTGGCTTGACTGATAGCTGTTACTTTTTCTCTAGATTTTTGTTATTACAAATAAACTGCAATAACCTTTATACATATATTTCTGTGCATCTGTGCACAAAATTTTCTAGAGACACAGTTGTCAGATCAATGATCAAAGACAGATATGCCTCTAAAATTTTTACAAATTGGTACTGTCTGGCATTCACGGATCTCTTACCAACTTTGCATGAGATAGTCTTCCTTCATACTTTCACACTTTCTTTACCTTTTAAGTAAAAATGGGATTTCACCGTTGTGTTCATTTTCAGTTCATTACACTTAGTGAACTGAAAGCTTGAAAAAAAAAGTCGCACAGTCGTGTCCGACTCTTTGCGATTACATGGACTGTAGCCTGTCCTGCTCCTCTGTCCATGGAATTCTCCAGGCAAGAGTACTGGCGGGGGTTGCCATTTCCTTCTCCTTATTTATAAATCATTTGAATTTTCTTGCTTGTGAACTGCGTGTCCATATCCTTCCAACTATTTTTTGTTGTTTGTCCTTTTCTTTACTGCTTGATACATACTCTATTACAAAATTTAGTCCTTTATAGGTTATGTTTAACAAACAAACTATTTTTAATTTGTCTCCTGACTTTAAATTTTTATAGTGTTTTCCCTCACAAAATTAACTGTTTTGCATTGTAATTAGAGAAACTTTTCTTTGATAGGTTCTGGGAATTAATTTTTGTAAACCCATCCAATATGAAATTTAAACAAAAGGCCACAAAGTACTTTCAAGGAACATTTTCATTAGGTGTGTGACATTATAGGTTCTGGAAATGACCAAAAATGTACATAACTTAGGTGGATTGTATGTTGGAGTTCTGTCTCAAGAAAATAGCACAAAACGTTGAAATTTACAATTAAAAAGAAAACTAATAATAAAAATGTTTAACAATCATAGTTGCCTTACCCTCAATTTTAACATTACTTTTGTACAACAAAAGAATCATATTATAAATCTAGGCTTATACATATATGATTTTTCTCTTTCTGTTTGAATAAAAATGAACTGTGGGACTGCTAAGGGTTAGGGGGTTTATTTCTAGAGAGATGAAAATGTTCTAACCGTGGTCATGGTCAAGGTTTGCACAATTCTGTAAACACCCCAAAAGCCATTGAATTGTACACTTTTTTGAGTGCCGAAAAATTGATGCTTTTGAACTGGGGTGTTGGAGAAGACTCTTGAGAATCCCTTGGACTGCAAGGAGATCCAACCAGTCCATCCTGAAGGAGATAAGTCCTGGGTGTTCATTGGAAGGACTGATGCTGAAGCTGAAAGTCCAATAATTTGGCCACCTCATGTGAAGAGTTGACTCGTTGGAAAAGACCCTGATGCTGGGAGGGATTGGGGGCAGGAGGAGAAGGGGATGACAGAAAATGAGATGGTTGGATGGCATCACTGACTCGATGGGCATGAGTTTGAGTCAACTCTGGGAGTTGGTGATGGACAGGGAGGCCTGGTGTGCTGCGATTCACGGGGTTGCAAAGAGTTGGACGCGACTGAACTGAACTGAACTAAGTGGGTTAACTGCGTGGTATGTGAGTCCTGTCTCAATAACGCTAAGAAATATTAAATTTGGTGAGTTTTGAGTGGAGCTGTGTGCAAAATAAATTACTGGTTTGTCAGCTCACTGCCCACAGCATCTTCTGTACCAGCTAGGACACAGTTTCATTGGGAAATGGGTTTTCAGTGGGCTTATCTTCAGAGATTCCTTCCCTGATCTGCCCTCTTTTCAAATTCTCACGATTGGGACAGAGCCAGAGCAGATGGAGGGGCATTTTCTCAACTCCTCTCCTATGTTTTTGTTATTCCTCTAACCACTGGGGTTATCATACTTCCTCAGTGTAGTCAATCAATACTCTAGAACTTGACCTGCCACAATATGGGTTAGCAGAGGTTAAGCAGCCCTGGATGATTCAAGGAAATTTAGCCTGGCTAGTACCAGCTGGGGGACATCCTAAGGGACTTTCACGCTCTCACGAGCTCTCATCTTACTGAGGGGAGTGTGACCCAACACATTAAACAATTAGTTATACAATCACTATTTCTTACAGAATCTCTTCCGCCTGTCTCCTAAAATACCTACAATGATCATTCAGTGGTAGACATTTTTTGCTTTTTATTCTTGAAGACCTTTCATTAAGATATAATACAGAGAATAAAACTACAGGTATTAGTACATTATTTCCAGCAGCTTTGAATGACTGTTACCTTCATCATTGAATTTTTAACCCCCAGAGTATGAGTCAAAAATCAAGGTAAATAGTCTTTCTCTCTTGCACAGATCTGCAATGAGTCAGTGATGAGCAAAAATCTCTAAAACTAGTTAAATTCCTTGGAATCATCCTTAACACACATAATTGGAAAACACTGTCAAGTTTTTCCATCCATGTACTAACATATTGGTGAGGTTTTTTGTGCCTCAGACTAAGGAAAATGTTGATCAGAAGAGGCCAGACAATTACACAAATTTTATCAAGTATTCTGAAAGCCCCATAAATGGCCCCAGATACAGTCTTATATACAGAGTACATCATGCAAAATGCCCAGCTGGAATTAAGATTGCTGGAAGAAATATCAACAACCTCAGATATGCAGATGATACCACTCTAGTGGCAGAAAGTGAAGAGGAACTAAAGAGCCTCTTGATGAGGGTTAAAGAGGAGAGTTAAAAAGCTGGCTTAAAACTAAACATTCAAAAAGCTAAGATCATGGCATCCGGTCCCATCATTTCATGGCCAATAGAAGGGGAATAAGTAGAAGCAGTGACAGATTTTTCTTTTCTTGGACTCCAAAATCACTGCAAATGGAGATTGCAGCCATGAAATTAAAAGATGCTTGATCCTTGGATGACAAGCTATGACAAAGCTAGACAGCACATTATAAAGCAAAGACATCACTTTTCTGACAAAGGTCTGTACAGTCAAATCTATGGTTTCTAGTAGTCATGTATGGATGTAAGCACTGGACCAGAAAGAAAGCTCAGAGCCGAAGAATTGACGCTTTTGAACTGTGGTGTTGGAGAAGACTCTTGAGAGTGCCTTGGACAGCAAGGAGATAGAAATCAACCCTGAATATTCATTGGAAGGACTGATGTTGAAGCTGAAACTCCAATACTTTGGCCACCTGATGTGAAGAACTGACTCCCTGGAAAAGACACTGATGCTGGGAAAGACTGAGGGCAAAAGGAGAAGAGGGTGGCAGAGATGAGATGGTTAGACAGCAACACTGACTCAACGGACATGAATTTGAGCGAACTCCAGGAGATAGTGATGGACAGGGAACCTGGAGTGTTGTAGTTCATGGAGTCTCAGAGTCAGACATGACTTAGTGACTGAACAACAACAAAAATCTATACAGTGCAGACAAAAAAAAAAAAAAAAAATCAGGGGTTGCCTACACTATATAAACTTGAGGATAAACTCACTTTGAGAATAATGAATATGGTTTCAGATAAAGTAGGATAAATTATTATTAATGAAAAAGAGACTATTAATCTACTACTCAAATTTTTAAAAATAATTCTAAAAATACCCAAAAGAAAGACACTTCATTCCAAAGCACTATCAAACTTGTAGGTCACCATCAGTGGTTGCTTGAGCTTCTCACGAATATTTTTTTTTTCTAGTTCCCATAAACTTAAATCTCTTTTAATAAAACCTGCTCTACCTCCTCCATAACTTCATTAATGACATTCTGTTGCTTCCAGTCATCCTGGGAAGAACAGAAATATGGTGTGTTACTCCTGACATCATCATTCAGAGAAACCTCAGGGAAGAGAGGGTAAACATACATCTGCCCCAAAGGGAAAGGAACACTTAAAAGGTTTATTTTGAAACAGGGTAGAAAATTGATCATCAAATATTCAAGTTTCTGAGAGATTTTGATTAGACTGGATACAGCAACAATAAAGAAAAGTAAGATAAATGAAACAATATATACATAGAAATATGCTATTAGAACCCAATACACAGAGAAAAAACAAGTGACAATGGTCTGTTTTGTTTGAAAGAATATGGAACACAGCAATTCTCTTCTCACCAAAGGATCCAATAAATCTCCACAGAGAAATTCTCTTTCATCTCTCATGAGCTCAGCACTAGCATTGAGACAAAGGGGGTATGATCATTCAGTTCAGTTCAGTCACGCAGTCATGTCTGACTTTTTGCAACCCCATGGACTGCAGCACACCAGGCTTCCCTGTCCATCACCATCTCCCAGAGCTTGCTCAAACTCATGCCCACCAAGTCAGTGATGCCGTCCAACCATCTCATCCTCTGTCGTCCCCTTCTTCTCCTGCCTTCACTCTTGCCCAGCATCAGGGTCTTTTCCAATGAGTCAGCTCTTCTCATCAGGTGGCCAAAGTATTGGAGCTCCAGCATCAGTCCTTCTAAAGAATATTCAGGACTGATTTCCTTTAGGATGGACTGGTTTGCAGTACCGTCCTTAGTTTAGGTTAATTTTCCCACTAGAGGGAAAGACAAGTTTGGACCCAGATCATTTCACCATCAGTGGCAGGTGTTCTGGGACAGAAGACAGGGACTTGGGTGTAGGACTTGGATGCTCAGAAAAGGAACACACTCCATCTGCTTGTGGATGGAAGGCTCACTGAAGTAAAATTTGAAGAACCTGCAGACATAAACCAGGTCAAGACAAGATGCCCCAGGCTCCAGAACTCATGGTCAACGGCCGGGAGGTCATAAGGCAGCACAGAGTGTATGAAGTGGAAAACTAAAACCACTTACTACTGAGTCATCAGTTACAACCACAAAATGAAGGGAGAGGAGTAGTCTGGAGACTACTAAGCAGCTAAGGACCAGATGATGCAGGGTCTTTGGGACCATTAGAAGGAGCACAGACTTTACCTTTAGGGGATAAGAAAGGGGCACTTAAGGAGGTACTGAACTGCTTTAAAGAATGAGGTTGACTTGATCAGATTTGCATTGTAGGGAGAACATTAAGATGCAACGTGAAGGCTAGCATTGAGGAGTGCAAGGCTGGAAACAAGAAACCGGCCAGGGGATGAGAAATATGGAGTACCCTGACCCAGCCACAGAAAAAAGAATGGACGGCAGGGACCCAGTGTGAGTCAGACTGGCCAGAATCAGACAGTGGATCAGGAAGAGTGAAGATGACTTTTCAGGAACTCAAAGAATAATGGCAACCCACTCCAGTATTCTTGCCTGGAGCATCCCATGGTCAGAGGAGCCTGGTGGGCCACAGTCCACGAGGTCTCAAAAGAGTCACACACGACTTAGCAACTCAACATTAACAACAACAATGCAAAGAGTTGGGCACGGCTGAGTGACTGAGTATGAACAAGAGCAAAGAATACGGAACGGATGAATGAACCCATGTGCCGGGTGAATACTTGGGCATCACTGTTCGGGCTGTGGCAGGCAGTCACAATGATGCATATTGTAGGAAAACTTCCTTTCCTAACCAAGGCTAATAAACCAGAGAGAGGAAAATGAGAAACAAATGCACTTTTAAAGTAGTACATCAGGGACTTCCCTGGTGGTCCAGTGGCTAAAACTCTGAGCTCCCAATGCACAGGGCTCAGGTTCCATCCCTGGTCAGCGTCCTAGAGCCCACATGCTGCAACCAAGACCTGGCACAGCCAAATACATACATTATAAACACATTAATTATAACAAATATTAAAAAATAAAGTAGTATGTCATCTCACTTTTATCATTATTTACTTGGGGAATTTTGTTAGTGGTGATAGTGAGCAGTGGGCTAAGTCTTTCCCTCCCATGTAACTGAAACATAAGCATTCCAAATCATCCTCTTAAAAATAAAACAGAGAATAACAATCAAGTTGATTTAGGAAATACTATAAACACACACACACCTGACAAAGGAGAGTGTTAACAGTTAAAACCGTATTTGATGTTCAAGTACCTAGAGAACTGGTTTACTAGGTACTGGTTTACTAAGCTCTTGAGAAGAAGCCTTTTGAGCATAGGTATGCTGAAGCTGAAACTCCAGTACTTTGGCCACCTCATGCAAAGAGCTGACTCACTGGAAAAGACCCTGATGCTGGGAGGGATTGGGAGCAGGAGGAGAAGGGGACGACAGAGGATGAGATGGCTGGATGGCATCACCGACTCGACGGGCATGAGTTTGAGTCAACTCTGGGAGTTGGTGATGGACAGGGAGGCCTGGCGTGCTGCGATTCATGGGGTCACAAAGAGTAGGACACGACCGAGCGACTGAACTGAACTGAACTGAGTGATACACAGAAACGTCTGGAAATCTTGGCTCTTACTAATGAGTAAGAGGAAACAGTAGCAGGAAACATTTCCCATACTACACAACTTTCATTTGTAAATAGAGAATCAAAATTGGCCGTAGTCTTATTATTATATTTGCAACAACAGTGAAGAAAAAAAAGATCATACAGCTTGGTTGGCCTAAAAGAAATTGTGACTTATAGCTTTAAAACGTGTCCAATGGGTAAAATAAAATAAGCCCAAGGCAGTCCTTGGTTGGTATGACCCTTGGGGCCATTTTGTTTGTGTGCCACAGCCTAGCTACAGCTACTGTTTTTAAGCTTTAGAACATGACGGTTTCTTTTCTAAGTTATAAGCAAAAAATGACTGTGAGAGGACACACATATACCATGACTGACACTAAGGTACACCTTGGGTTCCAGTCCACACCCTCCTTTTTCCCAAATAAGAATGATGAGTTCAACTATATTATCAAAATAATGATAAAAAAAGATTGGTATCATCTCCCAATCATTCCCTTATTCCTAATGTGCCCAACCCCCTGGATAACAATACAAGAGGGAGCAGCTTAAGCGTGCTAGTGTTTCCTGTAATTATGTGTGAATGAGAAAAAGAGGTGTGTGTGTGTGTGTGTGTGTGTGTGTATGAGAGAAAAAATAATTTAAGTGTACGCAGTACTAAGAGAGAAATGTCAACCAACAGTGTTTACAGACACTGGCAAACTAAGCAAATAGAAAAAAAAACAAAAAAACAAGCAACCTGATAAAAACGTGGTTTGGCTCTGTAGAAAAAATACTAATTACAGTAATTTCTCTGAACTGTGTACCACATGCCCTAATCACCAGGCAGCACAGTGATGAATATGTAAATTGTTAACTACATATCTGATTAACTTGTACTCATTTTAACAAGGCTGAACTTTGTTAATGTATAATCAAACTTCATAATCTCTTCATAATTTATCCTCCTCTAAGATGGTCATCCGGAGAAGGCAATGGCACCCCACTCCAGTACTCTTGCCTGGAAAATCCCATGGACGGAGGAGCCTGGTAGGCTGCAGTCCCTGGGGTCGCAAAGAGTCGGACACGACTGAGCGACTTCACTTTCACTTTTCACTTTTATGCATTGGAGAAGGAAATGGCAGCCCACTCCAGTGTTCTTGACTAGAGAATCCCAGGGATGGGGTCACACAGAGTCGGACATGACTGAAGTGACTTAGCAGCAGCAGCAGCAGCAGCAAGATGGTCATCGGCTCCTAACTTAAAATTGTGGAAGCTTATACGAAGTGACATAATGAAGAAGGAATCAAATGAATATTTAAACTGATAATAATTTGAAAAAAAATTGCATCTATAAATAAGAACAAGAAGGGGGCTATTGGTAAAAGATACACTCACTGTTCCGTATCACAAGTTATTTCTACATGAAATTTATTTTAGATGTATTGACAGTCTGGGGAAAGTGGAAGCACTGGAATAATGATCGAGAAAATTTTATAATCAAATTCCTAAAAAAATGACAGGTATTTTTTAAAATATAAATTCAAAAGCCATTGAAAATACCCTCATGCTTTCTCTAAAAATAAGATACCTATTCTATAATAAATAGTAATAAATACATTTACTAAGCATTTTTCTTCATTAATTAGAACACAACATTGTGGGAAAATACTTAACAAGAATTAAAACAAAGTAATATTAACATAAATAAGAAAGGTTCACTGAATACTACCGATGGAAGTATCTAGAAAACTTGGGTAATATAATATGGCTAAATCAATGTGGGGGACAGCATCAGCCAATTCCTTTAGCTTTAAGAGACTTAAGGTTCAACTAAAAAACATTTAACAGAAATTATTCACCAATTTTCCTGCATGAGCACTGTACAGAATTACCCTAATTTATAGCAGGGTTTCTTTTCTTTTTTTAAGTTTATTTATTTTGTTGCTGCATGGGCTTCTCTTGGTTGCAGGGAGCAGGGCCACTCTCTAGCTGTGTGCAGGCTTCTCACTGCAGTGGCTTTTCCTGTTGTGAAGCACAGGTTCTAGGGCGCGTGGGCTTCAGTACTTGTGGCCTGTGAGCTCAGTAGTTGCAGCTCCTGGGCTCTAGGGCACAGGCCCAATAGCTGTGGTGCAGGAGCTTAGTTGCTCTGTGGCATGTGGAATCTTCCAGGATCAGTGACGGAACCTGAGTCTCCTGCATTAGCAGGCGGATTCTTCGCCACTGAGCCACCACAGGAGCCCCTATGGAAGGGTTTCTTAACCTTGGCAATATTGATATTTTGGGCCAGATAGGTCTTTATCCTGAGGGCTGCCCTGTGCCTTGTAGGATGTTTAGTAGCATCCTTAGCTTCTATCTACTAGATACCAGCAGTGTTACCTCCCACTCCTAATAGTGACAAGCAAAAACATCTCCACATATTGCCAAATGTCCCTGAGTGTGTGTGTGTGTGTGTGCGTGCACACAAAACTGACCCCCCCAATGGGAACTACTGCTTTATAAATGTGGGAAAAGGTGCAGAAATTAAAAGTTCTGTTAAGGTAGTCATAATTGAAATGCTTTAGCCAAGTTCCCTATTTTAAAGGAGAATAGGAAACTTTTTCTTTGATGAGAATTATCAAGCCACATCAAAAAATTAACTCAGCAAAGGAAAAAGAATTCAACAAAGTGTGTTTTATTTAATTTTTTTAAGGGAGATGTTGAGAGGGTGAGAAAAAAACAAGAAATAAGGAAATGTTCTCTCTCTGACTTGTAAAATTAAGAACAGAGGACATATAGTTAGTTCAGTAAACACAGCAGATTATAAAAAATATACTTCAGTTCTGTATTATAGTTGAAATAGGGAGATGAAAACTGAAAGATCAGACAGAGGAGACGTAAGTACGAAAAGTCAGAATGTATAAGATGGCAAGGGCAGGGTGGCAGTGGGGGTGGAAATGGGGTGAAACTTTGGGAAGGAAGAGAGGCAGGCCAGTCAGGAGTTACAAGAGGAGCTCCTCCCGGCCCTCCCTCTCAGCTTCCTCTTAAGTCTCTTTCCTCTCAAACCCGAGCTCAGCATCCTTCAACCCAGACTGCCAACATCCTCCTCCCAGGGTTGGACCATGTGCCGGTGGAGGAGGTTGGGATGGAGACTAGAAAGCAGGGAAGAATCCCTACTAGGACAGCACCAATGACACACAAAAGGCTGGGAACCAGCGAAATGCCAGGATCAACACCCAGCTTTATCACACAGAACTATCTTTTTTCGGTGAGGGAGCATTTGTGTGGAGAACAGCCAGGAAGTTAGCTTCATGAGAAAGGTAATGAGGACCTATGTTAGGGCATAGGCAGAAGAATTGAACATAACAGTGCTTGCTTACATTTTGCAATACCTGTTTTTTATCCCTCATAACCATCAACAGCACATTTAGATTTGCTTCATGCACAGGAAACACTTAACAAATACTAGTTCGGTTTAATTTGATTCACTTCAAGTTAACCTGTCATATCTATTTCAGTCAAAAGAAACTAAAGCCCAGTGAAGACAAGTGACTTGCCTATGATCCAGTGGTAAGTTTTGGCACCAAGGATGAAACTGAAGTCTCCTTAATTCCAAAATCCAAAATCCACTCCATTAGTTGTAACAAATTTGTGGCCCGTGTGTCATTCCATTGCGTTACCACTGCAGACATTGCTAATCAATTTCCTACCAAGAGCTTGGATATGGCCTCAGGATCCTTTTGAAAACGGGGCTCCAGGGGGCTACCCTGAATCAACTTTTCTGTGTCCTGCAGTGCACTGTGCTAACTACCCAAGAGAAAGGAAGAAGATAGGGTAGAGATGCCCTGCTGGCAGAACCATTATCATTTGGTAGCTATGGGAGTGGGCTTCCTGGGTAGTTCAGATGGTAAAGAATCTGCCTGCAATGCGGGAGACCCGGGTTCGATCCCCGAGTCGGGAAGATCCCCTGGAGGAGGGCATGGCAACCCACTCCAGTATTTTTGCCTTGAGAATCCCATGGACGTGGAGCCTGGGGGACTACAGTCCATGGGGTCATAAGGAGTCAGACATGCCTGAGCGACCCAGCGCAGCCGTGCGAGTGAATCCAGTAGGAGGGAAGGATATAAGTACATTATGAAAGACTAAGGAAGGGCGTCCTTTGTGGTCCAATGGTTAAGAGTCTGCCTTGCAGTGCAGGGGGCACCGATTCCATCTCTGGATGGGGGCGGGGGTGGGAGCTAGGACCCCACATGCTGCAGGGCAACTAAGCCCACAAGCTCCAACTACTGAGCCCATGTGCCGCAACAGAAGATTTCGCACGATGCGACAAAGATCCTGTGGGCCACAGCGAAGATTCAACTCAGCCAAATAAATTTTAAAAAGTGAAAAAAAAAAAAAAAGAAAATTTAGGAGCTAAAACCTGGGTGACCAGGGGGATAATGGCACTGGTAACAGAAGGAGCTGCAGTTGCAGAGCTGTAGTGTTGTGAACGTGATTTTAGATGTGTTGCATTCACAGTGAGAAAGGAGGCCGTCACAGGCAAAGCTGAAGGAGGCTGTTCAGGGGAAAAAAAGACAGGACCTCCTAATGGGTCTGGTGATCTCAGCCTCACAAACAATGGGAACTGTGGATCCTAACGGTACATGTCCAAAAGATACTGGCCAAGCTCTTTGAGGAGAGATGCAATAAGGACATTCCAAAGTCTTCATTCAAAGGACATTGCTGTGAATCATTTCACAAGGGGAGAAAAATTCTTCTATAATTCAAATAATCACCAAATAATAAAAAAAAAATCTGATTTCCTATGTGCCAGGTTCCATTTAAATAGGAGGAGGGAAGCAGTGAAAAGAAAATGGCTCTTTAACAACTTCTGATTCTCACTGAAAATGATGAAAGACGTTCTGTAAAACTTCACAAACTAAATTGTTAAAGCTTTACGTGCTTAATCATGACAAGATGTTTTTATTTAATGGGAGTCTGGATGAACTGCTTCCGTCATTTGTCCTTCAGCATAAGATTAACAATGCAAGGCTTTCTATCAGCCCAATGATGTGCCTTAAATTTTATTATGTCAGACACACTTGGCAAATTAAACAGAACACCATGGAAAATGTCTGGTTATAACTAAGAGGCAGGAATACTGCTTATGGAAACCTTGATAGGCAACTTGTTGAACCATTTCCTAACCTCAAAACAGATGTGTTTTCTATTATTTAGCATTTAATGTTTCATCTTGGCCTTTCTTTTTTAATCTTTAGCTAGTTTCTTCCCCTTTCACTCCCATCTACTTTATGAGTGTCTTGGTTAAGTTATAAAATCAAGCTATAATGATCTTATTTGGCACCATATGGCTAATGTCAGCCAAAGAGTCTTTAATATTTTCTAAGCAACAGGATATTGTAGTTAATGTTCTCAGAACTAATTTCAATGTAAAAAATATTGCAGGCTATCTATACACACATACGCATGTCTGAGAACTGTCTTCCTAAGCCAAACTTTAATTAATAGCCCAACAAAATAATACCAACACTTCAAATATGCTCTTGGAACAGACTACTAACACCACAGACAACAGAATTTCTATTCAAAAGCATAGTCACCAGCATTTCCTTTGCCAAAAACAAAAACAACAAAACATCCCTCAAGTTCATCGATGGACCTACCAATATCAATTTTTCTCTGCATTATTAGTGAATTACATATATATGGAAGAATATTTAGATCTTAAGATTTCTTCATAAGGTTAGTTTCATTTCTAGTAAAGCAAAGATCAAACAGGGTCTTATATATTTTATTGCTAGGTATAAATCCACGAAAAGGATCTCAATCACAGGAATTTCTGACAAGCTTATAGTTATGTGTATATATGCTGAGGGTATAGAATGTATCATAAAGCTATGGATATTCTCAACCAAACACTATTAAAACAGCCTTTCAAACAGCTCAAAATATCATAGAACATTTCCAGGAATAAGGAAATTTCAATAAGCAGTACCTTTAGTAGGGAAATCTGAAAGTTCTGTTCAGCAGGAGTCTCTACTGAACACTGCACTTGCTCCTTTGATAAGAAAAAAGGGGGGTGAGGAGGTGCCGATTGGACCGGGGATTATGGTTTTTCAGCTCTTCTTCTATTTCTTCTTCATTCTTTTCTGTGCTTCCAAAAGAAGGGCTGGACCAAGAAGGGGAGACACTTTAATGAGGAGGCAGAAAGGCTGATCTGAGTTAGCCAGACTTCAAAGACCCAATGAAGTGGGGGAAGCTCCCTTTGTGACTTTCCAGATGGGTCTGGCCACCTCAGCTCAGGCACTGACAACCCTCTCTGGGGGCAAGTCAGCCAATGCTCCCAGTAAAACTGCAAAAGGGCATAGTTTGGTTTTTTTGCCCTCTTTTTCTTTCTGAAGTCTTGTCATCTTTTCTCAAATACTCTCCTTCCATTTCTGTGAGTCAGCACCATTTCCTTCCCAGCACTTGTCATAATCTGAAATTATCCCGTTCACTTAAATTTTTTTGTTTGCTTATCATTTCCTTTCTCGACTGACTTTACATTTCATGAGGGAAGGGACCTGGTCTGTGTCATTCACCCTGCAACCTGGCACTTGGACTAACGCCTGGCACACGGCAGTATTCGATAAGAGGCTGCCGAGAGACAGACAAATTCCTTGCCTACTCCCTACCTCTTTTCCCCAACTTACAAGGACAGTGACCATCAGTCCTACCGTCCCTCCCAGCCCGCAGTGGACACTGTTGGCCCCACCAACGTCTGTGTTGTCTGGGTGGGATCAATACCATCCCCATTCCCAGAGGCCGGACCTGATGGGATGAGGCCAGTCATAGCTTTTTCCTGGCACAGTGTAGAGGTGGGCATATGATACCATTTGGTGCAATCGGAGAGAAGAGATATGTGATATAATTTGGTAAAATTTAAATGGCTGGGGAAAGAGGCAGTTCCCGCCTCCCCTTCCCTCCACAGGAGCAGGGAAACACGGAGCCCTGGGGGCCTCTGGCAGCCATCTTGCCCCCATGAGGTAAAGGCTGGCACACACAGGACAACAAGGTCAAGAGCTTTTCAGAGAAAGGAAGCCACATCCTTGGGACCTTCCTTGCTAACCTCTGGTCAAATTCACTTCAGGTTCTCTGCTGGATTCTCCACTTTGCTGGACTCATTCAGACTCTTGCTTTGAAGACCACCCAAGGTGGGAATCCCTTACTGCTAACGTTCCCTCCCAGAAGTCTCATTTCCCAAGATAAGTCCTGGCAAGGTATTATTTCATTAACTGGGGAAAAGCCCAATATGAATTAGGTTTAACCCTCCCCAAGAATATTTTCACTTAAAAATGCAAACAGACACAGATGTGCTTCAGTGTTCTTACCTAATAATCCAGAGAGGGAAACAGAGCCAGCAACCACACAGATTCATCCTGCTTTCTTCATCTTTATAAGTGGGATTCATAGAAAACAAAGTCAATCACTGTAATGAGTTTAGGAAGTAGGTGTTTTCCAATCTTCAATTTTTTTCAATAAATATTCATTTATTTGGCTGTGCTGGGTCTAGTTACAGCATGTAAGATCTAGTATCCTGACCAGGGATGGAACCTGGGACCCCCTGCATTCGGAATGCAGACTTTTAGCCACTGGACCACCTAGGAAGTCCCTAGTTTTCACTTTATTAGTTGGTCAAATATCCCGCTTTTTGAAGTCAAGGAACAAAAGAACTGCAGCAAAGTCTTGCACTCTTAGTTGAATGAGTACAAGTCTGAGTGAAAACGATACACAAGAGATATATATTTAAAGGTTGATGAGGCTTCTGAGGAGAGAATGATGACCTCTGACTTGAAGGTCTGCAAAGACTTCACAGAGGTTGTATTTGTGCTGGACTCTGAGGATAGACAAGAGAGACGAAGGGCAAGAATGTGACCCTGAGTTACACCTGATGAACTGTGCTGGGCCAGCTGGGTATGAATGCAAGGAGGAAACTACTGATGGAAGTCAAGAAAAGTGAGCTGGGAGCAGGCTGTGTAGGACTCAGAATCTCGCTCTCAATTCAGTTGTCTCTGGAAACTCAGTGAAGACTTTCAAGCAACACAGTGACAGAACCAGGGCGGGGTAGGAAGAAAGACTGAAGGATGTGGCATTTGGTGGTGGCCTGAGGAATGGTAAAGGGAGACGTCACAGCAACCGAAACTAGGAACGGTGGCGGTTTTGTGGACACCAGCCAGGCGTCTGACTCCCTGCTACTCCCACCCCAAACCAAGCCAGGGCTCAGAGGAGGTGGGGACTCAGACTCAGTGTTGGTTAAACAGTGTTCTGTGAGCCTAGGGCCCTAACCATCACCTCTACTGACATTTTTATGGAAAAACACTTTTTCTCCCAAAAGAACAGCCTAAAATCAAAACTGTTGGAGCTCTTGTAATTAAAGTTGGTATATTATATAAGTTATTTTTAAGTTTAAAGATAACATCTCTAAGAATATTCATTTTTTTTCCTCTATATTCCAGGACTGCTTTGAGATTTTTGTCTAGACAGATTCACACCCTTACAAATGAGCTTTTGAGCTTAGGATCTTAAAATAGGACTGTGCTGACACTGTAATACAAATCAGGAAGGAATAATGGTTGGAGTAAGCTTTGTTTCTCTTTTTCCTGATGAGTTTTGAATTAATCGAAGATGGGTAACATAGAACAGATAAATTATGGAAGGAAATAAAATGTTTTTATAGGTATTAGTAGAGAAGATCTAAGACATTATGAATAAGGCACGGGGATTAGGAAATTTCAATCAATATTAACTATTATTTCTCCACAGAAGATGAGAAATTTCTTATTACTCAAACAGGATCGGCCATCTTGCTATTCAAATCAAGTAGGAGAAAATGTTGGGTTCAGCACAAAGAACCAGAGGATGGATTATGCTAATACTAAACTAGGTTAAACAACTTATTTTCCATTAAAAAATAATTCATTTGAGAAGATGGGTAGGGAGAGAAAGCAAAACAAACATTTTAAAATTCTTTATGGAGCAAAGGTACATACTAGATGTGCCATGTGGTGAAGTGCTAGAGCATCCGCCGCTGGACACAGTTCCATGAACATACTCATGACGATATGAGGTCAAGAGGAAATGTAGCACACGAATACTGCATCCCAAGGGGAAAATATATTTTATATAGGCTCTGGTGAAAGAATATGCAGTTGTTAACGGAAGAAAAATACACAGCCTAAAAGTTGTGATTTATCTTTTATTCGGAGACCTTACTGAGGACTGTGGTCCAGGAGACGGCAGTTGTGGTCCAGGAGGCTGCTCAGTTCACCCTTTCTGTTGGGGTGAACATCCTTGTGGGGGCAAGGATGCACGTAATCAACTCCTATTGTTGATTGAGCACACACAGAAAGACACTTCTTTCCCTTACAATTTTGTGCTAAGAGATAGTATTCAGATGCACAGATTTCCTTGCACAAGAAACCATAAAGCATTTGCAAAAAACAAAAACAAAAACAAACACTTCTACACAGCCCTGGGGAATTAGAAAACCTGTTCCCAGAAGTCTGTGCAACTCTGTAAGCCCAGACAGGCTCCTGAGCCGCTGTGAGCACTCATCATAGGAATGTTCGTGTGTCAGGTAGCACATGCAGCACACAGTCTCCATATCACACAGAAGCGGCTATTGTATGCTGCGGAAAAAGAAACGAGGCAGTGGGATGGACAACACAGCTGCTGGTGGCTCCTCCGCCTGGCCCTCTCTGGCTCTCACTCCCAGACTGGCCTCCTGGACAGTGTTTCTGGGCCATATACTCATGAACATGAGTGGGCCTCTTTAAATACCTACAACTTTCTCTGTCTATGGCATTCTCCAGGCAACGATACTGGAGTGGGTTGCCATTTCCTTCTCTGGGGGGATCTTCCTGACCCAGGGATCGAACCTGTATCTCTTGTGTCTCCTGCGTTGGCAGGCGGATTCTTTACCACTTGTGCCACCTGAGAAGCCCAAGAGATATCTGCTTTTGTGATCAGCAGTAATCCTTTGATGTTCAACTACATGTTCGTTTTTTTCCAGCAGATAACTGGCATATATCCTGGCTCCTCCCTTACCTCTTGGGAGCAGTTCCTCAGAACTCTCTGAGAGGCTGTCTCCTAGACCACAGTCCTCAGTAAGGTCTCCGAATAAAAGATAAATCACAACTTTTAGGCTGTGTATTTTTCTTCCGTTAACAACTGCATATTCTTTCACCAGAGCCTATATAAAATATATTTTCCCCTTGGGATGCAGTATTCGTGTGCTACATTTCCTCTTGACTTCATATCGTCATGAGTATGTTCATGGAACTGTGTCCAGCGGCGGATGCTCTAGCACTTCACCACATGGCACATCTAGTATTTTCCTTTGCTCCATAAAGAATTTTATTTTTTTTCCATAAAGAATTTTAAAATGTTTGTTTTGCTTTCTCTCCCTACCCATCTTCTCAAATGAATTATTTTTAATGGAAAGAAAGTGAAAGTGGCTCAGTCATGTCCAACTCTTTGTGACCCCATGGACTATACAGTCCATGGAATTCTCCAGGCCAGAATGCTGGAGTGGGTAGCTGTTCCCTTCTCCAGGGGAGCTTCTGAACCCAGGTTTCCTGCACTACAGGTGGATTCTTTACTAGATGAGACACCAAGGAAGCCCATTTTTAATGAAGATACACAGAAAAACGTTAGATGCATAGCCTCTTGGCTATTACTGTTTTAGGTTGCCCACTAAGTCACTTTTCGTTTCTTCTCTTCAAACTATGGTAGCCTGAACTCTCTTTACAATATGAAACAGAAATAGAATAAATATAATTCTAGTTATAAATTGTTGCTAAGTGGTTTTACCTAGCTAAAACTATATTACATACTGGATGTTTGAGAAATTTTGGAAATATGAAAAAGTTACGCTCGTGCATCGCACAGAGTCGGACACGACTGAAGCGACTTAGCAGCAGCAGCAGCAGCATGCATCTGGGAAATAGTCACAGAAAGCACAATATGAGAGTATATTGGCAAGAACTTCATAGCATTGAACCAAACTCGCAGTTGGCAGGTGACCAGACACTACACAGCTGATCATGGCACTGACCAGAGAAGATGATTAATTTTCCTTCATTTCCAGGCTAGATTACTTTTATTCCAAGTTGGTGTTATCAGTATAGGAAAGAGGAAGGAATATTGAGAGACTAAAAAGGTGCATTACCAAAATGATTGTTAATGAAAGTCTTAGCCCAGCATTTCTGAGGCTGCCAGATTCTGAGTTGATTATGAGTTCTCTCTCACTAAAAAAAAAAATTCTATGACAGCAAGGGTCATAGCTTACTCATCATTGAATCCCCAGCTTCTAGTTCCGTGCCTGGCAACTAGTAAAATCTCTTAATTCAATCAAATAAACAGAAAGGAGATCACTTGAAAAATGAGAAGAAGATAACTGGAGAGAGCCAGTGATTTTAGGAATGGTTTTATGAGGCTCTAAGTAGCAAATAAATATTGAAAAGAAACATTTATTGTTGCATTATGCTTTGGAATCTCTACTAATTATCCCCCCAAATTTCCCATGAGGAAGTTAAGTGCTCTATTCAGTGAATGAGAAAACATAAAAATAAGTTAAGCCTAAGTATAATTGTATCATATTAAGCATTTAAAGCAATTCATTTCTTAATCCTTGGAACACATCATTGTTTTGCAGACTGAAGAAACAAAGTTTTTTTTTTTTCCAAAGTCACAGAGATTCAATAGTTCGAGGTCAACAATAAAACCATGCTGAAGGAAATAATTTGTAAGTGCTATTCCACCCAGGTTCCTTTAACCATAGCATCCTTATGATTATCAACCACAAAGGCTTCAGGTCCCCAATCAACATCCCCTGTTTTTGACTCCTGGGGTTAGCATTTTCAAAGCTAAGTTCTGAAAGTTCAATCTGTGTAATAAAAAAGGCTAAAGAGCAACATAAAGGAAAGTAAGCTATGCATTCATGGAAATGTTATTATCTTATTTACATTTTGATTTATCACTAACCTATGGAGGCTACAACCAAATAAACGCTGAGGGCAGCCTTTATTTAAAGCTAACTCAAGCCCTCTGGCATATGTGTATATACACACTGCAAGGAAGAATAAGTGTTTTAAAACAAGTCACCAAGCGAGCAAATCAAGGTGATTTGATTTTAAAGACAGAAGTTACCGGGAGTTGCAGGTCAATGGACTTTTTACTCTAAATCTATCCTCAAGGCTCTGGGCGATGAAGTGCTCATCGCTGGCCAAAAAGACTTCAGGTCTCAGTTTGTAAGTTAACTGGCGCTGAGAGGGAAGCCCACACTAAATTTCCAGGATACCAGGGAGCCAGGACCCAAGAAAAACAAAAGAAAAACAGAACATTCATAACAACCACTCGCATTTGAACCTCTGCATTTGAACACAGAAACAGGTTAGCTTCTTCCCAGCAGAGAAAGAGCCAAGGAGCATTTCAGAGGGCTCTTGTGAAATCTAGAGTCCCGACACACAGCAGATATAAAGAGTGGATGTCAGCACTTGGAAATTGCAGGAATGACCTCGGCTTCTCCAGGCAGCTCTCTGCCCCTCTCACACCCTCCCTTCTCCAGACTGGTCCGGTTTATCTCCCTAGTCCTGGCTTCCTCCCCCGCTCTGTAAGATGCTTAGCCTCACCTTTAACAAGGAGACAGAGCAGATGCCCCTTAAATTTCATCGTTCATCCTCTCATGCTGCCCCTCTTCTCCTTTCTCTTTTAATTCTTTCACCTCTTCTTCAGTAATGCCTCCCTCTTTCTCTTACTTTGTCTCTCTAGACATCCTTTCCCTAACTGGTCAAAATTTAAAACTAAAATGAAATCACAGCAAATCCCCTACAAAGGAAAGAGTTCTGTTCCAAGAGCGCATTCCTAAGTTCACTTTGTTTGTAAATCCAACAAAGTTAGCCTCGGTATCCAACTAACACAATTGGCTATATAGCACTGTACTGTAATAGGTTTTTAACACTTTGCATGCAAGTAATACATAGAAAACAAACACAAAAAAATAAACAATTTTAATCTTACAGTACCTTGAAAAGTATACTACAAAAGTCCAACAGCTGGCATGCAGGAGTTGGCATCGAGTGAACAGGCAAGAAGAGTTACTGACGAGGAAGGAGGGGAGGTGGGCGACGGTGGAGCTGAAGGATCGTCAGCAGCAGGAGAGAGAGGGCAAGCTGCAGTTTCACTCAGGCCTGACGGCACAGGTTCTGGTTCCTTGTTGGAACCAGACGCACAATTGTATCTTTGAAAGTTTGAAACTCAAAGGTTCGTATGTAGGGGGCTTACTATAAATGTACAGGTGACCCCTGAACCACATGCACCGACCCCCATAGAGAATCCATGTACAACTTCCACTCCCCAAAACTTGATGACAATAGTCTACTGTCGACCGGAAGCCTTACTGAGAACACTGTCAATCAACACACATTTTGTATGTTACAGGCATAGCTACTATATATTTAATGCATTCATGACACAGTTGTTTCTCATATGTCAATATTTCTAGGTTCTGTGGTTTGTCTGTGAGTTTTTTCGAATTGTTGAAAATCTCCAAAAACTGTTTCCAATGTATTTGTGTATAGGTGGACCTGGGCATTTGAACCCATGTTCCTCAAGGGTCAACTGCATGATGGCGAATATCTATCTATCCCTGACCTTTAAAACATGACTGACCACTGGATTGCATATAACTAAACAGCTGGATGAAGCAAAGTTTGTGTTGGGGTTCTCTGTCATGGTTGTGGCCCTTGGTTTCCAGTTCAAGTGCCCACACCTCACGTGGAGGTTTTCAAACAATCCGGTCCAAACTCTAAACAAAACACCAGCAAGAATTTAGGAGGTGGAGGGCAATGGTACAAAGATGAAGAAAAGCAAAAAAAGGAAGCCAGCGGGGCCTGGGAGTATTGTTTTCTCGTTGTTTCAAATTAAACACACACTGAAAAGAAAATGAAAGCTTATACCCGGAGACTCAGCCCAAATCCCAACGGCATGACCCTCCACCTACATGTTTCAAGCACCATGGTAACGTGGCATCTTTAAAGTCATCAGTTATCCTGCGAATATTTTCAACAGAGATTAGCACAGCATTTCCCGTGGGGAGCCGCCAGCTGGGAGGTGTCCTCCAGCTGGCTGGAGACCGCACAACTGGCTTCACACACATTTCAGAATTCGAAGGACTTCCAGAGGGTGAGGCAACCCTGGCCAGGGCAGGGACCCCACCAGCTCGCACCCCTGAAAGCCAGATGGATGAGAAAACAAACACAGACCATGGCCAAAACCCTGCCCGTGATCTTTACAACCATCTTCCCTAAACATTCTTACACACACTACGCTTATTCTTTAATGGGCATACGAAAAAGTGATCATTTTGAGTGACAAGCAGAAACGAATAAATCCATTCTATAGCCTCATGTAACTCATACCGACTCTAAACATCTTGATTTGTCTTTCTCAAAGGCATTGAATAACAGATTTGGAGTCATCATGATAACAGCTTGGTTTGTAATTTGCATCAAGGTTTATAATAAAAGGAGCATATGACTGTCATAGTGGTCACAATGATAGCCAACACCTGGCAGAACTGTTGTCAAGGAGACAGTGCAGGTTCAAACCTGGATGTGGAGTGAAGGGCTCCGGGTGGGCTGGGGCGGGGGGAGTCCTCAAGCTTATGAAACAGAAGAGAGCACTCCAAACACTGAATTGTTAGATGAAACCCAAAAAGTCGATTTGATTTCCAGTGTTGTACTTATACCTCCTTGCAATGGTGATTTCCCATGAATTCTTGTCACATTTTAGGGAGAGGAGGATTAAAAAAAAAACAAAAAACTAGACTCAATTTTGAATGGCTTGATTCCAACTCTACCATTTACCATGCTTTGCTTAGGCACTCAGTCGGTCTGACTCTTTGCGACCCCATGACTGCAGCCCACCAGGCTCCTTGGTCTGTGGGGATTCTCCAGGCAAGAATGCTGGAGTGAACTGTCATGCCCTCCTCCAGGGGATCTTCCCCAAGGATCGAACCCGCGTCTCTTAAGTCTCTTGCATTGGTAGGCGGGTTCTTTACCACTAGCGCTACCTGGGGAAGCCTGAGCTGGGAGACACTCTCCCAAAGTCACACAGCTCCGAGTGTCCCAGCTGGTGCCAAAACGGGTATCTGACCTCCAAGCCCGCTGCTGTTCCCCCTGGGCCCCGCGAAGCTCTGGTCAGGACCGGGAGAAGCAGAGGCCCAGAGAGCTGCCGCCTGGGACCAACATACAGAAGCAGAGTTTGAAAAACCACACCTCTCAAAATGGAATGCCCGCTGCTCTTTCCTTTGTTCCAGAAAATGACTGGGCTTCCCCACTGCCATCCTAAAGAACTGGAGTAACTGCTGTCAACTAGGATCTTAAGGAACACGAAGAGAGGTTGATCCACCAGTAAATTAACCAGTGACAGAAGGAAAAAGAGCCTAAGGAAGGGGGGTGGCTTGAAAGATCTCCCCAAATTCTGTGTTAAGATAAGGAAGAAAGGAGGGAGTGGAGTTAAGATTCCGAGCTTCTGCAGTGGTGGGGGAGGGTTCAATCCCTGGTCAGGGAACTAAGATCCCCAAGTGCCACGTGGTGTGGCCAAAGAATTAGGGGGGATAAGGGAGAAATGAGGACCGTCAAGGAGGACCTTGGAATCCAGGGTGCAGGGCTCCTGGGGGAGGCCCTCCATGACCTGTCTGAGGTCACAGTCTAGCCTGACTCAGGAAGGAAGCCAGACCGCCCTGGTTCGGGGGCTGTGCTGCAGACGCCCCCTGACCACCTTACCCCCTCTCTCCTGAGCTGTGTAAAGTGCATCTTTCCCATCTAAATGGGAAGACGGCCAGGCCTCGGTGGGCTGCCCTGGGCCTGAGAAACACGGCAAGGGAGGAGAGAGTCGATCGAGTGGGTGTTGGGAGGCTTATGAGGGAGCAGGGCGGGCAGAGGCTACAAGGACAAATGACAGAGCTGGCGGCACTGAACAAAGGATGGGGGCTGGCTCAGCACCCCTGATTCACCAGTGAGTCAGAGTCTGCGAACAGGAAGCACAGCCTCAGACTGTGTTCTGGAAAAGGCCAGGGAGGTACACTCGCAGAAGATTGCTGTTTTATCATCAGAAGCAAAAAGAGCCACCACTGCCAATGATCACTAAATAGGAGCCGAACTCTTACATTAATTAAAAGTCATGCAATGCACATCTGGGCCAATTTTTCAATTACCGAGAGCTATAACAAGAGATGACCTCAAGGCAAAGATAAGCTCCCAGGAGGCTGTGTCCATCCGATCCTGGTGGCAGTCAGGTCATCTGGACGTTAGAACAGCATCCAAGCTGCTTTCCATTTTGAGGTCAAGCAGATTCAGGCAGGAGACCCAGCAAGAGCTGACCGGTCCTCCTCCCACCAGTGCTTGGACCACGTGCACAGGACGTGTGCACCATCACCGCCCACGGCGGTGCTGTCTGGGATACCGACTCCCGGATGTCACCTCCTGGGACAGGGAGCTGCACCACTCTGGCTTACAGAGGACGGCATCACCAGGTGACCAGGACACAGGACCCCCGGAGTGAGATTTGCCCCTGACACCTGTTCAACAGGGTCACACGGCCTCACTGCATGCACCCATGAGAAAAGACCCTGATGCTGGGCAAGATCGAAGGCACGAAAAGGGAAAAACAGAGGATGAGATGGATGCATCACCGACTCGACGGACATGAGTTTGAGTAAACTCTGGGAGCTGGTGATGGACAGGGAGGCCTGGCATGCTGCAATCCATGGGGCTGCAAAGAGTCAGACACAACTGAGCGACTGAACACCAACAACATATATGTGCTAAGTCGCTGAGTCGTGTATAACTCTTTGAGACCCCATAGACTGTAGCCCACCAGGTTCCTATGTCCATGGGATTCTCCAGGCAAGAATACTGAAGTGGACTATATACTGGGGTCCCTGGAGAAGGAATATGGCATATATACATTACATATATATATATACACATATATACACACATATATATGTATATATAAAACTAGGTAAGCAAGGTCCTACTGTATAGCACAGGAAACTACATTCACTATCCTGTAATAAACCAGGAAAACAGTTTTATATATAACTTCCTTGGTGGTTCAGCAGTAAAGAATCTGCCTGCCACTGCAGGAGATGTGGGTTTGATTCCTGGATTGGGAAGATCCTCTGGAGATGGAAATGGCAACCCACTCCAGTATTCTTGCCTGGGAGATCCCATGGACAGAGTAGCCTGGCGGGCTACAGTCCATGAGGTTGCAGAAGAGTCAGACACGACTTAGGGAGTAAACAGCCACAATAAGTGAATCAATTTGTTGTACTCCAGAAACTAACACAACATTGTAAATGGGCTGTACGTCCATTAAAAAAAAAAAAAATGATCCTAAAAAAATAAATAAAATACCTGGAAAATTAAAGGAATTATTTTAGGTGTTTAAAAAAAAAAAAGAGAGGAGTGCTGGGCACTGGAGCTCTGGGAGAGTGTGTAAAATGCTAACCGCTGCCTTCAAGGGTATCATACTAGGGCTCCCCTGGTGGTTCAGTGGTAAAGAATCCGCCTGCCAATGCAGGAGACACAGGTTCGATCCCTGACCTGGGAAGATCCCAAATGCCTCGGAACAACTAAGCCCATGTGCCACAACTACTGAGCCTGTGCTCTAGGGTCCGGGAACCACAACTATAGAGTTCATGGACCACAACTACTGAAGCCAGGGTGCCTAAAGCCCATGCTCTGCAACAAGGGAAGACACCACAATGAGAAGCCCGTGTACCGTGATGAGAGGGCAGCCCCCGCTCTCTGCAACTGGAGAAAAGCCCAAGTGCAGCAACGAAGACCCAGTGCACCCCAAAATAAATAAACATTAAAGAACAAAGAATAATTAAGTTTTCAGGGACTCTGGACCTAATGTCCATGAGACAATGAGAGAAAAAAAGAAGGCCAAACACATGTAGATGTGAGAGTAGACCCCATTCTAGCAAAAACAGAGGGTGCTGGGGACTGGCACAGTCCAAGAGGGGTTGGAAGGAGGCAGCATTGCAGTTGCGTTCCAAATTATAGGCCTGCACCCAGGTCACCCGCTATTCACTTAAGCGTCACAAGCTAACAGCAACTGACACCAGTCTCTTCCCAAAGTCTACTTCTCTTTGTTTTAATAATTCTTTTCTTTTTTTCCTTGACGTGGACCATTTTTAAAGTCTTTATTGAACTTATTACAATATCATTTCTGTTTTCCATTTTGCTTTTTTGGTTGTAAGGCAGGAGAGATCTTAGTTCCCCCAACCAGGGACTGAACCCTCACCCCCTGCATTAGAAACCTTAACCACTGGACTGGCAGGGAAATGCCCACTTCTCTGTCTGGACAATGTGTCCAGGCTGCTACCCTATGAAGCCCCGAGCTGCCCCTCTAATGCAAGCCTTCTGTATTTCTGCATGAACTGCAGGGTCTGATCAGAGTCTTGCAGTTTCTGATGTGTAGGAACAAATCCATATTTTTCTTTTCTTTCTCTTCTTTTTAAAAGGATGGCTGTCCCAGGGTATCCAGCACGTCACTATAAAGTCTGTCATGAAAGCGCCACCCAAACCAAGAATTCTTAACCTGTATCCATCAGACCAAGAGCTCTTAGTCTGGGTCCTAGCTTTGAGGATATGTAACTTCTTGAAAGTGAAGGCGCTTGTGTGTGTGCACATGCATGTATGTGTGTGTACTCATGGCTGTGCATGGAAACGTTTATTTTTCTGGAGTAGGGTCCATACCTCTCATTAAGTCCTCATGAAGGAGCCTATTCCCCAGGAGATTAAAAAATCAGTGATTCGGACCGTGGCTCACCAAATTGAAGCCTGCAAGCCAAACCGGGCCACAGCCAGATAAAACAGTTTTACTAGGACACAGCCTACTTGTGTACTTCTGTATTATCTGAGGCTGCCTTCATACGGCAACAGCAGAGCTAAGGGGTAGCAGCAAAGACGACGTAGTTTGTTAAGCCTAAGATATTTACTATCAGGCTTTTTGCAGAAAAAGGTGCTAACCCCCAATTTAGACTGTATCTTTAATTTCTGGCCACACCTCCAAGCATGTGGAATCCTAGTTCCCCGACCAGGGATCGAACCCATGTCCCCTGCACTGGAAGAACACAGTCCTAACCACTGGAATGCCATGGAAATCCCTAGACAATATTTTTTTAGAATCATTCACTGCACTTGAATGGTTACTTGTGAATAATTCACCATTCAAATCCAAAGGTGAGCATATAATCTTTGAATCAGTTTCCTGCCCTAACTGGCGAGTTCATAGATTACTTGATGGACTCCAGACACCCCTCCTCCTGTCCTCTTTAGAAGTCTGCTGGACAGAGGAGTGACCAAGAGAGACAAGTGAGAACTCTTCCAAGAGGACGCTGCCATAGGCAGCCTGGGCCAAGCTTCCTTTACAAACTGCTAGCAAAGAGAGAGTTAAGCAAGAGAATTATCATCACTCTAAATAATTCAGAGTCCTGCTGCTGGCTACAAACCAAAGATGAGAAATTATATAATTAGCTGCAGCGCATTTAAGGGACTGCATAAAAGATGCTAATGCTATCACCACTTTCAGGCCAAGCTGCAGAAATGATGCCATCTATTAACTGGTCTGTAAGATTGGTCCAAATAAAGAGAAACATCCTAAAGGGTATTTCCAAAATAATACTATCAATTAGTTTGATAGAAAACTTTTCTTGGGCCTCGGATTAAGAAAAAGTCTTACTCCATTTAAATGTGGTCTAAGTTGCATACTTCCCTTTGCAAAGCATTCTTTATATTAACTGTATTATCTTTAAGTCAAGAATCTTTTCTGTGCATTTTGGTGGTTGTTTTGGATAGCTCTCATCATTCTGATCTGTTTGCTGGCAGATCAGGTTATGTATATAGATCTGAATACATGCACTGAGAACAAAGCAAGCAGACGCCATATAAACACGACCACACTGAACCTCAAGTTTATGCAGAATTATTCTACATTAGTGTCTTCCATGCTTGAAACCTCAAGGACACTATGCCTTATCTAAACCTGCAGGTTGCATGTGAAGCCATGTGTGTGAGGCAAGGGAGAGAACTGCAGAGTCAGATGAAATGAGATGATGTGCGTGAAAATCACATTGCCGAGTGTCGGTGGCCCATTTCGATTAGAGATCTCAATGGACGGAATCAAAAGAATTAGGGTTTGAGCCCTGATTCTATCCAGACTGCTTTGGGGTCCTGCCCTTGGGTGGGTCAGACTTCAGCGTCTTTGTTTCTGAGGCAGAGAGAGCAGTACATATTTTCAACCAGGCCGCTAAGTGCCTCTAGGTCCCACGTTGCTCGAGTCAGTTGCGCATTATTTACAACTGCATCCCCATCCACACCCTCCCATGCACCCCACCCCACACACTCTCCCTTCCCTCCCTACTTCCTTCTTCATTGCACTTATCTTCTGATGTTTATGCAATTCACTTACGAGTTTGCTTATTAAATACCTTCCTCTCCCAGAATATAAGCTCCATGTGGGCAAAAGTTTTTTTCTCTTTAGTTTACTGTTAAATACTTGCTGCTCAGTATGGGATCTAGCACATAGACATTCACTAAATAGCAGTCAAATTCAGTAGAATTTATACCTATATGTATACACATACATAAGATCAGAATTCTTGACATAATAAGTTGAATTCGTACTGAATTCAACTTATTCGTAAGCCCTGAATTTGTAAACCCTCCAAAGTATATTCATTGATCCTACTTTTCATATTTGTGAAATCCATTGTATATGGTAACATTTTATATCTCATTTGAGGAAGAAGAAACAACAGTACTCCTTTTTTTCCACAGGTTTTTAAAGCTAATCCTAATGTCACCTAATCTGACTTTAAATGGCATTCTCAGAATAATTCTGTTGAAAGATAATCAATTGTGAAATGAACAACCAAAAAAATTTTAAAACAGTATACTCACTGAAAGGACTGATGCTGAAGCAGAAGCTCCAACACTTTGGTCACCTGATGCAAAGAACTGAGTTACTGGAAAAGACCCTGATGCTGGGAAAGATTGAAGGCAGGAGGAGGAAGGGACGACAGAGGATGAGATGATTGGATGGCATCACCAACTCAATGGACATGAGTTTGAGCAAACTCTGGGAAATCCTGAAGGACAGGGAAGCCTGGAATGCTGTAGTCCTTGGGGTTGCAAAGAGTTGGACCCGACTTAGTGGCTGAACAACAATAGCAACAGGTTTAGCTAAACTGTCCCTAAAGTTGAGGCGCAACCTTACAAAAGGAGAGATTTTGTTTTTTCCAGTGATCAACTTGAAAGATTTACAACCTCAATTCTCAATAGTTGAGCAGGGAGTTTTGTGGTTCTACCAGAGAAATGTCCCAGCTGTCATATCGGTGGGACACCCTACAAGTGATTGATAGATAATTACTGAGCCATGGGCTCTGGCGTACTAAAGGTAGAGACTGATCACTAAAGTAAAGGTAGAGATTGATGTTGTCTTGAGAGAAAAAGGATGCTAGCTCTCCCTCTGACCACTGGACCACAGTTTTCCTTCACTCATCCCCTCCTCTGAATCCAGAGATGCAGGGTCTTTTATTTCTATTGCTGGCACTTCTTGACAGGATTGCTGAGTTTTTTGGACTTTGTTCTGATGATCTGATAAGATTCATATGAATTTAGAGAAACTCCTTCAGAGCTGTTATATTTTTTAAAATAATTTTATTCATTTATTGGCTGTGCTGGGTCTTCGGTGCTAGAGGGATTTTATCTAGTTGTTGCACATGGGCCTCTCACTGTGGTCGCTTCCCTTGTTGTGGAGCATGGGCTTTGGGGCGCAGGCTCAATAGTTGAGGGTCACGGGCTTAGTTTCTCCACAGTATGTGGGATCCTCTGGAATCAGGGCTCGAACCCATGCCTCCTGCATTGGCAGGCAGATTTTTTTTTTTTTTTTTTTAACACTGAGCCACCAGGGAAGCCCCAGATTTGTTTGGGTCTCCAAAAAAAGTGAAGACTCCTGATTTCACAATGACCTTGGTTATTGATACATCAAGATAAGTCACTCCTACAATCATTTTTTTTTTTTAACTAGGAGTTTTACCCATTTGTTTATTTTCCAGACCCACTGATAGAAAAAATCTAGCTGTAAGGAGCAAAGATTCATATAACATCAGGATCTTATTATATTTCAGTTATTCCAAATACTTACAGGAGTGAAAATCTGTAAAGACAACCTATATCCACACTTGTATCAATTACCCAACTTTGAAACTTGATTTTAGAATCACCTTCACACCAAGTATTTTTCCTTAGTAATCCACTTCATCTGCTTTCCAGGAAGTAGACATTAACTTCCCAGAACTTTATTGAAACTCCAAGAATCCTTGACATACAGAAGTCTCTTAACACACTCTTGCTGCAGGAACTGAATCGGTAGATTTCACAGGAACAAAAGGCTGAGTGCATATGCCCTGTGGACCTATGTTAAGAAGAAAGCTCGAACTGTACCCCTCTGTACTAGGGACATGTGTGGGTCCAGGGCGGGGGACAAAAGAACATGCTGTCCTCCTCTACAGGACTGTTACCCAGATGGAAGAAGGCAATGACCCAACCAAAGCTGGACACTGCCACTGTCAGCCCCGAGGAAACATATGAAGTTTACTGTAGCCTTTTATGCTTTTTCTTTTTGTCTGAGAGCTTGCAGGCAGCTATGCTACTGCCGGTCTTCAGCTAGACAGGCCCCTAGCAGCAGAACTCAGTTGGCAGGAGAAGGGGCCAGTAAGCCAGGCAGACCTCATTTCAACTCCATTCTCTGTCATTATGTATCCACAGGCAGAACTCGGATGTTGAAAGCTCTTAAATGGCCAGAAGTAATGGCTAACGTTAATAAGATGTTGGCTGGCATGGAAACAATGAAAGTCCTGGATGGAGGTTCAAATATGCACTTAAAGGAGAACCTGACTTGACATCACTATCGGAAGCCCCAGGGAATTCAGCAGGCCATAAGCCCACGCGTTGTTGGGCAATAGTTTAGAGAGGCCAGCGTCACTCTGAGGCTGCATGTGAACAAGCTAGATGCCTTTATTAAGTAAGTTCATATTCCCTAAACTGTTTGAAGCCCCCAAGGAATACAGAATTCAATCCTGGGTTTACTTTAAGGAGGATATTGCTGACCACAAAGTACCCAGAGAAATGTCACCGGGATAGCAGGGTGGTCTTAAGAAAGCTCTGCCTAATGAACCTGGATAAAAATTTGGGGGAAGTAATGGGCCTCAGTCCTCAAATATCTGAAGCATTGACAGGTGGAGCAGATTCCTACACGAATTCAACCATCCCTGGAGAAGGGAAGAGCTACCCACTCCAGTAGTCTTGCCTGGAGAATCCCCATGGACGGAGGAGCCTAGCAGGCTACAATACATGGTGTCACACAGGACTTGGACACGACTGAGTGACTAACATTTCTTGGGCACTTACCATATTCAGGGCACTGTAATAGGTGCAGTGTTATAGAGATTAATGACACTCAGGACCAGTCTGAAGGCACCTGTAGTTAAGATGAAATGAGGAGTCTGGGACCCCCGTCTTTTATTCCAGTTCTATTACCTAGTAAGTATATGATTTTGAACAGTTTCTTATCTGCTATTAATGTCACTGTAGTGCCACATGGCAAGAATTTTTCTGAGAATGAAATGAGATCAAGATGTATAAAAAGAATGAGAAATTAGTAATTGATTGAAACCGAGTAGATGGGAGAGGTTTTACCACAAAGGCCACTTTTTTTTTTTTTTTTAACACTGAACTTTCTATTTCATATTGGGGTATAGTCATCACCACCTCAATGAACATGAGTTTGAGCAAACTACAGGAGATAGTGATGGATAGGGAAGCCTCGTGCACTGCAGGCCATGAGGTCGCAAAGAGTTGGACACGATTTAGCAACTAAATTACAACAACAAATGGCCAATTAACGATGCTGTGGTAGTTTCAGATGAACAGTAAAGGGACTCAGCCGTACATACACATGCATCCATCCTCCCCCAAACCACCCTCCCATTCGGGCCGCCACATAACATTGAGCAGAGTTCCACATGCCAAAGGCCACTTTTGAATGAAACCTCAAAGGACAGAAGGGAGTTGGGTTTTGGGTGACACAGGAGAAAGGGCAGAAGAACATTCCCGGTGGATGGGACAGTATGAGCAAAGGCAGAGATGCAGAAAATAAAGGAGTCTTTGGGGAGACCAGCGATCAGTGCTGTGGCTAGAGGACACGGGAAGAAGAAAGTGATGAGAACACTCTACAAAGACACAAAGAAGCTGACTTACTGCACGGGAGGACTAGAACTGCATGTCAAGGAGGACCTGGGCAGTGCAAGGCTCATCAAGGGAATTTAGGAGAATCAATCTGTGTGCAAACATGGCTGGAATCAGGAAAGCAAAGTGAAGAATCTTTGTAAGTCTAAGCAAGAGATTATGAGAAAGGAACCCAAGATAAAGGCAGTGACAATGGAAATCAGGAGAATAAAACTGTTGGACAGGAGGAGTGAAGGTGAGCAGACAACAGAAGACAACTCCATGGTGACAACCTTGGGGTTAAGGAGAAGGCTGAAGCCATGCACTAGAATGGGAAACACAGAAGCAGAATAAAGTTGACCAAGAAGATGATACATTCAGCTGTGGACTGTGTTGGATTTCAGGTGGCTATGGAAAAATTGGAAAGCAGTTCATGAGAGAAAGTTGGAAATATGGTTCAGGGGCTCATGAGAGGAGTCAGGGTTAGAGATGTAGGTTTGAGAGGAGGTACACTTAAAGATGAAGCATGTGTTGTCAAACATAAACGAACTTGGGTTTGAACTCTGCCTTCCACACTAACTAGCTGTGTGGCCTTGGACAAATTGCTTATCATCAAAGCCTTAATTTCCTTAATTGTAAAATTGGGAAAATTATACATACTTCAAAGGCCCTGCTTATTGCATACCATCTGGTTGCCATTTGTCACCGTCACTGTCTACCATAACCATCACTGCTGAAACCATTAAGGTAGATGAATTTGGCTAGGAACAGAGAGCAATTAAGTAGAAAAAAAAAAAAGTTGAGGAATGAATCTTAGGGAACAACTATGAGGGGATATATGACAGAAGAATAAACTTGAAAGAAGCTTAGGAAGAGTCAAGGAAGTGGGCAGAAGATCAGGACAGACCACGAAGGACAAGGGGCATCAGGAAAAACATCCAATGTGTCTCTATTCCTGCCCTGGAACTATGTTCATCTCTGCCACTGTGTAGAGACACAGATGTAGAGAATGGATGCATGGATACAGGAGCTGGGCTGGGGGGTGGGGAAGGGAAGGGTGGAATGAATTAAGAGGTTGGGTTTGACATAAATACACTACCTACCATGGGTAACGTAAACAGCTCGCGGGGATCTGTTGTGTAGCACAGGGAACTGCTCTGTGATGACCTAGATGGGTGGGGAGGGTGGGGGCAGCCCAGGAGGGAGGGAACACATGTGGAGGCATTGCTGATTCACTTCGTCTTACAGCAGAAACCAACACAAAATTGTAAAGCAATTTACTCCAATAAAAAAAATAAAGACAAAACAAATACCTCCAAGGAGTCAGGAAGGAAAAACATGGAGAACACAGGATATAGTGATGTGATGATCACCCTTGTTCAGTGATACTATTATGTAAGGGGAAATGAGATTTTCATCCAAACTCCAAAGGGGTATGTATCAGATACACAGAGTGAATTGCAAGACGGATAAGCTTCTAGAAAGGTCCATGTAGACGCAAAGAAACGATTGCTGGCCTTAAGTCTTCTTACCCACTTTCAAAGGTATAAGAGGTATTAGAGAGAAAGGGGATTTCTGAGACGGATCTCTTTAGAAAGAGCTGCGCTGTGAGCCCCTGAACCCCAAAGGAGGGAAGATGCTCCCTCTCATCCCAGCTGGGGCTCCCCTGGGAGATCTGAAGAGCTCGGTCAGTGTCATCCATGGACGGAGGGAGATAACAGACTGGTGTTTGAGTGTCTGGTTTTTCTTCCGAGAACCTCTGGCAGCAGAGTAAAGGAGATTTGCTGGCACTGAGTGGCCTGTGGTTGGGGCAAAAGACATATGAGTGTAGTGACAGATCTGAGGGAGTGAGCTGGCATGAAGATCATTTACATTCTTCTCAAGAGGATCATCTGAGGCCAACAAGCAGAGCTTGGGAACACCAGGACTGAGGGAGAAGTAGCCAAAACTGGAAGAAACTGAACTCACCACATCGAAGAAGAGTTGAATGTTCCCAGTGAGAGTCCCTGAGGAACCGATGCAAACACTCGAAAGAGACTTCGCTGAGCACCTGCGCTCACGCCCAGAGAGGCTGAGCCACCGCAGCACAGTCACGAGGATCCACCACCCGCTCCTCATCACCCAGCCCCACTGCCCCGTTCCCTACTCCAACCCTGGGAGGATCAATAGCACAGAGGTGGCGAGTAAAGAGGAGAGAAGGTATCAACCCTACTTTTTTTTTTTTCCTGCAGAGAAAGAACTCACTACATTGGGCCCTGGATCCATAAGGAAAAACCATTCCAATTTGGAGTGACTACTACATAGGACTACATGTTTCCACTTCTGAATTGAGATGATGGTTTGTAGCTAGACGAGTTCATAACATTTTTTACTATCTTAGGAAAGAAAAGTCTTTTTTTTTTTTTTTTAAAGATTTTTTTTTCTTTTGACTGGATCATTTTTAAAGTCTTAATTGAATTTGTTATACATTCCTTCTCTTTTATGTTTTGTTTTTTTCACTGCAAGGCATGTGGGATTTTAACTCCCTGACCAGGGATCAAACCAGCATCCCCTGCACTGGAAGAAATAGTGAAGGACAATTCTGTAAATTAAAAAAAAAACAACAAAAACTTTTGTGTTTTCAGCATACCATTTACCCAAAGGTATAAAACGTGAGTCAGGCTGAGGCGATGGAGGTTTCAAGGACAGTATTTTTAAAGCTGTTTGGCAGAGACAGAAAGGCACTGTGGTTTGATGAAATGATTGACAGCTCCTTTAGGATAGGAGAAATTGAAGCATGATCATGAGTTGAGAAGAAACAGATTATAAAACCGAGGTAAAACAACAAATGTTCAGGAACAAGAGGAAAGGAATGCTGAAAAGGCAAGGTCACAAATAAGAGAGAAGACAAAGTCAAGAAGATTATCATTGCCAAACAAAGACCCTTCTTCCTTTGAAATATGGGCGGAGGGGAGAAAATGAGTGAACGTTCAGGGACATTTTGGGTCTAGAAGGACAATGAAATAAAATAGTTTACTGTGAATTGGCTTTGATCATCCTGGTGGTCTACGAGGAAAGTTCATCTTCTAAGAATGAAGGCAGTGGGTGGGTTTTACTACTCTGGAGGGCAGAAATAGGACCACTGTGAACAGGTCAGAGAGAGATTTATTTAGGGTAAATATAAGAAAAAACTTATTTAAAAGCAGCATTAGTGGAAAGTGGAACTGGCCTTCTTATAAAGGTGTAAGTTGCCAAAACAGAGTGCTTTAGTTGGGGATAGATGAACAACTGTTGCAGTGCTGTCAGGAGGGACTGTAAACTCATGGTTTCCAAGACGCCTCATGCATATGATTCATTCTCGATGTTACATTTTGTAGGTTTTTTCATGTCAACAATTCAGGTGTCACTGTTACTGATTATAAGAAAAAGAAGCCCCATGAGGACTAGAAGAGAAAACATTAAGAAAAGATGGCATGTGTTAATTAATAATGGCATGTATAGTAATACAATGTCTTTCTTTCCTAAGGTGAAAATCATCTTTTCATAGAAAAGGAACTAGCTGGTACTTGAGTTAGATTCTGTCTCCAAAGTATAATGTGTCTCTACATGTCTCCAAAGTATCTATAGGCCTCCAAGCTTGGCAGCGAATTAAATTAGAAAATACCTCTATGTTCTGGGGAACTTTATACTTACGCATGAGCTGAAATGTAACCATGGAGGAGGAAGTCTCCAGAACCCCTTTAATTTTTCTACAGCTAAGACGCAATTGGGAACTTACTGACAAGAGCAAAGCATGTAAGCCAATGGGCTTTCTGTTTAGAATTCATAAAAACTCATACCAGATTTTCTATTCAAAAAGAAAAGGTCACAGAAACGTGGCAATTATTCACCACTACAGTTATAATTTTTTTTTTGAAATAAGAACTGTACATTTCTTACATCAAAATCTATTGAACCTATCAAGTATTCCAGCATCAGGTACCACACATCTGAAATAAATCTGCTCACAGATTCCATTTAAACGGGACACATCATCCAATTAAAATTTAAACCTATAAAGAATTGTCAGTCTGTTGTGACCCATCAGATATTTTACCACAATATTACTCCAAAGAGATAAAATATACAAGCAAAAATTAATATTCTGAGTCAAAGTTCAGCAGCCAAGATCCTTTGACAGCTTCAGACATAAGCAATATTAAAAGTCATAGGAGGGTCCTATTTCACAGAAGTGTTACTGTCTACAATTATTTGTGTCTAGTGCACTGCCTGGCACATGGTAAGTTAGCTTAGCTTACTGAATAAATGAATGGATGTATGAAAGAATGGGCTTCCCTGGTGGCTCAGATGGTAAAGAATCTTGCTGCAATGCAGAAGACCATCCCTAGTTGGGAAGATCCCCTGGAGGACAATGTGACAACCCACTCCAATATTCCTGCCTAGAGAATCCCCATGGACAGAGGAGCCTGGTGGGCTCCACATGAAAGAATGAATGACTTTTGCTGGCAGTAGCTCAAAAGCCACTTTGTGAGGAGGTCTGGCCAACCCAGACACTAAGCGTCTTTCTGGTGTCCCCAGTGACCTTGTTGTTTCTCGGCATCACCAGCCCCAGGACAGAGCAGCAGATCCATTAAAATCCCTCTAACCCAAATCATCGTGGACCTAAGAGCTGGGACTTTCTGAACATCATCAGCTTTAGAAATCTGACTGGGTCTAACTGTCATTTGGCTTAACTCTTCCAGAGATTCCCTCCAGAAAACTGTGGGCATCTTCAAAGGTCACTGCATCTCCTCTCACCTCCACCACAGGGATAAAAGCTGAGAGTGGGAAAAAAGCAATAGATAATCACTTTTTTGTTCTAAAGTGCCCCAGCAGCAAATCTTCGTGACATCTGCCTCCAATTAAGCCCTTCCAATGCAGCTTTGTGGCTGAGTCCAGCTGCAGTCCACCAGGAGGTATATTTCAGCTGAGGTGTCATTCACTAACATCATTCACTAAAGTAATAAGGAACACAGTTTTGAACGTGCTTTGACATTTATTATCTCATTTGAGGTCCATTACAACCCGGGGAGGGGGGGGAAGGTGTTTTACAGAATGGAAAGCAGGCTTGGAGATGTAGAGACCACACAGCAAGCAGGACACCGGGCTTGGACCAGACCTTCGTCTCCTAACCCTGTCCCAGTATGGCTTCCACTATGCTGGGTTCTAACCCTACTTTCTCATCACCCAGAGTTGGGGAAAGCAATGAGGACCCTGTGGTACCTGGTGTAGCTTCTGCTGCATCTCATACAGGACCTGAGTCCTTGTTTCCAAGGTCAGGATGGAATACTTCTGGGAACATGTGTCAAGAGGGTCCTGGGTAACCGATACCATAGGGTCTACAAGAGAAAGCTGAGGAAACATCCCTTCTCGAATCACACACCCAGGAAGAACACTATACTCCAGATGGGTCTGTCTACTGCAGGAGAAACCTGGACCCGAATTCCCCAGAGACAGGACTCTTTGTTACAGCAACCTTAGGAGACAGATAGACAACATCCAAACAAAAATATGCAAGTCTGAAGTCATGCCTATTAACACTAAGGAATTAATATTAATGCCTATTAACATTAAGGAATCAAGGGCACAGGGGAACTGGTAAACAGAGAGGATGAGCAGAAAGAGAAAGGCAAATACCATATGACACCACTTATACGTGGAATTTAAAATAGGACACAGATGCACTTATCTACAAAACAGACTCACAGACAGAAAACAGGCCTGTGGTTGCCAAGAGGAGAGAGGAGGAGGGAGGGATGGACTGGGAGTTTGGGGTTAGCAGATGCAAACTAGTATACATAGAACAGATAAACAGCAAGGGCCCACGGCATAGCACAGCAATATGTATTCAGTATCCTGAATCCTGAAATAAACCATAATGGAAAAGAATATAAAAAGGAATGTGTGCGTGTGTGTGTAACACCAAATCAGTTTGCTATACAGCAGAAATTAACACAACATTGTAAATCAACTCATTTCAATAAAAATATTAAATTTAATTAAAAAAAAAAAAAAAAAGGATGAGTGAGATTTAAACTCCTGAGCAGGTGTCAGGCCTGGCAGGGGTGAAGTAAGCAGGTGAGGAAACTGGACGAGCGACTCTGGGGGGGTGTTGGCTTTGAGGGATGGACAGAAGGTGACATCCTATGACAGGCTCCTCACCAAGGAGCTGCTTTACCCTCCTGGGTAGAGGCAGGCATTTCTCAACAAAATCCTCTCACTTTTTAAGGGCAGCAAATTATAAATTCGTCAGTTTATCATCAACATATAAGCAAAACCGTGTGAAGCTTCCTGTCTCCAATTTGGCATTTCCCTTGACTATGTTTCATCATTTCTAAATGAGACCACAAGCCACGACTGAGGAAGTATCCACTGGCCTGTGTCTCTAAAAATAGTCCTTCATCCACCACAGTAGAAGGTGCTAAGAATCCAGTGATTGATGACGATATTGCTAAAATGGTTACATTTGGAGCTGGAAGAAGGAAGGTATTTTTTTTTCCGTGAAAACGGGGGAGGAAGAAAGCCCCCTCACGGTTTCTAATATTGATATGGCTCCACTGTAGTCCTGTGAAATAAACATCTATAAAGTCACAATGTCTCACTGGAAAAGACCTAAAGAGCCGTCTCCAGGAGCCTTCCCAGCAGTCATTAGGGGAGGTAACGCTGCTAATCCTGAACTCTCTGCGAGCTGGCTTAATTTCGAGAGACAAAATAAAAGTGCTGCCTTGTGGCAAAAGCCCACTTCTTGGTGCCATTAAATCAAGCAAAGCTTCTGTGCCAATATTAATTCAGTCATTGCTGGCCCCCGCCTCCCCGTTGCTCCTCCCTTCAGGAAGCCCCTATGGAAGATGCCAAAGGAAGTCTCGACCTGCAAATATCGTTTAGCAAGTACAGATAAGCTGCAGCAAATCATGCTCAGAGCACTTTAAAAAAAAAAAGATTCAAATGTTAATACATTAGCGCCAGAACATGCTGTACAAGCGATGGGGAAACTGCAGTTGTCAACGTGTGAATTTAGTCTCGGGGTAGGTTCATGCCAGGAAGTAAAAAAAAAAAATCTCAATTTAGACTTCGTCTCTACCCCTACCCCCAAGCCACGTGCTTCCCGGAGGATATGGGGGAGTACACGGTTACTCAGCAGATGTACTTCACACCAAGAAACGCTCGGGGTATATTCATCCCAGGAAAGGATGTGCGGTTCTCCCTTTGTCATTAAAGTTTTAGTCTGAGGCAGTCCTTCACGGGGCCAAGCCACAAATTATGGGCAACGTCCCCTGACACCCGCGTGAGCGTGCATGCATGTGCATGAGTGTGCGTGTATATATATATATGCATTCTTATTAATGAGAAAGGTTTCTACAGGGAAATCATGGGGATTTTGCTGTTCTACGTTTCAGAAAGCTGGCCTGCCCATCACAGCAGATGAACACGAGTAGGCTGCAGCCGCCTGTGTTGAGAGAACACTGTCAAGGGCGAAAGTCCACCCCAAGCCCACCCCAAGAGAATCAAGGTGGGGGAGAAGCTCCGAGTCTCCCTGGGGGCTGGGGGCACATGGAGGGCAGCAGAAGCCCAGGCCAGCTCTGCTGATCTGAAACCGAGCCGGATTCCAGTTCAAGTCTGACAGGCTGCTTTCAAAGCAGCAGACTCAAACTTTCATTTCAGAACGCATCTGGTCTCTCCGTCCGTCCCATCAGAAACAGCTATTTTCTTCAAATTGAAAATAAGGAGGTTTATTCTTCTCAAAACTGTGCTGTCAGCTCTTCTGCCTGACTTCTAACCTTCACTTCTTTTGCACAACAGCTAAGCTGTCTCATCCGACAAAGGGGTGGGCTGGGAGAGCCCGCCCCTGGACATTACACGAGTGATGGATTTGCATCAATCTTTGTCTCCAAGGAGAGTCTATCAGAGATAAAGATGCAAAGTATTTAGAGAAAACATAATTAGAGGGAAAGAGGTACCAAACCACTCTTCTAGCCTTTTCAACCAAAACATCAATAACTTAAATCTCTTCAAGTGATAGAGCTACAAAATCTTTTATTAGGCATTTAAAGTTTTAATGATAAAGGGGCAACCTCTCTTATTCTTATCCCTCCCTATACACCTGAAGTCATTTTAAAATGATGAAATAACTGTAATGTGTTTAAATGCATGTACCTGATATGCATATGTACATATAATATAGACAGTCTATGTGAATGTACATCAGCCATATTTGGAGTTCCAGTATTTCCCACCCACTTGGTCAAAAGCTCATTAATTTATCTGCATTTATCTAAGCAAGAAATTCATTATCACTTCAAAAAGTATTTCCAAGTAGCAACAATCTGAACTAACAATAAATATGTACTATGTCCCTAATTAAATCAGAAGTCATATGACTTAGGAAAGGTCTCTCTGTTCAGGGCAATCATCTTTCCTGTGATGCTGTTAAGATTCTGAGATGATTTATGGTATCAGAAAACACCATTCTTGAAGTTACAACCTTTCACATTCATTTCCTAAGATGTATCGTTCCCTCTTTATCAGCGGTTCCTTCTCTATGCTCTTTTCTTTTTTGATCCTTCACAGATCCAAACGACACACAAATTCTGACGTATTTAAAGGAAAGGGACACAAGACCATCTTTCTCAGGACCTACAGGAGAAAGGAGGCCATGTGAAAGCTGAGTCGAGACACATGCTCAATAACTTTACTATAACATACCTTTCATCTCTGAGTTTTGATAAAAATACGTAATTAAAAACGTAGACATCGGCACCATGATTTTTCTATAGAACACCAATGTAGTTAACAAAACGGTTATAAATTAGCCACTGGTAATTTACTCTTCTAAACGATTTAACCTTCCCAATGATCATTTCATCTGTTTTCTATATTAAAAAAATATCAAAGAAATTCGAGATATGGAAAAGCCATGTTGGCTGAGGATCTGAAACTGATTTGGTAGCTTTTGAGTTGACATAATCTTGGCCCGAGTGCAGCTCATTTTGGAAAGCTGCCTCAAATTTCCCCTGGTTTTGAACTTTTTTTTTTTGTTTCCTTACCACTTTCATCTAGCAAGAAATCATCCTGGTAACGGAACTTCTCCGGTCCACATGCAATAAAAATGTCATCGTCACCAAAAAAGTCCTGAAGGCACATCACCTACAAGAGAAAAGCATGGCACTCAGCAAGGGGTCAGCAGAACAGCAATCACAGCAAAGCATCCCCGCCAGCGGACATCTGCATCAGCCCCTTCCCGTCTAATGGCATCAACAGGGCCGCTCCTCCCGAGGAATTTCAAAGGGAGGTTTTTCAGCATCTGTTACTAGTAAGAAACATGTTCCGTTTCAGTGGTGCAGGAAGGCAGGATAAGGTACATAGAACCGGTAACTGTCACATTTATGACTTAATATATCAATAGGCTAGGAGGTAAGAGCCCTTTATTTTCACAAGAGACTGGACACAGCAACTTGTAGAAAAGGAGTGCTCCTTCACTCCTCTGATTGCAACCATCCTGGAGAGCAGTAAAAGTCAGCGCCTGGTTTTAGCAACAAATGTGTTTTCTTGTAACTGATGCCATAGTTACATGATGATGGTCGCTGGGGCAACGACTAGAGGAAAAATATTTGTACCTTAACTGGAATAGAACAATCTCCTTTAGACCCTGTCTGTGCTGTGCTAAGTCGTGCCCGACTCTTTGCGACCCTATGGACTGTAGCCCACCAGGCTCTGTCCACGGGGTTCTCCAGGCAAGAATACTGGCCTGGATTGTCATTTCCTCCTCCAGGGGATCATTCTGACCCAGGGATCAAATCTGCGTCTTCTGCATTGGCAGTAGACTTCTTTTATCACTGAGCCACCTGGGAAGCCCAAAATCGCTTCCACCTCTATCTAAAACAAAAATGGTACCCTTCACAAAAGTAACAATAGGAAAAGTCAGTTATTTCAGAGATTTAGCTACAGAGACGAAGCAACTGCATCCCTCATCTCAAGCTAAGCTGAACTTTAACACTCACATGATTCCCTAGCTTGTGGTCGCACAAAGGGAAAGTTTTAAAACAACCTTTTGATATTTTATTCAACTTCTTCTCCAACATGAACTTTGAAGGCTAAATGCCGCTTTTCAAGTAAATGTAGTCCAGATGAATAATTCTGAGCTTACTGCTCTCTCTCTGAAGATGTGGATGTGCAGTATAATATTTTTGCTGTTGTTATTCACAGTATGTATAATGCTAATAGAAGGCACCGGAAATGCTTCTGATTTCTATCTATTTTCAATATTCTTTGACCACTTGGAGCAGATTGTAAAGTGGTCACATGAAGGCACCATTCAGACCTGCGTGAAATAGACTTTCGTATTTATTTATTGCATTTTCCCTTGGATATTTGAGGATCAGAGACAAGCCTTCCTGTGTCTGATGTGTGAGATGTTTTTGGTCTGTGCTTCCTGTGAACCCCTCCTTTATGTACTGGTACTTCATCTGCAGGGTACTGCTGGGGTTCTGGGGTTCTGCTCCTTGTCAGTTCAACCTGTAACGTGACCCTGACAAGTCAGATGCTGGAGCACTTGCAGAAGTAAGGTGGGAAAGGATAGCATCGTTTAGAGCCCGAGATGCAATGCTGTGGAGGCATCAGATAGTTTTTCTCCAATAATCCCTCATTCTCAAACAACTACTTGGACAGAGTGAAGTCAGAAAAACAAATACCATATATTAACACATACACGTGGAGTCTAGAAAAATGGTACAGATGAACCTATTTGCACAGCAGGAACAGAGATACAGATGTGAAGAACAAACACGTGGATGCCAAGTGGGGAAGGGAGGTGGATTAGCAGATTGAGATGGACATACATACACCATTGTTACTACGTGTAAAACAGACAACTAATGTACAGCACAGGGTGCTCTACTCGGCGTTCTGCGACCCAAATGGAACGGGAGTCAGAAAAACGGGGGAAACAGACATACAGACAGCTGATTCTGGAGAAGGAAATGGCAGCCCACTCCAGGATTCTGGCCTGGAAAGTTCCTTGGACAGAGGAGCCTGGAAGGCTACAGTCCATGGGAGTCGCAAAGAGATGCAACTGAGTACACACAAACACACACAGCTGATTCACTTTGCTGCAGAGCAGAAACTAACACACACAGTAAAGCAGCTGTCCTCCTGTAAAAGTCAAAAACAACAAAATCCCCACAAACCACCACTTGGCTGAGGTCTGCAGAACGATCCTTCTCTCACAGTTTGATAGCAAGCATTAAGTGTGAGCGAGGGACATTCGTGGTGGTCAGTGCTTATTCTGTCTCTAAAAGCTTGAAAACACAGGTGACTTAAGAGGGACACTGTAATCATCCAGGAAGATGAACCGAAGGTCTTCAACACTCAGAAGCTTTGATTGTCTACTTGGGTTAATAACAGGCCTTTTGAATTGAGAACCCGCTCTCTGTTTCATTCCTCTCTCTCTCTGTCAGATTCCAACCATGACTCTCTTCATTTGTATCTTCATGACACAGCACCCCAGCATCGTGACCTCAGCTTTCCTGATCATCGTGGGAGTCATCACAACCAACCCTGCCCAGGCCGTCGTCACTTTAGTCACATAAGTCCATACTGTGCCGACTATCTGTCCATTAGCATATAGCACACAGGCATATAAAAATGAGTAAGAATGGGAAACCACGTCTTATTCAGGCAAATATATGAACAATTAAGTCTAAAAAGCAGTATTTCCCAAAGTGAGAATGATTAATAGAATTTGTGCCCCAAAGGGTCCTATGGCCAAAGGGATTGGGAAAATATTTCTCCAATATAAACAGATTTCTTTATTTCGTGCTGTGTCATTTCAGTCCTGTTTGACTCTTTGCGACCCTATGGACTGTAGCCTGCCAGGCTCCTCTGTCCATGGGATTCTCCAGGCAAGAACACTGGAGTGGGTTGCCATTCCCTTCTCCAGGGGGTCTTCTCGACCCAAGGATCGAACCCGTGTCTTTTACATCTCCTGCATTGGCAGGTGAGTTACCACTAGCGCCACCTGGGTTTGTTTCTTTCTGATCTTCTCAAGACCCTTAATGTGCTAAGTACATTGCAACTCCAAAGAGGAGATGCAAAAATATAGTGTTTCCCAGACTTACTTGATTCTGGAACTCTCCTCACCAGCATGGTATGCTCTCCATTGGATAGGTTCCCTTTGGTACTATGCTGACAGCCGTTAAGTGAAGAGAATTTTAAATTCATTCAAACATTTAAGCTGGACCTACTCTGTGCCAGGCTCTATGCCAAACATTATGATGACAAAGCTCTGTTGGATGAAAAATACTGTTTTCCAAAAGAAAAAAAATGCCCTTTCTTTCCACATATTCCCATCATTTGCATTTCAGAATGTCAGTTGGCCAACCAGATCACCTCTATCTACCAGTGGCTACTTTATGCCACTGCTAAGGGAACAGATAACTATCAAAACTATAATGTGTTATGAGCAGGTTGCCAGCCAGCTCCCATCCATCATATCCGGATGACCATCCTCCCAGCCCAAGACTCAGAGAATAGAGCAACAGTGAGACAAACTGGATGGTTTAAGGAGAACTGTGTTCCAAGTGGGAACTGAAACATGATGAACTTTTGATGCTGTTTCCAACTCCAGGACTCCAAGAACATAAAACAAACACAGTGATGGCTTTGGAAAAGTAACTGTCATCACTCAGCACACACAAAAAAAGAAGACAGGGAGAAGAAGTCCTTTCAATGCCAAGCAACATGTATCCATTTACCTCTCAATCTTCAGTGAATGAAATCAAAGAATTTGTTCAACTGTCAGGAACTGTGATGTTTTCTATGCTCTCTGCTCTGGCATCATTTATCCATTTCCCTGCTTACAAAACTCCCACCCAGAGAAGGTGGGTAGGGTCAGTAGATCAAGTTCAAATTTAGAAAACTGCTCCCTGTTAGAAGCCTTGGTAAAAGAGTTGATAGCAAAGGAGGCTTAAACACAAGGTTACAATAAAGATGGATTTAGGATAATCTATGCACTTTGTCTCTGTTCTCTCGATCATTGAGCTGGAGGCAGCTACAAATGTATTCTATCCCATCTAACAATAGAGGATAACAGAGGAAGATTTATAATCTTTTTCTCTAGGCCAATATACTTGGAGATTTTCCCTTTAGGCATTATAGTATTTTCTGACATCAAAGGATTAGAAAAGATAGAGAAATGTAAAACCAATATTGTGTGTATGATACATCTATGCAATGTTATTCCTTCTTAAGTCTGAGGTTATCAAAAGTCAGTGTGGTAACCATTTTTGAGAAACAAGTTCCATTTATGGATTAAAACAAAACAACATTCCTTGCTACAAAGAGAGAGTGACAGTTGACATTCTCTTCTGTGAAATCTCTGGTCAACAGGTATCAGGTATTGGAAGCATCCATCAAGACTGGGTCCAAGAAAGATGCAAAGGCAGAGAGATGATGTTTGAGAAAAGAAAGTCCAGCCTGTCCCTGTTCACCATCACTCCTGCCTCCAGAAGAGGTGGTACAGTCAGTGCCCATCTACCTCTGTGGTCTCCATGGCCACAGATGCTGCCCCAGCACCATCTCCCAGACCCAGGCCTTCCCTACCCCTCCTCAGCACCCCCATCACCACCTCAGTCCACAGTTTCGCCTCCTACCTGTGGACCACGGTTTTTCTCACTCCCACCTCCTTTCTCTCCCATTGATCCTACTTAATTCTCTTAATCTCTTTCTTCTTAGCAAACTTTCAGTCTCTCTCTCCATGGCTCACACAAACACCTATGACTTATCATCACATTGAGTTCATCTTTGAGTGTGGCATTCCAGAATCCTCAAAATCTGCTCTGAACCTAGCTTTCAAGTCCATGGTAGCTTTAGCCAGGAGATGCTGCCTGATACTCAATAAGCGTTGATATGGATAGATGGATAGATGGATGGATGGAAGGTTGGATGGATGGTTGGATGGATGGATGGATAGATGGATGGGTGGATGGGTAGATGGGTGTATGGGTGGTTGGGTGGTTGGGTAGATGGGTGGATGGGTGGATGGGTGGGTGGATGGTTGGATGGATGGTTGGATGGATGGATGGATAGATGAATGGTTGGATGGATGGATGGTTGGATGGCTGGCTGGCTGGCTGGATGGTTGGATGGATGGATGGATGGATGGATGGATGGATGGTTGGGTGGGTGGATGGATGGATGGATGGATGGATGGATGGATGGATGAATGGATGGATGGATGAATGGTTGGATGGATGGATGGTTGGATGGATGGGTGGATGGATGGATGGGTGGATGGCTGGCTGGCTGGCTGGTTGGCTGGATGGTTGGATGGATGGGTGGATGGATGGGTGGATGGATGGGTGGATGGCTGGGTGGATGGGTGGGTGGATGGATGGATGGTTGGATGGATGGTTGGATGGATGGATGGATGGATGGTTGGATGGGTGGATGGTTGGATGGATGGATGGTTGGGTGGATGGGTGGATGGGTGGATGGGTGGATGGGTGGATGGATGGGTGGATGGGTGGATGGGTGGGTGGATGGGTGGATGGGTGGATGGATGGGTGGATGGGTGGATGGATGGATGGTTGGATGGATGGATGGATGGATGGTTGGATGGGTGGATGGTTGGATGGATGGATGGTTGGGTGGATGGGTGGATGGGTGGATGGGTGGATGGGTGGATGGGTGGGTGGATGGGTGGATGGGTGGATGGATGGGTGGATGGGTGGATGGGTGGATGGGTGGGTGGATGGGTGGATGGGTGGGTGGGTGGGTGGATGGGTGGATGGATGGGTGGATGGGTGGATGGGTGGATGGGTGGATGGATGGATGGGTGGATGGGTGGATGGATGGGTGGATGGGTGGATGGATGGGTGGATGGTTGGATGGATGGATGGTTGGGTGGATGGGTGGATGGGTGGATGGGTGGGTGGATGGGTGGATGGGTGGATGGGTGGGTGGGTGGGTGGATGGGTGGATGGGTGGGTGGGTGGGTGGATGGGTGGATGGATGGGTGGATGGGTGGATGGGTGGATGGGTGGATGGGTGGATGGATGGATGGGTGGATGGGTGGATGGATGGGTGGATGGGTGGATGGATGGTTGGTTGGATGGATAAATGGATGGATTAATTTAAGTACTATGCTCTAACAGGAAACATGTTCCAATTTATCTGCTTTACCTAGTTTCCTTGGAAAGGACTTCTTCTATCTTATGTGTGTGTGACTTTGGAACAAATTTTTTTCCTATTAGGTATCCCCTCCTACTAACTCTTTGACTACTCAAATCCTTTCTATGACTCACAGCTCCACTGAAGATCTAAGCCTTACCTTCTCTCTACACTCCAACCCAAAGTGACTCACCCCTGCTCTGAACCCCTAGTCATCACTCCATAAGCGTTCTCTGGACACCACTGTGCGAGGCCTTGAGGACAGGACTGCCTTCAGCCTTCACCTCTTCATTTCCAGCACTTACAGGCACAGACTGGCACTCCAAGGAACTCCTAACACACTGCAGTGAATCAGAAATTCAGCAGAGGGGAACCTGCAGCGCCTTCCAGCGGTTTGTCGTGCGTCTGGAGGCAGGTGGCTGGGGTGCGTCTCCTGCTCCGCCATGACCACTGACCCAAGCAAGTCAGGAAACCCCTGTTTGTAAAGATCCTAAACTCTGGGCAGAGATGGTTCCTCACTGAGTGCGATTCTGTGGCCCAACAGGGACGTCCACTCTGGGACAATTCTCCAAGAGCACAGCCCGGTCGTCAAAGCCCGGGGTTCCACGTTAACCCAGCTCTGCCCCTCAGACGTTCATCTCTTCATGCCTCCGTTTATTGTTTTGGTTGTTTTAAGAATTCCACTGCGACCCTCAATACATTTAAGCTATTTTCATTAGCCCAAATACAGTTTTCCTTCCAAATAAGCACAAATCAAATGCATAGCTAATATAAACAAATAAATAAACTTTAAAAATGCAGCAGATAGCTCCCAGGCACAACAGGCTTCTATTGTAAAAGTAGATTTGGGTCAAAGGTAGCATATGGGTGCCCCATCTCACTTTGGGTCTAGGGGGTCCTAGGGGTCAATCGTTTTGGGGCAAAGCACACTTTTAAAAATATATATTTACTTAAGGTCTTAGTTGCAACACGTGGGATCTGTAGTTGTGGCATGTGGGATCTTTTCAGTTGGGCCAGGTGGGATCTAGTTCCTGACCGGGGATCAAAGCTGGGTTCCCCGCATTGGGAGCCTGCAGTCTTAGCCACCGGACTGTCAGGGAAGTCCCCGAAGCACTTTGAATTAGCATCAGGGAGCCGATAGGAAGCTGGCTGCAGTTGCTGACAACAAGTTGGGTTCATGCCCCAGGTTTCCACTGAAATGATGCTGTGAAAGTCACCTGCAAGTATGTTCACCTGCGACCACGCGGATATATAGTTCTATGAACCACTGTCTTAATCAGGGACTCTTGGGGCCAAATTTTAGTTTTGTGGGAGCTGGAGATGTGTGTTCCTCTGAGAAAAGCGCCCTCTGTCAAAATGTCCCTACACTAGAAAACACATTATATGCATACAGTATGCAATTCATAAAGGAGGTAATCAGCTTATGGCACAAGGTGCCATCAATCAATTTTCAGTTCTTACCTAATGCTTTGGTTATTATAAGTGTACATGTTGTTGTTCAGTTGCTGAGTTGCACCCGACTCTTTGAGACCCCATGGCCTGCAGCACGCCAGGCTTCCCTGTCCTTCTCTATCTCCTGGAGTTCATTCAAAATCGGCCATGTCCATTGAGTCGGTGATGCCATCCAACCATCTCATCCCCTGTTGCCCCCTTCTCCTCCTGCCCTCAATCTTTCCCAGCATCAGAGTCTGACCCCATAGTTGGCTCGCATTAGGTGGAAAATCCAATCCCAAATATTGCATCTAAGTTTATCCCTGGGGATGATTAGCATAATATCATATCCATATCTCAAAAAACATGGATGATTGTAACTGCCAGATATGCTGGAAAAAAGCCTTTGAATGATGGTCATGATATGTAGATTCTGGGCACAGATTTGAGGTAGTCGAATAGACTTGGACCACTTACCTAAATTCTCTTGCGTATCAGTTTCTCTAATGGGTCTATGTTTTACCATAGTTGATATGTGATGAAGATATAAAGAAAAGATGTGTGTGTGAGAGAGCAACAAGAACCTTTCTATATACATTATTATACTTAATATTCAATATACATTATTACATTTAAGCCCCTCTGCTATGGAGACAGACTATGAGACAATAGTTGGATGCTATTTGGAGAAAGAAATGGCAACCCACTCCAGTATTCTTGCTTGGGAAATCCCCTGAACAGAAGAGCCTGGCAGGCTACAGTCCATGGGACCGCAGAGTTGGACAAGAAAGAGCAACTGACCACACACACACACACAGTATCCATACCTTACACATTTAGAAAAACTTAGCCAAATTAAACAGAAGATCAATAGGAATTTGAAACTAGGTCAGTCAGAATTCAAAGGCAGGCTTTTACCTGCCAAGTTTCAGGAAAAGAAGACTATTCAAGTGCATAGAAACATATACCCTTGCATTCATGTATTATAAATTACAGCTGATAAAACCACTCAGTTATCCTATAGTGTATAATGAAAAGTTACCTAATAAAATTATTAAAGCAAGTTGAAATTTTTTCTTTGACTCAAGGAAAACATATTCAGTTTTCTGACATTCTTTATGTGAAATCTGAAATCATATCTTTCCCATTAACTTGCCATCATGCACTCCCATCACAGGGGACCAAGCTGCTTGTGGGGGAAAAAAAAAAAAAAACACTGAAGAAAATACTGACTTCCTCCCCTCTGAGCTTCCGGTTTGAATTGCTCTGCAAGGGCAAGGATTCAAACAAAGGCAATAAAAGCATCTGCTAGTTACACATTTCCAAAGCAGGACTGTGGAATCCACTTCCCCTCACTGGAATGAGATCTCCATGGTGACGCTGACATCACCAGGTTGGGCAAGATTCTCAGCAGCGCTTGTGTGATGAGATTTTCTTAACAAGAGCACCCTCTAGCAACAAAATAAGGGATATCTCTGCAGCATGGTCTTCCTTGTTTGAAGCCACACCAGCTTGTGTTAGACACACTAAAATATTTCACCGCCACCTATTTAGTATATTTTAAGTGAAATTACAAACAACCACAAAAATAAAAGCCAAGAAATTCAGTCCATTTATTGGCATTACTGATTATGGCCTATCCTTTCTGTTTTAATATTATTTTCCAAAAAAAATATTTATAATTCCTCATTCCTCTTGATACCAGTTAAAGAGCATAGCTTTAAAGGTTCTGTTGACCATGCTCTGATGAGGTAATCTTTACCAAAAGGAATGCTTATACTTAAGAAAAAAAAAAAGTTCAGTCACCTGTATCTAAGGTACCAGAAGCAACAATTTCCTTTCTACACAATTCACAATGTGACCAATATAATTAGCTCTCAGTGAAAATATGGCACACAAAGGCCTCCTCCTCCTGCCAAAACTTAACTTTGAGGAGGTTTCTCTTCCAACTTCATTCCATACTTGGCTTCTTTCCTCATGACTTAGTATTGTTACGCCACATGCGTTGTAAGTCAACCTTTGTGAATTTCCCTGTTCTTTAAATCATGCAATTCCATACATTTATGGCTCTAAAATATGTCTACAATTCGTTTATCTCCAGCTATTAAGAATATGTTAGGTATCGTCCCTTTACCACCTTCTCATTTCTTTGATGAGAAACTTAATGCAAATCGCAATTTATTTTACAATTGCTCCTCTTGCTAGAAATTTCTAAAAAAGAAAAATATTTTCAAGAAACTCTGATTCTTCCCTAGAAAAAAATATAGTCAATAAGAAAAGCAATAAATTACTCTAATAAGAGTAAGATAATATCAAACAGAGATAAGGAAAGATCCTCAAACTGCTTTCTACAAGCTTAAAGAAATGGGGGGAAAAAAACACATTCTCTTTTGAAATGCAAGCAATTTAATTTTCTGGGTCAACCAGAAAAAATCCCAAGAGTTAAGGAATGGAAAGTCCATGTATTCCTTGAGTGTGTTCTCAGACTTTGGCTCACATGGACATCTTGTGATGGACAGAGGAGCCTCTCTGAGGGAGGAGGGCATTCTTCATCCATGGTCACCATCTAAATTATCTATCTTTCATTACTTATCCTGTTTTGCTTTGTTTAATATTAACATCTCTTCTTCTTTTTTTAGTTATAAAATGACCATCTAATACCTCCTTGGACTGCAAGGAGATCAAACCAGTCAATCTTAAAGGAAATCAACCCTGAACATTCACTGGAAGGACTGATGCTGAAGCTCTAATACTCTGGCCACCTGATGCAAAGAACTGACTCATTGGAAAAAACCCTGATGCTCGGAAGGATTAAAGACAAAAGGAGAACGAGGTAGCAGAGGAAGAGATGGTTAGATAGCAACCCTGACTCAGTGGACATGAATCTGAGCAAACTCTGGGAGATAGTGGAGGTCAGGGGATCCTGGTATGCTGTAGTCCATGGGGTCACAAAGAGTCAGACTGAACAATAAGAACCCAGGGATGACCAGGTGCACTGGCTCTGCCACCTAACAGATGTGTGACCATGGGCAGCTACTGAATATCCTCGAGCCTCAGTTTCTTCATCTGTAAGATGGGGCTGTCAGCACTGGGCACCATGCCTGGCCCACAGGAGTGCACAGGGGCTGAGCAGCTGCTCCTGTCAGTGCTGGCAATGGTGAGACAGAGGAGGTCTCTGAGCAGGTGTCCTGCTGAGGAATCTGGGGCTGTCTCTTAAGAACAGAATACTGGAACCTTTGAACAGCTGGGAGAGAGGCGTGGAGAACAGCGCTGACCCTGGAGCTTTCAATTCTGCCCTCTTGACAAGTTAATGCAACCTCAATCCCATTGCTCTGTCTGCTTTCTCCCATGAGACATCGCTCCTGTTGACTACCACATCTTTATAATAGCTTACTCTGGGGGTGTCTTGGCTCAGGGGTAAAGAATCCACCTGCCAATGCAAGAGACATGGGTTCGATCCCTGTTTGGGGAAGATCCCACATGCTGTGAAGCAACTCCGCCTGTGGGCCACAACTACTGATCCTGCGCTCTAGAGTTTAGAAGCTGCAACTACTGAGCCCACGTGCAGCAACTACTGAAGCCTGTGCCTGCCCGGAGCCCTTCCTCTGCAAAAAGAAGCCACCGCAAGGAGAAGCCCATGCGGCACAACTAGGGGACAGCCCTAGTTGCTAGTTTCCTCGTTGTTAGTTCTCTAGCAGCCCCTACTCGCCACAACTAGAGAAAGCCCACGCAGCAATGAAGACGCAGAGCGGCCAAAAATATATTAACTGGAAAAAAAAATTAGTAGCTTACTGTACTTGCCACCAGCTTCCCAGGTGGTGCCAGTGGTAAAGAACTTGCCTGCCAATGCAGGAGACATAAAGAGATGCGGGTTTGACCCCTGAGTTGTGAAGATTTCCTGGAAGAGGAAATGACAACCCACTCCAGTATTCTTGCCTGGAGGATGCCACAGACAGGGGAGACTGGAGGGCTACGGTCCAGAGGGTCACAAAGAGACGCGACTGAAGCGACCCAGCATGCACGCAGGCACTTGCCACTCCACTTAAGGAGTGGAAGCACAGTCCAAGAAAAGTGGAAATGTTACACAGTTCTCTCTTTAAAGAGGGTACAGATAATCTCTGATCTGAGCTCAGAAGCAAACGTATCACCCAACCTCAGATGGCTGCTCCTGTCTATGTCCACTCAGATCTATACGCTGAAATCCTAACCCGAAGGTGATGGTATTGGGGCGCAGGGCCTCTGGGACGTGATGAGGTCATGGATTAGGGTCCTTATAAAAGAAGCCTGAGAAGGTTCCTTCGCCCCTTCTACCGGGTGAGGTTACAGCAAAAAGACGGCCATCGAGGCTCTCACCAGATTCTCGACCCTGGATCCCTCAGCCTCTAGGACTGTAAGAAGCAAAATTTCTGTTGTTTATGACCCACCCCAACTGCAGTATCTTGTTACAGCAGCCCTAACGGGCTAAGACAATGGATGTTCAAGCTGAGGGCTGCCATGCCCCAAAACTGGCTTATAGGACCAGCCTTATTATTCAAGTCATTCTTTTCAGGGCGAGCAAAAGGGTTCAACTTAATATGCTGTCACTCAGAGGATCCTCCAAAAGATCCATGTAAATAGGCAGTGGAGACTGTGACTCAGTTTCTAATTAGGCAGAAACATTGACTGTGATCATTGGAAAAATAAGAAATAAAATCATTATGTGATACACGAAGCCAATGAATGCAGAGATCTTCAAAGCAGATGAGGAATAACAATCCCCAAGAGGAAAATGTGGCTGCAACAGTTAATACTTAGTCATCTGCTTAACGTCTGAACAGAGGTGCAGGCATAATGGGAGCTTCAAACCAGTCGGAAAAACACTTCAAGCTCTCACTGTCAAGGCTGAGAGGGGCTCCAGTTGCTCTTGGTGAGAGTCACAACACAGGTCCAGCCTGGCTTTGGTAGGGAACACAGATGACGGCAGGGCTTCCCTGGTGGCTCAGTGGTAAAGAATCCGCTTGCCATGCAGGAGACACAGGTTCGATCGGCGGGTCAGGAAGATCCCTGAGAGAAGGGCATGGCAATCTGCTCCAGTATTCTTTCCTGGAGAATCCCATGGACAGAGAAGCCTGGTGGGCTACAGTTCAAAGTGTCAGACAGGACTTAGCGACTAACACTTTCAATTAAAAAAAACATCTGTAACACCACATAAACCAACAAAAGGCTCCTCTGGGTTGGATTCAGTCCACACAACTTTTGATCTAGAAATGTCCACATAAAGCTCCTTGACAATAATTACACCGTGAAAAAAGATTTACAAAAGTGTGCTCCTTCATCTGAGTTTATTCAATGCACTTGTGTCTGTGGTCCAGCATGGTCACCGTTTGCGAACGTCCAGATGAAGGCCAAAGAAGTGATGTTCTGAGATGCTTCCACTAAACGTTCAGAAGCCTGGGAAATACCACAAACAGGGTGCATCTGAGGCAAGTGAAACTTAAGGACAAAGGAAAGGTGTCACTGAAAAGGTAACTTAATATGTTTTGTGGAGTAATTCCTGGTGAGCAGGTAAATTAAGAAGCTTAAGATTGCAAAGGTCGGGCTTCAAATCCAGAGGACCAAACCCAGTCCACAAAACCTGTGCTAGGCAGCACCCTCAGATGTAGCTTCTCTGGGTCAGGAGTTTAAAATGTACTTAAAGCACTCAGCTGCTGTCTTGCAATTTTATTGACTCTTTTAACTCATCGTGCACATAGCCAATGAACTGGTGCTGTGACTCTCCCTCTCGACCGTGCAGAAGGAGCCCAAAATCAGTGCAAGGCCTGAGACGCACGAGGCCCCGAAGAGAGTCGTAACTAACATCATTACATCGAGTCCCCAAAAGTGCCCTTTGGTAAAACCTGATTTTTTTTAAAAGGTATACAAGAAAATCACAATCCAAAGAACTGGTTTTTGAGGGTTAAAACAGACTCCTCCTTTTACATTCTTGTGCACTGGCTTGTCACTTGGGGTTGCAGGCAAAAAAACCGATATTCCCAAACTCATGAAAGCACGCTTTGCCAAGAAAATTTGTAAATTGCTTGACATTAAACTATAGAGTTGGTTGCTTTCAATCTATTTCTAGTTTTAATATACTTGTCTACATTTACAGATTGACATTAAAAGAGATTTTTTTATATATGTTTCAAATTAGTCTCAAGTAAACAATTTTTCCCCAAATGATGACAGTCCCATAAATCTGAGATCTAAAACGACTGTTACTATCACCACCACCATCATCTGCCCCATGACCATTAACACCATGGTCATCATCACCAATGGTACCACCATCACCACTTCCACAGTGGGAGTGCCCCTAAAATATCACAAAATTTTAAAATTTGTCTCCTGACAGTGGTCAGTGTTCTACATGGTGGATGCTTCACTTCAGTTCAGCTCAGTCGCTCAGTTGTGTCTGACTCTTTGTGACCCCATGAACCACAGCACGCCAGGCCTCCCTGTCCATCACCAACTCCCGGAGTCCACCCAAGTCCATGTCCATCGAGTCAGTGATGCCATCCAACCATCTCATCCTCTGTCATCCCCTTCTCCTCCTGCCCTCAATCTTTTCCAGTATCAGGGCCTTTTCAAACGAGTCAGCTCTTCCCATCAGGTGGCCAAAGTCTTGGAGTTTCAGCTTCACCATCAGTCCTTCCAATGAACACCCAGGACTGATCTCCTTCAGGATGAACTGGTTGGATCTCCTTGCAGTCCAAGGGACTCGCAAGAGTCTTCTCCAACACCACAGTTCAAAGCATCAATTCTTCGGTGCTCAGCTTTCTTCACAGTCCAACTCTCACATCCATACATGACCACTGGAAAAACCATAGCCTTGAATAGACAGACCTTTGTTGACAAAGTAATGTCTCTGCTTTTTAATATGCTGTCTAGGTTGGTCATAACTTTCCTTCCAAGGAGTAAGCATCTTTTAATTTCATGGCTGCAATCACTATCTGCAGTGATTTTGGAGCCCAGAAAAATAAAGTCCGACACTGTTTCCACTGTCTCCCCATCTATTTGCCATGAAGTGATGGGACTGGATGCCATGATCTTAATTTTCTGAATGTTGAGCTTTAAGCCAACTTTTTCACTCTCCTCTTTCACTTTCATCAAGAGGCTCTTTAGTTCCTCTTCACTTTCTGCCATAAGGGTGGTGTCATCTGCATATTGAGGTTATTGATATTTCTCCCGGCAATCTTGATTCCAGCGTGTGCTTCCTCCAGCCCAGCATTTCTCATGATGTACTCTGCATATAAGTTAAATAAGCAGGGTGACCATATACAGCCTTGACGTACTCCTTTTCCTACTTGGAACCAGTCTATTGTTCCATGTCCATTTCTAACTGTTGCTTCCTGTCCTGACCTGCATACAGGTTTCTCAAGAGGCAGGTCAGGTCATCTGGTATTTCCAACTCTTTCAGAATTTTACACAGTTTATTGTAATCCAGACAGGCAAAGGCTCTGGTGGATGCTTAACCACTTCTAATTGAGTATAATGATTCTAGTAATATTTAATCCAAATGCAACTGAAAATTACATTCAAAAATTATTATACAAATTACTTTCACTGTACCCCAACTCAAATGCAGCTAAGATAAACATTTATATCAAAAATATAAAGTCTGTCCAATAGGAGGGATTTCCCTGGCAGTCCAGTGGTTAAGACCTTGCCTTCCAGTGCAGGGTGTGCAGGGTGGATCCCTGGTAGAAGAGCTAAGATCCCACAGCCAAAAAACCCACAACATAAACCAGAAACAACCCTGTAACAAACTCAATAGAGAGACATTAAAAATGGTCCACATTAAAAAAATTTTTTTAAATATTATTGGAGAAAAATACTTATTCTTCCAAAAATATATTTGATAACTGTTTTTTTAAAATATTTAATGAAAAAAATCTCTGGAATTATTTGAATAATAATACTGTTTTGCATAACTGTATTGCAATCTAAGTAAAATGGACAAAAGGCTGAAAAAGATGGCAAGAGTAAGACAAAGAACTTTATAGTCCAAAATGAAATCTTGGTCTCAAAACATTATGTTTTTATAAATAAATGCTGATATAAGTATACAACTATGAACACGTACTTGAAAATGTTCCATATTCAGTGGCCATCAAAAAATTTAGACATGGAGACCAAAACACTCTTCGCCAAAATTTCTTGTCTTCATCCTATACTATGTATATTAGAGCTTTTATAATTCTTTTTTATCTACGTACAGAGTTGGGTGGATAACATGGAACTGGCTGCCATTTCCCTACAACATGTGAGTGATTTCAAATGCCTACAGAGGCCCGGAAGGTAACAAACAGTGAAGTGGGCCAAGCACCATTAAACCCAGTGCAGATGGGGTGAAACGTGGCAGTTAACACAGGCAGTCAAGAGGAAGTTATGATAAATACAACTGTAATAAACCGCAACCTCTCCCCCCCCAAAGGGGGTGCCTACTAACACTTGTCCTGTAGGAAGGTTCCCCCAGTTATGGATAAACTGATTGATTTCCTAAGAGAAAGTGAAATCAGGTTTTTATCTGAAAGTTCCCAATTTTAAAACGTCGGCAATAAATTCATTTTTTAATTAAAAAACACCATACATTTCACATAAAACACACCTGTGTCCTGGACTCAACCCACAGGCAAACAGTTTTCAGTCTCTGGGAGAGAATACCACACTCAGAGGCCATTCGCTGTGGTTAACGTGCACAGGGCCAGTCCCTACGGCTGTGCCAAAGGTCCAGGGAGGCCACCAGGCTTCCTGCCACACTCCAACTCCTGAAATTTCCAAAGACAGGGTAGCCTGCACGCAAGACCCACCACTTCTAGAACTTAAGAGCCCATGAAAAACCCAATACGATCAATCTTGTGTGCGCTTGTGTGCGCGGGCACACATGTGGGTGTATCTTCATGTGCTTATCACTCTGGTGTGCTGCGAAAATGGTGGATTTCCCAACTGAGATTGTTTTTTGAGTCCTTCCTCTCATCCCCATCCTTGATCATGACTTTCTTTTCCCCCTTCCTGAGAGAGAAGAGGAGAGAAACAGATGATGCAGAGAATCGATAACAGGAAATTACAGAGCAAACGTTATGAGCTCAGTAGAGATGTAACACAAATCCCTTCGATAAAGACCAGAAGCATATTGCCTCACTCTCCAGCTCCTTAAGTGTTCCCCTGGTTACAAGGGCTGATCATGGTTTGAAAAGCTGCCGGCTTCACCTTCCAAGGGAAAGGTCTCTCTTAAAACTCAGAATCAATCATAGGCAGTGATTTCTTTTTTTGGTCACATCTGCTCTGCCCAAATGTGAAAATAACCAAGGCGATTAAAAACTACTAGAAATGTTAGCTCTCATTGGAAGGAAGCAGAGTAAATAAAACTCAGCCATCAGGGGAAATAGATTTGAGGTCTAAGATATCAAAGTGAGAGGATAAAAATCAAAGCTTTTCACAAGTCATTTGTAATGGCTGCTTTTTTTATTTATTGGATATTTCACAAGTGAGGAGTAAGTTGACATGATTCTTCTTTCTTTCAAAAACCAGTCTTATGGTATGATCTTTTCTCACAAGGTCATGATTAGCTTATGTCGTTTAGTTGCTAGTCATGTCCAACTCTTTGCGACCCCACAGACTGTAGCCTGCCAGGCTCCTCTGTTCATGGAATTCTCCAGGCAAGAATACTGGAGTGAGTGGCCATTTCCTCCTCCAAGGGATCTTCCCAACTCAGGGATCGAACCCACGTCTCCTGCATAGGCAGGTGTCTTCTCTACCACTGAGACACCAAGGAAGCCCATGATTCTCTCTGAATGTCCCTAATATCATAGAAAGGATCGGTCCCTTTATCCAGGGAACATCTACAAAGGACCGGTTTACATAAATGCACTGAGGACACTTTCAATGTTTGGATAGGACATGTTTTTGTCTACACATTTATGGTCTCATTTTCATTTCACAAAACACCAGTACAAAACATCATATAACAGAAGCTTTAGATGGGTTATGAAAAGTTTGAAGAGCAGGTCTGGAGTCAGAGAACATCAGTTTTAAAACTCAATTCCATTAATTAACTAGCTGGGTGACCTGGGTCGATTACTCAACATTTAGATACCTCCTTTTCTTCATAGAATGAAAATACTATTGCATCCATCTCCCAGAATGGTGGAAATAATTTGATAAAAATAATGTATGGACATGTGTCAGGCAGAACAAGTGTTTAGCAAAAGGCAAATGACTGTATGCATCCCTTAAGTTAATGCTGGTGAAGCATAAACTTCAAAGATTATGCTCAGAAATGCCAATGATCAAGGCATAGAAGGCGAGATACATCATAAGTTTCCAATCTGTCTATCCCTTGTACTATTTTCATACTGAAAATTATTCCACCTAATGGCTGTCAGACTTCAGGCAACTGCAAGGCATTAGAACTGCAATCAACACTAACTCAAGTACATGAAAATAAGATTTACTTTCCATCTGTTTATCATCCAGTTTTCTTTCACATGTGAAGAATACAGTGCAGCAACTATACAAGCTATCTCCTCACAGCCCCTAAAAATCACGTTCTTTTGAAACACCTTACAAGTAGACGAATGAACATTCTCCCTATGCCAAAACATTTGTCCACATCAATCATAACTTCCTGATGTTACAGGAAATGAAATTGAAGCGTGAACTACCACAATGAGCAGTTCTCAGAAACATAAAAAAGGTATAACCATTCACCGTAAACCTCCACATTGAGGTTCTCTCCCTGTCTGTCATTTAAACAACCTAAAGTTTCCAAATCCGCCTCTAATATTTGGTATCATCAGATATAAATGAGGTTAAAATGACCAGATGCGACAGCTATGCTTATAAAATGAATTTAAACAAAACCACCGCTATAATTCAATTTCTAAAGTCACGGAGCCACAGACGTCTTGCATTATGTGTAGTACTATACTGCCCTTCCGTGTTCAAACACAAGAACTGTTATTCAAAGCTGATTCACTCTGCCCTACAGTCGTAACTAACACATTGCCTCCTCCAGAGGATATTCCTGACCCAGGGATTGAACCCGCGTCCTCTGTATTGCAAGTGGTCTCCTGCATTGCAGGCAGATTGCTTACCGCTGGGCCACCAGGGAAGCCCATAAAACAACTATTCTCTAATAAAAATTAATTTAAAAAAGAAAGATGTGAAACTATCAAAAAATTCTGAGCTTGAGAAATGTCTGTGAACCTGTACAGTGAACAGATTAGTTATCTTACTTTTTCAAACAATGTTATTGACCTAGTTCTGGCTGTGTGGGGTCTTCGTTGCTGCGGGGGCTTTTCTCGAGTCGTGGGGAGCGGACACTACTCTCGAGCTGTGATGTGTGGGCTTCTCATTGCGGTGGCTTCTGCTGTTGTGGCGCACGGGCTCTAGGGCACTTGGGCTCCAGCAGTTGTGGCTTCCAGGCTCCAGGACTCTGGCAAAATAGTTGTGGCTCATGGGATCAGTGGCTCTGTGGCATCTTCCCGAATCAGGGATGGAACCCTTGTCTCCTGCACTGGCCACCAGGGAATCACCAGTCATCTTATTTTTTTGCAGTATCTCCGTGGAGGGTGTTGTTATGATTTGAACCCTGCACCCTTCCACTGCTCCCCCCAACCCCAATTCACACATTGAAATCCAAATCCCAGTAGCTGAGAGTATGAATGACCCTGTTAGGAAATAGGGTGACTGCAGATGCAATTAGTTAAGATAAAGTCATTTAGAGGAAAATGGGCTTCTAATCCAAGGTGACTGTTGGCCCTCTAAAAAGGGGGAATATGGACGCACACATCCACACAGGAAGGACGGCATGTGAAGATGAAGGCAAAGATCAGAGTGATGCTTCTATAAGCCGAGGAATGGCAATGTCTCAGGCAGGTGACCAGAAGCTAGGGGAGAGGGAGGGGACAGAGTCTCCGTCACAGCCCTCAGAAGCAACCGCCCCTGGTGACACCTTCATCTCAGACTCAGGCCTCCAGAATCATGAGACAATACCTTTCTGTTGTTTAAGCCCTCAGTTCACCACACTTTGTTATGATGGCCCTGGCAAACCAATACAGGTACATATCTCTCATGCACGCAAAAATACAGAATAACATACACATTTTCCACAGAACACAATCATCTCACTTTAACTAAAAGGATAAGAAGAAAGGTGTGAAACATACCAGATTACTATTAAACCTAGAGGGTTGTTTTTTTTTTTTTTTTGCATTTAATTTATTTTACTTGGAGGATAACTGCTTTAACAACATTGTGTTGGTTTCTGCCAGGCATCAACAGGAATCAATCATAGGTATGCATACGTCCCCTCTCTCTGAAACCTCCCTTCCACCTCCCACCCCATCCGACCCCTCTAGGTTGTCACAGAACGCCGGCCTGAGCTCCCTGCATCATACAGCAAATTCCCACTGCCCATCTATTTTAGATATGGTAAAGTATATGTTTCCATGCTACTCTCTCAACGTGCCCCACTCTCTCCTTCCCCCACTGTGTCCACCAGTCTTTTCTCTATGTCTGCGACTCCACTGTTGCCCCGCAAATAGGTTCATCTATGAATAAATTCCATATATATATGCATTACTCTACAATATTTGGGTTTTTTCTCTTTCTGACTTACTTCACTCTGTACAATAGGCTCTAGGTTCATCCACCTCATTAGAACTGACTCAAATGTGTTCCGTTTTATGGCCAAGTAATATTCCATTGTATATATGTACCACATCTTTAGCCATTCCTCTGATCAGAGACATTCAGGTTGCTTCCAAGTCCTGACTATTGTAAGTAGTATTGCAATGATTCTTTTAATCTTGACTGTAAATTGCTCTCAGTGGGATCTTAATGCCCCTGAGAGCCAGTTTTATCTACTCTAAAATGAGAGATTATACTAAATGAGCCAAAGCAGTGCCTCTTCTGGCTCCTTTGTTTCATGATTTACAAAGGGACACAGGCAAACTAAGGAGGCAAATGTTTCCGGCAAGCCTCCTAAGCCTGAGGTCCTAACGTAAAAGGCATCTTGACTTTCACTGTTAGGATAGTGGGGGACAGATATGATTGATTGTACAAATTATTAGGTGCCCTTACTGGATGTTTTGGTAGACTGAAAACCACGTTTTTCCCATGTTTTGTCAATGGGAAGACTGAGATGGTCAAGAATTGATTTTAAGCTAAAATGTTAAAAGGTTATTACTAAATTTTTGGTGTGTTCTAGTCAATGATAATGTTAAAACTTCAGTGCTCTAGACTGTTTGTAGAACCACGAAACAGTTCAATTATTGCTGCACCACTATAGCAAGTTGGGAACAAAAACATTTAGTCTAGACAAAAAAATACTTCTAGAGCCAGGACACAATGATCACTGTTGTATTACCAACTGAAACTTGGGAAAAACAATGTTTTGCAATTAAAAGTACTCCTTAAAATGTAGTAAAATTGTCTGTATTAAATGATAACAAGATAATTGGGAATAACTGTGAATTAGTAGGGCTCATTTTCTGTGCAAAACTTTTAAAATTTTTCTTTGCCACACCATGCAGCATGTGGGATCTTATTTCCCTGACCAGGCGTCGAACCTGTGCCCCTTGCATTGGAAGTGCAAAGTCTTAACCACTGGACTGCCAGGGAAATCCTGTGCAGAACTTCAGGAAATGAATTAAATCCAGAAGATAGGGAGGTATATGCAGAAGGTATTCAAAGGGGATGTGCCATGAAGTGCCAGGTTTGGAGAATTTGTAACATAGGGTTGTGAGCAGGAAAAAAAGGAAACAATTTTCACTCAGAATAATGCTAAAAAAAAAAAACTCCAGGAGCAAACATTTCATGAAAGAGGAAAAGAACGTGTCAATTGTCTGGATGAACAATTTAAAAATTCACAGACAATGCCAGGGTCTTAAAGCCCTTCACCGCCCTTTCCTATTTGGCAGGCTCCCTTTGTTCCCTAAATCTTTGCCTTCTTGAAGCCATCCAATATTGCCAGCCAGATTACATTGGGGTAGGTGGCAAGAAATACTTTCAAATCTTCACAAGTAACTTGATAGAACATATTTTTAAATTTGCCTGCATCTGAGTTTTTCTACACATATGAAAATCTCAGCAGCAAAATAAACATTCCTGGAAGCTCTGACTTCAACAGGGCTCATAAACTGAGATTCACAGGCCAGACCTGACCCTGTTGCCTGTTTTCGCACAGCCCGTGAGCTAAGAATGGCTTTCACATTTGAAAACTCACTGGAGAAAAACCAGAAGAATAACATTTGGTGTCAAATGAAACTGATATGAAATACATATTTCAGTGTCCATGAATAAAGTTTTATTGAAACAGGGATCACACATTTTGGGATGGTCTATGGTGGCTTGGGGCTTCCCAGGTGGCTCAGTGATAAAGAATCTGCCTGCCAATGCAGGAGATGCAAGAGACATGGGTTTGATTACTGGGTCAGAAAGATCCCCTAAAGAAGGAAATGGCAACCAGCTCCAGTGTTTTTGCCTGGAGAATCCGATGGACAGAGAAGCCTGGCGGGTTATAGTCCATGGGGTCACAAAGGGTCAGACAGGACTGAGCAACTGAGTACACACACACACACACACACACACACACACACACACACACACACACACACACACACACGGTGGCTTTAGCACTACGATGGCAGAGACAGTATGTGTGACAACGCCTAACACATTTTCTCTCTGACCCTTTTCAGTTAAAGCTTGCTGATCTCTGATTTAAGTCTTAATGTGAGTTGCTCTGACACGAAATCAACACACTGGAAGACACTGTTTCTAGGTCACCAGTGCAGTTTAACTCTTCAAAGCCTACAGTCCTGTGTCAACAGGCAGGTACTTCACAAACGTGTCATTGGTGATGCTTATTTTTTAAAACAGTAAATACACACAACTGTTCCTCTGCAAGCACGATAGAAATCTTCCTATACATGCGGACAGCTCGGTCCTCTGTTCAGACCAACGGTCCAGTCGAGGCGGGCAATGACCATCTGGATCCATATGACCAGTCTACGCAAACGCCCATCTCCACCCTTTCTCTGTTCTGACTCCAACTGAGCTGAATTCACAGGAGCGTCAGGAACGTCTGTTCTGCGTACACACGGCCTTCATTCCATCTGACACTGATACGCTCTTTTTCAGCCAAATTTTACTCGTTTGAGTAAGTGACGTTTCCACGTTTAAAAATATTTACTTTTTAAAAGGGATCTCAGTTTACCCGCTGCTCTAAAAGCACAGAAAGAGAGAAAAAAAAATCATATTCAGTGAAACTTAGATACGTCCTCCCATGAAGGAAAGTTCATTTGGAATCAGCTAAGGGCTAGTTCAGGACCATCTGCTCTCTCTCTTTTTCCAAGACTGACTGGAAACCACTGAGAATCAACCCACACTTAGTCCCTCTGTTTTCATGGCCCCATCTGCAGGCAGGGGGTTGGGAAGGAGCTTACTTTTTCTTTCTGTCTCTCTCTTGTTAAAACTGTCTTATGCACTGTGACCGACATGGATGAAGGATGCACCTGCTGTATCAGTAAGCAAAGGATCTTGGGGGCATCAACCCATCAGCCCCTTGCAGCCACCCCGGCTGTGCACCCAGAAGGGATTCAGGATGGAGAAAAACAGGACACTGGCCCCAGACAGCTGAAAGTGAAAGTGAAGTCGCTCAGTCATGTCCAACTCTTTGCGACCCCATGAACTGTAGACTACCAGGCTCTTCCATCCATGGGATTTTCCAGGCAAGAGTACTGGAGTGGGTTCCAGACAGCTGAGGTGCACATCAAAGGAATGATTTCAATAAGCCCAGACTCTCGCATCTTCCCATACATAGAAAAGTGCTAAATTCATTGACTTGAGTTGTCTAGATTTTCTTTAACAGTAATCTTTCCATGTTTGATGTTCAGACTACCCGGGTTTTGTTGAAAAAACTCCTATATATCCTAGGTCCTTCCTTACCTCTTCAGAGCTATCCACGAGGCTGTCTTCCCAGCTTAAATCTTCAAAAAGTGCACAGAATAAAATGAATTCTCAACTTTTACGTTGCATGTATTTTTTTCAGTCTGCGCTGACCTTAAAAATATTCTTCAGGGCCATATAAAAGAAAGAATGACCAAAAGATGAAAAAAACAAGGACAACAGGAAACTGTAAATGATTTGAATTTCTCATTTCAAAGAGAAAGGACCACAGGGCAAATTTATAGATGTTTGAAATAATATCATAGAACTGAGGAAAACTTTGTTTTTTTTCAATACAGATGTGAGAAAGACAGAGCTCAAAGTGAGGGGACAATTTAAACATGAATATAACAACTTTCTGAAAATACAATTCATTACAAACCTGAAATTGCTTCAAACTCACTAGGGTGGCTATTTTTTCAAGAAACACCAACAGAGAATAACACGTGTTGGTGAAGATGTAGGGAAGCTGGAAGCCTACAACACTAGTAGAATATGAAATAGTACAGTCATTGTGGAAAACAATATGGATGGTTCCTCAAAAAATTAAACACAGAGTTACCATATAATCCAGCGATTTCACTTTGGGGTATACGGTCAAAAGAAGCAAAGCAAAGATTTGAAAGGGTATTTGTATACCCACGTTCACAGTAGCATTATTCACAATAGCCAAAAGGTGGACTCCACCCAAGTGTCAATCAAAGAAGGAGTGATAGAATCAATGTTGTCTAGACACACATGGAATATTATTCAGTCTTAAGGAAAGAAATTCTGACCCAGGCTACATGGATGAAACTTGAAGACATTAAGCTAAGGAAAATTGTCAAGGTTTTGTAAGTTTTTCAGAAAAATATAGTTGTGGGGGGTGGAATGAAACTTCTTCACTTAAATCTCAAAATTGAAACCACTCTTTCTTCTAAGCCATCAGGCAATAAATTTGATAGGGTAGGAGTCCAGGGGTCCAACAGGGAATGGAGGACCCTGAGGCCCCTAAAAGAGTTTCTCCCTAGGCATTAAAAAATTTCACCCATGGCCCCAGCCAGAAATTAGTTGTTGAGAATAACATCAGATGAGAATAACCCACAGCTCCCTCATTTGACACCATCTGCTTTGGTGAACCAGGCCTTTAATGGTATTTGCATTTTTTTCCGAAAGGTAGGATTTTCCTAGAAAATCTTGCTTCTAATATTTTGCCAAAAACAAAAACAGTTAATTTCCTAGATATTCAGGGGGAGAATGAGCAGAGCAGGAAAGCAGGAAGAACAGCCTCATTTCAGGGTCACTGTCAGATGTCAGAACAGAACAGAACTGAGATGGGACAACACGGGGACCTCTGAGGCCACGGGAATGATCCCACCAGGAAAGGGCCTTCAGAAGAACAGAGCAACAAGTTGCCTTCTTATGAAGGTCAAGTCCTTGATAAAGAAGAGCAAATACCCCAGGAACACACTCAGCTCAGTTTAACAACAAAAAAAAGGATCAAATCCAGCTGTCAGCATCATGTGGCTCAAAGGACGAACTGAAGCTACAAGATTTCCATTCCTGCTCAGCCCATTAGGCATCCGGAGCTCATCAGCTTTAAAAAAATTTACTGAAGTATAGTTGACTTATAGTGTTTTGTTAATTCATCCTGTACAGGAAAGTGATTCAGTTATATGGCTTTCCTGATGGCTCAGAATAAAAAGAAACTACGTGCAATGCAATGCAGGAGACCTGGGTTTGATCCCTGGGTTGGGAAGATCTGGAAAAGGGAATGGCTACCCACTCCAGTATTCTTGTCTACAAATATACATATTTATTTGTAGACACACATATATATTATTTTTCATATTCATTTCCATTATAGTTTGTCTACCTTGGAATTGAATATAGTTCAGGGTATTGATATAGTTTCCTACGCTCTGCAGTAAGACCTTGTGGTTTATCCATCCTATCCACACTAGCCTGCATCTGCTAACACCAGACTCCCTGCCACTAAGCCCCCCACCCACTTGGCAACCACTGTCTGTTTTCTATGTCTGCGATTCTGTTTCTGTTTCATAGATATGTTCACATGTGCCCTATTTTAGATTCACGTGTAAGTGATATCACATAGTATCTGTCTTCCTCTTTCTGGCTGATTTCACCTAGTAGGATCATCTCTAGGTCCCATTATTTCCTGACTATTTCTTGGCAGTGAGCCACAGAGAGCCCGAGGGCAGCCACGTAGCTGGAGCAGAGGCTGGGAGCTGTCGCAGCTTCCTGGAAGAGAGGCAGGAGACCATCCTTGGGCAGAGTCTGTGCCAGAGGCAGCCTCCCGGGGCCCGACGCTGGGCTCAGAGCCGCTGAGACGACTCTGGGAGGAGGGTCCATCCGTGCCCTTTGTTCTCATTTGGCACCAGGGCAAGGACAGAGGCACACCGCCTCCTACCTTCTAACAGCTGATAATCGCCACCCAAGGGACTGCCCTTCTAAAGTCTGGACTGAACCTTTCCAGATCTTCACTGACTACACTCCCAAGAGCATCTCCTTTTCCAACCACAGAATTAAAGTTCTCGCCCACAGATTGCTGACCTCAGGCCTGGACGCCTGTCGTCTTCCCAAATGTTATTTCTACGGACTCTGCCCTCCACTGAGGCAGCAGCACACCTCTCACCTGTGTAGATTCTCAACACGCCCGTCTATTAACCACGTGCTTCCTATGTGCTCAGCCCACGTACATGCCATGAGACACGGAGTGGGGAAGACAAACTCCTTATCCTTAGAGCCACACACATCGTGCTTGATACACATTCCCGAATGAATTTACAAACACATCATGAGGATGGAGCCAGATGACGAGGGTTCTTGCCAGCCCAGCAGAGGCATTCTGCCTTGGTGTGTTGTGGACTGTGGACTCACCAAGGGACGACAAACAGCAGAGATCAGAGCAGGTGGCGTTTTAGGGAGGTGGCAGGGGCTGGGGGACGCCTTCGGCGGCATAGACAGGGAAGGAAGTGCGGTTGGTCCTCCCTGTCCGTGGGTTCCACAGCATCCAAGCTTCCAACCAACCGTGGGCACAGAACCCATGGAGATGGAGAGCGGACTGTAATGATGAATAATACAGTGACGATGGACACAGGAGGGCAGATTCCAAAGACAGCCGGAGGGTAAAACCAACAGAACTCTGTGCCAACACCTGAATCTGGAACATTTCCCCTTCTGACTTATGAGACCAAAAAACAGTCTCTGCTGTTTAAGCCTCCAAGCCTCTGGGACTGTTACAGCTGCCCAAGCTCACTAATACAAGCAAGGTACTAAAAAAGTGAAAGTTGTTCAGTGGTGTACGACTCTTTGTGACCCTATGGACTGCACTGTCCACGGAATTCTCCAGGCCAGAATACTGGAGTGGGTAGCCTTTCCCTTCTCCAGGGGATCTTCCCAGCCCAGCAATCGAACCCAGGTCTCCCACATTGCAGGCAGATTCTTTACCAGCTGAGCCACAAGGGAAGCCCAAGGTACTAAGAACTTGAGCCCAATGATCTCATTGAAATCAACAGCCCCTGGAGGCTGCTGCCATGGCCATCCTTAGTCTGCAGTGAGGAAGTGATGTCTCCAAGGACACGGCGCCTGCCTATGAGCCCATCAAGCTGACTCCAGAGGCCAAAAATCCAACGCACTTCACGGCCGGAGACTGGGTAAGGGCTTATCTCAATCCCATCATGATGGAAAACCACAGCTCTGAATGGCATTGGTCCCCACGAGCAACGGTTTCTCTGACATCACCGAGCTGCCAGGGGTAAGAGCAGAGAGGCAGGCGGGGCTTGCAGCGTGGACCCGGCAGAGGACAAAGGTGAACTTGCTCAGGGTGTGCGGGGAGGAACGCGGCAGCCACAGCGGAGAGCCAGAGGTGACTGAGAAGACAGAGGCAGGGGCTCTGACTGGCCTGGGGCCGGAGGCCCCGCTTGCTGGGCTGTCCCCTGGGGCATGGCACCAGCCTGCCACGCCGGAAACACAGGGTTGCAGGCAGACGACATCAAGAGGCTGCTAACAGTTTCTGGATGAGCCCGGGCAGTCAGTGAAGGGGCTCAGGACACCCAATGAGCTGCCTTTGACCACCCCAACCCCACTTTCTCCCAAGAATTCTGACACTGTCACTTTTTATAAAATGGTTCTGAAATTTTAAACATACACATGCACACACACGCACAGAGGCCTGGAGGCCCTGATTAAGAGTATGAGTTAACTTTTCAAAACCTTCATCTGGAGCATCACACAGATCTGCTTACGTTTTTGTTTGTTTTTGTTGATTTCTTCATGGTCCTAACTTACCACCAAGTCACTTTAAGGATTCCCTAAAAGGACTCAGTGCAACCTTGACACTGAACGTTGTTTGGACCAATCTTTCTCAGCCCTACTCACCAGGGTAGGCAGCCCCGCCTTCCCTTAAAGTCAGGACCCACTTCCTTAATGTGACTTGGAAACTTCACAGTAGACCACCAGCCTCCAACCCAAAGCAAAGACCTTCCCGCAGTGTGTGAGGGGACACGGCCACCAGCCTGGGGTCCCCATCAGAGGACCACCTCTGGCTTCACCAGGACACCATCTTGTCAATGACACCGAGCATTCCAGGCATGAAATGTTTGTCCAATTAAGCTGTTTCCTTAAAGGTTCTAGGCTAGGTCACGAGATGATGAGACACAGGACAGGTTCATTTCTGAGCAGCACAGGGGTGCGACTGGGGGCTGGGGAGGGGGGAAGAGCCCAGCCCTGACCTGTTCTGGTCAGTGGCAGCAACAGGAGGGGCGTGGCTGGGTGAGGAGGGCCTGGCCAGACCAGCAGAGCAGGGTAGGGTGGGGGCATTGGGGCGGGAAAGCCCTCAGAAGCCTCTCCATCCTCAGCATTGAGAACTGGAGTACTTCCTGCCATATCAGTAAACAAGTATGTCACAGTCATCTGAGATTCCAGCCCTCCAGGGCACTCAGGAAGAATACCTGCTATCAGCAGCCATGAGGCTGCAGCCATTCCCTACGGTGAGCCCCAAGGGAGCTTAGGATGTGAAAAGCACGGGACACTCAGATAGCTGAGATGCACAGGAAAGGAATGATTTTAGTGAGCCCAGACTCTTTCTTTTTCCTACACATAGAAAAGTGCTAAATTCCTTAACTTGAAATACCTGGTTTTCTTTCATTAACAATGATCTTTTGATGTTGAGACTATCTGCCCTCTATTGTGGAGAAGGAAATGGCAACCCACTGCAGTATTCTTGCCTGGAGAATCCCAGGGATGGAGGAGCCTGGTGGGCTGTCATCTATGGGGTCACACAGAGTCAGACACAACTGAAGTGACTTAGCAGCAGCAGCAGCAGCAGCAGCCTTTGGTTCTAAGACTTCTGTATAACCTGGCTCCTCCCCTCGCCTCCTCAGAGCAGTTCTCTCTGGGCTACTTGAGATGCCACTTCCCGGGCTTAAGACCTAAAAATTTCTGCTGAATAAAACACAATTCTCAACTTTTTGTTGCTGTTCAGTTGCTAAGTTGTATCCGACTCTTTGCAACCCCATGGACTGGAGCATGCCAGGCTTCCTTGTCCATCACCATTTCCTGGAGTTTGCCAAAACTCATGAGGATGAGTGCTGCAAAGCACTTATTACTTAAGGCTATTTTTCTAAATTGTCCCACTTTTAAATAGTTGCTGATTAAAGTCTAGAAATCCGTGCATTTAATACTGATCACCAGGCGTGTTCTGATGAGCTATGTCTGTTGCGTTGCCCCAGGACACCTGGGATAACAAGAGTGAGGAAATCCCTATGAGGTCAGAACACAGCCAGAGATGGGTGTTGCCATGTCGAGGAAAGAGGCTGAGAACAACAAATGACTGGGTTGGGACAATCCCGGTTCACCAATACTGGCCTGCTCCTCAGCAGCAATAGCAGAATAGGGACTTCCCTGGTGGTCCAGTGGTTAAGAATCTGCCTTGCAATGCAGGGGACATGGGTTTGATCCCTGGTTGGGGAATGTAGATCCCACATATCTCAGAACAACTGAGCCTGCAGGCTCTAGAGCAACAAAAGATCCTGCATGACACAGTGAAGATCCCATATGCCACAACTAAGACCCAACACAGCCAAATAGATAAATATTTTTAAATAAAGTAATAATAAAGCCACATGTACAATCCATCCCCAAGGACACCCAGAGGTCTCCCCAGTAGTGCAGAAAATGGTGGAGGTGCATTCATTTCTTTTCTGAGGAAAGCCAAGGTGGGAAGAAAGTTCAGAAACAATTTTGGAAACAGAAAGAGCCTACTCTGCGTGGCCAGCAATTCTGTTTGTGTTCAAATGCTGGCCCCACTGACAGACTGGGGCAGGCAACGTGAAACAGGGTGGCATTGGCCTTCAGTGAAGTCTCAGTGTCTTGTTACTAATGATTCAGTATAAACTGGTGTCAATTTCAAATGCATCACTGTACTGATGTGATATAAATAATACATGAAGAAAACACTCGCCCACTTAAGGATTGATCTTCTGCTCTGTGCAATTCAGCACACCCTTGATTCAATAAGTCGACACGCACTACTACTTTTATAATCAGTTTTCCATTCTTTAACCTTACTCCTTGAAACAAGATTATAATTAAGGGGGAGAACCTCGGAAATGATACGTAGCAGAATAATTCGCCATTTTTAACAATGCAGTAGACAGCGAAAACGCAAAATAGCCACATTTGTAATAACAAATTTGTCCACTCGGTGTCACTAGAACTTCAGGAAAAAAATCATTCAGCATGAGCGATTACATCAGACTACTGCATCTTTTTTTTTCCTTTAAATGCCCCCATTTCATGCAAACATATTACAAAATGAGAACAGCAAGAAGTAGAAGAATAATGGGATTGTTTTCTAAAAGGGTCATAAACTCAAGTTAACTTCCAAACACCATATATAACTATGGCATAAACCACTAACCAGCATTTACCGAATGCAAGATACCCTGCTAAATGCTTTACACATATTGTCTTATCTAAGCCTTATTGCACTAGCTTACTTGAATGGTAGTTGTATCTGTTTGTTTTTAAAATGAGGAATCTGAGTCCTCCAGAATTCAGTAACTTCCCAAGCTGTCACAGTGCCCAATCTCCACTCAGCACTGAGGCTCCAAGGGCGTGTGTGGGGGGTGTGGAGGTGGGTGTGCAGGGGGTAGTAGCCATGTCTCTGGAGGACTAAGGTCCAGTGGGAGATGGGCTTCATCCATGAAAAGGCAGTAGTGCAAGGGCTGTAAACTGTCAAGCAGCTGTCCAACGACTGTTACAGGCCACATAATATACAGCCCATGAACCAGGAGCGTGTGTGCTAAGTCGCTTCAGTCGTGTCCGACTCTTTGCAACCTTATGGACTCAAGCCTACCAGGCTCTTGCATTCATGGGACTCTCCAGGCAACAATGCTGGAGTGGGTTGCCATTTTCTCCTCCAGGGGATCTTTCCGACCCAGGGATCGAACTCCGGTCTCCCGCACTGCGGGCAGATTCTTTACCGGACTGAGCCACCAGAGAAGCCCGTGCACCAGGAGACCCGAGGCTAATCCGGGAAGACAAAGGATGCCAGCTGATCCTCACGGGGGCTCAGAGTGGAGACATCCAGAAAGAGAACATGCCAACGGGTGAGGGGGCAGAGAACCTGAAAAGAGGCCCTGCCCTTGCCTGGCTGATGCATCAGAGACAGCCCACAAGCGACACTGTTCTCAGAGCTGGCCTTTCCCGTTAGATCTGTAAGGGCCCGCCTGTTTCTCTCTGCTTTCCACTCCCAGTGCCAAAGCTCTGACTCACAGCCTTTGGGGCTAAAAGGGAACAGACTAGATTTTTTTTCTTCTTCTTCTTTTCAAAAGATGCTGAGCTGGCTTCTTGGTCAAATGATGATTCATCAGGAACAAATCCTGGCGGTGAAAGGCCGATCATGGCCATTTACCTCATTGAGTCTTAACAGCTGGAGAGCAGAGGGTGTCTGCAATGCGTTTCCCTGCTGGATCGTTGAAAATGACCTTTGTCTCCGCAGAGGCCACCGTGTGTGGGCGGCCGGGCCCCCTTCTCCCAGACGTGGAGGATACTCTGAGCGACTCTGGCATCAAGTCAGCTGGATCAGAGCACACTGATCCTTTTGTCATGCTAGCTCAACCCCATCACAACTGAAAGCTTGCTATTGGAAATATAATGGGATTTCATATGCTTGGGACTATCAGGAGAAACCTTTCAGTGTATTATTTTTTTAATTCTGGTAAAAAAAAAATTTTTGTTGTTTAGTTGCTAAGTTGTGTCCAACTCTTTGCAACCCCATGGGTCATAGCCTGCCAAGTTCCTCTGTCCACAGGATTTCTCAGGCAAGAATACTGAAGTGGGCTGCCATTTCCTCCTCCACGGGATCTTCCCAACCTAAGGATCAAACCTGCGTCTCCTGAATTGGCAGGTGGATTCTTTACCACTGAGCCATCTAGGAAGCCCATTTTCTGGCAAAATATGGTAACAGAAAATTTACCATCTTAACCTTTTTCAAGCAGTTGGGTTGTGTTAAATACATTCATATTAGTGTGCCTCCATCTCCAAAACTCTTTTCGTCATGAAAAACTGAAACCCTGGACTCTTAACCCTCCCGTTCTCTGCTCCTCCTGGCAACCATCATCTTATTCTGTCTTGAGAAATCTGAATATTCTAGATACTTCATACAATTGGAGGGGGGGGGGGAATCTTTGTCTTTTTGTGACTGGTTTAGACAGGGAGGCCTGGCGTGCTGCGGTTCATGGGGTCGCAAAGAGTAGGACACAACTGAGCAACTGAACTGAACTGAACTAGTTCACTTAACAAAAAGCCTTCAAAGTTCACCCTTAGCGCAGCCTCTGTCAGAATTTCCTTCCTTTAGGAGGCTGAAGAACATTCCGTTGCATGCATATGCCCCATTTGTTTACTCATTCTTCTGATCCACAAGTGGGTGGCTCTCACCTTTGGGCTATTGTGAGATAATGCTGCAGTGCACATATTTCTTTGAGACCCTGCTTTCAGTTCTTCTGGGTGTACATTCAGAAGTGTAATTGCTGACTCACATGGTAAATCTATTTTTAATTTTTTGAGTAATTACCATACTGTTTTCCATAACAGCTGCACCATTTTACATTCCCACCAACGGTACACAAGGGTTCCAATTTCTCCACATTCTCGCCAGCACTTGTTATTTTCCATTGTTGAGTTTTGTGTGTATGTGTGGCTTTTTTTTTTTTTTTAATATTAGCTATCCTAGCAGCTGTGAGGTGAACCTTTTAAACCTCTTTCCAAGGTTGAATCTGTATGAATAAGCCCTCGTTAATAAAGCACTGTGGTAATATTGAATGGTTACAGAAATCTATCTTAGGAACTTCCCTGGGGGTGCAGTAGTTCTTGCAGTGCTGGAGACGTGGGTTCAATCCCTGGTTTGGGAACTAAGATCCCACATCCTGCAGAGGAACTACACCTGCATGACACAACTCGAGTCCACGCGCCACAATGAAAGATCCTGCGTACTGCAACTAAGACCCGGCACTGCCAAATAAGGAATTAAATATTTAAAAAGAAATGCACTCTATGATGAATGTGTGTGCTCACTCAGTCGTGTCCAACTCTGCAACCCCAGGGACTGGAGCCCACGAGGCTCCTCCATGGGATTTTCCAGGCAAGAACACTGGAGTGCGTTGCAATTTTCTCCTCCAGATTGAAATCGCCTACTACCTCTGGCCTCTGGAAGGAGGCTGGTTCAGACTGGCAGTGCATCTGTCTGATGGGGATGCTCTGGTCAGCTCTTTCCACAAGGAAAAGGAGGAACTGGGAATCTGACCACCGATGTGAGGACAACCAATGTAAATGAATTCCAGCTTAGTGAAGTCAGAATTCATAAAGTTCCACTAATTGCTAAACCGAGAACAGCCCCACAATGTACAATGTGAAGAGCAACAGAACAAACCAAAAATGACTATGAATACCACACTGAATGCTTCTCTGTAAGTCTTCAGATCTGGAACACAGCTTTTCAAGGTCTAAAACCAGACTGCTAAATCACATTCTTGGGGGGAGAGACAAATGACCCTAGGAGTGTTTGGTTTCCCAAACCCATTCATTAGTGTGAATGGCTTTTTTGTCTGCTTTACCTACCAAGCTTCCTGTAGGGTCCAGAACTTTCTTTTTTTTTTTTTTAATTGAGGGATCATTGCTTTACAGAATTGTGTTGGTTTCTGCCAAACATCAACATGCCAAGGGATACCCAGGAAGATCTCTCTCCAAGAGCCTCTTTTACAAAGCTGGTTGAGAGTTAATCTCCGGATTAACTTCGGCCAAAGAGCCAACCATGGTCAAACTCATGCTGGGCCTGGTCATCACCTCTTGGTCCTTCCATTAAGCCTTGACCCTCCATGACTAAGCCCAGGAATGGAGCCAAGTTCTGTGGAAATTCCCTAGCCCTGAATCCTTCCATCAGGAAGTTAAGAGTTTGCCTGCAAGTGGAAGGAGCCGGTGCAGTGAACTGCAGTGAACTGCAATCCAGAAATTTGGGTTTGACTTGACCTCCTAGACTGTGGGCAAATGGCATAACCTCTTTGAGCCTCCACATTCTCAACTGTAAAATGGGATGGATACAGATCTCCGCACCATTTCTGGCATACTGGCTGTTGCTCAAATGCTCAAAATCGTTGACTTTTACAACCAAAGACTGACAGAATAATCCCAGAAAGTTCCTTTTCAGTCGCTGACCTCAAGGGAGGCGTCTGTCTATTTTAGCTGAGGGGATGGCTTCAGTCAGTGTCCACAAAATCGATGCTAATATTCTAGATTCTTTGGACATCCTCTCAAGGTCTCTGGCAGCGGGTCGTGCCCCTGTGAGACCCACGTGAAGCATCCTTTGCCTCATGTCCTTCACTGCAACCAGGATGAGGCCACTCTGGGTGCGCACTGCCTCAGGGGCTGTTTCCCCCTCAGTGTTGGGGAGACCAAGTCATGGCTTCACAAAACACCCCATCCTGCAAGGGTGAGACAGAGAAGCTCCGGTCCTCTCCCTGACGCTCTGAGATGCCCACCCTTGGGGTCAGCGACTGAAAGGGAATTCTGGGACTATTCTGTCAGCCTCTGGTTGTTAAAAATCGATGATTTTGAGCATCTGAGCCACCACTGGTATGCCCAGAGTGGTACAGAGATCTGCATCCAGCCCATGTTACAGTTGAGGATGTGGAGGCTCAAAGAGGTTGTGCCGTTTGCCCACAGTCAAGGAGGTCTCAAGCAAGACAGCAGACCCTCGACCCCAGAGTTCCAGAAACACTGACACTCAAACCACCTGGACCCTGTGTCTCTGCTTGCTAAATTCAATTTCGCCCTTTCCCATCCATGTGGGATAATCCTGCCACCATAAACCTTTCAAGGGAAAGAGATAAATTCTCCACGCACCCCCCCTTTTCCCATCAGTACTCTCTTTCCTCTTCGGTTTTCTAAAATTCCCCTGATTCAGGTATCACTCTTCTGGTCTCCCCCAGGCATCTCTCCTAGTTAATGCCTCACCCACCTATCCTACCTCCCGGCTTCTTCCTTCTGTGTCTGTTGATGGACCCCAAACACACACAGACACGCACACACACAGACACAGACACAGACACACACACACACTTGAGAAGGCTCCTGTGTGCCAGCACCCTGGTCCCAGCAGCATCATAACCCTGTCTCTGCAGAGCCTCCCATCACCATGGCAACGAGTGTTTGCAGGCACTACAGACACAGCCATTACTGTAGCTAGTGCCCATCAATCCACATGTGAGTGTGCGTGCTTAAAATAGAAGTTCTGCAAATAAAAACAGCATCAGGAAAATCTGGAAACCTTTCTGATTACCGATTCATGGAGCCCTGCTGCCAGCTGACTTCCCTTTCACCCTGTCTTTCTCCACCTGCATTCCTAACCGAGGTGCAGAAAGCCAATAAGCCAGTTCTCCCCGGAAACAATGGCTCCTGCACAGGGGATTAGCCATCCTTAGGGATTTTGATGTTCTGAGGATCAACAATAGCAGGTGTGGCACTGGCAATCCTTTTAGAAAATCTGACACTGATCCCTCTTCTCTGCTTAAAAAAAAAAAAAAAAAAAAGACACTTAAAATACAAAAGGGGAGAAGAGGGAGTATTTAGAAACCCTTAAGTGAAATGCAATTTAAAAGGAGCTAAAATATAAATACCAGGAAAGGAGAGGAAGCTGAGAGAGACAGCAAAGCTGCAGCGTCCCCTTAGTTTGCAATTAGTGAAGTGGGACGTGGCTAAAAGGTAACTGACAGCTCTGCAGGCACTAGAACTGGTTACTGGCCTCCCTGGCATCTCTCCCAGTTAAGGCCCCGCCCACATATCCAAGGAGAGGGTGGGCTGGCAGCCTGGCCCCTGGGAGAAAGGGGCTTGGGGGCCTGCAGGCTGAGGAGAGGTTGGGGATGGGCCGCCAAGCCCATGCTTGCCTCCCACAGGGCCTCTAATCTTCCCTTTCCAGAACCTTCCTCCCCTCTGGCCAGGTGGCAACGCCAACTAGCAGAACATTAAAGGCTTGTTTTCTAAAATATATACTTGCCTCAAATAAAAATGTGTTCTCATGGAATAAATAGAGACTTTAGTGCAGAAACTTCACAACCTCAGAACAGTAGTATCACTATTCCTGTGTATCTCCAGACTTCAGAAGACATGAAGAAATGCAAATATAATCAGAGAAGATGTCAAGAGTTCATAAGGTCTAGCTGCACTTGGAAAACAGATAAAGTACATTATCCTCATTTTATAAGAAGTGAGGGAGGGCCGAGAAGTTGGGGATTCAGTCCTGAACTCAGTCTAGCAAGTGACCCCTTAAGTCCTAGTGTAGTCTATTTCCCTCACACTTTCTTAGAGCTATCTGGTGGGCATTCATTGCTATATCTCGGTCTTCATACACTTTTTAATCAGATCTGAATGGTGAGCTAAAATCAAATGGTCATAAAGGAAATCAATCCTGAATGTTCAATGGAAGGACTGATGCTGAAGCTCCAATACTTTGGCCACCTGATGTGAAGAGCCACCTCATTGGAAAAGACCCTGATGCCGGGAAAGACTGAAGGTAGCAGAAGGGAATGACAGAGGACAAGATGATTGGATGGCATCACCAACTCACTGGACCTGAGTTTGAACAAGCTCCAGGAGATGATGAAGGACAGGGAAGCCTGGCATGCTGCAGTCAGTCCATGGGGTCACAAAGAGTCGGACACGACTGAGTGACTGAATAACAACAACTGAGGAACTGAGGATGGATGCAGAATCAATCACCTCTTTCATAAAAAATTGCAGTTTTCATTGTTTATCAGAGACCACTTCTTGGGATGGTTTCTTATGTGAATCACTAGCAGCTTCCTGTGCCAATCGCCTTTCTGGAACTAAATGATGTGGGAGGGAGTGGGAGGAAAAATGCAGACACCACTGGGACCTTCCTGATCTTAACAGGCAGACCCAGATCCTTCTGTAGGCAGCAGGTTACCCTGGTAAGTAACCCACCCCTTCGTTTTCCAGGATGGAGCCTGGTGGGCTATAGTCCATGGGGTCGCAAAAGAGTAGGACACGACTTAGCGACTAAACAACAACAAAAACTAGCCATTGATGGCAAGTTCAACATGTGCAGGCACAGGGCATGTGGAGGCGGCCCTTACACAAGACAGGGAAAGGGAGGAAGGCAGGCTCTGTTGCCTTAAGGAAGTCTGGATGGTAATTATTTTTTAAGTCATTGATGTTTGCACGGGGAAGGTTTAATGTTTTTACGAAAGCTCCATTTTCCTAATGATATTTTGCAAAGAAAGATCTCAAAGTGACTTGCCCCCCACCCCTGCTCTTTCACTGACTGAGCAGAGGTAGGGGTGAGAAATGAGGTGAGTCAGACCTCGAGGCCGGCTCAAGATAAAATACTGATGGTGACTTCTCCGTCGGGCGGGGACGTGCTCACAGAGGACCAACCAGCGGCCTCTCACTTGACCACAGAAGACAGGCGCCTCCCAGGTGCCCGTGCCCCAGGCGGCTGGGCCAAGGTCCCCAGAAGGACTTGGGCGGGTCACCCAGAGCCCAGGGGCAACCCACTTGTGCCGACGCCAAGGCACCGGACCAAACCGTCCTTCCTCCGCCAAGCACGCTCCCACAGGATCAGTTTGGTCCGTCTGCCTCCTGCAGCAAGCTGAGGTTCTATCTCTCAGCCCCTTTCTCTGGGGAGGCAGGGGAGGTAAGACTTATGAGACAATCTCGGTGAAGAGAAATGCCTTTCTGTTTTTACTCACAGTGGTGAGGTGCTAGACACTGGGCTTCATCTTCTACACGTCTCATTTCATATTAAAAATGACCCTGAGGAGGATCGCTGCCCAGCACTTAAGAGATGAAGTGGAAAGAGGCTGAAAAGAGACGCTTCATCGGTCCTGAGTGATGAAGCCACAAGCAGGGGAGCCAAGTGGGGAATCCAAGTCTATAAAACTGGTTTCTTCTCCTGCAGATTTTAGGTAACCCAATACTATATGCTTCCAAGGCCAAAAGCTGACTGTCTGGAGTACTTTTCTAATGTATTTCCCATGTTCCAACACGTCTAGAGCTTTTATGGTATGATCCCCTCACTGTTTCCCACTTCTCTTCCACTAGGGCCAAGCGCATCCCACATCCTTGGGGGTGCCCAGGCAGGTGGGCCTGGCTGTATTGGTGCCTCGAGGTCCAATCTCTGCTGGACTGACTTTCAGGCCCCACTTTTTAGGGACTCCCTGCCCCTTCTCATCACTTCTCCTCTCTCCCTGCACCTCCCAGCTCAGCCAGCCCCTGTGTTTCTCCCTCTATCTACCAGGGATTGGGGAGCCACTGTCCTCCGGGCCTGGGTGGACCAGCTGGCCCAGTGTGCTGCCTAAGTGGCAGCAGAGAACCAGCCCCTGAGTGTGAGAGCAGCAGGCTGACATCAGCGCCCACGGTGGGGACAAGGTGCCCAGGCAGCAGGCGAGGCGTGTCGCTCATGCATGAGGCCGGGAGCCCGTGTGGTACCAGCGCTGCGCAGCCAGCTGCTCTCGGCATCCTGGTACCCAATGCCAGCCCTGCTCCTGCATCCCAGCAAGGACACCTGGCAGATGCCTGAGCACTGCATCCCCACGCCACCCTCCCAGACGCCAAGTCAGAGGTTTTGGGGGGAAAAAGTTATTAACTCATTTTTTGACCTACATCTCACAGCTTCCCATTTCTTTTACCATTAATGAAAATCCCCAAGAATGGCCTAACGGGGTTCCCCCCACCACCCGCAGAGGGCCTTCTCTCTGCTTGTTCTGTCTCCATCCATGGATTTTTTTTTCATCAACTGACCCAAAGTTACCGAAACTGGTTACTCCTCACTGTCTTCTGAAGTACCAGCGTGTCTGGATAAGTAGCAGTTGCCATGGAGACGACAAAGGAACACTACCCATGCTGCAGTGAGCTTCTGACTGCATCCTGAGCCATCAGCTTTCACCCACAGCTCATTCATTATTCATCTGCAGTGAGGAAATGGCTGCAGCCCAGAACATTTCAGAAGGCCTGCATCAGCACGGCCTCCCAGAACAGCACACCGGGCATCACCAGAGCCTGGCCGGGAGGGACGCCGGCTCTCAGATTTAAAGAGCGGTCGGAAATCCCGTACTGGCTCTCTCCTGGGGGCCAGCGTGTCTCCCACAATGAAAATCTGGGTTTTCAACATAAGCTAGGAACTTCACAAATTATCCCATGACTTAAGAGCAGCGGTCCCCAACCTTTTTGCCACCAGGGACCAGTTTCACGGTCCATGAACTGGAGGTTGGGGATGACTGATTTAGAGGATACTGGGATACAGTATCTTCACCCCCTCCAAAGCCCATGAAGTACTGTTCTTCTCTGAGTTGACTTCCCCTGCTCTTCACAATGATGACTCCCTTACAGTACGTACGTACTGGAAAAGTTTGTGAGTTTAATTTCTGTAAAAGAAACATGTTTTGAAATTTGAAAATGTGACCCTTATAGGGACTTTTTCACATTTTTCACCTTTGAAGAAAATACTCTTTAATCTTAACGAAATAACTGATAGGGATTTCCCTGGTGGTCCAGTGGCTAAGATTCTGTGCTCCCAGGGCAGGAGGCCCGGGTTTTGATCCCTGGTCAGGGAACTAGATCCCACATGCCGCAACTATGACCTGGGTGCAGCCCAATAAACAAACAACTGATATATTATAATGAGTTAGTCACTCAGTCATGTCCAACTCCCTGCAACCCCATGGACTGTAGCCCTCCAGGCTCCTCTGTCCATGGAATTCTCCAGGCAAGAATACTGGAGTGGACTGCCATGCCCTCCTCCAGGGGATCTTCCCACCCAGGGATCGAACCCAGGTCTCCTGGCATTGCAGGTGGATGCTTTACTGTTTGAGCAACTGAGAATTGATAGACGCCAGATATAATAATTGCAGTAGGAAAGGGGATTGTCTAAGTCAGAAATTACTTTTTTTTTTTTCTTTAAAGAAACCACAACTCTTGAGTAACCCATCTTAATTATGTCCTTTTCCATATGTCTAATAAAAATACGAAAATTGTATCCGAGGGAAGGACTCTTGTAAAGAGACTGTAATAAGCATAGAAAATACATTTATGGTCCTAGTTCCCAACAATGTCTCTCTTTCAAAACCATGTTTCAACTGTCCTCAAGAATATAAAAACAGACTTAATATCAAAATACAATCTGTACTAACATTAAATACTAAAATACAAGCTTTTAAAGAGCTAATATCTGTGTGTAATATATTTTCTGATACTAGAATATTAAGGTATCAGTTTATTACCTATATTTTGAAACATCAGAGCCCAACAGCCCCTACTCTTTATATCGTGGAACCATTCTTTCCACATTCTTCCCTGGAGAGTACTAAAGGCTGCTAGGTTTTTACAGGCAGTCTAAGATTTTCCAGAGCTCAGCAGTTTTGCCAATAAATCAAGGCTAGAGACCATTTCTGGGTAGGAAAGGGGTTTAGACTGCAGCAACGTCCTTTGAAAGTACTGAAAGAAACCCAAAACACGTGGCAACAGGTAGGAAAGGAAATAGACCTTGTTTCCTACAGAGACAGGAAGTACCTTTCACACCTGGCCCAGGCAGGAAGGCAGCCAACATCCTCAGAAAGCCTCCGTAGTTCCTAGGACTTGGGAATATACCACCTCCCACAGACAGGACACTCTCTGGTGCCCCTGAACATCAACAGCATCTGGCTCCTTGGCCCCTGCAAGCCATTCGGCCTGGAGGGCTTCTTGGGGTCCCTCTGTCCACCAGCCACAAGGCCCCCAGGTTCTGTCTCCACCCCAGGCTCTTCCTGGCCCTTCCCCACCACACATTTCTGCCCTTGTTGGAACTTAATCTCACACTCCAGACAGTGGCTCTCACTGTAACAGACACCTCCCTCCCACCCACCGCCAGTTCCTAGACACAAAATCCATAGTCTCAGGTAAACATGTATTCCCTGGTGGCTTAGTGATAAAGAACCCGTCTGTCAATGTAGGAGACGTGGGTTCGATCCCTGGGTCAGGAAGATCCCCTACAGAAGGAAATGGCAACCCACTCCAGTCTTCTTGCCTGCAAAATCCCATGGGCAGAGGAGCCTGGTGGGCTACAGTCCATGGGGTTGCAAAGAGTTGGACACAACTTAGCAATTAAACAGCAGCAAATGTGTTTTACATTAGGCTGGGTGTGGAAACCCAGGATTCCTTTTTTTTAAAAAAAAAAAAGAAAAACTTTGGATTTCTCCCAGCTCCTGGGTGGAGCTGTCTACACTCAATGACCACCCCTGATTAAGTCAGGGCAGATGGTTTCCAGGCTTGTTTTGAATTCCAAGTGAAGACTTCACATGTTAGTGGTTTTTGTTGGTTTTTAAACAGATAACCAACACTGGGAAATATTTTTTAGGGAGCTATTTCTGAACATCTCAATCAAATTATTTAGAATCTGATGGCTTCTCTTAGACATCATGTCTACCAAGTAGGCCTGGAGAATAAATACCTGACTATGGAGTATGACACTTTCAAATTTCTGAGAAGGGCAGTGATCACCTCTGTTTCCCTCATGAACTAGGTTCTGGAACGGATAAGAGGACTACCTTCTCCTTGAAAAAATCCAGGTCTGGTTCAAGAACCTTCTGTGAGCTTCAAACTGCCTGCCCCATGCTAAGCTCATGTAATAGGCTATTCATCTATTTGGAATGAAAGCTAAGAGGATCTTAAACATAACACGGATAAAGCTTTTATAAATGCCCAAAAGTGCCACAAAGATCATCTAAAATGTCAAATAAAAAGCTAAATCACATCTCTAATCATGAAAATTTTGTGCTAGGATTTAACTCGCTTGAATTCATTTTGGTTTAATTGTCACTCTGAGACATCTCAAGGCTACCGATAACAAATGGCCAAATTCTTTCTAATGCACAACGGAATCACAGATAATCATTTGGTTCCCAAGTTTATACTTCTCAGTCCACGCTTCTTTCTCCTAAAAGCCTCAGTGATAGCCAACATTCAATTCTGCTTTTCTAGAAACTGAAAGCAGGCTGAATCCACTTAGGAGACAAATAATCCCCTGCACATTTTCGATGGAGGAAAAATGTGCACAGCTGTGATTCAGCAAGCCAAAGACACACTGATGATTTCCTTCCAGTCCATCTAGGATGAAGTTTCTAAAATATTCGGGATTACCGGGGGCAACATGTCGGCAACACCAGGAAGAGGACATATTTCTTACTTCTCTTGCTTTAAGAGAAAACGCTCTTTTAAGTCTGGGGTCAAGGAGGAATGACGTTCCACTGTTATCTCAAAGTTTAAGAGTCAAGAGCATTAGCTATCCCCCAAATCAAGTTTCCTTACTGGCTTTCCTTCCCTTGCCAGCGACACCACGGCCATCCTAGTCTCAGAACCTCAGCATCTTCTCTCTAGACCAGTATGATCACAGGTCCAGTGTGGCCTGGGATGGTCCCAGTTTGTGCCCAATTTCTCAGCATCCTGACCAGTTTAGTGTCTGTCCTGGGAAGAGCTCCTGATTGGACACTAAATCAGCCGTGGTTTAGTTGCTCAGTCATGTCTGATTCTTGCGACCCCATGGACCGTAGCCCACCAGGCTCCTCTGTCCATGGGATTTCCCAGGCAAGAATACTGGAGTGGCTTGCCATGTCCTTCTCCAGGGGATCTTCCTGACCCAGGGATCGATCCTGCATCTCATGCATTGCAGGTGGGTTCTTCACCAAGGAGCCACCAGAAGCCCAGACAATAAATTATATAATGACAGTTTTCACCCCCACCACCAGATCGCGTTGCTTTTTCCTTTGTGGTACTTGGTCATCCACTCCCTCATCTCAACTCCCCCATTTTTATCGACTGCACTGATAGGATACGCGCCATCCTGTGATCTCTGGTCTCTTATGACTAACACACACGAATCTACTGCTCTAACACTCTCAATGTCCTTGTGTAATTTAATGGATAAAGTGCAAATTCAGGATTTTCCACACTCTGGCCCTTCTGTTGTACTGTCAACCTTGTTGCCAATTAGTGCCTCACATGACATCAGTCCCACAAAGCGGCTCACTCAGCTTGCCCCCATCCTGCACACCTTGTTTTGGGATCTCTTTGCCCAGGCGGCTCCTGCCTTCTCCTGTGTGTGTGCTTCGTCGCTCAGTCGTGTCCCACTCTTTGTGACCCCATGGACTGTAGCCCGCAAGGCTCCTCTGTCCATGGGGATTCTCCAGGCAAGAATACTGGAGTGGGTTGCCATGCCCTCCTCCAGGAGATCTTTCCAACCCAGGAATCGAACTAGAGTCTCCTACGTTGCAGGTGGATTCTTTACCAGCTGAGCTGCCAGGGAAGACCCCTGCATTCTCTTATCTAAGACCTACCCTTCTTTCAAGACCCAGCTCAAGTTCTACTCCCTCCTTAAAGCTTTCCTGCAGTCACCACTTTCACAGGACAGCCCCGCTGCAGGCATCCTCTGGGCCAGTGATTTACCCCTCACATGGTCCACCTGACAGTCTTCTCCATCATTTTCGTGTCTCTGCTCAGTTTCTCCAAGGTGACCTTCCATTCACCAAGAATCCCATTCACCTTAGAATTCTCTCTGTCCTCAACAGTCACCGAAGTCTGCTCACAGCAGGCAAGAGGCAACATGAAATATAGGAAAAGTAGGGACCTAGCATGGCTTGTCTCAGATTCATCACTTGCTGACTGTGAAAGTTCAGGGAAGGAGTGGAGCCTACCATCCTTAGTGTCCACACCTGTAAAATGGGGTTGATGATGATAAGAGCACCCACCTTTTCTTCATGACCAGGTTGTTGTGAGGAGCAGGTATGTGAATCTGTTATAAACTACAAAGTCCTACAACATAGGGAGTTAATCAACACTTTTGACAATGATAATACTAACCAGTCACTTCTAAAGGAAATCAACCCTGAATATTCATTGGAAAGACTGATGTGAAGCTGAAACTCCAATACTTTGGCCACCTGATGCGAAGAGCTGACTCACTGGAAAAGACCCTGATGCTGGGAAAGACTGAAGGTGGGAAGAAAAGGGGATGATAAAGGATGAGATGGTTGCCATGACATCACCGACTCAACAGACATGAGTTTGAGCAAACTCCAGGAGACAGCAAAGGACAGGAAAGCCTGGCATGTTGTCCAAAGATTCAGATACGACTTAGCAACTGAACAACAAAAACAACAACAATAATAACGCTGTCTAGCCACAGTCCAGTCAGAACTACACATCACATGATGCTTCTGACTCAGCGCAAGGACCTGGGCTGACTGCACCTGGGCAGGGATCACAGGACTCAAATTCAGTTGCCTTCTCTGAATACTCACGAAACAGGAGCCAGGCACTGGGTGGGTCTTCAGGCCACCATATTTCATTTCCCCCTTTCAACACTGATGTCTTTTAACAGCTGACTGAGTATGAAAAACAGGAAGAACAGGGAGGTTGGGAGGAACCCGCTAAGGGGTCTAAGTTCTTAGAACATTTTAGACTCCTTGCAAGTCCTTCTCTCTCATCTGCAAAACATTTCTTTGAGATACTGAACCAGTATTACGAACCCTTTGAAAAATGAATGAGGTGGAAAAAAGCCTGTCACCTCCAAAAAAAGAAAAAAAACAAAATCAACCAACCCCTAATCTAAGCTCCTTAGTGGGGGTAGCCGGAAGGCATGGTGATTTTGGAATGAACCACATTTTACAATGTCAACTGCATGCTTGGGTGAGGTATTTCAGCTACCAAGCTGTTCTAGAACTTTCCATGTAGCAGAAATCTGTGTGTTGATACACATATTAGTCAGATATACTCCAAATGTAAAAGCAGGAAAGTGGTTCTTCTGAAGCTGCCTCTCTCTCTGTCAGCTTCCCACACTGCGGAATCATCAATCGCACTACAGCCCACAAGAAAATCTTGAAAGAATAATGCTCAAACTGACCTCAAGCCACATAGTCTTAACTAATAAAACACCCCTGTGTCAGCTCACAAGGATACAGACTCTCAGCTAATATAAGGTACCAATTTTGCAAGACAGCTTGCCCCTGGTAATTATACTAAAAATAAAAGAAGGCAGCCAACTGGTGGAGTTGTCTGTTTCTTTAGAAAAAAGTATTTCACATTTCTTCAAGCTTCGTTATCAATGATTGGCTTGGAAGAATAAGAGGCAACCAGCAGCTTCTGCCCAAGTCCAGGCTGGACAAATGTGGCATTATTTTGGCAGAGTCCAGGCTCTGATTCAGTCTTCAAATGCCTGGAACTGTACATGAACTTCTGAACCTGACCTGAAGCTATTATGGGCTTTAAAATGTTCAAGCAGTTGCTTCATTAAGCAGCCGCATGTGATGGCACTGCTATCTCATCCACAGCCCCAAACCACAATGCAGCTAAAGGCAAGTGACATAATTTAGCAAAAAGAAAGACAAAGAAGATGGCAGGAAGAAACAGTCTGACTTTAAGATCCATTCAAAAGCATACAGGTTACAGCTGCTATAGCATATTCGGTTTGAAAAGGCAGATATGCTACAAATTCAGAAAGCATGAAGAGCAATTTGTGACTTTTTATCAAGCAGCGCATGTTGTGAGCAATTTCTTCCCCAAGTGTTTTCAGAGGTAGCTTGGTAGTCAAAGGGTTTCTTCCTTAAACCTTTGCCCTAGAAGAATGAGACCATGAAAACAAAGCTTCTACATTCAATTACAACTATAAGGATTGCCTTTCTCACAGTAACTTGCCAAAACTCTCTCATTTTTTTCCAATATCATACTGGAAAGAGAAGACCTAGCTTCCTGTGTCTAAAAGGATTCAGTGGGGGAAATAACTCAATGTTTGAGTGAACTAAGTTCATTTTATACTAAATCTAATATTATACATTTTTAATTTTTAAATATGTGACACTTTTTTTATTGAACTACAGTTGGTTTATAATGTTGTGTTAATTTCTGCTGATAATCTTTTTTAATGAGACAGACACATACCAAAATATAACAAGATAATGAAAAGAATTCAGGGAGAGATGAGGAAGAAACCAATTCTGGTAATTTTATCAGCAAAACTAGAATGAATAAGAACCTTGTAAATTTTATAGGTTCCTTTATCTTCCTTTACTTTTACTGAGACCAATTCAAACCTTGAAGAACAGTCTGGCAGGCTCTTCAAGGTCAGCAATGATTAACAGGAAATTATCATTCAGAACAAAAACTTTTCCTCCTTCTAAATCATTAGATAGAACACATCAGTGTTTCTGACTAAATCCCAGGTGGGAAAATAATAGAAAAAGATTGCTTATTCTTAGTGGTGAGCTATGATAGACAACCTGAAAAAATATTAATTAATCCAGGTATATGAGATCATACATATTTTCCATAATTCTGTGTTTCCTCATTGGTATTGTAAATGCAAACCTAGCAGAAATGTTTCAAACACAAGCAACCAGATTAAAACAGATGGCCTAAAATATCTACTAAATTGACTTTCCTGAATTTAAGGCTAATAGTATTTTTGATCTACTTTGATTTTAAAGAAAGTCATCAATGCTCTAAGTAGAAGAAACAGGTGAAGACGTCCCTGCCTCAGCATTCACTCCACTGTGCCAGAATTGCAAACAGTACCTTGTGCAATGCTATCTAGTCCTACCTGCGAAGGTTAATTTTCTGAGTCAGCTTGGGTGGGCCACAGTAGCCAGATACATGGTCAAACACTCTTCTGGATGTTTCTGTGAGGGTGTTTTGGGTGAATTAACATTTAGATCAGTAACTTAAGAGTAAAATGGATTGTCCTCTATAACACAGGTGGGCCTCGTCCAATCAGTTGAAGGTCTGAATAGACCAAAAGACCAAACAAGAGAGAATTCGGCAAGCAGATGGCCTCTACACCTGACCTGCACCACTGGTATTTCCCTGGGCTTCCAACCTGCTAGTCCATCCTGAAGATGCTGGATCTACCAGCTTTCATAATCACATGAGCCAATTCCTTAAAATAAATCTCTTTCTCTTTATACATACCCATCCTATGGGTTCTGTTCTCTGGGGAACTATGACTAACACACTGATTACCTGAAGGGTTATTATCCATTCTGCATCATCCTCTGTCCACGTCTTGCTTTCATCAATATGGACAGCAGAACTTTACACATTTAATATTGAGAGTAAGCATTTAATCTCTTGACCACAAAGTTATACAGGTATTTACTTTGAGCTTTTTATTTTTTTTTGAACACTTATTCCTGTGTCATATATTTTGCATGCATTTAAAGTCCTTTAAAGCTCAGTAACCACTTCTTTGCATTTGCACAAGGGAAAAAGGTCTCCTCCTCCCTAGGAAAGGAGTTTAGTGGAACTTTGATTAAAAGGTGGGATGGAAAACGCCAGCCAGTTTCCAGAGTGGCTTCTCTCTCTGGGGGCTTTTAAATTTAAAATTTGTAAATCAAAATTAATTCCAAGATCAGATGTATCCATATGCAAGTGCAAAGCCAAGGACAGTCCATTTTCAATGACCTCATGATCCTCTCCACTGAATATGAACCCATATTATCTGGATCAAGTTACTTTAATGATGAGGAAATATGAGCTATATTATTGATGAAGATAGGCCCCAATCTGACCAAAACCTAGACAGATACGATCACCTCTAATATCCTCCCTCATCTCTCTTTTTAAAGGTAAGAGGTGGGTAGGTGCTGGGAAATTATAGCAGAGCAGAAGGTTGAAAACTTGCTTTGGGGCCAAAGGACATTTTTCACTGTCCTGGCTTTTTCCAGGGTGAATGGAACACACATGGATCTGATTTCAAGGGCTGATTTCATTCTGACAAAGGAAAACAGTTCAACAGCCAGTCACATGTTTACATCTATCAGTAGTTTTTAATACCAATGGTCATGGGATGGTGTTGACCTCATTAGGTTTTTTTGACTAAATTAAAAATGAGTCGTTTGGAGTAAAAATATCCTTTCTCATCCAGAAAATTTCAAATAAGGTTATAATTCAGGAGGCAAAACAAACCAAAAAACAAAATTTGCTTCTTTTGAACTAATTACTACAAGTTATTCTGTTCCAGGATACAGAAACACTCGACTAATCAAATGCACGGGTTAAAGGTGTTTACATTAGTTTGGCGCACTGGTCCAATGTTAACCATTTTTTTGTGTCAAGAGCTTTATTACTGAAAATGTATCTAAAATACAACCAGTCTGTTTTCGTGCTGAGTACGGTCTATAGTTTCTCTTATTTCAATCACTGTTTCAGACCATTGTTCTGGAAGTATCACTCAAAAAATTCTTTTGATGTACTGTCCTCTCATCTGAACCTTCCTTAGTGACTTTAGTTACTGATCCTCTTTTGACATTTTGTATGCATTTAAGCGAATTAAAGTTAAAAAAATAAAATTTGAATAAAATTAAAATTTGTATGAAATTGTAGGAGTCTTAGGAAAAAAGTTAGCTACAAATGTTAAGATAAAGTAGAAAAATAAGGCTTAATATATTCCTACCATGATAAAATACTAAAAACTTTAATAATCATTAAAATGAGAGCATTTTTTAATAGAATGACTGACAATATCCTATAAAAGGGTCCTTTGGAAGGGGCCGGCCCTCCTCCCCACTCATCACCTGACGTGACCGCAGGGCAGCATCTCTCCCACACGGAGAGCCCTCCTACCTCTTGGGTCCTAGTTCTCCACCCTCCTTAATTCCACCTCTCTTCCTTTCACTCCATTTCAATCACTCAGAATCATCACACATATTAGATACTGAACTCCAAGATCCTCGCTGTCCTCAGGCTTCCATATTTCCTCCTCCTTCAGTCCTGACCTTCACTGGTCCTCTATCCTTATCATGGCTTCATCACACTGTCTGTTTGGCCCATGACTGGCCATTTCTGTCATATTTTCCATAGCAGCCAGAGAATCTCTCATCTATTATTTTTTATAATCTCTAGTTAAAGGTAAATGGCATCATCTTAAAATTTTGGTTGGAAAAAAATTTTTACTGGAAGAAGTAAAACTGGATCCGCTTTCTTGTGAACATCTGGGAATCAAACTGCATGTCGGCTGGGCCCCCATGGGCTTCGTCGCTGGGCGACAACAAATCACTTTTCAGCAGCTATTGCCTACCTACGACACCATTATAAACATTCAGCACAGTCTTCACAAGCTCACCTCCTCTCCCTCTAGAACTTCCTAGAGTTGTTTATTTCCTGGACTTGCTTTTCTCCTTCTTTCTGAATTTGGGAAACGGCTTCACCTGTCCTTCACTTTCCAAAGGCGAAAGCTTCAATGTTCATTCATGGTGTCTCCCGTCAGGAGTCCTCTTTCTCTTCTCTCTCTCCCTCGGACACTGAACTGGCCTACATCTCCCTTACTTCAAGAAAGAACTCTCACCCTGCCCTGCCTCCTTCCATTTTTCCACCAAACCTGCGGAGCACACAAGTCCATTCCACCTGTCCACCTCCACCTCTCAACCTCTGAAAATCTGCTTCCTCAACACCACTTCTTCTTCACCCTCATCAACCGGGAGCTTCACATCTGAGGAGCTCAGATGTGAGCTGAGCTGAGTCCAGGGGCTGAGTCCAGGGCCCTAACATGTGACAAGCTCAAGTGTCCCCTGCCCCCATTTCTTCCCACACCTCACCCAGCATTCCCGGTGCCTACAGAGGAGGTGTCTGCTCCTTGCCTGGCTTCTCAACAGCATCCTGTGATAATCCAAGATTTTCCTGAAAATTTGAGGGGGGTCAAGGAAGAGACATCTCACCACCCCTCATCCTCCCTTCTCTCCCATAGACACAGACAGTTCTTTCTTCTCTCTTTACCCTTTAGGCTACCGTTTTCCCCCACAGAATCCAGCCAAGCATGTGGCAGACAGTCAGAAAATATCTGCGGAAATAAAGTGACAATAAGTGTATGTTGGGGATGTGGATTAAAGATCCTGTGGGGCATACATCAAATTATGAACATTAAAAATGGTGATAGAATACTATCCTAGAGGGTTTAAGAACTACAATGTGTTGTCACAACTCAATGATTATACCATGAGGGGCTCCCTGCCTGCACCCAAGTCATACAGAGCAGGGTATGAATGAATGAAAGAATGAATGAAACACTACCAAGCTAGCTTTCTAAGAAAATCTTTCATAAGAATCTTTTTTTTAAATCATTAATATTTTTATCAAAGGTGCAGTGCCCAAACTGAGAGATTACTATATATTTTCATAAGATAATGGTATTGTGATTATGCTTCAAAAGAAAAAGTATCCTTATCTTTCAGACTATTTCCAGATGAGAGACGAATGTGTCTTATAGAAAGAAGTGAAGTCACCCAAGGAAGCTGCCATCACCCAAGGTTTTGCTACTAAAATGTACTGAATATTTATAACTTTGTAGGCAGCAAATCCAAAATAGATGGGGGTGAGACATTAAGGACGCCCAAGGTGGGTATCTATTAATTTTAATGGTGATAGCGGATTCTGATTTCTCGGCATGATTTTTAGATCTCCCCACTAGATCTCTGCTACCAACACGAGCCCTGCTGGAGGACACCACATTCTCTGAGCACGACCCAGGGCCCTCCTGACCACAGCTGTAACCAAGGGAGCCACGAGGGCCTGACCGGGAGCGGCACCTGGGCCTCCCACGTCTCCCAAACATCCCCAGCACTGATTCTTTTTTTTTTTTATTTTTATTTTTTTTACCCAGCACTGATTCTTAAGGTGAAAGTTGGCGGGATATCAGTGGCCACAGCCTTTTGCCCTTCTCTTCCTTTGTGTCTCTCCCTTCAAGGACATTTTGAAACAGAAAAACAGGCCCTTTCATCTCAGGCCCAGCACGAAACTGCCTTCTTTCCACCAGCCCGAGCGGGGCATCCTGCCCACTGCCAAGGAGACGCAGCCTTTATCCTGAGGCCTTGGGCTTCCATTCTCTCTGGAATTGATTTTCTCATCATAAACAGAGACCCCCATATGAGGCTGGAATATAAAAACAGTAGTATGAAAATAAACTGCATTCCTTTCTCCTTGTGACAGACACCTGGTGTGTTATTATGCCCAGGTCCTTAACTCTTCTCTGAGAAAACTGGTAAAAGCAGAGCTCTCTGCTTGGCAGGTGGCCTGGAACCATGATGCTTGGGGAGCCGGGGTCTCGGGTCAGCTAGTCCTAGACTGCTGTTTACAGAGCTACTGACTGTACACAAATAACAACAACTAATTGCTGAAATCTCCCCAGCTACCACATGCCTTAAACTCCAGGGAGCAAAGCTTTTGCCTTTGAGACAGTGATCTCGGGAAGAGAAGTGAGTTACCTGAAGTGGCTGGGAGAGGAAGGAAAGTAGGTAATTGTTAACCTCACGTGGAACAAGGTCTGTCCCCATTTCACTCCTAACCTTGACCTGGCGTTGCAGTTGGTGTCTAGTCGCTAAGATGTGTCTGACTCCTTTGCCACCGCATGGACTGCAGCCCATCAGGTTCCTCTGCCCGTGGGGTTTTCCAGGCAAGAATACCAGAAATGGGTTGCCATTTCTGCCTCCAGTGGATCTTCCCAACCCAGGGGTCAAACCTCTATCACCTGCAATGCAGGTGGATTCTTTACTGTTGAGCCACCAGGGAAACACCTAACCTTGACTACTACCTCTCTATTCGAAGTGTCTGGCCTGCCTCAGTTCTTCCATTTAACCCTCAAGGTGAATCTTAAGCCACACACACCCCAAAGGGCCAAATTAAGGATTCCACTCTCCCCACTCAAGAGGATGCCCTCCTCTGAGAGCCCTCCTTGGACTGATTGTCTATAGACTGTCTTTTCTTTTTGCCAGGGAATCCTAAAGCTTCACAACTTAAGAGAAGAAACAAATCAGCTCTCTTTGGATCCCAAACTCCTAGCCCAGACTCTGGCACGTCCCAGGTGGTGGTGGTCCTAGGGGTGGGGATGAAGGAATCCAGGCTTCTGCTCTGGCTCGGTCTGACTAAGCCAGACATCGGTAGCTACCAACAGTGCAGCACTGCCGTCTGCTTGTAAAAACTCTCGTTTGCAAAGCTGCATGAAAACAAGGACGCCCAAGTTGGATATCTAAAAAGAACTCACCTTTAAATATCATTATGTAAATTGGCATTATACTCCATTTACACACCACTGTATGCCATTACTGAAATTATTAGATTTGGAAGCATTCTAACTTCAAAGTCTGTAAAGGTCATCTGAAATATATTATGGAGGAATTCAGAGGTCATAAATAAAATGAAGCCATCTAGACGAATCACATCTTGTTAATCAAATTATGTTTTACGCTAGAAAACAAAACAAAAAGCCCTCAGTATCTTTTTCCTGTGTGTGTGTGTGTGTGTGTGTGTGTGTGTGTGTACTCAGTCATGTCTGACTCTTTGTGGCCCCAGAGACTGTAGCCTCCCAGACTCCACTGTTCATAAAATTTTCCAGGCAAGAATACTGGAGCAGGTTGCCATTCCCTACTTCTGGGATTGAACCCGCGTCTCCTATGCCTCTTGCATTGGCAGGTGGGTTCTTCGTCACTGGTTCCACCTGGGAAGCCCTTTCTTATATATAAATGCAGGGATCATCCATTATTTGATTAAATGTTACCAGCTGTTAGCACACAGCTGACATTCAATATAAGTTAGTTAACTGAATGAATTTAAATTTTATCCACATAACCCCTATTTTCAATGCATTAACTATGTACCCTCCACATTTATTCTATAAAAGTATAGACATATGTAAGTGATGCTTTAGTAGCAGAACAACACACAATCTGAAAGAAACATCCAATAGCAAAGCAGAGTGCCACTTTTTTGAACGGACATTAATTCTTCCAGCAACATCAAAGCAACAGAGTTTAGTGGGAAGAACTAGCTGTGACAGGAATCAGATCAGGCTCCAGTACCAACTGTCTTGTGCTGGTCATGTCACTTCTCTAAGACTCAGTATACCCTTCTGGTTCTCTCCATCCTCACATTCTAGATTGTATGGTTCCTGTAGCAAACATCCCTTGTTTGCCAGGGGACATCTCATTAGCAGGGCAGGGGGGTGGTTAATGGAAAAGATGTGAGGCATGAAAAATGCTGTGTACTCTACAAATGCCCAAGTTATGAGACAGAGAAGGACTGTTTTAAGAAAAACAAGATGAAAAAATATATATAAGACTCAACCTCCTGGAAAATTTCTAAACAAAGCTTTCCTTTTAGTTTGTTTTCATTTGGTGGGGTAATTTTTACTTTTTTTCTTAGAAGACGAAAGGTCAGAACCCATGGTCTGGATCTTACTGAATCCCTCTTAATTAACTGGGAAAGAAAGCACATCATTGTATAAATCAAGCTAATTGGAAGTTTGCTTCGTTTCTTTTCAGGATCAGCTAGATGAAGGCTGGATGCATTCTTGCCTTTTTGTTGTACAAAGAACCAGTTTAGCTTTGATTATCTACCTTATCCCCTTTTAGAAAGAAGTATGATGAGGTTGGGTGGGGGAAAACTCTCTTAAAAGACAACAGGGGTACTCACAAGGCCAAGTATAACGTGGGGGAAAAAAAAATCTAATTTTCATTCTTGGCAGTGATCAGCAGAAAGCTTCATTTAGGCAAAAATCAAGATATAAAAACATAGGCTTTTTGGTCTTTTCAAGATCTGTCCCTTATTTAGCAAATGAGAATGACAACTTTTAAATGTTTTAAATAGTTTTCAGTTTCAACTTGGTACCATCCAATGTAAGTCAAAGCATTTCTTTAGTAAAACCTAGAGAAAAATATTTGCTAGAATAATATGTGCTAGAAAATAAAATGAATTCTAAACACATTCTAAAATAATCGTAGAGGTAAGCTTATACTTCAAAGTACCAACAACATCTCGTTGAAAGATGAGAGTACAAATTTTTTTTTTCCAAGATTTGAAAAGTTATTCAAGAGCTAAAGCTACACAAAATTTTTTTCTTCCAATGAAGCATTTTAAGCAATGAACAGAAATTAAAAATTTGAGTGTAGTTTTATGGGCCACACAAGGAAAATTATCCTTCGCTGGAGAATCAAGAATTACCAAACAAATACTGAGATCAGCAGGAAAATGCTGTATTTTAGCTCATCTGCAAATGCCTGTGTACGCATAGAGGCATGTGTATGTGTGCGTGCACACGCATACGTTTTCTTCCAGGATTTACTGATCAACAATCCAACATCCCTGTAGCAACTAACTGTCTGATTTCACCATCCATTGTTTTAAATCCTATGGAAGATGAACTGGATACATCATATATTCTAAAAGATCCACAGTTCTTAAGAAATCAAGAAAGGAACAACTCAAAGTGTAAGGAAAGCTTTAGCTTCATCCTCAGGGGTAGAGGATAAGTCATCAGGACAGATGCCTGCAAACTGCTCTGGCCTCTGCTCACTCAGCCTTGCCTTGCCACGTGACCCTGTGACCCCATGACCGCATGACCAAAGCAGGTAGGTGTGGTCCAGGGAACTGGGCAGGCTAGCTCTGTGTTCTCAGCCATCTGCCCAGATTGTCTAAACAATCTGATCTCATCTGATGTTGGAAAGCCACTTGTATAAACTCTTGAATGAACTTTCTAATGCCAAACTGATTCCAATCAGTCCCATGTGACTTTGGTGACTATGAGCTCAATTTTCCAAGCTCTGACTGTTCCCGGAGCTAAACCCTGGAGATCAGGGGAGGAGAAAACAACCTTGAAGACTTCTGCTCTGCCACAGACAGCCATGAGGAAAGGATGGGACTAGGAAGGGGATGATGAGAACTGCATTTCCAGTTTTCTGTGTGTGTATTGGCCATTGCTCCAATTATTAAGGGTTTCGAGAAACATACTCTTAGACATTGCTGGAGAAATGCAAATTTTAAAAATCTCTACGGAGAGCATTTTATGATACAAAACAAGAACCACAGAAGCTTATCCATTTAACTTCTAATAATTTTGTCAAAAGCAAGTGTCTGAAGCTCCACAAAATATTTGCAAGGAGACTAGAATTCATGGCAAGATAGCTTATTTATAAGAAAGAAAAAACTGGAAATAAAGAGGTAATAACTGGAAAAAACTGGAAATAAAGAGGTAATAAAGGGTATTGACAAACTAAGTTAGATCTATATAAAAAATAAATGGATGGCATCACCGACTCGATGGACATGAGTTTGAGCAAGCTCCAGGAGTTGGAGATGGGCAGGGAAGCCTGATGTGCTATAGTACATGGGGTTGCAAAGAGTCAAACACGACTGAGCGACTGAACTGAACTGAAATAAAAAACATAAAGCCTATAAAAATTATGCTAAGGGTATTGACTGTTGGCATGAAAAATTGCATAATACATTAATAAATGAAAAAGTTACAAAACCACGTGAACACTACTCTTTTTTAAAAATAAGATATAGAATGCATTGAAAACTTTGAAAGGATATAACATAATTTATGTAAGTAGTTATGACTTTTAAGATTTAACTACCTGCAGTTTCCAAAGCTTCTAATTTTTTTCTAGTAGAGCACAATTGCTTTTGAAATTAAAAATTAAAGTTTCCTCATTAGAAAGTAGTGAGTAATCAAATTTAAGTCTTTATGCTAACTTTATTAGAGTGCTTTTATGCTCTAAAAACCAATAGTTCCCAATTATGCCTCAATAAAGTTTTAAAAAATGATACTACTAGTTCTGAAAAGAAGCAAAAAAAAATATTCAGGATTTAACTATGAAAAATCATGTAACTGACAAGAACAACAAAACAATACATTATCCTGATGTTTTGCCTTAATAATGTGTCTTTCCTTGATTATTGCAAGAGATTTAGCATTACCTGATCTTTTAAAAAGCAAGATCACTTTCTGAACTGTTTCTAATACTTCTTTTATGGTCACAAAAGTCTTCCATTGTCTTTGGGCTTCCACAAACTACTTAACAATATAGCTTCTAGCACATTATTCAAATAACCTTTTAAAACTACAAAGATGAAAATATTACACACACTGGTAATATCAGCTCTATGACAGTAGGGGCTTTATCATTAACTGCCAAACCTCCATATCCTAAAATAGGACTTTTCACAGAGTAGGGGCTCAATAAGTATTTGCTTAAGAAAAAGAAGGGCTAAAGGGTGTGATAGTAAAAAGAGAAGATGAAGGTAAGATACAAAAAATTTTCCTATTTTCTTAAAGAGAAAATACAGAGGAACAAAACTGTTCATAAATTTTAAATACTAATAGTAATAACGCTGTCATTTATTGTCTTCTGTATACCAGGTACTGGGTTTATCTAAGATAATGGTCACAACAACTCTTTTAAGTATTAGTATCCTTATAGACAAAACTGTGGCACTGCTGCGATTGGGTCGCAAAGAGTCGGACACGACTGAGCAACTGAACTGTGGCACTGAATTTTTGAAAATTAGCATAAAACTAATACAAAGAGATTGTTAAATCCAACGGGACTTAAGTGAAATACCATCACTTAGGGTCCTTCCAACAGAAGAACAGAATATACATTTCAAGATCTATACTTATTTAGAAACTCTAAACAAAATAATTTTCATATGTGTCATAAAACCCATGCAAGACGCTGGAGTGCTTGCTGATTTTTTTTTTTTTTTAAGTGCTTGCTGATTTTAGTAGATGATAATTTAAAAGTACTGGTGAAGAGTAAGTATGTGAAAGGATAAATGAATATTGTGTTAAAGGAGATTTGTTCTGAATGTAAAGAATAACATATACAAATTTATGGGTAAAAAGAATTCCCAAAGGCAGCTATCAAAGAGGCCAGGAGATAATGACATAATGACAAGCACAAACAAGAAACTCAATACATAACCTTGCAGCACAAGAAGCATATGTCAAACTAACTTCTTCTTAAGGTCAAAGATCAAAGCCTCTTTTTAAAACGATGTCAAAGTGCTAAACAAACAGGCAGGTACTGAGAACACAGCAGTGGTTACCAGAGGGGAAGGCTCAGGGTGCGGGCAAATGGGTAAAGCTAGGTCAACCGTATGGTGATGGATGGAAATTCAACTTTGAATGTGAGCACACTGCAGTGTATACAGAAATGGAATTGCAATGCTTACACATGAAACCTATAATATCATAAACCAATGTTGACTCAATTAAAAAAAAAAAAAGATGGCAAGGTGTTTTATAAAGATATCCACTATCACTTGTTTAAGTATCTTTTGGAAATGTTACAAAAGGATCCAAGAAAATATGCAATTCAACTACAAAAGGTTTAAGTGCTACAGGCTAAGTTATAACAAACAGCAGAAATGACCCACGACATAGCAGCACTCCTGTGTGGCTGCAGGAGGGGAAGGAGGTTTGGATGATCCAGGAATGCTTAGAGAAATCATGGGTTAAAGAAACAGCCACATACAGATGTGAGAGTTGGACCACAAAGGCTGAGCGCTGAAGAATGGATGCTTTTGAACTGTGGTGCTGGAGAAGACTCTTGAGAGTCCCCTGGACTGTAAGGAGATCCAACCAGTAAATCGTAAAGGAAATCAACCCTCAATATTCATCAGAAGGACTGATGCTGAAGCTGAAGCGCCAATACTTTGGCCACGTGATGCAAAGAGCCAACTCATTGGAAAAGACCCTGATGCTGGGAAAGATTGAGGGTGAGAAGAGAAGGGGGCAGCAGAGGATGAGATGTTTGGACGGCATTACCAACTCAATAGACATGAGTTTGAGAAAACTCTGGGAGACAGTGAAGGACAGGGAAGCCTGGCGTGCTGCAGTCCATGGGGTCGCAAAGAGTCACACAGGATTTAGCAACTGAACAATAACAAAGAAACAGGAAGGATGCCCAAAGGCAAGCACATTGTCTAGGAAGCTGTAACAAGGATAGGAAGCACAGTAAAGGTAGGGGTGGGAGTGATAAGGGGGCCAAACTGATAAAAACTAAGTTTAGAGAAATCCTATGGGAACCTCTTTTAAACTGAGAAATGAAACAAGGAAGGACCACAAGAGCCACATCTACTTGTGAGACTCCATCAAATAAAGCCAGAAACACAACAACTGTATCTGACATTAGCAGATTTGCATATACACTTACATCCACTTTTTAAACAATGTGTGGCCCTCCAGACATTTTTTTCCTGCCGTGCAAAAGCCATTTTGCAGCTTCCTGGGAAGAAAAAGGCCCAGGAAGGCAAGGCTTCCCAGGAGAGGGCAAAGGAAAGGTCAGAGCCCCGAAAGCAGAAACCTACAAGGAGAAAAAATTTCCTCAGTTTGTCTTCTGAGAAACTGACTTTCAACCTCTTGGGCAAAGAACGTTCTGTCTGAAGTGACCTGGATCCAGGAGCAAAAAGGAAGATAAAAGAGTAGAAGTTTTAAAGCCAGGGGACCCGGGTTGGGTGCACAAAGTTAGCTGACCCCATCAAGTCATCTACAGCCTCTGAGCTATGTCTCTCCATCTGTAAAGTGGAATAATGATAATGCTTTGAGAATTAGATAAAATTGTATATATTTAAAGAATATATTTCAGCACCTCTTAAATTTAAATACTTGTAAATATGGAAATGTCTGAATTGCTGGTCCCTATGCTTAGATTAATAACAACTGTTTTCAACTTTCACAGTAGTTTTGTACTTGATGAAAAGTTAACACAAAGAAATCAAATCTTTACCACTTAGGGAAAGTAAGGGCACCTGAGAATTGAGAAAACAGTGATGCCTGGTATCCAGCAAGGGCCCTCTGTCAACCCTGTGGCATGTGGCTGCCCTGTGAAAGCACAGATTGACTGCCCACCACTCCGGTTGGGCCTCAAAGAAATTTCACATTACCATATATCACGAACCTTTGCAAACAGGCCCAAACACTGAAATCATGACTATCAAATCCATAAAGGCCAAGAGTGCCTTCTTATCACTAAATCTTAATGGGGACTTATTATTATTTCACAGGCAGAAGCTTCAGCCAGCAGATGTAATTTCTATATTCTAGAATATGATTCATGGGCTACAAGGCTGCATTAACACATATTTGAAGGTAGAATCATCCAACCTTGTATTTGCAATATCTCTATTCAAGTCTTCTACGTTCCCAGCAAAATCCCACCATATGTCTCCTGTGAATTTTCATAACATGATGGGGTTGTGAATAGAGATGAACACTGATACTTGAAGTATTTAAATAGTCTTACTGGCAGCAAATGAAGGCAGGTGAGCTACCCAAAGGGAACTAGAATATATTCTATACTGGAAGAGCACTGAGTATATTCCACTCTCTAAAATAAGGTTTCCTGTAGAATATTCTCCAAATCCATACTATTCATGGATAAAGAAATGCTTGAAGAGAGAAAAAGCAACAACAACAAAAACTCACTGACACTTAAAACTAGAAGCAATTACTACCTTCAAATAACTGATGAAACGGATTTTTTTTCTGAACAGCATGTGTATCCAATCACTTTGGACATTAGAGAAACTTTAATAAAATACTTGTGTGTATGTGTCAGTTGCTTAGTCCTGTCTGACTCTGCGACCCCATGGACTGTGGCCCACCAGGCTCCTCTGTCTAAGGGGTTCTTTAGGCAAGAGTACTGGAGTGGGTTGCCATTTCCTTCTCCATAAAATACTTAGCTATGTCACATTCTGTGTATTTTTGTCTGTCTTGGTAGCAAGAATCTGCCTGCAATGCAGGAGATCCTGGTTTGATTCCTGGGTCGGGAAGATCCCCTGGAGAAGGGATAGGCTACCCACTCCAGTATTCTTGGGCTTCTCTGGTGGCTCATCTAGGAAAGAATCTGCCTGCAATGTGGGAGACCTGGGTTCGATCCCTGGGTTGGGAAGATTCCCTGGAGAAGGGAAAGGCTAGCCGCCTCCAGTATTCTGGCCAAGAGAATTCCATGGACTGTATAGTCCACAGAGTCGCAAAGAGTTGGACACAACTTTCACTTTCAGTTGACTTCTAAGAAATCAGAAATAATTATTTTGAGTGTCATTTATAAATATTGCATCTTTTATACTGTAGAACTGATCCTTCATGAGTAATTAATAAAATCATTATTTTGTGAAAACCGATGTATATATTTAGGTTCCTTCTGACAACTAAAATATTTCCGATTATACTTAATTGCAGTTTTGATCAATTCCAATCAACTAACTAATAACAGGACACTATTTTTAACATCAATTATCTCCCCAACATTTATAGAGAGCTAAAAGTCATATAAACAAAAATGCATGTTTAAAAGAATGAACAAATTTAATTTTTGCCATTTGTAAGACTTCACAATTCAAATAAAGCTTATTTTGCATTCTTCAGAGCTATATTTCAGAAAGCAATTATTTTGCTGCATTTATAATTTTTAAAAAGCCGTTTACCTTTATTTTGTCACACATGAAATACTTGTAACCTAAGACTGTAACTTAACAATCTGTGAATGACTAATAAATTTAATATAGATGAAAACCCAATCCTGACAAATGGTTTTCAGAAAATTTATCCATAGGAGAAATGTTAGTAAAGCATTTGCAATCCTCTTGGAGTTGTCAGAAAAAAAATAAAAGCAGCAGGTAAGTCGGGTATAAACTGATTGTAATTCTCAATCATTTTACTACCCTGCAAAAATTTTAGTCTTCCAGAAAGAACACTATTGAGGAAAAGAATAAAATTATTCAATATAATGGCATGTTTAGATTTTAATATTTTTTTAAAGTGGATGTTTAAATTTAAACTGCAGACTCATCAGGATGCTTCTTTCAAGGAAAATTCATGTTTTCAACCTTATCCCTTTTCAATAACCCACAGATTATCACATAGATCTGTGAGCAGCTTCTCATCCTTCAGATCTCGGCTCAAACATCGCCTCTTCCTACCACATTCTAATGTCCAACTATTCTCTCTCTCTCTCTCTCTCTCTCACACACACACACACACACACACACACACACACACACACACATCCACCCGCACATACCCACTTCTTTATTTGACTGTATCTGATCCATGGACCAGTGATGTCTGTTTCATTCAGCAATACACTCCCAGTCCTTGGCATATAACAGTGACTCAATACATTAATGAAGATTAATTACTCCAACAACCTCCCAATCTCTTTAGACATATGAAGTGCCATCTCTATCTGCAGTGTGTTTGCAGCCTGTGTTTTCTGAAGGCTTCTTGTTTAGCTGGAGGGCGAATGACTCGCCGGGTATGATTTCTTCCTTACTGACAAGTCTCAGTGCTGAAGGAAGAAAAGAGGGACTATCCCAGGTTGTTGTACAATAAAACCTCAGTAAGCTAGCACTTGAATAAATAGAACCTTCAAATGAGACATTTTTATTTTATTTTTTCCCCCAGTGGTGGATTCCAGTGCTTGGCACAGAACTCCGGAAACAGAAGGGATTTAATATAATAGTAAACTACCAGTATGATCATAAATTATTGGACTCAGTGAGTTTTAAGTATTCTGCCAATTCAGAGCTTCTGTGATGTTATGATCTCAACATTCCTAACACTGAGATTGTCCCAGATCGTTCTCTAATCCCACTTGCCTTAAAGCAGCATTTACTCTGTAAAAGGTACCAGCATTCAGCCTCTAGCCAAAGCTACCAACCTTCTTTCATCCATACCTGGTTACTCATCCCCAAAGTTCCAAGTGTTTTTTTGATGCAACTGCTATTTCCAACTCCCTCACTGCCTAGTCAGGCCTTCACTGTATTTATTCAGACTAGAAATGAAAAATATCAATTGTTTAGAAGATGGTCCCTCACAGCCATATAAATTCCACCATGCTTTGAAAAGCTCTGTATAAACGGGTTTAGAAGTCAGAATGTTCATTTAACCAGAAAATCACTCAGTAGCTAGGACACTGAATGGCTTTCATATATTTATTTGGGCAATATCTACATACACACACACACTCCTTTGTCATAAGAAAAGATTTGAAACATGGACCCATTGCTACGGATATCTCTAACTTGGGAGAGTCATTAGCAACTGGGAGATTCGGTTTCCCAAGTTTACTAGGTCGACTCTAGGATTTGGGCAACTTTTATTCTTTCTACCACTGATAATGGAAGTGCACGGTTCATCCTTGGTCACCAGTTCTGCCATTGCCAGGAAAACTTACCAATGTTCCCAGCTATTCAAAGGTTTTGAAATTCTGTTATTCAACAGGAGAAACTCTTGTATTTGAGCAAGTACTCCAAAGCTTTAGGGCACTTCTTCCAGTTCAGTGATTACACTAGATAATTATGACTAGAAAATTACAACTAACTTGTCATGTATGCCCGAGAATTGAGTTTATACACATCCCCTACACAGAAATCACCTTCAGTATGTAACTATATTCTATTGATTCTACATTATTTTCCTTTAATTAAATATAGATACAAATTTTCCCTCTTAAGGAAACAAAATTGATTTATGGTCTAAAATTTATAATTCTTTTCTTGTAGAGACTATAACTCTAACTATAATCATTATTTTAAGCATTCTGAAGAAATCAGTTTAAAATATTTTCCTAAGACTATTTAAAAATTATTAATTACATTTTAGCCATCTCTAATGGAGTCTGTCAAAGGTTTGTAATTATTTTTTAGATACTTGCACAACTGAACAAAATTTCATGAATCAAAATTTACATTTTCCTTTGATACACAACCAGTTGTTTTCAATTTTGGTTTCAAGCATGCTAATTTACTACAGACATTTTCTTATGACCATATGTGAAAGTTTTCCCATGTGGTATGATGTATGGAAGAATATGACTTTTTAAAGAAGAAAGTAAGCTATCAACAATTATAAAATATTAAACAATTAAAGTCTTACTCTTTTCCCATCCAAATGTTTTTTCTTGTTCCTATGTAGTTTACTTTCAAATAAATTACCCAAATTCTAAGTGAACTTGAACAATTATCTCCAAGTTCAGTTTAGTAATGAGAAAACTGTTTACAGAACTTTCCATATGGACCTTGATTGAATACATTTCCTTTCAGTAAAAATTCAGATAGCATATACACAAATGGATACATCATAGAACACTAAGACTCAATTGCTTATTTCTGGATTTTAGATTTATCTTTAGGTCTATGTAGTATCTTCTTATCAAATTAGTATGCAAATTTATTCTCATTTTGTGTTTTCTAAGTACTCCATCAAAATGAGCTGCATTTTTCCCATGACTGACGTCAAAGACATCCTCTGAATTAATTTCTTTCTGCCATTTTCTCCAAAAACTTAATATCTTCTCAGATTGTGTTCTTTTAGCTATCATAGGAACTAATAAGATGATTCCCATGATTAAAAACAAACTGTTCTGTATTGTTAACATTCAGACCCATTTAGAAAACAGAACTCAATTTTCAAATGTCTTGGCCCCCGAGATCTAAAGCCATGAATCTTTCTACTGAAATATATCTTTATAGTCTCAAATGCCAAGCCTGAAAAAGTGTAACTGACACAGATAACACAAGAAAAGAACTACAGGCTAATATCCTTTGTGAATATAGATATAATACTACTCATGAAAATACTAGCAAACTAAATTCAGCAACATATAAAAAAGATTATATACCATGACCCACTGGGATTACATCAAGGAATGCAAGATTGATTTGATGTCCAAATATCAATAAATACCATATTATATCATAAATGATAACACACCACATTAAGAGAATAAAGGAAACAAATCTACATAACCATCTCAAAATATCTGTAGAAAAAAACGCATCTGACAAAATTTAACACTCTCCCATGACCACTAGGGAAAAAATAGGATTAGACTTTTTTCACAACCTGCTAAAAAATCATCTACCAAGAAATCCCCGGAAGCACTGTACTTATTTCTGAAAGACTGAAAGGCTTCTCACTAAGCTCAGGAACATGACAAAGATAGCTGCTACTGCCATTTCTGTTCAGCGCTGGACTAGAGGTTCTAAGCAGCCAACTAGACAACCAAAGGACATAATGGCCATCCAGACTGGAACGGAAGAAATGAAACTACCTCCATCTGTAGATGACATGAATTTGTATATTATACATAAAATTATAAATCAGAAACCAATTGTCTTTCCCTAAACTAGCAATAGACAATCCAGAAATGAATTTATGGAAATAATTTTATTTATAATAACATGAAAAAAATAAAATACCTTCACAGAGAAGTGCAAGACTTGTACAATGAAAACTACTTCAAAACATCAGTGAAAGAAATTAAAGGATACTTTAATAAGTGAAACAACATCTTGTGTTCATGGATTTGAAGTCTTAATATTGTTAGGATGACCGCGTGATCAGTCGTGTCTGACTTTTTGCAACCCCATGGACTATATAGTCCGCCAGGCTCCTCTGTCCATGGAATTTTCCAGGCAAGAATACTGGAGTGGCTTGCCATTTCCTACTCCAGGGGATCTTCCCAACCCAGGGATCCCTCGAATCAATCTACAGATTCAATGCAATATCCAGAAAGCTATCTTCATTTTGGAGAAATTCCAAACTAATTCTAAAATTCTTATGGAAATTCAAGGAACCTAGAAGAGCCAAAACAATCTTGCAAAATGAGAATAAAAGTGGAGACTCAAATTTCTCAATTTCAGAACTTACTACAAAGCTGCATCAATCAGGATAGTACAGTACAGGCATAGGACAGATATACAAATCAATGGAGTAGAATTGAGAGTAAGGAAATATATTTATGGTCAGTTGATCTTCAAACGGCTGCTGAGACAATTCAGTGGAGTAAATAAAACGATCTTTTCAACAAATGATTCTGGGACAACAGGATATCCACATACAAAAGAAAGATGGTATATACCAATGATGGTATATTCCCATTGAAAAATCTATGGCCCTACAAAAATGTGTACATGAATGTTCATCATAGCATAATTCTAATAGACAAAATGTGGAATTCCCAAATGTCCATCAAGTCAGTAATGGATAAAGAGATGAGGTAATTTATTCAATGAAATATTATTCAGTCTTAAAAAGGAGTGAAGTACAGATAGAGAATATAACATGAAAAAAATAGTGAAAATATGTTAAGTGTAGGAACTCAGAGGGCCACTTATAGTTACAAGTCCATCAATATGAAAATGCCCTGAAGAGGCAAATGTTTGGCATCTTTGGTCTAGGTTAAAGCTAGAGCAGGACATGCCAAGGATGATGAAGGGAGTGGCATGGGAAAGACGTGGGGGTAAGCTTTAAACACGATCATTAAGGATTGTCTATGTTACTCTAAAGAATTAAAAAGTTTTTAAATGTTTGTAAAAAGTCAGAAGCTAAGGAGAGCTAACCTGTGTTTCCAAAATATTATTCTAGCAGCAACATGGAGGAGAATGGAGAAAAATTGTTAAAATTTAAAAGTCAGAGATGATTCAGGTCTGAGCTAGAATATCAACAGAGGAGAGAGTAAAAGAAATGAATTGGAATATGCCATCTTCTTTTTGAAAACTCCCACCAGTTCTATTTGGTTGGTTAATTTACCTATATTTAAACATTTTTAAATGAAACTATCATGTTACCTATTCATATGTCATAATACAGATATGATAACAGATAAAATACGAAGCTTATTGAACTGAGTGTGTGAACTAGGTATTTTGAGCTTTCTTTGATGACTTTAACATTGATCAGGAAATAACGTGTTGGCTCTGCACTGTCCAAGATGGAAATAACCCAACACTTGTTAGCTCTTTTTTAACCTTTTTTAAATTTGCCTAAAGTAGTGAATATTGAATACCAGTCATGCAAAAAGGTATTTAAATATGTCAAGAAATTTGCATCAACTGACTTTCTTCATAGATTATATAAAAATAAATGATAACTCAACCCACATCCAATTCCATGAATTTCATGACATACAATTATAAATTTATCTGTAGAGAAAGCAAAAGTGTAATCAATTCTTTATTAGCAAATCCATACCACATCTCAGATGTTAATTTGCAAAACTGTGGAGACATCCTAAAGGTGAATCATTTGCTTTGTATCCTGTCAATGTTTGTTTGAAATGCATTTTATGATGCGTTTATCAAATGGAGTCATTTCTGCAGGAAAAGTCTCTTCCAATTCTTGCTTTATGGCTGTGGGAGACATATGAAATCACATTTTATAATTTACTGATTATTTTCAGCAAATACCTGAAATATTTGCATTGCTTTAGATACATCTTTTGCTGACAATGAACTAGTTTCCTTGGAAACAAAACTCCTCAAAATTCAATATGAGCAGGATTCTCCTTAGTCAACAGCTTTGCAGGCATTATTATCATGAACTAGGATAATTTACTTGATTGTTAGAAATAATGTTACTTTATATTAATATAACAGAAAATATACTAGCATGCTCCACTGACCATAAATAAGGTATATTTATATAGAGACTTATCTATTCTTGGGATAACAATATAAAATCTACTTATTAAAAAATTTAAGGTGCATTAAAAATATTTATTGGCTTTCTAATTTTAAATAGCAGCTAATATCTAAGGCTTCAAACTATTTTCACATAGTGAGATTTTCACGGCAACATTATTCTCCATGATAATATTAAATGTAATGAAATGGGACATGCATCGCTAAGACAGGACCTTGAAAATATTACAGAGTTTCAGATGAGTGGGTAAATTTTATAGCTTCAATAGGTGCCTGTTTGGAAAGAATGTGTCAGCTGCTGACCCTCCAAGATGATGACTGCGTTCTGGGGTCCATGTATTGATAAAACAGGTGCATAAGTATTTTGAGTGCCACACATTTCTATATGTGAAGAAAAATATCTCTTTACCTAGTACAACAGCCAGAGCAATCAATGACCTATTTCCTATTGACAACGGTGGCAATACAGATTCATATTTGATTTTTAAGTTAATTAAGTTGATGCTTTTATTTATTTATTTATTTTTTTTTTTTAGTTCTACCACTTTATTGCTACCAACCCATTTCCCTCCACCCTCGTGCACACATGCTCAGTCATGTAATCCCATGGACTTCAGCCCTCCAGACTCCTCCGTCCATGGACTTTTCCAGGCAAGAATACTGGAGTGGGTTGCCATTTCCTTCTCCAAAGTTGATGCTTTTAAAGACTCATCTTTCAGTCCTCCAGGTTTCCTTAAATTATTATAAGACAAAATTTACATTTCTTGTGGACTTACCTACTGACTATAGAAATAGCTCAGTGGCTATTTGTAATAGATAAACCACATGTAATTCAGGTTTGATTTCTCTAAAATTCAAGTGCATGGCGGAATGATTATTTAATGTTTAGCTAAGTTCAAGACAGATACTCTACTATGATTTTCCAAACAGACTTAGGGGAGACTCCAACTTAAGTCTTCTGAAATGCTGATATGACCACATCACTCATGGGCCTAAAATGCTCAATGGTTTCCCTCTGCTGCTTCTCAGGGCCTTTCCCTGTCCAATCTCTGTCAACCTCGCCAGTTTCCCAAGAGGGCCATCTGCTCATCCTGCTTCACGCACGCTGTACTTCACCGTTTCCTCCATTTGCCTGGCTTTCTCCTGCCTGGGGACATGCTTCTCCCTTGTCCGAGGCAGCCCTCACCTTCTCTTCACTCAGGGGACACCTAGTCTTTCTTCAATCCTCAGTTTAAGGATTGCTTCCCAACCTCCCTCGTCAGGTCACAAACTTCTGTTGCCCATTCTGACAGCACCAGGTATATTACCTTCATAACACCCATCACAGAGACAGCTATGCATGTATTTGTACTATTTCGTGGGTGTCTGCTTTCCCCAAGAGAGCATCAGTGCCACGACAGCAGAGTCTGGCGTGAAACCAGAAGACCGACAAATGAGAAAGGCCAGTCTGATTTATTCTGAGTTTGTGGTTTGGCAGAAACTTACAGGCAGGCTGAGGAATGGGACAGTTTTATAATTTAAAAAAAAGGGAAGCTTTTCTCTGATAAACAAGAGAAAACTTTGGAGCTTGATATTTACTTTTCTATTGGAACATAAGTGCTTTACGATGTCACATTAGCTTGTGCTGTGCAGTGCAGTGAACCCGCTGGATGCGGGCATGTACCCCTCTTGCACCTCCCTCCCTCCCTCCCCACCCCTCGGTCATCACGGGGCACGGAGCCGGGATTCCTGTGCTTTTAGCAGGGCCCCACTAGCTATCTCTTTCACACATGGTAGTATACATATGTGTGTGTGTGTGTGTGTGTGTGTGTATATCAGTCCTAATCTCCCAACTCATCCCATCCTCCCCTTCTTCCTACTCCACTTCCACATGTCCATTCTCTATGTCTGTGTCTCTATTCCTGCCCTGCAAATAGGTTTATCTTTACCAATTTTCTAGATTCCACATATATGAGTTATAATATATGATATTTTTTCTCTTTCTGATGTACCACACTCTGTATGACAGACTCCAGGTCCATCCATGTCTCTACAAATGACCCAATTCTGTTCCTTTACATGGCTGAGTAATATTCATATCTATCTATCTATATATATATATATGTATACACACATATATATATGAACCACATCTTCTTTATTCATTTGTCAGTGGACATTTATGCTGGCTCCAGGTCCTGGCTATTATTAATACTGCTGCAATGGGCTTTGGGGTATATGTGTCTTTTTGCATTATGATTTTCTCAGGGTATATGCCCAGCAGTGGGACTGCTGGGCCAAAGAGGTACTTTCCCCAAATGTAAACCACTGAACATACTGGCCCCCTATTAGTTAAGTACTATCCATTCAGTTCACTTGAACAAAATGGGAAACAGAAACAAAGCAAAAGACTGTGGGTTACTTAATAACTCTTAAATGTTCCAATGTGAACTCAGAGTGAGACAGTGTGGTTCAGACAAGTACATTCTATTGTTCTGCATTAAGATGCTAAATAATGAAAAATGTAGGACTTAACTCTTTGCTTCGGTTAACATTTGCAAGATTTTGATTGGGTGAAGCCTCCTTTGAATGTATTCCATTTTCAAGTACCTATAACTCAATGAAAGAGTTCTGGCCTCTGCATTTATAGATCTGGGTCAATGCCATAGTTCAACAGAGACCTAGCTGTGTTATCTTCAACAAGCTACTGAACCTTTCTGGATCACATCTGTAAAACTAGCTTAATCATTTTCATCTCTCAGGTCATTGTGGGGACAAAAAGAAATTTAATGATTTGGGTCAGAACACGACGATGCCTGAGTGGAGGAGGCACTCAGGCAATATTTCCCCAGTAAGAAAACATAATGGAGCTATCACTAAACATGTAAATGTCTAAAATGCTATTTGAAATGCAAATTCCATCTAGCAACTCTTGTTCTTCCGTTGGTTTAAACAACGGAAATAAACTTACAACCAAAATATAGTGGCCTCCAAACAAAGCCAGGGCCTCCTAACAGCTCCTTCTCAATGGGATTATCCTATACTTTTCCTATGAGATAATTTGGATTCTATCTCTCAAATAAAAGTAATGTGCAGTTTCTATTTTAGTAGAATCTAACATTTACCTTAAATCAGCATGTCATTTATCTTGGCATAACAGTGATAAAATTTTTAAGGTAATGGGATAATATTAGATATACACATTCATTCAACAAATATCGCCTGGTTCAGGGCAAGACACTGGAAAAGAAAAGAGAAAAAGTAAGACAGTTCCACTGAAAGACTGAATACACAAACAATGGCCAAATTGAATATCTAAACTGAACTCTGACCCACTACCTGCAGCAAACTGCCCAGGAAATCAAGCCCTTTTTTGCAGTAAACAGCCCAGGCAGCCAGTCTGCTGTAGATCAGACTTATAGAAAGTTACCATCCTGAGTGACCATTTTTATGTCTCTTTTCTCAGATTTTCTGCTTGCGGAAGGGCGCAGATCTCAGGGCACCTCACCAGCTAATGAGCTCAACCAATTCATCATTCATGTGATATCACCACACCAAACTTCCTATAACACCACAAGTGCCTTGGTATTTCAGACCTCGGTGTCTTTGGAGATTCTGTTCCCTTAGCACCTAGAAGAAAAACTGGTACTCTATGCTCTGCAAAAGCCACAGAACTTATTTCTAAAGAACTTTTGAGCATGAACATTCTATCTTCTACACAAAACCCTCACCTCCACACTATCCCCAAGGCTACCACCAATGCTCAGACCCCATCTCTGGAGTCCTAGGCCTTCACAGTCCAGGATCATTTCCTTAAATCCCTGCACAGTGCTGAGTCATCATTCTCTGAATTGGGGTTTGACTTTGGAAACTAGTCAAAATCAGATTAGCTAATAATATGTCTGACTGAACTGGATAATTCCATTAAAACTAAAAGAATAAAAATATACAAGAGTAATTTTCTTATGAGGCTTATAGACTGGCTCCAATGCCAACCACAAAAAAAGGAAGGGCTTCAAAAATGCTTTGCTTTTCTACAGTGTGGCTGCAAGAAGCTTGAATTCTGCAGTGGCGATGGTTTCAAAGGGATCAGGCTCACTTAGATTTATGTGTGTGCACACATATATATTGGGGCTTCCCTGGTGGCTCGACAGTAAAGAATCTGCCTACAATGTGGGAGATCAGGATTCGATCCCTGGGTCGGGAAGATTCCCTGGAGAAGGGAATGGCTACCCACTCCAGCCTTTTTCCCTGAAGAATGCCACAGACAGAGGAGCATGGCGGGCTACAGCAGTCCATGGGGTCACAAAGAGGCTGAGACAAGACTCAGACCAACACTTTCCCACATATCTATGAATCACATGTATACAGAATATGCATTTTATCTATATGTCATCAAATTGGTTTTTAAAATATCAGTCCTGTGATTCAATTGCCACTAAGCCCTACATTATTCCTGGTAATACATTTGATAATATAAAAAGGTTTCTTATTCTTATTAGACAATTTAAGGATATCATTCGTTAAGTTGTAAAGATGAATACTGTCACCATGGCCTTATTTAAATTATTTACAGTGACACAAACAGATACTAGTTAAAGAGGAGGTGCCTGGTAACTGGGTGCTGTGAGACTGAAGAGCAATCTTTTGTTGTGGTTAGAATTTGTGACTGTCACCGCATGCTGCTTCTGCCTAGCCTGGCTGCGCTCCCCTGCTGACAGAACCTCGGCTCCCGCTCCACCTGTTAGACTTGAAGGGTCGGATCAGGAGGTTGCACTTGCAGCCCAGCAGGAGAGGCAGATGCGGAAAACAAAAGGCAGGGGACAGGTCTGCAGGGGCGGGAGGGGGGCAGCCCCTTCCACACCACTGATGAGACTTCCTCCCGCTGCTCTGGGTGGCTCAGAAGCCAACAGTGGGTTGTCAACTGGAAATGAGGTGTTATGTTTCTAAAAATCAGCTTTTCTTTTAAGCCCCAGCATTCACTGCAAGTCTGATCATCAGGAAAAAAAAAAAAAATGAAGATTCATAGCATGACATTCAGTTGTGACTCTCTAAATGGTTGTTCTAACCAAACCCTTTCATTAGCTGGGCAGTTTTAATGGGGAAAGGCCAACTGGACTCCAACTTGGCCTTGGCAAACTCCCAGGGAGGGACAGTCCCCCTTTCTAGTGATCCCTTGAAGTGCCCCAGGAAAGGAAAGTGGGGCAAGAGATCCTGGAAATTCAAGGATCATAGCCATATCAATGGACATCCTCTCGGCAAACGACCTTTCGATGTCTTCTGCATTTTTTTCCCCCTTTTCCACTTTCTTGCTGCCTTTCATTGCAAATACAAGGTGTCAACTTGGGCAACTAAAAGTTCCTTGAGTGAGATAAAATACTTTTTAAGTCATTAAGAATCATTTCCTCCCTGAAAAAAAAAAAAAAAGAATCATTTCCTAATAATAAGAACAAATGAACAAACAAAAATGAAATGTCACCTTTTCCCTGAGTCCAGGGCCCAGGGACGGAAGGGTGGATGGCTGAGATCAGGTTATTCCCCAGAAACAATAGGACTGATAAACAGAACACCTTCTGTGCGGAGCCCATTATGACTGAAGCAGGGAAACAGCAACTGAAGCTTTCTTTCTCGGTCCACGCTCTTGCTTTTGAAATAGGAACCACTTAAAAGCATTTACACACAGTTTGTATTAAATTCAGAAGAAGCTGTTACGAACTTGCAATAATGTCCTACTAAAGTTTCACAGTAAGTCAGACATGATGACCTCATTTTAATTTTGCTACTGTGCTTATAATTGTGGTCATCTGGGGAGGAGCACTGGAAATGAAGCCAGAAGACCTTTTGAGCTGTCAGATTTTAAGTCACTTGTACCCCTAAGCCTTTTATAAAACATAGCCTGTAAAGCAGTGATAATACCTGCTTTGCATTCTTCCCAAGGTAACAAGAAGGTCAAAATCACATAATGTATGGCAGGCTTAAGAACTTAAGCTTTGCAATGAAACAGTTTAGACCACTTACACTTAACTACTGAAGTAACTCTGAGCAAGTAACTTAACTCTTCAGGGAATGGCAGAGGAGGTAAATAACACCTACTATATGGGATTGCTGTGAAGTATTAGAAAGATAAATACATAAGAGCCTGTGAAAGGTTGGCAGTCAATTACTCTAAGTTCTACTTTTAAATATAAACATCATGCAGCTTCATCTTTAGCTGAAGCCCACTCCCCTTTTTGACCATGAAAATATCAGCCAAATGTCCCAGAGCAGCGTAAAACCCCGGCACCTGCAACCACGTCTGCCCACCGCATCTCTGCCTCTTTGTCTTCACTGTGTTTCTCATTGTATGAATCTAGTTCCCTCCTCCTCTCGTGTTCTTTCCCCGTCCATCTGTCCTTTCTCTCTCTGCCCACCTCTGGCACTCTCATCTCCCTTTCTACCTCTCTTTCTCTCAGTCTCTGTCTCTGTCCCTATGCCGGTCTCTCTCTCGCTAGCTTTCCTTCTGTCTCTTCCTTTCTACCCACATCCCCCCAGATCTCCGTCCCTCCCTTCTCTTCTAATAACATCTAGTTGACATTGTTTTTAAAGTCATATTCTGAATAATCTTTGCGGGTCTCTACTGACCTCCAAAGATCAAAAATTTAACTTAGAAACTCCAATCTTACTACGCTCACCATAAGCATACATGAAACTCTTGATAACTGGCTTCTTTTAAATTTTCCTGCTCTTTCCCTCCCAGCATTTTCCATTGATGTGACTATTAAGTGGTATTGGGGGTCTAAGCAATTTAAAGTCTGAATCTAGTTGTTTATCAAATATTCAACCTGTGCTTTTATATTCTGGTTGCAAAAGGAAATCGGTAGCTATGCTGCTGACTTTTTTTTTTTTAAAGTATCCTTTTAACTCCTAGAAAAGCAGTGTTTGGTTACAGTCAATATGGATTTCAGGAAAATCTGAATTAAGTGCTACATAAAAGTGGTATAGAAAAGCTATAGATCGGGGACTTCTCTAGTGGTCTAGGGGCTAAGACTCCGCACTCTCTCAAAGTAGGGGGCCCGGGCTTGATTCCTGATCAGGGAACTAGTTCCCACATGCCACAACTAACCCAGAACAGACAAATAAACAAATATTTTAAAAAAAGGAAAGTTATAGATCTTCTCTTTCCTTGGCCACATGGTAACATATATAAAGATATCAAGATTATAAAATAGATACTATTTTCCATGGATATACTTTTTGTTGGAATTCTTGAGTGATAAATCTAATAATACCTTCATCTTCTCCATAACATTACCTCACCATCTGCTGCAGATTATAACAATTACTCCTTATATTTTATATATGCTTTTGAACCAAAAAGGGTATGTATGTGTGTGTGTATAAAACCACATTTCATATACACGTTAAGCTACCAGGCTTCATACCTGTTAAATATTACATACAGAGTTAATATTTTAGTGAACAGTAAGCTCATTTTGAACATAATTTCAGTTAAGTTTCCTTAAACCTGTTAGTCGCTCAGTCATGTCCAACTCTTTGGAACCCCACGGAATGTAGCCCTCCGAGCTCCTCTGTTCATGGAATTCTCCAGGAAAGAATACTGGAGTGGGTTGCCATTTCCTTCTCTGGGGGGATCTTAAGTTTCCTTAGGGGAGTAAAAAAAAGAGTATTACCCCCACTTTTAAAGAAGGTCCGGAGTTGCTGAGGAACTATGGCTTATATCCATGAAACAACTAGAGAACTGAAATACAAACTGAGAGTACAACATTGTGTATCACAGATACACTAAGTTATAAGAGTGAGTGGCCTGTAGTCTGAGGCAGCAGAGAAAGGAAGTTCTCATGGACAAAAAAAGCCTCTTGAACACAGCTGATGTTAATTTATTTTTATTTAATGTAAGTCCAATAATTTACTGAATCTGAGAGGATGATGGAGAGGGAAGAGATCACCACATCCTCTCTTGCAGCTTTGTCATCTTACAAAGGAGGAAGCCTGGTCCCAGAGAAGCTCAGTGCTTGACTGAGGTTACCCTGCTTGCTGAGCTGGTGGCCCTCCGTGACAGGTGTGGCTCAGAGAGGTGGAGGAGCGCTCTGTGCCCTGAGGGATCAGAGCCAAGGGGACGGGCGGCATGCTGCGGCTTCACCCCTGCTCCCGAGGCTGACTCTGGGACTGTGGGATGGTCGAGGCTTCCATCCTGTGTGCTAAGTGGGTAAAGAAAGCAGGCAGAGAACCCCAAGATCCAAGTCCGGTGACAAGAGCTCTAGAGCCCAGCTCTGGACAGAGAAGGGAGGGAAGAAATGGAACACTGAGGGCTCACGGGACACAGCTTTCTTGTACGTCAAGATCCAAAGAAGCACTGGCGTTTCTTGGGAAACACAGTTTTTCTTTTAATCAAACAGAGAGTCTCAGAGGCTTTCCTCATCTGTGTTTGTAAGCAACTGATGCACAGTTGATCGTTCACAAGTCAGACACTTGGTGGCACTATTCAGGGAGGTCCTGGCGCGCTTTCTATTGATGTCAATGTCATGATAATGAACATAGATGACACTTACTTCATTTTTACTATGTGCTATGACAAACACGGTACAAAGTTATCTTGTTTAACACTAAAGACAACTCTGTGCATTAGACACTCTTCTTCCCTTTCACTCTGCAGATAAGGCAACTGAGGCAAAGAGAAGTTAAGGGAAAGATGCCCAAGTTCACAAAACCAGGAGGTGGTAGGTCCGAGGCTTGAATGAAGTGCCTCTGGCTCCAGAGCGAAAAATCTCGGTCGACTGTTTTAGGAAGTAACCCCCTGGGGGCAGAATTTATTTCCAGCATTTTATGATTGGCAGCACCATAGTCGATGAAGGAAGAAGGTAGTTTACATGACTTAGCATTCATTAGTCAGGATGCCTAGAGAAGAGAACTTTCTCAGATGTTCTAGAAAATGCAGTTTTCAACTTTAAAAGTGACTTAGTTTAAAAAAAAAAACATATATATATATACACACATATATATATAAACTTCTCACTTCAGGTAAAGAATGACTAGGAAATTGATTTAGGAACACAGAGAATCTCACAAACACACAAGGCTTTAAAAGAAAACTCCAGAAATAACTCCTGGCCAACCGTGTATTTCTGAAGTGTGAAAATGCAACCCAACGCCAGATCTTCCAAAGAAAACCTGTGAAAATCAAAGGACATAATCTGGTTGGATTTCTTCTGGCATTAGAGCCATACGGAGCTGCAGACAATCCTGGTGGAAACTCTGTACCCGTCCAAAGGCAGCAGCTGGCCTCTGGTATAAAAAGCAAATTGGTGAATAAAATTCACACTCTTCAAAAATGTGCGAACATTGGTGATTTTTTTTTCCCCCCCAGCACTGCTTTCTTCTAAAGCTCAACCAGGAGGGCAAACACTGTCTTTCAAAATTCCTTTTTAATTTAAAATGTCTGTCAATTTTCTTGGTAAAATATTTTGTTTACAGTGTTTTATAGAAATGGTTAGCATGTATGTGTGTACACACATATGTACACACACAAACGCACTGCCCTTCCAGCCTCAAAACAAGTTACGGAGCCAAAAAACACTCCTTGATTCCATTAGACAAAGACCTAATTTTACCACAAGATCCGGAAGGTATGACTAACAGCCATAAATACACTGCTGCAGGGACTGAACCATGCACTCAATGTCTTCTGAAAGCAGTATCTAATAATGTCTAACAATGCATACATTACTTGCCCTAAATTTAAAACTGAGATAGTCCCACCAAGTAGCAGACACTTATATAACACGAAAAACTTTCAGCCTATCAGTCAGAAACCTAGAATGGATTCCTACCTATTAGAATCTATGGGATTTTTCTAGATGGGGTTTCCGCAATATTCTTTTTTTTCTTTTTCTTTTCTTCCCAGCAACCTGGCTTCTTTATTGGCTTTTGAGTGGCAAGCAGCTGGACTCCCCAATATTCTTTTACAGTTTTTTTCTAGTTTTAAATGAGAGAGAAAAGCCTCAGATGTAAACTAAACCTGTATATCTATTATTGATTGGTTTGATTTTTGCTATGAATATCTAATCACCTATCTTAAAAAAAAAACTTCATTTTTAGAACAGTTTTAGATTTGCAGAAAATAATGCAAAAATAGTACAGAGAGTTCCTATATATTCCACTGCCAGTTTGCCTGATTATTAATATCTTATTATTATTACATTATTTGGCCCTGCATTATATAACAATGACTGAGCCAATATTTTTAACCCAAGTCCACACTTTATTCAGAGTCTCTTTTTTTTCTTCTTCTTAACTTTAGCTACTTTTTCTCTTCCAAGATCTCATCTATGATATCACATGAGATTTAGTCTTTGTCTCCTTAGGATTCTCTTGGCTGTGGTAGTTCCTTAGACTTAATCTTTGCTTTTGATGACTTTGACATTTTTGATGGGTACTGCCGAGGTATTTATTAACTGATGGTTCTCTCAATAGACTGGGGCTCTGGGTTTGAGGGAGGAAGACTGCAGAGGTAATGTGCCATTCTCATCACATCGTATCACAAGTGTATGCTCTCAAAGTGATTCATCACGGTGGATGTTGACCTGGATCACCTGTCTGAGGTGGTGTTTGTTCAGCTTCTCAACCATAAAGTTCAGCTTTTATTCTCCTTTCCATGCTGTTCCCCGTGGAAGGAAGTCACTACATGCTGCCCACGTGAAAGAACCTGGGACTGGTGCTCCAGATCCTTGAGAGTATCTACACAAATTTTTCAGAATCCTTTTGCATGGAAAATTTGCCCTTTCTCTCCCATTTATTTATTGCAATTAATTATTTATATCACTAGGATTCATTCACTTTTACCTTTGATTATAACCCAAGGCCACTTTACTTCATGTGTTGCTCAAACTGATGTCATTTGGCCACTGGGAGTTCTTTCCGTGGGCCCCCATGTTCCTCTGACATACCTCTATCATTGGGGGTGGGTTTGTTGTCTTTTTTGGAGCACTTCCTTACTTTCTGGCAATACAAGGTGTGCTCCAGACTCATTATATATATTTCCTGCTCCAGTCTTAAAATCAGCCATTTCTCCAAGGATCCCTACTTCCTTTTATCAGAGAATGGAAAAACAAGATCTGAGCACTAGAGGCATCATTGCTACTGGGTTGCTGTTGCTTCCAACCTCCTCATCTGATAGAGCAAGGAAATATGTATATGTGTGCTAACCCATCTACATACACATATCTATAAATATATGTAACCATCTGCATCTATTGGAGAAAGAAATGGCAACCCACTCCAGTATTCTTGCCTGGAAAATTCCATGGTCAGAGGAGCCTGGCAGGCTACAGTACATGGGGTTGCAAAGAGTCAGACACGACTGTGTGACTTCACACACACACACACACACACACACACACTGCATCTATATTAATTTCAGCATGAGTTATACTGATGTCTCCAACTGTAATTTATAAACATGTGGGTTGCCTTCTTTGCTTGTTTAATCTGTAAAATTCCAGTCCAACAGTGAGAAAGCTGGCTCCTATCATTGGCTATCCATTTGCCCAATTGTTCAGTTCTGGAATATATGTGTAGATGCATCAGAACTGTTGACCTCTAGCCCATGGGAAACAGCTTTATCAACTACAACCAGTGCTTATGGACAGGTTCCTCTGCCTTGAATCTTACAGACTCCACTAATTTCCTAAGTCACTTAGGGAAACACTGTTCCCCCATCTCTATTAGGGAGGTTGTTTCACGGGTAATAGACTTAGATCATTTTGTCAATCCACTGCACTTTAGAAAGAAAGGAAAATTAAATGTAGTAAGCTGTTTTATCTTAATCTAAATTCCAGAATATTTAAAACAGAATCATATTTTATTCTAGATGTGCAAGTATTTTGAACACTATATTTAGTCTCTGTGGTCATTGAGTTTTTCCACCATGCTTCTCCTACCTCGCTCCCTCCACACACCTATACTTAAATCCATCCTCTATAATGAAAGTTTCTATAAATCCACCTGTGGAAACATTTTATAGTTTAACTTCTAGCAGGATAAACTGTAGCTTTAAGCATTATGCTTTAGAAAGGCTATAAATATAAAATGTACTCAAAAATGATTGCAACTATAAGGATTTTAATTATTTTCTCTCCTCTTCTTTCCCTACTTCCTAAAATAGAGGCAAGGGCAATATTGCCTTGGCTACTCGGCTTCTTCCACTTCAAATTAATGACTGGACAGATAGGGGCTGTGAACAAAGGGTAAAGTCACAGCTCTGCTTCAGTGGCTCAGATCTTCAGTCCTTAAAGGGCTGGTGACATATAAAACAAGTATAAGTCACTTGTGATGGGACATTTGGCATTCTCTCCAGGTGTGGATGGAGCTTCCCTGGTGGCTCAGTGGTAAGAATCTGCCCACAATGTAGGAAACATGGGTTCGATTCCTGCATCAGGAAGATCCTCTGGAGAGGAAAATGGCCACCCACTTCAGTATTCTTGCCTGGGAAATCCCATGTACAGAGGAGCCTAGTGGAGCCTGGTAGGCTATAATCCCTGGGATTGCCAAAGGGTTGGTGGGGCTGCAAAAGAGTCAGACATGACTTAGAGGCTAAACCACCACCAACACCACACCACTACCACTAGTGTACTCTTACTGAAGATAGTCACCGTGTGACCATGTCACAAGCTAGTTTCAAGCACAGTCAAAATTTCTCAAACACGGACGTCTGTACAGGTTCAGTTCAGTTCAGTCGCTCAGTCATGCCTGACTCTTTGCGACCCCATGGACTGCAGCACACCAGGCCTCCCCGTCCATCACCAACTCCCAGAGTTTACTCAAACTCATGTCTATTGAGTTAGTGATGCCATCCAGCCATCTCATCCTCTGTCATCCCCTTCTCCCCCTACCTTCAATCTTTCCCAGCATCGGGGTCTTTTCAAATGAGTCACTTCTTCACTTCAAGTGGCCAAACTATTGGAGTTTCAGCTTCAGCATCAGTCCTTCCAATGAATATTCAGGACTGATCTCCTTTAGGATGGACTGGTTGGATCTCCTTGCAGTCCAAGGGACTCTCAAGAGTCTTCTCCAACACCACAGTTCAATAGCATCAAGTTTTCAGCTCTCAGCCTTCTTAATACTGCAACTCTCACATCCATACATGACTATTGGAAAAACCATAGCTTTGACTAGATGGACCTTTTTTAGCAAAGTAATGTCTCTGCTTTTTAATATGCTGATGCTGTCTAGGTTAGTCATAACTTTTCTTCCAAGGAGCAAGTGTCTTTTAATTTCATGGCTGCAGTCACCACAGGTATGCCCTGCTTTTCTCCAAAGTTCACTTTATGTCACTTTGCTTTTACAAAAGAACTACATTAGCTTCTGTTTTCACTAAGTGAAAGAAACCCAGAGAAGCTTTTCACTTTCATGAAGAAAACGTAAAGGCTAAAGTAGTATTCAGCATTTGTTGCTGTTGTTGATGTTTAGCATTTATTTATTTGGCTGTGCCAGATTTAGTTGCAAGTTGTGGCACATGGGACCTTTTTCTAGTTGCAGCATGCACGATCTTTTGTTGCTTTCACTGTGACATGCAAACCCCTAACTGTGGCACGTGGAAACTAGTTCCCTGACCAGGGATGGAACCCAGGACCCCTGAATTGGGAGTACAGGGTCTTAGCCACTGGACTGCCAGGGAAGTCCCCAGCATTCGCTCTGCAGTGAGCTCTCCCAGAGGCAGTGCACACCCTGAGCAGTGAGACAGTGGCCCCGCCAAACTCCCCCCCGGTAACTACACTTGGTGTCTCAGCATCAAGTCACCGTAGCTTTGAACTGTGTCTGTGAGCATTTGCGCCTTATGTTGGATTTACTCTGTGCACCCATGAGCAGCACGCATTCCAAGGTAACTGCTGCTTTGGCTTACGGAAGGTTTCATCCGAACCCTCTTTAGCGACTAAACAAAAACAACTTCTGGATAGCGGCAGAAACGTGTGTTATGTCTCACAAGATAAAATGTGGGTACAATAATTTTCACATTTCCTTTCTTTTTATTGCAACCTGATTTAAAGAAAGGATAATAAAAGTAATAATCGCTCAGTCGTGTCCGACTCTTTGCGATCCATGCTCCTCTGTCCATGGAATTCTCCAGGCAAGAACACTGGAGTGGGTAGCCATTCCCTTCTCCAGGGGATCTTCCTGACCCAGGGACTGAACCTGGGTCGCCTGCCTCGCAGGCAGATTCTTTACTGTCTGAGCCATCAGGAAATCAAAGTGAAAGTGAAAGTCGCTCAGTTGTGTCCGACTCTTTGCAACCCCATGGTCTATACAGTCCATGGAATTCTCCAGGCCAGACTACTGGAGTGGGTAGCCTTTCCCTTCTCCAGGGGATCTTCCCAACCCAGGGATCGAACCCAGGTCTCCCTCATTGCAGGCAGATTCTTTACCAACTGAGCTATGAGGGAAGATCCCCCCCATCCCCGTCCCCACCCCTCCAAAAAAGAAAGGATATGTGCCTATTAACTCAGTTGAGAAACTAGTGGCCAGGTCCGTAACCAACACTTATCCTTAGAAAATCACAATTACCCAGCCTCAGTGACCTCCCTCTATGTCCCATGCAAGCACTAGCTATTGCTCTTCTGTGCATGAACTTTTACTTGCAAAGAGAACTGACAGTGAGAGCGACTGTAAATCACTGAGGAGAGAGAACCTTCAAATAACAGGGCTGTGCACACAGCTACCCAAAGGGCATAACCAGCCAGGAGCCCATAAAACACAACTAAATGTCAAGGACGACACCGCCAAGTCGGGGGCTTCCCTTGTGAGAGAGCGATGAATTCCCTTGTGGGACAGCCCTCAAGGAGGCATCTCGTGAAGCCTCTCACACAAGTTGTGCTGATGCATTCTGTATCTTGAAGAAGCAAAGAAGATCATAATAGAACTCAGATTCATTCACTTTAAATGAAGTCAAAGCATGAAGTAAAAAGAAAAAATGTTTTGTTTATACTACTCCATTTTCATTAGCTTCTTCGGTAAATGAGGTAAATTAGTTCTGGTGAGAAGACATTCAAATGCATTTAACATACATCTAATATGAGCAACTGAACTGAACTGAACTGAATATTCAATTACTAAAATGTGTTACTTCCTTCCAAAGAAGCATATTATTTGGTAACTCATATTAAATTGTGATCAATTTAAAAATCAAATGGAAGGAATTCCCTGGTGGTCCAGAGGTTATCACTCTGAGCTTCCACTGCAGAGGGCATGGGTTCTATTCCTGGTCTGAGGACTAAGATCCCACATGTCACAAAGCATGATCAAAAATTTTAAGAAAAACTAAAAGGAACAGCATCCCACACATATTTAAGAAGTTAAGTTGGTTTTGCATCCAATTCTTACTATAGAGAAGTTACAAAGTCAGAAGGAGGGTCCCAAGGAAACTGTGAAGGGAATGATGGTTGTGTAGAAGGCCAACAATAGCTCAACCCAATCTAATGAGTAGGAGAATGGAGGTTTCTAAGAAAGGCTTCCAAAAGAAATAGAATTAGTAGATACTCTGATGGAAAATCATTTGATTAGTGTTTCACATATCCCAGAAGCATTTGGATATATACACAGAAAACTAAAACATTTTTTTAAAAATCCAACAATTAATAACTAAGCAAAAACAGCAGATTGTATAATAAATGAAACAATGATAGTGTACTACTTGACTTAGCAATAAAATTCACATGTTAACTACTGACTTAATAAACATTTGTGATAAGGATGTCTCAGGATGAGGGAGAAAATTAAGGGAAAGATAAGGAAGATAAGTCAAGAAACAGAAGAATCAGTATATTTTTAAAGTTTATGGAGGTAAATAGCTTTTAAAAAATGAAAGCCTAGGGAAGAGGACTTGCATAAAAAGGTAGGATCAACAAACCCTCTGCTTTGTAATAAATCTTACACTACTATTTGATTCCTAAATACCTATATCTATAACTTTGTTACAAATAAATATCTTCCTTACATTAAAATTAAACTGGCTTCAGAGAAAGAAATAGTATTCTATTTCTAAACTGAATGGGGGTATTATTTTTTCCAAAATTTCATTTTGGAAAACTTCAAATACATAGTCAAATTGAAAGAAAGAGTGAACAGCTACATACTCAACACTGAGATTCTGCCACTGACATTTCACCATACTTTGTCTCATGAAGATCTATCTACCTAGCCATTGCTCTATCTCCCCAAGATCCATCTTCTTTTTTGAGGCATTTCCAAGTAGATTTCAGGTACCAGTGCAAGTACTTTAGTAGATATATATATTTTTTTTTTAGAAAAAAATAAAATAAATAAAAATCAAGCAAATTAATGGCTAAAATATAAGTTTAAAAGATTTCAATACAGCATAAATCTTCTCAGTCAAAATCTGACTCTGCACATTTCAGTTCTAAAATTTATCTCATCAAATAATTGTTCCTCAGAGACAAGTTCCTTGCTCAAAAAAGGAGCCTAGTAAATGCATGTTAAAATAAACGGGAATTTCTTTTTTAGCACGGTTTAAGTTAACTTACGACCCAATTCCAAAAGAGATGACTAGTGCCCATTTTGCAGTGTGGCCTTTTAAAAATGAATCCTAAGTTTATAATTAAATAAGATTCCTCAAATATCATTACAAAATCCTAATGGTTGGTTTGATAAAAGAAGTTATTAGAGCTGGTTGGGATGAATATTTACTTTCTTTTCCAATGATTTCCCCTCCTTGCCTGCTAAGCTTGCAGAAGCAAACACATACTTTCCTGTGGCCTAACATTTAGCTAGAAACATGTGACTAACTTGAATGTCACCATGCCAATTGGTAAGTAATTTTAATGGCACTTTATGGTTCTCTAATCATTCAACGGCACCTAAATTAATGCAAATTATAACATACCCAGCCAGAGTGCCTGAACAGTGGTAATTTTATGACTGTGGTTTAACAGACAATGCTAAATCTGGCACATTCCTTAAAATACTCCCATGACTTTGTGGCACTGCCCAGATCCATAAATCACATCCCCAAAGAAGCCAAAAAGTAAATCGGCAGCTTGAAACTTCATTAACCCTCTGCTCTGAAATCGGATGGCCATGCCAGGATAGAGCACGTGAGAAACAGGTGATGGCAAAGAAAATTAACTGGGACATTTCTACAAAGTGGCTGCATCAAATTTTCTTAACAGAGAAATCCAAGACTCGGGGCCCTCGGGGGCGTGTGTGATGACCCCATTCCTTTCAAGTTAATGATTCTTCACTTCCTATTTTTAGAAACACCTGACTTGAATTATATGCAATAACTAACTTCAGGGAGAAGGACTGGGACTAATGAGACCAGACCACCAGAATGAAATTTAAATTGGAAATTCCAAACACATAAATACGGCACCAAAAGGCCAGCAATGGTGGTTAGTGAGTAAAGCAAAATCAGAGCTCACATGCATGAAAATCAGCTGTCAGAATGAAAAGACAGCTGCATCTACCCACGGAAGGGACTGCCAGAACCACAGACATTTCTGCAAGCCAGCTAAACCCCACGTTCCACGGCTGAAATCATGGCTTTTTCTGGCTAAATATTCCATGGTAGCCAACACGGAGCCAACTGATATATTCAGCACTGGATATGGGCTAAAACTGGAAACCATTAACCAAGGAAGAAGCCTTTACTGCTAAAGTTCTCCAGAATAGTTTACATTTTGGTCCAAGAAATAAACCACTTGAAAAAAAAATTATAAAATACTCTTTTTATATTGTTTGGGAAGCCAACAACTATTATACATCCTAATAAGTACTTGAAGACAATATTTTACTTTATGCGGAGTAATACTTTTTTTTTTTCTTTCTAATTTTTACTGGCTTATAGTTCATTTACAATGTTATGTTAGTTTCAGGCGTACAGCAAAGTGAAATCAGTGACACATATATTCACTCTTTTTTAGATTTGTTTCCCATATAGGCCATTACAGAATATTGAATTGAGTTCCCTGTGAGATACGGAGGTCCTTATTAGTTATCTATTTTATATTGAGGTACCATCTGAGTCACCAAGGAAACCCACATAACTCTGGATGGGGCTTCCCAGGTGGCATTAGTGGTAAAGAACCTGCCTGCCAATGCAGGAGACCTAAGAGATGCAGGTTTGATCGCTGGGTTGGGAAGATCCCCTGGAGGCAAACCACTTTAGTATTCTTGCCTGGAGAATCCCATAGACATAGGAGCCTGGTGGGCTACAGTTCATGGGGTCACAAAGAGTTGGACATGACTGAGCAACTAACACTTTCATCTTACTGGGACTGAAGCGACCGAGAACACACGCACGTAATAGCGGGTATCTGTCAGTTCCAATGGAATAATTCTGCTCATACTTCCTTCTGCATGTTTATGGAATAGAAATTACATTTCAACTATCTGATCTCAGAATATTCCCCTGATGATAAGGACTGTATGTATATTTTCAGTCTTGTGTTTCCCTCACCAGGGTGGGGCTCTGAGCCCATTAGAGGCATAAGGTAGAATGTCTCACTCAACTCAATCCCGAGGGAATTTGTAGACGTAAAACAAATGAGGTTATGCATTCAATTCAGTGCCCTACAAGCACAAGGCACTAGACACTTAAAAGTAGCACTAAGTCGGGAAATAAAAGACATCTCATCATTCGTTTCAGCTTTACTAAGAATCAACTGCGAGCTCTTGGGGAAATCAACTCATTTTCCTTGTCTGGTCAAAAGCCTTCACGGCATTCAAATTTACGACTGAAATATTCTTCAGTATTTATCAGCCAGGGGTCACAGTACCTGTGGGCAAGACTCAGTTCTCTGCCTCCTTCCACTGGGGAAATGTCCCTGGTTTCATAAATCTACTCAGTAGGAGTGTTGGGCTGGAAGCAAGGGGGACTGGGAGCAGTTTCCTGTATTTCCTACCCTTAGTTGTTTATCTCCTCTTACCCCATTCTGCTTCTTCCCTCTCCTTTAAACTCTATCTCATAACTTCCATTCACGTTGGATCTTATCCTCCTGCACACCACTTTCCAAAGACAATGGCAAGCCCAACAAAATGTAACAAAGCACTGAAGAAAAAAAGAAAGCCACTGTTGTCTGGGCTGGCTGATTACAAGATGCTGGTTTGAAGAGGCTGAGCGTATTATTTTCCATTGTTTGGTACTGCACCTGACCGTTTCAGGCAAGTATGGTCTCCTAAGAAACATGAGCGTATCCTGATTATTTTCTGAGAATTTGCCAATCTATCTCCAAACCCTAATGACATGACAGGGGAGATAGTTATCTGAAAGCTTCCAGCAAACTTTCAGGAGACACTGAATGTACTGTGAGAGTCTGGCTGTTGCTAGAGCCCTTCCATTAAAGTATTACTTTCTAAAATAAACTTCCCAATTCTTTGTCCAGGCTACCTTTTAATGCTCCAAGTCCTTTAACACAGCTCCCTGGCTATCCCATGTGGCCTACCAGAACTCGGTGCCAGCTACTATTTTAAAGATTAAATGAAAATTCTTGTTTTCCTATCTTAATCATCTATCAACCTTTTACATTATTTTTGTGTGTAACAGATTTCATTTCATGAAAATTGTATCTAGAGTTAAAGATGGCAAGAAAATCTGCTAAATTATTCAATTATATAACTTATTTAATTTTCCTTAAAATTATATTTGCAGTTTTTAAGAAGTATTTTTCAAAAAAAAAAAGTATAGATCTTTACCCTATGGAAAGACTGTAAAAGTGGCAATAATCATAGAACGGCCATGATGAAAATGAAAAATAATCACTCTAACATACTATTTTGGACATCACTGGTATGCTCCTGTCCATGGGGTCACAAAGAGTCAGACACAACTGAGCGACTGAACTGACTGAACATATTATTTTTGGTGTTGAGTCACTTAGTCATGCCCAACTCTTTTGAGACCCCCATGGACTACAGCCCGCCAGGCTCCTCTGTCCATGGAATTCTCCAGGCAAGGATACTAGAGTGGGTTGCCACTATCTTCTCCAGGGGATCTTCCCGACCCATGTCTCCTGCACTGCAGGCAGATTCTTTAGCAGTGAGGCACCTGGGCAGTCCCCTGAAGTATTTTACTTGACTTAAAAATCATTTAATAAAACTAAGACTTACTGCCACTGGAGAGCTGGAACATTGAACAACTGGCTTTCAGGGTGGGGACTGTGAGGAAGTCTTGATCTGAAGCAACTGCTGATGTCTGTGGTGTAAATATTACCATCATGATATCTATGACCAATCTCAAGCTACCATCTGTTGAACAACTGGCTCAGAAAACTCTTGAAATTTTAACAGTCAGCTCTAACAAGCTGGTTTAAGCCAGCTCCAGCACATAACTGGTACTTGCTACATTTAATGCATTGTTAAACTTTCATTATATAATTGAATAAAATTTACCACATATCCCGTGTCATCATTAAACTCTTTTGGCCCACTAATAGTTGATCATTTACTAATCTCTTCTAAATAATTAAGTCTGTGGAATAGAGAAAAATAGGATTTCTTAATCAACCTTAAATATCTTGATTTATTAAAAAAAAAACTGCTGGAGAGCAGACACAAGGAAAATAAGCACATCCAAGAAGAGAAGTCTCAACACAGGCATAGCGTTTAAGTCTAATGTCCACCGATGGATTTAGTACATTATTGGTGGACTTAAATACCAGCAATGATGTAGCAGAAATTAAATTTGAGTAAGAATCAAGAAAAATTGACTTCAATTTTAATACTGCCTCTAACCCATCAAGTACTGACTGACCCACCTCAGAAGATGACAAAATTATAATTTTGTTCACAGCCTTTAAGAATCCCAGTACCAATTCCGTTATCTGCCATGAAATCTACCCATTCAGGCAGTCTTGACATGTGAGGGTTAGACTCCATTATTTCATTTGTTTTTTTAATGAACGTTCCCTTTCCTTCCAAGGATTAAGTTAATCCCTTCCTCCATTATGCATGAGGTTTGCATTTTCCTTCAAATCATGGGATTTGCATGGGGGCACACCATCTTGACCACTGTCACTTATGATTACACCAGTTCAGTTCATTTCCACATTTACTCTCCTGCCTGTCAGGAACTATGTCAGACTCTGAAGATTCAAAGATGACAGAACAGATACCCTTCTCTCTGGAACTCTAGTGGACTGGGTAGGAGCCCATCAGAATGAGGAGGATCACGTAAAAAAATAAGAAGTTAAAACCCCAGACTTGGTACAGCAACACTTCACAAGGTATTCTCCAACCATGATGCCTGGAAGGTGCTCTAGAAGCACAAACACATTTCCCTCAACCCAAAAGCTGAATGTGCTTAATGGGACAGTCAAGCTATCTCCTTTCATATTCTTTACTCTAAAATAAAATAATGGGACAGTCCAGCTATCTCCTTCCATATTCTTTACTACAAAACAAAGCAATAGCTATTTAAGAAATTTAGAAAATGAAGGTAATATCCTCTCCTTCTACACTAATCCTTTCAGCTCATGTTTGCATAATCTTGTGGATTCATTTTGGGCCTTTCTTGGTTATCAACATCTCTGGAGAATTCTCAGTTCTTCAACGCACCAGAAAGAAAGGCACCAATGAATCCTTAATTGCCAAACTCACCAATCATTCCAATTGAATTACTAGCCTCGAATCACCTTACTGCTCAACCATATTCACATCTTCAAGTGGCAAAGGATTATTTCCATTTATGGATAAATTAAAGTTTGTTCTTTTTAACAACATTTGTCTCACTTGATTCCTGCCAGTTTAGATCATAAAAGCCTTTGTAGAGTCTATTAATCTCCATCCCCAAACCCACGTGCACTCTAATTTGTTAATAATCATGACAATTTCCTGAAATCCACTGTTCTCTTAATTCTATTCATTCATTCACTAAATCTTAACCAAGCTCACAACACTGGTTATTCCTCTGAAATTGCTCAGATTTAAGCAGAAGAAAAGTAAGCTTGCTTTAGAGAAGTGAAAAATCAAGTTGAGAATGAACAACACTAAGGTACTGTTCACCTTCATGCTTCTTGAGACTAAAAGTACAATGCCTTCTTTATTCTCAAAAGCAGCTTTCTGAATTTCAATACTTTTCTTATTATAGTGATAGCTATCTAAGAGCTATGTTTACTGATTAATTAAAAAAAAAATGAACCTTAGAAGGGAATTAATCTGTTCAAAAGAGGCTCCATCTTACAGAAGAGGGAAAAGACCTTTAATGAAAGTTTCACTACCTCCACAAAATTCAAACGTGCCACTCTCAGGAAACCTGAGCCTCCCAGTGGTTTAAAATACAATTCCACATTTGAGTCAGTCCTAATGACGTGGATGAACCCAGAGCCTGTTATATATAGTGAAGTGAATCAGAAAGAGAGAAACAAATATCGTATACTCACGCATGTGTATATATATATATTTGTATATGTATATGGAATCTAGGAAAATGGCACTAATGAACTAATGTGCAGAGCAGCAATGGAGACACAGATATTGAGAACAGACTTATGGACATGGCTGGGGGGGAGGAGAGAGAGGGTGGGATAAACGGAGAGAGTAACAGGGAAACATACATTACCATTTGTAAAACAGACAGCCAATGGGAAACTATGACTCAGGGAACTCAACCCAGGGCTCGGCAACAACCTAGAGGTGTGGGATGGGGAAGGAAGCGGGAGGGATGTTCAAGTCGGAGGGGACATGGGTAAACCTGTGGCTGATGCATGTTGATGTTTGGTAGAAACCAACGTGATACTGTAAAGCAATTATCCTGAAATTAAAAATAAATTAAAAAAAAACACACACAATCCCACCTGCTGCTCCATTCCTATCACTTTAGAGAGAGCCAGAGTTAACTGCTATTTAATTTTTAAAATACCCCTCCCCATGCATAGATTTTGAGATGCTTTCTTCTTGAACGTCCTTGCTTGTTCTGAGAACAGAACTGTCCTTCTCTTCAGCAGCAGAAGACCATTATCAGGGATTCAAGGATGGATTTGTTTTAGAAGGGGCAAGGTAGTGAGGATAACAATTGAGAAAGAAAGGCAGTATTTCTGGGCCACTCAGAAGGGTACACACAGCACACACGCACACAAAAGAGCCAAACAAGCTGACTATCAATGATACAGAAAAGATCAGCCTCAGACTGGGAATTCATTCACTCTACAAAAATCCAATGAACATCAACTAAGACTCTAGGTCAGGTACTGGGAATGGGAAACTAAACAAGATATGGCCTCTACAGAAAAATTTAAATTAATTTTTACTGGAGTACAGTTGCATTACAACGTTCTACTAGTTTCTATTGCACAGCAAAATGAATCAGCCGTGCACATACATGTATCTCCTTCCCTTTGGACTCCCTTCCTATTCTTAAGGGTTACACAGTTTCCTAGAAAGATAGGCATTTTAAATCAATACTGAAATAAAAGGAGAAAAGTGTAAGAGATATTTTCCAAATGTTGTGGGGTTTAAAGGACAAAAGAACTGACGCCCTACCTTAACAGATGGAAAAGAAACTACTGTGCCTTTAGGCTCAGGATATGCTGCTCGATGTCATTATGTGATTGATGGGTAGATTACGTGCACATCAAAGTCAGAGGGGACGTCCCTGGCGGTCGAGTGGCTAGGACTCTGAGATCCCAATGCAGAGGGCCTAGGATCGATCGCTGGTCAAGGAACAAGATCCCACATGCCATAGCTAAGAGTTTGCATGCCACAACTAAGACCTGGGAAGCCAAATAAATAAAAGTATTTATTTAAAAAAGTCATAAAATCCATATTGTGAAAGGGACTTCCTTGAACCCCTAGTCAAACCACACCACACTCCCCACACCGTGTGTACTTGAACCTGCTGCCAATCTTCTGCTAAGTAATCACCCAGCCTGAGTACTGTGACTGAGTTTATTCAGAGATAGGGTGTGCACCGTCTTTGAGACAGTCATTGCCTTTGTAAAATTCCACTTGTTTTCCCTTGCTGCTGTTAGCCTCTCAGTTGTGTCTGACTTTTTCAACTCCATGGACTATAGCCTGCCAGGCTCCTCTGTCCATGGGGTTCTCCGGGCAAGAATACTGGACTGGGTTGCCGTTTCCTCCTCCAGGGGATCTTCCTGACCCAGAGATCAAATCTGCATCTCCTGCACCATAGGTGGATTCTTTACCATGGAGCCACCTGGGAAGCCCTTGTTTTCCCTTACATTTAGCCAAAATCTCTTTTCTCTCAGTTTCTACCAATTGGCACCAGTTATTTCCTCCAAATTCTAATGAAGAGTACATTCCAATTATCCAAAATGCAGAACTAAGTGAACCCCTCCCTATCAAACAGAGTGCTAGATTCCAGCTACTTGATCTCTTCACTCACCTTGAAATACAGCACACCTTCGTTCAGTGTCCACTACATTAAAGCGACTGTGTAAGAAGCTACCTAGAGTAAGAGAAAGGCTCTGTCCTCTACAAACTCACAGTCTACTGGGGAATAAACATCTATAATAAAAGGCAGAGCAGGATCATCATCACAGAGGAGGAAAAGAAAAGCAGAATTAAGATTCAGCAGATGGAGAGACCGGGAAACCTGGAAAGAGCCACGGAGTAAGTGAAATACTTCATAAACTGACTTTAAAGTAAATATAATTATATGAGATAAGTAAGATCTGAGGCTCTAATGTACACCACGGTGACTACATAGTTATATAGTCACAACTATAGTCATTATATACAACTACAGCTGTATACATTATATACAACTATAGTTGTATAGTCATTATATATAATGTACAGCACAGTATTACATGATTGATAACACCATATAGTATAATTGAAATTCACTGAGAACAGAACTTGAATGTTCTCACTGAAAAGGAGGAAAAGAAGAAAAATATTTGAGATGACAAATGTGTTCATTAGATGGGAGGAATCCTTCATATATATATAATTTTGTCAATTAAAACCCAATACAGCTTAAAAGAGAAAATAAATTTATAATATTAAATTTTTTAATAAAAATTATTCCTTAACAGAATCATTTAATGAAGATACTCAGACTTTTGGGGGTGGGGGGGCTGGGTCTCCTACTGCCTTGTTCTCAAATACAAAATTAACTCATAAGATCAACCGACAGTTATTTACCATATACTTTGTGGCAGATCCTGACTGGGGGGCTGAGGCTGTAGCAGAATATCAAACATTCAAAGTCTTTACTCGCAAGGGGCTTAGATACTAGAAGGGGCAGACAGACCATAAACCAGTACATACAAGTCACAGTGATAATGACAAAGGACTGGCATTCCTGGGCAGGGCCAGGCTTCTATTTAGATCAGAGAAAGGTTTCAGTAATAAGTACACAGACCCCAAGGAAGCCAATGGGGAGCCTCTGCAGATAGCTAACGGAAAAAGATGAATCTGAAAGATGAGATTAGGTTTTACCTGGGAGAGGTTAGAAGGAAAAGCATGTATGAGGCATAGAGCAAGGAAAGCACATGATACAAAGGAAAATGACATGTGCTTCAGTTTGGGGTAACACAGGATAAATGCCAGAGTCATGAAAATAAGTGTAGAAAGACAGAATTAAGGAGCAATTCCCCGTGAAGTTTCTACTTGTGACAGAGTGAGTCCTAAACTGTCTTTGCAGAGATGTGTGTATGGAAAAATAGCCTTGGATGATACAGGTGATGTCTCTTTATGAAGTAGAGGGCAGATCTGTCTCATGGTCCAGGTAATAGGTGTAATAACTCTCTCTAGGACAAGGATTTGGTAGCAGCCCTCTCATGAAATCTGGGGTAAGGAGAGTAAAATCTCAGAATCTCACAGCATAGCTGGGTCTTTGTCATAGTGAGAGCCGGGCACTGAGCTGAGAACCTGTCACCCAAACTGGGAGGGGCAACAGCAAGTTCAGTTTGAAGCAGAGCAATTTTTGGAAAGGTCAAGTTATCGGTGGGGACTTAGGATCAACTAGAGGAGAAAATGGTGATGGTGACTGTGAAAGCTCACACACTGGGCAGGCACTTGGGTGCAAGATATCATTTAATCCTCACAAGAGACTGTACGTTCATCTATTCATTCATTCAGCATGTACTTATCGGGCACCTACTATTGGTTTGACCAAAAAGTCTCAGTTTCTCTAGAAGATGGGGCAAAAAGCCAGAACAAACTTTTTGGCCAATCTCATAATCCTCTCATAATCAGAATTTTTAAACACTGAGATATACCCATGAGCGAAATCACAGGCTAGGTTCCTATGTCTATGGAACTCACATTTGAGGGGGCAATACAGACAACCAACCATTTAACAGAATGTCAGGTGGTCACAAATGTTTTAAAGAAAGATAAAGTAAGGTAAAAGGACAGAGTGATATGGATGCTATTTCAGAGAAGAAAGTCAAGAAAAACCTCTCTAAGGAGGTGAATGTAAGCAGAGACCTGGGGAAAAATGAGGTGACTACCACTATTATGTCTATATAGGAGCTGAGGACACTGAAGCTAGAGAAGACTCTATCTTACTGAGATCCTGTCCTTACTAATGAGTAGTGGGGTGGAGAGACAGACCCAGGAATCTGACTGCAACCCCTGCACTCTACTACCTGGCATGACAGCCAGGTAAGAGGCTACCCATGACTGTAAGAGGTAATAAGGGTCAGAGCCATGGGGAGTGCAGCAGGATTGAGATAGGGAAGATAAGAAAGATAATGGGAGACAAGATTTCACGAAACTGACTACTGGGTTCACTTGGAAGACAAAGAAAGGCTAGAAAGAAATTAAAGCTTTTGAGCTTGGATGGCCAGGAGAACAACTATTACCAGAAACAGGGGATCAATGAGGAAGGCCAGGCTGGAGGGAGGATGGGTAAACGGAAAAATAATTACTTTATTTCTGCACACCAAGCTTGATGCATTAGCTGAACTGGTTTTGAAATTTCACCTCAGGTTTGAGATATCATGGAGTTTGCTCCTCTGTCCTCTGAAGGTGAAGATGAAGTCGCTCAGTCATGTCCAACTCTTTGCGACCGCATGGACTATAGCCTACCAGGCTCCTCCTTTCATGGGATTTTCCAGGCAAGAGTACTAGAGTGGGTTGCCATTTCCTTCTCCAGGGGATCTTCCTGACTCAGGGATCGAACCCGGGTCTCCCGCATTGCAGGCAGATGCTTTACCCTCTAAGCCACCAGGGCCCTCTATTTCTACTTTTATCTTCTTCAAACTCTAGTTGTATCGCAGCCACTGGACCCTATTAGAAAACCATCAGAAGAAAACTGACCATGACATGCTGGTTGATGCTAATCAACTGGCTTCCTTTCTTTGAATGAATTGAGATGTGAAATCAAGGTCTATTTCTTAATATATTTTCCATTTTTCTTTTTTGAACTGTATAATAATAAGGGAAAAAAATGCATCATTTCCCCAGTGCTTCACTCTCAATGGGTCTTTAAAGAATACCAATACACTGGTATTCGATTTATCTTCCCTACTTACATTAGGTATAACAAATTCAGACACCACACTGTCATATATCTATGTCACATTTCATCCCTTTTGTCATCTGTAGGACTACCTAACTTCATTCTAACTTCCTGAGAGTTTGCCAGACCACAATGGGGTAAAGGCAAGGTAAGAGGTCTTTCATTTCTATTTTGAAACAGTTCTAGTTTCTTGCAGAATTTTTAAAATAGGAAATACGAAAAATAGAAAGTATGAACTTTAAAAAATTAACAGTTTAATAGGTAATAAAGTTATATCATTCAAACACCCAAATGTATTTAAAAGTATGTAATAAAAATATGTGTATATGTTTACATATATGTATGTGTATGTATGCATTAAATGTGTGCTTATGTTCTCCTTTTCTACATAAATGGCAGCACATTATCCTTGAGGCATATTATCCTTTCATCCTTGAAGATCAAAACATGCTACTTAAGAACCACTTCCATGGACTCACTCTTTCACACAAACACACGTGTGAAACAAGGTCAATATTTAAAATTTTAACATTGTTTTAAAGTAGTTCTCTCTTTTTATCTTTTATCATCATCCCTTTGTAAACCACAATCACGGTGCATTTGCCAAATAAATCTGTCTTTTCTAGCAGCAACATAAATCAGAACCACGGACAGCAACACAACTTTCCCCACCCCTTATTCTTCACTTCAAAAGGATTTAATCTTCCAAACAAGTAACTTCACTCCAATCTCCACTTTCCTAAAAGGACAAAACAAAACAAAACCCTGCAGGCCTAGGAATAGGTAAAGTTTTTAAAGCACCTAAGGACTGAATCCTGACAAATCCTGAAATAGAAGTTACAACTGCTTACTCAAATGTACATATACCACACACTTATGTATGTATACTGGGATATATACTGGGAATGAGCAACATATACGGCAGACATCAATTATTAAGTCAAGTTGGCAAGTAAGGAGTATAAATTTCACTTCTAAAAATTCCTGAGTCAGGGAAAATGAGCTGCAAGATTTTCTGCCTTAGAGATCAAAATCTGCTCAAGCCTTGCTTTATGTGATGCACTCGTAAAAAAAAATTATTTGCACTTTTTAGCCTGTGCAGAGTTCATATGAGGACCAGATTCAGGATACTGAATTCATGGAACGGATTAGAGCCATACTCATCAGCTAGTGTGGACTTTTAGTTTATATAATAAAGTACTGGGACGAGGTGGTGGGAGAAGGGAAGAATTTTAAAACTTGGTGTTCAGGGTCAGTTTATCTTTCTTCCTATGACCTCTTGGCTTTGAGAAGGGTTTAGCGATACCTGTCTGTTAAATGTCCAGCTCTGTGATAAAATGCATAGTGTGACTGCTGTCCTTCAGATGCTTATAGATTTGGGGGGAGGGGTGAATATATGTAAATAGTAATTTCATTTCACCCTTGTGCCTTGTTGTTTCGTCACTGCTGCGTCCAACCCTTGTGATCCCATGGACCGGCGCCCACCAGATTCCTCTGTCCATGGTTTTCTCCAGGCAAGAACACTGGAGTAGGTTGCCACTTCCTTCTCTAGGGGATCTTCTTGACCCAGGGATCGAACCTGCATCTCCTGCATTGCAGGCAGATTCTTTACCACTGATCACCTTTGTGCCTAGACATATCCTAAACAATAACAGTAAATATCAAGAGAACAGGACAGCTCATAAGTGTTCTAGAAAGTATTCTGAAAAGAGAAAAAAATCTGTGGTTTGGCAGTACTGAGAAGCTTAATGGAGCAGGTGGGATTTGAAGTAGGTTGAAAAGAAGGGTGGAATTTACACAAGCACGCATGGGGTGGTGGCATCTCTGTGGAGGGGAATAAAGTCCAGTTCCCTTCCCAGCACGGAGCCAAGCTCCCTGTAATACTGGCTACAGTGTCTGAGCCAGGACCAGGTTCTGGGAGCCTGAGGGACTGAAAAAAGGGAACTTTTCCCAGAGTAACCAAGGGCAGGGCTGTGTGAGGAGCAAGAATGAATTTTAGCAAGAGATGAAACCAGAGATCAGTGCCAAAAGAGTATCAAAACTGAGGGCTGAGAGAGAGTGCTACAACCAGAAGGCAAACTAACAAATGTGAAGCTAATGTCCAAAATTCATCTGGGGTGAAGCACTAACTGAGGTAGGGGAAGCAATTCTAGATATAAATTGAGAACAAGCTGAGGATGTTAGAGGTCCACGGGTATAAGAAATGCCTAAAATAAGGTTCCCGCAGCCAGGAGAGACTTAAGAGCATAAAATTAGACAGCAATTTGAGTATTTCGGTGCCCATTTGGAGAAAGAGAAGCAGCAAGAATCATTTCACAGACTTGAGGCTTACAGGAATGAGAGCCTCACAGACAAGGAAGGCCACTAAGAGAACTTGGTTGAGCCTTTGATTTTGTTTATGTTGCACTTTACCTCCAGGTCAACATTTAATTCAGTCAATCACAGATACAGGGGTATACCTCTCTGGAGAGATTAGGAATGAGGCCAGGTCTCCCTTATTATTCTCAGGAATAGGTTACTCATGATTAGGAAATCTCAGTTTCTCAATTAGCACCCATAGTCAAAGCAGGTACTAAGGGACCCAGTATTTGATTCCTCTGAAAGTGAAAGTGTTAGTCACTCAGTTGAGTCTGACTCTTTGTGACTCCATCGACTGTAGCCCGCCAGACTCTGTTGCCCATGGGGTTCTCCAGGTAAGACTACTGGAGTGGGTTGCCATTTCCTTCTCCAGGGGATCTTCCCAACCCAGGGATCAAATTCGGGTCTCCTGCGTGGCCAGCAGATTTATTCGATTCTTCTATTTTTCTCAAAAAAAAAAAATTCCCACCCCTAAATCTCTGCCTTCACAAGACCACCCCCAAAGATTTAGAATGGCTGGACTGACCTGTCCAAACTAGACAGCAAACCACAATCACGTTTTGCAAAGCCTACCATGAAACTCCCTCAGTCATGGAGGTGCAGCCATCCAGTTCCATTTCCTGATGAGGGAAATAAAAGTAGGGGCTTCACCCGTGGACCACGCTTGGGTTCATTTCTACAGAAACAGTCTTTAGGTCAGATGAAGATGAAAGCTGGGAACCCTTTCTCCTTCCAATTCCCAACAGCACTGCACCCCTTTGTCACCCAACTCCCCCTCTGCACAGTAACACAAACACACTGTTTATTCCTGCTCAGAGAAATCTTCATGTTAGAAACTTGGCATTTAAATAATACCTTTCTCCCAAGAAGTCAAGAGTGTTTTCTAAGCCAGCATTCAGTGAAATCATCACAGTGGGCCTGAAAATAAAATCAATGGCTTCGTTCCTCCAGGCAACTGTTTGCTCCACTAGACCCCAGTGGCTAGCTGCCAGCTTCAGGGAAAAGGAATTGAAACACAAAAAATAACCACTCATCTTTGTTGGAGGGATTTAACTCTAGAATACAGAGAGCGTGAACAACAGTTGAGTGTGAAGGAAGAACTGAAGGTGGGTTTTGACAGGTTAACCAGTGCAATCTTAACCCCACTCACCACAGGTTCAGCGAACAGATGGATGGCAAGGAGTTGGAATAAGGGGAAAACGATCCATCGTTCAAAACCAGTTACTCCCTTCTGACTTGCAGAACGCCACACAGTCAAAGAAGTGTCCCACATTAGTACATGATGATTTCCATAATAAAGATGACTTAAAAATTGAGAGGAGTGGATTAAGAGGTACAAAAACTGTGAATAAAACAAATAAGCCACAAGGATAGATTTAAAGCACAGGGAATATAGCCAAAGTCTGTGATAAGTATAAATAGAACATGACCTTTGCCAAGTGCATTACACTGTTGTACACCTGAAATCTGTATAGCATTATAAATCAACTACACGTCAATAAAATTTTTTTTCAAAATTTTCTCTTTTTAAAGACTTAATATTCAATTCACATGGGGTATCTCTGTGTTAACATGTTTCTGGTGAATTCTATTTTGAATGTAATATAGTGCCTATTAATCAACAATTTATTCAACTATTTATCATTTCCTCAGTATCAGATTACTCTGTCATAGACCTACAGTTGACTGTCTGCCTTTTAAATACCAAATTCGCACTTTCAGTGGTATAAAGACCAGAAAGTACACTTTTTCCTGTTATATCTTCCTCATAATCAGAACAGTTAATCCTCATGCCCTCCTTGAATATGCAGATATAGAGTTCTAGATGTTCATCAAACATGCAGGCCACTCCATATGTGACTTGGCTGGCACACGTGTAATCAGGCTTCCCAGGTGGCTCAGTGGTTAAAGAATCCACTTGCCATTGTAGGGTTTGATCCCCGGGTCAGAAAGATTCCCGGAAGAAGGAAATGGTATTCTTGCCTGGAAAATCCCATGGACAGAGAAGCCTGGCAGCTACAGTCCATGGAGTCACAAAGAGTCAGACACAACTTAGCGACTGAACAATAACAACAAATACATGTAATCATTAACTGTGATCTACATACTACTGGGATGCTTTCCATGAGATGATATGGACAAACCTGAACGAACTTTTCTGGCCAAAGCCATACTGTAGGGGTGTGTATGCATTGATTGGCACAGAGTGTCTAAGAACCCTGTTACTTATTCTTAAGTTTACACTCAGTAAGTGCATGGAGCAACAAAATTACCAAAAAGATAGTTAATACTGAAAGAATCAAAAAGATGTCTGGTTTATAACTAGATGGCCACAAACATTTTTCTCCCTCAAAATGAGTAACATACGCTAGTAAAGATAGAATGTCAATCAAAGAATTATGCCTCTACAGTAAAGCTGAGACATTGCTTTGCCAACAAAGGTTCGTCTAGTCAAAGCTATGGTTTTTCCAGTAGTCATGTGTGGATGTGAGAGTTGGACTCTAAAGGAAGCTGAGCACCGAAGAATTGATGCTTTTGAACTATGGTGTTGGAGAAGACTCTTGGGAGTCCCTTGGACTGCAAGGAGATCCAACCAGTCCATCCTAAAGGAAATCAGTCCTGAGTGTTCATGGGAAGGACTGATGCTAAAGCTGAAACTCCAAAACTTTTGCTACCTGATGTGAAGAACTGACTCATTGGAAAAGACCCTGATGCTGGGAAAGATTGAAGGCGGGAGGAGAAGGGGATGACAGAGAACGAGATGGTTGGATGGCATCACCAACTCAATGGACATGAGTTTGAGTAAACTCCAGGAGTTGGTGATGGACAGGGAGGCCTGGCGTGCTGCAGTCCATGGGGTCGCAAAGAGTCAGACATGACTGAGCGACTGAACTGCACTGAGTCACAACTCAGGCAACTGAGACTGCAGGAAGGAAGATGCACAAAAATTCATCCTGTGCCCCAAATACCCGGATGCAGCAGAGACTGCAAGAACCAGCAGAAATGGTCCCTAGGCCAGATGAAGAAGCGATCTTCATGCCAGTCATAAAGAATGCAACATCTGCTTAGGAATGACGTGTATAAAACTGCACAAGGCCACATGGGGGAGGAAGCATGTGGGATAGATTATAACACAATCAACATTTCAGAAAAGGAATCTTCCAGAAGACCAAGAGAAAGCCTGCGGGGATAGTAACCATGGTGGTGTTGATGGAAGGGATGTGAGGCAATGGGGAGGGACAGAATTCTTAAAACTGAGGTCACCAGCTCACAGCAACAGTGAATTCAGAGTCCTGGAGAACTAACTAATCCCACCCCGACTTCCCTCAGCTGAGAACTGAGATTTCTTCTCGTCTATGGCCAGCTAGTTGTGAGATCTAATCTTGAAACAGGTCCTTGTACATTAAAAAACAAGTATGCTGTCATACATGTCTTTTTGTTAAAGTCGAGAGACATCGAAAAGCAAACGCATACTCTCTTTTTTTTGAAATTAGGACAGCAGATAGGCAGCTGTTCGCACCATATACATTTTCTCTTCTGGCAACTAACAGTGCACTAAAACTATCATTAAAACCTTTTAAAGGCCCAATTTTCCCCAAATTTCCACTTGGATTTGTTTTTTAAGCTATCGTCTCTTCTTCCACTAACAATGACTCCCAAATAATTCTAGTAGGGTAAAGCAGTCCACAGATGCTTAATAAGATTAATAGTATATCTGAAAAAATTGGCAGAAATGGTTTCTTGTTTAAATTAAATACCACAACCCAGACAGAAGTGACTGACGACGTGTGAATGTATGTTGGCTCAATTCAGTGCTTTCCGGCGATCTTAACACATTGATATTACAAACAACCAAACATTTAATCTAGTTATCTAGCATCTACTCAAAACTAAGCAGCAGCTGGAGATTTTCCTGACACTGAATTATACTGTAGTAAATTTCAACATTTCCCCACCCAAGTGTCATCTTTCATAAGATACCATGTCAGTCACCACAGCACCTTGGAAGTCCCAAAGTCCTATTTTTCAGATGTTCTCATCTATTAAGCAGCTCTCTGCGAACTCTGTAAATCTGGAACACTTCTGTCAGGTAGTTTTGCTTGTGATTCACACTTCAATGGAGCTCCCTGTCATTATAAAACGTCATTCTTGTCTGGGAACACATAGGTTCTTTCATCCTCATTTATTTATATAATGACTTTGAAGTTAAGAAACACTGCATTTAATTCTAAGAAGCCCAAGGATTACAGAATTGTTTTCGGATTTCACTCCCCTAAGGTCTGGGCCTCCTAGACAGCTCAGTGGTAAAGAATTTGCCTGCCAAAGCAGGAGACAAGGGTTTGATCCCTGGGTTGGGAAGATTCTCTGGAGAAGGAAATGGTTATCCACTCCAGTATTCTTGTCTGGGAAATCCCATGGACAGAGGAGCCTGGTGGGCTATAGTCCATGGAGTCGCAAAGAGTCGGACACAACTTTGTGACTCAACAACAATGTCAACCGTTCTACGTAGGAAGACTGAGATAACCCTAAACCATGTCTTCTTTCCCAAGCCTTCCTACGACTTACTGGCTATTGCCACTAGAATGTGCAAAGCCATAATGGTGTCAGAGACCAGCTGTCTTGGTTATGTCTCTATAGCCAATGCTGAGAACAGGGCCCAGTAAATTGCTGCTAAATGACTGAACAAAGGAATCACCTCTGACCTCCCAGAGGAGTAGTCAGGGTTCACAACCCAACAAGTGGAGAATAATACAGGGAAGCCCTGGTGCTGGGTCCAGACATTTCGAGTCTCAACTTCACTTAATATGCCCCTTTGAAAGTTAAGCCCGTAGGTTGATTCTTAAAATGGAAATAATGAGACCTGATAGCACAGCATTTGTAAAAATTTAAAGATAGTTCATAAAGTGCCTGCCTGACATACAAAGATACCCAAGGAACAGTTATGAGGATGATAATGTTGATAGTGATGAATGGTAAATGCAAACTCTGGTGGTGCTGATTTAAAAAGAAAAAAAAAAGAGCAGAGAAGAAAACTGACCACAGATAGGAGTCAATGCACCAAGTTCTTTGAGATTAGACTTGATCCATCTTAAATAAAAATTGAGGATACAAACCCTCATTCAAATTTGATATCCCAATTTCATACGTTCAGGTCACACTGACAGCTAAAATCAAAAGGCCAATGACCTTGACCCAGCTGTCAGTTGAAGATTTAATGAGAGTATTTCCTCCGATGACCACAAATAACATGAGGCCTTGTTGCACTTGTTGGCTGACGTTTGCATCTGATGTCTTTTGGTTGCCCGTCTGGAACGTGGCTGCCCGAGGTCCCGCAAGAACAGGGCCCGTGTCCGTTTAATCTGACTTGCCTGGAGCCAAAACAGTACCACGCGCACATGGAAATAAAGTGATTTTGCTACTGATTGTGATTTCCATCATCTAAGCTAAGATGAAAATAATTAACTTTTAACAGAAAGGTCCTCAGTGTCACTGGATACGGTGAAGTGCCTTAGGATTTGACACTTAGACACCCTGGAAGGTTCTAGATGTCACCTTCTCAAGCTAGAGTCTCAATGCGCCCAGACATTCTCAGGGACACCCCAAAGGGTAGACGAGAAAGGAGAAACCAGAGGGGATTTGGTATCTTCTGTTCTTCAAATGACTTCTCTGCCTCACTAGGAAGTTAAGTCACTGGATCATGGCTTCAGTTAGACTTTGGCCATTTTTGAAATATATGAAAGGAAAAAATATGCACACTCAGCTTGCCAGCAACTTTAGTGCCCTCAGATTCTTATTTTTAGAGAAGCTGTGGCATCTGTCACTTAAGAAAAAGGCAAGGAGGCCTAAGAAGAGTCAGCATGCCCAATATTTCAGAAGCTACTACACCAGTCAGAGCATTCACCCACTGCTAGACAGGAATTAGGGAAACAGGGTCAGTGAGGGGAATTTCTTGCTTTTTACCTTAAGAGGGAAGATCATGGGTACTCCTTTTTTAAAAAATGAATAGAACCTAACAGAACTGTTCTCTTAACTGTGGAAAGAGCCAAATACAACTGTGCCCTTGAGCAACAATATCTATGTGCATTTTTCAGAGTATCTATTTAGGAATTCAACCTTTCCAAAAGGGCTTTCAAATCACAGTCTTATTCATTAACACATACCCAGTTCCCAGCACTCAGCTTGGCACATAAAATACGGGCAGTTAAGTATTTACTGCATGAATAAGTGAAACGATGAGTTGATGTTATGACAAGCGGTCCCCACTAAGAGCTTCATAAATCCATTAAAGAGATTATTACATTTTTAAAAACATGATTTACAGGGTAGCTTTGGGCACATTGACAGGTATAATTAATCTGTAATAATCAACTAAAACGAAAGTCATAAATGTAGTCCAAACAGCTCTCACAAAAAAAAAAAAAAAAAAGAGTGAGAGAGAGAACACTGGGGAAGAATCCCACCAAATTTGATGAACATGGCTCATATATCACATTCCTGCCATAAACGGGACTCTGACTAGAGGCACTGACTGGATTTAACAAATAAGGTAAACTGATGCGTCTGCTAATCTGAAAACCCACAAAGCTTTAAGCATCATTGAGTATACTGCAGAAGAGCAAGTGGCTAGAAGGAAACATATATGGCAATTTGTTATCGTATATGTGCTTTTGTTCAAAACTGATGTCACTAAGTGCAGATAAGACAAAGCTCCACTGAACTCTAGTTTACAAGAAGGCAGGAAATGGAGGAAAAGGATAACCTCACCTTTACTCTTCACAGAGTCTGCTGCTGCTGCTGCTAAGTCGCTTCAGTCACGTCCAACTCTGTGCGACCCCATAGACGGCAGCCCACCAGGCTCCCCCGTCCCTGGGATTCTCCAGGCAAGAACACTGGAGTGGGCTGCCATTTCCTTCTCCAGTGCATGAAAGTGAAAAGTGAAAGTGAAGTCGCTCAGTTGTGTCGACTCTTTGCGACCCCATGGACTGCAGCCCACGAGGATCCTCTGTCCATGGGATTTTCTAGGCAAGAGTACTGGAGTGGGTTGCCATTGCCTTCTCCATTTACAGAGTCTATTACACCAGAAAAAAAGAAGTGGAGCATGACAATTCTGTATAACACCATCATAAATATTTCATAATAATGGTACCGATCTCCTTTCATCAGAACTTTATTCTCAAGTAGAAACAGGATTGCAGTGCCGTTACTCTGAGCTCATCCCCTCCTCTCCCATGTGATTACATAAGCAAGTGCAGTAGTGTGCTAATGATTCATCAGACTCCTAAGCAACGCCGGGAAAGTTCTGCAAACACTCGCATCTTCCGTAAAAAAAAAAAAGTCATTCTCTGGAATTCTTGACTTCTGACAGACTGTAAATATGAAGAGTTAAACAAAACATGCAGATCATGACAGGCTAATAAATGGTCTCTCAGCTTCCTGTGTCAGTAGCACTTAGGACTTTCTGAGAAATTAGCCCCAAACCCCAGTGCTTCCCCACTCGCTTACTATGTGCTCTTAAGTAATTTATTTAACCTCTGTGTACCCCAGTGTACTCACCCATATAATGGGAATAACAGCAGCTAAATTAGGGTTGTTTTTACAATTACAGATATTAGATATTAAGCATGTAGTGGGCACAGAATAAGCTCTCAAAAAATGTTAGCAAGTACTCCTACAACCCAGAATTTCAGTTGTTCTTCTTATATAAGGATGAAAAACAGAACTGGAAGGATGGTTTGGAAAGACAGCTTTCCAATGACTGATGTGGAAACTCAAGGCCCTTCAGCCTCTAAGAACCTATCTTTAAGATTTAAGACAATTAGGCAGAACAAAGACTCTGCCGGATAATACATTTTTTAAAATTTTGCAAAGCCTAAACTGCCAACAATTAAATAATCATTTAAATTACATCATAAAGTGGAATGCCATTTTATACCAATATATTATGCCATATGTATTATGGCATATATGTGTATGCCATATATGGTATATATGGCATATATGTACATATGCCAATATATTATGGAAAAGGAATAGATGATGCCAGATCGAATATATCGAAGAATATCCATAAGCATTCTTAATCATTTATATATGAGTATTTTATCAAAATGCTAACAGAAATAGTAAAGGTTTGAGGTGTGCAATTATGGCTGGTTTTTTCCCCCCCTCTTTGTAGCAAGTGCTGTGTTTGCACAGGGGAAAAAAAAAAACACAATATAAAAGATAAGTCCCAGATATCAGAATAACCACAACTTATCACCCCTGATTTGAATTTGTTGTTCAGTCATGAATTTGAATAGCATTTTACAATTTGCCAAGGGTTAACGGTTACAACATACATGGCCTCGTCTGCACCTCAAATAACCTCATGAAATGTGTCCAACACAAGACATTCCTGTCAGACCAGCACCTGAACGTCAGAAAGGTCGAGTTCTCTTCCACTATAACGTGGAAGGTAAGGAGAGGCGTCCAAGACCAACCCAGAGCTTTGTCATGCAGGACACAGTTCACAGTTATTTCCCCGACGGTGCTATGGATCAGACGGGACCTGGAATTTGAGGCTCCAGGGCTGTAACTGCTGTGTTAATCAATGGGAACAACACCATTTTCCTGCGCTGTAAGATGAATCTAAATGACACCACTTTCCCAAACGGATCTTGTCAAAATAGGAGACAAGGTATCACACTAGCCTTTGAAGTAACTTCTAGCACACTCCTCTTGGAAGTTTTCATTTTGCTTAGAGGTGCGGTAATGAACTGAGCATGGTCCAAATTAACCAGGCAGCTACAACCTCTACTGTAAACTGGGAGGTCTGTGCCAATAATAAATCTGTTAATATTTTCTGTCTTCCTCCCTCCCTTCTTTCCTTTTCTTTTCCTTCTTTCCATCCTCTCTTTTGTTCCTTCCATCCTTTTTGTTCTCCCTTTCTTCCTGCCTCCTTCCTTCCTTTTTCCTTTTTCTTTTGCATCCTAATTCAGAAATGAACTCACTCGACAGCTCTGAGGAATGTGGATCTGGTAACCACACGGCATCTTTCAGGGTAGTCGTGGGGCAACTAAGATGCCAGGGCTCTGCCCTTCCAAGGGGTTTCTTATCTGCTGCCTGAGGGCTGTCCCCTCTGCCCCGGGAGACGACAGGACATGGACTTCCACCTCTAAAGTGTTATTCTGATTATTTGCGACCCCATGGACTGTTACCCACTGGGGTCCTCTGTTCATGGAACTCTCCAGGCAAGAATACTGGAGTGGGTTACCATTTCCTCTTCCAGGAGATCTTCCCGACCCAGAAGACTGAACCTGGGTCTCCTGCACTGCAGGCGGATTCTTCACCGTCTGAACCACCAGGGAAGCCCACCTCTAAAACCAGTATCTTAATGGGAAGCACTCCTTCCCAACAAAGAAAACAAATCAGTTTTGTTCTTTCAACCAGATGTGCTGCAGAGGTGCTGGACATCTGCTTTAGGTGGAAAACAAAAATCACCAGTTGAGACGTTAGGGAGCCAAAAAGAACTGCTTACATATATAAAAGTGTTCTTATTTTTAAAGTATAGGAAGAGAAACACTAAGTATTCAGAAGAATTTAATTAGAAAACATGATCAAAGTGATGAACATTTTTAAAATCCACAATACAACTTTGGATTCCAGCATTTTATACTGTGATTCCTAAAAATTTATGGCTACAGACAAACAGAGCCAAATGTACTAAGCCTGTAAAAGCATGCTGTTCCTATTATGTTGGCAGTGGATGACCTGGCTCATCTCATGCTGGCAACAAAGATGAATTTCTCAGTGTTTAGTTAAAATGCTTTTGACACTGTACATTGTTTTGTCTGGCTACACTGTCTTGGTCTCAGGTTATAAATAAGAGGCCACGTAAATCAATCCTAAACTCTTTAAACAAAGCCACAGTGAAAAGAACTGCTTGGTAGTCAGTGAATATAAGCCTCTCTAAATAAATCTTAAGACTCAGCTTTGAATGACCTCTCTGTAAAATTTATATGATACAGTTTTTACAGGCCAAAAATTAAATCCTCAGATTTTGTAAAATTTACTTATTATTTATTTTACTCTTATTTTTACTCTTTTTATCTGTCTGCCTCTTGGTAGAGTGCAGTCTCTCATGCAAATTTTCGTAATTCTTTTACAAAGAAATCTCCAATATTTAATAACTAGCAAACTTGATCAACAAAAAAAGTTTTAAAAGAAAACTTCTTGCAACTGGTCCTAAGACATAGTGATTCAAATTAAACATCATAACAACTTTCTGAAATGCTTTTTAAAACTGCAGGGAAAAAAGAATCCATTTCACTATTTCAAAATAAGACATTTCAAATCTTCTTTCCAAAAGCATGAGTGATGAATGCTGTGAAGTACTGGGTCTTTCCAATCACACTCAACTTATCTGGATGAATTGAAAACTCCTGGATAATGTGAAGACAAGGCAAGACAAAAGGAAAAATTAATAATAAAATGTATGTTACAATTTCCAAATATAGTCATCAGACAAAAGCTATGCTTTTTAGTCAAATATAAATTACAGGGTTGCATATTTAATAATATAAGATCACTTTAGAGTAGCTTCTGCACCTTTCAATGTATAGAGTTTTCACATCATATCACAGTAATTTAACATTTCTAAGAGGGTTGGCAACAAAAGTTCCTCCGGGTTTTTCTGTAAGATGTTAGGGGAAAACCCAAAATTTTTGGCTAACTCAGTAAAATCACACGAGATGCTTAGTATTAATTTCCATTTGCCAGACGAAGAAACTGAAGATATAGTAGGAGTTGAGCACTGATGGAAAAAGAAACCAAGCAAAAGGTTTTGTTGGAAAAGAGTTCAGAAAAGAATGCTTGGGAAATATTTTGGATTATATTTTAAATGGAGAAAAAGGCTTTAAAAGATCTTGATTCTTTTAAAATACTATCCTCTTCCTGAATCCAAGTATTAGATTAAATTCAAATTAGGCTAAATAGCTTTGCCAACAAGCAACAGAAATAAAGACAAGGGATGGGTAAATTAAGACTACTACTAGTTACCACTCTTGCTTCAATGAGAACACGACTTAATTTGTGAAACTCTGTCATGGTTTTTCCCCCAAGGCTCTAAGAATTAGGCCACGTGAAAGCAAAAAAGCTTGTTCTAAAGTGACATTTGATCACTAGGTGACAGAAAATGACTTCAGTGTAACCGCCCCAGGTTGGCACCACGTCCCCTTGCCAGTCCCACTGGCCCTAGACCGTGCTCCCTGTTCCCGCCCACTGAAATGCCCTCTCCCCCTCTCCACCCATCAACCTGGACTCCCGCCCCGAGAGACGGGCCCAGCCTCTCCCTGAATCAGCCACCTTTACCCACCATGATCTTCCATTCGCTCGGACTACGTCACACACAACCTCAGTGCTTATTTTATGTCGCTGTGGGATCATCTCCTAGCTGTCTCTTGGACATCCTCTAAGTATCTTGTCCCCATCGCTCTCAGACAACATCATGTCTGTTGCTATAGTGGCCTTCCGTGCATACGACCGAAAAACTTTAAATGCCAGAATTTCTTCTTACTCCTTTAAAATAACTGCCGAGCATTCTGTTTAGCAACAGCAACAAAGAATTATACGATGACCACATGCTGCAGCAGAATGCTGTGATTGGTTAGCCAACAGAGAGTTCTTAAGGACCAATTGTGTGTCTGGTGGAAAGAGTGAGTTTAGATGTAATTTTGATTCAAGACACGTGTATTATTCAAAAAATAAAATCCTCAGGTACCCAAAAGAAGCTCAGAACTCTACAATTCACATTTATTGCACAGTGCCTGAAGCGGGGGGAGGGGTGCGGGGGAGGGGTGGGGACATACTTCATCCCACAACTTTCTAAAGTGGCTCAGTTCCAGCTTTGGCCCAAATGTAATTATGCAATCATAGAAACCAGTTGTTTCTTCTTAAAGTGGATGTAACCCTAGTTCTAAAACTGATCTCATGGGATTGTTTTAGAAATTACAGGCAACAAAGCTCAAGAAAGTGTTGTTGTTGTGTGTTTTTTTTTTTAAAGATCTGAGAAGTATATACATATAAACTAGCAATAACAGCACAAGTTACTACAGCTCCTCCACATCCTGAGGGCATCCGATGATACTGGAGTGGGTAGCCTATCCCTTCTCCAGGGGATCTCCTGACCCAGGAATCAAACTGGGGTCTCCTGCATTGCAGGCGGATTCTTTACCAACTGAGCTATCAGGTAAGCCCCAAGGGATGACCAAGTGGACTCAAAAGGGTTTGGAGTTACTTCAGTTATGGTCATGGAATTTGTGAGAGGTCAGGTTAGATTTTTATCAAACAAGGCCACACTAAACTCATTTTTTTCCCATTAGGTTAATCTTACTTGGAAGCTTCCTTAGATGATTAGCTGACCTCATTCCCCTTCATCTTTGTTATTTTTTTTTTTACCAGCTGTTACAGATCATTTTTCTCCACTTTAATAGAAACACCTAAAGGACACAGTATTCTGGCAGAGAGATAAAAAGACACCTGCTTGGCACCAAGTTAGTTAGTTCACTTGAGCCAGTCCATATGGGAAAAAAATTTAATAACTGTATATATGTCTAACAGAGTCACATTTCTGTTCTTCTATTTTGTAGTATCTTCCACACTTCAAAACTTTTTATGAAAAACAATAATGTTAACACATCTTCTTATATTGCCACTGGACACCCTCATTCTCCTTGGAACCCAAACTTTCCATGAAATTACACAGTTAAAACTGCAAAGATGGATTAAGATTTCTTCTTTCCTAGTACATAAATCTAATGGAAGAGATCAAATATATTTTAAAAAAAGAATTTCATTTTAAATAAATGAAATGAATATTTGTATGGTACTTTTTAAAGGTACAATGTAATTTTATAAATATACCATTTAATTTTCTTTGTGTTAAGAATTATTATTTTCATTTTAGACATAAGGAAATACATTCAGTAGTGTTAAGTAAAATGTATAGACAGTAACGCAATGGAGTAGAAACCCAAGTATGGTCAATTTCCAACCTCATATTTTTTCCTACCTTATGTTACTTCATGTCAAAATATAAGTTAATAGCTACAATAACAGCTAACCTTTACTGGGAAGTTTACATAGGTATTAGTGCTGACCTAAAAGTTGTAACTGTATTACCTCATTTAATGGAGCAAGCAGTGGCAACCCTCTCCAGTATTCTTACCTGGAAAATCCCATGGACAGAGGAATCTGGTGGGCTACAATCCATGGAGTAGCAAAGAGCCAGACATGACTGAGCATGCATGAGCGAGTACAGTTCATTTAAGACTCATGGCATCTCTATGAAGTAAGAACCAATACCAGAATTGTGGTGCTGGAGAAGACTCTTGAGAGTCCCTTGGACAGTAAGGAGATCAAACCAGTCAATCCTAATGGAAATCAACCCTGACTATTCATTGGAAGGACTAATGCTGAATCTGAAGCTCCAATACTGTGGCCAATCGATGCGAAGAGCTGACTCATTGGAAAACACCCTGATGCCGGGAAAGACTGAGGGCAGGAGGAGAAGGGGGCAACAGAGGATGAAATGGTTGGATGTTTGGATGGTATCAACTCAATGGACATAAGTTTGAGCAAACTCCAGGAGATAGTGAAGGACAGAGAAGCCTGACGTGCTGTCGTCCATGGGGTTGCAAAGAGTCAGACACAAATTAGCAACTGAACAACAATTTGCTAGATGGAAAAAAAAAACAAGGCTAAGGAAAACTAAAAGAATTTCACAGCTCACAAGGCTAAGGAGGAGAACTGAGACTTGGATTTCATCTGAAAGACATAAAGTACATGGTCTTAACCACTGGACTATATTGCTTTGACGTTGCAGGGGAAATATTTATGTTAATTAATCCATATAGAACACGATAACTTAATTTTGTTGTAGAAACTAGAGCTTGCAGATCAAAACTCAAAAAAAAAAAAAAATACTAATGATTATGGGCTATCATGACAGGCACAGCAAAGAAACTAAAGAAACTAAATCTGTCCACATAGACCAAAGGCCCAATGTTTGTAGATTCAAATATCTGATGAAAGCCATCCATCCTTATCATCCTACTTTCTTCACCAGCTTCCTCCCGATTTCTTCCCAGAAGAGTTGTCTATGTTTGCTCCAATCTCTCCCCTCACATTATTTCCCTAAGGCCCCCACCTACATCAGGTTTTGACTCCGCTTTTCCACTAAGCTGCTCTTGTCAAGGCTGCCTGTGGCCTCTAGGTTAGTGCATTCGACCAGTTCCCTGGACATATCTTCCCTTAGCGCACGCCCAGGTGTCATTTGGTCCTATTTCTGCCTTCTCTTGGCTTACAGGACACCCCAGGCTGCTGGCTTTCCCTCAGAAGCCAGTTATCCCTTCTCAGTCCTCTCTATGTGGTGTCTTTTCTTTTCCTTGCTCTGTTTTTTTTTTTCAGAGCACCCCAAAATTAAGGTCAGTTCACGGAACTCTACTGACACTCATTTCCTCGGTGAGTTCATCCAGTTTCATGGCTTTAAATACTACCGCTCTATGCAAATGTGCTCCTAATTTACATCTTCAACCAGATTTCTCATCTGAATTCCAGACTTGAATTGATTATCTCCTCAGCATCTCGACCTGCATGACTAACAGAGATCTCACACCTAGCACACCTGAAACTGAACTCCTACCTTCTTCACAGACCTACCCCCAACATCCAGAAAAATCACTAACGTATTAGATGCTCAATAAAATGGCTGAACTGAATCAAGTGAGTGCCCTTTCAGATGAACATGAGTCTTAAGACAGAATCACAGTGCTTTACACTCTAAGTATCAGCCCTAACTTCTTATAGAGGGTTTGGTCTGAATCGGGTTATCAGGCTCCTCGGAGAGCTCAGAGGTTAAGAATCTGCCTTCAATGAAGGAGACACAGGAGACTCCAGTTTGATCCCTGGGTTGGGAAGATCCCCTGGAGAAGGGCATGGCAACCCTCCAGTATTCTTGCCTGGAGAATCTGCATGGACAGAGCAGCCTGTGGTATTATTACCAACTCACTTTACAGATAATGAATGTGAGGCTCAAAGAGTGTAACTCACGTGTCCGAAGGGGATCACCAGCCTACTTAGTTACGTAGGCTTTCAAAACTAAACTGTCTGCATTTGAAGATCTCCAAAAGATAATTAATACCAGATGACCAACTTGTAGAATGCAACCATCCAAAACCAAGCAAGGAGGAGAAGTGGTACTCCCTCACTCCATTAACATTCCCCATAACCCCCATCAGCCCTCCGGGCTCAAGAGTTTGAAGGACAGATGTCGAGCCCAGACATGAGCTGTGGAAGTGGCGCTTACACTTGTGCTGAGCACCTGTTTTGAACACAAAGACCTTCTACCCCTGACCTCAAAGATTCACACATCACTCATGTCCTCATGCAACATGCACCCAAAACATAGGCACGTTGACCACAACAGATATTTATGGACGAATTACTATTCTGATCACAGCTTATAAAGTCACATTCAAAAATATGCACACACCAAATTAACAATGTATTTCTGTAAGAACTGCAATATCTCTTACCTGTCAATAAAGAAAAATTTGGTTACAGTTTGGGGATTATTTTTTTTTTTTTGACAGTCAATGTTGTCCATTTATTTATTTTTTAAACAGTAGGTTTGTGTTGGTTATTTATGTTAAATATAGCAGGGTGACATGTCAACCCCAAACTCCCTAACTTTCCTCCCCCTGCCAGGTAACCAGAAGTTCTTGCTCTAAGTTTGTGAGTCTGTTTCTGTTTTGTAAATAAGATCATTTGTATCATTTTTTTAGATTCCACATTATAAGCGGTATCATACAATATTTTCCTTTTTCTGTCTGACTTCACTGGGCTTGACAATCAGCTACTGTGGAATGCAGAATGGAGGTTCCATAAAAAACTAAAAATAGAGCTACCATATCATCCCGCAATCCCACTCCTGGCATATATCTGGAGAAAAACATAGTCCGGAAGGATACATGCACCCCAATGTTCACTGCAGCACTGTTTACAATAGCCAAGATGGTGGGTTATTTTTAACTGGACTGACCATTTGGTCGTGGTTCAAGTTCATGTAAATCTCTACTTCTTCTAGCTGAAATCCAACATCAGTGTCCTGCTCTCACATTGATTTGCAATGTGGCTTCCTTTCTCAAGTGTCCTCTGCTACATTTAAGAAAGAAGATAGGATGGCTTATTTGGTATCTTGTAACTACAAGCAATAGATTCTCTTTTGTTGAATAAGTCACTGACATCAGTTGATTGATGAAACAGAGATGGAACTTAGATGCTGTGAAACGCTACACGACTGTCGGTTCCCATGAGCAACTATACCTCCTCGTAACTGTCAGAATAGCACAAGTCATGAAAATCCATCAGAATCCTTCAGGATGAAAATCAAGATGGAGGCCCCACTTGAACAAGTGCTAAGATCCCCCCGCCTGTCACTGCCAGGGATGAAGTCACCCGGTAGCAGACTCAGCTCCTTCTGCTTTGTGCAGCCGAAGCTGCTCCTTAGCAACCAATGTCGACAACTGGGTTGCCAAGGAAACTAGAAAGCCCAATTTATAAAACTATGAAACAAAGCAATTGTAAAGGCTACGTTAGACACAGAAGGTGACTCTATTCTTATCATTGCTACCGAACTCCTGCCAGAGATGTGGTGCAAATATTTTATTTTTAAATGTTCAAGGAAGAAAACTCATTTTTAAAGTATACTGCATTATCTCTTGTCCTCTGCATCTTTCTGTGAAATGATGGTGAATGTATCTTTTTTCAGATTCTAAGGAGGAACAGCATCAAAAACTTGTGTTTTTAAAACATAGATGGTTCTTGAAGGTGAAGAATATTTTTTAGAGTCATCTGCCAAGTGTAAATTCCTTCCAATTCACAAGCAGAATTCTATTGATTTTATTCCTGTATAAGACAAGTAGGTCTATTTGCCAGGTTCATTTCCATTAGTTCTTTTAATGCTACTACTACAGCTTCCTGAATATAACATTTCTCTTAAGTAGGGAGTAACAGATAGGAGCCCATAATGAAGGGAAAATACAAATGAGGATACGACCAATAAAATACAGGGATTACTTACAAGCTACATCTGACTGACTATATTGGGAAATCAAGCATATGTCATATGCCACCAACTGCCTTATAATTTAGAGCTCCTAAATGATTTTATAGAGAGTGAATGAACCACTTCTACAAAAAAATCTCTATTTGTCTGCCTTTTAAGATGGATCATTTCCTTACTGCAGAGCCTGGGGTGAGTTATTTAACCTGTGAACCTCACATCCTTTTCCATAAAATGTGGATGGAATTAATAGGAATTAAATGAGAGTAACAGGAATAATAGAGAATAGTGGAGACGTTAAACAAATGTGAAGGCTGTCTTACTGACCCCTCACTTCAAGGATATTTCTTATCCTCATTCCACTTTTTTTTTAATCCATAAGACTACTTTCTTCTTAAGAGTAAACAGAATGAATAGAAATTGTGTAGGAAGACAAAATCTTTAACAAAGAGCAAGTTGCAATTCAAAATTTACACAAAGAAATGCCAAATGATGTGAGTGTAGCAGTTCAGTATGTTAATAATGTAAAAGATGTCATTTTTCTCTTGTCTCCTTGGAACAGGCAGAACTTACAAAAGTAATTATGGGCTCATTCATAACCATCACTTACCTTAATTTCAAATATCATCTTTACCTCCCTAGTCTACACTACTGGATAAAACCAGTTCCTGAAAACTCCCAACTGCCCAATTCTCAAAAAAAAAAAAAGAAAGAAAAAAAATCTGAAAATTAACACAAGTCGTCATTTGCTGAATCCTATAAAAGCTCTGACAGCATCTGAGTTCTCCTTCCATCTCTACTCTTGTGCACCATTTTGACTATGTTGTCCTGACAACTTCCCCTCTACATATTCTAATGGGAGAACAACTTTTCAAACCCTGGTTCTCTCCAGTGGAATATAAAGACTCCCCATTCCCGTGTCAGCAGTGAAATCATATTAATTCAGTGATTGGCTGATTCCACCCAGGGAAGGAAAGAGACACAAGAATAATGTGATTTTAAATTTGGAAGAGACTTGTAGAGACATCTTGTACAATTCTCTCTCCCAGTGAGGAAATTCCCTCGTTCCAGTCCCTTTGGCTATTACTGTGTTCTCTCTGTTTCTGCGGGAACATTTTCCTAATAATGGGAAACTGCTGCTTCCAAAAGCAGCTCCAGTGTTAGAAGTTCAGATTGCCTCTGCTATCTCCACTTCACAAGGCTAATGTCTATCCATCAGCCCTGGTTTTGCCCTGTGATGTGACGCTAAGTCTCCTCCATCTCCTACACGACACCCTCTCAAATGTCTGAAGACAGTTATCCGGTCCAAAAAAGAATAATGGACAGACACCCAGATTCAGTTCCTTCTTTCACATCTTCCTAAGAAATCTCAGACAAACCACTTAACCCTCTAACCTTATCTCCCATGCCTATAAGATAAGTAAGATCCTGCTATGGAGGGTGGGAGGTGGGGGTGAAGTGGGGAAAGCGAAAGGAGGGAAAGTAGCCAGAGGAGTGGCGAGAGCGGCTGCTGACTCAGCACTTTGGAGCAGCACCTTGCCAACTGCCAGTGCTTCTCAACCAGCCAAGGAGGGACTCACCCCGTTCTGATTTTTCAAAAGGTACACTGAGACCTCTCAGAGGTCGCACTGCTTTTAATTCTTAACCACGATGCTTTGCTCTGCGTTGTCCAATCTGGACGACGAAATGCAAACGCGGCTGTTTTCCAATCTAAACCACCCCAGCTTCATCAACTCCTCGTGTAAAATGGATTCAAGAATACTCAGCAATCTGCTTGTCCCCCTCTGGATGCATGCTGGTTTGCCAGCATCCCCTTAGAAATGGGTCACTGAGACAATGTACTAAATGTTTGCTCTCAGGATGTTAAGTGTCGACCACTGGAGAGGGCAGAAATGAACAGACAGTCCTTGTTCTCTGGCAGCTAAAAAGTCTATTAGAGCACACACACACAACCCACATAAACAGAAAAATAATAATAAAAGGATTACTATAGTAAAGGCACAAGCAAGGTACAATGAAAGAAAGTAGGAGGAGGGCCAGACGGGGCCAGCACTGTAAACACAGACTGGCCACTTAGAGGATAGCAATCTCTTCCCCAAACTGCCACCCCCAATACCCCCACCAGGATGACCACACATCTTGTTACATGTGTCCCTGTTCTATGTTTGCTTTAACAAGTCCTAATACATGGTTGGCTCAGTTTGGTTAACAAAACCCATGTCATTTCCCCATAAATCAATAACATCAAGTTATTGCCCCAGCCAATAATTTTGCTGTTGTTCAGTCACTAAGTCATGTCTGACTCTTTGCGACCCATGAACTGCAGCACACCGGGCTCCTCTGTCCTTCACCATCTCCCAGAATTTACTGAAATTCATGCCCATGGAGTCAGTGATGCTATCAGACCATTCATCCTCTGCCGCCCCCCTTTTGCCTTCAATCTCTCCCAGCATCAGGGTACCTTTCAGTGAATCAGCTCTTCATATCAAGTTGCCAAAGTACTTGGACTTTGGCTTCAGCATTAGTCCCTCCAATGAATATTCAGGGTTGATTTCCTTCAGAATTACTTGTTTGTAATTTGAGCCAATAATCACATAACTAACATTGGGAACAAAAATGGAGAACTAGCAAAGCCACAAACTCTACCATGATTATATGAGCTCTGATCAATTATTTTAGTAAACCATAACCACCTGATTCTCTCACCAACCAGTGCATTAGTAAATAGGTTCTATGGGTTCAATGCTGTGCCCCCCCAACATGCATATGTTGAAACCCTAATCCCTACTGTAGAGGCAGAGCCTTTGGGAGGTAACTGGGTTCAGACAAGGTCATGAAGGTGAAGTCCCCATGATGGGATTAGTGCCCTAATAATATGATGATGAAGAGATCCCAGGGCATCCCCCACTCTGCCAGGTGATGGTACAGTGAGAACGTGTACACCTGGGAGGCAAAAAGCAGGCTCCCCATGGTGACTGCAGCCATGAAATTAAAAGACACTTATTCCCTGGAAGAAAATCTATGACAAACCTAGACAGTGTATTAAAAAACAGAGACACCATTTTGCCGACAAAGGTCAATATAGTCAAAGCTATGTTTTTCCAGTAGTCATGTACAGATGCAAGAGTTGGACCATAAAGATGGCTGAGTATCGAAGAGGAACTGATACTTTCAAACTGGGGTGCTGGAGAAGACTTTCGAGAGTCTCTTGGACAGCAAGATCAAACCAGTCGGATTGACTGGTTCATCCTAAAAGAAATCAATGCTGAATATTCATTGCAAGGACCGATGCTGAAGCTGAAGCTCCAATACTTTGGCCACCTGGTACAAATAGCTGACGCACTGGAAAAGACCCTGAGGGCAGGAGGAGAAGGGGCGACAGAGGATGAGATGGGCGGATGGCATCACTGATTCAACAGACATGAGTTTGAGAAAACTCCGGGAGATGGTGATGGACAGGGAAGCCTGGCATGCTGCAGTCCAGGGGGATCACAAAGAGTCAGACACGACTGAGGGACTGAACAATAAAAACCAGGCCTCAATTTGTGGCACCTTGATCTTGGACTTCGCAGCCTCCAGAACTGTGAGAGATAAATGCTTGCTGCCGAAGTCACCCAGTCTATCGTGTCTCGTTACAGCAGCCCAAACTCACCAAGACATTAAGTCTACCCCTTATGGCTTCTCCTAACACTGACCAAGGGATTAAGTCTATCCCTTAATGTCTTCTCCTAACACACAGATCAAAGTGTGTTAAAAGCATCTAAATGATGCTCATAGGATCAAGACTTCGGGTATGCAACTGAAGCTCCTCCAACTTAGCAATAATCTATTATCTGCACTAGCTGGCTAGAGCTCTTTTCAACCATGCAGAACTCTCCCACTAGCCTTTTATCTTGGCCACAAGAAAACCACGATTTTTTAAGTCAAATTATTAATACAAGTGGCCTACCAGTTGGATACACTGAAAAGTTTTCAGAACGTTTTGGAGCAAGTGGCTGGTAAAAACCACAAACTGCAGGCAAAGTGCTGCTAGAAATATGAAGGCAGGTTAGCTTTCGGTAGGGTTCCCAAATGGCCTTACTTTAATGTGAAAGGCTGTGGTATAAAACATTAATAAGGCTGTCATCTTATGCATACAATTTTATATAATGTGAATCATTTCCTAAGAGAAAAATCAGGCTTGAACTTTGTGAATTTTGAATTTTTCCTAGGTCTTCAGGAACATATCCCTTCTACAAAATGTGACTCATTGCACTCCGGAAGGTTATCGGGAGAAAATGAAATGGCAGACAATGATGGACATCCATTCTGAGAAAAGTGGCACTCAGGGAGAGAAAGTAAACAAAGGAACAGGACAGGGTATCCAAACACATGGCGTGAAGTGGCCTATGTGGCCTCAGTGAAGCAGAAAAGCCCATTCTGGTTAACAAAATCCATGGGTAGAGGTGAGGCCACATGAGGGCAACTGCTGAAGTGCCTAGAATGTCACTCTGTGGAGCTGCAACAAGTCCCTGATAGAGGAAAGGGTACGATACCCTTTCCTGTGAAAAACGGCAGTGATGTAGCATCGAGTCTGTGGTCATGGAGTACTGCAGGTAGTATGAATAAAGACCAAGAAAGCATGAGGAATTCAACGGCAAAGGGAAGTAGAGGAAAGGAGACATCAGTCCAACTTCATGTTTTAAAGACTGGAGTACTCAACATCCAACAAGACTATTAGAAATATTCTGTTTCACAAAGGAAGGAAAATTAAAATTTGCTCCCAAACACAGTGCACAGGATGGCTCCTCCTCTGTCCATGGGATTCTCCAGGCAAGAATACTGGAGTGGGTAGCCATTCCCTTCTCCATGGCATCTTCCTAACCCAGGGATTGAACTCAGGTCTCCTGCATTGCAGGCAGATTCTTCACCAGATATCTGAGCCACCAGGGAAACTCCCAACAAAGAGTTATTTGGCCCCAAATGTCAAAAGTGCAGGGTTGAAAATCATGCTTTAAATAATTACAGACTTTTGATAGAAGTTTTACCTTACTCATCACAAAATCACCATTTCAGTGCATATGGAAATTTAGTATAACAGTAATTAAAAAGTTAAAATGAAAGTAACTTTTAAGAGAAAAAAACATCAGAATTAAATGATTCTTAACACAATGAAGCTAAGAACTTAATTTGATGTAAGTATATTTTCCCCCAAATTATTCCTTTTCCTAGCATCTCATTAATATAATCTAATATTATAAAGCCTTACAAAAACAATGTGAGTTTTGAAGACACAATCCCATTACTTGGCACATACTTAAATAACATTTTGGTCAGCTTATAAAAAAAAAGATGTAATGAAGCAGAACAAAATTCAAAGTCACATATTAAAAAAGAAAAGAAGTATGCTGAAATATACTTAAGAAGACCACCCACAGTTCAAAAGAATAGAGGGCGGCTAATGGGTGGCATTGAAGTGCAGATTTGCTTGGTTGCAATTTCAGAGTCCTATTCAGAAAATGAGGTCTTAAAAAGCAGGTACTCACTTGACAGAAATGGCACTCTTGGAACAGTTTCATTGTTCCAGAATTACACCCTGTGTGCCTGGGTGGAAAGCACTGGAATCCAACCGCCATCTCTACCCACTGCGTCCACCCAGACCTCAAAGGGAGTGCATCGAGCCATTGCTTGAATATCCTCTCTTGCTTCTTCCAGGAAAAATCAAACATGCACTCAACTTCAGTACAAAGATGTAGAAATGAAGCAGAGAAGCTGATTTACACAGGCATTCTTGAGTGAAAACTTTCTTTCCTTGGACATTCCAGGTGCTCCAGTCAACTGGAGTGAGGAACTGCAATGCCTTCAGACTTAAATGCTTTGGAGAACTGGGAGGATCCACCAACAGCAGGCTCTGGCTCGGCATTAACTCAGGAGGACAGAGCGCAGAGAGCCTGCAATCTGTCCTCCTGAGATAACCTTATCTCCAGCGGTGCTATTTTAACAATGACTAAGATGTACTAAGGAGCCACTTTCCCAGACACATTGCATCAAGACGGCCTGATGGACTCTCCAAAGGCCTCCTCTCCTGAAATATCAGCAGAACAGTTACAGTTCTTGGTTCAACCACCCTATGAGAGCACAGTTTCCCAACCTCACTGAAACGAAGTCGACAGAAGGCACTAAAGTCACTTAAATATTTTCATATAAAAAATAGTCAAATCCAGGACTTCCCTGGTGCTCCAGTGGCTAAGACTCTGCTCTCCCAATACAGGGGGCCCGGGTTTGATCCCTGGTCAGGGAACTGGATCCTGTATGCCACAGCTAGTCTCGGTACAGACAAATGAACTTTAAAAAGTTAAATTTAAAAAAAAGTGAAATCCATGCACTGTATTAGACAAACACCTGAGTTAGATGAACCCCAGCTACTGATGCAGCATTTTCTCTTCGCATCTGTCATTTTGCTTTCTTGGTCCCACAGATAAGAAGGGAATATAACAGATGGCCACCATCAGAAACAGGCAAGAGTTGCCTCAGCTGCTCAGAATCTGATGAATCAAAGTTACAGTTACAAGGAATAGGCTCTGACCACACACACAAAAAATTTTTTTAAATCCTTTGAGCATAAGAATCTCTAGAATCTCAGTTGAACTCCCCAGCCATCCATTCAGTGTCAAACAATGGACTTACACGTTCCAAACTGATATTTTAAAAGTCCTTGTGAAAGGGCAGTTCAAAGAGTAAAGAATCCATTCTTTACTAGGCCGTAAGAAGAAAGGGTCTCATTTAAGGAGGAAAATACTACGTCATCTTAACAGATCAAGATGGTGGCCTTAAGCCCTAAATGGTCTCTGTCAGACACTTAATGTCCTCAGTCAGTGATGTCAAATGGCTGGGAAGTTCTCTAAAATATGCTGGGAATTTCTAGTTTGTTTTTAACTGACGCACAGATTTGAGTCTCTGCAACTTCTCTTCCATTTTATGATGACTCTATGGGGCTCCTCATCAGCTCAACTCCAGCCCCCGATCTGGAAGATCAGCCTACAGTGGCAGCATTCACCATCCAGATGACGATAATGAAATTGTAAATGGTACTAAAAGCCCATTGCCTGTGCTGTCAATTAATACCCTTGAAATCATCAAAATGTAGATGCTGTAAACATTACGAACGTGACTCACCAAGATCAGACATGGGATAGACTCTAAGAAACATACCATTGCGTTGTCCACATCTCAGTTAATCTGTAAGGTCACCATATAACAAATAAGGGATATACAGGACCCCTCCAGAAACAATATTTTCCCTTCAATTTTCTCTTTTTTTTTAATTCAAAAAATATTTATTAAGAATCTACTATGAGCTATCTGCTGTGGTACTTCATAGCACAGCTTCTTATCTCTACCCCTGGTCCTCTAAGTGATTATATATATGTGTGTGTGTGTGTGTGTGTATACACATATCTATACCTACATATATATATATATATATATACTTCATAGTGCAGCTTATCATCTCTACCCCTGATCCTCTAAGTGATCATATATATATATATATGTGTGTGTGTGTGTGTGTGTGTGTATATATATATACACACATATATATGTATCTCCAAGTCAACGGGTTCATTTCCTCCTGGATTTTGACGTTTCTGTGCTGTTATTATTTTTGCAACATAACTAGGATGTTGAAGAAAAGCACAGAAATGGGTCCAACTGAGACTTCTCTTTCTCAAACAACTGTTTTCTCGAAAAGAAAACTAAACTTGTCTCTTGACATTAAAAATAGACAAGGGCAGATGGACATGCAGGGTTAGACTATCACAAAGGAAAAGTCAAGTAATCCTCGAGGCACTACAAACATACACAGAAATGTCAGTAAACATCCATGAATGAGTGTTCCCTGGCAGAATGAAGAGTGAGGAAAAAGGCAAGATGCAAGGGTCACCAGACAGTTGCTAGATGCATCTTCTCCATCGCCTTTCTCCCCAGACAGTTAATGATTCTTGGTTTAGAAACTGGACGAGGGACAACAGCAGGATGTCAGATTTTTCTAATGACTGATATGCATCACTGGGCACAGCAGTTAAATCTTATAGAAGTCTTTCAAAAATTCTGACATTTTTGAAATTATGTACCTAACTCTCCCATAGTCTGCTGGGAGTTACAGCTAAAAGAGAAAGACAGGAAACAAACCTGAAGTTTTGGAAGTCTTAGAAGAATCACTAAGCTGAAAGCACAGAAGTAGAAGGAACTTATAAAAGGCAGGGGACAAAAGCCCAAATCTGGAAATAGTTACTCTATATCCAGATCTTTTCTGCAGAACTATGATTTTATAAGAAGCTAATAACACTCATAAAAGCTACAACCATTCAACTATTATTCTCTATGTTCCCACTAAATCCCTATTACAAAGACTACCTGCAAGTCATCAGTATGTCACGTTAAGAAAAATGAAAACCGGGGGGGTGGGGTGAAAAAAAAAAAAGAAAAATGAAAACCAAATAAGGTGTGAAAACTGATGTGAGATTAACAACAAGCCAATGCAAAGTGGTCTTCCCTACTACTGTTACATGGAATCTACTTTTGTTTTTTAAAATCTTCTCCTAAGATAGACTTATATATACATACCTATATAGCTTTCCCATTAAAAATTATCATTCCCTTTTCAAAAAGGACATATGATTGTATAAATCAAGATCAGACTTTGAGGGATGTCACTGGTGGTCCAGTGGTTAAGACTTTGCCTTCCAATGCAGGGAGTTCACGGCTTTAGAGTCCAATCCCACCCTCTTTCTTACAGGTAACATATCATCAATATGCTGTGGTGTTTTCTAAACTTTTTAAGTATGAAGGAAACCATACTGCACATATTTTGCAAATTGCTTTAATAAAGGAAAAAATTACGAAGGGTAAACAAAGGGCAGAAGCCAGCTCTGTACCAGTACCCTGAAGAGACAAGAATCCATCTAAAATTTCTTTAAAGCTTCAACCATAAAGTTCCCATGACTGTTCACGTTTTCTGTATTTACCCTACCATCGTTCATCAGAAATAAGTCCCTAAATTACTGCACATTATCCTTTAAAACTGAGGAAACAACTATCAGTATCCTGACGCTATCAAGTAAAATTACAGTTGGGATAAACCAAGAAAGCTACAATCTGCCATTAAGCACAGTAAGCTTGACAGCTACTAGAGAAGATTTTAAAAGGGCAAACCCAAAGAGAGACAGACATGATGGACATCTCAAGGGCACCATGGCATTGACTCCTGAAGCTACCTTCCCTTCACTCTTCCTTTGGATTCCTATTATCCTGGTGCTTGGGCAACTCTGAATAGACAGATAGGAACCTAAAAAAGAATATTTCATTTGCATATTGTTGGGGGCTTCCCAAGTGACACTAGTGGTAAAAAATCCACCTGCCAATGCAGGAGACATACCAGATACGGGTTTGATCCCTGGGTCGGGAAGATTCCCGTGGAGGAGGAAATGGCAACCCACTCCAGTATTCTTGCCTGGAAAATCCCATGGACAGAGGAGCCTGGAGGGCTACAGTCCGTGGGGTCGCAAAAAGTTGGACACAACTGAAGTGACTTAGCATGCACGCAAGCATGTATTTTCAATTAGCTATCCAGTCATAAAATGCATTACTTGTTTGAAGAAATACTTAAAGAAAAATTTCTACCCAAACCAAATCTCACGGCACTCAGCACAAGGTTGGATGCTTTTAATAAGAAAATTCTACTGTTGCTCTATGTAAGGTGTTAAATGCTCTCCCTTCATCAGCTCCAATCAGATCCTCTTCCCCATTCAACTCAGCAACCAGTGACACCGTTCACTCATCGGACAGCACTATTTGGCAATTATCAGCATTACTTAATTAGTTGCTTGAACAGACCATGTAAGTGCCAGGCGCTGTTTCTCTGCCTTGAAACACTCCCTGCACTAGCCCTCTGGAGTCCACTTCTGTAGAACCCTTAATCCCCCAGGCTCTAGAACACCTCACCTAAACTCAGGAGTCCAAAGAGAGCACGTGGGGAGAGAGGATCAGTCGCCAGAGAGGTCTGCGTAGGATGACCTGAATGCCTTCTACTTCAGCTTCTGAAACACGCTGAATGACAGAGTGTGTTTGTATGTTTCTGCAAGTGGGATGCCAAGCCTGCAACCAAAGAAGGCACTGATCTTCAGCAAAGGTGTTGCCACAAGAAACACAAGCCTTTATAAAGAGACCTGTGATCACTATGTTGCAATTAACAGAATTAGGCAGTGTTAGGGCATTACACTGATAATCAGTTCTGAGCAGCTCCAAGAGACAAACATTGGTAGGCACAGAAACAAACACAGAAACATTTCTTCTGATTATAAGAAACTTGTAGCTTAATGGCAGATACAGATGTAAAGATGGGGTTGGAGGGTAAGGCTACGTGGATGCAGGCACACAGGGGGTGCCCAAGGATACTGATATCTTTATTCCACTGAGGAGCCTCCTGGTAGATGACATTTGCTCCTGTCTCCTCCTCACTCCCTTCCACTTGGGAGGGGCTGGGTTGGGGGAGGCAAGGGTAAATACCAGAGACCCCCATATTGCTGGGGACACACCCTGTCCCAGGACTGTCAGGAGTGATGACCAACTTCCCCCAGGAAACAGGGAGAGGACAATGAAGGTGAGCAGAGGCCAGAGAGCAAGAAACACAAAACCTACATTTTCGGCTTTTAGCACAAAATTTAAGGGAGCCCTTGGGCAGTACCAGAGTGCCCATTTATAAAGGACACTTTGGCTGGGTCCAAACAACAGTGTTTTTTTTTTTTTAAAAAAAAAAAAAAAACCATGATGTGGTAGTTTCATGGGGTTTTCCTGTTTCTTCATAACTGAAGACTCAAATTCACTTCTGCAGGCTGATCCAGCAAAGAGAGTTGGCTCTCAGGGCTGAGGCCAGAGTCCAGGGGGGATGACCAGATGCAAAGACGAGCACCCCCATCGTGGGCAGATGAGCTGGCAGCTGCCACATGCCAGAGATGAACTTGACCCTGGCCTTCAAGAGCAGTCCAAGCTTGAGGCTTTTTCCAAACTTTTTTTTTTTTTTTTTTTTAAGTAAAAGGCATCTGGAAACTTTTGTTAAATATCATTTTTGGCCTGAGTTGTGCTGTGAAGAATGAAAGGCCAGCTGTTTTCCACGTTGCGGGGGAAGTGGTGCAGGGCAGGGAGATGAAGCCTGGGAAAGAGGTGGGAAGACAGACAGGGGAGTGTGCCCTGCAGTGGGGCGGGCAGCATCGGCGCCCCCCAGGCCAGCTGAGTGGGGGGCTGCCGGACATTCAGGGCTTCCCAGAGGCCCTGGAGGTCCAGAGGCAGCAGAATCTGAAACATCAGTGCTAGGAAAGTATCCATCCCTCTCCACAAAGCCAACTCCTTTCTCCCACTGCTAAGACGCCCCATGACAACCACATTTCCATTTATGTCTTAGCTCATAATAGCTCGAGAACGCTCACTATTCTTAGCCTTGCTTTTTCCTAGTGCAGCCATTTTCTCAGCACATCTCATTCCTTCCCACCTCTACTCTCTATTTCAAGGTTCCTATGGGTGGTAATGGTTGTGAATACTTTTAAAAAGCTGATGAGACATCAATAACCAGTAAAAAATTGATGAAATGTCAATAATCAATCAAAGAATACATTTTGATTCTATATTTTTAAAGAACACTCTCAATCTACTGACCATCACTAGGGCTATTTATAAACACAAGTTTCCTGGGGTGGGGAGGGGAGTGGGGGTGGGATCTGAAATAACTTTAAAATGGCTTTTACCAGAATCAGTCTTATGCTTCACGTTGCTGTTTAACTGCTGAGTTGTGTTTGACTCTTTTGAGACCCTATGGACTGTAGCCTGCCAGGCACCTCCATCCATGGATTTCCCAGGCAAGAATACTGGACAATATGGCAAAACCAATACAATGTTGTAAAGTAAAATAAATACTTTTTTAAATAAATAAAAAATAAAATATAAAAATAAACAAATAAACAAGCAAAAAAAAAAGAATACTGGAGTGAGCTGCTATTCCTTTTTCCAGGGGATCTTCCCTACCCCAGGATGGAACCCACGTCTCCTGCATTGGCAGGTGGATTCTTTACCACTGAGTCACCTGTGAAGCCCATGCTACAGGAGCTGGTTTTAATTTTACCAATATCTTCAACAGGCCTGATTTCTGGCCCGCTTCAAACTGCTTCTCCTGTGTGATCTCACACACTTATGAATAAAAGGTAAAGCTCTCCCCTGCTCGACCGGAAAACCTTATAAACCCAGCAGGACAGGCCCAATGCCTGGGGACCCAGGTCCTGCCAGCCTGGATAGGAACACAGACCTTTCCCCGGCGCGCTTTATGCAGTTCACAGACCTCTAATGACTTTCAGAAACAGAATCTCGTTCCAACTCAGTCTGTATATGTTTCTTCCCAGCACATTCTCAATGCCTCCCCGCCCTTAACACCTTCTCTGCAGAACCATCTTCCAACAGGAAGCCAGGGTTGTCCATTTGTCAAAGGTTCTTGTTGGCTCCAAACCCCATATCCCCCTCCTCCTCTTTCCACCTCAACTCTCTGGCAAAGACATCTTTTTCTTTAATTGTATTTTAATTTTCTTTCTTTTAAAAATTTGTTCTCTGCACAAAAAAACCCCTACAACAGGTAGTTTAGGTCACTGAATTTCCCTAACTCCCTTTTTGTTTTGGGGGCTTTGACTCTTGTCTCACTTGGATAATGTTTAGCCCAGTTTGTTTCTCATTGAAACAAGACAGAATCTTGTTTCCTCTGGTACGAGCTGGATCTCCACTTAGCAACACAAGAGAACCAAAGCTTTACATTCTGCCAGTGATGAATCATTACTGAGGTCAACTGGGGAGGTTAATACATGTTAGTGATCCAGATTGTGTGTTTCGACCACGAGAGTCCCCGAATGTGCCACGTGCTTGGTAGGAATAGACATTAGGCTGACCATCTACTACTACGTTTAAAATTTATTGCACTTTTTGTAAACGGTCAGCTATCCGGCAACGCACTATAAAGCAGGCTTTATCTCAGAATGGGGTGACATTAACAGTTGTAGGTTTACTGTTGTGGTAAGAAAAATCAGTCAACACTTCTTGGTCTGGTGAAGGATACAGACAAAAAAGGAAAATACATGTCCTGAGGTCTGAACATTCAGGGCTTTCTAGAGGAAAATTCTCACAGCACTAAGATGCTGGACCTCTGGCCTGACGGGGCTGCTCCTTCTCCATTGGCAGGAAAAGTATCTAAACGCTGCAGAGAAACCCCCTTATGAGAGGAGCCCCAGAAAGACCTGACAGAAGGCATTTCAGGCAGACAGCGGGAATAGTACTACAAAAACTGGAGGTTAAAAACACAAGCTGTCTGGGGAACTGAGACTTAGGGTGCGCCTGGGGAAATGGCAAGAAATGAGGGTGGACAGGGAAAACGAGTGTCCACAACTTGCAGTTTTACCAGCTGTGTTGGGACAAAAATGGGAGTGATGACCTCATTGGCTCTGTGTCTTAGAGAGCGCCCTCTGGAGGCATCACGGAGGACAGCGTAGAGGGGACATAGGCAGGAAGCAGAGATCAGCTAGGGAATTTCTGTGGAAAATTCTTAAACATGTGGGAATACCAGACCACCTTACCTGCCTCCTGAGAAACCTGTATTCAGGCCAAGAAGCAACAGTTAAAACCGGACACAATGGACTTGTTCCAAATTGTGAAAGGAGTATGTCAAGGCTGCGTATTGTCACCCTGCTTATTTAACTTATATGCAAAATGCTGGGCTGGATGAAGCACAAGCTGGAATCAAGATTGCCAGGAGAAATATCAATAACCTCAGATATGCAGATGATACCGCCACTATGGCAGAAAGTAAAGAGGAACTAAAGAGCCTCCTGATGAAAATGAAAGAGGAGAGTGAAAAAGCTGGCTTAAAACTCAACATTCAAAAAACGAAGATCATGGCGTCTGGTCCCATCACTTCATGGCAAATAGATGGGAAAACAATGGAAACAGTGACAGACTTATTTTCTTGGGCTCCAAAATCACAGCAAATGGTGACTGCAGCCATAAAATTAAAAGACACCTGCTTCTTGGAAGAAAAGCCATGACCAATCTACATAGCACATTAAAAAGCAGAGACATTACTTTGCCAACAAAGGTCTGTCAAGTCAAAGCTATGGTTTTTCCAGTAGTCATGTATGGATGTGAGAGTTGGACTATGAAGAAAACTGAGTGCCAAAAAACTGATGTTTTTGAACTGTGGTGTTAGAGAAGAGTCTTGAGAGTCCCTTGGACTGCAAGGAGATCAAACCAGTCAATCCTAAAGGAAATTAGTTCTGAATATTCATTGGAAGGACTGATGCTAAAGTTGAAACACCAATACTTTGGCCACCTGATGTGAAGAACTGACTCTTTGGTAAAGAGCCTGATGTTGGGAAAGATTGAAGACAGGAGGAGACGGGGACGACAGAGGATGAGATGTTTGGATGGCATCACCAACTCGATGGACATGAGTTTGAGCAAGCTCCAGGAGTTGGTGATGGACGGGGAAGCCTGGCGTGCTGCAGTCCATGGGGTTGCAAAGAGTTGGACACGACTGAGCAACTGAACTGAACTGAAATGAGGGAACTTCTGAGAAGGGCCAGACCAAGGGTGGGAGCCCGAAGGCGGGGAACTGGATTCTCAGAGCATTCCTGGGACACCCTGAGGCTCTCGCTGGATACGGGGACAGTGCAGAGAAAGGGAAGGTGTCTGGATGATGCTCGGGTTTCTAGCGAGACAAAGGGAAACTTTGAGACACAACAGGGGAGGGGAATAAGGATATTGTGATCATATCTGTCTTGCTCCTCAGCCTCCTTACTGCCCCACACCAATGGGTGGCCCCCTCTTCTGCAGTCATGGGACTCAGCACTTCGCACACGGCACTGTAACCCATCCTTGGAAGGCTGGTCTCCTGCCTTGTCCTGGGAGCGACTCAGGGCAGAAACAGGACCTTACTCATCTTTGTAACCTCAATGGCTGGCACACGATGTCTTAGCCTGTGACAACCACCTGACCAACTTTCAATCTACGCCTGTGACAACCACCTGACCTTCAACTTTCAATCTACATTTGGCCGCAAGCAGAAAAATGACAACTCGAACTTCAAAGAAGCAACATCTGCTTGCTTCTCTGGATGTTTATCAAGTTAGTCTGCACAATTTCTTTCCCCAGAGGTATAAATACATATATGAGTCAAGGCAGATAAAGAAAACAGTGTGATGTGCTTAGCAGCATGTGATACTGTTGACTATATACAACTCCAAACTTGCTTCATTTTTTCCACTGGAAGGCAATAGTGTAATCGAGTTCTGGCCTATGAATTATTTTCTAGCTGGGTTATTTTGAACATATTACACAATCCCTCTAAATCTGTTTCCTCATCTATAAGAGAAAAAAAAAATTTACCTCAAAAGGCTGGTGGGGGAATACATTTTAAGATGCATATAAAGTGGTCAACATACAAAAACTGTTGAGGATATGCCCACAGTTCTTATGCAGACTGTATTATTTAACATTTAATCTCACCATTCCCCACATTACAACCCAAACACATGCCTCCTTCATCTAAGATGTCTTTTCTTTCCTTTGAATATTCTTCACTTTTCCTTCTCCTTCCCACATCCAATCAGACAACGAATTCTATAAATTCTACCTTCTAAGTATCCCATGTCTACTAGTCAAGAGTCCAGACCACACAAAATACACATGAACTAAATAAAAGAGACCTTGAAAATAAGACAAGTCAAGAGAAAAAGTGGCTTTAGAGAGGAAGGCATGGTTCACATCACTGATATGTGTGTGTGTTAGTTGCTTAGCTGTATCCAACTCTTTGTGGACCCACAGACTATAGCCCACCAGGCTCTTCCATGGCATTCTCCAGGCACGAATACTGCAGTGGGTAGCCATTCCATTCTCCAGGGGATCTTCCCAAGCCAGGGATCGAATCTGTGTTTCCTGCATTGCAGGCAGAATCTTTACCATCTGAGCCACCAGGGAAGCCATCACATCCTTGATAATTGGGCCTCACTGAGTAAGAGAAGCAAGCACAGTGCTCCAAACCACTAACATAATGGGGCATGAGGTGTCTGTGAAATTCTTTCTTCTATATCTAACCTGAAACATGTAACTGGTTTATGTATGAGCTACTATTTGAAACACTGGAGGAAGGAGCGCACAGTTTTTAAAGTTGGCAGCATGTACCTTATTTGGAACTGACTGGCAAATTATTTTAAAAAGTTCTCGGAATAAGAATGTAGGCATATTTTTCGCTTAGACTGACAGAAGTCACTATGTGGGTAAAACCAACACTTCATTCAGTAACACTAGGTCCCAGGATTGGGGAAGGAGTATTTTCCTATAATGAATCTTCAGGAGGAGGGTTCCATAGTGGCTATAAGTTATCAGCTTAAGTTGCCATATACAGTACGAGGACTTCCATTTTTTTAAAGGAAAACAACAGGGTTCGATCCCTGGTCAGGGAATTAAGACCCCACATCCCTGGAGCAACTGAGCCCGTGTGCTGAAACTACTGAGTCTTGCCACCACAACAAAAGATACCAAGTGACACAACTAAGACCTGAGGCATCCAAATAAATAAATAAGTATCTTTAATGTAAACACCTTAAATGAACAAACATTTACCAAATGCCTGACAAAATCCAAGTACCACGTTATTAAGGGCATTTCGATCCAAGATATTCCCAAACTTATTGTCCGCTCCCCAACCTCAATCACCCCTCTATAATTCAGGTACCGAGGCTTCCAATTTTCTTCCAAGAATCTCTTCATAGCACTATTCAAACTCCTGAACAGCCTGAGGAATCTTTAAATAATTTCGACATTTTGAACAATAGCTATTTTAAATGAAACGTTTCCATTTAAATTGGAAACGACCTAAATAGAACTTGGATAATACTTATGAAGTATAAAGATGAAGTCTGTTCTTCCCAATCAATCTATGTTATATATCTTCAAGTAATTTTAATGTATAAGGTAAATACATGATTGATCATGACAAAAATTTTAAATGACTATATATTATGTAGTATTATCATCAAATATATATTAAAATGTAGACAAATCAAAATACATGTTTTAATATAAAAAATAATTGCTTTTTGTGACCTGAGGTACACTTTGCACCAAAACCATCTTGTTTATTAATAACAGTCTGAGTGAGAAGTCATTAAAATATCAGTCATTAAAAACTAAGTTTGATAAAAATTATCATCATATTTTGTTAACATTGTTTCTTAAGCACCAGAAACACCTAAATAAAAAGTGGCAGTGCCATCACTTTGTATTCTGCCCCTTATTAATTTCCTATATTTAACCAATAGTTCATTATGAATATAAATTTAATAATATATGGCTGAGAACAAAATCAGTTTAAAGATGCATAATAATAAAAATCATGTTATAGCTTGTGGTGTTCCAATGAGTGACACACCAGCTGAGAAATGGGTCATGGGGCCTGATCTCCACTAACCGCCAAACGTGGCTGCTTGATACACACCCAGGTTATCTCTGATTCCTTTTAAGGGGAAAAACATTTAAGCAACAATTATCTTTCTAGTTTTGGGTGGGGGTATTTGCTGTTTCTGTTCTGTTTGTTTAGCAAGGGGGATCTTAGTTCCCCCACCAGGGATGGGACCCATGGCCCATGGACTCGGAGATCACAGTCTTAATCACTGGACCACCAGGGAAGTCCCTATATATGGAGTTGTTTTTTTTTTTTTCAAGATACTAAGACAAATGCCATCACTGGGACACACTCATGGGTACCCGAGGGTCTCCAGAATCATCAGCTGGGAAGCATTCTACCATTTTGAAAATGTACTGGCCAGAACAACATGATGAAGAGCCCTAGATATCATCTGTTGTAGAAGAAGGGAGAATTTAATGCCAGGAATATGATTTTCTATATGTGAAAAAAAAATAGATGAGAAGAAAAATGAAATTACCTCACACGAACTAAAAGCTCAACTGAAGGAGGTAAAAATTAAGGTGTGAAGGAAAAGGAGGAGGAGAAAAAAAGAAGCATGTGTGATCTGAAGAAGGACCGTAGGTTTGTGGCTTCCTTTGCACAGAAGCACCAGACTCTCGTTCTGAGAAAGAAACAAGTGAAAGAAAGCAAATCCCCATGTCCAACTGAACTGAATAATTATGCATGGGAAATGTTTTGTCAAGAATCAGAAATTTCTTTTGGTAATCAAAGGCAGAACTGACCCTCGAATCTCTCTTTCTGAGTTCAATCTTCTGGTTGCTTCATGAAACTCACTACTAAACACCAGGAAATGGAGAGATCTAATGATTTCATTTCTGTCACTTGATGAGTAAATATCAAGGATGTATAAATTCCCTTCAAAAGGACACAAGAATAAAAAGATAGAACACTAATGAGCACATAGTAGAAAAAGGGAGTGTTAGCTCACCTGTGAAGTGTAACTCTCCTGGGGACAGCCTGCCTGGGTCACAGCACTCATAAGAGTCTCAAAGGAAAATATGATCCCCCAGATTTAAGAGCCACTGTTAGAGCTAAAGAACCTGCCTGCCAATGCAGGAGATGTAAGAGATGTGGGTTCAATCCCTGGGTCAGGAACAGCCCCTGGAGGAGGGCATGGCCACCCACTCCAGCATTCTTGCCTAGAGAATCCCACGGACAGAGAAGCCTGGCAGGCTACAATCCATTGGGTCGCAAAGAGTCAGTCACAATCAAGTGACTTAGCATGAATGTTGGAGCTAAAACAAGAAAACTTCAATTGAAGGTACAGGGTCCAGGAACTTCAATGGTGGTCCAGTTATTAAGAATGCCCCTTGCAATGCAGAGGACATGGGGACCCATCCCCGATTGCCGGCTGCTGTGGGGCAACTACGGAGCCTGCATGCTCTGGAACCCACACGTCACCAAGCTGCCCACGTGCTACAACTAAGACCCAATGAAGCCAAAGAAATAAATAAAAATATTTTTTCAAAAATAAAATATCTATTTAAAAGAGATACAGGGTTTTGATTCACTTTAAATCATTGGAATCAATACTTTTTCCATTTTGTTATTGTTATTCTCGGTTGTCAGCTTTAGCTAAAGGAAATCACAATGAAGACCATTCACCTTAGTGTAACACCCCTGGTGGCTCAGACGGTAAAGAATCTGCCTGCAATACAGGAGACCCGGGTTCAACCCCTGGTCGGGAAGATCCCCTGGAGAAGGAAATGGCAACCCACTCCAGTGTTCTGGCCTGGAGAATTCCATGGGCAGAGGAGCCTGGTGGGCTACAGTCCATGGGATCACAAAGAGTCAGACACAACTGAGCGACTTTCATATATACCTTAGTATGTGAGACACCAGCCAAAACAGGGAGCTTTAAAAACTGCCAACTGGTTCCACTGGTTTTAACAAGGGTCTTCTATACATGATTCTCAGCAAAGCATCAATCCTTGGTTTGGTGAATGAACAGATCACCAAGAAGGAAACAAGAAAGCGAGAACCGATAGCGATCTCAGCATTTCATCAGCCTCAGCACTGTGCCTAGAAAGAAGCCCACAGCTTTCAGATGGGTCTTGGCCAGGGACCAGCTTCACCTCCTCACCCTGTAAGAAGCCTCGCAGAGGAAACCAAGCCTTGTTTTGGGCTTAGAGATGGCCTTGAACATAAAGAAAAGGGATACACAGACATAAATAGATACAGACATAGATATAGATAATGAACACAAAAATTTCTCTGGAATCCAAAAGACAGCAGCATCTGAACACTGAATTACAAAGGCCCTCAATGATGGCTCAATGAACAGAGTTTCCCCAGGTGCGGCTGTACTGTACAGCAGGATATTGAAATTCACAATGAAGTCCTTTTCCTTGAGAAGAAAAAAATGGATAATAAAAAAAAAGTCCTCAAAGATCTTGAATACTAAAGTGATGAAAGGACAAGTGGGAAAACTGCCTTGAGAAGGGGAGAGAGAGATTACAAAATAATTGGATCTCACCCACAAAACAGACAAAGCACATGGAAAGCATATTTTAGCCATAAAAAAGCAAAAAGATATACAGCTTAAAATATGTTAATATAATTTGAAATCTAATCAGCCTCTAAATGGTATTTTAGACTGAAGCAGAAAAAGTACCTCCAAATGGAGCAGAGAGAAGCAGGAGTGAAGAATAGATGTCTGGGGAGCGCCCTTGGGGCATCAGAGGACGATAATTGTCATTCCATCCTGCAATGAACGTTAAATGCTTTTCCTTAGTTGTCTAAGTTTGGAATTAATTCAGAAATCCCATATGTGCAGAAAGTGCAAAGACAATAAGCAGTTCACTGCATTGAAACAGACTGAGGCATCTTCTCTGCCACAAGTTACTTATAAAACCCTCGTAAGCCCCAGTGCCAATCAGCTGGAGAGGAGAACAATCATAACAAAGACTAAAGAATGATGTATTTAGTAAGCCCATAATTTTACAAACTACTTCAAAGGCAGAATAAAGTCTTTCCTTTAAATGCATACAGAAGGATGTGCTGTGCGGTGTCACTTCAGTCGTGTCCGACCCTTTGCGACCTTTATGGACTGTAGCCCACCAGGTTCCTCTTTTCATCGGATTCTCCAGGCAAGAATACTGGAGTGGGTTGCCATGCCCTCTTCCAGGCAGGGGATCGTCCGACCCAGGGATCGAATCTACTGTCTCTTACACCTCCTGCATTGGCAGGGGGGTTCTTTACCACTAGTGCCACCTGGGAAGCCCATAGAAGGATGGGGTCAGCATTTCAAAATTGCTGCAATTAAAAAGCAGATCCAAATGGATTAAAGATCTAAATTTAAGACCAGAAACTATAATACTCCTAGAGGAAAACATAGGCAAAACACTCTCTGACATAAACCATAGCAGGATCCTCTATGACCCACTCCCCAGAATATTGGAAATAAAAGCAAAAATAAACAAATGGGACCTAATTAAACTTAAAACCTTCTGCACAACGAAGGAAACTATAAGCAAGGTGAAAAGACAGCCCTCAGAATGGGAGAAAATAATAGTAAATGAAGCAACTGACAAAGAATTAACCTCAAAAATATACAAGCAGCTCATACAGCTCAATTCCAGAAAAATAAATGACCCAATAAATAAATGGGCCAAAGAACTAAACAAACATTTCTCCAAAGAAGACATACAGATGGCTAACAAACACATGAAAAGATGCTCAACATCACTCATTATCAGAGAAATGCAAGTCAAAACCACAATGAGGTACCATCTCACGCCAGTCAGAATGGCTGCTATCAAAAAGTCCACAAACAATAAATGCTGGAGAGGGTGTGGAGAAAAGGGAACCCTCTTACACTGTTGGTGGGAATGCAAACTAGTACAGCCACTACGGAGAACAGCGTGGAGAGTCCTTAAAAAACTGGAAATAGAACTGCCATACGACCCAGCAATCCCACTGCTGGGCATACACACCAAGAAAACTAGAATTGAAAGAGATATGTGTACCCCAATGTTCATCACAGCACAGTTTACAATATCTAGGACATGGAAGCAACCTAGATATCCATCGGCAGACGAATGGATAAGAAAGCTGTGGTACATATGCACAATGGAATATTACTCAGCTGTTAAAAAGAACGCATTTGAATCAGTTCTAATGAGGTGGATGAAACTGGAGCCTACTATACAAAGTGAAGTAAGTCAGAAAGAAAAACACCAATACAGTATACTAACACATATATATGGAATTCAGAAAGATGGTAACAATGACCCTATATGCAAGACAGCAAAAGAGACATAGATATAAAGAACAGACTTTTGGACTCTGGGAGAAGGCGAGGTGGGATGATCTGAGAGAACAGCATTGAAACATGTATATTACCATATGTGAAACAGAATGCCCATTCAGGTTGGATGCATGAGACAAGTGCTCGGGGCTGGTGCACTGGGACGACCCAGAGGGATGGGATGGGGAGGGAGGTGGGGGGGGAGGTTCAGGATGGGAACACATGTACACCCATGGCCGATTCATGTCAATGTATGGCAAAAACCACTACAATACTGTAAAGTAATTAGCTTCCAGTTAAAATAATTAATTAAAAAAAAAGATATTTGCAAATGTCATGAAAGAGCTAAACAACAACAAAAAAAGCAGATCAGTGGTTCCTGGTGTTGGGGCAAGTAGGGATTGACTGCAGACAAGCACTAGGGGACCTTCTGTGGTGAAAGTGCCCTAACACTGGATTGCGCGATGGCTGCACGGCTGTGTAAATGTATGAAATCACTGACTGGTACACTGGAAGAAGGTACATTCTATGTATGCAAATTATGCCTTAATAAAGTTACAAACTTTTTTTTAAGTTGACATGTTTCAAAATTCAACAATTCTTTCTATAAAACTGTTGCATTTCTGAGTGATTCATTCCATTAAAAATGTTCTTTTTCCCACTTTTCTGTATAGCAGACACTGACACAGCAGTATAAAGCAACTATACTCCAATAAAAAGAAAGAAAGGAAGAAAACAACAAAAAAAAATGTTCTTCTTCCAACTGTCAGGGATGGAAATCTTGATGATCATTTTTCCAAAGATTCTTAGGTGCTTTTAAAAATTATTCAAAGCAAATTCATAACTAACAATCAAAATAGCATGAAAAACTTAAAAGAAACCATAACAAAGCATTTCAGTAGTAACTTTCACAACAGTTACTATGCTTTTGGCAAACCATTCAAACTACAATGCTGACAGATCCCTGGAATTTGGTAATTTCAGTAGAAAAGCAATTTTATACTCCAGTGGGTAAAGTAGATAAAACATAGCAATGAATCATGAACGTTCTTATACACACACATGAAAATGAATACACGTGAATTTTACATACTCAAAACATGAAAACACCATAATAAAGCCAAACATGGCACTGTGATGAAGACTGTCGATCACATACTAATCAGTTGGGTTGACCAGTTATTTCCCTTGTTTCAGTATCTGAACTGGAGATAACAATAGTGTCTACCACATAATACTGTCAACGTGGTAAAAGGGAACTCTTTAGTTAGTGCTTGGCGTATCATAAGCATTCAAGAAATGCTAGCTACTGTTGTGTTCTTGCTGATGCTATTACCCCTGAGTTAGGGCCAATATAGAGATGATTTTATTCTCTTTTCTACGAAGTCTCACACCCAGGGACAGCTCTAGCTCTTTACCTTCCTGGAAACCCAATTACTCAGCAATGCTCATGCCACCAGCTGTTGCAATAGCAAACATCTTCCAACTTGTGATTCATTACACAATGCATTATCACTCATCCACTGGCACAGAGCTGGTGTTAACATTCCCGACTGGTCTGACACTCTGTCTTCGATTTGCGTTAAACCAAATTATTAGGCAAACAGGACAAAGAAAAAGTCAAATGAGCAGAATCCATTTACAGTGGAATCATTACAGTAAGGTCCTTGCAGAGGATGGAGCGTCGGATATAGAGACATGCAGTGACTTAATACACGGGATAAGGCTTCATTTTTCTCTCTGAAAAAAAGTAATTTTAAGGCCTTAAAAAAAAAAAAAAGGTGTCATTACTGCTGCTGACCCTCAAAACCATTTCAAGCTTTCCTCTAGTCCTTCTCTTCATTATTTTATGCCCCCAAGTAGGCACATGTGGAGTAAAAATAGCCCAAATCGGTTCTCATACATTGTGATATTCTTGTAAAATCTTGGAAATAGCTCCCTTCTCACTTCAACTGAAGTAAGGAAAAGAATGGCCAATTTACAGATCTGACTGCCAATGCACCTCCCTGGGAAAGTGCCGGCTACTGAAGCCGAGGGCTAGCTCATTTACTATTTATTTTCAAAGCTTCTAAAATATGCCAAGAGCTTTGAGGACAGGGCCTAATTTAAATGTAAAGCAATTTACTGGCAGGCTGGTACACAGAAGTAGGCTTTCAACATTATTCATATTCTGAATGTGCTAGAAGTGTTATTAATTAAAGAACAAAGTAGAACATGTCTTTCAGCTATTTAAAATATAAAGGCATTGTTGCTTAAGAGTGTCTCAACAGTCGTATTTCCAAACAATGCAAGGACATCCTCAAACAAGGTTACCTGTACCAATCAACACCTACTTATGAACATACATGGAGAAGGAAATGGCAACCCACTCCAGTATCCTTGCCTGGAAAATCTCATGAACAGAGGAGACTAGTGGGCTGCAGTCCATGGGGTTGCAAAGAGTCAGGCATGACTGAACGACTAACACTTACTATGAACATACAAACATAAGAAAGCAAGTTTCTCTAGCAGTGAACTGAGGAGGTCCTAAAGGGACTCTTCTGCTTAGGACTCCATTGTGAGGAATTCTTCCAAGGCTTCCCCAACCCCACCACGCAACAGAAGAAAACTGACATATTCCCAACTCCTGGCACAAGCCCATGCTCCATAGATGTCTGCTAATCTAACAAATCTATGAGAACTTGCATATTCTCAATATGAGAGGGCATTTGAATTAAACAGCTAAAGCAGGACCATTTCGATAGAACCCACGTGAAATTCTTGGTCCAATTTGGCAAAATCAAAAGCAACTCTGTGGATAGCCTACCCATCTAACAGACACTGGCACAGACCTCTGTTTCTATGACAACGATCAATCATGGGCACCATGCAATAAAATAATAGGATTTGGTTCAACTTCCTCCACTTGGAAGTATCTCAGAGGCATCAATATACAATATTCTTAGATTTTCTCTATTCCTATAAAATTAAATAACTGTTGCCAACTGCAAAAAAAAAAAAAAAAGTTTAATACCTGGACCTACTTTTTAAATACACAGTGGCTGAATCTGCCAATTTGAGATGAAATAGATGAAAGTAGAAAACATTTTTGCTATAAAAGAAAATGATGTCACAACCAAAAAAAAAAATTGGCCAACATGCCCTCTTTTCCTTTCCCAGCATGCCAATCCAAGAAAAGGCCTGAGAAATACATAATTTTATTTTTCTCATGGGCTAGGGCATCAACCAGTGACAAAAATGAATCTTGTACTGCTTCTCCATGGCCCACTTATTTCCAGAGCTTATTATTTTCTTTCCCCATTTGGAGCTATAACTCCAGAGATAAGAGTTGACCTTCCGTTCAAAAAAGTTTCCTGATGATGGGTTTCCTGGGCGTTGTGAGGTGTTTGCAAAGTCATGTCTGCCCTAAGTGGTGTGCAGTCAAGGGCAGCTGACAAATGAGTTAAGTAGTATATGTCTCCCCAGTCTCTTAGCCTCCCAGGCTGCACTGGAAGAAAACCACTCCAATTCTGATTACTAGGTGATCACTTCACACCAGCTTACCCCATCCATTGTGGTGGTTCTCAACAGCTGGGTCTGTGATACCAAAGACCCGTGGCCACTAAATTCCTAGGTATGCTAGCTAGAAATTATTTCCAAAAGTTGTCCCTCCATTTCCAGCATGCATTAAAAATGTCCCTGTGTTCTTCTGGATATTTTCCATGTTGAGAAATTTCTCATGCATAGGGACTCGGCCTGACATCATTTAATGACTTCCAGGCATCCCCATGGAAGCTATCCAGAAGGACCATGAGGAAAACATTAAACATGTTCAGTCCATGGAGAGGAGCACACATATGGACTCTGCAGCAACCATGTACATTAAACCCTCCATCAGGATCAGCATTTCCACGGTGATCATTCAGTGTCCCCTGCATCTCTTAGCTTTCATTTATTCTCCCAACAGGAAGTCATCCATCGTCCACACACAGGCAGGCAGCCCACCGAGGCTAGACTGCAGGGGCACTCGCTCCACACTAATGGACTGGCTGCGACCCAGAGCTCTGCTGATGGCAGCCATACCTTGCCACCTGATGTAATACTGACTTTGAGAGGATGCAAATAAAACTGCTAAGTCAGCTAAAATGAATGTCCATCTACTGAATAATAGCCTGGGTTTTTCAGCTTTAGGTCTTTGGATTCGGGTGCTTCATTTATATTGTCCGGTCACCTGAGCCATGTCCTTCCAGTGTTAAGGTGAACGTGTGTCCCGTGAGGATATTGCTTCGATTCAGCAGTAGGTCTTGGATGGGGCCTGAGTGTTTGCATTTCTGCAGGCTCTCTGGTGGCATTACTGTTGCCATCCTCTGAACACTCCTGGTAACAAGGTTTTAAAGAACACGAGCAACACCAGTGACGTGGGCTCGATCCCTGGGTCAGGAAGATTCCCTGGAAGAGGACATGGCAACCCACTCCAGTATTCTTGCCTGGAGAATCCCATGGACAGAGGAGCCTGGCGGGGTCACAAAGAATAAGGCATGACTGAGCGAGTGATTACACAGAGTATACAAGTGAGGAGAGAGAAGAACTTTCTACAGCCTGTTTTGTTGTATAACTAGTTCCCAGTTCCCACAGTATTACGTGAAACAGCATCAGTCTCCCCCACTCTTTTTTTTTCAAGATAATGCTTATCTTGAATTGTTTTCTTCCCAGATTTTTTTTTTAAATAAAATATTGATTTTATCTTTCTACCTTGCCAAGATAAGTTTAGTTTATGGTTTTCCAAGGAAAGAAAAAGACAGAATAGAAAGATCTCTCATAGGGACACTCTTAGTCCTGTAATTATGTGATTCTATGGACCAGAATGTGAGCCACGGGCTAAAACCAAGAAACATCATTTCATAAACATTAAGCACCTAATAAGGGTAGCGTGCTGCAGCCCATGGGGTCGCAAAGAGTTGGACATGACTGAACAACGACAAAAAGGGTAACATTGTCTCCTTTCTCTAGGACGCCGGTCTTACACAAGTTCAGAGCTGTAACACAAGCAGACCTTTCTCCAGGACACGCTGGTCTTACACAAGTTCAGAGCTATAATACAAGCAGATGGAGCAGACAGAATTTCTGATGTTTTTCCCTCAGGGAGACACTTGTAAAGGATCATGGTGACTGAGCTCCAACTGACCTAAAAAGTCTAAACGATCTGGTATTTATGAAACAACAGGAGACTTATTTAATCAGACAGGTTTAGAAATGTGATAATAAGTTTTTTTCCAAGAAGTCTCTAGGCAGGGCGGCTGGATTCTGAGACACTTTAACCTCCAATAACCAACTACACTGAACAACTCCAGAGTCACGACTCCATAGAATGTCTGTCTCTCTCTCAACCTGACTTGAGAACTCCATAACTCAGCCGTAAGTCAGCTGAGACGGTCTGCTAGGAGACGGTCTGCTGATGAATTACCAGAGAGGAAAGCACCCTGGAGAACTCGCCTTCCAAGGATCTTACACTGGGCAAGAAAATACCACAATTAGAGGAGGAACGGCTTCAAGACATTTTCTCACATGAATGCACACAGTATCATGTGAAATTATAAAAGAACAGACTTGAGAAGTCGCTCAGTCGTGTCCGACTCTTTGCGACCCCATGGACTGTAGCCCAACAGGATCCTCTGTCCATGGGATTCTCCAGGCAAAGTAATGGAGTGGGTTGCCATTTCCTTCTCCAGGGGATCTTCCCGACCCAGGGATCGAACCTGCGTCTCCCACATTGTAGGCAGACGCTTTACTATCTAAGCCACTAGGGAAGGCCATAGTATCATGTGAAATTATAAAAGACACCAAATTGGATTCAGGGTAGGATCTGAATTTTTTTCTTTTCAGGAAAAAACACAAATCAGGACAAATTATCAACAAGAGTCATCTCGTCAACGAGATTATAGGTCATTTTAATTTATCTTAATATTTTCCCACTTGCTCCAAAATTCTTTACAACAATCGTACCTTGATCTAACCATGGAAAAAGCCATTAGAACATAAATCTCCCATCTGTCCTTTTGTTTCTATGGCATGTTGTTTACAACACAGTTCATATTTAAAATCAGATTTTTTAATTTCCATTTAATTTCTGAAACTGTCTTCTTTTATTTAATTTAGTTTCCAGGATTTAAACTAATCAGAAAAATCTGCTGCGACATATTGTACTCAGCCCCGCGAATGCCCTTGAACATTGCGGGTTTGCGTCTGTGCAGTAATTGGGCCAGATGCTCTTCAAGCCAGTCTCTTATTGGCCTATCATCAATTTTGAAATCCACAGAATGTATTGATTAGCTCTTCTCTTTATGCTCTGGACGGCCAAGGCAATGTCAGGAAGATTTCAAGCAATTTTCCAGACTCAGACGGTGAAAATTTTTGAGCAGAGTATCTATTGTTTCCCCATGTAATAAAAGTCCTTTCAATGGAGAAAACGCTCTAAAATTAGCAGATGAGGTTTTGTTTAATTATCCTAGAGTCTTTAATGAAGCAGGTGTCGGAGCTAGAAAACAAGAGCCGTGATGAGCCCCTTACAATCTGTGGTTTCAGAGCAGACGGCAGCACCAGCCTTGAGTGCTAAACAGACACACAGCCTGGGCGAGCAATCAGCTCCTAAATGGCCAGGACCTGTGCCCTGCAGAACACTGGACGCAATGAGCGAACACCAAAGGGGTAGGTCATGGCAAACTGGTCAAAGGTCTAGGCATTCAGTCGTTTCTTGAACAAGCATTCACCACGTCAGGCCCTAGAGATTCAGAGGCTGATAGGGCACCTTCCCTACCCTCATCCTATAAGTTCTGAAATGAGAGGTGGGCACCTCAACTGCCAACAGGACAGTGTAATCAAGAATTGTGGAGCTGTCTACAGTGGACTGATGGACAGCTCCCTGGAAAGGGAGCTGTCAGTTCTACATGGGGAAATCAGGAAACATTTAGACAAGGCCACCTTTGAATTAATCGTGAGAAATAATCAGGTTCTTGCTTTTCAGAGCTGTGGTGGTGATTCAATGGGATGGACAGACATGCACAGACATGCAACAACTAGCCCATGGCACTGGGTGTGGAGAAGGTGTTCAGCCAATGACAGCAATAACAATGTAAATATTACTGCATGAGTACAATGGTTTATGAGTAAGTTTAATGACTGGTACAATTAAAGAAGAAAGGGAAGAAAATAATATCTAGGCTACATTCACAATTGATTGACAATAAATGGAAGGATAAAAATAGAACTTTCAGTAGCTTATTTACAGCACAGATAACGGAAACAATGCAAAATCATCAATTCTACATCAACAATATTATACAACTATAGGTGTCCTGTACTTTTAAGAAAGCCTGGAATTTGAAGACAGCAGGCAGAAGGACTAAATATTAATAGTTATATAGGACTTACCTCATGTCAAGCAAGGGCTTTATATATTTATACCTATTTTCTCAGTCATTATCCCACCAATATTACAAGGCATGCTTTTTTATTGCCATTTTAAAGAGAAAACTGAGATTCTGAGAGTTTAATTGACTTGACAAAGGCCACGCAGCTAATGCATGGTAAAGTCAGGATTGGATCTTATAAGCATCTCAATTCAAATTCTATGCTCTTTTCTTTATATTGGGTTGCCAAAAAAGTTCCTCATGTTTTTTTCCCTAAGATGGCTCTAGTAGCACTTGTGAAGTCAAAGTGTTAGTCACTCAGTCGTGTCCGACTCTTTGCAAACCCCAAGGACTACAGCCCGCCAGACTCCTCTGTCCCTGGAATTCTCCAGGCAAGAAGACTGGAGTGGGTCGCCATTTCCTTCTTCAGGGGCCGAGTCTGGGTCTCGCGCACTGCAGGCAGGCAGACTCTTTCCTGTCTGCGCCACAAGGGAAGCTTAGTTGTCTTTAACTTCATTCGAAACAACTTTTTAGGTTGTACTATGGCAGCTGTCACATCAGCCTGCATTTAAAAAAATGTATCAGAATTGGTGAATTTTTGCGTAGCCATTTGAGTACTGAAGATGCAAGAAAAAAGCAACATTTTCAGCATATCATGCTTTATTATTTCAAGAAAAGTAAAAACGTAACTGAAATACAAAAAACGATTTGTGCAGTGTCTGGAGAAGATGCTGTGACCGATGAACAAAAGTGGTTGGCCAAGTTTCTTGCTGGAGATTTCTCGATGGACAATGATCCGGTTGCATAGACCAGTGGAATTTGACAACAATCAAATTGAGACATTAAATGAGAACAATCAACATTATACCATGTGGGAGATAGCCAATATACTCAAAATATCCAAATCAAGCACAGAAATCACTTGCATCAGCTTGGTTATGTTAATCTCTTTGATATTTTGGCTCCACATAAGTGGGGGAAAAAAACATATTTTGCATTTTGCATGTGATATTCTCTACTGAAACGTAACAAGAATGTTCCGTTTTTAAAACAAATTGTGACGGGCAATGAAAAGTGTAAACTGCACAATAACGTGCAATGGAAGAGATGGTGGGGGCAAGCAAAATGAACCACCACCAACCACACCAAAGGCTAGTCTACATCCAGAAAAGGTGATGTTGTGTATATGGTGGACTGGAAGAGAGTCTGTAATAAAAGCTCCTTCTAGAAATACCAAAGGATTCATTCCAACAAGTACCGGTCCCAATTAGAGTAACTGAAAGCAGCACTCAATGAGAAGCGTCTGGAATTAGTCAACAAAAAATGCATAATTTTCCATCAGGATAACCAAGATCACATGTTTCTTTGACGACCAGGCAAAAACTGTCACAGCTTGGCTGGGAAGTTCTGATTCCTCCACCATATTCAACAGACATTGCACCTTTGGATTTCCACTTATTTCGGTCTTTACAGATTTCTCTTATATGGAAAAAAATTCAATTCCCTGGAAGACTGTAAAAAGGAACCTGGAACAGGTCTTTGCTAAAAAAGATAAAAAGTTTTGGGAAGATGGAATTATGAAGCAGCCTGAAAAATGGCAGAAGGTAGTGGAACAAAACAGTGAATATGTTGTTCAATAAAGTTCTTGGTGAAAATGAAAAATGTGTCTTTTTATTTTTACTTAAAAACCAAAGGAACTTTTTGGCCAACACCATGGAGCGTTTTCACGTGAATAGACACATTTACAAAGGTAGATATGATAAGTAATTATTAAAGGGTAATTTTATTTTTTATTTTTTTCATTTATTTTTATTAGTTGGAGGCTAACTACTTTACAGTACTGTAGTGGTTTTTGCCATACATTGACATGAATCAGCCATGGACTCACATGTGTTCCCCATCCTGAAGCCCCCTCCCACCTCCCTCCCCATCCCATCCCTCTGGGTCTTCCCAGTGCACCAGCCCCGAGCACTTGTCTCATGCATCCAACCTGGGCTGGCGATCTGTTTCACTCTTGATAATATACATGTTTCGATGCTATTCTCTCAGATCATTCCACCCTCGCCTTCTCCCATAAAGTCCAAAAGTCTGTTCTATACATCTGTGTCTCTTTTTCTGTCTTGCATATTAAAGGGTAATTTTATTTTTTAAAGCAAGTTTTTCTTTGTTATTTATTTCTCAAATATTTATTCACTCACTTATTTGGCAGCACCAGGTCCTAGCTGTGGCCCGCAGGACCTTTTTTAGTTGCAGTGCTTGAGCTCTCAATTGTGGCATGTGGGATCTAGTTCTCTGACCGAAGATCAAATCTGGGCCCCCTGCACGGAGTTGTAGCCACTGGACCACCAGGGAAGTCCCTAAAGGGTAATTTTAAATAGTGAGTTCCCTCAACACATTTAAAATGTGTAATTGTTTTTCAAAAACAAAAAACAATTTACCTTTAGCTTTTCAGGGATATAAACTACCAACAGTGGAGTGCCTAAGGCAATGCTAAATTTGCCACACATTGTTTCATTTAATCCTCACACTAACTTATATGTAGCAGGCATTACCATCAGTCCCGTTATGCAGATGAGAAAAATGGAGGCGTATCAGAGAATTAAACTTCCCAGTGGGAGGGCATATTTCACTGTGACTAGCAGTACCGGGCAGACTTGATCACAGACGATCAGTTTAGAACTGTGTGTTTGATATGAGTCTATAAAAACTAATGTTTCTCTTCTATATTATATCACTGCATATATCTACACTTACATGACAACATATGTAAGCAAATTCCCTCATTACAAGTAAATTCAATATATACTACAGGATTTTTAACTAACCACTTAAGTTTCTCATCTAGGCCTGGAAGGAAGGTTTCCAGGCCTGCATGAGAAACTGGATCAAGCTGGATTTTTCAGACTGAAATCTGAGCTCAGGCCCAGCTGATGTGAAAATCCAAGTGCCTCCCCTCATTCCAACATGCTCCCTCAGGGCGAAGGAAGCGCACGGGCCAACTCAGACTCCCAGCCACTGCAAAAGCAGAAGTCAGCATAGGTGATCCCAAAGGCCCCTCTCCGACTTGCCAGAGTGCCCCCAACGTGCCCAGCACCCCCACCGGAGGGAGGGCTTCAGCATATCTTCAGTTCAACAGGGGGCCACTGGGGAACTCAGAATTCATTTGACAGCAAACTGGAATTCCATTTCCAAAAAACTGACTTTTGCCCAGACCAACTGAAGCCTTAAAATATACACCACAGCAGGCACCCGTAATTAATTATACACCATCAGAGGAGCTAAGACTGGAAGACAAGGACTTAACTCTTTCCAACTTGGGGGAACTAAAAGCTACACAAGGAGAGATGTAGCTTATAAATCCCGTGAAGTAAGTGAAGTGAAAGTCATTCAGTCGTGTCCAACTCTTGCATACCCATGGATGGTAGCCCTCCAGGCTCTTCTGTCAGTGGGATTCTCCAGGCAAGAACACTGGAAAATCAACCGAAGGTATGGAGCCTAAAAAAAAAGCACGCTCCATTCTGGACACTTTAATTCCCTAATGAAGCATCACAATGATTCTTAAGCTCCTTTTTCTGTGAAAACAGCTAATATTTTCCAGCAGTTCAGACCTCTGCCAAGTCATAAGGATGTCTCAATGCGTGCTCTGAGTTTTTATAGGAAATTTTAATTTGACATTGTAATAAGCTAAAATATTTGTATCAACTATTTTTTTTACATCATTTGCAAAAACAACAAACTAAAAGGTATTACATTTACTTTCATACCACAGATAATATACCAAATCATAACAGTAAAAAAATCTATATATCAAGGATGAGGATTTAAATATGCTTAAGAAACTTAGAGCTGTCACAGAAGTTCTAACTTAAAAGAAAAAAAAATTACTATTATCAACAGCACCAGATAAATCTCCATTTCCAGTCCAACCAAATCCTTTCACATCCTAAATTTGTTGCTTTTCATTTAGAAACCTTTGGTTTTCACATCTTCTAGGCTCATTAGTTGCTACAGCCAAGGTGAGATGTGGTAATAATGTATACTGCTTTTTTTTACTAATAACTTGTACAGAGAAGAACTATTCTAAGCTCTCTAAACTAAAGAGTGAACCAAATATTTTTTCCTTCAGATTAGAATTAGGTATTTAAAACCAAAAGGAAAAAAAAAACAAAGATCACTTTGGAATTTCTGACTGATCAATTCTTATTGATGATATTACCATTTCCTGAATTCCAATAAACTCATATACTAACTACCTAAAATAAATGGCAGTGAATATTATGACTTTATAAGCATCTTTTGGGCTTTATGTTTGTAGCAGGTAAGGGGATAAATGATCAAAAGATACAGAAAAGACACATTATTGACAGCAACTGGGATTTCCTTTATAAGGCAGCTGCTTTGGGCAGAATATTTGTGTCCACCCCCACCCCGGTCAATTCATACATTGAAATTTAACCCCCAAGGTGACTGTACTGGGAGGGGAAATGCTTGGGGAAGTGATTAGGTCATGTGGCAGAAGCCCTCATGAACTGGGTTAGTGCCCTTTTATAAAAGGACCCACAGAGCTCTCAGCCCCTTTTTAACATATGAGAACACTGCAAAACCATAAAAAGTAGCTCCTATCAGACCAAACGTGCTGGCACCTTGATATTGGACTTTCAGCCTGCAAGACTGGGAGAAATAAACTTATTTTGTATATAAGTCATCCTGTCTGTGGTATTTCGTTATTACAGTCCTAACGAACTAAAAGAGGAGCTATGATGTCCGTTCTCAGTTTACCATCTAAATCGGTTTATGAGTACCTCTACTTCAGCTGTTGGCCCAATGTTTTCCATGCTAGGAAGAAAATACATTCTTTGCTCACTCCAGCAACGTTGGATTTTACAAAGTGCATGACCTATGTGAAATGCCTGTAAGATAAAAATACAACATCCCTGAGTAAATTTTTCCTCTGATACTAAACTATATTGTTATTTTATGTAGATCTTCAATGTCAAAGAGTAGATAAGATGGGAATGTGCATATATCTTCTACTTAAAGAGCAATCTGGTTTCTCATGACTATATTTCAGTGGGGAGAGGAGATCATTGGGAAGAGCCTTATCTATGATCTGTACAGGATAAATTGCCTGCTTAGGCACTAGCTGTTCTAAGACTCTCAGTTGTTTATGTTTCTAAGCCAGAATCCAGTAATCTCAGATGCTGAAGACTTAGCAGTTCAAGACAGCCTGATTAGCTGTTCCAAGAAAGGAATCGGGAGACATGCAAGTGCATCTTTTCAGCAAAGCATGTACGTTTCGGGCTTATTTTAATCATTTAAAAATTAGTCACACTCCAAACGACCTCTGGCTTCCCAGGTGGCGCTAGTGGTAAAGAACCCGCCTGCCAATGCAGGTGACATAAGAGACACGGGTTCGATCTCTGGGTTGGGAAGATCCTGGGCGGGGGCATGGCAACACACTCCAGGATTCTTGCCTGGAGAATCCCATGGACAGGGGAGCCTGGCGGGCTACAGTTCCATCCGGTCACAGAGAGTCAGACACAACTGAAGCAACCTACCATGGAGCACACTAATGTGACCGCTGGAAGCAGCTGCCCAGCAGGTGAGAGAATAACCCACAGAAGAAGCCCAACATCCAGATCCCGGACTGAGGCAAGACTCCTGTAGCCTGCACAGCCTCCCTCGAATATGGAGAAAAGGGATGTGAGTTTAACCTTCAACTAGAAAATGCCCTCCGTCCTTCTTTGGGAGCCCTTAATCAGGGCCCAGATAAATAAGGCATGACTGAAAGTAAGATGCAACATGATCTCTGACCTCCCCAGCTATGCCAGCAAAAGTGCCTGATCACCTGGTTAAGAGAGGCTCCCTAAAAGGTGTGTGGAGGGGGTGGCGAGGTTGTGGGAACCTTTAATTGGAGCTTCTATGCCGCTGGATAAAGAATGGAGTTGGAATAATTAGAAAAGGTTCACTCACAAACAGGCTGCTCGTGAACCACAACAGCCATCCAGGGAAACTGCAGCTTCCTGCAGAAGGCCTTCTACACGGGACAGCATTTCCAATATGTTGATTTCCTGATCTCAGCCAAAAAACCTCAAAAAAGCACCGCACTGCACAGTGAACTCATGAAAAATGAAAGTGTAAGTTGCTCAGCTGTGTTCGACTCTTTGAGACCCCCTAGACTGTAGCCCCCCAGGCTCTTTCATCCATGGACTTCTCCAGGCAAGAATACTGGTGTGGGTAGCCGTTGCCTTCTCCGGGGGAATCTTCCCAACCCAGGGATCGAACCCAGGTCTCCCGCATTGTAGGCAGATTCTTTACTGTCTGAGCCAATGAACTCATAGGCTAGGGCTTAAAGCAAAGCCAAGAGGCTTATGTGCAAGGAAGCCAAGTGAGAGGGGCATGCCATCCATGCCTTTCAGTGCCCATCCCTGGGTACCAGCCAGCACGGGCTCATCCTGTTCCACAGTCAGAAATCCCAGAGTCCCCAGTTTCCTCCCCACAAATTCATTTGTAGGCTGCCTGATGGCAATCTGAAAAGCCATTCCTGCTTGTATATTTTCCCTTCTACCCGTTTATCCAAAGCACTCAAAGTATTAATTATTTAAACAAATCTATTTCCTTGCTACAAAAAAAAAAAAAAATTACCTTTAAAAGCTTTACTGGGCATTGGGTTTTGATACAAGGGCTCAGATATACTATTAAAAAAAAAGGGCGGACAAGCGATCTTAAGGGTGATGTCCCACGGACAGCATGTGGTCCCCGATGCCACGGTGGGTAGGATGAGACCCTGGCAGCACAGGGTGCCACCCTACTGTGTCAGAGCATCACGTCCTGGGAAGGCTTGGAGGGAAGTGCTTTTTTTCTCAGAGGCTTATCAAGCCGTGGTCACAGCATCGGCTGTTAAAGAACCCCTCCCACAAAAGGAGGGGGAGATCTGCTTGTGGGGGCAGATTCTCTTTTGAACAAAAAAGATTCTAAAGACTCCTAGGGTCCATGAGGAAGGAAGCTTTGTTCCTACTGGGAACCCAAGCACAAAGTCTTTATACTCTTTCACTCTTTCCACTTTATCATCCAATTCCTTTGCAGCTTTTCGCCGCTCCTGCTTTGAAGAGAGCATGCCTCAACAGAGGCAACGCCACAATGGTGACCGGAATCAGCCCCGTGGGATGACTGGAGCGGGGAAAACTCATAGCAGAACACTTTCAGATGATATTCCTTGTACAGATTACTCACTTGGAAATTCGTTTTCAGTACATTTGCATCTCTGGTTTTACTATCATCTGCTGTGCTACAGTAGCCATGAGGGCAAGCTCTAGAGAGAAACTAGTTCAAATCCCAGCTCTGTCATTTATATCTGTCTGGTCTTGGACCTGTTTTTTATTAACAAGTTTTGTGCCTTAATGGCCTTATCTGTTAAATGGGGATAATAACTGAGCTGTTAGCAGTAAACATGCCAAAAGCATGCAAAGCATTTAGAACAAGGTTCAATAAAATTATGGTTGCTATTATGATGGGCTTCCCAAGTGGCCCAGTGGTAAAGAATACACCTGCAATGCAGGAGATGTGGGTTCGATTCCTGGGTCAGGAAGATTCCCCTGGAGAAGGAAACAGCAACTCACTCCACTATTCTCTCCTGGAAAATCCCATGGACAGGAGCCTGGAGGGCTATAGTTCACAGGGTCGCAAAAAGTTGGACACGACTGAGCATGATGCATGCATGTTATTACTATAGTTCAAAATAGCTTTCACTTATTTATCAGAGTTGATCCCACCAGCACTCTGTGAAACAGAGGTGATCATTTTATCCATGTTTTATTGATGAATATAGTGGGGCTCAGTTAAGTGATTTGCTTAAAAAAAAATCTGTGGCTGAACCAGGATTTGAATCCTGGTTTTTTGACATTAAACTTTGGATTCTTTTCCATTATTTACACGTAAACTACAGCAAAAACCAAAACCCAGCAGGACCCTGCAAGGACTTTTAGGAAGAGACCCCCATGTCCTCTGCCTCTTGCTTTTAGAAAAGCTTTAGCCTCTTAGGTCTTCCCCAAGTTTCCAAAGAGAATTTAATCAGAGAAGTGAGAAAACGCAGAAACAAAGGAAAGCAGTCAAACAAGACAAAATAATAGTAATTTAGCCATAAAACAATGTCATAAACCTTTAATCCCTCTTCAAAGACTACAGATGATATCCTAAACCATATTCTCGAGCTGGTTTGCAGATACTAAAGCCCCCACCTGGCTGAAGAAGTTACCTGCAAACTTAGCACCAGCACATAGATGCCAGACCAGTTGCAACCAGAAAGTTGATGACATTAGCTCCCAAAACACCAACCTGTTACTCACCACCAACCAATTAGAGGAGTGTACAGGAGCTGATCCCACACCCTGAGATCCTCTCCCTTACTGTGCCTTTAAAAACACTTCCCTAAAAGCCATGGGGGCATTGGGGTCTTTCGAGCACGAGCTGCCCATTCTCCTCGCTTTGCCCTGAAATAAACGCTACACTTCCCTTCACCACAAGCTGGTGTCAGTAGATCATTTTCGCTTCACATCAGGAGATCAGACCTACATTTGGTGCATTGACAAAACAGCTATTACAAAATACAGACATCAGATAAAAATCCTAAAAAGATGAAAGCTATTCAGAACATCATGATATCTCTTCTAGGAATTCATTCTTGGAATAAATGCTCAGTTGATGGCAGAATTTAGCATAAGTAATTAAAGCTGATTTTTTTGATTCAGTGTGTAACAAATCAAAACCCCAAAGTTCTGAAGTAGGGGGATAGGAGAAAGATTTATCAATTATGTATTCTTTATTGTAAATTTTATTTTTATGAAAACAGGTAAACTCCCATGTTGAGAAAAATCACAAAAATGCAGAATTTCAAGATGGTTGAGTAATTCATCACAAAGGGAAGGGATTAAATGTTTAAGTGTGAACCCTGCCATCTTACTGCTGCTATAACTCACAAGGCAGCAACAGACTCTTTGATTCCTGATACATGGTGACATTCAGGCTACACCTTCCTAGATCTAGATGACTGGAGATTTTCTCACTGAGATTCCTTATCCACATGACACTTAGGGGAAGTTTTATGAGACAAGTAGAAGACTGGTGAATATAAATGAATAATTGGCAGATCTTCCTTTTTCTCCTAATGAATTTATAATTTAGAGCATTTAAATGGATCCCTCGGGGAGGAATTTTCTCATGACTAACACTCTCTAGTATTTGCATCTATTTCTAATTCATAAAGTTTGAATGTGTTAGCCTTCAAGAACTTGGAAGAGTCTTCTATTTAATAAGATCAATCTTTTAATTTATTAATCTAGTTTTGACTTTTACTATGTACTCTTTATACAAATCATTTTAATTATATCTCAAAATAATTTCTAAAACACATGTGGGCAGATCCATGATAAAAACTAAGTTTCAAGTAAAGACAGTGTACTGAAAATTGTAATCTGAAACAAAAAGACACTGGTGAACTTTGAGCGATCAACAAATTTCTCTGTACATATGTCATATGTCAGTGTTCCTTATTCAGCTCACCATCACAGTTCTGTCAAATCTTTGCAAAAGTCCACACAAGACTTCCTTTAAGTTTATCTGAGCAATGCACATTAACATGTCCACTCACCCAAATCGGCCAATGTACATTCCACAGCTGAAGAAACCCCTCTTTCATTTGAATCCTGAAAGTATGTTTTCAATAAAAGATGTATAGTATTCTAGAAATATGCCTCTTAGAGCCATCCAGATGGAAATATTTCATTCCTTAGATATGTACTCAGAAATTATAAACTGTAAATAAATCTTGCTTATGAACATTACTGAGGCATAAAACTATGAAATATCATTGAGGTCAAAGAAAGGACTTGGGTTTTTCTCTACTGGTCAGAGTTTACCTCTACCCGTCAGTACTGCTCACAGTGATGATAAAGACATGACTATACAACCAAACTGAACATAGATGGCTGAAAAAGCACCACTATGTTAGGCAATTAATAATAGGAAACGTAGAAATCTCTGTGTAATCATTTAAGCTTCAGGGGTCTATATTTGTACTTGATTACTAAGGTTAATCCTGTGTTAACTCTATCCTTGAACTGGTTGGAGGACAACAGCTATGTATCTGCTGACTGAATGACTCAAGTCCATCAATATCTGTAGAATGTACATCTCGGGTCCCCGTTCGATGCCACACAAACGCCGCAACTCCCTGGTTCTTGCCCATAAAGTCAAGGCCATACCATGGTCGCCCCCCACCACCACCTACCTGCTTCCCATCCAGGGTGTAGAGACGTTTCACGACTCCCGAGTCCAGCTTGATGGCGTCAGTGATGTCGGTAAGAACCTGCTCAAAGGAGTGAGCGGTCTTCTTGTTGAGGAGAATCCGGACGGCCTTCCGTGGCTTCACCCCACTTCTGATGATGGTGACCAGCTTGGGCCGAATGAAATCCTTATTCTCCCGCACCTCCGAAGGGCTCCCTTTGGCAGTGGCCAGAGAGGACACCGCCCGCGAAGCTGAGGTGGTCTTGACGTTCACCGACCAGTTGGGGTTCACGTTCTTGGTGTATTCCAGCTTCTTGAAGGGTTCGATTGAGCCACACACATAACTCTCTCCTAAGGAGGAGAGGGACATATTGAAATATACACTCAGCTAAACTCATTCCCTTTGTCTCACTCTCTGAATTTTCCTTTTCTCTTGATACTTGGAAGCGAGCATGAGTTGTGACTTTTTAAACAATGGGAGCATGAAAAAGAAGGATTTCTGACTTCTAATCTAGCTCCCTCAGCAACAGACTGGTATTCAAGGGGGGAAAAATGATCTTTTCTCCCTTTCTTCATCTTCAGTTTGGTGACAGAAATATCGATGTTGAACAGCCCTTGGAGACCCATGAAATTGAATTCAAGATAGAAAGTATTTGGGGAGATTTAGGTATATTTATATTAGGAGAAAAGTTCAAAATCAGAGGCACCTACATTTGCCAGCTGAGATAGCTTAAAAACAGGAAATGGATCAGAAAACAGCTTCGAAAAATAGCTGTGTAATTTATAAGTTTGATGGGAGTGTTTGCTTAACATTTTGTAAACTTAAGCAAAATTCCAATAACAAGCAGAATACCTCCATTCCTTTTCTTCCATCTTCACAGAGCCACGCACAGTGATCCACACACACATCATACTTGTTTACAGATAAAACATTTTGAGGGTGGTTAACGTACAAGCTTTATAAACTGACTTTAAAATAACTATATAAGATGAAAAAGATCTGAGGATCTAATGTATAGCATGATGACTGCACTTGATAACACTTTGCAAACCCATGGACTATAAAGTCCATGGAATTCTTCAGGCCAGAATACTGAAGTGGGTAGCTGTTCCCTTCTCCAGGGGATTCTCCCAGCCGGGGGATCGAACCCAGGTCTCCTGCATTGCAGGCGGATTCTTTACCAGCCAAGGCACCAGGAAAGCCCAAGAACACTGGAGTGGGTAGCCAAACCCTTCTCCAGCGGATCTTCCCGACCCAGGAATCGAACCAGGGTCTCCTGCATTGCGGGTGGATTCTTTACTAGGTGAGCTACCAGGGAAGCCCCAACACTATGGAGTATAATCAAAATTCAATAAGAGAATAGAACTTCAAAGTTCACAGTAAGAAAAACATTTGAGGTGACATGTGTCAATTAGATAGGAGGAATCCTTCATATACACACACACACACATGTGTAAAACTGTCATAAGGTACACTATATATATCTTACAATTTTGTCAATCATAACCCAACAAAGCTGAAAAAATAAATGTATAAAGTTGAATTTTTATTAAAATTGATTCCTTAACAGAGACTCATTTAATGAAGATACTCAGACTTTTTTTTTTGGCAGAGTCTTCTACTGCCTTGTTTGCTGATATATGCCCAGCACACAGGACAGACCAGTGCCTGGCGCCTTGGGGTATCCAATGTTTGTTTAATGAATAAAAGAACTATGAACACTCAGACTATTAAATAGATATGCATCACATAAAAAGGTAATACACATACCAAGCAATGACAAATTATAAAATGACTAATTCTACATATATTTTCATAAACTTAGGTCAAAGCATTTTGAAATTAAAGACTTCATAATAGCCTTTTTTCTGGGTAAGTCCTTGTAACTGGGAATATGTTAAAATGCTAAAAAGCCTTCCTAATTGCAGGTAAAGTAAGCTAGGACTAATCCTACACAGCCCATTTACTTTTATCTAAATCCTTGTCCTATTTTTAAATTAACAGTGCAAGCATCCAAGGCTATGGAATAGGTATTCACATAAAAATAACTGAACCAGGGTTTCAAAAATAGAAAAGCACAATTACGCATGTTATCAAACATTTACTTTGCCAATGTTTTTAAAACATACTCCAATGTGTGTTTATGCATTATGTCTCACTAGTAGTGGTACAAATAGTACAAATTTAGTAAACTACGTTTCTAGGCACTGAGCAGATTATTACTGGCTCCAACTATGCTTTCTCAAAATCTATGTGGATATCATGGAGAAGCAGACGGCAAACCAGTCCAGTATTGTTACCTGGGAAATCTCATGGACAGAGGAACCTGGCTGACTACAGTTCACTGGGGCACAAAGAGTCAGATACAACTTAGCAACTAAAACAACAATGACGTGGATCTCAACACCACCTCCACGGAGGCTGCAACAAGACCACTGCTTCTGCAGACTTGGTGGAGAGACACTGAGTGTCATGGTGGGAAGGGAACTGGAACTCTAGGCTGGGGACCCGGCCTCTCAGCATGTGACTGGGGCATGTCTGTCCCCTAGTCTTCTCAACGGGAACCTGTCCACCAGGCAGATGAAGGCTATGCTAGTGGCCACTTGCATCTCACCAGGTTTTAGTGACAATCAAGTTAGATAGGAAAGGTCAAAGAGACCTCAAATGCAAGACTGCTACACAAGTGAGAATCACCCGAGGCTGCCCTACACTGACTGTGCCGGAAGCAGGTATTATACTGTCTGGTGTTCGTTGTTGCTATGGTCACCAGTAGACACAACTGGGGAGCCATCTCAATGTGAGGATGCCCCAAGGGTACCCCAACAAGGTACACAGGCCTTAGCTTACAAAATCAGTCTTTGCCGGAATTCTGTGCTAATTGGAGATATGAAATTATCTGATTATTTGTAAGTTTATGTATTAAGCTAATAATTAAAATCAAAACAAAACGGGACTTCCTTTGGTGGTCCAGTGGTTAGGACTCCGCTATTCCAATACAGAGGCTGCAGGTTTGATCCCCGCCAGGGGAACTAAGACACCACATGCCACACAGTGCAGTCAAATTAAAAAAAAAAAAATCTAAACAAAAATATGGAATGGTTTACATCTCAACAAAGGATAATTTTCAACTTTAGGAAAAAAAATAATGTTAAAAGGGAGGAATTTTAAAGTATTCACATAATAGTATGGAATGGATGTGTTGAAAGAGAAAATAAATACCTTTTTTTTTTATATCTTCTTAAACAAAGCACTTCAAAAATTTCTGAAAGTATGGCAACTTTGAGAAGGTAATGCTGAAGGAAGGCAGATGCAGAGGTAGAGAATGGATTTGTGGGCACAGTCGGGGAGGGAGACAGTGGGATGAATGGAGAGAGTAGCATCAACAAACACACTCTCGGGTGCAAGATGGACAGCTGGTGAGAAGCTGTTGTGTAGCACAGGGAGCCCAGTCTGTGATGACCGAGAGGGACAGAATGGAGGAGAGGAGGGAGGCTAGGGAAGGAGAGGATGTATGTAAAATTATGGCTGCCTTGCGCTGTTTTATGGAGGAAACCAACACAACATTATTAAAAAAAAAAAAGAATTTTTAAAGAAGGTAATGCGGGCTTGGGTCAAGCAACAACAGGGAGAGGAAACCTGTGTTTAACCAGCACTGTCACCCTGGGGCTTCTCTGGCTCATCAAAAACTGGAACAAAATCTTGGGAAAGTGTGTGAGACTCAAACAAAGATGAAAGAAGAAAGTGACAGCTAAAGGGAGAGAAAGGAGTGAGCACCAAACCCAAAGTCACACACTACCCAGCGATGTCATTTAGAATCTATTTCATGATTCAGGAATTCAGGAAACGCCAAGATGGGTTTCTGTATATTAATAAACTTCTATTAAATTATACAAATATATTTATATTAAATTTACTTGACTCATATTTTGACTCCTTTTATTTTAATCATAACTCCAAACTTCTCCCCAATAGAAGACGTAGTCTCTGTCACAACGCAGTTAAATTAAGTTTGATTGTGCCTTCTGATTTTGTAAAAAAAAAAAAAAAAAAAAAAAGAATGCTTTTTACTTAATGTATTAATTAATGTATTAATATCATTGATAATGGGAAATTAACAAATGCAATTGTTCTGAATAGGTAAAACAGTCTTGATTTGATTAAATGGCTTTGGATAGACAGGGTTTAATCTCTTCCTTAACTGGGAATAGAGTCAAGAGAGAGATTATATTTCTTGATTAGTGAATCATCAACAGCTTTAGTTTAAGACCTAACATAAGGTATGTGTGTTAAAGGCCATTCAAAAATAGCAAGATATTGGGGTGTATGTATCTTTTTGAATTATGGTTTTCTCTGACTATATCCCAGGAACGGGATACAGACACCTCAACGTTCATGGCAGCACCATTTACAACAGCCAAGACAAGGAAGCAAACTAAATGTCCATCAACAAATGAATGAATTTTAAAAATGTGGTATATTTACACAATGGGATACTACTCAGCCATAAAAAAGAATGAAATAATGCCACTTGCAGCAACATGAATGGACATAGAGATTATCATACTAAGTAAGCCAGAGAGACAAAATGTTAGTTGCTCAGTCATGACCAACTCTTTGTGGCACCACAGACTGTAGCCTGCCAGGCTCCTGTGGCCAAGGAATTTTCCAGGAAGAAAATTGGAGTGGGTAGCCATTTCCTTCTCCAGGGAATCTTTCTGACCCAGGGATCAAACCTGGGTCTCCTGCACTACAGGTAGGTGAGCGACCAGGAAAGCCCCAGAGAGAAAAAGACAAATATCATATGATACCACTTATATATGAAATCTAAAAAAAAAAAAAAATTACACAAACGAAGTTAAATACAAAACAGAAATAGAAGCACAGATATCAAAAAGAAACTTGTTATTATCAAGGGAGAAAGAGAGAGGGAAGGATAAATTAGGAGTTTGGGAATAACACACACATACATTCAGTTCAGTCGTTCAGTTGTGTCTGACTCTTTGCGACCACATGGACTGTAGCAGGCCAGGCATCCTTGTCCATCACCAACTCCTGGACCTTGCTCAAACTCATGTCCATCAAGTCGGTGATGCTACAGAACCATCTCATCCTCTGTCATCCCCTTCTCCTCCCACCTTCAATCTTTCCCAGCATCAGGGTCTTCTCCAATGAGTCAGTTCTTTGCATCAGGTGGCCAAAGAATTGGAGCTTCAGCTTCAGCATTAGTCCTTCCAATAAATATTCAGGACTGATTTCCTTTAGGATTGACTAGTTTGATTTCCTTGCAGTCCAAGGGACTCTCAAGAGTCTTCTCCAGCACCACAGTTCAAAAGCATCAATTCTTTGGCCCTCAGTTTTCTTTATAGTACAACTCTCACATTCATACATGACCACTGGAAAAACCATAGCTTTGACTAGACAGATCTTTGTTGGCAAAGTAATGTCTCTGCTTTTTAATATGCTCTCTAGGTTAGTCATAGCTTTTCTTCCAAGGAGCAAGTGTCTTTTAATTTCATGCTGCAGTTACCATCTGCAGTGATATTGGAGACCCCAAAAATAAAGTCTCTCACTGTTTCCATTTTTCCCCATCTATTTGTCATGAAGTGATGGGACCAGATTCCATGATCTTTGTTTTTTTGTTGAGTTTTAATGTTGAGTTTTAAGCCAGTTTTTTCACTCTCCTCTTTCATTTCATCAAGAGACTTTTTAGTTCCTCTTTGCTTTCTGCTATAAGGGTAGTACTATCTGCATATCTGAGGTTATTGATATTTCTCCCGGCAATCTTGATTCCAGCTTGTGCTTCATCCATCCTGGCATTCTGCATGATGTACTCTGCATAGAAGCTAAATAAGCAGGGTGACAATATACAGCTTTCACGTACTTCCTTCCCAATTTGGAACCAGTCTGTTCTTCCATGTCCGGTTCTAACTGTTGCTTCTTGACCTGCATGCGGATTTCTCAGGAGGCAGGTCAGGTTGTCTGATATTCCCATCTCTTTAAGAATCTTCCACAGTTTGTTGTGATCCACACAGTCAAAGGCTTTAATAATCAATAAAGCAGAAGTATATGTTTTTCTGGAATTCTCTTGTCTTTTTTGTGATGTTGGCAATTTGATCTCTGGTTCATCTGCCTTTTCCAAATCCAGCTTGAACATCTGGAAGTTCACAGTTCACGTACTATTGAAGCTGGACTTGGAGAATTTTGAGCATTACTTTCCTAGCGTGTGAAATGAGTGCAACTGTGCAATAGTTTGAACATTCTTTGGCGCTGCCTTTCTTTGGGATTGGAATGAAAACTGACATTTTTCAGTCCTGTGGCCACTGCTGAGTTTTCCAAATTTGCTGGCATATTGAGTGCAGCACTTTCACAGCATCATCTTTTAGGATGTGAAATAGCTCAGCTGGAATTCCATCACCTCCACTAGCTTTGTTCATAGTGATGCTTCCTAAGGCCCACTTGACTTTGCAATCCAGGATGTCTGGCTCTAGAAAGCAATCATACCATTGTGGTTATCTGGGTCATGAAGATCTTTTTTGTATAGTTCTTCTGTATATTCTTGCCACCTCTTCTTAGTATCTTTTACTTCTGTTAGGTCCATACCGTTTCTGTCCTTTTTTTTTTTTCATTTCTGTCCTTTATTGTGCCCATCTTTGCATGAAATGTTCCCTTGGTATCTCTTAATTTTCTTGAAGAGATCTCTAGTCTTTCCCATTCTGTTGTTTTCCTCTATTTCTTTGCACTGATCACTGAGGAAGACTTTCTTATCTCTCCTTACTATTCTTTGGAACTCTGCATTCAGATGGGTACATCTTTCCTTTTCTCCTTTGCCTTCCACTTCTCTTCTTTTCTCAGCTATTAGTAAGGCCTCCTCAGGAAACCATTTGGCCTTTTTGCATTTCTTTTTCTTGGGGATGATCTTGATCACTGCCTCCTGTACAATGTCATGAACCTCCGTCCATAGCTCTTCAGGCACTCTGTCTATCACATCTAATCCCTTGAATCTATTTGTCACTCCCACTGTATAATCATAAGGGATTTGATTCAGGTCTTACCTGAATGGTCTAGTGGTTTTCCCTACTTTCTTCAATTTAAGTCTCAATTTGGCAATAAGGAGTTTATGATCTCAGCCACAGTCAGCTCCCAGTCTTGTTCTTGCTGACTCTATAGAGCTTCTCCATCTTTGGCTGCAAAGAGTATAATCAATCTGATTTCGGTGTTGACCATCTGGTGATGTCCATGTGTAGAGTCTTCTCTTGTGTTGTTGGAAGAGGGTGTTTGCTATGTCCAGTGTGTTCTCTTGGCAAAACTCTATGAGCCTTTGCCCTGCTTCATTCTGCACTCCAAGGCCAAAGTTGCCTGTTACTCCAGGTGTTTCTTGACTTCCTACTTTTGCATTTCAGTACCCTATGATGAAAAGGATACCTTTTTTTGGTGTTAGTTCTAGAAGGTCATGTAGGTCATCATAGAACCATTCAAAGTCAGCTTCTTTGGCATTACTGGTCAGGGCACAGACCTGGATTATTGTGATACTGAATGGTTTGCCTTGGAAATGAACAGAGATCATTCTGTCATTTTTGAGACTGCACCCAAGTACTGCATTTTGGACTCTTGTTGACTCTGAGGGCCACTCCCTTTCTTCTAAGAGACTCTTGTCCACAGTAGTAGATACAAGAGCAGTGGCCCCACAGGAGACTGACCCAGACTTGCCTGTGAGCATACAGGAGTCTCCGGTGGAGGCATGGGTTGGCAGTGGCCTGCTACAGGGTCGGGGGCACTGGGTGTAGCAGGGCCCTCACAGGCCCTTTAGAAGGAGGTCGCCACTGTCTTCATCACCTCCACCATAGTTTAGTCTGAGGTCAAACAACAGGGAGGTACCACAGCCCCGCCCGTCAACAGAAAATTAGATTAAAGATCTACTGAGCATGGCCCCACCCATCAGACCCAGTTTTCCCCTCAGTGAGCCTCTCCCATCAGGAAGCTTCCATAAGCCTCTTATCCTTATCCATCAGAAAATGAACAGAATGAAAACCACAATCACAGAAAACTAATCAAACTGATTACATGGACCACAGCCTTATCTAACTCAATGAAACTATGAGCCATGCTGTGTAGGGCCACCCAAGACAGACGGGTCATGGTGGAGAGGTCTGACAAAATGTGGTCCACTGGAGAAGGGAATGGCAAACCATTTCAGTATTCTTGCCTTGAGAAGCCCATGAACAGTATGAAAAGGCAAAAAGATACGACACTGAAAGATGAACTACCCAAGTTGGCAGGTGCCCAATACACTACTGGAGAAGAGTGGAAAAATAACTCCGGAATGAATGAAGAGACAGAGCCAAAGCAAAAGCAACGCCCAGGTGTGGATGTCACTGGTGATGGAAGTAAAGTCCGAGGCTATAAAGAGCATTATCGCATAGGAACCTGGAACGTTAGGTCCATGAATCAAGGTGAATTAGAAGTGGTTAAACAAGAGGTGGCAACATTAACATACACACATTACTATATAAAAAACGGACAACCAACAAGGACCTGCTATATAGCACAGAGAACTCTCCTCGGTGTTTGGTGATAGACATAAGGGAACTGCAGAAGCAGCATCCATCTGAACAGCTATGGTATTTTTAAAGGCCCAAAAAACAAACATCTTCTGTTAAGCAAAGAAAGAAAGAAAATGACAGTTGAACAAAAAAAAAGGTAAGTAAATGAAGCATTAAATTATGTTTGGATCTGACCAATATCTCCTAAAATATCAGAACATAGTAACTTTTCCCTGAAAGTCTTAAGTATTTTGGGACTGTGGAAAACAATAATTTCTGTGTAAGCATATTAGATTACCGTAAAGGTACCAAAGAGTCCTTGTTTGTTCAAAAAAAAAAAAAAAAACACACATGCGTTTTAAAATTATTATATTTTGTTATTCTTTGAAGAATGGAAATAAATTTTCTCTAACAAAATTTATTAGTAAAAAATCTCCAGAGTTAATGCTACTTGGCCACTGGCTCCCATTATAAGATTAAAGAATTTGCACATAAGAGAAATTCTCAAAGTCACTATGGACAACTTACAGTAATATGGGTAACCAGGCCTATGAAGTCAGCTAGGAAGGTCTTTCTCTATAAGAGTCCGTATTAGGAGATACTAGATGTTTGCCCTGTTTTTCCTCACTGGTAGAAGTTTTTCACTGGCTCAGGGTTGAGACTTCTAAATTCCAACTATGACATCACTTGACCTCAGTCTGAAAATGACCTAAATCTCCATTTTTCACATTATTGAAGCTGCTTGCCACCTCCTTTAGGATTCCTTTAAGCTCTAATGTGGCATATTCAAAAGTATCTTAAGTGAGGGCTTTGTGTAATACATGCCATTTTCCCAGAGTAAAAACTTCCTTACTGAAAACTCTGGAAATTAAAATTCACTATTGTGAGTTACAGTAAAATCTGGGACAGATTCAACTGTATATTGAAATCTCTGAAGTCGAACTGAGTTAAATTACATGAAATACATAATGTATGAAATAAAATATCATAAAGTGCCTTCTGGACATTATATTTTATAAACCTATCTCAGATGTACACAAAAACATTTCATAATCTACCTGGAAGGTGCAGGTTTAAGAAGATGATTTTGAGAGTGCTATCAAAGGCAAGAAAAAAAGATTCCCAAAGGCACTTACGGATCATTCTTCCATGGAAGTCTTTCATAATATGATAGTACATAAAAATAAGTTTACTGAAAATAAAATGTGAATGTGTATATCAAGTCTATGGAAAATGTCAACTTCTCAAATATAAAGCAGCAAAAAAATAACATAAAGGAAAAGTTAAGGGACCCATTTTTTAATTTAAAACTGATACAACTGAAAACTAGAGAAGCTAAAATAAAAAGGGGAAAACAGACTGATGACCTATAATACAACAGTGAGTTAATATGCTATGCAAAGCCTTTTATAATTTACAAAAATACAAGGTACTAAAATATATGACAAAGGATAAAAACAAAATGTAGAAAATGCCACTAGAGACACTATAAATTGATATCAACCCTTTTGGAAAGCAACATGGCAAACTGTATTTGGAACCATGAAAATATTCTCATTGCTAAAAATTTTTCCTAAGTAAATAACAGAGCAACAAATAACAACACTGCAACAAGTACAAGGAGCATTAGCCATGACATCAAAAAATTTTAAGCAACCTACTAAATTCTCAATGATGGACATAATACCTGAACAGAATTTTAAGTCATAACCTTATCTTCAAAGAGCTTTGCAAGCAAGATGTATATATGAAAAGATTTCACCACAAGACAATAAGTGATAATTGGTAAAGAAGTGGTCCAGGCAACTCTAATTCAGAGGAGAAAGAAATCATTTCCCACTTTCCACTGTGTGATCAATGAAGAAAAAATGGAATTCATGCTGGCCCTGGAAGTGGGGGTAAGATTCTCATTAGCAGAAAAGAGGACAACACTTCAGATAAAAATAAAATAATAATATGCTCTACTGAACAGTACAGTAAAGGGGATCATCCGTTGGATATTAACATGTCTTTTTCAGAAAATAATATAAAAATCGTTTCAGGGACAAACAAGTTAGGCAAAGACTGCAGTAAGTTACAGCACCAAAGTTCTTATGCACGATCAGAATCCAGGTTCTATTTTAAAGTCTTTACTGAATTTGTTACAATATTGCATCTGTTGTTTATGTTCTATCAGGGATAGAACCTGCACCCCCTGGGCTGGAAGGCCAAGTCCTAACCACTGGACCTCCAGGGAAGTCTGGAGACCCAGGTTTTAGAAAGACCACACTGGCTCTAGTGTGAAGGCAGGGCTGCAGGTAGGACATGGGAAGACAGAAATCAAGATGCCTTTTAGAAGGCTATTCTAATAGCCCAGGCAAGAAGCTGGAGAGCTAAATTTTACACATCCCCATTAGGAACAAAGAGGAACAGCTGCTATGAGGAGTACTTACCAGACAGAACCAACTGATTGGATGGAAGAACTGGCAACTGACTGGATGCCAGCCTCACAGGAATACAGTCACTGAATTGATGCCATTGAAACGTCTATTTTGGCCAACTCTCCATATATTACAATAGATCAAACGAGAAGGGAAACATGTTTGGGTTAGACGGTAAGGAATAAAATGAATTTGGTTGTGCACAAATCGAACGTCAAGTTCCTAAGAGCCAACTGGTTGGAGATTTTCCAGCAAGAAGTTAGAAATATACATCCAGGGCATGAGAAGTGGCTGCATGGGGTAGCTGCGGTTTTGGGAACTGAAGGAAATGTTCAGAAAGACCCCACCCAGCTGGACAGGGTGAAGTCCAGGGCAACGCCAATACTGAGAGAGTATCCAGAGATGGAGGGGCCGTTGAAGGGAACTGAGAGAAATCAGGTGCCTGGAGCCATGGAAACCAAGGGGTGGTGAGGACGCGGCTGGGAGAGACCCAGAAATCAGCATCCGACGCTCCAGGAACGGCAGAGAAAATGAAGCTTCCTAACAGATCGCCGGCCGGGCCAGGAGGAAGCCACATGGGCCTCCGGACGGCCACTTCAGTTGGGCAGTGATGCCAGGTTGCTCTCATTCATTTATTTATCCATTCGGCCTCCCTCTCCTCTTTCTTCCAGTGATATTTACTGCCTTCTTGCCACTACCACATTAACACCGAGGACTCCAACAAGCTCCCTGAAGTCCAGAAACACTAATATAAGATAAATAAGTATAATGATGCTAACTAAGCGGCTGAGGTTTGACTGGAAGTAGAGACAGCAAATGCAGATATTTCTCATGGAGGAAGAGCTCGTGGTTGAGAAGTAAGCAGGACGAAGCCAAGGACTGTCCAGACTGTAAGAGACTTGCGTGTCTGTTGGCTGAGAGGTCGAGCAGGGAGATGCTAATGGCAGAACAGGTTGAGTGTTTGCCATCAGCAGATCCTGTTGAAACCCATGCGCTGCGACGTACAATCCTCACCGTGACTCGATGAGCTAAGAATGAACAGACCTCTTCTCCCAGGGCAGACGGACACACTAGGAGTGAGGCAGTTTGCTCAGGGCCACCCCCAGGGCCGTGTGCCCACAGGAGGGCACCCACCAGAGCCGTCCTCACAGGGAGCGGGGAGGCCCGGGGTGGGCAGCACGAGGAAAGAGGGCAGCGGAGCAGGGTCAGTGGGTCCCGGGAGACTAGCCAGAAGAGACGGAAGGGCAGGGGCAGGCGCCGCAGAGAGAAACACGATAAAGGTCGTGGGCTATATCCTCTGCGGACGCGAAGCAAAGTGCGACACAAAATGCTTCACCTGTAGCCTGGCTTCTAGGCAAGAAAACTGGCCTGAAGCCTGCTGTGTGGGACATGTGTCCGAAATAAAGGACCTCGCCTAAGATGGATAAGGAAGATGTGGTACATACATACAGTGGGATATTTCTCAGCCATAAAAGTGCACAACATTGGGTCATTTGCAGAGGTGTGGATAGACTTAGAGACTCATACAGAGTGAAATCAGTCAGGAAGAGAAAAACAAATATCGTATATTAATGCATACATGTGGAATCCAGGGAAATGGTACCGATAAACCTACCTACAGGGCAGGAATAGAGGCGCAGACATGGAGAATGGACATGTGGACACAGAGGCGAAAGGGGAAGGTGGGGCAAACTGGGAGATTAGGATTAACAGACGCACAGGGCCACGTGTCAGAGAGATAGCTAGTAGGACGCTGCTGCATAGCATAGGGAACTCAGCTCCAGGCTCTGTGAGGACCCAGAGGGCTGGGGTGGGGGGTAGGAGGGAGGCTCAAGAGAGAGGGTGTGTGTGTCTGTGTGTGTGTCTGTGTGTGTGTGTGTGTGTGTGTGTGTGTGTGTGTGTGTGTATGAGGGCTGGGATGGGAGGTAGGAGGGAGGCTCAAGAGAGAGGGTGTGTGTGTGTGTGTGTGTGTGTGTATGAGGGCTGGGATGGGAGGTAGGAGGGAGGCTCAAGAGAGAGGGTGTGTGTGTGTGTGTGTGTGTGTGTGTGTGTGTGTGTGTGTGTGTGTGTGTATGAGGGCTGGGATGGGAGGTAGGAGGGAGGCTCAAGAGAGAGGGTGTGTGTGTGTGTGTATGAGGGCTGGGATGGGAGGTAGGAGGGAGGCTCAAGAGAGAGGGGATGTGTGTGTGTGTGTAGCTGATTCACGTTGTTTTACAGCAGAAACTAACACAACATTGTAAAGCAATTATTCTCTAAAAAAAGGAGGTTGTAATAGTAATGGAAAGCAGGGGCAAATACAGATGCTATAAAAAGAAAAGAGAAAACAAACTGAAAAAGAAAAACTAAGATGCATGTTTTTAGCTTAGGAGCCTAACAGTACAGGGAAGAGACGCCAGGAGTCAGTGGCAGGAATATGAGGAGTTATTCTTTACTTTTTTAAAAACCTTTTTGCATCTTCCAAAGCTTTCTATAATGCTCACTGCATACAAATGTGTTACTCCTTCAGTTTTAAAAAAAAAAAAAGGTAACATTTTTAAAACAGTATTGAGAACTCAAAAACTACAATAATGGTGGCAAAAAAGGAACAAGCAAGCTGAAAGGGTGTCTTAAGCAGGGTTAACAGTAAATGACAACAGCTTGGATCTGTGGGATGAAGAAAAGGGAGAAGCCAAGGGTGATGTTGAGTTAGATGGTGATACCATTTAACAGGATCCAGAGACGAGAAGGTGCAATTCAGAATAACCATAGAGAATGGGATTACATCTGTATGTGACAGGACGAAAGAACTCAGGATTAGAGGGCCACCTGATGCAGAGCCGACGCACCAGAAAAGACACTGATGCTGGGAAAGATTGAAGGCAGGAGAAGGAGGTGACAGAGGATGGGAGGGTTGGAGAGCATCATTGACTCAACAGACATGAGTCTGAGCAAACTCCGGGAGACAGCAAAGGACAGGGAAGCCTGGCGTGCTGCAGTCCACGGGGTCGCAGAGAATCCAACAGGTTGTAGCGACAGAACAACCACAAATAGGGTGAATATATGCAGGTTACGGAAGTGATGAAGAAAGGTCTGATGTGGGGCTAAGTGGCCTTAAAAGAGTGGTAAAAATGATGGATTTGATGATGTCACAGTAGATGATCCAAAGACAGGAGAGTGAAGGAAGTGTTTAAAGGTGAGGCAAGTCAAGAGGAAAACAGAAGTCACTCTTTGAACACCTTAATAATCACTGGTACAGGCAAAATCTAACAAGAAACACCAAAATTTAGAGGTAAAAGTTATTTAAAAAGCCACAAAGCTCCTCCTCAAAATATTTGTTAATTACAAAGGGGAAGAGAGGAACTTTAGAGTGAAGATAACTGGCAGACAGTCCTTAACCAACAGGTTAACCTCACCAGCAACAAGACATGGCTACATCATGCACTCCTGCAAGGATGCCCCAAGGACACAGCTTCACTTCTGTGGCATCCTTGCCACAAATGCGTAACTTCAACCTAAACAGCAGGTACACCCAAGTTGAGGGACACTTTACAAAATAACTGACCAGTATTCTTCCAACTGTTAAGTCATTAAAAACAGACTTAAGAACGGTTGGAACTTGAAGGAGACGGAGGAGGCAGAATAGCTAAATGCAATGTTTGGAAACTCAAAAAAGAGGGGATATATGTAAACATGTAGCTGATTCACTTTGCACACAGCAGAAATAACACAGCACTGAAAAGCAACTATATTCCAATAAAAAATTCTAAAAGATTTTTCACAAAAAAAAACAAAAAATAATAAAGATGAATGCAATGTGTGATTCTGAAACAACAACAACAAAAAGCCAATGGTGGAGAAATTGATGGAAGCCAAATAAAGCCCATAGTTTAGTTGCCAGTATTGTTCTCAAGTTAGTTTTTACTTTGATAATTGTGCCTTGGCTGTGTAAGATGGTTCCTCATGGGAAGCTGGGTCAAGGGTATATGGGAACCTTCCATCTCTGTGACACTTTTATTAAGTCCAAATTAATTTAAAAATTAAAACTCTTAAAAATTAGACAGGCATCCTGCAAAAAATAAAACTGAACCCTTTCTTCAAATATTATATTAGTACAACTTCCATGAGAATATTTTTAATGAAAACATAAAAACATTAGAAGAAAAGAAGAGCAACAATTTTATAATCTGAGTCCAGAGGACAAGAAGCATGAAATTCAAGCCATAAATGAAAAGACTGATCCCTTTTGATTATATAATTTTGTTAAATCTGACCAAAAAAAAAAAAAAAAACCACAATAAACAAAATCACTAAAGGACAATCTGGAAAAAAAACATACTTGAAATTAGTATCACAAAGGGCTAATATCTTAAAAAATCCTAGACGTCAAAAAAAAAAAAAAAAAGACCCCAACCTGATAGAAAAATGGACAAAAGCTATGGAGAAAAAAATAGATTCTGGAAAGATGAAATTTAAAACTATAAGAGGGTACATGCTTTTCTTAACAGATTGGCAAATGACAAAACATTTGGTAACACACTGTCTCATAGAAAAACAGCCACTCTTATACATTACTAATGGGGAGGACAAACTTGTACCACTTCTATGAAGAGAAATTTTCCAATAGCTCTTAAAAATTTAATGCCTGTACTTCTCTCTCCAGCAATATTACTTCGAGGAATTGATCCTGAGCATGTTCCCCTACACGAGTGGAAAACTTAATATCCAAGGATTTTCCTGTCAAAACTGTTCTAATAACAAAGGATCGGACATAACCTAAACGCCCATAGATAAAAGACTGGTTAAATTAAAAAACGGTACATTGTGTAAGGCATACTCTGAAGTCAGGAAAAAGGCTGCAGTGGTTCTGTACCCATGTTATGTATATTGTTAAGCGTATAAAGCATAGTGCCAACGTGTGAGCAAAGAACATTAACTTACAGGCAAATGATATGTATATTCTTGACAAACACTGGTGTCTCTGAGAGGGTGGATATTCAAGAAACTAGTGAACTATTGGCCACAGCAGTATTTTAGAGAGGCATGTTTTATAGTTTTTCAAAACTTAAATTTAAAAAATCTTTAAATAGAGCAGAGAGAGGCATATAGTCAGCTAGTAAATTAGAGGGAAAAAGTACTGATAGATGATGACAACACGTCAGGGGGAAAGTTGCCAAGAGAGGTGGGGGCCCTGGAAATCATGACTGGAGAGATTCCCTGACTTTGGGGTGAAGTATGGGTTTATTCCTGAGAGGTTAATTCTGATGGGGACTTGGGAAAAGCCCTTAGGCTGGGGATTTGGAATCAAGCAGTGTCCATGGTGGGGTGTGGGTGGGACGGTGGGCGGGGGGGCATGTCAGAGCATGTCACAGCTTGGTTGCCCAGGAACCCAGGGACTGTTTCTATGCAGATCTCACAGACATATTAACTTACTCGTATCCAGAAGACAGCACACTTGCATGTATCTACCCTATTGCTTAAAGGAAACTCTGGCTCTTTCAGACCGACATTCACACAGATATTAAAGGATGTTACTGAGACAGTGAAAAGGTCAGTGGACACCAGGGGCTGGGACATGGAGGGATGAATAGGCAGATTAGAGAGGACTTTCAGGGCAGTGAAACTCTCCTGTATGATACCACAGTCATGGATACACATCATTATACCTTTGTCCAAACCCACAGAATGTACAACACCAGGAGTGAGCCCTTGTGTCAACTATGGACTTGGGGTGATAATGACCTGTCAATGCAGGCTCATCGACTCTAACAAACGTACCCCTCTCGTGATAACGGGAAAGGCTGTCATGGGTGGATGCAGGGGGATACGGGAAGGGAAAGCTGCTCAGTCGTGTCCGACTCTTTGCGACCCCATAGACTATACAGTCCGGGGAATTCTCCAGGCCAGAATACTGAAGTGGGTAGCCTTTCCCTTCTTCAGGGGATCTTCCCGACCCAGGAATCAAACCAGGGTCTCCTGCATTCCAGGCAGATTCTTTACCAGCTGAGCTACCAAGGAGTTCCCCAGGATACGGGAAAACTCTGTACTTTCTGCTCAGTTTTGCCCCCAACTTAAAACTGCACTAATAACAAAGTCTATTTAAAAGTGTGGGGGAGGGGCACACCTATTCTTCAACACACAACCCTGATGTTTGAGCATCTGATAAAGAACAGTCAATCAATCAGTGCTTGGGATTTATATATCATGTTGTATATAACATTACATCTTTCTCCTAAGAGTTCAAAGGTTTTAAATGTTCCTCCTTCATTTATCCTTACAACATCCTCACACCTACAGTGGAATATAAACACTGTAAAATTGGGTAGAAAGAGGCAATATAGGGAGAATGAGGCCAAGTCTCAAGATGAATCACTTGCAGAAATAGACCTGCAATTCAACTTTCCTTATTGAGCATCACGATTTTTTCAAACATATAAAGGCCATGTTGAAAGCAAACAATTGGGAGTGTCATCTATGGTCTACCCTGAAGTGTATGTGTGTGCATGTGTGTATACATCAACATTCATGCACAGACAGATACACAATCATGCATTCATGCATACACACAGCCTTACTCATATAATTTCTCTCTCTCTCACACACACACACACACACCCCTTACTCATATAATCATACTGCAGCCTAAGAGCCAGCTTTATCCTGACTGGCTGAACTTAGGCATTTTTTTAGCCAAACTTAGGCACAATAATAGTAAAATAGTGAAACTGACTATTAGCTATTATAAATAAAGAAACTCACATATGTCGTTGTCAGAATTTCTAGTCTGAGATAAGTGAGAACAAACAAACTTACAAAAGACAATTACAAGTCAAATATACTTGTCACTGCTCCCACTAAAAGGATTTAATTTAAAACATCATCATATTGGAAGGAGAAATGAGAAGCTAATAACATGCACTGACTTTTACATAAAATTAGTATGTAAAGTGGGAGCTAGGAACCTAATGGTAAATATGAAGCAACGGCTTGCATTTTATCAGACTAAGCAAAAACGTAATTGACAGAGGCAAATCTAAATGAACTTCCAGCTATTTCAACACTAAGTGCAGCTGCATGCTAATTGTCAGTATTATAGATGAAAAAAATGCATTGAAACTGAAAAAAATTTTAAAGGCAGCCAATAAGCAAACTTACCTACTTTACTGATGTTACCATTTATTTAATCAGAAAAAGGTATTTTTTTCCAAAAAGGAATTTTTAACATCAGATTATTCCATCTGCAGTTACTTCAAATTGATTGAGGAGAAAAGTGTTTGGAGGCAAATGAAAATATTAAAATGTTTCTGCAAGCAGTATCTGCTACTCTTGGAATTAAGTTGAGGTTAAAAAACATTTGTTTTCAAGAAGCCAATAAAATAATACTTCATTTAAGAGCCACTAAGAATATTTTACATGTATATATATGTACATATATAGGTACACACACACATATATATATATGTAACAATCAGTTTTCTGTACACCAGAAACAAACACAATATTGTAAATCAACTGTACTTCAATTTTAAAAGACCACTAAGAATACCCCACTTGGTATCTTATATTAGTGGCAGTTATGAGATCAAGCTCTGGCATCAGCCTTCTTGAGTTCAAACCCCGACTCTTTCTTGCTGTGTGGCCCTGGCAGATCACTTAACCACACTCTGCCTCACTTTTCTCATCTTACTATGAGGGTGATTAACAGTACCTACCTCCTAGGATCATTGTAAGAATGAAATATGTTCACATATGCCACACACATGCCCCATATCTGTGAGCGATCATTATTATCACCGCTCAGGACAGCAGTCTCTTAGGGCAGGTATTCTTTTGTACTAAAAAACTGACCAAGAAGATGGTAGCAACATGCCATGATTCTGCTGGCCCCCCGGATTATAAGTACTGTAATGTCCTGCCTCTCATACCCTCTCCCTGGTTGATGGGAATCATGGGAATATCTTTGCTACTTCTGAGTATAGATCTATCCTTGGTGATAAACTGACTGAGGTACCACTCTCCCAGGAAATGTTGCACAAGTGACTCTAGACCAGAGGCTGCCAAGCCCAGGATATCTGAGAAGGTGCTCTGAGATTCTGGCATATCTTCCCTACAACACCATCAGCCATCAGTCCTTAAAGCGACGATTATAGGTGACTGGGCACACACTTGACTTTGCACTTGATCTTTATCCAGATCCCTTGGAATATCTCACCGAATTATTTATCCTGCATTTTCCAAGGTCATGAAAAGGACAGGGCACAAAAATGAAAGCTGATAACAGAAAGGTTTTATGTTCATTCTTCCCCTTTAATTTACTGGAAGTTCCAGCATCTGAATAGAAGGAAAAAGGCCAAGTCTACAGGCATCTTGGCAGGGTGACGAGTCATCGAAAAGAGAAGTGAATTCCCACAAAATAAACACACCAAACCCAGGCTTCTCTCAACTGCAGTCAAACTGTGAGTGGACTGGCACCCCTGCCAAGGGATCAAGGGAAGAGAAATGGGAGAAAGACAGAGGAAGCCCTGAGCCTTGAATCACATACAAATTCTGATTTCAAAGGAGGACCAGAGTGCTTGCCTGTGCGCAGTCAGGGCATGGCATTCATCCAGGGTCCAGACAGACCACAGGGCCTGGCAAATATACCTGGAGTAGGGATAAACTCAGGGTGAAATCAAGCTCTCCCCACCTTCTCAACGTCCTTTTCCCTGTTCCTTTGTGCTATTACTTCATCAGGACCTTGAGACTTCAAATTAGAAAAACCTACTCCTCAAGAGGATCGTTTACCTCTCAGCATGAATTTCATCCCAGTATTTCTCTCCAAATTATTTTGCTTCACTTATGATTTCTAAGGTGATCAGAGACTTCCTGCCATTCAAATGGGGTTGGTCCTGAAATTAGACTATTCCAGAGGAGGAAATCTACTCTGCTTGCATAAGATACCAGCTGTCATCTGTGGACCCAGATAGTCCTATTTTCACTGTGTGAGTGGTCAGTCGCTAAGTCATGTCCAACTCTCTGTGACCCTAGGACTGTAGCCCATCAGGCTCCTCTCTCCTTGGGATTTTCCAGGCAAGAATACTGGAGTGGGTTGCCATGCCCTCCTCCAGGGGATCTTCCTGATCCAGGGATGGAACTTGCGTCTCCTGCATTGGCAGATGGGTTCTTTACCACTGAGCCACCTGGGAAGACTTATTTCCACATGAAATGTCTAAAACAGATAATGACTGTTAACCACAGTTAAACTTTAAAAATAAACTGAGCAGATTAATTCCTCAAATACCATAGAAAGACAACAATCCTTTAAATTTAGAATTAGTCAAACTTCAGAATAATTTTAAAATTTAAATGTATCATATTGGAAAGAATAGCCAACAAGCCTAATTTTTTGATCCAACATCACCACTATCTTATCATGTAACCATAGACATATGTTACTTGAATTTTCAGGCCTCAGTCTCCAGTGATCAAAATTAACAGTTTTGGTATCTATCTAAGATTCCTTTCAACTCAAAATTTTCATGAATCATTAGTTATTTTCAGTTCACGTACCGGCAGACATGTGGGAGCAAAAGTTCAATTTGCAGCTAGCAATGAATATGAACCATTTGAATAAAGATACAGAAAATGGACTTTTAAAATTAATGTAGCATGGGTGTGAGAAAAAATAGAGAGGATGCTGTAGAATTAAGACAGTTTTTCCTTCAGTCCATTATATAAGTTACCTGATCTAATATTACTAGGTCTTGTTTTGTTTTACACTACTGTAAAGCCACATGAATTTCCAAAAATGTAACATACAAGGACCACACCCACAAGACTAGATGCTAGCTCTTGGAGTTCAAGCAAGAAATGCTGAGAATAATACGAACTTTGGGAACCGAGGCCATACCCTCCAGGATCCCTTGGGAGGTCTCTCCCAGTGCTCACCTTCCAGCAGTTGGTCCAGGCTGGAAATCTTCTTGAGTCCATCAATGGTGTAGATTGTTCTCACTCCCTGGGGCAAATTCACGTTATCCGACAGAGTTCGGGTCAAATCAGCCAGCAGGGCCTCAAAAGATCGGAACCGGTCTGGGGAGATGGCATACACAATCCCTTTGAAGTAGCGATCACCGTTTCGGTAGAAACGCACTTTCTTGGCCTTCTTCTCGGAGCTGAGGGTCTGCAGCGTGCGGGTGCGGTAGAAGCTGCAGTGGGCGCTGTGCGTGGGGCTGGGCAGCCCGTTCACCCGCGACCCTCGGCTGTACCTCTGGGCCTTGTCCCGCTCGTCAAAGTGCTCCAGCTCCATGTCTCTGCCGAAGGACATGACTGCAGTTAGAGCTGAACCTGGGAGCACAGAAACACAAACAGCCACACACAGGTGTTATTTTAGCATCCAGATGGAAGGCTCAACTTGAGAGCAGCTGATGGGGGCACTGCTATAACAGATGATGTGTTTCATATGAGTGATCAACTTGGGAGAGAAAAGACAATATTCAGGAGAGGCAGACCAAGGGAAACATTACTAATCAACCCCAGGTTTTTTAGAATACGGCTGGTATGCGTTGACCATCTAGAACATGTCCGGCTTTGAACCACTTTTATTTCTGATAGTCACAACAAACCTTTCAAAGTTTATTTATTATTAACCCCATACACAGATAAAGAAACTGAGGCACAGAAAAATTTCTCCCAAATTTCTCCAAATAATACAGTTGAGAAATGCTTGAGCCAACAACTCTGACCCAGGTTTGTCTGGCTCCAAGGATCCCTGCAGGTTAATCCTGATGGTAGGTAGCACATGAGCCTTCACATCAGTCCAGGGCTAAATATAAAAGATATAGCAGTGGGGGTGGACCAGAATCAAAAGAGGGCAGGTAACATTTAACAGTCAGATTTTAGGGATCTCCCTGTTGGTTCAGTGGTTGTGAATCCACCTTCCAATGCAGGGGATGCAGGTTCGATACCTGGTCAGGTAATTAAGATCCCACAAACTGGGGAGCAACTAGGCTCACACACAGCAACTACAGAGCCCATGGGCCCCAGGTGCCATGCGCCACTAGAAAGAAGCCTGCGGGCCGCAAGGAAGATCCCCCACACTGCAGCTAGGATCCGATACAGCCAAAAATAAATGAATGAATAAATATATTTTTTTAAGTCAGATTGTAAACATTTTACCCAGTGTTTGTAGTCTCCATGGCCAGACCAAGAGCAAAAAAATCCATGGGTTCTACCAATTTAAAAGCGATTTTCCTACATGGTGGTTTAATCGCTAAGTCGTGTCCAACTCTTGCGACCCCATGGAATGTAGCCCGCCAGGCTCCTCTGTCCATGGAATTCTCCAGGCAAGAATACTGGAGTGGGTTGCCAAATCCTTCTCCAGGGGATCTTCCTGACCCAGGGATTGAACCGGTGTTCAATCTGCATCGCAGGGAGATTCTTCACCACTGTGCCACCTGGGAATTTCCTAAGTAGTCAGTTGAAATTTACTTGAAAAGTGGACTCACAGTAACTCATTTACTGATACTTAATGCTTCAGATAAGGTGGATTTTTAAAAAGGAGGGGGGGGAAGGAAGGGACAGGGAGAAAGGTAAGGAGGGAGGGATGGAAGAGGAAAAAGAAAAGGAAAACAACAAAATAAAATCAAAAAGGGATCAAAGTTACTTCTTCTTTGGGGCACTTGGCCCTTCTTTCCACTAACACTCTTTGTGTGGAGGAAATCTAGGCTTAAACACGCTGATCCAGACTTGATCCAGGAACAACTATGTAACCCGGAGAAATCTACTTGTTCATCATCATTAAGCCCCGGTTTCCTCCGTCACACATGGGAAACCCGATAGTACCTACCTCACAGTTAATATCAGCTATTAAATAAGTGAATACACATGAAACACTTGGAGTAATGTCTAGACTGTGATAAGTATTAATATTTTTAATTAATAAAATTTGCTTCTCTGTTCCTGACTCTGTCACAGAAAAAACTAGTAGGAAGAAAATCTCCCCCGTCCAGTAAGGGGGGATCCGGGTGAGTGCCCACCTCCTACCCTCCACCATTTCCATGTCAGAACCTTCTGGAAGGCACACCTGTGCCCCTATGGCTCCATTTGACTTTGGACGGAGCTGGGTCGTGGGCAGGCTGCCCGTGGGATTATTTCACCCTTGCTCAGGAGTTAGCTGACGAAGGCTTGTGCTATTGCCCTTCACAGGTGATCTGTGTTTTAATAGGACAATCTAGAAGATGGGAAAACCTCAGCATTCAAAGAAAAAAGTCTTAATGACAAAATTTCAGGCACACTGAAACAGAATATAAGGGAACTGAAAACTGGGGGCAAGAACTTTATGCTGTTGTTCAATCGCTCAGTTGTGTCTGACTCTGCGACCCCATGGACCACAGCACACCAGGCTTCCCTGTCCTCCACCACCTCCTGGAGTTAGGACTTTATCAGTGCCCCCCAAACCCCACCATGAAGACGATGTCGCCGTTCTGAAGGTCAGTCCAAACCAAAGCCCTGCCAAGCCTCCCTGACCTTCCCTTCACCCTCCATAAACTGACCTCTGATCCACTCAGAGCAACTAAAAATTCATGCTCAAAAGCTTCATGCACTGCCAGAGACTGTGCACTCCTGAAATGCATGGAGTGGAAAAAGCTCACATTTATCTGATGTCTGTGATGCGCCTGACACTATTAGGTGGCAATCAATTGCTATGTAACATGCTAAAAATGCCCTCTAGACCTCATGACAGTCCAGTGAGGGAGGGGATGTTATTGTGACCGAGGGTGAGTATGGGTTGTATCCACGTGCCAAAGTCATAACTGAGGGCCTTGGGACTTGAACCCGGATTTACTCCAGTTGACCCTGAAGCTGGCACCCCCGGCCCCTCCTTTCTGACACGAGCTCTGTGTTCTAGAGGCCTAGACCCCCTGCCAGTGGCTGCTCATCACATGTAAAGCAGGCTTTTGAAAGCCTCTGCTCCTCTTGGGCAGACCACTTAAACTGCCAGAGAGACTCCGTTGCACAGAGGAGGCAGGTCATCAGGCCTCCAACGTCGCCGCCTGCGCACCCTGAGGGGGCGTGTGGGGAAGAGCAGCACAGTGGGATTCAATCTGGAGTGATGAGCTCAGGGCACATTTCTCCACCAGACATGAAAACTACCCCATGCCACTTAAAACCCCAGACAGCCTAAACTGGCATTTTCCAGGGACTTCCCTGGTGGTCCGGTGGTTAAGACTCTGCACTTTCAGTGCAGGGGGCGCGAGGGTTCAATCCCTGCTCAAGGAACTGAGATGCTACATGCAGTGAGGCAAGGCCAATAAATTAACAATAAGAATAATAAAATAACTTTATTAAAATAAAAACAAATTTGCATTTTCCAGAAAAAAATTTACCATATATATGAATTGGTTTCACTGATTTTGAAGTCAGATAACTTCAAAACAATTATCAGTTGATATCCAGTCCTTCAGATAGCTAGTAACTGAGTAAACAGAATATTTTGCCCATGATATCATAACTGCTCCTACACTTATTAATTATTTGTTTTTAAAAGGCGTTCTTTGTCTTCCAAAAGGGAGTGTGTGTCGGGGCGATGACGCTGCCAGCACTCAAACAGCCATGCCAGTTCACTAGGTTCCTCAAACTTCGTGAAGTATAAAGGCCGGATTGGCTGTTGAAGATTTTATTTTTAAAGGCAGTGATAATTCTTCCTACCCTAGGCGTTTCCTCTCAAATCCAAATAAACTGAAACACACAGGACATGCGGAAAGGATGGTACAATTGTGTTGCTAGAGTGCAAATCTAATTCCAAGGGGCTCTTGTTGATTTGTAATTGGCAAGGGTCAAATGATTTAGCAATTGTTGGAATCCCCTTGAGGGAAAGGCTTCTAGAACCAAGAATCCCACACCAGACCCCCCAAAAAAGATCGATTTAGAACAGATTGATTTTGTTGATTTTGTTTTATTTGTATATTTCCCAAACTGGATCAGGCGTTCAACCACAGCAGGGCCAAGATCTTTTACTTCCCTTCACTGAGCCTGCTCCAAAGTAGGCAATGATGTTGGTGACAAAGAAAAACCACACTCCGGGTGAAATCATTCTGAAGGCTACAGCAACCACTAAATGAACGCCAAAAACCACACTACACATCCTCGTGTTCCAGATATTATGTGTGGCATTAAAATAGATGTTCTCTCCCTCGCTCAGCAATTCCAATGGATTAGTCATTTATTTGAATCAAGAGCACCTGGGGAAGATTCACCAGACTTCCATGGCTCCCCTGCTTTCTGTGGAAGCCAGCTATGGAGCACAGCCACGGTCACAGACCATAGGTGGCCAAGGGCCTGGGCACAGGTGTGTCCTGATGCCACGAAGGTAACTGCGAGGCCTGAGCCAGGCAGCTCATAGACGCCTGGGTGGGGAAGACCCCGGCCTGGTTCTTATCAAGAGATTTTCCTATAAATACTGCCAGACTGAGAAATCAGCATTTTAGATGGTTCTCTGTGGGATTTCTCACCATCATGAAGAACCTCTGTGTCCATCCTTCTCTAGATGAGCACATGAGTTCCTGTTCACAGATTATACTCATATACTCACTCACACACACACACACATACACACACTCACACACACCAAGAAATAACCTGGTATAAAGACTACCATGTTTATAAATAGACTTATATAAAATCTATATAGATGCTGGGCCTAGAGATTCCAAGGCACATTTTGCCAGTAGAACTAGGATGTGCGGGAATGGACAGGCGTGCAATACGAGGCGCACACACATCTTCAGAGTGCATGCACCACCCTGGACGCAGCTGTATCACAGGATGCGATCGTACCTTTCACAATGTTCTACACATAACCTCTCTCAGAATCCTCTCTGACCCGCATTCATGCGACATTTCATACTTAAAAAAACGCTGTTCTACTTTCCCGGGGAAAGGAGATATATTTAGGAACATTCATAAAACGTATTCACAGGACACCCTGCGGCGTGGCCACTGAACGCGTGTGCTCCGTAATCTGGACACACGTTCACAGGTGCGGAGAGGAAGCCGGTCTGAACGAGACCTTTCATCTGCTCCGTCTCCCACAAGCATCTCCCCGCCCAATCCAGCAGCGATTCGGAGCAAACCTGGTTTTCCACCGCCGCCCCTTTTGTGGGGCAATGCGGGGCTGTGCGTGCGCTCCCACTAGGAGGAGAATGCCGTTTCCTCTCCGCAGGCTTTTTAGCACTGCGGGCACTAATTTGTGCAGGGGGCTGCCTCGCAGTCCCCGAAGGAACTTGAGATCCCGCAAATGTACTCGCTACATTTGCCCTTCCCCCACCCCCAAATGCAAGGACCCCCGTCCTCCACCCTCCGGGCCCACGGGAGAGCGCACACACAATAAGAGGCCTGGCCCGGCCACTCCTTCTGGGCGCAGACTTGGTCCCCGTTCCGCGGCCAGTTCTGACAATGACCAGCAGCTCGCCCGGCCCCTGCGCCCTGGTTCTCCACTAACAACGCGGCGGCCGGGAGCCTTGGCGCCCCGCTCGCCCGACTCCCCGTTTCCAGCGCGGCGGTGGCACCAGACAAAAGAGGCAGGTGCCCGCGGCCCCGGGGCCGCCCGCACACAGCGCCCCCGGCCGGGGCAGGACCTGGCAGCGCCTTTCGAGGAACGGCGGGCTGGGCGGCGGCGGCCAAGGGGGCGCCCACCGGCCCTCCGCGCCCGCGCTCCCCCGGCGCCCCGCGACTGCGGGAAGAGAGGGCTCGGCCCGGCCCCCGGCGAGACCCCCGGCAGGCCCTCCCCACTGCTCCCTTCCCCGGGCGAAGGCAAACCACGCACCGGTCCGCGGAGAGACGCCGCCGGGGGTCTTTGTGGCCGCGCTCGGGCCGCCTCGTGCGCTGTCCTCGCCGGGCTGGGCGCGGCCGGGCCACGGGGCTGCGGGGCCGGGGCTGGGCGGCGGCGGCAGGAGCGCGGGCGTCTGGGCTGCAGCCGCTAGAGCAGGGATGCGCCTCGGCCGGTCCTCATTGAAATGCGGCGCTTCGCACAGCCTCACTCCTGCCTCTCTCCGGAGGAGGGCGGCGGCGGCGGCGGCGGCGGGCGCGCTCCCTTTTCTTGTGGCTGGCTCGCTCGCCCGCCCCGCTCCTCCTGCTCCTCCTCCGCGTGCGCGCCCCGCGCCCCCGCCCCTCCAGGCCGGGCGCACCCACCACGGCTGCGCCCCGGGCCCCCGCCTCCCGCGCCCCAGCCTGCCACGGCGACCTCGGTGCGTCTGGCTGGACAAACCCCCTGACCTCCCCGGGCCCCGGGAGTGGTTGTCTGGAGACGGGGCGGTCGGTGGTGGACCTGGGGGCCGGGAGAGAGAACGTGGACCGGGTCTGAACCGGGAAACGTGCACGGCAGAGACGTGAGGTGTGTCCTCCTCAGGGCAGGCCTGGGGTGGGGGGGAGGAGGGACATTTCTCCCTTCAGGATACACACACTTCCTTGTGACCTCATGGTTTGACGCCATTCCCAGACCTGTGGAAGCCAACGTGAAGGCCTTGTCATCAGTTCTCACCCAGGACACATCCATGCAGCATCTCTCTCGAGGAACATCCCCAGACCCTCCCAACCTACCGACACGAGTGTCCCCCTCAGGCCCCCTAATTGGGAAGGGCCAGATGTGCGCAGAGATCCCAACCATCAACTCCACTGGAACCCGAGACTTGAGTCATCCTTGAAACTGTGGCCTCTGCATGGAGCTGAATATGTCACAGCAGGCCTTTGATAACTTAGAGGCCACGTTTCGCTACTGGACACCTCGTGGCTGCCAAGGCTGGCGGTCAGCGCTGGAAAGCCCCATGAACTCACATAAGCCTTCCCTCCCGGAGCAGGAATGTTCTCGGAGCCCAGACTGCTCACAGCTTCCTCCCGATTTTGCACAAAAGTCCAAGGACTGGGATCAGGTCGCAGACTTCCGTGAAACCTTAGCCTGGTTCAGTGGGCTGCCTGAATTCCGGTCCAGTTAATCTCCTGACTGTGGGCCATGTCCCTTGAGACTTGTGGGTGTGCCTGAGCTAAGTCACTTAAGTCGTGTCCGACTCTTTGCGACCCCATGGACTGTAGCCCACCAGACCTCTCTGTCCATGTGATTCTCCAGGAAAGAATACTGGAGTGGGTTGCCATGCCCTCCTCCGGGGATCTTTCCAACCCAGGGATTGAACCTGGGTCTCTTATGCCTCCTGCTTTGGCAGGCAGGTTACCACTAGCACCACCTGGGAAGCCCCTTGAGACATGTATTTGTCCCAAATACTCACATACACAAATACACAGGTATTTCTCTCTCTTCCTGAGCTTACACCTTTTAATGGAAAATCAATTTTTTTTTCTATCAGCTGAGCCCATTATGTATATTTGACTAGTTATTATTAATAAGAGCTATTCTAAATGACTTTCAAAGTATTATGTAAATACTAAATAATTAGTTTGTTATAAAATGCAACTCAAATGAGATGCATGTTACATATTCAACAAGTGCTGCATATTTATTTTTGAACTCCTGAATAGCCCAGGGATGAGTACAATAAACTCACCAAATTAACTACATGCAAAGTACTGAGACTGTTCCTTCAAATTCTAATCAAAACGAGGCCAAGGGGTAAGTGCGAAGAAAGTAAGGAGCCAAGTGTATTATGAGAAGAGAAATAAGAGTTTCTGTTTATCTTTCCTATGACAGATGCCAAGTGATTTCTGCCAAAATGCTAAACCAAGAAATATATTCCATCTCCTAACCCCTATGGGTATTCTATCAGGGTCATTTCTTAAGCACTTTAAGTAACTCAACCATATCTTCCTCTTTCCTAGCTCTTCAACCTGGGATATGCAGATAATGTCCAAAGAAACACCTTTGAGTTTGATCCTCACAATTGTGATGTGCTGTCACTAGAAACTGTTGGGCATTATTAACCCTTTCACGACTCCAAAGGGTAACTGATAAGTAAATAGATGGGCGCCCTGAATAGTACTCACCAGCCTCCATACTTTGGTCCTGTCATTTAGTCAGGGTAGCAGGCTGGCACTGAATGGTAGCCAGTAACCTAATGGAAGTAGCTATGTGTGCTGTGCTTACTCACTCAGTCGTGTCTGACTCTTGCGACCCCATAGACTAGCCTGCCATGCTTCTCCGTCCATGGGATTCTCCAGGCAAGAGACCCACTGGAGTGGGTTTGCCTGCGTCCTCAGTAGCCTCACTCATGTCTGACTCTGCAACACTATGGACCTAGCCCACCAGGCTCCTCTGTCCATGGGATTCTCTAGGCAAGAATACTGGAGTGGGTTGCTATGGCCTTCTCCAGGGGATCTTCCTGACCCAGAGATCGAACCCATGTCTCTTGTGTCCCCTGCATTGGAAGGCAGATTCTTTACCACTAGTGTCACCCGGGAAGCCCCCAAGTAACTATAGAAGTGCCTAAATTATTCCAGTGTGGCATATCTAACTCCTATTCAATAATAATTCCTGATTGAAATGAAATTTAACCAGGAAACTCCTTGTTCAAATAATTTTCAAAAACTGATGTTAGTTTCTATACATCACCAAGGTACTGATCAAAGTACTGACAGCCCTACTGTATTCTACCAAGTTCTGCTGATCAAAGATGTGACTGGAATCAATCCATCCTTTCCTCCATAAAAATCTGAAGGCAACAGAGATCTCACTGGAACTCCCTAAAACTAATGCTGTTTAAGTTGTGTACCCCAGCTGCTGCTCTGAGCAGCTACAGCACTGCACCCCGCAAGATGACGATGGCTTGGACATTGTTCTGTTGATGGCACCTCTTAACTGAGTGCTTGCTTTTTGCTGTGCTGGGGGGCTTTTGTACATTTTCTTCTTCCATCCTCCTAAGAACCATTCAAGGTAGGCGTCACTATCCTCATCTAAGAGATGAAGGAATTTAGGCAGAGGGAGGTTAGTTCATTTGCCCAAAGTCATGTAGCTAATAAATCTCAAGTCCAACTCCATTTTTTAAAAGTTCCTGTGTTTAAGATTCAAGTCAATTTTCCAATTGCTATGGCCTATAAAGCAATACCAAATTCTAATGTGAAGTGTAATCTCTTCTGGAAAAATGCAGTCTTTCAACCAGTGGATTTATTATTTCATAACAGAGAGCGAGAACAACTCTTGCTTTTGTGAACACTGCTTTCTGTAGTGATGGGTACCATCAGCTTGTCCTCTCTGAGCAAGACTTTTCATGAGAAGATTTGCCCTTCATGCTCGTTCACAAAGTTGATGGACAATCTGATCTAAATGTGCTTTTTCATTTTCTTTCTTGAAATTAAGTTTTCAGATGAGGCTAGGAGAGATAAAGAGAACTAAAGAATAATAATTTTTAGTTGACACATACCTCTTTTTCAGGTACCTTTTATTGGCTTCTTCATAGAAAATGTGCTTAATCATGCAGATTCAAAGAGGCTTACACAATAAGGGATATTAGCAATGAGATGTACTTCCTGTTTTTCCCTCTAGGAGGGGGAATTTACCCTGGCCTGGTCATCATCTCTCTTCAGTCCTCCTCTGGGACCATGCAGCCTCTACATGTCCTCTGGGACATCCATGCTCCTGGGTTGGGATACCAGGCATATTCAGTGCCCACCACAACAGTGGGAAATAGTTTTATAGAATATGATCGTCATTTTAATTGTCCTTTGTATTTCTTCCCATCTGGTAAAGGCTCTTTATGGCATACCCCACAGCGTTTCCTAATCGCCTCTAATTACAGAACACTTACTTCTGCCTTTTTCCTAAATGAAAGCAACTCCCTGATGAGGGACCTTGTGGCAGCCAGTCCGGTTTTCACCACCCTGTGCATGAATCCCTGCCACCACAAGGGGCCTTTCAGCCTCCCTTCCGCTGCTTCTGAACATGGCACATTCAGAAGAGAAATGAGATTCTCCTCTGAGAGTTAGGATAGATCAGGGGATTCTAGATATGATGGACAAAAATCTCTAAAACTAGTTTTTTAACTGGCCGTTTCTGGCTTGGCACATCAGACATGATGATATGGGTCCCAACTACACAAGTTCTGGATCTGTACAAAGGAACCAGGGACTTTGCCACCCCAAGAGGCCCTCCCAAAGCAGACAGAGAGCCTCTCAAAGCTCACATCCCACTTTCCGATGTGTGATTTCCTTTAGGAAAGGGGCGCTATGCACCACCCACTCCCCTGCTGGCAGAGCCTCAAGCTAAAACCCAGAGTCACTTCCCTCAAATTTGCCTGGTGGTTCCGGCTCTTCTCTTTGGATCCACAGAGGACAGATCTAATGGCCCAGCCTCTCCTTGACAGCCCTACTGTATTCTACCAAGTTCTGCTCCACTTCCACTAGGAACCCCGAGCCCCTCAACTGTTCCCCAGAGGACATGGTTTGGAAGCGTCAGTGGTGGGCAGCTGTCAGGACCTCCCTCGACACCTGCCTCTGGACCTGGGTGGTGATGGGCGTCTGCCACGACTTCAACTGTCCTCCGCACGCGGCTTCTCTTAAAGCAGCCAGAGGCCACACGAGTGTGCCTGCGGGTGTGCCGCACTGTTGACTCATCCAGTTAATGAAGATCTCCTTGTGTCTCACATGCGTGGCTCTAAGGGCCCTCAATTCGTATTTGTTCAGTTAGATTCACAGGGCCTAAGTCCAGTGTTCTGTATCTTCCTTGTTAAACTGTGTGTTGTTATTGGATCCACCTTTCTAACCTGTTGAGCAGGATCCCTCTGGACACATTATGTCACCATCACACGCCAGTGACCCCTCCAGCCTCCCGTCAACCTGATCAACACCACACCAACATCCTCCTCTTGTGTGAATAAAAGCTTTCAACAGATGATGGTCACAGCAGGCTGCATTAGCTACAGCAAATAAGAATATGTTCTCTACAGCAAATGAGTATCTAGAGAACCGGTGATGGCTGAAATTCCCATTTTTATATTTAGGATTATATCCTTGACTCCTGATATTTTGAGGCCCTGGATATTTACGGATATCACTATAAATCACTCACAAGTTTCCATTGCTTCATCCATTCATTCAATAAATAATTTTTGAGTGTCTCCAGTGTGCCAGACACCGTGCTAGGAAGGAGCAGTACAATCATGAGATACATTCGCAAGGCCCCTGCCGATGACTTTGACGGTCTCTGGAGAGTAGGATGGTACATACACCTTACACAAATAATTCTTTAATTCCAATATCGCTAAGTACCATGAGGGAAAAGAACAAAGAGCTTCATAGAGAGCTTCTCTTCCCTGAGGAAGTAACATTTCAGAAGAGACCTGAAGTTAGCTAGTAACAGGTGGAAGAGTGTGATTCCATGAAGAAATAGTCTTTTGAAAACTTAGTGGGAAGCGGCTTGTTCAAGGAGCAAGAGATGGGCCAAGGACAGGGGAGGAAACGATTCTCTAAGAATTTAGATACACAAGCTGGGCCTTGTGTAGGTTTGCGGCCTAAAGTCAAACTTCCTAAGGGCCCCCAAAGTCTTCGAGTTCTCAATTAAAAATGGTCCCCAGGCACTTAAGAGAAGCAGACTAGATCCTCATTGAAGAAATCCATCTTTAACGTCGGCCTCAAAGATCACCACTGATAAACTTGCAAAGAATATAGGCTTAGGGTTAAAAGAAAAATCACACAATATATCAGTTAAGAAGGCATCGTGAGTATGAACTAGATAAAGAAGAAAAAATAGGATCAGAATCAAAATGATTTCTGACAGAATCAAAGTAATTATCTAACATGGGTTATAAAAATATATGTATGTAGAAGAAAGGATACAACTTGCAAGCAAAGAGTGGGGTATTATTAAAAAATGACCAAGAATATTTGAAAAAAAAAGTATTAAAACAGGTTGTTAAAATTATAAATAAAATAACTGAAATTAAAAACTGAGCAACAGATTGTTTAGCAAATTTGTACAACTACAGAAAGATTTAACAAACTGGAAATGAGATCCAAAGAATTAGCTCACAATGCAACACAGAGAAATGAAGAGACAAAAGATACTAAGTAATAGTTGAATTATAAATAATAATTTAGTAAAAAGTTTAAAGAAAAAACATCTAAATAGAGTCTCAGAAAGAGAATGGGAAAAGGAATATCCAAAGAAGATATTTTGTTATTTTTGTTGTTCAGTTGCTAAGTTATGGCTAACTGTTTGTGACCCCATGGATTGTAGCATGGCAGGCCCCTCTGGACTCTACTATCTCCTGGGGTTTGCTCAAATTCATGTCTATTGAGTCAGTGATGCTATCTAACCACCTTATCCTCTGCCAATATGGCAGATATGCCTATATGGCAGAAGATATGGCTTAGCTTTTTGAAGAACTGATAAGAGACATGAAGCCCAGATTTAGGAAGCCAACAGTGTCAAAAACTTAAATAAATTAAATCCACACGTAAACCAAAAAAAAAAAAAAAGACCAACTACAGTTGATCCTCAATGTTCATGAATTCATATTTGCAAATTTGCCTACCTCCTAAAATTTATTTGTAACCCAAAATCAATACTTGTAGCAATTTCATGGTCATTCATGGCCATGCACAGAGTGGCAAAATATTTGAGTTTCTGCACAGATGTTCCCAGCTGAGGTCAAGTATAGTGACCCTCCATCAAATTTCAGCTCTCATAGTCTAAACATGTGTCCTTTCACAGTCTATTTAGTACCACATTTTCCCCATCTTTGTGCTTTTTGCTGGTGACTTTGCTATTGAAAATGTCCTCCAAGCTTAGTGCCTAAGTGCTGTCTAGTGTCCCTGAGCACGAAGGCCGTGATGTGCCTTTGGAGAAGATCCACATGTTAAGGAAGCTTCATTCAGTCCTGGATCACAGTGCTATTGGCTTGAGTTCAATGTTAATGTTTCAACAATATGCATTAAATAAGGTATATTTTAACACAAACATATATAAAATAAGATTATGCATTGGTCACTGATGAAAATATTTTAGCTAAAAGTTTCTAGTGATGAAGAGATTTTACATAGTGATAGAAGACTCAATTGATCAAGAACATACATTGGTTGTGAGTTGGTATGAACAAAATATGATCTCAATGACGTAAGTCAAGAATTGACAGAATTATAATAAGAAAATGGAAAAAATTCACAAATTCTCAAGTATTGATGTCACATAGTCACTATTCTCTCCTATAATACATTTAAGACAGAAATGAATTATAGGGAAATTAATTTTAAAAACCCATACATTTAAAACTTTCCAAATATACTTTCAATAATACACTGTTCAAAGAAAAAATTATATGGACTTTAGAAAAGACAGGGGCTTCCCTGGTGGCTCAGATGGTAAAGAATCTGTCTGCAACGCAGAACATCTTGAGTTCTATCCCTGGGTTGGGACGATCCCCTGGAGAAGGAAATGGCAACCCACTCCAGTATCCTTGCCTGGAGAATTCCATGGACAGAGAAGCCTGGTGGGCTACAGTCCATGGGGTTGCAAAGAGTTGGACATGACTGAGCGACTAACACTCACTTAGAAAATACATTAGAAAACCAATGAACTAACATCTAATATCAGACGTTAAAAAGAAAACAACAAAATAAAACCAACCTAAGTTTTTTAAAAGGTAAATACAAGAACTTCTGGTAGGAAAAATTCTCAGATGCCACTCAAGATTTCTGCTTCTCTGTGCACACACTCAATATAATCCCCACTTGTTGAGTATGGGTTGGCTTGACCTAATCAGGTTAGGTTCCTTTTAAAGAGGATCTAGGGGTCATAGACAGGCTTCCGTGGTGGCTCAGGCAGTAAAGAATCCACCTGCAACGGGGGAGATCCAGGTTCGATCCCTGGGTTGGGAAGACCCCTGGAGAAGGGAATAGCAACCCACTCCTATATGCTTGCCTAGAAAACCCCATACAGTGAGGAGCCTGGGCTACAGTCCATGGGATCACCTAGGGTTGGACACGACTAAGTGACTAACATTTTGACTTTGAGAAGTCATAGACAGAAGTCAAAGAGATCTAGAGCTTCGGCAGGGCTCTCCTACAAGCCTGGAACAAAGCAAATAGCCATGTTGTGAATTCCCTGTGGATCCACATTGCAAAGAACTGTGACTTTTCAAAGTTGAGAGTCGTCCCCAGTCACATGCTAGCAAGAAAATATGTACTTCATGTAACCACAGGAAATGTTCTGCCAAAACCAGTGAGCTTGTAACTGACCGTCAACAAAATAGCTACAATAAGAGATGGGAAGTACAAGATTTCTGGTGGCTTGGGTGTCTAATTCAGATGTTCAATAAAGGACGGATAATGAAAAGATGCTCAACATCACTCATTATCAGAGAAATGCAAATCAAAACCACAATGAGGTACCACTACACGCCAGTCAGAATGGCTGCTATCCAAAAGTCTACAAGCAATAAATGCTGGAGAGGGTGTGGAGAAAAGGGAACCCTCTTACACTGTTGGTGGGAATGCAAACTAGTACAGCCACTATAGAGAACAGTGTGGAGATTCCTTAAAAAACTGGAAATAGAACTGCCATATGACCCAGCAATACCACTTCTGGGCATACACACTGAGGAAACCAGATCTGAAAGAGACACATGTACCCCAGTGTTCATCGCAGCACTGTTTATAATAGCTAGGACATGGAAGCAACCTAGATGCCCATCAGCAGACGAATGGATAAGAAAGCTGTGGTATATATACACCATGGAATATTACTCAGCCATTAAAAAGAATACATTTGAATTAGTTCTAATGAGATGGATGAAACTGGAGCCCATTATACAGAGTGAAGTAAGCCAGAAAGAAAAACACCAATACAGTATACTAACACATATATATGGAGTTTAGAAAGATGGTAATGATAACCCTAAATGCAAGACAGAAAAAGAGACACAGATGTACTGAACAGACCTTTGGACTCTGTGGGAGAAGGCGAGGGTGGGATGATCTGAGAGAATAGCATTGAAACATGTATATTATCAAGTGTGAAACAGATCGCCAGTCCAGGTCGGATGCATGAGACAAGTGCTCAGGGCTGGTGCACTGGGAAGACCCAGAGGGATGGGATGGGGAGGGAGGTGGGAGGGGGGATAGGGATGGGGAACACATGTAAATCCATGGCTGATTAATGTCAATGTATGGCAAAAACCACTACAATATTGTAAAGTAATTAGCCTTCAACTAATAAAAATAAATGGAAAAATAAATAAATAAAAAATAGAGTCACGTCTCCCTCTTTAAAAAAAAAAAAAGGATGGATGAAGACAACTGAAATGATGTAATAGCTAGAATTTAGGTTTAAAGTTATTTGGGAAGTGACCACAGGAAGCAAGAGTGAAGGACTGGCAAAAGAGTATGTTCTATTTCCATTCTACCTCCCAGTTATGGAGCATGTAATATAAAAGTAAATGTCATGTTCCCGCTTTCTATTTTTTCATATTTGATATAATCGTACACATATAATTAGGAAGGCATAATTCACCAACTGTATTGGCTCCATATCAGTCTACTTATACATTAAATTCTTTCTTTGCAACAAGTATGAGGAACCATCTCAGGATTTCAACTTTAAGTGTGAATTATCAGTTTCAGAGAGATTGAAATTAGGTTGAAATTAACAAAAGCATTGACATTTAATGATGGAAGCTACATTTATTAGAAAAGAGTAGATCTAAGCTTCTAAATTTACTGTATCATAGCTTCAAATCAAAATATTGTATTAATGTATTTTCATCATTACACAATGAAAAAGAGCATTACATTTACTAAGAATCTACTAAATGACACCACTTAATATGTATTCTACCATTCACAACACTTCTTTTGACATAAGCTTTTCAGTTCCATTTTTATTTATTAAGAAAATTGGACTCATTATGAAATAAAGTAACTTTCCAAAGTTCTCATAATTATAAGGTGGCAGATTAAGAATTTGGGAGCAAATCTGTCTCAAAAGTCAGAGTTCCTTCTACTAAACCATTAAGCCTAGAAAATACTTAGAAAGCAAATGCAGTTCAGGAAAGATGAATGAAAAGCAAGTGGGTAGGAAAAACAAAAAAGAAACGTTCTCAAGGGTAGAGTCACATAATGTAATAATTCACAGCTAGAATTGAACTAATATGTCAACATGACAAATAATTTTTCCTACAGTGCTTATTGTATTTGTAAAGAAATTACCAAAACCCTGAAAGCAATTTGTTCTTTATTTCCTTTTTTCTTAGTGTCAGCTATTGTTGAAATTATATGATTCATCACATTGGTAAAAGGCAGATCTAAAGATTCAGGATGCTAAATCTGGAAGGTATGCATAGCCTTTACACAACTCTAGAACAAGCTATACAAACTGCAATGCTATGCTTCTTCTTGTCATTTCTTCTCAATATAGCAATTAATAAAGTAGCAAATAGCCCTATTCTCTAAGAAGTCAATGTTATTCCTAAAACCATATACACAAAAGGAATTTTCATTACAAATTCTACATATGATATCCCTGGTCTTTCTAATTGGTTTCCCAAAATAAAACCTAAGGAAATAAATAATGAAGATTAGAAAATAAATAGAAATAAAGTTTATTTATTTATTTTTAATAAAATAGAAAACCAAAACAATAGAGAAAATCAATGAAACCAGAGCTGGTTCTTTGAGAAGATCAATAAAATGGTAAACATCTAAAGAAACCATGAGAAAAAAGGGAGAAGATACATACAAATTACCAGTATCAGGAATGCGAAAGGTTATAGCAATACAGATTTTACAGGTACTGTAGTATTAAAAAGAGACTCTTACTAACAACTTTATGCCCACAAATCCTATAGTTGAGAAGAGAAGGACAATTTTTTTAAAGACAAACTACCAAAGCTTTGTCAAGAAGAGATAACTTAAATAGTCATTTACCTATGAAGGAAATGGAATTTGCACTTTAAAAACCTTCCCACAAAGAAACCCCAGACCTAGATGGCTTCACTGGTGTATTATACCAGATAAAGAAGAAATAATACTAATACTACACAAACTCTACCAGAAAATTGAAGACAAGGGAATAATTCCCAACTCAATCTAGAGACCAGCATCACTCTATACTAATTTCTGTCTGACAAAGCGTCAAAAAAAAGAAAACTTTACACCAATGTAATTCTATTCAGTTGTAAAAAGAATGAAATCTTGCCTTTTGCAACAATAGTGATGGACTTTGAGGGATTATGCTAAGTGAAATAAGTAGACAGAAAAAGACAAATACCGTACGATTTCAATCAGATGTGGAATCTAACAAAGAAGACAAATGAACAAACAGAACAGAATAGAATCACAGACAGAGAAAAACAAGTGGCTGCCAAAGGGGAGAGGGGTGGGAAGATGAGTGAGGTAGGTGAGGGAGAGTAAGAGATACAGACTTCCAGTTATGCAATAAATGAGTCACAAGGATGAAGTGTACAGCATGGCAGCATGGGGAAGACAGTCAGTGATATTGCAATAATTTTTTATGGTGACAGATGGTAAGTAGACTTACCATGGTCATCATTTTGTAATGTATAGAAATAATGAATTACTATGTTGCTCATCTGGAACTAACATAACGTTGTAGGTCAATTATGCTTCAATTAAAAAAAGATTAGAGCTGGTAATTTTGAAAGAAAAGTATAGGTGATAATGTAAAATAAAATAGTGGTGAGGCTAAAACAATAAAATAATGACATGCATTTGTTTCCAATGGAGATACTCGTGGCCAAGCTTCCCAAGAGTCATGCTTAACTGTAAGATGAAAACTAACACATTACTCAAAAAACAAAATTATTCTGAGAATAAAAGCAAGGTAGGAATGTCCCCCATGGGGCGCTATAATAAGGATACTGTGGGATTTTAAAAAAATCTTAAATATTTCTAGGAGATGCTGCAATAAATACCACAGCATATTTCAGCATCTCTCAGTATGTTTGGGGACCTGCAAACTTCAGTCTGAGTAACTCTACAAGGGACCATCATAGTGAGTGGAGTCTAAAGAGCCCAGTCCACAAGTTTAGCTTAAAACTCAGGTGCTCTAGCTATGTTCCTTATAAATAGTATAGGATTGGGCTCTGCTTTAGGAGCCAATTTGAGTTTTTTTCTTTTAATCGGTAAGTTAAACCCACTCACATTTATTGATATGATTGATTTGTTGGATCTCAATTCTGTTATATTATTTTTAGGTGTGTTATGTTATATTTACCTTGCTTTATTTTTTATTTGGTGTGTCTTCCTTGTTGCTTCTTTTAAATGCTTGTTTTGGTGTTTGGAAAGATCTAAATCTTTGTTCTAGTAGGCATTTTGCATTTTTATCATTTCCAGTGCCATTAATCTCCCTTTTCTCCTGTTTAACCTTTTACTGTTTTGTCTGCCAGTTTAAAATGGTATACTTTGATACTTCCAATCACCTATAAGAGAGTCAAATCCTCAAACTGAAAAGTGAATAAAAGTCTGAAGATTGACTAAGTATGGACAGATAAACAGCAGCATTCAAATTTCAGATAATGAATTCTGATCCTGAATAAGAATTAAACCTATCCATGTCAATTACACATAGAATGCATTCAAATACCAGACTCACTGGTGCTAAAATTTTGGAAAACTTAATAGGAATCTTGTTTTGTCTCATTTGTGAAATGAAAGTGATAATACTTCTCACACAGCTGTGTTAAGCATTACATAAGAAAAATGCATCGAAAATACTTAACAGAGGGGGGATAAAAAGATGGTAAAATTTTTACCAAAATAGATACCTGGCAAATTGACCACAGTTAATTTTCCCTGACATTGAAGAGGACATTGCTGTTTGGAAATTGCAGATAGAATTGCTACTGATCTCAGTCTGAGAAACCTCCTCAATTTTTGGAATTTGGTAGGTGTTCAGAAAGGGACTCAAACTTCAACAACTTATTTAAATGTTTCCTTTAAAACTGACGACTTACCCTGGTGATTCAGACAGTAAAAGTGTCTGTCTACAACGCAGGAGACCCGGGTTCGATCCCTAGCTCAGAAAGATTCCCTGGAGAAGGAAATTGCAACCCACTCCAGTACTCTTGCCTAGAAAATCCCATGGATGGAGGAACCACCAGTCTACAGGCCATGGGGTCACAAAGAGTCGGATACGACTGAGCGACTTCACTTTCTTTCTTTCTTTACAACTGAGGAAGCTGAAGATTGCTGGCCCACGGCATTCAGCCTGTTGGTAGTAACTAACATGGAAGTCTCCCCAGTCTGGCCATAATCAGCCACTATAGCCGTACTTCTGTCATAGCCTCCTTGTTCGGGAAAACAAAAACAGAGAGAATGACACTACAGCCCGGGTGGCAGAGAAAGAAACGATTCTTGCCTGGACCACCGTTTCGTGCTGTGCTTAAGTCGCTCAGTCATATCCGAGCCTTTGCAACCCCATGGACTGTAGCCTGCCACGATCCTCTGTCCATGGGGTTCTCCAGGCACAAATACTGGAGTGGGCTGCCATTTCCTTCTCTGGGGTTCTTCCCAACCCAGGGATCGAACCCAGTTCTCGCGCATTGCAGGCGGATCCTTTACTGTCTGAGCCACCAGAAGCACTGGTTTACTGAGTTATAACACTATCCCCAGGCCCAGGGGCAGGAATTGAACCTATGACTTTAATAACCATTGGTTTCTAGATGCAAAAGCAAGCTGTGAAGGGAATCTCCAGTAGATTCGCAGGCTGCTTGGAGACCTGGGTCGTGTGCCTCCCACGTGGACAATGAACTCAATAGTAATCAGAGGTGGCAGGGAAATGGGAGGGCTGGGAGCCTGGCTGTCAGGCCCAAGGGCAGAGGTCATGACACATTAGAAGGGTCACGCTTCCTCCCCACCTCCATCGGAGCCCTGAGCCTTGCCAGGGAGCCGGGCAGGGAGCTACACCCTGGAGGTGGGAGGCGCTGCAATGACCACGAGCCACACTTTCCCCCAGCCTCCACATGTGGAAACAGCTTCTGAGCCTTCCCTCCATCCCCACCAGGGCCTCTTCAGGGCTCTTTTCACCCAGACCTGGGCTCATCAGGCTCCACAACAGCTGCTCATCCCTCTTGAGACGCAAAAGGTCTGTGAGAAACACAAGAAGGGTATGCGTGGTCATGCAGATATTCACACCCGAGCATAATTTTCACCACGTGATTGAGTGAGGTGCATACAAAATGTCTAAAGCCTCATAAATAAATAGCCCTGGGAGTTTAAACTGTCAGAATAAGTTAAGACTTTCCCGACTCCACATAACATTACACCTACCTATGTTTTTAAAGTGGGGAGGAAAAAAACCCTTCTTGAATATCTTAGACTCCAAATCATTAGATCTATTAATTTGCTGTTTTCTTTCTCATCAATACAATTGGCTTCACCTTGTGCTTCCCTGGGTAGCTTTTGTAATTAAAGGTCTCTGGAACTAAGAGTGGATAAAAATACAATCAGGGCCAGTGTGGAAGACCTTAGTTACAAGACTACGTACCTATGTGAAAAAGTGGGATTTAAATTCCAAATTTCCCAAATTAATTTCCCAAATTACCATTCTTTAAAACCACGAAGAAGGAAGTTGAAGTGGAGAAGGAACAATGTACTTACTGATGACAATGAATGAATATTTGATCTTTAATCTCTGAGACAGAAGCTTTCCATTTTAGGTCCTGATAAAACACCTTCTAGAAATTTTGACATTGCCCATTTTCTCACAGGCATTGGCTGCTGAAGGAATGCCTAGGATTGAGGCGCCCATAAAGAAGGGCCAGCACTCTTTGGTGATGGAACTTTTGAGCAGTGACCTGAATGAAATAAGTTAGCCAAGCAAATCTGGGGAAGAAAACACTTCATTCAAAAAGAACTGGAAACACGGAGTTCCTGTGGTGGGCTTGTTCAAGGCACACCCGGGTGACCCCGAGACAGGATCAGGGTGATAGAGAGGAAGAGTTGTCCAAGAGGATGCTGGAAAGAGTGCAAGGACCACAGTTACACAAGGTCTCTCAGACTCGAGATAAAGCCTTTGGTTTTTACTGAATGAGATGAGAAACCATTGGATATTTGCAAAGGGATGACAGCTAATTTAAATATTTACAAGGTCATCTGGCTATTCTATGGAAAAAAACAAAAACAAAAACAGATTGTATGCAGGCAAGAGTGGAAGCAAGGAGACCAGTTAGGAGGCTGGTTGCAATAACCCAGGTGAGAGATACTGGTGGCTGGACCACGATGGGTGAAGTGGTCAGGTTCTAGTAAGCTTGTGAAACTCAGATAGGATTTGCTCATCAATTGGATGGAAGGTATGAAAGAGGAGTTAGGGATGACTCAGCGTTTTCTGCCTTGGTGAGGAACAGATTTGTCATTTACTAAGAGAGAGGAAGAGGAATGGTTGGTGGAGTTCAGCTTTTGTAACCTAAGAGTTCAGCAATAGAGGAGTGGATAAAGAAGATGTGGTACTTACATACAATGGGACATTACCCAGCTATAAAAGAGAAAGAAATAATGCCGTTTGCAACAACATGGATGGACCTAGAGATCATCTCATCATATTGAGTGAAGTAAGTCAAACAGAGAAAGACAGATACCATATGATGTCACTTACATGTGGAATCTAAAATATGATACAAATGAACCTACCTACAAATCAGAAAGTGAAAATGTTAGTTGCTCAGTCATTTCTGACTCTGCGACCCCATGGACTGTAGGCCACCAGCCTCCTTGGTCCATGGGATTCTCCAGGCAAGAATATTGGAGTGGGTTGTCATTCCCTTCTCCAGGGGATCTTCCCTGACCCAGGGATTGAACCTGGATCTCCCGCATTGCAGGCATATTCTTTATCATCTGAGCCACCAGGGAAGAGCTACAAATCAGAAAGGGAGTCATAGACATGGAAAAGTTACCAAAAGGGGGAAAGGGGTGAGGGGAGGGATAAATTAGGAATTTGGTATGAATAGTTACAAACTACTACATGTAAGATAGATAAGCCAGGTCCTATTGTATAATTTATATCTTGTTATAAACTATAATGTAAAAGAAAAAGAGTTGAACTTTTGTTTTTCTTTAACCCTGAGTCCTCTTTTTAGCCCTGTGTTCTTTTGCACAGTATGTTCGTTGATCTTCAACCCCTTTCACCATCTTCTCCTTGACTTGATACAGCTCCTTCCCCCAAACCTCCCCCTTTCATAATTATTCTGCATCTGCTTCATATTCCAATTATGCAGAAAAATTTTGTCAAACATTATTTTCAAACGTTGGCATCATGAAGACATTGGAACTATTCTCTATCTTGGACTCCAGCCATTGAGAGCACTGCTCTCACCCGAACATCGTCTTCCATGCAGTTGTGATGTGCTAAAGAGACAAACCAAGACCTTTAAGCCCTCTTTAGCATAAAACTTTTTGCTCCTGCAGGAGGGTCAAGCTGGAAAGAAAGGACCCATAAGACTTGCTGGGAAACATGAATAAACATCCCTCTTCTCCTCTGATCTTGTAGCTCCCTGGCATCACTGTTCTATCAGATCGCACCCAGAAAGTTGCTTGTTAAAATGGTGGAGGTGATCAGTGTGGACTGTCCAAAGTAACTTATTACGAACAGTGAAGGTAGGCTTGCATACTATCTATTTTTTTAAAAAGTGAATTGGAGCCAACTAAACTGTCTTCCTATCTTATTGTCACTCTCCCTTGCATTCTAGCAAGAGAACAGGATGAAATTACCACTTGCTCCAGTGTTGGGAATTCCACTGAATCTTGAGCATCCCCTTGAGAGTCGACGTGCATGGCAGCCATTGTGTGATTTGACAGAAAAGAGATTGAGGGTTGCTGACTTAGCTGCCTAAGGACGGCGGTGTGCAGGGGGCTCAGAAGAAATACAGGACACCCTCACCGCCTTTACAAAGCTTAAAATGTTCCTAGAGACTCCAAACGGAAGGCCAATCTAATGGTAGCATTTTTCAGTGATTACCCTCCCTCTCTTAAAGCCACCTTCCCCTGCCTCATCTCACACAGTTATTGATTGGTGCCCCAAGAAGCAAGGAATGGCACGAGGCAGCCTGAGCAGCGGCCGCAGCTCAGCGAGTAGGGTCCATGGGCTGGAATCCATTGGCACAGGTCTCCTTTGCGCCACTGGCCTCAGATGAGAACAGCGATAGCATCACCACCACCAATAATAATACGGCTAACACACAATGCACAGTTCCTGTGTGCCAGGCCTGTCTTCTCATTTAATTTTACCACAACCTGGAGAGGCTGGTTCTCCGACTCCTCACTTTCACAGACGAGGAAACCAAGACACAGAGAGGGAAGGGTAACCTGTTCATAGTCCCCCACCAGGAAATAATGGAGGCTGGATTTCACGTGCAGCCTGGCTTCAGACTCTTGTCTGAATCACTCTTCACTGAATCACTGAATACAGGCAAAGGAATTGTCTTCAGTAGGCAGGTAGAAAAAATATTCTCAACAGTTGCTATAGAGACAGCAACACTGAGGCTCTCGGTTACCTTGCCAAGACCATTCTGGGGGGCAAAAGCTTGTAGAAGTGAGTTTAAGAGAGAATTCAAGAGAGAAATTTGGGACAAAAAGTAAAACTTTTTAAAAGAGTTTTGCCTCAAAAGGGAGCATTTCCTCACAGGTGGTAGAAGCTGAAAGTGAAATGCCCAGATATATGCATTAGAAATAAGTCTTTAATAGGTAGATGAGCAAGAAAACTGCATTTGGTACAACTCTAATCTTTAATGTTGATATATGAGGCAGGCACCCAGGCTACCCCACAAAAATAAATCTTGGTGCTACTACTCCAGACAGATTATCTGCAGTGGACAGAGAAATGGTCTGGTATTATCTGCCATGTTCCTAGATTTCTTTATATTTACATATTTACCTTTGTTTTAGAGAGAAGTTTTAAGTTCTCTCTTATCAAATTTCAGTTATACAATATGGTGATATACATAGGGCTTCCCTAATGGCTCAGTGATAAAGAATTCACCTGCCAATGCAGGAGATGGCAGTTCGATCCCTGGGATGGGAAGATCCCCTGGAGAAGGAAATGGCAACCCACTCCAGTATTCTTGCCTGGAAAACCCGACGGACAGAGGAGCCTGGGGGGGGGGGGGGTGGGCAACAGTCCATGGGGTCACAGAGTTGGAATGGTTTAGTGACTGAACAACAACAAAATATTTCATATTTTCTTTATCTGTTCACTGTCGACACTTAGACACTTAGGCTGTTTCTATACCTTGGCTATTGTAAATGATTCTGAAAGGAACATGAGAATACAGCTATCTCTTTCTGATAATGAATTAATTTCCTTTGGACGTATACCTAGAAGTGGGGATGCTGGATCACATGGTGGTCCAAGCTTTAAGTTTCTGAGGAACCACCATGTTGTTTTCCATAGTGGCGGCACCAGTTTCCATTCCCACCAACAGTGTACATGGATTCCCTTTTCTCCACATCTTTGCCAGCATTTGTTGACTCTTGTCTTTTTGATAACGGGTATCCTAACCAGTGTAAGTATATATCTCACTGTGGTTTTGACCTGCATTTCCCTGATGGTTAGTGATATGGAACATTTTTTCATGTATCTGACCATTTGTGTATATCTTCCTTGGGATACTTTGACCATCTTTTAATTGGGGTATTTGTTTATTTGCTACTGACCTTTGAGTTCCTTGTATATTTTGGACATTACCCTTTATCAGATGTGGTTTGTGAATATTTTCTCCCATTTAATAGGTTGCATTTTCAGTTAATTGATGGTTTTCTCTGCTGTGCAGAAGCTTTTTAATTTGATGTAATCACATTTGTTTATTGTAGCTTTTGCTGTCAAATCCAAAAGCTCATACATAGCAAAAACCAATACTGAGTTGCTCATCCATACGTATCTTCCAGGGTGTTACAGTGTCAGGACTTATGTTCAAGTCTTTAATGCATTTTGAGTACATTTTTGGATACAGTTTAAGATAGGGGTCTGTCATGTTCCTAGATTTGAAACTGACAAAGACCAATCCCATTTTCTGCCCAGAGTGCTGTGAAAACCAACACAGAACCAAATATTTGAATCCAAGTAAAAATGTTAAAACTTCCATTTCAAAAGATGAGGATTATCAGGACCAAGAAAAAATGTGCAGTTATAGCTGAGAATCCAACCGCAGGTAATCCTTGATTTCAACTGAGTCATTTGAAAACATGTTACCTAGAAGACAAATTTTTGTGATACTGTAAGTGCTAAGAATAGCAAGAACAAATGTAAATCACCTGCAAAACCTTACAGCTGGACAGGGCGTTACTGTATCTCCAATTATATATGTTTAGGCAATCCATAGCTTTAATACTGCCTATCAATCAGCTTTTGATGAGTCATTACTATCCCATCATTCCCCCTTGGAGTTGAAATTAGATTGATTTTTCTAGCCTGGAGTTTGTTCTATGTTTGAGGAAGTATTTACTTTTAAGACCCACCATTTCAAAATATCAATGCTTCTATTTATTCTCAGCCATAAATTATCCTATTTTAATTTTGAAGATTACAGTTGCTTCCGGTGGCTATTTTTGTTGTGAAGGTGTTAATTATTTTCTGGGCCTCAATTGTGACAGCTGGCCTCATTATCGCAGGTCCAGCACTGAGCCCCGTTTATCACTACTTTGATTTAGCTCCTCTGAGGGACTGACCTAAAATGCCTTTTATTTTTAAAGCTGAAGAATTTAATAGTGTGATTGGGTCGTTGCAACAGCTTCCTAACCAGTGTCTCAGGTTTTCATGTTCACTCTCCAGCCCACAGTCTGTTCTTAGGGTAGCAGTCAAGTGAAGCTTCTGGTGCAAACATATCATGTCACTCCTCTATTAAAACCTTCCAAGGGCTTCATTTCCCTTTGAAAAAAAAATTTTTTTTTATTCTTACCTGGATTTCTTAGGCCCTATGTGATCTAACTAACCTCCACTCCACGGCTTGAGTGAATCTCACAGATACAATGTTGGGCAAAAGAAACCATGGCAAAGAAATACGCATGGCATGACTCCAAAACACTTTTTCAAAAACAGGCAAAACAATGTGTTAAAAATAATAATAGTAGTTATTTTGTAGGAGGAGGGGACGGTAGTGAGAAGAAAAAGGAACACGATTTCTGACACGTGCACAGTGTTCTATCTCTTGCTCAGGGGGTTGGTACGTAGTGTGTTCACTTTATGATAATTCATTGAGTTGTATACCTCCTATGTGTGCACCTCCCAGTAGGTTAACTATACTTCAGTAAAAATACATGCCGGAGAGGGACTTCTCTGGTGGTCCACTTCCACTGTGGAGGGTGAAAGTCTGATCCCTGGTCTGGGAACTAAGATACCACGTGCTGTATGGCGTGGCCAAAAAAAGACACTTGCCAGAGGGAGAATAGGAGGTGAGGAAGTGTAGGAGGTGAGGAAGTGAAGATGGAAAGCATGAAACAGTTCTCTCAAGAAGCTTTAGTCTAACAGAGATAGAGAAACGGAGCACTAACTGAAAGAATGTGAGGTCAAGTCAAAGGATTTTTTGAGTTGGTTTGTTAAAATGAGATATATTAAAGTATGTTCACTGTGCTATGGGATCTGCCCTGTCTGAAGCACTATTCAAGAGGAATAGGGGAAGAGGGGTATTTGCTAAAGGGACTTTGCATCTCATCCTCATCAAGAGGGGATGAGACCCAGGACCCAGGAGTAGAAGGTGAGTCTAGAAAGTAGCACAGCAGAGTACAAAGGATCCGACAGTGACTGAATTCTATTCAGAAGAGCCTGGGTTCAGGATAAGGGAGTGCCAGGGTCCCCATAGGGGATGTCAAAACGGTGGGAAAGGAACATGGGTAGCTTAGACTTCTGGTGGTGACTGTGTTAAATGACATGGAAAACTCTTTAGGAGTTGGTTTCAATCTATAGAGAAGGGGTAATTCTGTGTTGTAACAGGAGGAAGAAAATTGTATTTTTGTGCCCTTCTCATGTCTTGTATGGCCCCTCTGCAGGGGGAGAAAGTCTTGAACTTACAATGCATTCCTAGATATAGAACTGTGGGATTAAAAGTATGTACATTTGAAATTTTGATGGACATTGCCAAAGAAGTGATGCAAATTCAAGCTCCTTTCCACACTTAGGATGGTTTTCTCCCACCTTCTTGACAACCCTGTATTAATGTTTATAATCTTTGCTAAATCTTGTAGGTGAGAAATAGCTCACTGTTATCAATGACTAGTGAAAACATTTGTTCATATATTCACCTCCTTTATGTTTCATCTTTATGAAATGCTGTACATGACTTTTGCCCATTTTTCTCTACTTGTGTTTTCCTCATTGATTTAAAGAGGTTGGTTTTTTTTTTTTTTTTTTTGGATGTCAGGGAAACCTGCCACTTGTCAGTCATAATAATTGAAAATTTACAGTGTTCAACAATATGAAAAATTACACAGTGTATGTGTGTTTGTTTAATCACACGGGTCTGGACCTCACTGCCATTCTTTAAAATACGTCATCACTACAGCAGAAACCAATACAACATTGTAAAGCAATTATCATCCAATTAGAAATAAGTTAAAAAAACAAAGAAGTCATCACTTCAAGTTTACAAAAACATTCATCTATTTTCTTTAATGACTTTTGGGTTGAGTTTTTAAATTCCTAAATCTTTATTAGGAATTACTTTTGTTGAGTGAAGTGGGAATAAAGCTTTACTGCTGTTTTTTTCCTTCCAAAGAGCTAGCAGTGGTCCCATCATTGTTTCTGGGGTAATCTGCCTTCCCTTAACATACTTGAAATGCCAACTTTATCCTCCCTGATTTTGAGAGCACTCACCACTCAGCTCTAGAGGAGGCTCATCTGGATCCAGTCACAGGCTATCAACCTAAGGACTTCCCTCCCTCCTTCTTGGCGCATACACGACTTGGCATTGACTCCTCGGCTCTGAGCTCTAAATCTGGGGTTACATTAATTTGAGTGTCTTACTGTGTTTCTGGGTCTTTCAGACATTAGTTTCTGCTTATTGCTATTGAGTGGAAGTAAACAAGATCAGCGAATAATTGACTCCCCTTCCTACATTTATTAAAATAACATTTTTCACCTTGTGAAAACTTTATTAACTCTCTGGAAATGGCTGGTTTTTGAGAATATTGGCTGATGGTAAATTATTCCTTAATGTGCTCATGTACTTTCTATCTCACCTCTGTCTCTCGCTTCCTGTCCGTATTCTATTCAAGTACTGAATACAATATCCCTCAGCAACATGACTGAAGCCACTCAGTTAACTGGCCATTAGAAAGAATCCCATCAGAATTCTTAAAATAAAACATACATATTTTTACATATTACATATTTGCTTCCTGTAAGGTTCATATGAGTGGGATTCTCAATTGCTGACAAGGCTGGAGAACTGAGGTCTTGCAGTTATTGGTGTGTGTGTTCTCTCAATAACCTTTCATAATCACACTTGACTTTTCCACAAACGAGAAAGCACGCTTGTCATTACACCAGTAACAGCACCCCTTCCCCACCCAGGGCCCTGAGTAACCCCTCTCTCAGCTCTACACCTGCTCTCACTCCCACCTTACCCTAGTCTTGCTGCTCTATCTGGTGCCTGGTTCCAATGATTTTTTAATCAGACAGGACCAAGACCTGGATCCACGGGTCCCTTTAAGGTATACGTCCTGTCCTCCTTCCTGGCCAGAATTCTCTGGTTCTTTGTCTGAGTGATTCTGGCATGTTCCCCCCACTCCCCAGCCCCCACCTTCTCTGCTGCTCAGGGCAACACTCCAGGTATATCTCTGCCAACTCGAATGGCCACCAGGTAGCTGGATCCGCTGGAGAACATGCAAACACATGCTGACTCCACATTCACGACTGTGTCCCCGAGTGAACACTTGTGTGCACAGCAGCCCCACCCTGCAGGGCTTACTCCCTCTCCCGCTCTCCTGGAAAATCATTTCAAACTCCCTCCTCTCCTCTCCACCTTCCGTGAGCCCCCCCATCACATCTGTCATCACTCCTGCACCTGAGCCTGCCGGGCAGCCTCCCCTCCATCACCCACAACGGGCTGCTCTGCTCTCAAGCGGAACCACCCTCTGGCCACTCCAGAACATTTGTTCCAGCAATTACCCTTCATTTTTTGTAGTCTAAGTCTTTCATCCTTTACAGGATCATTTCTATCAGCATATGGTCATGCAGAAATTTCTCCTGTTCGGGGGGTGGGTGGGGAGAGGGGTATATGTATACATATAGCTGATTCACGTTGTTGTGCAGCAGAAATACAACACTGTAGGGCAATTATCTTCCAAATAAAAATAAATTTAAAAAATTCTCCTGCCTTAAAAAACCCTATTCTAACTCCACATGCCCCCAGCAACCACCCCTGGCCTCAACACCCACTTTGGAGAGCTGTCTGCTCTTGCCTTCTCTCCATCTTCCCCTGTTTTTTCATGGAACCCTCCAATCCAGGGGCTTCTCTGGTGACTCAGCAGTAAAGAATCTTTTTGCAATGCAGGAGACCTGGGTTCAATCCCTGGGTAGGGAAGATCTGCAGATGGTGACTGCAGTCATAAAATTAAAAGATACTTGCTCCTTGGAAGAAAAGCTATGACCAACCTAGACAGCATATTAAAAAGCAGAGATATTACTTTACCAACAAAGGTCCATCTAGTCAAAGCTACAGTTTTTTCCAGTAGTCATGTATGGATGTTAGAGTTGGACTATAAAGTAAGCTGAGCACCAAAGAATTGATGCTTTTGAACTATGGTGTTGGAGGAGACTCTTGAGAGTCCCTTGGACTGCAAGGAGATCAAACCAGTCCATCCTAAAGGAGATCAGTCTTGGGTGTTCATTGGAAGGACTGATGTTGAAGCTGAAACTCCAATCCTTCAGCCACCTGATACGAAGAACCAACTCATTGGAAAAGACCCTGATGCTGGGAAAGATTGAAGGTGGGAAGAGAAGGGGATGACAGAGGATGAGATGGTTGGATGGCATCACCGATGCAATGGACATGAGTTTGAGTAAACTCCAGGAATTGATGATGGACAGGGAGGCCTGGCGTGCTGCAGTCCATGGGGTCACAAGGAGTTGGACACAACTGAGCGACTGAACTGACTGACTGAGGGAAGATCCCCTGGAGAAGGAAATGGCAACCCACTCCAGTATTCTTACCTGGAGAATCCTATGGACAGAGGAGCCTCATAGGCTACAGTCCACAGGGTTGCAAAACATTGGATACAACTGAGCAACTAAAACCACCAACCACCACCCCAGTCCGGCTTCTATGCTCACCAGGCCTCCCAAAGCAGGATTCCATTAACTACTTTTCACCACCCAAGATAAAGCACCATCCTCAGTTGCCTAAAGAGTGTCTCACTGATCTTCTCCAGCTCTTGTTCCCGGTCTCTACTCTGCTCAGTGCTCAGATTGGTCCTTTCATAATGCACATTGGGTTCCATACCTCCTCTGCTCTCCCATTCTTCGGGAAGAAACCGAAGTCCTAACAGTGGACTTTGAGGATGGACACCGTGTTGCTCTCCACCCACCCCTCCTTCGCTCCACGCCAGCCTCGTGGGCCTCCCTTCCTGCTATTCACACACAAGCCTGTTCCCACCTGAAGCCTGAGTGATCCTGGTGTCTTCTACCTTAAACAATCTCGTCTCAGATCATAGAATGGCTTGCTCATCTCCCAAGTGATGGCAACTTCTCAGAGAGTCTCCCGTGCCCTCCCTGTCTGAAATAGCATCCCAGCTCTACCCTGCCCCAGCTTCCTTCCTTCCCTCAGATATGTATCACAGCCAGCTGACATGGCATTTTATGTATTCCCCTACCCCCACCCCAGCCAGAACCTAAGCTTCTTGAGGTTAGGGAGTTTGCCAGCACAGGGTCTGTTACATAGAGGGTACTCGAGAAATATTTGTTGGCTGAATGTATCATGCAAATATATTTTCATAATTCTGCAAAGACACGATTGACATTTACTATAATATTGCTTGTAAAAATTAAAAATTAAATATGGGGGGAAAAAAACCCCTAAACTCCTATCATTGAGAAATTAATTAAAGATATTTTGAGGTAGTCTGAAACATCAGAGAAGGCATTGGCAACCCACTCCAGTATTCTTGCCTGGAGAATCCCAGGGACAGAGGAGCCTGGCGGGCTGCCGTATATGGGGTCGCACAAAGTCAGGCACAACTGAAGCGACTTAGCAGCAGCACCCTGAAACGTAGACTACAGAACACAGTGTCAAGTATTAAAAAGGATGGAAGTCTAAATATCCTGACATGAAAATGTCCACAAATGAGTTGAGGGGGGGTGGGGAGAAGGAGTGCAGAACAAGAGAGTATGACCATAATCCTATAAATCTCAATGTTTCTCCACATGCATAGCTTACGTTTTTATGTGAATAAGTCTGGAAGGAAACTCACTGATTTGTCAAGGGTGATTACCTCCAAAGAACAGGATTTCAAGAGAAGGGAGAGAGATTTTTTACTGTTTTTTACAGTTTTGGTTTAGATTTTATAAACCCAAATTACTTTATTACAAATTAACATTATTTCAAAAGAAACATTGATGAATGTTTGTTGGTGGTGTCTGTGGAAGAGGCAGGGAAGTGAAAGTTAGGGGGGAGATGAACCAGGGGAGACGCAAGCTTTCAGCAAATATGGGACACAGCGCAGCCTGTGCTGATGAAATAGACACTTGATTTACTGAGCTCTGACCACCGGGAAGGTGCGATCCTTAGTGACAGGCGCCAGTGCCTTTTCTCAAATCCTCAGAACAAACTCGCAAGTTAGGTATTAGCTCTGGAGCAGTGGTCCCCAACCTTTTTGGCACCAGGGACCGGTTTCGGAAAGGGGGTTTGGGGATGGTTTGGGATGATTCAAGGGCATTCCATTGACTGTGCACTTTATTTCTACTATTATTACAGCAACTCCACCTCAGATCATCAGGCATTAGATCCCGGAGGTCGGGCAACCTCTCCTCTGTAGGATGAGGAAAATGAGACTCAAAGGAACTGATTTCTCAGGAGCCCTGAGTAAAGCCCAGAAGCCTTGGTGCCAATTCAAATCTATTGCTGCTTCTCATGCAGGCCAGCCCCTGTGGCTGGGGTGACGGAAGTGCAATCGGGATCTGCAGATCCCCAACGCGGGTTCGGGTTCGGCAGCCTGAGGAGAAGCCACATGAACTCTTATTCCCTTCCTGCTTCTATATTGCTCCACCTGAGGCTGGCGGGGTAAAGATCCTGCCCTAGAGGAGAGTCAGGACCTCACATGCCACCGTCAAGGGCTAACGGAGCCCCACAGCCCAGAGGAAGCCCAGCATCCTCCGTGTTTAGGGTCCCGCACAGCTGGGAAGGATGCCCTGCAACACATGGAGAAAGCTGATTCTCCTCCTTCTGGGCACGCTGTCCTGGGGGGCTGAGGCTGCAGGCAGGGGCGGCCGGGCTCTCCTGTGGGCCAGGAACCTGATAAACATTATCTCCCATCCTCCCAACCTCGGTAAGTTACCGCTACCTCTATTTTACCGAAGAGGTAATTTATGTAAATGCACGCAGCTAAGCACACGGCTCGCACGTCTAACCGCGTGCTCTTCCCAGGACACCAAGCTCTCTCTGGGCGGCCGAGGGGCCCACGTGTAGGTGCCCAGTGCCCAGAGCCCACGAATGAGCCAGGGCATCAGGTGTGGAGGAGGCCGTAAGGGCCAGAAAGATGGCAGCGGTAGGGCCGTGTTTCCGGAGCCTGGCCCGGCCAGGGAAGGATCGCAATCACCAGCGTTCAGCCTTGCCTTTTTAAACTGGGAGCAGAATGTCCGTGTGTAGATAGTGAAAAACAATTTTCAGCTGGAAGCCTGGCTTGGCCTGGCGAATGGGATCTGATTAGTGTTTCTGAACTTTCATTAGCATTTGAACAAAATACCCAAATGACACAAAGCCAATCCTAGTAGCAGAAACTTAACATTTTTTACTCTGTTTCTCTAAGGCAGTCAGGCACCTTCTTTTTGCAAACTACTTTGGGCCTCTGATAAGCAAACCATTTCTACAAGCAACCTCACATTCCCCTCCCGGAAGCCAGGCTGGAGGAGGTGGGTCCTGGGAGAGTTAATTTACATCACCGGCTGCTGGGCTGGAGAAGTAGGAGCCTTTTCCCACCCTCACTGGACCAGGGCCAAGGGCAGATCCCTTCACGTGATCTCCCTGGACCAGCTTCTGGGGCTGACAGGATCCCGCCCCTGAGAGCTGGGTTTTTATTGCCCCTTTTGTTGTAGGTTTTCCATTTTAGGGAGAATTGATAGCTGAGGCTAAGAATAAACATATTCTCTGCCAGTCAGATTCTATGGGGAGGTTTTTTAAAAGGACCTGGCCAACAATAATATTTATGTTGCAACTCAGCTCTTGCTTCACAGGGTGAGGGCCTGGGTGGTCAAGAAAAGAATTCCCTTCTCCGCATACACTTCTCACCCATCTCAAGAAAGCTGGGGAGTATTTGGAGCTCAGAGTAAATTCTGCATGGTTTCTTGGTTGCCTAAGATTAGGATTAACCCTTTAAGAAGTCTTTTAATGCCAAGACGGACCTTCCCAGGTGGCTCAGCAGTAAAGAATCCGCCTGCCAATGCAGGAGACCCAGGTCTGATCCCTGGATCAGGCAGATCCCCTGGAGAAAGAAATGGCAACCCACTCCAGTATTCTTGCCTGTAAAATCCCATGGATAGAGGAGCCTGGTAGTCCATGGGGTCGCAAAAGAGTCAGACATGACTTAGTGACGAAACAGTAAAATGCCAAGAGGATATTTTCATAATTAAACTTCTCAAAATTTGATTTTTTTTCTAAAGAAAAAAAATGGTATCTCACTCTTTCTCTTAACTCTTGTCAATGGCTTTGAGGCATTTTTGTCCAGGTCCTGACTCACTAACCCAATAAGAGTTTAACTTCTTTTCACACCAAAATCCTTTAGCATTGTTTTCTTTTTGGCCACACCATGTGGCATGTGGGATCCTAGTTCCCTGATCAGGGACAGAACCCAAGCCCCCCACACTGGAAGCATGGAATCCCAAATATTGGACCGCCAGGGAATTCTCAGCAACTTAAATCATGATTTCACTAGTTAAAGGTCATGAAGGGTAGCTCAGTCACAGTGCTCCAGTAGATGACAAAAATCAATGCTTCAACCACGTTGGCCACCTTTTTTTTTTTTTTTTAAATTATAGTAAATAAAATCTTAAAGTATTAAAACAAGTAATCCCACAGGGAATCTCCTACGGGTTTTCCTACTTCTAATGGTTTAGAAACAACAGATTTGGGAATGTTAGAATACCAGAACATGAGATAACTAGTATTAGTCCAAGCCAATAGATGGGGGTGGGGGGGTGGGGGGGGAATTAGTTTATTCTTGTTTCTCTGCACCTATATACACATGGCTACGGGAACGATTTCCCACTTCCCCATAGTTTTCAGCCCAACAATGAGATTAACTTTAGGTTTATGGGGAAAATAACCTGCAAGCAGTTTTCACGGTGTTTGCCAAGTTGAGATCTGTTATTGGAGATTTAAAAATGGTGTGGAGTCTAAGTCCTAAGTCATAGTATTTTTAAAACTTTGGTTATTATTTTGAAGAACACAAGAAAATAGCTTGAGACAGGATACAGGAGGGGGAATTCAGTGTTTTAGAAAACACACCACTGTCAACACCCTCACATTGCCTATCTGGGGAGGAGAGAAGTGGAAAGGAATTTCTGTCTGCAAAGACTTCTTGGGATAAATGGTTTAGCAGACACCTTTTCAGAACCAGTGTATCTGTGCACATTAGAAGTCTATTTCAGTGCAGTACTCAAGCCCACCTAGTTTGCAATCTGACCTCTTCTTCAAACAAATGTTTGCTTTGAGCAAAAATGAAAAATGCTTTTTTCTCGAGTTTGATGAGTAAAATTCAGCAGCATACAACATACTATGTAATTCAGTTTTTGTGTATGTGTGTGTATCTTCCTGTTCTTTGTTTTCAGAAAGGATATTATTTTGGGATGTTAAAAATCCCCCTTGAAAAACAAGAGAGATAAGAGGTTTCTCTGTCTTGCATAGGGGTGTCACGTTTCCATAGTGATGAAAGCAGCTCTTGATACCTGATTAACCAAGGGCTTCCTGTTTCCTCATTCCATGTAATAGGGAGATAGGCAAAGGGGAAAACAACAGGGATAGAAAATTGCAAAGGTTCAGGTTTGGTCTCGGGGATTTTGTGATAAGTATCCAGAGACATGACATGTTTTCTGGTGTTAGTTATATTGCAAAAGGGGCTTTCTGCTTTTAACAATCCCTGTACTTTTACAAACATAAACATTTAATAAACTTGAGAAAGCACTTCCCTTCATACAAATTTTTATGCAATCAAGATAAGCACAAGTGAGCCAAGCAGACACCTTTTCACACCAAACTCACTTTCATGGTTTTCACTCTTCTTAGTTATTTCTACTGAAACATTCCTGGGTCCTCTCCCGGAGCCTTTGAATTGCCCCACAGCTATGCTTTGACCTGATCATCATTCTAACTTACCAAAGCAGTTTCTGAAACTCATCTCCTTAGCAAACCTTTTTCCATCACCCAGTGGGGCAGTAATGATCCTCTTCCACGGGCTGCAGAAATTTGGGAGGCTGTGCTCCTCCTGTTTCGTTCCTCGACATCTGCTCACAAGACACTTCACTAGCACGTTATAAATCTAAGAGTGGGCTTCCCTCATAGCTCAGTTGGTAAAGAATCTGCCCGCAGTGTAAGAGACCTGGGTTTGATCCCTAGGTCAGGAAGATCCCCTGGAGAAGGAAAAGGCAACCGACTAATAAATCTAACAGTGGCCCTCAAACCTGGCGGTGCATCCGAATCATTCTATGCTGATTACTGGGCCCTGTTCCAGAATTATGGAACCAGAGTCTCTGAGACAGGAACCCCCAGATGCATGGTTTTCATAAATCCACAAGTGCTTCAGGTTTAGAAGTCGATGACGTTTTACTTTGTCTATTCTGTTTCCCTGGTGGCTCAAATGGTAAAGAATCTGCCTGCAGTGCAGGAGACCCAGGGTTCAATCTCGGGATCGGGAAGATCCCCTGGGGAAAGGCATGGCAACCCACTTCAGTATTCTTGTCTGGAGAATGCCATGGACAGAGGAGTCTCGTCCATGGGGTCGCAGAGTCGGACATGACTGAGCAACCAACATTTTCACTTTTTATATTGCTTCATGTCCCCTCTGGGTATCTGCATCCATTTATGTGCACTGGGTGTTTTTAAGGAGGATAATCAGATGCCAGCAACGTCTGGCAGTGTTGTAATAATATAAATTCCTTGGTACCGCCATGACCAAGCCTGCCAATCTGACCGTGGGGTATGCTGCCGGGGAATGTGTATTTTAATGTGCTGCCACTCTCCATCCCCCAAGTGTGGGGGACAAACTGGAATACCTATAGGGACCGGGCAAGTCATTTCAATGCAGGAAGCAAGCTGGGTGAGATGTGACTAGAAGGAACCTGATGCCCAATATAAAGGGCCAGGTACTACTTACCTGAGCAATGTGCTGGTATTTTGCCAAAGCAGAGACAGATCCAGTATTGCCTATGTTTTGAATTTTTCAGAAGCCAGAAATTTAGAGAAATTTAGTTTCTCACTGGGGTTGGGGAGAGGGGGAATTGGATGAAGCTGGTTTCAAAAGGTACAAACTTATAAGATAAATAAGCACTAGGGATATAATGCACAACATGATTAATATAAATAACCCTGCTATATGTTATATATCAGAGTTGTTACGAGAGTAAATCTTAAGAGTCATCATTGCAAGGAAAATTTTTTTTCTTTGACTTTGTATCTACATGAGAAGATGGATGTTCCCTAAACTTACTGTCCTAATCATTTCATGATATATGTAAGTCATAATACTGTACACCTTAAACTTATACAGTGTTGTATGTCAATTACATCTCCATAAAACTAGAAGAAAAAATAAATAAAACAGTAAACACAGCCACCACAAGCAAGTTGTACCCCCTGCCTTAGAGAGTTCTACCCATGTCTCAAAACTCTGGTAACTTGCAGTGTCATGCGACACTTGCGGCCCGACCGAGTGACTTCTCATGATGAATTGTAATAGAATTGCAGGCTTAGAAGGCCCTCGTGCGTCACCCAGGCCACCATGTAACGACTGAATCCCCACCCCCGGCCACATTTTCCCACCTCAGGATGAAGACACCGTAAACCATCTCTCACCCCAATCCCTGCCTCTCTGTGTGCGCAGATCTGAGTGTTTTTTGGCCACCTCCATTAGGATACCCCACACACACAACAGACGTAACACATTCCCAGATGAAACTGTCATCATCCAACGCCATCCCTCCAGATGCTCATTTCCTTGTGTCCCCCTAGTGCTCACTGTGACCCGTCCAGCAACCAAAGCCCAGACCTGGGTGTTATCCTTACTACTTTGTCCTCCTTCACAACCTCTGTATCGGATCATCTACCACCTCTTGCTAATTCTTCCTTCTTAGTATCAATCAAATTTGCCTCTTCTTTTCATTCCCATTGCCAGTGACTTATTTCAGGCCATCTCTTGTCTGAATTACTGAAATGGCCAGTCCTTCCCCTGCCAAGTTGGTTTTAGCCCCTCTTTGATTCATTCTGGCTTTAACTCACCAGAACCAGAATGGTCACCCTAAAATGCAAATCTGGTGACGTCAATACCGTGGCAGCAGTGAGGACTAGTCAGAGTGCAAACAGGGCAACATCAAATGGCCCTCGCCTCTCTCCCTGCCCCCTTCTTCCTCGATCCCATGCCTGAACTCTCTTCACAGCCACGTAGAATCACCTTCACTTCTCCAGGCGTGTTACACTGTTCTTTCCTTTGTTCCTTCGCAAATGAGTTTCTCTCTGCCTGAAAACTCATCTCCCTAACCAGTCCCCAAATCTCCATGGCTTGGCTTAGTTTATGCCTACAGGCCCTTAAAATCTTAGCTTAATCATTGTTATAATTGTGGTGATGATAATCATATGATGAATTAACATGTATTAAATGCTTACTATGTGCCAGGCACCATTCTAAGAGCTTTCATATATTTCATCATTTAATCTTCACGACAAGCTCAAGAGATAAGTCATGTCACTACCAGTTTTAGAGGAGAGTGCAGACTGGCAGGCTGCAGTCCATAGGGTTGCACAGAGTCTGACATGACTGAAGCAACTTAGCACACACCCACAGACACCACTACCTCCATAGCCTCTTGTGAATCCCCAGATGCTGTGGGCAATGCTTCTGAGAACTTCATATTCTCCCCTGCCTAGCACTCACTAAACTCCACTGCAGTTTCAGCCAACCTGTCCCTCCCAACAGATTCTAAACGCCTATATATAGAACATAAAAAAAGACAACGCCTTATATAGTTTTCCCAGCATTTAAGACAATGCCTACCACGGGACTTCCCTGGCAGTCCAGTGGTTAAGACTTTGCTTTCCAATGCAGGAGGTATGGGTTCAATTCCTGGGCTGGGAACTATGATCCCACATGCCTCGAGGCCCAAAAATCCCAAAACACAAAACAGAATCAATATTGTAACAAATCAATAAAGACTTTAAAAAATGGTCCACATCAAAAAAAGAAGTCTTTAAAAAAAAAAACAAGATAAAGTCTGCCAAATAAATAGTTAGAGAAAAGTTAATAAATAACAGAATGATTTTTTGAGTTGTTCAACATCTGACTGTTCTCCATTGAACAGACAACAGTTTGTTTGCAAACACTCCCAATTACTGCCATGTCTGCTATGCTGGGAGACCATCCAACTCATCTATTAGAAAAGCATGGTTGAGGGGCAGGAAATAGGTGTAAACAGAGTAGCGATACATTCTCTGTAAAAGCTATACTGATGGATGGCTAAGTATCTACTTCCACTGTTCCTTCTCTTTTGACTTCAAGTAGGTCCCTAAGTGCCTGACCATGTCTTCTTTCCTTTCTCAGGATCATCACCCATGTTCAGATGACTCCTTCCTCTTGGCTCCTCCTCCCCCCAGGTACCCATCCAAGCACCTGTGCATCCATCCATCTAGATCAGTCAGATGGCTGACATGGAGGGTCTAGAGGCTAGTACAGCTAAGTCCCTCTCCTCAAAGGTATATCTCCTAAACTGCCTGGGCCACAGAAAGGGCTCAATAAACAGTTGCTTCTGCCCCTGATCCCTGTCTGGGGAAGGGACTGCTGTAATCATCAGTGTAAAACCTGCAAGCCGCCACTTTTTCTCAACAAACTCTTTATACCTTTTTCATTGTGAAAACAACGTTGCAACTGTCTCATGACCAGTCATCCTGACTTTACAAAGGAAAATCATGTTCTAGTTTTACAAGCTGAGGCCCAACTAACCTTTCCTCCCCAGCTGACAGCTGAACTTAGTCAGAAGAGCATAATTTATTAAAAATAAAATTCAAGTATTGGAAGTAATTTTGGACACTTGCATGAAGGATCATGGGGACCAGCACTGAAAAAAAGATGAATCTGGCAGCCTCTTCTTCACATAGAAAGAGAAAAAAAAAGGGGGGACTGAAAACTGCAGGTGGGTGGGATCTGTGTGTCACCCTTCTAAGTATTATAGAATTCCAAGCCACAACTGTGTCTCATGGTGCATGCATGCACTGAGGGAAATGCTGATGCAAAGAACAAGTCCCAGTATAAACTAACACCGGCTGTGAACACAGGAAGTCATCCCAGCGCTCAAAACACCTCAACAGGTTCTCCTATGATGTCAAAGCCGTTACTATTCCCAACAGCAAGAGTCCAGCACATGTTTATAATAAAAAGCACAGAATCTTAGTTAGAAACTTCTAGTTCCTTTATCAAGTTTGCCAAATATCTACAAATTCCATCATCTTGCCATCCTCAAAGAAAAGTTATACATTTTAACATTAAATGTAGGATATACCTAATTTTTAAACTGCTCAAAAATCTAGTAAAATTAATTTCCCTACATAGCACTACTAAAAGAGGGAACACATATTCATTAAACAGAACAAAAATGGGTTATCATTTTCAGTATCAGAACTGAATATTTCCTTTAATAATAAAACTTATGCATAAGAACATTTCAGTGAAATATAAAACAAACATTTTTCTCCCCTTATTTCCAACAATCTTTTCTAATGCCTATAGGGAGAAGGACATGGAAAACAAAGAAAAACCTGCTAATCTGTAACTAAAGATCCAGAAAGAGACATTTACCTGTTAGCTCTCATTTCACTCAAGGGAAGGTGAAATGCAAAAATAAACACGTCAGTTTATTCATTAGTAGTAAAGTGAGGAGGTAAACACATCTCTCAAATTAAGGTATCTTAGTAGGAATAATGAAGGAAATGCTCTAAAATGCCAAATCTGGAAAAGATACCACCTAGAAATAAGTGACAGTAACTCACAATGATACTAAAAATAAGAATCAAGTTGCAATATCTGTACTTAGCAACATCAATGCACTATGTGGATCTTTATAATGTAATTTTTGCATAAATTGTGGATCTTCTTTATAATGTACTTTTTGCAAAAATTGTGGAATGTTTTTTGAGAACAAAAAGTGTCCAGGTCACCTAGGCCATTTGTTCTTAGAGCACTTTGGTTGGGGGCGATCCAAGTATGTATGAAGCGAAGTATTAATAAAAGCCTATGGCTAGCTAGTACTCTTGCTGCCTCTCTTTCTACCTGCAGAAGCTTTTAGCACATTTATCAGAAGCCATACAATGCAAACCCTTTTGATATTAGGTCTCTGGGTGTAGCTTTCAAGATCATTCTTTGTTCCATTCTTCCTGTATTGTCAAACGGCACCCAATAGGTGGTCTAGAGTGAATTTCAAACATGTGCTATTAATACGCCCAAAACTGTTGCTGCAAAGGTGAAAAAAAAAAAACAAAAAACACATTAATTGAATCCTGGCCTGTTCTTACTCATAATGACACAAATGTATTTTCTATGTCCTCAAGCAATAGGAAATAATTTGTAAAACCATCAACTCTTTAGGTGAATATGCCTACAGGTTTTAAAATATGTATTATTCATAGTTACTAAAAGTAATTATATTCTTGGAACAATTCTCCAACAAAAACTACATACAGTTAAGTGTAGGTCACAATTTTAAAAAAATAATGTTACAATCCTTTTTTTTTTTAATTTACTCTAGTTTTCAGACTGGTATACTAATGATTATTAGCAACAGTATTATATCTGTAGATACTTCATGTTTTAAAATGTCTTTCTAATGCTCTTTAGAATAGTTTTCTTAAATGTTTTTTGGGAAAGTCACTATTATTCCTACTCTAGAGATGTCATATGGAAATGATGTCCCTACCTCAAATGACTGTCAGAGGTTCATCAAATAACCCACATTAATACGTATGGTATTTGTATTAAGTACACATTACTTACTGAGTGCTCAAAACATGTTAACTATTATTAATATACAAAAGTATTGACAGTTATATTAAGGCTATGAGAGTCGATTTTAAGCAGGCAAGTCTGGTTTGGGTCTTCCTCTGGAATTGCACAATTCTTGCCCAAAATGAAGATACCACAGTTTATATATGCTGAACCATCTGCCTGGAACGCTTTTCCGTTCCTCACTCACAATTCCTGACTGCTCTCCTGAGCTAATTCTCACTCTTCAGATCTCAGCATAGATAGTACTTCCTTCAGGGACACACTGTCCCTAACCTTGCCCACATCTGTGTCACACTACATACACTGGGGTCTCCCCCTACATGCTCCAATGCACATCACCACTGTCTGCTTCTACGTTTGCACCCTATGAGACTCAGCTTCATCAACGCAGGGATCGTGGTCTATCTTTAGACACTCCATTCTCGGTGGTTAGCACAATGCTGGAACACAGTAGGTGCTCAATAAATATCTGTGGTATGCAGACACCTGGGATGTGAAACCAGCCTGGCTGGCATTTCAAAAACAGGTTTTCATACAGTGTAAGTGACTGGGGCCCAGAGATAAAGCAGCAGCCAGCCATGGGGCCAGTGGAGGATGAGGCTGGTGGGGTGGGGAGCAGTGAGGAGGGGTGCTAGAGGAGATTAGGTTCCATTAGGTCACGTCTGGTCAGAGCAGCAGGGCCACGTCCAGACTGACTCTGGGTATCTAGAGAGCCGTTGGGCAGCCCTGGGAACCAGTGCCTGGGCTGCCTCCCATGGCCCCAGTCTGAGAGATTTCTAACCCAGAGCGTCAGCAACAAGATGCATGTCAGGGGCCCCTGTGGGCTGGAATGAAAGAGCCCGGTCTGACCCACAGACCCCAGGAGACTTACCAGACAGTTGGGGTGTGCTGTGCATGCCTGGCCCAGCACAGAATTGCAGTGCTGAGGAAGAAACTTGGAGACTTTGGGCACAGCTGTTGGGAAATGCACTGGAGTGTTCTGATTTGTTACGGCAGCTGCGTCATAGGAAGGGACCACTTTAGAATAGTATCTGACAGCGTGGAAGGAATTTAGAGACAGAGCTGTGCTGGGGATTCGGGTTTTATACACATCACCGATAGCGTTCTCTGACGCAGAGCTGGACTGACCTTTAATAAAAAAAGAGTATCCGTCAGTATATGCAAATTGATAACTCTGAACTACTGTATTTGAAATAAATCACCCTCTATTTCATTTCCCCACGGTACCAACTTAAGATACTGCGACACTCAAATGCTGATGAAAAAAACAAAGTGAACTTTTTGGTAGTGACATTTAGTGTAATACAAACACTATAAATTAGTGTTCACTTGTCATTTAAAGACAGAGATTTTACAGAAGCATCAGATCTCTCTGCCTGTGTATGTGTGTGTGTGTCTTTCATCATAATAAGTGACCAATTCTATGAAGCAAGGAAGAATGTTGGAAAGAAAAACTCCATTCAGCCGCAAATAGTTTGGTCACTGATTTTTCCATCAGTGAGTGGGTTATATTGTTATATCGCTCTATTCTGTACAGTAACTAGAAGGCAGAAAAAATGTTTAATATCTAGTGAATGGTAACAATGTAGTCCATATGCTGTGAATATTTATTTTCTTCGGGACACTAAAAGAAATGAAAGTAAAGGAATATAATTTTATATCGACTTTAAATACAAATGGACCTGAAATATTTGTGAAAAAAATCGTTTCAGCAAAAGTGTACATAAATTTATGGAAAACGACAAGTAAAAGCAGCTTAATGAAGTCTAAATGCTGACTAAGATCAGCACTTCTGGTTTACAGGTCAGATTTATCACAGAAATCAGGCGATCATAGGTGGCCACTTAACTTCTCTAACCTTCAATTTACTGGCCTAAGTGGTGAAAGTGCAATTTGAAAGACTTAACTGATTCCAACTGTTCCATTCCTCTTTCAAAAACCATTCTGCAACATGCATGGCCAGCTACACATGTGCTTACATCCAGCCCAAGGAAAGTCCAAAATATAGAAAAAATCCATATACGGAGATGTATTTTCTGAAATGTTATGTATAAAATCACTTTCCCCACAAACCTGGAAACATTAAATGTAGCAAGAAAACTATTCTATAAATCATTGGATAAACTACTAAAACCATTAAACTGGTGATAAAAGCTGCATAATACAAAATACAAGTGTACAGGACACAATGTTAAGTAAAAAAGTCAGAGACAAAATCAGAGGTCCGATATGATTACTACTATGTTGTTGTTGTTCAGCTGCCCCATCGTGTCCAACTCTTTGTGACCCCATGGACTGCAGCAGACCAGGCCTCCCTGTCCCTCGGTGTCTCCTGGAGTTTGCCCAAGTTCATGTCCATTGCATCAGTGATGCCAACCAGCCATCTCATCCTCTGATGCCCTCTTCTCCTGCCGTTGATCTTTCCCAGCATCAGTAACTTTTCCAATGAGACAGGTGTTTGCACCAGATGACCAAAATACTGGAGCTTCAGTTTCAGCATCAGTCCTTCCAATGAGTATTCAGGGCTGATTTCCCTTAAGACTGACTGGTTTGATCTCCTTGCTGTTCAAGGGACTCTCAGGAGTCTTCTCCAATACCATAGTTCAAAGGCATCGATTCTTTGGCATGTTGCCTTCTTTATGGTCCAGCTCTCACAACCATATGTAACCACTGGGAAGACCAATACTATAGAAGATTACTACTATAGTATTACTACCAAAATATATACACACACACACACACACACACACATGCACATATATATAAAGACTTGAAAGAAATACATTAAAAAATGAAGTTATTATCTTAGTTGGGTTTTGTTGTTGTTTAGTCGCTAAGTCATGTCCAACTCTTTGCGACCCCATGGACTGCAGTACTCCAGGTTCCCCTGTCCTTCACTATCTCCCGGAGTTTGGTCAAATGCATGTCCATTGAGTTGGTGATGCTATCTAACCATCTCATCCTCTGTCACCTCCTTCTCCTCCTGCTGTCAATCTTTCCCAGCATCAGAGTCTTTTCCAATGAGTTGGTTCCTCACATCAGGTGGCCAAAATATTGGAGCTTCAGCATTAGTCCTTCCAATGAATATTCTGGGTTGATTTCCCTTAAGACTGACTGGTTTGATCTCCTTGCAGTTCAAGGGACTCTCAAGAGTCTTCTCTAGCACGACAATTTGAAGGCATCAATTCTTCGGTTCTCAGCCTTTTTTATGGTCCAACTCTCACATCTGTATATGACTACTACTAGCTGGTTTTTAGTAAAGGACTAATATTGCTTTCAAATGAAAAAATTTATTTAAATAAAATCAGAATGAGGAGTTTGGTTCAATGACCTTCAAGGTCTCCTCCAGCCTGAACCTGACATAAGCCTATGGTCCTAGTGGATTTGTTTCTTCTTGGACCAGTCACTTTAGGTGATATAAAACCAAGAAATCTGGGGGCACAGAAAGGCCTGAATGCCTTTCCTCATGCCTTTCCTCATGCCTGAATGCATGAGGAGAGTGTTTCAGAGATTCTGCAGCATATGAAGAGTGAAAACGCAGAAGTACTGTCTGTATAAGAAGTAACACTGACAGGCATGTGCCTGTGGCCTGGTCCCTCTCTGATCTAATCTGGGCTGATTTAATCATTCTTTGTGACATTCAGCCAGAGCTACTCTAAGCAGTTTAACCATGGCTCATGGCTACTTTTTCCTTCTCTCCTTCCCTCCCCACTAAGTCAGGAAAAAAATCTAAAAGGACTAACAAACACCCTGAGGCTGATACATGAGCAAGGAGGGCTGTATCCTATTTTGGGCCCCTTTCTCCTTTGACTTTTGACATCAATCCCAGTAACCCCATTTGTTCATGTGGTCTCTATTATGTCCCCACAATATGCACATGACCTCAATGACACTGTCACATCTTTGATATCACTACTAGTATTTGCTGAAAGTGCAGATTACAGCTAGCATTTTAAAGCCATGAAACTTTTTAAAATTAAGGCATGCATAAGACTTTTTAAGACATATGCTATCATGTACTTAACAGACTATGGTAGGGTGTAAACATAATTTTTATATGCACTGAGAAATCAAACAACATGTGACTCTATTGCAAAGCTCATTTTATTGCAGTGGCCTGGAAGAGAACTCACAATATATCCACGGTCTGCCTATACACTGTTAGCACTGAATTAACAAAAATACTTCCCTCGCTTTAGATTCTACTCACATAATACACACAGTCACCAGTGTGCTCGTCATCTGTGAGCAAGATGAACTTTCTGGTGATGATAGTCAATTTTCAGCCCACCCTCTGGGATAAGACTATTCAAATGCCTGTGGCCAGCTGTGTCCTTCTAGTGGACAGCACCAGAGGACCCAGGGTGCAATCTCCCAGCTACGCCTCATCCCGTGGTTACGGCAGTGGCTACATAGGAGCCCCGGGTGAGCAGGACACGCACACAAGCCCACATACACTACAGCCGCAGAGCAGCGGGCAGAGCTCACCTCTCACAGCTTCATCCAAGGCCCCCCCTGAGGCAGGGACAGAATACACATTCAAGTGCTTGTTAGTCAGGAATCTGATGCCCGTCCCAGGTGAGTAAGTGCTGGTCAGCACACTGTTTTCCCTGAGAAGACAAAAAACATTCCTTAGGCATTTCTCAAAGAAAAGGATATGAACATTGCTGAATTGAACTGCTCTTCTGTCATTAGAGTTCTAAAAGGCACAGAGATAAACTCTGTATTAAATATTAGAGCAAAGCATAGACTAGGACTCAGGATGGTTATTTAGGACATGAAGGAAAGGTTTACTTTTCCTTGTTAAGAGTTTTTCTTGGTTTACATATTCTAATCAATTTAAATAAGGAAGCATTCATTTGGCACACCACCCTTTACACAAGAAATTTCTTTAAGGACTCCTAACTGAAAAAAATGAGGCTGGATTGCCCTGGTCACAGAGGAATGCTAGAATCTATCATGCCGTGAATACACTGTCAGTCACCACAGGCACTACTTGTGAAGTCTGGTTTAAAGAAACAACAAAAGAAATTAAGAGTGAGTCAAGTCATGAAGGGATCCCAGGCCTGAGACTATTATATATTTTATCCACTGTAATTCAATGATGCACATCAGCAGTGGGAAAGGTTCACTGATTCTTAGTAGATGCCTGAGTTCTCAGTATGGGTGGGTTCAGTGCCTATCTTATTTCTAGCATTAGTATCAGAGAAAAATAACAAGGTGACTTTGGATTCACAAGATTCAGATTGTCATACCTTTGTCCCATGATTGTGCCTGGGACAGATAGCTGGATGGGCATTTGTTGTTTCTTACAAAACTTCCTATTGCTCTGAAGTACTTCTGTAATCTAAGAAACAGACAGACAGAGACCTACTTTATCAATAGATAGCTATAGATGTTTTTCAAAATATACAAACAGACATACATTTCCAATCATAAAACAAGAAGAAAGGAAACTACAGCATTAAAGCATTGTCTATGAGGATAAAATTCAAGGGCTTGAGAGTTGCACACCTGGCCCATGATGGCTGGAGGGATTTTCTCCCGGACAAACTTCACGTAATCAACTGTGGCCTCGAGGACAGAAGCCGCATCATTCTTTCTCCCCTTTATATATGGCAGCAGGGCACGCAGCTGCTCACAGCAATACTTGATTCGTTCTCTGAGCAGAGAAGTGTGACAAGTAAGGAATAATTAGTCCACTTTCTTCCTGTCACAAGGACAAACGATCTTCCTCCTGGGTCTGTTTATAAAGGAACCAGCCCCTCCCTTTCTGGTCTCCGATTCAGAGGAAGACCATGTCCCCACAAGCCAGCAGCCTCCACGGCCCCTGGAATCACAGCTTCCCGGGGCGCTGGCTCATATGCTGCCAAATACAGCGTCTGTGCTGATGGCAGCCCAGCGCACTCGTCCTTGTGGGTGTGCAGGACGCCCGGACACTGAGGACACCAGAGAACACCCCTTCTGCCTACGGAAATCCACAGGCGACGCAACCCTCAGAGGAGAGAATCACACACCACATGGGTAAATCCTTTTGTGACCCACACGAGAGAGACACCTGGAAGACAGAGTCCATGGGATAGTCCCGTCACTCTGATCTGGACCACAATTCCAACAACACACAATTAGCATCTTGAAATACATGGGCTTTAACTGTGTTCTGAAGTGTCCAAAGGAAAATCAAAAGCCTGCTTCCTTTACACAAGGCGGGCACATGAGCAAAACAAATAAACCAATATGCAAATGAGAATGACGTCCAGGCTCATACCAGAAAGAAACCCACCTAAGTCTTTCATAGTTCTGAAGGGAAATACATAGGACATGTAACACCATACTGACCGAAGCCTTTGGAACCTTCAGTTATCCAAGTTTTCATTTAATAAACATTCTTAAGCATGTTCTGTGCTGAATACTGCCTTGACATAAATGGGATCAAAGGGTGGCTTTGCCAATTTCTAGCTGGGATCTTAGGCAAGTTACTAAACCTTTCTGAACCTCAGAATGACAAAAATACATGGATTAAAAAATCCACTTTGACATATAGCCAATGAATAACTCAAATATTCCAGACCAGTGGGTGGTATTTTAATTGGGCTTTAAGCTTTGGGGATTCCGTGGAAATGTCTCAGGGACCATTCTGTAAAAGGGTTGGAAGTGTCAACAATTTGACACATGGATGAAGGGCTTTGAAACTTCATACACCCTTCCATAGGGTACTTTCACTTACAAGGACTGCAAACACAGAATAAACTTTCTGTAGAATACCCATTATGGTAGCCCTTCAGTAAAATGACCTCCCTGTGGCTCAGACGGTAAAGTGTCTGCCTACAATGCAGGAGACCCGGGTTCAATCCCTGGATCGGGAAGATCTCCTGGAGAAGGAAATGGCAACCCACTCCAGTACTCTTGCCTGGAAAATCCCATGGATGGAGGAACCTGGTAGGGCTACAGTCCATGGGGTCGCAAAGAGTGGGACACAACTGAGCGACTTCACTTTCCTTTTCAGTAAAATAGGAAAACCAATCTAAAGACACAAAATAAGTGGATGCTTAAGTAAGCTAGAGGATATTAGTTCAGCAGAATATTATCTGGACTCGGAAAGGATATAAAGCTTCCTAGGGAGAAATAGGGTATTTCTATAGGATATAAGTACAAGATAGAAGATAGCATATAAAATATGATTACAGCCATTAAGGCCAATAATGTGACAATAGTGTCAATTAGTCATTATTTCTAGATAGTTGGACTATAGAACATATTATTTCTTCCTTTTATTTTCTACATTTTCCAAGTATCTGTGGGGCATATATCACTTTTATAGTGAAAAATCATATTAAACATTTCTTCCATTAGGAAAATGTTCAAACATACAGGGAGACTGAGAGAATTAAAAATTCTTATTCCTTAAAAGCAGAAAAGATTAAGAATTTGTACAGGGAGCACTTAAATACCTATAACCTGGAGTCCACAGTGAACAGTTACTGTCCATGCTTTGTCATATATGAATCATCCCAATGGTCAGACATCAATCCATTTCATTACACTGAAGTATTTCAAAGTAAATTACAGACTTCAGCACACTAAACCCCTAAACGTATTATGAGCTACAGTTAAAATTATTTTCTTTTCAGGTAAAAGTTACATAAAATAAAATGCACCAATCTTAAGGGTGCCATTCTGTGAGCTTTGATAATGCACAAAGCTGTGTGGCACGAGCCACCTCACCGACATTCTCATGACCCCAGGAAGTTCCTTCTGTCCCTTCTTAGTCTCACTCCCCGTAAAAGGCAACCACATTTTTGATATTTTTCCCTCTCACATTGATTTTTGCCTCTCTTTTAACTTCATATAAATTAAATCTCACAACATGTGTCTTTTTATGTAAGGTTTCTCTCACTTGCATAATGTTTTTGAGATTTATCCAAGATAATCTGTTATGTCAGTAATTTGCTGCTTTTTATTAATAGCATTCCAAAGTATAAATATGCCATAACTTATTTATTCAGGCTCTTATTAATCAGCACTTCCACTATTTCCAATTTTTGATCATTAGGAATAAAACTACTAGATCTTCTATACATCTTTTTGTGAATGCATATTTTATTTCTCTTAGTAAATGTACAGGAATTGAATCAATGGGCTATTTTATAAATTTATAAATTTAGAACTTTCCCCCAAATTCTACCATTTTACACTCCCACCATCAGTGTATGAGAATTCCTGTTGTTCCAAATCTATGACAACATTTAACATTGTCAGTTTTAGTTTTAAAATATTGGATTTTCTGAGGTATATGTGGTAGTATCTCATGTTTTATAATGTGCATTTCCATGATGACAAATTACATTCAGCATTTTTTTCTGCTGCTTATTAGGCACTTTATCTTCCTTTGTGAAGTGTCTGTTCAAATAATTTACCTATGCAGGTCTTTTTATTATTGAACTTTAGGAGTTCTCTATATATTCCAGTGTCAGTATTTTGCCAATATATTTGTTTTGCAAATCTTTTCTCCCTGTCTGTAGTCTGCCTATTTATTTTCTGAGTGGGGTCTTATGAAAGCAAAAGTTGTAAATTTTGAGGAGTCCTAATTCATCTACTGTTTCTTTTGTGGTTATTGCTTTCTGTGTCATAAGGAACAATAGCCTACCCTCAGCTAATGAAAACATTAACCTTTATTTTCTTCTAGAACTGTAGCTTTCAGTTCATTACCTATGAGCCACATGAATCTATTTAAATATAAATTCATAAAAAATTAATAAAAATTTGAATTCATTTCCTAAGTTGCAATACCCACATTTCAAATACTCAATAATACGACTTGCAGCTACCTTCCTGGACAGCAGATACAGACCACTTCTAACACTGCAGAAAGTTCTACTGAACAGCCCTATTCTAGAAGCTTTACAGCTCTAGCTTTATATAGCAGCCCTGTCTATACTCCATGTTGAATTAATTTTCACATGATATGAGTAAGGGGTCAAGTTTCATCATTTGTTTCACATGGATGTCCAGTTGTTCCAGCACCATTTATAGAAAAGACTTTTGTTACCCAAGTTGTTTGCTCTGGTGATTTGCTGAAAATTAAGAGACCAAAATATGTGGGTCTAATACTGGGCTATTGTGTTCTATTATCTATCAGTCCATCTTCATTTTAGTAAAATAATGATAAATGTAGCTGTATACTATGTCTTAAAGCCAGGTAGCTTACACATTCCAATTTTGTTAGATGTTTTCAAGATTGCTCTATTCTAAGGCCTTTTATATTCAGAGCCCTTTCCATACAGTTTTGAATTAGACTGTCAACTTTTTCCAAAAAAAAAAAAACACAAAAAACTACTCAAATTATCTAGATCTGAATAAAATTGTATTTCAGTTTAGTGAGGACTGAGGTCTTAATAACATAAATGGTTTAATTGATAATTATGTATAATGCATGATTTAGGTTTTTAGTTTATCACAGCAATATCTTGAGTGACCACTGTACAGATATTACATGTCTTTTATGCATTTTTGTTCCTAAATATTTTTGTTATTAGTCTGTCTGAGCACTAGGCTAAGACCTCCTTGAAGGCAACATTTCTTATCTCAATTCTCCAATCATATTCTGGCACATTACACTCACACCTACTTGCTGAATGGCTAAATAAGTGGAATGAGTGAGTAGCATATATTCAGTTGCCAGATAAACTAGTTTCACAGTGATAACTTTTCTTTTGGTCATGCTGCATCTTTGCTGCTGCCTGCAGGTTCTTCTCTGGTTGCAGCAAGTAGGGGCTACTCTCTAGTTTCTGGTGCCCGGGCCTCTCATTGCCGGGCTTCTTTTGTTATGGAGCATGGGCTCTAGGCATGCAGGCTTTAGTAGTTGTGATGCATGGATTTAGTTGCTCTGTAGCACGTAGAATTTTCCCGGACTGGGATCAAACCCAAGTACCCTGCACTGGCAGGCAGATTCTTAATCACTGGACCATAAGAGAAGTCTTCACACTAACTTTTAACAATGCTATAAAAAACTATGAAATTCATGAAAGTAATTTCTTCCTACAAAGGAATAATGCTAAACAAAGAGGGGGGGTGCTGTATCAAAATTTACCTTCTCAGCTTTTCCTTGCTTGAATGAAGAAGAGAAATCTTTTTTCTTTTCTCAAAATTTGACAATGGAGCCTTTAAATCAAGTCCAATGTCATTTCTTAGAGATTCAGAGCTAGAAACAAGAAAAAAATTGTACCATATATTTAAAAGGAAAATTATGAGGCAATTGTAAAATATTCATCAATACACTAGTCAAAGGATGCTTCTCTAAATCCCTAGCTTTATACAATGGTGCAGTAATTATCAAAGCATTTTACCTCATGTAACTGGTACAGAATATTTTATTTCAGAAGAATTTATTATCAAGATTATCATAAATTCAATCCAAAATTCTGAGATACTGATAAATAACAGACACAAACAGTACTAAAATATTCTAACCTCACTGATTATAAGTATTCCAAATTACATGACTGTATTAAAGGTGCGTTACAGGAAAACAGTACAGAGGAGGAGAAGGCCAAGATACACTATTCCAGCTTGATCAGCAACTGGTGCAGTTTCCCTCCATGTAAAAATGCGTCATTTAATGGATATTTTCTGGCTCTACTATTTTTCTAGATTGCTTTTAATTGATTTAAAAATATATTTCCCTAAGAAACTTACAAATTAACATTATCTTCTTCATTTGAAGATAAATAAATTACTTTCAAATGACTTCATTTGAAAATTTACTTTTATTTATACTAGTAAGATAGTGAGGAAAAACAAAGATACAAGATGAGGAGAGCTCAAAAAGCAGTTTTAAGTAACACAAGAAAATCACAAAGCCTTCCAAAACCCTTCCCAACCTCAACTCCCAGAAAAAAGTTTAACACAGAAAATTTCTTTGAGGTTAAAATCTTAAGATAAAGAAAGCTGTTGTTAACTCTGCACTATTGAAGTGAATGCATCCCTGGTTTAACCACACTTACTGGGTGCCAAGTCTCCTCCTTGTACAAAATAGTAGATGGTCACATTCTACAAATTCTGGAAGTGACTCAAAATTCTTACTGCCATCACCCAAATCCTCAGCACTTCTGTCCATTCTTTATAGTCAAATGCTCTATTTAAAAATCGCCTTGGAAATCAGCTTCAAGTGAAACAAATTAACGAATATAGAATTTTTACAAGCACTCAATGTTAGAACTAAAAGGGTTTAAATGGCCCTCAGGTTCAATGGCCTATCCTCTGCAGGTTTGAAGGCTACTTTTAATATCCCAGAGGGACACAGACAGAGACACTGTCTTTAAAGGCTCATTTTCAATAAACAGGGGGATAGTTCAGGAAAGACATTGGGGAAAAGCTTAGCGGCAGATGGATAACAGCTCAGGATTCCATTGTTTTCAAAGTCTGAACATCACTGCTTTTATTTAACCCAGTCTCTACTTGAAGGTGTCCAGTGATGGGAGTGGGTAGTCTATCCCTTCTCCCGTGGATCTTCCTGACCCAGGATCTCCTGCATTGCAGGCAGATTCTTTACTAACTGAGCTATCAGGGAACCTGATGGGTAACTTACTACCTGACAATTCAACCTGCTCCCCTGTGGCTGTGGAGTGCTTCCTTATACTGAGATGGATACTTCTTTAATATGCACCCTCAGTGGCAGCTTAGGATTCTGAAATACAGAACAAGCTGTATCCTTCTTCCACAAAACAGATACTTTCTTTTGCATCACCCCCAGCACTGGAGCTGCTGTTCCACAATCAATAAGTCCTCCAGAAATGTTTTTTAATGAAATATACACAGTAAAAATTGCTGTTAACATACACAGTAAAAATTGCTATTAGGAAAAAGTTAAGGAAAAAAAAAACTAACCAAGCAAATACATCAGTAGAAAAATATCCCAGGTGTTCACTGTAGGACTTCGGCAGAGGCAACTCAGGTTCTTCAGGCTTCACAGAAATTTCATTCTTAACTGCAAGTTTTAAAAAAGGAACCATTTTAGTTATAAAATCACTGGTGAGGATGATGTCAATCACACATGCAAGCTCTAATCAAAAACAGTTGTTGTGTTTCACTCAATAGATTTTACAAAGCAGTGCTTTTAAAATAAAAAAGTAATTTATAGATTTCAGCCTGTGAAGCATGGAACAACTCATGTAAGAAAGCAAAATTACAACACTACATACAATTTACTCCACAGCAGCCTCCTTTAACCAGATTCTACTAATTAGTGATAGGTGTGCTTAAAATGCATTCAACTGAGCTTACTTATTATTTACAGGTAAATGTCAGAGGCAGAAAATGCATATGAGTCTTCAGTAAGTGGGTGCATTGTCAAAGCATCTGACGGTTGTGCTGTTTTTTGGTTTGGGGGTTGTTCTTTTTTTGCTGTTTTGCGGCTGCCCATCCTCAGAGCAGAGCTGAGATGACTGGTGAGATGTGGTTATGACCAACAGGAATGTGCTAGACAAGTGGAGACGAGCAGCTGTTCTATTTCCAATGAGAACCAAAACTAGAAGAGATTACAGAAGGCCCTTGGTCCAGAAGGGTTACCATTTCTCTCCCAGGAAGAACTCTGACACTTGCAGTCTGGGAGCCATTAGAATGCTACGAAACAGACTCACTCATCTTCCCTCCATAATGAAGAACATTTAAAAAAAATGAGAGGTGTACTGAATCTTGTGTCATCTGGGGTTTGAGCTTATCCATCAAGATCCCTAAAGTGTCTTTCAGGTCCATTTGAAGAAAAATACCTTAATTTAAACAGATTCCTGCTTGTAACCCAGACTTTGAAAAACCATAAATAGTCACTGATCAACAATGATTCCAGTAGAATTTAATTTCAGAAATTGGAGTCTGCCCTTTTACAAGCCATATTAAAACTAATTTAATTATCTTAAGTGTTTAGATGCTGGCAATACACATAATACAGTATAGGTGAGGAATTTAGAAATGTAAGGTCTCACTGAAGCACTGACACCAATTATCTGTATATAAAAATCTAAACCCTCCCCCCCAAAAAAGTAACACACAATAAAAATCTAAAACAGAAAGGATAATCACTCTATTAACTTAAAGAAGTAAAATAATTTATACACAAGTGTTCACCAAAGCACAAGACTCAAGGTTAATGGTGCTGGCTTTTACATAATCACACAATGACAAAGCATGAATAAGTCCATTTAAATGACTAAGGAATGATGGTAGCAGCTACTAAAACAAATGACAAACCAAAAAAACACCCTGTGCTTAACTACAACACTGCATTTGTCTTTATGCAACACATTTTAAACCTTTGAAGACAAACTTTCTCCACAGGTAGAGTACATATGGTTCCCTTTATTTTATTCACACTTGTTTTCTTCAGTTCTGTTTAGTTCAGTCATGTCTGACTCTTTGCGATCCCATGGACTGCAGCACGCCAGGCTTCCCTGTCCATCACCAACTCCCAGACGTTGCTCAAACTCATGTCCATTGAGTCAGTGATGTCATCCAACCATTTCATCCTCTATCATTCCCTTCTCCTCCTGCCTTTAATCTTTCCCAGCATCAGGGTCTTTCCTAGTGAGTCAGTTCTTCACATCAGGTGGCCAAAGTACTGGAGCTTCAGCATCAGTCCTTCCAATGAATACTCAGGACTGATTCCCTTTAGGATTGACTAGTTGGATCTCCTTGCAGTCCAAGGGACTCTCACGAGTCTTCTCCAACACCACAGTTCAAAAGCATCAATTCTTTGGCACTGAGCCTTCTTTATAGTCTAACTCTTACATCCATACATGACTACTGGAAAAACCATAGCTTTGACCAGATGGACCTTTGTTGGCACAGTAATGTCTCTGCTTTTCAATATGCTATCTAGGGTTGGTCACAGCTTTTCTTCCAAGGAGCAGGTGTCTTTTAATTTCATGGCTGGCGTCACCATCTGCAGTGATTTTGGAGCCTTCAAAAAGAAAGTCTCTGTTTCTATTGTTTCCCTACCTATCTGCCATAAAGTGATGGGACCAGATGCCATGGTCTTCGTTTTTTGAATGTTGACTTTTAAAATAAACTTTTTCACTCTCCTCTTTCACTTTCATCAAGAGGCTCTTCAGTTCTTCTTCACTTTCTGCCATAAGGGTGGTATCATCTGCATATCTAAGGTTATTGATATTTCTCCCGGCAATCCTGATTCCAGCTTGTGCTTCATCCAGCCTGGTATCTTGCATGATGTACTCTGCATAGAGTTAAATGAGCAGGGTGACAATATACAGCCTTGATGTACTCCTTTCCCAACTTGGAACCAGTCTGTTGTTCCATGTCCGGTTCTAATGTTGCTTCTTGACGTGCTTACAGGTTTTTCAGGAGGCAGGTAAGGTGGTCTGGTATTCCCATCTCTTTCAGAATTTTCCATAGTTTGTGTGATCCACACAGTCAAAGGTTTTGGTGTAGTCAATGAAGCCGAAGTAGATGTTTTTCTGGAATTGTCTTGCTTTTTCCATGGTCCAACAGATGCTGGCAATTTGATCTCTGGTTCCTCTGCCCTTGCTAAATCCAGCTTGAACATCTGGAAGTTCTCGGTTCACATACTATTGAAGCCTTGCTTGGAGAATTTTGAGCAGTACTTTACTAGCGCGTGAGATGAGTGCAATTGTGTGGTAGTTCAAGCACTCTTTGGCATTGTTTTTCTTTGGGACTGGAATGAAAACTGACCTTTTCCAGTCCTGTGGCCACTGCTGAGTTTTCCACATTTGCTGGCATGTTGAGTGCAGCACTTTCACAGCATCATCTTTTAGGATTTGATATAGCTCAGCTGGAATTCCATCACCTCCACTAGCTTTGTTCTTAGTGATGCTTCCTAAGGCCCACTTGACTTTGCACTCCAGGATGTCTGACTCTAGGTGAGCAATCACACCATTGTGGTTATCTGGGTCATGAAGGTCTTTTTTGTATAGTTTTCTGTGTATTCTTACCATTTCTTCTTAATACATTCTACTTCTGTTAGGTCCACACCATTTCTGTCCTTTATTGAGCCCATCTTTGCATGAAATGTTCCCTTGGTATCTCTAATTTTCTTGAAGAGATCTCTAGCCTTTCCCATTCTATTGTTTTCCTCTATTTCTTCACATTGATCACTTAGGAAGGCTTTCTTATCTCTCCTTGCTATTCTTTGGAACTCTGCATTCAGATGGGTGTATCTTTTCTTTTCTCCTTTGCCTTTCACTTCCCTTCTTTTTCCAGCTATTTGTAAGGCCTCCTCAGGAAACCATTTTGCCTTTTTGCATTTCTTTTTCTTGGGGATGGTCTTGATCCCTGCCTCCTGTACAATGTTACCAACCTCCATCCATAGTTCTTCAGGCACTCTGTCTATCAGATCTAATCCCTTGAATCTATTTCTCACTTCCACTGTAAAATCGTAAGGGATTTGATTTGGGTCATACCTGAATGGTCTAGTTGTTTTCCCTACTTTCTTCAATTTAAGTCTGAACTTTGCAATAAGAGTACACGAACTGAGCCACACTCAGCTCGTAGTCTTATTTTTGCTGACTATATACAGCGTCTTCATCTTCAGCTGCAAAGGATATAATCAGTCTGATTTTGCTATTTACCATCTGTGATGCCCATGTGTAGTGTTGCCTCTTGCGTGTTGTTTTCTTCAGACTATGATAAACAAGGACTATATGTCCTTATAATATAGAGAATGCAGTTAGTCCTCAACATATAAAAGGCATCAGTGGAAAGCCAAATGTATAAATACAGTTCTCATAGAATTTTAATTAGAATTTTTCAAACCTTTGGAAAATTGTTTTCCACTCACCAGTATGTGAGAAACATGTTTTCCAGTATTTCAGCACAACACTCATTTTTTCCATTGTTAGTGGTTCGGTTAAAGCAATATCAGCTCCATGTCCTGAAACACAACCTAAGAATCTTTGTATTAAATATTGACCTTACGATTTCTACTTGGAGGAAAAAAACAAATAATATACCCAACAGGCACATACCTTTAAAATTCTCAGGGATTATAAAAACAAACAGCAAATGTGTATTTTTTTTCTTACCAAATCTGAAAGGGAAAAAAGAAGCTTAAAATGAAGCAAAGTCATCATTAAAAAAATTGGGATTCATACATTTAGCTTATTAGGAAGTAACTACACCAGGGTGATTTTCTTTATTTCATTAGAATTTAAAACGGTGATGTTAATATGGAAATTTACTGACAGCAGCGTCTTTAATCAGTGAGGGAAAAGACTGCTGTTGTTCAGCTGCAAGGTCATGTCTGACTCTGCTACCCTGTGGGCTGTAGCCCGCCAGGCTCCTCCATCCATGGGATCTTCCAGGCAAGAATACTGGAGTGGGCTGCCATTTTCTTCTCCAGGGGATCTCTCTGACCCAGGGATCAAACCCGAGTCTCCTGCATTTCCTGTACTGCAGGTGGATTCTTACCTCTGAGCCACCAGGGAAGCTCTAGGGATAAGAAGGATTTTTTTCTTTTTTTCAATTTACAAGAGAAGATGTTGCATTTTGATTTCACGCCATTGCACAAAGAGGGTTCTGCAGTGTGTGGCTGAGGTGGACAGTACAGTTACAGATTATTTGAAAAATACAAGGAAAGGGGATATTCTGAAACTCATGCTTGCTCTGTTGAAAGTTTTATATATAATAGATGCTTTAGCTTCTCTGTTTCCTTTTAATGGGCAAGAAAATCCAAATTCTGAATCATTAGTCAAAACCCTGGCTTCTCTGAGCAGGAGTTCACTCTGTTAATAAGAACAGTCTTTTTACAGTTCATTTCTATAGCAACCACTAATGCCAGCTGTTTAAAACTGGGCAAGGGGTAAGTGAGAAAGAGGTGATTTTTTTAAAATAAACCTTTAACTTTAAAATAATTTTACAGTTACAGAAAAAATATGAAAACAGTAGATTTTCCATATACCCCAAACCCAATTTCCTATACTGCAGACACCTTACATTAGTTTAGCAAATTTCTTACAATTAATGAGCCAACATCAGTACATTATTATTAATTTAAGCTCATTCTTTATTCCAATTTCCTTAGTTTTTCCTAATGTACTTTTTTTCCTATGCCAGGATTCTATCCAGGATCCTACATTACATTTAGTGATTAGGCTCCCTTAGGCTATTCTGCACTGTGACAGTTTTGCTGACTTTTGTTTTTGATGATCTGGATATTTTTGAGAATACGGCTCAGGTATTTGAAAATATGGCTCATGTATCAGGTAGAATATAAGATGGACTACTTTTATTCTCACTTAAAAAAAAAATAAGCCAAAACCTTATCCAGATTCTTGATCTAACTACAAGTTTACACGACATTTAAAAAAAAGAGGATTATTTTTTAAGATGCTATGGGGATGAAATTGGAATGTGGGAAATTTATAAGACAAATGGCCCCTTTATAAAACACATAAAGAAAAGATAAAAAGAAAAAAATCAAAAGGAAAGGAAAATTGAATCTTCATTTGTATAAAACTCACAGTTTAAAAAAGAAATCATAAGATAAACAAGAGAAATTTGAACATCAACTGGATTTTTGACAATACTAAGGAATTGTTATTAATTTTTTAGGTGTCATTATTGGTATTGCTTTTTAAAGATTCCTTATCTTAGATAGGTACTTATTCAAGTTCTCATGGATAAAAGGAAATGATGTCTTAGATTTGCTTTAAAATAATCCACCTTGCCTTTAAAATAACCTACCAGTGAGCAGGAATGGGAGGCTGGAGAAGGAGGTGTGGGAGAGGGTAGGTATGAAACAAGATTGGCTGTATATTGATAACTATTAATATTATGGGCACTTGGAAGTTCATTGTACTTTTCTCTCTAATACACTTGAAGATTTCCAACATGATTTTTTTTTTTTTATTGTGGCATTATTGTTAACTATACTTAGGAATTCAGTAAGGTGGAATTCTGATAGTTTGGTGGACACTGAGCATTGACATTAGCTAAAAGAAAATGATTTTCCATGGAGAAGAATACTGGAACCTGACTTTAAAGAGAACAGCTAAAACTGCTGAAGACAAACTATTCTTAAATATGTAAAGCATCATTTATTAGTATATGGTCATATATTTGGTTATTATTTATTCCTTAAAACAAGACCTGGAAGAATCCCCACTGAACAGTATTTGGTCATCTTATATCTGCATTTGAAAGTAAATATACTCTATTCTACACTCCAAATTACATTACACACAGTATAGAGATCTGAGCCATACATACTGAGAACCTACTGTGTGCCAGATTCTGTGCTGGCTCTGGGGGATACCGGGAACAGACAGAAAGACCAGTCCCTGTCCTCGTGGAGTCAACACGTTTTTGGAGAGGACAGACACTGAGCAAATGCCTGTAGTTGAGTAATTCAGTGGCAACTCTGCGCCTAGTGCTGCAAAGGAAAGCCGTGGGGTCTGAGGGGAGCATGGCCTGGGGCACCAACCTGCTCTGCAGCTTCAGGCAGAGGTACCCCAGCTGGCTAGGAGGAGCCACAGGACAGGCAGGGGCTGTGGGAGGGTGGGAAGCAGACAAGCAGCAAAGTGCATTCTGGACAGGGAACAGCAGATGTACAGGCCTGGGAGTGCAACGAGCAGGTGAATTCCAGAAAGTAAAAGAAGCCCAGGATGGCTCTAGTACAGAGTTTCTGAAGGACAGACACTTAAGACAAGACTAGACAGGGAGGCAGGGCTGGAGTCTGATTACAGTATGCCTTTTAGGCCAAGTAAAAGATGCAGTATTTCATTAAAATGAGCAATAAATAAATACAATAAGATGGACAATGGAAACTGTTAAGCTTGGGAGTAACACGATTCTCTGCATTTTGGGGAGACCACTCTGCCTACAACAGGGTGAACTGACAGAAGGTGGCAGAGAATACATTTGAGACACCACAGTGTAAGCTATCCAGGCAAGAGCTGACAGAGAAAAAACTACTGAGGCATACTAAGAACTTTCTTTAAATGATTCACGATATTTACTAAGTCAATTATGTCAAACAAGCAGGATATTGCTAAAATGTGACAATCACTCAACTGAGGTGCATTCAGGGTTGATTCCTTGCTATGAATTCTGAAAGAGAATGTGGACTGAAAGAGACAAGAGGAAAGAAAGGAAAGAAGAGAGGAAACCTCATATGCTTTCTATGAGGCAATGAGAAGCTGAGGAAGTTGTTCTACCGTCAAAATACGCAAGAGTGGGAGGGAGGGTAGAATTTGACCACAGACTGACGTGACAGTAAGAAAGGCCCATTAGCACATGGGCGGCGGGGGTGTGGCGTGGATGGTGGGGGTAGTCCGCCATAATGTAAGCTTTTCATATCTATTTTGTAAGTGATGAAAAAGTGTAGAGTATACCAGGGGTATGGATAACAGGATGAGATGGGAGGCACAAATGGACTGAACAGATAGAAACTGAGTGGGTAGTTTAGTCCAACTTTTGAAATAAAAAATACTTTCATAAAAAAATTAATGAAAAAATACATCACTGTAAGTTAAAATATTCTAGAATTAGAGAAGTTTTAAAAAACAGATTCTCTTCTTTTAGAAATAATCCTGTTTCTACTTTTCAATTGATTTTACTGACCAGAAAACAGGTTAGATTTGGATATATGGATTTTTATACCCTGATGAATTTCAAGCTTTACAGAGCTGGAATTCCTGGATTTTTGTCAAGAGAACAGAATCAATTACCAGCCCAAACACTTCCCCTGCCGGTGGAGCCCTAATTGTACAGGAACCCCAGCAATCAATAGAGGTCCCAGAATCCAACACTCTGGTCCACAGATCAGCTTCTCAATCACATTCTGTACAAATCAATAAGTTGAAAGAGTTTCTAGTTTCCAGGGTCACCAAAAAAGGTCCTCTTTCCACTAAATCAATGTTCCTTAAAGCAAAACTAAGCAACACCAAAATACAACAAAAATCTCCTTCCTCCACCCCAACTGATACCACTTCTTTCACTTATCAAAGCCAAATTGCAGGTTCTGAGACCTTATGAACACCTTCTCAGTTGAGGTCTCCTGAGATTTTAAAAATCTGCAGCTTGCTGGGGTATAATTTATTTTCCCTCATGTTTCACCACGGAGAAGGCAATGGCAACCCACTCCCCATACTCTTGCCTGGAGAATCCCATGGGGGACGGAGGAGCCTGGTAGGCTGCAGTCCATGGGGTTGCAAAGAGTCGGACAGGACTGAGCGACTTCACTTTCACTTTTCACTTTCATGCACTGGAGAAGGAAATGGCAACCCACTCCAGTATGCTTGCCTGGAGAATCCCAGGGACGGAGGAGCCTGGTGGGCTGCCGTCTATGGGGTCGCACAGAGTCAGACACGACTGATGCGACTCAGCAGCAGCAGCAGCAGCATGTTTCACCATATACACTGCTTAAATGACATGACGGTTCCTCCATACATGAGACTGGGTATTGATGTTCTAGGGTCCACACCTACACGTCCATCTCCAGCACCCTCTGGAACTGGAGGCTGCTATAAGCTCACACTGCAGCAGTGCCCACCCCCAGCCTGGTCCCCATCCCCAAGTCCAGTCCCTGGTAGCTGGAACAAAAAAATAAAAAGATCATACAAAGGTGTTTTGAGCCGCGTTGTACACTCTGATGATCAAAGAACCTCAGAAAAACCTAGCTGGCTTCTGAAATCTGTCATCTAATAGGAGAACCAAAAGGTTCTTATAAGTCCATATGAAGCCAGGGGACATTTTAAAATGCACTTCCTTTATAGCACAAGGATTTCAAAAGACAAAAGCCAGTGTCATTTTTGAGGAGCAGCCTTCCTGAGTACTGTTTCCATTATGCTGCCTGTGGGCCCAATGCAATCAAATTAACCTGGTGTAGTCTAGTTTGGTCTTTGTAACAAGTAATATCCTTTATTAATTAATTAAAACAACAACCATTTTCAGAGAGAAAATTGAGAGTTTTTCTATAAATATGAAAACTGTGAGTTTACTTGCTACTAATAGGGCTCCTGCAATAAAATGCAATGATTTCTTCCAGTCAATATGAAGGCTGGTGTGCCCTGCTCACAGTGTGCTTTTTGTCAGAAGAATTTCTGCTGCAACCCTAAGTCAAGTTCACCAGATGATGTGATGCTAGAAACAATAAACATCTAGAATGTTCCTCAGTTCTTATTTATAGAATAAAGCTTTTAGAAAAACTACTTAGGTGTTTTGCTGTTATAGTGTTTACTGTCAAGAATTCAGGTCATGCAGATTGGCTAATCGGATTTTCTGAGCAGCACTGTCAAGTCAAGGATGTCCTGGAATTTGGGGACATAACAGGACGACCTGAAAGGCCCCTGTGGCTCATGAGATTGGGTTTCCTTAATGAAGTAATAAGTTAACTGATCAGACAACTGGATCTACATGGGAAAAAGTGAAATCAGAATCAAACTTGATTTGCTGACTGAGCAGATGGAAGCACATTTTGTGTTCCCTCCCTGTCGCTGTACTGCCCTGAGCTCATGAGAATCACAGACTTTGAAGGACCTCAGAGAAAGTTCGTGGACTAGAAAATCACAATGCCAAACAGGATGCAAACACAGTGGATGAATCTGCAACATACTCTGATGTTCTGTACTGGTCTTTGTAAGATAGAGTGTCTGGATGCATCTGAATTACCAAGTGTCTGCCTTTTGAATTTGGCTCAGTTTTGAGAACTGAGCTGTACCAAGGGTCAAACACTCCTGAAATTCTGGAACCAAGAATATGAATCTTGAGATCATCTTAAAATACTTTACCACTGCGTGGTAGTTCATCTGGCTCATTAAGAATATATTCATGAAATGACATCAAAATCAAAAAGAGTGAAAAAGTTGACTTAAAACTCAGCATTCAGAAAACTAATATTGTGGCATCCAGTCCCATCACTTCATGGCAAACAGATGGGAAAACAATGCAAACAGTGACAGACTTTATTACTGGGGGGCTCCAAAATCACTGCAGATGGTGACTGTAGCCATGAAAGTAAAAGACGCTTGTTCCTTGGAAGAAAAGCTATGACCAACCTAGACAGAATATTAAAAAGCAGAGACATTACTTTGCCAACAAAGGTCCGTCTAGTTAAAGCTATGCTTTTTCCAGTAGTAATGTATGGATGTGAGAGTTGAACTATAAAGAAAGCTGAGCAGAAGAATTGATGCTTTTGAACTGTGGTGTTTGAGAAGACTCTTGAGAATCCCTTGGACTGCAAGGAGATCCAACCAGTCCATCCTAAAGGAGATCAGTCCTGAATATTCACTGGAAGGACTGATGCTGAAGCTGACGCTCTCGTACTTTGGCCACCTGATGTGAAGAGCTGACTCATTGGAAAAGACCCTGATGCTGGGAAAGACTGAAGGCAGGAGGAGAAGGGGATGGCAAAGGATGAGATGATTGGATGGCATCACCGACTTAATGAACATGAGTTTGAGCAAGCTCCAGGAGCTGGTGATGGATCCAGGGGCCTGGTGTATTGCAGTCCATGGGGTTGCAAAGAGTAAGACATGACTGACTGAACTGAACTCAACTAGGAATGTCAACCTATAATTGAGACGTGCCATCATTCTTGAGGATGTCAGGGTATAAAGTACTATTATTTTTATGAATATTTAAAACTGTTTCATGATTAGTCCCAGGCCAAAACCATAGTTCTTCTGCAAGAGTAAATTTTAAAATCTTTTTAATGAGCTTGCTTGCATTTTATCCTAAAAGAAGTTTATATCGCTAACAGAGTACATTCATTCTTATTTTCAATAGAAATTGATATGCATTATAGATATACATACATTTGTGATCATGTGCTCTGAAAATAAACATGGACCAGTTTCACTCTAGAGTAAGTTTTTTACTTACTGACAAAGGCACGTAAGTGCCCAAAGAGAGAAAAGTAAGGTAAATACTTCTATATTTTCCTGAACCTATCCAGATTTTGAGATATAACAGAACACCGACAAAGTTCTAAGGGGAAAAATCCAAAATACAGCATAAAAAAGCTAAGCTGAAACCCTTTATCTTGGCTTAGTCATTTAATGTTAGCCCAAAACTCGAGATAAAGTGTTCTAGGAAAGATAAAGATTTAATGCCTTATAAATGGGGCAAGGTGTTCATGAGACTCATTATCCTAAGAAAATGTATAGCCTCAAAATATAAACATGGTCCATAAGGGTATCAATAAGTCATAAAGTCATAACAGTTCTGAGGACAAGAGTGGGAATTTCAGAGACATTTCCAGCTGCTGAGGTCAGTATCAGGAAACACAAAGCTTCCACAAAGAAACCTTGGTCCCTTTTTCAAAGAGGAACACGAAAGTTAGGACTCATGGTCCTTCTGAGGTATGCTCACCCACCCATACCTAGAGCAAAGTATGGAATATCTAGTATTGGTCAATATCTAAACTGAATATTGAGAATAACATAATGAGACCAAAAAAAAAAAAAAAAGAGAGAGAGAGACCAAATTTAAGTGTACTCAACAAATTATCTATTTTTTTTTCCTTTTCAAACAAATGACTTTACAGCAAAATAACCGAACTGTCATATACATGTCTGTATAGTTAGCTCCTTTATTTGTCTTCTTCTCTCTGCTAACACATCTTAAGCTTTGCTATTCAGAGCAGAGAAAGAATCCACAGAGGGAAGGATCACACAGAGGCTCTCTCCTCTGTCCCTAAAGCTTTTAACAACTGTGACTAGACATAAAGCCTGTTCTTTAACATAACTTTAATCTTATCCGGTTCAAAATGTAGCCTCAATCATGCGCATACATGAGGCCTTTACCACATTTGGAGGAGCACGGCTAGACTCCGGCCCATGGAATGAAGCGAGATAAGCCACCCGGCTGGTCCACTGCTCTTCCAGAACGATATGTCTAGTTTAGAGTAAGTTTGGCATTTATGGGATCTCAGAGGTGTAGACAGCCAGATCATTACAGACATTTAGAAGAAAGAACGTGAAGGGAAGAATAAAGAATTCTAGTCTGAGCTGTGTGAACAGAAGCCATGTGGTCTCATGCAAGCCACTTCAGCCTCAGGTTTCTAATCTGCCGAGTAGGAATGATGAAGCCCTGCCCTCATAAAGCTGTTGTAAATTCTTTAAAATGCTATATAAGTGAGATATACTATGCACCTTCAATGAGAGATACTCTATGTTTAGGAGACTTTTTGAAAAGATGTATTAGCAAAATAGGCATATCTTCAGAAAGAAGATTGTACACAACATGTTTTGGAAGTGAAATCTCTTTGAGGTAATTTGCCTGGTTTGTTTAGTTCATATTCTGAGTAGAAAGCCAATGAAATTCATAAGACCAAAAGTTCCAAGAAACCCCAGGAGCAGGGTCTGTCTTCTGTCTTGTCTTTAACAAGTAACCAGTGGCTCTGGCTTTTTCCCAGTCCCATCTTTCTTTTCTCCTAATGTAATATTCTTGCTCCTTTTTATTCTGGGATTATAGTATTGCTCTGAACTTCCTTCTCTGGTCTAGAAAGACCTCTCCTATAATGATGAGAAGTCCTTAAACATATATCAATATTATTTGCAATTACACTTCATCCAGTCTTCTCACAGAAGGGAAACACATTCATTCTCACCTAACCCTATTTAAAAACATCCTAAATGACTCAAAATCGTATGTAATCAGGCAAGGAAGAACCTAACTCTTCACCTCTAGACCCCAGATCTCCAGAGTGAAGTGGGTCAAACAGAAGCAGAACGTCTATGGACCTGCTGGATGAAACAAGAGTAATAGAATCGGTATTGACTTGGACTCCGTGGATACAGAGAACTTCATGGCTCTTTCACATCAGGAAATTTCTTGAAAGAGACACCTTCAGCCCACAGCCATCATGACCCAAAGTGGTCACCTGTTTTAGTATCTGCTGTAACAATTAATGAACTCTGAAAAGATATGCCATGCTAATGATATCGTTATTAAAATGGAGTGCCTATCGAATTAAGGGAAGCATTATATACCAAATAAATTTCTACGACCAATTAATTCTTATATCCTCACCTATTACTTTTTAAGTTAAAATGACAATTCTTATAACAGTATACCAAACTGGCCATAAAAACAAAGACATATAGAGAGATTTTGCCCTTGAAAATATCTCTCACCTTAAAAATTAAAATAGAATAGTATCATCTTCTAAGGATTTTTATAGAAGCCAAGTTTGAATAAAAACTATTCTAAAGATATAGAGTCAAGATTTTACCTGATTAATTTGACCACTTCCAGCTCCTCGGCAGTTGGTGAAGAAGTCAGCTTCAGGAAAACCATGTCAAACGTGCAGTCATCCACAAGTGCTGCTGCCCTCTTCACATCACTAATGATGACGGTGACTTTTGCTATATTTGAAAATAATTTCTGTACAGTATCAGCCAGGTACTGAACTGTGACATCGCCCACTAATAAGAGGTCTATATTTGCCTGAAAGAAGAGGAAAAAAGCAGCTGCACAATTAACGTCTAGGCATAGAGAATAAGTCATCATGCATGGGGAAAATAAATAAAGGTAACAAAGAAAGAAGTCATCATGTATGAGAAAACAAATAAAGGTTACAAATAGCCAATGACTGACTATTCAGCTGGACTGAACGGCCAACTATAAGCATACATCAAGGGCATCATGTCCTTGGAACCTAGGTATTGAACAGATTTGAAAGTCATGCTATTTTAAAAAGTTTTGCTCACAAATACCATTCTACTGTGGTTGTCCTACAAGTCTCTTTCTCATCCTATTAACAATAGATAAGATTCTTTTGGTCCAGTTCTCCAACTGTCCACTCTACTGGTAAACCTGTTTATTAACGAGAGAAACCAACTGGTGCCTTTCCCACATGATTTATGTGTGTGTGTATTTGTGTATGTGTGTGTGTATGTGTACCCTACATCCAAGGAGCAGCGGCTGTGCGGGTGCAGGAAGGCCGAGAGGAGCTACTCCACATTCAAGGTCAGGAGGGGGGGCCGTGAGGACATACCCCTTATCCATGGTAAGAAGCAGCAGCTGTGCTTTGCTGGAGCAGCTGTGAAGAGATACCCCACGTCCAAGGGAAGAGAAACCCAAGTAAGAAGGTAGGTGTTGCGAGAGGGCATCAGAGGGCAGACACACTAAAACCATAATCACAGAAAACTAGCCAATCTCTTCACAGGACCACAGCCTTGTCTAACTCAGTGAAACTAAGCCATGCCGTGTGGGGCCGCCCAAGATGGCCGGGTCATGGTGGAGAGGTCTGACAGACTGTGGTCCACTGGAGAAGGGAATGGCAAACTACTTCTATATTCCTGCCCCATGAACCTGCCCCATGAATTCCAGTTGAGCTATTTCAAATCCTGAAAGATGATGCTGGGAAAGTGCTACACTCAACATGCCAGCAAATGTGGAAAACTCAGCAATGGCCACAGGACTGGAAAAGGTCAGTTTTCATTTCAATCCCAAAGAAAAACAATGCCAAAGAGTGCTTGAACTACCACACAATTGCACTCATCTCACGCGCTAGTAAAGTACTGCTCAAAATTCTCCAAGCCAGGCTTCAGCAATACGTGAATCGTGAACTTCCAGATGTTCAAACTGGTTTTAGAAAAGACAAAGGAACCAGAGATCAAATTGCCAACATCCACTGGATCATCGAGAAAGCAAGAGAGTTCCAGGAAAACATCTATTTCTGCTTTATTGACTATGCCAAAGCCTTTGACTGTGTGGATCACCACAAACTATGGAAAATTCTGAAAGAGATGGGAATACCAGACCATCTGGCCTGTCCCTTGAGGAATCTGTGTGCAGGTCAGGAAGCAACAGTTAGAACTGGACATGGAACAACAGACTGGTTCCAAATAGGAAAAGGAGTACGTCAAGGCTGTATATTGTCACCCTGCTTATTTAACTTATATACAGAGTACATCATGAGAAACACTGGGCTGGATGAAGCACAAGCTGGAATCAAGATTGCCGGGATAAATGTCAATAACCTCAGATATGCAGATGACACCACCCTTATGGCAGAAAGTGAAGGAGAACTAAAGAGCCTCTTGATGAAAGTGAAAGAGGAGAGTGAAAAAGTTGGCTTAAAGCTCAACATTCAGAAAACTAAGATCATGGCATCTGGTCCCATCACTTCATGGGAAATAGATGGGAAAACAGTGCAAACAGTGGCAGACTTTATTTTTTTGAGCTCCAAAATCACTGAAGATGGTGACTGCAGCCATGATATTAAAAGATGCTTACTCCTTGGAAGGAAAGTTATGACCAACCTAGACAGCATATTAAAAAGCAGAGACATTACTTTGCCAACAAAGGTCCATCTAGTCAAGGATATGGCTTTTCCAGTAGTCATGTATGGATGTGAGACTTGGACTGTGAAGAAAGCTGAGCGCCGAAAAATGGATGCTTTTGAACTGTGGTGTTGGAGAAGACTCTTGAGAGTCCCTTGGACTGCAAGGAGATCCAACCAGTCCATCCTAAAGGAGATCAGTCCTGGGTGTTCACTGGAAGGACTAATGTTGAAGCTGAAGTTCCAATGCTTTGCCCACCTCACGGGAAGCGTTCCTGATGCTGGGAGGGATTGGGGGCAGGAGGAGAAGGGGACGACAGAGGATGAGATGGCTGGATGGCATCACCGCTTGATGGACATGAGTTTGATCAACTCTGGGAGTTGGTGATGGACAGGGAGGCCTGGCGTGCTGCGATTCATGGGGTCAAAAAGAGTCGGACATGATTGAGCAACTGAACTGAACTGTATGGGTGTGTATATATATGAGTGTGTGTGTGCGCACATATATATATGTATATATACATATGTATATACATGTATATATGTACAAAATGTGCTTTTATTGAACAGAGTGATTACAATGTACAAGTTTCATATTTGAGAAAGAACTCTCCACAAAATTTTTACTTGAAGATGTTGAATGTCCTGAATGAAAGTATTTATTAGGTGCTTAGAAAATTTAAAGTTTGTTTCTCTTAATACTACTTTCTAATTTATACAAGTTTATATGCTTATTTTAAATGATTACTATTTAGACAACATCTAAATAAAAGGTATTAGTAGAAAACAAAATGTTTTTAGATAGAAAATTAATACTTCATCAAAGGCTCCAGAAAAATAGTTTAGTAAATAGCATGGCCTTTGCAGTCTTGCTGTTGAGAAAATACGATTTTTTTTTTCATTTAAAAAATTTTAATTGGACTATATCATTGATTTTGATGAAACACACATTTCAAAGAACAGAGAAGGATTTAAATCCCCCAATTCTAAGAAATACTCAAACCAAACCCTTTCTTTGAATGGAATATATGTGCTATTCAAATTCCAAGATTAGGAACCAAAAAGGTTCTTTATTTTCATTTGGGGATATTTTCAAGCACATTTAGTTAGAAAAAACATAATTTCCATCTTAATCTTTCATTTCTGTGTTTTATTCTACACAGATATTAAATACAACCCAATTAAAATATCAAAAAACAGCATTAATGAATAAGATAAACTTCTCTTAGTAGTTTCAAATGCCATATATAGGTACTATATAAGTGTGTATGTATGTAAATTTGGGGGGACTTCATTCTGATGCATTGATCTATTTGCCTATTCCTGGTTAATAGCACACCGTCTAATTACTAGCTCTTTATGTTTTATATTTGCTAGAGCATATGGTTCCTCCTTACTATTTTTCTATTTGGTCCTTAGATATTTTCTCACAATGTCTCTTCCTACAGAATTTTATCATCCACTTGTCAAGTTCCATAAGGAGTCCTGTTGAAATTTTGATTAAGGTTGGCATTTACTTTTAAGATTAATTAGGGACTATCATTATGGTATTACATCTCCCTATTTAGGAAGTATGACTCAGAGAAATCCGGTCTTCAGTTATTCATTTTTCCTGTTGTTGTTCAGTGGCTGAGTCATGTCTGACTCTGCAACCCCATGGACCGCAGCACGCCAAGATTCCCTGTCCTTCACCATCTCTCAGTTTGCCCAAACTCATGTTCGTTGAGTCGGTGATGCCATCTAACCATCTCCTCTTCTGTCCTCCCCTTCTCCTGCATTCAGTTTCTCCCAGCATCAGGGTCTTTTCCAGTGAGTCGGCTCATCACAGCAGGTGGTCAAAATATTGGACCTTCAGTTTTCTAGTTACCTTCACATAGATTTTTCTACTGTTTTCACACATTGATTCCTAGATTTTTCAAGATTTCAGCATCAATGTGAAAGAGATATATTTTCTCACTATACTTCCTGACTGCTTGTAGCTGACAAAGAGAAGTACTATCGATTTCTGTATAAGGAATTTGCTTCAAGTACTTTTAGATACTCTCTGTTTAGTTTCAATATTTTTTAGCTGATTCTTCAATTTCCTTGATAGGTTATTATATAGTTTTAAAAAATGACATCTTTATCCCTGTCTCCAGAATTTATGTCTTTTACTTATTGATCTTAAAGCTCTAGGACATTCAAAGGACTTTCCAGGTGGCGCTAGTGGTAAAGAATCTGCCTGCCAATGCAGGAGACATAAAAGATGCCAGTTTGATCCCTGGGTTGGGAAGATCCCCTGGAGGGCACAGCAACCCACTCCAGTATTCTTGCCTGGAGAATCCCACAGACAGAGGAGCCAAGAGGGATATAGTCCACAGGACTGCAGAGTCGGATACAATTGAAGCGACTTAACACACACACAGAGGACATTCAAAACAACGATAAATAGCAAGAGTGAATTGAGCATGCATGTCTTGTTCCTGACTTTCTATAATGGGAATATTTCAAATGTTTTTACCACTACTGAAGGTCAATACCCTTTACCAACTTAAATAGTTCTCTATTTGGAGGCTAAGAATTTTAAATCAGAAATGGGTGTTAAAATTTATCAACAGCTTTTTCAGTATCAACATGACTGTATTTTTTTTCTCCTATCATCCATTAGTGAATTACATTAATAGATTTCCTAATGTCAAGTCATCATTGAATTACTGGGATAAACCTATGTTTAAAGCAGACAGATTCATTTATTTTATTTTCGATTTCTGCATCTATGTTCATAAGTAAAACTGGATCTAATTTTGTTTTATGGTACTGACTTATCTGGCTTGGGTATCAAGGTTATGCCAGCCATGAAGAAATAGAAAGCTTCAAAATTATTCTATGGTCTTGAATATTTTATAAAACAAGAAATTATTGGCTTCTTGAGGTTTGGATAAAACTTGTCAGTGAAATCTCGGCTTGAAGTCACTTTATAAAGTTAAGTTTTAGACTGCCTGCTTTGTTCCTTAATGCTTACTAGTAAAATAAGTGTTATTTTAAACACCTATATAACGAAGTTATTGTCAAGTGGTTAGTGGTTTTTTCTTTTTTTAATTTTGGGGGCTATTGACTCATTTCTTGTTTCAGTGCATTGTCATCAGTGGATGTACCCAACATGACTCCTACTTTTTAGAACTGGTTGGTATTTTCTCTGTGACTTAATATACAATGTTTAATGTTACAGGGATACTTAAAAAAAACTGCACATATTCCATTGGGCATATAGTCTTTACATAGCTTTCAGATTAAACTTGTTCATTGCTGTCTTACTTACTTTAGGTCTATTTGACCTTTCACTTTATGAAGCAGATGTATAAATTGTCCCTCTCTAAATATGGTTTGTCAACTTATTGATTTCTCTAACTATAGACTCTATATATAACTATGGGTTAGGTACAAAAAGGTTCCTAATAATTTCATATATTCATACAAATATGTAACTGTAATATTTAATATATACTATATATAGTGATCTATGTTTATTCAGTACATATAAATATCACATATTGCTAACTACATTGAGAATAAACTATATATAAAATATCTGTTTTTTTTAATGCTTTTCATCTGAAATTTTATTTTTTTCTGATATTCAGTGAAAGGTCGGGGCATGCCCCGGGAAAGTGCCGCAAGGCAAATTCCGGAGGCTGGCTAAACTTCCGGGGACTGACCCCCTGCAGCCTGGTCCAATCAGGTACCGACCCAGAGCCCTCGGACACTGACCGCCGCTGTAGCCCGCGCTTTCTTCCTTATATGAAAAGACCTGGCTTGGACGCCGGCCCTGTCTATAAAACCCCTCCTCACCCCCTCATACCTCGCAGATTCCCTTTGTCTCCTCACTCACCCGCCCCCGGGAGTTCTGCCCGAGAGCGACCGCTCAATAAAGGCCTTTACCACCGGTCCTTAGAGGCGGCTTTTTTCCCTCCCGCGGTGTTTTTCTAACATTCAGCAATTAGTTTTTTGCATCCCTTTGAGGCTTTCTATATCATTTTGATTTTGTATGAATTTTGCAAGTAACATACATTTGAATTTTTTGTTTTTTCCATCAGATTCCAGTTTTTTATACATAATTAGAGTTTTTAATAAGTAATTACATTAATGGAACTAGTTAATGAGCATTAGCTAATTAAGGTAATCAATATAATGTAATTAATTAACATTAATTAATTGTGAAACATTTATAACTTAAAATGAAATGGTCTTATTCCTTTCATTTGTTATCTCAGGTTTTCCATTCACTATAATTTTGTTTCTCTTTTCCAAAGCTTTCTGTTAGGCTGAGCAAATTTTCCTTTTCCCTCCTGTTGCTCCTACAATGTTTTAAGAGTGAAAATTCCTTATTTATGTTCTTTGGTGGCATTAGGGCTCACAATTCAATGCTGGTTTTCTAATCAAAATACTCCCAACACATTAGAATCTCTTTATCTCTGAACTCTGAAGATACTGGGTCATTGACTTCTCGCATCCAGAGTTGCTGATGAAAAGAAAAGGCTGTCTTGCTTTTCTTTTAGGGCTTTTCTCTCATGCTGTGGACTCTGTTTTTCTAGGATGTGTCTGGGTATGGGTCTTACTCAGCTCACTTGGTACTCAGTGGATCTTCAGCTCTAGAAAGTTCCTCCTATTATTTCTTTGGTCGTTTTCTCCCTTCTGTTGTTTCTGTCCTTAGGAACAGTCTATTAGAGGCTGGTCTTCCTAAATTGATCCTTCATGTCTCAACTTCTGAGAGACTTAAGTTTTTGTTCATATTACTAGCTCAGGCTTTAGTGCTATTCTAAAGATTTTTACAATTTCAGTTAATTTAATGTGAATTGCTCATTTCTAATATTTTTTTCCTTTAATAATTGATCATAGTCTGCTATTTTTAGGATATGATATCCCCTCTAAAGATACAAATTAGAAATTTAGAAGTTTTTCCTACCACCCTTATCACCTATCCCTGGAACAGTTGTCTGCCATTCTTGGTTATCCAAACATAAAATACGAATCAAGGACTCAGTTGAAACAGTGTGAGCAGTTTCCCCTGAAGGTGGGGTGGTCTGCTTCCCCAGTCACTATTTCTTTTAAAGGAACCACCGACTGTGGGTTTGATGTGAGCGGGAGGGATGGTGGAAGAAAGGCTGGAGGGCAGAGACCGGGACTGGCTATTTGTCTAAATAAAGGCAGCTTGACTCTAAAAACCAAGCACTCTGTTTTCCCTCCGGGGTAGAGACAGCTGCCTTTCCTTCCATTTTCGTCAGCTGGAGACCTCTGGAAACACCCAATACCAGGAGCCCGTGGCTCAGATAGAGTTCATTTTCCTTAGAAAAAGCAGTGGGGTCTGGCTCTTGGCTTGTAAGCTCCATGCTCTGGCTGTAGTAGGAATGAAAGGGGAGAGTCCCGAGTAAAGAACTCCAGGGCCCCAGCTGGCCCAGGGTTCTGCAGACGGCTAATTCTTTACCAGGGAAGTGCCCTTGGGCCCATTTCATGTTCCTTTCTGCTAACATTCTGCCTGGACTGTCACTAGAATTGTTTCACCTGGGCATTATTTCTCTTCTCCATGTCTTTCAAGCTGTGGGGTTTTTTTCTACTTTTGTTTTAGTGGCAATTTGATTCTTCCATCTGCTTTCTAAATTTCAAGATTTCTTGTGTTTTTTCTTTTCTTTTTTTTTTTTTTTAATGCTCAGATCTTCTTCAAATCAAGATCCCATTAAGGACTAAGCATTAAATTTGGTTGTTATTAATAGTCTGAGCCACAGTCAGCTCCCAGTCTTGTTTTTGCTGACTCTATAGAGCTTCTCCATCTTTGGCTGCAAAGAATATAATCAATCTGATTTTGGTATTGACCATCTGGTGATGTCCATGTGTAGAGTCTTCTCTTGTGTTGTTGGAAGAGGGTGTTTGCTGTGACCAGTGAGTGCTCTTGGCAAAACTCTGTTAGCCTTTGCCCAGTTTCATTCTGTACTCCAAGGCCAAATTTGCCCGTTACTTCAGGTATTTCTTGACTTCCTACTTTTGCATTCCAGTACCCCACAATGAAAAGGACATCTTTTTTGGGTGCTAGTTCTAGAAGTTCTTGTAGGTCTTCATAGAACCGTTCAACTTCAGCTTCTTCAGCATTACTGGTCGGGGCACAGACTTGGATTACTGTGATACTGAATGGTTTGCCTTGGAAACAAAGAGATCATTCTGTCGCTTTTGAGACTGTATCCAAGTACTGCATTTTGGACTCCTTTGTTGAGGGTTACTCCATTTCTTCTAAGGGATTCTTGCCCATAGTAGTAGATATAATGGCCATCTGAGTTAAATTCACCCATTCCAGTCCATTTTAGTTTGCTGATTCCTAAAGTGTCAACGTTCACTCTTGCCATCTCCTGTTCGACCACTTCCAATTTGCCTTGATTCATGGAACTTACATTCCAGATTCCTATGCAATATTGTTCTTTACAGCATCGGACTTTAGTTCCATCACCAGTCACATCCATAACTGGGTGTTGTTTTTGCTCTGGTTACATCTCTTCATTCTTTCTGGCTTTCTCCACTGATCTCCAGTGGCATATTGGGCACCTACTGACCTGGGGACTTCATCTTTCAGTGTCCTGTCTTTTTGCCTTTTCATACTGTTCATGGGCTTCTCAAGGCAAGAATACTGAAGTGGTTTGCCATTCCCTTCTCCAGTGGACCACATTCTGTCAGACCTCTCCACCATGACCCATCCATCTTGGGTGGCCCTACATGGCATGGCTCATAGTTTCATTGAGTTAGACAAGGCTGTGGTCCACATGATCAGATTGGTTAGCTTTCTGTGACTGTGGTTTTCAGTCTGTCTGCCCTTTGATGGAGAAGGATAAGAGGCTTATGGAAGCTTGTTCTGATGGGTGGGGCCATTAATCCAATATTTGGTTGAAGGGTGGGGCTGTGTTTCCTCCCCGTTATTTGCCCTGAGGCCAAACTATGGTGGAGGTAATGAAGATAATGGACCTCTTTCAAAAGGTCCCATGCAGGCAGTGCTATACTCAGTGCCCCCAACCCTGCAGCAGGCCACTGCCGTCCCACGCTTCCACCAGAGACTCCTGGACACTCACGGGCAAGTTTGGGTCAAAATTCTCCACGTCAGGCTTCAACAGTACATGAACTGTGAACTTCAAGATGTTCAAGCTGGATTTAGAAAAGGCAGAGGAACCAGAGATCAAATTGCCAGCATCCGTTAGATCATTGAAAAAGCAAGAGAATACCAGAAAAACAAATATTTCTGCTTTATTGACTACGCCAAAACCTTTGACTATGTGGATCACAAACAAAATGTGGAAAATTCTTCAAGAGATGGGAATACCAGACCACCTGACCTGCCTCCTGAGAAATCTGTATGCAGGTCAAGAAGCAACAGTTAGAACTGGACATGGAACAACAGACTGGTTCCAAATCGGGAAAGGAGTATGTCAAGGATGCACATCATCTCTCTGCTTATTTAACTTATATGCAGGGTACATCATGAGAAATGCTGGGCTGGATGAAGCAGAAGATGGAATCAAGATTGCTGGGAGAATATCAAAAACCTCAGATATGCAGATGACAACACCCTTATGGCAGAAAGCAAAGAAGAATTAAAGAGCCTCTTGATGAAAGTGAAAGAGAGTGAAAAAGTTGGCTTAAAGCTCAACATTCAGAAAACTAAGATCACGGCATCCAGCCCCATCACTTTATGGCAAATAGATGGGGAAACAGTGGAAACAGTGTCAGACTTTATTTTTTTGAGCTCCAAAATCACTGCAGATGGTGATTGCAGCCATGAAATTAAAATATGCTTCTCCTTGGAAGAAAAGTTATGACCAATCTAGACAGCATACTAAAAAGCAGAGACATTACTTTGCCGACAAAGGTCTGTCTAGTCAAAACTGTGGTTTTTCCAGTAGTCATGTATGGATGTGAGAGTTGAACTATAAAGAAAGCTGAGTGCTGAAGAATTGATGCTTTTAAACTGTGGTGTTGGAGAAGACTCTTGAGAGTCCCTTGGACTGCAAGGAGATCAAACCAGTCAATCCTAAAGGAAATCAGTCCTAAATATTCATTGGAATGATTGATGCTGAAGGTAAAGCTCCAATCCTTTATCCACCTGATATGAAGAACTAACTCCTTGGAAAAGACCCTGATGTTGGGAAAGACTGAAGGCAGGAGGAGAATGGGACAACAGAGGATGAGATGGTTAGATGGCATCACCGACCCGATGGACATGAGTTTGAGCAAGCTCTGGGAGTTGGTGATGGACAGGAAAGTCTCGCGTGCTGCAGTACATGGGGTCACAAAGAGTCAAACACAACTGAGCAACTGAACTGAAATGAACTGAATATATGTCTCCATGGACTTCTAATTTAGAATACCACCTCCGGGTTTTTTTTTTTTTTGTCTTTTCAATATTTACGTGCTAAAAGGTATCAGCACACTGTTGAGCAACTCTTGCCAGTAGAGTGGGGAGGCCAGAATGTTGATAGGTGTGCTCAATTGATCATCATAAGCCAATCCCACTCTCCAGCCCCACTCTATTTTAAACAGAATAAAAATTCAAACTCCTTAGCATGGCCTTTCATAGCCTAATATCAACCCATGTCACCAGCTTCATGTCCTCCTTCTACATTCTGAGAAGACAGCATAACACTCTTAAGTGAATTTTGATATCTGGAATTTGTACAATAGAGAGTATCAGGACCCTTTTAGAGTGTTTCCTTTTAATTTTGTAAACATTCCTCATTTCCATTAATATTTGGAGGAAGTGGGAGTCTAAGTCACCATGATGCTTTTGAGTGAAGAGTGTTTAAGAATCTCTACTAGGGCACAGGGTTTCTTTTATACCATTACAATCCCTTGTGAACCAAACACCAAGCAGTGAAACAGTCATTAACAAGGGGTCCTAAAACGAGTAACTATATTTTTGTTTTTCAGTTAACCAGGTTAACTGAAGCAACCTATGAATGTCCAAAAGTAACATGCCTGCTACAGATGGGCTGACCATTTAATTTACCTTCCAAACTGAGACTTATGAGGACAAAGTGGGTGCTATTAATCATTATACTAAAAAACACATGTCAACTAGAATGTCCTGGGCTATGAATCACTTGCAAACCTTTCTAGTAGTAAAGTTTCTTTTTTCCCTTTAAGACCTCCTGCCACTTTTATTGCATCTGCTTAAGTATACTTGATGTCTAAGTACTCTCACCGTTGGTATTTACTGAGTCCCTACTCCAGGGCAGATGCTGTGCTGGGAATTCAAGGTGAACAGACAGACCAGCTCTCTGTCCTCGTGGGGCTTACATCCCAGGAATCTTTTTTTTTTTTTTTTTCTTTTTGCTATTAAGAAAAAATGACTTTCAATCCTTGGAACATAGGAAAAATAGTGGAAGATCAGTTGTACTAAAGCTGTTACTGATCCTTTAAAAAAAAAAATTAGAGCATAACTGCTTTCCAAAGTCGTGTTAGTCTCTACTGTACAACAATGTGAAGCAGCCGTGTGTACACATACATCGCCTCTCCCTTGACCCTCCCTCACCCCCGACCCCACCCGCTGGAGCACGGGGCTCAGCTCCCTGTGCTGGACAGCAGCTCCCCACTAGCTAGCTATTTCCCACATGACAGTGTAAACAAGTCAGTGCTCCTCTCTCCATTCATCCCATGTTCTACCTCCCCCAATGTGTCCACAAATCGGTTCTCTACGACATCTCTGCAAATAGGTTCATCAGTACTATTTTCCTAGATTTCATATATATGTGTTAATATACAACATATTTTTTTAATAGTTTGACACAGTTTGCAGAAGAGGGCAAAGGCTTTCGAGGTAGGTATAACAGCATTCGTTGCCTTGTTCAGTCACTAACGAGCATCTCTGAGTAAGATACCTCTGCAGTCCTCATGTGGCCGGGACGGTGAAGTGAAGTGAAGTCACTCAGTCCTGTCTGACTCTTTGCGACCCTATGGACTATAGCCCACTAGGCTCCTCCGTCCATGGGATTTTCCAGGCAAGAGTACTGGAGTGGGTTGCCATTTCCTTCTTCAGTGGATCTTCCTGACCCAGGGATCAAACCCGGGTCTCCTGCATTGTAGGCAGACGCTTTACCGTCTGAATAATACTAAATCGCAGGAATGTTGTTAAGGAGAAATGTTTGTACAATGCCCTGCAGGTGGTAGTACTGCTCTATGATCCCAGGTAACACCAAACTTGAGCACATGGAACTCATCAAATCAAGGAGATGGGAAGGGGAGAGTAGAATTGGAAGGAAAATGTGTCCACATCAGGCAGTGAAAATAGCCTGAAACCAAACTGCTGTCTTCATTACTTGAGCCACAGGTAATGCAGGTTAATTTTTCAACAATGTGCATCAGTTACTAATGTGAACCCTTTCCTGGCTAGCTCTAATGCTTCTCACCGCAATATTCTGCTCAGAGGCCCAGTTCTAAATTCCGTAGAATTCCTCAGCTAGTCTTGTGGAGAAAAGTCAACAGCCAGATTTGACAGGCAGAACCCAGGTACTGGGGAGAAACTGAGGAGAGGTGGAAAGAGATTCTGAAAGAGATGAGGAAGTAAAGTACTCCTCATGGGCCCTTCTGCACCTTGCAACAGGACACGGAGGGGCAGAAAATAAAGCTGGTCTGAGAACTGATTCACTCTCCTGCCAAAAGCTTCTGTCTCTGCCCTGCAAAATCAGCACACGAGGAACGTTCCTAAATCAGACAGATCAGAACACTGCCCTGCTGTCCCCAAGTAACTCAAATTAACTGAAGAGCTTCTAATCAACTTAAATTTGAATATTTATACAGTTAAAAATAGCTTGCTGATGGTGTAATATGAGCACAGGTGATGAGAAGAATCCACTGGTAAGAATAAAGGAAAATGAATAAAACGTTCTAGTATATTCAGTTCTGGAAAACTGCCTTTAGTACCTCTAAGATATTCACCTGTGAGCACCCTGACCCAAACTGATGCCAGGCTTCATTTGGTGGAATTTTTTTTTTCCTATCTGAATTGTTTACTGCACTCTTAACAAAGGCAATACATATTCATTGTGGGAGGTTGGAAAATTCAAAGCAGTCCGAAGAGAAAATAAAAAGCATTTAATTCCAGCACTCAGGGATAAACACTTTGGTGTAGCTCCCTTAAATGTGGGCAGTTTTTTTTTTTTTTTTTTTGGCAGTTTTTTTACAACACGACACCATCATCACCCACGCTCTTCATCCACTCTGATTACTGAGATCAGCGTAACAGGCAGGGCACCGCAGTCTCTGCCATTTTTAAAACACTGGATTTCCATTTGCAATCTGTGGCAGGCTAAACCCTTAATTAGTAACAGCAGGTGCTGAAGTGCTTAAAGCAAATCGCGCCTGCATTTTAGTGAGCTGTTATTTATGTCACTCTTATCACCGGGAGCAGCCCTGACAATCAGCAGCAGCTGGGCGGGCTCGTGCCCTGACCGGGGCGCTTGCTGGCCACCAGTTTCCCCAAGAGTCAGGGCTTTAAGCAGCTCTATCTGGAGAAATGAGCAAACTGCTCAAAGGGTTTAGTTGGGGCTTCGGGGTCTCTTAAGGGTGGAAAGCCACAATCATCTATGTACTAACTACTTGGGCATCAGATATTTTATTCAGAATTCCACTGTGTGCAGCTCTGCCGAATCACACACCCCCAAAATACTGTTTTTCCTGAGTTTAAATCTCTCTCTCTCTTCAGTCGCTAAGTCGTGTCCGATTCTTTGCAACCCCATGTACTGTAGCCTGCCAGGCTCCTCTGTCCATGGGATTCTCCAGGCAAGAATGCTGGAGTGGGTGGCCATTTCCTTCTCCAAGGGATCTTCCCGACCCAAGAATCGAATCCCGGTCTTCTGCATTGCAGGCAGATTCTTTACCGACTAGGCTATGAGGGAAGCCCAATAAGTGCTTCCATTTCGAAAGAATTACAAAAACCTCTTAAACATGGTCCACTTCCAAGTGGTAGTAATTCGGTTCAGAAAGCTTGTTATCAAGGAGTGAAGAGACTGGAGTATGCAGAACACTCTCAGGGGTACAAAACTCGACAGCGCCCAGAAGGTTTCCCTCTCACATTTATCAAGACGTGAAATAGAAGAAAGTCAACGCCAGCTCGCCTTGCTTCCTAGGGTGGGGTGGGGTTTAGCTTATGCTTCCTTCCTGGTGGGCTGCTAATCCCCTTTCATTATTATCGAAAATGAGTCACAAAAATGATTCTGCATTTCTGCCGAGGGGATGATAAATAAGGTGCGCCCCACCCCCCCGCCTCCCCGAGGCCGGGGTAGGGGCAGATTTGTGAATAGGGTGGGAGGATGTGGGAGGAGGGCAGCCGCCTTTTCCCACCAATGGCGACATCTCGACACGCGTCAGCCGGTTTGGGGGTCGGGGGCGTGCAAGGACACTCCGGACACCCCGCCAGTGAGCAAAGTGAAAGGAAAAAAAAAAAAAGGCACCCGAGTTGTGCAGACTAGAGACCTGACGATCAACTTTCCCATATTCAAGATGACTAAAAGTCTCCATATCCAAACTGAAACGTGTGGAATCAACTTCTGTATATTCAGGCGAAAACATAAAAATTTCCTTTCCCGTTTTATCTCGTCACCAGCCCATGACGTCTCGCCCTCGGGTCGCCCCACCGGTGGTCCGAGGCCCCGAAAATGAGTCTCTGCTGGGCGAGCGTCAAGAGCTCGAGGGGGTGACTCTGTGACGACAACACGGCCTGGTCCCCTTCCCTCCTCGGGCCTCTGCTCCTGAGGTGACCGAGCGCGTCCGCAACCTCGAAGTAGGCAGGCGCCCGCCGACGGCTCCCAGCAGCCAGCTGGGTTGCCAGGGAGACGTCTTGGACTGGCTCGCGCCCCGCAAAGGCCCCCGGGGCCGTCCCCGCGACGAGCTGGCCTGCACCCAGCGGAGCTGTGCCGCCCGACGGGGCCCCGCGCCGGCCCGCGAGCCGTTATAAACGCAGCTGCCTCCCCTTCCTCCTCCTCCTCAGCCTCTTACCTGCCCAGGGGTTTGGCCGAACTCCCGGCCGGTAATTGAGGCAGCCATGGCAGGTTGCGCACGTGCGGATCCTGGGGCAGCCTCACCGCAGGAGGAGCTTGGCAGCCCGCCTGCCTCGTCGGCCGCCAGCCCCGCGCCAATGGCTCTGGGCCTCCAGCTGCGGGGCGCCCGCCCCCGGCCCGCCCTTAAAGTGGCCATGCCGCCCGTGTGGCTCCGAGTCTCTGCAGGACCAGGTCGGGGGAGGGGGGACTTCCGGGGGACCGGAGGCGGGGTGGGGGGGGGGGGGTGATGGGGATGGGCCGCCCCAGGGTGCCCTGCGGGGCCTCAGGAGACCCTGTCACTAGCGGCAGCCCACCTAAAGTTCCATTTCACTTGCCCTGGGACCTCACACAGCTCAGGCCTGGGGCAAGGACATGTCTAAAAAGTCTTCAGTGTCTTATAGGAATGCTTTCAAGTTTAAACATTAGGAATTAGAAAACTGGATTTGTTTTTCTTTTTCCAAGACCAAGGGATGGTGGATCCCTATCCTATTCCAAGGATAGGGATGGTGAAGACTGATTGTGGTGCTTTCTTTCCAAACTACTAAGAAACTAAGATTTTTAGAAACCTTTCATTTTGTCTTGTGAGTCAACAACAAATCGTCGTCATTTCTCAAGCGAGAAATCTCCAGGTGGTGGCTGCTATGAAACCTGCTTTGTTCAGCCTTTCTAGAGATTTTATTGAGATCCACTGAATGCCCCGACCCCAAGGGATCCTTCCTCTTGTCTTTACCACTGTTCTCGGTTTCTTTCATTGCTAAAAAGTTGGGGTGGGGGGGGTGGGGATGTCACTTCGGATTTGGCTAGACTCTTGATCTTACTTGAACATATAATACACACGTGCTCTACTTGACCCACCACCTCCCATCTCTGGGCAAGCCTACTGTTTCCTGAGCAGATGGTGGCGGTGTTCTGATTTAGATCATGACAGCGTGCAAAAATATAGTAGTGGTTGCCCATGATTTTCATGCAAAGAAAAATGCAGATAAATTTCTGATGGGATCATTCTGCATTATTTTTGGAAGTAAATGTACACATTTTAATAGATACTAAGAAAGCTGTAAATGGACCATAAAGAAAGCTGAGCACCAAAGAACTGATGCTTTTGAATTGTGGTGTTGGAGAAGACTCTTGAGAGTCCCTTGGACTGCAAGGAGATCAAATCAGTCAATCCTCAAGTAAATCAGTCCTGAATATTCATTGGAAGGACTGATGCTGATACTTTGGCCACCTGATGCGAAGAACTGACTCATTGGAAAAGACCCTGTTGCTGGGAAAGATTGAAGGTAGGAGGAGAAGGGGACGACAGAGGATGAGATGGTTGGATGACCTCACTGTCTCGATGGACAAGAGTTTGAGCAAGGTCCAGGAGTTGGTGATGGACAGGGAAGCCTGGTGTGCTGCAGTCCATGGGGTTGCAAAGAGTCAGACAGGACTGAATAACTGAACTGAACTGAATTTTGGCTCTATTGTTTTCCCAGTTAATCAGAAACTAAGAGTGTTCAGCTAAACATCTGTGAAGCAGTTAGCTTGCCCAATAATATCAACATAGGTGAATTCATCACCAGGCACTGAGGTAGGGATGAATTGAGGCAGCATTAAGCACCTTCCCCAGTCTGGTAATCAAGTTTATCATTGACCTAAAGGTCTATATTAGCAAGTCTGATGCTAATAGTGATGAAACTATTGTGGAAACTGACACAGTCATTGCTTTTAAATTTGAGTGGATGATGACTAAATTTATGCAAGAGGAGGTAATCATTTCCTGTGTTGGAGGAAGCAAAAAGGTGATAAAGCTCTTCAGTATCAAAAATATAAGACTCCAGGTTCCATAAGAACCAATTTAGATATTTGAGAAGTTTCCAATCTCCTAAAAGAAAGAAGCTTACTCTGAAAATGACCAGGCATCTATGGAAACACAATGACACTCACTGGGGGCAATTTTTGTCTCTCAAGAAACAGTTGTCAACATCTAAAGACATTTTTCCATTGTCACAACTAGCAGATGTCCTGAGCAAACATCAGGAATACTGCTAAATATCATACAGTGCCCAGAACAGCCTCCCAGAACTGAGAACTAATTATCTGGCCCCAAATGTCATTAGCACTGAGGTTGAGAGGCTCTACTATAAACCTTCTGAATTTTAACACAGAATTTTAGACCATTTAACTTCTTTTTCACCATCAACATTCTTGAATCATACTCATTTTTATTACTGGAGATAAATGGACAGACGAACTCTTCCTGTGGTCCCCTAGAGTAACAATATGCTAGTTATATTCTTGATGGAAAGCTGAATACCAAGAATTATAAAATATATAAAAAATAATAGAATAATTCTATAGAGAGAAATATATTTAAAAAATACTCAAAATTAACAATTCAAATTCCTCTTAGAAAATAGTTTTCCAATCATTTAAAATTACTAGCATTCATATGCTATATGCATTACATTATTTCCCCCCAAAGTAAATTATAATTATGTATTTCTCACAATATTCAAATTACAAATAGGTTTGTAAGTAGTACAGTACACATGGTCTCCTCAAATGAACTCGTGAAGAACCTATTCTTAAAATATTTGGAAATTTTCCATCCAGATATTTTCTAGAAACTGTTCTATACTTGGCTTGTTCTCAGAATCAGAGCAGTTTATAATCTGATAGGAACCTAGGGATTACCTGATTGTCCTTTCTGTTTAAAGACGCTGAGGCCCAAAGAATGCTCTCCTAAGTAAGTAGGACTGTAACCACAGAGATTGAAAGCCAGAGACTTAACTGATTTCAATCATTTTTACTAATTTTTTTTTACATTTACTAATGCACTATGAGGATGAGATGGCTGGATGGCATCACTGACTTGATGGGCATGAGTTTGAGTAAACTCCGGGAGTTTGTCATGGACAGGCGGCCTGGCGTGCTACGATTCATGGGGTCGCAGAGTCGGACATGACTGAGCGACTGAACTGAACTGACTGAATGCACTAAATTCACTTTTAAAATACATATACTTTTAAACACTGTGCCTGCAATATTTTTGGAACATTGAATCCAAGAGTGTACCATAACTTGACCGTTAATTTCCATTATAGAATTGCAAACAAGGATATTTTTATACTGGTAACTAAGGAAGGTGACCTTTGCTTCCACTTTTGCCATTTTCCCCCATCTCCTTTCAGGCAGTTCATCATAGAGTAGCTAGAATAATCTCTTAAAATAAAAGTCAGAGTATTAACTCTTTCTCAAAACCCTTCTGTCAGAAAAAAATTTAAATTATTTTCCAAATCTAACAAGGCTTTATATCATCTGACTCCATCAACCTTATCTCTTACCATTCCTAGGACCTCTCATGACCTCCTCTTCTTCCTAAAATACCAGGTAAGTGCAAAGCTAGAATATTTTGCTCTTGTTATCCTTCTGCTTGGAATGCTTTTCCCCAGGTTTCTCCATTTCATGTAGATTTCTGTTATGATGTCATCTCTGTGGATACTCCAATTAGAATCTAACCCCTCCATTTCTCTTTATAAAATTTTTCTAATGTTATACAGCATATATATGTTTTTTACTTGTTTTTCTCCCCTCTCTAGAAGAGGAAATTTGTATCATTCACTATTATCACCTTGGCCTAGAAAAACGCCTGGCTCATAGCAGGTACTAAATATGTGAATGAATGAATGAAAGTCATTTCAGTAGTTGATTGGTATACACTGACTTGGACTCCGGTCTTTCTGCCTCCAAGTCTACAACCTGTCCTTTATTTCATAATGCCACTCATTTCATCATGGAAAGAAAAAGACAAGGTTTAGAGGAAAGGAAAAAAATATTGCAGGCACCAAAATGGCAAGCTTGGTATCTCAAAGTTAGAACGGTATCAGTTGTGTTGGTGGTGGCACAGGAAATGTGGATAGGTTAGTTTTAATCTCATCCCTTCCTCATTTAAAGTGTGTAAAGCTCCTCTGCTTATCAAATTAACTTCTCATTCCTCAGTGAGGCACTAGGGCACACATTCTCTTGCCCCTATCTGGCTTTCAAGATTCAGCTTTTAATCAAGTCAACTAGATTAAACTAGATCAAGTGAACAGGATTCCCTGACAGTGTCCTGGGATTCTCCCCAGCGTAGGATCCCCACAACAGCCAAACTGGCCTCTTTCTTGAGACTACAGTGCGGAAGGGATGAATCACCTGAAGCCTAGAGAAGCCCAGAGCCACCTTCAAAGGACAGGGCAACGTTGGCCAGCGACCACTGTGAACAAAGTTCACTGATTTAGACACCACTCTGGATATCTCTTCTGACCCTCCCCAGCTGCTGACCCATTTATCCCTTGGTTCTGATTTCAGTCTAAAAACTCCCCCTGTTATCCCTATATCAAAGAGGCTAGGACCCTTTCTGCTCCCATGCCTCCTTTGTTTAGCTCAGTTGGTTCTCCCAACCTGAAGGCTCATCTCTGACAACTGCATAGTGTAAAGTTTATTAGTACACTTACCCCTGAACATTCTCATTCATCCTGGCTTGGGGGCTCTCCCATGCTACTCTCTGACTCAAACTTTCCTTTGGTAGTTAATTTGGGGAGACAACAGGAAAATTCCCAAGGTATTCCCAACTCTGTCTGACATCTCTGCTTCAACAATTAGAATTCATTGTAAGTAGCATGATAAGGCAGAGATTGTTTTGTTTTGGGTGCAAAACAGTTCATTTTGCTTCTTTTCCTAATTTTGCTTAAATTTCAACTGTAATAGTATATGCTTTAAAATAACATTCCTTTAAATAATATGATAAAAAATAATGAGTAAGTACAAAGGAAATAATGGTATCTGTGAAAGAATAAATGTATACGTAGAACTGATTCACTTCATTTGCTTACAACAGAAACTAACATAATACTGTAAATCGACTATACTCCAATAAAAATTAATTTTAAAAAGTCTTGGTATTTGCCTAAGCCACTGAAATGCTAGAGGAAAAAAAAAACAAATAATCTTTATAATACAAAGTAACTTTAAAATAATAATTTTTTATGTAAGTTTTATTTTATGTTGGTGTTGAGTTGTTTAACAATGTGTGAGTTTCGGGTGCACAGCAAAGTGGTCCAGTTATACATATAAAATAACACACTTTGACTTTATTGTGAATAGTTATTCTTTCACAGCGATTTCTTTACTACACTTGGTATTCTAGTATGCAGCATATAGAGGGTGATCAGTAAATATGTTTTCCCCAGTGAATTAGGAACCACTGCCCTTAGGCAGTGATGAAGGTCAAATAATAGTATCAACTTTTAATGATGCCTTGCAGCCAATAACACTAAGATGTGACAGTTTTCTCATCATCCAGTATACCAGTATACTTTTAACAACAGAGTTTAGTTTTATGGAATGAGTCTTTACTAGGAAATGTGGAGCTAAACCAAAGTGATACTCTCACTATGGATGAGGGGGGCTGTGTCACTCAAGGTCCAGAGTGAGGTGAGGCACTGCCATAGTGATAGTTCTGAGGGCGTCCCTCCAGGTAACCACACAGCAGAACCATTAAAAGCAGCTTCCCTGGAGTCACTGATTATGGCTTTATTGCCTGAGGAGATCAGTAGTTACAAAGCCACACAGCCTCCTTTAAGCCACAAAGACTGCGGACTTAAAGTCCTGTGGAATTTCTATATCACAAACATACTAGACAATCTTAAAGAAGTCTCTGGTATTGTGAAGGTGGCTGATGAGGTGAAGGAGAAAAAAATGATGTTCACACTTTCCTTGTAAATACTTACATGTATACTAACATGAGTTAAAGTCAGTTGGAGAAATTTTTATTATGAAAAATTTCATACATATATGTACGTAATAGATGTACAACATAAAGTATATGAGTGTATATGCACCTACCACCCAGCCTAACAGACACTCAATAATTCTGAAGTCTTTGAAGTGCCTCTCCCATTCCTGGTCTCCTTTGTCTTTCAAGATATATTTATCCTTTTTTTTTTTAACTGCTGAAACCTGAATGGATTGTACTGAGAGAAAAATAAGCCTCTGTGTGAAGCCCCTGAGGTCTAGAGTTCTTTCTTATAGTCATAATGCAAATATTGATAACTTGAAATTAAGTGCTGCATTAACAAAATATTAATACTAAAACTACTGGCATGGCATTAACTTAGCAGGTCTGCAGTGGGAGGGAGGAACACCAAGTCTGGGGACCCCTATTATACACAGAAGATTAAGTGCTTTGCAAAGCTGTGGGTGAAGGAAAAGAGGTGTGAAAACTAATAATGATGCATGCCTGATGTTACTGACTGCCTTTGACAAGGCAGAAGAAAAAAATGAGCTTGGGATATCATCAGCCAGTTTGCAAGGAACAGGGTATAGAGAGAGTCTCAAGGAAAGCCCAGAACTTTGGGGGCATGAAAGGGTTGGAAAGGCCAGCTACTTTTAGACCCAAAAAACAAGAAATAAGACCTAGAAGGGTTGTGTGCAACAAGAAGCCACTAGGACAGCTGTGGCAAAGATCAGACTATGGGTATTAACTTATGCCCAACCACAGATGCAAGGTAGCTGCCCTTTGGTAGGGAGAGAGATACAGGCCCAAGAAACAAATCTTGCTCTAAAACTGTCATTATTATACATGGAATTGACTACTATTTTAATAGAGCTATATTATCCAAGAAACCATAAACGTGGACTAAAAGGCTTTTGACTACTTGAACTAAGAAGCCACTGTCTATGGGAACCCAAGTTTGTTCTAACAGAAAATGAGCTCTAAAAGCTGTGCATCTCCAAAGGGAGGTCTAAAGCCCAAAGCCCACTTCAAATATGAACAAGAAGATTGAAAGGCAAGAATCTTTCAGGGAGTAGAGTTAGAGGCCATTGAGAAAAATAAACAAGGACACTCCTACCAGGAAGCAGAATCACAGCCTGATCCAGGAAACTACCCCATTAATAGGATTCCATAAATGCTATGGACCAGAGATGGTGTGCGGTCTTCTTTTCTGGGTGGAAGTGCTTATGGGTTCTCCTCAGACACAGATTGGTATATTCCACAGTTGTTTGGGCCCAACCTGTATTTGGCTTGGACTATACAGCATTTGCACAAGGCTTTAAAGAGCTTTCCTTGTGGCTCAGCTGGTAAAGAATTTGCCTGCAATGCGGGAGACCTGGGTTTGATCCCTGGGTTGGGAAGATCACCTGGAGAAGGGAAAGGCTACTCACTCCAGTATTCTGGCCTGGAGAAGTCCGTGAACTGTATAGTTCATGCGGTCGCAAAGCGTCAGACACGACTAAGCAACTTTCACTTAAAGAGCAGTATCCTAGAAACCAGTGGATGAAAGAGCAAGAGATTCTGTTTAGTGAAAAAAAGAAAGAAAATTATTTTGGTTCTGTTCAGTGGACTGGAAAATACACTGAGTTATAATCTCTTTAAAAATATCAACTGAAATTCTAGAATCTGACTCAATGATGGAGGCAGGCCAGGGGCCATCACTATCAATAAAAGGCTGAATTTATTTCTAAGTAGTTTCAAAGAAAGATATCATTATCTGCTGAAAACGATATCCAAAGACTTGTAAGCTTTACTAAAAATATTGTTTGATACCATATTAGTAAGCATAGGCTGCTCGAACAAGTAAAACCCAAATCTCAGTAATTTCACATACTCATTCACTCACAGAAAGATTTACTTTCCATGTACCCCATAATCAAATGAGAGCTAGCAAGGTAAGAGAAATGGATTTGCTACATGATTTTAGTACTTAATTTTACCATATTAGATATCAGAATTGTCTCAAATAAAAAAGGTTTCCCCCCTCCCCTTCCCTATCACATACTCTTAAAGGTACCTTTGAAATCCATTAGTTCTTTTTTTTAAGATTTAGCCAAAATTGTGATTTTTATATTGGGGAGTAGCAAAAGGATAAAGAGAGAAAAAAATCCTTATGTACTATAATAAGAAAGTCAATCGATAATAAAACTTAAGAATTTTAAAACTTAAGAATCAAGAGAACAGTTTGCACATATTTAAAAATATGGAAATAAATCTCCCAAAGGCTGAAAATGTACAGTAACTGACCCAAGAATAGGAAGTTGGAAAATGAAGGACACAGGGAACTGACACGAGGAAGTTTTGGAGATTCTGGGATAAGTAAGGTAACTGTGACAGTCCTAGTTTATGGGCGGTTTTTCCCCACCATCCTGTCCAATTTAGCAGTTTTTCTTGTGAAATCAATTAGTTCCATCTTCATTCTGCAGAGAAGATACTTAAGACAGGAAAGTTATGTAAACTTTCCTAAGTTAAACTGCTTGTTAAAACATGCTCCATTCTAGTACTCCACAAGGCACTCTCCCTCTCCACCTATTTCTGAATCATCACTTGGAGCCTACCTTATCTTCCTCTGTAGAGCTGGACAGGAAATTTGTGTAACAGAACACATTTTTGGCACTTTCAGTAGACTAAACCCCATTTTTGTAGCCTCTCCTATATTTCCCAATCATTAAAATCATATTTTATGTATGACTTTGCATCACTATGTTAACTTTCTAATGTTAAGTCCTCTCATGATCTGTTTTGCAAACTCCACTGAAAACAAACAAAATGTACTGTGTGCCTGTCATATACTAGGTAATAAGCTAGCTGGTGACAAATGATGAATAAGAGTGTTCATTATATTAAGGTGCTGGAGATAAAGTACACCGAAGTACGTCAGAATGGAGATATATGAGAAGAAATAATTTTAATATAAGATAGCAAATACTAACCACTGCAGAATATTTAACCATGTGGAAGAAGCACAGTCCAATTATGCATTTCCCTTTAATTGTACATTTTTTGCTATGACAAATAATACTGACAAGGTAATTGTCCTTGCATGTTTTCTAGGTGCAGGGTTTTTCATTAGACTTGATTACCAGAAGTACAAACATTAAGTCAACATAACGTTGTCTTTCAAAAGAATTATATGAATTTATATTCCCAACTGCAGTATATTAGAACTTCTTAACTTCAGCTCTATTAGCATTGAAAGTTGTCTTCTTGAAAACCACTGTTTATTTTATAGATGAAAAATGATATCTAATTTTAGTTTACATTTAACAAATGGACAATAATAATATTACTCCTAATTTTGCTAGTTTTGGCTACTGGTAAAGCAATGACATTTTTGAAAGTCCATATTTACAGCCTATAGATACACAGCCTATAAGATACAATTAACAAATATGTTAGGAAGCCATTTTTTGGTCTGATAATGGACAGGGATGCAAAGAAATAGATAAAAATAATAGAATGGGAAAGACTATAAATCTCTTCAAGAAAATTAGAGATACCAAGGGAACATTTCATGCAAAGATGGACTCAATAAAGGGAAGAAATGGTATGGACCTAACAGAAGCAGAAGATATTAAGAAGAAATGGCAAGAATATACAGAAGAACTATACAAAAAAGATCTTAGTGACCCAGATAACCATCATGGTGTAATCACTCACCTAGAGCCAGACATCCTGAGCCTTAGGAAGCATCACTATGAAACAAAGCTAGTAGAGGTGATGGAATTCCAGTTAAGCTATTTCAAATACTAAAAGATGATGCTGTGAAAGTGCTGCAGTCAATATCCCAGCAAATTTGGAAAACTCAGCAGTGGCCACAGGACTGGAAAAGGTCAGTTTTCATTTCAATTCCAAAGAAAGGCAATGTCAAAGAGTGCTCAAACTACCATACAACTGCACTCATCTCACATGCTAGCAAAGTAATGCTGAAAATTCTCCAAACCAGGCTTCAACAGAACATGAACTGTGAACTTCAAGATGTTCAAGCTGGATTTAGAAAGGCCAGGGGAACCAGTGATCAAACTGCCAACTGTTGCATCATCGAAAAAGCAAGAGAATACCAGAAAAACATCTATTTCTGCTTTATTGACTATGCCAAAGCCTTTGACGGTTTGGATCACCACAAACTGTGGAAAATTCTTCAAGAGATGGGAATACCAGACCACCTGACTTGCCTCCTGAGAAATCTGTATTCAGGTCAAGAAGCAACAGTTAGAACTGGACATGGAACAACAGAGTGGTTCCAAATCGGGAAAGGAGTACATCAAGGCTGTATATTGTCACCCTGCTTATATAACTTATATGCAGAGTACATCATGAGAAATGCCAGGCTGCATGAAGCACAAGCTGAAATCAATACTGCTGGGAGAAACGTCAACAACCTCAGATATGCAGATGATACCACCCTTATGGCAGAAAGCGAAGAAGAACTAAAGAGCTTCTTGATGAAAGTGAAAGAGGAGAGAAAAAAGTTGACTTAAAGCTCAACATTCAGAAAACTAAGATCATGGCATCCAGTCCCATCACTTCATGGCAAATAGATGGGGAAACAATGGGAACACAGTGACAGACTATTTTTTTTGGCTCCAAATCACTGCATATGGTGACTGCAGCCATGATATTAAAAGATGCTTGCTCCTTGGAAGAAAAGCTATGACACACCTACACAGCATATTAAAAAATAGAGACATTACTGTGCCAACAAAGGTCCATCTGGTCAAAGCTATGGTTTTTCCAGTAGCCATGTATGGATGTGAGAGTTGGACTATAAAGAAAGCTGAGCGCCAAACAATTGATGCTTTTGAACTCTGGTGTTAGAAAAGACTCTTGAGAGTCCCTTGGACTGCAAGGAGATCCAATCAGACCATCCTAAAGGAAATCACTCCTGAATATTCATTGGAAGAACTGATGCTAAAGCTGAAACTCCAATACTTTAGCCACCTGATGTGAAGAACTGACTCAATGGAAAAGACCCTGATGCTGGGCAAGACTGAAGGCAGGAGGAAAAGGTGACGACAGAGGATGAGATGGTTGGATGGCATCACCAACTTGATGGACATGAGTTTGAGTAAGCTCTGGGAGTTGGTGATGGACAGAGAAGCCTGGCATGCTGCAGTCCACGGGGTCACAAAGAGTCGGACATGACTGAGCGACTGAACTGAACTGAACTGACTGAATGGACAGGGAATCAGAGTATCTTAGTAGCAGAAGGGATACTGGCAGTCATCAAATTCACCCAACTGCAGAGTCCTTTCTGCAACATCTCTGACAAAGTGACACCTAGCCACTGCACGAACAATTTCAATGATGATAATAAACTCACTGTTGGGTAGCTCTCTGGATAGTAACATGCTCTCTGTAACTGATACAGAAACATGAAATTGCTTTATAAAGTTAAAAGGATGCTCTATAAATTCAAGATTTTTTCCTAATTCATAGGTTGGATTAATTTGTTAACTTGTTTTAAAAATAGTGTTCTACTCTCAAAACGGTATGATCTTGTATTTAAATACAGCTTTATTATTTAAATGTTAATCGCTCAGTTGTGTCCAACTCTTTGCAACCCCATGGACTGTAGCCCTTGAGGCTCCTCTGTCCACAGAATTCTCCAGGCAAGAGTACTGGAATGGGTAGCCATTCCTTTCTCCAGGGGATCTTCCCGACCCGAAGAGCATACTCAGGTGTCTTGCACTGCAAGCAGATCTCTACTGTCTAAGCCATGGGAAGTCCTATATTATATTTTAAAGATACTTTCATATCTCAATCACAGTGAGTGATTTTAATAGCAGCTTTTCATATTCTGGTATGCTTACTCTCTTTAAATGCCAAAATTGCAGTATCTTTGTTGTTATAAGTCTGTTATTCTGCTATTTAATAATCAAAAATCTATATTATTTACATATCAAAATAACTGTTGTTCAATTACTTAATTTATCCAAGAAAGGACATGTTATATGTGGCCTAGAAAGGCCCTCACTTGGTGCACAAAACAAAAAGTGTTAAGCTTCTGTTGCAAGATATAATTCTTAATCCAAAATAATTTCTTGTGCAGTGGATTATGACCATCACAGTACTAAAATTGATATAGGTAACTTCACATTGGGATCTCCAGCTATACATGATAAAACTAATGAAGATGATAAAAACCAGAAAATGTCTTTGAAACAGAACCTATATAGCTCTCTATAAATTAGGGGTAAAAAACCTAACCCTAGTAAATTGTCAAAAGATGCTTTATTAATATTTCTACAAGGTTATCAAATGAGATAGGATTATTCAAAAGAAGTCAAGGAAATACCGGGAAGTAGTATATAAGCTTCATTGTCCTTCTGACTAGTGTAGTATCTGAAAGATCTTCTTCATTTGAAAATTATGCTAAAAATATACTCGACTCAGCAATGGCACTAATGACAATGCATTTTAATGTTTAAGATCATATTTTCTAAGATCAAATAAAATCCTATTAAAATTCATCTGCCAATTTATATTAAAAGGTTAACATGTTTAATATTTGCTTTTTAATAATAGTTTTATTAAGCTATAAATAACATTACATGCAATTCACCCACGTAAAGTGCTTTCAATATTTTTTAGTTCATTCATGAAGTTGTACAACCATCACCATGATTAATTTTAGAACATCTGCATCAGCCCCCAAAGAAACCCTATACACATTAGCAGTTCTTCTCCATTACCCATCCTCCCCTTCAGCTGATGCTGAAGCCCCATCAGCCTTCAGCAACTATATTAATCTACTTTCTGTCCATATAGATTTGTCTATTCTGGACACTTCATATAAATGGAATTATATAATATGTGATCTCTTATGACTGGCTTTGTTCACTCAGGATAATGTCTTCAAGGTCCATCCATGTTGTACTTCATTCTTTTTACTGCTGAATACTATTCCATTATTTGGATATACAAATATCCAAATTTATTTACTCATTCATCAGCTGATGGATATTTGGGTTGTTTCTACTTTTTAGCTATTATGTAGAATAGTGCTATAAATACTTGTATACTCATTTTTATGTGCACCTTGGTTTTCATTTCTCTGGGGTGTATCCAGAGGAGTAGAAATGCTGGGTGACATGGTAACTCTATGTTTAACCTTCTGAGGAACTGACGGACTGTTTTCAGAGCAGTGGTGCAGTTTTACATCCCCACAAGAGGATGTAAATTTTTTTAATGCCTTAAAAGAACACTTCTCATACTCTTGTTCTGTTTCCACTCTAGACTTGAGTACTGTGAACACTTGGCCAGTGTGTGAGGGTTCTAATTTCTCCACATCCTCATTATTACTCATTATATCTTTTTAATTATAGCAACATTTTTTTTATAAATGGTACTTTTTAACATTTTGTAATACATTTATAGGTGCTAAAACTTTTGAAATAAACATTGTTTACTGATATTTTACTTCAGGAATTGTGAATGCTTCAAAAAAACATCAATAAATGATATTAATACATACTTCAATATTCAATAAAATAAAGGCCCCAAAGTATAAATTTTATACTGATTATTTCAGTAAATGCAACTTTGTATAAAGCTTCACATGACAAATTATCTTCAGAGCTCAGAATTAAGTATAACTTTTTCTCGACTTGTATATCCCTTCCATTAAAAAAAGAGAGAGGTGTGTAATTTGCTCTTTCTTTGTGCTGATTACTAAGAAGCTTAAAATAGAGCTTTTTCTTAGTTGGGAATCTAGCAAAACTAACTTTTATTTTTATCTTTCATCTTATGGGGCTTGTTCAATTTATAGATATATCTCTGTATTTAGTAAAAGGTAACACAATCCTTTTTAGAAATAGTGTACACAGAAGTAAATAAATAAAAATGTAGTATCTAGTAATTATTTAATAAAATGAGTCATGGTACCTGATATATCTGTAGCTAGCTTAAACACCGGTGAAAATATTTCCAAATGGTTTCTATTTGGAATAATTTACAGGAAGTTACTTTGTTTCTCTGCATTACTTTTTTAAAGTCACATAGAATAATTATTTGTCTATATGAATTGTATGTATTCTAATTTAAAGAAAGTGAATATCTATAAATAGTTAGAGAAAAGCATTTGGCATCCATTATAGGTGATACTGAATATAATTTAGGGTTTGGTACCAGATATAAGGTAAGAATACCAGAAACTATACTTACCCCTGAGTGATTTCTGTAAAGTCCAATAATTTAACTTATTAAACAGGGGGAATAAATCATATGTGTCTTCCAGACATAGGTAACAGTAAGAAAACAATCTAAATAGAAATAAGAGAATTTGTAAATTTTTTAATGCCTTAAAATAACACTTCTCATACCCTTGTTCTATTTCCACTCTAGACTTGAGTATTGTGAACACTTGGCCAAAGTATGGCCCAAAGTACTAGGCCATCCCCATAAATTAATACATGTCATAAAATGACTTAAATTTCCATGTGTTAAGTGGCAGGATCTTACAGATTAATAAATACTGGCTTTCTAGAATGGTGAGAAACCTTAGAAATTGTATAGTTTGCTTCAGTTACAGATGTGGGAAATGAAGATGAGGTGAAAGAACTTACCCCAGATCTCTAAAGTTCATAGCAGGGTGGGAACTATACCCCAGGTGATTCCTGATTGAAGGCTATTTCCACAACACCATGATAGTTCAAATCAAAGTTTAAAATGTATTTGATTTCCAGCTTTGTTTAAACCTTGAGTTTTAAAAAGCTGAACATGATATAGCCTGAAATAGCAGAAAAGTTCTGATGAACTCACATTTTTAGCTAACAGCTAACTAGAATCCATATAAAATAGCAATGTTACTATCAGAACAGATCATGAGTATATCATTAAAAGCAAGTGTAATGATGTCAACCTTAAGGCTTACTAGGATATTTTAAAAATCTTAAGAATGCTATTAGATGGTTTATGGTCACTTGAGAAAATTACTTTCATACAGACAAAAGAACAAACTTCTAGAAGAAAATCTAAAGATAAGATTGATAGCTCTTTCTTATCTATCTCATTCCCTGAAAAGTATGTGAAACATTAACTTCACTAACTTCAATTAAAATGAAAAAAGGGAAGAAATACTAAATTATCCAGTTCAGGAATCACAGATTGAGTTTTGAAAGATGGTTTGATCTTGAAATCTTTTTTACTGGTCCTCTCATGGCATTCATTGTCTTCTGATTCACTTAATTACATCTTACCCTGAAATAAGATAAGCATTAATCATGATCTTTTAGTTACCATTGTGTGCAACAAAAACACTAGTATGTCACATGGGGAGAACTACCTGGTTATCCTAGTTCCCCCAGCCCACAGTCCTTCACAGAGAAATCTCTCTATGCAGATTTTCTGTTTACCGTATAATCCTGAACAGCCATATGTTACAGCATATCATATCATCTTGTCAAGCTACAGAGGCAACTCCCTCAAGGGCAAACAATCCAAAAGCCTAGAAGTAGCCCATGAGGTGGCCTAATGTGGAAAGTTTTGTCCAAAAAGGGATGAGATGGACCAATCTGATGCTTGTCTCCGGAAATGTGAGTTAAAGCTAAGAAAATACAATCCATGAGGTAGAGCACGGACAAGATGGAAATAAGAATCCATGAGTAAGCCAAAGATACGTGACCTAAAATTACAATAAAACTGAAACTATGATATATACCAGAGTCTGTTATGTAAAAGTGTAGAAAGTGAAATTGGCAGTTGGTAATGAGAAGAAAAAAGAAGCAGAGAATAAACTAGTGGTCTATTATACTACAAATAATAATAGCAACATTCTTAGATCTCATAATCTGAGTCAGGGACTATTCTAAATTTTATTTATTTGTTTACTCATTATTAACTTCACAAAATCTCTATGATGCAGATACTATCATTAGCTCTGTTAGCTCTGACAGAAGACAGAAACAGGTTATATAGTTAGTAAGTAGATCTGGAATTTGAATCCAGGAAGTCAAAGTTCAAAGCCTGTGCCTTTAATTACCATCCAATATGGCAAACCACTAAAGTGATGATCCATGAACATCTGCTGAGGTCTTTACGGCTTCTCTGAATTTAAATTCTAGTATCTGTGGATCCAGTTATATTGGAATTCCTGTTCTTGGATTTCTATGAGTCTGTCTTTCCCTTATTGACTCATATGTCTTTATAAGGACAACTTCCCCTTGAGATAAGGTTATAGAAGACAAGGACTGCCTGAGTAATTCTTCTGTACTTAGTACAGGACCACAGAAAAGCGTGTGTAGACATAACCTCCTAAACTCCTAAAATATTCCTCTGTTCTTTATTCATCCTAAATTATTTTTATTCAAATACGAAAACATGGTTTAAACTGCACTGACACCTACATTTATTGCAGTGTCCATACTTCCTCACTAAAAGGTTCAGTTCAGTTCAGTCGCTCAGTCGAGTCCGATTCTTTGCAACCCCATGGACTGTAGCACGCCAGGCCTCCCTGTCCATCGCCAGCTCCTGGAGTTTACCTAAACTCATGTCCACTGAGTTGGTGATGCCATCCAACCATCTCATCCTCTGTCGAACCCTCTGTCATTCTCCTCCCACCTTCAATCTTTCCCAGCATCAAGATATTTTCTAATGAATCAGTTCTTTGCATCAGGTGGCTAAAGTATTGGAGTTTCAGCTCCAACATCAGTCCTTCCAATGAACACTCAGGACTGATCTCCTTTAGGATGGACTGGTTGGATCTCTTTGCAGTCCGAGGGACTCTCAAAATTCTTCTCCAACACCACAGTTCAAAAGCATCCATTTTTCAACGCTCAGCTTTCTTTATAGTCCAACTCTCACATCCATACATGACTACTGGGAAAACCATAGCTTTGACCAGATGGACCTTTGTTGGCAAAGTAATGTCTCTGCTTTTTAATATGCTGTCTAGGTTGGTCATAACTTTCCTTCCAAGGAGTAAGCATCTTTTAATATCATGGCTGCAGTCACCATCTGCAGTGATTTTGAAGCTCAAAAAAATAAAGTCTGCCACTGTTTGCACTGTTTCCCCATCTATTTCCCATGAAGTGATGGGACCAGATGCCATGATCTTAGTTTTCTGAATGTTGAGCTTTAAGCCAACTTTTTCACTCTCCTCTTTCACTTTCATCAAGAGGCTCTTTAGTTCTTCTTCACTTTCTGCCATAAGGGTGGTGTCATCTGCATATCTGAGGTTATTGACATCTATCCCGGCAATCTTGATTCCAGCTTGTGCTTCTTCCAGCCCAGCATTTCTCATGATGTACTCTGCATGTAAGTTAAATAAGCAGGGTGACAATATACAGCCTTGACGTACTCCTTTTCCTATTTGGAACCAGTCTATTGTTCCATGTCCAATTCTAACTGTTGCTTCCTGACCTGCACACAGATTCCTCAAGGGACAGGTCAGGTGGTCTGGTATTCCCATCTCTTTCAGAATTTTCCATAGTTTGTGGTGATCCACACAGTCAAAGGCTTTGGCATAGTCAATAAAGCAGAAATAGATGTTTTTCTGGTATTCTCTTGCTTTTTTGATGATCCAGTGGATGTTGGCAATTTGATCTCTGGTTCCTCTGCCTTTTCTAAAACCAACTTGAACATGTGGAAGTTCATGGTTCATGTTCTGTTGAAGCCTGGTTTGGAGAATTTTGAGCATTACTTGACTAGCGTGTGAGATGAGTGCAATTGTATGGTAGTTAGAGCACTCTTTGACATTGCGTTTCTTTGGGACTGGAATGAAAACTGACCTTTTCCAGTCCTGTGGCCACTGCTGAGTTTTCCACATTTGCTGGCATGTTGAGTGTAGCCCTTTCACAGCATCATCTTTCAGGATTTGAAATAGCTCAACTGGAATTCCATCACCTCCACGAGCTTTGTTCATAGTGATGCTTCCTAAAGCCCACTTGACTTCACATTCCAGGATGTCTGGCTCTAGGTGAGTGATCACACCATCATGATCATTTGGGCCGTGAAAATCATTTTGGTACAGTACTTCTGTGTATTCTTGCCACCTCTTCTTAATATTTTCTGCTTCTGTTAGGTCCATACCATTTCTGTCCTTTATTGAGAACATCTTTGCATGAAATGTTCCCTTGGTATCTCTAATTTTCTTGAAGAGATCTCTAGTCTTTCCCATTCTATTGTTTTCCCCTATTTCTTTGCACTGATCATTGAGGAAGGCTTTCTTATCTCTCCTTGCTATTCTTTGGAACTCTGCATTCAAATGGGCATATCTTTCCTTTTCTCCTTTGCTTTTCGCTTCTCTTCTTGTCACAGTCATTTTTCAGGCCTCTTAAAACAGCCATTTTGCTTTTTTGCCTTTCGTTTTCTTGGGGATGGTCTTGCTCCCTGTCTCCTGTACAATGTCACGAACCTCCATCCATGGTTCATCAGGCACTCTGTCTATCAAATCTAGTCCCTTCAATCTATTTCCCACTTCCTATGTATAATTGTAAGGGATTTGATTTGGGTCATACCCGAATGGTCTAGTGGTTTTCCCTACTTTCTTCAATTTAAGTCTGAATTTGGCAATCAGGAGTTCATGACCTGAGCCACAGTCAGCTCCCAGTCTTGTTTTTGCTGACTCTATAGAGCTTCTCCATCTTTGGCTGCAAAGAATATAATCAATCTGATTTCGGTGTTGACCATCTGGTGATGTCCATGTATAGAGTCTTCTCTTGCGTTGTTGGAAGAGGGTGTTTGCTATGACCAGTGCGTTCTCTTGGCAAAACTCTATTAGCTTTTGCCCTGCTTCATTCTGTACTCCAAGGCCAAATTTGCCTGTTACTCCAGGTGTTTCTTGACTTCCTACTTTTGCATTCCAGTTCCGTACCCTATAATGAAAAGGATATCTTTTCGGGGTGTTAGTTCTAAAAGGTCTTGTAGGTCTTCATAGAACTGTTCAACTTAAGCTCCTTCAGTCTGGGCACAGACTTGGATTATCTTGATATTGAATGGTTTGCCTTGGAAATGAACAGAGATCATTCTGTCATTTTTGAGATTGCATCCAAGTACTGCATTTCGGACTCTTTTGTTGACTATGATGGCTACTCCATTTCTTCTAGGGGATTCTCACCCACAGTGGTAAAACTAAAAGCTTAAGGCAGACCATTTAATTGAATCTGTTGTTAATGGTGTAGTTCTAAGCTCTACTTGGGAACAGCATCGTTTTAGCTTAGAAAATAACATCCTGTTTGAGGATGAACAATATTCCTGGAACCTACCAGATATAAATAAATAGTAAATGGAGAATACAAACTTCTCTAAGTTCTCTTACCATCTGCTATTTTACATTGTTGCTATAAAAGTTAAGCTTCCAAAATATAATGGACACCTGTTTCATGAGTACCATTCACATTTGAATGTAATTAATTAGAAAGGAAAGATCTAGTCTTACGTTTTCACTAGATTCTCTTTCATTTTAGGCAGCTGATCCATCTGTTTCCTTTGAGAAACTGGGTAGGAGCCAGAGATCTGAAATACAATAGTTTATTTAGTATTTATTTAGCATTTATTTATTTAGCATTTATCCTCTTATTTCTTGATTGCTTTCAGAGATAAGAGGAATAGTCAATTCTCAATTAACTCTTTCCTAACCAGGTATGGATACTGTTATTTTAGATATAATGCTGTTGTACTACATTACAGTATAAAAAAAATTTAATATGGACTAGAAACCAAAAAATTCATGTGACTCACTTTATTGTAATATTTGTTTTACTTTATTTTGATGGTCAGGAATCAAACCTGCAATATTTCCTAGGTATGTCTGTATATCTTTTTTTCTCCTTTGTTTCTTTTTTAATTGAAATATAGTTGATGTACAATATTATATGTCGCTGGTGTACAACACAGTGATTGACAATTTTTACAGGTTATACTGCATTTTGGGGGCTTCTCTGGTGGCTCAGAGGGTAAAGAACCTGCCTGCAATGCAAGAGACCAGGGTTCGATCCCTGGGTCAGGAAGATCCCCTGGAGAAGGGAATGGCAACCCACTCCAGTATTCTTGCCTGGAGAATTCCATGGACAGAGGAGCCTGGCAACCTACAGGCCACCGGGTTGCAAAGAGTCAGACACAACTGAATGACTAACACTTTCACTTCATTTTGCTTTATGCTGTATAGTTATTATAAAGTATTGGCTAGATTGCCTATATATTCTTAAAAAGCAATGTCCATACTGTCCATATACCATGCAAATTGGAAGAATCCCAAGATGTAGAAACTCAGTTTTAGCGAAAACTGTGAAGCCAGCAGAAATATAAACAGTAGACTCAGCAAACAGCTCTAGTTACCTACTAAAGAATCAATTATTTATGTATTCAGCATGGAAAGAATGGCAAATCATTCATTGACCTTTCCAGTCACCATAGTATTCACATAGTCAGAACCATCTTTGACTATAAAGATTAACAATTCACTCTGGAGTGAAAATCCTTATTAACATTTATACAGGGAAACAGGATTAACATCTTCCTGGGAAGCTGTTAAAATACGCTTTGATTGTATGTTCAGTGATCCTGTATAATCAGAGTAGGAGCTATTCCACCCAAATGATTTTTTTCAGATAAACAAAGCTAAAGGAGGATGGCTAAGGCAAGTAGAAATGCTGATGCCCCTGTCACAGAGGGAGGGGCTAGGGAGATCGGAAAGAAAAACAGGAAAACAATATTCACTGTTTACTGGAATTTAGAACCAATTATGTGCCAGGCATTTCACTCAGCACTTTACATATATCATATCTCCAGACCCTCATAAATCCCCCGCAAGATACTCCCACTACTTTCCTTTTACAGAGGAGGAAAGAAATTGAGGCCCCCAAAGGTCACACCACAGTAGGTACAAATCTGGGATTCAAGTCCAATTTGCAGTGACTCCAAAGTCTGTGGCCTCTCATCATATCATGGCCTCATAAAGGAGAGGGTATTTTGCTACACCTTGAAGGAGGCAGAACTGGAATGTAGGAGAAACAGCATATTCCGAAGAGACAGAGTGCAAGGTATGAGGAAAGGCACATGGATGCTGGTACAGCAGGAGGAAGCAGGGCTTCTAGCCAAGCATCCAGGACTATAAAAGGTGGACTGATTGTCCATTTCACGGGTAAAAGACCGCAGTTTTGTCTCAATTTCCTACTTACCTTCGTTGGCACTAAAGTCCAAGCTTGCCTTTACCCCTCACCCTGACTTTCATTCTCAAGTTGTTCTGTGCATTCCATTCTCGATTCCAATCCCCAAAGCTAACTCCCTTCCTTCTAGTCCCTTCATTAAGCCTCTGGAAACACCAAATCAGTGGTCAGGTGATTACTGTTATGTCAAAACCAGTCCTCAAGGTCCTCTATCTCCATGTCTCATGTACCTATGTCTTGAGGACACTGACCCTCTTTTTGGTTCTTCTTCCCTGGCTATCACTGCTGAAACTCTTCAAAGCTGTATCTCAGACTATCTCTTCACCCTGTGTATTCTCCCTGATGCATTTGATTCATTCACATGGGGTCATTTACTATCTATATGCTGCTGCTGCTGCTAAGTCACTTCAGTTGTGTCTGACTCTGTCCGACCCCATAGACAGGAGCCCACCAGGCAAGAGTACTGGAGTGGGTTGCCATTGCCTTCTCCGATCTATATGCTAATAAGTTCTAAATCCATTGCTTCAATCCTGATCTTTTATTTTTTTCCCTTAGATTCACACATCCTACCCCTCTTTGGACACTTGCATTCAAATGATGCACATTGAAAACTGAATTTGCATCCTAACCTGAAAACATATATCAAAATAGTTAATAAGGATTAAATATCTAAATGTCAAATATTAAGCCAAATAAGTACTAAAGAGATGTGATGAATGTTGTGAAACACTGAGACAAAGACAGTCTTTTTTTTTTTTTTCAAAGACAGTCTTTTAAAATATGACATAAGAAGCCATAAATAAAAGATAGCTTTGACAACATCTAAACAAAAACTCTATATACCAACAACATCATAAATGAAATGGAAAAGCAAATGAAAAACTGTGGAAAGTATGTGCAGTGTCTTTCATAATTCATTGATCACTTCCCTGTCCTGCTGCTTGTAAGTACACACTTTCCAGCAATAGCAGTGTGGGGTCTATCTTAGACCATCATGCATAGCTATGAGGTAAAATGCCTTGACTTTCATGACAGAGGAATGAAAACTACTTATTTGTGTGAATTCTAGTAATTACAAATCGAACTAAAGGAATAACTAAAGAAACAAGTACACAAAATGTATTAATTTGGGAAACATATATCTTATTTTTACCTTTTTATAAAAGTCCAGCAGCTGCGATGGACTGTGCAGCTGCGATGGACCGTGCACAAGCGAGGCCAAGAAGAGTGACCCCACGCCCGAGGTCAGGGGCTGTGGCCAGGAGGAGCAGCCCCGCATCCAAGGAACGGCGGCTGCCCGGGTACAAGAGGGCCGAGAGGAGCTGTTCCATGTTCAAGGTCAGGAGGAGGCGGCCGTGAGGAGATACCCCTCGTCCAAGGTAAGGAGCAGCCGTGAAGAGATAACCCACGTCCAAGGGAAGAGAAACCCAAGTAAGACGGTAGGTGTTGTGAGAGGGCATCAGAGGGCAGACACACTGAAATCATTATCACAGAAAACTAGCCAATCTGATCACAGGACCACAGCCTTGTCTAACTCAATGAAACTAAGCCATGCTGTGTGAGGCCACCCAAGACGGCCGGGTCACGGTGGAGAGGTCTGACAGAATGTGGTCCACTGGAGAAGGGAATGGCAAACCACTTCCATATTCTTGCCTTGAGAACCCCAGGAACAGTATGAAAAGGAAAAAGATTGGACACTGAAAGATGAAGTCCCCAGGTCGGTAGGTGCCCAATATGCTACTGGAGATCAGTGGAGAAATAACTCCAGAAAGAATGAAGGGATGGAGCCAAAGCAAAAACAATGCCCAGTTGTGGATGTGACTGGTGATAGAAGCAAGGTTCGATGCTGTAAAGAGCTATATTGCATAGGAACCTGGAATGTTAGGTCCATGAATCAAGGCAAATTGGAAGTGGTCAAACAGGAGATGGCAAAAGTGACTGTCGACATTCGAGGAATCAACTAACTAAGATGGACTGGAATGGGTGAATTTAACTCAGGTGATCATTATATCTACTACTGTGGGCAGGAATACCTTAGAAGAAATGGAGTAGCCATCATGGTCAACAAAAGAGTCCGAAATGCAGTACTTGGATGCAATCTCAAAAATGACAGAACGATCTTTGTTCGTTTCCAAGGCAAACCACTCAATATTAGAGTAATCCAAGCCTGTGCCCCAACCAGTAACACTGAAGAAGCTTAAGTTGAACGGTTCTATGAAGACTTACAAGACCGTTTAGAATTAACACCCAAAAATATGTCCTTTTCATTACAGGGAACTGGAATGCAAAAGTAGGTAGTCAGGAAACACCTGGAGTAATGGGCAAATTTGGCCTTGGAGTGCAGAATGAAGCAAGGCAAAGGCTCATAGAGTTTTGCCAAGAGAACGCACTGGTCATAGCAAACACCCTCTTCCAACAACACAAGAGAAGACTCTACACATGGACATCACCAGATGGTCAACACCGAAATCAGATTGATTATGTTCTTTGCAGCCAAAGATGGAGAAGCTCTATAGAGTCAGCAAAAACAAGACTGGGAGCTGACTGTGGCTCAGGTCATGAACTCCTGATTGCCAAATTCAGACTTAAATTGAAGAAAGTAGGGAAAACCACTAGACCATTCGGGTATGACCTAAATCAAATCCCTTATGATTACACAGTGGAAGTGAGAAACAGATTGAAGGGACTAGATTTGATAGACAGAGTGCCTGATGAACTATGGACGGAGGTTCATGACACTGTACAGGAGACAGGGATCAAGACCATCCCCATGGAAAAGAAATGCAAAAAAGCAAAACTGCTGTCTGAGGAGGCCTTACAAATAGCTGTGAAAAGAAGAGAAGTGAAAAGCAAAGGAGAAAAGGAAAGATATTCCCATTTGAATGCAGAGTTCCAAAGAATAGCAAGGAGAGATAAAAAAGCCTTCCTCAGCGATCAGTGCAAAGAAATAGAGGAAAATAACAGGATGGGAAAGACTAGAGATCTCTTCAAGAAAATTAGAGATACCAAGGGAACATTTCATGCAAAGATGGTCTCAATAAAGGACAGAAATGGTATGGACCTAACAGAAGCAGAAAATATTAAGAAGAGGTGGCAAGAATACACAGAAGAACTATACAAAAAAGATCTTCACAACCCAGATAGTCATGATGGTGTGATCACTCACCTAGAGCCAGACATCCAGGAATGTGAATTTAGCTGGATTTAGCAAGGGCAGAGGAACCAGAGATCAAATTGCCAACATCTGTTGGATCATCGAAAAAGCAACAGAGTTCCAGAAAAGCATCTATTTCTGCTTTATTGACTACGCCAAAGCCTTCGACTGGGTGGATCACCACAAACTATGGAAAATTCTGAAAGAGATGGGAATACCAGATCACATGATCTGCCTCTTGAGAAATCTGTATGCAGGTCAGGAAGCAACAGTTAGAATTGGACATGGAACAACAGACTGGTTCCAAATAGGAAAAGGAGTATATCAAGGCTGTATATTGTCACCCTGCTTATTTAACTTACATGTAGAGTACATCATGAGACATGCTGGGCTGGAAGAAGCACAAGCTGGAATCAAGATTGCTGGGAGAACTATCAATAACCTCAGATATACAGATGACACCACCCTTATGGCAGAAAGTGAAGAGGAACTAAAAAAGCCTCTTGATAAAAGTGGAGGAGGAGAGTGAAAAAGTTGGTTTAAAGCTCAACATTCAGAAAACTAAGATCATGGCATCTGGTCCCATCACTTCATGGGAAATAGATGGGGAAACAGTGCAAACAGTGGCAGACTTTATTTTTTTGAGCTCCAAAATCACTGCAGATGGTGATTGCAGCCATGAAATTAAACGATGGTTACTCCTTGGAAGGAAAGTTATGACCAACCTAGATAGCATATTTAAAAGCAGAGACATAAAAAATAAATAAATAAATAAAAGCAGAGACATTACTTTGCCAACAAAGGTCTGTCTAGTCAAGGCTATGGTTTTTCCAGTTGTCATTTATGGATGTGAGGGTTGGATGGTGAAGAAAGCTCAGAGCTGAAGAACTGATGCTTTTGAACTGTGGTGTTGGAGAAGACTCTTGAGAATCCCTTGGACTGCAAGAAGATCCAACCAGTCCATCCTGGGGGAGATCAGTCCTGGGTGTTCATTGGAAGGACTGATGTTGAGACTGAAACTCCAATACTTTGGACACCTCATGCGTAGAGTTGACTCACTGGAAAAGACCCTAATGCTGGGAAGGATTGGGGGCAGGAGGAGAAGGGGACGACAGAGGATGAGATGGCTGGATGGTATCACCGACTCAATGGACATGGGTTTGGGTAGACTCCAGGAGTTGGTGATGGACAAGGAGGCCTGGCATACCGCGACTCATGGGGTCACAAAGAGCCAGACACAACTGAGCCACTGAACTGACTGACTGATAAAAGTTACATGTTTTCTTTTTTACCTTCCATATATAGAAACTTGGTACTTTTTCTCCTTTAATTCCAACAGCTGCTTTCTACTAAACCAAGCCAATCAAAAAACCTAGAAAAGTGAAAAACATAATTTACAGTACCTCTTAAAAACTGAAGGTAAAGAAACAAGTTACCTGAGACATTTTAGCGAGGTATGTACAGTGCTCATTGTTGGTCCTGTGGTAAGCTTATGTGAAAGATACAAAAGTAAAGAAACTGATATCAAAGATTTACAGTTCTAGCAAGACTACTGCCAAGTTATGTCTCTATGCTTTTTAAAAATAGTATACAAAATAGTTTTGTAAGTATACTGTAGAATTACATAGTATGTTTTTAATAACATACCAAAAATCATGGCAGTTCCAAAGGAATTTCTTAGCATAGAATAAAAACAAACCTTTGACTCTTGTTCCAGTCTCAGTGCATAGTCTTTCACTTGATTTTCAAGATTCCTTTTTTCTTTCTCTAATTGTTTAAGCAATGCATTTAAGGATTTCTGAAAGTATAAACAGTATTTTTACATGCACTCACATTTTAAATATTAGGACCACCAATTCCTTCATTGGCAAATTCCTTCTATTCCATATCATTCTGTTACTTCAAAAGCCTATAATATGTACCTTTTCAGCAATAATAATAATAATATTTATTGAACCCTAACAATAGCCATATACTGTGCTAAATGATTTCCACAGACTATTTTATTTAATCCTTATTACAGACACCGAGATGGCTAATATATTCATTTTACTGTTGAGAAAACTACATCTGATAGAGCTTAAATAACTTGCCCAAAGGCACAGAGCCAGTAAACGGCAGAGCTGGAATCCAGGTAATCTGACTCCAAAGACAATACACACTAAATGAGTACTATATGTGTGTATTCATACGATTGCTATCAGGGTAACTAAAGTACAGTGTTAGAACAGGCAGTAAGGGTTTTCCTGGTGGCTCAGTGGTAGAGAATCTGCCTGCAAATGCAGGAGACATGGGTTTGATCTGCTCTGGGAAGATCCCACATGCCATGGGGCAACTAAGCCTGTGTGCCACAACTACTGAGCCTGTGCTTGAGAGCCCGGGATCTGCAACTGTTGCGCCCCCATGCCACAGCTACTGAAGCCAGGGCACTCAGGAGCCTGTGCTCCACAACAACAGAAGCTCTCACTTGGTGCAGCTAGGGAAAAGCCCACACAGCAACGAAGACCCAGTACAGCCATAAATAAATAAATAAATAAGTAAAAAGAAGAACAGGCAGTAAAGTTGATAATCAAGGGAACTGTGAAAATATGGCAGAGTAGAATAGTTCTGGAAACCACGACATCAACCCATCACCACAAATAGGTGAACAGCATAGAGAAAAGGGTTAGCCAAGCACCAGAACAATAATGCATTACACAGATTGGGTTTAGAATGTTAATTCCTAAACTAATAACTGATCTTTCCCAATAACTCCCATTATTTCTCATATTCTGACACATTAAATTAAAAAATCTCCAAGTTGAATTCTACACAGCTTTTGCTGGTCATGATCTGGGTCATGGAATCTATTAAAAGAAACATTCAAAAAAAAAAAAGAAACATTCAAATAAAAATGGAAGCAACTGATTTAAATCACCACAAAGCAAAACTGCAAGTTATTTTAGAGCTCATACCTACCTCCTGAAATTCAGCTCATTCTCTAAAAACTTACTGATTTTCTCTTAGATATTTGCTGGTAATTATTAGAAGTGTAAAAAAATTGTATTAATGGGAATAATTAGGTCAGCTCTAACAGGACAAGTTCTAGTGTCTAAAAATAACAGCAATAACAAATAACAAATCCTTTGGAAGTGACAATTCTCCACTATGCATATTTGCTTAACATCTCTGTTAAAACATGATCAGTGATATTTCTCAGGCAGGCATTATTTGTCTTCAAAAATTATGCACTGGTGTCCTAAGTGGTTTCCAATCCCCCACCCCCAAATACAGGCTTCCCTGGTAGCTCAGTGGTAAAGCATCTGCCTGGATGGCAGGAGATGCAGGAGACTCGGGTTCAATCCCTGCATTGGGAAGACCCCCTGGAAGAGGAAATGGCAACCCACTCCAGTATTCTTGCCTGGAAAATCCCATGGACAGAGGAGCCTAGTGGGCTATAGTCCATTGGGTCGCAAAGAGTCAGACACGACCTAGCATGTACACATACATACATACCTCCAAACACAAACTTGATCCAGAAGAAAATCAATGAAAGCCCTATAAGTAGAAGAGGATAAATGGACTGAGTTCTCTATAGAAAATTAAACCCTTACGAAGTAAACCAATGCTCCAAAATGAGAGTTTTTGAAGGGACAATCAGGGAGTGATGGATGTAGTCCAAAATTTTGCTACATAGACCCTTGCTCCAAGGATTCCAAGCTTAGCTTTCTGTAGGAATATGCTTCACTTACATCATTTGTTAATACATTTTTAGAGGTGTAAATAGAATCTAATCATTTTTAATACTGAGTCAATGGAAAAATGCACTTAAAATACAGAAAGAAATTAATTTACAAATAAACAAATGGAACATAAATTATTTTCATATTAATCAGATATAAATGAGATACAGCCAAAACTCTAGAGGTTCATACAAGAAATGTAGATAGGAAATAGATAAATTCAAGAGCTGAAGCAATTAATAATATCTGAGCAATTAATAAGAGGCAAGGTAAGATAACTAGGGAAGGTCCTGGTTAGAGAAGGCTTAGGATACTAAGTTCAGGAGTCGAAACACCGGAGCTATTGAAAGTTATTAAAGAAGCGATATGATGAAAGCAGGGGTTTAAGAACATTAATCAAGTGGTAGTTTCTACAATAAAGGGATGATTTCTGTTATTTGTCAGTGTGGGTTTGCAGTTTTAACCTTTGAGTCTTAAATATTTTCCATCTGCTTTCTCTGTGTGAAGACTGTATCTTGGTGCTATTCCCATGATGATCTGATTCCTTGTCTTGTCTCCCAATTTTACAATTCATTCCTTTATGCAAAAAAAATATTCATCAAGCACCTCCTGTGTGTCAGGCATCGTGCTGGGGATTCCACAGTGAGACTGATAAACTCAGACCCTAACCTCATGAAGCTCAGAGTCTAAAAGGGTGCCTAGAATGTGCTTTACACTGGTGAATGTTACACCCAAGGTTGAGGAGAATCTGTATTCTGCTGTAGTGGGACGGAACACTCTAAATGTCAACAGATTGAGTTGACTGATAATGCTATTTGGATAAGCTATTGAGTATCTTTATTGATTTTTCTGCCTTTCTGATTTATCAATTACTGACAGGGGGTGTTAAGTCTCCAACTTTCATAATGGATGCGCCTATACGTCCTCCAGTAACGCATCACAATTACCACTTAAGTGTTCCTATCAGTTTGTATTCCAGGCTAAGCAGATCTCAATGCCTGTCTGGATTTGTCTGTTTATACAGATTTCAGGGTGGGACTTTGCTCTGCAAATTCAGTTTTTTAATGAGTAGAATCACTGATTTTCGGGTTACCCATCTTTGCTGTTGGTGTGGTGACAAGATCGATGACTTCCAAGCACTATACATAACTGGAACTGAAACTAGAAGCCACAAATTGGTCTTGACTCTCTTTTCTAGTCAGAATGGAGAGTACACTCTCCAAAGCAGTGGCCGCACAGCCTACACTGAAGACCTGCTAGTCTGCTCTAGCAGTGATACCACACCTGGCAAGACAGTTGGGGCACTAACTGGTTAAGTCTACAGTAACCTACAGTCTTTCTCTAAGATACACCCAGGGTTTGCAGAGGTCAGACTGGCAAATTAAACAGAGCTATGTTAAGCCCTCTGCTGTCTTCCCTGGGATAAGAAATTATTTTTGTTCAGCAATTTTGGCCTGGGTGGGGGAAGGCACCATTTCCCACATTTCTATTTGGTTTTCTGCACCATGATAGCTTTTACTTCAGAGATGAGGGCCTGATGGAAGGTTAACTTCAACTGCCAAGTATATGTACTTCATTAGGTATTCAGGGACTGAGAAAATCATCACTGTGGGGCTAGGCGAGTCTGTGGGCACATGGTCACTGTGACGTGTACTCCAGGCTTAGACCCCCATCCTGGTTATGTCCTTTCCCGCAGTGTACAACCACTTGGGGACGTGGTCAGAGGTCTCTTGAGGGTCAGACTGGAGATACTGTCATGATACGTACTTGGACTGCTACTGCAGGGTCCTTCCTTCTAGTAACGCAGCCACTTCTTTGGTCAGTGATTTCTGGGAAATGAGCAAAGAGTCATGCTTTTCACTAGGCTAACTGTCCTCAGCTTCCGCTCCTCTGTTCTGAATGTTTTCGTTTTAAACATTACAGATGTTTAGCACCACCCTCCCTGACCGTCTTGGCAGCCAGGAGAAGAGGCAGGGGCAGCTCCAGAGGGGCAGATGGTTACCCTATCGGTGAGAGGCCTGTGCAGCAGCTTCCAGGACTGTGAGGGCTCCAGCCCTTCCCAGAGCTGGAGGTGGGCCGCCTCTGCTCACCCGGAGGGGCCGGGTGGAGGGGTAGAGTCACGATGGGCAGTCATCCAGATGTCCTGCCACAGGTTTAGGGTCCCTGGTTCTTCCCATCAGGGCCCCACCCTTCCCAGAAGGCCTGCTTGGACAGCCCTGCTGTTCTGTTGTGGCCACCCTTTCACTACTGTATACAGCTTCTTTTAGACACTACCACACCAAGGCTCTCTGCTTTTCATTGTTAGGTATTAAGGGCTTACTAACTATTCTCAGCCTCTCATTATCCTTACAAAGGATGAAAATACAACTTAGTAATAATCCTGTATTTTCCAAATGTCTGTCGGCTGCTTTCACAGTATTTTCCTCCATAAGAACATTTTCCAAGGTTGCCATTGGTGAAGTCCTTAGCAACTGAATGGCCACACTGAGCCGGGATCCGTTGGTGCCGATCTACTAATCTACTGATTAGGACAGCACCTGCTGGCTGTCACATAGTAAGTGGGCCAGGCCCAAATCTCATGTTACCCCTGTTTTCTCATAGCACCCCCAGGACCACCAGCTGTAGACGTGGTCTTCTAAGAAGCAGATACCAAGATGGGATTAGATGTGAAAATAATCCATTATTAGAAACGCCTGTGTGAAAGGAAATAGGAAAGGAGTGGGAGAGGGCTGGGAAAGTAGTCAACTGTAATGTAAGTGTGACCCCCCCCCCCCCCCCCCCCCCCGTGAACGGGAGAAAGAGACGTCAGGAGGAAGCGGAAGCAGCCCAGGCTGGCAGCCACCTAAGCAAAGTCTGGCAAAATTACCGACAAGAGGGTAACTATGTTTCCCAGGAATACGTCTGCCTTGGTATCCCCCCTGCATCTGATCATGTGGTAGGAACGGTGGGAGGTGTGGTCTTGGTGAAAAGCAGTGATGGACTTCAAAGCCCAAGACCAAGGGTCCTCAGTCAATGACCCTCCCTGTGCTGGGAAGTCTGTGAGATACATTCTCTGGGTGGACACACTGACTGCTTTTCTTAAGGACATCTCAACTGAAGAACCCCCCAATTTCCTGTGCTGTGAGGAGTAATCCTGGCTGCTGGTTTTCTGGAGTAGAGCAAGGGGAAGAGAGCTGAAAGAATGGGGACAAACACTGGATTTTGTGAAAACTACATCAGTCATGGACCATTAAATGCAAGACATTTGTAATTCCATTTATAAAATTGTTACACACATTGGAAATCCTTTAAAAATTATAAAGTCATACTACAATAACATTAAGATTCATTCTAGATTTTGATTCTTTATTTTACTGACTTCAAAATAAACTACTATTTAAAAACAATTTTATCAAAGGCACACAGTCTCTTATCCCATCACATCCAAATCACTGGAAGACTCACAAGTTCTTGGTCTTCCCAAAGAGCTGGTTTTATCTGATTATATAATCAGTGGTCACATGCTAGAAAACTGCAGCTTGGAAAGATATACTAAAGCTACAGCTAAATTGAAGACTCCACTAGAAACTATGCCCCTTCCTCCCCCACCCCAAATCTCTCTCTCACACACACACACACACAATTAATTCTACTCCTATTATGGAAGAGCTGTTTTATTTTTGAAACTAGTCAGTTCTTAGCATTGCAAGCAGTATCATACTTCACCTATATTCATGTCTTAATCTGTTTGTAAAAAGTCACCTTCTAACAGAAGACTGAAACAACAGGGTAAGAATAAGAAATTTCAGGGTATATTTACACACCTGAAATCAACATACTTAAAGATTTTTTTTGTGTGTCCCTTTCCTTTATCCCAAGTAGAAAAGAGGCTCTATTAGCCACCTCAATTCAGTTCAGTCGCTCAGTCGTGTCTGACTCTTCGCAACACAATGGACTACAGCACGCCAGGCCTCCCTGTCCATCACCAACTCTGAAGTTTACTCAAACTCATGTCCATTGAGTCGGTGATGCCATCCAACCATCTCATCCTCTATCGTCCCCTTCTCCTCCTGCCTTCAATCTTTCCCAGAATCAGGGTCTTTTCAAATGAGTCAGTTCTTCACATCAGGTGGCCAAAGTATTAGCCACCTATTTTTCTAAATAGTGGTAATTGCTCTATTAAAGAACATATAAAAACTACAAGCTTAAAAAAATCATTCTATTGAATGTTTATAAGAGAAAACTCTAAGAAAACAGTTAATCACAACTTGCAGATATGTCATACTTCTCAAGGAAGGCAATTGTAACAATGAACACAGCATTCTGCATGCTTAAGTGTCAAGCGCCCCCTGGTGGACAACATTGTTATTATAATAGATTTACACATAAAATTTAACTTTACTCTGATTTGAGGTTACATTTGTCTCCAAATAAACCATTCTGATCTTTGGGGAGAACACAAATCTGGTGACGTCTGTGACAGAATACCTCATATTGATTCTACAGGCCATTTTCAACAAATCGAACCTTCCTGAAAATGTCTTAAGATTATAAGAACAAATTATAAGGATTTGGATTTTGGCAAATTGTCTTTCTATGAATTGATTTTCTATAGATTGACCAAAAGTCCTGCAGAGAACACTTGAGGTGGACCAAATATTTTCCTAAATAAATAATGTTTCTTTTCTGTTTCTCCACCCCCTTCCTTGTGCCTCACACCACCAGCCCGTCTGTTGGCTTTAGGAACAGAATCTCCTGTGCACTTACCGTCTGATTGACAGAGCACATGTGTTGGCAAGAGGTTTCCTTGAAGGGTCCAAGTTGTCTGGATGTGGTGGAAAACAAAGGAGAGGACACTGGGGGAAGATTATAAGCAGAGAGAAATAGGAGTGCTACAGTCTGAATGTCCCTCTCCCAAACTCATATACTGAAATCTTAATGCCTGATGTGATGGTATCAGGAGATGGGGGACTCTGGGAGACGCTTAGCTTATGAGGGTGGAGCCCTCATGAACAGGCTTAATGCCCTTATGAAATAGACCCCCTCGGATGCCCTTCACCCCTTGCACCATGTGACGACACAATAAGAGGGTGTCGTCTATGAACCAGAAAGCGAGCCCTCAGCAAACACTGAATCCGCTGGCATCATCATCCTGGACTTCTCAGCCTCCAGAACTGTGACAGATAAATTTCTGCTACTTAAAAACCACTCAGTTTGTGGTTTTGTGTTTTTTTTTTAATAGTATCCCAAACAGAGATAAGGGATCATTGATTTCATGATTCCAGATGTGTCAGGACTAGGACTTCCACTTTGCAGTAGAGCAGGCCACAGGGAAATGGCGGAACTTGGTGATAAAAACTTTATAGTTAACTTGTCACAACACAGGCTGTCTGCACCATCTTTCTCTGAGGGATATAAATTCCCCAAATCTTTTTTTTTTTTTTCCTTCAAATTGTGCTCTGCAATAGAACCTATTGAAATGTCTACTAAAAATACTAGTGTTCAGGGCTTACCCTAGACCTACGAAATGAGGATCTCTTGGAGTAAACCCCAAAACATAAACTTTCAATACATTATCCATGTGATTCTTAAAGAGTTTGAAAGTTAAAGAACACAACTTGATAGACAGGCTAGCAGCTAAGGATGTGGCAGTGCTGGTCAGTAAAGAGAAGCTGGGAAGCAGAGGAGCCAATCTTCTTCCCTGTATGTGGTGCAGTGTCATGGGTACTAAGCTTGACTTGGCCTAAAGCAGCTAACCTAGGAAAGAAGGCACGCGTCGCCAAATGTTAGTCATGACAGTAAAGCACTGAAAGATTGCTCAGAATACTGCTGGGGAATCATCTGTGGGGCTGCACACTGGAGGTCATCAAGCTCTGATAAAGAGCATAGTGCGTCTTCAGCTCCGTAAAACCTACCTAAATGAGATTAATGAAGAAACCCAGAGGGCCAGATCAGAACCTGAGAAATAGCTAGTGCTCATCAGAGGTGAAACAACCTAATTAGCCTTGACATTAGTTGTTTGGTACACTTGAAACAGATTCTAGCTTTCCAAGGAAAGGCTACAGATCTTTGTGGGACACACCTGAAAATTCTTGGAACATTAGGGAGGCTCTAGGTTCTGTTTCCAGTGGATGCAAACAAAAGGGGCTAGAAAATGTATAACCCAGCTGGCCTAAGGGAAGTAAAGGTTCTACACTTTTTATTTGAAGCATTAAATCCCTACAGAAGTCCCTGCTATCTGGACAGGTACAAAAACCCACAGAATTCTACCAGAGCTTTCAGAAGGTACCAGAAGATTCACAACTTGTGTGACAGCAGAGCTTAGTAAGTCAGATTGCACATCTCTGGGCTTTGCCCTTGCCCTTATTCCTTCAAGTGGATCAAGGTTAATTTCACAACAGACTTGCTTCAATGAAATTATACTTCTCTTTCATCAAGGGAAGGAAGGAAGGGAACTAATATGCTGCTCACTCTGTCAGGCACTGTGTGTACTGGCTTTATATATCTCTAATAGCCTTCACGACAAAAGAAGCATTCATCCTTTTGTTGCTCATAAGCAAACTTGCAATTTGAAGTTACTCAACATCAGTATTCAAACTAAGAAACATCAGTTTCTTAAGTATGCATGTATGCTGCTGCTGCTAAGTCGCTTCAGTCGTGTCCGACTCTGTGTGACCCCATAGACGGCAGCCCACCAGGCTCCACCATCCCTGGGATTCTCCAGGCAAGAACACTGGAGTGGGTTGCCATTTCCTTCTCCAATGCATGGCAGTGAAAAGTGAAAGTGAAGTCACTCGGTCATGTCCGACTCTTCGCAACCCCATGGACTGCAGCCTACCAGGCTCCTCCGTCCATGGGATTTTCCAGGCAAGAGTACTAGAGTGGGGTGCCATTGCCTTCTCTGGTATGCATGTATAGGTTACTCCAAAAGACTAAGCAATCTACAACAAGGATAAAGTGTCTGTAAATTTACAAACAGAAACAACTAATTTAAGCCCTTTTCTCTGATTATCAACCTAATATTAACATAAGACCAAAATGTTTGCATTACACAAATGGTACATGTCTGATCCTCACAAATACTGCTTTTTCTATAAAGAATAAGACAATATCTCTTCTGTCCTTGGAAAAGAGAGATTTCTTGACTGGATGCAGCATTCTAGGATCCCAAGTTTTTTTTTTTGCTTAGCAGTTGGTTACTTCCAACTTCCCTCATAGCTCAGTTGGTAAAGAATCTGCTTGCAATGCAGGAGACCCCCGGTTCAATTCCTGGGTGGGGAAGATCCGCTAGAGAAGGGTAGGCTACCCACTCCAGTGTTGTTGGGCTTCCTTTGTTCAGCTTCCCTTGCTCAGCTGCTAAAGAATCCACCTGCAATGCGGAAGACCTGGGTTTGATCCCTGCATTGGGAAGAGCCCCTGGAGAAGGGAAAGGCTACCCGCTCCAGTATTCTGACCTGGAGAATTCACAAAGAGTCGGACAGGACTGAGCGACTTTCACTTTCACTGGCTACTTCCAGCACCAGCTCCCTGGCTTAGATTCCTAATCCCTGCTCTTTAGACAAACCCCTCCTGAATTCCACTGTGTAAGAAAAGCAGAACACTCAGGGTATCTACCCAGAGAATAGAAAGGGTCAGTTCCTTAGGAGCCTGAACTTTCATTATCTTTCCTTTCTGCTTAGTATGTGGCCCCACTCTTGGTTCTTCTAACATTTTTTTGTTCTTTTGAAGAGAAATATAATTCTCTGCTTCTTAGAGAATGACATTTTCTTCAAGAATAACAATTCATCAAAATTGCAGAAGAAGGTAAACTTCCAAACTCATTCTATGAGGCCACCATCACCCTAATTCCAAAACCAGACAAAGATGCCACACAAAAAAAGAAAACTACAGGCCAGTATCACTGATGAACATAGATGCAAAAATCCTTAACAAAATTCTAGCAAACAGAATCCAACAACATATTAAAAAAATCATACACCATGACCAAGTGGGCTTTATCCCAGGAATGCAAGGATTCTTTAATATCCGCAAATCAATCAATGTAATACACCACATTAACAAATTGAAAGATAAAAACCATATGATTATCTCAATAGATGCAGAGAAAGCCTTTGACAAAATTCAACACTCATTTATGATTAAAACTCTCCAGAAAGCAGGAATAGAAGGAACATAACTCAACATAATAAAAGCTATATATGACAAACCCACAGCAAGCATCACCCTCAATGGTGAAAAATTGAAAGCATTTCCCCTGAAATCAGGAACAAGACAAGGGTGCCCACTCTGACCACTACTATTCAACATAGTGTTGGAAGTTTTGGCCACAGCAATCAGAGCAGAAAAAGAAGTAAAAGGAATCCAGATAGGAAAAGAAGAAGTGAAACTCTCGCTGTTTGCAGATGACATGATCCTCTACATAGAAAACCCTAAAGACTCTTCCAGAAAATTACTAGAGCTAATCAATGAATATACTAAAGTTGCAGGATATAAAATTAACACACAGAAATCCCTTGCATTCCTATACACTAACAATGAAAAAACAGAAAGAGAAATTAAGGAAACAATACCATTCACCATTTCAACAAAAAGAATAAAATACTTAGGAGTATATCTACCTAAAGAAACAAAAGACCTATACATAGAAAACTATAAAACACTGATGAAAGAAATCAAAGAGGACACAAACAGATGGAGAAACATACCGTGTTCATGGATTGGAAGAATCAATATTGTCAAAATGGCTATTCTACCCAAAGCAGTCTACAGATTCAATGCAATCCCTATCAAGCTACCAATGGTATTTTTCACAGAACTAGAACAAATAATTTCACAATTTGTATGGAAATACAAAAAACCTCAAATAGCCAAAGTAATCTTGAGAAAGAATGGAACTGGAGGAATCAACCTGCCTGACTTCAGACTCTACTACAAAGCCACAGTCATCAAGACAGTATGGTACTGGCACAAAGACAGAAATATAGATCAATGGAACAGAATAGAAAGCCCAGAGATAAATCCACAAACCTATGGACACCTTATCTTTGACAAAGGAGGCAAGGATATACAATGGAAAAAAGACAACCTCTTTAACAAGTGGTGCTGGGAAAACTAGTCAACCACTTGTAAAAGAATGAAACTAGAACACTTTCTAACACCATACACAAAAATAAACTCAAAATGGATTAAAGATCTAAATGTAAGACCAGAAACTATAAAACTCCTAGAGGAGAACATAGGCAAAACACTCTCTGACATAAATCACAGCAAGATCCTCTATGACCCACCTTCCAGAATAGTGGAAATAAAAGCAAAAATAAACAAATGGGACCTAATTAAACTTAAAAGCTTTTGCACAACAAAGGAAACTATAAGTAAGGTGAAAAGACAGCCCTCAGATTGGGAGAAAATAATAGCAAATGAAGAAACAGACAAAGGATTAATCTCAAAAATATACAAGCAACTCCTGAAGCTCAATTCCAGAAAAATAAATGACCCAATCAAAAAATGGGCCAAAGAACTAAACAGACATTTCTCCAAAGAAGACATACAGATGGCTAACAAACACATGAAAAGATGCTCAACATCACTCATTATCAGGGAAATGCAAATCAAAACCACAATGAGGTACCATTACACGCCAGTCAGGATGGCTGCTATCCAAAAGTCTACAAGCAATAAATGCTGGAGAGGGTGTGGAGAAAAGGGAACCCTCTTACACTGTTGGTGGGAATGCAAACTAGTACAGCCACTATGGAAAACAGTGTGGAGATTTCTTAAAAAACTGGAAATAGAACTGCCATATGACCCAGCAATACCACTTCTGGGTATACACACTGAGGAAACCAGATCTGAAAGAGACACGTGCACCCCAATGTTCATCGCAGCACTGTTTATAATAGCTAGGACATGGAAGCAACCTAGATGCCCATCAGCAGACGAATGGATAAGGAAGCTGTGGTACATATACACCATGGAATATTACTCAGCCGTTAAAAAGAATTCATTTGAATCAGTTCTAATGAGATGGATGAAACTGGAGCCCATTATACAGAGTGAAGTAAGCCAGAAAGATAAAGAACATTACAGCATACTAACACACATATATATATATATGGAATTTAGAAAGATGGTAATGATAACCTTATATGCAAAACAGAAAAAGAGACACAGATGTACAGAACAGACTTTTGGACTCTGTGGGAGAAGGCGAGGGTGGGATGTTTCAAAAGAACAGCATGTGTATTATCTATAGTGAAACAGATCACCAGCCCAGGTGGGATGCATGAGACAAGTGCTCGGGCCTGGTGCACTGGGAAGACCCAGAGGAATCGGGTGGAGAGGGAAGTGGGAGGGGGAATCGGGATGTGGAATACATGTAACTCCATGGCTGATTCATGTCAATGTATGACAAAACCCACTGAAATGTTGTGAAGTAATTAGCCTCCAACTAATAAAAATTAAAAAAATAAATAAAATAAAATAAAAAGAAAAAAGAAAAAAAAAGAATAACAATTCATCAAGGGAAATAAATGCATTTTTTGTGAACAGGAGTATGTCACAGAGTCTGAGGTAGCAATGAGAAAACTGATGAAATGCTTCCTAGATATGCTGCGGAGCCTTCTCTCAGGTCACACCAGCACTTTGTTGCTAACTTCCATAACGCTAGATGCCCTCATTTCTTGAGCTAGGACTGGGGGTGGGTTATCTAGAAGAAGGAAGCCAGAACATTTTATATTCTGTAGGCAGTACTTGAAATTTTACATTCTGTAGGCAGTAGTAAAATTCTACCCATAGTTAAAACAGCCCTTGCAGCAATTTCTAAATACCACAAGATGGAGATATGACTCCATGGCAGAGGAAAAAAACTTGGCCACTTTTCCAACAATAAAAAACAAAAACAAACAAAAAAACCCATGTTATTTTTCTGACTTTCTAAAACATAGTCACAGTGGTATTTCTGGATTGTAAATAATAGGTTTGCAAAAAAAGTTTCTTTATCCCTAAATTCATTAACAAAAGTAGATGATTTTTCTATACCTTTGCCTAAAGGTTTGCAGGTATTCAGAGTACTCTCCATAAATGCCCAGGAATAGAGCAGCAGCTTAGTGCCTTACCACAGTTACTAAAACACACATTACTTCTGACCAGCAGTACCACAGGGCTGTTGGTACAGCAGAGTTAAATGGCATAGGTTTAAGAGTAAGAGAATTTGAATACACATTTCCAGACATGTGAAACTGAGTAAATCATTCAATCTCTTTAAGCTTAGAATCACATATATTAAAATAACAATATTAAATTGTATGACATGGGGTTTGTTGCAAGACAGAAATAATGTATATGAAATTAATTTGCATATTATACAGATATGTTTAATTAAGGACAAATTATTACTACTATTAAGAGTAATGTTAAGTCCTGCCAATTTAGCTGAGTACTGTATCTTCATCTTCATGCACAGTACCCTTGATTTATTTACAAGGTTTTCATGTGTCTGAGTATTCTTGCAATAAAAACAGCAAGAGTTCAACATAAGTCATGTTATGGGCCTCCTCTACATTTTAAACAAATATTCAAAAATATTTGAATGAATGAAACGCAAATGAATATGCTCTGTAAAGTATAAAACATAAATTCACTTATCAGGGATTAAAATTAGGAGATCCAACCAGTACATCCTAAAAGAAATCAGTCCTGAATATTCACTGGAAGGACTGATGCTGAAGATGAAACTCCAATACTTTGTCCACCTGATGCAAAGAACTGACTCATTAGAAAAGACCCTGATACTGGGAAAGGCTGAAGGCAGGATGAGAAATGGACGACAGAGGAGATGAGATGGCTGGATGGCATCACTGACTCAATTGGCATGACTCTGAGTAAACTCTGGGAGTTGGTGATGGACAGGGAAGCCTGGCGTGCTGCAGTCCATGCGGTCGCAAAGAGTCGGACATGACTGAGCTACTGAACTGAACTGAAAATTAGCTCTCAAAGGAAAAACAATGTCACAAGGCAACCAAAAAACGAAGTAGGTAAAGCAGCCCAGTGAGTTAATTGAATGGGTTCTTTGTTAGATTTTATACATATTGTGTGTGTGTGTGTGTGTGTGTGTGTGTGTGTGTGTATTCTAGAGGAACAAGGATGGAACTGATGGGTATGAGGAGAGCTATTTCCAATTGGCGCTAGTGGTAAAGAATCCACCTGACAATGTAGAAGACATGAAGAGACATGGTTCAATCCCTGAGTCGGGAAGATTCCCTGGAGGAGGAAATGGAACCCACTCCAGTATTCTTGCCTGAAGAATCCCATGGACAGAAGAGTCTGGCAGGCTACAGTACATAGGGTCAAAGAGTTGGATACGAGTGAAGAGATTTAGCACACAGCACACAGGCACTTTTAGACTGCAAGGAATACACACACTCAAGTCCCCCCCCTCCCCAGCCTGACCACTGAGATCCTTTCACTTCCATTTTGTTTGTACCTGCAACAGAATCTCTGTCCAAGTTTATAAGGGAGAGATCAAGGCCTTATGTATAGGATTCCTTACATTCTAGGAAAAGCTCCACTGAGCAAAGTATTTTATTTGGACCTTTAAAATTTTGTGTAGAATCTGCCTGGGGGCAGGAAATATACATAATTTCCTTCAATTATTCCTTTAGTTTAACTATCTTTTACTCACCACTGGCATCTGTTCATAGACACAAATAGAAGACAGTCTGTATACAACAAAGCAAATATAAGTAATTGATCTTTTACCAGTTTTTACTCAACTTGTGAAACATACATATATATAGTTGCTTCCATACCTGAAAGATTTTCACAAATTTTTTCCATTTTCTCTTTGAGAGAAACAATTTGCTTTTCTAGTTGATCATTTAGTTCAAGTTGTGTCTCCTAATGAGTTTTTCATTCACCACCTGAGTGAAAAGGGGGGCAGGATCAAGAGCACCTCACCATCTCTCATTATTCATGAAAACAACATTAATCAGCTCAGCCTGACTCTGTCACTATACTGGGCTTTATTAGTAACACAGATGCACCAGAGTGAACTAATGTCTAAGGAGGGACTCTCTGTTAGACAGGATTTGTGTAGACAGCAGACTCACAGATTCCCACCAGCCTGGACCTCAGAGTCACTATACTGTGATTGCTCGTCTGCTCACTCTCCGCCCTCTTTTGTTCTTTGAGTTCTTTGTGTATACTTATAAGGAATTCTATTAGAGGAAATATCAGGAACATGTTTCTTTCCTCAGAACTTGAAATAGCTATAAATGGGCTGGCCAAAAAAGTTTGTTTGGGTTTTTCCATAAGATGTTATGGAAAACTCGAACAAACTTCTTGGCCAAACCCAAATGTTTGGGTTACATCCAATGTAATATTCATTTTTTTTCCTTTGCAAAAGAATTCTGAAGTCCATTTAACAACTACAAATTATGTGTTTGCTATCTTAAAAGCACACAGTGCCTTATATATATTAACAGATTCAATCCTAATTTACAAACATTTAGTTATCCATTTAACAGATAAGGAAAACAGGCTCAGAGATGTCAAATAACATTATTAAGGTGACAAAGCTAATGAATGGGGAACTGGGGTTTCAACCCAGTTTGTTCAGACTTGAAAGTGTGTCCTCTTAACCTCTGTGCTATGGTAACACTACTTATATATCTGGCCACCTGTTCAGGCATCTTTTCTTATCTGTAAGCAGTTTTCTTTAACTAAATTCCTTTGGCTGTTGAGGCCAAAACATCAATCTGCCTTATTGCTGTAGGCGGAGGAGGAGGATACAGCCTAGAATCAAAAGCTCCTTTTCATGATGTCTATCTTCTTTGTGAATTTTATCTTTTTACCATTAAAAATATCCATCCTTATTTCATTTAAAATATACAAATTTAAAAAATTTTAAAAAATAAACCAAAGATTTTAAAAATAAGACATGAATGAGATTTAAAATTTCTCAAGAAATACTTAAAAGAATAAATAGAAGTATATATACACACACACACACAAAGTTCCTTTTCAGCTTTAAGGCTCAAAGCTAATTCTTTTTGTTTTTGAGTCTGGAAAGTCACACTTTGTAGAAGAGAAAAAAATAGCCTGTTTCTAAACTTTAAATGTTCTTTACATATATGAGGCAATTTCTGCTACACAATAGTTGATGGAAGACTAAGCAGAAAGACATTAGCTCACATCACTGCCAAGGTCTTCAACCCTGCACAACCCTGCCCTCACCCTCATCTCTAAGCAAATGTAGTCTACAAGGAAAGGGGGCAGGAACATCCTCCCATACCCAAGTCCAAAGTCATTAATCCAAATACTCAACAAGTGGATGAAGGTCCACAAAACTGGAAATTAACAACTTTTTTGCTTTCTTGCTACAAAACAGTATTGCCACGCCCCCCCCCCCAAAAAATCTGGTCAATTTCCTACTATCAACTGTTTTATTTTTCTGAAAAAAATGAGCACACAGTTTTATTTTCCCTACCACACTTTGTTCCATGATAAGCCAAAAGTATTGAATATACTGAGGTTTGTAATTTTTTTGCAAAATTTCTTGAAAAATAATTTTTCATCTGTCTTTAAAATGCAATACTATTTAAATTATGCTCTTGACTGGGAATAAGATTAACAATTCAAAATGGCAAATTTTGGAAATAATCTTGATTCTAAGGAATGTTAACAGCCATCTGAAAACAGCCCAGATAAGAGATGTGGTGCTGTCATTAGACAATCACAATGAACATGACTCCAAAAAAGATGATCCATGGCCTTGAGCACAACAGCAGCCAACCTATCAAGGCCTAAGATGAACCCATAACAAGTCATTATTAAAATGCAGATTATGAGGATAAAGTTTAGCAGAAACATCTGTGTCTCTTGGGAGAAAAAGTACAGTAATAATTTCATGAAACCATTGCCTTTACGTTAACTCTAAACTCAAACAAAAAACAAGCACTGTACTTTGGAGGGGAAAAATCAAACTGCTTTGTAATCTCAAAAGGAATCTTGGCTAGAATCACTACAATGAAAAGCAAAATCAAACCAAAAATTGAAAAATACTGGAAATTTGATTTATGGTCAAAATTGACCTTAAAGAAGGAAGTTCATAAAGCAAGACAATACTAGGTGGAGGCCTACCTTTCAGATATAGACTTTTCTTTTTCCCCCAAAGAGAGATAGCACGTTAACAAAACAAAGCCCAACTAAACAACAATGCCAAATATTTAACTGTTAAAAAGAACATAGTTAAATTGAAACTTGACCCTACATGGATTTTCATGTCTGTATTGTTCACTATATTTATTACAGTGATGGAGTTATATTAACTTGAAAAAATTCTGTAAGATAAGAAAATGTTAACAAGGAAAGGAAAGAGCTTACTATGTGGCACTATACGAGGCACGAGGGATACAAAACTAAAATAGACATAGTCCCTGCTGTCAATCAATCAGCAGTAGGACAGCTGGGAAGCACAGAGAGTAGAGAGACATATAGCCAGAATATTTGTGAGAGTCTTTGGTTAACTGGATGTAATGGAACACAGAGAAGGACATCCAACCTGGAAGGTGGCAGAAGGGAATGAGAAATGAGATCAAGATTGAAGAGGGTCAGAAAATGCTTCTTGAGGGAAATGACATCTATTCTAAGCCAGAGAATAACAATATTCAAACAGTGAGAATTACATGAATAAAAATACCAATGTGTCCCAAAGGGAAGTATGGTGCAAAGAGTATCTCCTTTGGGTAAAGTTGTCCTCCTAACCAAATTTTCAAGAGACTCCATAAGGAAAAACACCTCCAAAGAAGGACTAGTGGGTTTAAGTCATGTCTCCACCATTCACTAGTGTCTTTCTATGATCTTGAGCAAGTTACCTTTCCTGTGCCTCAATTTCTCATCTGTAAAATGAGGATAATTAAAGTTCCTACCCTCTTGGGTATTGAGAGGATTAATTAAACATTTGAAATTCTTAAGACAGTGCAGCACACACAGAAATTGCTATAGAAGTTAGTTGGTTTTGTTATTTTTATCATAAGAAATTTGCTGCAAAATTGTTTCCCCAAAGGGTAGTACTACACTGCTATCAGTAGAGTATAACGTTCCTATTTCACTTAAAACAAAACAAAAAACTCTACTTTTTTGATAGGCAACACATTTCTTTAACTTAAAAACAATTTGGGTACTTTTCCACATTCAAGAGTTGTCTCTATGTCCTACTCGTATTTATCTACTGGGACTTAGTGTTTTCTAACTGAAACTGCAGAGGATACAAGCCAAGAAGGGAGATCTCAGAAGATACCAACTCTGCCAGTATCACAATCTTGGATTTCCAGTCTCCAGAACTGTGAGAAAATAACCCAGTCTGTCTGCAGTACTTTGCTATGGAAGCTTTAGCAAACTGGTACACTATCTATTCTGTTCTACTGATTTGTTTCCAGTTTTAGTCATTATAGCTCTATTTTATCTTACAGGAGTCCCCCAACCCCCTGTCAACTACAAATTGGCACTTACCAAGAGCACTGCCAACGACAGAAGAACAAAGGCATTTGCCATCTGCCTCTACGGAGATTGAGCCCCAAGCTGCTCTAGCTGTTGAACTTCAACAAGCCCTGAGGGAGTTCAGAGAGAAGTGAGGCACTCTGTGCTCCAGGGAATCTCGTGGGACAGGTCTTTATAGATAGTTAGATGTTTTTAGGAACAGATTTTATGATCTCAATCCTTGCATCTCCTCATATCTAGAGAAGCACTAAATCCTCATGACTAACAAAAACCTTTTGTAAAATGAGTGCTTCATGGCACTGAACTCCCCTTCACCAAAACCTTATATGTTGACTTTCCCCCACTTCTGCTTTGGAGCAGTCTCTCAGAGCTATCTGAGATGCTGCCTCCTGAGCTACAGTCCTTATTTTGCCCCAAATAAAACTCAACTCACAACTCTCAAGTTGTACATCTTTTTTCAGTCGACACCCACTACACAAATTCTTATCAGTTATCCACATCTATTTATTCACCTAATTAACTTTAGAGTCAGTTATTGAAGTTAAGAAAAAATAGCTCGGTGTTTTAATAAGAGTAAATTAATTTGATGAGAATGAGCATATTTATAATACCCAATTCTCTGATATAGAAAAAGTCTATGTCCTTCTTATAAAACCTTATTAATAAATTCTCCAATTACATTTTATTTTAGGGTTTCTCTCCAGTATTAAATTTCTCATGTTAAATAAGGTGAGAATTCTTGCTGACTGGCTATTACCTCACTATAGTCATAGTCTTCTTTTTTCTTTTCATGTGGATCCTGAATATTTCTTATCAAGGATATTATCAGATATTTTATGATTTAGGCTGGAACTGTTGTGCAATATTAAAAAACTCTATTTTCTAACTGGTTACTATTACACAAAATGTTTTTAATAAAAATTTCTTCCACTATTGTATCCAACCATTTTCTAATTTTTCACTAATATACTAGTTTTTCCACTGATCCTCTGGAAAGTTACAGATATCAAATTATAAAAGTTTAAAATTATAATAATTTTATTTCTTCCTATCTAATAGCTATAACTCTTATTTCTGTTTCATATTTTATTGCTTGACTGGAATCTTCAAAACAACATTAAATTTTAATGGTGGCAGGAGGCATCTTTGCTGTTTTTCCAGGAATGGGGGTGCCTCTAATGTTTCATCATTAAATATTATGCCAGATCAAGATAAATAGAAATATTTTTTAATAAGAAAGATAAATTTTATTAAAAACATATTTTAGCATTTACTGAGATGAACCTAGATTGTCAATGTCCCAGAGCCTCAGTAAATCAAGGTTCTCTTCTCGAGATGAAAAAAAACTTGAGAAGCAAACTGAAGAAACTTAAGTGGAAAGAAATAGAGGCTGAGTTGGGGTTCTGATGCCAGAATGCCTGGATCCAAATTCCAGATCTGTCCCTCCCCACCTTCGCAGCCTTGAGAAAGCTTAATGAATCCCCAAGTCTGTTTTTCATCTATAAAATGAAGTGATACATTTTTCAAAGGGTAGTTGTGAGGTTTCAATTTTTAAAAATGCACTCAAACCCCCCTACACCAATATGACTCTTCTCACTTTTTAAGTCCCCTAGGTAGTTTTTTTTTCCTATTCCTTGTCTTGTGGCCCAGTTTTAAGATGGTGAAATTCAGATTTACTTCAAACATAAACCATTTTTTTGCATATAGTTTCCTATGAATCCCAAAGGGCTTCAAAAGGCCATTAAAATATGTGAATCCCTTTGAAGTTCATTGTGTTGGCTGTTTTGCCTAAAAATTAATCCTGTCACAAGCCAGGTGGATTAAACAGGAATAAAGAGGTAAGAGTGGAAATTTAAAAAAAAAATTGAAAAGTTTTGCTATACATGGAGTAGTGAAAGGGTTTATAGAAGGTGAAATGTGAGGCCAAAAGAGAGCTGCTACTTGTTTTTTAGATAAAATAAAGTTGGCATGTCTGCGTGCTGTTAGGGATGAGCCAATGGAGCAGCGAAAACAGATGGTGCAGGAAAGAGAGAAGACGATCAATTGTTGAAGTTCTATCCTGGAGGTGAGGGTAGACTGGATCTGCTGCACAGGTGGCGGGATTAACCTTAACTAAGAGGAACACGGAACATGCAAAGGAACAGGAGGGAGATAAAATGATGTGCAAAGATGCAGGCAGGTGGGTAGCTTTCTCGGTAGAAACACTTGTAAATTCTCTTCTGATTATCTCTTTTTGAAAGAGGAAAGTAAGCTCATTCGCTGAGAGAATGGGGAGAGAGGTGACAAGATTTGAGGAGAGCGAAGTGTGAAAGAATCACCTAAACAGATGTATCATGGTCATCACTTGTGCATGTATTTCTTTCATAATGTTGAGTAATACTAAATTCATTTTGAAAAGTCCTTTAATATCATCCCATTGCCTTCAGGATAAAAGGGCTTTCCTCACAGCTCAGTTGGTAAAGAATCCACCTGCAATGTGGGAGACCTGGGTTCAATTTCTGGGTTGGGAAGATCCACTGGAGAAGGGATAGGCTATCCACTCCAGTATTCCGGCCTGGAGAATTCCACGGGGTTGCAAAGAATTTGGATACAACTTTCACTTCACTTCACTTCTTCAGGATAAATAAAAATACATCAGTATCATATTAAATATTACTCTTCCTCTTCTTCATAAACCTTAATCTCATCTCCTGCCACATTCTCATCACAATCTATGTTCCATCTTCATCAGAGTTCTCAAAAGACATATTTAATGCTCCCTATGGCAGACTGCATTTTCCAAAGATGACTCCAAGAATCTATCTCATCTTACATGACTTTGTGCAATGTGACCTTGACAAGTAGATTTTCTCCATCCTCTCAAATCTATGATTGTTTTGACCAATAGAATACAGTGGAAATGACACTGTCAGTTTCGGGAGTAGCCCTTAACTAGCCTGGCAGTTTCTGTCCTTGTGCCTTTTAGAAAGCTTGCTTTTGGGTACAGCCTCTTGAAACCCAGATGCCATGTTATGAGAAGCAAAAGCTCTGTAGAGCCATGAGCAGGCACTTCTGATGGGCTGTCCCAGCTGGGCTCCCAACCAACACCCAGGATGAGATACCAGCCATGTGAGTGAATCATCTGGGAATGTCCAACCCCACTGAACCTACAGATGACTGAGTGCCAGACTACATCTGACTGCAATGACACAAGAGACCCCAATTAGGAACATCCCAGATGAAGACAATCAATCCAAAGGCTTGTGAGAGAGATGTTATTTAGGCCCCTAGATCACAGGGTGATTGGCTGTGCAACAGCAGATAACCAGAACTGTTGAGCACTGACCAGGGAGACAGCAGTCATCATAGTAATGGCGGTAGCAGTAGACAGGTGATTTAGGATAAAGTCACGGTTGTGCCGCTCTCTGGCTATGTGATCTTGGCAAGTGACTTAAATTCCTGAACTTCATTTTTCCATAAATGGGGATAATAATAGTTACCTCTGCTGACACAGTTCCTGGCCTTAGTTGATGCTGAAGAAGGCATAAATGTTTCCACCTTCCATCTTAGGCTTTAGCTTGGCCCACTGAGGAAAGAACTTTCTCGCCTGTCATTTTACCTTTTCTCTTTATACCCACAAACCAGCTCTTCCCTGTGAGAAGAGCTGTTGGTAATACAACTTGTTGGGCGTACATTTCACCAGTGGCCAAAGTTATTGCACTGTGTGTGTACCTGTGAGCACGACCTGTTTTGTCTGTAAATAGCTGGACGAGGAAATTCCAGCCAGCCTTGACAGTGCAAATACTCAGTAAGTGTACCCAACAGTCTGCACCCGTGGAGCTGGTTTCATTAAGGATATAGAAAGGGAGGCAGAGGAAGCTACTTCAGCCTTGGGATAAAGTAGTGTTCTCCAATCAAGCTCTAACAGAGCATTGGGCATTATGAAAAGTAGCATTATAGTCATCATATGGCTGCTAATCCATTTTGTTTACAGCTTCCCCAATAGAAGAGAGCAGCATGAGCAGGTTTAAGAACCAAAGCCCACCCCCATAACCCTAATAAGCTCCTACTGTCCTCCAGCGTTCAGTTCAAGACTGCCCCTTCCCTCATGCAAGTTGTGTTAGGCTGCCCTTACCTGAGGTGCCATTTCTCCTTATGCAAAATTTACATTACTTGTCATGTTCATATTTTAATTTGACACTTCCTCCCAATAGTCAGTGAACCTCTTTAGAAAAGGGAAAAGAAAGGTCCTCCATTAAAAGTGTTGACATATGGCAGGATCTCAATCAAGTGTAACAAATTAACATCTTACAAACATTACAAATTTTAAGGACATATGGATGCCTGTGTGTTAGGTGTGCCGTGTGTATACAACACTCGCCTGCCCCTCCCCCATTCTTCCAACACAAATAGTCAAAACCTAGATAAGGATTTTAAGGTTATACCTCAACTTTAGCAGTTAAGGTATAAAAGTTATTACTCAAATTATGTAGAAAACTTTGTGGTAACTATTTATTTAAATAAATATTTATTAAATTAATTATTGATATAATTAGATATTAATATATTGTAACAAATATAGTAATATCAGATATTATCTATGTAACAACTTTACTGATATTTATTAATAAATACCTTATCAAATATTTCCTTGATAAATAATATATTTTATATATTTATTTATATATATTTTTTATTTATCAAGGAAATAATTGATTTCACATAACAAAGGTTCTTCTAATTGAAGAATGAACATTTTGAACTCCTAAGTTGATAAATAATTATAAAATAACAGGTTTGACATTCCAAAAATCAATTTTTAAAGCCTCGATATTAAATTATTATTAATGCTGCCAAAAAGTGACACTAAAATTTGGGAACTATTATCCCAAATACGTAACGTACTACAGATATCTTAGTACAGTGAACAGTAACTATATAGGAGTCACACATAAAAATATTTACTTCTGTACCTTCACCATCAGTATTGAGTTTGGTTTCCAGTTCTGCAATCTTGTATCTTATTTCAAACGCTGAGAGTTGCACTATATCCCTATTACTGAACACATTTAGTTAATTATGATTCAATTAAAAATAACATGAAAAGAATAACACATGGTAACTCACTACTTCAGAAACACCATACTATGAAACATCACTCACTGATGGTCTGGTTGAGAATAAGGAATCAAGAAAAAAATACAGGCTTCTGATAACCTGGGTCCAGAAGGACACTCAAATGCACTAAAGCTCAAAGCTCTCCATGTAACCACTTAACACCCTTTATTCTTAAAGTTGACCCCAAGAAGTCTGACAGTTTTTGGTTATCTGGTTTCTCAAAGCCCAACAAATGAGCTGCAAATTACTATAAAAAGGAATAGCTAGGACAACAGGTAACAACTGGTAACCTGATACAAACAGAAAAAAAGAAGCACTGAAAAAAAAAAATACATACACACATAACACTACAGAGAGAATCAATTTAGGACATCAATAAGCATAGTAGTTCTCAAAATACAACAGAATCATTTATTCAATACATATTTTTGAATGCCTATTATGTTAGAGGCATTGTGATAAGTGCTGAAGATATACCCAGTAAGAACAGCAATATGCAGCAGCCAACTTCCACTGAATGTTTATCACAAGCCAATGCTAAGTGTGTTACAAACATGGCATTTAGTCCTGGTAACAACCACATGATGTGTGAGATAAACATTTCTACTGCAGTCTTAGATTTGAGAAAACTGCGGCTTGAGAGGTTCATTAACTTCCCCAAGATCATGTAGTTGCTGAGTGAAGAGTGCTGGGATTTGAACTTATGCAGGATTCTTCTAAAGTACTGGTACCTATACTCTACTGTTTCAGGGACTACAGGACCTGTCCTCAGAGGGCTTACAGCTTATTATCAGACCAAGAAATGACTGAGCAACTAAGAGTGTGGTTGGAGCTGTTAACAGAGGAAAGCAAAGGAAGACCACTGCTTCCACACAGGTGAGTCTACCCTCCTGTGGCCTTACTGGTGGGGACAGGGGAACCTTAAAAAAAAAAAAAAAAAAAAAAACTGCTTAAAATGTTCCAAAGTTTTAGTAAGAATACTTACATGGTGTTTTTTAATAAGTATATATATAGGAGGGGGCTTCATTTTTACAAAATGTCACCAATTCTTAAGTGCTTCTAAAGGGATGAAACAGCAGTATAATAACTGAACAAAATGTCTGGCAATTGAAACAGAAAACCTGAACTTACTGGAACATCAAAAGCACACACACATTTTAGTATTAAAGCATATGCACACAGTATACTCCATTTGACCTGATCCTGAAGGCAGTCCAAAACCTGCCTCTTTGTAACACCAAATGTACGAGGTCAATTTACACTGTTTTCAGATGTCAAGAGCTCTCCCCGGGTATCAGTGACCCTGCAGCTGTCACATCGGCCGCAGGGCCTTCGACCTTGAGCCCTGGACTCCCCCCAGACTCGGCCTTCGCGTTGGCGGCGTGGCCGTGACCCCCACACCCGGCGGGAGCGCGCGCCGGCCCCAAACTCACTTCAGGTGCATTTCTTCTGGTAACTTCAATTTAAGGCGGTCGGTGCTCACACCGTCGAAGTTGTCGCCTCTTTCTTCCAACATAGTGTCAGTTCAGAGGCCACCCACGCCCCTCCCTCACACAGCTGACAACACTAGGCCTGAGGGGACACTCAGAAGCCGGGTGAGGGGAGGCTCTCACAGTCTTGGTCGGGGGAACGGCCTCACGGTCGCGGCCAGGCTCCTCCCTGTGACGTCACAGGGCGGCGCCCGCCCGGCTGGGCTTCCCACTGCTGTTCACAGGTGTTAAGAGGGCCAGTGCTGGAAGTTTCGAATTGAATTGTTTAAACAGAACGTGAGCTAGTGTGGTACGTTAGACAGATAGGGTGTTTAGTGTCCAAATGAACCGTCCTGAGTTGTGGGCCAAAGATAACTGGCAGCATTTTGAGGCATCAATTCAATTAAATGCAATTGAGGGCTTATTTTGTACAAAGTTATGTGTAAGATACCAAGTAGGTTCACTGCCTTCAAAGAATCTACAGTTTAACTGAAAAGTGCAAAAGAACTCTCCTCACAGCATGTCAGTAGTCACATGGTATGGCAGATTTTGTACTCCTAACTTCTGTGCCCAGCCTGAGGCAGGTGGTGGGGAGCAAGGTGCTGGTCCCCTCTCAGACACTCACCAGTGTCTGTTCCGTTCCCCTTCTTCGTCCTCAGCCACTGTTCTTAGTTCTCTCATAGACCGGGAAGGTGGGGATGAGAGTGAGCTGGATGGTAGAGAGATAGTCACAGATTCTCCCAAATCTGATTCACACATAAATCATAGCTTTTGAAATGTAAAAAGCTGAGAACTGATGGGTTTAATTCTCTAGTTTGTCTATAGAAATTCCTGCTCCTTTGGGTAAGGAGGGTCAGGAATCCTCCCTGCCTCTAATGCTGCTTCCAGCACCACTACACGCTTCCATCTTCATGTAAAAACCCACTCCTCTGATATGCCATCTTGGGGGTGACACATCTACTTTTCCCCTTGCTTCACCCAGACTTACTAGTCACAACCTGTCTACTAACTCTGACTAAGAAGTAACTTTCCACTGTAAGTCTTTCTTCACCCTTCAGTTTGCAACTCTCAGCACTTAATTTCCACTCCACTTCCATAGTTACAGACTGAATCCTGTCATCAGTGTGGCTTTAGTTCAAAAGCCTTAATTTAAAAACTGCTGTTGATCTGAAACAGCAACCCACAAACAAGTGAACAGAGTAGAATGAAGTGAATGGGACAACTAGGTTCCTGTTGACAATCCAGCTTTGCTGACCTCTGCTCTAAAGTAATTTTTTAAACTTCAGGCTCCATAATTGTCATTACATTTCTTAAATAAGAGACTGACTGAAAGCTATTTACTAATTCAACTTTATTTCCATTTCAAATAGAACATTATCCTTGGCCCTAGGAAAAGGCTCCAATTCTGTGTTCCTGAAATACAAGCCCATGAATACATTTGAGGCCACGTAAATGAAAGACAGTTTATTCACAAAGTGCACTCTAGTTTCAAATAAAGTCTAATAAAGTAAATAGCAATTGGAGGTTCAGAAATATCAGAATGGACTATAGTATGAAAACCAATGCCAATCTTTTAAAATCAAGAAACAAAAATAAAATGCCACTAGCTATTTTAATTACATGTTTGTAGCTTACAGGTCTGTGAATATCCTGTCTTCTGCCAAAAAAGACACAGTTATGCCATCCATGATGGATAGATGCCTAAAGTCTGAATTATCTGAACTATGAATAAAACCTTTCTAATAATTTAATTCATTGGCTTTTTAGTATATACAATTTTAATGACTGAATCCCAAAATAAAAATTATTTACCACTCATTAACTCAACTGTTTATATTTTAGTTTTCACTAAATTTTAGCCTTTTGGAAAAACTTACAGTAGAAGTGATTACATTTTTGTCCAATTAAGCTGATAATAATCACTTTAAATTGTTACAATACCAACCACAGTCCCAAATTTCCTAGGTTCCTAATATATCAGTAACAGTATAAATCTAGAAGACTTAAAAATCTGTTTGTATTCTTTTAAAATCAAAAAGACTGTCCCATTTTCTAACAAAGAGGTAAGCTACCATATTATTTTATAGAAACTCATTTTAATTTTCATGATTAGTCTATTCCTTGTTTTGAAAAAGTCATTTAAATGTCATGCAAGAATTCTTTTCATTTAGGATCACAGTTTTTGTTTAGCTTACATACTGACAATTCTGACAAGCACCCTAAAAAAAATCCACAATTAGTGCAAAAAGAGGAAACATTTTAAGTAATTCCTTCCCAGTACACATAGAACTAAGGTTACGAAGTGCCAATTTTATGTATATGTGAATACAATAACTTCCTACTTCACTTTCTCAAAGACAGCAAATACAAAAATAGATTATCATTAGGTTTAATGAGGTTTATAGCACATCTATTATTAGTCTTTTCTTAACTGCAAAAATATTTTAGCCACATTTAGAAAAAAATAAATTCACAGAGAATGTTAACTATATTTCTAAAGATCAGATGCAAGAATACTGATTCTTTTCCACAGAAGTAGAATACATGACATAAAGCTTATGAAATAGTCACTTTGTAGGAATGAATACATTTTAAAAATCCTGGTTAACCTGTGAGGATTACCACATTAGCCTATTTAACAAAATTGCATCCGTCTGTAAGGCTTTGGTATAGGCAATGCACAGCACTTCCATCACTTATCTTTCTTCTTTGCCCCGTTCTTCTCTGGTCCCCCTTTCTGCTCATCTTTCTCCCCTTTTATGTTTGCACTTGCTCCTCCTCCTTGATTTTCCCCCTTAGAATTATCAATGATTTTATAGTCCTCAAGCAGTGTGTGTCCTGTTTGTTTTGCAGTTTTCTTCACCATTGCTTTGATGCCAATGTTGTCAATATTATAGGCAGTTACACCAACATTGATGGCAGAATCTACTGCGTTGTGCGTAGCTTCTCCTGCAGTATGCCCATATCTTTAAAAAAAAAAAGATTAGAGAAAGCACAACAAAATTACAAACATAAATCAAAGTCTTCTGAATTAGTGTTAAATAGGTCACGTGATTAGTAAATTATCCTTGGAAGCAAAATCAAAGATTAAGTTTCAATTTAATTAATAATGTAAAACACAGTAAAGAATAAAATCACATTGTGCCAACACTGTATTTTCTCCTTCAGTAAAAATGAAATAAACTGAGGCTGAGATTAATGCAATGAAGGCTGTTTATGCTGAAGAACAGAATGTAAATTTTAATAAAGGTTGTTAATCAGTCATTATTTCCTTTTTTATCTCTTTCTAGAAATGTTAGAGAATTTTAACTGAAACAACTATAGGTCACTATAAATGGTTTTGAGTTCTAACTTAAGTTAGAACTTAACTCTAGTTAAGCCTTTCAAACTACTGGAATCTGAGACTGTCTCTAAACACAGATTTTACAACTATCTCTCTCACTATACTCTGCCCTACCCCACTGCAGACTCACTGGCCTTCCTGCTGTTCTTTGAACCCACCAAGCACGCATGTAGGGCCCTATGACCTTCATACTGGCTGGTATCCATGCAGACTACTCTCACCCCAGGTATCCACATGGCTAACTGCCTCACCTTCTTCAAGTCAGCTATAATCCTCTTAGCATTTTACCTATTTTAATTGCCTCATCCCACAGCCAATCAATCCTCCCTTAACAGCTCTTTCTTCTCTAAAGTAATGACTTTTTCTACTATAGAACTGACTCACTGGAAAAGACCCTAATGCTGCGAAAGATTGCAGGTAGGAGAAGGGGATGACAGAGAATGAAATGGCTGGATGGCATCACCGACTTGATGAACAGGAGTTTGAGCAAGCTCTGGGAGTTGGTGATGGACAGGGAAGCCTGGCGTGCTACAGTCACAGAGTCAGACATGACTGAGCGACTGAACCAACAACTACAGAACAACTTTCTAAATACCAAAACAAAAACACCCACTATTTTTGTTTTGCTTGTTTGTCTCACTAGAATATAAACCCCATTATAAAAGGATCTCTTTGCTTTGTTCATTAATGTATCTTAAGTACTTAGAACAGTGCCTAATACCTAATATTTGTTGAATGAATAAAATAAGTAAGCCCTGCCTTAGCCTTCTAACAGTTTCCTGGGTTCTCAAGTAGAGCAAAGGACTTGGGAAATTGTAAAACATCACACAAAGCAGTTATTCCTGACCACAATCAATACAACTGATGGTGTTTAATACCATTTCCATAAGAAAATACAACTTGAGGTGTTATACAAGGACACTAAACCTTATTCTACCTTCTGTAGAATATTCTACCTTTACCTTTTTCTTATTCTTATTCTACCCTTATTTCTTATTCTACCCTTTACCTTTTTCTAAGTACCAGGCTTTAAAATCTTTTCCTGTCCATAGGTTTCCCCAAATAGAGGATTGCTTAAACAACAATTAAGAACAAAAGGCAAAATTTTACAGTCTTTTTTCCAGAATATACTGAAGTTTCCTAGATGCTTTGTGACCACTATCTGGACATTTTTTCTTACACAGGATCAGACCTCCAAATTAACAAGTCCTCTATTACTATTAACCTGGCCTTCTGTGATTTGTGATCCTACTGGTTTATTCATGTTTTTTTGCTTTTTTTTTCAACTTCAGTGCTAGAAATATGCAAAATCTTGTAATGCTTCTGAATGATATTTCATTCAGAATGTTAATCAGAACTAGAGCACAGCAGAGCCTACAATCTGTCAAACCTTATGTCTACACCACTCTTGATTAGGGCTTTCGCAACATTTACCCAATGGAAAAGCTCCTGACTGCTTTCTGCCAGTCCCTGCTGCTTTGCAACCCCTCAGAATTCCACAGAATTGCTGATGTTGCAAAAGACATGGGGCCTTCTCAGAGTCAATTAAGCCCCAGTCACAAATGCAGTCATCACGTGGCAATGGCTCAGGCTCTATGAGAAGAAAAGGGCGGAGGCAGTTTCAGCACTGGAAGGGTGCCCAAAACTCCTGGTTGAGCAGGTCCCTCTCAGGGCTCCTCTCTCCAGGCCTGGGTTAACTACAGTGAAGTGACATGATGACTGAAGAATGTGGCCATAAACTGGGAGTCAGAAAATTAAGATTCTAATACCAAATGGGCCAACAATTAGCCATGTGACCCAAGTGAAGTCCCCACCTCTTTGTACCTCATAAAATTTCCTCTCCTTTATCTTATGAAATGTGTATGTGATAGCACTTTGAAAATTCCATAGGACTAAAGATATTTTTAAAGACCATACAGAACAGTTTTTCAGAAGTTGTGTTTATTTTTTAAATATCTCCTCACTCATCACCTCTGCTTCCCAACATGTCCAGGAGCCAGGATTCCTGGCAGACATCCCTTTCTCCTCTCTTGCCTTGATAAATAACTCTTCAGTTCTTCTCTTTATTCAGACCCTACACTCCTAGAAAGCCTATCTCTGGCAAAAAAAAAAAAAAACTTATTTTTTATTCTTCCTTTTAAAAAAGTTAACTATAATTAGCTAATTGAATTACATCTTATATACTGAATACTACCAATTTAAGAACAATAAAAAATGAATATAAAGAATGCTCTAAATAAGTCAATGGGATTTAGATGTCAATTTGAATGAGACTTTTCAGGAATTTCTCCAGTGCATTCAGTAACCTTTAGCAAAATAACACCCTGGCAGTGATTCCAGATTTCACTCATTATAGCAAAATTTCATCACAATTTTCTAATAAATCTGCCTAAAATTCAATTTACATGCAACCTTCAAAGTTATTCTTAGAAATGTTAACCTTAAATATTTAAAACAGAAATAGCTTCTTAATAGTTCTCAAACAGAGATGGGTTACAAGCAACCTTACAGGTGAAGCTAAGGAGTTTAAACTTTATCTTGAAATCAGTAGGAATGGTATGACCAAATTTTATTTCAGAAGGATCTATCACAGGTTGCATTATGAACTGTAAGGGTTTAAGACTGAGGAACCAGTTAGGAAACAAGTTTTAAGCTGGATGAAAAATGATGAATATCTATTCTAAGGTAATGGTAATGAGGCTGGAGCTAAAGGGATCAATTAAAAAAAAAAAGGCTTGTGAACTGAATAGCTGCAGTGGTATGCAGCTGGGATGTATAAGCCTGTAGATTAAAAGTTAAGAGGAAATAAAGATCTAAGAGTCGCTGAGATATAGGTGATATAGGTGGCCACAGGTGTGTGTATGTGTGCGTATATATATGATAGCCACACAGAGCAGAAAAGGGAGTACAGAGTACAAGCACAGACAGAACAAATATTGAAGGAATGAGTGTGGAAAACAGCCACCCTGAGAAGTAACTGTAAGACAAAACTGAAAGGTGGGAAATGACAGTACTGTGAGGAGATGTGTAGACAGCTGACCCACCAGTCTCAGTAAGTATTAAATCTTGCATAAAGATCAATCAGGAAGAAAGGCTACGGTAAGCATGTGATTTGACTTTATCCACACACACACAAAAAAAAACCTGTGGAAAAAATCTTAAGACATAAGAAAGACATGTCTTTCAACCTACAGGTAACTCAAAATGTATAAGGCTAACATGGCACACATCAAAATCTGAAGCCAAAGTAATAGAATTAATGATGGGTCAAAATCAACAAAGTGCAATTAAGCCAAAATAAATGTAAAGTTTTTATTTAGGTACAAATATCAACTGTCTAAAAATAAGGCAAAGGTTCAGACTGTAAAGTAATTATAATTCAGTTAAGAAAAACAAGTTTGATATGGGTCAATAAAGTAACAGCTACTATAAAGACATACCCTTTGTCTTCTATTCCATATTTATCACATGCTAAATATGACCAAAACAAGGGAGACAACCCCACTGTACTCAATCTGGTTGCAATACCTCTAGAATATTAGATTCAACTCTGGGTTCCATATTTTGAGAACAACATTCACAAAGCAAAGATCTGGAAACCACACTATATATGGAATTGTTAAACTGGGAGTATTTAGTAGAAAAGAAAAAATAAGCGAAAGACATAATGATCATATTTAAATATGTCTACAGTTACAATATTGAAAAGACAAGACTGATCCCATAGAACTCCTGAGTAGATGTGATATAGAGTTTTATGAATAATATGACATCTGCTAAAGAGGGTACCCTCAAACGGATTTGAATTTGCCCCTTCACCCAGTGAAAATTTAAGGGAAACTTTAATTAAAATTTACTAAATAAACCAGTTAAATACTATACCTTAAAAGAATTAATTTGTTACAGGAAAATATTTTTACTAAGCTTATTCTTCACAGATATATGTTCTAAGATAAAATATTACTGAGGTGGAAACAAAAATGCACCTAACTTACTAAAGTTACATTATTTTCCTTTAAACAATTTAGAGTGGAAAAAAGGAACTTAAAGGTGAAAGTTAGAAGCTATGAAGAAGAGTGATGAATTATTTAATAGGTACTATACTGCAATTAGGTATAGTAGGTTTAAAGTTCCTCAATTGCTTTTTCCTTATTCCTGTAGGTCTTCTTGCTCCTAAATCTAAATTATAATAAAAGTAGTAATATAACTGACAAAAACAAAGTCTTAACAAATCTTTCTTATACATTTACCTCAAAAAATTAGTAGGAGTGTAATTAATTATATAGGTCATTAGGTAAGTCATTCATAATGAATGAACACAGTCCTGAATCAGAATCAAAACCATAAAAGGCATGGAGAATATACTTATCTACTACAACCTGCCTTTAAATATACCTAAATTAAAAAAAATAATAATTATTTGTATTTGCTTATACTACAAGAAACCAGATATGGAAATTTATGTAACATATTTTTCTCCTAGGCATAGTGAAAATAATTAAGGCAGATTTGAAACAACTACTTGGGAGAGTAATTTCTCATAGGCAATAAAAATACACATGTTCAAATAATAGTAAGTTATCTTCACAATACCATCATCAGTTGGATTAGAGTAGAAAAATACAAATGTTCCATCTATCAAATAGCTTTCATAGTGTAAATAAGTGTATATTCATAAATGTAAACAAATATAAATTTATGTCAATTATGGAGAACTAAACTAAATGGAAGAACTAGATTTTCCAATTCTTCAGTGAAAAATATCACTGAATTATTACTGGTTTAATACCTGCAGTTTCTTCTCCTAAAAGGTAATTTCTACTTCTGGGCAACAGTATTCATAAATGAGAAAATAGTATTACTTGGACAAACCTGTTATTTCCCACTGTCCCTCCCGTCTTTCCAAGTTTCTAATTAAAGTTACTGCCAACACTAAGGTATCCTGATAATTGGAAATACAAATCTAATTAACTAAATCTTCACCTGCTTCTTTTCTGAAAAAAAGAACTGAATCTTTGGAAAAAAGGATAAAACTAGCAATATACACCATAACAGAAATAAATTAGCTCCAAACCACAGTAAAAATACTCTAACATCACATTAAGTTCTCCTCACTAAGGACAAGAAATACAAAATCTACACCAAAACCTTGTACTTCCTAGTTAGGTGAATTTCAAACTTTTTAAAAGACTCAACTTAATTCAAGCACTTAAGTACATTTTTTTAAAGAGTAGGAAATGGACAAATCCAATAAAGCACTTCCTACTTACTCATGTGACCACCTATTTAGCCATGCTAGCACATAATAATCTAAAAATAATCCACTTTTGGTCTAAAAAACACTACTGACTTTCTCCTGCACTTGCAACAAAAAAAGAAGCCATTTTTCTAATGATGACTAATCCATCAAAGTAACCTAAAAGGCATAACAAACAGAGTATCAGATTAGAGGTCAATGCCAAGAGTAGCAAGAAGTCAGCTGGGAGACTTGGGTTTTACATTTCCATCAAAATTTCAGATCTACTCTGCATCTGGTTTTCCAAGTCCTCTGGTAAAACTGATGCTCCTTGATGATATGCCATGTTGCTTTTACTCAAAGGTATGTTTGCCCCAGACTGGGCAGACCAAACCAACTTAGGCTGGAAATTAAGTTAGTAATTTACTAGTTAGCTAATTTACTATGATGGGAGGGAGTCTAAACATACCGATGTAGTGCTGGAAAAGAATTAAAGATACTAAACTCACACAGATATCCCATTAAGGAGAGCGGTGGCCTGGCACTGTTTCCTGACACTGCATGACAAAGACCTGGCTTACATCTCAGCTCTACCACTTACTGGAGTGCAATTCTTAATCAGGTATTTAATGCTCTATGCTTTTGGTTTCTTCATCTATAAAATGGAGATAACAGCATTAAAAATTAAACACGACATATGGAAAGCACTGAACACAATGTCTGATGCATAAGTATGAACTCAAATGCTGTCAGTGAGTAAATAATTAACACATGTAACCAAGAGCTGAGAACACGATTAATTTTTTCTTCTAAATAAACATTAACTATTAAGATCTAAACAAACTCAAAGTTAAAAAAAGCAACTCAGGTCCTTCATACTAAATTTGAGTTTAGACTTTCAGTACTTATAAAGACAGAAGAAAGAGCTAAAACCCTGTTTTTAAGTCTCATCTTTAATACCACTTATCAGATGAGCTTGGATAAATCATTCAGTTCTATGTTTGCCCATTTCTTAAAGGCATGTCTTATACCATCTGTCTGTTCCAATACATATGCGTAGTGGTACATTCAAATAAGATGTGAAAATTGAATATTCTTGTATATAGAAGGGGCTAGTACTAGCAAAGTATACTACCTTAAATATAATTCAAGTTTTTCCCCACCAAAATCACAGATAAACATCACTCATCAAGAACATGAAGGCATATAGAAACTCCAGGCATTAAAAATAACATGAATCTATTCTTTCCATTAATGATAGACAAATATAACAAAATTAGTAATATGAAGCAAAGTCACAGTAATACTATTGATTTCTAGAATCTTTATTCTTCTCCCTATTTAGAAATAGCAAGTGAAAAAAACTTTATCAGATATTTAATAAAAAATAGCTATACAATCATTTTAATTGTCTAAAATTCAACTTACTTGTATCTGACAGTTTGTACAGTTTCTGCTGAAACATTGTTAACAATGCATTTAGCTGCACATTCCAATCCTTGCCAGACAGTTGAGAATCCTGAAAATATATTCAAAAGTAAGTAAAACCAACCCTTGGGAAACAGACCTTCCTCAGTTTTCAGAGTTTTATGTTACCTTGAACACTACTTGCTGCTACAACCATAGCACCATCCAGGGTAGACTTTCCATCTCGGTCTTTCTTAAGAGACTCTGGAACAAGTTTGCTTCCGTGCTTCTTGACGTGTGGAGCCAATTCCTTTCCAACACAGTTTGCCACAGTACAAACTCCGTCAACTAGTATAACCATTTAAAAGAAAAAAACTTAGAAAAACATGTATTTTCCCCTTGATTTTACCATTCTCACTAAGCAAAATTCTTTCATGAGTATCTAAAGTTGTTTCATTGTATAATGTTACCATTCGTATTTAAAAAAGGATGAAAACAAGGCTGGTTATTTTTTTAAACAAAGGCTATTGTTTGGTTTAAGGATGTGTTTGCAGAGCTTCAGTTCAGTTCAGTCACTCAGTCGTGTCTGACTCTTTGCGACCCCATGAATCGCAGCACGCCAGGCCTCCCTGTCCATCATCAACTCCCTGAGTTTACTCAAACTCATGCCCATCGAGTCGGTGATGCCATCCAGCCATCTCAACCTCTGTCACCCCCTTCTCCTCCTGCCCCTAATCCCTCCCAGCATCAGGGTCTTTTCCAATGAGTCAACTCTTCGCATGAGGTGGCCAAAGTATTGGAGTTTCAGCTTCAGCATCAGTCCTTCCAATGAACACCCAGGACTGATCTCCTTTAGGATGGACTGGTTGGATCTCCTTGCAGTCCAAGGGACTCTCAAGAGTCTTCTCCAACTACTGCGTCTTAAATATAATGTTTTATCACTTTGCTTAGTAAGAGAATCATTCACCTTTTCTATTTGCAATGTAAGATTGGTAGATCCAACTATCATGTTTTCCAGCTAAGCAAATTTGTACTTTTTCTCCCTATCAGCAAATACTCAACTGAAATAGTAATAAAGTATTTAAGTGTATATAAAAGTAAACACACCAAAAACCTGATTCAAATGCAATGACTTGTCCTTGAAAGCATGTCATACTCCAGGATGGTAAATACACTTGGCAAATACATTCCCTTTCAAAGGCACAGATGCTCCCCTCTCCAACCCATCAAAAGAACCTTTAACCAGCGCTTCTCACACTTTGGTAAGTGACTCACTGAGACACTTTGTGAACTGGAAACACCCAATCAGCAGGTGTGTCAGTGCCCGACACACTTCTAAGGCTTTCAGGTCAGTGCTGCTGGTCTACAGATCCTACCACAAGGAGCAACGCAGAACTGCTTTGTCTGAATTCTTTACCCTCAAAGTGAAACCATCTAAGTGAGATTAGGTTAATCTGGACTAAAAGAAGATTTTTAATTTAAGTAAAAAGTAGTAAAGGAATCTAAAGTCACTTTACCCAGAAACTGACTGACTTTGGCTGCTCCTCCAGTCGCCTGCTTTGCCATATAAAGTCCCTTGGTCACAGCTGGACTAACTTCCACAGGCTTTTCTTCTGGTTGAATCCGTTCTCGGAGTTTAGATGCTCCTTTCTGGATGGCTTTGCCAGTAAACTCAGCACCTTTGACCAAACCCCAGCTCACCCAGGAAGCACCTTTTAAAGGGAGAAATAACTGGATAAAATTAGGACTCATTATCTGGGTTCGATCCCTGGGTTGGGAAGATCACCTGGAGAAGGAAAATGCTACCCACTCCAGTATTCTGGCCTGGAGAATTCCATGGACCATACAGTCCATGGGGTCGCAAAGAGTTGGACACAACTGAGTGACTTGCACTTTCATACTATACATTTAATACCTATACCAAGATTAAGGGGGGATTTCCAAGGGGAAAGGAAAATAACTGATTTTACGTTCAGAGTTATTCTGAAAGCTTGGGGTTTCTTGAAGCTTTTCACTACCAATTCTCCCAAGAGTAAAAAAAGAGAAAAATAAACCAAGAAGAACTTACAACAATATGACAATATGTAACATTCGAAGAGATCAGTTCTATTTTTAAGTATTTATAAACTGATCATTTAAAACCAGAACATAAAATAGTATCTTTCCAAGTATTCTCTAATGGGACCCACCCAAAAGCTTCACATCCTAAGTGAAAAAAGTTACCACTACTCCATACCTGACAAAATGTTGTGAGCCACCTTCTCACTCCACTCAGGTAACTCCTTTGCTCTCTCTTCTGAAACTGGCTCACAGGGCACAATGTGACTCAGATTAACTTCTTCACTTGAAGTACCTTTGGTCTAAATGTTAGGTAAAAAGATTTCAAGAAGTGAAAACAATAAAAACTAAGATGAGAGAAAACCATAAGCGTTTTGTAATAAAATACTAATCCAATAAATACTAATGAATGAAAGTATTTCCAGCCAACCTAATTATTAGTACATTTTAGTACATAAAACACAATACCCATAACCACCATGAAGCTAAAAATTGTTCTGGTCTTATGTTAGGTCCCACTGGTAAGTAAGATTTAAATACCAACATACCTCCAATACAGCATTTATCAGATTATATGTAAATTGACTTTTTTCTTTCCTTGACTAGACTGAGCTCCTTCAGAGGGCTAAATACCCATACGCATACAGTCCTCGGTAAGGTTAAAAGATGTGTTAAATGACTCAATCAGTAATGAAGAATGCATCCAAATGAACTGGTTTTGACAGACATCAAGTAAAAGCAAATAAAAATACATAAATACAGAATCTGCCATTCCATTTTAATGGAAACAGGAAACACAGAAATACCTGCTAATCCAATGGCTAGGGCCAACACTCAAAATTTCAAAGCTAAATTTATTTTTTCATTCTAAATACTTAGCAGTAGGCTAATTCAGACCTCATAATATTATAAAACAACTTGAAACTCAAATTTAACCCAACAGAAATACAACCTGATTTAAAACATAAAACATTAAAAACAAAAATTTCTACACATGGGGAAAAGCCACTCACAAACAAAACCTAAAGACAAAATGAACAAAATACTTGCAAGTTACATATCTTTGACAATGGGCTAATGTCCCTAATATATTAAGAATTCTTAGAAATCAAGAAGGACTGGCAACCCAGTAATAAAAATGGACATGACCAGACATCACAGAGAAAGGATATGACTAGACACCATGCAGAAAGCAAAATTCGAGTTACCCTTACACATCTGCTCAACTTTACTCACAAAAAGATCAATGCAAACTAATATATTCCAGTATATTTCTCTCATCATCACACTGCCAAAATACAGAAAGAGCAACCATCCACTCTGCTGAGCAGGCTATGGGGAAACAGGTGTTCACGTACCCCTGGTACTGTCTGAACTGTGTAATCCTTAGGAAGGGTAATGCAGCAAGATCTATCAAAATCACAAATGCACTGATCTGGTGATACAGTAACCCCACCTCTAAGAATGTGATGAATTACCTACAGATGTATGAATCAATAGCTCTACAAAGTTATTCACTGATGTACTGTTTGTAATAGCAAACAACCACACCAAATACCCCTCAATAAGAGGCTGATTAAATAAACTGTTTTCTATTCATACGATGAAATACAACATAAAAAAGACTGAGGAAATTCTAGGACACTCTATATGATGCCACCTTTTGTATAAGAAAGAGAGAGAAATAATAACAGATTTTGTTTGCTTTCATCTACCTCAAAAAACCCAGAAAAGAAACAGAAGACACTAATAAAATTACCTAGAGTGGCAAAAGAAAAGGTGTAGATTGGGATGAGGAGGAAGTAAAGCTTTTTGAAGGTATCTACCATCTCATGTAATTTGATTTTTTTAATCAATGAATTAAATTTTTAAAAATGAACTTCTAACTTCCATTTTGAATGCCCATGTTCTCATAAAGCTGGTTCAAGATGCTCAACATAACCCACAGTGACAGCTGGTGTATAAAAGTACAATATTCATGTGACATTCATTAACTTCAAAGACAATTACCAAGCACTTATGAGTTACAACAATGAACAGTGCCAAATTGTTTATAATTCAATACTACACAACGGTACTTTCCTTCTTCATAGGTTTGATTACTTCACTTCAGGACTCATCTCAGCCATAATGCCCTCTAGGAGGAGCCTCCTCAATTGCTTCCCACACCACACATCTTCTTGGAAGGTACAACCGAGCCTTCTATACAACCTGTGTACTTTCATCTAACCATCACGTTGGGTAGAAATTCTCTCTTTGCTAATCCATCCTCCCCACTAGATGGTAAATATTTGAGATGGGGAATTTCAACTTTTTTCTATTATGATCAGCTTTCTAGCACTCAATAAATACTTACTGACCTCTAATCCAAATTCACCATTTGGTACATTAACACAGAATCTAAGAAATGAAAGAAAAAATTGCTAAATAAATATTTTTAAAAGCCCATTTTCTGTTCTTCTGACTACATGAAGACATAAGGAACCTAATAAAAATGGCAGTATAAGGAAAAGTATACCTAGACCCAAGATCTCGCTGTATATAGGAAGGTAGAAGATAATACAAAACAAAAAAGCATATTCATCATTAATGTAAATATAAAAATCTTTCCAATAGTTGAAAAAGATGTATCCTCCAAACACAGGCTATTGTTTAAGACAGTTTAAATAAATACTTGGAAAGGGAAACATTAACACTGATTCTAATTACCCTACCAGTGATCACTCCGTGAAGCTGCAAGTTGCTCTGCTTTAGTAAATGGGGATCTTATAAATAATTTAAACTGGTGAAAGGTACCTTTAGGCTAGAACACACCCTCATACCTTGTTGATTTTTCATTCACTTTACTTACCTTTTTCCCCCGTTTTCCCTTATGACGCACATCCTTACTGCCTGGGTCCAGCTGTCTCACATCAGTGCCACTGGCTTCCTTCAACTGGTCAGAGGCAGATCCTGATCTCCCAGGGATCTGGAATTCATTTTCTCCTTCTGCCCGGTCCCAGTTGGTCTAGGGATAAAGTACTCAGTTTAGTTCAAATTCGCATTTCTTCTAAGCTATGGTACATCATGCTGCAGTAATATACTTATTCAAATGACAGTGTTTTACAACTACTTTTGCTAGTCTTTCTATTTTTATCGCATCACCAAATCTCAAGCCTTTTTGAGTTCTCTGGTTCATATGATAGGGCCTAAAGTAAATTTCAAAAGACAAAAAGGTATGCGAGATAAACTTATAGCAGTTGCTGGTATAAGTGATCATAAAATCAGATGCAGATACATTTGAATTTAGTTAAATAATAAGTAAGTTTTAGGAAACACATACAGGACTAAATGAGTTTAAAGGAAGTTAACAAACCTCATATCCAGTTTAATTACTCTGCATTGTTGGAAGGCTGCTTTTGTTTTTTTCACTTCTGCTCTCAACACTGAAAGTAATCTGCTTACATACACTTTGCTGAATGAATGCTTAAGAGTAAAGACAAGTCAAAAGCACAGTGAGTAGCTAAGCTTTTTTTTACTGTTGGAGTTCTAGGATAATACAGAAAACTAAAAATAACATGCAACCGAAAAATAAAACCGAACAGAGGAAATAAACAACTAAAGGTCAGTTTAATTTCTTGCCTAGAGCTTGGTAATACAGGTCAAATGAATGTAGGGGTGAAGAGAGTAACAGCTCCATAAAAAGTCTGGATTACTTAAGAACGGCACTCTCTTCAGCTAGTAAACAGCAAAGCTTAGATTTGAACCCATACCCATTTGACCACATTGCTGTCTTTGTAAACTCTCCTGAGCATATTGAGGCTACACACACTTCCATATGGGGGTCATAGGTTTTGCTGGCATAGCTTAAATAACTGGCATTTTAGTTCATACTGATCATCAGGTCATTCTCATATACAGTTCTTACAGTCTAACACTGAGATGACTCTCTGGCCTATCTCTTACCTGGTGATCTGCTCCCATCACCTTTGCCCTTAAATGTTTAATATAGGTATGGACTGAAGGTGTATTCTACTTTCTGAGATAAAAGGAACAAATCTTTCATAACTGAACTCAAAACTATTTTGTGAAATCCTCCCTGACCTCCTTTCACTTTTTTCCATCATCGATTACACTATACTGTTATTTAACAGACTGTTAACATGCTCAAGAATAGGAGCTGTTATATATGTATTTTTTATAGCCCTCTCTGTTCTTTCTTACCATTCCATCATTTAACACAGAACCAGGTTAAATAATGAATTCTAAATATCTGTTGATTGAAGGAGAAAATAAAAAGTTTTCTATATATACTATATATATATATATGTTACCAGGCTGTCAATCTTCTTCAACCTCTAATAACTGTCAATAGGCACAATCAAAACTGGTTTCCTCCCTTGTCCTACATTAAGATGGGCAAGAACACCTAAAGAAAATATCTCCATTATACTCTATTTCAACTTCCTAAAACAGATCAGTATTGGGCAGAGAAAATGGGTTAAATGAGGCAAGTTCACAGGATGACCAACCACTTTCTAAATCACATTTTGCCTTTGTTAATCATAAGAACAAAGACAATTTCCTCAGACAAAACCTATTCCTCAAGACATACCGCTAAAACGTCTAACACTATCCATCTGCTAATGCTGAAATTAATTTCCCTGGTGGCTCAGACAGTAAACTGTCCGCGGGCAACACGGGAGACCCTGGTTCGATCCCTGGGTCAGGAAGATCCCCTGGAAAAGGAAATAGTAACCCACTCTAGTACTCTTGCCTGGAAAATCCCATGGACCGAGAAGCCTGGTAGGCTACAGTCCATGGCGTCACAGAGTGGGGACAAGACTGAGCGACTTCACTTTCAATGCCGAAATTACCTTCACTTTACCACTGAGTCCCATTAGTCCACTTTTCCAACTGAGAAGTAAGACAGTGGCCATAACAAGAGCTAATACCCACACTACTTGCTAGCACTGATGTAAGTGCCTTAAGGCATTAACTTTAAATCTTCATCATAGCCCAATAAAGTAGATGTTATTATCTTCATTTTATGATAAAGAAACTAAAGTATAGGGAAGATCAACAACTTGAATTAGACAGCTATTAAGTGCAAGAGTTCAAATTCAAACCGAGACAATTTGATTTCAGAGACCACAATAATCACTATTTATAGCCAATTCCCAACGTGTATTAAATATTTGTGAACACACAAGCAAATTATATACTATTTCCTACTGATCAAACTGGAGCTTATTACAATTTCTTTGAAAGCAGGAGTGATTATGTTAAAGTAGGTTTTCATCCTGAAGGTGATCACACAAGTTACCTGGAGCCGAAGGTCAGACATTTGTCTTAACAGATCCTCAAAGAGTTCTCTGTCATCTTCTGGTAATTCAGATGACAAAACGACCCCAACAAAGCATCCTGATGCTTGTAACATCGTATCAGGGAACATGTAGGCACCTACAGTACATTTAAGAACTGGAGACCTATCAGGAACTAGAGGATACAACCAGTCACAAACCTGAAAGGATTAATTGAAAACAAATCAATTAACAAAACAAGGTTTTCACTGAGATTTTAGATATTGTTTTACTAGCAAATACACACTTTAAGGTTTGAAATGCATTTACAAGACTCTGTAGAACCATCAGCATCAACAAACCCCCAATAAAAATCAGTCATTTGCTAGTCTGATCCCCCTGCACAACACAGCAACTGTACTAAAAATCTTACTGCTCCTCTAATTAAAAGTCTTAAAACCAGTGTCCTGAAATAGCCCACTGTTAACCGATAATGAGTCTAGCTTTAAATAAATAATGGTCAAAGCAATTTAAGCTTTTCTTTATTATTAAACATCTCTTTGTGGAAATAAAATAAAATCAAACTGTTTCCAAGTACTCCACATGTATTTACTGATTTAATCCTCAAAATAATACTATGAAATTGGTTAGTGTCACTTTAACCACAAGAAAACTGAGGCAATGAGAGGTTAATTAAGCTGCTCAGAGCCAACAACCAAAAAAAAGTGAAGCTAGGATTTAAACACATGCTATCTGCCACCGGAGAAGCTAAACAATTATTTTAATTAGAAACACGGTTTTTTGTTGTTGTTGTTGTTTTTTTACTAAGTCCAACCTGATCTGATAGAGCAAGAACATTAAGTTACATTTATGGATTCACTATCTATTGTCAAGTTAAACCAAAAGTAGCCCAGCAACATCATATGGGGAGGTCAGATTATCACATTAAGACTTAAACTCACCTCCTGAAGATCTAAATTCAGAAGAAATTAAGTTTAAATCAGAATATCCTAATGTATTAATTTTCATTATTCTTGGAGTGACCAGAATAAAATTTTGTCCCTCACCAAGACATTCTCTAATATTAAGAAACTTGGAAGAACAATTGATTATTATCAAATATTGTGTGATGTATATGAGTCAAAGAGATGAAAGATTTCATATAAACAATGGAAAATTCTGGTGTACTATCATATCTCTGACCAACAGAATACAAATACATAGAGATCAGGCACGCAAGGCTGACTCTTTCCTAGAAAAGTGGTTAACAAACATTTTCAAATTCTTATTTTAGTGGATTATCTTTGTTTTAGTCATTTCAAAAGCCAGTCTCCAGCTTTAATAAAAATCAAACTTCAGACAAGTTACAATAAAATTGATGGCTGTGTTTTCCAAAGTATGATATACAACCATCTGTAGTATGTGAAATGACTTCAAGTAATATACAAACTATTTAAATTTGAGTAGCTACATATTTCAATATGTATTAGGGAAAAATATAACATCTTTCCCTCAATTTCACAGCTGTTATTGCTTAAAGTTTAAAAAAATGAGACATTTTAAAAAATACGAACAACAGGTGGTGGATTTAACCAAAAAAGTCGTAATGGTTACACTTACACGACACAAGTTAGGGAAAGGTTTCTTTTACTGTGTCATGATTCTCTAAGATAAACTACATTCTGGTCACCTTGATTGAAATGGAGTATCCTCAAATCTCAAATAAAATTTACAGACCTTTCTTAGGACAGAGTATTATAAATTGGTGAGCTCACCCACCACAGGCTGACTTCCCAGTTTCACTTTCACAGAGCAGCTTCATATCCAAGTTCCATATGAACTGACTACAAATCTGACAGGTTTAAAAAGTATATTAAAACTAAATTCAAGAGAAAAATAGTTTTTAGAAGCCACAGAATTCTAATCTGCCAACTTTAAATTAATTTCTAATTTCCTAAATAAAGCAATAGTGATTGCTAAGAACAAAAAATTAAGTAAACACAGGGCAATTCTTTTTTAGGACACTGTTATAAATACCTGAATACATGTAAACAAGAGTCCATTAAAAAGACTTAAATTTTGGGTACAATCTTACTTTTTTATTTAGGACTCAAAATAGGAGAGACTAGAAAAACAGAATTAAAAGCACAGAACAAATTTTTACTAAAGGATAAGTCATTTTAATGGTTGAGCTCATGTAATCAATAGACTGTTTCAAGTTTTCACTCCCTGCGCCTCCAATAGACCAGGACCCAAAGGTTTTTTAAATTCCACTCTTACAATGCCACTTTATTACCAGGTCAGCAGAAAATGTTTTATCTTTTATCAGACCCCTCAGAATCAGTAAGCCTACTCTTTTCAACCTTAACTAAGGCTTCTTTTTAAAAAATAACTTATGATTCACACTATTCTTCCTGTCCATTAATGAAGTCTTTCTTCCAACAATGCTCCCAGATATCTCCTTCATACACTCCTAGTAAATCTCCAACTATCTGTAAACAACCTTCAAGTGGACTTCACAAAGTAAAGGCTGCATAAGAATTGAAAATATAATATACCAAAAAAGAAAACAAATGTAGATAACTAGTACTGTAGCTAAACCACATCACCTGGACTTTTAAAAGCACGTGCCTCGCTCAAATAGTCATCTCCCTACCATGCAGATCCTTTTGTTATATTCAATAAATATGAATCTATACTTCCAGAAACCCATCTCCCCATCTCTCCAAAGTAAAACAGATTGATACTGGACCATCATCTTCAGAATACCTCGGGAATTCCATAACAGTGTCCTAACCTCAACCTTTATTTAGCAACAGTCTATGCTCTTGGACCAAGTGTATCCTGGTAAATGTATATGTTTGGAAAGTTAGAATTGCTTCTCAGATGATTATCATCACAGTCTCTACTTGCAGACCATGGTTTCTTAATCTTGGCATGACTGACATTTTCAGTTATTTTTTTAACTGATAAGAGCCATCCTGTTTAATGTTTAGCAGTATGCCTGGCCTCTACCCACTATATATACCAGTACCAACAGCACACACCCCAGTCCCAGCTGTGACAACCAAAAACGTCCCCACTACTGTCTAAATATCCCAGGGTGTGTGGAGACTGCAGGGGTGGTTCCTACTAGTTGAGAACGACTATTCCAGACACCAGGGTGCATCAAGCCCAGTTTAGCCCCTCAGTGAGGGCTTGACAACATCTGTGGAAATTTACGGTTACACATTCACATATGAATTACACAAATCCCTTTTGAAATTAAAGTTATTAGGTTTCTTCTTCAGATAAAAAACTAAAAGAATGAATATTTCAATCTCCTTCAGGTCCTGTCATCACAAATTTAATACTAAAACAAGACTTTATATCTAAAGAAAAATAAATGTTGTCAAATGCAAACATGGATGCTGAAGGCGCATAAATTTCATGAATTTAAAAAGGAACTAGAAATTATAGTAACCTTTTTGCATTCACTGTCTTGGACACATCATAAATATTATCAAATAAAAGTAGTATATTCTACACACATTTCAAATTTGTTTACCTCTTTCTTTGGCTTACCTGGAGAAATCCAGGAGGACGATTTAGAAAGGTATCAAGAGAATTATCCAAGAACCTCACGATTCGAAGGTACCCAGGATATGAAGGTGCACTAACCTCCCCTGCAGGATTTACAAAGAAAATCTGTACTCCGTTTGGTATCAAAATCAACTCATCTGCATCCAGCCCTAAGGTCTCAAGAGGTGGTGGCTGAGAGTGATTCCTATAGAAGTTCTCCCCAACTGACGAGAACTCCCCAGATTCTGTTCCATAGGATACAGTGTAGTGACCCTCAGCAGCCTGAGGAGTGTAAGCAGGAGGTGCTTCGGACGGACGACTCTGACACGGCAAGGACAAAGTAGCAGGTGTACTACTTGACTCCGCACTTGCAGTTGAAGTGCTTTCATTTACTTCACTGTGTTGAGGAAGTGAACTAAAGCACTGAGGCTCTGGTGACTTTTCAGACATGTCTTTAGGTGGAAATTCTGGATACAACTTGGGCACCTCCTGAAGATCATTCCGTAGAGAAGTGGCAAGACCCTTCTCCAGAATTTCCAACCTGGTACGTACATTCTGTAGTGTTTCTTTCATTTTCTGTTGCATCTGCCTAGCAGATTCCCACTCAGGACCTGTGTATTCAGGATCCGTTGATGAAATGCTGATTCCTCTAAGCAGGTGTCCTATTCCTTGCTTATAGTAGTTCTTTGCTTCTTCCTTTTGACCTAATTCATCTGTATTCAGTCCTTTATTAACAAATACAAAGGCTTTCTTGTATGCTTCCTTGATGATCTTAATTTCAATAGGTTCTCCATCTTGGGGTTCTTGTTCCATTTCTGCAAAGCAGGAAATATATTTTTAATTAGATATTTTAATTTAATTTAAAATTAAATTATTAAATTAATTTAAATAATAAATAAATTTAATTAAATTAAATATTTTAAAATATTTTAATTTAGATATTTGTTTATTTATTTATTATCAATTCCTCCCACCTGAATATACTTCAGAGGACTGGAGCCTTGCTTGTCTTTGTTCACTGATGTATTTCCCAAGCCTATTTAGATATGACATACAGGAAATACTCAGTATGTATTTGTTAAATGGATAAATATTGCTCTTGCTCCTAAGTATCTTTTTAATTAAAAACATAAGAGAATAAGCCAGAATATAGATACTGAATAATTTTCTTGTTCCAGTTTCTTTAAGAAAGAAAAGTTTCCTATATCTTTTAGGTTGGAACAAAAGAATCTCATTCTAAAATTCATTATACTTCTGGATTACAGTAGCTAATTAAAAATGAAGTTGAATCGCATATTGGAGAGGACAGAAATGAGGAGGAAAAAATGTATCTGAATGAAGCTTTAAAGTTACCTTACTTTTATTTAAAGGTGGCAGGTTTCTCACATGCAGTTATCCCCCTTCCCTCTCCATTAAAATGACTCACAAAATTATTTAAAAGGCACAACCATTTCTTTCAATGAGAAAGAGGCATGAACAGATACTTCACAAATGGTCATGTGAAAAGGCATTCAACACATGACTCCTTCATGGAAATGAAACTAAAACCCAAAATATGGACTACAGCTGACCCTTGAACAGTATGGGTCCACCTAGACATGGATTATTTTTTCAATAAACACAGTACTGTTTTCATTTTATGGCTCTTTAATTAAGTGTGGGGAAAAGTTTGTGTTTGATTAGAGATCACAGCATGTGGAATCAAAAGAAAGAGGGTCTGTGTCCTGATTCAATCCAAAGTGTTTCAGTTTTCTGCCCTTGTTATTTATCAATTCCTTTATGTCTGAGGCAGAGACAGTAATACAGAGATTTTTAACTATGTGGTGACTGGCACCTCTAATCCCATTGTTCAAGGTCAATTATATATACTTATCAGGTGGCTAAAATTGAATACTGGCAAATGTTAGAGAAGATGGAAACTGGAACTCTCATATACTTTGCTGGTGTAAGTGAAAAATGGTACAGCCACTATGGAAGTCTGGCACTTCTATCTAAGGTACGTTCACTCACTCTATGATCCAGCAATTCCACTTAAAGGTATATAACTGAGAGAAATGAATGAATATACACACCAAAAATATGTACAATAATATTCATAGCAGCTTTATTCACAAAAGCCAAAATCTCAAAACAACCCAAATGCCCGCTCGCAGGAGAAGGGATAAACAGTGGCTTGTTCATATTACGCAGTAATACACAGGATTTTTTTTTTTTTAATTGATGCCTGCAATGGGGATGACTTACCAAGTCTTTGCACAAAAGAAGCTACATACAAAAGATTTAATACTGAGACTACTATACTGTATGATTTTGAGGAACAAGCAAAACTAGTCTTTGATGAGAGAAAAAAAAATAATGACTACAGGTGCTGGTACAGACTTGAAAGGGTCACAAGGGGACCTTACAGCATATGGAAATGCTCTCTATCTAGATCTGAGTGGTGACTATATAGTGTATGCATATATTAAAAATCTGTAAATTTAGGATTAATGCACTATACTGCACCTTGTTATACCCATTAATATATCCATTAATTATATATCCATATATCCATAATTATATATCCATTTAATAAAATAAATAACAAAGCCATAACTCACAAAGAGGGAGGATGAAGGGAGTCAACAGTACCTCGTTTTTCAAAGGGGCGGCAGACACGGTAACTCATAAAACAGATCTGAGAAAGCTGAAGCCTACACTGTCAATCAGGAAATCATGGAAGCAGCCCCACATATATTTCCTGGTAGAACCTCCAAAAGGCACAGGAACTGATGGGATTCAGTCCTCCTCTGGAAGAGAGAGTAGAGGACTGAATGTGGGATGGATTCAAAGCTAATTTGCAAACTAATACAGCCACTATAGAGAACAGTGTGGAGATTCCTTAAAAAACTGGAAATAGAACTGCCATATGACCCAGCAATCCCACTCCTGGGCATACACACCGAGGAAACCAGATCTGAAAGAGACACGTGCACCCCAATGTTCATCGCAGCACTGTTTATAATAGCTAGGACATGGAAGCAACCTAGATGCCCATCAGCAGATGAATGGATAAGGAAGCTGTGGTACATATACACTATAGAATATTACTCAGCCATTAAAAAGAATTCATTTGAATCAGTTCTAATGAGATGGATGAAACTGGAGCCCATTATACAGAGTGAAGTAAGCCAGAAAGGTAAAGACCAATACAGTATACTAACACATATATATGGAATTTAGAAAGATGGTAACGATAACCCTATATGCAAAACAGAAAAAGAGACACAGATGTACAGAACAGACTTTTAGACTCTGTGGGAGAAGGCGAGGGTGGGATGTTCAGAGAGAACAGCATTGAAACAAGTATACTATCAAGGGTGAAGCAGATCACCAGCCCAGGTTGGATGCATGAGACAAGTGCTCAGGGCTGGTGCACTGGGAAGACCCAGAGGGATGGGATGGAGAGGGAGGTGGGAGGGGGGATCGGGATGGGGAACACATGTAAATCCATGGCTGATTCATGTCAATGTGTGGCAAAAAAAAAAAACAAAACAAACAACACTACAATATTGTAAAGTAATTAGCCTCCAACTAATAAAAATAAATGGGAAAAAAACAACAACAACAAAGCTAATTTACAAAGTAGACCCTCAGATCTCTCCTAAACAAGACCAAGAACACTATTTCTCTCCAGCCCTGAAAGAAGACTGGGTGCTTTAATTCAAAAGAGCATAGAAGAAAATACCTAATGTGTTCTTAAGTTTTCAGAAGAGATCCATATTAACTGTGAGAGGACTCAGGGTTTAATCAGTGATAAGTACACAGTAAACTAAGGAAATAAAAATCAAGACAATTATTAACTCCAAGGAAAACAAGATGCTGAGTTAGAAAGAAAAGTAATCAATGTACTTCATGTTTCAATTTTGATTAATATCATAATAATATAAATAATGAATCCTGATACAAGCCAAATTATAATACAACCATCATGAGAAGATGGGAAGATGAATGGATAGAAAGTTTATGTGCCTGTGGTACATAGCATGGGAGACCTAAACTTCCATCTTTCCTACTAGGAAGTTAATGGACAATGCCTAACACTGAAAAATAAAGTAACAATATAAGCATCCTGTTTATTACAGATTCAGACAGAAAGACCAGGTGTGGTAAGAAAATGGATACAAGCTTTGGGAGTAAGGGATTAGACTAGGGTGGTGGGATCTCTGATTTTCACTGCAAGCCTTATAAAAATATTTAATTCTTTATATGTGCAGGATAAAAACAATTACTAATTTTAAAAAAGTAAACTAAAGCTTTAGAGCAGCACTGTCCAACAGAATTATAAATGTTAACTACATATGTAATTTAAAATTTTCTAATAGCCACATTTAAAAAGTAAAAAATTTCAGTGATAGCATTTTATTTATCCAAAAACATCCAAAATATTATTTCACCATGTGCCCAATATAAAAATTATTAATGAGATAGTTTTCCTTATTTTTGGCATTAAGTCTTCAAAACCTAGTGTGTATTTTACACTTGAGGCATACCTTAATTTCCACTACCTTCATCTCAAGCCCTCAATACCCACATGTGCCTACTACAGACACTGTGGTTTTATTTTCCTGCGATCTCAGTAAAAATTATAATGATAGGATAATTTAAAGGACTTAAGGCTCTTTTAGCAACCATCTGCACTATAAAGGCATCACCAAACTAGCCTAACCATACTTTCTAACCTGAAAAATAAACCACTGGTCAGTCACATACAGGGACTTCACAGTAGTTGAGTGTGTGTGTGTGTGTGTGTGTACATTTATATATATTTGTCCTCAATTTAGAAAACATCACATACAATCGACCATCATCGGAGATCTTACTTGTCCCACCTTGAATCCCCTACGAAAACTGATAATCCCACCCTGAAATCCTGTCTTTAGAACAGAATGCCAGTAGAATGCTTTCTTTCCTCAGACACCATGGGATAGGAATTCTGCATTCCACCTTCCTTAGGAAGCAGACTCAGAGTTCAGAAAGCAAGACAGCAGAGGTTACACAGGCTATAGCGAGCTGACCCAGGAATTTAACCAGCACTCTTAAGTCTGCTCAAATGCCTTGAACAGGGTCTTGAACAACACCGTGACTTGGCATTTTTTGCTCTGTGCTATAGGATATCATGTGTTCTTCCCTGATAGCTCAACTGGTAAAAAACCCACCTACAATGCAGGAGACCCCGGTTTGATTCCTGGGTAGGGAAGATCCCTTGGAGAAGGGATAGGCTACCATTCCACTATTCTTGGACATCCCTTGTGGCTCAGCTGGTAAAGAATCTGCCTGCAATGCGGGAGACCTGGGTTCAATTCCTGGGTTGGGGAGATCCCCTGGAGAAGGGAAAGACTACCCACTCCAGTATTCTGGCTTGGAGAATTCCATGGACTATATATAGTCCATGGGGTCGCAGAGAGTCAGACAGGACTGAGCGACTTCACTTTCACAGGACATCATGACTACCAAGGACACCATTTACAGAGCTTTTAATGTGTGCTGGAGACCAAGCTACATGTGCATTTCATTCAGTCCTTACAAACAACTCTTGAGACATTGTTACTGTTACTAGTACTTTGCAGAAGGAAGAAAAATGAGGTTTGAAGGCCATAACTGCTTTAGATCACATGTTTCTGAAAGACCTTGGAGCTAAGAATTACTTTCATATTTTTAAAAGCATATAAAAACAAGGATATGCAACAGAGATGATGTGGCCCACAAGCCTAAAACATCTTACTATCTACTTTCTGGAACTTTACAAAAAGAGTTTACTAACCCGTCACCTTAGATTACAGAATTAGATAGTCTGATTCCAAAACTAATCCTCTAAATCAGGGTTTCTCAATCTCAGTTTGATTCACATTTTGGGCTGGAAAATTCTTTGTTATGGGAGGCCGTCCTGATCACTGGAGGATGTTTATCCCCACTCTGATCTCTATCTACTAGGTGCCAGAAGCAGCGCCCCCCTCTACCAACCACGTGACGATCAAAAATGTCTCCAGGGCTTCCCTGGTGGCTCAGTGGTAAAGAATCTGCCTGCCTATGCAAGAGACACAGGTTCGATCCCTGATCTGGGAAGATCCCACATGAGGCTAAGCAACTGAGCCTATGCTTTAGAGCCTGGGAACTGCAACTACTGAAGCCCAAGTGCCCTTGAGCCCATGTTCTGCAACAAGAGAAGTCACAACTGGAACTAGAGAAAAGCCCACATAGCAACTAGGACCCTTCACAGCCAAATATTTAAAAAATAAGTAAATAAAATTACTTTTTAAAAAAATCTCCAGGCATTGCCAAACGTACCCTGGCTGCAAAATCATCCCCTGTTGACAACCACAGCTCAAATGGTCTTTAAATGAGGGAATGTGTACCCAGGGGAACATGAAGATTTGTCGAGGAACGTGTAACAACATATATAATTTTAAGAAAAAGGCTTTCAATGGGGGAAAAAAAAGAAAAGAAAAGAAAAGAAATAAATAAAAAAAAACCAACAAAAAAAAAAAAAAAAGAAAGAAAGAAAAAGGCTTTCAGATCCCTCCTCACTAAAACAGACCTATAGGCAACATGCCTGCAGTTTAGCTATCATGCTATTGCTTTTCCTCTTTCAAGCTCCTTTCATAGTCTTTCCAATTTGCAAAACTTTACCAAATATACCACACTCCCATTCCTATTTTTAGTATGGTGTATTTCCCAGCATGGAAAGGCAGAATTCATGGTAGAATGAAACAGCCCAAAAGTCACAGGTGTCAATTTTAATTTTATGCATGACTCCAACTATCCATCTCCTTAAAATATAAATTTCCACTAAAATTCCATTTTTATATTGAATTAGCCTTTATCAAAATCCACAGGTATTATGCTGTTCTGAGTAACTATTACTACTTGTAATAATTAAATCCAGAAGAAAAGTAACTCCTAGAGCAATAGTCAAAGAAAAAATTTAAAACTTAGTTTCAACTTACACAAGTATTTTTATTGAAGACATGTATGACAGAGAATAAAAAGCTTTTGAGTATAAATAAATTACATTAAGATAATACTCAGGAGTTGGTAAAAGTAGAAGTGGATAAAATCAGAGTACAATTTCAAGAAAAAGGAACAGTGTAAAATAGCATATATTTTAAAAACTGACGGTGATGGATATAAAAGTGCAATATTATACCCCATGAGATACAGTTAAGAGTGATGAACCAATTTTATATTAAAATGTCAGTATCTATACTATGTGGGATACTGCATCCCTTCCAACCACCTGAGAGTATAATGCAAAACATTATAAATCATCTTAGACCTATGCAAGGGGAGTTGTTTTACACAAATTATTTTGGGGGTTCACAAGTAAATTAAAAACACAGTTCTAAATCCACTCACTATATTATATTGCAAACATGAGACACCCATGGTCTGTGACACTTAGAAGCACCATAATTTACTACCTTTTATTAAGCTCTCTGGATATGCTTGGCACTGTTATATGCTCCATTTACTCCTCATATCCTTGGAGGGTTGTTCTGATTTAGAAAATGTTTAACAAATACTCAGCAGCTTGCTCAAGGACTAGTCAGTGAGCTGGTGAGTGGAAGAGACAGATTCAAAGAGCCAGGTTCAATAGGTATTTGTCAAGAAAACGACATGTCTGACTCCAAAGATAAACCTCATGCTATATGAACAAGTGAGCAGAGTGAGGAGGTGTGAAGGGTAACTGAACTGTTTCAGTTACTTAGAAAGACTTCAGGTTTAAGTCTTAAAGGGTAGACAGCATTTGAAGACAGAATGCATGAGAAAAGAACCCTAGGTAGAAGGAGTATTACCTTTCAAACGTCTTTATTTGAAAACTTATTTCACAGCGTGAGCTGAAAAATTTCCTAAATAATGTGTCACTGGAGGAAAGGCAGGGGGAGCTATTCACAGTGAAGGCAGGTGTGTGTGTGCACACATCCATGTTGTGTGTGGGGTGGGGGGTTCCTGGGTCAGCTGCTGCTGAAGAGCCTTCCTTGCTGTCCTCTTCACTTTGAAGAAGGAAATATATAGCAGAGAGAACAGCCTGGAGGTCTAGCAGATGAAATGTAGTTTGTAATCTCATCACAGAAAGAAACTTCCTACTAAAATATTACATTTTCATTTTGTGGTTGTTACAGGATTTGCTTTTTCTCAGTAGTCTCTGAGAAGATGCATTTCACAGAAAAAAGGACTATACGATGGTGACTTAAAAACAAAGAAGTCTATCCTACCCCAAACCATAGTCAAGCGCTTATCAAATGCCTTGAAAAGATAAACACTATTATTACATGACTTCTCGCTTTAATTTTTAAAGTTGAGAACAGAAAAAAAGTCCTTGAAACGTCAATCTCAAGTATCAAATAAAACAATACCTACACCACCACATTCACCTTCAATCACAAATCAAAACCTGGCTCCAGATACCAATGGCGCATTTAAACTATTTTTTAAACGTTCTAATAAAAATAAAATGCATTTATTTCATATAACAGTGTGTGTGTGTGTGTGTGCGCGCGCGCGTGCGCTTTAAAAAAATACTAGGAGCAAAGAGGTTCAATTCTGAACCAAACACTTCGTCTTTATTAGTTCAATCTCATAAACACTAAAAGTAGTAACAATCATGCTAACAATCAATATCACAACAGGTCTTTAATAATATAACCATTTATCTCCCTAGAAGGAGCAGCAGCAGAAGCTGTTCTGATGTCCACCCATCTCGCCCTTTACAAAATAAAAGCAACCAAACAAACAAAAGTGGCAGGAACTTTCCCCAAATATCTATCTGTAACTGCCTTCTGTAGCAACCCGCCCTATTTTGGCTTGCTACAGGAACTATATATAGTGACATTTCATAAAGCCTCACAGGTAACAGAGAGCACAGGAGAAAAGAGCTTCTTATTCCAAATACGTTTCACATAAAGTCAACAACTTAAGTCTGCTAATGTAAAAGAGAGTGAACCAAAAAGTACCTGCACTTATAATGGCAGGGGGCCCTTCTCATACTACTTTTGCTTTCGGAAATTTCAAATAAAATTGTTGAATTCCTAAACATTTAAGGCCACGCATTTCACAGGCAACAACAGTGAAGACAAGCTCATTAAACTACAATATAATAAAGCAAATCTCGAGCATCCTCAGGTGACAGAGTAAAGCAATTCATTTACAATTACGAGAGCGGAGAACTGGGCCAACCCTACAGTAACGCAATAATGCCGTGTCACGAAACTGCGCATTCCAAGAGCAACTTTCCAGGCAGAGAAACTAAGTCGGAGGGATCTTCTGCAGCGTTCAGTGCCCCGCGACCCCCCAAAACACGAACAACTGTTTTCGAAGGAGTAAAATCGCGAGCTACCCACCCCCATGTGGCTGACTTTCTGAAAGGTTACGGAACTTTCACTAAGCTGTATGCGCCGGGAGAGGGTGAATAATCGGTAAACACCTGGGGTGGGACGGCCAGAATGGTCCCCAGATGCTCCGGGAGGACCGCCAGGCAGGGGGCCAGGCGGCGCCCTCCAACCCAACGGTAAATAGGGAGGGGACGTAGCGAGTTCCAAGGTTCCGTAGATACACGAGATGAGGGTTAACTAAGAACAAGTTCTCAAACGAATCCCTCCCGAAACCGCTCCCTTCCACGAAAGTTCCATCTCTGAGACCTGGATGGGGGCCCGAGGCCTTCTCGGCCCTTCCCGCCCGGCCAGCCTGCCGCGGGCCCGGGTCGCTGACTCCACCCGCCCGCCTTGGTGGGGGGGGGGGGGGGGGGTCCGCTCAGGGGCGACTCCTTCCCTCCCTCCGGCCGCCTCCCCACCTATGCCTGCCAGACCGCCGGGCCCTTCGGCCGCTGCGCAGAGTCCGCTCCCTCAGACGCGGTGCCGTCGTCGTTGTCGCCGCCGCCGCCGCCACCCGCCCCCAGCGCTCCGCGCAGACTGGCCCGCGGGTCCCAGAGCCCCGCACGCGCGCGCGCGCCCGCCGGGGCTGACAAAGCCTGAGGAGGCGCGCGCTGCGGAGCGCACCACGTCACGCGGCCGCGCCGCCCCGCCCGCCAGCGCGGCTCCCGCGTGACCCGAGCGTGCGGCCCCCGCAGCTCGGCCCTCACGTGACGCCCACGCGGGCCTGGCCCGCCGCCTGGCGGATTCGTCCCCCACCTTCCCAGCCTCAGTTTTGTCCGCTCAGACCTTCTGAATGGCTTCTGGGGTGACGTCAGTCCACTTGGAACGTCTGAGTCACCGTAAAACTCTAGGGGGAGAAAAAGATAAAGGGCCGAAGGCCTGGGCAGAACCACTTGAGCCAGCGACTCAGCGCGGACTCCCCAACTGGGGTCTCCCTGCCACGTTGACGGTCCGGCGCTTGCGCAGACTCTTACTCTCTTGCGGACCCGAGGCCTCGGAAGGGAGTGGTCCAGAGCGGTGGGCGATGAGGGTTGATGGTTAGGGGAAGCTGTGTGCGCTAGAAGTTTGTAGCAACAGCATGGTTTAAAAAAAAAAAAAAAAAAGTTCTTGACGCCTAAGGTTAAATAGCAAATGTGCTGATTCCATTTATGACTATGGAACGTCAAAAAGGGAAAATCAAAGTAAACATATGCTTCTTTAAAAGTTCTTTAAAGTTAATAAGATAGTTTCGGTGCGTGGACAGGGAATGTTGCCTGATTTTCCAGTTCTGCAAGGATCAAGCCAGTACAGCCACCCCTGCCCCCGCATATGAGCCCTGAGGCGAGTTTAGGATGGAGAAAAAACACAACAGCAGGTCTGTGCTTTGGTCCTAGATAGTGAAGATGCCTATCTAAAGATTAATGAACCCAGACTCTTGCATCTTCTGATATAGAGAAAGGGACTAAGAGCATGAACTTTAGATAATCTGTTCTTTGTGATTAGCAGTAATCTTTTGAAGTTCCACTTTTTTTCCTCTTAAGGGGAAAACACTCCACAAAACTACATATTCTGGTTTCTCCCTGATTCTTCAGAGCAGTTCTTCAAAATTACCTAAGACGCTGTCTCCAGGGCAGTAGTCTTTAGTAAGAGCCTGGTATAAAGCTTACTCTTGAAAGTTAGATTGTATGTTTTTCTTCAGTCTGCAAATGGCAGGTTTTACAGTCTTGAATAGACTTGCCTTAAAAAACTATATACATATGTATAAAGTGCCCTGAGCTCTTAAGACTAGCTAAGTGACTTGTTTGAGAATGGCAGTGACTTAATTCCAGATGAATTGTTATTCTGTTCAGTCAAAATTGGGCTTCCCTTGTGGCTCACCCGGTAAAGAATCGCCTGCCAATGCGGAAGACCGGGGTTCGATCCCTGGGTTGGGAAGATCCCCTGGAGAAGGGAAAAGCTACCCACTCCAGTATTCTGGCCTGGAGAATTCCATGGACTATAGAGTCCATGGGATCGCAAAAAATTGGACACCACTGAGCGACTTTCACTTTCTTTCAGTCAAAATTAATGATGGGAAATACTGGATGACTACTGGGGGAGGGTTTTAAGTTTAAAATTTGGTAGTTCCATTTGGTATATTAATAGTTATCTGAAATCTGAGAAAGATAACAGCCATCCATCCCAAAGAGAAAAACCTACTGGGGGAGGGGGTGGTATACATTAATACAGTGGTTTTAAATGATTTTTCTCATACACCTTAAAAAGAATTCTGAAAAACTGTGACTATGTACCTTCTCCCTCATTTTTGATTGAGCACCAAAAATTTTCATCTCACTTAAAGAATTGTAAAGGATACAAATTGTTTTCTAGTAAGTTGACATTCTGAAATAAGAGATACAGAACTTTTAATTGTAGCCAGTAGAGCCTAAATACCAGATAGTTTTATATCATCATCAATTTTTAAAACTATATTAACAAGCATTTCTTTAATAGGGGAAAATGTTACACCATTCCTTTTCTTCTTTTTATTTGTTTATTTAGCTGCACCAGGTCTTAGCTGTAGATCCTGTAGATCTCAGACAGGATCTTTTGTTGTGGCATGTGGGATCTAATTCCCTGACCAGATATCAAACCCATTCCCCCTGATTTAGGAGCACAGAGAGTTAGCCACTGAACAACTAGGGAAATCCCCATTCCTTTTTGCCTTAAACTCATGTTTCCATATCACTTGATGAAATTTTACCCTGATATTTATTCTAGTTATCCCCAAAATATAAGCACTAAAAAGAGAAAAAAAGGTAAATTGTGTGTCATCAAAATTAAAACAATTTGCTCTTCAAAAGACACCATCAAGAAACTAAAAGTACAACCTACAGACTGAGAATATATTTTCAAATCATCATATTTTACTTGTATTTCAAACACATGAAAGTTATCAACAACCTAAGTAATAAAATTTTAAGTGGGCAAAAGATTTGAATAGGTATTTCTCCAAAGATATACAAATGTCCATGAAAAGATTCTCAATGTCATTAGTCTTTCAGAAAGTGCAAGTCAAAAACATAATGAGATGCTGTTACTTACTCACTACAATGGTTGTAATAAAAAGACACTAGTAATAAAAAGACACTAACTAGTGTCCTACAATGGAGAAGGCAATACTATTAGGTATTAGGTACCAATGGCAATGGTGCTCCCACTCCAGTACGCTTGCCTGGAAAATCCCACGGACAGAGGAGCCTGGTAGGCTGCAATCTATGGGGTCAGGAAGAGTCTGGACATGACTGAGTGACTTCACTTTCACTTTTCACTTTCATGCATTGGAGAAGGAAATGCAACCCACTCCAGTGTTCTTGCCTGGAGAATCCCAGGGACGGGGGAGCCTGGTGGGCTTCGGTCTATGGGGTTGCACAGAGTCGGACAAGACTGAAGTGGCTTAGCAGCTTAGCAGTGTCCTACAAAAATGTGGAGAGGTTCAAACCTCATGCATTACTAGTAGCAATGTAAAATGATGCATTTTTTGAAAAACAGTTTGTTTCCTAAAAGGTTATACATAGACTTACCATTAATATATGACTTAGAAACTCCTCTTATAGGTGAGATTCTATAGACATATGTTTTAATTTTACTTGGTTCAAAATATTGGGAGATGTTCATTGGAAGGACTGATGCTGAAGCTGAAACTCCAATACTTTGGCCACCTCATGTGAAGAGTTGACTCATTGGAAAAGACCCTGATGCTGGGAGGGATTGGGGGCAGGAAGAGAAGGGGATGACAGAGGATGAGATGGCTGGATGGCATCACTGACTCGATGGGCATGAGTTTGAGTAAACTCCGGGAGTTGGTGATGGACAGGGAGGCCTGGCGTGCTGCGATTCATGGGGTCACAAAGAGTTGGACACGACTGAGCAACTGAACTGAACTGATGTTTTCATTTTACTTGGTTCAAAATTCTGGGAGATGTTCCTGTTATAAAACTCTTTCTACACCTATATATTTATTAATAGTGTGTTTAGGTGACTAGAGTTTCTGTTTTCATATCTATAAATATTAAAAGTGAAATAGGATGTTGAATTCTGTCTTGTTCTGGAAATAGTTTACATATAATACAAACAATAATATAAATACTTGTACACATATACAAAGTGCACAAAAGGACTTGACAGAATTGTTCATAGCAACCTTATTTAAAACAGCCAAAAGAGAAAATAACCCAAGTGTCAATCAACAGATGAATTGATCTTTGAAAATGCAATATAGCACTACAATGAAATACTATTCTACTCCCAAAGTTACCACAAAATGGATGACCCTCAAAAACATTATGCTCAGCGAAAGAAGCCAGACATGAACATAAATTTCTTTTTCAATGATTTTTCTTTGAAGGGCAAATATAAAGAGGCAGAAAGTAGATTACTGGTTGCTGAGGGCTGGGCTTGGTAATGGAATTGACTGTAAATGGACAGGAGGTTTTTCCTTTAGGGTGATGAAGATGTTCTAAAATTAGATTGTGATGAGGGTTGTACAGCTCTGTAAGTACAATGAAATTCACTTGAATTGCATATTTAAAATAAGTGAATTTTATGATATTTAAATTATATTTGAAACAGTTTAAAAATATCTCCTGGGGAATTCCCTGGTGATCCAGTGGTTAGGACTTCACATTCTCACTGCCAAGGGCTTGGGGTCAGTGCCTGGTTGGGGAGCTAAGATTCCACAAGCTGCAAAGTGCAGCCAGAGAAAAAATAACAACTCCTTGATTGACTATTATAATTATTTATATTATATGTATTATACATTTGGATAAACATTTATTGAACAAAGAGTATATATTTATTGGAAATATACCCTGATAAGGTGATAGAGACTTCTTCAATTAATTCATATATTTGTGGATGACTATCATTTATTTTCCAAAATGAGACAGGATTTAGCATCAATTCTATCCTAATTTTAATATTTAAAAATGTAAAACTTGAGAAACTGCCTGCATAAACAAAATAAAATTAACAGAAGGAATTTTATAACAGCATTGTCATTCAATTCTTTAAACTATCAAATCTTATGCTGCATATCACTATGATACATCTTGCAAATTTGTATTTTACTCCAATGGATCCTTATTCCATTTTTTTAAATTAAAAAACTGAAAATCACTTCACAGCCAAAATATCTGTCACCAAGTTATAATAGTTATTTGCCTCCTCAGTTTCTGGGAAGAACACCAAAAAGGCTTCATTAACATTGACCATCTGGTACCACTGAGGTCCCAGTATCCTTAGTAATGCCACATTCAAGGGAGTGCTGAATACCTCTAGTGGTGGCTGGGCACACTCACTCAGAACTCAGCTTCAGCAACAGGTAACTGGGGCAGGAGGAATGCTGGGGCCCCAACCCTCCTAGCAGAGAGCCCACACCTAGCACTGGTGTGGGGCGCACTCCTAGGTCTGGGAAGTGGGAGCGTAGAGGGCGGGAGGGCAGAGGAAGGGACAGAGTGACTCGATTTAAATAACACAAACTCTGTTCTTGCGATTTCAGATTTTTGGGGGGACTGGTCTGCACAGTGCTTATGCTGTTAAGGCAGAATTGACACTCTCAATAAGGTGGGTTTTAATTGCCTTACTGAAAATCCACAAAAACTAAACTCATATTAAAGTTTTCCTCTCTGTGTTTTATCCTGTATGACTTGATTTTGTAGCCCGTTAAACATTACCACTCTATTTTAAGTGATCACCATAATGTGGGTTATTTGGTTAACTATTAAGGTCCTTTATTTGCACAGGCTATTTGCAGAGGCTTCCTCCAAGGCAGCACTTGAAATGTGCTCACCTGTATGTTTTACTAAAATTTGCAGAAAGAAAAAAGATTTTAGTCACAGTCAGTTAAGACCACTGACTCTACACTTGACTTCCCTTCCTGTCCTTGGTGTTTACATGACTGCAGCACGTTTCAGATCTAGGGCTTCCCTGGTAGCTCAGAATCTATCCACAATTCAGGAGACCTGGGTTTGATCCATGGGTGCCTGGAGAAGGGAAGAGCTATCTACTCCAGTATTCTTGCCTGGAGCATTCCATGGACTGGTGGGCTACAGTCAATGGGGTCTCAAAGAGTCGGACACAACTGAGCAACTTTCACTTTCAGGGAGAAGTGGAGTTGGTTGCCGTTGTTGTTCAGCCACTCAGTCGTGTCCGACTCTTTGCGACCCCAAGGATGGCAGCATGCCAGGCCTCCCTGTCCTTCATCATCTCCCAGAGCTTGCTCAAAGTCATGTCCATTGAGTCGGTGATGCCATCCAACCATCTTATCCTCTGCAGTTCCCTTCTCCTCCTGCCTTCAACCTTCCCCAGCATCAGGGTCTTTGCTAATGAGTTGGTTCTTCCCATCAGGTGGCCAAAGTATTGGAGTTTTAGCTTCAGCATCAATCCTTCCAATGAATATTCAGGACTGATTTCCTTTAGGATGGACTGGTTTGATCTCTTTGCAGTCCAAGGGACTTTCAAGAGTCTTTTCCAACACCACAGTTCAAAAGCATCAATTCTTTGGTGCTCTACTTTTTTTATGGTCCAATTCTCACATCCATACATGACTACTAGGAAAACCATACCTTTGACTAGACGGACCTTTGTTGGCAAAGTAATGTCTCTGCTTTTTAATATGCTGTCTAGGTTGGGCATAGCTTTTCTTCCAAGGAGCAAGTGTCTTAATTTCATGGCTGCAGTCACCATCTACAGTGATTTTGGAGCCCAAGATAATAAAGTCTCTCATTGTTTCCACTGTTTCCCCATATATTTGCCACGAAGTGATGGGACTGGATGCCATGATCTTAGTTTTCTGAATGTTGAGTTTTAAGCCAGCTTTTTCACTCTCCTCTTTCACTTTCATCAAGAAGCTCTTTAGTTCCTCTTCCCTTTCTGCCATAAGGGTGGTGTCATCAGCATATCTGAGGTTATTGCTATTTCTCCTGGCAATCTTGATTCCAGCTTCTGCTTCATCCAGCCCAGCGTTTCTCATGATGTACTCTGCATGTAAGTTAAATAAGCAGGGTGACAATATACAGCCTTGACATATTCCTTTCCAATTTGGAACCAGTCTGTTGTTTCTTGTCCGGTTCTAACTGTTGCTTCTTGATCTGCATACAGGTTTCACAGGAGGCAGTTAAGGTGGTCTGGTATTCCCATCTCTTTAAGAATTTTCCACACTTTGTTGTGATCCACACAATCAAAGGCTTTAGCACCGTCAATGTTGTGCATTTAATTATGAGATATGTTTATAGTTGCTTCTGTGTGTGATTGTGTTATTGCTAGCCATCCTGTTGTAGCACTGACTTCCAGGAAAATTCTTATTCTGCAGGCTTATCTGTTGCCATTTAACATAAAGTTGCCAGCTAAGGGTCATATTGCTCTATGAACATGTCCTACAGTACACAGCATCAAAAGACTGATGGAAGAGAAACAACGTTTGAAATATATAGGGCTAGAAGCAAATCTATTTCAAATGATTCCAGTCATCAGACATGAAAGGATGCCTGCATGGGTGTGTGCTCAGTCATGTCTGACTCTGCCACATCATGGACCGACTCTGCCACATCATGGACCGTAGCCCACCAGGCTCCTCTATCCATGGAATTTTCCAGGCAAGATTACTGGAGTGGGTTGCCATTTCCTTCTCTAGAGGATCTTCAGTTGGTTTCTTTACCAAATACACAAATATCTTTTAAAAAGAACCTATTAATTAAACTATGGAAAACAATTCTTTTAACATTTCTTACTAACCTGATTTGGCTTTGTTCTGATCAAGTTGATACTTTTTATATTATAAAGAGGTTAATGACATGCTCAGTAAAGTACCTTATTTTCTATATATTTATATGTATAAATATATGTCTCTGTTAAAAAGCAGAGACATTGCTTTACCCTCAAAGGTCCATATAGTCAAAGCTATGGTTTTTCCAGTAGTCATGTATGGATGTTGAGAGTTGGACCATAATGAACGTTGAGTGCCGAAGAATTGATATCTTGGAAAAACTCAAAGAACTGATGCCTTCGAACTGTGGTGCTGGAGAAGACTCTTGAGAGTCCCTTGGACAGGAAGGAGATCCAACCAGTCAGTCCTAAAGGAAATCAGCCCTGAATATTCATTGGAAGGATTGATGTTGAAGTTGAAGCTCCAATACTTTGGCCAATTGATGCAAAGAGCTGACTCATTGGAAACGACCCCAGTTCTGGGGAAGACTGAAGGCAGGAGGAGAAGGGGACAACAGAGGATGAGACAGTTGGATGGCATCACTAACTCAGTGGGCATGAGTTTGAGCAAACTCCGGGAGATGATGAAGGACAGGGAAGCCTGGTGTGCTGCAGTCCATGGGGTCACAAAGAGTCAGACATGACTGAATGACAGAACAACAAAATATGCATAATAGAGTGGGGTTTAACACCAGACACTAGAGTTCTTACTCTGCATGGCTTCAGTAAGCCACTTAGGCTTCCCAAGTGGTTCAGAGGTATATTGCAGGAGATGCAAGTTTGATCCCTGGGTGGGAATATCCCATGGAGGAGGGCATGGCAACCTCCTCCAGTATTTTTGCCTGGAGAATTCCATGGACAGAGGAGCCTGGTGGCCTACCTAGGGTCCATAGGGTCACAAAGAGTCGGACAGGACTGAAGCTACTGAGCAAGTACACACAAGTTCCTAAGGACACAGGCAGATAAGAGACAAATAAATGAAAGAATACTCATAGCATTTTGTAATACTGTTACTAGATTAGAAATGAGCAGAGATTGGCAGAAAGTGGAGTGAAGCATGAGAAGCAGTGCACACTCAGAAGAGAGGAGAAGGCAAGCATCCTAGTAGACTGACAAAAACTCAAAAGAAAACTCAAAAGAAAAAAATTTACCTCATATTGCATTTGATTCTGTTTTGATTTGTGATTAAGAAACCTAAATTTCCTGAATCTTTAGTGTAGTTTGCAAAAAAAGAAAAGAAATGCATTGTGTTTTGTTTTTGTTTAATTTGAACTAAAAATTTTGGGAAATTTCTCTAAAATTTCAATATCCATCTTGCTTACATTGTCCAGAACAAGACAAATATACAATTGATGCTGAACAGAACTAAACTAGGGAAGGCATAATCTCAGAAACAGAATTGTCCTGTAGACTGTGAATGCCTTGGGAATGTCTGGACATTTGGATGAGAGCATCAGATTTTCTACAAGAGGTGGAGATGGAGGCTCAAAGGAAATGTCAGTGCCCTTCAGTCTAAGACCATCAAGGATACATACGAAGTCTAAACTTCTGTTTAAACACTGCATGTCTTTTTGTAGGAGAAACCTGTGAGTGGAATGTGAAAGAACGCCTTGATAAAACAGTGAAGTTGTTTCATTTTATGCATAACGAAAATGGTGGTTATATTTAAGTATTCCATGTCCATGTGTAAAGGTTTTCCAAGTTTTGTGTAATTAGGGATGACAAGCATAAAGGGAACAGGGTATCTTCAGCGCTGGTTGGCTAGTTATATGTTAGCTCCTTTTCCTTCTTGACTATATCACCTATGGGGAAGCGCAGAAGAAAAATATGTGACGACTCAAAACCGATATAGTTCCATGTATTCTGGCATCTAGTGTTACTGCTAAAAGTCTAGAAAGCTTACCATCTTACTGATTAAAAAAAAAAAATTGAACGAGGCTTAAAACTTCTAATCCAGTTCTGAGAATATAAATACAGTTGCTAAAAAAAAAAAAAAAAACAGGAAATTAACATGTGATACAGTGTTATTAACTGAGGTACAGAGTTTTATTTAAATTTCACAAAATGTCATGCTACTGTCCATTATTTGTTTTCATATCTTATTCAAGATTCTGCATTGTATTTAGTTGCATTGAGCATCATGCAACAAATTCTGGTAAATTCTCTTTTCATTTTTATACTGTTACTATACATTTTTATACTGTTCTAATTTTCCTTATTATGGCTTTTTAGATCCACTCATCATTTAAAAGTGGACATTTAATTTCCAAATGCCTGGGGTTTTTAAATTATCTTTCATATTAATTTTCTCATTTAAATGTTTTCTTTTCTGCAATCACCTCCTCTGTGTTTTTTCAGTCTTCCAACTTTATTGAGACTTTCAATGACTAAGTCAAAGATCTCGCTTGGTAAATGTCACATTGCACTTGAGAATATGTGAGATGTTTTCAAATATATTTTGATACTGATTTCTAACGTAATTCCACAGTGTTAAGAGAACAGACTCTGACTTTAGTACCTTTAGACCATGCAATGTTTGCACCTTGTTTTATGTCCCTGAATATGTTCCAGTGCCTCCTAGTTTATAGTCTATGGGCACTCGAATAGAATTTGTATCCTACTTTTCTGTGAAAATTGCATAAATCTTAATTATGTTGAATTGGTTTTAAAGAAAAAAAGAAAAATGTGCAATGAGTTGCTACTAAAATCCACTGAACACCAGGAATTCATTATTGGACATCTTTGATTGTCTTGGGGGGATTCCCCTTATAGAACAGCTAAGTCTTTTCTGGCAATATTCAGGCAATTTGAATGGAAAGATCTAGATCCAGAAATTCCATCCTCAGCACTTTCATTACTTGGGGCAGCTCCATCCTAACCTGATTGTCCCCAAAACTGATGTTACAGCAGATGACACAATACTGGACACAGATTTGAATGCATCAGTTCACACAGAGTTCAAAAGAAAAGATGCTATTCATGGGGGGAAAAAAAGTCTGCTATTTTATGAAATTTTGTAAAAATACACCATGGGTTACATTTTATAATTAAAAACTTCAAACAATTCTATCCAGAAATTCTTTCTTTGTGGTTCAATCATATTTATTTCCTGAACAGCCTGTGTTTCTTAGTCTTTTTTACATGTTTGGATTTCTAATTGGTGATGTTGCTTTAAAAATAAAGTGAAAGCCATGTCTAATGAACTGTTGTTATAGTAATCTTGATCATACTGCTTTGTGGACCCTGCTTCCTACAATGCCTTGTGAATTTTGTAACCCAGAGGTTGATAGCATTCTCTCATGTGGGTGGCAGGAGGGCTAAGGTACAATATATCTCAATAAATGATGCTCGTTATGGAAACTAAGAGCATCAAGAGGGGGGATTGAAGAAGGAATTCATAGGGCCTGGACTCCATCTCAGGCCTGTCTGTGCTGATCGTGCGTGGCCACCTCTCCAGTGGACTCTGAACTCTGTGCTTAGCGCCTGTGGGAATGACAATGGAAGGATAAGACCCCCCTCTGGGCAGGGGAATCTTGAAGAACAGACACTAATCACCCCTGCCTCCGGACACTATCTATCAGAATGTAAGCACAGGCTTATCAGTTATTAACTATTTGGAATGTAACTGCGGGCTTATTGATTATTGACTGTTTGAACACATAACACGTGAATGATGGGGTTACTGTAGTTGTATTTACCCTTCCTTTGTTTATGTAAGTCTCAAGGGAATTGGGGTAGTGGGTTTGGACACATGGGGTATAAAAGATTTTCACAAATGCTGGTCGGGGCCCTTGGCTAAGAGGAGACTCTGCCTTGGGCCCGCCGGTGTAATAAACTGCACTCCACTATCAAATAAATAAATAAATAAATAAAGTTTCTTTTCCTAAAGTAATGCAAACTTTAAACAATATTCATCTTCCTATAAGACAGCTGCAATGACTTGGTGTCATAATTAATACGTGAAGATAAGAAATTCAATAAATTTGGATTATTTTTTTCCCCTACAGTCCCAGTTTGTCTGGAACACTTATTACTACCAACAACAAAGTTATTGGCTTTTTAAAAATCATATTCTGGATAGAAGGTGATCTTGAGGATGCTTATTTCTTTTAAAAGAGCCAGTTCTGCCATCCAAAACATTTCTTTAGTTTAATTTGCATATAGACAAGTCCCTGTGTTGTCAGCTCACAGCATAACTAAGCATCACTGATCTTTATTTAGTCACAAGGCTTGATTGTAACAGCAGGGTGCTTCTTAGGCAGTTCTAAGGTAACAGAAATTAAAATACTAACAAAATCACGTTTAAACCAGTCCATAGAAAACTGTGTATATATATTAAGCCTACTCTCAGAGTCTATAAATTACTCCATTAGAGTAATTTAAGTAAGAGTTTTTGGAATTTGATTAACTCAGATTAAAAACAGTTTCTATTAAATTTTTTGAAAAAATAAATTTGGGGTGTAGTAATAAATATCTTTTTTGTGTAGACCAACTCTATGGAAGGTCCTCTACTGGCCATTTTACCTACTTCATTTATTTCACCCTCTATGAACCAGGAATAAGAAGGCAATTGTCAGATGAAGAAACGGAAGCTCAGAAGATTTATATAATATATTCTAAACCACACAGCAAATACCTGACTAAGCCAAGATTCCCAAAGATTGTTTTCAGAATTATTTTGTTGAAATTGACATTTTCTACTACTATATTTCAGTATGAGTAGTTTCCTTATCATATCTTTGAATTCCCCCAAATAGTATGGAATGAGGTTTATTAACATTCAGTAATATGATCAAAATCTCAAGGCTAGTAAGTTGTAGAACTACAATTTAAACCAGAATTTTTAACTTTAAAATGTTAGCATTTCTGGGACCTTCCTGGTGGTCCAGTGGCTAAGACTCTGAGCTCCCAATGCAGGGGGTCCAGGTTTGATCCCTGGTCAAGGAACTAGATCCCGCATGCAACAACTAAGAGTTCTCGTGCCACAACTAAAAGATCCTGCAAGCTGCAACTAAGACCTGGAGCAGCCAAATGAGTAAACTAAAATAAATACATATTTTTTAAAAGTTAAAATTTCCTACTATAAGATAGTGTCTCGTTGGTTATCTAATTCCCAAGGGGTAACATATTTTGAACGAATCTGAAACATCCTAGGAAAGAAAATTTTACCGAGACTAGAAATTCAGGGGTTTCTTTAATTTAGTTCCAAAAATAAACATAGAATCATGAACTATCAAATGTGCTTATGTTTGAATCCTTGCCAGTCTTACCTACTACCTACATAAACATAGGCAATTTAAGCTCAAAGCTTCAGTTCTCACCTATACATAACTGGGATAACAATAACTACTTTGGAGGACTGTCCTGGCCAATATCAAAGATAATGTATGCCACACTCTGTACCCTACAAAGAGGCAGCAGTTTGGAGTGGTTAAGAGCTCACACCCTAAAACCAGCTACCCGAGTTCAACCTCTGAGTCCCCATGTCAGCTCTGTGATCTTAGGCAAATTTACTTTAGCCATCTGTATCACCATTTTCTCACAGGTAAAATGAGGTAATGATAACTACTTTATGAGTTACTGTGTGTAAAGTGCTTAGGAAAAAAACTGTTCCATTAAATTAAATGTGCCTGGCATATTGTAAGCACTATTTAAGATGTTGTTAAATTTTAAAAATATTTGAACATAATAGATGCTGAATAAATGGTAGCTACTTTACTTGGCAGTTACTTGGGTGATTTTAATATTATATATATACACACACATGTAATACATATATTGTAAAAGGAAATGACAACCCAATCCAGTATTCTTGCCTGGGAAATCCCATGGACAGAGGAGCCTGGCAGGCCTACTGTTCATGAGGTCATAAAAGAGTTGGACATGGCCTAGTGACTAAACAACAAACAATACATATATAATGTAAAAACTAAAATTAACATTTTTGGTCCTTGGACAAAATTATTTTATTGCCATTAAAGGAATATGTGAAACTAAATCAGCAGTCCCAGAATGATTAGTCTTATATCTACCCTAATAAGGAGATCCAACCAGTCAATCCTAAAGGAAATCAGTACTGAATATTCGTTGGAAGGACTGATGCTGAAGCTGAAGCTCCAATACTATGGCCACCTGATGTGAAGAACTGACTCATTGGAAAAGACCCTGATGCTGGGAAAGATTGAAGGCAGGAGGAGAAGGGGACAAGAGAGGATGAGATGGTTGGATGGCATCACTGACTCGATGGACATGAGTTTGGGCAAGCTCTGGGAGTTGGTGCTGGACAGGGAGGCCTGGCGTGCTGCAGTCCATGGGGTCACAGAGTCAGATATGACTGAGCGACTGAACTGAACTGAATAAGTCCCCTGGAGTTTGGGAGTGGAGAGGAGATGTGGAGGGGAAGGGACTAAGCATAGTTTTCAGATTGGGGATTAACCAACTGGCTGTGCCTCCAGGTGCTACTACTGAAATAGGAGACACTGGAGGACTGCACATAAGAAAACTAACAGCTGTTTGGTGTTTTCCAGGAATCTCACACTGTGCTGGGCACTTTGTATATATATTATGCCATTTCCCTCTCAGAGCCATCCTGTGGGTACCACTCTCTCCATTTTACAGATCTGTGAAAATCTTTGAAGAAATCTGCTATGCTATGTAGGCAAGTGAATCAACTTGTCAAATGAAAAGTTTTTTTTTTTTTTAACATGAAGTGGCAAGAGGACAGCCTACCTCCTCCCCTTGCCCTTAAGTTCTGAAATTTCACATCTATATTTGTTTTGTTGTGTTGGAACAGTCACTACTTTCAACTCAAAGTGACCCTTTTCCTATTATTTCCTGAAGTCCTTTATTTAATACCTTCATAGACAAAGAACATTTTGAGATGCCATGCAGTCTGTAAAAGTTCACTAACAACTTGGAAATCTATAATTAGATTGCTCTGCCCAGAAATGTCATGAGAGTTGCTGTATTTCTCTAATACTTTAGGCACAGACATACTAACATGGAGCTAAAATGCATGTGCGTGTGTGTGTGTTAGTGGCTCAGTCATGTCCAACTCTTTGTGACCCCATGGACTGTAGCCTGCCAGGTTCCTCTGTCCATGGGATTCTCCAGGCAAGAATACTGGAGTGGGTTGCCATGCTCTTCTCCAGGGGATCTTCCCGGCCCAGGAATCCAACAGAGGTCTCTGGCATTGCAGGCACATTCTTTACCATTTGAGCTACTTGGGAAGTAATATTGCATATTCACTTAGTAATGTTGCCTGTTATCAGCTTCAATACTAATATAGTATAACTGGTTCCAACTGAAAGCAAATAAAAGTATGTTTCTACTCTAGTCTTTTGAATAATGCATACCATCTGCATTATCTCAAACTTCTGGAAAAAAATGCATTGCTGCTGCTGCTAAGTCACTTCAGTCGTGTCCGACTGTGTGCGACCCCCCATAGACGGCAGCCCACCAGGCTCCCCCGTCCCTGGGATTCTCCAGGCAAGAACACTGGAGTGGGTTGCCATTTCCTCCTCCAATGCATGAAAGTGAAAAGTGAAAGTGAAGTTACTCAGTCATGTCCAACTCTTAGCGATCCCATGGACTGCAGCCTATCAGGCTCTTCTGTCCATGGGATTTTCCAGGCAAGAGTACTGGAGTGGGTTGCCATTGCCTTCTCTGGAAAGAAATGCATTAAACTAAGCATAACCTCAAATGGTCAAAAGAATTTGTCTTTTTAAGGGAGATATTCCTTAACTTTCTGACAACAACAAAAAAATACAAGTCCTGAATCATATAACCCTTGATGTTTTTAAAAAAAGCCCCACCAGAGGAAATTTTAATTCATTTTTAAAATTTACTATAGCGCAAATATTGGGTTGTTGTTGTTGTTCAGTCACTAAGTCATGTCTGACTCTTTGTGTCCACGTGGACTGTAGCATGACAGGCTTCCCTTTCCTTCACTATCACCGGGTTTACTGTGTAGATCCATACAAAAGCACTGATACAAGCACTTTAATATGGCTCCACCTAATAGTTCATAAAGAGCAAAGTTCATATGATTTTGTTCCTAGAGAATTTAAAAATTAATTTTACTCCACTGCTTTCTTGCATATGTGAGGTTATTCTCCCATGGTGGCAGGAAGTGCCCTCTTTATTTTCTATTGATGATTATGAATGTGGTGGAAGGGCAGGATTGGCTGGACCAGGGCTTTGAATTCTTCAGCTTGCACAGCTTGAACTCTGAACTGCAAAGCCTTCCTCTGAAGGCTTTAAAAAATAAACAGATTCAGATTCCATAGGTCTAAGGAGGGGCCCTGAGATTCTGCATTTCTGGCAGGTCCCCAGGGAATGCGATGTTGCTGGTCCACAGACCACGTTTTGAGAGCACAGCATTAAATCACTTCAAACAATCCTTACATCCCCAAGGATCTGTGAGAGTAGGACACATCCAAAGATGATTAAGGGCTTCCCAGATGGTGCAGTAATAAATAATCCGCCTGCCAGTGCGGGAGACACAAGAGATGAAGGTTCAATCCCTGCATCAGGAAGATCCCCTGGAAAATGGCAACCCACTTCAGTATTCTTGCCTGAAAAATTCTGTGGACAGAGGAGGCCAACAGGCTAGAGTCTATGGGTTCGCAAAGAGTTGGACACAACTGAGCGACTGAGCACATACATGAAGATTATTAATGATGCTATTTTTCTGAAAGCAACAACAACTCCAAAGAAAAACTAGTTAATTTTACTTTTTCTTTGTTAATTTTTCTATGGAAGTGTTTCTGTTTCTTAATGTCTGGGAATAAACCTAGTGTTGGGTTGAACAGGTGCTTTTCTCTCTCTCTTAGATCCACTCCCTTTTAGAATTTTCCCCTCTAGTCTTCTCTGCCTCTACCAGATTCTTTTCTTTTTGTTCCTATAAAGTCTTAGGGTTATTGTTGACCTGAGACAGACTGTAGCAGGAATGTCGCAGTTGTTTTAGCTTGTGCAGTTGGTTGCATTCTTTAGAACTTAGCCTGAAATGAGATCACTGCTCAAGAAGACCATAAAATAGTGTCAGCACACAATATCTTACTCCAAATTATCCAACAACTTTGGGTCAGCCTTATCTATTAATAAATGAGTATGTCCGTCCCTATCTGCAGTGAATCTGTTGCAGTCAAGGCTTTTTGTTTTTTTAATTTTTTTCTAATTTTGAAATAAAAACAAAGAAGATGCAAAAATAGTGATTTCATGGACTCTTTCCCTAACTTTCCCCCAAATAACATCTTGCATAACCATAATACATAATCAAAAAATAAATTTATACCAGTACAGTGCTATTAACTCAACTTCAGACCTTGATTGGATTTCACCAGTTTTTATATGCAATCTTTTTGTGCGGGAGGGCAGTGCACAGTATTTTGAAATTATACAGATTCGTGTAACCACCATCACAATCTGACTCATTCTTAAAGATTAGTGTCTCCCAGGATTCTGTTCTGAGCCCTCTTCAATTTTTATTTTACACATGCTCCCTGGACCTTCTCATCCATAATTGTGAGGTTAATTATTTCTTTGTATTTGGATAATTTTCAAATTGATATCCTCTCTCTTGAGCACTCTGGGTTTCCCCAGTGGCTCAGTGGTAAAGAATCTGCCTGCCAATGCAGGAGACACAGGTTTGATTCCCATAGGTTTGGGTCAGGAGAATCCCTTGGAGAAGGAAATGGCAACTCACTCCTGTATTCTTGCCTGAAAAATCCCCATGGACAGAGGAGCCAGGCATGCTACAGTCCATGGAGTCACAGAGTCAGACACAACTTAGAGCCTGGGCAACAACTCTTGAGCTCTCTAACCATTTCACGACCTACTTCCTTCTGTACACTCACTGAATATTTTATCTTCACTTTAAATTTCAACATATCCAAAACTAAACCAGTATTCCTTCATTTTAAAACTAAATAGTCTGTCTATGGGAAACTAGCCTGCTGCAGCCCAAGCCAGAACACTCAGGGATCATCCTAGATACACCCACCATCCATATTGCACTTCCACATAATAGAAGCAGCTGACACTCCTATGGAAAGTACCATGTGTCACACACTCAACACAGATTAGCTCATTTCACCGTGAACGCAATGCTAAGCCTTGCCAGAAATGGCTTCAAGTTTCCCGAGGCCTGAAACTTGTCTGGTTTTAGAGGTTGTAAAGAAAAAGAACAGAAAAGTACAAGTACCAAAAAAAATCCTGCAATATAGAGCAACATGGATGAAACCTGAAGACAGATATTATAGAAGTGAAATAAGCCAGTCTCAGAAGGACAAATACTACATAATTCCACTTGTATGAGATTCTGAAATAGTCAAATTCATAGAGTCAGACAGTAGAATGATGGTTACAAGGGGCTGGCAGAAGGGGAAATGGGGAGTTGTTAATCAACAAGTAGTTTAAATTATGCAAGATGAGCAAATTCTAAAGATCTACTTAGGACATTGTGCCCATGATTAACAGTACTGTGTTGTACACTTAAAATTTTGCTAAGATGATAGATCTTATGTCAAGTGCTCTTATCGCAGGAAAATAAAATTAAAAAAAAAAGAAAAAAGGAAACCACAATTACCAAAATTAGTACTTATAACAGTGAAGAGTCCTGAAAACTGACCTTCGTTAGTTTCATGATGCATCCCCCTGTAAGGCAGCTGCTATTCTTATTTCCATGGTAGAGGAGGCACAGGAAGGTTAAACATTTAGCTTGACCAGAGTCCTCCTGCCATGGGAGGTCCTGTGATCTCCCAAACACTAACCAGCCCCCCTTCAGTTCATTCTCCGTGCTGACTCTAAATGGATCTGTGCATGGGACCAGGTCTTTCTCCTGATTAGGAGCTGTACCTAGTTCCCTATTACCCTTTTTTTTAACCTATTTCTTTTGACTGTTTATTTATTCATTAAGATTTTTAAAAATCTTTATTGAATTTATTACACTGCAGCTCCTGCTTTATGTTTTGGTGTTTTTGGCCCCAAGGCATGTGGGATCTTAGCTCCCCGACCAGGTATAGAACCCACACCCCCTGCATTAGAAGGTGAAGTCAACCACTGGACTGCCAGGGAAGTCCCTCCCTCTTACCTTTTGCAGGCACGATGCCGGGCTGTCTCTTGCACGTGATGCTGAACTGCTAGTGACTCTCTCCACTCTCCATGCTTTCAACCCCTTTCCACTCACCTTTCCTGCTCCCAGGACTGTTCTCTTACTATCCTCCTAACTATCTATCAATGCTCTTGATCATTTTTTCCAAAGTGAAAATAGCATTATTAGTTATTTTTAGTTTATAGGAGTAATATGTAGTTAAATTAAAAATATATACAGATAAATGCAAAAAAAAAAAAAAAAAAGCACAAGAAATTAAATAGGAGCCACCAGACCACAACCTCATCATCTGAGAAGAATCATTATAAATAATTTAGTGTATATACTTTCCATTTTTCCTGCACATTAGTGTTTGCGTGTGTGTGTGTGTGTATGTGTGAGTACACTATTCTATAAAACTGGGATGTGTTACTGTGATATTATTATTCTTTTCCGTCTTTATCATTCTGCCAGTTCTCCCCCCAAATGTTTTTTGTTGTTGTCTTAATGGACAACATTGATCACAAAGAAAGCCAAGCATCTCTTCATGTGTTTCTTCTCCCAAGAACTGCCTATCAATATCTACCCACTTTTTACCTCTTCAGCACCAGAATCTAGCACAAGCCTGCAATAGAATAGGTGGTTGATGAATATTTGTGTAATGAGTGGACTAAAGACACATCACCTCACTTTACAGTGCCCAGTGTTTTGGAAGTGAAGTCTCATCCTCTGATTTCTTTACTCCTTGCACAGGATCAACAGCCAAATCTTGTGAATTCTACTTTTGAAATGTCTTTAAACCTCCCACAATGGCCTCCCTAGTTCAGACTACTGTCATTTCTTACTAGGATTTTTGCAATAGCCTCCTCTGTCTAGTCTCTCTAACCCAATTCTTTCCCCAACTATGACCAGAGTTTTCTAAAACGTAATTTGTTCATTTCATTCTTTCACTTAAAAGCTTTAATATTGCCTGGAGAATAAATCTAAACTCTTTACAAAGGCATCCAAGACCTTCCATCTCCGCCTCAGCCCTCTTCCCTCCCTCTCTTTACATCTGTGTTCCAGCCACATCACACTTTCAGCTGTTCTAGGATAGACTTTGCATTCCACAATTCTTTGCTTTTCAGATCTTTCAAATGTCAGAAATACCATGGAAGCTCATCCCATCCCTCCACCAGAATTATCGCACTACAATCACACCACAGTCAGCACCACCACCACAAGAACACCCTTGTCTCGCATACCTCCATACTTCCTTATTGTTTTCTCTCGCTCTCTTTATTCTAACTTCCTGCCTGCATAGGAATTCTGGATCAGCAATTTTAGAGCATCAGTCAAATATCTGAGTAGCTATTATGTGTAAAGTACTGACCCCATTTATGATACTCAACTTAATTTCCAGCTAAACTTTGGAATGCAGCTGAATTCCAAAAATAAATTAGCTCTAAAAGGCTGAAAACTTACATGTACCTTGGAAGGCCCCACAGGGTCCTGCTTTATTCAATCTCCCCCCAACACACTTTTTTTTTTTTTGAATACTTCAATCCTGAGGGGACCAGGGGTGGGACAAGAAAAAGAAAGCAGTCTTGGATAAAGAGGCTAAACTCTGTAAGGGAACTCATAAACTCTGTAAGGGAACTTGGTTTTAGGAGGACTCAGTTTCAAAAATATTACCTCCCCACGATCTCTATGATTCTCATCCAAGATATTTTACTTGTCTTTATTTTTAATAATTTGCCCATAGGAAGTTATTTCTAATATGTCATTTAATTGCCTTGCCTAATGATACAGGATGCTGGGGGCTGGTGCACTGGGATGACCCAGAGGGATGGGATGGGGAGGGAGTTGGGAGAGGGGTTCAGGATGGGGAACATATGTACACCCATGGTGGATTCAAGTCAATGTATGGCAAAACCAGTACAATGTTGTAAAGTAAAATAAATAAATAATTTAAATAAAAATAAAATAAAATAAAATAATGGACTAATTTGTAATTTTTAAAATGAACCTTTTCTTTATGTAGTTTAGGGGCTAAAAAATAAAATAAATGCCTTGCCTGAAAAATTTGCAAATCAAAGTGTTAGAACCTAAAACATCTTGTCAAGATAATCCATTGGTTACTATGTGTCAAATTTAATACTTAGAGATATTTAATATTTAGACAAGTCCAAGTTACTAATATATTAACGATATTTGTTTTAATTTTCCAATCAGTTACTTAGTTCAGTCACTCAGTTGTGTCTGACTCTTTGCGACCCCATGGACTGCAACACCCCAGGCTTCCCTATCCTTCACCTACTCCCAAATCTTGCTCAAACTCATGTCCATCAAATCTGGGATGCATATTACTGATGCTAAAATATAAAATCTTACTATGTTGCATGAAAGTTTTTTGAGCACAAGTAAGATGATTAAGAAAAAAGAAATTGCAGACTTTGTTCTTGAAATACTCCATTATTTTCTAAGTTAAAGCAGCTATTGATTTGCTTCCAAAGTCATTTGCCTCCCATCTTTTTTTTTCTTCCAATGGTCCACATATTTTTCACTTCACTGCTTATTAAGACTTTAAATAGTAAGAGGCCCAGGCAAAATGAAAAAAGAAAATTGTATTAATTCATTTAGTCACTTAAAAGCTATCATAGAAGTGGTAGTAGGAAAAATAATAGAATTATTAGGAGTATTGCAAGGGAAAGTTTATCTGACACTTGAGTCTTATCCTCTTCAGAGTAATAGGTATTGGGCTCTCATAGTTTGGTATTAGCAGATGCCTTCTATGTTATATGATGGAATATAACATAATTTGTCTCAAAATCTTATTATTATCTCACCGTTCCTTTTTTGTTAGCTCCGAGTTTTCATTTTCAACTGGAACCAGAGTCATCCCAGTTTTGAAGATTGTCTGGACTCTGACTTGGAACATTTCCAAACCCAAGGTACCTTCCTTCATGAGAATACAGAAGATCTCTTTGCCCAGACTCAGAGACACATATGGATCTCATTTGCTGTGCTTTATTCCAGGGTGATCCTAACATGACTCTATGTACTCTTAGAATCTTTACTCCTAAAGGTACAAAACAAAGGATTCAACTCTTAGGAACTTATCCTCATCTGACAAATGGGAACATTTCCCTATGCTTTCCACTGCCAGTTTCCCCTGTTCCTGTTTCACATCCATTCAGTAATTCACCGAATATTCATGGACCTCCTAATGTGTTCAAGGTAGTGAACTCAGCACTGTAGGAATGACTGAGACACAGGTCCAGGTCTGACTCTCCAACCCGTTGCTGTGTAAAGATGTTGAGGTCTGGAGAGGATAAGACAGATACCCACCCCTTAAAAACAAAGTGTCCCCTTACATACCTTCTGAAGGAAGGAAGGATATTGTGCATAAATAAAATAATAGTGGTTAATAATTATATTAATGTTTATTCTTTCACTCACTCAAGAGTAATTCTCCCTGGGCAAGTTGCTTAGGATTTCCTTCCAGAATTGAGGCATGCATTCACAGAAGGATGGTGGGGGCTATAGCTGGTGCCATGCCTGGCATGGGGGAGGGAAGAAGTAGAGAGTGAAAAGGCTCTTTCATTTCCTTGGCAGAGGGAGCCTTGCAGCTGGGGCCACGGTCTGCTCTGCTGATCCATGGCCTCCAGAGAGAGCATGTGTTCCTCTAAGGATCTGAGTCTTAGCCACCAGCCTCTGGAAGCAGCCAGGAGATGGGGAAGACAGTTAATTAAGCCATTTAATTTCATAGAATGTGGTTACATATTTTATTTTTTTTTCAAAGTAAGAATATCTACTCAATTTGAACTTTTACCTGTGGTCCCTCTTCCTCAGAACCCGGATTGTGAAGTTCTGTTTCACAGGTGTGTCAGTAAGTCCTTACCCATCAGGTTGCTCATCTGTAAAATGAGAAGGTACCAGATGTTCCCAAGGTTCTTTCCAAATGAGAATAAATATGATTTTTACATCAACAGATTTTCCAGGGCCTCCTACTTGATAAGTAAAAGAATATATAAAACAATTTGCATATTTTCCTATTGGCCTTTTTCTATCATTTTAAGATTGTTGTTTTTCCCTTGCTAAGTTGTGTCTGACTGTTTGCATCTCCATGGACTATAGCACTTCAGGCTTCCCTGTTCTTCACTGTCTCTAGGAGTTTGCTCAAATTCATTTCCATTGAGTTGGTGATGCTATCTAACCATTTCATTCTCTGCCACCCTCTTCTTCTTTTGCCTTCAGTCTTTCCCAGAATCAGGGTCTTTTCCAGTGAGTCATCTCTTTGCATCAGATGGCCAAAGTATCATTTTAAGATCACTGGTTGTTATTTACTGATGCCACTTTCATTTTTATTATTCCCTCCATTCATGGATCAAAACAAGCAAACAATTAAAGGTTATTATCTTCTAAGATTTTAAACACACATGCACACAAACACACTATGGGTGGTAAAACATGGAAATGAAACCCCCACCAAGATCTAACTCCAGTGGTTCTCAAACTTTAGCAAGTATTGGAATCATCTACCTAGGTAGGTAAAGAAGAGTCCCAGAATGACTCTCTCTAAAAAGTCCCAGGTGATACTGATCGAGGTACCAGTCCAGCTGATCCAGGACCACACATTTAGAACCATTGTTACTGAGCACAGTTACCTTGGAGACACAGTCCCTGTGTCCGTTCTCTTCAAATCCCTTAAAGTCATGCTATGTCTCAGGCAATCTTTTCTCCCTTCTATTTCTCAGTTGTCAGAAAGTCCTGAGGACGGTAGTGTTATCCTTCATGCCAAAGCACTTTCCACCTATTTATAATCCATTGCCTACTAATTTCTCTGTTTCCTTGAAAGGATTTCAAGCTACTATAAAACCTGCATTTTAACATCTAGCATGAAACTTTTATGAAATATCATAAAAGCATGAAATATCAATAACCTCAGATATTCAGATGACACCACACTTATGGCAGAAAGCAAAGAAGAACTAAAGAGCCTCTTGATGAAAGTGAAAGAGAAGAGTGAAAGAGTTGGCTTAAAACTCAACATTCAGAAAGCTAAGATCATGGCATCTGGTTCATCACTTTATGGCAAATAGATGGGGAAACAGTGGAAACAGTGACAGATTCTATTTTGGGGGGGCTCCAAAATCACTGCAGATGGTGACTGCAGCCATGAAATTAAAAGATGCTTGCTCCTTGGAAGAAAAGTCATGACCAACCTAGACAGCATATTAAAAAGCAGAGACATTACTTTGCCAACAAAGGTCCATCTAGTCAAAGCTGTGGTTTTTCCAGTAGTCATGTACAGATGTGAGAGTTGGACTATAAAGAAAGCTGAGTGCCAAAGAGCTGATGCTTTTGAACTGTGGTGTTGAAGAAGACTCTTGGCAGTCCCTTGGACTGCAAGGAGATCAAACCAGTCCATCCTAAAGGAAATCAGTCCTGAATATGCATTGGAAGGACTGATGCTGAAGCTGAAACTCCAATACTTGGGCCACGTGATGCAAAGAACTGACTCATTTGAAAAGACCCTGATGCTGGGAAAGATTGAAGGTGGGAGGAGATGGGGACGACAGAGGACGATATGGTTGGATGGCATCAGCAACTCAACGGACATGGGTTTGACTAAACTCCAGGAGTTGGTGATGGACAGGGAGGCCTGGCGTGCTGCAGTCCATGGGGTCGCAAACAGTCGGACACGACAGAGCAACTGGACTGAACTGAACTGATGAAACTTTTCCTTTGTTTTGCTTTATTTTTTGCAGCAGATCAAGTACTACCACTAGTACATATCCCTTTTTAATCCCTCAGCCACTGTGGTCTGAAACTCTTTGCAGGAACTTTTGTGCTGCCCAGAACAGGAAATGAATGGAAGGACAAGAGGACACTCAAGTCAGGGCAGTAAGGCAGCGTGTGTGCAGTGATTTAGTGTGCGCTCCTAGAGGGGCAGGGTCTGTACCAAGTCTCCATCTTTGCTTTAAGCAGGATAGGAGCCCAAGACTGTAGAAGGAAGGAGTCTCTCCAAAAAATTTATTTTGTGGTATTTGGGTAGACAGTCTTTAGTAAAAAAGAAGCATTTTAGGTCTATAGGACTAACTACAGGAAATATCCTTCAGTTAATGCTGCTTCTTTTTTTTTTATTTTTTGGCTGCACCATGAGACATGCGGGATCTTAGTTCCCCCACCAGGGATTGAAACCATGCCTCCTGAAGTGGAAGTGCATAGTCTTAACTGCTGGACCACCAGGGAAGTCCTGATATTTCTTTAGAATCAATGTGATCTCAGATCTCTGTCTTTTAAGAGGGATATAGAGAATAAATTACCCTGGCAAGTCTGTGGTATAGCACAGGAGAAGGAAGAAGGGGTGTTGATTTGCATAAAATAAAACCCATAGCTTTACCAGAAAAGTGCTTAGATGACTTAATTTCTTAAAAGGCTGATACCATATGCTAGAGATATAGGTACATACTCTATTCATTTACCATCTGCCAATATAAGGAGTCAAGCCCAATGTATTGTTAGAGGGCCAGCATTCAAAGAAGATAACTCTAGAGACTTATTTAGTGACCCTTGTCAAGATGCTGAAGCAAGGCCCACTGCCTTGTTAGGTGCTCCTTTTTTCCATACCCGCTGTCCCCCCACCCCACGCCCACCCCCAATGAGTCCATGATGAGGAGGAGGCCAGTGGGAGCAGAGAGAGCAGAGGGTTTTCCAAGTTCAGGTCACCCAGCGGGCCTCCCAGGCACTGAAACATTTCTTTCCCATTCATGGTGGTCTGTGATATGTTTAAAAACTTGCATGTATGTTTGCAGTACATGGTGGTGGGGTGTGTGTGTGTGTGCGTGTGTGTGTGTGTGTGCACGCGTGTGTGTTTGGGTGGGTAAGGGTCACTATGCTTCAGGACTTAACTACCTTAGATGTTGCCCTCTATCTCAGGGTTTCAAAATTATTTTCCTCGAAATGTTTCTGAATTAAAACTTTCTGTCAAATTTAATCTACTCAGTAGAACTTCAAACTTCCCTTTAGAATGGCTTAAATCTGTCAAATAATTTCTTTTTCAAAGCTTTTCACTTCATGACATCCTTGACACCACATTTCCAGAAACGCTTATCGTATCTCACTGAAGAGATTCCAGTGTCACACAAAACTTATTCAACACATCGCTTTGACTTTAGGGGCTGGGTTGTGAATTATTACTGTGCTCAGAAGGGACAGTATTACTCCATGACTTCTGTTAGTAAAGACTGACCTAAACATTTATTTTTCTAGATTTCTTACATTTTATTTTATGCTTTAGTTAGACTGAGGTACTAGAGTGGCCATTCCATTTGTAAGTGTGAATATCTTCATTTCTATTGCCATTTATAATACAAAAATAGATGCTTCCTATTTATTCACTCTGGCCAAGGGCATTATTTATTTACAGAACTGATAATGTTATATGACCCCTGTAAACTAATCTGTATCAGGGTCTTATTGTTCTAAATTTTGCTTTCCATTTAACTGCAATCTTGAGCTAATACAGATGTTTGTTTGCAGCTTTTCATTAGATATTCCAGTCAAGAAGGTAACAGATCTCCTATTTGAACCCTGTATGATAGCAGAACTTCTCTGAGGAGCTTCTAAGAATTGGATCCCTTCAAGACTGAAACTGCTGTTCTCAACACTTTGGTAAATCTAGATTCAACCATTTTTTTTTTTTTTTTTTTGGTGATTTGTGATGTAGTTTGTACATGTACATTCGTAGCTGTGTACATGTACTACAGAGTTGCTGAGACTCTTGAGAGTCCTTGGACTGCAAGGAGATCCAACCAGTTCACCCTAAAGGAAATCAGACCTGAATAGTCATTGGAAGGACTGATGCTAAAGCTGAAACTACAACACTTTGGCCACCTGATTTGAAGAACCGACTCACTGGAAAAGACTCTGATGCTGGGAAAGATTGAAGGCAGGAGGAGAAGGGGATGACAGGGGATGAGATGGTTGGATGGCATCATCAACTTGATGGACATGAGTTTGAGCAAACTCCAGGAGTTGGTGATGGACAGGGAAGCTTGGCGTCCTGCAGTCCACGGGGTCACAAAGAGTTGGACACGACTGAGCAACTGAACTGAACTGTGATGTAGTTGTGTCCATGTACTACAGAGTTTCTGGGACAGTGAACGTGAAGGATTGGCCTCGAAGCTATGACTGCCAGAGGAGCCAGGAAAGGGCTGGGGAGGGAACAGCTGTCAAGGGCTTGCTTTGCTTTTGCTGCTCATGGAAAAAAAGAAAAAGCCTCTCTGGTTACCTCCCTTCTCCCAGAATATTCTGTAAATCCCCTCACCCACAAGGCCAGACATGCACTCAGGTTTCTAACCAGACGCTTGATGACCAAAGTACCTCAAACAGCTGTAGCCCGGACACAAAAGATGATGAATCCTTTTGAAAGGAAGCCAAACCAGTGTTAACCAAACAGAAATATGTTATTATTAATAGCCATGAAACTGATTTTACCCACCTCATCTTATAATCTCAAGTCTGTGAGTAAATCCAGTTTTTACTGGATTACTGGCTGTATGCGGTTTAGAAGTGGAGAATGAGGAAAGGTATTCTACTTAATAATTTTGAGAGTTAATAATTATTGCTGCAGCACAATAGCTGTCTTTCATCATGCTATTATTACATCGCTACCATGTGTCAGAGGCTGTGTTTGTGTTTTATCATTTAAGTCTCACTGGCCTCGTTGGAGAAGGAAATGGCAACCCTCTCCAGTACTCTTGCCTGGAGAATCCCAGGGATGGCGGAGCCTGGTGGGCTGCCGTCTATGGGGTCACACAGAGTCGGACACGACTGAAGCGACTTAGCAGGAGCAGCAGCAGCAGCCTCGTTACAAAAAAGAGATGTCTGAGCTTCCTAAAGATTAATTAATATCCCCACAGAGCATTGTCTAAATGCAGTCAAGTCAAGGTCTGAATTCAACCTTTCTTCCTCCAAAGTTTGTGTGTGTGTCACTAGTCACTATGCCTGTTACCTTAAAGAACTAATTGAAAGGGAAACAAATCATTCATATATGTCATTTAGATTAAATACCGGTCAAACTGTCAAGGCACAAAACTCTGATTAAGTAAATTATTATCCAGCAACTTAACAGACCTGTGTAGCCATTGAAACTTCGATTAAAAAAAATATTAAATGACATTTAGAATACATATAATTATAACCATTTAAAACTAAGCATACACAGAATTAAAATTCATAAAAGTTATAAAGATGCAAAATATATCTCTTAAAGGGAAGGGAAGTGGGTTATATATTTTCTCTAAGATTATTTAAATTTTTAGGACTTTGTTTTTTGAAAGAAAAGATTGTCATTCCTCAGATTGTACTGATTTCGCTGACTATAAGCTTGGCAAACTCAAATTCAAGCTGGCAAAGCTAAATTCCCACTGTTTTGGAAGATTAAGACAATTCATAGTCTATATCTCCTTATCCTATTTCTAACAAAATAATACTTGACAATTGCATAACCTAAAGCAAAACAAAAAACAACCAAAATTCCTGTCCTTCTGCCCTGCAGGGGGCACTGTGGGCTTGATAACATTGAAGACGCCTGGCGCCAGTTCCAAGCAAAGTGTAAATTAGTGAGTCTGACCTCAGCCCACCTTCAGGCCCATTCCTCTGCTGTCAGACTCTAACTCCCTGTCCCCCTGACAACTTTGATAATTATCCTAGTAGAAAAGATTGGTATCATTTCAAGTGTGACTTCTCCCTGGGAGATTTGTGTTAAATCTCAAAGCCTCACTCTCCAAGGGAAATGGAGACCCTCAGCTAAACGGAACATAGGCATTGTTAGGAATGTTGGAAAGATACACTTAAGGCCAGGCTCACTCTGCTGGTCCAGATCAACTTCTTTACTGGTGTTAAGACAGTCTTACTGAGGGCTGTATCCTCAGAGGAAAATGTTCTTCTTCTTTTTCTTTATAATAGCAATTCTGAGGTTTATAATTTTCACAAAAGGTGATGTTCGAAAAAGAAACTTACCAGAGTATATAAAATAGCTTTCTGTGCTCATATATCAATTCATGCATTTGTTTCTAAAGTAGTACCTCTTTTTTTCTGAAGGTGCATGTGGAGTCTCTTACTAGACAACTGGTATGAAAGTTCAAGATTCAACAACTCTACCATCCTCTTGGGCAAATCTATTTTAAATTCAGTTTTTGTCTTTCATAATTCACCAGAGGATACCTCACTGGGCTCCAAATGTCAGGCTTTGTTAGGACTCTGAGCTTCTGGCAGCCAAGGTATTCTGTGTTCTGGGCATGGACGTCTGGTTGATGGTATGGATTCAAGTAGGTATAAGCAGAAACATTTCATTCTCTGCTACTCTCCTTCTATTTATTGCATTTTCATGCCCATCATATTCAAGAAGGTGCCTAATATCAAGGAGTCAACAATCCCGTTCTCTCACCTCATTGCTTGTACCTTTTATTTCATTCACATATCTATGTACAGAGCCCTCTGGCATGGTTCCAGGTCAGTAGTTCCTAGCAAGCTATTCAAGGAAGCAACTCCTTTTGTATTCATGAATTCATGCATGCATTGCAGAACACTACTGAGTGTCTATCATGGGCCCAGGACTGTTCTAGAAGCTATGGTTAGAGTGGCAAACCTATGGAGGTGAGTCGGAGAGTCTCTTTATTTCCTTTTTATCCTTGGAGTTTATATTTGATTTCTTTTTGAGTTAGTTTTGATCCCAAAACATTAATCTCTGGAAGTTGTTTGAGGATGGTCAACAAGGCCAGACACAGTGGGAACCTCCTCCACCCTCAGTCCAAACAGTCCTGTTTCTCTCCTAAAAACAAGCAAACTTATTTGGCTGTGCTGGGTCTCAGTTGTAGCACGTGGGACCTAGTTCCCTGATCAGATATTGAACCCAGGCCCCCTGCATTGGGAGGGTAGAGTTTTATCCACGGAAGCACCACAGAAGACCTCTATTTCTCTTTTTAAAGAGGTTTCTCTGACTCCTGAAACAATGTCCCACATCTACCCTGAAAAATGCCCATCAGTTCAGTTCAGTTGCTCCGTTGTGTCTGAATCTTTCCGACCTCATGGACCATAGCACGCCAGGCTTCCCTGTCCATCACCAACTCCTGGAGCCTACTCAAACTCATCTCCGTCGAGTCAGTGATGCCATACAACCATCTCATCCTCTGTCGTTCCTTTCTCCCACCTTCAATCTTTCCCAGCATCAGGGTCTTTTCCAATGAGTTGGTTCTTCGCATCAGGTGGCTAAAGTATTGGAGTTTCAGCTTTAGCATCGGTCCTTCTAATGAATACTTAGGACTCATCTCCATTAGGATGGACTGGCTGAATCTCCTTGCAGTCCAAGGGACTCTCAACAGTCTTCTCCAACACCATAGTTCAAAAGCATTCATGCTTCAGTGCTCGGCTTTCTTTATTGTCCAAATCTCACATCCATACGTGACTACTGGTAAAACCATAGCTTTGACTAGATGGACCTTTGTTGGCAAACTAATGTCTCTGCTTTTAATATGGTATCTAGGTTGATGATAGCTTTTCTTCGAAGGAGCAAGCATCTTTTAATTTCACAGCTGCAGTCACCATCTGCAGTTACTTTGGAGCCCCCCAAATTAAAGTCTGTCACTGTCCATTGTTTCCCCATCTATTTGCCATGAAGTGATGTGACTGGATGCCATGATCTTAGTTTTCTGAATGTTGAGTTTTAAGCCAACTTTTTCACTCTCCTCTTTCACTTTCATAAAGAGGCTCTTTAGTTCTTCTTCGCTTTCTGCCATAAGGGTGGTGTCATCTGCGTATCTGAGGTTATTGATATTTCTCCTGGCAATCTTGATTACAGCTTGTGTTTCATCCAGCCTACTATTTCTCCTGATGTACTCTGCATATACATTTAATAGGCAGGGTGACAATATACAGCCTTGCGAACTCCTTTCCCGATTTGGAACCAGTCTGTTGTTCCATGTCCAGTTCTAACTGTTGCTTCTGACCTGCATACAGATTTCTCAAGAGGCAGGTCAGGTGATCTCGTACTCCAATCTCTTTAAGAATTTTCTACAGTTTGTTGTGATCCACACAGTCAAAGGCTTTGGCGTAGTCAATAAAGCAAAAGTAAATGTTTTTCTGGAACTCTTGCTTTTTCAATGATCCAACGGATGTTGGCAGTTTGATCTCTGGTTCCTCTGCCCTTCCTAAATCCAGCTTGAACATCTGGAAGTTCAGGGTTCACTACTATTGAAGCCTGGTTTGGAGAATTTTGAGCATTACTTTGTTAGCGTGTGAGATGAGTGCAATAATGTGGTAGTTTGAACATTCTTTGGCATTGCCTTTCTTTGGGATTGGAATGAAAACTGACCTTTTCCAGTCCTGTGGCAACTGTTCAGTTTTCCAAATTTGCTGACATATTGAGTGCAGCACTTTCACAGCATCATCTTTTAGGATTTGAAATAGCTCAATTGGAATTCCATCACCTCCACTAGCTTTGCTCGTAGTGATGCCCCACTTGACTTTGCATTCCAGGATGTCCGGCTCTGATTAGTGATCACACCATCGTGGTTATCTGGGTCATGAAGATCTTTTTGTATAGTTCTTCTGGATATTCTTGCCACCTCTTCTGCTTCTGTTAGGTCCACACCATTTCTGTCCTTTATTGTGCTCATCTTTACATGAAATGTTCCCTTGGTATCTCTAATTTTCTTGAAGAGATCTCTAGTCTTTCCCATTCTATTGTTTTTCTCTATTTCTTTGCACTGATTGCTGAGGAAGGTTTTCTTATTTCTCCTTGCTGTTCTTTGGAACTCTGCATTCAAATGGATATATCTTTCCTTTTCTCCTTTGCCTTTCAGTTCAGTTCAGTTCAGTTGCTCAGTCATGTCCAACTCTTTGCGACCCCATGAGTCGCAGCACGCCAGGCCTCCCTGTCCATCACAAACTCCCGGAGTTTACTCAAACTCATGTCCATCGAGTTGGTGATGCCATCCAGCCATCTCATCCTCTGTTAGCCCCTTTTCCTCCTGCCTCCAACCCCTCCCAGCATCAGGGTTTTTTCCAATGAGTCAACTCTTCGCATGAGGTAGCCAAAGTATTGGAGTTTCAGCTTCAGCATCAGTCCTTCCAATGAACACCCAGGACTGATCTCCTTTAGGATGGACTTGTTGGATCTCCTTGCAGTCCAAGGGACTCTCAAGAGTCTTCTCCAACACCATAGTTCAAAAGCATAAATTTTTCAGTGCTCAGCTTTCCTCACAGTCCAACTCTCACATCCATACATGACCACTGGAAAAACCATAGCCTTGACCAGACAGAACTTTGTTGGCAAAGTAATGTCTCTGCTTTTCAATATGCTATCTAGGTTGGTCATAACTTTCCTTCCCAAGAGTAAGTGTCTTTTAATTTCATGGCTGCAGTCACCATCTGCAGTGATTTTGGAGCTCAAAAAAATAAAGTCTGACACTGTTTCCACTGTCTCCCCATCTATTTACCATGAAGTGATGGGACCAGATGCCATGATCTTAGTTTTCTGAATGTTGAGCTTTAAGCCAACTTTTTCACTCTCCTCTTTCACTTTCATCAAGAGGCTTTTTAGTTCCTCTTCACTTTCTGCCATAAGGGTGGCGTCATCTGCATATCTGAGGTTATTGATATGTCTCCCGGCAATCTTGATTCCAGCTTCTCCTTTAGCTTCTCTTCTTTTCTTAGCTATTTATAACGTCTCGTTAGACAACTATTTTGCCTTTTTGTATTTCTTTTCCTTGGGGATGGTCTTGATCACTGCCTCCTGTACAGTGTAACAAACCTCTATTCATAATTCTTCAGGCACTCTGTCTATCTGATCTAATCCCTTGAATCTATTTGTCACTTCCACTGTATAATCATAAGGCATTTGATTTAGGTCATACCTGAATGGCCTAGTGGTTTTTTCTACTTTCTTCAATTTAAGTCCGAATTTTGCAATAAGGAGTTCATGATCTGAGCCACAGTTAGCTCCCGGTCTTATTTTTGCTGACTATATAGAGCTTCTCCATCTTTGGCTGCAAAGAATATAATCATTCCGATTTCGGTAGTGACCATCTGGTGTTTTGTGGGGGAAAAAAATCACCTTCTTTAAACTAATACGATATGTCTGTCCCCTAAAATATAATTGGCTGCTACTTCTCTTTCTGAAGCACTATCAGGAAACCTAAGTAATCACTAGAATTCTGAAATTTGAATACATATAATCTTTTAACTGTGGCTTACGTGACTCATACAGCATTAGAGAAATTAGCTTGACAGTCTCCCTTGCAGAAAAAATTCAATTTTCTTTTGGTCTCAGTTGCATAAACTTGAAATTTGCTGAAGGGATTTTAGCAAAAGGCAAGTCTATCATTATCATATTAGGATTTATTAGAGGCAAAAATGGGACCATTAGTTAGAAATTACAGCATAGACTATATTTTAGCTGTTTATACTTTCAGTGAAACTGTGTGAAACAAGAAAATCCCTACTGGAATTAAGATTTTAGAGTAGCAGGATAATTTCAGGATCTATTCAGTCCATCCCACTTGAGGGTTTTTTTTCTTTAATTTTTTAGTGAAATTCTAATCATTATTAATATAAAATGCTAATTAGTCTAGGAGTAATTAAAACTTTGCCCAATCCCAAGGAGATTGCCTATTTGGCAACTGAAAAAGAAGAAATTTTCCTTTGTAGCTATGCATTTGCTTCCCTGGTGGCTCAGACGGTAAAGCGTCAGCCTCCAATGCAGGAGACCCAGGTTTGATCCCTGGGTTGGGAAGATCCCCTGGAGAAGGATATGGCAACCCACTCCAGTACCCTTGCCTGGAAAATTCCATGAATATAGAAGCCTGGTGGGCTACAGTCCATGGGGTCACAAAGAGTCGGACACAACTAAGCAATTTTACTTTTCTTTAGTTTGCAAAGACATCTTGCATTCTTGTCAGGAAAATACTGGGACTTGATAGAAGATCAACTTCGATGATATAAGTAGTATATAGTACTACTAAAGTAGTACTTTAAGCAGTACTACTATACTAAGTACTAGTAGGGTACTAGTAGTACCCTAGTAGCTCAGCTGGTAAAGAATTGGCCTGCGGAGGGAACTGAGATGGCAGAGGAATAGGACGGGGAGACCACTTTCTCCCCTACAAATTTATCGAAAGAACATTTGAATGCTGAGCAAACTCTACAAAACAACTTCTGATCACTAGCAGAGGACATCAGACACCCAGAAAAGCAGCCCATTGTCTTTGAAAGGAGGTAGGACAAAATATAAAAGATAAAAAGAGAGACAATAGAGTTAGGGACGGAGATCCGTCCTGGGAAGGGAGTCTTAATAGAGGAAGTTTCCAGACACCAGGAAACCCTCTCACTGGCAGGTCTGGGGAAGTTTTCAAATCTCAGAGGGCAACCTAACTGGGAGGAAAAATAAATAAAACCCACAGATTACATGCCTAAAAGCAACTCCTAGCAGAAAATTACCCCAGACGCTCGCATCCGCCACCAGCAAGTGGGGGCAGAACAGAAAGGAGCGCGGCATTGCTTAGGGTAAGGACTGGGCCCGAATGCCCTGAGGGCAATTGGAGGGAGCTAACGTGAGATAGCAACTTAAACTGTGGGATAGCAAGAGAGAGACAATTAACCTGGGAAAAGCCCTAAACTTAGGCACTACCCACCGGTTCCCAGAACGAAGGACTGAGCAAATACCAGAGAAGAGCTAGCCGGAGGCGGACTGGCCCATCCCCCACCGGAGGCTGGAGGCAGGGGGGAGGGGAAAGGGGCAAACTGGGCCCCAGAGACGGCATCCCCTTCCAAACTGCAAACGGGCTTCCAGCTTCTAACCAAAGACTTACTGAGATTCTGGATGGTCGACATCAGCTGGGAGGGTCGCAGCCAGAAATCAGCTTCCCAGAAGGGACACAAGGCGCACCCGTGACCGGTGCGCACGGAAACTGAGGCGGGGACGGGGAGGGGATAAGGCGCACCACACCCTGGGAGAGTGCGCCCGTCAAGCTCCTGGCTGCCTGAGCTGCTCGGGCAGGGAAGGCACAAAACGCAGGCCCAACCGAGTCTGTGCTTTTGTGGAGTACCCGAGAACCTGAATCTGAGCAGCTTAGGCCTGGGAAGTCCATGAAATGTAGGGCCCGCTCCCTGGAGAGCAGCCTGAAGCCTGAGCAATGTAGACGGGGAAAGCAGACACACCCGCCCCGAGCGGGGGCAAACCCAGTGTGGCCAGAACACTGCGAGTGCTTCCCATACACACCAGTGATATTTGTCTGCAGCGCCCCGCCTCCCCACAGCACGACTGAACAAGAGAACCTAAACAAGAGACCACCTCCACCCGCTTGTGTCAGGGCAGAAATTAGACACTGAAGAGACCTTCAAACAGAAGCCAAAGAAACAAAGGGAACCGCTTCAGAAGTGACAGGTGCAACAGATTAAAATCCCTGTAGTAAACACCGACTACACTGGAAGGGGCCTATAGATATCAAGAAGTGTAAGCTCGAACAAGGAGCTATCTGAAACTGAACTGATCCCACACTGCCTGCAACAGCTCCAGAGAAATTCCTAGATATATTTTTACTACTATTTTTTAAATTTTTAATTAAAAATTTTTTTTCTTTTTCTTTTTTTACTTTTTCCTTTTTCTTTTTTGTTAAGTCCTCTATTATTCCTCTATTATTCCTTAATTTTCATTTTTATAACCCACTATAACCTGGCCAAAAAAAAAAAAGAACCCTATTTTTAAAGCAAACTCCATATATATTTCTTAATTTTTTGTGTGTTTTTGTGGTTTTTTACTATTGTATTTTTAAGAGTCTAACCTCTACTCTAGATTTTTAATCTTTGTTTTTCAGTATTTGATATCAATTTTGGACATTTAAGAATCCAACCTTCAGTACCCATTTTTACTCAGGAGTGTGATTACTGGTTTGATCACTCTCTCCCCCTTTTGATTCTCCTTTTTCTCCCCCAGATCACCTCTATTTCCTCCCTCCCCCTTCTTTTCTCAATCCAATTCTGTGAATCTCTGTGGGTATTCTGGGCTGCTGAGAACACTTAGGGAACAGAGTACAACCTATATCTGTCTCTCCTCTCTTGAATCCCCCTTTTTCTCCTCCTGCTCACCTCTATCTCCTTCCTCCCTCTCCTCTTCTTCATGTAACACTGTGAACCTCTCCGGGTGTCCCTCACAGTGGAGAATCTTTTCACCATTAACCTAGAAGTTTTGTTATCAGTGCTGTATGGAGGGAGAAGTCTTGAGGCTACTGAAAGAATAAGACTGAAATCCAGAGGCAAGAGGCTTAAGCCCAAAACCTGAGGACACCAGAGAACTCCTGACTACAGGGAACATTAATTAATAAGAGATCATTCAAAAGCCTCCATACCTACACTGAAACCAACCACCACCCAAGAGCCAATAAGTTCCAGAGCAAGACATACCACACAAATTCTCCAACAACGCAGGAACATAGCCCTGAGCGTCAATATACTGGCTGCCCAAAGTCACACCAAACCCATAGACCCATCTCAAAACTCACTACTGGACACTCCATTGCACTCCAGAGAGAAGAAATCCAGCTCCACCCACCAGAACACCGACACAAGCTTCTCTAACCAGCAAACCTCGACAAGCCAAACACCCAGCCCCACCCACTGGGAGAAACCTCCATAATAAAAAGGAACCACAGACTACCAGAATACAAAAAGGCCACCCTCAAACCCAGCAATCTAAATAAGATGAAAAGGCAGAGAAATACCCAGCAGGTAAAGGAACATGAAAAATGCCCACCAAGCCAAACAAAAGAGAAGGAGATAGGGAATCTACCTGAAAAAGAATTTAGAATAATGATAATAAAAATGATCCAAAACCTTGAAAAAATGGAGTTACAGATAAATAACCTGGAGACAAGGATTGAGAAGATGCAAGAAATGTTTAACAAGGACCTAGAAGAAATAAAAAGAGTCAATTAAAAATGAATAATGCAATAAATGAGATCAAAAACACTCTAGAGGGAACCAACAGTAGAATAATGGAGGCAGAAGATAGGATAAGTGAGGTAGAAGATAAAATGGTGGAACTAAATGAAGCAGAGAGGAAAAAAGAAAAAAGAATTAAAAGAAATAAGGACAACCTCAGGGACCTCTGGGACAATGTGAAACACCCCAAAATTCGAATCATAGGAGTCCCAGAAGAAGAAGACAAAAAGAAAGGCCATGAGAAGATACTCGAGGAGATAATAGCTGAAAACTTCCACCAAATGGGGAAGAAAATAGCCACCCAAGTCCAAGAAACCCAGAGAGTCCCAAACAGGATAAACCCAAGGTGAAATACCCCAAGACACATATTAATCAAATTAACAAAGATCAAACACAAAGAACAAATATTAAAAGCAGCAAGGGAGAAACAACAAATAACACACAAGGGGATTCCCATAAGGATAACAGCTGATCTTTCAATAGAAACTCTTCAGGCCAGAAAGGAATGGCAGGACATACTTAAAGTTATGAAAGAGAATAACCTACAACCCAGATTACTGTACCCAGCAAAGATTTCATTCAGATATGAAGGAGAATTTAAAAGCTTTACAGACAAGCAAAAGCTGAGATTTCAGCACCACCAAACCAGCTCTTCAACAAATGCTAAAGGATCTTCTCTAGATAGGAAACACAGAAAGGTTGTATGAACATGAACCCAAAACAACAAAGCAAATGGCAACGGGACCATTCTTATCAATAATTACCTTAAATGTAAATGGGTTGAATGCCCCAACCGAAAGACAAAGACTGGCTGAATGGATAAAAAAGCAAGACCCCTATATATGCTGCCTACAAGAGACCCACCTCAAAACAAGGGACACATACAGACTGAAAGTGAAGGGCTGGAGAAAAATATTCCACGCAAACGGAGACCAAAAGAAAGCAGGAGTCGCAATACTCATATCAGATAAAATAGACTTTAAAATAAAGGCTGTGAAAAGAGACAAAGAAGGACACTACATAGTGATCACAGGATCAATCTAAGAAGAAGATATAACAATTATAAATATATATGCACCCAACATAGGAGCACTGCAATATGTAAGGCAAATGCTAACAAGAATGAAGGGGGAAATTAACAATAACACAATAATAGTGGGAGACTTTAATACCCCACTCACACCTATGGACAGATCTACTAAACAGAAAATTAACAAGGAAACACAAACTTTAAATGACACAATGGTACAGCTAGACCTAATTGATATCTATAACATTTCACCCCAAAACAATCAACTTCACCTTTTTCTCAAGTGCACATGGAACCCTCTCCAGAATAGATCACATCCTGGGCCATAAATCTAGCCTTGGTAAATTAAAAAAAAAAAAAAGAAATCATTCCAGTAATCTTTTCTGACCACAATGCAGTAAGATTAGATCTCAATTACAGGAAAAAAAATGTTAAAAATTCCAACATATGGAGGCTAAATAACACGCTTCTGAATAATGAACAAATCATAGAAGAAATCAAAAAAGAAATCAAACTATGCATAGAAATGAATGAAAATGAAAACACAACAACCCGAAACCTATGGGACACTGTAAAAGCAGTGCTAAGGGGAAGGTTCATAGCAATACAGGGTTACCTCAAGAAACAAGAAAAAAGTCAAATAAATAACCTAACTCTACACCTAAAGCAACTAGAGAAGGAAGAAATGAAGAACCCCAGGGTTAGTAGAAGGAAAGAAATCTTAAAAATTAGGGCAGAAATAAATGCAAAAGAAACAAAAGAGACCATAGCAAAAATCAACAAAGCTAAAAGTTGGTTTTTTGAAAAGGTAAATAAAATTGACAAGCCGTTAGCCAGACTCATCAAGAAACAAAGGGAGAAGAACCAAATCAACAAAATTAGAAATGAAAATGGAGAGATCACAACAGACAACTTTGAAATACAAAGGATCATAAGAGACTACTACCAGCAGCTCTATGCCAATAAAATGGACAACTTGGAAGAAATGGACAAGTTCTTAGAAAAGTATAACTTTCCAAAACTGAACCAGGAAGAAATAGAAGATCTTAACAGACCCATCACAAGCACGGAAATTGAAACTGTAATCAGAAATCTTCCAGCAAACAAAAGCCCAGGACCAGATGGCTTCACAGCTGAATTCTACCAAAAATTAAGAGAAGAGCTAACACCTATCTTACTCAAACTCTTCCAGAAAATTGCAGAAGAAGGCAAACTTCCAAACTCATTCTATGAGGCCATCACCCTAATACCAAAACCAGACAAGGATGCCACAAAGAAAGAAAACTACAGAGCAATATCACTGATGAACATAGATGCAAAAATCCTTAACAAAATTCTAGCAAACAGAATCCAACAACATATTAAAAAGATCATACATCATGACCAAGTGGGCTTTACCCCAGGAATGCAAGGATTCTTTAATATCCGCAAATCAATCAATGTAATACACCACATTAACAAATTGAAAGATAAAAACCATATGATTATCTCAATAGATGCAGAGAAAGCCTTTGACAAAATTCAACATCCATTTATGATTAAAACTCTCCAGAAAGCAGGAATAGAAGGAACATAACTCAACATAATAAAAGCTATATATGACAAACCCACAGCAAACATTATCCTCAATGGTGAAAAATTGAAAGCATTTCCCTTAAAGTCAGGAGCAAGACAAGGGTGTCCACTCTCACCACTACTATTCAACATAGTTTTGGAAGTGTTGGCCACAGCAATCAGAGCAGAAAAAGAAATAAAAGGAATCCAGATAGGAAAAGAAGAAGTAAAACTCTCGCTGTTTGCAGATGACATGATCCTCTACATAGAAAACCCTAAAGATTCTACCAGAAAATTGCTACAGCTAATCAATGAATACAGTAATGTTGCAGGATATAAAACTAACACACAGAAATCCCTTGCATTCCTATATGCTAACAATGAGAAAACAGAAAGAGAAATTAAGGAAACAATACCATTCACCATTTCAACAAGAAGAATAAAATACTTAGGAGTATATCTACCTAAAGAAATGAAAGACCTATATATAGAAAACTATAAAACACTGATGAAAGAAATCAAAGAGGACACAAATAGATAGAGAAATATACCATGTTCATGGATTGGAAGACTCAATATTGTGAAAATGGCTATACTACCCAAAGCAATCTATAGATTCAATGCAATCCCTATCAAGCTACCAACGGTATTTTTCACAGAACTAGACCAAAGAATTTCACAATTTGTATGGAAATACAAAAAACCTTGAATAGCCAAAGCAATCATGAGAAAGAAGAATGGAATTGGAGGAATCAACCTGCCTGACTTCAGGCTCTACTACAAAGCCACAGTCATCAAGACAGTATGGTACTGGCACAAAGACAGAAATATAGACCAATGGAACAGAATAGAAAGCCCAGAGATAAATCCACAAACCTATGGACACCTTATCTTTGACAAAGGAGGCAAGGATATACAATGGAAAAAAGACAACCTCTTTAACAAGTGGTGCTGGGAAAACTGGTCAACCACTTGTAAAAGAATGAAACTAGAACACTTTCTAACACCATACACAAAAATAAACTCAAAATGGATTAAAGATCTAAATGTAAGACCAGAAACTATAAAACTCCTAGAGGAGAACATAGGCAAAACACTCTCTGACATAAATCACAGCAGGATCCTCTATGACCCACCTCCCAGAATATTGGAAATAAAAGCAAAACTAAACAAATGGGACCTAATTAAACTTAAAAGCTTTTGCACAACAAAGGAAACTATAAGCAAGGTGAAAAGACAGCCCTCAGAATGGCAGAAAATAATAGCAAATGAAGCAACAGACAAAGGATTAATCTCAAAAATATACAAGCAACTCCTGCAGCTCAATTCCAGAAAAATAAATGACCCAATCAAAAAATGGGTCAAAGAACTAAACAGACATTTCTCCAAAGAAGACATACAGATGGCTAACAAACACATGAAAAGATGCTCAACATCACTCATTATCAGAGAAATGCAAATCAAAACCACAATGAGGTACCATTACACGCCAGTCAGGATGGCTGCTATCCAAAAGTCTACAAGCCATAAATGCTGGAGAGGGTGTGGAGAAAAGGGAACCCTCTTACACTGTTGGTGGGAATGCAAACTAGTACAGCCACTATGGAAAACAGTGTGGAGATTCCTTAAAAAACTGGAAATAGAACTGCCATATGATCCAGCAATACCACTCCTGGGCATACACACCGAGGAAACCAGATCTGAAAGAGACACGTGCACCCCAATGTTCATCGCAGCACTGTTTATAATAGCCAGGACATGGAAGCAACCTAGATGCCCATCAGCAGACGAATGGATAAGGAAGCTATGGTACATATACACCATGGAATATTACTCAGCCGTTAAAAAGAATTCATTTGAATCAGTTCTAATGAGATGGATGAAACTGGAGCCCATTATACAGAGTGAAGTAAGCCAGAAAGATAAAGACCAATACAGTATACTAACGCATATATATGGAATTTAAAAAGATGGTAATGATAACCCTATATGCAAAACAGAAAAAGAGACACAGATGTACAGAACAGACTTTTAGACTCTGTGGGAGAAGGCAAGGGTGGGATGTTCTGAGAGAATAGCATTGAAACAAGTATACTATCAAGGGTGAAACAGATCACCTGCCGAGGTTTGGATGCATGAGACAAGTGCTCAGGGCTGGTGCACTGGGAAGACCCAGAGGGATGGGATGGGGAGGGAGGCGGGAGGAGGGATCAGGATGGGGAACACATGTAAATCCATGGCTGATTCATGTCAATGTATGGCAAAACCCACTACAATATCGTAAAGTAATTAGCCTCCAACTAATAAAAATAAATGAAAAAAAAAGAAAGAAAAGAAGTATCGACCTGCAAGGCAGGAGACCCCGGTTTGATTCCTGGGTCAGGAAGATCGCTTGGAAAAGGGATAGGCTACCTACTCCAGTATTCTTGGGCTTCCCTGGTGACTTCTCTGGTAAAGAATCTGCCTGCAATGCCAGAGATCTGGGTTTGATCCCTGGGTTGGAAAGATCCCCTGGAGAAGGGAAAGGCTTACCTACTCCAGTATTCTGGCCTGGAGAATTCCATGGACTGTATAGTCCATGGGCTTGCAAAGAGTTAGACACAACTAAGTGACTTTCACTCACACTTCACTTGATGATATAAAAACTTTGAGATTTTTCTGCAAAACAGTAATAATATAAGCACCATAGGCACTCAGTACCAGAAATATCAATCCTACCCTAGCACTGAAAACACTTAACAGGAACATTTCATAGGTGTGTAAGTTAACATGTTGCTGCTACAACAAATTATCACAAATATAGTGGCTTGAAACAGCATACATTTATTATTTCACAGTTTTAAGGCTAAAATCAAGGTCTCCACAGGGCTGGCTCCTTCTGGTACCTCCAGGTGACAGTCCACTCCTTGCCTCTTCTAGTTTTTAGAAGCTTCCCACGTGCCTTGGCTCATAGTCATTTCCTCCCAATCACTCCAGTCGTCTACTATCCTCATCATCTTCTGGTTTTTCTTATAAGGAACTCTGTGATTTCACTGGGCTCACCCAGATAATCCAGGATAATCTCTCCATCTCAATATCTTTACCTTAATCATATTCATGAGGTCCTTCTACCACATAAGGTCTCTTTTACTATTCACAGGTTTCAGGGATTATGGTGTGGGCATCTTTGGAACATTATTATTCAGCCTACCACATTCTCAGATCTCATATTGAGTCCCAGTCTATTTAAGTCCGAGAACATCTCAAATGGAGAAAAAAGTGAAATGAAGATATTTTGTAAACTCTAGAAAGATGATACCCATATTAACAGTTAATGCCATTTATCTAATACTGTGGGTCTATGAAAATCTCTCCCCAATCAGAAGAGCTTCATTACTATTTCTTTTTCAGCTTTACTGAGGTATGATTGACAATAAATTGTACATACTCAAAATGAACAACATGATTATTTGACATAGGTATACTTTACAAACCTATGGCAGAAAGCAAAGAGGAACTCAAGAGCCTCTTGATGAAGGTGAAAGAGGAGAGTGAAAAAGCTGGTTTAAAACTCAACATTCAAAAAATGAAGAGCATGGCATCTGGTCCCATAATTTCATGGCAAATAGATGGGGAAACAATGGAAACAGTGACAAGACTTTATTTTCTTGGGCTCCAGAATCACTGCAGATAGTGACTGCAGCTATGAGACTAAAGACACTTGCTCCTTGGAAGAAAAGCTATGACAAACCTAGACAGCATATTAAAAAGCAGAGACACTACTTTGCCAACAAAGGTCTGCATAGTCAAAGGTATGATTTTTCCAGTAGTCATGTATGGCTATGAGAGATGTACCATAAAGAAGGCTGAGCACTGAAGCATGGATGCTTCTGAACTGTAGTGGTGGAGGAGACTCTTGAGAGTCCCTTGGACTAAAAGGAGATCCAACCAGTCCATCCTAAAGGAAATCAGTCCTGAATATTCATTGGAAGGACTGATGCTGAAGCTGAAGCTCCAACGCTTTGGCCAACTGATGTGAGGAGTCAGTTCATTAGAAAAAACCCTGATGCTGGGAAAGAGCGAAGGAAAGTGAAGGGGACAACAGAGGATGAGATGGTTGGATGGCATCACTGACTCAACGGACATGAGTTTGAGCAAGCTCCGGGAGATGGTGATGGACAGGGAAACCTGAACAACAACATACTTCACAAGCAGGTTAATTTACACATCTATTGCCTCATATAACTGCATTTTCTTAAAATCTATTCTCTTAGGAAAGTTCAATTACATAGTGCTCTATTATTAACTCAATCACCATGCTGTACATTCAGTCCCCAGAGCTTATTTATTTTAACTGAAGGTTTGTACCTTTGACCAACATTTCCTTATCTCCCCAACTCATCAGTTCTTGGTAACCACCATCCTACTGTCTGTTTCTGTGAGTTCAACTTTTTTTTTTAAATGTTCCACATTTATAAGTGGGATGGTACAGTATTTGTCTTCATCTGGCTAGTTTCACTTAACATAGTGTCTGCTAGATTCATTCATGTTGCTGCAAATGGTAGGTACTGCTTGTGCTGCAATTTCTTCTCAGATGGAGATTCTCCTGAAACTCTTATCAGTTATAACCAAGGATGTGAGTTGGGTGGGGGTGGGGTCTGTCCTTGATCTTAAAAAAAGAGAAGCTAACATCTCCACCGGCCAGAATACCAGGACAAAGCTGCACAGAGAGTGGGGCTCAATAAATTCTTGCTATTGAATGGAACTTCACACTGCTTGCTCTTATATCATCTCTGCTTCTCTACAATCAAGCCGTGTCCTATGGGGGAGCCAAGGGATCAGAAGTGAGTAAGAAATCACCATAAGATGTGGTTGCAGCAGGAAAAATCCCTTTTCTTCTACTTAAACCACAACATGTTCAGATATCCCGGGGCGGGGGGGGGGGGGGGGTGGGGGGGTGGGGTGGGGAATTGTTCTCACCATTGCAGTATGCCAACAGTTCTAAAATCAATGGCAGTTGACCCAGTTTGGAAATATGAGGATGAGTGTTAACAGAATGGAACAAAGAGACACGTAGGTAAGGGAGTCAGTACTGAAAATGGTTTATGGATTGGAGAAGGAATTAAAGGACAATGAAGGACCAGAGGTGCAGCTGCTATTTGCTAATTAATACTATAGCTGTGAAATAACAAAAGAAAGAAAAGAACGTGATAGCAAGTAAGTGATGATTTCAGGATGAAAGACAATAGTACAGTGATTATGTAAGTGTTGGTTTTTACAGAATATCATGCTCATTAACAACTTTAGAAAGTGACAAGATTCAAGTACAGTCCAAAGCTGATAATTGATACTATAAATATCTTGTAACATAACTAAAAAGAAATGTGGATTTAACTATAGAAATGTAATTACACATAAAGATCACAACTTCTTCTGGGAGGTTGACCAATGGTGTTTGAAATGCTTCCAATTATTTTAAAATCTGTTGTTGGCTATAATATGACAAATTTGAGAAAATTTAAAAGTAATACTAAAGTTTTTAAGGCATAAGTCAACGGAAATTCTAAAACTGCCTCATTAACATGTTATTAAAATATGTGGAATGCTAATGTATTTTATCACTCTATTATTTTAAAGCCCTCAGATCCAAAGCCCATAGATCCAAAATACAAATTTATAAAAATCTCCCAGTGTGTTATAAAATGTCACCATTGGTTCCTTGGGTAAAAGGAAACTAGCTGTTCAATCAATTAAAATTTGAGCGCTGTACTTCCCCAATGGCTCAGCAGATAAAGAATCCACCTGCCAATGCAGTAGATGCAGGAACGCCGGTTCGATCCCTGGGTCAGAAAGATCCCCTGGGGAAGGAAATGGCAATCCACTCCAGTATTCTTGCCTGGAAAGTCCCAAGGACGGTGGAGCCTGGAGGGCCACAGTCCATGAGGTCTCAAAGTCGGACTCGACTGAATGACTAAGCACTTTAGGAACAGAAATTCAGAGATTCATCTCTTTAAGCTTTTCTTCATGGTGAGTTGGATGTAGCTTGGAGGATCTCAGAGGGAGGATGGATGCTTCTTAGGACATTAGCTAATCATAGCTAATTATTGCAACAGAAATATTGCCAAGGAAAAACTTGCTGGTGGGTGAGAATTATCTTGGATGAATCCATAGTCACCAGCTTTCTTAGGCTGAGGAAAATAAATATTACCAGTGGGTTTGAAGTTGAGGGAATTCTTTGGGGTTGATTTATTCAAACCAAAAGTGAGACTCATAAACCTGAAAATTAAGGTATTAATTTATATTGGGAGCAATAACTCAGGATACTTTGGTACATGCCACTTGTTAAGGGCACTCTGTCCTGGAATCTGCTCCGAGGAATAAATACGAGGCTGAGAGCAGAGGCAGAATAAATGGAACGAGGGGCTGACCAACAATGAATGCTCTCTGCAATACTGGAGACAAACCTATCTAGGTATCAGATCCTCTTCATCAACCTGCTGTCATCCCAGGTAATGGAAGGGCTGTCCAGTCCTTGATATGTGACATCTCTAGTCAGCTCATTTGGCTGATGATATATATTTAAAATATTTTGAGGCTGACTGATCTCTTTATCATTTTATTAATTCTCTACATTTTTCATATTGGGTGACCATATTTTCTGATCTTAATCTCTACTTTTTAGATGTTTTCTTGGTCAGCTCTACAGACTGACATTCAATTGTATCTGGTTTTCAACCGGAAATCCCATCTTATGATTTATCTACCACATGCTGCTGCTGCTGCTGCTAAATCGCTTCAGTTGTGTCTGACTCTGTGCGACCCCATAGACAGCAGCCCACCAGGCTCCCCCATCCCTGGGATTCTCCTGGCAAGAACACTGGAGTGGGTTGCCATTTCCTTCTCCAATGCATGAAAGTGAAAAGTGAAAGTAAAGTCGCTCAGTTGTGTCCGACTCTTAGCGACCCTATGGACCGCAGCCCACCAGGCTCCTCTGTCCATGGGATTTTCCAGGCAAGAGTACTGGAGTGGGATGCCATTGCCTTCTCCAACCTACAACATAGATAGCAAGAAATATATCTAAAGGCAAATCTAACCATGTAACTGCCCAGCTTAAAAACTCTTCAGTAATTCCCTGCTGTTCATCTACTGAAATGGGCTTCCCGGGTGGTGCAGTGGTAAAAAAAATTCACCTGCCAATGCAGGACACCCAAGTTTGATCCCTGGGTAGGGAAGATCCTTTGGAAAAGGATGTGGCTACCCACTCCATTTCCTTGTCTGGAAAATCCCAAAGACAGAGGAGACTGGAGGGCTATAGTCCATGGGGTCACAAAGAGTTGAACATGACCAAGTGGCTGAACGTGCACACAAGCTTCTTAGTTGTGGCAGACCAATTGCCTTCTGAGCTGACCCTTGCCTTTCTCACCAGCCCTGTCTTTAGGGGTGGCCCCAGCCCCTCTTTTTTTCATGCTAAGGCCATGGGAAAATTTTTTGCAGTTCCTCTAATATGTTATATGATTTCACTCCAATCCTCTCTGCACACACATGTATCCTTCTGCCTGGAATGCCCTTGATTCCCTTGCTGGCTTGGAAATACATTTTCTATTAAGTTGTCGCCAATCTCCTCAGGTTTCATAATCAATTACTCCCTCCTTTGTTCTCCTAAGGGTTAGGATATGTTGGTAACAGCATCTCTAACATGATATTTCCTGTCCTTATTCATCTATCTGTCCAGACAGTAAGCTGTTTGGTTATTTCCAGTGCCTGGCACAATCCCTGGTGAAAAGCAAGTACTTCATGAATGGTTGATGAAAACATGAATAAAAGTCTTACATTTATAAATTTGTAGGCTACAGTACTGAAAGAGACAAAAAAAGGGGAGAAAGAAAGGCCACATGTTAAAATCTTTGAAGGATGAAGCCAAGGCCTGATCACATAACAGGAGAAAGGAATGTGCTGGAGGAGAAATTTATGAAGTAGATTAAATGCTTTGATAACCCTGCCAAATGTCATTCCCTAAATTATGTTATAATATTTGTATAGATTTATGCATATTTGCAAATTTCTTTGTTTGCTATTCTTTTTATCTCAGTTTTTCCTTGTGGAATAATTTTACTTATTTCTTAAGTAAAGGAAAAGGTCTTTCCTTTGTTCACACTCCTGAGTAACATTTTAGCTAGGTAAAGTACTCTACTTTGATGTGATTGTCTCCCAGCATCTTGAGGATATGATATTTTTCACACAATTCTGGCTTCTATTAAGACTTCAGTTGATTGTCAATGCTTCTGTGTTTTCTCTCATTGTACATTTTTTTTTTACTTATCCTATGTGGGATATATCTTGCTTCATTAATCTGATAAACATAATGTGTGTGTATGTGCTTAGTCCTTAAGTTGTATCTGACTGTTTCCTGCCAGGCTCCTCTGTCCATGGGATTTCTCAGGTAAGAATACTGGAATGGGTTGCCATTTCCTTCTTCAGGGGATCTTCCCAACCCAGGGATCGAACATGTGTTTCCTGCACTGGCAGGCAGATTCTTTTCCACTCAGCCATCAGGGAAGCCCTAAGATATGTATCATGTATATTAAATTCCTTATATGTGTAATATGTATAAGAAATCATATTTGTTAAGAAATATATATTAAAATAATTTGAGATGAAATTCATACAGAAAAATTAACCATTTGAAGTGAACAATTCAGTTCCCTAACTCTTATATTTTAGAACATTGTTTCTGCCCTATTCTGCCTATTCTCTTTCAGGAACTCCAAGAAATATTCAATTTTTTTATATTCAATTTTTGTTCTATCCTCTATGATTCTGATCTCTCTTATATTTTTCTCTTTGTGCTGTATCATGTGTAATTTCTTCAGTTCTGTCTTTGACTTCAATAAATCATCTGTGAATATTTCTTTCTTGTGATGAGAACTTTTAAGATCTACTCTCTGAGCAACTTTAAAATATACAATGCAGTATTATTAACTGTAGTCACCATGCTGTTTATTACATCCATATTATTTACTCTATAACTATACATTTATACATTTTGACCCCCTTTATCCCTTCACCTATTCCCTACCCTGGTTTATGGCAGGCACCAACCTATTCTCTGTATTCAAGTTCATTAAAAAAAAATTCCACATATAAATAACATCATACAATATTTGTCTTTCTCTGACTTATTTCACTCAGCATAATACCTTCAAGTTCCATGCTGCCACAAATGGCAAGATTTTCTTCTTTTTTATGGCTGGATAATATGCCATTACACACACACACACACACACACACACACACACACACACACACACATAAATGTGTACCACATCTTCTTTATCCATTCATCCATCTATCCATGGACACTTAGGTTGCTTCCTTCAATGACAAAATTTTTAATTTTAGAAGTTATTTTTGGTTCTTTTCCAAATATCCTGGTCATTTATGATACTCTGCTATTGTTTACTCATATTTTTGACACCTTTAGAGGAATCACATTGAAACTGATGGCTGGTTTCTATAAACATTTATTTTACATTATCCATGAGATAATTTCAATACCTGAAATTCTTTGGCATCTTATTCAGTCATGACTTTTTGCTCATGGTGACTCATTTCACCATTTTTTAAAACTTTTGCCATTTTATGTTGGTGTCACCAGCAAAGTCCATTAAATAATTCCCGGGGAGTAAGATCAGAACCAGGGTAATAAAGTCTAACCTTTTTTTTTTTTTCCCCTTTTGTGTTCAGTCTAGTGTCACTTGCTCTTAGGTGCTACGTACATTGGCCTTGAGCCTGGCACATCAGACCCAAGCTCCTCGTGGGAATGGCTGTGCAGGCCCCTCAGCCCTGCGGGCGGACGCGCACTGCAGGACACTCTACCAAGATGGCGGGCGTGGCGCGGAGCGGGGCAGGCGCGGAGAGGGGCAGGCGCAGAGCGGGGCAGGCGCGGAGCGGGGCAGGCGCGGAGCGGGGCAGGCGCGGAGCGGGGCAGGCGCAGAGCGGCTGCGCCTTGGGACTGTGATGGCAGCCTGCACAGAACAGCATCACCCCCCGAACCTCCTCCCCCCTTCCCCCAGATCCCTATAAAGCAGGCCCGCCCACAGCCTGTCAGGGAGAGTGTTCTCTATAGCCCAAGCTTCCGCCTCTCCATTTGGTCAAAGAGGAAAGCTTTCCTTTGCTTCTGAATCTAATTCAGTCTTGTTCCATTGGCTCCAACAACACCGGGCAGGCAGACCCTGGTCAGGGACTGACTTGGGAGGCTTGGTAATGCTGGGAGCTCACATTTGGCTGATTTGGGGAATCCTAAGTTCTGACCTGAGGTATATTTCCCTATAGAAGGCCTGGATAATGGAGGTAGTGTGATTTGAAACACAATTCCAAGTGAAAGGGCCACAGTTAAAAATGCTCAGCTAAGAATTTCCGATTTTTATATTACTCTTTGACCCAGAGCAAGAATCAGAATACAAAGTTTCCCAGTTTTCTCCCTTTTCCCAGGAGACAGGGCCAATGTCTGCTGGTGCCTGGATTCTAATTCTGCTTTGCTCAAGTCGAGGGCTTTCTTCTTGTTCCACAATGGTCATTAAAAACCTAAGGTTCTGGGGACTTCCCTGGCAGTCCAGTGGCTAAGACTCCAGGCTCCCAAGGCAGGAGGCTCAGGTTTGATATCTGGTCAGGGAACTAGGTCCCACATGCAGCAACTAAGAGTTCACATGACTCAGCTAGAAATCCCACATGCTGCAACTAGAACCCAGCACCCAAATAAATAAATAAAATAAACAAAAATAAAGTAGCAGCACAGTATACATGGCTCAGTGGTAAAGAATCTGCCTGCAATGCAGGAGACTCAGGAGACATGTGTTCGATCCCTGGGTCAGGAATATCCCATGGAGTAGGAAATGGCAACCCACTCCAATATTCTTGCCCGGAGAATGTCATGGAGAAAGGATCCTGGTGGGCTATAGTGCATGGGGTCACAAACAGCTGGACACGACTGAGCACACACATACACAGACACACACATACAGAGTATACATTATAAAAGTCTTATTAATCTTTCAATATTAAACTATAAATCTGCAGAACTGTCTTTAAAATAAAGAAAAACCAAAAACCAAACAAAAACCTATGGTTCTTTTTACTATATTTGAGGTGTTTTTGTGGAGGAATAGTTAATTTTCCAGTATGTGCTATATCACTGAAAGGAACTATCATCTTTGACAGTGGAAACAGCTACTGGACCATTTCATATTAAAATATAAAGAAATCAGGAATTATGAATTAACCATATAAAGTCTGGTAATAATTTTCTTAGCAATTTTTGATAAAGAACAAAAATACAAGCTAGTTGACGTATGATACAAGTTGAGGTATATAATGAAATTCTAAGAAGAGTTTTATTCTAGGGTAATACAGATACAGTGTTTATTCTAACATGATAGCCAAAAGACTAATAGTGCAATTTGGAACTTACTAATGAAAATCATTACTCAGATTGAAGCATTCAGTTAGCACCCTAAAAATCTATCTTTTTATATGTTGTTAAAATAAATTGGCTTTGATCTATGAGTATGTATGTATGCATCAAGAGTAGTCACAGTAGGACTGTCAGTTTAAATCATGTGAAGCTAACACATATTTTTCCTTGGAGAGAATTCCACTAAAAAGGAACTGACGGGACCTTAAAGGTCATTTAGTACAAGTTCCAGCTAACATGAAATGTGTGGTCAGTTCACTTCAGTTCAGCTCAGTCGCTCAGTCATGTCCAACTCTTTGCGACCCCATGGACTGCAGCACGCCAGGCTTCCCTGTCCATCACGAACTCCCGGACTTTGCTCAAGCTCATGTCCATCAAGTCAGTCAGTCGATGCCATCCAACCATCTCATCCTCTGTTTTTCCCCTTTTCCTCCTGCCTTCAATCTTTCCCAGTATCAGGGTCTTCTCCAGTGAGTTAGTTCTTTGCATCACGTGGCCAAAAATTTGTGGTATTTCATACAAATTCCATTCTTGCCAAGAGATTAGTGAAAGTATGCTTTTTAAATGTTGAGACTTATTTTTTGCACATGGCTATTAAATGAAAGAAAACCAGCTACTTTTCATGTAAGTATTCTGGGAATCCTCCATCTAGTTTCTAGTCCAGCAGTAGATTAACCAGAACATCTCCTAAGGATATCTAGTCTAGATTTACTTTGGGGAACCACTAACTCATTCATATTGAGCCAAAGGAAAACCGGGGGCAGTCAGTCCCAGGAGACAGCTTCTCTCCTTCAATATTCGTGGAACTCACCAGGGAGTCAATGGGAATTCTTAACATAATCTGGGCAAAAATCTCCTTCTCTGTAAACATGAAAGCTGAAACACATGTAGATTGTCAGGGTGCTTATTAAAAAGTGAATGCTATGGAATAATAGGGCTTCCTTGGTGGTAGACAGTAAAGAATCTGCCTGCAATATGGGAGACCTGGGTTCGATCCCTAGGTTGGGAAGATCCCCTGGAGAAGGAAATGGCAAGCCCACTCCAGTACTGCCCGGAGAATCCCATGGACAGAGGAGCCTGGCAGGCTACAGTCCATGGGGTCACAAAGAGTTGCACACGACTGAAGTGACTTAGCAGCAGCAGCACGGAATAACAATGATGATGGTTAAACAAACAAGACTCCAGTTCTGTGCTGTTCAGATGCACAGGTCAGCTGAAGCCTCGGAGCCAGACAAACGTTCACATATTAGTCCTCTCTCATTTTCATATGATCTCAGATACACGTTTACACAGTTTTGTGAAATTTATCTGGTATCTAGGTGTTCTGTTGCAGGAGGATTTAAAAATACCTGTCTGCCCTCTTGCCAAAAGCAGACTATCCTAACCATCTTGGATCCCTTATTTTTGATTCTTAGTAGGTAACTATGATGTTTTTGTGAAATGCAATAATGCATTCATTAAATCATTGTTAAAACAAAAATGAGAGATGCTATCAGCTTCATTGCTGAGCAGTAGCTTATCCCCAATATACGCATTTGCTCAGCTGACCCTTTTGTTCATTGTATGACTTTGGAATTTCAAGAAAACAATACAAGTAAGAATGTCTGCTGCTCAGTCGCATCCGATTCTTTGTGACCCCATGGACTATAGCCCGCCAGGCTCCTCTGTCCATGGGATTCTCCAGGCAAGAATACTGAAGTGGGTTACCATTTCCTTCCCCAGGGGATCTTCCTGACCCAGGATTGAACCTGTGTCTCTTGCATTGCAGCAGATTCTTTACTGTCTGAGTCATCAGGGAAGCGCCACAAATAAGAGAAATAATATCAAACAGTCCTATATGCCCTTTTAATTTTCTTTCAAAAGCAAATTTAGATAATGCATTTTGTTTTTAACTTGGTCCTTTTTCTGGAGTGTTTTTCTTTGTCTTAGTAAATAAATAACAACAACAACAAAATCTCTGAAGCCTCTAAATACTCCATTTTTCTTAGAGCCGGTATGATATCTCTGTAGTATAAGTTAATTTGAAAAGCTTTGAGGATGTTTGAAATGACTTTTATATCATTTCTAAAAACTGGCAAGGGAAATTATCTCTAAAGATATCAATCTCATTGACTTGGCAGTTTTATTAAATTTTAATTGCCTTTTCAATATTTCCACTGTTGAGGAGTACATGTTCCCATAAGGTAACATTCAGCCATCTAGCGTTTGAGAGATAAATATATAATTTTCATACAGATCCTTTAATCCTTAGATATGGTTGAGCAATAACACAGAATTAAATAGAACTGTCAGCACCGAATCTATGACTGAGTCATAGCTGGTGACCTGTGCTCTAGACGGAGGAGCTTGGGCCCTTGTGCAAAAGCAAAGGTGTTTGAAAAGTTCACTGTTTCAAATCTAGAGTTCAGTAGAGAATTTAAGACAATGGGTAGGATTGATTCACAGCCACTATCCAAAGAGAGTAGATTAATAAATTCTGAGGACAGGAACTCACATCGCTCTTGTGACCTGTTGCAAACCCAATACCTAGCAAGTTCCTGGCACACAGTTGGTGCCTAATAAATATTTGATGAAAAATGATGAGATTAATACACAAACAGGGAGGGGCAATAAAACTTTATGGTTTTAGGTACAACTCTGATTCTCAGCCAAGAGCCTTTCTCTGAGTCCAGACTCTGCTTACTTATAGCTTAACGGAAGTCCAAGAGATTGTCAGAAAGAAAATAGCAATCATTATTTCACCTTCATTCTAAATACGTTCTAAAAAATACTTACATAGAAACTCAACGTGGATAAATACCAGGTTAGTTTTTAAGAATCAGCTACAAAAACATAAACTGTTGGTAATATATACATATATATATTTTGCAAAACATCCTAACAACTGCAAAAATATAATTAATTTACAAATTAAAATTCAAACATATCATGGTAAGGCATTGCATGTAAGAATATATTCATTCAAACCTTTAAAACAAATTTGATTTACTTCTGTATTCTGCTGTGGTGGGTTTTCATTGCTGTGTGGGCTTTTCTCTAGTTGCGATGCACTGGCTTCTCATTGTCGTGGCTTCTCTTGTTCCAGAGCATGGGCTCTAGAGCATTTGGGCTTTGGTAGGGCTTCAGTAGTTGTGGCACGTGGGCTCAGCAGTTGTGGCTTCCGGGCTCTAGAGCACAGTCCAGTAGTTGCGGTGCATGGGCTTAGTCCTGCAGCATGTGGGGTCTTCCTGCACCAGGGACTGAACCTGTGTCTCCTGCATTGGCAGGCGGATTCTTTACCACTGAGCCACCGGGGAAGCCTTCATTCAAACTTTCAAAAAATTCTACAAATAAGTTAAAGATAGTACTGCGGGCTAGATTTGAGGAATTTTAGAGGCATATTTAGAAAGCTACTAAGGAAATCAGAGTTTGGAATTATGCCTATTTCTGTTCTGAAAAACAGTATTTCATAATAGTAAAATAATTTTTATTTATTATATACAGAATATAATAAACTTCAAGTATTAAATTATAAGCTTTTTCCAAAGATAACATGTAATGTATGCTTTTCTCCTCCCAAAGGAACATAGGAATGTTCAGAAAAAATAATTTTGGTGTGCAATTTTGGTTTTACATAATTCAGATCCTTATTTTTCCCCAAAAGTGCACTTTTAAAGAGGAAAATGAAGAGGGGGTGATTTACAGCTCATAGGGAAAAAAAAGAAAGATTAGACAAAGTCTTTTTGATCAATGATTTAAATCAGAATTTAAATGGATATGTTTAAATGAGTTCCACCCTGAAACACCTCAGAATACACTGCAACAGATGATTAATTTACTCAAATGAGTTAGAATTTGCATTTCATTTATCAAATAAAAATCACTGTTATTGTTGAGCTGACAGATGGTCAGTCCTCAACAGATTGCAGTTTATTAGAAGGAAAGAGGAACACTACACCCCTCATATCTGGAGGACATGACTGGTCCTGTTCCTCCAGCTTCAGAAGCTTTTCTCCTTTTATTTCTTCCAGTGGGATTCTCTCTCTCTCTCTTTTTTTTTTTTTTTTGCAGTGTTTCTTCCTCACTACTGCTTTGGTCTTTGCTTGAAATCAACAGAAATTTTAATCTGAATGCCAGAAGTTTCCATACTTCATATTCCTTTAACAACAGAAGTTTTTTTTTCTGTATTTCTTCAGTAAAAGGGTCCAAAGTCAGCTTCTTACATAATGAAGACAACTTAAAAATGGTTCAGTTCTAGTGGGATAAAATGTTGTGTATACAGAGTAAACAAAAAGAAACAAAGAAAATATCTATTATTTTCATTACCAAGGATATTACTCAGAGTATTCCCTTATTTCCAAATCCCATTTATAAACTATGCATTACATCATCACTGTTTATTTGAACTTGTTTTCATTAACTGGGTAAATAAGTTTCCTGGTTATTTTCCTGAAGGGTTGGCATAGCAACCTTGTTTAGACTGATCTAACTCCCTATAGCTTCCTGTCTCTCCCCTGGACCTGAATTACAAACTCTCCACTTCTCTTCTTTTTCGTTTTCAGTGAAAATTTATAATTTATGCTAAATGAATTCTCTTGGATTTGAAAGCCAAAAATAACTCATAACTCTAGCTGTATATCTTCTTTATTCATTGAAATCATAAAGCTTTCTCTCAGAAAATTTCTACTTGAAAAACCTATCATCTTAATAATGTTCCTAATGTTATTCCCAGCACAATTCTGGAATTTTGAATCACTATAGTGCTCTTGCTTTATCAAGTAAATTAATATGATGGAAAGCACTATGGAATCTATTAAAAATAATCCTACTCAATGAAAGGAATTAGAGAAATGATTAGTTCCCCATAATATCAAGAAGCAGAATTGTGAGCACACTGCTGCATAAATTAACTCTTATCTTCTGGAAAGCAGAAGTTTATTCCTACAGATCAACTGTCTCATCAGTTGGGAAGCAAGAAACAAAACAACAAATCCCTTGGGAGGAGCCAAGATGGCGGAGGAGTAGGACGGGGAGACCACTTTCTCTCCTACAAATTCATCAAAAGAATAACTGAATGCAGAACAAACTTCACAAAACAACTTCTGATCGCTAGCTGAGGTCATCAGGCGCCCAGAAAAGCAGCCCATTGTCTTCGAAAGGAGGCAGGACAAAATATAAAGATAAAAAGTGAGACAAAAGAGCTAAGGACGGAGATCTGTCCCGGGAAGGGAGTCTTAGGCGGCATTGCTTGGGGTAGGGTCCGGGCCTGAGTGCCCTGAGGACAATCGGAGGGAGCTTCTGTGAGTTGCCAACTTGAACTGTGGGAGACCAAAAGAAAGAGAGAAAATTAACCGGCCGGAACACACTGCCGGCCGTTCACAGAACAAAGGGACCGAGAAAGTCCAGAGAAGAGCTCGCAGGCTGTGGACCGGCCCAGCCCCGCCGGAGGCAGGAGGCAGGAGGCAGGGGGGAGGGGAAGGTCGCCGCGAGACACAGGGCGCAGGCACCCGACCGGCGCAGGCGGGGACCGGGGCTGGGGACGCGGAGGGCAGAAGGCGCGCGCACCCGACTGGCGCCAGCGGAAACTGAAACTGGGTCCGTGGAAGGGAGTGGGCGCGCCACACCTGGGGATAGTGCGCCCACCAAGCCCCTGGCTGCCTGGACCGCTCTGACGGGGAAGGCACAGAGAGCAGGCGCAGCTTTTCGTTCCGCGCTTTTGTGGAACACCCGAGGGCTGGAACCTCTCGCAGCGCGGGGCGCGCTCCATATAGAACAGCCGGGAGCCTGAGCAGCGCAGACGGAGAAAGCAGCGTCAGCCCCTCCCCGCAGCACCAGCCCCTCCCGGCAGCGCCAGCCCCTCCCCGCAGAGCGACGGAACTAGCTACCTAAATAAGAGTCCACCTCCGCCCGCCTGTGTCAGGGCGGAAATGAGGCTCTGAAGAGACCGGCAAACAGAAGCCAAATAAACAAAGGGAACCGCTTCAGAAGGGACTGGTGCAACAGATTAAAATCCCCATAGAAAACACGGACTACACCGGAAGGGCCCTATAGGTATCAAGAAGTGTAAGCTGGAACGAGGAGCTATCTGAAACTGAGCCGAACCCACACTGACCGCAAAAGCTCCAGAGAAATTCCTAGATATATTTTTACTTTTTTTTTTTTTTCTAAGTAAGGAAGAAAAAAAAAAAATTTTTTTTCTTTTTTATTTTTTCTCTTTTATTTTCCTTTAAAATTCCCTATTACTCCCCCATTACTCCTTAACTTTCATTTTCATAGATTTCTATGATTTTTTTAATTAGGGAAAATTTTTTTTTTTGCTCTTTCTTTCTTTTTTTTTTCTTTTTTTTTCTTTTTCCTTCTTTTTTTTCCTTTCCTTTTTCTCTTCTTTTTTCTATTTTTCTTTTTCTCTTATTTCTTTTAAAGTCCTCTAGTACTCCTCTACTACTCCTTAATTTTCATTTTCAATACACTATAACCTTACAAAAAAAAAAAAAAAAGAGAAGCCCTATTTTTAAACCGAAGATTATTCTCTCCCAATCTTGACTCTCTGTTTTCTACCTCAGAACACTTCTATTTCCTCCTTTCCCCTTCTCTTCCCAATCCAATTCTGTGAATCTTTGTAGGTGTCTGAGATACGGAGAACACTCTGGGAACAGACAGCTGCGTAGAGCTGTCTCTCTCCTCTTGAGTCCCCCTTTTTCTCCTCCTGCTCTTCTCTATCTCCCTCCTCCCTTTTCTCCTCTTCATGTAACTCTGTGAACCTCTCTGGGTGTCCCTAACGGGGGAGAATCTTTTCGCCATTAACCTAGAAGTTTTATTATCAGTGCTGTATAGTTGGGGAAGTCCTGAGACTACAGGAAGAATAAAACTGAAATCCAGAGGCAGGAAACTTAAGCCCAAAACCTAAGAACACCAGAAAACTCCTGACTACATGGAACTTTAAGTAATAAGTGACCGTCCAAAAGCCTCCATACCTACACTGAAACCAACCACCACCCAAGAGCCAATAAGTTTTAGAGCAAGACATACCACGCAAATTCTCCAGCAACGCAGGAACATAGCCCTGAACGTCAACATACAGGCTGCCCAAGGTCACACCTAACACATAGACCCATCTCAAAACTCATTACTGGGCACTCCATTGCTCTCCAAAGAGAAGAAATCAAGTTCCATGCACCAGAACACTGACGCAAGCTTCCCTAACCAGGAAGCCTTGACAAGCCAATCGTCTAACCCCACCCACTGGGTAAATCCTCCACAATAAAAAGGAACCACAGACCTCCAGAATACAGAAAGCCCACTCCAGACACAGCAATCTAAACAAGATGAAAAGGCAAAGAAATACCCAACAGGTAAAGGAACATGAAAAATGCCCACCAAGTCAAACAAAAGAGGAGGAGATAGGAAATCTACCTGAAAAAGAATTTAGAATAATGATAATAAAAATGATCCAAAATCTTGAAAACAAAATGGAGTTACAGATAAATAGCCTGGAGACAAAGATTGAAAAGATACAAGAAATGTTTAATAAAGACCTAGAAGAAATAAAAAAGAGTCAATTAAAAATTAACAATGCAATGAATGAGATCAAAAACACTTTGGAGGGAACCAAGAGTAGAATAACGGAGGCAGAAGATAGCATAAGTGAGGTAGAAGATAAAATAGTGGAAATAAATGAAGCAGAGAGGAAAAAAGAAAAAAGGATCAAAAGAAATGAGGACAACCTCAGGGACCTCTGGGACAATGTGAAACGCCCCAACATTCGAATCATAGGAGTCCCAGAAGAAGAAGACAAAAAGAAAGGCCATGAGAAAATGAGGAGATAATAGCTGAAAACTTCCCTAAAATGGGGAAGGAAATAGCCACCCAAATCCAAGAAACCCAGAGAGTCCCAAACAGGATAAACCCAAGGCGAAACACCCCAAGACACATATTAATCAAATTAACAAAGATCAAAAACAAAGAACAAATATTAAAAGCAGCAAGGGAGAAACAACAAATAACACACAAAGGGATTCCCATAAGGATAACAGCTGATCTATCAATAGAAACCCTCCAGGCCAGAAGGGAATGGCAGGACGTTCTGAAAGTAATGAAAGAGAATAACCTACAACCTAGATTACTGTATCCAGCAAGGATCTCATTCAGATATGAAGGAGAATTCAAAAACTTCACAGATAAGCAAAAGCTGAGAGAATTCAGCACCACCAAACCAGCTCTTCAACAAATGCTAAAGGATCTTCTCTAGACAGGAAATGCAGAAAGGTTGTATAAACGTGAACCCAAAACAACAAAGTAAATGGCAACGGGACCACACCTATCAATAATTACCTTAAATGTAAATGGGTTGAATGCCCCAACCAAAAGACAAAGATTGGCTGAATGGATACAAAAACAAGACCCCTATATATGCTGTCTACAAGAGACCCACCTCAAAACAAGAGACACATACAGACTAAAAGTGAAGGGCGGGAAAAAAATATTTCATGCAAATGGAGACCAAAAGAAAGCAGGAGTCGCAATACTCATATCAGATAAAATAGACTTTCAAATAAAGGCTGTGAAAAGAGACAAAGAAGGACACTACATAATGATCAAAGGATCAATCCAAGAAGAAGATATAACAATTATAAATATATATGCACCCAACATAGGAGCACCGCAATATATGCGGCAAACACTAACGAGTATGAAAGAGGAAATTAATAGTAACACAATAATAGTGGGAGACTTTAATACCCCACTCACAACTATGGATAGATCAACTAAACAGAAAATTAACAAGGAAACACAAACCTCAAATGACACAATGGACCAGCTAGACCTAATTGATATCTATAGGACATTTCACCCCAAAATAATCAACTTCACCTTTTTCTCAAGTGCACACAGAACCTTCTCGAGAATAGATCACATCCTGGGCCATAAATCTAGTCTTGGAAAATTCAAAAAAATTGAAATCATTCCAGTCATCTTTTCTGACCACAGTGCAGTAAGATTAGATCTCAATTACAGGAAAAAAATTGTTAAAAATTCAAACACATGGAGGCTAAATAACACGCTTCTGAATAACCAACAAATCATAGAAGAAATCAAAAAAGAAATCAAAATATGTATAGAAACGAATGAAAATGAAAACACAACAACCCAAAACCTATGGGACACTGTAAAAGCAGTGCTAAGGGGAAGGTTCATAGCATTACAGGCTTACATCAAGAAACAAGAAAAAAGCCAAATAAATAACCTAACTCTACACCTAAAGCAATTAGAGAAGGAAGAAATGAAGAACCCCAGGGTTAGCAGAAGGAAAGAAATCTTAAAAATTAAGGCAGAAATAAATGCAATAGAAACTAAAGAGACCATAGCAAAAATCAACAAAGCTAAAAGCTGGTTTTTTGAAAAAATAAACAAAATTGACAAACCATTAGCAAGACTCATTAAGAAACAAAGAGAGAAGAACCAAATTAGCAAAACTAGAAATGAAAATGGAGAGATCACAACAGACAACACTGAAATACAAAGGATCATAAGAGACTACTACCAGCAGCTCTATGCCAATAAAATAAACAACTTGGATGAAATGGACAAATTCTTAGAAAAGTATAACTTTCCAAAACTGAACCAGGAAGAAATAGAAGATCTTAACAGACCCATCACAGGCAAGGAAATCGAAACTGTAATCAAAAATCTTCCAGCAAACAAAAGCCCAGGACCAGATGGTTTCACAGCTGAATTCTACCAAAAATTTAGAGAAGAGCTAACACCTATCTTACTCAAACTCTTCCAGAAAATTGCAGAAGAAGGTAAACTTCCAAACTCATTCTATGAGGCCACCATCACCCTAATTCCAAAACCAGACAAAGATGCCACAAAAAAAGAAAACTACAGGCCAATATCACTGATGAACATAGATGCAAAAATCCTTAACAAAATTCTAGCAAACAGAATCCAACAACATATTAAAAAAATCATACACCACGACCAAGTGGGCTTTATCCCAGGAATGCAAGGATTCTTCAATATCCACAAATCAATCAATGTAATACACCACATTAACAAATTGAAAGATAAAAACCATATGATTATCTCAATAGATGCAGAGAAAGCCTTTGACAAAATTCAACACTCATTTATGATTAAAACTCTCCAAAAAGCAGGAATAGAAGGAACATAACTCAACATAATAAAAGCTATATATGACAAACCCACAGCAAGCATCACCCTCAATGGTGAAAAATTGAAAGCATTTCCCCTGAAATCAGGAACAAGACAAGGGTGCCCACTCTGACCACTACTATTCAACATAGTGTTGGAAGTTTTGGCCACAGCAATCAGAGCAGAAAAAGAAGTAAAAGGAATCCAGATAGGAAAAGAAGAAGTGAAACTCTCGCTGTTTGCAGATGACATGATCCTCTACATAGAAAACCCTAAAGACTCTTCCAGAAAATTACTAGAGCTAATCAATGAATATACTAAAGTTGCAGGATATAAAATTAACACACAGAAATCCCTTACATTCCTATATACTAACAATGAAAAAACAGAAAGAGAAATTAAGGAAACAATACCATTCACCATTGCAACAAAAAGAATAAAATACTTAGGAGTATATCTACCTAAAGAAACAAAAGACCTATACATAGAAAACTATAAAACACTGCTGAAAAAAATCAAAGAGGACACAAACAGATGGAGAAACATACCGTGTTCATGGATTGGAAGAATCAATATTGTCAAAATGGCTATTCTACCCAAAGCAATCTATAGATTCAATGCAATCCCTATCAAGCTACCAACGGTATTTTTCACAGAACTAGACCAAAGAATTTCACAATTTGTATGGAAATACAAAAAACTTCGAATAGCCAAAGTAATCATGAGAAAGAAGAATGGAACTGGAGGAATCAACCTGCCTGACCTCAGACTCTACTACAAAGCCACAGTCATCAAGACAGTATGGTACTGGCACAAAGACAGAAATATAGATCAATGGAACAGAATAGAAAGCCCAGAGATAAATCCACAAACCTATGGACACCTTATCTTTGACAAAGGAGGCAAGGATATACAATGGAAAAAAGACAACCTCTTTAACAAGTGGTGCTGGGAAAACTGGTCAACCACTTGTAAAAGAATGAAACTAGAACACTTTCTAACACCATACACAAAAATAAACTCAAAATGGATTAAAGATCTAAATGTAAGACCAGAAACTATAAAACTCCTAGAGGAGAACATAGGCAAAACACTCTCTGACATAAATCACAGCAGGATCCTCTATGACCCACCTCCCAGAATATTGGAAATAAAAGCAAAACTAAACAAATGGGACCTAATTAAACTTAAAAGCTTTTGCACAACAAAGGAAACTATAAGCAAGGTGAAAAGACAGCCCTCAGAATGGCAGAAAATAATAGCAAATGAAGCAACAGACAAAGGATTAATCTCAAAAATATACAAGCAACTCCTGCAGCTCAATTCCAGAAAAATAAATGACCCAATCAAAAAATGGGTCAAAGAACTAAACAGACATTTCTCCAAAGAAGACATACAGATGGCTAACAAACACATGAAAAGATGCTCCACATCACTCATTATCAGAGAAATGCAAATCAAAACCACAATGAGGTACCATTACACGCCAGTCAGGATGGCTGCTATCCAAAAGTCTACAAGCCATAAATGCTGGAGAGGGTGTGGAGAAAAGGGAACCCTCTTACACTGTTGGTGGGAATGCAAACTAGTACAGCCACTATGGAAAACAGTGTGGAGATTCCTTAAAAAACTGGAAATAGAACTGCCATATGACCCAGCAATCCCACTTCTGGGCATACACACTGAGGAAACCAGATCTGAAAGAGACACGTGCACCCCAATGTTCATCGCAGCACTGTTTATAATAGCCAGGACATGGAAGCAACCTAGATGCCCATCAGCAGACGAATGGATAAGGAAGCTGTGGTACATATACACCATGGAATATTACTCAGCCGTTAAAAAGAATTCATTTGAATCAGTCTTAATGAGATGGATGAAACTGGAGCCCATTATACAGAGTGAAGTAAGCCAGAAAGATAAAGAACATTACAGCATACTAACACATATATATGGAATTTAGAAAGATGGTAATGATAACCCTATATGCAAAACAGAAAAAGAGACACAGAAATACAGAACAGACTTTTGAACTCTGTGGGAGAAGGTGAGGGTGGGATGTTTCAAAAGAACAGCATGTATACTATCTATGGTCAAACAGATCACCAGCCCTGGTTGGATGCATGAGACAAGTGCTCGGGCCTGGTGCACTGGGAAGACCCAGAGGAATCAGGTGGAGAGGGAGGTGGGAGGGGGGATCGGGATGGGGAATACGTGTAAATCTATGGCTGATTCATATCAATGTATGACAAAACCCACTGAAATGTTGTGAAGTAATTAGCCTCCAACTAATAAAAAAAATAAAAAAAAAAAAGAAAACAACAAATCCCAAATAAGGACAGATCTTGGGTGCTGATCAAATATTGGTAGAGAGAGGAAGATTTCACAAACACTGGTATCAATCCGAGAGGAAAGTTCTCAAATCAGGGAAAGAGAGTATGAATTTGGTCATAAAATTCAAAATAAAACTTTAGTGACAAACATAAAGCTTAAGCTGAAATTTATATCAACTATTATGTAAGTCCAGCATTCAGCATACCCAAGTAAATAGTTGTAGCTAGAAGATGAAATGTCGAAAGTTTGATTAATGCACCAGGTGAACAGAATTCAAACTGATCTTTCAGGTGTTCTGGCTCTATCTCTAGATTATTGCCTGATTGGGGGGAAAGGGTAAACTTCTCATTTTAACGAAGGAAAATGCACTTTTTTCCTTGTTCATGTGTTAATGGGTCCTCTTTATGAATTGCATGGTGAAATCAATGCTTCTCATAGAACCGGCACTAAATAGATGACTTTGTGTTAATATTTATCGGTGTACTTTATCCCAAGGTATGATATAAGGATAACATAGGAGGAAGCAAGTCAAGATATTCATATTTGCATACACAGTAGAATTAGATTGTCCACGATGCCTCAACGCCCTGTAACTGTTCTCAACTACCAAAATATATTCTAATCCCACGTTGACCAATATGGTAACTGCTGGCCCGACGTAACCTCGTGTGCTGTGTGCCGGGTGGCTTCAGTCGCGTCCGACTCTGCGACCCCATGGACTGTAGCCCGCCAGGCTCCTCTGTCCGTGGGCTCTCCCAGCGAGAATACTGGAGTGGGTTCCATTTCCTCCCCCAGGGAATCTTCCTGCCCCAGGGATTGAACCTCGTCTCTCTTGTCTCCTGCATTGGCCAAGCAGTTTCTTTACCGCTAGTGCCACCTGGGAAGCCCCATGACTATGTAAACTAAGTTAAAAACTCAGTTCTTCAGTTGAACTGGATATATTTCAATGCTCAGTCACTTCACTTGGCCACTTATTACTATATTGGACAGTGAGAATATAGACTATTTCTATCATTACAGAAAATTCTATTGAACAGTGCTGGTCTGATCCTGAAACTCTCCCTGATAATTTACTTCTTCAATAATGATTTTTTTCTTATTAAGCAATTAATATTATTATAGGAAATTTAAAAACTATAAATATGCCAAATGAATTTAAATATAATCAGTTAATCCTATAAAGGACAGATAACTACTTAATACTGTTTATTGTTGGTGCTTTTTCTAAGCATATAAAAATTTTTAAAATGCAACATACTACACACTGTTTTTCTTCTTTATATCCTAAAATTATGAACATTTTTGTATGCTATTTTAAAAATCTACATTATTTTACATGACTGCATAATAGTGATTCAGACTACTGGCATGAAGCGACTTATGGTCACTTTCTTAGGTAAATCCTGGAATTGGGCATTATGTGTGTTGATTTATTTCTGAAACTTCATTTTCAGGAGCTGAATTTGGAAAGAAAGAGAAGTCTGAACCCGTGTCCTCATCTGTGTAACACAGGATTTAATGAAATAACTTCCAGTCCTCTTCCAGCTTTCCAAGTCTAAGAAATTTTTCAGTTAGTGCCAAACTCTGAAGTTACTAAACAAGAAGAAACAAACACAAAGGCTTGAGAAAGCAATTTTAAGAAAAATTTCTCTCTTGGACACATGAGTTAAAGGGTTGGGAAGAGCAGGGGAAAAATATAACCACATGGTGGCAGTAACATACAATGAGCATTATTGGGGTGCTGCTTTGAGAGGTTTGGGTGAGGGAGTGGCTCAGTGGTAAAGAATCCGCCTGCAATGCAGTAGCTGCAGGAGATGCAGGTTCGATCCCTGGGTTGGGAAGATCTCCTGGAGGAGGGCATGGCAACTCACTCGAGTATTCTTGCCTGGAGAATCCCATGGACAGAGGAACCTGGCAGGCTACAGTCCATGGGGTCACAGACAGTCAGTCATGACAAGCAACTTAGCATGCAGTGCAGGGAAGTTCCTTCAACCTTCAGGAGACAATGGTGTGGGAAAGAAAGTGAAAGTGAAAGTCGCTCAGTCATCTCCAACTCTTTGCAACCCCATGGACTATATAGTCCATGGAATTCTCCAGGCCAGGATACTGGAGTGGGTAGCCGTTCCCTTGTCTAGGAGATCTTTCGGATCCAGGGATCGAACCCAGATCTCAATATTGTAAATCAACTGTGCTGTGCTGTGCTTAATCACTCAGTCTCGTCCGACTCTTTGCAACCCCATGGACTATAACCTGCCAGGCACTGCTGTCCATGGGGCTTGTCCAGGCAAGAATACTGGAGTGGGTCGCCATGCCCTCCTCCAGGGCATCTTTCCAACCCAGCAATCAAACCCAGGTCTCCCGCATTGTGAGCAGATTCTTCACGAGCTGAGCCACCAGGGAACCCCCACCCCCCCCACCCCAAATGAATGAATGAATAGTAGACTTTGGCTACTTTCACGTATATATTCAAACTGCTTTTATTCAGAGAAAGTGACTTTACAAACACACATACATCATCTGTCATGTGTTAAGAGATCCATTTTGTACCACACGAGAATATATGCTTCCCTAAGGCGGTAAATTTTTGGCTGCTTCTCAAACTGGACTCACTTGATCCTTTGGTCAAGTGGGCTAGAATGTCACAAATCTTCTGTCATCCCCAACATCTGTCTCTCATCTTACAACATAGTTATGTTCTAAATTTAAACATATACTGAGAATGGCAAAGGCATGTTTGTTAACAGGTAAAATATGTCCTTAAAAGGACCTCGGTCCTTAAAATAAAATTGGCTCTTCTACTTTTTCATCTCTTTTCCATCCCTATGCTGAAAATCAACTTCATTTCATACAAATTAATGAAAACTGAAATGTTTGAACAGGAGGTTAATTACTAGCTACAATGAGCAAATGGGATAGACATAATAACAGCTTCGGAACTGCCAGGTAATTGCTGGCAAACAGAAAAGACTGTCTTTGAATTAAAATTTGGAACGGGGAGGAGTCAGTTTTAATAGAACTTTGAGGTTTTAAAAATCCCTAGTAAAGAATTCAACTGTCATCCTTATTATGGAAATTAACCCTAGCATCCAAAACAGCTGAGCACTGAATATCAGGCAAGTGCTGACCAAGTCATTTGTTAAGCTAAAGAAGTGTTATATTAGCATATAACCTATACCAAATATTTTAGACATTAAAGATGTATTTATAATAAAATGTATTGTTCACGTCTCAATATATTAACAGATAGGTTATGTAAAACATGCAGACCTTGAAAATCTACTCAACTTTGATTTCTATTCCTGATTTTGCTACACTAATAGCAAAATAATGAGTCTCACTAAAAATGCATAATTTGTGAGGAAGTCCTTTTATTCTCTCTGCTCCAATTTTTCCTAATTACAAGGCCAAGCTTTCCATTTACATTTTTTATAAAAATTGTGATCTTACTAGTTGAGTTTGGTTTTAATGCCATGAATCATTACTAGTTCAAATATTTAATGATGATTTTTTTTAAACCCAGGAAAGCCATAAGTATTGTGCAAGTTATATAAATATCTGAATTTATATGTGCACACATATTTTAAAAATGCATAAAGTTCACCTCAATTACTCTCCAATTTAAGATCTTACCAGAGAACTGTAATGATTTAATACTGAATTCGAAGGCAGTACAACAATAAACTCATAAGCCACATATTGGTGCTCTTTGTCAAGTTTAACAAAGTGGATGGAGAAAGAAGAAAGATGGTAATATGTAATGATAATATTTCATATGCATTAAGGTTGGATTAGGCTGCAGCTATTCACTTGAGCAAACTCCAGGAGTTGGTGAAGGACAGGGAAGCCAGGCATGTTGCAGTCCATGGGGTTGAAAAGGCTCAGAGACGACTAAGACACTGAACAGCAACAACCACAAAACTCACACGAGAAGGGGTGGGGGAAGATGGGTGTGAAATAATCAGAGGGTCTCATCTGGCTAAGAGTTCTTTTCTCTTTAAAAGGCATTTTTTGGACTAGAGACAGCTGAGAGGCACAGACCCCTTAGTAGCCTCCTCCACTGGTCCTGACCAGATGTGTGAGTCAGGATAGCCAATTTCAAACACCTGCCTCTGCCGGGGGCCAGCACTACCCTTTTCCCACTTGAGCTCCAGTCTCAGAGAAGAGTATCAAAATGACAGGCCCCAGGAACAAACATTGCACTGGCTCCTTCTGTTTTGGAAGAAAGGATGAGTATGAGGTTTCTGGTCACTTTCCTTGAGTAAATCACATCAAAAGGGATGTACAGAGCGTCAGGTCACAGGAGGGCATGGAAGTGAAAGTGAAAGGCACTCAGTCGTGTCCAACTCTTTGCGTCCACCAGGCTCCTCTGTCCATGGAATTCTCCAGGCAAGAATATTGGAGTGGGTAGCCATTCACTTCTCCAGGGGATCTTCCCAACCCAGGGCTCAACCCAGGGCTCAAACCGGGTCTCCAGCATTACAGGAAGATTCTCTACCATTTGAGCCTCTAGCTCCTGCCAAAGTAACCCTGGCTCTTGGCAAAACCTGCTCCTGAGTCCCTAACAGAGTCCACCCCTGATGCCTTCAGAATCCCCAGAAGTCACAACAGTGTGGTCAGATGGTGGAAGCCTCCCCAGAAGACTTCCAAAAGCAGCACCAGATGAGAAGGGGGCAGAAAGGCTCCTTTCCTCACCAGATAGCAGCACCTTGCAAAACCAAGCATTTGGGGCCTACCTACATATGTTGCCACAATTTAAGTTGTTATCAGAGCTCCTGTGTTGCCTTCATATCTGAAGGCATAGGAATTCCAGGATGCAAAGGGATCACTGCTTCATTCATCATTCATCAATGAATGAAAGTGGGTAATAAACATATATAAGTTAGTTTCACATTAAAATCCATTTCTACTTTCCTTGGGCATCCAGGACTGATTTGCAAGATGCCTCCTAACTGCATCTTAACACCTGAATTAACACCTGACTCAATCGCTTTCATCCTCACTTCCTGTAGAATATTTCAATTTTCCCATTAAAGTAATGTATACACAGATCACTGGGTGAACCCATTAATAAAGAATATTTAAGATGCTGCTGACCTCGTCTTCTTCGTGCAGCCCTTACCACTGTCCGGAGAACTTTCTTTCCCCTGGGCACAATGGCAACTCTTAAGGATAAACTGATTGCACCAGTTGCGGAAGAAGAAGGAACAATCCTAAACAATAAGATCACTGTAGTGGGTGTTGGACAAGTTGGTATGGCATGTGCCATCAGCATTCTGGGAAAGTCTCTGACTGATGAGCTTGCTCTTGTGGATGTTTTGGAAGATAAACTCAAGGGAGAAATGATGGACCTGCAGCATGGGAGCTTATTCCTTCAGACACCAAAAATTGTGGCAGACAAAGATTACTCTGTCACTGCCAATTCCAAGATCGTGGTGGTAACTGCAGGAGTTCGCCAGCAAGAGGGGGAGAGTCACCTGAATTTGGTGCAAAGGAACGTTAACGTTTTCAAGTTCATCATTCCTCAGATTGTCAAGTACAGTCCTGACTGCATCATCATTGTGGTTTCCAACCCAGTGGATATTCTCACATATGTTACCTGGAAACTAAGTGGATTACCCAAGCACCGTGTGATTGGGAGTGGATGTAATCTGGATTCTGCTAGATTTCGCTATCTTATGGCTGAAAAACTTGGCATTCATCCCAGCAGCTGCCACGGATGGATTTTGGGAGAACATGGCGACTCAAGCGTGGCTGTTTGGAGCGGAGTGAATGTGGCAGGCGTTTCTCTCCAGGAACTGAATCCAGAAATGGGAACAGACAATGATAGTGAAAATTGGAAGGAAGTGCATAAGATGGTGGTTGAGAGTGCCTATGAAGTCATCAAGCTAAAAGGATATACCAACTGGGCTATTGGATTAAGTGTGGCTGATCTTATTGAATCCATATTGAAAAATCTATCCAGGATTCACCCAGTGTCAACAATGGTGAAGGGCATGTATGGCATTGAGAATGAAGTCTTCCTGAGCCTTCCATGTATCCTGAATGCTGGGGGGTTAACCAGTGTTATCAACCAGAAGCTGAAGGATGAAGAGGTTGCCCAACTCAAGAAGAGTGCAGATACCCTCTGGGGCATCCAAAAGGACCTAAAGGACCTGTGACTTCTGGCTGCGAGGCTGTAGAAACTTAAAACTACAATTTGATTAACCACAAGCCTTTAGTTTGCGTCCATGTACATGGAGCACAGTTCGCTTTTGTCTTCCTAACTAAGTCTGTGAATCTGGGCTCCCAGAATCAAAGCCCATGCTTGCTATTAAAGCTTGCAAGATGAGTCCTTGAACAAATAAAATAAACCACCTAGCGTAGTGTGAAAAAAAAAAAAAAAAGAATATTTAAGAAAAAATTGGGAGAGGTGTAAGATTAGCAATTATTTTTATTCAAAACAAGGAAGAAGGCAATAACTAACCAGTTCTTAAAACGACCATTTGAATGGTTTCCATAATCTGTTTTATGGATGGGAACTTAGGGGTGGGAATTTAAAAATTAAAAGCAGACAAAAACAGTAACATATATATAACGTGTGTGTGTATGCACAAGAACATCTTCAAAAAATAATAAAGATATAGATTCTTATATCTGGCTCGCTAGTTACCTCTGCAAGTTCCAGGGCTCCCTAGTTTCCAAGGACCCCTCTTCCCTTCCTGCGTGGCCAAGGCCGCTTCTCCCTACCCTCACCTCTTACCGTCAAATTAGGCCCCCTGCTTTCACCTTACCTTGCCGTGAACCCCGGACCCCGCCCGGATCTAAGGATTCTCTTCCCACGTGGCCAGGCCACCTGCCCAGTCCCTAGTTCCCAGCCTCCCCGCTATTGTCCCTCAACGTCCCAGACCCCATCGCTGCCACTCGCGTTCCTTCCTCTTCCTGGGCCAGTTTCACGCTGGGGCTGCCGGAACCGTCGAGGAAGGTCTCTTTCCTGGGGACTGAGAGCACCACGTGCGACCCTAAAACCCCGGGTCTCCTCTCCTGCCCAGCCGGGTTTACATGCACCCGAACCCAGGTCGGCCAGGCGTGGCCTCCGGTACGCAAGGACCCAAAATGACCGAAGACACGCCGCCACCATGGACTAGGAGGCCGCGACTCGAACGACAGGCTCGCTCGCTGCCACTGGGCCTCTCTCTGGGAGCAGGCTTAGGTGTGTGATCTGGGGAAAGGGGAGTGAGCCGCGCTGTCTGCCCGGCGCGGTCAAGGCGCCGCGGCTTCAGCAGCCCCGAGGGCCCGCGTCGCCCTCCCGGGCCAAGGTTCTCAGGAGCGGGCCGCGGAAAAGACGTTAGCGGGAGGAGTTAGCGGCTGTTGGGGGGACCGGTTCAAGTAAAAACAGCCCCTTCCAAACCCCGGCCATCGCGGGGCGGGCCTTCTTCCTCCTTTACAGACACCTGCCACGGGGGGGGGCGTGGGCGCCGAGGGCGGCCGCCCGCCCGGGCACGCCCGGGCAGGGCCGCTTAGGAGGGGGCCCAGGCCCGCCGCCAGTTGGCCCCACCCGGCCCTGAACGCCCAGGGGTCGCGGTGCGTGCTCCCGGAGCTTGTCGGGTGAGGAGGTCGCCATAGAGATGCGGCCGCGGAGCGCGCACGCCCCCCTGCGGTTGGCATGGAAACGGCCCCCGCGACGCCCGGGAGCTGCGCTGATTGGCCGATTCAACAGACGCGGCCGGCGGGGGGCGGGGGGAGTTGAAAGTAATTAGCTCTGAGCTGGGCCGCAGACGCTGGGAGCCCGGCGCCCCGGCTAGAATCTATTAACACCTCCGTCCCCTTCCGCCCCGCCCCGCCCCCGCCCCGCCCCCTTCAGCTGACCCTTATTCCCATCCTCGTGTGCATTTGCTAATTGTTCGAGACTTATGTGTAAAGAGATAAGACTGAGAAGAGCGAGGTCCGCTGTGGGTTCCAAGCAGATTTTGGGGCCTTTTGTCTTGTGGGAGAAAGGCCGCAGAAGAGTACTCTGCTTGTCACTTGAGAAGGGGACGTACTTTCCAACAGTGATGTATCCTGGGTCACTGGTTTGCAGGGAAGGGGGTGGTGGAGTGATGGATAAGCATCACAGCTAGGAAAGACACGGGCTTGTAGGTTTGGACTCCCCACTAATGTGGGGGTTAGTGTCTTGGCTTGGAGGTTTGTCATATTCCCTTGCCAGCCATCAGCCAGGTATTGGAAGAAAGGCTGGAGAGATTCAAATCACCGTTTTGATTCAAAGTGGCTTTGATCACTTGCACTGTGGCTCAGGCCCTTTCAACCCTAATAACTGCAAGGAAGATCATGTGTCACAGGGCTCTGTCTTCTACAGAGTCTCAGCATCCTTGGATCCTTGGTGGAAGAGGCTGACTAACCGGCATGTCTGTTTCTCCTTCCTTGACAGCAGTAAGCTGTGGAGACTGAGGCTATGCATCTCAGCAGCTCCAAGAGTGGAGTAGTGCTGGCTCCAGTGTCCCGAGGTCCTGATGCCTGTCAGATGATAACCAGAGGCCAGTTCGGCCAGGATCCGCCACAAAGAACAGTCCTAGGAGTGCTAACTGAGAATGGGCAGTACAGGAGGACCTGTGGCCAGGTAATGCCTGAGAAGAGCTGGGAAGGCCCTCGTGTCTTGGTGGGAAGTGGGATCTCTTGAGATTTTCTGCACAAACTCCCCTTGAGTATTTAGCCCTGGAATCTGGCCTATAGGGGCATTGATTTTTTAAACGAGCACTTTGTCAGGTCCCTTTTTCAGCTAGCAATATTGAATAATTTTCTTTGTTATTAGGAACTGTGTAAGTCAAGTATGTGTAAAGTCACTTATACATGTAAATCCATGGCTGATTCATATCAATGTATGACAAAACCCACTGGAAAAAAAAAAAAAAAAATAATAAAAAAAAAAGAAAAAGGAAAAAAAAAAAAGTCACTTAAAAGAAAGTGAAAGTGAAGTCACTTAGTTGTGTCCAACTCTTTGTGACCCTGTGGACTGTAGCCTACCAGACTCCTCCATACATGGGATTCTCCAGGCAAGAATACTGGAGTGGGTGGCCATTTCCTTCTCCAGGGGATCTTCCTGACCCAGGGATTGAACCTGGGTCTCCCACATTGCAGGCAGACACTTTACCCTCTGAGCACCAGGAAAACACTTAAGTTCTGGGCTAAAAGGAAATTGTGAATGCACCAAAATAAACTATTGTTCAGTTGCTAAGTTGTGTCCGACTCTTTGCAACCCCATGGACTGTAGCCTTCCAAGCTTCTTTATCCATGGAATTTCCCAGGCAAGAATACTGGAGTGGGTTTTGATTTCTTTCTCCAAAATAACTTGTGGTACTGGTGTTTCTCTAGATCAGAATGGTATTCAGATTGACCTAGGCTGTGCCTGAAGCATCTGTGATAACCTTTAAGTTCATTGGTGATGGTGTTAGAATAAGGATTGAATCACAGTATACTAGATTAGTTCCAAATGTGTGCTTTGAAAGGCGGCTTCTCCCCCGGATCATGGACAGTTGGGCAAAAGATCGTGGGCCATCTGATGTCCAGTTGCTTGTGCTTAATTAATCATAGGTACCTCCCTTAATAGAATGTAAACAGAGGGTAAATAAATTCAACACTTAAAATGCAAATAAGGAGTTTGGATCCTTAGGAATGAATTTTGAGATTAAAAAAACAAAAAAACTTCCTCAAGTCTATTATTACACCAGCTTCTCATAAGCTTGTATATCTATAGCAGCAGGACATTGGCAGTAGCATAGTGGAATAGGTGGGCAGGTATCCTTTCCATTTTATAGGTGGGAAAATTTGAGAGGTTTGAGAAAGCCTTCCCACCCAAATAAAAGTCATGATGGAGGCCAGATCAGAAGCTTCTCCTCATCTACTGACTACTCCTACTCCTCTTCTACACAACGACACAAGTCATTTGTGTTTTGGTGGCATCTGGTTAGTGGGAGAAAATTAACCAAAGTAATCTGTTTCAAGCTTTGGGAAAAACGGAGTAAAGGTGGTTTTAACAAACAATTTGCTTAGCATCGTGGTGTACTTCTTTAAACATGAAGTCTAACACAGTGGGGGAAGGAGCGAGTGGGATGAATAGAAAGAGTAGCATTGGAACATGTACATTACCACATGTAAAACCGAGAGCTGGTGGGAATTCACTGCATGACGCAGGGAGCTCAAACTCGGTACTTGGTGACAATCTAGGGGGGTGGGATGAGGTGGGAGGTAGGAGGGAGGGGACATATGTATGCCCGTGGCTGATTCATGTTGATGTATGGCAGAAACCAACACAAATTGGAAAGCAAATATCCTCCAATTAATAAATAAATAAATAATTAAAACACAAAGTCTAAAACCTCTCATGAATCGGCAGTTAGCCCTGGTTTAGTGGTTTCACTTTAAATTCATAACTGTTAGTTAACCTCTATGTTGCTTGGTGCTACCTCTACATTTCCTGGTTCTATTCCTCTACAACTGTCTTATAGAAATCTTTTATTTAATACTGTCCCTTGTCTCTTTATCCTCCAAAGCCTCTATCTCCGTTCGGCCTCTCAGCTTATAACTTTATATCCTATTTTCCTAAAAATATAAATGCAACTGTAAGAATTCCACATGCCCCCATGTGTCATATACCTGCCACCCTCCTCCTACTACATGACCTATGTGTTCCTGCTCTTATGCAAGGTGCACCCCCATGTGTGAGGCACACCTGATGCCCTCTTGCCTCTTCAAGGATGTCATTCCATCAGCTCTTCTTTCTCCTTAGTTTTCTCTTCTCGACTGGGTCACACCCAAATACAAATATATTGTGATTTTTTTTCCCAATCTTAAAAACCTTTCAACTACAAAGCTCTTTATAGCAACTGTCCCATTTATAGCAATATTTCTTGAGAATTTTTCTACTATAAACTCTATCAGGATGAGGATTTGAGATGTCAGGTTTTCTGCTGTACTCCCAGTGTTTAGAAAAACCATGCCTGGCCAAGGTAGCATGCAAGTATTTGTTGAACAAATACTCTGTCTTGATTTCTTCTTTTGTTCTCTTTGCCTCAATTCTTATTTAAAGTTGTAAATATTTGTTTAAAAATTATTATCTATTTGGCTGCAATGGGTCTTAGTTGTGGCTTGCAGGTTCTTCAGTTGCAGCATGCAAACTCTTAGCTGAGGCATGCAGGATCTAGTTTCCTGACCAGGGATTGAATCCAGGTCCCCTGCATTGGAAGTGCAGAGTCTTAGCCACTGGACCACCTGGGAAGTCCCTCTCTATGACTCAATTCGCAATCCTTTCCTTACCTGTCTGAAAGGCACCGTTTGACATTGTTGGTCATTCTTTCTCTCTTCCTTAAAGTAGTTTCTTCTGACTTAGCCCAGAGAACATAGCTCTCTTCTGGTTTCTCATCTCACTCACTGGTCACACCTCATTATCTTGGTTCTTCTTCATCCACTCTCTGAAAGTTAAGAGTGTGCTAGAGCTTAGTATTTGATCTGAATTGGCACTCACTCCCTTCACAATCTGTTCAAGTCTCCTGGCAACAAATACCATCTTTCTGTTGATGATTCCTTTTTCTATCTCTGGTCTGGAACTCTCAGCTAAGTTTCAGGCTCAAGTTAGCTATCTACTTGACATCTCCACTGGGATCATGCAGTAGGAATCTCAGACTTAGGTGAAACCAAACACTGATTCCAGCCCCAACCTGCTCTTCCCAAAGTCTTCCTCATTTCAGTAAGAAGAATATCCATTCTTCTCATTATTTAACCCCAAAATGTTGTCATCCTTGACTCTTCTTTTTCTCCCACCCCACATTTAATTTGCTGAGAAAATGCTGTTGATTGTACTTTTAAAAATGTCTAGAATTTCATTTCTCTTTATCATTATGTCATATAATAGTGTTCCATAGCTTGTAAGAGAATTAACTCATAGTACACATTTCTAAAAGCATCGTGTTTCTGAATAACTGTGTATAAATGGGAACTTTCCAGGAGCCTGTTGACTAAAAGTTGACTTTAAGGAGGATTCTGTAACTATGTTTCAAGAACCTTGCTGGGTTGTTATAAAAACCTGGCATGCTACAAGCACAAAAGCTGATTTACAGTACCCCCCTCGCCCCCCAATATGTGCTACCTAGTTTACTTTGGAGGAGTTTTTCTTTTTTTCTATAATTTTGCGTTCCTTTGATAAATACATGAGGAAGATGACAAATTTTAGGTTAGCTCCTTCCCCAGATGTCACATATAGACAAAGATAAGGGCAAAGTAATCCTTTGGAAGCTTCAGGTTCTGAATTCAATTGCAGACATAGATATTTCAAATTCGGATTCCTCTCATCTTTCCAGCCTGCTGGTTTGAGTCACATGGATTCTTAGCACCTATGCGGGCTCTGGGGTAAGCCTCTAACACAAAAAATTCATCCTTTTCTAGGGGCTCACCACACTCAGGTGTTTCTCTGGATCAGAAAATGTCTTCCCTCTAGCTGGAAAGAAAGCGTTGTCCGACAGCAGGGTTCAGGCACCTGCCAAGCAAGGATTTGACATCTACATGGATGAGCCTGAGCGGGGGACCAGAGATAGCTGCCCAGGGAGAAAGGGGATGGCCTTAGAGGATGCGTATGAAGTAGACACCAGCGCACTCAAGTCAGACCTTCACTTCCTGTTGGATTTTAACACAGGTAATGGGACTCACCCATGGCTGACAGTACCCTGTCTTTGTCATCGCCTGCAGTGTTCAGTAGCACAGAACTAGCAAGAGAACTCCCTGGAGTAGTAACTGTTTTCACAGCTGCCTGTAGAGGGTTAGTGGATGGAACTAGTTTTGAAATGAAATGTCTTACCTGATAATGTTGAACCCCCTGCAGTTTCTCCTATGCTGGTAGATTCATCTCTCCACTCTCAGTCTGAAGATGCATCAGATTTTGGTACCGATGTGATAAATGTGACTGAATATGCTGAGGAAATTCATCAGTACCTTAGAGAAGCTGAAGTGAGTTTTCCCAACTTCTCCTTCAATTTCCAGCACCCCAAGCACTCTGTATTAAGATAGTTATGTGCTCTTGGCCATGACCACTAGCGAATGGCATTCTTGTGACATCTAAACATGAGAACGTTTATGAAAAATAATAGTTGGGTACGGTGAGTAGCAGTTACTTGGACTATGTCTCTATGTCTCAGAAGGGTTTGTATATTAAGTATTTCACTCTTGGGAAGAACCATTATTGCCATGTCCCCCCTCCTTGAAGTTACTCATTAACTAAATTGCATCACAGAGTCAGAATTGCACACTTGTTCCATATCATGATGTACAGATTCCTCTGGCTTTTGACTGAGTTTCCTGCTAACCTTTGCCCATGAGCTTTTTAAAAATTACCAACTGTACTGTGGAGTGATCCTTCTAAGATAACAGGTATTTAAACATCAAAAAACTCTCTCCCCAAACAGATAAGACACAGGCCCAAGGCACACTACATGAGGAAACAGCCAGACATCACAGAAAGCATGCGGACCATTCTGGTGGACTGGCTGGTTGAGGTCGGAGAAGAATACAAGCTCCGGGCAGAGACCCTCTACCTGGCCGTCAACTTCCTGGACAGGTTTCTTTCCTGCATGTCTGTTCTTAGAGGGAAACTGCAGCTTGTAGGAACAGCAGCTATTCTCCTGGCTTCGTAAGTCCTTCAGCTCAAATAACATGAAATGTCAGCCTGTCTAAACACTTGATTTCTGTTCCCATTTATTGGAGAAATATAGTGCTTGATAATTAAAACTTACTCATGCCTCCTTTGATAAAATATCATTATTTTTACAGTGTTTACTGAGAAACTGAATCTCACCACATGTTCACTCTTCAATTTGGATGTTTAAGATCCTCTTAACAACAAATTCAGGAGAAGACAATGGCACCCCACTCCAGTACTCTTGCCTGGAAAATCCCATGGACGGAGGAGCCTGCTAGGCTGCAGTCCATGGGGTCGCTAAGAGTCGGACACAACTGAGCGACTTCACTTTCACTTTTCACTTTCATGCATTGGAGAAGGAAATGGCAACCCACTCCAGTGTTCTTGCCTGGAGAATCCCAGGGATGGGGGAGCCTGGTGGGCTGCCGTCTATGGGGTCACACAGAGTCAGACACGACTGAAGCGACAGCAGCAGCAGCAGTGACAAGTTCAGTATCATGACTAAGGCAACCATCAGCTCAAATTCAGAATCTAGTTTAATTATTTTGTAGTATAGTCTTTTGGCTGTATTCTACTGTGAGTAAAAGCCCTATTTAAAGAAATTTGGGTTTATGAAAGCCTTCTCCAGGCTCTAGCAAGTGACTCATAATAACCCAGTTTATTTGGTTACAGTGAATAAACTATTTTAGCTAATTCCTGTTACTATCAGTCATTCATAACAATATCTATTTGTGTAGAAAAGGTCTGGGTTGTGGCTAAAAGTGAAAGTGTTAGTTGTGTCCAACTCTTTGCAACCCCAAGTACTGTGGCCCACCAGGCTCCTCTGTCCACGGGGTCCTCAGGCAAGAACACTGAAGTGGGTAGCCATTCCCTTCTCCAGGGGGTCTTCCTAACCCAGGGATCGAATCTGGGTCTCCTGCATTGAAAGCAGATTGTTTACCATCTGAGCCAACAGGGAAGCCTTATTTGTGTAGAAAAGTGCTGGGATTGTGGCTAAGCTTCTTTTAAATAAGTGACCAGATGGTGAATAGTAGTTTCCTTTCTATTCTTCTGGTCTCAGACTTTATACTTATTAACTACTATAATTTTGCAAAAATTTCCCTGTGGAAAGGAGAAACAAAAGCAAAAGCAAAGAATTGATACCAGTGAAATCATTATCTTTCTCTCGGATAGACAGCATCTTTTGCTAATTCAATAGAAAAAGCTGAGTACAATCTTTAAAAAAAAAAATCTAAGTCCTAAGGAGGTTGTTTTTTTTTTTTTTTCTATCATCATGTTCAACATAAAATTCTTTTCCACGAAATGAAGTTTGTAGAATTAAGAGGAATTTACCCTCATGTCTGTCATTCAGAATCTTTCAGCTTATCAGACGCCAAAACCTAAAATCCCTAGTTGAAAATTGTCTCTTTACTACTCATAGCAGTAAGTATGACATATCCTTGTCATACTCATGCTCTTTATGGAAACAAGCTTCTGTGTTTTTTCACACCTGTACCATTTCATGATTCATAAGTGATATTTAAGTTTACAAGGGCCACGTGACAAGCCTGGTTGGGATAGCACAAGAAAGAGAGTCAGAGGGTCCAGGCTTTACTTTCCCAAACTCTTTCCCTTTTGTAGGAAATATGAAGAAATATATCCACCCGAGGTAGACGAGTTTGTCTACATAACTGATGACACCTACACAAAACGACAACTGCTGAGAATGGAACACCTGCTCCTGAAGGTCCTGGCGTTTGATCTGACAGTGCCAACTACCAACCAGTTCCTCCTTCAGTACTTGAGGAGGCAAGGAGTGTGCGTCAGGACTGAGAACCTGGCCAAGGTAGGCCACGTGACTTCCGAGAACCTCGGTGCCAACGGGATAAAAAAAGTAGCCTCCTTCAGTTCTTCCTTCCTTTTCAGTTCTTTGCCTTGGGTCCAGAAAAGCTTTTTAGCAATTGGAAGAGAACTAATTTGAAGAATATGACTTCTGCTTACGAGATGTTTCCATTAATCATGTTTGGCCGATGTGGGTTGTCTAATCACCCACAGGTCTTAGAAAAAAAATGTAAGCTTGGAAACCATTCTCTTGTATACAGACCATAGGCAAGCAGTACCTCTTTGGTTTACAGAAAGGAAACAAGATAAACATGGTTTGATTTGGCTCTAATCTCATTCTAACATGTTAAGTAAAGAAGCACTATTTGGTCATTTTGGAGTCCTAGAACTTTAGTTAGATTCACTGTAGTATTGATTTGGAAAACCTGGTTCCCATCCACTATGATATAATATATCTGGTATTTATATGCAATGCAAAGAGCAAGAAGAACATCTCTCTAAATTTCCCAGTATGTTTCTTTTAATCTGATAAGTCCCCCCTGGTACTGTTCTAGCCAATGAACTGCATGCATTTGCCTGATAAATTTTTAATTGATTTTTTACTGGAATATACTTCATTTACAATGCTGTATTAGTTTCTGTTGTATAGAAAAGTGAGTCAGTTATACACATATGTATATCTACCCTTTTTTAGATTCTATTCCCATGTAGGTCATTATAGAGTATTGAGTTTAGTTCCCTGTGCTCCCTCACAGCTTAGTTGGTAAAGAATCTGCCTGATCTGCTGGAGAAGGGATAGGCTACCCACTCCAGTATTCTTGGGCTTCCCTTGTGGCTCAGCTGGTTTAAGAATCTGCCTGCAATGCGGGTGACCTGGGTTCGATCTCTGGGTTGGGAAGATCCCCTGGAGAAGGGAAAGGCTATGCACTCCAGTAGTCTGGCCTGGAGAATTCCATGGACTGTATAGTCCATGGGGTCACAAAGAGTTGGACACGACTGAGCGACTTTCACTTTCACTTCCCTGTGCTCTACCGTAGGTTATTAATTGTCTATTTTATATATGGTAGTGTGCATATGTCCATCCCAATCTCCCAGTTTATCCCTCCCTACCCAACCCGATAAATTAATAGCTATAATATGGACATATTTTTGCCTTTCACTGAAGACTCCAGTCTATTCCAGTGGCTAGAGGAATGCTATTTGACCATCATAAACCTGCACTACTAGTATAGGTAACCTACCACATACACTGTACAGATAGGCCAAATATTGATCCTTGCCTATACAATATTGAAATTTACTTGTAATTAAATGTATTAAAACATAGATATTATTCTGGTTATGGACAGGCATGGTGATTACTGACTCAGTGAATACTTTTGAGCATCTATTTCTGTGCTTATCACTAGATACACATTGAACAAAGATGACAGTTTGTTCCCTTGACATTTCTAGGTTTACTTGGAACCTTAGCCAGATTCCTAATTCCAATGAGACTTTCTCTCTTGTGCTTAGTACGTAGCAGAACTGAGTCTCCTTGAAGCTGACCCGTTCTTGAAATACCTTCCTTCACTGATAGCTGCAGCTGCTTATTGCCTGGCAAACTATACTGTGAACAAGCACTTCTGGGTAAGATTCTAACTGATTGTTTCTAGATGATGCTTAGGCTTCCCAGGAGGCTCAGTGATAAAGAATCCTGCAGCACAGGAAATGTGGGTTCAATCCCTGGGTTGGGAAGGTCCCCTGGAGAAGGAAATAGCAACACATTCCAGTATTATTGCCTGGGAAATGCCATGGACAGAGGAGCCTGGCAGGCTACAATCCATGGGGTTGCAAAAGAGACTTAGTGATTAAACAACAACAACAAGATGATCCTCAAGGCCTATCTAAAGTCTATTTAGTAACTCAAGGCTTAAAACTGGTGGGCCTGTTAGGAGGAAGAGTTAGTTTTATAGGGAACTAGTTGCCTAACCCCCAGATTACAACGTGTAGCTAGTCAGTGTTCATGGCTTGGACTCAGTGGCTTAGCTCACTGGGGTGCAGAGGGTGCAGGAAGTCAAGGAGATGGTGGTGACACACTCGTTCAGTGGAAGCTGGCCTGGAAACCCCAATGTCTACCCTTATGTAGGGAGTGCCCTTGTAGCGTAAGCACTGACCACTTCAAGGCAAAGGATGTTGACTCTTCCCCTCCATGTAAAAGAACCTCAGTCCAGTTAGGATGGTCAGAGGTTGTATGAGGCTTTCAAGGGAACAGGGAATTATTGTTGCTTCTTGGCTCGTGATAGCTGGCAGGATTAGAGATGGGCTCCTAAGATTTGGTTCTGAAGGCTCACTTTTGTGCTGAGAGAGCAGGGCATCTACTTTTATTTTCGAAAATTCTTATTTCTTATTCTGCATTTGGCTAAGAATCTTTCCATATTCTATTTAAATAGAGTGTTCAAGTAAGTTGAGGCTCTTCAGGGGCCGATAAAAATCCTGCTCATAAAAGAATAAACTGCCCCTAAATTAGGCATTTATAATTGTACAATATGAGCAAATTTAGAACTCTGATTGTTCTTCTTAATATCTTGTTCCTAAAGGCTCTGAATAAGGATTATGGTTTCTTTTGAGATGAACATGGATACTTACTAAGTATACCTATTAATTCCCTTCAGTTCACAGTTTTATCTTCAGATTTCTGATATCATATATTAAGATCTTCAAGCTCTCTGATACAAATTTCTTCTTTTGTCTTGATTAGCCAGAAACCCTCGCCACATTTACAGGCTATTCATTAAGTGAAATTGTGCCTTGCCTGAGTGAGCTACATAAAACGTGCCTCAGTATACCCCATCGACCTCAGCAAGCAATCAGGGAGAAGTACAAGGCTTCAAAGTAAGTTCCCGAAATTCTCTTATCTAGGCTCACTACTTAAAACTTGAGTAAGTGATAGTAATTTCAGAATTAAAAAACAGAACAAATTGTATATGGTGCTGGGCTGAAAAGTAGGGTCGCATGTCAAACCGAGAAAATCAGTTTGGCAGGGCCTAGATTTATAATCTGTCACCTTGTAGAGTAGCAGGTGGCTCAGTAAAAATCTGCCTGCAATGCAGGAGACCTGGGTTCAATCCCTGGGTTGGGAAGATCCCCTGGAGAAGGGAATGGCTACCTACTCCAGTATTCTTGCCTAGAAAACCCCATGGACAGAGGAGCCTGGAAGGCTACAGTCCATGAGGTCGCAAAGAGTCAGACACAACTGAGCAACTGACACTTTCCAGAGTACATCTAGTCAGCCAGCTCGTTCCTTTCTGTTAAAACTACCAGACGGTTTTCTGGGGCCTACATGAGGTTTTATGAAACCAAAGTCCTCGGCTCGCGCTGAACTTGCCATGGGTCTTGTTTCAGGTACATGCACGTGTCTCTCATGGAGCCACCCACGGTCCTTCCTCTGCAATGAGTTTCCGAACTCAAGCGCCTTCAGGATTTAACCTCCTGATCAACAGACTCGGTCGTGATTTTTACAGGTTTTCTGCAGGTTGCGTCAAACTAGTGTTGCTGCAATATAGGTGACATAGTTTTTAGAATGTAAGTGTATTTAGGTTCTCCTAGACATAGTAGCTTGTAATATAGTCTAGTACTTTCTAAAGAATAAACCTATCTTCTGATCAGGTGTTAGACTTATTTACTGCTGACTATGGCTGACACGCTTGCCTGGAATTTTAGTTGAGAGTATTACAAATGTCATTTCTATTTTAAGAGTGCTTCTACATTGGTTTTATAAATCTGGTATGCTGTTAGGATTAAGTGTTCTGAGGAATCCAGAGATTTTCATGTTTGGTAAATCACTACCCTGAGACATTTTTCTTCCTATCTTTTTACTCCTCATGTAGCTCTCCATAAACTGGCAAGGGTGAATGCCAAGTCTAGACGGATTAGTGAAGGGACATAAGCAAGCATTATCTATTCTGGTGTCCCTGTCAGGCCCTGGGGGGTAAAGACAGTGGATTGAAGAATAAATGTTATCAGATACCTCAGAGGGGTAATTTACCTAACTTCATTCTCACTGAGGGTTATGATGCTTATTTTGTAAAGGACTTTTATTTCAATGTCCAGTTTTGATTTAGTCACCCATCAAGCATATATTCAGCTTTAGAAGATGTTCAGAGAGGTAGAAGAAGAAAATTTTACCATACAATGGGACCTCATAATAATTAAGCTAATCCCAGGCTTCCCTGGTGGCCCAGTGGTTAAGCATCTGCCTGCCAGTGCAAGGGATACAGGTTCAATCCATGGTCCAGGAAGATTTCACATGCCTCGGAGCAACTCAGCCACAACTACTGAACCTGTGCTCTAGAGCACACGAGCTGCAACTACTGAAGCCCGTGCGCCCTAGAGCCTATGCTTCACAACAAGAGAAGCCACTGCAGTGAGAAGCCTGCACACTGCAACGAAGAGTAGTCTCCACCCGCCACAACTAGAGAAAAGCCCGCGCAGCAAGGAAGATTCAGCACAGCCAGAAATAAGTAAATAAAAATTTTTTAAAAATTAAGCTAATTCCTCATGTTTATCCTTGGAAGATATCCATGCTAAATACAGCTGAAACTCAAATTATTCACGATCCTGTGGTTAACTCACTACACATTCGTACATGGTCCCTTTCAGCACATATATGTATATGGGATGAGGAAAACTGGAGCAAAAATGCACTCGTTTTAACTTTCTTTTAAAGATTGGAAGGAAAATCAAGAGTAGACTTGGCCTTGAGGGAGAGTGGTGCTTACTGGGGATTGCATAGAAATGTTGCTAATCTCCAGTTTAGTAGCCCCGGGCCAGCAGGCCTGGAGGCCCAGGAGCCTCTGGTTGTGTTCTGCCTCCAGGCCTGCCCCAGGGCTCAGCCCGCATGCTCTGCAGAAATGAGAACAACAGATTTCCTTTACACAGAAAATATCAGACCCAGGTGGAAAAATGGGAGTAGATGATATTAACTCCAAATCTAATGTTTGTTCCAAGCAAGTAGGAAATGGCAACCCACTTCAGTATCCTTGCCTGGAAAATTCCGTGGACAAAAGAGCCTGGCAGGCTGAAGTCCACGGGGTCACAGAGTCGGACACGACAGCACACACGCATGCACCCTAATGGAATTATAAGTATAAAAATACAGCCATATTTGACATGTTTTGTGAAGCCTCTTTTTTTTTTTTAAAGTTTCCACAAGCCCTTAAAAGAGTCTGGCGTAGCCTTTTTTTTTTTTTCGCTGCAGATAAATATTCTCAAGGTGTCTCCATTTCTGATTCCACTGAAGAAATCAGCATTTCCCTCAACGGTTTTGTGGTTTATGGCATAAGTTTCACAAAAGGGATTTAGGACCTGTATCAATACTAGATTCTCTGTTTTTCTGTGCTATTTTGCAAAAGAGGCTTTTGTTTCTAAAATTGGATCTGACATTTGACCTTGACTTTAGGTCACAAAACCATGCTGCAGGCCATAGAAGTCCGAACCCACAACTCTCGTGTTCCTGGGGGCCGGCAGTTTGTACACAGCCCGCTCCCATCCTGCAACACACACACTGACAGATTGCAAAGAGGTGGTCTCCAACTTGACTACCCTTTCTTATTACTTTTTTGTGTCCCTAAAATACTTTATTAAAAATATACAAATATGACTGTCACCTCTGTACCTCCCACCCAGCTAAAGAGAGAGCAACAACTTGTGGTATGTGTCCCTCCATCCCACTCTTTGTCTTCCCTGAATTCGGTGTTGACCATGGTTTTTATATTTCACAAGAACATGTCCATAAACAATAATGCTTGTTTTTAAAATTTCCTGAATATTGACTTTCTTTCAGATTCTTCGGTGATACATGTTTTAGGCAGCATTAAATTTTGAGATGATCTGTGTGGACAACTAGGATTCTGGTTATACTGTTATATAGTTTTAAGTGAACATACATATCTGTTCTTATCTCATATCTGTTCTCTTGATTTTTCCCCATCTTTCTGTTTGACCCACTCCTACCCACTGCCCGTCAGCCAGTAAAGGAACCTGGTCTAGGCAGGACTGTGGATCTGGGAGGGCCACCTCTGTTTGCCTCTGTGGGCTTTTTGAAAGCCTGTGGCTTCAGACAGACTCTGGCTTTTCTGAAGACTCAGAGACGGCTGTGAATCAAGAGGCCCTTGTTGAAATGGGCCATGAGAAAGAACTAAGGGAGCAACATTTGCCTACACATTATCAGGACCCCAAGAGAGAAGCTCAGGTCACGCAAATGGTTCCGTTGTCTCCTGAGTTCTCACCACCAGAATGAAAACGCGTAAATCTAATGTACCACTCAAACCTTGAAATTGAAGCCCGCACTACTTATGTGAGAGTGTCCTCTCCTTTCTGATTCTTGTGTCCAGATTGGTCGGGGGGGTGGTGGTGGTGGGAACTGGGGGGTCGGGCAGATGGGACACTCTCCTCAGGGCTCCTGGCCATGACCCCATTTATTATAGCATCCCAGCTCCAGGGCAAGGCCCAGTGCATAAAACCTAATGTCCCCATTACTCCGGGAAGATCTTCCCTGCAGTCTCACAGGATTTGTGTGAGCTTGCTTTAGGCAGCAAGCTAACTGTTGACTTCTAAAATGTCTTTTATTAGCAATTGATGGTATTCTTAAAAAACAGAATGGCCAACGGTCAATAAGCTAGAGTAACAATGAGGAAGGGCAGGGGAAACGCGCAGGGAGAGGGGATATGGGAAGGAGGTCATGGGAAATCAGATCAGTTAAAATGAGTCACAAAAGGATCTGCAAATGGAAGTTTGCACCTGGAGGTGAAGTTTTCTGAGGCAGGTAAGTTGAGAGACTGTGCCCACAGTCCTATTCACCTTCCAGGACAGGTGTTCACCCAGGCTACCTGTGCTCACTGCCCCTTCGTCCACCAAGTATGTGTGTGTGTGTGGGTGTGTGGGTGTGGGTGGGTGTGTGTTACCCCTTGGGAAACACCAGCTTCAATGATCTGAGATTCTGCCCAACTCTGTAGAAAGTTTGTAATGCATGAAAAAGTAAATGCCAACAAAAATTCACTTTATTTTTTATGTATCTTAAACTTGAGGGTGCTTGGGCAGAAAGTTTGAAGGTTAGTTGTGAACTGAATTCTCTACTAAGAATGGCAGACTCTTAGGATGATGAAGAACCACTAGCCGGGAGTGATATGTATCTAGGTCTTCAAAATAATGGGATGGTATCTCATTTCAGCCTCATTTCTCCTCTTTTCCTCCCCTGCAAATAAGAGCCAGGGAAGTGGGAAGATTGACTGCCTCTGTTTGGAGTGGACAATTCAGTGTGGCAGTTCTGACACTGAGGGCAAGAGAAGGGCTGGGAAAGGTGCATAACATTGAGATGATGTGTCAAACTAGGACGTCTTCTAGAAATAAAACATAATAGGGGTTATTTCCCCAACGCCTGAATCCCTTCCTCCTCATGCTGTCTCTGCCTTGGCTCAGCCCCGGTCATTTCTTATGCGCACCCATCACTGTAGCAAACTCCTCATGGTGCTTCAGTTTCCTTTTGCCTGCTTCCAGGGCTTTCTGAAATAAAGTCGATGGCATCTCTTTCCTGCATCTGATTCTTTAGTGCTGCATCACCACTGGGATAAAATGGGGGCGGGGGGGGGCGGGGGGGGGGCGTGCAGGCTCTTGAATGAGCCAGGCCCTGCCTACCTGGAAGGAAGAGCCTCTGCTTTGTTACCCCCGCCTTGTCCCTTCTAGTTCCCCGCTGGCCCTTGTTCCCCCTCCCTTGACTCACTCGCAAACATTCATCTGTCTCTCTAAACACTTCCCACTTGACTGCACCGCTTGGCAAATGACGTGATTCTTCAGATCTAGCCTTTGGCCTCACCTCCCTGTCAGCCCCAGGGTAGGTGCCTCTCACTCCCACTGGCTGCTGCTTGTCTGTCTCCCCTCCTTTCATCCCTGTCCTCCTAGCATCTGGCTTCATCCTAGAGATTCTATCATATTTTGTTATGACTGAATGAATGGGTAATATTTTTTACAATCACTAGCCCTCAGTTTAGTCAAATCTAAAGTGATATTTCTGGGAATATACAAAGCATAAAGCTTTTCAAAGTACATTTGGATAAAATGAGTTTAAAATGAAAAATCACAATCAGTGGTAAGAGTAAATGGTATACACATATTGTAAAAAGTTCATTCTCTTTGTCATTCTTACATTCATTTTAGTGTAAGAAACTGGATGATAAAGGAAAATTTTCATTAGGGGTCTGGAAACAAAAGTTATGTCTTAGATGAGAATGGGGAACACAGTGGCTTTTTTTGAGAAGTACATCCAGGGCTCTGCTGTCTTCACGTATTCCTCTATCTGCCTTAGAGGATTCACAGGGAAGTCTCCTGGACAGTCTCCTGAACACATCACTGTACCATAGTGGGAGTCTCTTCATATGCAACCCTCCTTCCCCTTCTCTCCTTCACAGGGGTGGGGCTTGCATCCTTGTCTGAAGGTTCTCCATGACTTCTCTAGCTCCTCCCCTTTTATCTCATTGGCGATACCCCCAAACAATCTCTTGCACATCTACTCCTGTCTCCACGTCTGTTTGGGAGAGGCCCCAGACTCACCCAAGAAGCCTTATAAACCCATTAAAAGGGGGAATAAGTGGTGTTTCCAAATGTACTTGTCTAGAGAAAATGTTCTTTACACAAACCTGTCAGTGTTTAAAAGGATACTAATGTTTTGAGGAACACAGATATAATGCCCTAGGGGAAAAGGATAAATAATTACCCAAGCTAATCTACATTTTAATTTCTATGTTATGTACAATTTGATTTGTACAGATATATTTAAATTATCTGTTAGTATAATAAATTTTATATAATCCTTTCATAGTCAATTATTTCAGTGTTCTGAACTTAATGCATCCCTCAAATTATATTAAGAAAGATTGCTAACTGTTTAGGTGCAATTATAGCTATTGTCATGGTATCCAAGCAGAGGAGCGGCAATCTAGGCAAGCAATAGCTTTTTTCTTTGGGTCCCCTGGGGGCAACCCGTTAAATGCCGTTAATGCAAATCCCCAAGATGGTGACTGACTGTATATTAAATATTGACATGAGGGATTTCTGGAATACTAAAAAATGTCTGATATGTTATTAGACTTTTAGTGATTCTATTATAGCTATTATTATTCCAGGAGAAACTAAAATTCTGATTATGAACTTCTGATAGCATAGCATAGAAAATTTATAACTCTTTGGCACTGGCTTTTTGAGAGGAACTGAGCCCCCAAGGTAAATGTAAGTATTATATATTGGAGAATCATTCAGGCGTATGTTTTGAAAAGTATTCGAAGTTTCTTAAAATTATCTGTCCATTGACAAGTAAATGGATAAAGAAAACGTAGTGTATACATACAAAGGAATATCATTCAGCGTTAAAGGAAACTCTGACGCACGATACAACATGGGCTAAACTTAAGGATATTATGCTGTGTGAAACTAGCCATCACATGAAGACAAATACTGATTCCACTTCTATGAAGTATCCAGAATAGTCACATTCATAGAAACACAAAGTGGAATGCGAGTTGCCAGGGGGTTGGCAAGGGGAAATGGAGAAGTTGTTGTTCAATGGATATAGAGTTTCAGTTTTGCAAGATGAAAAGGTTCTAGAGATTGGTTGTATAACAATGTGAATATTCTTAGTACTAGTAAACTGTACAGGGCTTCCCTGATGGCTCAGTGATAAAGAATCCACCTGCCAATGCAGGAGATGCAGGTTTGATTCCTGAGTCAGGAATATCCCTTAGAGAAGGAAATGGCAACCCACTCCAGTATTCTTGCTTGGGACATCCCATGGACAGAGGAGCCTGGTAGGCTACAGTACATGGGGTTGCAAAGAATCGGACACGACTAAACCACAATGAGAAGTTAACTGTCCACTTAAAAATGGCTAAGATGGTAAATTTTATGTATATTTTTCTGCAACTTAAAAAATGAAATCTGAGAAGTTTCACGCTGGTATTTTTAAGTATTAATATAAGAACAGTCCATTTTGTGGGAAAATACAAGCTCCTCAAGAGCAGAAATGCTATTTCATTGTTGTATCCCCTACTCTTTTGCTGCTCGAAGTGTGGTCCATGGGCAGCAACACCAGTATCACCTGGGGAGCTTGTTAGAAATGAACAACCTTGGATCCCACAGCAGATTTACTGAACTTAATCCTGAATTTTAACAAGACATCCAGGTGATTCACACGCACATGAAAGCTTGATAGGCACTTGCTCTATAGCACCTAACTCAGAAATATGAGTTTAATAAAGTTTGGCTGTTCCTTGCAGACTAGATTCTGCAAGATTTGGTAAATACATTCAACTGTTTTGCTCTAAGGGTTGCTGTCAAGTCTAGGCCTCACTATTATCTGCTAGAAATCAGTTTCCCAGGTGGGTCAGTGGTAAAGAACTGGCCTGCAATGCAGGAGATGTGGGTTTGATCCCTAGGTTGACAGGATCCCCTGGAGAAGGCAGTGGTAACCCACTCCAGTATTCTTGCCTGGGAAATGCTATGGACAGAGGAGCCTGGCGGGCTACAGTCCATGGGTTTGCAGAGTCGGACACAACTTAGCGACTAAACAGCAACAGTAAAAATAAGCAGTAAGAAAAGATTTTCATGGGCTCCCCTGGTGGCTTAGCCTGTAAAGAATACTCCTGCAATACAACCCAGGAGACCTGGGTTCCATCCCCTGAAGAAGGGAATGGCTACTGACTCCAGTATTCCTGCCCGGAGAATTCCATACACTGAGGAACCTGGTGAGCTACAGTCCATGGGGTCCCAAAGAGTTGGACGTGATTAAGCATGCACACAAGATTTACATACATTAAGATAGAGGTTTTAAAAATTAATATTCTATTTGCTTCCCTATCCTGCATCTGAAACAAAAACTGAACTTGGAGGTGGCGCCATCTCTGCCACCCTCCCACTTTCTCTTGACTACTTAATGACCTCTATGTGGCAGTATAACTCAGAGAAATGTACAAAAGAGTCAGCATTTAGTCTCTAGGCACCATTCCTGTGCTCTGAAATGCTTATTCCACAATCACATAGTGGGAAAAGACCATGGGTGAGGCCTTTGTGTATGGAGGGGAAGCCCTCAAGGCTCTTCTTCCCTTCCTCTCTCTCATTAATTCAAGAAGCCAGGCGTCCAGATCTGATGCTTTGTTTTTCAGTCATTCAGTAGTGTCCGACTCTTTGCAACCCCATTGACTGCAGCATGCCAGGCTTCCCTGTCCTTCAGTGTCTCCTGGAGTTTGCTCAAACTCATATCCATTGAGTAGATTATGCCATCCAACCATCTCATCCTCTGTCGCCCCCTTCTCCTTCTGCCCTTAGTCTTTCCCAGCAGCAGGGTCAGTATATACTATATATTGACCCCTGCCTCAAGCTAGGATCTAGAATGCTTCATGAGAAAGGAACTCTAGAAACTGTGGTAAACTCAAGTTCAGGATCAGGAAGAAGCTGTGATTCCTGCCAGAGTTCACACAACTAATGCGTGATTACGCTAGACCTGATTCAAACCATCTGCTTCTGGTTCAAAGTTCAACGGTCTGCCCATTATGCATCAGCTTGAGAAATTTTAGACACATCTCAGACTTCATCTTCATTAAGAAGTATTTTCTGGTCCCATCCCCCTTCCTGGCCACGTGCCCCACCTCTTTCCTAGTTGCATTCTGTACCTCACTAGCTTACCACACTGTGTATCGATCCCCTAGACTCTAAGCTCCCTCAGGACTTGGGACCACCTTCTTTTGTTCTGGTATCACCAGAGCTGGATCATTGCCCGCACATAGGAAGCACAGTAAATGTTTGTTAATTTTAACTCAAGGATGGCTCCTGGTAGGAATTTTGATAGGAAGCAGTCTCCTGTTCAACCTTTGCCACAGAGACCACACTGTATCCATCTGCCTTTGTTTCTTTGTTCTGTTTGACCCCCTTCTGTCTTTTATATCTTCTCCTAGAGATCTATTTATTAGCTATGCCTATAATTCTCCAGCTTTCATGCAGTGTTTGAATAAAATCCCAGTTTAGCTCCAGCCGTGTAGATTTCTGCAACCCAATATGAAGCTCCTGCCTGCTGCTGAGAAGACATACAGATGTGATTTATAATCAGATTTCAGGGGGATGTGGCAGATTGTCAAGGTTTAATTTCTGGCCAAACAGGAGGGAGGCACTAAAAATGGGGCTGCCAGAAGATGAAAATGTCAGGTGCTTGAAAGGAAGCGTGAAACTCAGGTCTCTAAATGATGCTCTGATGGTCTTTGTTGCTGCCGCTGTTGTTCTGGCTTTACCTGTCTAATTTGAGACAAGTGAATTATACTTGATCAAAACAAATTCATTGCAGATTATATATATGAATGAATAATACAAATATACAAAGATATGTGTGCATATAAGCAGGGATGGGTACATATGCCTTTGTTTTCTGGAATTAGAAATTTCCATCCTATGTAGCAAAGCCTTGATATACAAGCCCATCTCCTTATTTAATCAGTGTTATTAACATTAATAAATTATTCAAAAGTCTTACTATGATATAATAAAAGTCACAATCATTAACCTACTCTATGTAACACATTGAATGATATGACCATTAGCCATTTACCAAATGAAACTCCATTCTAATAAATTAAACAATTTAAAGGAGGAATTTCATAAGCTTAGGGGAGCATTTCAAGACAACAATACATTAACTAAATATAATCAATCTTTTTCTTCCATATTAGAAATCTTATTGTTTTGGGCACTATATTAGAAAAATAATCTTTGCTATTTTTGCAAGTTGTCCAGTAGCTGCTTAATGTCCAAACTTCCAAAAGGATGTAATACAGTATTTAAAGCTACTTTAGTATATGAAATAAGAATAAGGGCTCTCTGAATTGGTATACTATTTTTAAGCTCTTCTATTCTTATGAGAATAACAAACTTGTTTAATTTAAAACATTACACCCCCTGTATTTCCTTGGTTTGAGAAAATATAAGCAGATTTGTCTTCACATTATTTTGGCAAAAGCTGATGAAAGGTGGGATGTGACATGTTAGTCAATGACAACCGGAGCTAACCAGGAGATAGCCAGGGTCGTTTTGAAATCAGTTGGTGACAGTCCCCCGGTAAAGTAGAGGGATAATTTTTTTCAGACGTTTAATGGTGAAAAAAAAAATGTCATGCTATTAATTTTGATTATAATTGTAATTTAAAGCGGCTCTCCAATTTTGAAGTGATTATATAAAAGCATTGATTTGGTGCCTAAAACACATTTGCTCAGGTGTGAAGTGAGAAGTTTTTAAATGAGCTGCATACATTTCCTTCACTTTAGAAAATAGCGAGAGATACAGCCCTCTCTTACGAATTCTGCTAACCCAAAGCTTTGATGTATTTGTCTTAAGTTAATACAGTTTCTGATTCTAGATTAGCTGTGCCATAGGAAAAAAATTATTAATTTTTTTTAGTAATATTTTTAATTAATTTTTGTGTGTGTGGGTGTGAATGAGCTCAGCAACCTCAGTTTCAGAAAAAGAAATGATGACTGCATCAACACCCAAGTTCTGCATCCAGGCCTTGAACAGCCCTGTTTTCACTGCCTGGTTAGAGAAACTTGGCTGAGAGGGAGAAGGGCTAGTAATCCTTTCAGATGTCTTTTACCTGCTGTTTGCCCAGAGGCTAGGTTTAATTTGAGTGATGGCTCCTGCCGTCTCAGTTTATGCAACTTTGATTGAGGTAAGGGAAAGAAGGAAGAAGCATTCTGTCAGGCAGGTTAAGGAGAAGATGCCTCAGCTTTAAGTCATCTGGGAGATGTTAGAAAACAAAAATTCAACAGAGGAAAATAAATGTGAAGCTCTAATTGGGTTTATTCAATGATTTGTGAATCTGGGAGCATCCCAGCTAGCAAGTAGAAATATACCCCCAGGAGTTAAACCAAGTAGGAGGTTTTTATAGATAGAAGGCGGGTGCAGCAAGGAAGTTAGCAAAAGAAATTAGATTTTTTTTAAGACAGGGCATCATCTTTTCGGGAAAGGGAATGGTAAGGGTCTAACCTTGCAGACTACCTTGTTAGTGCTAATTGAAATTTCAGACTGATTGATTATAAAGGTCATAATCGAAAGAGTCTGAAACTGTAACAAAATCTTGGGATGCTGTCTGTAGAAGGAAATGATTCCATTTGTAGTCTGTTTTTTTTTTTTTTCCTGTTTTTTTTTTAACAGGGACTATCAGGAGAGTTCTATATTTTAGGAGTCCTGAATGACAGGATTCCAGGCCAATTTAGAGAAAGGAGAACACAGAAAGAAAAAAAGGATTCCAAATGAAAATAATCTAAGCCAAAAACTCTGATGAGAAGCCAACGGTACAGAAATTCTGTTTAAAGTATGACTAATAGGTTGTTTTAAAGCTTAGTCTTAAGTGGAAAACGCTCAGAGGAGCCCTAACCTAATCTTCATTTTATTTTATTTATTTTTTTTTTTGTATAATCTTCATTTTAGATTCATTCTGTTCCTAGACCCCTGTGTGTGCGTGCATGCCAAGTTGCTTCAGTTGTGTCTGACTCTGCAACCCCATGGACTATAGCCCACCAGGCTCCTCTGTCCGAGGGATTCTCCAGGCAAGAATATTGGAGTGGGCTGCCATTTCCTCCTCCAGAGGATCTCCCTGACCCAGGGACTGTACCCACGTCTCTTGTATCTCCTGCACTGGCAGGCGGATTCTTTACCAACTATGTCACCCAGACCCCTGAGTTGCTGTCATTGTAGGACACCAGAAGGACATTGCTCCAGAAGGAATGGTCAACATTTCACTGAATAGACTGGGATTTTCTAGGGGAGGTAAGAACATGATGAGGTGAGGAAAGGAATTTAGCCAGTGATGTGCTACTTGTTTAACGACTGGTTTGTGGGCAGGATGCTTATATATACATATATACATTCATTATCTAAATTTTACAGGTGTAAAGAATATGTTCATGGTGTTTAGTAGTTAAGTCATGCCCGACTCTCTGCAACCCCATGGACATAGCCTGCCAGGCTCCTCTGTCCATGGGCTTCTGCATGCAAGAATTCTGGAGGGAGTTGCCATGCCCTCCTTCAGAAGATTTTCCAACCGAGGGATCAAACCTGCATCTCTTGTGTTTCCTGCATTGGCAGGCGGGTTCTTTACCACCAGCACCACCTGGGAAGCCCCCTATCATCTATTACTCCTGCCACAAGGAACGCTATCAGGAAGGGTGCCAACCCTGAGGACTGTAGCTGAAATACATGAGAAATGCATCTGCTGACTGAAAAAATAGGGAATTCAGAGTCCTTAGCCCACATACATTTTCAGGGTCTGGTTCCAAATACACGTAAGTAGCTTGAGGAGTACTTTTCTCTCTGGAGAAAAGGGATGTTCACCTCTGCCGTGTTGCACAACCTGAGGGGGTCGGTCCCCACTTACGGTATCCTGTGCTGTGCCCCTGGGCTACAGTGTGAACGGTCTCTCCTGGAGCTGTGCCATGCTGCAAGAGTTTGCTGCTCTTCTTATTGGTATCGTATGATTAATGGGGTTGGGAAGGGAGTAAGGAGGAATCATGTTACCCTTTGTTCTCCATTTTAGGCAAAGCTAAGAACCTAGGTTTTCAGATACTTAAATTAGGTAAAAAATTATCAGTGCTATAGATACATTCCAACATTATTTTTTTAGAAAAAAATATTGCCATTATAATATACTGATAGAATACTAATCAGGGATTCAAGGATCTCTGGGATAAATTCTCTTCTTATCAGTGAAGGATAGAGTTGTCACTGCTGCAAAGTTCTATGGGGGTAAGCATATCCTGCATCCTCCTGACTCCTCCATAAAGGGGTTTATTTATCTAGAGAAGGTGAGGCTGTTGGTTTGAGAAGAGGAAGACTGTAAATCTTCATTACTCAGTAGAGGATGAGTAATTTTAGATCCTAAGATCTAAAGAGAGTGATGATAATGTTTGTTATCTTAGGCTGTTGGTGTGTGAATATTATTCATCATAAACTTAATCCCGATATCTTGGGACTGCAGCAGAGTTCTAGGACTTCATTTCTTAATGTCTTCGTTACAGCTGCATATCTCAAAATAAATACAATTCTTACAAGGAAAGCATCAGCAGCTGGGGGTAGTTACATGCTATTGCCTCCTGCTAGGCAGACTTAAATTAAGCAAAATGTGTGCTCTTCATTACAAAAGGATTCTTTACAGGTAAATGTTCCATAGTAAAAATGCTACTCTATCTGCCAAAAGGAGCAACTTATCAAAGAGGGTATCACCCCTGGGGCCCCTGGGCATCCAAATGGAGATGCTCAAGCTCAAATGCAAAAGATAAATGGGACCTGAAATCTGTGGACTCCTGGAGCCCCACTAAGCCAATGACTGGCCACAAAGATGGGTTGCTGTTTTTTTTTTCTTCTCAGATCGGAAATAGATCTGCCTTGGAAAATCAACCAAATAATCAACAAGTATTTGTTGAAAACACACCATCATCCTCATTGTTATCAACCACAGCGAACATTTATTTATGTGGGTAACACACACATTGGGGCTTCCCTGGTAGCCCAGATGGTAAAGAACCCACTTGCAATGTGGGAGACCTGGGTTGGACCCTGGGTTGGGAAGATCTGCTGGAGGAGGGCATGGCAATCCGCTCCAGTATTCTTGCCTGGAGAATTCCATTGACAGAGGAGCCTGGTGGGCTGCAGGCCATGAGGTCACAAAAAGTCGGACACAACTCAGCGATTAAGCACAGCACACAACACACACATTACCCAGACATGAGGTGAAAGGACCATAAGATGTGGATTAGGCCACAGAGGACCAAACATCTGGACTCTAGTAGGGGAAACTAGATACTAAGATGTAAATTTCAGGAACTTTCCTGGTGGTCCAGTGGTTGAGAATCTGCCTGCCAATGCAGGGGACATGGGTTTGATCCCTTGTCCAGAAGATCTTACGTGCTCCAGGGCAACTAAGCCTGTGGGCCACAACTACTGAGCCCACATGCCACAACTACTGAAGTCTCCATGCCCTAGAGCCATGCTATGAAACAAGAGAAGCCATTGCAAGGAGAAGCCTGCGCACGGCAACTAGAGAGTCACCCCTGATTGCTACAACTAGAGAAATCCCATGCGCAGCAACGATGAACCAGCACAGCCAAAAAAAAGAATCAATTTCAATGGAAAGTATATGGTAAGAGTTAATAGAGATAGTGCTGCTTTAGTGAGCATTTTTCTGGATTCCATGATACACTTAATAAGAAGTGTAAGAACCCCTCTCTGTGCTAAGGGAAGTCACAGTTTACCCAGGAGATGGGCTAAACATGAAACAGTAAGAAAACAACAGGATGTTATACTATGAAGAGCTAAGCTAGAAGATGCAGAATGAGGATCTGTGAAGACAGGAAGGAGAGAAAGTGAGCAAGCAATATGACATCATTATTAACCAGGGATGGCTCCCTACCTCGGGCGGGGGCGGCCCTCTATGAGACCTTTAAAGTCAGGGAGAGTTTGAAGAAGTGAAGAGGAGAAGGGAGGGTTCGTTTCAAGTGAAAATCTCTTCAGTTTTGCTAAAGTTTGAAATGTTGATACGGAAAGCATTTATTCAACATTTATTCAGCATCCTGATGGGGGGATAGGACTATTCTGAATAGAAAGTGAGGAGCAGTGTAGCATCGTGCCTATAACCATAGGTTCCTCTGGTGGGTACACGCTTGTGTTTGGGAAACAGACTTTTGTTCATTCAGGAAATACTGACCAAGGCCTAGTTATGTGCTAATGTCATGCTGGGTGCTAGGATACACAGGCAGGACGAGATATACACACGTCAAGGATGCATCAGGGTGAACAGGTCTGATTACAATCCAGTGTGATCCATACTCCAACAGGGATAAATGCAGAGATTTACAGGAACACAGAAGAGAATCTCCATAATCAGGCTTAGGAAGTCAGTCAGAGTTGAGATATGGAGGATGAATAGGTATTAGTCAGGCAAGGGATGTGGGATTCTGGAGGAAGGCATGGCAACTCACTCCAGTATTCTTGTCTGGAGAATCCCATGGACAGAGGAGCCTGGTGGGCTACAGTCCATAGTTTCACAAAGAGTCAGACACGACTGAAGCTACTTATCATGCATGCACGGACAAGGGATTGGAGAAAGCATATCGAGGCGGCATGAACAGAGTGGGTAGCAAGTCTACCTGGCTGGGTTTGAGAACCCAGAGTTCTGTTTGGCTGGAGTGGAGAGGCAAGGGTTGAGGCTGGTGATACTGACAGATGTCAAATGGTAAAATATTCCTAAGCTGTGTTAAGGAGTTTGGACTTAATCTTGAAGACGGTGGAGAGTCAGTGAATCATTTTAAACTGGAGATCAACACGATAGCATCTGTTCAGAAACCTCATCCAGGCTGTGGTATGGAGAATGGATGGATGGGCCAGGTTCAAAGCTGATGCTACTTACTGGAGCATGTTCATACCCACGCAAAATAAGAAAGGGAAAACTATGTATGGTTGTCTCCTCCATCCAAGTCTATTGCCTACCTCTTGACTCAAGAGTGCACATTTTATTCTTAGGACCATGGAATTCTGACTGTCATTATCTACTGGAAGGTTTTCCTGATTCTACCTGGGTCCATCCCAGAAACAGGTAAATGCTGCTCAAATTTATGTCTGCTCAACTTGCAAGTACACGTAAGAACCATGGGATTCAGCCTGATGACGTTATGGAGGGAAAAATACCAGAGAATTGTAGTAACTCAATTTAAAGTCTGCTGAAAGCTTTGCTAAAGGCTTATGTGACTCTTCAGAGAAATTGCATGAGGTAAGAAAGCCATTGCCCCAGCCACAGAAGAGCAGCCAGTATTTCGACAAAATTAAAATATTCTCTCAGGAAAGGCTCTGTCTTTACCTTGAATAACCTTTGAGATCTCAAGGTAAAGGCAAGGGATGTGTGTGGTAAGGAACTATGTTCTGGTTATACACAGTGTTCACCTTATGATCCAGGAGCTCCATATTTCTTTCTTTTTTTTTTTTCTTTTCTTTTTTCAGCTCGGGCAGGATTAAGAGCAAAATTGATCTAATTTCACAGTCTGTGAAATTGACAAGTTCTAGTAAATTTTTAAAACATTTAAAAGGTTATTTTGAAAATGAGATAATAAGACAGGACATCTGTGCATTATTTTTATTCTAGGATTCTGAAATAGGCAGCCCAGCAGCATTCCAGGTTAATAGAATCTGTGTGTGACTGCAGTTGTTAATATGCACAATTAAATGCTGATTCCAATCATCAAGCTGCCAGATATAAATACTATCTGGGGAGGATTGTCTTATAAGATGACAAGACTAATAGTGCAAACGTTGCAACACCATTCAAAGGAGAAAGGAAGCCATTCTGGAGTTCTACTAAAAATAGGATGCTTGTAACAAGGAAATTAGAAGTGCATGCTCTATCCATGGCAGGTGACCATCCATTCCATTCCAAAGAGCAGGACTCATTTCCAAACTGCTCTTTGAGATAAAAGGAGCTTCAATGGAGGAAGACTGAGAGACTGCTATATATTTTGTTATTTGCACAATAGATCCTTTCTTCCTTCCCTTCATGTAAGTGTACAATTTTAACTGAATAAATGAGAAATTGGTGGAACAGATAAAAGAGGGCCTAAGCATAAGAAACAATGGTTGCATTATGCAATATTGAACATGTTTTCTAAAACCAACATGCACACTTAATTTTGCTCTATGAACAGATTTTTTTCAGTTGCATTTGATAAGTTATATTGTTGTTTAGATCCATTACTTTTAGATTTTTAGTTCTTTCTTTTTTTTTGGCAAAGTCTTGGGGTGTGTGGGATTTTAGTTCCCTGATCCCTGGTTGAACCTAGGTCCCCTGCAGTGGAAGCATGGAACCTTAACCACTGGACCACTAGGGAAGTCCCAACTTTTAGACTCTTATCCCAGTGCATGAAACTATTTAAACAGAAAGGAACATGATCTTGGAAAGCAAAGAGAGTCAATGAGTATAAGTCTGATATCCACACATGAGAAAAAGCATCATATTGGAGAGCATATCTCGCTGAAAAAGCAATTTATTTCTGGCATAGCAAGAAAACTTCTTTCTTGTTGGCACATTTAATCCATTTTTTTGAATCCTTAGTAATTTTAAATTTCTAATGCTTGAAGCTAAACTCAAACCCAAAAACTTTCAGGGGGATATGAGTTGAAGTGGATAAAGCACTTTGGAAAATTCTGCAGCAAGTCAGATGAGAGATGGTGGTGGGAGAAAAGGAGATGGTGAGAAGTCGGCTGACTCAAGTTACATTTAGGAAGATGTGGTGCAGAAAAAAGGGAAGGATCAAGGATGGTTTCCACTTGAGTGGCTAGATGGTGGTGGTGCTGGTTAAAGAGATGAGAAAGAGCTGTGGTTGGGCAAAGGTCACAGGAGAGTTCAGATAAGAGTTCTCTCTTTAAAAAAAATGATGGGTTAGAACTAGGCTATCTGACAAAGAGAATTACATAGGGTATTATTGATTAAAAAACTCAGAAGTGGGAAATATGAATACTAAGAAAAATAATCTAGAAGATAAGGTCCCATTTGGGAAAGTAAAATCGGCAAAAATCCCCATTTGGTTTTGCATACTACACACAGACACACAGATGTTGTTATGTATACTATCTTGTGAGAAGGAATGGGATGGTGGTGGTGTTGGGGAACAAAATGCAAAAAGACTGCACAAAAATGATGTTATTCTATCTATGTAAAAGAATATCTTGGTGTATATACAGGTGAAGTAATTTAAAAAGAACCAGGAATTAAAAAAAGGGGGGGGGGTCAGTCTTGACCTCCCTTTCTCCTTTCCTTCCTCCTCTCTCCCACTTTCCCTCCCTTACTTCTTTTCTTTCTTCCAAGGAGGGTGAGAAGGCAGGTGGACAGAGGATGGAGCCCACACAGTTGAAGGCAGTTGAGTATTTTTAGGGGATTGGGGGCTTTGTTGGGGCTGGGCCTGCACAAGGAGGTTGTGGAGAGGCAGCCTGGTGGGGTCAGGGGGAAAGAGTGGGGGCCTGAGGAGGATTAAGAAAATAGTAAATACATCAAGGAAACCTGGAGCTGGGTTTCTCCAGGAAGAAGATACGAATGTGGAAAGGGTGAAAGCTAGAATGAACCTGTGGCTTTGGAGGGCAATTGGCTATATCTATGTGAATTCTCAATGTGTGCATGTGCCTATGTGTGTACATATACATGTATGCATACATCATACGTAAACACAAATGTGTATATGTGTAGGTAGGTATATATGTAGGTTTCCCCAGTGGCTCAGTGATAAAGAATCTGCCTTCCAATGCAAGAGATGTCGGAGATGCAGGTTGGATCACGGGGTCAGGACGATCCCCTGGAGGAAAAAAATGGCAACCCACTCCAGTATTCTTGCCTGGAAAATTCCACGGACAGGGGAGCCTGGAGGGCTGCAGTCCATAGGATCGTTGAGGGTCAGACATGACTGAGAACACACACACATATATATGTGTGTGTTTGTACATATATATTTCCTAGATCTGTCCAACATCCATGCTGAAAAAATACAAGACAAAAGCCCCACATTTCCCTATGTAAGGCCATATTGTATAGTAACTGGAATACCATTCAGAGCACTAGCTAGAATTAAATAGTACAATTACATACAAAGAAAGAATCTAGTAGAAGTGATGCCTGGCAGCTATAAACACATCTGACACTTAGATCTTGATTTCTAAATAGCACTCTCCACTAAGACACTCAAAGACACTCCTTAAAGAAGTGGCTGGCTCCAGGACTAAACAGGGAAAAGAACAAGATGAGTTTGTGACACGTTTTTTTTTTTTTTTTACCAAAAAGTAAAGACGTACTCAGAGAATGATGTGCTAGGTTAAAAAAAACACAGAGGCTGCCTTGAAGTGGCTTTTCCTGGTCAAATACGGGATAACTTGAGCATCAAAATAAATAATGGCAGCTGTGGATTATAACACAATGAATAATAAAGGAATACACGGACCACACTGATATAAACAACTGAAAGAAGATAAAGCCTTTCTTTACAGTAGAAGGCCAACAAATACATGTACAAGGAATGATGGAATTAGAGAAACATCATTTGTCAACCATCATAATGATAATTGATTCAGGCAAAAATCATTGATGATGCTAAAGCTAGTGGGTGAAAGGGGATTTTACTATAGTCTAAAAGTATCTGTCTATGAAATATCTATTAATTACTAAGGGTAAAATGTAACTTTGCATTGAAGAAATCTGACAAAAAGTTTCCAATCATGTTAAAGTATGAGAAAACCTCAAACAAACTCACACTGAAAGGACAGTCTGCGAAATGATTTTCTTGTAAACTTAAAGGTCATGAAAGTAAGGAAGGACAGAGGAACCGTTCCACAAAACTAAAAATATCATATGACCTAGCAAGTCCACTCTTGGTTATATATCCAAAAACAAAACAAAAACAAAACCACTAATTAAAAAAGAGGCATGCCCCTCAAGGTTCACTGTAGCATTATTTATAATTGCCAAGATATGGAAGCAACCTGAGTGTCTATCAATAGATGAATGGATAAAGAAGATGTGGTATACATATATATATATATATACACATACACACACACAATGGAATACTACTCAGCCATAAACAAGGATGAAAATTTGCTAGTCACAGCAATGTGGATGAATTTGGAGGGAATTGTGCTAAGTGAACGAAGTCAAAGACAAATACTGTACGATATCACTTACATGTGGAATCTAAAAAAATACAATGAACTAGTAAATGTAACAAAAAAGAAGCAGACTCGGATATAGAGAACAAGCTAGTGGTTACCAGTGCGGAGAGAGGGAGGGGCCGTATGGGGTGGGGGAGCGGGAGACACAAACTGTTGCATAAAAGACAGATTCAATTGTGTCTTATTCAATACAGAAACTATAGCCAATATTTTGTAATAACTGTACATGGAAAGTAGCTATTAAAACTGTACACAATTTTAAAAAATTGCTCTTGGACTCAATGACAGATTCATGAGACAGCTCTTAAACTTCTGTCCAGAAATGATACATGGCCCTTCCTCTAGCATCTTATTGGTCAAAGCAAATCACATGGTCAACTCTGATACTGATGGAGAGAGGGTGTGGTATAATTCTTCCATAGAGAGGTACAAGGTCAGCAGTGGGACACAGCACCACTGTGTCTTGTGGAATCTCAGGAAAATAGCGAAGACCTGGGTACAAATCTTTGTTTTTTAATGTGATGAGTTCAGATATCCCAGGGCTGACATCCATGCCCTGGAAGAAGGCATAGCTGGACTATGGAAGGCCCAGGAGAGGGGCTTAGTAGGGAAAAGCAGCAAAAATGCTCACCAACAGTATGCTGTTGTTGTTCAGTCGCTAAGTCATGTCTGACTCTTTGGGACCCTGTGGACTGCAGCACGACAGGCTTCCCCATCCTCCAGTATCTCCCAGAGCTTGCTCAAATTCATGTCCATTGAAGTCGGTGGTGCCATCCAAGCATCTCATTCTCTGCCACCCCCTTCTCCTTTTGCTTTCAATCTTTCCCAACATCAGGGTCTTTTCCAAAGAGTTGGCTCTTTGCATCAGGTGGCCAAAGTAGTGGAGCTTCAGCATCCACTAAAGAATATTCAGGGTTGATTTCCTTTAGGACTGACTGGTTTGATCTCCTTGCAGTTCAAGGGACTCTCAAGAGTCTTCTCTAGTACCACAGTTCAAAAGCATCAATTCTTCAGCGCTCAGCCTTCTTTATGGCCCAACTCTCACATCCATACATGACTACTGGAAAAACCATAAGCTTTGACTATAAGGACATTTGGGCAAAGTGTTGTCTCTGCTTTTTAATACACTGTTTGGGTTTATCATAGCTTTCCTTCCAAGGAGCAAGTGTCTTTTAATTTCATGGCTGCAGTCACCAACAGTATAATCTGTATAAATTAAAAACAATTGAGTTTTCTCCAGCTTAAAAAGAAAAAAGTATGCCTTCCACTCCACCATGTTTCCTTCCCTCTTTCAGTTGGCTTAAAAGTATGAAAAGTGGCCATTAAAATGCAATTCTTATACAAATGGGGAGGCTTATCAGGCCTATACCAGCCAATATCTTAGATTGATTTGGTTTATTGTTCTCCAGAGTTTGAGAAATGCAGGATCATTGGTACAAAGATGATATTAGTAGCACATGAATGAATATATACTTTTTCTTTAACATTTCTACATATATTTCTCCTGTTTAATTAAATAACATATCTAATCTGTAATTTCACAGATACTATTGATTAAAATGAAATTAAAATGATTGCCTACAGTTAAAAAGTGAGTCATTTAAAATAAAAATACCAGCTAGATGACAATGCAGGTGGTTCAAGTGCAATGCAAAAAATGTGAGGATGGGTGACAAATGACAAAAGTTTGGGAAACACCAATTCTGTCAATCAGATTAACTAGCTATTTTCCCATTGAAAGGGAAGGTATGTAGGGAAGACAAGATTTGCATGGTAGCCTGCGTGAAGGTGGGACGGGTCCTGGGGAGGCTGGTGTGACGCTGGGTCCTTGAGATTTGAAAAAACATGTCCACACTGGGGTCATAATATGGGGTGGGAGGCATAAAAGTTAAGGAGGACCATGGAAATGTGAATAGAGAAAAAGATGCTTCTTTCTTCATATCATTGTGCAGAGCAAGCCTGGCTCAGGTGTTTGGTGAATGGAAGGCTTTCTTCAAGGTGGTGAATGGCCAGCCTACAGAAGGAGGAATATCTTTGCAATGACGACAGACAGTCGTTAGATTGGGATGATTCTGGTACCCGCCTATTACAAAAGCTGCCCAAACATTCCCAAGGCATCACATATGTGGCAGATTGATGGATGAGAATTCAATGACAGGGTAGACTGGCAAGAATTTTATTTTTCTGTGACACTAGCTGGAGGATTTAGCGGACAATAGCATTTCTCTGGCTGCCATCCTACATTACCAGTGTTCATAACATCTTTGAAAATAAAATGCTCCAAGTTCGTAGAGGAAACTGGCCCTGACGGAACACAGCAACAAAGAGAGCCTTTGAAGCCCTGCCTTCTCCAGTGCCTTCTGATTCCTGTTTTCAGGCAAATAAAAGCTTTCATAAAGTTCTCCCAAGCCTCCCTGGAGCTGTCCTTATTGCTCAGAGTGAGGAACAAAAACTCAGCTTGGGAAGCAATCTTCTGGTTCTCACCCTCAGGAAACGCCTGGGCCGAGAGCTTCTGAGCTCCAGGCAGGGGAGGGGGATGGGAACCCCCCACCTCCCAGTGGATTGGATGTAGGAAACAGTGCTCATGACTTGACTACTTTAGGCCGGTTGGTTACAAGGTTCAGACATTTCGCCCGATAACGAGATCTGAAAACCGAAGTTGCTCACTTGCAAATTTCCTGCTCCAATGTGGCTAATGTACAGAATGCTCTTTGGAGGAATGGCATTTTTCTACCTCAAGGTCAGCAGAACTGTGTAATTAGAGTTTCAGTCTTGTGAATACAAGTTTCAGTCCCATGAATCAAGAACTGCCAGGCTGGGTCAGGTATACGCATTAACTAGCTGTGGGCTTTTGGTGGATATTACCCTTTCTGGACCTTGGTTTCATCATTTTAAAGTTCGAGGTTTCACAGACGTGTGGTTGCCACAGGGAAGAGGGGCGTGGGAGGGATAGGGGCTGAGATTAGCAGATGCAAGTTATTATATCTAAGATGCATAACTGAATCACTTTGCTGTACGGCAGAAACTAACACAATATTGTAAATCAACTGTGCTGTGCTTAGCCACTCAGTCATGTCCAATTCCTTGCAACCCCATGGACTGTAGCACGCCAGGCACTTCTGTCCATGGGGATTTTCCAGGCAAGAATACTAGAGTGGGTTGCCATGCCCTCCTCCAGGGGGTGTTTCCAACCCAGGGATCGAACCCAGGTCTCCCGCATTGCAGGTGAATTCTTTACCATCTCAGCCACCAGGGAAGCCCAAGAATACTGGAGTGGGCAGCCTATCCCTTCTCCAGGGGATCTTTCCCACCCAGGAAAGGAACCAGCGTCTCCTGCAGGCAGATTCTTTACCAACTACCAGGGAAGCCCTATATATAGGATGGATAAACAACAAGGTCCTACTGTATTCCACAGGGAACTATATTCAATATCCTGGAGAAACTGAATGGAAAAGAATATGAAAAAGGATGTGTACATATATATGCATGTGTGTATCTGAATCACTTTGCTCTATAGAAGAAATTAACATGACACTATAAATCAACTACACTTCAATAAAATAAATTTAAAAACAAAGTTAGAGGTTTCAACCAGATAATTGATAACTGTCTTCCCACTCTAACGAGCCACATGCCAGCACCTTCCCAAAGGTGATCATTAGTTTGTTCTAGCGTGTCAGGTGCGAGAAACTGAGACTTAAGAGGAAAATGGAGAAGATATTTCTCTGTCACACACACAGAGGGAGGCTTTGTGCATGTCTGGCAGTAACTGTGTCAAGGTCAATCCTGTACAGGGTCATGTGATTTAGCAGGTATTTACTTGTGGGCAATGAATGAATGAATGAATGAATGAATGAATGTTAACAAAAACGAAGAACAACTTCAGGCATCGAAGTGGCCTCTGACAATGGCATGGAAGGATCACTGCATTTTATTACCCAATCTTCATTCAGAATAGTAATTTAAAAGCTGTTTTGTTTTGTTTCTTAAAGCCCCTTTGTTCTGTCCCTTGTACCTGGGAAGACTTAGTTATTATTTGCCTGTGTACTCTGAGTCAATTTGTACCCCAAGGAAGTATGAATTTTGTGTTCATTCTACTTGAATGCACCAGCATTTTGTGAGAGCTGACTGCTCATTTTCAGGAGGGGTCAACAGGATGGCAACCTTGAGGAGTCAGGTGCAAGCCCTTTTTCTTTGGAAGAATAAAGATCCTGAATAAGAAACATAAACATCGGTTTCAATGAACTTCAACAATTTCAAGAGCTAAATCTCCTGCTGCCTATTATTTTGAAAAGTTCATTCAAAATAGGTCTGCAAAGGATATATATTTATTCATCCACTCATTCATTTGTAAATAATTCAATTCTAGCTCGCTGCCAACCCCTGTGTAGCACCAGGGGTACAAAGGTGACTCTGCCGCAGGCCCTGAGCTGAAAACTCACCTCTGAGTTTGGGAGACAGTCATGTAAACACTCATTAAAGAACTATATTTCCATCAGTGGTGGTTGCCAGAAGCAGGAGGTGAAGGGGATCAAAAGGTATAAACTTCTAGCTATAAAATAAGTCATGGGGATATAATGTACAGCATGGTGACTATAGTTAATACTACCATATTGCATATTTGAAGTTTCTATGACAGTAGATCTTAAGTCTTCATTACGAGAAAAAAAAGTAACTAGGTATGATGATGGATGTTAGCTTGAGTTACTATGATGATTATTTTACAGTATATTTTAACACACAAATATCGAAAAAAAGAACTATATTAGTCAAGACTCTTGGTTTGTTCATGACCAAACTCAACTTCAAACAGCTCAGGTGTACGGGGGCATTTATTCAATTGGAGACAGAGGGAGGGGGGTAGCCCACACTGAGATTTTTTAATATAAAAGTCTAAATTTGGGGTCTTTTTGGAAAAATAATAGGAAATTCTAGAAATAAATATTCTTTTAGACTGTCTCCTAAAAGAAAACCATAACCATAAACGAGAGTGGGTGCCCCTTATATATGGCACAAGTATTCTCTCCATTGCACCAACCCACCATCTGCATGGAATTTTCACATGTATTTATATCAGCCCTGGTCACTCATTTGTGTTTCTTCTAATTAAGCATTTGAATTTTTAGGCCCTTGGATGAGAAGAAGGTCAAATTGGAGGTGGGAAGACCAGTTGGTAAGCTATTGCAACACTGTCTTCAAAAAAGATGATGGCAAAGCAGATGGAGAGTCAAGAACAGTGGCGAGATATTTTGGTCATGGTGACAGAACTTGGTCAGCAAAGGATTATGTATTTTCACTTATTCAAAGATATTTTTGGAAGTGTCTGCATTTTTTTCCTTCATGTAATTATCTCGCAGTTTATAGAAATCTCTGTTGCTGCTGCTGCTGCTAAGTCGCTTCAGTCGTGTCTGACTCTGTGCGACCCCATAGACGGCAGCCCACCAGGCTCCCCCGTCCCCGGAATTCTCCAGGCAAGAATACTGGAGTGGGTTGCCATTTCCTTCTCCAATGCATGAAAGTGAAAAGTGAAAGTGAAGTCGCTCAATAGTGTCCAACTCCCAGCGACCCCATGGACTGCAGCCTAGCAGGTTCCTCCGTCCATGGGATTTTCCAGTCAAGAGTACTGGAGTGGGCTGCCATTGCCTTCTCCGTAGAAATCTCTAGACATTATGTTTTTGTTTTTTTTTCCCCCCTCAAGGAACAAAACCAAGACACTGGGGAAAATAAGTCAGGAGGGGCCTGGCTAAGTATCCATAAACAGTAAGCTAACCTAGGCCCAGGTGCTAAGGAAGGGAGCAGCTACTCAGGACTTAGGAAGCAAAGCAAGATCTAGAGACTCCGATGTCAGGCACAACGTGTCAGGGGCCCAGGGAAAGACCCAGATAACCAGAATCAGAGGCCATGGCTTTGATGGCAATAATAGGTCAGGATCCACTGAGGAATCTGAGTAAAAGTCACAGCATGGGAAGTGTGTGTGTGTGAAGAGAATCAAGCTGAGCCTCTAGCTGGAGGAATTAGCTAGGAGTGAGGACCTGGGAGGTCAGAAGCAAGGCAGTTCCTGATCTTTAGGGGATCTTCCTCTCTGAAGATTCTGCTCGTGGCTCCCTCTGTGTATTATTTACCCTGCTATTCTCAGGTCATTCCACCCAGAGGCCTCCAGACCAAACCCATAGTCTGCTTCTCCCCAAAGCCAGAGGAAGAAAGGAATCTTTCTTTGAGTCCTTTCATTACATACGGGCTTCCCTGGAGGCTCAGTGGTAAAGATGCCACCTGCAATGCAGGAGATATAAGAGATGCTGGTTCAGTCCCTGGGTTGGGAGGATCTGCTGGAGGAGGGTATGGCAACACATTCCAGTATTCTTGCCTGGAGAATCCCATGGACAGAGGAGCCGGGTGGACTACAGTCCATAGGGTCACAAAGAGTCGGATGCGACTGAAGCAACTTAGCACACATGTGCATTACACACAGCATTTTCTTATTCTGTTTTCACATGTGCATTACACACAGCATTTTCTTATTCTGTTTTCACAAGACACTAAGAAGGCAGTTTTCTCAGAGATAGAGGTAGGTACCCCATATTTGATTTCCAGAGATTACTTTCTCTTGATTTCTCTGTATTTACTGAATTTCAGACCTGTGGATTCCCACTGTCTTGCACACACACTCTGTTTCCCATGGTACACTATCTCCAGGGAACTTAGCCGGATCTTGGACCCAGAGCCTCCTTAAAGTATACGTGAGCAACATTGCCTGGAGGGGGCAGAAAAGACTTCACACAGGCTCAGGTGACATACAAGGTGGGCTTTGAAGACGAGAAAGACATTTTAAGGTGGTGATAAAAGTAGAGAAAACGGTATTTTAAGGAAACAAAAAAGTATACGTAAAGGGCAACCAGGTGATAGAGTTTGTGTTTTTCCTGAAGAATTCCAGGGATGGAGAGAGCTCCCTGAGATTTTTTATAATTCTTCCCAGCTGTTTTCTAACTCTTTTTGGCCAAAATGTTCAGTTTCTTTCCAATTAATATTTGATTTTAAAAAACATTTTAGGAGAGTAAAAAAAAAAGTCTTCAAAACGCTGCTTGCTAAGTCACTCAGTTGTGTCTAACCCTTTGGGACCCCATGGACTGTAGCTCACCAGGCTCCACTGTCCGTGAGATTTTCCAAGCAAGAATACTGGAGTGGATTGCCATACCCTCCTCCAGGGGATCTTCCTTACCCAGGGATTGAAACTTCATTTCCTGCGGCCCCTGCATTGCAGGTGGAATCTTTACCACTGAGCCCCCAGGGAAGCCCCGGTGTCCATTAAGGGTTTAAATATTTAAACCTATTTTAAATGTATACTTTTATTAGAGAACTTTGGAAAATTACTAACAGTCCCACCATCTAAATATACTTACTAATACTATAAAGTATTTCTAGTCTTTTTTTTTTTTTGTATACTCAATGAACCGAGCTGAAATTGATTTCTATGTGCTCTATTTTTATCACTTGCATCTATAAATTTTTAATTATAATTAAATAATGAGAAGACCACTTTAGTTCTACTGTTCTTTTTTTTCTTTCTCAAGTATTTGCAGAAAAATACTTGGCCTTTTAAAGATGGAGATTCTTACTTCAGACAAGTCCTAGGAAATGATGGGTGTTTCAAGTGGCTTGGAATAAAATATCAATTTTTTTTTGTCAATTTTGGATATTTTAGTAAAGCTGAACAAGCACAACATGATCCAAAAATTCCATCTATAGGTAAAGTATATGTGTTAAATCTTTTCCATCAGTCTCTACTGAGGATTTAATTTATATTGGCTCTTCCACTCTGTGTGATTTTGGATAAGTCATTTTACCTTTCTGTGTCTCAGCTTTCTCATTTTTGAAATGAGGATAATTTTATTTCAGACACCTTAGAAATTGCTACTTATAATGTGTTTACTGCTATTGCTGACAGTAGTAAAGTCAGAGGAGAAATTTGAAGACGACTTATCAGTGTAATGAGATTCAGATATATTCTGAGTATCAAAATTTTAAATAATTTTGTTAAAAATAGATGAAGGTTTTCCTAATATCTTCCATTGGGGAGAAAGCTTTCACCTCAGTTGACAGGGTCAAGGAATGTTCTCTCTCCCATTAACATGCAGGCAAGTCTCCAGCAATCTAATCGACTTTGAAAAGGCAAGGAATACATTCACTTTCTCTCACATTCGTAGTCTCAGGAAATGAAAGTTAGTAAAATCCAGCACCATCTCTTCATTAAATTTAGGAACAGAACTCATCCTCTAATTGAATTCTTATCTAATGAGCTTTAAGGCAACTTGAGAACTTGAATTTTGACACTTATTATCTATGTTAATTAAAACACAATCACAATTATCTACTTCTTGTCTGTCTCCTTTCATCTTTATATACCATGTCACTTCTCACATCCAAATTATGTTTATTGTTGGTTAAACGGTAGTGAGTATTTTCCAATTTTATTATTTTTTAAATTGAAGTATAATTGACATACATTATATTAGTTTCAGGTTTGCAGAATAATGATTTGATATTTGTATATATTGCATATGATCACCACAATAAGTATAGTCAACATCTGTCATCACACATAGTTATAGAATTTATTTTTCTTGTGATAAGAATTTTTAGGACTTACTCTCTTAGCAACTTTCAAATATGCAGTAGAGTATGATTAACTATAGTCACCACACTGTACAATATATCCCCATGATTTATTTATTTTATAACTGGAAGTTTGTACCTTTTGACTACCTTCATCTGTTTTTCCCACCCTACCACAGCCCTCTTGCCTCTGGCAACCTCCAATCTGTTCTATTTATGAGCTTGGTGGGTTTTGTTTTGCTGTATTTTTTGTTTTTAGACTCTACGTGGAAGATGATACAGTATTTGTCTTTCCCTGTCTGACTTATTTCACGTAGCATAATGCCTTCATCTATGTTGTCACACATGGAAATATTTCTTTCTTTTTTATGGCTAAATAGTATTGAATGGCATTTATATTTCACATTTTCTTTATCCATTCATCCATTGATTGACTCTTAGATAATTTTCATATCTTGGCTATTATAAATACTACCACAATGAACATGGGGGTGCATACATCTTTTCAAGTTAGTGTTTTCATTTTCTTCTAATACATTACCCCAAAGTAGAATTGCTGGATCATATGGTGGTTCTATTTTAAATTTTTTTGAGGAACCTCCACACTGTTTTCCATAAAGGCTGTTCCAGTTTATATTCCCACCAACATTACACAAATGTTCTCTTTTCTCCATATTTGGCCAACACTTCTTCTTTTATTTTACTTTTTTTAATAATAGCTATTCTAACAGGTGTGAATTGATATCTCATCATGGCTTTGATTTGCACTTCCCTGATGATTAGTGATGTTGAGCACTTTTTAAACCTGTTGGCCATGTGCATGTCTTCTTTGGAAAGAAGATCTATTCAGAGCTGTCCATTTTAAAATTGGATTTTTTTTTTTTTTTTTTTTTTGCTATTGAGTTGTATAAGTTGTTTTGTATTTTGAATATCAACCCTTTATCAGATATATGATTTACAAAATTTTCTCCCTTTCTACCAGTTGCCTTTTCATTTTCTTGATGGTTCCCTTCAATATACAGAAGCTTTTTAGTTTGATATAGTCTCAAGAATGAGCATTTTTTTTTTTAAATGAGAAGCACATAGTGGAACTAGAGATATAACTTATCCTTCTTTCTTTTTCTCAAGAAATTAGTGATTTAGTGATCTAGCTCTTGGGTTGATGACTGGGTTCAGAGCAGAAGCCATGGTAAATGTAAATAGCAGTGATTTGGGGGTTCTAAAAGTGCTAGGGTTCAGGAAGAAGCTTGCCTTCTGAGAGGGAATATATAAATGAGTTTACGTGACTCTACACTAATAAGAATATATACCTCTCAAACAATAGCTGACACAAGTAGGACTTTAAGTAGTGATACTTCAGTGGAACTTACCAGGGTTTGATGAAACAGAAAAAAAAAAAAAACAAAAAACTGCCAAGCATTATGAAAAGACCATCTCTATCTCTGATAATATTCTGAGCTCTGAAATATACCTCAATATGTAGGAAACCCAAGAATAGTGGAGTGGGTAGCCTATCCCTTCTCCAAGGGATCTTGGTGACCCAGGAACTGAACCAGGGTCTCCTGCATTGCAGGTGGATTCTTTACCAGCTGAGCCAGTTGAGCTACCAGGGAAGCCCTTATATTAGAACAGCATTTCTTTTTTCCCTTATTTTCTTTTTAACCTATTTGTTACTTTTTATTTAAAGTGTTTTTTTTTTCTAGACAGCATATAGTTGGGTCTTGCTTCTTTTATACATTCTGATAATCTTGGTATTTTAATTGGGAAGTTTAAACCATTTCCATTTAATATAATTATTGAGTTACTTAGGTGTGTATTTATCATTTGCTATTTATTTGCTATTTGTTCTATTTGTTCTTTCCTTTTTTCTTCCTTTTCCTCGTTTGATCAGTTATATTTTTTAAAATTATTTTATCTTTTCTCCATTGTTTTCTTATAAGTGGTAACTGTCCTGTATTTATACTTGTGGATTGATGGTCTATAGTACACATTTTCACTTGTCACAATCCAGCCTCAAGTGAGATTATAAAACTCATCACTAATAGTATCAGCAACTTACAACATATACTTCCTTGTCTCCCCTCCCATTCTTTGTGCTATTGTCCCACATCTTCATTTTATAAATATCACAAACTTCACACTGCCTTGTTATTATTTTTATTTAGAAAGTCAATTATCTATAAAGATATTAAATAGTATGAAAATATTTACACATCTACCCCTGAGGTTATAATTTCCAGTTCTCTTCATTTCTTTGTATAGATTTATATTTTCACCTGGGATCATTTCCTTTCTGCCTAAAGAACTTGCTTTAATCTCCCTTTATATCTCTAACAGTGTGTGTGTGATGATGATGAGTGAATTCACCTTTTGTAAGTTTGAAGAAGAGTTTATTTCTTCTTCATTTTTGAAAGGAAATTTTGCTGGATACAGAATTCTGTGTTGGCCACGTTTTTTTCTTTCAGTGTTGATTCACTGTCGTCTCACTTAAAATTCCCAGTGTCACAAAAACCATTGCTTCATACATTTTGTCCATTTTATGTTTGCTTTAGGTGAGACCATAAATCCCTTCTTCTCTTAATTTCATGTTGGTTGGAAATATAAGTTGGTAACTTTTTTTTCTTTTAAACTTGAAGTATAATTGACTACAATGTTATACTAGCTTCAGGTGTACAACATACTGATGCAATATTTTTAAGCATTGCAAAATGACCATTTTGCAATGGTCACCAGACAATGTTATTACAATATCATTGACTATATTCCCCATGACTCATTTATTTTGTAACTGGAAGTTTGTACCTTTTAATCTCCCTCACCAATTTCACTCATTGCCCCATGCCCCACCCCTCTGGCAACCACCAGTTTTGGAACTACATTTTAAAATTTGAGTTATTTTAAATTTAAATAGTAATATGTGGCTAGTGGTCCCATATTTATCAGGACAGTCTAGGGAATGAGGGAGAGGTGAAGTAGAACAAGCCTGGGATTTGGCTTCATGAGACATACTGAGAGATGGTACATTGGACAGTTCCCTGAGACTAGCTCCCTTGGCCAGTGACTTAGAGTGTTCCTGTGACCATGCCTGACAATAACTGCTTGATGCTGAAATGAAGTCCATTACTCCTTCTGCATGGCTTTCTGCTCTATTGACAGCATTAATTTCTGGAAATCTGGCTTTCTTTCTCACTTCAAAGGTCTGCTGTCTAAACTCGGCAGGCTGTATTTGGCCACTATTCTTTTATGACCCTGGGTAAAATGCCTCCTAAGGAAGCACTCAGAAAGTGCTTCCAATTGACTGACAGAACAACACTATGTTGCTGTGATTTTATGTTTATGCGAAAGCGTCTCTCAATCCATTTGTGAAATTAAGAATTGACACTAGTAAATGAGACACTGAACCTTTTTCCATTTATAAAGATTGCTAACCCTAGACAACGTAAAGCCTTAAAAAAAGCAGGCTTGGTTTTGTTTTAAAAATCAATTAGTGTCTTGTTAAGGATGCAGGTAGCACTTGTCTGCTTAACTTATTTCAATTAAGATAGTCAGAGAGGACTTGGCTGGTGGCTCAGTGGTGAAGAACCTGCCTGCAAATGCAGGAGACATGGATTTGAACCTTAATCCGGGAAGATCTTGCATGCTGGGGAGCAACTAAGCCCCTGTGTCTCAACTACCGAACCTGTGCTCTAGAGCCTGGGAGTGGCAACTACTAGCCCAAGCACCCTAGAGCCTGTCTTTTGCAACAGGAGAAGCCTGTGCACTGCAACCAGAGAGTAGTCCCTGCTTGCTGCAACTAGAGAAAAGCTTACACAGCAGTGAAGACCCAGCACAGCCACAAATAAATAAATAAATAAAATGTAAGAAAAAAGATTATTTGCAGATTTACAGTGTTGAGTTTCAGACTGTTGTCTAATATCAAATAGTATTATGTGCTTTGATATGGTAGTTTCTCTGGGTCATAAGTCTAGCAGTAGATTTTTACTACAATTGAGTTTACTGGGAGGAATAATTCTATTTTAGTGCCTCCACCAAAAAAGTAGACTTGCTTCAAACTGATTTATTTATCCTCAAACTATTTATTATCTACCATGTTCCAGGCATTAGAGATAAAACAATGAAGAAAACAAACAAAAATCCCTCACTTCATAGATTATTATATTCTAGTTGGAGGAAACAGTCAGTACACAAATAAAGAAGTAAAATATTTCGAATGTGAGATGGTAATAAATGCTATGAAGGAGAATAAAGCAGGAGGAGTGGGAAGCTTCAGGATGGCTGCAATTTTAAAAAGGAAGGTCTAGAAAGCCTACTGAGAAGGAGGCGTTTGAACAGAGGACTGAAGGAGGTGAAGAAATAAACCAGCCATTGTTGGTGGGAATGCAAACTAGTATAGCCGCTATGGAAAACAGTGTGGAGATTTCTTAAAAAACTGGAAATAGAACTGCCATATGACCCAGCAATCCCACTTCTGGGCATACACACTGAGGAAACCAGATCTGAAAGAGACACGTGCACCCCAATGTTCATCGCAGCACTGTTTATAATAGCCAGGACATGGAAGCAACCTAGATGCCCATCAGCAGATGAATGGATGAGGAAGCTCTGGTACATATACACCATGGAATATTACTCAGCTGTTAAAAAGAATTCATTTGAATCAGTCCTAATGAGATGGATGAAACTGGAGCCCCTTATACAGAGTGAAGCAAGCCAGAAAGATAAAGAACATTACAGCATACTAACACATATATATGGAATTTAGAAAGATGGTAATGATAACCCTATATGCAAAACAGAAGAAGAGACACAGAAATACAGAACAGACTTTTGAACTCTGTGGGAGAAGGTGAGGGTGGGATGTTTTGAAAGAACAGCATGTATATTATCTATGGTGAAACAGATCACCAGCCCAGGTGGGATGCACGAGACAAGTGCTCCGGCCTGGTGCACTGGGAAGACCCAGAGGAATCGGGTGGAGAGGGAGGTGGGAGGGGGGATTGGGATGGGGAATACGTGTAAATCTATGGCTGATTCATGTCAATGTATGACAAAACCCACTGAAATGTTGTGAAGTAATTAGCCTCCAACTAATAAAAAAAATAAAAATAATAAAAAAAAAATAAATAAACCAGTCGGATATTTGGGGAAGAGCATTTCTGGTAGAAGGAACAGCAGCTGCAAATGCCCTCAGGCAGGAATATGCACCGCACACATCTGCGTGAGCAACAGCAAGGCAGCATCTCAGACCTAAGGACACAGCTTGGATTTTTCACTGTGTAACAGACTGCCAACTTCATCATTCAGCCTCCTACTATTACCATAGATACACTGTACTATCTCTAACTAATGCATAACTTTATGTATATATGAATTTATTTTTTATACTGTGTTATTCTAAAAATGTTTTTGATAATTTGTAACTGGACCTTTGTCTTCTTTTCCTTTGAATTCAACTATTAGAGTAATTTTCCTAAAACACTATTGAAAATCATGTTTCTCCCTTTCTCAGGAACCTAAAACTGTTTATTTAACCAAATTCAAAATTCTGATTTTGCCATTCATAGTTTTCTATGAACTGGTATGATATCCTTCATACACCCTGCCTCTGAATTACCTCTCTATATGTCATATTTATCCCTATCCTTGTGTACAATCATGCTGGCCCCCTCGCCTTGAGCTCCCCCCATTTCTCACTGCCAATTCATTTTATGCATATCCTCAAAATAAAAACTCACATCTACCTCACTTATTTATTCAACAAACCATTTATTGGGGCTTCCCTGGTGTCTCAGAGGTTAAAGCGTCTGCCTGCAATGCAGGAGACCCAGGTTCAATCCCTGGGTCGGGAAGATCCCCTGGAGAAGGAAATGGCAACCCACTCCAGTACTCTTGCCTGGGAAATCCCATGGACAGAGGAGCCTGGTGGCCTACAGTCCACGGGGTCGCAAAGAGTCGGACACGACTGAGCAACTTCACTGTCACTTTCACTTATACACCAGACATAGAACAACTTGAAACTTACTGCGATTGACATCACTCCTGATGTAATCAGTCAATTCCTTACTCGCCTGCTCCCCACCCCCCGCCCCGCCACCCCCCTGCCCTGGACTCCTACAACATTCTAAGTTACACAGCAGTCATATCTCATGATTCTTGTTTCATCTTCAGTGCATCCTTTCTCTAGGGGTTAGTTGCAGATCCCTGAGGGCAGAAACTTTGTCTTATATTACTTTGCATTTTCCACAATGCCTAGCATAGTAGAAGCAAATTAAAAACTTCTTGATAGATTGACTCAATTCTAAAGGGTTTTTAGAAGCAGTCACAGCAATCCTCTGAAGATCTTCTTTTTACATTATATTTAGCTACTCTCCCATCTCATTGATTAAGTAAACATGGCACTGTGATGAATGGAGAGCATTTCATTGGTCAGAGGGATCATCCAAGTCTTCTGTAACAATGGATAAAAGATGTACCATCTACTTCCTCCTTCCAGCAGATGGCATTTTGATCTGAACAGAAACTATAGGACACTGACTACTTTAACAGTGACAGATGTGGTCTAAAGCAGATAATGTTGAATGCTGTGCTCAAGATGAGCACATCCACCTTGTCTCCTTCTTGGTGGGTGGGGGGACAAATCCTGGGGTCCCCATTGTTCCTGATGAGACAGGACACAGCTTCGTCTTCCTAATGCGGCAAGACAGTTGTTCAAATTTTCATGGCATCTACAAGGTATCCATGGAACCATGCATTATAAGATGATCATATTATGCAACTAGGCTCCAGCCCCACTGGGTTCCTATCTCTTCCTCAGCTATATCAAGCCCTTTTCTACCCTCACACCTTCTACACTTGCTGTGCTCCCTGCCTGAAATGCTCTTGTCTCACACCCTGCCCAGCTTCCTTTTCCTTTTTCAGCTCTCAGCTCAAATGTTGTCCTCCAGGCACTCACCCCTGACCACTCCTATTTAGTGAAGGTATCCTTCCCTACTCCCTACTAGCATTCCATATTGTTAGTACTGATGGGTCACCTCTTTCTTTCTTTCATGGTATGTATCCTGATTGAGGCTGAGCAGAGATCTGGTGCCTGGTAGACCTTCAGCAAAAATCTGTTGAGTGAAAGAACAAACGAGCTGTTGTAAAAATAGCTGTGTGTGGTTTTTCAGCATCGTTCATTACCCCGTGATTCATAGGAAGGGCAATGTACACAAACCACAAGTGTGGCGCTCAACTCGCAATAATATCTAGCTTTAAAAATTATTATTGTTCTTAGATGTACAGACAGGACTAAAAAAATTAAAATGAGAAATGCTCTATAGACCCATATCACTACTCTGTCCTGTTTTTTGTTCCCTAAACAGCCTTAGCTTCTCTTAATAAGCTTCTGGTTATCTCCTAGCTCTGTGGGTTTAACTCTGATTAAACTCATTTAATCTTTATCTCAATAACAGGGCAATGCTAATGTGACTCAGAATCCTTCATTTGTGTTTTGCTTTACTGCACAGAAAACATCTGCACCTTTAGAAGAGCTCTGTGAGTTGGGCAGAGCATGCAGTCCATTGAGATCTATTGCACAGATGAGGAACAGGTTCAAAAAAATAAGTGACTTATGCACAGCAAAGAAAACCATAAACAAGGTGAGAAGATAACCCTGAGAATGGGAGGAAACATGTGCTAAGAAAGCAACTGACAAAGAGGTAATCTCCAAAATATACAAACAGTTCATGCAGCTTAATATTTAAAAAAAAACACACACACACACACACAACACAATCAAACAATAGGTGGAAGACCTAAACAGACATTTCTCCACAGAAGACTTACAGATGGCCAACGAGCACATGAAAAGATGCTCAACATCACTAATTATTAGAGAAATGCAAAACCACAATGAGGTATCACCTCACACCTGTCAGAACGACCATCATTAAAAAGGTCTACAAGTAATAAATGCTGGAGAAGGTGTGGAGAAAAGGGAACCCTACTGCACTGTTGGTGGGAATGTAAATTTGTACAGCTGCTATGGAGAACAGTATAGAAATTCCTCAAAAAACTAAAAATAGAAACCATATGACCCAGCAATCCCCCTATTGGGCACATATCCAGAGAAAATCATAATTCAAAAAGACACATTTACCCCAGTTTCACCACTATTTACAACAGCCAGGACATGGAAGCAACCTAAATGGTTCATTACAAGAGGAATAGATAGAAAAGTTGTGGTACATGTATGCAATGGATTATTACTCAGTCATAAACAGGAACAAAATTGGGTCATTTGTAGAGATGTGGATAGATTTAGAGACTCTCATACAGAGTGAAGTAAGTCAGAAAGAGAAAAGCAAATATTTTATATTAATGCATTTATGTGGAATCTAGAGAAATGTTATAGATCATCTTATTTGCAAAACGGAAATAAAGAGACAGATGCAGACAACAAATGTATGGACATCAAAGGAGGAAGGGGGTGGGATGAATTAGGAAATTGAGATTGACATGTATAGACTACTGATACTATGTATAAAATTAATAATAATCTATTGCAGAGCTCAGGCAACCCTACTCAGTGCTTTGTGATAACCTAAATGGGAAAGAAATGCAAAAAAGAGGGGATATATATATACACACACACACATACACACACACACATACATAAAGCTGACTCACTTTGCTGTACGATAGAAATTAACACAGCAGTGTAAAGTAACTATACGCCAAAGAAAATTAGTTTAAAAAAAAAGTGACTTAATTAAGGTCACTCGGGTAGACCACGAGAGCAGAGACACAGAGGGGCAAAGGGAGGCTCTTGCTCCATTTGGAAGTGTGCAGTCATGGCATCTAAAAAATCTTACTGACAGCATCCTTCTGCATGGTGACGGTGAGGACAGACCGTGAGACAAGCAGGTCCTCGACTGCGAGTAGGAGAGCATCATCACCCTCTGCCCTCATCAGGATGGCAGAACTGACGGTTAGTTCAGAAAAGCAGACACGTTCCCATGCTGTCAACCGCGTCTGTCTGGTTTTCCCACCCGCCCCTCCTCCGCTGCCCTCTATTCCTTTTGTCAGTTGGCTCGCATTTATCTTAAGTTAATCTGGGCATTCTGCCATTAGTCTATCTTTCTGGATGTTCTTTTCTTTATTAAGAGTACATAACATGATATCAAAAGATGTGCTTTGATATAGAAACAAAATTTGATTTTTAAAGAAGACACACCCACATTATAATGATCCTAAATAAGGTTTTTGAGACTCTTTCAAACAGAATTACCTAGGAGGGAGAGAGGTCTAAGAGCATGTCCCAGTATCGATAGAAGAAAAAATTTATTGAGCTCACCAAGAAGATGATGTATGCCTGTGATTGCATGGACATGCATATTTTATTGTCCTGGTCTGTAGATGGCAACACTCGGGGTGCTGCTGAAACGACCTGAGTAGGTTTTAAAGGAATGATCTCAGACAGCCTGCTGAACCCGCCAAGAGGGACTTTTTGGCTTCTTTAATGCCTGTCTAAAACTGGCATGTTTTGGGTGGGAGAAGGGTGTGTCTGCCTCTCGGGCTGTGCCTCATTGTTGCCCTGAAGTGGTGCCCTGAAGTCATGTGATTAGTGACGGAACCCAGCGCCTTCATGGGCTGAGGTCTCAGTTTCCTCCTGAGAAAACAGCATCACTGTCTACCCCGTTTGCCATAGCTGTGGGGATCAAGAGGGAGACATACGGCAGACAGAACATTGCCATCCATTAAACTTCACACAGGAAGAGGCTTTCTTCACGTTATTACTGCAGAGGGACTCTTGCTCCTTGCTAGTTCTGCTAATGACTTCAGGGTGTTCCTGTGTTATTTCTTCAGCTCTGCCTTTTAATGGTCATATGGTTTCAGCTCAGGATATAGAGCCTGCTTAAAAATCCTGAGCTCATCTGTGTTTTCCTGTGTCTAGACTGGCAAGGCAGACTTGCATGAAACGTAATTACGATGCTGGCAGGCCAGCTGCTGCTGAAGATATCATGGAATGTGACCTTACATTGCTTACAGATGTTAAACTTTGCTTGCAGGTGACCCAGATATTCTGTTCATGTCTCTACTCTGCACACTAAGCCTCTCTGTCAATCAGAAGTAAGCATATAGGGTAATCTGTTTTGCTGAAGATCTTACAGGAATTTGCTGCTAATGCTGACAGAAGAGAAAGGCAAAAAAGAAAGGCCAATTTATTTCCATCTGCAAAGTAGCAGATGTTTTCTGTGCAAGAGTAACATCAAAGCAGCATGTTATATCTGCACAGTGTCATATGATTTTAAAAAACAAATGTTTTAATAATTATACAAGGAATTACAAATATATTCTTATTTTAAAAATTCAAACATAGAAATATGTAGAGGCGATTGCTTCCTCTGGGAAAAGAGGGGAACTTCAGGTGATGTGGGAAGTGCTGGCTAAAGGACACTGTTCAGTTTTTGAGTTTATATTGAAATTTTAGGGTGAGTCCTTCTGTAGTTTTTTAATAAGCACTTAAATATATACATAAGTATACATAAAAATACATAAAGAAAACTTTCTCTACATAGTGGAATTATACTAAACATGTGGTTTAGCACTATTTTTACTTATTTTGACTTGAAGGCTTTTCTAAGTCATTATAGGATAGATTTGTTGCATGAAAATATATAGCTGATATAGATAAATAAAAAGGTTCTACTGAATAGTGCAGGGGATTATATTCAATATCTTGTAATAATCAATAATGGAAAAGAATACCAAAAAGAATAAAAATATACACATATAGCTAAATATCATTCATTCCCAGAATATGCCGTAATTTAATCACTTCCCTACATATGAACATTGATTTTAGATTTCTTGATACAACAATGTTGCCATAATCATCCTTGTGCATGCATCTTTCTTCACATGGATCGTATTTCTTTCAATAGAACAGAAACCTGGGACTTCCCTGTTGGTCCAGTGGTTAACACTCCATGCCTCTAATGCAGAGTACGTGGGTTTGATCCCTGATTGGGGAACTAAGATCCCACATGCCCCATGGGATGGCCAAAAAATAAAAATAAAATAAAACTTAAAAAAAGAAAAAACAAGATAGAAAATTGGAAGTCTGCTGAGTCACACAGTTTCCTTTTCTGTAAAACTGGTTTACTATAGCCTACACCTCAAGGGTATTTTGAGAATTAAACATTAAAATTAAACTTTCAAAGTGAAAACGCAAGTCCATTTTCTCTTAAAGTATTTTATAAAAATCGACTTAAAATACTTTTTCCTCTCACTTTTCTCCAGATCATTTTTATTCCTCTCTGTCTGTTCTATATTAAGGTGTTTGATGCGCAGAAGAATAAGTCAAACAACTATTTAAGTCCCTCTCCTCCGCCTTCAATTCCATTCTGTTCCTCTGGAGAAGGTGCGGAGTCCTCTGAAGAACGCCAGAGTTCTGCATGATTCCGAGCTCTTCTCTCCATCTTCTGTTTCCCCCTTCCCTCTCCTGGTTTTGTCTTTGCTTCCCTTCCTGTCTTTTCATAAGCAACGTGGGTAACTGTATGAGGCTGGGGGAAGCAGAAGGTGGAGGAGGGGAGCCACTGGGGTGTAAAGATGCAGGGACAAGTTGAGAGCTTATGGGCCAAGTGAAATCAGGGCTGACGTGGACACCAAAGCATTTAATGGTTTAAATGAATCCCTTGGGTGGGTCTGTTACGAGCTCCTCAAGATGTAACAGAGCAGGCTGAAAGGGCCCACAGGCGACGGGCTGAAACCTGGCAGCCCAGAGAGCAGCCTGGAGCTGACTTTTGGTCTCTCATTTGGGAGCCTCAAGCCCCGGTGTGCACCGTTCTCCAGGGGCCAACCCTGGTGAAAGTCAAGTAGAGGAGGAAGGTTTGGTTTCCAATTCTTTGTTATAGTCTGCAAGTTCCAATATGTTGTTTAAACTCCCCTGTTAAATGTCAGCATACATGGCATTGTTTTCCCCCTTAAAGCTTTTCCTCTCTCTTGAAATTCATCATTCCTTAGCATCTTATGTATATGTTTTAAAGAGAAGGACCAAAGCAAGTTTGCATCCTGTAGGTTCAGGCCATCTCTGATTAAATGAGGACTCCCCCCATAGATGTTATAACCGGAGGTGTGGGGTTTGAAAAAACTCAGAAAGCCAACCTCTGTATCCAGAGCTTGGCACAGGCCCGAGGCAGTGTACGTAAGCCAGCAGGATAAGACAGGTCCTGATCCTTTCCCTTGTGGCCCATTAATAATGCCCATTAATTGCTGAGAAGGTGATGAAACGGGGACCTCTCCGAGGACATTAATGAGAGACAATTTAAGCTGCTGCTGAGTTTCGATGTTAGCACCACTCAGCCTTGCGTCTTCGTATGGCTGCACAATCCCCTCTTCATTCATCTACTCTGTTCCTCGAGGAGGCCGGTGTCATCCACCTAGGCTGGAAGGCCAGAAGGGACCGCAAGGGGTCAGTTTGCCTTGTCTTGACTCTAAGTAGCCTCTGATGTGTTTAATAAACACACTTTGATAAAACAGAGAGGGAGAGAAAACATGGCACATGCAAGCTTAGCTCTTCGATCTCTCCATCCTTCCCTCGGAAACTTCTGCAAGTGAATCCACGCTGTTCATTACGCTCCCCCAAAGAACATGATGAGCTGTTCTTTGGGGCCAGATTTTCAACCTACGGTTCTCTGAGAATAGTTCCCATATTGTGGAAGAGATGAGTATGTGGTCCAATGAGTCAAGAGGGATAAAAGCACAATCTATTTGGAAAAAAAAAAAAAGACACAGGTTGGTGGCTAAAGAATGCAGATCCAGCTTCTATCCTGTATGTGACATTTAGCTCAGAGGCTCAGGCTTGCCGTTTTATCTTACATTACAGGAAACTTAGGAAGTGTTGTAGCTGCTTAGGAGCTGGGTTGTTCCCAAGATTTATGCCTTCAATATGCTTTAGATTTTAATTCAAAGTACAGAATGCCATAGCCACAGAATGCTGATGTAAGTCTGTGGCTTCTCAATTGAATTTAGGAACGTTGGGACTTTCTTACATTTGTTTCCATGTTATCCTTTGAAAACACATGCTGCTCCTCTGCATCTCATTCTGATGACAGAAAGAGCTCTCTCAACATTATCCTTGACTCTTCTGCCTCTTTCATCCCAGGAAAAGAAAGCTTTGAGTCACCCCTGTTCCTGTGTTCTCCTTCTTATTTCAGTATCTGTATTCCCATCAGTCTTTATAGCCAGAAGAATCTCCCACTTTCTTCCCAATGATAACTCTTCTTACCTCTAGTTTTCCTGTCTTATGCCACTTTTCAAATTCTCTTCACTCATTTAAAATCACTATTTTTTTTTTTTTTCATTTATGGACTTGGGAATGATTTTTTTCACCAATTACGACAAAAAGTATCTCCTTTAGCCTTTAGTACCTAGCACAGTGCCCACCATATGCTAAATGACCCTTAAATATTTTAAAATAAATGCATTTTAAAATTCACAAAAAGCACTTGATTACAAAATGTGAGATGTGAATGATGGATGCATGCTTATTTATTGGGATAATAATGATATGACGTCAAAGTGACAATGGACTGTCTACTTTGCAAGAGGCACGTTGTTGCCTCTGTCTGGAATGCCCTCACCTCCACCCAGGGACTCCCCAGTTTCCTCACCCTGACCGCTTCCTACCAGTCCTTTAGGACTTGGTGTAGGGGGAACTTGTTTAAGAAGACTCCTCCTCTGTGCTTCCAGAGCAAACTCTGTGTATCTCTGTTTAGCTCTTATCCTGTGGGACTGCCATTTCCTCCTGTCTCTTTCCCCTCATCCCAGTAGACTTGAGTTATTCTCCACTGGCTCCCTGGTACCTCACAAGGGTCCCGAGACACGGAAAGCAAACAGTGCATGCCTATTGAATGAATCAGTGAAGACTTCTGTGAGTAAGAAGATTGGAAGGCTCTTAGAAGAGGGACAAAGAGACTAGGACATACTTTGTAAGAATGGGAGCGAGATGCAATCTGAAACTCACAAGTTTTCAAGAGATGAGGGAGGCTGTCTCAAATTCAGAGCCTGTGGGATGAGGGTTGAAGAGGGCACAGCCCATTTCTTCAGATGATTCTGGCATATACCACCTTGCTGTTTCCTCTCTATTGTGTTTTCTGTCCCCACCAACCATGGCAGTGTGGAATTACTAATATCTTCTCTTTTCTTGCTCGTGAGCACTCCACGAGATCTTCAGCTCCTTTGGGCAAGAAAGAACAACATCCCAGGGTTGCATTCATGCCTGATTCTGTGGCCCTTGCTCTCTCTTTGACTAATGCTTCCTGATGACTTCCTTTAGGGACAGGGGGCACGTTGGTTGTAGGTGACCTGTCCTCCAGAGGTAGGTTTTCCTTGCAGATGATTGTTACAGTTATGCTTGTTGTGGATATTTTACAATAAAGGACCACAATCCTGTTCTCAAATCAGTACAGTTTCAGGGTGGTAAGGCTTTCATCTAGATTGGCTGGGCTGCCTCTGACTTCTTTCTTTCACTCTTCTTTCTTTCTTTATGTGTCAATGCTATGAACCCCCAGCAGCTGCTCAGGACCAAGGATGCTGTCAAGCATCTACTGGCATTTGAAGATACTGCCTAATCCATCAGGGAAAGAGGCTGTATTTGACCACACCAGGAACTCCATCACTTTACTATTCAGAGCATATCTTCCTTTGAGTTAATTAATAATTTAAAATGCTCATCTCAACTGTATATTAATTAGCCACCTGTTTTCAAAAGCTTTAAATGACAGTGGCTCAGGAATCCTGTGCTCCACGGTAGGTCTCTGAGAGAGTGTGTGTCAAAAAAATACACTTCGTTCGGAGTCTCATTGATTTTTCTGACATTTTTTTTTTTAATGAAATTTTCTTCTTTTCAGGGAACTTGAAATGTTAAAAGCAGATGCTCAGAGACACACTGACTATTGCACTGAAAAATTTAAAAGGCATTCCAAAGCCTCTGAGAGGCAAATCTGGTTTTTGGAGTAGACGATTCTTACTTTTCAGAAACCGTGTATCCAGTCCTAGGTCACAGTCAAAAATAATTTATATTAAAAAGATACAAAGTCAAAAATGAAATCATGAACATAGTCAATTCCCTTTCAACCTGCATTCTTGCTCCCTGTGGGAGACCCTGGGTTAGATCCACAGCACTGTACCAGTCACTGTGGTCTTGACTAATTCAGAGTGAAAATTTCTCTGAGGCTCATCCCTATTACCCTAAGACTCTAATTACACCCTGGGAAGCCAATGGTGCAGAATGCTTCAGTTTGTTATTTCCTGACTTTGCTGCTAGGGAGAGAATTTGTATGTGTGGACTCTGCTTTGGATCCAAGTAGATCAGTAGTTCCCCTGGAGGCCCATGATGAACAACAACTACACACAGGCAACTCTGTGTGTGTGTGTGTGTGTGTGTGTGTGTGTGTGTGTGTGTGTGTAGGAGAGTGGTACTAGTATCATTTTCAAGACCTCAAAATGCTTGATAGAATCAGTTTGTTTGTGTGAAATAAGATGATGCAGCCTAACTAAACAATGTCTTTCTTGGCTGTGGGCTAGAATTTTATTTGAGGAGAGAAAATAAAACTTTACTGAATTATAGAATATAGAAAGAATGGATGCATTTAAAAATATTGTGGTATATTTGCTTTACAAGGTTGTGTTAATTTCTGCTGTACAGCAAAGTGAATCAGCAATATGTATACATATATTCCCCTCTCCCTTGAGCCTCACCCCCTACCATCATCCCACCCGTCTAGGTCATCACAGAGCACCAACCTGAACTCGCTATACTTTATAGCAGGTTCCCACTAATTATCTATTTTACATATGGTAGTGTATTAGTGTCAATCCCAATCTCCCAATTCATCCTACTCCCTGTCCCCGCCACCTCGTGTCCACACATATATTCTCTATGCTTGTGTCTCTATTCTTGCCCTGCAAATAGGTTCATCTGTAGCATTTTTCTAGATTCCACATACATGTGTTAATATATGATATTTCTTTTTCTCTTTCTGAGTTACTTCACTTTATATGGCAGACTCGAGGTCCACAGAAAGGATGTGCATGCATGTTAAGTTAACTCAGTCGTGTCCGACTCTGTGCGATCCTATGAACTGCAGCCTGATAGACATATTTTAAAGCCAGAAAGATTTGGGTTCAAATTGCATCTCTGTCATTTTCTCACTGCGTGACCTTATTCAAGTTATTAACCTCTCTCATTCAAGGTTTCCCCACTGGGAAAAAAGGAATAACACCCACCAGACTGGACTTCTGTGAGATTAAATAGAATTCTATCTGCAGAGTGTCCAGTACATAGTAACTACTAAGTCTGTGAGAGTCGGGACTACTGTAAAGACCATTTTTCTCAACATTACATGTCTCCCATGGTGATCAGAAGCTTCATAGCTTACAGTCCCATCTTTATTCTTCTCTTTGTGCCAAGTCCCATGTGGAAGGGTTTTCATGAATTATCTCATTTAATCTTCATAACAACTCCACAAAATAGGCACTACTACACTCCTATCATCCTCATTTTCTAGAAGAAAAGAATAGAATCTGGGAAGATCTATAATTTTCCTAATCATATTGGTAGTAGATAGTGGAGTCAATATTTCAGTCCTGCCAGTCTGACTTCAGAACCCTCACTCTAACCAGTGTGATTCACTCAAGTCCAGTCCCACATATCTTTAGGACCCCAAGCAGATGAAGGCAGCTCTTGTTTCTTAACAGATACAGTTTGCTATTTAAATTCTTTTAAAATATGGGGGCTAAATAAGGGAAAAAAATCATGAAATGGATCTTAGGGGATGAAAAGGTTGTGAATGTCTACTTCAGATAGGGCAGAAATACTCTTGCCTCTAGAAGGGTCGGAAAGAGAACAGTTAAAATAGTGTGAAAGGAAAGCCGAAACTGTAAAATGGTTTAGATCAAGTTTTCTGAGGAAGAGATAAGCAAGAGCAACAGAGCCTTCAATACCTTTGTTTCTAGGAGATAACCTGAACCTTGGAGGGGCTTAATGGACACAAGCTCCAAGATGAGGAAAGTGCAACAGCTCCTAAAACCCAGAATCCAGAGCTTCCCTGGTAGCTCAGTGGTAAAGAATCTGCTCACCAATGCAGGAAACAAGGGTCCAATCCCTGACCAGGAAGATCCCGCATGCCACAGAGCAGCTAAGCCCACGTGCCACAGCCATTGAGCCTGTGCTCAGAGCCCGGGAGCCCCAGCTGCTGGGTTCACGTGCCACAACTACTGAAGCCCGCGTGCCTTGGAGTCTGCTCTGCAGCAAGAGAAGACACTGCAGTGAGAAGCCCGTACCCTGAAACGAAGGGTAGCCCCTGCCCTCCATATCTAGGGAAAAGCCCACGCAGCAACAAAGATCCAGCACAACCAAAAATAAACAAATAAAGAAAATTACAAAGAAAAACAAACAGAAAAAAACAAAGCTGAGGATGTTTACTTACAGGGGTCAGCTGTCAGCTGGTCTATTAACATACCACATATAACATTACTATATGTGAAATAAGTATAATGAAATTATTTACTTATCAAATACTTCACATTTGAAATGTATGGGGAATGAATCCACATACAGCTAAACATTTGTGGAAAGGAGTCACTAACGTGTGCTTTCTCTATTGCTCAATGATGAACTTCAAGGTCATTTAGTTCTCTCCATGTGACAAGAACTCTTCTGTTGCATCATTACAAATCTATAACACAGATCATCAAAACTGATATACAAAGAGGTGAGTATTATTCATTTTAGATCACATTTACTGAGGTAAATGAAGGGTGAATAAAAGAGGAGGAACCAACGTGTCTTTCATATTCTAGTGTGCAAAGCTACACATCACCACTTCTGCTTAATTCTATTAGAATTAGAACTGAGTCTCTAAATCTACCCCATTTTCAGGGGAAGAGGAATTAATTTACACCTTTTTAATGAGGGGTATCAAAGAATTGGTGGATATACTTGGCACTGACAAATGAAGTAAGATTCAAAGTTCATTTATTTCCCATATACATCCCATATAGACACTATCATTAATTGAAAAGACTTTCCCTTCCCTATGGTAGGCACTATTCGTTCTACTTTCTTTTCCAGATGAATAGCACTAATGGTTATATTTCAAAAGCAAACTGAATTTTTTAAAAAGTCAAGTCTCTAGAAAAAATTATTAAAAGTAATACATATGTAAATGAAAAATCCAAATGATGATACTAATTTTTCATAATGTACTTTCTGCAAGTTTGCATTTTCAATTGCAGTAGCTAATACAATCTTGGGACATTAATGTTGGAAGAAATCTGAAACATTAGCTAATATATATCAGTTGTTTTATGAATATAAAAACAGAAGTACTGGGAGATGAAATGAATAGCTCAGAACATAGGAAAAACAGGCAGATCTGAGAATCTTAGTTATTTTGTCTCCTAGCAATTTTTCTGATTTATCAACAGATAAATCAATTTATCTTTCTGAAGTGTTTGACATGAAAAGGCTTGGTTTCGGTCTCTCAAACTGTCACCAAAGTCCATAAGAGGGATGTTTAATCTCACCTTGTTAATTACATCCCTCAGGCGTCATTTCTGTTTCCTCTATTCCTTCTCTTATCCCCTGATCTGTTCTGTTCCATCCAACTGTCCACTCACTTGTTTATTGGCTAATTCACAAATATTTGTTGAATGCCTCCCATGGGCCAACCATTGGTCCAATTGCCCAGGATTCAAATACATAAAGAAGGCAATCTGTGTCCTCAAGGAGCATGGAGTCCACCTTCCTTCTGTAAGCATCAACATACCCTTTCTCTCCATGAGACCAGCTTTTGGACCCCCAAAGCCATTTGTCTATCGTGTCTTCTTCAACTGTGTTAGTCTGCTCAGGTTACCATAACAAACCTCACAGACCAAGTGGCTTAAACAAGAGAAACATATTTCCTCCTAGTTCTGGCGTCTGAAAGTCTGAGATCAGGGTGCCAGCTCAGTCAAGTTCTGTTGAGGACCCTCTTCCTGGCTTCTTGCTGTTTCCTCACATGATGGAAGGAGTGATTCCTTTCTCTCTCTCTCTTTTTTCTTTTTCTCTTCTTATAAGGCAATCATGAGGGCCCTACCCCCATGACCTAATCTAACCCTTTTCATGAGTGCTAAGTTGCTTCATTTGTGTCTGACTCTATGCGACACTATGGACTATAGCCCCCCCAGGCTCCTCTGTCCATGGAATTCTCCAGGCAAGAACACTGGAGTGGATTGCCATGCCCTCCTCCAGGGGATCTTCCCAACCCAGGGATCAAACCTATGTCTCTTACATCTCCTGCACTGGCAGGCGGGTTCTTTACCACTAGTGCCACCTGGGAAGCCCGTAAGGTAGTATTAATCTCTCCGTCATGTCTGACACTTGGTGACCCCATGGACTGTATGTAGCCCACCAAACTCCTCTGTCTGTGTAATTCTCAAGGCAAGAATACTGGAATGGGTAGCCATTCCCTCCTCCAGGGGAGCTTCCCAAGCCAGGGATCAAACCCAGGTCCCCCACATTGCAGGCAGGTTATTTACCATCTAAGCCACTAGGGAAGCCCCATATAAAGTATGTACCCTCAGTTCAGTTCAGTCACTCAGTTGTGTCCCACTCTTTGAGACCCCATGAATCGCAGCACGCCAGGCTTCCCTGTCCATCACAAACTCCCGGAGCTTACTCAAACTCTTGTCCATCGAGTTGGTGATGCCATCCAGCCATCTCATCCTCTGTTGTCCCCTTCTCCTCCTGCCCCCAATCCCTCCCAGCATCAGGGTCTTTTCCAATGAGTCAACTCTTCACATGAGGTGGCCAAAGTATTGGAGCTTCAGCTTCAGCATTAGTCCTTCCAATAAATATTCAGGGCTGATTTCCTTTAGGATTGACTGGTTTGATTTCCTTGCAGTCCAAGGGACTCTCAAGAGTCTTCTCCAACACCACAGCTCAAAAGCATCAATTTTTCAGTGCTCAGCTTTCTTCACAGTCCAACCCTCACATCCATACATGATCACTGGAAAAACCATAGCCTTGACTAGACGGACCTTTGTTGGCAAAGTAATGTCTCTGCTTTTTAATATGCTATCTAGGTTGGTCATAACTTTCCTTCCAAGGAGTAAGCATCTTTTAATTTCATGGCTGCAATCACCATCTGCAGTTACTAAATACCCTTCCTCTAAATATCATTACTTTTGGAATTAGAACTTCAACATGTGAATTTAGGGGGAATGTGATCTTTTAGTCATAACACCCAGAAACCAAAATCTCTGGGGAAAAGAGTATTTCCTAAAACCACAGGGATTACAAATGCTTGCCAACACTCCATATGAAGGAACTGCAGAGAAACAGAATTTCTGTCATCAGAGTAGATTTTTTCCTCCACAACTTTCACTAAACTTTCTAAAGAAATCTGCAAAAGAAAATGTGAAGAGTTTGGGAAATTAGTCACTGAACGTTTCACTTTTAGCTCTCTTAACGGGGGGTCAATATCATATGAGTTGAGTGCTTGAGTATGCCTTAGATAGAGTTGCAAATTGGTAATTCATTCTGGTACTGGAATTAAGGTGCTTCAGTGGGGTGTGAGCACAAAATTGCTCCTGGCCATGATGAAAGGAGGTGAAAGGTCTCCTTCTTTCCCAAGAGAATTGTACTTTATGAAGCTTTATTCCATACCTTTTATGATCCAACCATCACCAAAGCATGGAAGGAGGAAGGCTTTGAGATACGCCAAAGTATCAGTGACAGTGGTTCCTCTCCACACCCTTCATGTCACAATCAGGGCAGTCACCAGCTCTACTGTACTCTGGGGGGACATTCACTAACAGAACCTGTCTGCAGTGCAGACAGAGTGTAACGTCCACCCAACAGGGCTGCTGCTTTGATGATGCAGCCACCTTGTGAAAAATACCAGGAGCAGATCAAGGGAGGGCACAGAGACAGAGGCTGCAGGGGGTGGCTTAACCTGAATTCTGCTGTGGGCAGTGAATAAAATTCAAAAGTTAATTGGCCAGATTAACTATTCATAGAAATGGAAGGAAGAATGGAAATTAAGCAAATGAAATAGAAGTTTTAGATTTGATCTCTGGATTTGTATCAAAGGGGTAGGGAATACTATTCTCATTCCAAAACAGGCAACTTTCCTCTGAGGATAGTTTGTGACATCTGCTATGAAGGAACAAGAGGGTTCTTAGTTGTAAAAATAGAGACTAACTCTGGAAAGGAACTTATCAGATGGAGACTGCATGCTCACAGAATCACTGAGAGAACCAGGCTTGAGGCTCTGCAGCCATGACCAAGACCCAGGGTCATCCTGGGGAAGAGACTAAGGGGGAACACTGCCAGGAACTGGACCAGGGAAGTTTGTTCCCTGCTGCCACTGGCCCTGGACCCTACTACCACCATCACCAGAAGATTCCCAGAGCCCTTCCTTCCTTGCTTTAACGGCTCCCAAGTCAAAGACCAGGAGCGTGGTATTGATTGGTGCCTACGTCACCTGACCATGCCTAGCTGCAAGGCCGGGGGGGGTGGGTGAGGGTGGGGGCTGAGAAAGTCAGTATCTCGCATTTTCAGCTTCCAAGTGGGATGTAAGCCCTAATTCTGTCTAAAATGCATATGGAGGTGCAGGTGAGGAGATTCACCAAATGCAGAAATGGAGCAACTCCCTTAAGAAAAAAAAAAGTCATATTAGTTTGAAAAGGTCTGGTTTCTTTTTTTTTTTCATTATTTATTGATTTTTTTAATAGGAGAATAATTGCTTTACAATACTGTGCTGGTTTCTGCCGTACAACGTGCGGCTCCTGCTGCTAAGTCACTTCAGTCATGTCTGACTCTGTGTGACCCCATAGACGGCAGCCCACCAGGCTCCCCCATCCCTGGGAATCTCCAGGCAAGAACACTGGAGTGGGTTGCCATTTCCTTCTCCAGTGCATGAAAGTGAAAAGTGAAAGTGAAGTCGCTCAGTCGTGCCCAACTCTTAGCGACCCCACGGACTGCAGGCCTACGGAGCCTACCTCCTCCGTCCATGGGATTTTCCAGGTAAGAGTACTGGAATGGGTTGCCATTGCCTTCTCCTCGTGAATGAGTCATAAATATATATACATCCCCTCCAAATTGGGCCTCCCTCCCCACTCCCATCCCACCCCTCAGGTTGTCACAAAACACCAGGCAGGGCTCCCTGTGTTCTACAGTAGCTTTCCACTCGTTATCTATTTTACACATGATAGTGTATATATGTCAATGCTACTTTCTCAATTCGCCCCACCCTCTCCTTCCCCTGTTGTATCCACACATCTATTCTCTGCCTCTGTGTCTCCATTCCTTCTCTGCAAATAGGTTCATCAGTACCATTTTTCTAGATTCCATATATATGTGTTAATATACAATATTTGTCTTTCACCTCATTTTGTACCAAAGGCTCTAGGATCACCCATTTCTTTACAACTGACTCAAATTTGTTCCTTTTTATGGCTGAGTAATATTCCACTGTATATATGTATCTAGTTTCTAATTGAAGGGAGAAGAGAAGGTAAGTAGTGGTATCTAAATGTCATTAATGGCCAGGGGGATTGATTAATTAGGAGATAGTCCTCTGCCTAAAGGACCCGGGAAGGATAGCGTTCAGTGGTTCTCAGCCTTGGCTTCACTTAGGATCATCTGGAGAGTTCTCAAAAACTGCTCTTGCCAGGACTCCATTCTAGACCAATTAAGTCAAAATTCCTATTGATCCTCATGTGTGGCTAGGGTTGAAAAACACTGAATTACACGTGAGGTACCTGGAGAAGAGAAGCAGGTGGGCTCTAGAAACCACGGTGGACAGGTACTCAGAGGGGGCATTAACTCACAGCCCCTTTTGCAAGTTTGGAATTTTTCTGATTAGAGCTGCTGAGTGACAGCAGGAATCATCCTGTATTTCATTGCCATCTTTAAAGGCCTAACATGATGCAGACGTGTGAAGCTTTTTCAAACTGAAAAGCATTGTTGCCTGATTAAGAAAAGCTATCTCCTCTAGGTGATGGACGAGACTCGGAGGGTAGCTATGTAGGTCCAGTTCCAGGTCTGGGGAGCTGCAGGTTTGGAAACCAGAGCCAGAGCCCTCCACCCAAACTCGCCTTCACTGGCCTCAGAATAACTCACTCCTCTACTCACATGAGCTGTGCGAGTGAAAGTGAGCAAAGTCTGTTTTTGGGTCTTTAGAAGAGATGCCCTGGAGTGCTCAGCTGGGCAAAATGGTCAAAGAGTGCCTGTAGCCTGTCCAGGAAACTCAGGGGGAGACAGCAACACGAGGAGAGGTCTCCAGGCTGGATGCCTCCGTAAGTCACACAGCCTTCTCAGCCCAGTGCAGCCTTTGGCTTGGCTGGGAAAGATCTGGAAAGAAAGATCTGAATACCGAATGCTTCCAGGTTTATTTAAGTACATTACCTGTGAAAGAGGGAGGTTTGGAGTCAAAGCAAATTTCCACAAGGCTAAATTTGCTCCCTGATTTCAGACTAGTCGGAAGATGAAGGGAAATCACTTAGAAAAGAATGTGTATCAAGGAGCCAAGTATTTAATGAAAAAGCCAGCGGCAGCAAATATTAATATTTGCCTTCCAAAGCAAACACCTCAGAGGAAACGTTTGGCGCCAGATGAGAGAGGCATTGAGCATAGCAAGCAGAATGTCCCCAGCACACCCTCAACCCTTGCCACCCCTACCCAGCTGTGGCCCAGCACCTTCATCAGTCTCTATTTGCTGGTTAGGAACGTGATGGATGAAGCCACTGCCAGCAAAGGATGCTGTCTCTGCCCTCTGCACTGTCCCATTAAGGTGGTTTGGATGTAACCTTGGAGGGTAGATTCTAAAGGGCACCGTGCTGATCGATGTTTCCAATTCAACTATGTGACAGCCACCACTGGTGAAACCACCCAAATGCTCACATGTCCACATCTGCCTCCATCCTCTTTTCAAATATAAGAAAGTGGGACTGGAATTAATCATGACAACAGAAGCTTTCTGAATGTTGTTTTATGTTTTTGGAGCAAATCTTTGTCTGTAAGAGCAGTTTTGGAGAAAAAAAGACCATAAAGAGGATTAATGGAAACACATGGTACTAATTAGGCTGCAGAGATCAGAGCTCTGAGAATGGTTGGCTCTTTTAGATACCTTTCACTTGACACTTGAAATTATTTAATTTCATCAATTGAAGTAGTAAAAAATGGACCTTCAAAAGATGAGTGATTTTCTTTGATAATGGTAAGGTTTTTGTCTGGTATATAATTTAGCAAGTACCTATTGATTGTCTACTACGTTATTGGTTCAGAATGAACACTTCAAAGTCCTTGTTCTTGCAAAACTGATGTTTTAATGGGAGAGAGAGAACCTTAAATTGCTAATTTCCAGCAAATAGAGTTAGTGATAGGATTGAGGAAAGTGATGAGAGATGAGAGGTTATGAGAGAGGGGAGAAATAGATGTATGGAAATTGGAGTCTAACCAGATATCTTCTCTGAAGAAGGAAAGAAATGTCAATTTGGGTGGTGTGTGTTGGGGGCAGAGAGGGGAAGGGTTGACCTCAAGCAATTTGTTATTTATGCAGCCTAGAGTACCAATTGGGAAATGATGGGATGAAGATAAAGAACCAGGAAGGGGCGTGTCCCTGTGGGCTCCATATGCCAAGTTAAGCCATTTGGATTTTTTTCATACATCAGAAGATCTTGAAATTCAGTTGCATTACAATCATTTAGAACCTGATACATACTACCTTAGCCAGGTGATCAAGGTCAACATCAACAGAGACAAATCATGTTGGATGTACGTACCCTAGGGAAGATGTGATGAAAGTGACACTTTGCCTCTGTGGTCTTCTTTCCCCAAACCCTTGACCCCTGTCTAATGACAAGAAAATGCCAGACAAATTCAAACTGAAGGACATTTCTAGAAAACACCTGACCACTACTCTTCAAAACTCTCAAGGTCATCATAATCATGGGAAAAAATCATTTTTAAGACTTTGCAACTTGAAGTGTGGTCCCAGATCAGTTCCCTGGGGAACTGCAGCTGCTTTTCTCAAGTTCATCAGTCAGCAGAACTTCTGTGCATTCCAACAGAGTGCACTGCTGGTGCTGGCATAGTGCCCTGGTTCTTAAACTCTGGTTTGCATCAGAGTCACCTGATAGCTTCTTACACCATTGCCGGGCTTCACCCATACTGTATCTGATTCAGTAAATTGAGGCGGGGCCTGAGAATTAACATTCCTCTCAAGTTCCTGCAGGATCCTCTTTCTCCTCTGCACACACCACTCTCTATGTGAGCTCATCCCAGCCTCCTGTCAGGCTTTTTGAATCATGCTTCTCCTCAAAGTACAGATCAAGTCCCATCATCCCCATGCAGATTTACGGGCTTCAGTCTCTTCCTACAACCCAATCTGTATGCTAGATTGTCTCTGTGCTGGAGAGGGGAAGGTATGGAGGAGACCAGTGTGAAATAAACAAGGGCCAACCAAATTGGAAGAGGCAACGGCTGTTTATTCAGAGCTTGCTGCAGCATGAAAGTCAAACACCATCATCTGTGTCCTGGCAGAGACACACAGGAAGGTAGAGGAGTGGGAAAACTTGATCTTAAAAAAGGGGGAAGGTTCAGGTGTGCCCTGACTAGAGGCTGTTGGCAACATAACTAGAAGCATCTATGTAATGGGTCAGAAGTGCGTATTTGACTTTCTCTAGTTGATCCTAAGTTGGAAGTAGGGACAAAAATTAGGGAAGCTGTCAGTTATTCATCAAGTCCCGGATCTTTTGGGTCAATTAGCAGAGAAATTTTTGTTGGGCTCCCTGGACTGTTGCTAGAGATAGTGATCTGACTTCCTACAAGTCTGACTTATAGATAGTAGACTGGCATTCTGGGCTGGTTTCTATAGATCACGGTTTGGTTTCCTGTACTAGCTGCTACAGACTATGGGTCAGAATTCTATTTTTACATATGGTTTGGCCTTTATTCATTTGTATATTCAGTCTCTCACAAGGGACAACACTCATGAAACAGCCAAGTGAGTTACTGAGGTCGGCGGGAGTAGAGAAGAAGGAATAAAAGAAGAGGATTTGGTAACAGGTAGGGGTGAGAAAGCCTTCACAGAGCAGAAGAGTGGCTAAAACTCTACTGCTACCACACTGCCTGCATGTTAATCCCATTCCTGCCACTCACCTATTAAACTTAAGGCTAATAATAGTACCTACCTCATGGTATATCATTGTTAAATGTAAATTAAATTAGTTATTATAGTGAAGTGACTACAACAGTTCTTGACCCAAAGTCATTGTCAGCTACTATTCTTATTACCCTAGGACCAGGGTGATGGCATTAGCTGGCAGTTTGTCAAGAAGGGACCAGGCTTTGAAGCAAACTTGGGACCTCCAGGTGATGCTCAGGAGTGAGACTGATTTTTCCCTCCACCTTATATACTTCCAAGAGTACCACAGTGTATGTATTGCTAAGGAATTAGTATGTGTGCCTCCTCAAAATTAATATGTTGAAGCCTTAGTCCCCAGTGTGATGGTCTTTGGAGGAAGGACCTTTGGGAGGTAATTAGACTTAGGTGAGGTCACAAGGGTGGGACCCCATTCTGGGATTAGTGCCCTTATAGAGGAGACCAGAGAGCTGCTTTCTCTCTCTGAATATATGCACCCAAGGAAAGGCCAGATGAGGACATAACAAGATGATGGCTATCTGCACACCACGGAGTGGGTCCTCATCAGACCCTGGACTCTGTCAGCACCTTCATCTTGGACTTCCCAGCTTCTAGGGCTGTGAGAAATAAATTGCTGTTTAAGTCACCCAGTCTATAGTAGTATTGGTTTTTGTATATAATATTAATATTTTGTTATAGCAGCCTGAACTAAAATGAGCACAATGAATAAAATGTATTATAAAATGAGTAAAAAAAAAATCAACAATTTTAGTCATAAAGCTATCTTACTTGCATTTAACACTGTGCGACTTACAAATAATTATTGGTTGATAGTTATTTCAGGCAAATAAAATAATTATTTTTTGACCGCTAAGGAATGCAGAGCATGGATACTAAATTACAAATTATTCAACCCTCTCTAATATCTAGTTTTCAGTTAATTAACATCCTAGCACTTTAAATTTACACTGATATTTTCCACTGCCATTTCTAAGTAGCAGCTGATTTAGTTTTCAAATATGACTCATAGGCATATATTAATGCTAATGAGTTATTTACTAACCTTGAATCCTATGAAAACACCTTGTCTAACCTATATTTATTTGTTGGTTTTTTTTTTGTTTTGTTTATATAAGGTATATTTTTAAGTTTTTTCCCTGATGAAGTGAATGGCAAAGAATCTGTGTAAACATGTATTTTCTTAAGTACTATTGTTACCAGAGTTGCCACCAGACCCTTGCTCGAAACTCATCAACCCCTCTCTTGAACAGGAATTAAAAAATATTTTTTTAAGTTACAGGGTCTGGACACAAGGAAAGGAAGCTACAGAAAGAGAAAAGCAAAAACTGGGTAGAATCAGCTGAAACCAAGATGGTGACAAATCTGACCTCCAACAGACCCTGAGTCTCATTCTATGCTAATTTTACTACACGAGCAAACTAAAAGACATACCTACTGGTGGCCATGGCCAGAAGTCATTGATCTAAAAATAAGAAAACAGGTAGCACTCCATTTCCAGGAAAGCCCCGCCACTTTCCCAGAAAACCAATGCATATATCTGCTCATCTTTACTCTTACTCCTCCCCACATTGTCCTCACTCCTTAAAAGTAAATCCCTCGGCCAGACTAGGGCCCAACTGGGGGTCCATACAAACTAATTAGGTAAGGCTATTGTCTTATCTCTTTTTCGTACCCTGGGGCATGTGGGGATCTTAGTTCCCAGACCAGGGATTGAACCCACACCCCTGCAGGGGAAGAGCAGAGTTTTAACCACTGGACAACCAGGGAAGTTCTAGGTAATGCTATTTTCTATCCTTGTATTATTTTACTGCAGATAAAGAAAAGGAAAGGATGTGGTAAGATCCAAAGAGAGTCTTAAAAATCAAGCCTCCTTTTATCCCTGTGAATTGTAGTCTTTTATTTAAAAGACATTCAAGAAGCCTGGTATTTGATTTCATGCACGTATAGATGAATTGTCATCCATAATATGGATAGCTTTGCTCAGAAAATAAACACACATTAAATGCTAGCTGAAGGGTCATTAATTTTCCCAACAGTCATAAACATATATTAAAGATGAAATGAGCAGGAATTTGTTTTATCATCATTATGTAGAACAAGAAAGATGGGCCACTTAAAGAGGACATTAAATACCTACTGAATAAAGGCCAAAACGGGCTCCGTTTCCCTTGGAATGTGCTAGGTTAAAGACTATACAGCAACTAATCATTTAATTTGCTGACAAATGGGAAGCAAAAAAAGAGAAAAATCTAAAATCATGGCGATTTAACACATTGTAGAAATGTATCACATTGTTATATTTCTTAAAAAATAATACAACACACCTGTGGTTTGAAAATGCCATATTTTCCAGAATTTTAGCCAACGATTCAATTAAGTTGCCAGATGATTTAACTATGCCTCTAGTTTCTTACCCAACCATTTGAAGCTGCTTCTCCTGTGATTAAAACCATTCAGCAAAGGTGCATTTCTAATTAAAAAGAAATTTCCTGTCAATTAAGTAATATCTTTTCATTTACAAAAGTGACAAAATTTATGGATGTTAGCTTTAATAACAAGGCAAAGAAATATTGGTTGAATAGCCTGCCAGTTAAATGAATCTGTCTCAATTCCACTTCTCCTTTCATGGCTACCAGTGAAGTTAGCTAATTCCTAGATGGACTTAGATTTCCAACCATGTAATTTTCAGGCGCCATGAGTTTGCTTAGCAAGAAGAAAAACAGTAATTTTGATGGAGTTGCTAACTCTGGATAAAAGGAAGAGCTTAGCTTTCTCACCCTTTATTATTTTGCCCCAGATGTGTAATGTTTGCCCTTTTATTTCAAAAGATGATTTACTTTACCCCAAGTTGATTAAACCTCATGAATATTTGCAGCTTTCAAGGATTCACAACACTCTCCTCTGTGTGTTTGCAGACTTAATTCTTCCCTTTCTTGTGAATTTTCTTCTGCAGTCTGTCCTTTGGCCCACAGTATATGAGAGGAGAAAGAAGTAAAGATAAGACACAAATCTATTTTGCAAATTGTTATGGGCTGAATATTTGTGTCCTTCCAAAATGTGTATGCTGAAATCCTAAATCCCTAGCTGATGATCTTAGGGGTTGGGCCTTCGGGAGGTGATTGGGTCCTGAGAGTGACGCCCTCATGAATGGGATTAGTGTGCTTATGGAAGGGGCCCCAGGAAGACCCCTCGCTCCTTCCTCCCACCACATGAGGTTATAGCAGAAAGACAGTGGTCAAGGAGTGGGCTCTCACCAGACACTGAACTGGCCGAACCTGTTAGCACTTTGGACTTGGACTTCCCAGCCTCCAAACTGTGAAAGTAACAATTCTGTAGTTTACAAGCCATCCAGTCTCTGGCACTTTGCTATAGGAGCCCGGAAGGACTAAGGCAAGGTTGTGGAGTGCTCTGGTGTGATGTGATGGAGGTGGCTGACAGTGTTGTCACAGCTCAGCTTCCTGGGCTGCTGGAGTTCTGCATTCCTAGTCTCTCCAGTGGACACACAGGGAGTCCCACGCAGTCACACTGGAGATCCACAAGGGCCACAGTTTCATCAGGCCTTCTATGAGATGTGTTCGGCCAAGCTTGACTTCAAGACTTGGGGTCTCTGACATAACCTGATGTCTAACTGAAATTTAGGATATTGAGCCTTGTGAAAGTGACGGCACGTGATCTGATTCTACAAAACGAACACTAATACCTAATAGTTGCTGTGATTATTATTGTTATTTTACCTTTGCTGTGCTGGGTCTGCGGTGCTGTGCACGGACTTTCTCTAGCTGTGGTGTGTGGGCTTCTCGTTGTGGTGGCTTCTCCTGAGGTGGAGCCTGGGCTCTAGGCACGTGGGCTTCAGTAGTTGCTCTGTGGTCTCGGACCAGGGCTGGAACCCGTGTCCCCTGCACTGGTAGGCAGATTCTTAACCACTGGACAACCAGGGAAGTCCTGCTCTGATTATTAACTTCTCCGAGTCCTGGTACTGAGTTCTCATCTAGATGTTTTTTTGTTTTTTTTTTTTAATTTACTTTGGATGACTGTTATTTTACATGCATATGTATATGTGAAATCCATAAAAATAATATTCAACCTCATCCAGAGTTCTTCATCTTTATCAGGAAGGGGTAAAACAGCCAATAGTCCGGGTAAATGATAGGGGCTGTGGATTAATGAAATTAGTGGATTAATGATCAATATTCCATTCTCTCATATCAGTGAACAAAAGTGCAGTGCAAATAGTTTTCCTGTTAGAACAGGCAGCCTGTTTGGGTGGCAATCAAGAACCCCGACCCTGTGACAGCACGGACAAAGAGGTGATGCAGACTCTGCGCACAGCAAACCAGGGTTGGACTCTCAGTCTCATTACCTGTGGGTCCTTGGCCAGTAACTTAACTTCGTCATGCTTTAGCTTCCTTATCTTCTCTGGGAAATGGGGAAATGAAGATATCTATTTTTAGGATGGTTTTCAATATTAAATGAAGATAGTACTGCAGCATAAAAAGCAACCAACATATATTTGTTTTTAAAAAGTGGATTCCACTTTCAACTTCTGTGAAAGTTAACATCTACTGGAAACTGCACATGATTATTGCAGCTTCCCCTGACTGGCAGTCTGGGTCGGAGGATGCCCCACTTGTTACAAGGGTGGTGCGGGAGCCCTAGCAGAGGGGCTGGGATTTGGAGGACAAATATTATTCATTCATGAACATGATTTCCCAGGGAGCGACAAGCCAGGCAGCAGCCGGCTGATTCCTTCGCTTCCTTGGAAAAGGAGAGAAATACAAAGTGTAGTCTTTTGTGTCAGTTTTCTGACAGGAGGATCTACCCAGAAATCTCACAGATGTGGAGAATCAAGACAATCAAAGTCCAATAAAATGCTACACCACCCAATTTGCTTCCAATTGCCTTGTCAGTCTTTGCATAATTAGCCAGGTCAATCAATGATAACTTCTCCCTGAGTTGTAAAACAGATGGAAATAAAGGAAAGAAGAAAAACCTCTAGCTACTTTCAGGCTCTTCCACCTTCATCAGTTTTTTCGTGGCTCGTGTTTAATCATGCTCTTTGTGACCCCATGGACTGTAGCCCACCAGCCTCCTCTGTCCATGGAATTCCCCAGGCAAGAATACTGGACTGGGTTGCCATTTCCTACTCTAGGGGATCTTTCTGACCCAGAGATTGAATCCATGTCTCCTGTGTCTCTTGCATTGGCAAGTGGATTCTTTATTACTCTGCCACCTGGAAAGCCTATAGAATGGGTTGCCATTTCCTTCTCCAGGGGATCTTCTGGATCCAGAGATCAAACCTGAATCTCCTGCATTGGCAGGTGGGTTTTTTAACTCTGAGCTATCAGGGAAGCCGGTAGAAGCTTTTATGGCTTTCCAAATACTTTAAAAATGTTAATTGACACACTGCTTTTATTTATCAGGGTTTCCCTGGTGGCTCAGAAGGCAAAAAAATCTGCCTGCAATGCTGGAGATCTGGGATTGATCTCTGGGTCAAGAAGACCCCCTGGAGGAGGGCATGGCAACCCACTCCAGTATTCTTGTCTGGAGAACTCCATGGACAAAGGAGCCAAGAGGGTTACAGTTCATGAGGTTGCAAAGAGTCAGACATACTGAGCAACTAGACTAACATTTCACTTTCTTTCACTTTTATTGATCATCTTTCCAAGCAGTCTGAAGTCACAGCAAAGGTGTACCCCTTTGACCTACTCTAGGAAGATACAGAAATAGCACAATCATAGCAAGTTTGTGGCAGCGAGAAGAAAATGTTTTCCTTTCCTGTTCTTTCCGGAAAGCACCAGCCTCTTCTGCTTCCCAGGAGAATAGATGCTCTCTACTCACCCATTTGGTCAATAAGAAGGTTGCTCTTAGGCGATCTGATAACAGTGCTTTCAACAGGCACACACACTCCCACTTGCCATTCTGGAGACTCATAACTCATCTGGATTATTTGTTCTTGGAGAAAACTAAGCATAGAAAGGCAGGAGACATATCCCAGGGACATAGATAAATACACCTAATTATAGACTGAGCTATTAGCGTGACATGAATTGCAGTTTCTGAAAATGATCTGACAGCCCAAGAAAGCTCCTCTGTCACCAGCCTGGCCTGTGTGTCAGCGAGCGGGGCCCTGCAACGAGCAGTCATTCTGTGACACTCTTCCCAGCCGGCTCTGGGGCTCCAATGCTTCAATGTCTTCCCCTTTGCTTTATCTTGAAAATATTTCGAATTCTTCCTTTTTTTGTAAGGACTGAACACAGCTGCTGGCACCCTCATGCTTTCCTGGGTGTTGCCGATGCTTCTCTGTTTACTAAGTCAACATCTAAACCCAGGTCGACACAGTTGAAGGCAGGGCCCCCTCAGTCTAAAGCCCTCAGCTCACTCACCATGCAGCACTGAAAGTTCATCCTGCAGCACCTCCTACCCCAGGGAGAGCTCTCTGTCCTCTGTTCCTTTGATCCTCACGATTCATTTGATCCAATCAAACACCAGTTCATGCTCACGTCCCCTGTGTTCAGTGAACACGAAGTGAACATTAATTTGTCTTCTCTCTGGATTTCTTTTTATATCATTGGGATCAGTGAAGAGATTCACCACCTCCCCCCACCACCCCGACCCCGACACCACCTCTGTTTACAAAGCACCCAATCGTGTGCAGAACAAAAGGTAAAGGATTTTGGTGCTTGGGCCTGGACCTGGCTTGTGTGGTGGATGTACACTGCAAAGAGGATTTTTCACAAATGTGAAATGGGTGTTCACCCTCTGGTTGAGTTGGTTTGGAAAAAAGGCTCTCTTAAAAATGTTTAGGGATCATTTTGGAAACAAACACAGACTACGTGGAATAAAGTGGGAGTAGGGGTTACATCTGTAAATGGGTAGTATTTAAACATTATTAACAAACTTTCTTTTAGCCTACTTTTTCACCTTGGTCTGGGTTGAAAATATTTATACACATCTTTCTATATGTAGGGATGGAAAGGGTTTGAGAAATAGTATAGAAAGATTATTGCAGAGAGAAAGATGGCAATATTTAACTGTTCCCATGCAAACTGGGGTTTTGAAACACAGCAATAGCCCCCCAAATGAGGTGGCTATTATGATAGAGAATTTGCTGAATGATTTTACCCATTTATTCCCACTTGCCTTTAGTATGTCAATGGCCATGCCTGGAAGACTCATATTACCTGGTTTTCCTCTAGTGAAAAGATAACCTTTCTGTCTTTGATAACAAAGCCAGGAGCCCAGACAATCAATGACATAAAATCTTCTCAGGGTTTGGGCTTAAAGAGGCAGGGGGTCTCTTCTCCCCTGTAACTGGGGAAGAAGTGAGACCCTTTCTTACATACAGTTGGACTCTATTCTAGGAAGAGAAGCAGAGAAAGAGGGAGGGAGAGGGCTACCTAAATGACTGAGTTTTGTTTGTTTGTTTGTTTGTTTCCAAAAGTGCCTAAAAGAGCTGACTTACTGGAAAAAACCCTGATGCTGGGAAAGATTGAAGGCAAAAGGAGAAGAGGGTGGCAGAGGATGAGATGGTTAGATAGTATCCCCGACTCGATTATCATGGGTTTGAGCAAACTCCGGGAGACAGTGGAGGACTGGCGTGCTAGAGTCCACGGGATCACAAAGAGTCAGACAGACTTACCGACTGAACAACAGCAACAACAAAAGTGCCTGAACAGCAGCTTAAGCAATGCACACACACAGTGGACTGGATCAAATCTAAACCAGATTGACACTTAGTTAAGTGCATTCTTGCTAACTAATAGGTAGAGACTTGGGAGACATGCTAGGTCAGCATCCTGCTAAAGGGTTTAGCAAATGGGCAGGTTTATGCTTCTCACTTAGAAAAGAGATGCCAGTATCTTTGGGACCTGCTGAGACGCTTTTCCCTTTTGCCAAATTCTAGTACCTCTGAGAGTGACTTGCTTTTTATTTCTTTTCATTTTTTTACATTTTGTTTACTTGTTTCATTTTTAAAGGTCCATCCTGCATCTCTTTGAGGAAAATGAAAGTTCTTATTAAGCCAAATACAAGCTGCCCTATAGATAACCTGGATGCTCTACCAAGTTAGACGTGAGTTTGCAATCATTCAGGCTGTCAATTGGTTTTACTCAAAAGAAGCTTCTGACTGCGATTATTTGGGAAAGGGGCTCTCCTGAGAGTTCTAGGGACAATTTTGGAAGTGAACATCAGTATTTTCATGAAATAGGCTGTGACTTACGGAGGCTTGTGCCATTTCTGGAAATATTACAATGACCTGTTTCCCTAAAGCTTCTGACTGTGATCTTTGGGTCATGACCATCCTGATTCTTAGACACCCCTTCCCTTGGAAGGGGGAAGTGACTCAGTTCAGAGTCAAAGGCACCCAGGTTTGATTAGTAGCCCCTCATCTCATTGCACAGATGTCAGATGAGATAATGTACATAGAATTAAACCTTCTACCAATGGAAGCTGTTGTTCTCACGATCTTCATCTTTCATGTGGTGATTGAGTACTGATCAAAGGTTATTTGAGTTTTCCTCAAATAGCAAGTGTCGAAACAAACAAATTTCTCTAGCCAACTTGCTTGCAAGCATCCATCCTGTATTTTTGGGGCCCCAGGGTCAGAGGTCCAGGAAAAAAGCAGATTTCAAGTCCATCTATAATGACAGGAAGAATCATAATTGTTGGCATATATTGAATGCTAAGTATGCATGTATGAGGCCATATATAAGCACATTATGAGAATTATCTCATTTAATCTTCAAACTACCCTGTGAGTCCCAGGTACTGTTTATCATTCCTATCTTATAAATTAGAAAACAGAGACTGGAGATATCAAATAATTGACCAAGATCAGTAGCCAGCAAGTGGCAATACTGCATGAAAAGTTAGTAGATAAGAGTCAAGCAACCACTCAGCCTAATACCTAAACAGTCAACAACTCCGGAAAAGTCAAGAATTGGTCTCCTGTCTCATGCTTGGTGGGAGCCTGTTGTTGTCGTATTCCCTGTCCACTATCCTATGGGCAACAGGACCCTAAATTGAACTCTGCTACAAATTAGATATGCAGAGAAAATACAATGTCTTTTTTGTGTCTATAATTTGGTTTTCTCACTGGTGAGCAAGGACACAGAACTAAGGGTTCCACCCAGAAATGTTATGACAACTATCCATCACAGACAGATGGAAGAAAATAGGTCTGGGGTGGGGGTTCCACTGGAGAGACAGGAGGATTTCTGAGCTGCCAGAGAAAAGCCAAGGGATCTTATGTACTAGTGGAGAAGGAGAGAACCATACAGAATGAATAAGGTCCAGAGGGAGAGAAATGAGAGGCGGAAGAACTTCCTTCACATAATCTGGGGGTTCCTGCATACACATGTTTGTGCTGTAAGTAAAGGCCATGAAGCCACACAGAGTGGAGAGATTTCGGAAGGAATACATAGTATAGTTTCTATTATCATTGTAAACAGCTATTCCCATTTGTTTATCACTTTAAAGCCTGTAACATACTTTCATATAATCTCTCCAGTTACTCCAGCAATAATAGTTCCAACCTCAGGTCCTTTTCATGTGGGCCAGTGGAAAACAATTAGCTGTGTAAGAAACCAAGATGGCAGACACTCCGTGCTTCAAACCTAGTCATCTCCCAGTAGCTTTATTTGTTCATTCATTTTTATATAAACTGTTCACTGTGAATAGAATTGAGGACAGTGGGGGTTACAGCATATAAAACCATCCTCAGTGACTTTAAGATGTTGATCCTTTGGGGAGGCCCTGCCTAGGAATAGCCCTCATACGTGGTGCCAAAGCTTATAAATGAGACACAAGACCTTCAAGACATCAGTTGCTTTTATAAAGGGAACACCAGTTAAGAGATTTCTTGTTGTTTTTCCAGGCTGTTTGCGAATTCAAACAGGTTTTGCTCATGGATGGTATTCGGTGGCTGTGACATATGGTATTTTGCAGAGTGGGTACAGTTAACCCCCCGACTTTGCACACATGGATTACCCAGATGGCGAGGATCAGGCCTTCCCATCCATCTGCCAGATCACCCTGAGGTCGGGGATGCATGCTTCTCCTCCCAGCACCGCTCCTCCCCCCCAGCCAACCGGGAAGATTGTCTTCGGTTTTCAGTTACCCACTAAAATTCTTCCTTCCTCAGAATTCACGGTGCACATCAAGCAGTCCCTAACCCCACCCCCACCCCCGCCTCCTATCAGACGAACCGCAAGGCAATCAGAGAAGTGAAGCAGTGATTATTTTACCGACAGTTAGAGGGAACAGCATGCACAGAGCACCACTTCATTTAAACTGGCAGATTTCCACTTGGGGCTTCATTTGCCAAACGCTGGCACGGATTGAGCCAGTGGGGCCGAGTTCCCGACACAGCTGGGTGGTGGCAGCCCTCCTCCGGGAGGCGGCTCCCGCTGTCCCGGCGGTAGTGATTCCTGCTGGGCCGGTCACCGCCCTAGAGAGAGCAGGTGGGTCCTTCACGGGACAGACAAAAAGCCGCCTTTCCCTCTTTTTCCCATGTTCCCCCATGAGTCCAGTTTTAGGGGTTCTCCTGCCCTCATACACAATTGTCCTGATTGATATTTAAAAGCAGTACATACAAACGTCTGTTTATCTATCTATATAAATATATATGCATATGTGAATGTGTGTGCATGCTAAGTCGCTTCACTAGTGTTCAACTCTTTGCAACCCCATGGACTGTAGCCTGCCAGGCTCCTCTGCCCATGGAATTCTTAAGGCAAGAATACTGGAGTGGGTTGCCATGTCCTCTGCCAGAGGATCTAACCAACCCAGGGATCGAACTTGCCTCTATTATGTCTCCTGCATTGGCAGGCGGGTTCTTTACCACTAGTGCCACCTGGGAAGTCTGCATATGTGAACGCGTGCATGCTAAGTTGTGTCTGATTCTGTGTGACCCTATGGACTATAGCCTGCTGGGCTCCTCTGTCCATGGGTTTCTCCAGGCAAGAATACTGGAGTGGGTTGCTGTGCCCTCCTTGTATATGTGAATATATATATATATATATATATATATATATATATATATATACATAAATATTTATATGAATCTCAAAAACAATCTTGTCATAAGTGAGAATATGAGTCATGATAAAATCTCATGTTAAAAATTGTTGATGTTCTTATCCTCTGCTGGTTCCTAGCAAACGAAATACTGTACTTGTTCTTCTTACATTTGCTCATTTCCACTTAAGCCAGCATTGTCCTCTTCCCATGGACCAGAAAGATAGCCTCTGAGATTCACACCCATAGGTGATGAGGTTTTCTCAGAAGGGAGCTGGAGACACTACTGAGCATTTCCCAGAGGCTTGGAGGAAAGCGACTTTAAAGCAAAATTCTTCAAGCAAAATAGTTTGAGTTTGTATTGGGAGGGGACAGAAACCACCAAACCTAAGTTTTTTCATCATTTGTTTCTTCATTCATTCACTTAGTGCATATTTATCACGAGCTTGTTTTGTACTACTCAGTGTGAGATATTTTCCCCCAAGGAGCTTATGCTATACATGGGGGAAACAATTCCTCTAGGACCACCTTAAATCACGCATTCTGTGCTTTTAAAAACACTCTCATACTGCTGTCCCCTCTGGTCTCATGGAAAGAGGCAAGGCTGGCATTTTTCTCCTCCTTGCCAGGTGAGGAGACCAGGGCCTGTTGAGGTTGTGCTGTCCATCTTGGGTGGAGCCAGCACCAGAACCACTCACTCACGGTGTGACTCAGGGCAGGTTCCCTGACGGCTCAGAGCCTCAGTTTTCTCATTTGTAAAAAGGACCCGAGTAATACTACCCACAAATGTTTGTAAGGTGTTTGGCAGTGATCTATATAATGAGATCAGTGCATGACACAACAACTAAATACCCAATTGATATGAGTTATCATGAATTTTTCCTTGATATACTGGGTCATTCTTTAAGAATCGCATCCTATTAACTCTTTGCAAGGTATTAACTTCAGGAGAAAGGGAAAAACCACTTTCTGTCTCAGCTGTAACTAGTTTTATTCCTGACAGTGTTTGAGGATATGTATTTTGGTTGAGGGTTGGAACAGAATTCCAGTTGCTATCTTTTATGCAAAAACAAGGGCTTCTCTGGTAGCTCAGATGGTAAAGAATCTTTCTGCAAAGTAGGAGATCCGGGTTTGATCCCTGGTTAGGAAGATCCTCTAAAGAAGGGAATGGCAACTCACTTCAGTATTCTTGCCTGGAGAATTCCTCGGACAGACGAGTCTGACAAGCTATAGTCCATAGGGTTGCAAAGAGTCAGACACGACTGAGCAACCAACAAACACACATGCAGAAAAAACAAAGAAGGATTAGTTTTCTGCAAGTCCAGCAAGAAGGTATGTGACTATTGTCACTCACTGATGACCCAAGACCAGCTGCCAGTTCTAAATACAAATGGATAACCTGAGAGTTTCATAGGAAGTTATTAAAATGAGCAAGTATGATGTACAAGACTCTAGAAATTGGCATCAAGCATAGGACTGACTAAATCTCATCCTAAATGTGACTTAAGGCATTTCCTCAGAGGGAAGAAAAGCTAATTAATAAAGATTGGCTATTGTTCTTGGCAATGAGCACTTCGAAGCACTCACCAGGGGGGAAAAAAGTGGTATCGACTCATCCTTCAAGCCAGCTATTGATGGGGCACCAGGAGCCATCCACACAATGCAGACACTTTCTTGTCATTTTGTCTTCAATGGAGAGAGCAGAAATCTGCCAACAGTATAGTCACAGGTCTTGTAAGACTTTAAAAGAGCACATGAGAAATATTCTCTGGGGATGATGCAGCATCTTAGAACACGGCATTCAAGTGCATTTTCCAGTCACTCCTGGAGCTCATTCCACCCCAGAGAGCCAGGGCTGAGATTAGAAGCCCAGGTCTTAATGCTCTAAATCAAACGACTTTCTTCTCCTTTTGTTTCCATAAATTAAAAAATCAGATATTGTCTCAGTTTGGGCTGTTATTAACAAAATACCATGGATCGTGTGGCTTAAACAACATTTATTTCTCACAGTTCTGGAGACTGGGAAGTTCACGATCAAAGTATCAGGGCGAACAGAGTGAAGTACGTCAGAAAGAAAAAAACAAATATCGAATATTAGTGCTTATATGTCAAATCTAGAAAAATAATACAGATGAACATATTTGCAAAGCAGAAATAGAGACACAGATGTAGAGAACAAATGTATGGACAACCAAGGAGGTCAGGGGGGTGGGATGGGATGAACTGAGAGATTGGGATTGACCTATACACAATGTTCTGTGGTGACCTAAATGGGAAGGAAATCCAAAAAAGAGGCTATATGCACTTTACTGTACAGCAGAAACTATCACCACATTGTAAAGCAACTATCCTCCAATAAAAGCTTTTCTGAAAGTATCAGCATATCTGATATCTGGTTCATAGACAGTTAACTGCTCATTTCATTCTCGACTGGTGGAGAAAGAGCCGCAAACTCTTCTGTGAATCTTACAAATGCACTAATTCCATTTGTGAGGGCTCCACCCTCATGGACTCCACCCTCACGTGGCCTTCCCTGGTTGCTCAGAGGGTAAAGCGTCTGCCTACGATGCGGGAAACCTCGGTTTGAATCCTGGGTTGGGAGGATCCCCTGGAGAAGGAAATGGCAACCCACTCCAGTACTCTTGCCTGGAAAATCCCATGGACAAGGGATCCTGGTAGGCTACAGTCCATGGTTTCGCAAAGAGTCAGACGACTGAGAGACTTCACTTTCACTTTCCATCCTCATGACATCATCTAACCCTAATCACTCCCATAGGAGGTTAGGTTTAAGCATATGAATTTTCTGGGGACAGGAATAGTCCATAACAGATGCATTCTGTGGTCATCCAGTTGTAGAATTTGGAAGGACCTTCAGTTTAGTTCAGTTCAGTTGCTCAGCCATGTCCAACTCTTTGCAACCCCATGAATTGCAGCACCCCAGGCCTCCCTGTCCATCACAAACTCCCAGAGTTTACTCAAACTCATGCCCATTGAGTCAGTGATGCCATCCAGCCATCTCATCCTCTGTCGTTTCCTCCTCCTCCTGCCCCCAACCCCTCCCAGCATCAGGGTCTTTTCCAATGAGTCAACTCTTCACATGAGGTGGCCAAAGTATTGGAGTTTCAGCTTCAGCATCAGTCCTTCCAATGAACACCTAGGACTGATCTCCTTTAGGATGGACTGGTTGGATCTCCTTGCAGTCCAAGGGACTCTCAAGAGTCTTCTCCAACACCACAGTTCAAAAGCATCAATTTTTCAGTGCTCAGCTTTCCTCACAGTCCAACTCTCACATCCATACATGACCACTGGAAAAACCATAGCCTTGGCCAGACGGACCTTTGTTGGCAAAGTAATGTCTCTGCTTTTTAATATGCTCCTTAGGTTGGTCATAACTTTCTTTCCAAGGAGTAATTAGAAATACCATAATTCAAATCCTTTGTTTTATAGATAAGGAAACTGAAGTCCAAAGAGAGGATACGTTTTTTAGAGCTTCATGCAGTCAATGTCAGGGCAGTGACTAGAACACAGATATCACTTACTTTGTCCACACCTGCTCTGACACTTTGGCTATTGTTTGCCATTTGCTGTCTAATTCTCTGCCATTGCCAGGCTCAGTGCTGGTTATGAGCAATGGGAAGTTGTGGACAATGCCACAGGGTGATGTTTGCTGTCAACTGGTTTCAGATCCATAAAGTTTGCAACTGTCTGGTTGGTTTATTATTTTTTAACCGCTTGATCATTAATAGTTGGCAATGTGTGATCTAGGTGGGTGTGATCACTCACCTAGAGCCAGACATCCTGGAATATGAAGTCAAGTGGGCCTTAGGAAGCATCACTAGGAACAAAGCTAGTGGAGGTGATGGAATTCCAGTTGAGCTATTTCAAATCCTAAAAGATGATGCTGTGAAACTGCTGCACTCAATATGCCAGCAAATTTGGAAAACTCAGCAGTGGCCACAGGACTGGAAAAGGTCAGTTTTCACTCCAATACCAAAGAAAGGCAACCCCAAAGAATGCTCAATCTACCGCACAATTGCACTCATCCCACACACTAGCAAAGTAATTCTCAAAATTCTCCAAGCCAGGCTTCAACAGGACGTGAACCAAGAACTTCCAGATATTCAAGCTGGATTTAGAAAAGGCAGAGGAACCAGAGATTAAATTGCCAACATCTGTTGGATCATTGAAAAAGTGAGAGAGTTCCAGAAAAACATCTATTTCTGCTCTACTGACTATGCTAAAGCCTTTGACTGTGTAGATAACAACAAACTGTGGAAAATTCTTAAAGAGATGGGAATACCAGACCACCTGAGCTGCCTCCTGAGAAATATGTATGCAGGTCAAGAGCAACAGTTAGAACTGGACATGAAACAACAGACTGGTTCCAAATCAGGAAAGGAGTATGTCAAGGTGTATATTGTCACCGTGCTTATTTAACTTCCATGCAGAGTACATCATGCAAAATGCCAGGCTGGATGAAGCACAAGCTGGAATCAAGATTGCCAGGAGAAATAGCAATAACCTCAGATATACAGATGACACCACCCTTATGGCAGAAAACAAACAGAAACTGAAGAGCCTTTTGATGAAAGGGAAAGAGGAGAGTGAAAAAGTTGGCTTAAAACTCAACATTCAGAAAACTGAGATCATGGCATCTGGTCCCATTACTTCATGGCAAATGGATGGGGAAACAATGGAAACAGTGAGAGATTTTGTTTTTGGGGTTCCAAAGTCATTGCAGATGGTGACTACAGCCATAAAATTAAAGGACGCTTGCTCCTTGGAAGAAAAGTTATGACCAACCTAGGCAGCATATTAAAAAGCAGAGACATTACTTTGCCAACAAAAGTCCATCTAGTCAAAGCTTTGGTTTTTCCAGTAGTCATGTATGGATATGAGAGTTGGACTATAAAGAAAGCTGAGTGCTGAATAATTGATGCTTTTGAACTGTGATGTTGGAGAAGACTCTTGTGAGTCCCTTGGACAGCAAGGAGGTTCAACCAGTCCATCTTAAAGGAAATCAGCCCTGAATATTCATTGGAAAGACTGATGCTGAAGCTGAAACTCCAATACTTTGGCCACCTGATGCAAAGAACAGGCTCATTGGAAAAGACCCTGATGCTGAGAATGATTGAAGGCAGGAGAGGAGGGGGACAACAGAGGGAGAGATGATTGGATGGCATCACAGACTCGATGGACTTGAGTTTGAGAAAGCTCCAGAAGTTGGTGATGGACAGGGAAACCTGGCGTACTGCAGTCCATGGGGTCGCAAAGAGTCGGACACAACTGAGCGACTGAACTGAACTGAACTGCTTGATCATTAATAGTTGGCAATGTCTATGGTTGTGTAGTTTTAATAATCAGGCTTTCTTTTAATAGAGTGTTTCCCCTTCTCATGGCTGCTTCTTCAGGTCAGCGCAGGTGCAAATCCTGTCCTGATGCTCCATCTAAGCAGACCCAGTGTTCCTTCTTTGGTGGCTCCATCTGCCATTTAGATCTCTCCATCAGGAACCATGCATTCTGCTATCATTTTTAATTTACCTGCCTGTCATCCTATTAGATCATATGCTCCATAGGATCAGGTGTCAGGTCTTTTAATTTTGCTTCCCTGGAGTCAAGTCCTTGGCTGAAGTACAGTTCACCCATCAGAGCAGAAGAGACAAAGAACCTGGCCACTGGCTTGGAGAATCAGATGAGGAGATAAGAGCATGTGAATATTGTCTTCTGGTCTCTTCTGCTCAGTCTGTGAAATGGAAATCAAGGTCTCTGCCTGAGAATGAGGCTGGGCAGGGGGAAGTTTGGAGGTCAGGGAAGAGAACAGAGTGTGTGAGGTTGTCAGGAAAGTGAGGGAGGGGATGGCAAGACAGTCTTGGGGTGACATTGCTTGTCTAGGACAGCAGGTGAGGGACCAGACTAGGGAAATGTCAGAGCATCTCTAAGTGACACTAGGTCCCACTGAAGGTTAGGAGTCATGGGTTTCAAGTGGTACCACAGACAAGGCTGGATGTGTTTTCCAGGAGTAGTCACTTGTGCAGATGAAGATTCAGAGTTGATTGTTGTTGTTGTTCAGTAGCTGAGTCATGTCTGACTCTCTGTGACCCCATGGACTGCAGTACGCCAGGCTTCACTGTCCTTCACCATCTCCAGGAGCTTGCTCAAACTCAAGTCCATCAAGTCTGTGATGCCATCCAACCATCTCATCCTCTGTCATCCCCTTCTCCTTCTGTCTTCAATTTTTCCAAGCATTAGGGTCTTTTCTAACGAGTCAGCTCTTCATATTAGGTAGCCAAAGTACTGGAGCTTCAACTTTAGCATCAGTCCTTCTAATGGATATTCCAGACTGATTTCCCTTAGGATTGACTGGTTTAATCTCTTATCTGTCCAAAGGACCCTCAAGAGTCTTCTCTAACACCACAGTTCAAAAACACCTGTTCTTCGGCATTCTGCCTTCTTTATGGTTCAACTCTCACATCCATACACGACTACTGGAAAAACCATAGCTTTGAGTGGACGGATGTTTGTTGGCAAAGCAATGTCTCTGTTTGGTAATACGCTGTCTAGGTTTGTCATACCTTTTCTTCCAAGGAGCAAGCGTCTTTTAATTTTGTGGTTCCAGTCTCCATCTGCAGTGATTTTGGAGCCCAAGGAAATAAATTGGTCACTGTTTCCATTGTTTCCCCATCTATTTGCCATGGAGTGATAGGACTGGATGCTATGACCTTCGTTTTTTGAATGTTGAGTTTTAAGCCAACTTTTTCACTCTCTTCTTTCCCTTTCATCAAGAGGCTCTTCCGTTTCTGTTTGCTTTCTGCCATAAGGGTGGTGTCATCTGCATATCTGAGGTTATTGCTATTTCTTCTGGCAATCTTGATTCCAGCTTGTGCTTCATCCAGCCCAACATTTTGCATGACCTACTCTGTATATAAGGTAAAGAAGCAGGGTGACAGTGTACAGCCTTGATGCACTCCTTTCCCAATTTGGAACCAGTCTGTTATTTCATGTCCGGTTCTAACTGTTGCTTCTTGACCTACCTTCAGGTTTCTCTGTAAGCAGGTAAGGTAGCCTGGCATTCCCATCTCTTTAAGAATTTTCCACAGTTTGTTGTGATCCACACAGTCAAAGGCTTTAGCGTAGTCAATGAAGCAGAAGTAGATGGAATTTACTTCTGGAATTTCTCTTGGTTTTTCAATGATCCAACGGATGTTGGCAATTTGATCTCTGGTTCCTCTGCCTTTTCTAAATCCAGCTTGAATATCTGGAAGTTCTTTGTTCACATCCTGTTGAAGCCTGGCCTGGAGAATTTTGAGAACTACTTTGCTAGCATGTGAAATGAGTCAACTGTGTGGTAGTTTGAGCACTCTTTGGCATTGCCATTCTTTGGGATTGGAATGAAAACTGACCTTTTCCAGTCTTGTGGCCACTGCTGAATTTTCCATTTTTTCTGGCATATTGAGTGTAGCACTTTCGCAGCATCATCTTACAAGGTGTTCGTAACAAGGGTCAGGGTTTTGCCAAGTGGGAGCCACACTTGGAGAAAGGGAAGGGTGCAGTGGAGTAATGCCAGTGAGTTATGAGATGGAACCATTCAGTTGCAGCTCTGTGGGAAGCAGAGTAAGAAATGAGGGAGTGAGAAGCACAGTGGTGGGTCCCTATGAAGGTCAACCAATGACTGAGATCAGCCTGGTTGTGGAGAGAGTGAACAGGCACCTCAGGCTTAAATGGCTGGAGGATTCACGTCACGGAGGCTGAAGAGGAGAGGAAACACATTCTCCTCTTGAAGCACTGTCACCAATGGCAATGTAGATGGTCTGGGGCCATATTTCAGGGAGCATGACTCCCATAGGTTCTTGTCCAAAAGGAACAAGATTCTTCTTCTCTCATGCTTTATTTTCACTCTTTTGTTCACTCCACAGATACCTACTGAGACCTAGAAGATCACAGTCCTGAGATGTGTCAGGGCAGATGAGTCACTGCAGGCAGAGGGAGAGGACGCTCCCATAGAGCCAGGCAGGGGGCTGGGTGCTTTGATTCATTCCCTCACCTTCCTCTGGAGGATTACTCACCCTATTTTACAGATGAGGAAACTGAGGTCCAGGAAGATTATGTTACTTGCCAAGGTTCACCCAGTAAGTGTATGTGTGGGACACTCAGATTTATCCTCAGTTCTGTCAGGTTCTTTGCGCTACAGAGTATCAGGCCACCCCATGGATACCCCCACATCCCCATCCCACCTGAAACAGTCCCTGAATATATTCCATAGTTTCCTTCAAGTGGGAACGTTTTTTGTGATCTCCCAAGATTCTGACAGAGTGGCAGATCTGAATGGTTTAGAGCAGTGGTTTTTCAAGAGCTGGGCTGTGGCAAAAATAATAAGAAAAAAAAGTGTAACATTCATATATAACGGACAGATAGGACTGCTGAGTACATTCTACTTTAGTACAGTATTAAAAAAAAACCCTTTAGCTTAATTCCTTTTTGCTGTGAAAACATCCGTCTTGTTATGATATGAAGGCAAACAGCAGATAGTCTGCTTGCTTGTTTTGATGTCCAAACCCGGCAGAATAAATAGTTGGCACTAGATGAGTCCCATCATGGTTTTTTGGTCATTTTAGCCGTCCGTGAAATTGAAAGTCTGGGAACCACTTGTTTGGAGCAAACAGACCTCTCAAGCCTGTCCTGAACTGACCCGGCAGGGTCTGCAGGGACAGGCGGGCTTTGCTTTGTGGCTACTCTGCCTTCCCGGTGCTGCTGGAGGGACTCCTGGATTCAAGGAAGCCTTTCCTTGTTGTGTGTATAAGTCCAGCCCTGGGTAGACTTCTATATCACTTACCCCACGAGTGGATTTGCGGTTGGCCTGCTTTCTCTTTAGTCTCTGAATGCTCCGAGGATGAAGTGCCCACAGCCTGACATCAGGGTAGAATCTCTCAGGTTGGGGTGCCTGGAAGCTTAAAGGACAGGTGTGGAAATCAGAGCTCCAGGCAGCTGCTGCAGGCTGGGGACAGTGAATGTTGGCCCTCCACCTCCATCAGAGGTTTGCTTCCTGACGGTGCGGCCCTGAACATGCTGATTTCCTTGGTGCCGTGGTAACCAGTGAACAGACCCACAGAAATTAGAAGTCGGACAGTGAGCGGCTCCGAGGTGAAGGAAGTGATTTTTCTTGGACCAACTCTGGAACACTATCTTAGCCTTGCTGGTTTGGGCTCAGGGGGCCTGTCGATCACATCCTAATGAGTGAAGGTGAAAAGATCAGAGAAGACTAATGACTTCTGCTCAGAAAAGGCTACTGAGTAATGGCTGTCATGATGGTTTTCTTAAAACAAGTTGCAACCAGACATAAATTGCTAAGCTTGAAGGAAAAGTCTTTGTCATAGTTGTTTTCACCCTTTGTTTCTTTCACATTCTCTCCTTTATTAAAATCAATGTCATCTCCTTCCTCTTCCTTGTGTAATTTATCAATCTCGTTTCATTAACCTTGCTCGTAACACACAGTAGTGTGGTGGCCCCAAGCACAGGACCTGGACTTCCAGGATTTTTCACTCTGTCACCCATACATACCAATATTCTGACCTTTGGCACATTATTTAATCTCTTAAGGAACATTTTTTTTTCATCTGTATAAGAATAGAACAATAGCATCCATTTCCGGGTGTTAATGTGGGTATTAAGTGAGAAAACGCCTGTAAAGCACTAGAAGTGCCGGCCACAGGGTAGGCATGCAATAAATGTTAGCTATTGTGACTACTTCTAAAAAGTACAGAATATGCAAGGAACAGGGTGTACAGATTCTCATCAATAAACATTTATTAAACTTATCATTGTCTCAGTGTTCTGAAGAGAACAATAGAGCTGCAAAGGAAGTCTTTTACTCCCTGGTGTCACACCATTGATTCCACTGGTCTTGCTCATTGTTTAAGGTATGACTTAATCATCACCTTCTGACAGTCCTTCCTTTAGGTTCTTCGTTATGGGGACAACCTTGAGATTACTGTCCTCTCTTGCTTTACTGGTGGCTCAGACAGCAAAGAATCTGCCTGCAATGCGGGAGACCTGGGTTCAATCCCTGGGTTGGGAAGATCCCCTGCAGGAAGGCATGGAAACCCACTCCAGCATTTGACCTGGAGAATCCCATGGACAGAGGAGCCTGGCAGGTTACAGTCCATGCGGTCCCAAAGAGTCGGACACAACTGAATGACCAAGCATAGCACTTGCTTTACTATTTTAACCCCTCAGTTAAGGACATCATTTCAACAAGGTAAGTTCCTAGTTTGGGTAGCAAATTAGAGCTTTGGGGTAGCCACTTTACATACCCAAAGTCAAAAAGTACCCAAGTGAAAAAATAAAAATAAATAAAAATCAACATAGCTTTCAAAACTTCGCATGTTATTTCAGTAACACAAACAGAAAATCTGACTAAATAAGTTACTTTTCCTATAACACCTGAGCCTGTTTTATGGGATAATTTGATTCCCGGCTTAGACCTAGCAGTACTATTTATTTTTCTTGGGACAGAAATGGTGGTACAGTGAAGGAATGTTGTATTTGTTCGAAAGTAAATGCGGTTCTAACTCCAGGAGCACGCAAGACCTGAGACACAGGGTAATATACACCCGCTGGCTCTGTGAGGTGTTCAAGGGCAGAGATGGAATACATTTGGAGACCTGCAGCGTATTGACTGGCCCTGAGCAGACACTGCCTTCCTAATGTGTGTCCTCATTAATAGAAGTGCTTACTAATTTGGAAATTCACTAATCCATTGTTTCTGTTTCATTGTACGAATTTTATCAGATGTGTTCACGTTGCATTAAAGAAGTAGTTTTTCTTCCATTGCTTTAAAAACATAAGATTTAAACACTAATGCAAAAAGAATCAAAATTTTAATTTACCCTCCAGTGCTCAGTAGCATGTCCAGCTTTGAATACATTGATTTTAACCTTGTTTTAAAGCCAGATGATTGTGTTCTCATAAAATCACTGGAAATCTGGGGCTCTGATCAATAAGCTTTTATCATGAGAAAAGATTTTCATTCCAAAGTGCAGCAGCTTCACCTTGGTGAAATCCCAATAAAATGACCCATTCAACTGATACAAACTTCAGACTTTCTCTTTGATTTGAAAATTCTTCACAAGAAAAGAAAACCAAGTGAAAAGATCAAGTTAACAGAACTTCAAACATTTTGTCTTATATACCATGTGGGACTTTTGTCCAGGTATATGCCCAGTTGTGGGATCATATGGTAGCTCTGGGCTTCCCAGGTGGTGCTAGTGGTGAAGAACCCATCCGCCAGTGCAGGAGACAGAAGAGATGCACGTTGCAGATTTGATCCCTGGGTTGGGAAGCTGTCCTGGAGAAGGGCATGGCAACTCACTCCAGTATTCTTACCTGGAGAATCCTATGAACAGAGGAGCCTGGCGTGCTACAGTCTATGGGGTCGCACAGAGTCAGACATGAATAAAGCAACCTAGCATGCATGCATGCATGGTAGCTCTATTTTAGTTTTTTTAGAAACCTTTGTACTGTTCTCCATAGTGGTTGAACCAATTTATGTCCCCACTTGCAGTGTAAGAGGGTTTGCCTTTCTCCCTATCCTTTCCAGCATTTATATTTTATAAAGTGTCTCTTTTTAATGTCAAAAAATTGCAACCCTTCAGGGAATTGCAGTTGAGTTCTTTAGTATCCATTAATTGAAAAAAATACAAAATGACAAAATTTTAATTGAGCACTACAGGTTCAGTGGACAGAGGAGCCTGGTGTGCTGCAGTCCATAGGGTCTCAAAGAGTCAGACATGACTTAGCAACTTAACAGCAACAAAAACAAGTTCTCTATGCTTTAAAAAAAAAAAAAAAAAATGGGGATGTCTCCATCTTCCATAGGTTTGAACTCAGTTTCACATGCAGATCTAGACACTCACTATTCTGTGAAGGTCACACTTGACTTCTTCCTGCCTCCTTGCATCAGTTGGGATTCTCTGGTGGCAATAGAATCAGACTCTGGTCTTGCTTCAGGTTATTAGGAGTTCACAGACTCAGTGAGAAGTAAAGAGAACAATGTTTGGAAACAGGCAGATGGTTCCATCACTTTCTGGAAGCTGTGACTACAACTAATAAAACCGAGTATTAGTCTTGCTCTGCCACTGGTATGCTCAGGCCATGATGAAAGTGAAAGTGAAAGTCGCTCAGTTGTGTCCAGCTCTGTGGGACCCCATGGACAGTAGCCCTCGAGGCTCCTCTGTCCACGGGATTCTCCAGGCAAGAATACTGAAGTGCGTTGTCATTTCCTTCTACATGAAATGAAAAGCCATATTGGCTTTCACTAATTAACTCCTGCTGTTTTCAGACTCTTTTCTCATTGGTTCAAAACTCAAATTCCAGTCAAACTGCCCTCCTTGTAGCCATCCCTTTGTTAGGATGTGACACTCAACTCTAGACGCCCAGGGAGTAGACTTATATCACAAAATCAAGTCCTGGCATCAAACACTATGGGATCAGAAATGTCCCTTGTTCATTGAAACAGGAAGCCAGAAATCCATACTGATGTTCAATTTAATTCAACAAGCATTCATCAAGGGCTTATCCTTGTCTAGGCAGGCGTAATGTAAGTATTACAGAATGTATTTATAGTGCAAATGCCCACAATGCTGTGGTGGCCTGGACACTGTGACTCTTCCTAGGAAAGTCAGGATAGGATTCATAGATGATTTCACATTTGGAAGGGTATGTAGGGGTTACCAGAGGCAGAAGAGAAACAAAAGATTATTTCAAGAAGAATAGGATGAATAGCATGGGGAGAAAGTAGGCGGTTGAGCAAAACTCCAAGCTGACTTTTTGAGTGGGGGCAAGGGGACTCAGAGAGTGAAGTGATCACAGAAATAGTATAAGGAAACCTAGATTTTCTTATATATTATCTTTTATTTATTTATTGGCTGTGTCAGGTCTTAGTTGAGGCACTCAGGCTTCTAGTTGGGGTGCAAGGGTTTAGTTGATTCGAGGCATGTGGGATCTTAGTTCCTTGACCAGGGATTGAACCTAAGTCCCCTGAATTGCAAGGACAATTCTTAACCACTGGATCACCAGGAACGTCCCATGTATTATCTTTGATATATTTTTAAAAATTGCTACTGTTTTGTGTCTTCCTAACAAAGGACAGGATGGAATATCAGAGAACTGCAAAATGGATCGGTTAAACATTGTCCAAAAGTATCTAATTTTATGTTTTAAAACAGAAGAACTAAACCCCAGAAAGGCCAAAGTCATTTACAATAATAATCCAAGGTCTGTGCCACGGCCATGGCTCTCAGTGGCCTGGGACACTCCAGTGCAGAGCTGTGCTTATATTAAAACAACTGACTTGAAGCTCCTGGCTCCTGCTCTCCAGGAAATCTCTCTGTGGGCTATGCAAAACACTATTCCTAAGAAATATCTGTCAGGGAAGAGTTCTGAGGCCACATAAGAACATAAGTTGGGAAGTGCATTAGACCCTTTTCCAGAGTATATTAACATATTAGAAACTCTAAGAGACCCACAATAAAGGAACTTGTTTAGCTCCTTTTGACTCAGGTTTCTCATGTTTATTTGACTACAGGATCAGTTTGCCTAAAAATTAGTAAATAAACAATTACCCGCCTGGTGGTTTGAGTCACAGTCCAAAATAGGCCAGGAGATAATCAATCTACAAACTAGAAACAGAAGTCCTAAGAGATTACCTTTCCTAGAAGGACCTACAGGGAGAATGAAGTTCTTCAAAGCTGACATTTACCGGGCTCTAAAAACCAGCAAAAACTCTTACTTTCGCAGAAACACATAATCAATTAGCTTTCTTCTACTTTTATGAAACAGACAAAAGATAAGTTAATATTGAGCACATATGTATGAATCAATCAGGGCATGGCCTTATAATTATGTAAGATATAGGAAATTGAGGATGAATTTACCCCAATTTCAGGCCACATGCACATACATACAGACTTTGCTTTTCTCACTTCATGTTGGAGACAACTATGAGTAAGGTACAGTACCACTCAATAAGGAGCTCAGGATCATTTGGACAGGGAGCTACAATTTCCTTGGCTCTAATTCTCATTTAAAAACCTGGAGAATTCAGCCTTTTGGAGAGTTCAGGGCTCTTCTCCTTGCAAACATGAGAGTCACAAGGTATGAAAGAAACACCTAGGTTCAAGCAAAAAGCAACAGTAGAGTCTGATGCTTTTTTTCCAAGTCCCCAACATCCTTTCAGTTTTGGCTCAGGCTCTCCTGCTGTCATCTTTGAGTCTCTCCTGCGGCTTCTACTGCCTATTCCACTGGCAGGAGCGTCTCTCAGGTGGGTCTCTGGACGTAGCTTCCTGCCAGCATGCCTCCTGGCCCTCTGCCTTCCGCATACTGTGCATTCATCTGGAGGTCTTCCCAGACATTACCAGACAAGAGTCTGAAAATCTCTTTCCTCTAATGGAGCCACTGCTGAGCTTGTTCAGAGGAATAAGTGGCTAGATCAATGGCCTTCTCTTCCTACATCTGTTTGGTTGAGTGTCTGCCAGGCACTATGCTAGGTGGTGGGTACAAAGGTAGATAAAACACTGTTCTGGCCCTTAAGGAATTTATGGTCTATGGGGAAGTAAGTCATACTCACAGATCATTTAAATTATCTGGCAGATACTACAGTGGAGATATAAACAGAGCATCTGGACACTGGACCTAGCCTTGGAGCTAGGAGGATGCCTCCTGGTTCCAGTGTAATTTCTATGTTGGAATACAGCCCCCAAATTGGGGTACAGATGGTCACTGAGAGGTGAGACATATGTCCTCAAAGAAAAACACATTCAGATTTGGATTTTCTTTTTCTCCGACTTCATTGTCACAGACACCAACCCCATCAAGGATAACACTCTCCTTCCCAGAGGCCTGGTGTTCTTTCAAACCCTAAAATAAGGTGGAGTTCTGGCTTCAAAGGATCACATCTAGCTCATCTGAGAGCTGGCTCTGCCCTCCTGGTACTTTACCTCTCCCTTCCCTTGAGGCCCCAGGACAAAAAGACTCATCCTCTCAAACCTCCTATTGTTTATATTGCAAAGAAAGATTAAGTAGCATTCAATGTAATTGTGATGCAAAATTCAGTTTCATATTGTTTTATATTTAAATTCAATAGCCATGAGTTTGAGGAATCTCTGGAAGAAAGTGAATAACTGGGAAGCCTGGTGTACTGCAGTCCATAGAGTTGCAAAGAGTCAGGCATGACTGAGCAACTAAACAACGAAGTCTGTAAAAGCAATCATCAGAATACAGTGCTCAAAATACTATTATAAACTAGTAATTAAAACAGAAACAGGTATCAGAAGCCACATATGCAAATAACTATCATTTCTTTAAAGCTGGTTCTGCTGGGCAGATAGCAAATACGCTATCATAGCATTACATAAATCTCACAGAAAAATAAATCTTACTACTTTCATCAAATTTGTACCCTGTTTTTAAATGACCCAAACAATGTTACTGAGTATGATCATCTGTCTTATTTCTCTGATTCCAAATTAGTTTTGATTTTTCCCCCAAAATAAAGCCTGATTTTATCAGATGGGACGATAATGTCATTCTTGTGCTTAACATTCCTCAGGAGTTGGCTTTTCATCATTCTTCAGAAAAAGGTTAAAATCCTTAGCACCATGTGGGAGATGTCTTACTGTTAACAAATGTTTGCTGCTCCTCCCATCCCACTGACAAACAAGATGTGAGTGGATGTGCAAATTCTAGTTCCAGACAGATGCTTTGAAAGCTGTATGGGAGCCCATCAAGAGCCTTCTCCCTCTCTAGTAGGGCTGGTGTGTCCTATTAAAAGTTATTCTTTAGAATTCTCAGATGTCCCAGTGGTTAAGAACCTGCCTTGCAATGCAGGGGACTCCGGTTTGATCCCTGGTCAGGGAAGATCCCACCTATTGCAGGGCAGCTGGGCCCATGTGCCACAATTACTGAAGCCCACATGCCTAGAGCCCATGCTCCACAACAAGAAAAGCCACTACAACAATAAGCCTGTGCACTACAACTAGAGAAAGCCCATGTGTAGCAACGAAGACCCAGTGCAGTCAAAAAAAAGCAAACTAAGAAAGTTGAACCATAAAGAAGGCTGAACACTGAAGAATTGATGCTTTTAAACTGTGGTGTTGGAGAAGACTCTTGAGAGTCCCTTGGACTGCAAGATCAAACGAGTCAATCCTAAAGGGTATCAAGCCTGAATATTCATCGGAAGGACTGATGTTGAAGCTGAAGCTCCATTACTTTGGCCACCTGAAGTGAAGAACTGACTCACTGGAAAAGACCCTGATGCTGGGAAAGATTGAAGGCAGGAGGAAAAGCGACGACAGAGGATGAGATGGTTGGATGGCGTCACCAACTCAATGGACACGAGTTTGAGAAAACTCCAAGAGTTGGTGATGGACAGGGAAGCCTGGTGTGCTGCAGTCCATGGGGTCACAAAGAGTCATACACAACTGAGCAACTGAACTGAACTAGAAGGCCTTGCATGATCTGCTGCCCTCAATCATCCCAAGCATACCTTTCACCACTCTCCCTCTCTTCATCCTACTCTGTGCCACCCAGTCTGACTTTCTCTTTATTTCTTGAAATTCTAAAGCTCTTCCTGCTTGAGGACCTTTAAATATGCTGTTCATTCTCCTTATGTTACAGAGGTCAAACTTATTTTGTTCACCACACAACAGGCCAATTAACTTACAAATGAGGTGTTGAGGTAAGGAATATGACTTCATTTTGAAAGCCAGGTGACTGAGAAGACGGCAGACTAATGTCTCAAAATAACTATCGTACTGGGGTCTGGGTGCTAGGTTCTTTTTATAGAATAGAGAGGAGGGGGAGGATGTGAGGAAGTAAAATAAAAAAGACCATTAATCTTACAAATATCTCTGGAATGGCTAGCCTCAGAAAGGGGATGTGTCAGTTTCTTCCTTCCTATAAGCATCCATGGGTGGACAGGGTCCCGAACAAGGGCATTTCGGTTTAACATTCAGGCAAAGGAACAAGGTTCCCTGATGCAAGTTATTATGTACGGACAATATCCTTATAGTGAACAAAAGCAACAGAGAGCAAATGTTAAATAAAACTCCAGAATGGAATCAGTTCTTCCCTGTAACACTTGGAATGTGGTTTTCTTTCTTTCTTTCTTTTTTTTTTTTTGATGCATTTTACCAGCAAAGAAAGGCAATGCCAAAGAATGCTCAAACTACCACACAATTGCACTCATCTCACATTCTAATAAAGTAATGCTTAAAATTCTCCAAGCCAAGCTTCAGCAATATGTGAACCGTGAACTTCTAGATGTTCAAGCTGGTTTTAGAAAAGCAGAGGAACCAGAGATCAAATTGCCAACATCAGCTGGATCATCGAAGCAGCAAGAGAGTTTCAGAAAAACATCTATTTCTGCTTTATTGACTATGCCAAAGCCTTTGACTGTATGGATCACAATAAACTGTGGAAAATTCTGAAAGAGATGGGCATACCAGACCACCTGACCTGCCTCTTGAGAAACCTGTATGCAGGTCAAGAAGCAACAGTTAGAACTGGACATGGAACAACAAACGGGTTCCAAATTGGAAAGGAGTAGGTCAAGGCTGTATAGTGTCACCCTGCTTATTTAACTTACATGCAGAGTACATCATGAGAAACGCTGGGCTGGAAGAAGCACAAACTGGAGTCAAGATTGCCAGGAGAAACATCAATAACCTCAGATATGCAGATGACACCAGCCTTATGGCAGAAAGTGAGGAGGAATTAAAAAGCCTCTTGATGAAAGTGAAAGAGGAGAGTGAAAAAACTGGCTTAAAAATCAGCATTCAAAAAGCTAAGATCATGGCATCTGGTCCCATTATTTCATGGCAAATAAGTGGGGAAACAATGGAAACAGCATTTTCTTTTCTTGGGCTCCAAAATCACTGCAGATGGTGACTGCAGCCATGAAATTAAAGGACACTTGCTCCTTGGAAGAAAAGTTATGACCAACAAAGGCAGCATATTAAAAAACAGAGGCATTACTTTGCCTACAAAGATCCATCTAGTCCAAGTTATGGTTTTTCCAGTGTCATGTATGGATCTGAGAGTTGGATTGTGAAGAAAGCTGAGCGCCCAAGAATTGATGGTTTTGAACTGTGGTGTTGGAGAAGACTCTTGAGAGTCCCTTGGACTGCAAGGAGATCCAACCAGTCCATCCTGAAGGAGATCAGTCCTGGGTGTTCATTGGAAGGACTGATGCTGAAGCTGAAACTCCAATACTTTGGCCACGTGATGCAAAGAGCTGACCTATTGGAAAAGACCCTTATGCTGGGAAAGACTGAGGGCAGGAGGAGAAAGGGACGACAGAGGATGAGATGGTTGGTTGGCATCATTGACTTGATGGACATGGGTTTCGGTGGACTCTGGGAGCTGGTGATGGACATGGAGGCCTGCCGTGCTGTGGTTCATGGGGTTGCAAAGAGTCGGACATGACTGAGCAAATGAACTGAACTGAACCAGCCCTTTACCCACTTTCCATGTCAAATGCCTACTCATTCTTTAAGTCTTAGGGAAGTTATCTTTACCGTCTCAAAAAAAAAAAGAAAATAATTATGATAATTGTATTCCATATGTTCAAAAACTGATTTAGAGACATAGGAAATACAGAAAAAAGGCCCACATAGAACTTCTAGAAATGTAAGCTACAACGTCTGAAACAAAAAACACATTAGATAGCATCAACAACAGATTATATATTGCAAAGGAAGGGGTTATTGGAAAAGACAGGAAATCAGCAAGGACATAGGTGAATTAAACAGCACTATCAGCCAATGTGACCTAACACTGATTCAACAACACTCTTGGTGAAAGAGTTGGTAACATTTACCAAGATATCGATCAGATTCTGGGCCATAAAGCAAATCAATAATTTTTAAATAATTCAAGTCATACAAAATATGCACTCTAACACATGAAAATAAATCCTTACCTCCCATCGAATACAAAAATTAACTCAAAATGAATCAACAACAAACATATAAGCACTAAGACTGTGATACCCTTGGAAGAAAACATGGGAGTAAATCTTCATTACTTTGGGTTTGGCAATGTATTTTTAGATATGATATCAAAAGCATAAGTGAGCAATACAAATAGATAAACTGGACTTTAAAACCTCTCATGTATCAAAGGACATTATCAAGAAAGTTAAAAGCCAACCTAGAGAATTGAGAAAACATTTGCAAATCATATATCTGATAAGGTCTAGTACTCAAAATATATATATAATACTCTTAACAGTTCAGTAATAATCTAATTTTAAAAACAGGCAAGGAAGGTAACTAGACATTTCTCCAAAGAAGATATACAAATGGCCAGCCAACACATGAAAAGATGCTCAGCATCATTAGTCACTATGGAAATGCATATCAAAACCACAACAAAATACTACTTTCACACCCACTAGGATGGCAATAACCAAAACAAACAAACAGGAAAATCAGTGTTATTAAGAATATGAAGATGGACTTTCCTGGTGGTCCAGTGGCTAAGACTCCATAATCCCAATGCAGGGGACCCAAGTTCAATCCCTGGCAGGGAACTAGACCCCACAGGCCACAATATAAGATGACTCAGCACAGGGAAATAAATCAATAAATAAAATTTTTAAGAAGAATATGGAGAGAAATTGGAATCCTAATACATCATTGGTAGGTATGTAAAATGTTTTAATTGCTATTGAAAGCAGTTTAAAATTTCCTTTAAAAATTAAATATAGAATTACTATATGCTGTGCCTAGTTGCTCAGTTGTGTCCAACTCTTTGTGACCCCATGGACTGTAGCCCTTAAGGTCCTCTGTCCATGGGGGTTCTCCAGGCAAGAATACTGGAGTGGGTTGCCATGCTCTCCTCCAGGGGATCTTCCCAGGTCTCCCGCGTTGCAGGCAGATTTTTTACCATCTGAGCAACCAGAATTACTATATAATCTAGTAATTCTCCTCCTAGGTATAAATACAAAAGAACTAAAAACCAGTACATACACATGCATGTTCATAACAGTATTGTTTACAAAAACCAAAACTGGAAACATCCCCTATGTCTATAAGTGGATGAATAGATAATCAAATCATGGTGTATATATACAATGGAATATTATTTAGTCATAAAAAGTGGAGTACTGATAGATGTTACAACATGGATGAATCTCAAAACACGATGCAAAGTGAAAAAAGCCAGAAACCGAAGGGAGAATCATATCATATGATTCCACTATGTGAAAAATCCAGAAGAGGTACATCCATAAGTAGAATAGAGATTGAAATGTCAGAAGCAGCGGGAGGGAAGAATGAGGACTGTTTAAAGGATATAGTTTCCTTCCCAAGTCATGAAAAGGTTTGGAACTGTTTTGAAATGAGTTAAAGGTGATGGTTGCACAACACTGTGAATGCAGTAAATGTCACTCAATTGTTTACTTTAAAATGATTAATTTTATGTTATGTGAATTGCACCTCAGTTAAAAAACATGTCTGACACAGTGGCACTGACTCTGGCACATTGTGAGTCCTTAAGAAAAACTACCCATCAGAATTTTATTGTAGCTTTATCTAATAGTAGCTGAAAATGAGAAGCTGCTAATATGCATTTTAAAATTGAATTTTAAAAATTAAGTTACATCCATATGTTGAAATATTCTGCAGTCATTCAAAAACAAAGAAAGGGATATTTCATGATCACGGAGAATACTCAATATGTTAAATTCAATATTTGTAGGTAGAAATACCTCAATAAATATTGTGTTTAAATACCTCAAATAAATATTATGTTTAAAGTCTTTAATATTATGTTTAAAGTATTGTTCATCACTCTTTACATTCATCTCAAATTTTGTGGTAACTCTCCAGAAGCCAAAATATTCAATTTCCCAAACTAGAATACTCAGAAGCCATGTCAATTCAGGATTAAATGTATTTTCATATCTTAGATCGAATTCAAGTCCAGAAAGTGAGATTTGAAGTCTGATTTCCACAGTTTCTACTTAAACTTGCTTTATTTCCTGGAGTCCCTATTCTCCTTATGTACCACCTTTTGTCCTACCCACTCTCAGTTGCCATTCTCTTCTCTTATTGTCTTCTAGCAAGGGTAATCCTCCTCACCTCTCACTCTGACTCTCACATTTTATCCATGGTTCTAATCTTGTCAATCTCCAGAGGAACCATGTTCAATCCCAGTCTCTTGACTCTCTAGGCATCATCCAGACTTCTCATTCTGTCTGGTGATGTGGTTATTCATGCACTAGTCTCATTTCCTCTGCCAGATCAGGGCTGAGACCTACTCATATCAGTAATGCCCAAGGCATCTGGCAGAGTGTTCTGCTTTGATTGTAGTAGGTGTTCAATAAATGTTTATGAAACTGAAAAGAATTTCTGAAACAGATGGGTGACTGATTCAGACACAAGGGCATAAATGCAAACACTAGTACCTGTGTTTGAACAGACACTGCTCTGCTTTCTGCATGGTAAGTGCTTCCACATGCATATTCAGTGCAACATTTGTCAACACTAAACTATAATGTCACCAGGGCATGGACTGGGTCACTTGGGGATGATTTACAATTTATGGACAAATCACCATTAGCATTTACCACTTCTCACTTGACATCACTGTTAAGATTCCTCTTCTTGGGTGCTTGTGCATCCAAAGGGCTCTTCTCATAATCACGTGATCTGACCACCAGGTTACTAGACACACTGATCAGGTTATCTTTTTTATGTATGGAATGTAGAGTTACGATCCACAAGTTCAAGGATAGTAATGTCTCTTGGTTTGCTTTATTGATTTTTCAGTTTGACATTTGAATAGTGACATTTCTTTCCAACAAGAAAGCTGAATTTTTTTCATATATTAAATTTGTGCACAGTTAAATCTAGGGCATATCAGTAGGGCAGGTTTGCTGAAATGAAGACACATTACTGTTTTTAGAAACCATCGTGTTAGTCACTCAGTTGTGTCTGACTTTTTGCGACCCCATAGATTATAGCCCACCAGGCTCCTCTGTCCTTGGAATTCTCCAGGCAAGAATACTGGAGTGGGTTGCCATTCCCTTCTCCAGGGGATCTTCCTGACCCAGGGATCAAACCCACATCTCCTGCACTGCAGGCAGATTCTTCACTATCTGAGTCATCAGGGAAGCCCTGTGTTTAAAAACGGTGTCTGTTAATTCATATTTTTAGCAGGCCATAACTTGCCTTACTTCCTCAGAGTTAGATAGCACACTGTATATAAAGTAATAACAGAAATGACAGTAAAAAATAGAAGTAACAGTAGCAGAACTAGTAATAATGAATAGAAATAATAATAATAATACCCAGCAGACCAATTCTGTTCAAGCTGCCATAGGCAACACCATCAGCCTAGCATGCTGACCATTGACTTAGGTAGGCAGTTGCATTCAGCAGAATTCTGAAGCCAAATAGTACCTCACTTAAAGTTGTTTTCTGAAAATGAGATACTGATATTAATATCTTAAATGGAAAACTTTTAATGTGCCTCTCAAGATATTCTTTAATTCCAAAGTAGCAAAAGAAAATGGAAGACAGTTTTACTGGCAAGAAAGCCAGAAAGAACTTTTAAACAGATTTATTTTGTACTTTATGCTACAATTTGACTTATAATGTATATGATCTTAAGTCAGTTCAGTTCAGTCACTCAGTGGTATTCAACTCTTTGGGACTCCATGGACTGCAGCACACCAGGATTCCCTGTTTATTACCAACTCTTGGAGCTGGAGAAGGGAATGGCAAAACACTTTAGTATTCTTGCCTTGAGAACCCCATGAACAGTATGATCTTAGTAGAACATGGTAATTTTTAAAGAGAAAAAAAAGAAAATGCTTTTAAAACTGTAAAACTCTTGCAAGTGATGGTTACTCTTGGAGAGAAAATAGCTCTCTGCCCCTTTACTCCATCTCACCCTCCAACACCCCCATCCACACCTACACACAAATACACTCGTTCCGCACTTAGGTCAAGGCTACGGAACTTTCACTAGCACCCACCTGACTTGGTCTTCTGCCACCGTTAGAGTAGTCAGGATCCAAGAGGACTGCATAAGAAGCTGGGTCTATCTCCAGTTATCCTGGACAAAACTTCCAGTATTAAAAGAAATCTATCTCTTGGCTGTTTGGTTTTTGATGGTTTTAAAAGGGATTCATTGCACTTATTACCACTCTTAATTTCCAGGGTACTGGTCAGTCATATACCTCCCCAGAGAACAAACAATCAAATGAGATCCAAAGTCTCCATTTTATTACACAATCTCCCATAATCTCCAAAGGAGGACTCTAAGAAAAAATAGGACAAGTGGCTTTAGATCCGAAGTCACACTGGAACTTCCTCCTTCCTCCCCTACCCACCACTGAATGGAAGACCATGAGGCTCACAGAGTTGGTATAACCTGTCTTACTACTCAGATTCATGGCTGCCAGTCTAGCTGCATGAGAATTCTGTGTTTTCTATGTGGGGAGAGACAACACAAAAAATCCAGCTTTGACAACAGGAAGACATATCTTGATTTATTTTTCTAAAAAGGAATGAATATGGGTTATGGCTGGCTGATCCATTTCCACTCTCTCCCCTGACACTTCCATGAGCAAAGACATTGGCAGGACAAATGCTAGGACCATGGGTATAATCTGTGTCTGTGGAATGGAGAAGTCCAATAGCTAAACACTGCTTATTTACCTTAAATTACTGGAAAAACAAGGCTTTGGGAGTTTGCCTTTAAATCTTCTTCACTGGATATAAAGTATTTGAAAAAAATTTCAGTTTTAAATTTAAATTTCCAATGTTTTCCCTTATGATGGAAGGTAATATATTGGTCAGGGTTCTCCAGAGAAATATCACCAATAGGAAATATATAAATATAAGTAAACATACATTTGCATACATGAAAGATTTATTATAAGTAGTTGGCTCTTGAGAGTCCCTTGAACTGTAAGATCAAACTAATCAATCCCAAAGGAAATCAACCTTGAATATTCATTGGAAGGACTGAAGCTGAAGCTGATGCTCCAATAATTTGGCCATTCATATGATTATGGGGGACATAAATTCCAAAGATCAACAGGGTGAGTTAGCAAGCTGAAGACCCAGCAGAGTTTAGTTCCAGCCTGAATCTGAAGTTCTGAGAACCAGGAGAGCTGATGGTGTAGCTCTAGTCCAGAGCTCAATAAGTTCAAGATCCAGGAAGAGCCAAGGTCCCAGTTCAAGGACCGTAAGACAGAAAAAATTCTGTTACTCTAGCAAGATCAGCCTTTTTAATTCTATTAAGACCTTCAACAGATTGGATGGGGCCCACCCAGAGCTGTTGTTGTTAAGTTGCTAAATCATGTATGATTCTTTGTGACCCATGGACTATAGCATGCCAGGCTCCTCTGTCCTCCACAATCTTCTGGAGTTTGCTCAAATTCATGTCTATTGAGTCAGTGAAGCTATCTAACCATCTCATCCTCTCCCACTCCCTTCTCCTCTTGCCCTCAATCTTCCCAGTCTTTTCCAGTGAGTCAGCTGTTCACATCAAGTGGCCAAATTATTGGAGCTTAAGCTTCCGCATCAGTCCTTCCAATGAACATTCAAAGTTGATTTCTTTTGGGATTGACTGGTTTGACCTCCTTGAAGTTCAAGTGACTCTCGAGGGTCTTCTCTAGCACCACAATTCAAAAGAAGAACCATAGCCTTCTTTATAGTCCAACTCTCACATCTCTACAAGACTACTGGAAAAACCGTAGCTTTGATAATACAGACCTTTGTCAGCAAAGTGATGTCTCTACTTTTAAATACCAGAGTAAGGAGAGTAAGTAATACCCAGAGTAAGGAGAACAATTTGCCTCACTCAGTCTACCAGTTCAAATATTAATCTCATCCAGAAAAATTCAGAATAATGTTTGGGGAAATGTCTGGATACTCCATGACCCAGGCAAATAGACACGAAATAGTAACTACTGTAGAAAATAATTGATATTTAAAACTCAAATTTCTTGTCTGAGAGCCATAAGTACAATGGTTCCATCGGCCTTATAAGTTGCTTACTATTCATATATTCTTATTACAGAATTGCAAAGAAACAACTTGATCACCTACTTTTTAAGTTGTTAAATGATCAAAGCAATGTTTCCCATTTTAATTACAGAATAAGTTTTACATTTGCACTTTCTTACTTTTCCACTCTACTAAGCCTCTTTCTTTCAAAGAACGCCTCTCACAGGAACTGACGACTTAATATTCAAGCTGTTTTTGTACTTTCAGCTCTGGATAATATTTTGATGAAAGACCTGCAAGTACATCAAGTTACTGCCCAGAAGTCTCATCAAAATTCTGGATATAATGATGCCATTTTCAATGGGTTCTGAAGAGGTAATAATTAGCTTTCATTAAACATAATAAATATTAATGCAAGTCAGAAACAAAGTACAGACAGAATTGTACTATACACATTAAGAATGCAAAGGTTTGGTCTGTGGACTATATGGAGCTCCCCAGGAATGACAAATGGTCGAAGACAACAGTGAGGATCTCTGGTTTACATAGAGGAAATTCTCTTTTCATGTGCCAAGGGCTTCCCAGGTGGCTCAGTAAAGAATTTGCCTGCAATGCAAGAGATTCAGGTTCGATCCCTGGGAAGATACCCTAGAGAAGGAATCCACTCCAGTATTCTTGCCTGGGAAATCCCATGGACAGAGGAGCCTGTTGGGCTACAGTCCATGGTCTAACAAAGAGTCAGACATGACTTAGTGACTAAATAACAACTGAAGACTGAAACAATATGAATAGTCTAAAATTACATACCCAGATTTTCCCTCAGCTATGAATTCAAAAGGAATTGAAAGGTGTTCAGTGTAAATATTTTTGAGTTTAATTTCTTTAGTTCTGTGTATTATTTAAATAAGAAAAAAAAAAAAGCAGTGTATTTCATGAGGTCAGGAGATTGCATCAAACAATACCAAATGCTTAGGGACTTAGGGATTTAAACAGCAATGTATAAGGATGTATGAGGTCAGGAGGGTGAATATCTTCATTAAGGATGGAGCAAAACTCACACGAAAGTTTAAAATTAGGAAAAAAAAAAAAACCAAACAAACCCATAATTTATTACCACTACATACCAGAATGGGTTTCCCAGGTGGCGCTATTGGTAAAGAACCCACCTGCCCATGCAGGTTAGACGTAAGAGACTCGGGCTCGATCCCTGGGTTGGGGGGATTCCCTGGAGGAGGGTACAGCAACCGAATCCAGTATTCTTGCCTGGAGAATCTCATGGACAGAGAAGCCTGGAGGGCTGCGGTCCATAGGGTCGCACAGAGTTGGATGTGACTGAAGTGACTTAGCACGCACATACCAGAATGGCTAAAATTAAAATGACTGATCACACCAAGTGTTGATGCGGATATGCAACTCTTGTTAAGGAGAGGCTGAACCCAGGCATCTGGCTCTCCCTGGAATTGAGAGTCAGAGTAGGGGCTGGTCAAGATCAGTTAGAATCCTTAAACTGTCAGTAACATACTGGAAAATCTCTCATACCACATCTATCCTGAGAGAGATAAACTTTCAGGGTGTCACCACAATCACACAACAGAGGAGCATAAAAGTTTCTAATAACCTACACCATTCACTTAAAAGCTGGAATCTAAAAATGGATTCCACATTGAGAATTTATGTTGAAATATTGATACTTTAGAACTGTGGTGTTGGACAAGACTCTTTAGAGTCCTTTGGACTGCAAGGAGATCCAACCAGCCCATCCTAAAGGAGATCAGTCCTGGGTGTTCATTGGAAGGACTGATGTTGAAGCTGAAACTCCAATACTTTGGCCACTTCATGCAAAGAGCTGACTCATTTGAAACAACCCTGATGCTGGAAAAGATTGAGGGCAGGAGGAGAAGGGGACGACAGAGAAGAGATGGTTGGATGGCATCACTGACTCAATGGACATGGGTTTGGGTGGACTCCGGGAGTTGGTGATGGACAGGGAAGCCTGGCGTGCTGCAGTTCATGGGGTCGCAAAGAGTCAGACATGACTGAGCGACTGAACTGAACTAAACTGAGTCTTTAAAATCTAGTGGGAAATCATTTCAGCAAATGGTGCTGAATATCCATTTGGACAAAAGTAAACCTTGAGACAGAGAAGGCAATGGCAATCCATTCCAGTACTCTTGCCTGGAAAATCCCATGGATGGAGGAGCCTGGTAGGTACAGTCCATGGGGTGGCTAAGAGTCGGACATGACTGAGCGACTTCACTTTCACTTTTCACTTTCATGCATTGGAGAAGGAAATGGCAACCCACTCCAGTGTTCTTGCCTGGAGAATCCCAGGGACGGCAGAACCTGGTGGGCTGCTGTCTATGGGGTTGCACAGAGCCAGACACGACTGAAGTGACTTAGCAGCAGCAGCCCACAAACCTTGAGACTCACTTCATACAAAATATAAAAATGAGTTCGAAACAGATCTTATACCTAAACATGATAGGTAAAATGATCAAGCTTGCAGGGAATAAGAAAAAGAAACATTGGAGAATACAATAATGACCAATGACTTTGAGGTAGGCAAAGATTCCTTAAACATGATATAAAAAGCACACATCAAAAGGAAATAAATAAATTGTACTTCACCAGAATGAAAAACTTGTTCATAAAAAGCCACCACATCAAGAAATTGAAAAGGCAAGCTACGGATGCAAAGAACATATTCTCAGCAACATATGTAACAGATGACTTATGCCCAAAAGACAAGTACATTTTTTAAAAAATATCATAAGTCTATAAGGAAAAATGCAAAAGACCTAAGTAAAAACAGGTTAAATAAGTTTAAACCACAATTTACCACAGCAAAAAACGATGACTAAAATGAAAATGACTGACACCCCAAATGTTGGCAAAGATATGGAGGAATTGGAATTCTATTACTCATTGGACTTTAAAATGTTACAGTCTCTTTGGAAAATATCTTGGAGTCTCTTATAAAACTAGATATACGCATACCATATGACACAGTTCCAGCAACTTCATTAGGGCATTTATCCAAGAGAAATGAAAACACATGTGTGTACAAAGACATATCTACACATATGTTCACAATAGCTCTATTCAGCTGTTATTTATAATAGCAAAAACTTGGAAATAACATAAACGTCCATCAAAAGATGAACTGATAAACTGTGGACCATCTATATAAGACTACTGCTCAGCAACAAAAAGGAATGAACTACTGATATCCCCAACAACACAGATGCACCTCAGAAACATTATAGTCAGTGAAAGAAGCCAGGCATAAAAAAGTACAAACCTGTATAATTCTATTTATATAGAATTGTAGAGCCAATAAAACTAACCTATAGTGACAAATTATATCAGTGTCTGACTGGGGCTGTGAATGTGGACATTGACTGCAAATAGGCGTGAAGGAACTTTGGGGGCGGGTGGAAATGTTCTATATCTTGATTGCAGTGGCAGTCACATAAGTGTTTATAATTGTCAAAACTCATCAGACTGCATGCTTAAAATGAGTTATTTTATATAAATTATGCTGCTGTTCAGTTGCTAAGTAGTGTCTGACTCTTTTCGATCCCTGGAGGTCGAAGCCTGGAGGGCTGCAGACTATATAGCCTGCCAGGCTTCTCCATCCATAGTATTTCCCAGGAAAGAATATTGGAGTGGGTTGCCATTTCTTTCTCCAGGGGATCTTCCTAACCCAGGGATCAAACCAATGTCTCCTGCTTGGCAGGCAGATTGTTTACCCCTGAGCCACCTGGAAAGCCCAATATCTCATTATAAATGATTTGTTTTTGTAAACTGGCTAATGACTGAAACAGGCACTTGACAAAAGAAGATTTCCAAATGACCAACAAGCACGTGAAAATATGCTTGATATCATTATTCACCAAGGAAATGAAAATTAAAACCACAATGAGATGTTGGTACACAACCATTAAATGGCCGAAATTTAAACATCTGACAAATTTTGGCAAAGATGTGGAGTGAGAGGGAACAGAATACACCCAAAGTATACTAACTTTCAGGGGAAGCCTAGAAGTTTTCAGTTCAGTGTGAATGACAGTCTGGAGCAGGTGCCTGTACAGAAAATAAGGAGAGTCAAGAATATCCCATGAGTTCTGCCCAAGGACCTTATACTATATTCATATTCTGTACTAGAGAACAACTTGGTCCCAAATAAGCAGAATTTTTAATGATTCTCATTTGCCCTCCCTAATGGCTCACCAAGAATTTCTTGACCAACGCAGTGCTTCCTTCCTGCCACGTATTTCTGTCTTAGAGCAAATCTATTTTATGAGGACAAAGTTTATTTCATTCCTGTCTCAAACAGGGTATAGTCAGATTCTGGTGGCCCCACAGTTCAAAGTATTTAATTTTATAATATAGTTATTTGAGAAACTCTTAGATTCTTCTATAGAGTATGAACCACTATAGGAACTGGCCATGAAAAGTATTCGACAAATATGTAATTTTCCCTTTTGAATTAACTAGTACAGAATCAACTTCACTTGATGAATGTCAGTTTTTCTGAAGTAGGATACAGGTTACTCATATAGTTCCTTTACTCTTTGAAACGCTAGGGTTGCTTAAGTATAAGGAATAATGAGTGGAATATTTGAGTAAAGATGCCAAGGAGACTGGGGCTTCCCAGGTGGCCCTGGGAAGTGGTAAAGAGTGTAAAGTGGTAAAGAATCCATCTGCCAACAAAGGGAAGGTAAGAGATGTGTGGTTGATCTCTGGGTCAGGAAGATTCCCCTGGAGGAGGGCATGGCAATCCACTCCAGTGTTCTTGCATGGAGAATCCCATGGACAGAGGAGCCTGGCAGACTACGGTCCATAGGGTCATGAAGAGTCAGAAACAACTGAAGCAAGTTAGCATGCAAGCACGACAAGGAGACCACTTGATTATTTTGTTTATAATGAACGGAAGTCCTGGCTTCCATTCAGCATGCATCTTTAAAGAGGAACGTCTAACTCAGTCCTTTGTAAACTGGATACAGTACCAATTAGATGGTACATTTCCTGGGAAGAACAACAACAACAAAAATCCTAATATATGAGACTTTCTACTTTCTTTGACAGATTGCATATTCCACAAAAGAGCCCTGGTATTTGACAAAAAAAAAAATCAGAAGTTCCTTACAGCATGTTCCACAACCAGCCAACCACTCTCTGCTCTGCCTGCTTTCCATTTATCTCTTCCTAGAGCACATCTGTCCCCCATCCTCCATCTGCAAAACAGACTGGATCCGATGCTGCCCTTTTCATGTTTTTGCAGTAAGCATTTTTTGAGCACTTGGCATGTGGCAGACCTGTATTTGCTTGGGTTCTCAAAGTATGCAGGATAGAGCCTGTCAACAATTTTGTGAGATGGATTCTATCCTCAGAAACATGATATGAAAGTGAAGAAATGTGTCTAGATTGCGGTTTGATGAGTTGTTTATTATCTAGCAGCAGCGTGCTGTTGAGTTGGATATAGGCACTGCAACATGGATTGCACTGTGTCTGCATTTCTCTCCTCAGAGAGAAAGCAGGTCCAGAGTCAGTATTCATGAGCTATTCCTTTGGTTTCTTGATCATCAGAAATCTGTTCTCTTCCAATCGGCAACCCTTCCCCAGGCTCTGTCAATCTCTAGCAAGACTGGAGATTGAATCCCCAAATATCCATGATCTTGCTGTAGGTTAAGATTGCTATTCACATCTGTCAGCTTCTGCTTACAAAATGATCTTTCACCTGCCCAGAGACAAGCCAGTTTTTTCCAGGCAAGGTGCCCGTCACCTTGAAGAAGATATTTTAAACCTATTATAGAAATCAAATAAAGGAAGAATCCTGTAGGAACATAAGTGGAACAAGATGATTTTAATAAAAGACTCTAACTTTAGTCAGTGCTAGGGACTTTAGGAGTCTAAATATTACTTTAGAATCTTTTCACCTAAATTTGAGATAGATCTCTTGTTTCATTAAAAAAAAATCTGTATTGGATATTCTTATATACTGAATGTTCTTTAGTAAAAATGAGTCTCAACAAATCAAGTGTTTGACCTCTGATTTACTTTATCTTTACTCTTATTTCAGTAGAACACACACAAGTGTTTAGAGATTCCAATGGATTTTTTAAATTGATGCATAATATACATAGAATAAAGCATGCAAAGTGTGAGATTTGCTTAAAGATGGAAATACGAGGAAAGAGAGAAGCATTTTGTTCGCAAAGAAATTCCTTGTGAGTCCTTGTGGAGAGTAAATGAGAACCATTGAAAATTCTGCTTATTTGAGACCAAATCCCTCTCTACCCCAGAATCTGAGTGAAGTAGAAGGTCTCTGGGAGGAACCCTTGGGATATTCTTGACTCTCCTCATTTTCTGTACAGGAATCCCCTCCAGACAGTCATTCTCACTGAAGTGAAAACTTCTAGGTTTCCCCTGAAAGTTAACCCATTTCTCCAATGAACAAATCTATTTGTGAGGCTAGAAGGACTGATACTGAAGCTGAAGCTCCAATACTTTGGCCACCTGATGTGAAAAGCCGACTCACTGGAAAAGACCCTGAGGCTGGGAAAGATTGAGGGCAAGAGAACTGGGCAACAGAGGATGAGATGGTTGGATGGTATCACCAACTCAATAGACATGAATTTGAGCGAACTCTGGGAGATAGTGAAGGACAGGGCAGCCTGGGGTGCTGCAGTCCATGGGGTCACGAGGAGTTGGGCATGACTTAGTGACTGAAAAACAACAAGTTGTGAGGCAGTTCTTTTTTATAAACCGAAATCTGCTTGTCTTCAGCTTTCTCTCATTGTTTCCTCTCAATTCTGCTCTCTGGAAAAGCAGCAAGTAAATCTGGTCTTTTCTGTACACAATTACCTCTCAAATATTTGAAGGCAGCTAATTATGTCTCCCCTTAAAATTTCCACATGACAAAGTCTCCTGTTTTCTTCATTTTCTAATGTTCACTTATTTGGCTATGCAGGGTCTTAACTGCGGCATGTGGGAGCTAGTTCTCTCACCAGGGATTGAACCTGGGCCCCCTGCATTTGGAGTGCAGAGTTTTAGCCACTAGACCACCAAGGAAGTCCAAAAGTCCCCTTGTTTTTTGAACTGTCTCTTGAAGAACACTTCTCTTCTTCTTGACCATCTTGTCTTAGAACCTTTCAATTTTTCAGTGTCCTTCTTAAATTGGGGTGTCCAAAATTGAAAGCAATATCCTGCTGTAATCAGACCAGTGGAAAACCCAGCGGGATTATTATTTTCTGTGATTTGGACACTATCATCTTACTAACGCAATCTGGATTTTTTTTTAAATTTTAATAACTATTGATACATCAAATTGTTGGCTCCTGCTGGGGACAAGCAAAACTCTCAAATATTTTTTGTGTAAATCAGTGCCAAATTCTATTTTTCCATTCTGTACTTAGGCAGTTGTTTTTAAAGATAAACACAGAAGAGAACATTTCGGTTTTGCCTATCATTCCAACCTCTCAAGACTACTTTGAATCTTGATTTTATCATCAATCTTATTCATTCCCTTTTCCAGCTTTCTGTCACCTTCAAACTTGATGAAATATCTTTTATGTCTTCATCAAGTTATAGGAAAAAAAGCCAAACAGGACAGAGCTCTGTGGCTTGCCTCTAGAGATTCCCCCCAAATTCATGAACTTTTCTAGCAAATATTTTGGAGTACTTACTGTATACCAGAAACCATGTCAAGAGAAAAATAGGTTAGTTAAATATATGTGTATATATATACACACACATATATATATATGGTCTCTGAAAAAATAAAACAAGATATAGTCTTTGATTTTAACTTTGCTTTTCCATTTAATAGATTGTACACTGCTATTAATATTTTTAGGTTGAGGATCTTAAGCAACAATTATTCTATAAAGCTTTGATTTTTTCCATTATATCAGACACAAGAATGACCTGGACACTTGATCAAACATCTAATTAAGCCAGGATATACTAAGTCTCTGGTAGATCTCTATACCTAGAATGTTATCAAAAGAGAGAGTAAATCTGACCAACATTTATCTTAATGAAACTGCCTGGATCCTTAGTGATCATCACATTTTTTATAAAATTGGGCAACAAATATAGTCTGGGCTTTCCTGGTGGCTTAGTGGTAAAGAATCTGCCTGCCAATGCAGAAGACATATGTCTGATCCCTGGGTTGGAAAAATCCTCTGGAGAAAAATGGCTACTCACTCCAGTATTCTTGCCTGGAAAATTCCATGGAGAGGGGAGCCTGGCAGGCTACAGTCCATGGGGTCACAAAGAGTCAGATGTGACTTAGTGAATAAACAATAACAACAACAAATATAGTCCAGCATCTACTAGCTGTGTGACCTTGAACAAATAACTGATTTCTCTGACATTGTTTCTCCATCTGCATTGTGATAAGAACAATGAATACATCACACAGTTGTTATGGGGAATGGAATTATTTGGATATGCAAATTATCATTAAAAATTAGTTCCCTTTCTCCTAAAAGCTCATTCACCACTTGACAGTCTCTTCAAGATTTTTTTCCAGACCTTAAACTTGTTAGTCTATATTCTTAATTCAACTACTTCCTCTTTTGCCAAACAGGATCACATTTCTGTTTCCAGAGTTCAAGCCCTTCCTCCTTCTCCGTGATTTTGCTGTGAGATCTCAGAAGGCTGAGGTCACACCTGTGGTTCCTCCTGGGTTCTGGGATGTTCTTTTCTGGCTCCAGAAATGAGAATGCTTCTCTCATGTGACCACGTCCCTTTCTACAGCTCCTCAGTGATGTTGAGCTACAATTTATTTGTTGTATGTTTTTCTGCAGCTTTTTTTTTAATTCTTCTCTCCTCTCTGAAAACCATAAAAGTAAAAATGAGAGCTAAGTGGTTTTGCCTACTTTCTGAGATCAACTAACTGAGATTAGCTATGCTAACTTTAAACGCTGATGGATCTATTAGCCTTTTAAACTCTAAAAGATTATGGATCTGTTAGGCTTGCTAACTCCACAAGCTAGTGGATCTATTTTCATGAATTTAATTTCAAGCCGTCTATCAGGGAGTACAGTCTCACAATTGGTGTCATCCAGTGCTTTTCCTGGATAGCATATTTAAAAGCAGAGACATTACTTTGCCAACAAAGGTCAGTCTAGTCAAGGCTATGGTTTTTCCAGTGGTCATGTATGGATGTGAGAGTTGGACTGTGAAGAAAGCTGAGTGCCGAAGAATTGATGCTTTTGAACTGTGGTGTTGGAGAAGACTCTTGAGAGTCCCTTGGACTGCAAGGAGATCCAACCAGTCCATCCTGAAGGAGATCAGCCATGGGTGTTCACTGGAAGGACTGATGCTGAAGCTGAAACTCCAATATTTTGGCCACCTCATGCGAAAAGTTGACTCATTTGAAAAGACCCTGATGCTGGGAAGGATTGAGGGCAGGAGGAGAAGGGGACGACAGAGGATGAGATGGCTGGATGGCATCACCGACTCGATGGACATGGGTTTGGGTAGACTCCAGGAGTTGGTGATGGATGGAGAGGCCTGGCATGCTGCGGTTCATGGGGTCGCAAAGAGTCAGACACGACTGAGCGGCTGAACTGAGTACTTTTCCAAAGTCTGGTTGAGAGAAATATTAACAGTATTTGTAATGGATTGCCTGAATGGTATGTAATCCTCATACCTCTCTAAGACTATATTACTTCCATCTTCCTGCCCATCTCCAAAATTTTGTTTGTATATTCTTAGTAACTGTGCTCAGCTTGATAATGATTATATTTTATTCAGAAAATATAATTCCCATAGTAATTTGGTAATCATTCAACAATTAGACATATTCAGTGGTCATCACTGGCCCCTTCCCACCACGGTCTCTCTATTCCTGAGTTCTTCATTTTGAGTGTGTTATTAATAATTATCTGGATTTTTTGTCAACTTGTTTCTCCAAGAAAAGTCCTTGTGTCTGGGATTCTGAGCTGCTTCTCTCTTGAGAAGGTCTGCCTGTGTTCATTACACTTGAATGACATCTGCACTTGGTATGACAGCTTTGGTCACACTACTTTCCACATGTCTTGATATAAACTGTTCCACTGTCTTCATCAAGGAAAAGTCTAAGGCCAGCCTGATTTATCTCCTCCTATATGGTACTTTCTTTCTTTCTGGACACATTAAGAGTTATTTCTTTTTGTTCAAAGTAGCTTAACTCTGCCATGTATCATTATGAACAATCTGTATCAAAATTTTCCAGAATCTAGTCATCTTTTAACCTGTAAGTTTTTCATTTGGTGGGGGGTAGGGAGGTTCTCAGAGAAGGCAATGGCACCCCACTTCAGTACTCTTGCCTGGAGAATCCCATGGACGGAGAAGCCTGGTAGCCTGCAGTCCATGGGGTCACTAAGAGTTGGACACGACTGAGCGTCTTCACTTTCACTTTTCACTTTCATGCATTGGAGAAGGGAATGGCAACCCACTCCAGTGTTCTTGCCTGGAGAATCCCAGCGACGGGGGAGCCTGGTGGGCTGCCGTCTCTGGGGTCGCACAGAGTCAGACACGACTGAGGTGACTTAGCAGCAGCAGCAGCAGCAGGGAGGTTCTCTTGTATTTTATCATTGAATACATAGTGTATTCCATTTTTTTGTTTGTTTCTGAACTTGTAGATTGTTAATTATCTTTATGTAGGACCCTCTTTTCTATATTTTATATATTCTATCTTTTTTCTACTTTCTCTACTTTCTGTATTTGTTATCTTAATTATAGTGATAATCTCAAGGGCCCCATACACCACATCCATTAATAAGATGGAAAAATTAATTGATAAATGTCATGTGGGTTCTGACGGCCTCACCAACCAGCTGTCTGCTCATCTCTCTCCCTCCTGGGCCTCCCTGTTCTCTGAGACATAACAATATTGAAATTAGGCCAATTAATAAACTGACAATGGCCTCTTCCTCAAGTGAAAGGAAGAGTCACATATTTCACACTTTAAATCAAAAGCTAGAAGTGATTAAGCTTAGAGAGGAAGCCATGATGAAAGCTGAGACTGGCTAAACGCTAGTCTTGTTGGACTGCTTTCCTTTGTTTCTGCATTTTCTCACCTCTCTAATTAAACTTATTCTTTGGCTAAAGTTTTTCCACAGACAAAAGGCAGGCAGAGGATATAGTGGGGTGGGGTTGGGGAAGGACCACAGGGCCCTGCTCCTTTTCAAAATGGATACAAAGGATTTAGAATATTACATAAACTTAGTTGATAAAGCAGTGGCAGGGTTTGAGAGGATCAACTCCAATTTTGAAAGAAGTTCTACTGTGGGTAAAATGTTATCAAACACCACTGCACGTTACAGAGAAATCATTTGTGAAAGGAAGTGTCAAATCTGATGTGGCAAACTTCATTGTCTTATTTTAAGAAAATTTCACAGCCACTTCCACCTTCAGCAAGCACCACTCTTATCAGTCAGCAGCCATCAACATCAGGGCAAGACCATCCACCAGCAAAAAGATTATGACTCCTTGAAGAGCCAAAGAATGGTTAGCATTTTTAACAATAAAGTATTTTTAAATTAAAGTATATGCAGTTTTAGACATAATACTACTGCACACTTAATAGACTACAATTATAATGTGAACATAATTTGCAGTAGGAAACCATAAAGTTTGTGTCTCTGTTCACTGTGATATTTGCTATACTGTGGTGGTCTGGAACTGAACCCACAATACCTCTGAGATGTGCCTGGAATTGTTTTGCTGCTCCTTTTCATCCAACTCATTTCAGGGGGATTCTGTCTAACGTGCCATTACTCCTGTTTCCCTTCCCATTCAATCCTACTTTCAACCCGGTTAAGAACTTAACATATTATATATCCTAACTACTTTTTCTATAGTCGGAGGAAGTGGTGGGAAGAAAAGAAACTGCGGTTTGCATTTTCCTTTGAGATTCTGTTATGTGTTTTACACCTGAGTTTGTGCCATTTCACCTGGGAATGGATCTAAAGCTCAAGGACATCATCCTCAAACTTTCCAGCCTGTGGAGCTCCAGTGCCTCCATGTCCATTAGAGTCAATGCTCTACACCTTCAGCTGGTTCTCTTTAGCTGTCACTCCCATTATTCCTCATTCAGAGGATACACTCTCATTCTGCTTCTCTCAGGCTCTGGGGGTACTTCTGTGTCATCTGAGGATTTCCTCAACATGTCAATGTGCCACCTAAAGAAAGTGGCAAGTTAAGTAACCCAGCCATACAGCCCTTCCATGCTCTGCTCCAAAATCTGTCTTTCCTCAGTTGCCAGGTTTTTACCTGTGCTGTATTGGGCTTCCCTTTGTCCCCATTCCTTGTTAGTTTTTTATTCTGTTTTGCTCCTTTTGTTAGGTATTAGGGAAGGAAAAGTCTGTGGTGCCATTTCAACCCTGCTTTGACTTCAAAGTCCTCCATGCTGTGTTTTGGGAGATACACAGCAGAAACTTCTCTCCAGCCTCAGGACAGGGATGGTTGAATATCCAGGCAAAGAGTCTGTCTTCATCCTATGGATTCAGAAGACTGAGTAACCAATTACGGTTGTCACTTAGAATCTAATTTGAGACCCGTGTCTAGCAAGGTGAACAAGAACATAGTGAACGTATTTTGGTCCTTTCCATATACCTGATTCAGTCTAATTTTCTTAACCTTATTTCCCTTTATTTTCTCACTTTTAAACAAGTGCTCGGGCACTGGGAAGACCCAGAGGGATCGGGTAGAGAGGGAGGTGAGAGGGGGGATCGGGATGGGGAATGCATGGATTTACCTGGCTGATTCATGTCAATGTAGGACAAAACCACTACAATATTGTAAAGTAATTAGCCTCCAACTAATAAAAATAAACGAAAAATAAATAAATAAAAAGATCTTGTCTCATGGTAAGTGTCTTTGTGAATAATCTCAGATCCTTTATGGAAGAAGGTGAACTATAAGTATTTAAATGAACACTTGCACCGACATTCCTCGCCACCTCCCCCAAGGGGATAGATCTATTTCCTCTCTCTCCTAGTTTTGACAAGGCTCGAAAACAAAAACTTTGTGTTATTATCAGTATCCTTTCAGGGCTAGAGTTACTTTAGCTCTTGACACTACTCTTCAGGTTGATGCCAAAATTGTGTTTGTTCTTGGTTATGTGCCCTTCATTCCATCTGCATTGAAATACAATTTACTTCTGCTTTTCTTAAAATATCTGGTTTTCTCTGCATCCTAATACAGCCTAAAGATCCACAGGCAGCATAGGTATAGGGTGGATAATGTACCTGGATATTAATAGACTATCTAAAAATACTTATAGCAGAAAAATTTTGAGACTCAAAGTTATTGGGCTTTGAGAAGAAAAGCTATATGTGTTTGATATGCCATCTGAAACCCGGGTAATAAATAGGAGAAGAAAAAATTACTTTAAAATTCTGTTTGCCTATCTTTTAAAAATAAAATTAAGATTTCAGAGAAAGTTGATATTGCTTTGACACTACCTTTATCTCAGTTCCATCTGTGCTTTAGGTTCCCATGATCATGAATTTGATGCATCAATATTTGAAACGTTTACCAGCTTTGTATACTTAAATGTGTTCCCAAATACTATTTAAATTCATATACTAAGACTTACTTTCTGTGACTGTGGATAGAGTATTGTGCTCCTACATAAGGGCAACCCTCAACTCGAACACTGGATTCACCCAGTCTTGCTTCCTCAAGAATATCCTGCCAGCATTTATTCCTTTGTCTTTCCTGTGTCATGAAAATCTCCCTCCCTATTGGATTGTTCCCAATGGCATAAAATGTGCTTAAACATTTCTATCTTAAAAAAACAAAAACCTGCTCTAACCTACCTCCCTCCTCAGCTCCCATCACACCTCTGTTCTCATGTATCTCCCCAGTTCTGTGGACACATCTATATCCAATTCCTCTCCTATTTTCTCACATCCCCACTGGAAGTTTCCACCCTTACTGCGCCACCAAAACAGCTCCATCCAAGGCAGCTCCCTGTTGCCAGATACAGCCATCATCCTCGGTCCTCATTTCACTTAATCCATCTGAATAATTTCACAGAGTTGGTCACTCTTGGCTTCTAGAATACCTTCACTTGGCTGTAAGAACATCCCTCTCTTATTTCACCCACTCTTTTCCTGCTTCACCATCAGCTCTTTCTGTGTCTCCCCAGCCTCTAACCAATGGGACACCCAGGATTCTTTTCCTTCTCTTTTTTCTCTATCCTCCTCCCCAAACAGTTCCACACAGGTTTGTGGCTTCACCACCACTGATACACCAATAACTCCCTGAATTTGCATGTCATTCATGTTTTTATCTGCCAGAAGAGAAAAATCTCTCAAGACATTTCAGCATGACAGATATCTAATCCATTTCTTCCTCTTGGGGATATTCCTCCTGCAACAGTCTGTCTTTTTGTTTTGGTCTCATTTCTCCCTAAGTCGGCACGTTTTCACCAGAAGATCTCCTCTCCTCTCTATCCTGTGTTGGAATTTTTGTTTAATGGTCCACAGAGATTTTTCTTGTTTCATTTTCTCACTTCTATAGAGCATCATCCCCAACTGCATCTGGAGAAGGAGGTAAAATGTTTGAGATCTATGCATGTCTGAATATGGCTCCATTCCAATCTCACATTGTTTGAATATTTGGCTTAGTATAGATAGATTCTGGTTTAGAAAGTATTTACCTTGGAATGCTTTAAAAAAGACCCCCAATGTTGTTATTTTCCTTTGTATATGATTTTTTGTGCTTTTTTTTTCTTGAGGGAGGCTTTATTTACTTATTTATTTTTTTCCTCTTTAGACATCTTAAAATTTCACCCCAAGCCCAGTGCTAAAATTTTGTGCTACTATGTCTTGATGTGGATCTTCATCCTGCCATCATGCTGGAAACTCGATGGCTCTGGCATTCTGAGAACATGTATCTTCTGGTTCTGGGGAAGGTTCTTTAAATATGATAATCAATTTCTTCCTCCTCTATGTTCTTTCCTTTATTTTCCAGAACTACTATTATTCAGCTGTTGGACCCTCCAGATTGGCTTCTAATTTTATCTTTTCTCTCTCTCTCTCTTTTTTAGTCTTTTCATCTATTTCCCACTTTCAGAGACTTCCTCTTATTTTCTAAACCTTCTAGTAGACTTTTCATTTCTATTATCAATTCTTTTTTAACTAACTTCCAAGGTCTTTTTGCTCTCCAAATACTTCTTTGCATTCTGTTTCTGCTTCATGGTTGCAATACTTTAATGTTTTTCAAAAAATATTTCTTCTCCAATCTTGTCTCTATCTTCTTGCATTTCCTTTTCTAGTTTTTTGTTAGTTATTTTTCAGGGGGAAAAGAATTTTGTTTTTTATGTTGGAAACTTTTCTTAGCTGGTGGTCATTGGATTCTTGTCATATTCAAGAGTGGGGCAGGAAAAGCTGACTGGAGCTTTTGAATAAAGCAGGAAATCTGCAGGTGATTTGGCTGGGCTATTTTACTTGGGGACATGCCATTGTCTTTAGATCTTGTCTCTTAGCAAATTCAACCTCCTAGGGAGGAATCTTCCGATTTCTGCTTTGAAGATATGAACCCAGTTGCCAGAAGGAAGGGATGGTAAGGGGCATGTATTTCTGTTTCCAACGATGTACCTTTTCCTTCCCTTGGACATTGCCCCATACAGAGTTATGGTTCACCTTCTCTAAAGGGTTAAACCTCCAGTCTTCTGCCAGGTGAGGAAAAGAGCTCTCTCCTGGCCACAAATAAAGAATGGATTATGAAGATCTACTTGCTCCTGAATAAACTTTCAATCCATCTTCTTTTGGCCCCTAATATTCCCTCTGCTTTTAGTACCTGGTACTACCAATGCCCGAGACTTTCTGTAATAACAAACTATTGTTATAGGGTCCTTCTTTCTTTCTTTGTTTTCATGTGGTGTCTACAATTTTTTTTTTTATCCCTAAAGAGTTACTTAGTGAGATATAAAGAGGAAGGAGAGGGAACATGTGTCTTCATTCTTTGCTTTATTCCTTATTAATTTTTAAAATAATGTCTTCTCTCATATACGTCTTTGTAATTTCAAAAACAGTTTTTAATATTTTCTTTCTATGGATTTATATCCTGATTAAGAAGCCCTCCCTATCTCAAGTTTATAAAGCTGTTATTTTTCTGTTTTGTTTTTTTTTTCTGTTAATTGTTAAAATATTTTCACAGGTAGATTTTTTAACCATTCTGCAATTGCTATTTAGTAGTGAAGTTGCTCAGTCATATCTGACTCTTTACGACCCCATGGACTGTAGCCTACCAGGCTCCTCCATCCATGGAATTTTCCAGGCAAGAGTACTGGAATGGGTTGCCATTTCCTTCTCCAATTGCTATTTAAATATGATGAATATTTAAGAGTATTCTTTTTTCCCTTAGGCTCCGCTCTTCCTGGGATTCTCCAGGCAAGGATACTGGAGCGGGTTGCCATGTCCTCCTCCACGGGATCTTCCTAACCTAGGGATCGAACGTGCATCTTCTATATCTCCTGCATTGACAGACGGGTTCTTTACCACAAGCACCACATGGGAAGTCCATCTGAAAATCTAGTGTTTCAATAACATCAATTGAGTGATTTTTCTTTCTCCCACTGATTTTTAATGCCAACTTCATTGTATTTAAAGTTTTCATATATGATTAGGTCTGTTTCTGATCTTTGTGATTTCTTAGATTTGTTTCTTTCTGCATAACCATCACTATCTTAATACTATAGTTATGCAAGAACTTGATATCTGGCAGGGCAAATGCTTGTTCTTTTTCTCAATTTTTGCTTTTTGGCTATTCTTAGATATTTACTATTCCGTATAGATTTTAGAAGCAGATTTAAAATAAGGTGCCATACAATTTTTCTGGAGTAACATTGATTATAATTAGTAAGCCAACTTGTGGATAACTGATACCTTTATGATATCATCAAGTTTTTACATCTATATGCAAATATACTGCTCCATGTATTTAGATTTTCTTATTTCCATCAACATAATAGGTTGAACCATGTGAAGTTATCCATACTTGAAAAGTTTTGACTTACAAAAAAGGAATTTCATATAGTTTAATCTAATAGTTTAAATATCCCAGAAAGTCTTTACATCTTTTGGTACATCCATTTCTGCTACTTTCTTTTTTTTTTTTCCTTGTTATTGGGAATAGGGCTTTTTTCTTGTTATATATTCTGTTTACTAGGAATGCTGTTGATTTTGTTTCATTAATCTTATAGCCAGCAACCTTCTCAACTATCTTGTTAGCTTTAATAACTGGTTCAGAGATAGAGAGCTTTCTTACTCTATTCTTTATTTTCTGGAAACATTTTATAAAAGAGTAGTAATCATTTTCTTGAGTTTCCCTGGTGGCTCAGACAGTAAAGAATCTGCCTGCAATGTGGGAGACCTGGGTTCCATCCCTGAGTTGGGAAGATCCTCTGGAGGACATGGCAGCCCACTCCAGTATATTTGCCTGGAGAATCCCCATGGACAGAGGAGCCTGGAGGGCTAGACTATGGGGTCGCAAAGAGTTGGAAATGACTGGGCGATTAAGCATAGCACAATCATTTTCTTGCAGACTTAATAAAATGCACCCATAAAATCATCTGATGAGTGTAATTTTATAGGGGAAATGTAAAAAGTCAAAGTTGCATTTATTCAGATTTTCTACACTTGAATAAATTTTGACAGTTTACATTTTCTGCATGCTTTTCATTTTATTTAAATTTTAGAATCATTCCATTAATTTGAAATAGTCATATAATTTTAAGTCTCTATTATATCTGTAGCTCTGTTACTTTATTGTTCTCAATTGTTAATTTTAACTTTTCTTTAGCAATCAGTCTTGATAGAACTTTGACTATTTCATGTCTTTTCAAAGAACTAGCTATTGTTAACCACTTTAATTTTCTTGTATTTTTGATTGAATGCTTTCTGCTTTTGATTTTCTTTTTTTTTTTTGCTTTTGATTTTCTAATTATCTTATTACAATTTATTAATTTAATTCTTAATATCTTTTAATTCCTTAAGTTGAAAATAGATGATTGCTTTTTAAGGATTCTTGTCTAATAAATACATTTATATATAAAATTTTCATTTAAGTACTGCTTTATTGGCATCCCATGAATCTTTAATATGCAATGTTGTTACTGTTCACTTCTAAATATTTCATATTTAATCCATGAATTAATTATTGGAGTTCTGAACATTCTTTTAAAAGTTGATATCTAAGTTTATAGTATTGTTACCAGAGAATGTAGCTTGAGTGATACTGAGTGTTTGCAATTTGTTGAGTCTTCCTTTGGGATCGAGGTCTCATCAATTTTTATAAATGTTTCAGTCTTGAGAAGAATGTGTATCTATTTCTTAGACCACAGATCTATGTATCTATTACATCAGGAAAGTTTATAGTGCCACTCAAATCTAATATCAATATATTTGGACTATAGTTTTGTCTATTTAACCTTTCATTTTCCAAGAAAGGCATGTAAAAAGATTTTACTATTATCACTGATTTGTTCCTTTTTCCATGATTTCCTCAGTGTCTGCTTTATATATATTTGAGGCTAAGTTATTTAAGATTATAGAATTTTCTTGGTGGGATAGTCTTTTTCTTAGGGTGAAATGTCTGTCTTTGTCCCTATCATGTAATTTGCTTTGAGCTCTATTTTGACCAAGTATTAATTTTTCAAATCAAGTATCTTTGGCTACTTTTTCCCTGTTGTAACTTTTTCATCCTTTTATTTTCAATCTTTTCTTTAATGTCATTTTGCTTCATAAAGCTGCATTTTAAAAAATTTATCAATTTCAGAGTTGTTTACTTTTAATAAGTGAATTTAGCCCATGTGCATTACTTTTAATTACTGAAATATGTGGACTCATTTCTACCATTTTACCTTTCCTTTTGTATTCACCATGAGTTCTTTTCACTTTTTTCTTACTTCCTCCAGTCAGTTACAATCTAACAACTCATATCTTTTTTCACTTATGAGTAATTTTAAGTCATTATCTTGGATAGTTCCTTTTTGCCACATTCACTTTTATCATTTTCTGGATTTCCTATTAATTAGGGGCTTCCCAGGTGGCTCAGTGGTAAAGAATCCACTGCCAATGCTGGAGCCAGCTGCAGGAGACATGGAAGTGTTTGATCCCTAGATCTGGAAGATTGTCTGGAGGAGGAAATGGCAACCCACTCCAGTATCCCTGCCTGGGAAATCCCATGGACAGAGAAGCCTGTCTGGCTACGTTCCAAGAGATCACAGAGAGTCAGACACGACTGAGCAACTGAGCGCTGGAGCATTAATAACATTATCACTTTTCACTCTATCCACCATCTGTCTTAAATTATCTTCCTAGTTTTTTATTTCTTAACTTCTCTTGGCTATGTCCTCCAGTTTTATCTTCTTGTTAGGTAATTTCTCTTCAACTGCATTAAATCCACTGTTCATTCTATCTCTCCTTTTTAAAAAAATTATTGATATTTTCAAGATTTCCAATGGTATCATTTTTTAAATATGAGTTTGCCCTTAATACATGATCTTTCTTTATCACTGGAAGGCAGTTAGCAGTTCTTTGGTTTTTTTTTTTTACAAAAAACCCCACAAGCAGCTTCAGCATGTACATTTTGTAATTCTTTTTAACTTCTTCAATATTTCTATCTCTTTGGGCATGAATTCTCCCATTTGTTACATCAGTTGACAGTTCTCAACTATGCACTTCCTCATGTGTTTGTTATTTTTGTCTGAGATCTTATCTCATCCAGGAACTTTTTTTCTCATGCAAAGTCCTCATCTCCTGTGTTTTTCAGTTGCCTCAGTAAGGGCCTCCAGGTTGAGCAGAGTCTCCCTGTGGAGGCTTGCAGGCTTTATCCTTGTGAGGAGGACTGGTTAGGGTGTTAAGGCCCACATACAGTCTTGCAGAGGCGTTCTCACAGCAGTCTCTCTTTTCTTTCAAGACCACGGAAAGGTGCCACACTGTGGCTGCTTTCTGGGGTTTCACATAAGGTTAATTCAGGCCCCCACTGGTAGGAGAGCTATCTGGCACTTAGCTTCATTCTGGTCTTTTGTAACAAGATGGGCATGGCCATCAACCATTTTTTTGTGAGCCTTGTAATATTTGAAAGCCATTTTCTGCATCCACTTACTCTTTTCTGGGAGCCTTGTGGCTTCAATGTCCCCGTGGCCTTTTTAGTATTCCTGGATCAGAGAAACTCTTGTACCACTCTTTTTAAACAGAGTTATCTATTTTAAATAAATTCCATATATTCTATATCTGATTTTTATATTTAAAATATTAAGTGTATTTTAATATTTAAAAATAATTTCATTAAAATTTCTATTCTCTGAAAGCAAAAAAGAGATGATTTTGTAGTTCTCATTCAACCATATTAACTGATGTCCAAATCCACTTGCCAAATATTTTTTGTTTAAGAGTATTATATCTACCAAATAGCTCTTATTCACAATAAGAAGCCAACACAGAAACTTAGGAATAAGACCTGCACTGTGCTAAGTTGCTTCCATCATGTCGACTCTTTATGACTCCATGGACTGTAGCCCGCCAGGCTCCTCTGTCCCTGGGATTCTCCTGGCAAGAATACTGGAGTGGGTTGCCCTTTCCTCCTCCAGGGAATCTTCCTGACCCAGGGACTGAACCCGCGTCTCTTAAGTCTCTTGCCCTGGGAGGCAAGTTACCACTAGTGCCACCTGGGAATAAGAACTAAGCTCCCACGAAACAAAGGTAAAGGCAAAGAAAAAGAAATATCTGAAGATTCACTACTAGACTTTTGTTTTATGAAATTTTGAAATATAATAAAGCCATTTGTATCTCACAAAAACAAGAATAGCATTTAAAAACTTTTTTCCTGTACTATTATTGAATATAGATTTTTATGGATATTTCATATACTTTTCATTATTATATAATGTCAAAGTAACTGAAATAATGGATATAGTTCTAGTACTCTGAAATTGTGTGTGTGCTCAGCTTCTCAGTCATGTCCCACGCTTTGCAACCCCATGGACTGTAGCCTGCCAGGCCTGGGATTTTCCAGGCAAGAATACTGGAGTGGGTTGCCATTTCCTCCTCCAGGGGATCTTCTCGACCCAGGGATCCAACTAGAGTCTCCTGTGTCTCCTGCGTTGCTGGCAGATTCTTTACCTGCTGACCCAACATGGTATTCTTCATTTAATAACAACTGCATATAGATCTATAATATTATTTGATTGACTTTTGCCAAGGACATTTTCCCCTTACTTTAAAACATCACGTCTTTGTATCTAGAGAAATTTTACTTGGAATGCTGCATCTCCTTCCTGCAATAAAGGTTTTGTTACAAAATGTGTTTAGTGCACACATAACACAATTCTCATGTGAATGTCTCTTGAAATTTATAGTGAACAAGGTAAACCTGGTTGTAATGACTTTCCATATACTACATATCTTTCAAAAGAAGAAGAAAAAGAAAAATCATACTTTTCTTGCTTTATGACTTGCTTACCTAAATAATAAAACATACAGATTTTCTTGCTCCCTCAAAAATCTATACATTATGGTTTCAATACTTTTATAATTGAGTTTCATGGTCTACATTTTAAGTACATAACAGAAGAAATATCTTATGCTTTACAAAGTATCTACAGAGTAATCCTTATTTGTTCTATTGAATATTACTGTATTTTTGTCTATTTATGAATTGTGAGATACAAAATGAGATTTTTTAAATGGTTTGTGGGATTTCACACCTTTTTAATGTCTGTATACTTCAAAGTGATAACGTCTTTTATTTCTGCTATTGATAATTAGTGTTCTTTCTCTTTTCTTTTGACTGGTCTAGCTAAAGTTTTATCAAAATTAATCTTTCAAAGAACTAGTGTTTGACTTTGTTAATTTGCTCTATGCCAATTTTCTATTGTTTTTTTAAAAATTTGCTCCTGTATTTATTTCCTTCTTTTGTTTATTTTTAGTTTAAATTATTCTTCCTTTTCTACCTTCTTAAAATGGACTTTAGGTGACTGATTTTATATTTTTCTTTTTTAAAAAATACAGCCTCTTAAAACTATACTCTCCTTTATTCAATGCTTTAGCTGTACTTCATAGATTTTGATAGGCTGATTAACAGTTATATTGAATTAAAAACATTTTCATATTTCTTTTGTATTTCTTCTTTGATCTGTGAATGATTTAATAATAATAAGCATTCTATTTGATTTCCAAATATTTGTGATTTCCTCTGAAATAAGATTATTCTTACTGATTTGTTTCAGACAATATGTTTTTATGATTTCAACTTTTTTAAAATGATTGAAATTTGTCTTATTGCTTAACATATAGTGAGTCTTGAAAATGAACTATGTATTTGAAGTGAACTGTATTTCGTAGTTCAACAAATGGCATTCTGTAAATTTGAATTAGATCATGAGATTTGATAGAATTGTTAAACTATGTCAGCTAACTTTTTAAAGTCTAAACATTGTACTAATTTCTAAATAAGGAATCCTAAATATAATACTATGTAGAACTGTCTATCTTTCTCTTTATTCTGTCCATTTTCCATTTACTAGTCAGTCAGTTCAGTCATTTAGTTGTGTCTGACTATTTGCAACCCCATGGACTGCAGCATGCCAGGCTTCCCTGTCCATAACCAACTCCCAGAGCGTGCTTAAACTCATGTCCATCAAGTTGGTAATGCCATCCAACCATCTCATCCTCTGTTGTCCCCTTCTCCTCCCGCCTTCAGTATTTCCCAGCATCAGGGTCTTTTCCAATGAGTCAGTTATTCGCATTAGGTGGCCAAAGTATTGGAGCTTCAGCTTCAGCAACAGTCCTTCCAATGCATATTCAGGACTGATTTCCTTTAGGATGGACTGGTTGGATCTCCTTGCAGTCCAACACCACAGTTCAAAAGCATCAATTCTTTGGCGTTCAGCTTTCTCTATGGTCCAACTCTCACATCCACACATGACTTCTGGAAAAACCGTAACTTGGACTAGATAGATCTTTGTAGGCAAAGTAATGCCTCTGTTTTTTAATATGCTGTCTAGGTTGGTCATAACTTTGCTTCCAAGGAGCAAGTGTCCTTTAATATCATGGCTGCAGTCACCATCTGCAGTGATTTTGGAGCCCAAGAAAAGAAAATGCTGTTTCCATCGTTTCCCCACTTATTTGCCATGAAATAATGGAACCAGATGCCATGATCTTAGTTTTTTGAATGCTGATTTTTAAGCCAGTTTTTTCACTCTCCTCTTTCACTTTCATCAAGAGGCTCTTAAGTTCCTCTTCACTTTCTGCCATAAGGGTGGTGTCATCTGCATATCTGAGGTTATTGATATTTCTCCTGGCAATCTTGATTCCAGCTTGTGCTTCCTCCAGCCCAGCATTTCTCATGATGTACTCTGCATATAAGTTAATTAAGCAGGGTGACAATACACAGACTTGATGTATTCCTTTCCCAATTTTGAACTAATCTGTTGCTCCTTGTACAGTTCTAACTGTTGCCCATACACATTATGTCTACCTGGTAATTTATGTCTTTCCTCATAATGAAATATCCCTCTTTATCTCTGATGATAATCTGTGCCTGGAAGTTTATTTTATCTGACATGAGGACAGCCACTCCAGATTTTTCATGCTTACTGTGTGCACAGTGTACCCGTTCCCACCCATCTATTGTGAGCCTAACTTTTTAATTAAAGTACTTCTTTTATGAGCAACAAGTATTAAAGTCTTACTTCTGTCCATATTGACAATCTTTTGTAACTGTAGTGTTTTTAGATCATTATCACTTAATGTAATTATTGGTATGGTTGGGTTTAGGTCTGTCATTTTATTATTTGCCTTCTATTTGTCCCTTCTGGTTTTTGTTGTTGTTGTTGTTCCTCTAGACCCCTTTACCTGTCTCCTTTCGGACTGATTAAATATGTTTTAGTATTTCTGCAATGGACTAAATATGTTCCCCAAATATTCATATCAGTTCAGTTCAGTTCAGTCACTCAGTCGTGTCCGACTCTTTGTGACCCCATGAATCACAGCATGCCAGGCCTCCCTGTACATCACCAACTCCCGGAGTTTACTCAAACTCATGTCCATCGAGTCAGTGATGCCATCCAGCCATCTCATCCTCTGTCGTCCCCTTTTCCTCCTGCCCCCAATCCCTCCCAGCATCAGGGTCTTTTCCAATGAATCAACTCTTCACATGAGGTGGCCAAAGTATTGGAGTTTCAGCTTCAGCATCAGTCCTTCCAATGCATATTCAGGACTGATCTTTAGGATGGACTGGTTGGATCTCCTTGCAGTCCAAGGGACTCTCAAGAGTCTTCTCCAACACCACAGCTCAAAAGCATCAATTCTTAGGCGCTCAGCTTTCTTCACAATCCAACTCTCAGATCCATACATGACACTGGAAAAACCATAGCCTTGACTAGACAGACCTTTGTTGGCAAAGTAATGTCTCTGCTTTTTAATATGCTCTCTAGGTTGGTCATAACTTTCCTTCCAAGGAGTAAGCATCTTTTAATTTCATGGCTGCAATCACCATCTGCAGTGATTTTGGAGCCCAGAAAAATAAAGTCTGACACTGTTTCCACTGTTTCCCCATCTATTTCCCATGAAGTGATGGGACAAGATGTCATGTACTTTGTTTTCTGAATATTGAGCTTTAAGCCAACTTTTTCACTCTCCTCTTTCACTTTCATCAAGAGGCTTTTTAGTTCCTCTTCACTTTCTGCCATAAGGGTGGTGTCATCTGCATATCTGAGGTTATTGAGATTTCTCCCAGCAATCTTGATTCCAGTTTGTGCATCTTCCAGCACAGAGTTTCTTGTGATGTACTCTGCATATAAGTTAAATAAGCAGGGTGACAATATACAGCCTTGACTTACTCCTTTTCATATTAGGAACCACTCTGTTGTTCCATGTCCAGTTCTAACTGTTGCTTCCTGACCTGCAGACAGGTTTCTCAAGAGGCAGGTCAGGTGGTCTGGTATGCCCATCTCTTTCAGAATTTCCCACAGTTTATTGTGATCCACACAGTCAAAGGCTTTGGCAAAGTCAATAAAGCAGAAATAGATGTTTTTCTGGAACTCTCTTGCTTTTTCGATGATCCCGCAGATGTTGGCAATTTGATCTCTGGTTCCTTTGCCTTTTCTAAAACCAGCTTGAATATCTGGAAATTCATGGTTCACCTATTGCTGAATCCTGGCTTGGAGAATTTTGAGCATTACTTTACTAGCGTGTGAGATGAGTGCAATTGTGTGGTAGTTTGAGCATTCTTTGGCATTGCCTTTCTTTGGGATTGGAATGAAAACTGATCTTTTCCAGCCCTGTGGCCACTGATGAGTTTTCCAAATTTGCTGGCATATTGAGTGCAGCACTTTCACAGCATCACCTTCAGGATTTGAAATAGCTCAACTGGAATTCCATCACCTCAACTAGCTTTGTTTGTAGTGATGCTTTCCAAGGCCCAGTTGACTTCACATTCCAGAATGTCTGGCTCTAGGTGAGTGATCACACCATTGTGATTATCTGGGTCATGCAGATCTTTTTTGTACAGTTCTTCTGTGTATTCTTGCCACCTCTTCTTAATATCTTCTGCTTCTGTTAGATCCATACCATTTCTGTCCTTTGTTGAACCCTTCTTTGCATGAAATGTTCCCTTGGTATCTCTAATTTTCTTGAAGAGATCTCTAGTCTTTCCCCTTCTATCATTTTCCTCCATTTCTTTGCATTGATCGATGAGGAAGGCTTTCTTATCTCTCCTTGCTATTCTTTGGAACTCTGCATTCAGATGGGAATATCTTGCCTTTTCTTCTTTGCTTTTTACTTCTCTTCTTTCACAGCTATTTGTAAGGCCTCCTCAGACAGCCATTTTGCTTTTTTGCATTTCTTTTCCATGGGGATGGTCCTGATCCCTGTCTGCTGTACAATGTCATGAACCTCCATCCATAGTTCATCAGGCCTTAATCTCCAGTATGCTTGTATTTGGACTCAGAGCCTTTGAGAGGCAATTAGGTAATGAGGGTGGAGCCCTCATGATTGCATTTGTGCCCTTTAAGAAGAGATGCTAAAGAGGTGATCTCTGTCTTGGCAAAGATAGCTGCTTGCAAACCAGAAGAAAGCTCTCAACAAACACAAATATGCTAGTGCTTATTTCAACTTCCTAGCTTCTAGGACTATAAGAAACAAATGTTTCTTGTTTATATCACCAAGTCCATGCTATTTTTGCCACAGTGGCCAGGACTGAAACAATACTATAGTATATCTATTGGATATGTAACTATACCTCTTGACTCTTTAATTTTATTATTTTTTCTGGGGATTATATGTGCCTAACATTTCACAGTCTACTAAGAATTAACATGGTTCCATTTCCCATAATATGTAGAAATTTTGCACCTATATAGGGTCCGTTAGCATCCCCTTCCCCAGATATATTTTACGAGTCAACTTTTACATGTCATATGTATTACATCTTTTACATGACATCTTTTACATGTCATAAGTATTACATCTACATATAATAAAATCCCACAAGACAGTGTTATAATTTTTGTTTTAAACAGCTACTTTTAGAGAATTTAAGGAAAAAAGTCATTTACATTTAATTAGATATTTGCAATTTCTGATGTTCTTCATTCATTTTTAAAAATCCTGCCTTTCTTCTGTTAAATATATATTAGTATCTATTTTCTGTACACTGCAACTCGTGGATTTTCACCACAAGGCAGATTGCCTCTCTTACACCTTCTGATGGGGCTATGAGCAGTGCAGCCATGAGGACATAGGGGTGGAAAGAGTCCTGGGGGCGTCTTCCTACCTGTGACTTGGGCATCATAAAACCCAGAATTGGAACTCTGATCATATGGGTTTGATAATTTTCTTTAATTTTATAATGAAACATTAAATCTCTTACTACAGTTGGTTAAAAATAAAACCCTGTTTTAAACTTGGAATCTGTATTAATTTTAAGTTCTGAACTAAAAAGGGAATGTAGGTCCTTCAGACATTTCAGTTTTCTTATCCCAAAGCCTGCCACTATTCTATTATTACGGGCATTTGTGGAGGAGAAAAAAATAGGTTATAGTTATCTCACTTTTTTTCTTATAAACTTTAATTAGAAAGGTTTCATGGTAAGCTTTCAGCTTACCTAATCCATTTCTTCCTTGTAAAGCTTTTAAACTTTGCAGAGTCAGGAATGGCTTTTATCTGGTGCACAAATGAAATCAAAATAAAAATGCAGATTGAGCTATCAGCTACTTAATACCAGTAATTCTAGCAGTGCAGAGCAGCAGGTGAATAATGATAGAGGCCCAACACTGGCAGAAGAGGGAAAATAAGCTGTATTCAGTTTACCAAAGTTTCCAGGATTCTTCAAAGAAATCAGTTCACCTTATCAAATATTTTCTTGAGGACCAACTTTCTTCAAGTCATTAATAAATTCAAAAAAGATCCCGTCTTTAAGTATATAAACGAGGTTTTTACACTGTATTTGAAGACTGGTGTTACATCATCATCTAGTAGCATCTTGTAGGTATAATAACATTTTCACCCAGTACAAGAATAACTTGTGGGTGTTTTAAAATGTGGTGCATTTAATATAAAATTTGAGGTATAATAAGGCCAGTAGAGTCTTCACCAGGTGGCTCAGTGGGTAAGGAATCCGCTGGCAAAGTAGGAGATGCAGGAGATGAGGGTTCAATCTTGGATCGGGAAGATCCCCTAAAGAAGGAAATGGCAACCCACTCTAGTATCCTTGTCTGGAGAATCCCATGGATAGAGGAACCTGGCGGGCTCCATCAGGTCACAAAGAATCAGACACGACTGAAGTGACTGAGCACATACGCATGCAAGGCCAGTAGACCAGAAAACGATTACCACTGACGATAGAGTTTGCCACTCACAGTTTTCAAGAGGTGGGGGTATGACATGCCATGGTGGGCCACACGGGGGTGGTGGAGGGAGAGGGAGGAACCAAAGAGCAAGAGCTCCTTTCCATGGAAGGAGCGCATGAGTCAAACAGGCTCAAGATTGACTAGAGTGAGTAATTTCAACAGGCTCTGGGGCATAGAGTCCTCCCTCGTGGGCTGGTACCTGACCCTGGGGTGGCTAGGGTAGTGGGATTAGAGCCCACAGCATGAGAGAGCAATAAAGGAGGTGGTTGGGGTGTGGGCTCTGGATTGGCTGGTTTGCTTTTGGAAAGCACACTTGAGAGCCAGTTGCTTACTGTCTCTAGGAACTGGCTTACCCCGGGAGAGGGAGTCCTCCAGGGTCAGCAAGATCCCAGATGTCAAAGCATCAGAGTACAGAAAACAAAAGACATGGTGAATACAGGGTGTACTCAGTATCCACAACTTCATTCATCTCTGCGCCACATTGCGAGTCAGTCAGTTTTCAAAAACAAGCTCAATTTCTACATTTCAGCCTGTGTACTCTTTACTCAACTATTCACTCAGCCCTCAGGGTCTCAGAGATGGCAGTGTAAACAACAGAAGCTTTCTGTTAACTTTACGGCTGGATAAAAACAATAGTTCTGAAACAGAAGTTAATTCTCTACATTTTCATGATAACACATTTGCTCTAGAGAGTGGAAGCTGCATAAAATAGAAATATCATTGACTTGAGCACTTGAGAAAAACTAAGAAAGCCACAATTACATACAGCAGAAGTGAGAGGGAAGAATTTTCACATTATCACTTCTTCCAGTATCAAAAGCAGCCACATCTTCTCACCAACAAATTAAAATAAAAGCGTAAGCATTTCAAGACATACCAGAAATATTAACCTCAGGAGCCCTAGGATCCACAGGAGATATGTTAGACTAGTGTTAGTCACTCAGTCATGTCCAATTCTTCGCAGCTCTATGGACTGTAGCTCACCAGGTTCCTTTGTCCTTAGAATTTCCTAGGCAAGAACACTAGAGTGGATTGCCATTCCCTTCTCCAGGGTATCTTCCCAACCCAGGGATCGAACCCAGGTCTCCTGTATTACAGGCAGATTCTTTACTGTTTGAGGCCCCGTAGAGAGAACCTTATTCCCAAGAGTTAACTTGACAAATCTTTCTCTTCAGACCCAAATACATCTTACTCAGATCACAACCTATTTCTAAGAGTTCTGGCTGAAAGCCTGACTTGTGGAGAAGGGAGCAGGGTGGGGTTGGGGTCAGGTGGCCCAAGTCTTGGCTCATTACTAGCCAGATCTTCAAGGTGGAGTCTCTACAATGTAGTGAGCTCTGGTTTAATAGCCAGATTTCAGGAGTTTGAAGTATGTATCTTTCCATTTTCTTCATGTTTTATGTGACACGAGGTAAAGAAAAAAGCTGTGGTACTGGGAAGAGCAGTGGTACTGGGAATCTTCCCCAGAGGAAGTTGGTAAGTGACCTGTGGCTTTCGGAAATCCATGACTGACAAGCTTCTGAATACCAACCAGATACAAACGTGGCTCTGGTGAGTGTAGTCACCCAGTTGGGAGAAAGGCCAAAAGGAAGTACTGTGACAAGGCAAATGAGGCTGCCTCATTCAAGTGAGAAAGAGAATTGTAAACTTGCTATGATTTGCAACATCACAAAGATGGGTTGTTCCTGGGGAACAAAAAGATGGAAAATCTGACCTAGTGGGGAGGTTGGGAACAAGGTTCCTCCCTTCTCTGAGTGAGATGGTACAGATTCAAACAGTGGGGAAAACCTGTCTAGAAAACAGAAACAGTGTGGGCTGATTTCCTTACTATTTGTTAACTTCCCGACAATCTGCGCTTCTCCCTGGTAGCTCAGAGGGTAAAGAATCCATCTGCAATGCAGGAGACCCAGGTTCAATCCCTGGGTCAGGAAGATCCTCTGGAGAAGGGAATGGTTACTCACTCCAGTATTCTTGCCTGGAGAAACCCACGAACAGAGAAGCCTGGCAGGCTATAGTCGATGGGGTCACAAAGAGTCAGATGCTACTGAGTGACTAAGCATGCAGACCCAACCTGCAAAAGGCTGTTGTCTCCATCATATGGAGGGAACAAAGGCTTCTGGACGTTAATAAGAGATTCATGATCAAGCACCTAACAACAATCATATCAGACTCTTCACTACAGCCTCACTGTCTTTCTGGCCATCAAATGGCCTATTAGAAGCACCATTCAACTAGAACACAGAGGTTAGTGTCTACTGAGATATTTAACACCTAACTACGGATACTGAAAAAGACATCTTAGAATTTATGGAATAATTTTTATATTGATAAAAGGACAGAACTTAAGTAAGAACCATTTAGTCAGAAATATGGAACTTTGGTAACTTCCATTACCAAAGGATTAAAAATGCTTACAGAGGATTAAAGAAATACAAGATAAAATGAAAACTCAGACAGAAATTTAAATAAAGACTCTCTTTAAATAATAATGAGGCAATAATTATTTAGCTTTAAATTTTCTCTCCAACACAATTCTCTAACCTTCTCTTTAGAGATTTTACAAAAAACAAGAAAATTCCAAGTGAGGTCAATTATTGATCATACAGTTGATCACCTCTTTATCTCTGGTCTCATGAAACAGTGAACAGAATGGCAAAATACATACCTCAGATTTTTAAAGCTTGAGTTAACAAATCATTTTGCATTTTTCCCTTTCTTCTAATCTCTTCTTATGTTTCAGCCACAAAGATATTATTTTCACAGTATCTTTACTACCCTCAAGAATCTATAAATTCTTATGACTAAGAAAAATCCACACAGCCCATCCTAATGGAAGGGGAAGGCATGAGTGGTGGGCCGGAGAACAAATTTTGAAATGCAGATCACAACCCACCTCTTCCACTCACCCAGGCTTCTCCTGCCACATCACAGGCAAGAACCCTGCCCTCTCAAGCCACAATTTGAAATCCTAATCTAAAAAGCAAAATAGGACTTCAAAATATTTTCTACATTTTCTGTCTTTAACCCCACAATTTTTGAGAATTTAATTCTGACAGGAATGTAATGAAAAAAATAAAATAAAAGAAACCAAAAACTGGCTGTGGTTGAACACATCCAAGAAATGTTTTATAGAACGCAGTCTTCTCAGAGTTTACGCGGCTGAGCTCTTCTTAGTCAATCATCTTATTTATTTTAACAATTTATAATGGGTATATTTATTTATCTTATTGTAAATCTAAAACTACCCTAAAATTTCCCAAGTTTTAAACATTCATGTTAGTATTCCTGTTCTTGTATTCAAAATACGAGAGGATCATCTTGGGATTGATTGCAGTGAAACACTGTTAAAATCTAGACAGTAAACAAAAATACTAGCACAGAATGCATACTCAGATCCAGAGACTGTTATGGTTCTGTTATGGTTCTGAAATACATAATTTAAGCTGCCTATTCTTAAAAAAAAAAATTCTCTTGATTTGTTATTTGCAGTCATTCCTTAAAGAATTCAGAAATTGAGAAAGTTGGTAAATTAAGGTGGTCAAAAAAGGGGTCCTTAAAAATATGTAGTTAAAATTGGTAGGAGATAATATACACTCAATGTCAAGGAAGATGTCCTTGCATCACTAAATTATTATAGAATCACTTAACAGGATGGTTAGAGCCTTATATCTAGAAAAGAGCCCAGACAGACTTTTATAAAGGCACCATGCTATTCTGGCATGGCCAGAGACCAGATGATCTGTTAAGTCCTTCCATGATTTAACTTCTCTAACCCATGATGTGCAGATGTGTAGAATCCTTACATAAATTTCTGGGCATTGCAAGATATTCTGAAGGGAGAATGAGAGAGAAGCACTCCACCAATCTTAAGGAAACTCGTGTCTGCACATATCTCAATGCTAAAGCAATTTCTAGCTTTTTGACCAAATGGATTAGGTTTTAGTCGCATCCATAAATTCTCTGAAGAGGCTGAGGATTATAGTAGTTTAGATTCTTTTAAGATTACCGAGAGCAGAAATAGATTGGAAGAAAGGTAGACAACTCTGGGGAGAGGGCCGTTGGCCTGCATAGCCCCCTGTGGTTCTCACTCAGGAAGGTAATGAAGTTGGCTTTGGTGGGTGGACTGTAAATTAATTCCTCATTATCCCATATGTAGGTCTTGATCTCATGTGCATTTTTTCCACAGTTAAGGAAGTCATCATTTTCTGGAAAACTCTGTTTACGGCAAATCAAGAGAAATCCAACTACACTTTAAAAGTACATAAATAGAAGTAATCATATTTACCCTAATGTTCCAACTCATATGGGGCTCTCTAAGAAGATGAAGCCCTTATCCATTTCAGGGTTGGATTTCAGCTTGCCGTCTCACTGTATATCCTCCTGCAATAACCCCTCTGGGAATCACTTCTGCTTCTAAAAGCTCAGTACTTGGGTTTATTCTTCTAAGGTCATTGGGGAATTGGTAAACTCCTTAACTGTATCAATATTTAGCTTTTGAAAACTAGTTTTAAGTTATCCATCAGCACTGATTATGTGGGAACAGAGGATGAGGCCCGGCCTGACCCCAATTCAGCATCGGAGCTGTAGAAGGTCAGGTCAGGCCAGTGACCCTGCAGACTCTAATCCCAGAGGGTTATTTTTTATACCAGCCAATGCTGCAGGGGTTAATCTGGACAGAGGTGAAGTTCCCTCATCTCTATTTTTTAAATGAACGTTTGAGATTTCAAGGTGAAAGGGGTTAAATTCTTCACTTGTATCGTGATAATGCCAAAAGGACACAGAAAACTAAATGATTCAAAATTAAGGCCTTGTTCCAAGTGCATACTTTTAAGGCGGTGGCATATATATTTTATGGCTTGTCTCATGACTCTCAAGATTAAAAAAAAACCCTCTGAAATTATACCTAGAATTTTGCATATATTGACTATGTGCAATTTTAATCAGAAACTCAAAAAGGTCTCTGGCCCCAAAATGAGTTAAGAACCACTGCTCTGAGGGAACACTTGCTTCCCAGACAAACAGTGGTACCATTTAATTCAGTTCTGCAAATAACTGAGTCATCTCTTTGCCAGATACTTTGCTACATCATGCAGGTACAAGCATGAATATGGAATAGGAGGGGAGCATCCTTCATTGAACTCCTATTGTGTGTCACACCCAGACCTATGGACTTTCTCATACCAGTCTCCTTCAATGCACACACACACAAGTCTTAGGGGTGCATTATTACTATATAAAATTTACAGATACAGAAGTCACCAACCCAAAGTCACAAGTTATGAAGACATGGAGTGAAGACTCAAAACTGATTTGCTCTGAATCATCACAGTTACTTATTCTGTGCTGCTTCCATGATAACATGGTACACAGCCAAATAAATGGCCTAAGTGCTGATGAATGCAAACAATATTTTATTCCCTTCCTTCTCTCTCTGCCTTCCCCACCCTGATAGAAGCCACCACACCTCTCCCCTGGATGAAGGCAACAATATTTTTATGTGATTTCCCAGCCTCCACCCTTGGGGGATCTAATGTAATTCCCACTTAGCAACCTGGCTGATCTCTCTAACATATCAAGTTATGTTTTGGCTTAAAACCTGCAGTGGATTCCTACTGAGAATAGCAGTGATCACTTACTGCATGCAGTACCACTCGTAGACATGGGCAAGTGGGGTTCCTCAGAGGGCCCTGACACTTTAGGGTGCTTCCCTTAAAGTTTTCTGAAACCAGACCAAGTCTCTGAGACCAGCAGGGACCAACAGAGATGTCAGGGCAAGGCACCCGAGCCCCACTGGGAACCTGTGTGGGTAGTGGTCGCTGATTCTTCCCTTTGAGGGCACTCCCCATCATGCCCATGAGACTGCCCCGGGTTAGTGCTGGCTAAATTCCAGGAGGGTGCGGCCTGTGCTAGGATGGCTCCCACTGACCAGTGTTGTGATTTTTTTTTTTTTTGAGAGAGGTTTTGAAAGATTGAATTGCCAAAATGGTGCTGGCATGATGATGGGTGACATTCACGAGCGACTCAGGACAGGTTTAAGGCTCTTGTGTAAGTTTCCTGTGGGGCTTCCCCAGTGGCTCAGTGGTAAAGAATCTGCCTACAATGCAGGAGACACAGGAGATGTGGGTTCGATCCCCGGGTCGGGAAGATGCCCTGGAGGAGGAAATGGCAACCCACTCCAATATTCTTGCCTGGGAAATCCCATGGACAGATTTCCATGGTGGGCTACAGTCCATGAGGTCGAAAAGAGTTGGGACACGACTGAGTATGCAGTTTCCTGTAGCTGCAGTAACAAACTACCATAAATTTAGTGGCTTAAAACAATACAGGTTTTTATTATCTTGCAGTTCTGGAGGTCAGAGTCTGAAATGGGTACTCAGGGCTGCAGCGCAGTTTGCTTCTGGGGACTCTATCAGAGAATCTGTTCCTTTGCCTTTTCCAGCTTCCAGGGTCTGTCTACATCATTTGACTTGTGGTCTTTTCCTCCATCTTCAAGGCCAGTTGTGGAACATCTTCTCTCCTCTCTTCTCTTCTCCCTTCCTCTTTCAGGGACCTTTGTGATTACAGCAAGCCTATTTCTATAACTCAGGATCTCCACAAGATCCTTAACTTATATCTGCAAAGTCCCTGTTGCTGTATAAAGTAATATAGTGACAGGTTCTGAGGACTAGGTTGTGGACGTCTTTGGAGGGCCACGATTCTATTCCATACTACCTGTAGTACCCTGTCCACCAGTGACTTCAGTTGAAGTCAGGGCTGGGGTCACAAACCTACCAGATGCACCCCCTAAAAAAAACCTAATAATACTAATTCTTAGTGGACTAAATAAGTATGAAAAGCAAAATTATAAAGCCTTTTAGAAGGAAATAAAAGAAATGTCTTCATGACTTTGAGACAAAGGAGTTTCTTAGAGAACAAAATCACTCAAAGGGAAAGGGTGCTAAATATGACGTTAGAATATTTTCTCATTTCATTGAAACACTATAAAAAAGGAAGTGTAAAGATAAACCACACAGTAGGAGAAGATATTTGCAGCACACATAATAGATGAAGGATCAGTATCCAAAATATATTAAAACTCCTATAATAAAAAGACAAAGCAATCTTTTAAATATGCAAAATTCTTAAACTGGCTCATGTTCAAAGAAAGGAAGGAAAGGAAACCTACCAGGCATTTACATGAGAGTGAATTCAACCTTATTAGTAACCAAGAAAGTGCAAACTTACACCACAAGGATAAACCACAATATGCTCATCAAATTCGCAAATATCAAAAAGTCTGAAAATACTATGTGTGTGTTTGTATGAATGTGGAACATCAGATACTGGTGTTCACTGCTGGTGGGGAGGTAAATGGGAACCTCCGTTTTGGAAAACAGAGTGTTGTTATCTAGTAAGTTGGAAGAGATATATATATATATATACACACACCATATAACCCAGTTGTTTCATGTTAGGTTTATTCTCTGAAGATATGTGTTTATGTGCAGGAGAATACATACACATGTGTGCTTCAGTCGTGTCCGACTCTGTGTGACTCTATGGACTATAACCTGGCAGGCTCCTCTGTCCATGGGATTTTCCAGGCAAGAATACTGGAGTGGGTTGCCATGCCTTCCTCCAGGGGATCTTCCCCACCCAGGGATTGAACCAGCATCTCCTTCATCTCCTGCACTGGCAAGAGGGTTCTTTACCACTAACCACAACCTGCGAAGCCCTGAATACATATGTAAGTATGCTCATGGTAGCATAGTTTATAATCTCTCCAAACTGGAAACAAGCCAAATTTCCATTAATAGTAGAAGGGATATAGGATGATATACACAGTGGAATACTATACAACAATGAAAATCAATAAACCCAGTGCTCACTCATTCTCTTTGGCATTTATTGAACTTTATTTTAGGAACTAAGCCAAGAAGTCAAAATAAATTAAGACAAAACCATCTCTTAGAATAATTCACAGGGAAGAAACACCAGGTAAATTAATACTTACAGTTCAATGTGATATTAGTGAAGTATTACACTCAAAAAGAATGCTTTATAGATATCTCACTGCACCTTTCCCTTCCTCGTCTGGCTAAAAAACAAACAAAAAATCTCTTTTCTCCTTGCTCTTCTCTTTAAAATTAAAACAGAATTAAGTTGAAATATACAGTACATTAGAAAGGGAAAATGGTAAATTGCAACACCAAGAGCAAATCTGAACAACTTAAATCCCATGGACTTTCAGAGTAATTTTATGTTGTCTTATGATTAGACATAGCCAGGCCTCTCTGGGGCAATTGCTTGCTGTTTAATCTTACGGGCTCTGTGAATGAAACTAATCAAGGCTCTTTCATGAACTGACTTCTAAATAATTAGAATCAAATTTGTATCCACCCCAGGAGCATAGATGATGCATTTTTATGTCACATTCCTTGACCTCTGTTTTTTTTTTTTCTTTTCCTTTTCATCTGATTCTAATGTACCTTATTGTATTCCATTACCCGCATTTAATATATAAAGACAAGAATAAATCCTTTGTATAGCAAGCCAGGGAATGGGTAAATGAGTAGGAAGAGATAGGATAGGTTAGGGTAGGATAGAATTGGATATTGTCTCATCCATCTTCAGAAATGGCAAATGTTTTGAGGGAGGGGAATATATTAATCATCTTTATATCCCAGCATAACACCAGGCACAGAGTAAGTGCTTGAGTCAGCTTTCCTTTGACTATGTTGCAAGATATACAAGCTCATAATCACGACAGTTTGCAACAACAAATATTTATTTCTTGTTCACATTATATGTGGTCAGCTGGGCTCTTTTAGGCTTGGTACCTTTTATTTCTTATACAATGAAAATCAATAAATCGGAATCTAGGATGAAGGAGAAGCCATCACCTAAGATCCCACACTGGGACTGGCTTCAATCTATACCATGCGATGGCATTTAAAGTTTCTGTTTAGCCATGACAAAGGTCATGCCTGGTCATTCCCAATGGCCAAGCCATGCCAGGAGGGGGAATTGTGACCTGTGAATATTCAATAAACATGTGCTAAGTGAGTGTTGCAATCATTACAGTGCAGTTCAACTACAATATGTGGTGAGATTCCTGTGCCATGAACAATTGCTCTCAGATAAACAACACCCCAGGCTTCCCTGGTAGTTCAGACAGTAAAGAATCTGCCTGCAATGCAGGAGACCTAGGTTCGAATCCTGGGTCATGAAGAGCCCCTGGAGAAGGGAATGGCAACCCATTCCAGTATTCTTGCCTGGAGAATCCCATGGACAGAGGAACCTGATAGGTTACAGACCATGGGGTTGCAAGATTCCGACATGATTGAGCAACTAACATACAAACAACACCCCACTGACCCCCAAGATTTGCCTCACTGAAGATTAGCTGTGGAAGAAGGATGACTCCCAACAACCAGAGCAAAGTATTTCCTCTATCCCCTCACAGTTCAATGAGCAGTGCCAATGAAAAGGCAGACAGGAGGGTTCAGAGGCTGATTAATTCTTAATCCATTAGAACAAACTTGACTGTGCATAAGAATCACTTAGGGAGCTTGTTTAAAAATATAGATTTTCACTGACACTGAATATATGAGACCAGGAGCTTATGTTTACAAACTCTCCCTGGGTTTCTGAAGCATAGCCTGTTGTAGGGACCTTGCTCTAGGCTCAGGGCAGCTCTGCCTGGGATGAAGGAGACTTCTCAGGCCAGGCTGCTCTGAGATTTAGGAAGAACTAGCCTTGTCTTTCCCTCCATGCAAGGAGGTCTGTGGGTAAGAGATAGGTGCCGGCTTCCCTGGGCTTGCCCCATGCCTGAGCGCCGCTCTCTTAGTGGAATCACAGGTACTGTGATGATCTGTGTCCAGGTCTGTGAACAACCACCTGAACACTAGGAACTCGTCTTGTCTGCCTTCACAGCCCCAGTGCCAACCCAGGACTTAAAATAAGTAAAATGCCTGTGTGTGTGTGTGTGTGTGTGTGTGTGTGTGTGTGTGTGTGCGCGCGTGCTCAGTTGTGTCCAACTCTTTGTGACCCCATGGACTGTAGCCGGCCAGGCTCTCCTGTCCATGGGACTCCCCAGGCAAGAATACTGGAGTGGGTTGACATTTCCTTCTCCAAGGGATTTTCCCAACCCAAGAATCGAACCTGAGTTTTTTATGCCTCCTGCATTGGCAGGTGGATTCTTTACCACTTCTGCTACTGGGAAATAAATGTCCACTGGATCAGTCTCATTAGTGATCCAAGTCATCCCAGCAGCAATTTCTTAGATTTCCACCAGTGCAGAGTCAGCTGGGGGACTTGCTAACAAGTCGCCCAACTCACTCCCAGAGTTTCTGATTCAGGAGATCTGGGCAGGGCCCCAAGGACCGAGCCCTTGCAATTCTAACAAGCTCCCAGTGGGAGAACTGCTGGTGCTGCCAGTGAGGCCTGAATGTGGAGAACTTCTGCCTTAGACTTCTGTACTTTACTTGTTCTGCCTATAAAATTAGAAAAATAGAATCTGCTCCAAAGCTTAATAATCGGCTTCAGAATTTCATACCATTTTGCCGTGACTTTAAGTGTCGGATCATTATCAATCCAGAGACTTAAATGTGACAGAAATCTGTCTGTAGTACCCTATTCCTAGCTTCACTTTAGTTCAGAAGGCCCCCAGGGGCGGAATCTTTGGTCCCTGCTGGACCCCAAGAATAGTCTCGGCATATAGATGATACCTTAGAAGTATTTGCTGAGTGGAAGAACCAGTGATTCTGGGACTAGCCTCTGGTCTTCACGCTTCACCTGGTCTAATAGTCAGACTATGCCCAGCTACTCCTGAACCCAGTGATGCTAATGGGTGTGACTTATGGTATATGTTCTATTTTTATGCCAAGTGTGAGCTCTAGTTCTCACTCTCCTTAGCCCAGGGCAAGGTTCTTAGGAGGAAGATGCCAGCTCCCTGCTTTCAAGAGTCTTGGTGGAAAAACGAATTCTCCAGTCTTTCCTTTTGTAAATAAATAAATAAAATTACATCTCCTACAAATCAGAAGATTTTGGTTTTCAATGTACTGTTTTGGCTCTACATTTCATGCCCCCAATTTGGAACTCAAAACCACAAATTTGACCCATTTTTCACCATGGATATTTTTTCTGTCCTTGAAGAGCAAAAAAAGCTTCAATTTTATTTTTATAAGTAAATTGCTTTAGACAGGACTTTTATTTATAGACCATCTAAAGCGCTGTTAGTAAAAGGAATGAAAGAATTCATCAAGTAATATTTCAAAATATTATCCACCTATACTTTGTTTTATTTATATATTACATGCATGTAAGATATAATATCATGGTACATAATCATCTTACCTGATATATTACAAGACCATATGACACCAGCATCATAACCAAACAAAATCTTCTAGGAAATGCTCCTTTATGTGCAGAACTTAAAGCCTTTTGAAGAAGGCGTGGTAGCATCATCTAGCAGCAGAGGGGATCCATCTATTCTTTGATAGCTTTTACTGGTGGGCCCTGGGGTCTCACAAACTCATTAACAGCACAAATAGTTCATTTCTAGTCAAGGGGTTTATCAAGAGAACATTCTCTCAAGAAGCCCTCCAATCACAGCCTGCTCTGTGACAACTGTAATGTATTATAAGTAATGTTGTCAGAAAGCTAGGTTTGCTCCAATGTCAGGAAGAATGAAAAACAGGTGACAACAGTATTTGCAAAGGATCAGGCCACCTGTTGCCACCTCCAACCTGCTATTAATTCAGCTGAAAGAAACTCAGCACCCAGACCAGGAGAATGTGAAGGGAAGTGAGGGAAAGGTTTTCTGAAATAGGGGTGCCTGGCACATCTGGGTCCTGCTCATTCCCAGGTTGCCGCAACTGCAGGTTTTGGAAGCAGCGGACAGCTCTGTAAACACTGACTTAAGAGGCTTGAGGAAGGGACTACTTATCGCTTGTCTGTCTCATACTGAGCCCTCTGTAGCACCTTCTCACTTCATCACCGGAACACTTCAAATGCAAAACCAACAAAGCAGGGATTGTGTGTTTTGCAGATGAGGAAAGTTAAGTTTGTCACTTGCCCAAGAGTACACAAAGCAAGATTTAAACCCCGGTTTGTAACTTCAAGTCTGTGCTCTTTCCATGACAACCCAGATCTCTACCTTCAATGATTAAAGAACAAGAAGAGAGAAGCCAGGATGGACAAGGGGCAACCAAAGCAGCGGGCCCTTGTCAGAGACCACAGGGTGTCCAGTTTCTTGCATGATAACCCGTCTGGTTTTCCTTCGCTGAGATGCACATGAGGGCAGGACCTGGAGGGGAACCCCAGTGGGCCGTCAGAGGAAGAACCTGGATTCTGTCTTGGAGCTTCTCCATCAAAGGTATGAGGAAAAGGCAGATGGTTCAGGAGACAGGCCATGCAGAGGCGGTGAGCCCACAGATAGGTTTTCCTTGATGTTTCTCTTAAGGAATTTCTGAGATTGGCTTTAGACCACCCGCCCCCACCAGCTCGAGTCCCCAAGCATGTGGTGGATCTTTAAATAAAGCTCAAAATTGCCAATTCTCCAGGAAAGGGAATAAGAGGATGGCAGGGCATCCTGTTTACACCCAGTCGTTGAGGGGACTTTCCTTTCATACTGAAGAAAGCAAACCTAAAAAACCAAAAAAACAAACAAACCATTGGTTTATTTGGAGATCCTCATCCAAGTGAGCAGGATAAGCACTCTCCAGACTGCATCCGTTAGTCTCTCCACACCGAGACCTCAGGTGACCTGCCTGACTTGGCAGGTTTCACAAAGGACCCACTTGGGAATGGCAACATCCTTGAAAGCGTGTCCAAGCTCAGAGGCAGCCTATCTGAGAGCTTCCTGAACCTCCTTCCTTGATCTTCTGTATATACCCTGGTCAAGGCGAGGCGGGCTCACCTTCTGGCAAGGAGAGAACAGCTGCCTCAGCTGTTGTGGGAGCTGCTCTGCCCTTGCAGCTCCTTCCCCGAGCTGGTCACTCTCAGAACTGTGCCCCTTCTATCAGCAACCTCTGTCCTGACATGTCTTTTCAGTCACGGTTGACCCATTTCACGTCGGCCTGGCCTCCACCTTTCCACGTTCCCACCTCACCAGCTCAGCTCTGTTTGATCCAGTCCGGAGAGGTCTCCCTCGAGACACCACTAGCATTCTTCCAATGTTACTCCAAGTTCCTGCTGCTTTTTTCTTGCTCCTTTCTTTCCTTCATGGAACACTCACCTCTCTTGTCAGCGTTCTTGATAATGAACCCTGCTATGGCTCTAGACTATCTCATACTAGTCAATATACCTTGAAGTTTATAGAGGTAAGGTTCATGTTCTCTTTCACAAGTTTGGCAATGTGGTAGGAACAGAACAGCTTCAGAATCAAGCACATTTATAAACTGGGTGAGTTTGGGAAAATTCCATAGCTTCCTGAGGCTCCATCTCCTCATCAGCAAAACGAGTGTGTGAATAATTACTTCCTATGGGTGTAGGAAAGATTAAATGAGATAAAATGCCTATCACAGTACCAGGTTCCCAGATACATGGGGGGAAAACTTAAGTTGTTTCCTCTTCCTCTTCAAAATATTATATCTATTCCAAAAATGTCCTGGTTCTTTCCATGAAATCTGTCTTCACCACTCAACACGTGACATCATATTGCTACCAAGTGGGATTTGAAAAGCTAGTTTTCCAGAAGAATTCCCTGTAGGCCCTATGTTCAGGAAGCATAAATTCTTTGATTTATATCTCCCTGGGCTTGCATATCTGAGAAGGACAAGGGGAAAATCTCAATGGCCTGTCTGTCAATAATGCCTTTTCTATGGAAGAATTCTATTTTAAAACAATTACTGTTGGGTTTTTTTTGTTTTAAATAGGCTTAATCAATGGGGTAAAACCACAAGCCACTTTCACATTTGCACTCACAGATTTCCTCTGCCCACCCCTTAATGACTGTGTATGTAGAGACCATAGCTGTTCTGTCAATTCCAGCTAGTTTAAGAAGTCTTACCTAATTGATTGTCAGTCAAAGAGAGCTGAATGCTCACAGCTCTTCTAAGCATTGAGAAACACAACCCCAGACTTTCAGCACCAGAAAATGAATGCAGGTTTAGTGTGAAACCATTATATGTTTGGATCCTTCAAATAAATTTTTTCAGAATCCCTCCCCCAAAAAAGGTTTTATTTAGTACTTACTCGACTTTTGGTTATTAAAAGGTTGATCCCACCTCTTAATAATATCAAAACCTGAAGCTTACAGACAGTTCACAGCTTTTCCCCACTACCCACCACCAGCTCAGGGCTTGCCCTCGGCTCAGAACCCTGCCATGGGCAAGAGCTGATATAATGACTTTGCCCTTTCTCTACCTAATCTTCTGGCTCCTTCAAATCATGGAAAGGAAGCAGGACCAAGGCTAAGGCACTGGTGCTCTCTCTTGGCTAGTGCTGGTTGGCTGTTACCGCCTCCCATCTGGCAGCCATACATAAAAACATTGATTTTGTCATGGCATCACTTAGGGTTCCTTGGAGCCCTCCCCCACCCCCACTCCACACCCCCCAGGACATTCTCATTTCCTGACATGGACAATGAAGTCTCTCCGCAGACCTTTATAGAGCTCCCTCTCATTCCAGCTCCAGACTCAGGCAGTCCCCTTCCCAACCCTCTCTTGGTGCTGCAGTTATTCAGCTCAAGCAGTCAACACTTTGAGTAAAGTCCCATCAGGACAGCTCAAGCCTGGTGACCATAGGCAACTGCCATATTCTCTCAGTCCTCAAGGAATTCTTGCATCTTTCCACAACAAATTGGGAAGCCCTAGCTCTCTCCTTGCCAGGGTGAATGGGCTTCTCTAGCTCTTCTTCTCCTGGGCTTCCCAGGTGGCACTATTGGTAAAAAATCCACCCGCCAGTGCAGGAGATGCAGGAGACAAGGGTTCAATCCCTGGGTCAGGAAGATCCTCTGGAGTAGGAAATGGCAACCCACTCCAGTATTCTCGCCTGGAAAATTTCATGGACAGGAGTCTAGTAGGCTACAATCTATGGCATCACAACGAGTTGGACATGACTGAGCAACTGACTGGCTGACCAGCTCTCCATCTACCTCCCATGTATTCCAGAGAGAAGTCAGTCACCAGTTTTATGTTCACAGATACCCCTAGCCTATGGCAACCCAGTTGAGCCTCTTGCTGCCCTTCATTTCCTCCACTTCAGTGTACTTGGTGATCCCAGGAATGTCAGCAGCTCAGTGAGTATAGAGTCAAGAGTGAGATGCCAAATGTTTCTCCTGCCAGGCACCCCTGATCTGGGAAACATATCTCTCAGATCCCACAACTTGGCCTGGAGGTTGGAAATGCCTTGCTAACTGCCTAGGCCAGTAGCTGCCTTTCCTCAATGAACGTTTCTCTTACCTAGGCTGATGGTGGTAGGGGACAGGTTTGACCAAATCTGTTATCTTTGAGTCAGTGTGGTTGAGATGTGTCCAGCACTTCTTTTTAGACAGTAGAAGCATCTTTTGTCCATTTTCTCAGGTGTAAGGCTTGAACTAAAATTCCAAGAAGACAGAATATATATCCTCATTTAACACCTTGTTATAAATTTAAATAACAAATAGAATTATAATTAACACTTATGTGCCACATACAAACTATTTTTCAATTGTTCTTAAAAATACTGGAGTGGGTAGCCATTCCCTTCTCCAGGGGATCCTCCCAATCCAAGGACTGAACCCAGGTCTCCTGCATTGTAGGCAGATTCTTTACTGCCTGAACCACCAGGGAAGCCCAACAAGATACAACTAAAGCAAGATTTTAAGACAGAACCCAGTCATCTTTCTTTAATTCAATCTTTTAAAATGACTACTTTATGAAAACTTCCTTTTAATTTCTGCTTTATAGAATATAAAGCTTCTTCTTTCTATATATGATAAGAGTCATTTAGTCCATCAGTTGGTACAAGCCAATCATGACAGGAACCACTTTTGTGCAACAGCACACACATATCAAGCATATGCTAGAAGCTTGACAGATACCTCTAACTTTTAAAAACAACATTGCAAAGTCAGTATTCTCCTGCCATGCATTTCATTTCACAAACAAGAAAAATAAGACTCAGAGAAGAACTGGATCAAGGTTATGCAGCTATTAAAGACCCAGCATGGAATTCTGCCTGTCTGACGCTAGAAGGTAGAGTCTTTCCATATCCATGTTATAACCCAAACAGCAGGTTATAGCTTTGCCTATTTTTAAAGCCACAGAGTAACAGCTTTCCCTGGTGGCTCAGATGGTAAAGAATCTGCCTGCAATGCCAGAGACCTGGGTTCAATGCATGGGTCAGGAAGATCCCCTGGAGAAGGGAATGGCAACCCACTCTAGTATTTTTGCCTGAAGAATTCCATGGACAGGGGAGCCTGGCAGGCTAAGTCCATGGGGTCACAAAGCTATAGACATGGCTGAGCAACTAACACTTTCACTTTTCCCAACCTAGAATTCATCAAACACTATTCAATAGGAGGTAAAAAGGAGTACTGAGGAGAGGGCAGGGTATTCCAGGATCAAATAAGTTTGAGAAATGGTGGGTTAATAAAGCTGAATAGTTTTATTTACTATACCATTTGTTAGAGACTTGACTTTTTTATTTTATTTATTTTATTTTTTAAAACAATGTTTTTTGTTGACATATAAAATTTGTGTGTATTTAATGTGGACAACTTGATGTATGCACACATAGTGAAGAGATCACCAACATCAAGCTAAATAACTTCTCTATCACTTTTACACAATTACGGTTGTATGTGTGTGTTGAGAAGATTTAAGATCTATTCTCTTAACAAATTTCAAGCATTCAATATAGTACTCTTTACTATCATCAACACTGGATCCCTGAAATTCATCTTGCATAACTTAAACTTTGTACCCCAACATTTCCTCATTCCCCAGGCAGATGGATATTTTGACTGGTTGTGGAGGAAGAGAGGGAGATAAGCCTACAGTCGCAGTGTTTCCCAGTTTCCACATAACCCTCACTTATGGCAGTCTCTCTGGCTTCTCCTGGAACAGAGCTCTGTGGCTCTATTGCTTCCTTCCTTCCCAACACAACAAGTTGCTCCAGGCTCACCATCTGCATTCCCTGACATCATGCTCTAATTTGCTCTGTCACTTTTCTCCAGATTCTGTGCCCCTGTTTCACAGTGCTTAACTTAGAATCACAATTCCTATGGTAATTAGTATGTTTTTGAATCAGTTCAATTATTTGACATGACAGACTACTCCAGTAATCTTTAATGTTAATGAAACTGCATTTAGAGGAGATAAGAATTAGGTTCATTATGAAGTATTTAATTTATACAGCCAATTATGAACTGGATGCATGAACAGAAAGAAGAGAAGAGAATGGAAGAAGGAGATAAGCCAAAGTAATTTCTATTTCATTTGAAATAGTCAGACACTGACAACTAGGTACCTGATCCCTCACTGCCTGAAAACTTTAACAAAGAGGTGGTTCTGCTTATCTCTGTCTTGAGATCTGGCTGGACGAGAAGTGAGGAAGGCCTAAGTTTCTCCAAAGATTCTATCGAATAAATACTCAAGGACTGCTGAGAAAAGAACCATCAAAAGATAAGGTTACTGCAAAAAGACATCACAGTTTATTGGTTTTATTTTAAAACATTTGGTCATCAGGCCAGGGAATGTTTGGTCTGACATAATACAATTTACGATGGACCATTCCTTATTGTCTCTACCTCAAACCAAAACCTTCCCCCTCAAACTAACTTGCATAAAATGGCTTATGATAATGGTATGGTGAGCAAAGGAATGCTGAGGATCATGAAATCCGATGGTCAACAATTGACTGGAAGTTTGAAGAAGATGGAAACTATTCTGGTGAATTAATATACACTATATGGTAGGTTAAGGAAGTGTTAATTGTCAACATAACATTGCAAGGAGGAAAAAAAGAGTTCCTTAGGAATATTTCCATTTTCTCAGAATCATGTATAATATTGTGCCACTATTAGAAAATCCTACTATCTCTCCACGGGACAAAGCTTCAGATGAGATATTAGAAAGTTCACACTCAGGCATTAATCAAAGCTTTCAACTTTATTCAAATTATAATTGTTTCTCTTCCCCCTACCCCCACCCAGTTGAATCATGTTCCAGGGGAGAAAGGCATTACCAGTTTCTTCTCTCTTTCTAGCTACTGTCTCAGATCCCTCTGAGGTTGTAGGGAAGAAAGATTAGGGAAACCAGAAAGTTCCTGACTGCCTGATGCTGTCTTAATGGCCTTACATTTTGAGTCTGAGTGATGTTTAAAGGTGATGCAGTCTTTTTGTATGCTTTTGTGGGGTTTGGACAACTTTCCCCTGCTTCATGGAGAATTTTCATCTGCACTTACGTATATGCCAGTGATAATCTTGCTCCAGCTCACCTTACTCCTGGGAATCTAGTAGTCTGCCTCTAGGTACCCTGCACTGAGGCCCCTCTACTTCCCCAAGTAGCCTGTTAGACAGGACTTAACCCACAATAGTGCTCAAAGAACTTAGTCATGTCTGACTGTAGCCCACCAGGTTCCTCTGCCCATGGGGTTTTCCAAGGCAAGAATACTGGAGTTTTCTTCCATATCCTACTCCAGAGGATCTTCCTGACCCAGGAATCGAATCCATGTCTCTGGCATCTCCTGCATTGGCGGGTGGATTCTTTACCACCAGTGCCAAGCTGGGAAGCCCTAGCCCACAGTGGGTTGTGGAAAATCCTTGTGCTTCCTTTTCTCTGACAAACTTGGAGTTCAGGCTCTCCCCTTTGGCAGACACCTCTTCTTCAGCTCAGTTGTCATCAGCTACCCAGCCCATCACTTATATTTTCATCTCAGAGGGAGTTAGTCACCAGTATACCCTGTCCTAAGAATTTCAGAGAACTTAGTGTGTGTTTGGAGAGAAGTTGGCCATCTCCAGGGATGACTAATATAGCAGAACCATGATCTCAACCAGGTAATGACCATCCCATCTATCAGCCTCGTCCTCTGATGGGGCTACAGGTGCCACCGCCTTATGACAACACCTAGAGGCAGAAAGAAGAATCTCCTCTCTGGCAGGTCTCCTTGCAGATGGAGAAGGAAATGTCTCCCAGAAGCTGCCTGTGCAACTTCCCCTCCTAAGTACCACATTCCCAAGCCTCGGCCCAACACCAGCAAAAATTATTACTGCTCTGGGGCTAGCGATGGCATTCATCTTCCAGAAAACAACCAGCCACTCAGAGAAGGGCAGAAACCCAGGCAAAGTCTGGATTCTGTTAGGAAGAAGGAGGAGTGTTGTTAGGTGGGCAACCAGGGTGGCTGCTATTGCCTTGCTGTCCCGTTTGTGGAGATGGGATTGAAAGTTTTGGAGTAGACCTTTCTAAGAAAGGCTCATCCCAAAGTTGTTTTCGTAGAGCTAAGGCTTCTTTCAAGGCAAATTGAAAAGGCACCAACTTTCAGAGATCTCTGGGAGAGAGTTCCACACACTCAGAAAATCTCCCCACTGGAAAATCTTTCCCGTTTGCCTCCAGACTTAGATTCTTTTAAATAAGGACAAGGCCCTTAATTTCTCATAAATATTCACTGCATTCTATGTGAATAGCATCCCCTGGAGCATAAAACAGAATTCAATATTGGTGGGGTTCCCTGGAGTTGTTCATCAAAGAAACCATTAAATACAAGTCTTCAGGGGGATATATATATGTTGGCCAAGGAAGCACTCTAGGATAAGTGAGTTTTGCTCTATATGTATACATGTATATATGTATACACACACACACATAAACATCGTGTGTGTGCGCGCACGTGTGTGTGCTCAGTATCCGTCATGTCCGACTCTGAGACCCCATGGACTGTAGCCCACAGGCTCCCCTGTCCCTGGAGTTTTCCAGGCAAGAATACTGGAGTGAGTTGTCATTTCCTTTTTCAAGGGGATCTTCCCAACCCAGGGTTAAACCCGTGTCTCCTGCACTGGCAGGCGGATTCTTTAACACTGTGTCACCTGGGAAGCCCCAATAAACATCATACTTGATCCATAACAGCTTTTTTTTTTTTTTGGAGGGCTGGAGGCTGCGCCACAGGATCTGTGGCCTGTAAGATCTTAGTTCCCTGAACAAGGATTGGAGCCGGGCCTCCTGCAGTGGAAAAGTGGAGTCCTAAACGCTGGGCCACCAGGGAAGTCCCCATAACAGCTTTGACTGTGGAGAGAAGGCAACAGAACAATGTGTCTCTGACAGGATCATTGTCAGCTAGAGTCTTTATGTAATTAGGAAAAGGCACCTCTTCCTCTGAGGTGGCAACCCCACCGGATGGTGCAGAGCCCAGACTTCCTATGACCTGGGGCTCTGGTTATGGAAAGCTTTTGAGGAAAGGGAGTCTCCACCAAGAAAAGGAAAAAGCACTTACAGAAATGGGGAAAGTATTTTGTTTGGAGTTAATCTGCTTCCTTCCATTGTGGTCTCATCATCTCGCTGCACTGAGGTCAAACTTTTGTGAAGTCTGGGGTTTGTACTTATTTTTTTTTCACCCATGTTACACAAGTTAGGACTACATCCTAAGCTTTCTTTTCTTCTCACTCCACATATTCTCCCTGGGTTAATGGACAGTTTCAGTTGATGAAATTGTCCTAGCTTTGATTCACTTATATCTGTTCTGAACTCCCAATCTGCATATCCAGCCAACTCAGACCTCTCTCTTGGATTCTAGATTCGCCTATCCACCTATTTACTGGGGGCTTCACTGGGGGGTAGAAAGGTAGTTTAAATGATTTCATTATGTTTTTCTGTATTTTCTAAATTGTCTATAGTTAGCATGTATTTCTATAATCATAAAAATATTAATTGAAAGACAAAGTAGCAGACATGAGAAATGTCAAGTGACTCTTTACTGTGTCACTACTCTGCGAGAGCTGCAATGCTAAAGGGCTTGTTTATTCTCGTATTTAATCTCCTCTACAACAGTGAAGAGTGGGTATTATCATCTTCAGGTAACAGATGAGGAAACTGAGGCTCAAAGAAGTCATGGTCACGCAGCTAACGAATGACTGAGCTTGAATTTGAACCTAGAACTGTCTGGCTTCAAAAGCTTTGATTTTCTGAATGGATGTGCTCTCCCAGCAACAGTGCAGACTCAGTGGGGAAGGAAACAAACAATAAAATAACACATCCAAATTACATGCACTGTTCCTGCAGCCCTTTACCTAACAGGACCTCATGTTTACCCCCTTCCTTGTCTTTTATTCTCAAGTGGTGTAAGCCTTCTAAGCTTCTCTAAATGCTTGGTAAAATGAGCTGGGAGACCACATTAGTCCTCCTTGCTCCTTTTAAGTGGCAGTCCCTTGTGGTTCAGCTGGTAAAGAATCTGCCTGCAATGTGGGAGACCTGGCTTCGATCCCTGGGTTGGGAAGATCCCCTGGAAAAGGGAACGGCTTCCCATTCCAGTATTCTGGCCTGGAGAATTCCATGGACTATATAGTTCATGGGGTTGCTAAGAGTTGGACACAACTGAATGACTTTCACTTTCACAGACTATTATTCTTTATTGTTCAACCTGAAACTCTATATACTTTTTAAAATTGGGTTGCAATTAGCATATTATATTAATTTTAGGTATACAAATAGTGTTTCAGTATTTTCATACATTATGAAATGACCACCAAAATGAATCCAGTTACCATCCATCACCATACAAAGTTGTTATAATATTATTGATTATATCCCCTGTGTGTACACAACATCCCTGTGACTTATTTATTTTATAACTGGAATTTGTACCTCCTAATCTGTTTCATCTATTTCGTCTGTATGACTATTTTTATTTTTTTACACTATCCCATCATTCCAATGAATCGACTACCTTCATGAAACTGTACTACTGTTGATATATTGAGATCTCTAGATCTTTACCCTATAACTATTCTAAATATTAACTGATTAATCAAACAAGTATAAAATCCACTAGCAATTCAAAAATATTTATTGAGCGTCTACTTTATGTCAGGCAAAATGCAAGGGGGTGGGGGTACAAAAATGCATAAGACAAGACAAATCACACGTTCTTTGTCATAGGATACATGGATAATTGTGATGCAACTTGATAAGTGATTAAACTAAGGAAGATTCTGAGGAAAGCTCACTGATGTTGTGAGAGATTGCTTTCATAGGCAATGACTGTTGAGCCAAGATGGAAAGATGAACAAACTAAGGACTTGCATTTGGGAGCCATCAGCATATGGGTCACTGTAGAGGCCTGAGGAGATGCAGAAACCCAAGGAGGTAATGTGGGCATGGAAGATGAGCAGTTGAGAAAGAGAACTCTGGGGAGAATGAGAGATTGGAGGTGGCAGGGAAAACAGGAACTATGAAGGAGGTCATTGAGGAAGGGTAAGAGAAGAAGAGGGAGAACTAGCATGAGATTTTTCCCAAGAATCCGTGAGAGTAGAAAATTCCAGGGAAGAGGGACTAGTCAACAGTGTTAAATGCAGCAGAGAAGTTTAACAACAAGAGAACTGAAAACTACTGTTCAGATCGGATGTTATGACAGTCATGGATGGTCTTTCCACAGAGATGTTGCCAGGAGGTGAGGACGAAAGACACTGCAGAGGCTGTAAGAGTGATGCAGTGTAAGTGATGACATGAAGACTTTTTTATTGTAATACAAGTGCCAGACATTAAGCTTTTGGTCACGGAGGCATTCATTTCAAAGACATCCATCTCAAGTCAGCACACTGCGAGCTGCATGACATAGCTACTGGCAAAGCAACTAGATAAGGAGCTGGGCAACCTCCACCCATGAAAAATCTCTTTTAGAAGATCTAGGGTAACACAGATGGCTGAGTGACCTTGCTTCTCCCTTCCTGCTCCCTAATTACCATTCCTATATTTTAACTTTTTCAATAAAAAGTGAGCCTATGAAACCCTAGACAACCTATCCTTGGACCTTAATAAAGGCAAGTCCCAGGTCTACACTTCCTGTCTCTCTATCTGAGACCTTGTTGTGTGGTCCTCACTGTTCCATGTACCTTTCGGGACTTGTGAGTAATAAATCTGTTCTTCAAAGTTCCCTGATGGCTGTTGCTAAGGTGTGTGCTGAAATCAGAACAAGAACCACAGGGAATGGTCCAGTCACAGCATCCCTGTGGACAGGAACATGTCTGTGGGGTTCATCACAAGCAACATGGTTCCGGGTGAGGGTCTCAGGCATTTCTAGCTCTTAACAACACTGTGAAGAGCCTGAGACCAACACAAATGAATGTATGGATCAGGAAGTAGACATAGTCAATGTGGATTAAACTTCAAGAAGCCTGGTTGTGAAGGGAAGGAAAGATGGAGGCAGTAAAGGGACAATGCAGGCTCAAGGAAAAGAGTTTGGGAGATCTGACACTTAAATACGCTTTTGTGGATTATGAAAAAAGAATCAATGATGAAGAAAAACTTGAAAATATAAATTCCAGGAAGGTACTTGATGGAACAATGGCATTCAGAGGGGAAGGAAGGGTAGGGGTTGGTCTTGTAGAAGAGTAAGGATGTGTCCTTTGAAACTAGAGGGAGAAGGTGAGGATGAGCACAGAAGCTAGTAGATGGGAATGGAGGTACTAAATAATCCAAAGGGTGAGAGGTCTGGAGGGCAGGGACTAGAGAAGGAGCTGGGGGACTGTGGAGGCTTGTGTCAGACACCAAAGGAAAAGAGTGAGAGGGAGGCTGACCCTGGGGAAGACTGCAGATGTGTGACGTCAACAATCTCCCAAGAACAGTGATTTTTCTTTTTTTTTCTAGAAGCCTTTGGTTGCCCCAAAGCAAGAAAGTAGGAGATTTGGGGAATGATCTGGGGCTGGTGGTATACCTCAGAAAAAAAGAAAATCAAGAATGTTGATGAGAAAATGATTCAAGATATAAATTTCAACATCTGGTCTGAGTAGGGACATAAGTGAGGCCAGAAGGGCTGAAGACCTGCTTCTACTGTCCATCAGATGATCTTCCACAGGGAACACAACCAAGAACCAGGAGCAGTGCCTTTATGATACTCAGACTTATCATAATGATTGCTCTCCCGAAATTGTTAAAGGCCATCAAAAATCCTCCCAGGATCAGCCTTGATCTTTCCCGACTCTATATCAGAATCACACAGAGAACCTCTATAAAAGACAGTATGCAGTTTCCAACGACAATGATTGAGGATGAGGCCATGGTAAAAGCATTAAAAAATATATCCTGATGATTCTAAAGTATATCCAGAGTTTTAAGCCATTGGTTTAGTTGGTCAATTTCCAATTATCCACATCAAGGGTAAGTTGTGAGAGAACTGCAGGGTCTAGGAAGAACATAGATAACTGAATTCTATAGACAAGCCCAAATCCCACTGATGCTAATGGATTCAGGCTTTTTATTTATTTATTTATTTGGCTTTTTATTTTTTATTTTTTAACTAGGGGGTAATTAGTACCAAAATCAACTGTCTTGATTTTCTTTTCTTATTTCTGTCACTCCTGATAAGACAGAGGTGCTAATTAACAGTGAAATGACCTAAAGGCAGCCAAAAGGCAAGAGAAAAAAAGGGAAAGAGAAGTGTGTGGTTCCATAAACGGGATCTTTGTCTCTGTAATAGCAGGGTTAACACACATGTGGTCCTTACTGAGTGTCAGGCTCCATTCTAGGAATTCCATATATAACTCATTTGTTCTCACTATATGCGTCATGTTCTTCTGCTATCCCCATTTTACAGGTGGTACAAAGATGATACTGCAGAGTCGTAAAGCTAGCCACTGGTGGGGATGACACTGCATGCAGGTTTTTTGATTCCACAGTCCTCTCTCTCACCATTACACGGATGCATTCTAGAAGCTAATAAACTCATTAACAAAAGGAGAATGCATTGAAGAAATGAAAAGTTGGAGAACTCTATAGTTACTGTCCAGAAAGCCTCAGATGTAGATTTTTAAATGGATCTTGAGTGCTAATTTTTTTTCTGACTGTATTGTTGATTTACAATGCAGCAACAGTTCCTGAGCTAACACTTTAAAGAAATTATTTTTCTTATGCAAAGCTAGTTTTTTATTAGTCTAGTACCTAATAAAAAGTGAGGCTTCCCTGGTGGCTCAGTGATAAAGAATCTGCCTGCCAGTGCAAGAGACCTGGGTTGGATCCCTGGGTTGGGAAGATTCCCTGGGTAGGGAAATGGCAACCCACTTCATTATCCTTGCCTGGGAAATCCCATGGACAGATGAGCCTGGCGAGCTACAGTCCATGGGGTCGCAAAAGAGTAGGACACAACTTAGAGACTAAACAACAACAACAACCTGAAAAGTAATACACTTTACCTTAGAACTAAATCCCTGGATGAACTGGTTGATAGATTATTGCCACCCTCCTAAAAATATATGCTTAAATGAATAGAAGATAAGTAAATTTTTTCAACTCTCCCCTTGCACAGTTTTCCTCAATAATAAGATTTCCATCTTGCCTCCCTCATTTGTATGCATTGCACTTATCACATAACAGAACCTTCATTCAATTAGGGTTGTATTAAACCTTCATCATGTAGTTAATTCTCTTTCAAAATGTCAGAATCTACTGCCTCATGGAAAGCTGTGTACACTCAGTTTATTTGTGACCTAGGTGTTCATAGTGTGGTTTGCCTGCCATCATGTTAATTAAATTACTTGTTGTATAAATTATTGCAGAATGTCCCTGATGATGGAGATCAGGCAAATGTCAAGGTGCTCATTAACATCTCCTCAACAGTTGCAGGAAGGAAAACATTTCCATTTGTCTCTGGTTCTCCCTCTCCCAAGTGGTTCTCAACCTCAGCTACACATCAGAATTGTCTGGAGATCTTTAAAAAATATGGATACCTGGGTCCCACCCCCAACGGTTCTGATATCATTGATCTGGGTATTGGAATGAGAGGTTTTAAGATACTTCCAGGTGATTCTAATGTGTAGCTGGGGTTAGGAACCCATTTCTCAAGAGCTAGCAAGGCTGTGGGTAGAAGCAGCAAATGAATAGAGGTGTATTTTCCAAAGCCACCCACATTTTTTTATACACTATATGACTAACAAATCTCTGGGGCTGTCACCTTCCTCTATCTTTTAGAAGATTTTTTTTTTTTTTGAAATAGGTATAACCTTAGTATTTTATTTGAATTCAGTTCCTTTGGGTAATTGTACTGTGTGCTTATAAAATGTCTCAGCATTTCACTTGAGTCACTGAGACATCATGTAAACCAATAACTCTTTAGGACCCATTTGTGTATGCTAGGAACACTGAAGCATTTTAATTGGGAGATTTTGCTTCTGGTCCAGTGGTTGAAAAATTGGAGAAGCATATTTACAAGCAGACAGGTTTCTGTGAGAATTCCTGCAGCAACGCAAAGTTACACACCTGTGTTTATTTAATAGGACATACCCATCTTACTGATTATAAGTAAATGTAACTGACTCAACAGGTTTTTGAAGAGCAAAAATACAATTATTTCCTTGAAACAATGTGACTAACAGACAGTTTCAACAGTTTCCCACAACCTACCTCAAGAAAGAATAGGGAATGTAACCAAGAAGATGATAGGGTGTCCTGGAAACTGTTTACTGTCATTGAGCAGGAGGTCTTCTCACCCATCGAACTCCACCCGCTTTTAACATCATGTGACTATGGGTTAATTAGCAGCCCAGCCATGCTTCTGTTTTGTCACCTGCAGAATGAGATAATAGTGGACTATAACTCCTGGGCTGATGAAGGTTAAGTAAACTAACACACCTAGAATTCTTAGAACAGACTTGGGCACTTGGTAAGTACTCAACAAATCTTAGCTAAAATAATGTTGTTGTTGTTGTTGTTGTTTTTACAAGACCCTATGGTTGGAAGCCATCCATTTCAACCAAAAATTCAGCTGCCTCTGTCAGAGCAGAGCCCCAGGAGAGGTGACAGCCCTGGCCCTGGTGGACACCAGGGGCAGGAGACCCACAGACCCCCAGCAGTAGTCTTTCGCCTTCTTCCTTTAATACAGGATCAAAAAGGCATCTTCTCCACATACTGGTTCCATTCCCCTGTCTGAAATGCATTTTCCTCATTCTGCAGAACTTCAAGATCCATGAAAGCAAGGATAGTGTACATTTTCTTCACCAATGCACACCCAGTAAATTATCCTGGGGTCTGGCAGCACTCAAGAAGTGAGAAACAAATTGTTGATTAATCTGGGGGTCCTGGTAGAGTAATATATTATCAGCTACTAACACTTCAGCTTAACTCAGAGCATATACTTAAGTTCTGTTGTCTAATGGTTCTCAGGTGTGTATGAGTGTGCATGCTAAGAAGCTTCAGTCATCTCTGACTCTATGCAACCCTGCAATCCTGTGGACTATAGCCCACCAGGTTCCTCTGTTCATGGGGATTCTCTCGGCAAGAATACTGGAGTGGGTTGCCATGCCCTCCTCCAGGGCATCTTCCTGACCTAGGGATTGAATCTGCCTCTCTTAAGTCTCCGGCATTGGCAGTGGGTTCTTTACTACGAGTGCCACCTAGGAAGCCCAAATATAACACAAGTTCACTCAAATTAATTTAAGACTGCGTGTTTATAGTTGTAAATCAAAGAAATGTGAATGCAGAGAAATTTGAACACATCCTTGGAACACTGTGGAGGTAATCAATGAACAAAAATTTAGCAAGCAAGAAGTAGTGTTAAAGCTCAGGGCGAAGCCTAAGGAAGCAGAGAGAGACAATAGAAAACGTTTTGTCAGCACTTGAAGGAGATGTATTGAAGTCCAGTCCCTCTCTACCAGGAATGTCCTTTGGCTTTGGTTTCCTTCTGAGAAAATCTCCACCCCCATCAGCCTACTCCAGGAAGTCTATGATCTGTGAGAGCTGAATGTGAACCCTGGGGAAATCAACAGTTTGAGAAGCCAAACATTGTCTGGAAAACTGGCAAGGGTGAAGAAAATTCTGGGGTTACAGCATAACAGGAAAACTACTTCCTAACTGCTTCCAAACACTTCCCGTGTAATAATGCCTTTGCGGCATGCCAGGTTGTGCTGGCTGCATCTATACACAAAACAAAGCAAACCATAAAACGTATCTCTGTGCCCAGAATTTTTATTGGAATTAAGTGCTCATCCTTTAAATTTTTGCCACTAACTTAGTGACTTGCCGATTTACTTAAGGTAGACTATGTCATCTATTAGGTTGGTACAAGAAATTGTGGTTTCAGACCGTGAATTTTAAATCACCATAAACAGGCTCAAACATCTTTATTTATCAAAATAGAAACCATTACAATCAACACATTTTTGCCAACAAGAAATAAGTCTGTAGTGAAAAAATCCATGCTTCAGGATTTGATGAACTCTTGGAAAGGATTTTCTGCCTCTTGGTGGTTGTGGAAGCCTTTTTCCTGGCTAAGAGTTGTCGAGATGCTTGAAGAAGTGGTAGTCGGTTGGTGAGAGGTCAGGTGAATATGGTGGATGAGGCAAAACTTCGAAGCCCAATTTGTTCAACTTTTGAAGGTTTGGTTGTGCAAGCGCAGTCAGTCATTGTCATGGAGGAGAATTGGGCCAATTCTGTTGACCAATGACGACTGCAGGAGTTGCAGTTTTCAGAGCATCTCATCGATTTGTTGAGCATATTTCTAAGATGTAATGGTTTCACTGGAATTCAGAAAGCTGTAGTGGATCAGATGGGCAGCAGGCCGCCAGTGACCATGACCGTTTTTTGGTGCAAGTTTGGCTTTGGGAAGTGCTTTGGAGCTTCTCCTCAGTCCAACCACCGAGCTGGCCATTGTTGGTTGTCATATAAAATCCACTTCTTGTTGCACATAACAATCCAGTTGAGAAACTGTTTTTGTTATGTAGAACAAAAGATGACACTTCAAAATGACAATTTTTAAAAAAAATTTTTGGTTAGCTCATAAGGCACCCACTTGTCAAGTTTTTTCACCTTTCCAATTTGCTTCAAATACCAAATGGCAGTAGAATGGTTGATGTTGAGTTCTTCACAACTTCTTGCATAGTTGTGAGAGGATAAGAGTTAACGATTGCTCTCAATGGGTCTTTGTCAACTCCCGATGGCCGGCCACTATGCTCCTCTTCTTCAAGATTCTCATCTCTTTTGCAAAACTTCGCGAACCACTGCTGCTCTATATGTTCATTAGCACTTCCTGGGCCAAATGCATTGTTGATGTTGTGAGTTGGTCTCTGCTGCTTTACGACCCATTTTGAACTCTGTAATAAAAAAATTGCTTGAATTTGCTTTTTGTCTAGTGTAATTTCTATAGTCTAAAATAAATATAAAATAAACATAATAAATAATTAGCAATAATTATTGCCAATAATTATTAAGTAGTCATAAGTAATATGGAATAAGTCATTAGCAAAAAACATAAAGTGAGAAATGTGCATTAAAATGATGCATAACATAACCACATTCATTTCAGAATGTATTCCAGTATCAAACGACAAAGATTAAAAATGTAAAACCACAATTACTCTTGCACCAAGCTAATATTTTTACAGTTTTAGTTTAAGGTGGGCTTCCCATGTGGCACTAGTGGTAAAGAACCTGTCTGCCAATTCAGGAGACTTAAGAGACACAGGTTTGGTTGGGAAGAATCCCCGGAGAAGGGCATGGCAATCCATTCCAGGATACTTGTCTGGAGAATCCCCATGGCCAGAGGAGCCTGGTGGGCTACAGTCCACGGGGTCACAAAGCGTCAGACAGGACTGAAGTGACTTAGCATGCATGCACTCATGGTTTAAGGTGCTGATTCTCAACCTTTCCTGCACATTTGAGTCAAGTGAGGAGTGTTTAGCAATCCAATACCCAGCCTACACCCCAGGCTAATTAAATCTGAGTTCCCAGGGTTTTAGTTCCCCAGGCATTAGTATTTTGTAACTCCCTTGGTGATTCCAATGCACAGCCAAGGTCCAGAGCCATGGCTCAAAAGTAATATTTACTTTTCTTCATCCTTCTCATGACAATTGCAAAAATGAAACAAGAAAGGAATTTAATCAGAAAAAGAAAAATTGCAAAAATTCACTCCATAAAGAATAAAACAGAACTTCATGGCAATTATATTATTTCCAGCCCTCACCAGATAAATGCCTGTGTTAAATACAACTTCTTTATGTCATTGTGTTATTCCTCAGCATCTGGCTAGAATTTAATACAGAAAAAACAAAAGCAAAATTACAGAAATATTGCTGTAAGATGTACCTCCTAGCATGAGAAGAGGGACATTGATCAATTATACCTTAAGAAGAAAAGTAAGTGGACTTCAATACAGCTCAGAAGGTTTCCAACAGACATACACTCTTAATTGGGCTCAAAGTCTTTGTTCTAACCATCTGTCAGGGTTTTTTGTTTTAACTATAGTTGATTTATAATATTGCATATATTAGTTTCAGGTATACAACACATGACTCGGTTAGTATTTTTCTGATTATAATTCATTATACATTATTACACGATATTATATATAATTCCCTGTGCAACATAGTTAAATCCCTGTTGCTCATCTATTTTCTGTATAGTAGTTTGTATCTCTTAATATAATCTGTTCTTTACCCTTTCCCTCTCTCCTTAAATATCAGAACATGAGGAGTGAACAAGGCTCTTTCCCAGAGGCTGAAGTTCTTTGTCCACCCAGATATAAAGCAAGAGGGTCTTTATTATGGTTGAGATGGAGTAACCTAGTAACCTAGTGGGCTGTGGGCTTGACAAAGATTAATCTTGACCTACAGATTGTAAAGAATGTTAAATGTTTACACTCAAAATTGTAGAGTAAAATTCATACCAACTAACCTAGTGCTTCACAGACTAACTTAGTCTCAAGAGCCAAGGGCTATAGCCATCAAGACATACAAAAATTCCAATTTCAAGACTGAGTCACTCATATAAAGAGAACAGACTTCTAAACAGGCAGTGTCACCCACTTTTGGAACATCAGCAGACTTTTCAGGACAGGCCTGAGACACAAAGATTTGTCACCAAAAGTTCACGAATACTGTCTATACTTGAGACATGCTTTTGTTTTCACCTCTGGCCATTTCTCTGGGAACCAGAGTGCACCGCTAAGCAGGGAACATGTATATAACCTGAGACTTGCTCTCTGTAAGTGGCTTTTCACTTATTCATCCAATGAACTTTTACAGAGTTTTTACTAAACACCAGTACTGGAGTAAAAACACTGAGGGCTATCCTAGCTAAAGTAGGATTTAACACAGGCATTTACATCTGTTCTCTCTTTAATTCCCGCTAAATGACAGCTGAAGACATAAACTGTGGCAACATAGAGGACTGGAACTGATAAACAGAAACATGTGGCAATAGAAAGGCAAATGGAGGAAAAGCAGCTGACCTTTTAGACCAGAGATGGCTGGAATCTATGCTGGCAGAAGTGGAAGTGGAAGCTAAGGAGCAAAGTGATTTACCCCACAGGAGACCAGAGCATGTCGGGAACTGGCAGTGTTGGCTGTCTCTAAAAGCAAGGGCAAAAGTGAGGCTGAAGACAGCAAGACCGGTCAAGACAGTATTTCAGAAACAGCCAAAGATCAGAGGTTTACTCTCCAGGGAGGTTGAGTCAGAGGTATTCTGTGGGCGGGGGACACAGCAGAGCTGACAGCGGGTGGGATCACTGTAGTAAAAACAGGAATTAGGTGAAGGTCCAGGGACTTGTGTGACCTCCACCCACATCCCCTGCAGGCCTTCTAGACCACGGGGAGCCAGGCCCAGGCTCCTATACAGGAGAATGGAAGACAGTTCAAGGGGTAGAATCTGATCAACCCAAGGGAGAAGGACTGGGGGTCCCCAAAGGAATGGGGCAGCCAGATCACCTGGGAGTGAAGCCTGACAGGGAACAAACTTTGAGCTTTCATACAGAACTTCCAATCAACAACTGGATGACCTCAGTCTCAATTAGGACCAGACAAGGAGGGTCCTGGATGCTTGAGGATTAAAGTAAATAAATAGGGGAAAGAAGATACTCAGAGAAGATACTGTAACAACAAAGCCTTTTGTTGATATCTCAGAGACATGAGACTGCACCAATGAAATAACAGAGGAAACATTCAGAGAACTAAAAGCAAACAAAAAAAGACCTTTAAAAATAAATAAAATGAGAGTGCTATTAAATTTTTTTTTAAGTAGGAATGGGAAATGGATGGAAAATGAAATTTACAAAACACTCCAAGAAGTAGAACAGAATCAAGAAAAGGAAAACAGGGAAGAAAAAGATGAAAACAACAAAGAGAGCCCATTCAAATAATAGAAGTTACAGGAAAGGGGAACAGAATAAAGACAAATTCAAAAAATACACATTCCCAGGTCATTTGCTACTCACAATTGCTATTCAACGATGGGTTCTAAGCAGAGAATGACATGAGTAGAATAGCAGCAGTGGAGAAGGCAAGTTGAAATGGGTCCTGAGGAGGGAGGATGACCCAGGAAACTCATCAGGAGACTCCTGCAGTAACTCTGCATGGAGAAGAATAAAGCAGGAAGGGAGAGGATGGTCGGCAGTTGGCAGGAGAGAGGATGAAGGGCTGAAATAAGAGAGGGAGACGGCGAAGGCTCCTGGGTGACCTCTGACGTAGGTGGACCAGAAGGTAGGGGCGCCATTCATCAGGACAGGAATACAGGGGGAGGATCAGGCTGGAAGGGAGCACAACTCAAACATGTCAGCTTTGAGCTGCTTACAGGCTGTGCATGTGGAGGTGCCCAATAGGTAGTCAGGCACCTGGGTGTGCAGCTCCGCAGAGGGATGTACTAAATTCATCACTGCACAGGTGGCAGCAGAGCGTATCCACTAGAGAGAAATCACCCAGAGAAGACAGAGGAAGAAAACAGGATGGCCAAACTTGGATCCTGGGAATGCTGGCCTTCAGTGAGTAGATGAAGGAACAGGAGTCATAAAAATGATAATGCATGATTCACATATATCCAAACTGTGATTTTGTTACCCAAAGAGCTCTCTCCTAGTCCTTAGAAATCTATGGTTTCACTGAGTTCAGGCAACTTAGAAAAGGAAAAGAAGAATGAATCCTCTCCCCCTGTTGACCATACAAGACACACATGAAGAAAAGGTAAAAAATGAGTCCTGGATGTGTGGGTAACAGAACTGAAGATGGAAATAAGAGACCCAGAAAGAACGCTTTGGGAAAGAAGACTGAGTTCCATTTTTTATAAAACTGGCAGAGGTTAAGGGTAGGACCAAAAAGAAAATTTATCTTCTTGATAACATCATGCAATGAACAAGACTTGTACAGATCACAGCACAGAGTCTCCCAGTGAACCTTTTCTTCTTTCCGTGGCAACTGTCTCACATGTGGCAAGTGAATTCAGCCTCTGCATGTTTAGAAAATATAGTTTAACATTTCAGTGTGTGCATGTGGGCTAACTGAATTTGTTGCCTTTTGAAACAGTTCTAGAGGTTTTTATTAAAATGATCAGGTTGAGTGGCTAAGATAGGCGGTCACTATCTGACATTTGGGCTTCCCTGGTGCTCAGTAGGTAAAGAATCCGCCTGCAATGTAGCAGACACGGGTTCGATCCCTGGGTTGGGAAGATCCCCTGGAGAAGAAAATGGCAATCCACTCCAGTATTCTTGCCTGGAGAATCCCATGGACAGAGAAGCCTGGGAGGGCTATAGTCCATGGGGTTGCAGAGTCAGACACGACTGAGCAACAAAACCACCACCACCACTTGGCCTTTAAGGCATCATCCATTGGATGCTTCTCTCTTAGGGAGCACAGGTAAGCTCAGAGAAGTTTTAGAAAATTTCAATGCTACCTCAGACACTCTGTTCTTCTATCTTTGTAGCAGTGGGTTCAGTGGTGCAAAAGAGAAAAAAAAAGAGATAGAGAACTGAGAAGAAGAAAAAAATCATAAGACCATCCATTATTTCTTGGCATTGTCAGAGCCATCAGAAACAATCTATAACACACACTGAATGTGACGGGCTACTGTCCATAAGGCAAAATATGCAACGTGCTCTGACTTGCAGTTAGAGAGTGAATTAATTTTTGGAGAAAAGCTAAAGCAGTACCTCCAGAACAATAACAGCGAATCTTGTGCTCCAGAACTTAACTGGCATGCAGTATAAGCTGGGGAACATTCTTCTTCCTTGCTCAGAAGTCAGACTTCTAAAATAAGGATTGATAACAACATTGGCCCTGTTCATAAGAAGGTTGTTAGGATTAACTTAGAAATAATTATAAATTATCTTGCAAACATTGTATTAAATAGATCAGAATACCTAACTCCAGGCAACATATCTTTACAGTTGAAATAAAGTTTGAAATTTTCTAGACTGTTCATCATTGCCATGAAGATAGAACAGAATACAAATACATTAACAAATGTTAAAGTCACTTTGCCCTTAGTGAGTTTAATTTGGAACAATAGATTACACTGCTCAAGTAGTCACACAAATCAACATGATTTTGGTTGAGTTGCATGCCAAATCCAGACAAGTTTTTAAAAGATATTTGATGGTTTTCATCAAATGAATTAACAGTAATTTTAGAAATGTGGGTATAAGAATATTGTATCAAACAGAGTTCTGGCAGGTGGTTCAAGGAACTTTCGTAAAAATGTGGGCCAAGATAAGCAACTGATAAAAGATGCTGATGCCCCCAAGAAATTAGCCACAGAAGAAGTGGATGTAAAGAGACAGAGAAGATAAGAACCTTCAGGAAAACAAAGAGTTGAAGAATCCAGATTCTGCCAGAAAAGTCTGCCTAAAGCAGAGATGGAACAGCGAAGATACAGCTCAACCTCTCTCTCCCACCACTTACCTTATTCACATCTCCTTCAATATTTTTATTTGATTATAAAATCTCTACTGATTCAGATCACTAAATCCTAGTGCTGCTGCCTTTGCATGACAATGAGTAGATCACAGGCTTACAGACTTGATGCATAATTAGGTATTTGGGGAACTAAATACAAATGCAAGGTAATAGTATAATTGGGCTAACCTTGAGAAGCAATTATATTCACATTAAACATCAGTACTAATGTTCTAGTCACTGGATTTGGGAACATGAAAGAGCCACTCTAAAGATTACCTGTTATGCTTCCCAATCTCCAGTCTCCTACTGGTGCTGACCACTGGTTGAAGAAACAGAAGCCAGAGTCAGGAGATGTAGTTCATAGGGTTAGCCTCCTAGGGGTCAGAGGAGGGCTGAGAAGGGCGAAAGTGAATCTGAGGGATGGTCAGTGGAGAGTAACCAACATAAGTATAACCCTCAGGATTTTTAAGGCATCCTATCAGTCCAGCTTTAAAAATAAGGTTTGAGTCTTCCTTTTAACTTACTCATGAGTCACTGAAATATCCTATACTATGTTAATGTTATGGTAATTCCAATTGGCAACAAGTTCTATATAGGCCCAGGTTTTGATCAGGTATATATTTGACTCTAAGCAGCAAAAAAACTAGTGACTTTATTTATTTATTTATTTTTACAATGACTTTAATAAGGTGGGATTCACCCATACAAAGGGCTTCCCAAGAGGTGCATAAGTAAAGAATCTGCCTGCCAGTGCAGGAGGCAGAAGAGACAGGGGTTTGATCCCTGATTCAGGAAGATCCCCTGGAGTTAGGAAATGGCAATTCACACCAGTTGCCTGGAAAATTCTTGCCTGGAAAATTCCACGAACAGAGGAATTGGTGAGCTACAGTCCATGGGGTCACAAAGAGTCAGACACAACTGAGTGACTTCACACACACACTCACACACACACACCCATAAGAAGTTTGGAGGTAGCAGACTGTTGGCATTGCCAGCATTCAGGGACATTGGAGCCAGAGTCAGCCATCTGGGGGGCTTTTAATTGATGTGTTTCACCTCAAGGTTGCAAGAAAGCTGTTGCAGCTCCAGACATCATACCTTCAAGGAAAGAGGAAGGCAGAAAGGAAAAGAGGAATGCCAGTTGCATCTATCCATTTTTATCAGGAGAGCAAACACTTTCCTAGAAAGCTCAGCCAAATTCTACCTTTGTTTCACTGACCACAACTACAGTACACTTCTAACTATAAAAGAGGCTTTGTAAGCACATAGTTAGGCAAGTGTTTTTTGCCTTTAATAAAATCTGGCTTCTGGCAGCAAGCAGGAAGTGAGGAGATATTTAACAGGCAGCTGAAAGTGTCTGCCACAGTTAAATATCATTCATATATTTTATGGTTTATTACATTAGCTACTCAAAAGAAACCCATTCATACTCATTAAACATTAGATAACAAAAAGAAATGCTCCTTTACTCTTACTTCTCTAGTGAATAAGCCAAAGAGGTAGTGAGCCTATCATCTGAAAGCCATTTTCAACTAACATCAATCCATTTCTTACAGTAGATGGGAGAATGGGAGAACTGATTTAAAAGTAATATCTCAACTTACAAATATGATGCTGTCCTTCTCAGGATAATTATGTTGTGTTCTTGAATCCTAGTCCTTACTAGGGCTTATATTTAGTACTAATATATTTGTTTCTCAAAACTAGCCCAATTATGCTGTTAGTGAATTCGTATTTAATTCCCAAATATACCCACTTCCACATCATCTCTATAAGACTATGTGATCTACTGATTGCTATGCAAAGACAGTGGCACTAGAATTTAGAAATCTGATTCAGTAGAGGTTTTATTATCATTAGAAATATTGAATAAGATGTCCCTGGATGTACCATTTTGATCAGTTACAAAAGATAACATGCTATAGACCAAGAGATATTATACTCTAATTACTGCCTTCTATTCAGTGATCCCACTGCTCATGTTAATGAATAGCTGCCAAGTAATAGTCATTTAACAGAGAAGGGAGCACAGAAACCACATTTCAGACTTCAATATGGCAGTGATCCATCCCCCTTGTACAAACCCAGCATGGTGTGTGACCTTGAGTTGCTTTCATTTCAGTGGTTTTTTATTTTTTTAACCATTGTTTTATTCTGCATTGCATCTATTATTCATATGAATCCTAGGGCAAAGCTAATTTTCCTGCCACATCACCTTGTTCTGTCACACAAACTTTCTGGTCACTTCTTCCCCAGAGCACTCTTGATGGAAGCATTTGTTATATAATCAGTCTACAATGTGGGCTTAACTTGGCACTGACTCGCAATGGGGAAGGAAAATCGCATTTTATAGTGCCTGAGTTTAAAATCTGAACAATTCAGGTACATCCAAAACACTGAGACAATGACAGTTCAAAGGCAGCCTGGTACAAAACACTAAACGATATTCAATTCAGTCAAACTGTTTTATGCTTTAGTTCATCAGTATTGTTGACATATAACAGAAAAAGATTCCATGGCCATAGTGAGCCCCAGTAGACTGCAGACTATAACTCTTGTAATGCTTTAAAAATTAAAAGTTTGAAATGGGGCTGGATGATTAAGAAAGTCAGTCCTTCATATATTAATATTATGGACACAAAACCTTCAGGCTTCTCCTGAGATGTTTCCTTAAAACACAGCTAGTAGGACATACCACAGTTTTCCCTCTTCTTCTTTTATCCCTTCCTCTCTCGTACTGCTGAGAACATGGGTTGAGCTCTTAGCACCATTTTGGATTATGAGGATAATTGGATCTTAGGGATGGTGGAATAATGAATTGAAAGCAGCTTAGGTGCCTGAGGACTTCAAGGACCAGCTCTGGACTTTCTACTCTGGAATCCCTATGTGAAACTGAAACAAGCTTCTATCTTGTGGGTCTTTATCACTCATTGTCAAACACGATGCTAGCAGTTACAAGCTCAGGTAATAACAAAAACAACAGCTAATATTTATTGGCCTCTGACTATGTTGAATAGTGTGCTGGGCACTTTATTTGTGTTAGCATCTTCAACCTTCACAACAACCCGATGAGGCAGGTACTATTTTACAGAGGAGAAAATTAGAACTTGAGAAAGATAATTAACTGACCAAGTGATGCAGCCAGTGAGTGGTAGAAATGGGACTCAAGCCCAGGCATCTGACTCTAGCATCCGTGCTTAGGACATTAACCATGGTGGAGGGCATCTTTATAACTATGACTCCTTCCTCTACATAGAACATCTATCTCATTTTGAGCAATATTTATGTTTCCCTCAGTTTTTGGAGCTCCCCTACTTCCAAACATCCTACTTGTTCAACAAATGCTTACTTTAATAGATTACAATACTCTGTGTTATCCCAAGGTTAAGGAAGACAAGTGAAATTTATTCTGATGGAATAAATATCAGAATTTATGCACATAATTGTCCTGTGCTCTGTAGCAAAAGACATAATTTCATTCTTCTAAATGCTGCACAATAGGGAAAAAAGTGAAGGATAGAGACAACATCTTGAGGAATGATTCAGTAAGGAAGGATGTGGTCAGAGAACAACCTGAATTCAGTACTGTTTCAATACAATCTTCCACAACGACGTATTTAAAGTACTTTATAGATCAGTAGCTTAAATTATTTTTTAAAAAGCAACCGTCATTATCCATGAGAAGAAAATATATTTACTCCATACTTAGGGTGGCTGGTACTTAAGGTCATTTTATGCAAATGATGTTTTTGTTGATAAAGTCAAGGACAAGGAAACCCAGTTTCTATGTAAGTACTAGACTTTTTTTCTGGACCCTGAGCTTTTAAATGTAATTATGATATTGGAATGTCGAAAGAGAAGTATACATGAAGGATGAAGGAGATTGGAATTAACCCTTTAACCTTATTCCACATGACTAGAACCTCATATCAAATGCTAGTTTCACAATTTAAGACTCAGAATTTTGAGATAGGAGGAAGTCAAGAGACCATAGTCCAGTGCCTTAAATTACAGAGGGAAAGAGGTCTAGTAAGCACCTGGGCAAGATAACACAGTAGGAAGAACGACAAGTAGAAGTCAGAATCCCAAATCCCTAGTCAGAGCTCCATCCTTTAGGCCATACGGCTCATGAGAGACACAGAAAGCTTGGAGAGCCTCAGAAAAGGTGGAGGGCTGGAAAACAGTATAATGAAAGGTCAGAGGATCCGGGATTATTTAACTTAAAAGGAAGAGACCAAAGAAATGATTTAATAATTTCTCAGTGAAAAAAAAAAAAAAGCCCAAAACAAAACAAACAAAAACCAACCAACAATCATTTTATCTCTCCTAATGAGACAGATAATAAAGGTTTTCTTCACAGTGTTGCCCATGCTATTCTTTCTGTTTTAAACATCGTTTTCCTTTACTCCCCACCTACCCAAATACTGGGCATCCTTGGTGGATCAGCAGTAAAGAATCCACCTGCAATGCAGGAGACACAGGTTCAGTCCCTGGGTCTGGAATATTCCCTGGAGAAGAAAATGGCAACCCACTGCAGTATTCTTGCCTGGGAAACCCTGTGGACAGAAGAGCCTGGAGGGCTACAGTCCATGGGGCCACACAAGAGTCAGACATGACCTAACAATTAAACAACAATCCAAATACAACTTCATGTCAATGTCATCAGACAAGGCCTAGATCTTTCTAAACCTTCCCCAGATGAGTCTATTAACACTGAACCTTATTTTCTCAGGTTTCCTCCTTTAGCACCTATGGTTCGGACCGCAAAGATTGACACATGCATTGTCATCATGACTAAATGTTTCACTGGGGTGTTTCTCCTTTGGAGAAATCTATTCTAATCCTTCAGCTCTTAATCCTCCTGTCATGTAAACCTTCATGGAACTTCTATCATGGTTAGGGTTGAGCTTAGAATAGAAACTCAATACTTAGAGAATTTAATCAATTCAGGGCATTGCAATTTATGTTAAATATAAAATATATTTTTCTAATGATGAATTAAGTAATATTTAAGTAATCATTAAGTAATATGCTAATTATACTGTAAACTTTCTTAAAACCAGATCTACCTGCAAAATTTAAGGTCTGAAAGTTCAAGGATTGACAGATGAACCACAATCCTTTCTCAAATATGAGCCTTATGATTCTGTCATTATCTACATTGACTTAAACAATATGTACTCTAGATCTCAAGGTTTCAGGTATCTCCAACACTGACTCAAACCGTTGCAAAGTCAAACTGATGAATTAATCGATGAGATATTTGTAGTAAGTTTTCTGTGGCACAAAAATAAACTGAACAGCTGATTCAATAATCATGTGATTAGAATGTTCCAATTTTATCCAATTAATGAGAACCACATGCTAGAGGCCATATATATTGCTCTGATGTCACAAAAGATGAAGGCTTATAGATGCACTTACCTTTCATGGATCTATTACCTCTAGTATTTATACAATATGAAGGTTTCATAAATTTTTCTGGAGACTATTTTTTCAATTTTCTTACTTGTACTCATGCATTTAGTAAAGTAACTGGTATACTAGAGAAGAAAAGATATCATTAAATAACCTTGGCAGATGAAGAGAAGAAAATCCCTTACAAGAGACCAACTTGCTGCATATTTTAAAAGATCACTCTTACAGATCTCTATGGCTGTTTTAACTGACATCACTCTAATCTCATGCTTCCAAGAGTTTTACCTTCACTATAAAACATATGCATGGGGATTTGCCCTTTTATTAGCATGTCAATCTATTAATATAATAAATATGATATTTGAGATAACGAACTACCTGATCTCCAGTGGAGATCATTAAAATGTTGCCTCTCAAATTGCCTTCCTAAGGGGCAGACCTCTTTAAAAAATTGATGGGAGTCATGAATTGAATTTGTGAAATTTGTAGAATTTCCTTTCAGTAACAGCTATAAGTTTCCTATAGACAAAGATGGTATTTGGCTCACTCTGAGAGCTTCCTTGACTAACAATGTGAAATATAATATAATTTTAGAATAAGAAGGCCTTTAAAATGTCATTTTAGAATGACATTTTAAATGCTTAATGAAAAGCAAGAACCTAAGTGTCTTTGTCACTGCAACTTATTTCAAGATTCTACTTCGCCTGATTTAGGGTCACTTGAAAAACAGCCAGATTGACAGCAGGATTTGAACAGTGGCAGTGTCTGGAATAGACAGTCCTTCCAATGCCAAGGTGGATCCACAGTGAAGTTAACGAGGTTGACCCTTTGGGGCTCTCGCTTGCACAGGTCTATGAAAGCAAGAAGCTATGAATGTCCCAGTGTCCTAGGAGGGGCCAGCAAGCCAGGTGCTAATCAGAAAGCATTTCTATGTGTTCATTTCTGGTAAGTTGGCCTAGAGAGATCTCTGAATTGTCAAGCCTTCCATAATTTGTTGTGATTTACTTTTTTTTCATTTTAACTAAGATCTCTTTTATAACTTTGTATTTGTTTTTTTCTTAGAGGGATCCCAAAGTCATGTGAGTCTCAGGCCCTATAAAACCTAGATTTGCTCCTGCCCAACAGCAAGAAGGATTTCATTACAAATGAAATTTGTTGCAAAGAATCTTTTTAACTGACATTTTCTAACAGTTCGATTAACTACACTAAGGCCCTCAAAGTAATTTGTGTGAACGTAGCCAAACGGTCTGCATAAATCATCATTTGGACACTGGGACTTAATGATGTGACAGGAAGCCTCAGGGATAAATGAGAGCCCTAATTTAGATGTAGCACCACAGACTCTTAAAACAATAGGTGGATCAGTGTAACAAAAATGACCAAGCAGATGTTAATTCCCATCTTATTACCAAGTAGGAAACTCCTACAGAGATTGCATGAAGTTCTGACACACCTCAAGTAAAAGTTAGGGGCAAAGACATAATCTGCCCTATGTTGAACAATAATCAGTACTGAGGCTGAAAAGAAGAGCTTCATTTGGGGTCTTCAGAATTGCAATTCAGGAGACACAGACTCTGGTAAAACTGTTTAGAGTGGTCCCGGAGAATAGAAAGTGTCTGGGGCTTATCAAGGCAAAAGCCACAAGGTTGTTCAAAAATTGTGACTGATCCTGATGCAAGAAAGGAAATATTTGTCCTTAAGGGACAGGCTGTCACAAATTATTTTAGAGTACATAAGGGCTTCCCTGGTGACTCAGTTGGTAAACAATCTGCCTGCAATGCAGGAGACCCAGCCAGGTTCAATCCCTAGGTCAGGAAGATGCCCTGGAGAAGGGAAGTAGTGGAGAAGGGAAGCAGTGAGAAAGCTACCCACTCCAGTATTCTTGCTTGGAGAATCCCATGGACAAAGGAACCTGGTGGGTTACAGTCCACGAGGTCACAAAGAGTCAGACACAACTGAGCAACTAACACTTTCACTTTCAAGGGTCAGATACATATCTTGAGTTTTTGGCCTGATGTTCCAGATGCCTATGTTAAAATAAGAAGTGGTTCAAGTTCAGATTTCATCTGGGCTGAGCAGTGCTTGAGTCACAGTTCTTCAGTGGCCTCTCAGCTCTATTTCAGATGGCTCTCTTGTCAACACTGACTCCATTTTTGATTCTCCTTTCATACCTGAAACCTCTCTGCAAAAACTGAGTTCAGACAGACTGAAAAAATTCAGCGGTCAGTGACAAATAATATGGTGCAGAGATTCAAGTCAGTGTGACAAAAAAAAAAAAAAAAAAAAAAGGTATCAAAGAATCACTAGTCGCTCTGAACATCATACATTGTGCTGACTCTATTCTGCTGAGCTAAGGCATCACAACTTGAACATGGATCCACTTCTGAGTCACTGATACTTGTCACTTATCCTGCAAGAGGTGGGCTAAGAGCACATAAATTGACAGCACTCAATTAGGAAAAGAATATTTCCCTCACTTTTAGCTTCATGACTTACTAACATGTCCTATACTTTAGAAAATTCACCAACGTTACTAGCAAGGATATGACAGTCCTCCACTGGAGTTAAGATGGTTGTTGTTAAAAATAAATCATTTTAAGGTAACTTCCATCATCTGAATGAGATAAACTTTCAATATTTAAGGTAAATCTTTTAAAAATATTCCCCACAAAACTTAACAAGTCAGAAGACAAGTCTCTCCCAAGAAAACAAGTACAGCTCCTGGGCCTAATGGGTAAAGGCAATGGTGGTGGGAGATGGCGGGTGGGGAGGGGTGGAGACAGGAAGACAGTAGATCAAGGTCAAAGCTTGTGAGAAGATTCACACAAGACACAAGACTTTCTCAGGAGAAATTAGTCTTTAGCCAACGCCTTAGGACAGCAGTACCCCAAATACGGCTGTCGGCCTCTGAGGGTCATCGAAGTTACTTTCGAGTATAAACTTAACAACTATTTTAATAATAATACTGAGACATTATTTGTCTTCTTCACTGTGCTGTTTTGCATAGATGGTACAAAAGCAATGATGGGTAAAGCTCTTGGTGACTAAACACAAATCGAGGCAATGGCTACTAAGGGTACCAGTATCATGTACTAGTCTCCGGTGAAATCAGTGTGCTATGATAATGTACATTGTACTTCACTGCCACTCACTGGCAGGAGGGGAAAAAAAAGCCAGAGAACAGTTTCACCTTACAATGGCTGTTACAAAGCAATACAAATTATTAACTTTATTAAATAGCAGTCCTTAGACGTACTTGATTTTTTATAATCTGATGAAACGGGAAGTGTTCAAAAAGTACCTCCGCTGCACACTGAAGTATGATGGCTGTTTCAAAAAAAAGGACTTGGACAGTTGCTTGAGTTGTGAGCTGAATGAGCAACTTTTTTCAGAGACTGCCATTTTTACTTGATTCGGTGAAGAATCATGTTTCTTTAGACATGAGTATTTGGCAGAAACTTTCTCAACAATGAACCAATGAGACTGTCACTTCAAGGAAAACAACTGACAGTTTTGTTGCCAAGGATAAGATTCAAGATTTGCAGTGAAAATCAGAATTTTAGAAAAATTGTATCTACCAGTGTAAGCCTGGCAGTTTTTCAATGCTCAAAGACTTTTCTGATGATTAGCAACATTAACAGATAAAATATTTTATACTGTATAATAAAATATGCCAACATTTGAGAGAGCTGAATAATTCAAAGAACCAATATTCCAAATGACCAATGCATCATGTTACAAAATGCATCATCACAAAATGTATGGGGAAAATATCAATTCAAAGAACAAAATAAACCAATAAATTTTAATGTAACAGAATTTGAAAAGTTCATGGATATGGTTTCAGATTCTATGATGCAATTCACCTTTAAGAAACTAGTATTTTGTGTTGCATCTAAGAATAGCCACAAACTATTTAAGAAAGTTATTAAAATTCCCCCTTTTCCAAGTATTTAACTGAGATTTCTTAAAACATATCAACCAAAACAAGACATCACAACAGCTTGGTAGTGTCTTTAAAATATGTCCACAGACTCTCTGACAATCCTGTTCTCAAAAGATGTATTCTGAGGGTCAGACTTTTTTTTTTATTTAAGTACAGGTGACTTATAGTATTATTTTAGTTTCAGTAGACAGCTGAATTGAGACAGCAAAGTGATTCAGTTATACATATATGTAAATCTACTCTTTTTCAAATTCATTTCTGTTATAGGTTATTACAAAATATTAAGTATAGTTCTCTCTGCTATGCAGTTAAGTCCTTGTTGGTTATCTGTTTTACATATAGTAGTGTATATATGCTAATCCCCAAAATAGATGAAAATGAAAGTGTTGCTTAGTCGTATCTGACTCTTTTTGATCCCACAGACTGTAGTCCACCAGGCTCCTCTGTCTGTGGAATTCTCCAGGAAAGAATACCGGAGTAGGTTGCCATTCCCTCCTCCAGGGGATCTTCCTGACCTGGGGACCGAACCTAGGTCTCCTGCACTGCAGGCAGATACTTTACCATCTGACCCACCAGGGAAGCCCACGTTAATCCCAAACTCTTAAATTATTACTTGTAGACTTTTTATGATGGCCATTCTGATTGATGTGAGGTGATACCTCACTGTAGTTTTGATTTGCATTTCTCTAACAATTAGCAATGCTGAATATCTCTTCATGTGCCTTTTGGCCATCTGTATTTCTTCTTTTCTGAGGGTCAGACTTAATGATTCATTTCTAGCAAACAGAATGTGACAAAAGTGACAATGTGTGACTTAGTTCAGAAATGCATTGTGGTTTCCTCCTTGCTCTCTCTCAGAAAACCTGGGAGAAGCCAGTTGCCACCTTGCGAGGACACCAAAAGATCTGAGAATCTTAGCCTTCAGTGACAGGAAAAAGATAAAGCCAGATGTCTGCATCTTGACTATGTGAGGCGAATATTCCCTTTAGGTAACTTCAAGACTCAACTACTTCCCAGGCTTCTTGCGGGCCATGGATAATGTATTATATTGGGAGTTGGCTAAATTCAGCTCACTGTCTGCTTTTACAAATAAAGATTTATTGGAATCCAGCCAGGTCTATCTGTTACATATGCTCTATGGCTTCTTACAACAGCAGAGGTGAAGTTGTCACGAAAACGCCATGGCATACAACCTGAAAAGCTTAAAATAGGAATTATTTGGTCACTTACAGAATGTTTGCTTACCCTTGTACTACATCAGTGTTCTTCAATTTGTCCTCTTGGTACTCATTTTCCCACTGAAATTTCAAGGTATGACTTTTTCAAGGAATCAGAACCTTTTTCTCCTCTCCCTCTTATCCTTGTCTAATCAACACCACAGATGAGTGACTGATTAGGGTGAGAGGCTGCTTGGTTAATATTCCAAATGCCATAACACTGATGATTAGTTTTCAATTTATAAATTTTGAGGGGACACAAACATTCAGTCTATAACAGTAATCAAGGAATTTTAATACCATATAAATTTGGTACCCACCACCATCATCCATTTAAAAATAGATAAATGTGCTCTTAAACTGAAATTTTACATCTTCCTTTCTATTTGAATCTGTTCTTCTGGTCCACATATCTTCCCTGGCAACTAAATTTCACAATGTATTTTTTTAATCACAAGTTCTTCATTTATCACCCTCACTCAACAAACATAAAGAGTTTCCCCCTGAACAGCATAGGTTTCAACAAAACAGGTCTACTTATACACGGAATGTTTTCAATGTACTACAGGTTCAGGTGTTGACTGAATCCCAGGATGAAGAACCACAGACATGGAGAAACAGTGAGTACAGAGGGCCAACTGTAAGCTAAACTCAAATGTCTATGGGGAGAGGTGGTGCCCCAATCTTCCATTGTTCAAGGTCAACTGTATACAAACTTAAGTTTTAATGTAAGTTTTATATTTTCTGTGAGCATAGGGTTCTAAGTGTTAAAATTTTTCTTCTAAATTAATTACTATTATAATTATTATTAATGTATAACTGATGAATGATTTTAATATATTAAAGCTTTTTACCAAAACATACATTTATTTTAATTTTTATACATAACTATTAAACATACAAGCTAACATTTCTTGAAAGTCCTCCTAATAAGGTTAATACGTGTGCTCGGACACTCGGTCATGTCCAACTCTTTGCAACCCCATGGACTGCCAGGTTCCTTTGTCCATGGGATTACCCAGGCAAGAATACTGGAGCGGGTTACCATTTCCAATTTGAGGGGATTTTCCTGACCCAGGGACTGAACCTGTGTCTCTTGCATCTCCTCTGCAATGGCATGCAGATTCTTTACCACTAGTGCCACCTGGGAAGCCCAGTAAGGTAAATAAGAACTTTTTTCTAATTATTTCATCCACAGGTGAATTTACTTGTTTCTAGATTAAGTTATAGCAAATATAGGCCATCAGTTATATTCCTATTTCCCATAGTAAGATTTGGGATCAGTGAGGTACACATCTTTCTCATATGTAGTACGAGAAAGGGTATTACAAATGCTTGTGAATTCTCAAGGTGGTCAATTTAAGAAAAATACTTGATATAAAGTTGAAATTTTCCTTAATACTTTTTTTTTTTTTTTTTTGCACAAGTCCTCTCTTGGGAAGTCTTCCTGTACCTTATGGGCACTGAGTTTGAAGTCCACTGGAGTGAGGACCCCTGAAATCTCAGAGGGGGAAAGACAGTAGTGAGGACAAGAGCAGATGATCAACCGTGAAAAGCTATAGGGCTGCTGGGTGGGAGAGCTGGATGAAATTGAGTGGAAGTTCATGATGCAGTAGGTAAAGGAAAACCAAGAGGACAAGAAAATGGGAAATAAAATTTGTTTTAAGATGAAAACTAGAGAAAGGCAAGATGGGAGTTTTTGCACACTGGGCGGGGGCGGGGGGCAGGGGGTGGACCACAGCATGTCCAGAAGGGTCTGTTTTTTCAACATCTTCTTGATGATCATCTACTCCAGCTCAACTCTATCTTGTTCACTACTGTGAACAAGCTCCTGGCACTAGGGAGGTGCTCAAAAAGGTTGTGCTGACTAACAGAGGTTTAAACTGCAAGGCGCTATTCCGGGAAAACATTCTCTACCTACCTGCCTTGACTATCCATGCAAGAGGTGAAAATACAATCACTACCCTTATAGTTTTTAACAGCACCACTTCCCAATTAATGTCACATGTGCTTTGTACAGAAATCTCTTCTGGAGGTTTTCTAAACGACATTTTAGCATATGAAAAAATAGAGCCCCCTCTGCAATAGCAGTCCTGTTGGATCTGCGGTTCTTCCCTCCCATCCCCCTTCAGGGTTTGTGGGGATCTCATGCTTTCCTATTCTGTACACATAATACTCTGCTCATATTTATTGTGCTCAATCAAAATCCAACCCTGGTTTCCTCTCTTCTTGACCTTATAGCACATGTGCTCAAGATGCCTATTTTCCCAGGCTGCTGATTGCTGATTCGTTCTCACCTGGATGTCTGGGGCGGTGGTGCCCACACACCAACTCTCCATTTGACAGTCAGCACCACTCACAACACAGCACACAGCACTGCTGACGGGGATTGCTCTGAGTAAAGCCGCAAAATAATGCAAAGCGCGCAGCAGATGTGTTTGGCTCAGAAACATTTCAGTAACGATTTTCTTGCAGATGGTCAACTCAAGCATTGTTAAACTATCATACATCAGGGTTTTTAACTGTTTTTCCACAAGAGCAAATATATTTTCATCATCTGAAGGCTCACGCCCAAGTAGATTTTCCCAATGGTATTTGAGGGTTGGACTGAGGTATGGACAGCAAAGTTATTGGCACACACTGGGAATTTCCAGTGCCAGATATTATGGGGTAGAATTCAGCCCAAATATTTCAGCTTCTTCCACTCACCCTCCCTCCCAAACTTATTTCTTGCTAATTCTTTTGAAATTAGCTTTTCTAGACTAACACCCCAAAGTTGCCCTTTTGTTGTTATGAAATTGCAAACCACTTCAAGGCAAAGCCGCCTCTGAGAAGTACCTGAGAGGCACATTATGAACTGCAAAGCTCCCACGGAGCAATTTAAAATGATGAATATCCTTTCCAAGCATCTTTTTCAAAATTGCTCATGGACTCCAGCCAGTCACAAGACAGAGATGTGGAGGATGCATTCAACTCCCCGTCTGCTTTTCACATTGCTCATCGCTGATTTATAACTCATGGTAAGTCACTTGGCCACACAAACAGAGCTGACGGGCAAGCACAGCCCCCAGCAGATACAGTGTATAGCTAAGAAAGAAAAGATGGGTCCCTGGCATTATTTTTTTTTTTCTCCTACCTGCACCCTGATGTGACTCACTGCTATTCCGAGAAGAGTTCTACCCACTAGTCTCAGAAGAAGAAAAACACCAAACCCTGAGGTACATTTTAGACTTTGAGAAAATAAATAAAGCACTGTAGAGATAACTGCAGACTCCTGCTTTCATTAAAGCAGTTTCAGTGCATCTTCTCTCCCTTCAAACACAGTAGCATGTGTAAATTCATTCCTTCCTGTGTCAAGTTTCATTAACAGATCACTTTTTTTCCCCTAGAATGTGTACCTCTCACTAACTAGGTGAGACACACAGACACTCCCTTTTGCACAAGCCATGAGAGAGCACTGTATGTTTTGGGAGATAAAATGAAGGCTGTGGTAATGAATTCAGGAAACCCCAAGGCACAACGGATGTAATTCCTGAGCAGAACTGCAAAGCGGGCAGACAAGAGGGCCATCTTACGCTGCCATGTTAGCTCAGCCCCACTTGCTATGAGAGCTGGAGGGTAACAGAAACTATGCAAGGTCACGCTCTGGAGCCGGCAGAAGGCAGACTGTGAAGTGCACGCCGGCCGCCATCCTGGCCGCGCTGACCCCCCGCACTCTCCACGCTGGCTGCCCAGCAGGACTTCCCCCATGGGAATGTTCCATTAGATTGTCCCTTAGACTGTCCCCGGGACCTCTCACCGCCATTTTCTATCATCCCCTCCACCACCCCACCCTTGTGTCCTGATTTTTCTGCCCTATAACCAGCTCATCCCTTAACTATCAGACCTCTAGGAGTTCAAATTTAAGAATGAACTCATTTAATTTGCTCAGGTGCTAATAGCTAATGCAGAGAGAAATACCTCTGATCCTTCTTTCCCTCTGAGGAATAAAGCACATTTTAAACAGGGGCTTCTTATAAACTATTATCTTCTGGTCCAGAGGAAGGGTACTCCTGCTGGGAAACTTCCAGGAAAACAGGAAACCAAAGGACATCTTTGGAGAGGCAGGGCAGTGACTACTGAAGTTATAACACCTGGCAGTTTTTTACTGGGTCCTGGGTCATAGCGTCACTGTAATCTTTGGGATCCTTTGATCAAATGGAAAGTCTTACTCTGGTTACCTCAAATAATAGTGGAGTTGTTATAAGGATATACATTGAAAAGAGAGCACCTGGAATTTCAAGGAACCCATGAATAGCTACGGCTAATCAGTTTCACAGAAATGGAAATGTAGTTTGGAAAATGGAAAACAGTTCAAATTCAAGGGTGCTCTAAAGCTTGGAGAGCAGGGGTCCATCCATTCCTTCCCCATCATGGGGACTCAGTGCCTCTGACTTCTGCTTCCTGGCAGCTGTCAGGCAACCACCTCTTCCTCCCCTCTGCATGTGCTTTGATTTCTGCTAGCTCATAGCTTTTGCTTGTTCATAAGTTACAATTTCAGCCTACACACAGTCCCTGTTCTCTCATAGCCCTCTCATAGTGTGCTTTTAGCTTCTGTTCTGGGTTCTGATTGACCCACTCACATATTTCCAATTTGAATGTCCTAGAAGGAGAAGTTACCCGGATCAATTAGTTAGCATTCTCCTTGTTGAGGTAGAGACTTTGTATCAGGACTCAGTCAGAGCATTCTTAGTTGCTAAGTATCAGTGTGGCTCATTTAAGGAAAAAATATATATTGAAAGGATATTGGATCAGAGAGAGGTTCAGAAAATGAACAGAAACAAACGGAGGCTGAGAAGCCAGAGCAGCAGCCAAGTCATACCTCCAAATTAGCTGAGCATGGATACTCCTGCCATCACTGAACAGGAGGAGCCGTGACGTGTAACTGACACTGGGCCCTGGAAGCCAGGTCTCACTCTTGTCCCCCTGCCCCTGCTGACCCTGGAACCTGGACAGTGTCACAATCACTTCCAGAAAGCACTCTCCTCATCTCAATTCTTTTGTGTGACCAAGTTTCAATTCCAGGTCCAAGGGAGGTATATTTGACTGTCCAAGCCTAGGTCACATGCTCTCACCCCAGCTACACTGGTGTTGGGTGGTGATCAGAGGATGGGAAAGAGTATATGGCCTTTCAGGCTTCATGAGTGAGAGATGGGCTCTGCCTCTCACAAAGTTTCAAACAGTGGCGAGATGACGGGTGGCCAAGGGAAAAAAAAAAAATGTGGCCATCCATCACATGAAGACAAAACCAATAAGCTCTGCTCAGGGGGAGCAGAACAGGGCTCCTCACTCAGTGGGGGTTGTGGGCAGGTTGAGTACTTTGACTGGCCAGCCCAAGACAATCTCATGACCACAAAAGCACAGGGGATTCTTTCACATGCACTGTTTGAAGCCTCACAAGGCACACTTATATTCAAAGTAGGTATTTATATATCAGTCTGCCCAGTTGAACTGTAAGCATTTTAGAAGACTTTGGCTTTATTTTTATCTCCCTAGTGCCTGGGGCACTGCTTGGCATATAGCAGATGCTCAAAAATGTCTGTCAAATTTAATAAGACTGTGGTCCAGGAATTTTTCCACAGCATTAGATAACATAAATTTCTTCAGGCTTTGGGGGAATACTATGATTTAAACAAGCAAATAAACAAAAAGGACTATTGACACTTCATGAAAGAGCAAAAGAAGTAAGAATTTTTATGACCCACAGTCTTCTCTGAGTTATCTTAGTTTTACAAGGCATAGATCTCTGAAATTGCGGCAGATGGAAAGAGGGAACTGCCTGAAAGAAGAGAGATGGAGGCATGAGAGAGAGGACAGAGTTTGAGAAGGAATCATTAGAAGGGGGGCAGAAATGAAGGAATTAAGGAAAAGAGGCAGAGAATCTGGGAATATTAGACAGAGAACGTAAGATTCCTGATAACCTAGAAGGAAATTAGAGAATGGACAAAGTAATTCTGAATGCTGCTTTGATAGTAGCAAGGAAGAAAAGACAGAGCTAATATTTTTAAGCATTTATTATATGCAAGACAATTGCTAGGAACTCTGTGTGTGTGTATATGTGTGTGTGTGCGTGTGTGCAAGCTCACACACACATTTAACCCTCACAACAACATAACTATGTGGACACTATTATTTCCATTTTATAGATAAGGAAATTGAGGCTTAGAGAAGTTAAGTGATTGGCTTAAATCACAGAGGTAATAAATGAGAGCATCAGAATTTAATGACTCTCCATCTGATTTCCAAATTCCATGCTTTTTTAAAAAACCATTCATCTCTCTCTGAATAAGGCAGAAAAGGGTTGGGAGAAAGATAGGGTGATCATGCTTGCTAGAAGCTGGTACTATGTCGCTAAACTGTGCCCACAAACTCCCAGGACCTTGAATGGTGCCTAACCTACTTTTGAAGACAAATTTGACAATTAACATTTTCTAAATCATTTGTACATGAAAATTTTTAAAAATTAATATGAGAAGCTTTGCCTCTCACATCAATTTTGAAACAGTTTATGGAAATTTGTTACAGCAGCCCTAGGAAACCAAGTTCAGGAAACATCAAGAAAATCCTCACAGATTATTTATTACTTACTTTGTATTGAAATACAATTGGTTTATAACAAAGCAATGATTTCATGGATGTTACTGCTTATGAGGAGGCTAAGTAGAAATCTAAGTACCTAATAGAGCAAGTGGTAGGTGGATATAGGACAATTCATGAAAGTAGCATGTGGACGGTAAAGTTTAGCATACAAAGGCAAGTGTATTGGGAGAGAAGCAAGTCTCAGAATATGCCCTCTGGATAGTGCAACTCGTTCCAGCATCCTGCTTTTTAGATCCTATATGCAAAGAGTCACACAGAAAAGATGAACATATGGACAATTTCCCTGGAGAAGGAAATGGAAGAGATAGAGCCTTTGCTCTCTTACCAAAGGAGCCTCGGAGTTAAGCTTGCCACCCCCATCGGCCTCTACCTGGAGAACCATGAACACTGGCACAGCTACCATGACCCCAGGAGCTGGGTGCTGGTAGGTGGCAGTATCTGGGCAAGTTTACATGGTCACTGAGGCTTGAGCAGCATCTTTTTATATTGATTTGTGCTCCTGGCCATCTCATCAGGGAGATGATGCCAAGGTGAATGCAGCCGGACAGGCAGAGCAGGGACCAGAGGCCACGCCAGGGACACCTCTCAGGGCTCAGCCCTTCGCAGGCCATAGAGGCCAGAGGGCCACCTGGGTTGTTGACTGTCAAAGTGGAAGAGACCTCTGACATCAAATAATCCAAGCCTCTCGCTTTCCAGTTGAATAAAAAGAGGAATCCAGAGTCACTGCGGGAAGGTCACAGGGCTGAGTGGTAACCGGTGTTAGGCATACCAGGTAAAGGCTCCCTGTACAGAGTTCTTCTAAGATGTGTGACTCTCTGAGCCAGTGGCCCAGTAGGGAGTTTCTATGATTGCCTGTCTCCCTGTCTCCCTGTCAGTGAGGGAAACTGCAATCCTATTCATCTCATCTGATGATCTGGCAAAGGTTTTGGAGGTGGGAAGAAGAAAAACGCTGGAGGAGAGAGGTCTTAGGCGAGGCCCGTCACAGGACCGGGCGATGCCCCCACGCAGCTCAGAGCTGGGCTTCCTGTGATGCTCCGAGACTCGTGGTTTGGAGTGGGGGCTGCGTGGGATTCATAAAAGGGGAAGAATTGGCAGAAAGTAGATGCTTTTGCTTGCAGAGAAAGGTCCCCAAGTCCCCAGAGAACTGCGTCGCCTCCCTCAATGCGCGCGCGCGCACACACACACACACACACACACACACACACACAGACACACACACACACGCGCGCGCACAAAAGTTGAGGCCATCACATCTGCCTTCCCCAGATGGGGTTCCCTGCGCAAAAGCCTCCTCCGGCTCCAGGATTTTCCGACGCTGGCGCAAGCTCCTCCCTTGCCAGAGCCTGGCTCCAGTCCTAGCACCGAGTGCCCGCCCGAGCAGAGGCTGGGGGGCGGCGGGGAGTGGGCCCCGCTCGCCGCCATTGGCTGTGCGGCTGTGGGGCGGAGGGAAGCCTCCCGCTGCGCCCGCCGCCCGCCGGTGCGCCCCAGCCGCGCGCAGCACCGGTGCGCTCCACCATTCCCGCCGACCGCTTCTCCTGCGCAGATCGGCGAGACGCGGGGCGTCCGCGAGGAGCTCGACGCAGCCCCGTCCCAGCCCGAGCTCGGGAGTCGGCGAGGGACATCCGCGCGCCCCGACCCGCAGGTCAGTGAGGGGCTCCCGACGCCGCCCGCGAGCGCAGGCAGAGGAGTGGGAGCTGGGGAGGCGCGGGGTGCCGAGGGCTTGGAGGGGGCTCGCCCTGTGCCACCGACACCCCGACTCCTCTCCTGGGGCGGCCTCGGGTCCCAGAGGCTCCGCTCCCTCCAGAGCCGCCTCGCAAACTCTCCCCGGCTCCCAGCGGTTGAGCTCCTTGTTCTGGTCACCCCCGAATGTGTCCCCTTTGTGCAGGCAAGCAGCCTCCGCTGCCCGTCTCTGCCTATTCTCCGGGTGACTCCTCGGGGCTACAGCAGGACGCCGTGTCCTTGGTCCCGGGATGACCCGCTTCTATCCCGGACACGAGGCGCCGGGGAGGTCTGCCCTCGCGTCTGCGGCTGCAGAGATGGGTTGATTCCCCCGCTCAAGTGCAGGCACTTCTACACTTTGCGGAGCGTGTCTCTCTGGGTGCACGCTCGCCTTCGCGAGAAAGGTTATTCTTGCCTTTGCGGTGTGTGCGGTCACGCTCGTGCGTGTTGGGCGCCCACCTGGATTTCTAGGGTCACCCCTCCCTTCCTGAGGACTCGCGGCGCGCACACTGAGCGCCCGCGTTGTACCTTACCTGCCTCGCGTGCGTCTTCACCGGTCCCCGGCGGCTCCAAATCCGAGTAAGTTCTACTGGCGCGGAACAGGCTGCCGTTCCCCAGCCGCGGTTTTCCGAGTCCTTGTTCTTGGAAAACGCACCGGCTTCCTCCCGGTTTTCCCTGATCTGATGAGACGCTGGAATCCCGCGTTTTCCAGCCGAGGTCCGTGGATCATGGGCAGATGGTCTGATTTCTAATTGAGGAGGAAGGTGAGTCCTGCGGGGAGCATCGGACTCCTCCATTCACAGACTCGTCTCGTTGGGTCCCAGGCCAGGTGAGCGGGCTGCACCCGCTTGCTTTCCACCGCCAGGTGCCTGGGGCCCCGCTGTTCCTGGGTTTGGTGCCAGACTCCAGGGATGGGGTCCGCTTCTTACTGTCCTTCATTTCCTCTGCTTAAAATTTCCTTTGGAAAATTCTGTGCTGAAGTAAGCACTTGGGTGGTTCTTTGCGGGCGAGAATGGGATCGGATGGCTGCAGGACGTCTCAGCCTTCGCATTTAATTCAGCCCAGACTACAGGTGCCAAGGGCGGGAAACAGGCGGCGATTATGTCCTGAGGATTCCCGGGCCCACCCTAAGGACAACGCCCCGAAAGGCCTTTTTTTGTTTGTTTGTTTCGTTTTGTTTTCCAGGTGCTTTTCACTTTAGATTTTACAGATTCACTGTCAAGACAGTTGCTTATCAACAGGAAAAGAGGCAAAATAAGTGATAGCCTTTTCTTCAAAGGTTTACCCCCTAATGCATTAAGCCCAATACATCCTCCTTAAAAAGACAAAAAAGGTATATTTAACTAGCTTCTGTGTTTTAGCTTATTTGTGATCTGGCTCCGAGGCATGCTTAAATATATTGGCACTATTTTGCTAAGTATAAAGGCATTTTACCCCCACCTTCACCCCTGCATACACACATGCACACCCTTTGTAATCTGCACACAGTTGATCTGTAATGTATTGACAAATGGCCTTTTGAAGTGCTAGTGAGGCTGTCTTGCATCGACACCAGCCCCACAGAGGATGCCCCAGTCACCTTCAAATGCTTGGCATCACGCATGGGGAACCGTCTGCCAACCTCAGAAGTAGTCTGGGAATAGTGAGTTCCAGAAAATGGGTGGAGTGTTCCATTTCTGTGTTTGGGTTGGAGGCTTATTATTTATTTGGCTTATTTATTTACTATCTTTGATTCCTCTACATAAAGGCAAAGCGCTTTGAAGAGCTCACCCTTATGGTTCTCTAAAGAAGCCTCACTGAAGGTAAGATCCATTCTGTTCTCCCTGTCACTGGTCAGTTCAATTCAACAGATTTTCCTGGATGTCTGTGATATAAAGAGATACATAATGTGCTGGTGTATGGCATCAGATCTATCAGAGGGCTTATTCGCAGGCTTCCTGAGTATTTTTTATATGTTTCCTTTTTAATGAGGGCAGATGAAGGATGACAGAGTTGATTGGTGAGAACTAATCATTAAGTAAACTTTGGCCAATGCATTTATGCTAAGAATAAAGGATTAGCCCATCACAGACAAAATTCTCTGATTTGGTCTCTATTCCAAATTAAGTCTCAGCCCATTTGATAATACTCCTTCTCTGGGCTTACTCTTCTCCCTGTACTTGTACTTTAATATCCTTCTTTTTCCTTTTTTTAAAAAAAAGTTTGTAGAATCTATATATTTAAATATATTTTTTAAGATTTAGTTATGAGGTAAAAGCAAAAAGTAAAACTATGGCTGAATTTTTGTTTTTTGCTCCTTTGGGTTTTTAAATAGAAATTTAAGAACCTGAAAATTATGAAAAGCCTTTGACATCAGGCACTATATAGGTCCCACTTGCCTGGACCATGTTAACCATGAGCCATTCAGTAAATATTTGTTAAAAGAAACTAGAAGCCAAAAAATAGTGTGCCAGAAGAATGCCATTTTCTTTAGATAGATATATATGGAACATACTGTACTATTACATTACTGCATCAATGCAAAGCATCACAGACTTAACTTTTATGGACTGTTTCATTATTGTTCCTAATGACAACTAAAATAATAATAAAGTCTTTAAGTTAATTAATGAAATTAGGGAATCCAACAGAGAGGAAGCTCAAATTAAGTGCCTGACTTGGCAGGATTCCTTTGAGCTAACAGATGTACCTAGAGAAATCAAGCCAGAGGCCTAGATACAGTAATCCATGATACCTGCATTTGGACCAGCCTTTGATGCAGAGCTGGGGAGTCCATTAGTACATCCACTGGCCTTTTCAGGTCCAGGGTAGTAGACTACTGAGCCACATTCTAGGGCCTCAGCACCTCTGATTCTGACTTGTGGTAGATGTCTCTGTGGGATCGAGTGTTCTGAGAAGCTCAGACACAGAATGACTCCTTCAAGAGTTCCCTATGAGTAGAATCCATGCTCACCTTTGGAACCAAGACACAGTCATTGTTTAGTCTACACTAAATTTTGGCAACAAAAAAATGAGGGTTCTGAATGGTCAAGTAGCCATATACAATTTAACAGCATATCTAAACATGAAATGGCACAATCTAGCCAAAACAGTGTCAATATTTCAACCCTCTGAATTCACATCAGGAACAAGAGAGACTGTCATAAATACTTTCTGAGTTCCTAACTTTTAAATTGTCATCTATTAAGTTGTGATGGCGTCACTGACTCAATGGACATGAGTTTGAGTAATCTCCGGGAATTGGTGATGGGCAGGGAGGCCTGGTGTGCCGCAGTCCGTGGGGTCAAAGTTAGACATGACTGAGCGACTGAACCGAACTGAGCTGAAGTTGTAACGGCTTCCCAGGCGGCGTTGCTGTTGCTAAGTCGCTTCAGTCGTGTCTGACTCCGTGCGACCCCATAGACGGCAGCCCACCAGGCTCCCCCGTCCCTGGGATTCTCCAGGCAAGAACATTGGAGTGGGTTGCCATCTCCTTCTCTGAGGTGGTGCTAGTGGTAAAGAACTCACTTGCCAATGCAGAAGACATAAGAGACATGGGCTTGATCCCTGGGTCAGGAAGATCCCATGGGCATGGCAACCCACTCCAGTATTCTTGCTTGAGGAGCCTGGTGGGCTACAGTCCGTGGAGTTGCACAGAGTCAGACACAACTGAAGTGACTTAGCATACATGCATAAGTTGTATTAAGATGGGAGATCAGTCTCTTCCCTGGTGGCTCAGACGGTAAAGCATCTGCCTACAATGCAGGAAACCCAGGTTCGATCCCTGGGTCGGGAAGTTCCTCTGGAGAAGGAAATGGCACCCCACTCCAGTACTCTTGCCCGGAAAATCCCATGGACTGAGAGCGTGGTAGGCTACAGTCCATGGGGTCGCAAAGAGTCGGACACGACTGAGCGTCTTCATTTTCTTTCACTTTTCAGTCATTCCAGATTTATGATTTGTATAATATTACAGGCTTGATCTTGATGCTGACATTATTATAGACAATAGTGAAAAGGTGTGGAAATTATAAGCCTATAATAGTTGTTAAAAAGGGTAACGTAAGAAGGTAACAGACCTGAATACAGTTTTTGATGGGAAACAAAAGGATAGGTTGCTGTTAAGAACCTATTTCAAACTCGCAAAGACAAGAAGTTGACTTAAATCACAGTCAAAACACTAAAGATATTCATTCGGGGAACATATTTGCCCCCTGGGGTAGCCAAAACAGCAGCTTTCCTTTGCCATGGTCATCTAGTACTCATCAGACGTGTCTGGCAATTTACCAACTATTGCCAGTCATGCTGGTTTGGTTCTTACTCACTTTCACTTTTCCTGTGACCAGGATTATAGCAGAGGGACTCTTCTCATTTCTTAAATAGAACATTCAGAACAAGCTGTAAAATGCAACTGTAACAGAAAGTACAGTCACGTCCTTTTGGGCAGGTTGACTTACTGGCCTCAGCCTGAGAGTCTTAAACTTTGAAATAAAAGGTTTCATATGAACCACTTTAAAGGCTTGTGTTAAGCATATACATTACAAAAAAGAAGGAAAAGGGAGAAAGAAAGAGTTCTGAGCTTAATCAGTAATATTTTACTGCATAAGTTATTGTTAAATTTTATTTCTATTTCTTAATGAAAATACCTGTATTTTCATATTAAGATTCATTTTCTTGTACCAACATTCAGATGCAGACATACACAAAATAGAATGTGAACATACCCATAATATCACCTGCTAACAAAACCATATGTTAGAAACCTGGTACATAACCTCTTATCTCCTTTAGTTTAGTTTGGTTTGGTTTTTGCATGTCACTAAAATTGTGTGTGTGTGTGTGTGCACGTAGCAGCAGTAGCCAGGCTGGTAATTATTTTATAAAAACAGAATCATACTATGCACAACTCTAAAGTTTACTTTTTGACTGCCAGACATGTGCAGCGTCTTTCCATGTTAGAAAACATAATTCTTTTGGTTATACCAGAATCCCCTATTTGTACAATCTTTCCATCATTTGTTTAACCAATCCTTGACTCATTGGTAGTTCCAGTGTTCAGCTACAAAGTACATCTTTGTGCATGCACCCTTTAAATTTGTCTTATTTTTCCCCATAGGGTAAATTCTCAGAATTTATTATTTATATTATTGACCTATAATGCTGTGCATTTTTTCAGTAAAACAGAAAGGACTAAGTAATTCATCCAACAAGTAGTAGATATTCCCCACTGTGATCCAGAGTATCTTCTATATGCCCAACATATTTTTTGCACTTAAAAAGATAATTTTTATTGTTACTTAACATCCATAGTGAAAGTACACAAGTCATAAGTACATAATTTATGATTTTTTGTGTTCAATTTGAACATACCCATGCAGAAGGAACCCAGGTCAAAAAATAAAATATTTACCAATACCATCTCCTCATGCCCCTCACATGCCTTGGCAACCAATTGATTATTCTAACAATTCCTCATGAGAAAGTCATTGGTGAGCTTGTTGACCTTAGTTTTCATGATTCAAGTGCTAGATTATGGGCACCATGCCATTTAGATTGACAGTGTAATATTGATTGATGCTTTTCAGACCTTCAAAGATTCCTTGTCAACAAAGGTGGCCTGGTTCAACTGAATTAGTTTCCAAGAGCCTTCATTCTGTCCTCATTTGTCATTTCTATCAAGTTTGATCTTATATTTATCTATTGGACCCTGCCTGGCACATATTTCGATTGATATCATGAATTAACCTCTGGATAACAAAAGAAATTGACTAATTTGTTTTTCATCTGATTTCCTATTGCTGGCCACCCAGGCCAGCTGAGTTAGTTGGATTTAAAATTGGAAAAGGAGTCCTAGGCTCTCATTTTGTGGCTTCTGTCTCCTTCTGCCTTCTTTTTCCATTAGGAGTATAATCAATAACCTTCAAAATTCACTTAACTTTCAGAGACATCAGTTTCTTGATTTTTCAGGACTTCCAACTCCTTGATTCTATTTTTAAAAAAATTATCCTTTAATGTATAGTTAAATACATATAACTTACCTTTCATAGAGGAAAGTCAATATTGAGCATAAACATAGGAGAGAAGGAACGAGTTAGATGCATGAAAAGTGTCTTAAGTTAGTTCAGTGAATGAGAAGAGACAATAATTGCTTCTTTTGTGCTCCTCTGTTTTCATCCCCTTTATTATTTTCTAAGACGCGGAAGTCTGGATCAGTTTCCTAACACAATACCGAAGGGGAGATCACTGTTCACATTACCATGGCTGCGATCAAGATGAAGTGCTACTCAAAGTACAGTTCACGCACCAGCGCTTGAATTGTTAATTACTCATTCACCAGGAGAGATGGAACTTGAGCCAGAATATAAATCAAAAAAGGCATGAAAGCACACTTTTTAGTTTGGATGATTTTTCGGTAGTAAAACCTTCTTGATGAAGGAAGCAGTGCTTTGAAGTTCCTCTTCTCACAAGGACTCATAACCCACCTATTCCTGAGGGAGTCAAGTGGCTTATTCGAATAGTAGCACTGATCTCTAAGGTGGGCTTTGTAGTTAAATTGAGAAATTTGTAAAAATGTAAACATGTTTTCTTCCTGTGCTCATTTTCCACTGAAAAAAAAATTTTTTTTTTTTTGAGGGGAAGGTATGTTTAGGTTTGAGATAGAGTGACTAATAGCACCACAAAACATGGTGTTCCTGTATGCAGCTAGTTATAATACCCTTCCCTACAGTGATCAGCATAGTGCCCTTGACCATTTTTACTTCCACAGATGAGCAGAGAGACAAGGACTGTGATTGTAAGAGACTTGGTAATTTTCAAAGAATGGGATTATCATAGACTTTAACTTTACATTAAAAAAAAAACAATGCATCCTGTTTCCACATCCAGTCACATCTTCACTGATTCACTATGGTAAACTCCCTTTTGATTTTTATTGTTCTCTTCAGAATACATTCATTCCAGCCACTCAACTACGTTCATGATAATATATTTCAGTGTTGACAGCAGATTCCTCCATTATCCTGGTGGACAGGAAGCTCAATAAAATCTTTGTTGAATATTGTTGAGAGACACAATTGCTTGATAAAAGTATGGTCCAAGTTTGCTCTGGAGCATGGAACTATTCATTTGATTGCCCTAACTAAAATATTTATAAATTTAGGGCATGTTCATCATTTTTTTTTTTTTACTATTGAATATCTACCCTTTGCCTAATCAGTATGATTTAATACAAGATCATTTATTCCTTCATTCAATAAATATTATTGTGGATCCAAAAGTAGAATAGATTGAAACTACCTCTCCAAGAAGCTTCAAGTTTCTCATTTCTTTTATCCTTTGATTCCTTCTTTCCTTCAAATACTTACAGAGCATCATTATAACAGAGATTGCTGATTCATAGATAGAAAGATTAGTCCTCTATTCTAAGAGTACATAGTCTATCAAAGCAGACCAGTGGGTCAACAAATATAACAAGTATAATAAAATGTGAAAAATGCTATTGTAGAAACATATAGAAAGTATCCTGAGAATACAGAAGAAGGAGCCAGAAATTTGCTTAGAGAAAATAGGTAGGGATTTATATTATGAGTGAATTATTAGATGAGGCAGAGGCAGGAAGGTATGCGGAGTATTAAAGAATGAACAAATTGGATTTGGGATGGAGTTGGGGAGAAGACATACCAATATAAGAATTAAATATAAGAATTCAAAATATATGGGAAATCCAGGTATATAGTTTGATATACCTGGAACACCATTCTCAGGGACAAGAGAAAAATGAGACTGGAAAAGTAGCATGTAGCTATGTAACAAGGGACATATAAGGTAGGTAATACAAGAAAGGTTTTTTAGAATTTTTAATCAAGATGGTCACTATAAAAATATGCATATGCATTAGACTCATGCACATATAGTAATATTTTATCACCTTACCTTACATAGTACATGGTTAACAAGTTGTTGTTGAGTGAATCATTGATTGTATCAAAGAAGAGTTTTCTTAACCAAAGTCACTACCACTATCCCATTACTTGTATAATGAGTTGTTTTATCCATTAGGGGTCTTAAGTTAGTCTTCATGTCTTTATTGCCCCTCCCCTAGTCCCTCTTGAGGGCTTCCCTGATAGCTCAGTTGGTAAAGAATCTGCCTGCAATGCAGGAGACTCTGTTCAATTCCTGGGTCTGGAAGATCCGCTGGAGAAGGGATGGGCTACCCACTCCAGTATTCTTGGGCTTCCCTGGTGGCTCAGCTGGTAAAGAATCCGCCTGCAGTGTGGGAGACCTGGGTTGGATCCCTGGGTTGGGAAGATCCCCTGGAGAAGGGAAAGGCTACCACTCCAGTATTCTGGAGTCACAAAGAGCTGGACATGACTGAGTGACTTTCACTTTCACTTTAGTCCCTCTTGAAACCATTTGTGCAGGTTAAAGTGACCACTGGGCAGGACTGTCCGTATATAATAGCACCTCATCATGCACCCTAAAGGAAATCAGTCCTGAATATCCATTGGAAGGACTGATGCTGAAGCTGAAACTCCCATTATTTTGGCCACCTGATGTGAAGAAGTGACTCATTGGAAAAGACCCTGATGCTGGGAAAGGTTGAAGGCGGGAGAAGGGGACGACAGAGGATGAGATGGTTGGATAGCATCACTGACTTAATGGACATGAGTTTGAGTAAGCTCCGGGAGTTGGTGATGGACAGGGAAGCCTGGTGTGCAAAAACTCAGACATGACTGGGCGACTGAACTGAACTGAATGCTCCAACTTGTCAGGGAATGTGTGTAACTGTATCAGTAGCTCACTCTCATTCCTTTAAACCTCACTCTTGTATGAAATTAAAGCTAGCCAAAAACATGCTTTACAACCTTCTTTCTTAGCAGTGCCAAAAGAGAGTTTTAATATAATATATAGTAATCCATGCAGTTCTCCATTATTCAGAATTTGACTGCTTTAAAGTCAGTTTCTTATACACCATCATAACCTCTGCTGTCATAGTGAGTCAGTTAGTAGAAGGTAGATTATGCTACAGTACAAAATAAGCAAGTAATCTCAGTGGCTTAAAACAACAGAAGTCTATTTATTGTTCACACTAAGTGCTCACACAACCAGCAAGGGGTGAATGCACTGGCTTTGGTCACCCAGGAACCCAGATTGGCAGAAGCTGGCCCAACCTCACAGTTGTTGCGGCAGAGGGAAGGCATGTAGCAAATCTCACATGTGTAAGAAAGGTGAAAGTGACAGTTGCTCAGTTGTGTCCAACTCTTTGTGGCCCCATGGACTATACAATCCATGGAATTCTCTAGGCCAGAATACTGGAGTGCGTGGCCCTTCCCTTCTCCAGAGTATCTTCCCAACCCAGGGATCAAACCCAGGTCTCCCGCATTGCACATGGAGTCTTCATCAGCTGAGCCACAAGAGAAGCAAATTCACACAGCAGAAGGAAGGCATGTGGCAAATCTCACGTGTAGTCTTACATTTTATGCCCACAAGGGACGCATGTAAAATTTTCTGCAAATTTTATTGATCAAAACAAGTCATGTGGCCACCCTAGTTTCAGAGGGGGCACAAACATGCAGCCTTACAACATGTCTGGACAGAGGGAAGGACAGCAGAAACGTGAGCATCACTGATGACCACAGGTCTCAAATTTATTCCTCCTTTGTCTTCAACCTCCCCGGAGAGAAGAAATGGAATGAACAGAAAATTTGGAGACATGGGGATGTAGATTTGAATTCCAGTCCGGCCTCTTAAGTGACTGGGTAACCTTGGGCAAGCTTTTGAATTCTCTGATCCTTAATTTTCTCCTTGGTTACAGCAAGGTAAGGAATAATAATAACTACAGTACAGAGATGTGAAGATTAGAGAAAATACCCCTGTACCACACACACACACACACACACACACACACACACACACACACACACACACACACACACACACAACTAGTATGTGCTTTTATTGAATACATATCAGCTGCTACCATTCATTGTGTTACTGTCTCTCCAAACTCATTTGTCTGGGCATCCTTTCTCCTGTACAAGCATGTCAGATCCAGCTTCCTCTGCCTGTCACGTTCTGAAGACCTCCTCTCATTCCATAATGACGTGGGGATCCCCGCACCACCCCCTGCCACCGCTCATCACTCTTCTGGCATGATGTTGCCTCTACACCCAGTGCACACACACTGAAATAAAAAAGCACTTAGATGTAAGAGAAATGAGTGATGTGTGAATGTGTGCTTCTAAGGGTGTTCCTACAGCTTTAATTAAGCAACACAGGGCACACAACCTCAAAGGGTAAAGTGGAGAGCTCAACCTTCATAAAGGACAAAGCCAAAGTCTGTTAAATCTTATATAAAAGATACTCGAGATTTTCATGAGTAAAGCCATATTTATTTGTACTTTTCAAAGAATGTATAAGTCTTATATAGGCCATCAGTGTGGTAGTCTGTTTTCTACAAATAATGATTAATTATTTTTCAATTTGACCTCTTCCCATTTTTTTTTTCTCTTCCCATTTTTAAAAATGAAATACATTCTGGGAGTATTGGAGCCTACATTTGTTTATTGCTTCCATATTGTCTTTGACAGATTTTGGTCCTGGGTTGTTATCTTAAACAACAGGCTGCCGGGGACTTGATTTCCTCTACATTTGATAGTCTGCCATATCATGGTGTTCCATGTTACAAGGAACACGTAGACATTCTTTTTGTTAGCCAGACTTTTGAGTATATGGTGCTGCCTGAGAGAGAGAAAGGAAGGATGAATGAGAGAATGTTAAGGCAAGCTCTGCTGCTCTGTTTACACAAAGGATTAGCAGGAGGACCATGGGAAGTTTCGGAGGGAACATGCTTTCCTGATGAAGGACACACTGTCCTCATTTCTGTCTCCTGCCTTCCCTGGTGAACTTAGGAATCCTGGTAGAAGAGTAATTTCAGAGCCCTGAGAGGGCACTTTGTCTCCTTATATGGTTGGTGTTTTATTTAACCTCTGTCTAAAATCTGACTCATCTGGTACTCATCAATTTAGGGTACCTACCTAGAGCCTCAGTCATATGATTGCTTATGACTGAAGAAAAGCACTGTTAATATCAATGCTCCATATTTTAAAAAAAATTGGCAGCTGCATTTTTCAATGACTAGTTTCATTCTTCGGAGAGGGCAATGGCAACCCACTCCAGTACTCTTGCCTGGAAAATCCCATGGATGGAGGAGCCCGGTAGGCTGCAGTCCATGGGGTCACTAAGAGTCGGACATGACTGAGCGACTTCACTTTCACTTTTCACTTTCATGCGTTGGAGAAGGAAATGGCAACCCACTCCAGTGTTCTTGCCTGGAGAATCCCAGGGATGGGGGAGCCGGGTAGGCTGCCATCTATGGGGTCACACAGAGTCGGACACGACTGAAGCGACTTAGCAGCAGTAGCAGCAGCAGCAGTTTCCTTCTTTAAAAATTGTTTATTGGCTCCTATTTCAAAAGATGCAGACCCTGGATTATAAGAGAGTTCATGTATTTGGGTTTATTCCTCTTGCCACAGTAGAAGGCTCACCCAGACCTGGGTGATCATGGAGGTGGCTGCTAGATCTGAGTTGTAGGGAGCATGAGTTCTTTGATCTGCTGAACTTGGAGTTTGAAGACTGTTTGATGCTTGATACCTAAATCAAGTCTCCCACTTTTGCTGAGTTTATTTGCTTCTGTGTTTCCTGTGGGCCTTGTGTGGAACCTGGACCTCATGGGCTATTATGAGTCTCAGTGACATTCCCCAGAGCCTGCCAACACACTAGTCCTCAATAGAAAATGACTCTCTCTTGGATCTTGAGGACATTATACTAAGTGAAACAAGTCTGACCAAAAAACAAATTCACACAATCTCACTTATATGTGGAATCTAAAGAACACAAAAACAAGCTCATAGATAGAACAGATTGGTTGGTGGGAGGTGTGTGAAATGTGCAAAGGTGGTCAAAAGGGATAACAGACTTCCAGTTATAAAGTAAGTAAGTCATGGGGATATAACATTTGTCATGTTGACAGTAGTTAATACTACTGCATTGTATATTTAAAGTTGCTAATATCTTAAAAGTTCTCATCATAAGAAAAAATTACAACTGTGGGTGGTGGCACATATTGTCTTCTTATAGTGATCCTTTTGCAATATACAAATATCTAATCATTATGTTGTACACCCAAAAACTAATACCATGTTATATGTCAGTTACTACTACTATACTAAAGAGTGGTGCATGCTCAGTTGCCCAGTCGTGTCTGAGTCTTTGCGATTCCATAAACTGTAGCCCGCCAGGCTCCTCTGTCCATGGGATTTCCCAGGCAAGAATACTGGAAGAGGTTGTCATTTCCTCCTCCAGTGGATCTTCCCCTCCCAAGGATCAAACCTGCGTCTCCTGCATTGGCAGGGGGATTCTTTACCACTGAACTACCTGGGAAGCTATATGTCAATTATATCTCAATTATTTTAAAAAAGAAAGAAAACTACTCTTTTGTGAATCAGGATACCTACAAAGCCCCTCCCTTTGACTGGGCATTTAAAGTGCAGGAAAGATATCCTGGGCTGCCTCTGAGGATGACTGATGACGTAAGATGAACATCAAACATCTTATGTTCATCTGGAGGTCCAGACAGAGATTCAGACCAGTGACTGGTGGAGTGAAGTCATGAGCAAGGCTGGCTGGCCAGACACCATTCCTGGTGTTCAGGCAGCCTGTCCTGCCACTATGGATCTAGTTCTCTAGGTGCATTAAACCTCCTCTCTCTCATTCTCTGAGACTTCACTTCGTATCCAGCTCCCTAGGTATATTAAACGTCCTCCCTCTCTTTCTCTGGGACTTCATTTCCTGTACCTCTGAGTATCATAAGCTGATGGTGCAGCAAATATTTGAACTTCTCCAAAGCCCACTGAAAAGTCAGGCTTAATCACTGTATTTATTTAGAAGCTCCTAACATTTTTTACTGACTCACTGCATATTATACCAAATATATTTTCTTAATACCCTTGGGGATAAACCATCTTTCCCTAACTTATATGTTAAAGATAACCAATCCTACTGAAAAACTATGAGAATAATAACAATGGACACCTATATATCCTTTAACTAATCAACTGCTAATATTTTAACACATTTGTTTCATCATCTTTTCTTTCTGTATGTGTGTATGTACTTATTTTTTTTCATTTTGGCTGAACCATTTGAGGGTTAGTTGCTGCTACTATGACACTTTACTTTGTACATGTATTTCCTAATAAGCATAACGTTCTCCTATATCACACTTAAGAAATTTAATATTGCTATAATGCAGTTATCCAATGTACAGTCTATGCCCAAATTTCCCCAGTTGTCCTAATAATGTCCTTTATAACAAAGCTTTCATTGCATTAGAGGATAAATCTCGACATCTGCATCCTACTTTTTCTTCTCTGAGTATTCATCTGAATACTAAATAATGTAATACAGCCAAAACTGGATGTAGCCAAAAGTTAGCCTGCCTAAGCTGCCAATTACCAAGCATTATTATTTTTAAATACCCGTTTCACTGTGGAAAGCATCATCATGCTTTGACTGTCAGCCATGGAGGACTGGAAGAATGAGAATCCTTTAGTAGAATCCATATGTATGAATTATGCTAAGCACTGGGCTAATATCCAGGAGGATTGGGCAATGTACACACTATGTAATCAACTAAGGTTCTATTTGTAGTTGTATTATGAGGGACGATGGTTTATTAATTCAAGTAAATGCTTGGTTGAAAATGTCATCAGATGGAAGACTCTGTGAGCTTGAGTCCTTGCTGGGAAATGCAGGACTTAAAACACACATACTTGTCATATTCCAGTCCATTTCTAAGAAGAGGCTATAAAACATTTTAGTTTAAACAAATACATGACTATAGTTGTCAACAGAGAAATAGAAATAAATCGTGGCCTGTTTAATTAATTTGCTAATACTGAAGTTCTTTTCAAACAAACTATATCATCACTTTTTTTTTTCAAACTGTACCTGTACATGTGATTTTTATAGATAAGAGAATAGTTTGTTAGGTTTTGGCATATTCTCAGGTGCAAATTTTAGAAGTGGATATATTAGATAATTTATCTTCCTGTCTTCCATATACCTCAATTACAAATATATTTTAATGGAAAATTAAGTTGGGGTTTAATTTATGAAGTGAATAAAACATTTACTATATATCCATTCTTATAAGCTGAAAATTTATAAGACAGATGAAAAATTATAAGATAATGTATACACAAAACAATAATAGACAAATACAGAAGCATATGCCATCAGAAAAGTTTTCACTGAACACATTAGCTTAGATACCTATGGGAGATGGAAGGAAATGTAGAGAAAGAGGGATCAGGTTAGTCACAAACAGAAGAATGTGCATTTAAAAAGGAAAAATAACAATAAAAACAAGAGAATAAAGAGTGGCATTGGTCAGGAGTTGTACAAGCTCATTTACTTTCTTCTTACGCTGCATGGTCCCAGTGGCCCATAGATGCCTACTTTAGAGGAATCTGCTTAATTTAGAGTGGACTTTATCAAAGCTTATAGAAATCCCATATTTCCAAGCTCTTCTCTATCTCCTTAGAACAGTTTTAGGGGCACTCGAAGGCCCCTGGAGCCTGAGAGAGTCGAGTGGGAATACCTTGTGGTCTACCTGTAAAGGTTTAAAAAAGTGACTTATGGCAATTGCAAAATTAAGTTTACAAGAACAAAATCTTTCTAAATATCATACTCCATAAGGAGACTGTTAGGAGCATTTCCTTATTGGACAAAAGTTAAACTTAATACAAATTTTAAATTGTGGGGATAGAATGAAAGGCAATGGGAAAGGAGAAAATGCCATTCTCCAGCCAGAGCATCGTTCTCCAACCAGAGCATGGTTGAGAATTTTTTAAAACATGTCTCGTCTTATTAAAAATAAGCAAGCAGGTTTCCCTGGTGGTCCAGTGGTTAAGAATCTATCCTGCAATGCAGGGGACACAGGTTTGATCCCTGGTCTAGAAGGATTCCACATGCCCCAGAGCAACTAAGCCCATGGGCCACAACTAATGAGCCTGTGTCCTAGAGCCTGCTCACCACAGCTAGAGAAAGCCTTCGCACAGCACCTAGAGAAAGCCCTTGGGCAGCAAAAATAAAAATTAAAAAAATAAGATTTTTTTGTATACTAGTTGCTCCAAGAATTTAAAAAAATACATGTATTTTTTCTTAATATTCTTCTAAAAAAATTGGAAATGATCAGAGCTGAGTGGAGGAAGGGAGTTGCACCTCAAAGTCCTCATTAAAAATTCTGTAACATCTTGAAAGGTCGATCTTGCTTCTTCCCATCTTTCTTCACACTGATTCATTTCAACCTTGCCTGTGATCTTCAAGTCATTATTTCTCTGACTGTTTGCTTTTTCTTTAAATCAAGTGTTTAGCCAATAATCTTTTTTCCTGCTCCCTGAAAGTGACTATCATGTTCTGCTACTTCTGAACCAGTTCCTGCTTCCTTCAACCTTTAAGTTGCCACTTTTCTCATTTTGATTTGATTCGTTGTGTTAATAACATAGATGGGTCCAATCTTCCCAAAGTGCACGGTAGACCCCTTCTTGGTCTTTTCTAAACATCATTAAAAAATCATGAAAATACTATGCCTAAAACTGGTTTTATATTTGACCTTTTTAATCCAGAAAATGGGGGCTTCCCAGGTGGCACCATAGTAAAGAATACGCCTGCCAATGCAGGAGGCGAAAGAAACTTGGGTTTGATCCCTGGGTCGGGAAGAGCCCCTGGAAGAAGAAAGGACAACCTACTCCAGTATTCTTGCCTGGAAAATTCCATTGACAAAGGAGCCTGGTGGCCTATAGTTCATGGGGTTGCAAAGAGTCAGACACGATTGAGAATGCATGCATCATGCATCATTGTCCAGAAAATTATCCACTTAAACTCTCTTTTTTCTAAGGGTGTATCATTTAAAAATAATTATTCTTACTAAGGCAGAGATTTTGACATAAAAATATTCACAACAAATGTAGCAAAACTTTATTACAAATAATAGTTTGATTTTGCCAGGAAAACAGTGCTATAGATGCAAGGGAACTCATATCATATAGATGCAAGGGAACTCATATTGCTTTTGAGGCTGTACAAGATAGATGGTCAAAACACTTAGGTTCCTATCTCCTTTTGAAATAGTTTCTTGTGTTTTTTATTTTTTAATTTCATTCAATCTACACTGTTTTGCATATCAAGAAAGGTATATTCTGAATATTCTGTGAATTATACCTTATGTGGATAACTAATTTCTAAAGAATTGGAACAAAATAACTAGCCTAACATAAAAGTATTCTGAAAATAATTTAATTATTTTGCTGAGGAAATATTTTACTGAGCTGGAGGCTAATCCAGAGAGATAAAAGCCATCACTGAGGTAAAGAGAGATAATAAGGGATTGGACTGAATCCAAAGCCACCTAATGACCTACCCTAGAAACTGGTTTTGAAAATAAATCACAGATACTAAGCTGTTATTCCAACATTTCTTTAATTTCACCAGAGTACTATTAAAAAGTTCTGATTACATTTTCTCATCATTCTTTTGAACCACAGATAAAGAGGACTGTTCATTTTAATTTTTTGGCTGCCATTATCCAGTCCAGGGGAGTTTCCCAGGTGGTGCTAGTGGTAAAGAACCCATTTGGAATGCAGGAGATAGAAGAGATGGAGGTTCCATCCCTGGGCTGGGAAGATCCCCTGGAGGAGGGCATAGCAACCCACTCTAGTATTCTTGCCTGGAGAATTCCATGGATAAAGGAGCCTGACGGGCTACAGTCCATGGGGTCGCAAAGAGTCGGACGCGACTGAAACAACTTAGCACGGGTGCATCCAGACCAGACTATGAATTCCAGGGTGTTATTCAGAAACTTCATCTCTCCACACTTCTTTTCATGAAATGGCTCTCTAATTCCACATTGAATAGCAGATAGACTCAGTTTTTTTCTGTTCTTGGTTTTATTTTTTATTGTGCTGACACAGGGAATCATAATGAGATTCCACTAATTTTCACACAAAATTCTTCTCCCAAAGTGCTGTATTGACTAAGCAGGAGCAGTTCGTAAATAAGCAAATATATGGCAACCCACTCCAGTATTCTTGCCTGGAGAATCCCATGGACAGAGGAGCCTGGTGGGCTATAGTCCATGGGGTCACAAAGAGTCAGACAACTGAAGTGACTTAGCATGCATGCATGGATGGGCTTAATCAGCTTTGAATAAGGTTAGCAGTAAGATAATAAACTTTATTTTCATTATTGCAAGTCCAGGGGTAAGTGTTTGCCATTGACTGCAAGTGAAGATTTAAATGTAAATGCGTGGCAAGTATGTATTGTCAGCACCTACCTTCTCTTACCTAGAATGACCTAAAAGGCCACTAGGTGAAGAAAAAGCATTAAGAGAAAAGAAAATCATGCAAATTGTAAAGGAAAGTTCAAGGTCCCGTATAAAACCTGTTCTTTTCTAAGTAGAACTAAAAACAACTGTGCTAAGATATGATAAGTTCCCCTCCAGATTCTGGAAATGGTAGTTTCTACCTGTCCTACAAAGAGGGAGATCAAATATATCATCTAAAACTATTCATTACATTATATAATTAAATTTTACATTTGTAGACCTGGAAAGAGCCTTTACCATGCATGTTAATACTGTATCAAATTGTTGCTAATGGTTTGGGAGGCCCACCTTTTGGAGAGAAAACAGCAGGGCATGATAAGGATGAACTGTTAATTCAACATCCCAACAGCTAGGGCACTCTTTAAATAATGTCCACAAGGGAACAAAGCAGCTTGTCCCAGTTTTCCACGACAACAACAACAACAAAACCTTTCAAAGGGTTGCTATTCACATAGAAATGTATTTAAATAAAGGTCAGAAACTCAGAGACTGCTGTGCCAGAGCGGAGGCTGACTGTAGGCTGGGTTTAATCCACCACTGTACTGTAGAAGTCAAGGCCCTGTCAGAGGCCCCTCCCACAAGCTGGCCGCCCAGGGGTCTTGCAGTGCTTCTGGGAGAGCACTCAGGGATGAGGGCTTATCAGATCTTCTTCCTTTCACCAAGCCGGAAGGTACACACACCGGAGAGAATGTTTTGCTCCTCCAAAGCTTCACAGTCCTCATAATCACCCCATGGGAAGGAACGCTTCCATTCTCTCAGAGGAGTCACAGAGGCTGGGAGTCACAGTGACAGGCAACAGAGACTCGCCCCCTCCACCAGGCCTGCCTTGTCTGTGTGGTTCCTCTGACTCCCCACCCCACTGGGCTCAGGTGAGATCACACGCCCGTCCTTCCTCGCTTCAGGAGGTGACTGCCGTTTCTAGATTTCTTCCCAGCACGTTTTTTTATTCCAAGAGACAAAGGGATAGCTGGCTGACCACGAACTGAAACATCTCCCCGGATCTTCATTTATAATGTGATCTCTCTGTCTCTTCTCCCTTTCTCAAAAAAAATCACTTTCTGAGAACGGGTCAGAAAAAAAAAAAAAAGCATCGCATTCCTCACATGGCTTTTAAGTGCCACGTGAAATGAGAGTCTGCTTCTGCTGCCCCTGGATGGGTCAAGGCTATGCATTTCAGATGAAGTTGCTTTCTTTTTTCCTTTGAACCTAATCTGTTTGGGAGAAACAGCCCAAGAAGCAGCATCTTGAAACACACTTGTTTGATTTTGTTTCCACAGTACCACCAACAGCCTCATTCAAACTGCTCAGTGCCTAAATACATACACTTTGGGTCATCCTCAGCATTATACACAGACTCAAAACATTCACCAGAGAGAAAGAAGACTTATCAATTTTTAAGAAAATGAGAAGTCATGTCATCAAGTTAAAATGATTCTAACAGTGCGTACACTCTATTGTTTCAGACTAGAAGCGTGGAATGAAGTTTGTAGATCTGTCATTTTAAATTAGATAGTATTCTGAAAGTAATAGTAAATCTAAAATATTGGGGGAAGGATATTTAGAGAAGATATTTAATTGTGAAATGTTGAATAAGGATGCAAGTTGTCATCTGTTCATTTCTACCATTATCTCCCAAGGCCACTTGGAAGGTCACTTTCCCCAAATCTTCTCAGCCTCAGTTGCCATAAACTCTTCCATAGACATTTGAGGCTCACAATGGGCTTTTGTCTCAAGGAAGGTGATCTTCAGGAGGTGAAAAGTACTCTTGGAATATTTACATTGTAAATAGATACCTTGGATTTAGCAATTGGTCTGGGGGCCAGTTGTGAGCTCTATCGTTGAATTGCGAGTGACAGATTCGGAGCCTCCAACCCCACCTCCAGAAAATGATACAGAGCTGGGTAGCAAAGGTGGTTTTTAGAAAACTCAGCTAATTTCAGCTGAATGTATCACCTGTACGTGTCAGAATTATTGGATTAGCAGAGACCTGGAAGTCCCTCTAGTCTTTCGAGGGACCTATATCTACTGGTCTTTTACTTGGATGGCCTTTTATTATTTTCAAAGCATGATTTTGGACACAGTGTCACATCCTAACTTAGGAGCTTGTGGAGAGGTAGAAAAGGTATCATTGGACAGATGAGAAAACAAATATCAAGACTGAACTGTGAGCTTGTCCAAAGTTAAATGGCAGGTAGGAACTAACTGAGTGTCATCATTTTCTCTTCCTACCCCAACTGAGGAAAGTAAGAATACGATTCAGGCATGGGTTCCTCTCTGTCCTCTGTTACTGACTAGCTATGAACCCTGAGTAAATCACAATTTCTTTGTAGATCAGTTTCCTCATCTGCAAAATGGGAATAATAATTCCACTCTGCCACCCCTACAAACTAGTTTGTGTGAAGAGCAACACAAAATGCACAGCCCCTACCTTCTTACCGATGCCAGAAAAAGAAGATGTAAAATCATTACTACCAAAGGATAGGAAAATTGAGACCGGATGGTATAAAAGGTATAAGTCCTGGCTTATCTTCTAATTAGATACATTTATTTTTGCCATATCGATCAGCATCTTTGTTCTTAGTTTCCTCAGCTAGACTTAGGAGGTCTTACCAGAACATCTTGAATATTTCTTTCCATTCAGTCCACACGATTCTTTCCTATGCACCATGCTGTCTCTGAGAGAAAGTTGCTCGGTTGTGTCTGACTGTTTGCGACCCCAGAAACTATACAGTCCATGGAATTCTCCAGGCCAGAATACTGGAGTGGGTAGCCATTCCCTTCTCCAGGATGTTGTCTCTGAGATGCTGCTATTTTCCCTGCAGATGAATGGCTAGGGCACTTATCTGCTGTATAAGGCATGGTGTTACTACCAGATCAGTGGGACACGTTTGCAATCCTGCTGTGATTCTCTCTTTTTTTCAAAGGATCCTTAGGAGCCTATAGCAGCCTAATGGAATTAAAATCACCAAAGTGTAATGAGGAGTGGGAGTCTCATTATTTTAAGAAATACTAAGAGCTTGTCCCGTGGCCTCCTCTGAGGAGTCCCTGAGATCGTTAACTGGCTTGACTGCCGCTAGGGCAGCCCTCTCAGAGGGTCCCTCCTTCTTGGGGATCATTAGTGCCACTCAGCTACAGCCACAGGGCCACTGTCAGCCCCTCAAGGAATCAGTCACTTAATTAGATTTGAGGAATGGAAGGAAAGGCAAGTTGTCGAGGTATAATGCAGTGCAGAGGCTAGGGAAAGGGAAAGCCAGGGTACAGAGGATGTTTTTTGCATCAGCATTTCACTACATCTGATGCAAGGGAACCTGGAAATTTACAACCGAATGGTCCAATGCCATAAAGAGCTAGGAAGAGCATCTTTGCTGGATTTGAGGAAAGAGAGTCATCCATAGGAGGGATCATTCTCCCTCAGGCTGCTTCCCTCGCCCCCACACGGACTAGGCAGAAGCTGGCTGGGACTTCTCCAGTCATGGACGAGAGGGTGGTAGAGACACACGGCACCCACACCCACGCCTGGAGCCTGCAGAATCACACACCTTCCCTCCCAGGGTGCCTGCCTGGCTCCGTCCACTTTGTTTCCACCTTTCCTCACAGGGACCACATAAGGAGGGGAACATGGCCAAGAGCATTTCTTTCCCTGCAGCCATTCACACACATCACACATATACACATGCACCTCCCGCCTCACACACCACATACCACATACACACACACCACACTACAACCACACCCCCATATATACCCCACATCCCACACACACCATCCCACACACACATACACACACAAACCTCACATACCCCCACACCCACACCACACATATACACACGCACTTCCCCCCTCACACACCACACATACACACACACACCACATACACACACACACCACACTACAACCATACCCTCCATATATACCACACATCCCACACACACCATCCCACACACACACACACATCACACATACCCCCCACACATACCACACACCACATACACATACACCCCACACACAGATGAACCTCCCCCCCCACACACACTGAGTTCATTTTGGCCCAATTTTAACAATTCAGAGTGCTTCCCTGTCTATTACCTTGATCCCTGCATAACACAGTGTGCAGTTAGGGCAGTACTACACTATTTTACAGATGAGAAAAATGAAGCTCAGAAGCTAGGCAATTTGCCTAACTTCCCAAAGATAAAGGAGAATTCAGGCCTCAAACTTAAGGCTCTTGACAGCAAACCTAGTACTCTTTCTACTATTAAGAGGAAGTCCAACTTTTATCAATCTAAAGGTTTTTATTCAGTGCCTAAAATATGCAGAACAGAGTAGAGAGGTAGACCTAACAGGAAACAAATATGCAGGAATGGCCCCGAATCCCAAAGAGATATGTTTTTATAAACAAGTCAGCAAAGTATGAAAAGCAAGCTTACATGTGCAGTGGTTCTCCAAAGCATGCTAGAAGGAAATACTGGTCAAAAAAAGTTGTGCTGGTGGGCTGGACAGTGCAGGGAATTCATTTTCTGGAGGAGGAAGGTTTGCAGCTAACTTTTGGGGTCCTATTCTCAGAGCAGGCTTGGAGCATCTGTTGAAATCTCAGCAGATGGAACACACCAGAAATGTACTTTCCTTTTTATTTTGGAGAAACCTGGCACCTAGGGTACTATGAGATCAAATAAAAGTGCATTTTTATGTCATCATTTGTAACATAAAGTCAGGAACATTACACAAAAGTGACTTCATTTTTTTCCCTCCCTGGTGGATTTTTATAATTAAGCCTTGCTGAAATGAAAACTGGAAATGAGAGTCAATGTGACTTCTTTCTGAATAACGCACTCAGTTGTTTGGGGTTTTTTGTTTGTTTTCGCAGTGTCAAAGGACACCTGGTACCTGCCACCTTTGCTTGGAAACTGAGAAGTTGTGTTGTGCTGCAGTGTTTGCTGATGCTATCACGACAGAAGGAATGCTGATTCTGTCCCTTTTAACGCCTGTGTGAAACTGACTTTTCATACACTGTGCATTCTGTGACCTTCCATAAAGATGTCTGAACCTGACTCTTCCTCTGCGTTCTCGGGGAGTGTGGAGAATGGAACTTTCCTCCAGCTGTTTCCCACATCCCTGTCCACATCGGTGGACCCGTCCTCGGGCCACCTGTCAAATGTCTACATCTATGTGTCCATATTCCTCAGCCTGTTAGCCTTTCTGCTCCTGCTTTTAATCATCGCCCTCCAGAGGCTCAAAAATATCATCTCCTCCAGTTCCTCCTACCCGGAGTATCCAAGCGACGCTGGGAGTTCTTTCACCAACTTGGAAGTCTGCAGTATTTCCTCGCAAAGGTCTACTTTTTCAAACCTTTCCTCCTGAATGGAATAATCCTTCAGTGCCGTGGTCGCTGAAGTTTTCCCTCAGGGGAAGTATCACAGGAAGCAGGCACCTCGGGAAAGAAATGCCCATTTTGTTCTTTCTCACCAGTTAGACCTTGTTCTCCTCCTCCTTCAGCCCTGATTTCTTTTTCTGTTCATGATGCTTTTAGTGTGAATGTAGGAGTTGATGCTGACAGAAATGCTTGCATGGTGAAGAATTTCACCCAGATCGCTTGATGAACCTGGAGCTGGCTTCTCAGTGGGGCAGGCCACCCTGTTGGACACCGGAGGCCTAACTCACCTGAGGCGGCCTTGCAGAGGAAGCTGGATCAGGGCTCTGCACTTTTGTTTCTCTTACAAAACCATGAAACCAACGGAGCCAGCAGAAACTGGCAAAGTGAAGTCTGAGCTATGTAGAAGATATTTTACATATTGAAAAGATACAGTGAAAAGCACCAAGTTTTAAAAAAAAGTCAGTTTAGATTTCATGTATAACATCTCTACAACCAGAGGCAAAAATATGCTAAGTGTTTTATTTCATTTCACTTTAACCAATGAAAATCACATTTATTGATGAATTAAGTCATATATGGAGAAGTTCTGGAAGACTTTAACTTTTAATAGCAAGACAAATATGTATTATGATGCCATTTGTAACATATTTCTGCCTCTTGGGGTTTTTTTCCTACTTATGTTATAGTCTTAATGACTCTATGTTTGTGGAATTGTTTGTGGAATTCTTTGTGATAATTGCTGTTGCTATTACTAAGACAGGCACCAGAACAGACACTGGAAATTTTTATTTTGTATCTATAATTTCCATCAGTGGGAATCATACATACGGAAAATACTCATTTAGTTGTATTTTGCACAGTAATAACTCCTCGTGGTTGTGAAAGTATGTTCCTTTATTCAGTTTCACAGTCTTCATAAGCTCAGTGCAGAATTATATTGACTTCAAAATGTCAGATGTCTGTTCACTCACATGAGGTTGCAAAACTTAGAAGACTCCATTGCTAAATATTTATGTTGTTATATACTCTGTGAATGTTACATGTCTCTGATAATTCATTGTTGTGTGTTACCATAAGACTCTACATTAGGATTCCAGGATGTGGATTTATGTTTAAAATTGTAAACACTCACATTGGGTAGGGGGCTGCTATACTGTGGTCAGCCAAGCACACTTGAACTTGGGGCTTTGTGCATGAAAGGAGGCACTCTGGAGAGAATAGACATGGAATATGGAGGGACTCAGGTTGCTCCCCCGCAAAAAAAAACTAACAAAGCAAGCAAAGAGTAGCTTTGCTACTTTGCAGCTTCTTAAGAGTAAGAATTTTAATATAATTTTTGAAATCAGTGGTCCACCGTGTAAACACTGAATGTATTCATCCTGCAAAGCCTCTGCAATCAGCATGGCCCCATCTGCCCAGGGCAACTGGACACTTCTTATCTAAAATATTTAATAATCTGGAGTGGTGGGGCCTTCAAGCCACCCTTTGGTTTGGTTGCGTGGCTTCTGGAGTGGGATAAAGAATGCACCAGTTTTACAGGGCATACCTTTGTCATTCTAAAATGCTGAGAGAGATGCGAATTCACAGTGGGGATCAGAAGGTGTTTGTTTGTTTTTTTAAATCCATAAGCCTCGCTGAAATCCAACCATATCAGAAGGTTTATGTATCAAAAATCTCCCCAAACACTAAAAGACCTGCACAGAGTTGCAGCCCTGAAATGTATAATGAGTGAAAATTTCCCGTTTGCTGTCATTTAAAGCACAGCAGTGTGTTACAATGTTATTATGTAGTATAAATGCTGGACTGGAAAAACTCTGCTATTTTAGACCATTATTAGCATTCTCAGTGTGTGTGTGTGTGTCCGTACACAACACAGAATATATAATATATATATATATATATATATATATATATATATATTCACACCCTTCCCAATTAAGAGTTGTGTGAAAGCTGCACAGGATTACAGAGGCATCTATATTATCACTTTTGCTCTTTGATTAATCTTGTGCTATTTTGGTTACCAAGGAAAAAAGGACTCCGATGAACTGATTTTAAAAAATAGAGGAGAAAATTTGCGACATGACAGTATAATCTGCGAATGATCTGTTCTAAGGGGGTAACTTTACACTGTTTTCTTCTGGGGGAGATCTAAAGGCTTCTAGGACTAAAACTAATTTTTTTTTTTTTTAATTTTCAGGCACATCCCTCCCTTCCCCTACCCCCCTACCCCCCTCCACGATGGTTCCAGCTCTCAAGGTTAGTGATTGGGAGCAACATTCAAAGACATAAAATAGGGTTTGTTACTCCCAGCTTGTCAGGATAACACACTGTACCACCTGAGATGAATTTGTGTTAAGAAGTTCAGGAAGGTTGGAAGACTGGTTTATAAATAAAGAAATCAAGCCCACTGGAAGCCTGGCTCTTCTCTTGTTTGTTCTCAGTGAGGCAGCCCACAAGCTTCTCTCCTGGGAAGGCTTTTTCCTTCGAGTCCTCCCTGAAGCAGGATCAATAAAGAGTGGTCAGAACATCAGCCTTTCCCCACCTCTGAAGGGTCCCTTCCCTCTGGGGCAGTGAGTTCCAAAAGTCCCTGATAAGAAGAATCACCTGGATGCTTGGGAAATATTCAGGAAATATTCCTGGGCCATAGTCCAGACCTCAGGAGGGAGCCAGAGAACCGGTATTTTTAACAAGGACCCTGGGTGATGCTCATGGTCAGTGAGACACACTGTGGCGGAGGAAAGTGAAAGTGTTAGTCACTCAGCTGTGTCCAACTCTTTGAGACCCCGTAGGCTATAGCCTGCCAGGCTCCTCTGTCCATGGGATTCTCCAGGCAAGAATCCTGGAGGGATTGAACATGGCTCTCCTGCATTGCAGGTGAATTCTTTACCATCTGAGCCACCAGGAAGCCCAGGGTCACATATATTGCCTGAGCGTATTTGTGGAGACGAGGGAGGTTTCCCCTCTGGACTATTGCCTAAGTAACTGCTGTTTCTCTGAGAGAAGTGTCCCCTTCCCCCACACACAGCTCACAGCCCCACCCATGAGGGAGGGGCTGAACTCCAGGCCACCCTCCCTGGTGGAAAACTGCTGTCATCACATCGGGCTCCCGGGAAGGGGGGTGTGAGAAAAGCACCTCTTTCACAAGACTGTGTGCCTATAACAGACTAGGTTAGAGGATGGGGGTCACTGACGAGATTTATCAAATGACAAAACATGTTTTTCATGGTATCCTAACTAGATTATCCCCACAATCCAAAAGAAAGCAATAGCGTATGAATGAACCAGTGAATGAAAGTGAGACATTCTCCAAGAAAAATGCCAGTGTCTAGACGGTCTGCCGTCTAGGTCTGCTGCTTAAGGTTTGCTGTTCCCCACCCAAGACTCCCACTTCAAACCAACACCAGGCCCACTGTCCTTCAAGAAGCCCTCTAGGAACCGTCCTACCTAGCAGAGCACAGAGAACTCACACTTCAGCACTGCATTTCCCAGGGCCTGAGTAACTCAGGACAGAACAGGGTGCGTGGAGGAGGTGGGGGGCGGTTCCAGTGGGTGGCTGGGGGGAGGCTGAAGGGGAAGAGTCCTACAGGAGCTCTGGGGCTCCCAGGGCTCTCTTCAGGCTGTCCCCTGAGAGGACAACTGTGCTCTCTCTTCCTGGTCACCAGTGGGCAGCTCTCAGAATCCTCTGTGTATGTGTGTAGCATACAGAATCCTCTGTGTATGTGTGTAGCACACAAATCTCCCAGGAACAAACAACAGTTCTCAGTGTTCAAAGTCTACACGTCATTTTTCACAGTCCGCTGACTTCACTATAACCCTGCCCTCAACGGCAAGCAGCGCACACTAGTTCTTCCTTACTCATTCTTTGACTTCAAAGCCATGCCTCAACATCTGTATTTTGTAAGAGACAATTTCTAGCACCACTCCTTTCATTACAACAGAGCTCACTGACCCGTGAATTCACTCTACATCTGACCATGCAGAGACCTCATCAAACCACTGCAAGTACTGACCGCTTTTCTTTATCTTGTGTGTGTGCTCAGTTGTGTCCGACTCTTCAGGACCCCACAGACAGTAGCCCGGCTAAGCTCCTCTGTCCATGAAATTTTCCAGGCAAGAATACTGGAGTGGGTTGCCACTTCCTCCTCCAGGGGATCTTTCTGACTCAGAGATTGAACCTGCAACGCCTGCAAAGGCAGATGGATTCTTTACCACTAGGGCTTAGATATGATCCATTCTGAGGAATGGTGTGTGCCATCCTGAACACTGTAGGGAGACATCATTATCATCAGTTCAGTTCAGTCACTCAGTCGTGTCCGACTCTTTGTGATCCCATGAGCCTCAGCACACCAGGCCTTTCTGTCCATCACCAACTCCTGGAGTCCACCCAAACCCTTGTCCATTGAGTCAGGGATGCCATCCAACCATCTCATCCTCTGTCATCCCCTTCTCCTCCCACCTTCAATCTTTCCCAGCATCAGGGTCTTTTCAAATGAGTCAACTCTTCGCATCAGGTGGCCAAAGTACTGGAGTTTCAGCTTCAACATCAGTCCTTCCAATGAACACCCAGGACTGATCTCCTTTAGGATGGACTGGTTGGATCTCCCTGCAGTCCAAGGGACTCTCAAGAGTCTTCTCCAACACCACAGTTCAAAAGCATCCATTGTTTGGCACTCAGCTCTCTTTACAGTCCAACTCTCACATCCATACATGACCACTGGAAAAACCATAGCCTTGACTAGATGGACCTTTGTTGACAAAATAATGTCTCTGCTTTTTAGTATGCTGTCTAGGTTGGTCATAACTTTCCTTCCAAGGGGTAAGCGTCTTTTAACTTCATGGCTGCAATCACCATCTGCAGTGATTTTGGAGCCCAAAAAAATAAAGTCAGCCACTGTTTCCACTGTTTCCCCATCTATTTCCCATGAAGTGATGGGACCGGATGCCATGATCTTAGTTTTCTGAATGTTGAGCTTTAAGCCAACTTTTTCACTCTCCTTTTTCACTTTCATTACCATCAGGTATTTATTAAATAAACAAATAAGACCATTGGCAGCAGGTATAGCAGAGAGATATCTTTCCTTCCTTCAGGAGACTTATAATTTAGTGAAGAAGATACAGAAACAAATAAAAAAAAACAATATGTGTAATCACAATTACTATTAACACTACGAAGAGAATGAAATGGTGAAATGATAGATAAGAAGGGAAACTCACTTAAGATATGGTGGTCAGGGACAGCCTTTTTGATGAGATCACATATGAGCACTGAAGCATGCTGGGAAGAGTATTTTTTCAGTGGGAGCAGTGTGTGTAAAGGCCCTGTGGCAGGAAAAGTCTCAGCTCCTATGAAGCTGGAGTGGTGGGCAGGGGCAGATTATGCAGGCCTAGAAGGTTATAGGGGCTTCCCAGTTGGCACTAGTGGTAAAGAACTGGACTCTCAATGCAGGAGACTAAGAGACATGGCTACCTGGGTCAGGAAGAGCCTCTGGAGGAGGGCATAGCAACCCACTCCAGTATTCTTGCCTGGAGAATCCCAAGGACAGAGGAGCCTGGTGGGCTGCCGTCCATGGGGTCTCAAAAATTTGGACAAGACTGAAGTGACTTCGCATGCACACACAGAAGGGTATAGTAGGAATTTGGGTTTTATTCAAAGAGCAGGGGGAATCCATTGAAGGGTTTTAAGCTGAAAAGTTAAATCATTGAATTTATGTTTAAGAAAGTTTACTCTAGCTGCTTTGTGGAAAACAGACCAAAGATGGACAAAAAGTTCTATTCAGATCCTCCCTGAGTGGGGTATGGGAGTGGGTGGAGAGTAGTTCTTCCTGCTACAAATATCTGTTCATCTAGCCATGGAAACGGTCTTAGCTTAGAATGAGTGTTACCACACAACTCCCTTCCTCCTCCACACTCTCACCTCTCTCCCTCCCTCCTTCTCTCCTTCTTCTTCTCCCCCAACTTCTCCACTTTCTCAGATTCCCCTCCTCCCCACCCTTTCCCTCCAATCCTCTCTTTTGTCTGCACTTGACCCTTGTCTAAAGTCTTTCAGTCATTTTCAGTCCAGGTAACTCTTACTTCAGTATTAATATTATGTGTGACTAATGTTCCAATAAAACTAATACCACAGTAAAACTGAAGTTTTTTTAAAATTTTGCTCCTTTTAAAATTCTATTGATGAAAGAGTTGTCATGCTTTATCTACTATATGGCTTATTCCTCATGACTCTAGCCTCTGGCGAATAGCTGACATTTTTGGATAGTTTATCCGCAGTTATCTACCTGACCTGTTTAACTCACTCTACGTGTCATGGAACACAGGCAAATGTAGATTCAGGTAGAAGAGGTTCAAATCCCTGAGCCTTAAATATTACCTCTGTGACCTCTAGCAACCTCTCTGAACCTCCAAGATCTTAATGACACAAAGAGAATAGTAACTTCACTGGTGGCTCAGACAGTGAAGAATTTGCCTGCAATGCAGGAGACCTGGGTTCAATCCCTGGGTCAGGAAGATCCCCTGGAGAAGGGAATGGCTACCCACTCCAGTATTTCAGCCTGGAGAATTTCATGGACAGGGGAGCCTGGCAGGCTACAATCCATAGGGTTGCAAAGAGTTGGACATGACTGAGCAACTAACACTTATATCACACTTACAGGATGTAAAAATTAAGTAGAAATGGTATATAAACCATCTAACATCACATTGTTTAATATGTGGTGATTAATACTGTACATGCAAATATCAGGCAAATATTGTGTAGAACTTTTGGCTCCTAAAGGTTCAAATTTTTCCATTTCTTTCTGCCTACTATCTGTTCTCCCTACCTTCATGAATTTAATTCCACTTTCTCTTTTTATCGTTTATTTGTCCCTTGCTGTGCTGCTGTCATCTTGCTTCCCCAACTCCCTCTCTAAGCTCGCATGGTCTCAGCGAAGACACATGAGGGGGAGAACTCATGCTGCTGTTTCCTTCAACATCCCTGTTGACTTACTCCAGCCTATCCCCTTCCCAAGGCCTGCGGGCTCTGGGGACAGAGTCCTGTGTCAGGATGTGAGTGATAATGGTGGAGAGACAGCTTGAGGATGAAGCCTGCTGGTGATCAGGAATTTGGGGTTACAGTCAAACTTGCAGTCATCCTAGGAATGTCAGGGTGGGATGAGACGGCACCTGGAGATGTCAGGCAGCCGGGAGGCCCCTGTATATTTGCCCAGGTCATCTGGGGCTCCTGGTGAACCAGCACCTCTGGATTCCCAGATGCTCTGTTTAGCTGCACAGCGTATCATTGGTTTCCAGACTGTCCTTATATTTTGAGGAGTCTTTGCGCTGCTTCTCCCTGGCATTCAAGAGTGTAAACTTACTGAAGAGTTTTTGCACATTGTGACTTCCGGATTATCATATTTCAAAAAAAGTAGTTTACAGTTTCTTTATAACAAAATCCACTCAACCCCAAAGCTATAATAACTTTAATAATTCAGAAGCTAACTCATGATCTCCCCGAATGATCATCACGAACATTACTGTTTTGCTCTGTAGGTATAAATGCCAGTCTAGGGAGTTCTGGTTAATAAAATGCCAGATTCATTTGCTTACCACAACAACATTGTAATAATATTAAGAGTATCTAAACATGCTTACTACTGGCAATAAAAGTAAATTTATTTAGCTCAATTCCATTATTCAAGCAGGAATAATAATAATGACAAATAATGTTAATTGCCAACACACAGTCACTATTGTTATACATGTCACTTTTTAAAGCATCTTATGTATTCACTCCAAACAGTTCTTGCAGTAGATACTATCATTATTCCCATTCTACAGATGAGGAAACTGACAAAGTCACAAAGCTAGTGAGTGCAGAATCAGGACTTCAACCCCAGAAAATCAGTCTCTAAGTTCTGCAACTACTGCTCTTTACTCCTCTCATCCTTTCATTCAGAAATTGTCATTTTTAATAGATATATTTGGGAAAACATTTACTCACAAAGGTGGCTAAGGAATAATTATATATCCAAATATTAAACTTCACAACATGCCACAGGCCAGTATAAACATGAACCTGCTGAAAATGGAGACAAGATCACTCTCTTATCTAACTATAAACATAGGTCCCACACAGGCTCCTTTCTCGTGGACGTGCCCGAGCTGGAGCCAGGAACGCTGAGCAAGGGCCCTGCTACAGAGTGTGGACACAAAGATGTCTCACCTCCCCAGCAGCTGGGAGTGGGGGACATACACAGAGCCCCTCCATGGGGCAGACTCATTTCTGATGAAAAGAAGAAATGTTCATGCCTTCAGCAAATATTTATTGCCCACCTACTATATGCCAGGATTGTTCTTTGCTCTTAGGGTTTAACAGTAATCAAAATAGACCAAAACTCTTTGAGGAGTTTGTATTCTAGTAGAGAAGACAGACAATAGCATAATATATAAGTAAAATACATTGTAGGCCAGATAATTTAAGTGCACAGGAGAAAAAATAAAGTAGGAAAAGCAGATAGAAAGAACTGAGTGTAATTGAAAGTAACTGAAAGGTGGAAAGGGAGACCTTTGTGAGATGTGACTTGAGTTGCATAGAGCATCTTTTGGGCTCTCTTTGCCCTAGAATGAAATTGCATCCCAAAGGATGATCATCTAAAGATCACAGTGTAAAAACAGTTATTGAATCTCTGTCATTTCAGTCACTCAGAGTCAGCAAACATAAAAGCACAAATCAAAACAGAGTTTTCACAGATTTACCTGGGAAAGAAAAGAAATAGAAAAAAATTATCCATCACACATTGAGTTGACTTCCTTTTCCTCTGTCTTCCATCTATTGATTGGGTCTATATGCTCTGCTTATTCACCCAAAGGATACGTGAATCAAGATGACTGGTTGGAACATTAAAAATTACATTAACCATTTGCTTTTGCTTTCCAGTTCCAAAGGTTTGGTGATTTTTTTTTTTTTTTTTTTTTTTACTTCATAGACTTTGGTGTCTATGCACACTTTGGTGTCATGCACACTTGGGTGTCATGCCAACCCAGCCTCAGCTAAATGGTCGGGGGCAGGAACAAATTGCTTTTAGAATTTACAAAGCTCTACTGGAAGTAAGTATAATGTACAGCAGACACAGAGGAAGAAGCCTGTTGCAAGTTGAGGACGCCTGAGCCAGCTCTTGGCCATGTTGATGGGCACTTAGATGGCATTCCTGCAGCAGCAACAAGGTCAAAGGCCTGGTGGTCAAGAGGGCTCAGTCTGTGTGAGGAATCACACAGCCTTCCTTGCTGCTGGCCCACACCGAACCTGCGAGAAGGCAAATCAGCACAGGAGCAGCTTCCAAGGTGTTTAGGTCCTCCCGCATGGACTGTATATCCCATGGGGTTGCAAAGAGGAGGACACGACTGAGTGACTTTCCTGCTGGTGCAGCATCTTAATGCCTTGTGTCCTGTGACTGAGTAGCACCTGGAGCTCAACACCTTCTGCAGCACTTTTACAGGGTGGAGAGAAAGTGAAAACGTATGAAAACGTTAGTCGCTCAGTCCTATCTGACCCTCTGTGACCCCATGGACTACAGCCCACCAGGCTCCTCTGTCCATGGAATTCTGCAGGCAAGAATACTGGACTGGGTTGCCATTCCCTTCTCAGGATCTTCCTGACACAGGGGAGGTCTGAACCCAGATCTCCTGCATCGCAGGTAGATTCTTCATCGTCTGAGCCACCAGGGGAGCTCTATGGGTGGAGAGAGGGAACCTGAAACACAAGATCAAGGACAAGTGGCCATGCATGAGGAGGACATTCTCCCCATCACCTACCCCCATACACCTTCATCTCTGAGGATTTGAGGGTGAACTTCCCTCTGGACCCCATGACAACAAAATTGCTAGTTTCGGCTCTATGGGGCAGTGGTGGGAGATGGTCCCTGTCAGCCAGGATAGAATCCATCATCAGGCCTCATCTGCCACGGAAGGCTGGGGCATTCCCCCAGTGGCTGGCAGCCTGCTGCAGACCCCTCATAAGCACAAGCAGGGGATTGACATGACCATACCCTTCCCGAGTTTTTTGAAAGTTGGAATAATAGCATATACGAAAGTGCTTTGCAAACCTTAAAGTCTTTTTTTATCCCCCAGCCATAGATGGCTTAGTAATGTTTGCAGAATGAACAAGGGAATGAAAGACAGACCAACCATGCAGGAATAAATTCCCTGTGCTCCCAGAAGGGCAGAATGAGAACCCTGAAACCCATAAGACCTGATCACAATGGTTTCATGGGCACCATCCAAAAAATCAATGGCAACGACCTGACTCAGAGGCTCTCTAAACATCTTTCTGTGTGTCTATTTCATCCTGGAAGCTCTAACAAATAATTTTTTGCTTAGAAAAGCCAGCAGAAAGAAATCAGGCTGGGTGATACGTAACCACAGTTCAGCTCACTGAGTTTTTGAATTGAGAAGTTTAATAAAAAGCAGGGCATACCATATGCCGTGAAAATGTTCATGAGGACATGAGGAAAGAAGCAATAAGCCAAAGAACCCAATAAATTGCTGAACAGGAAAAAGCATCTTATTCGGTTCAGTAAACCTGGCATCTTTGAGATTTTAAACTTCCCTTCTCTTCTGCTTGTGCTAGGGCAGTTTTCAATCAGCTATTCCATATAAATATCAGAGTCTTTCAAGCTTATTTGTACTCTTTGCTTCAGTGATCCTGCAGACAATTTATCCTACACTGTTTATAAGGCTAAGTGAAATCCCCAGTTCTGCCTGAATTCTTTTTCCCCCTCTAGAGATTTTACTGTCTCCTGGTATGGGTTGCCTCCAACGTGTGAGAATAGTGTATTCCACTGCATCCTTAAGAGTCCCTTGGACTGCAAGGAGATCAAACCAGTCAATCCTAAAGGAAATCAGTCCTGAATACTCATTGGAAGGACTGATGCTGAAGCTGAAACTCCAATACTTTGGCCACCTGATGCGAAGAACGGACTCATTAGAAAAGACCCTGATGCCAGGCAAGATTGAAGGCAGAGGGAGAAGAGGCCGACAGAGGATGAGATGGTTGGATGGCATCACCGACTTGATGGACATGAATTTGAGTAAGCTGTGGGAGTTGGTGATGGACAGGGAAGCCTGGCATGCTGCAGTCCATGGGGTCACAGAGAGTCAGACATGACTGAGCAACTGAACTGAAGTAAACTGAACCCTTTCTCCCCCCTTCCTTTGAATGCTGTCCTTCATTAACCACGAAGGTTCCTCTTCTCCAGCGATTCCACTGGCTTCTTCAGCTTCTCTTAGGAACAAGCAGACTCTCACTCAGGGATGTGTCTGCCATGTACTCAGAATCAGCAACACCTTCTGGTTTGTTCTTCTGCAGTCTGGGCTACTTCAAATTGTCTGACTATAATCCCAGCAAAGCCAGTGTCCTAGAGACATTCATCATTTCAGTTCAGTTCAGTCCTGGAGAAGAGAATGGCAAATCACTTCAGTATTCTTGCCTTGAGAACCCCATGAACAGTATGAAGAGACATTCGTACTCTAGTTGATAAAAGTTTCTCCATAGGATCTGACTTTCAATTATACTGCCATGAGAACGTATTGAAGGAGGAAATTGATTTATGACATCAATATGCATTGTCCAGTCATTTGTGATAGAGCTCACTACGTGATACGTGAAAAACATTTAGAATGATCAGCTTTGTTTTGGTGGTGGAATGGCTTTTTTTTACTCTTGGTACTACTTCTGTTCCAAAATATGACTAAAATATATGTGCATGCTAAGTCGCTTCAGTCATGTCTGACTCTTTGCGACCCCATGTAGCCTGCCACTGTAGCCTGCCAGGCACTTCTGTCTGTGGGATTCTCCAGGCAAGAATACTGGAGTGGGTTGCCATTTCCTTCTCCAGGGGATCTTCCTGACCCAGGAATTGAATCTAGGTCTCTTACATCTCCTGCATTGGCAGGCAGGTTCTTTACCACCAGCGCCACCTGGGAAATACATATAGAAATAGTTAACTCTAAACTTGATACCACTCTTTCCTTCTACATTAATGTCATGTTCAGTATATAAAATTTGACACAATAATTTGGCCAAGGAATGTCACCATGTATTAGGAGTAGCATTTTTTTAAGGCCGTCCTGACTATTCATTGGAAGGACTGATGCTGAAGCTGAAGCTCCAATACTCTGGCCACCTGATGTGAACAGCCAACTCATTGGAAAAGACCCTGATGCTGGGAAAGATTGAGGGCACGAGAAGGGGACGACAAAGGATGAGATGGTTGGATGGCATCATCGACTCAATGCACATGGGTTTGAGCAAACTCCGGGACATAGTGAAGGACAGGGAAGCCTGGCATGCTGCAGTCCACGGGGTCTTGAAGAGTCAGACACGAATTAGCAACTGAGCTTCTCCTTAAAATACACTCTCTTATTTCCTGATCCTAGCTTAAGTTAGGAGGAAGAGAGAAAATAGGAAGGTTGTCAAGACCTTGATGTAAAAGATGATATATATCTTTTAGCTTTTCACTTAGATGTCAGCTCCTCCGTGGTCTTCTGTGACCCTCCCAGGCCAGGTCTGGTATCTCTTGTGGGTTTCATCCTGTGCCCTGTTAGTAAGTACATAGCACACATCACTGTACTAATTCATCTGTCTCCCCTCACACAAGATACTCTGAACTTGCAAGTTACCCTCACAGCCCACAGCGGCAGATGAGGTTCCCTCCATAAAGAGTCCACAAATGACTCAGTGTCATCTAAGAAAAATAGAATTCAATTTCCCTCATGCTCATCAGTATTTTCATACAGAATTCATTTAAAGTAACAAACCAAATAAAGCTCATTTTAAAGTGCTTGTTTGTGAGCTACACAACACCTCATAAAATAAGTGAAAACAGGGGGGAAAAAACCTTAAATGGTTCTCCCAGTCACTTAATTGCATAAAGCCCAGGTCAGCTTCTTTCCAGTTTTTGCATTTCTCAATCCACAGCCTCCCCAAGGCTTTGGATCTGTTCCTTCTAGCTTCTTTTGAGGCCAGAGGAGGACTAGTACACACTCCACTCTGTGCCCTTGCTATGTACTGTGTGCCCCCAGCTTCACTGATTCTCTTTAGGGTCCACTTTCTTTTTGTCAAAGGAAACTCTGTGACTCAGCAGTTTACAATCTGTCTTCCTAAACAAGTAGTCATTTTTGCTCAAAGCAAACACGATTAACCACTACCTACCACACAACAATTAAGTTAGAAAAACACTGAACAGATTTCTGTATAATCAGAAAATAGCTGCTTATAATTCACACATAGCTAGAATTAAAATTTTTTTCAGAGTGAGATGGCAATTCAGCCACACTTGGCCATGTTGTCATAGTGAATGCTAAACTACAACAGAGTTCCTCATAAAGGAAGTGTGCTACTCTGATTTCTTTCTCACAGGATAAAGATGCTATTTTACCAAAAAAAAAAAAAATGTATACCTTGGCATCTGGTACAATGCAAATTGATGAAAATATAAGACTCTATTAAAAATAAGGACATGAAAGCCTCTGGTTCACACAATATGCAGATTGAGAACTTTGGTGGACTTTAGAAATGTGGGCTTCAGGTTGTGTTCTGAATGCATGGCGATAGGTTTTATAGTTGGTCTGTTCCTAATATGTGTGAAAAACACACCCTATGTAAACCCCCTTACTGTTTACTGCAGTCACGGTATAGAGTTTATACTAAAGTTGTGCCTCTTTGCACTTCCTCACAGTAGGAACACAGAAATCTGAAAGATTGGTAGCACTGACGATTCTTAAATACAGACTTAGAAGGTCTGCATATTTTAGGTTCCTGTTACATAGGGTCTGTGATTCATTAAACAATTCTTCCTCATAGAAAGTAAAGAAGAGGCAGACCCTGTTCTCAGACAGTCTTGTGGGGGTGGGCATGAGGGGAAGGAAAAAGGATAAAGAAGAAACAAACACAAGCTGAGTGTCTGCTGTGGGTCAGGCACTGTGTCAGATGTTATATATAATTTCACTTCACCGTCACAGTAACTCCATGTGGTTTCGACAACCAGCTCTGTCTGTCAGAGAAAGAAAGAGAGGCTCAGAGAGATCTGTGCCTTAAGATTACCATCCTGGTGGTGGCTGGCTGCAGAGCAAGGTGATAAGAGCTATAGGAGCCAGATAAGGAGGCGGGTCCAGGTATCTGAGTGGTGATGATATTGTCAAGTGGGATAAGAAATTGGAAGGTGGGAAGAAGGCTTGCAAGGTTGGATATAATGGATCTATAGATCCCAGTTTTGATGTCTCTGTAGATGAGATCCTTTAGACGGTTGAAAATATGGGTCTGGAGTTGACGGGAATGCCAGGCTGAAGGCTTGAATGAGATGCCTAGGGGTTCTGTACAAACTGAGAAGGAGGCTAATGACTGAACTTTGGGGTTAAAAGGCAAATAAAAGGTGATGAATCCACCAAGAAGATGAAGCCAGAGTTGTGAGAAACACAGGAACATGGTGTCGTGGAATAACAACTGTAGAGTAGAAACAGGTGTCCAAAGAGGGCTGCCTCAACCTTGACTTTCAGGATGAAAGAGCTTGGCTGTGTTATAGGGACAGCAAGCGTCTGATGGAGTGGAGAGGCAGAAGATGGACCGGAAAGGGGACAGTCTTCTCACACTGAATGGCAATATCCATCCAACATGGTTTGTCTTTTCATCTCTTCACCTCCAGACTCAGCAACAGGCTGTGTAAAGTGTCTCAGAAATGTTTGCTGAATGACTGAATGAATGATTTAAATAATTCATACTTAAAAGATCCCAGAGAAGACGGGAGGAAATGAAATGCAGCGTGCAGATGGTAGGGATCAACCCTGGTCAAGAGTAGGGTCACCTCTTCCTTTCAAACTGGAATCATGAGCACTGGGCATAATTAAGTAAGCTATCAAAACATAGCTTATCAGAGTTCTTGAATTTCACAGTTAGAAAATTCCATTAAAAATAAGTCTACTAAACTAAACTGAACTTTGATCATCAACAATGATTTTGTAGTAGACATGCCATTAATGGGGCTTCCCTGATAGCTCAGCTGGTAAACAATCCGCCTGCATGGCAGGAGACTCTGGTTCCATTCCTGGTTCAGGAAGATCCACTGGAGAAGGGATAGGCTACCCACTCAAGTATACTTGGGCTTCCCTTGTGGCTCAGCTGGTAAAGACTCTGCCCGCAATGCAGGAGACCTCGGTTCAATCCCTGGGTTGGGAAGATCCCCTGGAGAAGGGAAAGGCTACCCACTCCAGTATTCTGGCCTGGAGAATTCCATGGACTGTATAGTCCATGGGGTCACAAAGAGTCGGACATGGCCAAGCGACTTTCACTTTCATATTCATGCCATTAATAAAATAACCTTCTCTTGATTTTTCACCAAGAATGGAAGAAGCCTTCCTTGGTTGATGGTTTAATGTTATGCTTGAAAGAGGAAACCGATGATTGAACATTGTAGAAATTATTTTGAAATATAATGAAGATTCTCACGCTGCTGTAACATAGTCTGCATTTATGGATACATTAAAGATGAGATGCTTAAAAATAAGAATGAAATGTGGAAATTTGCTCTTCTAGCTTGGTGTTAATCCAAAGGATGAGGACAGAGACCACAGGAAGAAAAGCGAGAGAATGTTAATTCTTTTTAAAATACAATTGTACAGGCCTAGAATCCCATTACTGTGTCAAAAGGGATATAAACAAGTAGCAAATTCAGAAATCTCTTTGGAGGGCTTACCTTTTCCATCTGTGCCCTCCAAGTGCCATCCAAGGCGACCGGGTAACCCTGCCCCTCCCCCAGATAACAGCACATGCTGCTGTCTGTCGCAGAAACACCAGCCCTCACAGTTCCCTTTGGATCTGAGTTCTCTTCTGCTGGAGAAGGGATAGGCTACCCACTCCAGTGTTCTTGGGCTTCCCTTGTGGCTCAGCTGGTAAAGAATTCGCCTGCAATGTGGGGGACCTGGGTTCAATCCCTGGGTTGGGAAGATCCCCTGGAGAAGGGAAAGGCTACCCACTCCAGTATTCTGGCCTGGAGAATTCCGTGGACTGTATAGTCCGTGGGGTCGCAAAGAGTCGGACACGACTGAGCGACTTTCACTACTACTACTTTCTGACTTGGGAAGTCTGCATTTCCACACACACTGGCTTCTGTGTTCCACGTGAAATAGCACATCCGTTCCTTGGCCAGGATTCCACTGACAGGAATGCAAAGCCAGCCATTTTCAAATGATGCAACTGTTCCCACAGTTCCCACAGAACTGTTCCCAATTCTCTGAACACCAGAGAATTGTCACATGGTCCCAAATCATTCAGTGAATAAACTTGTTTTGCTCTTGTTTCCAGTTTCCTAGTCAAGCACCCATTTTCTCCCACCCCACTCCAGTCCCAACCAACATTTGGAAAATGTGCGTGTGTACTTGGTTACTTCAGTTGTGTCCAACTGTTTGTGAGCTTATGGACTGTAGCCCACCACGCTCCTCTGTCCGTGGGATTCTCCAGGTAAGAATACTGGAGTGGGTTGCCATGTCCTCCTCCAGGGGATCTTCCTGACCCAGGCAGTGAACCAGCAACTCCTGTGTCTTCTGCATTGCAGGAGAATTCTTTACTGCTGAGCTACTGGGGAAGCCCAACTTGAATAATAAGAGATGAAAAAAGAATTTCCTGTCCTTCCATTCTCATTGTCCCTATGTGATCAACCAGAATTTGATAATTGCAATAACTTAGAAAACTACTATTTTCTCCCATGTCTGATCCAGTCTGTGTTACACTGCCAGATAAATCTCCCAAATATATATTTTATTTATCACTTTGAAGCCCTGCTCAAGAATCTACAAGGGCTCCTGCTGCCTTCTGTATTAAGTCTTAATTCCTTTGCACAGCTTTGAGACCCTAAGAATTTGGCTCCATTCCAGTTCAGTTCAGTCACTCAGTCATGTCTGACTCTCTGCAACCCCAAGAACTGCAGCACGCCAGGCCTCCGTGTCCATCACCAATTGCCGGAGTCTATCCTAACCCATGTCCATTGAGTCAGGGATGCCATCCAACCATCTCATCCTCTGTCGTCCCCTTTTCCTCCTGCCCTCAATCTTTCCCAGCATCAGGGTCTTTTCAAATGAGTCAACTCTTCGCATCAGGTGGCCAAAGTACTGGAGTTTCAGCTTCAACATCAGTCCTTCCAATGAACACCCAGGACTGATCTCCTTGAGGATGGACTAGTTGGATCACCCTGCAGTCCAAGGGACTCTCAAGAGTCTTCTCCAACACCACAGTTCAAAAGCATCAATTCTTCGGCGCTCAGCTTTCTTTACAGTCCAACTCTCACATCCATACATGACCACTGGAAAAACCATAGCCTTGGCTAGACGGACCTTTGTTGACAAAGTAATGTCTCTGCCTTTTAATACACTGTCTAGGTTGGTCATAACTTTCCTTCCAAGGAGTAAGCATCTTTTAATTTCATGGCTGTGATCACCATCTGCAGTGATTTTGGAGCCCCCAAAAATAAAGTCAGCCACTGTTTCCACATCCATTTGCCATGAAGTGATGGGACTGGATGCCATGATCTTAGTTTTCTGAATGCTGAGCTTTAAGCCAACTTTTCACGCTCCTCTTTCACTTTCATCAAGAGGCTCTTTAGTTCTTCTTCACTTCCTGCCATAAGGGTAGTGTCATCTGCATATCTGAGGGCATTGATATTTCTCCCAGCAATCTTGATTCCAGATTGTGCTTGCTACTTGTTTATATTCCTATCTTCCCAGGTCCCCCTCCTCAAGGACAGAACCATTTTCCTCTCTGCTGTTGGAAGCCTAGCCTGTCCTATCTTCACTCCCCTACCAGTTGATACAACAGAGGGGACGACAGAGGATCCTTCCCTCTCCAACCCCCCAACTCTTTCTCCATCCCCCTCAGGATCAAGTTAAGCTCTGTGTCTTGCAGGGTTGTCCGACACTTCCAGTATTCCAGGAAGACTGATGGGCAGTCTTCCTGCCAGGAGCAGACAAAGTCAAGCTAGGTAATTCTGGGAAGGGGTAGGTACTTAACTGTGCTTTGTTTGGAAATATATCTTAAGTTCCTTTCTATGTTTCCTACATAACTGAGGGAAGCGCAAGGCAAGTAGTCAACACACACACTTACTCAGCTCTTGACCGCACAGTGTGCACCTGTCCTTCAGTTCCGAGGCCATGGTGCTTTGAATGTCAACAGCTGGAGAGCCAGTTGCTACATTTTTATTACAAACCCAGCTGTCACATTACATCTTTAGCAAATGCAGATCTATGACTGGTTGAGTCAGAGAAACTTCTATAACTTCATTCAGTGCTAACTAAAATTTAATGTTTGCCTCTGACAGGTTTCGCTGTTTTCTCAGACTGGTGCAGTTGGGGTGGAATCTGTGCTCTATTTTACTTATTTTTCTCTTTTTTAATTTAATTTTTAAATTTTATATTGGAGTATAGTTGATTTATAATGTGTTTCAGATATACAGAAAGGTGATTCAGTTATATATATACATATATCCATTCTTTTTAAGGTTCTTTTTTCCATATGGGTTATTACAGAATATGGAGTGCAGTTTCCTAAATGTGATAAAAAGTTAATGAGAAGTCATTATGGGGGAGTTAAGGCTGTGGAAACATTAAGCTTTGGTCATCCCCAGCTCCTTTCTGTCATCTGCTACCTGGTAAATTCTTGTCCTCATGTTGCCTCAAAGTCTTTCTATGACTTTAGTGCCTGTTTAACACTTTGGACTCATTTAGGAGAGACACAACTGACGTGGAAAGAATTGGGACACCAGACTCTTGGTTTAACTTTCAAGTTACGTATCTTCCATCCTCAGATGCTTAGAGAAGTTCCATGCCTTTCGTAGATTCTCCTCAGTCTGTTTCTTCAATCATTTCAAATATTAGAATTAGCTTCCCCCTGGATTTTTATGCTAAATTTTAATGATACATTAACAGAAGAACCAGAGATAAACAGCATTTATATTTTTGGTTTTCTGTGATTATTTATGTCTCTGCCTTCAGAATGAAATCATTTCCTTCCTGCCTCATTAGAAGGCTGAATTTAGGTAACTGAGTATGGCTGTGGACAGAAGCGAGATTTCAAAACAGAAAAAGGATCTCACAGCTGACCATGCTTGTCTCCATGGTCATTACCAGTCTGTCTTCATTGAATGCTAGCCCTGTGCATCCAGGAAACTGTATATGTCTCCTTCAAGACCCAGTTCAAATGTCTTTCTGTGGAGTCTCCTCTAGCTTCCCCAGACAGAACTGGGCCTCTCTTCTTCACTTTCCAAATATTTATTGAGTGCCTACTTTCCATTACTGAGCGCTTTATGCTCCTGCCATAATGCACACCCTGGAGTCTGTCGGTCAGACTCCTCTCAGTTTTCCTGCACAAGGGTGAGTAGTATTATGTACTTACTTGCATACATGCCTGAACGACGCCTAGCACAGTTCTGTGGCGTGCTTTACACCATAAACTCCCAGAGGCAATGGTGCCAGAGCAGCTGCTCGAGTTACATCAAAGACGGATGGATGGACTGATTCATCTGGGCTGAGGTTTTGAAGTGGAAGACTCTGTTTGGGCTTCTGCCCACTAGCAACAAAGCGATGGAGGGGAAATGGGGCTGAGGGCCTAGGAGTTTGCACCATCAACAGAGACCATCTAAACAGCCCCTGAATTTGCCTTCTATCGCCTTTCAATAACCAAGCATCCGCCTTCTTCAGGCTTTCTCCTGTCTTGCCTGAATTTACTACTAATGAGCTTTAAATTGGTCTCCCTAACTCTATTATAGGATTCTTTTCCTTCCTAGTCTCCTCTAATCCATCTATAACATGACTATGAGCCTAATCTTTCTAAACACTAATCCAATATTTTTTTTGCTTAAAATCCTTTTAGTACTTAAAATCTTTCAGTGATATCACACACACACACACACACCCACACACACACACACGCACACGCACACACACACACACATATATGGCCTTCAGTCTGAAATCCAGATTCCTTGCTGTGATGTTCAAGTCCATCCACGATCCAGCCTGTCTTTTCTTATCACTGTTACCCCTCCACACACACCCTGCTCTCAGTAGTTCTAAGCTAAGTTCTCTGGAATTTCCAAACTATCATAACTTCATACCTTGTCATATGATGTCCCTTCTTCCTAGAACAAAACCCACTGAATAAATCTTACTCAACTTACTCTAATTCAACTTTCAGGTTACAGCTCAGGTGGCACCTTATTGGAGATGCTTTTGTTAACCATTCCCTGCTGTCTGGCTGAGTTAGGTACCCAATGTATGAGCGGTCATACCACCTGTGCATTCCTCCAACTCAGAATGTCTCACATGATATTGCCCTTGTTTGACTTCTCCATGACACTGAATTCCTTGAAGACAGGCATTCTTTCTTATCTGCATCTATACTGCTTCTGTGGGTTCTTCTCAGATCACCTCACTTATTAATAAAAGAACAGTCATTTATCTGTGAACACACATGCACATGCGTGCACACACACACACACATTTTCCCTATTCCAATTCTGTGCTTTTTGTTTCTCTCCATAACGTCCATCACTTTCTAATATGCTATATAATTTGCTAACTTTTATCATCTATTTCACTTGAGGTAAATTGCAGGAGAGCAAGGATTTGAAAGCCTGTATTTTTCTGAATTATCTTCAATTTCCCTGGTCTCATGATTTTTCCATTCTACCTGGTCTAATGTTAAGTTCCTAAGAAATAACCACTCGCACCTTTCTGGGGAAAACTGCTGGGGTCTTTTTGCTCTTGCAGGTGACTATGCATATCACCAATATTCTGTTTTGCTAAAATTTGAACACCAGGATGCTTGAAACTTTGTTCTGGTTTCTGTTATCAGAATTTCCAGTACCTATTCTCAGACTGACTCCTTCTCACAAGGCTATAAAATCCTATCTCTGCTTCATCATTTTGAAGCAGCTACTTTAGAAGCTGTCTTACCTGCTGCTCAACAAGTTAATAAAGAGAAACATTTTATCCCTTTATTTGTTTTTTCTTTGTTTGGATTTTCTGCTTGTTTCAACCTATCTTGTCTGTTTCCTCCACTGCTGAATTCTTGGAGTATAGGACAGTGCCTGATGGAAAGCATGTGTCTATGAAATATTTGTTGATTAACTGAATTTGTATCTCCAGCATTTACTATGACACCTGGCACATAATAAACCCTCCATACATGTTAACTGAATAAACTAACAAAGTATTGGAAGAAACAGGCATGCAGAATTGCATCGAGAATTTCATCAAGGAAGTAGAAGAAAATGCCTTTCTAAATTTCTTCTTTCTCATATTCGACGTCTAATCAGTCACCAGGTGGTCAGTTCAAAACTTCTTAACAACCATCCTAGTGTTTTCTTTCTTTTCCTGCCACTTCCACTACTTAATTTATGTTCCACCATCTCCATCCTGAACTATTAGTCCCATGCCTTCAGCCTTGGGTCTTCTCCAATCCGGCCTCCTGTTAATGACACTGCTAACATGTGTCTAGATAGGAGAACCACTCCTCTGACTTGCAGATCCCATTGTCTGAGGGACGGAGTTTAGATTCCTTTGCCAGGACAAGGCTCTTCCTGACCTGCTCTCCTTCTGCTTCCACCCACCCCACAGATGCTTTGCACTCTTGTCATTTTCAAACTACTATAGTTCTTTCCGAAGTTCTCTTTTGTGTTTGCATCTGTGTCTGTCTTCTCTTTACTTGAAACAGCCAGCCCTCATTTACTTTGAATACCTGAGGAACTGTTGTTTCTCTTCCAAAATTTAGCTTAAATGTCACTTTTCCTTTGACCCAAGTAAAATCTGTTGCTCCTTTCTATGCCTGACAAAGCCCTCATCACCTTGTACAGTGTCACCATCTGCTCATGTGTCTGTCTTCCTCCCTCCCAGGATGATGTCCTCTGCATCTTTGTATATCCGGACCTCAAGTCTATGGTTGACATACAGTAAGGGGTTAAGAATATTTTTATCACAAAGACTTACACACTAAGCCAAATGAATCAAAGCCCTGCTTTGTGGAAATCAGTTAATTTTGAGTCTTTCTAAAACACATCTGGTGTATTTCAAATTCTAATGACAATGATAGATTCTTAGTTGAATCTTCCTCTGTGGGTTTCATGGCAAAGGTCAATGCTTTTAAAGGATTTGCTTGAGTTAAATCTTATGTTTTTATACTGAAAGTGAAAGCCGTTCAGTCATGTCCGACTCTGCGACCCCATGGACTATACAGTCCATGGAATTCTCCAGGCCAGAATACTGGAATGCGTAGCCTTTCCCTTCTCCAGGGGCTCTTCCCAACCCAGGGATCGAACCCAGGTCTCCCACATTGCAGGCGGATTCTTTACTAGCTGAGCCACAAGAGAAGCCCAATACTGAAGTAGGTAGCCTATCCCTTCTCCAGCGGATCTTCCCGACCCAGGAATCGAACTGGGGTCTCCTGAATTGCAGGCAGATTCTTTACCAACTGAGCTAGCTGGGAAGACTATGCTTTTATATTAAAAGGCCCTTTTCAAGGCAAAGTTTCCCACCTACATTATATAACTTATAGAAAGCCAGGTTTGTTTTTTTGCTTCTTCTTTTTTTTTCCTCTGGCAATTCTCCTGAGTTGTCATTGGGACTGGACAACTGCTATCCTGAAGGTAAAGGTGAGAATTTGAGTGTGGGCTTTTTCTAGATTATAAGAAGGCAGGCTTAGGGACTTTTATAAGCCTCTCAGAGGTGAATAAACCTAGAACCTATTATACAGAGTGAAGTGAGTCAGAAAGAGAAAGATAAATATCGTACTCTAATGCATATATATGGAATCTAGAAAAATGGTTCTGAAGAATTTATCTACAGGGCAGCAATGGAGAAACAGACATAGAGAACAGACTTATGGACATGGGGAAAGGGGAGGAGAGGGTGAAATGTATGGAAAGAGTAACATGGACACTTACATTACCATGTGTAAAATAGATAGCCAACAGGAATTTGCTGTGTGGCTCAGGAAACTCAAACAGGGGCTCTGGATCAACCTAAAGGGTGACACCCTAAAGGGGTGGGGTGGGGAGGGAGATGGGAGGGAGGTTCAAAAGGGAGGGGACATATGTATACCTATGGCTGATTCATGTTGAAGTTTGACAGAAAACAGCAAAATTCTATAAGGCAATTATTCTTCAATAAAAAATTAAATTAAAAAAAGCTGACATTAACATGAAGAGTTATTGCCCCCATCCCTCATGTTAGTTTATGGCATAAATTATACTTTTGGAAGTCCCTGCAACTGTTATTGCCTCTTCTTCCTGATTAAAAAGCAAAATAGAAAATAAAACAATGAAAAATGCAATTAGTTTTAAAGATAATTTACCAACAGAGAGTTGATAATATTAAGAAAACAAGGTCGAATTAGACTGAGTTTCGTCCCAAGAGTTCTCTGTGAATGCAGAGTCAAGGAAAAAGATAAAAGTTATATTCAGGAGGGAAATGAGATTGAAATGCAAACAAGATTGAAATGGGAGAGGACTGGGTGCTAGAGTGAAAGGGCAAGACAAGGACACTGATGGGCAGCGGTGATGGTGGCTTGAAGCTCAAGAAAATAAAGCAGAGCAGAGTCAGTGAGACTTGGTTACTCAGGAAAATAAGCCTCGACTAGTACACACTGCAGGTTCAGAGACACACGTCATGCCTTACTCTCAACTAATGGCACAACCTCAGTGATTCCAGAGCAAATCCGAAACATCTGACATTGGAATATAGCTGATACAGCCCCTGAATTATATTTCTGAAATGGAGTCACATTATCAATAACAGATTTCAGCAAGACTGAAAAACTTTGAAAGCACAACTATTCTGAGTCCTAAAAACTTGACTATGCAGAGACAACATGAAAATGATCTTCAACTCAAGATGTTTAGAAAGGTAATGCTTTGTGGGTTAAGGACCACTTGAGGAGAAATAAGAACACTTGGCTGAAGGAGTGTCAACATTGTCTGAATAGAAACTTTGAGTTTCGACTGAGCACTGTCATCAGTGAAGTACTCAACCCCATCCGCTGTGGAAATTCTCTGGAGTGGGCGGGCTTTCTCACCCCAGGCACGCGCTTCCTAGGTTTGGGCACTACAGGCCACCGTTGCCATCTGCGAGAAAGCTGAATTGGAAGATGGTAAGTCTAATTTACTCACGTGGCAGTTTGCCTGGAGGTTTCTGCTCCAAATGGTCTCCCAGTTTCTCTTCCAGGAAGAAACAAAAGCAGCTAATCCACCACTCCTGGACTTGACTGGAATATCATAATCTATGGACACGCTGGGAACAATACATCCCAGATTTCTATGGCTTAGTACCAAAAAATTTAAAATATCTCATTAGTAATTTCTTACATCAATTGCTTGTTAATATGGCAATATCATATAATATGATGATATATTAGATCAAATGAAAAATTGCTAAAATTGGTTTTACCCATTTCTTTTTTTTAACCTGCCTACTAGAAAATTGGCTTCCCAGTTGGTGCTAGTGGTAAAAAAAATCTGCCTGCCAATGCAGGAGATGCAAGCAATTCAAGTTTGATCTCTAGATCGGAAAGATCCCCTGGAGCAGGAAGTGGCAACCCACTCCAGTATTCTTGCCTGGAAAATTCCATGGGCAGAGGAGCCTGGTGGGTTACAGTCCATGGGGTTGTAAAGAGTCAGACAAGACTGATGGTTGAGCCCACGTAATAGAAAATTAAAACTATGTATGTGTTATGCATTATATTCCTACTAGTGGTAAAGAAACTGCCTGCTGATGCAGGAGACGTAAGAGATGCAGGTTTGATCCCTGGGTGGGGAAGACCCCCTGGAGCAGGGCATGGCAACCTGCTCTAGGATTCTTGTCTGGAGAATCCCATGGACAAAGGAGCCTGGCGGGCTGCAGTCCACAGGGTCGCAAAAAGTCGGACATGAATGAAGCGACTTAGCACACAGGTTTCCACAGGTGTTTCAGGAGGGAAGGTCTGGTTCTACAGTTGTGGCCCTCGGACCAGCAGCATCAGCATCCCCTGGGAACCTGTGAGACAAGCTAATCTCAGGTCCCATCTTTGACCTACTGAATGAGACACTTTGAGGGTGAGACCCAGTAATCTCTGTTTTAACAAGCCCTCCTGCATGATTCTGATGCACTCTTGATTTCATGCTGCATGCTTAGTTGCGTCTGACTGTTTGCAACCCCATGGACTATAGCCTGCCAGGCTCCTCTGCCCATGGAATGTTCCAGGCAAGAAATCCAGAGTGGGTTATCATCTCCTACTCCAGGGGATCTTTCCAACCCAGGGATTGAACCCACATCTCCTGTGTCTCCTGCATTGGCAAGTGGATTCTTTACCATTGTGCCAACCGGGAAACCCGCACTCTCGATGTTAGAATTAATATCTCATTTAACATTTGCCTGTTCTGTGCATTGCAATTAGTTACCCCCTGCCACCGTTTAGCAAGTGGAGAAACTACATAATAAAGAAATTAAGAAACTCACCCAAATTACATAACCATTAAGAGGTAAAACAATCAGGCTTTCAATTCCTGAGTTGATACTAGGGTTGATACTCTTAATCAGATGTCAAAAATCCATAAGAAAAATGAAATCCAAAAGAAAAATGAAAATGAAAAGAAGAGATAGGATATCTAGATTATTAAGTTTTTTGGAGTCAGCAACTTGAAAATCTAAGAAACTCTGGTCTTCCGAACAAATGCATTTTTATGCAACACTGATATAATTTCATGAGGCCATTCAAACTCTTGAGGGTCCTGCCTGCATCAAGTTTATAACCCCTCATCTAGAGCCCCAAACTGGATGATGAGTCATTCCTGGTAATGAGCTAGTCCCCTTTATAGGAATAGGGTTCTGCCTCTATAATGCTTCCTACTAATGTCCATGGAAGGAAAAAGTTGGTCTTAAATGTTTGATAGATAAAAACTGTTTCTTCTATTGGCTTAACTTGGAACAAAATGCTCATTGGTGGCTTATAACCCCAACTGCCTTTTAGCAGAGGGAGTAGCAGATACTGATATGATCTTGAAATCTTAAAGGGGCTGGGTCTTAGGGACAGAGGGCTACTACAGGCCTTAGTCACATTGGCTGTAATGTCAAAGTTTTGCTACAAAACAAATAAAGGACCTTACTTGTAGTGCCTGTCTTGCTCATTTGAAGATAATGTTAATGGCAGGAATTTCTACCTGTGATAGCTTTGGGAGCAAATCAGGCCGAAAAAATTAACATATAATGAACATGCCTTTGTGTTAGCAGCACAGAGGCTATTTGCAGAGCCTGAAGCTGTTTGATAAGCGTAGCACAGCTCATTTTTTACCTGACCTGAAACGTTTATAATTTTTCCCAGACGATTGTGATCAAATGCTTGGGAATGGTGGTGAAGGAGGGGAGGTTGGTCTCTTTTTATCAACCTACAAAAATAGAGCTGAACATTTATTCTTTCATAAAAAGGAAAATAGGTTGTCTTGAACTGTATTGGCAAATCCTTATTGTTTCTTTAATAAGTGTGGTTCTACATTTCAGAAGATAGGAAAGTATTAAGGGTAAATACATACCTCTGTTCATCTGGCATTTATTTAATGTCTTGAAGTAATAGGCAGTCACTGATGTAAATGGGTTGAGCTCTGAAAGTTTGTACTTGGGAAATTTGTTCATAAAAATTATAAATAATACACACACACACACACACACACTCTTGTGTGCTCAGTCGTATTTGACTCTTTGAAGCCCCATGGACTGTAGCCTGCCAGGCTCCTTTGTCCATGGAATTTTCCAGGCAAGAATACTGGAGTGGGTTGCCATTTCCTACTCCAGGGGATCTTCCCTGCCCAGGGATCGAACCAGCAACTCTCACATTGTCAGGCGGATTTTTTACCACTAGCACTACTTCCAGCAATAGGTATATATAGGCTTAGTTTTTTCCTAACTACGTGAAAGATTAGCTAAAATATATGCCTTTGGAATAATCCTGCAAAACCCAACCACTATTCATGGCACTATTTCTATGGGACTATATAATGAATGTTAGAGACCTATCTAAATCTGGCAAAAAGAGAGACTCTAACTCTGTAAAACATATGAGAGACTCTTCTTTTTTTTTTTTTAAGTTTTTCTTTTTTTTTATTTATTTATTTTTTTAAGTTGGAGGCCAATCACTTCACAACATTTCAGTGGGTTTTGTCATACATTGACATGAATCAGCCATGGATTTACACGTATTCCCCTGATGGGCTCTGGTGGAAACACTTTTTCCTTCCCTCTGTCAGCTAGTTTTATAAGTGGGAAGGAATTCGCCCCCTGGTGGTGATCACGTAGAAGCATGAAATATTCGTAAATCAGGTGTTAATATAGTATAGATTGCTTATGCATTCTTCCCTTCCCCCACCATGAGATTTTAAAAAACATCTTTATATCTCCCCAAACATCTATGGCATTAGCTTGCATCTAGGAGAAAATTTCCCAAGTTTGTTGAATAATTATTAAAGACACTGATTCTTTAGTGACAATTGGACAAGAGTGAATAACAGTTTTCCAAGTTCCTGTCATAGAATCATAAGCAACAGGGTTTATCTTCCAATATGAGTGCACCAATATAGGATTTACTTTAAAGTGGCTTCCAATAGTACCAATAAATTTCTAACAAAATAGTCCCTGAGTTGAAATTTCTGTGCCTAGTTTCTGCAAACACCACCCCCTACAGACATACACCACACACACACAAACACACATCACGCATAAACACCCCACCACACTTAATGTTCCAGTTAAACTAGTCTTCTTGTCATTCCCCAGACACAATTTTCACTGCCCCTCCCCCTTTGCCTTTATTTATGATTTTCTTTTGGCCCTACTGCCTAGAAGGGATTCCCTTTTTCTTTTTATACTGCCTTAAATCCAACACTCCCACCTTATAGCAATATGAGAAATAACTATTCTGCCTTTATTTCCTGAGATATACTGAGAATCTGAGGACTGTAATCTCTCTTGTCTTAAAAAACAAAAACAGAAAATAAATTAAAAACATTTTTGTCTGAACTCCCCTGCCTAAATAATTAGGACCTCCTTTTGCCTTATCTCTAAATTTCCATTCCTCACAGTTCAAAACCTTGTTCAAATACTTCTTGTTCAAATAACACCTTGTTCAAATACTTCTAAATTATAAGTTCCTGGGCTGAAATCTCTTCCTAAACTTCTTATACTTCTCCATGTATTAATCCATTCCTGGTATTGTTTACCACATTTATGCATTCATTTACCTAATCCACTCATTCAGTGAGCACCTATGAAACATGAAAGAGACATTTTGATGATATTTTGGGGTTTTTGTGCCTAGGATAGGACTATTTCACATTATCTATAAGATGGAAAGCTTGTCGCTATAAAATTGAACAAAAATAACTGCTAAATGGTGTTTGCCAATATCCTGACATAATTATCCTGGTTCTGCCTCAGTTTAACATAATCCCCTTACGTCTAGTTGAGATCTCAGTGTGTGTCAGCTAACAGGCCTAGTGGGGAAAAACATGGATCCTGAGGAACAAGAGTGTAGATTTCATGCCTGAAAGCTTCAACTATTCACTGTGAAATATGGTTCAGTGTTAACCTGCTGAGAAAGAAGATGGCAGCAGGGAGCTAGGAACTTAAGGAAAATTGAATAATCCCTAGGAAGGAAGTAAGAGACTGTTTCCTAGAGAAGCATGAAAAGATTGCTTTGAGGGTCTCACTGAGATATGGGGACCAAAAAACGTGTAGTAACAACAACCTGTGGTTTCCTCTGCTAGCATTCAGTACCTAGGGGCAGGGACAGAAAAGACCAAGTTTATATTTAGCCAAGGTCAGGACTTGGAAGGCGGATGCTGCTGGAGGAGATAGCTGGAAAGAGACTTGTAGTCAGAGGAGGGAAGGAAGCAATGAGGGGAAGAGGAGCTGGAGGGACTGGAGAACTTGGTGGGACAAGGCGGGTGAAAGTTGGACCACTAAAAAGGTGTGGGTAGAGATTATTTTTATATTGAAGAGTCCAGTTCCAGAAATAAAGCTGTTCTTGGTGAGAATATGGTTGAGAACGGGTTGCTCGTGGAGAATGGAAGTTCAAATTTTATAAATTAAGGAGATGAAGTTGAAGCTAGATGGATTTCTCACCAGATGTGAATGCTGCCTATAACTATGGCAGGAGCTGTGGAAGTCATGACTCCTATGAGTCAGATAACAAAATCTTCAGTAAATGAAGGCTTATGGGATGGAGAGAGTGGTAGAGCCACCTGGCCATGAAACCCAAAGAAGAGCTATCAGAAAAATGCAAAAGGGAATTTTGCCTTTTAGTGAAGTTTAGATTGGTTTATATAATCATTTGTTTTATTCTATGAAACTGCTTATTTTTCCCACTTTATATGTTAGAAAACATACATGTGGCAGATAATCATGCCAACTAAAGAAAAAGCCATCCAACTCTACAAGGACTGAGTCATTAGCCACTGAAGTTGCTGACCTTTCATACACCCTGAAAGGAGCTCAGGGTGGAGATTAGGAGTGAGACCCTCCGTGCACTGGGAAAACTGGAAGAACAGGCCTTCAGATAGTTTGATATTTTTCAGGAGAGTGTTTTATGAACACAAACTCCTGTATCTTCCCATACTTAGAAAAACTAAGAGGTCTCTTTCCTCATGACTTCATGATTAGCAACAAACTTCTACCAGGATGTGTGCTTGGTTGTCCATATTCTCTTAACCAAACTCTCATACGTATTGACCTCCCCTGTTTACCTCCTGGAACAGTTCTTCAGAATTCTCTGAGGGGCTGTCTCCCCAGCTATAGTCCTCAGAAAGACACTAAATAAACTCAACTCACAGCTTTTACGTTTTTTAATTTTTTGGCTGTGCTGGGTCTTCATTGCTGGGCAAACTTTTCTCCTGTTGTGGCGAGTGGGGGCTACTCTCTAGTTGCAGTGCATGGGCTTCTCATTGCAGTGGTGGGGAGAAGCGCATAGTTCTCTTGCTATGGAGCATGGGCTCTAAGGCGTGTGGAATTCAGTAGTTGTGGCATGCAGACTTAGTTGCCACGTGACATGTGGAATCCTCCTAGACCAGGAATGGAACCCATAGCTCCTACTGGCAGGTGGCCTCCCCACTATTTCCCCCAACAAAGAAGTCCCCGTGTTAAATTTTATTTTAAGTTGACAAGTACTATTGTTGTCCAATCATTCAGTTGTGTCTGACTCTTTGTGACCCCAGGGACTGTAGCCCGCCAAGTTCCTCTGTCCATGGGATTTCCCAGGCAAGAATACTAGAGTGGGTTGCCATTTCCTTCTCCAGGAGTGGCACCAGTGGTAAAGAATCTGCCTGCCAATGAAGGAGACACAGGAGACTCGGGTTTGATCCCTGGGTCAGGAAAATCCCCTGGAGAAGGAAATGGAAACCCACTCCAGTATTCTTGCATGGAAATTCCATGGACAGAGGAGCTCAGAGGGTTATAGTCCATGGGGTCACAAAGAGTTACACACAACTGACTGACTGAACACATTGTCTGACAAGTATGTCAAAAGTATACAAATTCAGAAATAAATACTGAGAAAAAACTTAGTTTTATTGTTTTTTTTTTTAATGAGAGGCAATTTATCAGCCATCATGAATTTCCTGTCTCATTTAAAAATATCACAAACTGACATTCTGCTAATGTATTATGTCTGATCAAATTCATATTTTGCTTTATCTAAGCTTCAGGTAGCATTTAAGTGTTGTACTGGGCAACTTGTTTACAAGGATTAATCCCAAGTTTAAATATTTTAATGACAAGATGTGAGGATGTTCTCTTTCTGCATCATTTCTCACCCAATTTAGGATAAAAAGTATAAATCTTTTTGCAGCAAACAAATCTCCTCAAGAATCAGAGCCTGATTTAAAAACTGAGAAAAAGTCATAGTAATTCTTTTAAACTTAAAACAGAAGGATAATATGGGAACTCAAAGTGATGATGTTAAATGCTAGACAAAAATTTTTATTTATTTATCAACTATATGAGGAATTGGGCTTCCCCTGTAGCTCAGTTGGTAAAGAATCTGCCTGCAATGCAGGAGAACTGGGTTCAATTCCTGGGTAGGGAAGATTCCCTGGAGAAGGAAATAGCAACCCACTCCAGTGTTCTTGCCTGGAGAATCCCATGGACAGAGGAGCCTGGCAGGCTATAATCCATGGGGCTGCAACAGTCGGACATGACTTCGTGACTGAACCACCACATGAGGAATTATAATCTATTGGTTAGAATTTCATTATAAGTGATCTCTATATTGTGAGAGAGTCCATAGAGAGGGCTGTCACCTCCACCATCTATGCTCCTTTTAATTCTCAAGAATATCACTGAGTGAAAGTGAAAGTTGCTCAGTTGTGTCTGACTCTTTGTGACCCCACGGACTATACAGTCCATGGAATTCTCCAGGCCAGGACACCTGAGTGGGTAGCCTTTCCATTCTCCAGGGGATCTTCCCAACCCAGGGATAGAACCCATGTCTTCTGCATTGCAGGCGGATTCTTTACCAGCTGAGTCACAAGGGAAGCCCACTGGACTTAACCCAAATAATAATCAGTTTACTATTGAGAATTGTTCCTCTCAGCTAAGAATATAAAATAAGAAATAATCTGGAAAGATCAAGGCATATAGTTAGACAATTCCAAGTGCATAAGGCACAAACAAATTTTTCTTTCAACTGTTCCCTTAAATTCTTGTGGATTTTTATTGCATGGAACTGAACTAAATGGCAGGAATTTGCAGGGATAACCTGTCCAAGTCTCTTAAAAAAAAAAAAAAAGCAATGAAGAAAGGAAGGAAAAAAGAGGAAGGTAGTGAACTCCCTTAATATCAAGTCAGATATTTTGATTAGGGCTGAGCAAGTCTGGATGGGAATGGAATCAGCACAAGAAGGGGTTACAAGTCTATAGGGTTGAAATGATGACCTGTTCCTGCCTGGTGCTCTCAGTTTCAACAGCACTATCTTGATAGTCCTATGAGCTTCTTGTTAGTCCCTCGAACAATGCAAGAATGCTTAGAAGAAGATTGACTTCCCAAGTGATAACCTTGGACTCCTATGTCTCAGCCCAACTCTATACCCACTCCCCTAGGCAAACTTGCCACCTCATCCATCACACACCAATAGAGTCATCACTGTAACATCATGACACACATTAGTTATGTGCTATGCATACTAAATTTAAAATCTATTTTAGGCCTCATCCCCATTATCATCAAACGGGGTGATGTTGGTGTGGATTCCCCTTTGAGAAGGTTGGGGTTTACTTGAAGGTGAAGCCACAGAAGTCCTCATCTTTGCCTCTTCTGCTGTCCCCCCTGTGTGTGCAATAGAGTGAACCATGAGAAACATAAGGACTCTCTCAAGGTCATTAGGAATGCCATCTGAACCACCAACCATTTGACCCTCCTGACTAAGATCATCCATAAAACTTTCACATCACAGAGGAACTCACGATCACAGTCCATGTCATCAAAGCTACCCAGAGACAATGGTGGTCCCAATGGCAAACCACGGTGTGAGGGTCACGGTGCTGTCCAGAGCATACTCCTTGCAACCAATGGTACCACCAAGAGTCTGTTCTGGACCTGATCTGCCCTTTAGAGAAAAACCTGCTAAATTCAACAACATCAAGGATGTGGTGGAGCTGGACTCCTAAAGAGCATCTTGGGTGCCACTGAGGACTAGACTATCTCCTGTGACTTTAACAGAGTTGCCCACTTCTCTACCTTGATGCAGGGCTTGGCACTGCCCTCAATGACCCTTTTGTTAAGCTTATTTGTGGGTATGAATTTGGCTACAGCAACCATGTGGTAGACCTCAAGGTCCATGTGGTTCCAAGGAGAAAGAAATCCTTGGAAAACAAGCATAACAGCCTTGAGGTAGAGAGAAATTCTCAGTTAAGAAGGCAAGGACTCTCTACCCCCACCACACTGAGAAACTAACATCCACAACACATTGCCCATCCCAAGCCCCTGAAGAACCCTACCTTTTCATGTTCCATCAGCACAATCAATACCAAACACTGAACCCAGAGGAAAGAAATTTACATGAGTTACCCGCTTAGAACCTGATCCAAGCTCTTTAGCATGTTAATTCTCTTCCTAAATTGAGCTCTCAGATTACTTCTCTGTGCTCACCTCTATCATTCATCGAACCCAATCGCCTATACTTCAGTCATACTGGCCTATTTGCTGCATTTTATCAACTGTTTTAGTGAATACTATTTCCTTGTCTTGAATGTTCTTTCTATGATCTCTCTCTATCTGATAAATTATAGATAATCTTGAGCTAATTGATGTAACAGTGTGTCAAAAAACGAAGTCAAAAAGAGCTGTGTGGAAATGTCTTGACAATGAAGAGTTAGCAGTTTATTACTGCTCACAGGTAAGCAAATCATTCATGACTGTTGGTTGTGAAATTGCTAGATATATGATGTTACTGAAGAGGCATAACCCAAATGTCACCTCTTCTTCATTTCCCCTATCCCCATTCCCCACCTCCTAATAAAACATCTCCCTGCTAGAATTATTTCTTCCTCTACTTTAATGATAAATCTAAGCCATCACTTGAGTTCCTTCATTCCTAAGGTTCTGAAAAAGAAATGAAGTTTCTTCACTTCTAAGGTTTGCATTTCTAAGGTTTACTGAGAAGGATTCCGTTCCATCCAGCTGCTTCTCTGAGTCCTTATAAGATCATATTAATCTTTCCCTCTTTATTAGGGTCTTCCAGTCTAGCTACTGGATTGACCAAAAGGTTCCTTTGGGTTACATCTTATGGAAAAACCCAAAGGAACCTTTTGGCCAATCCAATACAAATATGCACAGATACCCCCACCCTGAATCACTTGACCTTAGTGCCCTTTTAGCTGACATCATTATTTCCAAACTTTCTCACTCAACAATTCTGGCAGGCAATACACCGGCTGGTATGTCCTCTGTTTTGTTATTAAGGCATTTCTCCACAGCCCCTTTCAGCATCATCTATCACCCTTTCCACTGTTATCCCAGTTCTTTCAAGTTTATCTAACCAAAAATAAATTGAAATACCAACTGCAATTACTTTAATTTCTATTTGGCATAGGTGATCATCTAGCTCTTGAAATGCTCTCCTCCCCATCTTCATCTTTCAAGACACCAGAACACCCTTGTGTTCTCCTAGTTTTCCAAGCACACCCTTCAGACTCTCACCTGGATTTCTCCCTCTTCCTCCTCCTTCACCCTACATACATTCTTGACTCTCATCTCTTTAATAGATATTTTATTTTCACAAGTTTAACCATCATTCTTGTATGGAACAGTCTCATATGTAAGTCTTGATCTCTCTACCAAGTTCTGCTTCTGACTTCTATCTGCCTGTGGGATGCTTCCACTTATGAAGTGAAGTGAAGTGAAAGTCACTCAGTCATGTCCAACTCTTTGTGACCCCATGGACTATACAGTCCATGGAATTCTCCAGGCCAGAATACTGGAGTAGGTAGCCTTTTCCTTCTCCAGGGGATCTTCCCAACCCAGGGATCAAACCGAGGTCTCCAGACTTGCTGGCGGATTCTTTACCAGCTGAGCCACAAGAGAAGCCCAAGAATACTGGAGTGGGTAGTCTATCCCTTCTCCAGCGGATCTTGGTGACCTAGGAATCGAACTGGGGTCTCCTGCATTGCAGGTGGATTCTTTATCAACTGATCTATCTACTTATGGATACCACCAACACCTGGGATGACACCTCTACAGCTACTTTTCATTATTTCTTTTCCAAAGACACCTTTGTGTCTATGTCTTAGATTTCCCTTCCAGAAGAACCACAATAGAATCATGACCAAGAGACAAAGATCTCTGCCACTTTTAAAGGCTTCCATGAGACTCCCCTGGTGGTCCAGCAGTTAAGACTCTGCTTCCACTGCAGGGGGCATGGATTTGTTCCCTGGTTAGGGAACTAAGATCCCATGTGCCACACGGCATGGCCCCCCAAAAAAGAAATTAAAGGCTTTCAAAAATGATAATTTTCTAAGTTTCTCTGGTAAACAAACTTTATAAACCAGGCTACAGAGATCTGAAGAAAAATGATGATCCTTTTACATCTCAAGGTAGATAGAGTTCTATATTTTAAGGCTATAGATCAAAAAAGGCTCATTTTACAAAGAAAATCCCTTCTAAGGAAGCACATAAAGAGGTTTAGATAGATTCTTTAAAAGACAAGATAGGCTGAAGAGTACTTATCTCAGAGGGATCATTTATGTAAGATATAAGGCAAAAAGAAATCTCGGAAAAATAAGATGCTGTATGAATGCAAAGACTGTTTCATTCTAATTATATTAATTTAATCCATTTACCCCATGGGGATCATGCCCTAAAGATTTCAAAAGATTTAGTCATCTTTCTCTGTTACAAATTTGCTTTAAATCTTCATCTCTTCAGCTATCTACCTTTTCATCTAGAGGCTTTTGGTACAAAATGTTTCCATTAGAAGAAATATTTGACCAACCCTTTAAACTCTGAACAAAATAACATCTATTCTGGATTGCTAGTTGGTCTTTGAATAATAAATCTTCCTGCAGTTAAAAATGGATAATTAAGATCTGTTTCAGACACTTGATTTTAGAGAAAGGAAGCTCAGTAATTAAAATGAGAATGAAAAAAATGAAAATGAAAACTGATCAGGAGTGAATAACAATTTTCCATTTCCGTTTAAAGGAATCTCTCAGGCACTAAGTTTTATTCATGTTGCCCCAGAGGCTACGCAAACTATTTATCTGCTTTCCAAATAGTCTCAGATTTTGAGTAAAGGGAATGTAAGCTATGTTATTTTGGTTCTATAAGATAAATAGGAATGAAAGGCAATTCTAAAGTTTATGTCTCAGTGGAGGTTGAGAGAGGGAAATGAGAGCAAAGACATGTTGACTAGGAGTAACTGGCCAATCCCCTCTGCCCTGTCCCTCCCCACAATGGCCTCTTTCTGGGAGAATCCCAGCCGGACAAGGTCACAAACCAGTTTTAAGGGTGCTGTGTCTTCAAAGCCCATTTGCCTTTCAACAGCCTCCAGCTGGCAAAGAACTGCAGGTCATAAGGGGCTGCTGTAGGTCTCCAGGACAGACTGTTCTACCTGAGGACCAATGACCTCCCTAACCTCAAACAAGGATGCCTTTCATCCACTCTAGGGCACAGCAGTCACGTATGTTCAACATCATTGTGGCTTTCAGGTCAGCCCTAACAACAGGAAAGAAGAACCAAACTCCTGGGAGAGAACCCCAAAACATCTGAACCACCCTCTCCAAGAAAATCAAAATCTCACAGAAACTATCAGGAGAGAACCACAACAGGAAAATAAAGCTCAGTTCTCTTTTTAAGACTAGTAACACTGACATTTCCAATGATAAGCCACAGCATTTACACCAAACCAAAGTGATTAATTATCTCACTTGTCACCTTTATAAAAGTTTAAGTTCTCCTTGAGATGACTGGAGAACAGCTTAGCACAAATCAAACAAACTAAAACAAAACCAGTGATTGCTCATTATCAGTTGAAGGAGTTTAATTTTTAATATAACCTCTATTCCTCAAATTCTGTTTAATGAAGAAACTAAAGTATTAAAGACCTCAATCCACACAGGTAAGGCTTCAGACCTTACAAAAGATCTAAAAAAACCTATTATTACAGGTTCCATGTGGGACAGTAGGGGAGTCTCATGCTGCTGCTGTGGGCCCTAGATGGGCTGGCTCTAAATAGCATTCAGTTACATGTCTGTGCATGTGTTCAATCTGTCTGCTTACCTTGAATACTCTTTGTTAACTGCTATATTTATATCAGGGCTTTCCATGTGGCACCAGTGGTAAAGAACCCACCAGCCAATGCCGAAGACATAGAGATGTGGTTTCAATCCCTGGTTTGGGAAGATCCCCTGGAGGAGGGCATGACAACCCACTCCAGTATTCTTGACTGGAAAATCTCATGGACAGAGGAGCTTGGCAGGCTACAGTCCATAGGGTCACAAAGATCAGACATGACTGAGCGACTTAGCTCACTCATACATATTTATATATAATATTTTTCAGATAGTGTTGAGTGCTGTACAGAGCTATAGCTGTCTTTCCAAATGACTTTTGTATAATAAAAAGATTGTGTCCAAAGCATTGGATAGTTTGTTCCACTCTTTTTCACCATGCATGAACAAACTTAATTGGATTAATATACTTGAAGTTTCTCATACATATTTTTAACATCTGAGCATTATAAATTACTGACCAGAATAGTGTGACAAAGCATAAGGCACAATTCTAGATGTCACAGAGGGCAGGAAGGTGAGCCCAAGTTTCTGTGGGTCAGCACCAGCTGGGACCCTGGCAAGGCGACACATGGTTCTGAATGGTAGCTGCACCACTCCAGGCAACTAGAGGCTGCAGGTCCTGAGAGTTGCACTGATCTTCACAGAAGCATGAGCCTTGCTGGAAGTATGTACAGACCTGGGGCACCTCCTTGTTGTGAGCAAAGTGGCAGCTTGGACCCCCAGGGAGAAGCACCTTGGGGAAGTTCCTGCATAGCCACTGGGAGTGGAGACATCTCCCCCACCATGGCTGCTGACACCCAGCCCCATGAGGTCCATCACAGCTGCTGCCCCAGTTGGGAATCCCAGTTTATTTTCTAATCTGACACTCCCTTTTTAACTGGTAAGTTTGGTCCAATGGAAATGCAAATTTTTATTGCAGTAAACTTCAAAATATTTCTGTTGCCCTATTTTGTGTCTTCTATATGTCCTGCTATTTTGATGCTTTTTCTCTAACTTTTTGCCTTTTGATTGATTCCATTTAAAAAATGTATCTAATTTCCTTCCGAAATTTTGAAAGCTACTCACTATATTTTTATTGTGAAAAGAAAGTGAAAGTGGCTCAGTTGTGTCTGACTCTTTGCAACCCGGTGGACTGTAGCTCACCAGGCTCCTCCGTCCATGGGATTCTCCAGGCAAGAATACTGGAGTGGGTTGCCATTTATTTCTCCAGGGGATCTTCCCAACCCAGGGATCGAACCCAGGTCTCCCACCTTGCAGGCAGATGCTTTAACCTCTGAGCCACCAGAGAAGATACAATTTTTTAAGCTCATCTTTATATGTAACTTTAAAGTTAATATTTTCACTTTTGTTTAACAAGCAAAAGATCTCAGGAAGTTTTATGTAAAACCACTTGCTTGCCAGATATTCTTACCCCATTTACATTTTGATCTTAATTTTTTTTTTTTTACCTGCAAAATTAAATATTTTTGTCATGGACTTAACATTTTACATTTATTCATATGTTAATCTTTGCTCATCATTCCTTCCTGCATCTCAGACACACCTTTAGTTTATTTTTTCGTCTTCCTAAAGTAAGTTCTTTTTGAAGTGTTAATGAGGACCTGTTGGTAATAAACCCTGCAAATTTGTTTGTTGAAAATGTCTTTATTTTGATCTCATCCTTGAATGCAATTTTAACTAGACATATATTACCAGATGGATAATTCTTTTTTCTTTTCTTTCAGCATTTTGAAAATATTGTTCTCCATATTAGGGCCTTGGTTGTTGATGTTGTTGAGGTTGTTGATGTTGAAAAAAATCAGCTCTCTCACTAATCAGCAGAGCCACCTAAAGGGTGGTCTAGGGAGCTTGTTGGAAATGTAGCTCTCAGCCCCTACCCTAGACCAAGTGAATCAGAATGATGACGACCCTCCAGAATACAAGTAAAATCTCTTAGAAAATGTTCAAGACAATTTATATTATTAATACTTGGATTTTTTATTGTAATGTGTTTCTTTGACAAAAAAGATCCCCATGTTATCATATTTTTTGTTAATATGCAATAATTTATTTTTAATTCTCAGTGAAGAAACAGCCAAGCTGACAAAAAATCCAAGATCTTTGACTTTAAAATTAATAGTTGTATTCATAGACTCCACAGAAAATCTCTTTCATGAAATTTCATCAAGTTTGGTGATTTAGTTATCTTCATAGGAAAGAATGTCAGCAGTTTGGGAATACTGGAACAACAGCCTCGTCTGAGCCTCTTTGTGCTTCCCCCACTGGCAGACAGGAGGACAGAAAGTCTGAGCAGAAATAAAACCAGACACAGAACCTAATGGGAGAGGAGACATATTTTTGTTTAAAATGCTGATGGATGAATGGGAAACTTAAGACTTGGGTGTTTTAAAAGCTGGTGCTTTTAAGACTAATCATCTGTAATGACAATATGTCTGTGTGCTATGTAAATAGGAACCCGGAATGAGACACATCTGTCATGATGAAATGTGATACAGGAGAGAAGATAAACTCTGCCTCTAATTAATAAAATGTCCGATCGAGATGCTTACACTGGGACTGGGATGGCAATAGGATCAGATTGTTGCAGGAATTTTTTATGGATGAGTTATGCAGATTCAACCTGGCTAATTCATGAAAGCTCAGCGGAGGCCGTGAAAACCCATCCATCAGCCATCGCTATTATCTGCAGAGGGGCTCAGCAACTTCAGGGAGCTGAGGCCTAGACATTGATATTATTGCATTGGTTTATTTACATCAAGTAGCTCCTCCAAAAGAAAGTCCTTTATTCTCACTGTCTTCATCTAGAAACCCTTACAAAACAGGCTGAAACATTGTGACCTGAGCCTTCCCCTGCCTCACTCACCTCCCTCTCCTGTAACTTCTATCTCTCCCTTTCGGCTGGCTCCCTCCCACAAGCCTAAATCTGCACACATGTATCTCCCATCTCAAAACAAACAAACAAACAAAAAAGGATTAGCCAAAAACAAAACAAAGGAAGTCCACTTTGAATTCTACCTATCTACTTGGAGATAAGTTTCTCACTCTGTCCCTCCACTCTCAGCTCACTGAAAGCATTGTACATTTCCACATCCTCCCTTCCACATTCCCCTTTCCTTCTTAAACCCACTGCAGTCTGGCTTCTGTCTGGAATCAGCTGGTATGCTCCTCTTGCCAAGATCACCAACAGCAACAGGGTGGCGATGTCTCACTCCTTACCTGGCTGACTATCTCCAGGGCACCCAGCTCCATTGATGACTCACTTCCTCTCTTCTGGAGGTTCTTTAGTTCCTTGCCCTCAAGGACCCTCCTTCTCTTGCTGCATCTCACTTTCACTCTCTGTCCCACCCACTGCTCCTCTTCATCAATCCTCCCTTTAAACACTGGAGAGCCCCAGATTCCATTACAAGGCCCTTTCTCTTCACATCCACAGCCTCCCTGTTAAGGCTGAGAATTCCAAAATCTGTTATGCACTATTCAAACTCCTCATCCATACTCACATAGATGTTCCATAGACACCTCAAACTCAATGTGACCAGAAAGGCTTTATTTATTTACTCACCATGCATGTGGGATCTTAAGGAGATTCCCTGGTGACTCAGATGATAAAGAATCCACCTGCAATGCAGGAAACGTGGGTTCAATCCCTGGGTGGGAAAGATCCCCAGGAGAAGGGAATGGCAACCTACTCCAGTATTCTTGTCTGGAGAACCCCATGAACAGAAGAGCCTGGGGGGCTACAGTCCATGGGGTTGCAAAGAGTCAGACACAGCTGAGAGGCTAAGCACTTAGCACTAGTGGGATCTTTGTACCCTGATCCGGGATTGAAAGTGGTTCCTCGGCAGTGAGAGGGCAGAGTCCTAACCACTGAATTGTCAGGGAATTCCCAGAAAGGCTTTATTAAAAAAATAAAAAAACAAACATCTTCCCAGTTACTCTAAACAGTAACCACAAGATCAGGTACTCTACCATCTAAAAGCAACCCGACTAACAAAATGATAGACAGTCTAATGAAGGCTCAGTGATGGGTCCAATATCTTGTGGGGTTTGGTTGCTGTTTTCTAGGAAGTAATGTACTGGCTAAGTCAACAGCTGGTATATAGTATTATGCTTCCAACACTAAGAATACATGGATCCAAGAACCAAGTAAGTAGAAGCGGCCCCCTCATCATCTACACAGGAGTCCATTTAAAGTATATGTACTCTTATACACCATGGAATATTACTCAGCCATTAAAAAGAATTCATTTGAATCAGTTCTAATGAGATGGATGAAACTGGAGCCCATTATACAGAGTGAAGTAAGCCAGAAAGATAAAGACCATTATAGTATACTAACACATATATATGGAATTTAGAAAGATGGTAACGATAACCCTATACGCAAAACAGAAAAAGAGACACAGATATACAGAACAGACTTTTGGACTCTGTGGGAGAAGGCGAGGGTGGGATGTTTCAAGAGAACAGCATCGAAACATGTATATTATCTAGGGTGAAACCGATCACCAGCCCAGGTTGGATGCATGAGACAAGTGCTCGGGCCTGGTGCACTGGGAAGACCCAGAGGGAGCGGGTGGAGAGGAAGGTGGGAGGGGGGATCGGGATGGGGAATACATGTAAATCCATGGCTAATTCAAGTCAATGTATGACAAAACCACTATAATATTGTAAAGTAATTAGCCTCCAACTAATAAAAATAAATGAAAATTAAAAAAAAAAAAAGTATATGTACTCTGATTTCCTGCCATCTAAGGTCCTGCCCAATTAGAAGTCCTAGTTCCCTCGGAAGGAACACCTCTGCCTGTGTTTATAATAAGTTTCACTGAACATAAAACTTATGACACTCTGACCACTTGCGGCTTTCATGCCAACAGTTCAACAGTCAAGGAAATGAGTTACCGTCTGACTGAAGTAATTAAGGAGATGGAGTTGACCCTCCACAAAAGGGGATAATAGGGAACAATATCTGAAACAGGCGATTTACTAGGTCTCTCTCAGCACTGCCACGCCCATTGATAAAGGTTAATGGAAAATATAACATCTATGATCCAAAAACTACAGGGCCAGTAAATGGTCAGCCCACTAGAAGTTCTGGGTCACTTCAGCACGAGAGCAACTTAGACAAGCCAACAGTTGGCCGAGGGTAGGGAAATACAGAATGTGTATTAACAGAGACAGACGATGTTGGTTAGAGCCTTAGGACCAGCCCCAGTACAAAAAGTGTAGCTTATTCCACCAACCCGCTTGCCTTAAGTGTTTCTGGAAATCACAACTAGTCACCACCTTGAAGCCAGCTCTGTGACTGAGTGACCGACTTGGGGAAGCAGGGAGGACAGCAGTGGAAGCCCTGTAGTGGATTAAGGAGCCACACGCAATGGACGATCACAAGCAGCTCTGAGGAGCACATGAGGTCACCTATAATGGGCAGAGCCTCAGCCTGCCTCATTCTCTCAGCCTCACCTGTCAACCGGCCCTGGGCCATTTGTTCTGCCACAATGACCAGTTCCATGTGGGCCCATGCAGTCCTGCTGTTGAGGCTGACCCCTGAAGTCTCTGGCCCCTCTTTCTATTCCTAGACCCAGATGAAGCACTACACCATGAAGCATGGAGTCTGGCTCTCTGGAAGGTGCCTGGTGACGCAAGCCAGAAGGGCAGGGAGTTAACACTCTGTGGGTGAACTCTGTTCAGTGAGAGACAAGAGAAGGAAGGGTGCCAGCAAGTGAATTCCCTCCCCATACACCCTCTGATATAAGACTTTGAACGTGGCTTTTTGGGTCAGCCTATTTGAGGGTGGTTCATGTGGCTAAGAAACTGGCTGTCTCTTCATGAAGCAACAGTCAGCACCATAATGTCAGGCCTTGTGCAACCTCCCATCCACCTGTGACTCATTTCACTCTCTCTCTCTCACTCCCTGAGAGTACCCTTCCCAGGACTGCAGCAGCATTTAATCCTTGCCTCGGGTTCTGTATGGAAAAGAACCTGGACAAGTCTCACTGTACAGCTTCACTCTACCTAAAGAAAACCTCAGGTCCTGCTCCTGCTGACACCTTCAGTCTCATTACCTGATGTTCCCCTACTCTCATCCCTTGGTGAACCAGGCAGAATAACTGACAGGTTTCACAGCATCATCTGACTGCATCTGCTCTTTCCTCTGCCTCAACAGTGCTCCCCTAGCCACTCCCTCCGTGAACTTCCAGTCATGCCATGAGTCAAGTCAGATAACAGTCCAGTACTTCACATAACATCATTAAAATGAATGAGAATATTTAGAAGCCTCTTTTGCTTAATACTGAAAGACAAATAACCACATATGATTGGATAAACACTTCTCCTATCGCGGTAAAAATACTTGAAAAACGAGGAAACAAATGTGGAGAGAACCCAAAACACATTCATTTATCAGCAAATATCACTGAAAGATTCTCAACAAACATTGTTGAAAATGTAAAGAAATAAAAAAATTAAAGTGTACACTACAGGAGGTTTTCTGTATAGAGAGAAAACAGTAAAGATATTTCTGACATATCAATGTATGAGACTTCTAGTCTGGTTCAAAAAAAATACACAAATAACTCATTTTCTTATGAACAACTAAAGAAAAATGTGTACTAAAGAAGATATATTCTCACAGTAATTTCTTTAATAAAAACAATGATTTATGGAAAAATATGCTTAATGGAATAGCTACTTTAATGGAATAAAAAAATATTCTGGAATAAAAAATATTCTGGGATAAAGTGACAGAGACATTTCCACATGTGAAATCCTGCACTGCTTCATTTATAGTCAAGATGTTACAGCAAAGAAGCTGAAGCCAGAAGTGCGTCAAGTGCTAGAGATGTCAAAAATGTGGCTACTTTCTATGAAGACAAGACCTCTAAAGTAGAATAGCCTCACAGAACTTTGCAGTGATGTGGGGAATATCCATGGGCATCTTTTAAATGACACAGTTTTAGGGAGCTATTTGAGGCAAAAGACATAAAAGACCTGTTGACTATAAAGATGTTATATTATACATCTCTATTATACAAAACACCGTGCTACAGATCTGCCGTCTTTCTCTGGGATGACGAATGGCTATCAGGATATATGCTGTTTGGAAGATATTTTCAAAGACATGAACACGCTTAATCACTCCCTTCAAGGCAGAGCTGCCATTTTGATAATTTCTATTTCAGTGATGAGTGAGAAAATAACTGGTTCTTGAAAGACACATATTCTGCAGAGGATATTTTGAAAAATGGATGTTTGAAATGATTTCACATCATTCATTACATGATGAGACAACTGAAAACAATATGTGTTGCCTATAACAATTCTCTTATGTGCTAACTTTTAAAAAGTTGAAATAAAAAAAAAAAATAAAAAGTTGAAATAAATATTTCAAACCTAATTTTAAAATTATCCACACGTGAGATTTCAGTGAACCTACATCTGTTTATAAAAATACAAAATTCAGAAACTTTTGATGACTTTGAACAAATATATTTAAGGGACTAGATCTGATAGACAGAGTGCCTGATGAATTATGGACAGAGGTTCGTGACATTGTACAGGAGACAGGAATCAAGACAATCCCCAAGAAAAAGAAAAGCAAAAAAGCAAAATGGCTGTCTGAGGAGGACTTACAAATAGCTGTGAAAAGAAGGGAAGTGAAAAGCAAAGGATAAAAGGAAAGATAAACCCATTTGAATGCAGAGTTCCAAAGAATAGCAAGGAGAGATAAGAAAGCCTTCCTCATTGATCAATGCAAGAAATAGAGGAAAACAATAGAATAGCAAAGACTAGCGATCTCTTTAAGAAAATTAGAGATACCAAGGGAACATTTCATGCAAAGATGGGCTCAATAAAGGACAGAAATGGTATGAACCTAACAGAAGTAGAAGATATTAAGAAGAGGTGGCAAGAATACACAGAAGAACTGTACAAAAAAGATCTTCACGACCCAGATAATCATGATGGTATGATCACTCACACTCACCTAGAGCCAGACATCCTGGAATGTGAAGTCAAGTGAGCCTTAGGAAGCATCACTACAAACAAAGCTAGTGGGGTGCTCGCTTCAGCAGCACATATATGAACAAAGCTAGTGGAGGTGATGGAATTCCAATTGAGCTATTTCAAATCCTGAAAGATAATGCTGTGAGAGTGCTTCACTCAAAATGCCAGCAAATTTGGAAAACTCAGCAGTGGCCACAGGACTGGAAAAGGTCAGTTTTCATTACAATCCCAAAGAAAGGCAATGCCAAAGAATGCTCAAACATTCAGATGAGTACAATTGCACTCATCTCACATGCTAGTAAAGTGATGCTTAAAATTCTCCAAGCTAGGCTTCAGCAATACGTGAACCGTGAACTTCCAGATGTTCAAGCTGGTTTTAGAAAAGGCAGAGCAACCAGAGATCAAATTGCCAACATCAGCTGGATCATCGAAAAAGCAAGAGAGTTCCAGAAAAACATCTATTTCTGCTTTATTGACTATGCCAAAGCCTTTGACTGTGTGGATCACAATAAACTGTTGAAAATTCTGAAAGAGATGGGAATATGAAACCACCTGACCTGCCTCTTGAGAAACCTGTATGCAGGTCAAGAAGCAACAGGTAGAACTGGACATGGACCAACAGACTGGTTCCAAATAGGAAAAGGAGTACGTCAAGGCTGTATATTGTCACCCTGTTTATTTAACTTCTATGTAGAGTACATCATGAGAAACACTGGGCTGGAGGAAGCACAAGCTGGAATCAAGATTGCCGGGAGAAATATCAATAACCTCAGATATGCAGATGACACCACCCTTATGGCAGAAAATAAAGAAGAACTAAAGAGCCTCTTGATGAAAGTGAAAGAAGAGAGTGAAAAAGTTGGCTTAAAGCTCAACATTCAGAAACCTAAGATCATGGCATCCGGTCCCATCACTTCATGGGAAATAGATGGGGAAACAGTGGAAATAGTGGCTGACTTTATTTTTCTGGCCTTCAAAATCACTGCAGATGGTGATTGCAGCCATGAAATTAAAAGACTCTTACTCCTTGGAAGAAAAGTTATGACCAACCTAGACAGCATATTAAAAAGCAGAGACATTACTTTGCCAACAAAGGCCCGTCTAGTCAAGGCTATGGTTTTTCCAGTGGTCATGTATGGATGTGAGAGTTGGACTATAAAGAAAGCTGAGCGCCGAAGAATGGATGCTTTTGAACTGTGGTGTTGGAGAAGACTCTTGAGAGTCCCTTGGACTGCAGGGAGATCCAACCAGTCCATCCTAAAGGAGATCAGTCCTGGGTGTTCATTGGAAGGACTGATGTTGAAGCTGAAACTCCAATACTTTGGTCACCTGATGTGAAGAGCTGACTCATTGGAAAAGACCCTAATGCTGGGAAAAGATTGAGGGCAGGAGGAGAAGGGGACAACAGAGGATAAGATGGTTGGATTGCATCACCAACTCAATGGACATGGGTTTGGATGGACTCAGGGAATTGGTGATGGACAGGGAGGCCTGGCGTGCTGCATTTCATGGGGTCACAAAGAGTCGGACATGACTGAGCGACTGAACTGAACTGAACTGAACAAAAACCTGACTAATACCAGGGAAGATGGACACCTGGTGGGGGAAAACCAGCATAACAACCTAGAAGGCACAACCAACAGTGAACGTCTCTAATTTGGATATATATATCTTTTGTAAGGTAACTTTTTCACTAGGACCACCATTAGAAGCAACTATGGAAAGAAAATGAATTTAGAACCAAAAGTTAAAACCATGTTTTTCAAAAACAATGTAGCATATTCAATCACAGGAATATGCAGTGAAAATCATCTAACATAATTGCTTATTTCATCTTTGTATCTTCCTTTCAAAATTTCAATTTTGTTCCTGTTTGGTACATAAGTCATGTATATAATGAATAAATATACATGACCATTAGGCAACAATTTCTCAGATGTGACACCAAAAGTACAGGCAACAAAAGGAAAAAAAGAAATAAACTGGACTTCACCAAATAACAAACCTTTGTGCATCAAAAGACAACATCAAGGGGGTGACCTAATGGTTCAGTGGTTAGGACTCAGTGCTTTAACTGTCATGGGTCCAGGTTCAATTACTGGTTAGGGAACTAAAATTTCCCAGGGTAGGCAGCACAGCAAAAAAAAAAAAAAAAAGACTAAATCAAAAGAGTGCAAAGGCAACCTATGGAATGAGAAAGAATATTTGCAAATCATATAAAAGGAATGAGGAGCCAGGATATTTTTTTTTAACTCCTGCAACTCAACAACAACAAGAAACCAAAGAATGCAATTTAAAAATGGGTAAAGTATGTGGATAAATATTTCTCCAAAGAAAACACACAAATGGCCAATAAGCACATGAAAAGATGCTAAGCATCCCTAGTCATTAGGGAAATGTAAATCACAACCACAGTGAGATACCACTTCATATCCATTAAGATGATCATTATTAGAAAAAACAAATAAACAGAAAATAACAGGTGTTTTTGAGAATATAGAGAAATTGGAACCCTCATACATTGCTGATGGGAATGTAAATGGTACAACCACTGTGAAAAACAGAATGGAAGTTCCTCAGAAAGTTAAATATAGAATTATCATGCTGCTGTTGCTGCTGCTAAGTCGCTTCAGTCGTGTCCGACTCTGTGCGACCCCATAGACGGCAGCCCACTAGGCTCCGCCATCCCTGGGATTCTCCAGGCAAGAACACTGGAGTGGGTTGCCATTTCCTTCTCCGCTGCATGAAAGTGAAAAGTGAGTGAAGTCGCTCGTATCATATGACCCAGCAATTCCATTCCTAGATATATACCCAAAGAAAATTGAAAACAGAGACTTGAGCAATACCTGTACACCAACATTCATAGCAGCATTATTCACAACAGCTAAAGGTAGAAATAACCCAAATGTCCATTGATGGATGAATAGATAAATATGATATATACAAACAATGCAACATTATTCAGGCTTCAAATAGACATTATGAGACATGCTACAATACGAATGAACCTTGAGGACATTATGCAAAGTGAAATAAGTCAGACACAGAAGGACAAATACTGTATGATTCCACTTATCTCAGGTACCTAGAGCAGTCAGATTTACACAGACAGAAAGAATGGTGGTTGTCCGGAGCTGAGGTAGGAGAGAAGGGGAAGTTATTGTTTAAGTTCACTTTGGGAAGAGTTGGCTGAACAAAAAAAATGCTCTTAAAGTCACTGAACTATACACTTAAAATGATACCTTTTATGGTATACAAAAATAAAGAAACAGTCCAGGACCAAAATGTATGTACATCTGAAAGACAGATAGACGTAAGGGTAAACAATGGAGACTACTTCATCCTCAGCACAACACCTGTTCAATTAGTTCTTCTGGAAGGAAGACAGGAGAGAGAAAAGAGGTCTGGCTTGGAAATAAGACATGGAGGCTTATTTCCTGTGTATGTCTCTGAAAGAAACAACTACTGGTCACCCTGGGTGATACCAGTCATATATTCTCCCAGTACATGGAGACTTTTCTCCAGCTATCCTGCCCTTCTCCTCCTTGCCAAATGCTGTCCCCACAGTGTTTGCAATTTCACAGCAGCTGTCAAATTTGCAGATGCTAAGTGGAACTTCTGATAACTGATATGCACGCAGCAGTGAATGTGGTAGGAGAAATCTGTGTCATCTTTCCCAAGCACGCAAAAGGAGCTACATTCAGCTAAAAGTCTCCCATGGAACTCATATGCAAAAGAAAAGTCTATCCATGTGCCTAACACTGCGTCGCAATGACCATCAGACTCAATGAAGTAAGTCTGCTGAACCAAGACCCAGAGCCTGGTTATCATGAAATACCATGAGCAAATTTTGCTTGCTCAGTTTTCGTCCCCCAAAGCCTACGTTTGGGACTTTCAGTTCAGTTTAGTCGCTCAGTCATGTCTGACTCTTTGTGATCCCATGGACTGCAGCACGCCAGGCTTCCTTGTCCATCACCAACTCCCAAAGTTTACTCAAACTCATGTCCATTGAGTTGCTGATGCCATCCAACCATCTCATCCTCTGTTGTCCCCTTCTCCCACCTTCAATCCTTCTCAGCATTAGGGTCTTTTCAAATCAGTCAGCTCTTCGCATCAGGTGGCCAAAGTACTGGAGTTTCAGCTTCAACATCAGTCCTTCCAATGAATATTCAGGACTGACCTCCTTTAGGATGGACTGGTTGGATCTCCTTGTAGTTCAAGGGACTCTCAAGAGTCTTCTCCAACACCACAGTTCAAAAGCATCCATTCTTCGGCACTCAGCTTTCTTTATAGTTCAACTCTCACATCCATACATGACTACTGGAAAAACCATAGCTTTGACTAGACAGACCTTTGTTTGCAAAGTAAACAAAGGTTAAAGTCTCTGCTTTTTAACATGTTGTCTAGGTTGGTCATAAGTTTTCTTCCAAGGAGCAAGCGTCTTTTAATTTCATGGCTGCAATCACCATCTGCAGTGATTTTGGAGCCCCCCAAAAATAAAGTTTGTCACTGTTTCCCCATCAATTTGCCATGAAGTGATGAGACCAGATGCCATGATCTTAGTTTTCTGAATGTTGAGTTTTAAGCCAATTTTTTCTCTCTCCTCTTTCACCTTCATCAAGAGGCTCTTTAGTTCTTCTTCACTTTCTGCCATAAGTGTGGTGTCATCTGCATATCTGAGGTTATTGGTACCTCTTCCGGCAATCTTGATTCCAGCTTGTGCTTCATCCAGTCCAGCGTTTCTCACAATGTACTCTGCATATAAGTTAAATAAGCAGGGTGACAATATACAGCCTTGATGTACTCCTTTCCCAATTTGGAACCAGTCTGTTGGTCCATGTCCAGTTCTAACTATTGCTTTTTGACCTGCATGCAGATTTATCAAGAGGCAGGTCAGGTGGTCTGGTATTCCCATCTCTTTAAGAACTTTCCACAGTTTGTTGTGATCCACACAGCCACGGCACTGGAGCAAATGTGAGGAGATACCCCATATCCAAGGGCAGAGAAACCTCAGCAAGACAGTAGGAGGGGCAAAATCACATTTAGAAGCAAACCCCATACCTGCCAGAGACGCTCAGAGGGTTCAAACATACCTTGTGCGCACTAGGACCCAGAGAACCCACAGAGATTGAGACAGAACTCTGTTTGGGTGTCTCCTAAGGAGGTACAAGTCAGCAGTGGACTGCTGCAGGGGCAGGGGCTCTGGGTGCAGCAGACCTGTGTATGGCATAAGCCCTCTTGGAGGAGGTCTCCATTAACCCCACCATAGAGCTGCCAGAACTTACACAGGACTGGGAAACAGACTCTGGGAGGGCACAAACAGAACCTAGTGTGCACCAGGACCCAGGAGAAAGGAGCAATGACCCCACAGGAGACGGACCCGGACTTGCCCACGAGTGTCCAGGAGTCTCCGGCGGAGGCATGGGTCGGTGGTGGACTGCTGCAGGGCTGGGCGCACTGAGTGTAGCAGTGTGTGCATGGGACCTTTTGAAGGAAGTCGCCATTATCTTCATTACCTCCATCATAGTTTGGCCTTAGGTCAAATAACAGGGAGGGAACACATCCCCAACCATCAATAGAAAATTGGATTAAAGATTTACCAGCATGGCCCTGCCCATCAGAAGAAGACCCAGTTTCCCCCTCAGTCAGTCTCTCCCATCAGGAAGCTTCCACAAGCCTCTTATCCTTCTCCATCAGAAGGCAGACAGACTGAAAACCACAATCATAGAAAACTAACCAATCTGATCACATGGACCACAGTCTTGTCTAACTCAATGAAACTATGAGCCATGCTGTGTAGGGCCACCCAAGACAGAAGGGTCATGGTGGAGAGTTCTGACAAAATGTGGTCCACTGGAGAAGGGAATGGCAAACCACTTCAGTACACTTGCCTTGAGAGCCCCATGAACAGTTTGGGAACTTACTTTAATGGAAATCTTTGGAATTAAATGTTACTAACAGTGTCATATACAATATGGGATAATTCTTCTAAAAGAGAATGATATTTACAACCCTATAATGTTTTCAGCTTAAAGTATCATTCTATGCCTAGGGTAAGAGTCAAAGACAACAGTCTCCTTTTGTTAAAGATCATTCAGAAGACAGATAATATTTAGTATGTGTGATGGTAAATCTACAAAGAAAAAAGCATCAAAAGGCTGCTATTAGAATCTGTGGTATCCCAGTGTTTAAACACTGAAAAACCAATAAAACATCATTCATCAAAACAGCAAGCTAATCTCCAGATATAGAAGTTAGTAGACTCTTCCTTTTTAAAAAAGGATATTATGACAGTACATTCTTATATAAATATTAATGCCTTTTATTTTACAAAAAAACAACAACAACCAAAAAACTGATGTCAGCAGCTCTGCTAGCTAGGATACAAAATTTAATTGAACAGGGAGAAAATAAAATGTCCTGGGAATATGTAGTTGAAGAATCCTTGTTTTACCATTATTTTAAAGTTCTCTCACTAGAAAGTAATTCCATAGGGCAGGGATTCTATCATTTTTGCTCATTTCCTAATCCTCAGAACCTTTCAACAATGCCTGGCACATGGTAGGTATTTCATTATTATTGTTAAGTGGATAAATAAAAGAACAAAGTCAGGCATCTATTAACTGCATTTCAAAGGAAAATTGCCAAAATAGGCTGCAAAGTCATTTAGCTGCAGAACTGAAACTCCATCTCACTAGAAGGACACACTTGGACCAGTTAGCAGCAGAGTCTAAACTTAGACTAATCTCTGCATTCCTCTCCCCTGAAATTGGTGCTAAAGTCACTTAAACTTAACGAGGGCCAAGTGCAGCCTGACCCTTTATACTGTGTTAACAAGCTCTTTGGTAGCAACTGCCCAACAGCTGAGACAGGAAATTGGAAAGTGGAGGATGAGGCCCCCATATTTCCTCTCTCACTAGGAAGAATGGAAAAGGGAAAACTTCAACAGAAAAGGCAGCAGATCCTGAAACAGCAAGGAAGAAGAAGAGGGGGATACAGGGAGACATTCTTATCTGATCTGGGGATTCACCACTGATTTCACAATTTGTTTCATCTGCTCTGAATTAACATTCTACAGGGTCCCTTTTAGTAGTAACTTTCCATACCAAAGAACTGAATACAATCCTAAGTATTTTTTCTGTATCAAATGCATACCATATTAGAGCCTTAAGCACATGCACTGCTATACACCAAGCCAAAAATAATGCTTCATAAAATTAGGATTTGTCTTCCAACTACAGTTTCTTTGGGTAACATTCTAAGGCTTTCTAAAAAGACTAATCAACTTTTACTTTGTTGCAAAAGAATCAGACACAACTGACCACACACAAACACACACACACACATATACAAGTTTTACTTTACTGAACAGAAAAAATAAGTTTCCAAAGTTACTCAAAAACTTGGAAGAGGGGGAAAAAACAATTCTAAAACACAAGTAATACTTAGATCCAGAAAAGAGGAAGAATGCATTTTAAAATGAGTTATAAAAAGTGACGATCCAGTTAGAAAGCTCTGGGAGGTGTACATGGTAGAAAACCTATCTCCGTTCTTTTGCCACCTCTTCAGTTTTTGTAGAGCTAATGTTGAGATTTATCAGCAACAGATGGCATGCTCAGTCACTTAGTCACGTCCAACTCTTTGTGACACCATAGACTGTAACCTGCCAGGCTCCTCTGTCCATGGAATTTTCCAGGCAAGAAAACTGGAGTGGGTTGCTATTTCCTTCTGCAGGGGGTCTTTCAGACCCAGGGACTGAACCTGTGTCTCCTGCAGCTCCTGGATTGCAGGCAGATTCTTTATCACTGAGTCATCTGGGATGCAAGATTTGCTAATTCAGTCATGAAAATAAGCACAGAGTTCAGGCATGAGGGAAGAATACAACGGTACTTCTCTTTTCTTTTATATTGCAAGTATTTAGTCTTCACAGTAATCTTTATGGGGGTAGGGAGGGTTGTTAGTGAAACTGAGAACTGTTCCCAAGGAAACAAGGGGCTTGCAGCCTATTCGATACAAGATGGGGTGCCCTCCTCCCAACATACACTCAACAAGTGCATTTTGTTATTTTCCTCACCAGGGGTATTTGGTTCGGATTCTGTTTCTATACAGCAGAGGCTGTGGTGCTGGCTGATCCTTCTCAAAGTCTATCTAACAAAGAATGTTAATAGGTGCTACAAGCAAAACAAAATCTGTAATTATAAAGTGTGAAAGACCCTGGCTGAAAGAAAATTAGAATGGTTTCTTTGACACCAGTTTTTCAGACTCCCTTAATGTGCTAATGTGAATAGAGAATCTCCAAGAAGGGGATCTAAAAAGAATTGTTTTCCAAAATTTGGGGCATCTTTTCACTTCAAAGCACCATGGGAAGGGGATGTGGGGATGTATTTCCCTCTCCACCTGTGTCAGAAAAGGCAACTCAAGCCCTTCTTAGCTCTAACTCCTTACTGGAAGGGCTTCCCTGATGGCTCAGTGGTAAAGAATCCACCTGCCAAAGCGGAAGATGCAGGTTCAATCCCTGGGTGGGGAAGATCCCCTGGAGAAGGAAATGGCAACCCACTCCATTATTCTTGCCTAGAGAATCCCATGGACAGAGAAGCCTGGAGGGCTACATTCCATGGGCTTGCACAAGAGTCGGATGGGACTTAGCAACTAAACAAGAATCACCTTAGTGGAAATCAACCCTCATATTACTTCCCTATTCAAAATCTGTCAGCATTTTAAAAATATTTTAGAGTATTTTAAGGACACAACACCAAATTCTGACTTGGGCTTGTAAAGATGGTTCCTGCCTAAATCTGCAGTTTCTTCCCTTACTTCCCTGGAATTAAGCCCCTAGAAAGTGCCTAGCTCTCTCTCTCTCTCTCTGCGCCTTCACAGTCAAACCTCTGCAGCAGAGCCACTGGCCAGCCTGGGAAAGGCCCCTCTGGGTGCCCTGGCCTGGGTGACGTCACTGCCTGCCCTGGGGTCTGGGTTCTTGGTGGTTGTGCTTTGATGCTTCAGCTCTCCCCACTCTTCACTTCTTTCACAAGGCTTTCTGCATAGTAGGTACCTATAAATATTTGTTGAAGGAACTGATGGATGAATGAAGAGTTTTCACCTAACAGAAGTGATACAGAGTGGGAAGGGAGGAGCTTAATGTCAACAGGATGTTAAAGAATACTGCTAATCAACACCTGGTTTTCCATATGATATTTGAATCACCCAGGAACTGGCCAAAACCCTACCCATTTAAGGTACAGAGAAAATTTCACTTTTATTTTTAACTCTATTAGACATATAAACATCCCACAGTATGAAATCTACACACATATTCTTCCACCCACTGGTGAGTCACTCTTTTATGATTCTACTTCTCTATTACTACTAGATTCTCTTTCTTGACCCTTGAAGACTAAATAGCAAGAAGCTGATTTTTTTTTCCAGTATTATTTTTTAGGGAAAGAAAAAAAAATTGATTTTTAAATAAGTATCAGACAGACCACGGTAGAGTGGTACATTTATGCCTTATGAAGTCAGACATACAGATCCAAACGAGTATTCAGGGTTAACGACTTAGAAGCTGTGATACCGCTCTACGTAAATGAGCCAATATCACCATGATCAGTGACTCCTCACTCGCTCCACGGCTCTCTCACTGCCCTCAGGCAGCCTCAGAGTGGCGGCCTCACCAGGCTGCTAATGCCACTGCAGAACTGCTAATGGCTTTTCCCGCTTCTCTGCTCAAGTACAAAGGAGAGACCGGGCACTAAAACTTCCAGTTAGTTAGAAGGAAGGGAAAAAACAAAACACACATTAATTTTCTGAAATCATAAACTAAGAGGTTTCCTTCTCACTTTCTCATCCTGTTTTGGTTTCCTTCTTCAGTTTAACATAGTCTCAGAGTCAAATTTAAGACATGTCTTTCTATTTATATGAATTGTGGTCATCAGAAGCAGGGCTGCATTCATGCCTAAAGTAACCATCTATTTATTCAGACCACCTATGGGGTATGCTTCCCTTCTCAAAAGTAATACCACTAGCACCTGTTTTGAAAGCCTGAAAAATTGAGAGCTAGAGTCAAACTTAAAATTTGCCTTTCTGCAGAAGTCTGTCAGTGTGACTTTATGTAATATAATGCTTTATATTAAAATAACATTTGACTCATATATATTTGCCCACTCTAGAGGCGCTAAATACCTAAAGGGTCAAACTGTTTTGGAAAAATAAAACTACACCCACAAATACTTTACTTCATAGTTTTGTTTAACATACATAATTCATTTCTGTTTGCCTATTTAATCTTTCATAAATCTAAGAACTCCATAAGTGTTTGGCAAATTGAATAAATCAATATCCTTGACAGTGATAAGAATTAAATTTTTTAAAAACAAAATAAAGCAAAATCAGTTTTCTACAAAGGATAGAATTAATTGGTGATAAACGTGTCAGATATTTTGATTCACTGTGGCTTAGAAAGATGGTCCCAGAGTAATGAGATGAATGTGTCCTGATCCTACAATGATGCAGACAAACTGGACTGAAAGAAGCAGGCTGGGTTTGAGTCTGCTCTGAACATGCGGACAGAACCTGAGCTCGTCTGTCTGACATCGTGTGAAAAGTGAAAGTGCTAGTTGTTTAGTTGTGTCCGATTCTTTGGGAACCCACGGACTGTAGCCCGCCAGGCTCCTTTGTCCACAGAATTCTCTGGGCAAGAATGCTGGAGTGCATGGACATTCCCTTTTCTAGGGGGTCTTCCCAACCCAGGGATCAAACCCAGGTCTCCTGTATTATGGGCAGATTCTTTACCAGCTGAGCCACCAGGGAAGCCCTGTCTGACATCATATCTCTAAATTGTTATAGTTACTGAACAGATCATTGGATTAGGTATGGCTTTTGCTTTGTATATAGTGACTTAACACTAGTTCTCTTTATATTACCAATCCTGAGGCAAACCAAAATATTTCTAATTGAAAACACCACTCATTGCTCTTAAGATTTCCTCAAAGATGTTATGGTAGGTTGAAAAATGACTTCCTAAGAGATGTTCAAGTCCTCATCCCTAGAATTTATTAATGTTATCTTATTTAGGAACAAAAGGTCTTTGCAGATGTGATTAAGTTAAGGACTTGGAGATGGGGAGGTTATCCTGGATTATCTAGTTGGGCATTAACTGATATCACATCCCAGTAAGACTTAAATGTATCCTTAAGAGAGAGAGATTAGAGACAGACACTTGGAGAGAAAAGTAATGTAAAGATGGAGCAGAGACTGGGGTGATGCTGGCATGGGCCAAGGAACGCTGGCTGCTGCTAGAAAAAGCAAGAGAGCATTCTTCTCTAGAGTCTCCAGAGGGAGCATGGCCTTGGCAACACTATGATTTCAGACCTCTATCCTCCAGAACTTTGAGAGAATAGTAAATTTCTATTGTTTTAAGTCACCAAGTTTGCGGTCATTTGTTACAGCAGCAACAGAAACCCAGGATGTAGTTTTCTCTCAAAGAAATTACAGACTTCTAAGACATGCAATAAAACAGGTTCTTAAAAGATAGTCCTTGGGGACTATCACAGAATTACCCAGAAGGATTTTTCAAAGATATGGCTTTGTGATTCATCATGTCACTGATGCAACCCTTGGGTGTGTGGAAGAGAAATAAGGCTGAGAGGAAATGGTATAGACCCAGCTTTCCAACCAGCATCCCCACAGCACTGTGCCTTCAATGGGCTGCAGGTCTGTTGTGAGAAACTGATCCTGCAAGCTTCAGTATGACTGGAAGGCTCTTGAGTGGTCAGAGTTCCTCAGTCACCTCCAGCCATGGGCAGCTTCAGTTTGAAGCTCTAAAGTGAAGTGAGATCTGATGAAGTTCCTTGTAGAACCTGCACTGTTCCATGGTGGCCACCAAGAATTTGAAGAGACTGCCATTTTAAAGTCTTGACTAGGAAGTGAATGCAAGCCACTCAAGCATTAAACCTGTTATAAAGAAGTTATATTCACAGAAGCAAACTCCAGTTTCTCAAAAAAAGTTTCTTAAAAATATTTTTGGAGGTTTTCATTCTATTTTTCTTTGGTTAAGTTTTTTTCCACCAAATCTCCCATGTGCTTTTCAATGAAAAACTGTTACCTGTCATAGTATGAAATATAAACATTCAATAAGAGTCAGCGATTGGGTCCTTAAAGGTGTCATTGCCTCTGAAAGCAAATTATTACTAGTAAAAAGTCATCCTTCCAGGGTCAAGGTCAGCTGTCAGGGGAAAAGCTTTGAAATTTATATTTGAAGGGAAAATATGTGACCAATTTCTAGTATGATTATTCAAATTCTTTAGTGTCAAACTTGGACTGAAAAGATCAAGACCTTTGACCAACTACCAGCTATTTCCCATTATGAAAAATCTGAGAAAAGAATGAACCATAAATTTAGGGGTCTTACTAAGTGGAAAGAAATGTTATTGCTTTGAATACTGTGGGTACATTTTGAGTCTGCCCTGTGGGATGTTTAGCACAACATATGAGATGGAAAGTTGTGACTGCACATGTCATATTTTTTATTTTTTGAGACAAAATAGAACTGCCAAGTCCTGAGATAAAGGAACGGAAAATATAAGCACACATAATGAAGACTGTAGAAATTTGACATAAAAAAGTATTATGTTGTCTGATACATTGTCCCATCAACTTGTTCATTATAATGCATTCTTATGTTCTATCCTATTCAGAATTTCTAGCTGTCTGTTTGTGCATTGATTTTACACCTCCCACCACAAAGCTTGGAAACACTGATGAGCATCTTCCCAAACTTTAAAACCTTGCAGTATGAGGAGGAGGACATTTCTATTGCTGTAATCTCTATAGATATGCTCACATGGTTCATTTGTTCAGTTCCAAGTCTTTGGTATCTTGTCACTCCTTTTGAATATACTGAATACACTTGTCACTCCTTTTGAATATATGTCTAGCCCTTCCCAAAAGGGATCCTTAGTATAACTTGAATTAGACTGCAAGTGCTACCAGATAAGTTTTGAAGAAGAAGTATGTGTGAAGGAGTATGGACCATGAATCTAGAGGTGTGTCTGTATCATTCCAATACACCATTATCAAGTCCAAATCACCCACCATCAGTAACTAATTCTCCATTGTGGTAAATTAGTTTGTGGTCACTTACCTCCTCCCCTCATCCCAAAGTCTCTGCTTCTATGTTTAGTATCTCCAAGTTTCTAAATAAAAGCCCAGATTAAAAGCTAGACCCCTTGCTTCTTATGATTCCTGAGCTTCACAGGAATAGACAAGATGAAGTGAAACAAACGGAAGGAGTCAGGACTGGTTCTGGTCTCTGAAGAGGTAGGTGCTGAAGTAATGGAGTAGATGATGAATGAGTGCTCAGCTGCTGAACAGAGCAGATGAAGCAGATAGAAGGCAGCTATGAACCAAAAACCATGCAGTGGGTTAAGGGAAAGATGGCAAGTGCAGGGAACATGCAAGCTGGGGTTGGGGCAATAGAGGTATAGTGGAGACAGTGCAGAGAATCAATGAAAAGGAAGAGAACTAAACAAAAGAATAGAGAAATACATGAAGAAGTAATACAGTATGGCTTTCTGATTTATTGTTTATGGGGGTGAAAAGGAAAGAAAACGGAACAGAGTAATGATTCCCAGGTTTTTAGTTCCATGGACGAGGTATCTGCCAATAACTGAGATAGAGAATAAAGAGCAGAAGTGAGTTTGTAGGAGAAGATGAAGAATTTAGTTTGGGATATGATTGAGTGGCTATAGGATATTTATGGAAGGATGTAGATCTGACAGTAGGGTGTATGAGTTTGGTATGTGAAGGAAAGGTCTTCCCCTGTGTTCACTGAAACATTATTTATAATAGCCAGGACATGGAAGCAACCTAAATGTCCATCAACAGATGAATGGATAAAGAAGATGTGGTATATACATACCATGGAATACTACTTGGCCATAAAAAATAATGAAATAATACCATTAGCAGCAACATGGATGGACCTAGAGATTGTCATACTGAGTGAAATAACTCAAGACAGAGAAAGACAAATATATGATATCACTTATATGTGGAATCTAAAAAACTGGTACAAATGAACTTATTTACAAAGCAGAAATGGAGTCACAGATGTAGAAAACAAGCTTATAGTACCAAGGGGGAAGGGAGGAGAGGGATAAGCTGGAATATCGAGACTGACATATATACACACTACTAAACATAAGATAGATAACTACTAAGGACCTGCTGTATAGAACGGGGAGCTCTACTCAATACTCTGCAATGGCCTACACGAGAGAAGAGTCTAAAAAAGAGCAGACATACATATATGTTATAACTGATCCACTTTGCCGTATAGGAGAAACAAATGCAACACTGTAAATGAAATATACTCCAATAATAATTAATTTTTAAAAAGGTCTAGCTGAGCTGAAGGTATTTGGAGTCACCAGCATCCAAGTGTATCTTAGATCTATGAGAGCAGAAGACCACAACCAGAGAGTATGGACATGAGACAAGAGGAAGGTCATGGGTGGAATTCTGGGGAATACCATGGGAAGACCCACAACAGAAATGATAAAGGAGGCCAGAGACATTAGAAAACCAACTAAGTGGTATGAGGGAAAATAGAATTTCAAGAAGAAGAAATTCACATTCCACAGAGAGGACTGATAAGCAGAGGACTTAAAAGAATCCTTTGAACTTAGCAATTAAGAAGTCCTTGGGAAACCAACTGAGGGCAGATTGATAGATTGTGTGGAAAGTTAGAATTTAAGATATTTGAAATAGAAAACTCCAATGATGATAAAATCCATGCCTAAGGAGTAGGGTGTTAAAACAGAAAGTCAAGATCAATAGAGTTAAGGCCACAGAACATAAAACTAAATGTGTGGTTGAAATATTCCAGGATGGGTACTTCCCTGGTGGTCGAGTGGCTAAGACTTTGAGCTCCCAGCGCTGGGATCCTGGGTTCCATCCCTGGTCTGGGAGCTAGATTGCACATGCCATAAGTAAATATTCCATGTGCTGCAACTAAAAAACAAAACAAAACAAAAACCCATATGCTGTACCTAAGACCTAGCACAGCCAAATAAATAAATCTATAAATAAACATTAAAAAAAGAAATATCCCAGGATGGCTGTTTATGTCAGTGGGAATCACTGAATGAAGTATCAAAACCTCCAGGGGATGTTGCAGATGCCTGGCCCACCTACTAATAGTTAGGAGGGAGGGGGACTCCCCTGGTGGTCCAGTGGTTAGTACTCTGAGATTCCACTGCAGGGGCAAGGGTCCATCCCTATTAAGCAAACTAAGATCCCACATGCCCTGCAGCATGGCCAAAAAAAAAAAGGAGTTGGGAGGGAGGCATAGAAGGTGGTGGTAACACTTTCTAAGCCTTAAAAGAGGACAGCCTCTGACTTGAGGGGATGGGTAAGATAATGGACATCAGCAAGTGGGGAGCAAGGTTGATGCCAAACAATCCCACTCCCCACTACCAGCAGCAGACCTGAAATACTGGGTGTGGGAGAACAAGTCCCCCCAGTTGGAAAGGGCTGAAAGAGATATGGTGTCTTGTAGGAAAGAAGGGTGAAGTGAATGCTCTATGAAGGTGTTAAAGCAAAAGAGGGGGTTCCTTAAAATATGATTCCTTAGTACTGAGTCACAAGGACTGTGGGTCAAAAAAGTGTAAGAGTCAGAGGGAAGACACTGAACTGAAGAGTAGAGCGTACCCATGGAGGAGATGGTAGGTGATGGGGATGAGAGGTGAAGGGCGCAGAGATGGAACTGACTGACCTGGATACCCAGACTCAGGCACAGGCTGTTTGGGTGTCTGAATGGGACTGGCATTCTGGGACCTGGATGCAGTGGGAGGGATGGGTCATATTCATAGTTTCCTGGCTGAGTGTCTTGAGATTTGGTAACTGAGAGAATTTTGTCCTTAGCACATGATAACTAAAAAATGCCGCCTGCCATCTTGCTCTACAGGGACTGAGTCATAAGCCACTGTAGCCACTGACCTTCAATACATCCTTAAAGGAGTTCACGGTGAAGATCAGAATGAGATACTCTGTGCTCTGGGAAAACTGGCAGAACAGAGCTTCAGACAGTTGGATATTATCAGGAGAATATGAACCTATATGCTTGCATCTCTCCATTTTTAGAAACGCATTAAAATCATTAACAAAGATCATTGTTCCTCAATGACTAGCAGCAACCTTCTATTGAGATCTGTACTTGGTTGCATGTACCTCCTTCACCAAAATCATATATTTTATACACACACACACACACACACACACACACTGACCTCCTCCCTTACCTGCTGAAACAGTTCCTCAGAGTTCTCTCAGAGGCTGTCTCTCAGGCTACAGTCCTTAATCTGACACTGAGTAAACTGGACACACAGCTTTTACAGCGTGCATTTTTTTAAGTCAACAGATGGTTAGGTGAAGAATGCTACAGACGCCAGGAGTCCACCTCAGCATTTGCACATCCTTTCTGTCCCCTCAGGGTCACTTTTTCCCTTTGAATCACTGTCACAGCTCCTGTTTTATAAAACCAACTTGCCTTTGCCAACTTGGCTTCTTTGAAGATAGATCAAGAATCCCATCTTGATGCCCTGGAAGCCAAGGAACGGTAATTGATAGGGGTGGAGAGAAGGGGAGGTCAGTGGATGCCTAAGAGGGTGGCTTACATGGGGAGGTGTCATCATTAGAGGAGGTGCTTGCTTTTTTCCTTTGTTTCAATTTTTCAAAAATATGCAACAGTGCAACAATGGTCAAGAAAGAGATCTTACTACTTTTGGTGTCCCATTTGCTCTTTCTTACCAGCTACCTTCTAGAACCATCAGAAGCGTCCTCTGCTATCTCCCTTCCTTCACGCACCACTTTCATAGTCACTGAGTATACGTGCTTGAGCAAAGCCCTGAGTCTGATGCCAAGGGAGCATATCAAAACGTCCTTCGTGGAAAGGAACAATGAGAGCTGAGGGCAAAGGGGAAAGAGAGCCCTGGAGATGCAGTAAGAAGGCCTGGGTGTGAGCCCTAGCCATGTCATTCAGCAATTTTGTGATTTTGGAAGACATACCCAACCTGATCACCTATCTAATGGAGATAATAATACCTACTTCAGAAACATTTTATGAAAATTAAACGAGATATGTCAAAGTGCCTTTGAAATGATAAGACCCCATGTTTTGGAATGTGGTAAGAGGAGCGAGAAAGGTCCCAATAGAGTGGTTTGGATATTCATAGGAGAGAGTACACCCCCACCTCATGTTACCACTGATACTTTCCTTATGCTTTTACTATTTATAACAGATATAAATTACAGTTCCATGTAAACAGTCCCAGAATTTCTTCTCAGGTAAAATAGGCCAACAGTCTGCTTGGTGGTATTTTGTAAGTTAAAATTGTAACTCACAAATGTTGTTGTTGTTCATGTGCCAAGTTGTGTCCAACTCTTTGTGACCCATGGACTGCAGCATGCCAGGACTCTCTGTCCCTCACCGTCTTCTGGAGTTTGCCCAAGTTCATGTCCATTGAATCGGTGATGCCATCCAGCCATCTTATCCTCTGTTGCCCTCTTCTCTTACTGTCTTCAATCCTTCCCAGCACCAGAGTATTTTCCAATGAGTTGGCTATTTGCCTCAGATGGCCAAAGTATTGGAGCTTCAGTCACAAATATTTATTCTTTATTCTTAGTAAACAGCTTAAACAGGCAAGATTCAAATAAGTAATTTTATGTATAGAATCATGGGATAGATAAACAGAAAATTTCCCATAGAGATAGGAGAATCTTGTCTATCTTTATCCTCCAAGAACTTCTGATGGTGACCATATAAATGTCATTGTGAAAGCTGAACTTTTTTTCATGTATTGCTATCTTAAAACCCTCTATACCATTCCTTCCAACCCCCAAATCTGAATATATGAATAATTTTTATTTTTGAATTGCAGCAAGTTTTCACACTTGCCAGTAAAAGCCAACTCCATTACTGTTTTATAAGCTGAACTTTTGTTTCAATTTTTTTTTTATAAAGGAATGCTGATTCCAGTCCAAGAAAGGCATTTTCTCCAAATTGCTTAAGCACTCCTTATTCATACTTGTGAATCATGGGTGCAAAAATGCAGACACAAATCTGTCAGAAAATGTGGATGTCTTTAAAAACACCTTTATGTGAGAAATCATTAACATAAGATGGTGAGGTATGAAGTAAAATGAATTGCATCGATAACAGCATAAGCAGACACTACTCTTAAAGTAACTTATGAAGGATCTGCATTTATTTAAATAAGAGAAATGACTGCTAACATGTATTGAATATTAGCTTTATAGTATGAACAGTAGTTGCTATTGTACCCTTATTAATTCATTTAATCCTCACAACAACCCTATGGGTTTGAGAAACCACCATACTGTTTTCCACAGCAACTGCACCATTAAAAAAAAAAACAACTTCCTTTTAATGTATTTGAATTGTTTACATAATGCAATGGTATTTTGATATTACAGCATTAACATAGTAGTGCTTGATCAAAGATCAGCACATCTTAGTCATAACACATTAGGTTAAAAAATTACCTCAGAAGGTAAATATGAAATTGCCTAACTTCTAGAAGCAGACAGTAGAATGGTGGTAGCCAGAGGCTGGAGAAGGGGGAAGGTACTGGAAGATATTAGTTGCAGGCCACAAAGTTCAAGTTACGAAAAATCAGTAAGTCCTAGACATCCACTGTATAGCCCAGTGCCTATAGTTAACCTTAGTGTACTGTATACTGAAAAATGGGCTGACAGGGTAGATTTTATGTTGCTTTCTTATGTATGATAATCTGCATACATTAAAACAGCAATAATAAACAAAAGGAGACAGGAGGACGTTTCTGGAGGAGATTGATGTGTTTATGGCGTAGGTTATGGTGTTGGTTTCACGGGTGTATACTTATCTCCAAGCTCCTCAAGCTGTATATATCAAATATGTACAGCTTTGTGTGTGTCAGTCATACCTCATTTGTTTTTTTTTAAGCAGTCTGTGGGATGATGTTTTGAGACTATGAATATCTTGTTTTCCAACAACTTTTCTCCTAATAGTTTTAGACTCCAATGATGATTCTTGTCTGTATCAATTACAACAATGGTGACTTGAGTAAGGTGATTTTTCAGTCCTGTAATTCTCAATATGTCTCATTTTTTAATGTTCAGCAAAATATCTGGCTTTCGAAAGTAAAAACTCCTTAAGGGCAAGTAGAGGCTTCTCAGTGTGCTGAAAGTATAAATCTCCTAAATCTGATGTCACTCACAGACATATCTGAATGCTCCACAAGAGAAGGAAGAACCACCTTGTTGTATTCTAGAATAAACATATATGGATAGAAGTTGTTGAGAGACTGTGGCCTTAGTCTGCTATTATAAAAGTGCAAAAGTCTGATGATCTGGCCATTAATATGGATGCTTCTGCCTCTGGAGAAGGTGATCAGAAAACATAATTTTAAAAAAGGGATATTCGTGCTGCTGCAGTTATAAATCATACATTCACAATCAAAGCAGTTCTCTTCTAGACATTTTAATTTTGCTTTAGCCTTTTCTTCTCTGCCACATGTGGATCATATTCTAGATGAATTAAAATCTGCTGCAAATGGGTGTGGCATACACAAAGCCCTGCAGCTCTTGGGGGATGAACCCTTGGTACGATGTGGGAGCCCACGTCATCCTCCACTTATACCGTTTTTGTTTTGATTTGTATCATCAAACAGAGCTGACTGTTTAATGTTCTTGGGCTTTCTGGTGTTGTACCTCTTGGAGAAAGATTATCACTACAGCGAATAGCCTGAATTTTCAAGCCAGCTCTCTCCCCAACAATAGGTCACTGCTCTGGAACTTCAGCACCTGAGATGATAGGAACTGCGCTCAGCACATTTCAGCTCTCCCACATGCACTTGCCTTGCTCAGTTCTGGAATTTCTATCACAGCCCCCACAGCAGCTGTGCACACCTGACTCAGGTTATAAGGAGGCCCTCAGACTCTTGAAAGTCTAATCTTATTTCTCCTCTAACAGATGTTCTTCTGGAAGGAACAATCAAGCTGTGAAATAAAATGAATTGTCAGGAAACTAGAAGCATCTCTACCCTTCAAAAAAATAAAGCTTGCACAATGCAACTTCCTGACTTTTTTCTAGTTATTTCCTATTTTGAATATTTAAATGCCTGAAATGATTGTGGTAATTTGCTTCCTGTAGTGCAAACTCAAGTTTTAAATATTTTATATTTATATATAAATAAAAATCAAGACATGTTATATACATAATATTTTGTTACTTATATTTTGATATCTTCAACATTTGACCCATTAACTTTTTTAAAAAGGGTAATTTTTTAAAAAAAGATCTAGTTAAAATGATATAAGTATTAACATGGAGAGTTAACCTAAAGAGTGAAGATGGCCTTCCCCTTATGGACAGGTATTGCTGTCACATAGTGTGGGCTTAGGAAGTTGAGAAACCTTAGGAAATTGTCAAAGAAATGGAAAAGCCCCCACCAGCTATATTCCCAATTCCCAGCCCCCTGTGTGCACACCATGGGCCTTCACTGAAAAAGACACGATTGACATCAGGCAAAAGTCACACTATGCATTTGTCAGGATTCCATTGGTGTTAACCTAACATACTAGATTTTAAAAAACCAACCTTATTGGCTCACAAAAGTGAAAAGTCAAGAGGCACATGTGGCAAGTTGAAGTCAGGAGTTCAAACAATATTATCTGGACTCTCTCTTTCCTTCCTCAGCCCTGCTTTCCTCTGTGTGTGCTTTCCTCAGACAGGCTTTTCTCCAGCACCAAGAATGGTCACCACCTACTCTCCACCTACCTAGTCCTTAGAGGCAGAGATTTCAAAGCAAAAAAAAAATACAAGCTGCTCTCACCTGGCATTTATACTGTTAGTGAAAACAAGTTTTTATACCTGATAAACTATAATTTAAAAGGAAACAAAAACAGTCTGCTCATCAACTATTTGTATTTATATTTGCTAACAGGAGAAGACTTTTGAGGAGGAGGTAGTTGATGGCAGAGGGGTGCAAGAAAGGCACACTTTGTTTCATTTTACTTTTTGTCATACCATGCAGCCTGCCGGATCTTGTTCTCCAACCAGAGGCTGAACATGCATGCCGGTGGAGTCTTAACCACTGAACTGCCAGGGAAGTCCCTAAGAAAGGTACACTTTGGACAGTGCATTATTCTCTCCACAACATTTGCTTCACCTTTGGGAGAATTTGTGATTATCTTGTACTGAATATAGCACAGAAAAATATCTTTAGTGCAAAATTATGGGTAAACTTAGTAGTGCTTCAAAATGAAAAAATAGTGCCCATGTAAAGCAAGATCCTTCCACCTCAATTCTCTTACAGAGAACAGTTTTGAATTCACCAAAAGTGTGAAGTTCACACTTGTTCCTTTGATATCCTCTGACTATGAACTGTTGTGTCAATTGATGAGTGTGTTTTTGCCTGAAATGGATTTAAAATATAACTGTATTTAGTGTGCAATTGGGTAAAAACACATAAGTCAGAAAAAAAGGAGCAACTGTCCAAAAAGTGGTAAAATTTTTCAAGATTTATAGTTAATAAACAGACAAGTTATGTGGAGTAAGTATATATTTGAAGCATTTATGACTGAGATTTTCCCAGAGTTGATGGAAGATATAAATCCTTAGGTTCTAGAAGCACAAAGATCCTTAAGCAAGACAAATCAAGGAAATGCACACTCAGACATTTCACAGGGAAACTGCAGAACATCAAAGACAAGCAGAAAGTTTTAAAAGCAGCTGGAGAGAGAAGACAAACTATTTCAAAAGGGCAACAGTTAGGCTGACAACTGACTTCTCAACAGCAATGACAGAATCCAGAAACAGTGGAATAATACCCTCAGAGTTCTGAGAGAAAATAACTGCCAATCTAAAACATACACCCAACTAAATCATACTTTAAGGACGAGAATGAAACAAGAACATTTGAAACAAAGAACAACTGAGAATCTTTTCAACCTACTCTCACTAAAAAAAATACTTTTATAAAGGGTAAACTTCAAAAAGAGAGAATGTAAGATTCAAGAAGAAGTTATTTGAGGAATACCTGAATTTTTAAATTTACTTGTGCATTTCTTGTAAATAAATTAGTACAGTATTTGCCCTCCTTGTATGCTATTAGTAACCTATACATACTCATCTTTTCTTTGCCTTGTTTACTTAACATTAAAGCCTGGCAGTATTTTCTCAGCAGTGTAAAAAACTAGTTTACCAGCACTTTTCAAGTTTATGATTGTGTCATGTTTGCTACTGTCTCACTGGAGATAGCAAGTTGCACAGAGGTCACAGCCCATATGAGAGAAGACTGCCCGAGGGTGTGGACAGAGGGAATCACGAACAATTTGAGGGTCATTGCTGCAACATTCTACTACCTTGTGCAACACGGACCCCATGATCTTGGCTCAGGTATCTGAGGTTCTACAGGATTTGGACCAAAGACCCTGGCACACAGCTGTATCTAATGTTTTTTCTTTCTTCATTCTAGAAGGGTGGAGCCAGCCCACAATACTGAAAACATTTCAGTCTCTATACAGGACACCCCATATAGTAATGCCAGAGCAACCGAGTAGAAGGACCGTGTGTTAAGTCTTCTGAAGCCCTTAAAGAACTGCAAACTGCGTCAGACCTTTGGCGCACAGCTTCTCAAACCACTTGTAATTGAGAGTGGAGAGGGCAGAAAGATACATCACCTAATGTGTGTATGCTAAGTTGCTCTTTGTGGCCCCAAGATCTGTAGCCCACCAGGCTCCTCTGCCCATGAAATTTTCCAGGCAAGAACACTGGAGTGGATTGCCATTTCCTTGTCCACGGGATCTTCCTGACCCAGGGATGGAACCCGGGTTTCTTGTGTCTCCTGCATTGGCAGGAAGATTCTTTACCACTAGCACCACCTGAGAAAGTCCCTATCACCTAGTAACGATGCTAATTAAATAAAAGTGTTGACCTTTAGAAGATAAGACAGTACAGTGGATGGGTATGCTGGAGCTTTTATTCCCTACATTCTCTTCTCTGCCTTGTTCTGTGTCAGCCCAGGCAATAAGGGACACTTTGCTCGAGATTCACAAGGCAGAAGTGAAGTAGGGGCCATCTTTTTAGGCTCAAAAGGTTAGGGCAGAGCACAGGGCACTCAAACACATCATCTCACCTGACTGATGGGAGCCAGAGTGGGACCCACAACATTCAGCGCCTACAGGATCCTTCCTCAGCTTCTCCAACTTTCAAGCCAGGTTTTTCCTCCTTGACAAAGGACACCATCACCTCCTACAGGATGGCCTCGTCATCACAGGTGGAGGCTTGGAGTCAGGAAGTGACCAATATGCATCCTAGCCCTTCCCTGGGGGCTTCAGTTGAGCCTTGCAGGTTTCAGTTCAGAGCCATCTTCCCTTTCCAGCCCCCTACCCCCTGCATGCCATGCCCCAGCACCAGGTACAGAAACATAGACTTAGACTTTCTAGTCAGCTGCCACATGATATAAGGGCAATGTATTTGTTATCTATGTCTGCACAACAAACTACCTCAAAACAATAGAAACACTTACTGTTTCACACAGTTTTGGTGGACCAGCAGTCTGGCAGTGGTTTATTGTGTGTTTCTGTCCCATGAGGTTGCAGTTAAAATGGCAGCAGTGGTCTGCAATCTTTTCCTCTGAAGGCCAGGTAACAAATATTGTCAGTTTTGTGGGCCGCACAGTCTGTGTTGCAACTATTCAACTCTGCTGTGAAGGGGCAAAAGCAGCCACGGATAATACATGTACAAATGGTTGTGGCTGCACCCCAAGGTAGCTTTATTTACAAAAATAGGTAGCAGGCTGGTTGGCGTGGGGAGTCGGTTGGCCAATCCCTGATCCAAAGGTTTAACTGTGGCAGGCGTATCTGTTCCTAGAATGGTGCACTTGGCAATCTGTTGCTGGCCACTGGCAGGAGACAGTCCCTCATCTCTCCTGCTCAAATGTCCCTACAGCACAACAGCCTGCATCCCCCAGTGAGAGACCCAAGAGAATAGACAGAAGCAGCCATGTCCTTCTGGCCTTGAAAGTCACATGTTATCACTTCCACTACATTCTGTTGCTCATATGGACCAAGATTAGTACATTGTGGGAGTGGTCTACACAAGGGCAGAAATACCAGGGATCATTGAGTGGGCTACCTTGAAGTTTGGCTACTACATAACCAATTCCCTAAGATAAATAATACCCACACTGGTTTTGCTTCTCTGGTCTTACCTCAACTTATATGAGAGATATAACAGTATAAACTTTAGATGCTAACAACAACAAAAGAAGAGTCAATATGAAAACTGACTCATAACAGGCCAAGTGAATTTGAAATTAATTCTAAATGCATGTACTAGACATGCTTTGTCAAAAAAATTAATTTCTAAATTAAATAAAATCTTGCAAATATCCAAGTAGAAAGCAGGAAAAGCGGCTTTCCTTAAAAGGAATCAAAATTTAGATGCTTGCCCCAGACTTCCCTGCAATACTGAGCTCCTAAAGATAATGGTAAACTTGTGAAGATTTGGAGGGAGGCTTCTCTAATGGCTCAATGGGTAAAGAATCCACCTGTAGTACAGGAGACACAGGAGGCTTGGATTCCATCCGTGAGTTGGGAAGATCCCCTGGAGGTGGAAATACTGACAACCCACTCCAGTATTCTTGCCTTAAAAATCCCATGGACAGAGAAGCCAGGCAGGCTACAGTCCAAAAGGTTTCCAAGAGTCAGATACTACTAAGCACGATCACAATTGTAACTAAGAATTTCTGTTCCTAGCCCAAGAGGGAACTAAAGAATAGGAAAACCAAAATCAGTTCTGTACTGGGACTCAGGCATGAATAACTGCTGTAAATATAATTGCAAAACTCATTACAAAAACAAAACTGTTGAAAATAAGGAAACACTAGGTTAGTGGATGAGTAAGATGAGTCCACTCCTCTGATTAATGATATGAAGCCTGGGGAGTAGGAGAAGAAAAGGATGGAAATAAAGGTGGATGAAGTTCTGCCTCTTGCACGAGGAAGGAAAAAACACTGACATCAACACAGAGGCCTTGAAAGAAAAGCTGGAGTTGGCCAGAAGAACGGTGGCTGTTCCAGTGGCCACAGCAGAAGGGCACCTGCTTGAGCAGAGGTAAACAACAGTTTATGGGAAGGATGTCAGGATTTCACCGAAGCAATGAAAGGGCAGGAGGACCAGATTCAGAAAGAGAAACAGGCAACGCTGGAGGCTGGTCACCAAGGTCATCCCTGCTGGTGACAGAGCACTGCCCCCGGATGCGGGCGTCCTAACCGGTGTCCACCCTTGTGTCCTTTTGCCCTGGACTCGAGGTCTCCAAGGAGAGAGCCCGCTGCTGGCTGGAGGAAGGCAGGATGTTCCCTGATGGCCCTGAAGAGACAGCTCACCAGTCAGGAGCCTGAAGACTCAACAGGAAGAGGGAGGATGCCAGCACTTCCTAAGCCATAACTGTTTTCTCCCGAGGGAATGATGTGACCTGAGCTGGTGAGGGGAGTGGAAGCCAGATCACAAAGGGCTTCCTAAGACATACTGAGCAGTGTGTACATTTTCCAGACTAAAATGGGTAATCAGTGAGAGGTTTGGAGCAGGAGAGTAACAAATTCCCAATTCCACTGTAGAAACATGGTTCTGGATGCTGAGAACGTGCAAACTCGTGCACAGAACTCTAGCACGGTTTCCAGCAGCCTAAAGTCCATTTTTGGAACAGCCTTGAGTTTTTGCCTAAAAAAGGTCCAGGTTACCAAAAGAACGTAGCCTTTGTTCCAGCCAACAGCTGAGAAAGGTCCTTGACCTCTCTTTAATGAGAGCATTTATTTAAAAAGCTTACAATTGTAAATCCTTTTTCTGTCCTACAGAAGATTGTCTGTATTTCCTCCAGCCCAAAAGTGGTTTTTTGGAAGGATCTCTAAGCTGTTCCTCTAAAATGTAACCCTAAGGACATGGCCTGGCTCCCACCCTCTGTGGGAGGGAAGACTAACTTCAGTAGATGTGTTAGCAGACTCTGATGGCCTAATCATCAGAACAGGAACCACTTACCTGCTTTTTGTAATTTTTCATGTCCCTGACTCTGCTCCAGCCCCAACTCACTCCCTCTTCCTACTCTCTTGTTCTCCCTTTAAAACACACAGTGACCTCAGCAGAGATCAGAGCTGAACTCAGGATATCCTGGGGTCTCTCCTTTATTGCAATAAAATCCATCTTTATCATCTCTATCTAGCGCTGGTTTTGTTGATTTTTGACACGGAGATGTGGAGACAGAACTAGATGGAGGCAGTGATCCCTGCATAACAGGAGTGGCCCAATCAAGGTACCAGCTATGAGTTGTGGAGAAGATTAGGAGGGCTCCAGAGAAGAAATCGATTTAGGATGAATGGATTTTGTAACAGACTTTGGGGGACTATCCAAGAGAGCCAAAAAAAAAAAAAAATTTATGCTAGAAAAACTGTGTTCCCCACCCCTCCAAATAGCTCTCATGCTCTGTGCTATCCCTTAATGAGAACTGTGTTATTAGCCTCCACTTAAGACTCATTCATAGCAATAACGTGAACTCCTGTCATTTGTGGCTTCCTTTCCCATGATTCTGACCTTTACCATCTTTATATATATATATATATATATATACACACACAAACACATACACACACACACACACACACACACACACACACACACACACACACTTGGTAAGGTTTCTAAAATACCTTAAAATGACAAAATAACCAAACAAGAACTCATCAGCCCAATATCCTCAATCAAAACTACTCTCCCCTCTTCCTCCCTTATTGGTAGTTCCATCCTTTCTCCCACAACCAGTTTTCAGATCTCATCAACTAGCAGTGACTCTCCCCTGCCACTTCTCCTGAGCTGCTCATAATCAAGTTATCTACACATAAAGAATTTTTTAAGTCAATCCCCTACTTTCCATTCATACTTGCTATAAGTTTAATCTTTTCCTCTTGCTTAAAAATTCCATTAGCCTTCTACCCAGTTTCTTCACACCTTCTGACTCTGTTATTTCCATACTAAATTCTGATTATTTTTACTTTCCTGCTGTAAAACTCTAGTGATGCATCAGAGCTAATAAATTAAGCTCAAATCATTCTAGCACTAAAGATTTCCTCTCAGTATATTACACTATTAAAAAAGCTATGAACATAGAATCTCCTAAACTGAGTGCACATATGAGTGGGGGTGGGGGGGGGCGAGGGTCTACTTTGTTTCATATTTCTTCCCAGGTGCCAGATACCCCTGGCTTCTCATTCATGGAGTGAGAGGAAGAGTGAATAATCCAAGTGGCAGATTTGGGAGCTGGAACTCAGCCTCTTTTCCCCTCAACCCTCTCCTGGGTCTGCCTGCCTGCTGAGAACATGCACACTCTGGGCCTCTCTTAGCCTTGGCATAAGCTTGTTTTAGAGGCCTTGCGCCCGGGGAAGGGAAGAGAAAAGCAGAGTGCTGGGGCTATTCAGGATGGGCAAGCCCAGATCTAGCCCCGGGGTTTGGTATCAGGAAGGCCATTGTTGCCACACACCTGAATCAATTTGAAGACCAAAACTAAAACATGTGGGAAGTGAAGCTTCTGAAGGCTGGAGGAATTGATTGGGACAATTTCAGTTTTGAGAGGACTATACCAAGCTCAGGACCTGCGGAGATTTTAAATCACTGGACAGTTTTTTCACAGGTAATATTTGGTGCTTGGTTTTTCATGAAGTTGGTTCTTAATTGCTTCAGCCTATGTGAGTGAGATTAAGCCCCAGCTGCATAAAGATCTTGATCTGGTGACTTTGTATACATGCAAGGAAGGGGCCCTCTCTATACTGCCTGAACTGCAGGCACGGATCACTTCAGGTGATCTCGGTGGCCTATAACATTACCCATATAGGTCTTAACAAGCAAACCTGGGTTGAGGTAGAATTTACTCTGTGGGCGGCTACAGATAACCTTGAACAACACATGTCCAGGAAGGTCTGTGCCCAAAGACAGGGCTTATACAGGGATTAAACCATCAAGAAAGAGCCTTGAGTCTTTAGGGCAAGGTGAAGTTTTGCCTTGAAAGAGCCAGTTTCAGCAGCATATTTTCCTGCTTCTATTGTGGTTTCCATCCAGGTCAGCAAAGATGTTAAGTTTCTCATAAGTCACTGAGCAATAGCATATAAGATTCTAGCTTTAAATTGTTAACATTAAGCTCAGGTAGGTAGTATCAGATTTTATTGCCCAAATTCTATTCTTTAATCAGAGCCAGAGGGATTAATCTTAAATTCATATGACATGTCAACAGTGTCGAGTCATCTTCAATTGTGCAAACTCAAGTTGGCTTGAATTTGTTAATTCCATGAATTCAAATCAAGGCTTTAGATTTCAGACTAAAATCATAGATTCAACCATAAATGGCTGGTAGATTTACAACAAGAATAAATGAGTATCTGTAGTGAAAAAAAATCCATCTTCTCAGGTTACACTAGTGAAATAACTGAAATAAACTGTGGCTGACCCAAGGCAAATAAAAAAGCTGATCATTTAAAAATACTGTGTCTAGGGAACACAACTACATTGGTCTGCATTTGTAGCTATAGAATCATAGTGATTCTAAGTAAATGTACAGATTTCCTCATTTAGCTCTTCTTTCAAAATGTCAAATATAAATTTTAAATGTCAGCAAATATTCAGTTAAATATTTGAAGCTGGGTTTTACAGCTTTTTGTACAAATGAACAGTCACCAGTGTGCTGACTCTGCCAACGCACTTTTTCTAATTAAGCCAATGAACACATCAAGATTAGGTGAACATTTTACAAAGGAACATGTTGATCAAATTGAAAATGATACATATATATAATATATATTTCTGATATTTAAAGAATACTAAAAACTGCAATACTGTCACTGGACTGTTTGACAGTGTTCTATTCAGAAGGAGATGAGTATCATTGTTTTCTACAGAACAACATTAATGATCATGAAATATGGCATGCCACATAGTATTCAAGAAAAATTAGTCTTAGCTATAAAAACCATAATGACAAAAAGGATGAAAAAATCAAATCATTTCCTTTATTCCATTGCAATGTTGCTTTAAAAAGGTTACAAAAGACATTGAAATCAACTGCATAACGTAAAGTAGATGAAAGCATCTTTTATGATAAAGAATCTTTACTATTTGCATATAGAAAGTTTCCAAGGCCAGAAAAAAATGTAGAAAAAAAACTTATTTTTGAAATGACTGACAATGAATACAAATGAATTTTCAATATTTGAAATCCTCAAAATTACTTAAAAAAAATCCCTTTTCCAATATCATTGCTTATTTAACAGATGAAGCATCAGTAAAGTTAGTTCAAATTTTAAAAAGAAGCACCAAATGTTTTTAAAGTCATTTCATTATTCATCAACAATACTCACAATACCAAGAATCTTAGAGAAAGACACAAAAGAACAATGAATGTTTAAAAGTAATATCCTCAATGATAGATTACCCATAATTTACCAAATGTCAATGAAGGGTTTGACTGTCTTGTCCAAATAAAATGGTTTAAGATTTTGTTTTGTAAAGATTTGGTTGACATTATGGACTTTTGTGGAATTTTTGATATAATCAATAAAAAAATAAATATCAAATTTGAAATACTGCAAAACAGGTTTATCTTTTAAGCTAAAGAAGTTCTTTATCTTTATTCAATTTATAAATATTTTATATTTTGTATATTACTATGTCAGAGAAGACAATGGCACCCCACTCCAGTACTCTTGCCTGGAAAATCCCACGGATGGAGGAGCCTGGTGGGCTGCAGTCCATGGGGTCGCTGGGAGTCAGACATGACTGAGAGACTTCACTTTCACTTTTCACTTTCATGCATTGGAGAAGGAAATAGCAACCCACTCCAGTATTTTTGCCTGGAGAATCCCAGGGACGGGGGAGCCTGGTGGGCTGCCGTCTGTGGGGTCGCACAGAGTTGGACACTACTGAAGCGACTTAGCAGCAGCATGCATATTTTGGGCTTTCCATGTGGCTCTATGGTAAAGAATCCATCTGCCAAGCAGGAGATGTGAGTTCAATCCCTGGGTCAGAAAGATCCCCTGTATTAGGAAATGGCACTCCAGTATTCTTTCCTGAGAAATCCCATGGACAGAAGAGCCTGGCAGGCCACAGTCCATGCAGTTGCAAAGAGTCAGACATGAATGAGTGACTAGACAGCAGTAGCAACATGCCTATTTTTAAATATACAGAAAAATTGAAAGACTAGGACAATAAGCATCTTTATTTTCATCAATAATTTATTTTGCCATAATTGCTTCTTATATGTATGTACATTTTGGCTAAAACATTTCAAAATAAAATATACATATCATGCTACTTCATCCCTGTATTCTCAAGTATAAATCTTCTAAATATAAGGATATTCCCATACATAACCACAATGTCATTATCACATCCAAAAAATACTGAAATAATTAATATCACCTAATAGTCCACATTCAAATGTTTCCAGTTGTCCCTCAGATGTCTTTTATTATTGATTTTTGTTGTTGTTTTTAATGGTCATCTAATTGTTTCACACATTGCACTTTCTTTCTATATGACTCCTTTAATCCAAAAAAATGTTCAACCCTATCTTTAAAAAAAATTTTTTTACATTGATTTTTTTCCACCAGACCAGTCATATTTTAGAATTTCCATGTTCTAGGTGTTTCTGAGTATCTTCTCATTGTGTGCTTTAACTTATTCCTCACTTCCTCTCCTATAAACAGAAAATTATAAGCTTCATTTGATTCATGTTAAATCCTTCTGGTAAGAATACATCCTGTGTGATGTTGGCACTTTCTATTCACTCACGTAGGAGGCCTGAGAGGTCCACTCTGTCCTCATTACTAACACAATAATGTTGGTGAGGAGGGGCAGTCAGGTCTCCCCAGTGTATATGCACATTTACAGTGTAAACTGTGTGTGCTGTGTGCTCAGTCGTGTCCGACTCTGCGACCCCACGGTCTGTAGCCCGCCAGGCTCCTCTGTCCATGGGATTTCCCAGGCAAGAATACTGGAGTGGGTTGCCATTTCCTCTTCCAGGGGATATTCCCAACCAGGGATCAAACCCGCATCTCCTGTGTCTCCTGTATTGGCAGGCAGGTTCTTTACCACTCAGCCTTTTCCAGTAGTCATGGATGGATATGAGAGCTGGACCATAAAGAAAGCTGAGCGCCAAAGAATTGATACTTTTGAACTGTGGTGTTGGAGAAGACTCTTGAGAGTCCCCTGGATTGCAAGGACATCAAACCAGTCAATCCTTAAGGAAATCAGTCTTGAATATTCATTGGCAGGACTGATGCTGAAGCTGAAACTCCAATACCACCTGATGCGAAGAAGTGACTCATTGGAAAAGACCCCGATGCTGGGAAAGATTGAGGACAGGAGGAGAAGGGGACGACAGAGTATGACATGGTTGGATGGCATCACTGACTCGATGGACATGAGTTTGAGCAAGCTCTGGGAGTTGGTGATGGACAGGGACGCCTGATGTGCTGCAGTCCATGGGATCGCAAAGAGTCAGACACAACTGACACTTCAGTCGTGTCCGACTCTTTGTGACCCTATGGATTGTAGCCGACCAGGCTTCTCTGTTCGTAGGATTCTCCAGGCAAGAATACTGAGCCACTGGGGAAGTCCCAAATTATTAGGTCCCTCTTAAAAGAAAGGGGATCAATCTTATTACAGTGCAGAGAATTATCTTGACTTTGTCAACAAACCAAATATTTTAAAATAACCGTGTTCACTGAGGAATTTAAAGTTTCCAGCTTTGCACCATAGTCAATCTAACATGAAGAGAGATGAAAGGATACTGACTCAGAAATACATTGTTCTTATGAGGAAGCTATGATGATTAGATTTAAAGATCAGTTAACATTTTACAATACCAGATGGGGTAGTTTTAAGCAGATGTGGAACATGTTAGCCAGAATTTTCAAAAAAAATTAACAGAGCTTCAAAAGAACTTTGAGGTCAAAGCATGATTTAATCAGTATAATTAAAAATGTTTGGGATCCAGCTAAGACTTTCACACCCACTTGTTTGAAAAGAAGCAAAGTTATGGCAGCATTTCCTACCATCTATATAGTTAAGAATGGTTTCAGTCTATGCGCTTATTGTAAAAATTTACAGGATGTTTTAAACAGTACAAATGTTAAAACCTAGACATAGGAAACAGACATGTCATTGAATTTTAATGAAAGGTATTGTTTTCAAATAGTTCATTTTTTATATAACAAAAAATTTCTAAGTACTTTGATATTTATGTTATGAAACTTACATTTTGAAGCTATGCATTTATTTTTTGGTTACTTGGGGTTTTTTCTATATATTTCTGATACTCAAGAGTTTGCAGAGATCTAGCACAATCTCTCCATAGCATTTTGTATGGCTGTTTCTTTTTCCTGTCTATTCTTTTTTTTTTTTTTTTTTAATTTTTTTATTAGTTGGAGGCTAATTACTTCACAACATTTCAGTGGGTTTTGTCATACATTGACATGAATCAGCCATGGATCTACACGTCTTCCCCATCCCAATCCCCGCTCCCACCTCCCTCTCCACCCGATTCCTCTCGAAACATCCCACCCTCACCTTCTCCCACAGAGTTCAAAAGTCTGTTCTGTATTTCTGGTCTCCCCTTCTGTTCTGCATACAGGGTTATCGTTACCATCTTTCTAAATTCCATATATATGTGTTAGTATGCTGTAATGTTCTTTATCTTTCTGGCTTACTTCACTCTGTATAAGGGGCTCCAGCTTCATCCATCTCATTAGGACTGGTTCAAATGAATTCTTTTTAATGGCTGAGTAATATTCCATGGTGTATATGTACCACAGCTTCCTTATCCATTCATCTGCTGATGGGCATCTAGGTTGCTTCCATGTCCTGGCTATTATAAACAGTGCTGCGATGAACATTGGGGTGCACGTGTCTCTTTCAGATCTGGTTTCCTCAGTGTGTATGCCCAGAAGTGGGATTGCTGGGTCATATGGCAGTTCTATTTCCAGTTTTTTAAGAAATCTCCACACTGTTTTCCATAGCGGCTGTACTAGTTTGCATTCCCACCAACAGTGTAAGAGGGTTCCCTTTTCTCCACACCCTCTCCAGCATTTATTGCTTGTAGACTTTTGGATAGCAGCCATCCTGGCTGGCGTGTAATGGTACTTCATTGTGGTTTTGATTTGCATTTCTCTAATAATGAGTGATGTTGAGCATCTTTTCATGTGTTTGTTAGCCATTTGTATGTCTTCTTTGGAGAAATGTCTGTTTAGTTCTCTGGCCCATTTTTTGATTGGGTCATTTATTTTTCTGGAATTGAGCTGCAGGAGTTGCTTGTATATTTTTGAGATTAATCCTTTGTCTGTTTCTTCATTTGCTATTATTTTCTCCCAATCTGAGGGCTGTCTTTTCACCTTACTTATAGTTTCCTTTGTAGTGCAAAAGCTTTTAAGTTTCATTAGGTCCCATTTGTTTAGTTTTGCTTTTATTTCCAATATTCTGGGAGGTGGGTCATAGAGGATCTTGCTGTGATTTATGTCAGAGAGTGTTTTGCCTATGTTCTCCTCTAGGAGTTTTATAGTTTCTGGTCTTACATTTAGATCTTTAATCCATTTTGAGTTTATTTTTGTGTATGGTGTTAGAAAGTGTTCTAGTTTCATTCTTTTACAAGTGGTTGACCAGTTTTCCCAGCACCACTTGTTAAAGAGGTTGTCTTTTTTCCATTGTATATCCTTGCCTCCTTTGTCGAAGATAAGGTGTCCATAGGTTCGTGGATTTATCTCTGGGCTTTCTATTCTGTTCCATTGATCTATATTTCTGTCTTTGTGCCAGTACCATACTGTCTTGATGACTGTGGCTTTGTAGTAGAGTCTGAAGTCAGGCAGGTTGATTCCTCCAGTTCCATTCTTCTTTCTCAAGATTACTTTGGCTATTCGAGGTTTTTTGTATTTCCATACAAATTGTGAAATTATTTGTTCTAGTTCTGTGAAAAATACCATTGGTAGCTTGATAGGGATTGCATTGAATCTATAGACTGCTTTGGGTAGAATAGCCATTTTGACAATATTGATTCTTCCAATCCATGAACACGGTATGTTTCTCCATCTGTTTGTGTCCTCTTCGATTTCTTTCATCAGTGTTTTATAGTTTTCTATGTATAGGTCTTTTGTTTCTTTAGGTAGATATACTCCTAAGTATTTTATTCTTTTTGTTGCAATGGTGAATGGTATTGTTTCCTTAATTTCTCTTTCTGTTTTTTCATTGTTAGTATATAGGAATGCAAGGGATTTCTGTGTGTTAATTTTATATCCTGCAACTTTACTATATTCATTGATTAGCTCTAGTAATTTTCTGGTAGAGTCTTTAGGGTTTTCTATGTAGAGGATCATGTCATCTGCAAACAGTGAGAGTTTCACTTCTTCTTTTCCTATCTGGATTCCTTTTACTTCTTTTTCTGCTCTGATTGCTGTGGCCAAAACTTCCAACACTATGTTGAATAGTAGTGGTGAGAGTGGGCACCCTTGTCTTGTTCCTGATTTCAGGGGAAATGCTTTCAATTTTTCGCCATTGAGGGTGATGCTTGCTGTGGGTTTGTCATATATAGCTTTTATTATGTTGAGGTATGTTCCTTCTATTCCTGCTTTTCCTGTCTATTCTTTATTCTTTGTTACTTATTACAGGATGGTCATTCACATGTTTTTAAATTCTAGAGGCTAGATGCAGCACCCAATAAATTGTAGGATTTTTAGATAGAAGAAATGTTATCTGAGATAATCTTATCAGTATCCCATGTCATAATATAAAAAAAATTTTTGCCTTTCATTTATAAATAATGTCCAACTTATTCTTCATTGCTTCCTTCCTTTGGCAGTCCATAATTTCTTTGAGTATTTTCCCTACTTCAATTAAATGTTTCCCCCTCTTTCTTATCATATGAAATGATCTGTTTTAACTTATCCTAAATTATTTCTATTCTGGTGTCCTCCAATGCCTCTGCTCTTTCTTTGTCCTGCACCCTTTGTAAGAAAAGACTTGTAACCTTCTTGTTCATTTTTAACAGATGAAGACATCGGACTAGGTCATTTTATTTTCAAGCCTAACTGCCTGAAAACTAACCTGATACACATGTTATTTAATTACAAATAACTTATTATGTTTCCTTTATATTACCTTTAGGGCAACGTTGATTTTTTCAAAAAATGTGTTAAAATACACATAAGAAATTTCCAGCTTAGCCATTTTAAAATGTGGCATGCCCTAACTAAATGTACAGTTTCAGTTCAGTTCAGTTCAGTTGCTCAGTCGTGTCCAACTCTTTGCAACCCCACTGACTGCAGCACACCGGGCCTCCCTGTCCATCACTGACTTCCAGAGTTTACTCAAACTCATGTCCATTGAATCGGTGATGCCATCCAACCATCTCATCCTCTGTTGTCCCCTTCTCCTCCTGCCCTCAATCTTTCCCAGCATCAGAGTCTTTTCCAATGAGTCAGTTCTTCGCATCAGGTGGCCAAAGCATTGGAGTTTCAGCTTCAACATCAGTCCTTCCAATGAATATTCCAGACTGATTTCCTTTAGGATGGACTGGTTGGATCTCCCTGCAGTCCAAGGGACTCTCCAGAGTCTTTTCAAAAAAAAAAAAGAGTCTTCTCCAACACCACAGTTCAAAAGCATCAATTCTTTGGCACTCAGTTTTCTTTATAGTCCAACTCTCACATTCATACATGACTACTGGAAAAACCATAGCCTTGATTAGATGGAACTTTGTTGGCAAAATAATATCTCTCTGCTTTTTAATATGCTGTCTACGTTGGTCATAACTTTTCTTCCAAGGAGCAAGCATCTTTTAATTTCATGACTGCAGTCACCATCTGCAGTGATTTTGGAGCCCCCAAAAACAAAGTCTGTCACTGTTTCCACTGTTTCCCCATCTACTTGCCATGAAGTGATGGGACCAGATGCCATGATCTTAGTTTTCTGAATGTTGATTTTTAAGCCAACTTTTTGACTCTCCTCTTACACTTTCATCAAGAGGTTCTGTAGTTCTTCTTCACTTTCTGCCATAAGGGTGTTGTCATCTGCATATCTGAGGTAATGGATATTTCTCCCAGCAATCTTGATTCCAACTTGTGTTTCATCCAGCCCAGCATTTCTCATGATGTACTCTGCATAGAAGTTAAATAAGCAGGATGCCAATATAGAGCCTTGACATACTCTTTTCCCGATTTGGAACCAGTCTGTTGTTCCATGTCCAGTTCTAACTGTTGCTTCCTGACCTGCATACAGATTTCTCAAGAGGCAGGTCAGGTGGTCTCGTATTCCCATCTCTTTAAGAATTTCCCACAGTTTGTGGTGACCCATATAGTCAAAGGCTTTGGCACAGTCAATAAAGCAGAAATAGAGCCTTCTCCCAAACTCTTTTGCTTTTCGATAATCCAACAGATGTCGGCAATTTGATCTCTGGTTCCTCAGCCTTTCCTAAAACCAGCTTGAACATCTGGAGGTTCACAGTTCACGTACTGTTGAAGCCTGGCTTGGAGAATTTTGAGCATTAATTTACTAGCGTGTGAGATGAGTGCAATTGTGCGGTAGTTTGAGCATTCTTTGGCACTGCCTTTCTTTGGGATTGGAATGAAAACTGACCTTTTGCAGTCCTGTGGCCATTGCTGAGTGTTCCAGATTTGCTGGCATATTGAGTGCAGCACTTTCACAACATCATCTTTTAGGATTTGAAATAGCTCAACTGGAATTCCATCACTTCCACTAGCTTTGTTCATAGTGATGCTTCCTAAGGCTCACTTGACTTCACATTCCAGGATGTTTGGATCTAGGTGAGTGTGAGTGATCACACCATCATGATTATCTGGGTTGTGAAGATCTTTTTTGTATAGTTCTTCTTCTGTGTATTCTTACCACCTCTTCTCAATATCTTCTGTCTCTGTTAGGTCCACACCATTTCTGTTCTTTATTGAGCCCATCTTTGCATGAAATGTTCCCTTGGTATCTCTAATTTCCTTGAAGAGATCTCTAGTCTTTTACATGGTATTGTTTTCCTCTATTTCTTTGCACTGATCATTGAGGAAGGCTTTCTTATCTCTCCTGGCTATTCTTTGGAACTCTGCATTCAAATGGGTATATTTTTCCTTTTCTCCTTTGCTTTACACTTCTCTTCTTTTCACAGCTGTTTGTAAGCCCTCCTCAGACAGCCATTTTGCTTTTTTGCATTTCTTTTTCTTGGGGATGGTCTTGCTCCCTGTCTCCTGTACAATGTCACGAACCTCTGTCCATAGTTCATCAGGCACTCTACCAGAGCTAATCCCTTGAATCTATTTGTCATTTCCACTGTATAATCGTAAGGGATTTGGTTTAGGTCATACCTGAATGGTCTAGTGGTTTCCCCTACTTTCTTCAATTTAAGTCTGAATTTGGCAATAAGGAGTTCATGATCTCAGCCACAGCCAGCTCCCTGTCTTATTTTTACTGACTGTATAGAGCTTCCCCATCTTTGGCTGCAAAGAATATAATCAATCTGATTTCGGTATTGACCATCTGTTTTAGTAGTGTTAAATACATTCACATTGTTGTCCAACCAATTTCTTGAACATTTCTATCTTCAAAAATTAAAATTCCATACTCATTAAACAACAATTTACCATTCCTCCCTGTCCCCAGCTTCTCAGGACAATGTTGATTCTTAAATTATCTGCATTAGTATATTATATTAAATGTGAACTTCATTTCTGGATATATGAGGGATTTTATAAATATTTGCTAAAATAAGAGGGACCTTTGGATCTTAAGATGTGATGATTATTTTTATGTGTTAACTTAACTGGGCTAAGAGATGCCCAGATAGCTGGAAAAACATTGTTTCCGTTTGTGTCTGTGAGAACGTTTCTAGAAGAAATCAGCATTTAAATCAACTGACTGAGTAAAGAAGACTGCTCTCACAGATGTGGGTGGGCATCATACCATCTATTGAGGGACTGAATAGTATAGAAAGGCTGAGAGAGAGCGAATTTGCCCTCTGCTCAAGCTTGGACATCCATCTTCTTCTGCTCTAGAAGGTCAGCGCTCTTGGTTCTCAGGCCTCTGGGTTTGGACTGAATACATCACCTGATTTCTTGACTTTGCAGATGATCATGGGACTTCTCAGCCTCCATAACTGGGTGAGCCAATTTCTATAATAAATCTCTCTCTCTCTCTTTCTATATATATATATATACACATACACACACACACACACACACACACACACACATGAGTTGACTTAAAAAACAATGCACACACCAGGAGAATTGTGACTTCAAGTTTTATTCAGGGGCTTAGTGAAGACTCTAACCTGGGAGATAGTTCTGAGGAACTTCTCCCCAGAGGTAGGGGAGGAGCCAGCATATATCTGAATTGTTTAGCTGGGAAATATGTACAGTCAAACACACAACTTGGTAAAAATTATTGCTGATCACGAAGAACACATATCTCAAGTTAATAATTTCAGTGCTTTTCTGTGTATGGGGAGGCACAAGAATCCCTGAAATTCTTCCTGAGATATATATATATATATATAATTATCCCAAGCACAGAATGTATCATCCTGTTTATCATCCTGAATTACTCTCAGGGTGCAGTGTTGGGCAGCGACAGTGGGTTATGACTTACTCTTATAGAAATGGATAACGAGTGATTTTCTTTATTCTCTTTTGTTCTCACTATATATATATATATATATCCTATTAGTTCTGTTTCTCTGGAGAATCCTGACTTAATAACAGCGTCAAGGACCACTACTCTAAGCTATTTGAAAAAAGAGTGTTTTATTTATTTTGATATTTCCAGGGCCTATAACACTATGTAATAATAGAAGCTCAATAAATGTTTATTGTGGAGAAGGAAATGGCAACCCACTTCAGTATTCTTGCATAGAGAATCCCGTGGACAGAGGAGCCTGGTGGGCTGCTGTCCATGGGGTCGTACAGAGTTGGACACGACTGAAGTGACTTAGCAGCAACAAATGTTGATTGACAAAATGAATGACTGATGTGCTAAATGAAAAAAAAAATGGATTGGAGAGGAAAAACTCAGAAAAGAACACATATTTTATGATACTATTTAATGAAATGTCAAAAAGATGCAAATGAGTAGACACAGAAACTAGTGGCTGCCAAGGGCTGGGGGAGGGAAAACAGAGAATGGGGGATGATTGTTAATAAGTGTAAGGTTTCTTTTTGAGTTGAATATCCTCTAAAATTAGATAATGGTGATGGGTGCCCAACTCCATAGATACATTTAAAAACTCTGAATTGTATACTTTAAGTAGATGAACTTTATGATTTGGAACTATCTCAATACAGTTTAAAAAACAAAAGAATGATGGATCGATTGAATAAATCTTAAAACTCATAGTCCCCATCCTTGACAAATCATAGGCCTTTATCATATGTTCAGCCAATTATGATTTTACAGTTTCCTTGGAAATGCTAGGTATTTTCAGAATACCAGATATACAAATGCATTTTATATCCAAAACAAAATATAAGTTACTATTTTATTTAACCATCAGAACAAATTTTATTCAAGACACCAACTCAGCTTTTGTTATTGTTTGGTTGCTAAATCGTGTCCTACTCTTTGCGACCCCATGGACTGTTGCCCACCAGGCTCCAAATCAGCAGCATAGTGTAAATTCAAGAGAAGGGAAATACTGACTTATTTCTTCCTATATTAGCAACTCACATTAAGCTCAATTAAACAAGCAAATGATATCTTAGAGGTAAGGGATAACATGTCCAAGGTGGATCCTTTGCAGGCAGAGCTTCATAGAATATATGCCAGCCAACTATAAAAGGAATAAACCCTGGTCAGTATCACGGATTGGAACCTGGCACCTGATCTCACCTGGGAAATAGCTAGTGCTTCCCTAGCTGAGCTGGCAGATTAGGGCTGCAGTCAAGGTTCTGCTTTTGGATCTTAGTTCCTTACCATGCCAGTGGAGGGGCTAATGCTACCCTATGCTTGCAATTTAAAGCTCCATAGCCCAAGGGCCTCAGTTGGATTCCTCTCCCAGTATCTAACATTTAACTCTCAGAAGGCAGTGGGCAACAGGGCGACAACAGAAATACTGTTGCAACCCATGCCCAGCTCATCACTGTTCTAGAAGGCTTGCTGCCTTTCCAGCTTGGTCCTTTGCCATACTGACATACCATTAGTATACTCTTTATTTGTCCTATATATATTTCTACAGGTGGAAGGGGAAAAGATTTTAAACATTGTTCAATTTTTTAAATCACAGTATTGTGTTAGTTTCGGGTATACAGCAAAATGATCCAGTTTTATATATATATATATATTTTTTCAGATTATTTTCCTTTTAAGATTATTACAAGATATTATAGTTCCATGTGCTATACAGTAAATCCTTGTTGCTTATCTATTTTATGTATAGTAGTTTGTATATTCAGTTAGTTTTTAATATTTAGTTACTTTGTTAAAGAAAAGAAAAACCCAAGATAGTCTCTTACCATATTGAGAAAATACAGATGTACTGTGTGTTACGAATGCATTTAGTACAAATGTATATAGTGTTAAACATCACCTTGGAGTTACTGCCTAGCTAGAAGTTACTTGACATTTACTTTCCCTTTTTTTGTTTCCCTTTGGAAATAATTAAATACTTCTGTTATTAATACTTGGTTAATAAGCTTGGCACTTTGACTTAATTTTTCTGCTGAATTTCACTAGCAGTTAAAGTTGTATTCTCAACTCAAAAGTATTTTTATTGCTCTCCCAGAGGATATAGCCTTGAATTTAGTATAATTTTTGTCTTCTAATCTTAAAATGTGACACAGCGGTTCATTAAAAGCAATGGTGAGTATTCATAATACAGATGGTGTGAAATCTAGCTTTTTACCTTATTTGAAAAAGCACTTCTATCAACAATTCTCCTTGTATTTTTTAACTTTATTTGCATGACTCCTAAATTGATTCAACCGTTTTTGTTTGTTTGTTTGTTTCTTTTTTTAAAGAAGTCCTGTTCCCTGGGGCTACATTACAACAGGTCTAGGTGGCCCTCCTGAGACAGAAGCTGAAGTTAGCCACACAGAAGGGAATACCTATAGAATAAGTAGATTTTCACTGACTGTAAATGTCAATCAGGCTCAGACTAGCAAACCTAAAATAACTTCATGTAGAGAAGCAGGTGAAACCTTTTTGGCTAGGAATAGAACTAGTGTTCCACAATTTAAGAAAAACTATATTCAGAAGTTGTACACTACAGCTTTAGAAATGATTTAAGCACACTGATCTGCAAAGTGTCCATGAAGCACTGGTGATTCTGTTCTAGAAGAAATGGACTACTGTTCTCTGTGTATTGCATTCTGAGCACTTTAAAAGACAAAGTCAGCCAGTAAGATGGGCTGAGGGCACAGGTAAGGAGTTGCTGGACATCAAAGAGCCTCTCACAGTCTGTCAAGGCTCCTGGGATGACCCAGACTCACCATGTGACGAGTCATTCCCATGCGAAATAGGTGGCTCATGGGCTCACCTGTCACAGCAGTGAGACTGAGGGGTGCCAAAACACACTTCAAGAGGACAAACACCAAAGACTGCAGGGCATGCTTCTGGTCATTGCCATGGTCCTCAAATCACTTATATAAAGTGGGAAACTTCATTTCAATATTTGCTAACAATGATGACACGTTGCACTCTCTCCAGCCTTCATTGGAGCTGTTTGTTCCCAGCTCCCTGGCATATTTCTGTAATTGCTCTTCAATCACTTTAGTCTATACGATATCATCCTCTCACAATCGGGTCTCCTGGGAACCTTCTGAATACTTCAAACTTTCCTTTGGTTCATGTCTACCTCTATATGCAATCAATTATTTTTAGGCAGAGGTCCCTGTTCCCAGTTTAACTTGTTCAAGCTATGTCTCCAATCCAGCTTCATAGGCTCAGCTTCCCTCTGGGAATCCTCATGTTCACTACCTTCTTCTGTGTCTCAGCAGATCTTCCTAACAGGCAGCATATTCCCTCTCAGAGCGTGAATCCCCTTTAATAGGCAGCCAAAAAGCCCATATATACCAAACACTGTGAAAGAAAACCTTCACTTCTTCATCTCAGTTTCCCATTTAAAGGAACTCTCCTGATTACAGATAAGCATTGTTTTCAAAAACACAGAAGAAAAAATGTACATTGTTATAGAGAAACAGTAAAGCAATCAATAGAGGAAATGAAAAAGCCCCTCAGAATTTATACAATGCCTTGTCTTTAGTAGTAAGTTTTTCAAAGATGATAAATGGATAGAAATATTGTTAAAATTTTACTTTGACTGTAATCTGAGTTTCTACCATTTTAAAAGTACTATATATGCAAAATCTTATTGGTTGGTGACAAATATACTATGTTAATGAATCTCATAGCAAGGATATCTGTTTGCATACATAAATCTACTAGATTACATTTTAGCTTTAGCTGATAAATCAGTGATTCTCACTCTTGACTACTTATTAGAATTACTTAGAGAGCTTTCTAAAAGTATACATGCCCAGTCCCAAACCAGACTAATAGAATCAGGATCCCAAGAAGTGGGCCTAAACACTGACCATTACAGTATACTATAATCTAAACTCAGGACAGAGCTTACAGATCATTTAGACCAACTTGATCATTTTATAGCTGAGAAATGAAAGCCCAGAGACCCAGAGCCCAGAGTACCCAGGTCCCCATCTGGTCAGTTGCCCTAACACTTGGGGACACAGCCAGGCCTAGAGCCCAAAAGTCTTGTGTCCATCCAGGTTCCTTCTTTCACCTTGACTCATTCACTTGTTAATATATTCATTCAGGAAATAGTTTGAGAGCCCATTATAAGCTAAATCTTAGATAAAAAAACTTGTTGCTATTATGGAACATTGCTGGAAAGAATCCAAATGTCCTCCAATGGTGAACAAACAAAGCAATGAAATAATATTCTGCAATAAAAAGAAACAAATTACTGATACAATTAACAAAGTAGATGAATTTTAAAAACATTTATGCTAAGTGAAAGAAGCCAGGTACAAAAGACCATGTATTATATGATTACATTTATATAAAATGCCCACAAAAGGCAAATCTATAGTGATGTGAAGTAGATAAATGGCTTCCTGGGGCTGGGAGAAGGAGCAGGGTTGACTGAACATGGACAGGAGGATCTTATATAGGTGATGAAAATGTTCTAAAACTAGAGTGTGGTGATGGTTTAACAACTCTATAAGTTCACTAAAAGCCATTAAGTTGTTCACTTACAATAGTTCTTTAATGGTGTGTAAATTATGTCTCAATAAAACTTAAAAAAAAAAACCAAGCTGCTATCCTTTATTGAATACTATATAAAAGGAATTTGTACCAGGATTTAAATAGTACTTCCCTCAGTGATGTGCTAGTATTTTTTTTAAACCAGTTAACTGATATAAAGAATGCTTAGCACACAATTTACAATCAACAATACAATACATGACTTTTAATTGTAAACTCCAAACACTTATACTTTGGTGTGACTTGCCATTTCTTGCAAAATACACTATCAGTTTTTAAAATTATTTCACCAACAACAGTGTCACAAATTCAAACAATAAATAAATGTTTGATATCTGGCTAATACAGCAAAGAAGCTGTGCACATTATTGACCAAGAGTGTAGTTCTGACAAGAATGTTGGCTGATATTTTTATTTACTTTCAGGACAAAAGTGAAACAATGAAGATGTATGCCAGAACTTCACTTATTCTTCACTGAGGTAAGCAGCTTCTTTGCTGAAATCAATCATGACAGTTGTCAAAGAATGAAAGAATATTTCCTCAATTATGGGTGGGTGGTATTGACTATATGACAGCCACAGACATGAAACATTTTAACTTTAATCTTCATTAACATTTTTGCTATCACTTTCTTAAGTCTAGAGACAACCAACAATAAATTCAAGCCCTTTTTTGTAGCATTTGACGATTTCCATGGTGTTAATACATCCACAATGGCTGGTTTCAAGCTACCAACACATCCCTGAATGCAGAGCTGAGAAGAGATAGGCAGTATCACACCAATAAACAGTACTTCCACATACAGATACAACCAACATAATTCATCTTATCAGCATAGCTAAGAGTAAAACAATTACGAAGAGATGAGTTTTGAGTTATGTGATCTTTGTTTTTACATAAATTACTTGCAAATTTATGTAATTTAATTTAATATATTAAATGTATTTATGTAATTTAATGTAACAATTAATAGTATAAAGTATAACAGTGAGTTTCCATCCACTGGCTCTAACACACAACTAACTGCCCATTTTACCAGCAGCAAGAAAACTGAAGCTCACAGAGATAACTAACTAGCCCTGGTCACATAGGATAGTGCCACCCAGGTTAGTGTATTCCAAACTTTCTTCCTCTCCTTAAAACGTAGCTGGTTTTAGCAACTACTACACAAACCAACCAGTAGCCATCAACACTGGGGCAAGACCCTCCACCATCAGGCTTCCATCAGCTGGCTCTAGTCACATGAAAAGACTAACTTGCTGAAGGCTCAGATGATGGTTAATAATTTTTTTTGTTTAAAAAAAATTTTTAATGTAGTTAAGACCCACCCACATAGCAACATCCAAACACTTTCCTGTGGACAGATTTATCTTTTGGGTAACCATCGCTTTCCTTTCCAATGGGTGGAATGGGAACTCTGACTAGAGAAAGAGGAAGGAAAAAAAAGGAGAGAGCACATCATCTACCTGACAGTTTTGCTCAGGACACGACCGGATCCTATTTGACTGAGTCCAGATTCAGTGACCAGCAATTGCATAACAACTGGTAGGAATGATAGATCATTGTCTTTTGAACGTTTGCCATTCGATAACCCTATTCACACATTCACGTCACTATAGTTCTTGAAATCTGTACTGAAGACTTACCTTAGAGGTCAAAGCAAAGGCCACGTGCTGTGCGTCCTCAGCCACCAACGACTCTTTGCGATCCCCCTGGACTGTAGCCCATCACGCTCCTCTGTCCACTGGATCTTCCAGGCAATAATACTGGAGTGGGTTGCCATTTCCTCCTTCAGAGGATCTTCCCAACCCAAGTCTCCTTTGTCTCCTGCATTGGCGGGCGGATTCTTTACCACTGAGCCGCCTGGGAAACCCAAAGGCCACGTACGATAAACCAATTTCCAAGAAAGAAAAAGGTTTCAAGAGTAAACCCTTTAGTTCTCCAAAGAAATACATCCCGTCCTGGGTCTGGTTCACTCCTCCTCGGTGGTACCATGTTCACATCGGCCGCCTCTGCCTTCACTGACTGCTGTCTAGTGGGGCTTGGTCGCGACACGGCCACAGCTCAGCCTCTCAGCTCCCATTCCTGTCAGGGTGGGGTGAAATATAATGCGGGTCCTGATGCCGCACAAGAAGGCTCATGAACAATGTGAATTTACACTGTGGAGTTCCAGCACAAAAGTGCTTTGAAACATTTTAGGCAGAGTCGGTTCCAGTCAAAAAGCGCCGCCGGGCCCAGCTCCTCAAAACCTCAAGTGCACGCTGCACCAGACGCGAGACCCCGCGCGCGACGCGGCAATCTCCCGCCACTGCCAACCGCACATGCGCAGTCAGCTCCTCGGGCGACAGCTCAGCCCCACCCCTTAGAGACGCCGGGTTCTCTAAAGGCCACGGAGCGTAGAGACGCTCACTCGCCGGCGGCAGACGCGCAGGCGCAGTGGGGCGCCGTCGCGGAGCCCTCTCGGGTATTTCTGGCGATCCGGGGAAGCTTGTTTGCTAGGTGCAGCTGGGCCCGGCAGGTGCTGAAAGGCCGGGGTCGTGGATCCCCAACACCTAAGTCTCAGCAGCACGGAGGTGCAGGGTGTCACGGAAGGCGCGGGGCCGGGCGCCGCCAGCGGCGCGCTCCGCCTCGGAGCCCCCGCCCCTGCTCCGGGCCAGGCCCTGGCTTCAGCCCCGGTCCCGGGTTCCGCGGCCTCGCAGTTCGCGCTGCTGGTGATGCACCCCTGTGGAGGGCAGGACGAAGCCGCGGCCGAGGGCGTCCTGCGGCAGGCTCCGGCCCTGGGGGGCAGCGGCGGACCCGGCAAGCCTGTTCGGTACCTGTGCGAAGTGGCTGGGGATGGCGAGGAGGAGGCGGGGGAGGACGAGGCCGACCTGCTGGACACCTCAGACCCCCCGGGAGGAGGCGAGAGCACAGCCAGTTTGGAGGATCTGGAGGACGAGGAGACCCACTCGGGGGGCGAGGGCGGCGGCGGGGGAGCCCGGAGACGGGGCAGCGGTGGCGGCAGCGGCGGCGGCGGCCTGAGCAAGACCTGCACGTACGAGGGCTGCAGCGAGACCACTAGTCAGGTGGCCAAGCAGCGCAAGCCGTGGATGTGCAAGAAGCACCGCAACAAGATGTACAAGGACAAGTACAAGAAGAAGAAAAGCGACCAGGCCCTGAACTGCGGTGGGGCCGCCGCGGCTGGCAGCTCAGGAAACGTCAAACTGGAGGTATGGCCTGGGGTCTGGGGCAGTGGGAGGTGGAAAAAGAGACCCAGCTCCTGCCGCAGACCGCAGCTCCAGCGCCTGCCCACCGGCTCCCAAAGGGGCCAGGTTTCCGTGGCTGGACTTGTGGCTGAAAGTTAGCGAGTGCTTGCCCTCAGAAAGTTTATGCAAACGTAGGCAAAGGCTGAACGGTTTTGGTGCACCCATGTAGAGATGAGTAAATCTCAATGAAAATGGCGTGACATGGTAGCAAAGCTAATTTCAAAGATCTGGGATAGGGGTTGGAAGGGCGGGTAGTAAATTGAGCTGATCCATCACTGGAGGGGCAGGCAAAGAGACTTAGGAACCCAGCTGAAATCTGTTCTTTAAAGAAGGTGATCTCTTCCTTTTTTCACTACCCTGTTCTCAGTATTCTTTTCTTAAGTATACCTAATCTTAGTACCCTGTTCTCAGCACCTTTCCACTAACTAAAGTGGAAAAAAGAGTACTTTTGTTAGTGTTCTTTGTGTTATATTCTTAATCTTACCTCAGTACTCTGTTCTTCTTAATAGTGCTTAGTTCTGTTCTTGGTGTCTCTCAGTTAACTTTATTCTTAGTACTCCAGTTCTCAGTGAGTAAGCATCTCCTTTATTCAAGAATGAAAGTAAGGGTAGTCGTTTGACCCTGTTTGTTCCAAAGGTACTCATTCACTTCAGAATTCTTTACAGAGTGAGAAGATGATATACTTCTTTTCAGGAAGGAAATGTTTTAACTGTAACCACTTTCTTTTTCTTTTGTCACACATTTACACCTACAGTTTGAGGAAAATACATAAAAGGCAAGTAGATAACTGAATTAGAATCTCTCCCTCCACCCCCTACAAAAAGAAACATATTTTTTCCTATTCTGAAATAACTTGCATGATTTCTTAGGAAAGAGAATTGCTATATGCAACAAATAATAGCCATTTACTTAAAGGACACTATCAGTTTGAGGAATCACGAGCTCTAAGTCTTTGTTGAACTGAGTGTAAAGAAAGAACTAACGGGAACAGTCAGGATACAATAAGGGCCAACTATAAGTGCTGCTTTAGTAATGGAGAGGATAGATCACTGTAGGCTGAGACATTCTAGAAAGGCTTTGCAGAGAAAATACAACTCAGTATAAGCTAGAAAGAACAGCTAATAGTTTGTGTTTAATCAGCTAAGTTTCTTATATGCCAGGCACAGTGCTCAGCTATAAATGGAAGCTCACCCCCTTCAGCAGTGAGAGAGATACTTTATTTCCATAAGTGGAATCTGAGGCAAAGAGAGGTTAAGTAACTCGGCCCAGATCATGCAGCCAGCAAGTACTCAAACCCAAGCAGTCTGGTTCTAGAACCTTCAGTCTTATCCCCATGCTATCCCGTTTCCCTAGAATTTTGGTGGTAAAAAGAAAGAGAAGCACGTCTTAGTAAAGGAAGGGGAAGTGGGAATACAGGAGCTACTTTTGGGAAGACAGCAAGGGGACCTTTCTAGCTAAAGTGGAGTATCTGTGTGGAAAATTCACAAAAGATAAATTTGGAAAGAGTTTGAAGCCAGTTTTTATATGATACTGAATGCCAGGCAGTGGGACTTGAATTTGGAGGCTTCAAAAGCAAGTTCCTAGTTAGGCAGTAACAAGGGCTCCTATTATAATGGTGTGGGTTAAAATCAAGGGCCTCTCGATTTAGAGACTTTTTAGGAAGTAGCTATAGAAGGACTGGTAGGTAGTCATGGGCTGTGCTGCCATAGTATGAGCAGCAAGATTAGAAATTAAGGTATTTAAAAATCAGTATTCCTAAAAAAAAAAAGAAAGAAATCAGTATTCCTGACACAAATCAAGGTTAAATGAGGAACAGATGTGTATAATGTTTAGTCCATGTATCTAAAAATGGTGCTGTGTTAGTGACACAGAAAGGAACCAGGGATGAAAGCAGTGACCTGTGGGATTGATCATTGTCATAAAATGTCTAAGAAGGCTATCATTTGGAAGAAGCAGCAGTTATCTTGCATAGTTCTGAAGTAACCAGGACTCAGGTGAGTCACAAGGGTTATGTGTTTCAGCTCAATCTAAGAAAATGCCACCTAAATGTTAGTTACCCAGAACCAAATCAGTTCAATTCAGTCACTCAGTCGTGTCTGACCCATTGCGACCCCATGGACTGCAGCACACCAGGCCTCCTTGTCCATCACCGACTTCCAGAGTTTACTCAAACTCATGTCCGTTGAGTCGGTGATGCCATCCAACCATCTCATCCTCTGTCGTTCCCTTCTCCCACCTTCAGTGTTTCCCAGCATCAGGGTCTTTTCCAGTGAGTCAGTTCTTCGCATCAGTTGGCCAAAGTATTGGAGTTTCAGCTTCAGCATCAGTCCTTCCAATGAATATTCAGGATGGGTAGCCTCAAAAGTTGGTAATTCCTTAGAACAAAAAGTGTTGAAGGTTTCTATAATTCCAACACTTGCAGAAGTTTGGGCTGGATAACAAGGTTATTTTCACTACGAGCTTCTGTGATTTTGTGTTACTAACATTCTGAATGTATTAATGCATAGTGATGTGTGTGAGGTGGTAAGAATAAGGGACCTCCACTGTCAGTTTCAGCATCCCGTTTCTAGTGCACATAAGAATGAATCAGTCCCATAAGTAGTTAATCTTGTGAGGAGAGAGAAAGAAGTTATTTTTGTTTTCTCTGAGTATTAGAGTCTTCTTTTTACAGGTGTTTTTTTTTTTTTTTTTTTTTTGGTGACGCTTTAAATGTTTAGGGATTGAATATTTTTTTAACATTAGATTGATAAACTTCTCATAGTGAAAGAGATAGGGCGAATATTCTAATAGGTAACTTAGAGCCCAGTAGAAAGAAAGTCAAAGGACTTCCTTGGTGGTGCAGTGGTTAAGACTCTGCACTCCCAGTGCAGGGAGCATGGATTTGATCCCTGACTGGGGAACTAAGATCCCACATGGCATGGCCAAAAATAAATAAAATAAAATTGGAAACGTTGAAAAAAAAAAAGCTCAAGAGAAAAAAACAGCTCAACATCTAAATAATCTTTAGATGAAGAGTAGAATAAGAGTAAATCTATACAAATCATGGCTTATGTGACTTTATATTTGTCAGAATTTTTGGATGTGGTCAGCGTTTTATAAGAGTCAGAATGTTTCAGTACACTTAACATTTTTGTTGGCCAGGAAGATTGTAAGTATTTAAGATCCTACCAGGTAACTGGGGGAACATAGTTGGTAGTAAGTGCTGCTGATTTTGAGTAAGGATGCCTCAGGATATGGTGTGATTTCAGGACTTTACCTGTTTTGTCTATACCAGTGGCAGGAGCTTACTTACTCCAGTGCTTGCCAGTCTTTTCAAAGCCAGTTTGTCATTTTTCTCCTGGTGACTTCCAAATTTTGAAATCTTTGTGTATCAATTGTTTTTCTTTAAGTAATATTTTACTGCCCACCCCATTTTTTGATTGGTGTTAATTTGTCTATTGTTTTGTTGGGCAAAAAAAGCAGTGAAGAATGTTTCATTAGCACTATATAAATGGCCTTTGAGTTCACATATTCCATCCAAAGGCAGGTAGACGGTTTGACCTGGATAGCTTTATCTGAAGACAGTGTTCCCTTTCCACTTGGCATTGTTTTGTAATATTGAAAATCGCTCACAGCTATTAAAATAGGTCCACTTCCTATACCCCTGCCTCTCTGTTGATTCTTGAGAACTTCTGGAGACTGAAGGTCCCAGGTTAGAAATCCTGGAGGGTGAGGGAGTGAGGCGTGTTATATAAAATCAACTGTCAACACTTTGACTAGTGACTTAAAGAGGGACTTTCCCAAAGGCTCCCAGGATCTGGGCAAGAAGGAAGAGAAGCAAAGCATCATTGAAATGCCTGTAATCATGGATTATTATACCAACACTTGATCCTATTTGCATTTTATCTTTTATCCCAGGAAAGTGCAGACAACATACTCTCCATTGTAAAACAAAAAACGGGATCTTTTGGAGATCGACCTGCAAGACCTACTCTTTTAGAACAAGTGTTAAATCAAAAAAGACTGGTAAATATCTGTTTGTACAGTAGTTCCAAACCTAACACATTTGTTTGTTATAAATGGAACTGTTCAACTTTTGAGATTTTTAAACTGGTTATCAGTTTAAAATTGTGGTTTTAAACTGGTTGTCAGTTTATAATTGTGATACTGTGTTAAATTGGTCCAGAATAGAACTGTTCCTCTGCCAGTATACATTGGAATCTCATAAAGACAAAATTACAGAGAAAATGTAATTTAGCTACATAAAAATGAATACTGTAGTAAAAAATGGCAGCATAAAAATAAAAATGCAGACTTGAAAATAACAGGAAAAAGAGTTGCAACACATATATAAAAGACAATGGTTGATATGGTTGATATTTTTGCCATACAGATTGATGAAGAAAAATTTTGCCCTCAATACATTGCAAAAAATATATAAACAGAAAAAAGCAGAAGTGCTTCCCTTACATGATCCGGAAATGTGTTTCATATCAGTAAAAATCACATAATAAACAGTTCAATAAGTGAAAATTATTTAAATGATAACACACAGTGATGTTGAGGACTCCATGAAAGGGACTCTCATTCTGATGGCATCTTACATTAGTACAACACTAATATAATAATTATTATAGTAATTAATTAAAGAAAGCAGTTGGGCAGTCTGTATCGAGTCCTTAAAATGGTCATTCCTTCACTCAGAGATCATTTTACTGTGAAGACATGCACAGGAAATGAATCTTAAATATAGATAAAGTTAAGCATAAGGACACTGCCAGAAAAGTATTTATCACAAATAGTAAAATAGTAATTTAAAAAACTTCATTGTTCAGCAGCCTCATAACAGCTGAGTAGACTGTTATACATTTACTAAATAAAGGTTGGGCAGTATTTACAAATTTTAAACAAAAGCATTTAATAAATAGGAAATATACTATGCTGTAATGTTAAATTTTAAAATCACTGTTTAATGATAGTATTTCCCTCTTATTTGGTTTATCTTGTTCAGTATATTAGGCTCAAGGTTTTTCTTCCTTATAAATTTGTATAAATATTTTAATAAAAACATATTAGTCAGTCTTACATTTGTCATGTGAGTATAACTATTTAAAAATGGTCAGTGTTTAAAACTTATTGGTTGTTTTAGAGCAGTTGTATTTCTTTTCTGAAGTTTTGGTAGTATGCTAATATTACTTTTATTATATATGTATACCTATATTTACACACACATACCTATACTATACACACAGACATACATCATTTTTAGTTTCTTCCAAAAGACTTAGTAGGCTAGCATGAGGAACTTGAGTTCCAGTACTTGTCAAAAATGTATATGTTTCTTTTTTTTTTTTCCATTTATTTTTATTAGTTGGAGGCTAATTACTTTACAATACTGTAGTGGTTTTTGCCATACATTGACATGAATCAGCCATGGATTTACATGTGTTCCCCTTCCCGATCCCCCCTCCCACCTCCCTCCCCATCCCATCCCTCTGGGTCTTCCCAGTGTACCAGCCCTGAGCACTTGTCTCATGCATCCAACCTGGGCTGGTGATCTGTTTCACCCTTGATAGTATACTTGTTTCAGTGCTGTTCTCTCAGAACATCCCACCCTCGCCTTCTCCCACAGAGTCCAAAAGTCTGTTCAGTACATCTGTGTCTCTTTCTCTGTTTTGCATATAGGGTTATCGTTACCATCTTTTTAAATTCTATATATATGTGTTGGTATACTATATTGGTGTTTATCTTTCTGGCTTAGTTCACTCTGTATAATGGGCTCTAGTTTCATCCATCTCATTAGAACTGATTCAAATGTATTCTTTTTAATGGCTGAGTAATATTCCATGGTGTATATGTACCACAGCTTTCTTATCCATTCGTCTGCTGATGGGCATCTAGGTTGCTTCCATGTCCTGGCTATTATAAACAGTGCTGCGATGAACACTGGGGTACACATGTCTCTTTCAGATCTGGTTTCCTCGGTGTGTATGCCCAGGAGTGGGATTGCTGGGTCGTATGGCAGTTCTATTTCCAGTTTTTTAAGGAATCTCCACACTGTTTTCCATAGTGGCTGTACTAGTTTGCATTCCCACCAACAGTGTAAGAGGGTTCCCTTTTCTCCACACCCTCTCCAGCATTTATAGTTTGTAGACTTTTGGATAGCAGCCATTCTGACTGGCATGTAATGGTACCTCATTATGGTTTTGATTTGCATTTCTCTGATAATGAGTGATGTTGAGCATCTTTTCATGTGTTTGTTAGCCATCTATATGTCTTCTTTGGAGAAATGCCTGTTTAGTTCTTTGGCCCATTTTTTGATTGGGTCATTTATTTTTCTGGAATTGAGCTAAAAATGTATTTGTTTCTAACCTGGAATTTAACTGCCATGTTTACATGGGTGTCTTTTCATTTCCTTTTTTTTTTTTCCTTGCTGTAATCTTGTACCAGCGCTCTTCTTGGACCTTATGTTTCATAAAGAGTATACATGCTGGCATATCATAAAAGCATTTCCTTTGTGTGCAAAGTCACCAATAAAATCAGGCCTCCCCAGTGAGTTTTAGATTTTAGTATTTGATGCATGATACCAGATTTTATTATTATTAGTTTGAAGTTTAATTGCAGCGCATCAGATGAAGAAATGAATTCAGTTCAGGAATTCTTTTTTTGTAAGTATATTGTATCAGGTATAAGGATATAGCAGAGTAATTTTATAGCATGAATACAATCTCATAAGAATACTGCTATTAATAAACATTTTCTCTTTCTCCTTTTTAAGTCATTACTAAGAAGTCCAGAAGTGGTACAGTTTTTACAGAAACAGCAGCAGCTATTAAATCAGCAAGTTTTGGAGCAAAGACAACAGCAGTTTCCAGGAACATCAGTGTGAGGGAATTTATTAAGAAGATCTGCACGTTTTTTATCTTATTGTAGTGGACGGACATATTTTTATACTAAAGATAAATGGGGTAAGACATGCCAGCAGATGGTGAACAGTCATTTTCCTGTGAATGTATGTGTGCATTTGGGGACAAATAAGCATTGCACGTTGTGCATCTAGTCCTTTCAGATCACCATGGATTTGAAGAAATCAGCCTATCTTTCCAAAGTAGTATTTAAATGCAAGGTTTTTTTGTTTGTTTTCTTTTTAACTGTTTTTCTTCAGTCATTGTTACTGAAGGTAATGCAGCAGTTGCTTTCTGTGGAAGTCATGAAGTTAATAGATACTAATCTCGGATCATCTAACTCAGTGGTTCTCATCAAGGGGCAGTCCATGACACTCTAAGGCCAACCATCCATCCGGTTGGAAATGGATGGATATGTTTTGTAACAGTGACCTTGAAAACTTGCTGGTTTTTAGTGAGTGGACCAGGAATGCTAAGTGTCTGGAATGGTCCCCCCACAGTTTAGAATTATCTTATACTCAGTGCCAATAACCCTTCTCTTAAGAAACACTGAGAGCTATTTGTGTTGATAAAATGTAGTTGGGGCACCTAGAATTGGGTTCTCGTAATAACCTTTTCTTTCCAGTTAAGACTGGAGCTGTCAAAGAGGTAAGCTTATTTTTTATGTGTAAAGAAAGGGATCATTATTAAATATCTGAGAGAGTAGGATGTGTATCTCTTCTCAGAGATGTACTGGTAAAACCCAGGAAAAACTCAGGAATGAGTGCACCTCCTGGAGTCGGCCTCTCTGCTTCTCTCTGTTCTCTTAAAGCAGGCAACTCTTGTGTACTGAATTTGTGAACAGTACAAATGTATGTCCTCTTACCAGTGTCAGAACAAAACTACTTTTTTATATTCATTTCTTTTTCAAAAAGAGATCCCTAAAATAACACTCCAGCATTTTTGTCAGTGATTTTCAAAATTGAGCTATTTTAAGATCGTATTATTCCTAGATAATGTTCAGAGAGTGGTGGGCAATCCGGATAGATACTTTTTTCTTGTACTTTCTCCTAATAAAACTTTTAAAAGGCAAAGCTTACCAATAAGAGTACCAAATCAAATGTCAAGAAAGTATTTCCAGTGTTAGAATAATAAGTGCATGTGCCTCAAGTTAAGCTGTGCAGACAGTTGTTACAGTCTCTTAAGTTTTAAGCTCTGAAATATATATCAAGTTATATTTAGTCATGGTTGTTCTAAGATGTTCTTAAGGAGAGAAGGAATCTTTTTGTTAACTTTTTATATCTGTTTTTATACCTGCATAACTGTGCAAAAACGCTTTTACCAGAATTACTCATTAAAGTCATTATTGACCTTTGCGTTGTCTGATTCACTAATTCTGTTCTTCAGTTGCTCTACACCAGATGCAGAGGAATTCATTTACATTTGTTATCCACTGTTAGCTTGTTTTCTTACTTGTGGAGCTGGGACCGTTTATGAATTCCTAGAGTATAAGTTAACTTCTGTAGTTAAAAAAAAAGCAGCTTATCCTTCTTCAAGTGAAATAGGAGGATGAGGAAATGAGAAAGTAATAGGTCAGTAAGAGCTGAATTAAAAGAAAGGAACTTAATATATATTATAAAAAACAATAAGGTTTTTACTTATTTGGGGTAGGTGTATTGCAGTTTGTCCCCAACTTTGTTTTATCCCTCCATGTATGTATAACTTTTGTAACGTGGCTTCACCGTTCCTCCCATTGAGAGGTTGAGTTTATTTATCCTTTAAATCTGGAGAACTGGCCTTGTGTGTGTATCCTTGGATGGCCTCAGGGAGCAGAGACACCATCCTAGCCTGGGACCCCCTGTTTTGGATTCCTCTGTGAAAGAGAGGCAGACTTTCTTGTATCTTCCGTGGTTATTCAGGTGTTCTGTGACATCCAGCCAACCAGTATCCTCAATAATATTAGTATTATCCCCAGTAGTACTGTATATAAGAGGGTTGATGAGCAGCATTAAAGATTTGGTCTGGAAACCAGGAACCTATAATGGCAATCTGCAGTCAGGTGACATAGTTCCACAGGGCTTCACCAAACATAGAGGAAGAAAGATAAATTGCAAGCTTGAGCTCAGATTCATTTAGTGGAAGAAGTGGAGGAAGTTACATTGCTTTTGTGAGAGTACTCTCAGTAATAGAAGCTAGAGTTCTTGCTGAACAGAGAAGAAATGAGGCCAAGAGGAAGTGGAGTTTACTATGACATTGCAGAGCAAGTGTAGGAAGAATCGGAGAACACAAGGAATTTCATCTAGGAAACTAGCAACTTATGCTAGGAAACTAGCAAATGAGTTAGCAACTGTCCCAGTCTTTATTACACTCTGTAACAGTGGGTATATCAATAACTCAAGCTTCTTAATGCCTTGGTTTTAAGACCATTCCCAGTCTTCCACTTGAAGAGTGGGATTTGGAGGGATTGAATAAACAAGCCTGTGGGATTTAGTGGCAAGTAAGTAACTCAGGGACGGCTCTCAACTCAGGGAGAAACCCAAAGGGATTTGCTTCAGCTCGTCAACCAGCAGCTCTAGCGCACTGCCAAAACTTGCTGAAAAGCAATCAGAAAAGGAAAGGGAAAGAAAGAAAATGATGAAACAGATGTTTTGCATCAGAAGGAGTTAATCCAAACAAGCTGGTCTTCAAAAGAGGTGTCCATCAAAGATTATATTAGCCAAAAATTGTGAGGGGACTACAGTTAGTTTTGAATAGGCAACTACAAAAGATCATAAATAATGTTACCAAAATTATATGTAAATATATAATTATATGCTCATGCAAGCTCATATGCAAAATTGGAAGTAGCAAAGGAAAATTGGGGCACTGGTCATGGGATAGAGGAATGGGGTGTTCAGTGGTTGGGAGATCTTTTATCAAAATAATCCTTTGAATGCTTAAATTTTTACCATGCACAGATGACCCTTTCCAAAATGTTTTTGTTATTACAAACTGAAGTGCTATTACAAATTGAAAGCAGTAGATAGGCTATGCTTTTTTCTTGGCTTTCTAGTTCAGTTTATAGAAAGAAATATGTTTTTACTGCTGAATCTTTATTTCTGAATACACAGCACTTATTTATTATGAAAGTCCCCTCTGAGAGTTTCTTACCATCCATGTGAGATCTTAGTTCCCTGATCAGGGATTGAACTCTGCCCCCCTGCATTGGGAGCATGGAGTCTTACCCAGGGAAGTCCCGGGAGAATTCCTTTTCCTTGCATTTCTACCAGCAGTAGGAATTGCTGTTCTTTTTTTGATAGCTGTGTTACTGCTGACCATTGCATTTACTAGCATTTCCATGAATCCTGGTAAATTTGAGAACATTTTCCTATGCTTGTTGACTACTTAGATTTGGCTCTTCTCTCCATTAGCTAGTCCTGTCTTTTGTCTATTTGTCTATTTTTTCCATTAGCCTCCTTTTTTCCTAAAATGTGCAAAAAGTCTGGTGACTGTTACAAGAATGAACCCTATTTCATTTTTATGTCTTTTTTCATGTCTAACATTGGTTTATTTACCTTTTTATGGTATCTCTTTGGCCCATGCAAGTTTTCAAGTTTTGAATATTTGGACGTATCTGACACTTATGGCTTTTGGTTTAAAAGGTCTCAATTTGGGATCTTTGACACGATTGTTGATTTAAAACTTCCTGTTTCTTTTTCTAGAATTAGAAAATATAATTAGTACGGCTATTGGCAAGTAGTCCTGATTTCCTTTGTGTAACTAATCGACATGGAAATTTTAGTATTCTTATCATCATTACCCCCTCAATTTCTAACTTTCGTTATCTATGAAAATGTGTATTACAATCATGATTACAGATGCTGTTGAATGGTGCATACATAAGACCTGCGTTCAGATAGTCTAGCTTATGATTTGGAGATGGGCTGAACTCTCATTTGTTGAGCAGACTTGTTTCACTGTAGGAAAAAATTATTATTAAAATACTAATTTAAATGCTGCTTTTACTGAGTTTAAACTTAATATTTTCAAAACTTTTTAGTGAAAATACTTGACATGTTTAATAATTAGGTGAGTTGATCTCATCTTCTAATCAGGACGTGGGCTACTTTCCCTGTTCTCCTTGTTATATATTGCTCCACCCTCCAAATAATCGTTTGTATTCTTCTAATGCAGCAAAGGTAAGCTTTTATTATTATTCTAAACTGCAGCAAATTAAATGATGCTTTCTATTCATAGCTTTACCCTAGTGATATAGAAACACATGCAACCTTTCTTAACAATGTATTCATTGAGCACAGATACTGATTTTCATGAACTGTTTGTAGTTTGGGCTTCAAAGGGCCCAAGAGTATATGCAGCAGGAAAGCAAAATCAGAGAGCTAAGGAAAACAAGCATAAAAGAAGTTATGACAGTGAGATTTTCTGTTTTCCTCTCTTATAATTGTAGTCTGGGTCATTTACTGTCTTTGGCTGGAGACCACTGTCCACTGTTAAGATTTTATAGCGGTTGCCTTTGAAAATCTAATAAGGAGCAGGGTATATTAACATCAAATATTTGCACAAAATTATATTACTGTTTATTGTGGTAATATAATCATATCATATTAAATAAAATACACGTGCTTAGGTGTACTTCACCGTCATGTTGGTTAGGATCATCTCTGTGGGTGGCAGGTGAGGGTAATTGTGACAGCATTATTTCCTTTCAGAAAATGAGGCTTAGAGAAAGCCATATTTTTCTAAGATCACCCAAAGTTGTCTGCCAGTATGGAAGCTCCATGTCGTGCTCAGAGACCCTGTTTCCAGGCTCCTGTGATGCTTGCAGAGCTGGCCTTTCCTTTCTAAAAGACCCTTCAGGGCTCAGACACCCTGCTTTTTGTGCCAGTGAGTGGACCCTCCTGGGGTCAGGGGTCTGCCTGTGTGAGAAAAGCCAAGCCTCCCTCCTTTATCCAGGTACCTTTCTCTCTTCTTAGGCCCAAATGCCACGTGACCATGTTTCCTGTGTCTCTTCTTTATCCTATTCACCCCTTTAGCACCAGCAACCACCAGAATTGCCCTTTGCTCCCTAGTCACAGACATTCACTACCTTTAAATGGTGTATAAAGTCCATCTAAGACCTCACTTTGCTGAACACTTCCTGCTTTGTTAGCGATTAGAAAATGACCACAGCCCCTGCCCAGGCCAGGCACTGCCTATTCTGAAGGGCAATGAGAATTTAAAACAGATTTACCAAGTAACTCACAGGTACCCAGTCTGGAGAGGAGGGCTGGGTGTTTTGGGGCCTCTTCTCCAGCCGCAGGATGAAGCCTGGGATCACCGTGGTGCTCCCCACTGTGGCGGTGGGAACGCCAGGTCCTCAGAGGCCAGTGCTGCCTAACTGCCTGCACTGTGCCCTCGCTGGGCAATGTCAGGGCTCACCTCTGGTGTTAGTAACAGGAGGCAGGAATCGAATGCTTAACCTCTAGCAACCAAACTGGCAAGCCTTCCCACAGAGTCTGAAAAAGAGGAGTATTTTGAACACAGATCTCTTAAAACAGCTGTTGCATTGGCAGAGCAGATGGAGCCAGAGTAGTGTTCAGAACCAAAATAGCAATAGTATCACAAATTACAGGTGCTTCCAAACAGGCTTGCCTGCGCTTTGTGAGGAGAAGCCGCTCCCCCCACCGGAGGGTGCAGGATGAACCAGAGACAGAGCTGCATCAGCATTCCACACACTGATGGCGACTGTCAGTTATCTAGCACACCACCCCGAAGCATGGTGGCTTACAGTAATCGTCTCCCGCCTGCAATAGTGTTAGGGTTAGCTGAGCTTACCGGAGGGCTTCAGGTGGTCAGGTGTCTCCTTGAGGAGGCATTCAGATGAGAGCACAGCTGTGGTTGGTAACATTCAAGACGCCTTATCCTCAGGTCTCAGTGAACTGGGAGTCTGCTCCAGGCCAGATGCAACCCACCGTTCATTTCTGTACCACCACAGGCTAAGAATAGTTTTTACATTTTTAAATGGTTGGAAAACCAAAAGAAAAACCATCTCATGACATGTGAAAATTACATGAAATTCAGATTCTGACATCTGTAAGATTTCACTGGCACAGAGCACCCCTGGCCCCTCACATAGTTTATGGTGGTTTTGCACTGTGGTGGCAGAGTTGAGGAGTTACAACAGACATGAAGGTCACATGGCCTGCAAAGCTGAAAATTTTTACTGTCTGGCCCTGGATAGAAAGTCTTCTGACCCCTACTGCTAAGCGTCTCTCTACAGACAACTTCATTAACCATCAGTGGGTTATTTTGAGAATGTTCAGTTTTTTTTTCTTTCTAAATGATGAGGCCTGAGAGAATTCAGCCTGTCACTTGCGAGCATTATCTCCAAATAACATACTGCATGCAGGTGTGAGTAATTTGGGGCTTAAAACAACCATGAATATAATTTTCATTATATTTACTCCATCTTATCATCTTTCAGATTACTGGAGTAAATCTGAGGCCACAGTTAACATTTTTATCAGATGTATGCAAATAATAGAACCATCTATGATGATCATACAGAGATAAACATTCAGAACTGTTATCTTCTTTATACTCCTTGTTGACTTGTTCTGTGAGAATTCTTATGCTTCTTTACTCAAATTCACATTCTGAAAATAAATGCCTAGAGCAGAAATGATTTTAACAATTTTAACTGTCAAAGCTGCCTTTCCTTGCTACTACTGTGCAGCTGAGTATTTGCAAACTAAATCATAAGCATGCTTCTCTCATCCCCACCAGCTGCAGCATGGTCACCAGACATGCAGTTGGAAGCTTGCGATTATTTTTATTTTGAGAAGAAATTAAATAATTGCTGATTTTAAAAAAGGACAATCGGAGACAAATAACCATTTCTGCCTTCATAATGGGAACCCCAAATGCCTTTCTAAACAAACAACAGCTGGAAAATGCTGAACACAGATACAATCCTTGCCTTTAAAAAGTTCCCATCCTTGTAGAGATGGATGGACAAGAAGACAGTATGGTATGGGGATTGATAGTTGATCGTTGATGAGCACAAACTACGATGGGGGCACAGAGAGTGGGCCCCTAAGCTGGTCTAGAAATGTCTGGGAGCCTTGCTAATGGGAACCAATGGGAAGGAAGGCAAGGTGGATCAGCCCAGAAACCTTCTGGGGTACCCACCCAGGCCTGGTGGAGACCTCATTGCTAGGCCCTCCAGCAGCCTGTCCCAGCTGATGGCACACTGACCTTTATCAGTTTACTTGTTCATCTTCCTCCACAGACTTGGCAGTTTCTTTAAGGCAGAAACTGCCATCTGTCCTTGTTCTCTGCAGTGCCTGCCAGGTAGTAGTTGATGCTCAAGAACCATCTAATAAGTGAATATGTGGAAGTTTCTAGGCTAATGAAAATATTCTGTCTCTTAGATAGGCTAATGTTTAAAGAAAATATTTTATGTCTATACAATGGTATATTTAAAAGTATGTACTAGTTTGTGGTTGAAGTGCCAATACCAAATTTTAGATGCAAGGACAGGATCAGGAACCATAGGAGATGCAAAGATAAGCAAGACACAATCACCGCTCTCCATAAACTTACAGCTTAAGTAAGATGAGATGGTTGGATGGCATCACTGACTCAACGGACATAAGTGTGAGCAAGCTCCGGGAGTTGGTGATAGACAGGGATGCCTGGCGTGCTGCAGTCCATGGGGTCACAAAGAGTTGGACACAACTGAGTGACTGAACTGACTGAACCCTCCTCTATATGGAACCAGAATAGCTTGTCTTTCACCTGTTTACATTTTGGAATTCCACAAAATATTTCTTTTGAATAAAGGGCTCCATTTAAAAAAATTAAAACTTTATAAAGTTAATAAAAGACCAAGTTTTCTCAAAATATTTACATATTTTACCCCCCCCCCCCATTTAGGCTGGAAGGAAATTTAATGGAGAGAATAGAAAATTTACATTTTTAGATATTTTCGTATTCCTCCTGGATTCCATCTTTGTTTTTCCTGAGTTGCCCTTAACACTTTTCTAACAGGTACTATATAGCAATGTAGATATTTACAGTAATAAAATTGTTCCCATATACTGTAATATCACTTAATATTTGGTAATATACAGGAAAAAGCTTCTATGCATATCCTTTCTAAAATTACTGCAAAATATCTTCAAGGTTCTATATTTTTTTCTTTTTTTTTTTTTCTACTTTATATACAGTAGTGTGTATATGTTAATCCCAACCTCCTAATTTATCCCTCCCCCTCCAAGGTTCTATATTTAATGCCAGTTATTCTAAGATGTTTAATTCAAAACTGTTACCTAATTTCTCTATAGGATGTTAGATTTCAAAAAATCCCATTTTCAAAACAGGATTGTATAAGATCATTTTAAGGACCCATATGCAACAAATCCTTCTATGAGGTTTGCAGGGAATAATGAGCCAAAAGACATTTAGGTACAGTATTCTTTATTATAAACAATCAGATAACAGTGTAAGTGTGCATTTGAGGGATAACTGAGGCATAGCTATAATAAAAAACATGACTTAAATAGAAATAGTTTCTTTTTTGTTAGTTTGCTTTACATTAATTTGAACTTAACATACACCAAGATCATGTAATTTGTCATATAGTTCAGCCATTAAATCCTTAACAGGGGCAGACAAAATTTGGAACGCATGTTATATTTTGCTTTATTTGTTGACTATGTATGTCAAATATTCAGGACATAATCAAAGTTAAGCCGGTGCTTGAAGTCTAACAAGCAATACCTAAAAAATATTTTTGTTGCTGTGACAGGGTATTCACTTCCTAAGAAGACAATGAAAAGGAGATTCTAAATGCTAGGTAGTTGTCCAACTTTTTCTGATTTAAACTGAGTATAAAAAAAAAATAACAAAGTAAATGTATTGAGAATTGACATCTTAATAGTTCCAAAGCACTGGAAGGTATTAAAATATCACCTAACTAAAAATTTTTACATCTTAAATTTTTAACAGGAGAAAAAACAAAACCCAGACTTGAACAGCACTATAAATGTTCTGAGTCTTGTGAGCAGGCCAGATGTTACTGTTCTCTGTTGCACGACCCTTGTCTACAGCAACCTTAAACATGTTTGGCAATTGCTGATGCAATTAATGGCTTAGCATGTCCACTTTGCTCACAATCCTATAAAAGAATGTGAAGGCATTGTTTGGACTGTCTACCTCAAGGATTGAATGCTAAATAAGCACATTTAGAAGTCAGAAATCAAATTCTGCACTATAATTTTTAACAATTCTTACCAGAAAAAAATTTAAAGGACTGATCTAAAATGTGACTATGTTACAATGACTTAAGGGTTAACTTCCCATCACTCCTAAATTCTCTGAATTTCACAGTATCTTAATAAAGGCTTTTGGTGAGACAGACCTGGTAGTGATGCATACGTACCACTTTAATCATTTATTTTTTGAAGATAGAATTCCGATTCACTGGAATATTCTGTCCTGGCTTCCCAAAGCTGCGTGGAAAGCCAGTGTATTTTTTCATGTCATTTATAAGCAACTAGTACCGATTGATTCTGTAAAGGTGTAAGATTACCAGAGGAGGAGTCTGACCACTGATGGATAAAGTGATGTTTGATCCCTGGAGCCCAAACCACATGTACCTCATGCTGTTTTGTGCAGTAGTACTCGTTTGAGGAAGACTTCACCATATTAATGCCTTTTCCAAGGAAAGGAGACACAGGGAATTACTGGAAAATAGGGAAGCAAGAGGAGAAAAATCCAACTTTGAGACAAAGAAGAAAAGCCTCATCCAAGGATGTCTTCATTCATGACTTGATTGTTCAGAAGAGATGGGAAATCAGTTTCAAAATAGAGATAATTAGGAAATCAATTATATTTTCTTCAAGCATAAAAAAGAGCACATGTTTTGTTTTAATAGTTCTTGAAACATGAAGATGATTCTACAGATTTCCGTGTAGACTCTCAGCTCCAGAGGGCTGGGATGGTTTCTTGTGTACATTGACTCCACAGTACCTAACACTGTGCCGGGTACATACATAGTTGGTGTACCAATAAACTACAGAGTTCTCTAAACACTAAATGGACCACCTAGCTTTAATGTAAAATATGATATTTTCTATTGTATATATGAAAGCTTCTACTAGGTAACACTAGTCATTACAAGAGGTGACGGCAGTAGCTCACGCATACATTGTTTTCATATGATCATTCCTACCTTGAATACAATTTAATGAGAAACAGCTACTATACACTAATGCTAGAAAGAGTTGAGACAGAATTTATAAATGAAGAAACCTTCTGGATCACTGAAGTACCGTCTGTTAACAAGCATAATTACCTTCTTAAATTATACATTTTAAAGAGGGTGTGAAATAATTTTCCAAGCAATGCAGTGTTCAGTGGATGGGAATTATATACATATATGTGAAAGTACCTAGAAATTTGGTAAACGGCCCTCTCTCTATCATCCAAGGGTAAATAACAGGTTTTGGTATTGTGTATACATTTTTTAAAAATGTCCTGTTATTCAGGACCACTGTTCCTCAGAAATGATAGGGATTATGGAATTACTATCTTATTTGGGAAGTTATTTCCAGGTATGAGGCTTTAGTTTTATAAGAGGCTACCACCTATGACCAGCAGGTCACTTAATCGGTAGAGACACTAAGTTAAATAACTCAAATTTGATCGCAGCAACGTGCCTGGATTTTCTCAAAGGCTTCAGTGAACATTGTTTGCGTCATCTGTGAAGAGTTAGTATTTACCAACATGTGAGGAATATGCGGCAAAATGTGCCCTCGCCTAGAGACTGTGAACGTGGGAATGTGAGAAGGAATAAGTAAACACAGGGTGTTTTTATCCGATGCTGTTATTTTACTGCTGCTTCCACACACACACACAGGAGTTAACCACAAGGACAGCGAGCATGCTGTGCAGACTCGGATCTGCAGAGCTGCCTGCCGTGAATCACCAGGAGAACAGGAACCTGATTTCCTACATGGAAGGCAGGCATCTCTGTGGGTGATGCATGGACTAAGAAAGTGCTGGTCTTATTTTGCAGTTGGGGGATATAGCTTATTTCATGCTATTTTCATATTTATAATATCTTCCCATATTAGAGTCATTTATTTTTTTTTTTTGTACAGTGGTAAGATAATGAGGCAACCTGGCTCTCAGCTTCACAGTTTCTTTCTCTTCCGATCACAGTTTTAATTTGTTTAAAAGGTACCATTCATATCAGCACAACAGTCTACCTACAGGTATTTCAACTTCAGAAATAAAGCTTATATGACTTGTCTTACATAACTGATTTTACAAGCTTGATTTTCTCTTTTTGTCAGCACTTGAAGTGAAGCTATTTAAATGTTACGGGTTTGATAGCTTTGTTTTGTCCAAAGTGTTATTTGCCCTAGTGTTGCTAGTACCTGATTTTTGCTACGTAAACAGTTTTAGTATTTTTCTGGACTGGCCATACAACATGCCTTATGTGACACGGCAGACGAAAGCTGCCTTTGTCCTGCCAGCACCCTTCAAACACTGTCCACAGACTTGCCTCTCATTTCTTCTCTCCCACAAAAGAAGCTGCTGTTTATTAGAGCGTAGGTGCGAAAACCCTGCTTTTCTCGTCGCGTTGTAGTGGCATCAGGTTAACTAGAAAGCACAAAATAAGACGGTGATACAAAATACGGTGAGTATATATTAAACGTATTTACATGTGTCCTTAGAAACGTCAGTTAGTCATGACTCTGAAATGACATAAGCCACTGCCTGCAACAGCATCTACCCTACAGAAATGTGCATTGAGACAGGACTGTTAGGACACTGAAGAAATTGGGTTGTGTGGGGAGCCCATCTGAGTCAGAACTTTGTCCAGCCACTGCAGCGGTCCATGAAGGTGGATCTCAATCCAGCAGGGCGTGCTTGTGACATCCTGGCGATGGTACTCGGCTCCCCAGCCCTGAAAAGCAAAAACGGAGCCACGTGATTCTGCCAGACTTCCAGGCCGCCTCCAGGGGCACGAGACAGGCCTGCTGGACACAGCCCACCCACCAGGGCAGCTTCTGGGACCTGGGAACATGAACTCTGCATTCCTGCAAGTACAAGACAACCTTTACATCAGCCAGACACCCTAAGATGAGTCCCCATCCGAGGTTTCCTCCTGGGCTCACAACTAAACCCATGGACCTAGAGAGGGCCTGGGTTCCGGCCACATCAGAGACACTGGGAATTCATGCTGTCTTCCCCAGGGAAGGGAGCTTGAATGCATGTTCACCCCCTTAATGCTGAAGTCTGTATTTTGTACAAAACAGAACAATGGCTGGATCTGAAAGCTGTTAGGTGAGAGCTGAGGGTGCTCTGTGTTACTCAGGATTGATGAAGAAAGCTTGTTTCTCCTCTCCCATGCTGGCTCACTTCTGGCAATTTGCCATTGGTGACCATCCACAGGAGAGACCGCAAAAAATAAAGAAGTTTCATTAACATCCATGACCTCACATGGTTGCAATTTTTTATCGTGGGGACAACTTATCAATTTCTTTTACACTGATCACCTATAGTTATATTTGCTAGGAATCCTTTTTTTAAGTCCCTGCAATATTAGTAACAGTTTATTTTGTGAATTATGTAGTTTTATGAATTTAAAGGTTGCATATGTGACAAGTACATCTAGTTGATCTTAGGAAAATCAGATTCCTATACAAGTTTATAATACAGTGAAATAATTGTATCTGAGACATTGGCCATTTCATCCCAATTTTTAAAACAGGCCTAGAAAAAAGTAAGTCAAATGGTTGTTTATTAACAGCAATTTATCGCCCTCTGCTGGCTCTGAAGCATCAGAATGTTAGAAAAGACTTTCAGGTATTTGTTAATTGCCTGCTAATTTTACAGTGTAAAAATGCTTTTAAAGCTTAACAGTAAACTTGAATAAAGGCATCCCTGGTGGCTTAGACGGTAAAGAATCTGCCTGCAATGCAGGAGATCTGGGTTCGATCCCTAGGTCAGGAAGATCCCCTGGAGAAGGGAATGGTTACCCACTCCAGTATTCTTGCCTGGAGAATTCCACGGACAGAGGCGCCTAGGGAGCTACACTCCAAGGGGTCACAAAGAGTCAGACACCACTGAAACAACTTAGCACGCATGCAAATTTGAACAAAACTGCTTTGTCACCATGAAAGAAATGGATTCAAGAAGTCATTTTCTAAACTGGAAACTATTCTTGATTCTCATTTTTAAAATAATTACTGAAATTATAAATAAGAGTGTAGAAAAATGGGACACATTTTTCATGGTAATTTTACAGAATTAATAAATTTTACTTTGAAAAAATCTGTAACAAGCCATACTGATACCCCTTGACTGTCACGTATACTGTTTGGCAAACAAGCTCAGATTTGGAAATATTAGAATTATTTGCAAGTGCTTTGTGAGGAATGAAATAGCAGACGATAAACTGAGGGCTTAGCTTCAACATGCAAATCCAGTTTTTCCTTCCCACTAAGTAACTTCCTCCATTCTCCAACCTTCATGTCAACTTTAATAAGATCTAATTGAGAAATTCAACAAATATTCATAAACAGAACATCTACTACTGTCTCAGAATTAATTGTAAGCCCCATAATGTTTTTATCCCAACCTGTTTATACCTTTGTAAACAGCACTTAATTCATACTCTGTTGTATTAGACTCAGTTCTGTTTTGTAGTTTATTTATAAATATGATTGCCTCTGTTTGCCTGTCTGCTTTGTCTTATTCGATTTCAGGTAAATTCACCATTTACTGAGTGACCACAGTGCTCAGCAATTTGAGGGAAGAAAAAAACAAATCTCTGTAGCATTAAGTCCTATGCAACCATCATAATCACTTTATCTTCTTTATGTAAAGAAAAATCAGGTAACTGCCTTAACTTGGTTTTCCTCCAAAAGTAATGTACTTAAGAATTTTCTTAAAATTGCTAAACAAGAGATGTCCTACTCATGGAGGAGCTCTTCTAAAAAACAATTGAGAGTTTTCCTGCCAAAATGCTGTCTACTTGCCCTGGCTGTCCAACTGCCACATCAACCGAAGACTGTTTTAAAATATATATTTTTTTACTTATGTATTTTCTTATTTGGTTGTACTGGGTCTTAGTTGTGGCATGCAGGATATTTAGTTGACCCATGTGGGATCTAGTTCCCTGACCAGGGATCGAACCTGGGGCCCCTGCATTGAGAGCAGGGAGTCTTAGCCACTGGACCGCTCCAGAAGTCCTGTGCTTTTGGTCTCTATCTTAGAATCAGGAAGCGAGCACTCCTTACCTTGACAAAGCTCATCCTGATGGTGCACATCTTGGTTAGCTCATAGACGACTTCAAATCCGTGGTGCACAGACTGGGCGAGCAGCTGAGCGAACAGCTGGTTGTTGAAGATCTTGAGGCTGCAGCCACTGGGGATCTTGCAGACGGTGGCTGGGTGGAAGCCGTGCTGATAGTTGCAGTTCCGGCTCTGCACGAAGATGCTGCTGTCACTCACGCACTCGGCATAGACCTCTCCCCCGACGTAGTACAGGTGCACGCCTGTGAGGCAGAAACACTCTTCCGACACCAGCACTGAGTTCCACTTAGACTTACCACCCTTCCCATCTCATCCGCCTCTGTCACCTAAAGAGACATGACTATCAGCTGTGAGGTTAATTTTAATGTCACCAATCACTGATTAGTACCACAAGTGCCCCAGAGGTTGACCTGCTTTAATTATCATCTGTATTTTTTCCATGAGTGCATTTAAAAGTATAGAACAAAGAAGGAGGCTGTCATGTATTAATACTACTCCTGCCATGAAATTAAAAGACGCTTACTCCTTGGAAGGAAAGTTATTACCAACCTAGACAGCATATTAAAAAGCAGAGACATTATTTTGCCAACAAAGGCACGTCTAGTCAAGGCTATGGTTTTTCCAGTGGTCATGTATGGATGTGAGAGTTGGACTATAAAGAAAGCTGAGCACTGAAGAATTGATGCATTTGAACTGTGCTGTTGGAGAAGACTCTTGAGAGTCCCTGGGACTGCAAGGAGATCCAACCAGTCCATCCTAAAGGAGATCAGTCCTGGGTGTTCATTGTAAGGACTGATGCTGAAGCTGAAACTCCAATACTTTGGCCACCTGATGCAAAGAGCTGACTCACTGGAAAAGACTCTGATGCTGGGAAAGATTGAGGGCAGGAGGAGAAGGGGACGACAGAGGATGAGATGGCTGGATAGCATCACCAGCTCGACGGGCATGAGTTTGAGTAAACTCTGGGAGTTGGTGATGGACAGGGAGGCCTGGCATGCTGCGGTTCATGGGGTTGCAAAGAGTCGGACACGACTGAGTGACTGAACTGAACTGTCACTTTCAGTCTCATGTTTGTTCATTCTAAAAGGAAGATCTCATACTATTAGAGGCAAAATAACAACATAAGGCAGAAAACATCAAATAGTCCTTCAGGGACATATAGAAGTAAAGAACTGGACACAGTAAGTACCATGGTAATGTTACTTACATGCATATACTAAATCCACTTCAGAGGACATGATAAATGGAGTTTACATTTTATTTTACTAACAATTATAAATCCATTTCTCTTAGTACCTCAAAGAGGCCTATTCCATTTTAAAGCTTATCACCTACATTTACAGGTCATAGAAATAATGCCTATTTTTACCTACAGTGAAATTCATGCCACATTTTCAGATAAAATATAAAGCCTCAATCAAAATGTAGTTTATGCTATTTTATCTCATTTTCTTAGAACTAAAAGGTGAAGAGGGTCTTGAGAATGTTGCTGCTCAAAGTACATTTTAGTTGATGCTTTTCCTCCAAATGTCTAGGTTTAAGACTCAACATAAATTTGTAACAAGGGACTGGAGTTAGATGAGATGAAGATGTTCTAGTCTAGGGAATATTAAATACCAGAACAATTGTTCCCTAACCTTTTAGCAGAAACAAAATCTCTATCTCAAGGTGTCAACATGGTTGTAAATACAATCTCCATGCAGTGGCAAGGGGATTGTAGAAATGATCTTGAATCTACTTATAGGGACAGATTTCGGTACTTTAAAAAAAAAAAAAAAAAAAAAAAACAGTTTTAAATAATACATCTGAAAGGCTTCCAGGGCTTCTCAGACCTGCATTTAGGAAACATGACCAACATAGCCACTCAGTTTCTTTGTCAGGATCTAAGTAGCAATGGAGGCAGTTTTTGCACTATTATGTAACTACTTCCTGCCAGCTTTATGGTTTCCTTTTCCCATCTCCTTTCCCTTAATACAATTTTAGAAAAGAATAGCTTTCAGGGTCATGTATTCAAACCACAGACTCCAACACAGTCTGAAGAAACTGATTCAGGGTCACAATGATAAAGCTCTTGATGCTCAGGTGAAGGTTCCCCTCTCACTGCCTCAGTCAGACCAGGTCCCCTCCTCTGCTCAGCCTTCCTCTCCCTTTTCTGCCTTACCTCCATGATTCTCTCCCCTGAACACTCTGGGGTCTGATCCCCAGGGCCCTGGCCCTGAGGAGTAAGCAGAAGGATGGTCCTAACTGTCTGGGACACAGTTACCTGGCTGGACCCACATGTGGGGGGTGTGTGGTATTAGATGCTCAGTCGTGTCTGACTCTTTGTGACCCCATGGACTGTATGTAGCCTGTCAGGCTTCTCTGTCCATGGGATTCTCCAGGCAAGAATATTGGAGTGGGTTGCCATGCCCTCCTCCAAGGGAATCTTCCGGACCCAGGGACTAAACAAGGGTCTCCTGCATTGCAGACAGATTCTTTACCATCCGAGTCACCTGGGAAGCCCAGACTTACTTGGCTGGACCTACATACTGGAGGTGAGACAAGGGCAAATCCAAGCAGACTTTCTCTAAAAACTCCCAGGGGAAGGCCTGCTTCTGGGGTGGCTGGAGAGCAGGTCATCAAACTGCCAGAGCATGAGGCTGCTAATAAGTGTTCAGTATGTCTTTGAGTTGAATGCCCTTCAAATACATAATCCTCCTGGAGCTTACTAAGGAGAAAAGATAAGATTTTTTTTGCTATCTGACTCTGGTCTTTATTTAGGGGATGATTTTCAATCCTGTTAAAAGTCTTATCCGCAACCACAGACATCCTGGCAGAGCACAGAAAGCAGAGAAAGCCTGGATAGGGAGGCAGCAGTTCAGCGTCCTGAGTGAGAAGAAGAGGCAGAGCGGATGGGATGTGTCTGGGAAAGCCCTGAGCCGGCCCGGGTCACCAGAACAAGGAGGGATATTCAACCCCATGATGAAGAAGGCTAAAGACAGCGGCATCTAGAGTGTCAAGTAAGCAAGGGATTTTATTCGCATCCATCTGACAGGCCAGAAGCCTGGCTTTAAACCATGTCTGCGAAATGCTAAATTGCCACGGAGGACAGTGAACAATAAGGGTAAACACCCAAAGAAGGTGCCGCCTGAGATGAGAGAGAAGCCAGGCAACGTGGTCCTCTGGAAGTTCCGCCCACACCTGGGACTACATCTATTCCTGGGCTGCGTCTGCCTCCGTCGGCGTTTTCCACCTGTTGTACCTGCACCCACCCCTTAGGAGACGAGGGAGTCTGGAGTCCTGGTGGTGGTGAATACTAAGGGCTCTCTGGGCTGGATTGGGATCCGCTGAGTCAGACTGCAGCTTGTTCCCTTCTGCTATCTTCTGAAGCCTTGACTGACACAGATGATGGAGGGGAGGCTCAGGGGACAGCAGGTTAATTAGGCTGGTGAGCATGTTCCAACGGTCCTAGAGTCTAGTAACAGAGGGGGATGTCACAAGTGGAAGAAATATGCATGGATTCCCTCCAGAGTGGGATGGGGGGGGTGGGGAAGGGATATCCCACCCCTGTGGAAATCTCATCGCCCCACCTCCAGCTCAGAGACATACTTAAATATATGGGAGAAAGAATATGAGTGCTGAAATCTGCTTTAAACTACTCTTCCCTGGTGGCTGGGATGGTAAAGTGTCTGCCTGCAATGCGGTCTGACCCAATCCCTGGGTCAGAAAGATCCCCTGGAGAAGGAAAAGGCAACCCACTGCAGTACTCTTGCCTGGAAAATTCCATGGATGGAGGAGCCTAGTAGGCTACAGTCCATGTGGTCACAGAGAGTCAGACATGACTGAGCGACTTCACTTTCACTTTTTCACTTTCACTCTCGTAAAAATACTGTGGAGGGGACTTCCCTGGTGGTCCAGTGGTAAAGAATCTGCCTGCTAGTGCAGGGAACAAGGGTTTGATCCCTAGTCTGAGAAGATCGCACATGCCCCTGGGCAACTAAGTCCCTGTGCCACAACTCCTGAGCCCACATGCTGCAACTACTGAAGCTCTAGAGCCGGTGCCCTACAATAAGAGAAGCCACTTAATGAGAAGCCCGCGCATGGCAACTAGAGAGTAGCCTCTGCTGGCTGCAATTAGAGAAAGCCCATGCACAGCAACAAAGACTCAACGCAGGTTGACAGAAAAACAACAAAATTCTGTAAAGCAGTTATTCTTCAATTAAAAAATAAAAAACAAAATTATAAATAAATAAATTATAAAAATAATATAAAATAAAGATTTCCAAATCTACAGCAGGGCTTTGGGCTAAAGGATGGAGGTGGGCCTGCCCAAGACTGTGACTGCAGCTGTGCACTGCGCAAACCCAGGGCGTGCCTCAGACCCCCGAGACTTGTATGATTATTATATATATATATATATATATATACAATATATATATATATATATATATAAAAGACTCTTCCAGCAGGGGGCAGCAGCGGCTCCTTTCAATTCACACAGAGCTGCCTCCCGGCTGGTACCAAGTCAATCCCCTAAAGCTATTACTGGAAGACTTTAAGTATCTCTAAACAAACAGGATGAACAAACAGATTTGGGCCCAAGTGAACTACACTACCATGGGCTTCCCTAGTAGCTCAGCTGGTAAAGAATCCACTTGCAATACGGGAGACCCTAGTTTGACACCTGGGTGGGGAAGATTCCTTGGAGAAGGGATAGGCTACCCACACCAGTATTCTTGGGCTTCCATGGTGACTCAGATGGTAAAGAATCCACCTGCAATTTCGAAGACCTGGGTTCAGTCCCTTGGTTGGGAAGATCCCCAGGAGGAGGAAACGGCAACCCACTCCAGTGTTCTTGCCTGGAGAATCCCATGGACAGAGGAGGCTGGCGGGCTACAGTCCATGGGGTCACAGAGAGTCAGACACGTCTGAGTGACGAAGCACGGCACTGAAGGCCCCACTGCACGCGCACACTGTGATTCTGCCAAGGTGGGTGCCCCTTGGCGCTACCTTCTCTCTCTCTCCTCTCTCACTAGCAACCCCAGCTCGCCTGGACATGCCGGGTCCCACCCCATCCTCACAGGGGCAGGAAAGCCCACTAGAAGGAAAGTTGAAAATACTGAGATGCCAAGAATACAGATCAGCCACAAATCCACAACCTAGAAATAATCAGTACTCACATTTGTCATATGCTTTCAGTCTTTCATGTGTACATGTTAAATAAAATTGGGATCATACTCTATAGGCTCTTTTATAACCTTTTTTCACGTATTAAAATACTGTCAACAACAACAACAAAAAATACTGTCAACATTTTCTCATGATATTAAGTGTTCTTCAGTATAGGATTTGCTTTTTCAGGGATGAGAAACTTTACACACATTGAAAGGCAAAATGGAAAGGACATTTTGAGACCAGGAAACTAAATCCACTGGGAAAGAAGGAATCCAGAAATCACCTTGAGGGACTTGCCTGGTGACCCAGTGGCTAAGACTCCACACTCCCAGTGATGGGGTCCAGGTTCAATCCCTGGTCAGGGAACTAAATCCCACATGCTATAACTAAGACCCAGCATAGCCCCAAAAATAATTTTTAAAAAATGAAAAAAAAAATCACTTCGAGGTACAGACCCTGCTTCTAAGGAACTAACAAACTAAACCCCTGTCTCAGGATAATTCCTTTCACAAAAAAGGGAAACATTACTAGATTTCCACAGAACAACTTGAGATGTACAAGAAAATAAAGTTTCATAAAAAAGTGAAAAACTAATTCCCAAAGCAATTCGATGATTTGAAATCTATGATAATTATGTCTGGGAAGGTCCAGGTTTGCCTCATTCAATGTGCATGTATGTGTGCTAGGTCATTTCAGCTGTGTCTGACTCTTTTCAACCCCATGGACTGTAGCCAACCAAGCTCCTCTGTCCATGGGATTCTCCAGGCAAGAATACTGGAGTGGGTTGCCATTTCCTTCTCCACGGATCCTCCCGATCCAGGGATCAAACCCACGTCTCTTATGTCTCCTGTGGCGGCAGGTGGGTTGTTTACCACTAGTGTCACCTGGGAAGTCCCGGTAAGTTCAATACGTGGGGCTAATGCCTCAGGAATTATCGGTTACCCCTTCCTTCTCCCACGGGAGGAAGGACAGCCAGCAGCCAGGACACACGCAGCTCGTCTGCAGCTGCAAAGAAGAAACGCGTCCGTCCTGCCGCAAGTCTTCTTTCACACCGAGAACTCGGAGCAGCTCCTTACGTGGGTCAGTGGTGCTGGCTGCAGGGACAGCACAGTCACAGGTGCTCAGGAAGAACACTGCTATTGACTTGGGTTATATTACGTTGTGCATTTCTAAGAAACATAACCTGACCTCAATGACCGTAAGAGCACACATATGCTCAGGCAGTCCTTTCAAGACTGCGGCTTTCCTCATTATTTGGAAACCAGGGCCATCCTAAAAGCCACTCTAAAAAAGCAGACACACTGTACACTCCAGTGACCCAAACTGGCTATTCCGTCATTCCCCAAACCTCAGGAAATAACCTTGGCTTTATTTTGCGCAGTCACAGACAGGTGTGATTATGTCAGCAGTTCTTCATCTTTTTTTCCCTATAAAGATACTAATAATCCTCCCATGGAACTCAGTGTAACTCAGTGTGGGACGGCTTTTCTAGAGTATTCTTGGGGGGAAAACACAAAATCTTTTCTGATTTACATTTTTAAAGTAAATGACTGTAAAATTTCATCACTGCAGTACAAAATGAGGGCCTTATTTCAACATCTCAGAGTTGATTATGACATACTGTGGCTGTGGCATATGACAATCATTTTCATTCCATATCAAAAGATTCAATTCCTCAAGCACTGAACTAAGAGGGGTGCTGAGATGAAAAAGCAGGAGGGTCCTTCCCCTCCAGCAGAAGGAAGCAACTGGGCCTGAGAGACAGAGCCATGGGTGCAAAATCTGTGTCACTTGTGGGACCATGGATAAGCTTCTGAACTCTTCTGAGCTTCTGTTGCCTCACCTGTAAAATGGGTCTAAGAAACCCTAACTTGTAGAGTGACTATAAAGCAATAATATGTGTAAGTGCCTGCCAGGGTGCCTCTCAGATTTGGGAATCTGTGGGGGTGGCTGAGTCATTCAGAAGAGTTCAGGCAGTGTGCCTGGTTTTTAAGGAAGAGTATGGACAGACCTCAGGTTAGAAGGCAGTGTTCCAGGTTCTTTGAGGTCCTGCCTCTGATACTGAAGGTGCAGCCTCTGAGATTCTAGTGCTAACTTGCTAATGGCTATTTAAAGCTCTTGGCCAGAGAGGTCAAAGCAATAGACGTGTTAACTGTTGCAAGGTTACAGAGAAAGGCTTCGTGCCAAGCCCTCTGCCTCACGGTGCGTCGCATCAGATGGAGAGCAGGCTGAAACAGCACAGGCGAGTCCGCACGTGACCCATCACCACCACAGACAAAAGCTCAAAGCACACGCGCCGCTGACGGGGTGGAGGCACGGATCTGCTCTAGTGGACCGCCATCTTCCCTAAGTGGCAACAAACACAAACCGGAAGTGACCTCAAAGCAACTGATAACTACTGAGGGGAGAAAAGGCGCACTATTAACTATAACAAAAAGAATCTTTATAGGTATCTTACCCCCCACATCCCACAGTCTCATCTCGATATAACAGCTAGGGGATCCTTTTGAAGCGAAAACTCAGATCTATAAACTCCAACTTAACTCCACCTTCTTGTGTCACACAGGCAAAGCTAAAGCACTCTGCATGGCTCCCAGGCCATGAGACCTGGTCCTGTCCCCTCCTCCTCTATGACTTCCTTGCCCCCTTGCTCACTCTGTTCCACTCACCCTGGCGTTGCTGCTGTTCCTCACACTGTGCCAGGCAGGTTCCAGGGCCCTTGCACATGCTGTTCCCTTTGCTCGGAAAGGTACCCACACTGCCGATTCCCTCTTTAGCTCTCGACTCAGGTGTCACTTCCTTAGGAAGCCTGCTTGTCTAGCTCCCGCATTCTCTTCCCCTCCTTTGTTTTTCTCTAGATACTTATCATTTGACCGTGTGTGTGTGTGTGTGTGTGTATGCATGAGTGTGTGCCAAGTCACTTCAGGAAGTGTCCAACTGTTTGTGACCCTGTGGACTGTAACCAGCCAGACTCCCCTGTCCATGGATTCTCCAGGCAAGAATACTGGAGTGGATTGCCACGTCCTCCTCCAGGGGATCTTCCTGACCCACAGATGGAACCCATGTTTCTTACATCTTCAGCATTGGGTGGTGAGCTCTTTACCACTAGTGCCTCCTGGGAAGCCCCCTATGTGTATGTGTGTGTGTATGTGTGTATAAAATTTCTTGTTTGTCTTTCTTTAGTAGTAGGTAATCCAAGAAGCCAGGAGTTTTTTGTTTCGGTTGTTTCCCATTGCTATATCCCGAGTGGCAGAATCGTTTGGCCCAGAGTGGATGCTCAATAAATATTTGTCAGATGAATGCGTATCTCTGAAGTTTGAGCACCTCCCATAACTAACTCCGCAGTTACAGAATTAGTTAGTTAGTTAATTAACAAGCTAACTCACTCCCTAACCTTGGGGTGTGTTTGGCTGCAAACTTACTCAGGCTGGTGCTCCAGGAAGCCATGCAGCTCAGAACAAGGGAAGCCACAGGAGCCCCTGAGAGAGGTCCCCCTGACCTCAAAGAAGACCAATCACTCTTGCTTTGGAAATATCCCATGCCATGCTTTACGGCATGTCTTGTAGCTTCCCCGTCTTTTTTTTCCCCCACATTAAGGCAATTCCAAAGCAGCTTTCTGAGAAAACTGTGCCTTTGCCTTGGGCACCCTGTTGAGGGTGGGGTGTCCTTCCATCCAGGTGAGCATTTCCTAGGCTCTCTGGCTCTTGCTCTGATGTTTTTTTAACCCTGTAGATTATCTCTCAGTTAGTAACATGACACCAGCCCTCCACATCTGTCTGTCCACATCAGCAGCACCTTGAACAAGCTGCTTTCAGAAAGCTTCCCAGAAGGTATTCAACACTCTCTGCATATTTTAATTCTATTTTTAGATCAAGTGGCTTAAGTAGAAGTCTCTCGTGCAGACCAATCTGCAAAGCCCTGCAGCAAATGGCTCTACGGCAGCACATTTTAACATTCTATCTTTAGATCACCTGAAGATTCTTATAAAAATCGTTTCAAAGTAAAACCATCCTGAAAAATTTAAGAAGTCAAAAGTAATCAGTTCCTTTGAGGAATGACTATATTTCCCTCTTGGGATAGAAGTTACAGATTAAGTTTCTGTTTTCTGAACTCTCTGGGAGCCTAGGGGAAAATTTTAACCACAGTCATAATCACAGTGCTAATTCTGAGGGACATATTTGTACTCATCTCCCTGACTCACCCCCAGCTTCTGACTTTCTCTTTTTCATTTATCATTCTCTACAAAGGCTTCTCATAAGCCACCACAGAGCCACTATGGGAAGATACAGGATAAGATAAAGTAACTGTCACTATTAAGGGTTAACATCAGTGAACAAATTCAGCCTGCGTCTAATCGATGGTCTGTAGGTTGACAACAGGAGACATTTGGGAGATAGGACAAACGCAGATTGCATCACACATGAAATAAGGGTTCTTCCCTGGAAACTTAAAAGAAAAGGCTTGTGGCTACTCCCCAAGGTGGTGTAAGTGCTGGACGGGGAGAAAAAAGATCAAATGACCCCAAAGCTTCTTTACATCTGTGATTTCAGGGGACAACCACGCATCATTCCGACTGCCAACTCTTTGGATAGAAAAGAAAATATGAGGGCTTCCCTGGTGCCTTCCTTCCTGACAATGCAGGAGGCACAGGTTCCATCCTCAGTCTGGGAAGATCCCACATGCCGAGGAGCAACTAAGCCCGTGGGCCACAGCTACTGAGCCTGTGCTCGAGAGCCCGGGAGCCGCAACTACTGAAGCCCTTGCGCCCTAGAGCCGGTGCTCCACAACCAGAGAATCGCCGGCAATGAGAAGCCTGTGGACCGAAACTAGAGAGTAGCCCCTGATCGCCACAACCAGAGAAAAGCGCGCGAAGCAACGAAGACTCAGCACAGTCAAAAATAAACAAAGAAAAGTAACTTAAAGATCCTCAACCAGGCCTCAGGCTAGGCTGAGACAATCACACCAATGAGGTGGGTTCCAAAGGCGTCATTTCCAGACCCGAGCGAGGCCTGTGCCTCTTCAGCTGTTGTAAAAGTGCCTGGACACGAGAAAACCCCAACCCCCTATCAAAGGCTTCCAGACAGACAAGTCACTGATTTTTTAAAGAGCTCCCTTCTCTGTCTCTAAAAGTAACTTTACCTGATACAGATTCCTCTTCTTCAGAAGTCATCCTATTTAGCATTTCAGGCTACTCAAAAATAATTCATGCTACATCTCTTCAGTCATTTCATCCTGTCTTTGTATTTCTCGTCTTGTTCATCTTCCTAACACCCACCCTACGCCACCTCCCAGAAGATGCTGTGCCTACCTCAGAGGGGGAGGCACTAAAAGACCCCAAAAGTTCTCACGCGCTTCCCAACAGTATCCCCAGCACAGTCTCCCAGCTCCCAGCCCTGGGAACATCCCACTAGGCCATGCTGCCAACCCATGGCTCATTTCTGTGTGTTAGCTCAGAAGAAGATATGAAGTGGATTACACATGTGCCTTTACCCTTTCCTATGTGTCTTCTGGTATTTTCTATTGTTGAGTTTCTGTTTACGTTAGAAAGAAGTCCGAGACAGAATCTGTTCCTGTTATTTGAAGGGTCTGTGAATCCATCGATCAGCACACTTCGGGAGGAAGCCTGGAATGTCTCCCCGACGCGGTTGTTCAGTTCGTAGTAGGCGACGGAGCACCAGTGCTGCGGCTCCTCGTAGCAAACTGGCCGAAAATCTGAAACAGAAGTGCATCAGACAGGACATCACTACCACCACGCCCGGGACCTCCCAGCTCACGACTCCACCAGGAAAGCAAGGAGACCACTGTTCCCCAAAGGCTGGATATGAGAACCAGCACAATGCTGTGAGTTGTTTCCAAACTTGCCTCTTTCACGGAAGCTGCTTGCAGGCTGCTCATCTGGTCCACGTACCTGGGAACAGGGGCTGATGTCCTGATGACTCTCCCAAGGCTGGAATCTTTGTAAATAAGTTTATTAGTTTTGAGGGGCCAGGCAACATTGGTATGAGTGGATCTGTGCAAACTTCATCCCCCTATCCAAAGGAAACACAGCTAAAAGGAAGTTAGAGGGTCATGTCATCTTCACAGCTGAGAGACAGCATTTTACTGCCAAACTGAATTCCTATAGTAAAGAGTATCCTTTTCCAGAGAACTAAAGATAAAAATAATTGTTTGGATATGATAAAAAATCAAAGCAAAAATACTGCATATGATTTAAAATTGTTAAGAAAGAAAAAAAATTCCACACAGACTCACATTCTTCTTTGTGTATATATGGGATTATTATTTCATGGCATAAATATACTTTAAAGGGAGAGGTCTAATTCATTAGGAAATTGATGAATGTTATGTTTTCACCCCAAATTTTTCAAAGTAAGTTGCCAGTAAATTCAGAAACCCAATTTCAGAGTTCTTTCTTTGCAAATCATATTCTTTTTCTACCTTTCTATTGATTATAGTATCTTTCTTTTCTTTGCGTATCCTAATAATTCTTGTATCTAGAGTGTGTTCTTTTTTTTTTAGAGTGTGTTCTTATAAGCACTAAAATATAAACTTACAAAACAGATAAATTAGGGGGTTATTATTTGGTTTCCAAATGGACCTTCACTTATGAAAGAATTCCCCCTGAGATATGTTGAATAGTAAAGTCCTTTAGACACTCCCTTCTTGGTGTGGTTCCTGGGACCACAGCCCCCTTCAGCAATCCAGGAACTTCTTAGGAATGCAGATTCTTAGAAGCCACTTCAGTTGCAGGGAATAAAATTTGCATTTATATAAGATCACCACATGGTCTGTATGAACCTTAAAGTTGAGCAACATTTATCTATTTATTATGTCCTATTTACAAGGACACAAATTGGAAGGAAATCCACCACAAACCTTTGTTGGTGTTGTTCAGTCGCTCAGTTGTGTAGGCGGATTCCTTACCATCTGAGCCACCAGGGAAGCCATGAATACTCGAGTGGGTAGCCTACCCCTTCTCTGGGGGATCTTCCCAACCCAGGAATCGAACTGGGGTCTCCTGCATTGCAGGTGGATTCTTTGTGCTGGACACACAAAAGAGAAGGCGGCTGACCTCTGAGTGGTGGAAACAGACTGGCAGGAAATGACAAACATGGTGTGATAGACTTGACAGTAGATGCACAGGGAAAATAGCAGATGTATTGTTGAAGGGCAAAAGGAATGACTGACGGTATAACTCAGAAGCGAAGAGGTGGGACAACTCCCTTATCATCCCACATTTTATAAGTTTTCTAAGGACAGGAGCAATTTCAATAAACATTTTAATCCTCCATTCCGAACCCTAAGGCAATGCTTGCACACAAAAAGAGCTTGACAAATAACTGTCAAATAATGGGTTGGCCAAAAAGTTAGTTCAGGTTTTTCTTTAGGATGTTACAGAAAAACCCCTACAAACTTTTTGGCCAACTCAATAAATGACTATGGGAAGACAGGAGAGGCAGGTCGCAGCAGATGCACCAAATGCATTTGTGCACACCCTTAAGAGGGCTTCCCATGTGGCTCAGTGGTGAAGAATCTGCCTGACAGTGCACGAGACATGGGTTCAATCCCTGGGTTGAGAAGGTCCCTTGGAGAAGGAAATGGCAACCCACTTCAGGACTCTTGCCTGGGAAATCCCATGGACAGAGAAGCCTGGTGGGCTACAGTCCACAGGGTCACAAAGAGTCGGACACACCTGAGCAACCAGATAACACCTATAGGAACTTGTGAGCTGGGGATATTCTTTATCTCACTCTCACAAGGTATGTCAATCTCTCCTTCGTTACCTGACTTAGACCCATCTTTTGAAGGAAAGGACTCCCTTGGATTGCTGATAGAGGCAGCCAGAGAAGAGGCCTACCACTGATTCCCCTACACTGCCTGCCCTCAGGCCACGTCTTCCTGGTTATGTTAGAAAAGTATTTTATAATCTTACTTCTAATTCCTTAAATTAAAAAGGAAAAATCCCTGGAAATTCCCAAGGATGATGTTCAAATCCATCTAGTTTCTCAGAGCTCCTGCACCCCAGGCAAGGCTTGCAGATAATAAGAGCTCAATAAATATCTGTTAAATAAATGAGCATAGGAAGACCTGAATGAGGTGGATGGCAGCAGCTAGCACCAGATGCATTCATGCATGTCTGCAGGAACTTGTCAGCTCCTGATATTCCTTATTTTACTAGAAGAAACTGATAACTCATACCAAGTGAAGCAAGTCAGAGAAAGACAAATATCATATGATATTGCTTATATGTGGCATCTAAAAAAAGGCTACAAAGGAACTCATCTATAGAACAGAAATAGAGTTACACATGTAAAAAATAAACTTATGAAAAAAAACTTATGGTTACTGGGGGTAGAGAGGGGAGGATAAATTGGAAGATTGGGATTGATACACACATACATACATATATATACACACTACTATATATAAAATATCTAATTAATAAGGACCTACTGTATAGCACAGGGAACTCTATTCAATACACTATAATGACCTATATGGGGAAAGAATCTAAAAGAGAATGGAATATGTATATGTGTAACAGATTCACTTTGCTATACACTTGAAATTAACCAACACTGTAAATCAACCAACACTGTAAATCAGTTACACCCCAATAAAAATTTTTAAAAAAGAAAAAAAGAAACTGATAACTGCTCCAAAATGGATTGAGTCCTGATCAAGAGGGTGGGGTCCAAGGGCCCCCTAGAGCCTGCGGTTTGAACTGCAACTGACAAATGATGCTCACGATGGCCCCGCCCACACAAGCGCGTTGGCTCGCATCCCAGGAGACCGCGGCCGGCACTGACCTGAGTGCTGGAAGGGGCTCTCCGGCTCCGAGGGGCTGCCCGGGGAGTGGGGGTAGCCGGCCGTGCACGGGGACGGCGGGAACGGGGCCCCGGGCGACGGCGGGAAGGCCGGGCACGGAGGCTGCTGGAAGGAGTCGGGGTAGGTAGCGTTGTGCGGCATGAGAGGCTCGCTGTGCAGGGAGGCGCTGCGGAACTTGGCCAGGAGGCTGAGCTGCGGGTTGTACTCGCTGTGTCGGGGTACCAGCACGGGCGGCAGCACTGGGGGAGGAAGAACCGATGCATCAGATCCTCGTTTCGGCGTCCCCCGAATACAGAGTGGACGCGGGCTGCTGCTGCCTGTCCACTCGGGCCACTACCTGCCCATCATTCTGTGGGCTCCTCGTGGCCCATCATTCTGTGGGCTCCTCGTGGCGCTGTCCACGATGGTCCCATCTCTCCTCCAAAAGGGAGCTTGGCAATCAAGCTAAAGCAATGGTTTCACTCCTCACAGCCAATTTAGGAAAAGTTTAGAGGAGAATCCTCCTGTTGTTAGTAGTCTAAGAACTGCCTATTCATTCCCACAGCAGAAAGGACTAGAGCAGCCCTGTTACCTCACCTGGGGATCTAATCGTTCACCTCTTCTTCTGATTCTGCCATTAAAGTGTTTTTTCTTTCTTTCTTTTTTTTTAATCAAAATCAGTTTCCATTGCTCATGATGAAACCCCAAGTCATGCCCTGGATATTTTTATTCAGATATTAATACCTCTGGAACTGTGTTGAATTATTTAGATGACTAGCCTACATTTTTAGGCTCCATGGTGCTGGTTAAGTAAAAATATTCTACTTGTCTTTACCAGAAAGATTTAAAGGTAACTAAAAATTATAAAGGAAAAGATGAACAGTGAATAATAATAAAAGTGAATAAGTAGAAGATGAAGCAGTAATAGAGAACTTATCTGTTCATTTTAGTATGTTTCCCTCTGGGTTCCCTACTTTAAAAAGAACATGAGTGATTTTGCTCCTGATTCAACACAAAAACAAGGACAGATGCAATTCTCAAGAGCAAGCATTGGTCAGACATCCCTAGTGCCCACTGACTTCTGAAGTGTCCCCAGGCTTGGCAAAAAGAAGTTATCCCATGGAGTGTTGTTGAGGGATGAGCTGGGACCAACCTAAGTTGCAGAAGGAGAAACAGGGAAAACAGACAGAGGAAGTGATGAAAGAAACAACAGGGGAAAATGTCTCGGAGCCCGAAGAAGGATCTGTGTCATCAGATTGAAAACAGCCACACAGTATACAGCCCAATGAGTGAAAAAAAGATCTATCATAGTCATGCCATCTTGAATTTCAAACATCTAAGGACAGACTGAAAAGCTCCCAGAGGAGCACCTCAAAGTCACCACAAGGACATGAGAAAATGATTTATGACTTCCTGTCATCCATGCTGGACAGCGAAAGGCAACAGACTGGACTTCTCTGGTGGTCCAGTGGTTAACAATCTGCCTGCCAATGCAGGGGACATGGGTTCGATCCTTGAGCCAGCAACTAGATCCCACATGATGTGGAACAACTAAGCCCATGTGCCAAAGCTACTGAAGTCCCAGCTCTAGAACCCATGCTCTGCAACAAGAGAAGCCTCTGCAGTAAGAAGTCTTGCACTGCAACGAAGATCTGGTTCAACCAAAAAATAAAATAATTTTTTAAAAGGCAATGGACTAATAATCTCCTAAAGGGAAAAAATTTGAACCCCCAAATTCCACACTGGAAATTAATAGCAAAAAATAACATAATATTAACTTAAATAATAATATAATATAAACCAAAATATAGATTGAGAAAAGGAAGAAAGGATAAAGGTGATATAAATTAACTAAATCTTCACCTTTTATGTTAGAGTCAATGAAACTAGCTAAAAGTGATAAATTTGGAAATAGATGTATAAGCATATTATTTAGAATTATCTATTTTTTTTAGTAATAATGGAGAGAGCTAGCAGAAGAACCAAGCAAGAATGATTAAAAGAAATTGTTCCTGGAGATAGCTGAGGTAGCACTTGTTTCAAATCACTCTATGGATTTCTTATCATAAGCAAGTATCTATAAACACTTTCATAAAAAGTAAATATTTTGGAGTAAACAGACAATAAGAACAGTATGGTAACAATAATATCCATCACAAATTCCACCATTTACCCACTATCATAGAGTTATCTCTTCTTAACAAGCAACAATTTTCAGTTCTACAGGTAGAATATAAACTCCAAGAGGCAGATGAACAGTTTTAAGCTAAACCACTACAAATGAGGGTGGCAGGGAAACAGTGATTTCTTCCTCCTTTAAAAGCCAGTATTTGCATATATTGCCTTATAACATTATAGAACAATCCTCAATATCATGATGCAAAAATGACATAGACGATAAGCCATCCAATCTCCTTCCATGAATATAGAGGAATAAAAAGATTTCTTGCCTCATGAATACTCTGAAAGTGAGGGGCTGACACTCTAAATGGCACATGGCTTATTTTTCACTGATGCTTCTTGAGCACAGTGTTAACAATGATCAAATAAACCCTCACTTTTCTTTTTGGGAGGAAGAATTTGAATACTCTCTGTTATTTCAGTTCTTATATACCTACAGGGTATCCTTGACATTGATAAACAGAATTCCTCATATCTGAATGCAGAGACCTTCATTCCTCCATGGCCTGCAGATCTGAGGCACCAAAAGAGAAGATGAATTTGTCTTTATTGAGACAAACATCTTGATAATGTATTTCTATCATCTGAGTAAAACTAAAGGCAGTGGAGATTTGTAAGGAAAACTGATAGTATCATCAGAGTTATAATTCAGCCTGACAAGATCCGTTAATCTTGGGATTGCATTGATCATATTTGTAAATACTTTCACTCAAACCACAGCTGTCTTAGCCGCTGTGGGCTACTAGAACATATAGACCACAGACTGGGAAGCTGATAAACAACAGAAATTTCTTTCTCACAGTCCCAGAGCTGGACAGTCCACGATGGGGATGCAGCCTGGTCAGGTTCTGGGCAGAGCCCCCTCTGGGCTGTAGGCTGCCTTCTCACTGTGTCCTCATGCAGGAAGGGACAAGAGGTCTCTCTGGGGACCCCTTTATAAGGACACTAATCCCACTCATGGGGGTCTGGCTTCATGATCTAGCCATCTAAAGGCATTGCCTCTTAATACTATATCATCTTGGGCATGAAGTTCTCAATGTATGAATTTGGGGGGACACAGACATTCAATCTAGAGCAATAGCTATTCTTAATCAACTCAGTTCTATTTCTGTGTGACAACTGCTGCTTGCAAATAAGACCTAGTGAGCTTACAGACATTGGTCTCAACGTGTGTTCAGTCGCATCTGATTCTTTGTGACCCCATGGACTATAGCCCGCCAGGCTCCTCTGTCCATGGGATGTCCCAGGCAAGAATACTGGAGTGGGTCACCATTTCCTCCTCCAGAGGATCTTCTCAACCCAGGGATCGAACCTGAGTCCCTGGCATCTCCTCCACCAGCAGGTGGAATCTTTCCCACTGAACCACCTGGGAAACCCCTTAACACGATGCTACCTTTTAAATACCACACTATCTAAGCATGACCTGGGGGCAGATAATGGAAAGAATTAACTGTCTATAAGGGACTGCAGGGCAAAGCTGAAAAAAGCTTTTGAATCTTTTTCAAAAGTCATGTGGTTTGGATAAAGTGTGGAAATTTAACACAGAGGAGAAATTATACTGAAATCACCTCTGGCTGCATGAAGAAAAATCGTTATGAGCCCCGAAAACATTTTCGCACCGCTTCTACCAGACGCAAGCCACATAAAGTAAGGTCTGAGGACTGGTGAGATTTTACCAGCTGTTGGGTGCCAGTTCATACAGATACAAGTATTCAAACTGGAAGTTTGTGTTTAGAAACTTAATAGCCACTTGACAGAGTAATTTTATATCTGTTGAATAGTAAGAAAAAAAACTGAGGTTGTATTTTTTAAAATCAAGCTTGCATTTTTAAGTCTTTTAAAAATTTCATCTGCCCAGTAATTTATTTGTATTGTAAAAATATTGCTATTTGATGGATTGGAAGCTTTTTAAAAACTGGTGCTTCACTGCAGATAGTTTGAAAAGCACTAAAATAGATTATTTTAGTAGGTTATGAGAAGGAAAAAAATAATCTACAATGCAGCCTTCAAGGTTCCAAGCATGGGTGGTCAAAAGATGAGAGATTTCAAAGGCAAAACTTCAGTTTTATGACAATTAGGGACCCAGCAAACTTACTGAACATTAGCATCTTACATTGTTCTCAAAATATTGACTTTAAGCTTGGCCAGAAAGCTAGATATAAAATTTGCCTTTTTATTGAAAAAGTCAAATTTAGGAATAAAAAAAGACAGCTTAAACATCACTTTAAAATTAATACCACATTTAGCTATCTTTCATATTGGAAACTCAAACCTAAACTACCAAGATATGAAACCTGCCATATTAAAAACATTCATACTATTATTTCTGAAACAACCTCACATAATATGAAAAATGAAAACATCAAATAATCCTTTAAAATCAGGGTTTCGAGTGTTCAAAAGGAATGCCTGATACATCTTACAAACACATCTAATAACTACATTACTGAGGGAGAGGAAAATGATTCCCTGATGAACATTTTTCATGGGATGTATTCTGAATGCTTACTATAACTCAAATCTTAGAAACAAAAAACAATCAAGTTGTTTCTGTCATAAACTCCTTAATGACGTGTTTTTAAAGTAGATGAAGAAAGCCCAGAGAGAAGCAAGAAAGAGAAGAAAGCAAAGAGGTATATGATCTAGGGGAAAGCACAATGGATTCACCAGGAAAGTGGGCCTTTCTCATCACGGTCTCATCCTGTATCCTGAGTGACATGACTGTGAGAAGCATCCACGCTCAGGCAGGTGACATCCTTGACATCAGTTTAACAGCATGATGGCAAGATTCAGGAGCCTGAAAGGTCACCTCACTAAGATTGCTCTAGGCTGGGCAGGACTTAACAGGGATGGCTACAAGGTTAACTGAATCTGGGAGGGAGCCAGGTGGCAGGCTGGACTCCCCCACCACCTGCGTTCCTAGACAGAACCGCCTCCTAATGGACATGGGCTGCTCCCCAGAGCGCACGAGCCGGCCCCTCCAGGAATGGGGAGACGAAGCTCCCGCAAAAACTGCATCCCTGTAGCTGCAGGAACACTCCATTCCAAGAGAAAAGCAGTCAAACTGTTACACCAATGTGAAGGAACAAAGATGAACACCGGACTTACACACACACGTGTGTGAAGCGTTTTAGGATTAATACTTTCCTATGTTTAAAGTCATATTTAAGAGAGCTGCCAATCTCCCCTCACTGCCATTGTTTTCAGTCTTGGAAGGATTTCCAGCAACTCTTCCATCATCTGCTTAGTTTAGAAGACACCTCTGCTTACTTTAGCGTGGGGAGAGTGCAGCTGGTTTAGTTCAGTACAGCTGAGTTCAAGGGGAGGAGTTGGGGAGAAAGATTTTTTTTTTAAACTGTTTATCATGTGAAGACCATATTCAGACCTTTCAAGAACTGGACGATGACTCGAAAATACATCAAAATAAAACGGCGTTTTCCAAAATCACACAAAACTTACATCTATGCTGAAATGAAAGATCTTCTGTCTAGGTTATTCTGCCTACAAAATTCTGGATGGGCTTCTCCAAACTGAACCTCCCTCCTTCTGTCTCTCTTGCAGCGGTGGGAGGGGCTTCCTTCTCCTGCCGGTGGCCCGTGTCTCCCCACTAACCGGACGCGCCCTCTTACCTGTCACAGTTAAACCACGAAGGAAACCCACCTGGCGTCTCCACGCGGCGGTAGTGGTAGGGGTTGATGCACACCTCTTTCTGCTTGGAGCCGAATGGGAACTCGCAGCACTCCAGCGGCTTCAGCTCGTGGTGAGACTGCAGGTCCGGCCAGCGCCACACGCGGCAGTAGATGACGTGGGGCAGCCCCTTGCGGTGGGACACCTGCAGCCGCCCGTCCAGGGAGCGGGGGATGGTCACGCACTTGCTGGGCTGCCCCGGGCAGCTGAGCGCCCTCTCCAGCTCGTCCATGGCTCCTTTCTTCTTCTTTAACTTCTTCACTAAAGAGTCCACCGCCTTCTCCGCCCACTTTTCCTCTTCATCTCCTTGCTTCCAGCCGAGCAGTCTCTTCACTGCCGGGCTGGTGAAGGAGAAGAGGGAGCTGATGGGGGTGCTGGAGTGCATAAGAGGGGGGGACTGCCGGCGTCCGGTGCACACAGGGGCTGGGCCCACAGCCCTTCACTGCCTGCAGGGCCCGAGCGAAGTGAGCAAGGACGCCCCTTGGGAGGTCATAGGTCCCAAGTCCCCAGGGACGTCATAGGTCTTCCCTTTCTTCTGGAAGTGACTGTGACCAGTGCAGGCTGGGAAGCAGTTGACTTTCTCCAAAGCCCTGGGGTGGGCAGGACAACTCTGGGGGGAGGAAAAAAAAAAAGATTTCAGTGAACTTCATTGGGATAATTTTCAGAAAAGGACAAAGGTTGGGTGTAAAGGAGAAAATATTTTTCAGATGTTCTATACTTGAAAACACTTAGGATGTCCCTGGTGGTCCGGTGATTAAGAATACACCTGTCAATGCAGGAGACGTGGGTTCAATCCCTGCTCTGGGAAGATCGTACATGCCATGGGGCAAATAAGCCCGTGCGCCACAGCTACTGAGCCCACACGATAGAGTCTGAGAGCCACAGCAACGGAGCCTGTGAACTGCAACTAGTGAAGCCCGAGTGCCCACGAACCCATGCTCCACGGCAAGAGAAGCCTTCGCAGTGAGGAAGCCTGCACGCCACAAACAGAGTAGCTCGGGCTTGATGAAATTAAGAAAGCCCGTGTGCAGCAACAAAGACTCAGGACAGCCAGAAATTAATTAATTAAAAATAATAAAGGCAAAAAATAATAATAATAAAGGCAGACACCAAAAAAAAAAAAAAAAAAAGAAAGAAAGAAAGCTCTTATTAGTCATCTTGACTCTTCCTTCTCTTTTATGCCCTATTCCAAGTCTTGGTAATTTTGCCTTCAAAACATCTTTCAAGTTTGGGAGCTTTCTCTCCATTTCTGCCAACATCTAAGCCCCACCCCACCTGACCTCTCCCCTTGATCACTGCAACACCTCTGAAGGAGCTCCTCTCTTCCAGTTCTAATTCATGGATAGAGGAGTCTGGCAGACTATAGTCCACCAGGTCGCAAAGAGTTGGACACAACAGAGGGATTAACACAGTAATCTTATCACTCGTTTATGCTTCCAAACTACTTTATAGGATGGTGGTTCTCAAAATGTGACCCAAGGACCCCTGGAAGTTCCAGAGTCCCCTTCAGGGGACTGTGAGACCCTTTCTTTTCCAACTAACACATCTGGGTGCACTAAACTTTCCCCCATGTGTTTCAACCCAAACAACAGATCACAACAGATTGTTTGCACGAGCAGTTATGAGAATCCAAGTGCCATAGTCAACCAAGCATTAAGGAGACTTGCAAAAATACAAAACAATAACATTCTTCACTATTGGGGGGTAAAGATTGATTTTAAAAAAAATAAAAAATGTTTATGTTACTAATAATATATAATGAGTTTATCATTGTCTTTAATAAGTCAGTAAATGTTCTAAGCTTTTCAGTCTTAATTCCTAAAATGGTGCAAAAAAAAAAAAAAAAAATGAGCCACATCAACAAAGGTTCTTTGGAGTTCTCAATAATTCTTAAAAGTAGAAAGGAGTCATAAGACCCGAACGTTCTAGAAGTTACACACAGTCACACACACAACATGCACACTGTCACTTTTGTTATTCTCCCTGAAAATCAGTTGAACTTTTCTTTGCCTTCTCATCCCAAGGAGACATTCCTCCCCAGTTATTCAACAGTCCCATTTAAATTTCCTGAGGTAGCTCTGCATTTCCTCTTCTGTGAAAAAATAGCTGGCTTAAACAAAACCCTCAGCTTCTTCCAGGTTTTAGAAACCAGCTCCCTTGTTTCCCTTGTAAAGTGGTTGCTGGTAGGATTTTGGAGAAAGCTGACTCATTTTAGCATCTTGGAATCAATCTAGTTCATCATCTCCAACAACTGTGTGTTTAATACGCATGAGATGTAATTTTCCCCTTTGCCTCCCTGGAGTTGCACCTTTCTGGGTTCAATTACATACACGTCTTTGGACAGAGGTGCTGTCACAACCCTTGCTCTTATGATGATCATCAGGCAGCTCTGTGAAGAGGGGTTATTGGTGGCTCAGATGGTAAAGAACCTGCCTGCCAATGCAGGAGACACGGGTTCAATCCCTGGGTCAGGAAGATCCCTTGGAGAAGGAAATGGCAACGCGCTCCAGTGTCCTTGCCTGGGTAATCCCATGGATGGAGGAGCCTGGCGGGCTATCGTCCATGGGGTCTCAAAAGAGTAAGATATGACTTAGCAACGAAACAACAATAACAAAGCTCTGTGAAGAGGATGGCAGTCTGGTTACACAAAAACGGGTGACATTCAATAAACATGAAGCAACACGTACATACATCACTTTATTCCTTGTGTAGACTTTAGTTAGCCCTGTATACAGACAGAGGGTAAACTAGGGTGAAAGCAGAGTTAAAGACTCCATAGCTGTTCTTTTTCTCCTGGCAGTTTGACTTACACTCAGTTTTATTTGGAAAGGTTGATTTTGTGGCTTAACAATCATGAATTTATAAAGTATAGTTAAGTCACTGTGTTCGAGCTCTGTTTACTTAATTGAGACAGGCTGCCTTAAAGCAATCGTTGAAGAGGATGAAGGGCTCTGAGGAGGAGAAGCAACATGACACAGAATAACCTGAACCTCAAAAGAGCTCTGAATTCTGCTTAGTTTTACATAGAATTTTTTATTACTAAATCGTGGCATAAATCTTGAAGCTGAGGCCATCAGTAGAAAACAGCTACTTATAAAGATGTTCAGTAGAGTTAAACTAAAAGACCCTTTAAAAAAACTTTTGCTCCAGGAAACAAATCACAGTTTTGCAAACCCGGGTTTGCTGCTGTTGTTTTAACTGCTCCGATCTATTAGTGGCCTGGGAAATCAATTTATTGGGACAAATTGCCTTTGTAAAAACAAAACAGACCCTATTGCAGTGAAGCTAACAAAGAAAGAATAGGTATTATTTCATATAAATGCTTCATTTGGAGGTATGTGTTCTGTGTGCGTGTGTGCACACACGCGCAATTATCGAGGGTCACTTTGCAAAATTTGTTATTGTGGGTTACAGTCGAAAAATGTTTGAAAAGCATTACTCCTAAATGATACATTTCCTCAAGCCATGTCTGTTTGAGCTTTACCCTGATGAGTGACTTTCAGGGTCCACCGTCCCTTCTCGTCACCTGGGGAAATTCCAACTAGTCAAGAATCTAGGATTTGGGAACCCTGGCTCTGCAGTCTGATTTCACTGCCACATTTCAAATCTTTATGAGTCTCACCATGGCTCCAAAACTATGGTTTTATTGCCACAAGACACAGCTCCTGTTCCATCACACAGAGCCCTTGCCTTAGTGGGGAGGCCCCAAAGAGTCAACTTTAGAATCTCTGAGTAACAAACGCCAAATTCATAATAGTGACTTCTGGATAGGGAAGGAAAAGAATACAAAATACCAAAAGGTTATAGTTAAGGAATTAAATTTAATATCTTGCAAAAACCTGTAACGGAAAAGAATCTGGAAAAGAATATATAAAAATAGTTGTTGTTTAGTCACTAAGCTGGGTCTGACTCTGTGACCCCACAGATTGTAGCCTGCCAGGCTCTTCTGGCCATGGGATTTCCCAGGCAGGAATACTGGAGTGGGCTGCCATTTCCTTCTCCAGGAGAGCTTCCAGACATAAGGATCGAACCTTCGTCTCCTGAATTGGCAGGTGGATTCTTTACTGCTGAGCCATTGGGGAAGCCCCCCCCCCACACACACACACATACACATATATGTGTATAACCGAATCACTCTGCTATATACCTGAAACTAACACAACATTGTGAATCAAACTTTAATAAAAATTTTTAATAAAAACACAAAGTAAATGGAAAATACATAAATTTAGGTTCTGTTTAAGAAAAGTTAAGGTCTACTAAAGCTGATTGGTGGGTCCACAGATGTTCAAAATATGATTCTCTACATTTGTTTGATATATGTATTTTTAATAGGAAAACTAAATGTAAAAAAACGTATCAAACTTGGACTCTCAGTAACACTAAGGCTTCAGGTTCCCGTCATTGTTAATAGTTGCTATTTGTCCAGGGGTGCAGCTCAGGGCTCCTAAAGGTTATCCCATTCTCATTCCTGTAATACTGTAGCCACTAGTAGAACAAAGGGTCCTCGCTTATTTCCAGCTGGTCATCACACTGACATCCACAGTGCAGGCCACCCCCACCCTGCCCAAGTCTGTCCAATAGTGTCAATCTGACTCAAAACGGCTTTCTACTGTCAGGTAATTTAGGTTCGCAGAGACTATATGCTCTAACCTAGAGCAAGCTCTAACCTCCTGAAAGTACCACTGGTCAGACTCATAATAATTTTAGTAATTCACACACAGCATTCCGGGGAGCCATCCAACTATCACACAAATAGGAAGAGGGGTGGGGCGTTACTAAAGCTTGTCCTTACTCCATTCCTATAAATTACAAAGAAGAATGAGACAGAATCAACTATGAAGATGAATGTACATGCAGGATCGAAACACAAAAACACAACCAGATGACTTCTACAAAATATAACAAGATCTACAGAAGAGAGGCAATAAGTGGCATAGTAGGAAGAACCCTTGGCCCAACTCAGGGGGTTCTGGAAGGTTCCAAAGATGATCTCTGAGCTGCACAAGGAAGGCTTTAAGTCACAGTTAAAAGATAACCTAGCAAGGCAGGTGAGGACAACTTTCTAAAAAGCTTTTTGTGGTTAAACTCTCACTTCTGTAAGAAAACTGTGTAACCCTGCCATAGACTGACTGTGTGATCTTGAACTAGTCTTGCGTTCTCTCCGGGGCCCCTCATTTCCTCATCTGTGGATCAAAAAGGGCTCAGCCTCATGGGGAGGGTCTGTCTGGTCGTGGGTGCTGGGTCCACGATCCCATGGTTGTGGTGTCACAAGGGATTACACAACCACCACATGTAATCTCCCACATGGATTGTTTTTTTTTTTCCCCCCACTTTAAAGTGAAACCAAACAATTTATTTGTGCTAAAGGAATGGAAACACCACACTTCCACAAAACATTTCCAATAGCATGAAGAATATACTTTTGTCCACTGCACTTGCTTTTACTGAGTGAAACAAGCTTTCCTCGATGCTAATGGGCCACTTGCTGCTACAACTCTATTCTGCCAAGCAATGAAGTATTTTGTGGCCATTATGCCAAGATATTACCACAATGTTCATTTCAAATAGTATTTTGCACCTTTAAATATTTGTTCAAATTCTGTTTTAGGGGAGCGTTAAGTATGAGTGGAAAGGGGAAACAGTTACTTTTCTCTCAGCTGTTGGTGCTAGGCTGCTACCACTGGGGAGTCTGAAAGGAAAGATTTTCAGCCATGAAGACACAGCACATGGACTGGGGCAAAACAACTTCTCTCCATGGTTGTCAAACCGATCCTTCTTATGACAAATGTCATCTACCAATTACAGCACAGTGCCCACTTTTCTCTCCAGCTTCTGTTTCTTTCCAGCATTATTTTTATCAGCCCCAGGGAATAAGAGTGAAAACATACACATGGTGTGATTGGGTCTGCCACCATTTTTGGCGCCTGCATCCAGGCATTCATGAGGCCAGACATCCACAAACTCCATCTGTTGACCATTAGAGCTTTCCTTCTGTGGGTGGAAGGAAAAAAGCAGCAGGGCCACGCCTTCTCCGGTTCACTCGTGGGCCACTTCACGCACTCACACAAAAACAGTACTGTACTCTCTCTTTCTGGCAACTGAGTTTTACAATAAACCCGAACTGAGTGAGCAAAACAACTTCTCATTTTCAAGTCTTTTAAATAAACAGAACCACTAAAAAGGAAACAGCACTATGGATAGCCAATAAACACAGGAAAAGATGCTCAACATCACTAATTATTAGAGAAATGCAAATCAAAACTACAATGAGGTATCACCTCACACCAGTTAGAATGGACATCATCAAAAAAATCTATAAACAATAAAGGCTGGAGAGGATGTGGAGGAAAAGGAACTAACTCTCCTACACTGTTGGTGGGAATGTAAACAGATATAGCCATTACGGAGAACAGAATGTAGATTTCTTAAAAAAAAAAAAACAAAAAAACTAGGAATATATCTACCATACGACCCAGAAATTCCACTACTGGGAACATATCCTGAGAAAGCCACAATTCTAAAAGACACGTGTACCCGCAATGTTCATTGCAGCACTATTTACAATAGCCAGGACATGGAAGCAACCTAGGTGTATATCTACAGATAAATGGACAAAAAAGATGTGGTGCGTGGAATAATGACTAATGGAATATTGCTCAGCCATAAAAAAGAATCAATTTGAGTCAGCTCTAGTGAGGTGGATGAACCTAGAGCCTATTATACAGAGTGAAGTAAGTCAGAAAGAGAAAAACAAATTTCATATATTAATGCATACATATGGAATCTAGAAAAACGGTACTGATGAACCTATTTGCAGGGAAGGAATGGAGACGCAGATGCAGAGAACGGACCTGTGGACACAAAGTGGGAAGGAGAGAATGGGATGAATGGAGAAAGTAGCATCAGTTCAGATACACTACCCATGTGTGGAACAGACAGCTGGTGAGAAGCTGCTGTTTAACACTGGGAGCCCAGTCTGGCGCTCCGAGATGACGTAGAGGGGCGGGGTCAGGGAAGGAGAGGAAGGCTTAAGAGGGAGGGAACAGGTTTCCCTGGTGGCTAAGACGGTAAAGAAATAGCCTGCAGTGCAGGAGACCCAGGTTCAATTCCTGGATCAGGAAGATCCCCTGGAGTAGGGAATGGCAACTCACTCCAGTAGTCTTGCCTGGAGAATTCCATGGACAGAGGAGCCTGGCAGGTTAAGTCCATGGGGTCACAAAGAGTCGGACGTGAATGAGCAACTAACATTTTCACATGGCTGACTGCGTTGTTGTACAGTAGAAATCAACACAACATTGTAAAGCAATTTTCCTCCAATTAAAAAATAAATTAAAAGGGGGGGGGGAGAAAGCAGAACTCACCATGTGCATTCACCATGAATTAACTGTACATTATTCCACACTTAGATCTAATTTGGCTGGATAAAAGTGTGGGAGAAATGAGACTTTTAAGTTATTGGTTTAAACTGAACTTCTGTTACCAGTTACTCAATCTTATTTTCCACTTACTTGGCCTCACTGGAAGATCCAACTGGTGAATTCAATCCTGAAGAAAATAAAATTCAAAAATTACTGCTTAAGGTGGTAACAAGGTTAACCAAGGTTAACAACCTTGGTTGTCTGCTCTGGAGCATATGGAACCACTGAACAGTCCCTCAAGGGCACTGCTCCTTGGCCAACCCAGACAAGAAAAGTCTACATCACCGACCAGGCTGTGCACTCCCGTAGGCCCAGGGTGTCCACGCTGCTAGGGCCACTCCAGAAACATCCAGGACAGACATTGTTATTTCATTATTTGTTTTGTTTTTTAATTTCTCAATCTTTTTATAATTTTTTAGGGGTTTTGAAGAAGCCTCTTTTTGGCTTCCATTTTCTAAAAATGGAGGTATAATTGCTTTACAATTGTTGTGTTCATCCTGCTGTACAATGAAGTGAGTCAGCTATATGCATGCATATATCCCCTCCCTCACGGACCTCCCTCCCACCCCCACCATCCTACCCAACCATGTCATCACAGAGTACTGATCGACCTTGTCAATTCTGGCCCTCTAATCCACAGCCAGCATGAAGTACACTATCCCCTCCATAAAACAGTTTACTATAGAAATTTAGAATCTGAACACACTTCCAAAAGAACATTTAACCCCCTTGAAGGAACAGACTGTTTCCTTGACTACTTTTATATCACTTTTCGTATATCAGTAATTAATATGGCTTTGAAAGGGTAAAAAGAGACCTCAAAGAACATCTATCTAGAAAATAGGTGGCTGTTATTATTACTAAAGCACATATATATCATGTCGTATTATTGAAGAGAAACCAGACTTAAAACACACACATACACAAATACACAGATGTATTCAGATCGGTCCTCACTTAAACTAGCCTGTCATCCCTACATGTGCCAAATGAATGGCAGTCACAAGTTTGTCTTGTAAGGTATAAGTAACTACCTCATACACATACCAGTTTAATGTCATTGGATAAACATGCCAGCTGGTGGATAAACATGGGAAATGGGTGTCATGATTTCATACTCTGGGAAAGAGGTTTTCCTAACCATATTCAGAGACTTCCTACAAATCTATGAGAGGGCAGTTCCCATTCACCAGTCCCTGAGTGAGCCGCCTGAGCCACGGGTAGAATACTTCCTGCCCAGAGTGTCAAGGGAAGTTGACAGACATGCATCGTTATAACAGGGCTCCCATGGTGGGATTTCAGGGCACCTCCGAAGGGCTTCCCTGGTGGCTCAGCAGTAAAGAATCTGCCTGCCAATGCAGGAGATAAGGGTTTGATCCCTGGGTCAGAAAGATCCCCTGGAGAAGGAAATGGCAACCCACTCCAGTATTCTTGCCGGGGAAATCCCATGGACAGAGGAGCCTGATGGGTTACAGTCCCTGGGGTTGGAACGAGTCAGACACCACTTAGCGACTAAACAGTAACAATAATGGACCTCTGAGGAGCCTCCAGGTGGCTCAGTGGTAAACAATTCACCTACCAATGCAGGAGACACAGGTTTGATCCCTGGGTCGGGAAGATCCCCTGGAGGAGAAAACAGCAACCCACTCCAGTATTTTTGCCTGGGAAGTCCCATGAATGGAGAAGCCTGGTAGGCTACAGTCCTTGGGGGTCTCAAAAGAATCAGACATGACTGAGCGACTAAACAATAACAACAATGGGTCTCAACTATCGGCTCTTACTGGGAGATACATGGATTTTTCTAGGCAGACAATCCATAGGTAATTTTCTTCAAATTCTTAAAAGAACTTGTGACCACCAAAAGATTTTCTTTAAAAAAAAGAAAAAAAGACCCACTGAATTAGAAGAAAGAGGAGAAGGAGAAAGTATGAGAGAGAAGGGGAAAAAGCTGAAGAGACTAAAGAGAATAGCTGACTTTTCGAACTAAATTAGGTGCTGGTGGCGGGGGCAGGGGGACAGTCTTTAAAAAGACTAGAGGAAGGGGATTTTAAGAAGATGGCAGAGTATGAAGCACCAGGAAACTGTCTCCCCATCTAGACAACCATTACACTAGCAGAATCTGTCCTGTAATTATTTCGGAATTCTGGTCAATTGAAGGCTTGCAACTTCAGGTGACATTAGTCAAACACTATGGTTTTTCCAGTAGTCCTGTATGGATGCAAGAGTTGGACTATAAAGAAGGCTGAACCCTGAAGAATCGATGCTTTCAAACTGTGGTGCTGGAGAAGACTCGAGTCCTGTGGACAGAAAGGAGACCAAACCAGTTAATACTAAAGAAAATTAACACTGAATATTTACTTGAAGGACTCATGCTGAAACTGAAGCTCCAATATTTTGGCCACAAGATGCAAAGAATCAGCTCATTGGAAAAGACCCTGAAGCTGGGAAAGATTGAGGGCAAGAGGAGAAAGGGACGACAGAGGATGAGATGGTTGAATAGCATCATCAACTCAATGGACATGAGTTTGAGCAAACTCCAGGAGATAGTGAAGGACAGGGAAGCCTGGTGTGCAGCAGTCCATGGGGTCCCAAGAGTCAGACAGACTGGGTGATTAAACAACAACAACAACTCACAGGACCAAACAGGGTTGCAACAAAGTAGACTTTGTGTTACTCAGAGGCCAGTCTTAATTTAGACCCAATTCTAACATGCTTTACTGTATGTATTAGAATGCTTTGACTAAAATTTCATATAGGCACAAAAGTATATTGCATATTACTGATAGTGCAATTCTTTACTTCCTCTCTTCTACATTTGTAACTTTTGGTGTGGTTTATAAAACAGTCCACATTCTTAAGTAAAGTAGAATCCAGGTCAACTATTTCAACGTGGATGATTTATTACTTACAAATTGAAGATCCTTAGAAATCTATTTTTACTTAATTGTTTATAAACTGGTGGATAACTATTGCCCTTTTAAAAAAGTCAAACTTTCTGTACCTTAGCAACCTCAAAAAGAATAAACAAGATCTTACACAACACAAGACATCTTAAAGGAGCCCTTACTCCAAGCAATTCTGATCTATGAAAATTTGGGCTTGACGCAAATATAAATTTGGGAGATTACTTTTCTTACAAAATGAATCATACTAAATGTAAAATTATGATGCAATGGACAAAAATCTGATTCACGTACAGCTTTTTCAGGAAAAATATCCTTTCAGACAATAAATATTTACCAAGTTGTCTATGTTGCAGTTCCTTGAATGAACTGTTAAACTTTACTTTTGTAAGTATATCTGATAGTAACAATCTAGACACCTTAGTAAAATTAAGAGATCTCACATTACATTGCTACTTTTAAAATACAAGTCTAACTTTAAAAATGTATTCTGGCCGTCTCATCATCAAAACACTTTGGTTAGGCACTAAAGAACACCATTGTTAGCAAACTGCAGAACAAATCAAATTAGCTTCGGGGATGCTTTATCTTCTAAAAACTTCGCCCATCAAAACACCAAACATCTTTAGAACTTTAAGAATTCTACAACTGTGCCAGCTTTTTGGGTAAGAAATATAGTATTATTTTACTGATGCAGTTAATAAACCACTTTTAAAAAATGTTCCCAGTGTGTCTTTCAGAAAACTCTGTTATTCTAACTATCAGATGATATCCATGTAGAATAGCTTAGTTCAAATTCAGAAAACAGATATTTTCCTTTTTAAATAGATGTTTTGAAATTGTTTTTGTAGGTAAGGAAGTATATTTCTACCTTCTCATTGTTATAAAGTCATCCCAGGACACCCCGGATGTCATTCATTTTTTAACCCTGATCAGTGTTTAGGAATAGAAATCCAACACATGCATTCTCTTTTTCTCCTCCCCTCCCCCCCCTTTTTTTAATTGTTTCTCAATAAATGCAGTTTGGCCCAAATATAGGGACTGTGGTGTGGTGAAACAGCAGGAACAATGCCTGACAGCCACAGCACGCACAGCACAGAAACATATTTTTTCAAAACTCTCCCTGCTTTTCATTCAGAAGGCTTCATATGTCAACACACAAGTAATGTGCAAGGAGCTTAATCAAAAAAAGATTTTTAAGTTCACTTCCAAAACTTCAGCCTGTAATTAAGGTAAACACACAAGTCACCTTCCCCTTTGCCTCTTCCCACTCTGTTCCTCTGAGAAATGCAAATCGACAGAATGAATCGCCCTTTGCCGTGTAAGATCAAAAGCAACTTATTACCCTCTCTTGTGCCTAGGTGCATTGCTAGAAGTGGGGATTATTTCCAAAAAACCCTCTAAAATATATGCTGTGAAGCCATCCTGAAATAATTCTCAACATTTTCTTTCTCCCTTCCTTCCTTCCTTCCTTCCTGTGAGGTACAGGTGACTTATAATACTATATTAGTTTCAGGTGTGCAACATAATGATCCAATATTTTTATAGATTATACACCACACAAAGTTGTTATAATACCACTGACTACATTCCCTGTGCTGTACATTATATCCATGTGATTTATTTATTTTATGAATGGTAGGTAGTTTGTACATTTTCATTCATTCTTTGAATCAGTCAACACATCTTTATTGAGTCTCTACTGTGTGATGGGTGCTGTCCTGTGCTAAAACCATATAATGGCTTCCCAGATTTAAAGTCTTCATTACCTAAGGAATTAAAAGAATCTAAGTCAGGAAACCATCCCATTAAACTATTTCAAAATATTTAGAGTCTTAAAAATACAAGGAGGGGAAGGGGATATTTTTGGCTTTGCCAAATGGTTTATGGGAAGGTTTTGCTTTATTTTTATTTTAAACATAAGTGGCAAAAGAGTGATTTTATCATAGAGAGTCTAAAACTATGGATCAGCCCAGAAGCAATCTATTTGCTTCAGTGAACCAGCAGGGCCAGGGAGACCCACCATCTGTAACTGGCACCCCCAGGGCAGCTTCCCTATCCCAAGACCTGTGCATGGACCGTGAGGCATGAACTTGAAGTGCTCCAACCTGTTACATTTTTCTCCAGGTGGAATCTCTGAAAAGGTGGATATGATGCAACTGAGGAAATGACACCACTTGGAGTCCTAACATTTCTACGCTGTCAGTTTCTCTACTCCTTCTACTCCATCTGGCATCTGTAAACTGCCACTGCCCCCCTTGCAAGCAAGGGCTTCTTTAAATCTACAGCTTGGATTCTCGCCATTGAGGAAGAATTCCAGAAACTAAAAACAAAACAAAAAATGGAATCTGCGCTGGAGTCAAAGTGAGCTCACCCACTGTAATGAGTTCTGTTCATTTTCAAGCTAGAAAAACTCGCACCCAGAAGAATAAGAAGGTGCAAGGCAGTGTTGGGAAAGATTCTGTCAACGATGATGACAGTATCACTGAAATATATACAACATGGCATTATGGGGTGATTAGGCTTAGCTGTACCACTGACTTGAACGATTAAACTGGAGGGAAGTTTACCTCCTGTTGGAGTCACCTAGGCCAGACAGACATAAGGAAGGTGCCTTAACAAGATGACAGGTGATGGCCCGTTAACCAAGAAGATAGCTGGGAATAATGAAGTCAATCATTGTGCAGAGCAAAAATTCTCCATTTGTAGATTCAGTCACTGAATCTAAACTAACAAGTAGATTTTTATGTGCCAAGGAATCATGAAACACAGCAGGAGCCAAGAGCCAACGAAAAGAGGCACTCCCCTGGCAAGTGTAAAAACTGCAGGAAAGACATTCTCAACCTTACAAATGATGACAAGACCCACAAACTAGCTAAACTAGGTTCTTACTAAAAGCCTTAGATGTCAGGTTGGTTCTACAAAAGGACACATTTTGACATAATCAACAAAACTTTTCATCAAACAGCCTGCTGATACTTAACTGAGCCTCTGAACTTTAAATTGATATCAAAACTACCTGTAAAAATTCGTCTTTTTCAAACGAAGCGTGTCATACTATATCAAGGACAACATACCTGTTTTCTCAGTCAGTTAAACTGTTACTTAGCAGATAATATCTCAGGGATGCTTAACCTTAAAATAATCAAGCACTGAGGCCACAACTGAGAGAGATCACTATTTGCATACTTGAGCAGCAAAGCAAACAAGAGTAACAAGCAAGATGTACTTTCAAGCAAAGAATATGTGAAGCATTTGCCAAGCAAGATCTCAAAAAGAATACAGAGCAACTCAGTGTAGTCCAGTCTTCTAGAAATTCTGGCACTTTGTTTGGCTAGAAGTTTTTAATCATAAGGTTAGAACATAAGTCAAAATCATTAACATGTTCTCACTTGTTCATTAAATTAATAGACTTCTCGTTGAAAATCTAACTTTGTTTGAAATACCAAGTGTTGATAAGAATGTGATTAACACGTTAACTGGCTGTACCCTAATACAAAATAAAAAGTTAAAAAAGAAAAGTGATTAACAAAAATTGATAGGAATAGGTTGATCAGCACTTTGGGAACAATTTGCCGGGAGCTGGTGATGGACAGGGAGGCCTGGCGTGCTGCGATTCATGGGGTCGCAAAGAGGCGGACATGACTGAGCGACTGAACTGTGAGAAACTGAAAGTTGCATATCTTTAGATCTTGCAACTCCACAACCTGGTATGTTCAGACTAGTTTTCAAACCTCAGATAGAAATGGTTAATAAAGTCAGTTCACTGGATCTCTACCAGGATTCTAAAAAGTATACTGGATTTTTTATCAGAACCACTGCTCAGAGTAGGGAAAAATATTACATCTAGAAGTGTGAAGTGATAGTTAGGTACACAGATACACAGGGAGAAAGAAGAGACAGACAGTTATCTGTGTGTGTTTCCTACTGAGTTACAGTGAAAACCATTTGCAAGGCACCACACTAAGTAATGGGCTTTCCAGGTGGTGCTAGTGGTAAAGAATCTGCCTGTCGATGCAGGAGACATGAGACGCAGGTTCGATCCCTGGGTCAGGTAGATCCCCTGGAGGAGGGCATGGCAACCAGCCCACTCCAGTATGCTTGCCTGGAGAATCCCATGGACAGGGGAAGCAGGTAGGCTACAGTCCATGGGGTCACACAGAGTTGGAAACGACTGAAGTGATTTGGCACGCATGCAGCATGCACGTCCCAAGTGACACTATTGCATATACTACATTATTTATAGTAGCACTATTCAAAATAGCACAAATCTGGAAGCAACTCATCCATCAGCCAGGGAACGGACAGATAAACAATAGAATAATCTCACAGTGAAATATCATATAGTCATAAAAAATATACTAACTATATTGACAAAGATTAATCTTCCATGTTAAATGGAAAAACCAATTAGACTCTAAAAGATGACACAGAAGGTTAAATCATTTTTATAAAGTTGAAAACCAAATGAACCAAATTAAATATCATGGAGATACACACATGTTGTCAAATTGTATTTTAAACATCAAAGCACTGAAAACACAATATTCATGATACTAATACTTGAGGCAGAGGACCAGCACAAGAATTTCCCATCTGCTCTGCCTTGCCCTGTCCTGCATCTCCTCCTTTCTTCTCTCTTCCTTCTTTTTGATTTTGATTAAAATAGAGACGGCATTTTGATTTTAAAAACATTGTATGTTCATGAAAAAGAAAAACAAACAACAGCCTAAAAAAACACAGAAAAATTTCCTAAAAAGAAAACCCCAAAACCCCCTGCTCATTCACAGAGAAATGCTGATCACTTGCAAACATTTTTAAGAATTTAAAAATCTTTGTTCTAAGAGTGAAGTAAGCCAGAAAGATAAAGAACATTACAGCATACTAACACATATATATGGAATTTAGAAAGATGGTAACGATAACCCTATATGCAAAACAGAAAAAGAGACACAGAAATACAGAACAGACTTTTGAACTTTGTGGGAGAATGTGAGGGTGGGATATTTCAAAAGAACAGCATGTATACTATCTATGGTGAAACAGATCACCAGCCCAGGTGGGATGCACGAGACAAGTGCTCCGGCCTGGTGCACTGGGAGGACCCAGAGGAATCGGGTGGAGAGGGAGGTGGGAGGGGGGTTCGGGATGGGGAATACATGTAAATCCATGGCTGATTCATATCAATGTATGACAAAACCCACTGGAAAAAAAAAAAAAAAAAGTTAAAAAAAAAAAATCTTTGTTCTAAATAAACATATTTAAAAATAGGATTAGTTCACAGATATGTCTCATGTTTTGCCTATTTCAATGAATGGAATATCGTAAGCATTTTCATGTTGGTAAATATTTTGTTTTTAAAGTTCTGTGGCAGTCAGAGTAATACTAAGCTTTCGATTTTAATTCTAAGTTGCATGTTTATTTCACTTACAATACCTTCTTGTTCCATAGTTTGAAATAAAAGAGGAAAAAAACAGATATTGAGCACTCCCTGTACAGATTTTTACAGCTGGCTGCCAACAGTTTCAGAGAAACTGCTAAAACGAAAGCAAAATAAACCCAGAGGCATTTTATTTCTAGTCATACATAAACAAGTCAAGGCACTTTACAGCTCTAATTATGTAAGTTCCTCATTAAGCTATTATTCCTACAAAAGTTAAAACATGGACAAGGTTAACTTTCATTTGGTCATCAACTGCAATGTCCAAATCCTCATGCCCTTCCTGGTATAACTAAAATTACCCCTTTGGGCTTATTTTTTTAATATTTTCCTCTGCATATGCATATACAGACAGATCCTCACCAAAAAATACAGATTTCATTTTAATTTTTAAAAACATTTAATCATTCTGCAACTTGAGGGTATTTTCTATGTTGTTGTTGTTGTTTAGTCACTAAGGCATGTTTGACTCTGCGACCCCATGGACTGCAGCCTGCTTGTCTCCTCTGTCCATGGGATGTCCCAGACAAGAATACTGGAGTGGGCTGCCATCACCCTCTCCAGGGGATATTCCCAACCCAGTGATCGAAGCCACGTCTCCTGCATTGGCAGGTGGATTCTTCACCTTTGAACCACCGGGGAAGCCCATTTTCTATGTGAGCATTATGTAAATCTACTTCATTCTTTTAAAGTGCTGCATACAGTATTCCATATTACGACAAAGCCTTTTCCTGCTTAGGTTCAACCTCCCATTCAAAAGAATCTACCACAGTGTGGGAAATCCAAAATATATTCATGTTTATCTGCTCGAAAACTGGCATCAACTTAAAAAATGCGGTATATCTTGAGAGGACGCGAAGTGTTGTCTCACTGTGGTTTGACTGGCATTTCCCTAACAACTAATGATGCTGAGCATCTTTTCACATGCTTGATGGCCATCTGTATATCTTATTTGGGGAAAAGACTGCTCAAGGCCTTTGCCCATTTTAAAACTGCACTGTGAGTCTTTTTGTGTTGCACTGTAAGAATTCTTTATATAACCTGGTTATACAGATACCGAGATACATGATTTGCAAATATTTCTCCCTTTCTGTATACTGTCTTCTTACTTTCATGATAATGCTCTTGGACACACAGAGTTTTTTATTTTGATGACATCCCCTTCATTTACATTAAAAAAATTTTTTTTTTTTTTACTTTTTCTTTTGTTCCTTGTGCTTCTGGTGTTCTATCTAAGAACTGGTTGCCAAATTCAAGGTCATAATTATTTATCCCTATGTTTTTCCTTAGAGTTTTGTGGTGTTAGCTTTTCAATTTAGGTCTTTGATCATTTTCAGTTAATTTTGTGTAGTGTGGGACAGGAATCTAACTTCATTCTTTTGCATGCGTATACCCAGTTATCTTGGCACCATTTGTTGAAGAGATTATTCTTTCCCCATGGAGTGGTCTATTAACACCGTTGTCAAAAACTCAGCCAGCCACAGGTCCACAGATGATTGGTTTTATTTCAGGTCTTTCAATTTCTATTCCATTGTTCTAACTATCCTTATGCTAATACCACACTATTTTGACTTCTGTAGCTTTGTAATAAATTTGAAACTGGGAAGTGTGATTCCTCCAACTTTGTTGTCCTCTTCCAAGACTGTTTTGTATATTATTGATTTTTATTGTTTATTGTCTCTTTTCTCCCACCACGACATAGGCGATATTAGGATGCGAATTTTTGCCCATTTTGTTCACAGCTGTACCCCTACTCCTAGAATAGGGCTTAGCATATAGCAGGTGCTAGATGCTCCTGCTAAGTCTCTTCAGTTGTATCTGACTTCCTGCGACCCTATGGACTGTAGCCCACCAGGCTCCTTTGCCCATGGGATTCTCCAGGCAAGGATACTGGAGTGGGTTGCCATGCCCTTCTCCAGGGGATCTTCCCCACCCAGGAATCGAACCCAGGTTTTCCTCACTGCAGGCAGATCCTTTGCCACCGAGCCCCCAGGGAAGCCCATAGCAGGTGCTTAATATGTGCTAAATGGATGACTGGGGTCCTGAGAAGACAGAGTCGTCCACAGCTCAGAGAAAATGGTGGGGGTGCAAGGAGAAAAGGGGAAGAGAGGAAGAAAATATGGTTGAACAAGTCCTGTGAGTTGAAATGGCAGGAAGGTGGGTGGTTGAAGCTTGGGATCCAGTGACAAGGAACCCTTTCAAAACCACATTGCCAGGGGGTCACAAGGAGCTGCAGCCATTGTAGTGTGTGTGTCAGTCTTTAGTAATTCAAATGTACTAAAGCTAAAAATCATTTTGTTACTATCACATTAACATTTTATATTTTTCAAAAACAAAACATCAGATAAGATGAAGGAGAATAACCATGAATTGCTTTCTCTGAACTGAGAGGAAAAAGAGCTTTTGCATCTTATCTCAGCTGTCTCCATAGCTTTTAGTGTACATAAATAATTATTTTTGATAAGTTAATGTAATTTCACAATCATATCAGAAAACATACACCGCAATGCAAAAGGACCATATTGACCTTTACAAAAAATTCTGAACAAAATCTTTAGTAAACACATTTATCACATTTAGTTAAATTAAATAAGTGGGCAGTGACATCAGCAAGTCTGAACACTATTGTTACTAATGGGACAGAAGCCAGTGAAGAAAAAGCAGAGCTGGAATACGTGGTGCAGTTTAAGATAAATGCTTTGGCAATTTTCTTTGATGCTCATTGCTTCCTTTCGTTGTGTAAAATTTTTTAAATGTAAATAATTAAGGAAGTGTCAAGAGCCACCACTACTGTTGAATACATATTATGTCAATTGCCACTGCATCTTTCCTACCTAACAGCAAATACTGCTGCTATGAGATGAAGCAACATACTGCCATTCTAAAAAATTAAGCCATACGGCCCCATCTGTTTCCAGGTTCCAAGACAGCACACCTACCAGTTAATAAAGAACCTATTAACCAGAGGACGCAAACATGCCTCTTATTTAACTTTTTCAAAATCAACAAGGTGTTGTTGATATAATTTGGCAGTGTGTCTGATTTATGAAGGGAGTGAGATACACACCTCTTTATCTGATGAGGATTTAAAACAATATGTGAATAATATAAACTGGCACTAAAATGGCACAGCTCTGGGATTTGCCAGGTGCTAATTGCTCTATTCAAAGCCTCAGGGAAAGTGTACAATTGCCCTGGGCAGTCATCCCAGGTTTAATTATGTTCCAGGAGCTTTATTCCCTGGATAGAGGTAACAGTCTGGAGAGAGCTTTGTGTCCACTTGGTCTTCAATTTTAGTGACTAAAAGACCACAGGCAATTCACTGCCTCATTTGCAAAACCCACTCCAGGAGGCAAGACTGCTGTTCATCCCTCCAATTCAGCCCACGTGACTTCCCTGAAAGAATTCTCTTCTCAGTTGCTTGAACGCATTAGTATTTTCACTTGGGACTGTAATGTATTTGTTCATGTGGAGACCTGGGTTCGATCCCTGGGTCGGGAAGATCCTCTGGAGAAGGGAATGGCAACCCACTCCAGTACTCTTGCCTGGAAAATCCCATGGACAGAGGAGCCTGGTAGGTCCATGGGGTCGCAAAGAGTTGGACACGACTGAGCAACCAAACTAAACTTTCTCTCTATTAAACAAGTCTTTTAAAGACAGAGACTATCTTCTTGTTCTCTGTAGTTCCAATTCCTTGCATAAAATCTGCCTTGAATACACATTATACTATTATTTGTGTTAAACGACTGTATCACCTAGTGCTGGTGCCTGGGAAACAGTAGCTGCTTAATAAATACTAATTACTGGAAATTTTGTTTACTAAAAATTCCACTTGTTTTCCTCTTTTTATCACATCCTTCTGTTAGAACTCAACTCAGGCTCTTACTACCCTAGACTAGCAGTTCTCAAGGAGGTGGTGGGGGAATTTTGCCACCACAGGACATGTGGAAATATCTGGAGGCATTTTTGGTTGCCATGACCAGGCAGGAGGGAGCAGGTGCCACAGTCATCTAGTAGGTAGAGGCCAAAGGTGATCTAAACATCCTATAAGCAGAGGACAGCACCCCATAAACAAAGAATTATCCAACCCTGAAAGGCAGTAGAGAGAAGGCTGAGAAATGCTGACCTAGACTTCTCATTTCTTGACACTGACTCCTGATCATTCTACTCTATTCCTACCCCTTTCTCTCCTCTATTCTTCCAAAAATATCCTTTTTTTTTTCCTAATTGAAGTATAACAGACATATAACATTATATTGGTTTTGGGAGTGCAAGATAATGGTTTTGTATTTGTCCATATTGCAAATTAATCAACACAAGAAGTCTAGTTACCATATAGTCACATAATTTTTTTCATGTGATGAAAACTTCAACCCTTTTAGCAACTTGCAAATAGGTAGTAAAATACAGTAGGATCATGTGTCACCACGCCATACATCACATCCCATGACATTTATTTTATAACTTATACCTTTTGACTTCCTTCCCCTATTTTGCCCCTTGTCCCACTTCTGGCAACCACCAATCTGTTCTCTGTATCTATGAACTTGCCTTTTTGTTTTTTTGTTTTTTTTCCCTTTGATTCCCCATATAAGTGAGACTAAAACTATTGTCCTTATCCTGTTCAAAAGGTCTTATATATTTAAAAAATCTTTATTTTTAAATTAAGAGTTGTTGCTGGATTTTCAATAACTTGGTTTTAAATAATCAACATTAATTACATCAAAGGCAGAACTAGAATCAAGTTTTTGAAATTCTTATTTTTAATGCACCTGCTTGACAGCTCTCTTGACTCAGATGAAAGCTTTGAGAACACTGAGGGGGAAAAAGCAAACTCTGGAGGGTCGCAGCTAGTTCTTCAGTAATCCAAATTTCTAGAGCTACAAAGACCAAATGGCCCTTCAAATTTCATTTGCAGGACAAATGCTGTGTCACTGAATGTCAATCACACATCAGACTGTTATCCCGCACACTTGCTAGATATTCTCTAATCACCGTTTGTTTAAACTTAAGATCTAAGACCAGTGGGTTTTAGAAACAAAGAATTTTTTTAAATATCTGATTTCTGTTACTTCTATGACTGTATGTTATGAAACTCCACAGAATTTTAAATATGAAAAGTACATACACAAAAAGGGAGAAGTTACATATGTGTAGTTCTTTAGACTCTGTCCATTAAAAATCACCTTCCATGAAAATCATATATCTGATTAGGATTTCATATCTAGAATATATAAAGAACGAAACAATAAAAAAAAAAACTCAATTCAGAGTGGGCAAAGCACTCAAAAAGACCTTTCTCCAAAGAAAATATAGAAGTGGACAATAAGGTGCTACTTAATAAGCACCATGATAAGATGCTCAACATCATTCGTCATGAAGGCAATTCAAATCTAAACCACAATGAGACAGCACTTCATACCCTTTAGGATAGACATTACCAACAAAACAGAAACTAACAGGCATTGGCAAGAAAGTGGAAAAAATAGAAACTTTGTGCACTGTTGATGGGAATGGAAAATGGCTCAGCTGCTATGGAAAACAGTCTCGCAGCTCTTCAAAAATTAAACGTAGAATTACCATGTGACCCAGTAATTGCAATCCAGGTACATACACAAAGGAACTGAAAACAGGTACTCAGACACTTATTGGTACTCAAACTATTGCTCACAGCAGCATTATTAACAGTATCCAAAAGGTGGAAACAGCTTAAGTGTCCATCAACAGATGAATGGATAAACAAACTGTGGTATGTGTGTGTGTGTGTGTGTGTGTGTGTGAGAGAGATGGAATATTATCTGACCTTTAAAAGGAAGGGGATTCTGACACACAGTACAACATGAATGAAACTTACAGACATTACGCTAATGAAATGAGCCAGGCACAAAAAGTAAATTTTGTGATTCCACTTAAATGAGCTAAATAAAATAGGCAAGCTTGCAGATGCAGAAAGTAGAACAGAAGTTACAAGGACTGAGAGGAAGGGGAAAGGGGAGTTTCTGTTTAATGGGAAGAGTGCTGCACAAACTCCAGTTTGGAAGGATGGCAAAGTCCTGGAGATGGAGAGTGGTGTTGATGGCACAATGTGGAACTTAACGCCACTGAAGTGCTGCTGCTGCTGCTGCTAAGTCACTTCAGTCGTGTCCGACTCCCAGCGACCCCATGGTCTGCAGCCCACCGGGCTCCTCCGTCCATGGGATTCTCCAGGCAAGAGTACTGGAGTGGATTGCCATTGCCTTCTCCGGAAGCCGCTGAACTCCATACTTAGAAATGGTTAGAATGGTAAATTTTATGTATATGTTATCACAAGAAAAATCTTATTCAAAATGCTATGAAAATTTGCTTCATCACTACCTTCAAGGGATTTTACAAATAAAGTCGTGGGCTGCCAAAATTAGATGGTTTCTTAAAACTCTAATTTTGAGATGGAAAAGAATGTGCCATTGGTATCTAGAAGCCTTGAAAGAAACTAGAGTCCCTGGTAACACAAAATGCTGGAAAATATTCATACACAGCCCAGGCCCAACTATGGAGATTCCTCACCTTTCAATAGCTACACTCACTGCAGGACAGCTGTAGTTTTGTGCAGTCCTGGCATTCTGCCTGCCTTTCAGATCCTTTCTTCCACTTAATGCTGAATCATATAAACATATCAATTTTCTCTGACAGTGGCAGTTGGGCCCGGGGACAGGGAAGTACTGCTTTAAAAATAACATTTCCTTCTATGCTAAGAAAAAGAGGAAAATATGGAACTATCTCTAGAGAGATTATTTTTTAAAACGAGATCTACCTTCTCAAAACCAACCAAGGGCAAGTTTACATACCACTAATTGATATTGTGTGAGTGTGAGCTAAGTCACTTCCGTCATGACCGACTCTGCGACCCTATGGAATGCAGTCCACCAGGCTCCTCTGTCCATGAGATTCCCCAAGCAAGAAAGCTGGAGTGCCCTCCTCCAAGGGATCTTCCTGACCCAGGGATCCAACCCATGTCTCTTATGTCTCCTGCATTTGCAGGTGGGTTCTTTATAGCTAGCGACACCTGGGAAGTCCCTAAATGGTATTACTGAGCTTTATTTTCTTGGAATCAGTTATTCTCATAGTGAAAACTATAAAACTTCTTCACTCATAATAAACTACACAAGCATTCACAGATTCAACAATTGTAAGCATTTTGAAAGAAAGCAGAAATATGAATTCCGTTTCATGCACTATCATGTCTGATATTTAAAGTTGTATTAAAACTTACTAACATTCCAGAATCTCTATGACTTCAAATCTATTGGAAGGTTCACACGATTTGAAATTCATTCTTCCATAAATTGACTTTATTATCCTTCCTGGAATAGACAGAACCCACTGCATGGGAATATTATTGGGTTAAACAAGTTTATCATATACTACACACCTAAGTGGGCTTCCCTGGTGGCTCAATGGTAAAGAATCTGCCTGTCAGCACAGGTAATGTGGGTTTGATCCCTGGGTTGGGGAAAAGGAAATGGCTACCCATTCCAGTATTCTTGCCTGGAGAATACTGTGGACAGAGGACCCTGGTGGACTACAGTCCTTGGGGTCGCAAAAGAGTCTGACATGATTTAGCGACTAAACAACAACAAACAACACAGCTAAGAACAAGAATATTTGAAGTTAACTTAAATAAATATATTTTTAATCATCACTGGGTATACTGTGGCTCAGAAGAAGTGACATAATGATTGCTTGAGTCTCATCTGATAAAAGCCCACAAATATATCAAAACCTCATAATGCATAAAGCATATAAACAATATCACTTTAAAATAGAACTCCAATATCAGCTTGGTTTCTTTTGATATTAATACTGAATTTCACACAAAACAAAGGTCCTAACAAAAAGGTGATATATCTCGCTTAAACCAAGATGTGGTTATACCAGGCAGCCTTGTACTTATGATATGAAGTACTAAGGTAAGCTGATGTCATTTGAACCTAAGCTTAATAAGCCTTTGAGAAGTCTTGATCTATGTTCACTTAAATCCCTGAGACACAGTTCTCTTGGCATTCAAAGTTTGATTTTTCAGCTAGAATGTCAATGTTGGTTAGACAGCATTTCCTAAATTTCAGACTCAGAGTTATTTTGGAATTAGAATTGTTGGAGATTTAGAGTTATATATTTTTTAAAGAGACAGGATACATTTTTATTGATGCTCATTGTCATTTCCTTTGGAGATGGAATTATTATTCCATGGCCTATTTTATTGATGCCAAATAAAATAAAAGGGAAGTGGAATAGGCATTAGAGCAGCAAAGAGGCATGAAAATGAGTAAAAGAAAACCTCATTCACAATGGAGTCAGGAAGTGAACAGCCTACTTTATACATACCAGCAAGAAGCTTAATTTATATATCCCAGCAGGAAGAAGGAAGGTTTTCTCTTTGCCCAGCAACAAATCAACCAATGAGAAACTGCTGTAACTCAGCCAATGAGAAGTTGCCACAATCCCAAACTCTTGATCTCCTCCAATGTACTTTCATTCAAAACAGCCCCTCCCAACTTCCTCATTTCCTTATAAAAGAATGCTCCTGGCTTTTGGTCTCCAGACTTGCCTACAGTTTTCTATTGTTTATTTGTCCTTAATTGCAGTTCTTCTGCTATTCCTGAACAAACTTGATTCTGCTGGCTAAGTTACTTACTACCTTTTTGTTTTAAAGGTTAACAAAAGGAATCTAAAGAACATCCCTAATTGCCTAGGTCACTTTTAAGGTAGAATTAGAATGCTATCTGTTTTTCTAGGTAGTATTCTGAACATTAAGAGCAAGATCAAACACTTTGAAGAGCAAGCAATTCTCAACATTTATAGGAGAATGTCAACCCTACTTTGGGAAGATGATGCATATGTTTCTAGCATTCCAACCTATGTCCTTTACACTGTCCACATATGGTTGGAAATAAAGTACACCATCCCACAAGTGTGGTATTTTATTATTCAAGTTTGGAAGGGCCCACAATTTAACCAGCGGTTCCACGAACAAGAGGCTACATGATATAAGCAACTGAAAACACAGGAATTAGCGGGAGAACACTTGAATCTGAATGCTAGCTCCACCGCTAACTGGGACCTTTAAATAATTAACCACTTTGATCTCATTTTTCTCCTCTGTAAAACTGAAACAATAAGCCTTACCTTTCATACTAAGAGGATGTGTGAACAAAAGCAATTTGAAAACTGCAAACTATATAAGGACACTCTTTTTATTATTATATTAACAGTTATACTTCTGCTTATTTTTTCTACATACCTCATTGTAGAAATAAAAGGTGTCCAAAAGATGGGGGGAAAGGAAAGAAAATCTAAGAAATGGATCTGAGACAAAGAAATGGAAAAAAGTCGAAGGGAATATAAATGTTCACATAAAAATACTATCTCTACTATCTCATATCAGGATTTCATTAGGAATTAAATTTATGGCATTTGGACTTCCTTGGTAATCCAGTGGTTAAGACTTTGTGCTCCCAATGAAGAGGGCCCAGGTTTGATCCCTGATCAGGGAATTAGATCCCACATGCTGCAACTAAAGATCCCACACACAGCCCAAGTTGTAGCAGTCTTAGCTACAACTAAGATCAAACACAGCCAAAAAAAAAAAATTATGACATCATTTCCTTCCTAACCAGCTTCAACTGCTATTATTCACCCAGTGGAGTTGGTGGATAGAGATTTTTGAGCCAATAATATATACTTTTCATATAATTCCAGGATCAGACGGAGAGGGAAGGTGAGAAGACAGACGGACCCTGACAGAGACGGAGTGAAATCTGCACAAAATCTGACTATACAGTGATTGCTTTTGTACAAAACATAACTGAGAAGCAGCAACAAGCAAAAAAGAGGTCTGCCTGCCAAAACAAATGTGTCATCAAGCCTGCACAAAAAAAAAGATCATGCAGGATCTATTCACCACTATTCTCCACCCGGTTTAAACGAGCATGTTTCTAGGACTCCCAAGCTTACAGCGAATCAGAACTGCAAATGGATAAGAGGAGGTGCTACCAGCAGGTAGGACAGCAAAGTGAAATCAAAGCTGGCAGCATGACCCCGAGGAAGGGGACCAAAGCAAACAAGCAAAAACTAAAACAACAACAGAAAACAAACCAAAAAAATCTATTAAGAAACAGACACCAGATCTCTAAAAGCCCAAGAGTTTGAGGTCAATGCATCTGGGAACGACCAGCCCCTCCTCTGAGCTGCAGAGCTGCTTATGTGCAGTTTCCAAGGGGGTTCCTCAGGATTCCGGACGCCACCTCCACCAGAGCAGAGCAGGCCCGCTTCACTCACCTTTACTTCTCGAGGCTTCCATGATGAAAGGGCCTGCTGACTCAAAAACGAGTTTTAAAAAAATTAATACATTACTACCACTAACTCTCTGGTGGCTCAGACGGTAAAGAATCTGCCTGCAATACAAGAGACCTAGGTTTGATCTCTGGGTTAGGAAGATCCCCTGGAGAAGGGAATGGCAACCGGCTCTGGTATTCGGTATTCTTGCCTGCAGAATCCCATGGACAGAGGAGCCTGGCAGGCTATAGTCCGCAGGGTCGCAGAGTCGGACACGACTGAATCACTTTCACACACACACACTGCTGGCTCCAGAATCCCCCAGAGCAGTATATCCAAATGCAGAAATGGGATCTATTCCAGGTGCTGGAGAGAGGAAGTGACAAGCAGAACACACAGGATTCCCTAAAGGGCAGTGAGACTGTTCAGTAGGGTAGGACACTGGTGGAGGCAGGTCATTACACTTTTGTCTAAACACATAGAATACACAACACTAAGCGTGAACCCGGATGTAAACTGTGGTCTTGGGGTACCCGCTCCAGTGCAGGACATCAGCAGTGTGGAGGCTGTGCAAGCAGATATAGATGGTAAATCTCCGCAATTTTCACTCAGTTTTGCTGTGAACCTAAAACTGCTCCTGGGCTTCCTTGATAGCTCAGTTGGTAAAGAATCTGCCTGCAATGCAGGTGACCCCAATTCGATTCCTGGGTTGGGAAGATCCCCTGGAGAAGGAAATAGCAACTCACTCCAGTATTCTTGCCTGGAAAATCCCATGGACAGAGGAGCTTGGTGGGCTATAGTCCATGGCACCGTAAGAGTCAGACACGAGTTAGCAACTAAATCTAAAACTGTTCTAAAAATAAAGCTAATGTTAAAAAAGAGAGAGAGAGAGAATCAGACCCTCTTAGGTCTCTTAAAGTGCTGTTTTTCTCCCTGCTGGGAGCACCACTCTCTAACCACTAGCCCAGACTAGGAACCAGGAGCCACCCTTGACCCTGAACAGTCCTCCAGAAATTCTATCCCTCCCTCTTCCTGGAGCCACAGGTCACCAGATCCAGCGCTGGGCCCTGCCACGCCCTACTGAGTAAGTCCCGTCCCAGACGTCCTCAGTGAGTCCGAATTGCTCCAGGCAGCTGTCGTGGACTGTGCCTCCCCCCAGCATCCCACCCCCCTGAGAGCCCCCTCCCCATGGGGCCCTCAGGGAATGTCCTTCCCAGTCCTGAGTGACACCCTGCTGTGAGTCTGCAGCCAAATGGCCAGGAACTGTTTACAGCAGTGGGGATTAAAACTGCTTTGTTTGTGCTTTAAAATTTCTTGTTCAGTCGCTCAGTCGTACCTGACTCTCTGCAACCCCATGGACGGCAGCACAGCTGAAGGACAGGCTTCCCTGTCCTTCACTATCTCCTCCTGAAGTCTGCTGAAACTCATGTCCATTGAGTCGGTGATGCCATCCAATCATCTCATCCTCTGTTGACCTCTTCTCCTCCTGCCCTCAATCTTTCCCAGCATCAGTCTTTTTCTATGAGTTGGCTCTTAAAAAGAGTTTAATCCAAATTTCTCCTCTCAGTATGTATTTACTTATTTTACATAAAAACATAACAGTAAGTATTACTTTGGGGTGGGGTGTGATTTGATGCTTTTGGCATTCTGTTTCAAACCAGGCTCTTCACAATCTGGCCTCCCCAACGACGTTCCCAGCCTCATCAATCCTGCAGTCCTTTGCCCTTGACTCCCTCCCCTCTCCCCAGGAGGCCTGTATGCAGCCGCCTTCTGCTCCTCACTAAAGCCTTCTGCTCCTCACTAAAGTTCGAGCTGGAAGACTTCCTGGAAACCATCCCTGAGACCCAGCCACTAGCATGGATCAGCCTCCACAGCGCCCCTGGGCTTCCCCCCCACCGGGCACTGACCTTCACTCCTGACACCTTATTTGTTCCTTGTTTTCCCCAGAGATGCCAAGCTCCTTCTCAAGGGCACAGGCTGTGGTCTGGACAGCCTAACGCCAGGTCTGTACCACAACAAACGTCGCATGAGTGGAGGTAAATTCCAGTTTCATCACTAATAGTAACTATTTTATTATTAGGCCCTATGCTATTAGTCTAACTGCTGAAAGTGAAAGTGAAGTCACTCAGTGTCCGACTCTCTGTGACGTTATGGACTGTGGCCCACCAGGCTCCTCCGTCCACAGATTTTCCAGGCAAGAGTACTGGAGTGGGTTGCCATTTCCTTCTCCAGCTACTGACCTGATGCCTATTGCTTTGTTGATGTGATACAATAAATTCTTCCAAAAGGCAGAGTTATAGAATGCATTCCCTCCTTCCTGTTCTGTTTAATCGTCTGTCTTCTTAAGGTGATGTTACAGAGAACATCAACCTGTACTTGAATACTCACAAAGTGTTCAGTGGCTGTGAAGATCATTTCAAGTGTTTTTTAATAATGATGCGTGGGAAATTTAAAACCTTTTATTGATGTGTGCGTATTGTGGGAGGTTGAGTTTCCTGGCCACAGGCTGCCTGAAGGATGAGACTAAAAACCAATAGAGGAGAATCACTAATGAGGTGTGTTATGCATTGAAGTTTGGGGAAAGGCAGATTTTTAATGGCCCAACCAACTCACCAGCTTCATCGGGTCCTAATGTGGGCTAATTCACACGCATCATTCCTCTACAACTGGTCTTCACCTTCCTTCAAACCCCTTTGAGTATGTGATTCTCCTGTTCAAACACTTAAGTACTTCCCTTTTGACCAAAGGTTAAAATGGAATCGTTCTCTTGTGCCTAGAGATTAAAACCCAAATGCTTTCTTCTTTTACTCTATCTTAGGGGAAAAGAAAAGGACAAGGTCAAAGGAAGAACTAAATTTATCAAATAGTGATGAGGAACCAGACATGGTGCCAGGCGCTGAGCATCTCAAGATAAAAACGTGGTACCTTTCCTCTACGATATTACAGTCTTCAGAGGGAGAGACAGAAATCTAAACACATTGTCATCAGACAGGTGACAGGTGCATTATTATAACTGTTATTAAAAGGACTGAGGAAGGTTTCCTATAGGAGGGGCCATGCAAACTCCCTCTTGAGACAGCAGAGGATAATGGGGGAAATCAGAGCGGTAAAGTGTCCCTTTCCTGAAAGACACAGGGGTGCAATTCCAGGCCCAGGGATGCCCTCAGCATTCTGAGATTTTCACAGGGACTTGCCGACAGCATCACTATTCCCATGATGCTTCTATTTCATCTCTGCTTACAGTCCTTTGTTGCCGTTCAGTCGCTCAGTCGTGTCCGACTCTTTGTGACCCCATGGCCTGCAGCATGCCAGGTTTCCCTGTTCTTCACCATCTCCCGGAGCTTGCTGAAACTCATGTCCATGGAGTCGGTGATGCCATCCAACCGTCTTGTTCTCTGTCGTCTCCTTCTCCTCCTGCCTTCAATCTTTCCCAGCATCAGGGTCTTTTCCAACAAGTCAGCTCTTTGCATCAGGTGGCCAAAGGACTGGAGTTTCAGCTTCAGCATCAGTCCTTCCAATGAATATTCAGGATTGATTTCCTTTAGGAGGGACTGGTTGGATCTCCTTGCAGTCCAAGGGACTCTTCAAGAGTATTCTCCAACACCACAGTTCAAAAGCATCAATTCTTCGGCGCTCAGCCTTCTTTATTTATATGGGGCTTTGGACTGTAAGGACCATAATATGGTCCTAATTATCCTTGTCAAGAATGACTCAAAATTCACACACAGTTAAAATGGAAGTTTAGCCAGAAAAAAAAAAGAGAGAAATCAGAATACAAAAATCAGATGACAATTTTTGGTATAAAAATCTCGGGTAAACATTTTGATATTTGCTTTCCTGACCTCTCTCTCTCTTAATTAGGCTAAGAAATCCTGGAGACCAGAGTTTTACTTTGTTATGCTACTCTATGTGGTTACCTTTTTATATGGTCCCAAGGGCCTGGTTTGGGGCCTCACAGGCAGTATAGGTACAAGAGGCATAGAGTAAATAACATTGAATGAATGACCAAATGTGTCAGTCCCACTTTCCAGAGCAACTTTTACAGCCACAAAATCACATTTTAAGAAGACCCCAAAACATAATACAGTATTTAAAAAAAAAAAATTTAATGGCTGTTTGCAGTCAATTTAGTTCAATTATCACACAAAGGAGGTACCACTCCTTTGAAATAACACCCAGGCACCAATCTGTCACTGTTTGCAAGCATCCAACACCTAACAACTGCCTTGGGAAACACATAATAAATAATAAATCCCAAAGGAAAGCATATATGTTCACAAGGGTTTGTCTTTGACAAACATCACATCGAACTTTTGCTCCTAAAAATGAGATCCAACTACCCCTAGGAAATAGAAATGGATTTTTCCCTGGTAGCTCAGTTGGTTAAAGAATCCACTTGCAATGCAGAAGACCCCAGTTTGATTCCTGGGTCGGGAAGATCCCCTGGAGAAGGGAAAAGGTACCCACTCCAGTACTCTGGCCTGGAGAATTCCATGGACTGTGTATTCCATGGGGTCGCAAAGAGTTGGACACGACTAAGTGACTTTCACTTCACTTCACTAGGAGATAGGGCAAGAATGATATAAAGGTATCAACAAGGGAAAGAAAAGCACTTGGGACGGCATATCCTTTTAACGTAACACATTTTCTCATTTTTTACATTCACTGGCTTCTAATAATCACTCATATCATTAATGATAATCACTCATGTCTTTAACCCCTGGCGGTCCCACTTTACAAACAAGTCATATTCATTTCTGTGTGGTCACTAGAAAACTGGAATTTCTTTTCCCAGAAAAACGATGTCCTGATAGATGATAAATTTGCTGGCCAGCCTACCAAGAAGCTCTCCACTCCTGGTAAAATTCAGTTCAGTCGCTCAGTTGTGTCTGACTCTTTGCAACCCCATGGACTGCAGCACGCCAGGCTTCCCTGTCCATCATCAACTCCGCAGCTTGCTCAAACTCATGTCCATCGAGTCGGTGATGCCATCCAACCATCTCATCCTCTGTTGTCCCCTTCTCCTCCTGCCCTCAATCTTGCCCAGCACCAGGGTCTTTTCCCGTGAGTCAGTTCTTCACACCAGGTGGCCAAAGTATTGGAGTTTCGGCTTCAGCATCAGTCCTTCCAATGAATATTCACCTGAACTCCTGGTACAGGTGGCCTCTAATTCTGCTAAAACTCACCCAAATAGCTGATGTCCACCATGGGCATCTGCCCACCTGCTTTCTGCCGCACCCTCTCCCCAAGCTCAGGTACCTCCAACCCTCGCAACTGTCCTAATGCACCAACTTTTAAATGACCTACTCTTTCTCCTTCCTCTTCCTACAGAACTCCAATTCTGTCAAGTGTGATGTTTAGTAAATAAAAAGGCAAGATGAATGAATGGATTTATAATGAAGTGTGATTAATAGGAGATGTTAAAGAGTCTACCAAGAGATGGAGAATTCTGATGGAATTTGTCATCTTTTTCTGAGTTGTTTTCTGAAATGTGGTACTACCAAGTCAATTAAATTAGATAGTTCTCAGAAAGCAGGGCTTCCCTGGTGGCTCAGCAGTGAAGAACCTGCCAGCCAGCCAATACAGGAGACATGGGTTCGACCCCTGGATCAGGAAGATCCCCTGAAGAAGGAAATGGCAACCTACTCCAGTATTCTTGCCTGGGAAAACCTATGGACAGAGGAGCATGGCAGGCTATAGTCCATGGGGTCACAAAGAGTTGGACGTGACTTAACAACTAAACAACTCAGAAAGCAACTTGTACCACTTTAGATGAACTCTGCTATTCATCACCCTCTCCTTAAGAAAAAAAAATCTGCAAATCTGCTCTAAACCTTCCAAAGCCCGTAAGTGCTTGGGACAAAATCCTTCCAGGTTTTTGATAAACTGCCTCAAATACCTATTTCACAATGGACTGCACTTTCTAAAAACAAACTCACACACACACACATTAACTAGAGCAAATCTACAATCGATCAGCTTCCAAGCAGTTTAACAGATTAAAAAATGAAAAATATTAGGCTACACGAAGAAGATATCTCAAGGGTTAAGAAGGGTTTGTGAAGGCAGGAGCCCCCCACCGCCCGCCTGGCTTGGGAGGTGCTCTCAGAATCGATCAGGTGAAGCCTCAGGTGAAGCTGTTGATCCTTCAGAGTATTGACACCTCCACCACTTCCAAACCCTCTCAGTTGCTTCAAGATGAATCCCCAAGGCCATTAACACATCTGGGTGGCCCCTAGAGCACATGTGAACTCCTATCTGTCTAGTGGGAAGGAAACTAGATGGCCATCCCTGATAACCCCAGTGTTTGTAAACAGAGACAGCTTTGCACAACTGAAGCTCTAAACCCACTGCGTGATTGAGGAATATACCTTTCCTATGTGCGGTTCCTCAAAGGTAAATGTGACAAAGGAGGGGAAAAGGAAGTCATCAGATATGAAATATTAAATTTCCCTAAGGGAAATTTCATATATAAGAATAATCCCCACCAGTGATATCAGATAATCAGAAGGGAGAGAGAGAATGATTTTGATATTTAGTATTTAGCCCCCACCAAAAAAGAAAATAAAAGCTGTCTTTTTGTTAGAATCAGAACTTTGGAGAACTCCTTTACACTGATTTCATGGATTAAAGTTTTGTCTTTGAATTAAATATGGTTTAGGGAATGAAGCGTGAGAACCAACAGCTCTTCGGTGGTTAGGACTTCTGACATGATACAGCTCTGCACATACACATTTATCATCTGTATCTTAATATTCATGCATTTTCACTTTAAATTTTGCATTTAAACTTTATTTCAGAGTCTCTTGAGTTTAGAAAACTGTTTTTGAGTTCATTAGACTTCCCAGTTAAAACCGTATAATCAAGTATATTATATAGGCATGATATTTACATACAAATTGTATTTTTTACATTATATTAACTCTGTTCATTCTGAACCACTAAACAGGATGTGGTGCATGCTAAGACGGGGTTTAGTATCTTTTGGTAATGTAATGAGTAAGGCACAGAAGGGGGACTCAGGTCTTCTGATGAGACTGACCCCTTCTACACCCAACCTGACCAAAACAGAAGCTCATCTCAGCAGCAGTTGGCTTCTTTTGTGAGCAGAGTTTGAAACACATACTCTAAAAACAGTATCAGTTTTTCTGTGGCTACTGCTGCGGGGGGAAGGGGATCGGCATATTGTGTTAGCAATTTTCTGGGGAATCGAATTAGGGTTTCATTGTGGTAGCCGTATCACATTAAAAATCTGGGTTTTTCTTTGCTAAATGGTTTCCATTGTGTATGTAGTGAATCTGATATGGAAAATTGCTAATGCAATAAGAGTATCATAGAAGCTTTCCTGACTCTAACGCTCAACCACAATATTCAGGAGAAAGAGGTTCCACTGGGCAGGGGTGGGGGCTGGGGTCACTTTCCACGGTCCTCAGTCCTCAGCTCCAGCTCGACACTGGCTTTCTGAAAGACGGACCAGTAACACCTATCATTCAGGGGAAACTCCTTTACAGATTTTATTTCAGACCATGGGTTCAGTGAAAGACGTGCCACTGAATTCATATTTATTGACCAAGCACTAGACAGGGCACGGTAGTCGGCATGAAACAAATGGAAAAGATGGACAGAACAAGGTCCCTTCCTTCACAGAGTTTTGACAGGACTGTCTGAGGAGAAGAAAGAAATTAGCAAATGAGGAATTCACTGAGACAAGATGCAAGGGTGCAAAGTGCCAAGGGCCATTAGATGCTCAAAGGACACACCTGCGACCAGGGGCATCTGAGGACACACCTAGACAGGACTGTAAAAGATGAGGAAGGTGCTGGCAGGCCTGTGGATCTGGTGAGAGGTGGGGAAGCAGAGGAAGGCATTCTAGGCCTTGGCGTGAGGACACGTGCAGAGGAGACGAAAGCCAGGGTAATAAGCAGGGGAAACCACAATTCTTTATTTCAATTGCAGCATAAACTATGGAAGGAGTGAGAAGAGAAGCCTGGAAATTGGTCAGGGGTCAGCTCAAGGCTGACACAGAGAGGAGTGGGTGCTGTTCAGATGGTTTGGGGTGGCAAGTGTCAGGCCGTGGGCCACTGGCAAGAACACTCAGCTTCTATGGGTCTGATGGTTTCTAATGCTAACAAACATCTTGAAATCTTAACTCTAGTTACCCCACGTTTCTTGAGAGACATAATTTATAGGAATATTTATTTTTAAAGGTTAGTTTACATTCAAAAGATATTTATTTTGTTGTTGTTGTCATGCCCCTACTCTTGTCATGAACAGTTCACTAGGTTAATGTTCTAACGTGCTCATACTGTTAAAATCTCTCACGAATTTACTGTTTGCTTTTTTCCCCCTTTTAGAATAACTTTTCAACTCACTGGCAACAGTAACCAAGGAAATATAAATCCAACAGCCTAGAATCACAACTATTTGAAGAGACTCAAGCTTTCGATTCCGGACTATTCCCCGCTTCTGAATTTCTCACTAAATGTTAGACGTGGTGAGCAGAAAATTTGCACTATGCCTTGTTAGAGCTTTAAAATTCAAGGTAGTATGTTTTCCGAATTTAAGAAAAACCACTTCTTCATTTTCATAACTTTTAGCTTCCCTTATATCAGAGTACATTTTGTGTATTATTTCCAACATACTTAAGCCAAACATGATGAAAGTGCTGTTTTATTTATTGCAGAGGGGATGTCACATATAAACTAGTTAGTTGCCTAAGTGCTATGGTGACCACTTATTAAATACCAACTCTTCAAATACGGCAAAGGAAATTGCACTCTCATTAAAAAGAATGAAATTGTTTGTAAAATTGAAATTGACTATTTTAATCTTTATGAAATAATTTCTGGATTTTTTTCCTCCTCCAACTGACCACATGATTAGAAAGGATAAACAAATTTACCAGTTGTTTATTACTTCTAGAATCCTTGGCAATGTTTCATTAACAACAAAAACCTTTCTGTCTCATCCCATGGTCTTGGGCAACCAGAGAGTAGGAGTTGACATTTGTGAATATTTTCTGATTACTCATTAAGTGGAAATATATTAAAAAAAAGAAAATTTTAAAAGAAGCAAAGTCAAATAGTTCATGCTGACTTTAACAGATAACAAAGATGTGAGAATTGTGAAGTATTTAGAGGTTTAGCCTAAAATTTGTTTGTATCTTTGATTTTTAGTAAACTCTGTGCTGATAAAAAGGAGTTTGCTCAGATCAAGAGTATGCTGGCATTCTCTTAAACGTAGCTTGAAACCAAAGAGCCCAAGCAAAAAACAGCTCTGACAAAGATGGCCAGTCAAGCATAAAAATGGGAGTTGGTTGTGTCAGAATAGATTAACAGGCTGAAGGCTGTCCGCTAAAGACAGTTGTCTTGCCATCAATGAAGGCGATCATTGCCACTAAAAGTTTCTTTTCTGATACGTTATTTGCAACTTCTATCATAAAATATTTTAAACGCTCTTTATTTATAAATGATTACATCATTTTCTTATCTGCAGCGTCCTTCTTGGATAACCACAAACGTGAAAGCGGTCCAAAATCTTGCTCATGGTTTCCTACAAACACAGGGACACTTACTAATTGAACTGTCTATCTGGAGTTAGGAGAATGTGTTTGGGTTTTACTTTTACTTCCTTTTTAAATATAGATCACTATTTCTACAATGTAAACATCCAATGGCATTCCCTCACAGCGACAGGAATCCCAAGGCAGAAGACACGCTGTAGGATTAACTTATCACTCACCCATAAGGATGCCTCAAATGCCTGGCTCAGTTATGGCCAAGGAGCTAGCATTATTAAGTGCCTTATGACTTTACAGCTATCTATCATTCCTGTTCGGCAACCCTTCCAAAAGATCATCCGAGAAATCTGGCAAGCCACAGAAAATGGTACTTGTAAACTGGATCCGTTCAAAGCCATCCACAGTGACCTGTGGGTGTGTATCCGACTGTGAATTACTGGGTAAAGAACTGACGTGCAATTTCATTCCCAAACTCGATTTTACCTCATTTGTAGGTGATTTCTCACGAGTACCCAGTTCCCGCCCAGAAACAAGTCAACGGAGTATTTCTAAACCATCATTTCAAATTTCCACTGTCAAGGGTGGGAGGAGGAAGGAATAGTAACGGGAAGACTTGTCAGCGATTAGCCATCCATAAAAATGCACCCCCTCCTTCCCATCACAATGCTGGCGTCACTGAGTCTCCTGTATCTGTTCCCCACCTCGCCCCCCTCCCCTCTGCGGAGCCTTGGCACCGAACGGCAGGCGCAGGAAAAAGACAAACACCCCGGCTCCCAGCACAATCCAAGCTTAGCCTAGAGACACTTCAACAACATTCCTAACTTTTTTTTCCCCCTGCTCATTTCGCGTGCCTCATAGGTAAGCAGAGTAAAAACCGTCTGAGACAAGAGGCCGGGCAGGCCAGCTGAGTCACATTCGCTGCCCTGCATGCACCCCGCTTTCTCCAGTGTCCTCCCCAAGCCCTCCGGCCACGGCAAACGGTTACTCAGCTGCGAGTCTGGGTCTCCACGGAGCCTGTCCTCGGTGCGGTACCCAGCCCCGGGCCGGGGGCGGGAAGGGCTGGGGGGCACGCAGGGCAAGCGCGCACCCCGGCCCCCGCCCCGGGCCACAGCCCGCACGCCGGCGGGCCGAGCCTCCGCTGACAGGTCCCCGGTGCCGGCGGCCCGCGCGGCCGGCTCCCCAGGGCCGTCCCCTCCCGCCCCACCCCAGACAGGCCCCACCAAGGAGATACAGGGACGGGGAGCACAAAGGGCCCCGGCCACACGCCAGACCCTTCCCCGTGGAAGAAAAACTTCGCTGCACACGCGTCCAGACACGCACACGCCCGGCGCGCGCCGGGGAGGGCATCTCTTACCTGTCCCCGCGCTGCTACTCATCGCCCCCCCCCCCCCCCCACGGAGGTCTGGCCGCCCCCCGCCCCGAGGTGGGTCCCCCGGCCGCCCACTCGGAGCGGCTGCACTCACTGCCTGGCTGCGCGCGCCCAGCGCCTGCAGGGCCCGGCGGCGGCGGCGGCGGGGACCGAGACAGCGGCGGCGGCGGCCCCAGCCGGCGTCAGTCAGACTGGAGCCGCGAAGCCTCATCGCCCGTATTAGTGCGCCGACCTGGAAAGCCGCCAGGAGCCCTGCTCGCGGGTCCGCCCCCGCCCGCCGCCGCGCGCCCGGAGCCGCTCGGGGAGCCCGCGAGGCGGGGGAGCGCGGCCCGCCCCGCGGCCACGTGCGCGGAAGCCCGCGGCGGGGGCGCCTCGGGGACGCCCCGGAGAGGGGTCTCCCGGCCCCCCGGGCGGCGTCCCCGTCCTCCGGTGAGACCCGACTCCCCTCGCCAGGGCGGCGGGGGCACCTCGCCGGATTCCCGGAGACGTCCTGCCTCCCCACCTGGAGCCCGAGGCCGGAGGACCGTTTCCAGAACTCGAGGTGTGGGACCGACAAATCGGTTTGGAAACCGCCGCCCCCAACAAGTGGCTCTTCCCGACGTGTTTCTGGGCCCCGAGGGTGGCTGTTCCTTGCTGTTTGTCTCTCTCTTGCTTTGCAAGAGTGAAGGGGGTCATTACCCCCAGCCGACAGCGCCAGAGTAACTGGTTTGCTCCTGCACAAGCGGATGAAAATCGACTCACACAGAGTGGTGAGTGGTGGTTAAAACTAGCCATGTAATTTTGTGGGTTGTCGTTTCCTTACCCGTATTTATTTGCTTAACAGCCTAGCCTATAATATATACTGTTATCTAATCTAATAAAGATACAACCTTATGGCACCGAGCAGCGTTAATGGACAACCTTCCTTGCTCACGGCCGCCTATCCCCCTGGATAGCCTGCCTTTGGAGGCGGCTGTGGGCCCCTCGAACCCCCTCAGAACATGTGTAAGAAATGCCACCGGCTTACTGATGGCCTTTGACCCCCATCAGCCAGCGGTTCTTCATAGAAAAGGCATTTACTGCAGGGATGAAAGAATACTAGAAAGGATAATAAAGCCACAAGGGACAGTATTCAGTTTGCTTCTGTATGTAGGAAAATTGGTCCTCCAGAAGGACCTGATACCCGTGAAACGCAAGGCCGTGAATTGAACTGCCTTTTCTTTTTTTTTACTTAATTAATTTTACTTTACAACATTGTATTGGTTTTGCCATACATTGACTTGAATCGGCCATGGGTGTACATGTGTTCCCCATCCGGAACCACCCTCCCACCTCCCTCCCCATCCCATCCCTCTGGGTCATCCCAGTGCACCAGCCCGGAACACCCTGTCTCATGCATCGAACCTGGACTGGCAATTCTTTTCACATATGATAATTTACATGTTTCAATGCCATTCTCCCATATCATCCCACCCTCGCCCTCTCCCACAGAGTCCAAAAGTCTGTTCTATACATCTGTGTCTCTTTTTCTGTCTCGCATACAGGGTTATTGTTACCATCTTTCTAAATTCCATATATATGTGTTAGTATACTGTATTGGTGTTTTTCTTTTTCTTTCTGGCTTACTTCACTCTGTATAATAGGCTCCAGTTTCATCCACCTCATTAGAACTCATTCAAATGTATTCTTTTTAATGGCTGAGTAATATTCCATTGTGTATAGTACCACAGCTTTCTTATCCATTCATCTGCTGATGGACATCTAGCTTGCTTCCATGTCCTGGCTATTATAAACAGTGCTGCGATGAACATTGGGGTGCACATGTCTCTTTCAATTTTGGTTTCCTCAGTGTGTATGCCCAGCAGCAGGATTGCTGGGTCATATGGCAGTTCTATTTCCAGTTTTTTTAAGGAATCTCCACACTCTTCTCCATAGTGGCTGTACTAGTTTGCATTCCCACCAACAGTGTAAGAGGGTTCCCTTTTCTCCACACCCTCTCCAGCATTTATTGCTTGTAGACTTTTGGATAGCAGCCATTCTGACTGGTGTGTAAGGGTACCTCATTGTGGCTTTGATTTGCATTTCTCTGATAATGAGTGATGTCGAGCATCTTTTCATGTGAACTGCCTTTACTTGTCCTCAAAGCACTGCACTTTCTTCCTGTGGCAGATGCCATGCTTGCATTGTCACACTGTTGCCCGCTGAGCAACGACCCTGTGTAAAACAGCATTTGTGTTCGCATTTGAATCATCTTTATACACCTGTGCTCCAGACTAGGTGTTAAGTTTGAGATCGCTCTGGGTGTGAAAGTTCAGGAAACCTTTGGACTGCTAACAATTGCATTTCCTGGGCATTTTATTGTAGGTAAACTAATTAGATGCTCAGAATTGATATCCTGTAGTTTATTTGTTTTTTTAATCTTGTTAAGAAATGACCCAGCCACTGTTTCCTTCCCTTAGGTGCATTAGACAATGCAGAGGACTCAGCGCAGAGCAATAAACAGTAACCTCTGCAGTGCTGGCTCAGGCTCCCAGCACAGTCTTTGTAGGTTCCCCGAGTTCTCTGTGCTCTTGGCAGGGCTTGCTTCTGCAGATTCTTTGAGGGTGTGTAGTTTGTGTTTTCTGTACATTCTCATCTACATGCCAAGAAATTTTGGCATGCAGAAGTTAGCTTGTCACTTATTCCATGCCTGTCATGTATCCCCTAAACCTAGGAGAGCCGGTTAATCCTTTAGACCCCCTGAACAATCAGATCTGATTTCCAAGGAGAAAATGCCGACTCTGGGAAGGAAGGCTCAGAGTTGACACCCCATTTTTCAGAAGCTGAATATTCTTGCAATAGAAAATCTAAACACTATTTTTCCCCTCTTGAGTTTTTGATCGGCTGCAATTGTATTGCTGGTTAGAGCAGGTGACACAGGAGACTCGGATTGGATCCCTGGTTTGGGAAGATCACCTGGAGGAAGGCATGGCAGCCCATTCCAGTATTCTGGCCTGGAAAATTCCACGGACAGAGGAGCTTGATGGGTTACGGTCCATGGGATCACAAGGAGTCGGACACAACTGGATAAGCACACACGCACGTTACAACTTCCACCAAAAAACTACACTACAGGAGATTTGGTAGAAATGCCAGTAAGATTTTGGTTCAAAACCTGAAAACCACGGCAAAATGAAGCCCCCCTCTCTTTTCTGAATTACAAGAACTTGGCAGAATGTGAGCTGCTGCAGCCCATAAACTGGTGGTAGGAAGGGTAGCCCCCTCACCCATGAGAAGGCTCATTCTTTTCACTTGTCATATGCCCAGCACAGTGCAAGGCTGTGACAAAGTCTGCAGTAAACCATAGATGCAAAGATCCTACTTTGTACTTCTGTTGTACCAATGCCTGCCTCTGATCTTCTTTTTGAAAAACTAACAATAATTGCGTATTTGTGTGTGTGTTGAGGGGTGAAGGTAGGGGTGATTCACGGTCATTTTGGGGAAGCGGTGGGCATGTTGAAGGACCTGGAGAGTCATATGGTTCACAAAACTTACCTGTACAGTAAGGATAAGGTTTATTCTTATTTTTATGTAGAAGTTAATTATTTGATGGTATATGCAGCATACACTCCAAACCAGTTTTAATGACTTTTTCATTTAAATATCATCTACTTATTTCAGTATCATTTTTGTGGGTTGTGGGGGGTGGTGCTTAATTTTGTGGCATCTGATCTCTCCAGAACTCTATGGGATCCCATTCTTTTTGAATAGCAGGAGTTTGTTTTTAAGATGAAGATAAATTTAGTTTTGATTTGGAAACTTTGTGAATATGTTCTGAAATAGAAGGCAATATCCTAAGGCATCACAGAATTATGGTTGAGTTTTGCTACTAAGCACGGGTGTCTTAACCAACTGAAATTTATTTCTCACAGCACAGTTCTAGAAGTCCAAGATCAAGGTGTCGGCAGACTCAGTGTGTGGTGAGAACCCTTCTTCCTTGTTTGCACATGGCTGTCTTTGTGTTATATCCTCATGTGCCCAAGAGAGCAAGCTCTCCTCTCTTTCTCTTTTGTAAGGACACTGACTGTGTCATGGGGGCTTCCCATGTGACCTCAGGTTCCCTCGTGACCTTATCTAAACCGAATCATCCCCAAAGGCTCCACCTCCTAATGCCATCCCTTTAACCAAACCCTTCAAGTCAAGTTTTTGCGTTTAACTGAAATTGATGAGGAAAAGTCTCTCCCTTTCTATTTTAAAGGACAGGCTGAGACCACTAGACCAGCAATATGCCTGGCTGGAAGATGCAAGTTTCTCCCTGGTGTTTATCAGCAGGTTGACTTTTTGCCATGCTCTGTGGCATTTTCTTTATTATAAGGGCTTGATAAAGTTTATACTGTTTGACCCACACATTGCTCTTTATTTTTAATTTATAGATGACTTCTGACGGAATGAATCCAGGAGAAATAGAAGAGATATTCAAAACTCTTTAAATGAGAATAAAAGAACATCTCTGAAACCATTTTCTGTACAAATATAATGTTTCATGTTCATATAGAATTTAAGATTCATAAAGGATCTTAATCATGTCTGTGCTTCTATCATACTGCATATTGTTTGGTGAGCCTTAGTCTACTTTTAAGGCCTCTACTGAAAATAGTTAAGCATAGAAGAAAACAGATTCATTACTTTTGGCTTTCCTCTTTAAGAGAGAAGTTTGGGTGGAGAGAAAAAAAGTCATATTACCTTAGAATAAAGGTCATAAACAATAAAACGAGATATTATTCTGCATTTGTTATTGTTTAGTCATTAAGTCGTGTCTGAATCTTTGTGACCCCATGGACTGTAGCACACCAGGCTCCTACGTCCATAGGTTTTCCCAGGCAAGAATACTGGAGTGGGTTGCCATTTCCTTTTTGAGGGGATCTTCTTGACCCAGGGATAGAACCTGCATCTCCTGCATTGGTAGGTAGATTCTTCACTGCTGAGCCATTCTGCATTTACCAGGTACAAAAATATTCTTTCTGATGTGTGCATGTGTATTATCTTACATTTCCATAAAACTTTTCTTTTTAAAGCTTAGGCTTGCATTAGTTCATTTAATTCTGATAGTAACCCTATAGGGAGGCTGCTCATGTACTGTCTCTGTCTTATCACTTCATAGACAAGAAAACTGTGATGCACACAGCTTTCATCACTGGAAAAATGTCTCGTGATTCACCTAAACAGTATCCATCCACATCTGTTGTCTATCCAGAGGGAAGAATGATGTGCAAGAAACCACATTTTTAATGAAATTTCAATATCTGACATATATTTCCTATAAGAAATGTAAATAAGGTTCAGTTTTTATTGGAAGTATGTTTTCTGAAATGGTCATTTTTATTTTTTTTTGAAATGGTCATTTTTAAAAAGTGAATGTGATGTAATTGCAGCTAAATTCAGCTGCACTGATTTAATCATCAGCAATGGTGAACGGACAGGTGTTTGAGAAATTACAAAACTGTATGGGACTTGACTAAACAAAATTTTAAATTTTACAATCTCGATTCATTTCTTTCTTTATATAATCTTGATTCTCTCTTCTCTTTAGTGGAAAGAGAACAGTAATCATAGTGGAAAATATTAATGGGTTAAACGCTTACCCTACCTTCTTCAGTATGAGAACCTGTCACCTTCTGCTAATACTTTTTATCTTAAAAAAAGACAGATCGGGCTGTAATTGCACACTTAACTTACTGATTCTCCAGCAGTGGGTCATAGCTCCCCAGCTGTGATGTCAGAAGATTGCCTAGGGGATTGCAACGACTGTAACCTCTGTTTCTTGCCCCTTTACCCTCCCTCATCTATAATAAACTGTCTTATAAATTTTGCTATATACATTTAGAACCACATCAGATTTTTATAGTGTTTGCTTCCACCATCAAACATAATATAAAACTCTTGAAGAGAAGGAAAATCTTTTGTATTCATCTGTATTCTTCTTACCATGTATTTTCTTCCTTCCTAGGGTTCCAAGTTTCCGTCCTTTGATGTTTTCTGTTTAGCCATTGTTTTAGGATAGGTCTGTGGGTGTCCAATTCTCTAACCATCTGAGATTGTTTTTATTTCCCCTTTATACTTGAAGGTTGGTTTTTTTTTTTTTTTTCCCTGAGTATGAGATTCTGCATTGACAGTTTCTTATTTTTAGTACTTTAAAAATAGTGTGCCACATCCTTCTGACCAGCATAGTCTCTGCTGGTAAATTCAGTCATTCTGATTGTTTCCCTATTACAGGGACGCTGTCTTCTTCTTCTTCTTCTTTTTTTTTTTTGTGGCTTTCAAGATTTGTTCTGTCTTTAGTTTTCCAAAGTTTAATTATGATGTGTCTTGGTATAGATTTCTTTGGGTTTATCCTATAAGGAATCTGATTCTGTGACTCTATGCCTTTTGCCAAGTTTGAGGAGTTTTCAGTTAGTATTTTTTTTTTTTTTATAATACTGTTAGATCTTATTAGTTTCACTGAGCCATTTTTAATTACTATTCTATTTTCTCTCTCTTGATCAGATTGAATAATTTCTATTGTGCTATCTTGAGTTTACTGATTCTTTTCTTTGCCACTCCCATTCTACTGTTGAGCTTATCCACCAAGCTTTTTATTCAGTTCTAAAATTTCCGTTTGGTTCTCCTCAATCTCTTCGTTTTCTTTGCTGAGTTTGTTTCTCTGCTGAAGCTTTCTAATTTTTTCATTAATTTCAAGCACGTTTGTAATTATGTGGAAACATTTTTATCATGGCTGCTGTAGAATCCTTTTCAGAGAATCCTAACATCTCTGTGATCTGTGTCAGCATCTCTTGTCTTTTTTCATTCAAGTTGAGGTTTTTCTGGTTCCTGTTTCGACAAGTGATTTTCTTTTGAAACACGGACATTTTTTATTATGTTGTGAGACTCTGGATCTTATTCAGACTTTCTGTTTTAACTGACGCTACTCTGGTTGAGAAGCAGCAGCACCATCTTGTTATACTGCTGGGGGAGGTGTACGTATAGCCTCCCCACCTGGTCCCCACTGACACCCCAAGGAAGGAGGACTGTTTATTACACGTGGGTAGGGGTTGGAGTTCTTGCTCACTACAGGTCTTCATTGTCACCGTGGTGGGGTGGCTTCGTTGCTGCTCGGCCATGGGAGGAAGCACCTCCTCTGACCCCATCCCAGCAGGGAGGGAGCGCATGTGCAGGCACCGCCGGCGAAGAGTCAGGGTTGGCTGTTGGGGGTGAAAGTCCTGCTCGCCGCTGGGCCTTCTGTGACATCGCCCAGATCAGGGTGTCCAGGTGCCTGATTCTAGCCTCATGAGGGTGTGCATCTAGGTCCTCACTCAGCCTTTGCTGTTGTCAGCAGGTGTGAGGGCACCATTCTTTTCTGTAGTGTTCGGTTGTAGAACAGCAGTTATTGTCTAAAGGATCAGATCTGTAAGGTATTGCTTTTTGAGATCATCAAAATACTAATGAGTTTTAATTCAAAATCAGAGAATTCTAAATGAGTCCTATATAGGATGGGCATGTTAAAATCATTAGTTTGTAGATTTGGTGCTTTTGCGTTTGCACAAAAACAAAGCAACCCATTAGACTACTTCAGGGGATTTAGCTGTCGATAAAATGAATAACTTCATTCATGTAATTCTTTGCTTCAGCAAATGAATTGTAATGGTGGCATTATCTAACCATTTGGGAAACGTTTACTGAACAATCACAATTTAGGATGCTGTGGAGACACACAAATAAAAGGCAAGGCTACTGTAACTGAATGAAAAAAAAATGGAAAACAGAACTGGGGAATCAGCTATGAATAGTGGAAATACACAGTGACACAGAGATACAGCATTATAGGTGGCAAGAAAGATGTTATCATTCAGACGTAATCTTGAGTCAAATAAACTCCATGTATACATACACATTCTGTAAGAACAGGTCAGAAGGTTGAACATAAATCATAATGATGTCTGATTATAATCAGACTGTGCCTTCAGTTTTAATCACACCCATGTATGTTTCCTATTTTTTTATTTTAGTAGAAGCAGGACACTGGCTACTTGTGTGATCATGGGCCAATCACTGGTCTAAGCCTGTTTCATCTCTGAAAGGTGGGTAACCATACCTATATATGATACATGTTTCTCTTAGAGTGCCTCCGAGTCTGTGCCACACTGTTAGCTTAGGTGAACCTGTGCTTCATATCAAGCATACTAGAAACCTGTAACAGTGCTCAAGGGTGAGTTGCATAAAAAAATACTGAAACTTTTCCTGAAATTTCCCCTATGCTTCAAACACATTTTTATCACTAGTTTGCAAATAGCAATAAATTATTTTATTGTCTTATTATAGTTTCATTAAGGATCTTATTTTTGGCTCAAGGCTTGTAACTTTAAATTCTTGTAAATGCTCAAGGTCTTTGTTTGTTTTCTCTCATTTCTACTTGCATAAGCCTTGTTCTGTTCAAGTGACTTGTTCTGTTCTTGTTCAAGTGACTCGTTCAAGTGACTTGTTCTGTTTAAGTGACTTAAAGGTTCTCGAAACCTGGTAGTGAATAATTTGTTTATTCACTTGATCAATAATTAAGTGTTTATGATAAGCACTGTACTGGGAATACTAGTTTTTTAAAAAATTTATTTTTATTTATCTATTTTTTGGCTATGCTGAGTGACACGCGGGATCTAAGTTCCTCGACGAGGCCCTTGCAATGGAAGTATAGATTCTTAACCCCTGGACCGCCCGGGAAGTCCCTGAGAATACTAATTTGAATAAGAAATGGTCTCTGTTTTAAGAGAGCTTATAGTCTAATGCAGATGTGACAGTATCACTGTTGTTGAAACTACTGGAGTCATTTTTAGCTTATTTACTTTTCCACATAACTTATAATGTTGTATTTATGTGCTGCTGAAGCCTTCTATTTACACGTCCCCAGTTATCATACCTTCAGAAACTGCAGTAGCATGGTCATGAAAGAGCGTAGGCCCCGGATGCGGGCTTTGCGGGCTGGAATCATGGCGCCTCCATCTCCTAGCCACGTGAGCTGGGCAGGTGACTGCTTGTGCCTCGGTTTCGTCTCCTGTTGTAAAAGTCAGGTGAGTGACTGTGTACTAAGTGCTCACAGCAGTGGTTGGCACACAGACAGCACTCAATAAATGGTAGGTATTATCATCACTGTCTCTAAAACATCAGAAACAATCAAATTCTGAGTTTCAGGGGATCATTATAATGGCTGTTTTTTTGTCTTTAGCTTCTCAAAAACATATTAGGCTTCTGATGTTAAGTAAATATTTACTAATACCATAAAACCTTCTTTTTAATAGAGAATTTCTAATTTTTATTAACATGAACTCAAGAGGGAAAGGCTGCCGGGAGGTAAGAAAGTATGGTATATATAAGAAAAATTAGAAAGGAGATAAATATGACTAATGTATAAGAAAGTGGATACCTTTGTGAACAAGCCGATATCCTTTCTTTAACATACAATTTCCTATACTTTTTAATAGGGTGAAATATGAGTTTAATATAAATTTATATACATTTAAATATTTATTTTTAAATCCCTGAACCTGTTATATGCTTACTGTTTATATTTAAATTCATGAGAATTATATAGGCATTTTAAAATAAGAATGCTTATGTCTTCTGTTTAAAAATTATACTTCTCAGAATCATAATGATATTTGGCCTATTAAGAAACAAAATTGCTAAAGCAAAAGGAAATCTGACTTTTGCTATAAATACCTTAAAAATTTTTGTCCAAAAGAGGTATAAAGATTTTTACTTTTGACAGTAAATTCTTCAAAATTATTAGAAGGCAGACAATGGCACAGGTTTATTCCAGCTGTAAAATTTTAATTTCAAATGAAACAATGTGACACTGATACGTAAGAATACAATCAAAGGTGACAGATAACCTAATTCATTTTTCTGGTTTGTTCCAGCCTCCAGGCACCAGTCAAATATCGAAGTCGTATAAAAAGTAGATCCTTTCCCATCTGTAGCCAGCTCCAAAAGGGAACTAGTTTAGAACCTGTAATTTGAAAATAATTAAAAATATTTTCAGAGGAAAATGTAATAGTTAAAATTGTATTTTAGAAGTCAATCTACACCATCTTTGTGAGCTTCTAGTCACCATAATGTGTATTATCTGTATGTAAAACACAATTCCATTTGTACATGTAAAAATGATTTTTGGGGGTAAGTCTTCATGTTGTACACACTGCTTTTCAGTTTCATATACTATAGAGAATTGGGCAAACCTCTGTATATAATACAAGTACAGATTAATAATCTGAGATAAGAAAGCCAAGACAGAAATCCAAATTTTACTCTATTTCTACTAAAGATTCTAAATCAGATCAAAGAAATATGTCTTAGCTAGGCCGCCTTCTTGTCCAGTGGTTGTCAAATGGTAATATATCAAGCCCAGCTGACTCCATGAGATCTACCTCCTTGAGCGTGTTTTAAAGTTTAGATTCCTTTATTTTACCCCTTGGAATTGTTTTTAAGTAAGTCAGCAGTCCCCTCCAGTTTCAGTTAACTGGGGTGCTGTGTGGTAAAGTGACCTGGTCAGGACCACAGGACAGTCACTGACAGTTTCCAGATTTAAGGCCAAATGCTCTCTGGCTTTCTCTTTTTCTTCCTCCCCACCCCCCCAGCTTTACTGAAGTATAATTGACAAATAAAACAAATGTATTTAAGGTGCACAGTGCGATGATCTGATAGCCGGATACACTGTGAAATGATTACCCACAATCGAGTTAACACATCCACCGTAATTTTATTTAAATCGTGGACAAGACAGGTAAACATCTTTAAAACCAAAGTGAATGGTTACTCTAAAAACAATAAAAACAAAACACCTTGATGTGAAATAAAACTTGGGAGGATCTAAACTCAGAATTTCAGATGGCCCCTGCTCGAGCAGGGAGTCTCGAGCAGAGGGTCTGGGGATGATGAACACAAAACCTGCTCACTGAGTGAAACGGTTAATGAGATTTAACACTCAGCTACCTGAGAAATGCAAAGTGAGCAAATGATCTAAACTGAAACGTACTTTTACTTTCCCCCACTTCAGCTTCCCAGAGAGTCCATGCTGGGCGCAGAGCAACACGGACACAGGGATGGAGCCGATCACAAGGGGTCTGAGCATCCTCTCACCTGCTCCCCTTCCCCGGCGGTCTGTGCTGCTACCGTGGAGATGAGTCAAACCGCGGTAAACTCAGTGTGACTCAGCAAGGCTCCCAGACGTGAGCATAGTCTGTATGGTTTCTAGACTGGTTCTTAAGCTTTTTCTGTCCCTAAACAGCTCAGGTTGCTTAATACCACACTGACTTTTCAAGAGGAGGCCATGCTCACCTGGAGGAGAAGTAACTGAAAGTCTCCAGTAATGCTCCTCCCACACAGTGAATTAATTTGCGATCATTCTAAGCTAAGCGAAGGAGAACACTAGAATATATTTTGAATTCTCAACAGTGAGAGCTGTTTAAGCACTTCTGAATAGAAATCAGGAATTATGATAGATTTCACATTATTATAAACCTTAGAGATCTTTACATTTTTGGATGTATGTACAGACACTAGCTGAAAACCAGCTGTGAATGATTGTGGATATTTGGAGTAAAAGCAGCTATAATTCTTCATTTAGCTTTCTTTGCAAAGTGGTTTGTAGGTATTCTAAACTCACTGAGCAATGACATAATACAATACTAAAAAAAAAGGTATTATAAAAAGTAAAGTTTACTCCACGACTATCCACCTTGCTTGTAGCCCAAAGTCATCACGATTCTGTCTACTGTACAAGTTTTCACTGAATTTCTTAGGCAAGCCAGTAGGCCTAATGAAGACCCTAAGAAGAGACTAAAAAAATCCAGAAGGCAGTAAGCCAGCTGGAGGCAGGTATCGGGGATCAGTAGGCAATCCTGTCTATGAAACTGCCTCTCTGAGTCAGGAGACCTGAGTGGGCCCTAAAGCAGGGCGAGGGGTGACAGGAAAGCCAGCTGACGTCACTGGCAACTTACTGTATGGTCTGAGGTCTTCCCCCTACTTAAGATCAGCTGTAACATAAACAATATGCTCACCTTCAATTTCAGTCCAGTTGACAGCAATTTCTGCTATTGGGATTTTAAAGAACTGTGCTATGTAAAGCAGTTCTACATCAAACGCCCTGAAATAGAAAATATATGGCTATTTATTATAAAAAGACAAACAGTGTAACTAAATCTCTATCTACCTTGGCATGTTTTAAAGAAGCTTACACGGCAGATTATAAAAGCTTATATTGTAAAAGTGAAGGTCAGATAAACGTAAGGTCAAATAAAAGTCAAGGAGTGGAGGAGTTTCAAGGCAAATAAAAATGTTGAGTGTCACTGTGTAACATTTAAATGAGAAATATGGTGTCTCTCTCACAATGCAGAATGCACAGAGGTAAAAATGTTCTCTTGGTGTCCAAGAGAAAATTTAATCCAAGAGAAATTTTCAAGATTGATGGTTTTCACATCCCAGCTTTAGCTAGCTCAAGATACAGAACTGATAGCATTTTAAACTGATTAAGAGAGCTGATAGAACAACCATTGAGAAGCACTAGGAGAGAATGTTTTCAATCACTTTAGAGCTGCTTGGTTATGTTCTTCTACCATCACAGAACCAAGGTTTCATTTCTAAGTACAGGGTCCCTGTGGCCTACCTTCCGCCTTCCCTCCCCAATGCTGTCCCGGACTGCACAGTAGTGGCAGCTGGCGAAACTGAAAAGCCAGTTTCGGCTGGTGTGAAAGGCCTGGGGGGTATGTATAACTACAGACGTACAGAGATCATCTTCAGTTTCAATCCCCAGCTCAGCCTTCCTTCTACCTGTGGAAGGTTCTTTCTTAAAGATCCTCTTCAGTCAGTCCTTTGGTTTAGGTCAAATCTGCTTCCCTTAACATTGAAGCCTGCTATGTTGGATTCTTACAGCATTCTCCCCCAGTTGCTTCCTTTCACTGGCATTAGTACCCCTCCCTGTGGTACTTTTGCCTGTCTCTAAAGGCACTGAAGTCTTTTACTGTTTTGCTTTCGTTGTTGAGACATTAACACCCCCTTCTCACTCCACTTTCTTGACTGCACAGAACATACTTCAATCTTCCCAAGCTTTTAAAATTTAAAATTTTAAAATATTAGCACAAATAGCAAAACGCCTCAAATCCACTTCCATTTGATTTCCCTGATCCCAAGGATTCTGAATTTGGAGTTTTGTTTTCTTGGCTACAATACTACCAATGTCCATTATGCAACTAGTTTAAATCCCAAGTGTTTGGATAATTCAGTATGAAAACTTTTTTTTTTTAAACATGTAATGCTTTTTCTTATCCTAATAAAATATTTACTTAAGATGATAAAACCATCTACAGAAGTGTTCTTTGTGTTTCTAAAAGGACTATGTAAAACTTCCGTGAAATAGAATTGTGATATTCATGAAAGAAGGAAACAATTTGAATATTAAGCCTTGTGCTTAATCCTTCACTCTCTCAACACAAAACCCAAAAATTACCTAATGGGCTTCTGAGTTAGTTCTAATGATATTCAATAATCTGATCATTAAATATTTCTCCAAGGTTATTAGTACAGAATCATTGACTCATCAAAGGCACAACACAAGAATGATGAATGAAAAGGAGAGGGGTGAAAAAGCAGCTGAATAACTGAATTTATATTAAACTGAAAGGGTTATTCATCTTCTAAACTATTATTTTTATTATAGCCTTCACCCCTTAAACATTTTAGATGTGCGATGTTTATTAAAACAAAACACATTACCATATTATAAATAAAAGACCAATCTTGTACCAAAGCAAACATTATAATTCAAGTACCAAGTCCTCCTAGCTGGATAATGAAGAGAAGGGTCATTCTCCAGCTAAGTGACTTCTCGAGCTTTTTAACAGTGGAGAGGGCAAAGCTGCCACGTTTTCTTTTGTGACTTAGTTCTTGGTATATCTGTTTCCTCATGAACAGATCTATTTCTGGAGAATGAAGAGTGTGCTGACTCTGTTAAACGGCAGACACACACATACCCTCCTGCTCCCTCCTGAAAGACCACTAAAATTAAAACGGCAATGAAAGGACAGTAAGACAAGAACAAAAGCTGACGAGAGTAGGAAAAAAAAAAATCTGAATGTTGGAAAGTAGCTGGACAAGTGGTACCCAGGCAGAGTGGACAGTGGCAGAGGGAGAAGCCCAGAGCAGCTAATGGTCACAGAGGCCCCTGAGGTTCAGGCATCAGGGGCCTCGATGGACCTGTAGGAGGTGCAGTGGGCTGCAACCTGGAGGACTCACTGAAAATCTGTGTAAGATTCTCCTTTCTTCCAGTTGGTTCTGTAAATGCTGGCAGCCAGGCTCATGTGTCCTAGGCAGGAGATTGAAGGATCTCACTTTAGTGAAAATGACCAGCCCCCAAACAAAGTGACAGCTGGGAGCTACCCATACAAAGTGGCCCCTCTCGTTTAGTCTGCAGTGACATTTACCAGTCGGTCAGAGTTCTTTGACCATGCACATAGCTGCTGATGAGCTTTACAGGGTCATACTAAAGATACCTGAAGGTAAACTTTAATGATAGAAATAAACATAAAAAAACTGCAGCAAAACAACAGGCAAGGAAAGAAGAAAATCTCCAAGTGTTAAATGAGACATTAAGAGACACAGTGGAAGGCACTATAGTGGTAAAATAGAAAGATGAATACTGGAATACAAGAGTTGTAGGAAATTGCAGTTTTGATAGCAGAGATAAAAATTCAACAGGAAGGTTAGATGATAAAATCGAGGAAACCTCAATTGAAAAATAGGAAGAAGAGAAAATAAGAGGATCAACAGGGAAGTTCTACGTGTGTTTCACAAATAAGGAGAGAGAGGAAATTGTTGAAGCAAGGATTAAAGGGCATTTCTGAGAAACAGAGGACATGGGTTTCCAGAGTTAGAGGCCTACTGAGTTCTCAACAAAATGCATGGAAAAGAGCCATGTTAAGTTGCTGAATCATGACATTTCAAAACACTCTGGAGGAAAAAAAGGCTTCCAAAGCGGGGTGGAAACAATATGCCACAGAAAAGAATCAAGATTAGATTATCGACAGAACTGGACTTTTCCACAGAAACACTGAGTGCCAAAGAATACAGAGCAACGCTTTCCAAATCCTGAGGAAAAATGATTTCCAACCTGTAACTCTTTCTCCAGCTAAATGGTAAACGAGCATGAGGGTGGAGTAAAGGCACGTCTCCACACGCGGGGTCCTGCAGTGCCTGTTTCACATTTTCAGAAAGTTTCATAGAGGATGTGCTCTACTAAAATAGGATGGAAGCCAAGGAGAACTAGATGGAGGACAGGAGCTGCAGCAGACCAGGAAACAACTCGAAAGGAAGAGCCGACGAGATGTCTCTGAGAAAAAGATGGAACTGAGGCATAATCTGATGCCTCTGGGATTCACGCTCCTGTCAGAGTTAGCATGAGGAAGTGTCAAATCCACAGTCAAAGAAATGCCAACAAAAAGCTCCAGGCAGTTATTACCTTTAGGAAAAACAAAAAGTACTACAATTATATGGGTCTATAATCTCATTGCATGCTACAGATCAAATCTGAATTCTCCTTACCCAGCTAGAATGATCAACGCTGAGCTGAGCAAAATTATTTTAAAACTGCAGTAGGCACGTAAGTATGCAGGATAAACAGGAGTTTAAGAGAATACTTAAACATTCATTTCCTACTTTGGAAAGTAATATCTAAAACTGAAAAACTGAGACACAGCTATGCAGACACTTTGTTCTAAGTATGGAGCAAATGCCACAAGCAAGCAGTAAAGAAATGACGGTGGCTACAGTCAGGGAGCAGAAATCGGGGGGCGGCAGGAGGCGCCACGGCGGGGCACGGGGGAGTAAAAGCAGATGGGGCCAAAGACAACGGTCTTCTTCTTATAAACCCGATGGAATGATTTTAAATTATAAACATGAATGACACCGATTAAAAATAAAAAATATTATTTACTAGAAGAAGGTACATTTCAAAGAATCCATTTTAAAAATTACTCATAAACAGGGTCAAATTATACCTTAACATTAAATGGGAAGACTTTAGGTGAGGTAGAGTTCAGAGGATGGAGACTATATATATTTAACATTTAACGTTACTCATACTCAAGCAATTCTGAGTCAAAGAGATGGCTGTAGTTTTTCAACTTGGGCAATACAGTGTGTATTATACCTTGATGTTTTCTAACACCTAGAAACTCTACTTGACTTGGATTTCCTGAAAGTTACGAGAAAAATTTCAGTGAATCTTTAGAATAAGTCCTCTTAAGAAAACTGTCTAAGGTGACACCTACATGGAAATGAGTAGATGCACAATTTGATTTCTAAAACTTACACGGCACAACAGAAAACCCACATCAGCTCTATAGTGTTTCTTGATTGAAGTGTAGGAACAGAGATGTTTAAATAAAAACAGTGAGACATTACTGCTTATCAGGCTGACACATGCCTATTTGATGGTTCTCCTTTATGGGCACCAAAGAAACATTATTGGATCCTAAAGAGAGAGGTCAGAGGTTAAAATTTTAAGTCAATCAAATCTCAAATAAGTAATGAGAAAGGAGTGCACATGAACATAAGATTTACAGAAGAAAAAAAACCAAAACACATTCTTTTACTTAAAAGAACACATAAAACCTGGGAATGGTGCTGGCCAATAGGGCAGCCACGACCCACATGTGGCTGGTTACTGGGCACTGACATGGCTGGTCTGAGCCGATAGGTACTATACTCTCAAGACATAGTACAAAGAAAAGAATGTAAAATAGTTCAATATCTTTTTCATACTGAATGCATGCCAAAATGACTATGCTTAATACTGTGCTAAAGATAGTATTAAATTTCATCTTTCTACTTTTTAATGTGGCTACTAAAAAGTTTAAAATTACACATATGGCTTGCATTCGTGTCTTCTATTCTATTTCTGTTGGACAGTGCTGCCTTAGAACAATCCTGACAAGGAAGTTTCATGATTTTAAAGTCAAGCCTAAAACCCTACTGTTCTCCATTTTTAAATCCTTCCTTTCAAACTACAAAGAACCTAGCTCTTTGACCCTAGATTTGGACACAACTGCTGAATGAAAAATACCTATTGCAGAGGTGTGTTTCTGGAGTGGCTTCTTAAGAGTCTCTGATTTTGGAGTCCATTAACTATCAGTATATTTTCTTCTCCAACAACATAACAGAAACATGCATTTAAATTTAAAGACCAAATATAAGTACTTAAAAAAATTTTAACCTAAGGAAAAAGGATTTAAAAACACGTTGATCATTTTAATTCTGAAACTCCAGTTTCTTTATAAAGTTATTTGGCAAGATTAGATGACATCTATTTCTAGGGGTTAACAAACATTTGCAAATACATGCATGAAAGTTACACAGACTACATGAATGAATATCTACCGGAATAATTATGCAGACTCCTGCCACAAACAGAATTCACACAGAACCCAGAACTAGCACTGAGTATTAATTCTTTCTACAGTATTTACGGAGTAGATATGATGGGTCAGGCACTGTCTTAGACAGTGAACTATACTATATGTTAATATTTTATACTGTCATAAATGTTATGACACTTAATCATCACAAATCCATTTACTTTTTGTTTTTAAAGTGTGCAACTGATTAGGATTTTCTGCTCTTGTGGAGTTTATGTTTTAATAGAGAAAAAGAAACATTACACAAATAAAACACTACAGATGTGACAGGTGCTCCAAGAAAGGTTTATGGTGCTCCAACAGCACACAGTAGGGGCATCTGGTCTACTAGAGAGTGAGGGCAGGCTGTCCTAAGGAAGATCTGAAGGATAAGTGGATGCTGATGGAGAGGCAGTGGGAGACGAGAAGGGAAGAAACTGCATGCGGAGACTCAGGTGGGCAAAATCATAAAACCAATATTGATGCTGGTATCATTATCACTCTCAAGGCCCAGGGAAGGCACTCAAAGGCAATGGGTAGCAAAGAGGTGTGTCTGATCATTTCTAATTTTTCAAGAGATCCCCCTGGCTGCAGCACAGGAACCGATGTCCTATGGAGTTTTTAATTCTGAAACTGGAGTTTCAGAATTAAAATGATCAAACTGATGGTAGTGAAGATGAAGAGAAATGAAGGGACAGTAAGAATGACTCCAGGTTTCAGGCTTCTGTGTTACACTGTTAGTCCCTAAACAGGCTGAGAGCTGAAGCGAGGTCTGGAATGAAGAGAGGCTGAGATAACAGTATATTTTAAGATAGAGTGCTCTGAAGTATTAAATGTTGCTGATGGATTCATCAAGATGGTAAGTAGTCATATTAAACAAGACAATTGGATTTAATAATAGGAGGGTAACGAGATGTTTAGATGGGAGGACGGGTGAGGAGTGGCAAGCAGGAAGATGGAGACAATGAATACAGACCATTTTTCCAGGAATAAGTTGGCTGTGGAAGGAAAGAGGGCTAGGGCTGGAGGGGTGCTGGTGGCTGGTGTCAATGGAGACCATGCTTTTTTAATGGCGAGGGAAATTTAAACTTGGAAAAACTGATGAGAAAAACACGGCTGAGAGAAAAGGCTAAACACACAAGAGAGAAAGTAAGTGAACAGGATTGGGTTCTTAGAAGGTGGAAGGGGATGCAGAGATCCAAGAATTGGCCTTAGGCAGGAGAGGGAACTCACTCCTGTAAAAGAAAAAAGAGAAACTGGATACCCTTTTCTGCTTTGATATTTCTGAATTTCTCTGCAAAGGAAAAAAGGAAGCTTAAGGAAACAGGATGTTTTCAGGCCTCTTGAATGATACTGTCTATAATTAAGGTGAAAATATAACTTCATACCCTATATTTGGTTTGAGATGTTAAAAATAAGAACCAAACCAGGATAGGCACAGATTAAGTTTACAGATGTAAGTGTGAATTTTGTTTAAACCTAGAGGTTCATTAGGAGAATACAGGGTTGCTTCCCATTACCTGGAGTAACTGCTGCATAGGAAGACATACCAGACACACGCCGGTTAGGAACCTACCATCGTTCAATGTGGAGAGATGAAAACGTCCGTGACGCTGCTTCTCGAGTTAATAATTTGAACCCACACTGTGTGTCCCTGATTCCTTTGACACAAAGGAACCACACCAGAAAGTGGAACCCATACATGAGAAGAGTACGGAAGTAAGAACGCTGCAACAGAGACAAAATATAAATGACTTTTCCATTTATCTATAAAGGAGACATTGAAAACAATCTGGCTGCAGAGAACCACAATTTAATATTTAACTGACTGGGTAGATCTCACACATGAACACCACCATCCCATTAGCTGCCCTGGCGAATTCTATTCTAGACACTGAGGATGCCTACTACTTGGAGCTGGCAGGAGCTAGAGAAGTAGTTACTCTCTTCCTGGAGGTTTAGTCAGACAAGAGGAATCACAGTGACTGTGAGAGCTGGGGCTTCAGTTGCCAGAAACCTGCACAGCAGTTGGGGGGCTGCTATGAGCAAGAGGAACATCTCCTCTACCCTGTCTTTTGTGCCTCTGTGCCCCAGACATATTTTGGTTTCAAAAAAGGTGAGTTACCAGAATATCTTGGAAAAATGAAACATGATTTCAACCTGAAGTTTGATACCTGGCTAATGAGAATACAACAGTAGGGGTCAGCAAGAGTGTCAAAGAAGCCACAGACCATCAAGGAGTTTGAAACAAAAACCCAGTCTCCCTAATGAAGTATGACAGATACTTCTGATAAAATATATTTTAGCAGGCTAAGTTATTTAATATTTTGGAAATTAAATTTAAGTAGTCTTTTATCTAAGTATTCCCTATTGTTAGCAGTCATTAATTTTATTATTAGTAGTAACACAACACATATTTTATTCATAAAACAATGAAAACTTAAAAGCATGAGAAAAACAGATCAGTAATTACCATGGCAGTCAAGACTTTCATATTTAGGATTAAAAAAAGACAATATCTCTTAAAATTTTCTATAATTACAGTAATAGACCCATGGAATGATATATTACATATGCACGTAAGAAACCCCATAAAAGTCTATGCAAAATAATATCTCGTCCTAGTAAATCAAGGTCCTTTCCTCCTTCTGGCTTTTCTTTTCCATTACTGTAATCTTTAGGATCATTCTTCATTCACATGACTTTTCCTATCACCAAGGAACAAAATCATGACTCAACAGTCATATAAGATGACATAAGAGAAAAGCCACTGCACTGAGCAGCCTCTATTTGAATCCTGGCTCCATTAATAATTAGGCTGACCTTGAGCAGGTTACTTCCACTCTCTAAATCCCACTTCCCTCATCTAGAATGGAAATGCCTGCCTCATGAAGGTAAAGATTAAATGGTACAATATTAAAGTCTTTAGCCTGGTGTTTGGTACAGGAAGTAACAGACATTTAATAAATGCTTTTAGTAAGGGAAGAAGGTTTGAAAGCTCACTTTAACCTCCTGACTGAATTTCACTTGTGTATTAAACAGGACAAGAAGGGAAGGAAGACTAAAATATCAAACTTATCTAGATGGTACTAAAACAAAGTCTTTGGAAAGCTCTAGCACTTCTCACTGATCACCTAGAATCATTAGTTAGCTTTTGATGTTAAGTATGTCTTACCTCTCTAAGCAGATAGGGCAGAAACCTCATCTTAAAATACTCTGGGAATCTCACAACAGCTTGCTCAGTGCCTTCCATTTAAAATATTTCCAATAAATACTGGTTGACTGATTAAACCTCCAAAAGACCATTTATGCTTAGGAAAGGAACAAATAGAAATCAAAAGATAGAAAAAATAAAAATTAAAAGGTAGAAAAACAATACCTCTAAACTAGTTCTCAAATGATTTTTAATGTGATTGAGATGAGCTTACTAGCAACCAAATAAAAATATTCATGACTGCTTTTGCTTGGATGTTAATAGTTTGCTTTTGCTTGGATGTTAATAATGTTTCTGTTTGCTTGGATGTTAATAATGTTTCTGTTTGTTTTAGGATAATGGCTATCTTTAAAAAAAAAACAAAAACCACAAACATGTGGAGTTCACATGAGGACTTTAACTTATTTGGTTTCTAACATATTGAAAAGCAAAACAGTATAAACGACAGGATCTTTAATTTTTAAAACTTTAAAAAGTATCTTAAAGTTTAGAAGACATCTAAAAACACAGACCTATTTAGTTAAATGAAGGTAACAAAGTCATAGGAGAGCATTATATGAACTTCTGAAGTAGATATTTTAAAATATTTACTATTTTAACATTAACAATAGTTTCTAATATTTATGAAACATAAACAAGGAATTCAGGTGAAATTTAAAGCTGACTGGTAATTTTATTATCTTAAAAAGAGAAGTTAAAGAAGTCTCAAGATATAAGTAAAGACTCTTCAAAAATATAAAGAGATCAAACAAACAGTAATGGATTCTATTTTGAATCCTTTAAAAATGATAAATTTGAGAATACCCAGACAATATAAACACAACTGTTTTAACTGTTACACAGAACATATGGGCATATGAACACATTTAGGGAGGCTTAAATGACCCCACTTGTGCTGTATCATGCATGTCTGTCTTCTAAGAGGGCAACAGAACAGACAGTAGGATTAACTGAGAATATGTATAAGGGTGTTTAGGTAAGGTAAGTCTGAAAACAACATAGTTTAGTTACCAAAGTTGCTGTTTACTGTGTTAATTAATACTCCTGTAATTTTCTCACTGTCCACAGATCGATCACCATGGAGGATCTGCATCACCTGTAGCATGTTAAAAGAACCCCAGTGGCCAAGAAGTGGATGGCCATGCGGCAGTTTCTTGGACATGTGGCCAAATAGACATGTTGCCCCTTGGAGATGACCTTCTCTAAGACAGACATAGTTCTATGAGAATCACCTAGACTTGAACAAGCAGCCTACTCAGCAGGAGTTATACATAGTGGCTCCAGTGAACAACTGCTGATCAGTTTAGCCTTTCTTTCTGGAGCAGCTGCCAATTCTATAGAGCCCTAAAGCACTATGTCAGTCACTAAGTTTTAGAGATGGAGGAATGGATGGACAGATGACTAAAGAAAAGATCCCTTGATGACTGGTTAAAAGCAGCACTCAGTAAAAAAAGGTCCAGACCATAGCACAGTCTCATTCTAAGTACTATTTTGAAAAAATTCAAAGAGTTTTCAACTAATGGAAGTTCTAAATGAAAAGAATTTACATCATTAAAAACAAAACCAAAAACCACAATTCCCTTCTATTGCCAACAACAACAACAGGTCCCAATCATTTCTTTTCTAGATTACTTCAACTGCTTCCTATTTCTCCAATCTTTTTCCTTTCCAAGTTTATTATAATTTTCCCCATTTATATACTTTTTTAAAAAGGGAAAAAATTTACTCACAAAACCCTTAGATTAATCTCTGTTTTCATTAAGTGTTTTTGTTTGAATAGATTTTTTAACACAAACAAGTATACTGCATTTATAGTATCATACTGTTTTCCATGCAACCTAACATTTTAGTATTTCCCTACATTATTATACAGTCTCCACCGTGAAGTGAAGTTAAAGTTGCTTAGTCATGTCCGACTCTTTGTGACCCTGTGGACTACACAGTCCATGGAATTCTCCAGGTCAGAATACTGGAGGGGGTAGCCTTTCCTTTCTCCAGGGGATCTTCCCAACTGAGAGGTCTCTCGCATTACAGGCGAATTCTTTACCAGCTGAGCCACAAGGGAAGCCCACTATCATGTATTTTATTGCTGTATGCCATTTCATCCAGGGGAAATATGTACACTTTCTAGCGTTGGGATACAGTACCTTGTAGTTTCTAGTATTTCACAATTATAAATCATGTTCTGAACATCTTGCACATACACTTTTCCTTTCCTTACCTCTTGTGTATCAGTGAAGTGATGAAGTTGGACTAGCTAGCCTCTAAACTCTTTCAGCACTAAACTTCCAGGAGTTTGATATTCTCTATGGTTAATAGATTAACCTTTTCCAAATACCAGTAAGAGTTCATAGGGTTACAGAGTTACATTTAGACTAGATGCTGAAGATGATATAATAATTTATTTCTTAAAAAAAAAAAAAGGAGAGTTCAAATTTTCGCATTTGAGCAAAATCCTTAAGGGATTTAATGGTTCTGCTATCAGTATATCTTTGGAAAAAATTAGAATTTTTTCATGTCCTATTTCAGAATCACTGAGGGAAAGGGTCAATCGTATATTCCATTGGCTCTCAAACTCTGGTTGCATAGGGTGACCTGGGAAACTTAAAAATGCAGACTCCTGGTCCCATGGCTAGAATCTGATTTAGTGTCTAAGACTGGCCTAGGAATGTGCATTAAAGAAAAACACAAAGAAAAAATGCCCCAGATGATTTTGACCTTCCTCTGAAAACTATAGCTTTATGCTCAATCTACGTGACCACTCTAGCAGATGAACATATAAGAATATAATGGACAATTACTGAGTCTGATACAGTAGGTCTACATTTTTACATGAAAAAGAATTAAAATAAAAAACACTGCATAGAATGATTCCGTTATATTTTTTCCTTGAAGTCACTCCAGCTTCTTAGCCTAATCTGTAAATTACCACCTGAAGAAGTTAATGTCTTCACTGATTTTTTTAATATACTGAAAAGGGCAGCACAACTTTACTCATGTGAAGTTATGTTGCTTTTCTAAGGGAAACAGTTTTTAAAAATTTAAACTTTGAATAAAATTTAAAATATAGTATTTCAGTGTGCTGACATGAGAAAAACTAAAGGCAAGTTGATTGGTTCAAATACACATCATTTGGAGAAATTTGCCTTATACGATAACTGAATGGGGACGCTCTTTGTGTCTTCAGAAAAGAACTGCCTGCATCCTAAATCAAAGTGAAGTCTACATTCTCCCTTTATACTCATGAAAAAGAAAATTAAAAAAATCAATTCCTGTATGTGCTAATACTTTCTTTTGAAAGGAGCTTCATTTTTATGAGATTAATTATGAAAGCCTAAGCTTATTTCATGCTAATATATATGTAAAAAAGAAAAAAAAGATGCATGATTGATGAAAGCCTCACCTGAGCAATTGACTCTTTTTCCAAATGAGCTCGAGATCCACAAGCGATAGCCATTTGATCCTGAAGAAAGAAGCAATGAAATAAGTATCACTAATAAATCTTTGCTTTCAATGTAAATATCTTATTTTTTAGAAACTATTTTTTTTAAAGTAATGTTAAATATCTTTAAAGGTTTACTGAGAAGTTCAGAATCTTAAGGAAGTCTAATTGTATTTACTGAGATGACAGTTTTCCCTGCTAAATATAAGAGGCATGGATTATTTCAGAATTCATATATTTAAGTGATTTTTCTAACTGAAAATACTTTGTCAATATAATTATAAGAAAAATTAGTAGTATTAGAAAGAAAAGGGTTATCTGTAGATAATGTGATTTTATATGTAATCACTGCATTATGGAAAACCCAAGAATATCAACTGAAAACTGATTACAAATAAGAGAATGTATATAAGAGAATGTAAAAGATGAGTGGGCACAAAATGAATATATATATAATATTTTAATCTTATATGTAGATACAATGATCAGATAATCATAATGGAAGCAAAAACAATATTAATAATATGAATAAAAAGGAAAAATTTATAATCTTTACAAGAAATGTAGCAAGATCTAAATAAAGGAAACATACAAATGCAACCGAAGGAAAGAAAAATATCCAATCACAGAGGGAAGACCATGACCATGGATGAGAGGATGTGATTACAGCATTAAAAAGGCAACTCCCTAACTAAACTTTAAATTTAAAGCCATAACAATAGAAATATAAAAGTATTTTCTCACTGATTTAGATAAGCTAATTTGGAAGTTAATATTGAAAAATAAAGAACCAAGAAGAGCCCAGAATATTCTAAGAGTGAGAAAGGACTAGTGCCAGATGATTTAAAGTTACATTATAAAGCTAAAAATAATTAAAATGAAAGTTGTTGTTGTGTGTCTGACTCTTCTGCAACTCCATGGACTGTAGTCCCCCAGGCTCCTCTGTCCAGGGGATTTCCCAGGCAAGAATACTGGAGTGTGTTGACATTTCCTTCTTCAGGGGATCTTCCCAACCCAGGGATTGAACCCATGTCTTATGCACTGCAGGGGAATTCTTTACCACTGGGCCACCAGGGAAGCTGGGAAAACTAAGGCGCTATGCTGTGCTTAGTCACTTAGTCGTGTCCGACTCTGCAACCCCATGGACTGTAGCCCGCCAGGCTCCTCTGTCCATGGGGATTCTCCAGGCAAGAATATTGGAGTGGGTTGCCATACCCTCCTCCAGGGGATCTTTCCAACCCAGGGATTGAACCCAGGTTTCTCACATTGCAGGCACATTCTTTACCATCTGAGCCACCAGGAAGCCCAAGAATACTGGAGTGGGTAGCTTTTCCCTTCTCCAGGGGAACATCCGGACCCAGGAATCAACCAGGGTCTCCTGCATTGCAAGCCGATTCTTTACCAGCTGAGCTACCAGGGAAGCCCGAAAAACTAAGGTAGTAGAATGTAAATAGATGAACACACACAAAACGCATGTGTACTTAAGAGTATGGTAAAGACAAACATGTTTAAATCTGTGGGAAAAAGATGCTGTGGGGCACCTTGGTAGCCATTTAGAAACCAAATTAAATTGGATCTGAACCAGTTACTGACTAGAACATACTCCAGATAGCACTGAAGATTTAAGAGTGAAGTTATCAGAAATAATATTTTAAATGATCCCAAGGAAGGCACAAATATACAAACCCCAGAAAAATTCATCAACTTGACAAGAAAATTTTAAAAATTGTTGTATGGCAAAACAAGAAAAATCCAACCACATTAAAAATTAAAAGACAAATAAATTGGGGCAAAATACAGCAATAATTTATATTACAGACAAAAGGCTAATTTCCAAAATGTATTATAAGTGCTCCTACAAATTATTAAGAAAAGTACTCAACAACTGATTTGGAAAGAGATGAAGGTTATAAACACAAGTGCACAAAAATAAGAAGTGGAAATACCTTTTAAATCACTGAAGAGATTCCTACCTCAATCATGCTTATACCAAGAGCAATGTAAATAAAATCTATTAATTTTTTACCATATTGTACACACACATTCTATGTAGACAGCAATTTGAAAACTGTTATCCCAATTACAAATATACACACAATTTGACCCAGCAATTTTACAGCTAGGGATTCTTCCCATAATAAACTTGCATATGTGTAAAATGACATCTATATAAGGTTGATCACTTCAGTACTGTTTGAAGAAGCAACCTGAATGTCCATCCAAAGGGACTGGCTATGGACCTGTGAAAGAATAAGGAAGGATTCTGATGTACACAGAAGGCTCAATCTCCCAGATATGCTGTGAAATGCAAACAACAGGAACAATGCATAGTGTGTATTTAAAAAATAAAGAATACAACATACATCTTCTAGGTGGATATGCAGAAATGGATAACACTAACTTCTGAGAGTGACTGGGTGACTGAGAAATGCAGAGCTAGGTTCACTGCATACCTTCTTATACTATTTGAACTTTGAACCATTAATCAGAATAAATTTTTAAAAAGTGTTCATTGTAAAGAAATTGGTAAGTATATAAATTTACATGCATACAGAAAAAAAGTTGTTGTAAAAACTCATGCATAATCTCGCCACCTAAAAGCAGCCACTGCTAACATTTTGTATTATTTCCTTGTGTTTTTTTTGCTTTTGCGCTTCTTTTTCAAGTACTATTTACCCCAGTCTAGGGGGAAAAAACCCAAAAAACTGGCTTAAGAAATCACTCCTTGCATGCTAGTCCCGGTTGATTCTATTTCCAATAGTTAAACTACTAAACAAGTGATCATCATGTACTTTGCTCAAAAAATTATTTTATAAAATCAAACATATGTTTATTGAGGTAGGATACTACAGGTTAGGAAACTGAAAAGCTGGGAGAAAAGCTTTACATTAAAAAAAAAAAAAGATAAAATACTTGGAACTATAGATCCCTATTTCATGTGTTTGTCATATAAAGCTCTACTTGAATTATACACATTTAGTTCACAACCTTAAAAGAATAATCATCTTCAGAGAAAGGACTGCAGGAAACTTTTTAAAGTTCACCAGGTAAGAACAATTAGACTAGGATACGTGACCTGGTTACTCTAAGAGAAGACACAAGAAAGAAGTACAGCTCACCCTTGAACAACCCAGGGCTGACCCAGGCAGGTGGAGGGAGGTGGGGTGTAGGCACTCCTACACCCCGTTTGTTGTTCAAGGGTCAGCTGGAGCAGCAGATTTCTTATTGTTGCAATTAAAAATAAAACCAGCCAAGAAGAAAGAGAACAGTGGAAGCCACTGAAGAACATGCTGGCGATCCTGTCAAACCAATGCTGTAAACATTTAAGTTAACTTCTGCCATCTAGTGAGTCAATTGTGTATTCATTAGAGAACCCCACTACTTTGAAATTCATGTTCCTGCTTCATTATTTTCAGAACTATTCTAGCCAGTTTTCATTAGGGTTTAAGGAGATACATGTGAGGCATGCTTATGGGCTTTGTGGCTCAAATGAATTGAAAAGGGAGTACCAATTACATTAAAGACAGAACAAGAGTCTGTATCCTGAGAAACTGAAATTGAACATGCTGGTGTGTAATAAATTCAGAGCCACACTTCCATTTCCTAACAAAGCAAAAGAAATACAGAAACAGAGGTAACACCTGTACCAGTATAAGGATGGGAGTCAAGGTCCAATGGCAGTATCTATGAGGTAACGGTGTCATGTTGTGACTGGATCCTCACCAACTTTGGTAGAAAATGACCAGGATGATAAGAAAAAGAAATCTGCTATTTAAAAACTGAAATAACTATTGACAGGCCAAAGTCGAGCAGACACACGGAAAACTGATAAAAGTTCTATGCAGCTTCGTTGGGTTCCCTGGGTTCCCTGCTGTTGTGAGATTTTTGTCATTCCTGTATAAGGGTGCACGGCTCTGAAGAATGGATCCACACCCAGTTTGAAGCCCTGACAATGGGGAGCCCTAGTGACTTCTGCTAAAGCCTGGGATATTGTGTGTCAGTGAATGCTGTCCAAAGGCACTAACTCATCCTCAAAGTCTGACTCTTTCTAGATCAGGAGTATTTGGTAAAAAGCTCAGAATACAGTCAAGTTATCGTCTTTCTCTAAATGGCTTTTAAAGGCTAGAAATGGCACCAGGATTTTCTTTCTTTCCTCAGCCTTTACTTTTTTTTTTCTTTTAAAACAAATGTTGATACTGCCTTTATTCATAATTGCCAAATGCTGGAAAGCTGCCCAAATGTCCTCCAACAGTTGAATGGATAAACAAGCTGTGGTACACCCACACAATGGAATACCACTTAGCAGTTAAAAGGCATAAATCACTGATATATACAGCAACTGGGATGAATCTCAGATGCATTATGCGGAGTGAAAGTCAACCTCCACTTTTTGAAGTTGTGACACAAACAGACACGTAATCTTTTTCGAGTGGTTGTTGCTTGTGTTTTGTTTTTGTTTCGTAAAAACAAGATTCTGTGGTCCAGTTTCATTACATCTCCACACAAAAGTGTCAGTCTGTGCTTTTACATAAAAGATTTAGCTGAATATGCATGATAAATATTAAAACTCTGGTGGGAGTAAAGCAATTTAAAATTGAGAGAGATGGACAGAATATTAAACAAGTAATTGTGAAGTGAATCTCAGAAAATCAGTGAATGTTAGTAATTAAGTCTTTTGTGGGACTGCATATAGGAATTTCACACCAAAAAAAAAAAAAATTCCCCAACTGTTTAACTTAAAAACACCATTTTGATTTACTTTAGGCCCCTCTGTTCTTTACTGAATATCATTTAAACTATACTCTTATACTCACTGGCCAAGGCTGTAGATCATTCAGTCCTTTTTCTAATTTCTCAATATCTGGAAACTTCGTGGCTCCGTCAGCATCTGCCATAAGGATCTTTTTACCTCGAGAACTGAATACACCCTGTATGTCAAAATTTCAATTAAAAGAAAGTTGCTTAAAATCAAAGTTAAATTCGGTGACATACCAATTTATTCTGCTTTACTTAAAATATCCAAGAAATAAATATTAGGTATGACATGGCAGAAGGAGGCCAGAATTCCCTGAAAACAAATGATAAGATCATTCCAGAAGTATCCAGTGTCTACTTCATGATTTTAAAAGCTTTGTGAGGTCATACTACTAATACCCTGGAAAATATCGAGATGAGAAAATAGATTTGGATAAAGATATGCTGCATCAGTAAGAATAAAAATGTAAAATACCTACTATAAATATTATATCTGTATTATTTAAGTACAGTGGCACTTAACAGGGACCAGGGGCTCCTTAGAGGAATATATGGAGAAGATATTTATGGAGAGATTGAACAAATATAATATAGACAGGTTTGCGGTGAAATGCATCATAACATGACTGAGCTTTGGTATTTTTTATGATGGGATCTAAAATATTTAAAATTAATTGTTGAGTAAAGAAATGTAGAATGCCACTAAAATTTAGGGAGTGTGGATATATTCAAATATTATTTTAGGTATCTGACACTTAGCAAACTTAATGCCACTAAATTTTTGAATTGATCAATCTTTGGGCAGAATATGGCCCTGCCAGTGCACACTTCACACAGAAACTATGCATCAGCTCTTAATTTCATGGTGCATTTGAGTGAATACATTGTTTCTTCAGTGGGAATACACTGTTACTTAACAGTGTGACTATAGATAAGATACACATATACAAATCTAGGGGGCTTCCTCGGTAGCTCAGCTGGTGAAGAATCGCCTGCAATGCAGGAGATCCCAGTTTGACCCCTGGGTTGGGACGATCCCCTGGAGGAGGGCACGGCAACCCACTCCAGTATTTTTGCCTGAAGAATTCCATGGACAGAGGAGGCTGGTGGGCTACAATCCATGGGATTGCAAAGAGTTGGGACACGACTGAGTGACTAAGCACAGCACAGCACATACAAATCTAGGCAGAAATTTGATCATCTATTCTACATGATTAAGCCACTTATTAGTAAATGTGATGTCTTTTTATCATATTCATTAGAATATGGGTGAAAAAGAAGAAATAAAAAAGTTGTATTTAACATCTGAACATCACATACTAAGTTTTCAGAAAGAGAAACATTACAAGGTACAAAATCTATAGCTATAAGTTTAAGATTAAAAAATAATAATAATAAAGGAGTAACTCAGTGATACATGATAAGGGGGTTTCTTGAATGTGGGCGACCCTCCCGATTCTACCACCAAGGGCCTCCACCTCACTGCTAGATCAAGATGAATACTTCTTTCCGAATCACCCAGCACATCATAGCTATGATATGGTATTTTATTTTATTATGATCACATTATATATACATATATGTAAGAAGTTATTATTAAAAGCAATTTACCAGCCTTATTTGAAAGGCTGGTATTTAACAAGCCCGTTGCAGAACATACATGTGCTGTAATCGACAAAAGAGGCTATTCAAAATACCTTCATGTTTCAGATAAAAATGTTGAAATTAGGTTATTACCATCCTAATTGCTCCGCCCTTTCCACGGTTCTTCACTAGCGTTATCACTCGTACTTTGTCGCTTCCATATTTCTGGCAGTATTTAAAAGCTACCTGTCAAATTACATAAAAGTCAGAATTAAAACAAATTTGAATTCCAAGACAGTAACAGAAACTGGGTTTCTGACTTTGGCTTAAACACTTGCTACTCTAGTTGCTGTCTCTCTGTGACCAGGCGGCACCCACGCAGGTTCTGGTGGCCTAGAGAAGCTGCTCTATTCCTGGGGCCGAGATCCGAGCCTGACTGCTGAGGTCACGGCTCTCTCTCCTGCAGGGGAGACACCAGAACAGGCAGCGGCTGCCTCTTTTTTCTTGACTCCTCTGCCTAAGCTACAGAGCTTCTAGAGAAAATAAAAATAAAAGCCACGTGCTCCTTGACTGTGACACATTTGTGACTGGGTTCCCAGAACTGCTTAAAGACCTGTTTACTTGTCAGCAGCCAACCTTACTCCCCAGAGAAGCTGTCTGTATCCTACACCATTTCCCCCAAATCTTCTCCTTGAATTCCTCACTCTCAGCAGAGAATCCCACCGGACTTGTCCTCTGAGTCTTCAACCTCTTTCTCTCTGCTGGCTCCTCAGCAGACTTACCTTTGAAGTCTGGTCTTTGCTGCCATCATCAACTACTATCACCTCATAAGTGAAGGTGGGATCTTGTTTCTGCAAAAAGCAAAAATAAAATACCACCATTCAGCATGGCCAACATCAAGAATTCTAATCAAGTTGTAAGGAAGCTAAAAAAACAACTAGTGTTTTTTTACTGTTTATGTATATAAATATGAATACAAGTTTAAGTGTACAAAGCACACTTACAGAATGTAACTGTACAAAGTGTATAATGTGTAAAAAGGCCAAGGCAACAGGCTGAGCACAGAGGCCAGGGCCGTGACAGCTCCAGAATGGCCGGCACCGCCTCTCATCACAGATCCAGCCTGGGGTCCACAGCTTGGTGACCCGTTCTAGTATTAATTAGACATCAGAGAAAACATGATACCTGTCTGTCCTCCAGATAACCCATAGCTTCATCCATCATTACAGGCACTTAAAGAAAAAAAAAAAAAAATATATATATATATATATACACACACATACATAAATTGCTTTTGAAAATCACTTTGTCCCAGCACACAGTTTATGTATCAAAGAAGCCTGACTAACTAAGCCCTCCCGGGCTGTCCCCCCAGAGGCTATTTCTATCTGGAACGTCTGTCTTCTGCTCCCCTCTTGCTCATCACTTCTCTTCAACACTTCAGTGTTAAGACTGGATGCTCCTTTCTCGTCTAATCCATACTCATCCTTTCTCGTCTAATCCACAACTACCAACTGTGCATACTCTCTACAGCCCACAAGTATCAAGGCTCTGGCGAAGTCCAAACTTCCAATTTCCTTTTCTTCCCAAACTACCCCTTACCAGAAGAATCAAGAAGGGCTTACACCGTTTTTCTTCATTGTATGAAGGCACGACCACAGAAAGCTGTTTGGTAGGTGAGTCCTGAATGCCGGGTAAGGCTTCCCTCTGGCCTCTGGCATTTAAGAAGAACTTCTCTTCTTCATGTCGATGAAGGTGTGGCATCTCTGTAGCAGTTATAAATGCAACAAAGGAAATCTAAAAGCAGATATATTAATAAGAGATTATATTGTGGTGACCTTTTAAAACATGTGCTATGTTAGAATAGGGGCTTCCCTGGTGGCTTGGATGGTAAAGAATCTGCCTGCAATGCACAAGACCTGAGTTTGATCCCTGGGTCAGGAAGATCCCCTGGTGGAGGGAATGGCAACCCACTCCAGTATTCTTGCCTGGAGAATCCCATGGACAGAGGAGCCTGGTGGGCTACAGTCCATGGGGTCGCAAAGAGCTGGACATGACTGAGTGACTAACACTTATATTAGAATACATCATTTACATGATGCTTCCCCCATGAGGTGAAATATTTACTGTTTTTAGTACATTAACAATGGTCTGGAGGTGACTTCAAAACTCCAACCATTCACCTCTTCTTGTAAACTGATTATTATTGTCCTTTTCTCCCTTACTAAGGTACTAATGCCCCAGGAGGCTCTCTGTGTCCTGTCATGCCCCAGGCTTCTGTCATCGCAGGTCTAAGAAGGAGCAGTCACCCCGGAAGCGCCACCTACCCCGAGATGCCCGCCCCCAGCCCCTTGCCCCACCCCCCCAGGGCCCGGGTGAGAAAGCACACGCTGCAGGGGCAGCCTGCGGGCGAGGCCAGGCCTCTCTCAGGACCAGGCTGATCCAGGCCGCAAGGAAAGCACTTGCCGGCCCCAGAGTAAGCACAGAAAGGCTGAAGAATATATACTCATCCCAGATTTCAGTTCAGAACACAGAATGTTTTGGAGTCAAGTATCAAATTTGGAGCCTGTAGGCACTATGAACTGCTAACATTATATAGCCCTCTTCCAGATTCACCAGGGAGCTGGCTTTGGAAATAACCATCATTTGTAGCACTGTTTCTACTGATATACTTTCTGCTTTCAAATCAATCAACTTTTTGATTCTAATCAACCTACCAACTTTGGGAATGCAATTCATTTGTAATTCAGTGACCATTTATAACATCCCACTGGAAACATACTGAAATTGAATGTGCTTCTGATTAGCATGAGTAGGAAGGCAATGTGCCGCCTAGTGGTTAAAGAGTTCCTGCTCTGTACTCCAAGCATCCAGATTGTGGTTATTAAATTCAATTTCCTACTAAAAGTAACCAGTGCTCCTAGGAGGAATGGCTGATTCAAGTGGAGTAGCAGTCAGGCTAGGAAGCTACAAATGTAATGACAAAGTGGCCAACTTGACAGGGAAGAACTGAAGCTTCAAAAAGAATAACTAGTGCAGTGTATCAAAACACAGGAAAAACTTTATATCATGGGTTCCTAATGATACTGAAAAGAAAAAATTAATTAATCACCTGTGTAAGAAGCCAGGGAACCATCTCATTATTTTGAAAACTTCCCTTTTATCTTAACCTTTTAAAATATGAAAGGTATTTCAGAGTAACTGAATAGCTGAGGATGAATTTTTTTCATTACAAAATTCTAGGTAACACATGAAGGAATGATACAATTAGAATATTCCACTCTGCAACCCCCAGTGAAACAGTGGATTTAGGCAGTGATCATCAATGGCTGCTAAAACCATTAGGTTAATGACAAACTTTATGATTGGTGGGTCAAGCTGGTAACTCCTGAAGCTGTGAATCCCACTAGACACCAAAGAAAATCAGACATCACAAGCTTCCTGATACAACACAAAAGGAGTAATCAGCACCATTCACACACTTCTCTTGATTAAAACTCAAATATGTATTTCATCAAATTGCAGCTGTAACCAGCAGTTCACAGGAAATTCAGGGGACAGAGCAAAACGTTAAAAGTCACCTAAGGGATGCAGTTACTAAAATCCAGATTGTGAGAAATTCTACAGAACAAATAACTCTTTATGAAAGACAAGAGAAAAAAATAGAGGAGAAATTGTTTAAGAGACTTGAGACAAACCGATCTAGTGCTAAGTGTGTGTGGATACTGAATGAAATAAACCAGTTATACTAATACAAACACGAGGCATTTGAGCCAACAGTGTATTTTAAATCACTTAACAATGTTAAACTTAAAACTGCGATAACCTTATTGTGACTACGCTTTTAGAAGGCGGTCCTAACTTCAGAGAAAAATGCTTAACATTTACAGATAAAATGTTATGTCTTGGATTTGCTTCAAAATTAATTCAGAAAGGAAGCGGGTAAAGAGACAGTGGGGAGATATATATGAAACAAGACTGATGTGTTCTGTAATGATTTCCTGCTCTGGCATCTAAAAAAATGAAGTTCCACTAGTTGGGTGACATTTGCCTCCATGAGTCCATCTTTCCAACATCAGCTTCCTCACCAGTCAAGGGAAACTAATGATAACATTTCCGTCAGTTGCTGTTTCAAAGCTCAAAACAGATAATCCTGGTTGAAAGCTGAATACAATATCCAACATATTGGAAGTATTCAATAAATCGAAGCTCTTATAACCACTTTGAGCTGCTACGATCAAATACTTCTAGTACAACCTCATAAGGTGCACATTTAACAGAGTCAACGGAAGACAGATTCAACCTAGTATTCTGTCAAACTCTGCCCCACCAAAAACCTGAAAAAAACAAACAATTCTCCATATACTACTAAGGGAAAAACAGACCTCTTTTCTCAGGCAGACACAAACACTAAACATGTCAGGATACATTGCTTGTTCTCTATCTAAACTACCTCTAAGCTGTAAATTCTGAAAAGCTGGCCCAGTGGCCTCCCTGGCAATGCTACCTAGGCTGCTAACCTCAACGTCAAGGAAGCGGAAATCTCTCTCTTTACTAACTAGATGGCGGGCCCATCCCAAATTATATGGGAGAAAGTTCACTTGGCAAATTTTCTACTACTTACGGATCAGGAAGTGTTAAAATGTCTCTGTGTTTCCACAGTAGTGGCAAAGAAAATCTGAGTTTGAATACCACTGTACTGTTTCGTGCAGATGCAGTAAACTTAGGGGGCTGAATTCTGGGACATAACGACCCTCAACCGTACAGTAACACCAGGCCTTGGCCAGCTTGGTCTTCTTGATCCGCTGACTTATCTACTCTGCTAATAGCTGGCTTTGGTCAGTGCTGTCACCACTTTCCATCTGCTTAACTATACCAGGAAAGAGAGTGTCTAGAAAGCACATACTTTCTGCCGGGGCTGAGGACCTCCCCGGGTAGGGCCAGCACTGCAGACCCGGGAGGGAATCTTGGAGAGGTCAGGGCTGAGAGGGCGGATGGGCAGAAGGTCCGGGAACCAGGGGACTAAGAGAAGACGGGGTGGGCATGTCCCAGTGAACGCAAGTGCTAGGTTCTGGGCACGCAGGGAGAAGGAGCTCCAAAATAAAAACAAAGAACGGAAGGAAAGGGGGTGTGAAATTCTGGGGTCTAGGCTTGGGGAAGCGTAGTGCAAGGACACGTCAAAGAGCGGACAGCTCCGAGGAGAGGATGCCTGGGGGGCCGCGCCTCCAGGAGCGCAGTGAGCCCAGGCCCGCGTCTGTCCCCAACCCCTCTCCTCACCAGAATCAGGGCTGCGGCGGCCAGCGCCGCGCCGAGCACCGCCAGCTGCAGCAAGAGCGGACCCATCCTCCATGCCGGGCCGCCAGCCGCCCTATCCCGCGCCTACACACACGCGGAAGTGCGGCCGTGCAGCCCCGCCTCCTGCCCGCAGAGAGGCTACGCCAGCCGGGCGCCCGCCGCCCACAGCGCCGCCTCGCGGCCAGACCCGGTCACGCCCGGGGACCCGCGCTGCCCACAGCGCCACCGCGTGACTATGTGTGCGATCGGCTCTGTTCAAACGTAGTAGGGTTGTCAGAATCAGCAAGGAGAAATAAACGGATGTCCACTTAAATTGAATTTCAGATAGCAACGGATCGTTTCTTAACAGCATTATTAAAATATAACACACACTCATAAAGTTCACCCATTTAAGAGCTTTTTGTTATATTAATTTTGAAAAACTGATAAAACAAAATTTCCCATTTTAACCAGTTTATGTGTCTACTACAGTGACATTGATTGCATTCACAGCTTCCTGCAACCATCACTACTGTCTATTTCTAAAACTTTCCCAGTTCTCCCCCAGCTCTCGTAACAACTAATAACATGAACTATTTTGCGTGTACTCTTGGTCCACCTGACATTCAAATTGAATCGGATGCCCTGCGTTTTATCGGCAACCCTTTCTATGAAGGAGGTGAAGTGGAGGTTTTGAGCCACGACACAGTCTACAAAGAACGTTGTTTCTTTGGAGCCCACTCTTGGCAGCTGCGTAATGTAATCTGATGTAGATAACGAGAGCATAGAATTTTAAAATTTTCGGTGCTCGAGCAGGAGGCTTTTACCTGGAAGAAGGCAAGCCCAGGGCTCAGCCTAAGGACGGGGAAAGGACGCTGAAACTTTGGAATAATGCTCCACGCTCAACACTAGATTCTTTGCTATAAGTTCGGTTTTCTCTGAAACTCTTGAATGGTGGCTTCCCTGGTGGTTCAGCGATAAAGAATCCGCCTTCAATGCAGAAGACACAGGAGACAGGGGTTCCACCCCCGGTTTGGGAAGATCCTCCCACTCCAGTATTCTTGCCTGGAGAATTCCAGGGACAGAAGAGGCTGCTGGGTTATAGTCCCAACGGGTCGTGAAAAGTCTGATTCTACCTAAGAGACTAAGCACGCACACTTCAACTGTCAAACTGTTTCTAAACAAACACTCGTAACTTCCGTAAAAGCCGATTCGCCAAAAAACGTCAGGGTCAAGAAAACCAAAAGGGGCTTCTGGCTAGGGTGGTCGAAGCTAAGCCATGCGGGAAACCACCCTTACCTCTTCTCCCTCTACTCTGGGCCACACAGCCGTGCCTTTTAGATATCAGGTAGCAGAATCAGTGTTGAAAGTGCTGAAGCGAAACAGCAGCGCGGGCCGGAGGGGCGGTGATACGCAGGCGCAGGCGCGGGCGCACGCGCAGATCCGCGGGCGGAAGATGGCGGCTGGGTTCAAGTGAGTGCGGCAGGCTGGCGGGCGCGAGTTTGTAGCCTAGCGGTCGGCGGCTACTCTACCCTTGGGGTTTTTTCAGCGGGAGGCCACCCCACCTGGTTCCTATTTGTTTCCACCGCAGACGCAGACGTTGGGCGGGAGAACTGAAGGTGGTTGTAGTGAACGGAAAGGGCGCATCTTCTCCCCAGTGAGGCGGGCGATAGGAAGTACTGTTGAGCCGGTACCCGCCGCGAGCGCTGAGGCTTGGTGTGTAGTGGACTTTGCTGCCCAGGAGAGACACTTGTAATCTTGTAAAAAGAGTTACGTCAAAACCTCAGGGCTCCCTGCTTTCCCTGCCCCATAGTTTATGTGTAAAAGCATTCTGCCTCGTTAGAAAGGTTTTCCTTAAGCGTTTTGGGGGCAACTCTATGGGGAAGGCTATAGCTTTTCGTTCTGAGTCCAGTTTTAAATGGATGAAATAAATAGGATTCCGAAGGAAACCAATTATATTGAAACGATTATGTATTTGTATAAACTCTGGGTTTTTGACACAGTGAAATATCTGTTTTGAAATTAACTTTATTAGGTAAGGCCTAGTGCGAAGTCTAAAGTAACTCCTGAAATTTCGAAGTAACCATACATCTTACACTTACCTTAGGCAACTATAAAGTAAAAACGAAAACATTTAATCTGTGGTTGTTAAAGTCGCTGCTGCTGCTGCTGCTAAGTCGCTTCAGTCGTGTCCGACTCTGCGACCCATAGACGGCAGCCCACCAGGCTCCCCCATCCTGGGATTCTCCAGGCAAGAGTACTGGAGTGGGTTGCCATTTCCTTCTCCAATGCATGAAGGTGAAAAGAGAACGTGAAGTCGCTCAGTCGTGTCCGACTCTTAGCGACCCCATGGACTGCAGCCTATCCAGGTTCCTCCGTCCATGGGATTTTCCAGGCAAGACTACTGGAGTGGGTTGCCATCAGGTACAGCTAACATTATAGTGGTTTATTGCCTATGCTCATAATCGAAGAATATGCTAAATTTAAGTCACGGGTAGTGAAAATAAATACGTGATTGTTTTGTTTTGTTTTCTCCTACTAACGAAGCATTCCTGCTTCAAAGTGTGAGTGATGCACACCTGAATTAATTCTCTTTTTAAAGAGGCCTAGGGTTTTGGTCTCCATCCTTATAGTAAAGTCAGTCTTTGAGTGTGATTGTTATTGCAAAGGTAGCTACTTTTTATAATTAGCAACATGTGGCAACATAAACTAGAATTAATAAGAGAGTTACAAATTTTGAAGATTTCTGCTCCATCACCCCACTATTAAGATTGTTGCGGTTCTGGATTTATATTGATTTATAATTTATCTCATATTTTTCACGTGTCTTTCAGAACTGTGGAACCTCTGGAGTATTACAGGAGATTTCTGGTAAGTAAAGGTGATTATGTGATGCCTTTTGATAATGGTATCATATGCTTTTTTCACAAATAAAAGTATTAATCATTATGTTATATACCTAATGTGCCAATTATACTTCAGTTTTTAAAAGACAGATTTAAAGTAATGCAGATTAATTTGTTTGAGTTAATGAGGTTCAGTGTGTTTTCCCTGGCCTGTGTGAGGTATACATGTAGCTGTAATCTACTTTCATATATTTATTTAGAAAGAGAATTGCCGTCCTGATGGAAGAGAACTTGGTGAATTCAGAACCACAACTGTCAACGTAGGTGAGGGTATTTTTTTTAATAGCAAGTTTTTATTCGTAGAGTTTTTTTTTTTTTTTAACTCAGTCTCCTCTCAGTAGTGGGCTTCCCAAATGTCTCAGTGCATAAAGAATCTACCTGCAATGCAGGAGACAGGTTCAATCCTTGGGTGGGGAAGATGCCCAGGAGAAGGAAATGGCAACCCACTGCAGTATTCTTGCCTGAAAAGTTCCATAGACAGAGGAACCGGGAGGGCTACAGTGCATGGGGTCACAAAGAGTCGCACACGACTGCGCAACTAAGCGCGTCCTTTCAGTTTTTATGTTCATGTTAAATTTAAAGTAACTCTGAAGTGTTTTCCCCTTTTCTTCCTTCAAAACTTGCAAGATTTGGTTTCCTTCTATATCTTACACTTATTAAATCTTCTGTTGCAAACATGGAATTTTCCAATTTTACCAATATGACATTCCCAAATTTTAGACTCTGAGCCATTTAAACAGTATTTCAGACAAATTCTACCATGTCTAAGGGATTACAGTGATTTTTCTGTCAAGAGATTTTCATAACAGCCCTGTGATTGAATGTCAAATGATTCACTCATAATCAAGAAAATGAATAATTCCTATAACAGTTTGGTTGACCCTTGAACCAATGAGGGGGTTAGGAGCACTGACCTTCACAGAGTTGAAAATCCAAGTATAATCTTACCGTTATGGATTGGCACTCCATATTCAAGGTTCAGCATCCTTAGATTCAACCAACTGTGGATCATGTAGTACTGTGGAAGTGTTTAGTGAAAATAATCTTTGTATAAGTGGACCGGTATAGTTCAAGCCCATGTTGTTCAAGGGTCAACTGTAATTTTACAAAGACTCAAGTAAGGAGTAAATTTTCATAGACAACTTAGATATTTAGAGATAAATATCATACATATCATACATAAAAGAAGAAAACTTTTTCATTTTTTAAAAATACTTTTCAGGTTCGATTGGTACCGCAGATGGTTCTTCTTTAGTGAAGCTGGGAAATACTACAGTAATTTGTGGAATTAAAGCGGTAGGTTTAATATACTTACTACCAAGATTTGAGTTACTAAGATAGCCTCATATACTTACTAGATTGTTATATACATCTGTAGTTCTACTGTTGACTTGGCAGTCAGGTGTTTTAGTGTTTGTTTTCATTTCCCAAGTTTTCACCTTTGAGTTTTAGATAATACAACCCAAGTTTAATGACTCTTAATTATAATTTGTGAACATTTGCAAATGTGCTGAAATGAAACGATTTTTAAAAAAATCCTCATCTGCCTTTAATTTTTAAAGAATTTGGTTGTAATTTGAGAAATTTTAAGAGGTTTTTGGTGATGTATTTTTATCCGTTGATGGCATTTAATCTGTGCAAATGTGTAGAAAATTGCTCAAAAGCTTGAGGGAGTAATAGCTACCATTTACTGAGTACTTGCTGTTTCTAGCACCTTACATTGGGTGCTTTCAGAATTGCCCAGTTTAATCCTCTGAAGAGTCACTGGAAATTTTTCTCTCCAAATACTTCAGTATAAACTGACTCCAAAGTCTCTGCTTTGACTCTGAACTCTTGAGTTACTCGGCCTAAGTTGAGATTCTTCCTCAGTGAAGGTGGGGTGACATTTCACAAGACTTGCCAGGTTAGGGGCTTAACATTGTCTCATTTGAGGTTGGGGTTTAAATTCAGATTCTTGGCTACTGAGTAAGAAGAGAGGTGGGGCAGAACTCCAAGATCCTCCGGTCATTTCGCTGAGGCGCACTCGTCAGCTTTGCTGTGCTGCCTTCTTGCCTTGGCAGAGCTAGTGCGAGTGCTGCTGATGTCCCCAGAGCCCCCGACCCACCTTCCCAGGCACGTTGGATGCTCATGATGTTGCTAACTAGCTGAGATGGTCTTTACGGTAGAGCCTTCCTTGACTGACTGCTGTCCTCACAATTTTCTAGTAGCTTCTTTCATAGGAAATGTTTGTATGCTTCTAGGAATTTGGAGCACCACCAACAGATGCCCCTGATAAAGGATATGTTGGTAAGTTAAACAGTTTTGTGATTTTAATAAATATTTTAGTATTATTATTATAGTTAAATCTTAGTGGGTGAATTGAAAATTATTCAGAAGCTTCAGACAGTCCTGAAAAGTTTAATGTATGTATGTTAGACGATAGTGTAAATTAAATAATCCTGTTAAATATTGAAATTGTTAAAAGAAGATAGTATAACAGCAAGGTACAGAATTTTGTAAATACCTTTGTCAGACTTGTTTGATCAGTTTTGTTTATACAGGTGTCATCAACCATCAACCTTTGACTCTTAGGCCAAGGCTGTAATTGCAAACTTTTCTATTTCTATAAACACTTCCTTTATACCACTATGATTTTCTTTTTCTTAACTTGGACCATCTTTTCTTTATGGTGGGAACCAACATTTTAAAAATGCAGAACAGCTGGTATGATTAGTGAGGCTATAGAATCCCAGGGACGGGGGAGCCGGGTGGACTGCCGTCTATGGGGTTGCACAGAGTCGGACATGACTGAAGCGACTTAGCAGCAGCATACTGTTACAGATTGGGGTACTTTGAAAGAAACCTAAAGACTTTTGTGAATAATTTACGATTGAAGGAAGTCTTAAATAGATGCTTGGGGTGCTGTGTGGTGATGTATTATTTTTGTGCAGAGAAAGTCAGAAAATAAATTTTATCTAAGCCTAAGATTTTCATTAAAAATGGAAAAGAATGTAACTGATGTGTTATATAATGCTTTCCACTTGCCTTTGCAGTGGGTAACACCTTTAAAACTAAACCAGAGGTGAAATTTGATTCACAGCTGCAGTGTTTCTTTCAGTTCCTAACGTGGATCTGTCACCTCTGTGTTCCTGGAGATTTCGGTCTGGCCCTCCTGGAGAAGAGGCCCAAGTGGCCAGCCAGTTCATTGCAGATGTCATTGAAAAGTAAGATCATCATGATAAAGTCTGACTGTCATTCATTTTAGAGTTTTTGAACTTTTGTTTACTGTGCTCTTCATCTTTAAATCAAGTTCACAGATAATTCAGAAAGAAGACTTATGCATCTCTTCAGGAAAGGTAAGAGGAGTAAAGAAGCCATGAGTTTCTAATTCTGAAGTGTTTTTTGGGGTGGGAAAAATTAAAAAAGCACAGCAGCCTTAAATACAGATGTCTTGTCTCTAGATGGAATTAAAATCACTCTTAACTCTTAACTATCTAGATAAACTGTAGTTCACACAGAAAAAAAAACCCAGTAAATTTTGATTACTTCATTGCCTGGCTAGAGACTATCTTTTAAGCTGATGTAATCTTTTTTTCAGCTAATAATGTAGTCATTTAAAAATTTTTTTCCAGCAGATAGTATCTGATCAGCGAACCTGTGTTTAAGGTGAATCCACATTATAAATTTCAAGTCTTTTTGACAACTTTGAACTACATTGACAAGTACCTAGAAGCTTTTCATGTTTTGATTATATTGATTTATTAAGCAGTTTAAGACCTAAAAATTTCATGTATTAAGGTTTCTGTGGTTAAGATACATTTTGAGTCTCATTTGGGATTTTCAGAAGCAATTCCCTCATCTGCTAACTTAGCAGTAAGAATGGAAATTCCTCCTACATCTGTAGCTCCCTTGAGGGGAAATGGAGATGTTCACTTGTCAGCTTTTGATATTACCAAACTTGCTCACTTTTTTCTTTATAAAGGTAAATTTTTTTAAGTCTTTGAGCCTCAAAAGTTGACTGTTTAACTAAGGACGTGGTTTGTGAGTAGAAACAAATACCACATTATACCCATCAGAAAGCTTTAATTTCTGTGTCAACTCTGTTTTAGCTTGCTTGGGTTTTGTACTGTGATCTCATTTGCCTCAACCATGATGGAAACATTTTGGATGCTTGTACCTTTGCTTTGTTAGCAGCTTTAAAAAATGGTAAGCAACTTTAATAAAAGGGAATATTCCTACTTATATGCCAGTGTTTCGTTTTGGTAAAATTGTCTGAAGGTTTTTGTGAGGATTTACCTATCCACATGTTTCTAAATTAAAGAACAATGTTTGTATCTGCCATATCTGCTTTAATTGTACTTCTGCTACTGTATAGCATATGGAACTCTGCTCAGCATTAATGTGGAAGCCTGGCTGGGAGGGGGTTTGGGGGACAATGAATCCATGTATATGTATGGCTGAGTCCCTTCCTTGTTCACCTGAAACTGCCAACATTGTTAACTGGCTCTGCGTGCGTGAGTGCCAAGTCTCTTCAGTCGTGTCCGACTCTGTGCAGCCCTTTGGACTGCAGCCCGCCAGGCTCCTCTGGGATTCTCCACGCAAGAATACTGGAGAGGGTTGCCGTGCCCTCCTATACCCCAATACAAAATAAAGTTTAAAAGCAAAAAAATACTTCTGGACAAGTTTAAACGGAGGGAAAAGTAAATTAACCAAGCATAGAATGCCCTGTTTAACTGGAGTGAGAAACTGACTTTACATATTTGCCTTTTTGTAGTACAGTTGCCTGAAGTTACTATAAATGAAGAAACTGCTTTAGCAGAAGTTAATTTAAAGAAGAAAAGTTATTTGAATATTAGAACTCATCCAGTTGCAACTTCCTTTGCTGTGTTTGATGAGTAAGTTAATCAAAAGGTTGTGTATTTAACTGAAGGGCAAAGATTCTTACAAGTGGAATTTTCAGCTTGCTACTAGCGTTTCTGGTTTCTACCAGTTCTGTCTAGCCTCCCACCTAAGCTAAAATGCAGGTAGTAAGTTTAATTTACTTTTCTAAAATAAAATGTGTCTCATGGGTTGATAATGTATACTTTTCATTTTTAAAATAGCACTCTGCTTATAGTTGATCCTACGGAAGAGGAGGAACATCTGGCAACTGGAACCTTAACAGTTGTAATGGACGAAGAAGGCAGGCTCTGTAGTCTTCACAAACCAGGCACGCACTTTCCTTCCATCTCAGTACTAAACATGTAGTTGAAAATGCAGATCGAGCTTCTTTACATTAGGGAGGGCCAAATGGAATGTGGGATGTTTTGTTATTTTACCTAATGTAAATTTACTTAAGATGCCTTGCCAAAAAAAAAAAAAAAAAAAGATGCCTTGCATCTTTTATGTCAGTGGTTCTTAAACTTCAGGAGGTCTTGTTAACACATAACCTACAAATCTTGAGACCATATCACTGGTTTATATTATTCAAATTTTGTTTTATAACTTGACATGATGTAGGTCATGTAAGAGTAATTATGATGTGTTGGCACAATTTTTCAGGTGGAAGTGGACTGACTGGATCTAAACTTCAAGACTGTATGAGCCGAGCGGTTACAAGACACAAAGAAGTAAAAAAACTGATGGATGAAGTATTTAAGAGTATGAAACCCAAATGAGCAACCACATTTTCAAAACAGATTTGTAAAAACTGTATTTGTTACACTGTGCACAAACCTTTTATACTAAATAAATACCAAACTACAGTTTTTTGAAAGATGTTTCTAGTATTTCTCAGGTCACTTCTGTATTATGTACAGTGAAACCATTTTTAAAAAACAATGACTTAGGCAAACCAACCCTAATGGTTTGTTAAACCATTTCCCTGTTTTTATTTAAAAATTATTTGTTTTTATTTAAAAATCAAACTTCTGTATAAAGTTTGTATATCTAGCAATGTAAAATACTGACACATTTTTAAAAAACAAAAATGAAGTAGAAACTCCGAATCCTTTTGATTCAATGCTCTTATGTTTTTGAAAAGAAAAACTATTCAAGACTCAGAATTTTGGAGTGGTTGGCGTGCCTCTCTTCATTTTACTTTTTGACTGGCTGCCTGTATGCCGATGACGATGTAGCTGAGCTGTTTGTGCTGCTGCTGCTGCCATAGCCATTTGATGCTGCAAGAATCGTAACTGCTGCAAACAGAGGGAAAAAAATCTAGTTAGGTTAAACGTAGGTAGGCATGGAAAGATGATTTTCCTGAGAGTGATGAGAACAACAAAACTGAAAGGGAGAGAGCACCAAGGTAACAAAAAGGGACTATGCCACATTGAGACAGTGCACAGTCAGACAGCACCAGTGGTACAGAAGCCTGCTGAGGGCTTTAAAGACAGGGCTTTTTAAGCTTCAGGAGAAGCTCTGTTACTTTGCCTGGCCAGTCTATATTGCAGTAACTCAGCAACTTCAGTTACCATTGTGTTGTATGATAGTTTATAGCAGTATAAAACCACCCTGCAAATTAAAGATAGTCAAGTATACTATTCTGACTTCCTAAGAATGGAGTAACACTTTTCTAAAACAGGTAGGACAATTTACAAATAGGAACACTGGTATACTTGCCTTTTTCTGCAGTACAGTATTAAGAAGTTAACCATTGGCACTAACAACTGACTATTTAAAAATATAAAGGATCTAAAAATGTATGTTAATGTGCCACCAGCACTTCATGAAAGATTTAACATTCGGCAGAAAGTATGACTTAAATGTACAAAATATATGCAGTGCTCCAAGCTGACTCGCTAAAGTTGTCAGACTTTTAAATAAATTTGCTAAATTATTTACCAATTACTGTATAGTCTCAAAAGACAATAACATTAAAACTGAAATAAGGTATTTTGAAGTACTTTTGGAGCAAAGTATCTTTAAAAATGTAAGCAGAGTGAAGTTGCTGGATTACTTGGATCTGTTGCTGCTGCTGTTGAAAGGCAGAGGAGAGCTGGAGTCTCTGCTGAGGAAGGCTTTGCTCAGGTCTGTTCTCGGCAGAGCCAAGCTGAGACAACACTACAGAGAGGAGAAGGGGAAAGCAGGCCAGTCAGAAAGTTTGAAGGCTACCAGGGTTAGAAAAGGACAACACAGAAAATGAAATAGAAAAGTATCAGTATGATTAATCTTAAGTATCAAATCACAGACATTTGAGAATAAATTTAGTACAGTATCCTGTTAGTTGAGGGGGACACTACCTGCAGGACCTCCTGGACATGAAGAGGGGAGAGCATGTGGCCAGAGCACTGCACCCTCTTTTCCTGCATCTCTGTGCCATTTCCCTGAGAAGGCTTTCTAGCAGAATGCTGACTATGCCATGTTTAAAATACAACCAGTCAAGTAGGAAATGGAGTGGGAGAAACTAGGACAAAACTGGTAGACAAATGCCAAAGACGGTACAATGACTATCAGACCACACTATTAGCAACAAAGGTGGTGAACCTTTTAGAGCGGAGTGGCATCAGGGGTTAAGTTCAGCTCTACAGATGAGGAAACTGCAGGCCTCAATGATCTGAGGGACTCACTACAAGGTAATTTAGTGGCAAGTCTGGAGCTAAAGTTCTTTCCATTAAAATTACACTACTGCTATTTTAGGAAATTTATAGTTTGTAGGGTAAAGGTTTATTAATAATAAATTTCCATTTGGAAATTCACTAGCTCTAAATTAGAACTTTATGTAGCTATTCCAAATTCAGACACTGGAAATTGTACTGAATTCACAGTAAGTCCAGTGAAAATTCAAAATATTCACAAGTTCACTCATTAGTCTTGACACACTATCTCAGTTTCCGCAGACATGTGATTTACTGATTTTAATTAAATATGAACTTATAACTGCGGTCTTAAATTGATGAAATAATCTTCACTAAAGATAAATCTTTGGTTCACCATTTATTACTAGAAGTGGTGAGCAGTCATTTAGTATATCTAATTTTTTTTTACAATTGTCTTAAAGAAGCTTTGCTACTTGACTATTAAGTCCTAATTCATGCACTATAAGCTATTAGAATGAGACAAAAAACTGCAATCTAGAAAAGTGCAGTCTCAATAACCCTGATAAACTAGAGTCAACTGCTTGGAAGCATCCTACTAAGTTGGGTAATTGTACAGAATTTTGCTAACAAAATTTAGCATGAGGTAAACAACTGCTATTAATATATGTAGGTCAAAGCACTTTATCAAAATAATGAAAAAATCTCAGTGTCTCAATCAACAGTTCACAAATTAAATATAACTGAAATTTTTCCTTGTTTTTGCTTGCAAAAAAGAAAAGAAACAGTTTCAATGGTGAGATCCCAAGAGATACTTTTAATAAATTCAACATTATTTAGTTAGGAAAATACCAACCAGCTGCCTGTGAATGCATAAAACTTCCTACTCCGGCAAGGTTAATAACTGCAGCGTGTTGAGCAGATAAGGCTTGTTCCTGACTGGTCAAACTTTGTTCAGAACCCTGAATTAAAAAAAAAAAAAAATATGACATGTACAAAAAGAAAACACAACTTTGGGTTGGTGGGAAGGATTGGTATTTTTTCTTGTTATTAAAAATCAACATTAGAGTAGGTCTTCTAAAAAGAATAACAAGGAAAAGCCTTCAAAGGTATTAAGAATTAGCAAGAAAACGGTATTTCAAAAGCAGGAAACCTAATTTTCAGAACTGATTCCGTATTGGTTTATTATTTGATGCGGCATTAATAATTACTAAGGTATCTAGAAATCTTCATCAGAACTATCTTTTTTTTGAGATGTAGCTGATTTGAAATACTATGTCAGTTTCAGGGGTACAGCAAAGTGGCTGCACCAATTTACATTCCCACCAACAGTGCCCAAAGGCTCCCTTTTCTCCACACCCTCTCCACCATTTATTATTTGTAGACTTTTTGATGATGAACATTCTGACCGATGTAAAGTGATACCTCATTGTGGTATTGATTTGCATTTCTAATTTGATTAGCAATGTTGAGAGCATCTTTTCATGTGCCTGCTGGTCATCTGTACATCTTCCTTGGAGATACGTCTATTTAGGTCTGCCAATTTTCTGACAGGGCTGCTTGTTTTTTTGATGTTGCCTCTATATAAAGTGTCATCAAAATATTTTTTTAAAAGCTTAACACTCTTTGCAACACAGTACTACAATTTCTAGTGAGCACATTAGATCAAGAGAAGGAAACAGACAGACATAGATTATAAAGGGAAAAAACCCATTCTTATTTGCAAATGGCAGACTATTACAGGGAAAAAAAAAAATCCCTAAGGAATCTACAAAAAAAAAAAAAACAGAATAAGTGAGGTCAGTAAGATCACAGAACACAAGATCAACACCAATTGTGCATACTAGTGATAAACACGTAGAAAATGAAAAACAGTACCATTAACAATCCCTCCCACCCCCAAAGGATAAAGGACAAAAACAAAACTTAGGTGTAAGTCTAGAATACACATATAGGACTTGCATGCTGAAAACTAGCTGATTTTAGCCAAGAGACATACCATGTTCATGGACTAGAAAACTCAAATAAACATGGTAAACCTTTCCCAAGATGACCTATAGGTTCAAACTCAATTCCTTTAAAAATCCCAGCAATATTTTTTGTAGATATAGACAAGGTGATTCTAAAATTTACAAGGAAAAGCAAAGGATCTAGAATAGCTAAACAGTTTTGAAAAAGAACACGAGAGGATCCCTTTGATTTTAAGATTTTCTATGACCTCTGACAAAGGTGCAAAAGTAATTCAACTCAGAAGGATGGCTTTTGTAACAAATGGCGCTGGTGCAAACGGCCAACAGTTCCCCCATAAATGAACCCAGACCAACGTCTCACCCCTTATACAAAATTAACTGAAAATGGATCACAGGTTTAAAATGGAAAGTATAAAAAATTCTTTTGGGCAGAGAAGCCAGAGAGGAGTTCTTAACACTTCACACCTACAGCAAAATTCATCTAAAAAAAAAAAAACAAAAAAAACCTCAGACTTCCATCAAAAGTGGAAGCAACCCAAATGTCCATCAAGGGATGAATGGATAAACTACAACATGGATGAACCTTTTGGATATTATGCTAAATGAAATAGGTCAGTCACAAACAAATACTGTAAAATTTCACCTATATGAGGTGCCTGGAGTAGTCAAATCCACAGAAAAAAAAGGCTAGAAGGAGGGGGAAATAGGGAATTCCTTCATGGGTATACAGTTTTAGTTTTGCAAGATGACAGAGTTCTGGAGATTAGTTGCACAACAGTAAGAATATATCTAACGCTACCAAAGTGCACACTTAGAAATGTGTAGGATGGTGAATTTTGTATTACATGTATTTTACCACAATTTTGTAAAGAAAAGTAAAAATCAAGAATTTTTATTGAGCTAAATAATCCTTCATGTGTTAATAAAACCAGTTTTTTTTTTTTTTTTGCTTCTTTTGACTTAGCTCTTTTTTTTAAAGAACTTTTTATTTTGTATTGGGGTACAGCCAATGAACAATGTTGATAGTTTCAAGTGAACAGCAAAGGGACTCAGCCATACATATACATGTGTCCAAAAAATAAATAGTTTTAAGTACGCCCTCCTTGAGAAATCTAATAGAGGATGAGCATTATCCAGCCAAGACTTGACTGGGCAATCTGGCAGAAGGACTGATGGTGAACATTTCATATATTTAACAGTGAGCAAACCTGACCTGCCTCTTGAGAAACCTGTATGCAGGTCAGGAAGCAACAGTTTGAGCTAGACATGGAAGAACAGACTGGTTCCAAATAGGGAAAGGAGTACATCAAGGCTGTATACTGTCACCATGCTTATTTAACTTATATACAGAATACATCATGAGAAACACTGGGCTGGAGGAAGCACAAGCTGGAATCAAGATTGCCGGGAGAAATATCAATAACCTCAGATATGCAGATGACACCACCCTTATGACAGAAAGCAAAGAACTACTAAAGAGCCTCTTGATGAAAGTGAAAGAGGAGAGTGAAAAAGTTTGCTTAAAGCTCAACATTCAGAAAACTAAGATCATGGCATCTGGTCCCATCACTTCATGGGAAATAGATGGGGAAATAGTGTCAGACTTTATTTTTCTGGGCTCCAAAATCACTTCGGATGGTGATTGCAGACATGAAATGAAAAGACGCTTACTCCTTGGAAGGAAAGTTATAACCAACCTAGACAGCATATTAAAAAGCAGAGACATTATTTTGCTAATAAAGGTCCGTCTAGTCAAGGATATGGTTTTTCCAGTGGTCATGTATGGATGGATGGGAGAGTTGGACTATAAAGAAAGCTGAGTGCCGAAGAATTGATGCTTTTGAACTGTGGGGTTGGAGGAGACTCTTGAGAGTCCCTTGGACTGCAAGGAGATCCAACCAGTCCATCCTAAAGGAGATCAGTACTGGGTGTTCATTAGAGGGACTGATGTTGAAGCTGAAACTCCAATACTTTGGCCACCTGATGCGAACAGCTGACTCACTTGAAAAGATCCTGATGCTGGGAAAGATTGAGGGCAGGAGGAGAAGGGGACAATAGAGGATGAGATGGTTGGATGGCATCACTGACACAATAAACATGGGTTTGGGTGGACTCTGGTAGTTGGTGATGGACAGGGAGGCCTGGCATGCTGCGGTTCAAGGATTCACAAAGAGTCAGACATGACTGAGTGACTGAACTGAACTGAAGGGAAATGTTGGAGGTGGGACTCAGGAATCAGTACTTTTAAGCATTCCAAAGTGCAGCAAATGTTCAGAAAACCCTGAACATTTTAAAAGTAAAGTTCCTTTTACTACTTTAGTGCAGTTCTTATTCAATTTCTCTTTGGCAATATACAGAATATTTGTTTTTGTCTATTTTCTGTTTTAAGCTACACAATAAAAAGGATTTCTCTATTCTAACAGAAACAAAATACTATTAACAGAAAGATGATGATTGGGTAGAAAATACATGGCCTATAGAGGCAGAAAGACCTGGACCTGAATCCCTGCTCTGCCACTCTCTGTATGGCTGTGAGCAAGTTGTCACTTGAATCTATTTCAGACTATGCAAGATGGAGGTGACATCATCTGTTCAGTACGGCTGTTCCGAAAATTAGAAATAGGCCTTGAAAACTGATAGCTACTATTGTTAATAAAGAAAGGACAGCACATGAAAAGTTTGTTCAAACAGTCTAAAAACAGTTGAAATAGGCCTGGAATATACCAAAAAAAAAGACACAATTCTACAATACAAAGCCTATCACATGGAAGGGAGAAAGGACATACCTGCTCCCCAGGCTGTTGGGGACTAGAAGTTGCGGGTTGCTGGGGCTGCTGGGGCTGCTGTGTAAACTGGGACAGCTGCTGCTGCTGCTGCTGCAGAGTGTTAAAGATGAGCGAGCCGCCTGGGAGCTATTGAGAATTTGAGCAATAATTAATTAGGCGATTTCGGATTATTTAAATTTCCTTATTCTACAAATGTTTCTGGGGCATTCCCTATGCGTCAGGTATTCTTCCAGGGACGAGGAAAACGAAGTCAACAAAATTGAAAACAAAACAAACTCCCTGCTCTTTAAAAAAAAAAAAAAAGGGACAATCTCTTTAAACACAATTTTCAAGTGCTATTACTCTGGTTCTCAAATACATTAGTAATCTCCAACATAAATCTTTCTGCTTCAAGTTAATACTTAGCTGTCTAAATAAACATACTGCTTTTGCTTAACTGTTTATACATCAACACAAAACAGCACTAAATGCATTTGCAAGTATAAAAAAAAAGCTGGTGATAATGAGGAATATATGTTAAAAAAGCTCACTTCCCTAACTTTGGTCTAGCTTTTGCCCAAACCCAGAGGTGCATGGGTTTTTATATAACATAGCCAGGAAGTCCAAAGCCGAAAAGAAAATGTATTAGATGTCCATATTTAGTTTGGAGGCATTACAAGCTCTGTCATTATGAATCTAAATAATAAAAAAAAATTTTTACAAGAAGCATCCAGAAAATTCCACATTAAACACTAAAACTATGCATTCCAAATATATCAGAAAACAAATGTTTTTCCATTTTATTCTATAGGGGTTTAAGTTAAAAGCACTTTGAAGTTCTGGGGCAAAATCCAAGCAAATACCAAGTGAGAAACTCTTAGATCTGTATAGTCAAAAAAGAGGTGTCTAGGGTCAAAAGTTCCACACCCAGCATAGCTCATTGTTAGGTAAATCTGGACAAAGTACAGGCCAAGTGTTTCTTTCTCAATTAGCCAGATAATAAAAATGTAGCAGAAAATAATTTGTAAGGTGGTTTTTGCCGTTATTATCAGTGCTATTAAGGAATGCCACTACTCTTTAACACTGAGCTTGATCCCTACAAAAATTCCTACAGCAAAATGCAGGAAAGCGGGCTAAACAAGCTAACCCAAAGTGTCCATATTATAATTATTCTGCAATGAGCCTGTAAATACTGACACTGTCTGCATACTGTATACTTTATACTTTATACTTCCTATAAAGTTAAGTTTTAGTTCTAAATGTATTTCCTGATTTATTATTTCTGAATATCAGGTTGGATGGATGTGATAATTATTTTCCAATAATCCACAGCTCTGCCATTCTGTGTCTCCAAATCTTTATTTTCATGTCTACCTTTTCTAACAATTCTTGTAGACAGTCTCATCCATTTCCAACCTACTAGGCTTAATACTGACCGCGATCCTTAAAGGACCAAGCACAGCCCAGAATGCTCTAAGTTCACAACATGTACTAAATTCTCTACCTACCTTTTCTCTTTGTATGTTAATACTGAGAAAACGTATCAGAAAAGTCTCATCACTTGACACAAACTGTAACCTAATGGACATTTACTGAATGTCTATTCAACAGTGATTGAAGAGCCACTGCCTGGCACTGTGCTATTAAGTCATACTCTCCTCAGGAAAAGAACACACATACTTAATCTAAAAACCTTCTATTCATGTATAAAATCTATTGTAAGCAAACAGCAATACTTCTGTATATACATAAAAAGTCTGTGACAGAACAATTAATTTCTAAGTATATTTGCTGCTACTACTGTAGGCAAGTTATTCTTCTTGGCATCTGTGAACTCTCCCCTCTGGAACTAGTTCTTAATTTGGCAGGGCTGTCAGAGCCAACGGAAGTGTGGTACATGGGCACCAATTTTTTCCCACTTATCCACTTAATCATACTTTTAGATGATTCTCAACAACCTCAGAACTTCAAATGCTAAAATGTGCAAACATACATGGCTAAAAAACAAAAAGCACTATAAAAAACTTAAAAAAAAAAAACAAAAAAAAAACCTATCAAAAGCAGTGTTTCAGGTTTACCTGGAGTAGATTTAAGGGCCTGAGACTTGAAGTATTTTTTAAACCAAATGGAACACCTATTAAATAAAACTCATGGTTAAAACAGGAAATTAAAACTTTATTATACTTGGAGGTACTTTATACTTTAGCATATAAAAAAAAATTTTAAGTACTCTCTGCACAGATGTGCTTATTTTCTATACTTTAAAATTTTCTTAAACCCAGCCCCCCAGTTTCATCACTATTTGTTGATAACGAGATCTTATTCAAAGATGTGAAGCACCAGATGTACCTTATATTCTGTATTTCAGAAACTGAGACTTCTTTATAACTACTTAAACTACTGGCTGGAAAAGTAATCTGGCAGCATGCAGACACCACAGGTATGATAAAACCATCACTGCTGTGCAAACACGTCTCACACACTGCTGCCTACTTCTATTTCTCAGTGCTACGCGGCCTGTGATCAACAGCCCTGTCTCAGAACCAGTGTGCTTTGTGATGTTTCTTAAAGCGCAAATGCGAACATTAATAATGCTGAAGAACACTGAATTCTGTGTGTAAGGATCAAGCTGAAAGTCAGGAAACAATGCTCTGTTAATCCTGAACGCATTCCCCCAAATCTGTGACACAGCACAGAGCAAATCCGAAAGCAGGCATTGGCAGACGCTTCCAGCAAGCTTCGTGGGCCACAGAGACTCTGTCCCTTATTCTTCCTTCTATCTTTTTTTAAGAAAACAAACCTTAAAAAATGTAAAACTATTCTCAGCTTGAACTGTTTGCTGATACCAGTCTTCAAGTATGTATGTATCTTCCTCACTAAATATACCAATTTGAACTCTAGTTTAAAAGGTAACTAGTCCTCTAAGCAGGTAATTGTATTTAGAAAAGATAAAGGGTAGATAATGCACAAAAGACAGTATGCAAGGCTTGTCTGAAAAATGGAAAAAGCATAACCAGATAAAAATGTGACAATACGGATAGTCCCTCTAGGAATTCTCATTAAAAAAAAAAAAAGAGACAGAGATAACTCCCTTTAAGGGTGGATGACATCTGGGTAATGCTTTACAGCTTACTAAAGGCACTTCCATATCACTTCATTTATTTTCTTGTAAGTAGCCACTTAAGTTAGCTACATTTACTCCAGTTTTAGAACAGATGAAACAGGTTGCTGCTGCTGCTAAGTCGCTTCAGTCGTGTCCGACTCTGTGAGACCCCATAGACGGCAGCCCACCAGGCTCCCCCGTCCCTGGGATTCTCCAGGTAAGAACACTGGAGTGGGTTGCCATTTCCTTCTCCAATGCATGAAAGTGAAAAGTGAAAGTGAAGTCGCTCAGTCGTGTCCGACTCTTAGGGACCCCATGGACTGCAGCCTACCAGGCTCCTCCATCCATGGGATTTTCCAGGCAAGAGTACTGGAGTGGGCTGAAACTGAGGTTGAGGGGGAACAATTAAGTGACTTCTTCCAGGCCCTAAAATAAGCATTTGGAGCTACGAGTAAGTAGAAGAATTACATGTAAATATAATATCCCAAATTCAACACTGATCCATTTTCCAGGGCTCCTACCCCTAAAACATACTTACACACATTAAAATAAGAATATCAGGTAGAATTAGAAAATCACAGCAATATATTAAACATATTCATATTATATTCTTTGGGTTCTCTTTCTCCTACTCATAGAAACTTTCTCCTAACTCATAGTAAGTTTTTCTTACTATGCTGAGTTTGTTTTTCTGTTAATCTTTTTTTTCCGAGTAAGAAATGAGACTGTTCTACAATACATTCTCTTAAAGAACTTTAAAAGTAGCACAAGTTGTTAAAACATTTTTCCAGTACATGTAATTACATTACTACAACTACCACAATAAACCACTACTAAGGATGGTGACAACAGTTATTTTTGAATGTTTATCCCGACTCAGGCATAAACACCTCGTCTGTATTTACTCATTTAATCTTCACAACTGTGAGGTAAAGTATTATTATTATCATCTTTATTTTACTTATAAGGAAAATGAGGCCCAAAGGTAACTTTGCTATGATTATGCAGTTATGCTAAGTCACACAAGAAGGATTCGATCCAGGCAGTCCGGCTTCAGAACTGAGGCTTTTAAATGCCATGCCATGTTGCTTCTCCTGCTTACCTATGTTTTCGAAATATGTTCCTTTTACCTGGAGCAGGACTACACTGGTAACCATCACAGTTACTTTTATAATAATGTTTGAAAGTCAAAGATAAAATTTGCAAAGACTTACAGTTTTACCAAGTTTCTCCAGAGAATTTGATAACCAGATGGTTTTTAATTCAAATATGAGAATTTTAAAAGCTTTTGAAAGGAAATATTTTCAACATAATATTTCATGAAAAAAGGATGTTAAATGTTTAACATCACTTAAATGACATTTTAACATAAGCATGGAGTGTTAATTTTGTTAGAGGTTATTATTTCCAATATTCTGACCTGCTTGAGAGGCTGACTGCATTGCACCCGGCAATGCATTTGGTAGCAGACCTCCTGAGGGCAGAAGGCCGCTCAGGTTTATTCCTGCAGGAGTTACGGCACCAGTGTTACAGCCCAGCATAGGGTTTGAACCACTCATCAAAGCTTGAGCTCCGCTGCAGGAGAATAAGACAAAGCATTAGACTAGTGCTGTAAAGGAAAAATCAGCTATATAAATCCTTGGATTAAAAAACAAACTGCTTCACAAACAGATATTTCTGTCTTAAATATCAACAGCAAAGTTGGCAAAAATTAAGTACTACGTATCTACCAAGGTTTAAAATATAATCTGGTAGAGTAATGTACTCATCAATGGATTAAAAGATGGTAACACAGGATAAACAAGAAAAATCTAAGCTGCTGTCAATGTGAAATCAGTAGTGCCACCTTAGTGCCTATAATGGATGTATTACTACCTAAAATTCAAATGTACTTGTTGAGATAAATTCTAGTCATGCAGAAACCATTTTTTTTCAGTTTCAACAATATACAATTTGTTTTTAATTTCACAAGTAATTTCTTTAGATTGGTGAGATTATCTTAAAAAAAAAAAAAAAATCGGGGCTTTGATGCAAACTTACCAAACAGAGCCCACTACATTGATGAAGTTAAGTCCAGCAGAGTTTGCCATGACCTGGGTGGCTGTGGTTCCTGTAGTTATAGATGTTACCATGGTGGAAAGAGGAATGGTCGTTACAGGCATTGCCTGGCTCAGAGACTTTTGCTGCTGAGCAAACTGAGTTAACAAAGTGGGCTGAGGGGTGAAGCCTGAATCTTGGGGAGTAGGGGTAGCTGAAGGGGTAATAGGAGTTGAGCTCTGAGCATCAGGAGGGTGTGGGGTCGATGAAGGGGTTGGTGTAGGAGTAGATGGCTTAGGAGTTCCAGATCCTGCTCATTGAGAAAAATAAAAATTGCTAGTTTGTTATAAATGGCCAGTCCTTTTTCAAATAAGGTTAATGGAATCTTATTTAGCACTGACAGTCTGTTCCAGTTTTTTTTTTTTTAAAAGCAGTTAACTGCAAGTGTTAATTTCTACACATGATACATGAGTGTTGCTACACTCAATTACAATTAAGGATGCAGTATATCACCTACAAATGCCATCAGAGATGCTATTACAGTAAGAGTAAAAATATACATTCGTATTCTATCACAAAACCCATTTAAAAGTTAGTTTCCTACCATGCTATCTGTGGCCTAAAAACTTTAAAAGGAATTAAAATTAAGTTTTGTTATTTACGATTTCACTAATTTAGGACATCACTTAGAAATATTGCTTATTTTCTGTTAACAGTCTGAGATAAAACTCTGAACATATTTAATAAATTACATACAGTTAACCATCGTATTTGGCACCTAAATATACATACTTAATTCCTAACACATCAAGTTTACCCTGACAAACAAATTTTACAAAACACAGTAATAAAGCAAGTATTTGATAGATAATACTGCATCTTTAACAGTAACTGTGTACTTCGGTTTAAATGTAGAATGTATAGAAAATCTGTTGTGAATGAAGTATGCACAGTTTATCAACTTTTTAAAAAAAAAACAAAAAATAAAAAAACAAAAACCAGAAAAATAAAACCAAAAGCTCTTGAGGTGTTTTCTTTTTTAGCTTTCATGTCCTGCAGAAAGAAAGGAAAGAAATGTGAATGTCCAGAAGCTGTCACTCAACCCTTACTTAAAGTAACAACTGTGTGCAGTAGATTAACATAATAATCCATACCCACAACATAAGAAGTGTGAATAAGACTTTCAGGAAATTTATAAATTTTTTCTTTGTGCAAAACAAGAAGGCAGAAAAATTACACCTTTTGAGCTATCAAGATGAAGATGTTTACATCTAATGCAAAGACCACCCTGTCACTGTGCAGTGTACTAAAACTTTCAGCACATATTAGTCATTTATTAAAAAATCTAAAAAACTGGAATGCTTTTTTTATTTGCAAGTTGGTACCTAAGTATCTCAGATATTTGTTAATTTGAAGAAATTCAAACTAATGCTAAAATTCTTGAGCAAATTCTTCTTGATGTTTAAAAAAAAGTATTCAGTAGTAAAAATTACATTTTATCATCTTCAGAATGCTTTATGATCATCCCACATTTTAGTAACTGACAGCAATTAATGAGAGTGTATGGGTATTATTAAAAAACTAGCTTTCAGTTTACTTCTTACATTTACAAAGATAGGACTGCAGCAACAACTCATATGACATTTTTTTCCGTATCAGCTGCATGGTTTACATAAAATGTAAAATGTCCTAAGTTACACTGGTATAAAAAATAATTTGGAATCTTACTGCTACATTTAGCTATCAGATTAATTTTTTCTGGAGATGTGTAGGTTGCAAGTCTATAAGAAAGGTATACACAAGCTGCATACATAAATACAGAAAAACAAATACAATTACAATAAACACATAATACATACAGTCAACAAGAGAGCTGCCTGAAGCTTCTTAAAACTTGTACATTTTGGGTAGACAGTACATTCAGATTTCACTATTTCACTGGAAGAACTATCTTAAGAAACACTAATGCAAAAGCTTATGAAGAGTTAATGAAGAATTTAAGTTACAACTTACTTTGTGATGAACTGGCAGGTGATAGGGCAGCTGGAGAAAGCATGCTAACTTGATTAACATCCACGGATGACTTCCGAGAAAGACTTGGTGGCTTAGAAGCAGGAGGAGGAGTTGGAGATTTAAGAAAGCTGCTGGCCTGTTGTGGTGTAAAATAGTTACCTAGGGAAAAAAAATGTAGAAGTTATTTGCTAGGTTTACAATTTAACATTCTATGAATTCTGCTATTTATGAAATGAAATCTAACATTCTTAGATTTACAATTAAAAATTCTGAGCAAATCAAAATATGAGTAAATGGATTATGATCATCTGTTTCTTACTCTAGATTATAGGAAATTAAGGAATGCAATACCTGAGGAACTATTTCCTGAGGCTGAGGGAAGTTTGATGGGTGGAGGTCGATGTTTCACTCCCTTCCCCAATACTGAAGACTGAACTGACACGGTCTCAGGCTGCTGAGAGACAATGACATTAAGCATACTCATTAAAATGAACTCAAATCACAAATTCACAAATTCAGAACACTGCAACTTCTGGATGAAAACACAGTTTAAAAAGATTAGGTATTACACAAATTTCAAAAGACTGCAACTTCACAAAGGGAGAAATATTTCTGACTAAAAAGGTGAAGAAAGATTTTGAAGAAGAGCAGAGTAAGATGACAGCAAAGCTTCACCCTTAAATCTTCCCCAGAAAAATGATAGCTGCGGAAGTCAGGCAGGTGATTAGTATACATAGATGTTCATTACACTTTTTGTTTTATACCTCTGTGTACGTTTGAAAATTTCCATTATATAAAGTTAAATAATGAAAAGAAAATTAAAGTTAAAAGTAAATACAAAACTAAACAATGGACATGAGTTTGAGCACATTCCAGGAGATGGTAAAGGACAGGGAAGCCTGGTGTGCTGCAGTCCATGGGGTTGTAGTTAGACATGACTTAGCAACTGGATGGCAACAATCCCTCAAAAACTAGTCATTAATATTTCTCAGATTCCTTGAGAACAATCAGGCATGAAAAAGTAACAGCACAAAAAAGTTAACCAAACACACTTCTGTTTCTCTCCCTGGAGAAAGCTGACTCAAGCTGGCTGAGCCACTGGAGCTATGCGACATCTTCACTGGACATTTGGCTTCATTCTGGACCAATTCCTGGTACTGATTGACTACTCTGAAATATTAGGGGGAAAACAAGTAATGATTAGCTAACTCTATTTTAAACATAAATTGATTACATAGAAAATGAATAACTGTTAATGAGAAAAGTTCTATGAAAAATAACACAAAAATTAAAATTTAGACAATTTATCTTTGATAAAAGCACAGTCTTTTAATTTTTCAGTAACAAGCTAAAGCTGAAAACATTTTGCTAATTAACTATTTAAAGATCCTTTCAGTATCTTGTCTCTAATATAAAGTTACAGGGATTATTTCACCAATAAGCAGCCAGAAGAATTAACCATTGACTCTGACTTATATTCTGATTAAAAGACTACTGAAAACTCATTTTCCTTAGCTATTATAGATATATCTAAGTTTTATTTAAAATAAAGCTGTATTTTAAACATTATCCTTTTAATTGTTACTTTTTTAATTCTATTTAAAAATCCTAAGAGTACCTGAGATATAATTAGAATCAAAGCTTTGACTCCTAACGGAGTATTCTCTGTCCTACAAGAGTAAAGTTTATCATACCCATCCAATCAAAAATAAAGATGCAAATATTTTTACCTCTCAGCATCAGTCTTTGATCCAATAACAAACCTAAATTGTTTTTTAAGAAAAGAGAAAAGTATTAAATACTTGTTTCATGGAGCCCCGAGATTACTTTTGAAGGCTTTTTAGTAATTTTAAACATAGAATTAAAATCTATCATGATATCATGAAAAAAATATTGAAAACACATTAAAAAATATTAAGTGATGACCAAGTCTTGCATGCATTACAAAATAATTCTGTGAATAAATTGGCTGACTTAATTTAAAGGAGATTTATTTGGGGCTGAAAGTTGCCAAGTGCTACATACCCTTACAAGTGTCTGGCCTACACCAAAATTCACTGAACTACCTTGTACAAGGCCTGTGGGCTTCCTCCAGCTTTAAACTTTTGATTTTGGAAGTCATTATTAATGTTTACACAGCAGGACCTTAGAGCACATTTTGACAAACAAGAGTTTATCGCCAATTCAAGTAAAGTCTTTACCAACTCTTTTAAAAGAATGACATTTATATCATTTCTTAACAGATTAAAATAGTGAGTTTGTTTATTTTTTAATTACCAATTTGAATGATCATCTGTGGAGAAGCTGAAATATAAAATGTAAAAAAAAAAAAAAAAAAAGAAAAAACTTGTTAATGCAGCTCAAACTTTAACTTCATAGCTATTAAATCAAGTAATTTATGAATATGGGAGAATGACTGGAAGGTAATAAGCCATGCAGCATTTCTGCAGCAATGTCCTGTAGTAAAAGGCAAAAAATTCAATTCTCTAATTGTCAAACAAATATAATCAGTTGGCTTTCTGAACCAATTTTTTTTTAATGAGGGATCATATGTCATTCCACTGTGTTTCAGAAAAGTTAGTAACTATTTAAAATGACCAACGTGTGTTTCTAAAGGGAAGACTTAAAAAAATATGGCTAATCAAAATATCTTGTCTTTCTACTAAGTATAAATAAAATAGTAGCTGAGGATCCCCTGACTGCTATTTCCTCCTAGTGACTTTTACTTAGGTATTGGTGAGGTTGTTCTTTAAAATCCATCTTTCTGTTATAGTTTCAACTTGTATTTTGTTATGATTTAACATAGAGCTGGCTCTTGCTATTTTTATGCTCAAGTTCTCTTTTTCCTTCTTTTCAAAACAGCATCAACTAGACTAAAAGAACAGAACCAATAATAAAACATTAAAACAAAACTAAATACTGGGTACCTCATAGTAAATATATGCAGCCCATAAGTTTAGAAAGATCAAGTACAGTTGGCCCTCTATATCTGCAGATTCTGTATTCTCAGATTCAACCACCATGGAGTGAAAATATTTGGGGGGGTGGGGTGGGGAAGAGAGAAATATTCCAGAAAGTTCCAAAAAGTAAAACCTGAGTTTACCATGGGCTGGCAACTATTTATACAACATTTAAGTTGTATTTACTACTTATTTACATGGCATTTACATTGTATTAGGTATTTTAAGTAACCTAGAGGATGTGCCTAAGTTGCAAATATGCACTATTTCGATGTAAGAGATGACCATCTGCAGAGTTTGGTACCCAAGGGGTCATGGGACCAGCGCCCTGCGGCTAACGAGGAACAACTTTATACACATTGCTTTCTATTGTTTTTGGCCGCACTGTGCATCATGCAGGACCCTGGTTCCATCACCAGGGATCAAATCTCTGGCCCTGCAGGGGTAGCGTGGAGTCCTATCCACTGGATTGCAGGGAAGTCCCATGTAAATATATTTCTAGACCCAGTAACTACATGAAGCACTGAGTCTGTTTCCTTACAGGCAGTGCTGAAATATCAAGCATTTTAAACAGCTTTTACATTTACAGTAAACTTGCTTCCCACTTAAACGAATTATTGCCAGAAGCATTTTATGCTCACAGAGGTTAAAGTCATAAGTCAAAGTGTTAGTCACTCCGTTGTGTCTAACTCTTTGCAATCCCACGGACTGTAGCCCGCCAGGCTCCTCTGTCTATGGAATTCTCCAGGCAAGAATATTGGCATGGGTTGCTATTCCCTTCTCCAGGGAATCTTCCCTACTCAGGTCGAACCCAGGTCTCCTGCATTGTAGATGGGCTCTTTACTCTCTGAGTCACCAGGGAAGCCCCCAAAAGTCATAAGTGGCAGCATATAAATATACCAAAACGAATACCACAGGCATATCTTTTATAGCAAATATAAAAATAATTAAGCATAGTTTTTAAAAAAGAAATTACTATTTTAAAGAACTTCACAACGAGGTAACTACAATTTAAGTTTACTGAGGTCTGCTGCCAAATCTAACTGAAGTTAACAAAAAGGGGAAATTTCTGTTCATCAATAGCTCATCAGTAGTCACTGAATAAACTCTTGATGGTTTACTTGGTCAAATACACGTATTTAACAGAACTCACTGGGATGGCGACATCGGACTGTCACTCTCCTCATCTTCTTTACATGGCTGGATTTTACCATAGTAAAGTGGATCACCAAGTGACTGCAAAATGGTCAGCTTTGTTTTCTGATATTGATTACCAGCTTCACATTCAAATATATAATCATCTTTTACATCCTGAAAAAAAGTATCCCAAATAAAATACCCTCTTCCGAAAATACATAATCAGAATTAACAAAAACCAGGGATAAATGACACACTAACTTGTATCTAGCAATTAAGACACATGGAACATGCTCTGTAGACCTATTTAAGACTGCCCAAGAGGACCTCCCTAGTGGTTCAGTGGCAGAGTCTGCCTTGCCATTCTTTAAAAACAGAAGGAGATCCCAAAGGAAAGGCTATTGTACTTTATGTTTAATAAATTCAGATTCCAGATTAGAAATGGCATCAAAAGAAATGGAGCCTACAGTGGCTACTTACATGGGCTGGCCAGACTGTTGGTTGTGAGTCATCAGACTTGATAGATTTTTCTACTTTGGCATATTTTTCCACCTAAGCAACCAAATCAAGAGACACCAGATATAATGAAACCAGTATTATGACCATAGACAAAAACGTAAGTAACTTAATACAATATGCTTTTTAGCCCAAGAATTCTTGAGTCACTAATAACACCAACTATTTACGCTTAAGTAGTTTAAAATTCTCCTGATATATATTCAATTAGACCAACTGGTTTTACAATATAAAAAAATTAGGATCTCTTTTGCCATTAAACAAATGTAATAAACACAAATGCCTCTTCCTTTTATTCCTTAAGTAGGTATCATATTTATCTTTCAGGAAAACTGGGATGTCAAAGAGGTGATTAGGACCAGGATCTTTTATTTTGGCTGGGTCTTTACTGGAATTGACTTCCCTGGTGGCTCAGATGGTAAAGCGTCTGTCTACAATGTGGGAGACCCAGGTTTGATCTCTGGGTGGGGAAGATCTCCTGCAGAAGGAAATGGCAACCCACTCCAGTATTCCTGCTTGGAAAATCCCATGGACGGAGGAGCCTGGTAGGCTACAGGCCATGGGGTCGCAAAGAGTCAGACACGACTGAGCGATTTCACTGTCCTGGAGTTGTCAGGCAACAGTGCGGACACAACTAGAAAGAGACTAGGGAAGTTATACTAAAATTGGTAAAATTTCTGTAAATCTCCATTTTCTAGTCAAACTCAAACCATATATTCCATGTATTTTCTACCAGACTCTGTGAACCAAAAGTTCTCATCTTTCTGGTAACTATGATTCTTAAGAGTAACAGACTCACTTGGGCATCTGGTAAAAATTCAGATTCCCATGTCCCTCCCCTGGACACCTGACTCAGTAAGTTGGACTGAAGTGGGGCTTTAAATCTGTATGTTTAACTGGTATTCTAGATGTTTCAACTGATCAGTCAGACTGAGAAACTTTGTATTAGGGCTTTGCTACTCAAAGTAAGGTCTGCGGAACCCAGTACCATGCAACCTAAAAGCTTGTCACATACTGCAGGAGATGAGGCCCTAGCCCAGACTTGCTGAATTGGAATCTGCACTTTAATAAGCAATCCACGTGATTCTTATGTACATTAAGGTTTGGGAAGTGCTGCTTTATATACCCAGATTGCCCTCTGAAGTCAATTCCTCCCTTTGGTATTTGCACCGAACATCTCTTCTCAGGCCATGTTTCTTGAGGGGTGTATAGACAAGACACACACTGAAAGATAATGTGGCTTACTTTCTTGAGTTGTATATTGTATATACAGTCTACTTCTAATGCTTTTTTTGGCTTTGTGCTTTTGAAAATTTTTTTAAAATCACAGATAGTAAGATTTACAACTGTGCTGGCCTAGGAAGCATGCACCCGAGCAAACATCTGTGAAAATAACTAACCGCTTCTAGAGAGTTTAATGAATAATAAAAACAGGAGAAATAGGAAAATAAAAGAAACATGGAACCTCCTATCAAAAGAGCTCTTTCCTGTCTTTGCTCATTTATAGTTCATGTACATTACAGACCAGCAAAAAATACTACTCAAGGATGCAAACCTTGACCACTGCTCCAACATTGTTAATTTTTAAATTTAACCAGTGAGAAGTATTATCAGGAAATTATGATGAAATATTATGAAAAAAAATCAGAGGCATTTTATGCATATAATGTAATATGTACCATCTTTACACATTTGGAAATACTTTGTATATTTTTCCTGCTCTAAATACAAATCTATATTAAGGAGTTACATACTTAGACAAGTAATGTGAAAGAGCAGCTTCTGAAAATGAGCATTTGACTTAAGAAGTGTTTTTGCACAAATATGGAGAATGAACTAGGGGTTAAAACTAGGGGGAAAAAAGCGGTTATTACAGGATTGTAAAAATCATATGTGTGAAAATTTTGAAAATTGTAAAGCACTATATAATTTAAAGAATCTTTCATTCAATAAAATTAAAAGAGAAAAGTAGTAGTAATAAGAATCTCTGTTTTCCCAAGTATAAGACACTATTAGTGAGATTTAGGAACTTATATATGAAAATAAGTGCAATTCATGAACTAACTTACATCCACCTCAGAAGGTACAGCCAAATTACAGGGACTCCGTTTCCACATATCTACACACTAAAAAAAATTAAAAACAGTATAAATAAATATACTTAAAATGCAAAATAAGGCATTTGGCATAACAAGCTTCACTTAAAAACATATACTTACATTTCCTGCTTTAGAAATTTTGAGGTCATAATGCTGACCTGCTTTTCTTTCCTTTCTTTTTTGTAAGAAATCAAGTAATTTTAGCTGAGGAGGAGGTGGACAATGGGACAGATCCTGTTGCCGATTCAGAGAGGACCTGGAATATCTCTTGAAACATCTGGAATATTAAGAGATTAGAACTATTGATACACCAGGCTAATAAAAGAAACTCAGAATAAATATGGTTTAAAAAATGTGTAATTAAATCACAAATATCTGGAGGACAATGTCACTTGCCAAGTAATGTTCTAGGCACTGGTGAAATAAAAATGAACATAATGAACATAATTCCTGCTCCCATGAAGCTGACAGTCAAGAAGGGAAGACACATATACATTCACAAAGGAACAGGTCAGATCACTCCAGATAACAACAGTAGAGTATGCATAAAAACCAGAGTCCTGGGAGGAATAAGTGATATGGAAGGCAACACTAGGGGAGGGTAGGAAGGACTCTGAAAAAACTGTGTGAGCTAAGACATGACAAGAAGAAACAACCTGTGGAGAGATCAGGGAATGAATATTTGAAGCAGAGAATTTTAAGTTTCTGAGGCAGGAACAATGCTGGCTTGTTTTCAAAAATGAAAAATACAGGTGGGACTAGAGCACCAGTAGGAAATGAGGTCAAAGAGCAAGCCAAGGGCCTTGCAGATGAATGATAACATAAAGTACAATGGGATGGTTTTAGAGGGATTTAAGCAAGTGGTAGCATGATCTGCTTTGAGGTTTTTAAAACATTACTTTGGTTTGCCTGCAGGGCAAACAGACCAAAAGGGAGCAAAGGTGAAGCAGTCAGACCAGTTAGGAAGGCATTTTATCACAGAAGTCAAGATGAAGATGACAGTGGCTTGGTCTAAGGTACTGGCAGTGGGTGTGGAGAGATGTGGAAAGAGGCTCCAGGACACTTTATGGGACGGCTGAAGGATTCTCTATGGACTTATTTCTCTGTTTCCAAAGCTGTACCTTTTCCTCAGCATATATTACTTCAACAGTAAAACAGAGAATTCAGAAAATGGGTAGGTTATCTCAGCCCCTTCAAACTTGAAGATCCAAAGTGGACAACTGAAACAATTACTCAAAGAGAACTTAATGATGAGCCAACTATAACTGCAGTCTAAATTAATATGCATTCTTTTACTTTATTGAGATGGCTAAAATATTCAAAGACAAATTACCATGTTATAAAAAGGCATTTAGCTATAGTTTGACTTCTCAAACTATAATCACTTTCCCCCAGATCTGTAAAAGAAGTTATAAACACTTTCCCCCAGATCTGTAAAAGAAATTATAAATTGATTTTTTAAAGGAAACATTAACAAAAATTACACTGGTATTAGGAAGGGATAAATTATTCTTTATTCTCATACTCGTCTCTGCTCAGAATTTATTTTTGGTGAACAGACTGAATTTATAGGTAGTTTGTTCTTCAAAAGAATGCACAGAACGCATCATTTCAAAATAAAGAAGAGTATTAAAAAAAAATCCTAATTCTTACACTTTTACTGTTTAGAGGGAAAAGATACCATAAATGTCAAAATTCAGAGCTCTCTAGCTCTCTTTCAGTTTATCCTTCCACAAAGGTGATTACCGTTTCATCGGGCGCGTGTTCATCTTTTGCCTGTTATAGAGCAGTCTGTTTGCAGTGCAGGCTACAGCTATGGAAGGATCAAGACACAGTGGTTCTGCTGTAGCCAGAATCAGTTGGCTCTCAAGCAAAAGTTTGTCTTCCTGAAATGGGTAAGAGTAAATATCAGTACTAGCTTTAAGATTTTCAAATTGTACATATCACTTAATCTAGAAATATTCCTGGGAGTATTTCTGCTAAGGAACAGAGTAAAATGTAGTATTTCAAGTACCAACTTAAGTGTGTAAACTTTAAAAACTGAACAGCATGACACCACTAATGGAATTTCAATAATTTGGACAAACTGGTCAAGCTGTAAGAATGCCTATCTGTTAGCCCAACAAATATTTACTAAGCACCTATATGTGAGGCACTGTTCTAGAGGTCAGAGAGTTTTTGTTTAGACTATAGGTTTTTCACATCTAAGAAATACAGCTGTCTAGATTCATTAATATTCTCAGGTTGATGACATTTTCAAATGAAAAATGAAAATTTTCTGAAGAATTTTCCTTTAAAAGGTACAATAAAGTATATAGCCTCTCCCTTTATTTACCAATTGCCAGAGTTTGAAATCAATACCCTTGGAATCTCCAGATGACCAATGATTTTGTTTTTGAATATTCTTTTAATAGCTTTTAACCTTATACTACCCTTATAAATGAAAAGATTACAGCCCAAACACAATGCTTGACAGTTACTGATGAACTGAATCTTATTTTATAATCCTATTTCACAGCTAAAATAATTTTCATTACTGACATTTTCTTTAGTTAACTATTCCTCTTTATAGTAACAGAGAAATAAGTGAACACCCTTGTGAATGGGCACCTCACTGAATCAGCACTGGAGGACTAACTGGCTATTCTCTGAGTAAGAGAGGTCGGTTCCTAGGGCTCTACCCAGTACAGATGGCAAAAAGACAGGTTAGGTATGCTTTAGAACCCAAGATGACAGAATATCAGCATCTATTTGTATCCACTGTGCAAACAAAACATTCTACTTGAGAGAGGATAAAAAACTAAGTTTCACACTGGGTAGATTAGGTCAACCTCACCCTAGTTTACCATGTCCTAAAGCAACTGGAACTGAACTGGTTTAGTTTCTTGTAGGATTAATGCATCTTTGTAGAGCTCATAATGAACAAGATACTTTACTCATAAATCAAATTATGAGCAGGAAATATCTTTTGCTTAACTTAGTAAGCATTGCTTCATCCTATATATTACCTGTTTGGGATTAAAAAAACAACAGAACTAACCTGGGTCCACTTATGGTTATCACTTGTTATTGAATGTACATCACAGATTAAAGTCTAAAAGAAATAACAAAAAATATTACTATATAGGCATACAAACACAAGAAAACATTGAATAGGTAAAACTCAAAATGAAATCTGAAATATTTCTTAATTAAGTATTCCTTACCTGCATTGTTGGACGTAACAGAATGTGTCTACTTTGGTAACCAGGAGATTTCATGTTACTGGACTGCCTATAGTCACGTATTTCTGCTATGACACATCCACAATGAAAAATATTAACCTGTTTTGAGTGAAAATATTTAAGTAAATGCCATTTTTCAAAAGCCTACGTACGTAGGTTTATACTGAATGTTTCGGGTTCTTGGCATTCTCATGCACTGTTTCTGACCATCCACATACTCAAAATTCCTTAGTGAATTCACCACCACACACACTCTTTGAAAAGGGAACTGTTTTATGTTGATCACTGTTGACTCAGGAAGCAGTTTAACACTGTTTCCTAGTTGCAGACTGACAGTTGGCATTTATTTACTATTAATGTTACAGATCACTGAACTGCTGTTCCTGACACTCACTGGGTCACTGTTGTACTCTGCTAACACTGTCACTGTTATAAATTTGTTAATAAACCATGCCAGAATTTCAGCTTACAGATACAACTGCTATATCTGCTCTGCTAAAATTTCCAAGAGACAGGTTTCACTAATAAGAGGAAGAAAGCTAACATTAATTCAAATAATAATCTCCTGCTAATGATATTATTTTCTAGTTCTAACTCCAAAGGTAAGGAAGTGTATCACTCAAGTCTTGCTAATTATCACTTGCTACAGTTGATTATTTTTTTGGGCTCCAAAATCACTGCAGATGGTGATTGCAGCCATGAAATTAAAAGATGCTTACTCCTTGGAAGGAAAGTTATGACCAACCTAGACAGCATATTAAAAAGCAGAGACATTTCTTTGCCAACAAAGGTCTGTCTGGTCAAGGCTGTGGTTTTTCCAGTGGTCATGTATGGATGTGAGAGTTGGACTGTAAGAGAGCTGAGCGCCGTAAAAGTGATGCGTTTGAACTATGGTGTTGGAGAAGACTCAAGAGTCCCTCGGACTGCAAGGAGATCCAACCAGTTCATCCTAAAGGAGGTAAGTCCTTGGTGTTCACTGGAAGGACTGATGCTGAAGCTGAAACTCCAATACTTTGGCCACCTCATGCGAAGAGCTGACTCACTGGAAAAGACCGTGATGCTGGGAGGGACTGGGGGCAGGAGGAGAAGGGGACAACAGCGGAGGAGATGGTTGGATGGCATCACCAACTCGATGGGCATGAGTTTGAGTAAACTCCGGGAGTTTGTGATGGACAGGGAGGCCTGGCGTGCTGCGATTCATGGGGTCGCAAAGAGTCGGACACGACTGAGCAACTGAACTGACAGTTGATTATGGTCTTTTGTGTTTTTTTCACCATTTAGAACTCAAATGAGTACTGAGATTTCCATGTTATCAGTCATTTTTCTGTTCATGCTTTTTAAAAAATGTTCACTGAGCCACTACAAGGTGAAATGTTAAGCATTATTCAAGTATCCGAGAAGCTTCACAGATAAAGTGGTGAGATACTTGCTATCAGTGTGGAAAGCCAGGCAATAAACATGTAAACAAAAACAAGATAACTTGAGAGACTGAATGCTACAGAGGAAATAAAATAGAGAGTGACTAATTTAGTTAGACTGTGTGCTCAGGCAGAACTTTGGAGTAATTTTCAGCCGAGACTTGAATCATAGCAAAGGGCCAGACACCTGGGAGAGATCACTCCAGACAGAAGAGCAGATGAATAAGATATGAATAAGCTTGGTGTGTTTTAGTCTAGAAAAATGGCATGGATGGCTGGAGTGTAGTGAGTGGGGATGAGAACCAGGAGGTGAAGACAAATACAAAGGCAGGAGTTTTGTACAGTGAGAGGACACTGGAGAACCTTAAGCAGGGAACTTTGTTGTTTTCTGTTTTTGTTTTGGAAGCTTAATCAACTACATCTATACATTTCAGTATATAGCCTAAAGGATAAATATCTCACAATAAACCAATTTTCATATAGGCATATATATATTAGGTCTCGCTTCCCTTTCCAAGAACTAATGAGAGTAAAACGAAATATTCTTTATCACAAAACAACATGTATTTGACAAATCTAAGGATATTTTATGGAGAAAAATTTTGTACCTGAGATTTTTCTAGGAGATCAACCAAAATTGGAGGTAATTCTTCTGCATCCAAGTATTCAAGCAATTCTCCTTCTTCATAAGGCAGTCGAATGGTCTCAGAATCTTAATTTTAAAACATAAATGTTTCTGAAGGTCATCAGGCTCACCAAAAAGCTTAGGTAATAATTTACGTAACTTTTCATAAAAATAAAGAGAATAAAACTAAAAGCTCTCCTTAAGCCCTTCATTTAAGTCTAAAAAATAAATCCCCTCATAAAAATCTTGATAAACTGTATATAAAACAGTTTTAGACTGGAAGAGAGAAAAATACCTAACATCCTATGGAAATACATCTGGCACAACAATCACAAAACAAATCCCAGCCAGCAGTACAATAATCAGAGTGTGATAAAATTCCGACTGTTAACTAAAACTCCCTTGGATTCCTTAATCTAATCTGGAAGTCAGACTGATAATCTGGTATAGCTTCTGAAAAATGACTACTTACAGGCCAAACTTTTCTTGGTGTTACATTTTACAATAACGACCAACACAAGAAAAAAATCCTTAAAAATCTTTAACTGGGTAAGTTCCTTACAGAACTTATAGTATCATCACCAAATCAAAATTTAAATGTCTCTTTGGTGAAATCTCAGAGTGTTAATACTTTAATATTCTATTTGGACATTCACATTAATCAGAATAAGATGTTGAAGACAATTCAAAAGGTAGTTGAGTCTCCTTAACTTTGAAAGTTTCACACTCAAAATATATTCAAAGCATAGAAGAAAAACATAGATTAAAACACCTTACACTATCTTAAATACATAAACAGCAACAGAATGAAAGGAAATTTTGGTATGTTTTTAAAATGACATCTTTTATGATTTCATTTCAAAGACCTTTCTCAGTCAGAACATTTCTCAAATTCAGCAAGGCTAATCACAGCAGAGTTAACTTCTCATATTCTAACAAAACATCATAAAGAAGAAAATTTGAAATCAAAGTTTTCTGTTGTCAGGCATCACTGATGTAAAGGAGGGTGAGAGGCTCCCTCTAAAACACAACACATCCTGCCCAGCAGACGCAGTTTCCTGGCTGCTGCCCCCTGGAGGGTCTTACCTGATCCATTTTTTCCCCTGAGCATCAGAGAATATCCCTCATTTCCTGGGTACAGGTTGACGACTAAACATGACAATGTCTCTTGCATAACAAGCTTCTCTAATAAGTTCACATTTCTTCTTAATTTCTGCTTTAAAAAGAGGCAGAACTCATGAAAATAATCCAGCATAACTTCAAATAATACAATCACTTAATGAAACTAGACCTGAGTTAGTTAATCTTTGATGATCCTTCCACATCTATATAAAATTAATGTTGATCTACTACTGTTTTATGCAAATGAATATCACAAAGAAAAAGTGATCCAAAAAATAAAACCACTAAATACAAACATATGTACCTGAGTACACAAGTAGCAAATATTAAAAATATTTAGAAAGGAAAACCATTAAATGTAAATTTTTTTTTAAAGAGGCTATAATGTATAGTTAGTTTCTATTAAGATTCAGTTTAGTTCAGTTCAGTCGCTCAGTTGTGTCCAACTCTTTGCGACCCCATGAATCGCAGCACGCCAGGCCTCGCTGTCCATCACAAACTCCCGGAGTTTACTCAAACCCATGTCCATCGAGTCGGTGATGCCATCCAACCATCTCATCCTCTGTCGTCCCCTTCTCCTCCTGCCCCCAATCCCTCCCAGCATCACAGTCTTTTCCAATGAATCAACTCTTAGCATGAGGTGGCCAAAGTACTGGAATTTCAGCTTAAGCATCGGTCCTTCCAATGAATACCCAGCACTTATCTCCTTTTAGGATGGACTGGTTGGATCTCCTTGCAGTCCAAGGGACTCTCAAAAGTCTTCTCCAACACCACAGTTCAAAAGCATCAATTCTTCAGCGCTCAGCTTTCTTACAGTCCAACTCTCACATCCATACATGACCACTGGAAAAACCATAGCCTTGACCAGACGGACCTTTGTTGGGCAAAGTAATGTCTCTGCTTTTTAATATGCTGTCTAGGTTGGTCATAACTTTCCTTCCAAGGAGTAAGCGTCTTTTAATTTCATGGCTGCAATCACCATCTGCAGTGATTTTGGAACCCCCAAAAATAAAGTCTGACACTGTTTCCACTGTCTCCCCATCTATTTCCCATGAAGTGATGGGACCAGATGCCATGATCTTAGTTTGTTTAAATGTACATAAATAATTTGAGGCATTCTCTTTGGTTACTGTTACAGAGCACATTTATTAAACATTTTATGGCCTAAATTAGATCCAAATAAGCTCAACAGCTCTAATTAGCTGAAATGTTAAATTCAAAGATATCCAACTGGTTAAGAGGATGAAAGTGATTTAAAGTAATTTTCTGTAAATTGAATCGAACAGCTTCCTAGAAACCACTTTGCTTAAAAAAAAAAACAACAAAACCAAAACCCAAAAAACTATCAGGAAACATATATACACCAAAATCCATTCTTTAGAAACTCAAACAATTTAAATTGAAACCCACTTTTAATAATTTCTTTCATCAAATCTTATTTGTGAAACATATCAGTTAATAGACTATTTTTGACCTCAAAAAACAAGCCTGTTTTGAGTATCTGATTTTCAACATGGATATGCTGTGAAAGTGCTGCACTCAATATGTTAGCAAATTTGGAAAACTCAGCAGTGGCCACAGGACTGGAAAAGGTCAGTTTTCATTCCAATCCCAAAGAAAGGCAATCCCAAAGAATGCTCAAACTACCGCACAATTGCATTCATCTCACACGCTAGTAATGTTCAAAATTCTCCAAGCCAGGCTTCAGCAATACATGAACCATGAACTTCCAGATGTTCAAGCTGGATTTAGAAAAGGCAGAGGAACCAGAGATCAAACTGCCAACATCTGCTGGATCATCGAAAAAGCAAGAGAGTTCCAGAAAAACATCTATTTCTGCTTTATTGATTATGCCAAAGCCTTTGACTGTGTGGATCACAATAAACTGTGGAAAATTCTTAAAGAGATGGGAATACCAGACCACCTGACCTGCCTCTTGAGAAACCTGTATGCAGGTCAGGAAGCAACAGTTAGAACTGGAATGGAACAACAGACTGGTTCCAAATAGGAAAAGGAGTAGTCAAGGCTGTATACTGTCACCGTGCTTATTTAACTTATATGCAGAGTACATCATGAGAAACGCTAGGCTGGAGGAAGCACAAGCTGGAATTAAGATTGCCAGGAGAAATACCAATAAAGTCAGATATGAAGATGACACCACCCTTATGACAGAAACTGAAGAGGAACTGAAAAGCCTCTTGATGAAAGTGAAAAAGGAGAGTGAAAAAGTTGGCTTAAAGCTCAACATTCAGAAAACTAAGATCATGGCATCTGGTCCCATCACTTCATGGGAAATAGATGCGGAAACAGTGGAAACAGTGTCAGACTTTATTTTTTGGGGCTCCAAAATCACTGCAGATGGTGACTGCAGCCATGAAATTAAAAGATGCTTACTCCTTGGAAGGAAAGTTATGACCAATATAGATAGCGTATTAAAAAGCAGAGACATTACTTTGCCAACAAAGGTCCGTCTGGTCAAGGCTATGGTTTTTCCAGTGGTCATGTATGGATGTGAGAGTTGGACTGTGAGGAAAGCTGAGCCCCGAAAAATTGATGCGTTTGAACTGAGGTGTTGGAGAAGACTCTTGAGAGTCCCTTGGACTGCAAGGAGATCCAACCAGTCCATCCTAAAGGAGATAAGTCCTGGGTGTTCATTGGAAGGACTGATGTTGAAGCTGAAACTCCAATACTTTGGCCACCTCATGCGAAGAGTTGACTCACTGGAAAAGACCCTCATGCTGGAAGGGATTGGGGGCAGGAGGAGAAGGCGACAACAGAGCATGAGATGGCTGGATGCTATCATCGACTCGATGGACATGAGTTTGAGTAAACTCCAGGAGTTGGTGACAGACAGCGAGGCCTGGCGTGCTGCGATTCATGGGGTTGCAGAGTCGGATAGGACTGAGCGACTGAACTGACCTGATATATACAGTCATATGCAAAGATTATGAATTCTTAGTCTACAGTCAACATAGAAACAAAAAACTATATTTTTAAAATAATAAATATTTACAAAGCAAAGCAAAGCAACTTTTAACCACTGTGATGGAAAGCTGGAAAATGTCTTTATTCTTAAGGAACCACATAGCACTTTAGCCTGTGGGCAATAAGGTCTGTGTTGCAACCAGTCAACTATGCTATTTATCTCAAAATCAGCCACTAACAAGACATAAACAAGGGGTGTTGCTGGATTCCAGTAAAAGTTCATTTACAAAAACATGCTGTGAGCCAGATCCGGCTGGTGGACAGTGGCTGTCAACACCAATCTGGAATCTTTTATGTATCTGGGATCTTTTATGTATCTCTCCTACCTTAGTTCTATGTATGCTCATCATACAGACTGTGGTGATAACTGATGGGTGTATAATGTGAAAATTAATAAAAGTAAACCTCAACTAAAACTGGAGTGGGGAAGGCCTGCAGAGGAAACTCTCCTGCTCCACCACTTATCATCCATTACCCCACCAGGAAGACATCAATTACTGATCCCACCAGGAAGAGAATTACCGAGCATTCCTAAATAGGAAATGCAACTATTTTCCTTCCCCAACTGGGGGAAGACTTTCTTCTTGTCCAACAACAAGCTCTGTGAGTGGGAAAGGACTGCAGCTCAGCCAATGGAAAACACATGTAGTTCAGCCTACGAAAAGCCAGCATCTCTTGAAGTTTTACTTTCCTCCACTGAACTCAGTTTTTCCTTGCTGATGACTTTCTTTCCTTGTTCTGCCCTCCTTAACAATATACCTCTTCCATGTTGTGTAACTCCTCAGAGTATCTCTGTCTGATGAGATGCTGTCCAATTCATGAGTCATTTAATAAGGCCAATTAGATCTTCAAATTTACTCAATTTTTTAAAACAATGCATGTCAAAACTTACAAAATGTGTTCCATATTTCAAACATACACAAATTATTGTAGGTCGACTATACCCCAATAAAATGTATGGAAAACATGCCATAAAACTCATGGTTTCACAATCATGTTTTTCCTAAATATTTAAAAACAGATACTATTAGAATTCCACTGATTTTTTTGCCTAAGAGGTATTCATTTTTAAATTAAAGACACACAACAGAAGCTCACTAGAGCCTTTAAGGCCCTTACAACCCAAGGGTCCAAAAAATATCAAGAAATCAATTTCTATTATATTTCTACTGCCCATATGTTCATGCTCAATAAAAATAAATTTAACTTGGCCATGAACTAATTTTTTTGACCAAATTCACCTTTTATTATCGTATCTAAATTTCCTACATGTCCTGCAATAGTTCTAACTTTCCAGTGCAAACTACCATGAGGAGATAGGTTACTTTTCTCCTGATCTTTGGTCTACAAGTAATTTCTCAGGAAGAAAAAGAAGCAAAAGACAATATACATAGTGGTTTCGCTTCTTCGAACTTCCCAATGAGATAGTCTGTTACTCAGCAAACATGTTGAATTTGCTCACCTCTCCTACCAAGTAGGCTATCTGCCTGGTGCCAGATTAGCCAGAGCTCTAGTTTAGCTGCAGAACCAGGCAGTCTGGTTAGAAAGTAGTAGATTTGTTCACTAACAAAAATACAAACCGCTAGATGCTTCAAATCTAATTCCTTCAAACTTCCCTTCTTCCACTACATTTCAAAAGCCATAATAATATAAAAAAATTATACTTACCTTAACCTCAGGCTCTTTTTCACATTCTTCAATATATAAGTCATAAAGTTTTTGAAATATAGATTTTCTAAAATAAAACAAAGACAACATACAAAGTACTGTGAATATAATAATCATAAAATAAACATTTTGAATTTTCTTGTCATTCCCCCACAATTTCCCAAAAACCGGGTGTGAAGAGGGGCTGGACATGGCAGCTGACATCAACTTAGAAATTACTGATACAGCTGACCCCTGCACAACATGGAGGTTAATCCTCATGTGACTTATAGCTGGCCTTCTGTATCTCTGGTTCCTCTGCATCCAGATTCAACCATGAAGTACAGTAGTGTTTACTGTAAAACATCTGCAAATAAATGGACCTGCACAGTACAAACCCACACTGTTCACGGGTCAACTATATATGCTAAGTACCCATGATACAACATTTCTAGCTCAGTGTCTAGTAAGAAATAAATGGTGGCTATCATCACATTTCAGCATATCTAAGATACCAACAATTAAGTACTCATACCTTCCACTAGATAGGTATTTCCTTTTAGGAGGTCTCTGCCGGGCACTTTCAATGACATACTAAAAAAGAAAAGTTTAAGAAAACAGCTGGCCTTTTGCTTAGTGCATGAACAACTGCATTAAGTATATTTAAATCATGTGTAAGGCTAAAGGCTATTCAGTCATGTGAGTCCCGCATGCATATTAAATCATACCTTTTAGGGAAACCTACTAAACTTCTAAATATATGTAATAAACAAGTGAAATTTAAACTGTAGTAAAATTTAGCTCAATATTTACTTGCATGTTATGAGCAAAATCATACCATTTCACCACTGTGCTTTCACAGTCAATAATATTTTCAATGTTTTATAGTTGTTCAGAATATATACAGCATACCCAATCACAAAGACTCTATATATTTGAACTACTTCCCCTTTAATTAAGCAAATAGAAAATTGCTTAAAACAGAAAACATAGTTTCAGAAACTCTATGTCCTTGTTTAAATATTTAACTCACAATACTGTTCAGTTTTTATTCCACAGCATTACTATCTGAGCATTCCAAGTAATAGATGATTCAAACATCATCTGGTATTCTTATATATATATATATATTTACAGAAAGTATACTCATCCTAATATTAATGTACATCCTAGACAGTCGCATACGAAAATCTCTTAAAACCGGGTTTTGTCAATTAAAGACAACACTATTTCAATATGTAACTTAGTCATGCCTCACCTCTGCACGATCCAAAGCCAGTTCTAAAGCTTGTTGCTGTAAAAAGTAAATGGTGTATTTTATCACATTAGTTATTTTCACACAAAAATAACTTAATATACATATAACATTTTCTAATTAAATGTTTAAATGTGTTTTACTTTTTAAAGTAGGTATAACATTTTCTTTTCTTTCTCTCCTCCACCCACCTCACTGCATGCTCAAGACATATTACAGGAAAAAATACGGTCATCTCAGACATCTGATTCTGACCACAAATTAGTTAAGAAATGCTACAATGATTTTCTCTGGTCACGCTTGTACAGCTGATATAGGGCTGAAGATTCGATATGGTAACTATTACCATTTTATGAACTTCAGCATTTTTTTAAGAGCATCATTCAGGAAAATATACTGGCTATCAGGTATGCAATTAAAGTGAAGCAAAAACTAAAATCCCTTAAGCTGCTAGGAATCCTAAAAACTGAGGGGGCTATTATGTTGGTGCCTAGTATCAACTCAGACATTCTTAACATTATGTATAGAAACTAGGCCAATGCCTAGTAGAAACAGAATAAATGATGGCTACCCTTACCAATTTTTAATGAATTTAAGATACCATCAGTTACATGCCTGAATTATTATTTAACATTAGGGAAGAAGAGTATGCTGCCAATAAATTTAAGATGTCACTGACTGTATCATAGATACATTATTAACTCAGTAATTAAAATGTAAAAGCAGAAGCACCTTAGAACTGATGAAAATACAGTGTTATTATTGCATGCAGTTTGAGATCTACTAGTAGATCCCCATCCTTCTTTGATTTCTTAGAATTGCTTCTTGGCCTTTTGGCTAAGATCAAGTGTGATTTCTTAGAGACCTATCTTATAGCATGAGAGAGATTAATAAGAAGGGTAAACTCTGTCTTCTTTATCTGTATAGCATTCTTTTGCAATGATACCCAACAATAAAAAGTACTAGATTAAAAAAAATTTAAGCCAATATACCACCAAAATCTTTCTATTTTTGTGGTTTGGGTATCACAAAGAATTATACCATTTTTCATTCACAATAACAATCACTTTTAATTTCACTGAGAGGCAAATAATTCTCTTTTTTTATTTTTAAGAACCTGTATTTTTCTGTGTCATTTTGGACTCTCCAACAATTCAATCTACCAAGTTCCATGGAGTAAGAACTCCTAGCACCCATCAAAACCCCAACCGTGCAGGAGTAAGAACATATATGTCCAGGTCTCAGAAATCACAAAGGCTGAGGTGACCCTGTCATCCCAGTTATAAGGATGGAGAATTAACATTACAAAAACAGTCAGCCTTTTAGAAGAGCAATAGAACCTGTACATTATCAAGCATCTAAATGGAGTAGGTAAAAGAAAGTCTGAAATATGCCATTACTTCAGAAGGTTGTTAAATTTATATCAACTTATTAAAAAAATCTCACAGGCAGAATTCAGTGAAACTGCTTCCCAGGGATTCAAAATTAGATTCTTGAGCATAAACTATTTTCCATTATATACTCTTGACAAAAACCCAAGGTTCTTTTATTTTGGCCATAAAACCTTATAGAGTAAGTTTGTAACTTATCAAAAAGTTATGAAACACAATCAAATGTATACTCCAAGACAATTTCAAACAGCCACTCTTCTCAAATATTTAATCTTCTGATATCAAAACTGTAAAGGGTCTAGTGAAATATACCTGCTATGTAAATGTTAGTATCATTTATTCACTACTGCATTCAAATACTTAAGATAATATGAAAGCAAAATATAAGGCAAGAAACCCATTGTGATAGCTCCACTTTTCTCTAAAAAGGCAAGGGTATACAGGCAAGACCCCAACAAGAGAAGACACATGTTTTCTGAAGTTTATTCAACATGGTGGTCAGTGCTCTTTATATCTCTGTCGAATGCTGTTTCTTTATAACATCAGAAAGTGATCTTTTTCTTCTGTTTTTAATTTTTTAATGTCTAAAGTTAAATGCCCAGCCTTAAGTATGTTTAGTGACCGTAAGTGGTAAGCAGAAATGTGCTATTAGAAGGCTAACCCTAATGCTGCTTAAATGTTAATTGCAAAAAAAAAAAAAAAATGTTAATTGCAGTAAGCAGGTTATATTTGTTAATTTAAAAAAAAAATCTGTACTAACAAGAACTTCAAAATATGAGAAACCTGTGCCCCCAAAACTATTTATACTTATACCCAAGGTTCTTGCCAGTGATTTGGACTATGGTAAAGTAAATAGAGGACTTCCCTGGTGGCTCAGATGGTAAAGAATCTGCCTGCAATGCAGGAGACCAGGATTCAATCTGTGGTTTTGGAAGATCCCCTGGAGAAGGGAATGACTACCCACTCCATTATTCATGCCTGGAGAATTCTATGGAAGTAATTTTTTTTTTTTTACTACTTCACATAAATAAGGACAGATAGACTATCTGTGTACCCTGGATATGATTATAATACTGAATTGAGAGATGAGCCTCGTATTTTAAGATTTTGCATGCAACGGCTAAGTAATTTCCCAGGTAGGGTAACTAGAGCAGTTAACAAGAATATTTGTTTCATATTGATATTTTTTGAGGGAAGAGAATATTCTAAGAATATTAACATATTGATTTGTAGCTCACCATTGTGATATAAAACAAGAGTCCAAAAAGGAGAAAATTTATGTGCGTTGATGAAGCTGGATGAAAACCATATCTTTAGAAATCAATCTTAAGCGTACTGAAAAACAAAAATGACAAAACCCCTAAATTAACATAAATCAACATATATCAGATTACTTAGTAATTAACAAGGAAAGTTGTTTGAGGTATATATATTTGTATGACACTTTAAAAATAACCAGTCACAAATTCACACATTGACAGTCTATTCACTCATTCTGAAAAATACAGTTTTAACTAGGTAGGGCAAAAAAAAGCTTGCAAGTTAAAATCATTACTCAATTTCTTACAAATATTTAACATCCAGGAGAGAATGTTTCTTTAATTTCTTCTATCTTCACAGTTACTGCTCTGTGACTCAGGATTTTAACACCCTGCCCTTTGGCCTTGGTCACTGCACAGTTCATTTTACAAATCAAAACATTTCATCACACCTGCAGATAAAAGTCCTCTCTGACATTCTCTCAAATGCCCCAGGCTACACTGCCCAATGTAGCTCCAGTCCTTCCAGCTTTTCCCTTCCTCAAGCAAACAAGATACACTCTAGAAGAACCTCATTCCTCTAATACACAAGCTCTCATCCTGACTGCACAACAGAGTAACCTGGGGGCTTTTAACAGGTGGGATATACTCACGCTACTCCAGAAATTCTCATTAATTGGTCTGGATTAGGGCCCAGAGGTCAGCATTTTTGACTCTCCCTAAGCAATTCAAAAGTGCTGCCAATGTTGAAGTCTACTGCTAGATCTTCTCTGCCTCTCACAGAGATGCTATGTTTGCTCTGAAAGTGATGCTAAATAAACCTTATCTGTAATCTAATTCTTTACCTAACTCCTTGTAATCACCCCGTGTGTCTATACACAACTGAGCACACCTTTAAGCAACAGAAAACAGTATTTTCCATGTAAAATTATTTTGGTTTGTTTTCGGTGAACCCAAAGTTTAAGTTTTGCCAGTTCGGTCTTTAAAAAGAAGGTGGTAGAAGACAGGAAAAAATTCACAAACCCACCAAAAATGACAAGCACCGTACAGGTTCCAGGAATAAGCATTTCACAAATGAGTAAGACGTTAATCCTATTCTACAAAAGTTCGTGGAAGATTTAAGGTGAACTTAAGGTGCAATTTTTCTGACCCCTGAATCTAAAGATGAAGATACACTAGGTATAGGCAAAATGTGATGACTTTAAAATCAGACCTCTTGTCACTAAACTGTGGGGGATGGAGGAGGAGGGCTTAGTGACTTTAAGTATTTAAGTGCTACAAAACCCCATAACCACTTACAAATCCAAACATTCCGACCGTAATACAGAATTTACTAGAACTGTGAGAAAACCACTGTAATTATCATCGTAGCCAGTTTACAGAATAAGGGTCTCAAAACTAGTGATTTTGTCAGGATCACACAACTAGACCGGAATTCAGACTCCTCTTTTTAATCTTGAGATTTTTACTGTTAAATCTTACAACCTTCAGACCACTCAACCCAGCACCCGTTTTTGAATTTTTAAAAGCATTTAAAATAAGGACTTGATTCTGCTCAGACTAATACTTTGTCTTAATTTTGCTCTATTTTTACATCATGGTCATCAAACATTTTTCACTGTACTCAATCTAACTCCGAAAACCGAGCTAATCACTTTCTATCCCGAGTCCTAACAGAGACTATTAGGCGCGGCCCCTCCCCGGTGATGGTTAACGGAGATGGCTTCCAGGGGCGGCTATTCGCCAAGTTTATTTCTGAACTCCCAGGAACCATAGCGAGGACCGTCAGCAATCCAATTCTAAATACCGCCATCAATCCCACTGACTTCCCTGACGGACGTGAGTCTCTTGCAACTGCTCGAGCTTTGTGAACAACTTAGACTTTACCTGAAAAACGCCCCAATTCCACAGCCCAGTTGACAGTCTTTTTCAATATGGACACCAAAAACCCCGCCCCCGCCACCCTCCCCACAAAAAGCGCTATGCAAAATTCTAGCGAATTTCCGGAAATACCTGCAACTGTAAACCAAACGTCAACACTAAAATAAAACACCCGAGAGGCGAAGAAGGCGACCGCCGGGGGTGCTGCTGGCTCGGCCCGGCCCGCCGCGTCTCCAAGAACACCGTCTTCCTCCCGCGGGCGCCGGGCCCCGGAAGCGGCGAAAAGCCACTCGGGAAGCCGCTCGTTCCCCTCTGACCCCGCCCCGAGTCTCGCGCGCCTACCCCGCCCGCCGCGGGCGCGCCGCTGCCCACCTGTGCAGACTGCCGACTCTTGACCGCGCCCTTTGCTCGGCCGGAATGCGACGCACCGACCTCGGCCCCGCACTGGCTGCTGCGCGCTGTCCCCGCACGCCCCGCCCCCGCTCCGGCCCGCGCGGCGCTACAGGCCTGCCGACCGCCTGTTCCGGCGCCCACACTTCCGACTGGCGCGCTGGGCGGTGCGGGCGGCCGGCCGCGGGCGGAAGTGGTGGAAGTGGGCAGGCTGGGCCGCGGCCGGCGGGCTGGACGCCCGGATGCTCCCGCCTGGGTCCGCCCCCGCGTGCCCCTTAATGACTCGAGCCCGGTGACGGGGCGAGGTCCACGAGCGCCTTCGCCTACCCGGCGTACAGGTCTGCAAAAGGCGAGGTAGCCTGTGACTATTTGTGAGGTAGGGAGCCCGGTTGAAATACTACAGTGAAAGAAGCTTGGAACGAAGTAGCCTTGTTGCTCAGTCCATCCTCATGCTCAGGAACCACACGATTCCTGCCTATACTGGTGCCGGCCTTGCAGTCTGTGATGGTGTACCAGTCAAATGCCAATGAATTTAATGTTAAAAAGCAAAACACTTCACTGAAGAGTTCTAAAAATTCAGAAGCGGAATAATCAGCGCACATTGCAGTGTCTGATTGTAATTCTCCACTTTTGAACAACTTCGGCTGTTGGGTTATAAACTTAAGAAAAAATTATTATTGAAGTGAAACTCAAAAAACCTAAAATGAAACATCTTTAAATACACAATTCGGTGTATAGTATAATCGCAATGTTGTAAAACCACTAACAATGTCTAGTTGCACACCATTTTTTTCTTTCCTGTTAAGAATTACATTATTTTCTTCTCGCTCCTGGAACATAGCAGGAACAACTGCTTTCAGACTCGAAAGAAAGAAAGTGAGGTCACTTTTCAGTCGTGTCCGACTCTTTGCGACCCCATGCACTGAAGCCCAGACTCAGTCTGGTTTTACCTAATCCTAGTATTTCACGTAAATTGATTATATGATCATTTTGTGCTGTCTGCTTTCACATAAAGGTGTTTTCCAGGTTCGTCCACTGTATGGCAATTATCAGTATCTGATTATTTTATATGGCTAATACTCCATCTTATTTGTATGTATATACCACAATTTACCCATCCATCCAGCGGTGGACATTTGGGTTGTTCACACCTTTGAGCTATTGTGAATAGTGCTGTTATGAATATGTGTATGGAAGTATTTGTTTAAACCCTGTTTTCAACTCTTTGGGGTATATACTGTTCAAGAAAATCAGAATCTGACAGTAATTCAATCAGTGAATCAAAACAAAACAGAATTTATTTAGGAATTATTGCAATAGAGAAAAGAGACCTTGGTATAGAACTGGGGTCAGTTAAACAAAAACATCATAAACAAGTGAGAACCTATAGCCAGTGGGTGGATATTTCCTAAAATGAAATGCCATAGATAAGGGCTAAATTCTGGCCCAACCGTTTTAACAGGTTTCTTAACTGAAGGCAGACCAGGTTGATGTAATATTGAAGATAGGGGATGAAGAATTTGATGAGATATTGAGGATGATAAGCTTTCCAGGGAGGGGCTCTTAACTGACCTAACTGGAATCTTATGACAAGTAGTTGATGCAGGTCCCGCAAGGCCAGTGCTAAAGTAGAGGCTGAGAGGGCTTAGAGGAGCCTGACTAAAGTCAAGGAAACACTCCTTGTGAATAGCCAGGAATGGAACTGCTGGGTCATGTGGTAATTCCATGCTTAAATATTTGCAGAGTCAATAAACTGTTTTCCACAGTGGCGGAGATATTTTACATACTAATAACAGTGTATGACAGTTTCAATTTCTCCACATCCTCACCAACAGTTTTGTCTTATTTTGTTTTTGATAGCCATCCTTGGGTCTTCCCAGGTGGCTCAGTGGTAAAGACTGGCTGCCAATGCAGGAGATGCAGGAGACTCCGGTTGTTGGATCTCTGGGTCAGGAAAGTCCCTGGAGGAGGAAATGGCAACCAACTCCAGTATTGCCTGGAAATTCCCATGGACAGAAGAGCCTGGCCAGCTGTAGTCCATGCAGTTGCAAGGAGTTGGACACCGCTGAGCGCGCATGCATAACTGGCCTAGTGGGTATGAAGTTGTGGTCTCATTGTGGATTTGAATGGTTTGCCTTGGAAACGAACAGAGATCATTCTGTCTTTTTTGAGAGTGCATCCAAGTACTGCACTTTGGACTCTTGTTGACTGTGATGGTTACTCTATTTCTTCTAAGGGATTCTTGCCCAGAGTAATAGATATAATGGTCATCTGAGTTAAATTCATCCATTCCAGTCCATTTTAGTTTGCTGATTCCTAAAACGTTGATGTTCACTCTTGCCATCTACTGTTTGACCACTTCCAATTTGCCTTGATTCATGGACCTAACATTCCAGGTTCCTATGCAATATTGCTCTTTATAGCATCGGATTTTACTTCCATCACCAGTCACATGCACAACTGGGTGTTGTTTTTGCTTTGGCTTCATCGCTTCATTCTTTCCGGAGTTATTTCTCCACTGATCTCCAGTAGCATATTGGGCACCTATCCTGGGGAGTTCATCTTTCAGTATCCTATCTGTGAGGCTGTCACGGCTAACGCCATGACAGGCAGCCTAGATTAAGAGTAGGCCTGGTTTCCCGGGGTAGCATAATTATCAGGCCTCCTGGAGCTAGCCAATCAACATATGCCTAGCAAGAAAAAGGGAACCTATCAGGGAAAAGCTGAAAGCCCCACGTTGGGCCAACAAAAATTGCCTTGCAACTGTGTAACCAATCTGCTTGCGCCAACTACCCGCTGTGTAACCAATCCACTTGCGCCAACTACCTGCTGCTTTTTTTGACTTAATAAATACCCGAGAGAACTGGGGCTTGGGGCCTTTTCGTCCTCACACCCTTGGTGAGGGCGGGAGGCCCTGGGTCGAGTCAGTAATAAATTCCCCTATTGCAAGTTGCATTGTTTCGAGGAGTCTTCTTTCCCGACCGGGGACTCGGACTACGGGCAGAACATTTGGGGGCTCGTCTGGGATCCCTTGACCGGGGAAGAACGCTCTTTGGAACAAAGGGGAAAAAGGACAGGTAATAGCACCGGTGCTCAGGCAGGTCTGGAAAAGCCCAGTATAAATCCGAGGCCCTGCTGTGAAGCAGGAAGGTATCTGGCGCAGGAAGCCCAGTGTAAATCCGAGGCCCTGCTAAAAGGCAGGAAGGTGTCTGGTGTGAGGGAAAGCTTTCCATGAGGGAACGGATTGGCCATTCTGGCTGGTGTGAGGCCGAGGCCAGCGAGCATGCTGGAAGGCAACCAGCTCTGCGGGAAGGATACCTCCTCTCCTAAGCCCGGATCTGGGGAATAGTGGACGCCATTCGGTAAGGTGACCCTTGTTCCAGAGGATAGGGAAACTCAGGGGGTCCCGCCCCCCAGTTCTGTGTTGTTGGCCGATGTGTGTCTGTCTCTGTCTATGCGTTTTTCTATGCCCTTTCGCGTCTGTATAACTGCCGGCATTGTCTCCTGTCTCGTTGTTCTCTGGTGTGTCGTTGTCTACTTCCTCCTATAAAGCCTTGGAGCCTCATTTCTGTTTCTGAGAGTTTCAGTGAACAGGCAGACAGTTGTCGGGGCAACTGACGAGTCCCGGCCAGGGCTACTCCCTGGCGGATTCTGAAGGCCTCCCAACAAGTCAGCCCCAGTAACGGGAGCCCGAGAGGGTGAAACTCTTTTCTTTTTTCTCGTATTCTAAACCGAGAATCTGGCCAAATAAAAACCCATCTGTGTGGGCACGGGACAGGCACTTAAGAGCCGATAGGGCGCCTGCCACTGGAAGACTCCCATGAAAGGATAAGGGGGTCACGGAACGGGCTAGAAACCCTTAGGGTGCCCGCCCCCAACAAGAAAACTTCCGTGCAACGACTAAGGCACTCAAATAGTTCCACGAAGCATACCACAAGCCCAACCTCCTGGCTGCCACCACTCCCGATAGGATTTTTTGGTGGTAATTCTCGGTGACTTTCTTCTGGCTCTCGCTATGGGGCAAGGAGAATCCACCCCACTCTCTCTCATGACTGATCATTTCTCGGATGTCAGGGCTAAAGAGTATGATCTGTCGCTACTGGTTAAAAAGAGTAAATTAATAACCTTTTGCTCTGCAGAGTGGCCCGCCTTCCAAGTTGGATGGCCTCCAGAGGGAACTTTTCAACCTTCTATTATTCGGGCGGTGAAAGAGAAAGTTATGGCTCCTGATCCCTGGGGCCACCCGAGCCAAGTCCCATATGTTATGGTCTGGCAAGATCTAGTAGAAGATCCGCCCGAATGGTTAAAACCTTTTGTTCACAAACTCCCTGATTCTCCTAACGTACAGGCCCCTGGTTATGGAAACTCCCACTCCCCCAGAGGAAGCTGAGAAGAATAAGGGCCCAAAACTGGTCTTGCAGGAAACCTCGTACCGGAACCTGATTGACTTGGAGACAGAAATTAGGCCCCCGCCATATGCCCCTCCTCCGTTGCAGGTTCCCCCGGGGGGGGGAAGAGCCCCCCCCCCCCCAATGAATCAGAAGGGATAAGGGAACCCCGACCCCGGAGAAGGAATAGAGGAAATAGGGGTGAGCAGGATCATGGGGACCCAGAGTTACCTTCATCTACTGTACAGGCACTCCCCTTCCGAGTGGGACCAGCTAACCCGGACAGAGAGCGAACCTATCAGTACTGGCCCTTTTCCACGAGTGATCTGTATAATTGGAAAACCCCAAATCCTCCTTTTTCGGAGAAACCCCAAGGCCTCATTGACCTCTTAGATTCCATTTTGTTCACTCATAACCCCCACCTGAGATGACTGTCAGCAGCTGTTGCATGTGCTTTTCACCACGGAAGAACGGGAGCGAATCCTGGCAGAGGCGCAGAAACGGGTCCCGGGGGCCGACGGGAGACCAACCGCCCAGCCTCATCTCGTGGACGAGGGGTTTCCTCTGTTGCGGCCTAACTGGGATTTTGAGCGAGTGGAAGGTAAGGAGCGTCTCCGAGTGTACCGCCAGACTCTAATGGCTGGCCTGCGGGCTGCAGCTAGGAAGCCGACAAATTTGGTGAAGGTAAATTTAGTAAGGCAAGAGCCCACTGAGAGCCCGTCAGCCTTCCTAGAGAGGCTAATGGAAGCCTTTAGGCAATATACACCTATGGACCCCCAGGCTGAGGAATCACGCACTGCAGTTCTACTAGCGTTTGTGAATCAGGCAGCCCCATCAGGCAGCCCCAGATATTAGGAGAAAATTACAAAAGATAGAGAGGTTAGGAGAACAGACAATACAAGACTTACTGAAAGCAGCTGAAAAGGTATTTAATAATAGGGAGACCCCAGAGGAAAGGGAGGAACGACTTCGTCGGGAGGAAAGGGAACTAGCTGAGAAGATCAGGAAAGAAGATAGGAAACATAGGGCGAAGGAAAACCGGAAGAACCAGAGAGAGCTAGCCAAGATTCTTTTTGCGGGGATGAAGGCCGGAACAGAATTGAGGGAGCCTCGAGGCCCCCAGACGGGAGGAAAAGAGAGACCAAAAAGGCAGACCCTAAAGAAAGATCAGTGCGCTTACTGCAAAGAACGGGGGCACTGGAAAAATGAGTGCCCTAAGAGGGACCCGAAGAGAGGAACAACCCAGAGAGAGAGAATTTCCCCTGGAACTCGAGTTCTATATGCGGGGGAAGACAGTGACTAGGGGAGTCAAGACTCGGCACCCCTCCCTGAGTCCTGGGTAACCATACACGTGGAGGGGAAACCCGTTGGCTTCATGGTGGACACTGGCGCCCAACACTCTGTTTTAAATCAAAAACTGGGACCAATGTCTAAGAAAACCAGCTTGGTGCAGGGAGCCACGGGGACAAAAAGATATTGTTGGACCACGGAACGGAAAGTAAATCTGGGGACCCACCAGGTGTCCCATTCGTTTTTGGTGATACCAGAATGCCCAGCCCCTCTACTTGGACTTGACTTGTTGACTAAAGTTAATGCTCAGATCCATTTTGACCCTGGAGGAATGTCAGTCACGGATGGACTTGGACAGCCGATACATGTCTTGTCTCTAGCTTTAAGAGATGAATACAGACTTTTTGTGCCTAAGCCCTCAGAGGTTATAGCACCAGATATACAACCATGGGTCCACAAATACCCGTTGGCATGGGCAGAAACAGCAGGAATGGGACTGGCTAAACAGAGACATCCGGTCGTCATCAAACTAAAAGCCGAGGCGACTCCTGTGAGGGTGAGGCAATACCCTATGAGCCAGGAGGCTAGGCAGGGGATCACTCCCCACATTCGACGGCTCATGGATGCCGGAACTCTCAAGCGGTGCCAATCCCCTTGGAACACCCCCTTACTACCGGTGAAGAAGCCAGGGAGTACGGATTACAGACCTGTCCAGGACCTATGAGAAGTCAACAAGCAGGTGAGTGACATACACCCTACTGTCCCCAACCCATATACCCTCCTGAGCAGTCTGCTGCCTGAGTACACTTGGTACACTGTGTTGGACTTGAAAGATGCTTTTTTCAGCCTACCCCTGGTGGTCCAGAGCCAGGAGATATTTGCCTTTGAGTGGACTGAGGGGAAAGGCCAACTGGTAGTACAACTAACTTGGACCCGCCTCCCACAAGGGTTCAAAAACTCCCCTACCTTGTTTAATAAGGCTTTGAGTGAAGACCTCTATGAATATCGGACTCGCCACCCAGAGGTCATCCTGCTGCAATATGTGGATGACCTTATGTTGGCTGGAACCACAGAGGAGGCATGCAGCCATGCCACCGGTGACCTCTTACAGACTCTAGGCACCTTGGGATATCGTGCTAGCGCAAAGAAGGCGCAAATATCCCGGCAAGAGGTCACCTATTTGGGGTATAAGATCAGGCAGGGGCAAAGGTGGCTAACTCAGACCATGAAGGAAACAATATTGCAGATACCAGAGCCCAAGACCCCCCGCCAGGTGAGAGAGTTTTTGGAGACTGTTTGATATTGTAGACTGTGGATCATGGGGTTTGCTGAGAAGGCCCGGCCCTTGTATGAGAGAAGTAAAGAGACCCCAAACTGGACTTGGACTGAGCCAATGAAACAGGCTTTCCAGACACTCAGACGGGCCCTACTAGAAGCCCCAGCCCTTGCCCTGCCTAACCCAAATAAGCCATTCCAGCTGTTTGTAGATAAAAAGCAAGGAATAGGAAAGGGGGTCTTGACGCAACAATGGGGACCATGGAAGCGGCCGGTGACATACCTTCCAAAGCGATTAGACCCAGTGGCCTCTGGGTGGCCCCCTTGCCTCCGCATCATTGCAGCCACCGCCCTCCTTGTCCGCAACGCCGACAAGTTGACGTACGGACAGCAACTCTGGATTTACACCCCCCATGCCACCGAAGGGGTTTTAAAGCAGCCGCCGGGTAAGTGGATCTCCAATGCCCATTTGACACATTACCAGGCCCTGCTGCTTGATGCCCCACGGGTGCGTTTTCAGACCCCTTGCTTCCTGAATCCAGCCATGCTTCTACCTAACCCAGAGAAGGACCGCCCTCTCCATGATTGCAGTGAGATACTGGCTGAGGCCCTGGCAGCTCGAAAAGACTTAACTGATGTGCCGCTCAACAACAGTGAGCTAGTATGGTTCACTGATGGGAGCAGCTATGTAAAAGATGGACAAAGGAAGGCGGGAGCCGCTATAGTTGATGATTCAGGACAGACAATATGGGCTGAGACACTTCCCCCAAACACGTCTGCACAAAAAGCAGAATTGATTGCCCTAATACAGGCTCTGGAACAAGCAAAAGGGAAGAGAGTCACCATTTTTACGGACAGCCGATATGCTTTTAGCACTGTCCATATTCAAGGTCCGATATACCAGGAAAGGAGATTTAGAACAGCGGAGGAAAAAAAAAAGTCAAGAATTTGTCCGAGATCCGCAGGCTCCTGAAAGCTGTTCAACTGCCCTGGGCAGTAGCAATTGTACCTGTCCCTGGTCACCAGAAAGGAGAAGACCCCAGGGCACGGGGCAATCGGGCTGCTGATGCGGCCGCTCGAGAAGCAGCCAGCTGGGACTACACCGCCCCGATATTAGCCGTGGGACTTCCACCTCCTGGTATGGGGACTCTGCCGCCAGTCCCCGACTATTCCCTCCCTGACCTCGTTTGGATCAACGAGGATCCCACCCTCCAGAAGGATGACAAAGATGGATGGTACCGAGATCAAGACAACAACCTGATATTGCCTGCCATCCTGGGTCGTCACTTATGTGAACACCTGCACACAACTAAACACTTGGGGGAGAAAAAGACCTTGACACTTCTCCAGACGGCCTGCCTGAGGTTCCCTCGACAAAATGCAACTGTACGAGAGATAATCCAGGCTTGCAAAGCGTGTCAGCTGATGAGGACAGAGAAAAGGCAGCACACTGGAACGAGGTACCGAGGGGAAGAGCCAGGGCAACACTGGGAGATAGATTTCACTGAGGTAAGACCAGGCAAGTACGGGTATCGCTATCTGTTGGTTCTGGTAGATACCTTCTCGGGGTGGGTAGAAGCCTTCCCCACTAAGGGAGAGACAGCAATAGTGGTTGCTAAAAAGATCTTAGAGGAGATAGTGCCTAGGTATGGGCTGCCAGTGACCATGGGCTCTGATAACGGACCTGCCTTTGTGAGCCAGTTGTACAAGGGCTGGCCCAAGCTCTGGGGACAAAATGGAAGTTACATTGTGAATATAATCCCCAGAGCTCAGGACAGGTTGAGAGAATGAATCGGACCCTAAAAGAAACTTTGACAAAGTTGGCAATAGAGACTGGTGGGGACTGGGTGACCCTCCTTCCCTTCGTGCTCTTTTGAGCGCGTAACACCCCTTATAAGCTGAATCTTACCCCTTTTGAGATTCTGTATGGAAGACCCCCTCCTGTGTGTCCTATGTTCGAGGGAAAATGCCTACCACCCCCTACCTTGGGACAATTTCAGCAAACACTGATGGCATTAAGTAAGGTGCATAGCCATGTTTAGAAATTGATTTGAGAGATACACGAGGGTCCAAGCAAGGGGACCATCCCCTCACATAATATTGGCCCAGATGATTGGGTTTGGGTAAAACGACACCAATCTAAAGCATTAGAACCTAGATGGAAAGGCCCTTATGTTGTTCTCCTTACCACTCCTACCGCTGTTAAGGTCAACGGGATCGGGCCCTGGGTTCACTGCAATCACTTGCAGCAAGCCACCCCGGAAGAACAGGAGAAGGCGCAAGCAGAATGGGAGGCAAGACCTCACCCGTCAAATCCTTTGAAGCTGAAACTCGTACGACGAGAGCCCTCTTAACTCTCCTGCTGATAACAGTTTTCATCGGCCCAGGAGCAACCAGTCACAACCCCCATCAGCCAGCTAACCTGACTTGGGTGATCTACAATCCTGACACTGGAAAAGTGCTTAACTCGAGCTCCAACGTGGCCCCCAAAGGGACATGGTGGCCAGTACTGACCTTTGATTTGTGCGTGCTGGCCGCTGACGGTAATGGGTTTGGTCCCCACCAACTGACCAAGTTCTTTGCCCACGGCTCTTTCAGTCTGTTCACCCGTAACTGTGAGCGAAAAGGCCCACAGTACTACGAACAGGTGCCTGTCTATGTCTGCCCGGGGGGAAGAAGGGATCAGAACCAAATTGAAAAATGTGGGAGAGTTGACTCTTTTTATTGCGCCGCTTGGGGTTGCGAAACCATGGGAACAGTCCATTTCGCACCTCCAAGAATCCTTGAGCTCCTTGGCTGAAGTAGTGTTACAGAATAAGAGAGGTTTAGATTTGTTGTTTCTGCAACAAGGAAGATTATGTGCAGCACTGAGAAAAGAATGCTGTTTCTATATCGACCATACAGGGGTGGTACAAAAATCTCTCCAGAAAGTAAGAGAGAGACTAGCCCAGCAGAAGAGAGAACAAGAAGCCCAACAAGGCTGGTTTGAATCTTGGTTTCAGCGCTCCCCCTGGTTGACAACTTTGATTTCCACCCTCCTGGGTCCACTCATAATATTAATATTGTTACTGACCTTTGGTCCATGCATTTTAAACCGTCTGGTCTCATTTATTAGGGAGCGCCTAAATACCATCCAAATTATGGTATTGAGACAACAATATCAGTCAATTTCACAGGGTGAAGAGAAAGATTCCTCTACAAAAGTACAAAGACAGGGGGGAAATATGAGGCTGTCACGGCTAACGCCATGACAGGCAGCCTAGATTAGGAGTAGGCCTGGTTTCCTGGGGTAACATAATTATCAGGCCTCCTGGAGCCAGCCAATCAACATATGCCTAGCAAGAAAAAGGGAACCTATCAGGGAAAAGCTGAAAGCCCCACGTTGGGCCAACAAAAATTGCCTTGCAACTGTGTAACCAATCCGCTTGCGCCAACTACCCACTGTGTAACCAATCCACTTGCGCCAACTACCTGCTGCTTTTTTTGACCTAATAAATACCGGAGAAAACTGGGGCTCGGGGCCTTTTCGTCCTCACACCCTTGGTGAGGGCGGGAGGCCCTGGGTCGAGTCAGTAATAAATTCCCCTATTGCAAGTTGCATTATTTCGAGGAGTCTTCTTTCCCGACCGGGGACTCGGACTACGGGCAGAACACTATCTTTTTGCCTTTTCATACTGTTCATGGGGTTCTCAAGGTGAAGAAGGAATTCATAGGGCCTGGACTCCATCTCAGGCTGTCCCTGCTGATCGTGCTAGGCCGCCTCTCCAATGGACTCTGAACTCTGTGCTTAGCGCCTGTGGGAATGACAATGGAAGGATAAGACCCCCTCTGGGCAGGGGAATCTTGAAGATTACATCCAGATTAAGAGAAAACAGACACTAATCACCCCTGCCTCGGACAGTATCTATCAGAATGTAACCACAGGCTTATCGGTTATTAACTGGTTGGAATATAACTGTGGGCTTATTGATTATTAACTGTTTGAACACAAAACACGTGAATGATGGGGTTATAGTGATTGTATTTACCCTTCCTTTGTAAGCCTCAAGGGATTTGGGCTGGTGGGTTTGGACATGGGGTATAAAAGATTTTCACAAATGCTGGTCGGGGTCCTTGGCTAAGAGGAGACTCTACCTTGGCCCCGCCGGTGTAATAAACTGCACTCCACTATCTGCATTGTCCTTCTGAGTGAGTTTGTTTCCCGGAAAGCATGGCTATGACAAAGCCAAGAATACTGAACTGATTTGCCATTCCCTTCTCCAGTGGACCACACTTTGTCAGAACTCTCCACCATGACCTGTCTGCCTTAGGTGTCCCTACATGGCATGGTTCATAGTTTCATTGAGTTAGACAAGGCTTTGGCCCATGTGATCAGATTGGTCAGTTTTCTGTGATTGTGGTCAGTCTGTCTGCCCTCTGATGAAGAGGCTTATGGAAGCTTCCTGATGGGAGAGACTGACTGAGAGGGAAACTGAGTCTTCTTCTGATGGGTGGGGCCATGTTCAGTAATCTTTAATCCAATTTTCTGTCCATGGGCAGGGCTGTGTTCCCTCCCTTTTACTTGACCTGAGGCCAAACTATGGTGGAGATAATGAAGATAATGTTGACCTCCTTCAAAAGGTCCCATGCACACACTGCTACACTCAGTGTCCACAACCCTGCAGCAGGCCACACTGACCCATACCTCCGCCGGAGACTCCTGGACACTCATTGGCAACTCTGGGTCAGTTTCATGGGGTCATTGCTCCTATCGCCTGGGTCCTGGTGCACACAAGGTTCACTTCATGATCTGAGCCACAGTCAACTCCCAGTCTTGTTTTTGCTGACTGTATAGAGCTTCTCCATCTATGGCTACAAAGAATATAATCAATCTGATTTTGGTATTGACCATCTGGTGATGTCCATGTATAGAGTCTTCTCTTGTGTTTCTGGAAGAGAGTGTTGTCTATGACCAGTGCATTCTCTTGGCAAAACTCTATTGGACTTTGCCCTGCTTCATTCTGTACTCCAAGGCCAAATTTACCTGTTACTCCAGGTATCTCTTGACTTCCTACTTTTGCATCCCAGTCCTCTATAATGAAAAGGACATCTTTTTTGTGTGTTAGTTCTAAAAGGTCTTGTAGGTCTTCATAGAACTGTTCAATTTCAGCTTCTTCAGCATTACTGGTCAGAGCATAGATTTAGAAGATTTGATGGTCACACCAGATAATCACGATGGTGGGATCACTCACCTAGAGCCAGACATCTTGGAATGCAAAGTCAAGTGGGCCTTAGGAAGCATCACTAAGAACAAAGATAGTGGAGGTGATGGAATTCCAGTTGAGCTATTTCAAATCCTAAAAGATGATGCTGGGAAAGTGCTGCACTCAATATGCCAGCAAATTTGGAAAACTCAGCAGTGGCCACAAGACTGGAAAATGTCAGTTTTCATTCCAACCCCAAAGAAAGGCAATCCTAAAGAATGTTCAAACTACTGCACAATTGCACTCATCTCACACACTAGCAAAGTGATGCTCAAAATTCTCCAAGCCAGGCTTCAGCAGTATGTGAACCGTGAACTTCCAGATGTTCAACCTGTATTTAGAAAAGGCAGAGGAATCAGAGATCAAATTGCCAACATCCGCTGGATAGTCGAAAAAGCAAGAGAGTTCCAGAAAGATATCAACTTCTGCTTTATTGACTAAGCCAAAGCCTTTGATTGTGTGGATAACAACAAATTGTGGAAAATTCTGAAAGAGATGGGAATACCAGACCACCTGACCTGTCTCCTGAGAAACCTGTATGCAGGTCAAGAAGCAACAGTTATGGAGAAGGAAATGGCAACCCACTCCAGTATTCTTGCCTGGAAAACCCCATGGACGGAGAAGCCTGTTAGGCTACAGTCCATGGGGTCGCAAAGAGTCGGACACGAATGAGCAACTTCACTTTCACTTTCCTGGTGGTCCAATGGTTAAGACCCCATGCTCTCAATGCAGGGGGGCCTGGGTTTGATCCCTTTTCAGGGAACTAGATCCCACATGCTGTGCCTAAGAGTTCACATGCTGCAACTAAAGATCTGCATAAATAAATAATAAATATTTAAAAAAAGAAAAAAAAAGAAGCAACAGTTAGAACTGGACGTGGAAAAACAGACTGGTTCCAAATAGGGAAAGGAGTACGTCAAGGCTGTATACTGTCACCATGCTTATTTAACTTATATGCAGAGTACATCATGAAAAATGCTGGGCTGGATGAAACACAAGCTGGAATCAAGACTGCTGGGAGAAATATCCATAACCTCAGATATGCAGATGACAACACTCTAATGACAGAAAGCGAAGAAGAACTGAAGAACCTCTTGATGAAAGTGAAAGAGGAGAATGAAAAAGTTGGCTTAAAACTCAACATTCAGAAAACTAAGATCATGGCATCTGTTCCCATCACTTCATGGCAAACAGATGGGGAAACAATGGAAAGAGTGACAGACTTTATTTTTTTTGGCTCCAAAATCACTGCAGATGGTGACTGCAGCCATGAAATTAAAAGACGCTTACTCCTTGGAAGAAAAGCTGTGACCAACCTAGACAACATATTAAAAAGCAGAGACATTACTTTGTCAACAAAGGTCTATCTAGTCAAAGCTATCATTTGTCCAGTAGTCATGTGTGAATGTGAGAGTTGGACTATAAGGAAAGCTGAGCACTGAAGAATCGATGCTTTTGAACTGTGGTGTTGGAGAAGACTCTTGAGAGTCCTTTGGACTGCAAGGAGACCCAACCAGTCCATCCTAAAGGAGATAAGTCCTGGGTGTTCATTGGAAGGACTGATGTTGAAGCTTTAACTCCAATACTTTGGCCACCTGATGAGAAGAACTGACTCATTGGAAAAGCCCCTGATGCTGGGAAAGATTGAAGGTGGGAGGAGAAGGGGATGACAGAGGATGAGATGGTGGATGGCATCACTGACTTGGTGGACATGAGTTTGAGTAAACTCTGGGAGTTGGTGATGGGCAGTGAGGCCTGGTGTGCTACTGTCCATGGGGTTGCAAAGAGTCGGACACAACTGAATGATTGAACTGAACTGTGGTCTTGATGTGCAGTTCTCTAATGGCCAGTGATATTGATTGAGAGTCTTTTCATGTTCTAATTGGCCATTTGTCTATATTCTTTGCAGAAATGTCTATTCAAGTCATTTGCCCATTATTAAATTTGGTTGTTTGTTTTAATATATTCTAGATACTAGACCCTTACCAGATATATGATTTAGAAGTATTTTCTCTAGTTCTGTATACTGTCTTTTCACTTTTCTGATATTTTTTTTGATATACAAACTTAAATTTGTGATGAAATCTAATTAATTTTTTTTCTGTTGTGAATTGTGATTTTGATATATTTAAGAATCCATTGCCAAATCCAAGGTCATAAGGATTGTTGAAAATCATCTCTGTTATTTTGTTTTATACAAAGCAGAAAGTGAGTTTATCCCAAGGTTTTCAACCTGCAAGCCAAGAAACTCCAGGCTATGGGAGTTCTGAGTTCCTCACAGACCAAAGGGTGTATATAGGGTATATGCAGAAGTAATTTGACTTTTTCAGCTGATCTTTATTTGGATCAGGGTAATTGTGTCAGGGGAACAAGGAAGTCCAAAGATAGCATGAACAGTCTTGGTCTTTGAGGATGACTGGCATCTTCTGCTGATTTCCGAGAAGGGTGTAAATTCTTGCAAATTACATTAGATAATGTTTTGTTTTTCTTTAATGCACCTCTGTTGTCCTCCATTTTGTCCCCAGTATAAGTGACATCACTTTAGTTTGGGTTCTACAGAATTTACCCCTATTTTCTTCTAAGAGTTTTATAGTTTTAGCTCTTATATTAAGTCAGTAATCCATTTTGAGTTTATTTTTCTATCTGTTCTGTGGTAGGCATTCCATTTCATTCTTTTGCATGTTGTCCTTGAACCATTTGTTGCAGAGAATGTTCTTATCCTCAATGAATGAACTTGACATCCTTGTCAAAAATCAGTTTGCTATAGATGTATGGGTTTGTTTCTGGACTGTTAATTCTATTCTATTGTTCTATATGTTTGTCCTGTGCCAGGACCACACTGTAGCTTTATACTAAGTTTTGAATATTGGGAAGTGTAAGTGCTCCAGTTTTGTTCTTCTTTCACAATATGGTTTTGGCTATTCAGGCCCCTTGCAATTTTATATGAGTTTGAGATCAGCTTTTTTTGTTTGTGCAAAAAAAAAAAAAAAGCAACTGGGGTTTTGATAGGGATTGAATTAGGCATTGAAATAGTAGGTCTCTTTGACAAGTGTTGTTATCTTAAAACATTAAGTCCTCAAATCTGTGAACATGATGTCTTTCCATTTGTTTAGATTCTTTTTAATGTTTTTTTTTTGCATGATGTCTTTCCATTTATTTAGATTCTTTTTAATGTTTTTTTTTTGCAATATTTGTAGTTTCCAGGGTACAAGCTTTCATCTCTTTAGATAATTTATTCCTATATATTTCTTTTCATTTTTGAATGCTATCTTAGTCTGCTCAGGGTCGCTATAGCAAAATGCCACAGGCTGGGTGCCATAAACAATAGAAATTTCTTTCTCACAGTTCTGCTTGGGAAGTTCAAATATCAAGATGCTGACAGACTTGGTTTCTGGTGAGAGTTCTCTTCCTGGCTTGTAGAAAGCTGTCTTCTCCTCATGTGATGGTGAAGGAGAGAAAGGGAGCCTTGGTAACTCTTCTTATAAGGATACTAGGCCCTCTCTCCAAAAACAATCCCACTGCAGAATAGGGCTTCAACATCTGAACTTTGGGGAACACAACTTAGTCTATAGTGGTTGTTCAGTCAGTCATGTCTCACTCTTCGTGATCCCATGGACTGCAGCACACCAGGCTTCCCTCTCCTTCATCATCTCCCAGAGTTTGCTCAAACTCATGTCCATTGAATCAATGATGCCATCCAACCATCTCATCCTCTGTTGCCCCCTTCTTCTCCTGCCCTCAATCTTTTCCAGTATCAGGATCTTTTCCAGTGAGTGTTTGTGATGGACACGGAGGCCTGGCGTGCTGCGATTCATAAAGTTGCAAAGAGTTGGACACGACTGAGCGACTGAACTGAACTGAACTGACTCTTCGCATCAGGTCACCAAACTATAGTAAATTCAGTTATCAATAAAATCATTACTGAATTTTCTTTTCAGGTTATTCATTGTTGATGTATTAAAAAAGAATGGATTTTTGAGTATTGATCTTGCACTCCGAAAACTTGCCACATTTGTTTATTAGTGCTAATAGTTGTATGTGGTGTGTGTGTATGTGTTCTTTAATACTTTTAATATATGGAATCATGTCATCTGTTAAAAATTGGTCAAGTTTTACTTATTCCTTACAGTTGGGGTGCCTTTGATTTCCTTTCCTTGCCCAATTGCTCTGGCTAGTCATCCCTTCATTTTAAAGAATTGGTTCATGCCAGGAAGAAATAGAAGATCTTAACAGAGCCATCACAAGCAAGGAAATCGAAACTGTAATCAGAAATCTTCCAGCAAACAAAAGCCCAGGACCAGATGGCTTCACAGCTGAATTCTACCAAAAATTTAGAGAAGAGCTAACACCCATCTTACTCAAACTCTTCCAGAAAATTGCAGAAGAAGGTAAACTTCCAAACTCACTCTATGAGGCCACCATCACCCTAATTCCAAAACCAAAGATGCCACAAAAAAGAAAACTACAGGCCAATATCACTGATGAACATAGATGCAGAAATCCTTAACAAAATTCTAGCAAACAGAATCCAACAACATATTAAAAAAATCATACATCATGACCAAGTGGGCTTTATCCCAGGAATGCAAGGATTCTTTAATATCTGCAAATCAATCAATGTAATACACCACATTAACAAATTGAAAGATAAAAACCATATGATTATCTCAATAGATAAAGAGAAAGCCTTTGACAAAATTCAACACTCATTTATGATTAAAACTCTCCAGAAAGCAGGAATAGAAGGAACATACCTCAACATGATAAAAGCTATGTATGACAAACCCACAGCAAGCATTACCCTCAATGGTGAAAAATTGAAAGCATTTCCCCTGAAATCAGGAACAAGACAAGGGTGCCCACTCTCACCACTACTATCTAACATAGTTTTGGAAGTTTTGGCCACAGCAATGAGAGCAGAAAAAGAAGTAAAAGGAATCCAGATAGGAAAAGAAGAAGTGAAACTCGCTGTTTGCAGATGACATGATCCTCTACATAGAAAACCCTAAAGACTCTACCAGAAAATTACTAGAGCTAATCAATGAATATAGTAAAGTTGCAGGATATAAAATTAACACACAGAAATCCCTTGCATTCCTATACACTAACAATGAGAAAACAGAAAGAGAACTTAAGGAAACAATATCATTCACCATTGCAACAAAAAGAATAAAATACTTAGGAGTATATCTACCTAAAGAAACAAAAGACCTATACATAGAAAACTATAAAACACTGATGAAAGAAATCAAAGAGGACACAAACAGATGGAGAAACATACCGCGTTCATGGATTGGAAGAATCAATATTGTCAAAATGGCTATTCTACCCAAAGCAATCTATAGATTCAATGCAATCCCTATCAAGCTACCAACGGTATTTTTCACAGAACTAGACCAAAGAATTTCACAATTTGTATGGAAATACAAAAAACCTCGAATAGCCAAAGCAATCTTGAGAAAGAAGAATGGAACTGGAGGAATCAACCTGCCTGACTTCAGACCCTACTACAAAGCCACAGTCATCAAGACAGTATGGTACTGGCACAAAGACAGAAATATAGATCAATGGAACAGAATAGAAAGCCCAGAGATAAATCCACGAACCTATGGACACCTTATCTTTGACAAAGGAGGCAAGGATATACAATGAAAAAAAGACAACCTCTTCAACAAGTGGTGCTGGGAAAACTGGTCAACCACTTGTAAAAGAATGAAACTAGAACACTTTCTAACACCATACACAAAAATAAACTCCAAATGGATTAAAGATCTAAATGTAAGACCAGAAACTATAAAACTCCTAGAGGAGAACATAGGCAAAACACTCTCCGACATAAATCACAGCAAGATCCTCTATGACCCACCTCCCAGGATATTGGCAATAAAAGCAAAAATAAACAAATGGGACCTAGTGAAACTTAAAAGCTTTTGCACAACAAAGGAAACTATAAGTAAGATGAAAAGACAGCCCTCAGATTGGGAGAAAATAATAGCAAATGAAGCAACAAAGGATTAATCTCAAAAATATACAAGCAACTCCTGCAGCTCAATTCCAGAAAAATAAATGACCCAATCAAAAAATGGGCCAAAGAACTAAACAGACATTTCTCCAAAGAAGACATACAGATGGCTAACAAACACATGAAAAGATGCTCAGCATCACTCATTATCAGAGAAATGCAAATCAAAACCACAATGAGGCACCATTACATGCCAGTCAGGATGGCTGCTATCCAAAAGTCTACAAGCCATAAATGCTGGAGAGGGTGTGGAGAAAAGGGAACCCTCTTACACTGTTGGTGGGAATGCAAACTAGTACAACCACTATGGAGAAGAGTGTGGAGATTCCTTAAAAAACTGGAAATAGAACTGCCATATGACCCAGCAATCTCACTGCTGGGCACACACACTGAGGAAACCAGAATTGAAAGAAACACATGTACCCCAATGTTCATCACAGCACTGTTTATAATAGCCAGGAGTTGGAAGCAACCTAGATGCCCATTGACAGATGAATGGATAAGGAAGCTATGGTACATATACACCATGGAATTTTACTCAGCCATTAAAAAGAATTCATTTGAATCAGTTCTAATGAGATGGATGAAACTGGAGCCCATTCTACAGAGTGAAGTAAGCCAGAAAGATAAAGAACATTACAGCATACTAACACATATATATGGAATTTAGAAAGATGGTAATGATAACCCTATATGCAAAACAGAAAAAGAGACACAGATGTACAGAACAGACTTTTGGACTCTGGGGGAGAAGGCGAGGGTGGGATGTTTCAAGAGAACAGCATGTATACTATCTATGGTGAAACAGATCACCAGCCCAGGTGGGATGCATGAGAAAAGTGCTCAGGCCTGGTGCACGGGAAGACCCAGAGGAATCGGGTGGAGAGGGAGGTGGGAGGGGGAATCGGGATGGGGAATACATGTAACTCCATGGCTGATTCATGTCAATGTATGACAAAACCCACTGCAATGTTGTGAAGTAATTAGCCTCCAACTAATAAAAATAAAGGAAAAAAAATAAAGAATTGGTTCATGCAATTGTAGAGGCTGGCAGGTGTGAAATCTATAAGGCAAGCTGGAGGATGAAAATACCAGATCTCTTTGTTCTTTTAACAAGACCTGCCCTCAGGGGAAACTAGTTAACCAGAGCCTAATCTGCTGGAGTTTTATCCCCTGGAGAAGGGAATCACAACCCACTCCAGTATTCTTGCCTGGAAAATCCCATGGACAGAGGAGCCTGGCGGGCTGCAGTCATGGGGTCAAAAAAGATTCAGACATGACTTAGTGACTAAACAAGAAGCTGAAGGAAATACCTGAATCCAATCTACTGTAGCTGTCTTCTCTCACCTATGGGCAGGGGAGTCTGAGAAACACTTGGGAAGTTTGAAAGACACTTCAGGGACACAGACTCACTGAAAGACCGAGACCTAATCAAAGGACTGTAGACTGCTTCCTCTCCCCACACCTCACCACCACATAACTAACAGCTTATTTACAGCAGTTCCTTTATCCACTACATAATTTCTGGCTATCAAGAAAAATTACAGGCATACTGAAAGGTCAAAAATACAGTTTAAAGAAACAGAACAAGTACCACAACCAGATGTGGCATGGATGTTGGAATTATCAGACTGGCAATGTAAAACTATGATTAATGAGGTACAAACTGTTATGGAAAAAATAAGCTACAAGAATATATTGTACAACACTTGGATATAGCCAATATTTTATAATAATTATAAATGAAGTATAACCTTTAAAAATAGTGAATCACTGTATTGTACACCTGTGACTAATGCACAACACACAAACTATACTTCAATAAATAAAACTATGATTTATATGCTAAGAACTCTAAGGGATAGATAACATGCAAGATCTGATAGGTAATGTGTGCAGAGATATGAAAATCCTAAGAAAGAACTAAAAAGAAATGGTAGGAAAAAAAAATGCAATAGAGATGAAGCATTCCTTTGATGGACATACTGTACACTGGATATGGCTGAGGAAATAATAACTAATGGTTTCCATTAGTGGAATAGTGAAAGGGAACTTTATAAGGAATGGATCAGGCTGACAACACTTGATCAATCTTTGCAATACAAAAAGTGAGCTGGTCAAGTATTATATGCCTCTTGACGTAGGGTACTTCATACTATTGCTGTTTATGAAATATCTTCACAAAAAGAGAAATTGAAACTGAACTGAATCAAGCCCCTAGGTCTAACTATTAGTACACTAGAAAAAAAGAGGCACAGGGTAACAGGTTAAAGTGACAGCATGATAATACAATCTGCCCAATGCGTAGTGTAGTAAACTGTAGGAAAATTGGATGTGAATTGGCTATGTGGTTAATACTAAGGGATTACTGTTAACTGTTACAGGCTGAATTGTGCCATCCCCCAAATTAATATATTGAAGCGCTAATGCCTGGTATCTCACAATCACATTGTGAAGACAGGGCCTTTAAATTAAATGAGGTTGTTAGGGCGGGCCCTAACCCAGGATGACTGCCAGCACACAGAGAATAGACCTTCTGAGGGTACATCAACAAGGGGCTATTGCACGCCAATCAGAGAGGCCAGAGAGGAAACCAGACCTGCTCTCCCCTTGATCTTGGATTTCAGCCTCCAGATGCTGAAAAAATTAACTCCTGGTGTTTAAATCTCCTAGCCTGCAATATGTTGTTGTGGCAGCTGTGGTAAACTAATATAATGACATTAGGTGGAATAGGGATTTTTTTCATTATGAGAATAAGAAAAAATGGACTTTATTTATTAGAGATACAAGATGTAGCATTTACAAGTAAGTAAATAAAAGGAAAAAATAAAATTCTGTTTGAATTTTAAATCCTTTTTACAGTAATAAGCCAAGTATAATCTGTTTATACACAAACCCAATTATCTGTATATTTTATATTCCTTGAAAAAAAAGGAGGCAACTTCAAACCTGTACTAAATGTTTGATATGTCCAAAAAATGCATTTCAGAGCTTAAGCTTGGTAGATAAGTGGTTGTCTAGAACAGTGCCTTAAAATTATTATTAATCTTTTAGGCTTAATTAAATAAAAACATTAATAAGATCGGGAGGTAATAAAGCAAGATTTGTCATATAAAAAATTCAGTACTATAAGATTTTTATTTAACCTCTAGCTCCTAGATCTGATAGCCTTTTTCTCACAGTGAAAATATTGGTCCCCAGCTGCATCAAAATCATGATTGTTTTATCCCACATAATATTTCCTGCCATCTCAGAATGACAACAGGAATGCTTACCATCAACAGTATGATCTCTGGGACATTTAAAGATTTTTATTGAAGGTTTTTTGACCTTAGATTGTATACTACTAGGAATATATATGTTATGAGTTTTTATGAGTTTTTAAAGTTGTTTAAAATAATTTCTCTCTGGTTGTCTCTATCAACAACTTGATACACAGAGGTGTTTGTTTTTGCTTTTAGAAATTGAAACCTTTTTTTTTCCTCAGGAATTATTTTATAGTATATTTTTATAAGTATTTAAAATAATCATATAGTTTCAAATCAAATCTACAAAATAAAATTGAAGTCAGAAATGTTAGTTTCCATTCCAGTTTTTCATTCCGTTCATCCTTCCCTCAATTGGTAACCATTATGTTTTAGTTTTTTGCTTTATTCTGCTATTTTAACATATTGTACAGTATAAGAGATACAGGGGACGTCCCTGGTGGTGCAGTGGTTGAGACTTCACTTTCCAGTGTAGAGGGTTCGAATTCAATCCCCGATCAGAGAGCTAAGATCCCACATGCCTTATGACCAAAAAAACCCAAAAAACATAGCACAGAAGGAATATTGTAACAAACTCAATAAAGACTTTAAAAATTGTCCACATCAAAAAAAAGTAATAAATATAGAGAAATACTTATATCTCCTGTTACTAATACTAATGAAAACTGGTAAATAAGTAGAATTAAGCATTTACCCTATTTTTATAATTGACTGTTCCTCAAGGGATCCAATTAATTCATGAGCGGATATTCCCTTTTAATGAAGTATAAAGGCTAATAAATGAAGGACTGGTAGGATCAGATTTTCACCATGTTAAGATCATTGGGGTGCATGTATCTTTTTAAATTAGAGTTTTCATCTTTTCTGAATATATGCTCAGAAGTGGGATTGCTGGATCATATGGTGACTCTATTTTTATTTTTTAAGGAACCTGCAAAGATACACATTTTAAAAAAGCCTTTAACCTCCAACCTTTTAATCTCCTCCCTCCCCCAGCCATCCATTTGAAATTCAATCATCAAGGAAGATAGGGGGCCCCATCTCCCACTCTCTGCTGGAAGAGTAAGTAGTATGGTGCCTGCTGGGAGAGTTAGCAAAGCTGCCTAGCTCCAGGTTGTAAAATACCCACCATCATGAGGATAAAAGGAGATGCACTCTTCCTTTGGGTAAGGCCAGTTAACACAAATGATCAACAAAGTCCTCACCCCAGCTCTTGAAACCTTTCCTGCTATAAACTTCCATATTTCAAAGGATTGAAAAGAATCAACAGTCAACAGAGTGAAAAGGCAGTCATGGACTGGAAGAAACTATTGCAGATTACATATCTAATGTGGTATTAATATCTGGAATACATTATGAGCTCCTACAACTTAACAACAAAAAACCCCAAACAACTTAATTGCAAAATGGCCAAAGGAGGAGCTTCTGGTTTTGGTGAATGCATCCACGTGCCAGAAGGGTGTGGCCACCTTGGTTCCCTGGGGACAGAAGCTCCTGGGCCTAGAACCCTTTTGTACTCCAATCTGTGTACCTCTTCTTTTGGCTGTTCTTCTGTACCCTTTACAATATCCTTCACGGTAAACGGGTAAAGGATCTTTCTGCTGATTCTTATACTCTTGTTCTTCTGGATCGTCATTTGTGTCATTTTATCAAGAAACAGATTGTTTCAAAGGGCATTTGGAATTATGAGAGCTTATAAGCTATGAAAAGGATTTTTCTTTTTTTGTGGGGGGAAAATACAAGAGAATGCTGTTTGGAGAGAACGAGAAAATAAAATGAAGGCGATGGCAGGACTAGTGCCTAAGATGAGTTTGCAATAGTTCCTTAAATTGCCTTTAAAGATATCTGTACTTTATTTCTGTTTTTATAAAAACTGAAAGTCAAATGCAGAAAAAATTGTGTGATAGATTGATATACTTTTTCATTACTTGAGAACATGTACTATTGTTTTCCCCTATATATTTAGCTATTTTGGCTTTGCACCTTTGTACTTCAATCAGTATAATATTGAAGGAAGGCCATCTTAGGCTGTATTGAAGACTCAGCCATGTTTACTTTTTTATCGACTGCACTGGAACGAAGCACATCTTGGCAGAGAAATCATATTGCCTGCCACCATGTGAAGTACCCACTGCCCATGGGCGTAATTGTTTGTCAACCCTATAGAGATCTGTACATTTATTTGGAAGACCTGCTAATGATAAAAAAGAACCTGGAGAAAACATTGAAAACAAATATATTTCTGTTATCACTGACCTCAGCATCCACTGTGGCTAGTTCCATGATAGAAGACAAAGGAAAACATTTTATGACAAGTGGCAACATTTCTGACTGATTTTTAGCTATATCCTTAAGAGGGAATAGATGTGTGTAACCTGTAATTATTCAGCTGTTACTCTGAGTGTGTATGATACTCAGTAGCTCATGTCCTGATATACTACATTTTAAAGTTTTAAATGGTGTCATAAAGACTATACTGGTATATACCCCTACAGAGCCAACACTCTTGTCATAAATACTGCTGTGAGCTCTAATAACCAGCTATGTGTTAGGCAAATACATTTAGGTTTAGAAAATAGCAAATTATTGACCATTTGCTATATAAATATATATATATTGAGGGAATTTACAAACACTCCAAGCTCATACGTGCTATGGAAAAATTTTATTTGTCATTGAATTATTACTTGACCTTTTAAAATCATTATTTGGCTCCCTTAGACAGTTTACCTAATATGGACAAGTACTTTCCTCCCAAGAGGGAGTAGTTTTACTAGCATGTGCCTCAGAGGATCAGAAATATACTTTTAATTGTTTCTTTAGAGTTGATAGCTTTTTTCAACTGTTAAGAGGACTAATCATCTTATGTAAGTACCAATCCAGTGAAATAACATGATATTTGTATTCACAGCAATTAGATAGCTACTTCAATTTCTGTTTTATAACTCAAATTGCAATAAAAAACTAGAAAAAAATGGGCAAAGGACTTGAATAGATATTTCTCCAAAGATACACAGCAAGCATATGAAAAGTAGTTCAACATCACTAATCATTAGGGAAATGCAAGTAAAAGCCACAATAAAATACCACCTCACATTCCTTGGGATGGCTATTACTGCCAACCCTCTGCCCAAAAAAAAAAAAAAAAAAAATCAAAATTATAAGTACTGGCAAGGATGTGAAGAAATCAGAAGCTGTGGACTTTGAGGGTAGGCACGTGAAATGGTGCAGATGTGCTGGAAAACAATATTGCATGCTCAGTTGCATTTGACTCTTTGCAACCATATGGACTGTAGCCCTCCAGGCTCCTCTGTCCATTGGATTTTCCAGGCAAGAATACTGGAGTGGGTTGCCATTTCTTCTTCTAGGGGATCTTCCCGTCCCAGGGATTGAGCCTGTGTCTCCTGCATCTCCTGCATTGCAGGTGGATTCTTTACTGCTGAACCATCAGGGAAGCCCAAAAAACAGAATTGTGGTTCCTAGAAAAGTTCAACATGGAATTATCATGTGATCCCGCAATTTCACTTCTAGGTATATTCCCCAAAGAACTGAAAGCAGAGACTGTACACCAGTGTTTATAGTAACATTATTCACAGTAGTCAAAAGGTGGAAACAACTCAATGTTCATCAACAGATAAATTCATAAACTCTGGTGTATATATTCAACAGAATATTCTTTAACCTTAGAAAGGAATAAAATTTTGACACACACTATAAGATGGATGAACCTTGATAACATTATACGAAGTGAAATAAGCCAAACACAAAAGGACAATAATTGTATGCTTCCTTCTAATGAGATACCTAAAATAGTTAAATTCTATTTAACTATGTACAGAGACAGAAAATAGAACAGTTTATTAGGGACTGTGGGATGGAAGGAATGGGAAATGATTGTTTAGTGGGTATTGAGTTTCATTCTAGAGGATGAAAATGTTCTAGAAATGGATAATTCTGATGCACAACAACTGTGAATGTACTCAGTGCCACTGAATTATATATTTAAAAATAGGTTACAGTAGTAAATGTGTATTTTACTATAATGAAAAATGTTTGAAAGCCACCAAAATAACTCTCTGATTCTTTGTTTCAGTAGAGATGAGTTCAGACTGTGTTCTGATCTCTTGTAACTATTTAGACAGCCTTGAGTCAAGTCTTCCTAACCTTTTTAACTTTGTTGGGGGCAGTTTTTGCTTTGACAGTTTGTAGTTCTGGCATTGCCTTGTATGTTCCATGCACTATGTATAGTTGTTTGAGCACACATCTGTTTCTATGCGGCATTTTAAGCCCGGTGAGGTCAGGAACCATGCTGTGTTCATGTTTTCATCATCCAGAATGCACATTGTGGTGTCCTTACAAATTAGAGCCTCAAAACATTTTTCTGAATACAATTTCAATTGTTTCTGTTGTACATGGAGAGTTTTCTTATATACAGGTGACATCTTGTGGCACCAAATGGAATTGCGAATACTCTATCAGTATTTTTCTCAAACAAATTGTTCTCTTTTAAAAAATCTGGATCTTATATATCTTTTAAAAAGTTTACCCCAAATAAGCATTGTGCATTTGGGGTAAAAGGATAATGGTATTGTCAAAGGATGCTTTTGTTCCATGGCTGGAGCCTACCTGGGACAGTTCACAGCCCCAACCAGGTCGGGAAAGTCATCACATTTTTAAGAGTCCCTAAGTAATAATGATTAATTTATTAATAATTGAAATAAAGGTGATAGTTGAAACCAAGGAAAAGGAGAAGTATGTGTGTTGGCTGCAGAGGCACAAGGCTTGCTAATTGTCTTGAGGGAAGATTTTGTGCTTGAAAAAACTACTTACAGTTGCCAATGTTTTAATGAATATTCAACTTAGATCTTTTAGGCCTTTAAACTCAAGGTACTTATTTTATTATAAACTTAGTAAATTTTGTTTTGATTAAAAGTAGTCTCCTTTTCTAACTCCTCAGTGGATTCTTACATGCCATGAAACTTGAGAACTATTAGAAGGGTTTATAAATTACAATGAATGACTCTCATTCTTGAATTATTATCTCAGTGAGGCCATAAAGACTACATTTTATAGATTTGGCATGAAGATTCCATGGCATGTTCAGTTCTCATTGGCACAGGAAAAGCCATAGTTTTTTTTTTTACTTGGCACTGAGGAGAGTGTCTAACTTTCTCCCAAGGAAAGATAAGGAAAGAAAGCAAAGGAAAAAAACAGCAAGAATGGAAAGAAGAGTTCCACAGCAGTCCCCACTGTAGAATTTGGTTTCTGTCTCTGCCCCTCTCTTCCTTTCCTCAGGCAAGCGTATTTGAACGAGTCTAACTCTGAACATCTCAAGGACTTGATCTGGTTCATGCTTGCATCTCTAATGCCTACTGAAATCTGAGTACCTACTGTTCATTCATTCATTCAAGAAGTATTTACCGAGAACCTGTAATCTACCAGGCAAGGTTCTAGCTGCTGTAGATGTTGTGTGTATATGTTAGTCACTCAGTCATGTCTGACTCTTTGCAATCCCATTGACTGTAGCTCTCTATGCTCCTCAGTCCATGGAATTCTCCAGGCTAGAATACTAGAGTGGGTTGCCATGCCTTCCTCCAGGGGATCTTCCCCACCCAGGGATCAAACTCATGTCTTATAAGTCTCCTGCATTGGCAGATGTGTTCTTTACCACTAGCACCACCTGGGAAACCCAGTATGTCTCTTAAGATCCTTTTAATCTATGAGGTTCTATCTCTGTTTTTTCATGTTCTTTTAAAAAAAAGAAAACGGATTGGGCCTTTTGCGAGGTAGAATTTCTGTTTCTAGATTAATATTGTTTAACATGTTTATCTTCTGTTTATTTCCCCTAGCCTGGCTATTAGATTAGATCTGAGTCTAGATCCGATTCAAGTTTGAGTTTTTTCACAACTATTTCATGGATGTGTTTGTATTTTGCCTATTACATTACGTTAATGAGAGGCTATAATGTCCGACTGTCTCTCTTCCTGATGTCAAGATTGTTCAATAGATTCGGGTATTGAATTAATTCAGTTTAGCCACTAGAGGTCAGGACTTTATTTTAAAAATAAGTGCTTCATGAAGGATCTAGACTTAAGTTTTATAAAAGAGTGAAAAAATTATGTTTATAAGGTGTCATCTTTAGGAATTTATGGGTAAATTTTTTTGACTGAAATATAAATGTCACTTTGAATACATTTTTTTTTGCAATATAATTTTTCTATGTTTAACCATTATTATTATGCTAAACTTTTGTTTCTTAGATTTAAATACTCCTTTACCCTAGAAGTTCAAGTCACTTTATATGCTGTTTTAACTCAATATAGTACTCTGGGTAAAATGGAAAAACAGGAAAAATAGGACAGAAGGGAAAATACTGGTGAAACCAAACGTGGAATAAAGAGCACTGAGCAGGGGAGGAGAGGAAGAAGTAAGTTTATGTTGTCGGTGGCTGTAGTGGCAGCCCAAGACTGCTTCCTCCCTGGGGCAGGCTGTTTCCCAGTGCTGTCCCAGCACTACCTATGAAACATGCCTTGCTATGGGTAGCCTTGTGGGTCCAAAGAAGCTCCTCAGTTTAATCACCTTAAGAGTTTTGTTTGGGGTTGCTGCTATGCATGTGTCTGTGGGAGAAATTTAACTCAGCAGTGTAGCTGTTATGATAAATTACTGGCCCCAAACCTTACACCAAAACAATAGATGAGTATGATAACAGCAGTACATTGTTAGAATCACATCTTTTCTCCAGTGAGCAATCTTACAGGGGTAGAAAAGAATGGACTAACCCGGAGGGCTCAGGGCTTAGATTCTGGCTCTTCTTCGTTATGGCATCTTGTACCATGACCACCTTGAGCTTCTGTTTCCCTGTATGTAAAGCAGGACCAATGAGGCCTAGAGCTGCCTGGGTGGTTGCAAGGACTGGCTTTTCATCTTATTTCATTGGTTGCTTCTGTTCAATTTCCCTTGCTGGATCCTTGTAGAGTCCCAGCCTCATTTCTTTCTTTTTTTGTGGTCACACCACATGGGGGATCTTAGCGCTTCCTGCAGTGGAAGAGCAGAGTCTTAATCACTGGACTACCAGGGAAGTTCCCTCGTTTCTTTTTATTGTTGAATATTCCATCTTACGGATCTATTACATTTATTTATTAACCAGTTAGGGTAATTTGGTTTGTTTTCATGTTTTGGTTATTCTGATGAATGTTGTTATAAACACTTATGTATAAGTTTTATGGTGCACATGTTTTTTTTTCCCCCTTGGGAATTTATCCAGGGATAGGATTATTAAGTAATTTGATAACTCTGTATTTAACCTCTGTATTTAAGTGTTAGTCACGTAGTCGTGTTGACTCATCGCAACCCCAAGAACTGTAACCCACCAGGCTCCTCTGTCTATGGAATTCTCCAGGCAAGAATACTGGAGTGGGTTGCCATTCCCTTCTCCGAGGGATCTTCCCCACCTAGGAATCAAACCCAGGTCTCCCATATTGTGGGCATATTCTTTAGGGAATGCCAGATTCCTGTGTTGAAGCCCCTTCACTGTGGCTAGATTTGGAGTGAGGAAGTAATTGAGGTTGAGTGAGGCTGTGGTGGAGCCCTGATCTGATGGGATCTGTGTTCTTCTGAGAGGAGTCACAAGGAGCTCCCTCTCCATCTTCCCTCTCACCTGTGAAGACCCAGGGAGGAGCTGTCCATCTGTAAGTCAGAGGAGAGCTATACCCAGAAACTGAGCTGGCTGCACCTTGATCTTGGACTTCCTAGCATCCAGAACTGTGAGAAAACAGACTTCTGTTGCCTTTAAAATGTTTATTTTTAATTTCTATTGTTTAAACCACTGAATCTGTGGTATTTTTATGGTATCCCAAGGTGACTAATGCTTCCCTTGTGGCTCAGCTGGTAAAGAATCTGCCTGCAATGCGGGAGACCTGGGATCAATCCCTGGGTTGGGAGGATCCCCTGGAGAAGGGAGAGGCTACCCACTCCAGTATTCTGGCCTGGAGAATCCCATGGACTGTATAGTCCGTGGGGTTACAAAGAGCTGTACACACCTGAGCAGCTTTCACTTCACAAGGCGACTAAGACAAGTGATGCTCCTACCATGAATCAGTCTTTTCTGTCCTTGTATTTGTGACTGCAGTGATATAATTTAGTTAGGTATTGTGTAATGCATGAAATAATGAGTAGGAAAAGTTATTTTTCTGAAAAATAAATAGATCTTTGGAAAGACATGATGAAGGCACATCTCTAAAGAAAAAGCATTGAATTAGGTACCTGTTTCTGAAAATGCATTGTTAATAGTAAAGTTCTCAGAAAATATGTTATCGTCAGTTCTGGAAGGAATCTGTCATACTGAGTTCTCTTCACTAACCTAAATTTGCATTCTACTCCCATAGAGCAATTTCAACCACAGCACGGTGCATGGCTCCACCAGATTAGAAGCAGGGGGTGGCTCAGATGGTAAAGACTCTGGCTGCAGTGCGGGAGACCGGGGTTCGATCCCTGGGTTAGGAAGATCCCCTGGGTGGGGGGGCACGGCAACCCACTCGAATGTTCTTGCCTGGAGAATCCCGGTGAACAGAGGAGCCTGGCAGACTACAAGCAGTCCGAGGTGTCAAAAAGAGTTAGACACCACTGAGCGACTAAGCACAGCACACACATAATGAACTAAAATAGACCATAATCTGGGTGGAAGAAACCTAGAACCAAAGTTACCGAGTGTACCTAACTCCTAGGAAAATAGTGAAATGAGCCTGAGTCAGGAACTATGGAGCCAGTACAGGAGTTGTAAATGCTGGGAAGAAAATAGCATTTCTAGAGTTGGCTTCTAGAAACAGGAAGGATTAGCAGCACAGAAAACTGCCCTGAGGCTCCTCTATTTTATTTTATTTTTTCCATTTATTTTTATTAGTTGGAGGCTAATTACTTTACAATATTGTAGTGGTTTTTGCCATACATTGACATGAATCAGCCATGGATTTACATGTATTCCCCATCCTGATCCCCCCTCCCACCTCTCTCCCCATCCCATCCCTCTGGGTCATCCCAGTGCACCAGCCTCGAGCACTTGTCTCATGCATCCAACCTGGGCTGGTGATCTGTTTCACCCTAGATAATATACATGTTTCGATGATGTTCTCTCAAAACATCCCACCCTTGCCTTCAACCACAGAGTCCAAAAGTCTGTTCTGTACATCTGTGTCTCTTTTTCCGTTTTTCATATAGGGTTATCATTACCATCTTTCTAAATTCCATATATATGTGTTAGTATGCTGTGTTGGTCTTTATCTTTCTGGCTTACTTCACTCTGTATAATGGGCTCCAGTTTCATCCATCTCATTAGAACTGATTAAAATGAATTCTTTTTAATGGCTGAATAATATTCCATGGTGTATATGTACCACAGCTTTCTTATCCATTCATCTGCTGATGGGCATCTAGGTTGCTTCCATGTCCTGGCTATTATAAACAGTGCTGTGATGAACATTGGGGTGCACGTGTCTCTTTCACATCTGGTTTCCTCGGTGTGTATGCCCAGAAGTGGGATTGCTAGGTCATATGGCAGTTCTATTTCCAGTTTTTTTTTTTCCAATTATTTTTATTAGTTGGAGGCTAATTACTTCACAACATTGCAGTGGGTTTTGTCATACATTGACATGAATCAGCCATGGAGTTACATGTATTCCCCATCCCGATCCCCCCTCCCACCTCCCTCTCCACCCGATTCCTCTGGGTCTTCCCAGTGCACTAGGCCCGAGCACTTGTCTCATGCATCCCACCTGGGCTGGTGATCTGTTTCACCATAGATAATATACATGCTGTTCTCTTGAAACATCCCACCCTCGCCTTCTCCCCCAGAGTCCAAAAGTCTGTTCTGTATATCTGTGTCTCTTTTTCTGTTTTGCATATAGGGTTATCATTACCATCTTTCTAAATTCCATGTATATGTGTTAGTATGCTGTAATGATCTTTATCTTTCTGGCTTACTTCATTCTGTAGAATGGGCTCCAGTTTCATCCATCTCATTAGAACTGATTAAAATGAATTCTTTTTAATGGCTGAGTAATATTCCGTGGTGTATATGTACCACAGCTTCCTTATCCATTCGTCTGCTGATGGGCATCTAGGTTGCTTCCATGTCCTGGCTATTATAAACAGTGCTGCGATGAACATTGGGGTGCACGTGTCTCTTTCAGATCTGGTTTCCTCAGTGTGTATGCCCAGAAGTGGGATTGCTGGGTCATATGGCAGTTCTATTTCCAGTTTTTTAAGAAATCTCCACACTGTTCTCCATAGTGGCTGTACTAGTTTGCATTCCCACCAACAGTGTAAGAGGGTTCCCTTTTCTCCACACCCTCTCCAGCATTAATTGCTTGTAGACTTTTGGATAGCAGCCATCCTGACTGGCGTGTAATGTACCTCATTGTGGTTTTGATTTGCATTTCTCTGATAATGAGTGATGTTGAGCATCTTTTCATGTGTTTGTTAGCCATCTGTATGTCTTCTTTGGAGAAATGTCTGTTTAGTTCTTTGGCCCATTTTTTGATTGGGTCATTTATTTTTCTGGAATTGAGCTGCAGGAGTTGCTTGTATATTTTTGAGATTAATCTTTTGTCTGTTGCTTCATTTGCTATTATTTTCTCCCATTCTGAAGGCTGTCTTTTCACCTTGCTTATAGTTTCCTTTGTTGAGGCTCCTCTATTTAAAAAAATTTTTTTTTTAATTTAAGTTTATTTATTTTTAGTTGGAGGATAGTTGCTTTACAGTACTGTGTTGGTTTCTGCCATATATTAACATGATTCAGCCATAGGAATATATACGTCCCCGCCCTCTAGAACCTCCCTCCCACCTCCCACCCATCCCACCCTTCTAGGTTGTCACAGAGTACAGGATCTGAGTTCCCTGCATCATACAGCACATTCCCACTGGCTATCTATTTTACATATGGTAATGTCTATGTTTCCATGCTACTCTCTCTTATCGTCCCACCCTCTCCTTCCCCTACTGTGTCCACAAGCCTGTTCTCTATGTCTGCATCTCCATTGCTGCCCTGCCGATGGATTCGTCAGTACTATCCTTCTTGCCAGGTCTCTTAACTTGGGAAAGCAGCTCTGCCCCAAGACATCTTATCCATACTCCTTGGCACATTTTGATTAGTGACAGCTGAGCTAATAGTTACAAATTTGTCAAAAAAGTTATTTGGTTTTGAGATAAAAACAGCTCCTGGAACACCGAAGGTAGGGAGATACCAGATCACTCAATGTGCACAAATAGACTCCCCCCCCCCCCCATTTCTGCAGGGTTCCTAGTTCCCAGAAAGTAAAACTAAACTGATATTTTCTCTTTCAAGTAACTTTTTCACAAAAAAGCTCAAATTCTAGATACAGTTTATTTTGTTAATGATTTTGAAATTTATAAAATATTGAGTTTTTAATTTTAATATTTGCACCATAGGTTTAAAACAGTGTTACACATAACAGTGTAAGTTCATTAATGTTATTTCTATAATTAATTCAATGAACAACTATTTAGACAGCACTATTATGTACCAGAAGGTGTACTGTAGGCATAAGGATGAAAAAGAGATCTTCTGTTTTAAAGAATCAACTGTGATAAAATTCTAAATATATATGGTAGAATGGATCCATTCATATGGGGATGTGAACAAAAAAGAAGACGTTTTCTTCAGAAAATATGGGAACGTTCTTTCTCTGAGTACATGAAAACCAGGAGTGTGTTTACTGTAACAAAGTTGGGATCTCATGAACCAAGTATTAAAAAAAATACCCAAGTCTATTAAGAAGATGGTTGGGGGAGGTTGACTCTTAAGCAATAAGATTATCTTAAAATTTAAAGGGATTTGTGTATGTTTGTAGTCTGTCAATGGAAAGAGAGAGATTCCATCTATCAGAAAGAGAAAATCTTTGTTATTGTTAAATGGGGCGTCTGAGTATGTTCAGAAGGGATTACAAAGAGTAAACTAAAATGGGACATAAAGTAGCCTGTGAAGAGTGCTTGGAATGATTGGTGGATAAACAACTCCTCTGTTGTTTATATTTGCACTGGGGAGTATGTAAGCACCTGAATTTTAGTTAATCCTATTTCCCAAAGTAGTTATGTTCTCCGTATTTGTATAGCAGCCCATGGAAGCCAAACAAAGGTAGATTTCCAGCATTTTGATGCTAAATCAGATATTTTTCTGTATCAAAGTCACAGACTTAATGTTGTCTGTCTTGGGCTTTAAGCAATATATCTTTCTGCTTAACTGTCTTATATGAATGGGAGACATATAAACCAGAAGTAATAAAATACTCCAGATTAAGCTATATCAGAGGAGAGACATCAACATGGTGAGCAAAAAGAATTTTGTAAGCAAGAATATTGTAAGGCTATTGAATGCTACAATGGGTTATCAAAAGAAGTTGCAGAATTTTTATATTTTAAGAGCTTAAACTTATAACATAGATCCATTTAAGTTAAGAAAGTTTTAGAATAGCCTCTGACTTTGCACATGTGGTTATCCTAGTATATTTTCTATGACCCAATTCAATCAGTACCATCACTAAGAAGACTTTCCTTAGCCATTTACAAAGATTTGATTATTTCTTTTTGTGTATGGTCATGTCACACTATCACAACAAATGTATAAAATTTTAGGACAAATTATTTATATAGATTTTTCTATATTATAACTCTTCTAGAGCATAGATACTCTCTGATTTATCAGTTGTATTTCAAGTTTCTAGTTGAGTGCTGGCAAAAGAAAAATAGAGAAGGATTAAATAAATCCCCTATCTCTTCCATTCTACCTAAATTGGTCATCTCATTGTTCTCAGAACTGGCCCCACGCATTCCAATTTCTTATGTTTATACCATTTCTCTTATTTTTGGAATGCACTTTCTCTTTTCCATTTGAGTAATTCTTATGTATCCTTCCAGCTCCAGCACGAATCTCACTTCTTTCATAGAGTCCCCAGGAGATTAAAGGCTTGAGTGACCACTCTTTCCTTGGAAATCCTAAAGAATTTATTTACAGATTTGATGGATTAAAAAAAAAAAAAAATGCATGTCCCACAACTCCCCACCTAGTTTGCGAGCATCTGGGATTATGCCTTTTCCCTCTTTGTCACCTCATTTCCTGGAGCAGTGCTCTTTTCAGAGAAGCTAGTCAGTAATAAATAATATTTGGTAATGAGGGAGGTGAGAAAATGGCTAATCTCATTACTTATGGAATTTTCTTTTGAAGACACTGATGTTAAATCTAGTTTCTAAAGTCTACACACAGTGGAGAAACAGGATCAACTTTTCCAATATTTCAAAATAAAGGGACAGGTCCCCACTCCTCTTCCAGAACCCTTGGGGCCAGATTGTTTTAGAACTTAGAATCCTTCCTCTTCATTGAGGTAGTACTCCCCATTAATATTTCACAATAAGTAGGTGAATAAAAACAACAAAGACTGTAAATATCCTCATGTTCAGATCTGGTTTGAGTTAATAAAATGAACCTCAATAATCTTAACTGTGTAGCCTGTGAAGTCAAATTATTTGCTTGGTGATTACCTTGCAAGTCATATTGTTGACCTTGTAAATTGCTCATAGTCTGAAATTTAGCCTTTGCAGTTAATTCAGTATTCTTTTTTTGTTTCAATGGGGAGATGCCATTTAAAATAAGTTCGCAAGAAGACTGTAAAATCAGAATCTCAGGATTCAGCAAATAACTATTCCTAGAGTTTGATGGCTCTTACATGTAGGGTAATTTATGTATCTTAACTATTTTTTGGTGAGACTTCTGGCAAGAGTTTTTCGAGTATCTGTTCAAAACAACTACTTCTTCAGATAGAATGAAATTGAAGGACAATGAACTTCAAAACGTGGGAAAAACACCTTTCAGTTGATGGACTCTTTCAGGAGCACACTCTGTTTTTTTCTATGTTTTGACTATTTAAAGAGGATTTAGAAATAATAAACCACATTTTTATTGACCTGAACTATATACAGTATTTTATATTCTCAGCATCTACTCTTCTTGGCTAGAGTTTCATTATATTTTGTGATCCAACATTTATGGGTTAGTTGAGCAAGCTCTCTTGGCATGTATTTAGGTCAGTTTATTTGTTCACAGAAATGAGGTCATTGTCATATGGAAGCACTTAGTGTGTTATTTAACTAATACACTGGAACAGTGAAACCTAGAAAGCATTTTTTTTTAAATCAAGTTAAAATATCAAACCACACAGTCTTTTCCTTTTCACTCAGCGTAAAACTGCTCCTAGGAATTGTGTAATTAATATAACGTCTGCATTTTCTAAACATGCTTTTCTTTTTTGAAAAATTAAAAAACAGATTTTGACAGGGAGGACCCCAGATAGCATAGTGACATAAATGGATGTTTAAAAAACAGAAGAGAATCGAAAAAGAGAACGGAGGTGAGAGATTGGAAGTAGTAGGTGAGAGGAGAAGACGGAAGTGCTGAGCGGGGAGGAGCCCGGATGGCATACAGTGGCAGTGGGTTCGGGAACACATCTTAACACATTCCCAGGCCCCATGCGATGAAGGCTGGCTGAGGGTGCTTAGGACCAGACCCTAAACGGATGTGACTGTGAACATAAAAGGACAGCGTCACACCTAAGAGGCCTCATGAAAAAGAAGCAACAGACCATAACAACAGACCAAAGGTAGCTGGCAAAGGAGAAAGGGTAACTTTGATAGGAATGAGGAAATTGGGAAGGGATAATTATTGGTTGAGATTGGTGGTATGTTGTTTTCCTCTACGTTTCAGGCCACTAACACACAGGTTTTGTGTGTGTGTCATGGCCTAACCATGAAAGAGTGAGGATGGCCGTGTTGACAGACAGAAGGTAGGCTTACCTCTGTGCTGGGAACGAGCCAGTCTCTCTGTACCTGTGTGACCACACCTTTCCAATTGAAGGTGGTGTAGGTTTAAAAATAAAATGGGCCTATTAAATATTGACTAACTGGGAAGCTCGTCACAGTTATTTAGCTGGTTGAGGTTCAAAAAGAAAGAACATAGTTTCTGTGACACTGTGAAATATATGGTGGTGTGTGTGCTCAGTCCTGTCCGACTCTTTGTGATCCTGTGGACTGTAGCCCACCAGGCTCCTCTGTCTAGGGGATTTTCCAGGCAAGAATACTGGAGTGGGTTGCCGTTTCCTACTCCAGGAGATCTTCCCAACCTAGGGATCAAACTCGTATGTCCCATGTTTCCTACATTAGCAGGCAGATTCTTTTACCACTGAGCCACATAATGGTGGTAAAATATTTTCCCTTCCTTAAAAGTGACTGTGGAGTTGCTCTGTGGAAATGGAGATAAATTGGTTCAGTTGTTTTTCTTACAAGTGACAGAAATCTAACTTGCACCATCTTAGGGAAAAGAAGATAATTTATTGGTTCATATAACTTGAAAAGTTCAGGGATTCACTTCTTCAGACATGACAGTCCCCAGTTACTTAAATAATGTTGTCAGGCGTCTGTTTATTTTTTACATCTCTTGGCTCTATTTTCTTTCTGTTGGCCGTATTTCTGTGTCAGCTTCTCTTTCAAGTGATAGGAAAGATGGTTTCACATATATTTGGATCAAAACAGCCCTTATAACTCTACCCTGGAGTATTCTATTTTTCATGAGCCCATTTGGCCACCTGATGGAAGAACCGACTCATTCTCTCATGCTGGGAAAGATTGAAGCCCAAAGGAGAAGAAGGTGGCATAGGATGAGATGGTTAGATAGCATCCCCAACTAAGTGGACATGAGCAAACCCTGGGAGATAGCGAGGACAGGGAAGCCTGGTGTGCTACAGTCCATGGGGTCACAGAGTCGGACACAACTGAGTGAACAACAACAAATCAGTCCTTTACAGATAAAAAAGGCTCCAAGTGATCTTCCCTGAAGTTAAGTACACCAGTCATTGAGTCTTATGGAGCAGGAGTGTCTCTGATTGGCAGATCTGGGTCTTGTCTGTGTTCCCGAGACGAGAGAGGTGATGTCTGATGATTGGCAGCCCCCAAGGCATCCCATGGAATGGAGGAAGTGGGGCTCCTGAGAAGAAATGATGAGAGGCTGAATGCAACCTCAGGTGGGCTTAAAGTTATTGGTAGGATGGAAACATTAAAGAAAAAAAAAATGGTGTCTGGGAGATGGGGGGTGGGTAGAGACACCCAATAAATGCTCATCAATTACAGAGGAATTTAAGAAAAACTCAACACCTTAGTTTCAGCCCTTGGAGAGTTCTGAAGCCAGAGAAAGCCCAGACTCCTGACCCACAGAAACTATAAAATTAAAAGCTATTCTCTATGTGGCAATAAATAGCCGGTACGCTGGGCAAGCAACACATCAACCCCAGGCAGCGGGACTAATGGGAAGCCCAGTGGAGTTGATAGGCTGGGTCATGAAAGGAGCAGCTATAGGATAACTGGGAAGGAGCAAGCACTAGAGAGTCTAGTAATGGCCTCAATAGACCCCCAAGAAGGTGCATAAGATGAAGATGATGAATTTGCCAAATTCCCTATTCTTAGAGGCTTTATAACATGGTGAAGACCCAACAGACCCCATGGTCAGAAAGAAGTTCAAAGCCCAACTTTGTTAAGAGTTACTTAAGTTGTCTTAACCTTACTTTTCTTCTCGGTGAAGTAGGACGACCTCTTATTTGGAGGACTGGCTGAGGTGCACGCGTCTGACTGTGCCTGACACGGGACTCACAGCACATGGTCTATACTGGTAGCTTGAACATTTTTTTCTCCTTGTCCAAACTGTCTCTAGTCCATATTTGTCTGATTTACATTTCTGAGACACCACCCTCATTTCTCGATTTATCTTTCTGGCTGCCCCTTACCTTTGCTGCTTCTCTATTCTTTCTTTTCCCTGAGATTGCATCATGGGTTTCCTCTTCCAATATTATCACCAGGGAAACTATTCTTTCCTTTCCCAAAGTTCCTTTGGGTCATAAACAGGAACTTCCACCCACACTTTCACACACATTGAAGCACTCATTTGGAAGCAAGCTTCCATCTTCTCCATACCTCCAATCTACATTTATGCCCAGAAGTGGAAATGACTTTACTTTTTGAGGACATTGGGAAAGGGGGATTCTGTGTATAAACGTAGCTTTGGATTGCTAGAGTTCTCCCTCCCTCTGTTTCGTTCTTTCCTTCTTACCCATTCCTCTTCTTTTCACCTTCTGTTTCCAAGTCTTCTGTGATATTCTTTTCTTGAAAGTAAGCATATTAGACAAGCCTGGGATGGCCCAAATTGAGCAGGTAAATTCAACTTTGTTTAATATGGAACAAACAGCATCAGCATAATCATTGTTGACATAAGTGCTTTTAGAATTCAAAGTGTAAGTTTACAATGTTTACTGTTTCATTTTGGATAAGAATGATTAAGGAAGGACAGAATTTTATTGTTGATCTCATGTTAAACCTATAATGTTAAGACCATGTTAACCTCAAAGCTTATTCAAATGTTTGCCATAGGAAACTGTGTTCGCTCACTAAAGTTGTAAGCTGTGTTTGTGCTAGGAAATTGAATTTGCTCACCAGCTTTGTGATAATTAACCCACTGACTGTGACCTCATTGATCTTAATAAAATTGACCCTGTCCATATTTAAACTTTGTAAATTCTCTTTAGATAGGAATATGTTTGAAACTCTTTGCCTAGATATTTCTTCCTGCTGGTTGTCGAGTTGAAATAAAATGTCAAAACTCATTCTTACACAGTACTGCTTGAGGTCCCAATCTTATTTTTCCAATAATAATAAAGACTATATTCTGATTTCTGTATTTTTTCTATATTTCTTGATCAATTTTGAATCTGGAGAGGATGGTTAAGTTCACCTGGGGACTTGTTTTCATTGTAACATGCTACCTGGTAGTAAGGTTGAGGAGGAGGGAATGAATAACCCTACTCAATTCTAACACGGGCAACTATCAACATTTTAGAAAAGACATCACCAGGATGGCAATATAGGAGGATTCTGAATTTTCGTTCCTTCTGCATTCCCATGTGCATTGCAGCCTTATTCACAATAGCACAGGCATGTAAACAGACTGAGTGTCCATTGATGAATGAATGAATAAGAAAATGTGGTATATGTAAACACAATGGAAATATATTCCAATGTGGTATACATTTGACCTTAAAAAAGAAGGAAATCCTGCCATTTGGGACAACATGGTTGAATCTGGAAGGCATTATGTTAAGTAAAATAAGCTAGGCACACAAAGACAAGAATCTTTCTAAGTCAGTTTATAGAGAATTTCCCCACCTTTGATATATGATCTCCCTGGCTTGCCTTCAGCAAGAATCCTGCTATATTGATTTAACAAGAATCCCCCTACTCTTGATGTCTCTTTCCTCATAGTAACTTTCATCAACTGACCTCCTTATCTTGTTCTTTGGCTATAAATTACTGCTTATCCTTCTTATACTATATTGAAGTCTCCTTTTCCTCAATTATAATAGTTTCTGAATAAAATCCTACTTTACCAATTTGATCAGTATTTGGCTTCCGGTCTCTTTGACGGTTTTAAGAATCTTCATTTATATTCCTCTCCAGACTCCACAGATCTTGTTGTTGCTCAGTCACTAAGTCATGTCCAACTGTTTGTGACCCCATGAGCCCATGAACCTAGCATGCCAGGTTTCCCTGTCCTTCACTATGTCCCAGAGTTTGCTCAAGTTCATGTCCACTGAAGTCGGTGATGCCATCCAACCATCTCATCCTCTGTCGCCCTATTCTCCTTTTGCCTTTGGTCTTTCCCAGCATCATTGTCTTTTCCAGTAAGTAGGCTCTTCATATCAGGTGGCCAAAGTATTGTAGCTTCAGCTTCAGCATCAGTCCTTCCAATGAATATTCAGAGTTGATTTCCTTTAGGATTGACTGGTTTGATCTCCTTGTAGTCCAAGGGATTCTCAAGAATGTTCTCCAGCGCCACAATTTGAAAGCAACAATTCTTTAGCGCTCAGCCTTCTTTATGGTCTAACTCTCACATCCACAGATATTAGGGGTGGGTATTTACCAAGCATTTATTATTTGCCTGTCACAGTGCCAAGTGTCATTTATCATATGATCCACATGCTAGCAACTGATCGGTCCAATTGCTGACCTCAGCTTACACACAATAAAACTTAAAACACGGAGATGTTAAGTAACTTTGTCAAACGTCTCCTAGCTCAGAAGAGTCAGAACTGGGCCTGGAATGGGGCTACTGCCTCAGAGATTGGACTCTTAGTGTCCCTAGAGCTATTAAAATGGCAATTGTGATCCACATTTATTTTGAAGTGAATAAAACAGACTCATTAACCACAAGTAGTGAGGTTGTCTGGAGATAATAATCGTCTGGGAATCTGCAACAAATTGCTCAGACTCCAAGATTTGCCTTTTCTCTAGACATGAGGCTAATTGTAAAAACTGTTTACATTAACCTGTAATTAGTTCTGCCTTAAGTAATATAACTGCACAATGGAAAGAGTGGGTAATCTTGTTCAGATGGGAGTTTCTTCAAATAAATGAGCAAAGGAATGAAAAGAATCTACTTGAAACTCGAACGAAAGTAGCTCTGTATCACTTATTGAGAAGTGTTAATAGGTATGGGAAAGGTAGACTTTTGCTTGTCTTGAGATTGAATGACTGTGCTCAACAATTCTCTCTCTATATATATTGTTATATATGATATCTATGTTATACATATGATATATATTATATGTGATATATATGTTATATATCAATCCTAAAGGAAATCAACCCTGAATATTCATTGGAAGGACTGATGCTAAAGCTGAAGCTCCAATGCTTCAGCCACCTGATTCAAAGAGCTGACTCATTGGAAAAGACCTGATGCTGGGAAAGATTGAAGGCGGGAGGAGAAGGGGACAATAGATGAGATAGTTGGATGGCATCATCACCTCAATGTACATGAGTTTGAGCAAACTCTGGGAGATTGTGAAGGACAGAGAAGCCTGGTGTGCGCCGTCTGTGTGGTCACAGAGGGTCAGATATGACTGAGTGACTGAACCACAAAATATATATTATATAAGATATGTATACTTATATATATCTTTACTCTTAAGATTTAGAATGTACTCTACTAGCAGGCAGGATCCACACTGTGTATCTTTTTTTTTCTATTAAATTTTTGAAATTTTGTATTGGAATATAGTCAATTAATAATGGCACATCATGTATCTTTAAATACTCAATGTCAGAACAAATCTTTACCCGCTCAATGTTAGAATTGTCATCTAATTTACAGCATCACCCCTGTTGGAACTTGGCCCTAGTGGAAAGTTTACAGATCTGTGGCAAACCTGTGTTTGTGGTTTGCTTCTTTGCTCATCGTATTTATGTTTGTTCCTATTAAGATCAGCTTTTAATCTGAGAAATGTCATGTTTTTTGGCTCTTCATATGACCATGAATTTTCCAAGCTCCTGATGATTTGTAAACCACAGGACTCAGCAGCTGGAATGCATTAATTTAATAATAAAGGCAGGGAAAAGTTTGATCTTATAAAGTAGCAGTTATGCAAATGTCTCACACTGAACAGTGGCCTTAATGGTCGCCATGTTTCAGCCATAGCTGGTTTCTCAATTACTTTTAGGTTTATTTATATTTTTTTTGCATGTGATTATAGAATTCTGACTTATTTCCAGGATAACTGAGTCTCTTTAAGATTTTCCTGCTTGCCCCTTACTGTGTTTTATCTTTCACAGTATTGCCTAAGCAAAGCGTAAAGGAAATCTTGACTCACGGATGGAATCAGCAATGAAAAATTCTGTGCTGTCTCAATCCCCTAAGTGAGAAAAGGTGAAAGTATTTAGAGAGACCATCAAGGACCCCTGGAGGTAGATAAGGCTACATCGCTGTAGAGGAAGAACCAGTCATATTGACTGCTGCCTGTTAGGTATCCCCATAGGTATTAGCAGTCGGCAGCCATCATTAGGTATCTATATCTCACAGTAATCTCAAAGATATAACAACACACAAAACTGAATTCCCGATCTTGCCCTGCCCCGAATACACCCTGCCAAGGTCTTGTCCATCTCAGTTTACAGTAACTGTCTTCTGCTAGTTACTCAGTCCAAACATCAATAAGTCATCTTTATCTTTTTTTTCCCCGTATGGATAAAGAACACCATTGGCTCTACTTTTCAAGTACATCCAGAATCCAATAACTTCTTATTCTTTCTCAGCCTGATCCTAACCATGGTCACCTGAGTACCTAGATTTTTGTGGTAGAAACTGAACGGGATTTCTGCTTCCAAGCGTGTCATCCTTCCTTCAAGCTCTTTTCCACACACCAAACTGATTCCATTAAACCTTCATCGGGTCATGCCACTGCTCTGCCTAAGACCCTGCAACCTGTCTTCATCTCCTCCTTCCCCTCCTCCCCCCTTCTCCCAGCTCTGACCTCACCCCTGTTGCTCTGCTTTCTAGCCTTAGTGGCCTTCTTGTGCTCAGTTGTGTTTGACTCTATGGCCTGTGGACTGTAGCCTGCCAGGCTCCTCTGCCCATGGAATTTTCCAGACAGGAATACTGGAGTGGGGTGCCTATTCCAGGGGATCTTCCCAACCCAGGGATCCAACCTGTGCCTCTTGCGTCCCCTGCATTGGCAGGTGGATTCTTTACCACCAGCACCACCTGGGAAGCCCTGCCATTTCTCAGATACTCTTAGCCTGTGCCTGCTTCAGAACTTCTGCGCTTATTGGAATGCTCCTTAGGCTCCATGTCTTTGCTCAAATGGAATTTTCTAAGTGAGGTATTCATGACTACCATATTTATGTCTGTAACTGTGTACAATAATCCTTATCCCCTCCGTTATGTTATTTTTCATCACAATTATAAGTAATTTAATTTACTTGTTTCTTTTATTTATTTGTCCCCACTAGAGTACAGATTCTGTAACAGTAGGGATTTTTGTCTTTTTGTTCACTGATACAACCCCAGCAACCAGAACATTATTTGACCTGTAGTGGGTACTCCATAAATGAATACTGAGTGAATAAATGAAGATGTGAATGAACTGTGCTGGAACATGACTTTGTCCTCTTCTCTCCACTGTTTAATTCTGTAACTATTTCCCTGACCATGGAGAACAACACTCATGCCCAGATAGGTGTTTATCTATCAGAATATGTCTAAGGTTAAATGTTAATAGGGGCAGAGGAAGACTATTTTGTCTGAATTGATAAATTCTCCTGTGTGCATTCTCTTTTCTGTGACAGGGATAACTGAGATTGACCATAAGGGATCTGAGGGGTAAATATGAGACTTACAGTAAAAATTAATTTTATCTATAATTTTCAAGTCAAATATCAGACTAAGAGTCAACAAATGGTTTCAAAGAAATGCAGCAGGAAGCCTTTGGGATTTTTTCCCCAGGGTTTATATGAACAAGTCAGTCCTTATGTGTGCAACTGTTGTGGCTGGTCGTGCTTGTACTGTAGGATTGGGGTGAAAAATGTGTATTTTCAAAGTTCTGTGATCAACTTGGGTTGGAAATGTAGCACCATTCTTGGCTGTTCCAGCTTCATAGTAGGTGGCATAATGGCTCTTGGGAATCACTGGTGCAGAAGATGCCTGGAGAACAGGAAGAGGGTGAAGGGACTAGGAAGATTCCATTCAACTTGTTGTTTAGTCGCTAAGTTGTGTCCGACTCTTTTGCGGCCCCCTGGACTGTAGCCTGCCAGTCTCCTTTGTTCATGGGATTTCTCAGGCGAGCATATTCGAGTGGGTTGCCGTTTCCTACTCCAGAGGATCTTCCCGACCCAGGGATCAAACTAATGTCTCCTGCATTAGCAGGTGAGTTCTTTACCACTGAGCCGCCTGGGAAGCCCTCCATTCAACTCACCCATGAATAAAACAGCTATCCTTCCTTTTCCCCTCTTTTTTGGTTTAAAAAGTTCCCCCTAGCATTTTGCAAATTTTTTGTTTGTTTCTGAATTTCTTTATGATAATTTATGACTTTTCTGGGTTTTTCATTAAAATTTTACATGTTGAGGGACACTTCTAAATTCCATGATTCTCCTGTGCCTACACCAAGTTTCTATATTATATCATACTTGGGAACTGTGGCCAGGAGTTAAAAACCTGGCGGTTAAAAACTTGGATTCAGTATAGGTTTTCTGCTGTTCCTTGGAATCACTAAGTATGACCTCTTGATGGGTGGGGGCTCCCTCTCTTGATTTTCTAGTTCCTGGGGATTTCAGAGTTGAAAGTCAAATAAACAGACAACTGATGATGTGCCTTTGGAAAATGTGTAATTTTACTTCTACGTATTTCAGATAAGTGCTTTTTTGGTGACCCATGTAAAGATATCAATATGTTAAGAAAAATGTCTACTTATAAATGTATGCATACTTAAAAAATGCTATGAACTTTAAAACATAAAATGTTTCATTATCATCCATCTTTATGTGGTAGATTAAAGTCATTTTTACTAATCTGTTGGAGAAGGGAAAGTCTACCCACTCCAGTATTCTGGCCTGGAGAATTCCATGGACTATATAGCCCATGGGATCACAAAGAGTTGGACACAACTGAGCAACTTTCACTTACTACTCTATAAGAGATTCCCAACCTGGACACAAAAGGACTTGCACATGGATTGTTGAAGATTGATTCAGGGTATGGAGAGAAGAGTTAATGTCAAAGAGCCGAGAATGGGAATTTTTTGAGAAGCTGTTACTGTCCAAGTGCTGTTTTAGTGCTCCACTCACCTTAATCCGTTTATTACTTAATAGCAATCTTATCCAGTAGCTATTATTTCCCTTAATTTACTGGATAAGGAGGGTAAGTCTCAAACTGCATAACTGGCATAAGGTTGTACAGAGATTGTGACTGAGCTGGTATTCAAAGCTCAGAGGCTTGTGTAACTCTAAACTTTGTGTTCTTTCAATTTCCTCACACAGAAATGGGGCTTGGGCAAAAAAAAAAAAAAAGATTTTCTTGTTTGCTTGCCCAGTCATGAACTCATCTGCTTCCCTAGCCTTCATCTTTTCCTGGTTTATTGAGAATCATGGTACCATCTCTTGGGTTTTTCTTCTGCCACCTCTTTTATTACTTCCTTGTTGAATTTACTCAAAGTTTGTTTTTTTTTAAACTGCTAGTTAAATTGAAATGTCTTATTTTTTTTTTTAAAGCTATCTTTTAAATGTCCCCTCGCCCCAGGCCCCCCGCCCCTGCGCCATGAGATCCTCCAAGTTAAACAGGATTCCATACAGAAGTTCTGATAAAACTCTGGCTAAACAAATAAGTAAGATTTCACCAAAATTCAAAGGGAAACCAGACTTAAGTGATTCTGAACATTTTCTCAGAAGAATTGGGGCAAGCACTAGCATGAAAGGCTGTATCATTTGAAAGACAATCCCACTTTATTATTCTCATGGGAATTAACATCAAAACTAATAAAAAAAACCCCAGGATTCTTTTGTTTTATGAGGTATGGTGAGGAGATGGGACAGGATCTGAGTATACTGCTAATGGGGCAGTAGCATTGGATTTGAGGAGGCGGTGGCAGAGAGGCAGTGGAGAGAGGTGCAGCTCTGACAGTTGGTACCCTATTCTTCCTTATTCTGTCACATTGCAAGTTTCTGATCTGCAGCAACCTGAGGGAGAGAAGGAGATAGCTTGAGGTATGAGTAGGCATAGAAAGTTACAAGGTGCTTTAAAATATATTGTTTTATTCAGTCTTTATAACACATGTGTGAAGTGGGTAGCACAGCATGTTACTTGGCTTACCCTCAAATCTGAGTGACTTACAGCAACAAAGTTGATTTAACATTTACATTTAGTGTAGGCTGTAGATCAGCTGCATCTCTGCTTCCCATGTCCTCTGTCATTTTAGAATTCCAGCTGAAAGAGCAGCTTCCTTGTAGGCACACTGTTGTAATAACAAAGAGATGGGACAAGCGTCACATTCCAGCAGACACATCATATGATCAGATCCAAAGACAGTGGGCTGAAAGTGACAGAAAGTGAAAGTGAAAGTTGTTAAGTCGTGTCTGACTCTCTGCGACCCCATGGACTGATACAGTCCATGGAATTCTCCAGGCCAGAATACTGGAGTGGGTAGCCGTTCCCTTCTCCAGGGGATCTTCCCAATCCAGGCATCGAACCCAGGTCTCCTGCATTGCAGGCAGATTCTTTACCAGCTGAGCCACCAGGGAAGCCCAAGAATACTGGAGTGGATGGCCTATTCCTTCTGCAGCAGATCTTTCCAACCCAGGAATTGAACCAGGGGCTCTGGCATTTCAGGCAGATTCTTTACCAACTGAGCTATCAGGGAAGCCCGTGTTCAAAGTGTACAATAATAATGCAGCACACCACTGGAAAGTTTTATTATTGTGATTGTGCTTCTTATTTTACAGAGGTGGAAACCAGTGCTTAGAGAGATTAAACTGTCCAAGTTCACACCACTGACAACTGGCAGAAGCCAACTTGGAATCTTAAGTTTTGACCCAAGGCCATTACTTTTTTTGTATTATACCAACAAAAATGGCAGCTTCATTTACTTATCTGTCTTTGTTGCTGTTTGTCTTGAGAATGGTTTTCCTCATAATGACTTCCTAGGAAAGTAGTTAACCCAGTGCCCATTATGCTTTCCTTCCCTTTCAATTCGCCAATAAACGGCTTTGAAATGGTTTTGAAATGCAAATGTGTTCCACGTGAGAGAAATATTTTGTAAGTTACCGATAGTCCATTCTTGGATGAAAGCTTAAATTAAAAAATAAAATCCCTTTTCAACACTGGAACCATAGTAACTTAAATTTCCTTTAGCAATCTTAAGTCTCAAATTTCTTTGCATCAATTAAAGACATTGTATCAGTTAAAGCCAAATATAATTTATAGATGGTTGTGTGGAGTTTTAGTGAATAGGAATTTTGCAAGCATCTCCAGATTGAGGTGCTTTGTTAATGAAAGTGGTGATATGACCCTGAATTGTTTCCAGCCTCCCACGAATTCTCTAAACCTTAAGGTGGCAGGGCTGCTGACTTTTCCAGAATCCTTAGATTTCTGCATTTCCTTGTCTCTGGGTCTTGGCTTAGTCTATTGTTCCCTCAGTCTGAAATGCTTCCAGCCTGCTCCACCTTCTCCATCACCCAGGTCTAATCTTGATAATTTTTCAGGCTCTGTCCTTAAATGCTTTCTACTCCAGGCAGGAGTTTCCCAATCTCATCAAATACAAGTACACATCCCAGTAAAAAAAAATCCAAACAATGCTTTGCGTACACTCCAGTATTCCTTCTTACTAAACTATGACAAACCTAGACAGCATATTAAAAAGCAGAGATATTACTTTGCCAACAAAGGTCTGTCTAGTTAAATCTATAGTTTTTCCAGTAGTCATGTATGGATGTGAGAGTTGGACCATAAAGAAAGTTAAGCACTGCAGAATTGATACTTTTGAACTGTGGTGTTGGAGAAGACTCTTGAGAGTCCCTTGGATTGCAAGGAGATCAAACCAGTCCATCCTAAAGGGAATCAGTCCTGATATTCATTGGAAGGACTGATGCTGAGGCCAAAACTCCAATACTTTGGGCGCCTGATGCAAAGAATGGAAAAGGCCCTGATGCTGGGAAAGATTGACGGCAGGAGAAAAGGGGGATGACAGAAGATGAGATGGTTGGATAGCATCACCGACTCCATGGACTTGAGTTTGAGCAAGCTCCGGAAGTTGGTGATGGACAGGAAACCTTGATGTTCTGCAGTCCATGGGGGTTGCAAAGAGTCAGACAGGACTAAGCGATCGAACTGAACTGAACTGACTCTTTTGCCCAATACCTTTCCTCTAAAAGACGTGCAACAAATAGTTTTTAAAATTGTTACATTTGCTAAATTGAAAGTCTTCTGGACAGTGTATGGAGTTGATGTGTGTTCCTGTTTCTTCAACAAGTAGTTATTCAACGCCTTTCATTGCAAGATACAATTGACTCACCAAAAGTGCCATGGCTATATAGACCGACTGATTCAGGGTTGAAATCCAGAATTGCCTGACTGTACAACCAGTATACTTGATCATTATATAGATATCAATAGCTAGAGGTTCCTGAATGCTAGGTGGCTTCACTGTTGGGCAGCTATTAATTTTATTTCTTTTCCTTAAAAAATTGTATCAAGTGTTTCACCAATGCCTTTTTAAACTCCTGTTAGTCTTAGTTTAAAACCTTTTTTTTTTTTTTTTTTTGTCCGTATGAATCCAAGATGACCCATTAAAAGTGAAATAACATTTTCTGGGTGGACTGTATTGAGTAAATTGTACTGCCTAGGGTAGATTCAGGTTTTTTGGGTCCTGAGCTTACAAAACTTTTTGGCTTTCTTTAAGAAAATGAAGATAAAAGTATAAACATAAAAATAAGCATAACATGTGTAGTGTAAGAAAAGAAATCACGATGATTTACTTGAGTGTTGGAGGTTCAGCTTCCTGTTTTTCTAATCTATCTGAGGCAGTGTACCAGAAATGCTTACAAACATGCTTCCTTGTTGCCACCTGATCACTGGGCTTCTCCTCCCCACTCACCCAGGGTGCTTCATAGCTCCTGGCCCCCCCCCAATGCTCACGGTGACCCTGCACACGAGGCTTTATTCGTTTCCCATGAGTCCACTTCTGGTCCTGGCAATTCAAGAACTACAGTCAAATGCAATTGATTTTAGTCTCATATGAGTTTCTGAGTTAATTATTGGACTTCCTGGTACTTTTTCTCAACAAATGGAGATATTTTACTAGGGAATAGCCTTTTCAAATACAAGGATTTCTTTATAATTATAAAAAAATTTTTTTTGGCCATAGCGTTGGTTAGACTACTGTCTTCATAGAAGCCACTTGGCATGAATATAATTTCATTTTGGAAATGTTTAAATAGAATACAAAAGAAGTAATGAAAATTGGTTCTTAAGTAAATAATGTTGTCACTAAGGGATTTAGCTGAGGTTTACGTGGCTGACAGTATGTTCAGAATAGCATTACCTAGAATTGTCGCTTCCATTTTTAAAAATCTTGGGAATGACTAAGCTTTGCTGAAGAATTTAAGTCATTTTTTCCTTCAAGCTTTGTTGAAGTATTGGCTCCTGCAAAGACAATGAGGTACCACTGGAAATTAGGCTTTTTTAGTGTAGTATTAAAAAAATGGCAGCAGAGGGCCTCATTGCAATGTGCTAGATTTTTCTTTCTTTGTGAAAGAATTTCTCTCTCCATTGCTCTGCCTCCATTCTCATTGTGAAACTTGCAGTACGTTTTGTGGAAAAAAAATTTTTTAAATACCAATTTTACTACATTGGGAATGTAGGGTGCAATTTAAGCCCTAAAAACCATTGTATTTCTTCTTGGTTCCTGTGAAGATGTTGAAATTTTGACATCTTTCTTCACTTCCATCCACAAGCAGTGAAGAATTGTATACTCCCTTTTGCTTTTTCTTTCAGGCTGTTACTGTTTTTATTAAGACCATTCAATTTGTTGGCAGATTATTATGAAAACACATTCAGGCAAGTTATTTTACTTTATTCACAGATGAGAAAAATTGCATGGCAAGAGTTCATAATATAATATGACTCATATCTTTCAGTTGCCTTTCAGCTAATTGTGCTCAAGTTCTAACAGAGTTATTTCCCATAACTAAAAGAAAAGAAAAGTTGTAGATTATAGCTATGTCAGATGTTCCAAAGAAATGGGGTTGAGTACAGGTGACATTCATTAAGCCTGCCTTAATTATTCTATGGGTTCATCTTGCTGTTGGTGTGACTATGGTCAGGAAGGATAATGGCACAGAAAATAAGAGAACTGGTCAAACCACAGTTCGGTGCACTCTGAATAGATAGACATGGGTTTGCACTTAATCCTACTGAGTTCCTTTTTAATGCTATTGTTTAGGAGAGGGTGTCTCTTGCAGACCACAAGTACCTTTGATAATTATGGGTTCTGTAGTCAAATATACCGATTTTTGGAGTCTCAAGTTGGTTATTATAATGTAATAATATCATTATGTTAATGGAGAATTTTCATCTTACCCAACTCTCACTTAAAGTACATTTCTAAAATCCTGCTTAAAAAGCAGATTCTAATCATCCTTTAGAAAGGACTTGTCTTTAGATGAAAGAGAATTTCAGAAAAATGGATTATTGCTCATTTCCAGCTTTCAGAATCCTTGCTTTTTGAAGAGTTGAAATAATTTAACTATTAGGGAATATAAATATTATGTAAGAAAGGGCTAATTTTTTATTAAGATTAGATGAATGTTAACATTTTATTGAATCATAAGGATAATATGGAAACATAACATAAAAATATAGGTATTAAATTAAAAAAAATAGGTATTAAATAGAAATGTTATATAGACATGGGCCCTCATATACTTCCTATAGAAAAAATATAAACAGTATATAGAAAAGGGCAAATATTTTATTGAGATTAGATGAACATTTTATTTTGCATATATTTTTTGTGATCCTTAAAACAAAATGCGAATAATGATTGTTACCAGTTAGACAATTTAGGTCACTCCCGACTGTTTACTTTTTGTGATACAACAAGGTATATTCTGATTGTGTTTTCTGATAAAGCATTATACAACAATAAAACTGGACAAAATGATAGAAAAATCACCATTTCAGGGCTCTTAAAATTGACCGAAGGCATACTGAAAGGTTGTTGCTGAACGATAAGACACGGGATTCTTGGCCTCCGGAGGAGACGAATTCAATCCGGGGCCTGAGACGAGGCTGGATCGCTCAGAGCTTTTGTGTAATAAAGTTTTATTAAAGTATAAAGAAGATAGAGAAAGCTTCTGACATAGGCATCAGAAGGGGGCAAAAGAGTACCCCCCTCCTTGTCTTTAGCTGTATGTTATATAGTCACTCACAGTCTGTTAATGAAAGGAATGTCATAAAATTTAGAATGGCACCAGATAATTCATCCCTGGCCATAAAACGATTGACTTGAATCTTGTAGAAGGGCAGAATACCAACAAATAGTTCCGTTTACATAGATTAGGGGAACAATACCTGAGTAAGTAAGTTAGGCCGTTTGGCAGAACCAACTTGAAGATAGAGTCTGGGGTTCATTAACATAGCTTAAGACAACATTTCCATAAGAAAAAGAAATGTATTGGTTAACTCAAGGTTTGAGAGTAGTTAGCTTTAGGTGAGACCAGGTGTCACGGCAACACAGCATGTTAAGAGAAACCTCTTAAATTTGTATAGAGAAGGAAAAACAGATCGCTGGTTTGTTTCTTCCTGCCGCTTAAGAGAGATAAAAATGTCTGGCATTTGCAGCCTCTTTCCTCCATTTGGAGACCCCTGGCCTTCCTGCCTGTTACCCTCTCAATACAACAAATTGAGAAGCAATTTACTCATGAAAAAAGTACCGTATGTCAGCTATGAATGGTGGGAGTCTCTGGCATTCTTGCATGGGGCTTCTCTCATCGACTCCTACCCACAAGGTGAATCTCAGCAGAAATGAAGGGGGCTCTGCAGAACCAGAACACCAGAAGCTTCTTTGCCAGAGGGGGCTCACTTGGCTTGGAGCTGAGGGTGGGAAACCTCACATCCAGGAGTGTTGTCAGTAAAGTCTTAATTTCGGGGGCAAAGGAATGGGAGAGACCAATGGCTCAGGTACACTAAGGCTGTAGCCCAGCTTGTAACGAATTGGTGGACTAGCAGACTAGCCTGGAATTTAACTGGGAGATCTGGGAAATGAGATGGCCACAGAGGGTCTTGAAAACCTCTCCGCATATCCACTCAGGAGAGACTGGAGAAGCCCCCTAGATCCACATATCCCTGGCTACGTGTGAGACCATACACCTGTGCAGAAGGCCTGAGTGTGTTGAGTGATGGTCAACTCAGTCTTGTCTGACTCTCTGAGACTCCATGGACTGTAGCCTGTCAGGTTCCTCTGTCCGTGGACTTGTCCAGGCAAGAATTCTGGAGTGCATTGTCATTTCCTTCTCCAATGTAGAAGACATGGTGGGAGGTAAAAGCCAGGGAAGTCTTAAAAACTGATTGATTAATCCAGTGGCAAAATTTTCTTTAGGTTATTTAATTAGGGTTAAAGGCCAAGATAGGATTATATAATGTTTTCTATGTCTGTAAATTCTATAATTTCTAAATATTTAACCTAGAAATACACTAGACTAGGGAAGAGTTTTTTAATCTGAGTTGTGAATCTCTGATATCTCTTTCCCCACCTAAAAAATAAAATTCTTAATTACCTTTAGTGTTTCTGTCAGTTTAGATATCATTAATATCAATAGAGAACTTTGGAATGTTAATAATAGCTAATTGATCATCTATTATCAGCTCGATGCTGTGCCGACCGGGTACTTTTTAATGTCATTTAATTCTGCAATCACCCATGGTAGTATTATCCCCATTTCTGGATGGAGAGATTGGAATTTAAATAGAATACATTCCTTTTCCAAGGTTACAACAGCTAAGCAGCAGAACAGGTGGAATGCACCTGGAGACAATCTCATTTCTGGATTCATATCCTTAAACACTAGGCTAAATTTTCAAATGTTGATGCTATATAATGTAAATTATTTTTTCTGCAACTATAATAATGCAATCTGATAGCAATCAAATGGCCTTATGTAGAGTTATTGGTCCATTACGCAGGTATATATTTTAACTTTCTAGTTGAACCTTTAAAAAAACACTTTATATTAAGGCAACTTTCAGACAGATACAAAAATAGATAATAATATCATGATCCTTCATGTGTGTCCCTATCACATGGCTTTGAGCTTTTTCTATGAATGCTAAAATTTCTGCTTGCCATGCTCATCTTCACTACAAAAGGGAAATAATTATAGACTGACTTTGGTAGGGTAAATACTGATAAGTTTTAAATTTGTAAGTAAACTTTTTCAGTAATGGCTTTTACTAACTTGTTATTCTATAAATATTTCCTTTTGAAATGGACACACTGATGATATGTTTTAAAAAACAAATAACTCAGTGCAAATAGCATGAGGAGTAGAAGGAGTCAGCAGGTGGAGGTATTCCACTATTTTGGTGTTAACAGAACAAACAACTCCAGTGCATTAGGGTGGAGCTGCAGAATTTGTTTTGTTCATCCTCTTTTTTCTTTAAGGTGTTGTCTACGGACTCTGTGCGTCCATTAGTGACCAGTGAGTTAGCCTTCTTCTTAATTTTTTTAAGGCTAATTTTTGTAGCTGTTTTAGATTCACTGCGGAAAAGTTGAGTGGCAAGTATAGAGCGTTCCCATATATTGGGTTGGTCAAAAAGTTCATTCAGGTTTTTCCATAAGATGTTATGGAAAAAAACCCAAAGAACTTTTTGGCCAACTCAATATAACCCCTGCTCCTACATGCACAACCTCCCCCACTAGGGACATCCTCCACCAGACTGGTTCACCTGTTACAATCGATGAATCTGCACCGACACATCATTATTGTCCAAAGTCCGTGGTTTACATGAGGGCTCACTCAGTGTTGTAGGAGCTTCACCCCGCCCCCCTCTGATGGCTCACCAGGTAAAGAATCCGCCTGCCATTGCAGGAAACACAGCAGACTCAGGTTTGATCCCCTGGAAGAGGAAATGGCAACCCTCTCCAGTATTCTTGCCTGCCTGAAAAACCCTACAGAGGAGCCTGTGCGCTGCAGTCCAACGTGTCGCAGTGAGTCGGACACGGCTGAATGGCTGAGCAACGACTTACTGCTGTATATTATATGGGTTTTGACAAATGTATAATGACATGTATGCACCATGATAGTTTCATACAGAATAGCTCCACTATTCTAAAGATCTGGGCTCATCTTTTATACATAACATTTTCTCTCATATAACAACACTTGTTAAAAATTTGTGTTTCTAATCATATCATGGTTTTCAGTGACTCTCGGGGGTAGGTAGATAACTGACAAGCAGTTGTAATTACACAGCCTCTGCCTGGTAGTTTGCAATAGAGGTGAAGTGGCTTATGGAACTGGAAGGAACTAGTAGTATAATCATACCTCATTCTTTTACTCCAACTACAGAAATATTTTATGTTGCACAGAGCATTGAACTGCTTTATTTATTTCTATTTCCCTTGAATAGCATGTGGTATTATAAGCCATATGTTTCTGTAATAGCCTTTTAATTCTCCATTTCAAATCTATTTACAATAACTCTGGCTCCTGACAGAAACCATTTAATAGTTCTGCCTCTTCTTTGGCCTCGTACTTCTGTCCCATATTTCAGTAGTGAATATCATTGCTAAAGCTTTGATTTATTTCTGGGAAAGTCTTCCTGGCTTTCTCTCCCTGGTTTCCTCAAGAGATTGTAAGCTATGCACAGCTAGACTATTTTCACTTTATTTGACAAATTGTTTGCATTAAATGAATTTAGAATAATGTTGATTACTAATGTTTGACTTGCTTATTTTCCTAAGCCACTGAACTCTGGTATGTTTGGAAAATGTGCATTTTGATTATTACCACAACTTCTTTAGCAGTTATGATTCTTGGCCCCTTAAGCTATTACTCTCTTTTGCTCTTCAAGGAAACTCAAAATCATAGTCAATGAGGTTATCTCCTTTGGCTCCTTAGTAGACAAGCCCACTCTAGGGTAAAGTTTCAGTCACAGTCCCTCTTCTCTATAGCACAGGTTGCCATATACATAGTACATTGTAGGAATCCTCCAATTCTTTTCAGCTAGAGTTATTGTTGCTATACTAGATGAGGTTTGCTCCATTTTCATAGTTCACAGATTGGTTTTTGTACAACTTGTGAAGCTCTCAAATGTCTTCCAATGGAATGTTTTTCATTTTATAGATCTTAGAAAAAGCAGGTCAAGCATCATTTAGGAGTTCAGATTCTGGGTATAGAAGCTCAAATACTGGCTCTAACACCTAAAAGCCAAGTGATCCTAGAAAAAATGAACTTCACTTTTTTCATTTGCATAGAGGAGGTAATACTACCAGACAAAGTTTCAGCTAGGATAATTGAAATAATGCCTGCAAAGCCCCTAACTTGGCTTAAACTGTAGCAATGCATACTTTGACTACAAATATACACTTGGATTATAAAATTTCTTCCTCCTCTCTGGATACACTACTAGCCACCTTCTGTACCCCAAAAGTGCCCCATATAGTTTTTTTTTGTTGTTTGTTTTTTTACTCATAGAGTTTATAGTACCTTGTTACCCTCATGTCCAGAGACTGTAACTAGCTTGGCATAGATTGGACTTTGAGACAATACAGGCTGAATGAATTAGTCCACTTCAGCTGAAAGTGCCTGTTCCAAATCCCACCCAGTGGGTTTTGTCATTATATCATCACCCTATTAATGACCTAAGAGCATATAGAGACAATTTACAGACAAGGAGAGGCAAACAAGTCTATTAAAACTGTAAGAATAGTGAGATTGTCTTTCACATCCTCTAGAATGGTAAATGGCTTCCTGGGGGTGGTGCCAGTGGTAAAGAACCGACCTGCCAATGCAGGAGACTTAAGAGATGCAGGTTCGATCCTTGGGTCGGGAAGATCCCCTGGAGGAGGCATGGCAACCCGCTCCAGTATTCTTTCCTGGAGAATCCCATGGACAGAGGACTTGGCAGGCTACAGTCCACGGGGTCGCAAAGAGTCAGACATGACTGAAGTGACATCATGCATGCGCGCAGATTAATTTGGATTATACCAATTTTTCAAAAGACATAATCTGAAGCTAGAGGAAGATGTCATTGCCTCTCTTCAGAGTGCAGTCCAATGCTTTGACCATTCCGGGGCTCTAAAGTAACTCAAGATGATTGTGGCCTTTGCTGGCCTTTGTTCAAGTGTCTTTCTACCATGCAGTGTTAAGTTTCAACAACCCAAAGGGCTAGTCTTTGCTTTGTCCAAAGTGGAGGATGCTAGGATAGAGTCTATATGCTAACTTTTAATTTCAGAAATATTTTGTACAAAGCTTCCCTCATCTGCTATTGTAATGTTCTTATGAACATCCAAAATTTTGCTCCAAGACCTCTGGCTTTGGTCCTGGCAGTCAGGAGGCTGTGAAATGTGTGCTGCCAGGTATGTCACAGGACATGCCTATACAACTGGCAGAAAGACAGGCTCTTGTGTGGAACCAAGTGAAATAATAAAGGACTCCTATAAGTCTCAAAGATCCCATCAAAATTCTTGGAAGGAATTACTTATACCTGGCAAGTAGAAACACAGCTGCATTTTCACTGATTAAAAAAAAATACTCATTAAAATACTGGCAATAGCAGAGCAAATTAAAAAGTTAATATAATTTTTGGTTAGACAGTACTTTTTATGAAAACCCATAGTTCTTTCTCATAATTAACACAGTGAAAGAAACCTTGGTTGTGAGTTGAGAACTGAGAAAAACACAGTTCAGGCACTAGATCATTTATTTGATGAATATATGACCTTGGGCCAAATAACATTTCTGAACCTCAGTTTCTTCTTCTGTAAAATGGAACTGATACTCCCCCTACTTTATCTGGTTTTTGTGCTTGAATGAAGTAATATACAAGCTGTAAAATAATCTACATACAAAGTATATTAGCTGTATGGTTTCTAATGTGCAAAACTTAGAAGATAAAATCATGTATAGACAACATCCACTCAATGCACCTTTTCTGTAGCATTTAAAAATAATTGTCCCATTTTTGGACATTTCCGGCAATGGGCCCATATTCTTTAGGAAGCAGGTCATTCCGTATTTGGCAAGCGTCGAGGGTCAGGTTCCTCACGAGCAAACTCAGAGAAGGAATTAGGGTGAAGGTCATTTATCAGAGGGTGCTCCACTACCTGAGGTAGGGAGGAGGGGAGGCGGGCCTGGGCAGAGGGAGAAGTCAAGCTGTCATAAAGCCCCTGTGAAAGCTTCACAGCGACCCGGGGCAAGCTCGGGGCTGCAGTGGGCCACCAGAGTTGCCACGAGTCTGGGCTAGAGGGCTGGACTGTTATGTCATTGTATTGACCAATCACTGGATCTTGGGTGAGGCAGTTTTTTTAGACTGAGGCAGTCCTCAAAAAGAGTTAAAAACTGAAGGTTATCTACTCCTGCAACTAAGGGAAGCAGTCTTTCCTTTGCCAAAGGGCACCTGGGCATCACTGCTTCTATTAGATGAGCCCTGGAGGTAAAACATTCAGCCCTCTATTGGGTGGAAAATTTCCTTGCTGTGACTATCATGTAAGTTACTCTCCTCAGAGTCAATTCCAAGTCTTACAAATATTTTCTAACATAATTCTGTACTATATTCTGGAAGCACTTGTTCTGTAATGCTGATGCATATATATGCATATATTTTACATATATAAGCGATTTATATATGTGTTTTATATTAATATATTGATCATTATATTAATAACACATTAATATTATATGATCAATTATAACCATCAATATATTGATATATTTACAGTATTAATGTATTATTAACCACAAATATACCATTAATTATCAGTATATTAATATAATCATTAATATAAACATTAATAATTGTATTACATTGATAATTAATAACATACACGCAAAGCTCAGATTCATATTTATGCACATATTCATGTGCATATATAATATACAGGTATATTCTGAAAACATATACTTTGAGTGATCTGAGAATATGTTGTTAACAATTGGCTGAATGATGCCCCACTGTACTCAGCACCCAGCTTTTAGTAACCATAATGATGCCAATTATTGTAGAGAGTAAAACGAGTCTGCTGTCCAAGAGAACTGCTTTGGGAGATCATGAATTCTGTTTTGCACGTGTTGGGTATGAAACCCTTTTGAGACATCTGGAAGAAAACAGTTGGTAGGTGTTTGAATGTATATATCTAGAGTTTGTGGAGAAGGAAGTGGCTACCCACTCCAGTATTCTTGCCTGGAAGTTCCATGGACAAAGCAGCCTGGCGGGCTACAGCCCATGGACATTGCAAAGAGTTGGACATGAGCGACTATCTCTAATGCTAGAGTTTTGAAAGAAGTCTACACTAGCGATAAGTAATTAGGAGTTGATGTTTATTTAGTAACTGAAGCTAGGAAGCCACATTTCCGTCGCATTCCTGCAAGTCCATGATAACCTGGGGCTGGGTTTCCCTTTCAGATGGTAGAGTTTTCCTTCACTGGAGGTCTTTTCCTGGTCTGTTTCACTGAATTCTGTTATCTGCCTCGTTCTTGAGGCATCTGGGAGTGCAGTCACTGGTGTAGGGTGGGAGGAGGAAGGGACCTATGACTAAAAACCGGAGGAAATTCAACATATAATGGCTGGTAGACGGGAACTCTGGAGCTGAGGTAGGAAAGGAGTGGCTGGGGAGGTTAAAGGGTGGGGTCATACAAGCAGGAGAGAGAGGAGGGGTCAGCGTTCTAAAATTCTTCAGAGAAATGGTGTCATCGGAGATGGAGGTAATTGATGATCTTTGGGAGGGTGGTTTTGGTAGGAGTAGAAGCTGGACTGGAGTGGGTTGAGGAGTGAATGAAGGGTGAGGAAATGAGGGCCATAATGTGCACAATGGTTTCAAGAAGTATAGCTTTGAAGGTGAGGCCAGAGATACGGACTAGCTGAAGTGGAGCAAGGTTGTGTTGAAACAGTGGGCCTGAGTGTGAGCAAGAGAACTAGAAATAGCCCCCCCACATCAATGCTTTAAATATCCCCCTTCACCTTTAAGTGGGTGTGAACTATATTCTGAAACATTTAGAGAAATGACAAATGAATCTTAGTGCCTTATTAAAAGCAAACATAACCAAAATAGTTGGCTTGTGGAAAACTTATATCAGATTATAAAACTTAAATTGAAAAGGAGATAAATATAAGATAATTTTCCTCTTGAATTATTCAGACCAGTGAGTCATAGATTCATCTTGTTTTTAACTAAGAAAATCTTGTCTGACATGTTACTTTACGTTTTACTTGAAAAGAAAAGTCTTTTATTTGTCTTATTATCCAGATGACCAGTGTCTTTAATAAAAAGGAGAGGAGCTATTTTTGCATGATCCTAATGCAAAGATGGATTATCTATCTGACTGTGATATACTACTTCTAAAAACTGTTATTTTCTTATGTATTGGATAGGAGTAAAAGTAAGGACTTTCTTGAGAGATACATTTCACAGATTCTTTTCTTGAGCAGGTATATAATTTACCACTCCAGCTCTATCCTCCTTCTGCTCAGAGGAGGCACTCAAGCCCCAGGACAGTCCTCCTAAGCCTTCCTGTGACTCCCCACGGAGTGTTTCCAGGAGCTGGGCGATGTTTTACAACCTGGTGCCACTCCACTGCTTACCTAAGTCTGTCCTTGGAGAATGTGGTGGCTGCTGGGGCTGCTCCCCAAGCCCCACTGACTTGCCAGTGATTTCCTCACTCCAGGCAGAATGTGCTCCTGAGTCTAGTTTTTTTTTTTTACATAGACCATGGCCCAGAGCTCTTGGGGTGAGATGATTTATGCTGAAATGAGCTATGAGACTGAAGGACTCTCTCTCCTTTAGTGTTAGGATCTGTTGGAGGGCTCATAGAGCTGATTTTCTTAGGTTCCTAATGTACAAGACCTTCTGGAACTAACACCCAAAAAGATGTCTTTTTCATTATAGGGGACTGTATGCAAAAGTAGGAAGTCAAGAAACATCTGGGGTAACAGGAAAATTTGGCCTTGGAGTACAGAATGAAGCAGGGCAAAGGCTAATAGAGTTTTGCCAAGAGAACACACTGGTCATAGCAAACACCCTCTTCTAACAACACAAAAGAAGGCTCTACACATGGACATCACTAGATGGTCAATATCAAAATCATATTGATTGTGTTCTTTGCAGCCAAAGATGGAGAAGCTCTATACAGTCAGCAAAAACAAGACCAGGAGCTGACTGTGGCTCAGATCATGAACTCCTTATTGCCAAATTCAGGCTTAAATTGAAGAAAGGAGGGAAAATCACTAGACCATTCAGGTATGACCTAAATCAAATCCCTTAACGATTATACAGTGGAAGACAGAAATAGATTTAAGGGACTAGATCTGATAGACAGAGTGCCTGAAGAACTATGGATGGAGGTTCATGACATTGTACAGGAGACAGGATCAAGACCATCCCCAAGAAAAAGAAATACAAAAAAGCAAAATGGCTCTCTGAGGAGGCCTTATAAATAGCTGTGAAAAGAAGAGAAGCGAAAAGCAAAGGAGAAAAGGAAAGGTATATCCATTTGAATGTAGAGTTCCAAAGAATAGCAAGGAGAGATAAGAAAGCTTTCTTCAGTGATCAGTGCAAAGAAATAGAGGAAAACAATAGAATAGGAAAGTCTAGAGATCTCTTCAAGAAAAGGAGAGATACTAAGGGAACATTTCATGCAAAGATGGGCACGATAAAGGACAGAAAAGCTATGGACCTAACAGAAGCAGAAGATTTTAAGAAGAGGTGACAAGAATACACAGAAGAACTGTACAAAAAAGATCTTCATAACCCGGATAATCACAGTAGTATGATCACTCACTTAGAGCCACACATTCTGGAATGTGAAGTCAAGTGGGCCTTAGGAAGCATCACTATGAACAAAGCTAGTGAAGGTGATGGAATTCCAGCTGAGCTATTTCAAATCCTAAAAGATGATGCTGGGAAAGTGCTGCACTCAAAATGCCAGCAAATTTGGAAAACTCAGCAGTGGCCACAGGACTGGAAAATGTCGGTTTTCATTCCAATCCCAAAGAAAGGCAATGACAAAGAATGATCAAAATACCACACAGTTGCACTCATCTCACACGCTAGTAAAGTAATGCTCAAAATTCTCCAAGCCAGACTTCAACAGTAAGTGAACCGTGAACTTTCAGATGTACAAGCTGCATTTAGAAAAGGCAGAGAAACCAGAGATCAAATTGCCAACATCTATTGGATTAGTGAAAAAGCAAGAGAATTCCAGAAAAACATCTATTTCTGCTTCATTGACTATGCCAAAGCCTTTGACTGTGTGGATCACCACAAACTGTGGAAAATTCTTAAAGAGATGGGAATACGAGACCACCTGACCTGCCTCTTGAGAAACCTGTATGCAGGTCAGGAAGCAACAGTTAGAACTGGAATGGAACAACAGACTGGTTCCAAATCGGGAAAGGAGTTTGTCAAGGCTGTATATTGTCACCCTGCCTATTAAATGTATATGTAGAGTACATCAGGAGAAATGCTGGGCTGGATGAAACACAAGCTGGAATCAAGATTGCTGGGAGAAACATCAATAACCTCAGATATGCAGATGACACCACCCTTATGGCAGAAAGTGAAGAAGAACGAAGGAGCCTCTTGATGAAAGTGAAAGAGAAGAGTGAAAAAGTTGGCTTAAAGCTCAACATTCAGAAAACTAAGATCATGGCATCTAGTCCCATCACTTCATGGCAAATAAGTGGGGAAACAGTGGAAAGAGTGACAGACTTTATTTTTTTGGGCTCCAAAGTCACTGTAGATGGTGACTGCAGCCATGAAATTAAAAGACGCTTGCTCCTTGGAGAAAAGTTATGACCAACCTAGACAGCATATTTAAAAGCAGAGACATTGCTTTGCCAGCAAAGGTCTGTCTAGTCAAGGCTATGGTTTTTCCAGTAGTCATGTATGGATGTGAGAGTTGGACTATAAAGAAAGCTGAGCACCAAAGAATTGATGCTTTTGAACTGTGGTGTTGGAGGAGACTCTTGAGAGTCCCTTGGAGTGCAAGGAGATCCAACCAGTCCATCCTAAAGGAGATCAGTCTGGAATATTCATTGGAAGGACTGATGTTGAAGCTGAAACTCCAATACTTTGGCCACCTGATGGGAAGAACTGACTCATTTGAAAAGCCCTTGATGCTGGGAAAGATTGAAGGCAGGAGGAGAAGGGAATGGCAGGGGGTGAGATGGTTGGATTGCTTAACTGATTGAATGGACTTGAGTTTGGGTAAACTCGGGGAGTTTGTGATGGACAGGGAGGCCTGGCATGCTGCAGTCCATGGGGTTGCAAAGAGTCAGACACAATTGAGAGACTGAACTGAACTTAACTGAATGTATTCTGAGGGAAGCTGCTTTTTCTTACTGCTTATGGTTCTTTTGAGGCTTCCCCAGTACCTCAGTTGGTAAAGAATCCACCTGCAATGCAGGAGACCCCGGTTCAATTCCTGGGTCTGGTCTGGAGAAGGGATCGGCTACCCACTCCAGTATTCTTGGGCTTCCCTTGTGGCTCAGCTGGTGAAAGAATCTGCCTGCAATGTGGGAAGCCTGGGTTCAATCCCTGGGTTGGGAAGATCCCCTGGAGAAGGGAAAGGCTACCCACTCCAGTATTCTGGCCTGGAAAATTCCATGGACTGTAGAGTCCACGGGGTTTAAAAAGTTGGACACGACTGAGTGACTTTCACTTTCATGAGTCTTTTCCCCTTATAGTTAGATATGTGTGTTCAGAGACTGGACCAAAGAGAGTGGTTCCCTCCCTATATCTATATCTTTGACCAGAAGGGTCATCAGAATCAGTGGATTCTCAGGTTCACATACCTAATCACTAATTCTGTAAGATGTCCCAGGCATTTGGATTTTTAGCAAATCCTATCTATTTACTTATATATATCTATCATCTGTTATGTAGCTCTTTGTCTGTCTAATTAATCTGTCTATCTATCTGTCTACCTTAGATCGAATGTTTGTGTCCCCCCACAAGCCCACCCCAAATTCATGTGTTGAAATCCTAACCCAACAAGGTGATGGTATTGGGTAGGGGCCTTTGGAAGTTGATACAGTCATGAAAGCAGAGCCCTCAAGAATGGAATTAGTGCTCTTAAAATTGGCCTTAGAAAGCTTCCCTGTCCCTTTCCTGTCCTGCAAGTTTATTGCAAAAAGATGATCATCTAGGAAATGAGCTGTGATCAGATGCCAAATCTGCTGGCACCATGACTTTGGGCTTTTCAGTTTCCAAAACCATAAGAGAAAAATGTTTGTTGTTCATAAGCTACCCAGTGTATAGTATTTTATTATAGCTGCCAAACAAAGACACATGCATACACACACGCACACACCCTCTCTCTCTCTAATCTATCTTAATTTATTAATCTGTTCATGACATGTTTATTCATATTTATTGAGCAACTGCTATTAACGTACAGTGATGCATTAATTCTTTGAAGAATTCCTCCAGGGCTTTTTTTTTTTTTTTTTAAATAGTACAAAGTTGCACCAGAGAGTGAGAACAGTGTGTTTCAGTGTCAGTTTTTCAAAATCATCTCTTACCAAAAACACGGGAAAAGCTGTGATCTGTAGAAGAAAAAAACATGCAGTTATATTTCCTCCATGTATTTCTACTAGCCCACTGACTTGAAACTGAAAAGTTATTCATTACAATAGGTGAAAATTCGGAGAGGATCAATCATTCTGCCTAATCAATCTGCACAATATTGCATCAGAGGCAACAGCAAACTGAACTACAGACAAAGCCAGACTTTATGGTTTGAGGGCGGAAAAAGAATTACTCGAAGTGGGACTTCTGGACAAAATTTCCAAATGACGTATAGGTAACATGGAATAAATAGATATTTAAAGAAATTTTTAAAATGCTTTTTTCCCTTTGTCTTTCTGAAAGATGACTTATCATGGCTTAGGGGATATTAAGGACCTGAAACATATAAAGAAATAGATTAGATATTGGCATTTACTCTGAAGAAAGGAAAACAGTTCCTAGCGGAGAAAATATCTCGGAAGGTTGTGCAGATTTAGGGAAGAACGTGATCAAGGCTCAGGTGATGCCCTGAATTAACACAGAGTCATGTAAGAAAAGTAGGAAAGCACGATCAATTTGAGAATACAGCTCTGAAAGCTGAAATGTAGTCTGATGGTCAAGAATTCTCATCAAAATCCTCATGAAGCTGAGTTTCCCCTTATTTTTCTTGTCACATCAATGTGTATTTGTGAGACTTCCCTGGTGGTAGAGTGGGTAAGACTCTGCCTGCACTGCAGGGAGCACGGGTTTGATCCCTGATGGAGGAACTAAGATCCCACATGCCTGGGGGTGTGGCCAAGAAATAACTAAAAATAAAAATTGATGCAAAAAAGTTCATGATGAACAACAACAACAACAAATCAATGTGTATTTGTGTATCCATATGTGTATGTTTGATTCTTTCATCTCCAGAGAATTGGAAAGATTTAAAAACTTTGCGCTTTAGAACATTACTTGCCTTGGGTGTGGCCCTTCGTTCTATGTAGTATGGATTGGACGCCTTTTCCTCAGTACACATCATTTTTAAACTTTATTTCTCTTTTTTCACTCAGTTGTGTTTCCCATCATTTGAAGCTGTAAAACCGAATTTGTCTTTATTTTTCAGTGCATTAAGCCCTCCAAGAGAGAGACTCTCTTATTGTCTTACTTGTGGAAATTTCTTGCTGTCACATTTTGCCTTTCTTCCACACAATAAGCAGTTGTGCATCACTGGCAAACATCCATAAATCTAGTTCCAAAGAAATGAACCCTTCACTGTGTAGCTCCCATTTCCTCTTGACCTGACCTTTCTCTTTGACCTCATTCAACTTTATCTAATTGTGACTGTTCTGCTTGTATGTGTGTCCCACCCCACACATATGCACACAAATCCCTGGGAAAAGCTACTATGTTGCCTCTCAGCAGGGGAGGGGGTGGTTATAAAGGTAGAATATAGAAGTTGGAGAGGAACTGTATAGGAGGACTTCAGTAGATGTTGCTGAACAAATTAATTCAAATGAGGAGCTCCTCTCATTTTATCATTATACATATTCTGAGTGGGCGTCATAATGTATCCATTTCTTTCCTTTTCATGTGGCAAGTGGCTACTTTTGTGCACAGGGGAGAACAGTCCATGTCTGTTTTGTTTCCTGTCCTTTGATTCAGGCTATTTTATATTGCCAGGACCCAGAAAAGCCTGGAGCCATTGTGCGCTGACACAGTCCATGGCGTTCCATTGGGAACAGTTGCAGCCAAATGCTTCCACAAATGGAGGTAGTGTGGTTTCCGCTGGCCCACCATGTCCGCCTACTTTCCTAAAAAACTTAGCTACCTTCCCCAAACTGCAGACGGAACACAGAACCCTGTCCAGTTTCTGTCATCATCACCATCTTAAAAGGACATGGTTTCTTTCAGTGATCCAGCACGGTATTAATTTTTTGCCAGAAAGAATACTCTATCCTTCTGTGAAGGTCTTTTTTCCTTTCCAGTCAATCCATATACAGGTCAGGAAGCAACAGTTAGAACTGGACATGGAACAACAGACTGGTTCCAAATAGGAAAATAGGTTCCGAGTACATCAAGGCTGTATATTGTCACCCTGCCTATTTAACTTATGTGCAGAGTACATCATGAGAAATGCTGGGCTGGAGGAAGCACAAGCTGAAATCAAGATTGCTGGGAGAAATATCAATAACCTCAGATATGCAGATGACACCACCCTTATGGCAGAAAGTGAGGAAGAACTAGAGAGCCTCTTGATGAATGTGAAAGAGGAGAGTGAAAAAGTTGGCTTAAACATTCATCATTCAGAAAACTAAGATCATGGCATCCGGTCCCATCACTTCATGGCAAATAGATGGGGAAGCAGTGGAAACAGTGGCTGACTTAATTTTTCTGGGCTCCAAAATCACTGCAGATGGTGATTGCAGCCACGAAATTAAAAGACGCTTACTCCTTGGAAGGAAAGTTATGACCAACCTAGATAGCATATTAAAAGCAGAGACATTACTTTGTCATCAAAGGTCCATCTAGTCAAGGCTATGGTTTTTCCAGTGGTCATGTATGGATGTGAGAGTTGGAGTAGAAAGAAAGCTGAGAGCTAAAGAATTGATGCTTTTGAACTGTGGTGTTGGAGAAGACTCTTGAGAGTCCCTTGGACTGCGAGGAGATCCAACCAGTCCGTCCTAAAGGAGATCAGTCCTGGGTGTTCATTGGAAGGACTGATGTTGAAGCTGAAACTCCAATCTTTTGGCCACCTGATGGGAAGAACTGACTCATTTGAAAAGACCTTGACGCTCGGAAAGATTGAGGGCAGGAGGAGAAGGGGACAACAGAGGATGAGATGGTTGGATGGCATCACTGACTCAACGGACATGAGTTTGGGTAGACTTCGGCAGTTGGTGATGGACAGGGAGGCCTGGCATGCTGTGGTTCGTGGGGTCACAAAGAGTCGGACACGGCTGAGTGACTGAACTGAACTGAACTGAACTGAGTCAATCCACAGATTCCTTTTTCTACAGTTCTACCTGGAATGTCACTGATTTATGGTGAATTTCGTTATAACCATCACGTCTCCTCCTTTTTTTCCTTCATTTGTTCTTTTGTTTCTTTCTTACTTGTTCTCTCTGTCTCTTTCTTTTTTCTTTTATTCAACACATATTTAAGGTCTATTTGCTTAACACGCATCAGGTGCCAAGGATACCGTGGTGAAAACACCACACGAGGAAGCTCTAGTGTAAAAGGGAGGAAAGATTTTAAAATTAGTGAACTGTGGTTGTAACAAGCACTGCAAAGTGAATAATATATGTGGAAATAACAGGATGAGGTACCCTGCCTATGAAAGGGATGTTTAAAAGGAGATCTGGAGAGTGAGTAGAAATTATGGAGACAAAGGGTGTGAGGTTAGGACTCCATGGGAGTTTTTTTCAGGCAGAGAGAATGGAATGTATAAAGGCTCTAAGACCAAAAGGAATGGGATTGACTTTTTTTTTTCCATTTATTTTTATTAGTTGGAGGCTAATTAGTTTACAATATTGTAGTGGTTTTTGTCATACATTGACATGAATCAGCCATGGATTTACATGTATTCCCCATCCCGATCCCCCCTCCCATCTCCCTCTCCACCTGATCCCTCTGGGTCTTCCCAGTGCACCAGGCCCGAGCACTTGTCTTATGCATCCAACCAGGGCTGGTGATGTGTTTCACCCTAAATAATTCACTTTTAAAGAGGCTAATGAAGCCTGAATTCAGAGCGAGTGAAGGCAGTTTGGGGTGGTATGCAGAGGCCGGATGGACTGGGTTGTCATAGTTAGGTTAAGAGTTTAAGGTTTCTTCTGTGGTAAGAGGATGCCTGTGAGATGAAACTAAAGAAATCAGACACAGTGCACACAGATATTTAAGAAGGCTAAACTGTTGTTCTAATATTGTCAGAAGTTTTATTTTTAAAGGTGGAACCATGAATTCATCTTCTTCATTCTGGGAAGAACTGTTTTAGTGTCTTAATCATGATAACAGAAGATATGTTGAAACCTGCTGTTCCAAGGGATGTGTAATGGAAAATATGTTTCCAGGGGAATCACCTCATTCTTGCTCTGCTGCTTCTGCCCAGGGATCTCAGGCCTATAGATTTAGACAGGAGGATGAGGAGTTGACCCACTTTCATAGGAGTCATGGGGATTTCTGGGTGGAAGAGGGTTATGATTGTTCCTGGAGTTCAGTGTGATTATACCCCATCTGATACACTAGGATAATGGGACAATGAAGAGCTTCCTCCCCTTCTAATTCCAAAGAATGTATCAGTGATGGAGTCTGGGTCTGGTCAGAACACAGAGTCATTGTATGTGTTCTGAATAGGAAGAGTTTCAATACAGGGAAATAGAGGCTTATGTAACTGTTGAAGCACAGTGGGGGCAAAGGGCAGGAAAGCTGTACAGATGATCTCATCCTGCAGAAGTGATTTCCATGATTCTGAAAGAAGCTCAAGTGACTTTGATCCTCATGTCAGCTCACGTGTCTATCTGCAGCTGCCTCCAGAGGGTAACAACCTCTCCATCTCTTCCGTCCCCTAGAGCACATGCCAATGCCCGTCACTGGTAGACTCTTAACTTGTAATTACACCAGGAAGTGGATTCTGGAAATGCAGTTCCCAGTTTCTCTTCTGTGGATGCAGAGGAGACTTCCGGAGAGGATGGCTGTGATGTCAAGTTGACAAGGGTACAGTCCAGCCTAGATGGTGACTGGGTCAGCAGCACAGCCCCAGCTGCTGTGAGGGAGGGAGGGTTCCTAGAGGACAGAAGCAGGCTCCCACTTTGAGATTGTGGGTGTGCCTCCTTGAGACTTCTTGTGATAGCCAGGGTTCTCTGGAGAAACACAACTAATAGGGGTATGCGTGTGCATGTGCATGCAGAAATGGAGACAGATTTATTTTAAGGAATCAGCCTTTGTGATCATGGATGCTGGCAAGTCTAAAATCTGCAGGGTGGGCTATTGGGCTAGAGACCCAGGGGAGAGTTGGCAGAATTCCCTCTTGCTCAGGGGAGGTCAGATATTGTTCTATTCAGATCTTCATCTGATAGGATGAAACCCACCCACACTGTGGAGGGCAATCTCCTTTGCTCATAGTCCACTGATGTGAATGTCAAGCTCATCAGAAACACCCTTGACCAAATATCTGGGCAGTGTGGCCCAGCCAAGTTGATACAAAAAATTAACATCACATGTCCCCTTATTCATTTATACCTGAGGAGTTCCACTACTGTTAGATGCTGTTCTGAAATAAAAATATGCCCCAAATTAAAAATTCATGATCTGTTTATATATATATATATATATATATATATATATATATATATATAAACAGTTCAGTCCAACTCTTTTAAAACAGAGTGTGATAATTATTTTTCCTCTTTCCTTTAGATTTAGGAAAGGGTAGAGACATCTCTTTATGCTGTGCCCTCTCAGTATTCGGTCATTCATTCATTGTCTTTCAACAAACATTTACTGAAGATACAGGCACTGAGACTAATGCAGTGATATTGATACAAGATCAGGTCCAGACAAAAAAAAAAACGTGTTAAGCTGGGGAGCAGTACAAGCACTTTGTTGTCACTTGTGAAAATAAGTACAGGAAATTGCAAGTGCAAAAGACACTAGATTTATAAGATTGCAAGAGTTGATTTTAAAAACTTTATAAAAGCAAAAAATTTTACAAGCAAATTAAACCAATCAAAGTTTACAGATGTTAGCAAATAATGATGTCTGCAGACTTGTTCCCTGAATAATCAAAGATGAGTCAGAATTTTATTCAAACAGTTTAATGTCAACTAATACAGTTTGTTTAGGAAGCAAATGCCTTAATAAAGAATACACTGCCCCTAACACATTTAATGACTTTTTCATAGTTCCCCCAATCTCCTTTCTTTTGTAAGATCCTGATTTTACCAGCTGCTGTTTTGCCAGCTACTGTGTTTTCAGGACGATTACTGCCATGTTTGATGGAGATTTATTATGTTGAGAAGTTGCTGAGAGGCTAGTTTTTGGCTATATGACAGTGCATGTGTCATGACAGCATCACCAACTCTATAGTGTGAATAAAATTAAAACAAAACTGGCAGGTAGATTTGTAAGAAAATTCCCAGTGACTCTCACCCATATATAAAACCCTGCCCTGGGGGTAAGGGTGCACCTGTGAACATAATGAGGTGATTATATGTATGGCAAAAGAAAGATTATCTTGGGTGGGCCTGGACTAATCAGGGAAGCCCTTTAAGAGCAGAGAGTTTTCTCCAGCTGGTTTCAGAACACAGTTTCAAAGCAATAGAGACATACTTCTGCTGGTCTTAAAGAAACCAATGCCTTGCTATGGAAAGGGCCACTTGTCAGGGAACAGTGGGAGGTCTCTACAAGTTACAGATGCCCTGGTCTGTAGCCAACAAGGAAACAGGGACTTCAGTCATAAAACCTTCAGGAGCTAAATTCTATCAACAATAGAATGAGCTTAGAAGTGGATTTTCTTATTTCAGAGCTTCCAGATGAAAACTCAGCTCAGCTGACACCTTCATTTCTGCCTCATGATGCTCTGAGTAGAGGACCCAGTCATACCACGCCGAATGTCAGAACTATGGAATTGCGAGTGAATTTAGAATTTTTGTTTTTTGTGGTACTTCATGGCAAATTTGTGGTACTTGTTGTGCAACAAACAGAGAAAAGAAAACTAAGACAAAAAGGAAAACAAAACAACTTTTATCCAATTTTTGTCTGTTTAGGATGTGATATTGTGCTGAAATTGGTCTTGTGGTGCCATTGGTCTATTCAGGTCACATACAGAAAGGTATCATCTCAGTGGTGAGGTGACGCAGCTGGAAGGAATCCTCCCAGAATGGAAAGGTGGTTCCTTCCGGAGAGGTCCACTTTAATCCTTGCAAAATCTGGGAACAAGTTTAAAAGTGTATTTTCCCCATAAACTTTCTGAATGTGTGTAGGTTTATTTGGGTCACCATTTTTTTTTTTATCATTAATTTACCTATGAACATGTAGTTTAGAATAGTCATCTGATTTGTTAGTTCAGAATTTGATAATATTTCAAACTCCAGTATGTGACTCAGATGATCACATTGTAATCTTCAGTTTAGAGTGGCTGAAGGCTAATTCTTTTTTTTGAAAAATAATTCACTTTCTAACTGGTAAGCCATACATCATCTTCAGAAGCTTTTCACAAGCTCAATATAATAGCTTGAATCATCAGAATTATAATATATTTATTTCAAGAGAGTTAGACTGAATAAAGAATCCAAAGCTGTGAAGTTAGAAACTTCTTGAGAAAAATATAAAAATGCAAATCTAACGGTATGCATTGTTCTTTATCTTCTTTCCCTAGTATAAAATGTTTGACTATTTAATTCCTTGAAATTCTAACACTGATCTCTGCAGAAATTCTTTCAGCTCTACTGTCATGCATTATGTGAAAGTGAAAGTGTTAGTCAGTCAGTCATGTCTGACTCTTTGCGACCCCATGGACTGTAGCCCGTCAGGCTCCTCTGTCCATGGAATTCTCCAGGCAGGAATACTGGAGGGGGTTGCCATTCCCTTCTCCAGGGGATCTTCCCAATCCAGAGCTCAAACCCAGGTCTACTGCATTGCAGGCAGATTCCTTACCCTCTGAGCTACCAGAGAAGTCCATCATGCATTATATTTTTAGGATAATTGCATATTGTATTAAGGTAAAATAGATGAATGATCTTTTAAAATTACTTATTAGCTAGAAGATTAGAGCCACAGCCATGCTTCTTCTTTTTCTTCTGTCTGTAACTCAGATTCCTTATCTCAGAACCTCCTCTCACGCTCCATATTCAGACCCTTCTCTTCATGTCCAGTCATCTTTTCCCCTTTAATTCTCATCCTTGACCTTTCCTCATCAGAATTTTCCATGAGAATCTTGCTTCCTCCTTTTAACCATTACTTTACCTACCTTTCAACCTCTTCTCTCATAGACCATTTTTTTTCCATCACTACTGCCCTCTCCCCCTACCCACAGAAATTAATCTCTTTCCTCTTCTCTCTCTTTTTTTTTTTTTTTATGAAATAATTGCTTAACTCAAGAAATGTATGAATTCCACACAGAAATTGGGCCAGGATGTGACTTATACAAGTAAAGCCTCTTTCCTCTCACTTCCTCAACATAAATGATAAGTATATCCTGTTTATCAGCCTACTTTTATCTTCTCTCTCAACTTCTAGCTTCTACTTCATCACTATAAATTGCTGAATATCTGTGCGTAATACCAGAGCTAGGCTATGCAAAAGTTGGGACATTCAGAATGTTACTTAAGAATTTTACCTGCCTTTTCTATGGTCCTGTCAGAGATCTGCTAAAAAAGAACAAGAGAACATAGTGTTCTGCTAGATCAGATGATACCTTTGTGCACATTGGCATAATCAACCACGTAGGTGCAAAGCTTCACGAGCAGAAGAGAACTTCATGCAGTTTAGAATAAAGCTGACCTTTCTTCTGGAAGAATATAGCATTGTGTCAAGGTTTATGGCTAGAAAAGGGGTGTGTGGGTTTCGTCCAGCCTCAGATCATCCCCTTTGTTGGGCCCTTTAGAGAAGGAAATGGCAACCCACTCCAGTATTCTTGCCTGGAGAATCCCGTGGACTGAGGAGCCTGGTAGGCTACAGTCCATGGGGTCGCAAAGACTTGGATACGACTGAGCGACTTCACTTCACTTTGTGCAGTGAGCAACCTGCACAACTGTATGTGGCCTGCCTGGTAAGTGTGCTGCCAGTAAATGTAGAACGAGCAGGGGATAAAGGGTAGGGCTTATGTCATGAAAGGTGACAACATTTCTTATTTCCTTGGAAAGAACTAAATTTTACTATGTGTTTTTCAAGTCAAATACTGAAAGGATAGTGAATGATCCTTAAGGTTTATTGTAAATTAGGAATTAGAAATGTGTATTTAGTTGGAAAGAGAGTAAAATTGGGAAAGTAAAGATAGGTAGATGGGGGTAATGAGCACTGTTCAGAAAACTTTTTGTTAAAATGCCATTTTTGTTAGAATACCACAAAGTTCTGGCTTTGTGGACCATACAGACTCTCTGCTGCAACTTTTAAACTCTGCTCAAAAGCAGCCATAGAAAAATATGTAAATGAATGAGCATGGCTGTGTTCCAATAAAACTTTATTTACAAAAGTGGGCTGGAGAGGGGGTCATAATTTGTGAACACCTAGTGTAGAATATTGAGTAAAAAGGGTTCACAGAGGCGTCTGGTTGGTGTGAGTCTGCTGTTGATTCAGAAAGAGCTCTAAAATCCGAGTAACAAGTGTTCATAAATTATCAGACAGATAAATTCTGCACCGGTTGAAAAAGAACCTTTTGATAACCAGTTTTAATTTATAGATCTATAAATGCCAGGAATGGAAATTTTATTTGTGAGGTGTTTATTTCTCCGTTGAATCTCCTGTAATATATATGCCTCAGAAGATTAAAAAGTGGACTAACAGACTGTATTTCTCATAAAATGTTACTTTTTAAACTTCTCTTGCAGTGCTCAATTTAAACAATATGTAATGGATGTATATTATGATTTGGTGGGTGATGCTGAATTTTATTCCCTTTGCTTCATAGCAACTCGCTGATATCAGAACTGATCTTTGTTGGGGCTGGCCTGACTCATAGAATTCAGATGCTTTGCTCAGATAAGTAATTCTTTGGGGAAAACTCATTGTAAGCAAAATACTTGAAAAGATATGAGAAAGGGCAACAGTTCGGCTATAAAAACAGACTTTATATTTTTCCACGGGAAAAAAATTATGGTCCTAGCATTTTATTCATTCCCTAATTATCTAAATATGTTATTCCATAGCATAAATACAAAGATATTTTTGCTCTTTGGACAAATTGCCCTTAGTTATCAAGCTCTCAAATCTTGAAAAGGATCAGTCTTGAAAAGATCCTTCTCCTCCCTTCTCCTTCTTCCCCTTCCATTTATCCTTCTTCTTCTTTTTTTTCCTCATGTGTCTGTTTTCAAGGTGGATATAGACTGTAACAGCAAAGTCTTTGTGAAACTGAGAGTAAGTGAGAGCTTACAGGTTATGGGCAACTGAGCACCTGGGCCTGGGTGTTTCTTGCCTGGAGCAGAATTCCTTTGGCCACCCCAGCACCCCTGCATTGTTTATTCTAGCCTGTAACCTCTCCTTTCATTGAGGGGGCAAATTTATGAAGGGGTTCACACAACTGTTCTGGTTTTTAAGGCGACCAAGATCAGCTGGAATACACTTTATTCACTGTAATACACTTTATTTCATAAGATTTTTATATTCCAGTGAAGACTGGGTGTTAAGAGGCCTCAGAGGCAGGGTTTAGATTTTGATTGTCACTTACCACTGCTGGAAAGAAATTAAATTCTAGTGAGGACACAACTCAGTGAAAAGCAACCTTCTCTTACGTAGCACAGTGATGAAAAGAGCCCACAGTTACAAGGATTTTCTGAATTCCATTGACTCTTTACTGCTAATTAGTAACATGACTTAAGAGTGCATTTTTTGATACTTGCTTTGACTTGCCTTTAATAGCACTCTCATTTCCCATGGTACCTTTTGTTCTCAACTTGCTGCAGATAAATAGAAAAACTGTGGACAGGATCAGTCTTGTTTATTTATGAAACAAAGTTTTGTTTTTATGATGTTTGGAGTTTATTTCCAGGTAGTTAAAGGAAGGAAGTAATTAGTACCTTCCTTCTAAGGCCATTTTGAAATTTTATGAAAGAAAAGTTATGTGATAAAAAATCGATCTGGAAATGCAGTGAGTGAACTGGTTCTAGAGCTCCTCAGTGTATAATGCTAGATGGAATTTCTAGCATCATACACCAAATAGGGGGGTGGGTAGGGATGATGTATTTCTGTGGATTGGAGTCTAATTATAGCTTATTTGCTTTTCCTGCCGGTGTGCTCTCTGGGGCAAGTAATCTAGAGAGAGTCTGCCACTGAGAGGGCTGGCTGGGATGAAGCTAATTGAATATTCGACAACGTGGCTATGCATATGTCCTCAATGGGATTCAAGCATAATGGGAGAAAGGGGTGAATGCAGGGCGTTGGTAAGAGAACTACAATTTCATCCAGTCCTTGAAAGCTGTTGTTTCCAGCAGGGTAGAGATTTGTCAGTGACATCTCAGAACATTAGTTCAAGTCTGTGCATTTATTAAACTGTCCCTTTTTGAAGAACCACTCCAACGGCTGCTAGACCTAGAACTCTGCTGCTTCAACTAAATCACCAGTTTACACTAGATCTTGACATTTACAGACCATTTAGCCTATGATGCTATAAATATAGGTTTTAATTATTTACTTTGTAGTAAAAATACTCAATATATGATGAATTCATACTTTTTAAGACTTAGGGAGCCTTTTGGTTAAGATTTTTTCAGCATATTTGCTGCTACTGATTTTTTTTTTTCCTTTTGGTTCAGCAAAGGTGAATTCCTTTAGGCCCTGTGACTAATTTCCCTAGATCCAGAGATTACCTAATGAGTTCCTTAGAAAATCTTGGAACTAAATTGATTCAAGGTTTACTGAGTGACTAATGTAATCATATCTCCGGGGAAATAAGCTGGCCCCTAGTTTACTGGTTAGTTGCAAAAAATTCTGGCAATAAATGGACATAAGAATAAACATCTATTATTAAAAAAATCATCAGGGGCCCTTGATGTCCATATAAGTAATAGCCAGCCTCAGTTTTAAATTTTCTTCCCAAATAATGACATGTCTTCCTTTGCCATTATAGTTTATCTGTTGATAAAATTTAATGTGTGTATGCATGAATATGATTTATAAAGTTAAGATGTAGACTGGATCTTTATAATGTAAAAGTTTCGAATGGATTGTTTTTGGAAGAGTAACTGTGAAAAGGAATATTTGCTTAGAGCTCAAGTTGGGAAAACATATAACCCTGGAGCATGTTATTAAAGGAAAAGTACTATCAGCAGTTTCATCTATTTCAATCTTTGATGCATCAGAAAAATCAATCTGTGCTTCAGAAGGCATTTTGAATAAATAGTCAAAGCCTGTTTTTTTTTTTTTTTTTTTTTTCCCATCAGACATTTCATATTTGTGCTTAGATAATGCTTTAGATGTTTGGAAAAAACAGAGAGATGCTATGGAAAAAATAACTCTATTTCTAAATCCTAAATGATCATAACTCATAGTACTGGCCAGAATTTTATTTTCTTAAGACTATTCTCTACACATATATTGGTGATTGATATAATGGTTCTTAGTCTCATATATATATATATATATGCATGTATGTATATATATATATATATGCTCTCTGTGTGTGTGTATATGTGTGTGACTTGCATGTATAAATCTTTTTGTACTTTATGAGTTTAATTTGGAATCTAACTCTAGGTGTTTATCTTTAAGACCTAGAATAACAGAATTTGTGAAAATTAGAACATTACTCATTGATTAACATGAGCCCTGGGACAAGATATGAAGTAGGTGAAGTTATCTTCCCTGAGATTCCATCCCTTCTGTAAGGACTTTACTCTTTGAAGTTCCTCCTCAGACTGGGGAAACCATGTTAGACCACCAGAAGAGAACTGTCTTGGGGTATATGTAGTTTGGAGAGTGATTTCTGAACCAGTTCCTAACTTCCTGTCCTTATTTTCTCTTTGCCATTCTGAGTTTTTTCTCTCTCTCCTTATTGTGTGTTAATTTCTTTTAATGTATACATTTTACTTTAAAATTTTTATTTAATTTTTTGGTTAGATATAATCGACAAATAATATTAGTGTCAGTTATATAACATAATTTTTTTTCTTGTGATGAAAGCTTTTGAGATCTACCCTCTCAGCAACTTTTAAATGTATACTACAGTGTTATTAACTATTGTCACCATTTTGTACATTTAAACCCTGGACTTGCTTATAACTGGAAGTTTTTTTGTGCCTTTTGACCACCTTCACCCTCTCACCCAAACCTCACACCTTGCTCTGGCAACCCCCATTCTATTCTCTGTATCTGTGAGTTGTTTCCTTTTTTTTTTTTAAGATTCCATATAAAAGTGAGATCATATGGTATCTGACTTTCTCTGTCTGACTTATTTCACTTAGCATGTCATTTAACATATGAAGAAAGGAAGAAAACCACACACTCAAACTAGCCAGTCATGAACCATGGGAACTGTGTGAAAGCCATACCATTACTTTGACAGTATTTGAGGAAGCTCCAGCTCCAGTCTTCTAAAGGTGGAGGACAGGTTGTGTTGAAAATTAGGTCCAGTATCTGGTTGTGAGAGTAGCAGAATTACAAAGAAGGCTGAATAACAGCTCTGGCAAGTCTCCTTCTAAAATGAGGGAACTGAAAAGAGTGGGACCCTGATATCTAGAATGATTGACTTGAGAATCTTAAACTCTTTCAAGAGCTCTGTGAACTCTTGGGCTTATAAAGTAGCCTACTGAATTCCCCCTAAATCTCCTTAAATTCCTGGGCCTGTAGAATTGCTAAGTCCTTTACCACTCTCATGGAGAAGGAAATGGCAACCCACTCCAGTATTCTTGCCTGGAAAATCCCATGGACAGAGGAGCCTGGTGGGCTACAGTCCACAGGGTTGCAAAGAGTCGGATACGACTGAGCGACTACACTCACTTTACCACTCTCAATCCTGCTTTGCCTGGACATCACTGAGAGACAGTCCTTACCTGAGGCCGATGTTTTGCTGGGTAATATGCTTACAAGTATCTTCCCAGGTGGGCCCAATGGTAAAGAATCCACTTGCCAATGCAGGAGACAAGGAGATTCAGGTTTGATCCCTGAGCTGGGAAGATCCCCTGGAGAAGGAAACGGCAACCCACTCCAGTATTCTTGCCTGGGAAATCCCATGCACAGAGGAGCCTGGTGGGCTACAGTCCATGGGGTCGCAAAAGCGTCAGACATGACTTAGTGACTAAACGACAGCAACAACCATGCTTGCAAGTATACTTACCTCTAGATTTGCTCCAACTACCCCTATGGTATCTAAGATCAACCTCAGCATAACCTTGGGGGAAATACTATCTCTGCTTTGGGAGGAAAGGAATCATTCACCAGATAGATGAGTTGCAGGACCAGGCTAAAATGTATTGTCAGGAACCAGGAAAATGTGCCTAGAAATAAATTTTGAGAGTACTGTACCAGAAATGACAAAATAAGGCTGGGTAAAGGAGAGTTGACCCATAGGAGTTCTCTCATTTGACTCAGAATTTAGTATCCTGATTAGGACACCAGGAGTCAGTTATAATTTTCTGCTTGAATGGTGGAGATGCTGAAACTACCGTGGCAGAGATTGAAGGAGGAGTCAAAAGGCTCAGAGAGGTGAGCCTGTTAGAATAGATTTGCAGTCCTTGCTTTGCGTGGTTCTGATATGCATGAATTTCAGTTGCTGCAGTTCAGTTAAAAACTACCAGTGCTCCAATGACATAGTTCAAATTGCAGTTACTAAGATATATTAACTGTAAGTAATTGCATAAAGCACAAACTTTGCTGCTAGCTCTTCAATGTAGAAATCACTATGTAAATAAGAGGCACATTGTGATCAGTGACCAGTGAAGTGGGTGGGTAATTGGTCACTGCATGTCTGTTACTCGTTTCCCACACGGATGGAAGAGTAGAGCTGCATTGTCTGTTTATCACCCAGTGACAAAGCCATGTAACCTTTTACCGAAATGGATAATTGAAAGAAGGAATTGGCTATCAAAAATCAATTATAGGAAAGAAAAATGACAATGCTAGAAGTGAAATTCTGATCAAATGTAAATGAGGTTAAAGAAGAAATAGCTGACCATGGAAATATGGATACCGCCTCTAAGAGAGGCCAGACATGTGATCAGAGGAACTCAGTGAAGGCAGCCTTATCAGCATAAATAAGAAAAATGGTCATGACAGGTTGAAGATATCTCGGAGACAGGGATGCCAGTGAAAAACTTCACATTCATGGAATGCTCAGAGATATTTCACCACACTGAAAGTGGGAAGGATAAAATACTGGAAGCAGATTCAAACTTAGAAAGTCGTATGACAATTTGCCAAGGCATGTAAAGATCCTTGATTTATATCCTAAGTTATAGACAGAAAGAAGAAGGCAAGCACTGTTCAAACTACTCTTGATAGGTTTTTTTTAAATCTTTTTTTTTTTTTGGTGAGATCTTCTTGGATCAGGGATGGAACCCCTGTCTTCTGCATTGGCAGGCTGAGGTTCTTTACCACTGAGCCACCAGGGAAGCCCGGTAGGGATTTTTGTTTTTAAAATAAGGAAATAAAACACTTCAATTCTCAGTGTTTTGATAAAGACAGAGAGGTAGAGGGGCAGCCAGTGAGAGTTTTGTTGTACCTCTGTAAGTGAAAATGTCAACAGCAGGTATTGATGTCAGCTGCCAACAACAACAAACAAAAATCATGATCCCTTATCCAGTGTCCAGATCTGAAGCAGTTCTCAGACCCAGAATGGATCCAAGGGAAAGATGGGCCATGCTGATAAAGAACTTTGCAGCCTCAGTAAGCACAGGCCGTAGTAATGTCCACAATCTTTTCCTGAAGAGATGTATGGCTGCTTGCCAGGGTAATTATACACTAATATTAAGTAATTATATCAATTAAGTAATTATACCCAAGTAAGAAGCACAAGCTGGAATCAAGATTGCTCGGAGAAATATCAATAACCTCGGATATGCAGATGACACCACCCTTATGGCAGAAACTGAAGAGGAACTGAAAAGCCTCTTGATGAAAGTGAAGGAGGAGAGTGAAAAAGTTGGCTTAAAGCTCAACATTCAGAAAACTAAGATCATGGCATCTGGTCCTATCACTTCATGGCAAATAGATGGGGAAACAGTGGAAACAGTGTCAGACTTTATTTTTGGGGGCTCCAAAATCACTGCAGATGGTGACTGCAGCCATGAAATTAAGACGCTTACTTCTTGGAAGGAAAGTTATGACCAACCTGGATAGCATATTTAAAAGCAGAGACATTACTTTGCCAACAAAGGTCCGTCTAATCAAGGCTATGGTTTTTCCAGTAGTCATGTATAGATATGAGAGTTGGACGGTGAAGAAAGCTGAGGGCTGAAGAAATGATGCTTTTGAACTGTGGTGTTGGAGAAGACTCTTGAGAGTCCCTTGGACTGCAAGAAGATCCAACCAGTCCATCCTAAAGGAGATCAGTCCTGGGTGTTCATTGGAAGGACTGATGTTGAAGCTGAAACTCCAATCCTTTAGCCACCTGATGTGAAGAGTTGACTCATTGGAAAAGACCCTAATTCTGGGAGGGATTAGGGGCAGGAGGAGAAGGGGAGGACAGAAAAGGATGAGATGGCTGGATGGCATCACCAAGTCGATGGACATGGGTCTGGGTAAACTCTGGGAGTTTGTGATGGACAGGGAGGTCTGAAGGGGTTGCAAAGAGTCAGACACGACTGAGCGACTGAACTGAACTGAACTGAAGTTTTCTTTTTTAATCAAAATTGTGGCTGGCTACCAGAAACAGTAACTATATGAAGTGAAATTATCATAAAAAATCTTTTGTAACTATAATATTAATATGTATGGTGATAACTGTTAACTAGACTTATGAGGGTGATCATTTTGCACAATATGTAAATATCGAATCATTATGCTGGACACCTGAAACTAACATCCTGTTACACGTTAATTATTTGTTGTTGTTTAGTCACTAAGTCATGACTGACTCTTTTGCGACCCCATAGACTGTAAGCCATGGATTGAACCCAGAGATCAAACCCGAGTCTCCTGCATTGGCCTTTACTACTGAGCCACCAGGGAAGCATATCACTTTTACCTCAATTAAAAAAAAAAAAGATACAAGTTAGTATGGGGACAGAGTACATTTAATTGGTGCAAGGGATAGTTTGTGGCGAATACAGTCAGTTCCCTATGCATAACTGGGGGAAATCCTGCTCATTGACAGCTGCTGGTGCCTGCATCTGTGACTAAGGCTCTTTTTCCTGCGACTGTGGAGAGCTGCCTGTACATGTGACAGACTGGAAATACCAGTGAACCTACAGTCCCTGGAGGACAACCCTCAGTCAGTGACTCTCATAAGCAGGTGTTGGACAATTCTGAGATATATATTTGGCATGCATCCTCAGAGTTCCTCTGTGGGATTAAACTTTAGTTGCTTACTGTCATAGGTGGTGTAGTAGCATAGCCATTATGAGATGCCTTCTTTGCCCCATATTAATTTCCCGTTCCTCACCAGTGTTACTTGTGCTTTCCAACGGCTCTCACTTGAATTCCTGTCTGAAGCCCTGCTTCTGGGACAATTTAAAATAAGACAGTTCCTAAAACGTTATATAATTACTTATATTTTGTTTGATCAATAGAGAGTAATTACAAACTATAATACCAAGCTTGCTAACAATAAGCCTAACGAGAAAAAATTTGATTTCTTGGCACTGTTTTTGTTCCTAGACAAAATCACACTTATGATGTAAAATTAGAATACTATATTAGAAAAGATGCATGTAATTTGAATTAAAACACATTGACTCCAGATTTCTAGCTGTCAGACGATGCTGGGAGGGAGACTGTATCTGTTTAGATAAACTTTTTCCCTAGAAGTTCAATGACATGACATTTAGATTATCTACAATGCTTTTGCCTAGTTGAGTAAGATTTCCAGAGGTCAAATAAGGAAAGAGAGGGTGTGGATCACAGCACAGAGTTGGGACTTATCGACAATCCTGTGAGTCACATAAAACTTTTTAATACCAAATATTTGTGCTAAGCCAAAAGCGTATTTGGTTAGCAGAAAACTCAAATGAAAGCCTCTCTATTTTCCTTTTTCACCAATGGCTGACCACTTTCAGAGACGAATGATAATATAAAATGAACTAGCATAAAGACTGCAATAAAAAGGGAACAAAACAAAACAGAATGGAGACAGAGAATATATCTTATAAGAGGAATTATCCAGGGGAACACAATAAGGATTAGCTCAGAAATAAAAATTCACTTCAACTTATAAAAGTCAATATTCTCTTTCTAGACTAACAAAAACAAACAAGAAATACAATAGAATAGAATGTTATTTGTAAAAAGAAAGCAATTCTATATTATATAGGAATTAACCTAATAAAGAATGAACAAATGAAAAATCTTAAAACTCAGTTGAAGGACATGGAAAATATCAAAATGAACAAAAATCTATGATGTCTATCTAGAACTAGATAGATATCTATGTACCTGTCTGTGTGTGTATCTATTATCTAATCTATCTTTCTTCTTTTTTTTTCTTCTTCTCCTCATTTCCCTCCTCTTCCTTTGCTTCCTTCTCCTCCTTCTCTTCATTGCTTCCTTCTCTTTCTCCTTCACCATCACCATCACTTTCATCATCATCTATTCATACATAAGATACAGAGAGATTTAAGATCAAAGATATCACAATGACAGGGATGATGAAAAAAAATGGACCTATGAAGTAGTAAAAAGAATACAAATGAAGGAAAAGATAAGCCATTGGTCTAGTGGGAGAGAACTCAGAAAACTGAAAGCCAGAGGAGAGAGAACCTGAGAGACAGAGGTATTGCTTTCTAGAGATTTATCTGTTCCAACTGCTTGTCAGTTAACAGTTGTAGTTCTAGATCTAGGATAAATCCTAGATCTTCTATATCCTTGTGATAAACTCTGTTTTTCTTAAGGTGGTCTGAGTGCCTCACTTTCCTTTTTTAAAAAGCAATTCTCAGGATCTCTGCTCATTATTATTACTATTGATTGATTCAGTTCAGTTCAGTCACTCAGTCATATCCTACTCTTTACGACTCCATGGACTGCAGCACGCCAGTCTTCCCTGTCCATCAACAACTCCCGGAGTTTACCCAAACTCATCTCCATTGAGTCGGTGATGCCATCCAACCATCTCATCTTCTGTCATCCCCTTCTCCTCCTTCTTTCCATCTTTCCCAGCATCAGGGTCTTTTCCAATGAGTCGACTCTTTGCATCAGGTGGCCAAAGTATTGGAGTTTCAGCTTCAGCATCAGTCCTTCCAGTGAACACTCAGGACTGATCTCCTTTAGGATGGACTGGTTGGATCTCCTTGCAGTCCAAGGGACTCTCAAGAGTCTTCTCCAACACCACAGGCATTTAAACTTTTATATTATACGTTTACATTCCAGGCAAACAAATAGAGACCTCACACACTGCTTTGATTCTAGAAGAGCATAGAACATAGGGAGAATGAGTTAAAAGGAAGGAATGTTGCTGTAGACTTATCCATTACTTAATAAACTTGAATAGATATGTGGTGAGTATTCCAGATAATAGAATAAGTATCATAGTAACTTACTAAAGGAATTTTAATGTTTGTTGGGTAGCATGTCATATAACTTTTGAAACTAGATAGAAAACAGACCTATTTTTATTATTTGCAAAAGTGTAGATTTTATATAGTGACAAAATTCAAAAGAAAATGTTCACTGTACATGAGGTGTGTGCAGGGAAAGGTAAGACTGGAAAAGATTGGTGTTTTCTTTAGCAATTAAGCAACTCTGATACCCAGTACCAGCAATCTCGAATTAGATTATAAATTGATAATAGAGGTATACTTGAATTGAATTTGAATCTTCATTTTCAGTTATTTTATTAAATATTTCATGATGCTAAAGAAAGTATGATCTTTCACTAGAATTTACTTCCTTTTAGGGGTAAAGGAAAGAGTCTATGGGATATTTGAACTTATTAAAATTTAATTTTTTTGAAAAATATGGTTGACCACTCTTATTTTTTTAGTATTTATTTATTTATTTTGCCAGCTTTGCCAGGTCTTAGTTGTCTCACGTGGGTTCTTGAGTTGCAGGATGTGGGGTCTGGTTTCCTGACCAGGGATCAAACCAGAGCCCCTTTATTGGGAACATGGAGTCTTAGCCACTGGACCACCAGGGGAGTCCCTGAACTTGTTAAGATTTTAGATCATAGCATCATTCTCATTTTTATTAGCTTGGTAATAATGAGTCATTCCTAAATCTGGATTCTTTCTCCTACTCTACTTAGTCACATAGGGTTAGAAAAATAAGGAATGTGATACTTCAATAGGATTCAAGTCAAAAAGAGTCAAAATATCCTGATTAGTGTTAAAAATATCAATGACTGATGAAGATGTGGAAAGGAGCAATTAGCCCAAGGATGGTCTCAGAGAAGAATGATAAGCAGTTCTTTAAATTTATCTTCAGATACAGAGTGGTTATAATCATGTAATATGTTCCAAGTCTGCATATACATGAAGTTGTTCTCAGTGCCTTAGTATCTGAATAATTATAAGTTTCACTTCTAGGTAGGAGTACATGTATTCAGTTGGAAATAATTTCACCTCTTATAAATAGATCAAAATAAGCCAAATTGGTACATTCCCCAGAGCAATTGAATTCAGTAATTTTTTTTTTCAGCAAAATCTTCTGAAATCCAATATAGTTTTAACCACTTAATTTCAGACAGGTTTGAACTTATATGGTACTGCTTAAAGAGTTGTGGGGAGAATGATTCCCAGGCCAGTAGGAAAAAGTGCTGGATTCAAGTGATTAGTGGCCACTATGTGTCAGGGGACAGAGTGTCAGCCTGTCTCCTCTGACCCCTCAGTATTAACAGAGATGGCATGCAGGTGCACATATTTTAATTTTGGTACAATTCTTAGGTAAACCCCAACCAAACAGAATGAGGAGAATGATTTTGATGAATGAATAACTGCAGTGTTTTGATAAATGAAATTGTAAGCACAATATTGATCATTTTCATTATCCCTTATTGAGGGTGTCTGACTCTTTGTAACCCCATGGAGTGTAGCCCCACCAGGCTCCTCTGTCCATGGAATTCTCCAGGCAAGAATACTGGCGTGGATTGCCATTCCTTTCTCTAGTAGATCTTCCTGACCCAGGAATTGAACCTGGGTCTCCTGCATTGCAGGCAGATTCTTTACCATCTGAGCCACCAGCGGCCCTGTCCTTGATTGAAGCCTTGCTAGCTCATACCTCTGGGCAGAGCATAAGTGCTGTCCTCTTCTTGAAGTCTTCCTTGATACCCTCATTGAACCTTGGCATTTACTGAAATGAACCACCGTTCAATTTATTTGTATTCTGTGGTGACCCTTTTCACATTCTACCTTTCATTCATTGCTTATATATCCTTTTTCCCATTACTTTGTAATGATAATGCTTTCTAGCATTTGCATAGTTTTGATAGCTTTACAAGTTAACACATTTAAAAGCTTATTCACATAATCAGTTCTCACATAGACCTTATGATTTAATTATCATCCCCATTTTTACTGGTATGAGGGATGTGAGGTGGTGCAATGGGCGAGGATCACAAGGCTTGAATTCTTTCCACTTTATTACTTATGAGGCCACTTACGCATGTGAAATTCTAGTTTTCTCTTCTGAAAAATACATGGGGGTGATGCAGTGTGCGGGGATCCAGTGTGTGCATCATTAATTAGGTCCGAAATCCTTCAAACACCATTCAGGTAACATTAATTTATCACCATATGTGTGCACTCAGTCGTGTCCAACTCTTGAGACCCCACGGATGGAAGCCTTCCAGGTTCCTCTGTCCGTGGGATTTCCCAGGCAAGAATCCTGGAGTGGGTTGCCATTTCCTCCTCCAGGGCATCCTTCTGATGCGGGAATCAAAAGCCTCTCTTGCTTCCTGCATTGGCAGGCAGATTCTTTACCACTGTTCCACCAGGGAAGCCCAATACATAATAAGTGCTCAATAAATATTTTTTTAAACGTATGAATAGAAAGGGAATCCTCAGACTTTTCCTGTGAAGGGCCAGATAGTGAATAACTTAGGCTCTGTGGGCCACATGGAATCTGTTGCAGCTACTCAGCGCTGCTCTTGTGGTGCGGAAGCAGCCACAGACAATATATAAATAATAAGCATGGCTCTGTTCCAATGCAATTACTTATGAACACTGAAATTTTAATAACATATCATTTTTCATATCATAAAACACTCTTTTACATTTTTCAACCATTTATGAATGTAAAAATCATTCTTAACTCATAGGATGTACAAAAACAGATGGTGGGCTGGATTTAGCTTGCAGTTTATAGTTGCCAATCCTTGGAATAAAATATTAACAATTGTATCTTAATTTTGATTTACTGTGGTAATTATATGAGCATATTTTGTATAATATTACTTGACTAAGGCAAGAATATTTAATCATTCACTAACATAATATTGTGAGGATAAGAATTATAGTTAAAGGCAAATTGAACATGCTATATTGAATTAAATACAACTTTGTCTTTCTTGTATTATGGTATATAGATTTTCATCAAATATTGTGGATTTTTAACTCATTTCTGGATTCATTTAAAAGTATATTGGAAAAATTGAAAAGGAGAGTATTCGTTGAGGAGCAACTGATGAGGCGATGAGATGAGGTAACCTGTTTGGTGTTATAGAAAGTCACGAAGCTGTGCAGACTCGGTTCACTGCAAATTCATGCTATGTAACCTCATTTGGGCTCTTAACGCTTCTTGTCAATAAATAATGCAACATTCTTTATCCTTTGCTTGTTAAATTCTTACTGCATTCCTCATGGCAGCTGTTTTTTATTTTCTACACGTTTCAGCTTCCAATCCTCTGACATCTCCCTTACTCTAAGAGATGCCCCTTGGTCCTCTTGGACGTGTCACCAGACATGACCCCCGGCAACTTGACTCCCCTTGCCCTCAGATGTTTGTATTGTCACTCTTTCCTGATAATCTCATAATGCCTCTTTATCTTCACCTCTTTTACTCTCTGCTCTAGGGGGAAAATGCTTTTCTTCTTTTTCTATCACTCGATTGTCACTTGTACTCTTTAGGCCATGATTTTTTAACCCTTTCCCTAATTCTTCAGCAAATGGCCTCCTCTGTCTCTGATGTGAACGTCTCTCTGCCTCTTTCTCTTCCTCCTATAGAACCAGACTCATTCAACTTTTCTGCACTGGTGTGACCTGTCAGCCAGCATCTCCTCTGATTGGTGAAGCTTCTGTTCCCACTGGCAGGCACCTTAGCATATTACCCCTTTACCTCTTTTAAAACATATAATCAAAAATTCATACAAAAATTAATCACCTCTTGAACCTTCTGTTTATTTCTAAGACTACTGTCCAATCTCTTTTGTGTTCAACCACAAAACAGTTGGTTTTCAAAGTATGGTCTACACTTGATGCCTCCATGACTTATTTCTTTTGCCCTTGCAGTCTGCCTTCCCCCTTCTCCATTTTTTGAATCTGTTCTCAAGAATCACCAATAAGCTTCCGGGGGATAAATGTTAACAACTTTTTGTTAATAATGAACTTCTTTCACTTCCGTAGCATTACATCTTGATAACTAATTCACACTTTTTGGGAATTTTCATTCTTTGACCTCTGAAAATGGCCGTCTTACAGATGTAACAATCTCTTATATCAGATTTGTTTCTTCTTTAAAAATCTTAGTTACTCTTTATCCTCCCTGCAAAGATTGCTGTTCTCCAAAGTAATATCCTTGTTCCTTTCTTTTCTTTTTCATCCAGATTCTATCTTATTACCTTTAGCTGATGTTTTTCACCTCCCTCCGGACCTCTCTCTCATAAACTCTAGTTCTACTTGGTCAGGGGTCTCATGGATATCTCCATCTGGATGTCTTAAAGCACTTCAGACTAATCATATTTAAGACAGAATTCACGATCTTTTCATTCAAATTCTCTCTCACTCTCTTAATTTATTTCCTAATTTTTGTAAAGGAAGAGTAACAAAATCTTGGAGCCTCCTTGATTCATTCCCTCTTAGCACCTCCCAAAGACTAACCAGTCCCTAAATCCTGACAAATTTGCCTTTGGAATATTTCTGACATCTTTTCCTTTCTGTATTTTCCCACTGCTACTACCTTATTAGCCCTTAATCAGCACACATTTAAGAAATTGGTGGTATTATCTTCATTGCTCTCATTTCTTACAGTCACCCTTCTCCAGTGTATTTAGACACTTTCCTAAATCTTTGATTTATAATATTTTAAGCTCAATTATAATAGCAATACTGGGGAGTTTACTTTGTGTTAGGCACAGTTCTAAGTAGTTTATGTGGGTAGACTTAATTAATCGACACAAGAATCCTTTGAGATGGCTAGTATTATCGTTTAACAGCTCAAAGAGTTCAGCAGCTCACCGAAAATCAGATAACTTGCAAGACCCAAGGTCAAGGGTCAAACCCCAGATGTGGATGTGGTTGGACGGGTGCGGAAGAGGGAACAGTGCCTAGGCTCTTAACCACACACTGGAATGCCTTTGGTTCAAGTGACTGAGTGAAGCTCAGACTCATTAACTTGGCTCTCTCTCTCTAACTCAACTCTCTGACCTTCAACTTCTTTCAACTTCCACAAATATCTAACATGAAACCGGCGTATTGGCTCATCTGTCTTATTCATAATTCTCATATGTGTACACTGGATTTTTGGCCTGCATAGTCCTATTTATATTGTTTTCTTTAACCCCGCCAGGCGTCCCCTCCTCCCCCATTTAACCAAAGGTCTTCAGCATAAAACATCCGATCATCTTGGAACACTTTCTTAACCACCCTGTCCTCTACCTCACTCAGGAGTGACCCTTGTCCTCTGCTACCAATTACACTTATTTTAAGTACATTTGTAGTTAAAAATGTATTTTGTTATTTATATGCCATGTGATATGTTGGGTGGTATTTTGAACTTTGATGTTTATATATTGTCTCTTCTACTACTAGATTGTGAATTTCTCTGGTGGTAGGAGACCCAGGTTTGCTTCCTGGGTTGGGAGGATCCCCTGGAGAAGGGCAACCCACTCCAGTATTCTTGCCTGGAGAATTCCATGGACAGAGGAGTTTGATGGGCTATAGTCCATAGGGTCACAAAGAGTTGAACATGAAGGAGCAGGTAACACTATGACAGAGTACTAGACTGTACTTTCTGCATGTTTTAGAGTTATATGAAATAGCTGTAAAATAATTTAAATGGGTCAGATATATTTTCTGATTGTTATTTTAAAAAATGCAGAAATTCAGTTGAAGAAATGGAAAGAAACAGTAGCTTTCCCCCAAGCTCAGAGTGATCTCAGATTATGTCACAGTTTCTGGTTTTTAGTTCCTATTGAATCTCAAGTACTGTTACCACAAGAATGGAGAGTTTCCCAATAGTTCTGACTTGGAATAAACAGGAAGTACAGTTCCAGAAATCTTGCTTGAAAGTGTGGTCTCATGAAACCTCTGGACCCAGTGCTTTAGCTTTTTTGTAATTCTTGCTAAATTATTTCAAGTGTGGTTACCATTTTCTATTACCTAACTAATTGGGACTCGGGAGTATTAGTTCTAAAACCACATACAGAATGGATGGAAACCAAATGTTACAAGCCTAAAAGCTGCTGCAACAAAACTTCCCTGACAAATAGAGCTGTCAGGTTTGTGGGGTGCTGTGGTTGCAGGCATACAGACACACAGTAGGGTGGTGAAGAAGCACCAAACTCAAATGATGCATGCAGGGCTGTATTTCCCCCTTTGAGTGACTCCAAATGCAAGTTGCACTTGGCCATTGAAAGAGTGATTTAGCTGAAATATATAGTTATAGCAAAAAGAACATTGTGACTCAGTTTTTCCCTTCTCAACTTGAGCCTAGCCAAATTAAACCCTCATAATCAGAGGCTCCTTGAAAATGCATATTGTTTGCTGATCTTATGAGGGCCATAAATTCAGAATGACATCAAGAGCTTCGAAACTTGCGAAAGTTTAGCTTTAATGGCAACCCACTCCAGTACTCTTGCCTGGAAAATCCCATGGACGGAGGAGCCTGGTAGGCTGCAGTCCATGGGGTCGCTAAGAGTCGGACATGACTGAGCCACTTCACTTTCACTTTTCACTTTCATGCATTGGAGAAGGAAATGGCAACCCACTCCTGTGTTCTTGCCTGGAGAATCCCAGGGATGCGGGAGCCTGGTGGGCTGCCGTCTATGGGGTCACACAGTGTCGGACACGACTGAAGTGACTTAGCAGCAGCAGCAGCAATGTTTTTAATAACAAGTTAAGTGTTTGTCTTGGTGTCTAATAGGTCCATTCTTGAAGACAGTTTCTTAGTTCTTTTCCCATTTTTGTGGTAGAACAAGCAAAATGAACAACTACATTTTATGGTTTCTATGACAACACAGGCACCTGTAGATTTCAGTAAATGTTTGTTTGCTCTGCCATTTTAAGAAGCATATGATAAGGTCTGTGATACTGATCCATGGAGGAACACATTGTCAGAGGAGAATGGGAAAAATCTGTCTTCCTACACACGGGGTTCAAGAGATTCTATTCTAGTGTTCAGATAATTAATTCAAGTGTTGTATCCCATCCTAGTTGGTTTTTCCTGTGTTCTGAATTTTTTTGTAAGGTTTCAGAGGATAGAAAGATGAACTTTAGGCGGAGATGGAGGTTAGAGAAGCCTTTATAAATGAATCACAAGCAGGAGGAAGAAAGATATGGGCTGATAGTGTACTCTGAAGTTACAGGTCAGTGTTCGATAAAACTAGGTATTTAGTAACTGTTCATGGGGTTCGCAAGGCAAAAACACTGAAGTGGTTTACCATTCCCTTCTCCAGTGGACCATGTTTTGTCAGAACTCTCCACCATGACCCATCCGTCTTGGGTGGCCCTACACGGCATGGCTCATAATTTCATTGAGTTAGACAAGGCTGTGGTCCATCCCTGGTCGGGGAACTAAGAGCCCACAAGCCTCGCTGGGTGACAAAAAAAAAAAAAAAAAAAAAACCACAGAAGATGGAAGGAGCGGCAGGGTAAGGACCACTAGGTAAGCTGCAAGCCCAGGTTATAGCCCCACACACTTTGCACTTGGCCAACTGGACATGGAACAACAGACTGGTTCCAAATCAGGAAAAGAGTATGTCAAGGCTGTATGTTGTCACCCTGCTTATTTAACTTCTGTGCAGAGTACATCATGCGAAATGCCAGGCTGGATAAAGCACAAGCTGGAATCAAGATTGCCGGGAGAAATATCAATAACCTCAGATACACAGATGACACCATCCTATGGCAGAAAGTGAAGATGAACTAAAGAGCCTCTTGATGAAAGTGAAAGAGGAGAGTGAAAAATTTGACTTAAAACTCAACATTCAGAAAACTAAGATCATGGCATCTGGTCCCACCACTTCATGGCAAACAGGTGGGGAAACAGTGGAAACAGTGAGAGACTTTATTTTTATGGGTTCCAAAATCACTGCAGATGATAACTGCAGCCATGAAGTTAAAAGACACTTGCTCCTTGGGAAGAAAAGCTATGACCAGCCTAGACAGCATATTAAAAAGCAGAGATATTACTTTGCCAGCAAAGGTGGATCTAGTCAAAGCTATGGTTTTTCCAGTAGTCATGTATGGATGTGAGAGTTGGACTATAAAGAAAACTGAGTGCTGAAGAATTTATGTTTTTGAACTGTGGTATTGGAGGAGACTCTTGAGAGTCCCTTGGACTGCAAGGAGATCCAACCAGTCCATCCTAAAAGGAAATGAGTCCTGTCATTGGAAAGACTGGTGCTGAAGCTGAAACTCCCATACTTTGGTCACTTGATGCAAAGAACTGACTCATGGAAAAGACTGATGCTGGGATAGAATGAAGGCAGGACGAGAAGGGGACAACAAAGGATGAGATAGTTGGATGGCATCACTGACTCAAAGGACATGAATTTGAGTAACCTCCGGGAGTTGGTGATAGGCAGGGAAACCTGGTGTGCTACAGTCCATGGGGTTGCAAAGAGTCAGACACGACTGAGGGACTGAACTGAACTGATTTAGTAACTGAAAAGACAAGCAGCATAACACCTCCTAGGAAGATATTTCAGGCTGTATTTAAGCACATAAATCTACACCTCATAAGACTGCTTTAGGTATTAGCCATTAGTTAATAGGGAGCTTCCCAGGTGACACTAATGGTAAAGAACCCGCCTGCCAATGCAGAAGACATGAGACATTTGTTCAATTCCTGGGTCAGGAAAATCCCCTGGAGGAGGGCATGGCAACCCGCTTCAGTATTCTCACCTGGAGAATCCCTTGGATAGAGGAGGCTGTCACACTACAGTTCATGGGGTCACAAGGAATTGAACATGACTGAAGTGACTTAGCACATGTGCATTAGTTAATAGAATGTGTTTTCTGTCATCTACCCGCTTAAAAATAGTGTTCTCTTTTTATTTGCTATACAGTCTTGTATAGCAAAGATTGACTGTAGAAAGCTAGATAGCACATAAATTCCTGTAGTTAAATTGGTAAGCAATGTAATAACACTGAGGTGTATGTAAAAATAAGGGAACATAAAGACTGGGGTAAGAATGATATCTTCCAGGCATTTTAGAGTACAAATGTAAGTCTGTGATGCCTCAGAATCTTATCACCAGTGTCTAGATACAGTGGATTCTTGATATTTGTAGTAGCTACATGTTCTATAAAGTTGTGGTAACTATCAGATCAGCTCCTCCGGGGTACGTATATCTCACATAGTGTATAATCTTCAATCCTAAAAACAACTCACCCTAGTAGAGTCTATTCTCTTTATTTTACAAAAGAGAAAATAAAGCTCAGAAATGTTAAGTGACTTGCTTGGGGCTGCTGCACTAACTTGGTGCCAAATTAGAATTCAAACTCGCCGACCCCATTGCTGGAGCTTCACCACTGCTCCCATGATCTCCATCCTCTGGTTGTGTCTGTGTTAGAGTGAAGCAAGAAACCAGAGCATCTCCTTGCCTAAAACCATAGCTGGAAATGAATGCTTTGGACAACTCAATTTTTTTTTTCCTGCTCTGAACATGTTCATGAATTATCAAAAAAGTCATTTTTGGTGTGATATTGATTTGGGGGTTATAAATTTTGGAAAGTAGGTGAATTCACAATTATGGAACCTGTGAAGAGTGAGATTTGAATGTATGAGAACATAATTGCATACATACCCACACATATACCATTCTTGGAGGGGCAGAACTGAGGGAAAAGGGGGTATCAGTAAGGTACCAGACATTGTCTCTGACCTTTTTTCACTCTGTCCTAAACTGGAAGCTAGCGAGATTCTTTGATTGTTTTTAGATCTTTGGCTTATGTTCTTGACCTTGTCTATGTGGCTGGTTGACATTTTGTGGATCAAAATGAAACAATCCATTGGCTAACAGGCACAGAATCTGAATCATACAAACATCTAATCATTTACTTTTCCGTAGTCTAACCTCACATCTCAAATTAAGTAAATGTTGGTAGAGTTGGTAAGTCATATTGATGCAATTTGAATCACAAAGCATAGAATAGTTTCACTAGCTATTATGTCCTTGCTTTTCTCATTTTTTCATTTCAACTCATCAAAGGTCTGTATGAGATGATTCCAGTTATTTCCACAGTTCAGTTTGAGAAATGAGGTAATGACATTTGGCAGAAACATTAAAGCTATACTAACTTCATACAAGTGCTAACATTTAGAATATTATTCCAGACAGCTTGGATCTAGGAGGCAACTGGAAGAACTCAACAAATCACAAAATTGGAGTAGGTGAAATTTCTCCAAGTGGAAAATCATTTAGGTATAAAATCTATTGTCTTAGGTTTTTCCCTCAGTCTTGCACCCCTCTCTTTAGAAAAGAGAATTATTTTGGAGTTAGCCTTTTTCACTGTTTTGATTTTTTCTAGAATAGGCTGTGTCATTTGTTTATAATATGAATATTTTAATTTTTTAGACTACTTGATAGCAAAAATTTTATGATTGATTTTTCTTTACCTTAATGTAATGTTGATCATATTTTGAGTAAGAATTAATTTTATCTAATAATAAACATATTTTAAAATAAATTTATGTTTGCATTTTATGTTTTGTAATAAGCTAATATTTTTTTGGATTTTAAATGTATCAGACATTTAATTTATGGTTTGTTTATGAAATCTGTGTATTTTAAAATAAAATGAAACTATTTAAAAACTACCAGAATTGTTATTTTTCTTATTATACCACAATATCAATCTGAATAGGAATATTTGCCTAGGACTGTTGACTACTGCCAACTCTGGAACTTTTGTTCAGTATTTAAATAACAATCATTATATTAAGGACTTTGAAGATACTTCTGCACAATTGAATTACAAAATAAATGTGTTTGAGGAGTAGAATGAATCATTTATTGAATGAATGGATGAATAAGTGACTTTGTTGGCTTGTTACTTTAAAAATGGAAATATTTCCATGGAAGTCATGGGAAATAGAAGTGATATTTTTTAACTTGCAGACTGACTAATAATTTGATTTAATAATAAGAAAGCATTTAGTATTTAAAGAGCTATTTCTAGCATTAGAGATCTGAACATAATGTATTGTCTTTGGCCTCTAGGGGCTTCTATAAAGACCAGTAGGAGGTTTGTACAAACTACACTGTATAGTGTATCAAGTCCTCTGCTGGTGTCACAAAGAAATATATCTGTCATGAGCTATGTGCATGTGCATGCATGCTCAGTCATGTCTGATTCTTTGTGACCCCATGGACTGTAGCCTGCCAGGCTCCTCTCCCCATGGGATTTCCCAGGCAAGGATACTGGAGTGGGTTGCCATTTCCTTCTCCTGGCAATCTTCCCAATCCAGGATCAAACCCACGTCTCCTGGGTCTCCTGCATTGCAGGCAGATTCTATACTGCTTGAACCATTGGGGAAACGCCGTCATGAGTTATAGGGGCAGCTAGAAACCTAAGTAAACTTTTACAGAAGAGACCTTAAAATTCATGAGGTGTGGAATGGAGGGAGAATGCTCAGAAAATACAGAGGAAAGAGACATTATGCATCTCTATTTAGCCATGTGTTAGCTATAGATTGGTCCAGACCACACAGAAGGAATGTGACACTGGATGAGCAACAGCCTAGAATCAATTTTGATCTGTTCCTTTGTTCTTTCTCTCTCTTTGAAGAATGGATTTTATGCTTTGCTTGAGCAATGTAGAAGATACCAAACCACAGAACCCAAGCTTCTCTTATTTGTGGTCCAGTTACAAGAAGGCCAGCTTCTTTCTTTCAGCCCCTATCTTAACTAATTGTCCCAGATTGGGTCAGGTGGACAAGCCAGCTCCAGCCAACAGTGGTCAGTGAAATGGTGCCATTGTACAAGCATGACTCATGGAAGATCACTGTATGGACATGTTAACTGAGGTCACAAGAGTGATTGATGTGTTTAGAGTATAGATGTTGGGCTGACAACACAATGATTCATTGACTCGCTAATATAACTCTATGCCTCTGATACCTAGCTGTTAATTCCCATTGGTATAGACTACTTAAATACTTACATATATAATGAAATGTATTATAATAGGAACCTTATACACTGTTCATATAAAGCAGGAGTATTTTTTTTTTATTATTATTATTTTTTTCCAGTGGGTTTTGTCATACATTGATATGAATCAGCCATGGATTTACATGTATTCCCAATCCCGATCCCCCCTCCCACCTCCCTCTCCACCCGATTCCTCTGGGTCTTCCCAGTGTACCAGGCCGGAGCACTTCTCTCATGCATCCCACCTGGGCTGGTGATCTGTTTCACCATAGATAGTATACATGCTGTTCTTTTGAAATATCCCACCCTCACATTCTCCCACAGAGTTCAAAAGTCTGTTCTGTATTTCTGTGTCTCTTTTTCTGTTTTGCATATAGGGTTATCGTTATCACCTTTCTAAATTCCATATATATGTGTTAGTATGCTGTAATGTTCTTTATCTTTCTGGCTTACTTCACTCTGTATAATGGGCTCCAGCTTCATCCATCTCATTAGGACTGATTCAAATGAATTCTTTTTAATGGCTGAGTAATATTCCATGGTGTATATATACGTACCACAGCTTCCTTATCCATTCATCTGCTGATGGGCATCTAGGTTGCTTCCATGTCCTGGCTATTATAAACAGTGCTGCGATGAACATTGGGGTGCACGTGTCTCTTTCAGATCTGGTTTCCTCAGTGTGTATGCCCAGAAGTGGGATTGCTGGGTCATATGGCAGTTCTATTTCCAGTTTTTTAAGAAATCTCCACACTGTTTTCCATAGTGGCTGTACTAGTTTGCGTTCCCACCAACAGTGTAAGAGGGTTCCCTTTTCTCCACACCCTCTCCAGCATTTATTGCTTGTAGACTTTTGGATAGCAGCCATCCTGGCTGGCGTGTAATGGTACCTCATTGTGGTTTTGATTTGCATTTCTCTAATAATGAGTGATGTTGAGCATCTTTTCATGTGTTTGTTAGCCATCTGTATGTCTTCTTTGGAGAAATGTCTGTTTAGTTCTTTGGCCCATTTTTTGATTGGGTCATTTATTTTTCTGGAATTGAGCTGCAGGAGTTGCTTGTATATTTTTGAGATTAATCCTTTGTCTGTTTCTTCATTTGCTATTATTTTCTCCCAATCTGAGGGCTGTCTTTTCACCTTACTTATAGTTTCCTTTGTAGTGCAAAAGCTTTTAAGTTTCATTAGGTCCCATTTGTTTAGTTTTGCTTTTATTTCCAATATTCTGGGAGGTGGGTCATAGAGGATCTTGCTGTGATTTATGTCGGAGAGTGTTTTGCCTATGTTCTCCTCTAGGAGTTTTATAGTTTCTGGTCTTACATTTAGATCTTTAATCCATTTTGAGTTTATTTTTGTGTATGGTGTTAGAAAGTGTTCTAGTTTCATTCTTTTACAAGTGGTTGACCAGTTTTCCCAGCACCACTTGTTAAAGAGGTTGTCTTTTTTCCATTGTATATCCTTGCCTCCTTTGTCAAAGATAAGGTGTCCATAGGTTCGTGGATTTATCTCTGGGCTTTCTATTCTGTTCCATTGATCTATATTTCTGTCTTTGTGCCAGTACCATACTGTCTTGATGACTGTGGCTTTGTAGTAGAGTCTGAAGTCAGGCAGGTTGATTCCTCCAGTTCCATTCTTCTTTCTCAAGATTGCTTTGGCTATTCGAGGTTTTTTGTATTTCCATACAAATTGTGAAATTCTTTGGTCTAGTTCTGTGAAAAATACCGTTGGTAGCTTGATAGGGATTGCATTGAATCTATAGACTGCTTTGGGTAGAATAGCCATTTTGACAATATTAATTCTTCCAATCCATGAACATGGTATGTTTCTCCATCTGTTTGTGTCCTCTTTGATTTCTTTCATCAGTGTTTTATAGTTTTCTATGTATAGGTCCTTTGTTTCTTTAGGTAGATATACTCCTAAGTATTTTATTCTTTTTGTTGCAATGGTGAATGGTATTGTTTCCTTAATTTCTCTTTCTGTTTTTTCATTGTTAGTATATAGGAATGCAAGGGATTTCTGTGTGTTAATTTTATATCCAAAGCAGGAGTATTTTTTAGTAATAGCAAAAGGATACCTTGCCTGTGAAGACCAGGGTATCATCCCAGTCTTTCTACTCCAGACTTTACAGGAAATTCCTCACCAAATTACTGAAAACCATTCTCAGACAAAACTTTTTATAATCCTGTCATCAATTAGTTTTCAAACAGCAAGGATCCTCTTCTTCTTCTGTATAAAACCATATGCTTTTATTGGAATAATGAGCCAGAAATAGAAATTCATTCCAACCCGTGATTCCAGTCTTTCCTATAACTAAAACATTGAAAATAAGCTTTATATTTTACCATAAGAACCAGAAGTAATACAGACATTTCTTTTAAGAATTTCTAGTGCAATGTGGTATGACCAAGCTGCAATGTTCAGTTAAATATTATGTATTGTTTTAAATTGCCACCTCAGAGTCCACAATAATTACTCACATTTTTATAAAGTATCTTTTCTTATCAAATCTGATTATCTTTTCTGTCACTGGCCACTAGACTGTGGACATGAAATCAGTAGACTCTTGTTCATTGCTGTATCCTCCATCATTTGAACAGTGCCAGACATATGGTAAGTGCTCAATATTCCTAAAAAGTGCATGAAAAATTTATGGGAATTAAAGCATCATTATAAGTGATATCATTACAAAGCTTAAAGTATTTAGTTCATTTCTAAAACATTACTGTAGTATTTGCTTCTGATTTTGTTTGGATCTATAATTTAGGCCCTTCATTCCACCCCAGGTAAAAGAAGGTCATGTCAAAGAGAAATCATTATTGTAATTCTCAGGTCCAGCAATGGAACCTTAGTGTTAGGAGTGTGTGAGTGTGTGTGTGTGTGTGTGTGAGTTGCTCAGTCGTCTGACTCTTTGCAACCCCATGGACTATAGCTCTCCAGATTCCTCTGACCATGGATTCTTGTCCAGGCAAGAATACTGGAGTGGGTAGACAATCTCTTCTCCAGGGGATCTTCCCGATCCAGGGATTAAACCCAGGTCTCCTGCATTGCAGGCAGATTCTTTACCATCTGAACCACCAGGAATGCCAGTGATAGGAGCAAATGGTTACAGTAAGAGAAAGGTAAAGGTGAAACAGAAGTTACTCTCTTATTTATTTTTTTATTTCTTTCCCTGAGGGTAAAATTTAGGGCCAGAAATATCTTTGCTTGAGAAAGGCCTACATCTTTGGAGAACTGAAGGACTTGAGGTTGAGAACAGAGGGTAAGGCTGAGGATGAGACTCAGATCTAATAGAAGACACTTGATAGGTATTTGCTGCTTTGCATAAATATGCCTCCTACAGCCTGGATTGGCCTGGGTTGTGAGAGAGTACCAGGAGGGTTAGCCTTGAGATTTCTACACAGTCCAGGCTTTTTCACCAGCATTGATAATCAAGTAAGCATTTGTAAGTGAAGTGAAAGTGAAAGTGTCAGTCACTTATTCATGTCTGACTCTTTGCAGCCCCATTGGCTGTAGCCCTCCAGGCTCCTCTGTCCGTGGATTCTCCAGGCAAGAATACTAGAGTGTATTGCCATGCCCTTCTCCATGGGATCTTTCTGAGCCAGGGATTGAATTTGGGTACTCTGATGTAAAGAATGCCTATTTGACTGATTAGAACTCTGATATCTCATGGATACCTAAATATCAGACCAGGGATCTGGCTGATCTGCGCAAATAGTGGAGACAAGGGAGAAATTAAAGTAATGCCTGATGTCAGCTCTCTTGTCCAAATGATTGGCTTTAATAATTTACCAAGTTTCTCCTGGGCTGAAAGAACTAATTTCCACATCCATTCTGAAACCATTCGTAGTCTATTTACTGCACGCTAAGTCCTGGGCTTTGCCTTGAGAATACCAAGAAAAATAATACCTATTTCTTACCTTTCAAAGAATCATAATCTAGAGAGAAAGAGAGTCATGTACAACCAACCTCACTAGGATGTGATCAGTAAATATTGTAATGAAGACAAAGAGCTCTAAGAACCTACATGAAGGAGAAAATAATGTTGCATGGGAGAAAGTGGGAGTCAGGAAAGGTGAATTAATGCACATACTTAACTTTCCGTCAGCTTGTAAGAATGCACAAGATGAAAATATTAATAGTTCTGACTTCTGTTGTATTCTTTTTGACTTATGAGTGGTTCTTTTGCTAGATGTTTTGAGGATGCTGGGGCAGGAGGAGTGGGTAAAAGCAGATTCCTGTTGAATCTGACCACCTGATTCTGTTAGGTCTCAACAGGACCCACTGAATTGAAACGAGACTTGAATTTCAGAACTCACAGCAATTCCTCATGCCCCCCCCTCCGAAAATGTGGCTCAGATACCAGAGGTTTATGGGTGGGTTTATGGGTCCAAACTCTCACACTTCCCTAGGACAGCCTCTTTCTCATGATAAGCAAAGAGACTAGGAGTGGGAGGGAGTGGGAGGGACAACCCAAGACTGGGGAAGGAGGCGCTGCTGCTTGGCAGAGTCAGGGCCGCGTTAGGGGCAGCTGCAAGTCATTCATTCGGCTGTTACTGTTAACTTGTATTTGTATCCAGTGTAAGTGAACAATAGTGTGACGGTGATATTCAGGAAATAACTCTGCAGTCTCCCTCCAAATAAGTTGGTAGATTGATCTCTCCCTCCAGTGAGGGGATGGGCACCACATTATAGTGTCTCCTCCTTTTGTGACAAGTGAAGCCTCAGAAAACAGAAAAACAACAATATGATTGAATTAAAAATGAATACATAAGTCAATAGATATTTACATCCAGTCAAAGCACTGGAGAAAATCAATCTTTAGGCATATTTTGAAGTTCCTTTTATATGCCGTATTTGCATTTTGTTGACTGAGTTGATCTCCCACTTTCACCCTCCCATCCCAGCATGGAAGTAGAGAGGGTATAAACGATAATGGGGCTTCCCTGGAGGCTCAGTGGTAAAGAATCCGGCTGCCAATGCAGGAGACATGGGTTCCATCCCAGGTTGGGAAGATCCCACCTGCCGTGTAACAACTAAGCCGGTGCGCCCTAGCTATTGAGCTTGTGCTCCAGAGCCTGGGAACTGCAACCACCGAACCCACATGCCCTAGAGCCTGTGCTTCACAGCAAGAGAAGCCTGCTCACTGCACCTACAGAGCAGCCCCACTCGTTGCAACTAGAGAAAAGCCCACGCAGAACCAAGACCCAGCACAGCCAAAAATAAGTAAATAGATAAAATGATTAAAAGACGAACCACTTGCAGGGAGATGTGCTCTCCAGCGTCAGCAAGATGAGAGGCACTTTAGTCTAAAAAGCCCTTTTCTTATGGTAGAAACTGTCTGTGCTGTGATTCTGCTTTTGCCTTTTAATAACATGTCCACATAGATGTGCAGTGGTGAGACTGATGGTGTGTTAGCACTAAGTTCGTGGCCTGCAGAGGCACGGCCCCTATCAGGAACACAGGTCATGTGTGGGGAGAACCTCCTTTCTAGGAGAAACCCGGGGGCTCACTGAGTCCTCAGAGGCATGGATCACATTGCCCTTGCCATATTTTCCCCCTCGGACAGAGAAACACAAGTCCAGTTTCAGAGGGACTGAGTGAAGATGATAAACAGGCAGTGGAAACTTGACTTAGCAGCTCTGTACAGCGCTATGCCTGCTGTGGGCGAAGTTTGCTTTGGCCATTTATAGGAACAATTGAATTTAGAGGAAAAAAGTCTATTTCACATCTTACATCTGGCTCCGTTAAATCATTAACGTAAAAGCAGATGCCCCCTGCATACTTTCCTTGAATTTTAAGAACGCAAGCAACAAATCAGAACCATCAGAGCCAGACTTACGTAACATTCATTCACTCATCTGTTTATTCAACAAATATTAAACATCCCCTGTGAGTTAAAATGTGCTGTTTCCTGGGGCTGTAAGAACAGAACATAGAAGGAGGGACCCTGGCTTGTACAGAAATGATTGTGAGACAAGTTATGGTTGTGCGTGCCTGAATGCACGCTGAGTTGCTCAGTTGTGCCTGAGTCTTTGCGAGCCTATGGACTGTAGTTTGCCACACTTCTCTGTTCATGTGATTCTCCAGGCAAGAACATGGGCGTGAGTTGCCTTTTCCTCCTCCAGGAGAGCTTCCTGATCCAGGGATTGAATCCGTGTCTCCTGAATTGGCAGGTGGATTCTTTATCACTGAGGCACCTGGGAAGCCCAGAGGTGATGGCTAGGAGATACTTCTTGGGTACTATAGAGATGAAAGTAGTAATAGTGAAGAGAAAGGCAGAGAAAGCCAAGCATTCCAGGCAGAGGACCTGGTAAACAATCTATGTGGGAAAGGGCATGGGGAATGGAAGAACTAAAGACCAGAAATAACTGAAGAAGCAAGAGCAAAAGCAAAGAAGTTGATGGAGGTTAGCCAGGAGAGAGGGGCATATCATGCAGCACATGGCTGGCTTATTTAAGGATTTTGATTTCTTATTGGAAGGGCAGTGTGAAACCACAGGAGGATTTTATTTTATTTATTTATTTTTTCCTGGGAGGATTTTAAGTAATGTGTTGTCCATTTGCAGGTTAATTGTTTAAAAACGTAAAACTATGATTTTCATATAAATATTAAAAAACACGTGTCAGAGATATTACTTAGCTCACTAATGAAGAAATCTGCAATATATCTCAACTGGTTCAGAGGAGAATGCAGCATCTATATCATATACGCATGGGCTATCAGGAACACTGAAATGCCCTGTTTTAGACACTAAATCATTATCACACATATTTAACTTACACATTTTGGAGCTCCTCAAGGCTCTGTTCTGAACCATTTTCATCTATCTACAGCCTTGCCTTAGTGGATCTTATTTTCTTCAAAGCTTTTTTATTTATCTGCTGTGAATGTGAAAGTCACCCAGTCGTGTCCAACTCTTTGTGACCCCATGGTTGCCCTCCCGTCTCCTTTGTCCATGGGATTCTCCAGGCAAGAATACTGGAGTGAGTTGCCATGCCCTCCTCCAGGGGCTCTTCCTGACCCAGGGATCGGATCTGGGTGTCCTACATTGCAGGCAGATTCTTTATAGTCTGAGTCACCAGGAAAGCCTGCCGGACACTACCCAGTTCATGCCACCTACTTATTTCCATAAGTCTTGTCTCCTAGATGCCTGAAAACTGAGATATAGCAAACAGATCTCATGATAATTTCTCCTTCCACATTCCCAGTGGTTCTCCTCCCAGGTCTCCCCATCTCAGCCCTGTTCACCTGGTGCTCCTATCCATCTGGTTGATCACGCCAGAAAGAGGAAGCCCTCTCTCATGCCCCTCTCTCCCTCTCCTCTGTAGCAGATCTATCACTTATATGCATTTCTTCCCATACCCTCTACCACTGTTCTGCTTCATAACTCCATTTACGCTGTGTATTCTTTTTTCTTCTCTCTTACTTTAAAAAAAGTCTTTATTGAGATGTAATACCCATACCATTAAATTCACCACTTTAAACTCATACAATTCAGTGGTTTTTGTTATATTCACAGAATTGTGCAGCCATCAACAAAACCTCAGTTTAGAACACTTCCATCACCTAAAAAGAAATGCGGACTGCATGAGTATTAATATGATGCTTATAAGCACTACAAAGTAATGAAGTACTGATACATGGTATGACATGGATGAACCTTGAAACCTTATACTAAGTGAAAGAAATAAGTCACAAATGACACATATTCTAGGGTTCCATTTACAGGAAAAGCCCAGGATAGGCAAATATACAAAACAGATCCATGGTTGCTTGTGACATTTCTATTCATTAAATATGCCCCTGCCTTACATGCTGATTTTCCAGGTTGTAAATATGCTGAGTTATTTTTTCACCTTGGCCCTGAATTTGTTACTTCCTCTCTTTCTCCTTCTTAAACTGAATAAACTGTATTAATAATTTTGGCATTAGTTTAACTATCACTTCACATAGAGACTACCAAATCTAGAGTACATTCTTTCTTGTTATTCTATCACAGCACTTTCACCGTTTATAATGATACACTGTGGGGTTACTGATTTAAAAATGTTCACCCATACTGCACACAAAGCTTTATGAGAATATGGCTCATGCTACTATATAACCAAAAGAACCCACCTGCCTATGAAAGAGATGCAGGTTTGATCCCCGGATTGGGAAAATCTCCTGGAGAAGGAAATGGCAACCCCCTCCATTATTCTTGCCTGGGAAATCCCATGGACAGAGGAAGCCTGGCGGGCTACAATCCATGAGGTTGCAAAAGAGTTGAATGTGACTTAGCAACTAAGTAATGATGACAACTATTATATATATATAATATATATATATATATATATATATATATATATGCAATGCCTATTATAGTACCTGGCATAGGGAAGATATTGAAAATAACTTTGAATAAATGAACGTGAGACTTATTACTAAAATTTAGTGTATCATTCTGTTGCTGATTCGAAATCATGATATATGCAAGTATACAGCTGTTCTTGCCACTTTTCCAGCCACTGGGGGGGGCGGGGGAGTGTTTTGTAGATGTAACAGCATCAGGCTGCCAGCTGATGCCAGGAGGCTATCAGTTTCTAACTTTGGTTTATTTCTGCCACTCAGTCCTAATCAGGTCACTTGTCCCTTCGTTTTACCTTTGGTTAATTAGATGATAGATGAAGAATATTCCTTAATAGTTTAAGTAACCAATTCCAGTCTTTCTGGATTTGTGATGGCAAAATACTCCATAAAGAACTAAAGAGAAAAATGTACTTTTTAAAGTTCTGTTTTAGTCAATTTTTGGGTACAATCACCTTTGTTATAAAAGTGGTAAATTTTTTTCAAGAGTTTTCAGTATATATTATATGTTAAAGAAATTTCAATGTGTGTGTGGAAAATATTTCCCATAAGTTTTTAATAGTATAAAAAGTTTAGTTGATCCTGTAAAATAATTTCCTGTTTCTAGGGCTTTAAGGGAACACTTGAATATGACTCATATTGCTGAAGCAAAAAGAAAAATGTGTTTTAGAAAACTAGACAGTTCCTCAAGTCCTTCAACTGCTCCTTCTTGTTTTCTTGCTAGTATAGTTTATAAATATATACCTGTACAAATGTAGAAGGTAGAAAGCTTAGGCACTTTGAAATTTTATATTTACATACTTTTCCATTTTGCTTTTTGAATTTTTTTTTCACTTTTTACTGACCAAATGCCTCATAATGTTATCCACATGAAAGAAAGACACATTTTACTCTTGCTTCTTGATGCTTAAGAATAAAGAAATTGGAGTGATATTTTGGCCTCTGTGTGAACACATAATGTAGTCAGATGTATCTGTCTCATACTTAACTGCATTTACAAATCATGGCTTCCTGGTGAAGTCAGTTTCTTAAAATGTTTTGAGTTGCCTACATGTTTTAATGTCACAGGTGAGATTCAAATCTGTGTGTGTGTGTGTGCTAAGTTGCTCAGTCAATTTTCTTCAACTGGGAAGTACCTGAAACAGATAGGTACATGGAAGCTGTTTTCACATTAAAAATAATTGCTCTTAACCAGGCTACTTTTTTCCCCAGAAAATATGGTTTTGAGAGTAGACTCTATTGATTCTTGAACATACTTGAATATATATATATATATATATATATATATATATATGTATATATTTTAGCCTTAGGCATGGTCTTTATTCACTTGGACACTGTACAAATATTACAATTTTCTTTTTGTTGCAAAAAGTATAAAAGTAATCTTTATATAGTAATCCATCTGTTACTGCAAATCTTTTGAAAGCTCTGCAAATGGCTCTAAATGAGGGTAAATGAATAAACAGGAGGGGGGCTATGGGGCAGAGGGAGGCTGGGCCAATCCTTAGGGACTCAGCAGCCCAGATTCTTAGCTAGAAATCTCCATTTCTTCCTGTTAGCACCTCCACCTTAACAGGTTCTCAGGGCCAAGGGCCCAGCAGAAGAGGAGGCACACGGGAAGTCCAGGAGGAGGTGTGTGATCGGGCATGGGGAGAAGTTAAGGAGGCCAGGGGTGGTGTTGCCGTGTGCCCATCCCCACCCCAGACTTCCTCCTGAAAGGGAGAGAGGCTGGCAGGTACAGGGCGGCGGGGCTGGACAAGCGGTCCTCTGAGGGTGATGGAGGGTCCTTGGTTCTGTGCCACTGGGTGACTGCTGAACCTGAACTCTGGGAGGGCTCGAGGGGGATACCAGGTAGGGTAAGGCCCCCCAAAAGGAGAGGCAAACACTTGGCTCCATGGTGGAGGGGGCTATGCTCCTTTCCCTGGCTCTCCCAGTACAGAACAGGTGTTGGTTCAGGAGCAGGACTTGCAGCCAGAAGTGCGCAGTGAAGGAGGGCTGGGGAAGCCAGGAGTCTGCGGCTCTCAAGCTGTGGGGGAGTGGGGCGGGGATAGGTCCCCAGACAGGCCCCAGATCAGAAATTCTGTGTCCCAGCCAGAAAGAGCATGTGCCTGTCAGTCAGAGGTTGAGAACAGGAGCATCAAAGAGGTCACAGACGCCTTCACTCTCGACCAGGTTGTAAATGTAATCGTGGTCTCCAGGGGGTGGAGAAAGGCAGAGGAAGGGTGCAAACACTTCTGAGGACATCAGCTCCTCCAAGAGCTCTGAGCTCATGCATTCTTGAGTGGGATCAAAGATTTCTGACAGCTCTTTCAGTTCAGTTCAGTTCAGTCGCTCAGTCGTGTCTGACTCTTTGCATGCCAGGCCTCCCTGTCCACCACCAATTCCCAGAGTTTACTCAAACTCATGTCCATTGAGTTGGTGATGCCATCCAACAATCTCATCCTCTGTCATCCCCTTCTCCTCCTGCCTTCAATTTTTCCCAGCACCAGGGGCTCTCTAAATGAGTCAGTTCTTCACATCAGGTGGCCAAAATATTGGAATTTCAGCTTCAACATCAGTCCTTCCATTGAACACCCAGGTCTGATTTCCTTTAGGAGGGACTGGTTGGATCTCCTTGCAGTCCAAGGGACTCTCAAGAGTCTTCTCCAGCACCACAGTTCAAAAGCATCAATTCTTGGACAGCTCTTCGGGGAGTTACAAAACACCTGTGGGGTCTGCCGTGATGGACTCAGAGGAGGTAGAAGGGCTGGGTCCAGATGATCTGTTGTTGCTGCTGCTGCTGCTGTTGCCCATGGGGGCAGAGGACTGCAGCGGCCGGGCGTCCAGCACTGCCAGGCCCAGCAGGAGGGAGCTGAGCTCACCACTGTCCTTGCTTTCGGTCCCATGGCCACCACTCCCTGGGATCTCAGCTGCTGGACCAGTCACCCCCTGGGCCTCGGTGCTGCCGGGGACAGGCTCGGGGGTGGTCACCTGGGGACTGCGCGGGCGTGAGGCATCCTGGGCCTGGGCCAGGGCAGGCTTGGGCAGAGGTGGAGGGGTAGAGAATTTTTTTTTTTCCAGTTTTATTTATTTTTTTACTTTACAATATTGTATTGGTTTGAAGCCCAAATACGTTTTATACAAACATGAGAGAAATATTTCAAAGTTCTAGTCTTTATTGTCTAACTATAAGAAATCAAACAGGTCATTTATTTTCTTTTTGTTTAGTTTCTTGTCCTAAACGTTGAATTCGTTAGATTCTTAATGTGTCTTCAAATTGTCTGTGGAAATACTGAGAGGAAAGAAACATCTCTTTGTATTTATTCCTAGATACACATAGTTCCATGATGGAATTTATTAACCTGTATTTCCTTCCATTCTCCAAGGGGAAAAAAATATAGCTTTCTAAATTTCATTGAAGATATTTTAGCTCCTTAATGTTGCATTTTAAAAGCTTTTTTAAAAAAATATAATTGGTGTCTTAGGATATGTAGTTTTGAATCTTTAAAATACACTGCAGTGTACATATTCATAATCTTATTTTAATATAAAAAATGAAAGATTGGAGTGATTAAACCATTTTTTCCAAAGTCAAAGTCAATAAAAAGTAAGATTTAAACTGAGGTTTGTGTTTAACCAATGGCTCTTATTTTTAGAAGTTCTATTTTCTTCTTTATTGGGCTTTGTGAGTCGGAAATACAAGGATCTAGTTAGCAGATGGTCAATGCTAAGAGGGAATCTATCAGTGTGTCTTCTTTATGTAAAGAATGATTAACTCTGTGCTGTGTTTGGTCCTTAATGTACTCTGAGAAATTTATTGTAGTTATAAGTTTACAGCTGATCTATAGATCATCTTAGTGGAATATGAAGACCTTATGTCTTCTCTTTGGAAGATTCATTGTAAACATAGAAAATTATTTTATTTATCTTTGTTGCAATAAAAAGAATAATTATTCTAGATCAAAAACTCCAAGAAAGCAGGGCTAGAATCAGTTTCACTTGCTTGTAGGATACTTTTAAGTATTAATGCTAATAGAGGACGATGAAGTGGATCTTTGTTACTTGTTCAGTCCATACAGCATCTAAACTATTTTCCGCTTGGGAGAGCCTTCTCTTTTTGAGTGGAATAAAGATGATCTTGCCTAGAAAAGCTGAAAATGCTAGACATTCACTTTATTTTGTAGCTTCATCATCACACAAAAGCCCTCAAAGGATGGCTACATCAAGGGATATAGAGGGCAAAGAGAGAAGTGATAGTGAACTCTTTCTTTTTCTCAAAAGAGACATTAGAAATGATTGTCAGGTCAAATTTCTAATATGGGGATGCTGGTCATATTAGCAAGTGGAATACAGCTGTATTCCTGGCAGAGAAATTAGAGCAGTGAAAATTGTAGGATCTATTGCTTAGTGGAAGGTAAAGTTTTTCTCATTGGCCCAGGCCTGTAGCATATTATTTATTTATTCTGATTGGGAGAAAATGTTTATAGTACAAATAAAAAGGACCATTTTCTAGATTAACTTTGGACTAATTCTCTAGAAGAATTTCTACATATCAATAAAGAAAAGGCCAACAACCTAAAGGAAAAATGACCTAAGGCCATATAGGGACAATTTACAGACAAGGAGACACAAACAAGTCTATTAAAACTGTAAGAATAGTGAGATTATCTTTCACATCCTCTAGAATGGTAAATGGCTTCCTGGGGTGGTACTAGTGGTAAAGAACCTGCTTGCCAATGCAGGAGACATAAGAGACACGGGTTCCGTTCCTGGGTTGGGAAGATCCCCCGGAGGAGGGCATGGCTAGCCACTCCAGTATTCTTGCCTGGAGAATCCCACGGACAGAAGAGCCTGGTGGGCTATAGTCCATAGGGTTGCAAAGAGTCAGGCACAACTGAAACGACTTAGCATGCACACAGAATGGTAAATATTATATTGTCAGGTAACCCTAGGAGTTATTGAGGATGTAAGAAAGGGGCTTGGTTAACATTACAATTGAGAGTATGGATTAGTATAACACAATTGGAGAGCCGTTAATCAATATCTAATAAAATTAAAGATGAACATACCTTCCATTCAGCAAGGGCATCTCCACAGGTATATCTACCCTAGAGAACTCTCAAATGTGGCAAAAAGAGACATGCCAAAAATGCTCATACAATGCTTTTGCAGTAGCAGAAAATGGAAATAATCTAATTGTTCATCAGTCTAAGAACTAAGTAAACTGCAGTTTATTATTACAGTGGAACATGACACAAAAAATGAAACAAGTAAACAAGATCTACATGGCCTTCCCTTGTGGCTCAGCTGGTAAAGAATGGGCCTGCAATGTGGGAGAAGGGAAGGGCTACCCACTTCAGTATTCTGGCCTGGAGAATTCCATGGACTGTATAGTCCACGGGATCGTAAAGACTCATACACGACTGAGTGACTTTCACTTTCACATGCCGGCAACATGGATAAATACCCAACATACTGTTTTTTAAATATGTAACAAAGCATATTTTTAGTAGGATTGGTTGTTCATAGATCCATGTATATACAGTCAATGTATAAAATATATCAACTTCAGAATATTGGCTAATTTAGGGGAGGAAATGAGGAGAGTCATGGGGAAATTATTTTTTCTTTAAAATCAAAAGAATAAGAAAAATGATAAAACTTTAATATCAGTTTAAACTTGACTGTGGGTACAGAGATGTCTGTTGTATTACTTTTCTATTTCAAATATCTCAAATTTGAAATTAAGGAAAAATCTGCTTTAGGTACCTTAAAATAATGGAAAGGCATTAGCTTCATTATTAAAATAACTTGAAAGTCTGTCTATTCATAGACAGTTAAAATTTATTCTTAGGGTTTTGCTTTTATCTATTCTCTAATTGAAAGATCGCATTTGTTAAATACATGGTGACTTTAGAATATAAATATTTATATTTTTATGTATAAAAATACATATATACATATCATATATGCATATATATGTTGTTTGCTTTATATAGTAGACAGAACTGATTATTTTAGCTAAAGAAAGCTGGGTACTTCATCTCTTTGAGGCTTAGCTTTATTTTGTTCTTCTCAAACTTTTCTGCCACCCAGCTTGAGAAAAGATGCATTTTTACTCAATATGTTGTTTAACTCATTGGAGACGCACTTTTCTTATATATAATATTTTAATACTCTTAATTTATCTAGAAGTTTGTAAGCATTAAAAACATCATATATCTGAAAACTATCTTTAAACTCTAAAAAGAAATTAAAAATAGATGTTAGCATTTTCTTTAATTTCTATTCAATGCCTCTGGGCTGAAAACTAAGAAATTCTCATGCATTTCTGTATTTATTTATTGCATGCCCAATAGGGGCTTCCCCAGTGCCTCAACGGTAAAGAATCTGCCTGTAATGCCGGAGACATGGGTTTGATGCCTGGGTCGGGAAGACATCCTGGAGAAGGAAATGGCAACACACCACAGTATTCGTGCCTGAGAAATCCCAAGACAGAGGAGCCTGATGCGCTATAGCCCAGGGAATCTCAGAAAAGATGGAAATGACTTAGTGGCTAAACAAGAACAATGGTACACAAAGTACAAGATTAATTGTTGTCATTATATCAAAATTTTTTTAAAATAGCATTTACTCAATATCTTTGTAGAAAGACATGATAGTGACCCAAGAAGGGAAATTATCTTGTGAACCTATGAAGTATTTGATGCAACATAAAACTCAGATCCTGCTTTTGTAACATAAATTAAAAAAGGTAAAGATTTCCTAGCAAACTGCAAAGTGAAAAAAAAGGTTATTTTAATAATAGTATGTCTTTTTAGTGTGGGTCTTTTGGTGAAAAACTCTCTTATTTTTTATAGAAAATATCTGTATTTTGGTTTTCACTTTTGGAAGACATTTCTGCTAGATAATGAATTATAAATTAGCCTGCTTTTTTTTTTTTTTTTTATAAATCTTTCATCATTTACAAAATGCCACTTCATTATCTTCTAGATTCCATAGTGTCATTGGAAAGTTAGCTGTTAGTCTTGCTGCCGCTCTTCTGGAAATAATGTGTCTTCTTTTTTTTTTTTTCTCTGCTTGCTGTTAAGTTGTTTTTCTGGCTTGGAATTTCAGCTGTTTGTTTTGAGTGATGATTTGTGCTTATTTTGCTGTAGGCTTGCTGGCTTCTTGAATCTTTGTGTGGCTACCTTTTATGCATTTTGCAGAAGTTTTGGCTATTACCTCTTAAATATTACTTCTGCCTCAATTTATCCAATCCCTCTATTTTTGAACTTCAGTTGACATGTACATTAGAGGTTTTGAGTATCTTACATGTTTCTTATGCCCTTTAGGTTTGTTTGTTTTGTTTTGATCTCTCACTCTGTCCCTCAAATTGCATATTTTCTGCTGACCCACTACCTTTGAGTTCAGTAATCTTACCTTTTGCTGTGTCTACTTTGCCGTTAAGCACCTCTCACTAGATCTTAATTTCCGATATTATAATTTTTAGATCCAGAATGTCCATTCAGTGATGTTATTTCTTCCAGAGATAGTATTTCCTTCACTCTGTTAGGTAGATAATAGGATAAACCATTATATCAATCCAGTCCAGGATTGCAGTTGGTTGGTTTGGGTTGCAATTTTAGGAAGACCTATACAATTTGTGTTTTGATGCTCTTCCTTGGGCATTGCCTCCCAAGTTTGACTGAGAACCTGGAAAATCTCTATAATTTCAGTCCTGAGAAACTTAAGAGATTCAGTTGTGCCTTTCAGATTTTTTTGAGCCTGATTCTTTGATTTCCTATCACAAGTTTCAAAATCAGGCAAACATCCCGAGGGGGAGACCAGTGGAGTGTTTGAGGCAGGCTTTCTCTCTCTAGTAGACTTGTATTTTACTTTGTTTGTTTCCAGTCTAGACCATCTGGCTTTTTTGCTGCTCCAGAACTCAAGAATTATCCTTTGGGTTAAAAACAGATCATGATTTCAACTCTAGTCATCTGCTACATCATGTGAACTTCAAAGACTTCATATATTTCTTTTCTGCAGTAGAATACCTCTACCTCATCCAAGCTGGATCCTCAGGACTATTCTTACAAATCAACAGATTCCCCCAGAGACAAAAAGATTATCAGCTCACTTGGGAAGGACTAGAATTTTAGTCCTTCTAGTGCTCTTTGTTTTCATAGCTCTACAATGTTTTCAAGAGTATAATTCTTGTAATTCATTCATTCATTATTTTTTTTTAGCTGCCTCAATCGGAATGTTGACCTGCTGCATCCCTAGTATATTCTACTCAGAAGTAGAAGCTCTATGGCATACTTTGGATTCTGTTTCTAGAAGCCCATATTCAAGTCTGGCTTATAATCATTTCAGTGTTTCTTCAAGTCATGCAAAATACTCTTTAGCTGTTCTCCCTCACCTGCACTGCCCTATTCGGGGAAAATCTACTTCTGTTGTTTACAACAAAGAACCTTGAATATTGAAATAGAGGCTGAGGATGGGAAAGCAGTGTTGAAAGAATCAGTCATAAGAAGCCTGAGGTTGGGATAATGAGGCCATAGAGTATGTGGCATTTCAGGAGGGAAAGCAAAGTTCTGTGATTTTCTCAGCAGCACATATGAGCCTAATTCTAAACAGACCAAGTGGGAGCATCTACATCCCCGTGGATGCTGCATTAGGGTAAGCAGTGACCAGACAGACCAGTTATATCTTAACAGATACAGTGAGAACAGGGGTCAGTGCTTTCACCAAATGGGATGAGTTGTCCAGTCAGAGAAAATCATAAGGACCAGACACTTCCTACCCTTTGCTGATTGGAAATTTAAGTTTATCTTATAGCTCTGTTCAGTTGCTCAGTTGTGTCTGACTCTTTGTGACCCCATGGACTGCAGCACGCCAGGCTTCCCTGTCCATCACCAACTTCTGGAGCTTGTGCAAACTCATGTCCATTGAGTTGGTGATGCCATCCAACCATTTCATCCTCTGTCATCCCCTTCTCCTCCTGCCTAGAGACTGTGTTGAGAAGAAATCTGGAAATCTCTTCCAGGAAAAGCACAAATCTGGAAATGAGTAATTACTCTAAGTAGACAATTTTCAAATAAAACCACCAGGGTACATTAAGTTGGCAAAGTTGGAGAGGCAGCTCGAGAGCCAAGATGAGGTAAGTAATTTAAAATACAGAAAATCATACACTTGCATGTCTGAGTATATAGACTGTAGATTTCATCCCCTTGATAATACATGGTGAGACACAGTCTGATGTTGGTGCAGGAAATAATTTTTTCCATTGACTGTGGAAGACAAGAACTAAATATTCAGTTCAAGTTATTGAAAATATGTGTAATTTTATTAAACATAAATTTCCTTAACAAAAACTTTTGTCAAGTCACACTTTTATCTAGATAAGTGAACACAAAAGTATTTGCTTACTGTGAAGTAAGTGCTTACTTATAGAAAGCACACAAAGCCTTTTCTCTGACAAGCTTCTGAATAAGGAATATATGAACACTCTCCAACATAAACCACAGCAGGATCCTCTATGATCCACCTCCTAGAATATTGGAAATAAAACCAAAAATAAACAAATTGGACCTAATTAAAATTAAAAGCTTTTGCACAACAAAGGAAACTATAAGCAAGGTGAAAAGACAGCCTTCAGAATGGGAGAAAATAATAGCAAATGAAGCAACGGACAAAGAATTAATCTCAAAAATACACAAGCAACTCCCGCACCTCAATTCCAGAAAAATAAAAGACCCAATCAAAAAGTGGGCCAAAGAACTAAACAGACATTTCTCCAAAGAAGATATATAGATGGCTAACAAACACATGAAAAGATGCTCAAATCACTCATTATCAGAGAAATGCAAATCAAAACCACAATGAGGTACCACTTCACGCCAGTCAGAATGGCTGCTATCCAAAAGTCTGCAAGCAATTAATGCTGGAGAGGGTGTGGAGAAAAGGGAACCCTCTTACACTGTTGGTGGGAATGCAAACTAGTACAGCCACTATGGAAAACAGTGTGGAGATTCCTTAAAAAACTGGAACTAGAACTGCCATATGACCCAGCAATCCCACTTCTGGGCATACACACTGAGGAAACCAGATCTGAAAGAGACATGTGCACCCCAATGTTCATCGCAGCACTGTTTATAATAGCCAGGACATGGAAGCAACCTAGATGCCCATCAGCAGATGAATGGATAAGAAAGCTGTGGTACATATACACAATGGGATATTACTCAGCCATTAAAAAGAATACATTTGAATGAGTTCTAATGAGGTGGATGAAACTGGAGCCCATTATACAGAGTGAAGTAAGCCAGAAAGAGAAACACCAATACAGTATACTAACGCATATATATGGAATTTAGAAAGATGGTAATGATAACCCTGTATGCGAGACAGAAAAAGAGACACAGATGTATAGAACAGACTTTTGGACTCTGTGGGAGAGGGCGAGGGTGGGATGATCTGAGAGAATGGCATTGAAACATGTAAATTATCATTATGTCAAACGAATCACCAGTCCAGGTTGGATGCATGAGACAAGTGCTCGAGGCTGGTGCAGTGGGATGACCCAGAGGGATGGGATGGGGAGGGTGGTGGGAGGGGGGTTCAGGATGGGGAACACATGTACACCCAAGGCGGATTCAAGTCAATGTATGGCAAAACCAATACAATGTTGTAAAGTAAAATAATAAATAAATTTTAAAAAAAGGGGAAAAAAAGGAATATATGAGCTCTAAGAATACCTGAGGTTTTTATACTTACTGTTTTTATACTTATTGCTTTCTATCATTTAAAAAATAAAGTTAGAATTTATTTTGTCTGCCTCACCCCCCAAAAATGTGATAAGAACAATAATAATCTTTAGCTGCTTTAGAATTTGAAGTTTAAAAAAAGGAAGATAAGCTATAATAAGATATATGTGTCCTTATTTATCTCACAGTTGACAGTATTAATAAAAATACCTAAATTGTTTTGTTTGGGCTCTTTCACAGGATAAAGAAACAGTTTACAGTAGTGATTGAAGGTTTATTCTAAATGTAACCTGTTTGCTAAATGGCCCGGGCTTAGAGGTGTACAAAGTAGGAAATGACTATCCTCTATCCTCCTCCCCACATTCCCTCAGTTTCAAAAATGCTCCACCACATCTCGCTGCCGGTGGATGACAGCTCTGGAAGATCCTATGGTGGTTTAGTCATTAAGCCGTGTCCAACTCTTGTGACCCCATGGACCCACCAGGACCCACCAGGTTCCTCTGTCCATGGGATTTTCTAGGCAAGAATACTGGAGTGGGTTGCCATTTCCTTCTCCATGGGATCTATTCAGACCCAGGAATTGAACCTGGGCCTCCATCATTGCAGGCATTTTCTTTACCAACTGAGCTATGAGGGAAGATTGTATAACCTTTAGTAAATTTCAGCTTTGAGGATTTTCTTGTTTTCAAAGTAATATACTAACAATATATGTACTAAGTAAAATATTAATACTAAAAATATATCCAACCCAGATTACATTGAAGTTTTAATCTCATACCCAATTCAAAGTTTCTCCTTCCTTTTTTTTTTTTTCTGGTTTTTAAATTAATTTTTTTTTTTTTTGGCTGCATGGTGTGGCATGTGGGATCTTAGTTACCTGACCAAGGATAAAATCCATGCCTCCTGTGTTGGAAGCTCGGAGTCTTAATCATTGTTTCCTCTCCTCACAGTCTCAGCTCCCACTCTTGTCTAGCCAGATCTGGGGCTCAAGGACTATTAGTAGTTGTTCCTTCACATGCTTAAAAACCCCACTTCTGGTTAGTTCAGGGTCTAAGCAAAGAGAATGGGGGTTAGAGGGAAAAAGAGAACCTGTTTTCCTTAGCTGGGGCTCTTTCTCTTTTGGCTCATACTGGCTAAATGTCAAGATTTCATGAAGTGAAACAAAGTGAAGTCGCTCAGTCGTGTCTGACTCTTTGTGACCCCATAGACTGTAGCCTACCAGCTCCTCTGTCCATGGGATTTCCAGGCAAGAGTAGTGGAGTGGGTTGCCATTTCCTTCGCCATGGGATCTTCTGGTTCCAGGGATTGAACCAAGCTCCCTCGCATTACAGGCAGATGCTTTTACCGTCTGAGCCACCAGAGAAGGGCATGAGTTTAAATGCTGTCTCCTCAGTTATTAGAAGATTCTTCTTATTTATTTATTTGGCCGCAGCATGCAGTGCTTGGGATCTCCATTCCCCAACCAGGGATCGAATCTATGTCCCCTGCACTGAAATCTTTGGAGTCCCAACCACTGGACTGCCAGAGAATTTGTCGAAAGTTATTCTTAGACAATCTCATTTTGAACCCTCCCCCACCCCCCCCCCCCCGCACCTCCACACCAGTTGATTCCTAAGGCAAGTGGTGTAGTTTATAGCAAACTTATTGTAATGTTTTTTCAGACTCAGTCCTATTTTGCAGTGGAATTCCCTATTTGGCATCATCTTTCTTGGACAAGGTCCCTCAAGACATCTTTGCAAGTGCCCACATGCTCTTGAGTTTTAAGAAAGAGGGGGATGTTTGAAAAACTAGGGAGGTACTATGTCAGAATAGGAACCCTCAAAATAGATTTAAATTAGCAGCAAAATAGATAGCTAGTGGGAAGCTGCTGGATAGCACAGGGAGCTCAACTCAGTGCTTTGTGAGGACCTAGAGGGGAGGGACAGGGCTGAGGGGGTGGGAGGGAGGTTCTAAGGAGAGGTTATATGTATACATATAGCTGATCTACCATTGTTGTACAGCAGAAAACTAACGACATTGTAAAGCAGTTCAGTTCAGTTCAGTCCAGTCACTCAGTCGTGTCCGACTCTTTGTGACCCCATGAATCGCAGCACGCCAGGCCTCCCTGTCCATCACCAACTCCCGGAATTTACTCAAACTCATGTCCATCGAGTCGGTGATGCCATCCAGCAATCTCATCCTCTGTCGTCCCCTTCTCCTCCTGCCCCCAATCCCTCCCAGCATCAGGGTCTTTTCCAATGAGTCAGCTCTTCCCATGAGGTGGCCAAGTACTGGAGTTCCAGCTTCAGCATCAGTCCTTCCAATGAACACCCAGAATTGATCTCCTTTAGGATGGACTGGTTGGATCTCCTTGCAGTAAAGCAGTTATACTCCAATAAAAAGAAATACACCTATCACTGAAAAAAAAAAAAGCACTATTTCCCCTACCCCAAATTGATTTCTAAAATCAATTAATTAAACTTATTTTGTATTCTATAGAAAAACAGCAATAGAGATTATACTCTTGTGTCTATTTTCCTATTATTATGTTTGTAATACTCATTTATCATGTTTTGATTTTTCTGACTGTTTTCATTGATCTTTTGTATCTCAGTATATGAATATGTGAGAATTAATTTATCCATTCTCCTGTTTCTAGAGATTTGGGTCATCTCTTGTTTAGTGCTATGTTGAGTAGCATTGCTCTGAATATTCTGGAATGTCTTTTGGTGTATGTATGTCTTCTGTTGTTTCTTTTTAGCATGTTTTATATTGTAATTAAGACAAATTTAAAATAAAAAATGACGACACGAATAAAAAATACATTAGTAGTAATCAGTATTCCATGTTAATTCTTTTGGGATTGAGAAGCAATTTTAGTCCTACTTTTTCTTGCTAAGATAGAAAGATTTCTGTAATTCTGTATCTTTTGTTTAAAAACTTATGCATTTGTAAAAAGGTAGAGGGTAAAATAACAAAATTGGTCTAGAATCTAAAAGAAGAGCAGGTAGCCTGCATTTTTTGAAGGGGTGGGAGTTAGTAGGGTTCCTCAATCCTTAACACAATACATTTTTGACACGTGTACATGACTTTGAAGTATTCCTTCTTAATGAATTCACTTTTGGTTCCTGACTCACATCTATACTCTGAAAAACTATAAATAATAAGTGGCTTGTTTAAATGAAGTTAAATATGTCTGACAGAGGGTTTCACTCAGTCACCGAAATTTCCTTTGGATAATGTTTTCTTTTTATTATTTTACTCTTGATTCCATATATATTGCCACAAAGCAGTTTTACACATTTTTCCCCCAGAAAATTATGCTGTATAGAATAAATCTGAAAGAAGAGAGTCTATTATCCTTAGCTTTGAGGCAAATTCCATGCATCAAACTTTCCTGCAGTAAAGCCAGATACAAATACAGAGCAATTAAATGACAGCAATGAGAAACACAGGACTTGACCACGCATATGGTGTTCTTTTGCCTTGTGGGACTTTATTTAAGCAGTTGATAACTGTTTTTTGGAAAGAAAATCTTCCACAGTATGCATTTATCATTCATGTGTTTATCATTCATGTGTCATGGGGCATATTCACTTGGGGCAAGAATTATTTTTGAGAAATTAAGATTCTTTGGAGCAAAACAGACAACTTGAAAATAAATTCACCAAAGCCTCTCTCTACTTTTTAAAAATTATGTGCTCAATTTTACTAGCCTTGGAAGTATACATGTATACAGGATGTATATATACATATACATTATGTGTGTGTTCTAAGTTGCTTCAGTCATGTCTGACTCTTTGTGACCCTATAGACCATAGCCTGCCAGGCTCCTCTGTCCATTGGATTTCCCAGGCAAGAATATTGGAGTGGGTTGCCATGCCCTCCCTCAAGGGATCTTCCTGACCCAGGGATTAAACCTGCATCTCTTACATCTCCTGATTGGCAGGTGGGTTCTTTATACTAGCGCCATCTGGGAAGCCCAAACAAGAATGTGTCAGAAGTGGGATATATGCTGTACTTGATTATTATTCATTACTTTTGTGTGTGAACATTTGGTTTCGATAAACTAGAAAGATGTTTTAATATCTATGAAAGGAAATAGTAATTTGCAAGATTTGGGCTTTTTTTTTTTTTTTTTTTTTGATGTGAGCCATTTTTAAAGTCCTTATTGAATTTGTAACAATATTGCTTCTGTTTTGTGTTTTGGTTTTCTGGCTGTGAGGTTTGTGGGTTCTTAACTCCCTAACCAGTGATGGAACCCTCACACCCTGCACTGGAAGGGGAAATTTGAGCTACTGGACCACCAAGAAGTCCTAATGGGACTGTTCTTAAGGATCTGTTTGTTTGCCACTGTCCCACAGAGACCACCAGAGAAGTCCCAGTAATATGCACTATTTTATAGCCTGATTTACATTAACTTGAACCTGATATATTTCCAACTGTTTAACTCCCACACCAATGCTATGAAGAAAATAATATTAATTATAACTCAGATTCTTGAATGCTTTCTATATTCTAGGAATTATTTACAGCAATTTGCATGTATTTAGTAATTTAGTCTTGACAATGACTCTGTGAAGTAGATACTAACATTATCTCTGGGTTTTTCAGCTGGGGAAGATGAAGAACAGAGGAGATTTCTGAGTGTCGTGGAGCTAGGGTGTGAGTACTGTACTACAACAAGGTTGCAAGATGGGAAATAGGTATCAAAAACTTTTTGATCAATTAGAGTCAATATAAATCAGTATATTTATGTTAAGTCTTTCATTTTGATTTCCTTGGGGTTGGCTTTTCGATTCCTTGTTTTTTTGGCAGTTTTGAGGCAAGGTGCACAAGATAAAATGGAGAACTACAGAATCACTCTTAGAGCAGGGATTGACGAAGGTTCCTTCAGGGACTGCTAGTACCACCTTTTAAAACGACTTCTAATCCTGACCCATGGAGATTTTGATTTGGCAGGTTGGGATGCAATTTAGGAATATATTTTAAATCTCCCCTATAGGTTCGGGTGTGATGTAGATCATAGAATTCCAATTCAGCTCCTTTTAAGCTGTTACGTGGTTGTTACTTAAACTGTAACCTGAAATTTTAAATATTAACTCATCTCTTTAAATAGATTTATTTTAAAAGTTTAATTAAAGAGATTAATTTTTGAGCATTTTCTATGAAGGGACCAATATAAGGTTACTCTGGTGTGAGCAGTGGTTTAATGAAAATGTATTATGTATTATTTTTCCTCCATTCAAAAATGCCTTTGTTTTCTTTGCAGTCTTATGCTTCTGAGGCTAAATACCTATTACAGTTGAAAGTCATATGTGAAGCATCTCACTCCACTTTTCATTATTATTAACTCAATGGTGCCTTTGACTTGGTGAAGCAGACTTCTTTCTCTTTGTACCCTGTACTTTCTTTGAGGAAATATTGAAACTCTTCTTGAGACTTGTGTTGGGTGTCATAGTTATAGGAACTGGATTTGGTGTGGCAACAGGGACTCCAGAAACCATAGTCAGTGGTCAAAAAAGCTGCATCTAGGGGACAGGGCATCACTGACCCAATGGACATGAGTCTGAGTCTGAGCAAACTCCAGGAGATAGTGAAGGACAGAGAAGCCTGGCGTGCTGTAGTCCACGGGGTCGCAAAGAGTCGGGCATGACTTAGCAACTGAACAAGGGGACAGGAGTGAAATCGGGTCCAGGTAAAATAAACAACTAGGTCAGGCTCCAAATGGAGAGTCTTAAGTAAGAGGGACCGGGAAGGAAACAGGACCATCAGACTGGCATGAGAGAATATCGAGTGCAGAGAGGAAGCCTGAGCAAAAAGCATTGATTAAGATTTCTTAAGGGTGAATTTTATCAAGTACCCACATCCTTACTCGGGCTGAATAGAGGGGCCTGGTGGTGCTTCACGACTCCACCTAGAGGGTTGAATTTGTGTAGATGGAGGAGATGAATTGTATTGATGAGAGTTACTAATCTTCTCTTTATTCATTGCATATGCAAGCCAACCACTCACTGTTGAAAGTATAATGGAGCCAGATAGGGCTCAGATTCATATGTTTATATTTACTCCTATATTTCTCCTACTCCTCTATGGGAGTCAGGGAATAGATGGTAGTAACAAGTGAATCCTGAGCCAAAGGCAATTTGTTTTCTGCATCACAGATATTCTACTGGTGTGAGTAATTCTCAAATTGCAAGTTGCTGCTCATGGCCCCTAGAATTCACAATGTCTACTGTTTCTGGGTAGAGACAGAGGACAGATTCTTTCTCCATCACCTTATTTTCTTTCTTCCCAGTGCAGAACTTGGCTGTCTGCATCAGTGGTGACCAATCTTTCATAGCATATTTATCAGACTACATAGGATTTGGAAATTGTGCTTACTCTGAAAAAATAAAAAGGTTTTGGTACTAAGCCATCTATCAAAGAAGGACACACATGCAGGAAGACTCAAATGATATTTATGCCTGCAGTGGGAGAAACACATAATAAAAAAAGCCTAGATAAATTTGTAGCAGGGATTTGTTTTTACAACCTGAAGTTTAAGTAATAATTCAGACTTAATCTATCAAATTCTATGGTCAAGATTGCTTTTTCAGTGTTCTTTAACTCTTACTACAATAGATTTTCATTTCGGGGGAGAACATGAGAAAGGAAAAAAGTAAGAAAAAGTATTGAATTTCCCTAAGACTCTGTTAACTTAAGAAAAATTAATGTTTTTTGGGCTGATTAGTAGAGGGGGGTGTATGTGTGTGTGTGTGTGTGTGTGTGTGTGTGTGTGTGTGTGGCTATTGCTTATTCAATACAGAAGGGAAGAATGTATTTTTGATCCATTATGGTTATTGCAAGAATTCACATTTTAAATTCTCATGTTAGTTATAATAACTGTTAGTTCATATGATTCATAAACTTAAATATGATTTTAAAAACCGTTCATCTATGTATATGATTAAAAGTTTCCAGACATATAAAAATAAAGGAATGCTTTGCTTATTGTATCAACTTTTCTCAGACATTATTCACTTTATCTTGTTAGATCCTGAAATGACTTGCTAAATACAGTTTTAATAAAATTTGTAATCTCTTGATGTGAACAGAGCAGACAACAGAGATTTGCCAAATTTATATAATGTATTAATAAATAAGACATTTGACTTTAGCATACAGGTGATGACAGAATAGGTTGTTTAGTAAAGTTACTCAGAATCCAATTAATTATTTGCTGTTTTCTATGGAGAATATTTCACTACTGAGTAAATATTCTAGCTGGTAGCTATTGCTCCTTAAAAACCAGATGTACTTATTTCTCTTTATTGACTGATTTATTTTCACAGTTTATTTCTCTTGCTGAAGTTTTTCACTCTAATGTTTAGCATTTCAAATACAGCTCTCTTCAGTTTAGTCACTTAGTCATGTCTGATTCTTTGTGACCCCATGGATTGCAGCACGCCAGGCTTCCCCGTCTATCACTGACTCCTGGAGCTTGCTCAAACTCATGTCCATTGAGTCGATGATGTCATAAAACCATCTCATCCTCTGTCATCCCCTTCTCCTCCTGCCTTCAATCTTTCCCAGTATCAGGGTCTTTTCTAAGGAGTCAGTTCTTCGCATCAGGTGGCCAAAGTACTGGAACTTCAGCTTCAGCATCAGTCCTTCCAATGAATATTCAGCACTGATTTTCTTTAGGATTGACTGGCTTGACTTCTTGCAGTCCAAGGGACTCTCAAGAGTCTTCTCCAACACCACAGTTCAAAAGCATCAATTCTTCAGTGCTCAGCTTTCTTTATGGTCCAACTCTCATATCCACACATGGCTATTGGACAAACCATAGCTTGGACTAGATGGATCTTTGTCGGCAAAGTAATGTCTCTGCTTTTTAATATGCTCTCTAAGTTGGTCATAGCTTTCCTTCCAAGGAGCAAGCATCTTTTAGTTTCATGGCTGCAGTCATCACCTGCAGTGATTTTGGAGCCCTACAAAGTAAAGTCTCTCACTTTCCATTATTTCCCCATCTATTTGCCATGAAGTGATGGGACCAGATGCCATGATCTTTGTTTTTTGATTGTTGAGTTTTAAGCCAGCTTTTTCACTCTCTTCTTTCACTTTCATTAAGAGCCTCTACAGTTCTTCTTCACTTTCTGCCATAAGGGTGGTGTCATCTGCATATCTGAGGTTATTGGTATTTTTCCCAGCAATCTTGATCCCAGCTTGTGCTTCATCCAGCCCAGCATTTTGCATGATGCACTATGCATATTAGTTAAATAAGCAGGGTGACAATACACAGCCTGTCGTACTCCTTTCCCAATTTGCAACCAATCTGTTGTTGCATGTCCAGTTCTAACTGTTGCTTCTTGACTTGCATACAGATTTCTTAGGAGGCAGGTAAGGTGGTCTGGTATTCCCATCTCCTTAAGAATTTTTCAAAGCTCTCTCAGCTTTCATTAATGTGGAGAGTTAGTAGTCTTTGAACTCAGATATCTGAGAGAATTTGAAAGGGAAAACTAGTAGAGTTTTTTTTTTTTTAAAGTAGATTAACCATTTGCACAGAAGTAGCAGCAGCTGTCTTAGCAGGTCAATTTTATGATGTGATTCTGGAGGTTGTTCCTGAGAAACAAAGCTCTGATGAGTCTGATCCTGTGACATGGGTGAGATTGGTCCTGATTATTAAGATGATTTTTAGAAATTTCTTTTTCTTGAGGGCTTCCAGGTGACGCTAGTGGTAAAGAACCCCCCTGCAAATGCAGGAGACTCAGGAGATGCAAGAGACGCAGGTTCCTTCTCTGGGTCAGGAAGATCCCCTGTTGTAGGAAATGCAACCCACTCCAATATTCTTGCCTGGAGAATCCCATGAACAGAGGAGCCTGGTGGGCTACAGTCCATGGGGCTGCAAATAGTCGGACATGACTGAGTGACTAAGCACACAGCCCAGCACAGCTTCTTCATGAGAGTTACTGGGAACATACCTGAAACTCAGGGGATCTTCAGAGTGACTGAAGTGTTTGTCAGATCCAGTTATAGAAGCTAAGTAGGATGACAAGAATGAACTCTCAGAAAATAATGTTTGGATTATCACCTAAAGAAGGAATACTGAATGGCAGAAATTTTGCCGTGTTTTAGCATGGTTTCTTCTAACTAGATATTTCAAAATATGAGACAGGGTTTATATTGTAATAAATGAATTTATTACTTTAAAATTAGCTACATTTTACGACATATTTGCTTTTTTAAAGACTGTTTATTTTGGAGCATTTTAATTTCACAACAAAATTAAGAGGAAGAGATTTTATTAAAATCTCTTAATCAAAATTAAGAGATAACCCGCATAACGTCAGCCTATCCACAAACAAAGCCTCCCCATGATCAACATCCCCACAAGAGTGGTACATTTTTACAGTTGATGAATCGACATGACATACAATAAATGCCCAAAGTCCACAGTTTATATTAAAGTTCATTCTTGGTGTTGTACTTTCTATTGGTGATTTAGTTGCCAAGTTGTGTCCGGCTCTTTGCAAACTCATGGACTGTAGCTCTGCCAGGCTCCTCTGCCCATGAAATTTTCTAGGCAAGAATACTGGAGTGGGTTGCCATTTCATTCTCCAGGGGATTTTCCCAACCCAGGAATTGAACCCAGGTCTCCTGCGTTGCAGGTAGGTTCTTTACTGACTGAGATACAAGGGGATCTCTGTACTTTGTACTTTCTTTGGGTTTGGGCAAATGTTTAATGACATGATTCCATCATTATAGCATCATACAGACTATTTTCATTGCCCTAAAAATTCTCTGCCTGTTCACCTCACCCCTTTCCTCCAGTTACTGGCAACTGCTGAATATTTTACCGTCCCATAGGCTTTTCCAGAATGTCATGTAGTTGGGATCATACTGTAAGTAATTAGCTTATCCCGATTATTTTCTTTCCCTTAGTAATATACATTCAAGCTTCCTTTCTGTGTCTTTTCATGGCTTGATAGGTCACTTCATTTTAATGCTGAATAATATTCCATTGTCTGGATGTACCCCATTTTATTTATCCCACTCCTGCTGAAGGCCATTTATCCCACTCCTAATGAAGGCCATATGTTGCTTTCAAGACATAATGGTCTGTAGTTTTCTTTTCTTGTAATATCTTTGTGTGGTTTTGGTATAAGGATAGAGCTGGTCTCATAAAATAAGTCAGAAAGCATTCCCTTTGCCTCTGTCCTGGAATAAATTGTAGAGAATTGGTTATTTCTTCCTTATGTATTTTGTTGAATTCACCAGTGTATCCATCTGTGCATGGCACTCTCTGTTTTGAAGGTTACTAATTATTGATTCGATTTCTGTAATATTATGTGATCCCATTTGGATTGTTTCCTTCTTGTGTGAGTTTTGGCCAGATGTTATAGGCTGTAGTTATAGTGTCACCCAGAATCAAAGGGAAGGAATAGAGATCCACATACCCTGTGGAAAGAGTGGCAATATCACATTAAGAGTAGAACAGGTGAAATGAGAGATCTTGTGGCCATCTTGAAACATACAATATAACTAAGTTTAAAGATATTCATATAAGTCAATAATCTTAAATTTGTATATTTCAATAACCTTAATAAAAAAAGTTTACTTCTTGCTTTTGCTCTGTGTCCAAGGTTGAAGATTGCTTGTTATCACATCATAACCTAGCCTTTTCTGCCTGATGTGAACATAATTTAGAGTCAATTAGGTCTACAACACTTGTCTCTGGCTCTTAATTTCTTTTCCAGAGCTAGTAATTTTTTTGTTTTTCTGGAATATCTTTTTTGTTTATCTCTGTATCTCTAAATAACATGCAAGTATTGCTACTTCTGGTTTTCTCAGTTTTAGGTATTATCTGTTGATTTTGCACTAAGGAAGCTAAGGACTTACTTTTCTTTAATTCCCTTCCCTGAACACACAAATACATATTCTTGGCCCCCATTCTCTTCATAGAGTTATACTCTAATTTTTTGCAAATTAATATATTGGTAAATATTATATCATGTTATATTATCATGTTATAATCTATGTATAATATTCAAATCCAAGCCACATGGTAAAACGTAATTATTTCCCTTTCTGCATAACTTTAAAAAAATTATTTAATTTTGAAAAAAAATGTGACACAAATGAAAAAGTGCATATAAGTGTATAGTTTAAACAAATATTTATGTAACAATGAGCCAGATCAAGAGAAAATATTGTCATTACCCTACCTATTCACACTTTTCATTCTTATTCTTAAAAATCAACATTCTGTTGATAATAATAATCACTCCTGTGTTTTATAGTTTTGTCATCTAATGTGCATTCATTAACACTAAGTCTAGTCTTGCTAGTTTTTGAATTTTATGTAAATGGCATTATATGATATTCATTCTTTTGTGTCCGGCTTCTTTTGCTCGACATTATGTTTGTGAGGTTCATCTGTGTTGTTTTGTGTAGCTGCTATTTGTTAATTTTTACTGGAACATTTTATTGCATGAATATATTTGTTTCTTTATCCACTTAAAAAATTATTATTTACTTATTTGGCTGTACTAGGTCTTCATTGAGGCATGCAGGATCTTCAGTTGCACCATGTGGGATCTAGTTCTCTGACCAAGGTTCAAACCTGGGCCCCCTGCATTGTGGACACAGAGTCTTAACCAAGTGACCACCAGGGAAGTCTCGCTTTACCCATTTTTTTGTTGGTGGGCATTTAGGTTGTTTCACAGTTTTGACCATTGAAAATAATGTTATTAGGAACATTCTTTTATATATCTCTTGATGCATATATGTACATATTTATATGGGTCATAGGTGTAGGAGTGGAATTACTGGTCAGAATATCTTCAATGTATGTATCTTCAATAATAAGCTGTTTTCCAAATTGGTTGCATCCATTTATGCTTCTACCAACATCGCACATAAATACTTATTACTCTATATCTTTGCCAATATTTGGTATTGTTAGTTTTTTAAATGTTTGCTAGTCTAGTGGGTGTGAAATGGCTTAGATTGGATCTCCTGAATAATAAAGTTGAGTACCTTTGCCTATGTTATTTGGTTTTGAATTTCCTCTTTTGTGAAGTGCCTGCTCAAGACTTTTGTCCATTTTTAATTAGACTGTTTCTCCTGTATGTTTTGATTTGGAAGAATGCTTTTTTTTCATTCGAGGCACATGGATGTGGAACCTATGGATCTGGAAGGTGAACAGTTTACTTTTTGAAAAATATTCATGAATAAGTGGATCTGCACTATTCAAACCCATGTTGTTCAAGGATCAAGTTTTTTGAGAAATGATCACTAAAATAGGTCTAGTCTATGTCTGTCACCATATAGAATTACATTTGTTTCCTTGTGATAAAGACTTTTCAGATCTCTTAGCGACTTTCAGATGTGCAATTTAACATGATTAACTATAGCTTCTATCTTGTACATTAAATCCCCATGACTTAGTTATTCTAATAAGCAACACTTTATGTGTTTTGAATCAATCTCCCTCTGGTTATTTATATGGCACATAGTCCTCCTCATTTTGCTTTCTTAGTGGTGTCATTTGATGACCAGATTCTTAATTGTAATTGGCCCAATTTATTAATAACTTTTACTGTTGAATAATTTTTATGAATAAAATTTTCTCAGCATAAGATCATGAAAATATCCTAAATTGTTTTCTAAAACCTCCATTGTTTTTTACCTTAGCATATAAACCTAACTTCCTTTGATTTATGTGTTTGACATGAGGCAAGGGTCAAGTTAATTTTCTTTTCCATATGCATAATCAACTGTCCTAGTCCTTTTGTTAAAGATAGCCTCTGCAAAGTTGCTATTGTCATAGACCAAAAGGCTATCTTGTATGGGTCCATGTTTTGGCCTCTGTCTATTCCTTTATTCTAAGTCTTGATTTTTAGTAGAGTAGTCTTCCTACCTTTTCTTCTACTTTAAGTTTCTCTTAGCTATTCTTGGCCCTTTGCATTTCCATATAAATTTAAAATTTGCCTTACAAATTTCCTTGGTACTTTTATGTGGATTGCATTAGATCAATTTGAGGATAAATGATACATTATAATATTGTTATTCTAATCTGCAGTTATGATTTATATATTTATATAGGTCTTCTTTAATCTCCTTCAATATTGTTTTAAGGTTTCATGTGCAGTCTTTTACACATTTTATTGGATTTATTCCTTGGCATTTCATATTTTAGATACTATTGTAAAAGTATGTTTAAAAATTTTATTTTCTGACCTGAAGTTTTCCATGTCATATAGAATAAAGCAGGTTTTTGAACGTTGACTGGGAAATATTAATAGTAGCCTAGTAAAAAGTGAACTAGGTGATGCAGAACAGATACTGGGCGATTAGAATTTGGCTCCCAGAAAGTCTTCGCAAGGGAGACTCTTCCTACTTCACTCAGTATTTCAATATTTGTGTTTTTATGTTTTTATAAGAAAATATAGCTCCCCTGTATTAGTTTCCTATTTTCACTGTAACAAATTACTATAAACTTAGTGACTTCAAACAATGCGAATTTATAATGCTGTAATTCTGGGGTCCAGAGTCTAAAACTGGTTGGTAGGTCTGTGTTCCTGGAAATTCTAGAAAGATAAGTTACACTTAAACCGTGTCTTTTGTGCCGCCTGACATAGCACTGAGCATTCCTTTTTCTTTTTAACCTGAATTGAAAGTTGAAAAGGATAAAGACCTGGGTGCTGCTAATTACCAGCTGTATAATCTTGGGCAAGATGCATGCTAGGGTCTGAATGTTTGTGTCCTTCCAAAATTCATAAGGTCAAAATCCTAAAGCCTGAAGTGATGGTATGAAATAGGGCCTTTGGGAAGTGACCAGGTCATGAGGGTTCAGCCTCATGAATGAGATGAGTCACCTTGTAAAAGCGGTGTCAGAGAGCTTGCTACTTTCCTCTTTTCTCAAGTGAAGATTCAACAGGAAGTCTGCAACCCAGAAGAGGGCCATGGTGGTGCCTGGATCTTGGACTTCCAGCCTCCAGAACTGTGAGAAGTTCCTGTTGTTTATAAGCTGCCCAGTGGTATATTCTTTTAGTAACTCCCACAGACTAAGACCCCATTTAACCTTATCTATAAAAATGGGAATTGTAGCGACACTTTACAGAGTTGTTACGACCAGTGTGGAAACTGTGCTATGTAAACCACAGTGACTCTAGTTTTTGTTATTCAGTATTTTTGCTGAGAGTGAAGTCTGACCATTAAAGACTTTTCTAGAATCACTGGAGAGAAAATCCAACCCAAACTGGCTTAAGCTAAAAGGACGTTTGTTGGCTCACGTGAGTCAGAATTCCAGCGGAGCATCTGATGTAGGAGCAGTTTGATCAAGGGGCTGAAATGCTGACATGGGGTCTCACTCTCTCTTCAGTCTGCTGTCTTGCACGGTGGTGTCATCCTACTTCCATGCGGGGTCAGGATGGCTGTCATTACTGCTGGATCTACAGCCTCCTATGTTTAACTCCAGTGAAAAACAGCGCAGCTTCCTCAGTTTCTGCACTAACCCTAGGGTTTACTCTAAACTGGACCAGTTTGAGGGACATGCCTATCCCTGATGTGGCCTGATTCGATCATGAGACTAGAGGGAATGAACCAACATGACTCACTCAGTCTGTCCCCAGAGCGCGGATGGGACCTCTGAACCACAATACCAGGAGTGACAGAGCACTTGCTGGGTTATAACCAAAGAAGAGGCGTGGCTTCTAGATGATTAAAAAATGTCCACTTCAGGGGTATTTAATATTTCTGAGAGGATGTCACTTTATCCTTAGTTTGCTCTACTCAGGAGAGATAGCTTTCATGGAAGAAACTTTGCCGTTTTTGTCCTGAAATATTTTTCTCCCTCTCTTTGTTTGTTTGAAGCTCATAATTATAACATGCTGTATATCTTTTCTTTCTTTCTGGCAACCAGTTTCCCCCATCTGTTTTTTATTGAATGATGTATGGGAAAGCCACATTTTCCTAGCTGGGAAAGCTTGATGAGCCATTCTGTATGTCTCCTTGCATTCTGTTTAAGACATTTCTATTTTTAGATTTTTGGGATGATTTATACATATGACTGGCAGCCAGTATTAGCTCTTAAATTTTTTTCTTAGAAAATTTAAAGTTCCATTTATTCTTGAGCACTTTTCCATGGCTACTTAGGATATTGTTCTAAATTTGTAAGACTTCAGCTTATATAGGTATAGTGTTTAATATTTTTAATATTTTATGGACATATTATGAGTTTGTGTTTTTTCCTACCTAATTCCATTTGTATTCACTTATTCGGACATGACTTAGTGACTAAACAACAGCAACAAATTTTTTAACTAATATTAAAGCAGACAAATAAAACTTAGTGACTTATTTTTCTGAATAACTCTGAAATTGATCATAGGTAGTTTGCAATATTCACAATATCAGTTCTACCAGGAAAAAAAGAAAAAAAAATTACTTTTAGGGCTTGTACACATTATATAGCATGTCTTTATTCCTGTATAATACTGAGAAGAATAGCTGTGTAGCACCGGGAAGAGAGAGTAAGTGCTCTGCAAATGTTGACCATTATTACAAAATGGAGTAGGGGACAGCAGGTATGCACCAGGGCTCTGAGGTCAAACTTGTTGATCTCTTCCCGGTAATGCTGTTGGAAAAGATATTTAATTTCACTGAGTTATGATTCTCTCATTTGTGAAATAATGGTACCAAAGTCATAAGGTTTTTGTGAGTTTAAATAAAATGATATATATGAAGCACTTAGAACAATGCCTGGGGTATGTAAGCACTCAAAAAATATAACCTATTAGCAGCATGTTTTTTGGGTTTGAACTCCACAAGAACACATAAAAGACATTTACTTAATTCAGTTTTCATAGATTCAATGAGCAAAATGATGGATAAATACTTCCAAGTAATTAGGTCTTGAATTTGGATTGACTGTGCTTTATTTCTTTTTCACTCCATTATCCAGTAATATGGTAAGTGGTTGAATTTTTCTAACAAATGTAAGTAAACACACATGTACTAAATGTGAAACAGCTAAGTAGAAAAGCCCTGTGTTAGATAGCCTAGGCTCAGCTCCAAGAGCAAATGAATCCCGAATCATATAAATATTTGTATCAAGAGGCAGGAAATAATGAAAAATGAATGAACTTTATGGAACAAAAGAATGTAACAGAGTCTCAGAGAAATCCCTTTGTACAGACAGGAGTGTATTCACCTAAGGGTTACTCACTTGACAGCTGCATGCCTCAGAAGGCATTCACAAATACTGGTTTGTTTTGGAGAGCCCTATATAACATCTGTAAGTTCCTGGGTTATACAGGTTGGTGCAAAAGTATCTAGAAAGAGAGACAAGAAATACTAACATACAAGTGATAGAAATACACTCTAGGGACTACACATAGATGCGTCACGAGACTCATACCTTGTGAATTGAGCTTTGGGCAATTGCAGACAATACTTTTGTGCAATTGAAGACAATATTCTCCCTTCCTTTCCTCTTTTCTTTCTCTTTCTTGCTTCCTTCCTTCCTTCAACTGATATATCAACATTTGTATCAGGAAAATGACCTGCCCAGTGGGAACTGGCATGGGGAAAGCAAACCTCCAAAAAACAAAAAAGTTGATACAGGTTGGAAACTGCAGGCTTGACGTAAGGGGTGCCAGATCAGGACTAGGGCAGTAATATGACCCAAATTATTCCTGACCAAGGGCTTTATAATCTGTAGTGGGTGTTTACTACATACCAGGCACATTGTCAAGTGTTTTAGACATGTGATTTCATTTAATCGTCACTGTAACCTTTTAGACATTACTTTTGTCTGTCCTGTTTTATAGTGAAGTCATTTTTTCAATGTTGTGCTTTGTTCATGAAGTGTGTGTGTTTGAAACATTAGCAGCAGGATTTTCTGTTTAAATCTTGACTTTGTAATACTATGAGTGGGTGTGTTCATTAAGTTTTCTGATATTTAAATGGCTATTCATGGTAATATCATTTGAAGAGAAAAATTAAAAAACACATTTGTGCCTTTCCCCAAAGTATCTTTAAACTTTAGTGTTAGATCACAAGTTATGAGAGGAAAAGATTTTTAAATGTACTTATCAGGTATTAAAATGATAAAACCAGAACTAGTGCAGTATTTATAAATTATGATGGAATATAATATTACCACACAGGAATTAATTTTATATAGCTTTATGCTTTGATGGATAGTATGTGTTAGTTGCTCAGTCATGTCTGACTGTGACTCAGTGGACTGTAGCCCACCAGGCTCCTCTGTCCATGGGATTCTCCAGGCAAGAATACAGGAGTGGGTTGCCATTTCCTTCTCCAGAGGATCTTCCTGACCTGGGAATCGAACCCAGGTCTCTTACATTGCAGACAGATTCTTTACCAACTGAGCTATGAGGGAGCCAATAAATATATATATATATATAGAGAGAGAGAACAATTAATTTATATAACTTTATGCTTTGATAGTTCAATCTACAATTTTTGTAAACCTGTTGTTCCCAGAAAAATATAGATGGACAAGGTTGCCAAATGTCTGTTTGATGTATTTATCTGAAATGTTTAATAATTCAAATATTAAGCACTTAGGAAAAATTAGAAATTAGGAAAAGATATATATCAATCATACACAGGTCCTGGTGAAAGAAATGATTGTGACTCAAATATCTTTATTTTTAGTCATTTTCTTTCATGTATAATTGCAATCAGGTTACATAAGTGCTAAACAGCTTCTGTTAATTAGTCATAATTGCTTTTTGTGTCATATAGTTAGACTTCCTAAGCCACCCTTTAAAATAGTTAGGTAATCAATGAGTGCAAGTTCATAGTTTACTTAACTATGTATGTATCATTGATCATTTAGATAGTCTCCAAATATCTACACATAATGTACATGAGCCTTTTCTGATATTAACATTATTTCACTGAGATAGATTTATAAAATTAGTGGATATTTTATCATTTTGATACATGTTGCCAAATTACTTTCCTCATAATAGTATTTTCCACTACCATTAATATATAAACTATAGTTCATTTTCTCTTTTGCAAGTTATTTGTTCATGTCCTTTGATGGTTGAACTTTTAGCATCTTGGTATTTCTCTTATCAATTTGTAGGTTATTTCTATGATTAAACTCTTAAAAACTTGCTACAAATACTGTCCCTAATAAGTTATCTTATTACTTTAGAAGTGTTTTTTATTTTGTCAGAGAAATATTCACATTTTTATCTAAATTTTGATTCATTTTCTTTTTTCTAAGTATTTTTTTTCCCCATCAGCTTTATGAAAGCTAAGAGAGAGTTAACTACCTTTGTTCTGTCTTTTGATTTTTCTATATTTGATTTTGGAATATACTCTCTATTTTACTACATGTTGTTGAGGTGAATGGATATTTCTTTCTACAGGGCTAAAGCAAAGAGAAGTTTAACTTTTTAAGATATCTATAAAATAAAATTTAAAGCAAACCTTTTAAAAAATAAAAGTATTTCTCTTTAAACAGTAATATGCCTAAATTGCAATGCCCTTCAGAACTGTGTTACACCAAGGACTGCCTGGTGACTGAGGCTTGAGTCCCTAGATAGTTTTAAAGCCCTTAATACACTGAAATGCTGACAAATTAGTCAGAGTATCATGTAACTATCTAATCCTCAGAGTTTCCATTATCATAGATGACACACACACATTTGGTTTTCTGTACATAGACCATTACTCCGTTTATTCCATCGTATTTGAGTCTGTCTCACGAGCTTCTAGTTCTACCCAGGCACAGTTCTTTGAGGGGTTTGCCAAGTTCTTACTGAACACCTAGGTGTTTGCTGAGCCCAGTCTGACAGCTGCTGTTCTCGTTTAATGACTTTGCCAGCGACTCGATAAGTCACTTGGCCATTGGCTGGAGTTTGCGTGTAGTCTGGCTTCTTGTAATTTTATGAGTATGGAAAAAAGCCCTGCTATCCCCATTTAAATCAACTGAAGGGAAATTTTACCCAAGGGAAAGAGGGAAATACTGCACATGAAAATTTGCCAAAGTTGTTGATATATCTATGAAATATGAGAATCTTTGACATAGAGGTTAATAAGTTGATCAAAATGGCATTTGGGTAGTGATAAAGCTTAAATTTGAACTTAATTTCTCCTCTCTTCCATACTCCCATTATAACAGAAGTTGACTGAAAGAAAGATAACCAAAGTCATTTCTTTATGGAGATGAAACAATTACATTTTCTTTAGAAGTAAATTGGAGATAGAGCTGAGTAGATTGTTATAGACCCATACAAAGTAGGTATGGTAGACATTGGATTGTTTATTTACTATTATGACTGGTGAGAGACAATACTCTATGAATCTCTCTTTTGTCTGCACATTTTGCGAGCAAGACACTAAACACCCTTTAATTCCACACTATATTTTCAAGGATATTCATGCAGAGAATGAAGATATTGTCTTTCTTTCTAACAGATCACAGATGTCCTTATTTTTCAGTGTAATAAAGATAATGTCCCCTTCCAGAGCGAAGATCAGGCCGGTTTGCTTACTGCCCACTATAGAATTTTGGGTTACCTCAGCTCAGCCTTCTTCAGCTGTGGCACTATTTTACTGTGTGTGTAGTATCCACCTGGCCTACACTGGATTAGCCTCATGGGATTTGAGGAGCAAGGGGAAAGATACAACCATAATGATCTGTTTCCATGAGTAAAAATGTCTTACATCTCTGAGTCAAGAGTCTTTTCTCAGATCCAGAAGTGTTAATTCTTTGGGCTAACTTTTAAAGGCAACTTCACTTCCTCTATTTTGAAGGTTTCAGAGGGCTGTTCATAATTGCCTTTGTACTGTTTTATGGTATTCAACTCAAGTAGATTTTTAAAATTGAAAGATGTCTTTATTATTCACCATTTATTTTATTAGTCAGGATAGGTTATATATGCTGTGATAGCAAATCAACCCCCAACTCTCAGTGGAGAAACACAACCATGGTTTATTTCTAGCTCACACAGCATTCAGTGAGAATTAGATAACTCTCTAGGGATGACTCTTCATCTTTTATCTTCCACATGATGATTGGTTCAGCTTGTTCCAACCTAGGATGTTTCCATTTGAATGCGCATACTCCTAGGAGGAGCAGGGGATGAGAGTAAGTGAGAACACCTACCCACCCTGGTGTGTCTTAACTCCTATTACTTTCTGTTCATTGGCTGGAACTAGTCAAACGGCTCTACCACTACGCAAGGTGGCTGAAAACCTTCGGGGAAACCATGGTAAAAAAAAATAGAGTAAAAAAATAATCAGTAAACAGTAATGGCTTGGTTCCCTGGAGTAGGAAATGGCAACCCGCTCCATCCTTGCCTGGAAAATCCCATGGACAGAGGAGTCTGGTGGGGTTGATTTTATTGGTAAATACTCTAATAAAAATTTTAAAATAAATAAATAAATAAAATAATTTGGCTTGCCTGATTATTCTCATGTTGGAACTGCATTTTAAAAATTATTATAGTCTCATAATAAATTGTAGTAACTGCTACATGTGAATTCATGCTTCCTTAAAAAAAGGATCTTTGCTATTTTTGTCTGATTATTCTTCCAAATAAAACTCAAAATCCTTTTTTGCACATTAAACTTCTCTAAAAACTTTTGGCATTCTTACTGGGATCAAATTAAAGCTATAAAGTAATTTAGGAAGAACTGGCATATTTATAATATTAATCTTTCAATAAAGAAACAGGACTATATTATAATTTCTGTAGCAATAAAGATTTGTAATTTCTTTTAAAAAATTCATATACATCTCTGAAAATTACTCGCAGGTATTTTATGTTTTTAATTGTTTCTTGTGAATGTGTTTCTTTCATCTAATTACTTCAGACACTTGATTATGAGAGATGGAATATGTTTCTTTGAACAGATTGGTGAGCTAGATTAACCTGTGGTAAAGCTTACTGAGAAAATGTAGAAGGAAAAACAATATAGAAAACAAAATGTGAATAATTGCATACATATGTATAAATAATTTTAAAATATAAAGCAAATATTATGAATAAACATGTGCTAATTTGAAATCAGAACTGATGTGGCTACATTTCTGGAAAAAAACAAAATGCTAAAGTTGATTCTTAGTCAAATAGAAATAGAAAAGAAACAGAAAACTTGAAAGTAAATTGAAATGGTAATCAAACCAGTTGTCTCTATAAAGGCTACATGATTTTTCAGACTAGTCCTACCCAACTTTCAAATAACACATTCCAAAAACCACCTTATTTTAGGTTGTTCAAGAAATTGTTAAAAAGTAAAAAACTGCTCAATACTTCTTACAAGGAATATAACTTAGACACAAGATACCAAAATCTCAGAGACAGAAAAAGAAGAGAAAATTATAGGTCAATTTTATTTATGATTAGAGATGAAATATCTATAATAAAATCATATAATAGTAATTGTCTGAGCTAAACTTACAGTTTTAGCATTTTGATGACTGATTTAAAGTATATGATAAATAACTATAATAGTAAAATACATTGGAATTAACAATATCTTGAATGCTCAGTCCTTTTGCACATGTAGAGTTAACCAAGTTCCTCTAAGTAAAAGAATAATGGGAAAAATTAATATCAATGTGATAATACTCAGAAAAAGAGAATGTGAGTGACTCTGCTGATTGTGTGGTAAATCCTTTTCCAATTAGTTGGTTTCCAATTCCTTGTTTTCAACAATATTGGGGAAAGACTTAATAGAATTTGATTAATTATGAAAAATAATTTTTAATGTTTAGGTTACTATGTGGTTTTGATGAAGGAGTACAAAGAATTGAATGACATTTGCTAAACAAATTCCTTTCACTATCATATTTGTTTATGTGACTAAAGTTTCACACTTAATGCCTATAAAAGTAGAAAACAGAACTGATGTTGAGCATTACCTCATTCTAGCAATCATTAATATTCTATCAGACGTATAGAACATATATATGAATGCCAAGGGAGAAGGGTGCTGGGAAGAATCAGCGGATTGGGATTGACTATTGATACTATGCGTAAAATCGATAACTTTTGAGAACATACTGTGTGGGACAAGGAACTCAATGCACTGCGGTGACCTGAATGGGGAAAGTGAAAGTAGAAGTGTTAGTCTCTCTGTCACGTCCGACTCTTCGTGAACCTATGAACTGTAACCCGCCAGGCTCCTCTGTCCGTGGAGTTCTCCAGGCAAGAATACTGGAGTGGGTTGGCGCTCCCTTTTCCAGGGGATCTTCCCAACCCAGAGACTGAACCCACGTCTCTTTCTTGCCTTTCTGGTTTGTCAGAGAAAATGAATTTTTCCTACTTGGAGACCGCTGCTGAGACAAAAAAGGAAGAAAAAAGACAAAAGGATCTTCAAAATACTAAATACTCGTGAACACAGGAGCAAACAGAAATTAGGTGAAACCAGCAGGCAGAAGAGGAGATCTAAGACTAGATCTTCTGAGGGAGACAAGGAAAGAGATGAGCTAAGAGAATCTGGTAAAGTTACCTTCACCACACTGTGGATTCTTTTAACACAGAGGAAAACAAAACAAAACAGAAATGCAGTAAAGCCAGTTTTATCTCTTCTTTTGGTGAGTAAAACCACTTTTCTCTCTTCTTTTGGTGAGTAAAAGTGACTGTTGGCAAAGGAAAGGTAAAATGTGGCTAGGGACAAATGCAGGCTGACATCTCTAGGGACTCACACTGAATATTGGAGGAATTGTTTCAATTTCAAATTATCCATGCTGGACTAAGATAAATTTAAGATTAGATAGAACTGGGGCACAGAATTTAGCAAAATCCTTGAAAACACAGAAGAGCCCAGTCTTGTTTACAAGGATGGCTTACAGTGCCAGCTGGAACTTATTTTTCTCCAACCCTAGGTAATAAGGCCTGAGGCTACAGTAAATAGAACTATGAAAGTACAGTGTGGAAGTGGATTCAAGAAGAGTACACCCAGATTCCATCAGACCAAACAGCAGATGTTGACTCAATTGCTCAGTCACCCTTCTTGCATAAGCAACATACAAATGAAACAAGAAGTAGTATGTCAATCTGGGGTCTACGTAAATAAAATGTAGTAAATATGTTAGGGGAGAAGGGGGTGTCAACTTTTTGTCGTTGTATGGACTGTAGCTTGTCAGGCTCCTCTGTTCATGGAATTCTCCAGGCAAGAATACTGGAGTGGGTTGCCATTTCCTTCTCCAGGGGATCTTCCCAGCCCAGGGATTAAACCCAGGTCTCCCTCATTGCAGGCAGATTCTTTACCATCTGAGCCTCCAGGGAAGCCCAAGAATACTTGAAGGGGTAGCCTATCCCTTCTCCAGCCGATCTTTCTGATCCAGGAATTGAACTAGTGTCTCCTGCATTGCAGGCAGATTCTTTACCAGCTGAGCTACCAGGAAAGCCCCTAATATACAAATGAAACAAAAAGTAGTATGTCAATCTGGAGTCTATGTAAATAAATGTAGTAGATATGTTAGGAGAAAAGTGGGGAGAAAAGAAAAAAAAAAAAAACCATTGCAGACAAAAATACATTTAAAAATTATTTCAAAAGTAAACATAACCCAGGGGGAAGAATAAACTTCTTCATGAAAGCATCTAATTATCAAAAAATTTACAAACAAATATGAATTTAATGAGATAACCTCAAAGATTAGATTGTGAAAGATGACATGAGTGGAGCCATTTAGAGTAGAGCTGGAGTAGCCTTTCCAGTGGAACTGCCTGTTATGTCCTGTTTTCTGAACCTTTGAACTGGGCCAAACTGTCGATATCCCGAGAAGGCATCAAGAACAATAGTATCCTATTGAAAGGACTGATAAAAGTGAACTTTTACCCAGTGATCACTTCACCTGATTGATTAATGTAGTACGAATCTTGCTTTACCTCTGTTACTAATGAACACTTCACTGGATTGATTACCTCATCTCGCACCAATAAACCTTCCCTTTTTTGCCACGCTGAGTGGTATGCAGGATCTTCGTTCTTCCAACAGGGATCAAACCAATATCCCCTCCAGTGGGAGTGTGAAGTCTTACCAGTGGACCTCCAGGGAAGTCCCAATAAACTCTTCTTGAAAACAACTTATCTCATCTCCCTCTCCTTTCCCGTAAAAACGCTGAGCTTCTCCTGTCATTGGGACACTATTTGGGTTTCTACCTAAATCTGAGTACCTTGAATTGCAATTTTTTTGATCTCAGATACATGCTTTGCCTCTTGAAATGGAACTCTTGTATGGTTTTATTGTTGTTTTTTGTTTTTGTTTTTTTAGGTTGATAAAAGCATAAAAATTAGATTGAGAATGAAAAAAGGAAAAGGTTTCCCAGAATAGGAGGCATGTTTGTTAATTAGCTATTGAAAGATTGAATGAACAGTAACAAAATGTTAAAACTGAAGCTACCAAACAGATACCAAAATAAAATGTAAGCCACATTTCAGGCATTCTGAAAGAATCTTCAAAGTTGATGATTCCAGGAGCAGTTCCACAATCCTTGAACTCCCTCACTGACCTGGAGAAAATAAAAGAGCAGAGTTAGTGAGTGGACGTATCAATAAATACAGATCAACAGCAGGCCAAAAGAGCGGCCCCAGAAGACCACCTGGGAGGGTGAAGAGACTCCACACTTGAGAGTGGATGTGGGCAAAATGGCCCATGGGAGGAGAAGCACAGCCCAGGTCAGGGGAACTGTGGTCAGACAGACTCACCAGGGGGCCCACAGAAGCTCACCCAGAGCCAGAGAGAGAGAGAGAGTGAATTTTTGACATGTGACAGGACCACTCACTAAGTGGAACTTTCTGTCCTATTTCCTGTCCTGTCTCTTTTTTACTGGCTGAATGGAAACTACTGCCAAAGACTCAGGAGGAAGTGAGCTGAGATAAAGACCAGAAACCAAGTACCCTCGCCTTCATCTCAATGGGACACCCCGCCAGTACAAGCCTTAGGTCGTCAGGACTCCCACCTTTCTATAAACATTAAAGTGCTGATTATTGCCTTGGACTAAACGGATTATATTTCTGTAATATATTCAAGTGACCATAGACTCATTTTATATGTAAAGTGAAAAGAAAATCATAAAGTTTGGTGAGTTTTTATCCAGTGGTAGGGAAGAATGTTTCCCCCATTAAAATGGAAAACCAAGAAAGTTAGGCTTTTATTACATTCCATGCTGTTCTTGTTCAATGGAATATAATAATTGTCACTTATCTCCCAGTAATTTTTCTGTCTACTCTCCATTCTTTTCCATTTAGCCAAAGCCCCAGTGAGGAGACTGCAGAGCTGATCCTGTTCCTATTGAGTGCTGAGCATGTAGGAAACTGACTGGGTATGTCTGAGTGATTAGGTAGGGTAACAAGAGGCCAGCTTTCCTAAAGACAGGACTGGTGAAGGAGGAAAAGACTGTTTGTAGATTTAGGAGATATGTTTTCTGTAGCTCTCTGAGTCCCTACATAAACTCTGTAGCAAACTCCCAATCTCAGCTTTGGAAACATTAATAGCTCCAACTCTGCTTTTGAAATTAAGGTGGGCAGAGTGCTGGGCAATCATATTTTCCCTCAAACTGTTTTTTTGCAATTTTAATTTTTAGACAAACTGTCTGCTCCAAAGTTAGTAACATGTCTGTCTGAAAGGCATGGGTGTACTAAGCCAATGGTAAGGTTGAACACGTATTGCCCTGGGAATGCCAGTAGGCTTACATTCTATCAGCCTTGTAATTACCTTGGTGATTGTATCTCATGCCAATTTCTAGCATTTATCTTTCAGACTTGGAAATGTGATCTTGGCAGCACCGAGATCAGACGCATTTCATGGGAGGAGATTCCCAGAAACCAAGTTCAAAGCACTGATATCTAAAGCCAAAATGGTAACTTGACACTCTAAGATGAGAAAAGGAAAAAAAATCTCATGGGGGATGGAATGCTTGTCCTGGCAACAGGGCTCTTTTCTCCCTGTGGTCAGGCAACCTGCGTAATACAATTATAAGCCAAAGGTGCTGGGAAAGAAGAAGGTGTCAGCATGAAGGGATATTAACTGTGGGCTTCTATGGGCCTTGCAATGCTTGAACAAGGAGGTGGTTATGAAGGTTTCCCTTTAAATATGTATTAGCTGCACAACTGTTTTCAACATCTTTCCTTTTATTTTTTTACACTTTTAATTTTACATTGGAGTATCGTTGATTAGCAACGTTGTGTTAGTTTCAGATGTACAGCAAAGTGACTAAGTTATACCTGTACATGTACCTACTGTTTCTCAAATTATGCTCCCATTTAGGTTGTTACATAATATTGAGCAGTTCCCTGTGGTATAAAGTAGGCCCTTGTTGGTTATTTATTTTAATGCAGCAGTGTGTACATGTCAGTGCCAATCTCCCTAACTATCCCTTCACCCCATATGCCTAATATTTCACAAAAGCAAATGTTAAAAAAAAGAGTACAGCATCTCATATTGCAAAAAAACCACTGTTTATGTAGGAAAAAACTATAAGGAAAGTGTATATAGCATATAACGCAGTTATCTTTGCTATTATAGCTATTAATGTTTCCTTCTTTATGATTTTCTACAGTCAAAATATTTAAAATTGTGGTAAGTGTTTTTTTTTAATCATTTCAGTAGAGTTTGGCTTCATTTGTTTCTATTTTTAAAGTCCATTTAGAAATGAGAAATGAATCTAAAAGTTTTGAGAAAAGGAAGGGAATTTTATGAAGTTTTTGTGTGCTTTTATATTTTACAAAGCCCTCCAAATATTTAAAGGCTTATTGAAGACATGAAGAAAGAAAAAGAATAAGTGTAAGTTTTATACTATTCTTCATTGCAGATTAGAACAGTGTGCTAATTTTAGTTCTGTGTTTACCCAAATCATTCTTTCACATTCATCAGATTTTTTTTTTTTTAAGGCTCACACCATGTCCCAAGTCACTAAATCTATAATGAAAAGAAAGAAAATAATGGAATAGAGTGTAGCAGTCTTTAAAATACCAAAGCTTTTCTTTTCAGCTGTTGTAAATTTCCTTAATATCTCAGGGCTATGGGTAGAAATGGAATTCACAAACCAAGACAAATCAAGCCTCCTAACTGGCAGCCAACTTTTTTGCCTGGTGTGATTTCCATTTTTCCCTGGCTTTATGTTAACACCAGTTGCACTTATATACTTTTCTTCTTTCAAATAGCCAAGTTTTAAGCCTGCAGCTCTAAAAATGGAAGGATAAACAAAAGCTTAGAAAGAGTTTCTACAGAGTAACCTTTCTGTTGGATGGTGCCTTCTATTAATAATTAGGCTGTTTCCCAAAGGTGGAAATGTTGTAGACAACATTCTTTTACAAAGGAGCATTTCTGAGCGCTACAGGGACTCTGATTGACTGCATCTCAGGTTAGGCAGACACACTCCCTTCTGTGAATCCTACAGACTAAGACAGGCAGTAGCACAAGCTGGTCTTTACTAGGATTTTGACAGTTTGGAGAACTTCTTTCCTATTACTTAGCTCAGTTTTCTCTGGAACAACCTTGGTTCTCAACAACCCAAACAATGGGTTTTGGGTGATGAAGTACAAAGTATTTAAGGATGACAGGGAGAAAAAAGAAGTACTGATGGGTAGTTTATCTCATCGCTGTTTCTCTTCCTTAAAGTAATGATTCTAATGCTTTTAATTTTTTTTTGAGCTGGCAACAGTCTTACACGAACAAGAGGTATAACTGCTAATCACAGATATATATTTTAATCTTGAAAATCAGAAAAAAAAAAAAAAAAACAACTCTGAACAAAAATAGCCTAGTACATTTAATGACAGACTGAGAAGATGGGTTCCAAATAGCCATCTTCCTGGATCTGAGGGAAAAGTTTCAAATTCCATTGAGGTTGAGAAATCCTGATTTAAAGAGATCATTCAGAGTTTGAGAATGGTCCAAGTAGTTAATTCAAAGTAGCAATTTTAAGGGTGAGGGAAATCAATTTGGAACTATCCCTAAGTTAGAGGCTCTGTGAGCTGATGAGGATGCCCTTTATTGAAGACAGTCTTACAAGAAGTTCCAAAACTGGAAAGGTCAAATCCTACATACAGACTCAGATGATGACAGTTTGGCTAGCTGACTAAGACTATGACAACAAAGCCATCAGACATTTGAACCATGGCCACGGCAGCAATTTGTTTTGTTACACTTGGTTGATAAAAGAAATCATAAATTGCTGTCTTGGTCGCTTGCCAGCAGAACCCAAGGCAACACCCCATTCTTGGAAATCTCAGCATGGGGGCCTATGAAAGTCAGATCCTTCCTCTGTCTGCTTTCCTTCCATTACTTCCCAAGCTCCCCCACTTCTGCTTTCTCCTTGACTTTATTTCTGTAGTCTTTTTCTTTTTTCTCATAACATTGACCTTGATATCTGATCCAGAAGGTCTGTGATCTCATTTAAAATTGCTTCCAAAAACAATTCCAATAGAAAACCCAACTTCCCCTCCTTATTGGTAGAGAGGGTTCCTCTTAGAAACACAGTGTCTGGTTCTTACTTCCTGGATCTGAGGGGGACATTTCAAATTCCACTGAGGGGAAGGTTGTCTTCTTAAATGTTTGTTTTTTTACACTTGGTTGATAGAAGAAATCATGAATTTCCTTATAATCTCCTAATAGGATACAACACTCAAGTATTCTTGCCTGGAGAATCCCATGGATGGAGGAGCCTGGTGGGCTACAGTCCACTTGGTTGCAAAGAGTTGGACACGAATGAGCGACTTCACTTTCACTTTCACTTTCAAAGCTTTTCGAACAGTCCCTATTTTACCATATTCTAAGAAAAAGATTGTGAAGGAGTTAAGGACATGCCATCCCCAAATACGCTGCTTTGGCATCCTGATTATTTTGAGCAAAAAGTACTTGGAAGTCAGCTGGTACAAGAAGGGCACTCTGACCTCCCCTTTTCTTCAGAAGGAGAGGATGAAACTCCTGTTTAAGAGAGCCCCTCCCTATACCAGGAGGAAAGAAGAATTCTTATCACCAGAGATGTGGAGCCGGGAATGAGAGAAATCTGTACAAATAGATCTTGTCAAAGTAACTCTTTTCTTCATTTAGTCTACCCATATATTTTAGTTACTTTTCTACAACTTCTGCTATTTTTTTAACCTGGCACCTAGGCACAACTGCTACTGAGTCCAGCCCAGCCTGTGTGCTGCAGGCTGACAAGGTGTGGGGTCAACAAATAGTGACTTTATTTGGAAAGCCAGCAAACTGAGAAGATGGTGAACTGATGTCCCAAAGAACTACCTTCCCTAAGGTAGAACTCAGGGTTATTTTATACTAAAAGGGTCCCCCTAGGTCTGGTCACAATGTTCTTATTAACCTCCAGAGACAATGATTATTTTCTATTCTGCAACTTTTTATCTCTGTATGAATGGAAGTGTTACATCTTTAAAGGTCAGAGCTTTGAGAATGGGCTAGCATGTATATTTAAGGCTATAGACAACATTCTTTTACAAAGATGCAGTCAGCATGACCAAATACAGGCAGCCAAGCAGAAAGGTTAGAGCTAAAGCAATAGATCTAACATGGAGACAGGTTGCTTCTTCTCTGTTCCATGGCCACTTCTTTGGGTTTTCATTTTTCTTGTGAAGACTCCCATGCACATGTGAAAATTACTAAATAAGATTAGTATTTTTTTCCTCCTTTTAATATCTTATGTCAGTTTACTTTTTAGCCTTAGCTGAAGACCCTAAGAAGGCAGAAAAGTAATTTTTCTTCCCCCACAGTGGAATAATTCCTTGGTAGAGGAAGAGTGTAGAGTCAGATGGTTTGGAATTCAAATCTCAATTCTACCCCTTGGTATTTATTGCTCTCGAATAAGTAAGAGTGTTTCTGAGTCTGCTTGGATCATCAATTATGATCAAGTAGTGGTGAATGTTGGGGTCAGGGGACAAAGTCATTCCTCATTCTAGTAAATTCTTCCACGTGAAAGGGGCTTTATTACCGTACGGCCTCCCTAGCCTCCAGCACCTCTCCAGGGAAAGAGTGGCTTGTTTTTTAAAAAACTTTTTATTTTGTATTAGAGTAGAGCTGATTAACATGTGATAGTTTCGAGAGCGCAGCAGAGCAACTCAGCCATACATGTACAGGTATCCACTCTCCCCCAAACTCCCTTCCCATCCTAGCTACCACATAACATCGAGCGGAGTTCCCAGGGATATACGGTAGGTCTTAGTTGGCTATCCATGTTAAATATAGCAGTATGTACATGTCCATCTCACCCCCTACCCTTTCTCCCTGGTAACTATAAGTTCATTCTCTAACTCTGTGACTCTCTTTCTGTTTTGTAAATAAGTTCATTTGTATCATTTCTTCTTTTAGATTTCATATAAAAGGGATATCATATGATATTTCTCTTTCTCTGTCTGACTTACTTCACTCCATATGACAATATCTAGGTCAATCTATGGTGCTGCAAATGGGATCATTTCATTCTTTTTAGTGGCAGAATAGTATTCCATTGTGTATGAATCCACATCTCTATCCATTCCTCTGTCGATGGACATTTAGGTTGCTTCCTGTCTTGGCTATTGTAAACAGTGCTGCAGTGAACATTGGGGTGTCCTCTGAGGGGTGGATTAGGGAGAGGAACTGGTCCTACTCAATTCAAGCCATTCTCTTCTTGCCCTCTGAGTCCCCCACGCCTGGTGGGTAAATCGGACTACTGAAAGAGCCCAATACATCTAGCCATATTCTCTGACTCCGTGCTCATTGGCAATGAAAGGGATGTTTCAGTCTTCTTCTGACTTAACTGTTTTTTTAATGAATTCTGATCTCTCATCAGCAAGATTAATCCAGTCTCTCAAATTCTAAAAGACAGTCAATGTATTTCTAAGTTACCAGTTCTTAAAAGCACTTTATAAATGTTGGTTTTCTCTCTCTCACTCTCTGCCTTTCAGTTGACTATTCTTCTACCAAGTGATAGTATCAGAAAGTCCTGACATATGTCTAAAGCGATTTTTCCCTCCCAAAGACTGTTTCCTCTTGATCAGTTTTCAGAGGAAATAAATCGGTGGTGGAGGGAGAACAGCTGGTTGCAATTTCTTTGAAGTTTTTTAATCAGAAAATTCCAGGGTTTATTTCATTTGGCTGCTTCTTAGGGCATGACTGTTTAGGTTGATTATTTAAGTATCTTTTTCAAACCTTCCACTAAAGATTTGAAACCCAGAGTATGATCTTATAAACTAAAAATATTAGTGGAAATGAAAGGTAAAACTTAAAAAGCAACTAAAATAAAGATCCTCCAATGTATTAATATTAAACCGTGCCTTTATATAGGCTTACTGTGCTTAGCTGCTCAGTCATGTCCGACTCTTTGTGACCCCATGGACTGCAGCCCGCCAGGCTCCTCTGTCCGTGGGATTCTCCAGGCAAGAATACCAGAGTGGGTTGTCATGCCTTCCTCCAGGGAATCTTCCCAACCCAAGGATTGAACCCAGGTCTCCCACATTGCAGGCAGATTCTTTAACTGTCTGAGCTACCAGGGAAGAGGAAACTAGATATATCTGTCCTTGGGGATCATTGTATTAATGACATATCCCTGCATTACAACATGCTGAAGGAAGAAGCAAATGATTAACATTTGTTACTGTGTCACTGAGGATGTTACTTCCAGAGTTATTCTTATGACACAGTTGAAACTTTTTTCCACACTGCTTTGGTTTAACTTTTTGTCTTAATTTAAATGCTCATCTGCTCTATAAGGGGCTTCCCTGGTTGCTCAGAGGGTCTTCCCTCGTGACTCAAATAGTAAAGAATCTGCTTGTAATGTGAGAGACCCGGGTTCAATCCCTGTGTCGGGAAGATTCCCTAGAGCATGGCAACCCACTCCAGTATTCTTGCCTTGAGAATCCCATGGACAGAGGAGCCTGGTGGGCTAAAGTCCATGGGGTCACACGGAGTTGGACATGACTGAGAGACTAACACTAAACATACCTCTATAAATTTACTTCATGCCTAGTCTGACTATCTCTATTTAGGGCAAGTGAAATAAAGAAATCATAGAAACAGGGAAATAAAGAAGTCATAGGAAGAGCCCTACCACTGAGAATTAAACAGATTTCTTATCTGGATTGATCAACTTGATTGTAGCTGCCTGTATTTCTTGCTGTAACTGTTGCTACGTGTTTACTTTTTGCAAATAAGAGTAGTAAGAGAAGAACCAGAGATACCAAGTATTAAAAATTCCTATGTTCAAATTGTCTCTCGCTCCACATAAGTTTTAGCCCCTCCAATCCAGTCTTTGCAGATTACAAAGGGATTTTTCTAAGTGTTAATATGTTTATGTCAGTCTCTAACTTAAAGCTCTCTTCAGTGACTTCCTGTCTCCAACAAGGTCAAGTTCCAGTTGGTTAACGTTGCATACAAAACTATGCAGGAACTGGCCTTGTCTTATCACCACATCCTCTCCCGAAAAGAATTTGTGTTAAAGAATATGTGTTTCACAGTGCTCGCTTCGGCAGCACATATACTAAAATTGGAACGATACAGAGAAGATTAGCATGGCCCCTGCGCAAGGATGACATGCAAATTCGTGAAGCGTTCCATATTTTTTTGTGAAGTAATTAGCCTCCAACTAATAAAAAAAAAAAAAAAAGAATATGTGTTTCATACACAAAAATAAACTCAAAATGGATTAAAGATCTAAATGTAAGACCAGAAACTATAAAACTCCTAGAGGAAAACATAGGCAAAACACTTTCCGACATAAATCACAGCAGGATCCTCTATGACCCACCTCCCAGAGTAATGGAAATAAAATAAAAAATAAACAAATGGGACCTAGTTAAACTTAAAGCTTTTGCACAACAAAGGAAACTATAAGCAAGGTGAAAAGACAGCCTTCAGAATGGGAGAAAATAATAGCAAATGAAGCAACAGACAAATAATTAATCTCAAAAATATATAAGCAGCTCATGTAGCTCAATTCCAGAAAAACAAATGACCCAATCAAAAAATGGGCAAAGAACTAAACAGACATTTCTCCAAAGAAGACATACAGATGGCTAACAAACACATGCAAAGATGCTCAACATCACTCATTCTCAGAGAAATGCAAATCAAAACCACAATGAGGTACCATCTCACACAGGTTAGAATGGCTGCTATCAAAAGGTCAACAAGCAATAAATGCTGGAGAGGGTGTGGAGAAAAGGGAACCCTCTTACACTGTTGGTGGGAATGCAAACTAGTACAGCCACTACGGAGAACAGCGTGGAGAGTCCTTAAAAAACGAAATAGAACTGCCGTATGACCCAGCAATCCCACTGCTGGGCATACACACTGAGGAAACCAGAATTGAAAGAGACACGTGTACCCCAATGTTCATTGCAGCACTGTTTACAATAGCTTGGACATGGAAGCAACCTAGATGTCCATCGGCAGACGAATGGATAAGAAAGCTGTGGTACATATACACAACGGAATATTACTCAGCTATTAAAAAGAATGTATTTGAATCAGTTCTAATAAGGTGGATGAAACTGGAGCCTATTATACAGCGTGAAATAAGTTAGAAAGAAAAACACCAGTACAGTATACTAATGCATATATATGGAATTCAGAAAGATGGTAACGATGACCTTATATGCGAGACAGCAAAAGAGACACAGATATAAAGAATAGACTTTTGGACTCTGTGGAGAAGGCGAGGGTGGGATGATTTGAGAGAATAGCATTGAAACATGTGTGTTACCATGTGTGAAATAGTTTACCAGTCCAGGTTCAATGCATGAGACAGGGCGCTCAGGGCCGGTGCACTGGGATGATCCTGAGGGATGGGATGGGGAGGGAAGTAGAAGGGGGGTTCAGGATGGGGACACATGTACACCCATGGCTGATTCATGTCAATGTACGGCAAAACCCACTACAATATTGTAAAGTAATTAGCCTCCAACTAAAATTAATTTAATAATAAAAAAAGAATATGTGTTTCATTGTGTTCCTTGTGAGGAAACAAACATCCTTGGTCTCTTTCGTTGATAGGGTTTATGGTGAGAGTGTGTGGAGTACAGGAAACCTCATGGTCTGGCAGCCAGCCTCTGGGGGCTCACGGACTGTTGACCCAGATCAGCCCAGTTCATGCAATAGCAACTCCGTAATGAACTCCTCAGAAAAGGGCAACCATGATCTCTTATGAGGTCTACAGTCTGATCTCAGTTTCTCTGTCTCTTCTTTCGACCTGCTTCTTTTTCCTCCTCTTTTCCTCACTGGGCTTCTGCCAAGGTCTCTCTTTCTTGCTTTGTTACTGTCTAAGCGTGACCAACTTCCCTGGTGGCTCAGACGGTAAAGCGTCTACCTACAATGTGGGTGACCCGGGTTCAGTCCCTGCGTCGGGAAGATCCTCTGGAGAAGGAAATGGCAACCCACTCCTGTACTCTTGCCTGAAAATCCCATGGTCAGAGGAGCCTGGTAGGCTACAGTCCATGGGGTCCCAAAGAGTTGGACATGACTGAGAGACCAAGCTTTCACTTTCTTTTCATGCATGACCAACAGAATGTGCATCCTTTTCTAGGCGACTTGGACAAGGGCCTTTCCGTGAATATCTCTGGATTTGGTTCCTTGATAATGAGACTCAAAGGAGAAGATTAATGAGTTCCCTGCCAAGAAACCTGTGACCAGGTACTGAGCCAAGTCCCTGGAAGGTTCCAATGGGCAGCTCTGCTAGGGGCCACATGATGATTGTGACTTCTCTGTGACTGACACAGTGCCATTTCTTCCTCCCCTCCTAGTGAGTCTTGAGGTGAACTGGAGAGCCATAGCAACCTTTACTCAGAACTCTTAGTTTTAAAATAGACAGAAGTAGGGATTACACAGAGGGCCCTCTGTCCCTAGGTAAGACCTGAGTTCCTATGCCAAGATTAGAGTTCAGTGGGGGGCATGAGAGGAAAATTGTATTGTTTCTCTCAGATACTTGTTCATAGTGACTCTGATCCCCACAGCCTTTGCCATGAGGCTGAAGGGGAAACAGATACTGCTCTTTGATTTTAGGTCTGTGATCACTACCACTAAGACCCCTGCCCACATTTGGCTATGCATGAGTACTTTGGGGTCCCTACAAATTTCCATCATCATGACCTATACTTCTAAGTATATTATTAGTATAGATGTATTATCTATGTGCACTCTGACTCACCTTCACTTCCAACTCCTGACTGGAATTGCTATAGTTAGGACCAACTCAATGGGGCCGGTAGAACACCCTGAACCTAGCTGACTATCATTGCCTAGTGCCATTTCCTCCTCAAAACAATATTGGCTTCCTGGAGGAGAAAAAGAAATAACAGCAATCGTCAAACTTAAGGGAGCCAAATGGAAACTACTTCTGCATTTAATAGTTCTGTTTGGCCCACGTTCAAGGCCTTGATGCTGCCCTTGGTGCTGGTGGACCTGACATTGTGACTGTCACAGAGACTACAGGCCGAGCCAAGGGATGCTGGTAGACGGCAGTTTATATGTCAAATGCCTTTTTTAACCATCACTTTCCATCCAGATGATCAGGATCAACTTGCCTCTGTTTGCTTAGAATGAGTTCCATGTGTATGTGCGTGCTGTCACTTCAGTCGTGTCCGACTCTTTGCGACCCCATGGACTGTAGCCCACCAGGCTCCTGTGTCCACGGGATTCTCAGGCAAGAATACTGGAGTGGGTTGCCATTTCCTCCTCCAGGAGATCTTCCCAACCCAGGGATCGAGCCCACATCTCTTAAGTCTCCTGCATTGGCAGATGGGTTTATTTTTTTGTTTTGTTTTGTTTTATTTTAACTACTAGCACCACCTGCTGAGCGGTAACCTTTGATGTCCCTCTGCAAAGCTACTTAAACTCTTTGTTACCTGCCATTAGTGGGTGTGCTATCATCTAGAAAAAGTCCTATTCCTTGAAGGAGCATTGGCCTTCCAGCATATTGGCGTTCTGGTGGGCCCAGACAAGAGTCCTTCCCAGTAGAGACTGGGCATGCTGTTGACCCACTTGCAGCAACCCAGCTGGGCCACTGACACAGACAGAATACATGGACATAGCCCCCAAGTGATATTCCTGGGTATGATCTGGGAAGGGACACAATATCTCATTTCAGAGTAGATAACTGCAAGGCTTTTGGTCATCTCTCCCCACAAATAGAAAAGAAGACCAATGATTATAAGTCCTATTTAACTGCTGAAGCTCTCACATACCTCACAGATTTTGATGTCACTTTCCTAGGTCATGTTGGGCTTCTTGTCCAGTTCAGGGGGTTCTGGTGAAGCATGACTGCATTTGAAACTTTTTAGGTGTTTGGCCTAGCCATCCCCATATGTAACACTGACTCAGGCTACATATTCTAGACCTTACAAGACCATGTTTATTTTCTGTTTGGTTTCCTTAAGTGCACTGCATTTGCTAATGGCTCGGGATTCTCAGCCCAAGCTACACACCAGTGGCCCAGCATGTTCTCCATGCTGCATAAAATTTGCAAACCACAAGGTGGAACATTTTAATGGATAATTAGAGGAAGGGCTTAAATGGCTGATGGATGAGGACAAGATAGCTCTTCTAGTGAATTTATCAGTTCAATATTTTACTTTTAAATTCTGGGATTTCTATATTGTTCTTTATTTAATAATTTATATCTTTTTATTACTATTCAGTATTTAGTAAGAAACTGTTCTCATACTCTCACTTAACTCTTTAAGCATGACTTCGTTTATTTATCTATATTAGTTGATTTAAAGTTTTTGTCTGCTGCTGCTGCTGCTAAGTCGCTTCAGTCGTGTCTGACTCTGTGCGACCCCATAGACGGCAGCCCACCAGGCTCTTCTGTCCCTGGGATTCTCCCGGCAAGAATACTGGAGTGGGTTGCCATTTCCTTCTCCAAAGTTTTTGTCTAGTAAATCTAAAATCTGGGCTTCCTAAGAGATGGTTTCTATTGATTGTTTTTCCTGTGTATGTGTCATTTTTGTTGTTCAGTCTCGAGGTCATGTCTGATACCTTGCAACCCCATGGACTGCAGCACACCAGGCTTCCCTGTCCTTCACCATCTCCTGGAATTTGCTCAAACTCATATCCATTGAGTCGGGGTATGTGTCATACTTAGCTGTTTTTTTTGCATGTCTCACAATTATTTTTTGCTTAAAGCCGAACGTTTTGAATAACACACTGACACAACTGAAGAGCTCACAGGCCCTGTTTAGGGTTTGTTGTTATTGCTGTTATTACTGTAGTTGTTTCTGCTGCGTGGTTATTTGTTAAGTGACTTTCCTGAACAAATTCTATAGTCTCTATTCTTTGTTGTACATGGCCACTCACGTCTCTGTTTGGTTAGCTTTGTAGTCAGTTAATGGTTGCTAGAGATATCCTTAAATGCCCTGAATCAGTGCATCTTCCAGCCTTTGTTGGTGGGCGTTGTGTGCCAGTGGGGGCATGCCTTCACTTCAGGTCAGCTTGAGGTGAGAGTTTTCAGATATTTTCCTGCCCCTGCTCACAGTTGTGATCTTCTCTGTTCTTTTATGTGTTGGTCAGTCAGGAGTGGCCATAACAGGGACACGGGCAAGTCTCAGGAAAATTTATTGTACTTACAGGGTCTATAAACAGGAGGCATGGCACATCACACAGGACCATATGAGAAATGCCAGGTTTGGGTCAGGAGACAGAATTCAGGAGTAAGGGAAAAGTCTAGGTCAAAACTTTATTGTAATTTTCTCAGGAAAGGCAAGACAGGACGGGGTAAACTTAGCTTAGGACTGACTAGTTTGAATAACGCCAGTGAATTTTGGCCTATAGTGATGGTCTCTTGCTGCTGCACCTGGCCCTGGGATGGCTAGCCCACCCTCACCCTCCTGCCCTGAGCTGCACATGCCAGAAAGAGTGTGTATAGATCTAGACTGGTCAGTTTCACATTAAAGTCATGATCCAGCCGCCACCACCTCTCCAAGAATTGGCTGGTCTCAAAGGAGCAGTCTCTTCCCAGACAGAAAAATTCTTAAAACTTCAAAACATCGTAATACACAGAAAATTAAAAATATAAAAAATAACCCTACACATTTCTTGTGGTCTTCTAAACTCCCAGATAATGTCAGACCTTCTCACAGCTTACTCTAGACATCTTATTCCCCATTTTTTCCTTTTCATCTTTTTGGTCAGCCCCTCGTTTGCCCCAAATGTTACCCCTACCTTAGTCAACCATGATGTTAAACAGTTGCTACTGACTGTTGTCAATAAATGCCCTGGGGAAAGCTATTTACAGTGAGTAAGCTCTGAGTTATGTCAAATAAAGATGAGTCCTGCAAGTGCAGACTTTTAGGGAGCTAATAGCCAGGTCAAATAGTAACAAATCTCTGGAAACACATATATTTAAAAGAAGATCCAAACTTGTTCTGTTCTTCCCCCTCCAATGGCTGCTAGGTTTACCGTTTTCATAGCTGCTGTAAGTGTGAGACTGTTGCTTTTTATGGCTACTGTGAAAATGAGGAGAGGAGGTTGGGAATAGAGTGAGTTAAAATGCTATAAAGCTTTACTTCTCCTCTTGTTATTCAGTCTTTTTCCTTGAATAAATTCTTCTTGTATTATTGAAAGTTTTCAGTTAATTTCCAGTGTTCTGAAAACAGTGATTGAAAAAAAAATGTTGACATTGTTCTAATTACTTTTATAGAGGAGTAGATTTTTCGAGATCTTCTCTCTGATATTTGAGAAATTCTCTTCACCAGACTTTTTTTTTTTTAATAGTATGAATGTATTACTTTTAGACCTACCACATCTTTCAGATGATTAAATTGATCTTATTTTATATCATATAGGGATATAAAATCAAATAGGGAAGATCTGATTTTATATCAGATCAAATAGGGAAAGCAGTATAGCTGTTTTTTCAGTTTATTATTTTTTACATACTGTTGAATTAACCATTTCTAAGAATTAACTCTCAACTCTGTGATAACATACACTAAGTTTGAGATATTAAAGTGGATTGGCCCTTGGTCACAAAGTAACAGACATGAGATGATTTTTCTCATCAGTCTTTGCTACTAAAGATGAAAAATGGACCGTCGCATAAAGCAATTCTTTGTTATTCTTCAATGAGAGAGGGGCACCCCTTCCAAAACAACCTTCCCCCATTGTATCTTCCCCAATCATATGTTTTTACCAGACTTCCAGAAATAATAGCTTTAGTTTTCCAACTCAGAAGAGGGACTAAAACACTGAATATATCAAGTAACATGAATCAAAAGGGAGGAAGTACCAAGAAAAGTACAAGGAGGAAAACATATTGAGATAATTTAGATTTCTGTGATAGCTCTCAAATTATTCAGATCATTGCTTATTGCACTTACATTTTAGGCTAGGTGGTTTGTAAAAATCTCTCTTTCTTAACGAAGGGTATAACTTGGCCTTTCCAAATAGAAAACTAGAGTTATTTTGAAAATGAGTCAATCAAAATTTCAAATTATTGCATTAGCTGAATTTAAATGAAAGCTCTCTAGCAAGCCCTGCCATGGAATTGCCAATGAAACCTGTAGGAAATGCCAAGCTGCTTGAGAGGATTCAGACATATTTAGACTTGTTCGGCATTGGTATTTGTTTCTAATCACTCTGGGGAGGGGTGTAGTGGAAAACAAATCTGAGAAGAAGTGTGTGGGAACAGCCAAGGGAGCCTCTGGGAACAATCAAAGGAGGCCAAGCTGCCTGGTTCCTGATATACCTTCAGGACACTCCGTGCGGCTGTACAGAGCTATCACTTAACAAAAGAGGCGGACTGTTCTCTTCCACTTTAGATTTTATGTTGGTTTGGATCCATAGATTATCTCTACCAGCATTTAAAATGCCTCATGTGCAAAGCCTGCCAGAGAGTGATTATCACTGGGTTATCAGGTATCTGTGCAATGTCAAGAGGAAATTTCTCTTAACTTTGGTAAAAGTTTCAAGGCTTGGGTTAGACGAAGGACATATGGGCAATGATTTGAAGGGGGAACAAAGGCCATTTACCAACATATTATACTAGTCATGGGACTGTTGATCCTTTAAATTGTCCCCAGAAAAATATGCTTTGAATATTAAAAATAATCCTTTAAAATTGGTTTTAGAAAAACTACTAAGATATCAGGTAGATTGATTGACCTAATAGAGTCACTCAAAGTTGGATACTCTTTTTAGTTTTGTCCAAAAAACAAGCCTTTAAAAAGTTATAATTGTTTTGATATCTACATACTGATAATGTCTGCTGTGTACAGAATAAAATGAGGCTGTTCATACTTGGCTCAAAATATCATTCCACTTCTTCTTTATCATGACTTCTTGAACAAGTTATTTAACCTTCTGGGTCTTAATTTTCCTTCTTTTAATTTGTATGTTTTAAGGACTAAATTATATTAAATGAAGCCATTTGTGAAAGTATTATCTTAGTTCTTGACACACAGTGAACACTTTACATAAGTTGTTTTCAATCTGAATCTGCTCTCTATCTCTCTTCCTTCCTTGTCTCCATGGACTCTGTACATGGCAACCTACTTTTTCTACATCATCATTGTGATCATAGGATTTATTAAATGGCCTTGCGTATATATGTGTGTGCTCAGTCATTCAGGCATGTCTGAATGTTTGTGAGCCCATGGACTGCTGCCCTCCAGGCTCTTCTGTCCATGGGATTTCCCAAACAAGAATACTGGAGTGCTTTGCCATCTCCTACTCCAGGGGATCTTCCAGAACCAGGGATGGAACTCAAGTCTCTTGCATCTTTTGCATTGGCAGGTGGATTCTTTACCACTGCACTACTTGGGAAGCCTTAAATGGCCTTATTTGCCACCAGTTATATTCAGGAAGGACAGTTCTTCCTTGAGCCCTTTGAAAAAGTAAGTAGAAATGAGCATATATCCGGTCTATACTTAGTTTTGGGAGTAAGAAATTCAAATATTTATTGATATCTAAACTCATATTGTTGGCACATGCCTATATCATGGTAGATTGTTCCTTATAGTCTGCTCCTATATCTGCTGCTATATATGATTGGCCCAGCTCCATGCTCCTTGCCCATTTCTGATGGTGGAAAGTGAAAGTGAAAGTGAAAGTGTTAGTCATTCAGTCATGCCCGACTCTTTGTAACGCCGTGGATTGTAGCCTGCCAGGCTCCTTTGTCCATGGGATTCTCCAGGCAAGAATACTGGAGTGGGTTGCCATTTCCTTCTTCAGGGGATCTTCCCAATCCAGAGATCAAACCTGGGTCTCCCGCATTGCAGGCAGATTCTTTACCATCTGAGCCACCAGGGAAGCCCTCTGCTGTTGGTGGAGGAGCCTCCTTCCCACAGGCTCCATCTTTCTAATGTAGAAGAATTTCCATGAGAATAAAACTGGTGTTTTATTCCAGCCTCTGGTGAGATATCCCTGGATATTTTATCCCATCCTCTCCCTCAGTGCTTCAAAGTGAATGGTGACTTTGGGGGGAGGAATTTTGAGTATGTAGCCTAGTTATTTCCATTTCTATGGATTTTCCTACAGAAAGCGCACATGATCTTCCATTCCAGACTCTGCCCTATTGAGGAAGTTTACTGCCTTCACCACTGCCTGTGACTGTTAAATTTGGGAGTCCAGTATTAGGAAGCTCATGATTAGTGAACACCCAAGCCACATTCCCCACCATTAATAGTAAAATTGGTGTTTTGTTTTTCTCCTGTGTACGGCCTGCATCTATCTCTCAATTACTTCTGAAGTTGCAGGAGGAAAAGATGATTTCCTTTATTAGCTTTCTAAAACCCCAGTATACATTTAATTCACATATCTGCCAATGTGCCAGCCTTTATCTGCATAATGGCAGATCTCAGTCTATCACCCACAATATACCCCTGTTATTTCTGTTTATTTCCAAAAAGTTGCCTCATAATGGCCATACTCTAGATGTAGTTGTCACTTGGTGCCCTGTCTTCATATTTTTATATTCTAGCTCCTAAGTATATAGAATTGCTGCCCAAGAAGGATCATTATTGCCACTTTATGTCATGAGCGCACTAGTTTACTCCAAGAAAAATATCTTCAGATGTGTCTCAAACTGCAGTCCTTGAGCTGCCAAGACATAATAGAATTCCAGTCAGTGATGGGAAGAATGGCTTCATCCTCAATTCCACACCTCAACTTTTTAAAAGATTGAGTCCCTGAGAATCTCTTCTTGGGCCTGATATTTTACAGCATCTTTCATGTCAAAGAGTTTAACCATATTTTGAACCCCACTTCTCTAATTGTAAGGTCTAAACATAGAGCGAGAGTTCTATTGGGAATAGACATCATAGTATCCCTGCCACCTTCTCCTTTCTTAGGATTTGACTCTTACCATAAACTACCTTCTCTTCTACTTACAAAACAGAAGCTCCTATGTGTATCACTTACTGCATATACGTTCCTTGGGTGTGGCTGTTTGAGTGAGAGTTGATGAATGATGTAATGTATGAACTCCAATTTCATCTGTATCAAACCATAGATTATGTATTTTATTTGTTAATATTCCTACTAAACACTATTGGATGTTTGCTACTATTATGGAAGGCAAGTTATATATGTCTTTATTCTGTAACTTGATATATTTTTTTATAAGTGGATACAAAGAGGCACAGTATGTCAGGAATTTGATTTTCTGTATTTACCATTTCTTAGCCAAGACACAGAGGTAGAGAGCATGTAGACACAGGGTGGTAGAAACCGGGAGCGGGATGAGTTGGGAGATTGAGATTGATGTATATGCACTGCTGTATGTAGACAGCTCATGGGAACCTGCTGTGTTGCCCAGCTCTGTCACTGTAGTGACCTAAATGGGTGGGATGGGGGTATGGAAGGGAGGTCCACGAGAGAGGGGATATGTGTACACATGTAGCTGATTCACTTGACTGTACAACAAAAGCTAACACAACCTTGTAAAGCAACTATACCCCAATAAATAAAAAAAATGATATTTATTTCATTAATAGGTAGGTAGAGAGCCACAAAACTCATTCTTGTTCTCCTAGCTAGGCACAGGCATTTGGAGACAGTCCAAGCCTCAGGTCTTGCAATCCAAAGAGTTTTGGAGAACTCAGATTCCCTCCACCTTTTCCTGTGACTGACTTCCTTTGATTCATGAAATTGGTCTCTTGTGAGCCTGAGAGCTTGCTTTGGGGTGGGGTGTGTGGGCACCCAGGAGCAAGAAGGAGAGATATGAGCAGAGCAATGGAGAGACTGCGTGACTTAAATGTCTGGAAAGCAGTTTCTCATCCTTGAGTTACTCATAACCATGGAAAACAGCTAAAATAACCATAATAGATTACCCTTACTCCAGCCCTTGGCTATATACAAATAAAGTAATTTTCAAGTGAAATTAAAAACACAAGAGAAAAAACATCTCATCCTAAAGTATGCTCACATTTTCCAATAGATTTTAAAATGACAACTGAAAGTATTCTTTTGCAATTGTTCATGTATTTTACATTGGACATATGGAAAGCAAAATTACTGGTAAACAAAATAAAGTGCAGAAATAAGTTCTTTACCACGGATAAATATTTATTAATATTTACTCTCCCTCATTTTTTTGGAGGAGGGGCTGGGCCTATAATTTCAGTAAAGACAGTGAAAATTTTATAGAGATGGAAGAATGAAAGTCAGCATATCTCTAGTAATTGAGAAGAAAGAAAGGGCAAACACTATAAACAGGCTTTTGAGGTGATTCTCCAGTAAGATATCACAAACCAAGTTAAAAATATATCAAAACACAATTGGTTTTATTACAGCTGGTGGTTGAACTAGTAAAAATTAAGCCCCTGTTATGAGCAAGCTTTTCTACTGGGCACTATGTAGATGCAAAGATGTTAAAAAAGTCAGTGTCTGTTAAGACTGCAATCTAGAGCAGTCGTCTACAAATCTTTGAATAAAGTTAAACATACAGGTGGTATTCTATTATACTATAGATGTATATGAGTTATTTCAAAGTAGCATGTTAGTAACTGACAAATAGTGAAAATAGCAAATGCTAAAGCAGAGATGCTAAGGAAATGCTAAGGAAAAAATACACCACTGCCTTCCATAGTGAGTTAAAACAATTTAGGAAGATCCAACATTATTCATTACTTATTATGTGCCAGGCAAAGTTATAAGGACTCTACATGTATTAATTCATTTAATCCATATTATAACCCTATGAAGTAGAAGCAGTTACTATCATTTCATTTTATACCTGAAGAAACTGAGAGCAGAGAGGTTGAATAAATTGCCTAAGGCAGCAGAGGAGACAGAACTTGGGCTCTGCTGTCTACCTCCAGATGCCGTGTCCTTAATTACTGCTGAGGACTCTGTGTGAAGGATTTTGGTTGCTGATCTTTCAAATCCATGTGACCTGGATATGCACAAGCTCAAGCAGTTTACTTCTAAAACAACGATGCATATAAATGTCATAGGACAAACCATATATTACCTGAGCTAGTTTTAAATATGTGTTAAAGAATCAGCGGCCAGCCAAGATCATTTGGTCATTTATGACTATTGTCCCTTTTCTCTTCTCTAACTATAGGTAAGAACTTTTAGGGGAGAAAAATATATGGGTAATCTCTTATGATTGGATGCTGAGATCTTAGGAACATCTCAACAACAAAAGGCAATCAATTGTTAAATTTGAAACAAGAAGGAACATTTTGCTTTTCCTGAGGTGGAAGGGAAGGAAAATGAGAATAAAAAGAAGGTCAGTGAGAAGCAAGAGTAGTTCTAGGGAGGATAAGGGGCTAGGAGAAGAGATGAGATGCTTCCTAGAGAAGGGACCAAGAAAGGGCCCGTAAGCCCCATTCTTGTCAGAGAAAATTTGAAAAAAGCATATCCAAAAGATGAATTGTAAAATTTGAGCTCTGTCCCACTCTTCTGAACTTTTGAAATCTTTAATAAAATCTCCATTGGCCATACTGATCCATGTATGGTTTTTCTTGAAAAAAGTAATGTTTGTTTGAAATTTTTCAAAACCAATAAAAGGTACGCGTTCACAATTTGGTTGACTCCGTGAGATACTGAGATAGCGCACGCGGAAGCAGACAGAGGATGAAGGCAGAAGGGATCGTGGCAACATGTAACACTCCCACAAGCTGTGGAGCTGGGACTTATAAGCAGCTCTAACTTAGAGCTATCCTTACTACAATTGCAAATGTGGTGTTTATCCCAGAATTTTTTTTTTTTTGTCTGTAGCACCAGTCAAAACTCCTGCTTTTAGTGCGATTCTGAGAGAACTAATACTAAAGTAGTTCTCATTTTTTTTTTTTAAAGTAAATTCCTTAAATGTTGAGGTGATCACTTTCAGATCCCAGTTCTCCTTTATCAAAAATTTTCTCTCAAATTCTAGTCAGAATTGCCAAGTATCTTTTCAGGCGCCATTACCATTTCTCTTCCTTTTAAATCCTGTATCCGTTTTTGCATCTCACCCAACAGAAGGGAGTCCTAAACAGCCTCATCTCTTTCTCTCACATATTCAGAGCAGATATGGTCAAGAAGAAAAAGCTTGTGCTGGTCTTCAGGGGCTTATATTCGGATTTTGGTTTCAGTTTCCCCATCTACAAAGTAGTGATCCAACTGCTCTTATTTTTATGTGTGCTCAGTTGCTCAGTTGTGTCGGACTCTTTGTGACCCCATGGACTGTAGTCCACCAGGCTCCTCTGCCCATGGAATTTTCCAGGCAAGAATCCTGGAGTGGGTTGCCATTTCCTCCTCCAGGGCATCTTCCCAACTGAGGGGTCAAACCTGCGTCCCTTGTGTTTGGTCGATTCTTTACTTCTAGCACCACTGGCGAGGGTTTAAAAAAAAAAAGTAGGTAGCACTTTGAAAGGTTTAAGTAGCTACAGAAGTTTAAGTATTATCTTACAATAAAATGATAAAAGATATTTTAGTAAAAGCATTTTCTGTATTGAACAAAATAATCCATCTTTTTTTGCTATTAAACCTTTTGTCATTGGAAAATGGATACTGGGTGAAATCTTAGCTTCTTGATGAATGAATTGGCCTGGGCTGAGTCTTTCACCCTTCTCTGCCACTGTAAGAAGGGGAAGAATCTTTAAAATTTTACTGAGAGGACTGAAAAAGTAAGTTGCAAAGTGTGGTGACGCGGAGTTCTGAGATGCCGTGAGGAGGCACAGCGGAAGGTGACTGACGTTTGTCAGTTAGCAGCTTACAGTAATTTGTGTCTCTCTTCTTATTCTTTGCTCAATAAGATTTTATTTTATTTAAATGGTTGTGAAGTTTTATTTGGAAAAGCTCTGTTGTTCCAATTATAAGAACCTATATGTCAGGAAAAGATTTATCTTTTTGGAAATAGGGTATTAATAACCATTGTTAGTCATAGAAATATTAGTGCACATAATATAATTAATCTGATTTATATATCTGCACAATCCTTTGAAATTCACATAATTTTAAAAATAAATCTTTCTTTCCACATTTAGGATTTTTCTGACATCTTCAACTGCTCTGTGAAATCTGCTAGAATATGCCATAGGGAAAGTGATTTTCCATCTTTTGGGGGAGGAATATCTTGTGCTACATTTGTCATGTACACACATCATCATGCTTTCCAGTTTTAAACCAGATGGGTAAATGTCACATATTTAAAAGTAAATATCCAAGCAACTTCCAGTTACCTGTTTTCTTTCTTCATGATTCAGGTTTCTTATTGGAGACACAATTTCAGAGGTGCTTCCACAGCACCTTTTCAAGTTTTTTAAGTAAATTAGCAAAAGTAGATGAAACGATTATGTGAATAAATATTCAATAGTTTGGGACTATGAATAGTGTATTTGTCAGGATGTCAGATGTACAGAAATACTGTTCTTAACTAGTGAATTTGCAATTGTGGTTTAAATAAACTTTTCTTCAAAAAAATTTTTTTTTTCACTTTGTAGAGAAGTGAAAAGAAGGTTTCTTCTCCCCTAGCATAAAAGGGAAAATATTTAGACACATGGGTCACAAGAGCCATTTATGCTCAAACTATTTGCTCAAAGCCATGTTCAAAATGTCTCTGGCATTCCGAGGCCCTGGAAAACTCGGAGCGTACTCTTCTGATTAGAACTGGGACGGATCCCAGCGGGCCTGTCATCCTTCCCTCCACCTGGCCGAGGCATCCTCTCTGTACAGGGTGTGCGGTACTCTTTGGCTGCTACTTCACTCTAATTGGAGTCGGTTGCACACGTGGGCTGGGCTCAGGGGGCCCCGGGCCCGCGGAACACTGTCTGAGTGGAGTTTTCCACTCCATGTTTGGTTTGGCCTGGTCCATGAGATATCTTGCCAGACCCCAAACTCCTATCGAAGTCAGTCATCCCCGGATGGGAAGTATTCCTTGTGCTGTTGTGAGAGAACTCTGATCTTTCACTGTAAACCTGGTGGGATGTCTGTTGGCCCGACCAAAGTATGGAGAAGCGAGATTTTCCCCCTGTGAAGTACGTGTCTGCAGTGGATGGTATTTGTACTAGTAAAAGTATTTAGGGTTGTGCTGTTGGCTAGGTTCACCCACTTAAAAAACGAGAAGCTCATAAATGTAGTACTGAAAAGCCCTCCACTTAGAAACAATGAATCTTCCAGTTCAGCCGCCAAAGTAAAACATAAGGTATGGTACAAGATGTTAACTTAGGAACAGAATTGTGTGCTGAGGTCTATAGCCTTAGAGAGTTAGCAGAATGTTCTTCTGTAAAGTGAGCATGACACATGGGTACCCACAGCTGTGCCAAGGGCGTGGTGATCTTGGCATCGACATCAGTGTCTGTCCCTCCCCTCAGCCCTCCCTCCCTCACACCTGTGAGGGTGGATTCCTTTTTTTTTTTAAATTATTTATTTATTTGGCTGTACCAGGTCTTATTCGGCACACGGGATCTTTAGCTGAGGCATATGAACTCTTAGTTGCAGCCTATGGGATCTAGTTCCCTGACCAGGAATTGGGAGCATGGAGTCTTAGCCACTGAACCACCGGGGAAGTCCCAGCATGGACTGCTTTTTATAGTTTATTCCTGTGCCCAAATCTCTCATTCTCTTTTGATGCACTTGTGTGTGTGGTAAATGAAGTCTACAAGTTAAACCAACAGATATCTAAGTTTCCTTTTATCTGACATTATACTGGGCATGTAACTTGTTGTGGTTTAAAGGAAGTATAGAGCTCACACACGTACAGATCAGTTAAGTCTCCTAGAATGTACTCACAGAGGGAATATACTCATATTACGTCTACACATTTCAAGAAACAAAACACTTGTTGGTATCCCAGAAACTCCTCTTGTGACCCTCATAGTCAGGAACCACTCTTAACTCTAACCACTCCTCTCTGTAAATTATCTCCATCCATCCTTTGGAGGTTTATGTAAATAGATGAGTTTATTTAATGACTCATGCAGTATGATGACTTTTTTTTCGTCTGGTTTTGTTCAAAATTAAGTTTCTGGAATGCATACATTTTATTGTAAGTAGCAGTATTTTGTCATTTTTCATCATAGATAACCCTTCATTGTGTGTATGTAGCAAAAATTTTGATCTATTCAACTCTAAATAGATTTTGAGTTGTTTCTAGTTCTGAGCTTTTATAGTGCTGCTGTGATCATGTCTGTATAGCTTTTTTTTAAAAAATGAACATAGATTTGCATTTATGTTAGCTATTTAACTAAAAATAGAATTGCTGGGTCATAAAATGTGTGTTTTTCAGTTATAGAAGCTATTACTGAAAAGTTTCCCAAAGTGATTGTATCACATTGTGCTAATGAGCAGCATAGGAGAATCCCAGTTTCTCTAGGTCCTTATCACACTTACTATTGTCAGTCTTTCTAGTTTTAGCCATTCATAGCTGTCAAGTGTTGTACTTGACATATTGTCAATCTTGTCATCAAGTGTTGTATTTGACATAGCTGGCAGTAATGTATTTGCTAATGACTAATGTGGTTGTATACTTTTTCATATGTTTAGTGGTTATTTGTATGTATCCCATCCTCTTTTTAATGATTTTTCAAGTTTTTTATTGGCTTATCTTTTTCTTATTGATTTGCAGTTGTTCTGTGATTATTTGGAGTCATTTCCTTGTTGATTATATTTTCTTCCACTCTGTGTATTGCTGTTATCATAATTTTTTTTTTTTGATGAAGAAATGGTTAATTATCTGTGTGTGTGTGTGTGTGTGTGTGTGTGTGTGTGTGTGTGTGTGTATGTGTTTGTATCCTGTTTAGGAAATCCTTGTTTAGCACAAGGTCATAAGTATATTCTTTTATATTCTAGAAGCTTTACTCTTCTTTTATATTTATATATATAGTCTACTTACAAATTGATTTTTGAACATTGTGAGATAGGTATTAACATTTTTCCATATGAAAACCAGTTGATTCAAAACTGTCTATTGAGAAAACATCCTTTTCTCCACTGCTCTTCAGCATCACCTTGTCATAAATCAAATGTCTATATGTGCATTTTTGAATTCTCTATTCTGTTCCATTTATCTATTTGTCTTCGTCTTTTTGGCATTACTCCATTTTCTTAATTACTGTAGGTTTATAGTTTATGTTTTCCTAGATTATAGTTTTCCAAATTTGCTCCTAGTCTCCATACTCTTGTCAAGACAAGGTCCTTACTTGTCACAATTGGGCAAGAGATTCCCAGAGGTCCCGCAAAGTGCCCAACATTACCAGTGCTGTAAAATAGCAACACTGCCTCTTTCTGATGCTCAGGGCCCATGATTACGATGGTGATTCTTCCTGCCTGCTAGTCCCTGGTGGTGCTGTAGCTTGGAGTGAAAAGGAACTACTGTTTTGTTTCTTTTCCCTGTGGTGAAAGTGTGCTTTCTTTAGGGATCAGGACTTCTAGCCCTACAGAGCTCAGAGCTTTAGGGATGTTTATTCCAGAGTCCTTAACTGGATCATGGGAGTGGGAGTGACAGTAAGGCCATCCCATGCTCTGGTTCCTGTGTACATATAGTCTTCCTATTAGGCGCACATTATCACATCCAATTCTTTAGTTTAATATATATACTGTCACAGAGGATGGAATTCTGTCCTCATGCTGGGTAGCCTCTACAATGGCACATTGATTGTGACTCAGCAACAACAACAGCTTTTTTTGGTGGTATAATATGCAATCCCACCAGTAGATCCTACATTTCTGTTATCAGGGCTCACTTTTGTACCTCCTTTGCTGTAAACATGAGTCATTTGGTCATCTGATCTGATGCAACGTGATGTGAGTCTGATACGGTGGAACAAATACTCTATACACATTTATGCAGTAGTGCTATTTGAAGCTTGAAGTGCAGGAGTAACAAACCCACATCTAGAAGGTCTATTTCTCTGAAATCATTTTACTTTTTAGGAATTAAAAAGCCCATTTAGTAAACTTGGCCGCATATGGTAAAACTTGGCAGAGTTCCTTGAGGAACAGTGCCATGTTGGGGTTCAGCGTTGGCCTCTGTTGCTTTCAGGTTGGGAATTCAGTGGCCGCAGTGGCTAAATGGGCTCCAGGCAGTGGGAGCTAACACAGCTGGACCTGGGTACAGTCTCCATATCTTTTACCTTGGCCACTCCGTTCACGTGCCAATTGTAGCTTTGTGGTGACTTATCACTGACACTGGCTGATGTCTGCAAACTAGGTCCTTTTTTTCTGTTTGTCTCTTTAGTCCTTCTCCTGCAGTGGATGCTCTCTGATGTGCTTTAACATGTGACAAAGGTCTTCACAGTTGGTGCTTACTCCCCTATGTGCATCCACATGTCTCTATACCAGACCTCCTTGTCTCCATCTTCCAGGCTTCTGGACAGGCTATTCCCCATCCATGAGTTTATATATATTATAACCTGGGACTATTTCTTCACACAAAGGGGATGCCTAGTCATTCTGCCCAAATCTCCAACCATTGAGGAGGTTTTTCTTTGCACTGTCCTTTAAGGATGCTTCTGAATAAGACTGTAGTGAAGCTATTGTTCATTTTTTGTCTTGCGTTTCATACTGAGCTTATTCATCTATAAAGTTTCCTTAGGTTCTTTCTTTCTCTATTAGATGGTCATAAGAAATCCTCTATGCAGTCATAGGTCTGAGCTAAAGGAGGTACACTGGAATAATACTGGTGAGTGACATTGGGAACTGGGCCCTCTCTTTGTGTAGCTGGCTTATGTGATCTGGTCCTGCCGGTGGTGAATCTAGGATACACCATTTCCATCTTATGATGGACTATTTATGAGAGATATTTTTTTCTTGGGCTCCAAATCACTGCAGATGGTGACTGCAGCCATGAAATTAAAAGATGCTTACTCCTTGGAAGAAAAGCTAGATTGAGGTGTGGTCTGACACACCTAGATCACATATTAAAAAGCAGAGACATTGCTTTGCTGATCAAGGTCCATCTAGTCAAACCTATGGGTTTTCTGGTAGTCATGTATGGATGTGAGAGTTGGACCGTAAAGAAAACTGAGCGCGGAAGAAGTGATGATTTTGAATTGTTATATTGATGAAGACCCTTGAGAGTCCCTTGGACTGCAAGAAGATCAAACCAGTCAATCATAAAGGAAATCAGTCCTTAATACTCATTGGAAGGACTGATGCTGAAGCTGAAACTCCAATACTTTGGCCACTTCATGCGAATAACTGACTCATTTGAAAATACCATGATACTGGGAAAGATTGAAGGCAGGAGAAGGGGATGACAGAGGATGAGATGGTTGGATGGCAGCACTGACTTGATGGACATGAGTTTGAGCAAGCTCCAGGAGTTGGTGATGGACAGGGAGGCCTAGTGTGCTGCATGCAGTCCATGGGGTCACAAAGAGTCAGAAACAACTGATCAACTGAACAGAACTGATTTCTGAGTCTGCCTGTCCTTATGACTTATTGGGCCTGACAGAAACTAGCTCACGATCTACATTTCCAAATGAATGGCCACTTAGTGTCCTGTGTCAAGCATTTAGTCTCCATTGTTGTTGTTTGGTTGCTAAGTTGTGGTCAAATATTATGTGACCCCCATGGACTGTAGCCCAGCAGGCTCCTCTATCCATGGGATTCCTCAGGAAAGAACACTGAAGTGAGTTTCCATTTCCTTCTCTAGGGGATCTTCCTGACTCAGGGATTGAACCTGTGTCTCTCGCATTGACAGTGGGGGTTCTTTACCACTGAGCCACCAGGAAATCCCCATTTAGTCTCCTGTAGGCAAAGGGCAAAGAAAGATTAGGACCAGGATTTAGGAGTTAGAGCAGCCAAATTCCAGAGAAAATTAAATACCTAAATGTGTTAGGTCTGTTATGCGAGATCAGTACTCTTATTTTGGGTAGGGAGAAAGGAGAAGGAAACCAGAACACTTGAGATTAGGATCTGGGCTTTCCAGAGCAGTAAAATTTCTGAAATCAGAGGTTAAAGGCAGTCCCTTCCAAACTACAGGCTTCCCCAGTGGCATTAGTGGTAAAGAACCCACCTGCCAATGCTAATAGAAGTAAGAGATGCGGGTTCGATCCTTGAATCAGGAAGATCCCCTGGAGGAGGGCGTGGCAAACCACTCCAGTACTCTTGCCTGGAGAATCCCATGGACAGAGGAGCCTGGTGAGTTACTGTTCGTAGAATCACAAAGAGTCGGACATGACTGAAGCGACTTAGCATACATGCAAGCCTCCAAAATAAGCTCCATGTTTCATGTGGCATCTTTTCCCAACACCTCTCATACTATCAGTTCAGTTCAGTCACTCAGTTGTGTCCGACTCTTTGTGACCCCATGGATTGTAGCATGCTAGGCTTCCCTGTCCATCACCAACTCCTGGAGCTTGCTCAAACTCATGTCCATTGAGTCAGTGATGCCATCCAACTATCTCATCTTCAATCTTTCCCAGTATCATGGTATTTTCAAATGAGTCAGTTATTCGTATCAGGTGGCCAAAGTATTGGAGTTTCAGCTTCAGCATCAGTCTTCCAATGAATACTCAAGACTGATTTCCTTTAGGATGGACTGGTTGGATCTCCTTGCAGTCCAAGGGACCCTCAAAAGTCTTCTCCAACACCACCGTTCAAAATCATCAATTCTTTGATGCTCAGTTTTCTTTATGGTCCAACTCTCACATCCATACATGACTACTGGAAAAACCATAGCTTTGACTAGACAGACCTTTGTTGGCAATGTAAAGCCTTTGCTTTTTAATATATTGTCTAGGTAGGTCATAACTTTTCTTCCAAGCAGCAAGCATCTTTTAATTTCATGGCTGCAGTCACCATCTGCAGTAATTTTGGAGCCTAAGGAAATAAATAGTATACATGAATAGTATACATAAATAGTATGCATGAATCGACTGACTCATGGTTCAAGGACAGAGCCACTTGCAGCCCAGCCTAGACCTGGTGCAGAGTGTTTGCTGCTCTGACTTCTTCTCAAAGCTTGCAGCCTTACATGTCACGTGGTATGTAGGTTGAAACAGTATCATAAGGTGTGGAATATACTGCTTTGAGAACCAGGAAAGATTATCAGGCTTTGTGCTTTCTTCTTTGTGATGGGAGACATAAGATACAACAGTTTGTCTTTTACTTTGGAGGGGACCTCTTGACACACCTCTAATCTCTGAATCCCCAAGTTTTGTTCCTCTGGAAGGCAGAATAAGAGCACCAATCTCGGCATAACAGACCTAACATGTTGGGTGTTTTGTTTTCTCTGGAATTTGGCTTCTCTAATTCCTAAATCCTGGTCCTGATCTTTCTGTGCCCTTTGCCTACAGAAGATGAAACATTTTTCTTTTTGAACTACTAAGGAGGCCTGGTGTTTTTCACACTTATCTTTCAGTTGCCTGTTAACCCCTCACAAATTTTCATTATTTTTTTTTTTAGGTTATCAGTGACATGCAGCAATAGCCGTCTAATCCCATTGCCCTTATAGGTAGTGTTTTATCTGTTACTTCTCAAAACCCTGATATTTGCATTGGGTAGTACATTCTCCACTGGCACACTACCACAATGATTGCTTGTTATAGTTTTTTTTTAAAACTTTATATTTTATACTGGCTACTCTCTAGCTGTGGTACATGGGCTTCTCATTGCAGTGGCTTCTATTATTGTGGAGCACAGTTCTAGAGTGTATGGGCTCAGTAGATGTGGTGCACAGGTTTAGTTACTCTGTGGCATGAGGGGTCTTACTGGACCAGGAACTGAACCTGTGTCCCCTGCACTGGCAGGCAATTCTTAACCCCTGGACCACCAGGGAAGTCATGAAATACAATTGATTTTTACATATATTCTCTGTATCTAGCAACCTTACTAAATTTACTTACTTATTCTAATAGTTTTTAATATGGATTCTTCTGGGTTTCCTATGATTTATTTCACCTGTCCAGAAATATTTATAGAAATTGACTGTTCAGTTCAGTCACTCAGTCATGTCCAGTTCTTTGTGAAACCATGGACTGCAGCACACCAGGCCTCCTGGTCCACTGCTAACTCGCGGAGTTGACTAAACTCATGTCCATTGAGTCAGTGATGCCATCCAACCATCTCATCCTCTGTTGGCCCCTTCTCCTCCTGCCTTCAATCTTTCCCAGCATCAGGGTCTTTTCTAAGGAGTCAGTTCTTTCAATTAGGTGGCCAAAGTATTGGACCTTCAGCTTCAGCATCAGTCCTTGCAATGAATATTCAGAATTGATTTCCTTTAGGATGGACTGGTTGGATCTCCTTGCAGTCCAAGGGACTCTCAAGAGTCTTCTCCAACACCACAGTTCAAAAGCATCAGTTCTTCGGTGCTCAGCTTTCTTTATAGTCCAACTCTCACATCCATACATGACTACTGGAAAAACCATAACTTTGACCAGATGGACTTTTGTTGGTAAAGTAATGTCTCTGCTTTTTAATATGCTGTCTAGGTTGGTCATAACTTTTCTTCCAAGGAGCAAGCGTCTTTTAATTTCATGGCTGAAACACCATCTGCAGGGATTTTGGAGCCCTCAAAAATAAAGTCTGTCACTGTTTCCCCTGTTTCCCCGTCAATTTGCATGAAGTGATGGGACCAGATGCCATGGTCTTAGTTTTCTGAATGTTGAGTTTTACACCAACTTTTTCACTCTCCTCTTTCACTTTCATCAAGAGGCTCTTTAGTTCCTCTTCGCTTTCTCCCTTAAGGGTGGTGTCATCTGCATATCTGAGGTTATTTACATTTCTCCCAGCAATCTTATTCCCGTTTGTGCTCCACCCAGGCCAGCGTTTCTCATGATGTACTCTGTATATAAGTTAAATAAGCAGGGTGACAATATACAGCCTTGACCGTACTCCTTTTCCTATTTGGAACCAGTCTGTTATTCCATGTCCAGTTCTAACTGTTGCTTCCTGACCTACGTACAGGTTTCTCAAGAGGCAGGTCGTGGTCAGGTATTCCCATCTCTTTCAGAATTTTCCAGAGTTTGTTGTGATCCACACAGTCAAAGGCTTTGGCATAGTCAATAAAGTAGAAATAGATCTTTTTCTGGAACTCTCTAGCTTTTTCAATGATCCAACGGCTGTTGGCAATTTGATCTCTGGTTCCTCTGCCTTTTCTAAATCCAGATTGAACACCTGTATTTTCATGGTTCACATACTGTTGAAGCCTGACTTGGAGAATTTTGAGCATTACTTTACTAGCGTGTGAGAAGAGTGCAATTGTGCAGTAGTTTGAGCATTCTTTGGCATTACCTTTCTTTGGGATTGGAATGAAAACTGACCTTTTCCAGTCCTGTGGCCACTGCTGAGTTTTCCAAATTTGCTGGCATATTGAGTGTAGCGCTTTCACAGCATCATCTTTCAGGTTTTGAAATAGCTCAACTGGAATTCCATCGCCTCCACTAGCTTTGTTCATAGTGATGCTTCCTAAGGCCCACTTGACTTCACATTCCAGAATGTCTAGCTCTAGGTGATTGATCACACCATCGTGATTATCTGGGTCATGAAGATCTTTTTTGTATAGTTCTTCTGTGTATTTTTTCCACCTCTTCTTAATATCTTCTTCTTCTATTAGGTCCATCCCATTTCTGTCCTTAATTGTGCCCATCTTTGCATGAAACATTTCTTTGGTATCTCCAATTTTCCTGAAGAAATCTCTAGAGTTTTCCATTCAATTATTTTTCTCTATTTCTTTGCCTTGATTGCTGAGGAAGGCTTTATCATCTCTCCTTGCTATTCTTTGGAACTCTGCATTCAAATGGGTATATCTTGTCTTTTCTCCTTTGCCTTTAGCTTCTCTTCTCTTCACAGGTATTTGTAAGGCCTCCTCAGACAACCATTTTGCCTTTTTGCATTTCTTTTCGTTGGGGATGGTCTTGATCCCTGCCTCCTATACAATGTCACAAACCTCCATCCATAGTTCTTCAGGCACTCTGTCTATCAGATCTAATCCCTTAAATCTATTTCTCATTTCCACTGTATAATCATAAGGGATTTGATTTGGGTCATACCTGAATGGTCTAGTGGTTTTCCCTACTTTCTTCAATTTAAGCCTGAATTTGGCAATAAGGAGTTCATGATCTGAGCCACAGTCAGCTCCTGGTCTTGTTTTTGCTGACTGTATGGAGCTTCTTCATCTTTGGCTGCAAAAAATACAATCAATCTGATTTTGGTATTTTTGATTTGGTGATGTCCATGTGTCAAGTGTTCTCTTGTGTTGTTGGAAGAGGGTGTTTGCTATGACCAGTGTGTTCTCTTGGCAGAACTCTATTAGCCTTTGCCCTGCTTCATTCTGTACTCCAAGGCCAACTTTGCCTGTTACTCCAGGTGTTTCTTGACTTCCTACTTTTGCAGTCCAGTCCCCTATAATGAAAAGGACATCTTTTTTGGGTATTAGTTCTAGAAGGTCTTGTAGGTCTTCATAGAACTGCTCATCTTCAGCTTCTTCAGCATTACTGGTCAGGGCATAGACTTGGATTACTGTGATATTGAATGGTTTGCCTTGGAAACGAACAGAGATCATTCTGTCATTTTTTAGATCGCATACAATACTGCATTTCAACCTCTTTTGTTGACTATGATGGCTACTCCATTTCTTCTAAGGGATTCCTGCCCTCAGTAGTAGATATAATTGTCATCTGAGTTAAATTCACCCATTCCAGTCCATTTTAGTTTGCTGATTCCTAAAATGTCTCTTGCTATCTCCTATTTGACCACTTCCAATTTGCCTTGGTTCATGGACTTAACATTCCAGGTTCCTATGCAATATAGCTCTATACAGCATCAGACTTTATGTCCATCACCAGTCACATCCACAACTGGGTTTTGTTTTTGCTTTGGCTCTGTCTCTTCATTCTTTCTGGAGTTATTTCTCCACTGATCTCCTGTAGCATTTTAGGCACCAACCAACCTGGCAAGTTCATCTTTCAATGTCTTATCTTTTGTTCATGGGGTTCTCAAGGCAAGAGTGATGAAGTAGTTTGCCATTCCCTTCTGTAGTGGACTACGTTTTGTCAGAACTCTCCACCATGACCCATCCATCTTAGGTGGCCCTACACGGCATGGCTCATAGTTTCATTGAGTTAGACAACTCTGTGGTCCATGTGATCAGATTGGTTAGTTTCCTGTGATTGTGGTTTTCAGTCTGTGTGCCCGCTGATGGAGAAGGGTAAGGGGCTTATGGAAGCTTCCTGATGGGAGAGACTGAGGGGGAAATTGGGTCTTGTTTTGATGGGGCCTTGTTCAGTAAATCGTTAATCCAATTTTCTGTTGATGGGCGGGGCTGTGTTCCCTCCCTGTTATTTACCTGGGCCAAACTATGGTGGAGGTAATAAAGATACTGGTGACCTCCTTCAAAAGGTCCCATGCACACACTGCTACACTCAGTGCGCCCAGCCCTGCAGCAGGCCACCGCTGACCCACACCTCTGCCGGAGACTCCTGGACACTCACTGGCAAGTCTGGGTCCGTCTCCTGTGGGGTCATTGCTCCTTTCTCCTGGGTCCTGGTGCACACTAGGTTCTGTTTGTGCCCTCCCAGAGTCTGTTTCCCAGTCCTGTGTAAGTTTTGGCAGCTCTATGGTGGGGTTAATGGAGACCTCCTCCAAGAGGGCTTATGCCATACCCAGGTCTGCTGCACCCAGAGCCCCTGCCGCTGCAGCAGTCCACTGCTGACTTGTACCTCCTTAGGAGACACCCAAACAGAGTTCTGTCTCAGTCTCTGTGGGTCTCTGGGTCCTGGTGTGCGCAAAGTTTGTTTGAGCCCTCTCAGCGTCTCTGGTGGGCATGGGGTTTGATTCTAAACGTGATTTCGCCCCTCCTACCATCTTGCTAGGGCTTCTCCTTTGTTCTTGGAAGTGAGGTATCTCCTCATAGTCACTCGAGTGCTGTGCAGCCGCCGCCCCAGCTCCTACCATCTATCTTGCTGGGCTTCTCTGCCCTTGGATGTGGGGTATCTCCTCAGAGCCGCTCCCTTGCAGTGCAACCGCCGCGTACACTGGGCCATTCTGTAAGTGTCAGTACATTTCAAAGGATTGAAATTGTACAAAGTTTGTTCTCTGGTCACAGTGAAATTAATCTGGAAATTGATAAAAATTTCTTAAGTGGCTGGAAGTTGAGGAATCTACTTATTGGTAACAAAGATCAATTAAGAAGTCAAGATGAAAATTAGAAAATATTTTGAAGTGAATGTTAGTAAAATTACGATGCATTAAAACATGTGGTACAAAGCCAAAGAGGCAAATTTATAGCCCCGATTGCATACATTAGAAAGAAGGACGTTGTGTGCTGGTCTTAGCCTATCAGTAACCAATGTTATGCTTGGACCGACTCTTGCGGTTCTTGTTATAATTGCACGGTGCCTGCCAGCAATAACCATCAGAAACTTTGTAAAAATAAAAGTTTATTACTTACAAGACACAGAAACTACATAGCATATCAGGGTACACAGAGTGAGGTCATTTACAGAGACCACAGGGGCCTGCAGTTCTGCTTTTATTGGGGTTGAGGATGGGGGCTTAAGGTTTCCTGCACTAACTCATTTTTATTTATTTATTTTACCGTGTATGGTCTTCACTGAGGCATGCGGGATCTAGTTCTGAGCAGGGATTGAACCCGGGCTCCCTGCATTGGGAGCTCAGAGTCTTAGCCATTGGACCACCAGGGAAGTCCCTCATGGGCTCAATCTTTATTGGTGAATTTAAAACATAAGAGGCAAAATTTTATGAACTGGAAGAGAAAAAACCAAGTAGCCCAAATGGTCAGTTACAGAAATCAACCAGATCTCTAGAACAAAGAAGCCTCAGTATGGGAAGACATCTTGGCTCTATCTAGCCTGAGTCTGGCAATGTGTTCATTGGAGATAGCAGTCTTTGAAGGGAATACCTTTTTGAGATGGATGCCTCTGCAACCAAAGCTTAAGTCGGGCACTTGCATTACAAAAACCAAACAAGCAAAAATGGCAAACCACAGTGATCAGGGCTTACACTACAACAGGCCAACGTCAATGATCTAAATATCAGTCTCAATGATTAGAAACAGAAAGCTTAATCTAATAGAACAGAGGGAAAGAAATTGTAAATACAACAGTATTTCTATTGTTTTAGTGGTTGCTACATAGATTACACATATATCCTTGATATAGTAGATCTACTCTAAAGTAATATTTTTCTCACTTCCTGGAATTTGTCAGGACCATGCATCTCTACCCCTTCTTAAACCCCAAGAAATCATGTCATTGTTTTATGCAGTGAATAATTATTTGGATTTATATATTTATTCTTTCTGTTATTATTCATTTCTCTCTCAATTTCCATACTTTTATCCAGAATATTTTTTTCTTCTGCCTGAAGAATCCATTTTGGTAGATTTTTATCTTTATTTTATTTCCTTTTTGAACATTGTTTTCTTTAGGTGTAGAATTTTAGGTTAGCAATTACTTTTCATCCCTTCAAATAAGCCATTCTGTTGTCTTATAGATGGTTTTCATGTTTCTATTGAAAGTCAGCCCTATTCTTTGATGGTATTGAATCTTTTTTCTGTAGCAACTTAAACCTTTTTCATCTTTGTCTTTTAGCAGTATTACTATGACTTTTAGCTTCCCAGGTGGCACAGTGATAAAGAATTTGCCTGCTAATGCAGGAGACACAGGAGACATGGGTTCAGTCCCTGGGTTGGGAAGATCCCCTGGAGGAGGAAATGACAACCCATTCCAGTATTCTTACCTGAAAAATGCCATGGACAGAGGAGCCTGGCGGGTTACAGTCCATGGGGTCTCAGAGTCGGTTGGTTCCAGTTCCAGAGCAACTGAGCCTGACAAATGATGTTATGACTTTCATTTAACCTGCTTGGGTTTCATAGAGCTTCTTGATGTTGTAGATTAATGTCATGGTTGTTTTTGTAATATCCTCAGGCAATATTATGTAAAATACTCTTTTTGTCTCAATGTATCCTCCCCTAGGTCTTCAATAATTTGTCTGCTAGATCTTTTATACAGCTTTATTTTCGGTCATTTTCCCCCTTTGTTCTTTAGTCAACTGACCTAACTTTCCATTCTATTATTCTTTTCTCCGATTTGATATGTCTATAAATTTCTTAATTTTACTAAGTTTTTTTCAGTCTAGAATTTTTAATTAATTTCAGTTTCTGATCAACTTGTCCATCTTCTCCTCTATTTTCTGAAAATGTTGATCACAGTCATTTTAACATCCTTGCATGAGAACTCCAAGGTCTGCATCATCTTGAGTCTGTTTCTTTCTTTTTAAAATATTTTTTCTTGATTTTTGAGCATTTCACTCTCTTGGCATGCCTAAGAATTAAACAAAACAAAACAAAACAAAAAACCCCAGATGTTGTGTATGAAAAATTACAGAGATAATTTGTGCAGTTCTGCTTCCTGTTATCTTTGTCCAGAGAGGATTTACTATTAATTTACTCTGCCCTTGGAGCAGGAATAGATCACCTTTACTGAGGCTTGGGTTGAGGTGGATCAGTGCTGGATTTTTATGTGAGTTTTGCCATTAATCCTAAAGTCTGCTCATTTCAAACTCTTTTCTGAACGTCTGGGTTGTTTATCCAGAGCCATTTTCTTTGAGAGCCTCTAAGCTTCAATTTTTGCCTCCTCAGTCTCATTAGACTGTTCAAAACTCAACTCAGATTCTCAGCATTTTGGTGACTGTTTTCTATTTTGCTTCTCAGCCTCTCAATCCTTCCTTTCTTATAGCTTAACAAATATCTCAAAGGGAAAGGCACCACAGTGTACTTCACATCTCTCCAATATCTTGAATACTCAAATTATTGTATCTTTAAACGTATCCATTTTAAAATTCTCTCCAACTTTCCTAATTGTTTCAGATTGACTCTGTAAAACACTGCTCTTCAACAAGCCATGCCACTAACGTCCAGTGCACAAATTCCAGAGGCTTTTTTATGAGAAGATTGTACTAGGTTTATTGTTGTATTCCCAATACCTTCTTCAATACTTGATATATGCACATGCTTAGAAATTTTTTCAGTGAATGAAAATGCATGAGAGAAGTGTAAAATAGACAACATCCTTGGGATTTTTTGCTCTGATGAAATAGCTAAGACTTAGTCAAGAGCTCTTTAATGCTTTAATTAGAGCACTAGATTTAATTGTTAATTATCTTAATTAATTAGATTTAATTGTTGATTTAATTCCAACATATCTAATAGAGTCTTTCTTTATAACTTGAATTCTCTTTTATCTTTTCCACCCCCTGTAAAACATTTGGAACCCATTCTACAATTTATCCCTTAGTCTTATATTGTCTTAATAGTATGCTTGATGTTATAATCTGGGAGATATATTTGTCTTCTTAGCACAAGGTAAACTCTAGAAAACAGGCTGTTTTATATTTCTGCTACATTCTTCAAGGTATCTCAAGCAATGCTGAATACAGTCATGGCATATGATAATTTCTTCTTTACAATATAAAGTAATCAAAGTTAAAATGCTGTATTCTAAGCTCCAGGAATTCAAAAGACATGTATTTCAATGTATATTTTTTAAATTAAAAAAATCTTGGATGTGTATATTTTTGCTGTGTAGTGGTTTTTAGTAGGCTACTTTCAGAGCCCTGTGTTTATGAACAAGTGCCCCAATACTCCATTGGTGTCATTCCTAGTGGCCACCATGGCCTGATAAGAGGAGGACAGAATGATTGTGATTAAAAAATAAGGAGCTCTGTTTATTGCATGCTTAATATATGACAGATACCATGGTTATTATTTTTATTAATTGCCTCACTTAATCTTTATAATAACCCAATTCAAAGGTATTATTATTATCCCAATTTTTAGAGGAAACTGAGGCAGGAAAAGGTTAAGTCTCTTTCCTAAGGTTATAGAGCTAGTGAGTGGAGGAACTAAGATAGTGATTGTGGTAGCATGTGGCCTGAGAAAAAACATGTTACACTGTTCTACTCTCCACTTCGGACTCTCCAGTCCCTGGTCTGATAATGAAAGACAAGCAGGGGGATATGTATGATTCAGTTTATTGTCTCATTGCCCTCAGTACAGAAGCACTGAGAGGAAGGGAAGAAATTCTTATTTGAACGTTCTTTCAGTCTAGGCATATATACTTGTCTGTAGTAGAAGACATTTTATAGTAAACAGAATTTGGTTCAAAAATGTGTTTCTTTAATTTTCTGGGTTATCTTGTTTCTTCATTTTTCACTGGAAAATTTTGCTGTACTCAAGAAGTATAAGGGGACATGTTTGCATATGGCTGATTCATGTTGATGTATGGCAGAAACCAACAAAATATTGTAAAGCAGTTATCTTTCAATTAAAAATAAATAATTAAAAAAACAAATATGTATACAATATTGAAAGTGTCAGAGAAGAACCCTAAAAGTATTTAATGGGATGAAAATGTTGTTCTGTAAGGACAGAATGAAAAATTAGGCTTCTTGAGTTGGGAAGAATAAAAGCTAAATGAATATCCTCAAAGTCTAGAAAATCACAGAGGTTATTTTTTGGATGAAAAAAGAATAAAATATATGAAGAATAATGTTTGTAATATATGAACTGTTTAGAAGGGGGAAAAATAACAAGTTTCATCTAGAAGAACTGAGAACCAGTTAGCCAGATGCAAGTGACAGAGAAGTTCATTTTCCCAGGAATTCAAAATTGGAAAAAGGAAGATTGTGATGGTTTCTCTTTTTATTGGATTAATTATGAGAAAAGAGGAAAGAGAGAGAGTGAGGGACATCTCTGTTTCAGAATGAAAGAGATTAATAATGTCCTGCTAATAACCAGAAATTTAACAGATATATTTGTTGGGTACAAAATTTGGGTATTGCAACTAGAAAGCTTGTGTGTGTGTGTGTGTGTGTGTGTGTGTGTGTGTGTGTATGTATGTGTGCACGTGCACGCACTCCAAACAGGGTGATGCATAGCTTCATGATATTTCTGGTTATCAAGTCTAGGCATTTCAGGAGCATGGATTATAAGAGAAAATTCAGCGTTGGTCTGCTTTAGTTGGGATAACACAGGCCTTTAAATCAACTGATGGTCAGTAGCAGATTAAGACAGTGAAGAGGAGCAGAAGACCATACTGAGGAGTTGTTAAGTCTTTTAAGCTTGCTTTTTTCCATCTCGGAACATTAGTGTAAATTTCACAAATGATTGTATGTCAAAAGGAAGCTTTGGAATTTCACCTCAATGAAATTTACTGACAGACATTTTTATTCAACATAACTTTTGTAATTTTTCTCAGAGTGCTGCAAGAGACAAGATCAAGCCCTTCAGAATAATGGAGAAGGATGAAGGGAGCAAGACTCTGCCTTGCATTCTCAGGTATGTAGGGAATAGACTCATGAGTATTCTGCTTGCCCCTTTATAGGTGAATTTAGGTTTTAATAGCCTATAGTCCAACTAATGAACACAGTAATCTGGGCTGAATACAGTGAAAATTCACATGTCTTGATTTCAACATAGCCTAAGGTAGTAGCTATTTTAGAATCAGCATCTTCACCATGAATTCCAGTTAAGGAAAGGTAGGTAAAAGTTGGTCTCTACCACTCTGGCTTCCCAATTTTGTGATGTACAGGAAGTCCAGGATGCTTTCAATTTACTTAACAAATTTTCAAATATTCTCCAAAAGCATTGGAGCTGTTTCTCCTAAGATTCCATGAGAAACTGATGAGGGAATATGTTTTTATTTTCTTCCTAACTGGTTTCTTAAAGGTGGATATTTGGCCACCATCATAATTATAATTATCTGCTATATTACTGTGTTAAGCACTTTATACACATTGTATCTTTTAATACTCTCAATAATAAGATAGATAACTAATGAGAACCTATTGTATGGCACAAGGAACTCTACTCGATGCTGTCTGTTGACCTAAATGGGAATAATTTCCAAAAAAGAGGAGATATATGTATATGTATAGCTGGCTCACTTTGCTGTACAGTGGAAGCTAACATAACATTGCAAAGCAACTATACCACAATAAAAGTTAATGAAAAAATACTTCCAACAGTCCTGTGAGGTAGGTATTTTTGTGTCCTTGTTAGAGCTGTGCATACTCATGTCTGGGAGATTTAAGAAACTTACTCCAAGTCAGAGTTGGGATTTGATTTCAATTCAAGAACTCTGTTTTTAGTCCCTATACTGTATTGATTTTTGTCTTCTGTCCTCTTCTCATAAAATAAACACTGGTTAAAAAAGACAAATAGAATATTCCATTAGATATGAAAGTGAAAATCGCTCAGTCGTGTCCTACTCTTTGCGACCCCATGGACTGTATAGTCCATGCAATTCTCCAGGGCAGAATACTGGAGTGGATAGCCTTTCCCTTCTCCAGGGGATTTCTTCCCAATCCAAGGATTGAACGCAAGTCTCCCGCATTGCAGGCAGATTCTTTACCAGCTGAGATATAAGTATATATTTATACTTGAAATATTATCTTACTGCCCACATACATATACCACACGCAATACACATACAAACACAATAAGTATCATAGCAGTGTCTTTGTAGTTCAGTCACTCAGTCATGTCTGACTCTTTGTGACCCTATGGACTGCAGCATGCCAGACTTCCCTGTCCTTCACCATCTCCTGGAGCTTGCTCAAACTCAGGTCCATTGAGTGGGTGATGCCATCCAACCATCTTGTCCTCTGCCATCCCCTTCTCCTCCTGCCTTTTATCTTTCCCAGCATCAGGGTCTTTTCCAATAAGTCAGCTCTCCACACAGGCAGTGTAAAATATTATTTTTCTGGGCATTTGAATCATTATTAAAACTGGCTTTTGGATATGTTTATAAGGCAAGCTTTATAAGTTTCAGAGATGAAAATTTTTAGATCTTCAGTTATTACCCATGGACTTTCAAGCTTGGTGAAAGTATATACCACAGAAAATTTCTGCAAGTCCAGCAGAAATGAGCTTTATGTGGATAGACTGGGTAGAAAAATTAATGGAGAGTATAAAGCCACTGCAGGCTCCTTCGATTACTAGCGGATTCGAAAATGAACAGGTATTTGCATGAACAGTAGTTTGACTGCTTATTATATTTTGCCCTCTTCCCTGGTCACATTACATGATGTAACCCAATGAATCAGAAATTGGACCTCTATGGGGAAATGTGGGTGACCACAATTCCTTGCTAGTCACTACTTCTCCCAATGAGCTATTCCAACATTCCCTGGAATCATTCTGGAAATCAACCAGAATGTAATATTTGTTAACGAAGTTTGCTAAAATGCTTGCAAATACAGCATACAGTGCTGATCCGAGTCCTGTTCCAGGGACTTCCACTCCTGACATCCAAGTAACCTTCTGAATTGGAGCCCTTTGTCTTACAGTTCTGCTTCTTGTCCTCCCTTCAGAAATGTACTGTTATCTCCAAGATGTTAGTGTTTTTTCTCAGGGGCATCACTATCTTAAAATCTACTGTGAAAACCTCTAAGACCTAGTTTTTATCCACGTTGTCTGGTTTATGCATGCCTGCATTTATGAAACAGAACTGATCCAGTTGGTGGGATTTACTCATGAATGAGGGATGGAACTGATACGTCTACCTCTCGCTACTCTTACAATGCATGGTAGTTTAAAACATTTTGGTTTTATTAGATAAAACTTACTGCATCAGCTATAACTTCCAGTACAGTGTTAAAAAGGAGTGATGAAGATTTCTTTCTATTTCTAGTTTATTGAGAGTTTTCTTTTTCTTTTTTTAAAATCAGAAATGAGTGTTAGATTTTGTCAAATGCTTTTTTGTATGCATCTAATGATATGTTCCTGTGATTTGAGTTAAATTAATTGATTTTCAAATGTTGAACCAACCTTATATACCTGAAGCAGTTCCCAGTTAATGTGATGTTCTTTTTATGCATTTGATTTGATTTGATTTGCTAATGTTTTGTTGAGGGTTTTTGCAGCTATATTCATTAGAGTTAATGATCTGTAGTTTTCTTTTCTTATAATATCTTTGTCTGGTTTTGGTATTCACATAATGCTGGAATCACAGAATGAGTTAGAAAGGATTTCTTCTGTTTCTGTTCTCTGAAAGAGATTGTGGATAATTGATATAATTTCTCTTTTTATGTATTTAGTAGAATTCACTAGTGAACCCATCTCATTCTGATGCTTTCTGTTTTGGAAAGTTGTTAATTACTAATTCAATTTATTTTACAGATACTGGCCTATTCATATTATTTATTTCTTTTTTTGTGAGTCTGAGAAGCTTGTGTCTTTCAAGGAACTTGTCTGTTTAATCTAGGTTATCAGATTTGTGGGAATAGTGTTCTTCACCATATTCCTTTATTATTATTTTAACATACATTTGAATCTGCATTGATTTCCCTCTTTAATTTTGGATATTAGTCTTTTTCCTCCCCCCTCTCTTTTTTGTTGGGTCTGAGTTAGCCTGACTAGTGGCTGATCAATTTTATTGATTTTTCCCCCCTCAAACCAATGTTTGGTATTGTAGATTTTCTCTATTGATTTCCTTTTTAAAATTTATTGATTCTACTTTTTGTTGTTTATGTTCTTCTGGTTATTTGAATTTAATCTGCTCTCCTTTTTCCAGTTTCTTTAAGTAAGAACTTAGAATATTGATTTTATATCTTTCTTCATTTCTAATATAGGAATTCAGTGCGGTAACTTCTCACTGAGCATTGCTTTTGCTGCAAACTACAAGTTTTGAAAAGCCGTACTTTCATTTTCATTTAGTTAAAAATATTTTAAATGTTTCTAATGATTTCTTCCTTGACCCATATGTTATTTAAAAGTATATTGTTGCTGTTTTCTGCTCATCTTTCTGTTACTGATTTCTGACTTAATACCATTGTGGTCTGTGAGTACGTAGTATATGATTTCTATTCTTTTAAATTTGTTAAATTGTGAATTATGGCCCAGAATGTAGTCCATCTAGGTGAATGTCCCACGTGAACTTGAGAAGAATGTGTTTTATGCTTTTGTTAAATGAGGTAATCTATAGATGTTAATTACATCCATCTGATGGATGGTTTGTTGTATCCAACTATGTCTTTACTCATTTCCTGCCTGCTGGATCTGTCCATTTCTGATAGAGAGGTGTTGAAATCTCTGTTTATCATAGTGGATTCATCTATTTCTCCTTGCAGTTCTCTCCGGTTTTGCCTCATGTAGTTTCCTGCTCTGTTTCCTGCTCATCCATGTTAAAGATTGTTATGTCTTCTTAGAGAATTGATTCTTTTATCATTATGTTATATCTTTCTTTAACCCTGATAACTTGCCTTGCTTTGTAGTCTTCTCTGACACTTACTTTTTATAACCTGTTTCATCATGCCTAAAAATGGAAAACTATTGCCTCTAGGAGTTATTGTGAGATTTACTGGACTAATGAAATTAGAGCATTTAAGACAGTAACTAATGTGTTATAAACATGCAAAAGTGCTCCCCATTATTATCAATAAAGTGCCTATTACAATGGATGCTTAAGAATAGCTATTACTTTACATTTTAGCTCACAGAAACATTTTCATAAAATCCTTATTCATTAATTTCTCAAGTGAGCTATGTCAGTGATGTAGGCAAAGATCATAGAGAAGAAGGGATCAGATTCTGTACAGACTTCGAAGTTATAACTGATTTATTATAAGGTATGAGAGGAGCCAGGGATGTCTCTAAGCTTTTAACCTTTGAGTACCAGAGTGAACAATAGTGCATTTTCTGAGATGAAGAACACAAAGCAGATGGGGTTTTTCAGAGGAAAACAAAAGTTCTGTTTTTATTGTTTAAATTTCAGAGGACTATTTGAAATCCATTAACTAGTAAAACTGGAGAAGGAAATGGCAACCCACTCCAGCCTTATTGCTTGAAGAATCCTATGGACAGAGGAGCCAGGCAGGCTACAGTCCATGGGGTCACAAACAGTCAGACATGACTGAGGGAGTAACACCTCCACAACTAGTAAATTAGATACAATAAAGTTGAGCATGTAATTGACCATTTCAACCAGGGTACTTTGAGGGTGACAGGACTATTAACTGGTAGGAATCTTAGACAGTAAGCTAAATTTGAACTTTCCCTGGGTGAGTGGTCACCTTAGACATAAAAATTTAGAATTTAATGGGAAGAGTAAGCCTAGAGATATGTGTGGAAATAAACAGGGTATAGCAAGTGTTAAACAGTAAGACCAATGAAATCACACCAATGAGTAGGTAGTGAGAATATATAAAAATGACAGGAGGTATGAAGAATTGATGTTTTTGAACTGTGGTGTTGGAGAAGACTCCTGAGAGTCCCTTGGACTGCAAGGAGATCCAACCAGTCCATCCTAAAGGAGATCAGTCCTGGGTGTTCATTGGAAGGACTGATGCTGAAGCTGAAACTCCAATACTTTGGCCACCTGATGTGAAGAGCTGACTCATTGGAAAAAACCCTGATGCTGGGAAAGATTGAGGGCAGGAAGAGAAGGGTACAACAGAGGATGAGATAGTTGGATGGCATCACTGACACAATGGCCATGGGTTTGGGTGGACTCCAGCAGTTGGTGATGGACAGGGAGGCCTGGCGTGCTGCAGTTCATGGTTGCAAATAGTCGGACACAACTGAGCGACTGAACTGAACTGAACTGAACTGATGAAGATCAAGAACTGAACTCTGTCTGGTTGACAATATGTTTATAACAGAAATAAGAACTATTGTGAAAGAGACCTGAAACATAGAATGCCATGTTATATAAGATAGCAATGGTGAAATTAAATCTAGAGTAAAAATCAGTCCTTTTTGCAAGGTTACTTACATTGCTATAGGTGAGAAAAAAAGAACACTTTTGGTAAAAACATTACTTGTTTTTAGTTGATTTAAAATTTTTAAAATCAAAGTACATATTTGGTTAAAAAAAAGTCAAATACTACTATATATTAACACAAATCAACACAAACCAGAATTCTCCTTCTGTACTACTTTATATGACTTAGGCTTCCTCTGAAAAAGCAATTATTTTGAACTTTTCCTCTGACTTTTACTTTATATTTCTAAATATTAGGTGTTATGTGAGTTTAATAGCACTTAACCTCATAGGAATGTTGAGAAGATTAAATACAGTTATACATGTAAACTGCAAGGGCTAAATGTGTTAGCTGCTACTGTTACTTTTTATTTTTAATTTACAGTTATGGAAGAAAAGGTTAAGTAAAATGGTTACACTGCTTAATTTCTATTGATACTAGAGAAAAATGCCCTTGACACATATTTGCCATCAAGACAAAAACTTTCACATCATAGGGATATGATCACTTGACAAATGGATTGAATAATGCCTATTTCTCAATGGGATCTTAATAAAGGTTAAATCACAATAGCAGTTGAAAAAAATGTTATGAGGCTGCTTTAGAAAGTTAACCCTAGTTTGTTAGGTTTAGCAAAATGAAGAGTTTGAAAACTCCACTGTTCTTATCAAAGGAAATAAATGGAATACGTTAAACCACTGCAATGTCTGTATATTTGAGAGCTCTAAAGATCAATTTTGGCATGTACCATAGTTGATTTAGCATGGAACAGGGTTTTCAAGCACTGGTATTTCTTGCTCTCATTATTCTTTTTCATCTGTCTATGTTAGACTGTGTGTGCTCAGTGACTTCAGCCATGTCCAACTCTTTGCAACCCCATGGATTTTGTAGCCTATCACACTCCATGGGATTCTCCAGGCAAGAATACTGGAGTGGGTTTCCATGCCTTCCTCCAAGAGAGCTTCCTGACCCAGGGATTGAACCCACATCTCTCTCTAAAAAAAAAAAAAAGAACCCACCTCTCTAATGTCTCCTGCACTGGCAGACAGGTTTTTCACCACTAGTGCCACCTATGACATCTGTAGGTCTATTGAACTATATAAATAGAAAGTGTTTTTAAAAAAGAGTAATGTAATCAATAGATTTCCCAATTCACTTAGATTTGCTTTCACAGTTGTAGGATCAAATTTTTTACCAAGTTTGAAGAACTTGGTCAATTCAAAATACATTAACTTTGTCTCAGTAAATTTGCCTTTCTTCTAGTATTCCTTTTAGGAAAAGCTACCAGTGATAGTAATTCTGTTTTGACTGGGAAATTTGTATTTACCATAATGTTGGTAAATTATGTCAGATTTAGCTCAGTGGAATTAGATTTATTTATTAGATGTGTTCTTGTTCCAATCTTAGCCTGGTCAAGGAGTAAAAGACAAGAAACAGGAATATAGAAAAGTTTCCTCTTTGAACAGCAATGCCAGGAGAAAAATGTCAACCCACTCCAGTATTCTTGCCTGGGAAATCCCATGGACAGAGGAGGCTGGCGGGCTACTGTCTATGGGGTCGCAAAGAGTTGGACATGACTGAGCACACATAACAGACAGTCAGTCTCTTGTGGTTGTTCTCTGGAAGAGGTTCCTTCTTGTTTTTATATGTTTACATCTACATGGACAGTAGCACTTGTACTAATTACAGACTTCAGTGCCCAAAAGTAAAATGGTTTATATAGCTGATAGGTTATTACACTGGACTTTGGGAGAGTAGGTTCATTAATTTTGAACCACTCAGTACTGTAGGTGAATATCGTACCCCAGATTATCATTTCAGCTTCTTGGCTGCCTCAACTGGGGAACCCAAACTTAAATAAAAACTAACGCAAAAATATAAAGCAAAAAAGGCCACTAAGAAGTCAGAATTATATTTGCAAAGTCCTAGTACTAAACCTCACATTTTTCTTCTACAGGCTCCCATTCAGGGATTATATCAATGAACTTGCTTTAGACATGATGAATGAGGATTGTGTGATGTAATGGAGAAATTTTAGAGGTCAAAATGATAAGAGTTAGTGAAGGGAGGAAAAAAATTCATGTTAAGTTAACAGAACTATAAAAGTACAGATGTTTTGCACTATGAAGTGAAAGAGTGTATCTGTATATCTAAAATTTTGATGCATCTCATTTTAGAACAGAATGTTAATTTATGCTTAAAGGAGAATTGATAATTATTAGGACATTGCTGTGAAGTAGCTAGGGTTTTTAAAGGAATTGCTGTGAAGTAGCTAGGGTTTTTAGAATCAAAAGAATGCTGTTCTAGCCACCTTCCCTTTCTCCATACAAGAACTACATGATAGACAAGCTGGACACTTCTTATTTCTTGGCCATGCCATGTTCTTTCATGCTTTCATGGGTTTTTTACTCTGAATTCCTTTTGTGGAAGCTGGTTTCTATTTCCTGAACCCCTGCACATCTCTTGGAGATCAGCAGAAACCATTTTATCTGACACTCTCCTTCCTCACTCTACTCTGACAGAAAGTGTATCTAACATTAAACTTAGTTAATGCAACCTGCCTACCCTAGTTTAAAAATTTATGAATGTAATTCTGAGTCTCGCTTTAATATAAAGAAAAGTAGGAAAAAAACTAACTTAATGTGTATTTTGATTGAAAATATTTGGGCATAGAAACACAGGAAGAGATAATGAAAAAATCAGATATTTCTGATACTTAAAATGGATATGTTTAAGAAAAATGAGGTTCACAAGCCAATCTGTATAAGAAGTACAGGAAGTGAAAGAACAAAGGTATGAATATAATGAGCGTGAACTCTTACAATAAGCAATACCTACTAGGTGTGAGTATAACTAGCATGCAAGATATTACAATAAGTAATACATGCCAAGAGTGAATATAATACCATGAAAACTGTTTTAATACATAATACATACTTATTTGCATATCATCAGAAAAAAAAAGGGACATGACCTTCATTGAATACTGGTAGCATACCAGGACTAACTACCAACAATAGAACCAGAGTAAATAAGAAGGTATAATATTCTTGAAACTAAGCTGAGTCTTACTTATCAGTGTATTGTCAAAATTGTTCCCTGATTTATGATGTAGGGGAGAAGTGTGACTTTCTTAGATTAGCATTCCATCTAACTCGAACTCCTACTTGGGAGGCATACATTTAGTCACTGGTACTTGAAAGATCATGGAGGATAGGTCCTTTGATATACAACTGTCAGTACACTGGAAAAATAAGCAGCAATACAAGGAACTATAAGAAGTTACATAGTCAACATCTGGGCCAGTATGAGAAATGAAAACAACAGACAACTCAACATAGTTTTATAGTCATTGTTTGAATTTGTAAATAAATATGAAAACAATATAAAAATATAAGGTAGCTATTATGTCAAATATTTCTAAGCTGTGTTTGTTAGTAAAATTTAACAAGAGCTCTGTATTTCATGTGCTTTGCTCATTTAACAGTGCTGATCTGTTAAAAGAGATCTCAAGTCTTCTTTGATACAAATATGCAATTGTCTCATTGCTTTCCAGTGAGTGCACCACAGCTCTGAAACCTTGCCTATCTAGAAACCTTGCCCATCTAGATAGTCTCTGTAGGGTGTGGTTGTATGTGGGTGCCCCAGCAACACCATGGGTATATTCAACATAACCATTTCCTGAAACAATTAAAAATGTGCATTAAATAATCAGTAGTGCTGTCCTCTGACTGAAAGCTTTCCCCAGTTCTGTGAAATATTCCATTTAACAACATGATTGATCTTCAATAAAGTCTTCCAGTTTGACTTTGATAGATAACATGAAGGAAGAAAGCTCCAAAATGTGAAAATAAAGGATATTCTTTATTAAAAACCTTATTACATCCCCCCCACAAAGTAATGAAATAGTTTTTATGTTGTGTTTAAGAGCATAAATTTCTGAATCCTAATGAAAATATTCATAGTTATTGTACTTCAGAATCCTCACTTCATTTAGAAACATGAAGTTTCTCATTTTTTATATAGAACTCTACATCACAAGGTTTAGGAAAACTTAGTTTTTCTGAGCTGAGATATAGCATTGCTTGATAAGCCCTGATGTCCCTAGAAAATGGGAGGCAGGGTTCATGGGCAAAAAATGCTATATATTTTGTTATATAAGTAATGTATGATGTTAGATGTTATGATATTGTTATTACAATTAACAGTAGTAGCATTAGGAAGGGTAGAGTCAAGAGTGGACATTAGCTAAGTCTTCATTAGAAATGAAATCTGGAGAGAAATTATACCATGGAATAAAACATTGGATAGGATTCAAAGGATGGGGGAAAGTTCTTGATTAGGAAAGATGTAGTAAGGAGAGAAGATGGCGGAGGAACGGGATAGGGAGACCACTTTCTCCCCCACAAATTCATCGAAAGAACATTTGAATGCTGAGCAAACTCCACAAAACAACTTCTGAATGCTGGCAGAGGACATCAGGCACCCAGAAAAGCAGCCCATTGTCTTCGAAAGGAGGTAGGACAAAATATAAAAGATAAAAAGAGAGACAAAAGAGTTAAGGATGGAGATCTGCCCCGGGAAGGGATTCTTAACAGAGGAAGTTTACAAATACCAAGAAACCCTCTCACCGGTGGGTCTGGGGGAAGTTTTCGAATCTTGGAGGGCAACCTAACTGGGAGGAAAAATAAATTTAAAAAACCCCACAGATTACTTGCCTAAAATCAACTCTCAGCAGAAAAGTACCCCAGACACTCGCATCTGCCACCAGCAAGTGGGGGCTGAACGGAGAGGAGTGGGCAGCATTGCTTAGGATAAGGACTGGGCCTGAATGCCCTGAGGGCAATTGGAGGGAGCTAACGTGAGATAGCAACCTAAATTGTGGGGTAACAAGAGAGAGAGAGAGAGAGAGAGAGAGAGAGAGAGAGAGAATTAACTGAGAAAAGCCCTAACCCAAACACTGCCAGCCCGTTCTCAGAACAAAGGACTGAGCAATACCAGAGAAGAGCTAGCCGGCTGCGAACTGGCCCATGCCCCACCAGAGGCGGGGGGGGGGCGGGCACCAGCCAGAGTCGGAAAGGGGCAAACTCGGCCCCAGACAGGGCATCCCCTTCCAAACTGCAAACAGGCTTCCAGTTTCTACCCAAAGACTTCCTGAGATTCTGGATGGTTGACATCCACTGGGAGGGTCACAGCCCGAGATCAGCTCCCCAGAAGAGATACAAGGCGCAATGGACCGGGCGCGCCCGGAAACTGAGGCTGGGACGGGGAGGGGATAAGGTGCGCTGCACCTGAAGAGAGTGCGCTCCTCAAGCTCCTGGCTGCCTGAGCTGCTCGGACTGTGGAAGGCACAACAAACGCAGGCCCAACCGAGTCTGCGCCTTTGTGGAGTACCCGAGACCCTGAACCCGAGCGGCTTAGGCCTGGGAAATGCACGCAACTCAGGGCCCGCTCCCTGGAGAGCAACCTGGAGCCTGAGCAGTGTAGACAGGAAAAGCACACACACCTTGAGCGGGGGCAAACCCAGTGTGGCCGGAACACTGCGAGTGCTCCCCACACACGCCAGTGACATTTGTCTGCAGTGCCCCTCCCTCCCCACAGCACGACTGAACAAGCGAACCTAAACAAGAGACCACCTCCACCCACTTGTGTCAGGGCAGAAATTAGACACTGTAGAGACCTGCAAACAGAAGCCAAATAAACAAAGGGAACTGCTTTAGAAGTGACAGGTGTAACAGATTAAAATCCCTGTAGTTGACACCAACTACACTGGAAGGGGCCTATAGATACTGAGAAGTATAAGCTGGAACAAGGAACTATCTGAAACTGAACTGAACCCACACGGCCCACAAGAACTCCAGAGAAATTCCTAGATATATTTTTACTATTATTATTAATTTTTTTAATTAAAATTTTTTCTTCTTCTTTTTTAAATCCTCTATTACTCCTTTAATTTCCATTTTTATAACCCACTATTACCTTGCAAAAAATAAAAAGAAGGACCCTATTTTTAAAGCAAACTTCATATATATTGCTTATAATTTTTGTGTTTTTGTTTTTTTAATATTGTATTTTAAGAGTCTAATCTCTTCTCTAGATTTTTAATTTTGTTTTTTAGTATTTGATATCAATTTTGTACATTTAAGAATCCAATCTTCAGTACCCATTTTTACTCAGGAGTGTGATTACTGGCTTGATTACTCTCTCCCCCTTTTGACTCTCCTTTTCCTCCCCAGGTCACCTCTATTTCTTCCCTCCCCCTTCTGTTCTCAATCCAATTCTGTGAATCTCTTTGGGTGTTCTGGGCTGTGGAGAACACTTAGGGAACAGAGTACTGCCTAGATCTGTCTCTCTCCTCTTGATTCCCCCCCTTTTCTCCTTCTGCTCACATCTATCCCTTTCCTCCCTCTCCTCTTCTTCATGTAACTCTGTGAACCTCTCTGGGTGTCCCTCACAGTGGAGAATATTTTCACCATTAACCTAGAAGTTTTATTATTAGTGCTGTATGGATGGAGAAGTCTTGAGGCTACTGGAAGAATAAGACTGAAATCCAGAGGCAGGAGGCTTAAGCCCCAAACCTGAGAACACCAGAGGACTCCTGACTCCAGGGAACATTAATTAATAAGAGATCACCCAAAAGCCTCCATACCTACACTGAAACCAACCACCACCCAAGAGCCAATAAGTTCCAGAGCAAGACATATCACGCAAATTCTCCAGCAACACAGAAATGTAGCCCTGAGCATCAATATACAGGCTGCCCAAAGCCACACCAAACCCATAGACATCTCAAAACTCACTATTGACCACTCCATTGCACTCCAGAGAGAAGAAATCCAGCTCCACCCACCAGAACACCAATGCAAGCTTCCCTAACCAGGAAACCTTGACAAGCCAATCGCCTAACTCCACCCACTGGGAGGAAACTCCACAATAAAGAGGAACCACAAACTACCAGAATCAGAAAGGCCACTCCAAACCCAGCAATCTAAACAAGAGGAAAAGGCAGAGAAATACTCAGCAGGTAAAGGAACATGAAAAATGCCCACCAAACCTAACAAAAGAGGAGGAGATAGGGAATCTACCTGAAAAAGAATTTAGAATAATGATAATAAAAATGATCCAAAATCTTGAAAACACAATGGAGTTACAGATAAATAGCCTGGAGACAAGGATTGAAAAGATGCAAGAAATGTTTAACAAGGACCTAGAAGAAATAAAAAAGAGCCAATTAAAAATGAATAATGCAATAAATGAGATAAAAAACACTCTGGAGGGAACCAAGAGTAGAATAAAGGAGGCAGAAGATAGGATAAGTGAGGTAGAAGATAGAATGGTGGAAATAAATGAAGTAGAGAGGAAAAAAGAAAAAAGAATCAAAAGAAATGAGGACAACCTCAGGGACCTCTGGGACAATGTGAAACGCCCCAACATTCGAATCATAGGAGTCCCAGAAGAAGAAGACAAAAAGAAAGGCCATGAGAAAATACTCGAGGAGATAATAGTTGAATACTTCCCTAAAATGGGGAAGGAAATAGTCACACAAGTCCAAGAAACCCAGAGAGTCCCAAACAGGATCAACCCAAGGCGAAACACCCCAAGACACATATTAATCAAATTAACAAAGATCAAACACAAAGAACAAATAATAAAAGCAGCAAGGGACAAACAACAAATAACACACAAGGGGATTCCCATAAGGATAACAGCTGATCTATCAATAGAAACCCTTAAGGCCAGAAGGGAATGGCAGTACATACTTAAAGTAATGAAAGAGAGAAAGCTACAGCCCAGATTACTGTACCCAGCAAGGATCTCATTCAAATATGAAGGAGAAATCAAAAGCTTTATAGACAAGCAAAAGCTGAGAGAATTCAGCACCACCAAACCAGCTCTTCAACAAATGCTAAAGGATCTTCTCTAGACAGGAAACACAGAAAGGTTGTATAAACTCGAACCCAAAACAACAAAGTAAATGGCAACAGGACCATACCTATCAATAATTACCTTAAATGTAAATAGGTTGAATGCCCCAACCAAAAGACAAAGACTGGCTGAATGGATACAAAAACAAGACCCCTATATATGCTGTCTACAAGAGACCCACCTCAAAACAAGGGACACATACAGACTGAAAGTGAAGAGCTGGAAAAAATATTTCATGCAAACAGAGACCAAAAGAAAGCAGGAGTTGCAATACTTATATCAGATAAAATAGACTTTAAAATAAAGGCTGTGAAAAGAGACAAAGAAGGACACTACATAATGATCAAAGGATCAATCCAAGAAGAAGATATAACAATTATAAATATATATGCATCCAACATAGGAGCACCGCAATATGTAAGGCAAATGCTAACAAGTATGAAAGGGGAAATTAACAATAACACAATAGTGGGAGGCTTTAGTACTCCACTCACACCTATAGATAGATCAACTAAACAGAAAATTAACAAGGAAACACAAACTTTAAATGACACAATGGACCAGCTAGACCTAATTGATATCTATAGGATATTTCGCCCCAAAACAATCAATTTCACCTTTTTCTCAAGTGCACATGGAACTTTCTCTAGAATAGATCACATCCTGGGCCATAAGTCTAGCCTTGGTAAATTAAAAAAAAATGAAATCATTCCAGTCATCTTTTCTGACCACAATGCGGTAAGATTAGATCTCAATTACAGGGAAAAAACTATTAAAAATTCCAACATATGGAGGCTAAATAACACGCTTCTGAATAACCAACAAATCATAGAAGAAATAAACAAAGAAATCAAAATATGCATAGAAATGAATGAAAATGAAAACACGACAACCCAAAACCTATGGGACACTGTAAAAGCAGTGCTAAGGGGAAGGTTCATAGCAATACAGGCTTACCTCAAGAAACAAGAAAAAAGTCAAATAAATAACCTAACTCTACACCTAAAACAAATAGAGAAGGAAGAAATGAAGAACCCCAGGGTTAGTAGAAGGAAAGAAATCTTAAAAATTAGAAATAAATGCAAAATAAATGCAAAAGAAACAAAAGAGACCATAGCAAAAATCAATAAAACCAAAAGCTGGTTCTTTGAAAAGATAAATAAAATCAACAAACCGTTAGCCAGATTCATCAAGAAACAAAGGGAGAAGAATCAAATCAACAAAATTAGAAATGAAAGTGGAGAGATCACAACAGACAACACAGAAAGATAAAGGATCATAAGAGACTACTACCAGCAGCTATATGCCAATAAAATGGACAACTTGGAAGAAACGGACAAATTCTTAGAAAAGTATAACTTTCCAGAACTGAATCAGGAAGAAATAGATCTTAACAGACCCATCACAAGCACGGAAATCAAAACTGTAATCAGAAATCTTCCAGCAAACAAAAGCCCAGGACCAGATGGCTTCACAGCTGAATTCTACCAAAAATTTAGAGAAGAGCTAACACCTATCTTACTCAAACTCTTCCAGAAAATTGCAGAAGAAGGTAAACTTCCAAACTCATTCTATGAGGCCACCATCACCCTAATTCCAAAACCAGACAAGGATGCCACAAAAAAAGAGAACTACAGGCCAATATCACTGATGAACATAGATGCAAAAATCCTTAACAAAATTCTAGCAAACAGAATCCAACAACATATTAAAAAAATCATACACCATGACCAAGTGGGCTTTATCCCAGGAATGCAAGGATTCTTTAATATCAGCAAATCAATCAATGTAATACACCACATTAACAAATTGAAAGATAAAAACCACATGATTATCTCAATAGATGCAGAAAAAAAACGTTTGACAAAATTCAACACCCATTTATGATAAAAACTCTCCAGAAAGCAGGAATAGAAGGAACATACCTCAACATGATAAAAGCTATATATGACAAACCCACAGCAAGCATTACCCTCAATGGTGAAAAATTGAAAGCATTTCCCCTAAAGTCAGGAACAAGGCAAGGGTGCCCACTCTCACCACTACTATTCAACATAGTGTTGGAAGTTTTGGCCACAGCAATCAGAGCAGAAAAAGAAATAAAAGGGATCCAGATAGGAAAAGAAGAAACTCTCACTGTTTGCAGATGACATGATCCTCTACATAGAAAACCCTAAAGACTCTACCAGAAAATTACTGGAGCTAATCAATGAATATAGTAAAGTTTCAGACTATAAAATTAACACACAGAAATCCCTTGCATTCCTATACACTAACAATGAGAAAACAGAAAGAGAAATTAAGGAAACAATACCATTCACCATTGCAACAAAAAGAATAAAATACTTAGGAGTATATCTACCTAAAGAAACAAAAGACCTATACATAGAAAACTATAAAACACTGATGAAAGAAATCAAAGAGGACACAAATAGATGGAGAAACATACTGTGTTCATGGATTGTAAGAATCAATATTGTCAAAATGAGTATATTACACAAAGCAATGTGTAGATTCAATCCAATCCCTATCAAGCTACCAATGGTATTCTTCACAGAACTAGACCAAAGAATTTCACAATTTGTATGGAAATACAAAAAACCTCGAATAGCCAAAGCAATCTTGAGAAAGAAGAATGGAACTGGAGGAATCAACCTGCCTGACTTCAGTCTCTACTACAAAGCCACAGTCATCAAGACAGTATGGTACTGGCACAAAGACAGAAATATAGATCAATGGAACAGAATAGAAAGCCCAGAGATAAATCCACGAACCTATGGACAACTTATCTTTGACAAAGGAGGCAAGGATATACAATGGAAAAAAGACAACCTCTTTAACAAGTGGTGCTGGGAAAGCTGGTCAACCACTTGTAAAAGAATGAAACTAGAACACTTTCTAACACCATACACAAAAATAAACTCAAAATGGATTAAAGATCTAAATGTAAGACCAGAAATTATAAAACTCCTAAAGGAGAACATAGGCAAAACACTCTCCGACATAAATCACAGCAGGATCCTCTATGACCCACCTCCCAGAATATTGGAAATAAAAGCAAAACTAAACAAATGGGACCTAATGAAACTTAAAAGCTTTTGCACAACAAAGGAAACTATAAGTAAGGTGAAAAGACAGCCTTCAGAATGGGAGAAAATAATAGCAAATGAAGCAACAGACAAAGAATTAATCTCAAAAATATATAAGCAACTCCTGCAGCTCAATTCCAGAAAAATAAATGACCCAATAAAAAAATGGGCCAAAGAACTAAACAGACATTTCTCCAAAGAAGACATACAGATGGCTAAAAAACACATGAAAAGATGCTCAACATCACTCATTACTAGAGAAATGCAAATCAAAAAACCTCAATGAGGTACCATTTCACGCCAGTCAGAATGGCTGCTATCCAAAAGTCTGCAAGCAGTAAATGCTGGAGAGGGTGTGGAGAAAGGGGAACCCTCTTACACTGTTGGTGGGAATGCAAACTAGTACAGCCACTATGGAGAAGAGTGTGGAGATTCCTTAAAAAACTGGAAATAGAACTGCCACATGACCCAACAATCTCACTGCTGGGCACACACACTGAGGAAACAATAATTGAAAGAAACACGTGTACCCCAATGTTCATCACAGCACTGTTTATAATAGCCAGGAGTTGGAAGCAACCTAGATGCCCATTGGCAGACGAATGGATAAGGAAGCTGTGGTACATATACACAATGGAATATTACTCAGCCATTAAAAAGAATACATTTGAATCAGCTCTAATGAGGTGGGTGAAACTGGAGCCCATTATACAGAGTGAAGTAAGCCGGAAGGAAAAACACCAATACAGTATACTAACGCATATATGTGGAAGTTAGAAAGATGATAACCCTATATGCAAGACAGAAAAAGAGTCACAGATGTATAGAACAGACTTTTGGACTCTGTGGGAGAGGGCGAGTGGGGGATGATCTGAGAGAACAGCATTGAAACATGTGTATTATCAATTGTGAAACAGATTGCCAGTCCAGGTTTGATGCATGAGACAAATGCTTAGTGCTGGGTCACTAGGATGACCCAGAGGGATGGGATGGGGAGAGAGGTGGGAGGGGGGTTCAGGATGGGGAACACATGTAAATCCATGGCGGATTCATATCAATGTATGGCAAAAATCACTGCAATATTGCAGAGTGATTAGCCTCCAACTAATATAAATAAATGAAAAAAAAAAAAGGAAAGATGTATTCCCTCAGCTTTACTGAGATATAATTAACATATAACATTGTGTAAATTTAATTTGTACAGGGTGTTGATTTGATTTGATAAACATATATTTTAAAATAGTTATCACCATAGTAATTAGCTAACATCTTCATCATGACACATAATTACGTTTTTTTTTTTTTTTTTTTTTATAGTGAGAACATTAAAGATCTACTCTGGGAGGGATTTCTTAAGCCATCATTTACTCATGAAGCAATTCTCATCATATTTTTTTCTTTGGTTGAAGATTTTTCTGGTGTAAATTTAATCTTCAGAAATATTTCTAAAGGAATTATATGAAATATAGTGTTTTGTTGTATTGTTTGTAGGTAGTATGCCAAAGCTATTCTATTCCAAGACAAAAAGAAATTTTTGGTGAAGGATATAAGTAGGCAGGGGATTTTAACCCAGTTGATAAATCAGCAACTTTTTTTTTATGCATAATTTCCTACAGGTCTGTACAAATTGTGTGGATCTGTAGTCTTAAGAAGAGGGGAGGTGGTGGGGAAGTGTCTGGCTGCTGTTGAAATAGCCCTGTATGTTACTCCTATCAAATTTCCACAGCTTTGTAGCTAATGAAAACACCGACTAATCTGATTGGTATACATTCCTGTTTCCTTCCATCTTGCTAACACATATTTTCCACAGAAGCGTCTTAACATGATTCATAGTTCCTTCAGGTAGTATAGAAAAACATTAGTTAACTGGATTGCATGTGTAGACACATGCAGGTATTCAGAATGGAGCATTTGGAGTAGACCATTTGCTTTCCAGTTCACTTAGGTGGAATTAATATACATAAATTCCCTATACATGAAGAGTCATACCAGAAAGATCTAGAAGAGATCAACCAAATCAACTCGTTTTTCTCTCTGTATATATTGTACCCACAGGCAACTCAATTCTGATTTAATGTCTTTTCCCTTTCTGTGTAGAGGAGCTAATCTGATAGGTTATAAATTGCAAATGCCCTGCTTGCACGATAGTTTTTCATGGTCATGAGAAAACTATTAATGTTATTCAATGATTGGCAAGTATCTTCAAGGGATTTGGAATTTTTAAACATGAAGGAAGCCTTGAGGAAAGATTTAACTAACATTTTATTAAATATGTGGAATTATTCAATTTAAGGTTGTCCCTTGGTAAAAGCTGTGAGTAGGAGGCATTTGCTTCTAGAGAAATAGCCTATTGCCTTTCTCTTCCTTTTACAGCTCCTTGCTCTCCCTCCATTCATTTCAATGAATCAATTTCCTCTTATTTTCTGGGTAGCCCCCATCATCAAAATCTGTACTCAGTTGTACATCAAGGTGTGACACACTCATAAAGCTCTAAAGTTTGCTTCTTTCCAGAGTGATCCCATGTTAATAATTGTAGCCAAACACGTTTGGGTGGGGGTGGGAGGGACTTGTTATGAGCTGCAGAATAAGGGAGAGTAATTGAAACAAGCTACTGTGAAAGACTATCCATGGAAACCAAGTCCTAAGAAATTTTCTAAAAGAGGATTCTATGTTCATATGTTTGGGAAAGATTATTTATTCCTTTGTTGGAAATTCAAAATTCACCTTAGGATAGAGAAGACTCTATCCTAGGTTTATGAAAAGAGATTGTTTAATTCTGCTTAACACCGCATTTGGAGATGGTATTTGATCATGAAAGTCACCTCTCAATTGTTTGTTTCTATATCATCTATTAATAATTATCAGAATCATTGGGTCATAGTATGCATTACTGGAAACACTGGTTTAGTGGTTTTGCCTATTACCTCTGAACTCACACCACATGAGCCCTTTTTCATGGTGACATTCCCAGGATAGCCTGTGTCCTTGTGACCAATGATCTTTTCCACAGAGAACAGAGAGAAGAAATTTACATTATTTACAAGTAAGAAGACTTTTCTGACACTGGGCATAATTTATGCTTTGAATGCATCATCTGGAAAAGCTCTGAGAACTTTAGAATAAAAGATGAGTTTTAATCTCATCGGGCTATTTTGAGGTATGAGATATTGTGTTGTGCTTATCACATGAGCCCCAGTAGATGCACTGGAAAGATCCCAAAGTTTGTTGCAGAGAGTGTTTATGTCACTGGACTGTATTTGCATTTTTAATGCTCAGACAAGTACCATGTTCCTCTGCATTATTTTACTGCAGTATTTATCATCATCTAATATATTGTATATTTTAATTATTATTTTGCTTATTGTCACTTCCCCATACCTTAACCTGAACGTAATTTCCATGAGGACAGGGAATTTTTTTCTTTTTTTAATTAATTTATTTTTTGTTGAAGGATAATTGATTTACAGAATTTTGCAGTTTTCTGTCAAACCTCAGCATGAATCAGCCATAGGTATACATATATCCCCTCCCTTTTGAAACTCCCTCCCATCTCCCTCCCCACCCCACCCCTCTAGGTTGATACAGAGCCTCTGTTTGAGTTTCCTGAGCCATACAGCAAATTCTTGTTGGCTATTTTACATATGGTAATGTAAGTTTCCATGTTAGTCTTTCCACACATCTCACCCTCTCCTCCCCTCTCCCCATGTCCATAAGTCTGTTCTCTATGTCTGTTTCTCCACTGTTGCCCTGTAAATAAATTCTTCAGTACCATTTTTCTAGATTCCATATATATGTGTGTTAGAATATGGTATTTATCTTTCTCTTTCTGACTCACTTCACTCTGTATAATAAGATCTAGGTTCATCTGCCTCAGTAGAACTGACTCAAATGTGCTCCTTTTTATGGCTGAGTAATATTCTATTATGTATATGTACCACAGCTTCTTTATCCATTCATCTGTCGATGGACATCTAGGTTGCTTCCATGTTCTAGCTATAGTAAATAGTGCTGCAGTGAATAATGGGATACATGTGTCTCTTTCAATTTTGGTTTCCTCAGGGTGTATGCCTAGGAGTGGGATTCCTGGGTCATATGGTGGTTTCATTCCTAGTTTTTAAAGGAATCTCCATATCATCTTCCATAGTGGCTGTATCAGTTTACATTCCCACCAATAGTGCAAGAGTGTTCCCTTTTCTCCACACCCTTTTCAGCATTTATTGTTTGTAGACTTTTTTTTCATTTATTTTTATTAGTTGGAGGCTAATTAGTTTACAATATTGTAGTGGTTTTTGTCATACACTGACATGAATCAGCCTGTTTGTAGACTTTTTGATGAGAACCATTCTGACCATCTGTCTGGGATGATATCTCATTGTAGTTTTGATCTGCATTTCTGTAATAATCAGAGATATTGAGCATCTTTTCATGTGTTTGTTAGCCATCTGTATGTCTTCTTTAGAGAAATGTCTGTTTAGGTTTTTCCCGACTTTTTGATTGAGTTGTTTGTTTTTCTGGTATTGAGTTGTATGAGCTGCTTGTATATTTTGGAAATTAATCCTTTTTCAATTGTTTCATTTGCTTTTATTTTCTCCCATTCTGAGGGTTGTCTTTCCACCTTGCTTATAGTTTCCTTTGCTGTGCAAAAGCTAAGTTTAATCAGGTCCCACTTGTTTACTTTTGTTGTTATTTCTGCTACTCTGGAGGTAGGTCATAGAGAATCTTGCTTTTATTTATGTCATCAAGTGTTCTGCCTATGTTTTCCTCTAAGAGTTTTATAGTTTCTGGTCTTACATTTAGGTCTTTAATCCATTTTGAGTTTATCTTTGTGTATGGTGTTAGGAGGTGTTCTAATTTCATTCTTTTACATGTAGCTGTCCAGTTTTCCCAGCACCATTTATTGAAGAGGCTATCTTTGCCCCATTGTATATTTTTGCCTCCTTTGTAAAAAATAAGGTACCCGTAGGTGCATGGGTTTATTTCTGGGCTTTCTACCTTGTTCCATTGGTCTATACTTCTGTTTTTGTGCCAATACCATACTGTCTTGATGACAGTAGCTTTGTAGTATAACCTGAAGTGAGGAAGCTTGATTTCTCTAGCTCCATTCTTTTTTCTCAAGACTGTTTTGGCTATTCTGGGTCTTTTGTGCTTCCATATGAATTGTGAAATTTTTTGTTCTAGTTCTGTGAAAAATGCCATTGGTAATTTGATAGAGATTGTGTTAAATCTGTAGATTGCATTTGGTAGTATAATTATTTTCACAATATTGATTCTTCCTACCCAAGAACATGGAATATCTCTCCATCTGTTTATGTCATCTTTGATTTCTTTCATTAGTGTCTTATGATTTTCTGTGTACAGTTCTTTCATCTACTTAGATAAGTTTATTCCTAGGTATTTAATTCTGTTTGTTGGAATGGTGAATGGGATTGATTCCTTAGTTTCTCTGATTTTTCATTGTTAGTATATAGAAATACAAGTAATTTCTGTGTATTGATATTGTATCCTGCAACTTTGCTAAAGTCACCGATTAGCTGTAGCAATTTTCTGGTACTATCTTTAGGGTTTTCTATGTACGGTATCATGTTATCTGCAAACAGTGAGAACTTTACTTCTTTTTTTCTGATCTGAATTCCTGTTATTTCTTTTTCTTCTCCAATTGCTGTAGCTATGACTTCCAGAGATATGTTGAATAATAGTAGCAAAAGTGGACACTCTTGTCTTGTTCCTGATCTTAGGGAGAATGCTTTCAGTTTTTCACCATTGAGAATAATGTTTGCTGTAGGCTTATCATATATGGCCTTTACTATGCTGAGGTAAGTTCCTTCTATGCCCATTTTTTGAAGAGTTTTAATCATAAATAGGTGCTGAATTTTGTCAAAGGCTTTTTCTGCATCTATTGAGATGATCATGTGGTTTTAATTATTCAATTTGTTAATATGGTATATCACATTGATTGATTTCCATATATTGAAGAATCCTTGCATCCCTGGAATAAACCCAACTTGATCATGGTGTAGATGTGTTGCTGAATTCTGTTTGCTAAAATTTTGTTGAGGATTTTTGCATCTATGTTCACCAGTAATATTGGTCTGTAGTTTTCTTTTTTTGTGTTGTCTTTGTCTGGTTTTGGTATCAGGGTGATGATGGCCCCATAGAATGAGTTTGGAAGTGTTCCTTCCTCTGCAATTTTTGGAAAGAGTTTTAGAAGGTTAGGCATTTGCTCTTCTCTAAATGTTTGATAGAATTCTCTTTTATTCATTTTTATATCTCCAACATTAAAAATGTGTCTGGCATGTAGAAAGTACTAAAAAATGCTATATTTGTTAAATAAATGAAGTACGCCCTGAGGAAGGTGTATACATTTATATTTAGCATTCTTTTTTTTTTTTTTTTTTTTTTTATATTTAGCATTCTTATTAGCACATAGACCATGACAGTAGCTTACATCATGTAAATATATGGAATGAGATGGTAACAGTTCTTGAGTTGAAACATTGAAACTCCCCAAAATTCATAGGGAGGCAGAGGAAGAAAAGTTCATGTGGGCACCAAGAAGTAGAAATGAGGAGATAAGTGGAGAAGAAAAAAAACCAAAGGTATCCTAGAAATAATGGAATAAGAGATTACTAAAAAGGAAAATATGTTAATTTTTTAAATAATATATTAAATATTGTTAAATATGTTACAGGGAGATTAGACCTGATAAGCATCTCTTCTCTGATAAGCCTCACTTTAATGATCATATTGTCTTTTATAAGAGGTAGTCCATTCTTAATTTTATATAACTGGTCCTAGAGAAATTTCTTAGCAGCTCTTGCAACCTAGTAATTAAAAAAATACTCTTTATATTCATGATATAGTGTATCTTTTAAAAAATATATGCATGAAATCCTCTTGATCTTGGAAAAAAAACAAACAAACAGGTGATTGAACCTACCTTTGGGAGTTAACTTTGGGAGTGAAAGAGTTAATTTTACCATTCTTTCTAGCTCTAGGGTAAGCGTGGGGGTGGGTATATGAAAAATGGAGCAGTAGTTCCAACTCTGTATAATCTCAGATAATGTGGTAACTTCTGGGGTCATTTTCAGATTGTGTTTGTGGTACCAACTGTCATTTCCCTTGTCCTATGTGATGGGCTCAGTATGTATGGTGACAGACATGTTTTTAATAATGCAGTGGGAATTGAATTCTCTGACCACATGATGGAGATGTCAACCTTGTGGGGTGCCTTTTTATACCCACTGACACATTATTTGTAATATATTAATAAACTAGTATATAGTTTATAATATATTAATGCATTATAGTACTATGAGTTTTATACATAATTTTTCTTTCTTGATAAACCTGTTTATTCATCTGTCATTCCACTGAAATTATTTGTGTTTGGAACTATATTTTAGATTACATGTGTGGTGGCCTTTTAATATCAATAAAGAGGTTTCTTGTGCTCATGCTTAGTCATGTCCCACTCTTTGTGACCTCATGGATGGTAGCCCACCAGGCTCTTCTGTCCATAGGGATTTTCCAGGTAAGAATACTGGAGTGGGTTGCCATGCCCTCTTCTGGGGTATCTTCCCAACCCAGGGATCAAACTGGGGTCTCCTGCATTGCAGACGGATTCTTTACCAGCTGAGCCACCAGAGAAGCCCAACGAGGATTCTAGGAAAGTATATTTTTGGTGATCTCTAAAATTGTAAAGTCTCAGTCTATATGACCAGTGGCAGTGTTTGTGTTCTGGAAGCTGACTTCTACCATTTTCCTAAGGATTGAATTCAGTGACATTTTAGCTCACTATTTTGTATTTGAGAATTTGAGAGGAGAAAAGAAAGGTTGAGGGTTTGTTATGTGTTCTCTTCAACATCAATAGTTTTTGGTACCATCTACTATAGCACTCTAGCTATATCATCATGTGATGTCAATTATATTTAATTTAATCAATGTTAATCTGTGATTAATTATAATATTCTTAATGATTTAAAATAACATGTCAGAATATAACAGAAAAATATCAAATCTCTCACTACTATTATACTTTACAAAGAATGGGCCAGATTAATTCTGTAAATGGAAAATGTCTTTGTCTAAAAGAAATGGTTTCATTCATCAGGGGCAAGTTAACAGAAATTTGACATAATCAGCATCTTAACATGGTAGAAAGACCATTAATCTCCCAGTTAGGAATCCTGGGTTTCAGCCCCTGCTCTGTTATTAACTATATGTTTGCTTATTGACAAATTTGGGGCCTCTGTTCATATGACTTTTTTTTAATGCTTCGATATCTTTAGAGTCTTATGATTATGAATCATATTGATTGAATGAAAAAGAAACACATGTCAAAATTTGGCTTACGTCTGCATGTGGATAATCTGTTGAAATTGCATCAAGTTTTTAAGTACAAAAAGATGAGTAAGGAATTTTACTTTGTCTTTTTAATGCCAGAGAACCCTCATAGAGTAGATGTTCAACTGCTGTGGTAGAGAGTGTTGTAAATTTTGTCCCACCAAACAGCTTGACTCGCTTGACATGTGTTTTACTTTTGCTGTTGATGGGTCTTTTGAAGTTCCTTGGAAAGAACTATGGTGTTCTATGAAGAGACAAGCCAGGACAAGCAAAGTTAATGAGAGGAATGTGGCATATGTGCTTCAGGCTGCTTGTGCAGTTTATCATTCTTTGCAAAAGATTGGTGAAGCTTTAGCTGCTGAGAAGTGGGGCCCAGAGTTCATCCTTTCACTGAAACATTAAGTCCAAAATAAAGAATTGCTGTCATTTTAGCTAGTATCTCATTTTGTATTTTTTCAAATATAAACCATTCTTTTCTTAACTGCTTTTATAATCATTTTTATGACTATGATCTGCACTGGTAAGCACCTTGAAAAATGATAGTAAACTGAATTCCAGGTCTTTGGAATCGGTTGTAAATCTATAGGTGTTTTGTGTTTGAGATATATATATATATATATATATATATATATATATATATATATATATATATATATATATATATATATATTACTTAGTTGGAAAGCAGATCAAGAGCAAATAATGTTTCACAAACTGTTGGAGTCCATGATATATGAACCAGAAATGGGTAAGGCCAGGCATAGGTTTGTTTTACGTACAAAAAATCCATTTTAACATTACATAAAAGAAAAAACACAACTCTTTGATGTAGGATACTAGGAGTCTTACTAAATGTTTTTCCATTGAAATAGACAAGATAATAAGATAATAGACTCTGGACTCTAGTCCTTGGAATATTCTCTGTGTGGGTATAATTGTGTCTTTTTTTTCTTCTGAAATTTATAGACAGTAATTTCCAGATCTGGTCTTTATTCATTTTAGGCTTTGGAAATATTGTCTAGTTTATACCCAGATCTATGAATGCAATCTTGGTGAAGAAAAATGAAATACTGACTAAAGTTGTCTTGAAGGAATGAACTCAGAGTCTAATTGAGGAGCAAGATTAACATAGCTTAAGCAAAACTTGAACTCTACCAAAAAGTGTTAAATTGTGAACCAAAGGAATTCTGGAATATAGGACTTCAACTCAGTCTCTACTACTATTTCATTTTATTGACATATCTCCAATGTTGGAACACATGATATCCAATATAAGTAAATTTTTCAGATAATTGAAATGTATCCTTTGGGTATTTTAATTTAAATTATTTTGATAATTTTTATAAAATATTTAACATAAACACTTCCTAAATAAAAATGTTTCCCTGGCAAGTCAGCTAATCACTATGGACATAGATACTTTGAGCTAGAAATAAATTTAGAGATGATCGAGTCTAATTATTTCATTAGACAGCTGTGGAAACTGAGTTTTAGAGATTTCCCCAGGGGGGAAGAGTAACTCAAATTTAAACTCTTCTGACTCTTGGGATTTTAGTAGGGTCTGTCTTCCAGGGTTTCTGATATGTTGAAGGCTGTTTCTTTTCCCATGGTAAATGATCCTAGACTATTATTTATGGTTTTTATCACATTTTTCTCTGCTGTTAGCCCAACTTTCTAGGACTGTGAATGTGCCTGATTTGGACTAGAAAATGGGTTCTAATTATCTCCAAAATAAACCCAATAAGGGCTATGAACAAAGGGGATATATTTTATTCCATGGATTTTCAAATATTTTGGCATGTGGCTCCCTGTTTTCTGCTTCACTGCAAATTCTACCTTCATCCTGGGTTACTTTATCATCCACACTGATGATGGATTCAAGCCCTGAATTTCCACTTCTTACAGTTCATGCTCTATCCTTTCGACCACTCTCCTGACAATTATCCTCAACTCCCTAAACTCCTCATTTTCCCTTTCTTGTCTGTGGTAATCAGCGCTCAGTTAACCTAGCCATCTCCTTTAAGTCTCTACCAGAAAGTCATTGGAAAGTTGGATAGTTCTTTTCAATGGGTACTGCCTTAAGTTCAAAGTCTCCAGATTTATTTTGTATTTTAATACTATGTAGAATTCCTTCTGTGTTTTCCTAGATAACTTTTTATATTATTCTCTGTGGCTTTCAAGCTCCTCCCCCTTTTCAGACATGTTCTTCTCTTACTTTGGCTCTTACTTTCAGTGGGTGCACATAATTTTATTTTAATTTTGCACACGGATAAGTGTGACTCAGACAGGGAAGAATCCGCTTGCAATGCAAGAGACCCAGGTTCAGTCCTTGGGTTGGGAAGATCCCCTGCAGAAGGGAATAGCTACCTATTCCACTGTTCTTGCCAGGAGAATTCCATGGACAGAGGATCCTGGCAGCCTAGGATGACTAGCGACCCCAGTCCATGGGGTCGCAAAGAGTTGGACATGACTGAGAAACTAACACTTTCACATGTTTCACTTCAGTTCAGTTCAGTTCATTCACTCAGTTGTGTCTGACTCTTTGCGACCCTATGGACCACAGCTTGCCAAGCTTCCTTGTCCATCACAACTCCCAGAGTTTACCCAAAGTCATGTCCATTGAGCCAGTGATGCCATCTAGCCATCTCATCCTCTGTCATCCCCTTCTCCTCCCACCTTCAATGTTCCCCAGCATCAGGGTCTTTTCAAATGAGTCAACTCTTCACATGAGGTGGTCAAAATATTGGGGTTTCAGCTTCAACATCAGTCCTTCCAATGAACACCCAGGACTGATCTCCTTCAGGATGGACTGGTTGGATCTCCTTGCAGTCAAAGGGACTCTTAAGAGTCTTCTCCAACACCACAGTTCAAAGCATCAGTTCTTAGGTTCTCAGCCTTCTTTATAGTCCAACTCTCACATCCATACATGACTACTGGAAAAACCATAGCATGACTAGACGGACCTTTGTTGGCAAAGTAATGTCTCTGCTTTTTAATATGCTATCTAGGTTGGTCATAACTTTCCTTCCAAGGAGTAAGTATCTTTTTATTTCATGGCTGCAGTCACCATCTGTGGTGATTTTGTTTAAAATTGAATAATTTATTCATTAATTATGAATAAATAATTATAAGGAACAAGTGCCATTTATTAAGTCATTTTCCCCATACTTTTAGGAAATGTCATTGCAAGAAGTTTTCCTTTTATACCAGTCTGTTTCTAAGTTCTTTATCTGTTTAATTAGTCTATTTCCCTCTCACCCTATTAATTATCATGTAGTTTAATTACTACAGTTCTGTTGTTGTTGTTGCTATTAAGTCTTAAATCTGGAAAGGTGAGAGTTCCCACACTGCTCTTCTTTGCAAAATGGCCTTATCATTATTGGGGTTAGAACCATGTTGCCAAGTTACATGAAAATAACTTTAAGGGATTTTGATTGGAATAGCACTGAATATAAATTCAATAATATGTAGTTTATATATTAACCAGGGAGAGAGCTGATATCTTTATAACCTTGAATATTCTAATCCATGAATGTGACATATCTCTCCACTTAAATAAATCTTTTATCTCCTCTAATAATGCTTCATATTTTTCTGTTTTTATAATATATGTAGGATCTTGCCTGAGTATCTTAGTTTTTGAGGCTATTTTGAAAATGCACAGAACTATTATTTCTTTATTATTACTTACATAGTGTTAATTTGAAAGTTACATTTTTTTAATGTGTATAACTAATAAACAGTCCTTATTTAAAAATGGTTCCACAAAACTAATCATTCTTATATTTGAGATTTGAATAACAAAATATTATTAGCTTACTCTCTGGATCAGGTTTTAGCAGTTAAATAATGAGGATTATAAAAAATGATTATTTAATCCTTAGAAACATACTGAAATCACACCTGTATGAGGAAAACTTTATTAACAAACTGTGTACCAATTCAAAGCAAAGTTTCATTTTGGTATCAATGATGATGATGATGATAAACTAGTCTGGTATTATTTATAATAACAATAACAGGGTTAGTCCAAATAGAGTTCTGCTTACTTGACACTCTCAAATATGGCATACTGGGGTTATTTTTTACCTTGGCTTCAACCAAAGTTGTTCCTTCTAGTTTTCAGAAGGAAACCTTGCCAGGAAACAATTCCACTGTCTAACTTCTAATGAGTTACTATGATCAGTGAGCCAATTTTTCTTTAGCCTAGGTAATATTTTATTGGTAACACTTAAAAAACATAAAGTATGTTTAAATTAGCTCTCCTGCATTGAACCAGACCTAATAAATTTGCGTCATGTTTAATAAACTACATTAATTTAAGAATAGTTTAGAAACAAGCTTTGCATTTTCAAAATTATTCTATGCTCGGTTTCTTTATTTCTGGTTTCACAGCCCCTCAATATCCAAATTTTGCCCTCACCATACAAAGATGTGGCTCTTAGCAAGGTCACTAGTAAACTTCTAATTGCCATCTCTATCTCTCTCAATTCCTCTACTCTAGTCCAAGCTTCCTCTCAGATCTACACTGTTAAAATAACCTTCATTGGTCCCTTCACTTATAGTCTTGCCTACTCCAACCCACTTTCTGTATGATAGGTATCTGTATTGTTGCAGTGAAGATATGGATTAGTGGGGAAAGACTGACATACACGGCTGCTGTAATTTCTGGCTTATCTTAGCTGAGAATACAGAATTCTGGAATATAGAATTTAATAGAAATGAATAGAAATGAAATGACTGCACCAAGAAGAAGCAAGCAGCCAAATATCTTGGTCTTTGATTCCTAGCTGGTGACATTTTCCAGAATAGTAGCATCCGGTTACAGTTGAGAAAGAAGTCTAACTCTTCCACTGTCACTTACTGACTTTATCATATAAAACAAGTCTATGCTATATTGCTGGATACAGCCTTTTTGCACCCCTATTATGTAAACAAGATATATTAAAAGTTTTACCATGGCTATATGTCAAGGAACTTGATTAGACTTGAAACATGTCCAAGAACTAATTTTCAGCAATTTTTTTTAACCATGTAATTATTTTCAAAGGATTGTTGTGTAGTGAGGGGTGGGTGTTTAGTACTTTTTGGAAACATGTAACTAATTTCTTTATCAAGGTCATTGAATGACATAGAGCAGAACTTCCTTAAATTTGCTGTACATACAACTTATGTATGTATGTTGTACATACAACTGTTGTACATATAACATGTTGTACATACAACTTCCTTAACTTTTCTATACATACAACTTATGCAATTAATTATAAATCAAAACCATTTACTGTTTTGAGAGTCTAATTAGACAATTTCACTGGGTGGATGAGTTTTAGGAAAGATGATTAGAGAAAACAAGCATGGTACATATTTACCATGCCTTATTGCCTGCATTTTTCAGAATTATGAAGAGCCATATCATTTTATAGAGTGTAGAGTAGATGACTTTCATGTTCTGAAAGAAAGATGGAGGCATGTAAAACATCAGTGTGAATTTACTCAGTGAGATTCATTTGACTTTTATTTTTTTATGACTACTGGGTTTAGAATCCAGCATGGTGCCTTTAAGAACTTTCCTTATGAATGAATATAAATATACTTATATTAATCAACAGATACATAAGTGCATATGTTGAGTATATGAATATATTTGTTGACATAGTTGTTGAATAAATTGACAAAATTTCACAAAAGTTAAAAGAAACTAGTGTACTTTTGATAAAGTGAATAAGTAGAATTTCTAAAACATTTCCAATTGTATATTTTAAAATGCACAAATAATGATAAAAATTAAACATGAAGTGCTCTTTCTTTGAAATTTACTTGTTATTTTTGCCTATCACAAGTATCTGTTCCATTTGGCATTTTTAATTACAGTTTTGGCCAACAAAGGTCTATATGATGTAGATACCATAAGATTAAACAATTAATTGTTTACTTTTCCAATTCTTTCGCTTTTTTATGTTTTAAGAAATAATTTTTTCATTTGATATTAAGCATTTTGACTCATATGAATAGTGTAATGTTCTCAAAATTTTTCCTTAGACTATCTAATAGTAAAACTGAGGCACTCTAAGACACAAGCATAGGTTCATGTTTGTAGAAATAAAATGTTCCTCAGTTCAGTTAAGTTTGGTTGCTCAGTCATGTCCAGCTCTTTTTGACCCCATGGACTGCAGTATGCCAAGCTTCCCTGTCCATCACCAACTCCCAGAGCATGCTAAAACTCATATCCATTGAGTCGGTGATGCCATCCAACCATCTCATCCTCTGTCGTCCCCTTCTCCTCCCGCCTTCAATCTTTCCCAGCATCAGGGTCTTTTCTAAGGAGTCAGTTCTTCTCATCAGGTGGCCAAAGTATTCGAGTTTCAGCTTCAGCATCAGTCCTTCCAATGAACACCCAGGACTGATCTCCTTTAGGATGGACTGGTTGGATCTCCTTGCAGTCCAAGGGACTCTCAGGAGTCTTCTCCAACACCACAGTTCAAAAGCATCAATTTTTCTGCACTCAGATTTCTTTATAGTCCAACTCTCACATCCATACATGACCACTGGAAAAACCATACCTTTGACTAGATGGACTTTTGTTGGTAAAGTAATGTCTCTGCTTTTTAATATGCTATCTAGGTTGGTCATAACTTTCTTTCCAAGGAGCAAGCATCTTTTAATTTCATGGCTGCAGTCATCATCTGCAGTGATTTTGGAGCCCAAGAAAATAAAGTCTGTCACTGTTTCCATTGTTTCCCCATCTATTTGCGTGAAGTGATGGGACTGGATGCCATGATCTTAGTTTTTTGAATGTTGAGTTTTAAGCCAACTGTTTCACTCTCCTCTTTTACTTTCATCAAGAGGCTTTTCAGTTCCTCTTCACTTTCTCCCTTAAGGGTGGTGTCATCTGCATATCTGAGGTTATTAATATTTCTCCCAGCAATGTTGACTCCAGCTTGTGCTGATTATATTCAAATACTTAAATAGAAATGAGCTAGTAAACAAACTAAAGAAAAAGAAAGAAAATATGTTCCATTTTGTGTCTTATGTTTTGTCTTTTTGTTTAGTTTGTTGTATGAATCTTTTTTTTTTTCGCTTGTAGCATAAGTGTTCTCAGTGAAGAGAGATTACAGAGTTGTTACTGAGGAGAATCCATCTTTCGTGTGTGTGTGTGTGTGTGTGTGTGTGTGTGTGTGTGTGTGCGCGCGCTCAGTTGTGTCTGACTCTTTGTGACCCTATGGACAGTAGGCCTCTAGGCTCCTCTGTCCATGGGATTCTGTAGGTGAGAATTCTGGAGTGGGTTGCCATTTCCTCCTCCAGGAAATTGACCCAGGGATCAAACCTACATCTCCTGCATTGGCAGGCAGATACTTTACCAATGAGCCACCTGGGAAGCAATTCACATTTCACTCTATGCCAAAACCCTGTGTAAAAAAAAATGTTTTTGGAAACAGAAAAACAAACTATGACATCCCGTTTAGCTGATAGGGGAACTGCCAGATAGCAATATTTTCTAAGTGTGGATATGTTCAGGATGCTTATTGGAAAATACCCTATATCATCTCTGAATTCCTGTGAATGTATCAACATGCTTTGTTTCCTCTTATTTGGAAAAAACCTGATCCACACTCTCTAAACTTGCGATGTATAGGAGGAAAAAAAATCATACTTGATCACTTGTATTTTGGGTTTTCTTGAGGTTACTCAAGGTTATGTAGAGTCAGGGTTCCCCTGTTTATGAGAAGGCTAACTGAGAGGAGAGGGATATCTTTTACAGCGTGAGAGATTCTCTTGTTTCCTCTGCCTGAGGAGTGGCTACTATGATGCTCTCACTCATTTATGTCTGATCTGGAGCAAACACCTATAAACCAAATAACTAGGTCAAAACCTCTTGATTTTTCTGTGCTATCACATATTCATATTTGTCTAAATATGATAGCTAAATATGATAATGGCTAAATCAAAGGTTATTTTGATACTAAATTATCAAACTAATTTTTAGTATAAAATATATAATAACCCATCTCTTGGCTATATGATCACTTATATACATTTTCCTAACAGAAAAATGAGTTGCCTCTTTAACTGTAGGTTTTAAAGCCTGTGAGAATTTTGAGTAAAAGGGCAAAATGCAGTTAGTAGAAGAAAGTTAAAAAAAATCAACAGAAAATTGATATTGTCAGGAAATAACCTCGAAAACTTTAAAAGTAGATGAAAAGTAGTATAGTATAAGAGTTTAGAGCAGGACGGAAAAATTTAGTAAAAATTGGAAGATGTTAATGAAATTTTCCTTTTTTTTTAGACTGGAAATCAAATATTAAAATACAGCTATCAAATAAAAATTTTCATGTAACAATATATTGTGTTTCTTTTATTTTTCTATGTGGAAAAGTGTTTTTATTTTTCACAAAGCAAAGACAGAGACACAGATGTAGAGAAATTAATCTCCTCCCCTAAACATCCTGGGGTAGAGTTTGAGACACCCATTGAATCCAATGCACAAAAATTGTTTTAAATTACTGGTTAAAAAATAATGCCCTTAGGTCCATCCTTGTCTTTATAAATAACCCAATTTTGTTTCTTTTAATGGGTGAGTGACATTCCATTGAGTACATGTACCGCATCTTCTTTATTCATTCATTTGTTGATGGATGTTAAGGTTGCTTCTGTGCCCTGGCTAGTGTTTTAAGTAGTGCTTCAGTGGGCTTCCATTGTGGCTCAGATGGTAAAGAATCTGCCTGCAATGTGGGAGACCTGGGTTTAATCCCTGCGTTGGGAAGATCCCCTGGAGAAGGAAAAGGCAACCCACTCCAGTATTCTGGCCTAGAGAATTTCATGGACTGTATAGTCCATGGGGTTGCAAAGAGTGGGACATGACTGAGCAACTTTCACTGAAGGGGATGCATGTGCCTTTTGGAATTATGGTTTTCTCAGGCTATAAGTCAAAAAGAGAAAAATAAATATTGTGTATCAAAGCATACATATGGCATCTAGAAAAATGATACAGATGAAGCTATTTGAAAGCAGAAACAGAGACACAAGTGTAGAGAACAAATGTATGGACTCACCAAGGAGGGCGGAGAAGGCAATGGCACCCCACTCCAGTACTCTTGCCTAGAAAATCCCATGGATGGAGGAGCCTGGTGGGCTGCAGTCCATGGGGTCACTACGAGTCGGACACGACTGTGAGACCTCACTTTCACTTTTCGCTTTCACGCATTGGAGAAGGAAATGGCAACCCACTCCAGCGTTCTTGCCTGGAGAATCCCAGGGTCGGGGGAGCCTGGTGGGCTGCCGTCTATGGGGTTGCACAGAGTCGGATATGACTGAAGCGACTTAGCAGCAGCAGCAGCACCAAGGGGGGAAAAACAGGGGGCGGGGGGATGAGCTGAGAGGTTGGGATTGACATGTATCCATTGCTATGCATGGAATAGATGCCTAGTGAAGCCTGTTGCACAGCGTGGGAAACTCTCCCTGACGCTCTGCGGTGACCTAGATGGGAAGGCAATGCAAAGGGAGGGGCTACATGTACACACGTGGCTGATTCGCTTTGCTGAACGGCAGAAACCAGCACAACGTTGTCAAGCAGCGAGCCCCTCATTAAAACAGAAAAGTCCTACTTTTGTAAGCACAAAAATTGCTAAGATTACCACCACATAACTGTAATCTAGATTTAGGCCTGAGACTTCTTCTCGGTTAGATGCACAAGCACAGTTAATCAAATTGTCAAGTTGCCGTTTTCCTGAGAAGCCTGGGATTTTCCAAAATGGGAGCAAGTCACTAGGAGAAAGGTTGGAGACACACATGTTCAATGAGGTGCTATTTCTGCCAAGCACAGAAAATTAAAAGTTGAACGAGGCTCATGGCTAAGAAATACCAAGTTAAGACAAATTAATAAAATGTGGTAAGTAATGATGATTCATGTAGCTGAGCTTCATCTCTGATCTTAAGGGAATAAAGAAGCAGCTGAGCTGTTGAAATGAACAAAAGAAGCAGCTGCTAAATTGGCAGCAAATGAAGGAATGGAGGGCTTTCCAGAAGTCAAGCTTTTTGTAACAGATAAAGGAGCACAAAACCATGAACTTGTCTTCTTGAAATTAAAATGAAAGTGACTTTAATTTTGTATTTTCAGTTAGCAAAGTGACTACTATAAATCTTCAATATGAATATAATTTCAAAGATTTTTTTTGTATTATAAAAGTATTTTCAAAAACTACAGATAAGAAGAAAATAACAAAATTTAGTATATATCTTTTCACAACTTTTTCTACTCATAACCAAATTTATCAAGATATATGCATGATTATAATGAATTTATTAATTTTTTCCCCAGCTGTTTAACTTTTGAATGTCAAGCCCATTCTTTAAGGACAAACTTAAAATGCTGCAAATGTGACAGGTAACTAGAATATCATTGATAATTTATTTATGAGATTATTTGGTTTATAATGCATTAGAGGTATTCTTTATTAAGTTTTTAGGATGGAACATAGTGTTAACCAAACCTAATAAAGGTTTGGTTGTTTCTTTATGAGTTGTAAAACACCTAAGCTTAAGAGCAAGCACAGCCCTTTAATCTATCCTTCCAAATGTGGGAGATTTTCTGAAGTTTCTGTAATATCTAGTTTATACAAATATGATACAAATAGCTTATCATTTATCCAGATTATTAAGCTTGATAAAGTAGTCTCTGCTCCTTAGTGGAGTCAACTGGGCAATAGTATTTATACTGAAAATGTTTCAATATATTTTAAAGAACTTAGAAGATGTGTGCTTTCTAGAAGCTCAGCTTGTGTTTTACTCTAAGAAACATGTGGTAACTACATAGATGTCAATACTAGACGAATGTGTTTTCCAAACACCTTTTTCCTGAATACCAGAGGTCCTGGACTGACGATTGTTTTTCTTTGAAATAAAGACCAATAACTAGGTTAAGATATTCTGGGATACAAAAAAAGCATTGGTAAAAATCCTGCCTTTTCTATTCATAGGTTTCCTTGTAATCCAACTTTAGCTTGAGGTGTGACATAGATGGGGCTTGCCTGGTGGCTCAGATGGTAAAGAATCCACCTGCAATGCAGGAGAACCAAGTTTGATCCCTGGGTCGGGAAGATCCCCTGGAGAAGAGAATGACAATCTACTCTAGTATTCTTGCCAGGGGAATTCCATATAGACATGTGTTTGTGTGTGTTTGTATAGGTAGCTTAATAAAAAAAGAGCTCTTGGGTGATTATCTTCTCTTGCTTTTCTACTATTTCCTTTCCATTTTTAAAAGTAGGATTCTTTCTCATTAAAAGAAAGGAAGTTATTGTTTTCTCTCTCCTACCCAAATTACCTTTCTTCCTCTCTGCATTGATGAGTCAGGATCATATGTTGCCATTAATTAATTCATTCAGTAAATTGGCTGATGGCTGTGAGCCAGGTGCCCCAATGCTGTTTTGAAATCATGTGATTTCTTTGAAGATAAACAGCCAAGTTGAAAGAAATCAGTTTCAATGCCTGCTCTCCTGGGGAGGAGAAAATACAAAGGGTTTACTTATATGACAAATACTGAAGAAATTGACTATGTGAAGAATTTCTTCATTTAATATTAGAAGCAGCAAGAAGTAGTTCATATTAACTCTTCTTAAATAAATGACATCCCAGACTATACAAAAACAATATATAATACACAATGTCCTTCAGTCAATATTGCAGAGTTTTGTGTGTGCTATTGTTTATTGAAGTGAAACATAGGAAGGACATGCATTTATGGTCTTCACTCAATTTTTTCAGCATTTATATATTTTCTAAAAAAGCTTTATGCTTCAGGATGTATTAGGATCACATGAAGTCCCATATGCTACTGAAATGCTGTATTGCTTTCAGTTCATATATTATGACATTTGTCCTAATTATCAATATTATTATGAACAAAAAAATTAACGAATTCAGCAAGTTAACTGAGAAGTTTGCAATCCGCAACTCACAATTTCTTTGGATAGTTTTGAATTTCAAAACATGAGAACACAGGCCCAGAGGGAGCTTGTAAAGATGTGAGCCAACAGATGATGGAATATTGGATTTTGGCCCTGTGTGGATTTCAGATCCTAATAGTGGAAAAGGAAAAAATGGGACACAGTTCATATATAGACTTTGTGTGAGATGTCAGTGACACTTAATTTTACTTTAAATAACAAATACCTTTTGCATGCCATTTAATGTCTTACCAGTACTTTTCTCAGAAATGTGAATCATCTCCGGGTGGGTCCCTAATTTGGGCGGTTCCAGGCTTCAGCCTACCTGCAGGGAAGTTGATAGCCATGTGGTGTTAATTAAGCCGTTTCCCTTGGCTGTGCCTTTGACTGATGGTGGGAGAGTGATGGGCAGTGAGCAGAGGGAAGGCTGCTTGCCTTCTGTTAGTTCAGTGGGCTGAGGATGTATATTCTGGCACTGCTTCTTTCCTTCGATGTCTTGCCAAAGCATTTCTGCCTTAATTTATTGAGACCAAAGATGCCATGGTAGAGAGAAATTTCTTTTCCAAGCTGGATTAGTCATTGACCTTTTTGCTGAGTAGCAGCTCTTGGTGACTCTGGTAAAGAAGTGGTTGAGAAAGGCTGTATGTAGGTGTTACCTTTGACCCCCTCCCCCTCTTTGTGTACCTGCGTGTTTAGTTGCTAAGTTGTATCTGACTCTTTTGCAATCCCATGGACTGTAGCCCACCAGGCTCCTTCTGTCCATGGTATTCTTTAGGCAAGAATACTGGAGGGGGTTGTCATTTCCTTCTCCAGGGGATCTTCCCGACCCAGGGATTGAACCTGCGTCTCCTATATTGGCAGATGGATTCTTTACCTCTGAGCCACCTGGGAAGTCCCTTCCTCTCTTTATCTCTACCTTTAGTCATCCAGGCCTATGAAATGTATTTTCCTCCCTGAAAATCAATCAGCAATAGGCATGGCCTTCAGATAAAGATGAAAAGATTAGTGTATTATTGCTAAAGCTGAATTGGAAACTGAAACTTGAATCTTTGGGGAACATGAGGCTTACTGATACCTTACCCCAGGTCTGGATCTCAGGGTTTACCTGGGGAAACCATGGCATGGCATACAGTCCGCTCACTCCCCTGAAATGAAACCTGGGAACAGGGACAGGTAAAGAGATGTTCCTGATGGCAAGGACTTCCCTGGTGGCTTACTGGTAAAAGAATCTGCTTGCAATGCAAGAGCCGCAGTAGATGTGGGTTTGATCCCTGGGTCAGGAAGATCCCCTGGAGGAGGGCAGGGCAACTCACTCCAGTATTCTTGCCTGGAGAATCCCGTGGACAGAGGAGCCTGGGGGGCTACAGTCCACGGGGTCGTAAAAAGTTGGACATGACTGAAGTGACTTAGCAAACACGCACGGGCCTGATGGCCTAACTCAAAAAGGAAGGAAGTCCTGCCATTTGCAACAACATCATGAACTTCGAAGACATTGTGCTCAGTTTGATATGTCAGACAGAGAAAGACAAATACTGCATGATATCACTTATATGTTGTATCTAAGAAAGCCAAACTTGTAGAAACAAGGTGTGGAATGGTGGTTGCCAAGGGCTAGGTAGTGGTAGAATTAGGGACATATTAAAGACTAAAAAATTGCAACTGGAAGATGAAGTTCTGGAGAGCTAAAGCTCAGCATATGAGTATTATTAACAACATCGTATTACATATTTCAAAATTGCCTGAGACTACATCTTAAATGTTCTCATCATGGAAAAGAAATGATAATTTTTAATGTGACAGAAATTTTAGCTAAAGCTGCGAAGAACAGGAAGGATGGCATGCTGTAGTCCATGGGGTTGCAAAAAAGTCAGACACAACTGAGCGACTGAACAACAAAATTAATACTTAGATAGCAATCATATTGCAAGGACTAAGTATATCATGGCATCTGGTCCCATCACTTCATGGCAAATAGATGGGGAAACAGTGGAAATAGTGGAAACAGTGGCTGACTTTATTTTTGGGGGCTCCAAAATCACTGCAGATGGTGACTGCAGCCATGAAATTAAAAGACGCTTACTCCGTGGAAAGAAAGTTATGACCAACCTAGATAGCATATTAAAAAGCAGAGACATTACTTTGCCAACAAAGGTCCGTCTAGTCAAGGCTATGGTTTTTCCAGTGGTCATGTATGGATGTGAGAGTTGGACTGTGAAGAAAGTTGAGCGCTGAACAATTGATGCTTTTGAACTGTGGTGTTGGAGAAGACTCTTGAGAGTCCCTTGGACTGCAAGGAGATCCAACCAGTCCATCCTAAAGGAGATCAGTCCTGGGTGTTCATTAGAAGAACTGATGCTGAAGCTGAAACTCCAATACTTTGGCCACCTGATGTGAAGAGTTGACTCATTGGAAAAGACCCTGATGCTGGGAGGGATTGGGGGCAGGAGGAGAAGGGGACGACAGAGGATGAGATGGCTGGATGGCATCACCGACTCGATGGACATGAGTTTGAGTGGGCTCTGGGAGTTGGTGATGGACAGGGAGGCCTGGTGTGCTACAATTCATGGGGTCACAAAGAGTCGAACACGACTGAGCGACTGAACTGAACTGAAGTATATCAGATCCACACAGTGTACATCTTAAGCTTATATAGTATGTCAATAATTAAATAATTTTAAAAAGGCAGACCCAGGGCTGTGATATGGTTGCTTACTATGTGAACTCAAGCAGGAGGAGGGCAATGATCACTCTGATGTGTGGGTGTTCCCAAAGCTGAGTTCTTTCCTTCAGTGTCACCAGTTGGAAGCCACCATTCACTATTTTCTTTTTTATGATGTTTTAATTTTCTTGGTTGTTGGTCAGAAAGACAGAGAGAAGGAAAATTAGTGTACTCTCATACAATTCTTCCCAATTACCAACTTAGGTCAGGCCTTCAAAATATCAGCATTGATATGATGACTAATCTGAAGGTGCTTAATATTACCCACCAGAATAAATGTTTTTAATAAATATGATCATGTCACCACTCAGTTAAAATTTCCCAGATGATTTTCCATAGTTGCTTGGATATAATCCAAAATCTTTGCTATCTCACCATGGTGTTCTAGGCAGCTTGTAATCAGCTCCCTGATAAACTATTCACTCTCACTTTTCATCACATTCTCCCTGTTAACTTTTGCAAACTTATCAAATTCTTTGCAGATTTTCAAACATGCGTGCCTTTCTCTACCTCTTTGCCTTCAGTTTCGCTCTGCCTTTTCCAGAAATACCCCCGCCCACTTTCTTTATCTAGGTAGACCTTACTGAGTCTTTACAACTCACCTTAGGCATGATTTTGTTGTTGTTTAGTTGTTCAGTCATGTCTGACTCTTTGCAACCCCTTGGACTATAGCCCATCAGGCTCCTCTGTTCATGGGATTTCCCAGGCAAGAATGCTGGAATGGGTTGCCATTTCCTTCTGCAGAAGATCTTCCTGATTCAGGGATCAAACCCATGTCTCCTGCATTGGAGGCAGGTTCTTTACCACTGAGCCCCCTGGGAAGCCCCTTATATCCTAGTTGTTGTTCAGTGGCTATATCATGTCTAACTCTTTGAGACCCCATAGGCATAATTAGCTCCTATTGAGTACCTTCATCAAATCATTGAGCCACATCTGCCTTCAAGTTGGGTTAGGTTCATTTCAGTGTTCCAAGCTTTGTTCTTTTCATAAAATACTATGGGAGAGACTGTGAGACTAGGGAACAGGTCTTATCTGCATATTCATACTGTGTGCAGTGCTTGCCATATAGAAGACAGTCGTCGTCAGACATGTTATCCATTGTACTACTGGCTATAGTAAACAGTCAATAAATATTGCCAGGATCTTTCACATGATTTCCTTGCTTAACCAAAGTTTTCATTGTTTTGCTGCTTGTTACACTCTCAAATGTACTTTGCAGTAAAAACTGCCTTGATTATGATAGAAATAGGCAAGCAGATATTTATAAAATTCTTGATAGCTTTAGGATATTGGAACAGTTTTTTTCTCATGAAAGGATATTTTTGTTTTTCTGTAATTACCATTCTTTCAAAACATAAGTGAGCTGATTTTAATTAACTTGTCCTAGAGTTTGTGAAATAGTCCTCAAAATGGTAAGAAAAATGTTTTTGTTATTCAAATTTTGAGAATATTCATTAATGATTTCCAAACCCTCATAAAGACAAACATGTACCCTGGCCCAAGGGTTTGGATGGTGTGATTTTGAACTGGGTTGCTTAGGGATTTAGTTATATGCTGCATGAAAGAGTAAAAATCATATAAGAAACAGAGAATATGTAATGTTAGATTGAACTTCCCTGGTGGCTTAGCGATAAAGAATCTGCCTGCCAAGCAAGAGATGCAGATTTGATCCCTGGGTCGGGAAAATCCCCTGGAGAAGGAAATGGCAACCCATTCCAGTATTCTGGCCTGGAGAATCCTATGGACAGAGGAGCCTGGAGAGCTACGGTCCATAGAGTCGCAAAGAGTTAGACACAACTTAAAGACTAAACAACAAACAATGTTAGATTATTGTAACAGGCATTCTTAAACCTTTTTGAAGGTTTAATATGTTCAATATTTAACACAAAAGAAAAACTGCACCGCTTTTGAGGGTCAGAGAATTAACATCTAATTTGTTACATTCAGGTTGAAGTAGAAAGTGACTGCTTGTTTAGCCTTTTGACCTAACATTAAATCTCCTCCAGGAAGAGTCAAAATGATTTGGGGGTAACTTGACTCATTGTTTATCTCTGAGCACAATTTTGTCCAATCAAGTAAAAATATTTGCCTAGTGTATATTATGATATGATTATCTGAGGACTGAAAAATGTGGTCTGAATTATAAAGACTGGATTTCTAATTTTTAATAAAACCTTCACTGTTTCACATTTCCTCCCCTAACTTACAAGCAGCTTTTATAATCATAAGAAAGTAGCTTTATTCATCCATCCATTATACTGAACACCTATTATATGGTGGGCAAAATCATGCATATGTTAAAATATTCTATGGTTTGGTGTGTAGGAATATAATTACATTTATTCCTATTTCCAACAATTTCTAGTTGAATTTTCCTGTGATCAGAAAACATGCTCTGTATAATTTTGATCTTCTCAAATTTATTGAATTATTTTGTAGCCCAACACATTCCATCTTGATGAATATTCGACATGGACTTGAAAAGAATGTTTATTCTCTAGTTGTTAAAAGTAATAAACCATTATATAAAAGTGCTAGATACAGTCTTTTGTATCTTCACCTTTTAGAAAATATCATTGTTCAACAATACTTAGAGTATCTTTAAAGACTTCACATATTATTGTGAATTTGTCTATTCTCTGGCTTAGAGCTTTTTATTTTCTGTTTGACATTTGAAATAAGTACCTTGTGAAAATGTATGGCAGCTTTTAACATCTTTCACACAATAAAGACAGTAGAGAGTAATTATAAGTATCAAACAGTAATGAAATACTCCAAGAATATTCCAGTTTTTGGAGATAACTGCCATTAGAGAAGGAAATGGCAACCTATTGCAGTATTTTTGCCTGGAGCATTTCACAGACAGAGGAGCCAGGCAGGCGACAGTCCACGGGGTCACAGAGTTGGACACGACTGAACACCTGTCACTGATACTCACTCATGCCGGTTAAAGTCACTATATTTGTTCATTCATCAAACCATTTTAGAACTTGCTTTGTGCCAGGTCACAGTGTAGATACAGATGAGAGACATATTCTCCACTCTTGAGACTGTCCTTCCCTGGAAACATACAGCAACATGGATGGACCTAGAGATTAGCATACTAAGTGAGGTAAGTCAGACGGAGAAAGACAAATATCACATGATATCACATTACGTGTGGAATATAATTTTTAAAATGATACATACAAACTTATATATAAAACAGAAACAGACTTATAGATTTTGAAAACAAACATATGGGAACCAAAGGGGAAATGTAGGGGAGGGATAAATCAGGATCTTGGGATGAACATACTCATACTGCTATATATAAGATAGATAACCAAAAAGGACCTACTGTGTAGCACAGGGAACTCTACTCAATGTTCTGTGATAACCTATATGAGAAAAGAAGCTAAAAAATGAATATAACTAACTTATGTTGCTATATCCTTGAAACGGCACAATTGTAAATCAGCAGTCCTCCAATGATATAAAAAATTTAAACACTTAAAATACAATATTATATATTTTACAACAGAGAAAGTAATCATTACAAAAGATAATGCTTATGTCATTATCAAACCCTATTTAAATAAATCCAAACTTACTCAGTTCAAATTATATGTGGACATTGCAAGCCTGGCATAATGAGAAGTATCTTAGTGTAATTAAAAAAAATAATTGGAGTTGATGCTGCAGGTCATCAATGGGTGTGAAAGGAGGCAACATGATGTTGGAAGTTTGAGAAGAAAGACATGGAATGGCTAGAAATTGAGATTCAGTGTGTCTGCAAACATTGGTCATGACAAATTCTAGGCTACAGCCTTGAGAGTGGGTGGTTGAAGGTAGCATGAAGGATCAGCTCTTTGGAGGAGAAGGTCAAGATATCGAGGACCAGAGTGTTGGAAGGACATCTGTATTCACACAAATAGAATTATAATTAGAATCAAATTAGAAGATCTGAATGATAAAGTAATGACAGTTAATAATAAATGCTTTCTGATATAGAACTTAACTGCAGATGTCATTTTCTGATATATTCTTCAAATGCCATTTGTAGATAAATACAAGAGGATTAAAGTTTTGAAATTACAGATGAAAGGTTGAAGGAGGCAGTACAGTGCAGGATTCATTTTTATGTCTGCACAACAGAGTCACTTAATAAAATGCCTCTTCTGCAATTAAAATTCAGCTGTGCTGGCTTATTATAGTTCTCATCTTTTGAAAACAACTTGCAACAAAGCAAAATGCATTGGATTTAGTTTTCCAGTGTAATTGCACACTATGGTTTAGTTTCCAGGCAATTTGTTCTGAAAACTTGGAAAATTAAGCATAGCATTATCCAGTATGGTAGGATCTGGGAAATCATGATTGTGGTAAAGACTGACATCATCTTCTCTAATCGATTGAATTATTATAATATATAATTGCAGGGTTTGTGTGCTCTTCATGGCATTATGCTGTTACAGTCCTAAGCAACCCTGTGCAGTTAGGTGACAAACTCCTCATTTTAGGTGACAAACTAAATTTCAGAGACATTAAATGAATTGCCCAAGTGACTCCATCACTTCTGTCTGATTCCAAATTTATTTATTCAATCAATAAATATTCATTAATCAGTATATGGCTATGCTAAACACCAGGTGGACAAGACACCCCCACAGTCTGGGGCCCTCATATAGGTTACAATCTATTATGAGAAAATATTTATGGAATGTTCAAATATTGTAAAATTATACAAGAATCTATTACATTCACGCTATCAGAAATAAGGATTTGACAAATAAATTGACTTACTAAACTCTAAGAGTTTTGTTGCTTAAATCTTCTCTGCATTCTGAAGCAGCAGTGTTCTCCTGCTATTAGCAGTGGTATAAACAACTATAAACCTTCATGGCATTTAGAGGATTCCCAGGTAGCTCAGTGGTAAAGAATCCACCTGTCAATGTGGCAGACACAGGAGTCCCAGGTTCTATCCCTGGGTTGGGAAGATCCCCTGGAGGAGGAAATGGCAACCCACTCTAGTATTCTCATCTGGAGAATCCCATGGACAGAGAAGTCTGGTGGGCTACAGTCTGTGGGGCTGCAAAAGAGTTATGATTCTTTTGCATAAGACATGACTGAGCAACTCAACAACAACAACAATCTTCTGCATTCTACACATCAGTGTTCCAAGGGCAGCAAAACTATTATTAGTTGTCAAACTTCACTGTGCATGAGACACACTTGGAGAGCTTAAATATGCAGATTTTTACAATCTACCCCAAAGTTTCTGTTTTAGAGCATACGTAAGAAATGTTCTATGCTCTCAAAAGACTTAAAATAATTTTGATATTATAGGGTAACAAAACCTTTCCAGCATTTCATGTAGCCCCAGATAGAATATTCATTTGAAATTAAATATAATTAAAATATACTATATGTAATACAAATGCTTTTTTGTACCTGTGTAAACTTTCCTGCTAGACCTTTATTTTAAATGACTCTTATCATTATTTTCAGTAGTTATTATATTATACAAATATACAATTATATCACCATCTGATGTTTAGAGTTTCTGAACATTAGCACTAAATGAATTTGGCATTCCATATTTGGTTATTGTGCCTTTTCAAAGGGAATAATTTGGGATGTGTATTTGATATCTGTGGGTTTCTGATTATTATCTTAAATATTCAAATATTTTGAGGAGTCGCATTGAGACTTGCTTATATTAATAAAACAGTTTGATGAAGACACAGAGTAGTTTAATAATTATATATTTGATATTCTCTAATAAATTAGCTATTTACCACTTAAAATCTAGGTCATGCTCATTCTGAAGAAATGTCTGCACATGTTGATCAAAGAACTTCATGTTTTGTTTTGTTTTTTTGTCATGACTCACTCAGACTAGATGATAGAATGAGAAACTTCATTCTAAATGTAGTTTTAAATTTCATTCCTTTAAAATTCCTTGGAAAAATAACTGTATTAATTAAATACAAATGATTATTGGGAAAACAAACTCCTTACTGGGAAGAAAAATTCTGTTTTTAGTTCTGAAGAACTCTTCATTCAGCTGTCTCTAGAAAGGACCTTGTGAACTGATGAAAATTGGATTAAGTGAAGTCTGGTTAGTGAGTGAGTGTGGGCAATGGAGAAAAAGGTTCAGACATCTGGATAAATGCATCTGGGAAATAAGAGATGAGATAAAGTAAAATAGTAACACTAATTCCAGTGTCAAAACCAAGAGCAAATATTTTAAAACTGACTTACATTGTCACCCTGCTTATTTAACTTATATGCAGAATATATCATGTGAAATGCCCAGCTGGATGAATCACAAGCTGGAATCAAGATTATCAGGCGAAATATCAACAACCTCAGATACACAGATGATACTGCTCTAATGGCAGAAAGCCAAGAGGAACTCAAGAGCCTCTTGATGAGGTGAAAGAGGAGAGTGAAAAAAAGAGGACTGTTGGCTTAAAACTCAACATTCAAAAAATGAAGACCATGGCATCCAGCCCAATCATGTCATGGCAAGTAGAAGGGCAAGAAGTGTTAGCAGTGGCAGATTTTATTTTCTTGGACTCCAGAATCACTGTGGATAGTGACTGCAACCACCATATTAAAAGATGCTTGCTCCTTGGAGGAAAGCTATGACAAAGCTAGACACTATGCTAAACATAGACACTAAAGCTATGGTAAAAGCAGACGCTCGGAATTTGCCCAGGTTCATGTCTATTGAGTCAGTGATGCTATCCAACCATCTCATCCACTGCTGCCCTCTTCTCCTTCTGACTTCAGACTATACCTTTGTTGGTATGTAGGAACTTAAAAGTTTCAGGAAGTTAAAAAATGTAGAGAAATCGTATGAAGGATTAAATGAATAATCATCCTCTTACAGAATTACACTTATTTAGTTTACAGGTTTAATTTAAAGAGGTAAAGGGAAAGGGAAGAGTGAAATAACTTCCCTTGAACACAAAATCAACACTTGGTTTGTTCAAGTTCCCAAATTGTCTTAGCTACTTCAGCAGCATTTAAGGAGCAAAGGGTGCCATTTGCCTCTGCAAATCAGGAAAGGACTTGTTATGTCCATATTACTTTCTTTGTGTTGAAATGCCTCCACTAAACAACTAAGTTTGTATTTATGATTTGAGTAAGAGACCCTTGGAAGGTGGAAATCTGTCTATATACCTGAGACTGCTAACTATTAAGTGCCAGCAAAGAATCTGCTTGCAATACAGAGACTTGGGTTTGATCCCTGGGTTGGGAAGATCCCCTGCAGAAGGAAATGGCAACCCCCTCCTGTATTCTTGCCTGGGAAATTCCATGGACAGCAGAGTCTGGTGGGTATAGTCCATGCAGTCTCAAAAGAGTTGGACAGGATGTGGTAACTAGCCAACAATAAGAACAACAACAACATATAGCATTGGTTGAATCTGTTGCAAAGTGAGGTCAGGTGTTTTTTTTTTTTCTTATTTTATTTTAATTAAAGCACCAGTTTGGTAAAAGTGGTTGAGATAATTTTGGACAAACAGAGATTATAATATACACTTAGCATCTGTCTGATTTGTATGACAAGCAAATCCCTCCAACATTTCTCAGAAAGTTGAGCAAAATGATTATATTTTGGTACATAGTGCTTATCTGTATGCATTTTTATTGCAGTTAAGATGTAAATGCTTTCTAGTGTAATTTATACTGTTTTCAAAAATGCTTTCTCCTAACATAATTTTTCTTTTGATAATAGGACAAATATTTTCTTTATATAGTGCACTCAGTACATCTGACTTACTTAGGATGAACTTCGTTCCTTGAAACCAAGATATATGCATTTTCATAACCGTAGCTATCAATTAGCATTTTCCTTGATTTCAGATATCGAGAGCCTGTTCTGTAAGACAAATGATAACTCCATGGTGTCATAGTTTACAAGTCTCTGTGGCAGACACGACAGTTCTTGTTTTCTGCACACAGCAGGGTTCAGGCCACTTCTGAAGGTCTTCATTTCTATCATCTATCTGCCTGCCCTTTACCTAGACTCAAGACGGGAGGACGTTTTTTCCACTCCCACCTTTCCCTCTATACCTGGCAACCCGAGTCTGATGAGAGATGCTCCATTTTATTCCTGTGCTTCCCCTCATTACACAGTGCAAAAATATCTTCATCTCCTGCAATTGCTCTCTGCCAGTCTTGCCTTATTTTGCATTCACAGCCAGCAGACTGATTTTCCTGAGCACCAGTGCATAGCTACATGTGCCTGAGGGCCCTGGGGGCTTCCTATTTCCTGAAGAAACCTTTAGATTTCAGGTTCACTCGTGTTACCATTTGTAGCCATCTTCCCCTTTAATGATTCTTGCACAGCCCCCCTGCTCGTGCCTCAGGGGTCAGTTCCTGCTCTGTACTTTGTTCCCAGGTTGATGCCATCCTCCTCCTTCCTTCCACGATGTTGACATCCTCCCAGCATTCGGGGTCGGGTTAGCTCTTCCAGAAAGCCCTCCCAGACTTCCACAGTCCAGAATGATTCATTTTCTCTGATTCCCATCTGTTTCAAATACTGGAAAACTTACTGTTCCTGCCACTAAGTTGGCAACTAGCATTTGAGAGAGAGGGGGCAGAGGGAGAACAAGCATTTATTGAGCATCTGTCAGAAAGCCCTATGCTGGACCCATTCATACGTGTCAGCTAAAGGTCCCCATCTATGGAAACAGAGGCTAAGGGAGATCAAGTGATTTTTATGTGGACACAGAGCTGAAGTGCTTTGAATCCACCAAAGTTCATATTCTTTTTATATACCATGGGAGCCAATCATCCCATGTACAGAAAATAGAACACAGGTACTGTCTTTGATTCGGGATCCTCACTTATAATTCATTTGGCCTATACCCACTTGATGAGCACCTGTTATGTGCTAGACGTGACTGTATGTGCTTTGAAGGGATTCAAATGATGATGATAGCAGTAGTGGTATTAGCATATATATTTTACTGTTTCTGTGCCAGGCACTATTCTGAACAATTTACATATTATATCTAATTTATTCTTGGCAATGATTCTGTGGGGACGGTTCTAGCATTATCTTTCTTATACTCAAGAAAATAAGTATAGTGAGGTTAAGGAACTTGTTCAACATCCCATAGTTGTTTTAAACCCAGGAGTCTGGTTCTCAAGCATATTACTACAGTCTTCCTCAAAGGAAGGAGACCTAGTCCCTGTCCTCAAGGTGATAAGACATACTTATCCTCCATCAGTATATTTTTATTTCTGTACATGAACAGCTATTAGGTCAATGAGTAATTGGTATAAATGTTTAATTTATTCTGTAAGATTTGGATCCAAGACTTTATTTATTCTTCCATATATCCTAAATATATGACAATTTAAATAAGTGGCTTTTCCCTCAATCTATAAAAGGCCAAACTTCAGGTCTTCATTTCAGAGCAAACTATCCCTAGGACACCATTTGTCCCATGGCCCTGGCAAGGTTTGAGTAAACATTTATTTACTGACTGACATCCAACTTCCCTCAAGTTGGCAAAATCAACAAATAATGTCAGAAGTAAGCAGTTTTACATCTAATTTGGATTAAATCAATGATATTCATGAAGACTTTTTTGAGTATGAATATATATATTCTCCAAACTGTTTGCTTGTATTGTGTGTGTATGCTCAGTCGTGTCCAACTCTGTACCCCATGCGCTGTAGCCTGCCAGGCTCCACTTGCCGGGGAATTTCCTAGGCAAGAATACTGAAGTGGGCTGCCATTTCCTTCTCCAGGGGATCTTCCCGACCCAAGGATCGACCCAGGTCTGTTGCATCTCCCACACTGGCAGGCGGATTCTCTACCACTGTGCCGCCTGGGGAGCCCCTTGCTTGTAATATCCAATCCCAACTAAAGCAAAGGTTGACTAACAAAGCACTTGGTGAAATAATGAATAGTGATATTTAGCAAACTTTATAGAGATCACAGCCTGGGGTGTTCTTCCCCTCATGTCTTGAAAGCTATTGTTAAGGAAGAACAGAAAGATTTTCTCACAGAGGGGAAGTCTGCTCCCACTTCGATGACATAGCGGCCGGAGCTCAGACTCTCACTCATATACTGTGAGAAATGTGAAAAGGGTATTCTTGTCTTTCCAGATGGCTTCAAAACTCCTTTCCCACCTCAAACAATGTCTATATCTACTCTGACTCATATGTTTGGGTGAACTTTGCTTGGTACTCATCTGTATAGTAATAACAAAAAGTATTTCCAGGCAGAAAATCAGCATTTTAGTGGGTACATTGTTTTGTGTTAGGTGACCATTTTGTTCTCTGGGTTCTAGAGTTATAGGCATATTTTGAAGGCTATCTTGGCCAGATTTCAGTTAGTCTTTGGTGGTAGGGGACAACACAGAAAACATCCCCATCTACTCTTTTCTAGAGAGAACACTTCTATCAGAAGCACCATTTTTATTTCCACACCCACCATCAGGCTCAGTAAATGAAAGGCAAGTAAATTTACTAAGTATAAGTACCTGCCATAAATTATACTAGCTCTTAATGTGCTTGTCTTTAATTACTCATAGGACCTTGAGATGCTATATTATTATATTCATTTTATAGAGACACAGGAGAGGCTGAGAGAGTTAAGGTTGCCTGAAATCAGCATATCTGGGGCAATACAAGCCCACGTTTGGGAGCATCTGGGTCTGGCAGGGGCAAGAGTAGAACTTAAGCACAGATTGATTCATCATGAGTGTTTTATATCACTCTCATTCCCACTTGCCCGCCTCCCTTTCCTCAGCTGCATTTTCCTCCATGAGTTGGCCCTAGTTTTTTGCAACAACCCATGGGCAGTTGATAAGGGGGCTGGAGGCTGAGTTGCCATTAACCCTCTGAGACCTTGGTTGAGAGCCCTCTGTTCTCTCAGAAGCCCCATCTGTTAGTTGAGGGGCTGGAACTGAGGTCACTCCCCTTCTCTCATTTTTAGATGCCCACCAAGGGACCATACACATCCTTCTTTCTCATTTTGTCTTGTCTCGTCTAGCCTCATCTCGTCTTGTCTGACTTCCATAGATGCTCCTTAATATTTCCTTAGCTGTGGTTACCCAGCAGAACTGCAGTCGCTTCCACAAGTTTCTCTGTTTGAAATAAAAAAGTTAAGCTCCGAACCTGAAAGGGAAAACAAAATCATACTATTATCAAACAAAAACACTGTGGTCAAAGAACTTGCAAATCATTGCCCCATACATGTACTGGGGAAATGTTGAAAAAATGAAGACAAGTCACTTAATTGAACTTCAGTTGAAATTACTGCTTATTTCCAACGGCTTTGACATTGTGCCTTATAAGTGGAAATGACTCTCTTGGGTTACGTCCCCATTTCTAAACTATCACTGCTTTTAGGGTCATAGGATACTGTGATTAGTCAGCCTGGGTTGGGTCAGGGTTTCCTCCTAGTGGGATCTACACATATGAAAAGGTTTTCGGGAAAATATATATAAAATTAAGGCTGAAGATAATATTTGGAGCTTCAATGAGTCTTTAAACAATATTTTTGACATGTTTCAGTAGTAATGGATAATGATCACAAAGTGTCTAAAGATAATAATTGATTTGTTGTAAAAATGACTATTTAATTCCAGCCTTGTAATTCATTGCTCAAGTGAATTTTTAGAGAAAATGAGATGCCTCTTCCAGCAGATGTAATTTGGGATGTAGCATAGATCACTACAGGAAAAATTAAAACTCAAAAATTCTCCTGAGAGGTAATCCTTCTCCAATTTATAGCAAGAAAATGTTACTCTGTGAATCATTAATTACAATAAAGCAAAATAAATTTTAAATAGAGTCGTTATACAGATATTTTCACAGAAATGTATTTTTCCAGTGACATTTACTTTTTGGATAGCAAGAGGACCTAAAACATTTTCGAGGAAGCGAGAATAGTTTCACATTGTAATTACTGCTATTGTTGATGCTTCTCTTGTGTAAACTTTTCAAAAATGAAAGTCTTTTCCTAAAGCTTTAGGAATTGGGTTCAGAGCATGTCACTGAGCATGAAAAAGAGAAGGAAGGGACTGTTCCTAAACAGACATGTCTTGAAAATAGGATTTGATAGCTTCTTAAGATTTTTTAAAATACAATTCTTATTTCTAAATGAATGTCATAAATGACCAATATTATGTATTTTGAGGTGATCTCAGTGAGATGAATGCAGCATGACCTTCAGATGAAGGAGATTAGTCTGTAACGTGAAGTAACTAAAACTTTCCCCCGTTTTTTGTCAAGATAGGACATTTTTCCCGTGAATAATCACTCTTCAGGCATGGTCAGGAGGGTGCTAGTAAACCAGACTCTGAAAACTCAGACTGCTCTGGAGAAATCATTAACCTCCCATAGCTGTGGTCAGACTGAAGCCAAACTGAGAGCATGGCTTTGTCCAAGACATGCATCCGGGCCATTTGACATATCCTGGCAAGCGAGGGGGTGGTTCTTTCAGACCTGAGATTTGTTGCAGGCCTTGATTCTAAGCTATCTACAGGCACAAGCAAGACCAAGATGGACTCTCGGACTTAGTTCTATGGCATTTTTTCATCCAGTCTTATTACTTTAACTGCCCCCTTAGGGAACTTACTTTACCTGGACTAGAAGGATTAGTGCTGGAGTGGGAAGAAGTGGTTGGACTCAGAATGTATTCCAAGGATAGAGCAAATGATCTGTTGAGGAGTTGGGTATAGGATACAGAGAAAGAGGGGCAAAGATGACCCTAAGTCTTTAGTCTGAGGTGTGGAGTTATCGTTTGCTGATATGATTCAGACTGAATGATATGATACAGTATATGCGAGGCAGGCTGTGGAGTGGGGAAAGGATTAGAAATCCAGAGTTCAGCTTTGGATACATTGTTTGTTCACACTCTTGTGCACACACACATGCACACACTTAAGTAGATAGCTGGATAGATACATCTGATATTCAGGGAAGAAGTCCAGGTGGAGTGGGAGTTGTCAGCATATAGGTGGTGTTTAAGGCCATGGGACTACGTCAGGCCACTCAGGGACTCAGAGAGTGAACTTTATGTGACCTTTAGATGCAATAGAATTATGAGTGAAAAAGTGTGGGGAGAACACAGTATCATACTGCCAGTAAGGTATTTATTTCAAATCAAAGATCATTCATTCATCCACTAACATTATTTAACAAATATATATTTGGTGCTCAGTCAGGCTATACCAAGTACTGGGGACACAGTGAGGAAAAACAGTGACATACTTGCTTGGATAATTCAATGCTATAAAACCCATCTCTAGCGTACTCCAAAGCACGAAGACCATTATGATGTCAATGGTTTCCTTTTAATAGGTATTTTCTCCTTTGATGCCTATTTCTTCTTATTATCATATATGTCCCTAAAGAATAGTGATACAATATTGTTAGAATTATTGGGTATATGACTATAAATGCTTTCTTTGGTTATATATGGGTGTAGTCCTAATAATTTGAGGGGAAATAAGATTTTGAATATTCAAATTTTACGACTCTGAAGGGAGTTTAGTTTGTTTTTTTTTTAAATAATCTTGAAACTTTCAAATATTAGAAAATAGCACATACTTCTTTTGGTCTACCAGATATAGAATGCTGAGTTTGGAATTTTTGGCTGTCTTTACTGAAATAAAATTTAGGGGAAAAATGAATTCATTGTAGTATAGGCCAGGAATGTCTGAAAATAAGTTAACTGCACATTTTCCATATAGTTTGTAAAATATGGTTTCATGACTCATGAGGCAAGGTGAGCTTTAGTAAATCCACTGAGTTGAATAAACATGAGTCTAGAATAGATGGAGTTGGAGATGGAGCTCCAGGAGGTTAGCATAAGGAAAATGTCAATGACGATGCTTATTTATGATATAAAAACCTACCCTAGTCTGATTGAGACTGACCCATAGCCTGATCTTTTTCTCTTGTAATTGAGATTATTTCCCAAGGGATACCCAACCTTAGACCAGAGTCTCTCCAGCCAAAATTTTTTTCCCTGGCTCAGAGAGGCTGCCATCCCCTCCAGACCAGAAAATGAAACATTTGTGACACTATGTGAAAGGCAATAAAATTACTGGAAAGAGAAATTGGACAGATGCTCAGCCCATTTTCAGATATTTACAAAACTGAAGTCCAGTTAAAGCTCCTTCAGCAATAGGTCCTACTAAATAGATCAGAGATGGTTGGCTGGCATCACCGGTTCAAAGGATAAGAGTTTGAGCAAACTCTGGGAGATGGTGAAGGACAGGGAAGCCTGGTGGGCTGCAGTCTATGGGGCTGCAAAGAGTTGGACATGACTGAGCGACTGAACGACAACAACAAATAGATCAGAAGCCACTTCCTTCTGATTTCAGCTATCAGCCTTGTAACCCTGATTCCCTGTGATTTTTAATCAGTTTGGATGGTTAACCAATCATGTCAGTGAGAGGAGAGAGACATAGCACACACATAAATAACAAAACAAACAAAACTGGTTAAGAGAGTGTTTGACTCATAATTTGTTTGTTGGGAAGCTTTGTTTAAGTTCACCTGTCTGCTACAGGAGGTTACATGTCTGGCCCTGTGGGCCCTGTGGTGGAAAATAGGCCTCCAGCCTTTCCTGCCATCCAGATGACTCTGCCGCATCCTGCCAGAATGATTATTCCAGCATGTTGTCAAACCCAAGCGGCGCAAGCTAAGAAATCTCTTTTGTTGTTTAGTCGCTAAGTCATGTCTGCCTCTTTGTGACCCCACAGACTGTAGCTCATCAGGCTCCTCTGTCCATGGGATTTACCAGGCAAGAATACTGGAATGGGTTGCCATTTCCTATTTCGAGGGGATCTTTCTAAACCAGGGATTGAACACGGGTCTCCAGCATTGGCAGGAGGATCCTTTAGCACTGAACCAGCAGGGAAGCCCAGGAAATCTTTAGTGTCTCCCCATTGCCTACGCAATGAATTTATGCTTTATAGCCTGACATTCAAAACCTCCGTACAAGGTGGCCCTGAGTTACTTTCTGTTTATTTAACAATATTTGTCAAGTCACTACTATATACTGGGTGTCGTGCTTAGAGCTGGATCTAGAACAGTGAGCATGTAGAGTGTAGAGAGTGACATGTCCTTATGGGACCTTGTAATCTAATGCGGCAAGGCAGGCGTTAAACAGTCATGCAAATGATTAATTACAAAGTTTAAAACAGGATACACAATGAAACCATTATGAAGGCCCTTGGCTTTGTCAATTAGGTCATGGACACTGGTCTCTTAAGAGTGCAGTTGTGGGAGCAGAAGACTGGTTTTAAGAGTCCAAAGGAGAATCTGGGAAACACACAGGCTTTGGAGAGAGAGGAGTGTGAATTCAGGATGCACCAGGGCCTCAGGCCTCACTGATCTGTGGCCTAATTCTGACTATATTCCCTTACATTTGCTTTGATGAACTGCACGCCTTTCTTTCATTGTTTAGCGGTTACTCTGGAAGTTAACACTCTTCTGAAAACTGTCCTCAACATGGGACTGAAATAAATCTAAAGTTCTGCTGCTAAAGCTGGGCTGGGTGGGACTGTTATCTTCCCAGCAACTGCCAGTTCCTAGAATACTTGTGCCTCAGCGTAAAATATGCTCTGACATCCCTGTTGTCAGAACACTGGGTGCATCCTAAGTCAATACATCAAGAACTTTTGCTCATGAGTAAGGAATCCCCTTTAAATTGCTCTAATATAACTGACTAGCTAGCTCTAAGGTGTGTATGTTCACATATTTTTATAGTATTTTTGAAGAAAATTTCTGACTCCTTAACAGAATCATCAATATCATCTTCTCAGTTTGGCACTGGAGAATCTATATATCTATGGTGGGACTGTTGGACCTCATAGTTCCTATTCTTACTCTGCCGCGAGGGACCTTCTTGGGGTATTTCACCCTAATTAATGCCATTATGACATTATGTAAGGGACATGAATTTTAAAGCTGGGCACTGTTTGGATACTAACAGGTGAGAGCAAACTGGAACATTAAAATAAGACATTTTAAATTGTTTAGTGCAAATGAGAGGGAAATAACCAGACAGCAGCATACACTTAGAGAAGATACTTTGCCAGACAAATTTAGTTCCTCCTCACTTGTAATTCCTACAGTGACAATCCTCTCTCAGCCAGGTACCTGACTCCTGAGGGCAGAGGGAACCTGTGATCCTTAAAGCCACCAGTTTATCGAACAAGTTGAATGCTAGCTGCAAAAAGACGACAATGTTGTTTGTTCTCATGGCTCTCCACTAAACTTGCTTTGTCACATAACTCTTTGGCTGTGCCTGGGACTTGCCCAAGTGCCGTGATGTTTCTGGTTATTGTTAAACAATGAAAGGTCCATTTCAGTGTAATCACGTTGTCCCACTCTTTAGTGCAGATTCAAGTTTTTCTCTTTCCCTGGCTCAGGCACATTTCAGGCTTAGGAGACAGCAGTTGAAGGGGGTTACTAAGGTTAGAGTCTATTTCTTTTTTTCATCTTCTCTGCTAGTTTTCCATCATTCGGTATGGCTCGCAGGCTCCCCTGTGTTCTGAGCAGGAGAGGGAGGAGATGTAAATGTGGAAAGTCTTACTTGAAGTGAATCTGCTATCGATGCCCTCTGGATGTAGCTAATTCAAAATGGTGATTTTTGTTGTTTTCGATGTTGCTGTGATAATGGAGTTTTTTGGATTCTTTGGAGGACTCCCTCTCAGTTCCTTTTGATGTAGTAGATGCTTGCTGTTGTTAATTGCTTGCCGTCTTCCTCTAAGACCCCTGGATACTGGTGGATGGATCTGAGCACCCCTGCTGGATCCTCCTGTGCCTCTGGGCCTTCCTCCTCAGCAACCCTGCTCAGGATGACTCAGGCCAGCTTCTTTCTTGGGGTCCACATCCGACCCTAGGATAGCTCTCACAGGCTTGAACATCCAGACCAATCCCATCTCAGCCACCTCTTCTTGCTTCAATAACCCAGGGCGATTAGTTGACCCAATGCCTTTCTTTTCAGGAAAGAGACTAATTTTAGCCCCTCATCTGTCAAACTTCAGGGAACACAAAACAAGTTATCTGAAGTTGTTCTATTCCATGCCATCTCCTGGAGGCATCCCGTTTCCTCTCTCTCGAAAGAGGAAAAGAAAAATGCACTACACTCTGACAATCTCTGCGAAGGAATTGTCACTACCACCTTACTCAAACTCTTTAAAATTTCTCAAATAAATTCACCTTTCTTATTCATTTGTGGGTTTACCTAGTAGCTCAAGTGGTAAACCATCCACCTGCAATGCAGGAGACCCAGGTTTGATCCCTGGGTTGGGAAGATCCCCTGAAGAAGGAAATGGCTAACCCACTCCAGTATTCTTGCCTGGAGAATTCCATGGACAGAGGATCCTGGCAGGCTACAGTCCATGGGGTGGCAAAGAATTGAAGTCTGGAAGTGGGTGGTGGCTGAGGCTAGAGGAATCTGCTTTAAAATTCCACAGATCTTCCTGTATAGGTGACCCAGTTCTTTGCTTTAATTTATAAAGGTGCCTTGTCTTTTTTGTTTGTTTTTTACTTCTTATTGAGCCTTCATCTGAAGCTCTGAGAAGACAGAAAATATTACACTTAGCATCCATTGTCCAGGGGTGGTGGTGGTGATTTAGTTGTTAAGTCATATATGACTCTTGCGACGCCATGGACTGTAGCCCGCAAGGCTTCTGTGCTCATGGGATTCTCCAGGCAAGAATACTGGAGTGGGTTGCCCTTTCCTTCTCCAGGGGATCTTCCCGACCCAGGGATCAAACCTAGGTCTCCTGTCCTGCAGGCAGATTCTTTACTGACTGAGCTATCAGAGAAGCTCATTTCAACACAAGTCTAGATTTCATGAAGTCCAAAGTCAAGTTTTGGGGGGGAAGCACTAGAAGAGATGGGATGCCCTCTCCTGCTGATTTAAAGTCTGCCCCTGCAGTACTGATAGTTTGTCCATGGATCTGCTTCTTCTCCATTCAATCAGATCAGGAATGCCTTTTGTTCTGGAAGACTCCAGTGCTTTCCACATCGGTCTGTCCTTTAAAGTCTCAGTAGGATAATTCTAGAGTGGTTAGCCATTCCATTCTCCAGGGGCATTTTCTCAGCCCAGGGATCAAACCTGGGTCTCCTGCATTGCAGGCAGTTTCTTTACCATCTGAGCCACCAGGTAAGCCCAAGGATAATGGGATCAGAGTACAGTGCAGTGAAGCTCACAGGTAGGCAACTGGTTCTCTTGATACAAGGATTTTTTGGGACTTCGCTGGTGGCCTAGGTGTTAAGGCCTCACCTTCCGATGCAGGGCTGCAGGTTTGATCCCTGGTCTGGGAGTTAAGATCCCACAAGCCTCATGGCTAAAAATCCAAAACAAGAAACAGAGGAAATATTGTAATAAACTCAATAAAGACTTTAAGAAAAGCTCATATAGCAATGCTATAGTATATTGTCTTAGAATAGCCTGAATAAAGCTAATTGTTTCACCAGGGGATTACAGCTAGCCTCATAATTCTTTAACAAACTAAGCCAGCCAGAAACAGCCTCCTCATAAGGGAATACATTATCCTTACTTCATGGTTGGATTCAAGACAAAAATAGAAAAATTTAATTAGTTTCTAACAAATTGCCAACATTAAAAAATGTCTCTCTTAAAAGATTAATGTTTTTGGAGATGCTTTTTAAGAAAATGGATACGGAAAATACTTTCGTGGAACAAATTTTGTCTCATATTCTGTAGTATTTAACTACTATCCTAACATTCTTGATAAGTGAAGGAATGAATCCTTCTAGCTGTATATATGCAAATTTCCCAAGATAGGATCCTTCCATTGCCACCTGCAAACACTGACATTGAGTGACTGCTATGTTGTGACTATATACTGAGAAGTTTTGTCACTGAGTCTTGAAACTTTGGCAATCAGTTGTATTCCTTCTGTTTGTCAAAGTATATTCCTCTAAATTTTGGGGAGTGGAGATTGTGTATCTTCTTAATGCTCACAAGCATGGATTTAACTGGGAAATTTTATGCTGCAGTGCTTCAAGAATTGTTTCTATATTCATGCTAACCATAAATTTTTATTTCTCATTTGGAGGGGGAAAAAACCCAGGTCAGATTCCAGTTACTGTAGCTTAGTTTTATATTTCCTGCCTTTCTTCACTTCAGTGTCTCCCAAATGGAGTCACCTGCAAGCTAAGTCTCAGCTGAATTCCCAAGTCAGTTCCGCCTTGTGGTAGAACCTGGATCCTGCATTCAGAGTTCTGCAAAGATGCCTGGTCACCTCTGTGGTTCCATTGCTTTTCTCCTTCCTTTTTTTGTTTCTGTCCAGTTGATGAATGGGTGCTTTGTTGGTTCATCAGAGCCTTGATATCCTGCCTAACATTCCAATGAGCCCTGCCTTATACTATTGCCACTATAATTGGACCAGTGTCCTTCGCAACCTTACTCACTGCTTGGAACAAAGGCCCTCCCTGTTCCCTATGTTGAGACTTGCTTATGGAACCTCTCAGACCCCCTCGACTGAATTTGATCCCATTCATATTGATAATATGCAAAGTACATCTGAATTCAAGCTTGCCCCAAACATCTATTCTTGGAGAGATTATTCTCTATTCCCTCCCTTTATTCTCTGCTCCACGCTTCTAAGATTCCAAAACACCTGTGTCTGAGCTCTGGCACTATAAAATTATCATTGGCATAGAATATCTGGAATTTCTATCTGGAATTTCTAGGAATTTGGCAGATTTGGGGAGGGAAATCATTGAGGAAAGGGAATAAAATAGGTTGAAGAAGTATTATTTGATGGTCATTGTGTCTTTGTGGAAAGAAGAGCTTTGTTGTTGGACCAATCTGGGTTTGGATTTCAACACTGCCAATTTCTAATTTAGGGAAAGTTACTTTGCTACACTGAACTCCAATTTCTTCACTTATCAAAAGGAGGTTTATAATAGTTAGCTGCTACCATGACTAATATGAGAATTAAATAGGATAACATATACCGTGAGCTCATCACATTTAGTGCTCACGTATACAAGATGTCTAATAAGTATTTCTTTTGATGCTGACCTGGAGTGTGGTCTCTAGTGGGGTTCTGGGAACTCAGATTGGGGTCTAATCTGTTCGATATTTTTCCCAATGACTTAAATGAAGACATGCTTGTAAAATATTTAGATGACATAGAAATAGGAATATATAATAAAACTAACAAAATTAGACTGGAATCATTAGACAAAATTTGAAAGGAATAGAAATCTTAGTTTACAGAGGAAGAAGTAAAGCAGTTTATGTGAAAGTGACTTAATACTATAATTAATACATCTACTGTTATTGGCTTATTGAAAGTGTTCACTACATTCTTTGGGTATAAAAGCATGAAATGGGTTTATTTCTTCTAATACTGGCCCCCAACCCTGTTATTCATCCTTTTCTCCCCTTCTATATGTTAGGTCCCATAAGAGCATTTTGGGCACCAGCACAGGAATATAAAAATGAATTATTCATTTGGAGAAGCCAAGTTTCAGCAGACAGGATCAGGAAGGTTTTCTGTCAGAAGGTGTTGAGAGGAATTATATAAACAAGGCAAATGTTGCCTCTGTGTACTGGCCCCTACGTTGTTTATTTCTTCCCCATGCTGAGGCCTGTTAACTCAAAACCCCACTGATGCCAAACTCAAACTTTCCCACATCCAATTGTTTAAACAGTTGCCATACAAGCAGATTTTTAGCCAGTTGGACTGCCTGTTTTGCCCACTCTGCAAAATCTGGCCACACACAGTGGCTAGCAATAGATAAGCCCCTGCTGTTGCTGCCCTCTGAAACTCTGACCTGGAGACTCCCCATCTTGTGAGCATATATCTCCCAGACACAAATTCCCTCTCTGATCTCTTTCTCCCGCAGGAATTCTTTGCCCTCCTTCTGCATGGGGACTCCTGCACCATACCCCCGGACAGACTTTACTGGGAGAGGATTTTCCCCACATGCAAACCTGTTCAAGCATCGCCTAGTAAAGCTTGCTGTGGGTTACTGCCTCATGCAGTCTTTTTTTTTTTTTTCCTTGATCTGTTCTCAAATCCTTCCAGCTCCCTTATCTCTAGGCTGGGGAAGCAATAGAAGTTAGCTGGAGATATTGAGATATTATCTCTAAATAGTGCAAGCAAGAGAGGATATATGCCTATTGTATTTTAGGAGGTTCTCTCCTTGAGAGTCCCTTGGATTGCAAGGAGATCAAACCAGTCAATCCTAAAGAACATGAACCTTGAGCATTCATTCAAAGGACTGATACTGAATCCGAAGATCCAATACTTTGGCCACCTGATACGAAGAGCTGACTCATTGGAAAAGACCCTGATGCTGGGAAAGACTGAGGGCAGGAGGAGAAGGGGGTGACAGAGGATGAGCTGGTTGGATGGTATCAATGACTCAATGGACATGAGCTTGAACAAGCTCAGGGAGATGGTGAAGGACAAGGAAGCCTGGCATTCTAGCAGTCCATGGGGTCACAAAGAGTCAGACACAATGACTGAATAACAACTCCCGCTGTAGTGTGGAGGATGGGTGGAGGGGGGCAGGAATGAAGGCAGAGAAACCGATGTTATAATCAAGAAAATAATGCTAAGGACTATAGCTAAGAAGAAGCGGTGTGTAGGGTTTGGTGGCCAGCTATGGTTAAGGCTGGTGAGTAAAAGAGAATGAAGAATCAAGGTGACTCTAAGATTTCTGGCTTGGGTATTTAAAAACTGGTGCTGTCATTAACCCTGGGAGATCTGATGTGGGAAGGATGATTGAATCAGCTCAGGCAGTTTTCATAGGAAGAGGGGAGTTGAATCTTGGAGAAGATGAATCTTTTCAAAAGAGTGGGCAGAATGAGATGTTAAGAGACTGAAAACAGACACTTAAGAAATGCTAGGATTTAGGAAACCTGCAGAAGAAGATCCAGAGTTCACAAATGAGGCTGGGAAGGAAGGATGTGAGAGGAAACTCAGAACTGAGTGCTGTGGCAGAAGCCAATGGTGGAATATTTCAAAAAGGAGCAGTGATCAATCATAGGTCAGATGCCACAGAGTTCAGATCACAGACAGACTGGAACTTATCCAAGGAATTTTTCCAGCCTTGAGGATATATGGACTTGTTAGAGAGAGAATTTGTATCTCTGATTACTTCACCAAGAAATAAACAGTACATGATTAACATTCATAAACAATGATGAGAATTGTGAATAATTGTTAATATGTTATATAAATGAAGTGGTTACACCAACCATGTGAAGTAAACATCACATTCAGTTCAGTTCAGTTCAGTCACTCAGTCATGTCCGACTCTTTGTGACCCCATGGACTGCTAAGTGATTAATAATAACAATCTATAATTTACTGTGGGGCTTTCCAGGTGGCGCTATGGTAAAGAATCTTCCTGCCAATGCGGAAGATGTAAGAGACAGGGTTTCGATCCCTGGGTTGGGAAGATCCCCTGGAGGAGGGCATGGCAACCCACTCTATTATTCTTGCCTGGAGAATCCTATGGACAGAGGGTTGCTAAGAGTCAGACATGACTGAAGCAACTTAGCATGCATGCACATAATTTACTGCATCTAAGAAAATAACACTCATGTATTGATTTATCTGAACTTTGCATTTGACCTAGAAAATTGAAAACCCCCTAGTGATATGAGACAATATGGAAAATGGTGCTCTTTTCATCCACATTAACATATGTACCTAATTATGATTATTGCTGTAAAATATGTTTGAAAGAAGAAAAAATTTTCCACAAGAGTTTGTAATGTTTTACATCAGTACACATTTAATTGTTGCTGTAGATAATTTATTTATTTTACTAAGGTGATTTTCAAACTTTATGTTTAAGCAATAAAAGTTGCAGTAGAGTTTTCTTCTTAATGCACTTACTGTATTAAAATATTTGTGTATGGTCACATTATGTCAAATGATACTATCATTTGTATTTTCTTCCAGAAAAACAATATGTAGATACCATTCCAAAATAATACTTTATCGTTATGTTCCCAACTGTTTTCCTTCACTCAGATTTTTGGCTCCAGTAAATATTTCCCTTGCACTTGAAAAAGTGCTCTGCATAGTATCTGCATGTCAGTTACAAACCACTTCTTAGTTCTAATTTTTCTTGAGGGAGGAGAATAGAATCATATAAACCAGAAAAATCAAACTACCAGAGTTAAACGGGACACAGTGTGACAGTGGCAAATATTTCCAGGGTCTTCCTGGAATATTCCTCTCTTCTCCTCACCTCCAGTCATTCTTTACCTCACAAATCTTTATTTATTCTTTAAAGCAATATAACCATTCTGCTTTCTCTGATGTATCTGCTGTGTCTTAATTAGGCAATATTGGTTGCTCCCTTCTTGTGCATTTTAGAACACTTTCCACATTGTTTTGTTGACTTCTATTTGTATATTTGTTTGTTTCTCTAAACTATGAACACTTTGAGTTACTTTTCAAAAAATGTATGCCAACATCTGCCAAAAATAAAGGAAAAAAAAATCTAACAATTTTTTTAAGCAAAATCTTTTGATCTTAATTGCTTTTGTTACCCTGTACAATGACACTTGTAAATAGCAAGGAATAAAACTAAAGTCTTAAATTCCGCTGTAACAGATGGACTGAGTCCATGTATGAGCTTAAAACACAGTTTATGACCTTCATTCTAAATCTGGAAAACAGCACTTAATATTTCCTTTTATAATATTTTTGGTAATACTTATTTCCAGAAGTAGCTTTTACTACATTTCTGTATACAACTTGGCATGTGAAAATTTAAAAATGTTGAACTCATTATCACCATTTAAAAACTTTTAATAGGTATTTTTGGGAACTAAATAAGGCAAGATATTAGAATCACATTGAAAACTTTTCTAATACTCTTTAGCCTATGACACTTTGTGTCCCATACCACATGTAGTTGTATTTACATAATACGTTTACTTGGTCCAGAAATAACCTCAGGTGTTATTTCTTACCTGATAGGTGTCAGTATTGACTGCAGAGAATTCTTCCACTCAGAACCTTAGGGGTCAGTGCAAGCCATCATTGATACAGTAGAAAGGTTGTACCATTTTGCCACTGTTGCTGCTAAAGATTAACAAAATGCAGTTTGTAAATATGTTCACGTTTCTAGAAGTGAGAGAATTCTACAGGAATTGTCTGCTACCAATATTCGATAAGCTTAAGCTATGCAGAATTGCTGAATATTTGTCCCTTAAGATCTATTTTCAGTGAGGATAATTATCTTGGCCAATAGGCTTTATGTTTTACAAACAAAGACAGCCAACCGTCCTAGTGATTCCTTTCTGTTACGTCAATCAGTGCTGTCTATCTTCAAAATAAAATTTGTGTGTCTATTCTCAACATGTCTGGTGACTCATGAAACACATTTCCCTTCCTCTAAGCCCTAGGATTAGTAACAAAAGATTTTTTATTGTCATGTAACAATATAGAAGTTTGTGTAAATTCTGAAACATGAAAAAGAACAAATTTACAAATTGTTTTTGAAGGCCCCAGAAACATTCACTAGTTCAGCATGAATTGAGGTTAGAGTCATAAATTGAATCTTTTAATTTCCTAAGACCTAAGTTATATTTATCATAAGCATGTGAGAAAAATTCTTTCTTTTGCTGCATTCCGCTAAGATAACTGATAAGGCATTTGATTTTGAATGAAAAAACAATTTCAACTTGAAACAGTGTGTGTAATTAAAGATTGAATTGAACTTAAAAAATTAGTGAGGGAAAGAAACAAGTAATCCTTTCTTACCTTAACAAGAAAGAGGAACCTCCATGTAAGATGTAGGGAAATGCTTCCTTCTTGGGTAGCAGCAATGGGCAGATTGACTTCCAGGCAAACTCCTTGTTTAGGAAGAAGGATGTGAATGGGAGTCAGAGCATCAGAGCATCTCCTGCTGAATTAGGTGTCAAAAGAGGTTCCTCACAAAGCCTTTAAGGTCCCAGCTGAAAAAAATGAGTATCTTTTGTGGGAAATTTAATTAATGTTAAGAACCATCCTTTACACTGTGATTATGATCTTCTTAGTTGTTGGTAAAATGTATGGTTTCTTACATGAAATGAGAATCACAGTGGATGGAAGAGTGTTGTATATCTAATTCCTTTCTCCTCTCCCTTCTCTCTCTTTTTCTATCTTCTTCCTCCTTGTTTTAATTTGTTTGTTTTGTATGTCCTAGCCTTACAAAAAAAAAATTTCTCATTCCTATCAGTGAATAAACTTGAATAAATTCTTTGCCTTCTCAAAGCCTGAAATCACTTCTTAGATTGGAACAATAATAGCACTCATTTATAGAAGAGACAAATAATTGAGTATGGCCAAATCAGAACTGACTCTGTCTTTTTCTCCATCTGCAACATTAACTTAATCATATTTTTAGAACCTAATCATATCTCCAGAACCTCTGTTATCTCATGAGGTAACAGATTCACAGGTTCTAGGGTTCAGGATGTGGACATTTTGCAGTAACCATTATTCAGCTTACTACACTCATGGTTATTTTGCACCCACATCTCTCTTAAAGATAAAATTATAGGATAGAAAACCATTTAGGATAATAATAAAGACCAACATGAACATTCCCTGAAATACATGTAACATCACAACAGATTGAAGAGTCAAAGAACATACAACCTTGTATTCCTTCTCACTTGGTGGATGTATGCATGGCAAATACTTAGGGCTTAGCCAAACATATGTGATTTAATTTTTTTCCATAAGATATTTATTAACTTGATGCTTTGTTGTGCAAATTGGTTAATCTTTATCTGATGTTGAAATATCACTTCTTATGTCTTTTTGTTTAACATACTCTTGGGAAAAGTCATATACTGAGAAAAAAAGTCACTGACCAAAATATAGTATACATTTCCAAGTACTGTTTTGGCAAAGAGATGTACATTGAACAGTTGTTCAAGTGTAGTCTCTATTTACTAGGAAGTTTATGTTAACTAATATGTTAAGTAATCCCAGAGAAGGCAATGCCAAAGAATGCTCAAACTACCACACAACTGCACTCATCTCACATGCTAGCAAAGTAATACTCAAAATTCTCCAAGCCAGGCTTCAATAGTATGTGAACCGTGAACTTCCAAATGTTCAAGCTGGATTTAGGAAAGGCAGAGTAACCAGAGATCAAATTGCCAACATCTGTTGGATCATCGGAAAAGCAAGAGAGCGCCAGAAAAACATCTACTTTTGCTTTATTGACTATGCCAAAGCCTTTGACTGTGTGGATCACAACACACTCTGGAAAATTCTGAAAGAGATGGGAATATCAGACCACCTGAACTGCCTCTTGAGAAATCTGTATGCAGGTCAAGAAGCAACAGTTAGAACTGGACAAGGAACAACAGACGGGTTCCAAATCGGGAAAGGAGTACGTCAAGGCTGTACATTGTCATCCTGCTTATTTAACTTATATGCAGAGTACATCATGAGAAATGCTGGGCTGGATGAAGCACAAGCTGGAATCAAGATTGCAGGGAGAAATGTCAATAACTTCAGATATGCAGATGACACCAACCCTATGGCAGAAACCAAAGAAGAGAGCCTCTTAATGAAAGTGACAGAGGGGAGTGAAAAAGTTGGCTTAAAACTCAACATTCAGAAAGCTAAGATCATGGCATCTGGTCCCATCACTTCATGGTAAATAGATGGGGAAACAGGGGAAACAGTGACACACTTTACTTTTTGGGCTCCAAAATCACTGCAGATGGTGACTGCAGCCATGAAATTAAAAGATACTTACTCCTTGGAAGAAAAGTTATGACCAACCTAGACAGCATATTAAAAAGCAGAGACATTACTTTGCCAACAAAGGTCTGTCTAGTCAAAACTATGGTTTTTCCAGTAGTCATGTATGGATGTGAGAGTTGAACTACAAAGAAAGCTGAGCACTGAAGAATTGATGCTTTTGAACTGTGGTGTTGGAGAAGACTCTTGAGAGTCCCTTGGACTGCAAGGAGATCCAACCAGTCCATCCTAAAGGAAATCAGTCCTGAATATTCATTGGAAGGACTGATGCTAAAGCTGAAAATCCAATACTTTGGCCACCTGATGCAAAGAACTGACTCATTGGAAAAGAGCCTGATGCTGGGAAAGATTGAGGGCAGGAGAAGAAGGGTACGACAGAGGATGAGATGGTTGGATGGCATCACCTACTCGGACATGAGTTTGAGTAAACTCCGGGAGTTGGTGATGGACAGAGAGGCCTGGTGTGCTGCAGTCCATGGGGTCACAAAGAGTCAGACACGACTGAGTGACTGAACTGAACTGATGTTAACTAATCCAAAATGTTAAATTTAGTACAAGAGAAATTCGAATGAGCCACAGAAGAATCATCCTGGTACATCCAGCATTTTAAAGTACTTAAGTACATTTTCAAATCACTTGCATCTGTGGTCTCCATTTACACCTACATCATCTTTAAGAATTTTGGAGACAGATTCTAGAGACACTAACCTTTTCTCCCACCACTCAATTCCTTTCCAGCCCATATTACTTTCTTAGCAAAAATTCCCTCAAAGACTCTTCTCCTCTGTTCTGGCTGAATACTCAATTCCTCATGACTTCATCCCTTCCTGTTCTTTGCTTACAACTGGTGGGACCAAAGGAAGAAATATGACCTAAGTTAGGCAATTATATTTTCTCTCCCTGGAACTTGAATTGGAGTTTGGAAAGACTTGCTCCCTTAGTTGTGGGTGTGCTATTTGTAAGGATATATGAGTGAAGATGGTTTTATTTGGGGCTTTGTGCTGGTAAATAAACCCATGGAACCAAGAAAAAGGGAGAAAGGATAGAAACCACATAGAAAAGAAGCCTGAATGAAACATTTGGCTACACAGAGAGAAGAGTGTAAAGTAAATGCCTTGGTTCTCAACAGTTTTATTTCCTCGTTCTAATTCCTCTGTTCTTGCTGAATTTGACTCCTTTAGGTTTTATGAGGCATCCATCTTGTCATCCAATACATTTATTTTTTATGTAGATTTAAGATATTTGGCTGGAGAAGGAAAAGGCAACCCACTCTAGTATTCTTGCCTAGGAAATCTGATGGATAGAGGAGCCCTGCAGGCTCCAGTCCTTGGGGTCACAGAAGAGTTGGCCATGACTTAGCGACTAACCAACAACAGCAAGAAGTTGTTTACATTTAGTGATCTTTTGACTAATATATGGGGGAAGGATATTAGGATAGGGCAAGGATTTGGAAGGTACAAAAGCAACTTATCAGAAAAGCTAGGAACAGACTCAAGACTTGAGATCTGTGTGTTAGAATTCCATGCCAGGGAATCAATGGGCAAAATTAGGGGCAGGGAAAAGTATTCCTTCTGAGCATCCATCTGAATACTTACGTAAAGGGCTCTCTGTTTCTTTAAGAATCCTGTGAATATTCTTTAATTTTCTGTATACATTTTCTCACATGTTTGTGTTTGGTACTCAGGTTTTTCAGGTTATTGATTCCTGAGCCTAATTCTCGTGTGGAGGCTAATATATAATTAGAAGTGGAAACAGCTTCCCTATTTAAAGTACACACATTCAATTAGAGAAGGAAGAAACGAAGAACCCCAGGGTTAGTAGGAGGAAAGAAATCTTAAAAATTAGGGTAGAAATAAATGCAAAAGAAACTAAAGAGACCATAGCAAAAATCAACAAAGCTAAAAGCTGGTTTTTTGAAAAAATAAACAAAATTGACAAACTATTAGCAAGACTCATTAAGGAACAAAGAGAGAAGAATCAAATTAACAAAATTAGAAATGAAAATGGAGAGATCACAACAGACAACACTGAAGTACAAAGGATCATAAGAGACTACTACCAGCAGCTCTATGCCAATAAAATGGACAACTTGAAAGAAATGGACAAATTCTTAGAAAAGTATAACTTTCCAAAACTGAACCAGGAAGAAATAGAAGATCTTAACAGAGCCATCACAAGCAAGGAAATTGAAACTATAATCAGAAATCTTCCAGCAAACAAAAGCCCAGGACCAGATGGCTAGAGAAGAGCTAACACCCATCTTACTCAAACTCTTCCAGAAAATTGCAGAAGAAGGTAAACTTCCAAACTCATTCTATGAGGCCACCGTCACTCTAATTCCAAAACCAGACAAAGATGCCACAAAAAAAGAAAACTACAGGCCAATATCACTGATGAACATAGATGCAAAAATCCTTAACAAAATTCTAGCAAACAGAATCCAACAACATATTAAAAAAAATCATACACCATGACCAAGTGGGCTTTATCCCAGGAATGCAAGGATTCTTTAATATCTGCAAATCAATCAATGTAATACACCACATTAACAAATTGAAAGATAAAAACCATATGATTATCTCAATAGATGCAGAGAAAGCCTTTGACAAAATTCAACACTCATTTATGATTAAAACTCTCCAGAAAGCAGGAATAGAAGGAACATACCTCAACATAATAAAAGCTATATATGACAAACCCACAACAAGCATCACCCTCAATGGTGAAAAATTGAAAGCATTTCCCCTGAAATCAGGAACAAGACAAGGGTGCCCACTCTCACCACTACTATTCAACATAGTTTTGGAAGTTTTGGCCACAGCAATCAGAGCAGAAAAAGAAGTAAAAGGAATCCAGATAGGAAAAGAAGAAGTGAAACTCTCATTGTTTGCAGATGACATGATCCTCTACATAGAAAACCCTAAAGACTCTACCAGAAAATTATGAGCTAATCAATGAATATAGTAAAGTTTCAGACTATAAAATTAACACACAGAAATCCCTTGCATTCCTATACACTAACAATGAGAAAACAGAAAGAGAAATTAAGGAAACAATATCATTCACCATTGCAACAAAAAGAATAAAATACTTAGGAGTATATCTACCTAAAGAAACAAAAGACCTATACATAGAAAACTATAAAACACTGATGAAAGAAATCAAAGAGGACACAAACAGATGGAGAAACATACTGTGTTCATGGATTGGAAGAATCAATATTGTCAAAATGGCTATTCTACCCAAAGCAATCTATAGATTCAATGCAATCCCTATCAAGTTACCAACGGTATTTTTCACAGAACTAGACCAAAGAATTTCACAATTTGTATGGAAATACAAAAAACCTCGAATAGCCAAAGCAATCTTGAGAAAGAAGAATGGAACTGGAGGAATCAACCTGCCTGACTTCAGACTCTACTACAAAGCCACAGTCATCAAGACAGTATGGTACTGGCACAAAGACAGAAATATAGATCAATGGAACAGAATAGAAAGGCCAGAGATAAATCCACGAACCTATGGACACCTTATCTTCGACAAAGGAGGCAAGGATATACAATGGAAAAAAGACAACCTCTTTAACAAGTGGTGCTGGGATAACTGGTCAACCACTTGTAAAAGAATGAAACTAGAACACTTTCTAACACCATACACAAAAATAAACTCAAAATGGATTAAAGATCTAAATGTAAGACCAGAAACTGTAAAACTCCTAGAGGAGAACATAGGCAAAACACTCTCTGACATGAATCACAGCAGGATCCTTTATGACCCACCTCCCAGAATATTGGAAATAAAAGCAAAACTAAACAAATGGGACCTAATGAAACTTAAAAGCTTTTGCACAACAAAGGAAACTATAAGTAAGGTGAAAAGACAGCCCTCAGATTGGGAGAAAGTAATAGCAAATGAAGCAACAGACAAAGGATTAATCTCAAAAATATATAAGCAACTCCTGCAGCTCAATTCCAGAAAAATAAGTGATTCAATCAAAAAATGGGCCAAAGAACTAAACAGACATTTCTCCAAAGAAGACATACAGATGGCTAAAAAACACATGAAAAGATGCTCCACATCACTCATTATCAGAGAAATGCAAATCAAAACCACAATGAGGTACCATTACATGCCAGTCAGGATGGCTGCTATCCAAAAGTCTACAAGCAATAAATGCTGGAGAGGATGTGGAGAAAAGGGAACCCTCTTACAGTGTTGGTGGGAAAGCAAACTAGTACAGCCACTATGGAGAACAGTGTGGAGATTCCTTAAAAAACTGGAAATAGAACTGCCATATGACCCAGAAATCCCACTCCTGGGCATACACACTGAGGAAACCAGATCTGAAAGAGACACATGCACCCCAATGCTCATTGCAGCACTGTTTATAATAGCCAGGACATGGAAGCAACCTAGATGCCCATCAGCAGATGAATGGATAAGGAAGCTGTGGTACATATACACCACGGAATATTACTCAGCCATTAAAAAGAATTCATTTTAATCAGTTCTAATGAGATGGATGAAACTGGAGCCCATTCTACAGAGTGAAGTAAGCCAGAAAGATAAAGAACATTACAGCATACTAACACATATATATGGAATTTAGAAAGATGGTAATGATAACCCTATATGCAAAGCAGAAAAAGAGACACAGATGTACAGAACAGACTTTTGGACTCTTTGGGAGAAGGCGAGGGTGGGATGTTTTGAGAGAACAGCATGTATATTATCTATAGTGAAACAGATCACCAGCCCAGGCAGGATGCATGAGACAAGTGCTCGGGCCTAGTGCACTGGGAAGACCCAGAGGAATCGGGTGGAGAGGGAGGTGGGAGGGGGAATCGGGATGGGGAATACATGTAACTCCATGGCTGATTCATGTCAGTGTATGACAAAACCCACTGCAATGTTGTGAAGTAATTAGCCTCCAACCAATAAAAATAAATGGAAAAAAAAAAGTACACACATTCCTAGAACCAGCAAATTGGGGCAATGAATATCGTAAAATTTAACATCACTACCGTAACAGAAAAGTTTGAATGACATAAATTACACATTTTCTGTTAATGTACCATAAATTCAAGAGGTTTAGTACAGTAAAAGTAATTTACTTTCATATATGAAGTATTTGCAGTTTCCTTAGTATACATTCCTGAGATTTTTCACATTAAAATGAATATTAAAGCAAGGCAAAGTTAAATTCTTCTATTTTTCTACCAACTATTTATGAAAATAAACTACTGAATCTAATTCAGAAAATATGGTTACCATTCAGATTCCTTTTTTTGGAAATTTGAAAGAAGTGTTGAAAATAAAAGTGCAATAAAATTTGCTGTTAGAACTGCCAAATTGTTATATAAAGCAATCATTTATTCTGAAGCATTTTTTAAGGATTAACTAGAAACATGTTTTTGAAAATGAAAATTAAAATCATTCTTTAAGACAGTTTTTATCATTTCTTTTTCTGGAATTAGAAATTTAAAAAATTATTTATTTTCATTTGTTTTAAATTGTCAATTGTGGTAGAGTGGCTCCCCATTCAGCATAATATTCTTTTTCAACTATGTAACAGACCTGTATTTCACTCATGGAACTAAATATATGCATATACCCACGTGCACACACAAACACACACACATGTATAGATCAATGTAAAGATATATATATATATATATGTATATTTTAATGAAATTTGAACATAATTTGATTTGACGTTAAAATGTTTTTAAAATTGAGAACGTTTTTATGTTTTCTATTTTGCTTTCAAATTATTCTTTAAAATAACAGCTGATAATTTTTTTTTAACTTAGTGAAGTTTTAGGAAGAAAACAAAAAATTTCACCTGTGTCACTAGTATTTTACATACATGTAGTGTTGGTAGTGATCTTAATAAATATAGGATATACAGCTACAGAATAGCAAAAGAGAAATGTGGCTAAATTGAGAAGAGCTGATGCAGAAATGGTTTCAATGTTTGATGATATTTTTGGATCTTCTCCTTTGAGGAGGTAGTCTTCTACCTTTTCATTGATGTGAGGAAAGTTGCATTTTGGGGAGTGAAAATATTGCTATTGTTTTTTGGAAGTTTAAGTGTCAGAGTTAGTGACTCTCTTGATGTAGGGTAGCCACAGGGTGGGATGTGATACATGATGCAGTTGCTTTACTATGCACTCACTCACACTTCCTTGTCATGTCTTCCTGGAGAAAGCAAAGACAAAAGACTGGAAAAAGAAAGACAATATTTATCAGATTTCCCTTCACCTATGGTTGTGCTTATGACCTAGGTTTTAGCCAAGTGGGCATTTCCATGGTGGCACTCATGAATGAAGAGATGGGGTGTTCTGACAAGAATGGCGACAAAAGGAGTCAGTTCTGCTTGGGTTCAAACAGTGGCCACAGTTTCCTGATTTGATTGCTTTTTAATCGTAGGTCAGGCTGTGGCTGCTCCTTTACCTAGCAAATGTTGCCTTGTGATTCTGAGAATTATTAGAAAGTGATTCTCTATAATTCTACCTCATTTTTACCAAAGATAAATATCTAGTAATTTTCCTCAAATTAGCTAGAGTGGATTCTAGCTAATCTACAAGAATTAGCTGGTTAATATGGAGAAGGAAATGGCAACACACTCCAGTGTTCTTGCCTGGAGAATCCCAGGGATGGAGGAGCCTGGTGGGCTGCCGTCTATGGGGTCGCACGGAGTCGGACACGACTGAAGCGACTTAGCAGCAGCAGCAGCTGGTTTATATAATTATTCTTGCCATGTTTATCAGCATGTTGGTTAATATAGATATTTTTGCCATGTTTATTGAGCCAATGTTTATTGAGCCCCTAGTATGTGCCAAGTAAGACAGAAATTGGCAATAAATTTAATAAGTAAATTAGGTAATATGTTAGAAAGTATTACATTATATGGAAAAAAAATTAAAAACCAAAGCAGAGAAATAGAATAGGGAAATACAGAGGAAGTAAAAGTGGAGAGAAGATTATAATTTTAAATTAAATCGTCAGAGCAACTTTCATTGCAAAGAAGGGATTCAGTAAACACTTGAAAGAAACAAGAGATTAAATCATCCCAAGCAAAGGAAAGAGCAAGTGCAAAGGCCCTGAGGTGGGCCTACACCTAATGTGTTGAAGAAACAGCAAAGAGGTCAGTGTGAACTGAGCAAGACAATGAGATCAGAGAGGCAATGGTACACCATTATAAGAAATTTGGCTATTTCCTTAGTGAAATTGGAAGTCTCTGGAGACCTTTAAGAAGTGGCATCTTACTTATAATCTTATTCATATTTTAAAAGAGATCACCTGGTTGTTTTGCTGAGCATAGGCTGCAGTAGGATCAGGATAGAAGCAGGAGATCAGTTAGGAGCTCAGCCATTAGCAGTGGGAGAAGGGGAGCTAGCTGAGAAGACAGAAGAAGCAATGGGTGAGCTAAGTGAAGGGCCGCTGAGAAACTCATGAAGAGAGTGTACTTAGGAAGAGAAATTGAGCGCCTGAGTTGGGTATTATTGAAGAAAGAGGCAACCTGAGAATGAGCTATTATATTTAATTACTGGGAAGCCATTGGCAACCTTGAAAAGAGCAGTTAAAAGAGAGTGGTGGGTGGAGTGAGTTTAAGAGAAAATAGATGGTGAGGAATTGGAGACACTTAATACAGACAATTTCTCAGGGATTTTTTAAAAAAATGTTTGTTTATTTATGTTTGGTTTTATTGGGTCTTAGTTACCACACGCAGGCTCTTTGTTGGGGCAAGATGGCTTTGTTACTCTGTGGCATAAGGGATCTAGTTCCCAGACCAGGGATTGGACCCAAATCTCCTGCACTGAAAAGTGGATTCTTAACCACTGGGCCACCAGCAAAATCCCTCTCAAGGATTTTTGATATAAAAAGGGAAAAAAGGAAATGGATCAGTAACCCACAGGCAAGGTGAGCAGTTAGAAAAAACCCAGTGATCAGGGTTGGAAACTGGATCCTGGAATAAGTCTTTTGCCTGAGTGACTTAGCAGGACTTGCTACAGAGTAGTTACACAAGATGCTGGGCAAAGCTGGAATGAATACGGGTAAAATGCTCTGCAGATGCTAAACAACTGTGTGAGACACAGGGTCACAAGCGGACAGCGGTCAACTCAGTGCCTTAACCCACAGGGACTTCAGGGACCATATGCGAACTGGATTAGTATAAAAATCGACTGAAAAATTATCTGACAAATATAAAGCTATTTAAATAATCAAAGAAAAATGTGGTCACAAGCTATATATTTGAAGTCAAATTTAAGTGAGAACTTCACCCTGGAAGCTAGCATGTTATAAAGCTTTCACTGTCCAAAAATGGGAAGCTCAGAAATTTATCAAGTATATTTATATCTTTAATCTGGCCCTGAGATTAGAGAGAAATTTTTCATGTGGATGTTTTCATAAAGGACAGAATGAGCGATGCACTCGATAATATTTTTACAACAATTGGAGACAGTTTGTATATGAGGTCAGGCATAGCATGTTCCAGTTTTGTGGTTTTATGGATCTGGTTTAATGCAGGAATCAAGCTTGGAGACTTTAGATGAATATGGAGCTGCTACAATGATCAGATATTTGAGTTGGGCATTTACCAGAAGCAGAATGAAGTCACTGGAGATGAAAGTTGCTGGTGAGAAGCTACAGCAGGCTGATCCGTGTTGGCTGTTTGATGACAGAGATGATATTTTGATGTAGAAATTCCAGACCTGGGTTCTTATCTTTATAGAGAGCTATCCCATCTCCTTATGAAGGTGGGCCAGAGGTATGCCTGCCGCCTCTTAGGGCTTTCTCCAAAAGTGATGTTGGGTGTGTGCTCAGTCGTGTTTGACTCTTTTGCGACCCCACAAACTGTAGCCCACCAGGCTCCTCTGTCCATGGGATTTCCCAGGAAAGAATGTGGAAGTGGGTAGCCATTTCCTCCTCTGGTGGATCTTCCTGATGGGGATATTCTTCGCCAGTGCTTCTCCTGCATTGGCAGGTGATTTCTTTACCGCTGCACCATCTGGGAAATCCCCAAAATAGTGTTAGAGCATAATAAATGGATGAAAAGGGGGCACAGGGTTTTATATCCAAATAATCTCAAATATTTGCACCTACCATAGCAGAAACAGAAGATAACTCCTATAACACATTGATTTCTTTATTTTTTAAATTCTTAAAAATTTTATTTATGTATGGCTGTGCTGGGTCTTTGTTACTGTAGGATTTTTCTCTAGTTTTGGAGAACTGGAGCTACTCTCTAGTTGCAGTGTGCAGGCTTCTCACGGCAGTAACCTCTCTTGTTGTGGAGCACGGGCTCTAGGGCACCTGGGCTTCAGTAGTTGCGGCTCCTGGGCTCTAGAGGACAGGCTCACTAGTTGTGGCTCATGGGCCTCGCTGCTCCATGCATGTGGGATCTTCTCAGATCAAGGATTGAACCCATGTCTCCTGCATTGGCAGGCAGATTTTTTACCACCGTGACACTAAGAAAGCCTGGACACTTTGATTTCGAGCTATGACTGTGTGTCATTGAGCAGAACTGCAAAGGAGTCCCCCACATAATCAATCTGTTAACATTTGAAAAAAATAGATGCTTTCTATGTAGCTGCCATAGTGGATCTGCTAAAAATCAACACCACTACCAACATATTTATGACAGAATTTGTGACTAGATGTTTTTCCGGGAAATAATTAATATCAGTATCTAACATTAGTTGACTACTTATACTATGGGCCATGCATAATGTGAAAAGCTTTATAGATACAACTATAATGACTAGAAATTGCTCTGTTTCTCCATTTTGCTGATGAAGTTAATAAGAATCTCCCCAATGTCTCAGAAATAGTAACTTGAGCCCAGACACTGACTTTGGGGCCTTCCTTACTTCCTATTTCACCTGCTTCTTGGAAGGTTCTGGAAACATGAAATTTCAGATACTAGTGGCCCTTTTGTCTTCCTGTTTGCTATAACTGAAGAACAGAGAGTGATACTCAATAGACTGTGCTGTGCTATGCTCAGCTGCTCAGTCATATCCGACTCTTTCTGACACCGTGGACTGTAATCCACCAGTCTCCTCGTCCATGGGATTCTCCAGGCAAGAATACTGGAGTAGATTCCCATCTCTTACTCCAGGGGACCTTCCTGACCCAGGATTGAACCCACATCTCCTGCATATCCTGCATTGGCAGGCAGATTCCTTACTGCTGCACCATCTGGGGAGCCCACTAAATAGACTAGGTATAGAAAAAGTGGTGTGTGTGTGTGTGTGTGTGTGTGTGTGTGTGTAGGGGTTGGAGTGTTGCGGAATGTTTTGGGTATATGTTGGAGAGAGGAAGAAGAAACAGAAACTACAATCCATCCCTGTTTTAGCCCCTTTTAAAATAGGAATTAATTCTATATAAAATAAAATTAAAATATGGAAATACCTAAGATTGGCGATCTGTTGGCCATGACCACTATCAATTGGCCATGAAGAAAATTATTTATGTTACAGCACACGGAAGCAGAGAGTGGAATAATTATGTGAGTGGATCCTGAGGTCAGATGTCCTAGGGTCCAATCCTTTTTCTGTTCATTTCTTCTCCCCTATAAACCTTAGTTTCCTTATTTCTTCCTGAATCAAAGGATGATGAGGATTAAATGAAACAGTCTACATAATGCATTTACCATAGCATCAGTTGCTTTTAGCTTTTATCATAATGAGGAATTTCGATTTAACATTGGGAAGTCATTTCTGATGACTTTTTAAAATTTGGATTTGTTAGGAAGGATGATGGCAGAGCCTCTTTTACTGGGTTTATTTAAAAGCAAAATATACTTTATAGTCTGAAATGACTGAGGCGTGATTTTTCCTGGATCTGGGTGCATAGATAAGATGACCTTCAGAGATTCTCTTTAACCTTGTGAGCTTTTTTTTAAATCAAATTACTCCACTTTTCTTCAAAATATGATTTGTCATCTATTCCAATTCTAATGCTTAGAAAGAATAATTGTTAACTTATAGACTTTATAACTATAACTTATATAGAATACATAATAATTGTTAACTTATAGCTCTCATAGGCTTTCTTATGGACCAGTTTTTAAAAGTTTTGGCTACAAACAAACACTCAAAAACAGTTAAGCAAACAAAAGACACATTCATTTTTAAACACAATAATATATTTAAATAATTTTAAATGATTTTGAATAATATTTTTAAAATGAAATAATAGTGAGAAAATTCCAAAAAAAAAAAAAGCTAGGTAAAAAATGTTAGGCCATTGCATTTAGTTACTCTCCTGTATCTTCCTTTATTCACTGATTCATGTATTCATCTTATTCCTCTGCTCCTGCATATAATAATCACAAATCTCTCCAGTGACTCCTGCATGCTATGCTGGCTACCCTCTCCACGGCCTGTGATTTCTACTCATGTGGAGCATGAAAAAACTTTGAACATGAAGTACAAATGTTAAATAAAATTTCAAGAAAATAATGTAGTTGATATTTTAAGAAACCATGTAACAGTTCTCATCTTTCTTTCTTTTTTTTTTTTTTAGTTCTCATCTTTCTTTCAAAACATTAATAAACATAAGACTTAACCACGACTCGTTTAGCTCAGCCACACTTAGGTCATCTTCCCCTCCTTTGTTTCCTAAATGCAGAGAACTCTTTATGACACAGATTTAATGTGATAGAGTAATTCTTAAAATCTTAATCTTGCTTTGCTCAAACTAAAGTCTTTGTATTTAGGCTGTTTGGATGAATTAATTATGGGCAAAGACCAGGATACTAACTAATATCAGAAGTGGAGATATAGAAAATATATGAATTGTGATTTGAAGCTTATTAAGACTTTCATATCAGTGGTATGCTGATTACAGTTTTTGATCAAGCTTGTTATCTCTAGTAAATATAAAGTCGTGAAGGCATAGGAGTATGTTTTTGTCCATGTTTGAGCCTAATCAATTCCTTCTCTAGTAAGTTAACACGGTCCTGAAAGTGTCCAACTCTTTGCAACCCGATGGACTGTAGCCTGCCGGGCTCCTCTGTCCATGGGATTCTCCAAGCAAGAATATTGGAGTGGGTAGCCATTCACTTCTCCAAGGGATCTTCCCAACCCAGGGATTTGACTGGCATCTCCTGCATTAAAGGCAGATTCTTTATTGCCTGAGCCACCAAGGAAGCATGGTCCTAAGGTGCTTATATTGTTCATGAGTGAGAGTAAAACATTAACTTTAGAAATCATTAATAAAAATAAATGATAAAAGTTCAAGTGTTACCACTTTTTTTAAAAAGAAAAAGAACAAATTGTAAATCTATAAAAAAGGAAAAAACTCAGTTACCCCTAAAATAGTAAAGAGAGAATTAATTTTATCTATATAGAATGAACTGGAGGGGACTATGTAAGAAAAGAAATATGAGGTGATAAGCAGGCAAATTCATTTAGTAAATTGTCACTTAATAGTAACTATTTTTTTAAACTAGAGCATGAATTTGGATACAAGTACTTCTAGAAATGGGCAAAATACATCTTATTCTTTGGACTTCACTTAATTTGTTTACAAATAACACATAAATAAAGATTCAGATAGATTATACTTGGTTTACTGTGAGTTATACAGAGATCAAACTCATGAATTATTTCCCATGATCTGCGCCAGGTGTTTTAACTGTTTTTACAATATTCACAGATAATGTTGAATAGGACTTTATGAAGCTACTGTAACAGGAAGGGACAGAGGAAGCTTAAATTTTCTTATTTTGTTGTTAGTAAAGGGAGTAACTTAAATGATATCCACTTATTCTTCATTTGAAAGAAAATGAAAGTAAGTCACTCAGTTGCATCTTACTCTTTACTACGACCACATGGACTATAGCCTTCCAGGCTTTTCCATCCATGGGATTTTGCAGGCAAAAGTAATGGAGTGGGTTGCCATTTCCTTCTCCAGGGGATATTCCCTATCCAGGAATCGAACCTGGGTCTCCCTCATTGTAGGCAGATGTTTAACCCTCTGAACCACCAGGGAAGCCCATTTGATAGAAGAGCACTACAATGAAATAATTTTAGAAGAAACTTTAACCATCATTGCTAGATTTTTTTCCGAAAAATGTAAGGAGTTAAAACTAAATAAAATATAGTCCATGTAGCAAAAGAGAATTCAAACAAAATATCAAGGAAAACAGATAATGTCTTAAAACACAGATAGCTAGTGTGATATAATTTTAAATACAGAATATGAGCTATATTAAAATATTATAAAATGTACCAGAATATTTCTTTTAATTCCTATGGTGTCATTATAGTGAGTTTTATTTCTTTTTTACACTTCCTTGTATTTTATGCACTTTTTTAAACTTTAAAAATAGTTGAGGTAATTGACATATATTGAGAAATGATCCCCAGGATAAGTCTAATTAACATCTATCATCAAACATAGTTACAAAATTTTCTCTTTATACATTTTTTGTAATAAAAAGATATTACTATCAGGAAGAAAAATCATAAAAATCATAAAATACCTGGCCTAAAACTCAAATAGTTGAATATTCGAACTTTAACCAAACAATTAGATCTAGAGTGTTTTTTAATAAGTAGGTAAATTTTATTCTACTTAAAGGCCAACATTCTTTCCTTACAACACAAGAATACTGACAAGTGGCAGATATAGTTGGTGGCGAGCTGTACAATTGAATACCTGTAGTTTGGTGAGTTGTGACATACCCACTGTGAGCTAAGTCTGGCTCCGAAGGAGTGAATACACTGTGTTCTGCTGTGCTTAGTCGCTCCGTCGCGTTTGACTCTGCTTAGGTGGATCCTAATGATGTGGAAATGTGACCCATGTAGAGTGCAAATCAAAGACCTTCCAAGTAGTTCTGCTTTTTATTCTTTTTATAAAAATACATTTTGTAACAGTTTATTTCCACTTCAACAGACCGTACAAATCACATTTTAAAAGAACAAAAAAGTCAAATGCTTGGGAAGGCAGTGGTGTTAGATGAAGAGAATTGACGGCTCTGCAGATTTTAGAGTGTCTTTTAAGTTGGCCATGTAAAATCAGTTTTTGAGGATACTTTCAGGAAGATGGAGTGGAAAACTGGTACAAGTCTCTGTGCTGTAGGGCGGGGGCTGGGATGACCCAGGAGTCAGGCAGGAAGATCCCAGTTGCTCCTGGGGGCGACTTGTTCTCTGACACATCCTTGCCCTCTGAGGAACAGAAGGGTATAACACGTCTTACCATAATTCTTCAAATTTTTTGGCCTAATGCCTGGGTATCACCATTTCTCAGGCCTCTGGGCCGATGCTGTGTCATACCAATTAGGAGTATGATATTGAACTTCCTGCTGTGGAAGGCACTATCAAGGAGTCAGTGTCTTTGATCTTCTGTTTTCCTTCTGAAATTTGGCATAAACATGAGAATAAACCATAACGTCACTTTGTGCAGCAACCATGGCCTCACTCTCAACTTGTCTGCATAACCATGAAAATGCAGCTCTTCTAATACACATATTTTAAAAACCATAATGAGCCTCATGTAATCTGATCTTGTTTCCATGAAGTAAGTCACTGGAGATGTGCAATGAGGGATGTGTGGGAGAAAATGCTCTTCTAAGTCCTTAAGAATTGAGGCAAAGTGTTTTGAATTCCATGAACCAAATAAAGTCTTTGGATGTAGCATCAATAGGTAAATCTACATGAGCCCTGAAAATTTTTTTTTGATTCATATCCCCTCTGGGCGTTGGCCATGAGTCCAGCAGTTCTGTCCCTCCTGTATAATCTCATAAAGAGTCAGCACATTGAAGGCTTATATCAGTGCGTTGCACTCGAGTGATGCGCATTTAATTCATAGATGTAGCTCTGACAAGTATCAGAGTTCCACACTTTGCTTTAGGTGTGTTTAATTCAACAGATTATTATTATTTTTTTTAGTTTTCCTGTGACTACTTTACTAAGTTTGGAGGGAGTAATGAATATGACCTCCTTGGATAGATTAGATAACTATTAAGCTCCTTCTGAGTCCTGAGATTCCATATTTCTATGGCTTGATACTTAACCTACGGATCCCTCAAAATATATTTCAATTGTTCCCCCTTTTCTTCTTTAGCTTTCTCCTACTCATCAGTAAATATTTAAGAAAGAAGCATTGTGATAATTGGGCTGCATGCAATATGAGTACCAAAATAACAGTGATTTAAGTAGATAGAAATAAATGGTTTCTCCTTTGGAAGTTAGGATTTTGAGTTCAGGACTGGTGAGGAAGATCTGTAGCTGTCTGAGACTTAGGCTATTTCAAGATTTCCACAATGTCATTCCTAGGGAATCAATCAATCATCTTCATTCTTAAGCAGGGTGGAGGAGAGGCAGAAGCAACCTGCACTTGCCTTTAAGATTTGTCTTGGAACTTATTTCCATCATTTCTCTAACATTCTATTGGTCAGAACTTCCCATAGGGTCACTGCTAGCTACAAAGAAGACTGAAAAGTTTATTAACTCCCCGCCCCTCTCTCTGTCTTTCTGCTCCCAGATTAGCCATGTGCTCAGTTTTTGCCGAGGATTTCTATTATTGTTGTAAGAAAGTTAGAATGCTTATTAAAATATACATAGCGCAGTAAAACACTACACACATGTGGTGTGCCCAGTCACTCAGTCATGCCCTATTCTCTATGATCCCATGGACTGTAGCCCGCCAGGCTCCTCTGTCCATGGGATTCTCCAGGCAAGAATACTGAAGTGGGTTGCCATTTCCTTCTCCAGAGGATCTTCCAACCCAACGATCAAACCCATGTCTCCTGCAGTGGCAGGCAGATTCTTTACCACTGAGCTACCTGGGAAGCCCAACTACATGCACACAGACACACACGCAAATGAATTTTCCATAAAATCTCATTATTTTTCAATCTTTAGCATCAGGAAGAAGATATGTTTTCCAGATGCCAATTAAAGTTTGATTCAATAGCCATCAACTGCATGCCTCTTTAGAAATGCAAGTTAACCCAGTATGTAAGAGCATCAGTGTCTGCCTTAGATGGCTATAGTGTTGTTAGTTACCCCTGTGTGATATGAGCAAGTTTATCTCTGGGATTTTCCGTTTCCTGACCTGAAAATGGGTATAATATATAACTTGCAGAAATAGTCATGTTTAAATTATATAGTTTATATAAATCTCTTAAAACAGTGTCAAGTATGTAGCAAGTACTCAATAATGTTAGTTTAAAGATTAAAAAAGAATTCTTAAGTTTTCTGACAATAAAAGATAAGTGAATCACAGTCTCTCCACTAAATGACTTTATGTGGCAGGCCAGATGTACTGTGGAGAAGAAAAGAATGAACGTTAGAAGCAGGCAAGACACTTTTATAATTCTGATTGTATGAACTCGGGCAAGTTATTTCTCTTCAATTTGAGTTTATTCATCTGAAAAATGGCAACAATTATGTATCAGAATTTCTTAAGCATCAACTGACAATGTGTATGATATACTGTGAAAACTCAGAAATACTAAGTTTAGTAATGATATAATATCTGGTATTAACTAGTGTTAATTCATACCAAATTTGTGCTGAGATCTATACATGTATTATCTTATATAATCTCAATAAGAAATCTGTATCATGGTATTTTTCTTTCCACTTTAGGATGAGAAAAAGGAGCCTTAAACTCCAAAGATCGCACAACAGTTTGTTGGAGGAGCTAAGAATTCATACCTAGGTATGAAGCCATTATTGTAAAATACATCCTACGGTGGAGTGGTTTGGAAGAGGGGAAAATGTGCTGGGAACAGTGAATGTTTTAATTTAGCCAGATCACAGTGAATACAGTGGATGTGTGGATGTCAAGACTGGAGTTTAGACTGGAGACACATTTGGAGAGCTTTGAATATAACAGTGGGGATTCAATACTTAACTGAGAAACAAAGGAGGAAGTGTGGAAGATTTTTATGAGTATACAAGCTGTGGCTTAGACAGGGTGGAATAGATGAATTAAAGAAAGAAGAAAGATTTTTTTAAAAAAAATAGGAAGATGACTAAGAGGCTATTTTAACGTTCTGCTGTGGACGAGATCTAGGGCACTGGTCACGGGAAAATGTAGTGAGTCTGTGTCTGGGAATGTTAAAGTCCTCACATGTCACTTGTTAAGCAGTGTGTTCAAGAGGAAACTGTTAGTGTGCCGTTTTAAGGAAACCCTCCCATATTAGCAGGAGGGCACCCAAGTTATACCACAATCAATTCTGGGTTTACAAGAATTCTACCTAAGCCATACATTTGCCACATTTTCCCTGCTTACATCTTACCTCTTCTTTGCTCTTGTTTGCTATAACTCTGTCTCTGACTCTGGTACCTTTAGTCTTCCTGGCTTTTGACCTGTTTGCAGTAAAATGTAGGTATCACTATTATTCAGATATGGTGAGGCCAACAGATGCGGAAAGGTCTGCCACTGAAAAACGATTTTGTTACTCACTGTATCCAAGTGGAGGGAGGACATTTGCCATACGGGGCCACATGGAGAAGAACCAGGGTTAGTCAGGAGGCAGAGAGTGTGAAGGGAAATGTGACAAGAGCCTCTACTGGGCTTTGAGTCACAGGCAAGACAGAACAAGCAGGTCTAGGTTCAGTTAGTTTGATTAGTTTCAGTGGGCTCTGGCTGTTGGCACCGTCTCTAGTTATCTGGTACCTGGCCCGAGAGTAGTTAGGGCAGGGAGATAAAGGGCTAGAGTATGGGAACCTGATAAACGGGAATTAGTTGGGGTGTTGGTTCTGGTCATTCCTTTACTATCTTTAGGAGCTGGCTAGTCCTGGGAGGAGCAGTCCCTCCAGAGTCTGCAAGAGCCCAAGATGTCAAAGCATCAAATGCAGAAACTGCAAAGCATGGTTATTACACTCTGATCCACTGCTTTTCCTCCTAGCTTGTAATAAAGGCTTTTCTTCCTGACTCAGCAAAGTCAGACTTTTTTTTTTTTTTTTACAAGCTAGTATTTTTTTGAGCTTTCTGGCTTAGTCAAAGGCACTTATTAATGGGCGGGAAGAAGTGTGGGGAAATGGTTCAGTGAGCAAAGTCCCAGATCAGCATAAAAGCTAATCACTTATGTCTACTGTGACAAAGACACTGAGAACTTGAATTTAGATGGATTCAAAATGGTATATCACAATCTGTATGATCAGTGGCACTGGTTAGTGGTTAACATACTGAATTGGTATATACAATCCTTTATGCAGGAAAGTCATGCTACATTAGAAGTTGGGGGAATACAGTCTGTTCTGTATATTGACACTCTATGACTCTAAGTAATTTGCTTCAGAAGCTTTCAGATTTTGCTTTTAAAAAGAAGGGATTGGGTTAGCTAATCTGTGAGGTCCTTCTAGCTTCAGCATTCCAAATGTTAATGCTGACACTTAAAAATAAAATTCTGAAATACGTTTGGTACAGTATTTATAGGGATTTCTTTTCATTTTTAACTTGACACACCAACTAGACAAACTCTTTTAGCTTTCAGCTCAAAATATTCAATTACATCCCTCATCTTTCCCTTCAAAAGAAGTGCTATGTTAGGGAATTTATTGCACATAACATAACATGTGTTTATGGTTCAGTATGAGAGAACCCACTGTTTTTTTTCCCCCAATTTTGGATAAAAAATAGCAGCTTAATCAGTGATTATAAATTATGAGTCCAGCTTTCCATTTACAAACAGTGAGGCTGAAAGCTATAAACATTCTGACTTCTGCCTGGGGAAGAGTTGAGTGTTCCAGCAAATGTACATTATTGTTGGAAAATTCAGGATTCATTTTTAATGTCTCCATAGCATGCTGTTTCCATACATACTATTCAAGTTTACACAATGTCCTCAGGACTTGGGACACAACTTTGCCTCACAGAATTCATACTGCATCCATAGACCTGGACACATTGAAATAAAGTTCTCATGGAGTTAAGAACTTGTTTATCATCCGCTCCTCTTTTTTTGGTTGAAATGAGGTGGGAAAATCGATTTATTGACTTGTAAAAGTCAAAGAGATTTATCTTTTAAAAAAATCTTTTTTTTTTTTTTTTTAATATAAAGCACTTGACATATGTATTTACATCTTGGGTGAGGAGAGGCAGGACTGCTTTCTTACATTGGTTGAGTAGCAGTCTTTAAATTCATATTATAATTTTGGTGGCTGAAACAGGGGAAGGCAAGTGGTAATTTGTAAACAGTAATTTGTAAAACAGTGTAAATAGTAAACAGGGGATGAGAAGTAGGTGGACAGAAGAAGGGAATCTAGTTCTTGAGAGATACTTGTTTGGAAATGTTTTCTTAACTTGGATTATAAGAGTTCAATAATATTGCTCTTTTGCTTATAAATTGTTAAGAGGATGTCTTGAAGATCAAGTACTCAGAAATGCAAATAAACAGATTTTTAGTGGTAGATTTTCTTTCTGAACAGTATGATCCCATGTTTCTCAATACCTCTAGGTCAGAGGTGATGTCCCAAGGAGTTTTTGAAGCTAAAGAATAAACATGCCCATTTCCCTGGAACATCAGTTTTTGCTTGTTTATTAATAATAAAATAAACATTATGAAAATAAAGCAATGTCTATATTTTAGTAAAACAAAAATTGAATAAAATTTTCACCAGTGAGAAGCTTTTCTGGTTGTACTCCCTCACCTGGGGGTGATTGATGTCCAGTGCTGGGTATCTGTGGAGAATTGCCTCCAAGACCTCAAAATCCACTGAAGCACAAGTTCCTTATAGAAAATGTTGTAGTACTTGCATATAACTTACACATACCTTCCTGTGTGTTTTTTATCCTCTCTAGATTTCTTTTAATAGTACAATGTAAATCTTAAATGAATAGTTGTAAATACAGCATAAATGCTATTTCAATAGCTATGGGCACACTGCAAATTTAAATTTTGCTTTTTGGAACTTTCTGGAATTTTTTTTTCCCCAAATATTTTTGACTAAGGATTGGTTGACTACAAAGATGTGGGGCCCTTAGATGTGTATTTGTGCTTCTCCGTCGGTAGTGTAAGAGTCACCAATCTAGTCAACCCCTTTTCCTTTAGAGTTCAGGAAATTGTGCCACAGAGATGTTAAGCTGCCATGGCAACCCAGATTTGCACACTCTAATGCTAATCACCCATTTGGTCAATAAATATTTAGCATCCCCTTGCTATGTTCAAGGTTTTGTGGTCAGACTGGCTCTACTCTCCTGGTCACATGATGATGGGTACCATTCTTCAGACCTTACAATATCTCATTTTCACATCTAATGTGAAAAACGAAAAATCTGTTTTCTACAAATAACAGGAAGAGTTTATTGCATTGTACCAGGCCTGTTTGGTTCATGTGCTTGTGACAAAACCAATCACTTTCTGGGGGATTATAATGCTTTGATTGACTTTTGCCAGGTCAAATGTTGCATCTCTTCCTGGTAGGAGGGAACTCATTCAAAACACATAGTCAGAAAATAGAGGACAGATTGGTTGCCCTGAAGGAAAAATGGATTTTGATTAAGAAAGGAAGAGTGACTAGATTCTAGGTGTCAAAAATGTCAAAAATAAGATTGTTGAAATGATAATATTTCAATGACAGTAATGGGGATGATTATTTTTTACAATTGAAAAAGTTTACTTTTTCATACCACTATGATGGAGGTTGTAATTCAGCAGCCTTTGGGCCAAATTTAGCCTGTATAACGTCCTTAACGTCCCAGCTGGCGCTAGAGAACAGTAAAGAACTCGCTTGCCAGTGCAGGAGATTAAAGAAACGTGGATTTGATCCCCAGATGGGGAGGATCCCCTGGAGGAGAGCATGGAAACCCCCTCCAGTAGTCTTGCCTGGCGAATCCCCGTGGACAGAGGAGCCTGGTGGGCTATAGTCCATAGGTCACAAAGAATCAGGTACGACTGAAGTGAGAGCATGCACACGTGCAAGTGTTCTTAAAAATAAGTTTGTGTGCTGCTATCATTCACCCCTTGTTGTCTTTTTCTTCATTCACACACATTACTTATGACCTATGACTCCATTCAGGAGGGACTCTAGGGACTCCTCAAAAGGTCATAATTAAAGAATTATTATTTTAAGAATGGTTATCATCCTGTAGACATAAACATGATGCTTTCTGTACCTTAAGTGATTTGCTAATGACCTCTCCCCTATCTATGATGTTTTCCATATCATGGGTCAATTCTGTTTTGAAATTTAGCACAAGTTAGCAAATGGGCCCATGGGAAAGGTCCAAAGTTTGTACCAGCACACACTCTCATCACTCATGTGTTCACTCCTCATAACTTTGGTAGTTTTCCAGGCAGTCTGTCCCTTTCTGCCACATCTCATTAACTTTGAGTAAACATAGACTGGGCCTGGAATAGCTCACAAGCAGGGTCGGTCTCCAAGCACTCTTGTTCACTGTCACACAGAAGATAACCCTAGTAGAATGTCAACTCCATGTGAATAGGAACTTTCCTTTGTACACCATCCTTTCTCCAGCTCCTGAAATACTACCAGGCATAAAGCAAGTACTCAATGTTTATTAAGATGAATGAATGAGAGACATATACCTAGTACATGACAACAGAGTCAATAATGTGGAAATAGTTGTCTTTCTCTGTTTTATCTTCTTCTCAATCTGAAAATTTGGCATTGTTGTCTTCCATATTTATTATCCTCTCCTGCTAGCAAGATTTTAGAGAGAACTAACTGTTGTTCTTGTACCATACCACTGATTTCCAATATACCCTTGGGGCAAGTCTGGGTTAGTCTGGGGAGGGTGAATGTCATCAAAGAGAACTGTGTTGATGCCCAAGGATATTGTACCACACTGCAATCACAACTTTTAATGCAAATTTCTGATATTATGAGGTGCATGAAGACCAAGACCAGATGAAGTGGTCTCTTGTACATATTTACAGTTGCCTATGTGTGAAATAATTTCACCGTGTGTAAAAAGGATATGTGTTTATGAAGCTGGGTCTTATATCCTGGAAGCTGGGCTTCCAGGTAAAGACCTTATTATTTCAGACACTTTATTTCTATTAGTATAATCCTGCTATGGATTTGGGGGTTCAGAATTTTGTGCTTCCCTCTATCTTGGGCCGTGTGACTGGTCTCTCTGCCCAGTATCCTGACAGTATGTGTGTGCTTGGTCATTCAGCCATGCCCGACTCTTTACCACCCCACGGACTGTAGCACACCAGGCTCCGCTGTCCATGGAATTCTCCAGGCAAGGTGCTAGAGTGGGTTGCCATTTCCTACTCCAGGGGATCTTCTCAACCCAGGGATCCAACCCACGGTTCTTACATTGGCAGGTGGATTCTTTATCACTGCACCACCTCGGAAGCCCTCACCTGAGGGTAGTCTTTATTTTGTGACTTTTATATCAGTAGGTTCTGCCCAATTTAACTAAGTTGTGCTATGTTTAGTAGTTCTATCAAGCCAAGCCTATAAATGATGTTTAATGCAATGTTTATATAGTCTGGCTGTGCTGATCAGCTTGTGTGTGTTCTCAGTCATGTCTGACTTTTTGTGACCCCATGGACTGTAGCTTATCAGGATTGCCATTTCTAAGCTTAGGGGGTCAGCTTAGATGATCAATTTAGTTGGTGATTAGTGTCTTCCTTTCTTATATTCAAGCAATATGAGAAAGACTTAATACAATGGTTGACCTAGACTGAAATCAGAAATACTTTGAATGAACTTCTCATGTATAGACAAAGGAACCAAGGTTAGGTGACAGAAGAAACTCAAACTGGCCATTCTAATTTTCTTATTATAATATAAAGTAGAAAATTCATATATACATTTAATATGATAGGTCAATCATTCAATTTTATTGGCAATTAACACAAAGCTACTGCTCATGGAAAATGCATTTTCTTTCCAAAATATTATCAGTTCAGGTCAGTTCAGTCACTCAGTCATGTCCAACTCTTTGTGACCCCATGGACTGCAGCACGCCAGGCCTCACTGTCCATTGCCAGCTCCCGGAGCTTGTGGAAACCATGTCAATTGAGTTGGTGATGTCATCCAACCATCTCATCCTCTGTTGTCCCCTTCTCCTCCTGCCTTCAATCTTTCCCAGCAGCAGGGTCTTTTCAAATGAGTCAGCTCTTTGCATCAGGTGGACAAAGTATTGGAGTTTCAGCTTCTATGTCAATCCTTCCAATGAATATTCAGGACTGATTTCCTTTAGGATGGACTGGTTGGGTCTCCTTGTTGTCCAAGGGACTCTCAAGAGTTTTCTCCAACACCACAGTTCAAAAGCATCAATTCTTTGGTGCTCAGCTTTCTTTATAGTCCAATTCTCACATCCATACATGACTACTAGAAAAACCATAGCTTTGAATAGATGGACATTTATTGGCAAAATAATGTCTCCACTTTTTAATATGCTGTCTAGGTTGGTATTATAATACTTTATATTTTAGTGGTAACCTCGAAAAAAGGGGCATATATTTTAGCTTGTTTATAACCACAATATCTAAGTAATCCTACTTTAAGGGAAAAAAAGACAAAGATAATTGACCAAAAATTCAATACAGAATTTCTTTCTGATTAAACGAAGCAGTTTTTTTGGTTTAGTGAGAAAAGAAGTAACTAAACAGTTAGTACCTCTGGCTGTTGTTTCTTTTAATTTTAACATGCATTGACTTCTTGCACCAACAAAAGTACCATGTTGAGGTTAGTTGTGTAGTAAATCAAACTTTAAACAAACCAAGAAGAAGAGGCCATTTTGATCAATCACATGTTGCTATAGAATGTGGTATAAAATAGCTTTTAAGAAAAATATCTGATAAATATAGCAGATGTTCAGAAAACTGACTTTTTAATATACTTTCAAACTAAAGTGCACTTTTATTTCTTTCTATAAAACAAAGGTGTTGCCTCCAAGTTGAAGCTATAATTATGTATTTACAAGGAGGAAATACAATCCAGATTTCTGAATAATGTGATTTTTCAAATCCAACTTACAGAAATAAGTATGACTATCAATTAACAATATCTTGAGCTCCCATTAAGGACAAAGAAATAATTTAGATTTCTGGGCATCTTTTGTTGTTGCTTGTTATTTTCAAAAGAAGTATTCCCTTCTAATTTAAAAGGTTATGAAAGAATGGAAACAAATGGAGTCACTTCCGTGATGGGCTGCCTCTGATTTCAGCATCTGAGTGTCTTCAAGCTAATCGTGTGTCCTGCCAACAGTGGGCTGGGTGGGGAGTGAGGAAGGGCTGTGGGTTGTGGGAACTGTGGAGATTGTGGGAAGAGAAATGCACAGAGAGGCAAGAAAGCATTCCATGAAATTAGAGATGGCAAGGGCATGAGTTGGTAAAATGGGCGCTCCTGCCTGGCGTATGTGTTTCCTTCCTTGGTCTGGGCTTTGCCCTCTCATCACCCCCACACAGCCTTGGATCCCTGGCCCTCACTTGAAGAAAAAGACTGATTCAAGGGAAATTCCAGATGAGCTCTGATGTTCCGAGCACATGGCTGATACTTTCTGTCCCGCTGTCCTTCCCTTCATGTTATTTCCTCTACAAAGTGAGATGTCCAATAGGACACTCAGTGTGTGTGGCTGAGAATGCCACTTCTCTCAAGGCTGGTTTGAAGTAGTGCCTTTTCAACTTGGTGTATAAAGACATTTATCAGCTTGACAAAAAGTGAAAAAGTTTTGTTTTGTTTTTTGGACTGTGCCCGTATAGTATCAGGGATCTTATTTCCCCAACCAGGGATCGAACTTTCACGCCCTTCAGTGCCAGGGCAGTCTTAACCACTAGACCACAAGGAAGTCAATACTTTTACTTTTATTGTTTTAAGATATCTAATTGTAGTTCATGTTATAGCCCAAATACCTGCCTAGTGGGCTGTTTCTGCTCCCTTTCCTTTCCCTTGGTTTGGACCCATTCGGTATACGTACCTGTAAACTCTTGACTACCTCTTAAGTCTTTGCTTTCATCATTCAGCGTAGAATAGACATTGTTCAGTTTCACCATTTCCATCCAAGTAATGTAAGCACTTGTAAATATTGCTTATAAAAAAAGTCTTTAAATATATTTTGAACTTTTGTTCCATTGGCTCAACTTGACTTGCATTTAACTCTAGCCTAAGATAGAAACCAGGTCCTCTGGGGTTAGTTTCAGTTGCAGTTGTTGGTATCTGTGCCTCAAATTTACTTGTGGACCAGAAGAGTCAGATAAATCTGGATGTTAGTAATTAGAAAATTTGGGGATAGCATTTGTTCAATGTTCTCAGGACAGCGTAACCAGGGAAGAAATTCCCTGATTCTCTTGGGGAAATTTCTCGACTTCCTTTCCCAGTTCACAGTTATGAGTCAAAGCATAAAAGAATTTTCCAACTTGGCTCCATCTGTGAACCTTGCTTTTGTCCCCACATTTCGCTCCACTGAAATTAACATGTTGTTCTAAGAATTATGTTTGTTGCACATTATTTTTGTTTCACCAAGAACGATACATAAGCCCTCCGTTTAAGTCGTGCCATCTGTATTTTCCTCTCAATATCTTCATTTTCTGATGATGCCCAATTGCATACAAGTTACTGTTTGATTGGGGGTACAGTGGTTTTTGCATGAGTGGTGGAACTACAGTTGAGTGTAGCATCCAGCTCAAGTTGCATTGCTTCCTAGAAACTTTGGCCAACACAGAGAGGATTTCTTTTGATGTCAAAAGAAAGACATGTCAAAAAAAGAAATATTTTAACCCAAATATTACTACATAGCCCTTCACTTAAATGGGGCTTCCCGGGTGGCTCAGTGGTAAAGAATCCACCTGCCAATGTAGGAGACACAGAGACATAGGTTTGATCCCTAGGTCAGGAAGATCCCTTAGAGTAGGAAATGGCAAACCACTCCAATATTCTTGCCTGAAGATTCCCATGGATAGAGGAGCCTGGTGGGCTACAGTTCATGGGGTCGTAAAGAGTTGAACATGACTGAGCATGCATCATTTAAAATAGTGCTCTTAACACAGTTTAAGCCAAATATCATTTCAAAATATAATGAAATATATTTAAAAGAACAAAGAAATAAGAGATGATTTCAATTGAGAAGTCTTTATTGAAGGACAGGATTTTAAATTGGGCATTAAAAAGAAATAGCATCTTACCAGATAGAGGAGTAGAAGTAACTTCTGGGCATAATGCATACAAATATATGACTTTTTAGGGAATTGGGTAAACCGCAGAGAGCCCGAGCATACACCAGTGATGGAAATGGGGTGGTTATAGTGGGAGAGGAAGACCAGAGAAAATTTCTGTGGAAGATTTTGAGTGCCATGCTACAGACTCTGAAACTTAGATAATAGAAAAAAGTTTTAAGATTTTATTAAAATAGAGTGACATTGTTTTTTGTTTTTCATAAACAACTTTGCCATCAGTTAGGAGACAGATGATATATTCAACTCAAGTAATAGGAGAAAAGTTTAATAAAGGGATTCTGGAAAAGAAATTGGCAAAGAAATTGGCAAAATTCTGGAAAAGAAAATCAAAAGGAATACAACCTCTAGAACTTGGAACTGGGACTAAGCTCAGGGTTTTATCATCCACAACTCTAGAGGATACAATCTGGAGAGAGGGAGGTGTGTACAGAAGGCCACCTGGTAGAATCAAAGACAGCAGGGCAGTGAAAGACCTGAGTTCCCTCTGTCTGCTCCTTGATCACCTACCAGCATTTCCCATGGGTCAAAACCAGTAGGAAGCTAGAGGACAAGAACTCTGGTTGATATATTCCACATATTTCAGCTTTAAGAAGGACAGGTCAATGTGGAGAAGTGTGGAGAGTAGATTTAAAGGGATAAAAGGAAGGGATTTAGCAGAATTGCAAGTGAATGAAGAGGGCAGTCAAGGAAATGAGAGAAATGATTGTAGTAGTCAGGGCAAAGGACCTGAGTCTACACAGAGCAGCATTAATAACTGGAAGAGAGGGAAAAGGGCAGGATAGTTGGTATATGGAGATAGAATCACCAGCACTTCACAATGGTTTGCATGTAGGAGAGGAACACAACAAAGGCGACTGGTGTATATTCTTGTTTCCCCAAAATACAGGTTACAGAAGAAGGGATCGGTGTGTTTTAGGGACAATAATGAGTTTAAGTGGGGGATCAGTGTAAACTGAGCATTTGTCTCTGAGCTTGGGAAAAGAGATCAGAGCTGGAGAAGTATAATTAAGCATAATTTACTCTGGAGTTGACAGCTGAACTCTGTGAATGTTGTCCAGGGAGATAACTTAGAAATGTGAACTAGGTCAAGCAGAGAACATCAGAGAATGCCAGCATGTCAGGGGGCAGTGATATGAACTGTCTGAGAAAACCAACAAATAGTCATCAGAAAGTATGGGAGGAGAGCAGGCAGGAGCTAAGAGGTGACAAACATTTCAGTGATTAAAAGTCCTAACTTTTATATATGTTTTATAGTTAGAGAAGACTTGGGGAGAAGATTCAGTCTTCTTTTCTTCAGGATAGAATTCTGGATGACTTTGCTAGTTATGATTATTTGATATTTCTTTGGAGAGTAGGCAATAATTTTAATCTCTTAAGTTTCTATTGATCAAGTACTTAGCATTGAGCTCTAAGATAAGCAATACTGAGGATATAAAATTGATATGAAATATACTGTTGCTCCTTAGGGACTTATAATCTTTTTGAAATTACTGGAACATAGCACAAGGGAGGAGAAGGCAATGGCACCCCACTCCAGTACTCTTGCCTGGAAAATCCCATGGACAGAGGAGCCTGGTAGGCTGCAGTCCATGGGATCGTGGAGAGTCAGACACGACTGAGCGACTTCACTTTTACTTTTCACTTTCATGCACTGGAGAAGGAAACGGCAACCCACTCCAGTGTTCTTGCCTGGAGAATCCCAGGGACGGCGGAGCCTGGTGGGCTGCCGTCTATGGGGTCGCACAGAGTCGGACACGACTGAAGAGACTTAGCAGCAGCAGCAGCAGCACAAGGGAATATATCTATATCTTTCTATCTGTATATGCATGCTCAATTGCTCAGTCATGTCTGAATCTCTACAGCCCCATAGACTGTATCCTGCCAGGCTCCTCTGTTCATGGAGTTTTCCAAGCAAGAATACTGGAGCAGGTTACCATTTCCTACTGCAGGGGATCTTCCTGATCCAAGAATAGAACCTGCATCTCTTGTATTTCCTGCATTGGCAGGCGAATTTTTACTACAACACTGTCTGGGAAGCTCATCTACCTAGTTTTACTTGGACATGTAAAAAAATAGATGCATCAGGATCTCTGGCTTCCAGTTCACTAGAATATATTAAGGCCATCACAAAGAAATACTGCTGACATTTCTTTTGAATAACAGTGGTTTCTTTTCCACTCTAAAATTTGAAAAAGCTAAACTGAAGTGTGAGTTAACAATAGAACTGCTTGCGATGGGTAAAATGCGAAGGAGACCCTTGGACAGAGGCAGACACGTGAGAACTCCATCTGAAGAGTGGAAGTGTGCAGCCACAGCCCAGGAACTTCCAGAAGCTAGGGCGGAAGCCTGGAATGGAGCCTTAGCACCTTAGAGAGGGGGCGTCCCTGTTGACACCTTGATCTCAGGCTTCCAGTCTCCACGACTGTGAGGCATTCAGCTTTTGTGGCTTAAGGGCACTCACTTCACAGTACTTTGGCACTTTGTTAGTTTGTCAGGGCAGCCCTAGCAAACCAATACACCGTCTTATCCACATGTAGGATTTCAGCCACCATTGTAAGCCTACTGTTTTCTAGGAAGATTTCCAAAGTGTGTGCCTCTGAGCACTGGTCCCTGGAGAGGCTCCATAGAGAAATGCATTATGACCACATACCTGGAACCCTACGACATATTGTAGAAAATTGTTCTCAGGAGTCCTGCAGCCACGAAGCCAGAATTCCTCCCATAATTGACCAAAGAACATTTTTCATGCCTTGAGGCTTTTGTTCTGGAGATATGCTGCTCTAGTGAAATGAACTGCAGCCTTTCACATTTATTTTATTTGATTAAAAAAATAAAACCTCCTCTTACAAAGCAGATGATGTCACAAATATATGTTTTAAATTACATTGTTTTAAGGATTTGGAAAAAATTAACACTCTTTTTAATAGCTTGTAATGCTTTTCCATTTCCCCAAACACATCTTGCTAATTGCTTTGTTAAGAGACATCTCAACAAACATGATTTCAAATGCAGCATGCTGTGTTCTAAAGCTCAGAATTACATTTTTGGATCTTTAAAAACACAGTGACTTTTGCTCAAAGAGAGACTTGTCTCAATTTATCTCTGTAAATAAATTGGATAATTGAAATAACTTGGGATGAGCATATTAACCTAAGAATTGCAGTTCTTCAAAGATTTTTTTTTTTTTTTAATAAAGCACTGCTTTAAAACAAGCGTATTGTTGGGAGGAAATCAAGTGTCAAGTTTTCCTTTCTGCAGGGTAGCACCAACCTTTCGCTAGTTTTTGCCCAACATAATTCTGATAAACATCAAAATTATTTTTCCCCCTTGGGAATGTTTGCTTTTATTTTCAATAAGAGGAAGAAGTTTTCCCTAATCAGCATCTTAGAAGTCATTTTATTCTGCTGAGATATAATTGGTGATCACTTTATTTTTATATTCATTTTGCACAGTTACATTTTCTGTCTTATTCTCATTGTTTTTGGTTTGGTTGTTTTATGTGTATGTGAGATATCCGTCATATTTTTTTTACCTGCTTGAAGTTATTGCTAATTTGCTCCATTAGGGCAACTGAATGGACTGCTCTGCAAATATTTCTTCAGCCACAAAAAGGCAACTTTAGGACAGAATAAACAGGCAACCATGACCACAGAGACACTGAGATGCAGAGCAATAATAATCAGTCCTTAAATCAATCATGGTTTACTACTTTAGAACATAAGCTATCACATTGTGTCACGATAGCACTTTGTGAGAAATACCCATGCTGGAAATGTTAGGAGACACCCATAGCCTTGACAGCTTCCCTGATAGCTCAGTTGGTAAAGAATCCACCTGCAATGCAGGAGACCCTAGTTTGATTCCTAGGTTGGGAAGATCCCATGGAGAAGGAATAGGCTACTCACTCCAGTATTCTTGGGCTTCCCTTGAGGCTAGCTGGTAAAGTATCCACCTGCAATGCGGGAGACCTGGGTTTGATATCTGGGTTGGGAAGATCCCCTGTAGAAGAGAAAGGCTCCCCACTCCAGTATTCTAAGCTAGAGAATTCCACGGACAGGGAGCCTGGTGGGCTGCAGTCCATGGGGTCACAAAGAGTTGGACAGACTGAGCGACTGTCACTCACTTTCATAGCCTTGACTACTTTGTACTTCACATGAAGGGTTTGGCTCATGAAGTCGGCAGAGTTGGGTTTACTAGAGGAAAATGACTCTAGTCATTCATCACCCCATTCTTTTCTAGATGAGTAAAGTAGCTTTAAAAGAAGTCTGGCATTGCCTCACACATAGTGAAAGAAATCCAACAAGGACAGAAGATAATTTCCAACTCTCTGCATGACCCTGTGGGTCTCATGTGTATAAATGTGGATGTTTCAAGGCCAATAAAAACAAACATATAAAACCCTTTGCCTTTTACCCACTAGTCCTATTGACAATTGTTAGGGGAGAAAGAGCATAGCAAACGAAGGTTGTGGTAAACTTTCATCACTAAAGGTTTTGACTCTAAGGTCTAGTATTTTCTTAACCAAACATCTTTAAACTATTTAGTCTATTCCTTCCTAATCACTGGGCTTCCCTGGTGGCTCAGATGGTAAAGAATCTGCCTGCAATGCAGGAGACCTGGGTTTAATCCCTGCATTGGGAAGATCCCCTGGAGAAGGGAATGGCTACCCACTCCGGTATTCTTGCCTGGAGAATTCCATGGACAGGGAGCCTGGTGGGCTGCAGTCATTGGGGTTGCAAAGAGTTGGCTATGACTGAACAACTAACACTTTCATTTTCCTAATCATTAGTTTTGCCCACAGTGAGGTTGCTTTTCCCCTGCTGAATCTAGACATCCCTCAAGGGCTGTAGAGTGTAAGAGGTGTGACTGAGCATTTATCATTTTGCCCTTTTAGCATAGAGGTGACTTTAGCAAAGGTCTGTACCACTTGGGGGTTTAATTTTTCATGTCTGAGTTCCCTAAGTCAACTATGTTCTCTGTGTGCTTTGCTACTGTGGAAAAATTTTAGACTGCAATTGTTCCTAACCCGGCGGGCCAGGGACTTGTCAGCATTTGAAGGTCAGCCTTCTCAGCCTCCATCTAACCCCAGATAGTTTCCAGAGATCCTCCCACTGAGTTGCCAAATGTTCAGGACGGCCCATGATAGACTGAGAAAGCAAGAGCCTCACGTTGCCCTTGGATTCATGTCGCCATCTTTGTTGAGAGGGACGAATGCATCATTTTCTTCACCTTTCCAACCGAACTCCCTTCAAAGAAATATGTGCCCTTTGTTACAAAGCCAGGCAGATTACCTAGCTTTTATTTTGTAGAGGGAGGTGAGCAATCTGGATGGATTTTATAAGAGGTGTGTGTTGAGGTATGCGTGTGTAGTTGTGTCTCTGTGTGTGAGTACTTGTAGGGAATGAAAGAGGGCGGGGGAGAGCAGGAGGAGGATAAGGAGAAAGGGGAAGATGCTGTAGGGAGTAGACACTGGGTGAAGGATAGGGGTCTATGAAGGAGATGTTTGAGAAGCTTGATCCTGTTTATTTCCCTTCTCTATTTCTTCAGAACAAATTATTATAGATATCTGTGCTTCTTTAATGTTCCCTGGTTTTTCATTTTGGAAATTAAAACAATTGAGACCTGTGAACCCTTTACATAGACCCACTTGTTTCCATGATTTTGCCAAATGTGGCCCTCTCTCTCCATTCGCACATATTATTTGGTGAATTGTTTGAATGTACATTGCCAAAATGTACAACTCCAAATAATTTACCATGTAGCTTCTAAGAATGATGATTCTCCTGGGTAAACATTATTACACAGAAGAAAATTAGCAGTAATTAAAAAATGTCAAATCATATACATCTCATAACCAAACTTCTTCAATGGTCCCCCCAAGTTTCTTTTATTAGTAGTTGTTTTTAAAAGCCAAGATACAATCAAGATTCATGTTGTGAATTTCAATTTTTATGTCTCTACACTATCTTTCCACCTAGAACAGTCCCCTGACCTCAGCAACTTTTTTTTTTTTTTTGACATTAACTTTTTGAGACATTCGGGTAAGTTATCATGTATAATGTCTCACATTCTAGGCTTATCTGATCATTTATTTATGATTAGATTAAGGTTAAACCTTCTTGGAAAGAATTCTAGATGATGCTATATAATTTTTATTCTATTGCATAATGACCAGATGTTCAACTGTCTCTTGGGTAAGTTGTTGAATGCTAGATTTCTCCTTTCTAGTTATAAGCAATTTATCAGGCAGTGCCTTGAGTCCTGGCAGCTCAGTGTTAAAGAATCTGCCTGCCAATTTAGGGGACTTGGGTTCAATCCCTGCTTCAGGAAGATCCCCCGCAGAAGGAAATGGCAACCCACTCCAGTATTCTTACCTGGGAAATCCCATAGACAGAGGAGCCTGGCTGGCTACAGTCCATGAGGTTGCAAAAAGGTCGGACACAACTGAACGAGTAAACAGCAACAATCTTGAGTTCATGTTACAATTTTGTCTTCAACAAACTTTCATTAGTTTTATATTCTTGCTGAGTCAATTACTGTATCATAGGTTATAAAAATCCATCTTTAAAAAGTATTTCAATCTTTCTATGTACATTAGAGCCCTCTCCCTCCCTCAGTCTCTCAACTGTTGTATTTATTTATGGCCTCCCTAAGCTAGTATCTAAAACTTTATTATTTTTGTTGCTCAAATTATACAAAATATTTCCAGTTAGTCTTCAAATTCAACATTTTGTTATTGTGGTAAAAAACACAAAACGTAAAATTTACCATCTTAAACTTTTTAAGTGTAGAGTGTAGTAGTGTTAACTATATCCATATTGTTATGCAACAGATTGCTAGAACCTCTTCATCAGGCAAAACTGAAACTACACCCATTGAAGAGCTCCTATTTTCTCTTATCCCTAGCAACCACCATTTGACTTTCTATTTTTAAAGTTTGACTACTTAGATACTTCTTTTAAGTGGAATCATGCAGTATTTGTGTTTTTGTGGCTAGTTTATTTTACTCAGCAGAATATCCTCAAGGCTTACCCACGTTTAGCATTTGATAGGATTTTCTTTCTTTCTTTTATTTTGAGGCTGAAAAACATTCCACTGTATGTTTATAGCACAGTTCCTTTATCCGTTCATCCTTTAGAGGACATTTGGGTCACTGGTATCTCTTGGCTTCTGTGGATAATTGTTCTGTGCACATGCCCATATAAACACTTCTTTGAGATCCGCTTTTCAGTTCTTTTGGATACATACCAAGAAGAAGACTCCTGGATCATATGGTAATTCTGTTTTCAATTTTTTGAGGAATCACCATACTATTTTCAATAATGGCTGCACCATTTTACCACCAACAGTATGACCATTCCCACTAACAGCGCACAAGGGTTCTCTACATCCTCACCAATGCAATTTTTTTGTTTTTGATAGTGGAAGATGTCCTTTTCATTATAGGGGACTGGAATGCAAAAGTAGGAAGTCAAGAAACACCTGGAGTAATAGGCAAATTTGGTCTTGGAGTATGGAATGAAGCAGGGCAAAGGCTAATAGAGTTTTGCCAAGAGAACGCACTGGTCATAGCAAACACTCTCTTCCAATAACACAAGAGAAGACTCTACACATGGACATCACCATATGGTCAACACTGAAATCAGATTGATTATATTCTTTGCAGCCAAAGATGGAGAAGGTCTATACGGTCAGCAAAAACAAGACAGGGAGCTGACTGTGGCTCAGATCATGAATTCCTTATTGCCAAATACAGACTTAAATTGAAGAAAGTAGGGAAAACCACTAGACCATTCAGGTATCAAATCAAATTCCTTATGACTATACAGTGGAAGTGAGAAATAGATTTAAGATACTAGATCTGATAGACAGAGAGCCTGATGAACTATGGACGGAGGCTCGTGACATTGTACAGGAGATGGATCAAGACCATCCCCATGGAAAAGAAATGGAAAAGGAAAAATGGCTGTCTGAGGAGACCTTACAAATAGCTGTGAAAAGAAGAGAAGCGAAAAGCAAAGGAGAAAAGGAAAGATATTCCCATTTGAATGCAGAGTTCCAAAGAATAGCAAGGAGAGATAAAAAAGCCTTCCTCAGCAATCAATGCAAAGAAATAGAGAAAAACAACAGAATGGGAAAGACTAGAGATCTCTTCAAGATAATTGGAAGAAAAAAAAAAAAAGAAAATTAGAGATACCAGGGGAACATTTCATGCAAAGATGGGCTTGATCAAGGACAGAAATGTATGGACCTAACAGAAGCAGAAGATATTAAGAAGAGGTGGCAAGAATACACAGAACTGTACAAAAAAGATCTTCATGACCCAGATAATCACGATGGTGTGATCACACACCTAGAGCCAGGCATCCTGGAATGTGAAGTCAAGTGGGCCTTAGAAAGCATCACTACGAACAAAGCTAGTGGAGGTGATGGAATTCCAGTTGAGCTATTTCAAAACCTGAAAGATGATGCTGTGGAAGTGCTACACTCAGTATGCCAGCAAATTTGGAAAACTCAGCAGTGGCCACAGGACTGGAAAAGGTCAGTTTTCATTTCAATCCCAAAGAAAGGGCAATGCCAAAGAATGCTCAAACTACCGCACAATTGCACTCATCTCACACGCTAGTAAAGTAATGCTCAAAATTCTCCAAGCCAGGCTTCAGCAATATGTGAACCATGAACTTCCAGATGCTCAAGCTGGTTTTAGAAAAGGCAGAGGAACCAGAGATCAAATTGCCAACATCTGCTGGATCATTGAAAAAGCAAGAGAGTTCCAGAAAAACATATATTTCTGCTTTATTGACTATGCCAAAGCCTTTGACTGTGTGGATCACAATAAACTGTGGAAAATTCTGAAAGAGATGGGAATACCAGACCACCTGACCTACTTCTTGAGAAACCTGTATGCAGGTCAGGAAGCAACAGTTAGAACTGGGCATGGAACAACAGACTGGTTCCAAATAGGAAAAGGATTACATCAAGGCTGTATATTGTCACCCTGCTTATTTAAATTCTATGCAGAGTACATCATGAGAAACGCTGGGCTGGAAGAAGCACAAGCTGGAATCAAGATTGGCAAGAGAAATATCAATAACCTCAGATATGCAGACGACACCACCCTTATGGCAGAAAGCAAAGAGGAACTAAAAATCCTCTTGATGAAAGTGAAAGAGGAGAGTGAAAAAGTTGGCCTAAAGCTCAACATTCAGAAAACTAAGATCATGGCATCTAGTCCCATCACTTCATGGGAAATAGATAGGAAACAGTGGGAACAGTGTCAAATTTTATTTTTGGGGGCTCCAAAATCACTGCAGATGGTGACTGAAGCCATGAAATTAAAAGATGCTTACTCCTTGGAAGGAAAGTTATGACCAACCTAGACAGCATATTAAAAAGCAGAGACATTACTTTGCCAACAAAGGTCCGTCTAGTCAAAGCTATGGTTTTTCCAGTAGTCATGTATGGATGTGAGAGTTGGACTGTGAAGAAAGCTGAGCACCGAAAAATTGATGCTTTGAACTGTGGTGTTGGAGAAGACTCTTGAGAGTCCCTTGGACAGCAAGGAGATCCAACCAGTCCATCCTAAAGGAGATCAGTCCTGGGTGTTCATTGGAAGGACTGATGCTGAAGCTGAAATGCCAATACTCTGGCCACCTCATGCGAAGAGTTGACTCACTGGAAAAGATCCTGATGCTGGGAGGGATTGGGGGCAGGAGAAGAAGGGGACGACAGAGGATGAGATGGCTGGATGGCATCACCGACTCGATGGACATGAGTTTGAGTGGGCTCCAGGAGTTGGTGATGGACAGGGAAGGCTGGCATGCAGTGATTCATGGGGCTGCAAAGAGTCGGACATGACTGAGCGACTGAACTGAACTGAACTGATCCTAGTGGGTGTAAGGTATTCTCTCACTGCTTTGATTTGCATTTCTATGATAATTAGTGATGTTGAGCATCTTTTTATATGCTTGCTGGCCATTTATATATTCCTTTGGAGAAATGTCTATTCAAGTCCTTTGCTCATTTTAAAACTGGGTGATTTTGTTGTCATTGTTGTTGAGTTTTAGCTCTTTTTAGAGTCTAAATATTAACCCCTTATTGGATATATGTTTTACAAATTTTTTTTTTCCATTCCATAGGTTGCAGTTTCACTTTGTTGATTGTTTTTCTTGCTACAGAGAAGTTTTTAAGTTTGGTGGAGTCCCATTTGTCTATTTTTGCATTTGCTGCCTATGCTTTTGGTTCTAAGAAATCACTGCAAGATCAGTGTTATGAAGCTTTTCTTCTATGTTTTATTCTAGGCTTTTAATAGTTTCAGATCTTAAAATTAGGTATTTAATCCATTTTAAGTTACTTTTTGAGTTGTATGGTGTAAAATAAATGTCTACCTTCCTTTTTTTGCATGTAGATATACAGTTTTCTTAATACCATTTGTTGAAGAGATGGTCCTTCCGCACTGTGTAGTCTTGGAACCCTTGTTGAAGATTATTTGATCATATGCTAAAGGGTTTACTTCTGAGCTTTTTATTCTGTTCCATTGGCCTAAGTGTGCATGCTAGGTCATTTCAGTCATGTCTAACTCTTTGCGACCCTATGGACTGTATAGCCTGTCAGGTTCCTCTGTCCATGGGATTCTCCAGCAAGCATTCTGGAGTGGGTTGCATGTCTTTCTCCAGGGAGTCTTCCTGACCCAGGAATGGAACCCTGGTCTCTTATGTCTCCTGCATTGGCAAGTGGGTTCTTTGCCAGTAGTGCCATCTGGGAAACCCTCTGCATCTGGCTTTATTCCAGTACTGTGCTGTTTTGATTACTATTGTAATCAAGCATACTATTATATGCTTTGAAATAAGGAAGAATGAGACCCCTAGCTTTGTTTTTATTTCTCAAGATTGTTTTGGCTATTTGGAGTCCTTTGAAATTCCATATACATTTTGGAAATTTTTTCTATTTTTGAAAAATATGCCATTAGGATTTTGATGACAATTGCATTGAATCTGCATTATGTGTCAAGTAGTATGCATATTTTAACATATTAAGTCTTCCAATCCATGAACATCAGCTGTCATTCCATTTATTTATATCTTTTAAAAAAAATGTTTTGTAGGTTTCAGTGTACAGGTCCTCTGTTTCTTTGGTTAAGCTTATTCCTAAGAATTTTATTCACTTTGATGCTATTGCAAATGAGATTGTTTTCAATCCCATATTTTCTTTTTTGGATTATTCATTGTTGGTTGATAGAAATATCTTGGTTTTTTGTACGTTGATATTTTATATCATATCTTTGTTTAACTGACTTTCTAGTTATAGTAATTTTTGATGTGGGTTTTCTACATGTAAGATCATGTCTTATGTGAACAGAAATAATTTTCCTTCTGTTTTCCAAACTGAATACCTTTTATTTTTCAAATAATAAATGTTCTTCAAAATAATAAAAAATATTTTTTCAAAAATAAATATAGTTTTCAAGTATTTTTCAAAAATAATCATTTTTCAAGCAAGAAACAGTATTACAAGTTGAATACCATTTATTTTTCTTGCCTAATTGCTCTGGTTAAGACTTTTGGTACCATGTCAAACAGAAGTGGTAAGAGTGGGCATCCTTGCTTTTTTCCTGTTTTTAGAGGAATAGCTTTCAGTTTTTCACTGTTCACTCTTATGTCAGCTGTGAGCTTTTCATATATGGCCTTTATTATATTAAGGTAATTTCCTCCCATTCCTAGTCTGTTGAATGTTTCCGTAGATTGTTGCGTTTTCTCAGAGGCTTTTTCTGTGTGGGTGGAGATGATCATATGATTTTTGTACTTCATTCTTAACTACATAGTATTACATTGATTTGCAGGTGTGGGTTTCTTTGTATTCTAAGAATATATCTGCTTGGTTATGGTGTGTGATTTCTTTAATGAGCTGCTGAATTTAGCTTCATAGTATTTTCTCTTCTTGTATTATTAGACTTTTGTATCAAGGTAATGCTGGCTTCATGAAATGAGTCTGGAAGTGTTTCTTCCTCTACAGTATTTTGGAAAAGTTTGAGAAAGATTGCCTTTAATTATGTTCTTTAATATTTGGTAGAGTTCACAAGTGGAATCATGTGATACTGGGTTTTTCTTTGTTGGGAGATTTTTGATTACTGCCTCAATATCTGTATTACTTTTAGATCTGTACAGATTTTTTTATTTTATTCTTCATGATTCAATTTTGATAGGTTGTATGTCTCTAGGAATTTATCAATTTCTTCTAGGTTATTCAGTTTTTTTTATTACATAATTATTTGTAGTAATCTTTTATGATCTTTTTTATTTCTGTGGCATCAATTGTAATATCTCCTCTTTCATTTCTGAAATTTGTTACTTGAGTCTTTTTTTCCTTAGTCTCATAAGGGTTCGTCAATGTTGTTGAGTGTTTCAAAATGCCAACTCAAATATCAGTGCTCTTGCAGTTAAGTTTGTTTGTGTGTGTATTTTGAATCAACATCCTGGGGGAAGACTCAGTGGCATATAGTAGTTTCCACTACATGCTTTGAAAAATTCTTTCTAATTTTTTGGGAAGCAGACTATATGAATGAAACATAATATCATAAGAGAAAGACATTAATGCAACTGTTGAAAAGTAAGCAAATGGCCAATACCAAGGTGATGCTTAAGAAAAAGTATGTTCAGGCTAATAATAGCATACCATCTGGAACCTCAGAGAACTGTGCTATTTTGTAAGCAGCTTTGCTGAATATTTCACCTGTGCTTTCTTAACTTTATCTCAGTCTGTCTCTTCTTATCTTATGGCAACTGGCTTTACCAGGTCCTAGGTCATCATATTCACAGATTGCCATTTTCTCTCCAAAGTTATTGCCATCAACAATACTTGTAACCACTGACGTTTATTTCCTTGTGATTCCTATGATCAGGGTGTGAACCGTGTTACCTCTATAGAGTCCTAAAATGACTTCATCTATGAAAGACAGTGCTTTGTAGTCCATTCATGGGATCTTACTTCCCAGGTTTCTTTTCTAGTCTCTTGTGTATTTAATTTGCCCTTTAGTCACCTCATGCTCCGCTTGTAGCCTTTTCCCAGCACAAATCCTGTTCTCATTCTATTCCAAGGGTTTATCCTTGATTTGGAAGTTCTGGAGGAATAACCTGGTGCCATATTGTATGGCGCGTTGAAAAACTTGGTAAGGAATTCAGATATTTTGTTCTATTTTTTAAAATATCCTAATACCAACAGACTCTAACATGTAGGAAGAAACAAGATCCATGTTATATTAGTTCTCTTGTTATAAGGAGCAAAATAGTAGAATACAGATAGAACTCTTTTTATTAAAATTAAAAAAGAATTTTTTTTTTTTTTTTTGGCTGCAACACATGTCATGTGAGATCTTAGTTCCCTGACCAGGGATTGATCCTGCCAGATAGAACTCTTCAAAATGAAAAACAGGCTGAAAATCTTTTGAAAGGAACTACCATGTTTTATCACATTTCAGTTGGGTTATATTTGGACAGCTTAGAAAGATAATTAATGTCTTAAATAGGACAAGATGAATATGTTACTTTAAGTAAAATCCCTGCTTGTAGTGAAGAGTTTTCAAATCCTTTAATCCTTGGTTCGAAATGTGAGTGTGAGTATGTGTGTATGTGTAAAAGAGGGAGAGAAACATAACTGAATTATTGCTTCTCTGTGAACCATTAAAGGCAACATTTATGTAGAATTTAAATGCTCGTTGCAAATAGTCACTTTCATTTTTGCCAGGATTATAAAGAAAATAAGACAACAGTAAACCAATAGTAGTAATGATTTTAAAAAATTAATAACAAACATCATGATAAATTCATGTATCATGTTGTGCTTAACAAAAATGTTTCTGATGTCAAATGTGTTTCTAATCTCTGATAAGATCATTAACCCCTAGAAGCCAGGACCAATGGTTTTAAAATAATAAAACACTGCATATTTATAATGAATTATTTATCTTCTGTTGCAATGTCTTATATCCAATATGTGCTAAACAAATGTTTTACTTATGATTAAGTGCCTTGTGTATTCTTAGTATTTTATAGTTTTTAAAATTTAATTTAATGACAAGATCTTATGGGATGATATTCTTTTTTTTTGGTCGGTGAACAATCAGGTTTACAGTGGATTTTGTGTCTACATTTAACACACATATACCCACAAACATACATTGTGGTACCTGATATGTTCATGTGGTACCTGATATGTTTATATATTTGCTGAGTTCTTATTCTTGAAAATATCTCAAATTGCACTGAAAAACTAGAAGGAAGGGCAACAGGGAAAAAAGGAGAGAATGTAAGAAGATCAACTGCCCACTCAGCCCCTCGGACACTACCACAGCAGAAAAATTGGAGCACCAACTGCTTCCCCCAGGCAGCAGATGGAAGTTAACCTTCCTCCTCAGATGGGAGAGTGGACCCTGCTTCCAAGTATTTGGGGTGTGGATCCACTCCCCACTTGGCCATTGAAACTGCTGTAGTAAAGCAACTATTGCTGAAACTCTTAGATTACCCTTTTCCTTAGTTTATTGGCTAGGGGAAACAGACTTGTCTTGGAGCTTCTTTTATCTGTGTGTTGCCTGTTCAGGGTTGGAGGCTTCTACAGCACTTCTTCAAGATGGCGAGGAAACTCAGGGAAGCCACTCAATTCTCTCTTTATCTTCACGTTCTAGGGTCCCTTGAAATAGATTCAAGGGATTAGATCTGATAGACAGAGTGCCTGAAGAACCATGGACAGTGGTTTGTGACATTGTACAGGAGACAGGGATCAAGACCATTCCCAAGAAAAAGAAATGCAAAAAAGCAAAGTGGCTGTCTGAGGAGGCCTTACAAATAGCTGTGAAAAGAAGAAAGTGAAAAGCAAAGGAAAAAAGGAAATATATACCCATTTGAATGCAGAGTTCCAAAGAATAGCAAGGAGAGATAAGAAAGCCTTCCTTGACCCCTATATATGCTGTCTACAAGAGACCCACCTCAAAGCAAGAGACACATACAGACTAAAAGTGAAGGGCTGGGAAAAAATATTACATGCAAACGGAGACCAAAAGAAAGCAGGAGTCGCAATACTCATATCAGATAAAATAGACTTTCAAATAAAGGATGTGAAAAGAGACAAAGAAGGACACTATATAATGATCAAAGGATCAATCCAAGAAGAAGATATAACAATTATAAATATATATGCACCCAACAGAGGAGCACCACAATATGTACGGCAAACACTAACGAGTATGAAAGAGGAAATTAATAGTAACACAATAATAGTGGGAGACTTTAATACCCCACTCACAACTATGGATAGATCAACTAAACAGAAAATTAACAAGGAAACACAAACCTTAAATGACACAATGGACCAGCTAGACCTAATTGATATCTATAGGACATTTCACCCCAAAACAATCAACTTCACCTTTTTCTCAAGTGCACACGGAACCTTCTCCAGAATAGATCACATCCTGGGCCATAAATCTGGTCTTGGAAAATTCAAAAAAATTGAAATCATTCCAGTCATCTTTTCTGACCACAGTGCAGTAAGATTAGATCTCAATTACAGGAAAAAAATTGTTAAAAATTCAAACATATGGAGGCTAAATAACACGCTTCTGAATAACCAACAAATCATAGAAGAAATCAAAAAAGAAATCAAAATATGTATAGAAATGAATGAAAATGAAAACACAACAACCCAAAACCTATGGGACACTGTAAAAGCAGTGCTAAGGAGAAGGTTCATAGCATTACAGGCTTACATCAAGAAACAAGAAAAAAACCAAATAAATAACCTAACTCTACACCTAAAGCAACTAGAGAAGGAAGAAATGAAGAACCCCAGGGTTAGCAGAAGGAAAGAAATCTTAAAAATCAGGGCAGAAATAAATGCAAAAGAAACTAAAGAGACCATAGCAAAAATCAACAAAGCTAAAAGCTGGTTTTTTGAAAAAATAAACAAAATTGACAAGCCATTAGCAAGACTCATTAAGAAACAAAGAGAGAAGAACCAAATTAACAAAATTAGAAATGAAAATGGAGAGATCACAACAGACAACACTGAAATACAAAGGATCATAAGAGACTACTACCAGCAGCTCTATGCCAATAAAATAAACAACTTGGATGAAATGGACAAATTCTTAGAAAAGTATAACTTTCCAAAACTGAACCAGGAAGAAATAGAAGATCTTAACAGACCCATCACAAGCAAGGAAATCGAAACTGTAATCAAAAATCTTCCAGCAAACAAAAGCCCAGGACCAGGTGGCTTCACAGCTGAATTCTACCAAAAATTTAGAGAAGAGCTAACACCTATCTTACTCAAATTCTTCCAGAAAATTGCAGATGAAGGTAAGCTTCCAAACTCATTCTATGAGGCCACCATCACCCTAATTCCAAAACCAGACAAAGATGCCACAAAAAAAGAAAACTACAGGCCAATATCACTGATGAACATAGATGCAAAAATCCTTAACAAAATTCTAGCAAACAGAATCCAACAACATATTAAAAAAATCATACACCATGACCAAGTGGGCTTTATCCCAGGAATGCAAGGATTCTTTAATATCCACAAATCAATCAATGTAATACACCACATTAACAAATTGAAAGATAAAAACCATATGATTATCTCAATAGATGCAGAGAAAGCCTTTGACAAAATTCAACACTCATTTATGATTAAAACTCTCCAAAAAGCAGGCATAGAAGGAACATACCTCAACATGATAAAAGCTATATATGACAAACCCACAGCAAGCATCACCCTCAATGGTGAAAAATTGAAAGCATTTCCCCTGAAATCAGGAACAAGACAAGGGTGCCCACTCTCACCACTACTATTCAACATAGTGTTGGAAGTTTTGGCCACAGCAATCAGAGCAGAAAAAGAAGTAAAAGGAATCCAGATAGGAAAAGAAGAAGTGAAACTCTCATTGTTTGCAGATGACATGATCCTCTACATAGAAAACCCTAAAGACTCTACCAGAAAATTACTAGAGCTAATCAATGAATATAGTAAAGTTGCAGGATATAAAATTAACACACAGAAATCCCTTGCATTCCTATATACTAACAATGAAAAAACAGAAAGAGAAATTAAAGAAACAATACCATTCACCATTGCAACAAAAAGAATAAAATACTTAGGAGTATATCTACCTAAAGAAACAAAAGACCTATACATAGAAAACTATAAAACACTGATGAAAGAAATCAAAGAGGACACAAACAGATGGAGAAACATACCGTGTTCATGGATTGGAAGAATCAATATTGTGAAAATGGCTATTCTACCCAAAGCAATCTATAGATTCAATGCAATCCCTATCAAGTTACCAACGGTATTTTTCACAGAACTAGACCAAAGAATTTCACAATTTGTATGGAAATACAAAAAACCTCGAATAGCCAAAGTAATCTTGAGAAAGAAGAATGGAACTGGAGGAATCAACCTGCCTGACTTCAGACTCTACTACAAAGCCACAGTCATCAAGACAGTATGGTACTGGCACAAAGACAGAAATATAGATCAATGGAACAGAATAGAAAGCCCAGAGATAAATCCACGGACCTATGGACACCTTATCTTTGACAAAGGAGGCGAGGATATACAATGGAAAAAAGACAACCTCTTTAACAAGTGGTGCTGGGATAACTGGTCAACCACTTGTAAAAGAATGAAACTAGAACACTTTCTAATACCATACACAAAAATAAACTCAAAATGGATTAAAGATCTAAATGTAAGACCAGAAACTATAAAACTCCTAGAGGAGAACATAGGCAAAACACTCTCCAACATAAATCACAGCAAGATCCTCTATGACCCACCTCCCAGAATATTGGAAATAAAAGCAAAACTAAACAAATGGGACCTAATGAAACTTAAAAGCTTTTGTACTACAAAGGAAACTATAAGTAAGGTGAAAAGACAGCCCTCAGATTGGGAGAAAATAATAGCAAATGAAGAAACAGACAAAGGATTAATCTCAAAAATATACAAGCAACTCCTGCAGCTCAATTCCAGAAAAATAAATGACCCAATCAAAAAATGGGCCAAAGAACTAAACAGACATTTCTCCAAAGAAGACATACAGATGGCTAACAAACACATGAAAAGATGCTCCACATCACTCATTATCAGAGAAATGCAAATCAAAACCACAATGAGGTACCATTACACGCCAGTCAGGATGGCTGCTATCCAAAAGTCTACAAGCAATAAATGCTGGAGAGGGTGTGGAGAAAAGGGAACCTTCTTACACTGTTGGTGGGAATGCAAACTAGTACAGCCACTATGGAAAACAGTGTGGAGATTTCTTTAAAAACTGGAAATAGAACTGCCATATGACCTAGCAATCCCACTCCTGGGCATACACACTGAGGAAACCAGATCTGAAAGAGTCACGTGCACCCCAATGTTCATCGCAGCACTGTTTATAATAGCCAGGACATGGAAGCAACCTAGATGCCCATCAGCAGATGAATGGATAAGGAAGCTGTGGTACATATACACCATGGAATATTACTCAGCTGTTAAAAAGAATTCATTTGAATCAGTCCTAATGAGATGGATGAAACTGGAGCCCCTTATACAGAGTGAAGTAAGCCAGAAAGATAAAGAACATTACAGCATACTAACACATATATATGGAATTTAGAAAGATGGTAACGATAACACTATATGCAAAACAGAAAAAGAGACACAGAAATACAGAACAGACTTTTGAACTTTGTGGGAGAATGTGAGGGCGGGATATTTCAAAAGAACAGCATGTATACTATCTATCGTGAAACAGATCACCAGCCCAGGTGGGATGCATGAGACAAGTGCTCGGGCCTGGTGCACTGAGAAGACCCAGAGGAATCGGGTGGAGAGGGAGGTGGGAGGGGGGATCAGGATGGGGAATACGTGTAAATCTATGGCTGATTCATATCAATGTATGACAAAAAAAAAAAAATAGTAATAATAAACAGCATTCATTATGACAAAAAAAAAAAAAAGAAAATAATAAAACATATATAAGTTAAAAAAAAAAAAAAAAAAAAGAAAGCCTTCCTTAGTGATCAGTGTACAGAAATAGAGGAAAACAATAGAATGAGAAAGACTAGAGATCTCTTCAAGAAAATCAGAGATACCAAGAGAACATTTCATGCAAAGATGGGCTCGATCAAGGACAGAAATGGTATGGACCTAACAAAAGCAAAAGATATTAAGAAGAGGTGGCAAGAATACACAGAAGAACTATTGAAAAAAGATCTTCATGACCCAGATAATCACAATGGTATGATCACTCACCTAGAGCCAGGCATCCTGGAATGTGAAGTTAAGTGAGCCTTAGGAAGCATCACTGAGAACAAAGCTAGTGGAGGTGATGGAATTCCAGTTGAGCTATTTCAAAACCTGAAAGATGATGCTGTGGAAGTGCTGCACTCAATATGTCAGCAAATTTGGAAAACTCAGCAGTGGCCACAGGACTGGAAAAGGTCAGTTTTCATTTCAATCCCAAAGAAAGGGCAATGCCAAAGAATGCTCAAACTACCGCACAATTGCTCTCATCTCACATGCTAGTAAAGTAATGCTCAAAATTCTCCAAGCCAGGCTTCAGCAGTACATGAACCATGAACTTCCAGATGTTCAAACTGGATTTAGAAAAGGCAGAGGAACCAAAGGTCAAATTGCTATCATCCATTGGACCATCAAAAAAGCAAGAGAGCTCCAGAAAAACATCTACATTGCTTTGTTGACTATGTCAAAGCCTTTGACTGTGTGGATCACAATTGACTGTGGAAAATTCTGAAAGAGATGGGACTACCAGACCGCCTGACCTGCCTCTTGAGAAACCTGTATGCAGGTCAGGAAGCAACAGTTAGAACGGGACATGGAACAACAGACTGGTTCCAAATAGGAAAAGGAGTATGTCAAGGCTGTTTATTGACACCCTCCTTATTTAACTTCTATGCAGAGTACATCATGAGAAATGCTGGGCTGGAAGAAGCACAAGCTGGAATCAAGATTGCTGGGAGAAATATCAATAACCTCAGATATGCAGATGACAATACCCTTATGGCAGAAAGCAAAGAGGAACTAAAAATCCTCTTGATGAAAGTGAAAGAGGAGAGTGAAAAAGTTGGCTTAAAGCTCAACATTCAGAAAACTAAGATCATGGCATCTGGTCCCATCACTTCATGGGAAATAGGAAACAGTGGAAACAGTGACAGACTTTATATTTTTGGCTCCAAAATCACTGCAGATGGTGACTGCAGGCATGAGATTAAAAGATGCTTACTCTTTGGAAGGAAAGTTATGACCAACCTAGATAGCATATTAAAAAGCAGAGACATTACTTTGCCAACAAAAGTCTGTCTAGTCAAAGCTATCGTTTTTCCAGTAGTCCTGTGTGGGTGAGAGAGTTGGATTATAAAGAAAGCTGAGCATGGAAGAACTGATGCTTTTAAACTGTGATGTTGGAGAACTCTTGAGAGTCCCTTGGACTGCAAGGAGATCCAACTAGTCCATTCTAAAGGAAATCAGTCCTGAATACTCTCTGGAAGGACTGATGCTGAAGCTGAAACTCCAGTACTTTGGCCACCTGATGCGAAGAGCTGACTCATTTGAAAAGACCTTGATGCTGGGAAAGATTGAAGGCAGGAGGAGAAGGTGATGACAGAGGATGAGATGGTTCGATGACATCACTAACTCAATGGATATGAGTTTGAGTAAGCTCTGGGAGCTGGTGACGGACAGGGAGACCTGGCCTGCTGCAGTCCATGGGGTTGCAAAGAGTTGGACACAACTGAGCAACTGAACTGAACTGAACTGAACTGAACTGGGGTCCCTAGGCTGTCAGATTTCTTTTGTTTTCCTTTTAAGATCTTCCTATACTTGTTTGTTGAGCTATATCCAGGGATTCAAGTTGTAAGAAGGAGGACCTTGGGGAAAAGAGGCTACTCCATCTTGACAGAAGTGGAAGTTTTCCAAGTACTGTGCTTTCTATTGTTGCAGAAAGTGGAAGCCTAACTCATTCTCTCTTCTGTCCTTTGTGTTGGGGAAGGTGGTCCCAAATCATGCTGATGTATTGATGTTTTCATGAGAAACTTTGACATTGTTACTTCTAGTGGCTGCTTTCTCCAGGACACAAGGAGGCTGTTAAGGAAGGAGGGGTCTATGTTGGAATCAAGCATAGCATGTGACACTATACTTAGTTCTACTCCTGTCCCTCTGGTTCTTTTTCATCTTGGAGTAAACTCTTTCAGTAGGCTTCTCAGCTCTTAAGCAGTAAGACTTCCTTTTGCCTGGTCCAACGTTTCTCAGCCTCAGCATTATTGACATTTTCAATTAGATAATTCCTCTTTAGATTGTTCTCCTAAGCACTGTATGGTATCTAGCAATATCCCTAGTTTCTACCCACTATATGAAAGTAATAATCCCCACACTGTCTGCCTTTGTAACAGTGAAAAGACTCCAGATATTGAAAAATGTCCCCTGGGAGGTACAATTGCTGAGTAGAATTGACTAGACATGCCCAACGTGTCTGAATAGGATTTTAAGGGATGATCTCTGCGGAATGAATTCTGCAAATAACATAAGCTCACTCTCACCTTAGAATATATACTCTTACTAATGTGGGTAGAGGTGGGAGGGATCACTTAGGAAAGCCCATCTACACTTTTGTAGAAAATAGTCCTCCACAAACCCTATTGTGCTTTGACCAAGTTGTTTATAAAATTAATTCAATAAATTCATTGCTCATGCTGCAGAATAGGAGGAATGGTTTTGCCCATGTTATAAGTTGATACTCAAGAGCACATCCTCTGAGAAAGTGCAAACTTTCCTTGGGAAGTCTATGCAGTCTATGAAGAAACAAGAAATTGTTTCTTCCTTTACAGGCAGACCAAGTTGAAGGGGAAATCTGAAGAAAATAGCAAGATTTTATTCCCTTTATTATTTCTGTTGAATTCCTATCTCTATGCCCTAGTGTACATACCAGCTGAAAGAGATTTGTGTCCAATATTGTGACTTGATTTCTAGGAGCCTCAGATGCCTCCCTAAGCTCTCCTACATTTGCTATTTTCCTTGGAAATTAAATATTTTTTTAATATTTGGGAAGCTTTTTATGTAATTTCATTTTATCCTCCAAAGAATTCTATAGGCATTCCAAAACATAATATCATTCTCAGTTGATGTGCCAAAAATGAATAAAAAATAAAATGCCTGAATTGAATATAAAACCATAAAACATAACTTATTCTGAAATGACATGCCTAAGTTGAATTTTTAAACAAATCACAACATATTAAAGCACAATTTGCACACTGTAGCCTGAAACAAAACACAGACACCACCTGAACCTAAATCTGCATTCCCAGTGTCAGCAGTTAGGACAACATTTTGCCTCAGAGTCAAATATGGCCTTGAGTTGTCACTTGAGAAATGCCTTGGGATAGACTGGACCAGTGGACAGTACACCTTGGAAATCTAGTGCCACTCATGAGATAGGGCAGGGACTTAGGCACCCACCTAACAAGATCTAAGTGAACAGTACTGCAGTTTGGTGGTGGTAGTGGTTTAGTTGCTAAGTCGTGTCCAACTCTTGCGAACCCGTGGACTATAGCCTGCCAAACTCCTCTGTCCATAGGATTCTCCAGGCAAGAATACTGGAGTGGATTGCCGTTTCCTTCTCCAGGGGTACTGCAGTTTAGCAGGACAAATAACAACTACAGAGCCTATGACAGTGCTGTTATGGAACAACCCCAGCAGCAGGCTCTCTGACGTTTCTAAGTAGGCAAAGCAGCAGAAAATGTTTCTGAGTCTCTTGATGTCAGGCAAACAAGTAAAGGTCCCTCTAGATGTGGTCACATAGCAATTGTAAGGTGCATGAACTGGGATCTAGTTCCTAGTGGGATAAAAAGATGGCAAGATCTTGGAGATATGGAGTAATAGGAAGGTTGTAGGGCAAGAAGTCTTTCTTAGAGAAGCCACAAGACATAGTCCACAGGATGGAAACTGAGTGGGGTGTAATTTCAAAAGCAAGATAGAAACTCCATTTCAAAAATTGTGTGGTCAAAGGAAGCCTATAGCTGACTCATGTGAGTTATTGAACTAGGATTTCTTAACTTCCTTATATTCAAGATAGGATTGATGTCAGATCCTTGACCAGTACTTAGCAAGGGTTACCCCTAACCATGGAGGGAAGATTCTTTGAGATCTGTCAACGTAAAATTGCACTGAACAAATTAAACAGGCAAGGGAGATATTGTTCAAGACTACTGGAAAAGGAGAGTGTAAACTCGACTCCACTGAAACAAAAAGCAGAGTTGTTTTTTAAAAATCAAGAACAAATATTGCTTTTTTATCTAAATAAGAGAATATATGTGTTACTAAAAACTAAGCAATGTGGCAGATAGCTTAAATTTTAAGTTTTGTTCACAGTCATTCTGCTGCTGCTGCTGCTGTTGCTAAGTCGCTTCAGTTGCGTCTGACTCTGTGCGACCCCATAGACGGCAGCCCACCAGGCTCCCCCGTCCCTGGGATTCTCCAGGTAAGAACACTGGAGTGGGTTGCCATTTCCTTCTCCAATGCATGAAAGTGAAAAGTGAAAGTGAAGTCGCTCAGTCATGTCTGACTCTTCACAATCCCGTGGACTGCAGCCTACCAGGCTCCTCCGTCCATGGGATTTTCTAGGCAAGAGTACTGCAGTGGGGTGCCATTGCCTTCTCTGATTCATAGGCATTAGGAAATGTTAAATATCTTATGGAAAAACTTAACTGACTAAATTGTATTATTTGGTCAATTAAATAACTGATGAAATCCGTATTATTATTATATCACTCAATTAGTAAAATAGTTCCTAGCTATTTCACAGCTTACACTGAATTTACACACATAAATTTTGAAAGAAATTACACAAAACTTTGTCTATATGTTGTATCCAGTACACTGTAAAAATTTCTGGTATTTCCAAAATCACTCTAGTTATATTTAATAGAACCAGTAGCAATCAGTTACGGTATTTAAAAGGCAGGAGAGTTTTTTTTAATATTTATTTCTTTGTGTCAGTTCTTATTTGCAGCACGAAGGAGCTTTGTTGCACCATGCAGGATCTTTCCTTGTGGTACAGGGACTCTCTATTTGTGGCGCACAAACTCTCTAGTTGCTCCATGGCATGTGGGATGTTAGTTCCTCAACCAAGAATTGAGCCCACATCCCCTGCATTGCAAGGTGGATTCTTAACCGCTGCCCACCAGCGAAGTCCTGGGCAGGAGAGTTTTTAAGCACTGGTGTGAGCAACTGAGAAAGTACTAGAGGATGTTGAAGAGGGTAGTCTATGTGATCAGGCCATCTGTGCTTGTTAATTGGTGCTTTGGAAGTTAGACTACTTCTCTCTCACAGAGACTAGGAGACAGGAGCCCTATCTTTATTTTTTCTTAAACTTTATATTTTTAGAGCACCTTAAAATTGAGAGGACTTTCTAGGATTTCTCAAATAATCCTTGCTCCTATACCCGCATAGCTTCCACCATTTTCACCATCCCCCACCAGAGTGGGACATTTATTAAATGATGAAATTTCATTGATGAAGCATAATCATTCCAAGTCCATGGTTTATGTTATAGTTCACCTTTGGTATATATTTTATGGATCTGGATAAATGTCTAATGACATGATTCTAGCATTATAGTTTCAAAGGAAGTATTTTCACTGTCCTTAAAATCCTCTGTGCTCTACCTAATTCATTACTTTTCCTTCCCCAAAGCTTGGCAACTGCTGATCTTCTTACTGTTGTCATCGTCTACTTTTTCTAGAATGTCCTAAAATTGGAATCATATAGTATGTAGCCTTTTCAGATAGACTTATTTCATTTTGTAATATTCATTTAATGTTCCTCCATGTCTTTTCATAGCTTGTTATCTCATTTCTTTGTAGTGCTAATGTTCCCATTGTCTGGTTGTACCACAGTTTATTATCCACTCATCTGTTAAAGAACATCTTGGTTGCTTCTGTTTTGACAATTATGAGTAAAATTGCTATAAACATCCTTGCGCAGATTTTTGTGTGGATATAAGTTTTCAGTTCTTTGGGGTAAATGCCAAAGAGTATGACTGGTGTATTTTATGGTAAGAGTATATTTAGTTTTGGAAGAAACTGTCTTCCAATATGGCTATACTATTTTCCATTCCTAACAGCAATGTATGAGAGTTCCTGTTGCTCTACTTCCTTACAAGCATTTGATATTGTCAGTGTTTTGGATATCAGCCATTCTCACTGGGGTGTAGTGGTATCTTTTTGTTTTGATTTGCATGTCCCTGGTGATATATAATGTGGAGAATCTTTTCATATGCTTATTTTCCATTTGTATATCTTCTTCGGTGAAATGAAGAACTCTTAAAACTCAACAATATGATAACAATCTGATTTTAAGTCTTTATAATTTTTGGATAACAGTCCTTTATCAGATGTATGCTTTGCATATGTTTTCTCCCAGTCTGTTGATTGTATTCTAATGTATATTTCCCTGATGATTAGTGATGTTGAGTATCTTTTTTTGTGTCTGTTGGCCATCTCTATGTCTTAAAAAAAATGTCTATTCAGATCCTCTGATCTGAATTTTTAATTAAATTTTTAAAATTAAATTGTGTTTTGTTATTGATATTTTAACTTCAAAAAACATTGTTTTGTCATCTAATTATGGTGGAAATTTATGGACATATACACCTTTTATTACTTTTTAAAAATAGTAGAGGCAGTCTCTCATTCACTTACTCATCATATACACTGATTATTTATAAACACTTATAAGGTCTGCCTTTATCCAAACAATCTGTTATCAACATATGGGGATGTGTCTTAGGATTATCCAGGATGTTTGGAGAAAGCATGACTTTTTTTCAGCCTAGAGATCTGAAAAAGGAGACTGTGACTTCAATTGGAAGAAAAAAATTATTGTGCTAACATAAACATGTGTCTCATTATAAGCCTATTGTAGACATTCAGTAATGATTGCTCACAGGAGTGCCATGCCACGAATGCACATTATAACATGGATTTCAAATGAGAAAATCTAATTACACCTAAGGCACAATGGCTAAAATAGTACTGACACATGTAGTTTTTTATCCAAGAACATGCAATTGCTATTGCATTTCATGGGACAAATGAACAGAAAAATGCAGCCAACATTAAGAAAGATTTCCTACAAGTGTTCTAGGATAAATTGTTTACACATTTTTATTTTCCTTTTCCACAGTTGTTTAAACAGAAATGAAGTGGGGGGAAAGAAAAGACCTTTACAATAATCACATGTCAAGTCTAATTTACATTGTGGTGTCACTAAGTTTGGCAAAAATATCATAACCAGATCCAGTTGTCATTGTCCAAATATGCTATTCTTAATGATGCCCTGAATTGTAAATAATAGAAAAGCATATCATTTCTAAAAATACTTCATTATCACAGAGTTTAGTAATTAAGAACACTGCTATTTGACATTTTAACTAATGATAAATGATCAATAACCAAAAGTCATTTTCACCTAATTTTGGTAAATACATCTAGAACACACTTTTTTTTTTTTTTTTTTTTTAAAGTGTCTATCCTAGTTCTGGGCTTCCCTGGTGGCTCAGTGGTAAAAACTCTACCTGCCAATGCAGGAGACATGGGTTCAATCCCTGGGTCAGGAAGATCCACTGGAGAAGAGAATGGCAACCCACTCCAGTATTCTTGCTTGGAAAGTCCCATGGATGGAAGAGCCTGGGGCTAAAGTCCATGGGATCTCAAAAGAGTCTAACAGGACTTAGCAACTAAATAACAACAAATCCTAGTTCTAAATGAATATTTGTATTTCTTTCTATCTTAGGTATTTGCACTCCCCAAGATCCTTTTTATCTTTGGAAAGAATTCTCCACTTAATCTCTTCAGTCAGTTCACAGTGCTTTAATGAAATGAGTGCAGTTAGTGCTGTTTCTGACTCATCATACTCCATTCTTACGTACTTGCTTTTGATGCGGAACATTAAGGGTATGGCCTGTAGGTTTTTCCATTCCTTGATCTAGTAAATTAACAACTTACATACTCATAAGCTGCAGCAAAGGCCCTTGCTCAAAATTCGCCAGATCTCTGGGCCCAGATTACATGTTACATGAGCAATGCACAGGCGAGGGGTGGAAAAGAAAGGCTTAGAGCCGTGGAGAATGCACAGAAGCCAAGAGAGAGGCTCACTGTTGAATCATTAGTGCAAGTGTGCGTGCGTGCATGCTAAGTCCCTTCAGTCCTGCCTGACTCTTTGCAACCCAATGGACTGTAGCCCTCCAGTCTCCTCTGTCCGTGGGATTTTCCAGGCAAGAATATTGGAGTGGGTTGCCATGTTCTCCTCCAGGGGATCTTCTTGACCCAGTGATCAAACCTGAGTCTCCTGTGGTTCCTGCATTTCAGATGTCTTTTTTTTTTTAAACCACTGAGCCACCAGGGAACCCCAGTTGAATCATTAGAGACACCCACAATCAATATAATCATGAAGTGGGCTTGATCTCCACATCCCAGAGGATTAGTTCATATTCAGATAGTCTTTGCTCTTTCTATTAAAGTACAGACTGTTGCAATTTAGAAATAAAGTGGATTTTAATGATGGTGATATTATTAACAAGAAAACCAGAGAGGGAGAAAAGATTGAAATTTTCCCATTCCTCAGCAACAACTTTCTTGTCCATCAAGAGTTATGAGAGAGTGCCTAAAAGATCACTTCTGGTGTTGAATTTTTATAATTCTCCAAGTATGTAGCTATAATAATTTAATTTATATTCAGATCTATATTAGAAACATATTGTATATTCATTTTATAAGGTGTATAAATTCAGAATCTTGAGCCCTGTTTTGTTTTTGTTTTTTTTTGAATATTATTTTGTTTCACTCTACTTCTGTTTCATTCCCTATTTGTCTTCTCTGAATCTTCCGTTTCTGAATCTCTCCAAATACAGTACAATCTTTACATATCAGCCCTGGCATTAAAGATCACTGTAGTCAGCAAGTTTTATCTTACTGCCTCTTTCTGGAAGGTACCCACCAATGAAGCTCACTTAATTAGACCTTCAGTGAATATGTGGGGGCCTGCTGTTCCTTATTTTTAAGTATGATTGAGGAATGGTATGAGTATAAATGAGGTGACTCAAATGGTAAAGAATCCACCTGCAATATAGGAGATCTGGTTCCATTTCTGGGTTGGGAAGATCTCTTGGAGAAGGAAATGGCTACCCACCCCAGTATTCTTGCCAGGAGAATTCCATGGACAGAGGAGCCTGGCAGGGTACAGTTCCTGGGGTCACAAACAGTTGGACATGACTGAGCAAGTAACACTCACTTTTCTTTCACACACAAATGCAGCTGAATATGTATTTTTCTTTGGGCACAATTAAATGTGCCCAAAATTCCTACATTATTTTTAAAGATTTGTTTTATTCAAGTATAGTGGGTTTATAACATTGTGTTAATTTCTGCTGTATGGCAAAGTGGCTCAGTTATATATATATATATCTTTATTCATGTTCTTTTCAATTATGATTTATCACAGGATATTGAATATAGCTTCCTGTGCTATACAGCGGAACTAGTTTTTGTCTGCTAAATCCCTCTTATTCATATTTAACTTTTTTATTTGAATGTAGTTGATTTACATTGTTGTGATCCTTTCAGGTGTACATAAAAATGAATCAGTTACACATATACATGTATCCTCTCTTTTCTCAGATTCTTTTCTCTTATAGGCCATTACAGAGTATTGAGTAGAGTCCCCTGTACTATACAGTAGGTTCTCACTAGTTATCTATATATAGTGGTGTGTATATGTCAATGAGAACAAAAATCAAAAGAATTGAAATCATGAGTGTAGTGTTTCGAAAGAATACAATGCTTAATTTAACATTTTTAAATAAATAATATGATGTTTTATTTTTTATGTTTTATTTAATTTATATTTATGTTTTACTTATTTTTAGCATTTGGCTTCTGAGTATAAAAGCTGAAAATTAAGCCTAGAATCAATTCTGCATCATTGGTTTGACTCAGTCACATACACATTGAATATTTATTTGAAGCTCATTGTCTCTTATATGTTTCTTCTTTTTCATTATTATTCACACAGTAAACAAAGATCCTCTTTTCAGAGTTTATAATAATAAACATATATTCTGCCCTAAGAAAACAAGCATATATTATACCCTAAGAAAACTATTCTACTCTAAGAAATTTATCTGCATTTTATTTTTATCATGACTGTCACATCAGCTTGGCTCAGTTAATTTCTGTATCATTTTTAAAATCACCTTTCTCTTTACCAGTCCTTTGCAGAATTTCAACAACTTCCTTTTCTATATATAAATTAGAATATAATATAAATGAACATCAATGTTATCCATGAAATAAATTTAAAAAGATAACTTTAGGATGGGGGACACATGTACATCCATGTGTCATGTCATGTAAGACATTCATGTCAATGTAAGGCAAGAATCCATCCTAAAGAAGATCAGTCCTGGGTGTTCATTGGAAGGACTGATGTTGAAGCTGAAACTCCAATACTTTGGCCACCTGATGCAAAGAGCTGACTCATTTGAAAAGACCCTGATGCTGGGAGTTTGGGGGCAGGAGGAGAAGGGGACAACAGAGGATGAGATGTTTGGATGGCATCACCGACTCAATGGACATGGGCTTGGGTGGACTCCAGGAGTTGGTGATGGACAGGGAGGCCTGGCGTGCTGTGGTTCATGGGGTCGCAAAGAGTTGGACACGACTGAGCGACTGAATTGAACTGAAAGGCAAGAATCACTATAATCTTGTAATTAGCCTCCAATTAAAATAAATTAATTAATTACAAAAAGGATAACTTTGGTTTAGAATGGGAATACGCTTTCTCACTCTCTCATGCTGTCTTGTTTGCCATATCTAGTCAGTTGTAAGGTCCTACCTCTTCTACATTTCTCTTAAATCCATCTCATTCTGCTACTCTATTCCTATTGCCTCTTTCAGGGTCCTTTTGCTTACTCTTTCGGTCATTGAATATCCAATGAATATTCGGTTATTGAATATCCAATATCCATTGAATATCCTATCTCTCACTTCAGTTTTCCCCTTCCAGTTCATCGTAGATACAGCTATCAGATTAGTGTTCCTGAATATCTCTGGCCTTCTGAAAAAACCATCAATGGCTCACTATTTCCAAATTTTAAAAATGTGTACAAACCAGTCTGAGAAAGACTCAAATCTGTCTTTTTAGCTTTTTCTCTCACTCTTCTCCTTTAGATTTCCTCTGAATTAGTCAAGTCTGTTTAAATTATACTAATTATAATATCTCTGCACAGTTTATGTGATTTTCTACCTCCATTTCCATGTTCAATTTTGTGTGATTTTCTACCTCTATTTCCTTGTTCAAATTCTACCTTTCTCCTGGAAAATCTCCCCCTTTATATGTACCCCCCCCCCCCCCAAATCATCACTAGAGTGGAGGCCCAGATCACACAGGGTCCATCCAAGACTGGCTGTGAGCTTTCAAGTCTTGGCTCCTCTCTCTTTAGTGGCTTTAACTCTATCTCTCTTTCTAACACTCTTTACTCTCTGGTGTGTATCTGAGGGCTTTCTGGAAGACAATAATTTCTTGAAAATTTATTTAAGGTTCCTTTACTTTATGTTTAGATTTTGAAATTTTGTTATATCCTAAACAGACCAGATACTCAACAATATATCTGATAAAATAACTGAGGTTCTTCTTGGCGGAATGAATAAACAAATGAGGGAAACTAGCTTGAAATGGATAGTTGAAGATGTTTCGAGCTGATGGTCTTGCTTTTCCCTCCAATGCAGTTATGAGATTGTTACAGTTGGGAGAGAAGAGGCGGAGTAGAGAATGGAGACTTAGGTGACACTTGAACATCTTTAAGAATGTAGCTTATGGTTAGGGGATTCTCTGGTGGCTCAGACGGTAAAGCATCTGCCTGTAGTGTGGGAGACCCAGGTTCAATCCCTGGGTCAGGAAGATTTTCTGGAGAAGGAAAGGGCGACTCACTGTAGTACTCTTGCCTAGAAAATCCTATGGATGGAGGAGTCTGATGAGCTATAGGCCATGGGGTCGCAAAGAATCAGACACAAGTGGTCACATTATATATGGTAAAGGAATAAGAGTAAATGTTGCTTTCCAGTGTGATGAAGGAAGAGTTGGAAACTGAAATGGTGCAGGTCAATTTGACTTCTAAACTTTTTCTCACAGCATTTTTTTCTGTTAAGCTCAGAATTTGAGGCAGTGCATGATGGAAGAATCCTGTAAGTTTAACTAAAAAGCTTTTTTTTTTTTTTTTAACTGTACCAGCAAAAGTCTTTTTTAAAATTTAAAATAACTGCACATGGATTGTATAGGGGAATATAGTCAGAGGCCTAAAAATAAAATTGATACATGAAAAAAAACCCCTCACAATTGTCAAATAGACATTGGATACTGAATTGGACAGAGTGAATTTATATGTCTGTCTGCACCCTCTATACTTAAAAAGGAGTCAAGAGATACAGTGAGCTGTTCAATCAGGTTAAGCCATGGGCTAGCTTCAGTTATTATCATTAGAAGAACAAGTTCTTTGAACAGGGGAGATGGATTATCTTTTTTGTAGAATCAAGGTGCTATTGATTAAGTTGTGTCTCGATATTTCTACCTAAAGGAAAATATATCATATTTCAACCAATTTCCCTTATGGATTGGTGTCTGAGTGATGCTTAAAGGAATAGTGGCTGTTAATGGCCAGAGGAAGGAGGAGACTGCCTTAGTCATTCATTTCAAGGAAAATAATTTGGTGCATCTAACTCTCTTCCATCAAGTGAGTGATAGTTTCCAGGTGACCTATTTTCAGATTTAGAGTTTTACCTCCTTAAAAACACCGCAAGGAGATGATTGCAGAATAACATGCGTTCGTGCAGTGAGTACAATGACTGCATCATTTTGGGAGCCAGAATTCATCAACTGTACATTACAAAATTCACATTGAGTAACCAGTGTGTGCCAGGAATTGTGTTACACTATTGCACACATATTACATCAGTTGATCCTCAAATAATTCTATATTTTAATTTCCATTTTGTAAGCAGAATGACTCAGAAAAGATGAGAAATAATGAGGAAAGAACAGTTTTCTTACTGTTATCAATAATGTTTAGCATTTATACAGTGGTTCACCATTCATATTTTCATTGGGATTAATCAAGTGGAAAAACAGTGCAGGACTTTTACAAATGAGGAAAACAAGGCATTGCTCAAGTTCACCCTTCGTGTAATCTACTGAGCCTACAACCGTACACGGATCCTTGATCTGTTTGATAATCCTCTTCTCTGAATCACAGCAAAGTGGTTAAGTTCAGATGAATGAGAAGCAAGGATCAAAATTTGAGGATGGAAGCTTGGACAAAAATATCCCTCTCATGAATAAGATTTATCTCTGGCTTGAGTTTTTTTTTTTTTTTGAGAGCGTACTGAAATTTGCTCAGTTGTTTAGTTGCTGGGTCATGTCCAACTCTTTGCAACCCCATGGACTATAGCCTGCCAGGCCCCTCTGTCCTTGGAATTTTCCAGAATACTGGAGTGAGTTGCCATTTCCTTTTCCAGAGGATCTTCCCGGTTCAGGGATTGAACCTGTGTCTCCTGCATTAGCAGGCAGATTCTTTACCACTGAACGACCAGCGAAGCCCAGGTGCTCACTGCCCCCCATCAAAAGTGCAAATCAAGTCACTGTACTTGAGTTGTGTGCTGTGGGTCTGTGTACTCTACAAGGTACACAGAACACTGAGTATCATTTGGAGGAGAAAGGCCAGCTTTGTGAAAAACACTGGAATCTCTATCACATCTGAGAATATTAGAGTCACTGGAAATGTTCAGCTCGAGGAATGAAAAGTTTTGCTGGAAAGAATCAGTATCATGTGGATGGAGTAGATTCATTCTCCAAACCCTGCGGGAAGGTCTAGGGCAGATGGATTAAGTTACAGAGAATGAGTTTTTGTTTTAACCCTGAGAGTAACCAAACTATTTTAACCTCTGTGAAGGATGTGCGAAAGGCTTTATTGTAAGAAATCAAGAGAAGACTAAACTCTGTTAGCAACAATAACCATATCAAGCACTGACATCATTGGCTGTCATTACTACTCTTATTGAAACAATGCTAACAGAATAATGTAGATATTTGTTTGGACCTACAAGTGAGCAAGTGACGTTATGTCATCTGCTGAAATACACAGCTAGTAACTGGCTATGAGTCTTTTGTTCTCGTTGTGAGGTTGGATTAGATAGCAGTTTAAATAGTAAGAAGCTGTCATTCTGTGTAACACTCTCTCACTCGGATGCCTAGTGAAGAATCAACTTAAAAGTCGCCCAGGTGTGTGACAAATAAGTAGAACATTATTGACAGTGATACAATGACCCTTTGGTGAGCCAGTGGTAGAGACAGTAATGGATCTGAGAAATTCAGAATAAAATGACAGCCACTCTTTGCCCCATTCCCCAAAAGATGAAGTGAGAGAAAGCATTGAGAGCCCAGCAATCATGGCTCATGAGTCCTGGAACTAGTTTTTCAGTGGAAGAGATATTCACTTGTTGGGTAGCAAACAAAGAGCTGACAAAGGGAAATGAGTAGCTGGAAAGTTAAGGAAAGGGAAGTGCAAAAAAAAAAAAAAAAAAAAATTGCCCAGGGGTGTACACTTGATATTTAGTTTCTGATAGTTTTTTTTTTTAAATACACGTGATAGGCGAAAGAGCAGGAGAATGATCCCTGTACCAGGTTGAGTCAAGAGACCTTGACTTTTCTCCCTAGTAAAGCTTATTAACATGTCCAACCTTGGTTCTGTTAATTATGTCTGTGAACCGACTCTGGTCCAGCACCCATCCTCTGCCCCTGGCCCATTTCCATCTCCTTGTTTCTTGTGTCCTCCATGAAGAGCTTCCAGAGGGTAGCACTGGAGCCAAGATTTTAAAGATTTCAAAATTAAAGTTAGCTGGTTTAGTGAAAAGTGTAAGTTCTTCCTTAGAGCAATAAGAACATAAAGTTATCAGAGCTATGTGCCCAGTGGCTCCCAAGACATCTGAAGTCTAGCATGTAAAACATGGCCGTTCACAGAAAGAATGAGCACATAGCTTCAGCTACTTATATCATGGGTCCAAAATAACAGTGTCTGACACAAAATTGTTTCATTTCTCTCTCCTGTAAGAGTTAGTATTAGTCGCTCAGTTGTGTCAGACTCTCTGCGGCCCCAAAGACTGTAGCCCACCAGCCTCCTCTGTCCATGGAATTCTCCAGGCAAGAATACTGGAGTGGGTTTGCCATTCACTTCTCCAGCCTGTAAAAGTTGGAGGAGAGCAATTCACTGGGTTTCCAGAGACCCGGGAGATATTCTGTGGCTATACCATCTCTGCAGTGTGTCCTCATCCTGGCAGTTCTCCACGCCTCCTTTCCATACCCACCTCCAGGTCCCAGGGTGGAGCGGGGAGGAATGGGGTGACACGTCTCCCCTCTTCAAGCGGCAGATATCCTATCAGCAAGAATTCGGTCACATGCCCAATCCTATCCGCAAAAGGGACAGAAGCTCGTCTTTGAGTGGTCATGTGATCCAGATCAAATTTCTATTACTATGAAAGGAAGGAATGGATTAATGAGGTCAGCGAGTGTCTCTATGGAAACCTGGCCACCCAGGAAAATAGGCCTGGTTTCTCTCTGTATCTCTCTCTCTGTAGCACTATTATTTTCAAGAAAACCACACTCCAGTCATTTTCTAAAAAGTGCACGTTAGTGTTCTTGTTATACAGACATTCTCAATGTTTCATTTGGCCAATTTATTAAAGGCAGCCTTTGGGGCAGGCCATATGGGTGTGTTTAGTTGTGGTGAGCCAGTCATTTTAGTAAAGAAAATGTCTGCACAGTGGAAAGAAACCATTGAGAAAGCTCAGTATGTCTCATACCGACGAGTGCTCCCTTTCACAGACTTTTAGACACAGCAATGCTTCCGGGGCAAAGGGTCAGGTGGGGGAATCTGACGCTCTAATTAGGGAACTGAGGAAGTATTTTAAATTTTAAGTAATGCCCTCAAATAGGTCAAGAAAGCAGGCTTTTCATGATGCAATCATGAACTAATTGGAATCTCAGTGGTAGTTGGTAATGATTAGACTGTCTGGAGAATGATTAGAAAACAAAAAGGATGATATAAAAATGCTAAGAAGAAGTACCCAGTATTAGATAGGAAAAAAACTCTGAAAGCTACAACAATAATAAAAATGAGGAAATGTGTTTACGAAGGAGTCCAAAGCTGGCAAAATACTGTTTCTCCAGAAACTTCAAGCTGATGGAGCCCACTGAGAAAGTGGTATTCCATTCCATACATTTTATAATAGCTTTATGTTTTTGTATTTCAGCTTTAGAAAAGCATATGTGTATTCTGAACAACAGTTCGTCCTGAGTGTAGTCAGCCTTTGGCAATTACATTCAGCAGCATTTTCATGAGAGCATGGCATTTCACAGTGATATTATCAGAGGCTTGGGATTATTTAAGCTCTTCTTGACTCTATGCTATACATCACTGGACATTTAGAAAGAGCTCTTTTTCTCCTCAGCCGAAGCACCTGAGAAAATACAACCTTCTGATTTTTATATGGCTTATTCCAGATATTTTGCGGCAAATGACATTTTTATTAAACTTGAAGTCACTAGAAAGGAACTTTCTACTCACACAAAGATGGCTTTCATTCTGCATACATCCATATGTATACATTGCATACACATGTGCAGATGACACACAAGGGAGAAATTTGCTAATTGTTTAGTAATCTTGGCACAAGAACTTCACTGAACATATATAAAAGCATTGGCTTGGCTGAGTCTCTAGGCAGTTGTTTCTTGTTTGAATTGTAGGGAACAATTGAGTCTATTGTCACATTTGGGGAAAAAAAAGGAGAGTTTTCTCCTTAAAAATGTTCAGTTTCACGGTCCAAAGAACCAGGGAGAGCTCTGCTTCTGTCTTCAGTTATGTATATTTTAAATCAGCTGTTAAATAAAAGCTTTCGGGTGAGATTTTCAAATAGTCACTAACTGAGATTTTCTTTTCCCATAAATGACAGGAGCTATGTATTCCAATTCTATTTCTCTCCATCTCAATGAGTATGTGTGTAATAGCATTTTTATTTTTCAAATCCTATAAGGCATGAGTACTTATATCAGCATTTCAATAATCATATATCTTTTTAGTAAAAATTGTATGGTACTGGCTGTTTTTTTTTTTTTTTTTCTTTTATTAAAGCAGTAGTCTAATCTGAAAAAAAAGGCATTTGTGGGTTCACTGTGGATTGCAATCTATGCTGGAAGCAGTCAGCTGGAAAGAAAACAGGAGAGAGCATTTCCAAGTTTTTGACTAGCATCTTTAAAATATAAGAACATCATTTCCCTCAGGGAAGCAATGAAACCAACTAATGGTAAAGTCACTTAAAAAAAAAAAAAAAGCAAAAAGAGAAAGAGAAAAACCTTCAACTGAGAACTTTCACAAACATTTAAACCATTAAGAATCAACTTTGAAAGAGTAATTTAACTAAGTCTGTTTCTCCTTAAAAATGGACCAAGTTAGTGTGATAATTTATAGGTAAAATCCACTGAAATCTTGAGTTGTATGTGGTTAGCATTTGAGAATGAATGAGAACAATGGGTCGGCAAGAACAAGCTTTGGGAAAGCACATCCTCATTCTTGTAGGTTAGTTTTTTGCAAGGGTTAAAAAAGAATACTTCTCAGAAACGTTTGATTATTATCTAGCATGCTTTAGGAAGAGAGTTTTTGTATTCTAAATGCAAACTTACTAAATCAACCACTCCCAACACTTGAGAAGCAGTAAAAAGAAACAAAGAATTAGCAGGCTTAATGACTGGCTCTCTCCCATTTCTTTTCCTTAGTCTTCTGAAATCACTGTTGTATGCAAAGCAAAACTTAGAAGAATAGAAAGCTCCCCTGTGACTATGGCGCTGCCCAGCAAATACCCTGTTCTCTTCTCCCCATTCTTCAGAAAGTCCTCTGGTCACCTCTGCACACAAGTACTTTTTCGGTAAGGATGGATCTTCTGACATGCTAGACAAAGACCAGCCAGTATTCAGTAAACACTAGTTCATTTCTCTTACACAAATCTAAACTACAACGCCCCACCCCTAGATGTGTTTGACATTGGAATGCTGTTTCTTCGGTCAAATTGTCTGCTTTTGTCTCCCCCCCGCCCCCCCCCCCCGCCCGCCCCCCGCCCTGGAGCTTAGATCCTTGAGTTCTGAGAGAAATCCTGTGAATCTGGAAGTATTGATTCTCCACTTGTGGGGCACAATCAGGCCCCCTGATTGCAGAAGGTGGCTCAGTGATAAAGAATCTGCCTGCTAATGCAGGAGACACAAGAGACACAGGTTTGATCCCTGGGTTGGGAGGATCCCCTGGAATAGAAAATGGCAACACGCTCCAGTATTCTTGCCTGGAGAATTCCATGGACAGGGGAGTCTGGCAGGCTACAGATCCACGGGGTCACAAAGAGTCAGACACAACTAAGCGTGCGTGCACGCACATACACACACACACGCAGGGACTGGCAGCAAAAATATTTAGGACTAAGTCCTATCAGAGACAGTGTGGCCAGAGAGAGATCCCCCAGCCTGCATATGGCGAGGGACTGGCCTCATTCAGGCAACCTGTCTTTGTGAAAAGCTAGACTGAGTCTTGGGCTTCCCAAGTGGCGCTAGTGGTAAAAAAACCCTGCCTGCAGGAGACGCAGGAGACCCAGGTTTGATCCATGGGTGGGGAAGATCCCCTGGACGAGGGCACAGCAACCCACTCCAGTATTCTTGCCTGGAGAATCCCATGGACAGAGGAGCCCGGTGGACCGTAGTCCATGGGGTTGCAAAGAGTCAGAAGGGACAGAAGCCACTGACCACGCATGCGTACAGAATCATACAGAACTTCATTCCAAACATATTGATAGTTAAAGTATTTTAAATGAGAAATAAAGTGCAGTCACCTAACTTCTCTATAAGTCTTGTCTACTTGTCTGTATCACCTAAGGGGATATAGACAAGTTAGGTGATCTTCATAGCAGAATTGATGGCTGGGAAAGATTGCCTACTTCATGTCCTTTGGAGGGAGCTGCTTATCAATGGAGTATCTAAAGTCAAAGTGTCTGCTGTCCCTGCTCTGATCACCAGAGAGGAGTTCTTTCATAGCTGATCACCTGCATCTGAAGGCAGCCCTACCTGTTCCCTTTGTGCTTTGTTGGGGAACTTGCTGGAAAACACAGCTAGGAGGTAATAGAAGATCTCAAAAGAGGCAGGGTCTCTTAATGGAAGTGTCTGAGCTGCAGAGACTGTCAGAAAACCAAAAGATACTGTATTTTTTTTTGTATTGTTTTTAGGACAAGGTGAAAGCTAGACATACATAGGGACACAGCACCCCCTCACCTGACCCCACATCCCTTTGTTCTCACCAGAAAAAAAAACAACAACTTGAAATTAATACAAACAGGAAAGGAAGGAGCAGACATTTGACGAGACTTCTAATGTTCTCATTGCCAAATGACTAAAGTATGCAATCATGGAAACTTGGGAATTAAAAAACGCCAACAGTAAAACTTACCTCCCACTCCATTGGTCAATAATACCCATCGAACATTTAAGATCTGAAAAAATTTCTTTGACTTAAAGTCTCGTTTACCTTTCAAAATGGAAAAACAAAGGCTTTGCTATTTCATTGGTGTTTCAATCCCAAAGCGTTGGTTCTTATTAAGGAATGGGGTTCCTTAATCAATTTAAGTATCCCCTTTGAGGTGGATATTTGGCAGTTGCTTCTGAACTTTTCACTTTGAGTCAGCTGGGCAGAATTTCTACACCCTATTTTCCTCCCTCAGATGGAAGAAAATTGCTTCAGATTATTTTGGGTTTATTCTTGTGGTGAAGATATGACATCAGTATTTTGGACCTGAAAGGAAATTCCACATTTGGTTTTCAATGGCTGACTTAAAGGGTCCTGTGTGGGCCAAATCTAATCCTGGTCCAAATAGACCTTCCTGCTCAGATGGTTTGGAAACCAGGCTGCGGCAAGCGCTGACTGATTTATAGGTTCCTCTTAATCCTAGTACTTCCTATCATACATCAGAGGCTGTCACCCTCCATCACGTATGTATCTGGGAAGAACATGGGTGGTAGAACCAGGGAAAAATCTAAGAAAACTTTTTGATTTTTTCAAATTGCCCAATAACCTTAACCCATCTCACTCCATCTAACCCCCAGAAGACAATCTGATCATTTTCTTTTTCGTTCAAAATGAATCAAAAGTGTTTGGGTTTCATGGGTTAACAGTAAATTCTAATATCTTAAAGTGTCTTCATTGAAAGACAGATTTCAGTGGGGAAGTTTGCCCTCATTTAAGGTGATAAAATTATAGTATTAGGCCACCTTTGCAAGCATGCATACTAAGTCGCTCAGGAATCAAACCCTCATCTCTTATGTTTCCTGCATTGGAGGCAGGTTTTTTTTTTTTACTGCTAGTGTCAGCTAGGAAAGCCTTTAAAAATTAGTAAAAGGGACTTGGGGCTTCCCAGGTGGCACTAGTGGTAAAGAACCCACCTGCCAGTGCAGGAGACACAAGAGACATGGGTTTGATCCCTGGATCAAGAATATCCTCTGGAGGAGGGCATGGCAATCCACTCCAGGAGAGAGGAGAGGAGAATCCCATAGACAAAGGAGCCTGGTGGGCTATAGTCCATGGGGTTGCAAAGAGCTGGACACGACTGAGCACATTCTATTATTTAGCCTGTAAGTTTGTTTAATAGTTCAGATTAGGAAGTTGAGGCTTAGAAAGGTGAAATGACTGTGACTCATATAAAGTGAAAGTGAAAGTCGCTCAGTCATGTCTGACTCTTTGTGACTCCAGGGACTGTAGTCCATGGAATTCTCTAGGCCAGAATACTGGAGTGGATAGCCTTTCCCTTCTTCAGGGGATTTTCCCAACCCAGGGATTGAAACCAGGTCTCCCTCTTTGCAGGCAGATTCTTTACCAGCTGAGCCACAAGAGAAGCTCAAGAATACTGGAGTGGGTAACCTATCCCTTCTCCAGGGGGTCTTCCCAACCCAGGAATCGAACCAGGGTCACCTGCATTGCAGGCGGATTCTTTACCAACTGAGCTATGAAGGAAGCCCTGATTCAAATAAAGAGTTCCCCCAAAGCTGTATAGTTGGAATTGAAATGGCAACCCACTCCAGTATTCTTGCCAGGAGAATCCCATGGACAGAGGAGCCTGGTGGGCTGCTGTCCATGGGGTCGCACAGAGTCAGACAGGACTGAAGTGACTTAGCACGCATGCATACATTGGAGAAGGAAATGGCAACCCACTCCAGTGTTCTTGCCTGGAGAATCCCAGGGATGGAGGAGCCTGGAGGGCTGCCGTCTATGGGGTCACACAGAGTTGGACACGACTGAAGTGACTGCAGCAGTCACTAATTACACTATCCACACGGAAGATGTGTTTGGCACTGTGCCTGGGCACTGGAGACACATTGTTGGATAAGATGTTGGTATTCCCAAGCTCTTTAATGTTAAGTCTCTGGTGATGGGGCCACCCACCTTCTAAGGCTGTTTCATGTCCTTTAAGTTTTAGCTTAGCAAGCCAGTGCCAATGGTGTTCAAGAAGGCTGGGTGCTGAGCCCGTCTAGCTACTCTGAGAAGCTGTCCTGCTTTGTGCTGGCTCACAGAGCCCTCAGGGCAAGCTTACTATGGACCTCAGCCAGATCCCCATCCTAGAAGCCGTGTCCATGTTTATGGCTCATTAGATAATCTGTTCCTTAAATCTTTAGCCCTAAATCATAGGCTGAGTGTTTTTTACCCTTGATCTTTACTGGAGGAAATAATTCATTTGGGATTAGATCACAAGCCCTGTGACATGGAGTTGAGCAGGATGCTTATAGCATATGTAGATGAAATTCCTCTAGAGATGAAGTTTGCTTTTAAATCCTTCCCACCTTTCCCAACACAAATATTAGTTATTCTGCAATATGTTCAGACACCCAGTAATGTCTTACTCTTTGAGACCTCATAGACTGTAGCCCCCTCATGCTCCTCTGTCCATAGGATTTTCCAAGCAAGGGTACTGGAGTGGGTTACCATTTCCTTCTCCAGGGGATCTTCTCCACCCAGGTATTGAATCTGGGTTTCCTGCATCGCAGGCAGATTCCTTACCAACTGAGCCACCAGGGAAGCCCTATCTTATATTCATATATTGTTTTATAATTGTCAGTTTCCACATACATCTTTTCTTTTAATCACACTCACGCTATGTGACGGAGGTAATCTCTTTTACAGGTTAGAGACTGTAGACTGTAAGTTCCTCCAGAATAGGCACCCCACCTATCTCATGCACCACTGGGTCTGCATGGTCTGCCACACTGTATGTGCTCAATGCCAAATCTATGACTAAACAAGGAAATAGGAGACAACTTGCTCAGGGTCCCACGGTTGACCGCTGTGACCTTTTTGTACTGACAAGCTGTTCTGTAAGTTCTGCTTGAACACATTCAGTGATGAGAAACTCATTACCTTTCCAAGCAGCTGTGATGTACATCTTTATTTTTTTTAAAACGTCTATTTTTATTTATTTGTAATTGTTTTGATTTGATTTGTAGTGGCGCAGCTCCTTACTATCCTCTCTTCCACTCGGATTGATTCTGCTGACGTCAGTCATGGTCACTGCGCTTTTAGCCACAGGCACATGAGTGCCCTGGGGTGAGTCTCTGACAGCATGCATCCCTCTGTCTATGGTAAGGAGTCCCAGAAATGACACCTTCGGACCCAAGCAGAATCAAATCACGGTTCTCGATAATAACTCAGAAATTAGAAGATGAGAGATAGAGCTGTTTTCTTTTCCCTGTGATTTCCAGCTCTGGCACACCCTGTACTTTTGGAGGCTGTCTTGGGTCTCATGTATCAAGAGGCTGCCTGAGAAAGAAACCAAACACAAGGAGATGAATGCTCAGAAATAAGAGCACTGTGACACTGTTAGAATCTTCAATGTCCTGTTCCCAAAGCTTACTCTACCCTTGGGTTTGTCAAGTGTGTGGGCCAATAAATACCCCTGTCTTTATTTTTTCATTTTTCAACTTGAAAGCAAAAGAACTGTGACTAATATGGCACCCTATGGCGTAATGATACAGTTTTGACTTTCAGCATGTTTTCCTGTATATGGAGCCCAGATGGTTTTTTGGACACAGAACAAGTGTGACTCTTCTTTCATATAACAGCGTTTCTAACACTTAGAGAAAGTTACTCTCTCTTCTCCTGGCATTTGCCTGAGTCTTTTCTTTTCCAGGCTCTATGTTCAGTTCCTTCAACTTTTCTTCATGTGATACAGTTTCCTCCACCATCTAGTTGCTAGCCTTTCAGTTTATTGTTGTTTACCCGTAGATGTCTGACCATGAGGGAGAATTAAACATTCTATTAGGAGTAATACAGAGTAGGATGATAATTTTATTTTTTTTTATACATGGCATTCTTTCACTGCTCCTGAAGATATCAGTGGTCTTTTTTTTTTTTTTTGATATCATGGTGCATATTGATTTTTAATAGAAGTATCACCAGTTGAAACTCTCAAGTCTGACATAGTAGTTGATAATAAACTATGTCTCTTATAACTATTCTTTCTTTTAAAATGATTTAACTTTTATTTCAAGTCCACTTCCATTTAGTTAGATAGATTCCATCCTTTTCTACTCATTTTATGTATTTTCTGTCTCTTTTGACTTTAGATTTTCATATCTATGTTTAAAGATTGTGTTTTTTAATTTTTATTGTGTGTCTTAAAGGTTTAAAAAGTTATAAACTTCTATGGCAGAATTCTATTTATAAATCCAAGCCAGTAATTAATAGTTTTCTTTGATGAATATAAAAGCTAACAGATTTGTGAATATTACTTTCCTAAATCTTTAATCACCTGGAAACTCCACTAATGACTATTAGCAGAAGAATGTGATTCTATTCAGTTCCTGTCTGGGAAACTAGAAATAACAACAGAATAGCTTCTTTGCTTTATTTGCCAAATATTTTTCTCAGTGCTTATTTTGTATTATTTCCCATATTAAGTCTAAGAGGAAACTCATTGACACATTATAAATAAGCAATTAATGCTGAACAGGGAACCACTTCCAAAGCTAACATTTACCCAGGAAATAAGGATGAGCTCAGTACCCCAGAGATTCTACAAGTGTCTGTATGTCTTCTGTCTCCCTCTTTTTGAGGATAAAATGAAACACTGAGAAAGAATGCACATAATTGGAACATACACATGTTGCCTTAGTTATCTCAATGTTTTCCCACAAAAAATACGCTTGGCTTGAATTGTATTATTAATCTCCATGTTTTAGTCATAATCGTCTTGAGTTTTAAAAGAAGGAAATGGTAAAAAAAGGAAAAGGAAAGACATTTAGAGTTGTGTGTGCATAACAAGAGGGTGCCTTGATAAGAGGGAGGCAGACATGCAGCTCAAGCCCCTTGTCCTCAGCAACATCTTTAACTTAAGGCAGGCCTCCTTAACAAAGAGTTCATTATATTTTACATTTAATTAAGAGAGGAGCTTCTCCAACTTAATAAAAATGATTTTTAGTTTGATCTTGACAAATGCTTTTGGCAAAAATTATTCAAAAGGACTTTTATTAACAAAAATAAAGTTTGTGAAAAAACAAACGAACATGGGTCACTGAAATGAGATTGACCGAGATACCACCAAATGCTCAGAAATGGTCCATCATTTTGTATGTATCTCAATCATTAACTTGCCATAAAAGGGAAAGGGACTTTTTTTGCTGTTGTTTTTATTTGGTTGTTTAGCTTTGGCTTCAAGTATGTTTTCATTAATTCCGAGTGCACTCATAAAACTGACCAGTTCCCTCTTTCAGTGTTCCAAGTTTCTTCAAATGGCAACCCACTCCAGTACTCTTGCCTAGAAAATTCCATGGATGGAGGAGCCTGGAGGCTACAGTCCATAGAGTCGCAAAGAGTCAAACACAACTGAGCAACTTCACTGAAGCTACATCTTGGAGATACAAATGCATCCATGCTTTCTGTGAATGAAGCAATGTTTCTAAGTTTGTTAGACCTAATCTAGAGCTAGATTGTTTCAAAGCATGATGAACTAAACCTCACAAAGCCGGTGCATTGGAGAGGGTTGTGAGTTTTGGAGGGAGAATTGATTTAGAATCCTGGTGCTGCCTCTTACTTTGTGATGCTTGGCAAGTCATCCAGCGTCTCTGATTCTCAGTGACCTCATCTGTAAAGTGAGAATAATCAACTGCTAGGGTTGTTTTGAGGATTGCATGAAATAATTATGAAAAGAACCTAACAGAACTTCCAGTGGATGGTTTATCCCACTAAGAAGCAATATTATTACTCTTAGTAACACATCTAGCATTACAGGATTTCACTTTTTGACTGTGTAGCTTATGGAAAGTTTAAATATTGAATAGAGAGATTATAACAAAGATCAATACAATTTATCAAGGTAAGATATTATGATGGTTAATCAGATAAGTTTTCATTTCATTGTATCCCAGATTAAAGCTTCACTCGCCATCTTGGGTTTCTGCATTGATATGGGTGGATTTTTCCTCCTTGTAAAGCTGGATATGGGTATTTTCAAGCCTTCTTATTTCAAATTTACTGAAACAAAACCTTAATTGGGCAATATAGATTTAAATGAAGATTCTGTATGAGAGAGATGTCCCATACCTACCACAGGTATTCTTCACCATCTTCTCTTCTGCAATGTTGTGTCCCTTCTCATGTGCTCCTTTATTTTGTTACCCAAACTTTTTCCCTTAGAACCTCAAATCTTTCACCTTTTCTTGTACAGAGCAAGGTCCTCACAGCCTTTTATAAGGCAGGAGTCCTTTCCACCACAATTAGATTTTTAATTTGGCTTTGAAGTCTGTATTCTAAGTAAATATAAGGCTTTTCCTGAAAAGATTTAGCTTTCTTTTTTTCTATTTTATTATGGTTTCTTCCTTTATATTACAACATGTAAATTTTTTTTTAAAGTCTATAGTTAGGGATAGTTGTAAAAATTAATTGAAAAAGCTGGATCTGGATCCAAATATTTTTTTAAGCTCATTAACAATACCTGGATCTAAACTTTAAGCATTTTAAGAAATTTGCCTGTGTGGAGTCACCTATAGGGATAGGACATCAAAACCTTGTGTGTAGATTTTGCTGTGGTAAACTTTTAAAAACAATTATTTTATTGAAGTGTAATTGATTTGCAGTGCTGTGTTAATTTCTACTGTACAGTAAAAATAATTCAGTTATATGGCAAACTTTTATCTGAAACAGTTTTCCAAGAATAAGGGTTAAAAATAAGTGCTAGTCTAGATTCATTTTGGGCATTCCAGGTGACTCAGCGGTAAAGAGTCCACTTACCAATGCAGGAGACATGAGTTTGATCCCTGAATTGGGAGGATCCCCTGGATTAGGAAATGGCAGCCCGTTCCAGTATTTTTGCCTGGGAAATCCCATGGACAGAGGAACCTGACGGGCTAGAGCCCATAGAGTCACAAAAGAGTCGGACATGACTTAGCAACTGAAAAACAACACGATTCAGTTTAAGGCAACTTCTGTTATAGGAAGGAAGCAAACAATAAATTGGCAGGATTTCTTATTTAATTGAAACTGGTTTTCTTGAGAAGAATTTAAGGCCTGTGTGTGTGATGCGTTAATGTGCAGACAGCCTCAAAGATCATAAACAATGAAAAACAGGAAGAAACTCTGAAGCAGACAACTTCTCATGTTCTCACAGAATATTCCCTGTGGAACTAGAGTTTCATATCAGTCTCTTCCAAGTCTGCCTCCAGATGTTACATAGTCATCATTTTATTTGGGGAATATGACTTGGAATATGGTGGTTTACACATCTTGTATACAGACATTGAGATCAAAACATCGGGGATATATCAGCTCAGTTTTAGAGAAATTTCTCATAATATTTTACTGAAGAAGCTGCTGCTTTCCAGTTTGCACACTCTCCTCTACCCCTCCTTGAAGTCCTATATAACCTTTGACCTAAAGTCCATGTTTAGAGAAGTGGACCAGTAGTTAACTTATTCAATCATGTTTCTGGCTTTTGGGATTTATAAACTACTGATCACTTAAAAGATTCAAAAGTGAACATTTTCACAATTAATTGTATAGATATTAGAGTGCCTAAAAGTCAAAGCATAAGTGAAATATAGGTTTTAGTACATAGATTGTAGAAGAGGGTTGTTAATAATACAGCAGAGAACAGAGTTATATCCCAGGTTCCATACATTTTTCATGAAAGGTAGAGACAGCTGTCAGGGTTCAAAACATTCAAAACAGAGACCCAAGGAAAGCCATGGAGAATTTGAAGGAAAATGCATAAATTTGGCTAAAGAGGATGCTATGCTAGTAGGTATTAGAGTGTTAGTGTAAATGTAAGACTAATGCATATTATCAGGCAAGAAATGATGACAAATTAATCTCCTTCTCCCTCCCCCATTTGAGTAGTACAATTAAGTAAATATTTGTCTTAATACACAGATATTTAACCAGCCTATATAAGTTTACATATATTAGTGACATCTGCCCCCAAAATGCAGGAAGAAAAGAAAAAGGAACCAGAGCATTGATTTTCAACTCCAATCATACATAATTAATTGAAGATATTCAAGCAGGAGATTTGGGGGGATGAGACTGAGTTGTGTTAATGGGGAAGGGGACAGAGGGAGAGAAAGAGCATCACTCTTCTCAGACAACTGTTCTGAACCAGGGACTGGACTGGTTAGAGCGACCACAGTAGATCTTTATTGTCCCATTAGAAGCAATGTTAACAGAAATGAATGAGCCCTTTCCCCACATGCCCTCCTTTGGCTGGCCATAACATGACTGGCAGGGCCGTAGGAAACCTCTGAGATGATAGCAAGACATTCAACACAGTATTCTAAAACTACAAACAAGGTCTAATATATGGCTTTGGTTTACAGTATAAGCTTTTAATCAGCAGCCCTAGGGTTTAGAGAGGACAGTAGTCTCAGATATATTGATGTGCTATTTTAAGGAGTTTTCAGTGACTGCTCTGAAGGCTTTGAGTCTCCTTCACAGGCAGATGGCTGGCTCCTTGGGATGCTCTTGAATGCTTTGCTTGTCTCTGGTCAGGATGAACTAAAGGAAGCATTTGGTGGAGTGGAATGTTTGCCCTGGCAGGAGAAAGCAGAGATTTCAACAAGCACATGCATTTGTGAATGGACTGATTATTATTTTTCCTCTGAAGTGATTTTGAGCACAGTCCTAGTTAATTAGTAGATAGGGAGGGAGGAAGGGAGCCAGGGAAGGAGAGAGAGAGGGAGAGAAAGAGTGGATTGTGAGGGAGAGAGATTATCCTATTGGTGCAGTTCTCACATTTAAACTAACATAGGCCCAAGGGTGATGAGGCAAAAATAAAGTATATGGAGAAAGAAAAAAAATGGAACTCTTGACAAGAAAATGGAAGTCTGATATCTCTGTCAACATTTTAATCAGCTGAGATCAGTCTGATCGTTAGGGTCAAAACACCATCTTCATTCATATAATCCTGATAATTTCAACCAAAAATGGATACAGCTTATGTATAGGGAAGAAAATAATATTTTGTGGTTCCTAGTTCACCAACATTTGTTCACTTTTTGGTCAATTAAGTAATTAAATTATTCAACAGATATTTATTAAGCATCTCCTTATGCCAGGCAGTGTTGTAGGCCTTGAGGACAGAAAGAATAATAAACAAGACAAATAAAGTCCTTATGGAACATATTTTCATGGAGGCTTTCTCCATATTGGCTAAAACAAAAAAATTCTCCCAAGTATCTTTAAAAAGTAGTTGTAACATGCATTTTGTATTTCTTCCCTCTTTCCCTAATTCCTCTTTTGCCAGTTTTAATCCAGCTTGTAAACATTTTAAAGTGTGGGAAAAGTGGTTTATGAGTTAAGTACTACCATTTAGTACCTTTGACTTTTTGTGCTTAAAGTATAAGCATCTTTTTGTCTGGGGAAGTGCTGCATTCCTGCGGTCCTGGTTTTTTGCTGAAATGCTTTCACCGGTTCAGCGGTATCCGGAGTGCTCCTTCTTTGGTCTGCAACAGTTATCTCCCTAGGAAATCCTGTGCAGTCCACAACTTCTGCCTCCTTAAATAGGCTGCCAAGTCCCAGCTCTATTTCCAGCCTGGAATTCCCCTCCCATTACCCTTAAGTCTTTCTAAACCTTTCCCAAACACTGGGAAACTCAGAGTTGGAGGGGAATGTTGGCTCCCTGTGATTGTATCTGTTGTTTTACAATTAAATATATTAATCTACTGCCTACCATTTTTCTTCAAGGTATTCACACTGGATTAGACCACAGTTTACATTTGCCATCAGCAGATTTGTATTTTTCCTTGTCCTTGGAGGGGTTAGTGTTTATGCTACTCAGATCATGGGGAGAAACGTGATTACAATAGGTTGAATTTTTGCTCAAGCCAGGAACAAGTTGAAAATTAAAGGCAGCACAACATGGTTAAGATCACAGACCCTAAGACCCCACTGTCCTAGTTAAAATCCGAACTGAACTTAGGCAGACAGTTTGCTCATTAATCAAAAGGAATAATAATATGATGTTCTTTGCATGACTGTTGTAAAGTTAACTTAGTTGTCCCATGTGAAACAGTTAGAATATTGCTTGGCCTATTGCAAGCCCTATTTATAAGTGACATTATTATTTTCATCATTAAAGGCAGCCTTAAAGTCCAAGGTAGAAGAAAAACAATCCTAAACTAAGAAGACAAAAGTTTAAGCCTTTATAGAATAACTTTTAAAGTTTGAAACTGACTTCCATGTTACCTCTGATTGCTTTGGTCAATGTCAAAAAATTTAGTCTGACACCAAACAGAAAACTAATTTTAATCAATAATGAGCGCGATCTCATAAAAACAAATAGTATATTGGATGTCCACTAGGGTAGGAATGATCTACTTGACAGTTTGAGTTTCCTCTTATGTGATCTGCCTTTTCATGTCCTTTGAAGAGTTTCTGTTTTGTGTTATCTTTTCTTTATTGCTTATAGGATTTCTTGGCATACTCTGCAAATTAGAAGAGGGACTCCACCTCTCTGGTCTAATTTTTCAATGTGATGAAATGTCCTTGCAGTTGACACTCTTGATCTCTTTGCTTACTGCTTATTCTCTCTTTTGAATGAATTATTTCATTTTGGAATTAGAAGTATCTAAGCATACTCTGTGCTGTCCTCTCTGAGTCTCCTTTTTGATGGAGAAGAAAGTGCAGGACACATGCACGGATCTGCTCTGTGCCATGTAGCAAGAATCCTGTCCTTGCGGGGGTACCCTATATTTACCCAGCTGTGCCAGGGCCAGATGGGTAATTCCAATTCAGAATAAAGTATTTAATAACTCATTTGACTGCAGATCTAAAACTATGTTTGCATTATTGTCCACTTATATGTTTCTTTGTCTTCTCCTGGTAAGAAAGAGATCACCACTCAGACCATGTCTTTCTGGAGCGTTTACAAAGAGATTATTTATAAAGATATTGGACAGGTTAGAGAAACCAATGAGGGTGGTAGTACTCCAGGGATTGCAAGAACAGGGGTCACTGCTATAAGAACACCTGGAAAGAAAGAGGGTAGGGGTAACTACCAAAGTGTGGAGAGTAGATAAATGAAGAATGTCTGGTAGAAATACGTAGATATAAGGGACAGAGTCCCATCTCTTATATGAACTTCTCAGGGTTATGCCAGTTTGGATATACACCAGTAGACTCCAACCTGAAATCTAGAATGCTAGTCACCATTGTGTTCTTCCTGCAAGAGAGTTCCAGAAAAACATCTATTTCTGCTTTATTGACTAGGTCAAAGCCTTTGACTGTGTGGATCACAATAAACTGTGGAAAATTTTGAAAGAGGTGGGAATACCAGATCATGTGACCTGCCTCTTGAGAAACCTGTATGCAGGTCAGGAAGCAACAGTTAGAACTGGACATGGAACAACAGACTGGTTCCAAATAGGAAAAGGAGTATGTCAAGGCTGTTTATTGTCATCCTCCTTGTTTAACTTCTATGCAGAGTACATCATGAGAAACGCTGGGCTGGAGGAAGCACAAGCTGGAATCAAGATTGCCGGGAGAAGTATCAATAACCTCAGATACGTAGATGACAACACCCTTATGGCAGAAAGCGAAGAAGAACTAAAGAGACTCTTGATGAAAGTAAGAGAGGAAAGTGAAAAAGCTGGCTTAATACTGAGCATTCAGAAAACTAAGATCATGGCATCTAGTCCCATCACTTCATGGCAAATAAATGGGGAAATGGGAAACAGTGACAGACTTTATATTTATGGGCTCCAAAATCACTGCAGATGGTGATTGCAGCCATGAAATTAAAAGATGCTTACTCCTTCAATGAAAGGTTATGACCAACCTAGACAGCATATTAAAAAGCAGAGACATTACTTTGCCAACGAAAGTCCGTCTAGTCAAATCTATGGTTTTTTCAGTAGTCATGTAGGGATGTGAGAGTTGGACTATAAAGAAATCTGACTGTGAAAGAATTGATGCTTTTGAACTGTGGTGTTGGAGAAGACTCTTGAGAGTCCCTTGGACTGCAAGGAGATCCAACCAGTCCATCCTAAAGGAGATCAGTCCTGGGTGTTCATTGGAAGGACTGATGCTGAAGCTGAAACTCCAATACTTAGGCCACCTGATGTGAAGAACTGACTCACTGGAAAAGACTGGGAAAGACTGAAGGCAGGAGGAGAAGGGGGTGACAGAGGATGAGATGGTTGGACTGCATCACTGACTCAATGGATATGAGTTTGAGCAAACTCTGGTCATGGAACAACAGACTGGTTCCAAATAGGAAAACGAGTACATCAAGGCTGTATATTGTCACCCTGCTTATTTAACTTCTATGCAGAGTACATCATGAGAAATGCTGGGCTGGAAGAAGCACAAGCTGGAATCAAGATCGCCGGGAGAAATATCAATAACCTCAGATATGCAGATGACACCACCCTTATGGCAGAAAGTGAAATGGAACTAAGGAGCCTCTTAATGAAAGTGAAAGAGGAGAGTGAAAAAGTTGACTTAGAGCTCAACATTCAGAAAACTAAGATCATGGCATCCGGTCCCATCACTTCATGGCAAATAGAAGGGGAAACAGTGGACTCAGTGGCTGACTTTATTTTTCTGGGCTCTAAAATCACTGCAGATGGTGATTGCAGCCATGAAATTAAAAGATGCTTACTCATTGGAAAGAAAGTTATAACCAACCTAGACAGCGTATTAAAAAGCAGAGACATTACTTTGCCAACAGAGGTCTGTCTAGTTAAGTCTATGGTTTTTCCAGTGGTCATGTATGGATGTGAGAGTTGGACTATAAAGAAAGCTGAGCACCAAAAAATTGATGCTTTTGAACTGTGGTGTTGGAGAAAACTCTTGAGAGTCCCTTGGACTGCAAGGAGGTCCAACCAGTCCATCCTAAAGGAGCTCAGTCCTGGGTGTTCATTGGAAGGACTGATGCTGAAGCTGAAACTCCAATACTTTGGCTACCTGATGCGAAGAGCTGACTCATTGGAAAAGACCCTGATGCTGAGAAAGATTGAGGGTGGGAGGAGAAGGGGACGACAGAGGATGAGATGGTTCGATGGCATCACCGACTCGATGGATGTGGGTTTGGGTGGACTCTGGGAGTTGGTGATGGACAGGGAGGCCTGGCATGCTGCAGTCTATGGGGTCGCAAAGAGCCAGACTCAACTGAGTGACTGAACAGAACTGAACTGAATATCCAAAAGTTTTTCTGTTAAGCTTGTTTTTCCTAGACGTGTTATAGTTGTATATTTCATGTTTAATTCCATCATCAATTTGGAGTTCATTTTGTATATATTATGATAATTAGGTTAAGATTCACTTTTTTGCCTATGGATGTCCAACTGCTTCAGTGCCATTTGTTGAAAAGTTATCTTTCCTATACTAAATTGCTTTGAACATTTGTCAAAAATCAGTTGGGTGTATTTTTGTGGATCTATTTCTAGCCTAGTGTTATACCCACTGTGCCTCTATTTTCTAGTATGTTAACATGGCTATTACATCTAAGAAATAGAATTCTTCTTAAGTTTTAAAAATTAGGATTTTCTCTATAGTTTAGATTGTGGTCTGTCACACATTTTCAAGCATCTGAACAGTATTTGAATACTGTGTTACTGTCTGATTATTTATCAAAGCATTCCCTTTTCTCTTGTTACCACTTAGGAAAAACAAGCTATATTTAATGTTTATTTTCTCTAGTGTCTCTTCCATTAACTTCATCTAGCCTGAAACAAAATAGGATTATTAAACTGATATTGTTTTCTTTTAAAGTATGTAAGGACACTATGATTTAAGAAAATTCCTCTCTTAATCATACATTTTCCAGAAAATTTTGATAGCTAAGTTTCAAGCCATGGCCTCCATCTGAGAGAGGGACATGACCAACAAAAGATGTTCATAGCTAATTTAGGTCCTACATCCTGAATCAAAGCAGAACTTTTAATATTCACTGCTTCAGGCTTTCTTCTTGATAACTAAAAAACATGTGGAAATTGCATAAAACAGACTTATGGAAGTAATTCAATCCATAGAGAATACTATTTATCTTTCAAGAACAAAATTGATGTTAATGGTTATTCATTTACTTTTTCTCTTACTCTTTTGGGATATTATAGTCAGAATCTGAATGTGGAGATAATATTCACTGTGAATATTATTATCTCTCTCAAAGTTCAAATTGTTTTTTTAGTAAATTTAGGAGTATGTTGACACAGACATAATTCTCAGTGGTGATGGTAGTTTAGTCACTAAGTCATGTCCAACTCTTGCAACCCCATGGACTGTAGCCCACCAGGCTTCTCTGTCCATGGGATTCTCCAGTCAAGAATGCCGGAGTGGGTTGCCGTTTCCTTCTCCAGGGAAAATTCTCAGTAACACTGGATTTTTCAGTAATCAAAATACAAAAAATAACACAACAGAATACCAGCCCATTACTTAAGCTCCAAGTAAAAAACAAGTATTATTTTATATGTAATGAACCTTATGTTTTCTCTTGGTTTCTTTTGGAATAGTTAAGTGACAATATCAAGTTTTTGCCCCTCATTTTTAGTAAAAATATTTCTAATGATGTAAACATGTTAAACACTTATTTAAAAATTTCTTAAATTTTTTCAGATTCCCTAAAATTTGATGAATCAACATTCTCTAACATTATACTGTAAATAGCAGAATGATATCTGAAAAAACCCCAATGAACAATTAATCCTTAGAGAGATTTTTTATTTAGTTCATTGGTGCTTAGTAGCTCAGTCGTGTCTGACTCTTTTGTGACCCCATGGACTGTAGCCCACCAGGGTTCTCTGTCCATGGAATTTTCCAGGCAAGAACACTGGAGTTGTCTGCCATTTCCTTCTCCAGGGGATCTTCCTGACCCAGGGATTGAACCCCGGTCTCCTGCATTTCAGGTGGATGGGATTCTTTACTGCTGAGCCACTGGGGAAGCCCTATTTTATTAATACATGTAACCTATTTTGAAAAGTGTTTGGAGTAAAATTTCCTTTAAAGATAACTGTAGACAAATCATAAACTGTGAGAAGAAAAATGAAAGGGTTAGACTTCCAGCCCACTTACCTTTTTTCTTAAATTAAGGTGGAATTGCCAAATCTAAAGAGGTGTAGGTAAGTGTTTTGGTTTTCTAGTCATATTTAACCACTCTCAACTCTTCTTAGGATAGAGTGGTAAGATGGAAATTTTGTGTTGTTTCTTATTTCTCATGTTCCTTTCTGTCTGATGGTGCCCCTTTCAGTTTTGGACTTTCTACACAGTTTGTACTTGGCAGTAAGAAGTGCTTCGGAAGAATCACTTCCAATTCTTTGCTTTAATACATCATTTTAACACAGAGAACAGAGAACTCAGAGCCTTATGTGACCAAATCACTGATGTCTTTTTTTCTTTTGCTCCCTTAACTCTCCCCCTAGCCATGTATCATGACAGAAACTTAATTTATATTCACAGTTTTGTGTTGATTTTAAGACCCAGAAAGACTTTCTTTCCCTGCCAAATATTTCAATTTCATTTAAAGGTTCTGTTTGGCACATGGTTTTCTCTTCCCTGAGGTAATCATCTTGAGAGTAAAGACTGCATCTTATTAATATTATCCTGGAATGACTACCACCACTGTTGAACATGTAGTTGGTTCTCAGTAAATTAAAATTTAATTGCGGGTGGACAACATGCAACCTTGGCAGTATTCTCCGTTTATCAAGATCTGAAGCATACTGCATATGGCATTCCATATAGCAAAGAGAATATTCCAGGTACAGGCTGTTGCAAGCAAAAGTTGGAGTGAGGGAAAAATCCAACACAACTGACACGGAAGAACATCCAATAGCTCTGACTTTAGTTCGCAAAAAGATTCCTGTGAGAAAATGACAAGAGGCAGTTTCTTATATTCTTATTTTTATATCAGAATTTCATATAGTGGCTTCAGCCTGTGCAGACAGAAAACTTCTCCATCACTCCAGATTATACAAAGATGCTCATGGCCCACCAATCCATAGACTCTTACTGTGAGAATATTTTGTTTTCAAATTATGTTAAAGTTATAAACAAATTATAAATGCATCTGTGGTTTTTCATTCTTTTTGTCTAAACCCAATTGGTTTTAGTTTCAATATCTCTTAATCAGCTACAACAAGTAGTGAGATTCTATTTTTTTGTTTATTTGGTGATGAGCAAGGATGATCCAGATTGCTGACTAAATTAATCAAAGATCTGTGTGATGCCTTAGAAAAGAATTGGAAGAAGCTTGGGAAACTTGAAGAAAAGAAAAAAATTCTAACCATAGGAGATAAGTTAGATATTCAAAATTTTAGATAAAAAGAAGGCCATGGGCCAAGATGAGTTTTAATTTCATAAAAATAAGAGATAACGAACAGCCTACTGTACCTGGCTTAGGCTTGGGAGTTAGAAAGCAGTGGCTTAAGTAGAAGTGATGCACACAACACTCTTCCTTTTTGTGGAAAAGCCAATGACTCATTCTGTAGGTATGTGTATATTTAAAAATGTATGTTCCTTTCCCAGCTCCTTTATTTTTTCTTTCAAGGCTCTAATTTGCTGTTCCTGTTTCAAATCGCCTTGTTATATTCATGCTACCTCCCTCCCAGGGGTGGTCCTTTGCTTCTCATTTTTCTCAGTTCTTTATTGTAGTTCTTCCTCTCGTGTGATTTTCAGGCTAAATGGAAAATCTCAGACCATAGCAGGGTCAGACACCAAGAAAATAGTGGTGGCTTGAGCAGTCTCTATAGTGAAGAAGCATAAGGTTCAAATATCAGGGTCTTTATGCTCAGCAGGATATTTTGTTCCTTGTTACTGAAAAGGAACTCAAGATGTTTTAGTCCTCAGAGATACTAAGATGTTTTAGTCTTCACTGATACCTATGTAGAAGAAAGCCTAACAGCCTTTATTATGTGTTCTGTGCAATAGAAGTGATGCCAAATAAAGACTCAGCCATGAATTGAGATCTTGTTGTGAATAGCCACATTGACTAAAAAAATTGAACTTCAAGTTAATATGATGGAAACCAATATATGAGTGCTGAATATGTGAACCAAGATGAGGGTGGGTGGCAGTGAAGAGTTGGAAAGATATAAATAAACTCAAAGCTACAAATAATTGTACAGTGTAATAAAGAATTAGAAAATGATGAGTTCGGGTTATTTACTGTCACTGTTTTTAATGCAACTTATTTAGTTGTGGGTTTATACAATTTATTTTTTGTTAATGCCCACTTTTAACAACAAACTCTTAAAATTCCTGAAAATTAAACAGTGGGTTCTTACAAGCTGCTCTCTGCCAGCACTAGCCTACTCCTAACTCTGTCCACTTTCTTCCTTATACTGATCACGGTCTATTAATTGTGCACCCATCCTTTAGATTTAACATGTTCAGGATTAAGTTAACAAAACTTTGTGTGCATGCTTAGTCACTCAGTTGTGTCTGACTTTGTGTGACCCTATCTACTATAGTATAGCCCGCCAGGCTCCTCTGTCCAAAGGATTCCCCAGTCAAGAATATTGGGTGGGTTGCCATGCCCTTCTCCAGGGAATCTTCCCCGCCTAGGGATCGAACCCACATCTCTTATGTCTACCTGCACTGGCAGATAGGTTTTTTACCACTAGCGCCACCTGGGAAACCCCTACTATTAATATATAACTTTAATGCTGCATGTAAGAGACATATAGAGAGGTCAGTTATATGAGGAATATAATATTTTTTAATAAAAAGGAAAGGCTCTCTGTGTAAATAAATTTTAGTAACAAAGTGGCCATAAGTGGCCCCACAAATTAGGACATTGCTTAATATTAATATATGAAGAGCAACAGATGCATAAATTCTATAGTAAATAACACTCACACTACTGAAGTCTCGGTCAACTATAAATGAAATTTAAAATAATGTCTGGCTAGTAACTCCTTACCATTGATTTATTCAAACATTTTATATAGATACTGTGAAAAGTGAAAGTGAAGTTGCTCAGTCGTGTCCAACTCTTTGCGACCCCCATGGACTGTAGCCCACCAGGCTCCTTCTATGTGATTCTCCAGGCAAGAATACTGGAGTGGGTTGCCATTTCCTTCTCCAAGAGATCTTCCCAACCCAGGGATTGAACCTGGGTCTCCCTCATTGTAGGCAGATGCTTTACTATCTGAGCCACCAGGGAAGTCAATAGATACTGTACTTCGCTATTATAAGTCCTCTGTGGAGAAATACAGGTGTTGTAGGAAGACAAGAGGGCTTGAAGTGAAGAGTTCTAACCCACATCTTCACCAGCACAGACTCAATCCTGCCGCTCATGCCAGCAGAAAGCCTTTGGCTAGAATAAGACTGGAGTAGGAGAGAGCCAGATTGTAAGCAAAATAAATGAGATCACTCCAGACAAACCCGGCTGCAGTTGAGACAAGGCATTAAAGTGAAAGTGAGAGTGTTAGTCTCTCAGTCTGTTCGACTCTGCAACCCTAGGACTGTAACCCTCCAGGCTCCGCGGTCCGTGGAATTCTCCAGGCCACAATACTGGAGTGGGTTGCCATTTCATTCTCCAAGGAATCATCCCTACCCAGGGATCAAACCCAGGTCTCCTGCATTGCAGGTAGATTATTTACCATCTGAAACATCAGGGAAGCCCTTGTTCTTTAATAGATCCTCGTATTTTTTGCAAGTTCAGTTTCTGTATAGATGCTTGGAGGTGTACTTTCAATCTTGTTGATAGACTGTTTTCCAAGATGTGTGTCATTTGATGGAATCTTTTTATTGCCTTTCCCCCAGAATATAACAAAATATCTTAATCTTTGTGCTCAGATATTGTTTTTTAAACTTGGGAATGTTTTCTTTACTGTATGTTAATTATTCAGTCTGGTTCAGTTGCTCTGTTTTCCTACAGGAACACTGTCATTCTTAGTTTGCACTTCCATTTTCCATCCTCCATTTCTATATTGATTTTTGGCTTTTTTCCCTTTTTGTATAAGTCTTGTATATCATTTTATATTTATTTTCTACATCACAGTTTTATTTCTTCAAAATGGCAGTCTATTCCATTTCAGTCCAAATTTTTTTCCTACTATACAAAAGTTTCCTTGAAATCTTAATTTATCTTTATTATTACATTTATAAACTGTCCAAACTGGCCCATTCACTTGAAATACTTTTCAACTTATATTGTTTTTATCATCAATTTGCATTTTGAAATTGTCCTCAAAATTAGCCCAAATCCAGTCAACTATTCAATAAATCAGATCTAATTGTGTAAAATTTAGGATGAGCCCTGGATTTTTAAGAAAGTACAGATTTTGTGTGTGCTGGGGCTCAGTGATGTCTGACTCTTTGTCACCCCCCTCGGGGAGGAGCTGTAGCCCCTCCAGGCTCCTCTGTCCATGGAGTTCTCCAGACAAGAATATTGGAGTGGTTTGCCATGCCCTCCTCCAGCGTATCTTCCCAATGCAGGGATCAAATCCACATCTCCTGCATCTCCTGCATGCCTGGCAAATTCTTCACCACGGAGCCACCTGGGAAGCCTCAACAGTAATAAAATACTAGGTGAAAATATCTGCATACCAACAACTGATTCTGTGTACTTACCCAATTCTTATTGTAGTCTCTCTTCCTTTTTTGGATGCAGGCAACTGGTTAAACCAAGCACCTTCCCAAATTAGAAACACAAAATACCATTCAGATAAGTCAATTTACACTGTGTTCTGCAAAGTAGTTTGTACTTTCTCACTGAGTAAAATCTATCACTCAGCAATGTGGGAAAATAGCTCTTACTTTTGAAATTCAGCAGAAATATAATTTGTTTTGATTTAGATTCAACCTGAATACCCTGGTATGTTAATTTTATTCCTAACTTACTTTTTCTCATATATGGGAAAAACATAAGCAATTTTTATGAACTGAAAACTCTCAACCATGTAGTCATTAAAACTGTGCATAAAAACAGTCACACGTTTATTGAATATTGTGAGTCAGTGAAAAATATTTTGATATTGACTTCATGCTTTACAAGTTGGCTCATGAAAAAACATTAAACTTATCTTATGGAGTACATTTTTATCTTTCTGCTTTTATATCCAAAGCACATTAATTTCTTATTTCATTTTCATTTTGTCCCCTCCCATCCCAAAGGGCTGGGAGTCAGGGCTTGATAGCCCTGGTAACCTTTCCTCTCTCTTCTGAAGGTTAAGGGGCTGGCCTTTGTTATCAGGCAGACTTGGATTCAGGTCCTGCTCTGCAATTTATAACGTGTATAGTCTGAACAAATTATTTATCCACCCACTCATCAATAAATGAGGCACCCTAGGACTTGTTAAGTTGCTTCTATAAAGCAGAAAGCACTTTGACTGACAGGACTGTGGCAGAGCAAGCACATGGTCGCTGTTTAGCCACTAAGTCATGTCTGACTTTTTGCAACCCATGAACCGCAGCACGCCAGGCTTCCCTGTCCTTCACTATCTCCTGAGTTTCCTCAAACTCACGTCCATTGAGTCAATGGTGACTGTGCTTATTACAGTATTCCTTCCTGTTGCCATGGAAATTCATCCCTTCACACACAGTTTCTCTTCATAACCCTTGATAATTCCCTCTCCACTTTTCCATCCCACCTTTGAACATACCTCAGTCTCTCCTGTGATTAAAAAAGACCTCACGATCTTGTTTTTCCAAATGTTTGTCTTAGGTTTTTTTTTTTAAATTTCATCCACTTAAAATGGACTTCCCAACCCCACCCCATATAGTTTACATCTGCTATCTTCCCTTGTAACTTACCCCTTTATTTTATCAAGGTCTGTATATTGGATACTTGCTGCTATTATTACAAAGTATCACAAATTTAGTGGCTTAAAGCAATACAAATTTATCCTCTTATAGTTCTAGAGATCAGAATCCCTCCAGAGATTCTAGGCGAATCTTTTCCTTGCCTTTTCCACCTTCTAGACACTGCCTACATTCTTTGGCCTGTGGCTCCACGTTCCTGTGACCCCTGTTTCTGACGTCACAGACTGCCTCTCCCCTTACCCTCTTGGCTTTCTCTTACAAGAATCTCTGTGTTTATATTGAATCTGTCATAATAATCTAGGGTAATCTCCCCACCTCAAAACCCCTAACTTAGTCACACTTGTCAAGTGCCTCTTGCCATGTCAGGTTACATATTCACAGGTTTTGGGGATTAAAACCATCCTTGACCCCTTTTCTTTCTCTAGGTCTGGAAGAATTTGGTTTTTGTTTATTCTGTGTACATGTATGTATAATTATAATTAACAAAGATTAATGTCTCAAAATATGCCCATGTTCATCTGTAATTATAGTAAAGCATTTGCTATGGGAGTATTACCAAGGGAACCAAGAATGATTTAAGAGCCAGACAAAAGTTCCAAGAGAATGTGATCTTTAAGTGGGTCCTATCCACCTTCCTTGTGTAAAATCTTTCAATGTCTAGTTATTGTCTAGATAACTAGATGGATTCTAGGCTAAAGAGTGAATTCTACAGCTTTGCAATTTAGCTCACAGGACTAAGGATTGTGTTTTTGTACACTCTGGTTAGCAGTGTATTAGACATGTAGATGTAATAGACAGAGGAATATTCATTGGAAGGATTGATGTTGAAGCTGAAGCTCCAATATTTTGGGCACCTGATGCGAAGAACTGACTCATTGGAAAAGACCCTGATGCTGGGAAAGATTGAAGGTAGGAGGAGAAGGGGATGACAGAGGATGAGATGGTTGGATGGCATCACCAACTCGATGGACATGAGTTTGAGCAAGCTCTAGGAGATGGTGAAGGACTGGGAAGCCTGGCATGCTGCAGTTTATGGGGTTGCAAAGAGTCGGACGTGACTGAACGACTGAACAAAAGACAAAGGAAGGGCTTCTCTTGTGGTTCAGTGGTAAAGAAACTGCCTGCCAATGCAAGAGACTTGGGTTCACTTCCCGAGTTGGGAAGATCTTCTGAAGAAGGAAATGGCAGCCCATTCCAGTATTCCTGCCTGGGAAATCCCATGGACAGGAGCCTGGGGGACTACGATACATGGAATCATGAAGAATCAGACATGACTGAGTGACTGAGCATGCAGGCAGTCAAAAGCAAGACTCTACAGCTTGGGATCTGTTAACTTTGCAGTCAATATACTTCTCTCAGAAATTTGACACTTTCTCTTGCTTTTGTTTTTGATTAAAATTTAGTGAAGTTCTAACTGAGGGTATTTTCCTCATTTAGAATCCTCAATATACTTTGTTTTGTTTTACAAAATATATTGAGTTATCACTAGTTCTCCCACAGTGGTATTTGTCTCAATGTCAAATTTTTTCCCCCTCTGCTTCCTTGACTCAAATAAGACAAAATAATAATAAATGTAATACTTCAAAAACATTTAAATGGAAATTATATGAAATGTCTATAGTACAAAGTGGTTCAAATGAGGAGCAATGAAGAAGGTCACACATATGAGCCATGAAGCAACAACAATTTTATCATAAAGCGATAGTGTCTATAAGGCACCAGTAGTCACAAAATGCATTTTGATTTCAGAATTTCAGGGAAGTTAAAATGTGATGAATATGTGTATCTTAGAAGTGATGAAATATGACAATTCTCTTTTTGTATTGGGTTCACAGTTTGACTTTTTTAATGAAACTGACATTTTTAACTTTAATGACTATTGATTAAATAATTCAATAAAAATGGAAACCAAAATAAACTTTCAGAGGAGGACACAAGAGCACTAACAAAACATAAAGGTAGTGATTCATTTGTGTTGTACTTTAATATTCCATGGAGAGGAAGATGACAAAAACTGAAAATAAATAATGCTCTCACCAAATTGAAACTAATTAAAATGCTGCTTTAGAAATATTAGTACTCTGAGGGAAAGGTGTTAGTTCATAATATGTCATAAAGTAAAAAATATTTTTAATAAATGCCACATAATGATTATATATTTTGTGGAAATACACATATAACTTATGAGTAGCAAAAAACTGAAAATATATAGACCAAAAATGTGTGAGCCCTGAACAGTTGGATAAATTTATGGTTAATGTTTTAATTTTTTTCCTTTAATATTTACAGCATTATTCCTCTGTAGTTTTCCTACCATTTAAAAGGTTTTAATTGAAGTAAGTTGGGATATACAAATGTAATCAAATTGTTAAGTATATAGCTTGGAGGCTTTTCACAAATTGAGGACAACAGTGTACGCACCATCCACATCAAAAAACATTATCCCACCCCCTTCCACCCCCATCCATTCACTAGTTTGTAATAATTTAAGGGTATTAATATCAGGCCTGTGTGAAACATATGGTATTATGTTAACATACAAATCTCTAAATTCTCTTTGTGGTTATACTCAAACCTGTGCAGTACACCAAGTTCCAATGACTAAATTGAATCAGTATTTATGAATGTTCTTTGTGAACCTAAAATGCACAGAGCAAATGCTAGTGATTATTATTTTATATTTCTCTGACCTCATGAGCAAAGACCATTGACTGACATTGCTTATGATTTTCTTCCATATTTTCTTAGTTAACTGATATTCATTTGCACACTCTCAGGATGATCATGTAGTTCCTAGAATCTAACAGAATACAACTCAAGGCTCTTTAGATGATGGCTTTCTCCTGTCCCAGTACAGTGACTGAAGATTTGGTCATTTTTGTCTAAGTGGATGACGAGGCTGCAAAGAATACAGTATAGTTTGGATGCTCTTTTCCTAAAGAATCTGTGTTTGTCAGCTTCTCACACTGATCAAGTCAGAGACCAAGTCCCCATGAGACTGTGCACACATGTAAATGATATTTGTAAAGGATTTCAGAGTTAATGGCTATGAAATTTGTAACAGTCTCTCAACTGGGGACTAGTCTTCTGGATGGATGACAGTTTTACCCAGTAATTACTTCTCCGGATTTCCCCAATTCCTCTAAGAGCAGAGTATTTTCAAAACTGGAAGACAGCCATACATTATTTGAAATCATGATTCTCAAATTTTGAATTAACAAAGTACAACTAAAATAAGTTATGCCAATTTTGAAAATGTATTAAATTATGATATATGATAAACATGAAAGAAAATCAGTTATGGGATGATTGAAGATACTGACCACCAATAGACAAGCAAGTGTATTCTTTTACTTCCTTCTTTAATAAAAATTTAGTATTAACCAATCAACTGTGGGGTCAGGTTTGTGTCAAAGAAGAAAACTTCTACAGAATTTAAGAGGCTTTAAGAAGAATGAAGTAGCGCTACATATACCAATATGGAAGGTGTTCACAATATATTACTATTTCAAAAAAAATTGGCCTAGGAAATAGGATTATCACGTTGCTTTTGATGTACAAGATGGATAGATAGATGATAGGTAGATAGACATATAGATAGATAGACCTAGATATGTTCGTATATGCATAGCTTATTTTTTTAAGATAGCACAGGGAATTTGGAAAAAATGGCAAGGAATGGAAAGGAAGTTTACTTTCTAGAAATATGGAGCTTTGTACTTTGTATTTTATGCTGTGTATGTTCATTACCTCTACAAAAACATATTTTGGAAAAAGAACACAGAATATTCTGTGCTATAGAACTTAGGACCCTGAGAACAAAACCTGTCTATAAGCCCTTGATTCAAATATTTAAACCCTGCTCTCCAAGGAAGTTGACTTTTTCCCATTTTATCAGTGGCCACAAAATTTTCATAAAACATTTTTATTGATTTCTTCCCTAGTGCTTTTCCAAATGCGTATTAATTAGTGCCTATAACCAAACACTCATGTCACTTTTCAAGTCTATGAAAAGTCAGTGGACTCAATTAATGAACCTGCTTTGGATCCACAATAAGGTTTTTGTTTCAATTAATGTCAGAGCCTGCATACAAAGGTCAATATATCAATCATTTAATCAGTTTATAGTTGTTTCACATGTGTTGTTTCATAGAGAAGTAGTTGGTATTTCCATGTCTTATAGGCTTTATTCTGGATTGTGGTGAAAACTTCGGCATTAGTCTTTGATGGTTGGTATTCTGCTGTGTAAGAGCCCCTGTTTTATACAATCAGACTTATTTTTATTATAAATTTTATTTACTATTTCTGGATTATTTATTTATAACCCAGAGAAGATTCAATAAAAGATAAATTACCTAACCTGAACAAAAATTTAAAATTTAAAGAGATCATTAAAGTGAAACACAATTGAAACAGATGTTTACTTGAATTTTAACATAATTCTAATTGTCACAAGTTGGTTCCATATACTAGAGATTACATTTTTAACAAATGCACTCAATTTCATGGTGTCATTGTTCCCCTTTCTAGCTTATAAAAGGATATATAATCAGTTAGCTTCAACTTAACTGAATATTTTTGAAGAATTAGTTTTTATTTTGTAGCTTAGACACACTCTCCAAATTTATGCCAAACTGTTAACTCTTCCTGCTCTCTCACTCACCTTTGTGAGCCTTTTATTTCTACTTCACTGAGGCCTCCCTTTTTAAAAAATCTGGCTTCTCATGCAGCTCTTAGTTTTATTTCAAATAAACAGGAAGGCCTCAAGGATGCAGACAGGATAAGAAATTGACTCATCCAGACATTTTAGAAGTGAGAACCAGGAAATGTAATAATCAATTGGCTTCATTTTATATTTAAATTTTTTACATGACTTTAAAAATTAAAGTATACTTGATTTCTAATATCATTTAGTTTCAAGTGTACAGCAGTTATTCATGTATGTGTATATATATATATGTATACACACACACACACACACACACACACACACATATATATATATGCTGCTGCTGCTAAGTCGCTTCAGTTGTGTCTGACTCTGTGCGACTCCATAGATGGCAGCCCCCCAGGCTCCGCCATCCCTGGGATTCTCCAGGCAAGAACACTGGAGTGGGTTGCTGTTTCCTTCTCCATATATATAATATATTATATATATTATATATATATAATTATACATATAACATATATATTATATATATATGTTAAAAAATGTAGCATTTTATTGCCCAAGAGGAACTAAAATTTCTAGGTGTTTTACTATGGTTTTATTCTAAGTTTTCTCATAGCAAGATGCATGTCCTTTCAGAAACCAACTGCCCAGCAAACATACATCATGATGGTAAATAATTCCCAAAGCACAAGTTTGGGACCTGGAAACTAATCAGAAGATAACACAATAAGAAATAGAACATACACTTTCTTTTCCTTTACCCCTTTCTTGCAATCTGAGGCTAAGAAACAAATTCTGAGTGTGTCTATAGCAAGCAGATTATTCAGTTGCCTATTGTTCACTTGCAAAGAATACAAGTTATGTAGAGATTGCCTGAGTGAGAAAACAGAAGTGAATGGAACACATATTTTGAAGGGTTAATCAGTTTCAAAAATGTACATGTAAGACTGTGTCAAAGGATAATTTTGTTATTTTGCCATATCATTTAAGGGGTGAACTACCTTAAAACATTTTTTTTTGTTTGTTTTAATAGTAAGGCCAAAAAGTATGCTGCATCAAAATCTGTAGTGATTCTTTCACTTGATTTAGCCAAACCATAAGGAATACTAGTGTTCTTCAAAAATGTGCAGCCTATTTTGAGGAAAATATGGTTATTATTAGTGTTACTTTTTATCTTTCTCCAATCTTCTATCTGGTTCCAGTAGTGAATTTTAAATTTTTGTTTAGTAAGTTTGTTGCAAATGTGCCAAAATTTGACATCTGCAATTCTTAGTATATGTTATGTTAAGAAAAACAAAGTGTTCTTTTAATTAGGTATGATTTCAAACCCATAAGTAAAACAATGAAGTAATTTTTTCCTTTTGCTTCCCAGGAATAGATAGTCAATGATATTGGTAGTTCTCAAATAGGTTGGCATAGTGGACTTAACATTCAGCTGGGAATATCTATAAATCATAAATCCTCTTTTCTCTCCCCAGTACTCTTTCCAGATTCCTTCCAGCTATTTTGCTATATTCAAGTTTAAGAACAGTGCCAGGCATTATGTTATGTCCAGGATAATAAAGTTCATGAACCCTTCCTCTTGCCTTCAAGGACCTTCTGTTTTCTGCCAATTTTGGCAAGAAAACCATGATACAGTGGGTTAAGTGTTATAATTGGTAAAATTTGCTTTATGGACTCAGAATCTAAAACAAATGAAATAAGGAAAGCTTACCACAAGAAGTGACATTTGAGTTGAGAGTTGACAGATGATTAGATATTAGCTAGATATAAAAGGGTTTTTTAATGTGTAAGAGTGTGTGTACTTATGGATATGGCTTGAGTACTGTAATTATTGCAGAGAACATTCTAAGGAACTGTGTATTCTAAGTGTATACAAAAGTCTGAAGCAGAGAGTTGGAATATGTCTGAGAAAATGATGCATGATGGATGAAGTAGGAGATGTTCAAAAGGTTCAAAATGTAGGGGCTGATTTGAGGAGCTAAAGTAAGAAGTTCAGCCTTTGTTCTGAAAGCTTATGGTTGAGTTTTTTAATGGTAAGACATAATTGTGTTTGGGATTTTGGAAGATTACTGATAACAGAGAAGTAAAGCTGGGCTTCCCTTGTAGCTCAGTTGGTAAAGAATCTGCCTGCAATGCAGGAGACCTGGGTTCAATTCCTAGGTCAGGAAGATCCCCTGGAGAAGGAAATGGCAACCTGCTCCAGTATTCTTGCCTGGAGCATTTCAAGGACAGGGGAACCTGGAGGGCGACAATCCATGGGATCACAAGAGTTGGACACGACGTGGCAACTAAACCACCGAAGCTAGAGGAAGTGAGAGGCTAATGTAGTAATCCAGATGAGAAATTATAGTAGAAAAACTTCACATCTTAAGGCTGGTGGTGAAAAACAGACAACATAAACAAAATATTTTGAGTTCATATTTACTTCAACTGGATGTGTAGACCATTTTCATGAGGTTTTTTAGGTACATTTTAAGCTGTCTACCTCCCAAAAAGTTCTAATTGACAGTTTGTAAGACAAAGCATCTTGCTTCCTCTAATAAAGAATTGTTACTGAACCATTTCAATAAAAATATAAAAATAAAAGCTTTTCCTTAAGAAATCACTTCCCTTGACTCTTCAGCCCTGTCTAAGTGCTACCTCAATTTCTGTCCCTTCCAAAGGCAATATTTTTTTCAAGAAAATTGTATATTTCTGCTGCTTTCCTTCTCTTACTTTTCATCTTTTTGTCAGTCTACTCTTGGCTTGTACTTCCAGTCCTGCTCTTGCCAAGACTCACAATGACATCTTGTTCAAATATTTAGTGAGCTCACTCTGCCATCCTCTTTCTTACCAACCTCAGTTCAGTTCAGTCACTCTGTTGTGTCTGAGTCTTTCCGACCCCGTAGACTGCAGCATGCCAGACTTCCCAGTCTTTCACCATCTCCTGGAGCTTGCTCAAACTCATGTCCATTGAGTCGGTGATGCCATCCAACCATCTCATCCTCTGTCATCCCCTTTTCCTCCTGCCTTCAAGCTTTCCCAGAATCAGGGTCTTTTCCAATGAGTCAACTCTTTGTATGTGGTGGCCAAAGTATTGGAGTTTCAGCTTCAGCATCAGTCCTTCCAATGAACACCCAGGACTAATCTCCTTTAGGATGGACTGGTTGGATCTTCTTGCAGTCCAAGGGACTCTCAAGAGTCTTCTCCAACACCACGGTTCAAAAGCATCAATTCTTCGGTGCTCAGCTTTCTTCACAGTCCAACACTCATATCCATACATGACCACTGGAAAAACCATAGCCTTGACTAGATGGACCTGTGTTGGCAAAGTAATGTCTCTGCTTTTTAATAAGCTATCTAGGTTGGTTATAACTTGCCTTCCAAGGAGTAAGCATCTTTTAATTTCATGGCTGCAATCACCATCTGCAGTGATTTTGGAGCTCAAAAAAATAAAGTCTGACACTGTTTCCACTGTTTCCCCATCTATTTCCCATGAAGTGATGGGACCAGATGCCATGATCTTAGTTTTCTGAATGTTGAGCTTTAAGCCAATTTTTTCATTCTCCTCTTTCACTATTACTACCTTTGTTCAAACCACCAGGATTTCTAGTCTGAAATGACTCAGTAGCTTTCTAACTGGTTCATTTTTTATTTTACAGTATTGTAGATTGTATGCCAGATACAGTATTGTAGATTGTATGCCACATGTTCCTGCTCTACTCCATCCACAGAAAGCCTTAATGAATCTTTGCACCTATGCCCTGCTTTTATAAGGACTTCTCTTGTGGCTCAGACGTTAAAAGAATCTGCCTGCAATGCAGGAAACCCAGGTTTGATCCCTGGGTCTGGAAGATCCCCTGGAGAAGGGAATGGCTACACACAGCAGTATTTTTTTCCTGGGAAATCCCATGGACAGAGGAGCTTGGTGGGCCACAGTCCATGGGATTGCAGAGTCAGACACGACTGAGTGACTAACACACACACACACACACACACACACACACCGTAATTGTCTTCATAAATAGAAATAGTACCTGCTCTTCTTGTACCTTCCTTTTTGTTAGTTGGAAGAAATATTCCCTATCTGTCTTTACTTCTGCCTTCAAAAACATACCAATCATTCATTCATACTTGGATGGAGTACATGTAAATATATTAGAGAATGAAATTAAATAGCTAAAAATTAATTTTTATAACTATTTTAGAATGATGCCTTATAGTAAAAATTTTGTAACATAAAAGTGTAGTTTTATAACTAAAGATAATTATTTTTAAGATATTTCCAAAAGTTTTATTTTTGCCTATGCATATATATTTTACTCAAATGGATCCCTGCTGTATATTATTTGTAGTAACCTGTTGTGTAACAGATTATTCTATCGTTCTTCTGATCATTCTGCCAGTTTCTTCAAAAAAATTGTATCAAAACCTCTTCTGCCTGGATATTATTCTAATAGCCTTAATTTAAACATTCTCTTGAAGTCTGAAGTGAGGGTTATTTCCTCTATATTTATAATATTACAAATGAACCTGTACCAAACATTTTAACAAGTGTTTAGTATTGTTCTCTGATTATTTTCTTCAAATAAATTATTGCAAGCTGAATTACTGGGCCAAAGTATTGGCATGGTTCTAATTCAAAATGATCCCTAGGAAAGCTGGTCCTATTTATGCTTTTACCACCAGAATATGAGGGTACCCAGGTGACCTGTCATGATAAAAGTGAGAGAAAACAACCCAGTAAAACCATCTTGCACAGAATGTTAATATAGTTAGAATTATAAAATAATTTGTAACTTCTATAATATAATTAACCTAGTTATCAGAAAATTAGCTATTGTGTTAGGTATGTGGTGACCATAAGCCATATGTTTCTAAACTAGAAGAGATCATTTCCTCTTTAAACTATATGATATACTCTATTAAAATATTTTATAGCTGGAAGGATAAAAGAAGTTGATAGTAATTTTTTTTAGATCACCTGGGTATAAATAAAAAACCCATAGGTATGAAAAGGACTCAATAAGGCCTTGATGATTTTTCATAGTTAATGTATGTTTTCATGTGGTTCTTATATTCTGAGGGGTGATTTAAGTTCTAAAAGATTAAATTTTGCTTTAAAAGATATGAGTCATAAATTCTCATATGAATGCGAGAATGAAGAAAAAGTTTTGTGGCTCACATTTCCTTCCCTGAATCAAGGAAGCCTGTTTAGAAAAAACAATGAAGGCAGGTACAAAGGATGTCAGGTAAAGAGGCTGTTGCTTGTAGGATAGGGGCAAACTCTACAGGGACAAATGGGGGAGGAACTATGGAAACCTCCAGCACATTTCATCTCCTCCTTTGAGAGAACTTTGGACTATCATTAATCCTTTCCATACCCCGGCTCAATTTTACCTAACCACATGCGTTAAAAGGGTACCACACTATCAAGCTCCCACGTTGCTCGTCCAAACCTCACCCTCTCTGTGAAGCGTGGACTGTCCTGATCACTCTCCTGGGTTGTCCTGCTCTTTCTCTGCTGACTTGAGCCCAAAAGTCCCCAGCATGTTGCACAGTGTTCTCATTGTGGGAGCTTTCTGTTGGGAGAAGTTATGTGCATTCTTCTTACCACATCGTCCTGCCCACAGGGACTGGTCCAAAGAGTGAACACATAACTCATGGAAGATCAGTTGGTCTCCTTCCTAGGAACTGAAATATAAAACCATTCTTTCCTCTGCGGCTTCTAGATTAATATTATCAGTAACCATGTTCCATACCATGGGTACAACCAAAAACAAAAGCAAAAATCCAGTATGAGCTGGAGCTTATTCACATTGAGTTTCTTATTCCATTTCCTAAGGTTTTGGTCTGAAACTCTTTTTTTCTGAAACTTGGGGGCTATTTATTTATATTTACTAGTATATAAACTAATAATTTTATTATAAGTGGTTTTTCTGTTGTTTAAAAGCTAGTAAATCTTGAATAATATAAACATGAAAATTAAAAACTAAAAAATTTAGTTTAAAAAGTAATGTGTAATATTCAATTAGAAAATGTGAGAGCATAACATTTAATTTTTTTCTGAACTCCAATTTGTAGTGATCTCTAATATTGAAAGAAACGGCATATTGCATTAAACTTAATATTATTTTGAATTCTGTATTCATGCATTTGTATGTACTCTATCCACAAATGAGACAAGTATTTACTCTCATGAATAAATAAAGTATTTACTCTTATGAATAAATAACAACTGCAGTATTTGTAGACTAATATTCTACAAATTTCAGAATTGTCAGGAGTTTGTATTTGTGATTGAGTCTGTGTTAGTGACGTATGTTTCATAACAAGGCCATCATTTTTGCCAAATGTAATTGTTCTCTAACAATACACTATTAAAAATAAAATAATCTCTCCAAACTCCCAAATGGTAATTTCAAAGTAATATTTTTCTGTTAACTATTCTTTTTTCTGAAGGGAAAAAAGCAGGCCATCTGGATTTCCCAAAACTGGGTTCAATCTGACATTGATCATGAACTTTTTCACTCTATCAACATAAAAATGAGCAAGAAGATTCAGCGGGAAGCCAAGGTCTTGTACATGGGAAGAACTAGTATACACAGGATCCCATGATGGTTTGACTAATATAGAGAGACTGTGAAGGAGAACTTAAATAAAACTTGTGAACTCAGACATTTTCTTATGACTAATAATGACCAACAGATGTGTGCAGATGAACAGCTTGAGAAGATTCTGAGACCACTTCTTCCCTCCAGATGTCTTGTTTACAGCCTTAAATGTCTAAAAATGGCTATTCAAGATGGAGAGAAATTGGACTAATTCACACCTGGAAGCGCTATAATTTTGATTTAGTAGAAATTGTTGACAAGTATTTAGTAAAATTTTGAGCAAATAAATATATTGATTTCAATCATCATTCATTAAATACAACCTATGAGAAACACACCTACAAAAAAAGTAGCACTTTCTCTAAAGTCGGAAGTTTTGTAGAAAATTTGGCACAACTATATAGCTTTATGTTTGCTGAATGAATGAATGCAGGAGAGATACAAGGTTGGCTATAACATGTGACAAAAGAGAGATTCCATCAAAGTCATATAGGAAATCAGAACAGGAAGAGAAGGTTTTCTGGGCAAATCAAGAGGGGTGCCATGGACAATATGGGACTCAAGCTGAGCCTTCAACATGAAGTGGAAAGAAACGTGGTAAATATTTAGGAGTTCAAGTTGGTATATCTAGTGTTTGTCAAGGTTAGTGTGAGTTTAGGTTAATCTGAAGGGCATTGTGTATGCCTGCATAGAAATTTAGACTTCCATAGTTAAATGAAAGTGCTCAAAGTTGCTAAGCAATGAATGGAGGGATGCTGTCAGAGTTGAGTTTTAGGAAAAAAACATTTTAAATTTCTAAATATGAAATAAGACAAAAATGTTAGCAGTAGAATGGCCAGTTGAAAAACTATTGCTATAATCCATAAAATAAATCATAAAGATTCAAAGGATAGTAATGGCATTCAAGACCAGATTCAGGGAAAATTAAGAAAAGAGATTCAGTCTATCAAATCATTTAGAGCTCAGGCTATAAAGCCATACTATGTGGACTCAAATTCTATTTCTCCTTCTTGCTAATCTGAGCAAATTATTTAAATTCTTTGTGACCCAATGTCCTCTTCTCTAAAATAGAGAAAACAATTATATCTCCCTTCTAGAATTGTCAGGAGTATTCATACAAAGTGCTGAACAGGTTCTGTCATATAGTAATGCCAAATAGGTGTTATTTATTTTAAAAATCATTCTTATTATTGTATAACTTCTGGGTTCCACTAGAAATGTCAGATTGTCTGGGCGGTGGTTGCTTATAAGTATGAAATAGAAAGTCATAAGAGAACCGTTATGATTTCCTTGAGAAAAAAATACATATTAAATATAACCAAGTGATGAGCAAGAAAAGTGGAAACATCAGAAGAAAGGCATGAGATGATGACACAACGGTGAAAGAGGCAGTGAGTATATGACTAGAGAGGCCAGAAGAATGAAACAAAGGATTCATTCAGAACAGATGATATAAGGCATTTTGGGAAACTAAGTCCAGGAATTAGAGATAGCTATTGAATATTCTCCCTTTGACGTTCACCTCTTGTGCAACGGCATGTCTATCTTCTTTAAGGTCTGCAAAGGCTCCTAGTTGAAAATACAGGTAATTAAGGAGAGTACACTTCATCATGACCCCTAATTTTTGCTTTTTTTGGTAATTATATTGTCTATACCAGCCCTGTGTAAGGCAGTGATCATACACATGTGACTAAAACAAAGATTTCTTTCTTGATCAGGAAGTGTGAATGCTGTATATCATGCAGACTCTGGGATGAGAAATAACAGCATGAAAGTGTGTTGTATGGTATGTGTAGTGTAGGCTGAGGAGGTTGAGTGAAGCAAAAAAAAGTGTTGTGTTCAAAGGAAGAAATTATTAGAGGGATATGTGAAGAGAAGATATTTCAGGTCTAACTTGAGGGGAAAAAATGAGAAGAAAGGCAAGAATAACTAAAATCATCACGAACTGTAATCAGTGATAAATAAATGAGGCAGTGAGGAGATCCATAGAAGTCCAAAAGAAAGTTGAGTCTCTGGCATGTGTAAGGATATGTGATATGTGTTTATTATGTACGGTATGTGTTGTGTATTATGTATAGGGATATACATGTTCCTTCATTTACATACAAATTCCATTAGCAATGTCTTTTCAATAATGTGCACACATATCCATTTAAAATACATTTTCTGATTATAAAAATCAATGTTAGAAGCTGTATACAGTATAGAAAATGATGAAGAGTTTATAAAATACCTGTAAAACTACTTTTGTTGCTATTATGAGTAATCTGTTCCAAAAAATTTTGCACTTATTGTAAGTAGATTTATTCACAAATTCGCTATTGAAAGCTTAGAATGGGAAAAGCCCAGGTGTAGACATTAGGGACCTAGCTGTGGACAAAACAGATAAGATCCTTACCCTCACGGAGTTTATATTCTAGTGAGGGAAGGGGAATACATGATAAACATTAAATATTATCAATACATTCTGTAGTATGTTTCAGTCTGATAAATGCTATGAGAGAAAAAAAAAATGCATAGGGTAAAAGAGATGTTAAGTGCTATGCTTTTCCTATCCCTTGCATTATTTTTCCAATACAGTCCTTATGTTTGGCAATAAAATTGCTTAGACAAAACTGTCATAGAGAAACAAGACCCAGGGATTTTATTTGCTTTTTATGCTCATTTTCCTGAAGATGTATTTACACGGTGGCTAAGAAGATGATGAATACCAGAGAGCAGCTTTGGGTCTGCAGAGATAGCAAAGTAGTAGCTATTTTTGGTTGCAGCAGGTTCTCTGCTGTCTTTGATGGCTTTGTACTTGGACCCCAGCAAGGGTGTGAGAGATGATCATTATATTATAGTAAAAGATAAGCAAATATAAACTGTGCCACAAATATTTGAAACTCAGATATTGGTGATACATAATGGACTGAAGAAAAATTTTAATTGAACTCTCCTAGAATGGGATAAATTATTATTTCAATTTTTTAAAACCAAATGGTGTATTTTTCTGCCACATTAAGAAAAAAATACAAATTGATTTTATAATAAGGACTTAACCTAATAAGCAGTTTCTAAAGTTTAACTGAATTAAGTTGAGACTAATTTTCAGGAATAATTAATTGAGGAAGGACTTATTAAAATTCCTTCAACTAAGCTGGACCCTTAATTCACACATTGTTTATTGACCTTGTTTCTGTCTGATTTTTAAATTCGCATGGAGTGTATCTTATATTTTCAAGCTAATTATTCATACCAACCCCTTGAAGGTTGTTGTAATTATGGAAATTTTTGATCTATCTTTCCTGAAGTTCCAGAATTACTTTGTATGTTTCAGATTTTTTTCTGTGTTTCCAACACTTTTTCTGAGACCTCATTTAAGTTTAAGAAATCCATTAGTTAATGACTTTATCATTATAAATGGAAGTCATCTAACAGCCTTATTCACATATGGTCTAAGTTTTTCAAGTGTTGTTTTTGGAACCTAAGTTGGCTAGAAAATTACTAATCTTTTCTCATCATATTGCATAGAAATCTCATCAATGAATATTTAACAGATGTTTTGTAAGGCCTCTTAGAAGTGAAGACAATGAGGCTATTTTCAATTAATCTAAATAAGTGCTTAAACCTTTAAGAAATACTGTTCTCAGTGTTTGTTGTTGTTTGGTCGCTAAGTCATGTCTGACTTTGCAACCCCATGAACTGCAGCACGCCAGGCTTCCCTGTCTTTCACCATCTCCCTCAGTTTGCTCAGACTCATGTGCACTGAGTCAGTGATGAATGAAAAGAAATATATGTTAAGATGAACATAAAAAAGAAATCTCAGTAAATAAAATTCAGCTACCATTTTCTCTTAGTTCTTTGTGTGTGTGTTAGTCACTCAGTCGTGTCTGACTCTTTATGACCCCAAGGACTGTAGCCCACCAGGCTCTTCTGTGCATGGGGTTCTCCAGGCAAGAATACTGGAGTGGGCTGCCATTTCCTTCTCCATAGACAGCTCCTTATCAGTGTCTAATATATAGGTGCATGTGCATAGCAATGATAGTAGCTATAAGAGATTTCATCTTGAATTCTTTTCCTGTTACTCAGGATAGGTCTGTGTGCATCCTATCAACACATTTCCATCTGGCTCTTCTTATGATTAGCATCTTCCAGTTGGCTGCTCCTATTTAAAGTTATAGTATAAATGATAATCATAAGATTATGAAATGGAATTAATATAACTAAATTAAATTAGAGTCAATCTTATACTTGCAGGGGGAAAAATGGGATAGTAGGGATCAGATTTACTCTCTTGACTAAAATAATTTGAAAAAAAAAAAAAAAAAAACAGAGGAAAATTTCCAAAGAACGGTATTCAGGAATGGGGCCTGGATATCAGGGAACAAATGTCAGTGATGCCTCAGAGTCAGGAAACAGGCAAGGTGAGCTCTGTGATTGCTGCAGAGTTGGCTGAGTCACGAAGGGGTGAGAGGGGGCTGACTACAGGGAGACTAAGAAGGTCGAGTTCACAGGATGAGGACACAGCTGCACAGAGGAGAACTGAGAGAAATGCAGAGGGCTTCCACGAGTATTCAGCAGAGTAATCATCAGCATGTGGTTAGAAATATTAGAAACATTTTGAAATGATTGATTATTAATTTTAAATAATAGTTATTAATCATGCTATATTAGAAAACTAATAGAGACCAGAGGGGGAAGAAACATTTGAAAAGATTAGCAGAAACAGTATCTCACATTCAAAAGAGCCTAGAAAAACACCCGTTCCCACCAGTCAGATTGGAAAACCTCATAGTTCACTGGGCACCGGGACAGTACTCAACAGGACCATGGCTACATGGCAGCGAATAGTTAGCCTCAGACTACACAGATCGGGCACTGCCTAGCAAATCTTAGGAGTAAGATCCAAATAGATTAAACTGTTTCCAAGACATAACTATATCCTAGAACAACATTCAAGAATATTTGTAAGAATGCAAAATATCTAGCACCCAACAAAAAAATAGTACAGTGTGTGAGAACCAGTCAAAGTTTACTAGGCATGCAACAAAGCAGGCATATGTGGAGAATAATGAGGACAAAATTCAACCCATTGAACTGACTCAGAACTGGCACATTGTTCTAGTAGCAGAGGACTTTGAAACAGTTACTATAATTATATTCCATATGTTCAGAAAGTTATGGAGAGACATGTGAGATACATAAAAAAAGGCCAAATTGAACTTCTAGAGATGAAAACTATAGTTTCTGAAATGAAAAATTCAGGGGATAGATTTAGGGTCAAATTGCACATTGTGGAAGAAAGGGTTAATCAACATGAAGGTATGAAAGTGGAAACTCTCCAAAATAAAAGCACACAGAGAAAAAAATAATTTAAAAATGAGGAACAGTGAGCTGTACAACAACTTAAAAGTAGTCTAATATATGTAATTAGAATCCCAAAAAGGAGGGGACAGAATAAAACATTGATACCGGGTTAAAAAAAAAATCAGGTTTGATAAAAATTCTAAAATCACATATCTAAGAAACTCAATACATCCTAGGAACAAAAACAAGAAAAAAACCACCCCAATGCATATCATAATCAAATTTTTCAGAAACACTGGCAAAGAGGTAAAAAAGGCATGTTACATACAGAGCAAATAAAAAGAAGACAAGCAAGAAAACAGTGAAATAGCATCTTTAAGTTGGACACAACTGAGCGACTGAATTGAAAGCATTATAAATAAAAAAGCCAATCTCAAATTGCATATGTAGCAAAAATAGTTTTCAAAAACAGAGACAAAATAGTGATTTTTTTTTAAACAAGAAAAATTCAATTTATCACCAGTAGATCTGCACTAAAAGAAATGTTACCAAGGGGAAAATGATACCAGATGGAAATATGGATCTACACAAAGGAACAAAGAACATAAGAAATCATCACTACACTTGAAAATAAATATTTTTCTTATTACTTCAATTTCTTTAAAAAAATGACCTTTAAAACATGTTTAGAAAGAAAATTAGAAAGTACTTTGAGTAGAATAAAAATTAAGCAGTGAAATTTTGTTAGATATCACTAAGCAATACTTAGTGGGGGAATTTATACCATTCAACTATGGTATTAGAAAAATGAAAGTTTATATGTCAATGACTTCAGCTTCTACCTTAGAAAACTAGAAAATCAAGATCAAAGTAAAATCAGATAAAGCAAAAGAAAGACAATAATAAAGATAAGAATAGAAAATAGTGAAATAGAAAATAAAATACAGACAAACATAGGAAATAGTATTTTAAATCTATTTTAATACAGTCAGTGTGACATGTCAATTAAGATAGACAAAGATTAATGGAACAGAATAAAAAGAATAGAAAAAATAAACAGAAATATATCCACAAATATATGGATTTTTGACAAAGGCATAAAAGCTGATCAGTAGACAAAGGATAGTTTTTTTCAGAAAATGGTGCTGGAATAACTGGCTTTTTATAGGAAAGAAGAGCCTTGATTCAAACCTTGTACCACAAGCAAAAAGTAATTCAAAATGGATAACACATCTCAATTAAAAGCTTACTGTAATGAAACTTCTGAAAGAAAACATGCCAGAAAATTTTTATGACCTTTGGTTAATAAGAGATTTCTTAGATACAACACTGTGAAAGATGTTAGGTACAATCCGTGAAAGAAAAAAAAAGATAAAAGATAAAGGAGGTGTTGGTATCTTCAGAAACAATGCTAAGAGAGTGAAAAGACAAGTCCCATATGGGGAGAAAATATTTACATCTTATATAGCTGATAAAGGACTTGTATCTGTGATATATTAGAAACTCTCAAAACTCAAAGAGTAATTTTTTTTTTTTTTTGTAAATAAAGCAAACCAATTAAAATTGGTGAGCTTCCCTGGTGGCTCAGTGGTAAAGAATCCACCTGCCAAGGCAGGAGACAGGGGTTTGATCCCTGATCCAGGAAGATCTCACATGCTGCAGAGCAATTTAGCCTGTGCACCATAACTACTGAACCGGTGCTCTAGAGCCCGGAAACCACAGCTGAGCTCTGTGCCGCAGCTGCTGAAGCCAGCGTACTTTAGAGCCCACGCTCTGCAACAAGAGAAGCCCCCACGACGAGACGCCTGCGAAACGCACCTGGAGAGCAGTCCCTGCTTGGCAAACTAGAGAGAAGCCTGTTCAGCAGTCAAGACCCAGCACGGCTATAAATAAATAAATAAATTTTTAAAAAGAAAAAATAATAAAATTGGGAAAAAATTTGAACAGATACTTCATCGAAGAAGATATATAAATGTTAAATAAACAGATGGAAAGCATACATTAGGGAAATGCTACTAGAACCACAATGAGATCACTATAACACTCTTAGCATAGAGACAGTTAAAAAGACTGACCATGGCAGGTGTTGGCTAGAGAAATGGGAACTCTCAGATATTTCTGGTGAGAATGCAAAACAATAGAATGCCTTTGGAATATTTGTCAGTTTCCTAAAACTTTAACCATATACCTTTCCTATGATCCTACCATTTCACTCCTACATATTAATGTAAGAGAAAAGAAAGCCAGAAAAAGAAGCCATGCATACTATCTGATTCAATTTATGTAGAGGTCTAGAAAATGCTGTTATCTGTAGTGATGGAAAGTAGATCAGTGGCTGCTTAGATACCGTGATCTCAACTGAAATCTCTATAGAGCTTATTTCTCAAACTTAGTGTGGAAAACCTTGTACATCAGACTTAACTAGAAGGGGTTATTTTAAAATTCAACCTTAAATTCAATGCTACTTATGCAGAGGATGATTAGAAAAAGAGCTGAAATCAAGCAGTGCAGAGTAAGCACAATTTCAAAAAACAAGTTTGTTTGTTTTATTCAAGTTGTGCTTATTGGGTAATGAACATGTGGTAAGCTGAGTGATGGCCTGATTTAAGAGTACAGTGCAAAAGAAATAAGAAAAGTGATACAAATTCCTTGAGCCTCATGTTTTTCATATAGAACTAGAGATAATAAAACTTCAGAATATTTAAAGGAATAAATATTGTGTATAACAGCATATACTATTCTGCAGCTTCCATTTGTAGAAAGTGCTCTGGTAGGGTATTTATTTATTATTTATCTATTTTAAATTCTTATTTTGTGGTTTTAAATGATTTATCTTCATATAGTTTAACCTTATGTCATTTTACTTGTGTTGTTGTTCATTTCTATTTTATCAATAATTTGTCTTTAAATTTTATCTTTAAATATATTTACATGTGTCAGTTGGCTATCCTTTACCAGAGATATGCTAGATTTTTGTATGTATGTTTAGCAAATACTAATTTTCTTTTCTTCTATGGTACAAAAAAAAAAAATTTAAAAAACAGGGCCTTAGAACTTAAAGGTGACAGTCTTTAAAACAACCTCAAGTTCATCTCTACTGTCTATGATGACCATGTTCAAAGTCAAACTCTGTAATAAAAGCAAACCCTGAAGGGAGTGAAATGAATGAATCCATGTACTCTTTGTTCCATGCAATCAACCTGTGATCTTCCAGAAGGCTATTAACAATATGCTGTCTGGTTAGAACAGCCATTTATCTTGATATTAGTTTAGTATATTCCCCCAGCGTCACTTTACATAACCACCTCCTTTGAATCATTTGGGTTAAGTCATGGCAATGGTCTGTCCAGCTGAAATCAAAGTCCAAAGATGTCAATCCGAGTACTGAGTTGGTAGGACATTTTATTTCTTGGCAAGGGCTCTTAAGTGCTGGGCCTAAATCTCACCACTATCTAAACTAGAAAGCATTCTGGAAAACCCATGCTATGTAGCAATTCCTCAGTCAGTCGTACTGTTAGAACTTAACACCCACTTCCTTACCTCAATTGCTGCTCAAAGAACCAAAGCTTTTCAGCTACCTCAGATCTCTCCAGGTCCTTTAGTAGGACTCTAGTACTGAGCCTCTGAAGCAAGAGATATCTTTGTTTTGGTTTTCCTCAGTTTTACAGTCTTTTGATTGCTAACTTTCAACACATGGTATAATTTATCAAGCTATGTCAAGTTGGTTTCTCAGCAGTGTGGACTCTGATCCCTACCTGCTCTTATCTCTGGTCCAAGATAAGGATGACATTTGTTGAGATCTGAGTAGATCAAACAGATCTCTTTATCATTCTTAGCAAACAAATAGTTTTCTTCTTCTCCTTTGTCATGAAATGGACACTTATGTTACTTCAAGTCTTGGTTAAAGGCATCTCTTTGGCTCCTTCTAAGTTAGCCTAAGCCTAAGAATAATTAACTGAAGTGTTTGTGCTCTTGCAATGCTGTTTATTCTTCTCTAAGTCCATGGTACACTGTGGGTTACTGGTTTGTCTTTTTGCCCTTTGAAAACAGTAGTTGTCTCATTCCTCTTTTGAATCCTCACAGCTTAGCACAGTTCAGGGGTTATATTATATACTCAGTTGATGTTTAATTATTGCTTCACTGTGTAATGATTATTTATGTATCATGATAGTTTTAAAAATTCAAAAAACATTAAATTCATTCAATTTCCTTTAATGAGTATTTGTTATATATATAAAAAAAGAGGTATAAAGTCCTGTTCCCAAGTCCAAATCTCTTATTAACGTAAACCTTGAGTTTTTTTGAATTACCCATTTGAAATAATTGTCTTTATACCTGAAAAATGGATTTATTGAAATGTTTGAGATAAAAAATATGTATTGCAAGAAGCATAAGACAAACATTTCAAGAGTACAAAATTAGTTGTAGAAATAATATAATTTGCCAGTAAACCCACATTTTATTAGAAATGTGCAAAGCTTTTTGATGTAAAAGTTTTGGTTTTGTCGTTTTTTAATACTGAGCACCCATTTTTATTTATCCATTTCCCATGGAGAGGTAACTCCTTGCATGCATTTCATCTCTCTATATGTAAATTCAAGGTTCAATCTTCTCAATGGGATAACAGGTCACAACTCGGAGATTTGAATTGTATTGAATCCAGTGACGAGGATTTTCTCTCATGGATTCCAAAGTCAGCTGGAACTCTTCATGTCAAGATGTAAAAGTCTGTAAGGTGTTATGTTTCCCTTAGATTCTATCCCACAGGAGGCTAAACCCACAATCTCCCTCATGTTTCTCATTCAGGGAAAAAAAAATTATTGCATTCAGAATTGTTCAACAATTGCTCTTTTGTCTTGGCTCATTTCTTCACATCAAAGTGGCTTTCATATTTTTCCTTTAAGACCAGGTTGTTGGTTTAGGGTTGTATAAATTTTGTTGTCTGGTGTCCGGATTTTCACTGAGGACGATCTTCCCTTGATCGTCTTCTGGATCCTGATTAGGAAGAAGGCAGAGAATATAGATTGTAAATGGGATGAAATTATCGTGTTTAAGAATATGATATTTAACTCATGTGTATGGGTGCATGCTCAGCGGCTTCAGTTGTGTCCGACTCTTTGCGACCCCATGGACTGTAGCCTGCCAGGCTCCTCTGTCTATGGGATTCTCCAGACAAACACTGGAGTGGGTTGACATGCCCTCCTCCAGGGATCTTCTTGCCCCAGGGATCGAACCTGCGTCTCCTCTGTTGCAGGCAGATTCCTTATAACTGAGCCATCAGCAAAGCCCCATTTTAAGCATAATTATATCTATACAAGACTATTATTTCTTATTATAATAAATGTTAAATTATGTCTTCTTAATAATATTCTGTTTATGATGAAACCAAATCATCTTTTGATCAAAGGTATATGAACATAATAGAGTTAAGCTTTATTTCCTTAGGAAATTTGGATGATTTTGCATGTTTAAAAGAAATCCAAGATAAAGTTTTCAGTTAAAATTTATTTGTACAATTGAGTCTTTAGTTTCAAATGTCTATATTGGACTAGGTTAAAATCAGATATGCCTATAATGCATTTATAACCCTTGCAACTTCTTTTGACTATTAGTATGTAATTCTAAGTTCCACAAAGGAAATCTTTGATATTTGATTGTACCAGAATATAAGGTATCCTAAGTGGAAGATGAGAACATGCACATAAATGAAGTTATACAGAGAGTTATAATGCATAGGTGATATATACATGTATATAACCTACACATTATATCATTTTGTACATAGATATATTAATCATTTCCTATAAGTGTACAGTACATATAGCTTTGAATTTATTTTTGTCTCAAACTGTAGCTTCGTCTTAAATAATAGTTTCACAGAGTTCAGGTGTACTTGCAACTTATTTTTACTCAACTTTGGTATTCAAGGATTTCTTTTCAAATTAACTCTACTTTAGTCTACCACAGTGGTTCAATATATTTAACAGTTAACATTATTTTCTTTCCTTTAATGTTTGCTTTTCTTACATTTTATTAACAGTGAGTGATATGAAAGATTTATTTTCTGATTCATGTCATCAAAATACTTTGCTCAAAATAAAGTGTATTAAAATACTCTCCTTTGTTTTGTCTTAATGTAACAGGTGTGCCACTTATGCAAATTACCATAATCAATATATTTACCTTGAACTCTTTTGTTGGCTTGTATCTTTCTCACAGGTGTGTCTGAAATTAAACAGTTGTAGTTAAAAATACTTTGAAATTATGGCTAACATGAGACAGGAAAACACAGTTTAGCAGAAAAGTGTAAAGTTTTAAATAAACATCACTTAAACATGTAGACTTCTCCTGGAGTAGTGAGACTTTGGCATTGGCAACAGACATTTCTTTTCCTTATATCATAATGAATGTTTACTGTTTTTGCAAAACATATTGTTTTATTATGGTATGTGGAGCCCCAGATGGTGTTCCATTTTTGCATGGAATAAGTGACTTACATGACTTTTTCATCCTTTTTATAAAAGGCATCACTTTATGATGAAAGGATGTCTACTCTCCTATGAAGTTTAGCAGAAGTATACTCCCAGAGATAAGCACTCATTTTTCTCTTAGTAATTCCTATTTGTGATATATCAGACTTCTGCCTCTATAAAATTCCCACTGTAACTTAATTTTCATTAACTTTTAATATGTGAAATATGCCAATAAGCAATTCAAGCAGTGTGTACCAATTCAATTCCTGAATTGAATTCCAATCCAAGACCATTTAAAAATTAAATAGTTAAAAATAATAAGGGTTCATATTTTAGAATTTCAAGTGTTCATAATAATGCAGTGCTTCATTGTTACAGTTGCAAAATATTTCCCAGTTCTTCATTTTTTCTTTTAACTTATTGACAAGACCACTTGGTCAACTGAAATTCACATTTTCATTCTGTTGTTGGACATTTGAGATCAAAGAATAAATATGGTCCCTATAGCGACTTCGCTTCTCTGCTTACCTTCTTTATTTTTCCTCCAAAGTTTGACTTCTTGATTTTTATATATTATCTGTACTCAACAATGAAGTAAAAATTTTTCTATGATATACAAATATATTTTTTCAATTCTCTGAAATCTCATAAAAGTAAGACATGAAACTATCACCAACAGTAGTTTTGGCTATATAGTGTCAAGAATTAAAAAAAAAAGAAAGAAATATTAAGCATTTTTTCAAGAATTCTGTTTCTGTCTACATAGCACATTTCCAGCATGCCTTTTTATTCTGCCTGGATATAAGTTACATAACCATTTATCATATGCATTAATACTATAATAAAATGCAGAACTATGGAAAACCTCCTCAGATTGGATAGTGGGGGAGAGTTTAGGTAAGATAGAAAAGTCTGAATTACAGAGTATGCTCCAACTGATATATTTCCCTTAACTTCAGGTTTATTTGGTCACAAAAAATGGCTTATAGCATATTGTCAAGAAAAGATAGAAATCATTGTATAAAATGAACTTATTAAATTCCAAAGAGCACTTATCATGCAACTTAAAACAAGATTTCAACATTACTTTTGAAAACAAGCACTTATACTCAATTTTCTTTTATAAATTTGGCAGCATCTGATTAATGCACATCTAATTAACTAACTTGTTAATTTATTACTATTTGGCTATGACAAAATCAAAATAAGAAATATTCACTGTGGCAAACAAATATCTCTTGAAGAAAAGCTTAATTAAAATGCAGAAAATCAGATTTTCTCTCAGTGGCTCTCTACCACTTCAAACTGAATGACACTTGTATGTCGTGTTTAGAGAAGCAAAAGTGTTAACGTAAACCAATCATTGGAATGATCCCATGAAAATACCCCTCCCCACCATGTTTCCTTAAACACACACAGTGTTTCCACTCAATTATCTGCAAGATTGTTGTATTTTTATATAATTATGACTTTGTAAATTTAACATAGAGCATAAAATATTACTTTGTTGACCATATTAGTGTGAATTGACCATAATCCTGATAGTAGCTAACATCATTGAGAACATTATTATTATGCAGTGAACATTATTCCAAGTGCTATTCATATATTGGTTCATTTATATGTAGGTAACATTACCATCCCCACTTCCCAGATTAAGAAAGCAAGGCAGAAACACATCAGTTTACTTAAGTTCAAGTGGGAGCCCAGATTGGAAGGCAGACCTAGGACCTGATCCTCTGTTCTGTACAGAGGCCATAAATCTTTAAATGTTATACTGGCAGATTTATCAAAACCTTCTCAAACAGCTTTTTGTTGTTGTTCCTTTCTCCAAAGCCTACTTTTCTGCAATTTTCCCTTAATTACTTCAGTAGTTTCAGTAAAAGTAGTTCTACCTAAGGTAAGAGTGAACAACTGGACACATTTTTGAGAAGAATTTTTAGTTAAGGGGTCTGGAGTGTTTCAATAACAAATCATAAAATTAGTACCCAATTGACCATCTAGCCAAGTTTATAAGCATGACCTAAATGATTGAGGAATACATTCAGTTCATCAAAATGTACTGTATATACCACAAAATGAGCAGTTCAGATAGAAAACTACAAGCTTTGAGATGAAGATCATAGCTTAGCTATAGATCAATTATCAATACTCTGAAAGAAAAAAAAAGCCTATCTTGCATGACATAATCTTTATTCACACCAGCTTCATTGGTGTTTCTTGGGATCTAGACAAGAGGACACTTGTTACTCAGTGTTGACCCAACGGTTTTACAGGGCTGGAAAAAAGAAAACTAGAATGTCCAGTTAATGTCCAGGTATTAGTAACTATACCACTTATATTGTCTTCCTTATGAGAAAAGAATCCTTGGAAATGTCTTGATAAAAATTTATGCTGTGGCAACAACCTACTGTATAGCACAGGGCACTCTGCTCAGTGTTGTGTGGCAGCCTGGATGGGAGGGGAATTTGGGGGAGAGTGGCTACTTGTATACGCATGGCTCAATCATGTATATTTATGGCACAGCCCTGCTGTGTACACATCTGTAACTAGCACAACTTTGTTAACTGGCTATTCTCCAATATAAAATATAACATCTTTTTAAAAAACTGTTAAAAAATTTATGTTGTGACATTGACAAAATGAATGCTTTATAAGTATGTAGAGGAAACAAACACTGGAAGGTAAAGGAATCAACCTCTGGGATGAACAGAAACCAGAATTAAAGAAGGATTCTATTTCTATTGATTAAAATTAGAATATCTTATTCTTGTAACAGGTATTTTCTTCTTTTGGCCGAAGTTATTCTTCAAAACTCAGTTCGTTGTTTATAATGGACTTGATAACAGGGGCGTATTGAAGGGGAGGAAAACATACTTACCTGAAGTTTAAGTCTAAATAAATTAAAACAATATATACAAATGCAGCTACTAGTTGGTTCATTCTCTAAAAAGCACTGCCATTCTACAAAGCTGCTTACTATGGCAAGGACTGAAAAAAAAAGAATTCAACTTAATTTTCATAATGTCTGCATTTCTTCACTCAAATCCCTACCTTTTTCTAATAGAGTGTTAAGCATTTAGATGTAGACAAGTAAATTTTGTATTACAGCTTATAGGAAACTGGTTCTACTGTGGTTTTGGGAGTGTCATATACTCCCAGCAGTCTGAAAGGAAGTCTTATATTTTTCATACACATATTTTTCTATTGAGGGGAAATTCAATCACTGATTCAAAAAAATTATTTATTTTTACTATTGCTGAACACTATCAATATTATGTAAGAGATTCTGCCTATGTAAAAATAAAGAATAAGAAAACAGTAATTGCTAAAAATATATGCAGTCCCAAAAGAAATTACAACTTTTTGGACATAGTACTATAATTTTTAAAATTTTAAGCATAAAAGGTAATGGGAACCATGCTTTGCATAAACACTAAACTTAAGTTGTGTTTCTTAATTCACAGTATATTTCAAAGAACATATTTGATTTTTCTAGATAATTTAAATTCTTGCTTCTCTAAAACAACTTCTTAAGTTCTATTTTTGTTAATAAAATGAATTAGAAATTAGTAAAACTTCTTTGAGTAATTGCCATTGAGAGTTTGTGTAAGATTTTGAATTCTTTTTCTTCTTTCCTTTTAAAAGTAGGTCCTTTTAATGCCATAGACAGAGAACATTCCATATTTTAAAGATTAAAATTAATTTCATATGCAAATAATTTACATCTGCAGGTATAGATTATCACTTGAACTGTTAGAAGAAACAGATAACTCATTCCTGGGAATGTAGTTTCAGAAAATAAAATTGCTAAATGCAATTTTTTTTGCTAGTTCTATGCACTTAAAAAAAATTCATAAACATGCCTTTCATTATGATAGTGGGGGCAGTGAATACATTTTTTAAAATATAAAAATTATTTCAATTTGGGCTTCTTTTAATAATTACCAATTTTAAAAGCATCCCTCTTTCGCACATTAAGAATATCCTTACAGTTGTCTGTATCAGAGCAAAAAAATATTCATTGCTCCCCACTGAACTTTTTAAAGACTGTTTAAACTAGTAATTCTTTCTTTATACCTCTTACTTTAACCACCTTTGACCCAATCAATCTGTTAAAACAGACATGATGCTGTTTTTTACCCTAATTAAAAAACAAACAAACCTGAATGCTCAGTCTTTAAAAAGCTGAAGAACTCAGTTATCAGAACCTGTTAAGTGGGTTAGTTGTTTCCCTTTTACTAACCTCCCTGAAGCAGTCTTTTAATTTCTTCATCTTCAAATAAATGACCATCACCACCTTCAATGAATTTGGTGACCTTGGTGACCTCTGAGAGGATACATGTTTATAGCAGAAATTGGTTTATGTAATAAAAAGGCTGGAGACTCGATGCGATACATAATGGCATCTGCCAAACAATAAATTCCAGACCAACACTTGGTTCTTTCTTGGTTTTTAGTGCTATTTTTTGATAAGCCAATTTTATTACAAAGTTGTTGAACAGTATATAACAAATATAGAACAAAACCATCAATATGACTATCATCTGGGTTTCATTCCCTTTCTTTGGATTTTTTTTCTTGTGTTGGTATGGAACTAGAACAAAGGAGTGAGGTAGAGTAGAAAATGTAAAAGGCCTCAAAGATTATTTTAGAATTTGATATAAATAGATAGCTTAGGAAAAGTGACATTCCTATTTTTCTAGACATACTGACCTTCTTGCAACAATTTCTTCAGAGTTTCTTCTGTTTCTCCACCTGTAGTTGAAATCCTAGTGTATTTTATTTCAGGACCTAAAGGAAAGACAGTTTACAGAAAGACCTGAAACAAGGGTAGGCACACTTCCTCTGTAAGGGTTAGATAGTGAGTAACTTAGACTTTATGGGTCATATGGTTGGTGTTGCAACTATTCAACTTTGCCCTTGTAGTGTGAAAATAGCCATAGACATTGTATAAATGAATGGTCACATCATGTTCCAATAAAACTTTATTTACATAAGTATTAAAAGATGGCATGGGCCATAGTTGCTGACTGCTTGTTTAGACAAATACTTATAAAATGGCTGAATTCAGAATTTTATGCTAATTCATTGGTGGGAGACTGATACAGAGGTTTACTGAAATTATTTATAAATTGTTTTATACTAACTTGCATATATTTTGGTGTGTAGACCTTAAGATTAATAGAAAATTCAAAGAAGAGAATGGTTTTTCTTTTAGGATTTAGTAACTCATTAATAAATAACAAAGTGAAGATAATGTATTATATAATACATATGTGTATTCATAATAAAAACACATGCTTATAGATTTGCTCCCAAATTTCCAATTCAGGAGAAAACATAGATTATATATTTACAGTTAGTATTATTTCTACCAAAAAAGAAATGAACAACTTCAGTAACCACCATGAAAATGACTTAAGCCTCTTTGATGATTCTTATAGAGGTATTTTAGGATTAAATGTGATTTGCTCTTTGTAATCCAGGCATAGTAGCCTGGAGCATCCCATGGACAGAGGAGCCTGGCAGGCTGCAGTCCATAGCCTTGCGCTGAGTGCACACACAGAGTTTATAGTATCGAATTAAAGATTACCTGTAATGATCCGTTCTTCCCTTGTCTCTTTTTCGGTTATTTCCACAGGCACTCCATCAATGATCTTGGTGTATTTTTTAATAATTGGCTCTAAATTGTGGGAAAAAAATGCATTTGATTTATCCTCGTATGGTGTTGAAATGGCCATAAGCTAGACATTTTAATGATTAAACATATTTCTCACAGTAATACCATTTAGAAATCAATCATTATCATTTGGAGAACATATCTCAAATAAATTCAGATAATAGAGGTCTAAAAGCTAGTAGTCATGTCCTGAATCTTGGGTAAAGGAGAGAGCCAACTGTCAAGCTAACACTCCATGTCAGACTTGTCTCCTGACTGTGGAATGAGCATTTAGGGAGAATCCAAGGAATTACACATCATTAGAATGGGAACCTTATAATAAGTCCTAGCTGTGGCTTATTAGTCTTATAGAATGTTCATTCTTTCTTCTAAGACCAACATGTTATCTGGTATTGATGTGATTGTTTTCATTATATTCATAATCATCCTTGCATATGCAAAGTAAGGACGGTTTTGTTGGACCTGGTGATATAATGGTAAAATTGAGTCCAACTAGATCCATTAAAAGGTAAACTATATTTTAATTGATTGGCTAATAAGAATCCATAACTAATAAAAGCTTTCCACCAATGTGTATAAAAGTCAAGAGGAAACATCAGGTATTCAATATATTTAAACCAGCACAATTTCAAAATGTTCACAGTGATCCTAAGTAGGCTACAGGAAATAGAACGCACCTCCATGGATCACTTCAGTTACCGTTTCACCTTCTTTAATCAGTCTGAATTCAGGTTCACCTTCAATTTTGACCTTTGGTATTGTGAGTCCTGAGGCATCATTTTAGGAGACAAATTATCATGTTAATGCAGTCCTTTCAGTTTACCAGAACAGGAAATTTATTTCAACATTGATGTTGTTCAAATGTCAAAGTGCTTTCAGGTTTTATGAAATCGGTTTTAAACAGTTCCCATTGTCTTCAGATTGAGTAGTATTTAGGAGAACAAATGACTCCTAGGTCTATTAGTGTGCTACTAAAATGAATTCCATCAGCTTTAGCTTTTAAACTAATGTTTAATTGATCCATTTATTCATAGTTATAAACTCTGATCACACAAACTGTTATATATGAGTATACTTTGTGAATCACACAGTATGTACAAATTTCAGTTGCTCTAATGATAGCTAGTGTAGATCTTACTTTACATACTAATATGTCTATTACTCGCTTTTCTTATTACATTTTAAATTTAATTTTAAACTACTCAGTATCTTATACTTTTTATCTAATGGGCATAACTGAACATCAGAAAAGCCCAACTTTAGGCCTACTTTTAAGATACAAATTTCAGGTTTTATGGGAAAATGGGAGTACTTACCTTCTCTATGTGAATGCTGGAAATATTTACTAATTAATAGTTAAACAGTCCTTCAAATGTAAAAGTTGTGTTACATTTGACTTGCAAAATGATTTTGCTCCAAGAGAAAATCATTTTGAATGTTAGAAAGCTGGTTACTACATTACTACATAGTAATTAGATGAGAAGTTCAGTACATTTAACTCTTTAACAGTTGAATGGAACTATATTTCCTTATCTTTGAGAAGGTTTATTTGTTTGTCCAGAAATTGTCAATGTACACCATTACCCAGAATGAAATAGTCTAGGAAGATCTAAAATAATGAAACAAAGAGTACAGCTGGTTCAAACAATAAGTATTTCACACCGTAATATCTGATCTATGGGGTAAGGGACATTGAGTATCAAAACACAAGGCCAAGTTTTTAAGGTGTGGAAACTTCAAAGGGAAAGAATAGCTAAGGAGTGTAAGAACAGGCAGTGACTTAATAAAATAACCAAGTAGACATTTCCTTAGAAGAGCCTCAACTAGCATTTGAGAAACATCCTCCACCCTTAATTCTATGAAGGCAGGAATTTACTACCAAATTTTTTTTTTCATATTTACTCTGGCGGGCACCTAGGAAAATACCCAGCACAGGACGGGTACAATAAGTATTTACTGAACTGAATTTCAGTTGATTTATTCCTAATTCTAAAATTTGGTTAAGTACCTTTTGTAAGAAACATCCTAAATTGGAGTCTAATATATGTAGTAAGAATTCAAAAGTTACCAATGAATCAGCAAACGTTTAAACAGTGAGAAGGAAATGCCAATAACAATCCTAGGATGACACAATTATAGATGGCTGCCAAGGCAAGTATTAATATTTGTCTCCCTCATTCTGTTATATAAAGTCAAATTTCCAAATTTTTTAACTGAAGAGTTGTTAATGCACAGGTGATACAATCCCATTTTTCATCTTAGTTCCCTTCGTAGGAGGAACCTAAGTAGAGTTGATGCTCCATTGTGTTCCTAATTGAAGAAACAGTAATACAGTAGAATCCTGTTCACAAAGATTGGGAAGGTACTAGATGGGTTGAAAGAAGAAGCTTGAAAGAAAAGAGACAAATCTTGGAAAATAAAAATAGTGCATCTGAATGATTTCTACTGAAAAAGATGTGTGCAAGTGATTGTACACAATTTTAAGGGATCTAATTTTTAAAAAATTGTACAAGAATTTTAAAATTAAGGACCATTTTATTTTTTCATTAAAATGATCAAGAAATATTTTCTAAACAAAAATTTCTGTGATTTAACTTCTTAAAGCACCAAATTCTCTCTCTCTTTAAACAACCTAATTTTATTTATTTTAACTTTATTTTTTTGGCCATGCTACATGGCTTTCAGGATCTTAATTCTCCAAACAGGGATGAAGCCTGGGCCACCACAATGAAAACATTGAATCTTAATCACTGAACATCCAGGGAAGTCCCCAAGTTCTCGTCATCACTATACAAGAACAATCAAATGCTCAAATGACAATAGGCACAGTATTTTTTTTTTCTAAAGCACAGATTTCAAATACCTCAACTTTAAGTTATAAGAATGTATAAAAATATAGATAACTACTAGGAAATAGACTTTAACATACATACTTCCAATGTCTAAGTTTTCAGTAATGACTCACTTTTAGAGGAGTCAAAAGTATTCAGGAAGTTGCCATCTCAATTCATAAAAGAGAAGAAATTCCCAAGTCAAAGATAATTACAGTAACAGTTTTCTTAATATTTGACTGATGACATAATCTGTTCTTTTTTTTGAAGACTGGTTCTATTCTTCTTTCAGGATAATGAAAAGATAACCTGGTCTTTTTTCTGTGACCAGTCACCACATTAAGATGGCTAGACTGGGACATAAAAATTCTTAAGATCTCCTCCTTTGGAAGTTATTAAAACACATGAAATGAAAGGGGCATTGGAGATATTTGAGTTGGCTAACACAGACAGTAGGGGTAGAGAGAAAAGTGACCTGATTTAATATTCTAGCATGATACATCAGGAAATAAGTATACATGCCTATTTAATGTATTATATATGTATACATATAAGAATATATAATACTATATATAAGAATATGTAAAATATACACACATATTCAAGGCTGGAATTAAGGATTCTAAGGTTTGATTCATTGTACCAACTAATTATTTCCTAGGTTTAATTAAAAAGTATATCATGTGTGGATGTACATTTTAAAAGTTTTCTTCAATATACAGCTTCTGCGCTCTCTGAGTTTGTTAAATAAAAAAAATGTGCGCACTTTTTTGGAACACCTTGTAACAGTATAAAAGAGGTTGATATGGGGGAGACTGGAAACACAGCTATAAAGAGTGCACTCTCTGAAAGAGTCCAGGTGCAGGGAAGAAAGCTCAGAATTTATTTGTTTAGTGAGTATCTGGGTACTAGTGCTAATGCAATGGCAAATTAAGTTCAAATGAAATCAAATACAAGCAAATGTACTGAAGGTATTAGGAATGCACATCTACTCTTCTAAATAAACTTGCATTCCGCATTCTGCTGTTAAATGAGCATGCCATCGATATGGAAATACTTAGCATGTTAGTTTCAAAAAGAATGTAGATACATTCATAGAAATCAGTCTATTACATGGATTTTTAAGGAACCATGTATACATTGATTTTTACCTTCTGTTTTGATAATAGGCTGAAGACTGCCTTCAATCACTTTAATTTTTGGTTCCACAACTTTGGTTATAATTTTAGTTGCTGAAAGTATAGAAAGTGGAACATAAATGATGCTTACATAAAAACAACCTGAATGAAAATGTCTTTTTTTCCCCTTTGGTCTTTGTTGGGTACTAAGGTATCAGATGTGGTAATATGTTCAGGCAGTCACATACAGGAAATAATTCATAGTAATTATCTAGTATCTTCTCATGTCCAGATGAACTCTGAAGTCCAGTGACTTTGATTTGTTCCAGTGAAATATATACTTTCTATGTGAGGAATTCTACCTAGAAATCTACAATTTTGAACTGCAGCACTAAAGCTCTTTACCTTCTTTTGTACTTCTTGAAAATACTGGCTGCATAGCAACAAAGACAAATAAACATAATTAATTTCATACAATTCATAATATCTTAAATTGCGTTGTTGGGTTCTTTCTCAATTAGAAGAGATTGAAAGAAAAAGACTTGAAATATTTTTCATGCATTTGATAACAGTGACATAGAAAGGAAAATACAAAAAATTAGTTCAGAATACTTAAAAATGTATTTTTTCAGTCAGCCAACCACGAGCTCTATGCAACAGATATGATATGATCATGTATTTAAATATTTGTGACAGGCTAAAATGACTATAATTTTCATCATCATCATCATCATTTTTATACTGAAAGCTATGTATTTTGAATGTATGTCATCCACCCAACTGAAATAATTATGTGCAAAATACATTTAAAATAGTAGCCAACCATTTGGTCAGCTTTTGGTTGCATAGATTAACTAGAAGTGTGCCTCTAGAGTCAGATACCACAGCTACTGACGTTTTATCATTTCTAATTAGAGCCCTAAAAGATGGAGTTGTTAGATAAGGAACTAAAGCTGTCTGTGTAGTTGTAACAGATTGTGTTGACACACTAGAGGCAAGATGTTAGTACGTTTGGATTTCTGTCACATTTTCACTTCAGGTGTTTGAAATATGTATCTGTGTCAACTCTTTGAATCCATATTAATGGATTCCAGGGCTTAACTGTGACTGTTTCAGTTATTTCAGATTTAACATGTCGAGATCTCAAATTATGAAACTCTCAAATATATGAAATCGGTGTGTCCAGTTATCCATTCCACAGGTGGTCTGGCCACAGAGAAACCTTTCCATGGACGTCAAATCCATAGACGTCTCTGCTCCTACTATCAGAATGGGTTAATTAGCTTTAGTTTAAATATTCACTTCATGTTAAGGAACTTGAAGTTTAGAATATTTATTTGGTTCTTAGTTCTGTTTCAGTTTTGCTTTTCTGAATACTTAAATAGTTTTGACAGGTGAAAGGATGAAGATTAAGTACTGATTTTATTCCTTTTCACCTCAAATGTCATATATTTGGCAACATATACTAGAGAGCATTTTCCCCCCATACAATTTAATATGTAAGGTATTTAGGGGACAAGAATAGTACATAATAAGACAAAAAAATTTTAGAGACAGGTCAATAAAGGAACATGAAAATGGAATCTTTGGTTTAATTAGTCTCAACCTCTGTCTGAACTATGCTTCCAAGTAACAGCATACGTATCAGAGAGGAGTTAAAGAAACATTTCACATCAGAATGTAAATCTCAGAGCTCTTTCAAGAGCTGTGAGTAGGTAGGCAAGATTCATTAGAATTGCATAATTTCATAAAATGTAGATTATTCTCTGTGAGTAGGTATCCAATGTAAGTAGAGGAAAATAAAGGAATTATAATATTTTAGGTCATTGTAAGCAAAATAGTGCATTGATATATAGAGAAAGTGGTGAACCTCTCATGGATAAAATAGGGAAATGTAGTGCAGACATACATTTTTATGGAGGAAGATGACATAGCATTTCTGATGAATAGAGCTCATAATGTTTTTTTATTTTTTAATAAAATATATCTTTAACAAGACTGTATACTTCCAGACTGGAATTTAAACCATGTGGAAGTATAACTATTTCCAACTAAGTCTTTGAAACATTGCTGATCCGGCCTGATGCTAGGATTGTCCATGTCATTATTACATACTTGAAATCAGTAAGAGCAGCAGACATTTTGTTTTGCTCCTTACATCATCTTTATGCCTTTTCCATATCTGTTGTAAAGCTTAAGGAAAATTTTCTTAATTAAATAACAGGATGCTCACAGTATAAAATAGAGCAATTCTAGCTAAGATAAATGTACAAATGGGAGCAATGCTTTAGCTACTGATATGTTTTGTGTTGAACTGTAGAGTCAAAACAAAATGAAAAAGAATTTCTGCTTTGAAAGCTGCAGTGGAAAAGAGGAAAAGACAAAGAAAGAAAAAACTACACTGAATAAGAAATACAATGAGTTAACATTTATGCAAATGAAATACCTTTACCATGGTTAAGAAGTAGAGGTTTAATTTTGATAATCTGGTAGAATCAGGAATAAAAGAAACCTTGGGATCTAGAAACTCTAGGTTTATCACCTGACAATGTTTTTGTTCCTTCATCCAATTTTGAATGGGGAGAGTTTTTTGAACCATCAGCCCGTAAATGTTAGAATTCTCTGACAGCCTGCTCTTAGATAGCTGAGGTCTTGAGAGTGGAATGAACTAGAAATGTTTCAACAATATTATTTCTATTTCCACACATTTGAATTTTCAGATAGCTCTGGAATGCATGTTAGCTATCTCTCCCTTATATGTTTGTATGACTTTTTCCCTTGCATCTTTGCCGTGCTAGCAATTGTATCAAGCTGTGAGTGAAGTGGTTCATTGGAGTTGAAGAGTATAGTCAAGGCTGAAAGGTCTCCTCCAGACTGCAAGCCCTGTTTCAAGTGGGATGAGATTTGCCATGGTTTGGAATTCTAAATACCAGATTATCAATCATCTCAGTAAACACAAAGAAAATTATTGTTTTCTTTTTTTGACATCTTGCCACATATATGTGACAAATATTCATTATGTACTTACTGTAGACAGTTATAGGGATTTCTTTGAAGGTACTGCCACGAACAAACTGAAAATAAATATTTATATTTAGTAACACGAAATGTAGTCATTGCACTAACATGAAATGTCATCACTGTATTGACAAAATCTTGGCACCATGATTTTTAATTCTCACTAAAGAAGTGAAACTACCATTACATTTAGTAAAAATGAAATCTTCACATGTCACCTTCCAATTTCCTGCTATTGGGCAAGATGGCAAAATATGGCTGGATTTGTTACTCAGAGTTTTAAAAATTATAAAATAGCAAATCCCAAATTAAATGTTTATTAAATAATATTTCATATGTTGTCAGGTACTTTAAACCTACTAATATTCAACCCAGTGTTTATTCCCAAATATTCCTTTGCCTTTAACTATTGTGCTGTGTGCTTAGTCGCTCAGTCATGTCCAACTCTTTGCAACCTTATGGACTCTAGCCCGCCAGGCTCCTCAGTATATGGGGATTCTCCAGGCAGGAATATTGGAGTGGGTTGCCATGCCCTCCTCCAGGGGATCTTCCCAACCTAGATCTCCTGCACTGCAGGTGAATTCTTTACCATCTGAGCAGCTAGGGAGACCCTAACTATTGTGATTAGTGACAATTTCTTAAAAGTAAATATCTTTCCCTTATATTCTGTAGCAAAAATATTTGATGATAGAAAAATTATTGCTTTTATCTACATGTCCTATCTTCCCTGATGGATTATCAACTATTGAAGAAATGATGCCAATGGTGTATAATCAACAAAGAGCAGTGTACTCAGAGTATATTTACTTATTAGTGTATACATTTCTATTTTTTTATGTTAAACCTGCAATGTCTGTTAAACACATTAGAAACATATGCAATAGCCAGGCTCCTCTGTCTATGGAATTCTCTAGGCAAGAATACTGGAGTGGGTTGCTATTTCCTTCTCCAGGGGATCTTCCTGACCCAGGAATCAAACCCAGGTCTCCTGCATTGCAGGCAGATTCTTTACCAACTGAGTTACAAGGAGAACACTACGCAATAACATCTGTACCTTAATTTGGATGTATTTGATCAGTTTATTAAGTATTTCTAGCAGCTGATCATTTCCAACAGGTGTGTCTGTGAAGAGGAATATAAAATGAATGTTGTAAGAATCAGTGAAATAAAAATCTAGGTTTCTATTGAAAAAGATTTATTTTTCATTAATCAGTTCAATAATTACCAACCTGCTGGATAGAGGAGTTTATCTACGACATGAATGACACCATTTGTTGTCATGATGTCAGATTCTTTTGATTTCAGTTCATTTACCAGAAGTGTATCATTTACCTGTTAAAACAGGGGATAATGTCAATGGGAAATGTAATGAAATATGAACATTAGGATAGTTGAATACTGGATTAACACTCTCATAGATATATTCTAGAGAACTTACTCCTTTCAGATAGATTTTACTTCCTTGTGTGGTCTTTAAAATGTTAGTAACACCAGGTTCAAAACCTTTTCCAATGAAAACTCCTGGTGTCAGATGATAAAGGATGATGTTTTGAAGAGCATTTTTGTCCCCTAGGAGAAAAATATATATATTTATTTAATAATATGTCATATATTTTGACATTTTGATATTATGATGACTTGGGAAAATATTTCTTTGTGTTTATTTTTTTCCACACTGTAATTTCTCATAATGTCATTGTTCTCTCAAGGCAGTATCAATGCTATATCAAAACATAGTCTCTTCAATCAGTTCAATCAAAATATTATCCACCTTACTGGAGGAAAAAAATCAAATTATTTTTTGAAATTGTGGCTATTTCCTTCTTCACTTCACTGTGTGGCCTTTAATAGAGATGACATAAGTGATTATCTAGCCCCACAACATGATGGTAAGCAGTTATTTGAGAACACCAATGAGGGAACCTCTACATATTCTAAGTGGAATAAAAGGAGAGGAAGGCTAGCCATGAATATGAAAGAGGGAACTTTGGGGGACCGACATTTAGGCAGGAATGCTTGAGGAAGAAATGAGATCATGAAATCAAGGGGTAAATATATCTGGTGTTCACTTCTACTCACTAATCAAAATTTCCTTTTCTTCATTAGTCATTCCCTTAAAGGCATCATTGGTTGGTACAAATAAGGTCCAATCTCCAGGCTGTGTTAGGAGCTCTTTCAAGTCTGCAGCTTCAAGTAGACTGAGGAAGATGCTAGGCAGGAAGGACACATGTTTATTAGACTTAGTCTAGGTGAGCCTACCGACCATACCTGAAATACAGTAGAATTCCTATATGTGGAAGAATGAGAAAATGGCTCATACACTTTCATATGTTTCAAATGAAATTTACTGTTAAAGGTTTATCATAGGGAAATTATTTAAATATGTGTATGATTTTTAAATTTCCAAACCTCTGTTTTTCCCCTGTAACGCTTGATGAAGTCACATTTGGTAACAAAATAGAAGCATTTGTTCATTTAATATTCTGCAGAATAGTCTTTGCTAATACATACTATCATTTTTTAAAAACATAATTATAAAAATTTGCAAGGAGTAGTTCAGTCTATTAGATTGGTTTTTGTTTGTTTTTTACTCACCAAATCATATTATGTAAGAAAACTAGTGTTAAGAACATATTTTAATTTTGAAAACATTTGTATAAGCTTCTTATTCTAAATTCCATTCTCAGCAATACTGAATACTGAATGCATTTTGGAATACTAACTGTGAAATAAAACTATGCCAAAAGGTCTTATTCTCCTGTGGAGGTGAAGCTTACCTGAAGCGCTTATCTTGTTTCAGTTTTTCATGGAGGGATTTCTCTGCTGGTTTGATGATCTCTCGGAATATGTGAATGGCACCATTTCTTCCTTGCTTGCTTCCTCTCACCATGCATGAATTTTCAATGCAGACAGCCTAGCAAAGAAAAGAAAGATACAACTGTGCATTTCCTTATTTGAAATTCCCTATGTGGAAGAAGCTCCCTAATAAAATTTCTGGATGGTTTCTTCTAAAACATCTCTAGACTTCTGATGCCAGAAGAAACAATTTCTCTCCTCTGTTTTTAACATCTAGTACCATCTGATCTGGGCTTCTCTGGTAGCTCAGCTGGTTAAGAATCTGCCTGCAATGCAAAAGACCCCAGTTCTATTCCTGGGTGGAGAAGGGATTGGCTACCCACTCTAGTATTCATGGGCTTCCTTGGTGGCTCAGATGGTAAAGAATTCACCTGCAATGTGGGAGACCTGGGTTCGGTCCCTGAGTTCAGTAGATCCCCTGGAGGATGGCATGGCAACCCACTCCAGTATTCTTGCCAGAAGAATCCCCATGGACAGAGGAGCCTGGTGGTCTGCAGACCATGGGGTCGCAAAGAGTCGGACACAGCTGAGTGACTAAGCACAGCACATCGTCTGACCTCACTCATCTTATTCAACCAGGTTTTCCACTACTAGGCAAGCTACTATGTGTAGGGAAAATAGTGTTGTCAGTTGTTGTTGTTCGGGTGCTAAGTCGTGTCTGACTCTTTGCGACCCCATGGACTGCAGCACGCCAGGCTTCCCTGTCCTTCACTGTCTTCAGGATATTGCTCAAACTCATGTCTATTGAGTCGGTGATGCCAAAGCAATTCCATATAATTCTACTTCTGTGTTTTCTGTCATTCCTCTCCAGGTTCTACTCATTCTTTCAGACCCTTTCTAGTAAATTTCTTTAACCATGAAGTTTAATGACTTCACTGCCTCTTATGATCTTTACTATATATCACTATGGCATGGCGTGTGTGCTTAGTCGTGACCAGCTCTTTGCTACCCCATGAATTGTAGTCCACCAAGCTTGTCTGTCCATGGAATTTTCCAGGCAAGTATAATGGAGTGGGTTGCCATTTCCTACTCCAGAGGATCGTCCCAACCCAGGGATCAAAAACGCAGTTCTTGTGTCTCCTGCAATGGCAGGCAAATTCTTCACCAGTGGCACCACCTGGGAAGCCACTCCACTAGAGCCACTATATATGGGGAAGCCCATATATTACAAAATATTGCTGTATTTTCTATGCAAATATTTATTGCATTGATGGTAAGACCCTATCAGTTATAAGTTAAATTACTGGTTAAGTTATAGCACTTTGAACAAAAATAATGTTTATATATGTACCATTTAGAATGCAGCACGTTTTCTGTTTTGTTTTTGTTTTTTTTTTTTGCCTGTACCACACATCATGTGGGATCTCAGTTTCCTCATCAGAGATTGAACCCATGCCCCCTGTGTTGGAAGAACAGAGTCTTAACTACTGGACCACCAGGGAAGTTCCTTCCATATCATTTAAAAAGTGTGTCTTGACCTTGTGGAACTATGGTATGAAAATGCTGAGTCATGTTTGGTTCTGGGTCATCTTTGACTTATGAATTCTTTTTAGCTGTAACTGCAAGTTTGCCTGGAAAGAAACTGAATAGCACCACTTGTCAAACTGTGATTTTGATAAGCAATATTTTCTAGAAACTTTTCCTCAGATAAGGCACATTAGAACCATTTTATAGAAATCTTTATGTGCCTATAAAAGTTTATCATAAAACTCATTCAAAAGAGATTTAGTTGGTGAATGGTGACTGTACAGTCGAAGATCATCCTAAATATTTGACTCAGTATAAAAATTACCATGTAAAGAGTAAAGTACGGTACTCTAGGAAAAAGGAGGTTATTTTAAAGGGGTTTTAGTGATTTATGGGATTGAAACAATGCTTTAGAAAAAGTTATTTATGATGAAACAAGTGCAAATTATCAGAATTATTAATACATAGCACTTTCGTATAGTTTCCTCATAGTCTTCTCAAACATGCTACTCACTTCTCTGATCTTCCTATGAATATTTACCATTAAAATCATATTAGTAAAATTCTGAGGAACATTTGTTACAAGAACAGTCTTTGAGAAGGGCATATCTTTTGACATGTAGGCCAGTGTGGATATTTTATCTCGTTCCGATTCACTTACTGTACGGTACACGAAGACTCTGAGCTGTTTGCCTCCAATGGTCTCAAGTTTTTGTCCATTGTAAAGCTCATTAAGGCCAACTTTTACTTTCAATATATGATTCTGTAGAATTAATTTAAGAAGGCGCTGATCCATGCTCAGAGTATCATCTATAAGTAAATTCATTACAAAAGAATGTTATTTTATTTAGAAAGCATTACAGTTTCCCCTGTAAGAGAAAATCATGAAAATGGAAAATCCCTAATATTATAGATCTTAAGGATCCTACACTTATATATGAATTGACTAAATACTGAAGGCTAGAAACTCTATGCACCATGAGCTATTTCATTAAATGATTACATGATTCCAAGCAGTCCAGACAACAGGTTACATCTCAGTGAGGGCAACATGGTTTTGTGTGGTTATTGATAAGGGTTAAACTTTAAACTCTAAGGCTGGCCAAGATTTTCTCTAAGATTTACTCTGGAAATATATTTCCAGATATTCCTTGGAATTTGATGTCCACTAGTCACATGAAAAACAACTGATGAATCATTTGTAAATTTACTTTAATTTCTGGAGAGAGAGTCGGCGAATCATGTAACCTCTTAAAGTTGGCTTGATGTCAACAAGTTACAGACCTTATTATTACAAAAAGGAAAAACAGCATTTTTTAGAATTTGAATTTTCTTATTAATAACTTTCTATGTTACAATCTAGCATTTGGAAAAACATGAAAAATAATGATGATTATTTTTTCATTGTTAAATTTTGCCTAACAATTCACAGTATGTCTTGAGAAGTCATTTTTTCTGGAAAAAAAAGTAAGATTGTATTAATCTAACCACAGTTTTTGAATAGCAGCTACAAGGTCAAATACTTGTAATAATAGTTCACATCATAATATAGAAGTATATCATACTCTCCTGTTTTTATTTTCTCATAATTTGATACCTTACTTTCAAATTCTGAGTTGCAAAATACACCTATGTATAATGTTGGTGTTACAAATCAAATTTATTTTTCTTAAGATCTGTTAATATATCCACTATGTGTGCTGGAAATATGATCAGGTTCACAGAAAAACTGAAGACCCCTATTACAAAATTTCACTTCCAGTAGGCCATTATCTATTAAAATGAAATGTTTTGAAATAAAGGACATTTTAATAAAAACAGAACTAATTCATTGTATATGTAGCCAGTGAAGAAACTAATCAACACCTCATGAAAGATCTATTATTTTTTAGCAGACAGTCATGGTGAACGGAAAAAAAAAAGGTGTGTAGGGGTGGGAAGAGCTGGAATGGCAGTGGCCGATACATACCAGAAAATGCGTTATTCACAGGTGCCAACAAAGTGTATTCTCCATCTGGCCTCAGAGCAGATGCCAAGCCTAATTGGGCCACAAGGTCCGTGAAAGTGGTTTGCTGATTTCCAGCCAGCTCAATAACTTGTTTAGCTGTAAAATAAACCATGACCATTCAAATAATGTCATCGTTGTTATTACCATCATCATGAAATTAGTAAATCAGTTCTTGGCTGTTTCCATAAGCTATTTGCTGTACTAACAATGTGATAAGAAGTCTTGCCTTTCCCTAGTAAGAGAGTTCCAGCTTCCCTTTTTTTTTTGCGGGGGGGGGGGGGGGGCAGTGGAGGGGTTAATAACCAAAGAATTTCAGAAGGAAAATATCTTTCTGATTTTATGCTTTTCAGTTTTCTTCAATTGTCTATTGCTCATCCCTTGTCTCTCTGCTCTTGTGAGGGCCATAGCTCTTTCATTTATCCCAAGGTAACCATTTGGTTATATCTTTCCTTCCATTTTCAAGAAAAACTCTGGCACTGTAAGAAAATCTTTGATGGTATTAGATATTAGAAGCTCTGGAAAGCCAGAGTCTATTGCACTGGAATGACCATGACTACACAAGCTACTTATTTAGGACTCAGCTCACTGTTAGTTGTTGGTTTTTTAAAAATATTTTATTGAGGAAAACATCAAACATATACAAAAGTAGACAGAATAGAATGGTAAACTCTTACGTAGCCATGACCCAGCTACAGGCATGCCCATTTGACCAGGGGTCAGCAAGTTATCACCTAAGAGCCAAGTCTAGCCCACTACTTGTTTTTATAAATAAAGCTTTATTGGACCACATCACTGTTAGCTTTGTTTGCGCTTCACGTGGCATTCTTCATACTGCACATTTATTTCTCAGGGCCTATTCTTTAGACATCATAACTGATAAACAACAGTAGGTAGAAGAATGGGAAACTTGCTCACCAGAATCAGGAATCAGGACCTGATCAATCAAATGGATGACACCATTATTTGTCACAATATCTTTTTTGTTCACCATTTTGATTCCATTTACTGTTATGCTGTCACCATCACATCCTATCTCAATGGTGTTTCCTTCCAGGGTCTCAAAGACGGCTCCTCCCATGATAGCCTCTGAACACTGGAGGGTGTTTAGAATGTGGTACTTCATGAGAGCTAGAGGATGAAGGAAAAAGAACATGCTTTCAGATCAAGGAAAGTAGCATTTGACTCTTAACAGATGTATTTCATTGTGGGACAAAGTGTTCCTTAGAAATAGAATGCATATATAAGACCTAAGTATTGACCTAAGGTTTTAAAATTTTGTTTGCTCTCAGAATGTTTTTTTACATCAACTCTACAGTAAAATTAACTCAGTTTGGTAGGAAATAAGCAGAAAAGAAGATCAACTGCATGAAATTATTTGTATAGTTCTAGAAAATGTGTTAGATCAAGTTCCATTTATCATAAGAAAATAATTTCTGATGGAAATGCAAGAATAATTTCTCCTTTAAGAAAGCCTTCAAAGTTATTTGTTAGTGATACCTGTTGCAAACACCCAAGTAGTATCTTGCTTTAACTACTCATGATAGCTGAACAGGCATACTTTATTTTATTGAGTTTCACTTTTGTGTGCTTTGCAGATAGTGTGCTTTTTTCAGATTGGAGGTTTGTGTCAGCCCTAAAGACAACATCTAGAAAGTAGCCAAAGCAAAGATGGTTTCTTGAAAGACTTCAGAAGTGATCTGTGCCTAAAGGTATTATGTCTATATTTTCACCAAAATATCTCATCATAAATTGGTTAAGCATGTTTATGGTAGGCTGCATAAGAGAAATGTGCTAGTCACAATGTAAAATCTAGTTGAAACTATCAATAAAAAGGGAGTCTGGAAAGAAGCCAAATTTTCTGTGTGAATAAGTAGTGACCAAAGATAACCATGGAATTTTCTCCACTAACTTCAGTGTAAACTTAGAGTTAAAACCATTGAATAATATATATATAATATTAAACTTTCATGATCTAATATTTCAACACTTTCTAATTCTTTTTAATGCCTGCTACTTATTTACTTGAAAGCAGTGCAGAAATATGTGATCATTAGGATACCCTGAGTATTTAATTACTTGGATTATTAAATTAATTATTTAATTATGTTGTCTACTCTTTCAAAGATTTTATTTTCAAAATGATAATATTTCAGGACTTAATCTCTTTTTCATTTCCTTTTCTTGGGATCCTGGGGGGCTTCTCATAGACAAAGACACTTACGTACCTTCTGAAGCCACTTTGTCTCCCATTATCCTTTCTAGAACTCCTCGTGGAAGTTTCTCAAAAGCTTCATTGGTGGGAGCAAAGAGTGTGAAGTGACCATCTCTTCCAAGCGTCTCCAATATATCGGATGTGATGGCAGCTGCCTGAAACACAAATGTGCTTTTCAGAGGCTTGCATGTTGCAAATTCAGAAAAAAAGTTACAAGACACTCAGTCTAGGCTGACATGAGAGAGCTGACCCTATAGAAAGCTATAGAAGTTATATCCTACTCTTCTTATATCTTTAAAATTTTTTTTTTTTTTTTTGCACAACCAACCATGTTATTTTGAACTTTCTACAAACTGTATACCAAATGGGAAATTCTGCTAATGCCTGTGTGACTGAAGCAATATCCAGCAGTTAGTGTAATAACTGATGGACAGACACATTCTAAATGTGCTCAATACACTTCAGTCACATAACTAATCATTCTTTATTATGTCCACATAAATATTCCTTCGTATGAGAAGACATGTTCTTCTGTGTAAAATGAAACCCTTTTCAAGAAATATACTGCTTATGTGTCTGCCAGAATTGATAGTCTTTTATTGATGGATATATTTTTATTATTTTTTTAGAATCTGATGGGGAAGATGAGAATTTCAGTGGTCCAAAACAATCTGCTGTTACTTCTTGGACTTACCCTAAAAGATGAGAGCTCATCTTCTGCTTCAATGAAGTCCTGAATTGAGGTACCAATTTGTGTAAGGACACGGTCAATGACATGCACAACGCCATTTGTTGCAATCTGGTTCCCATGGATGATTCGAGCACAGTTCACAGTGACAACCTGCAATTATTTGAGAAAATCAAATTGCAGAAATCACAGCTGTCTGTTGACCATGGAGACTGCATGCCTATTTCCCATGTCTCAAGTTTATTGGTAAATGTAGCATAAAAGAACTGACATTCTGAATATAAATGCTGAGGATGAAGACTTACAAATTAATATGTCTAAAAAAAAAAAAACCACAAAAAAACCCAAAAGCTAAGAGGAAATGGAACCAGTTGAGAACGCAGTTATACTTAATGTGTCTAGAAACATAAGGCAAAAACAGTTTTTTGAATTATTGTTTTTATTGCTCTCTTTCTTTTATAGAGATAGTCATACACTATTTCTAATGTAGGCCAAGTTCTGAGACAGAAACAATTATTACATAAATATAATCAGTTCTATTTCAGTGATTTCCTGAATATTGCTTCATCACTGACCCTTTCTGTCCCTGGAAATCTGACTGTTGGAAGAGCCCCATGACCTTGTTGGAAGTTTCCCACAAAGACTTTATCAAAACATGCTTATCAAAACCCACAAAAATCTAAATGAGTATAGTAGCTAAGGGATGAATAAAAGAATTCTCATTCTCTGATTATTCTTTGATAAATTCTTACTCTTTATTTTTCTCTTATTATTGATTATTTAAACACATCAACTAATAAAATTACCCTTTGTGGAACATTTAAGTCTACTGTCAACAAACTGTCAATTTAATTTCTTCCTTGCCAACACCCTTTGGTAGAAATCAGTCACTGAATTGGAAATTCACATGCTTTACATGTAAGGAAAAGTTTACTCACTGACATTTTATTATTTCTGTAAACCTTATATAAAGGTCATAGAAAAAATTAGGGGCTGTGTTGATACATTATTGATAAATGTACCTTTTATTAAATAAACTTACCCCATTAGGATAATGGTTAATGAAGAGCCCCAAGTTGTTATACATTGAAGGGATAATCATGCCATTTTTCAAGTCCTTGGTCAACATTCTCTTATTAACCATGTGACTGTGTAAAGCATTCAGTAATTCAACATTCACATTGCTCTCCAGACCTCTCCGGATATCCTAGGAAAAATTGAAATGGCAGAAATTTATTTTATTATAGTTAATTATTAAAATGCCTATAATCACAGTTTCTACTCTCTTATTATTTTCTCATTGAATTACCCAGATGATCAAAACAAATTGAAATAAATAACTTAAAATTATATTATTTCAATTGATTAAGAAATTTTGTAAGTACAGGTACTCAGTAAAGTCTTCCAAATCTTATAGAGTATTTGGACATTTTTAGAGACAGAACAAAATTTTTAATGAATATATTGATGGAGAGATGCTCTTGCTGTCAAGGCATAGGGATATGAAATTATCAGATATTTAAAATTTTAGAGTGGAAAAAAATTTATATATTTGTATTTGTATATTTGTATACATACAGTATTGTAATTTTAATGTGTTTTATGTTTATTCTATAACATTCAAGAATTCAACCATTCTGTACCTTTCATTTATCTACTATCATATCATACTGTACTCGGTGTTATGAGAAATACAGTGATAAGTAAGGTGAAATCTTGATCTTTGTGGTACTTATCCTATGTGTGTGCATTCTCTTTAGTTGTGTCCGACTCTTTGAGACCCTATAGACTGTAGCCCACTAGGCTGCTCTGTCCATGGGATTCTCCAGGTAAGAACACTGGAGTGGGTTGCCATGGCCTCCTCCAGGGTATCTTCCTGACCTAGGGATTAAACCCATGTCTCTTGCATCTCCTGCATTGGCAAGCAGGTTCTTTACCACTAGCGCCACCTGAGAAGCCCACGTATCCTATAGTGAAGTCGCTCAGTCGTGTCCGATTCTTTGCGAGTCGGACTCTGTAGCCTACCAGGCTCCTCTGTCCATGGGATTTTCCAGGCAATAGTACTGGAGTGGATTGCCATTTCCTTCTGCACGTATCCTATAGCATCTGGTAAATATAAGCATAATTAGATAAAGGACAGATGGAGAAAAAAATGCTCTCGAGGTCAAATGAAAATGGTCAGCAATTCAAAGTTTGGAGACAGGTCTTGCAGGATAAGTAGATAGGGTAGGAATGGTGTGGTGATCTTTCTAAGTCCAACTGCTGGCACAGAAAGCAGAAGTTGTCCAGTGTGGTTTTATGTTTCTCAGATAATAGAGAGACATTTTAGATAAGTGTGTGGGACAATGACATGGAAGACCTTAATTCCCAAGCAAAGAGTAAATTAAACTGACAATAGGGAGCCTTAAGCCACTTTTGTGGCATTAGAATATAATGATTAGCCGGGCTTTAAGAAGGTTAATCTGGCGTCAATGCGTAACAGAAGGAGAGTATGATGAGGATGAAAAATGAGCTGTTGATGACTAATAGTAGTTTCTAAGAACTAAAGAGGGAAGCAGTAAGGATGACTCATAATTTTAAAGTTTGAACTCTGAGATTGGGGTTGCCAATTACGGAAACAGCAGAAAAACAGTTTTTGATGGGGAGAAAGTGGCATCTGTTTTGGATAACAGTTTATTTAAAGATACAGACGGTGTATCGAAGGAGAAATATTAAGACAGGTGTTAGAAATATTCTCCTGGGGATCCAGTAACACAGATTTCATGGTTCTTTGCATTAAGTGAAAGCTGAAGCCATCTGAAGTGCATATGAACTGCAGAGTTCCTAGAAGAGACTTTAATAAGACCCATTCTTAAGACAAGGAAGAAGAGGAGTCTGCAAAAAGGGCCAGAAAGGTGGTTAGAGGTATGGTCAAAGACAACCAGAAGAGGGAAAGTTCTGTATTTGCAAGCAAGAAACCTCACAGTTAATGTATCAAGGTAAAATCTCAAAGAATCTAAGTTTTACTAAATACTATATGACTCATGAGTTTGAGCAAGCTCTGGGAGTTGGTGATGGACAGGGAGGCCTGGCATGCTGCAGTCCATGGGGTTGCAAAGAGGCGGACATGACTGAGTGACTGAACTGAACTGACATGACTCTAGTAGTAACTTTCAGTTCATCGTCATATTAGATAGAAAGTAGGAATATATTTCTGTATCAGTTATATAGATCTGGATATTGAGTCATAACTTAGTGTGCTATAAATCAGACTATGCATAAAAAAACCTGAAAATTAAACGCATCATTTACAACCCTTCATTTAAATATCCATACACACTTATGTCAGTCTCTTAACAGTCATACATATTTATATGCAATTAAAATGATAAATATATATATATAATACACCTTATTAAAAATAACATTTCAAAAGGCTTCTTAACTTGCCTTTCTACAAGATATATCATCTAAAATTACCTATAATTCTCCACAATCAAAAGGGAAAGAGAAAAGAAGTAAAATGAAATAATAATAAGTGCTTGTTCAATCTACTATTAGTTTGCCTTTTTTGTTATTAGTCCATGAGCCTGCTGGGCTGTTATTCCATTCATGGAGGTACTAAAATGATTTGTTCCTTTTCTTTTTTGCATGCTTATTCATGTCCAACTCTTTGCGACCTCATGGACTATAGCCCGCCAGGGTCCTCTGTCCGTGGGATTTTTTCAGGCAAGAATACTGGAATGGGTTGCTATTTCCTCCTCCAGGGAATCTTCCCAATGCAGGGATCGAACCCACATCTCCTGCACTGGCAGGCGTATTCTTTACCACTGAGCCACTTTTTCCTTACCCTCAATTAAGGAGCATCCTTAACACCCTCATCCTTTTATGTATCATCATATATGCAGAGCAGAAAGATATACAATTTCTATTAATTTCTAAGTTAATAAATCAATTGAAATAATGTAACAATAACAGCAAAAGTTATATTCATTAAAAATAATGAATTACAGAATCCAGGTTGTCCCAAGCTTCGTTACTCGGTGCGAAGTAAGTGAATGATCCCTTTCCTTCGATCTCCTCCCTCAGTTTTGAGACATCAGAATAGCGCTGTGTGGTGGTAGCTCCCACAATGCCCAGGGTTCCATAAACATGGTCAATAGGCAACACTGAAATAATCAAGAGATGAATAAGTACTTAGGAGAAAATGTCAAAAATGTTATTTTACAACGATTTAACCTTTACAAGAAGTCCCTCAAGATATTTAACTGATGATTTTAGCAACACAAGTCTATGAATCATCAGTTTTATATGAAAGTTGCCTTTTGAATGTCAAATGATAAAGTCCTATTGTTGTTCAGTCACTCAGTCCCGTCCGACTGTTACCCAATGGATTGCACCATGCCAGGCTTCCCTGTCCTTCACTGTCTCCTGGAGTTTTCTCAAACTCGTGTCCATTGGTTTGGTGATGCTATCTAACCATCTCATCCTCTGCCACCCCCATCTTGTTTTGCCTTCAATCTTTCCCAGCATTAGGGTCTTTCAGGCTCCTCTGTCCATGGAATTTTTTAGACAAGAATACTGGTATGGGTTGCCATTTCCTACTCCAGGGGATCTTCCCAACCCAGGGATTGAACCTGCATCTCTTGTGTCTCCTTCACTGCCAGGCAGACTCTTTACCACTGGTACCATCTAGGAAGCCCCAAAGTACTTATCCTTTATGTTGAAGGTCAATGAATTTTAAATTATTATCCTAGTTTAATGTTTTGTCTATTTAGTTGTCAAATCTGCTATGTCTATAAGGGTTCAATCACAGTTATCACTAAGTATCTTTGATCATTTCATTGAAAAAAAATTTCCTCACTTCTCTCTGAGAGTGGCCAAGGTAATATTTTTTCTCATGTTGGCTTAAAGCTCCTAAGTAGTATAATATGGTAGGTGTAAGGACCATAATTATATAGATTTGGGTCCCTGAAAGAAATGTGTAGACCTACTTCTTTTCATCATAATTTCAGGAAGAAAATAGATTAAAATATCTAACATTTCCAGAATATACCTCTTGAACTTCAGAATGAAAATTAATATATGAATGTTAGCCTTTAGGTTGGGTACAGCCAACTTACTCTTCATGACCTTATTTGAAGTTTAGTATGATTTGGATCATATCACAGGAGAAATGATTCTTATCTTTGTGACAGTAGAAAGAACAAGTATGCAATTAGTAAATTAAATTACAAAATCAGGATTTAAAGACACCCCAACAGAATGGGGAAAATGAGTCCAAATTAACAGGTTAAATACCACAAGGTTCCATGTAAGTCCTGTGCCTAGGTTGAAAAAACAAATCCCTGTGGAAGGCTTGATTTGATAGTATTCATATAAAACAGACCACTAATCTATATTAATTAATTAAAAATTCAACATGAGCTAATGGCATAACATGGTTACCAATGACATCAACATAAGTTCAGGAGCTCCCTACACTGACGTATTTGTCTTAATATTCTCTCCTCTGCTTGGACACACATGGGTTGTAGACACCAGTTTTGAATCACAATAAAAAAAAAGACTGGATTAGAGGTTTCCCATTTGTTGCTGTCCATGACAGTAAGGGCTCCAAAGTCTAGATCCCACTCAAACTGTGGGTGATGAGCCCACAGAAAGGAAGATTCTACTGGGGAAGAGAGAGTAGCTGGAGGAAGGGTGTGATGGCTTGTGTTAAATATTTGAATGGCTGTCATCTCAAAGAGGAAATAGATGAACTATTTTTTCTGTAGTTGGCGAGTTACAGGAAACCAACTTTCAGTATGAAGAATCTTATAAAATCAGAGCTGTTGAGCTGTTGAATCAGAAAAGATGATGCCTTGCCAAGTAGTCAGCCCATGTTTCTAGACAAGTTCAAAGAAAGGGATTTTGTAGTGGGGATCTTTGTCTTGAAGGAATGTTGAACTAATTTAAATTTGGAATAAACATCTGTTGTCCAGCATCCAGTGTACAAGATGTATGTTTTCATGCTTTATTGCCAAGATAAACTAGTGATTAAGAAGATATGGAGAATATATCTTGGATTTATCATGGTGCTACACACACACACACACATATTGGCTTCTCTAAAAGCTAATTCAACTTTTTTTCCTCACACAAGACAAATTTTTCATTTAATTCTCTAATGGAAACATTACCTGCTGGGCAGCCTTTCATTCCTTCCATCCTCATATAACCAGGGCAGCATTCATATAACACAGTCCTATGCATTGGAAGAAAATTAATATTAAAATGGAGGCACTGCATAGGATACATTTTGACAAAGTTAGCAAAACATATCATTTATTACCATGACTTATTGATAATTTAGATATCAAGTTTGTTGTTTGCTTGTTTATGACATTGTTGTTTAGTTGCTAAGTTGTGTCTGACTCTTTGCAACCCCATGAAACAGCAGGCCAGGCTTCCCTGTCCTTCACTATCTCCCTAAGTTTGCTCAAACTCAAGTCCATTGAGTGGGTGATGCCATCCAACCATCTCATCCTCTGTTGCCCCCTTCTCTTCCTGCCTTCAATCTTTCCCAGTATCAGGGATTTTTCTAATGAGTGGGCTCTTCACATCAGGTGGCCAAGGTATTGGAGCTTCAACTTCAGCATCAATCCTTCCAATCAATATTCAGGGTTGATTTCCTTTAGGATGGACTGGTTTGATCTCCTTGATGTCCAAGGAACTGTAAAGAGTTTTCTCCAGCACCACAATTCAAAAGCATCAGTTCTGCGCTCAGCCTTCTTGATGGTCCAACTCTCACACATGCACATGATTACTGGAAAAACCATACCTTTGACCTTTTATGACATTAAGGTATTTATATGAGTTTCATTTCTCTTTAGCCTCATGGCATGGTGGAAAAGTTCCAGGATCATGGAGTCAGAAGAATGAAGTTTGATTCCCAGTTCCACTACCTAGTAGATGTGTGACCTTGAGCAAATCATTTAATACATTTCTGTCAACTGATACATAAGTTCCTAAAGATGACTTTGGAATTTTTAGCATCTGCAAGCAGATGGCAAATCAGGCATTCTTCCTGTCAATATTATTGATTTCTTTGTTTATTTAAAACTAGCTACTAGCATTTACATTTGTTCCAGAGCATAGATGTCAATGTGTTTGTGAAAGTGAAGTTAGCAGAAATAAGCTAATGTAATAAATCAAAGAAGACACGTTTTATTTCTGGTAAAAAGCCAGACTTCAAAGCAGAAATTTTTTTTTTAATGGAAATCAAGAAGGATTCTTGGCATATGCCTTGTACAAGACTTGGCATCTCTAATATGTTTAGAGGATTAAAGTAAGATTATATCAGACTTCCTTCACTTCCAGGAAGGGTGTAATCAAGATTTCCCTTAAATGCTTCAGAAAGCAGGTCTTTTCTTATGTAGTTAGTGTGCATTCCAAATAAGCCTCATGGTGACCAAGAATACGAAGAACAAAGGGAGAAGAATCCAGAGCTCTGGCATTCCCAACTGGGGCCTGAACTAAATCATGGCCAGGATCCTTGTAACCACTGGCTTACATTATAACTGTGTGAATAACTCATAAGTCTAGCAGATGTCTGCAAACTAATAGGAATAATGTCCTGGTCAAGAAGTAACACTAGTTACAATTATATTAAGCCAGTGTGTGGGAACAGGCAGCATTGTCCTTTGCAGTCCTAAACTTGGTTATTATAGGGAGTCCAGCTAAGGCTCTGTGTTTTGAATACATGATTCTTAGTAGAAATAAAGATAACCCTATGCATTTTAAATAGGTATCTGTTCATACCTCCTTTTCCCACCAGTGTATATCCAGTTTGCTTAAAATAATTTTAACTTAAGGATGACTAATATTATGAATTAGAGTTATTTAGTAATTTCACATTTGTTCATTCATTTTACCTTCAGAGCTTCCCTGGTGGCTCAGACGGTAAAGGGTCTGCCTACAATGCGGGAGACCTGGGTTCAATCCCTGGGTTGGGAAGATCCCCTGGAGAAGGAAATGGCAACCCACTCCAGTATTCTTGCCTGGAAAATCCCATGGATGGAGAACCCTGGTAGGCTATAGTCCATGGGGTCGTGAAGAGTCGAACTCGATTGAGTGACTTCACTTTCTTTTACTTTCTTTACCTTCAGAAAATGAATTAAATTCACATTTCATAGGTAAAGCAATGAAGACTCCAAAAGGTTATGTGATTTAGTATTTGTAACCAATATTATTAAGTTAGGAATATATTTTTAACAATAACCTAATCCTTTCACCTATTTATGATATCTGAAATTTAACGATGATGTGTCTCCCATATTGTGGTTCTCAGGGTATCCTTCACTGAAGGTGGGGTCCAAATTAATAGGAAGCAGGCAGGAGCCATTTCCATTGTTTTCTTGACTGAGGATGACATCTCTGACCTTTTTGATCTGATAACTTGCTCTATCTATAACTCCGCTCCTCCATCTTAAAATGAAGAATTTGCCAATATGTATTAATTGATTAAACCAATAAGCTATCAAGTAATAAAAAATGTTTTCCAATTTTAAGTTAATCAGCGAAACAGGTTAAAAGATGAGGAGTAATCATCTTTTTTGGTTATTGAAATAGTAGAAATAGTGGTGGGCTTCCATTATCACCTTTGGAGACTCCGAGAATCTGACAGCTTGGGATGGAGTGACTGGATTAAATGAAAAGATAAAACTTGAATCTTTTTCAACTTTAATCTTTGATGAAAACTCTGGGGTAAAGTGGAGTATTTTAGATAATTTCTAAATGACTGGAGGCAAACAATCTTACCTTAAAATCCTGACTTTTCAGATCAATCTGATCCTCTGGCCCATTTTTTTAATAAAATGAGAAAACTGAGACACTGAGGTTAATTGACTTGCCCAAAATAAAAGAAGCCAAACTAGGAGGAGAAATGACGTAGTCAAACTCTCAGTGATTCCATTCAAACTCTCAGCAATTCTATACCAAGTCACATGGCCAGTGGCCATTTCCTTTTCCAGGGGATCTTCCTGACCCAGGGATCAAACCTAGGTCTCCTATATCACAGGCAGATTCTTTGCCAACTGGGCCACCAGGAAGCCCTAAGATAAAAGAGGCCAAACCAGGAGTAGAAACGACGTAGTCAAACTATTAGTGATTCTATAGCAGGTCACACGGCCAGTGCCATAGATTCAGGAATAAAGTTAGTTTTCTGAATACAGGGAGAAATGCAGGGGAAATTTCTTTATTCACAGTGATCCATTTTTTTTTAAGCTCCCAATTTTGGAGAGTATTTTCAGAACAATGTGTCTTTCTGTCCAAAGAAAGCCATGGGCATTGCAGTGTTGTCTTTGGAAGTGGCACATTAAAGAAAAGAGGAGACTTACGTTTTTTTCCCACAGATGGCACCTTGATACCAGTTCCTGCAGGTACTGAAGTATTTCTTTTTGGTGCCCAAAATCTGTTGAAGGGCACAGACATTTGGACTGGGAGACAGAAGTAAGGAAAGAGCGTTAATGTCATAACATAAACAAATAGCTTTTCAAATCTGTAGGTCAGGTGGTTAAAAACAAAGAAAGAAAAAGAAAAAGTTAATATGTGGCTTAGATTTTCAAAGATGTGACTCTAGTCATGGACAGATCTCATTCTTGATCCAATCCTACTGAGTCATTACAAAAACTAACTGTGAGAGACAGAGAGGAAATTGTACACCTCTGGGAATACAATGCCAGTATTTCAGAAGTAAATAGATTTTAACAATATGTTTCTGATTACTTTTAATAGTAGGTAATGCCCTGAGCCTTTTAAACCAAACATGTACTCAACTTAGGGCATGGGAGTGGCTTCAGGGCCCTGGAACAATGACAGATCAGACAGCAAAATAGACAAGTTTTACTAAGTCCCAAGATACTGTACTCTGTAATTTTCTAGGTAAGCAATCAGAAGTAAGTGAATGCTAAGATTAACTTAAATAATATGGCTGCCCAAAGGAAAATTTATTTCTTTGCCTGGAAGTAATTAGATTAAAACATTCTCTGCCAGAATTTTAAGTGTTTTTCTCCATTAAAGAGATGCGAGTCTTATTTGCTCTGTAAGGCAAGGGAACTTGGAAGCATGATGAAAAATTCCTCTGAGACATAGGCAGCAGTGCCGCGATCCATTTCAAAAATTAATAGTAAATGCTTGGTTAAGTTACTAAATTGTCTGATAACTTTAAGAAACTCAGTTGTAGTTTTTTCTACGAAATCAAGTTATTACAAATTTTACAGAATGCAAAATTTAAAAGCATTCTTAAATGCTTCAAAAAACTTCAGAAAACTTGTTACATTATATATTGTTTAATTTTCATACATAAATGAAATTTTCCGTAACATAATGTGAAGTATTTCAAAGCTGTTTATGTAATGAGAGCCTCTAGCTACAGATTCTTTAATTTTGAAAACCTCATTCTGGAAATTTAGAGGGAAATAAAGAAATGCCCTGTTAAATGTTGTTAATTAGGCTAAAATCTTGCAATGTTTCATAAAAAAAGCAATTATACACAAATTATTTGGACAGTAATTCTTAAAGTTTAAGACATGTACATAAACCACAGATTACTCATTTGTTCCTTTTTCTTATTACAAATAAGTAGGAAAAAAACCCTGAGTTATAAATAAGAAACTTTTTGTAGAAATATACATACAACAAGCTAAGGGGGGTGGGGGTGGGGAAAGGTTTATAAAATCAAACCACTGACTTACCCCTGATCCCGTCCCCTGATACGGCTGTGAGCCAAGATCTTGTCATAGTGACCATTGGCATTTGCAGAGTTAACAACCAGCAGCAGGAACAGAGAGAATACTGGTAAGAAAGGAATCATCTTTAGTCTCTCCGTTGCAGTTAGTTCATGAAGAGAACTGGCAGTGGGCTTTGGAGAGCTCAGAGTTTATATACATGTCAGAGTTCTGGGAGGGAGCTCTGTATCAACCTGGGAATCTGAACTCTCTCCAAAAGGCATCAGCAACTTCAAGTTGCCAGCTAAAATCCGCTTTTGTCAGTTGTGTTTACTGAGTACACTGAGCCTCTTTTTTCTTCTCATGCTCCAAAAGACATTTATTTTTGTATGATTTATCTTTCTCTTTATTTTACTTCCTGACTCATTTCAGGTTCTTATTTCCATCTTATTCGCTTGTAATTTAGAGGGTTTTTATGGGAAATGATTTTGTTTAGATGTTAAGGATCATTCTGTCATCCATACCTTTCAGAGTCCCTGTCCCCGTGCTCAATGAGAGCTTGATTGGATCTTATCACATCTTGTCATATTCAGTTCACAGCCAAACTGAAAGGTTATTATTTTTCACCAGTAAGCAAAGGTAGATCTAAGTCTGATAACCACAAGGCAGTAATGACTACTGATTAAAAACAAACGTTGTCTAGATACAAACTTTCACAGAGTATGAGATTCGAATTTTAACTTGATGATGAAACATGTAGGAGGGATCATATTTTCACTAAACTGTGGGGATACCTCCCGTTTCACTTCTTCTTTCAGATGTCAAGGCATAGATAGAGTTAACACACATCCAGTTCTGGCAAGTGTCCCTCACTGCTGAAATGAAGCAGCAAAGGAAAACCATGTGTTGCTCTGTTGTGTTTTTCCTTTCACACAGGGCATGATGTTGACCATCTCTAGTCAGCACATCCATTGGTAACCACAGGGCAAAAGCATGCCCTTTTGGAAACCACTATTACCAATCTAACGTAAAGGGAATAATGCAATCTGTGTTAAGAAACAGGGGCATTGCCGGAATTCTGCTGCTTCTGTTTTATCAAGAGTAACTAAAGTCTCAATGTTACGTAGTGCCTAGCCAAGAGAATATCCACTCTCACCACCCCATATATGATATGGCAAATGTTCAGAACGCTTTGGGTGAAAGAAATCTGAACATCAGAAGTCAACAATTACCTGAAATAACTGCAGTTTCCCCAGATAAATAAGTCACACATTATCCTACAGTAAAAGTGTAATTCAAATACATTCTTGTTGCAAAGTGTTCCTGCTATGATGGTCCATCAGAGTTGACTCCCCACTGGCAATGTAGGGAAATCTGAGACTGAATCTGTGTTGCCCAATTGGATGGACTTTTAGGGGGGACTGGAATGGGCCAGAGAGGGTTCCAAGGACCAGGAGAGTTATATTAAGCTTGCTATAGGATTTTGTCTTGGGGCACTGAAATAATTCTGCAATGTGTGGCTAGTTTATTAAGAAAGCATACAGTGAAATAATAAATTCTAAAATATGTTTAGAGGCTTCTTTTCAATTTGAAAACCTTGGTATTAAGGTATAGAAGATGCAAGAGGAATTCAGAAGGAGAACTGGAAAGAAGATGGTAAGAAGTAAGTTATATGCTTTCCCTGGTGCCTCGTGGGAAGGAGAATTAATCTATCACTTATGTTCCTCTGAATGGAATTATTTTAATTTTTATTTTTATGCCACTGGTTTGCTTTATACAGTAGGTTTCTATTACCTTTATGTTGTACAAATAGTAGGTGATCAGTAATTGCTTATTGAGTAGGATGGAAAGGCTTTTATGAAAATAAGTTCTGATATCAATATATTAGCTATTAGATTATTAATAACATAGTTATATAAAAGTCTTCAATTCTAGACTGGTGAGGCATTATAATGTAGATTGAGTATCTTAAGATATAATGGTGGAATTTTGGAATTATAGAGAAACAGATCAAACTCAGAATACAGAAACCTCTCCAACATCATCACTGTAAATATTAATAGTCATCACTCTTTACTGAGATGCTCTCTGCAATTAATGCAACCCTTTTAATTTTAGACAGCTATAACTATTAATAAGCACTTTTGCGATGAAGCTGAAATCTACTCATATCTAGTGGGGTTTGATTGGAGAAGGACTGAGGTATTCAGTGGAGGATACAAACTTGGTTAATATGTATCAAGAGTAAAAGAGTTATTTAAATCTGGTCCAGAATGATAACACATAGACTTATGAAGATAGGTGTTAAAGCAAAATTAATAATATTCTGTTGTTACCTACTTTCTTAACAGTGCCTATAAATGGAAAATATATTGATTATTTTCAAGAACAATTTTGAAGTATGTGTTCCTGTGACCACAATTTTATCCATTGGAATCAATGGCTTCCATTCATCCTGATTCCTTCAGTGGTACAAATGGACAAATAATTGCATGAAAAAAGTTGTGAAAATGGAAAGGCATTAATATTTCAAAAGGTGACTGTTCTCTTCTGAAAGGAGTTAGATTTACTTTTTGTAAGAAGAATGATATATGTTCATATTTTAAAAAGAGGGTTCTTAAATCTTTCTTTTCAGAGTTTTAAATAATTGGGTCTTAAATGTAGCCATCCTGAGCATTCTATTTGGAACTTGTAAAAGTCCCATGGATGTCAACACATGCTAGCCCTCGACAAATATTTACATTCAGGATGAGTAATGCCATCAAAGAGGATCTTGAAAATGAGGACCAGATTGTACATCTAAATTACATGTAAATTTAGAGGTTGAAGAACATTCCAAGAGAAGGAACATTTAGGGTAAAAAAAAAAGCACTGCAACTTAAAATGCTGAGCTTAGCCCAGAAGTGTGATATTATAAGACATTATATAGTGGAAGGAAGTCCAAGCAACTACTTTAGCCAGCATCCTGGCTTTAAGGAAGCTAATAATGGAACTGTGGTTCATCAACAACTTGGTGTAGGGCAAGGGAAGGAGATAGTTCCAGAGAATGAGAAGAAAACATTGTCCAAGCTGTAGGGAAAAGATTTTAAAATCTTGAGAGCAATGCCATTCTCTCCTTTCAGAGAAGTCACCAAGGGTTAATCTCTTGCTTTCTCTCCACACAGGACCCTTATTCTTCTGTTTCATGAAAGGATCCTGCCCCTGTGTTGGCTACATAATTTTCTTAGCAGTCTGGAGGAAAATTGAAACCTTGGCATTTGTCTGACTTTCAGGGTTGCAGAGCTTTACCTGGAAATGTAAGTCATTACAGAAAAAGAAATGATTTATTATGCAAACAAAGAAAAATAATGTGTCTGAAAGAGATGTTTGTTTCTAACTATCAGGATGCTAATTTACTAGCAGTTTGCAAATTATCAGGTGGGTCGTTGTGAGACCTTGTAGCCTCTGGAGTCTGTGATGTGATTAAAGTATTGTGCTTATTATCACCAGCACGTGAAAAGTGTTAATCCCTCAGTGGTGTTCTACTCTTGGCGACCCCATGGACTGTGGTCTGCCAGACTTCTCCATGTCTATGGGATTCTCCAGGCGAGAGTACTAGAGTGGGTTGCCATTCCCTTCTCCAGGGAATTTTCCCAACCCAGGGATGGAACACGGGTCTCCTGCATTGCAGGCTGATTCTTTACTGTCTGAGACACTAGGGAAGCCCTATCACCAGCATGTAACCAACATTAAACTTATTCTGCACACTGTAGGATTGGACATGGCCTATGGATTCAACAAACCTAGATACTCAAGCCAAGAGCAGGTTTTTTAAAAATACAATATCCTTGGTATTGCATGATCTGGAGTGACCAATAACTGAATCGAATTATCCAATAATTTAAAATCCCATTTTGTTTTCTTTTTATTTTTTTGTGTGTGGAATCTTGATGTTTCTTGAGTACTACTTTTCTTTCCTATTGGCTCATTTGTAAAATACCAGTAATAGAACTTACTTGTAAAACACCCTAAAGCTTTGAAGCACCTTAGCTTAAAAGGAAGCTACACTTTCTTGAGGACCCAATTCTCAGTGTCCAAGCACCTTCACCAGTGAAGGGTGCAGCCTTTCTTGGTACCTGGATTTGCAGCCTTATAAACTGAAGTTCTGGCAAAGACTCCAGAGAGGTTACTTCCCTCAAATGAGAGAAAACGTTTTCTTAAAGTGATTGGATTATGCTGAACTCAGCCAACAGTAGAAGGAATTCAAATTAAGCCCAAAATTAAATTTTGCAATTTTTTCCTCATTAAAACATTCACACGGCCAAAATAAAATTGAACATTAGTGGCCAACTTAAAAGAGGTCAGAAGGGTGGTATTATAGGCGCAGATATTTGTGGCTAACTCCTTGTAAAGCCTATAAGAAGTGTCACCTCCCCAGCCATCCACCCAGTGTATTCCTTCCAGTGGATTTCTTCCTCTATAGATCTTTGCCCGTAGATCTTCAGGCATGCCCTGGCCAAACATATTTAAGATAATGAAATCATATTCCAAGAAAGATATGACTTAACCGGATCCCAAATAAAGCATTAAATGACATATCTTTAATGTTAATTCATTTAGAAATCAGTTGGCTTTCTGTGGTAAATGTGGACAGTGTGCTATCTTTTTTTAAAAATGCGCTTAGACCCTCATTTTCTTTAAAAATCTGTCAGTGACAGATTTCACTCCTATACTAAGTAACCAGTGTTTCACTATTTGTCCTTATTTAAGCTCCAAACTTTTGAAATTTTAAAATGGGAGTGTATTAGCAACACTTCTTATTACCAGTATTTACTTGTATTTCTCTGGAGACATCTAGTGGAGAAAGTGCAGTATAGGTTTCCAGAGCACAGATACATTTTGATTAAAATAATTAATATGAACTTGACATAAAAAATCTTAAATAATATATGTGCATTTCAGAATGCCAGGCAATTAAAGATTAGCAATGATCTCTTACATAAAATATTTTCAAGCTGATTTAGGTTGACTGCAATAAATGATGTCAAATCCAGATAAAAAGTGAAAAATCTGGTCTTGTGTTTGAAAGCATATGTCTGAAGAATGAATCACTTTGTTGTTTTAATCTGAGTTTTTGTTGTTGTGCTACACTGACATAGACTAGTGACAAGGATAAGGAATTGTGATGGACTTTTCTAGGTCAGTTAACTGATTGGAAATGATCAATTCTGCAGTTTATTTTCAACTATTGGTTCCTCCTCATGTTTCTTGCCTGCTTGATGCTGTTGACAGGTGCCTTTCATCTTTTCTCTCACTGAGATTTGGGCTAAGTCCTCGTTTCAGAGGCAGTTAAGACCCTAGTCATCATCTGTCTCCCACTTACAGATAACTTCTAATATCCTTTCAGATCAGATTGTGAGATGAAGGAATGGATAACTGCTGATGAAAGAACTCTGTAGATGTCCATCCCTTAAAGTGCTAGAATTTCAATGTCCTGTCTAGCATATGAATTCTCCTAAAAGAATGGTCTGAATTATGCTAACACCATCATTCACGATAATCTGTTTATCACCTCCTTTTGTCCCTCTGAGAAAGAAATATTCTCAGGCCTCATACTTAGCCCTCTGTCTGCTGATAGCTCCTGCATTTATTTGTCCAGGTTGACATTGTCCTCAAATCCTCAACTTCTGTGTCCAGTGTTTGTAATGCATTGTCTATATTCTCTTCCTCTCTCCATACCTGAGAAGTTTCTTGTACTTCTTCCAGGAAAACAACCAAAGTCGAGTTACTTCTCAGATCCCTTTCTCTCTCTTTTTTTAAGTATTCATTTATTTGTTTGGCTGTGTCACATCTTAGTTGCAGCAAGTGGGGTCTTCGTTGGGTCATGCGGGATCTTTCATTGTGACCAGTTGTAGTTCCTGGACTTTCTAGTCATGGTATGTGGGCTCAGTTGCTCTGAGGCATGTGGAATCTTAGCTATGCAACAGGGATTGGACCCGAGCCCCCTGCGTTGCAAGCAGAATTCTTAACCATTGGACCATGAGGGAAGTCCCTACTTCTCATTTTTCAACTATAATCTGTCTGCTAGCCTCAAAGATTGAGGCTGTTGTAAAATAAACTGATTTTCTCCACTTCTCCAGATATCAATCTTGAATGATAACTTTCTAATTGCAGAGATTGAGCATTTTTACTATTGGAGATTCTTCTTTCTCTCCCCCTATATCATGAGGTTTCCCACTTTCCTTGTTCAAATTTACTCAAAAATGTCACTTCTCTAAATGTGTGCATTGGAGAAGGTTTTTACTCACTACAATTCTCTTATGTGCAAACTAATCTTGGGGTACTGTGTGAGCATTGTGGGGGTACAGAAATGGAAAAGACCTCCTATTCTCCTTGTTTAAACAAATGTCCCAAATTCTTTTTTATTCTTGTTCCTAGAGATACCTGTACTTATGGAAAAAATGGAATTAGACAAGTCTTAGGACCTAAGATTATATCTACATGTACAACCTACACAAGGGTTTGGATATAATAGCCTCCCAGGATATAATGAACAGCAAAAAAAGATGACTATTAGAAAGAGTTCTGGAGAGAAAAGTCATTCAAGTGGACATAGAGATTAATTCTATGGTTTTTATTTGGATAAAAAAAAAAGGGCTTATAGTAGTTGATAGAAGCTTTTACCTTAAATGAGAAAAGAATTTTTGATTAAGTCTGCTTTTCATTTTCATAGACACACTCATACTTACACACTTTTTACCAGTAGCAAGTCATTTTCAGTTTAAGTAAGTGTGTGTGCTTAGTAGTGTCCAGACCCCATGGACTATAGCCCACCAGGCTCCTAGTCCACGGAATTTTTCAGGCAAAGTCTTAAATATGCATGTGTGTGTGTTTGTGCACCCTCAGTTGCTCAGTTGTGTCCTACTCTTTGTGGCCCCATGGACTGTAGCCCGCCAGGTTTCTCTGTCCATGGGATTCTCCAGGCAAGAATACTGGAGTGGGTTGCCACTCCTTCTCCAGGGGATCTTAAAAATAACAATAGTAGCTATTTATTATAGTGAATATGTTGATGTACATCAGCAGTGTTTGGAATTCACACACAAAGTACAATGTGGGAGAGAAACCTTACTTTGGGTGGGAGTTGATAGTGCTGGTACAGAAACTTTAATAGCCAAGCAGTAAAAAAAAAATAGAGGCTGTAAATTAATATTTCTTCAGTCTGAGAGTATTTCAGTCAGTCCAGCTCAGTCGCTCAGTTGTATCTGACTCCTTGCAACCCCATGGACTGCAGCACACCAAGCCTCCCTGTGCATCACCAACTCCCAGAGTTTACTCAAACTCATGTCCATTGAGTCAGTGATGCCATTCAATCATCTCATCCTCTGTCATCCTCTGCTCCTCCTGCCTTCAATCTTTCCCAGCATCAGGGTCTTTTCCAAGGAGTCAGTTCTTCGCTTCAGGTGGTCAAAGTATTGGAGTTTCAGCTTCAGCATCAGTCCTTCCAATGAATATTCAGGACTGATCTCCTTCAGGATGGACTGGTTGGATCTCCTTGCAGTCCAAGGGACTCTCAAGAGTCTTCTCCAACACCACAGTTCAAAAGCATCAATTCTTCAGCGCTCAGCTTTCTTTATAGTCCAACTCTCACATCCATACAGTATTTGGGGAATTTTAATTTTAAGACAGATTATGTTTTCAATTATATTTAAGCACCTATCAGCACATATTTTTACCATGCAGCAGTGACTTTTTCCCCAGCTTTTTTTTACACCTTTTCTCCCCTTAATCTTACAAGATTTATACCCAAAGGTTAATGGGTATAATGAATGAACAAATCATTTGCCCAAATTGACCCACATTTGGGGCATTTCTGCTTTGGCAAAACCCCAATTGAAGGGAGGGAGCTCAGTTAATTTCTCTGAGAGTTCCAGTTATCTAACTCTGCCCAACACACCGTTCTGAGCTTAGAGGGATAAAATAGCAGGGGACTTCTCTGGGTCCGGGGATTCTCACTGTGCACAATGAAGATCCATCCTGCTGTGCTGTTGGCAGCTTCAGCTGGGGAGGGCAGAATGGCTGGTCAGTGGCCGCCAGCTGCCACCCGAAACACCTCCTGCTGAAGGAGGCTCTATTGCCAAGATGGTGTCTTCACTTGGAGGTCAAGCACGTTGGCAAGGTGGGCTGGAAGGCTGAGCTCAGCTGGCACTGTCAGCTGGAGCATCTCCCCATGACTTCTCCAGTTTGTGGTGGCCTCAGAGTAGTTAGACTTTGTACACGATAGCTCCGTGATTCAACTAACATGCATGGTTTTTAATGAGCTGACTCTGAACACGTGTGACGATGTTCAGTCACAATAACAATGATTGAAAGTGTCACAAGCCAGTCCAAACATCAGAAGAGGGCTCATAGACAACACCCCTCAATGACAAGAGGATAAAAATACTTGTGGCAATGGGAGAATAGCATTAGGCCCTGGGACTTCTGGTAGACCTAGAAATGCCTACAGAATCCTCTAAACAGTGGTGAAATCAGATAATGTATGTGGAAGAACTATATACCTAGTAGCTTCATTTCCCATTTTATTTTTTGAAAATCATCAGAAAATCATCATGCTGATAGTGCTTTAACCTTCCATACTCCTGGATTACAGTTCTTTTTAGAATTTTGAAGCTTGGACTAAATAGCGTGTAAAACACCTATCCACCCAGGCAGGAAATGGCTTTGAACTTTCTGAAAGGACATGGGTTTTAATGATGGAAGAAAATTTAGAAAGTATTTTTGAAATCAAGATATCGAATTCTAAACTGGGTAACTTTAGTGTTTGTGTATCATATTGCAGATTTAACTACCCGAACTCTAGTGGTTGCAACCATTTTTTGCAACTGTAAAGGAGATAAATTTCCTTCAGAGTTTGTTCAGCCTCAACTAATTCCTTTGAGATTTTATTGACAAAATAACAAATCCAGGAGGTAGCAAATGAAAATATTTTGGCTATAATCACTAAAGTCCTAAGAATTGATTTTTAGCTTAACTATATATTCAATGCTGACCCTTTAAAAATGTGAGGGTTTTATAATTATATAGGGAAAAAATATTGTAACCTTTCTCCAGTTAACCTGGGCTGTAAAATACTGTTATATGAAATGTCTAGATTAGTGCTTATTGACCCTAACTGTACATTAGAATGAACTGAAGAGCTTTTAAAAAGGACAGATAGCCAGACTACCACCCTAGAAAATAAATAAATTAATATTCTCCCAAGAAATAATAATAAACAGCCAGAATTGGCAGCCACTGGTTCAGTTGTTCTGACACAAAGTGTACTAGTTGGATTTTGTTGTTATTCCTTTCAGCTTCTAATTAACTTAGCATATACAAATCACTTGAAGAGATGAAATATTTAGAACTCAATATTTTTTGAGATGAGTTCAAAATAAAGCAATTAGATGATTTTTAGGATTGCTTTTGATTCAGATAATATTATATCACCACACACACGGTTAAAATGGAGGAAGGTGAGATGGATCATGTCTGAGGTTTGACTATGGACTGGAAGTGATCCAAACTATCAAATATAAGGCAGAGAAGAAAATCTGAAAGGCTGAGTAGGAAAATTCTTGTTGGATATGTTCTCAGAGGCGGGCAGAGACACTCTTTCCTTCTCTTCCAAATTCTTCATCCTGCTAAAGTCATCCACTGTCTGATACAGCTTGAAACTTTATGTATATGAGAGTCTTTCTTTTTTTTTTTTTTTTTAACAAATTCATCTGTTAAGATACAGCTCTGAGAAACAGGAGTAAAACTTTGATTGTTCTTCTTTTAAAGATAAAAATGAGTTCAATTCTGCTGATTTTCAGATCCTGGTAAGAAAAATTAAGGAAAACTGTAAAGAAACATGACTGGCACCATGTTGACCCCTTAGCAAAGATTTTTCATTTTTCGTCTTTTATTCCTTTCCATAACTTTTGCATTGGCTCTTTCTTCTTTCATAAAAACTTATATGTTACTGTTAAAATTTTAAAGGAAATTTGAATATTAATGAAAGTAAAAAGAGTGAGAAATTAAAAACTTAAAGATGAGACAAAGGGAGAGACACTGCTGTATATTATATACTTTAAAGAGGCTACTACTTGGGGGTCAGATGGCCAGGGTGGAAACCTTTGTTATCTTGTCTTCAGCAATGAGATCATCGGAAAATTGCTTAGCATCTCTGTGCCTCAGTGTCCTTAGCTGACTAATCAGCTAATAATATCTGTCCTTTCCCCCACTCAGAGATGTTTTAGGAGTTATTTTTAAAGTAAGAGAGAGTTTTAAAGTAAATGTCCAAATAGAGTAAATTCTGTGCCTTTTCGAGGTTGATGGAAGTGAATAATACTCAAAAATGCCAATTCTGTTTTTATGTCTAGTGAGACCTTCAAGAGACAGTAAGAGATAATGTTTTTTTTTTTTTTTTTCAGCCCTTGACAGGCATGGTGATTGAGCTCAAGGAACTATCCTGCTGTAGCAATAAAAATATCAATAAAAATGCACAGAGTTATTTTTGTTTGAATTGGGGATCGTGTGTATTGGTATGATTTTTATATTGTACAGCAGGTGAGGAGGATTTAGAGTCAGAGGAATAAGACACTTCTGAGGGGGGGAAAACACATAGAAGCACTTACTCAACCTACTCAGATATTCAACTCAGGGGACATACAGGAAGAACCCAAGTATGAGGGAGAAAGTACAGGTCAAATGCACAAAAGACAAAGTACTAGATGAATAAGTTCACTATTAGGGTTGTATGGTCCCGGCATGATGACAGTGAGATGCTCAACTGAAGCGTTTTCAAAATGCAAAGTATACACATTAAAAAGAAGAAATATATATATATATATATATATATATATATATATATATTTATACACATTTAAGAAGGCTTCCCTGGTGGCTCAGTGGTAAAGAATCTGCCTGTCAATGCAGGAGACGTGGGTTCGATCTCTGAGTCGGGAAGATCCCCTGGAGAAGGAAAAGGCAACTGACTCCAGTATTCTTGTCTGGGAAATCCCATGGACACAGGAGCCATGGAGTCACAAAGACTCAGACATGACTGAGCAACTAACACTTTCCAGTATTCTTGCCTGGGAAATCCCCGTAGACAGAGGATTCTGATGGGCTACAGTCCACGGGGTTGCAAAGAGTCAGACACAACTTAGCGACTGAACAACACCCACAATATACATATAGAAATACTGTTCATTAATGCATCGGAAAGATATACAATAATTTACATATTTGCTTGTAAATAAATGTAAGCTGAGTTTTAAAGAATCCTTTTCAGTATTTCGTCTAAAAAGGCCCAAGATATTTTTTTGTGGATACATGGTTTGGTTTTTGGCTGCCAGGAGACATAAATAGTTGAGAATAACTGAAAAGTAAGGCACACCTGACAGGATTGCTATTCTGCTGATGTGCCCTGAAACAGCAGCTGGGCTTTGCATCCCTTTGGAACATGTGAAATGCACAGTCCAAAAAGGAACTTCTGATTGTTTGGCACAAGGACTTTGAGGGTAACGCTTTATATAACCTCATTATGACGGTTGCCTTCTATCGTAGCTTAAGAATTCTGTTTAAGGTCTTTGCAGGACTTATCTATATGCCACTGTATCATATCAAGAGAAAACGAATCCTGAGAGTGTGTCAAGATCTCTGTTGCTATTTCTGTTGGGGATCATGTTACCATAGAAATATATTCCCTGTGGCTTATAAAAGTCTTATTTTGCTTAAGTGCTATTTTTATTTTATTCAAAATGAAATAGAGATAAAAATTATAAAAATATTTCTCTTTAGCCTTCAGCCTTAATGGTAATTTCAGTTAAAAGGATAAAGGTAATCAATGCGTATCTCTTTTTAGCAATTTTCTTTTACCACTTGTTGGCTCCTTGGGCCAGCATCATCATTTAAAGGATCAGATGCATGGAAGTTAGTGCTGGTGTGTATTTTGTCTTCCTTTTTAAGTTTTGGCTTCCTGAGTGGCAGCAGGATCAATTCCACTACTCACATTTGGTCTAGAGTTCAAGACTGATGATTCCACACATGCACAAGAGGATATAAAGACATTTATCACTTACATAAGAAGGCTTTCTCTGGAAAGCAGGGCTGGCTTCCAAAAAGGCTCAACAGTGATTTGAGAGAGTAGGAAAGGGAGACTACTATTTTTTTTAAACCAGGAAGTCATTATAATTTTATATTTCAAATTTTTTCCACCTTGAAATTTTTTAATTTAAAAAATTTTATTATTGGAGCATAATGGCATTACAATGTTGTGTTACTTTCTGCTGGTTAAAGTTCATCCCACGTTCTGTTTTATTATTTTTTTTTAAAAAAAAACACATCCCACATAATGTTCCTCTTATTATTACAGAAACTCAATTCTTTGCTAATATATTTGTGTGGCAGTAAAAATGTACAATGTTTTGTTCTGCTTTATGTATGTGCACATTACAAATTTACACGAATTGTACTTTCCTACAGAGTGTGAAAGTGAAGTTGCTCAGTCATGTCCGACTCTTTACGACCCCATGGGCTGTAGCCTACGAGGGTCCCCCGTCCATGGGATTCTCCAGGCAAGAATGCTGGAGTGGGTTGCCATTTCCTTCTCCAGGGAATCTTCCCGACCCAGGGAGTGAACCCGCGTCTCCCGCGTTGCAGGCAGACGCTTTACTGACTGAGCCACCAGGGAAGCCCAAGGTCAAAAGTCTTCTTCAAAACATGTCTGAGCGGGTGGAAGTTTTAACTTTTTGCCGGGCAAAAGTGTGAAAAAGGGGAGAAGATGGTTCTTACAAACTGTAAAGCAATCAAGACTTTTGTGTGTTCAGATTTCCTACAGATGTGTATTTTTCACTCAATAACATGCTTTAAAATCGATCCATGTAGCTATGTGTAGATTTAGCTTGTTACTTCTGACAGACACGTAACATTCAGTCTTATAGGATATCATAGGTATCCATTCCCTTAGTGACAATATCTATAAATCTATTCTTTAGCCAATCCTTTTTTATAAAAATAATTTTTGCTTGTTTATTTTTGGCTGTGCTGGGGCTTCACTGATGCACAGGCTACTCGCTAGTTGTGGTGCTTCTAGCTGTTGTGCTCCACAACAAGAGAAGCCGTTGTGGGGCACAGGCTCAGTAGTTGTGGCTCATGGGCTTAGTTGATCCATGGCAAGTGGGATCTTCCCAGATCAGGACCAAACCCATGTTTCCTGAACTGACAGGCTGATTCTTTACCACTGAGCCACAGGGAAGCCCCTACACTCTTTTTATAATGTCCTAGGCTACCACTCTGTCCCCAAACCCTCAGTTGAAAGTAAACATGTTTTGTTCTCCAAGGATCTATCAGTGTGTGTGTGTGTGAGAGAGAGAGAGAAAGAGATTTTGGCATATTTCAACCTCTTTCTTGCTTCTGTGGCATCTGTAAGTTGAGTTCAGGCAAGATCCACCAGGCTATGTTCATTTATCATTTCTGCAACTCAAAGAACTTTCAAGCACTTGACTTCACTTGATGCTGGTAAGTCTGTAAGTCAAGTGCTATGATTAACTCTACTTTATTGCTAAGGCAACTAGCTCTTGGTGAATGTAAGTTAGAATAAGACCTAAATGATGGAGTTTGGAGTAATAGTTCAAGTCTTCTGATTTTTCACACTACTTTAGATGAGCCAGAATAAACCACTACCAACCAAATTGTGATTAGTGGGCCCCAGGTTGTGATAAACTTTTCACTAGATCCCTGGTGCTTAGTAACACCCAGAACAAATTCTACAAAGAGATGAAATACGAGTTATTGGTTGTTGTTTGGTTGGTGCTGGTGCCCAATCAGGTCTCACATACAGCAAGTTCTAAAATATAATATGCAATAATGTTCAAGCCTTTGCTGTAGGCTTGTAGCCCACCAGGCTCTTCTGTCCATGGATTTTCCAGGCAAGAATACTGGAGCAGGTTGCCATTTCCTTCTCCAGGGACTTAGGGATCTTTTCTTCTTGACTTGGGGATCATTTCCTTCATTTCTTTCTCGACTTTAGGGATCATTTCCTTTTCGACTTAGGGATCAAACCTGTGTCTCTTGCATCTCCTGCATAGGCAGGTGGACTCTTTACCACTGACGCCTCCTGGGCAGAATATAAATTCATTCTTAAGCTTTCTGAATTTGACTTGATATAAATGTCATGCCAATCATACATGGTATGATCTAAGAATGATTTTAAAATTAGAGTTATGAGCTCTTAGCCAAGTACGTCACCTCAGGTACTGAGCAACCCCAATCAGGTCTCATATACAGCAAAGTTCTAAAATATAACATGCAATAAGTATTAGGTTCCCTTCATATAATTCTTCAAGGCTGGTCATGTAGATGGGACTTAAAATGCTCGCTTAGGAAACTGGAAACTTGCATCCTAGAGTTGCTCCCATCTCTAACTTGCTGTGTAACCTTGTGAATATAATTTCACTTCACAGAACCTCAGTTAAAATTAGAGTGCTGGAGAGGATTTGAAAGTTTCCCTCCGACTTGGAAATTCTCCAGCTACAGTACATTGTATGTACCAACTCTTACATATTCCGCAAATAGGGAATTCCAAACAATAATTTGTATCTTCCTACATGTTGGTACAAGTTCAGAAGTGTGATTCTTCTTTATGTTTTTGACAACTAATTTTTATAAATATCAGCATCATCATGGAAGCTGGAGGTGAAGAAGTGTCATCTGCTTCTTCCTACAAGTCTGAGATTCCTTTCACTAGAAGCAACCTCACATTTAAGCTCTGGGTTCCCATCAGCTACCATGGACAAAAGAAAGCAGGGGTGAGAAGCTCAAAGCAGGTAGGATGTAAAAGAAGCATGACTAAGCATTTGTTTTTAACAGTAGAGAATGGGTGATGCTCTTCTATAACATCAAGCAGTTATTAATGTGAATTCTACCAGCTGTGACACTGGCAACTTTTTAACCTTTTACCCCTTGGTTTCATCACCTTTACATACCTACATGTATTATTTGGATGCACTTATTTATACTTGTTTATTTATTTATTTGGCTGCATTGAATCTCAGTTGGGGCATGCAGGATCTTTCACTGCCACACGCTGGCTGGGTAGTTGTGGGGCATGGGTTTATTCACTCAGCAATTCGTGGGATCTTAGTTCCACACCCAGGGATTGAACCCACGTCCCCTACATAGCAAGGCAGATTCTTAGCCACTGGACCACCAGAGAATTCCCTGGGTATATTTGATGTGAGCATTTTGGAAAGATCTGCAGAGTCTGAATCACATTTTGTTGCTTTTGTTATATTTAGTATTACTGTCTGCATACAGGGAATTTGTTGCTTTTGTTATATTTAGTATTACTGTCTGCATACAGGGAATTTCATGATACTGATGAACAAAGAGATTGGAAAACTCTTTAAAAGACTGCTGCACTAAACTTATGCATCACCCAAGTTTGTAGCCATTGCCAAACATTTCCCCACTGGGCAGAATTACCTCTGATCATCTCCCCTGAGCTGGGAGCCAGGCTGAGGGTACTCCCTGCCTGTGCCACAGACATGCATATATCAGTGTACAAACTCACAGTCAGATACATGTTCCAAGGTCAGTATCAGTTTGAAGTCATCCTTGGACCACTCTCTGTGATTGGAGTTCACTGTCCCTCCCACAATCCCGTAGAAGCAAAACGTTTAGGACCTGGACACAACATATTATGTCTCTTCTGTAAAAATTCCCTCAGAGATGCTCCTGCTTCTTGACAGGGGGTGAGAGGTTGGAAATAAATAGATTTCTATTGTAATAACCTGTGTTAGAAGAGTTAGAACTTGTGACAATTGCCATTATTTCTCTACTTGAGTCCAGTCAAAAGAGCCTTCTTATATAAGAAAGGCCATCATTTATCCTGAGAACTAGCAGGCTGAGTAGGTAAGAGGATGCTGGATAAGAGCAGAGAGGCATAAACAAAGGGCATCTGTGCCTCTATTTGTTATCTTCCAACCAGCCAACAACTAGTTCTCTTCAATAGCTGAAATCTTCCCGCAGAGGGTTTGGCAAGAATACAACAGTCATTGTATTTTAGATTCAGGTAAAGGCTGTGTGTCAAAAATTTCATGACAGAAATCTTAAAAATACAGCACTTCAAAAATGCAAACAAAAGCAGCATTTCTTAACTTTGCTCTCAAATCAAATTTTTACAGTAACCCTTTGTAAGACATCATGTCATGACAATAGACTCTCCCTTGACTCTGTGGTGAGGCACTGTGTCTCTCTTTTATTTTTTGTACACAGAGCCAGTTTTGCCTTCTGCAACTGTTGACTTTTCATCTGCTGCTATTATATGCATCACTTATCCAATAATCAGTTGATTGAAATCTTTATCAGAGCCTACAGTTATTATTGTTAGTGGTGACGTGAATCCATGAGACAACATGGAAGCTCAGGAAAAAAGACAGAACAAATACGAAAAGTGAGAGAAGGCATAGCTTGTTAAAAATCCCTGCACATTATTAATGGAAAACACAGTCATTCTTATGCATCTTTATTGAAAAGTGTACTTAATGCCACACCATCCTCCATTTTTTTGTTGCATAAATCACTTCTGGGGCTTATTTCTGGGAGCATTTCTCTAGACTCATGTGGTGAATCTACAAGTCAACATTCTATGGAGGCAGAAAGCAAAGAAAAAAAAAAATTTCTTCTTGTTTGTGTTTCTAAAGTGGTTGTGTGATAGCTTATCCAATGTGAGAGGTAACAATTACCATGATGGTGATCATATGTGTGCGGGATAATAGCTTACTAATCATAATTTCCTCATAACTTTATTTTTAGTGTAATATTAATATGTAAATGCCAACAATGTAACTCCAGCTAACAGAAGCATGGAGACTTGTGAATAAGAAGGAGCACCTTCTCCCTCATTTACCATGACTGTAAGAATCAGCCCAAATACAGTTTTCTAAAAATCTGCCTTTCTTTTTACTGTCAAAAATGGTGATAGAATCAGAAGAGCATGGGCTTTGGGTTTACAAATAACTGAGTTCAAATCTCAACTCCACTACCTTTTCATTAGGAGTCGCATGGAAAGATCATAAAAACTCTATGATCATCAATTTTTGAGTAATATTATGGGGATGAGTTAATCACATCTAATTATTGTGACAATGATGAGATGAAGTGTTTATCCCATGAAGTATTGATTTTTCTTCTACTTTCTCTTTCTCCTCCTCCCCCTCCTTCTCTGCCTCCTCTTCCTCCTTCTCTTTGAAGTGAGGTGCATATATTAAGATATTCCCCAAATATACATTTGACACAGAGTGCTAAACTTTCTCAATCTCTTCTTCCTGCAAAACTTATTCATTAACAATCTTTATGAGTTACATTAATATGAAATAGGTGTGAAAATATCTTGGAATAAGTAGTGTCCAAAAATAGATTTCTTACTTTCATTTTTTTTGTTAAATTGTGCAGCAAGGGAATGGCGGCTGAGTGGTGCAGGAGCAACTGTGAGGAGATACCCCATGTCCAAGAACAAAGGAGAAGCTCCAACAAGATGGTAAGAGGGGCAAAATCGTGTTTAGAATCAAACCCCATACCCACCAGAGTTGCTCAGAGGGCTCAAACAAATCTTGTGTGCACCAGGGCCCAGAGACCCACAGAGACTGAGACAGAACTGTGTCTGAGTGTCTCCTGAGGAGGTACGGGTCAGCAGTGGGCTGCTGCAGGGGCAGGGGCTCTGGGTGCAGCAGACCTGGGTATGGCATAAGCCCTCTTGGAGGAGGTCTCCATTAACCCCACCACAGAGTCACCAGAACTTACACAGGACTAGGGAAATAAACTCTTGGCAGGCACAAACAGAACCTTGTGCACACGAGGACCAGGAGAAAGGAGCAGTGACCCCACAAAAGACTGACCCAGACTTGCCCATGAGTGTCCAGGAGTCTCTAGCAGAAGCATGGGTCAGTGGTGGCCTGCTGCAGGGCTGGGGGTACTGAGTGTAGCAGTGTGTGCATGGGACTTTTTGAAGGAGGTCAGCATTATCTTCATTACCTCCACCATAGTTTGGCCCCAGGTAAATACCAGGGAGGGAACACAGCCCCACCCAGAAAATTGGATTCAAGATTTACTGAACATGGCCCCGCCCATGAGAACAAGATCCAGTTTCCCTCTCAGTCATTCTCTCCCATCAGGAAGCTTCCATAAGCTTCTTAGCCTTCTCCATCAGAGGGCAGACAGACTGAAAACCACAATCACAGGAAACTAACCAATCTGATCACATGAACCACAGTCTTGTCTAACTCAATGAAACTATGAGCCATGCCATGTAGGGACACCCAAGACGGATGGGTCATGGTGGAGAGGTCTGACAAAGTGTGGTCCACTGGAGAAGGGAATGGCAAACCACTTCAGTATTCTTGCCTTGAGAACCCCATGAACAGTATGAAAAGGCAAAAAGATAGGATACCGAAAGAGGAACTAACCAGGTTGGTAGGTGCTCAAAATGCTACTGGAGAGCAATGGAGAAATAACTCCAGAAAGAATGAAGAGACAGAGCCAAAGCAAAAACAACACCCAGTTGTGGGTGTGACTGGTGATGGACGTAAAGTCCGATGCAGTAAAGAGCAATATTGCATAGGAACCTGGAAACTCAGGTCCATGAATCAAGGCAAATTGGAAGTGGGCAAACAGGAGATGGCAAGAGTGACCATCAACATTTTAGGAATCAGCGAACTAAAATGGACTGGAATGGGTGAATTTAACTCAGATGACCGTTATATCTAATACTGTGGGCAAGAATCCCTTAGAAGAAATGGAGTAGCCATCATAGTCAACAAGAGTCCGAAATGCAGTACTTGGATGCAGTCTCAAAAATGATACAATGATCTCTGTTCATTTCCAAGGGAAACCATTCAATATCACAGTAATCCAAGTCTATGCCCCAACCAGTAAGCTGGAGAAGCTGAAGTTGAACAGTTCTATAAAGACCTACATGACCTTCTAGAACTAACACCCAAAAAAGATGTCCTTTTCATTATAGGGGACTGGAATGAAAAAGTAGGAAATACTGGAATACTGGAATACTCAAGAAATACCTGGAGTAACGGGCAAATTTGGCCTTGAAGTACAGAATGAAGCAGGGCAAAGGCTAACAGAGTTTTGCCAAGAGAACACACTGGTCATAGCAAACACACTCTTCCAACAGCACAAGAGAAGACTCTACACATGGACATCACCAGATGGTCAACACTGAAATCAGATTGATTATGTTCTTTGCAGCCAAAGATGTAGAAGCTCTACACAGTCAGCAAAACAAGACCAGGAGCTGACTGTGGCTCAGGTCATGAACTACTTATTGCCAAATTCAGACTTAAATTGAAGAAAGTAGGGAAAACCACTAGACCATTCAGGTATGACCTAAATCAAACCCCTTATGATTATACAGTGGAAGTGAAAAATAGATTCAAGGGGTTAGATCTGATAGACAGAGTGCCTGAAGAACCATGGATGGAGGTTCGTGACATTGTACAGTAGGCAAGGATCAAAACAATTCCCAAGGGAAAAAAATGCAAAAAGGCAAAATGATTGTCTGCAGAGGCCTTACAAATAGCTGTGAATAGAAGAGATGCAAAAGGCAAGGAGAAAAGGAAAGATATTCCCATTTGAATGCAGAGTTCCAAAGAATAGCAAGGAGAGATAAGAAAGTCTTCCTCAGAGATCAGTGTAAAGAAATAGAGGAAAACAATAGACTGGGAAAGTCTAGAGATCTTTTCAAGAAACTTAGAGATACCAAGGGAACATTTCATGCAAAGATGGGCACAATAAAGGACAGAAATGGTATGGATCTAACAGAAGCAGAAGATATTAAGAAGAGGTGGCAAGGATACGCGGAAGAACTATACAAAAAAGATCTTCACGACCCAGATAATCATGATAGTATGATCACCAACCTAGAGTGAGATATCCTGGAATGTGAAGTCAAGTGGGCTGAGGAAGGATCACTATGAACAAAGCTAGTGGAGGTGTTGGAATTCCAGTTGAGCTATTTCAAATTCTAAAAGATGATGCTGTGAAAGTGCTGTACTCAATATGCCAGCAAATTTGGAAAATTCAGCAGTAGCCACAGGACTGGAAAAGGTCAGTTTTCATTCCAATGCCAAAGAAAGGCAATGCCAAAGAATGCTGAAACTACAGCACAATTGCACTCATCTTACATGCTAGTGAAGTAATGCTCAAAATTCTCCAAGCCAGGCTTCAACAATACGTGAACCATGAACTTCCAGATGTTTAAGCTGGATTAGAAAAGGCAGAGGAACCAGAGATCAAATTGCCAACATCCGTTGGATCATCGAAAAAGGAAGAGAGTTCCAGAAAAACATTTACTTCTGCTTTATCGACTATGCCAAAGCCTTTGACTGTGTGGATCACAACAAACTCTGGAAAATTCTTAAAGAGATGGGAATACCAGAGCACCTGACTTGCCTCTTGAGAAATCATATGCAGGTCAGGAAGCAACAGCTAGAAGTGGACATGGAAAAACAGACTGGTTCCAAATAGGGAAAGCAGTACATCAAGGCTGTATATTGTCACCCTGCTTATTCAACTTATATGCAGAGTGCATCATGAGAAATGCTGAGCTGGAGGAAGCACAAACTTGAATCAAGATTGCAAGGAGAAGTATCAACAACCTCAGATATGCCGATGACACCACCCTTATGACAGAAAGCAAAGAGGAACTGAAGAGCCTCTTGATGAAAGTGACAGAGGAGAGTGAAAAAGTTGTCTTAAAACTCAACATTCAGAAAACTAAGATCATGGCATCTGGTCCCATCTCTTCATGGCAAATAAATAGGGAAACAGTGACAGACTTCACTTTTTTGGGCTCCAAAATCACTGCAGATGGTGCCTGCAGCCATGAAAGTAAAATACCCTTGCTCCTTGGAAGAAAAGTTATGACCAACCTACACAGCATATTAAAATCAGAGACATTACTTTACCAACAAAGGTGTGTCTAGTCAAAGCTATGGTTTTTCCAGTAGTCATGTATGTTTGTGAGAGTTGGACAATAAAGAAAGCTGAGCACTGAAGAATTGATGCTCTTGAACTGTGGTGTTGGAGAAGACTCTTGAGAGTCCCTTGGACTACAAGGAGATCAAACCAGTCAATCCTACAGGAGATCAGTCCTGAATAATCACTGGCAAGACTGATGTTGAAGCTGAAACTCCAATGCTTTGGCCACCTGATATGAAGAACTGACTCATTTGAAAGGACTCTGATGCTGGGAAAGATTGAGGGCGGGAGGGGAAGTGGACAACAGAGGATGACATGGTTGGATGCCATCACTGACTCAATGGACATGAGTTTGACTAAACTCCGGGAGTTGACGATGGACAGGGAGGCTTGGCGTGCTGCAGTCCATGGGATCGCAAAGAGTTGGAGACTACTGAGCAACTGAACTGAACTGAAGTGACTGTAAAAATGGTGATTTTAGAAAACCATTGAGTGTTTATGCATTTGACCCTTTCTACTTCTTTGACTTATTGATAGAGATAATTAGGGCAGTTGGTAAACTTGGCAGTATGAAGGAATATTTCAAACTTTATTATAAAATATTTATTAGGTATATTCATATATCCTAAACACTATTCTAGGTACCAGAAATAGAGTGAACCAGATGGATAAAGCTCCTGCCTCATGGAGTGGTGTTTTAGAGATAATGAGGCAGAAAATACACAGAGAAACAACACATAAATTAATGGCTAGGAAAAAGTTCAGTTAGTCTAGTGATTTTTTTAAACTATTATAAAAATTGAGAGCTAGAAAATAACATAAAACTTGTGCTGGATCCATTAATATCTTTTGAATAATTTTATGTCACTGTCTTAATGAATCTTTTTTTCTTTCCTAGTTTTTAGCAATAATTTTTAAGGCACTACAAATGATGATTTCAGTTAATGTTTTCAGTCAACAAATCAATAAATCCAGTACTCTTGCCTGGAAAATCCCATGGACAGAGATGCCTGGTGGGCTTCAGTCCATGGGGTCGCAAAGAGTTGGACACGACTGAGCGACTTCACTTCAATCACTTCATGCTTTGTAACTGGAGAAGGAAATGGCACCCCACTCCAAGTATTCTCGCCTGGAGAATCCCACGGACAGAGGAGCCTGGAGGGCCATGGTCCATGGGGTCATAGAGAGTCAGACATGACTGAAGTGACTGAGCATGCACTACTATTTAGGACTCCTGGTTAGACTCTGTAAAATTTTTTTGATTAAAAAATATTTTTAATAGAAGTAGAGTTAATTTGATAGTGGTGGTTTAGTCGCTAAGTCATGTCCAACTCTTATGACCCCATGGACTGTAGCCTGCCAGGCTGATCTGTCCATGAGATTCTCCAGGCAAGAAGGGTACAGCAAAGTGATTCAGCTATATATATATAGACTCTTAATAAAGCCTATTACATGCCTGCTCACCTACCTGAGCTCAGATTCTCTCAGAAACACAACTAATCAAAGCAGAGACTGCTTTTTCCCAGGAAGTATAGTAATAGGAGTAGTGTCTCTACTTTCTTCCCAAATCCACCAGGAATTTAGAAAAATCTATTATTTAAGGAAAGATTTCAACACACTGGAGCCACCCTATTTTTTTTTATCATTGTTATAGAGTTAACTTCCTTTCATGTTTTTCCTCCCAGTCATCTCTTCTCTCCCATAATTTTTCCCTCAAGCTTTTCTATTTTAAATTCTGGAACAAATATTTCTTCATTTATTTCATGGGCAATAAATGAGTTTAAAATAATCATCCACTACTTTAAACACAATTTCCACTAATTTTCACCTCCTGAATCCTTGGTTCTCACCTGAGGAAACCACTTCCGTGTGTAGCCCTGTTGTGCAGATATGAGTCATACTCAACGTTCCATGTCTCTTGAGAGCAGGAAGCTGGGAGTGTGAATCCTTTTCAATTTTTAACACACCTTTCAGAGTATTTCTCCTCTACTCCATGAATCTCATGTTAACTTCCTTCATGTACGCTATTCTTCATTCCTGTTCCCAGAGGAATTCTATCTTTATGTTACTTGACCCCTTGAAGCTCTTGACAATGACTTTCCACTGTCTTTCTGGCTATGACATTTAGGTTGTTCAGTTATTTCTCTTTATTCTGTTCATCCCTTGAACTGTTCATCTGCCCAGGCCAGAGATGTGAGCATGCTTCTTGAATTCTTCATGTTTCTCATCACCACTTTGGGTCGGTCTTTAAAAACCAAAACAAACAAAAAACAGGGTAGACATAGGTTTTGTTTGCATATACATTTTGTTTTTTCAGTAAATTTCAAAATCTGGTCTAAGCCCATGTGGATAACATCTGTGATCCTTTTACTTTCCTTGTTTAGTAACTTAGGTCTTCAATGTAACGTGTAAAATGAGCTTTGGCAACAATAATAATAATAACCATGGGCGATAGAATAATAAATATGCCCAGTGATACAGACAAAATACGTACCTGGGAAAGACCAGCTGGGTGTCTTCCACCAGGAGATCTCTCAAGCTGGCCTCACTTTTAACTGTTGTTGTTGTTCAATAGCTAAGTCATGTCCGATTCTTTGCCATCCTACAGACTGCAGCACACCAGGCTTCCCCGTCCTTCACTACCTCCTGAAATTTGCTCAAACTCATATCCATTGAGTCAGTGATGCTGTCACTTTAATTAATTTGTCATAATTCAGTATCTGGCTCTTTTTCTGCAGTGTCTGAAATCTAATTTGTCTGCACCTATAGTTGTGGTCCCAACCCTCACAGACTCAGGTAACTCAAGTTCAGGAGTTTGCTTTCTACAATCAAGGTGCCTGTGTCTTATTTGCGTGGTTATAGCTGTCATATGAACTGGACACAGGATTCAATGTTGGTAGTGCACTTGCCCCATGATTAAAGCCACAAGGGGACATCACTAGGATTGGAAAGAAAAGTGTGGGGCTTTGTATCAGAGGCATAGGGAACATACCTTCTTTCATGTATCTCCACACTGGATCAGCTTTATCCTTGGGACCTGAATAATCCCAATCATTAGCCCAATGGGCTAAGATTCCCTCTTTTCCAGGGTGATATATGATGAGAAATGCCAGACAGACTGCTCTGACGCTCCTTTCTCTTCTCTATGGCATTTCTCCAGATGGAGCCTCTTATACCCACTCTGGCAAACACTCCTTTATTTTGCCATGTTAATAAATTAGACCAGGTTGCAATGAAGTCTTCTTGGCCTGTAGCAGTTCCTTAGGGTGATTTACATAGTTTTCCTTTGATCTGAGTCATATGACAGGAAACTTACATACCACTTAATCCTCAATCCTTTGGGATTCCTTAGTGTTACTCTTATGTAATGAAAAGAAAATCATGCACACAGAGCTTTTCATACTTGATAAAATGCTTTTTGTTTCTTTTTCCAGTTTTTAGATCATAATTATAACTTGAGCTCAGTTGAGAAGAAGTTGTTATTTTCTCATTTTACAAGTGAGCCAATAAAGACATTAGGATAAAGCTGGAAATTGAACTTGTTTTCAAGTATAATAGCCAAAGCAGAGAATTCTGGCCAACTGATTTGAATGGAGGATGGGTTTGGCTATCTTCATCTGTTAAACATGATTATAACCAGATTCCCACTCAGTTTAGTGGGTGTATGTACACACACATGCACCTTTTTCCTCCTTAATTGTCCTCGGTAGGGACAGAAAGAGCAGATAAAGGCCAGTGAATTAGGCTCTGTCAGGAGCAGAGTTGTGGATGTAAAATTTTGCTTGTTGCCATCTCCATTCTGACCTTTTTTTCATCCACAGTGGAATCTTAATCCTCACATCTCTTGGACCTAGTTTTCTGATGCAGTCACTCATCTTTTACTTTTCATATCTTTTTTTTCAACTTACCACTTAGTTTGGTTATGGCCTCATCTAAGGAAGTAATATGAACACAAATCCTCCCAAGCAGCTACATCTTCTTTTTGTTCTATATAATAAGATGAACACAATCTCTGGTAAAATTTACAGATATACTTTCCATATTAGACAAAAAAAACCCATTATTAAGTATATAATAAAATTGCAAATATCAAAAATAGTAAAGTCTTTTAATCCACTTTTCCACTCTTCATTTCTCATTATTGGTAATAATATGATTAGATATCCATAAATGACATCTCTTATATTGGTTACTTAGTCTACATTAGCATCAACAAACTATAGTGTATACACACATATGAGCTAGTACAGTTTGAAACTTCCTTCTTAAAAAGGAAAAATGGGGAGTTTGTGTTGCTAGGTTTAGGTGTAAGTACAAATATGTCATTAACACACATAACCACACTGAAATTTATAGTGACAAAAGTTATGTAGATACTACACAAGGTGATTAAAATGAGACATGAGGAGGAATTCTGAATAAGTACAGAAAATCCTGTGCTTAAATACATAATATTTATTTTATTGTAATTGTAATTTTTTGTAATTGTATTTAAAAATAACAATTTATTTTTGGCTTTTATATATGCCACTTTTGAATCAATTTGAGCAGTTAAATGGCTTTATTAATCAGAGAGGTTGGATTCTCAGAGAATGCATTATATTTAGCAAAACAGTGTCTAAGCTAACAGAGGACAGAAATTTCACTGGATGTGATATTTTATAACATTAGTGAACTTTTTATGTATTTGTGTATCAATAATTTCTGACTTTTGAGAATCTTAAAAGATACTTATACTTTCATTTATAATAGCATCATAAAAAATAAAATACTTAGCAATAAATTCAGAAAAAGAAATATAAAACTTTTACTCTGAAAATTATAAAACATTGCTGATAAAAATTTTTTGATCTAAATAATTGAGAAAATATCCCCTGTTCATGGATCAGATGATATAACATTCCTAAAATTGTAATAATCTATAAACTATCTTACAGATTCAATGAATTTCCTATCAGACTCTCACTAACTTTCTGGTAGAAGTTGAAAAGTTGATTCTAAAATTCATATGGATTTTCAAGGACCCAGAATAGCCAAAAGTATGCTGAAAAAGAAGAATCAAGTAAGAGATTTCAAAATTACTATAAGGTAACGATAATCAAATGGTGTGGTAACAGTGTAAGGATAAACATATATCTCAGTGAAATAGAGTTGAAAGTTAAGAAATAAGTCCATGCATACATCTACGGTCAACTGATTTCTGATAAGGGTACCATTTATTGTACCCTTTTGATGGGGAAAGAAAAGCATTTTCAACAAATCATGCAGAGGTAACTGGTTAGTTTCTTACTAATCAGAATAACATTGGACCCTTATCTCACTGCATATTTAAAAATTAACTCCAAATGAATCAATGACCTAAATGTGAGAGCTAAAACTATAAAAATTTTGCAAGGAAACATTTGGCTAAATATTCATGACATTTTTACCAGATTCTTAGATATGATACCAACAGCATAAACCACAAAAGAAAAATAGATAAACTGATAGATAAACAAAAATAGATGAACAAAATTAAAAATTTTGTGTTTCACAAGACGCCTTCAGCAAAATGAAAATATAACCCATAGAGAGGTTGAAAATATTTCCAAGTCATATATATGATAACAGATTTGTATGTACAAATTGTATGTACAATTAAAAACCCTTAAGATTCAATAATAAAAGATAATAACCCAATTAAGAATGGGCAAAGAATCTGAATTAACATTTCTCCAAGGAAGTTATACAAATGGTCAAGAAACACATGAAAAAAAGGCTCAATACCATTAGTTATCAGTGCAAGTCAAAACCACATAAAATACTACTTCACACCCAGTAGGATGGCTAGAATAAAAATCTGGAGAGAAAGAATGTTGATGAGGAAGCAGAGAATCAGAATTCTCATACATTGTTGGTGGGGATGTAAAATGGTGCAGTTACTGTCAAAAACAGTCTGGCAGTTCCTCAAACAATTATATGCAGTTACCATAGGACCTAGGAATTCCACTCCTAGGTAACTATTGGGGAAAGAAAATGAAAACATATGTCCACACAAACCTTAAATATGAAGTTTATAGCATGATTATTTATAATAGCCAAAAGGTGGAAACAAATCAATGTCCATCAGCAAACAAGTGAATAAAAACCAATGTATATGTGTACAATGGAATGTTATTTAGCAGTGCAAAGAAATGAACTGCTGATACATGTCATGAGCCTTGAAAACATTATGCCAACTGAAAGAAGTCAGTCACCAAACACCAACTACATGATCAAATTCATATGAATTTCCAGACTAGAAAATTTATAGGACCAGAAAGGAAATCAGTGGTTTGCTTAGGGCTGGAGATGAGTGGGATTGGAAGATAGGTTGGTGATAGCTAAAAGGTACGGTTTCTTTTTGAAGTGATGAAAACTTTCTAAAATTGACTGTGGCGACATTTGTACTTATCTGTGCATATACTAAAAACCATTGAATTATATACTTTAAATGAATGATTGTATGGAATGTGAATTTATAGCTCAATAAAACTGTCACAAAAGATAATTACTCATTAGGTGATTAAGCATGGCTCCCAAATTTATTAAGATTGAACATAAACCACATTCAGCTTTTTAAAAGATAAAATATAAAACTAATTAGAATTACATTGATTTGTTTGATTTTAGCAAACTTGAAGAAAAGTGACCCATTTATCATCTGCAGATAGAATATTAGGGTATTTAAAACCGTTAAGTGAAATCCTAAAAGAAATCCTTTCACTGACTTGTAAGGACTCACTTCCCTTTAATTTTGCAGTGTAAAACCTGGTGACTTTCACATTTCTTTCCATCTCTATGTCAAGAGAATTTTGTCATGACAAACTCCTATATGAAATTCTTCAATGACTTTCAGTTGTGCCCAGAATAAAAACCAACTTCTGAACAACTGTTACTCATCTTAGAGAACTGACATAGACAATCCTTGTCCTCTCTACCCATACTGGGCTTGATGCTCTCTCTAAATGTTCTCCAGAGACACCATCATGCTAATCAGACTGAATTTTATTTCCAGAAGATTAACTTTTTCTTTAGTTCAGTGACTCTTGGTTTATTATTTTATTCTTGGCGTGTATTGCAATGTCTGTCACAAAATGTGTGCTTAATCAGTGTTTTCGAATGAAGGATTAATTGTGACAAAAGGCCACAATACGAAGATGCTATTTGATCAGCATATCACCAATTAAATCATTTTTCGGCATGGAATTAAAAAACTGTGTCTCTTCAGTATTTCTTATTACAGTTCTACCACAAAGAAAACTAAAATACATATCTCATTTAACAAAACAGTGTCTTTTCACATGACTTGCTGAATGTTGAATAAGAAATCCAATCTATAAACCCCGACTGCTAACCACCAGCTGTATGAAGAACAATAAAGTTACTAATATCTTACAATGTAAAATGTAAGTGAGATTTTTCCAGACTTGACTTTGTGAGCTCCTCTAGAAAGTGCATGTCATCTTTTTATCCCTGTTGTCTGCCACAGGGCTGAATCTCTAACGTTATGGAGGGGGGATAGGAAATGATAGAAAGTAAAAGCAAAATTAAAGATCTATTAATATATCACTCAATATCACTCAATATGAATTGAGTTACAGTTTCCGACTTTGCCTTTTGTAAAGCAGAAACTTTGAATTTTATTGGAGGATTCCAATTGTTTCCATTGCTTACGCGCTTCAGTCACTTGCCCTATTTCCTTTAGTGCGTGTGTGTGCGCAGTTAGATGTGCCCAGCTCTTTGTGATCCCATGGATTGTAGCCTGCCAGGCTTCTCTGTTCATGGAATTTTTCAGGCAAGAATCCTAGAGTGAGTTGCCATTTCCTCCTCCAGGGGATCTTCTCGACCCAGGAATAGAACCTGCAACTCCAGCGTCTCCTGCATTGGCAAGTGAATTCTTTACCACTGTGCCACATGGGGGTCCCATATTTCCTCAGGCTTGCATTAGAAAGAAAAATTGTAATTTAGCCAAAATTCTGGTCCATATTTTTATAGTTATTAGTAATTTTTCTTTCTAATGCAAGTCTGAGAAATGACTTTAACATGGGAATTTTATGCCACACTCAATCATTCAATCATTATTTTTTGTGTGCACTCAATTGCCTTGTTTATGGGTCATATGTATTCTCATGTACTTTTAATTTCATTATTCAAATTTTCCCAAATTTACATTAATGAATTACCTTACTTTTTTATAATCAAATTATTCTTTTTTGTTGTGGTGGTGCTCTGTTAAAGCCTAAAAGAAGCATTAAGAAAAAAAAAAGGTTGGTAATTTTAATGGTACATACATACTAGCTTCAAATTTAATTGTTTTTCAGAAAATAGAGGGTCAGGTAATATTTCAGAAACCCCAGCCTTTTTCAAACAGCAATTGGATTTCATGAAAAATCCATTTGAAAAATTTTCATGTTTCTAGTTTTCAGTTTCATCACAGCCATTTTTCTCATTCCTTATTGCTTCTTCATCTGATTCCAGAAGTTGGAAGAAATGCAATGAAACTGAAATAATTTGTTTTGTTTTTTCAAACTTCAGAAAAGACTGGCTGTAGTTTCTGAGTAACTAAGTCAGTTGTTATGTCATAAAAATGATTTACTAAACTTTTTGTCACCCCGATTTCACTACCACCTGCACATTTACCTGTCTGCAATCCTTTCTTCATTTCTTCTCTATGTGATTGCACTCCTCAAGATGATTTCTTTTCCATAAATCTGAATATATGCTAAAGTACTTGGGAAAAATTAGGAAAAATAATTTTGTTAAATATGAAACATAATTTAAAACATAACAGTAAAAAGATTTGGGGGAAAAAAAACTGGAGAAGATCTTCATGATCTAGGCCTGGAGAAAGGCTTCTTACAACTGCCATAAAACATAAGGCTGAAAAGTTGAACTTGATAAAAACTTTAAATTTTGCTCTGCAAAAAGCCCCTGTTAAGAGGATTAAAAGATGAGTTACAGATTGGGAGAAAATGTTTGCAAAACACATATCTGTCAATAGAATGGCATCTAGCATATAAAAAGAACTCTGAAAAACAGCAGCACTTATAAAAAAAAAAAAGCACATATAATTTCATTAGAAAACATACAAAAAACATATAGAAGCTTCACCAAGATGACACACGCATGGCAGATAATCACAAGGAAAGTTGTTCAACACATTGGTCATCAGGGGAGTGCAAATTAAAACCACAATGAGATGTCATAGCACAACTGTCACAATGCATAAAATAAAAAATGATGAAAACACCAAATACTAGCAAAAATGCAGAAAAACTGACTCACTCCTACATTGCTGGTGAGTACGTAAAATGGTATGGCCAAACAAAGATACAGGTTGACTGTTTCTTATATACTAAGCATGCAACTACCATGCTACTCAGCAGTCACAGTCCTGGTCACACCAAAATCTGTTCATGAATGTTCATTGCAACTTTTTATTTGTAATAGAAAAAAACTAGAAACAGCCCAGACGCCCTTCAGTGGGTGAAATGCTAAACAAATTGTGGTACATCCACATCATGGAATAAGACTCAGCAATAAAAAAGGAGCAAATTACTAATAGCGTAACAACTTGAATGAATCTTCAGAGAATTATGTTGAGTGAAATACACTAATCCCCAAAAGTTGCATGTCATATGATTCCACATATATAACAATCTTGAAATGACACAAGTATAAAAATGGAGAAGAAGTTTGACTGTCAGGATTTGGAATTGAGAGGAGTTAGAATGTGGATGTGATCAAACAACAGGCGATACCAGATATCCTTGTAGCCGTGAAAATGTTTCTTATCTTGACTATGGCTGTGGCTATAGAAACATACATGAGATAAAATTGTACAAAACTAAGTGCACACACAAATCCACCCGCACAAGTACAACTGCAAAAATCTGAGCAAGACTGATGCGTTATATCTATGTCAATATTATGCGGTATTATACTACAGATTTGAAAGAAGTTTCTGTTGAAAGGAAAATGGATAATTTGTACATGAAATTTCTCTGTATTATTAATATTTCTTACAACTGCATATGAATCAATAATAATCTAAAATATTTTTAAGTTTAATTAAAAATAACCATTTTTAATGAAGAAGAAATAACTATTCACTGAATATTTTATGGTGTCTTTATTTTTTCCCACATTTCCACTTTCCTATTTATTTGGTACTTAGAACTTTAAGAAGAAGATTTAGCATTATTTGATATTTTAGGGACTGATAGGAACATTTTCATCCAGAAACTTCAAATATCAGCAGATGAAGTCTGAATGAGTGAAATATGCAACTTGTGGTCGCTTCACAGTGGCTATGAAGAAACACCAATTTCTTGCCTTCTTCCAGACCACAGGACAGTTTGTATTGTGAATGGTGAAGCAACTCTGTGAGTTATTTCCTGGGAGCAAATTAAACCTCTCTAAATTAGTTGATGGCCTGAAAGGAAGTCAGTGCAGATAAACTCTTACTCCCAGAGTGGAGAAGCTGAATCATTATCTGCAGACTCAGGAAAAAGATCACCTTTAAGGAAAAAGACATTTGATAAAACAATTAGACCTAAAGGAAACCATAAAAATGATAGAATTATTTAAAATCCTATGTTAAAGAAAATTCTTTAAAGTAATAATGTTTTTAGTCCAATTATTATCCAAACCTGGAAGAACAGTATTTGGAAATATTGGAGAGAGATATTAAGTCTTAAAGAATGAAACGAAGTTCAGGATGGCTGAAGTTTAGGGAGTCGGAAAGAATGATGCTGAGAAATGATGCTGGTACCATCAAGTGGGGCCACTTTATGAAGGTCTAGCTGTGGAATCCGCACTTAAACACCAGGGAGACAGCTCTGCAAGACTGTGAACAGAAGAAAGAAATGAGCACATTTGCTTTTCAAAACGCATCGTCCTCGTCTCTCAAGTACTCCTCAAAATTTCACATTTGACCCAATAAGTAGCTCTTCTAAAGAGCCTTTTGAGTAGTCTATGAATGTATTTCAGTAGGTAAAGCGACCAGTGAGGGGCTTTCTTTGAGTGTATTCAAATAGCTCTGTTATATTAAATGGCTCGAGAAAAGGCGTCCACGATACCCTGTTTGATGAAAAACAAAGTCACTAAGCTATAGGTATAGTATAATCCCATTCTTGAGAAAACCAATTAAAAAACACAATCTATACATATTTGTATGTTAATATCTTTGCAACAGCAAGGGAAAACGTATAAAGAACAAGTAATTAGCAGTGATTCCAATTAAGACACTGGGAATCAAGAAGGCATGACAGACTTTAGTCCAGCCATATCAAAATTTCTGAGTAGTTAATACATAAACTTTACCCATGAAATTCAAATGAAGAAAACACACGAATTGAGTGAATCAAATAGCACTACTGTCCAAAAGAACTGTACTACAAATTACAAATGCCAGCCACACAGGTATTTTTAAATCTTCTGGTAGCTCCATTAAAAACATAAAATTAAAACTATCTTCATTAATACATTTTAACTCAATGCATCCAAAATATTATTTCAATATGTAACCAATATAAATATTAATCTTTTGCATTATTTTCATACTAAGTCTTTGAAATCTGGTATGTGTTTTACACCTATAGCCACATTTCAAGTACTTAGTAACCATAGGTGGCTAGTCACTACCGTATTGGACAGGCCAGCTCTAATGGAAACTAATGGTTTTGTAGCTGGTGAATTTTACTGGCATTGAAGTGACAGCTTCGTTTTGTCGGCTCAGTGAATTCATGGTCATGTCTAGCCCTGGTCCCATGGTCTTGATCTTGGTTCCCCTTCATGTTTCCCAGCTCCATCATTTTTCAGTTAAGAAGGTATAATATTAGTTATTACATTTTATTATTAATATTACCAGTGTGCATATAGAATTGTCACATAATCTACAGGTTGAAGTCAAAGTACTGAACACTGTATTTTTAGAAAACAGTAAGAAATAAGTTTTTTAAAAAAAATCTGTGACTACAATTCTGTAGGGATAAAAGTGTAATATGATATTAACTCAAAATTTTAGTCATAGAAAATTTGAACAACTGTAAATATTTTCTACTGAAGGAGGGGGCAAAGAAAACCAAATTCCACAAAAATAAAGATGCATTCATACATTTATGACTTGATGTCTTCTCAGAATGTCTAGATGCAGGGTTTTTACTTGAAGTTCCAACTCAGCCATTGAGTAACATAGTAAATTTGGAAAATTGTCATAAATGTCTCAAGTTTCTCCAGTTACATATCGAGATACTATTTAACATGCTTTTCAATTTTTTAAACTATATAAGCTATATAAACAAAATACATTGTAACATATTGTAAAATAATTAGAATAACATTTTTTGGAGTTCAGTTTAAGGAGACTGACAGCTATATTAAATTTCTAAATTCTACAGTTACTAGAAGTTCTGAATTTTGGAGATAAGAAAAAAAACACAATAAAGCTAAACTGAAAAAATATTTTTCAAAGTAATGAAATATACAAGTAAATTAGGCTTTTAAAAATTTGAATCATTTTGAACATGTTTATAAAGATACATGGGTGGTTTTCCCTAGGTTGAGTTTTTGGGTTACTACCTAAACTATTAAAACTGGCAGATGTCTAAAATGTAGAAGATTCTGCTGTAGACACAATGCACAAATAACTGAGAATGAACAGATTTCAGTGCTTGATGTCTAGTCTTCAACGGTCTTGAGACTGCACAATCACTCAATTAATTTACAGAATTATTAAGGATTATTGAATAGTAGAAGAGTGCCTTTTCAGGTTACCTATATTTTAGGTTATCTATATTCCTTCCACATTAACTGAAAATTTGACTGCTTCTTTCAGAATAATATCATAAGTTTACCACCCTTAACTCTTCATCAGATTTTTCTTTGCAATCCCACAGTTATCCAAGAAATTTCATTGTTTGAAGTGTGTTGAGTTGCTATCCAGGTCAAGGCAAGAATATTAATATGCTTTTGCAGTATTTTAATTGCCAGCCCATAAGTAAAATATCTAATGTAAGAAATTTTGATATACAAATATCCAACTTACATTTTGGAGAGGATTATCACTTTGAAAAATAATTAATCATTTTACAAAATAATTCACCACCATTATCTCTTTTTTTCTATAGTCAGTTCCCTACCAAAGTTAATATAGATTTATTTACACAAATATTTTCAGGAATACATCTATCACAAACAGTGAGGTACATCTTTTAGCATTCTTTCTTGTAAGGGGTTTTTTACAAACATATCTATGGGAAGTGAAGTCTTATGAATTGAACCTAATTCTATCAAAGTTCTATTGAATTTTGTAGATCCTCTTTCACCCAGCCCTACCAATAAATAAGTAAATAAATAAAGGTGAGCAATAAGAAGATCCAGAGGGCATGAAATACAAGAAACATTGTTTTACACAAATTAAAGTGTAATGTCAAACCTCTCTCTGGTGTTTAGAAGTTTGTTGATAGAAATATGAATAGAAATCAAAAGAAACCTCAAATTACTCACTTAATAAAACCTCAAAAATATGTTATCCCTTTATTTTGCAATCCTACTTTTATCATTTCTTATTCTTTCCCTACTGTTCCTCTTCATTAATGCCACCTAATATTGCTACATACTTAGAATAATCTCCAATTCTAGGATAGCCAGTACAAGCAATATCCAGTATTTTGTTTAAACCCATAAATACCTCTGTCAGTGACATCTGGGAGTTGTTAGAAACCATCGTTTTTGGAACACTGAAAAGCAAGATGTTATGTGCTGCGAAAGTCCTCTGTTATCACCATGCTCACATGTAAAATATCAGCACTCTAACTTCTGATATAAATAAGCTACTGGGAAAATTTTGTGGTTGCTTTTATTACTGGTGGTGTTACTAGAAGGAACAGAGGAAATTTGAACTTAAATTTCTGGTGAAGAATGTATCATTGTGATATATACATATATACATATATGATCTTAACGGTCGAGGGAAAAACCACACACACACAACAGAGACAGCCGAAAAGGGATCACTGAAAAAATCACAAGTATAGAGACTAAGTACTACAATTCCCCTACTACTTTATGTAGTATTCCATTATCTCCCAGGGCTTATTCTGAGTTCTAACCTACTTGAGCTAAAGGTGTTGTTGAAGTAGTCAGAACATTCAATAGGCTTATTGGGTTACTCTAAAGCTCCCTGACCCATTCCTCAATCCCTCAGACGAAATCCAGATTTAGAAATGTTCAGCATCTCAGTGCCTCTTGCTTTCCGATAAACTAAAATCTAATACTTCAGGTTGAATTCTGACATCCCCTAAGAAGTCCACTTTTTAAAAAATCTACTAGCTTCCATCATGTAATTGTCAAAGAGTCAAATCCATTTCATCTTTAAATTTGCTCCTTCCTTTTGCTTTACAAAAAGGACACACATTTATGGAGTTTATCCAGCTCATTCGCTCCCAAACTTCAGCATTTCAGAAGTGGCCACAGTAAACCCCATGTGTGAACATTGTTTTGCTTGGTCTTCGTTAGTGTTCTGAGAGGCAGTGTGGTAAAACAGTTAAGGGCATGACCTTCAAGGACTCCTCAGAGCTTCATTTCTGCTTGTGAACTTCAACTCAGTGCCTGCCTCAATTTCCTCATCTAAAGAAGTGGGGATCAGAATAGCAGCTATTTCAGGGGTTGTCATGAGCAGTACATGTATTTTAATACACGCATAGCACACAAAACAGTGGCTGACGTGGCTATTGCTGTTAGTTCTTATTTTTGATGTACAGTGATCAGAAACTGGGTTTTGTCATACTATGAAGTTTTTATGTGTATGTGTTAATCGCTCAGTCATGTCCGATTCTTTGCAGCCTCATGGACTGTAGCCTGCCAAGCTCCTTTATCCATGGAATTCTCCAGGCAAGAATACTGAAATGGGTTGCCATTCCCTTCTCCTGAGGATCTTCCTGACCCAGGGATAGAACCCAGGTTTCTCACATTGCAGGCATATTCTTTATCATCTGAGCCACCAGCTTTTGGTCAATGCTAAATCATATATGACTGATCTAGTTCATGGAGGTAATTTTTGATGAAACAAACTCAGTATGTTTCTGTTGATTTGAAATAAATGCTAATAGCATGTGGTAAGGAAACAACTATTTCCATGGTGGCTTAGATAGACACAAGTTATATAATTTAAACTTTAAGAAGTTGCCAGCACCTTTTTTGATATCAGGTAAAAACACTTCTTTTTAAGTAACTCAGTAAATGAGGATAATATAAGCTAAATTACCTTGGAAACAATAGAAGAAATACCTAATTAAGATTTGTCCCTGTAGGGAAAACTATATATCTATTCCTACTGCTAAAATTAATAGTGATTTTAGGGTGATTTTAATTTTAAAGAAATACTAGTCACTGGGGGAAAGAAGAGGAAACTACTAGGTTTTTGTACCTCTTTTGAATTATAGCAGTGTTGCACTGATTAAAAATAGGATGTAACTTTGCTTAGGTTTAGATTATTAGAACAAATTCATTTTCATCTGGATGTTATGAATCTGCAATCATCTTGCTTTGTTTAAGGTGTTGTACTTTATTGTTATTCTTTCCTAGCACTGAGATCTTTTGCCACATTTTTGAAATTCTCTTTATTCACAAAGCCTCATATTTATATAATTTGCAGGTGAGCTTGTAAAAGGTCATTAAAAAACAAACTTAAAAATTATTTTCTGGCAAAACATTAAAAATCATCAACATGTATTAAGGACAAACATTTCTTTTACTTACTGAGAGCAAAAACTGGACACCCTAAAACTAGAACATATACCTGACTTTCATTTTAAGAGTTTGATCTTGATTCCATGAGGAGACTTGTTTGCTTAAATTATGCATGGTATTTACATGTTCTTAAGAAATAATTGGATAATATTTGTGTTTTAAAGCCAAACTCTCTGGCTCAGTGAAAATTCCTTGATGAGTAACCATCTCTAGAGACCCTAAAAAATTATGAAAAGCTCTACTATTTCAGCTACATTTTTTTGCATATAAAAATATCCTATTATAGGAGTCAACTACCACATGTAGTAAGTTGCTTTTGTTTAAATTGAAAAAGAGCTAAAAATGTCCTGTGGGTTATCGCAACAGTACAAGAATACAAGGTGCATTTATTTATTAACAACAACAACAAAAAAAATTGTAAAACAAATTGTGAGAGCAAAAGCGGGCTACAAAACAAGGGTTTGGGATAGCCTTTGCCTTATTTAAACATGACACGGTTAATATGCCCCAGTTGATAAATGCTGTAAAGTGTAAGTTAGCATTGGCTAATTCACTGATAAACATCTCCCCCCACCACCCAGCTCACTATGGAAAATGTGTTACGGAGGAGAAACGCTTTCTCGGGTCAAGTATCACAACCTTGTGGTCACATAGTCTTCGTGGGTGACAGTGTCTGTGAAGTTTGCATCATAGTCTACACTCGAGTCCTCCTCTTTCGCGTGTTTCTTCTCCTTCGGTATGATGGGAACAGTGTCCTCCACCACCACCTTCTCTGACTTGAATGAACACACTCTCTTGCTCACCTGTACACCCAGGGAGTCTGTATTTCTTTCTCGATGATCTACCAATATACACTGTTCGCTGAGCCCCGGGATGTTCAAGTCACCCCGCGAAGCTAAAGCTCGGGACTCCAGCTGGATGCTCCTCTCCAGGGGTCCTTCAGCTTGTTGGCGGGCCACCCCTTCTGAAACGGAGAAGATCTGGTTTGCGTTTTGCTCGGCGGCGGCGTGTTGTTTCGATCGTCTGTGAAACAACCCAAAGTGTCTGATATCGGTCACAAAATTCACTTTTCTCTGCTTCTCCCTCGGGGGCTCCTGGAGCACAAGGGCGGAGCCGTTGCTGATGGGGTGTCTTTCGGCGGCAATTGCTGCCGATCGCGGGTGAATGAGGGTGGTCAAGTCGAAGAGACTGAAGTTCTTTTTCCTGTCCTTGCTGCTACCCTCGTTATCACTCTTTTCATCCGAGTCTGCGGAGTTAGAAGACTCCTTCGTGCCCTGAGCAGACTGGACTGTAGAGAGTTTGCTTCCTCTTAATAACCCCAGGACTTCAAAGCGGAAGCTAGAAATGTCTTGCTTGAGTTCCTAAGTGAAAAGGAAAATGATGAAATTAGTTCGTGACCTAAACAAATAAACGTTAGGAAGCTATTATTTGCTCATCTCATATACGGATCTGACACGTCTTCACTCATTTCTGAGAGCTAGGAGTCCACTCGGCTGTGGTTCCATTCAGGATGGTCCCTTCTCTGCAGTGCACTTGTATCTATTTGATGTCTTCTAATTTTCCTATCACAGTTCTCTAGAAAGGAGACTTCCTAAGGTTGATGTAAAAGAAACAGTAAGAGTTTTCTTTCCCACCACTCTGTAGTGGGGGACGTTGGGTTTCTTAGGGACTACAGTTTGAAATAGTGAGGGATGCTGGGTTTCTTTAGGACTACAGTTTGAAATAGTTTCTCTCCAAAATATGCATCTGCTTTCAAGTCATCTCACATTCTCTCAGGGATGTTGGGGTTTGTTTGTTTTTTCGAGATTTTTAATATTGGAACATTTTGGTGTCCAAAGGGATATCTAAAATAAAATAATTAAAGTGGAGTCTACTCTTCCAAGAGTTGGCAGTTATTTTCAATCGTTTATTACCCTGGAGTTGATTTTCTCTCAACATCTGGGTCAGCCACTAAATCCTGGGAATTGGTGAATAGACAACGTTTCCTAGATTCATCCCTTCATCCTTTTGGACAACTGAATTCTCAGTCCTAACCTGCTGGTGGGCTTTGGGGTGGCCTCCTGCCTCCAACCCATCACCCTAAGTGTCAGGAATCATTTAACTCCAAAATTTGGATGTTGTGGCTACAAAGAACATTCTGGATCCTAGTCAACTTTTAACCTCTGCTTTGTTTTGTAATTTATCTCTCTTCTTACCTAAGTGGCTGCTTATATTTATTCCCTGTCAAGCCTGCTGTTTTTCTTTGTCAGTGGTCTCCCATAGGGTTTTTAATATGTTTCTTTTGTTTTTGCCCATAAGATCTTATTGACTTTTAGTCAGTTGTCCAAAATCTCCAGAGCTTCCTTGGTGGCTCAGACAGTAAAGAATTTGCCTGCAATGCAGGAGACCCAGGTTCTATCCCTGGGTCTGGAAGATCCCCTGGAGAAGGGAATGATTACCCACTCTAGTATTCTTGTCTGGAGACTTCCTAATAACCTATGAAGAGTAACAAAGGCATTTTATACCATGAGATAAGAAATATATATTTCATATATTTTACCTTTTTTACTGATAGAATTCAACAACAACAACAACAACTCAGGGAGAAAAGCTACATTTGTAAGCTCCAATAAAGTTCAAACCTTAAATTTTCCTCTACCAAAGCTGTGCAGAACACAAAGAAGGTTTTTGTTGTGTTCAGACCATTGGTTACTAAATGTTTCAGGTTTAGAAATCAAATCAAAATTTCAAAAAGCCTGTGGCTGAGATCAGCAATCAGAATGCCACAAGGCACTAGGATTTTCTCTGTCCAAATAAGTCTCCTCGATCTTTCAGATTAAGTCTGTCTGAATGCAGTGTATTTTGAAAAGAAATTTTACCACTTAAAAAAAAATAATTCTGTAGGGCTTGAATTAAAAAAAAAAAAAAAGAAGACGGAAAGACCTGCTCAGAACACATGGCCTCCTTTCCAGCTCTGAGTTAAAATGGGCTGCTCTGCTTCCACACTCTGTAGAATCCGCCTCTTGGTGACAAAGATCAAAGTGGTTACCTTAAAGTTCTCCTCTGTCAGACCTTCCTCAGTTTTGGCATCTCTAATCATTGCGGCCACGTATCGCTTTACCAGGTTCCGCATAACTTCCTGAGGCATTAGAAAATGAGAGAATTGCTCTTCAGTACATAAATATGATCTCTCTAGAGTCAGTTCAAAAGAGAGGATTGTGCTTTATTTTAGTGTAAGTTTCAAGATATAAAAATAACTTACTTGATATTGGTGATGTCTTCTCAGATTATCAGCAGCTCGCCTCTGAAAAAGAAGGGGACAGTTACCTTTCAGTGACAGTCATATTTTACCATTCTGTAAAGTAACTCCTTGTTCTTTTAATCAAGAATATCATTTCCCTCATTTCTGCAAAGTGGGCATTTTACTGGACAAGGGACAACAGCTAGAGAGACAGCCTTACTCGAATCAAAAGAATGAATGAACCAAAATAGCAAAGTGCAAGGTTATAATTCCAGTTGCACTTAATATATAGAATAATTAAACAATGATGGCAAGATTGTTCTTGTAACATAAGATTATGGAGAATTAGGTCATCATAGTTGGTGTGTACTCCAAATCATTTGAAAAGATGCTAAGAGACACAGATGGGAGGTATCAAACACAAATTAAATGTCAAATAATTAAAATTTGATAGACTGAAAAGGTAGTGTTATAACAATCTGAAGGTCTTCATAAATATCAACATAGTCACATTAAGAATTTAGCCATGATATACAACGTGTAATCAGAAACACTGTTAGACCACGAACTCCCCAACACTTAATTTCAAGCAGATATACATTAAGAGGTAATTGCTGTTTGAATTAGATGGTTGAATTTACCAAAATAAAAGATTCTGCTCAAAGATAGGGTTCATTAATTTTTTTAAATAAATGTAAGTCCCAGCTATCATTCTGAAGGAATCAGAATGTTTTGGGAGCAGAGCTTGGGTTAGCACGGAACAATGATTATGGAGTACAAAACAGAGAAAGAAAGATGTTTAATGACTAAAAAAGTCTATTGTAAATTGAGTTAAATAATAAATGATAAAGTATATATTTGCAGGTTTCACTAGTATTCTAAAGATACTAGAAAAAAACTAATACAATCCTAATTTTATGCGTGTCAAATATCAGCTTTGATTCTTAAGGAAGAAAATTAGCCAAAGTAATCTAAAACAAGTATACTTCTGCTACAAAGAAATGTATTTGATAGACTGTGAGAAAGCAAAAGAAATAATGTATCTTGGATTTAAATAAGTCTTTTGATCTTGTTCCCTAGTAAATACTTAATCAGAGGCTGATAAAATGGAAATTTGAGAAAAGTTGGGCATACATCACTGTGAAATGATACTAGAAAAAAAATTAGACAATTTAAAAGAAACTCTTTTTCTCTCTTTAAGGCAAATAGGGGAAGTTGGCATTTTCATTGGCCATTAGAATGGATTTGTGTTTCATGACTATTAGAGACTTTCAGAAACAGATGAGACAATGCTTCACTTTGTAAAGGCCACTAATGATTGGAAAACCATTCAATTTTACATGACTCTTAGGAAACAGATTTTCAAATGATTATGGTATTAATTATAGGAATGGGAAATTTGAAACTTCATACAAAATTAGAACATCTTCAAAAAAAAAAAGAATGTGGGAACTTTATGAATGGGCCACAAGATGGAGGTATGTGACTCCTGTTGAGACACAGATCAGCTGAAATCTGAGGAAAAAAGCACTTCTGGGAGGAAACATGCCTTTCAGATCTCCTTGACTTTAAGTGAACACAAATACTTTGAGTGTGAATGCAGCTGTACACTAACTTCTTTAGCACTCTTATTGTAAACATTGTACAGGAGATCATATTTTATGATTTAAGTAAATAGAAACTCCGAATTTAATACAGAATTTAGTAGACTCAATTTTTACTATCTTGGGGCTCTATAACATTTTGCTAGTTTAGTCTTTAAAAAGGCAATTAAAATAGTCAGAAAGCAGTTTGAAGTCATGATTTAACTTTAAATTTTCTCAAAATAAAACTAACACTGATGACAGAATGAGAAAATTCTGAGTAATAAGTGAAAACTATCATGATGCATGGGCTTCCCTGGTGGCTCAGATGGTAAAGAATCTGCCCGCAATGCGAGAGACCTGGGTTCGATCCCTGGGTTGGGAAGATCCCCTGGAGAAGGGAAAGGCTACCCACTGCAGTATTCTGGCCTGGAGGATTTCATGGATAGAGGAGCCTGGTAGGCAACAGTCCATGGGGTCGCAAAGAGTCAAACACCACGGGGTAACTTTCACTTTTCACTTTATTCAGTATTAAAAAGAGCACAAACTGTCTTCCCTTTTGTAGGAACTTACTCATATATGAAATTTGAAATTTTAATACAAATACAAATATGAAATTTGAAATGTTAATACAAATACACATATTTTTTCCAGAAAAATAAAGCTGGAATTATCATTTAAACACCAGCTTTATTTTTCTGGAAAAAAATATTTTTTGAATTTTAAGCAAAATAGTCTGAAAGAACATAAAAAAAGAAAGAACAGAAAGAAAAAACATAAAAAATTTTACTGTGATAACTATCAGGAGTTATTCAATATCATAGCCCAAGTTTACAGTTAATTGTTTTTGCCAACCAATCTGTTTCCACACCTAGATGGTCATACTATAAAACATTCTTTAGTCTTGTGAGATTATATCAGCCAATTGAACTTCAGTAACCTAGGAAGATAGGAATGGATGCAGTTAACCATCTTCTGAACACTGAAAACAAAATGAATGCAATGAATTCACCAATACTTATTGACCACTACTATTATGGGGTTAGGAGTTCCAAATATCTTAGTTTCAAAGACACAAAGACTTCAACCATAATGTAGGCATTCCTTGCCACAAATGTAACGATAATTTTTGGAAACTGGTGACACCATTAAATGTTTATAAAATAGAGTGCCACCAATAATACCATTGTTGCAACCTCTTTGTTGGGTAAAGTTCAGCTGAACTTCAAAAGGATTGACTCTATTATCACTGGAAGTGACGAAGAATAGAAGGGACCAATTTGCGTTTATAAAAGCAGTATAACAAAGGACATTTCATTTAAAAAGTACCTAAGTGTGTAAGAGGCACTGAATTTCTTTCAAGTTAGTCATGTTAAACTTTGATAAAGTGATTTGCAATGACTAATGGTTCTCTATTTTTTATAAAAGAAAACTAATGAACTAGGTAGAATGACAGCATGGTAGACATGTTAGGAATAAAGAAATTTTCTGTGAATGAGTTCATGTTTACCATGTTACTGAGAAATTTCAGTGGTAAAGAATCTGCCTGCAATGCAGGAGGCTGGGGAGACATGGCTTCCATCCCTGGGTCGGGAAGATCCCCTGGAGAAGGAAATGGGAACCTGCTCCAGTATTCTTGCCTGGGAAATCTCACGGACAGAAGAGCTTGGTGGGCTACAGTCCGTAGGGTCGCAAAAGAGTCGGACACAACTAAAACAACAATGAAAAATCTGTGGAGTTGCATTTGGCAGCTTTTTCTAAAATAAGTTGATTTGCTGTTACATTGAAGATAAGAAAAGTGGACCATATGATCGATCAGGAACCTTCCTTCCTTTACTGGATGTCTAGGGAAAATATTTTGGAGGGAGATGTGCACTTTAAGATGGGAGTTTTCTTGGTGAATTCTACCCAAAGTCTGGCAAGGTGTAGAGAATGTTCCTTGGCAGGATGGCTTTCTATGCAAGTGCCCAGGACACGCCAGCTGCCACCTTGGCAGACCTCTTCCTTTGCAAGTTCCTCCTGATTTGTTAGGACAAGGCAATGGCAGTATTTGGATCACAGAGATAACGATAAAGCAAAGGACCAGCTAGTGAGAAAACACGTTTGCTGCCCAGAGAGAACTCTGATTTCAACACAAGTGTCAGGTTGCTTTACAGCAAGCAGAATTTTGCAGCTCTGAAAGAAAGGGCTCGAGGGAATTCGTGGTGACATTTTCTCACTCTTTATCTCTCCTCCTCTCTGGGTCCACGCAGTGGAATGTCAGGCTCGCTTCACCAAGCTCGGTTCCCTACAGTCCATTGTCAGCGCTGTTTTCTCTCGTTCCCACTCCGGTTTGGCTCTATCACTGATTTTAAGCCCATGAATTATGACTTTTATTCTCTGTTTTGCTCAGTGAATCCCCAAAGAGGGGCAACTGTCTGTACTCTTATTTAAAAAAAAACAACAACAACTACAAGTGAAAAAGCAAGGGATCACTGCAGGCTATGATCTCTCTGTAGAGACAGCAGCGTGGTTCATTTACTGATGGGTCTATATATTGTTCTCCATAAACACACTTTCTAAGCATATAAAAACAAATGATAAAAAGTGCTGAAGGTTGCCTTGTCACAGCAAGTATTCAGGATCTCACTCTTGAAATACTGAGAAGAAATTCAGTCCTCTAGATTCCCACTTGGGAAAGAACATTTAATTAAAATGTCCTGTCGGCAAATCTTACCACAGTAAATTAGGAATTGACAGGTACCCATGGGTGAACACGGTCATATCTGTAAGCTTTGTTGGCAGGCATACAGCAAGTCATGAAGATTAAGGGAAAATATATATTAATGATTCTTATTAGAAAAAAATATGAGTTCTGAAAGGCAAGTGCTATTAGCCTTTTTCCTTTAGTAATTATAGTTGTATTAATGTAGTCACTTCTCCGGATTCCCATGCAGTGACTTAACTGCATATATTTCTGTGGCAACTGGTCAGGCATGAGTAAACCATCTGCAGTCCCAGAGCTGAGTGATGCTAAGTGACCCTAACAGAGATGGTGTTTCACGTTCTCCTCACTACCTGCTCCAGAGAAAATGAGAAAGTGGAAAACACAGAACTAAAGAGGTTAAGATCATTTTTTAATGATTTGGTTAAAAGACCTAGTATTTTTTTGGTTCAATACATTGCCCATTAACTTAAGCATTCCATTTGGAAACCTGGTCTATAGCATGAAAAATGTTTCATATTAATTAAACCCTGGAGAAGTCTTATTGCTCTAATATCTTTTTGCTTGAATTAAGTGATCTAGACCTCTTGGACAACCAATACAAACAATGGCTTTTAGTTTAAAAAACTGAGCTAGATGCCAGTGCTTTTTTAAACAGGAATTTCTAATTAAAGTTACAAGCTGGAAGTGCTTGTTAAAATGGAAATTTCTGATGATTCTAGGACACACTAAAGGCTGAGAACCAGTGTTTTAACACCGAGAGGGGTATTTGCTGATAAAATGTGTTAAAATTTGACTAGTAAGAGAAAAACCTATACTATAAAGCCAGAAGCTATAAAATGTTGTTTAGTTTACGATTATACTTTCAGTAGGCTGCCTCCTTGGTGGGACTTTCATGATTTCCCAGAAACAAGGTATTTCTCCTTCCTGGGCTTGCTTCCCACAATTCAAGTGTTGCTCAATGAAACATTTCTGCTTCATTTCTGCTTTCTCCCATAAAGCATTCCAAATGAAAGGCTAATTTACCTGGAACTCCCAGTCACCCATAAAAGGAAGTCCAAAGATAAAAAAAAGTTAATGTGTTTTCAGGGCTAGTTGTAATATCAGCATTACCCAGAGGCCATAAATCGCAAGATAAGATCACCAATGATGGACTCCCAGACCGTGGCCAATCAGTAACCCTCACAGCATGCAGGGGCTTCATGCCTGAAGGGAGGGAGCAACAGGGTGACATTCAGATGGCTGCCGGTTACAAAAGTATGCAACTCACAAGTGGGACGGTTTAGAGAAAATGCCTCTGAGAATGTATAAACTCTACCACCTTATCAGCTTCAAAATTCTGCTTCAAAAATGTGAAGCAAGTTGAAGTAAGAGCGAAAGATGGTGCAGCCTGTTAACCAAGGGCTTTGGGAGGGGGGAATCTAAAAGACAAACAAACAAAAAGACACCACAAAAAGTGGTGGGATTGGCAAAAGCTGTTGAGAGAAATCAAAAGATGGACATGCATGGAAGGTGTTGTGCAAGGTCATCATAGTTCCCAGGAAAGCAAGAGAGGGTGATGGAAAGCTTATGGGACAGAGATACTAACACCCAATTTTTATCCCAGCTCTCTCACCTAAAACACTGCCCAAGGTAAAAGAACTCTTTTTTCTTAAAGGAAACAGTTGAGCTAATTGATTTCTAAGGTCCCTCTGAAATGTCAAGCATTTGACATTTCTTCTAAGCTGTGCCTTTGTTATACAAAGTGACTGCCAACAGTACTTCAAAGTCACCTTTTAGTTAATGGACGTGTCTATCTCCTCATCTTCATCTGTCTACACAATGGACTATCAGGTGGATTAACAAAACTGAAATGAATTCACAGCATTTCCTTTTGCAATTACTTTCTTATTTAGCTCTGTGCTGTGCTCAGTCGCTTCTGACTCTGTGACCCCATGGACTGTAGCCTGCCAGGCTCCTCTGTCCATGGGATTTTCTAGGCAAGAATACTGGAGTGGGTTGCCATTTCCTTCTCCAGGGGATCTTCCTGACCCAGGGATGGAACCCAAGTCTCCTGCACTGCAGGTGGACTCTTTACCATTAACTCTTCTATTAATATCATAACTTTATTAATTTCCTTTTTATTTATCTTATGCTTTTCTTTACAAATAATACATATGATTTATTTCCATCATTGGGGCTTCCCTGGTGGCTCAGAGGATAAAGCATCTGCCTGCAGTGTGGGAGACCTGGGTCCGATCCCTGGGTTGGGAAGGTCCCCTGGAGAAGGAAATGGTAACCCACTCCAGTATTCTTGCCTGGAGAATCCCATGGACAGAGGAGCCTGGTGGGCTACAGTACACGGGGTCTCAAAGAGTTGGACACGACTGAGCGACTTCACTTTCCTTTAATACCTAAATGTATAAAACTCAACTAACAGTATGAAAACCAAGATATGTCCTTCTTATTCTGGAAGTGCAGTCTAGATGAAGAGTAAATGTATAGCATTGAGTTTGATTAGGTTGGTGCTTGTCCAAAGCCTCAGCTTACAAGAGAAGAGGCAAGATTGAGAACAGGATGAGAATGGAGAAAAGAGAGACAACTCACAATATGGATGTAGTCTTGTCATAAATTCCCAAAGCACAGGATATCCATTACCAAAAGTTAGGAAACTTTACGTGGCTAGGGAAAAAGGAATGATTCGAAGTCACAATTAATTGTGAATTACCTGGCTGTGCATCAGCTTGGATCAAAATATTCAAATTTAGAGATAGAGACAGAAATAGAAATGAGCTTTTCTGACCAGGAATGTATAGAGAACGTTCTTTAACTTATGCCATTTACCTTTTGAATCACTGCTTTCATAGGAAAGCCCAAGTCAATGTTAAGCTCCTCTTTGCATCTAAGAAATGATGGTGATGTAGTCCTAAAAATATGTCAACAGTGGGAGGATTCTGGGGGACGGGAGAGAGAGCTGGAAGTCAGATTCTTAGAGTGGTCCTCCATTATTTTGGTGGCTGCACAGATGGATCTCTTAAAATATTAGAGCAGGGCCCTGTGTTTTGTTGCAAGTTCCATGGCATCTTAAAACCCAAGATTCCTTCTGCTATAGTCTAAAGTTAAAATATTAAAGACAAATTTCATTTGTGTATGGCTTTTATTTTGGGTCCCAGAAAGTCTTCAGTTGAAATACTCCTATGAGAGAAAGCATAATAAGAGAGTACTAATAATTAATATAGCATATTAAAAAGCAGAGACATTACTTTGCCAACAAAGGTCCATCTAGTCAAGGCTATGGTTTTTCCAGTAGTCATGTATGGGTGTGAGAGTTGGACTGTGAAGAAAGGTGAGTGCTGAAAAATTGATGCTTTTGAAGTGTGGTGTTGGAGAAGACTCTTGAGAGTCCCTTGGACTGCAAGGAGATTCAACCAGTCCATCCTAAAGGAGATCAGTCCTGGGTGTTCATTGGAAGGACTGATGCTGAAGCTGAAACTCCAATAATTTGGCCACCCCATGTGAAGAGTTGACTCATTGGAAAAGACCCTGATGTTGGGAGGGATGGGGGGCAGGAGGAGAAGGGGACGACAGAGGATGAGCTGGCTGGATGTCATCACCAACTCAATGGACATGAGTTTGGATAAACTCTGGGAGTTGGTGATGGACAGGGAGGCCTGGTGTGCTGCGATTCATGGGGTCGCAAAGAGTCAGACACAACTGAGCGACTGAACTGAACTGAACTGAATAATTAATATATTTTCAGGGGTTGATTAAATCAATTTCTTACCAATTTTAAGAATAACATGAGAAAAAGGACAAGTATATTTTGACATGGAAGGGAGGAAGCCAGAGTTCGGCATCTCTGAAATCTTTTTCTGTTTTTCTCAGAGAAAACATGAATTACTTTCCATGCTGTTCTCATGGCATCTTGGCTATAACTACATGGTCATGTTAAATACATCATGTAACACATGTTATAGTAAGATATTCACATATTGTGTCTCTCACATTAAAATTGATGCCCTTAAGAATGGAAACCATAGCTTCGTATACCTCTGCCCACCTCTAATTCCTAACTCATCTCCTGGTATATGGAAAATGTACAGTACTTGCTTGTTAAATCCAAATCATTATATTTATTTTACAACCATATTTTTCAATAAATTGAACTTATTTTTAAGAGAACAATTAAACACGGAATAAAATAATTTTGCTCTCTCTAAAATCAGTGATAAAATCTATAAATTAGTATGAGGACTGCAAGATAAGCCTTCATCATAATCTGACTTCCATTTCCAAGATCAGAGAGATGCCCAAATTGCAAGTTCATGGAGTGACGGTTTCCAGGAAAGACTATAACTGCCTCTCCTAACTATCTACTTGCTTTACTTCCCTGCCTGTCAACTTCTCTTTAGAATTAGAACTGTTACTGAGATGACAGGACAATCGATGCCACTTTCAGGAGAGAAAGCCCCGTTCTATGCTGAGAACAATGCCTGGTGGGCAATGAAGTTCATTAGTAAGAAGGATCACCAAGGAAGGGCATAACTAGCAGTCACAAACTGAGTTAAATAAAATTAAAAATGAGTTAATTCTTTAATTAAATAACTGACATCACTTGATAATTCTAACAGAAGGGCATATTAGAATACTGCCAAGGCAATTTCTCTGAGAAGGCCCAAGTGACTACTGAATGCTACGGTATCAATTTCTAAAACATCACTATGAGAACTTTAAAAATGAGGAAAACTGAGTGAGAAAGAAATGAAGAATGACTTATGTCAGTGGTTTGGTTGGAAAGGTTTAAATCCACACCTTTTCTGTTGGAGTTGTTTGAGCTCTTGCTTTCCAAAATGAAAGAAACGTCCTTAGGGAAGTACAATCTTCCAGTATAACAGGGGCACGGTTCTACATAGTCCTAATAATTTTTACAAACACAACTTCCTGGTATTGACTATAACTGGGGGTAGAAGCAAAATGTTGAGCAATTGAATAGATTCTGAAATCACTGTGCTTGAATATGGCACAGCATTTTTAAGTTATAATAGTTGTTCAGTCACTGAAATGAGAACTTTTTGTCAAGCATTCTGTGTCTGTGCAGGGGTGTCTGTTAGGCAGTGAGAATATGAGGTGATTAAAACAGACAATTCCCTTATAATCCAGAGAAACAACAATGAATCAGTCATGCTGAAAGTAACCCGAGGTTATAATTCTGAATAGAACTAGAAATTAATGGGCTAGTTTCCCAAACCTTGACTGTTGGGTCTAGGAGAAGCCTATGTACAAGGTGGTTCATATTAAAATAACAGTGGCCACTCTCAGTGGAGGAAATGGGTTTGTTAAACCATAGTGAACCATATTTAATCAGGCATAGTTAATCTGAGACATAATGTTGTTATTTTTAGTCACTCAGTCATGTCCAACTCTTTGCGACCCCATGGACTATAGCCTGCGAGGCTCCTCTGTCCATGGGATTTCCCAGGCAAGAATACTGGAGTGGGTTGTCATTTCAGGGGATCTTCCCTGACCCAGGGATTGAATTTGTGTCCCCATGTCCCCTGTATTGCAGGCAGATTCTTTACTGCTGAGCCACCAGGGAAGCCCCTTAGACACAACAACTGTGCAATAGATGTTCACTGAATGCAACCAATGAGAACAAAAAGGGCTAAAATGCAAACATATTCAGTAAAGAATGCAAACATACTCAAGTGCACACACACACACAAAACAGTAATGCCAACAGCCTGTGGTCTTACCCCTATCGTTCCAAAACTTTCTGGCTTTCTTCTCATCTTTTTCTTGCACAGGTGTGTCCAAATCCATTTGATCAGGTACCAGAGAGACTTGGGGCTCGGGATGACATTGAAGGGGGTAGGAAGGGTACCTCCTTCTTCAAAATAACTCATCCAAAGCTTTGTTCTAGCAAATTTCCATTCTATATCCGCATGGTCCTGAACAGGAGAAAATGACAAGTGCTGACAGGTTTCTTAATAAGGTGAGATAAACCTCACAGAGAGCCTGTAGCCTGACTTTGGAGTGGCTCTTGGAATGTTAATTAAATTACCTAAAAAAACAAGGCTGACTCCCAGAGATAGTCATCTAAACACTTTAGACAATGGCTTAGCCTAAAAAGGAGTCACAACTCTCTTGTCACTTTTCATCCTTCCCTCTTCCAGGAAACAGACAGCTAAAATAATTCCATGTTAAAGAACCTGGAGATGAATGACCTGAAGATGAATCTTCATTTCTCATGCTTGTAGGCTTACATTAGCTCAGTTTCATTAGATTCTAGCCTCAAGCAGGGTTTTATGTCTTCCCAAGGCCTTGACACCTTGCCTAGGTAGATGCCCACGGCTCATACTTCTGTTGTTTCCAGGAAAAGTCTTACTTGATATGTTTCCATTTGAATAAATCTTGTCCACCTTTAGGCAACAAGCATAAACTCAGCAGTTCCTCAAATGTACAACAGGCCTTTACACAGTACTGAACCTTGACATAACCTTGACTAAACAGTACTAGATAAGAGTATGTCTAGTGACCACCCACAAGCCTGAGGCATTCCCCCTGATTGTTTATTAATGATTCCACTTTGTTAATTGCCTGGAAAAACTTAGGAACATTTGTGGCAATTAGATATGGGGCAGTCAGTCTCCTCTTAAATTAGCCACAAATCTTATTTAAGCAGAAAATCTGGAAAGTAGGAGGTGGCAGAAACTGGGCATACATACAAATTCAAAATAGATCATCTTAACCCATTAATATTGGGTTGGCCAAAAAGCTTGCTAGGGTTTTCTCACATGATGCTGTGGAAGAATCTGAATGAACTTTTTGGCCAACCCAATATTATTTGCAAAACCCTCGAGTTTTAGAGTAGGAAAAATTAGACTATACTTCATTCTAATATTCCTAAATTGCTGTGTGCTGATGAGTGCCTACATTATTTGCATACATTTCTACTTTGAATAATGTGGATTTTAGTCTAGACACTGGACAGATCGTGCTTTCAATGGGCTTCACCATGTCTAGAAAATGCATGGTCTTCATTGTTGCTTAGCAGACGTCTGATTGGATGAATGGATAAATAGATCCACAGAAGCTGTAGCTTCCCTCCCTTTGTCTCTTCTCTCCCATTCCTATCTCCTTCCCTATCTTTCCAAACAAGCTTATAGATTCTACATTAATGAAGGGAAGTAGATACTGTTTGCTATAGTCATGGAGAATGGAACTGAGTAAAATTGGCTTCAGGTCATAAAAAGGCAGTCACATAGGTGAAATGTTGGCCTGTAAGTAGCTTCTGCTCCTTCTCATTCCTAGGGAGTCACGAGTTAAGGATCATCCTGACCTCATTATGTTCTGTTACTGCGGTCACAAAGCAGACTCTTAGTTCAAGGCTTGGGATTCTGAAACGGTCTATAACAATATCAAACCAGCTAGTGATTAGAAAAACTGAAGGTGGAAATTTCCAGGCTAGTGATGACTAAAGTCACCTCTGCTACTCATCTTCCCGTTGTTTTTGTTTAGTCACTAAGCTGTGTCTGACCATCCTTGACCTCATGGACTACAGCCCTCCAGGCTCCTCTGTCCATTGGATTTCCTAGGCAAGAATACTGGAGTTGCCATATCCTTCTCCAGGGGGTCTTCCCAACCCAGGGTTCAAACCCACTTCTCCTCCATCTCCTCCAATGGCAGGCGGATTCTTTACTACTGCACCACCTGGGAAGCCCTGGGCCTAAGTATATTCAGTGGAAATACTTCAGTCTGGGAATCCGTAAATAAAAGTCATTTATTCTTAATGTCTTAGGCAGTTTTTCATCTGTGACAGGTGTCTTGCTTCCATAAAGAGAGTTTAGTTAAAATTAGGAGTGCTGTTTCTCAAAATAACAATAATGACATCCCAGAGAATTAGCAATAGATTCAAAGATGCAATATTATTGTGGTTATTTATGGAGCAAACGGGCAACCTATAATTATTCTTATAAGATGTTATTTGCCTAAAGTATACATACAAAAGTCTTAAGATATATATTCCAATACAGATTTGTTCTATCACTGTTTCTAATGGCCACAGACACAGATCACTAGTATGAAAGTTCAAAGGGATAAAGGACTTTGTCATTCTTATTCATTGCAATATTTCTAGTTCCTAGGACCATAACTGGCAACAGAGTAAGAGCTTAATAAGATTTTATTGAATGAATGAATAAATAAGCTAAGCTGTTTGCATTCTAGAGTTTCAAATAAACACATATGGTATTGTATATTCTGCTGCAGCATTCAGTGTTACTCCTCAATGACTTTTTTCTGGGCTATAAGAAACAAAATCCTGTGCTTTTTCACTCAGACTCCTCTCTGGGCTAGCACTTGTACCTTACAAAGCTGGTATGAGTTTGCTTTTATGAAGATTGTAGATTAGATGGTCAGAGACAATGCAAAACCCAAAGGGCATTATAAAGAGATGAGTTGCCCGTTCATAGTCCATACCTCTCCTACTGCTTGCCGTAGCCAATGATTGCCTTGCAGGTTAGGTGTAGTATAATCACATGTAATATGAAAACTTAAATTAGTATATAGCCAAGTATGGTAATAGTGCTTATAAACATCACATTGACCATTAATAATTCTGATTTGTTTCATTCATAGCAGTTACAGATTGTATTACCAATTATATTAGGGTGGAGTATAGCTAACAACACATTCTAGGAGGGGAGTGATTCAACTTACAGCAATAAGTTGGTAAGAGTTATTCATCATCGCTATTAGCATGTTAAGCAGGACAACCAGAGAGATGACGTTGTATGTCCCAAACATGGTGGCGCCAACAAACTCTGTGAATTCGTGCTGCGCTTTGACATTGGTCACATATAAGTTGATGAGCCCAAATATTGACCAAAACAGGGACTGGAGTGTCTCAAATAACCTGGAATAAAGATAAAACGACACTAATAACTATATTAATAGAACTATTATACAGTAAGATTGGATGATAGAATATGATTACTATTAGGTTATATTTGATTAATTTAAAATAAACTTAAAGAAAAGAATGCAAGAATATTGTTTCCTTATACTGTGCAAATGTGTACCTAATTTTCCCTAGAGCTTTGAAAGCTATTTAGTTTCCTGGACTAGCGATGACAAATCAGACCTGTAGCCTGTTTCTGTATGGCCTTGAGTTAAGAATCATTTTTACTTTTTCAAATGGTCAGAAAAAAAATCAAAAGAAGAGTGATATTTCATGACATGTGAAAATTTTAAAAGAATTCACATTTCAATGTGCATAAATAAAGTTTTATTGAAGCACACCTATACCAACTCATTTATCCACTATCTACAGTTTCTTTTCTGTTACGATGGCAGAGGTGACTAATTGCAACAGAGAATAGATGGCCCACAAAGCCTAAAATATGTACTACCTGTCCTTTTCATAGCAAGTTTGCAAACCTCTGCCCTAAGGCACTGAATGACAGTTAATAAATTATAGATCCTTAGGCTTAGTCTTTGAAAAATATAAGTACTTTTACCTGATTTTTCCTTTTTGATTATAAAAGGACTAAAATAGTGTTATCACCATGGATTTCCACATTTACAATTAAAGTTGCACAGAGTAAATCCTGTAAGATGACAAGATGTCTCTGAATGCTCAGATACTGAAATTTTCTATGTTTTAATATTTCAGGGAGCATTTAAAAATTTTTTTAAAATTTACTCCAAAAATGCAAAAAGATGTAGAGTGTCTAAACTCAAATGGAGAATTGTTTCAGTAGGATTATTATAACACCTTAATATAATAAAAGACAATAGAACTCTTAAGAGTCTTTGAGAAATGGTTAAAACAAGATTGTAGTTACATTGTGAAAACAAAAGGAAAAGGTATCTTATGCCTGGCATGATGACTAAGGAGGCAGGATTTCAGTGGTCAAGTGCTCCAAGGACAGCAAATTCATGTGAGGACAGTGGACTGTGGTATGGGTTGAGGTGCAAAGATGAGTTTAAACTACCAGATCTCCTCTCTGTGAAAGTTTTATCTTAGAAATAGCAAGAGAATGAGGTAGCTGTTAAAAGCTGCTGAAATGACAGAAGTTATGATGTAGAACCAGAATCCCTGGAATTATGAGAAAGCCAAAGTTTTGAGACAGCACACACTATGAAACAGAATAGAGAATAAATAAGCCAGGTAATAAGTGAACCCTGAAGAGAGAAATGTGGAGTAGCTGAGTCATGTTAATATCAATTCTCAGAGTAAAAAATTCCAAGGTCCAGCTCTTGCTAAGGTCAGCCCTTGCTCAGAGAATCTAATGGATATAATCCTGTGCTGGATTCTTGTACCAAACTCCTATTACTTGAAGCAATCTAAGGATTTCTCATCTGGATAACCAGGATAATCCCCCTAAGGATGCCTTAACTGGTGTTCAGGATTTCTTTTCTGAAATTTTTTTTTTACATAAACCATTTCATATTTTTAATTGTATAATAAAATTTTAATTATAGGATAGGAAATGTAATGGTTTCTTATTGAATTATTTTGCTAGGGCTGTTTGATTCTCAGTGGGGCAAATTATCTTAAAGGTTTTAATGTGATCAACCTCAATCACACCTTGTCTTGTCAACTGGGATGTACATTGTGAAGTGTTCACTATATATAATTTGTTTTTAAATTTTTGAAAAAGTATCATTTACTATAATTCTATGCTATTTTTTAACTGCATATATAATTATTTAATACAGTTGACACTTAAGGTTTATTCACAGATTTTGTGATTCATTTTTGTACCATTTCTTTGTTTATTTATTTTTAACTGGAGGATAATTGCTTTACAATATTGTGTTGGTTTCTGCCATACTCTTAAAGGACAATCAGATGTCAGATTCTAACAATATCAGGGAAAGCTTAATATAATTCATTGGCCTCAGACAAAGGCCACTAGAAGTTATTCTTTGAAAACTTTCAGAATTGACCCAAGGCCATGAGTTCTTTATTTTCAGTAGCTTTAAGGACAGTTTCTAAGATTAATGACAGTGTCATTGGCTTCAATGCAAAATAATTTTGTTCTTTCTTCCTAAATAGTGTACATTCTCACCGTGAATATACAAGTATAATTCAACTGGTTTTTCCCTGACCTCAATAGCAGTACAGAGAAAAGTTACATGAATGATACAATTGTATAAAATGTTGCCACATAAATCCCATTGCAGTTATTTTTCTAAATATTCAATAAAAAAGGGATATAGAGTAAATGAATTGTAATGGTTGAACAATTCTGGTTTTCTTCTACCTAAATAAGAACTATTCATCATTAGGATATTAGCAGACTCTTTGGCAAAACATTTATTTACATATTTAATTAAAATTTGAAAACAAGAAAATTCAAAATAAGATGACATTTTATGGTTAATTCTGAATTTCATTCTTATTTTTATTTTCATTTTTTTCAGTCAAATGAGTCATAAGTAAGATTTGCAGAATAGTTCCACTTAACCAAAATATATGTACTTTTAGATGAATCAAGACCCTGGTATCAGGATACAGGTATTAGTTAATTCTTCTTGTATTGCATGGATTAAAAAATTCAATCTAAGTTAATATTTCAAAATCATTGTTTCTAAAACTGCTTTCATAATTATTGATAGCAACATTGCCCATAAACTGATGAGCCATTAGCTACATCACATTTCAGACTGCCATTATGGGACAATATTTTCCTACTTCTATGGAAAGATAAGCACAGAAAGCTTTCCAGGATAATGCCACACTTAATCAAAGCAGTTAGCATGACATCTTGGTTAAAGACTAAAATCTGGCAACTTCTATAGCATTGCCATCTTAAAGGTAATATTTTGTCTCTTGCTTCTCGAGGATATTTCTCAATTCCTAAAACAAGCTTGCTCCCCAGCTAAATACTTATAACAAGAGAAAGAGAACAAGTGGGGGAAAAAAAAGTCATGTATTCCACAGCTGAATTTTCCTCTCTTCTTTGAGATGAAACCAATGAGGAAATATAAATTAATACAAGACATCTGACTTGTTTATTTCCTAGTTTATAAGAAATACAGTATATTAAAACAAAGTATGACCTCAGTTAGCCAGTTCCAATTATCAGGAATGCAGCTCCAATCAACATAAATGGCTTTTTTCTTAACAAGAAAATATGTCATGAAGTCCATGCCTCTGTATTCATAAGAGAGCCTCTTACTCAGAGACTATTGATTTAAAATTGTATCCAGAATACTTGCAGTGACTAAACATTTGGTGTCTTTTAGCAACATGTAGTTCTGCCCACGTCAGAGAGAAAACAACCTGGAACCATTAAAGGAGTAGAAGAAGGGCCCCCGTGCCGGTGGGCAAATGCGTGGAGAGACACAGAAGGCAGATCACAGTCTGTTCCCACTGGGAGCTCAGCTCATGGTCAGGAGGGGATCAGAAAGGCATCCCGGAAAAGGTCCATCTGAGATGGGTTTTGGAATCCAGAATAAAACTTCACCAAGTGAGAGGGCAAAACAAGAGCATTCTGAGATGAGAGAATAGTATGATCTTTTTAGGGACAGCTTAACCCATTAGAAAATGTTGAAGAGTAACGTGTTATTGGGGAATGGAGAAAAGATGAAGCTGAAAAAGGAAGCCAGGGGCAGATCACTGAGGACTCGGTATGTCAAGCTAAGAAATCTGACTGTATCCAATAAGGAACAAGAAACTATTGAGATATTTTAAATACAGGAGTGTCAAGATTTTGGTTTAGAAAGATCATGCAGGCAAGGGGACAGAGACATATCAAGGAAGGTAGGGACCAGGGGCCAGGGAACTTGGATTTAGGCAGAGGGAGTGAGCAAGGGAAGAGGGCCTGAGATGATAAAGAGCAGGAGTAGACATTTGCAGATTGTACGTGGAGAGGGTGCAGGGATGGAAGGATCTAGTTTTTTATTTAAGTATCTGGATGGGTTGTGGTAGTACTGACTAAGAAAAGGAGTTGAGGAAGAGGAAGAGAAATGTTTTGAGAGACTCTCATGAGTTTTCTTTGATTGGGTTTCAGTGTTTAGGACATTTGCATGAAGAGCTGTTCAAAAGACAGTTGGACTTACAGATCTTAGGGAGAAAGGTCTGGGCTAGCGGTATGAACTAAGTACAGAAGTTGTCTCTTAGACATATAAGGCCAAATCTATCAGATGAGTTTTTGCAGAGATACTGAACAGGGTCGAAGGATAGTTAGTAAGGCAGATTAATATTGAAAAGCAATCATTGTGGGACTTCCCTGGTGGTCCAGTGGTTAAGAATCCACCTTACAATGTAGGGGACTTGGGTTCAATCTCTGTTGGGAAACTATGATCACACATGCCATGAAGCATGGCCAAAAAAAAAAAAAAAAAAAAGAAATCATACTAGTTACTCTTTGTAATTTTGAACAAAAATAATTTGTTGTTTGCAGATTTACCATCTGCTATCTGGGGAAAAATTCAGGTAGAACACTTGATTTACTGGTGTCGAATGATTTGGACCTATAATATTTGACTGATATGCACTTATTGGTTGCTTTTTATGGTAATAGAGGAAAATCATTGGTCAGTATATGCTAAAATAATACATAAGCCAGGTTATTTAACATGTTTGATTTTAGAATAAAATTTATATTAAATATTTTGCATCAGATTCTCTAGCCATATTCTTTCTAAACACATATTTAAATTAGCTCACAATATGTAAACATTTGGGGCTTCCCACGTGGCAGAGTGGTAAAGCATCTGTCGATGCAGGACATGCAGGAGACGCAAGTTTGATCCTTGGGTCGGGAAGATCCCCTGGAGAAGGAAATGGCAACCCACTCCAGTATTCTTGCCTGGAAAATTCCATGGATAGAGGAGCCTGGTGGGTTACAGTCCATGGGGTCACAGAGTTGGACACGACTGAACGACTGAACACAAGCACACACAACACATGTTAGCATTTACCACAAAACCAGTAACAGGGCAAGCAGATTTCTGAGAATCTCATGGATCATAAATTAGGATGGGGTTAGGTAGAACCCTTGTTAACTGCAGATGAATAAGATGTCTGAAAATGGGTTGGGTCTTGGAACCACAGATGTTCCCTGAATTAAAGCAGACCTGAGGAGGAAACTCAGTTCTAGGGGCTGTGTGGAAGTTTTTTCTGGAAGACAAAGCATGGAATCAGAAGGATATGGCTGCAATATCAACAGGGTGGTCTGAGCAAGCAGTCTGTGTTGGAGCACACAGTACAGAGTAACTAGGGAGCTGTGAAAGATGGAGCATGGAAAACGGGTCTCTATTTCCATCAGAAGTCCAGGAGGCCAATCAGCAGGCAGACAACATCCAGGAACTTTGTTACAGGCAGAATTTGAGTCTAAGAAGTGGGGAGGCTGGTGGGATCTATGACTGTGAATCCCTTATCCTTGTTGCCAGGGGCAGATTGCCAAGTCTAGGATCATAAGTGAGTGGAGAAAGACAAGTTCTGATACTAAAACTGAGACACAGTCCAAAGCCATTCATCACCAGGATGTTGCTGCAAGGGGTTTCAATGAATCGCTGCTGAACTGGTGAGAAGAGGAAGATGACAAAGCTGGGCAAATTGGTCGGACTGGAGAAATTGCTTAAGCTCAGGAGAATAAAGAGGCTGGAGCAAGCAATGAAGTGACAAGGTGGAGCTGGGATGAATTTTTGTTTTCTTTATGATTCGTGGTTTGTATCAGATCTATCTCTGAATGGGTCTGAGGCAGCTAAGACTGCAATGAAAACTTATGTGCAAATAATCAGATGTTGATGGATTAAAGTGGGGTTTTAAACACTGGGTTCAAAGATAAAACAAATACAGAACTGAGCCAAAAAGACTATTTCAACCAGAAGTAATTTAGTTTATGGGATGTTACTGATTTCCTCCCACTGGAGAAATTACTGCACTCTTTTAGATTACATAAAATTCTAGAATGGCCAATGAACGGCCATCTGACTTTCCAAGGCATCTAGCAAATGACCATGTGTTCACGTGGTTACTGTGGAGAGGAAGATCACCTAACTTCGGAATTCATCTGCTAATTCACTGTTTATCACAGTGGGAAGAAAGTAGACACAGGCACGTGAGAGAGAGAGAGAGAGAGAGAGTGAGAGAGAGAGAGAGAGAGAGAGTGTGTGTGTGTGTGTGTGTGTGTGTGTGTGTGTGTAGGGACCGGGGATGCGTGTGGGGTGTGCCTTTGGGTGGTGTGGTCAGAGACGGAGACAGAGGAGTCAGGCCAAAAACAACCAACACGCATGGACATCCTCCTGAACATTTGGCTGGGCTTGTGTTTTTCTGAGCTCATCACCTCCGTTGATCAAGACACCACTCCCATGAAATGTGAATCTGCCACCCTCCCCTCAGACACCATCCAGCCACTTGTCTTTGGCAGGCAGACCGGGGAGTGTTCCGAGTTGTCGGGCGGGCGGTTGGGTGTCACCAGGCGAGCTTCGATCCTTGCCGTTCTGGCTCTGAACCTGACTGGAGTGAGTGGATCCATGTGATCTCTCGTGTCTTTGTTTGAAACTCTTGGCGGGAGAAGGGAGATGCCCCCCTGCCAAGTATTAGGACTATGTGAGCCTGAAACACTGTGGCCATGAACGTGTGCTGTCAGCAAGCCTGATTGTGAGAATTACAGGAGCTTGACACCAGACAAGACCAGATGTTCATCAGCTGTAAGGGCACAGAGAGTTTTATGCGCATCAGAATCATGGCCTAGGTTAGCCCGAGGTCTCTAGTTTGAATTATTTCCCCATGTTTAGACTTTGGGTTAGGGAACCTGAGAATAACAGAGACATGTGAAGGGACTTTAGTATCTGGAAAACACCTGAGCAAACTTGAAAAGCATTTGGATTTTCTTCCATGATTGGTTTTCCATAAATTCTATCTGTTAATGTGCTTGTAAGCTGTCACTAGATGCAGGTTCCTTTCTACTCCACATTTTATATTTTTAAAATATATTTCTCCATTTATTTGAAGTGGACACTCACTTGTGTCCAACTCTTTGCGACCTCATGGACTATACAGTCCATGGAATTCTCCAGGCCAGAATACTGGAGTAGGTAGCCTTTCCCTTCTCCAGGGGATCTTCCCAACTCGGGGATCAAACCCAGGTCTCCCACATTGCAGGCAGATTCTTTACCAGCTGAGCCACCAGGGAAGCCCAAAAATACTAGAGTGGGTAGCCTATCCCTTCTCCAGGGTATCTTCCCAACCCAGGAATCAAAACCCGGGTCTCCTACATTGCAGGTGGATTCTTTACCAACTGAGGCATCAGGGAAGCCCCTTCATTTATTTAGGTCTTCTCTAATTTCTCTCAGCAATGTTTTTGTTGTTGCTGTTGGGTTTTTTTTTTGTTTTTTTTGGCGGTGCCACACGACATGTGATACTTTAGTTCCCTGTCCAGGGATGGAAGCCATGGCCCCTGCTATGGAAGCATGGAGCCCTAACCACTGAACCACCAGGGAATTTCGCTCTGTTCCACCTTTTAAAACAGTATACATAGCTATCTTTTATATGAGTTTATTTAAAAGAAAAGACCATTTTACTAAAACTTAGATGTACTAGATATATCTGTTTTCCCCACTGAGCACAGTTTTTCTTTGCAACCACTTGTCATGGTTCAATTTCAAAATGTAATACCCTTTAAATTCTACCGACATTTCCAAGAGAAAAGTCCATGAGACTTACGTTGAAAAGGCGTTATTCTGCTTTTCACATCGTATGCCTTTGCAGCTTAACCCTTTTGTTTCTTCATAATAGAAGTACAACTGATTTAGGCCATTGGCAAATGCTAGCAGCACAAGGCAGTAGATGAACAGAAACTTCAAGATGTCCAGGAGCATTCTTCCCAGAGATATCTGCAGAGGCCCGAGGTGAGAATTTGCAGTGAACAGTGAGATCAGACGCAGGGAACTGAATATATTTGCAATAGCAAACAAAGCTTCAGCCACCAGCGTGGGGTGCCACATGTCCCAAGATTCACGTGGATTAAGAGCACTGTACTGGAGAAAAGAGAGAAACAAGGAGAAAATAAAATATGGAACAAACACATACATACAAATCTGTCAAGCCCAGGCCAGGACGATTTTTTTCAGGTAGTTTCAGCACCACGACTTATTGGCAGGAAGCTGATGTATTCCATGAAGGTGGCAGCACTTCTAATCTACACAAAAATAAGAAATTTACTAAAGGAACTTATAAGGGATGAGCTTTAATCAAAGAGACCTTCCTAGTCTGTCCTTGTCATTTGTAGTCTTTGCTAATCTGTGAATTACATCTGTCCTTGATCTTTGCAATAGAACTATTAAAAAAGGAAAAGGAAAGTGTTATATAGGAAAAAAACAACAGTCTGATTTTATATTGGGAAAAATAGAGATATCATAATAAAAAAGAAAACTACATTATAAAGGAAAACTGCTATACTTTGAACAAAATCAATGACTTCACTTACCATGTTTGACACATTTGCCTATTCTAGAGGTATCCATGTTGGACACAAATGACATATAAATGAGAGGGAGTAGTGGCTATGAACGTAGTAATGACTAATGTGGACATCATCATTAATATTTTGTATCTGTTATACCCTAAATGTACATAAAACCTGAGTTGGAAATCATTAGGCAGTCAATGGATTGCTGATTTTAATATTTCATGTGTAGAAAGTGTGATATTTGTTTGAACATTCCCTAATTAGATAAAACATTTGATTTGAGAAAAATATTTACTATATTAGACTTTGACCAGCAATTATTTTTAAAGTATGATTAAAATGTCAGCTTTGAACTATTTTGATATCAGGCTATAGAAAGAGCACATTGAAATTTATCCCTTGTAATCTTAAAGTAGATTTGTATCCTTATCAAGAAAAGATCAAACACATATTGAAATGCTACATTATGAACATCTATTATTACACCTGTATAAGAACTGAACAATAAGTTACATTCTCTTTTTCATATACATCACTAAAAATGTCTAGACAACTGCATTTTTTCCCTAATGATCATGTAGGAAAAAAAAATTACTTCTCTATGAGTACCATCAGAATATTTCTATTCTTTTTATATTGCATTTTATACCAAAGACCTTTACAAATGTTAATTAATTCTCTTGAAAGTAATAGATAGTATTTTTTAAAATCCCCTTGGGGAGAAAATACATCAGAAGTTCTTGATTTTGTTCAACACTCAGATGCCTGCTTGAGTGACAATTTAAAACAATCAAGTTTGAACTAGAAGGAAATTATTTTCTATTTTTAAATCCTGATAACTCTTCTTAAGGATTCCCATGCATGGCTTCAGCATAAAATAGCTAAGGACTGAAGATATAAGAAAAAAAAAATTAAGATTCTTGATTCATTGTAATGAGTATTAGAGTAACAGTTTGCAGTATCAAACCTCACCTAATTCTTTCCAGTTCCTTCCCGCCACCCCATATTTTATGCCACCTTTTCCTTCAAAGTCTAAGATAACATTCACCTTCCTTCTCTCATTCTCTTGAAAGACACACATATTTTATTTTTTCCCAATTATTTTTACTAGTTGGAGGCTAATTACAATATTGTAGTGGTTTTGCCATACATTGACATGAATCAGCTATGGGTTTACATGTGTTCCCATCCTGAACCCCCCTCCCACCTCCCTCCCCATCCCATCCCTCTGGGTCATCCCAGTGCACCAGCCCTGAGCGCTTGTCTCATGCATCCAACCTGGACTGGTGATCTGTTTCACACTTGATAGTATACATGTTTCAGTGCTGTTCTCTCAGATCATCCCACCCTCGCCTTCTCCCACAGAGTCCAAAAGTCTGTTCTGTACATCTGTGTCTCTTTTTCTGTCTTGCATATAGGGTTATCATTACCATCTTTCTAAATTCCATATATATGTGTTAGTATACTATATTGGTATTTATCTTTCTGGCTTACTTCACTCTGTATAATGGGCTCCAGTTTTATCCATCTCATTAGAACTGATTCAAATGTATTCTTTTTAATGGCTGAGTAATATTCCATTGTGTATATGTACCACAGCTTTCTTATCCATTCGTCTGCTGATGGGCTTTTAGGTTGCTTCCATGTCCTGGCTATTATAAACAGTGCTGCAATGAACATTGGGGTACACGGAAAGACACACATATTTTAGTAGAGAATATCTACCGTTCTGTTGATGGCTAATCATCTCTCTCTCTTTTAACTTATATGGCTGAGGACCATACCTCAAAATGTACGAAACACTAAACAATAAGCATTCTTAAAGATGTAACTGTTTTCTTGGAATTTCTCACCACATTTAACACAATGCTCTGCAGGTCGTAGGTGCTGAAGAGACATTTTATCCCATCAAATATCCATGCATGGAAAAATGAGGATGAAAGGAAAAGATAATTATAATAAAAACACTCTGAGAGATGAACACAAACTGCAGTGGGAAAAGAGAAAAGAAAGTGATACATTCTATCTGGTGCTAACGAGACTGGCAATGAATAGAGATTATTTGTTGTTCAAGCTTGAAGGATCCTTTGATGTTACTGAATCTAGTGGAGATGCCATTCCTTGTTCCAGGCATCACAGCCTGTTTGAGCCAGTAGGATGTAAAATCCATTGTCACATGGTCACTGACTCCAGCTCTGCTGTTGACTTACTGTACTTTAGAATCCTTCTTAGCAGATTCTCTCAGCTGGGCCTTGCAAAATCATAAGAGGATGGTTTCCATTTTGCAAATGAGATGCTAGCTTCTGCCCCTGTATAATTATCCAAGACTGTTTCAGGGTCCAGCACTCTGGATAAATGATGAGAAACAATGCTATGTGAATATGTTCGCATTTATACCTGGTTGGGGCGTCCTGAGAAAAACATTGCTGGTATTTGGGTTAAAGAAGGGCTTCCCTGGTGGCTCAGAAGGTAAAGAATTCTCCTGCAATGCGGGAGACCCAGGTTCAATCCCTGAGTTGGGAAGATTCCCCTGTAGGAAGGCGTGGCAACCCACTCCAGTATTCTTGTCTGGAGAATCCCCCATGGACAGAGGAGCCTGACGGTCTACAGTCCGTGGGGTTGCAAAGAGTTGGACACGACTCAACGACTAAGCACAGGGTTAAAGGATGTTTGAATGAAGACTTGGAAATTAAAGAGAGACCTCCTGAGAGACTGAGAAATATCTCCCCTGGAACCATCTGCTTACAGTCTAAGGGTAATAATCCAGAGGGACCTTTGCCTCCCCAGAGAGAACTTGTTCACTTTAGGTTAAGGTCTTTCTCTTTCCATCTCCAGGTGGGAATATGGGCAGTAGGCCCAGCTGTACTCCATAAGCTCTGAGATGCATTATTTCCCCATTGCTGTTCTGTGATACAAACTCATGTTTGTGGAGGACACATCTGGCTTCTCTTCTGTTGCCCTGTGTGAGCTTGGAGCACGGGGGACCAATGTGAAGGCTATTTTGTAAGTAAAGAATTCATCTGTTCTCTGACCCAGAAACCTTGTTTCCTGTTAGCAATAAACCAAGATACAAAACTTTAGGAATTCTCTCTTGATTCCATTGTTTAAACTTTACTCTTTAATTTTTCTTCTGCCATTCACATTTATGTACATTTCAGTCAGGTTTTAAAGAAGGGCATTATTTTATGAAGCAATTTAAAAATTTCTTTCAAACCAAGCTATTCTGTGACTCTGTACAGAAAAGTGGTAATTTTGCAGTGATTAAACATATTTTCCACACCTACTATTAGGAATGAAAAGATTATCTTGAATTTTAAAGTTTCCTTTGGCTTTATTTTCTAAAAATTATTCACAAGGTCTATACTCATGTTTCATCTTTGTATGTTTGCCTCCAGCCAGAGTGATGATGCTTGTCAATCTCCTTAGCAGGCTCTGCTTCTTCAGTTGCACCTTCAATATCGAATTCACTTCTCAGACCCCTTTTCTTCTTATTCTTTCTACTCTCCCTGGATATTTTCTGTGATTTCAGTTGTCACTTATATGCTAAAACTCCCAATTCCTCAACTCCAGCCCAGAAGGTGCACTTACATTCATATTTTATATTCTCTTGCCTCTTGACATTTTCTCTTAAATATCTCATGGGTGTCTCAAACTCACAGGTCAGAATTGAAACTCATCATCTTTTCATCCTCAAACACCTTCACAATTCATGCTTTTTCATCTCAGTGGATGGCAGTAAATCACCTAAGGCAGCATTTGAGGTTGATCCTAGAGTCCGTCCTAGCAAACTCCCAGCCTCTGAAACCAAAATCTTATATATGTTCTTATTCCTCTACATTGGTATCCTCACTGTTGAAAAAGTTTCCTACAAAAGGAACTTTTGTAGGAAATCTACTTCTGTAGGAAATCTATTCCCTACAGAAATGTTTATAATAACCTTCTAATTCTTGTCCCTGCCTTGAATCTTGTCCCTACAATCATTTATTTCCTCCAGATCATCTTTTAAAAGGACCAATCAGGCAACCTGGCTTAATGTTCTTGAATGACACAATGTCCTCACGATGAAATTCCATTTCCCAACATGTCACACGAAGCCTCTGGAACCTGGGACTTAACTTCTTTTTGAGATTGACTTTCCACTGGTACCCAATTAGGTGCTTACTGTTCTGGCTCAAACCTTCTATTCTGGCCATTGTCCAAACTACCCTCACATTCTCACCAAAATGCCTTTCTATGAATACTGGATCCTTTATCTAGAAAATGGGTTTAAATTCTAATTATTTTGATTCTTTGGCTATTAATCACTTCTCAAATATGTGTTGAGTACATACTCTGTGTCAGGCAATATCTTCAGGGTGGTAGTCAAACAAGATATAACTCATGCCATGCAGGCTTACAACACAATGAAGAAGACAGACATTAAATAGGCAGTGCTTATCTTTCCTTTGAAAAGTTCTCTTGTACTATAGACGAGTGGACACTAGGATCCTGCTGACCAGAGCTGGTAATTCCGTGTTAGAGAGAAATCAAGAGACATGTATACACCTATAGCTCTTTGAGGACTAGAAATCCCTGCTTTCCTTTTTCTCTCATGTATTTGCTTATAAATTATAAACCTACCATAGTTTGACTTTGCCTTAAGCCTCCATTTCTATTTAGATTCTTTGTAAGGAACTTGCTCTTATGCAGACCTAGTAAAGAGAATATTTACCTTTGAGTTCCTTGTCAGATTTCCATGTTAAGAGCTTTGTCTAATGTGTTTTTGGTACTGAACATCTAACAGAGTGTTTTATATGTGACAGAAGCTCAAAAAGCATTTTCGGGTGGAGAATCAGACATATTCTAAAGTATGTTTGTTAGAAAAGATGGATCATTTGCAGAAATGTGAGCATCTTAATATAGCTGGGTTGCAGAGGCTTTGGGAATAGTGATAACTCTAAGAGAAAGCTGAAGCCAGATCATGAACACCTTAGCAGAAGTGTTAGGAGAGGAAGACGGATTGCATCGTAATAGTGGGTCCTAAGTTCCTTGAATATAGGAAAAGTTCATCTCTATATTCTCTAGAGTCTGATGCATACTCATAAAAGTCAAGTACTCAAAATGAATAATAATTAAGTTGAGGCAAAGTGAAAACGTTTGTCCTCTAAAATTAAACAAAAAATAGATGCTGGTTTTAATGCTTAATTTATAAGGTGAAAACATTTCCCCTTCTACAAACTGGTTAGATAATTAAGAAGTGAAAGACAATAGGAAGTCATATGATTTTCTACTGTGGTAGATAATACTATACAACTCAGATTTAAATATCTACAGTTCTTTGTCATAAAACTAAAGAATATTTAGAAAAGTTCATGATTTGGAGAATTCGCTGCAGTTGTAACATTTGTGAAATGGAAACATTCGCCTTCTTTCTGGCTGATAAGAAGAGGGACCAATGAGGTATATACTATTTAGAAGAATGGTGCTATGAAAAATTCTAGCCAGATCATTGAAAGAAATGGTCTTATTCCTAATCATTTTGACTTCTGACAATATTATTTACACAGTGGATGAGGCATAGGATTGCAATCATTTCTGCCAAATGACAGAAGATAGACATAAGAGACAAATTATACATAGGAAAAGGGACTGGGTAATATTTAGGAGAAAACGATTCCTAATGAAGATAAACTAACATTTTCCAAGAGTGCCCAGGCATCAACAAGCTCTAGATTGACTTAACCTTTTATACATGGTGAGAACAAGAAATGATTGACAAACCTTCTCCTTCAAAAATTAAAAGCAAATTTTAAAAAGCTACAATCCCTGATCTGTGAAATGCTAATGAATCAAGGCAATAAGGTAGAACCACAAATCCTTGTGGGGAAGGAGGAGAATCCTAAAGTCACGTGAACTTCTGTGTTTTCTTTGTATAATCTAATGCTGTTTCATTTTAATAAAAATAAAAAACAACTGAGTGCTTATATCAAACTCCATTCTATGGCATTAAATGTGTTTATTAATGTGATCCTCACATTGTCTGGAATTTGATTATTCCTGTCATCTTACAGAGAAGAATGTTGAGGCATAGGTTAACTTGTCCCAAATCACACTGGTAAGAAGTGGTACAGGCAGTAGCCATACCAAGTATGGATGAGAGCCTAGATCACAGCTTTGGCCAAAAGGACCCTTTTGTATGTTAAAAAAAAATCTCCAGGTGGATAAATTGCAAAAGGATGAAGCAAATAAGAATGGCCCTTCTGCTAGACCTATTCTGTGAGGTTGTTTCCCTACAGACCAGTTACAGAAGGGTCTCCCTCTTGAAGGACTGATAGTTCATTTGGTCTGGATCCATCACTTGACCCAGATGACCAAGGGTTAGATTTTTGCTACCGTTTTTGCACCCATATCAGAAGACAGAACCTGAGCAATTCCAACAGAGATCTCAGTTATAACTCCTTGGTCATCTTGCCTGCACCATCAGAAGTGAGCTATTTACTGGGGAGCAGCGTCAAGACCATCCTGGGATCCCACCTATGATCAAGCCTTCATAATAACAAATCACGTGTCTTGCGGATCTTACCTCCTATTTTTTTTTTTTTTTTCCAAAGCCAACCTTCTATTAACTTCTCCTGCATCCACTGCTCTACTTCAGGCAATCATCATCATTTGACTCATTCTGTTTCAGCCTCACTAATGGTTCCTCTTTGTTTTAGGATTCAAACCATACAGCATGATCTGGAAAGTCCTTCCCATCCTTGCCCTGCCCCAGTTCCCTGGACCATCCCTCTGAATTAGTGACCTCCTTTATACACTCAGACTTATGCATTCTGTGTCTCTTCTCCCAGGGATATTTATGAATGTTTATGGACACAATACATGCCCACTCACTCTGTCCTCTAAATCATTTCAAGACACTGCCAGCCAAATTTAGTTCCTTCCATGATGCCACCAAGGTCCCTGTGGTAGACCTTATCACACTGTAAGGTCTTCATGTGCATTTCTCTTTCCTTTCTGTGAACTGCTTGAAGGCAGGGGCTGTATCACCAGTGTCTTTGCATTGTCAACAAATAGATGGAAAGCCAATTTCTTAATGTGACTCCATAAATTCTCATTGTTTGATTCACATAATGACTGTTTGCCTCATTTATGGTAGTCTATTTTTGTACAGAAATAATGCTCCTTTTCCTGAAATCATAAATTATGTTATTAAAAATTAGCATCTGAAAATGAATGATAGAACAAAAGATGATAAAGAAGGCTGAGTCGCCAAATCAGCATGACATCATAGCCTCCCAAAGTCAGTGCTTTTTTGCTATTATCATCATTTAAAAGATAGTACAGTCGAGGCCCACATGAAATACCTTGCGCCAAATCAGACAGTTCGCAAGTGGTAAAGGCAGTGTGAATTCAGACATGAAACTCTTTTTCAACTAAAATAAAGCAAATGACAATAAAGACATTGCAAGAGGCAAGACCAGTGGACTCAGAGTGGACTTCAGAGTACATGAAGGAGGGGGAAACAGCAGCAGAAGAGAAAGGAGAGAACCAACCATGCACGGTTACTAGCACTTTAAATACATTGATCGACTCATGTTTTTCTCATATTAAAGGTATATGGCAGAAATTCCTTATTTATAAGTGAAGCACAGAGAAGTGAAAAAAGAGGTCCAAGTTCACATAACTAGTAAGTGATGGGAGAAAACTGAGCCCAGGAAACCCAGGTCTAAAGTTCAGCCATTTAAAAACTGTCCATGAAACTCAAGTTTGGGCACACAAATTAGTCATTCAGGAGGAATTTTTCATCATTTATGTTTATAATCCTAGCTGAACTCCTTTGACCAAAGTGCATAAGCAATCCATATATTTCCCAAAGAGTTCGTCTGAGGTTATTTCTAGGTACTTTTCCATCTTTTTTTCCTTCTCTTTTCTTTCTTCTTCATCACGTGGGATGAGTTGATTTTTTTTTTTTTCTTTTAGCCATGTGAAGCATGCAGGATCTTAGTTTCCCTATCAGAGATTGAACCCATGCCCCCTGCATTGGAAGTGTGGAGTCTTAGTCACTGGACCACCAGGGTAGTCCCTAGTTGAATTTTTAACATAAGATTTCCCATGTTACAGTATAAGGAACAATGTTTATATTTTAGTATGAAAACAGATATTCCAAAAAAAAACAAAGAAAACAGATATTCCACATCAAGAATTTACCTCATTTTATGAAAATTCAATTCCAGTATCTGAAACCACTGAGGCCCCAAATACACAGGTGTTTATTAATTTATATAACTGTACATAGTATATACCAGAGTTCTTATATATAAACTATATATGTACTGTAAGTGAATACCATATAGATGAGATCTATAAAATGTTTCTTAATATGAATATTATATGAGAGAGGTTGCTTTTGGCATCAAACCCATATTTCTTTGAGCTGCTAAATAGAATTTTTCAGCCCAGGGGTATTCATGATGTCTTCCTTAGACCATTTACTTCAAAATTAGCTGATGAATTTGCAAAAAATGCAAAATTAGGCCCCTGCCAATACTCCTGATCCGTAGGAATGGAGAAAAGGGATGTTTTTAGCAAGTTCTTCAGGTGATTCTTAGCACCTGAAAGTATGAGAAGAATTGATATGTCATGTAGAACTAGAATTTTATAACTGCACGTGGTCACAAAAAAACAGATATATTACTTTTTGGGAAAAAGATGTCCAAAACAACTTTATAGATATCCTATGCATCATGACAGAGGAAAGAAGAATTGGGAAGATATGCACTTCAAAATAGATATCCATCTCCTACACAGAGGCAAAACTTCCTTGGTTAACATAATATTTTCTGTCATCTTCAGAAAGTCCCAAGGTAATTCGTTCTTAATGCAGATAGAAAAAAATGATCAAACCATTTCCATTCTTAAAACATAGCTAGTTTTCCATGAAATTGGCAGAAAACATTTTTTCTGAATGTTTTGATGAGTGCTGGAAACATTTTAATTGAACAATTAAGGAAACAAGTTTGGGCAATTTTGACCCTGTTAACAGCTGAACATTTCAGGAGCCGACTTAGAACAAGACTAAATGAATGAAAGTTCACTTTTGTGTTAGCATTTCCTAGCTCAGATCATTAGATCGCATGAATTATTCATGTACAGTCCAATTAAACACTTTATGTTTTCCTAATTCACTCATCATTTTGACACACACTTTTTAAAAAGGAAGAGAAAAGGAAGGAGTGAAAAGAAAGGCAGGAAGGAGGACACGATCATACTTTGGTTTAAAAAACATCCCCCAAAGTACAAAATAATCTCAGTTGTCACTGCAGAACAAAAACGTTTTATGTAAAGTATGTGGTTCGGGATGAGACTGATGCTGCATGAAATGCGGGGGAGGAATGGGTGTGTGAGATTTCAGCACTGTCACGTTAAGTGGGGTGAGGAGAAAGAATTATATTCTGCTCCAATTATATCAAACTATATTAGTTTAAACTGAAATAATAATTTCAATGCTTTAAGAGAGTAATATTTTGATCTGTCTGTGTAATTTTATCAGTTAGTTATAACTGATAAAAATAGATTCTGGTAGCAAAAATTTGAACAGTGTTCGAGGTAGAATTTCATTAGAAATGGAAAGGATTAGAATTGAGAGCAGCTATTGTGAATCACTTTTAGGCATCATTCAGTTTAGATACCAGAAAATTGGGTGACAATTTCTAAATGTCTATTAAAATTTGTTTTATGACTATAAGCTGTGCATTATCTATGTATTATATTCCTATCTCTCAGGAAAGTCATGAGATGATGAATTTCACATACAGATAATGCCCTAGGCAGCATTATTAATAAAAATAATAACAATGGAATATTATCAATACTTAACAGAACTTTTGCTTTACCAATAATGTAAATTATAGTTACCTTCACAAATGCAACGATTTTCAAGGAGATTGTTGCTAGGTATAAGGAGTTCATCACAAAATCCATTAAATTCCACCAATCATGAATGTAATCTTGAAGTCCACCATCCCACATTTGTTTAATCTCTCCCCATATAAAACCTGCAGTTATAGAAAGATTCATGTAAGAGTGGTTTTTCAATCAAATCATTAGAAACAGAGATACATAATTAGGAATTAGAAAATCTTGGAACTTCAGGAGACTATATAGTCACTCTAATACAACACCTATTTTTATAGGTAATAATAATTGAGTCCCAGTCAGATTATAAAACTTTCAGGATTCTTAGCTAATTTGTAAAGAATTTTCTTGAGGTAGTTTCACTTTCTTTTTATTTATTTGATAAATTCAGAAGATTGTGAAATTTTGAATCAAACTGGGATTCCTCTCTACCTCTATATCTTTCTCATGGAAAGTATCATAATGGTTATTTGTAAACAGATACTTGAAGATATTTTTCTTCCCAAGTCAAAATGACTCAAAGATTTATGAAAAAACTGTGTCTAGTGAATGTATGTGTGCTCAGCCGTGTCTGACTCTTTGCAACCCCATGGACTGTAGCCCACAAGACTCTTCTGTTCATAGGATTTCCTAGGCAAACTCCAGGGAGTGTCTCCAACCCAGGGGCTGAACTTAGATCTCTTACATCCACTGAACATAACTGCCTTAATACCATTGACCAGGGTACTTTGTTGTGTTTTTGTAAGCAGTTAGCACTTTCAGAGATCTGATTTCAGTTCTGCTAAAAAAGCAATTATAACATTCATACTTCTAGTAATAGCTCTAAAGCTATATCCAGAGAAAACAAAAATCCCTTTCCTTTGACTATGGTCATGTTTTTAATAGGAAATGTTTTAAATTTTTAAATATTAGAAATTACTTATATCACTGTATGTCTTTATTTCCAGAATCTTATTAAAATTTTATAAATCTATTTTTAGAGCCTCATAATGAGAAGGGAAAATATGAAGAAATCTAGAATCAGGAAATATGAAAAGGATAAGTATGATTTTATTTTATTTTTTTTTAACCCAACAACATGTGCACTTTATTCTCTTTTAGGTGAATCTGGGTTAATTTTAGGCCTTTGCTGTTTTTCAGATAAGTATGATTTTAAAACTACATTAAAACAAGAAAACAACTAGACCCTTTTATGATAATGATAGTTTGATACCAATGTGGATAGCACAGAGTTTTATATCTGTCCTAAAGCAAGAAAAAGTCATATAAATATAGAATCATATTTTTTCATGAATCTGTCAGAGAGGTGAGAAACCAGGGAGCCTATACTTCAAAGAAAACAGTTGCTGCAAAGACAGTGACAAGGAGAGCATTCACTCCCCTGGGTCAGGTGGCAGGGTGAGAGACACTGGCACCATATCAACACAAGAGATTAAGACGAGTTCAGAAAAACTTCTTAAACAAATCTCTAAAAGCTGAGCATGAGCTACTGAGAGAGGACAGAACCCCTGGGACACAGATACGAGGAGGGTGTCCACTCACTTGTAAGCTAATTTCCATAGATCCTGACACTGCTCAAGAACCTGGTTCTGGGAGGAAGCACAAAGCTTTATCCAGGCTCCTGCACCCCAAGAAGTCCTCTGGGAAAAGCAGAAAATAGAACTGGGACTAACATTTATGCCAATATCCTTAGATGCTTCTTACCAACAGGGGAAGGTTGGGAAACCCTTCTGCATGCAACCTGCACAGTTTTACCACCATGACAAGGAAGGTTTGGATCATTGAGATGCTCCCTGATGTCCAGGCATAGGCTTACCTAAGTCTGACCCTAGACTTGGAAAACAGACAGGCTTTCTGCCTTACATCACTGAGCTGATAAACACCCAGGAAGAGGCAGAAGCTGACAACGACTAGAGGATCACAAACACCTGGACATGAGCTCCCTCAGAGGCACAGGTGCTGGAGGAAGGCCAGAAGCTGGGGTAGAGCAGGAATTCTGAGAATAATTCTCTCTCCCAACTGTTTTATCTGTTCAGGCTGCTATAACAAAGCACTCCAGATGTGCGGTCTTATAAACAACAGAAATTTACTTTCCATAGTTCTGGGGGCTACAATCTAAGGTCAGAGTGTCAGGGTCAGGCTCTGGTGACAGTCCTGTTTCATGTCATAGACTTCTGACCTCTCTTTGTGTCCTCACTTGGCAGAAAGACAGTTGGCTAGCTCTCTGGTCTGTTCTTCTGAGGGCACTAATCCCATTTGTGGGGACTCCACCCTCATGACCCAGCTGCTTCCCAAAGGCTCCACCTCCAAAAACCATTACATTGTGGAATAGGGTTTCAATGTGTGAATTGAGGTGGTTGTTGTTGTTTAGTTACTAAGTCACGTCTGACTCTTTTGTGACCCCATGGACTGTAGCCCACGACGGTACTCTGTCTATGGGATTTCCCAGGCAGAATACTGCAGTGGGTTGCCATTCCTTCTCCAGGGGATCTTCCTGACCTAGGGATCATACCCAGGCCTCTTGTGTTAGCAGGCAGATTATTTACCACTGAGCCACCTGGGAAGCCCATGAATTGGAGAGAGGGGTACAAAGACTTGCAGTCTTTGTATGTGGTGGCCTGAAACTGATTGCAGCAACAATGAAAGACAAATCCAACTCAGCTTCTGACTCCACCGCCTCAAACTCCTTCACTAACGTCCTAACAGATAAGGCATGCCCATTTTCAGGCGTAAATGCTATACACTTCTGTCTAGGCTTCTACATAGGTATAAATAAATACCCTAACAAAATACACACACATACAAGCACATGCACACCGTGATACATCATTACTCAACCTGTTCAAAAAAAGATTAAAGGCATCAGCGAAAGGGATTTGGTGGAAATAAAAGACACATTGCATATAAAGGAAAAAACATAGGACTGATATCAAATGGATTGTCTGAAACCACACAGAGTGACATCATTAAAGTGCTGAAAAGAGAAAGAAGTCAATCCAGAATTCTACACACAGCACAAATATCTCTAATAAATAAAAGAGAACGAAAAACTTGTTTCAGAAAATCAGAAATTCAGACAGAGACCCATGCTCCAAGAAATGCTAAAGGGTTATTTTTTAAAGCAGAACATAACTGATATGCATTTAGGCTTATAAAAAGAAATGAGGATCTCTATTCAGAAATTACTAAAATGAAAATCAACGTAAAAGATGTTTTTCTTATTTTGAATTGCTCTATCAGATAATTGACTGCCCAAGGCAAAACAAAAACAGTAGCACTGTACTGTGGCTTATGACATATGTAAAAGTAAAACACATGACAACAGCACAGAAGACAAGAAAGAGGAATGAGAAGCACCGTGTCACAGGTTCTTACACTACATCTAAAGCAAAATATTATCTGAAGTTAGACTGTGACAAATTAAATTTTATGTTGTAAATCCTAATGCATTCTCTCAAAATATGTTTAAATGCATAAATGAAGAGTCAAAAATATAAATAAACAGGGTGTTATAAAATGCAATCCAAGAACAGACAGAAAAGAAGGAAAAATACAACAGATGGGGCAAATAGGAAAAACAATGGGGTAGATTTAAAATCTACCAATATTAAAAACTGCATTGAATGAAAGATAAACTCTAAACATACTTTCAAAAGAGACGGATGAATAGGATAAAAGTGTAAAACATAACTGCATGACAATCCTTTGATAGGCCAAACATAAATGAATAACAATGATACCATGAAATACTAATCAAAAAAGCTTAAGTGGTTATATTAATTTAAGACTAGATATATTTCAGAAGAAGTATTACTATGTATGTACAGGAATAAAACATAAGGATAAAAAGGTGAAATCTCTGAGAAGACAGATCAGTCCTAAATATAAATGCAGCTGACAAAATAACCTGATAATGCAAGATGCATTGAACTTAAATATAAATAAAGGTGCAATTATAGTTAAAGACTTAACTATTCCTCTCTGAAAGTACATAAACCAGTTTAGTAAGAATATAGAAGTTCCAGAAAGACGGTACCGATGAACCTATCTGCAAGGCAGGAATAGAGATGCAGAGGTAGAGAATGGATTTGTGGACACAGCAGTGGGGAGGGAAAGGTGGGATGAATTGGGAGAGTGGCATAAACACATAAACACGTTTACCACGTGTGAAACAGATAGCTAGTGGGAAGCCACTGTAAAGCACAGGGGAGCTCAGCTGAGTGGTCTGTGCTGACCTAGAAGTTGGAATGGGGGCGGGGCTACAAGGGAAGGGATATATGTATGCATATGACTGATTCATGTTGTTGTACAGCTGAAACGAATACAACATTGCAAAACGATTATATCCAGTTAAAAAATAAATTAAAGAAAGAATATAGAAAGTTTGAACAACACTATCAACAGTCTAATAGCAGAAGACACATTTCTTTTCAAGTGCACACGGAACATTCACCAAGACAGACTATATAACGTCAACATATTTATACATTTGCAATGTTTAAATACTTACTATTTAAAAGAGATGGGCGAATAGGATAAAAGTGCAAAACATAACTGTATGACAATCCTTTGATAGGCCATAGTAAAGAACAAATCAATAATAAATTGTATCAATTGTATCTTGAAATCTCCAAATATTTTGCAATTAAATAATATGTTTCTGATAACTTTGGTCAAAGGGAAATTTACAGAATGATTAGAAAATATTTTGAAATCATGACAAATGAAAATACAACTAAAAATTTTGTGATGCAGTTAACACAGTACTTAAAGTAGAATGCTTAATTAGAGAACAGTAAAGGTCTCAAATCAGTGATCTCAGCTTTAACTGTGACACTATGAAAAGAAGAGCAAATTAAACCTAAAACAGGCAGAAGGAAGAACATTAAAAAAAATAAGAGCAGAAATCAATACATTTTAAAATATAAAACTTGAGAACATCAATGAAAACAGGATCTAGTTCTTTGAAATGGTCAATAAAATTGAAAAAATTCTAGCTAGAACTGATCAAGAAAAAAGAGAGAAGAGACGATCAATATCAGAAATGAATGATGGGAATGAATATAGATCTTATAGACTCTATAAGGATAACAAGTGAATAAAGGGAACAAATTGATTCTCATAAATTTCACAACATAAATGATTTGCACATTTTCCCTGAAAGACAAAACCTACCTAACTCACAAAAGAGGACATAGAGTAACCTGAACTGTCCTATATTCATCAAAGAAAATGAATTCATAGTTAAAAACCTTCCAACAAAGAAAAATTCAGGTCTAGTTTTTCATGGTGATTCTACCAAATATTTGAGAAAGAAATAATGCCAGTGCTAATGAAATATAAAATTACAAGGAAAAAGATGTTTAAAAGTATGTATTATTCTGAGAAAAAGTCAGACAAAAATAATACAAAGAAAACTATACACTAATAATCCTTATGAATATGCACAAAATCCTCAACAAATATTAGTAAATTAAATATAGTAACATATAAAACTGATAATAAGTCATGACCAAATGCCATCTTTCCTGAAAATGCAAGGTTGTTTCAATATTAAGAATCAATCAATGTAATTTATCACATCAATAGATATTTTGGGGGAAAAAATATTTCCATTAGATGCAATAAATCTTTACAATAGGTGCAGTAAATTCATTTGACCAAATTCAACATTCATTCATGACAAAAGGTTTCTGTAAAGTATGACTAGAAGGAAATTGTCTTGATTTGATAAAGTACATCTATAACAATCTAAACTACCATCATACTTTGTAAAGGGCCAGAAAATAAATTATTTAGGCTTTGCAGTGGTTGGATAGCATTACTGACATGAACTTGGGCAACCTCCGGGAATTAGTGAAGGATGGGGAAGCATGCTGTCCATGGAGTCACAAAGAGTTGGACACAACTTAGCAACTGAGCAGCAGCAACAATAAATGAATGAGTGTGGCTTTGTTATAATGAAGCTATAAAAACTAGCAAAGGGCCAAATTTGACTTGCTGGGCCATTCTTTGTCCTATATGGTGGTCGTGCTGGTACCATATGAGTGTATGTGTTTGTCAACATTTTATATATTTGTGCCCTATGGGGAGAAAAAAAGCCGAGATGAAGTAGTGGTACAACTTAATGTTAAGGCAGCAAAAATTATGAGAGACTGATTAAAAATGAATAAATTGTGATATATTGCTGATAGATGTGTTTGTGAAAATTTTTACAATGAAACTTTGAAAGAAAAGTATATTAGACTTGATGCTCATAATTATTTGGTGAAAAACTTGCAATATTTTAGTATTATTAATAATGTTTTATTGTTAAATTTTGTCATATTTAAGTTAAGAACCCAGATAAGAACTGATTTCAATTAAAGTAATTACAGAGTGCATTTTAGAGTCTGCTGTAAACCTTTGCTTTATTCTAGATTTGTTATTTATATCTTCCTTTCAAGATTTCTTTCATAAGTAAATCTCTCTTGAGAACTAGATAAGGTTGAGCATAACTGGGGAGGTGATAATGATCACATCCTCCTTCTGAAGAAAGGAATGTATCAGATATGAAAAAGATGTGATGCAGGCACTGATTTTAGAGTTTGTGAGACACTTACAATTTATATTATCCAATGAGGAAATGAGGAAAAATGCTCAATACCCATGGAAAAACTCTCCCCTCCCACATTCGTGGTGCTTTTTCCTACTAAACCCAAGTACAGTCTGAGAATCCAGCATGTAACTGCAAAGTACCTAAGAGAAGTAAGCCCCAAAAGGTCATGTAGCTAAAGCTACTTAATAGAAAAACGAGAACTGGACCTCAGTCTCCTTAGGCAGTGCTCCTAGAGATTTCACAATGGATTTTCTTTGTTTTGCTTTGTTCAAAACTTTGCCAATTCTCAGAGATGAGGCCATATAAGCGTTGCAATCTTTGAACAAATACGTTCAAGTTAACTTTCCTCAGAAGCGCAATGATGATAATAGGTGAGTGAGGCTCACCTCAACTAGTAATCAGTTTTGTAATCTTAGCCAGAAGCCCTATATCTCTAGATTTCAGTGATCTCACTTCTAAAAATGAAAGATTTGGATTATCACAGAATTCTATGGACAGAATCCAACAAGAAATATAATTATACCTTAATGGTATAAATAAGCCTGACACTACTCTTCCTGTTTGAATTATCAAAATCCTATGAAAATCAGTCATCACAATAGATGCTATGAGACATGAAAAACTGTCCTGCACCCACTTGCTTTGGCCTGCCTCAGAAAGCAGAAGTTGAATCTATGATATGAAAGCTATAGAAAGGAATCTTCTTGCTCAATGTAAAGGGGATTTTCCGGCAATCACAACTGTCCCCAAACTGGAATGGATCACCTTTCAGGGTTAAGATTCCAACCAGTTATACTCCAGGGAAATTCAAGCAATGATCCTGACCTAGGCATAGAACCTGGCTCTCCCATATTGTGGGCAGATTCTTTACCATCTAAGCCACCAGGAAAGCCCCAAGAATACTGGAGTGGGTTGCCATTCCCTTCTCTAGAGGATCTTCCAGACCCAGGGATTGAACCTAGCTATCCTGATCTGCAGGCAAATTCTTTACTGACTGAGCCATCAGGGAAGCCCCCAGCAATCAGTCATACTTCAGGGGAATTCTAGCAATAAGTGGAGACCTGTTTCACTGGACCTCTAAAGGTCACTCCAGGTCTATGAATTTGTGATTCTGGTGTTTTCAAATTTTGTATGTATTTTAAAATAAAATATATTTAAAAGACCTGTTAACCAACAAAAGCATTTATATTTTATTTCCCTTTATAAATAAATCATATCTCTTGTTTTGCTTCTACCCAACTGGAAAGCCAAATGGGATTATTAACAGTCACCAAAATAGATAATTTCAAATACTTTATGGATAATTATGTAAAAGAGTAAAGACACCAGGACCCATTGCTAACTAATCAGCATTGAGTCTGAGGGCAGGAGGAGGACCACCAGGAAGGAGTGTTGAAGCAGCAGTTAGCAGCTCAATAGAAAGCACGATTTTAACCTGGAGCTCCTTAATATTGAGCAGACTCTGTTCTTATTAGATGGATTCAAGAACATGACACTTCAATTGAAAGTTCGAACTAGATGACCTCGAAGATTTCCTAAGAGTCAAAACAAAAACTCAGAATTCAGATATATTACAGTTCCTCGAAGTTCAGAAGATAGACATTAAATATCTAACTCTCTGAATCACACAAAAAATTATTGCACTACTGACTTTCAAAAGGCACAACTGTATGGAAAAAACAGAGATCCTGATGAAATTGAGGACTCAGCCCATTTTTTTTTTTTAACCTGAGCTGTAAGTAAGACTGGCAGTTAGTGCTTCTTGACTAATGGTTTTGGGATCTTTTGTTTTCAAGGCACCAGATTCGAGAATCACTTCCCATAGCTGTTTGAATCACTTCCTCCATCACCACATACCTGTTTGAGGACTACTGGTTTCTATTTGTCACGAGCATGTTAGTGACATATCAAGTTTCTTCTATTCTGGCAACATTCACTGAAATTTCAGAAGAAACAAGCCTTGAGAAAAACTAGAGGGTGCTATTAACTGGCTGGAAAACACATCCAGATAGTCAACGATTCACGCTAACTAAAAGAGACTGAAGAGAACAAAGCTTGAGGGAGCGTCTGTCAGAAAATGTTTGTGCTGTTCCCACAATGGGAACATTTCAAAATTGTTCTGTGCTGTTTATAAACAGATGACATGATTTCTCAGTGTGGTGGTGGAGGTCTAATTACAAGCATTGATGTAAGACTGTGGGGACCAACAATGGAAAGATCACAGTGCAAATGAGTCAGAGAACTTCCTTTTGAAAATATTTGTGGATGCCTGGAAGTTTTGACTATTTTTTTTCTACCTTTCCCATAACAGTTTTCATCAAGCCTGAGTGTTCTCTTACATCCCATCACGTGAAGCTAACTGTGGGGGATGAGATGCAGCAGGCAGCCCTCCAGTGCTGTAATTAACCAGCCTCGATTTCATGTAAAAAAATGTGTAATTCTGCAAAACAGACCTCTTGCCTCTCCTTTCTCACTGTCAGTACTTACACAAAGAGGAAATAACCCCAAGCAAAAGAGCAAGTCACCTTTTCACCTAGGACACTCCAAGGGCTTGTTAAGGCAGCCCCAAAGCTAGCTGAGGGGTCTGACCTTGGAAGTCTCTTGACGGAACACTGAATTCCATGCTGTGACACCAAGTCAATGAGTATAAAGAGAACAAAAAGATTTTATCTTCGTTGGAGGGTTTTCACACCCCCTCCATAAGTTGGGGGCACAAGAAGTCGTCTCTGGTCAAAATTCTGGTTTTGTTCAAAAAGAAATCTAAACACAGCAGTTTCACTTGGTAGAGACTCATCTTATGCCAGACCCATAGAAGGCACTAGGCCTACCCAAATGATGCAATGATAAAGAATCTGCCTGCCAGTGCAGGAGATGTGGGTTTGATCTCTGCATCTGAAAGGTTCCTGGGAGTATGAAATGGCAACCCACTTTGGTATTCTTGCCCGGAGAATCCCATGGGCAGAGGAGCCTGGTGGGCTACAGTCCATGGGGTCGCAAAAGAATCGGACATGAGCATGAGCATGTACACAGCACAAGAGGTATGAGGACCATATCTGTCAGCAACCACCTGCCACTCCTGCCCATGTCTGCACAAAGAGAGCACTGGGAAGAAGGGGTCGGTGAGCCATCAATTCAGGGCACTCCAGTTTGGGTGCAGGTTAGGAAAGCCAGAGGAAGAGAGGAAGCGGTCTCATCAGCACCACTCCCTTCCTCAGTCAAGTGCGGGAGATTCCAAGAAAATCCCTCAAAAGATGGGGGATTTCTAAAAGGAGAAGGTGGCGTCTTAATCCCTGCTGGGGCATCTTCCCAAACCCCTGGCTTGCTCATCTCTCCCTGGGTCTAAGACTTCAGGGAAAACAGACGAACAATAGGATTCATCAGTTGGGCAGCTGGCAGCAGCCTGACCTCCTACCAGGAGAGGGAGCGGGGTTTGGAATCTCCTAGGGAGCAGGCACACACCACAGGAAGAAACCAGGCTTTCACCATCTTGCTCTCCTGTCCTTGTTAGGGTCACAGGACTCCTAAAGGAGCCAATGGCTGGCTACGAGAGTTTACAGACTGGAAGATGTCAGGAAGAGCTGAATCTTGGAGAAGTACGTATACAGGGCCATCTGAGGAATGCTCATGGACCCATCAGGAGAGTCAGAGGGTCAAGACCTGTCATAAAGGCTACTCAGGATTAGCTAGAGATGCAGACAACCAACAAAGCAAGAGCTGTGACCAGGGCACCAGGGAGGCAAAGAAGACTTTTAACAAACATTTTCTGCTACCCTTCTTACCTGAAGAAACCAAGGAATGGAGAAAATAGAAAAAGCCTAGGTCCCTCCTTCCATTCCAGTGTTGGGCTTGAAGGACGAGCAAAAAAAAAATCAGTGTTTTCAGGTCCTTTGAACCCTGTGTTAAGCCTTTGTTGGGAAGAGGAGAGCTATAAACTGATGGTAAGATTCATGTTTTAAAGTGAACTGGGACTACTTTTTAATAACTCAAAATTTCAGGAAATTGATGAATATCACCTAGACATATGGTTAAGGGAGACAGAAAAGATATTTAATGTAGGGTGGTTGGGAAGAGTGGTTGGAAGAAGTAAAACCATAAGTGTTTAGAATCTAATGAGTCTCAGTTCCTCCCTAAAGCTGAAATCTGAAATTTAAAAAAGTGTGAATAAAATTTGACTCCTAGAATTGTTCCTTAATTTTTTGTGTTTAAAAACCTCTGAAATTTCTGAATCAGTCAACAGAGGGGAGAATTCAAAATCTGAACTTTTCATAAAAATCCATCTATTACAATTATAGTCAGCATGCCACACTTCAAAAAAATACTGATTTAAAAGGACAGTCAATAATTAAGTATGCTTAGTTTGAAGGCATCTAAAAAAGCTTAAATTAGTATAGTTTTGATATCATCAGTTCAACATTTAGATAAAAAAATCAGGAATATACACTTAAGGAAGTACATGTTTTGAAACTATGCCAAAGAACAATAATAACATGTTAGTTTTAGATTAAGATGTAAAAAATATAGAACTTTAGAATTCTAGCTTGTCTGTTTATGACACAAATGCAGTAACTTAAAAATCAAGTGAAATGTTTCTGTCAATGCACTATTAGACGTTTTATAGGATTTCTGTTTAAAATTTTTCATGATAACTAAGGCATTAGATATTTATGTAGCTGCAAAAACAATAAATATTCCTCATCACCTTTCCAATGAGTGACAGTACTCACTTAATAAATATTTTCTAATGAGTGGTTGCTGATTTTTTCACTATGAAAATGATCACTTTTCACCTACAGTAAAGTTCTATTTTTAAAACAATTATGTAAAGAAGAAATCTCTATCTTTACATTTCCTGAAAGCTCCCTACACACACATACATACATACACCAATGAAAGATTTAAATATAGATAACTAATGAAAACCTATTGCATAACACAGGAAGCTCTACTCAGTGCTGGTAGTAATCTAAATGGGAAGGAAATCCAAAGAAGAGGGGGAGATATGTGTACATATAGCGGATAGTTGATTCACTTTGCTGTATGGTAGGAAACAACACAACACTATAAAGCAACTAAACTCCAACAAAAAATTTAAAAAATCAATGATGTCCCTGGAAGCTAAGAAATTTAACTTCAGGACTTAGCGAGTGAATATGGAAACTAAAAAAGAAACAGCTCAAGGTCACAGCAAAGGACTTTGTTCTTTCTTTCCAGAATAGATCGCTTCGGTCAGTGTTAGGGAACCGCTTATACAGCACAGGTTTTAGAATAGTGGTGGGCTGTGGAGATGGAAACACAGGTAATGCTGATGTAACAGTGATAAATTTGCTGTATTAACAAGCATGACATTCAATAGTGAATTATTTTGAGTGTATATCTTAAAGAGTGTGGCCTCTTTAATAGATCAGAAACATGGTCCTCTCATTGACCTGTGTAAAGACTTAAGTTAGCAAACAGAGGCAGAGAAAGTAGGGAAAATGTCTATATTTGGAAACTTAAGTTCCTGAACTATTTTTGACTGTTTGAATTCTACTTCTGACACTCTAGTGGCTCAGCTGGTAAAGAATCTGCCTGCAATGTGGGAGACCTGGGTTCGATCCCTGGGTTGGGAAGATCCCCTGGAGAAGGGAAAGGCTACCCATTCCATTATTCTGGCTTGGAGAATTCCATGGACTGTACAGTCCAAGAGTCGGAGCCAACTGAGAGACTTTCACTTTCACTTTCTCCCAGTCCAAGGGCAGAGGAGGATGAAGAGGACAGAGAAGCTCTGGAGTCAGACTGCCTAGAGTTTGAGTGCGCCGTGCTGCTCAGCAGCTCCAGTTGTGTCCAATTCTTTGCGACCCCATGGACTGTAGCCCACCAGGCTCCTCTGTCCATGGGATTCTCCAGGCAAGAACACTGGAGTGGGTGGCCATGCCCTTCTCCAGGGGATCTTCCCAACCCAAGGATTGAAGCCGTGTCTCCTGCGGCTCCTGCATCAAAGGCAGATTCTTTACTGCTGAGCCACAGGGGAAGCCCAGAGTTAGAATGTAGTATCTACCATTTGTCAGCTCCTTGATCCTGGGAAAGTGATCTAACTTTTCTAAACCAATTTCCTCTCTGAGAAATGAGATACTATTAATAACATCACTTATAATTACTAAATGAAGTGGAGTGACTATGAAGTTCAAATGAGATCTTACATTTTAATCACTTGGCACAGTGCCTAATTTTTTGGTTTCTACTGTTATTACCACCATTACTACTGTTACCATTATACTATCATTATTCTGAACTAACTGAAACCACTTACACCTTCCCTGCAGTCTTTTACTCTGACCCTCCTTCATTTCTGAGGTACTCTTTTCCCATCTTTTCCCCTCTTTACTTGAACCATCAGAACCACGTTGTCAAACATTCTCCCAAGTCCTGTAGATTTCACCTGTCGGTGCATCAAATTTCTATTGCATGTGTGACCCAAAGGGCTTTATTTTCTCTCCAATAAAGAAGTCATTTGGTCAGCAATGGAATGTGCACAAATAACGATTTACACATATGTGAATATTTTGTTTGAGATTTTACTGTGTTACTCTTGATAAATCTTGGTAAAGGTGACCTTATAATTTCTTCCTCACAGTTAAACTGGAAAATGAGGATTCTATGGTGTACTGCAATGAACATCTGGTTTTCCTGAAAATTAAAATATCCCTTTGAATGAATGAACAGATATTTTCCAGCTGTGTTTGAGTGTCTCTATGTGTCTGCAGCTAGTTTGATCAGGTGGTTAGAGTACGTTGTGAAAGGACAGAGTGGGGAGAGTCTTGTTCCTTATAATTCTGGATTTGGGGGGGGCTTTTTGAGCAGATAGATAATTCAGGGGTGAGGCTGAAAGTATGAGTATCTGAAGCCATGTGATCTTAATGCCTATTAAAAGATGAAGAAATGGTCATATGTAACAAAGTATACAGGATTGTTTGTCTCTATGAGTCTTTATCTAGATGCAAATGTGATCACCACTTTTCACTTTTTCAATTTGTCAGGTCTTGTTGAAATGTTCAGATTTTTAAATATCAACACTTTAAAAGATAAAAATATAAAGTAAATCAGGGAAATAAGAGGCCAATTCTGTTGCAGAAAAATTGTTAAATAAGTATGTATTATAGGCAAGATGTATAATCTGGATATTATGAGCAATTCTTAATCTATGCCTAGAAATTCACTAGAAGCTATTTTTAACAGAGCTCAGATTTCTTCCCCTGATATAACTTTTCCTCGGTTCACCCTTCTCATCAAGCTTAGTGTGCACAGATTTGTGTGCTACATAATTATGGCATATTCTTAAGCATACACATAATAATAAGTCACTTCAGCAGCCATTCTATTTTCTCATTGGAAACAAGGCACTTCCTGCTTTATTAATATGATAGCTTTCATTAACATTCTACTTCTTTTGTGAAAAATGTTATCAATTTTATAATTTCATTTTGCTAAGAGATAACATAAGTCTACATCTGGATGTTTCATATATAGGCACACTTTTTTTTTTGCAGGGGAATAAGCTATGGCAGAAATATGATTGTTAAAATTTAGTTATAATGGATTCTGTAAAAAAATTCAAACTAGTTTTGGGAAGGCTTTAAAAATTAGCATTCAATTTTTTTTTTCATATTTTACTCCATATTATCTCCAGAAACAAGTGACATCTGAGTTAAAACTTCTGCTATAACTTAGATGAATTCTCAAAATATGTATTCTACATATAATATGCTATATTTACCTTGCATTTAAATTCTGTGTAAAAATGACTTTCCCATATGAATATTATATTCGTTCCCTTTCCCTAGTATTATTAATATATGGTTAAAGTCAAACTCTTAATAAAGAAAGATCCTTGGGATCATGACACAACAGAAAATAGAAGTAACCATGTCTTTAATCTGACCCCAGGCTTCTTTTAATCCATCACGGTCTTCCCAGTGATACTTTCTCTCTAGATAGTTGAAAAGCATAGCTCTGTTATCAGGCCATATGCATGCAGGATGAAACTTGTTTTACATTTTACTCTAGCTCAAATGGGTCATTTGACAATGTGAGAAATATACTGGTGTCTATCTGTCTATAATCAACCTTTTTATTGAGAGAGTTCTAGCTGAATTATCTGATTAGTTTTTTCTGTTGCTTAAAACTGTATATCTCAAGATGACCAGAATCATAAATTTTATTCTGTATCAGGCTTTTAAATTTCTTTGCTTTATACGCTGAAGTTCATCCTGCAGGAACATGTGTGAGAAGATCTCTAGAGGTTATTTGACAAGAGAAAAGAAGTGTTGATACAACATCTGAAGGAAACATAATTCGAAAAATGTTGCAGGAAATAAGCTACAATTTATCAGCGACACCACAGTGAAAGGACAGAAGAACCATTGTAGATTGTCTTGCAAAGATATCAAACTCAATAGACTTCAATTTATATAGTCAAAAGGATATTGAACTTCAACAGGAAAGATAGTGAAAATGACATAGAAACATTATTCTGCCATGCTACTAAATCACAAGATATCTAGATCTATAACATTGTGTAAGTTCTTACCGTTGAAACACAGCAAAGTATATCAAATAGAAATTCCTAAGCAAAAACCATATTTCTTCATCCCTTTAAGGATGGATTTGGGAGGATAAACTTTAAAGTTAGAAAAATTTTCTATTTAGAAAAAAATGAAACTTTATGATATAAATATATAGAAACAAATAAAGCAAAAGTCTTTTTGTCAGGATACGTGAAATGAGACATATCAAACTAATCATTTCCTTTAAACTACTGTATCATAGGTCTGGGAAACATCTGAAAATGGAAGGAAAGAATAGTAAAATGAAATAATATTTCTTTACAAAGCAAATAGCTCACAGAGGTGACATCAGTTGAAAACCTAAGTTGGTTCAGGAAGACTTGAGAAATTGAAGCATAGAGCTTCAATCAGTCATTGCGAAAATTAACATGATGAGGGAAACAGTTACAGCCACAGTCTTATAAGACTGTTCCTCAGTCTTGTTATTAGAAACTTAGAGCCTTACAATTTAGGGACCATGCAATATATAGTCAGTTACTCAATTTATCAAACAGCAGGACTGAGCAAGGCAATACAGAACATTCATTAGCATAGTCATCAAATTAAACCATGCCTTTTTGTGTCTATCACACTTTTGGTAAAAAGTTAAAGGATCCCTACCCTGCTGTCTTTAGTCCTCCTCTCTCTATCCTCCCCTCTTCCCATCAAAGAAAAGATGAATATTCTCTGCGCTCTCTAGCACAGGATAGCAGGACAAAATGGGACTTACGTTATCACTGTGAATCTTTCATCTTATTGGTGAAAATACAAAATCCTGAGAGATTGTGACCACCCATAATTTTGTAGTCTCTTAGTGATAGAACCTGGACATGTATTCAAATCCGGTGCTTTTTCTTCTACAGCCAAATAACATGGAGAATATGCCTGATACTCATGAAACTAGCAAAACACTTAGAACTCAGTCTCAGATACAAGGCACTCAGAATTCACCAGGCTTGATGAATAATATAACTGTTTTGACAGATCTATTTGAAACAGAAGCATTCTTTTTCTCATGCTCTGCTATTTAAGCAAGATGATCATTCATATGTATTTCTCTTTTATTATAGAACATCTCTTTTCATCCTAAAAATTCCATATAAATTAACTCACTGCAGTCAGGATATCTTAAGAAAAGGCTGCCGTTAGCAGCTATTTCTTTTGGCTGGAATTGTAATTCTCACAATTAAATTTGTACCTTATTTAACCATTCAGCTGTAATTTGGAGATGATTTCTTCTAGCCAATTTTCATGGAAAATTCTGTTACAAGTTTTGCAGGTAGAAGGCAGCCAATAACTGTTTTACTTGTATGAATTATTCAAAGTTTGGAGTTTCCACTTTTTATATTATTTACCATTTTCTGATAGTATATCACATACGTCATTGTTTGTTTACTATCCATTTCTTCAGTAAAAGTTAACCTTTGTAAAGGGAAGGAATATTTTCTTTTCTTACTTGAAAAAAATTTTTTTTGTTTCATTATTACCTTGCACAGTCCTTACTCCATAGAAAGTACACTACATATTTTCATTGACTCCCTAAAGAAAAGACTAGAAATGCTATATCTACCTATGTTGCATTTTATCTACACCATTTTTCAAAGTGAAGTATTCTGTGTTTCACTTGGGACACCAGGATTTTCAGACATTCAATATGTTACACACAGTGGGAAATTTAACCTCTAAAAGCTTCCCTGCAAATTGTTCCCAAGAAATTTTCTGTGAAGGAAACTCAATGAAGAACATATTCCTACTGTGAGATATTTAATTTAAATGGATACAGGGAGGGTCATTTTATACTTAATATCAATTACTGTGTCAAAATTATTTTTATTCAAAAATACATTTACCGACTATCTAAACCTTCCTACATTTACAGACTATCTAAATCTTTCTTCTAACTTAAACAAGATCAGACATTATTTCAGATTAAGGCAAATGTACTCAATTTTAAAGTTCACTTTAGAAGGGTTTTTATATTAGTAATATTGTAAACATCAAATCTTGTTCCTAAGAACTTTTGTTATTGTCAGTACTTACAGTATTTGTAAACTTTAAAAGGCATGTCTATCTTGACTCAGGCACTTTTTTCCCCCTGCCTTTTCCTCATTTTACAGTCTCTCCAGCTATTTTGACAGCTGACCCAAACTGACCTTCTGAGATAGTGAATCGTTAAATTTGTCACATATTTTCTAATTACTAGTGCTGACATGGATATGATAGCAGAGAGGTTAAAATGATGAGCTAAACTGATAAAATGCAATTTCTCAGCAAACCACAGTAGGATAGAAGGAAGAATAATTAAAATTTAAATTTTAACTATGGCTACCATAACAGGAGGAAAGGAAAAAAGGTTTTTGTTTTTGTTTTGCTTTGAAGTTTTCCACTTTACCATGATATGCTGCTGATCCAAAACCAATTTCTTTCTTTTGGAAAGAACAGAGATAGGAAGATGTCCTATTGTTTAATTTCCTATTATTCTGATATACTATACAATTTCAAAGATAAACTTAAAGGGATGTATTTTTTAAAATGGTTATGGTTCCTTAATCACTGCAGATGGTGATTGCAACAATGAAATTAAAAGACACTTACTCCTTGGAAGGAAAGTTATGACCAACCTAGACAGCATATTAAAAAGCAGAGACATTACTTTGCCAACAAAGGTCCGTCTAGGCAAGGCTATGGTTGGACTATAAGGAAAGCTGAGCACCGAAGAATTGATGCTTTTGAACTGTGGTGTTGGAGAAGACTCTTGAGAGTCCCTTGGACTATAAGGAGATCCAACCAGTCCATCCTAAAGGAAATTAGTTCTGAATATTCATTGGGAGGACTGATGCTGAAGCTGAAGCTCCAGTACTTTGGCCACTTGGTGCAAAGAGCTGACCCATTGGAAAAGACCTTGATGCTAGGAAAGACTGAGGGCAGGAGGAGAAGGGGACAACAGAAGATGAGATGGTTGGATGGCATCACTGACTCGATGGACATGGGCTTGGTGGGCTCTAGCAGTTGGTGATGGACAGGGAGGCCTGGCGTGCTGCGGTTCATGGGGTTGCAAAGAGTCGGACATGACTGAGCAACTGAACTGAACTAATGGTTCCTTTATGTACAGTTCACACTAATTCTTCAGAGTGATTTGTACTTTTAGAAGGTGTATTTGTTAAGAGGACTTTGCAGGTGGCTCAGCAGTAAAGAATCCACCTGCCAATGCAGAAGACACAGGTTCCATCCAGGAAGACCCCCTGGAGAAGGAAATGGCAACCCACTCCAGTATTCTTGCCTGGGAAATCCCATGAACAGAGGAACCTGGTGGTCTACAGTCCATGGGGTCACAAAAGAGCCAGAAATGACTTTCTGACTAAACAGCAACAACAAATATGTTAAGAAAATTAAAACATTAAAATGATTATTTGCATAGGGCTAATGAGACACTTTGAAAGTCTTTAGAAGACTCCCTTCTCCAGGGGATCTCTCAACCCAGGGATTGAACCCAGGTCTCCCACACTGCAGTTGGATTCTTTACCAGCTGAGCCACCAGAAGACAAACATCCGCCCCCCCCCCCCCCCAAAAAAATCCAAAACAACCCAGAGAATCAGTCATTTCAGGTTTCAGAATTATTAAAATCTGTAATTCTCAAACCTAAAGTTACATTTCACAGGTGGCATTTGGAGGCAGGTCCACCACAGCTTGTGAAATCTTCATTTAGCTTTGGGGATTAGATCTTGGCGCTACAATGGTCAGAACCTGTTTTAAACATTCCTGCGTCCCCAACTATAATGAATATTCTTTTCTGAGCAACACAATTCCATGGTAGCAACACGTTTGCATTATAGTTTTCTATAGTATCACATTTACCCAGGACCCACGGTAATATCATCCACTCGACGATGGTTGGTGGTGGACCTTGCCTGTTCAAGTCTGACCTGTCGATGTGCTGAGAGGCAAGCAGGAGCAGGAACAGAAAAGTCAAATAGGACGCTGTGTGGCAGATGAACTTGATAAACGGCTTTCGGATGAAGAGTCCGAGGGGGCTTTTGGGAGCTATAAGGTAGCACACAGAGAAGACGGGGAAAAGGAGTCCTACTATGAAACACGTCACCATCTTCACGGCCCAGTGACGTCGCCTCCAGCCGGGGAACTCGTCGTACCAGCGAGACGCCAGCAGTTGTTGACAGTTGGGCTGAGCCACGAACTACAGGGAAAAGGAGAGGAGAAAGGGAGAGTCAGGGTTAGGGGCAGGGCTCCAGCCCATCGGCAGGAAACCAGTCAAGTCACCAGGTCTGTTCTAAACAATTGTACACTTACACCATCATGAAGGGCTTTAGGCCATTCTGAGGACAAAGCTCACTTACTGATAATTTTATACCCAAGGCCAAGTGCTGTGTGCTTAGCCAGACACCACAGGGGTCAAAATACTATGGCTATATCTCAGGAAGCAAAAATAGAGCCGAGGACTAATAATATCCATAGGATGTACTGATAACTGAACAAAACTGTATACAAAGATACACACATATACGTGCCTATGTAAGAATGGTCATATATGTATATGACATAAAATGAAAAATGTTATCTAGTGGTTATTTCTTGCTTTGGTGATTATTTTCCGGTTATGACATTATACTTTTTTCCCCCATTTTTACACTTGATGTATTTTCAGGATTTTCTATAATGAACACTACTGTCATATCAGAAAAAGTAAATATACTTTTAATTGGGTTGAGGCAATAAGAAAATCATATAGGAAAGGATATTAGATGACCAGGATGTAAATCATCATAGCTGAATTGGGAGGAAATAAAGCAAACACCTAACCTAAGTACAATCAATTACCACACACAAAACATTTCCCAAACATGACATTGTTTTTATCCTGCCAACATGTTTTTACATAGATCTCACTCTATTTTAATGATGAAGATAGAAGGGGTTATAAGAGGTCTGAAAATGTATTCAAGAAGGTTACATATGTATTAATAGTAAATGATGAAATGTACAGGATAATAGTAAGTGATGTAAATTAATAGTAAATGATGACATGTCCAGGATCTGTTTTTCTGCACGCTATCTTTCTCACTGAGACTGACAGCTAAGCATTATATAAATTCAGAGGAAACTTTTTCTTCCAGAAATTATTTCCAGGGGTCTATGGGTGAATTTGTATAAGCAGAGAAGAAAGGGGAAGGCAAGGAATGGGGGGAGAGAGAGCAGAGATGCTTGTGAGAAAGTGTTCAGCATGTTTAAAGGATCCTCTGTGGGCACTCCCTATGGACTGTAGCCCGCCAGGCCCCTCTGTTCATGGGATTCTCCAGACAAGAATACTGGAGTGGGTTGCCATGCCCTCCTCCAGGTATCTTCCTAACCCAGGAATCTAACCCATGTCTCTTATGTGTCCTGCATTAGCAGGGTTCTTTACCACTAGCACCACCTGGGAAGTCCACTCTGGATGGCAGTAGAAGCTTTAGTTCCTTGTAAGGGACTCAAGAAAGTTCTGCTGGCATCAAAAATTAGACACACCCTAGAAGCAAAGTGAACACCTGACCCTTTCATAGGACTCTCCTCCTCCCCAATATTTCTTACTTTTCTTCTTCACTCTCGGACTTTATTGATCTCCTTTAGGAGACCCTTACTTGACCCTTACTCTTCTCTAATGGCAAGCAAGCAAACAGCCATTAGATACTCAGAAAGTGGCTTGATGATCATAAACCAAAAGCTGTTTGAAAGTGAGAGACAGGGTGACTGATTCAGTAGTTGAGATGTGCAATATGGGCTGGATGCGAAATGAGTTCTCACGCAACTGTTTCTCTTCATTTTTTTCTTAGATATCGGGTTCATCAAAGGATATAATGGGTAAAGCAACATTTATATAAATTGAATTGAATATATAATACATTCAGCAAATACAGCTAGGAAAATAAAAGTGCATTTCTTCAAGAATGAGATGCTAGGCTCTTTTCACTATTTTGTAAGCTTCAAGCTCCATAATTAGTAAAGTTAAATGTTATAATCCAAAAATAACTTCTGTTAACCCATGAAATAGCTGGCTTAAAAACAAAGATCATGGCATCCAGTCCCATCACTTCATGGCAAACAGAGGGAGAAAAAATGGAAGCAGTGACAGATTTTATTTTCTTGGGCTCCAAAATGATGGCAACCAGTATCTGAAGCCATGAAATTAAAAGATGCTTGCTCCTTGGAAAAAAAAGCTATGACAAACCTAGACAGCATGTTAAAAAGTAGAGACATCACTTTGTTCAAAAAGTTTCATATAGCCAAACTATGATTTTTCCAGTAGTTATACACGGATATGAGAGTTGGACCATAAAGAAGGCTGAACATGGAAGAATTGATGCTTTTGAACTGTGGTGTTGGAGAAGACTCTTCAAAGTCCCTTGAACAGCAAGGAGATCAAACCAGTCAGTCCTAAAGGAAAGCAACCCTGAATACTCATTGGAAGGACTAAAAGGATACTAAAGCTGAAGCTCCAGTACTTTGGCCACCTGGTGTGAAGAGACAACTCATTGGAAAGGACCCTGATGCTGGGAAAGACTGAAGGCAAAAGAAGTAGGGGGAGGCAGAGGGTGAGATGATTAGATAATATCACTGACTCAATGGACATGGATTTGAGCAAACTCCGGGAGATGGTGAACGACAGAGGAACCTGGCGTGCTGCAGTCCATGGGTTGAAGAGTCGGACACGACTTAGTGACTGAACAACAACACATTCCTTGTTCATTATTTTCGTCTGAGTTAAGTGTTTGAAAGTCAAATAGAGCTTTACTTGAATATCTCCAGAGGACTGGCAAACAGAGATATAGGTATTAACAAGTATCAGTTTGGGTTAGTTTCCCTTCCCCACCCCCAATACACACACATAATCCTTCATGTCAGCGTTTTATAAACAAAGAATAGCTTATCAACTATTATCTCATATAATCTATTTTCTACAGTGTCTTTCATTAGAATTTAACACAGTTGAAAGACCATGATAGAAGGGAGTTAGCGAAAAGTATGGAAAAATGCAAGACATAATGAGCAATTGCTATCACCTCATTAATTCTCAGAAATTGAAGGAACACGTAAGGGTTTAAGCATGAACAACACATGTCATACAGGCAGAAAAAGTAAAAGAAAGATATATACTTTGTTCAACAGGGTCTTGTGAAATCTAGGACTCACATACTTGTTCCTTCTTGGCCCAAATTTTATTAGAACATGAGACACCCCAGGGCAATTGAGCAAATAACTTTATTGGGAGCATTTAAGATTTGCTCGGGGCAGGAGGAGAAGGGGATGACAGAGGATGAGATGGCTGGATGGCATCACCAACTCCACAGGCATGAGTTTGAGTAAACTCCAGGAGTTGGTGATGGACAGGGAGGCCTGGTGTGCTGCAATTCATGGGGTCGCAAAGAGTTGGACACGACTGAGCAACTGAACTGGACTGAACTGAAGGTTTGCTTGGATAAATATTTCATTGCCTAATACATAAAAACAGACTGTGTTAAATAACCTAGAAAACGCAAATCATTTAATTTTTTATAGAACACCTGTCATTGTCAGGTGCTGGGTTAGCCTTAATCTTTACTAGTGCTTCTTCTTAAAAGATGTTTCTTAACACCATACACAAAAATAAACTCAAAATGGATTAAAGATCTAAATGTAAGACCAGAAACTATAAAACTCCTAGAGGAGAACATAGGCAAAACACTCTCTGACATAAATCACAGCAGGATCCTCTATGACCCACCTCCCAGAATATTAGAAACAAAAGCAAAAATGAACAAATGGGACCTAATGAAACTTAAAAGCTTTTGCACAACAAAGGAAACTATAAGCAAGGTGAAAAGACAGCCCTCAGATTGGGAGAAAATAATAGCAAATGAAGCAACAGACAAAGGATTAATCTCAAAAATATACAAGCAACTCTTGAAGGTCAATTCCAGAAAAATAAATGACCCAATCAAGAAATGGGCCAAAGAACTAAACAGACATTTCTCCAAAGAAGACATACAGATGGCTAGCAAACACATGAAAAGATGCTCAACATCACTCATTATCAGAGAAATGCAAATCAAAACCACAATGAGGTACCATTACACGCCAGTCAGGATGGCTGCTATCCAAAAGTCTACAAGCAATAAATGCTGGAGAGGGTGTGGAGAAAAGGGAACCCTCTTACACTGTTGGTGGGAATGCAAACTAGTACAGCCACTATGGAGAACAGTGTGGAGATTCCTTTAAAAACTGGAAATAGAACTGCCATATGACCCAGCAATCCCACTTCTGGGCATACACACTGAGGAAACCAGATCTGAAAGAGACACGTGCACCCCAATGTTCATCACAGCACTGTTTATAATAGCCAGGACATGGAAGCAACCTAGATGCCCATCAGCAGATGAATGGATAAGGAAGCTGTGGTACATATACACCATGGAATATTACTCAGCCGTTAAAAAGAATTCATTTGAATCAGTTCTAATGAGATGGATGAAACTGGAGCCCATTATACAGAGTGAAGTAAGCCAGAAAGATAAACACCAGTGTAGTATACTAACACATATATATGGAATTTAGAAAGATGGTAATGATAACCCTACATGCAAAACAGAAAAAGAGACACAGATGAACAGAACAGACTTTTGGACTCTGTGGGAGAAGGCGAGGGTGGGATGTTTCAAGAGAACAGCATCGAAACATGTATGTTATCTAAGGTGAAACAGATCACCAGCCCAGGTGGGATGCATGAGACAAGGGTTCGGGCCTGGTGCACTGGGAAGACCCAGAGGGAGCAAGTAGAGAGGGAGGTGGGAGGGGGGATCGGGATGGGGAATACGTGTAAATCTATGGCTGATTCAAGTCAATGTATGACAAAAACCACTACAATACTGTAAAGTAATTAGCCTCCAACTAATAAAAATAAATGAAAAAAAAAAAGATGTTTCTTTAATTATTGGAAAGTACATATCTGTGCTTAGTAAATGAATAGTGTGCTCAACTTTTTTTACTAAACACTGACACAGTGAGGTTTACAGAGAGGTAAAGAACAGAGACAGGACAATATAAGAAGAGTAGGAGTGAGTCTATGTAATCCACCTTTCCCAAGATGTGGATGTCATTTGGCTACTAATTTGTTCTAATCTTAGGATTGAAACAAGCACAGCAGTATTCCTAAGAATCTCTGTGAATCTAAATATTCTCATAATGATCTGACACCCTCTTTCTTCTACACTTGTTTGTTGCATGTCTACACTAGTATTTTCCAAATTACACCCCACTGATATAATAGACTTTTCCATGAAAAACGTTACCAACTTAAATATTAAGAGAATTAAAATTTTATATCGCAAAAATTTTCACTGTACTTAATTGCTAAGTGGATTAAAAGACATCATCTCTCTCATGTCCCCATATCCCTTTCTTCCTTCTTTCCTTCTGTTCTTTGCTTCCTTCCCAGATGCTTCCTTCTTCCCACTTTTTCTTTGTCCCCTCCTTCCTGTTTTTCTTTCTCTCTTTCTCCCCAACCCCTTGTCTCTTGGTTTCCTTGGGTTATTTGAGACTACTCAGCTTTACACCCCAAATGGTGCTAGTGGTAAAGAACCTGCCTGCCAGTGCAGGAGACATAAGAGGCCGGGGTTCAATGCCTGGGTGGCGAAGATCTCCTGGAGGAGGGCATGGCAACCCACTCCAGTATTCTTGCCTGGGAAACCCCAGGGACAGAGGATTCTGGTGGGCTTTGGTCCATAGGGTCACAAAGAGTCAGCTACCACTGAAGTGACAGAGCATCACAGCTTTATGCCAACCCCATTTGAAGGACACTCTCAGAGGGGCCCCTCCATCTCTGTGACACCTGCCACTGGTCCAGTCCAGCAAAGCCTCTCCAGGTGGACCCTCGCATTGCCTGCTGGGAGTGTACAGATCCTGCTCCTCTACTCCATCTTTCTACTGCACAGTGAGTAATGGGAACCAACATCTCAGCACCATCCCGGGGCTGGGGTGGTAGGGTGTCTTGGAAACCCACAACGTAACAACCCCTTCTCACTCTACAATTGCTGGCCAAGACTTAAGCAATTCTATCACGTTAAAATTCATATTAAAATAGACATTCAAATTCATATTTGTGCCATGAATTTATAAAAAAGAAAATATCTCCTATCCCTCTCTTGCTATAACTTTTTAAAAAAAGTTTAAAAACCCCTAATCTCATGATTATTTATAAAATTGTTGAACCATGGTATTTTAAATATTGAAGAAACTGTGAAGATTACTGAATCCTACCTTATTTTTACAAATAAAGTGAATTCCAGTATCAATGATTTAACAACAACTCTACAAGGGACTTCCCTGTTGGTCCAGTGGTTAAGACTCTGTGCTTCTACTGCAAGGAGCAGAGATTCCATCCCTGGTCAGGGAACTAAGATCCCACATGATGCAAGGCACAGTGCATCCCACTTCCCCCAAAATAGCCTGTGGTTAAAAGAATAAAAGCAACCACTCAAAATACTAAAACAACAACAGGCCAAAAAGAAAACAAATAAAAAATGATGAAAGAAGACAAAGCTTCACAGACAAACAAATACTCAGAAACTCAAACAACCAAGAAATCTCACTATTATGGGAGAAAATTAAAATATTAATTGAGTATGGACAAAATAAATAGAAACAATTTCAAAAATTAATAGAGCTCTGATAATTAAAATAACTATGCATCAGATTTGCTATTTATTTTTTCTTTATCTTTTTGGTTTTTCAATATATTTTTTCATTTTAAAACGTTGTGTCCAAAGTTCAGACATTGACCCAATTCTCGTAACAAGCAAAATCTAGATTCTGGAAACAACCAACCTGGCAGCTTAATGCATCTTAACTCAGTCAGGTAGCTACATGGGCGTTTCAATTGGCTGTTGGACAATTATAAAGAGAGTTGAAACTTTTGGGTTGAATGAATTACAGTGAGTTATGTAAGGGCTTAAAAGGCTCACATATTCATATACACGCCAGTTTCCCCTGGGTCTTACAATTTATTTCTTAGAATTTCACAAATAATCTATATCCTTTGGAGTTTTATTTCCTCCGTGGAGAGGAATGTTTTATTTCCTCTGCCCAGGAATATTTTTCGACAACTCATTTTGTAAAGTTGATAACAAGGCTTAAGAATGCTTTGTAGGCAGAAAGCTTCAGGAAATTATTTTCTTCATAGTTGAAAATCCTTTCTTTCTTTTACTTCTGCCCTTTAGTCCCTTCATAACTGCCAATGACCCTTAACTGTCTGAGCCTTTTTCTGTTTCTAGAGATAGCTTGAGTTGTGTTCCTAATTAAAACAATTCTCCAGTCTCCCCAAGCATGCTCATAACTAATCACCCTCCTACTTCATTATTCAAAGCATCCTTTTCACCTGGTCCTCCCTAGTTTGAGTCAACCATATTATGCATCATCTATGAGTTGGACATTGGGTAAACAAGTGTGAGAGGACCAAGATCTTTAAGAACCACATACATCTGTCTTCTAGGATCTCAAAATATGCTGGGGACTGACCACGTGACTGGATAACTTAATAAAGAGCATTGTATGACTTGTGAGAAAAGAGACTGAATGCATAGGAGGAATTATGTCTAACGTGAAATAGGGGAAATTGAAGGACAGAGGTAGACTTGATTAGTCAAGCCTGAGATAATAGACTTTGGGGGGGGGTGTGTGTGCAGTTTTCAAAAGATTCATTAAAAATGCAATAGTGCATGGGTTAAAGTCAGGTGGTGTCATCTTTTTCTCTTGTACCACTGTGGCTACAGATTTAACTTCATTTACAGATGACCTGCATCCATGAAATTAAAAGACACTTGCTCCTTGAAAAAAAAAGTTATGACCAACCTAGACAACATACTAAAAAGCAGAGACATTACTTTGCTAACAAAGGTCCATCTAGTCAAAGCTTTTGTTTTTTCAGTAGTTGTGTATGGATGTGAGAGTTGGACTATAAAGAAAGCTGAGTGCCGAAGAATTGATGTTTTTGAATTGTAATGCTGGAGAAGACTCTTGAGAGTCCCTTGGACTACAAGGAGATCCAACCAGTCCATCCTAAAGGAAATCAGTCCTGAATATTCATTGGAAGGACTGATGCTGAGGCTGAAACTCCAATACTTTGGCCACCTGATGCGAAGAACTGACTCATTAGAAAAGACCCTGATGCTGGGAAAGATTGAAGGCGGGAGGAGAAGGGGACGACAGAGGATGAGATGGTTGGATGGCATCACCGACTCAATGGACATGAGTTTGAGTAAACTCCAGGAGTTTGTGATGGACAGGGAAGCCTGGCGTGCTGCAGTCCATGGGGTGGTAGAGTGAGACATGACTGAGCTACTGAACTAAACTGAACAGATGACCTCAAAAATCTACTTTAGAGCTCTTCATGAATGTGAAGCTCAAGCCCAGAGGCCCTCCTCACTTCCTTGATATAACCTGACATCTAGTTTCTAATAATCTGACGTTTGGTGATAAGTCTCTGTTTTCCTGATCCAGATATTTCATAATTTGATTCATATTTTACATGAATGATAAAAATTAAATAAATAATTTAGGCTGAGTTGGGAGAGCAGAAGAGTAAGAAAATGGAAAGATGTGAAAGATTGTTTTGCAGATTGGCTGTGTTTCCTTGGAGGTAACCTGGTTGGGCTAACTCCAGGATACTATGCAAGGTTTAAAAAGCATCAAAGAAGCAAAATAGTAGTTGCATAAAGTGGGGCAATGAATTTTGATAGGCACAGCTTGGTAGGTGCATAATTTTAGTTCAGATTTAGAGAATATCATGTTAAAAACTAGAGGATGGAGATAAGTATGTTCAGATGAGCCACCTCATATTCTAGAAGGTTATATTCAATGATGAATATGCTGGAGATGGAGTATAAAAGGATATTTCAGCCATAGTTTAGGATACAGACAAAAATGTTTACTGAAGCAATTTCTCCAGTCTAGGTCCTTGCTGCTCAGTGGAGGCTGAGGACAGTAACACGAGGGATGACTGTACTATCACTTATAGTCTTATACACAAATACATGATATTTATTCACTTTCATTGTATTACAGAGTATTGCAATTATGCCAATTTTTATATGTGTTCCTATTATATAAACTAAGTTTAATGAAGTGACAAAATAAGGACTTTTAAAAAAGATTTCTATACAAAACTTATACTCACAAGATAATTAAAGCATGCATGCATGCAGGCTATTGCTTTAGTTGTATCCAACCCTTTGTGATCCTATGAACCATAGCCCGCCAGGCTCCTCTATCCATGGGATTCTCCAGGCAAGAATACTGGAATGGGTTGCCATGTCATCCTCCAGGGGATCTTCCCAACCATGGATTGAACCCACGTCTCTTACATCTCCTGTATTGGCAGGTGGGTTCCTTACCACTAGGGCCATCTGGGAAGCCCCTAATTTGAGCACAGGGAATACCAATAAAATAACTAGTTGACTAATTGAATTTTTATCAGCTTCGTCAAAAAAAGTAAAAAAGTCAATGAAGAATTAATTATATCTGAGAAGACATTGGCTAAGAAGCCTGAGATTAGTTAAGAAGACTGATAAACTTCAAGCTATATCCCCCACAGGACACTGGTCAACAACCTCCTGGCTTTGTCAAGTTCAAAAAAATCTCTCCAGTCATCAAATCACCTGATAATTTGTTTGCACATGCATGTCAAATTCAGGTTTGCAGACTGGAATTCAATGAATAACTCAGAACATTATTACGAGGGCACCACTTCTGATGTCTACATATCCAGAAGGGAAGATGACAACGACACTCCATCTGACAGAGCTGGTGAGGCGGGGGCAGGATTGAACTTCTTAAATCATTTCTGGGCTGAAATTCAAAATTGGTTTGGCAGCTGAGCTGGGCTGATGAGTGGGCAATAACGGGAAGTTGAAAATGCAGAGACAAAGGAAATAAGGTGGGAGGTGATAAACCCAACATTGAGTACATTAAATTATTGAACTTGACAAACAAACCAAATGAGGTTTTGGTAGTGGGAAAGCAGAATCAATAGATATTGTTAGTTCTCTGGAAATTACAAAGGGCAGAGGTCGGTAGAAATGCCACCTCTATTCATCGACAACCTCGTCAGGATGCCCATGAAGGACTGTTTTAAGCTGTCTTGGAAAACAGAGGAAAAACTGCCAGTCATTTCTAGCTGGCTACCTAGATGTTTTCATAAAAATGAAGAGAGATGTGGAGGCAAAAAATTATACAGTTATGAAGGGACCACCATTTGCCTGTTGAATCATGTAGGTGAATCATAGATGAGAATGGCCGAATGGAAAACAGGAGAAAAGTTAGATCCTGATCTTGACCAGCCATCACCGGACTGGTTTTCCACTCCGATGAGCCACTGACAGTGTCTGCACAGTGTCTGCACAGATGAGCAGCGGCTCAGAAAGGGTGGTCCCTTCTTAGTCTCCTGGAGACCAAACTGTTAGCTTATTGGGGACTAAACCGTGCTCTATTACCTTCCAAGAATCCAGGAGGGAAAAAAGTGACATGATGGGAATGAGTACTATTTGTTGTTTTGACACGAAAGGCTACAGTCACTCTTCCTTTCCCTTTTCTATCCCTTTTCACATAATTTCAAGACCAACTATTTCTTAGAAAAAAAAAAAAAAGACTAAACCATGATATGTGTTGATAGAAATTTGGAGAAAATGGAGCTCTCATACATTGGCCATCAAAATATAAATGGTCAACCACTTCGGAAAACAGTTTGCAGGATTAAAAAAAAAAAAAAAAAACATACATTTACCACACGATGGGTTTATTTCAATACCAGGCATTTTCCAAGAGAAAGGAAGATGTATGGCCACACAAATACTAGCACTCAAGTGTCATAGTAGCTTTGTTTTTTAATAGCCTCAAACAAGAATAATTCAAATTTCCATCATCCAGTGGATAGATAAACAAAATATGGTATATCCAGGCTGTAACGTACAATGTGATAAATATAATTCATATGGCTGTATGTCATATATGAACGAACAATGGTAAGAGGTAAATCCTAAGAGTTCTTATCACAAAAATCTTTTTTCTATTTCTTAATTTTATACCTACTTGAGATGACAGATGTTCCCTAAACTAACTGGGAGCATCATTTCATGATGTATGTAAGTCAAATCATTATGCCATAAGGGCTTCCCAGGTGACTCAGTGGTAAAGAATCCACCTGCCAATGCAGGAGGTGCAAGGGACGCGGGTTTGACCCCTGGGTTGAGAAGATTCCCCTGGAATAGGAAGTGGGACCCATTCCAGTATTCCTGCCTGGAAAATTCCATGGACAGAGGAGCCTGGCGGGCTACATACAGTTCATGAGGTCTCAAAGAGTCGGGCACGACAGCATGCATGCTTCACGCCACTCTCATGAGATATTATCATAACATTAGATATCATTATTTCAGGCTTACACTAGGAAAAAAAAGTGGGCTACTTTTTGCTAAAACCTATAGCTTCCGGGTTCTTTCTCCATCTAACCTATGTACCATTTTCCTGAGATGATGGGCCTTGTAAAATGCAAATTGAACTGTGTTTCTTTCTCTATTAAAAGTCTACACAGTCTCCAGGAAAATGTCTCATGTTTATATAAAGCCTGCCAGGCCCTGAGCTCCTTTGTTATAAGGCTGCTTTCCTCCATTCTTGCATATTTATACTGTCAGCACACATTCAAACTCCTCAGAATGCTCTGATCATGTCTGGACCTTTCTTCCTGTTTTAGTAGCAATATATGCCGATACTTTTGCCTAATATTATCCATTTCCTGTTTCCTCACAGTGAATTCCTCGTGGGTCTTCCAGCTCAGCTTCTACTCACCTGATCATTCTTACAGTCAACTCTTCTTTTTCCTAGTACTCATATTGTTCCTTGAGTATACACTTACAATTGCACTTACTCCTCTTATCTCCTGCATTTTAATTATGGGCTTCAGTGAGCTACTTGAGAAGGGTCTGTCATTTTTCATCACTTGATCCTTCACACCAGTGCCTGGTTCCATGATGTCAATGAACATTTGCTCAATTGAATTAAATGCTGAACATAGCTCAGGACTTATGAGTCCGTTTAATTAGGCACTAACCACTCATGTAAGTTCCACAGCAAAGCCTGGTTGAAATCATTAGCCTCAATACTAAGAAGGGCACTGTATATTCTTATGCTTCTTTCCAGAAATTACAAAATTAGCTGCTTCTCTTTCTTCTGAATATAACATTAATTAGTCCAGGCAGCTCCCTAGGAGATCCATGGTGCTGCTTGAATATAGGATAAGAAACTGCTTTGGTCTAGGTTACATGTCAGTGCTTAGAAGCCATTGAAAATCAAGTTGTTCTTGGAAAATACATCTTTACAAGGAGTACAGAGGCAGAATATTTCAAGAAGTTTCCAAGGAAATATATTTCAGAGAAATATAATTCAATTCCATGAGTTCAGTGAAAGAGAGACAAAAGCTTGAAGTGATCAATGTAGTTGTCAGGGCAGTGGTCTTCTTAATATTGCTTTAAAAAAGGTAATAATGATACTCTTTTCTATACCTTGCTCTTTTGTGTAATCAGAAGTATGCATGTCTGATGAAAATTGTAAAGAAAAAAAGACAAAGCAACCTCAACAGACTCATTCTCTTGACTACAAAACTATCCATGATGTCCAAACATTGGGAAGAAATGGCAATGTTGGACTTTTATGCAAGAAAATATTGATGTTAAAAATGCATACGTACAAACTACAAACTTTTAAGAATCATTTTCGTCTCTATACAGAGGATGTTTATTCTTTACTACCCATACAGAACTGAAGCACTTTAAAAGTAGATTCAAAGTTTTATTCTCCTCTTATGAACATTTACCAGACAACATATAGGATAGGTTAAAGCAAATTTCATATTTTGACTTGGAATTCTCAAAACCCACTACCATGCTGTTCCCAGAAGTAAATATATCCTCAAATTTCATTGCATCACTTGTAAGCTTTTGTAATACAATCTGTTTGTAAAGGAGGGATTGTCTCTAAAAGATTTTCAGAATTTATCTTTAACTATCATAGGATGTGAACGTTTCCTATGCCAGCACCAGTATCCATCCCAACCTCCCCCCACCGACCCACCCCACCACTGATGCTGCCACAGTACAATTCAGGTGGTCCTATGGATGGTCATCCTACAACTCCTAGTCCATCTGCTAATGTGGGGATGTCCAAAATTGCACATCTACTTTCCTGGCGGCAGAACCAAGACTGTCCCTCTAGTTCTTTTTATATTTATATATTTGTTTGTGTGTGTGTGTGTGTGTGTGTGCGCGCGTGTATGTGTGTGTGTGTGTTAAGTCGCTTCAGTTTTGTCTCTTTGAGACCCTATGGACTGTAACCTATCAGGCTCCTCTGTCCAGGGGATTCTCCAGGCAGCAATACTGGAGTGTGTTGCCATTTCCTCTTCCAGGGGATCTTGCCAACCCAGGGACCAAACCCGTTTCTTCTGTCCCCTGCATTGGCAGGTGGGTTCTTTACCACTACTGCCTCCTGGGAAGCCCTATATATTCACACTTATATCTAACTAGCAAGGGTCTGTTTATGAGATGAAAAGAATTCATACACAATGACAGCTAATTGGATTCACCTTAATCTTTCATTTGCATTTAGGAAATGAGAAAAGATAGTGAATGAAAGAGATTTGGGTCTCAGAACTGAAGGAACTGTGCCTTCCCACCCTGGGTTCTTCCCACCATCCTGTCTGTGGTCCAAGTCTCCCGGTCTAGACTGACTCTGGGAGAAGGAAGGGCGAGCAGTCAGAATGTCTCCACCCTTCAGTACTCCAGTCCTCTCTATCTTATAATAGTGATTAGATTTCTTGGTTCAAACAGACTTGAGAATTTTCCATACTTGTTAGTAAATAGAGTTACAGTCTTGGCAATGATAAAGATAATGATAATTATACCGAATGCCTCATTTTTGTACCTAGAATTTTCAGTGGAAATAAATGAAAACTATGAGTACATTTACAAATGCTCAAGAATTTCTTGTAAAATTCTTCCATAGAGGTGGAAAGTCCATTTGATAGCAAGCAGAACCTATCTGCTTCATATCAACTAGACATATTATTGCCAACTGTGAGAAACTATTTAGCCATCTCCAAACATTTATAATGTAATTTTTGGTATATCATACAGATGAGGAAGGTAGTCAAAATATTTACTTATATTTCTGTCAGGATAATTTTACTTTACCTAGAACACTGTTGAAGGCTGAAAACGGTATGAACTTTGGCTAAATTCAGTAAGACTATGACACCTCTTCCGGATACTTCTGTTAGGCACCTTATTTTCTAATCCCAAAGGAATTCAAATGTCACAACAGAAATTCAACACAGGGATGTTTTCATACCCATTTCCAGAATTTAAAAACAATGAGTAAGGTTCTAGAAAGCATAATATTTAAATCAAAAGTACTAATTTTTAGGACCTCACTTAGTTAGTAGAAAGTTAAAGTCCCTCCAAATGACAAAGAAACTCCTTTTTTTCTCTCCATATAAATAAATAGCATCCAAGTAATCTCAACCTTCTCAGCACACTGAAGATAGACTCATTTAGCAAAGTGAAAGTCGCACCCGACTCTTTGCGACCCCATGGAGTGGATAGCTGCCAGGTTCCTCTGTTCATGGAATTCTCTAGGCCAGAATACTGGAGTGGGTGGCCTTCCCTTCTCCAGGGGATCTTCCCAACCCAGGGATCGAACCCAGGTCTCCCACATTGTAGGCAGATTCTTTACCAGCTGAGCTACAAGGGAAGCCCCAGATTACTGGAGTGGGTAGCCTATCCCTTCTCCTGCGGATCTTCCTGACCCAGGAATTGAACCGGGCTCTCCTGCACTGCAGGTGGATTCTTTACCAACTAAGCTGAGGAAAGAAACCTTTATGGCTTAATTTCTTGAGATTGACAGTCGCACTACTTCATCTTTAGCACAATATTCTTAATGCTATGTAAGTTACAAGTTTGCCCAAAGAAGGAAATGTCCTCTTCCAACTGAAGCGAAGTCCAAGGCAGAATTTTCCAGCCCAGGACACTGTGGAGGCAGAAAATGCCCAGCAGGGAAACGTGGGGAGTCTCCCTTGAGATAGTTTTTCACAGTGTCACTGCAGTCTTGGGCTCAAAAAGTACCTAGATGTTTAAAGATTGGGAATATTTTTGAGTTGAAGATCTGGAACATTTATTCATTATCTAAGAGGTGATAATATTTGCTGGTACTAAATGTGAGTCCAGTCACTGCCTAATACCCAGATTTGAAGAGAATTCAAAACATCCCAACGATCTGTCAGTAACATTGGAAAGATGTCAAATAAATGCCCAAATACAAATTGTCTTATCCTTGTGAGGAGTATAAAGTATAAATTAACATTGAAAGATAATATTACTGATAATCAGTAATCATTATAGGATTACTAAATAAGAAGGCAAAACTTTGTGAAGCAACTAGGGAATAAAAAATTACATCCTCTTTCATCATTCACTTTTCCTCCTTTCAGATACACATTCAAGCTCCAGAAATCTCCTGTTTTAAACCCTGCCTCCCCCTCATTCAACCACTCCAATCATCACCCCATCTTCTTCTTCTCCAGCCAGCTTTTATTTTGAAAAAGTGGTCCAGGAGTATTCTTCATAATGGTGGATTTTTTCTCTATACTTTTATATCAGCACCAATGGTAATACATGATATTATAATTAACTCTATATCAAATAGAAATTGGTATATTTATCTCTGTATACTCCAATGCCAATTTGATACTATTTATTTCTGTATCTATACAGTGTTTTGCAGAGTTCCTGGTACCAAGAAGATTCTTAAGACATATTTTTAGAATGAATGAGTAAATCTATGAATGGCAGCAACAGAAAGACTGTGTCTACTGCTTTCAAGATTGTCTATTATTTTATGGTTTCCATTGCTGCCATGTAGCATGGAAGGAGAGGCTGAGTCTAAACACGGGGCTGAATGCTAAAGAAAAAAGGACAAATAATATGACATTCCTTCTAAAGGAAATCAAAGGTCTATAGCACAGTATATAACCGGCTTTACTATTCTGTTCTAAGAATTAGGAAGAAAATTATTTTCTTAGTAAATAAACATGATCATGATCTATGGAAAAGTAACTACTTACTTTAATTCTGTTACAAATTAATTACTAATTTTTGACTCTTGCTGGATTATAAGATTTCTATTCTCTTGGTTTATGTAAACATTGACATAAAACATTGATCCCCGGCTCATACGTTAAGATGTGAACATAATGGTGATTGTGACTATGTTTTAATAGGCAATGCTTGAAGGATAAAGTTAACTAATAAATGCACAAAACTCTTTTTGGCTGCCAGTTGGAGTTTCAGAAGGAGCTTCTTATTTATGTCTTCCAGATTTTGAGAAAATAAGTTACTATCCCTACCACAAAGAAAAAAAGTAGTTTATAAAATTTTCTTCCCCTTATTTTTCAACTATAGTAGAATTAATTTGATAGTTTTGGTATGAAAATTATTTGTTTTGAAATGAAATGGTATGAAAGTTATTTGTTTTTACATCACAGAGAAGGATATGCTTAGAAATATAAATACCAGGTGATTATTTCATAGCCACATATACCATTCAATGGGTACATTCTGCATATCAATCATGTTTTTATTCCTTCTGTTAGAAAAATCTTTAGCAGATGACTAACCTTCTTTATAGGTCTTGAAATCTGAGGTGTGTATCTGACACCTGGATCCTACTCCCATTTGGACAAGCTATATTTCAAGTGTTTAGCCGCCTTACGTAGTAGGGAGATTGACAACACAGGTCTGTGTGCTCTGTGCTGTGCTGAGTCACAGTCGTGTCTGACTTTTCTCTCAACCCCATGGACTATAGCCCGCCAGGATCCTCTGTCTGTGGGGATTCTCCAGGCAAGAATACTGGAGTGGGTTGCCATGCCCTCCTCCAGGGGATATTCTCAACCCAGGGATCGAACCCAGGTCACCTGCATTGCAGGAAGATACATTACCGTCTAAGCCCATGAATACTGGAGTGGGTAGCCTATACCTTCTCCAAGGGTATCTTCCCAACCCAGGAATCGAACTGGGGTCTCCTGCATTGCAGGTGGATTCTTTACCAGCTGAGCTACCAGGGAAGCCCAACAGAGGTCTAGTGTTTTCCAAACCATAGACTAATAGATATCTTTTGAAACTAACAAAAAAAATTCTAAAATGGTCACTGAGTTCTGAAGATAGATAGCAGTAATCTTGCAGTTTCAGTGACTCTTAGTAAAAAGTCTGTTCTAGAAGAGAGTGACTGTCCCTATTCTTCTGACTGCCATTTTCTCCAAAGGTGACAAGCAGATAGTCAATTCCATTTAATGATTCCTTCACATTTTCCCTTCCATCCCCTAGTGCTACATAGTGTGAAGGATTTGTACTCCTCTCCCCTCTGTATGGGGCTTCACTGGTGGCTCAGTGGTAAAGAACCCACCTGCCAATACAGGAGACTCAGGTGACATTGGTTCAATCCCTGTGGCAGGCAGATCCCCTGGAGAAGGAAATGGTAACCGACTCCAGTATTCTTGCCTGGGAATTCCCATGGACAGAGAAGCCTGGTGGGCTATAGTCCATAGGATTGCAAAAAGTCAGACATGACTGAATGATTGTACACGCATACACTCTCCTGTCTATAGTGTCTGTTCCTTGTAGTGCTAAAAAGAGGTTGAATAATGAGAATATGAAAATTTCAGAATTCAGCAACACATCAAAAAGCTCATATACCACAATCAAGTAGGGTTTATTCCAGGGGTGCAAGGATTCTTCAATATATGCAAATCAATCAATGTGACACACCATATTAATAAATTGAAAGAAAAAAACCATAGGATAATCTCAATAGATGCAGAAAAAGCCTTTGACAAAATTCAGCACCCATTTATGATTAAAATTCTTCAAAAAAATGGGCCTAGAAGGAACCTACCTCAACATAGTAAAGGTCATATATGCTAAGCCTACAGCAAACATTATTCGCAACGGTGAAAAACTGAAAGCATACCCCCTAAGATCAGAAACAAGACAAGGGTGTCCACTTTCACCACTATTATTCAACATACTTCTGAAAGTCCTAGCTACAGCAATCAGTGAAGAAAAAGAAAAGGAATCCAGACTGGAAAAGAAGAAGTAAAGTTCTCATTGCTTGCAGATGATATAATACTATACATTGAAAACTCTAAAGATAGTATCAGAAAATTACTAGAGCTAACCAGTGAATTTGGCAAAATTGTAGGATACAAAATCAATACACAGAAATCACTTGCATTTCTATATACTAACAATAAAAAATCAGAAAGAGAAATTAAGGAATCAATTCCATTCACCATTGCAACAAAAAGAATTAAATATCTAGGAATAAACTTACCTTAGAAGACAAAAGAACTGTACACAGAAAATTATAAGACACTAATGAAAGAAATCAAAGATGACATAAACAGATGGAGAGACACTCCATGTTCCTGGGTAGGAAGAATCAATATTGTGAAAATGACTATACTACCAAATGCAATCTACAGATTTAATGCAATCCCTATCAAATTACCAATGGCATTTTTCACAGAACTAGAACAAAAAATTTCACAATTCATATGGAAACACAAAAGACCCAGAATAGCCAAAGCAGTCTTGAGAAAGAAGAATGGAGCTGGAGGAATCAAGCCTCCTGACTTCAGGCTATACTACAAAGCTACAGTCATCAAGACTATATGGTACTGGCACAAAAACAGAAACATAGACCAATGGAACAAGATAGAAAGTCCAGATATAAACCCATGCACCTATGGGTACCTTATTTTTGACAAAAGAAGCAAGAATATACAGTGGGGAAAGACAGCCTCTCCAATAAATGGTGCTGGGAAAACTGGACAGCTACATGTAAAAGAATGAAATTAGAACACCTCCTAACACCATACACAAAGATAAACTCAAAATGGATTAAAGACCTAAATGTAAGACCAGAAACTATAAAACTCTTAGAGGAAAACATAGGCAGAACACTTGATGACATAAATCAAAGCAAGATCCTCTATGATCCACCTCCTAGAGTAATGGAAATAAAAACAAAAGTTAACAAGTGGGATCTGATTAAACTTAAAAGCTTTTGCACAGCAAGGGACACTATAAGCAAGGTGAAAAGACAACCCTCAGAATGGGAGAAAATAATAGGAAATAAAACAACTGACAAAGGATTAATTTCCAAAATATACAAGCAGCTCATACAACTCAATACCAGAAAAACAAACAAAAAGTGGGGAAAAGACCTAAACAGACATTTCTCCAAAGAAGACATACAGATGGCTAACAAACACATGAAAAGATGCTCAACAACACTCATTATTAGAGAAATGCACATCAAAACTACAACGAGATATCACCTCACACTGGTCAGAATGGTCATCATCAAAATGTCTACAAACAATAAATGCTGGAGAGGGTGTGGAGAGGAGGGAATACTCTTGCACTGTTGTGGGAATGTACATTGATACAGCCACTATGGAAGACGGTATGGAGATTTCTTTAAAAACTAGGAATAAAATCACCACCACATGACCCAGCAATTCCATTCCTAGGCATATACCCTGAGGAAACCAAAATTGAAAAATACACATATATCCTACTGTTCACTGAATCACTATTTACAATAGCTAGAACATGGAAGCAACTTAGATGTCCATTGACAGATGAATGGATAAAGAAGTTGTGGTACATATACACAATGGAATATTTCTCAGCAATAAAAAGAACACATTTGAGTCAATTCTAATGAGGTGGATGAACCTAGAACCTACTATACAGAGTGAAGTGAGTCAAAAAGAGAAAGATAAATACCATATTCTAATGCATATATATGGAATCCAGAAAAATGGTACTGAAGAATTTATTTACAGGGCAGCAATGGAGAAACAGACATAGAGAAAAGACTTACAGACATGGGGAGAGGGGAGGAGATGGTGAGAGATATGGAAAGAGTAACATGGAAACTTATATTATCATATATAAAGCAGGTAGCCAATGGGAATTTGCTGTATGGCTCAGAAAACTCAAACAGGGGCTCTGTAGCAACCTAGTGGGGTGGGGTGGGGTGGGAGATGGGAGGGAATTTCAAAAGGAAGGGGATACATGTACACCTACGGCTGATTCATGTTGAGGCTTGACAGAAAACAGCAAAATTCTGTAAAGCAATTATCCTTCAATGAAAAAGAAATAAATTTAAAAAATATTTCAGAAGTGTATTTCAGAAAAATGTTTCAGAAGAACAGGCCTCTGTTCTTAGATGTACTTTGCAGGTAAACATCCTCCTTGATAAGATGTACACCAGTGGACGTGACCTGATGGCTCCCTCTCATTTCTCATGGGCACTCAATCAGTATACAACCCACTGGTGTCAGTTGCTCCTATTCGAATGTGTAAATAACACTGGGGTAGTTCAGCTTATCAGTAAGTACCATCTTTGAAGCATAATGTTTTTGAACAGGAAATCACATAACTTTCTTCCTTGTTAGGATTGTCTTTAGGAGCACAGGAGGGCTGCTCAGTTTTGATGTGGGAGCACTTCCTCACTAAGCTGGCCTGGGAAAGGTCCTGCCAAAGGGAGATTTGGAGACCCAAACGGCCCAGGAGAAGGCAGGTCTAGAGAAGGGAGGTGAGGCCCAACTGGATAAGATGTAGGCATATTAACAAACATCTCAAGTACCTGGGATCTTAAAACTACAAATGCCTGGCTTATTATTTTTCTGCTTTTATTCCTTAAAGGAGAAAGAAATATGTGAGTTTTTTTTTTTTTTTTTTTTAACATTTAGAAGGCACAAGATGGAAAAAGTTGAATAAAAATCAAATACACAGGTTCACACATGCACGCTCTGGGTCAGACATAGCAAGATTTGTCTTTCTTAGAAAGTCAGAGTGGAAGGTACTTTAAAAGTCATCAAGCCCCACCTCTTTGCTTTACAAGCAGGAAATTGAGGTCTGGGGAGGTCAGATGAATTTTCCAGGGCCACAAAACTAGTTAACAGCAGAGGCAAAGGTAGTTCCCTATCAGAGGTGGTGCTGATTGGGATGTGGGGTGAGGGACAGGTGCTTAGGACTCAAATCAACCCCCGAATGAAGTCAAAGTTGCAGAGCTATAATCCCAACTCATAATTACAGATTTTGGATGCTGGCAGTAATCACTACCATCACCCTCTCCATTTTTCAATCTTTTCTGTAGACAATGAAAGATAAAAAGTCAATAGTACTGGTTTAATCAAGTTCTAAAAATTGAATGAAATAAAAGCAAAGCATTCAGTTCCAAAGAGGGCTTTTCTTTCTTTCTTTTTTTTTTTTTATCTTCTGAGTCCCTGAGATTGTGGTTGATGCCATTTCTCATGCTCTTGATAACTAATAACCTTGAGAAGAAAAAAAATCCCTTCAAAGAGAAATGAGTATTTCCACGGCACAGCCTCTTAAATCTTACTTGATGTTTTCCGAATGGAATTAAAAGAATTTCTCAAAGTTAAAGGACTGAGGGAGAGGAGTAATTCTATGTGGGATGAGATGTAGTAGTTTGAATATATATAATCAGGAGAGAAAAAAAAAAAAAAAGAAGCCAGACAGAAGAAAGGGAAAAAAAAATCCTTAGAGGTTTGGTTTTGTAGTTTAGTTTAGCTTTTCTCAAACTTTCCAGACAGGACAGAAAAGAGGGTCAAGTAGAGGAATCACTTATGGACCCCAAGAGTAAAAAAGGGGCAATTTTCTCTCCTTAAAAGAGAGATGTGCTGAGAAAGATGAGAAGATGAATACAGTGACCAAGCAGTGACCACATTTAATAAGAATCTTTGCATGCTTCACTTTGATTTCAGCTCTTACATAGGACATGTTCCAGTTCATCCCTATACATCCTTTCCCCTTGCTTCATGGATTCAAGCAGTCACTGAGAAGAATGATTTTTTTCCCTCCATTTGTGTTTCTTTCCTCTTACCGCTCTAGCCCAAGCTACCATCATATCTTATCTGAAGCATGTCAGTTATCTCCCCCACTCTACACTCTATTCTACACTCAGCACCTAAACAGATCTCTTCAAACCACACATTTAATCACAGCACTTGCCTGCTTGAAGCCTTTTTAAAAGCTTCTTGCAGCTTTTAGGATGAAAACAGTTCTTAATGAGGATATGACTGATCTGGTGCCTGCCTCACCACTCTGCAGGGGTTTGCAAACAACTCGCCTTATGATGCTCTGTGCCCTGGTCCCACTGGTGTCTCCACTACTACAGAACTGCCCCCAGATGGTGCTCCCTTTGTCTGCAAAGCTGTCTACACCTTACCCCCTGCCCAAGCCCCTCCTGGTCCTCTCTATCTCCCATTCCTCATTCAATCTGCCTGGATCATCTAGACTAGTTCAGACTGCCTGCTGGCATTGTTATGTAGCTCCCAATATTCTGCTTCATTATACTTTTCCAAGACTGCATTCATACACTTACTTGGATATTTATTTATTTTTTTGGCCACACAGCACAATATGTGGATCTTAGTGTTCTGACCAGAAATGGAACCAGTGTTCCCTACAGTGGAAGCACAGAATCTTAATCACTGGATTGCCAGGGACAACCCAGGTAATTCATTTTTTATATTATATTATTTTATATTTTTATTTATATTATATATAAATCTTTATTTATACTGTATTTTTAAGTCTCTTTCACTCAATGACTGTTTACATAGGGCTGTAACTATATTTGTCAAACTCACCTCTGCATTTCTGATGTCTAACAATGCCTGGACTGTGTAGGTGCACAAATAATATTTGTTCAGTGACTGATAACTCACTACATGGATGCATATATGGGCATCCCTAGTGGCTTAGTAGTAAAGAATCTGCCTACAACTCAGGAGATCCAGGTTTGATTGCTGGGTTGGGAAGATTCCCTGGAGAAGGGCATGCCAGCCCACTCCAGTATTCCTGCCTGGAGAACCCCATGGACAGAAGAACCCTACAGTCCGTAGGGTTGCAAGGAGTCAGACACGACTGAAGCAATCGAGCACACAAGCACACGTGTGTGTGCATAAGTAGATGAATAAAAGCAATGTGATTCTTATCTCTCCTCCCCTGACATCGTTCTCAGTGTCCCAGTGAATTTACAGGAATCTGGTCTGAACCTGGAAGCTCTTGTCTATGATTAACTTTCAGACTTGTCCACCTTTTTCCTGGGACTTTCACCTGAATATGGCTGGATGGTATAGTCAGAATCACCTGAGGTCAAAGCTGAGAGAGACATACTATTTGCAGGCTAGACATGTGTATCACCTGTGCCAATACATAGTCTTACAAGGAAACCAACAAGATGACTCCTTTTAGCTTAGATTGAATAATCAGCAAATGAATCCAGAAATATTCTGTTTCACAGAAAATAATAATATGGTATTGTATGATCCATATAGGTGCCAGAACCAGAAAGACCTGTCATTCCAAGGAAGATTATGAAAATTGTGCCCTTTTTTTTTAAGAATAAAATGAAACTGTAAGAAGTGCTTATCATAGTTGTTGTTGCTGTGTAGTGATGAAGTTGTGTCTGACTCTTTGCCACCCCATGGATTGTAGCACCCCAGGCTCCTCTGTCCATGGGATTTCTCAGGCAAGAATACTGGAGTGGGATGCCATTTCCTTCTCCAGGGGATATTCCCGACCCAGGGACTGAATCTGCATCTCCTGATTGGCAGGTGGGTTCTTTACCACTGAGCCACCAGGGGAGCCTGTTTATCTTGGCACCAGGTGCAAAACTATGATTAGTTCTTTCCTTTCTCCTCTCTTCCCTTCACCATGCACGTATCTGCACTGAGGCATTACATAGCTCAAATAAGTTCACAAGTATTTCTATATTCACTTGCAACTCTGCAATGAGAGAAGTGAGTTTGCTAAGTTCGATCATGTGTTTCTTACTCCAGGCATTGCATCTGTCCTTATGAGAAATTATTATTCACTGAATCTTTTGACACTCGAGACTCTTAAGAAATCTGCTGACTGAAATGTGATCTTAGGAATCATCCAGAATTGGCAAATATGAAAAACTGTCTATCTTTCTTCTCTTATAACTGTATATGGAGGTTTGACTGTGGCTGGGATTGAATTGCTGATGAGGAACTCTTCTTGTCAACCTATAAAAGATACAGCAAATGACTCAGGACCTGTGGGAATGTGACTCAGGGTCCCGTCTTCTCAAAAGTCAAGGTCAAGCCTTAAGCTTCCTATTAATTTTTACATATAGGCTGATGGCATGTTCTTAAAAGCCTCTGGATTGAATCAACCTTGGCTAGAATTATGTGTTTATGTGTACTTTTATTAAGACTACCAAGGACATGAAAGCATTTTTTTCTCTTTTAGCTGCAAATTAAAGACAGAGAACAAATACTGTTAAAAACAAATTTTATTTTTTCCAAGAGAAAGTACCTTCTGTGGCTGCTGTGACTTCCTATATAGTCTTCTCAATGGGGTAATTGCTTGAGCTATTACTTTACCCTAAAGTTCTAAGGAGATTTTGCATATTAAAAATATAAGAATTTTAAGTGGGAAGATGAACAAGTTCATTAAAGACTGATTGCTTCCTGGTATAGGAGGAAAAGGGATTCCCTGGTAGCTCAAATGCTAAAGTCTGCCTGCAGTGCGGGAGACCTGGGTTCGATCCCTGGGTCGAGAATATTCCACAGAGAAGGAAATGGCAACCCACTCCAGTACTAGTTCCTGGAGAATCCCATGGACAGAGAAGCCTGGAAAGCTACAGTCCATGGGGTCGCAAAGAGTTGGACAAGACTGAGTGACTTCACTTTCCCTTTCTTAGGAGAAGAGGAACTAGAAAGAAGTTAAACTGGTGAACATATTTGATTACATCCGCAGGTTTCCTAAGGAGTGTAGAGAGACATTTCTATCTTACTATTAAAAATTCCTAGTAAATTCTCTAAGTACTCAAATTAAATTTTCAATTAAACTTTGAATCATAAAATCACAAACCCATTCTCTTCAAGCTCTTCATTTAAATGTACGCTTCATTTCATACCAGCATTCTTCAAGCAAGGATTTCTTCACCAGACATTCACCAACAAGGAATGGTTTGTGAACTATGATTGTAATTCACTGGCTTTGAGTTTATAGCCAAGTTTTATATAAGAAAACTTCAAAACTGAGTTATTCTTTTTCAAATCAAGTTGAACTCTGAACCTACATAGCATATAAAGAAAGTGATTGATATCAACTCTAAATCTATCTAGCATATCCGGGAAGTGGTTAATACTGTGTGTGTGGGGGGGAGGTGGGGGTGGGAGTGCCTACTCTGAGGACTTTTAAGACATTACTGGTGAAATATGAATGTTGATTCTTAAATATTTTTGACGTGAAATGTCAGATAAACAGATCTTAAAAAAACACAATCTCTCTACTTAAGAGCTATTTTTAATCATTGCAAGTCTCAACAAGCATGCTATTTTTAAACTAGGAAGCTGGAAAAAAATTTATTTTTAAATTGTCCTCTGTGAGTTTATTTTCCTCATAGCTGTTTCTCCTGGGTACATTTGAGTTTTGTGAGGTTTTTCTATGTTCATATAGAAGATTACAGTAAGAGAGAGTGGTAAAATATAGACTGAATATATGTTTATACACACATGTACACTTTAACTCTGACAGGGTGATGTATGGACATAGTATAATAATACACATGAGTGGGAAAAAAACGTCAGAACTAGGCTGCCCAGTAGATAGCAGCTTATTTCTATGACAACATTTCATAATCACCATGTTTTACAGGGAGCTATAGAGAAAGATAAAGGCAACCCACTCCAGTACTCTTGCCTGGAAAATCCTATGGATGGAGGAGCCTGGTAGGCTGCAGTCCATGGGGTCGCTAGGAGTCGGACACGACTGAGTGACTTCACTTTCACTTTAGAGAAAGATATGGATTCAAGAACGTTTTCCAAAATTATTAATAGAATTCCTTCCTCATCAGTGAATTACCTAGATTTAGAGAATTAAGATGGTTTATACTGGAGTCTTTCACAAAAAGTGAACAACTAATAGATGAAGATACCAGAAAATAGTTTTAGAACAGACTTCTATTTAAGTTTTACAAAGTATTTAAAACTACATTTTAAATTCTATTGGTTCATTACTATTATCTTAAAAGATGCCAAAATAGCTCAGATTTAATTTATTGCGCATGATAATGAAATATAAAGCAGTGTCACTAATATAAAGACTCACAAAGGCTTAAAGAAAGGGTTTCTAAACAATACAATATGTCTTAAAAAGTATAGGTAACATCCTGTATTTTGTTGGTGTTCTTTTTTTTCTGAGTTATTGTTTTCCACTAACATCATTTCAATAAAAGAAAGAATAATGGGGAAGCTAAAAAATGTATTCATTCAGATTAATTCAACAAATATGTCTAACCATCTATCAGAATCTATGTTGTATTCTAGACTCTCAGATTTTGCATTGAACAAAAATGAAAAATTGTCTTTCTATCTGGGAGAGATAGGCAACAAAACCAAACTAAAAGGACTCATAACACATAAGTATGTAATATAATTAATAAAATAGTGAGACTTGATCTATGAACTTGGAGACCACTGTGAAGATTTTGGCTATATTCAGAGTGAAATTTGAGAGCCACTGGAAAGTTTTAGATCGAGAACAGTAAGCAATGAAATTCAGAGCCTGGAACAGACCTGAGAGATATTATGAAGAAAAATTCAACAAAAGTTGGTTATTGGATATGAAGCAATATCCAATATTAATATGGATATTAATGAAAAAAAACACTCATGTTTGTTATATTGATATTTACTGACTAGGGTAGATTGCATTTGAAATTAACATTATACTAGACATTGTAAATATTGTGAGTATATTTGAAGAGGGATGGAAAATAGATTTTATCTTGCATGCCAACACAAGTTTATTAGTAAACTGGAACATATACTGGATAGGAGACTGAGACTAAACCAGGATCCAGAGGAAACGTGTATCTTGTGTAATATCCCTAATTGCCATGGGTGAGTTTTTCTGGTATGGCTGAAAAATTTCCTTGTCATACTGTTGTAAGCTAACCTGTGTTCAAGAGTCTTAAGATTCATATGTTAAAATCCTAATCTTCGGTAATTCAAAATAAGACTGTTTAGAGATTGGGTCTTTAAGGAAGTAATAAAGTTAAATGAGGTAAGAGGGGAGACCATGTGAACACAAAATAAGACAGTCTCACGCACAAGTCAAGGAGAAAGGTCTCAAAAAGAAAAACCAAAGTTTGCTGTCACTTTCATCTCAGACTTCTAACCTCCAGAACTTGTGAGAAAATAAATCTGTTTTTACTGTCTGTAGTGCATTGTTATGGCAGCCCTAGCAGCCTAATACACAGAACAATCCTCTTGGAAATAAATTACATAACTTCATATAAAATACAATGAAAAACTAGCCAACAGCTCTGAGAAATCAGAAAAAATACATACAGATTTTGGAAGAGTCAAAATTTGGAAGAAAGGGCCAGGAATGTGAGTTTATCTAGCTTGCTAGCATCTATCTTATATTTACCACCACTATGGTGTAATATGGAATAGCAAAGACTTTGAAAAATATGACTTATTCATATACAGAAATAATGACAGTGTCTGGGGCAACCAGAGCTAATAAAAAGTGAATAACAAATTCCAGAAATTAGAGAACCAGAGATTAGGATTCCCAAATTCTGTGTGGACCCTTGCATGTATAGGGCAAACTGCAAATTGCCTGGCTAAAGAGGCTGGAGTAAGAACTGACCTAAGATTTAAGTAAATTGGTTTCCACATTAAAAATAAAATCTGCTTAGATGATTATAATATAATCAGGAGTCTCCACAATATAACTTTTACATTATCCAGGACACAACGCAAAATTTCTGTATATGAAAAGAACTAGGGAAAATGAAGAAAGTGAAAATTGCTCAGTCATGTCTGACTCTTTGCGACCCCATGGACTATACAGTCCATGGAATTCTGCAGGCTGGAATGCTAGAGTGAGTAGCTGCTCCCTTCTCCAGAGGATCTTCCCAACCCAGGGATCGAACTCAGGTCTCCCACATTGCAGGCAGATTCTTTACCAGCTGAGCCACCAGGGAAACCACCAGGAAGATACAATGCAAAATTTCTCTATATGAAAAGAACTAGGGAAAGTTGACCCATTCTCAAGAGAAAACACAGTCAGTGAAGACTGACCCCTGGATAAACCACTTGATTAACAGACAATACTTTGAAGCAGTTACTATTAACTCTGCTCAAGAAGGCAAAGAAATGTATAATCAAAATAAAAACATATGAAATCTCAGCAGAGAAACAGAAACTATATAAAAGCCTAGTGGAATGTCTAGAGGTGGAAAATAAAATATCTAAAAGTTAAAAATATAACTGAATGGATGGACATTACAGTAAAATGGAGATGACAGAGGAAAGAGAAGTCAACTTAACAACAAATCAATATAAATTATCCCATCTGAAGAAGAAAAAAAGAAAAAAGAAATGAATAGAACCTCAAGAATCTGTGGAATAATATCAAAAGGTATCATTGAAGCAGCAGAAGAACAAGAGAAAGAAGATAAGTCAGGAAAAGGATATTTGAAAATAACAGTCCAAATTTTCCCCAAATTGGTGAAGTCAATTTACAGATTCAAGAAGCTCAGAAAACCTCAACCAGGATAAAAATGAAGAAAGCCACGCTAGGGTACATGATATTCAAATTTCTAGAAAGTAAAGAATAATGAGACAATCTTAAAAGTTGCCTGAAAAAAAAAATTGACACATTACAGATAGGGAAATGGCAATTAAAATAATTGCTACCTTTTCATCAGAAATTATGGAGGGTGAAAGGAGTGGTTCAATAAAAGTCCTGAAAGAGTACAGCAAAAACTCTCAACCCAAAATTCTCTACTCAGCAAAATCCTTCTTCAAGGATGAAGGTGAAACAAAGGCATTTTCAGATAATAGGAAACTAAGACTATCTGTTGGTAAATATGCTAAAGAGAATTCTTCTGGTTGAAAGGAGATGATCGCAGAGGAACACTCAGATCATCTGGCAAGAATGAAAAACATAAAAGGCAAATAGACAAGACAATTTTTTCTTATGATTTAAAAAATGTACACTCCAATATTTAAAGCAAAAATTAAAACACTGTCTTGTGATGTTTGTAACATATGGAATGCATATGCAACTAGAGCATAAAGGACAGTCATGTGGGGTAAAGGAGTCGGTTCTGGGGTAAAGCTTCTATATTTTACATGGAATTATACAATATGAACTCTAAACAGGCTGTGAAAAAGTGAAGGCATTGTAGTAGACACAAAAATGGCACCCCAAAGATATCCACTTCTTAAGCCCCAGAACTGGTGAATCTGTTATGTTTCATGGCAAGAATGAATTAGGTGGCAGATGGTATTAAGATTGCTAAACAGCTCACCTTAATCATATGAAATTATCTGGATTATTGGGGGTGGGGGAGGGGGCGATGAAGTCAGAGGGTCTTTAAAAGATGAAAAATAGTGGCAGAAGAGGAGACCAGTGTGAAGCTAATGGAAAGGACTAAACATTTTGCTACTGCTGACTTTTTTTGATGTGGGCCATTTTTAAAGTCTTTATTAAATTTGTTACGACATTGCTTCTGGTTTGTTTTGGCTTTTTGGCCATGAAGAAAGCAGGATCTTCTTACATCTCCGACCAGGGATCGAACTCCCACCCCCTGCATTGAAAGGCCGAGTCAACCACTAGACTGCGGGAGCAGTCCCTTATTGCTGATTTAAAGAGAGAAAAAGAAGTGTGAAGTGCCACGGAGTGTGAAAAGCCTCCAGAAGCTGGAAAAGGCAAGGAAACTGATACTCTCCTTGAACTTGCAGAAGGAATTCAGCCTTGCTAATAGCTCGTGAGAACTGTGTCGATATACACAGTACATTTGTGGTGTTTTGAGCTACTATATGACAACTTGTTACAGCAGCAGAATAAAACTAATAAACATATATCCTGCAAGTTTTAAAGCAATCGCTAAAATATAATGCAAATATCTACCGAAGATCCTAGATGGGAAGAGGATACCAGACACTTGTCATTCCTGGTAGAGAGAAAGCTGATTTTGTTCTTGGCTTCGGGCTTGAGAAGCTGAGCAATAAAGCTGTTATTTTCTTTTTGCTTTCGCTCAGAATTTCTTTTTTAACATTGAACATAGTGTTCTGAGTGTTTAACAAAAACTGATTTTAAATGACATTTTACTTTAGTATCAGGCATTTTTTAAAGAAATCTTAGCTCATAGCATAAAATGTATCAATTTAAAATAGGAGTGATTAGTATTTATGAGTTTTACAAATATTTACTTTTTAATCCTTCAGATAAGGACAGATCTACATAATCATTGATTAAACTAATTCTTTGCACTTGTAATGTTAGGCAGTATTTACTCAGGAGTGGGTCTACTTTTCCATTTTGCACACATAACTCCCATATTGCTACTGAGAATTTTACTTGGGTCCATTCTGAATATACTTCATTTTTAATTATCTATGGACATATTTTCAATAATATAAAGAGATGCGGCTCAGGAAATTTATGCAACCCAACAATTGGTGGAGTCTGGTCTTTAAATGCATGGATATGTCAATGATGTACATGACAAACACAGAGGCTAGTGTAAAAATATTTGCTGCTGGCTGCCCAGGAAAAGTATTTGTTATGAGTACTCGAAAGAATATGAAGAGAAGGACCATTAGGAAACACATCCTCCAAAAGAAGCCTTCTTCCTAACCTCACAGACTAAACACAGAGGTTTCCAAGAGCCAGACTATGAATAGCTCTAGACTGTGAAAGAAGGATTTCTTCATTTACAGCCTGCATTTTTTCATTTTTCATAACTGCTGATAGAGAAAATAGCTGTTCACTGTTAGGACTGAAGAAATACTTCCATAATGTTCTTCTTCCAATAGTGTCCTGAAAGGAAAAGTGTAGCAAACACAGTAGTAAACTCAGGTGGTTGTTTTTATCTGCTGATTGACATACCGATCAATCTTTCTAGATATCTATCGTTCTTAATTTTCTTAACTTGTATAGCAAGTCATTTCTTGAAAGGCTAAAGATTTTAATCAAAACTCCTCTGGAGGATGTTGTAAAGTGACATTCAAAACATATATTTCAATGTAATTGTTAAAATCTGGAGTGAGAGCTTTCAAAGACAGAACCTTAGAGTTTATACTATGTTATTTTTATTAGAATATTAGAAAGCAATTTCTGGCCATTGTGCTGACCCTACTGTGTATCCATGACCATTATAAAGTATTGCAGAATGAACAGCCAATCAGATAGGTAGATCTGGCTAAGCACTGCAAACCCTATAATTTTACCTTTGAAAATGGAACTAAATGTTGAAAGGTTGTTCAGCTTTAACTGTGAACTGATTCATTTATAAATAACATAGAAGAAATATTTCCCAATTAATTTTATTTGAATAAATTTTAATTTCCTCATTTCATACTTCAATCTTCTATTGTTAGAGCAATGCAATGTGTGGGCTATTTTAATTTATGACTTGAGGCAGAAAGTCCTATTCAAGGATGACTATTATTATATTAACTCTTATCTGGATTTTATGGTAAAAGATTATGAATTATTCTCTTTCATATAACCATCTCAGACATGCATATAGAGATATATAAAAGGTAATATAAAATATACCATTTACTGAATTCCTGTCATGCCTCACATGGTTTAGATGTTATTTATTATCTTTCCAATAACCTTGCAGTATAGATATTATAATATACATTTTACAGAAAAGGAATTTGAGGTCAAAAAGTTAAGTAATTTTCCCAGTTGTGCATGCATGCGTGCTCAGACGTGTCTGACTCTTTGAAACCCCATGGGCTGTAGGCCACCAGGACCTTCTGTTCTAGAATTTCCCAGGCAAGAACACTGGAGTGGGTTGCCATTCCCTTCTGCAGGGGATCTTCCCGATCCAGGGATTGAACCTGTGTCTCCCACACTGGCAGGCGGATTCTTTACAATTGAGCCAACGGGGATGCCCATTCATTCTGATATTAGTTAATAAATGAGCACTTGTTATGTGACAATTATTACATGAGAAACAGAAAGTGAACATGAGTTATACAGAATCCATGTACTTGAGAATCACTCACTGAGGGACCAGAAATACAGGTAAGTAAATATGAAACATTTGGATGTGAAATTATTGTGATTTACACAGGGTAATATAGGAACACAAAGGAGGAACAGCTCAAAGGAAAGATAGCTAAAAGAGGGGGTGGGAAGGAAGGGTTAATTCTTAACTGGATTATTTCACTTAGCATAATGTCTTCTAGGTTCATCCTGTTGTTGCAAACAGCAGGAGTTCCTTCATTTATTTTAATGGCGGAATAATATCATATATTTAATGAAACCTCTTGACAAACACTAAGGTTGTTTCCATACTTTGGCTACTGTGAATAATACTACAATAAAAATGGGAAATGCAGACTTTTCTTCGAGGTACTAAATTATTTCCTTTGTGTATACACACCAAAGTGGCATTACTGGATCATGTGGTAACTCTGTTTTTATTTTTTGAAGGACTTCCATACTGTTTTCCATAATAGCTATTAAACCAGACTCAGAAAGACAAATACTGTATGATCTCCCTTCTATGTGAAATCTAAAAGAACTCACAGAAGCAGAGAGTAGAATAGTGATTGCCAGGGACCCTGGGAAGGTGGGTGGGAGAAATAAGATTTAAGTCAAAGAGATAATAATAATACTGCATTTTACTGTATATAATAATATTGTAATAAAATGATAATAACATACTTGAAGTTTGTTGAGAGTAGATCTTAAGTGTTTTCATCACACAAACACAAAGGATAACTAAGTGAGGTGATGGATGTGTTAACCAGCTTAATTTCACAATTTACAAGTATATCAAATCATCATATGTACACTTCAAATATATGCAATTTTTCTTAATTAAATCTCTCCAAAGTTGGAAAAATAATCCTAAAGCTTTTTGTTTAAAAAAAAAAATGGGAGCCGTGATATTAGTATTATAAGAGATCCATTAAAAAAAAAAATGAACAGTGGCACACCTCACTCTCTGTCTCACATACCTATACATTCTGAGGTACTGAAAGGATGTTAGGGCTTCAACTTATGAATTTCAGGGAAGAGATGGCAGTTCACACCATAAAAACATTCCACCCGATTATCACAGACATTGTTGAAATGTCTTCCCAAATAATATTAAAATAATAGGATTTTAGACATAGATAGGATCTGCCATACCTTCACTGTGAAAGCAAGATCCACCTAACATGGTAGAAGTAATACATTGAAAGTAAAATAACTTACTAATACCACCAGAGTTAGTGTTCTTACAGATTTATTACTATTATTTCCCCAATTGAAAAAAAAGTGCAAATTATTTAGCAAAGCCTGCAACTGTGTCATTACCATAAAGACCATTATATGCTTAATATTGCTGCTGATAACCCTTCACCGCTTCTCTCCAAATACCTCTAAATTATTTGCTCTTAAAGACCTAACAATTTTTTGATTACCTATTATAAAAACAGATCAAACCACAGCAATTTCAACATATTTTGCATTGAAATTTGGTGGAGCACTTTATGATCTATTACAGCAAGAATAAGCATGGCTGCTAGGTGATTTGGTTTACAGTAAGTAATTAAGTTCACTTATTATGATTAGTTAGGAAAAAACTTTTGTTATATTTGGCTTATAATTAAACTATTTTCTAAATGCTAGCAGCATTTTTCCCATTTGTTCACAATTTCAATACATCTAGTGCCTGGTTAAATTAATTAAAATTTCAATACTTCCTATGAAGTCTACAGAAATAGCGATACATTGTTTAGATTAATTATATTTTACCTTTCAAAAGGCTTTAACACATCCATAACATGGTATCTTATTTATTTGTACACATACACACACACACACAAATTCATTTTAAATGCAAGTAATCTGTCAGGCAACTTTGACCCACTTGAAACTCAAGAAAGTAAAAAAGTCTCAAACAAGTTGAATAATCTCACAGTATTAAGGCAATAAATCTTATGCATCATACTTATAGAGGTGTTTTCAAGCCCTGAGACAGTTCTGCCTATATCCAACACTTTTACCTGGAGTGGTTACTGGGTTGCTTAGTATGAAACTTAGTATTATTAAAATAAGTAAATATAAAAAGGAGGTCCAGTGGTTAAGACTTCACCTTCCAATGCAGCAGGTGTGGATTTGATCCCTGGTCTGGAAACTAAGATTCCCATATGCCTCACAGGCAAAAAACCAAACAAACAAACAAAAACAAAAAAACCCATATATATATATATAAATATATAAATATATATATATATATAAAACAGAAATAATACTGTAACAAATTCAATAAAGACTTTAAAAATGGTCCACATGAAAAAAATCTTTTTAAAAAAAGGCAAGTGAATTGGCACTCTCCAGAACCCATAGCTGGGAGTCAGATTCCAAGGAGAGAGACTTCAAAACTATGTGAAGGAGAGATTTCTGCCATACTTTCATACAGGCCTAAACAGCTATTAATATCAACATTTTTAAGAATCCTAAACTGACAAACAGATCACAGAGTACAGTAACTGAATTTCACTCCAAAGCTCTGAATTATAAAGAGTAAGTTATGTTCTGTAAATTTTGTTTAAAAAGGAGATAATACATAACATTGCAGATTTTCAGCCAATGATTTTCATATAAACTGATCACATTATAAACAACAACAAAAAATGTTGCCACTTAAAATGCAACTATTTGGAATGTATTTGCATTTTTATTTTTATATCTCTCCATTCTCTTGTATCCTTGGGTAATACATTTTCTTGCACAGTCACTCATTGCCTTTTCTGAAATGGTGGTCAAGATTTTCAGACACTCAATCCACACAGTCACATAGAAGCTAGATTACTGACTTTATCTCAAAGCCAAAGCTGCTTATATATTCTGGGATATTGATTATTTTTTCCTTAACAGAAAAAGCTGCAAAACTCAAAACTCTGCCTCTAGAGTCATATCAGCCAGTAGCCCATGAAGAAATGATAAGACAGTAAGCAAAACCAGAACAGCCAAAAATGAGAAAGTACATAGGAAGGTCAAAAAATAAAAAGGTTCAATGCAACCATATCTCAGTTATATTTTAATAGCTGTTACAGCTTCTGGCACCTAAACTATAATCACATGATCAATGCTCTGTGAGTAATATTGACAATGATGTTTGAACAATAAAAAAGTCACACTGTATAAGGGATAAAGATGGAAATTGATCAATATTATTCAAAGCATTTTATTTTATTAAAAATTAATTCTTTAGTTAAAATGATTCAAAGCAAACTCAAAACAATTGTATTTTTTATATGTTTGCTAAATATTAAGTAGTACCCCTTTATGAAGCCAAGGCTGAACATCTTAAACAAGAGGTAGGATCCAACCCGAGGTAATGGCTGTATTTCAAGGCAATAAACTAACAAGAAAAATTACAATGGTAGTGTTCACAGATCATAGCATAGGTGAGTAAATACTAGCAATCTGGATTTGCTGAGCACACAACACACGTCAGGATGGGGTGAGAGACAAGTCTGGGCAGGAAGTCAGCATCCAGATATAATATATCCTGTTGAGGAGACAGGGTTTTATTTTGTGGGATCTTCAAAGTAAGAGATAGGGAATCAGGTCATGAGTATCATCACACAGCAGCATTATTCACAGTAGCCAAAAGGTATGGAAACAGCCCAAATGCCTATGAACAGATTAATATACAAACTGAATGTGGTACATACATACAGTGGAACATTATTCATTCTTAAATAGGGGTGAAGTTTTGATACAGGCACAACATGGGTAAAGCCTGAAGATACTATGCTGAATGAAATAAACCAGACACACAGGATGGGTATCGTATGATTCCATATATATAAGGAATCGAGAGTAATAAATTCATGGAGACAGAAAGCAGCATGGTGGTTGTCAGGGGCTGGAGGGGGCAGGGAGAATGTGGACTTATTGTTTAAGGGGTATATAGAGTTTCAGTTTGGGGAGATGAAAAAGTTTTGGAGATGGATGGTGGTGATGGTTGCACCACAATGTGAATATACTTAAAAAATAACTTCTTACGGTGGAGAATGTTTACATATTAATATTAAAAATCTTAAGTGTGGTGTGACTTTGGATGGAGCAAGACTGGAGCTAGGGAAACTGGGTGAGACCCCTTTACAGAGAACAGAAAGAGTAGACTGAAAGGTAGGAAATAATTTGGGAACTATTAATGAATATAATTAGCAATAAGGCAGGCAGCCTTCAGTGGTTCACAAGAGCCTCAATGAACTACTCTCCAAAACTTAGTGGTTTAAAACAACCCTGTATAATATTTCACATTTTGTGCATGCCTTTGTTCATGTGCTGCTCCAACAAAGTGCTCTAGACTGGGTGGCTTAAACAAGAAACTTTTACTTCTCACAGTTCTGGAGGCTGGAAAGTCCAAGAACAAGGTGCCACAGATTCAGTGTCTGGTGAGGGTCTGTCTTCTTGATGTGTCCTAACATGGTAGAAAGAGGATTAAAGAGCTCTCTGGGGTCTCTTGTAAAAGGGCACTGATACTATTCATGAGGGCTTCACACTCCTGACTTAATCATCTGTCAAAGGCCTCACCTCTAAATATCATCACATTGGAGGTTAGGTTTCAACAGAGGAATTTTAGGGGGACACAAACATTCAGTCCATAATAATGCATCATGAATTTAGGCAGGGCTTAGTTGGTTGATCCTTCTGTTCCATGTGGCATCAACAGAAATTACTCAGCATTATCCAGCTAGAGGGGGCTTTCCAGGTGGCACTAGTGGTAAAGAACCCACCTGCCAATGCAGGAGAAATGAGACCCAGGTTTGATCCCTGAGTTGGGAAGATCCCCTGGAGAAGGGCATAGCAACCCACTCCAGTATAAAAATCCCATTGACAGAGGAGCCTGGTGGGCTACAGTTTATAGTGTCACAACGAATCAGACACAACTGAAGCAACTTAGCACTCATGCACACATCCAGCTAGAGGGTGAACTAGTGTGGTTGTGCAGGGAAGTTCACGTTCATTTCTTTTGCCAGTCTTGTCATAAGAGTGAAGAGTTGGAAGGCTAGGCTTGGCTGAGACTCTCAGCAAGAGTGTACCCATTGGCTCCCTGGTGTGATGGCCTTGTAGGACAGTCAGACTTCTCACATGGCACCTGGGTTGCCAGAGAACATAAATGGAAGCTACAAGGCTTCTTATGAACAAGTCTTAGGAATTACAGAAATTCATTTCTGTTGCATTGTACTGTTCAGGCAGATAGCTAAGGCAGGCTCTGATCAGAAGGGTACTAGATGCCGTCCTTCAATTGTGGCCATCTTTCATCTACCATATCAAACTTTCGGCGGTGATGGATGTAAAATAACCAAGGCTGACTCTCAGATTTCTAGCAAGGGTAATTAGATTGCCTCCCACTTGAACAGAGATGACAGAAGAGCCAGGCTTAGAGAGGAAGATGATGAACTCAACTTTGGACAACAGAAGTTTGAGAAAATAATAAAGATTATTAGGATTTCTTCCCTGCCTGCTCAGACGGTAAAGAGTCCACCTGCAGTGCAGGAGAGCTGGGTTCCATCCCTGAGTTGGGAAGATCCCCTGGATAAGAGACTGGCTACCCACTCCAGTATTCTTGCCTGGAGAATTCATTGGACAGAGGAGCCTGGTGGGCCATAGTCCATGGGGTCTCAAAGAGTCAGACAATCCTGAGAGACTAACACAAATGTTAATTAGAATTTCTATATTTAAATGATTAAATACCACAGATTTTCTAAAAGTCACGTTCCTTAGGATTGCTGATTCCAGCCCTGTACAATCTATTCTTTGTCATTTTTCTCTAATCTCAGCTCCTGCCACTTCTCTATTTTATCACTATTTATTCAGACTCCTATGTCCTAAGCACTATGTCAAGCACTGGGCTTTCACTGATAATCAAGTCAGACAAGATAACACTTAGATAACAGGTGAAAAAAGACAGACAAGAACATAATTAAATACACAAATAAACAGAATGATTTTGGATTGTGATCAAAGCTGTGATATCAACATTGTCATGTAAAGGGAATGTCTGAGAATAAAGGGTGAAGGAAGAGGACAGTAACTAGGTAGGTGTTCTGGGTCTTTATTAAGAAAGTGATAATAATGAGCTGAGACCTGATACAGAAGCCTTCCATTGTGTCAGGCAGAAGAAAATGCTAAAGCAGAAGCCATGGGGTGGGAACGAAGGCAGAAAGAATAAAGAGATTCTCTAAAACTCTTAGAGGAAAACATAGGCAGAACACTGACATAAATCACAGCAATATTCTTTGGATCTCCTAGAGTAACGGAAATAAAAACAAAAATAAACAAATGGGGTCCAATTAAACTTAAAAACTTTTTTTTTTTGCACAGCAAAGAAATCATAAACAAAACTAAAAGACAACATATGGAATGGGAGAAAATATTTGCACATGATGTGAACAACATGGGATTATTTCCAAAATATACAAACAACTCATACATCTCAATGTCAGAAAGATAAACAACCCAATCCAAAATGGGCAGGAGAAGTAAATAGATATTTCTCCAAAGACATACAGTTGACCAAGAGGCACATGAAAAGATGCTCACCCAACATTGCTAATTATTGGAGAAATGGAAATAAAAACTACAATGAGATATCACCTCTTATGGGTCAGAATGGCCACCATCAAAAAACCTACAAATAATAAGTGTTACAGAGGGTGTGGAGACAAAGGGAATCCTCTTACACTGTTGGTGGGAATGTAAATTGGTGTAGCCACTATGGAAAAGAGTATTGAGGTTCCTCAAAAACAAAAATAGAATTATCACATGATCTAGCAATCCCACTCCTAGGAATATATCCAGAAATGAGGACAACTTTAATTCGAAAAGATACATGCACCCCCATATACATAGCAGTACTATTTATAAAAATTAAGACATGGAAGCAACTTGCATTTTCATCAACAGATGAATGGATAAAGAAGATGTGGTAGATATACCTGGAATATTACTTAACCATAAAAAATGAAATCATGCCATTTGCAGCAACATGGATGGACCTAGAGATTATCATAGTAAGTGAAGTAAGCCAGACAGACAAACACAAATATATGATATCACTTAGTGTGGAACCTAAAAAATGATACAAATGAATGTATTTACAAAACAGAAACAGACTCACAGACTTAAAAAACAGATTTATGTTTACCAAAGGGAAAGAGGAGAAGGGATAAATTAGGAGACTGGGATTCGCAGATTCACTTACTATATATAAAATATATAAACAACAAGAACCTACCATATAGCACAGTGAACTATACAGCAAGGAGATCCAATCAGTCCATCCTAAAGGCAATCAGTTCTGAATATTCATTGGAAGGACTGGTGCTGAAGCTGAAACTCCAATACTTTGGCCACCTGATGAGAAGAACTGACTCATTTGAAAAGACCCTGATGCTGGGAAAGATTGAAGGCAGGAGGAGAAGGGGATGACAGAGGATGAGATGGTTGGATGACGTCACCGACTCAATGGACATGAGTTTGAGTAAACTCCAGGAGTTGGTGATGGACAGGGAGCCCTGGCGTGCTGCAGTCCATGGGGTCACAAAGAGTTGGACACAACCGAGCAACTGAACCGAACTGAACTGAATAACTTATAATGAAAAAGAGTCTGAAAAAGAACATATATAAACAGAATCACCTTGCTGTATATCTGAAACTAGCACAAAACTGTCATTCAATTATACTACAATGAAAAAAAAAAAGGAATCAGATCGACCTTAATTAAATAAATAATAATGAAGGGATTCTCCACCTTCTTTTTTGCCTCCCTGCAGGTCTACATGGTGTTTCTTCCCATGCTAACTTTTTCTAACTTCTCTGCCTAGATGACTCCTAGGTTTCCACAGAAACTCAAGCAAGGCCTTTTCTTTGCCAGGAAATGTCCCCTAAGACCCTAAGACCAAGTTAGGAAGCATTTTCCTGGGCTCCAGAAGAAGCTCTGCCACAGTCTTTGTGGCCCCATGGTGTCAGCTGTGCTGACTTTTCTTCCATCCCTAATACCCTGGTAGTTATCTGAGGACAAGGCTTTTGTCTTTGATTTCAGCATCATCAGTAAGTAGCAAACAGAAAAGACTCTCTTACATAAGGTGAGTGAGTGTCCTAATAACGAAGGAGGACAGGGAAGGAAGGAGGGAAGAAAATGAGAAAACATTGTCAATGAAGGACACAGCATATAGAACATTCATGCAATATAGCTAAAAATCTATTTTTAGCTTATACCCAGGTTGCTCAGTGGTGAAGAATCTGCCTGCCTGCAGGAGATGCAGGTTCAATCATGGGGTCAGGAAGATCCCCTGGAGGAGGAAATGGCAACCCACTCCAGTATTCTTGCCTGGGAAATCCCACGGACAGAGGAGCCTGGTGGGCTGCAGTACACGGGGTCACCCAGAGTCAGACAGGACTTAGTAACTAAACAACAACAACAACAACAGCATTATCTGCTTAAGTGCCGCAGTACACACACACACACACACACACACACGCGCACACACACACACACACACACACACACACACACGGATCTCATTGTACTATCTAAGCAAGAAGAAAATTCTAGGCTCTACCTATTTATGATAAGAATTTATTTAAAAAGTAAACTGAATATTAGCAATATTATGTGATTACAGACTTGTCAATGTCATATTTATTGATATCACACATTTCTTATAACTGGCATGTACTGCTGTGTAATCAGAAAAATAATAAACGCTGTTTTCCAAACACAGTATTTAAAAGTCCATTCACAATAAGCATTGTGGTACTGATACCAGGGAGTTGTGTACAGAAGAGGAGTCCGAATAGCAAATGTAAAGTCAGTCTTAGCATTTTGAAATAAAACATTGCTAACTCCCTTCAAAAAAACCTCTAGGCTCTAGGAAATTTCTGGAAGAAACCCAAACTTGGCCTAGGACTTGCTGTCTTCTCATTTTGCTGTCCTCTGTCTCCAGCATAGAACAGACACCCTGCAATCACCTGTGGACTTGCAGTTGGACAGAGAAAGCGCATTATCTTGACCAGAGCCCCCTAAGCCCAACCACTAGGTTCCTCCTATGTTTACTTAATAGCAGCTGCCAATAAGATTTCCATCGGGCAGTGTTAGAGGTGAATGTGGCAGAGGAAGAAAAGAGGTTTTGGGCTGCATGTTCCAGAGCCACCTGGGGAAAATCACTGAGCTTAGGGAATGCCACAAAGCAAAATAACAATGGAGCCCCACATTTAAAACTGAAGTGGTGGTTTTGGAATGAGGAAAAGCAGGCCTTCTTAAAACTCACAGGGAGCTTACAAGGGGGCAGATGAAGGTAAAAACCACAAAGAAAAAAGCTTTCAGTATTTCTCCATGGCAGCAGAAGGCACACCACTGAGCGCTCCCTAAAGCCAAAGGGAAAAAGGGAACAGAGCGTGCTACAAAGAATAAAAATATAATCCTATGGGATTGTTTTCCCGTTTCTACATTACCAAGAAGCAGTCAATAAACACACAGCTTCAGAATTAAGCTTAAGGCTCATAAATCACCAAATTATAGCACAGGCATTATACATCCTAGAGGGTTTCACTGTACATTTCTTTTCCCAAGACTTGAGAGAAAACATAACTAACCTTTATTGAGAAAACCTGTGAATATGCCACATATGGTCGAAGGAAAATGAGGGTAAGGAGAAGTGTGAAAGCTCCTTCTCATTCCTATAGTTTATCGGGGATCTTGAGCAGGATTTTACATTGTATCTCAAAGCCACTAGGTTTTCTGGACAACAATAATGCTTTGCCAACCCATTTGGTTTTTGTATTTTACTCCTGTATGTGGGCTGGAATAAGCTGTTAAATTCATGATTTTGAAAAGTGGTACTTCTTAATTTTGTTTTGTGATGAGTGACAGAGAAGATATGAGACATTAAATCATGACCCAAACAAAAATAACCCTCAAATTTAAGTGGGAAGTTTTGTGCAAAAGCAGCAATAGACAGGGTTCTTCATTGCTGATAAATGACATGATTGGATCTGAATAGGGGCTGATCTTATTGCTACTCAAGTTTTTCAGTTACCATGGAGTCAGAAGTCCCAGCTGGATACAGAAAAGTTATTCCTCGGAGGACCAGTGAAACATGCTAGTAGCTCAGTTGTATCTGTCACCCCATGGACTGTAGCCTCTGTTCATGGAATTCTCTAAGGAAGAATACTGGAGTGGATAGCCATGATTCCTTTTCTCTAGGGGATCTTCCTGACCCAGTGATTGAACCCTGGTCTCCTACATTTCAGGCAAATTCTTTACCATCTGAGCCACCAGGGAAATCCCCTGAAGGACCAGAGAGGGTGTCTAATACACAGTGAAATTTTTCAAAGATATTATCATTAACTTAATGTTTTTAGTTGATGTCTGCAGCAAATAAAAGTTACATTGAAAAGAGTTGCTTATTCTGTGGACACAATGCATTTTTGTTAGGTGAACAGAAGTGTATACCTCTCTGAAAATAAGTCACTTAGTCGTTTCCTTTTTGTATTTATTAAAACAATATCAAGATCCCCTGGAGAAGGAAATGGCAACCCACTCCAGTATTCTTGCCTGGGAAATCCCAGAGACAGAGGAGTCTGGTGGGCTACAGTCCATGGGGTCGCAAAGAATCGGACACGACTTGGTGACTGAACAACAACAAAAACATCAAATACAAGCCATATTTTATATCTAACTTCAAGTTAAAGCTTGCTATTTTATGTTTTGGAAGATATAAATTTATCACATTCTACCCAGTGCTGTTCAAAAGGATAAATTTATACAGTGTTGTAGACGCATACCATTTCATAGTTCATGGTGGAAGAAACAGAAACAATCACTTTCAGATACGAATTAGGAAAAAGTGGTTTCATGTCATTAATTAGCTGTAAAGAAACACATGGGGATTGAATTCCAAGCTCTAAAAACCTAGTGTTAAATTAAATGCCTAATGACCTGTCATAGTTCTGTCAGCTGGGCTCACAAGTCCTGAACAGGCATTTGCTTCATCCAATTTCCAGTGGCAGGCGCTGAAATGTTTGGGCCCCAGGAGTGGGTGGGCAGAAGCACTAGGAAGCCTTTATCCGTGTTGCCTTTGCATAGCAACAGCAGGTGTGTGAACACACTTGGAGGACCAGGATGCAGGGCCCAGAAATTGGTCAGTGAGTGTGCTCCCAAGTACAGGGGAAAGGAAAGGAAGCTAAAGAAATGCTGCTTCTTATCCCTTTTATTATTACAAATCTCTTAATTATTTACATCACTCAGTGTAGCCTCACATAGTAAAACTCAGCCATATGCCTGGCATTCTTGATGAGTGCTGGTGTGATAAGAGTTCCTGATTCTATGGTCTAGCAGGCAGCAGTCAGGTTCAAAGGGCATACATAATCAATGCCCAAAATATATTAAAAAATGCAAAGCAGGAGGACAAATTAAAATCGAGTGTGTAATACATAAATCTAAGTTACTTTTGAAAGCTTATAATGGAAGAACTAGAGCATGGACAACCCTAGGCCCTGGCATAATGTTTATATATTATGTATTTTTGATGAGACTATTGTTTTAAAATAAATAGCTTAGCATACTGATTATAATAAGACTATAATGATAAACTTCAAAAAAATTTTTTTAATTTATCATTTATTTTTAGCAGTGTGTATGTGTCAGTCCCAAACTCACAATTCAAACATGCTATGAAACCCATGAGGCCTATATAAATATTCAGTATACATATTAAAACATTTAATGATGAAGTCCACTCTTTTTGCTGCAGGACATACAATAGAGTGGTATATATCATTTCTCTGCATGCACTTAGCTTTTTATACTGAGGTTCCATGAAGGGATAAACAAAAACAATTATAATAACAGCAATAACTAGATGTAATAGACAGATACCCTTCCATGGACAAATATGCCAGGAAGTACGCCTAGGTCTGGACCTGTATTATCATGCTTCACCCTAACTACTGACCTACGAAGTAGGCAGTATTTTTCCATTTTAAAGGTGAGAAAACAAAAACTCAAAAGCTAATTGGCATAACATCACATACCTGATTAGGTGTGGGAAAGAGAATTATATCCATTTCATAGGCTTCATACTTTTATAGAATCTTTTTTTCAACCATCAGAGATAGGTTACTTGATACCAACCAAAAGATATCTCCAATAGTTTTTAGATGGCCAGAAATTTACCTGAAAGAAGGCATGACTAGGTATGCACACTCAGATGGAAAGCTTTCATTTCTCTATCACGTGACAGGAGAATATTAATGTTTGACCCCTTCCCCTCCATCTTTGCATTTCCTTAGGTTTACTTCCCTTTTGTAAGTAGGATTTTTTTTTTCTTACCTAACTCTTGGATCTTACTTTGCAGATAAATGAAAGCTCTAAGAATCCTATTAGCAGAGGAATAGACCTTAAGAAGAAAGAAGGGTATCAGGATCTGGGCAACCATAATAGGGTGGGTGATGACATAAGGAGAGAGAGATGGGAAGAACTTGAGAGGACTTTTGTGCTATGCCACAAATGCAAGGACTTACTGAAGGTGAATTTCGGCACTTGGGGCTGAGAGAAAGAAAATTCATGAAAGTGAAAGTTGCTCAGTAGTGTCCAACTCTTTGCAACCCCATGTACTATACAGTTCATGGAGTTCTCCAGGACAGAATACTGGAGTGGGTGGCCTTTCCCTTCCTTTCAGATCCCTCTCCAGGGGATCTTCCCAAGCCAGGGCTCGAACCCAGGTCTCCTGCATTGCAGGCAGATTCTTTACCAGCTGAGTCAAAAGAAGAGTTGCTTCCAAAAGCTGCTCAGGTGCTTCTGATGATGTTACATTTGGCAACCTCTGTCTTCTCTACTTGAGAAAGTCAAGGAAATCTAAAGAAGTTTTAATTCATGAGTTAAACCTTGATACATAATTTCAAGTAGTACTTACTCACCTTGACAGCACATTAGAATTATCTGGGTAGTCTTTTAAAAATTACCTCTGCATTTCCAGGGGTTTTGGTGTAACTGTCCTGAGCACTGGGATAGAAGCAGCAGTGCAGTGTTTAAAAACAACCTCCCAGGTGATTTTACAGAGATCCGGCAAAACCCAGGACAATGGGCAAGCGACATGAAACAGGGCAGAGGCCTTTCTATGTTAAGAGAGTCCTGGGTGGAAAGGCCCAACGTGGGAAAGCCGTACAATTATGAGTGTTCGCATTTGACTGAAATGTGAACTATGAGTAGTGATGGCGAACGATGAAACTGATGATTTAGGCAGAATTCATATAAAGTGAGCTGTGACATTTGGACTTTACTTGCGAGAATGAGCAAGACACTGCAATGCTTTACACAGAGCTCACATGCTCAGATTTATGCTGACCAGACAAAGGGCTTCTCTAAGACAGGGGCTTTCGGTGCTATACCTAAAAAACTGTCCCCAGATTTACTTTTCCTAAAACACAAAACAAAGACCCTTAGGTGGTGCAGTGATCAATGAACTGGAGGAGGTAGGACTAAAGGCAAGGTGTTCAATGGAAGAAACCGAAAGTGAAAGCAAGTAGGAGGCAAAACAGTACTTGCAATGAAGCAACGTTGCTGCCATAGCAAGAGAAACTAATGATGAATTCTGAGATGAAAACAGGTTAAGGGCATACATCCCAGGGAAAGTGGTTTTTAAGAAGAGATCTGAACACATGGATGTTTCCAAAACACTTCAAAACAGAGACGAGAGAAAAAAAGAGAAGGATGTGGTAAGTAATACCTAATCAAATTCAAATAACCCATTCTGTGTTAACTAAGTAAAGCAAACTAAGACAAAGGCATTACCGTATTTACTTGGGTGAATGACTCTCAAAGTTATTTCTGCAGAAAAATCTCAGTTATGGAGGGAACACCATATGCAATACCCTTTTCTTACTTTTCTCCCCAGAATTACTCCCTTTGCCATTTTTCCATAACAGTTGTTTGATGTCCATGAGACAATGTCCCAGTAGTATGAGACATTTTTTTTTTTCCCCTCCAAATTATCCATATTCTGATGTGGAATTTACCAGACACAAGAAAATATGAAAGGTATATTCTAGACATCCTAGACTTGAATAAGAGTGAAAAATGAAGAAAATGAAGGATTAAAAGACAGTCAATGCCTAACAAAGGTCAGCTCTTCTTGCCTGATTTGTAGCAAATGCAAAACTCTTACATAACTGCTGACCAGCCACCAGAATCCAATGGATCTAAGAGGAGAGAGTGATTGTTCGCCACACAGTCCCAAGGTTCTGATACCACATGCTACAGAAAGCAGCTGATTGACACGAATCTCTTCATATTGCTCCAGGATAGGATAAACAGGTGTGAGTCCAGGGCTGTCCCCATGTTGATTTCTCTCCTTCCTTTTAACAACTCCCTTAATTTCTAAGACAGAACCCAGATTAGTACCAAGTCGAAAGTTAACGTTGTAAAACTGTTGACTTACCTTCAAGAAAAGGAAAAGTAAATTAACAGAACATAGGCTGTTGACTATTAGAGATTATATATATTTTTTCACTTTAATTTGAAGAGCTATCAGGGATTGTATTGCAACCTTTCCATACAAAATAATGTGTTTAATTGCTTTCCATTATTAACCTAAACACTGCAAATTAATTAGGCAAGGAAACATGCAGGGAGCCTTGCAGAACTAAGAGATTTTGAAATTTTATTCAAATGCATTCACACTGAGCATACTGAGATCAATTCACGTGGAGCATCTTTTCTCTATCAGGTACTGAGGTAGGACTGATGAACGAAACAAAGGTGTTCCAGACACTGACAGCACAGAGAAGTGAAGTGAAGTGGCACAGTCGTGTCCTAGAGAAGGCAAGTAAAATACAGTAACACAATGCAGCCTAGAATGTGCATAATGAAGCATTTATCCGAAAGGCTGTATGGAAGAATTGCTTCGTGGAATCTCTCTGTGGGAAAACAGAACCGAGTGAGCTTTTAAGAGCAAGTAGGACTTAGTCATGTGAACATTAGTGGGAAGGCAATCCCAAAACATCAGAGATGGGTCAAAGACAAACCTCAAACTTGTGTAGACTGAAACAAGGAGAACTTGTGATTAAAAAGGTATAGAGCAATGTGTTGTTGGATTCGATTTGCTAGTATTTTGTGAGGATTTATAGCACAGGGAACTCTACTCAATACTCTGTAATGGCCTATATGGAAAAATACTCTAATAAAAGAGTAGATATATGTAATAGGTATAACTAATTAACTTTGCTGTAGAGCTGAAATTAATACATTATAAATCAACTATACTTCAATAAAACTTTTTCTCAAAAAAGTTCTTCCTGTTTAATCTGTACCCTTAAATATATATATATATATATATATATATATATAAGGGAAGACATTTATACTAAAGTAGAGTTTTATTTAAGACACATGCTCTTGCTAGAAAATCTTATGAAGTATTTTCAGATCGATAATTTTTGAATAATTTAGGAGTAAGTTTCATAAAACACAACCTATGATTTCAAAGAATGTATATGAGTGTAAAATCTTATTCTCAATTTTCTAATGCTATTATTAGCCATCCAACATTACTTTGCTCTTGAAAAACTGTCAACTCTAGGGGAAATATGCTCTTTGATATTGAATAAGATACTCCAGAACAATTCTGTAATAATTTTGCTTTTTTTCCCCCTCCACTGTTATTTCAAAACTAAAATACAAAATGCAAATGCAGAGTCATTTTAAAAATTAATCTTTTAAAAGCTATTAGTACTTCTTATTTTCTTATTACATGTTTATGTTTTTAGTCTTCCTTCATCCTGCTGCACTGTTAGGTTCTATCACCCTCCAATTCCATAACTTCACAGAAACAAAAAGTACAAGCATCTTGAAAGAAGTGTTAGAAATTATCAAATGTTTTCTATTGCTTTGCTTCTAACATACTTAACCAGGGGCTCAATTTGTGGCTCTTTGTTCAATAAACCTTGAAATCAAGTCTTTTCCTAAAATATACAAAAGAATCTAAGCAAAGAAAAAACATCTTTAGTCAAGTGAAGTTTTTCATTAATTTCTTCTAGTTGCATATTAAAATTATTCTAGTATCTTAAGAAAAAACAGAATCCTGAGTTCTAAACACAAGACCCTAAAAAAATGAGTTGATTGTATTGACATGGCTCAACCTAGTGCATGTGATTTTAGAGTCAGAGGTAATACACACAAAAGAAGCCATTTCCTTTGCTGTTGAGGGAAAAGATTGTTAAGTACTTTTACGCTCTATGACAACTGGCCAAAGAACTATAGGATAAACTCAAAGAAGCAAATTCAGGTATCTTGAACCTTAAGTATTTAGTAAGTAGCAACAGATAATGCATCCAGTGCTAATGTGGAATATTTAGGGACAACTCAAAAAAAATTAAATACATTTTTTTCAGAAGCTTCTTTTTCTTTTTCATCTTATATATATAGTTTTCCAATAATTTTGTTCTAGAATAATTACTATAATTCACCAATGAAAAGAAAACCAATACTTTTTTGAGGTAGAAGTAAACATATTTTTGAGAACTTACTCAAAATCAGTAATAGAAGTGAAAAACAATTATGCTAGGCAATATGTATAATAGATCTGAATTTTCCTCATTTAATATTCAAATCCACAGAAATCTAATGAAAACTGTATTACTCTCCTGCAACTGACTTCTTTAACTTCTCATTCCTGCCAAATAAAGAAACTAAGCCAGACGTGAGAGAAGTTTTAGAACTTCCACCTGCTGTTGGACTAAAAGCTTTCTTTTATTAATAATTTCTAATAATGTATTTTTATTAATACCACACCTTATAATTTACTCAGAGCATTCATACACATCCACTCATTCTATACTTCCTTCAAATCTGTGAGAAAAAATATTTTATATATATATATAAAGAAGTATACATATAATTAAGTATAAATATTAAGTCCATTAAGCAGATGAGAAAACCGAAGCTCAAAGAAATCTGTGTGACCCTCTAAAGGAACAAGATTTATAAATGGCAGAATCAGAACTCTTCATACAGGGAGTCTAAAATTCATCAGTTTTACCATTTTCACCCCAGTAAATGTGTATATTTTAATACAGATGTCAAAAAACAACACCAGTTATTAAACCACTTATTGACACTCCTAAATGTGTTTCGTAATCAGTAATCTGGCCAACATTTCATCCACTTACAGTTGAACAGAAAATGCTTTAAAACCCCAACCTAATTTTGGAGTACCAACTTATCCCCCCCTGTGATTAAGTTCTGTGGCATTTTGATGGATAAAGTCTAGCAACACTCACCTCTTTCTGACGGTACTTAATGGCCAATTTGAGTCTCGCGAGATCGTTTCCACTTTGTTCTTCCAGGAGACTGTTGTCATCGCGGTAATTAAGAATGATTTCCAGCTCTCGGGAACTTCTTGTCTGATCCAGTAGGTCCTTAGCAAATTGTTTGCACTGTCGAGACAGCTCCTCATACTCTGACTTGAATTCATTTTCCACCTTGCTCAGTTCCTGGAGCTCCCAACTCAACTGAAAGGCCGTGAGGAAAGGGTCTTCACTGGACAGGGCGATGAGAGAGGGGCTGGCCAGGGCCTTGTAGATGTTGAGTCTGGAGCGGGAATGGCGGAGGCTGTCCACATCTGAGCTGGACACGCATTCAACGCAGTTACAGCGGACCTCGTGGGGTCTGGGCACTGAGACGCCTTTCTGGACCAGAAGTTTTATTATCTCATAATTATTTGTATGGGCTGCCAAAATGATGGGTGTAATGTCTGGAGTGAATTCAGAGAACTGCTTATCAAGGAGTATGGGAGGCACCTAGAAAGAAGAAGAAAGCAGAGGTCATGAGGAGTTCTTCATTTGCTCAAGTGTGATTTAAAACAACGTGCTACAGCAATGTTGAACAAGATTCATGCATCTTTAGCCAGGGTTTTTTTTTTTTCTTCTTCCATGACAGATGCAGCTTTTCCCCCTCCAAAGACAAGAAAAAATTAGATTAAAAAAAAAAAAAAAAAACTGCAATAGAATGACACGGTATTCTTTGTTTTATCTGAATTGTGACATTTTATGAAATCTTAAACTCAATGCCTATGAAAACCCTTGATAAAAGTCTTTCTTGCTCCCAACTTCTTTTCTAACTGCCAATCTTTGCTTTTCTTTCCCAGTGATGTGGCCTGCCTAAATAATAAGAAAGATGCTGAAAAATAATGATTTGTGTTAAACCCCAGACTTTCCTCTGCAGCACAAGTTTTTAAATTCCTCACTCAGGTTTTTGGCTTGTTTGTGTTTTATCTTCTGCAGCCCTAAGATCCAACCTATGATTAAAGGTGGCAGCCGAACATAAGAGAGGTACCCTCTCAACTTTCTCCTTTCATCTGTCCCTTTACAGTGTATCTTCCAGATGACAAGAGATGTTCCCTTGCTAACATCGCTGTTTATTAGGAAAAAAAATGCTTCCCAATGAATCAGGTCACCAATGCGCTTACAAACAATTTCCTTTGTGTTATTCTCTCGGGACGGTAAAGACAAAAACAATTTAATAGGCACTATTTAATAGGCCTAAATCTCGTGAGAGTTCCATGGACTGCCAAGAGATCAAAGTAGTCAATCCTAAAGGAAATCAGCCCCGAACATTCATTGGAAGGACTGATGCTGAAGCTGAAGCTCCACTACTTTGGCCACCTGATGCAAAGAGCTGACTCATTGGAAAACAACCTGATTCTGGGAAAGACAGAGGGCAGGAGGAGAATGGGGTGACAGAGGATGAGATGGTTGGATGGCATCACTGACTCAAAGGACATGAGTCTGAGCAACCTCTGGGAGATAGTGAAGGTCAAGGAAGCCTGGCATGCTGCACTCCATGGGGTTGCAAAAAGTAGGATTCAACTTAGCAACTTAACAGCAAAAACACTTACTCTCACTATTCATTATTCATATTTTTATAGACATGCTCTCCTGGTGAATAAGTGGGTATCCTGCTGTTAGAACCAGGCCCATCTGTCTGATACCCAGACCTGTATGTACTGCACTACACCCTGCTGCTTGACAATTTTTTGGTTTAATATTTCTTCCTGCTGCCACAAAGTCATAGAGGTCTCTGTGAAAATAAATGCTACATAAGGACAAGTTAAATAGGCAGAGAAGAAAAAGTGATGACATAAAAACTACATTAAAATGGGATATTGGTCAAATACAATGAAAACCACAAAAGGATAAAAAGAAAACAATTGAGAAACAAACGAAAGTCATATGAAACTTCAGTTGCGCTACTTTTAAGTAGACTGTACAAGAGAATAATTAAACTCATACGCTTTTAATTCATCTGGTCATTTTAGATATCTGTTTATTTCATAAGATGCACATTCTGTGTGTGTGTGTGTGTATTTATATATTAACATATACAGTATTTAGTTTTTTAGAAGACAACTTAAGTATATCTCCCACCCCACCCTTTAAGTTAGTGGGACAACTATCCATAAAAAACCACTGAGAGCTTTGGTCAAGAATGGAATAAAATAGCCAAAAAAAAAAAAAAATACACCCACTGCAAATCACTGTTGCTTCTAAAAAAAACACTTTCACCAGTTATATTCAAACAAAACACACAAAATACATATATATAGTCTGCTGGGACCCTGATCACGCAGCCCAGCAGGCACACATGATTGTTTATCTAGATCCCAGAAGGTAAGCATTGCATTGAAAATAACAATAAAACAAAAACATTTAAATGATTGCCTGTTACTGAGTATTAATTATGCACCTACATGGGCTATTATGTGGTGTTTGATAATGGAGGGCTTTCTTATTCTATCATCTCTTTGGAGTTTGCTTACTTCCATTCTTTTATATGTACAATTTGGACCTCTTCTCCTTTTAATTACTGAGTATTACTCATGGGCCCATGGATTTTTCTTTTATTCAATATAAAATATTCAATATTTTGATTCATTGCAATCATTATTAATTTTGAACTTGTTTTTGAGGTATAGCATACATTAGATCCCTGGGTTGGGAAGATCCCCTGGAGAAGCGAAAGGCCACCCACTCCAGTATTCTGGCCTAGAGTCCATGGGATCGCAAAGAGTCAGACACAACGGAGCGACTTTCCCTTTCACTTTCTTACATACAAACAGTAAGATGCACAGTGTACAGCTTGATACCTTTTTAAAATGTGAACGTGCTTGTGTGACACACACAGACAAAAATCTGGAAGTGTCTGCATCCCAAGAACCTCCCTCTTGTCCTGTCTCAGTCATTCCATTTCACAATCACAAATCTAACCGCCATCACCACAGATTACTTTCACATACTTTCTAACTCTATATAACAAATCAAAGTATGCACTTTTTATGTTTAGCTTTCTCTATTAGTAGCAATCATTTTTGTTATGTCAATTCTGCATAAGGTTTTGATTTTTGAAAATGACAACTCATTTATCAATCTATTTTTGATGATATCTGTGTGGTTTCCAGTGTGTGGCTATTAAGAATATGGTTCCTTTGCACATTTTTGGCCATGTCTGTTGGTCTTGTACCTAGGAATGGAATTCCTGGATCGAATAATATTCTTAAACAGTGATACCAACTTTCATGCCCACTGTAAATTATACTTGGTATTTCTAGTCCTTTATCACTCTATCCATCTACTTATTTAAGGCATTCAACATTTTAAGCAATAATTTTGAATTGTTTTATTTATTATCAGGGTTGGATATTGAATTTGTCTAAGGCCTGAAAGCTTCTAGGGAAATAATCATATAATTGCTTTCCTTAGTCCTAAAAGTATGGTTGTACATACACATAAATGCACACATACACACACACACACACACAGAGTATAATATTATACAAGTGATTTTGGCATAAATATTTAATAAATTCCCTAAAGAGAGCATAAATAAAGCAATAGGGAAATTAATTTACAGAAGACATTATTTTTACTAGGTAGAATTAGAAAAGGATTTTAGAGGGAATTTATACTTAAGATAGGTTGGAACTAACAACATAGAAAAGTTACCAGAAAATGACAACAAGAAAAAAAAATAAGAAAGATGGGTTCATAGCAAATTCTTTAGAGTACGGGATTAAAAACATAGAGATAAATAATTGTAAAATGCCTGAATGCAGATTAGTGCAACATGAGGGAAGCTTTTCAAATAGCCATTGGTGGAGTCATAGAAAAATTTAACCAGGAGAATAATGGAGTAATTCCTACATGCTAATATCCCTGTAGCATATTTTGATTATCAGATTGAAAAGTAGAATGGCTGGAGGTAGATGAGGGAGCCTGGTAAGCAGTGCAGTCTAAGCTAGAGCTGTAGTAATGGAAAAGGAAAGACTGTGATCATGACCATGATGCAGGAGAGAGAAAGAGAGACAGAGAGAGGAAATGTATGTGTGGAATAGGAGCAACTCAAAGCAAAGGTATCAGAGGACAAGGGAGCTCTAGTCCAGATGCCCTGACATATCTTTCAGTTTGGGTTTCAGTTTCAACAATGTCTGCTTGTCTCGAGGGAAAGCTAGTCATAAACAGAACTAAACAATTCACAGTTCCATTACAGAATGGCAGTGTTCTAATGGCATATTTGCAAAATCTAGGACTAAAAAGGGATTTTCAGAGAAGCCCTTAATCAAATAAGGGCCAATGACCCTTCTCCTCTCTTTTGTCCAATAGCTGGTCAAGAATAAAAGTTAATGAAAGGCCACTTCTTACTGACTTCATAGGAAAGATGAGAGTACCATCTCAAAGGACCTCTTGCCTTGGAAGATGGTGACATTGCAGCAGAGAAGAGGGCAGCAAAGAGATGCCTGTTTACTGAGCTCCACTAGCAGAGGCATTTATCAGTTGACTAGCAACTTTACTATTTACCTGATACTCAGAAATTTCGGGGTTTCCCAGGTGGCTCAGTGGTAAAGAATCTACCTGCCAATGCAGGAGACTCGGGTTTGATCCCTGAGTTGGGAAGATGCCCTGGAGAAGGAAATGGCAACTCATCCCAGTATTCTTGCCTGAAAATTCCCATGAACAGAGGATCCTGGCAGGCTACTGTCCCTGAAGTTGCAAGAGTCTTTGCAATTAAACAACAGAAATTTAAAGAAAGTCTACAAGCCATAAATGCTGGAAAGGGTGTAGAGAAAAGGGATCCCTCTTACACTGTTGGTGGGAATGCAAACTAGTACAGCCACTATGGAGAACAGTGTGGAGATTCCTTAAAAAACTGGAAATAGAACTGCCATATGATCCAGCAATCCCACTCCTGGGCATACACACTGAGGAAACCAGATCTGAAAGAGACACGTGTACCCCAATGTTCATCGCAGCACTGTTTATAATAGCCAGGACATGGAAGCAACTGAGATGCCCATCAGCAGACGAAATGGATAAGGAAGCTGTGGTACATATACACCATGGAATATTACTCAGCCATTAAAAAGAATTCATTTGAATCAGTTCTAATGAGATGGATGAAACTGGAGCCCATTATACAGAGTGAAGTAAGCCAGAAAGATAAAGACCAATACAGTATACTATATATGGAATTTAGAAAGATGGTAATGATAACCCTATATGCAAAACAGAAAAAGAGACACAGATGTATAGAACAGACTTTGAGAGTCTGTGGGAGAAGGCGAGGGTGGGATGTTCAGAGAGAACAGCATTGAAACAAGTATACTATCAAGGGTGAAACAGATCACCAGCCCAGGTTGGATGTATGAGACAAGTGCTCAGGGCTGGTGCACTGGGAAGACCCAGAGGGATGGGATGGTGAGGGAGGTGGGAGGGGGGATCAGGGGATCAGCCATGGAGAACACATGTAAATTCATGGCTGATTCAGGTCAATGTATGGCAAAAATACTACAATATTGTAAAGTAATTAGCCTCCAACTAATAAAAATAAATGGAAAAAAAATTAAGAAGTGTAAAATATAAGGCATTGGAGCTCAGAAACATTTAGAAAATGCAGAAAATGGACTTCTCCTTCTTTCACGGTTCACTCCCAAGTCTATTTTCTGTCCTTATCCTATGCTTTGCTTTATTCAGTATCTTCAGTATGCAACTCTCCCTCTTTCTTTTTGTGCTTCCAATGTCATAAGTGAACAGCAGATTTTCTAACAGGAAAATAAGTAGTTCACTATAGATGCTCAGGGGCTATTACCTAAAAATGACTTTGATAGGAATATTATTTTTTCCCTCCGAATCTGACATATTTAAGGACAGAAATGAACATCACAAGAACAACCATGTAGATAAAAATTACACTATGCTTGATTTATGTTAGTCAAAATAGACTCTACAGACATAAAAGTATTCAGTTCAGTTCAGTTCAGTTCAGTCGCTCAGTCGTGTCCGACTCTTTGCGACCCCATGAATCGTAGCACGCCAGGCCTCCCTGTCCATCACCAACTCCCGGAGTTTACTCAAACTCATGCCCATCGAGTCAGTGATGCCATCCAGCCATCTCATCCTCTGTCGTCCCCTTCTCCTCCTGCCCCAAATCCCTCCCAGCATCAGGGTCTTTTCCAATGACTCAACTCATTGCATGAGGTGGCCAAAGTACTGGAGTTTCAGTTTCAGCATCAGTCCTTCCAATGATCACCCAGGACTGATCTCCTTTAGGATGGACTGGTTGGATAAAAGCATTATACCCACACAAATATACATGTATGAAATTATACTCATGTTACTTATAAGTGACACACTTCCCCATTTAATGAATTTCAACTGATTGAATTATATTGTTGACCCAGAAATCTACAACTAAGAAGAAGAGGCAATTAAAAGAGGATCTGGAAAGCAAACTCATATCCCTGTTTATTACACTATATAGCTGGAAGTTTGCTTTGGCTTTTTTTCTAAGACTTATGAATACTTCTTCAATGTCTTTTTCTCAATCTTACCATAACATTAGTTACATTATTAGCTGAATCATTTTCATGTCACATAGTTTTCAGAATGACTGACCTACACATAAGTTAAATAACACACATTAATGCTCAGATGGTAAAGAATGTGCCTGCAATGCAGGACCCTAGGTTTGATCCCTGAGTTGGAAAGATCTCCTGGAGAAGGGAATGGCAACCCACTCCAGTATTCTTGCTTGGAGAATCCTATGGACAGAGGAGGCTGGTGGCTACAGTCCACGGGGTTGCAATGAGTCAGACACGATTGAGCAATTAACAATCAGTTTAACTGATTAACTATTAACTCATAAACTGATCGCTTTTCTCAAATTCAACCCAATGCTTTTCATTGAACTGACTTGGCACCAGTCTGAGGCATATACTTTAAAATCTACAGTGTGACATTTTGCCCAAATATAGAAATGTCTCTTTGTCACTGACACATACATTTTTGAACTATTTAATGCTGAAGTATACATTTCTAGAGAAAAACTCATCCTGGAGTGACATTCATCCAGTTTAAGAGAATTCATTCCTTTACATTCAGCATTCATTAAACTGGGTTGTATAAACAGAGTAAAAGAAATTTTCTTATATAATAGTAATTGGTATATCCTCAACTATTAAGACCAAATAGACCAATATTCTAATCGGGCTTTACTCTGGATTAGTTATATTATCTTGCAAAAGTCCTTTAATATCTCTATTATATGAGAGAGGTCATTGCTGTAACATGAAATTTCTATGATTCAAAAACCTTTTTTTGTACCCTTATTGATAGTAAAATAAATGAAATTTTATGATAATTTTTTCAAGTACCTCAACAAAAATTTGTTGGAATCTTTAGCTTCATCTTGCTCTTAGCTTTAATGTTTTTATCTAATGTACTAAAATCTATATTTTTTAAAACTCAGACTTATGAATATCAAATTTATCTCTCTTAATCACCCAGACTGACCTTCTAATTCAAACCAACGTAAGGGAGTTTCAACTTAAAGAGTTATATTTTAAAAACTAATTAAACATAACTTATTGAGAACTTGAGAAATTTTCATAAACATGCACATATGCATATATATATACACTCAAACATGAACTTGCACAAAAATCAAGTGGTTGTTATATGAATGAGTGAATAAAGTTGATGCCAAAGCCTTTGACTGTGTGAATCACAACAAACCACTGAAAATTCTTAAAAAGATGGGAATACCAGACCACCTGACCTGCCTTTTGAGAAATCATATGCAGGTCAGGAAGCAACAGTTAGAACTGGACATGGAACAACGGACTGGTTCCAAATAGGGAAGGGAGTACGTCAAGGCTGTATATTGTCACCCTGCTTATTCAACTTATATGCAGAGTACATCATGAGAAACGCTGGGCTGTATGAAACACAAACTGGAATCAAGATTGCCAGGAGAAATATCAACAACCTCAGATATGCAGATGACAACACACTTATAGCAGGAAGCAAAAAACTAAAGAGCCTCTTGATGAAAGTGAAAGAGGAGAGTGAAAAAGTTGGCTTAAAAACTCAACATTCAGAAAACTAAGATCATGGCATCTGTTCCATCAGTTCATGGAAAATAGATGGGGAAGCAATGGAAACAGTGACAGACTTTATCTTTTGGGCTCCAAAATCACTGCAGATGGTGACTGCAGCCATGAAATTAAAAGATGCTTGCTTCTTGGAAGAAAAGTTATGACCAATCTAGACAGCATATTAAACAGCAAAGACATTACATTGCCAACAAAGGTCCGTCTAGTCAAGGCTATGGTTTTTCCAGTAGTCATGTATGGATGTGAGAGTTGGACTATAAAGAAAGCTGAGCACTGAAGAACTGATGCTTTTGAACTGTGATGTTGGAGAAGACTCTTGAGAGTCTCGGCCTGCAAGGAGTTCCAACCAGTCCATCCTAAAGGAAATGAGTCCTGAATATTCATTGGAAGGACAGATGCTGAAGCTGAAACTCCAATACCTTGGGCACCTGGTGTGAAGAACTGACTCATCGGAAAAGATCCTGATGCTGGGAAAGATTGAAAGTGGGAGGAGAAGGCAACGACAGAGGATGAGATGGTTGGATAGCATCACCGACTCAATGGTCATGAGTTTGAGTAAAGTCCCAGAGTTGGTGATGGACAGGGAAGCCTGGCGTGCTGCAGTTCAGGGGTCGCAAAGAGTCAGACACAACTGAGCAACTGAACTGAATTGAACTGAAGATAATAAAGTTAAGATATAAGATACCTCATATATCTTATATATTAAAAAAAATCCATGTTTTCTCTATATTAAAATTACAGTTATAAACAGAACTGATTAAATATAGAATGAAAAAGTAGCTATTATAAATTGTGGCAAAATATACTGTGCTTATGAAAATATTAAAGAAAAAATAAATAAAATATATAAGAAGAAATGATAAAACATCACACAGCATAAAATAACATCCAAAATATGATGAAAATATTATGTTCTAAATAGGAAGACCTAATATCTTAATTGTGTCAATTGTCTCAAAATAAATATGTGCATTTTGTTCAGGGCCTTCTCTGGTAGCTCAGTTGGTAAAGAATCTGTCTGCAGAGCAGGAGATCCAGGTTCAATCCCTGGATCAGGAAGATCCCCTGGAGAAAGAAGTGGCAACTCACTCCAGCATTCTTGCCTGGAAAATCCTATGGGCTACAGTTCATGGGGTCGCAAGAGTTGGACACTACTTAGCAACTAAACACCATCATTTTGTTCAGAATCTTTTTTATTTATAACTTGATAAAACTATTTTATTAGTTAATAAGGAGGAATATATATCCAAGAATTTCAAAAATTATGAAAGGAAGACCATGATCCAAGAATACAGCAACAAGTACAGATCAGTTGAATAGCTTTTTAACCATTATTACTTCTTATTATATATGGAGAAGGAAGTGGCAACTCACTCCAGTATTTTTGTCTGGGAAATCCCATGGACAGTGGAGCCTGGAGGGCTATAGTCCATAGGGTCATAAAGAGTCAGAAACGACTTAGTGACTAAACCACCACCACCACTTATTATATATGGTAACTTGATATGTGAAAAAGTAAAATTTATATTCAATTGGAAAAAGTGGTTCATTTATTATGTGGCACTGAAACCATTTTCTATCTCAAAAAAACAAAATTATCCCCTATCTCATTTCATAACAATAAATTTGGGATGGGAAAAATATTTAAATATATAAAGAAAAAGTAACAACATTTAGAAAAGAATTTCAAAACTAGTTGTATAGCCAAAGGGTTGGGGAGAACTCTTAAACCAAGACTGGAAACACAGAATGAAGAACTATGTATTTTATTTTACATTTCTCAAGAAGAATAACTGAAGATTTTCACAAAAGAAAATCAAAACAAAACAAATTAGCAAACATAACAAAATAGAAACAGAGTCATAGATACAGAGAGTAGGAACAAGTAGTTGCCAGCGGGAAAAGGGTCAGGGAAAGAGTGAAATTGGTGAGCAAAATTATGAAGCACAAAATTCCCATTAAAAAAGCAAAAAGTCACAGAAATGAAACGCACAGTGTAGGGAATACAGTCAATAATAATGTAATATCTTTGTATGGTGACAGATGGTAAATAGACTTATCATGATCATCATTTTATACCGCTAGAAATATTGAATCACTATGTTGTACACCAAGAACTCACGTAATATTGTTGGTCAATTACACTCAAACAAAAAAAACAACAATAAATCTATAGAATAAAAAGTCAGATTTGTGCTTAGCAAAGGTAGGGGTTGGGGCTTCCCTGGTGGCTCAGATGGGAAAGAATCCGCTTGCAACGGGGGGGGGTGGGGGGGGCCTGGGTTTGACCCCTGGGTTGGGAAGATCCCCTGGAGAAGGAAATGGCAACCCACTCCAGTATTCTTGCCTGGGAAGTCCCATGGACACCGGAGCCTGGCAGGCTACAGTTCATGGGGTCGCAAAGATTTGGACAAGACTGAATGATTAAGCACAGAGGTGGGGGTTGCAGGGATCAGGGAAGTTGATGAAGGCAGTCCGAAGGTACAAACTTGCAGTTATAAGATAAATAAGTACTAGGGATGTAAAGTACATGATAATATAATTATTACTGTTGCATGTTTTTAAGAGAGTAAATCTTGAGATCTCAGCACAAGGAAACTATTTTCTTCTTTTATTTTGTGTCTATATGACACGATGGATGTTGTTTAACTTACGGTGGTCACTTCATGATGTATGTAAGTCAAATCATTATGCTATACACCTTGAATCTATACAGCGCTGCATATCAATTTTATCTCAGTAAGACTAGAAGAAAAGATCAGAAACATTGGGTAATCTTTCTCATTAATAGGGAAAGGAAATATAAAAGAATTATGAACTACAGTTATATTGCCAAAGCTGAGGATACTGGTGCCTACATTCATCAAAAGCAAGAGGAATGCAAATTTTAACAGCCTTGCTTGAAAGAATCTGGCACTTACATAAATTCTAAGAACCATACTCTTAGTTTGGGAACCCTTCCTACAGAAAATCAGGCATCTTGAGACTATGTGTTTATTTCATCATTGTCATGATAGAAATCTGGATAGCACCTGAATGTTTTTTCAAAAAAGAAAGGCTGAACAAATTGTGGAATAACTCTTCATGAAATATTAAGATGCTACTGAATATCTGAACTTAAATGAATGCTGTATGTATCAGTCTGGAGAGATGGACCATAGTTCTTTACAAAAAGGCTCCTGATTTTAGATTCTTTAAATATTAGTTAGCTTTATGTCAGAGACTGTCCTTGGTATTACCTAATTATATCTTAATGAGTTTATTTGATAAGCAAAGGCCTCTATAATCATATCCAACCCTGATTATTAAAATATACTTTGTACTCCACCCTGGCAAGGATCCCATGGCCCAATCATTTCAGCGTCAAACTTTCCATTCGTAGCTTTCCTGTTAGTGTCTGCCTCTTTCCTCCCACCGGCCAAATTCTACCAAATTTTCAGGCTGCAACTCAAACCTTATCATTTCTATGATGCTCTTTAGTAAAAGTGAACTGTCATTAACCTGAAATATTTTATTTAAATTCGGCAGGAGAAACAGGAGGTATTATTATTAGCTTTTTACAAGAAGAGATAAATATAAATTTTTTTAAAAAGAAGTTTGTAAAAAAAATAAAATAAAAAGAGGGGTTTGTGAGAAAAGTGAGGAACAAGAGTGCAGGTTATACAATTTATGATTCTCTTATCTCCTTTAAGTGTTCTCATAGAAACTATTTATAACTTTACCCAAGCTTCAGTCAATGAGACATCCAGTATAAATATAAATAATGTAATGTCAATAACTATTTTTATTCTTTTAAAGTTAACATTCACTTTGAACTGCACTGGCTATCTATTTTCACTACAAAGCCTATTTCAAGTCTACTTTGAATTAAAAATACCAACAAATAGATATAGTTTGTACTGATTTGAACAGGTGTAGGAGAGACATAGTAAACATAACTTCTGCGATAACTTGGATAACAGATTTATTTTAGAACTATGATAAACACATGAACCAAATGAACAAAGATCTGGAAAAAATCATTTTGACTCGATGATACTATTAACACAAATATGCTTTGGGTCTGATTACAATGACACCAGCAACAACAAACATATATGAGGCACTTACCATGTACCATGCCCTGGCATAGGAGCTTATCAGCCTTATCTTAGTTAATTATCAAAATCATATATGGAAGTAGGTGTCATTCAGAACAGGCCTTAGAGAAGTTCAATAGCTTGCTGATGGTCACACAGAAACCCTCACAGCCTGACTCCAGAGTTTAAATTCTTCATCAATAGATTGTCTTGTAAATCAGGCTGCCGTGAGGTCCTGGAACTAGCTCAGCCATCAAGACTAAGCATTATATCCCGCCTCAACCATTTTCAGTCATGTGGAAACGACACATCCTGTTAACTTCTCCACATTTCCAGTTTCCCATTTTGAAATGTGGACATCTATCCAAGATATTTCTCCTTGTGGAATACAAACCGGAGAAATCTATATCAAAGACTTCCCGAAGTTAATACTCACAGGGTCGCAGTGAAGATTAAATGTGAAGGCATGCTGTAACCTATAAATCACAAAATAACAGGAGGGGACTGGTGTTATATGACAAGCCTAAGATTGTGAAGAGAAAGAGCAGAAAACCGTCTTGTTCAGTTTTGCCAGACTGACTTGCTTCTCCTTGCACAAACACAGTCCCAATTATAGTCCTTGATTCACCTGAAAAGTAGAACAATAGTCCGCCGGCGGGCCAGTTTCATAAGTATAGATGTCAAAGCCTGGAACGTGTACTTCTCGTGACTGAAAATTTGGACTATGCATTTCCTAATATGGCATAGGCTTTTGTTGTATACCACTATTGGTATACCATACATAGTAACTATTCAATATTATTTTCATCTTGGATAAAAAACTGGAGAAATTTCAATTCCTAAGGTGACGTCAAACAGAAACTTTAAATCACCACCAGCTTTGGCTAGGTTTACTCAATAAAATAATGAGAGGATTACTAAGCCACTAATTCCCCCATCATTTGGTTCACAAACACCACTTTTATTTTTTAAAACTCTCTCTCTTTATATCTTTTACATTGAAGGAGACTCTGTTAAATGATATCTATGAGAAATCCTTTATTGGTTGAAAATGTAGCTCACAGGCCAAGTGTATACTTGATTTGATAAGAATTACACATAAATTCTGGTCAGAGATTCTAATTTTAGTTTCACTTGACAGTGCTTATCACTTTGTCCTTTTGAAAGTCACCAGTCCTTTGACTCCCATAACTGCCTAGTGCATCGGCTCAAACCCTGGCTGTCCTAACGGCTTGTGGGAGGTTATCTGGAAACAATTATTGGAAAGCTTTGGAAACATTATTTAAGTCCCTTAAACTTCAATCTTCTCATCTGTAAAAGGAGAATATTATAGTCTTTGCCTAATAGGGTTTTTTTAAGGGTTAAAAAAGTAATAGTGAATAATAATGAATTTAAAAGTGTTTTTAATGTAATGTTTGATAAAACAAAATCTAGTATGATTGTTATAAATATCATCATCACCATCCATCAGCATTTTCTCTGGTTGCTTCTTCTCAGTCTCACTTACTGGGGCCTCTTCTATTTATCCCTTGAACACTGTATCTTTAGGGATCAAAATTAAGCCCAGTGTTCTTTTCATTGTGTACTCCTTGAAAGTTGGCTGTTCTCATGTTAATAAATTATTTCGATGTTTGCCAATTTTTATTCTTCCATCCATTCAATAACACTTTGGGGCACCCATTTTATGCCAGTCACTCTTTAAAGTTTGGGGAATATAGTAGTGACCAGAACAGACAAAATCCTTGCCTTTATTCAAACTGCATTCTAGAAAGAGAAGAGAAGGAAAGACACACCACATGAGTGAACAAGTGGATGAATAAATCCATGAATGAAGGAATGTCAAATGGTAAAGGCCATGGAGAAAAGTACAGTGGAGTAAGAGGAAATAAGGAGTGTCAGAGGCAAGGAGAGACTTCTGCTCTACAGAGTGTGACACAGAAGTCTTAACTGATGACATTTGAAAAAAAGGCTGTAGAAATGTAGATACCAAGCTAAGCTTCTAAGAGCTGAGCATTCCTGGAAGAGAGAACAGCAAGTGCAAAGATCCTGAGGCTTGAGTATGATTAGAGTATTTGGCCAACTAGACGGAAGTACAGTTATCTAGATTAATGTTTGATGCCATGACTTGCATAAATTTTCTAATTAATTATAATAATTTAAAGATTAAACTTAATGTTTACACAAATTAACTGAATGTACTTTTTATTTCTTCTAGTCTTTATATCTTTTATTTTTACTCTTTTTGTTATTTAAAAAGAGCCTCTAGTAGAATGTGTATGGAAGAAAATACTGAGACTCTTTATTTTGTTATTGATATTAACATGATGTTTTTATTATTTAACTATTCAGAATGATATAAACGTAGGTTTTTGGTAGACACTCTTAATCAATTTAAGGCAAATTTTTTGTCTATTTCATTCTTGATTTGCTTAGATTTTTTTTTCTTATCATGCAAGGATAAAAATGTAGCAATTGCTTATTTTTTTGTACCTAGTGAGATAATTATTTATTTCCTTCTCCTTTACCTGTTAAAGTAGTGAACTACATTAATAGATTTTTCTAGTATATTATTTAAGATTTTACACTTAAATTTTTGATAGGTCATGATTTTCCTTTTTCACACTGTTCTGATTTTGATGCCAAGGCTATAAAATTAGAAATGTTTGGGAATACCAGACCACTTGACCTGCCTCCTGAGAAATCGGTATGCAGGTCAAGAGGCAACAGTTAGAACTGGATATGGAACAACAGACTGGTTCCAAATCAGGAAAGGAGTACGTCAAGGCTGTATATTGTCACCCTGCTTATTTACATGCAGAGTACATCATGCGAAATGCTGGGCTAGATGAAGCACAAGCTGGAATCAATATTGCCAGAAGAAATATCAATAACCTCAGATATGCAGATGACAACACACTTATGGCAGAATGTGAAGAGGAACTAAAGAGCCTCTTGATGAAAGTGAAAGAGGAGAGTGAAAAAGTTGGCTTAAAACTCAACATTCAGAAAACTAAGATCATGGCATCTGGTCCCATCACTTCATGTCAAATGGATGGGGAAACAATGGAAACAGTGACAGACTTTATCTTTTTGGGGCTCCAAAATCACTGCAGATGGTGACTGCAGCCATGAAAGTAAAAGATGCTTGCTCTTTGGAAGGAAAGTTATGACCAGCCTAGACAGCATATTAAAAAGCAGACATTACTTTGCAACAAAGGCCCGTCTAGTCAAAGCTACGGTTTTTCCAGTAGTCATGTATGGATGTGAGAGTTGGACTATAAAGAAAACTTATTGCTGAAGAACTGATGCTTTTCAAATGTGTTGAAGAAGACTCCTGAGAGTCCCCTACTGCAAGGAGATCCAATCAGTCCATCCTAAAGGAAATCAGTCCTGAATATTCATTTAAAGGACTGATGCTAAAGCTGAAGCTCCCATACTTTGGGTACCTGGTGTGAAGAACTGACTCATTGGAAAAGACCCTGATTCTGGGAAAGATTGAAGGCAGGAGAAAAAGTGGACCACAGAGGATGAGATGGTTGGATGGTATCACCGACTCGATGGACATGAGTTTGAGCAAGCTCTGGGAGTTGGTGATGGACAGGGGAGCCTGGCATGCTGCAGTCCATGGAGTCACAAAGAGTTGGACACGACTGAGTGACTGAACTGAACTGATGAAAGATGGGAATAATAGGGATCTTGAATGGTAAATCTCACCTGTTTTTCTTCATTGTTATTTTAAAACATATTAACCATTTTCCTCTATCATATTTATTTCATATATTTTCCATGTTTTATATAAATTCTTATTATGAGGATTGTTAATGTTATTTTCATCTCAACAAATTTACCAGTCTTTTCCCCCTAATATTGCTCAGTGTCCCCCAGGAATTCTTTCATTCAAATAGATCACCAGTATTTGAGAGGGAAAGTCATGTGTATAGGGTTTTGCATAGATTAAATATCCATTTTACTTTTAAGCTCATAGAGTCTTGTCCACATGAAAACCCCTTTTAACCCTTGCTATGGCAACCCACTCCAGTACTCTTGCCTGGAAAATCTCATGGGACAGAGGAGCCTGGTGGGCTGCAGTCCATGGAGTCGCAAAGAGTAGGACAGGACTGAATGACTTTACTTTCACTTTTCATTTTCATGCATTGGAGAAGGAAATGGCAACCCACTCCAGTGTTCTTGCCTGGAGAATCCCAGGGACGGCAGAACCTGGTGGGCTGCCATCTATGGGGTCGCACAGAGTCGTACATGACTGAAGCGAGTTAGTAGCAGCAGCAAGGAGATTTAATATACACATCATGTTTAAATTATTAACACAAAATTGTTTATTTAATTCATATTGAATTCAGTCGTTATTTGATATTTATTCCTTGATAGATTTTGTTTTATAAATATTATTTTGATACTTATGAAACATTTAAATTAATAATACACTGTAATTTACTTAATCACCTCCATTTTGAATACATGAAAGAATGAGTGACTAAATATGAATAATTTTTTCTTTGGTTTTGCTTTTGCTAACTGTTGCTAAGTTGCTTTTCCAAAAGGATTCAGTTCCAACAAAAATAAAAGGTGCTAGTTTCGTTATATAGATAGACCATAAAATACAGAAGATTGTATAATTTCCTTGCTGTCCTTTGTTGATTTATCAATGTTAAATAGAATTATTTTTATAAATTTTTGTCATGTTTTTAAAATTCCTTACTCTATTTTTTACTTTATAATTTTATTTTCAACACACAAAGGAATACAAACTATTAAATTATTTCACAATTTTGAAATAAAATCTCTCAGGTTAAAAAAATCACACTAAAGTAACTTTCATTTTTTCTGTTTTATATTTTTTATATTTTTCTTCATAGATTTGTTTAAAGTGTGCTGCATGTGATTAATGTAGATTTACATGAATGAATAAAAGTTGACATAACTATGTCAAATCCTGTGATTTGAGGTTCAAATGAAGTCTCCATGGAGCAAAATATATCTGAGTTTATGTTAAATTTAAACAAATATTACCAAGCTTGCCTGTAATTCTCAAGTGGTCTGAGATTCTTAGTGTGATAGAAACCATAACACTAGATTTTTTTTCCTCCAAATTGGATGGAACATGTTGGCAGCAATGTAGGGACAAATGATATGAATCCTCAGATTTTAATTCACTGTGACTAAACACTCAAAATATGGGGGATGTGGACAAGGTCTCATCAATCCAGTATGGCAAAATAATACTGTTGTTAACAGTTCAATTTCTTTTAAAAATCTATGCTTTAGAAGGATAACTCAATTTAAGAGCCTTATCTGTCATAGCAACTATGAAACAAAGAAGACAATAAACTTCATATGGATTATTTTTGGCAATGAGAGATGCAGCAGAATTCCATCAACAGAGTGCTTTAATGAAAAAACCTGCATGTCCAAAAGAGCAGGATGGGAATCAAAACGGTTCCCATGAATGAGGAGGCAGAGTGAAAATACAGAACCAGTAGTTGAAGCAAAAGTGAAAGTGAAAGTCGCTCAGTGGTGTCTGACTCTTTGCGACCCCATGGGCTGTACAGTCCATGGAATTCTCCAGGGCAGAATATTGGAGTGGATGACAACATATTAAAAAAATCATACACCACGACCAAGTGGGCTTTATCCCAGGAATGCAAGGATTCTTCAATATCCACAAATCAATCAATGTAATACACCACATTAACAAATTGAAAGATAAAAACCATATGATTATTTCAATAGATGCAGAGAAAGCCTTTGACAAAATTCAACACTCATTTATGATTAAAACTCTCCAAAAAGCAGGAATAGAAGGAACATACCTCAACATAATAAAAGCTATATATGACAAACCCACAGCAAGCATCACCCTCAATGGTGAAAAATTGAAAGCATTTCCCCTGAAATCAGGAACAAGACAAGGGTGCCCACTCTCACCACTACTATTCAACATAGTGTTGGAAGTTTTGGCCACAGCAATCAGAGCAGAAAAAGAAGTAAAAGGAATCCAGATAGGAAAAGAAGAAGTGAAACTCTCACTGTTTGCAGATGACATGATCCTCTACATAGAAAACCCTAAAGACTCTTCCAGAAAATTACTAGAGCTAATCAATGAATATAGTAAAGTTGCAGGATATAAAATTAACACACAGAAATCCCTTGCATTCCTATATACTAACAATGAAAAAACAGAAAGAGAAATTAAGGAAACAATACCATTCACCATTGCAACAAAAAGAATAAAATACTTAGGAGTATATCTACCTAAAGAAACAAAAGACCTATACATAGAAAACTATAAAACACTGATGAAACAAATCAAAGAGGACACAAACAGATGGAGAAACACACCGTGTTCATGGATTGGAAGAATTAATATTGTCAAAATGGCTATTCTACCCAAAGCAATCTATAGATTCAATGCAATCCCTATCAAGCTACCAACGGTATTTTTCACAGAACTAGACCAAAGAATTTCACAATTTGTATGGAAATACAAAAAACCTCGAATAGCCAAAGTAATCTTGAGAAAGAAGAATGGAACTGGAGGAATCAACCTGCCTGACTTCAGACTCTACTACAAAGCCACAGTCATCAAGACAGTATGGTACTGGCACAAAGACAGAAATATAGATCAATGGAACAGAATAGAAAGCCCAGAGATAAATCCACGAACCTATGGACACCTTATCTTTGACAAAGGAGGCAAGGATATACAATGGAAAAAAGACAACCTCTTTAACAAGTGGTGCTGGGAAAGCTGGTCAACCACTTGTAAAAGAATGAAACTAGAACACTTTCTAACACCATACACAAAAATAAACTCAAAATGGATTAAAGATCTAAATGTAAGACCAGAAACTATAAAACTCCTAGAGGAGAACATAGGCAAAACACTCTCCGACATAAATCACAGCAAGATCCTCTATGATCCACCTCCCAGAATATTGAAAATAAAAGCAAAACTAAACAAATGGGACCTAATGAAACTTAAAAACTTTTGCACTACAAAGGAAACTATAAGTAAGGTGAAAAGACAGCCCTCAGATTGGGAGAAAATAATAGCAAATGAAGAAACAGACAAAGGATTAATCTCAAAAATATACAAGCAACTCTTGAACGTCAATTCCAGAAAAATAAATGACCCAATCAAAAAATGGGCCAAAGAACTAAACAGACATTTCTCCAAAGAAGACATAACAGATGGCTAACAAACACATGAAAAGATGCTCAACATCACTCATTATCAGAGAAATGCAAATCAAAACCACAATGAGGTACCATTACACGCCAGTCAGGATGGCTGCTATCCAAAAGTCTACAAGCAATAAATGCTGGAGAGGGTGTGGAGAAAAGGGAACCCTCTTACACTGTTGGTGGGAATGCAAACTAGTACAGCCACTATGGAAAACAGTGTGGAGATTCCTTAAAAAACTGGAAATAGAACTGCCATATGACCCAGCAATCCCACTTCTGGGCATACACACTGAGGAAACCAGATCTGAAAGAGACACGTGCACCCCAATGTTCATCGCAGCACTGTTTATAATAGCCAGGACATGGAAGCAACCTAGATGCCCATCAGCAGATGAATGGATAAGGAAGCTGTGGTACATATACACCATGGAATATTACTCAGCCGTTAAAAATAATTCATTTGAATCAGTCCTAATGAGATGGATGAAACTGGAGCCCATTATACAGAGTGAAGTAAGCCAGAAAGATAAAGAACATTACAGCATACTAACACATATATATGGAATTTAGAAAGATGGTAACGATAACCCTATATGCAAAACAGAAAAAGAGACACAGAAATACAGAACAGACTTTTGAACTCTGTGGGAGAAGGTGAGGGTGGGATGTTTCAAAAGAACAGCATGTATGCTATCTATGGTGAAACAGATCACCAGCCCAGGTGGGATGCATGAGACAAGTGCTCCGGCCTGGTGCACTGGGAAGACCCAGAGGAATCGGGTGGAGAGGGAGGTGGGAGGGGGGATCGGGATGGGGAATACGTGTAAATCTATGGCTGATTCATATCAATGTATGACAAAACCCACTGAAATGTTGTGAAGTAATTAGCCTCCAACTAATAAAAAAATAAAAAAAATAAAAAAATAAAAAAAAGAATATTGGAGTGGATGAAAGTGAAAGTGAGGTCGCTCAGTCACGTCCAACTCTTTGCGACCCCTTGGACTGTAGTTTACCAGGCTACCCTGTCCATGGGATTTTCCAGGCAAGAATACTGGAGTGGGTTGCCATTTCATTCTCCAGATCCTCCCAACCCAGGGATTGAACCTGGGTCTCCCACATTGTAGGCAGATGCTTTACCGTCTGAGCTACCAGGGAAGTCCACTGGAGTGGGTAGCCTTTCCCTTCTGCAGGGCATCTTCCCAACCCAGGGATCGAACCCAGGTCTCCTGCATTGCAGGCAGATTCTTTACCAGCTGAGCCATGAGGGAAGCCCAGTTGAAGCGAATAAGATGCAAACAGCTGCAAGTTAGCAAGGTTGTGCTGGGTAGGTAGCTTGAATGTTTGGCTACTATGAATTGGGTGTGAAAAGTGAACATTGCTCAGTTGCGTCTGACTCTTTGCCACCCCATGGACAGTAGCCCACCAGGCTCTTCTATCCATGGAATTCTCCAGGCAAGAATACTGGAGTGGGTAGCCATTCCTTTCTCCAGGGGATCTTCCCAACCCAGGGATTGAACCTGGGTCTCCTGCATTGCAGGTGGATTCTTTACCATCTGAGCCATCAGGGAACCCTCTGAATTGGGTGTGAGATTGGATCAGTCATTAATATGTTGAGAAGAGCTAAGTAGATAAGCTAAGGAGTCATGTGACCTTGGCTCATCCACTACCAGTGTGGCCTTCAGCACATCATTCACCAGCTTCACTTTTAGACATAACATTACTTGTTTACTCACAGGATCAAGTGATCTTAATATGAAGAAAGAGCTTTGATAGAGTTAAAGTGATTTATAGATGAAAGGAGTAAATACCCTTTACTTGTATATTAAAAATGCAAACACGAATAATTATTAAACTGTGGTTTTTATTTTTCTATCATTCATGGGAACGTAAATTTAAGTATACCAAATACTATTTTAGATTTTATATATGAACACCTAAAAGAATGGGCCTGTTGAATGGGTTTAAGTTTCCTAAATTTTATGTCCCTTGCATTAATGATTATAATTGTATAATTAAAGATTTCCCCAAAGGAACAACTCTATATTTATACCTAATTTGCCCACTGTGGTGTTGGAGAAGCCCCTTGAGAGTCCCTTGGACAGTAAGGAGATCCAACCAGTCAATCCTAAAGGAAACCAATCCTGAATATTCATTGGAAGGTCTGATGCTGAAAGCTCCAATACTTTGGCCATCTGATGTGAAGAGCTGACTCACTGGAAAGATCCTGATGCTGGGAAAGATTGAGAGCAAGAAAAGTGGGGCAAAAGAGAATCAGGTGGTTGGATGGCATCATCAACTCAATGGATATGAGTCTGAGCAAACTCCAGGACATACTGAAGGACAGGGAAGTCTGGGCACGGCAGCTCATGGGGTCACAAAGAGTCGGACATGACTTAGCAACTGAAAAACAAAAACACCCACCTGCCCACATCCTTAATAATTTCCTTCTCACTCACTGCCTTTTTCTGACATGATATGCAGAAGCATTATGACCTTTCAGAGAAGTATTGATTTTTTCCTATTACAGAAGCTATATACACTTATTGCCAAAAGATTTTTAAAATGTCAAAGCTACAAAAGGAAAACCAAAATTTCCCCTAAATCCCTCTACCCAGAGGTATACATTGTTTTTCTTTCTACCCAAATATATATTCCTTTTCACTCTCTCACTCTCTCTCAATACATATAAAATTGGGAGTGTGTTTTGTATTTTTTTAACAGTTGCAGGTTTTTATCGGAATACTGCAAATTACTTCCAGGAAGTCTGCATGCTCCGTGTGGGACTTTAACTTTTTAAGAAAAGGTGAGGCTTCTCAAAATGCAATACTTCACTCATAATCCTACACGGTATCTGTGGTGATAAGAGGCCAAATTTCAAAAATAAAAAATTCCCAGAAAATGTAATAACAGAGGTATTAATAATTTTGTTTTCCTTCTGAGTAGGATCTAAATCAGAATCACTACCTTCACTAAAGCCTATTAGTTCTTTGATGTTCGATTTTATCTTGCCAGATTGTTCTCTGCCTGCTTTATTTTCATGAGTGATGATGGGGGTTTTTAATCTGCCATGTTCATCTATCTGTTTGGGAAACTGTTACTTAATACCTAGGATGTGCGTGGTATTATAGAGCCAGGAGAGGAAAATGTGACTAAAATTCTTGTTGATTTGAAGAATAAAATCTGCCTAAAGAACAGGCTGGTATTCGTGAAGTTTGAGAAGAAACTGAACTACAAAAGTATAACAGACTGAAAAGCTATTTTGTTTTAAAAGATCCAAATACAACAACTGTGGCTAGTTGAGCTTTTATATTTATATATTAGTAATCACATGCGGGAAAAACTAACGGTAAAAAGTCTTCATTAAGAAGAATGAAATAATGTCGTTTGCAGCAACATGGATGGACCTGGAGATTATCATACTAAGTAAAGTCAGATAGAGAAAAATAAATATCATATGATATCACTTATACGCAATGCAGAAACTCTAAAAAATGACATAATTGAACTCATTTATAAAACAGAAACAAACTCACAGACTTAGAGAATGAATTTATGGTTACCAGCGGGGAAGAGTTGGGAAAGGACTAGACTGAGATTCGGGGACTGGCATGTACACACTGCTGCATTTAAAATACATAACCACGCAGAACGGATGCATGTATGTGTATGGCTGAGTCCCTTTGCTGCCCACCTAGAACTATCACAACATTGTTAGTCTGCTGTACTCCAATGTAAAATTAAAAGTTTATAAAAATAAAATAACCAACAAGCACCCACTGGGTAGCACAGGGAACTCTGCCCAATATTCTGTAATAACCTAAATGGGAAAATAATTTGAAAAAGAATAGATACATGTGTATGCATGACTTTGCAGAATACCTAACATTAAGACCACATTGTTAATCAACTATACTCCAATATAAAATTTTAGAAAATTAAACAGAAAAAGCAACCAAAAAAAGAAGAATTAGCAAGTTAAAGTAAATGAGGATAGCTATGCTCCATCACTGTCACACGATGTATTATATTGCTAAGTATTGATGAAAGGCAAGGCCACAAAAACTTGTCTTTTCAGGATAAAAACATAGCTCTGAAACTAAGGAGTGCTATAGAAATAACTGGGTTTTCAGAACTTCTCCTTTGAGATTGCACAAAAATAGCTAAACTAACACTTGGAAAAATTCTAGGAAATAACAATGTGAAGCTAATGAGAAGAGACAGGTGCTAAGTCATGTCAGCTTCGTAGCTGGACTTTCTCAGCTAAAGAAAAGTGGTGGGCGCCTGGTCCTCTGAATGGAGTGATGGCTTTATTTCATCCACAACTACAGAAAATATCATCTAGGTTTTATTACCTAGGTTTTTGACTGGGTGCTAAGAAATACACAGTTAAAAGGAAAGAATCATACATTTTTTTTCTTTTCTCCATTGAGTTTCTTCAGCTGTGAACTTGAATCTTCAGCTACAAGAATGAAAGACTTCAGAAATTTACGAGTTTTATTAGCAACCAGCTAAGAGACTTCTTAACCTCTACTTTAATGTGTCAAAAGTACATATCAGGATAGGTGGAGGGGGAATATGTTACCAAAATAAGAAAACTTTGGGGATTAATTCTTCATCTCTTAAGGCTCAGATAAAATATACAGAAAAAGCTAAGCTCTAGGAAAAATCAAAACAGATTCTGACTATAGCACTAGTTAATAGAATGAAAAATGATTTCCCCTGCTCTTGGCTCTTTGGATCAGAGTTGTAAAGAATGGAATGTATCAGCATTACGGTGATCCCAAAATATCATTTTTGTCATTTTGCTATAGAAAGAAGAAATCCAAATAAATATGTCATGGTGGTTTATAAATTTTTGTTTACTTTTGGCGGTAATATTTCATCTGAATTAGGCGACCTGTAAAACATGCATTTGTACCAGGTAAAAATGGATAAATGTCATGGAAACTTGTGACATTTATGCTGCCTTACAAAACCTCTGCTAATAGGGTGGTGTGAAGCAATGTAATCCATTAAAAAGTAAAGAGAAGTAATGTCGTGTGTGACTATTATTTTTGAGTTTGAGCCAGATGTTTAAACTAATACTGATGTATTTTTAAAGGCCTCAGATATTCACCAGGTGGCAGTCTTTTCCTTAAGTGTGGTCAAAACAAACTTGATCTGCTTTATCTCATCTTTATTAAAAGAAACAATGTGATTTATGGAAGGAGATGTTCTGCATTTATTCTCATAATGTTGCATTTAAATGACTTGCCTCCTCTGGACACATACTCCCTAAAATATCCCTAAAGGAACTTGTTTATTCTTCCATGAGATCATCGCTGATCATTTTCTTTCATCATGATTTTTCTTTTTCCTTCTCTGTAGTCAGAGTGAAACTACCTGATAATTAGCAACATATTTTGACTATATTTATTTAGACTTCACTATAGTCTATCCAGGTGGCTCAGTGGTAAAGAATCCGCCGGCTGAAACAGGAGATGAGATGTGGGTTCAATCCCTGGGTTGGGAAGATCTCCTGGACAAGAAATGGCAACCCACTCCAGTGTTCTCACCTGAGAGTCCCATGGACAGAGGAGCCTGGTGGGCTACAGTCCATGGGGTCACAAAAGAATAGGATGCTACTTAGCGACTGAGCATGCATGCAGGCATGTAGACTTAGAAGCCTAGTTCATTTCCTTTCTCCTAAATTCTCAACACGTCTGACATAACAGTCAAGCTTCCTGGCTCCATCCAACCTCTCATCCATTCACAATTCCTCCTGACCATTGTGCAGATATTAAGGATTTCTTGCCTCTGAGATTACATCACCAGAATTCAACAAGTTTGCCTCCTGAGGTCTGCATCACCTAATCACCATTACTGAGCATCGTGATGGAAATGTCAATCTTTAGACGTAGATCAAAGTAGCTACTTAGTTCTGAAATGAATGAATGAATGCTGCTGCTGCTGACAATACTAACTCAAATGTAAATACACTAGGCACTCACTTTACCTGAAAATGAAAGTATAAGTTGCTCAGTTGTGTCCAATTCTTTGCAACACCCACAGACTATAGCCCTAGCCTGCCAGGCTCTTCTGTTCATGGAATTCTCCAGGCAAGAATACTGGAGTGGGTTGCCATTCCCTTCTCCAGGGTGTCTTTCTGAACCAGGGACTGAACCCAGGTTTCCCACATTGCAGGCAGATTCTTTACCTTCTGAGCTACCAGGGAAGTTCTACTTTACATGAAGTACTTAAAATTTCTAATTCTTATAATTGTGAGAGGCAGCTATTACCATTTTGCTTGTTTGTTTCAAGTTAAATAATCATCATTGGGTCATGCAAGTAGTAAGGGGGTAGAACTAGGACTTGTATTCCTATCTGTCTAAATCCAAACCTGATCCTCTTCTACCAGGAAACATTTCCTGTTATACAAAATTAAGCCTTAAAACATTTATTTATATTTATATTTTTCCTTATTCTACAGAATGTTAAAGGTTGGAATTAAAGTAATTTTATGATAAATATTTATATTTGATCCTAGACCAAAAAAAGTGAATTTTAATCCTGGCTCAAAAATGAATAATCTCAATAATCTTGGGCCAGTTTCCTAAACTAGTATAAATTTTATTTTCTTCATACCTGTATAAGGTATGGTTCTAGGAGTTTGTGTGTGTGTGTGTGTGTGTGTGTGTGTGTTGGGGAAGTGGGGGCAGAAGAGGGGGAGAGAGGTGGTATAATATCAAAATGCCCTCTGATTTCCAAAAATTAAATTTGAATCTTTGCTTTTTCATTGAGATAATCAGGCAGCATAGGCTTGGGTTAAGGAGATCATGGTATAGTAAAGTAAAAGTCATCCAAAACAGCTGATAGAACACATGATTTAATAAACATTACTTGCAAGTCAAACATTAAGTTTATGCTGAAAAGCACTGACTAGAATACACTTTAAGTTTCTTTCCTAAAGCTAGTAACTTTAGGTCAGACCAGAAGAATCAAAGGTACGTCAGATGATAAAGATGAATGGGCTCTGATACTCTAGAAAGAATAAAATATGCAAGAGAAGTATGTAATTACAATTGGAAAATCAATATTGTATAAAAAAACAAAATGGATGAGTGTACATATTATAACTTATTACTTCTATTTATCTCAAAGTTGCAATTGATTGTTAGATTAGATTCCTTGAGGTCAAGGGCTACTATGCGGTCATATTTTAATATTATCTTGGCCACATAGGCAGCTAAAGGAATTTTAGAGATAGCAGAATAACCAGAAGAATGGCAGGATTCCTTTACTGACTCTTTGCTCACCCAGACCATTTTCCTAACTGTGCTGTCTTTTTGAGTTGTTGTTCTTATTGCTCCACTCCAGTGACCTTGGAGGGGCAAAAGCCAGTGACTCTGTACCAAGAATAATGTAATGATTCCACATTTGCTAGGCCTGTCAATGCGGATGATGACATATATACCCAGTTTCTCCAAGACCAATGTGCCTGTACTTAACTATACATAGGGCTTCCCTGGTGGCTCAGTGGTAAAGAATCCGCTTGCCAATGCAAAAGACGAGAGTTCGATTCCTGGGTTGGGTGGATTCCCTGGAGAAGGAAATGGCAACCCACTCCAGTATTCTTGCCTGGAAAATTCCATGGACAGAGGAGCCTGGTGAGCTACAGTTAATGGGTTACAAAAGAGTTGGACACGACTGACGTACTAAAACAACAATTAAGATGAATATACATATAGATATGTATATAGAAGCACATATTTTTCCAATTTAAAAATAATATATGTTCATTGTAGAGATTTTAGAGAAGACAGAAAAACACAAAAAAGAAAAGCATGTACTTTATCCCAATATTCAAAGATAACTAATATTAACATTTTGCTGTGTTTTGGTGACTGGCATCCAATGACCCTCACCACGTGATATTCATGCCCTTGTACAAGAAGACTCCTTCCACACTGAATTAGGCTGATCTGTGTGAGCATTAAAATCATTTGAAACTGGAAAAGAGGAATAATATGATTCTATACTACTCATCCTTGGCAAAAAACATTCTATGTGATTTTTCCAGATAAACTTTAGAATCTCTTTCAAACCTCAGAAAATCTATGATTTTTAGGACAAGCAGTTCTGGTTTCCATTATTTTTATTATGAAGGAGTGTGCATGCATATATGTGTGTACACATATGTGTGTGTATCTGTACATGGATATGTGTGTGTCCCTTGGTACATTTGGGGATGGGTTCTAGGACCTCCACCCTGGATACCTCCACACACACATACACACGGGCTCCCCTGATGGCTCAGCCAGTGAAGAGTCTGTCTGCAATGCAGGAGACATAGGAGACATGGGTTCAATTCCTGGATTGTGATGATCCCCTGGAGTAAGATATGGCAACCCACTCCAGTATTCTTGCCTGAAGAATCCCACGGACAGATGAGCCCCATTGACTACAGTTTATGGGGTCACAAAGAGGCGGACATGACTAAGCATGCACACGCGTGTGCATACACGCACATACACACGCACATATACATACATACATACATATATATATATATATATATGTATATATATATATATACACTGTGCTGTGTTAGGACACGACTTAGTGACTAAACAACAACAAAATAATTAAGGTGATTAATGAAAATGAACCACCAAAAGTTTTTCACCAAAGCTCACATTTCAAAGTTTAGTTTCCCCTTGCTCTTGAAGTGAGAGTGAAAGTTGCTCTGTCGTGTCCAACTCTGCAACCCCATGGACTGTAGCCAGTAAATCCTCTATCCATGGGATTTGCCAGGCAAGAATAGTGGAGTGGGTTGCCATTCCTTTCTCCCCAGGATATTCCTGACCTAGGGATTGAACCCTGGTCTCCTGTACTACAGACTGCTTCCTTACTGATTGAGCTACCAGTATACCCTCTCTCTTACTTTAACATAAACTCAGTCTTCATACAAGTGCTAAGGCTTCTCAAGGAATTTACTTTGAAGAACTTTTAGCCTCTTCAACACACATAAGCATTTTTAATTAAATTGAACTGAATAAGTATAAAATACTCAAATGATGCCAAGGTGGAGGTACATGTACTGAGCTCTCTAAATGCCAGCCATATTAGTGTGCTAACTATCTAATCTTTACAACAACCTGGTGAGCAGGGGCTATTATCTTCTTATTTATGAGAAAGTCAAGGCTCAAACAATTTGCCTGAGATGATAAAATAGAATTTACAGCCACATCTTTCTCTCTTGAACCTCTTCACCATCTTTCCCTCCTTCCCTGTCCACAAACAGAAAATAAGAACTCTGTCTTGTATTTTCTTACTGTTAGATGGAAATGCCTCAATGCTCGAAGCTTTGCTTTATTGGTTGAGATTGTTTTTCATACTTTTTTTTCCACTTGAGTTTCAGAAGGAGCTAAAAGCTTTTTGCTCTTGTGTGTTCCAAACATATTTAATGATGACGCTGATGACTTTTATAATAAGTGTGATATGTTGAGAGGAAGGAACAAGAGAATTCTGGAGGACTGCTTATCTATAATTTGCTGGTCATCAAGAAAAAGAAAATGTCAGTGTGTATTATCTTATGAGTCAGAATGCCCAGTTAACTTAAACCACTTTATCATATTAACAGTGAAACATAGTTCATCTTTTAAAAATTCTTCCATTTATGGCAGAATCATTCAGATCACTCATGATTGCCGTTTGCCAGCTGGTAGGCTACAGTCCATGGGGTCGCGATGAGTCGGACACGACTGAGCGACTTCACTTTCACTTTTCACTTTCATGCATTGGAGAAGGAAATGGCAGCTCACTCCAGTATTCTTGCCTGGAGAATCCCAGGCACGGAAACCTGGTGGGCTGCCGTCTATGGGGTCACACAGAGTTGGACACGACTGACGTGACTTAGCAGCAGCAGCTGTTAAAGGGAATCTAAGCCCTATCTATGTTGTAACAGCATTTAAATTCCCTGCTGTGGAATAATAGGAATCAATTTAATTTTTAGACTTTTGAAGTACTTATTAGTAAAAATACTTTATATTGGTTTCTACTTGACATTATAAAGATCATGTGGGGAATAATTTTCAGCTTTTTCATATTAATGGTGGACAATATTATAAACATTTTCTATTGATGTTTTCCATCCAGAAATAAAGAAAGGATAATTGATGACGTATCCAGCTATGTCTCACAATAGGATAAGTATTTTGGGAAGTTGTTGTTGTTTAGTCACTAAGTTATGTCCAGCTCTGTGACCCCATGGACTGTAGCTCACCAGGCTCCTCTGTCCATGGAATTCTCCAGGCAGGAATACTGGAGAGGGTTGCCATTCCCTCCTCCAGAGGATCTTCCCAACTCTGGGATTGAAACCGTGTCTCCTTCATTACAGGCGGATTCTTTACCATCTGAACCACCAGGAAGGAGAACATCTTTAATACTTTATAATTCTCTCTTGCTCTTGCTTTCACTCTCTCTCTGAATTTTGATAGTGAATATGATGATGGTATTTAGTTTCACTTACCATGAATATCCAGGATGTAAAAGAAACAAATCAAAAAGGGTAACCTCAACTGGTTAACCACTGAGAAAGTGGAGATGTTTCCACTCTGCAAGGAGCAGCTCTAAAGACTAGAACATATAGGCTGTCTTAGCACAGGACATTTAAAAAGGGCTATATGAAGTTCATGAGTCTGCAGAAGTAAATTACTTGCTTTAAAGTCCAGCAACTAAAATCAAATGAAGAGAAGAGATAAAAGTAAATTCTGTCTCTTCCCAATAGCCAGGGATATAGTTATTAGCATTGATATCAATTAAAAACATCCCTTTAAAAAAAAAGCCCCTTATTTTTAGTCAGCAGGGTATATTTTGGGTTGGCATATTTACATTAACTTGCTCATGCCAATCTCTTATTTCATCTTTTGATTTCCTGATAACATAATAGGTACTCTTTCTAAAGCCACAAATCGCATTAACACAGAAATTATTTTTTGAAATCCCCTAGGTGCCCTGAGATAGAAAGACAAAGGGTAAACAATTAAATTCTCCTTTGCTCTCCCTAAACAGGGTTTCTAGTTCCAATAATTGCATTTTTCAAATGAAAACGAAGGCATGCACTCCAGAAGGTAAATTGCCAGTGCTGAACTTTATCTTTTCAGTTTATGTTGTGTTATAAATATATTTGTTTGTCAATAGGAAGACAGAGATTATGACATAATATAGTAATAACAATATATTATGCTGTTATTACATGTCACTGTATAAAACACTTTTACAGAACTTTAACATCACCAGACATTAAGAAGCAAGTAAGTTAATTCTATGATTCCAATTAATACCGAGAAAACCAAGGCTCAGAATGATTTTCAGAGGCTTGTCCTGTTAGCCAGCGTTGAACAGGGCTAGAAGGCAGCATTTCTGTCACTCAACTCTACTCTTCCTCGGCATTTCATAGCTTCTAATTACTTCTAATGACTTAGTATCTATTGAGCAACTAAATTATAAATGGCATCACAATAGTCAAGATAGAGGCACAGCCTAAATATGTAATTCTAGAGGCTCTTGTAAATTTATGTAACTCATATCCTAAATTAGGATAATTAACTAATCATTTAAATGATTCCTATCCAAATTGGCACAGTGGCTGGAGCCAGATAGCCTGGTGATTATTTTCTGTGACTCTTGAGTTCCAGCACCGATATTTCCTGGTTCTGTGATCTGGGATGTGTCACTAATACTTTTTTGTGCCTTCATTTCCTCATCTGTAAATGGAGAGAACAATGGGACCAACCTTCACCAGATAATGTGAAGATGAAATGAGATAATGCAAATAAAATTCTTATCAAGAATTACTGGCATGATGACAAGTTCAATGAATATTCATCATTCAGGCTATCTGCAGATTGGATGCTAGATATTGGTTTATAGATTCTTTTGGTCAGGTTAAATCCCAAATATTTTTCCCTCTTCTGTAAAACAAAGTGATTGGGTTAGACGATCTCCCAGGTTTCTTGAAATTATAAAATCTGATACTCTTTTTAGTGGGGCTTTCAAATCAAAATTTCTTCAATTGAAATAGTCTAGGATCTTAACTACTGAATGGATAATTAATGTTTAGCAAAGTATTTTTACCAAAAAAGGGAAAATACAATAAATTCATTAGTGAAATTGGAAAATTATTTTGTATTAAATACCACTTAATCACTCATATTTAAGATAATTATTTGAAATCTCCCAAAAGCAAGGTTATCACGGTAAACTGCAACCACACCTAACATGAGGTATACAGTTATAGGTATTCTGTAGTTTTCAACATTCTCTAAGTCAGCTGTTCTCAAAGTGTGGTCTCCAGACCAGAAGCATTAGTGTCACTTTCATACTTGTGAGAAACACAAGTCCCAGGGACCCCCTCCAGACCAGCTATATCAGAGACTCTTGGGGCAGGATCCTGCAAACTGAAGGAACAAGCCCTCCCAGAAATGTTGATGGTACTGAAGATTCAGTACTAGTGTCTAAGTGAAGAGTGAAAAAGAAAGTTCTGCTTCTGATAAACATTTACTGAAGCAGCTGAAACTGAAATTGAATCTGGCCTTAGAAGACATCAAAGAGAAAGGTCTGTTAGAAATAATTAGAAGTCAAGTAACCAATCAATTGACTGAGAAAAGGAAGCTGAGAAGTCACTGCTGGTTATTCCCTATGGAGAAATAAGGCACTAAGGAGGTTAAAGAAAAGTTCAGTAAAATCAGCAGAGAGTATCAGAGTAATGATTCCAGCCAGGAAGCAGTCTCAGTAAGAATACACAATGTCCCATCTCCCTGCCCAATGTGGAGAATGACAGGTTCTCCGTGCTGTATACTACATGAAAAGAAATAAAGTATTGCTCTTTCCATTTTTTATAGTAAAAATGAAAACACTAAGGACTCAATACCTTGATTTATGAAGAAGTACATGAAATAGGGAAGAAAATAATTAATAGTCTATGCCCATCTATTTATCTGGAAAAACCTAAATATCTTCATTAGATGTGGCATTGGGAAAAGCTTTTAACATACTAACCATCATAAACGTTTAAACAATATACAAGGGAAAGGACATACAGCCAATGTCAAAGAGATTGGAAGACAGGTGACTTTATTCCCTTCAAGGTCCTCCCTATCGTCTTATATCAATCCCAAACCCCTTTCTTAAAACCAAAATGTCTGTTAATCTCCTAGATGTCATTGTCAATAAAGCAAAAGCTGAGTATATCCAAGCAGGTTTCATACACCTCTTTTAGAGTCTCCACCTCAGTTACTGGAATCAACTTTCCCCAGTTATAAACCAAACATTCGTCCTTCTCCTTCAGGCCTTTCTCCTGCTCCCCCGATACCCTCCACCCAGTAATATTTTGTATTTACCAAGTCTAGTCAGTTTAGTTTCATAATTACCCAAGGATTGAGTTCTCTTTTCCATTGTGATTACATTTACTCATATTCCCATGATATTTTTCCTGTCTCTCTTCACAACTAGACTCTAGAAAACAAAAATCACGTCTCCTCCCCAGTGACGGGGCTCAGATCTGACCCAAAAAGCATATGCAAATTGTAAATTGTTCCCTGGCGAATGTACTAGAAGAGTCATCTGAAATCTTAAGCCCCCATGATTTCAGGAGCCAATCACGCATTGCATCTTATTCCAGAGAAAGAAATTAACATGTGACACATTCGTCAAAGAAGAGTCTATTTCCTGATTCACATCTGTCACATTTTAAGTTCTAAGTAAGTGTTCTGATCATCAGATTTGTGTGTTTTTATAATAGATCCTTTTCCTTGATTCATTTTAAGACAAGTTATGCTGATTTTGACCACTTGGGTATTATCGTTCTTAGGTTTTAACACTCATCTTCAGTGACCTCAACAAAATTAATGGTAATGTGTTCCAGGGTCTTTGGGGGTGGCCTGTAAGACTGCAAATTAGGCAAACAGAGTAAACACAAAATGGCTTTCATGATCACGAGAATCTTCTAAGGAATTACAATTTATGAGATAAAAAATCCTGTCAAGAATTTATTTGTTACCTACCAGATGCTGGCTAATGGAAACTTTTATTCCAAATTATGTTGGCCACACTTAAGAGATGCATTATCTACGTAAGTCACAGATAAACAGCCAAGCTCTAATGGGGTTCGTCTGCCCCCCTCTCTCCCCCCACAAACCACAAGGACCTCTTTTATGTGCCATACTGTATACATTTCCTGGTGTAACAACCTCACTTTTATTGTACAAGATACCAGGAACTCAGAGGTTGGTTGGAGTTGCTCTTTCCAAATTACAAAGTTCAAACCGAAAGATACAACTTTTGTTGATTCTCAGTGTCTTTGCTGAAGAGGAATTCTAGAATGTGCAAACAGAATAGGAAAATTCTTGGCTTATGAACTGATATAAAAGAAATCCTCCAGAAACGCAAGGCCTGGGATATTTCAGACTCCTGACAGATTGCAAACCTTTACTGCCTTTTATTAATGATCAGGGTTCCAGATCAAGTGCCTCTAAGAAGCCAAGACCTACTTGTCAGACTAGAGTTTAGCTCAGAAGTTGAACATCTTCCAACAAACAATCTCATAATAGCAGATATCTTCTCCAGACACCAAATTACTTTGGCCAGCACAAATGTCATTGACTAAAGAGACACTGAAATGTTTGGTCACTGTTCTCTAGACAATAAAATTAAGAAGATTATATAGTAATAAGCAGGAAAAACACAATAGCAATTTTGTTCTATAGACCTGTTACAATCTTAAATGATCTAGACACACAGTCCCAAGTCTGTCTCATGGTTGCTCTTATAGATAATAAACAAGAGGGTATACAATATAAGATCATTGTTATTAGGAAATGCAAATACTTTAGGAGTATGATTGTGCAAGGTGTTTCAAATTCACAAGGTGACTGGGGAAGTAGCACCAGAACTTACACAGATAAGAACAGATTCCTACTCATTCCTGTCCAAGTATCCAGTGTTTCTCTAGCAGTGGAAAACTGGGATATAACATAGCATACATCTCTAAACATTACCGCTACCTGTCCTCCTCTGTCAAGGATAGTACAAGTTGGAAAATTCTTGTCTTACAAACTGATACAAGAGAAACTGTCCAGAAATACATGGCCTGGGATATTTCAGACTCCTGCTAGATTGTAAACCTTTGCAAACCTTTACTACTTTTTATTAATAATCAAGGTTCAGATCATTATGGTGGGAAGGTAACCCAAACAACTGGATATGAAACAAAAAATTAAAAACCAGTAAAGCAAAAAGCAAAGAAGTATTATTATTGTGGAGTGTTGTTTTATCAAAGTTTGGAGCCAGGTGAGGGAAAATGATGTCTGATGGTGAGACATAAGAATGGGCCAAAGAACACAGACTTTTGGGGACACCTTTTCAGGAGACATCCAGCCTTGAAATTCTTGTCCTAGTCATGGCAATGATTCTGATCAAAGTCCTACAGTAAAGCAAAGATAATGGTATTAATAGCTACAGCAGGTCTTGCTTTAAAAGAATGTAATGTCTCTAAGGTGGCTTAGTTGGTAAAGAAATCTGCCTGCAGTGCAGGAGATCCAGGTTCAATCCCTGGATTGGTAAGATCCCATGGAGAAGGAAATGGCAACCCACTCCAGGATTCTTGCCTGGGAAATACCGTGGTCAGAGGAGCCTGGTAGGGTTACAGTCCATGGGGTCACAAAGAGTCAGACACAATGTAGTGAATAAACCACAAACAATGTCCCTAAGAGTCTGTCATTTGCGGAAAATATTTGCGCCTTTATCAAATAGAACAGAAACTGCTAGAGGTGTAACAGCACATGTTTTTATAAGATTTTACTTGAAAGGACAGATTTTGAGCCACTGAAATACATGCAATGTCTTCTGCAATTAGTCAATGAGACTTGATGCGGGGAAGTGAAGAGTTCAGTGTGAAAGGATTAAGTATCAAATAGTTCAGATACAGGGCAGTACCAGGGAATAATGTAGACAGACAAAAATAGATTCCTTATTCATTTCTGTCTACAATTTTTCCACTTCCTTAGGGGTTAAAAATAGGGAGATAACAAGAATAAAAACCAGACAGTATTTATAATCATGTGCCATTTTAGCTTAGTTTCTACTGATGACATTAAGATACAGCTACATTTTGCTAATAGTAAGTGTGATATATTAAATCTACAGTCAGTTATTTTCTAGTAATCTTTTTTGCTTTTTTAAAAAATTTGTCCCCATTTAAAAGAATCCATTAGAGTTTGCTAAAAAGCAGTATCAGAGTTAGATGTACAAATCACTTTTGCAATAAGATATAGAATTCCAGAACAGGCAAGAAGGTTCAAAAGTGAAATAGCATAAGAATTCAGCCTGTTAATGCAGAATGTTCAGAAAATGAAGGACAAGGAGAAAACACCAACATATACACAGTAGCGCCACCCCCCCCCCAAATTTATATACTATTACATAAACATGTTCCTAATGTATGGGAAGCCACCTTGGGTTACTTAGTTTTGCTTTGGTTCTCATTAAAGTCTGATTAGTCAGAGTAAGAGGTGCAGGTGATGGTGACTTTTGAAGAGTATAAAACGTGTACTTAGCAGTAGTTTTCCATTCTAACAGTTTTGATTTCAGTGCTAATATTTCTTAAAATTGGGGGAGAATTTGAACATCCATAGAAACCTTCTGCATGAAAAATTAATGAAAACCAGTATTTTTGCAAGTACCTGTTTTTCTCCACTGGGCTTTTTGTGGTTCAGCAACAGCTCGACAGCTCCCACGACTTCTTTCCTGATAGCATGTAATAGGGCGTCTCCAACATAGACGTTGAAGCTTAAGAGGAGTTCGATGAGCTCCAAGTTCTCATTTTCAATGGCAATGAGTAGAGCAGTTCTTCCAAGAGGATCGATGCAATTAATATTGATTTTAAAATAAATTTCAGCTTCTTCTAGGGATTTCTTGACGCTTGCATAATCTCCCTTTTCCACAGCGTTTAGGTAGGCTTTCTCGGAGGGTGAGAGTTCGGATTCTGCGCGGACTATCCTGAGAGGGATGCGGTCTCGATAGGGGGCGTTAACATTTCTTTTATAATAAAACTGCGCCATGTTCATGCCATGCTACGTCTTTGTCTCTGAAAGTGCAAACAAAACCCAAAACACACAAGGATTAGGGTTAGCACACTTCTTAATGATTCCGCATCACATTTAACTCACAACGATGCCGATAATAATGATAAAACTTAATTATTAAGAAGTTATTTTCCCTTTAAACCGTGGAAGCAGGTAATAATTATTCAGTGATCTCGAAACACAGGTTACAAAAGTTCTTATCTAAGAAGAATAAAGAGAGGCTAATATTTGACAAGTTACTTTTTAAAATTTTAAGTCTTTATTGAATTTGTTACAGTATTGTTTCTGCTTTGTGTTTTGATTTTTTTGGCCATGAGGAATGTGGGATCTTAGCCCCCCAACCAGGGATTGAACATGCACGTCCTACATTGGAAGGTGAAGTCAGAACCACTGAATCACCAGGGAAGTTCCATACAAGTTGCTTTTAAAGATGACTTTAAAACTGATATTTGTCGGAGCTTGCACCTGTAATTTTTAAAAATTATTTACAAAATTGATCAAAAATACATATTGTTTTTAAGGAGAACCTTGAAAGTCAAAAGCTGTACCTTTGAGGTCCGCAAAATGGACCAGGGATTTTCAAGTATGTCATTCACTGTAAGTTTTGCTCATCTTGAAGATGCTGTTGAGGTTACAGGATATCAACACCTCAGCAAAATGTTTTTTCGTTTTCATTTCTATGTTTAATGTTTGTAAGAACTGGCATTAAAGTTTCTGTGACTTAGTGATATTAATGTCAATAAAATATCATGCGGAGCCTGATAAGTATAATTGTATTTTTTTCCTCTTATAAGTAAACTCATTGAGGAAGAAAGAATGTGAATCAATGGTAGTATCAAGATGAGTCTAGGCAATTTAATTTCCAAAGGAAACATTTAGAAAGGGATTAAATATATGGTTTATTATGAAAATGCTATTTTTCTTAATGCTCTTACCTCCAAAGCACAGAACAATAAACCACAAGGCAGGATTATATTTATTGTAAAATGTAATATTATTTTGAAGTTACAGTAAAGATAAAATTGAAGATGAGGAAATTACTTCAAATAAATGAGATTATCATCTCAAAATAGATTAATAAAAAATATCCAGTGTCTCTCAAAGTCTTGCTGATTTCATAATCATCATAATGATACAAAGTTTATAAAAATGTATTGCTTTGAGTATAACTTCTTTACTTCTGTTAGTTCCTGACTTTATATGTACAGTCTGAACTATTTTATTTTTCTATATCATTAATATTCAATTCACATGCTTATTTACATACATTTGCTTATCAAATTAAAGTGAATAGGGCATTCTAGGTACCTGAATATGCATATTTATCTTAATTGACCTTATCATTTTATAACTCAACCAGATTTGAATAATGCTTTAACTGTAGATTAAATATGCATTGCATTAACAAATGTGATTATATTTAATGTAATGTTCTCCATTTGAGAAATTATTCATTATTTGCATGCTGCCTCAATTTAACAGTAATTTCAGTTACCAAGTAGTTAAGTTTTAATTTTTGATGTCCAGATTATTCATCATAATTTCTCAAATATCTAGATTCAAGGTCTAATATACAATGCTGTACATTCATAATTTGTTACTTTCTGGTATATTAGAGTCAGCATTTTATTAAGGCCTCTTTATAGACTAAGCAAAAAGCAGCAATCTTATAATCCAAAACATTTTTCTCAAATGTTTCCCATTTTATCAATCTTTTTGTTTTAAATGTATTACGATCAACTACATACATTTATTTTCACAATTGGAGACAGTGTTGTGAATTCTTAAAATTACAATACTACTTTTTTGGAGGAAGATGAAAAGTAATACTGGTTTTCAAATGTATTCATTTTAGATGTTCAAATTTCTTAATTGAACTTCATTATAATTCCAGTATTTGGAGGATGCTTTAAATTACTAGAGTAATAGGAATAAAATTTATATTATCAGATAATTAAGACAATTTAATATTCCTCAGATATAACCAAAGCTTCAATAAATCAACATCATTATGATGTTACATATCTCATTTTAATTTTCTAACCCCAAATGTACCATATATATATCAGTTGATGTTTATTCACCAAGTTGTGTCTGATTCTGCAACCCCATAGGCTATAGCTCACCAGGCTCTTCTGTCCATGGGATTTTCCAGGTGGGAATACTAGAGTGAGTTGCCATTTCCTACTCCAGATATGCATCAGTGGTAACATTAAAATATTTGCCTTAAGAAGGCAATTGTCACCCACTCTCCCAGCACTCCTTGTCTATTTATGTCAGCATCCATAAGATATGTGTGATCAATGATGTAGTTTTCACGTGGCAATTTTATCAGGACTACAATATAAATACCTTATGATGATAATAGCTGCCATTTATATTCTATTTCAGCAGTATACATTCTCTATTACCTTACTCTTTGTCCTTCATTTTCTAGAGTTGCATCTGAAGTTTCTCACCACATTTTTGCTTAAGACTAATGTTTGACTGTTGCCCAAAATATAAATTAAAATGAAAGTATGAACATACACATACACACACTATAAGAAATTCATGTGAATTATGACTCAATCAGGATTAGGAATCAGTCTCAAAGATGGAAAAACTGGATTTTATTTTATTACATTTCCTTTATTTTATTACTCATGGTATCCAATAGAAATTGGATAGTAAACAGCATTATCCTTTTCAGAGTGCAAGATGTTGGTGACAATGAAGGGATTAGTGGACAACATAAAAGATATACAAGAAATTGGGTGAAAAGAGGAGATAGATAATGAGAAATTAGAATGATTAGAATCCATTTCATTTAATCCAGATAACTGCCATAAATGTAAACTGCACAAGTATGTTTCAAAAAAAGTAATACAATATTGAGATAAGGATATATACAGGGGGATATTACTTGGCCATAAAAAAGGAATTGAAATTGGGTCATGGTAGAGATGTGGATGGACCTAGAATATGTAACACCAATTGCAGTAAGTCAGAAATAGAAAAACAAATATTGTATATTAATTCATGTGGAATATAGAAAAATGGTACAGATGAACCTACTTGCAGGGCAGGAATAGAGAAACAGATGTAGAGAATGGACAGCTGGACATGGTGGGGAGGGGAAGGGGAGGGCGGGATAAATTGAGAGATTAGTGTTGACATATATACACTACCATGCGTAAAACAGGTAGCTGGCGGGACCCTGCTGTACAGTGAAGGAGGCTCAGCTCAGAGCTCTGTGATGACCTCGAGGGATGGGATGAGGGGAGGGTGGGAGGCTCAAGAGGGAGGGGATATGTGTGTACATTAGCTGATTCACCTTGTTGTATAGCAGAAACTAACACATTGCAAAGCAATTATATTTCCATAAAAAAAGACATATTCTAGTCCACATCATATTTAAGTTGTGAATTGGGCATGAGACTTTCCATGAGACAACCTGTCTCTCTATCCATAAAGTGAGAAAAACAATACTCATGAAGGACAGGTGAGAAGAATCAGGAGAGTTTCTGCTAAGAAAGATCATTTAGCTGCTATCTTTTTTCAAATGTCCTGGATTGGAAAGAAGTTACAATTCATGTTGGGAAGGTCAGATGGATTTAAAATACATTTGAAATGTAAATATATAATTTACAAAATTGAGTTATTTATAATGGAATAGTAAAATATAGAGAAAGAGAAAGGAGAGGGAGAGAAAAGATGGAGCAACTCTGACTGATGACTAAAAACTTTAAAAAGTAAGGAAGAGTCTTCCCAGTGGGAAGACCCAGAGGAATCGGGTGGAGAGGGAGGTGGGAGGGGGGATCGGGATGGGGAATACGTGTAAATCTATGGCTGATTCATATCAATGTATGACAAAACCCACTGAAATGTTGTGACATAATTAGCTTCCAACTAATAAAAAAAAAAAAAGAAAAAAAACATGAAAGGAAATTGCTTCGTTCAACTGAAACATGAGGGGCGTGATAGATTTGTATTTGTATGGCTTTCATTAAAATAAACTATTTTAGAACAATTTTCAAAAAAAAAAAAAAAAGTAAGGAAGAGTACATAATTTTTCAGTACATCAACTTGTCCTTCCGGATTGAGATGCAGTGATACTAACTGAAGGACAAAAATCAAGGTTAACAATTTAAAACTGTGATATATGAATGTAATCTCTAAGAGACGGTGCTGATAAGGCTGACAGCTCCTGAGCTGACCCTCTTATCAGAAACTATGGAATTGCTATTGGATAGAAAGTCTGTAAAAGAACATGGGACTCAGTGACGCAAATATACTGATCTCAAATGTGGAAATAAAAGCCTGTTCCTGATCCTGCACTTTCAGAATGAACTTTCTGAGGGGGAAAAAAGATATATTTTTCCCTATAAGTTACAGAGTTTAGCAGATCCTTTGATTTCAATGATCCCTTTATGATGCGTAAACTGGAAGTGAAATGGCTGCTTCATCAAGTTATGTTTCAAGGACTTGGAAGAGATATGGAATGTGATGGAGAAAAACTCAAATTTTGCACGTGAATTTTAAATTAACCCAATATTTATTTTCCCTAAATATGTTCAGGACTTAAGAAATAAAAATGTGAGACAGTTTCACCTTGACATCAGTCTCAAGAGAAATTTTTAAAAATTGTCCCTAGATGTGAAAACCGCAGTTATCGAAACATCTTGAAGATACACAGGAAAACAAAAGTTCCAGATATTTACAGAGATCAGAAGGCATATTCCCTAAAGGATGAGCTTAGGCGTGTGGTGGAAAGAACAGGGAACCTGAATTCCGAAGAACACAAAGGAAAGGAAATGCACAGAAATCTCCACTCCTGAGTGAACATTATTAAAAGTAAAATAAAATTTCCCCAAACAACTTCCTTTTTTTTCTTTTCACTTTTGATTCCCTAACTGCTAGAAGATACATCTGTACAGGTGTGAGCTCATGATACAGTGAGAAATAAAGACTCCTTTTTTGTTAGGATATTACGGCACATATATAGGTTGTGTTTGTATTTTTTTTCCGAAATCTGACAGGAAATAACAATTTCCCAGATGACTTATTCACACTCAAACCTATTTGGATTTTTTTTCTTGCTATTGGTGTAGTATATAACAGCAGTAATCTTTGGCATAATGCATTGTGCAAATAAAAGCATAATGCTCTCATTTTTACTATCATTCCTAATTCCAGGCCCTTTTCTTCATCATCTTTCACACGACTACACCAATATCCTTCTAATAATCTCACTGATATTATCCTTTCATCCTCCCTATTTAGCCTCCACAATGCCACATGCCTAATATTTCTAAAATATAAATCTGATTCAATCACTCTTACACTTATAATCCTTAAATGACTCATAGCCATTCACAGGAAAAATAATAACCTATCATAGAATACGAGACCTATATGATCTGGCTTCTAATGCTTTCTTAGATGTATCTCCCAAATCAATCCCTGAAAAATCTTATTTTACACTGACAAGAATCCCAACTACTTGGCCACTACAGCTCCAAGCATTTTCTCGTACTGTTCTTTAGAATAGGAATACTGTTCCTCCCCTTGAGCCTACTGGCAACTCCTGCCAAATTTTAAAACCTCTGTGAACTATCATAGCCTCTGTGGATTTTTCTTTTCTTCCTCTTAAGGCAGAGTTAATGACCTCTTTTATGCATCTTCATAAACCCTGTGGACTGCTTAGATTTAGAACATTTTTTTCTTTTTCTGTGTAAGAGATTGTGACTTATACAGTATTGCATCCCAATCCAAAGCAAGTGGTTCCAGCCCCAAATTTACTGATGAGTCAAACAAATTAATGACTATATTTTTAGAGTTATTTCTCCATTGTTAGGGGTAAAGGAATAAAATTAACATGGTAAAACTGCTTTAATCATGTGCTGATTGTTTAGCCCATTGAATGCCACAATGAATAACTGGACATCCAGTCAGTGGTCATAAGTACTGAATAGCCTGGACAAAATGCTGTCATTTTTTTTTTTTTTTTACCTATTTTTATTCTCTACATAACTTACCCACAAGCTTTTTTTTTTTTTCCCCACAAAGACCTATAACATGTAAATCAACACATTTGTAAGTCTCACCTCTGGAATATGCTTTCTATCACCACTATCCAAATCATCAGAAGGACGTAAGACTTTAGTCACTTGACTGATACTTCCAGGGAAATGAGAGCACAGAGGGGGGGGAAAAAAAGTACAAGACAGCCAGGGCCGGCAAACTGAATATCTTATAAAGGGAGAAATCAAGTTTATATACCAGTTAACAGGAGGCTAAAATAGGCACATTAATATTTACAGAATTATAAAGAGGATAGGAGAAAAACTGAGGAATAAGAAGTGATCAGGAATAAGAATAAAAAAAAAGCAACTGGAGATACTGGTAGAATGACCATGAAATGAACCAGCAAACATAAAGTTCAGATCGTGACATTCTCCCAGTTTGGAAACTGTAAAAGTGGAGAGAAAAAGAGAATAGATGGATAAGAGCCAGCATCTATAATATAGCAAATGACTGAAGAGAAAATAAATAATGATGTGTGGGACATATTTTTAGTAGTAATGATCAAGAATTTTCATAATTACAGAAGATAAAAGACCTGATATGGAAAGAATCCATAGTGCCATGTAAGATACAGAACAGCTGCTTCATAGATTAAGAAAATTATAAAGGAGGAGAAAAAAAATCCCCTAAGAGAACTGCTACCACTTACAGCATAAGGAATAGCTAGGTCAACATAAATTTTTGTTCTATAAGATGTTTTCTTAGGGGTGATAAGACTGTAAACCAATAAATAATTCAGGATTTCAATTTTCCCATCAAGAAATTCCTGCATATAAATTTACCTGAGATAACATCCTGCTCACCTGGGCAAACAGCTTCCTTATCAAGACTCTCTCCAGACCCCTCACTTGGCTAAATCTGTTTAGTCGATAAGTGGTACCTGACCCTTGTGACTGCATGGACTGGTAGCCCACCAGGCTCGTCTGTCCATGGATTTGCCAGGCAAGCATATTGGAGTGGGTTGTTATTTTCTTCTCCAGGGGATCTTCCTGACCCAGGGATCGAAACTGCATTTCCTTCATTGACAGGAGGATTCTTTATTGCTGAGCCTCCAGGGAAGCCCTGGCTAAATCTACTGATTCTAAATTAGTAACATCACAAATATCGCCCAATCCCCATCATTCTCCCATCTTGAAAGATTCACCTTAAATCCCTTGCACCCGGGGCAGAAATCTCTATGGATATTCTTTCCAACTGGCCCCTATGGTGGCACTACATAGCTATTTCGATGTGATGTTCTTCCTACCGCTAGGAGTGATAATGAATTTATCCTTATTTTACTAGAAAATCATATGATAATATTTTGGGAAGTCTAGTACATAAAATGAATAAAGGATCAGATTAATATCAGACCTCTTAACAGCAAATTTGAAAGTTAGAATATAATGAGGTATTGGCTGAAAAGTTGAGATGGATAAAAGCCTCCCCTCTCAAAATGAACTTTGAAACTAGAATTTCATATCTTTTTAAAATTATTTAAATGCAGGAAGGAATAAAATTAGTCTCACGCATACCACCTTGGAAGATTGTTCACACAAAGACCATATTTGATCACAGGATGGCACTACAGTATGTGGAAAGTATAGGTATAAAAAGAAAGATTTCTACAGTTTAAGCAATTGAATTTTTGTCTCCATTGCTTACTGATCTACATGCATGGCTTAGAAAAGAGTCTGGTACATAAAAGGTGTATAATGAATATTTATTGCAGGCATAAAATATCTGTTAAACATCTGTATGTCAAACGTGTGTATTAAACATTGACAACACCCTGGGAAATGAAAGTCAACATCCTTGAGAAACATGGCGAGAGGGGGAAGAGATGGAGATCTGCCTTAGGCAGGGTGATTGGGGTGGCCTCTCTATGACATGAAAGATGATAAAATGGCAGCTAAGTAACATCTAAAAGTGCAGAGAAGACCATTATGTTAAACTGATCTGAAAGTGGGAAAACAGTGAAGCAGGGAAAGCATGATGCATTCTAGGATGTAGAAGAGGGACAGCTTGTTAATAGAGTACTGCATGCAAGGGAGAGCAGAAGGAATGAGTCTATAGCCAGGAAATGCAGGGCAAAGATTCGGGGATGTATTCAAAACATAGTAAGTTCTTGAATGGCCTTGAGCTGGGAACTTATATAATCCAATTTCTGCTTTAATGGTCACTTAGGTTGCTGATTGATTTGGAAACAAGTTAAGAGTTCAACCCCTGGGTTGGGAAGATCCCCTGGGGAAGGAAATAGCAATGCACTCCAGTATTCTCGCCTGGGAAATCCCATGGATAGAAGAGCCTGGTGGGCTACAGTCCATGGGGTTGCAAGAGTCAGACACAACTTAGTGACTAAACCACCACCAAGAGTGAAAACTGAGAGACCTTCTGCCAATAGACCGAGTGAGTGCCATTCAACAGTCTACATCATGAAGGAGGAAACATGGAACTCTAGGATTAATAATGCAAAACTTGGGGACTTTCCTGTTAGTCTTGTGGTTAAGATTTTGCCTTCCAATACAGAGGGCATGGGTTTGATCCCTGGTCAGGGAGCTAAGACCCCACATGCCTTGTGGCCAAAAAACAAAAGCAGAAAAAGTATTGTAACAAATTCAATAAAGACTTTAAAAATGGTCCACATCCAAAAAAAAATTTTTTTTAAAAAAAGAATGCAAAATTCAGACTGATGGTGGAATGCAGGTGGAGATTTAAGTGTCTGCTCATATTTTATTCAGCAAAGAGGGATAAGATGGAGATTTACTTTGGGCAGGGTAGTTGGGGTGGTTTATTAATATTTTATTAGCTCTGATTGAATATATTTCAAGTAATCTTTCTCTAATCCTTTTCCATATCCCTATTTTTCATACCTTTGCAGAATGTGAAGATTTTAAAGATATATCATTTTGTAACAAGAATGAAAGTATATATATTGCCACTACAACACCAGAAACACTTTTACTACTTTCATTGTGTCAAAGGTGTCACTAATTGTCCTGTTGACAGTGAAAGCATAATTTGCTATAAAAGAAACAATATTAAGAAGAAATGTGGAGGGAAGGCGATACATATTACAAGCAAGTGGTTTATAAGATTAAACCAAGAAAGACAAAATAACCTGGTTTCAAAAATGACATATTCAAGAGCAAAATTTATTCAAAAGTCGCCCAGAACAATCAGATCCTGCAACCCTTAGCCAACCTTCACTTTCTGACATTGTGTGTGTGCACAGATGTGTATGTATGAACGGTAACTATGGTAACAGTGAGTCCTTCGACCAAAGGAGAAAGAAATAAATCTTGTAATCATAGCAAAAGTAATATAAAATGCTTAAGTGTGTATGCACGCAATAGAATTTTTGATAAATATATGACCCTTAAATGTAAAAAAAAGCAATTAGATTATTGCAGAAGTAAAGATGTCACATGGCTTAGATGTTATTGCTGGTGATGCTGGCGGTGGTAGGAGCAGTGTGTGTGAGAGAGAGAGAAAGAGAGAGAAGTAATTCAATACATATTTCATAAAAGCGTATCATTAGAGAAGCATTAAAAATCAGGGCAGGAAATGGAATGATAATAAGCAATGTTGAGACGGTTAAAAGTTTTGGAAATAATTATTTTGGAACACCATGAGAATGATTGAATTGCATTTAAAAGTTGAATATTGAAACAAAATGATGGGAAAGCATCAATAAATGTTAGTCAATCCTTTCAGTGGGGAAGAATTTTCTAAGAAAAAATAGTGGAGAAATGACTATGAGGAAGACTCATGGTATGCGTACACAGAATTAAAAAATTCTTAGTATTAAAACATAATGTCAATGTATGACAAAACCCACTGAAATGTTGTGAAGTGATTGGCCTCCAACTAATAAAAAAAAAATAATAAAAATGAAAAAAAAAACATAATGTAGGAAATTAAAAGATAAAATAACTAGGAGAACTATTAAAACTAAATATGACTGAGAAGAGATTATTAAATAGAAAAGAAAAATCAATAGGAGTCAGAGAATAAAAAGAACAGCTTCTTCCAAGAATAGGAAATATAACTGGAAGATATCATTTGAAAATGCATTCTACTTTACTGACCTCTATAACTATGAAGTCTACCAGTAAGACAGACACATTGCATGCCAAATGTGATCACATTATATATAAAAGAATGACCAGTACCAGAAAGGATGCAGTGAAAATATTTCTCTTGTTAAATTGCTGGTGATAGTTGAAAGTGGAAGGGAATTGGAAAAATGTGTACTGGTCTTTTGAAAGGTTCAAGCCCTTTACGCTGTGAATATCTCTCCCAGGAATCTATCTTAGGGCTGTATTTTATAAAGCAGGTAATGATGTATACACAAAAGGAAAAATAACTCTTACATATTGTTGGGAAAAACTGGAGAGACTTAAAATCCAGTCATTGTCAGCTCATCAATTAAGAGCTAAATATCTACTTAATAAAAATGGTGCCATTTAACTAAAGTAAAAAGTACTAGAAATTAATATTATGCAAAATAAGCATATTAAGATCCGTGCTAATCATGGAAAAATTTTTGAACACAATAAAATTAATATCTACACCAAGGATAAAACCTATGAGAAGGAAGTAACTATTAATACACTCATAATTAAGAAAGATCACCGATGGGTAACTGAATGATTTCTGTTCTTGCCTAAATTTTCTAAGTTTTTGATAAGGAGAACACAATATATTTTACTAAAAAAAAGCCTGTTAATCAAAAAGAAATTTTAGTTTATAAAAGAAACAATCAGCTGTCCTTGATAACTAGCAAAACTCTCAAGTTTAAAAGGTATTTGACTTGTTTTTCATGACTCCAAAAGTCATGAAAAAGCTAGAACAAAGAGTAATGAGTAGAGATGATAAAGAAAATGCTTTCTGCTCATCTAAGGGGTGATCTATTAACAGTAATACTTGTTGTCAAGGATTAAATGTTTCTCTTAGAGACTAGTAAACTCTGTTGCTGACAGTATTCAAGACAACTCAAAGGGAAAAGCTGGAGAGAGAATTCAAGAACTAGACAGATGACTTAAATTGGATAATCTCTAATGACTACAGCGATTAGACTCTGATGCTATTAGTCTCTGCTTTTGTCATTGTCTCTGACAATGAGCCATGTAACTTTAGACACATTACTAACATTGTCATTCTTTCTATTCCTCTCTTAAAGTTACAATAAATTATCTTCATACTTTCATTTTGTTGTTTAGTCGCTAAGTCATGTCCCACCCTTTTGCGACCCCACAGACTATAGCCCACCAGGCTTCTCTGTCCATGAAATTTTCCAGGCAAGACTATTAATGGAGTGGATTGCCATTTCCTTCTCCAAGGGATCTTTCTGACCCAGGGAACAAAACCATGTCTTCTGTATTGCAGGTAGATTCTTTGCCTCTGAGCCACCAGGGCCTTCATGTTTTTATAAAGCTTGACTTAAATTTTTACAATACTAGGTTATTTGTATTCGGTTTTGTTATATGACTTTTTGCTCTTAGTTACAGAAAGGGCGTCTCTTCATTCTATACAGATGAGGTTTCCAAGAAAATTGTTTCCAAATGTATTAGCTGTTTAGATAAACACAACTGTCAGAATTACTGACATTTATGATAGTTATGGAGAGAAATTAGCTTTTTGAAGATAGAACATGGTTTTCAGAAATTTCCACTGTCGTCTTTACTCTAAATATTTATTATGAAGTTAATTTAGGTATTTTTATTCCTAAAAAAGTACTATTTTATTAATAAAACTAAAATATATATATTTGCTTGGATAGTGAAGATATATAGGTAGTTTTACCATCATGATGGAATTAAACAGAAGGTTTTTATTAGGGGTATAATTTTTAAAATTCACACATTTATCTTTTTTTGTTTTACTTGTAAATAAGACAGTCTATATGAGTTTCTTTTCTCCTAAATGGTAGTTACTATGTGGCATTCATTTCTCATATAGCCTTTATTTGAAGCATTTGGAGGAAATATAAAATTAGTAACCAGTGTTCCCTGTACTTATTGATTATAGAATTTGTTTTATCTAGCAAGCTCTTTTAAAATTTTATCTTTTTATTTTATTTTTTGATTTATCAAGAGAGCTCTTTAGCACTGGGGGAATAAAACTGGACTCCCCTGTAATCACTAATATACAATTCCTAATTTTTTTTTTAATGTTTAGAGGTTTAATCCATGAATGTTTCTCAACCCACTGCTCTCTATATCCCTAAAACAACCTGTCCTGCTATTAACAAGGAAAAGACAGGGGGTTTTGTTTCACCCATTTTCAGTGACTGAAGGTAGCGTGGTGAGCCTATTGTAAATCCTGAAGCTAATTCATTTCTAAGAGTCCACTGCGATTTCAGGCAAGGAGTCACCTTTGGTGAAGCAAGGCCTTCTCCTCTCTTTGAAGGTACATTCTTGAAAAGAAGGTATTCAGATGAGTGGGAGTGCAGTGGACAACCTGATCTACCCACTTGACCCTGAAGACAAACTAGTTAACTGGGATGTCTGTTTCCTGTCTGCTTCGTGGCCGCCGGAAATCTTGACTCCTCAGTGTGGGCTCCATTCTTCAGCAAAAGATTTATTGAGGCTTATTCTACAGCAGACCAGGACTATCTTGAGGGTTGAGGATAAAATATTGAGTAAAACACAATCCCAGTGGGTGAACTTTTATACAAATTATATCTCACTATAGCTTTTAAAACAACAGCAAGAATTCTCTGACCCCAGGGAGGACACCATCTAGTAGAGAAGAAGTTGTGTTAATAATCAGTAATAAATACCACATGGCAAGTTCTCCAGTAGAGACTGGGAAAGTGTTTCTTGGGGATTCCAAAGAGAAAACCATTAATTGTACCTAGAGGGAGAGAAATGCTTGCTATGGAAGCATTTAACTATGAGTAGGTGTTGCCCAGGGCTTCCCAGGTGGCTCAGTGGTAAAGAATCTGCCTGCCAATGCAAGAGATGCAGGAGACGTGGGTTCAATCCCTGGGTTGGGAAGATCCCCCAGAGGAGGAAATGGAAACCCACTCCAGTATTCTCGCCGGGAAAATCCCATGGACAGAGGAGGCTGGTGGGGTACAGCCCATGGGGTCGCAAAGAGTCAGACACGACGGAGTGACTGAGCGTGCACCAGGTGTCTCCTCAGTGACTAGTGGAAGCAAGGAATTCCAGGAAGAGGAAGCAGAGGTCTTAAAAAGAATGGGGATGAGAAAGAGCTCCTGATTCTACGCTAGTTTCTGTTTCCAGGATAATTGTCCTTGTTCAGAAGCAGTTAGACTTTTTACACAATGGCTCTCCTATTACGCCTTTTAAAATTTGGGTTATGCCAATTATGTTCTAAATTACATTGTGATCTTTATTATTCCCTACCCAATACTGAACTTTTCAATGATTGTATAAATTTGGGAATATGAAAGAACTATACAAAGTCACAAGAAAAGATACATTTCTGGGTCTCAGAAAAAACTGTCAACTTCTGCTAGAGCATGCAGCCACAGTGTTGCATCCAAAAGATGCAGCCAAAGGGTGAGCCATCAAAGCTGGTGGTTTCAGTGAGTAGTCAGAGTCAGACATGGTAAACACCTCAGGCTATTCTATTCCACATGCTGTTTCTGGATGGTAATTCAGATTGAATAACATCCTAAAAGCACTATACAGTTAACAGAAAAGCAGAAGGCATAAATATTATAAAAGGCAATCTCTTCCTTTTGTCTTGAACTTTAAAATCTTTCACTCAATCTTTTCATGTCCTTTCAATTTACCAAGTGAGTTTATTTCTACGCTGAACTCAAACATCAACCAATTTTTGGTCTAGGCATGTGGGAGTGAAAATTCCATTAGGGCAGCTACTTAATGAGGCCGGTCCCTCCATGTCCCTAGAAATTTGTTCTTGCATTATAATCTAGACCTCCAAAGATTGAGTCTATTTTAAAACTGTCCCTTGTAACAACAAAAACAACACTTACAGAACCCTAAATATATGCTAGGCACTGTCCTAAATTTTACTTGTATGAACTCAATCCTCAGGAAACCCCTTTGGGGCAAGCACTATTATTAGGGACCCATAGGATGGTTAGTGAGATAACTAACTTGACAAGGTCACAAGGGTTTTATAAGTGTGTTCCCTACTCTGAGTCCAATGTCTTTATCCCCTATTACACATTTTACTATTCTCTCTGTTAATGAATGGCCATTATGTTTCCCAGTGACTGGGCTTTATCATGTTGTCTAATTTTCCAGCGATTGCCTTACCTGTAGTTGGTCTCCTAATTCTGAACCTCAGATTCCTCATCACTGGCTCTCAGAGAATCCTTTTGACTCTTCACCAACACTGCTGGACCTCGCCTAAACATCAGTTCCTCAGATCTTAGGCAGATTGACTCTAGGCTGCCATATTAACCTATCCTCAACGTAATGGAATTTTATTTGTCATTCCCCCACTGGCTCTTCTCTTTGGAGAATATTTGCAGGCTGTAAATAACTTCTAAAAAGACCCACGGCAAGTCAGAGTCCCCTCATCTCCCCCTCCCCACTCTCCAGTCACAGCATCTCAAATAATCTGGGTCAATTCGCTATGAAGGCAGCTAGGAAAAGAGAACATAATTTAGTCCTTTGCTCCTGTGAGATGTAGCAATTAGTAAATAATTAAGTGTGGGTTTCACTCCCAATGTTAAATTAAGCCCAGAAGGTTAAAGCTCAGTAGAATTGTGCTGCAAGGCAACGCTCACTTTCTTTGCTGTTTCTGGATGGTAATTCAGATTGAATAACATCCTAAAAGCACTATACAGTTAACAGAAAAGCAGAAGGCATAAATATTATAAAAGGCAATCTCTTCCTTTTGTCTTGAACTTTAAAATCTTTCACTCAATCTTTTCATGTCCTTTCAATTTACCAAGTGAGTTTATTTCTACGCTGAACTCAAACATCAATTATGCAGAGTAAAAACAAATTAGTTTTTTTAAAACCAGACTGCTTAGAATACTCTTCATAAAAGTTCATTATGCACAAGGAATTCAGCATCTCCTAAATACCTCTAACAAGTATAGTAATTACCATAGCAACTTAAAAGATGACATTTATTTGGCAAAGCAACTTTTCACAGGTTATTTGGTTATTGTCCAAATGTATGATAGATTTGCCTTCCAGAGGATTCTGTTATTCTGTACTGTCATTTGCCCTATGACACTGTGATAATTTTTTTTTAACAATATAAAGCTAAATCATGATGTTTAAATACTCATTCTAGAAGTTTATCTTCTTAGTATATTGGCATTGAATGATTTAAGACCACATTTAAAACAGCTTTTATCAGCAGGCATATTAGTATTTTCTTCCAAATTCACTGAGCTCTATGTCTTTGGAAATTTAACAGATATGATAGAATTATTTATGTAAGTGGTATAGTTTATTTTCCATCAAGTCTTCATTTAAACTTTAACTAAATGAAGCTAATTCTCCTTAAGTCAATGTTCTCTTGTTATTCTAAGAGTTGGCCTAAACTAATTTAAGGAATTGATTTAAGAAATGAGAAAGAGCTATGGTTTATTTCATAGAATTCTCCATTCTGCCTGGCTCCATTACAAACAGCTCTTAGATCTTTGCTAATTTTCTCTGCTTCCTGGGGACCCAGCTGCCTTAAGGAAATTGAGGAATTAAACTATCAACATCTACTCTAACAGATATGATCCCACACCACCTCAGGTAAAACAGTTAATTGGTTTTGTAAACATCTGCTGGTTTATTAAAATTATCATGAAAGTAAAGCTGGAAGTTGATATTTTAGTTGTCAGTTTACCATTCAAAATTGCAATCCCCCAGTGCCATGATATTAAAAACTTCATAGGTGCTTTGTATGCATTAGTGGACTATTTAGATGAAAAACTAAAAAAAAAAAAAAAAATTATCTATCAAATATTTTGTCTACAGAGTATGAGAAATTGGAATACAAATAAATATTTATTTTTCTTAAACCAGATGTTTGACACATTGTAATTATAGCCTTCTGCCAATGAAACCAACATTATTTGGAAGTAAAATAATCATTATTATTCAAATTCTATGACTTTTTTTGTATAAATTTTAATGAAGATTAGATATACTTGAAATATATTTTAGTCAATAATTATTTTAGATCTCCTCTTTAAATGTTATATAATGAATGACTATAGCAAAGACCATCTTAACAGGAGATAACTTTCATTATCAATACTTAATCAATGCTATATTTGGGGGATTTAGTAATAGCATAGAGCTTAACTTGATCTTTGCTAAATTTCTGCAAAAATAATCTGATTTTTCTAGTTGATAATTTTTGAAAAATTTCTGTATATGATAGTTAATTTTACTTGTCAACTTGGCTGGGATGCCCAAATATATGGTTAAACTTTTCTAGGTATGTCTATGGGGTGTTTCCAGAATAGATTAGCATTTGAAATAATGGACCAAGTGAAGCAGATTACCATCCCTAATGTGGGTGGGCTGTATCCAGTCTTTGGAGAGCCTGAATGGAGAACAAAAAGGTAGAGGAGGACTGAACTCTCCTGCCTGACTGCTGAGCTGAGACATTGGTCTCCTGATTCTGGACTGGAACAGTGTTCCTGGTTCTTAGGACTTCAGACTGAGACTGGAATTTATGCCACCAGCTGCCTTAGTTCTTGGGTTGACAGATGACAGACTGTGGTACTTCTCATCCTCCATAATTGCGTGAGTCAATTCCTTATGATAAATATAATTTCAACCTATGTATGATATATATATCTATGTATCTATCTATCAATCTAGGCATGCTCAGTTGTGTCCAACTCTTTGTGACCCCATGGACTGTAGCCCTCCAGGCTCCTCTGTCCATGGGATTTTCCAGGCAAGAATACTGCGTGGGTTGCAATTTCCTTCTTCAGGGGGTCTTCCTGATCCAGGGATCGAAACTGCATCTCCTGTGTCTCCTGCATTGGCAAGCAGATTCTTTACCACTGAGCCACCAAAGCAACTGCCGATCAACTATCATCTATCTATCCATCTCTGTATCTCCTATTGATTCTGTTTCTCTGGGGAACCCTAATAACCTGTACTTTCAGCTGCCTCTTCTTTTGTCAAATTTTAGAACTCCTTTTGAGTGTCTGTAGTTTGCACTTTTAAAAAACATAAGATTTGTACTCAGCAACAGCTGGTTTGTACCTCAGTACTATGCCTTCAACTAGTGTGGGGTCTACACATAATAACCTATCTCGGAGTTATGTTTTCTCATGTGCAAAATCAAGATAACACTGACTCTCAGAATCCTGTGTTAAAAAGTCAAGATAAAATATATTAAGCTTGAATGGTGCTTGAATTCTAGAAGATACACAATAAATGCCTATTCAGTTTCAGCCTTGACTATACTGTACACTGTAATAGGGTAACTAAATGTTACAACCCGGAAAGTTTTGGTCTGAGAGACCTCAGGTGATTTTACATTTCTTATAAAAATAAAACACTAGAGCCTTAGTGCTCCTGCTTCTGAATAGAAGGTGTGTTGCTTAGGAGCCTAACATATGGGTTTTTTAGTCTCCTGCCACTTACCCTCAGGGTAGTTATTTCCTGTCCTTGGAGACTCTGGTAGATAATGATGCCCACATGCTGGGTTGTCGCTATGCAAATACGGTTCAGTGTACAAAAGTGGCTGATACACAGATATTCACTGGATGGTGATCATCTTTAGTTTCCTTGAATTTCTAACTGGCAAAATTTCTAGATGTAAACTCATGAAAATAATTTGTCAATGTATGTTAAAATTGAGCTTAAATTCCTATAAATTTAAGACACACGTAAATTAGCATACATATTCCATGATACATGTATATAGAATATAATAGCCACCGTACAGTTTTTTATGCAAGAAATATTTAAAATAACTTTATAAAATTAACCTCCAGACTATAAAAGACATTGATTAACTAAATTCAAAGTTTATGACAGGACCGGGTTTTAATAATCTACTACCATTCAATGCATTTAATATTTATCTGTCAGCTTCAATTTTATAAGATTGGGAAAGTATAACCATGTCATGAAAATAATGGAAATGTGGATGAATAACTGATATTAGAAGTAGTCTCCAAGATGCAACATCTACAGGTGGGTAGTTAGATTTATGAGCTATCAAGATAAAATGCATGCATTTGTAAAGAAATGCATTTTAACTAATTATTTAGTATATGAATAAAACAGAGTGAACATGACACTAAACAAGAATAATTACTATAATATGAGCCAATATAAATCATAAAAATGATGATACAACACTAATTACCATCCAACATTGATGCTCTGGACTTTGGGATGTAAATTCCCGTGAATTTCGTAAGTCTGTATTTCAAGTAAAAAATTCAACAATAAGAGTGCTTCCCTTCCATTTAATGGCTTGATTTTTCTAAGCTAAAAAGAGAGTTGCAGAGTACAGAGAATTCCCTTTACTTCTCTTAATGTTAATACACTGCTTTGTTCAATCACTATCTTTTTAAAGAAAATAAAAATTTTTTATATTTTAAATTCATTAATAGAGAAATAAATACTAATATATCATATGTGTAATAATAAGTGAGTCTAACATACTTCAACTAATCAAGTATTTTATCACCTGTCTTTTGACAAGAAATAATTGGAAGAATATTTGTCTAAGAATGAAGTCAGTCAGCATCTCATTTGTCCCATAAATAAGACAAGATGCCTTAGGTATGGCAACATATTTTATTGCTACTACAGAGAGGAACATAAAAATTGTTCTCAAATTGTTTTTCTAAGATGAGGAACACAGCACCATATTGGCAAATATTTTAAAAGTGAGCATATCACTCCTCTAGCAAAGGATCAAGGTAAGCTAGCCTGAAAAATAGTTTAAAATTCCTCACCAAATAGCCACAGTGAATGAAAAGATCATGGTAGATGATCACCCTTCACTCCACCCTGCTGGAAAGACAACTGGAAGCCATAACTGTGCAGAGGTAAATGACGTCTTTAAACTGGATTGTAAAGTGGTCACTTATATATAAAATGAAACTTGTTATGGGTTCTTGCGAGGTAAGAAAACAAAAAACATTTTTTAAATAAAGGATAAACATGAATATTTCACTCCAATAACTTATAATGGGATATAATAAACAAGTCAGATATTCAGAACAATCAGTCATTTGTCCTTTTATTTTTTTAATCCATGGAAACTTTATCAAACCTTTACAGTCTTTGGGTGTTAAATTGAAAATTTAAAAATACAACAATGTGGCTCTTCCTTTTAGAAAACTTGCATTTTTAGATAGTGAGAAAACTAATGTATCAGGTATGATCTCATAAGTGCAAAAATATATTTAGAAAGATTTATAGATACTTGGGAAGCTTCACAGAAAGGTAATATTTGAACTGCATTTTGAAGAAGGAAGGATGTGTCATGTAGGGAAAATATGGGCCATATTAGGAAGATGGAAGCCACAAAAGGATGGAATTATAAAAAGTCCACATATAGCCCTGGTGGCCCAGACAGTAAGGAATCTGTATGCATTGCAGGAAACCTGGGTTCAATCCCTGGATCAGGAAGATCCCTTGGAGAAGGTAATGGCAACCCACTCCAGTATTCTTGCCTAGAGCATTCCATGGACAGAGGAGCCTGGCAGACTACACTCCATGGGGTCACAGTCAGACACGATTGAGTAACACTTTCACTATTTTTAGCTTTGCCACATGTATTTAGAGGATGGCTCAATAGAAGTTCTGGAATCACATAAAAACCAAGGAAGAGACAGTCAAATAGATTAAGTAATTTATTTTAAAAATGTTGTGGAATGCTTAACCTATGCTAGAAAATAGATATAAAATGCTTCTACTAGTTTCTTTAACTTTTAATTTTGAAATTATTTTAGATTTACAGAAGAGTTGCAAGGAGAGTTCAGAGAATTCCCTTAACTTCTCTTAATGTTAATATCTTATATAAGCATGGTCTTTTATCAAAAATACCATTAACTGAACTGCAGACTTGATTAGACATTCACCATCTTCTTTTACTTGTAATATTCTTATTCTCTTCTAGGATCCATCCCAGAATACCACGCTGCATTTAGTCATCACATCTCCTTAACCCACTTTGTGACAGTCGCTCAATTTTTGTCTTTCATGAGCTTGACTTTTGAGGAACACTGAGCAGGTATTTTGTAGGCTATTCCTCAGTCTAGGCTTGCATGCTTTTTGTTAAGATTAGTCTGAAGTTATGGCTTTGGGGAAAGAATGCCACAGTGACCATCTGATTGACTCATCCCATGATGCCAACATGGCTTATTACTGATGGTGGTGACTTGATCACTCCATGAGGCCATGCCTGCCAGCCTTCTCCACTCTCCTATTTGGTAGAAACAAACCAACATGTCCAAACTTATGTTCAAGGTGAGGAGAATTAAGCTTCCCCTGCAGGGAGGATTATTAAAGAGGTTTTGGACATATGTTAAAACCACCACAATAATTAATATATATCTGAGGGAGATACTTCGGGGTTATGTAAACATCCTTTCTCTCCTTGAAGTTTGCCTACCAACCTCCATCTGTGGATCTTCCCTGAAGCAATAATTACTATGGTGCTCTAGTGTGGTTTTTCTATTTCTCCCATTCCTATAGTTATTACTTGAAATTCTACTTTAAGGAAAATATATCCTTTCAACTCTTATTTATTTATTCAATTATTTATTTATATCATTATGGATTTGGAGATCTTTATTTTATTGTTGAATTGTAACATAGTACTATAATTGCTTTGGCTGTTCCAGCTGTTTCAACTTTGGCCAATGGGAAGTCTTTCAGGTTGGCATAGGTGTTCTTTTGTGATGCTCATATACTTTTTATTCACTTACTGAGCACTTTGTTGCTTTCTGGGGTTTCCCTGGTAGCGCACATGCTAAAGAATCTGCCTGCAATGCAGGAGATCAGGGTTCGATCACTGCGTCAGGAAGATCCCCTGGAGAAGGAAACGGCAACCCACTCCAGTATTCTTGCCTGGAGAATCCCATGGACAAAGGAGCTCGGTGAGATACTGTCCATGGGGTCTCAGACACAACTGAGTGACTAAAAGTCGTTGCTTTCTAACACTATAAGATGCACCAGGCTCATCTTCTATCCCCCTTGCCTCAGTCCTAGAAGTAAATGTTTTTCAAAGGAGTCCAGTTCTTTAATTGGAGTGTGATATTTAGAAATTAATATCTGGACACTTGCTGTGCTTACTGCTACTGTAGCGTTCCTGATGTCCATTCTAGCATTTCCCCTTGCTTACCTGTAACTTCTTTTTCTGACAATAAGAAGTTTGGCATTCATATATTTATAACATGTTAACCTGTGAGTGAAACAAATGTTCCTTGCCATATCAGTAAACAAAGAATGTTGTTTACAGTATCAAGCCATCACATTACAGCTGACCAGAAGGTGAACTCTGAGAGAACTCAGGATAGAAACGGGATGCTGCTATCGAGCCACCAGCCACTACAGCCACCCCAAGTGGTGCACCCCACGGAGACTCAGGATGGGAAAACACAAGATACTGGCCCCAGAGAGCTGCGTGCATATCAAAGGAACAATGTCAATGGGCCCAGACTTTTGTATCTTCCCACACATAAAAAAAGCACTAACTTCAGTAACTTGAGATATCTGGTTTTCCTTAACTAACAGAAATCTTTTGAAGTCCCTACCTGGCCTTTGTTGCAAAAAGCTCCTATATATCCTGGCTTCCCCCTTACCCTCCGAGCAATCTCTCAGAGCTATCCGAGAGGCTGCATTCTGGGCTTAAGTCTTCAGTTTTGTCCACCAAAATAATTCTCAACTTGTAGATTGTGCTTTTAAGTTAAGAAGTCTGTCTGTTGCACTTAGTATACACGTGGGCCTCCCCGGTGGCTTGGAGTAAAGAGTCCACTTGCAGTGCAGGAGACACAGGAGACACAGGTTCAGTTCCCGGGTGGGGACGATCCCCTGGAGGAGGGCATGGTAACCTACTCCAGCATTCTTGGCTGGAGAATCCCATGGACAGAGGAGCCTGGTGGGCTACAGTCAATAGGGTCGCAAAGCATTGGTCACTACTGAAGCAACTTAGCATGCATGCAATATACACATAATGGAGTTTTTGAATTGCTAGACCACATCCCAGTGAGAAACAGATTTACCAACCAGAGCACAGTGATTGTGTACAGTTCTTTGTGTCTCAGCCTTGCAATATTTAGACAAAGCGTTAATTTCCAATATTATTTAGATCATCTCCTTTTCTTCCCCACCTTTCCATTGTTGTTTTTTTTTTTTTGATGTTCATAGTCCAAGGGAGATTGGTTATTAACAAATTACTACGTGGGATAAAAGATGTAAAGCTTATGTTAGATCCCCTAAAGTGAAGTGACAAGCCCTTGCTTGTCTTAATAATGTTGAAGAAATACCCCCAAACTTAAATCACAACATGTAAATATTAATGAGTATCCTGGTGCATGAAAAGCAATTAATATTTACCATAAAATATCATGAAATCAACATTTGGTAAAATAACAAAATTGTTCAATCAAAGACTATTGCTGAGATTTTAATATGTATTTAACAAGAGCTAGTAAATTTAAGGTGGATAGGGCATGTGGGCATGTGTGCTCAGTCACTCAGTTGTGTTCAACTCCTGCGATCCCAAAGATTGTGCACTTTTGAGTCCTCCAGACTTCTCTGTCCATGGGATTTCCTAGGCAAGAATACTGGAGTGGAATGCCATTTCCTCCTCCAGGGGATCTTCTTGACCCAAGGACTGAACTGAGGTCTCCTGCATTGGCAGGTATATTCTTTGTCACTGAGCCGCCTGGGAAGCCTGTATAGGGCATGGTCTTTCCTCAAAAAAAAAAAAAAAAAAAAATCTCTTAACTTGTGAATCAGTGCTATTCTAGGAATATGCACAAAAGGAAGTGGCTGTGAGGTCTATAGCCATGGGGTAATCAATATGTTTGCAAACTCACACAGCCTAGAGAGACTTTTAAGTATGTGAGCCTTTCAATTGTCAACAACTTTCAGGTAAAGGAGCTCTGTTTTCAAGGTAGATTGTATTTGGAAATTGTTCTCTTTCTGCCAACGATCAGAAACATTAGAATCTTCTCAACATTGAAACAAAACTCAAAGGAAAAGAATGCTCACAATGGCTGCATATAAAATAAAGAGAAGAGGACCTGAGAAAACAGAAAGTTAGTGTCATAAAAAAATGTATTGGCAACTCCAGGATTGTACATTCTTGCTCAGCAGCCAGGGCTGTAAGAATACAATTGCTCAACTTGGTTAGCTCCACCTGAATTGAAGAATCAACTCAAGCTTTGCCTACTCTTGAAAGAATTTCCTGACCCTCCTCCCTGCTAGCAATGGCAGGTTCAGATAGGTGTTTTATTGCCATTCCCTGCAGCTATAGTCTCAAGTTTTGAGCAAATAGATTCTCTGAGCATTTAAAATCTCCATTGTAATTCACTGAGCTTCTTTCAGTCCCACCCTAGCTCCAAATATACTTGAAGGGATTTGATAATACAGCACCTCCTTAACAATAAAGACTGTTTCCTGCTCTCTGTATTCCCACTACCTACCCTATAATAATCAGTTTTGTTTTGTCACGTAAGTGAATGAATTAAGATTGTGCACTTGAGCTATTTACAAGAGCAAATGGAGATTAAGTACACAATTTTTGTTAGCAACCTCTAGACAAAGAAACGACTGTTCCTAAGCAGGACTGCATGGAACACTAAAGTGGTAAACAAATGATGATAAATAGATTGTCAAAAGCAGAATGCACACTTTGCCAGGAACCATTACATTTTGTCACATGTATCAAAGGCTTCCTCTAAGTTTTTAGTTAAAGGTAACTGAATGTTAATACCCAGTACATATTTTAGATTTTGTAAGTTTTCATGTATAAGATATAAGTTGTATAATAAACCCATGCATTCCTTTCCCACATTATGAACGGAATGCTTCTCAACTCATCTTAAAAAAAAAAAATCTTTTAGAAAAGCAAAAGAATCTCCTTCAAGCTATATGGGGTGAGACCTATAAGAAAACTGTTACTGCCTAGTATTGGCCAAACACTCAAGTATTTTCTCTTACCAAATCATATCTAACAAAAGCCTTTGCGTTCAAGGAAATTATATATTATAGGAGCACATAGAAGAAAAATGAATTTTTTCTTGTGTGAATCTTAAAGAACTTCACAGAATAGGAATGAGTACCATTTTGACAAATAGAGAAATGTGGGAAAGGTACTCTAGATATATGAAAATGGCTTTGCCATTTTACTTGAAGTAAATGATTCATCGTTTTTATTTATGCATTCAATAAATATGTATTGCATAGTTCGTAGGTGAAAATATGCTAAGAATACTGTGGTAAGTGAATAAGTGAGATGTGGCCACTGTTTTTGTGGAACTTGTAGAATTTAGGATAGGGAGATAGAAACACATTTAACAAAAAAATCATGAAAATCATTGGGAAGTGCAGACAAATAAAACTGGTGATGTGTTACGCAGGATTCATGTGGCTACTTTAGTTCCATTAGTGTGGTGGAGGAAGTTTGTTGTAGTCTGAATGACAAGAGGAGTGAGCATGGGAAGATTAAAGAGAACAACATCGGCAGAGAAGGAACTGTAGCCAAAACTATAAGGCTAGAAGGAAGTAGACTCCTTGCTCTGGAGCACTGGGAGGTAGTTGTGAGATGCATGCAGAGGTCACTACAAAGGTCATCAAGAGATACCTCTTAGCAACATTGGACTTCCAGATCTTCTAGTTAATGGAATATGGCCTCTGAGGACGGCACTCTAGAGGCCACAAAATCACGTGCAAATGCAGAATCACCTGGAAGGTTAAATCTAGATAGTAAGATTCTTGATAGTCCAGATGGTTAAGAAACCTTCTTTGTATTAGGAAGTAGAAACTACCCTGGAGCAAGTAATGGGAAATGGATTAGAAACTTCCATAAAGGACCACAGTAAAGAAAGTTGGCACTCACGGGAGTGCCTAGTATGTGCTAGGCTCTCTGCCACATGCTTTATAAACATTACCTCATTTAATTCTCACAACAACTCCAAGAGAAAGCAACAGTATTATACATACTTCATATGATGAAACTGAAGCACAGAGAGATTAAGATATTTCCTGATGATCATACAGCTAGTAAGTAGTAGAACTGAGTATAAACCCAAGGAGTTTGGCTCTAGATCACACACTCTTTATTTCTGCACTATGCTGGCATTTCAATATCAATTGAAAAGAACTATAAAGAATGGATATCAGTTCTTATTAACAGGGAAAAAAAAGTTATGACTGATTTATAAAGAGTCATTACTTTTATTAAGAAATAGTTTTAACTAAAAAGATTTATGAAGTGTAAGTCGCTCAGTTGTGTCTGACTCTTTGCAACCCCATGGACGGTAGTGCACCAGGCTCCCCTGTCCATGGAATTGTCCAGGCAAAAACGCTGGAGTGGGTAGCCATTCCCTTCTCCAGAGGATCTTTCTGACCCAGGAACTGAACCCAGGTCTCCTGCATTGACTCTTTATCATCCGAGTCAAAGCATTCCCTTTAAAAAGATTTTTATGTATTTTAAAATTTTATTAATACATGTCCTCGAATTTCACTTTGTGAATCTATAATAATAGAATGCTTGTGTGTTAAAAATAAATTTAAAAGTAACTAAAAATTATCAAGATTACACTTGATAATTTGAAGAACTATAATAGGTAAAGTGAATAACAACTGCAGAGAGAATTTTAGTATATACTTAATGCTTTACTATTTCAAAGTGTTTTCCCCTATATGAAATGAATCTTCCTAACAATACCAGCAAGGGAGTGTATCCATTTTAGAAGTGGGAAAACAGGTTTGGGAGTAATGTATCCAAGTGATTTCACACAAAAAGACACATGAAAGGTAATTAAAATATTTCCACAAGGACATGTCTTAACAACTTAAGAACTACATTAAGAAACTGTAGATGATCAATTATACATACATGCATAATTATATATATATAATATATATATAGGTTCCTATCAAAAAATGTTTTGACAGTTTCAAACTGTTTTTATTTTATTTTTATATGGCACAGATTATTATCAATATATCATAAAAAGATTACAGAATTTCAAATCTGAAAGGTAACTCATGGCTCTTCTCCAATCCCCTTAGAATATTCTATGAAAGAGTTCAGATTCCTACTACAGCTCCTACTGAAAATGTTTCACACTATTTTTATTATCTGAAGTAGTGAATACTACTGGTTAGTATTTCTTGTTTTATAAGGAGGAAGCATTGTCTCTGGATTTTGTATAAATTATTTTTATGAACTCTTGCAATGGAAATATGCTACCGGCAACCCATTTCCATCGATGGCAAATTCCACGTCCGCTTATATAATCAAGTAAAGATACCTTTACTGCTGCTACCATGCTGTAGAAAACTTTGTGTCCCCTGAGTAAAGCCTTCACTGGAGGATTCTTGACTTATTAACCTCTATTCCTCCAAATATAATCCCATGATTTCCATTTCCATTTGCAGTAAGGACACCTACATATGGAACGCCTCCTGCAGGTACAAAGTTCTAGTGCCTGGTTGGAGAGAGACTCTTATTTCAACAATATGTGATCCTTAAATTCTATTCTTTTGTAAGGTATGTTTTGCGTCATTTTGGAAGATTATTCTTTTTTAAGCTGGGACTCTGGATAATAGTAAAGTATTAATAGCCTGGGTATTACCAAATACATCTCAAAGGCTGAAACCTATGACTTCAAATTTGCTATCAAGAGCCCTGCATTTTATATTTTACAATGAACATCATGATAACAAGTCAGAAGAGCCAACCCAATGTAAACGCAAAAGCCCTAAGAATGAAACTTCTCAGTTAATCCCTATGAGTAGAATTCTTCTTCTTAATATATGTAATTGTGAGAAATATCACTCTTCTAACATTGTCTCATAGAAAAATAAAAATGTATTTCTTGAGATCAAGGCAAATTCATCCTTAAGTAAAATTGAAAAGTGTCAGAAGTGTCACAAGTGTAGAGTAAGAAGATGGTACAAGCAGAGAGAGACTAAATTCATAGCATAACATTGGGAAAAGAGAAGGAAAGTTTGATAGAAAGAATGAGGCCTTGATTGAGTTTGATGAGCTCAGTTAGAAGCCTATTGGACATTTAGGTGAACAAAAGACCTTCTAAATAGAAAATACGGAAAGACTCCACAGTAGATACCAGAGAAGTCCAAAATGTTGCTGGTATATAAGAACGTCAAACAATTAAGAATATTGTAGGGACTTTTCTGGCAGTTCAGTGTCTAAGAATTTGTGCTCCCAAGGCAGGGGGCCTGGGTTCGATCCCTGGACAGGGAGTTAGATTCCACATGTTGCAACTAAGACTTGGCATAAACAGAAATTTTAAAAGTATATTGCAACTCAAGAGTTATCAAGTGTCCTTTTCCTCCTCCTTCATCTTTGACACGCTGCACTGTCACCAGTAGGAATATGGACAGTGTGATCTCCACACGCTAACTTCAACTGTGTGTGCATACTGCATGCTAAGTCCCTTCAGTCATATTTGACTATTTGTGACCCTATGGACTATCGCCCACCAGGCTCTCCCATCCATGGGATTCTCCAGACAAGAATACTGGAGTGGGTTGCCATGCCCCCCTCCAGGGGATCTTCCTGACCCAGCATTCCAATGCCTGTCTCTTATGTCTCCTGCATTGGCAGGCAGGTTCTTTACCACTAGCACCACCTGGAAAGCCCAAACTTCAATTGTAACACAAAGCAACAGGTGGTGTCTTGATACAACTGTACAGAACAAGGTGATCATTGAGTGTGATTAAAAACAAAAGGAAAAATAAGCTAAATGGGGGGGTGGGTGTTGCTATTATCATTTCCCAGGTACCTACTGGTACCTCATCAAACCTTTATTGATACAAAATAATGCTAGTAGTAAAGAATCTGCCTGCTGATGCAGGAGACATAAGAGACACACTTTCGATCCTTGGGTCGGGAAGACCCCCTGCAGAAGGAAATGGCAACCCACTCCAGTATTCTTGCCTGGAAAAATCCAGGGGCACGGGAGCCTGGTGGGCTGCAGTCCGTGGGGTCCCAGAGAGTTGGACATGACTGAGTGCCTAAGCAGCACCAGTAGCAGATCATATACACAGCTGCAACCATGTATACTGGGAATTTAGTACAAACGATGAAGAATGAATGAATGAATACCTTGGACAACTGCAATAACATCCATGTATCTGAATAGTTCTTCCCTCTGCTTCTGTTAACTTCTGAAGTCAGTGTATTTGACCTATGAAAACTTTTGCTGTGTGATTCTTGCTCTTCCCAGTTTTATCTGATAGATGCAGGAGGTGGGGAGGAGACAGTACGTCTTCCTACCACCACCGCATCTAAACATAAACCCCTGTGTCTTCCTTTCTCACTCCAGAGGCTTTGGTTCCTTGGCCCCTCGGGCCTTACACTGCACCTTGCAAGCATCTCCTGACCTGGAGCACCAGGATGTGCTGAAATTTTAAGTCTTGTTCCCAGAGAACTGTCTAATCAAAATTCTAACTTTTTGACGCTCCCTCCCATCTCCCTCCCCATCCCACCCCTCTAGGTTGGTCCAGAGCCCCTGTTTGAGTTTCCTGAGCCATTCAGCAAATTCTTTGTTGGCTATTTTACATATGTTAATGTAAGTTTCCATGTTACTCTTTTCATACATCTCAAAAGGGAGGAGATATATGTATACCTATGACTGATTCATGTTGAGGTTTGACAGAAAACAGCAAAATTCTGTAAAGCAATTATCCTTCAATAAAAAATAAATTAATTAAAAAAAATTCTAACCTTAGTAACCTCTATGAAACAAACTGCAGAAAATTACTGCCACCAGTTTATAGAATAAATGATTTCTGGGGCATCTTATATATCCAGATGGCTTAAGAAAAAAATTGCAATTATTATATATGCCAACTTCTTCCCCTGCCCTTTCTTTATATTTGATGAAGATTTCAGACTGAGTCAAACACCCCCTCTCACTCCACCCACCCCCCCGTTCTACTGTATATATAGAATTTGTCAAATTGCGACAATAATACTTCCCAGACCTCAAACTCTTCCTTCCTGATTGCCACTGAAGCTCATTAAGATCTCCATATGCACAGAAGAGCTACTGATTCTTATGACACATTCCATTTGAGTATTTAGATTGGAGACTGATCAAAAGCAAACAGTTCCCTAAAATATGGGTCCTTAAAAGTATCACACTCACTTTTCAGCCTCTGTCAGCAACATAATAATTATGATGAGGATGATGATAGAAGTATTGCAGCTTTAATTAGGTGAAAATCAAGAAGTCCATCTAATATACCTGAGCAGTAATCATAAATTCTAGTATCTTTTTAGAGAAAAAGCAAATGAGCAATATGAAACAAAGTGAAACATTGCAAACTACTTGAGGACACTTGTGTTCCTCTCTCTTGTCACACCCATATCATGGAAAAGACTCTGTTCTGGACCTACTGTGAAGTGCAAAGGGACTAAGTTAATTTATACTAACCCAAGGGGGTCAGAAAGATACCCTGGAGAAGAGCATGGCTACCCACTCCAGTATTCTTGTCTGGAGAATCCCATGGATAGAGGAGCCTGGTGGGATACAGTCCATCGGGTCACAAAGCATCAGACATGACTGAGCGACTAAGCCACCACCCCCAACCCAATGGATGCCCACTGCGATGCCACATCCAAAGGTAAACAAATAGAAAACTCTTTCATCCTTCCAAGTCGAATCATGACCGCTCTCATTTGTGTCAATTCTGTTTCCGAAACAAATGACAAACTGTTCTAAAGAAGAAAAAAAAACCCACCTAGCATGATTAATGAAAGGCTTAAAAAGTCCTTTGAAAGCATATTTTGAATCCTCGATGAAATGTTATAAATTTTGGCTTGCAAATTGTTGATCTACACATGTGATTTTTACTTATTTTCAAAAGAAGAGTCTGACACCCTTTTGGTCACACGAAGTGTCTGATTCTCTGAGTATAGGCTGCTTTCAATCTGACAGGTGCTAAAAGGCCTAGTTCCTCTCACATCTATCTCTTTTTCTTCTACTACTTATTTAGAAGAACATTTCTAAGATTCTGCTCTCTTTCTGAAGAATAAAAAGGAAGACATGAATCTAACTAGGAAGGAAATAATGCCCCATGAGTTCAAAGCCATGCTTCCCAATGATTATCTCAGCATTATGTTTAAAAGGTTCACTGACACTCTTAAAGTCCATGACCCTTTAAAAGGTCTTTAGTGAAACTGAAATGGAAATGAAAATGTTGGCGGGCCTCGAAAAATTACATTTTTGAGTCCTTGGGAAAGGAAGCGATGGTACAAAGGCTAACAGAAAAAAGAGGGATGCCCCATAACAATTATACAACTCTAAAGAATTTGTTTTGCTTCTGCTTTATTGACTATGCCAAAGCCTTTGACTGTGTGGATCACAACAAACTGTGGAAAATTCTTCAAGAGATGAGAATACCAGACCACCTGACCTGTCTCCTGAGAAATCTGTATGCAGGTCAGGAAGAAACACTTAGAAGCGGACATGGAACAAGAGACTGGTTCCAAATCAGGTAAGGAGTACGTCAAGGCTGTATATTGTCATCCTGCTTATTTACCTTATATGCAGAGTACATCATGCAAAATGCCGGGCTGGATGAAGCACAAGCTGGAATCAAGGTTGCCAGGAGAAATATCAATAACCTCAGATATGCAGATGACACGCACTCTTATGGCAGAAAGTGAAGAACTAAAGATTCTCTTGATGAAAGTGAAAGAGGAGAGTGAAAAAGTTGGCTTAAAGCTCAACATTCAGAAAACTAAGATCGTGGCATCTGGTCCCATCACTTCATGGCAAATAGACAGGGAAACAAAGGAAACAGTGGAGAGACTTTATTTTCTTGGGCTCCAAAAATCACTGCATGGTGACTGCAGCCATGAAATTAAAAGACACTTGCTCCTTGGAAGAAAAGTTATGACCAACCTAGACAGCATATTAAAAAGCAGAGACATTTTATATCCTGCAACTTTACTATATTCATTGATTAGCTCTAGTAATTTTCTGGTAGAATCTTTAGGGTTTTCTATGTAGAGGATCATGTCATCTGCAAACAGTGAGAGTTTCACTTCTTCTTTTCCTATCTGGATTCCTTTTACTTCGTTTTCTGCTCTGATTGCTGTGGCCAGAACTTCCAACACTATGTTAGATAGTAGTGGTGAGAGTGGGCACCCTTGTCTTGTTCCTGATTTCAGGGGAAATGCCTTCAATTTTTCACCATTGAGGGTGATGCTTGCTGTGGGTTTGTCATATATAGCTTTTATTATGTTGAAGTATGTTCCTTCTATTCCTGCCTTTTGGAGAGTTTTAATCATAAATGAGTGTTGAATTTTGTCAAAGGCTTTCTCTGCATCTATTGAGATAATCATATGGTTTTTATCTTTCAATTTGTTAATGTGGTGTATTACATTGATTGATTTGCGGATATTAAAGAATCCTTGCATTCCTGGGATAAAGCCCACTTGGTCATGGTGTATGATTTTTTTAATATGTTGTTGGATTCTGTTTGCTAGAATTTTGTTAAGGATTTTTGCATCTATGTTCATCAGTGATATTGGCCTGTAGTTTTCTTTTTTTGTGGCATCTTTGTCTGGTTTTGGAATTAGGGTGATGGTGGCCTCATAGAATGAGTTTGGAAGCTTACCTTCTTCTGCAATTTTCTGGAAGAGTTTGAGTAAGATAGGTGTTAGCTCTTCTCTAAATTTTTGGTAGAATTCAGCTGTGAAGCCATCTGGTCCTGGGCTTTTGTTTGCTGGAAGATTTTTTATGACAGTTTCGATTTCCTTGCTTGTGATGGGTCTGTTAAGATCTTCTATTTCTTCCTGGTTCAGTTTTGGAAAGTTATACTTTTCTAAGAATTTGTCCATTTCATCCAAGTTGTCCATTTTATTGGCATAGAGCTGCTGGTAGTAGTCTCTTATGATCCTTTGTATTTCAGTGTTGTCTGTTGTGATCTCTCCATTTTCATTTCTAATTTTGTTAATTTGGTTTTTCTCTCTTTGTTTCTTAATGAGTCTTGCTAATGGTTTGTCAATTTTGTTTATTTTTTCAAAAAACCAGCTTTTAGCTTTGTTGATTTTTGCTATGGTCTCTTTAGTTTCTTTTGCATTTATTTCTGCCCTGATTTTTAAGATTTCTTTCCTTCTGCTAACCCTGGGGTTCTTCATTTCTTCCTTCTCTAATTGCTTTAGGTGTAGAGTTAGGTTATTTAATTGGTTTTTTTCCTGTTTCTTGATGTAAGCCTGTAATGCTATGAACCTTCCCCTTAGCACTGCTTTTACAGTGTCCCATAGGTTTTGGGTTGTTGTGTTTTCATTTTCATTCATTTCTATACATATTTTGATTTCTTTTTTGATTTCTTCTATGATTTGTTGGTTGTTCAGAAGCGTGTTATTTAGCTTCCATATGTTTGAAGTTTTAACAATTTTTTTCCTGTAATTGAGATCTAATCTTACTGCACTGTGGTCAGAAAAGATGACTGGAATGATTTCAATTTTTTTGAATTTTCCAAGACCAGATTTATGGCCCAGGATGTGATCTATTCTGGAGAATGTTCCGTGTGCACTTGAGAAAAAGGTGAAGTTGATTGTTTTGGGGTGAAATGTCCTATAGATATCAATTAGGTCTACCTGGTCCATTGTGTCATTTAAGGTTTGTGTTTCCTTGTTAATTTTCTGTTTAGTTGATCTATCCATAGTTGTGAGTGGGGTATTAAAGTCTCCCACTATTATTGTGTTACTATTAATTTCCTCTTTCATACTCGTTAGCGTTTGCCGTACATATTGCGGTGCTCCTATGTTGGGTGTATATATATTTATAATTGTTATATCTTCTTTTTTGATTGATCCTTTGATCATTATGTAGTGTCCTTCTTTGTCTCTTTTCACTTCCTTTATTTGAAAGTCTATTTTATCTGATATGAGTATTGCGACTCCTGCTTTCTTTTGGTCTCCGTTTGCATGAAATATTTTTTTCCAGCCCTTCACTTTTAGTCTGTATGTGTCTCTTGTTTTGAGGTGGGTCTCTTGTAGACAGCATATATAGGGGTCTTGTTTTTGTATCCATTCAGCCAATCTTTGTCTTTTGGTTGGGGCATTCAACCCATTTACATTTAGGGTAATTATTGATAGGTGTGGTCCCGTTGCCATTTACTTTGTTGTTTTGGGTTCACGTTTATACAACCTTTCTGCATTTCCTGTCTAGAGAAGATCCTTTAGCATTTGTTGAAGAGCTGGTTTGGTGGTGCTAAATTCTCTCAGCTTTTGCTTATCTGTAAAGCTTTTGAATTCTCCTTCATATCTGAATGAGATCCTTGCTGGATACAGTAATCTAGGTTGTAGGTTATTCTCTTTCATTACTTTCAGTACGTCCTGCCATTCCCTTCTGGCCTGGAGGGTTTCTATTGATAGATCAGCTGTTATCCTTATGGGAATCCCTTTGTGTGTTATTTGTTGTTTTTCCCTTGCTGCTTTTAATATTTGTTCTTTGTGTTTGATCTTTGTTAATTTGATTAATATGTGTCTTGGGGTGTTTCGCCTTGGGTTTATCCTGTTTGGGACTCTCTGGGTTTCTTGGACTTGGGTGGCTATTTCCTTCCCCATTTTAGGGAAGTTTTCAGCTATTATCTCCTCGAGTATTTTCTCATGGCCTTTCTTTTTGTCTTCTTCTTCTGGAACTCCTATGATTCGAATGTTGGGGCGTTTCACAGTGTCCCAGAGGTCCCTGAGGTTGTCCTCATTTCTTTTGATCCTTTTTTCTTTTTTCCTCTCTGCTTCATTTATTTCCACCATTTTATCTTCTACCTCACTTATCCTATCTTCTGCCTCCGTTATTCTACTCTTGGTTCCCTCCAAAGTGTTTTTGATCTCATTCATTGCATTATTCATATACTAACAATGAAAAAACAGACAGAGAAATTAAGGAAACAATACCATTCACCATTGCAACAAAAAGAATAAAATACTTAGGAGTATATCTACCTAAAGAAACAAAGGACCTATACACAGAAAACTATAAAACACTGATGAAAGAAATCAAAGAGGACACAAACAGATGGAGAAACATACCGTGTTCATGGATTGGAAGAATTAATATTGTCAAAATGGCTATTCTACCCAAAGCAGTCTATAGATTCAATGCAATCCCTATCAAGCTACCAACGGTATTTTTCACAGAACTAGACCAAAGAATTTCACAATTTGTATGGAAATACAAAAAACCTCGAATAGCCAAAGTAATCTTGAGAAAGAAGAATGGAACTGGAGGAATCAACCTGCCTGACTTCAGACTCTACTACAAAGCCACAGTCATCAAGACAGTATGGTACTGGCACAAAGACAGAAATATAGATCAATGGAACAGAATAGAAAGCCCAGAGATAAATCCACAAACCTATGGACACCTTATCTTTGACAAAGGAGGCAAGGATATACAATGGAAAAAAGACAACCTCTTTAACAAGTGGTGCTGGGAAAGCTGGTCAACCACTTGTAAAAGAATGAAACTAGAACACTTTCTAACACCATACACAAAAATAAACTCAAAATGGATTAAAGATCTAAATGTAAGACCAGAAACTATAAAACTCCTAGAGGAGAACATAGGCAAAACACTCTCCGACATAAATCACAGCAAGATCCTCTATGACCCACCTCCCAGAATATTGGAAATAAAAGCAAAACTAAACAAATGGGACCTAATGAAACTTAAAAGCTTTTGCACTACAAAGGAAACTATAAGTAAGGTGAAAAGATAGCCCTCAGATTGGGAGAAAATAATAGCAAATGAAGAAACAGACAAAGGATTAATCTCAAAAATATACAAGCAACTCCTGAAGCTCAATTCCAGAAAAACAAATGACCCAATCAAAAAATGGCCAAAGAACTAAACACACATTTCTCCAAAGAAGACATACAGATGGCTAACAAACACATGAAAAGATGCTCAACATCACTCATTATTAGAGAAATGCAAATCAAAACCACAATGAGGTACCATTACACGCCAGTCAGGATGGCTGCTATCCAAAAGTCTACAAGCAATAAATGCTGGAGAGGGTGTGGAGAAAAGGGAACCCTCTTACACTGTTGGTGGGAATGTAAACTAGTACAGCCGCTATGGAAAACAGTGTGGAGATTTCTTAAAAAACTGGAAATAGAACTGCCATATGACCCAGCAATCCCACTTCTGGGCATACACACTGAGGAAACCAGATCTGAAAGAGACACGTGCACCCCAATGTTCATCGCAGCACTGTTTATAATAGCCAGGACATGGAAGCAACCTAGATGCCCATCAGCAGATGAATGGATAAGGAAGCTGTGGTACATATACACCATGGAATATTACTCAGCCATTAAAAAGAATTCATTTGAACCAGTCCTAATGAGATGGATGAAGCTGGAGCCCATTATACAGAGTGAAGTAAACCAGAAAGATAAAGAACATTACAGCATACTGACACATGTATATGGAATTTAGAAAGGTGATAACGATAACCCTATATGCAGAACAGAAAAAGAGACACAGAAATACAGAACAGACTTTTGAACTTTGTGGGAGAATGTGAGGGTGGGATATTTCAAAAGAACAGCATGTATACTATCTATGGTGAAACAGATCACCAGCCCAGGTGGGATGCACGAGACAAGTGCTCCGGCCTGGTGCACTGGGAAGACCCAGAGGAATCGGGTGGAGAGGGAGGTGGGAGGGGGGATCGGGATTGGGAATACATGTAAATCCATGGCTGATTCATATCAATGTATGACAAAACCCACTGGAAAAAAAAATAATAATAATAATAAAAAAAAAAAAAAAAAAATTTCAACAAGTAAGGAAAAAAAAAAATGTAAAAAAAAAAAAAAGCAGAGACATTACTTTGCCAACAAAGATCCATCTAGTTAAAGCTATGGTTTTTCCAATAGTCATGTATGGAAGTGAGAGTTGCAATATAAAGAAGGCTGAGAGCTGAAAACTTGATGCTTTTGAACTGTGGTGTTGGAGAAGACTCTTGAGAGTCCCTTGGACTGCAAGGAGATCCAACCAGTCCACCCTAAAGGAGATCAGTCCTGAATATTCATTGGAAGGACTGATGCTGAAGCTGAAACTCCAGTACTTTGGCCACCTTAATGGGAGAACTGACTCATTTGAAAAGACCCTGATGCTGGGAAAGATTGAAGGCGGGAGGAGAAGGGAACGACAGAGGATGAGATGGTTGGATGCTGTCACCGACTCAATGGACATAAGTTTGAGTAGACTCCAGGAGTTGGTGATGGACAGGGAGGCCTGGCATGCTGTGATTCATGGGGTCATAAAGAGTCAAACACGACTGAGCAACTGAACTGAACTCAGAGAATTTGTTATAATTGTTGCTAAGGGTTTGGAGAAAACCTTTTGTTGGTACTGTAATATATCACTCCGATCCCTCTTCAGTTAAGGCTTGATTGCATCAGCTGCTGCCCATGTGGACAGGAGACAGCTTTCGGCTGCCAGTCCCTTCACCTCAACTGTTGGGGTGGTAACACAGCAAATGATTAATTGATGCTGGAGCAGAAAGTCTAGTCACTGCATCCCAAGTCAGGTAAATCTGGAGTCAGGCTAAGCTCTGAGCATCCTATGGGATCAGCCAAGGTTACCCTGGAGTTTGCACCACAACTCAACTTGATGCTCTCACCAGTCCTGCTTCCTAACTTTCTCTTCCAGTCTGTAATAAATACACAGCAGGCTTTCACATCCATTTCTGAGTCTGTGTGATAGAGAACACAACCTGAAATGGCCAGGTCAAACCAGTCAATCCTAAAGGAAATCAGCCCTGAATATTCACTGGAAGGACTGAGGCTGAAGCTGAAGCTTCAGTAGTTCAGCCACCTGATGCGAAGAGCCGACTCACTGGAAAAGACCCTGATGCTGGGAAAGATTGAAGGCAGGAGGAGAAAGGGATGGTTAGATAGCATCACCAACTCAATGGACATGAGTTTGAGCAAACTCAGGGAGACAGTGGAGAACAGGGAAGCCTGGCATGCTACAGTCCCTGGGGTCACAAAGAGTCAGACACTACTATTGCCTTAACAACAACAAGCAGTAAGACTCTCAAAACAATATATTCTAGCGTGTTCTTTGTTTTCGTTTCTGTGTTGTTTTAAAGTTTTTAAAGCTAAATGACGCATTGTTTTTTAATACTTTAAATCAGATTTGCTCTTAATTGGCTTTAACTGTTTTATAAGTTATTATTTAAAGAAAGCTGCTACTTAGGAAAATCAAAACTTTGCTCATTGAGTTTGCCTTTGAAGATGAATTATGTTACAGATAGTGGGTCAAAAACAATCAAGCCATTTCAAGGAGATCCTTGCCTACAAACCCTATTCCTAACAACTGGAATTATCCCTAAACCTAATCGACAGTGAAATGGATTATTTTCTTCATCAGTTTGTAATGAAATTCTAAGATAGGTAAGAATGTGTTCTTATCATATTTCCTGTGTTAAGGTTTTTGCTTTGGAACTCTCTCTTTGACACAGTTCCTATCACAGAATCTTTAGATAAGTACCAAGTGACTGAGCATACACCCTTATTTCTCCACCACATCTGGATGAATTCTGGATAAATCCTACTCTCTTTTGTCTTGTACATCCTCTCTCTTTATTGCTACTAGAATAAAAACAAAGAAAAAACAAAACAAACCATGGGAATGCTGGTCGTCATGAAATCCATTTTCTAATGACTGTTATCTTGTCAAAGTTGCCTTGGTACACGATAGCTCTGCCTACTCCCATCTGGAGCTATCATGTGCTTTTTTTTCTTCTACTTCCCCCCTCAGAGGGGTCCTCATTCTATTACAAAATGATGGGAAGGACTATAGCAGAAGCCATTAGTTTTTCACCTCTACAACTAGCCTTTAATCACATCACTCTCTCTCTTTAAAACTTAAACAACATCTTTAGGGTCAAGGGCATTATCTATTTTATAATGCAGGTATATCCAGGGCCTCTCCATTAGTGATACAGAACATGATTTCAATGAAAAAAGTTATAGTCATTTCGCTTAGAAACAACCTGTGAGCTTTGATTCAATTTCCATATTGAACCTTCAGTAATAAATTAGTAGCTGTGATCCCACCACTTAGTGAAAGAATATTATGCTCCTGGCCCTGTGACATATTTGTTTTATATACCTTATCAATTGTACTGTTAACTAGATACTCTTATCCTCAGTTTACAGATGAGAAGCCTGAGGATTAGAAATATTAAGTAATTTGTACAAGGTTATCGAGTTAGTGGATGTGAAGGTCAGGACTTAAACTGGGGTCTAAATAACCTCAGATCTGAGGCTTCAATCACTTCCTTCCAAATGACTGGGGTGGTTTAGCAAAATTTAAATGGCATGCACTGTGAAAGTAATGTGTCATCATGTTAATATCTTTCTCAAATGCTTTTAACTACAACATCCCATCAGCTAGAAAATTCCATCTGCCTTGGGTAATTTACTGTAAAAACAATCAGATTTGACTCTGAGATATGAATCTTTCTATTAGTCAGTTCATCAATAATTAATTTTCAGACATGAATTTTACCTAAAGAAGAATTTTTGCAAGCAGAAAGTAATATGCATTTTCTTGTGTTCTTGATGTTTTGTTTTATACTACAATTTTATGGACAGGTTATGTCAGTGGAAATGCCGGGAAGATAAATCAAATCAAACAAAAGCAAGGTTGATTCCAAAAGAAGCCACATCAATTATTTAATTCTGCCTTTTCACTGTTACTGTTGTCAGGTATTTGTTACTATAGGAAAAATTATTCCCAGCCATTTCTAGCAATCAGTCTTAGAAAGGCAATGCTGCAAATGAAAAGTATTATTAAAAATTAGAAATCTTTAATATAAATATTATTAAAAGAAGACAAAAGAAGTATTTACATCTGTGTGTTTCCTAAAAAATTTAAAATCGAACTGCCATATGATCCAGAATTCCTGCTTTTGGATATATATTCAAAGAATATAAAAAGAGGATATCAAAGAGATAGCCACACTTCCATGTTCATTGCAGCATTATTCACAAGAGCAAAGACAGGGAAACAGCCCAAATATCCATCAATGGATGAATGGATAAAGAAGATGTGATGTATTGGTTGGCCAAAAATTTCCTTTGGGTTTTTCCATAGGATGTTACAGAAAAATCTGAACGTACTTTTTGTCCAACCCAACACACACACACACACACACACACACACACACACAAACACGAATATTATTCAACCATGAGAAAGAAGGAAATTCTACCATTTGTAACAACATGGTTGAGCCCTGAGGACATTAGACAAAGTGAAATAAGCCAGACCAGAAAGACAAATGCTGTATGGCCTAACTTACATATAGAATCTAAAGAAATAATCAAATTCATAAAAATAGAGAGTAGAAAAGTGGTTCATAAGAGCCGGGATGTGGGTTTAGGGAAACCAGTGAGAGGTTGCTAAAAGGGTATAAACCTTCAACTATGAGATGAATAAGAGCTGAAGATCTAATGTATAACATGGTGACTATAGTTGAAAAAAAACTGTATTTTATAGTTGAAATTTGCTAAAAGAGGAGAAGTTAAATGTTCTCATAAAAAAAAAAAAAAGATAAAGATGCGAGATGGTGGATTTTTAACTAGATGGGAGGAATCCTTTCACCATGCAGACCTGTATCAAATCACCACAATGTTCATTTTAAATATCTTACAATCTACTAGTCAATTACGCATCAAAAAAGCTAAACAAATATGAGGACAGGTTCGATATGAATGTGATTGGTACCTGAAAGTTAATAATTACAAAGATTAACTTTGTAAAAAAATATTTTAATATGATCCTTTAGACACTTTTCTATTGGTGTCCTGCTATGAATGATAAGGACCTCCATCTCATATATTATTTCTTCCCAATCTTCTGTATTTTCCACCTAATGATGACTGTTATTTTAGTATTGCATGTGTGCTAAGTCACTTCAGTCATGTCTGACCCTTTGAGACCCTCTGGTCCGTAACCCACCAGCTTCCTCCATCACTGAGCTTCTTCAGGGAAGAATACTGCAGTGGGATGCCGTGCCCTCCTCCAGGGGGTCTTCCCTGCATTGGTAGGTGGGTTCTTCACCACTAGCACCAGGTTGAATCATATGAAATAGTCATTTTGTATAAAAAAAACCATCAGATATAGGCAGTTTCATATGGTTCAAACTATTTTATATTTTAGAATAATATAAATGTATATTTAAACAACATTTATGAATATATATTTAATAATATTCATAAGTTTAAATACCATTCATAAACAATAATATTCAAAAATTTATATTTCATGTTCTGTCCTCATTTTAAATTTCACCTCCTGACTTCCGTGAGCTATAAATTTACTTATACATTTTCAACTTCATAACATTTCCAGTAGGTTCTGTCACTAAAGGTTCTGTCACTGTCACTAAAGTTGGCCCTCCATCTTTTGGCTAAAGTTTGATTCTACAGTTGAAAAACCATTAAGATTCATTTGCACTATAATAACTATATGAATACACATATCATTACAGAGTTGAGTATTGGCTTGGGGATCTATCTTCTCCTCCACAAATCCAGTCATTCTTAATGGAATTTTTTTTTTTTTTTTGCTTCTCACGTAATTAACTCATCTTGAATCTGGAATTCAAGACAGACCCACCTAACTGTAATCACCACAAAGGCAATAAATGTTTTATCAGTGGCTAGAGATGACACGGGAGAAGGCAATGGCACCCCACTCTAGTACTCTTGCCTGGAGAATCCCAGGGACGTCGGAGCCTGCTGGGCTGCCGTCTATGGGGTCGCACAGAGTCGGACATGACTGAAGCGACTTAGCAGCAGAGATGACACATTGTAAGTCTTGTTGCTCAGTCGCTCAGTCGTGTCCAACTCTTTGTGACCCCATGGACTGCAGCATGCCTGGCTTCCCTGTCCTTCATTATTTGGAATGATGAAAAATAAAATGAAAAATAGTTCAAATTGTGATTAACTGTATATAAGAACAGTTAATGATAAGCATTGATAAGCATTCATGCATTTAATCAAAAATACACAAGAAGAAATTTATGGTACACCTATATGTCAACAGAAATAAGAATGGCCCAGACAGACGGAAACAGTATGACTGTATATATGTGTTAGCCACTCAGTTGTGTCTGACTCTTTGCGACCCCATGGACTGTAGCCCATTAGCCTTGTGAAGCTATAACTAGAAGCAAATGAAGTTAATAAGCTGACTTTCTTTGCTGTGAGGATTTGAGTAAATCGCTTGTTTTCTCTATGCTTTATCTTTTTCCTTTTTAAAAAGGTGCTATAAGAGAAAAAAAATGATATTTCATCAAAATTTCATCAAAATTAAAACTTTTACCCTGCAAGTGATTTGTTTAAGAAGATGAAATGACCAGCCATAGATGTGAAAAAAAATACTTGCAAACCACATTAGATAAATGATTAGTATATAGATATTTAAAGTACTCTCAAATCTCAATGTTGAAAACAAGAACAAAAGCACATTAGATAATGTGCCAAATACATAAGGAGACAGTCACTGGAAGATGATATACAGATGCAAATAAGCACATAAAATGATGCCTGACATCATTAGCCACTGGAGAAACGCAAATGGATGCCACAATGAGATATCACTACTAGAAGAATGGCTGAATTTTAGAATAAAAAATAATAATGGTGTGAAGGTACAGATGTTACCTTATTCTATGTTCCAATGTCCTTTTATGATAAGGATGTAGAAAACCTGATCATTCATGTATTTTTGCTAAGGCTATAAAGCGCTACAGTCACGAGGAAAGGTAGTTGTAGCAGTTTCTTAAAAACTAAAAATAAATAAATGTGCAACTAGCATATGACTCAACAATTACACTCTGGGCATGTATCCCAGATAAATGAAGACTTATGTTCACACAAAAATTGGTACACAAATGTTTATAGTGGTGTTGTTGGTGATGGTAACAATCTGAAAATAACCCAGACGTTAAGCAGAATGTGGTTCATCCACACTATGGGATACTACTCATCAATAAATAAGGAACAAACTATTGAAACACAAAATACTGTGGATCAATCTCAGCAGCATTGATACTGAGTGAAAGAAGCCAATCTCCAAAGATCAAATACTCTATCATTTCAGTTCTCTTACATTCTCAAAATGACAAAAACACAGCGATGGAAAACAAAGGGATGATTTCTCATGGTTAGAGATGGTTTCTATCAAAAACCACACAGACTCACACAAAATATAAATCAAGAGGCAGACCTTGGAACAGTCTTGTTTAAAATAGACTTGAAAAGGGAAAGAAAGATAAAGATTGGGTGAGTTTTCCTGAAATTGACATTGATAAATACAGATAGGAACTAAAAAGGAAGGAATAAGGACAGTGTTTTCACAGACACTGTACAATTGGATTTAAACTCAAGTCCCTAAAAATTTAACACTTTAGCAAGTGGCTCAGTGGTAAAGAATCTGCCTGCCAAAACAGGAGGCACAGGTTCTACCCCTGGGTTGGGGAGAACCCATGGAGAAGAAAATGGCAACCCACTCCAGTGTTCTTGCCTGGAAAATCCAATGGACAGAGGAGCCTAGCAGGCTACAGTCCACAGGATTGCAAAAGAGTCTGACATGACTTAGTGACTAAACAACAACAAATAAAATGTGAAAAGGCTTGGAAACATGATGTCATATATGCTAGGACTAATAAATAAGAAAACTAGCCACTGCTCAGTAATTCATGTGGGTACACTGAGAAAATGTTTCAGATTCCAAGCTTGCATTATCTTATAGCGTAATTGTTAAAAAACTTAGTTGTGGAATTTGTCAGGTTTGGGTTTAATTCAGGGCACTACCACATAATAACTGTGTGACTTGGGAAAGCTATTTAATCAACCTAAGCCTTTATTTTCCTTATCTGTAAAATGGGGGTGATGATAGTTGTCCCAAGGCTAACAAGATAATGCAGGCAAACCAAACAGCCTAGGGCCTGCCATATAATTACTCATTAAATGTGAACTCATGTCACCTTTATTGCTATTTTCAGAATAAAAGAATTGGAAAATTTCATTCTAGCCACTATCAGAGCACCATAAACTTCCCATACTATTCAGTTCAGTTCAGTTCAGTTGCTCTATGGTGTCCGATCTTTGCGACCCCATGAATCACAGCATGCCAGGCCTCCCTGGCCATCATCAACTCCCAGAATTTACCCAAACTCATGTCCATTGAGTTGGTGATGACATCCAGCCAGCTCATCCTCTGTCGTCCCCTTCTCCTCCTGCCCCCAGTCCCTCCCAGCATCAGGGTCTTTCCCAATGAGTCAACTCTTCGCATGAGGTGGCCAAAGTATTGGGAGTTTCAGCTTCAGCGTCAGTCCTTCCAATGAACACCCAGGACTGATCTCCTTTAGGATGGACTGGTTGGATCTCCTTGCAGTCCAAGGGACTCTCAAGAGTCTTCTCCAACACCACAGTTCAAAAGCATCCATTCTTCGGTGCTCAGCTTTCTTCACAGTCCAACTCTCACATCCATACATGACCACTGGAAAAACCATAGCCTTGACTAGACGGACCTTTGTTGGCAAAGTAATGTCTCTACTTTTTAATATGCTATCTAGATTGAACATAACTTTTCTTCCAAGGAGTAAGCGTCTTTTAATTTCATGGCTGCAGTCAACATCTGCAAGGATTTTGGAGCCCAAAAAAATAAAGTCTGACACTGTTTCTACTGTTTCCCCATCTATTTCTCATACTCTTAACTGGTTCCAAAATTTATTAAAAGGCAGCTAGTTATTTAGTATGATAATTGTGTATTTGGGGAACTACGTGTGACTTTAAGCTCCAATGCAATACCACAAAGCAAAAGACTAGAAGATTTCAAGAAAAATTGCATTAGATGTGTGACTTTTCACAAAACACTCAAGAAAACAGAACCCAATATGGTTAAAGTCTGAGTGACTTAATGGCTCAAACAGGATTTCAGTCTTGAAAGTTTTTCAATTTTGCAGTTACAGAATTGTGTCTCAAAATTGATGTTTGTAAAAAAAAATGTACAGTATAAATTTTTTAATTATCTAAAAACTTCAGTAGAAAAACTGCAAGCAGGACAGCATCTGTGGAGCATCAGGGCAGACAGAGACATCAGACAGGGAGGGCAGGGGACACAGGATTATATGGAGGGGAAAGATATTCAGGCTCCTGAGTTCTTCCTTAGTCCACACCATTCCTGTCTGTCAGAGCACATGGTCTACTAACGGGCATGTCAAGACATACAGCAATGGATGGGACTTGAGGTCTCCAATGAGAAGACCAGAAGTAGATAGAGCATGTGTGCATGCTCAGCTGTGTCTGACTCTTTGTGACCCCATGGACTGTAGCCTCTGAGACTCCTCTGTCCATGGAATTTTCCAGGCAAGAATACTGGAATGGGTTGCCATTTCCTCCTCCAGGGGCACTTCCTGACCCAGGGATCGAACCTGAGTCTCTTTCATCTTCTGCATTCACAGGTAGATTCCTTACCACTGTGCCACCTGATAGACAGATCCCTCCAATTTTACACCCCACTCACATCCCATTATCTAGGTAAATGCAAATCCAGTTAGGAGACAACTGAATGTTTACTGAAGTCATCCAAGAAAGCCTTTGGGTCCATGATAAGACACTCTTGGTCATTAGTACTAATAAGAGAAAAGTGGCATGATGGCTTTCTGGCAAATCCAAATGGTGTGTGGAAACTAAGTCGTACTGAGGTCACAAAAAATTAAGGACTAAATTATTTGTTTTTTTAGGTCTTTGAAGAAGAAATGAAATGGCCTTCTAGGTCAGGTTTGAAAGACCCTGAACATATGCTCTTTCCTCAAGGACTGTCTTGGGTAAAGGTTATAACCCCAAAGTGCTCCAGATGGCACCCCACAATCACAGAGAAAGAGCCTAGTTACCTCCCTCCAGATATATCAGAAGAGGGACTCAAGTTCCATCATAGCCCCATTGCATGGGCCTCGATTCTCACAGTTAGACGAACTCTACGGGCTTCCCAGTGAGAAGACTGGTGTGTAGCTACAGAGGCTTAGGTCTTGGACAGGAAGGTAGCCTTGTGGGCAAGTGAGCTCAGCTGCCCTCCAGCATGTCCATGGTGTTCTCCCAACTGTTAATGAAAGCTGGTCACCCACATCAAGGAACACTACTAAGGAATATAAAGGGACAAGCTATTGATACCCACAGCTAGGATGAATCCTGGGCTTGGTGGCCATGATGTTCCACTGGAAGGAAAGTCTGACTTTATCATAGGTGCTCCTGAAGGCTTCCTTGGTGGCTCAGATGGTAAAGCATCTGCTTGCAATGCAGGAGACCCCAGCGTTCAACCCTTGGATCAGGAAGATCCCCAGGAAAAGGGAACGGCTACCCACTCCAGTATTCTTGCTTGGAGAATTCCATGGCCAGAGAAGCTTGGAGGGCTATAGTCAACAGGGTCGCAAAGCATTGGGTACGACTGAGTGGCTAACACTTTCACTGTCACACCTGAAGCTCAGAGATGGTACACGTGTTGTTTACCATGCAATGAACTGTTTTCCATGGATATAGATGTAGTCTTCAGGACCATGGTCACAACCATGGCAGCAGACTGTAGACTGAGGGACAGGTTAGGACTGTCATCTCAAAAGACAAATATGCATCTCATTCCTGGGTCAGGACCAACCAGCACTGAGCATAAAATTTAATCGAACTCCTCAATCTCTTCTGGGCAAACTTAACTGATCTTTTACCCAGACCCTTTCCACTTAGGCTTCATTATGCTTAAAGCCAATTATTAACCTGTAAGGGGCTGTGGGGAAAATGCAAAATTCTCCAGCCCCAGGAGGTTCAGTGCTGACAACCTAACTCACTCGTCAGGGTGGAGCTGAGGCCATGCTGTGCTGGGTCCAGTGATGGATCTGGACTGTCTGCACTGGGAAGAGAGCATCCTTCCCATCTACTCCTGAATCCATTTTGTACAAAAGAAAACCACAATATATATTTTTTCAAAAAAGACAATGCACATATTTGGGTAAACAAAGACTGATTTGGATCATATGAACTCGACTAGCAGATACGGTAATCAAATGCTGAAGTGATACTGATGAAGAATTCAGAGACAATATCTCATAGGCAGGTTTGGCTGATGCCTCAAGTTAAAGGAAAAGATGTACTATAGTGTTGGGTACATCCACAGGACGCCTTTTAGGAAATTTGTCAGGCTTTAGGCAGTTTTAGCCATAACAGTTATAACTGTAACAAAAACAGCAGTGAGCACTGACACTTTCCCATCTTTACGTAATGGACTTTGAATGGGAGAAATGGAGATTACTCAGAAAACCACAGGCCTGTAAAAAATCTCACCTCAGTGACAAAGAGGTCAAATTGCTACTGCATTATATTGCTCTACTTTTTGTTCAGTTAATAGTGTGTTTGTGATTCAGTAAGAAAGAGCTATTAGTTGAAACTTAATTACAATTGATTTGAGTCACATTAAGAAGGTTTTACTTAGAATTCATTATTTTATACAAAATAGCTTTAGATTGGTTGTTTAAAATGATTGTTCTAAAGTCAAAGACTTGGTAATTTTGTAAGAATAATGTTATTTCTGAGCTAATAAAAAAATCAGATTAAAAATTCTGAAACTACGTTGCAGTTGCTACATTTCTCTGTGGGTATAATTACGTATCTATACTATACCATATATGTATAATTTCTTTCTTTTAAACACTTTGACTAAATTTTTTTGTCACTAAATTCAAAATATAAAAGAAGTACTTGTGTTTCTGACTATGATAGAATGGCAGTTAGTAGCCTAATATTTCTTTTGATAACATTTAGAAAAGCTGGGTAAATATAAACAAACAAGCAAATAAATCTCTATGTAAAGAGAGCTGCAGTTATCATACTAAGTGAAGTGAAGTCAGACAAAGACAAATAGCATATGATATCACCTATAAGTGGGATCTAAAAAAATGATACAAGGGAACTTATTTACCAAACAGAAACAGACTCATAGACTTAGAAAACAAACATGGTTACCAAAGGGGAAAGGTAGGGACAGGGATAAATTAGGAGGTTCAGATCAACATATATACACTGCTATATATAAAATAGTCAACAAGGACCTACTGTATAGCACAGGGAACTCTACTCAATACTCTGTAATAACTTATGGGAAAAGAATCTGAAAAAGAATGGATATTTGTACGTGTAGAGCTGAATCACTTTGCTGTATACCTGAAATTAAGACAACATTATAAATCAACTATACTCCAATATGAAATAAATTAAAAAAAAAAAACAACTTAAAAAAGAGTTGCAAAGCTAATGAGTACTTGAAGAATCAGTATCTTAGTTGGAGAGAAACCACCAAGAAATGACTTGACCTTCTACCAACCACATTTCCTCTCAATGCATTTGCCAAGGCAAATACAAGGGTCTCATGTCCTGGTAAGAAGGGAGACAGATGGAAGTATGTCTTATACTCAGCAGCTCTTTTCTCAAAGCATTTGTTAAAATCTTAAGCTTTGCAGGAAAATAATCAAGAAAGCTGCTGAAATTTAGGGCAGAGTATTCATCAATCTTGCAAAACTGCAGAGATAAAATTCATTATCCTGGAACCTTAAAGGAGGAGTGGTCTTACTACACAGTCAAGGTGCTCAGACCCTGGGGTCCTATAACATACCCTGGGGGTCAACCAGGGGTTCATAGGCTTGCAAAGGTTGAAATTAACCTCTTATCTGCTTAGGTTCTGATTGGTTTAAGATGTTTATTCACATCTTATCTGCTTGCCAGAGGATAGATAAAACCATTAAAAATATCCAGATAATAGCGGAGAAAGCAAATATGCATGGAAATACATTAAAAGAATAATTAATAAAAGAATACTAGAAATATGGCACAGAGTAAAAGGAAAAAAATATGAATAATTGGAGGCATTAAAGGGGAAAATGTAAGTGCAAAACTACCTCTGAAGGTTAATGAACAAGAATTTTCCAAAACTGATGAAAGATATCAAGTCATATTTAAAAAGTGTTTCAAATACCAAGCAACAGGAATCTAAAATGCTCAGTTCGGTACATAATCGTAAAACTAATGAAAACAAAGGACTAAAAGAAAGCATAAAAGCAACCAAAAATAAAGAATATATTGCCCTCAAAGGAGCCATAATCAGACTGATGGTTGACATTTCAGCAGAAATGATGGAAGCTAAAAGTCAACTGAGGAGCATAAAGTACTGGAAGGAAAAAATTTCTAGTCTAGAATACACCAAACAATAGAAATAGCCTTAAAAGTGAGATCAAATAAAAACATTTTCAATCAAACAAAAACTGAGAAAAGTTTTGGCCCACTGACACTAGACATGCTGAAGAGAACTCTTGGTTGCCTACAGATGGATGGCAGAGGGCATCTAAGGACAGCAGGTGTAGCATCCGCAATTATAATAATATAAAAGAAAACCAAAATAAAAATAAAACAGATTTATAATTGTACTTAAAAAAATTAAAAAATTAAATCTATCCAACTCAGCTCATGCTTCTACCAAACGCATGTGTCTCTATGCATAAAATTTTATTTTTTTAAAAGATCAATATACTGTCCTTCAAGTTTATTTCCACCATTTTCTGTGATAAGAAATAAAAAAGACAACAATAGCTCATCAATAGTTAGATAAATATTTTGTATTGGTTGGTCTCACAATATATGTCAAATAATTGGCAAACACTTTCAAAGTGCTGCTATGAATTTTAGGAAAATAAACTGAAAGTATTTGCTGAATGCATTAAAATTAAAATGTCAAATTCTTTTTAAAATTAATGAGTAGTGATAATTAATAAATCAGCAGTATATCTTAAGTATTTATTATTTCAGATAAGACACTTAAAATATTCACACAGATTTTTATAGTGAATTCACATAGCATTTATCCTTATAATTATGGTTAGCATTCATTTCAGTGTAAAGTACAAAAATGAGCAGAAATCCCAGTTTCAACCACATAACGATTTTCCCATCATAATGGAGCAGAGTACAACTGACCATTTTTCTTAAGCCCAATAGTTTAATTGTGCCCCTTCTTGTATATCAAGAAAGAATGTAACAATATGAAATCCCCTTTCTTAAAATCCTTTGCTTAAGCCCTACTTGATATGAAATTTTCTTAAATATATTAGGAAGAAACTTTCATCTCTAACTTACAGAAAAGAAACTATACAGTATTTTATCAGAAGCCATAATTCATTAGAGGTTTCAATTAAATTTCACCATGAATACAGAACCTTACCACACTTTTATAATTGTCCAGAGAAATAAATGTTCATTATAGTTGCCATCTACCTATGGAAATACCCTGATCTGATAGAGCCGGCAGGGAATGTGGGTTCCTATATGGCCATTCGTCTGTCATCAACCTCCAGTCTATGTGGGAGCAGCCCTACACACAGGACCAACTGGGCAATTGAAGATGTTCATCTCTAGGTATAATGATGGATGGAGTGAAAACAGTAGATATGCAATGTTCCATTGGAGATGAACCAATGGGTATATGAAACCCTTTGAGCAGTCACTGTCTTTATTATACCTGTATACCATTTCATTATGATTAAAATCAAAATAAGTTTTGTCAGACTATGAAACACTCCTAAAAGCTACTGAATAGCAATATATTCTATGAGTAGAGATTACCTTTAATCATATTCAATATTTGACCCACAATCCTTGTATATTTTTGAAGATCTTGACTCTTATTAGAGAGTATCTCAGCTTTCAAATAACTTAAAGTAAACTGAAATGAATCAGGGTTATATGGTTCAAATATATCTAGGCTATTCAACAATGGATCATTTCAAACACACAATATGTTGATTTCTTCTCAATCAGGTTGTCTCCTGTCTCTATTTTTATTTTGTAGACATCTATGTTAAGAAAAAAATCAGAGGCTAAAATATTGCAATATAAAACAGATCTTATGCATTTTGTGCTTACAAAAAACATTAACTATTAATCTAAAGAAGAGGTGATTTTTAATATATATTTGTTTCCAACATTTCAGTTGTAGCAATGTAATAACTAGTAAGAAAATATTTAGGAAAATTAGAAAGTTCTGGTTTTAGTGGTTCCCTGTTTAGTACAACAAACAAAAAGCAGTTTTTGTTCTTCAGGTTAAAATTGTAGATATTTTATATGTTGGGGAAAATTCTTTATCATAAGTACTATTATAATGAAATGTTTTTTCATTAAGGCTTCTTTTATTCATGAAAGGGCAAAAGCATTTGCTGGTTCACTTTGTTCCAAGAACATGCTGGAGTGCTAAATGAAAATACGCGGTTCAGTTCTCTAAGTAGCTTGCACATTACAAATCAGAATGTTAAGCTGTGAGGTTAAAATGAACCAGATAAGCAAGTAAGTCTTTTGCCTCTGCCAACATTTTCTTTTTATACAGCACATACAGAGAGACATATCTTTTTTTTAGATACAAAGCTATTTAATATCCTACGGAGCAATAATAACCCTAATATTTGAGTGTTCTTTAAAAATATTTCTTTCTCTTTAATTGTAGAGGCTCTCAGAGGCTTAGAGATAGGCACTCTGATTATTTCACATGATGATTCTCAGAAAATAAAAAATCCTGGTAAAGAGTGGATAGCCCTAGGAACAAAGTTCCCAAAAAATTATTCCACGAAGAAGAATGTAGCTGACTGCAGTCCCTTTTTTGTTCCCAAAATTTAAGGTCATGAGGTAGATGGTCTATTTCGAGGTCTTCAATACATCCTCAGCTGTAGATATAAGAGCTTCCTAGAAAACACTAACAGTGCATATTGAGAACTCCTAGATGATTATAAAATGGGTCCATACAAGACTTTCTTGAGCCAAAGTGTTTTATGTCCCAAGGTAATGGGATAGGGATGTGAGGATCCAAGTTAAGACACCCCTAACTTTAAAATGGTCTTCTCTTAGGTTTGCTTCATTGGTTCAAAGGGGGATTGGGCACCACGTGGGTATATCACCATAAATCCATCAATCCATTGGAAAACAATTTATCTTCTTTGAATGGCTAATTCAGTAATATCTACATATAAAAGGAAAGCACCATTTTTAACAGTGTCAATAATGCTATGTAATTTGAACATAAATTTATAGTTGGAAACTCTAAGCCCTATTTTTATAAGAAACAATATATTTGAGACAAGGAAGAGAAGACGGAATTGGATTTCTTCCAACGTGACCCGATGTCATTGTTTTTAATTCCAGTTGTAGACTATATTTATCTTAGTTTGACTTGTGTTATTTTCTTAACGAGTTTTCCATTTCCATGAGAAGAGATCAGGTGACAATAAAACAGCAAATTGTCTACAAGATAACAGGGGACACTAGAACATGTTACTAAGAGGCTTAGAAGAATCTTTTTTTGGGATTTTAAACAAAAAAGGTGAGATGTACCTCTTTATTCTTAGCCTCTAGTGGGGATGACTGTCATGCATTAAATAAGTCCTTCATCAAACACTCCATGTGGGTATATATATATATGTGTGTGTGTGTGTGTGTGTGTGTGTGTGTATATAATATGTATCTGCTATTCAAAAAAAAGTATTTGGTAAGATATGAGAGTATATCATTAAAAAAGAACTTTTTCATTAGATGACCTTCCAATTCATTCAGTACATGTCTAACCATTCCATAGGGACACTAGCACACCAGCAAATAACTCCTATTGTCTTTTATGGGCTACTCTACCTTCTTTGCTAGCAATTTTAATCTCACTATCTCTGGTAATTACTCTGCAAGCATCATCTTAAGAACCTGTCCCCAGGAGCAGTCTCCAACTCTTTCTCATTCTGTACTACTTATATGGCATTATACATAGCTATATGTATAGGTTTACTTACTTATATATACATATACAGTATATACAGATGGAGATATATATATATATATAATTTATGTTTAATTAATGAATTCAAAGGTAGGTTTTAAGTGTTGGGATATGTTTAAATGCCATATAAGTAATGAGTTTTTGTTCTTTTACACCATAAGTGTGATTAGAGTTGAAAGAATATTTCTCAGGAATACTTACTTATCTATGATGCATTTATATATATATGGGTATATGTGTGTGTGTGTGAGTGTATCACTATACAATTAAATGAATCCAAAAATTGCTTATCAAACTACAACCACCACAAAAGAGAATTTACTTAAAGTGTAGTCTTCAGTGTGATCTTCGGGGTATACAGCCCTACTGTACCTATCATGAAAGAGATTTTTATATAAAATGATACCCATGTTTCATAAACAGTCGGGATGGTTATATATAAAATTCGATGGACTCTCCACCCTTCACCCAATGTACATTATGCATCACTCCTGTCCTTTCATCCATCATTTTTTGAGTGATTCATACTGGTGTGTAACCAGTTCCTTGAAAGAACAGCATATTAAAATAGAGAGGTTGAGCATAGTAGCTGACAAAAATCATCTATGCATTCATTCATTCCATTCACCCATTCAAAAAGCATATGTTGAACACTAAGTATCTTAATTCTGTGAAAATAAAAAGTATGATGCATTGAGCTAAGAACTATGATCCCGGTATGCACAGGGTATTAGCTAACACAATTGTGTAGCTTCTTCACCATCATTTAGAGGTAAAATATATTTAAAATGTAGTAGGGTACCTGAGAAGGCAATGGCACCCCACTCCAGTACTCTCGCCTGGAAAATCCCATGGACAGAGGAGCCTGGTGGGCTGCAGTCCATAGGGTCGCTAAGAGTCGGACACAACTGAGCGAATGCACTTTCATTTTTCACTTGGATGCATTGGAGAAGGAAATGGCAACCCACTCCAGTGTTCTTGCCTGGGGAATCCCAGGGACGGGGGAGCCTGGTAGGATGCCGTCTATGGGGTCGCACAGAGTCGGACACGACTGAAGCGACTTAGCAGCAGCAGCAGCAGGGTACCTGAGACCTTCCCAGGAGGCTCAGTGGTAAAGAATCCGCCTGCCAAGCAGGAGAGGCAGGTTCCATCCCTGGGTTGGGAAGATCCCCTGGAGAAGGCAATGGCACCCCACTCCAGTATTCTTGCCTGGGAAATCCCATGGACAGAGGAGCCTGGTGGGCTACAGTCCATGGGGTCACAAACAATCAGACACAAGTTGGCAACTAAACAACAACAAAGTGTACCTGAACACTGTTTATAAACTTTCATTTGTAACAAGTTTACCAGGCAGAATAAAAAGAATAAAAAACTACTAACTGCCCTCCAAAAAATAAAAGCTCATGTCACCCACAACAAGACATCATAGGCTGAGAAGGCTTTGACATGAATTCTTAGCTTAATTTAACAACTGTAATCACACCAAATAAGTCTGACTGCCTTGAGTTCAGTAAGTATTCCTGAGAAGTATTCTTTTGACTCTAATCACACTTACGGTATAAAAGAACAAAAACTCCCTCCTAAGAATTTCAGCACAGCACCCCTTAAACTAAATCACATTAATAACTGACTATATAAATTCTGTGAAAATGAGCATTATAGAGTCACCAGTTGACTGGAAGTTATGTCCATTGAATATCAGTGGGTTAATGTTTATAACATAGGAAGTAATACAGTACTCACAATATAAGTGCAAATTATTATTATAATGGTTTCATTAGATAGATAAATAAGCTCATGATTTAGCAATGGAATTATAAAACTATGAAATAAGTATGCTTAATTGCAAAAGCGTAATATTTATGACAGTCTAAGTCCCTGGTGGATCAGAGGTTAAAGCGTCTGCCTCCAATGCGGGAGACCCGGGTTCAATCCCTGGGATGGGAAGATCCCCTGGAGAAGGAAATGGTAACCCACTCCAGTATTCTTGCCTGGAGAATCCCATGGACAGAGGAGCCTGGTAGGCTACAGTCCATGGGGTCGCAAAGAGTTGGACACGACTGAGCGACTTCACTTTCTTTTCCCTTTTCAAGTCACTTTAAAACTCACATGTTTTTTGAGTATCCTCTGGGTTTCTTAAAGGAGTTTACTGTCTAGTTTAAGAGACAGACCTCTATCCATCTGTAAGGTAGACTATAACAAGGGTTTTGCTTATATTTATACTTGAGACACCTGGAGACATGAAGGAAGCTTTCAAGGAGACAGTGATATTGAGCTAGGTTTAGTGCCTGGAGAACATTTTGACAGGAAGCAGTAAGAGAGAAGTTATTCTATAGAGAGGGAGCTATGCCAGAAAAATGCAAAGATGAAGATCTAATTCGTGTGTCACTCATCTATTTATTCAATTATCCATTTACTAATATTCAAATAATATCCACTGAAAAGGTATCACTTCAGTGCTAATTTTTGTCATATATGACATATATTCAAAAAATTTATTTCCTCAACTTCAATGTCAACGGATTTTTGGATTTAAGCACATTGGTTTTAAATGGAGGTGTATGTTTTTTTTTTAAATGGCAAATGTGTTAAAATGTGCCCCCAGCTGAACCATGTCTTTTGGGATGCATGAAAGCATGCTCCCTTCATTAAATACCAAGGGACGTGCAAAATAATTAAGCAATTAAAATTAAGACAAAAACACTTCTTTAGAAATTTCATATAACACTGATAAGATGTAACATAAACCTGTCTTAACATGACTGTGTTTTGTACAAACAAAGACATCTTATCAACAGCCTACAGATGTTTTCAAGGTTTGAATGACAATTTTTTATTTAGAAATTATAATCTCATAACTATTTAAAAGTCTATTATCTAGAATTTTATCCATGAAAATAAGCTTTTTTTTTTCTTTCCACACACATTACATTTAGATTCAAGAGTAAGAAAGGAAATAGTTTGAGAACAATTGGCTTGAGCTGGGTATCTCATCTCCTACCCTGCTTCAAAACGGATAAAGCCTTAGTTAACACAGTGTTGTTTCAAATTCTAGAGTTATAATGGGGTCATTTATGTCCCAGTGTTACAACATTTGAAAAGCTAAATAAATAAATGGCTATATGAATCCTATGAACTCATGGCTCTTGTTAAAAGATTACTAATTTTATTTTTGAAACCATAAGAATCAAGTAAAACAAATATTGGCTTTAAAATCAAGTAGACATGGGTTCAAATTCTGACTCTACCACAAAGAAACTCTGTGACTTTTTCTTTTTTGGTAGTAATTTAGACTTATCAGATTCTTTAAAAGTTAATAATAATACCTTAGTGTTAGGGTAGGTGTGAAGATAAAAAAAATTAAGTTTCTAGCATAGTTCCTGGCATATCTCAAGTACTCATAAATATTCACTTACTCTCTTTTTCCCACTTTATTTTTTTGGTAATAATTCTTATCTTCCTATCTTAAGTAAATTTTACTATTGATAATATTTGTTCAAGGAAATGACTTATGGTAACTTTTCAACATTTTTAGACCATAGCACAGTACAGGCAGAGTATAATGAATGTGTATCTGATTCATTACATTCACTTGCCATTTCTCAAAAAGAATGGAGTGTGCTAGATAAAGCTATTGAGGCCTATTTTTAGGCCTTAATATTATACTTAACATTTTGAATTTTATGTGTAAAATTGGGCCCATGTGTCATCTGTTGCTTCCCAAGAAGCCATTACTCAATGACACGGCCGTGTTTCAAAGGAAACATTTTTTCAAAGCATTGACTAATCTATACTAATATTAATGGGCTATCACCTACAGTTTAGTGACAAGAAAAGATCAACTGCTGAAACTATCATCTCTCTTTCACAACCTGTTTAAGCGAAACAACTTTCAGAAGAATCATTGAGACTTCAGTATTTCACTCCATGTACTGAATAGTTCATGGAACCATGTAGTTTCAAACTGATATATTTTCAATGTATGTGTCTTTTAATTTTCAGTTTCACAAATGAAGAGCTTCTTCTTCTGAAAGTATTTTTTCTTTCTTTTTCATTTTTTTTTTTTTTTTTGTATTTTTTCATCATAGGCGTTATTTTGGTAGTTTCAATGTTCTCAGACAGCAGGTCTATATTTGCACTGATTAAATAGATACAGCCATGATATTACATTCCTGATCAAAACATTCTCAAATCTCTTAAAATATTAAGGTCTTAATGCAACTTGGAGGGTTAGAACTAGGAAACATAGGGAGAGGAAAGATATTAATAGTTCCAAAACAGCTTCTCATCACTAGATAGAAGTAAATGTTCAGTTTAAGTTGGGTTGAACTAATCAGTTGTAATGTTTATTTGGTATGAAAGCGTGTTGTGGGGAGTGATGAAGCATAAATTAGGTGAAAAGACAAGGTTTTTGTTTTGAACTGTCTCTTCAACATCATTTTTAATAAGAACCAAAATGCTTCTCTTGGGTTTTCCATAGATATTAAAGAGGTGAATATACTAGTTTCAGTTTGGCCCAGACAATACAACTTGGAAAGAAAAGATGCACATTAGAATCTGATCTCATGAAATGTTCAGCAATCATGATTTTGAAAACAAAAAAAACTTAATAGTTTATACTTCCCTTTACCTAGTTTGTTTTTAGAAATAAAACAATCACATTTTTCATAAGAAAATATTCAATCCACAGTTTTACTTTCCTAGCTGGTGTTTATCATTTCTTCTCTATTTTTATTTACAAAATCCTTTCTCTTTGAGCACTGATATTCACAATATTAACTACTGAACAAAAATGTACCTATTTTTATTTTTGTTTCAATAAATGAATTAATTAGAAAAGGTAGATCATGTATGTTTTCAGTTGCTAAATATGTTAATGATCTGAATTGTCATAAATTATCCTGGCAATTAAACATGCAGGTGTAAAATCATGACAATATTTTCTGCAACATATTTATGAAAATATTTTCAATTCAGAGAGGTTAATTGGCACATTCATAATGGTTATTTTTGTACTTCAATAGAAATTTATCACATTTATTATAAGCTTTAAGTTTAAAAGTTTAAAATGTGTGTACTGAATTAGATATGCAAATTTCTTTTAATCAGAAAGAATAAAAACAATGTCTGGTGTTTCCTACTTATATAAAATATGAATTAATAGAGGTTATCTTATGTGAAGAAGGAAATGGCAACCCACTCCAGTATTTTTGCCTGGGAAATTCCATGGACAGAGGAGCCTGGTGGGCTACAGTTCACAGGGTCTGCAAAGAATTGGGCATGACTTAGTGACTAAACAACAAACTTGGGTGGAAAGTTATTTGATCTCTTACACCTTCAATAACCCAAGTGGCCATAGAATTCATACAGAACTTTAGTTTTCTAATGGTTTTTCCTTTGTAATCTGAACTTTACTTTTCAGGAATAACTGCCATAGAAACGTAAATAATGTAAAATGACAAAACTTTTAAGCTCATAAGTAATGGAAGTTTACTCCACTTCTTGTATCTGTGAGAGTGACCATGAAGCAAGTAAACTGAAACATATTTTTTAAGAACTAAGCTTTTCAGAAAGAGAGTTAATATATTTGACAGGTTTTACTAAAGAGACATGCCTTACATCTCTTGCACTTAGTTTAAGCTTTGATGAATGCCCATGTTCCTTCAAGTTCTCACCTAAATGGAAGAAATTCTCTAAATTTGCAATTTTGCCTTGCTATGCCTTATTTAAGCTGTCTACCTACCTAACTATATATTTATTCACCCAGTGAATATTAAGCACCTCTTATGCATCAATTTCATTAACCTATTAGTATTTCTCTTCGTATGTAACTTCCTTGGCATGAATCTGTTGGCTCTTCAGTTCACAACATCAAGCTTAACAGAGTAACTGAGCTCTGATCAGAACTCTACTGAAAGCCTCTGCAGGTCCGTGGGCTCATTCAGGAAGGAGGAAAGTGCTTGCTTTCTTTCTACCTGTACTAACCCTCCATTAATTCAAGATATTTGCATAAAATACTTTGATAAAGCCAATGGAACCTCTATTGATGTGCTGATTTACATTAATTCTTGGTCTTTAAAGTGCTTCTTTAGCAAGCACTTATCTAACTGAATTTTGATTCTAATATTCAAACTACTAGTTATCCCTTTATCTTACTGACTTTTTGCCTACCATACTTAAAAGGAGAGGTCTTGGTCTACTGTCCCAGTGACTAGAAGTGGGTAAAGAAGTAGGTATTACCATCTAAGTTTAAATAGCCAATGATTTCAATACCCATAATTTCAATGTTTTGACGTATCCACACATTCTTACTCTCCCTAATTCAGAATTTTTCTTAAAAAAATAAAAACACAACAAACTCTAGCCAACCTTTTCACTTATAGAATTTGTAATATGTTTTGTGCAGCAATGACTGTAATAGGAAATCCAGAAATTATATGAGAACTGATTTTTTTTTTTCAATTTTACAAGTCTGTTGTAAATTTCCTTTTAATAAAAGGAGTAAACCTTGTTTCTGCCTCCTCCCACTCTTTTGGCTTGGTGCTTACTCAGAGTAAGCCAACTTGCTGCATCTTACAGTTATGGATATTAACTGAGAAGGGCCCCCCTAAGAAAACACGTGAACAGGGATACACCATAGTGAACACAGCGCAGTGAATTCAGGCACGTCCCTGAGCTCCCTGTCTCAGTCTCTCCCAGCCCTCCATCCCCTTCCAGGATTCTCTAGTTACCTCATCACAAAAGGCAGCCGACTTCTCAGCTAGAACAACAAGTTGTGCAGCGAATCTCAGTGATTCAGCCAAGTGGCAAACAGGGTCATTGACTTAATTGGAATCTCAGTAGCCAAGCGAACTAGGAATCCCTTAGCCTGGGTCCAGGGACGCGGATCAAAGTGTTTCCGTGTTTTGATAGAGGATGAAAATGACGCAGAGTTTAATTGACAGGATATTGACCACCGTCCTTTCTTTATTAACCCAGTTTAGGTACCAGAGTCTAGGGCTCCCTTATATGCGCCCAGGGGCCCCCAAGATCCCCCACCTTCCCCAAATGCATAAAAGGCTAAAAGCAGCCTTCCTCCCCAGCTCCACGGCGTGGCTTCTGCTGCTTTGTTTACCATATAAGTCACACCGGGGGTTCACTCTTTGCCCTCTCCGCTGCTTTAAAGCCGGGTGCGGTAAGATGCTGAGAACCACCCCCAAACTCTCGTTCAGCCCAGGTCAACCACAGAAAGCTTCACAGATCCGGTCCTCAGCCCTAAAGAGAAACCTCGCAGAGCCCGAGCCTCTGGATCTAGTAACCCCCAGGGATGTCCGCCTCCCAAAAGGGAGCCGGCTTCCCAGGCAGCTTGAGAAACTTAACCGAGATCCCAGAAACGAGGGGAGGTGCGGCTCCGGCCAGATGGAGCTCTGAGACGACACCCTCTTTACCTGCAAAGTTGCGATCTTCTGGCTGGCTGATGGGGGTTGCAGTCGAGGCCGGCGGCGCGAGTGATTTGCCCGGTGCCAGCACGCCCGGCAAATTCCGACGGGATCGCCTTAGTCTTCGCCGAGTTTCCGAGCATTCCAAGGAAAACGCACGAAGCTGGAGCCCACGCAGCTGGCACCGAACTGGGCGGAGTGAGGATGCTCTGAGAGTGATGCCGCGCGAGGCGGGGGAGGGGAGGGCCTGGGGCGAGGGGGAGGTGAGCGCCAGCGGAGGAGAACCTCGCCCACCCCCGGCCCTTAAGGACCCCTCCCGGTAAAGTTAGCGTTCCCACGGCTGTCAGCCGACGAACCAAGAGGAAGACACCCCTCCCTGCATCTCCGGCGGCGGCCTGACTCCGGGTCAGCGCAGCCCGGGTTCGGAGGGGACCACTCGGAAAGACGCGCGTCCCACGCGCCGCTCTGCGCCGCGGTGGAGGTGGACCCGCGCGAGGGCAGGACCCGGGGAAGAGCCTCCGCCGCCCCGGGGCCAGATGTTTGGGGTCAGCCCGTTGGGCAGGCGAGCTCACCACAAGCCAGCGGTCATCCAGTCCAGTCGGTGGCCAGTACCCCACCCGGTGACCCTGGAGGAGAGCCAGACACACCTCCAGGCTCCGGGCGGGCTCCCCCTCCAGGCTGTCCGACTTCGGTTCGCGTCATAACCCGGCCGCTGATCATCCTGCTCCCACCCAAGTAAACAAGCCCCGCGCGGCAAGTCCCCCGACTTGAAAAAGTAGCCCCCCACTCTCCTCACCCGGTAACTCGCAAAGCTTCTCCCTCTCCGGCTCCCGGGGGTCCTGGCACCCCCTCTCGCGTCCTCAAGGTGTCAGACTTCCCCTGCAAGAGCAGGCGTCTGCGACTCGCTACTAGTGTCCACAGTGGAGACAGTCGCAATGAATAAATGACGAGGCGGCGTTCCACCCACCCTCAGTCCAGCTCGCTCTTTCCGACGAAATCAGTAAGTTTCCAAATTTTAAACAAATCCCCCCAAGTGCGCACCAGCCTAGGAGCGCGAGGTCCCGTTGCTCCAGGTGGGATGTATTGAGAGAGAGAGAGAGAGAGAGAGAGAGAGAGAGAGAGAGAGAGTGTGTGTGTGTGTGTGTGTGTGTGTGTGTGTGTGTGGTGGTGGTGGTGGTGGTCCCATCAACGTACTGAAGATTTCAGGATAAAAGTTATCTTTTGGCCATCACTGTGGTGTTCACACCTGAAAATCAGATTAAAGTGTTTACAGAAAATGTCATATATATTGGCAAAGTTGGCAATAACTTACTTGTTGGTCACTGCGGCGCGGTGATTCCCAGCTTATCACTCCCGGAGGCTTGCTTGGTCACGACCCTGTGACTGGAGAGTCCAGTCTGTAAAACACAGTGAACTCCACGCGGAATCCTAGCTAGCGATTCCTCAGCTTGAGACCCGCGGTTCCACTGGATTCCTTTTCATTTCCCTAAAGCCCTGGGGTCAGACACTGGTCTCCAGCCGCATCTTAGCAGATGCTGCTCCGGCTTTGCGCTTGTGCAACAGGAGTGGCCACTCTTTCTCCCCGTCCCAGCCACGCGTGGTTACACCTTCTGGGAATCAGGGCTCTGACGACTGCGGGGAGGCGGACCATTTTCTTCCCAAGAAATATTCCCCCAAGGGAGTTAAGGGTGGGCGGCAAGCTGGACCCACGCAGCCTCCAAAGCCCAAAATTAAGAGAATTTCCTTCTTGGCTGTCTTATTTTTTACTTATTTTTTAGTTCACAAGAGTTGAGAGCATTTTTTTCTTTTTGAGTATTTACATGAGTAAAGAGGAAATTGCTAAGCATCACCCACTGGGGTGGTGTGCATACTGTTTTCTTTTCTTTCTTTTTTTTTTTAAATCATTTTTCTTATTCCTAAATGTTTCTTTCTAGTTTACGGCTCTTCTCATTGGTTTATCCTAAGCCCATCCTTGACTTCTGTTGTAAATTTCTAGGTCGTCTCCTCCCCTAATGAATACTGAGTTCGCTAGAGGCAAAGGTGGTTCCTACAGTATCTCTCCAGAAAACAAGTGTGCAAACAACAGAGGGATTCTTTCTTTCCTTGAATCTTTCTTGTTTTACTTCTTTACCAGAAAAGTACTTTGATATCTTTTAACACTTTGTAGAATGCTTTCGTGTTAAACAGTGATGAAATATGCAGGAACACATGTATCTGTAGGCAAGGTAATGAACTTTAATAATACATACAAGTCTACTTTCTGTCTAACAAAGGAATGGAGGACAATATATGTGAAAATCTATTTTATACATAATAGATTATGAAATCTATTTTTCATGAAATAATTTATACCCCCATTGTTGCTGTTTGCTGTTGTTTAGTTACCAAGATGTGTCCCACTCATTTGTGACCCCATGGACTCTATGCCACCAATTTCCTTTGTCCATGGGATTTCCCAGGCAAGAATACTGGAGTGGGTTGTCATTTCCTTCTCCAAGGGATCTTCTGGACACAGAGATGGAACCTATGTCTCCTGCACTGGCAGGCAGATTCTTTACCCCAGAGCCACCTGGGAAGCCTATATCCCCATTAATTATCAGTAATTAAAATGTTTCAATACCTAAGAAGCAAAAGTGAAGCTAACATTCATGAGGTAATGTTTTATTTCAGCCTTTAAAAAACAAAACTCTACATACTTTGTTTGTGTGTGTCTTTTAAAATAAACTGTAATCAGTCAGTCAGGCAGTTCAGTTGCTTAGTCATATCCGACTCTACGACTCCATGGACTGCAGCATACCAGGCCTACTTGTCCATTACCAACTCCTGGAGTTTACTCAGACTCATGTCCATTGAGCTGATGATGCCATCCAACCATCTCATCCTCTGTCATCCCCTTCTCCTCCCGCCTTCAATCTTTCCCAGCATCAGGGTCTTTTCAAATGAGTCAGTTCTTCCATTAAGGTGGCCAAAATATTGGAGTTTTAGCTTCAGCATCAGTCCTTCAAATGAATATTCAGGACTGATTTCCCTTAGAATGGACTGAATTGATCTGTTGCAATCCAAGGGACTCTCAAGAGTCTTCTCTAACACCACAGTTCAAAAGCATCAATTCTTCAGCACTCAGCTTTCTTTATAGTCCAATTCTCACATCCATACATGACTACTGAAAAAACCAAAGCTTTGACTAGATGCCCCTTTGTGGGCAAAATAATATCTCTGCTTTTGTCTCTGTCTAGGTTGATCATAACTTTTCTTCCAAGGAGCAAACGTCTTTTAATTTCATGGCTGCAGTCACCATCTGTAGTGATTTTGGAGCCTAAAAAGATAAAGTCTCTCACTGTTTCCACTGTTTCCCCATCTATTTGCCATGAAGTGATGGGACCAGATGCCATGATCTTAGTTTTCTGAATGTTGCGTTTTAAGCCAACTTTTTGCTCTCCTCTTTCACTTTCATCAAGAGGCTCTTTAGTTCTTTGCTTTCTGCCTTAAGGGTGGTATCATCTGCATATCTGAAGTTATTGATATTTCTCCCAGCAATCTTGATTCCAGCTTGTGCTTCATCTAGTCCAGCATTTCCCATGATGTACTGTATATATAAGTTAATAACCAGGATGACAGTATACAGCTTTGACATACTCCTTTCCCAGTTTGGAGCCAGTCTGTTCCATATCCAGTTCTAACTGTTGCTTCCTGACCTGCTTACGGATTTCTCAAGAGGCAGGTCAGATGGTCTAGTATTCCCATCTTTTTAAGAATTTTCCACAGTTTGTTGTTATCCACACAGTCAAAGGCTTTGGCATAGTCAATAAAGCAGAAGTAGATGTTTTTCTGGAACTCTCTTGCTTTTTTGATGATCCAGTAGATTGTTGGTAATTTGATCTCTGGTTCTTCTGCCTTTTCTGAATCCAGCTTGAACATCTGGAAGTTCATGGTTCACATACTGTTGAAGCCTGGCTTGGAGAATTTTGAGCATTTCTTTGCTAGCGTGTGAGATGAGTGCAACTGTGCAGTAGTCTGAGCATGCTTTGGCATTACCCTTCTTTGGGATTGGAATGAAGACAGACCTTTTCCAGTCCTGTGGCCACTGCTGAGTTTTCAAATTTGCTGGCATGTTGAGCACAGCACTTTCACAGCATCATCTTTTAGGATTTGAAATAGCTCAACCGGAATTCCATCACCTCCACTAGCTTTGTGTGTAGTGATGCTTCCTAAGGCCCACTTGACTTTGCATTCCAGGATGTCTGACTCTAGGTGAGTGATCATACCATCATGATTATCTGGGTTGTGAACATCTTTTTTATATAGTTCTTCTGGAATTCCACATACTAAGATGAGTGCATGCCTTTGTAATACATTTAAAAATACGTGCCAAAGAAAGGGGATCTGTGATGACACATACTCATTGGTTAAAGATTAAGAACTTGACTGCCATTTTAGCCTCTGTACCAAATTATATGCATGCTTCTGCCTGTCTGTGGCTTCCCAGGTGGCCCTTGTGGTAAAGAAGCCTCCTGCCAATGCAAGACATAAGAGACATGGGTTTGATTCCTGGGTTGGGAAGATCCCCTGGAGGAAGGCATGGCAACCCACTTGTATTCTTGCCTGTAAATTCCATGGACAGAGAGAGGGGCCTGGCTGACTACAGTCCATAGGATGGCAAAGTTGGACACGACTGAAGCGACTTAGCACACATGCCTGTCTCAGGATACGTTCTTTAAAACAAACGGCATCCCTGTCATGCTGCTGCTGAGAGACATTTTGTCTGCATCCCTAATTTGTCAATTTTTTTCATAAAAAATGTGCTCATGTATCTACAAAAAATACAAAACAGAAAAGAACAGCTAGGACAACCATCTGAGTAGGCTGTGTTTCCCAGGGAAGAAGAATGTTCTATTGATCCTGGAGCCTCATTTGCAACACTTTCATGTGCTTATTGATTGCTAACCTCAAGCCACCTGCTAAAATGATTACAAATTACATGGAAGTTATTTGAAATCTATTTAAACAATACAATGAACTGCATATACTACAGTCATTAGCAATTGAAGGACAATTTGCTTTTGTTTAAATTTTAACAAACAAATATGACATCATTCCACAAACCTGCCTTCCACTTAAATTGCAATTCACTGAAGCCACAGAAATTTACAATAAATTGCTACAGGTTACCTTAAATTTGTTTTTAGTATCTCAATCAGAAAAACAAGAAAGGCCTCCATTTGAAATTGTGTGCTCAGTTGCTCAGTGTCTGACTCTTTGCGACCCCATGAACTGTAGCGTGCCAGGCTCCTCTGTCCATGGGATTCTTCAGGTATATAATACTGGAGCAGGTTGCCATTTCCTACTCTAGGGGATCTTCCTGACTCAAGGATGGAGCCCGTATCTCCTGCATCTCTTGTCCCTCCTGTGCTGGCAGGTGGATTCGTTACTACATTGCCCCCTGGGAAGCAGCAAAAGATAAGTGAATAACCCTGGAACTGATAGCAGTGAAACAATTCTCTACAATGCCAATTTCTTCATCACTAAACTGTATCCTTTATCTACCTTCGAAAAATGTTTTCTGTTTCCAAGTCTTCTTCAAAAATATTCATTTTAATGGATTACTATATATTTGCATAAAATACTTAAGTGGTTCTCAAGTGATGAAAGTGTGGTTTGTTTTTACAGTATTATTTCTATTGTAAGGTTTTGCTGAAAGCCTTTGTACACCCACTTCTCTCTGTACATCCAATTACATCTTCAGAATAGATTTTTGGAAATAGAACCATTTCATCAAAATGAAGGCATATCTTACAGCTAATGTTATGTGTTATATGTGATTTATTGAGCCCTCATCAACACGGGGTATATGTAAACTTTTTTTCCCTCTTTTCTTTCTACAATTTTTTCTGACTTCCTATTTTTTAAAAATGACACCTCAGTATAGTGAGTTGTATTATTAGACAATGTGACTGTCTGTGTATTATGCTTTTCTATTTGTTTTCTTTTATGGTGAGTTAATATAACTTTTTAATACTTGGGCTTTAAGGGGTTTTGCCCATTTGACTTGCAATAGATTTTTGTTGTTGTTCTGTCACTTAGTCATATCTGACTGTTTGCAACCCCATGGATTGCAGCCCACCTGGCCTCCCTGTCCTTCACTATCTCCCAGAGTTTGCTTGAACTCATGTTCATTGAATCTGTTATGCCATACAACCTTCTCATCCTCTGTCATCCCCTCCTCCTCCTGCCCTCAATCTTTCCCAGCATTAGAGTCTTCTCTGATGAGTTGGCTCTTCACATCAGGTGGCCGAAGTTTTGGAGCTTCAACTTCAGCATCAATCCTTCCAATGAATATTCAGGGTTGATTTCCTTTAAGACTGACTGGTTTGGTCTCCTTGATGTCCAAAGTTTACCATACATATAGTAGATATTTCTCATTTTTACTTACTGTTGACATTTTGGATAATGTTTTATTTTAAAAATGGAGACTGTTGAAACAAACAAGGAAATAGGGTGTGGACCAACTTAGTTACACCTTCTTAAATTTTCCAAAATGTTTGTGAGCCAGATATAAGAAGAGTTAAGCATGGCTATAGGGGCTTTCCAGGTGGTGCTACTGGTAAAGAACCCGCCTGCCTATGGGGGAAACATAAGAGACTAGGGTTTGATCCCTGGGTCAGGAAGATCCCCTGGAGGAGGGCCTAGCAATCCGCTTCAGTATTCTTGCCTGGAGAATCCCATAGACAGAGGTGCCTGACAGGCTACAGTCCGTGGGGTCACAAAGAGTTGGACACAACTGAAGCAACTTAGCACACATACAAGGATTTGTTCAGTTGCTCAGTTGTGTCCAGCTCTTTGTGACCCCATGGACTGTAGCACGCCAGACTTCCCTGTTCTTCACCATCTCCCAGAGCTTGCTCAAACTCATGTCCATCAACTCGGTGATGCCATCCAACCGTCTCATTCTCTGTTATCCCCTTCTCCTCCTGCCTTTAATCTTTCCCAGCATCAACATCTTTTCTAAGAAGTCAGCTCTTCACATCAAGCGGCCAAAGTATTGGAGCTTCAGCGTCAGCATCAGCCCTTCCAATGAATATTCAGGACTGATCTTCTTAAGGATTGATTGGTTTGATCTCCTTGCTGTCCAAGGGACTCTCAAGAGTCTTCTCTAACACCACAGTTCAAAAGTATCAATTCTTTGATGCTCTGCCTTCCTTATGGTCCAAATCTCACATCCATACATAACTACTGGAAAAACCATAGCTTTGACTATAGTGATCTTTGTTGGCAAAGTGATGTCTCTGCTTTTTCATATGCTGTCTAGGTTTGTCATAGCTTTTCTTTCAAGGAGCAAGCGTCTTTTAATTTCATGGCTGCAGTCACCATCTACAGTGATTCTGGAGCCCAAGAAAATAATGTCTGTCACTGTTTCCATTGTTTCCCCATCTATTTGCCATGAAGTGATGGGACTGGATGCCATGATCTTTGTTTTTTGAATGTTGAATTTTAAGCCAGCTTTTTCACTCTCTTCTATCACCTTCATCAAGAAGCTCTTCATTTCTTCTTCACTTTCTGCCATAAGAGTGGTGTCATCTGAATATCTGAGATTATTGATATTTCTCCTGGCAATCTTGGGACACTCCTCCATTATATTCTCAGCCTCTGGCTCTCTGAATAAATTCACTCACTATTCCTTGCCCCAACATATCATCTCTTGATTTATTGGCCTGTTGAGCTTCAAGCAGTATGAGCTTAGGCTCAGTAACACTCTTCCACAAATTCCAGCTTTGTTATATTCTGGAGGTTGCAGTCTTTTCCTAGATCTAGAATTGAAGTAGGTACCATCAGGGGACCTGAGAGAGAGATTTTGGTTGCCTCAAGAAACAGAAGGAATAGCCTTACAGAAGCCCATTTGCCTATTGTATATTAATGTTTAATAATGTATGTAATGCATATTAATTTTGAAAAAGGGAGGAGATAGTGAGACCTGGCTAAAGGACCTTCCTCCTGATTTCAGGTAGATAGCTTTGCACAATACCTAATGCAAAGTACTGGTGCAATATCAATTTTGATGTACAATTCCTATTCTGTTCTCTTACTTTGGAATTTAGTGAAAGTCCTATATTTTGGTGACAAGAGCATCAGTTAGTCCTATATAAGATCAAGATTGTTATGAAATCTCTTCTCTGAGAGATGATTTTGGGGAAAGTTAAGAGAAGTTGTAAAAGGGATGCTAGCTAGATGTTATTTTAAGCCAGAACATTTTACCCCATCTTTAAAATCAGAGCATTCTTGAAAAAGGAAAAAAAAATTCTGTTACTGGTTAAAGACAGTTCTCCTTAGCAATTATATGTCTTGATTTATCTGGGTCTTTACTGTTTTTATAAGGATTATAAGTTTCTGAGAAAATAAGTGAATGCTAAATGGAATGGCTCTTATCTACCTTAAGGTGTCAAATAAAAATAGTATGTCAGGAAATAATATTCAGGTTATGGGTTATGCATAACTCATAGCTGGAACCCAGTTACTGCTGAATGACCAGCCTTTAGTTTCTAAATAACTGATTAAGAATACCTCAACTGATCAAATGATTTTTGAAAGTAGGTGAAATGGGAAATTAATACAGTGGAGGAGAATACATGTTCTATAGCCAAATTGCCTAGATTTGAGTTCAAGCTCTGCCACTTACTGTTTGGATGACTTTGGGCATACCACCTATCTGTTGGCCTCAGTTTTTCGATTTCTAAAGTGGTAAATATAAAAGTACCTCTTCTGTAGAGAGGTAGAGATTTGTAGAGAAATATGTGTAAATAATGTAAAATAATGAATGTTAATTGTTTACAGTACCTGCCATTATAAGTGTGACATGTTGCTTTAGTTTTTACTTTACATAGGAGTATGTTTGTTTTCTGACTCCTCAGAGAGGGTGAAGCTATTTCCTACAGTGTTAATAAAAATGTGGTCTATTCAAGAAAGTTAAGGCTTATTTTGATGGAATTCTTGCAGTGTATCAGGGCAGAACAAAGTAGTGTAGAGGTTTGCAATTCATCAGTGAATTTAAGCAGAGGAAAGAACAAATTCAAAGACCTTAAAGCTGGAAGAGCAAGGCAGTGCAGGATTGTCCTTCCAAAGTTGCTGGAAACACTGGCTCCTGCTGTGTAGGAAACAGGACCAAATCAGGGGCAATTATGTCAAAGAATAAATTCTGAGCTCTTAACTCAAAAAATAGTTTTGAGGTTTCAACCCACAGATATACATTTGTCCTCAAAAGTAAGAAACTTAGGTATATTTATCTTTTATGAGTTCTTTATGATGCAGAGTTTTAAATTACTTCATGTTCTTTCCAAGTACTGGATATTGTATGGTGTCTGAGCACAGCGGCTTTAGAGTCAGAATATGTAGATTCAAATCATGTCTTCACCCATTTCTAACGAAGTAATCTTAGGCCAGGGTAACTTAACCATTCTGTAACACCAGTTTCTCATCTGGCAAAGGAATGTAACAGTAGTATTTACCTTCTGTGGTTGTTATAAGCATTACATGTGGTGATATTTATAAAGCAAAAAGGAAGGCCTCAATATATATAGTAAATTTTATTCCTTCTTTTCAATCCCTGAAACTTGTTTTAAGAGCTTCTAAAAAGAACAATACCTGCCTGCCTGCATGCTCAGTCATATTTGACTCTTTGAGACCCTATGGACTGTAGCCTGCCAGGCTCCTCTGTCCATGGGATTTTCCAGGCAAGAATACTGGAGTGTGTTTCCGTTTCCTTCTCCAGGGGATCTTCCCGACCCAGGGATCACACTTGTGTCTCTTGTGTCTCCTGCATTGGCAGGTGGGTTCTTTGCCACTAAGCCACCTGGGAAGCCCAAAAAGAACAATACAGAGAATATAATATGTAAGCACTGAAACTATAATTTTTATGTGAGCATTGTTTTTAAGTGAAGAAAACCAGTGATAGTGCAATCGGCTCTACTTAGGAAATGGACACAAATAATTTCTCTGTAGCATTCAATAAAGTTATGGAGTTTAGTTATTCACAGTGCTCAAAAACAATCACCTAAGACTTGTCATTAAAGCCAACACTGGTATCCTGTTGGTCATTTTTGTATCAACCTTGCTTCCTTAGTGGGATCTGAAAAGTGACATGTGAAAGTGAGAGTTGCTCAGTTGTGTCCAACTCTTTAAGACCCCATGGACTATACAGTCCATGGTATTCTCCAGGCCAGGATACTGGAGTGGGTAGCCTTTCCCTTCTCTAGGGGATCTTCCCAACCCAGGGATCAAACGCGGGTCTCCTGCATTGCAGGCGGATTCTTTATCAGCTGAGCCACAAGGGAAGCCCAAGAATTTTGGAGTGGGTAGCCTATCCCTTCTCCACGGCTCTTTCCAACCCAGGAAACAAACTGAGGTCTCCTGCATTACAGGTGGATTCTTTACCAACTAAGCTACAAGGGGAGCCCTACTGGGATCTGGGTCTTCCAATTTGTTTATTCTTTTTGGTCCTAAAGCAACGGCACTCCTTGTTGACAATTATATATGCCATCAAAGAAGTACATCTTTTTCTTAACATCGGTCACGGCACAATCTTCTCTGTATTTTCATTCTTGAAGGAGCTTGTTTCTTTTGTTGAGTTGCTCATGACCCCATACTATTTTACCCCTTTGTAAAACAATCAGCTTATCCTAATTTTTCCAAGACATTCTTGGCTTTAGCACTAAAAGTCTTCTACCTCTGGAAACTTTTCAGCCCTAGGCCAGTCAGTAAAGTTGGCAACCTTCCTTCTTTGCTGACAATCCCAATCTAGAGTAACTTCTTTCGCTTCTAAATTTTTAGTAATATGTTTAGCACATTACATTCATTTGGTACTTACAGAGTTCACATTTTGTCATATGTAAAGGGTTTACCACCTGAGTTGATATTAATTTCTTGAGAAAGCAACACTATATATATATATATATGTATATATATATATATATATGAAGTTTACATGTGCATTGAAGCCAGTATACCAGACTTCAAATACTGCTGACTACATTAGAGTTTTAATTACTTTTTCTTAAATTATGAAGTTTTCTTCTCAGCAGCTATTGTGGCATGTATGGTTCTCAGTCTAAAATGAACCTGATTTTCTCTATAAGCTTGGAAAAATTAATTTTGTCAATTATAAAATATGAAACATGTAATGATATTGGAAAATGTCTACTTATATTTAATTTATGATTTTATTTATTAAATAATTTTTATTTAAATTGTAAATACATTTAAAATTATGTTATAGGAAATAAAAATATTTAGAAATATTGCTTTTTTTCTGTTCTCATGTTTGATGAAACAATTTAATTCAGATTCTTTACCTACAACATCAAAATACATTTCCTAGTCATCTTTAGTAGATGATACCCCTCTAATGGCAGAAAGTGATGAGGAACTAAAGAATTTCTTAGTGAAGAATCTGGCTTAAAACTCAACATTCAAAACATGAAGATCATGACATCTAGTCCCATCACTTCATGGCAAATAGAAGGGGAAAAGTAGAAGCAGTGACAGATTTTATTTTCTTGGGCTCCAAAATGACTGTGGATGGTGACTGCAGCCACAAAATTAAAAGATGCTTGCTCCTTGGAAGGAAAACTATGACAAACCTAGACAGAGTATTAAAAAGCAGAGATGTTACTTTGCTGACAAAGATCCGTATAGTCAAAGCTATGATTTTTTTCAGTAGTCATGTACAGATGTGAGAATTGGGCCATAAAGAAGGCTGTGTGCCAAAGAATTGATGCTTTTGAACTGTGGTGCTGGAGAAGACTCTTGAAGTCCCTTGAGCAGAAAAGAGATCAAACCAGGAAATCCTAAAGCAAATCAACCATGAATATTCATTGGAAAGACTGATAATGAAGCTGAAGCTCCAATACTTTGGCCACCTGATGCAAAGAGGTGGAAAATACCCTGATGCTGGGAAAGATTGAGGGCAGGAGGAGAAGGGGACAATAGAGGATGAGATGGTTGGAAGGCATCACCAATCAATGGATATGAGTTTGAGCAAACTCTGAGAGATAGTGAAAGACAGGGAGGCCCAGTGAGCTGCAGTCCATGAGGTGGCAAAGAGGTAGGCACGACTTAGCAACTGAACAACAGAACAACAGTTATCATTAGAACCATTATTCAAAGATATCTAACAGAGTTTTACAGAAAACCTTATTATAATTTCTATTTAAAAACTTGGATATATGCTGCCTTTTAAAAATGCATTATGTGCTCTGTGCATGATGTTGTCACTGGGAGGTTTAGCTCAAGCCTCAAGAATCCATTCACATAAATTAGAAAAGTGTTTTGTTTTTTTTTTCATCTCTTGTAAGTATAGTGCTGATTTCCACAATACAGACGAATAGAAACATGTAATGCTTTAGGCTATCATAGGGCTAATTTACAATGCTAATGAACACAAATTATGAACACATAAGGGAAGCCTGGAGTGCTGCAGTCCATGGGGCGGCAAAGAGTTGGACATGACTTAGGGACTGAACAGTAACAACAAATGAACACATATTCTTAGAAATCACTACCATGTGTGTATTGTATTTCTTTGACTCCTTTTTTAAATGATAACGTTCACTGATGAGGTCTAAATATCCTTGACCTGCATTGATTGGGATTCTTTAGGATTAATTTGTATTTCTCCTAGATATTACTTTTCATTTCCTCCATCAAAATGAGACTTTTAAGAAAACTCCCAGTGCCACCACTGCATAACATGAAAGGCTGCTTAAGGACTCTGAGAAGGGTATTGTTTCTTTTCTGAGTTATAAACTGAAGGATACAGATGGAAATAAAGCAAAGATTCAGTTGAACTACATGATACACGCAGTTGTGCTGACAGGCGTGTTGAATGCTAAGGTGGTTGCTTTCTCGTGCTGGTGTTGTTGGCTATTCTCATTGCACCCATATTCATATTTCATTTGGGAGGAAAAAAAAGTAGTTATTAGTTATTGCTAAAGACAAAATACGTAAAGATGGAGAGAAAGAGAGAGAAGGCACAGGAAGGAGGAACGTGGAAATAGGGAGAGAGAGAGAGAGGACGAAGTGGCCTGATCTTTAGACATCCTAGAAATTGTTCACCTGACCCTAGCCTGTCAAGCTCCCTGGTATTGTTTAAGGAAGTAATAAATACAAATGTATTCTCTTTTTCTCACGAAATGGGATGCATTTTATTATTCTTTGACCATGCAGTGATGGTTTCAGATCAACGGAGTCTCTTTTCTGCCAGAGGTCCTTTGAGTTAAATTCATTTGGCTGCTGTAACCCTGGCCTGCCGTGTCTCTTGTCACAGCGTGATGCCGGCAGGGAAGTGCTTGTTGTCAAGATGTAAATGTGTGATGTAGTAGAATGGAATGAAGCACCTCAGCTCCTCTAGAAAGAGAAATGTTATATGGATGCTTTTGCTTGTTTCTTTTGGAGAATCTTTTCCATTTACGAGAGGGTAGAAACTTGGTTGCATATATTAAATGGAAGAGTTTTGCTGGTTCTGTTTGGAAGGGGATGGAGTGTGTGTGTCTGAATACCCAAAAAAAGTTGCTCTTTAAAAGATGAGGCTGGGTTCCTCTCGAGATGGACTTAAACCTCTTTGAGTCCTGTTATACAGGTGGCGCTAGTGGTAAAGAACCCACCTGCCAATGCAGGAGACGCAAGAGACGCAGGTTTGATCCCTGGGTCGGGAAGATCCCCTGGAGGAGGGCATAGCAACCCACTCCAGTATTCTTGCCTGGAGAATCCCCATGGACAGAGGAGCCTGGCGGGCTACAGTCCACAGGGTCACAAAGAGTTGGACACGACTGAAACGACTTAGCACATGCACACATTAGTTATGTATTAGCATGTTATGGTTATTTTATTGTTGAAATGTTTTCAATTTCAGGAAAATTGTTGATTTCCTAAAGAATGTAAATACATATTAGAGAACTACAAAAATATATTTGTAAAGAGAAGATGACCATATTTTTAGAAAGTCGATTGGTATGGACAAAATTTGGTTTATGCCACATATGGTAAACCTGGGGGGCCTTAGCAATGTTTGCTAACTTTGAAAAACCTCAGGTTTCTCATCCTTAACTTGGAAGTAATAGTATCTTGCATGATAATCTCATCAAATTTTGATTATGTAAGTGAAACATTCTTACAAAACACACAGACTTGTGTCATAACTATCCATCTACCCAACGTTGGAATAATTTTACAATTTATTTAGGCATGTGAATTTTGTTACTGTTCCAAATGTTATTTCAAGGTTATTAACCATATTTAGTACAACTAGTTTCAAAGGCTTTTATAGTAAAATTCTATGTATAGGAAAAAGCTTGTTTTTTAGATGGAATACCTTTTACTTTTATAGTGTTACTGTTTAAATCTTATTCATGAAAGAAAGAGGAAGCAGGTGATTTGTATTCAAGAATCTCTAGTAGATAAAGATTTAGAAACATTTATTTAATGAATTCTGTGATGGAAGGCAGTGGATGATTAAAATAATAATAATTTGTGTAGAGATCAATGCAATAGAGCTATGGAATAAAGAGAAATAGCAAGCACCTATTACCTGGAGTCTTTCTGTTTCTCATGTGGAAAACATCTGTGGATCACAGACTGCAGGTTAAAAAAAAAAAAGACGAGGCTAAATTGCTAGTCTGGGAGACTAAAGGCAACCCACCTGAGCAGCTCCAAGTGGCACAATCATATGTAAATGTGACATTAGTGTCAAGCATACCAGCTGCGCCGTGTGATTGCTCCGTTATTAATGGCTGTGCACACAGGGCGTGTAACACGTGCTCCGCTGAGTGCTAGGTCGCTTCAGTCCTCTCCAGCTCGTTAGGACACCAAGGACTGTAGCCCGCCAGGCTCCTCTGTCCATGGGATTCTCCAGGCAAGAACGCTGCAGTGGGTTGCCATTTCCTTCTCCAGGGGGTCTTCCCGACCCGGAGATGGAACCCGCGTCTCCTGCGCTGGCAGGCTCACTCCCACTGAACCACCTGAAGCACGTGTAACTCGTACTCTGTACCGGATTCCAGAACGCTTTCTTCTGTTTTGATGACTTTCAGCGCCTCTTCCCAGTGAGACGTCAGCCTTCTTCCTTTCTCTGAGCTGGCTTTTTGCAAATAAAATCAAAATACAGAAGTAAATGTAGGAAAATGCATTTGCTATTCAGGAGTTGTTACGACGTCCTATGTGATGCTTTCGGTTGTCTTTTCTCTCACTGGAATTGCAATTTTTGAGGAGTTCTTTGAAAGTATCTGTATATATATGCTATCAGTCAAGCAAAATAGTTCCTAATGGCAAGTCACTGAGTCCACTATAGAATATGGACTTAAAAACCTTTTTTATTTTCACACTAAATGTTAAAATGTTCTTGCAAGTAGAAACTGGTAAAGAACAGTGCTGTAAGTTGAAGGGTAATACCAGGAAAATAGGGCATCCCAGGTGGCACTAGTGGTGAAGAACCTGCCTGCCAATTTGGGTTAGATGTAAGAGACTGGGGTTCGATCCCAGGGTCAGAGATGATCCGCTGGAGGAGGGCATGGCAACCCACTCCAGTATTCTTTCCCAGAGAATCCCATGGACAGAGGAGCCTGATGGGCTACAGTCTTACGGTCACAAAGAGTTGGACATGACTGAAGCGAACTTAGCACACATACACCAGGAAAATGTTTAATCTTTTAGCACAAATTATACTCCATAAGGTAAACAAACAAACAAAACAAAACAAAACTGATCAAGATAAAGTCAATTTGCTTAAGAATTAAAGTTATTTTGAATCAAGAAGTACATCATTTTATTTTAAAATTCGTGGCATTGTTTATAAAGGGACACTATTGGGGTACATATACTTTTGTATACCTGGCTCCCTTGCAACATAGTTCTTGAGACAAAGGGCTCAGCTTTATAATTTAAAAAGGCCAGTTCAGGTCATTATTAGTGAGATCAACTGATCATTAGTTTTCAAGACTGCATATGAATCAATGTTAATGGCAAACAAAAAATGTTCCTGTTAATTATTGAAAATGAGCAGTGGATGGACAGCATGAAGAGGTGATTCAATAGGCCTATAGATGGTGCTGTGGAGGAAATTTGTAAGTTTTACGTCCAGATACCACTTTTACATATTGACACAAAAAAGCGATAGAACTATTGATTTTTTAGATGGCTAACTAGAAAACAGCCCTAGGATATTTAACTCCATTTCCAGGTTTTACAGGGGAGGAAATCCATGGGGTCGCAAAGAGTCAGACATGACCTAGCGACTGAACAACAAAACCAGTTTGAGCTGGGGTCCTGTCACTTAAAAAAGTTAAGTCCTTATTAATCAAAGGACCTACATGAGCAATAGAAAGAGTGTGAGTACTTTAAAGCTCTTTAGAATATCAGTACCACCACTTTTTGACCTTGAGATGTGGGAAAAGTCTGTTTTCATGTCAATCATTTATTAGTAAAATGTGGATGCTAAACTTTGTCTCTAAGACTTTCTGGGAAAATCAAATGTGATTTGAAGGAGAAAGGGAATTTTTAATTATTCTGAGCTGAACTGGAAAGTCTACCCAGATCATTACATCAGAAAACTGACCTGGAAAAGGAGATGCAGCGGAGAACAAAGAAAGAGTGAATGAACTGTAAGATGCTGCTGGCTAACCTGATGAAGATGCTTCATGACCTTATATTACTGATGCTTCCATGAGTGGGTACTGTTTGTAATAGGAAGTGCTCTTGCTGAGAGTAACTACCTCTATAAGTTTCTCAACAGAAGTGGAGCCTGTTTCCTCTCAAATTATCCCATACTCTTCTTTTCTCCCTTAATTCTTTCAGCCTTTTAAACCAACAAACCTAGAATGTCATCTGCACAAGAACTTTACTGTTTTTTGCAGGCATTTTGGCTCTTTATGTTCTTCAAGAAAATGAGCATCTGGAATCCATTTGAAGTCTCTTAAGAAAGTTTGACTTTTCATTTCATTTCTTTTGCATGTTGATCCATACTATTTGCTGATGTTTGTATGCCAAGTCGCTTCTGTCATGTCCCACTCTGTGCGACACTAGGGACTGAAGCCCACCAGGCTCCTCTGTCCATGGGATTCTCCAGGCGAGAACACTGGAGTGGGTAGCCATGCTGTCTTCCAGGGGATCTTCCAGATCCAGGTTATAAACCCACATTTCTTAAGTCTAACCTGCATTGGCCGGTGGGTTCTTTACCACTAGCACCACCTGGGAAGCCCTTGGGGACACTTAATGTAGAATATAAGAACTTTCTTCTATTTTATTTAAAAAGGACTTGTATTTGGTTATTGTTACTAATGGTTTCTAGAAGGCTCAATAAGCAAAGTGAATGGAGTGGGTGGGAGTTTGCCATGCATTTCCGGATAGAAGAAATAAACCAAATATTAATCTATTTTATGAACCTAGGGTAAGTGATGCCTGTGACACGTAGGAAGGGCATTTCGCCTGTCATATTATTTCCTTGTTGATGATTTAATGATGGTGATAAAGCAGAATGCTGGGTGATACCATGGTCTCCTCCAAGTGACCCGTGCCTCAGGCTACCTATTCTTCCTGTTTATCTGCTCTGACACTTTGGAGAAAAAGCAGTGGTCTTTCCATCTCTGTCCAATTGTATGGGAAAGACAAAATGAGTAGAATAAAGGGGATGGAACCAGATTGCTAATGGGCATGCTTTTGATTTAGTTGTTTTTCCTCTTTTCAGTGTTTCCTTTTCAGCATCCTCTGTAAGTCCCAAGGTACAGTATCAATAGGTACAATGTGAAACAAAATGTGCCTGATAAGGAGACATGCTAAGAAGATTCTTAGATTACATATCTAAAGTGAAACATTCTGGATGAATTCTTGACTGAATTATTTCATATCACATCTCTTTCTCAACCATTGCTTGTTTGTGAAGCCCTTACATAAGGATAACTTAATCAGAAAAGCAGGAAAACTCTAAAATCTGGAAAGGCAGAATTTTGGTGAATCAGAAAATATCTGCATCTGGGCAACAGTGAAAGAATTTTCTATACTACATAGTGAGTTGCCTGTTGAATACTAGCAAAGGAAAGATTTCCATAGGTCAAAAAATGCGTGCCCCAAAAGTCACAATAAAATGTTGAAATGTGTGATTATAACTTATATTCAATAGTTGAAACTGGAAAATCTATCAATAATAGCAAGTGAATGTGGACTTGCTTTTCATATACTTTACTTTTTTAATTTTTAAAGTATTTTAAATTATTTTTGCTATGCTAGGTATTTGGTGCTGCGTGGGCTTTTAAATACAATCTCTGGTTGTCCTTTCTTCTATTGTACATTTCAGGGATGATAATGATGATGGTATGCCTAATAGGATAACTACTTAAATTATCTTAGCTTTAAGTTTCTTGTCTTAGAGTGTATTTGTTTCTATTTTTCTCCCTTAGTACCAAGCACTGAATATATGGAAAAACTTAAATAGAACTCAAAGAGGACAAAAAATAAGATATATGAATAGTTTTGATGAGGAAACTAAAACACAGAAAAGTGCCTCAAAGTCACATAACTTGTTATTAATAAAGTATAGGGCTCTTAATATCTAATCATGTGCTTAAAATGGGTGATTATTGATAAATAATGCTAATCTCTGTGACTTTTATAGCTAGAGGAAAAAAAAATACCTCCCTCTCCTGCAACTTGCTGAATAATCTAGGTGATGGATTTATGCAAACATATTCAGATTCTAGAATATTAAAAAAAGTTATTTTTTACAAAAAAAGATATTCATTTTGTATTAGAAACACGTGAGTCAGGCTTCTGGGAGAATTTTCTCAACTAAACAGCTTCAACCCTTCCGAGTATAAGTCTGTGCTCTTATCTAGAATGGCTCAGTGAGATTTATCAGTGTTTAGTACTTTGCACATATTGTACACACATTATCTACTTTAAACTAAGACTAGCCCTGCAGGGTTTATATTTCCATTCCCACTTTGCAGACAGTTAAGACAGCAGAGGCTCAGAGAACCTAGGGAACCATTTGGGGTCACAAAGCAGCACGGTGGAACCACTCAGAGCCTAATGCAGACTTTCTGATTCTAAAACTCTGTTCCTCTGAGCTACTTTCATAGAGAAGAGTGAATCTCCACTCTGCCCACATTTTGGAATCACTTGAACTGCATGTAAAAAAAAAAAAAAAAAAAAGACTCCTGACAAGACTCCATCAAACACTGATTAAACTGGAATCTCTGTTTGTGAAATTTGGGCAGAAAAACTTTACAGATGATGCTAGGTGATCAGTGGTGCACCCAGATATGTGAAACTTTGTTCTAGAAGATAAACAGGGGAAGCATTTGTTCATGAAAGAGAAAGAGCAATAAGGGCAATTTCTCATTGCCATAGAAGTCTTAGGGTGGCCATGTGATTTATCATCAGAATCAGGGCACATTCGAGAGTGCACTGAGAGGGCTATTAATAAAAAGCAGGGAACAGCAAAAAATAAACCAGGTCTGTCCTGGGCTAATGGAGCAGTATTTCACTTCCTCCATGACCACAGGTTGAGTCCTGGGGCACTGCAATCCAATAGTAAGAACTGGTTTATTTAACTCTGCCTATTATGGCATATTACACAAAAGATATCAATATCATGGTATCTGAAAGATAAATACATTTAAGTTGTTTTCCCCTTTCCATTTTATAGAATATCATTCATTTTCTCTTTTAAAATAATCGCTAAAATCTTATGAGGTGGATAAACAAATTGTCATTATTTTCCAAAACCAGAAACCAAGAGCTTAAATAATATTTCCATTGTGAAAAAGCTTTCTAGACAAGTGCTATCTAAATGCCATACTAACTTTTCTGTATTTAGTAGAATATGATATTTATTCTGAGAATTTTTCAGAATTATCTTCTCAACTGCTTTATAGATCTGTGTTTTTAGCTGAGTTAAATGGACCTACAGATACCCCATGTATTTTAATAACAGCATAATTACATTTACACTAAAAATATAGGATGAGTTTTGTATAATTAATAATCCTAGGCAAAATCCATAGGAAATAAGGAGACATATTTTTGATGGATAATGAACTAACTCTTGTCATCTGAAGCAATGGGCCATATCCGATTTCCATGTCTCTAAATAGCAATTCAAAAGGAACATGCACAGCAGTAATGCCACTAAAATAATTGTCTTGAGATTATCTAAATCAACATAAGTAAGCTTCATAAGTTAAGATACACGGCCAACTATTTATTTTGAATAAAAACATTAGAAGATTTAAATGGCAAGGATTTATTGTTCACTAATGTACATTTAAAAGAAGCCCTGCAGTAAGCACTCATCTGAACCATTTTTAATCTTCCAGCTTATAAATTATACTGCTAAATTAACATAGAAGCAAATGAGCTTTTCTTATATGCCATAAAGAATCATAGATCATAGAGGACTTCCAGAGGCTACCCTTTTGAAAATCTCTGAAAGGTACATTTAATTCAAATCTCTTTCCAATCATAAAAATTGGTTGCCTTGATTGGAAATACAGCTATACAAACTAATACTAAGTAAATTGAATTTTCTTCAGAACATTCCATTAGAATTTCTACTCAGTTTTATTAACAGTAAAAACATTCCAACCTTTTTCTAGGAAATTATTTCATATAATTATATTGTACTAGATTATCCAAGACACTAATGAGTAATATATTAGAGAAACATCATATGATAAGTGATAAAAATACTTATTTAGGAAGAGAAATATAAATTATCCATGTATATTCTATGTTTAGAGTAGAACTAGAAATGATTTTAACACATCTAATTCTGGATCTTCACTGACTTCTGCTTTTGTGTTCACTTTTCTTTCTCAATGGCCCCTGCAGTTTCTGAAGGGTGGAGAGGGAGGTGGGAGGGGGGATCGGGATTGGGAATACATGTAAATCCATGGCTGATTCATATCAATGTATGACAAAACCCACTGGAAAAAAAAAAAATAAATAAAAAAAAAAAAAAAAAAAAGGATTAGCCCTCTCCTGCTCTTGGGAGAATAACGTTTCATTTATCTCCTCCAAGCAAATGCCTCTCTCTCAAATCTATGCTTCAACTCTTCTTTCTTGCCCCAGTCCCTCCTTTGATCTATAATTTCATATTCCCAAGTGAAACTCTCACTGGACTATCCCTTGCTAATGCCAAACAATGAACCTGCAAATGAATCCATCATAAAGGTTAGAGATGAACACATAGTCCTTAACGATCTTGTACAGTATTTTATATCATGCTCAATTTCCTTTGATAAAATCCTTCCTATTCATCTTCACTATTTTGCATGGACTTCTTAACCTCACAGCCTTGATTTTTTAGCTCCCCTGGGCCATGTGTTCTTTCCCACAAACATATCCTAGAAACACGCTCCAAGAGCATGCATGGGCAAGGGTAGGGTCATTCTAGTGAATCCTGTATGATGTCACCCTTAGCTTCAGTGATGAAGGTGATTATGTCTCTTCTCCACTGTAGTAGTCGTCTTCTGTTTCTCTGCTGGAAAAATTGTTGTCTCATGTAACACCAGCAACAAGGATGCCTTTCTCTGCCTCAAGTCCAAAATTTAATTTCCCAGGAACCACTGAAAAAGAAGTAAGACACTGTTTATGCCTAGAAGTTTCTAACTGGACTGGGGAAATGATGATCAAACTACTTTCTTTGCCCTACTTCTATCTGCTGTGTGAAAAACTGTCAAATTTTTTTTTCCCTTAAGAAATAAGGGCTACTATATTCCAATTGATCTAAATGTTATTTTAAACCAGTTTTATTTTATTCTTTTGAGTAATTTAATGAAAAGAAAGAAATCTAGTTTAGCTGTATCCTAGAGGGGATAAAAAATAAAAATGGAAAGCAGAATAATGCAACCACCCACTGTGGTTCAGAGGGGAGGGTTTTATAAGATTATTCAATCTTAAGGTTTTATAGAGAACCTAATGCACTCTTGTCAAGTCACATAAAGGAGTCCATTAAGACAAAAATCCAGGTTGCACCACTGAACACTCTGTGTACTAATAACATCAGACACCATGTGAACATTATCTAGTTGAATAATAAAAGATGCCTCAAGGGGTAGAAAGCAAAGTGACCATTTCTATAGAGACAGAAAGAATTTCATATATGATTTAATTGGAAATTATACTTGTCCAGAATGAAGGGCTGTCTGTGTAATTTCGCCCCTAGTGCACAGAAATAAGGGGGATATTCCTGGCTAATAAGTCATGGCCGCAATGAATTTTTATTTTGAAGAGATAGGAATACGTAGATTTCCAGAAATAATTTTATTTTCTCAGTATCCAATGAAGAACATGGATAGCCAAAGCTATATACATTTTGCTGTTGTTGTTCAGCCACAAAGTCATATCTGACTCTTTGCGACTCCATGGACTGCAGCACACCAGGCTTCTCTGTCCTCATTATCTCCTGGAGTTTGCTCAGGTTCATGTCCATTGAGTTGGTGATACTATCTAACCATCTCATCTTCTGCCAACCTCTTCTCCTTTTGCCTTCAATCTTTCCCAGCATCAGCTCTTTTCCAGTGAGTTGGCTCTTCACATCAGGTGGCCAATGTATTGGAGCTTCAGCATCAGTCCTTCCAATGAAAATTCAGTATTAATTTCCTTTAGGACTAACTGGTTTGAGCTCCTTACTGTCCAAGGGGCTCCCAAGAGTCTTCTCCAGTACCAAAGTTCTAAAACATCGATCTTTGGCCCTTAACTTTCTTTATGGTCCAACTCTCACATCTGTACATGACTATATGGACCTTTGTCGACAAAGTGATGTCTCTGCTTTTTAATATGCTGTCTAGGTTTGTCAAAGCTTTTCTCCCAAGAAACATGTGTCTTTTAATTTCATGGCTTCAGTCAGTGTCCCCAGTGATTTTGGAGCTCCAGAAATTCATATTTAGTATCTCTACTCTGTCTAAATCATCTTAAGAAATGTAAGGATTGTGAATTGATTTCTTTTCAACAATCACTGATTTTTGTCATCTAAATAATTATTTCCATGTAAAAGATTGCTTATAAGCCTACTTGAGAAAAAATGTAGGAAATTTGAGAAATAAAATTTCAACCTTAAGAGGGATTATTTTGAGAGTCACACCAGAATCATCTAATTTGACTTTTGCATTGCTTAACTCAAGGGTGGATACTTTTCTCCAAAGGTATTTTTAAATATTTTTATTATTGTGCAAACCAAAAGTGTGTAAGAAGCTAACATAAATGCAAATAATTTGACTGATTTCATCATTCAACTAATGATGGACATTAATGTTGTTTCCATGTCTTGGCTATTGTAAATAATGCTGCAGTGAACATGGGAGTACAGATATCTTTTCTGGTTAGTTTTTTCATTTCCTTCAGATAAATGTGCACAAGTGGAATTGTTGGATCATAAGAAAGTTCTATTTTTAATTTCTTAATGAACCTCCATAAGTTTTTCCTTAATGGTTGCACCAATTTACATTCCCACCAACAGTGCATAAGCATCCCTTTTCCTCTGCATCCTCTCCAGTGCTTTGTATTTCTTATCTTTTTGACAATATTTGATAACATGCATTCTGAGAGAGGTGAGATGATATCTCCTTTTGCTTTTGGTTTGTGTTTCTTTGATAACAGATGATATTGAGCACATTTTCATTGCTGCCCATCTTTATGTCCTCTTTGAAAAATGTCTATTAAACTCCTCTGCCTATTTTTTTAATTTTTATTTTTGGTATGGAGTTATATGAGTTTTTATATATTCTGGATATTAACACTTTATCAGCTATATGATACATTTTCTCCCGTTTGGTACCTATGCATGGCTTAGTTTAAGTATGAGTTCAAGAAATCAGTTCAGTTCAGTTCAGCCACTCAGTCATGTTCGACTCTTTGTGACCCCAAGAACCGCAGCTTGCCAGGCCTCCCTGTCCATCACCAACTTCTGGAGTTTACCCAAACTCGTGTCCATTGAGTCAATGATGCCATCCAACCATCTCATCCTCTGTCGTCCCCTTCTCCTTCTGCCCTCAATCTTTCCCAGTATCAGGGTCTGGGTCTTTTCAAATGAGTCAGCTCTTCGCATCAGGTGGCCAAGGTATTGGAGTTTCAGCTTCAACATCAGTCCTTCCAATGAATACCCAGGACTTATCTCCTTTAGGATGGACTGGTTGGATCTTCTTGCTGTCCAAGGGACACTCAAGAGTCTTCTCCAACACCACAGTTCAAAAGCATCAGTTCCTCAGTGATCAGCTTTCTTTATAGTCCAACTTTCACATCCATACATGACTACAGGAAAAACCATAGCCTTGACTAGATGGAACTTTGTTGACAAAGTAATGTCTCTGCTTTTTAATATGCTGTCTACATTGGTCATAACTTTTCTTCCAAGGAGAAAGTGTCTTTTAATTTCATGACTGCAGTCACCATGCAGTGATTTTTGGAGCCCGAGAAAATAAAATCTCTCAACTGTTTCCCTTGTTTCCCCATCTATCTGCCATAAAGTGATGGGACCAGATGCCATGATCTTAGTTTTCTGAATGTTGAGCTTTAAGTCAACTTTTTCACTCTCCTCTTTCACTTTCATCAAGAGGATCTTTAGTTCTTCACTTTCTGCCATAAGAGTGGATGTTATCTGCATATCTGAGGTAATTGATAATTCTCCCAGCAATCTTGATTCCAGCTTGTGCTCCATCCAGCCCAGCGTTTCTCATTATGTATTCTGCATATAAGTTAAATAAGCAGGGTGACAGAATATAGCCTTGATGTACTCCTTCCCCGGATTTGGAACCAGTCTGTTGTTTCATGTCCAGTTCTATCTGTTGCTTCCTGACGTGCATACAGATTTCTCAAGAGACAGGTCAGATGGTCTGGTATTCCCATCTCTTTCAGAATTTTCTACAGTTTATTGTGATCCACACAGTCAAAGGCTTAGACATTCTAGGAATCAGTGAACTAAAATGGACTGGAATGGGTGAATTTAACTCAGGTGACCATTATATCTGCTACTTTGGGCAGGAATCCCTTAGAAGAAATGGAGTAGCCATCATAGTCAACAAAAGAGTCCAAAATGCAGTTCTTGGATGCAATCTCAAAAACGACAGAATGATCTCTGTTCGTTTCCAAGGCAAACCATTCAATATCACGAAATCCAAGTCTATGTCCCAACCAGTACTGCTGAAGAAGCTGAAGTTAAATGGTTCTGTGAAGACCTACAAGATCTTCTAGAACTAACACCCAAAAAAGATGTCCTTTTCATTATATGGGATTGTAATGCAAAATTAGGAAGTCAAGAAACACCTGGAGTAACAGGCAAATTTGGCCTTGGAGTAGCAAATGAAGAAGAGCAAAGGCTAATGGAGCTTTGCCAAGAGAACACACTTGTTATAGCAAACACTCTCTTCCAACAGCACAAGAGAAGACTCTACACATGGACATCACCAGATGGCCAACACTGAAATCAATAGATCAGAAGGTGTCAAAAATAAATGGGCACTGATTTTACTTTATGAAGCTTGGAAAATAGCACTTTTTTAGGAGAAGTAACAATGAACAGTTTGCTCCCCTTTTCTCAATGATTCCATTGTATTCTGAACCACCAGCTCCGGTCTATGTTGCTAAGCCTAGGAAATCTTCACTTGTTTGTAGTCTGCTCTTTCCCAGACTCCAAAAGAACAAGTTAATAATGCAGCTGAGACCAAATCATCAATTAGCAATTCATTACAGGATATCTTGTTCACAGGACCTTAGATAGAATCCCACCTCTTAGTGTAGGAGACACTAACAGTTACATCTTCTAGTGTAGCCTCCCAGTACATAGCCTGGAAAGAAATTCAATTAAATCAACATTCTGAGCTCTGGCTGTAACATTTACATTACTGCCATGCATCTGGTGTCCATTCAGGAGCTCAAACAGAAACGGAAGTCACAGCTGACATTATTGGTACTGGATCAAGCAAATAGTCTATTGCTTTAGGGAGGAAAAAAAAAACCTAAATGAAACAATGAGGGCTTGAAATATCACAGAGTAAGCATGGACAGCCTCATTGAAAGAAATTTGCTCCATTTGGAGAAGAATAAGTGATAAAGAAAGTAAACACAAATGAAAAAAATACACAGGTAATACACATGGAAATCGAGTACTTTTTCATAGATGAAACTATAAAGACATATGATTTATGTATATATAAAGAATGTATGATTTATATGGGCTTTCCAGTTGGCTCAGTGGGTGAAGAATCTGCCTGCAATGCAGGAGACACGGGTTCAGTCCCTGAGTTGGGAAGGTCAAGATCCTGTGGAGAAGGCAATGGCAACCCACTCCAGTATTTTTGCCTGGATAATCCCATGGACAGAGGAGCCTAGCATGCTGCAGTCCATGAGGCTGCAAAGAGTTGAATTGAAGGGACTGAGCACACACACATGATTTATATATTACTTTAGCAAGAAAAAAAAAATCAATGGCATTTAAAAAAGTTAAAAAGACATGCCTATTTATGGTCCTGTGTGTGGGAGTGGCTGTAAATTCCTTCTGCAAACACTTATTGAGTATTTAACTTTATACCAAACACTATTCTAGCACCAGCATTGCATGTTGAACAAGGCAAGTATGATTCTTGCCTTCACTGAACTTATTTTCTTATTGGGATGGATAGAAATATTCAAGTAAATATAGGCTTAAAATTATTTTTGAAATTATGAATCCTATGGAGAAAATTATAGTAGGAAGTGAAATCAGGAGTTAGTGAGGTGGGTAGAAAACTATGTTGGATGGTCGTCTGAAAAGACCTCTTTAAGGTGGGAATTTGAGCGTGTATAATGAGTAGGGTACAGGCATCGAGCTCCAGGAAGAAGAAGAATGAGAACAAAGGCTGTGAGCCAGGAAAAATCTTGGAATATTTGAGGAAAAGGAAGACAAGCAGGGCATCTAGAGGACACTGTATGAAGAAAAGGGAAGTCAGAGACATGGAAGTCAAAGATGAGTTCAGAGAGCAGCCCCTCTCTGGCTAGTCATTTGTTATGACTTACAGTTCAGCTATGGTTTTTCCAGTAGTCATGTAAGGATGTGAGAGTTGGACCATAAAGAAGGCTGAGTGCCAAAGAACTGATGCTTTCAAATTATGGTGCTGGAGAAGACTCTTGAGGGTCCCTTGGACAGCAAGGAGATCAAACCAGTCGATCCTAAAAGAAATCAGTTCTGAATATTCACTGGAAGGACTGATGCTGAAGCTGAAGCGCCAGTACTGATGCGAAGAGCTGACTCATTGGAAAAGACCCTGAAACTGGGAACGATTGAAGGCAAGAAGAGAAGGGGGTGACCCAGGATGAGATTATTAGATGCCATCACTGATTTGATGGACATGAATCTGAGCATACTCTGGGAGATGGTGAGGGACAGGGAAGCCTGGTGTGCTGTAGTGCATGGGGTCACAGACTGAACAACAGCAACAGCTCAGGTTAAAAATGTGAAATAATAGTTCTTTTCACTGGTACTTTAAAAAGAGGGCAATGATGAGGTCAGCTCTTGGCTGGACTTTGGATTAAAGGAAATTTCTGAAGTTGACAGCTGCCCCTGGGACAGTGATTGGTATCAAAAAGCAGTGTCAGAAGCAAGTAGTTAGGATGAACAAGAAAGGAAGATTTTGGTGGGATAACCTACTCTTCCTTATCTTTTTTTCTGAGACATGTTTACAATATCTCTTTGGACTGAGAAGCAGGGAAATTGCTCTGATTTAGAAGCATACAATTTTGTGTTTTCACATAAGAAGTTCCTAAAATATTGTGTAATGGAAATGTTTATTTCTAAACCTTGAGTATATTCTCCATGGGTTATTGCAATTGCATTATGTGACTCCTAATTCCTATTAGCTCTTATAGTTTATGATGATTTGAGACTTGGATCTAGCTGTAGCAGGACTGAGGCAAGGGATGGTTACAATCTGAATGTATCCAGATTTGGGGAAGAAGAAAAATTCTCAACAGTTTGGCAGAACAATACAACAAGAGAGCAGATGATAAACAGAAGGAAGGTCTAGAGTCACCGAGCTTCCAAAAACCCTGTGTTTAAGGGAAAAATACCTATTCATGGAATCTCAGGATGGATTCCATGGAATCTGAGATTTCATGTCAAAATTTCAACATCTAGAAGAATTCAAAGAGGAAGGATTTGTTGGGAAAGGGAATTGGGAACAATATTGTGATGGAAGGTGCTCTGGACTCTTGATCCAAATGAAAAGTTTGAGTGATGCATCTTGGTTCAGAATTGACTCAGAATAGGTGTATCAGGTGTCTTGTGGTCTTTCAAAAATGTGGACATCATTTGGAAAGATAACTCCACCAAAAGGAGAGATTTGATTAATTGTGAGCTTGCCTTTGATGATTTTTCTCACACAAATGGGGAGAAATAAATATAAAGGATATTTTTTTTAGGCTTCTGGTAGCCCAGTGGAGTGACCACGATAACTTATTGTTACACATAGAAAAGGAGGAAAATGTTATATGTATGACCTCAACCTCATTTTTTAAAATACAGCTTTAAAAATTTGGTGTTGCAAAGTATAATGACTGGGCTCAAGATAACATTACTCAACAAGAATATTTTTTTTTTTTAAATGAGAATTCTCAATCATAAAGGTCATAAGAAGCATACTGTGTTCTCTGGGTTGCCTCTTTTGGTGTAGAGCCGTGTAAGCTGGGGCAACAGTAATCTGGGGTCCCGTATTGTCTCTATACTGCACCCAAGGCAGAGCCTCCATTCCACAAAGTGGAAGAGAAGAGCCCCCAGTTCTTAACTGCACTACGTAGGGCCACAGGAAGCTGCGGGAGAGATAAGAAGTGCTAAAACCCCTCCCTTCCCCAGAAGATAACCCTCTGATGGGGAGCTGGGAGATGAGGACAGGGAGGCCGTGTTCTTGGTGGCAGCAATGCCCAAGTCCATTTCCAATGGACTGTCCCTGTTGCTGAGCTGGGCGTGGGGAGGGAGAGTCTTGGTTCAAATATCACAGACGTGCCTTTCTTATACAACTCTTCATAGGTTGCTTCTAGTAGAGATTTCTTCAGTTCCTGTTTGTCCTTAGGACAATTTCCAGAGACTTGAAATTTTGTTTTAAAAATTACCTTTATCTGCTTCACCTGGGAACAGTTCAGTGGTGTTCCTTACATTTTCATCACCCTCTACCTTGCTGTCAATCCATCATCAATGCATTATTCTTTTCTTTGTGAATCCACATAAAGTTCATTTAACAACAACAAAAAAATCATATAATAATAACACAAGTATTCATGTGCTACAAGTTAAGTCGCTTCATTCATGTCCAACTCTCTGTGACCCCATGGAGTATAGCCCGCCAGGCTCCTCTGTCCTTGGGATTTTCCAGGCAAGAATACTACAGTGGGTTGCCATTCTCTTCTCCAGGGGATCTTCTGGACCCAGGCATCAAATCCAGATCTCCTGTATAGCAGGCAGGTTCTTCACTGTGAGCCACCAGGGAAGCCCGCAAGTATTTATGCAGGGTAATTATTCAGTGTACTTCTGCGTTTCTAAGCAGGCTTTAAGTAGGCCAATAAATGACTTTTTCTTCTTCTAGACTTGCATAGGAGAAAGAAGCTCTTTCCATTTCTGCAGTCTGTGAATACACTGCCAACAACAAGTTACTGCTGGTAGTGGAAGGGCGTTCAGCATGAAGTTTATTGATGCAGGCTAAAGGGGAAGATTAAGGGATATATACTGAACACCCAGTCCTTAGTGTTTCCATCAAATTGTTTAAGTGAATTATTGAACATCTGGCTCAAGGAACAGGCTCCATCAGGTCAGGATTGATGGTGTTTTCTTGGCCTCTCTTCCCTACGATATCCTACTTTTCCTAATTCCCCAATTCCACCAACATTTATACTCATTTAGAACATCACAAGCAGGGCATTGTGCCAAGGTCACTCAAGGACATTCAACAGTGACATTGCTGGAAAGGTGGTCATGGTGTGTTTTATAAACATGCCCTCTGAAATGAGAATGGAAGGGATGCTATTGTGTAGATTTATCCAATACTTCTAGGTGCCCATGACAATCTGATTTTCAGAGAAACTTATTTCATGGCATTTTTTTCTGTCCTCTGGTCAGAGAGATGAGGGTTTAAGAAGGTGAAGAAAATGGTGAAGAGACAGATCAGACCCTGAGTGTGGACTGACAAGCCAGTGGAGCAAAGGGGGGTACCCTAGAGATGATAAACATGGGAGAGTCTGGGACTTGCTAACTGTTGTCTAATCAGAATGTCAAAGCCTCTGCCGTTCCTCTAGTTCTTTTGCTTTTTTTAAAAAAACTTTTGGGCTAAGCTTGATTTGCCTTTTGAAATAAAACATTGGCAGGCTTAGCACATTACACCACACAGCACATGTGGATGGTGTAGGGAGAAAACTAACAGAATCAGAAAAGACTAAATCATTTCTAACTCAGAAGAGAAAGCTGGTAGGGGAATGCAGACCACCAACACTGAATAATTTCATCTCACTATGAATATTAATAACACATTCTCTGAGAAGTCAGCAAGGTAATGACTAAAGAATGTGGATGGAGTGTTTGTTTTGTTTCTTCTTGGGAACAATATTCTTTGACTGCAGTAGCTGGTGAATTAAATAAAGTTCTGACTTCATGGACATCTAGCATAAACCAAAGAGATTTCCTTATTTATTTTATAGGTTTGGTGCAGGAAATCAAGTCGGGGGATGCTGGTAAAAAACACATCTTTGTCCTAGAACTCAAATGAACTTCATTGGATATTCACATCAAACAAACTAGATAATCTTCACACCAGATTTTGTCCTTTACAGACAAACTGTAAATGAATAGAAATAGTTTCAGCTAGAACTGTCACACTTTTATCCAGAAGGGTTTTATTCAAAACATTCCCATGATAAAATTGGCCATGTGGTAGAAAGTAAGAAAAAAAAGGAGTATTTCAATTTTTGCGTGGGCACACCCTCAAGTTTACATTCTGTCTACTGAACTGTAGATGTAATACAAAAAATTTAGAAGGGTGTTCTCTCCTACAGCTGCTTAGGAGTAATTAGATATTATAAGAATATTTACTCTAATTATTCTATAATAGCTAGATATTATAGAAGAAGAAAACTGGAGGGGTTGGGGGAAAAGAGACTGAGGGTGATAGCCAACAGACCAGACTTTAATTGCCTGCAATATTTGACTTCAAATCCTAATCATTTGTTAAATCTCGATCCTCCCTACCAGGTTCCAAGCTTGCAAGGCAAAGATTCAGTCTTTGTGGTTGTTGTTAGAGGTTCACTCTTATCTACTGCTGAATCTGCAGTTTTAAATCACTGCCTAAAAACACATTAGCTATGATAAATAAATGAATATTATTCTAAGATATTTTCAACGAAGAAAATAATCTTTGGGGGATAAAGTTACTGACTGTCACCTTTCCTTGTTTTTCTAGAGTTAGCAGCATCTGGAAAAGACATGTTTGAGTCCAAATGGGACAGAGCTCCAGCTTCTTAGCTTGGGGCTGGGTTATAAACCTGGTGTTAGAGTCTTTAAAAAGACTGAAATACTCTGCTTCTTCTCCAGCCAGGAACATGATAGTCGTGTACTTTCTCACTTCCTTTTAAGATATGATTGTTTTCACCAATGAAACAAGAGCAGAAGTGGCATGCTACATTTCTGAAAGCCTGTGCACAATGGTTCTTGTTTCCTGCCATGGTCATTTTGGAAGTATGGATCAAGTTGGACCCTCCGTCAGCCAAGGTCACCGAGTGACTGGGGAGATGAGAGCCTGCCAACTGCTGTAACCAAATACTTTTCACTGTTACTGCCTGCTGTCAGTTCTAGGATTGAAAACACAATCGTTTCCTCCACTTATTTTTCTCCACAACTAGAAATGAATGGGATATCAGTTAAAACTGTACAGAAAAGCCAATGAGTGGCACGCTGATCATCTGAGATGAGGTTCACCTCCACAGTCTCTGAATAACAGCCAGAGTGCTTATTTAGCAGTTTGAATGGTTGGTTAGACTGTCGGAAAAAACACTGACTTTCCATACTTAGATTCACTTTGTGTCCAGTTTCACAACTTGTCATAATTTCCTTAAAATTAGTGTCACAAACCTTAAACCGCAGTGTACTGGTGAAGTTTCTAGGGAGTATTCTATAGCTAATAAAGATAAAATACTTTATGTTTAAACATTATGAGAACAAAAATACTTGCAGTATAACAACATGGGGCTTCCCAGGCAGCTCAGTGGTAAAGAATCCACCTGCCAATTCAGGAGACATAATGAGACGTGGGTTTGATCCCTGGATCGAGATTGCCCTGGAGAAGGAAATGGCAAACCACTCCAGTATTCTTGCCTGGAAAATCCCATGGACAGTGGGGACTGGCGGGCTCCAGTCCATGGGGTCCCAAAAGAGTCAGACACGACTTAGAGACTAACCAACAACAAATAGAGCAACATAAGATAGTCTTGTAAAATGAGACAAGCTGTGAGATTTAATAATATTATTCTGCATCCTTAGGGTATATGGCAATGCTGAGAGATGTGAGTATAAATAGAATTACAGATTAAAAATCTATAGCACAAACTGGAATCCAGATTGCCAGAAAAAATATCAATAACCTCAGATATGCAGATGACACCACCCTTATGGCAGAAAGTGAAGAAGAACTAAAGAGCCTCTTGATGAAAGTGAAAGAGGAGAATGAAAAAGTTGGCTTAAAGCTCAACATTCAGAAAACTAAGATCATGGCATCCGGTCCCATCACTTCATGGCAGATAGATGGGGAAACAGTGGAAACAGTGGCTGACTTTATTTTTCTGGGCCCCAAAATCACTGCAGATGGTGATTGCAGCCATGAAATTAAAAGATGCTTACTCCTTGGAAGGAAAATTATGACCAACCTATACAGAATATTAAAAAGCAGAGACATTACTTTGCCAACAAAGGTCTGTCTAGTCAAGACTATGGTTTTTCCAGTGGTCATGTATGGATGTGAGAGTTGGACTATAAAGAAAGCTGAGTGCTGAGGAACTGATGCTTTTGAACTGTGGTGTTGGAGAAGACTCTTCAGAGTCCCTTGGATTGCAAGGAGATCCAACCAGTCCATCCTAAAGGAAATGAGTCCTGTCACTGGAAGGACTGGTGTTGAAGCTGAAACTCCCATACTTTGGTCACCTGATGTGAAGAACTGACTCATTGGAAAAGACCCTGATGCTGGGAAAGATTGAAGGCAGGAGGAGAAGGGGACGACAGAGGATGAGATGGTTGGATGACATCATCGACTCGATGGACATGGGTTTGGGTGGACTCTGGGAGTTGGTGATGGACAGGGAGGCCTAGCGTGCTGCAGTTCATGGGGTCGCAAAGAGTTGGACACGACTGGGCGACTGAACTGAACTGAAAAATATCTATAGTAATGAATGATAATTTAAGGACTTGCTCTTCAACAGAAGTAAGCCAATTCTAAAGGTCAGTTTTCATTCCAGTCCCAAAGAAAGGCAATCCCAAAGAATGCTCAAACTACCACACAATTGCACTCATCTCACACGCTAGTAAAGTAATGCTCAAAATTCTCCAAGCCAGGCTTTTCAGCAATACGTGAACTGTGAACTTCCAGATGTTCAAACTAGTCTTAGGAAGGTCAGAGGAACCAAGATCAAAAACCAGATATCAAACATCCCCTGGATCATCGGAAAAGCAAGAGAGTTCCAGAAAAACATCTATTTCTGCTTTATTGACTATGCCAAAGCCTTTGACCATGTGGATCACAATAAACTCTGGAAAATTCTGAAAGAGATGGAAATACCAGACCATCTGACCTGCCTCTTGAGAAACCTGTATGCAGGTCAGGAAGCAACAGTTAGAACTGGACATGGAACAACAGACTGGTTCCAAATTGGGAAAGGAATATGTCAAGGCTGTATATTGTCACCCTGCTTATTTAACATATATGCAGAGTACATCATGAGAAATGCTGGTCTGGAAGAAGCACAAGCTGGAATCAAGATTGTCGGGCGAAATATCAATAACCTCAGATATGCAGATGACACCACCCTTATGGCAGAAAGTGAAGAGGAACTAAAAAGCCTCTTGATGAAAGTGAAAGATGCAAGTGAAAAAGTTGTCTTAAAGCTCAACATTCAGAAAACTAAGATCATGGCGTCTGGTCCCATCACTTCATTGGAAATAGATGGGGAAACAGTGGAAACAGTGTCAGACTTTATTTTTCTGGGCCCCAAAATCACTGCAGATGGTGATTGCAGCCATGAAATTAAAAGACGCTTACTCCTTGGAAGAAAAGTTATGTTCAATCTAGATAGCATATTAAAAAGCAGAGACATTACTTTGCCAACAAAGGTCTGTCTAGTCAAGGCTATGGTTTTTCCAGTGGTCATATATGGATGTGAGAGTTGGACTGTGAAGAAAGCTGAGTGCCGAAGAATTGATGCTTTTGAACTGTGGTGTTGGAGAAGACTCTTGAGAGTCCCTTGAACTGCAAGGAGATCCAACCAGTCCATCCTGAAGGAGATAAGTCCTGGGTATTCATTGGAAGGACTGATGCTGAAGCTGAAACTCCCAATACTTTGGCCACCTGATGCGAAGAGTTGACTCATTGGAAAAGACCCTGATGCTGGGAGGGATTGGGGGCAGGAAGAGAAGAGGACGACAGAGGATGAGATGGCTGGATGGCATCACCGACTCGATGGACATGAGTCTGAGTAAACTCTGGGAGTTGGTGATGGACAGGGAGGCCTGGCATGCTGCGGTTCATGGGGTCGCAAAGAGTCAGATACAACTGAGTGACTGAACTGAACTGAACTGAGCTGAATAACCTGATATAATTGTGTGGTTCAAATAGCTTTGGGAAAGTGATTAGACTTAGATATTTAACTTTACTTCCAGCTATCTTGGAAGAAATGTATCCAGATACCACTTTTCTACCTTTCCTCTTTTTCCTAAACTGAATTCCCAGTGACTGTAATATTCATATGAAAAAGGAAAGTGTTAGTTGGTCAATCATGTCTGACTCTTTGCGACCTCATGGACTGTAGTCCTCCAGTCTCCTCTGTCCATGGAATTCTCCAGGCAAGAATACTGGAGTGGGTAACCGTGTTCTTCTCCAGGGAATCTTCCTGACCTAGGGATCAAACCCAGGTCTCTTGCATTGCAGGCAGATTCTTTACCATCTGAGCCACCAGGAAAGCCCAATACTCATGTACTTAGTAACAAGAATCATAATAACAACAATACACATATATCTTCTAACATACAAACAACAATAATATCTCATTTGTAGTTTGAACTTCAGATAACTAAATTTCAACTCACTGATATCACATGACAACCTGATGAGATGGGAGCTACTATTATTTTTACTTTTAATGATAAGAATCTGGGTGAAAGTAATGCTGTGCATAATGTTCTTGGAGCATTGTACTGTCTGTCTTTTTGACCTTCCTTCACACCTGACATGCCTGACGTGCCAGCTCCAGATCACCCACCCCCACATAGTGTGCTGAAGAAATTCACAACCTACAATTTGGACTAAGGCACCTGTACTGTAACATGCTCTGCCAGGTACCAGCTGCCCTTATTCTAAAATGGGAAAAATCAGCACTATCAGGTCTTTGTGAGAACTGAATGAGATAATATATGTTAACCATTTAGATTAGTGCCTGCCACATAGCAAAGTCTCAATAAATTATCAGTTCAACTATTATTATTCAATGATTCTTGCTTCTCAGTCATCAAAAATATTTAGGCTATGAAAAAACTTTGCCAGTTGACCCGTTAGAAATGACTGCTATGTAATTACAGCCTACTTTGAGCTCATCTTCTGAGTACTCTTTAAGCTATTTGCCAACACAGTCTGTCAAATGTTATTCATTCTGAAGCCTGTGCTAGACCCACTCAGAGTTCGCCACAAAAGTGCAAAGTCATACAGCATGAATTTCTTCATCCACAACACAGAAATTAATTGAGTTTACAAGAAGGCAGTGCAGTGGAGATGGTAAAACTCAGCTTTTGGAGTCAGATTCCCCAGTTCTAACTCCAGCTCTGCTGCTCCTTGTACCTCGCTTTTCTCATCTTTAAAGTGAAGATGCTCATAATTTCTACTTAAAAGATTTGTTTTGAGGCTTGAATACGTTAGTATACGGAAAGTGTTTTCAACATTGCCTGACATATAGTACGCAGTATATGTTTTTTTAATTGAAGTATAGTTGATTTACAATATTGTATTAGCTTTAGTTTTATAACAAGTTTTGCTAGCATGAATTAATCAAAGCTGTTAGATATCAACAATGAACTTATTAGCTACAGCTCAGGATTCAAAGAAAAAGGTATAATCTGTATATAATATCTTCTCTCAAAGAATTTAGGGATTTCAGGGAGTTAAGAGATGATAACACAGCTAGAAGGCCAGGTGGTAAGTAAAATAGAAGAAGATATATGCATATATGTGGAATTAAAAAAAAAAAAAAACTGGTATAGACAAGCTTATTTTCAAAGCAGAAACAGAGACACAGATGTAGAGAACAAACTATGGATACCAAATGGGGTAAGACGGGGTAGAATGAATTGGGAGATTGGAATTGACATGCACCTGTTATTGATACTGTGTGTGTGTGTGTGTGTGTGCATGCTCAGTTGCTCAGTCATGTCTGACTCTTTGTGACCCTATAGACTGTAGCCCACCAGGCTCCTCTGTCCAAGGAATTTTCCAGGCAAGAATACAGGAGTGACTTGCCATTTCCTTCTCCAGGGGATCCTCCCGACCCATGGAGCAAACCCACATCTCTTGCATCTCCTACATTGGCAGGCAGATTCTTTACCACTGGTACGATTTGGAAAGCCCAGTACTATGTATAAAATAGATGATTAATGAGAACCTACCGTATAGCAAAGGGAACTCGACTCAATGATCTGTGTGACCCAAATGGGAAGGAAGTCCAAGAAGAGGGGATACATGTATACGTATAGCTGATGCACTTTGCTGTTCAGTAGAAATTAACACAACATTGTAAAGCAACTCCTGCAATGATAGGTGGGTTCTTTACCTCTAGGACCACCTGGAAAGCCAAAGCAACTATGCTCCAAAAACTTTTTTTTCCAATTTAAAAAAAAATCTTTAAAAAAATGTACAAAATATTGCAAACCTCTAGTGTACCACAATGCTAGAGTAGTTAGGATAGAAATAAATATTATTTCCACTTTATGGGAGCAAAGAATCCAAACTTAGAAAGATGAAATGATCATGCAGCTACTGAGCGTTAGAGGAGACTCTTGAACCTAAACTTCTAACTTGGGACCCACTACATCATTCTGTTTTTATTTTCCCTCCATTATTCCTTTTCTCACTTGCACATTTTTCTGACAAGCCAGGAAAGAAAAAAGGAAGAGAATCTTCTTATCTAACCACAGAGTAACCAAGCTATTTATATTTGCAGCCATACTTTGCAGTAACAATTCATACTCCTGTGTAAAGTTCAGCTCCTCAATTTAGGAAGTTGACCCCATTTTCTCTCAAATACTCAAGTATTTCAATCCTGAATTTCTTCCCTTTCTCCCCTGCATTAATGTTTTCTCATTATTAAAATATTCCTGCTGTCATCTGGGCTTCCCTGATAGCTCAGTGAGTAAAGAATCTTCCTGCAATGCAGGAAATATGGGAGATGCAGGTTCGATCTCTGGATTGGAAAGACTCCCTGGAAGAGAAAATGGCAACCCACTCCAGTATTTTTGCGTGGGAAATTCCATGGACAGAGGAGCCTGGTGGGCTACAGTCCTTGGGATTGCAAAGAGTCAGACATGATTTAGTATGTACGCCCACAGTCATACTAATGTGCTGTAAATCCCATCTCCTCCAGCTTCTGTTCTATTTTTCTGCCTCATTTTATAGCCAAATTTCTGGGAGTAATTTATACTCACTGCCCCTACTTCCCCGCCTCTCCTTCTCTCTTAAGCCCATTACAATTATACCACTTTCCCATGGCTTCAATGAAAGTGCATTTTAAGGTCATTTATGAGCTCTCGATGGTCAAATCTGACAGTTATTTCCCAGTTTTTATCTCATGCATCAGAGTTGGAGAAATAGATTAATAAGTGAAAAGTCAAAAGCCCTGGAGGTCCCCAGAAAAATCTGTTGATCATAGAAGCCTCAGTTATGAAACTTTATGACCAAGAAGCACCCTTGGAGTTTTACTGCATCTCCAAAGGCGAATTTAGAAAGGTACCCCTGAGATGTGAGACTGGGATTAAGTCATAACTATAAGTGTGGCATAGTTCTGGAAGGTCAGAATTTGTAAACTGAGTGAGTTTCAAGGGTGTAGGGAAGACGATGGCCTTATCTTTGGAACAGAAGTGACAAGCAGAATTTGTCACTGGTCTTATCTTGGAAAACATGAATCTCGAAGAGCTGCTGTTCCAACTTCTGAACTTAGTTTTGTTGCATGTTATACTTTGGCACAGGTCATCTATTTTGAGAATCATGCTTCCCTGATGGCTATGTGGTAAAGAATCTGCCTGCCAAAGCAGGAGATGCAGGTTTGATCCCTGGGTTGGAAAGAAACCCTGGAGGAAAAAATGACAACCCACTCCAGTATTCTTGCCTGGGAAATTCCATGGACAGAGGAGCCTGGCAGGCTACAGTCCATGGGGTTGAAAAGAGTCGGATATGACTTAGTAACTAAACCGCCAGCAACAGCCATACTTTGGTACAATTTATCGGTTTTTAGAATCATACTATAGTTTGTTTTGCAAGAAAAAGTTTTTATCCCATCTCAAAAGGATTCTTACTTCTTTCATATGGAAAGAAACTGGAAAATTTGGTCTGGATGCTCAATTACTTAGACAACCCCTTGAGAAGATTTTGGTTCTCATCCTGACACTTGAACTCGCTTTTAAGCATGCCAATCTATATATTTCAACTTCTAAGAATCAATGTTTTTAGATATATTTTCAAGCATATGTCCTTATTTCTTTGTACAGTGCCTCTTCAATGATATAAATAGCATCCTATCTGAAGTAGAAACATTGCCATGGCCTGCATTAATAGTTGAGGCTCTAATGGTTACAGGTGTTCTCTCACCTAAGTCTTCTGGAACATTCCTAAAAACTTAGAAGTAACAAAAAGGGACCAAGAATGGAGCCAAACTTAGTTGTTCTATGGTTTGTATGATTTTACCCCATAGTAAAGACTTAGGCCAAGAAATACAGAATTCTTTCAATTATCTTATTTTCTATTTCATAGAAGTATAGAAGCTAAAAATTAAAAATGATGGATGCTCCCATTATATTCCTCCATGGGGTCACTAAGAGTCAGACACGACTGAGTGACTTCACTTTCACTTTTCACTTTTCACTTTCATGCATTGGAGAAGGAAATGGCAACCCACTCCAGTGTTCTTGCCTGGAGAATCCCAGGGACGGGGGAGCCTGGTGGGCTTCCGTCCATGGGGTTGCACAGAGTCGGACACGACTGAAGTGACTTAGCAGCAGCAGCAGCAGACAGTAAAGAATCTGTCTGCAATGCAGGAGACTGGGGTTCAATTTCTAGGTCAGCAATATCCCCTGGAGAAGGGAATGGCTACCTACTCTAGTATTCTTGCCTGGAAAATCCCATGGGCAAAGGAGCCTGGCAGGCTATGGGCCATGGGGTCACAAAGAGTTGGACACAACTGAGCGAGTAACACATGCCAGCAGTGAGTTGGCCTCACTGATTAGCTGCCAGCAGAGAAAGACAGAGGAAGGAAAACAATCTAAAAGACTAATAAAACTAATTACCACTAATAAAATACATTTGATTTTCCAATATGCATGACATATTTTAAGACCCTTTATTAGACCAAGTGTATGTGTGCTTAGTCATTCAGTTGTGTCCAACTCTTTGCAATCCCACGGACTTCCCTGGTAGTACAGATGGTAAAAAATCTGCCTGCAATGCAGGAGACCAGGGTTCGATCCCTGAGTTGAGAAGACCCCCTGGATAAGGGAATGGTAATTTACTCCAGTATTCTTGCCTGGAGACTTCCATGGACAGAGGGTCCTGGCAAGCTACTGTCTATGGGATTGCTAAGAGTCAGACAGAGTGTGGGACTAACATACATAAGACCACATATACTTTAATATTTTCTGAATGATTCAGTCAGTATTACTATCAACTATTTTAATTATGATATTTTAATGCCCCAAAACCCGCAAAATCTGGCCTAAATTGTTTTATCCCAAATAAGTAGTTTTCAAAGGTCTCACTGTTTTGTGAGATAGTATAATAACAAACAAAAGTCATAAAGATATAGAATGCATCATAGACAAATTTTAATAACAATGAATATAATTCTACAGCAGACAGTATAAGGTCTTAAAGAATTATACATTGACTATCTGGAGAATTTCCTTGGGCTTAAGACTTTATCTGCCAATAGTGTCGGAGAGCTCACTGTCTGCTCTATCTGAGCATTTGAATGCATAATGCAGGAAAAAAAAAAAACAAACAAACCAAGAATGTTGAACTGGGTTATCAGCATGTATTGTGATCTATCTCAGACAAGAGCCAAGAGGGCTGTTATCATCTTCCAGTCATTAGAACATCATTATGGAATTTCTACAAATAGATAGCTATTATTTTGATGCAATTCTAATTGTAGCAGTGGCCATAACAAGCTATGTAGGCTAAGAATACTGTCAACAAAAGTGTTGATCAGATGATTATTGCAACCACTGTATTTGAGATTTCTTAGAGTTGTTTTGCAGCTTAACCAACGTGTGCCTGGCATGTTCTTTCTGTGCCAGTGGCAAGTTGTATTCACTGAAGAAAAGTAAACATGAGAAGAGAAACTACATGTCTTGGTGCTTTAACTTTTGTAATAGTTGTGCTTTGTTTAAAGTGTACAGATATATGCAAGTGCTTCTTGATATCCTACCCCTCTGTACCTGATAGGAAATATTGTTACTTTGGTGTTTTGTTTGTTTATTATTTTTCTGGCCACACCATTGTGGCATGTGGGATCTAGTTCCCCGATGGGAGATCAAACCTGTGACCCCTGCATTGGGAGCATGGAGTCTTAACCACTGGACCACCAGGGAAGTCCCAAAATACTGCTACCTTAAGTTAAAGAAGATGCTCTACTTTCCTTTCCAACAATTCATAAACATGCCCCTAAAGCAGCTGCCTGATCATCTTTACTCATGTTATTTCCAAACTTATTTATTATTAATACAAATTTTACAAACACAATATTGAACTTACACTTTTCTGGGGTAACCTTTTCTTCTTCTCTACAATCCAGATTTTAATTGCATATTACTTTGATTCTTCCCATGGTTGTAATTTATCAGGCAGTCATTACCTGTAATTATAGAAAAAATGTTTTTATCCTCTGACATGGTGGAATATTTCCAAGAGTTGACCTGATCCTCTTTAATAGTATTCCTTCTGAAGTACCAACTTGGACAAAATGGCACTGAGTCAAAATGCTGAAAATCCTTGTGTTGTAAACTTGATTGGAATAGAAATGAACTTGCAATCCAAAAGTAAATTAAGCACTTTAAGAGAAATGTTAATGAAATGAAAGAAATAGTTTAGTCTTATGCTGTATATTAAAGCAAGGATTTATTTAAGAAACTCTGACGGCAGGAAAATTTATTACATCTGTGAAAATATACTTCTGTTTATGTGCAATTATAAAATGAGTTATTCTGAAGTCAGTTTGTTTGTTTGTTTGTTTTCTGAACAAAGTTGACAGTCATTTTCTGCAGAATCAGTTAGACAAAGCTATAGTATACCTGACTCAGCATTTACGATGACAAGATAAATGACCCACCTTCAGGTCTGCTCGTTAGATTCAAAGAATGTCTTATATTAAGGCAAAATCTTACTGGGAAGCCCGACTAGAGCCTGGACCTCGATTTTATCTAAGTATTTCAATGTACATCACAAATATTAAATGCATTTTCTTCGAATTCTCATGAGCAATGGATTAAGAAAGCTCTGCATAAGCCAAAAAGTAAACCCTGGGAAGGATGCCAAAAACCTAGAAGAAATCGAGGGGTAAAAATGGAAATCAAAGAGCAGACCTAAAAGAATGTAGTGTACAGTGTCTTGACTTGTTTCATCTTCACAGAAACTTGTGTCAGCTTCATCTGGAGACACAGTCCAGGCCCAATGCCTTGTGCTTGACACTTGGCTTTAGAGTTGGTAAATAAAACTGTCTTCCAACTTCCCTCAGTTCGCCGGACTTTAAATATCTCAACCATCCCACTATAAAAAGTCACAAAAACAATCGTAAGGATAAAGAACACCTCAGACAAAGGCATCTTGAACGCCTCCCCTGCTCTCCATCCCCATGGCTATCTGAGCATCAGTCAGTCTTTTTTAATCCAACGTCTAAACAGCTATCTGTGTTGCAAACAAACTCTTGCAATGTTGACGCCAACGTACTATAACGTCCTAAAGTGGTTTTGGATGTTTCCCCAAATAAAAACTTTTGTAAAACACACTTTATGCAACTCCTTAAAATACAATTTCATACAGAACCCCATTATATAAAGCAGACAAAAGCAGATATTCCTTGGTAGAATCTCTGGTGTCAGCCTTTGAACACCTTGAAGAAACTGTTGGACTTCCTAAACAGAGTAAAAATCGTCAGAACTACAATGGAGGTGATGTGGTGTAATGGTTAGGCAGATGGACCTGGGAGCTAGGTGCTCTGGTTGGGAGTCTGAGTTCTGCCATGTCCTAACTGTGTGAGGCCACTTCACTTCTCCTATGTCTTGGTTTCCTCATTTGTAATTTGGAGTTATGAGAATTAAGTGAGTTAACCTGTGTAATTTGAACTGTGGTCCTGGAGAAGATTCTTGAGAGTACCTTGGACTGAGGGGAGATTGAACCAGTCAATCCTAAAGGAAATGAATTCTGAATATTCATTGGAAGGACTGATGCTGAAGCTGAAGCTCCAGTACCTTGGCCACTTGATGTGAAGAGCAGACTCAATGGAAAAGACCCGTTGAGTTGACTCAATGGAAAAGACTCATGCTGGGAAAGATTGAGGGCAGGAGGAGAAAGGGACGATAGAGGATAAGATGGTTGGATGGCATCATCGACTCAGTGGACGTGAGTTTGAACAAACACTGGGACACAGTGAAGGACGAAGAAGCCTGGCATGCTGCAGTCCATGGGGTCACAAAGAGTCAGACATGACTTAGTGAATGAACAACAACATTTGTAAAGTTATTTAGAGTAGTCATATACCAGTGTTTGTCAAAAAAAAGAAAAGTCTTCCTTAATTTATTCATTTTAATGTTCTTTGAAATGAAGAGTAAGGACATGTCCTAACATAGGACAAGGTTTTATTGCTAGGATATTATATTGGGTTGGCCAAAAAGTTTGTTAGGCTTTTTCCAAAAGATGTTACAGAAAAACCTGAACACATTTTTGGCTAACCCAATACTTCCTAATAGGACTGTTATTCTGAAAAATACTATCCATTGGTTGATCTTATCCTGGAGAAATCAGCCACCACTGTGATTCCAGGTCTGGACGTGCATGTTTTATGTGTATTCCTGCGTCATCTTTTCCCATGTGGAATATGCCATGCTTACATTCATTTATGAATATTAATGAGAATTTTTTAAAAACTATGAAATAGCTATTTCTAATTTAGAATCACTTTCTCAATCTGCTCTTCTCTGCCTTTCTCTACCTATTAGCTTCATTAACCCTAATATAGACTAATATAGGGTTAATACTATCTCTCAAAAATATTCTAGGACATTTTTAATGGCCTCTAGCAATCATTGTGCAATTTTCCCTCAGTCTGAAGTAGAGATAAGTCAACCAACAATCCTTTCCCAACCAAGCTGTGTTTTCTACTTGTGTATATGGAGTTTGAATAAAGTCATCATAAATCAGATAGAATCAAAATTTAAGAAGTAATCATAGTACTGGTTTGCCTTAAGTTATTTTTATATTTTGTTCTGTTTTGTGATAACTCGTAAACCATTTATCTAGACCTTCCTAGGTGATGCAGTGGTAAAGGAATCCAGATGCCAGTGGAGGAGACTCAAGAGACGTGGATTCAATCCCTCGGTCAGGAAGATCTCCTGGAGGAAGAAATGGCAACCCACTCCAGTAGACTTGCCTGGAAAATTCCATGGACAGAGGGAACCTGGTGTGCTACAGCCCATGGGATCACAAAGAGTCGAACAGGATTGAACACAATTGATTGAAATGTTGAAACAGTCAGGTGTGACATGGGAGATGAAGGATGATGATACCCATTACAATGAAATGTCTGCTTGTCATTAATTGTCTGCTGCACTCTGGACATTTCTCTTATTCCTAGCTGGCAACTTGGCTGTTTAGGGTCTGTCATTCTCTGGCTTCCACTGTAGAGTTTTGATTTTGACAAATATACAGCTGATGGTAGGGTGTAAAGTTTCTGACATGGGAGAGAAGAATAGGGCATTTAATAGCATTTATTTCTGGGGGTAATTATAAGAATTTGCATTGAATTGGAGAAAATGACTGCAAAACAGGGAAAGCACACTGTACTACAGAGAGCAAAAAGCACATTCTGTCCTTACACGTTCATCACCCACTGAGTTCAGACAGAACATGGCTTTTTTCTCCAGAGCCACCTGCATGATTAGGGCTCTAAAGGACGGTGGCACAGTGAAATAAAGAGCTGATTGGGAAAATTGCTAGTTGGTAGAATGCACGTTTGGAGTTTTACTGCAGATAGTGGGCTTACATAATGCTGTCATTACCTGTGAATACATCTGATGGGTCTTGTTAGAAAAGGTCATTTAATTACTGAATCTTCTCGAGAAAAAAAAAACTGGCTGAAAGAATAAGTTGGGCACATTGCTAAATAATGCCAATAACTACTCAAAACTGCAGGCTTTCAGGGCCTTTAATATGACATTCTTGGCTCAAAGCAAACATTTCTCCTTTCATTCTGCATTTTGCATGTGGGAAACAGGCAAACAAATAGGAAAACAAGCAAAAGACCACAAGGAGAAACTAGTTCTTAAAATTCTTATGTATGAGATAATGGTTATTTTTCTGATGCCAAAAATGATCTATTCATTGTATAGTACTTGGAAAAAAGGAAAGTATTAATAAAGAAATGAAAATAACCATTAATCTACTGCTAGTATTTTAAGCAGATTATTTTTTTCTGTGGGTGTATGTGTGTGCGTGTGTGCTGGGGGTATATGAGAGTTAATATTTCTGTACCCTTTCATTTTAATTAAACTATACCACATAACTTTCCTATATCATACACATATATGCTATATATATTATATTAATTTATACTACATTTATGGACACACTATGACTTATTTATTTAAATTTTTTTCAACTATGGCATTTACATAGAAAAACTTTGAAAGTACTATGATGAATATCAATGCACAAATATCTTGTACATAAGTTATTTCTCCAAGAAAAATTCCCAGAAGTGTCAATGTACTATCAAACTGAATAAGCATTTGTCAGTTTCTCAAAAACTTGAAGACTCTTTCCATGCAGATTGATCAATTTATACTAACATCAACAATGTGTGCCACAAATTCCACCATGTCAGCCAACTGTTATTGTTAAATACATATGTATCCATATTTATGGCAAATATATATTTGCCAATTTAAATGAACAAGACCCCAATATGATCCTGTTTTAATCGGCATTTGATTTATAACCTCATTTTTATCTCTCGAGTTTAGGTAACTTGAAGAACGGAACCATTAGAGACAGCCTAGCCCAGAATTCCCTGGAGTGTTTCCTGGTACACAGAAGATGTTCGGCAACCACTACTGACCGTGACATTAGGCTGCTAGACCAGAGGCCGACTTAACACACAGTGGTGACGCTGCCTGACTTTGAAGATGACAGAGCTAACCTGCAGATGCTTCCATTCACACAAGAACTACATTCTGAGAACTCATAAAGTGGTTGTATGCTTCTTAATCAAGTCACATTTCAAGTATATCAAAGTAATGGCCAAAGTAAATGAACTTAGAATTGAATCTTTGAAAAATGTATCAGGGAAGTTCAGACATAAACAGTGTTATAAATAAGTCATCTAATGTTGGGTTACAAAAATATTTTGACCAACCCTTTGAGGATGGCATTTTTCTTAGTTTCATTGTAAAATGAGGAAAGTGAGGCTTATGATAAGGAACTGAAAGATGATAAGCAAACTTATCATCGACAAGTAAGAACTTGCCCATATCACACAGCTACTGGGTACTGGCTAATGTGTTTTGCTGTTACACATATGAGTATATATACATATGTATGTATATACCCATACACATATGTTCATATATGTATCTATGCACACGAATGTCATTTGTATATACACAATACCTGTACATACACACATATGTTAATTAATATGTGCACAAACATGTGTATACATTTGTGTTAAGTGTTTAATAAGTTCAAATGTGTATGTGTGTTAGTGTTTCATGTTTCTGTTTGTATAGATCTCATGAAGATGAGTATTTCAGAGCTTCAGAAATGCTCCGGCGTTCACTAACAACTGACTGTGACAAAGAAGATTCTGTTTCTTGAGTCTGTTCAGTTTTAAGCATTCCATGACCCAGCTTCAAGATGAACTTTCTCGCCCTTCATTAATCGCAGTATAAATACTGTGCAGATCAGAGAAAAAGTGTCCCGGTGTCTCCTTGCACGGTGAAAGAGTATGCCAGGCGGCTATCTATGTGGAGCGTCTGCTCAGTTCAGTCCCTGTCAGCAAATCCAGACAATTCTATTTGCATAATGAACTCTCTGGGCTGTCTTTAAAGCCTCTGCCAGCAAAGATTAGAGAATAATCGCTTGAGGATTATTGCTGCATCTCATTCAATGAGCTCTCAGATGCTGTCCACTCTGGGCTGAATCACTGACCCCTAATTTGAGGTCTAAATGAGTGTTCGTTGTTTTCTAAGAGATTTTAAAATGCGGTGAACTTTGATTATCTCATTGACACCTGGAGAACGGGTGGCAGGAGGTCAAGGCTAAATGGGTTAAAAAAAAAAAAAAAAAGAAAAAGAGGGGGATATTTCCACATTAACTTATGGGCAAAACAGGCAAGAAATTGAAATGGAATTGAAATGGAATCTTCAATAAACATTTACTGAATACCCTATAGAGACAAAATTGGTCAGATCATTTTAGAAAGAAAAAATTTCCAGAGAGAGACTGAAAATTTCCCCTTTCACTGCTGTTAGAATTCCTTTCACCATGTAAACTCATAATCTCAAAGGTCATTTGAGTAAAGTACTGAGTTAAGTACCTTTTGAGTGAGTACTCATTTGAGTACTAAGACATATTTAAGACATGATTAAGACATGACTCGATGGACATGAGTCTGTGCAAGCTTCCAGAGTTGGTGATAGACAGGGAAGCCTGGCATGCTGCAGTCCATGGGGTTGCAAAGGGTTGGACATGACTGAGCATCTGAACTGAACTGAACTGAACTGACATGCTTAAAGGTAAATAAAAGTCATTGCTTAAAAGTTATTTCAAATAATGATGAAAGTTATGTGTAGATATATAAATACAAACATAGATAGCTATTAAATGAAAAGTCAAAACTTTTCTTCACGAGAGAAAGTCATGAAGACTTGACTGTTTTTTTAATACTCCTAATTGTAAACTCAGTAACTCTAAATCATGTATGTTGTTGCTATTGTTCCGTCGCTAGATCATGTCCAACTCTTTGTGACTTCATGGACTGTAGCACACCAGGCTGCTCTGTCCTCCACTATCTCCCAGAGTTTGCTCAAATTCATATCCATTGAGTTAATGGTGCTATCTAACCATCTAATCCTCTGCCAGCCCTTTCTTCTTTTGCCTTCAGTCTTTCCCAGCATCAGGGTCTTTTCCGATGAGTCAGCTCTTCACATCAGGTACCAAGGTATTGAAGATTCACCTTCAGCATTAGTCCTCCCAATGGATATTCAGGGTTGATCTCCTTTAGGATTGATTGGTTTAATCTCCTTTCAGTCCAAAGGATTCTCAGGAGTCTTCTCTTGTCATGTAAATTCTTGATATATAATTTTTATCTATATTTATTTATTATCTAGTATGAAAAATTCTTTTAAAAAATATCTCCTGCAGCCAGCCCTTCTCCCAATGTTTTTTTTTTTTCTAAACATACCTGGTTGGTTTGGTCTGTTATTGTCTATAAATTTAAAAATAACCTTAACATTTTATTGGTTCAGGAACTTCAGATGGTATTCAATGTCTTCTGTGTAAGCAAACAACGTCAATTCACTTCTGTTTCTTCCTTCCCCACACACCATCACTCCGCTTCTCTCAACTGTGCTTGTGTGTTTAGTCTCTCAGTCATGTCTGACTCTTTGTGACCCCATGGACTATAGCCCATCAGGCTCCTCTGTCCATAGGGATTCTCCAGGCAAGAATACTGGTATAGGCTTCCATGCCCTCCTCCAGGGGATCTTCCCAACCCAGGGATTGAACCCAGGTCTCCCAACATTGCAAGTAGATCCTTTACCATCTGAGCCGCCAGGGAAGCCCATGAATACTGGAGTGGGTAGTGTATCCCTTCTGCAGTGGATCTTCCTGACCAGGAATCGAACTGAGGTCTCCTGCATTGCAGGTAGATTCTTTACCAGCAGAGTTGCCAGAGAAACAGTCTCTCAACTGTACCCCTACTTAAACGTATTCAACGTTTATAACACATATAGTTTTTTACATTTAATATTTCCATGCTTTGTCTATAGTAGTGTTTCAAAATTCAGAAGCAATTCTGCCATCTCCCTCTGAAGAGACATTTAGCAATGACTGGAGATGCTTGGGATTGTCACAACTGGAGTGTTAAAGGCATCTAGTGAAGAGAGGCCAGGGATGCTGCTATATAGCTTACAATGAACAGGAGAGGCTGCTACAGCAAGGAATTTATCTGGTCCGAATGTAAACAGTGCTGAGTATGAGAACCAGGGTATCTCTAGAGTTATTGTGGAAAAGTGAAATCTACAAGGGATAATTTTTAAAATATTACATAGGAGAATCCAATGACGAGGCAAGTAGCAGATTCTATATTGTTCAAAGGAGAATTTTGAAGGCACCAAGGCTAAATGACATTCATTTTCATAAATTTCATCACTCAATAGAAATCATGCCACATCACTTACTAATTAGATCACAATTTCTAGCACATTTTTGTTATTCCTGGAATTTCTAGATGCTTATTTTAATCTCATGGAAGAAAGAATTGTACACTCATTTTTATTATGCAGCCAGGATTATGCAGTTTCTTGATTAAAGGTCAGTGTTGGCGATGGTAGTGATTTAGTTGCTAAGTCATGTCCTACTCCTGCAACTCCATGGACTGTAGCCTGCCGGACTCCTCTGTCCATGGAGTTCTCCAGGCAAGAACACTGGAGTGGGTTGCCATTTCCTTCTTCAGGGAAAGGTCAGTATTAGACAGAAAGTTTTTTATACTTCTGCATAGCTGTCATTCAAAGATTTCTCTCTCTGTCTCTCTGATTCCCTTCCCCAATTATTCTTAGATTTGACATCTTAGATTCATTTTTAATTTTACTGGTAAATATTCTCACCTAATCATATCAAGAAAGAAATAGGAGAGATGAAAAGATTTAAATACCTTCATACCTGATGGATTAGCAAGCAACAGAAATGCAGTTCAAAAACCCCTTATCTCAAACTTCTGGAATATTATTCCACTGTCATCAACTATCTCATGATCCTGACAAGAAGTTTCATGTCCATCACATTTTAATGCCTTTGGAGATGCTCTCCCTTCAAAACTCTTGGTGTTTCTCTTAAGTGTTAGTTGTGCTTGTTATTATTGCCTACAGCTGAAAAATGCAAGTTTAAATGAAACTAAAAAGGTGTTTATATTTTTCACATAAAAAGATGAAGTTAGTGTTTCTGGGTTGATTTGAGAGTTCTCAGCAAGTTTTTCTGGGTTCCTTTAGGCTGTAGTCTTTTTTAATTGAAATATAGTTGATTTATAATATTGTATTAGTTTTAAGGGTATAGCATAGTAATTCAGGTTGTTCTTTTTTTTTGCATATTACATTTCATTGTACATTTTTTTACAAGATATAGAGTATAATTCCCTGTGCTATACAGTAAATCCTTGTTGCTTGTGTATTTTGTGTATAGCAGTTTGTATTTGTTGTCTATGCTGTGTTCTTAGGGTTGCAGGTTAACTGCAGCAGTTTAAGACGGTGACCTCCTGAGCACACAAAAAAGCATCAAGGATTTCTTTTTCTTCTCTTTCTCTTCTTTCTTCTTTTCCCTCTTCTTCCTCATTTCTTCATCCTCCGTATCTTTCTGATACTCCTCCTCTTCTCTTTTAATCAAAGAAATTATTTACCTCCAAATCCCCTTTAGCCAACTGTCCCTTTTGTATGATTGGCCATAAGTGGCAAACATTTGTGCTCAATCACTGATCGAATCAAATAGACAGTCTATGGCTTATTTCCTGCAGTTGCAAAGTATTAATCTTCTTTTTTTATATTGCCTTTCCCCTGGGTATCTGTTGTTGATGAGCATCAGACTGTATTCAGATCCATCTGCACTGCCTTCAACCCCTGAAGATCATTGGAATTGGACACCCTAAAGATAGAAGTAAGTTTTTAATATATATTTCATCCTTTGCCTAAAGTGGTAACTAACATTTGAATCATTAATTACGTCAGAAATTAAAGATAGCATAGTGAGACTTAGCTGCATTTGATTTTCAGGTCATATACTCAGAGAAATGAGATTATTTGTATTGCATATGGGGTAAATAGTTAAGGCTTCCTATAGAGAAATGTGGCTGGTCATAGGTATCTGTCCACCTTTGGGTCTTCAAGCTGCTTGAAGACGTCTAGTATACCAGCGGAGAAGCTCTGCCCAAGACCGTAGATCACTCCTGTCAAGAAGTGATATCTGAGCTGTGTTTATAAAGATGTAAGTCAAATATGGCTTTCAGCACTTAGGACATCTTTTATGGATTATGCAACAATATCATTTTTAGACTTGACTGTTTTTGTATTCATAATATCTTGGTAATCCTTCTCTTAGACTAGATGTATTCTAGTAGAGTTTGAATTATGTAACTTTCCTGATACCATGTCCTCCAAATCTATTCTCTCTCTTCCTGTCAGGTTTGTTCTTAAGTGTTATTTTTGTTTCATTGAGCATACACTAAATTCATTGATTGGTTTAGGAAGAACTTGTGTGATTCAAATGGAATCTCTGTATCCAAAAGCAATAGTTCTCTTCTGTCTGTTTATACCTTCTTGTTAAACATTACTTTCACCAAGTCTCTTTCTTCTATGTCTGGATACATCAAATTCAAGCATGTTAGTCTGGCATTACTGCTCCACATGACATGGTTCACCTCCATGTGCAGTTTGTTTCTCAGACCTTTCATGCATTCATGCTCCTGTCTATTCTTTCACTTGTGCACCACTCAGGTACTGAACTCCTCTTACGCATCTGTTGTAATGCTGGGCATTAGGGATTTATAAGTTCATAAGACATTCTCTCAATGAACTAGCAGTCAAGTGTTGGAAAATACATACGGAGACAGATTAGTCCACACAGTGTCATGAAAGCTCTACCAGAGTTATGAATAAGGTGCAGTGGGAAGGGATTATCATTTACTGGCCATTGCTCTTGTGTAAATAAGGACACCTCACCGAGGGGTTTGGTAGTGTTTTATTATTTAAATGTCTTCATGTTCTCTAAAACATCAGCCAGGGGAAACATTTTATTTCAGAAACAAATATGCTCCAATTTTTGTTTAGAGGGAAAAATGTGGCAGGCAGTGCGGCACAGTGCAACAGACCTTAAAGAGTTGAATTCCAAAACATGGAATTCATTTACTATATGATATTTTGTTGTTGTTGTTCAGTCACTAGGGCATGTCTGACTCTTTGAGACCCCATAGACTGCAGCACCCCAGGCTCCCCTGTCCTTCACTATCTCCTGGAGTTGCTCAAATCCACATCAATTGAGTTGGTGATGCTATCTAACCATCTCATCCTCTGCTGCCCCCTTCTTTTGTCTTCAATCTTTTCCAGCATCAGGATCTTTTCCAATGAGTTGGCTCTTTGCATCAGGTGGCCAAAGTATTAGAGTTTCAGTTTCAGCATCAATCCTTATAGTAAATAATTTTTACTTTGGGACTCATTTGTCTCATGTATAAAATAAGGACTTGGGCTAAGTCATCTTTAACAACCATTTCTGGATTAGCAATTTAGTTGCATATTTTGCCACTATGGTAATGGCCCTTCCAGCTGTCTAGGTAAGAATATTTATTACCAGTTCCGAACAGGTAGATTTGGAATCTGGGATCCTCAGATAAGGACTGGACTTTCTAATTTCATGTATCAGGGCATCTGCCAGGGATGACAGGAATTGCAAACTATCACAGGCATTTACGGGCCTGGACACTGGAGGCAGCTGTCTGAGCACAGACGAGGGGTACAGAGAAAGCAACGGGGTGCACGTCTGTGCTCGACCCCAATACCTTCCCTCCTGGAAAGGCCACTGGCCAGAGGAAGAAGTGGCCTTCCTTGCTGGGGAAACTTAAAAGGATGATGTTTAATTGGAATTGGAAAGACCTATATTTGTTTTTACTTAAGGCAGAAGCTTTAAAGCTGTTGGATATTCCATACCTGAGTCAGACTTCCTTCTCCATTTTACTCCTTAAATCCTCTTAAAGGTTCTAATATTTTGTATATTTTCCCACAGATAGTACTTTCCAAAGATAACTTGCATTTCCCTATGAATGTTGAATTTTTTTTTTTATGATTACAGGATGGTTAGATGGTTAGAGTTCAGCTCCTTTACTATAGTCTTTGCAGGCAAAGACTATATATGTGTATATATGTGTATGTGTACATGTCTATATATTTGTGCATGCATGCTCAGTCACTTCAGTCATGTCTGACTCTTTGTGACCCCATGAACTGTAGCCCACCAGGCTCCTCTGTCCATGGGAATTCTCCAGGAAAGAATACTGGAGTGGGTTGCCATGCCATCCCCTAGGTGATCTTCCCCAGGAATAGAATATGCATCTCCTGAGGCTCCTGCTTTGCAGACAGATTCTTTACTGCTAAGCCACTGGGAAGCCCTGTGTATATAGATGTGTGTGTGTGTGTGTGTGTGTGTGTGTGTGAAGGCAATGTATATGTATATGTGTGTGTGTCTATATATGTATACACGCTGTACATATGTAAAATGGACTTATTTGAAATGGACTTGAGACTACAGTGTCTCCTATTTCCATGACAGTAATAAGCATCATGAAGTCAGTTATTTTTCTACAATTTTGGTAGCCATAATGATTAATCCTCTCACAAAGTTACCTCGGGAACTCTTAGAAAGATTAAAATCTCTAAGATAATGTGCTGATACTGCCAAAAATTCATATTGATCATGTCCCAGACTGTGACAGAAAGACCATGGCTGGAGAAAAACCTCTTGCCTGTGAAGCATTTTTAGATCTAGTGGGAGCCAGGGTTGAGGTAAAGCAGAGAAAGTGATCAAACTCTCAAGTGGGGTCTGGGAGGGAACAGAACCAAGCAAAATCAGGGACACAGGAAAGAGGCAACAGGGGTTACAAATACACGAGTGAGGATCTAGGGTAGATGTTTTTAATTGGGATATGAATTCAGAGATTACCAAAAAATGAATGAAAAGCAGACAGCAGTGGGACTGGGCAAGTAGGAGGTTGTTAAGGTTGAATGCTAGATGTGGGCTTTTTCCCAAAGTTTTATTCATTTGCTCTCTTTGGCTGACTGACTCCATTTAAAGGGCCAGAAGAAGTACTAACTGAAAATGTTCCAAGGTTCTGTGATGAGAGGACCAAATGGTGGAGAATAATTCTTATTAGGAAAAAGACAGTTTCTGGAGTCTGAGTTAGTAGAATGATCTGATGGATAACATAGTTTTAACAAGAATAAATTTGAATCCCCATGAAAAAAAAGATGGCTGTAGAGATGATAGAGGTGCCAGAGAATAATATCTGCAAGAGACAGAATATAGGAAAGTAGCTTAAGCACAAAAAAAAAAAAAAAAAAAAAAAAAAAAGGAATTATCAATGGACAAGGAGAGATTCAACTTGAAAACTCTCAGAGAAAAAACAAGACTTAAATAGGGCTAGACATGTCAAAGGTGAATTCTTTCCTTCTCTGTCTTTTATACTCTAAATTACTTGAAGGACAATGGGTTTATATTCATGGCAAGAGGCCAAAAAATGCCCTGCACATGTGGTAACTCAATGAAAACTAAACACAACAGTAGGACTCAGATAGGATTTAAAAATATTAGAGATTCTCTCCTTGTCCTTCTATTAGAAATTTTAAAAACAATGCATTTACATGAAGTCTTATCAATATGGATTTACCTAATGTTTAGAAAAACATGCATTTGTTGTTGTTTAGTTGCTCCGTCATGTCTGACTCTTTTGCAGCCCCACAGACTGTAGCCTGCCAGGCTCCTCTCTCTTTGGGATTTCCCAGGCAAGAATACTGGAGTGGGTTGTCATTTAAAACTGTATCTGTAACAGATAATTTTTTAGTTGTGTTTCATTTCTTATCAGCAACCTGATATGTCTCTATAACCCAGTCTGTGGTCCATGGAGTTCTGGATGCCAATCACAGGATCCAGTCACCACCACCAAATTAGGATACTTCTCATGATTCAAGGATATTCTATTTTCCCGGCCACAATAATTGGCCCATGGATAGTATATGATTTAAGCCATGACAATCAGGATCTTACTCTGTATTTCCCATGCTAACACTGGAGTGGACAGTCTCCTACAACTCACCACCTGACACCCTCACAAAGAGTTGAGTGTTCTTTCGTGCTTAGCTGTGATGATGCAACCTTAGGGCTCCCTACACCTGTATTCCAACCCCAGGCTATAAAACTCTGCATAGAAGAGGATATAGACAAAACTCTGTGAAGTGGGGTAGGAATGAAGAGTAGTTGGATAGAAGCTAAAACTCTTCTAACTCTCTAGATCCTGACGTTTCTTAAGACCAATGTCACTCCTATTCTTCAGAGTTAACTAATGGAGAGTTAAACCACCCCCCTTCATTTTGGACTAAAACTAGCTTGAATCATATTGTACTTGTACATGAAAAAAAAATTGTGACAACATTGTATCTCGAAGGTAAGTCACTGCCTGTTGGGAGACTGCATTTTTAAATTTATACCAGAGTAAATGGGTGCCGGAACTAAACTAAACACAGTAAATATAATTCAATGTCTGATGTAATCCTACTGGTAAAAACATTTCATTTGGTGCCTTTTATAGACTGAAAATAAAAGTAGGGAAGTCAACAAACAAATAAACACAAAATGAAGTGCTAGCTTTTTTTACCCATAAAATCAGTCTGTTTACCTCTGAATAAAACATTTAGTACCAACATCCTTACTCTATGAAACCTGTTAATTATTTTGTGGTGTGCCCCCACAGTTTGTGAATCAGGAATAATGTAGAAGAAGATAGCTGAACTGTTCATTTATAATCACTCTTTAAATAGTAGCTTTCTGTGTTATAGAAAATATATCTAGGCTTTTCTCTATTGACCAAGGTAGATGTTCCTTTATAATAAGTTCTAAACAGCTGTTTTGTGAAGTTTAAGGTCAGTGCTATTTTTAAGTCACTTGTGAGAATTCATTAAATTTTTTTCTCAGGGTTTTGCAAGCTAGACTGGTCTTCTGGGGATCTTTAATATCCAGTTTGAAAAAAAAGTAATGGACATCCATGACATTAGTATTCCCACTAAATAATGACTATTTTCATCTTGTGTTTTATCCATAGGTAATCAAAAGAATCATATATTTATCAAAAAAAATTTAAGTGAGTGTATAAATTCTTTCTGGGCTTCCCAGGTGGCACTAGTGGTAAAGAACCCGCCTGCCAATGATGGAGACATAAGAGACATGGGCTGGATCCCTGGGTCAGGAAGATCCCCTGGAAGAGGGCAAGGCAACCCACTCCATTCTCGCCTGGAGAATCCCCATGGACAGAGGAGCCTGGCAGGCTACAGTCCATAGGGTCACAAAGAATTGGACATGACTGAAGGAACTTAGTTCCCATGTGTGTAAATTTTTTCTACACCTTCATCATCTGTTAAATGTCAGCCCCTCTTTAGAGTTCTTGAAACTGACACTAGTGGGAAGATATTAGAGAAGAAGAATGGGGAGGCATGATACATTTAATATTTATTTGTGGTAGCTCCACAATTGCTCTATCATTGTCTACCATAACATGCCCAGGCCCTAGGATGGTGTGCTATGCACAAATAGGTACTAAAAATTTGCTTACTAACCTGCTTGGCCATAATCTATCAAAGTCTTAACTGGTGTTCTTCCTTCTGGTTTCACCCTTCTGTTTCCCTGTCCAACCTGTTTAAGAAAGTCATGCCAATGAAGCGATATTTCTGCTTAGAATTTATCATCCCTAAACTTATACAATATTTGTATATTCACTTGATTATCATAAATAATCACTTGATTATCATAAAATATATAGTCATAAGAGAAGGCAATCTCCTTGGCTAGTTTATTGCTACAGGTCTGGGAAGCTACCATGGGAATACCATAGAAGGCATTCAATAGTACTATAAAAAAGTCAATAAATGAATCGATGCATGTAGTTTGAAAGGAAAGGAAGGAACAAACATAATAAACATTAAGGTGGAAATTTCATAATAGTGGGTAATTTATTATATAGAGAAGATAAGATACAGTTCAGGCTCTCTCCAGAAATCACTAGGTGATTGGGATAATGACTTTGCTATTAACTGAACTGAAAAACTATACAAAAAAGATCTTCATGACCCAGATAACCACGATGGTGTGGTCACTCACCTAAAGCCAGACATCCTGGAATATGAAATCAGGTGGGCCTTAGGAAGCATCACTATGAGCAAAGTTACTGGAGGTGATGGAATTCCAGTTAAGCTATTTCAAATCCTAAAAGATGATGCTGTGAAAGTGCTGCACACAATATGCTAGCAAATTTGAAAAACTCAGCAGTGGCCACAGGACTGGAAAAGGTCAGTTTTTATCCCAATCCCAAAGAAAGGCAATCCCAAAGAATGCTCAAACTACTGCACAATTGTACTCATCTCACACGCTAGCAAAGTAATGCTCAAAATTCTCCAAGCAAGGCTTCAACAGTACGTAAACCGTGAACTTCCAGATGTTCAAGCTGGATTTAGAAAAGGCAGAGGAACCAGAGATCAAATTGCCAACATCCACTGGATTATCAAAAAAGCAAGAGAGTTCCAGAAAAACATCTGTTTCTGCTTTATTGACTACGCTGAAGTCTTTGATGGTGTGGATCACAACAGACTGTGGAAAATTATTAAAGAGATGGGAAAACACCAGACCACCTGACCTGCCTCCTGAGAAACCTGTATGCAGGCCAAGAATCAATAGTTAGAACTGGACATGGAGGAACAGACTGGTTCCAAATGGGGAAAGGAGTACATCAAGGCTATATATTGTCACCCTGCTTATTCAACTTATATGCAGAGTACATCATGTGAAATGCCAGGTTGGATGAAGCACAAGCTGGAATCAAGACTGCCGGGAGAAATATCAATAACCTCAGATATGCAGATGACAACACATTTATGGCAGAAAGCGAAGAAAAACTAAAGAGCCTCTTGATGAAAGTGAAAGAGGAGAGTTTTCAAGATGGCTTAAATCTCAACATTCAGAAAACTGAGATCATGGCATCTGGTCCCATCACTTCATGGCAAATAGGTGGGGAAACAGTGGAAACAGTGACAGACTTTATCTTTTTGGGCTCCAAAATCACTGCAGATGGTGACTGCAGCCACGAAATTAAAAGATGCTTGCTCCTTGGAAGAAAAGCTATGACCAACCTAGAGAGCATATAAAAGGTAGAGACATTTCTCTGTCAACAAAGTTCTGTCTAGTCAAAGCTATGGTTTTTTCAGTAGTCATGTATGGATGTGAGAGTTGGACTATAAAGAAAGCTGAGCACAGAAGAATTGACACTTTTGAACTGTGGTGTTGGAGAATACTCTTAAGAGTCTTGGACTGCAAGGAGATCCATCCAGTCCATCCCAAAGGAAATCAGTCCTGAATATTCATTGGAAGGACTGATGCTGAAGCTGAAACTCCAAAACTTTGGCCACTTGATGAGAAGAACTGACTCATTTGAAAAGACCCTGATGCTGGGAAAGATTGAAAGTGGGAGAACAGGACGACAGAGGATGAGATGGTTGGATGGCATCACCGACTCGATGGACTTGAGTTTGAGTAAGCTCCGGGAGTTGGTGATGGACAGGGAAGCCTGGCATGCTGCAGTCCATGGGGTTGCAAAGAGTCAGACACGACTGAGTGACTGAACTGAACTGAGAAAGCAGATATAGAGGAGAAGGTGGGAGAAGGGAAAGAGGAAGTGTTTATTTTGACAGTCTACCCAGCTGTCCTGATGGGCAAGTCCATTAGATATGCAGAAAGAAAACTTTGATGCCTAGGGTAGAAATATGACTAGAAAAGTAGATGGAAATATTATCATCATGTAATTTATGATTTAAATGTTTACATATATTAGGGAATTCTCTGGAAGTCCAATGGTTAGGACTCTACACTTCCACTGCAGGAGGCCTGGGTTTAATCCCTGGTCAGGGAACTAGGATCTCATAAGCCACATGACATAGAAATAAAAAATAAAGAACTTCTCATACAAGTGTTTGCATGCAATATTTCTTCTGCCTAGAATAATCACCCTTTCTTCTTCATATATTTTGACAAATGTTCTATTTCTTCTTCATGGTCCAGGTCAATGATATTCCCATTTGAGAAATCTAACTGACAGAAGGATATTTGGTCATTTCTTCTCAGTACCATCATTATATTATTCCTTGAACACAGTAATATGCTTATGGCACAGCATTACAAACAGTAAATTATATTCTTGTCTGCCCTAATCCTTGTGTTTATACATATTTAGGTAATCATGATAGCAAGGGACATATTTATCACTAAATAATAGCAGTAAAACTTTAAGTATAGTAACAAGCACTTTTACAGCTGAATGAATGAAAACATAAGTGGAGTCAATAAGCAAGAGACTGAAGAGAAGCTGATACTGGAATGCTGAGGAAAGCTATATTAAAATGAGTGAAGAAATGGAACTTATGTCTGATGGAGAGAGAGCAGCATATAAGATTGAAATGAAGCAGTGGAGTAGGAATTGAAGCAAAAAAAATGAATCACTAATTCTCATAGAAGGGGACTTTAAGAACAAGGTGCTACATAGGTCAAAACTTGCAAAAAGATCAAGTAGTGCACTGTCAGGGACAAAAAGACCCTTGAGTTCTAGGTGACTCAGGGTGCCAGTAACCTAAAAGGTGATTCAGTGGAATAAAGAGGATTGAATGAAGATTAAACAGAGAGTGACAAAAATGCAATTGTGGGCAGAAGACGCGTTCCACCCTTTCCCCAAAGAGAAGGGCACGATGAAAAGAGATGTAATAATTATTCAAACAGCTGCAAGATTCTTCAAAATGTTATATTCTTAGTTTACTCTCAATACAGAAGAGAACTGAGATACTTTGTCATTTAAAAGAATATCCCCAAGTTAGCAGATGCAAACTATTTTATATAGAATGGATAAACAACTGTATCCCATAGGGAACTATATTCAATATCCTATGATAAATCATAATCAAAATGAATAGGAAAAAGGGAGTATATGTATATATAACTGAAACAGTTTGCTATATAGCGGGAATCAACACAACACTGTAAATCAGCCATACTTCAATAGAATAAATTAGAAAATAAACAGAATAGAAGTTATCCAGTGTGAAAGAAGAGGCCAAAATCACAAGAGAAGAGATACTTGATGGAGTATGCAGGAGAGGAGATGAATATGAACAGAGGTGGGAGGGGGGAATTCTATTGGCTTTAGAAAATTAGGAAGGCTAACTCTTCAAGACGGGTGGAAAGAAGAAATAATGAAAGTAAAGGGATTTTTTTTTCTGCTGAAAACAACACATTTTTCTGAGGTCATTGCATAAAATAAGGATTTTAAAAATCAATGTTATTAAGTGGATACAATGGCACTAATTTTACCTATGTCATAAAAGATAGCCAGTTACGACACTAACAGAACTGTACAAATAATAGTAGTCTTCCCATGATGTAACCGATATACAGTAAAATTTTTAATGACATTTATGAAATATTTTAGGAGCCTAGAATGCCCGTTTGAGCTTTTGAACCTGGGTCTCCCACATTGTGGGCAGACGCTTTAACCTCTAAGCCATCAGGGAAGTCTTTGATTATCTTAGTATTTTAATATTGTAATTACAGAGTGTCAGTACTCTATTTAAAATGTAATTATCAAAGCTCAGAGGAAACTGATTCTTGCGCATCCATAATTTCATACAATATAATTTTAGAGCTCAAGCTATTTTTGTGTTATCATTTTAGTCATAGAAACATAGTTAAAATTCTAAGGACTTGCATTTTTCATTTTTCAATAGGTTTTTAAAGATAATCTTTGCTTTTAAAGTGGCCTTGTTACTGAATACGCATTTATCTGAAGAAAATCAAATTGCTTCTGTTGGAATAAAATGGCTCATGCGTTTTTCATAAACATAGCATGAGAAAACTATATCCTTTAAAGCACATATTTTATAAAACTCTTTCATTGAGTCCACTTACCCTATAGCAGTGGTCCCCAACCTTTTTGGCAACAGAGGTTGGTTTTGTGGAAGACAATTTTTGCACAGACTGAGGGTGGGGTGGGTTGGCGATGGTTTTGAGGTGATTCAAGCTCATTACATTTCTTGTGCATTTTATTTCTATTATTATTACATCAGCTCCACCTCAGATCATCAGGCATTAGATCCCAGAGTTTGAGGATCCCTGCCCTATAGGAATTATGAGGACCTTTTAAATAATATTGAATGATAGATGTTTTACTGGTTTCATTTGAGTATTACTTAAATGTCATCTCAAAGAGGCCTTCCCCTACTAACCTATTTAAAATAGTCCCTCAGCAAGCATAAGTTTCTTGACACTGGGGGCTTTGCTTTGTTCTCCAGTGCATCCCCAGGGCCTAGAAAGAAGGTCTTTCATGCCAAATCAACAACTGTGTTTAAGAGATAATATATACTTCCAACCATGATGTTATCACTGATTAAAACAATGGCAGTCTTACACTGTTGGTGGGAATGCAAACTAGTACAGCCACTATGGAGAACAGTGTGGAGATTCCGCAAAAAACTGGAAATAGAACTGCCATACGACCCAGCAATCCCACTGATGGGCATACACACTGAGGAAACCAGAATTGAAAGAGACACATGTACCTCAACGTTCATCATAACACTGTTTACAATAGCTCGGACATGGAAGCAACCTAGATGTCCATTGGCAGATGAATGGATAAGGAAGTTGTGGTACATATACACAATGGAATATTACTTGGCTACAAAAAAAAAAAATACCCATTTAAGTCAGTGTTAATAAGGTGGATGAAACTGGAGCCTATTACGCAGAGTGAAGTAAGTCAGAAAGAAAAGCATCAATACAGTATATTAATCCATATATATGGAATTTAGAGAGATGGTAATGATGACCCTATATGCAAGACAGCTGAAGAGACACAGATGTAAAGAACAGACTTTTGGACTCTGTGGGAGAAGGCAAGGGTGGGATGATTTGAGAAAACAGAATTGAAACATGTATATTACCATATGTGAAATAGATGATCAGTCCAAGTTCAATGCATAAAGCAGGGCACTCAAAGCTGGTGCACTGGGACAACCCAGAGGGATGGGATGGGGAGGGAGTTCAGGACGGGGGACCCATGTACACCCATGGCAGATTCATGTCAATGTATGGCAAAAACCGCCACAACATTGTAAAGGAATTAACCTACAATTAAAATAAATAATGATAATAATAATAAAGTCTGAAAGCAAGATAGAAAAAAAAAATGCAGTTCCTGAACTAGCTGGTATCAGAATCACTGGAGAGACTTAAACATTGAGATTTCCAATCTTTACTTCCTAGAGATCCTGCTTTGGTGGGTTTGGATTGGGTTTTAAGATTTTAAAAATAATACTCTAGGTGCTTCATATAATCAGTTGGAATGGGGATGGCACTCAATCAAAAGCAATTTGTAATTTCTTTTTTTTTTTTCAAGCATAGAATTGCATAGTTAATTTTTTTCCTCCTTTACTTCCTTCCTTTCATCCTCCCTTCTTTCCTTCCATCTTCCAACTCATACTATAAAGCACACTAAATACTAGGCATTGTGGATACCAAAATCAAGGAATTAATCATCCCTGCCCTTAAAATGGGCTTCCAAGGTGGCACTAATGGCAAAGAACTCATTTCCCAGGGCAGGAGACACAAGTTTGATACCTGGGTTGGGAAGATCTCCTGTAAGAGGGCATGGCAACCCACTCCAGTGTTCTTGCCTGAAGAATCCCATGGACAGAGGAGCCTGGGGGTCTGCGGTCCATGGGGTCACAAATAGTTGGATATGACTGAAGCAACCTAGCATGCACGCATGCCCTTAAAATGCATATAGTTAAGCAGTGATACAAGCAAATAATGAGTGATGAAACTGGTTAATATAGAGTGTGTGTGCGTGTGCATGCATGTTTCGAAGATGAAGTGTGAACGAAGTAAAAAAGCTAATTTTCTCATGAGATTTATGACAGACTCGGGAGAGAATCCAAAAGAGATATTGCAAATTTATCATGAGAAAGAGCGTAGCTTTTGGAATAACTGAAGGCAACTTTGCCCAATGTTTTGAGCCAATTTCCTTCCTAAGCACAGATAACTAACTCTTTTTTGACCAGAAATCTATATGGTGATTCAGTTCTTTGGCCAACTAACTTACTTAACTTGCTACTTGAAATAGGTAGGACCTCACAACCTACCAACGATGTCTAAGGATACTTCTCATCACATAAGATTCAAGCCACTGAAGTAAGAAGGCAGGCACCCATTTCTTTTCCTTCCAACACTGACCTAGAGGCGGATTCTTGTGACTTGTACCTGTCCTTAGTACTTCCATGCTGATCAGTTCTTACCACAGTTCTCACGATAACCTTAATAAGCTGGCAGGTCATTTACAGCAAGATGGGGGGACACTGGCGTAAAAAAGTGTCGCAGAGTAAAGAATCCTGCTTATTGTGCCCTTCATCAGCCTTCTCTGTAGGCATTCCCCCGTCTGCGCCAAATCAACTTTAAAGCAAGGCAAGAAGCAAGCGAGAGCTAGGGCTAAAGAGAGTCATGACGGAAGTTACTCTGCGCTGGTAAAAGAGGAGGAAATGGCGGGGAGGGGAAATGTAGGTAACCCTCCCTGATAGCAAGTGGAATCAGCCGTTTTTGGGTAAAGACCAAGAATTCAAGTTCTGCCTATACTTGGCAGAACGAACTTCAGGTGTGCACATTATTATGACACCTCATGTAGCCTTGAGAATGATAAGTTTTTTTCATTTAAAATAAAATAGATGAAAGAAAGCTATATTTAGATCCTACAAAAGGAGAAATGTGCCCACTGAGAAGAGAAGTTGTATCTTGTTTCATGTAAGTATTGCTGAGTTAAAGTCAAATCTCTTTACCACAGATTAAGATGGACTAACAGAAAATTCCAGAAGAATCTGGTTTTCAGAGGCTTGTGGATTTAAGAGGCACAAATAGATACTGATATCAAAATGGAAAATAAAGTTTACATTTACCTCTTCTCTGAGCTCCTCTAGTGGGTGCTTTATTTTAGGATTTGTTCTATGGAAATGGCATTGAATTGGATTGAGTCTGTTGGACCATCGACAAGGCTGAGTATCTTGAGGGCTGAGTCAGTGCTGTTGTCATAAATCTGTTCTGGAGTGTAGGAGCCTGACTTGTACCATATTCCAATTTGATCCGGGTAAATATGCTCACCACCACCAGTTTCAAGTTACCAAGGGTTTAACAACCTTCTCACAAAATTCTGAATATTTAGCCATTGGCTGCAGCACATGACTGGCTGGTACACAATCTCTGCACCATCATCGCCTAACACATGGCCCAGCACAGACTGTTATGCACTAAACATTCTCTGAATTCTAGTGGAGAGAGTTTTCAAACAATCATTATGAGAATACTGGTTCTTCCAATTCCTCCATTGTTTTACTTCAGGGCATGCCAGTTTTTATGAAAGCAACTTCACTTTATCCAGCCAACACCATTCCTTTTTATAGCCTCTGAGAGATGAAAAGATAGAGGTTTGGAAGATAGAGTCCTGTGTACTATATCCCAAAGTCCACAGACATTTCCAAATGTGGCAGATTTCAAAGGCTGCTTTTGTGGTTAGGGCAGGCTTGTCTTATGTCATTAAACAGAGAGTAGTTAATCATATAAGCAGAATATTTCAAGATTTTCCATAGCTAATATATATATATATATATTTTCTAAGAGAATGTCAGTTGATGGGAAGAACTTCTGCCTTCTTGTTATTGAAGAGGAGGAAGCATACTTTGAGTGACTTTTATATGCTGGGACTTATTTAATTTTATATCTGCTGCCATCTCTTTTGGGCTTTCCAGGTGGCTAAGTGTGGAGTCCACCTGCCAATGCTGGAGATGCAAGAGGTGCGGATTCTACCCTGGGTTGGGAAAATCCTCTGGGGGAGGAAATGGCAACCCACTCCAGTACTCTTGCCTGGAGAATCCCATGGACAGAGGAGCCTGGCGGGCTACAGTCCAAGGGATCGCAAAGGGTCGGACACGACTGAGCATGCATGCAAGGTCATGCTCGCACCCCTTCTTTTACCAGTTAAAACAGGGTCATCCAAAGACTAAGCTGAATAAGTCAGGCAATTGCAACAGAAAGATTGGAGCCTTGTTTGATGGATTTCAAAGCCCTTGCTTGTATGGTGAGGAGAGAGAAAGCAGAGCTGCCTAGGATAGGAGTTGGATAGGGGTCTAAATATAGCCTTTGCCTGCCCCTGTCGTTCAAAGAGAAGGCTCTGTTTACTTCTCAGTTCCGCCAGGCTTTCTGGACTTCTGAATGGGTCAAGGCATACAATTGAACAAATCAGAAGAGAAGGCTGAACTAATCTTTATCTAAAAAGATCTTTGTGTAACTACAAGAAAAACTCCTGATCCTGGAATAGGAGAGAGTTGTGGTAGGGACCTGGTACTGTAAGAGGAAACTCAGAGAAAGAAGATGGAGATGGAGTCAAATAGACACAAATGTTTTTCTCCTCACCCCCACACCCGCTGCTGCTGATTTAAGAGACTTGAGGAAATATCTTCCCCAAATTTTTCAAGGCTCTTGTCTTAATGTAAACATCCATTTCATTCCAAAGCCTTGAAAAGTAATTAGAGAAGATAACTGAGACTTGTCTAAATGTAATACTGTTATTCTGGAAGTTACTAATCCAAAAAACTAAAAAATAAATAAAAGTAAGAAAAGGAATGAAGGAGTGAGGAAGGGAAGGAAGGGAGAAAGAAAAGAATGATTGCAAATGATTAGTCCCAAGAAGAAAGAGACAAATTCCACTTTTTGGAGAAGTGAGATACTAAGAGTGTGATGCCAGCTATTTTTATGATTTCATACTTTTTAAAAGCATAAACACTGTTATAAATTTTTCAGTCATTTCACTCTAAATACAAAAGAAGGATTTTCATAAGACTTCAAAAACCTAGTACTTTGGCAAAGTTGCATATCTGACATATAATTTAAAAGTAAAATAGACACAGCTTCCTTTTCTTACCTGAGCATCAGTAATATTTCCAGTTTCAGCAAAAAGATAAAGTTGCTCGCCATTTGTTATTCTACCAATGGTGTATTTCATTTAGCCTTTTTCTGCTTGTTAGTTCTTGAGTATGTTGGATTATATATTGGCTAGCCATCCTGGCAGTCACAACAAAAAGGAATCCAGCCAAGCTTCCTCAGCTATTAAAATTTATAACCTTGAATCTGTCAGATGCTAAGTCTGTTAGACATCACCCCTTGTGAAGCCAGTTCTTCTTTTAGATTTACATGGTCACATACATTGATTTTTCAGGAAATTGATCAAAAAATATTTTAAGTGTTTCCAAAGCTTCATGTTTCAGTTCACAGACATTGAAAAATGTAAATAGAGCTTTGAGGCCAAAGACCTCATGGCATATCAAACAACAAATATAAAGGAGCATAGTCAGCATGTGAATTCTTGCCTCCATAGCACACACTTTTTTTTTAAACTTTTTATTTTGTTTTGGAGTAGAGTCAATTAACAATGTGGTGACAGTTTCAGATGAACAGTGGAGGAACTCACCATACATATATATGGATCCATTCTCCCCCATACTTCCTATTCAAGCTGCCAAGTAACATTGAGCAGAGTTCCATGTGCTATACAGTAACACCTTGTTGGTTATCCATTTTAAATACAGCAGCATATTTTCTGGGGCTTCCCAGGTGGTGCTAGTGGTAAAGAATCCACCTGCCAAAGCAGGCGACCCCAGAGATGCGGGTTTGATCCCTGGGTTGAGAAGATCTCCTGGAGGAGGAAATGGCAACCCACTCCAGTATTCTTGCCTGGAGAATCCCATAGACAGAGGAGCCTGGCGGGCTACAGTCCAAAGGGTCACACAGAGCCAGACATGACTCAAGTGACTTGGCAACAGCAGGTCCCTCTGGAGCCCCTCAAATGTTAAATCTATGCACCTTTCACATCAAAAACAATGAATGCCTCCTCTTAGATTTCTTTCCACCATTACCATCAGCACTTGGGGGGTGTATCTAAATGTTCGCAAAGAGTTGGACACGACTGAGCGACTTCACACACACACACACTCTAAATGTTCATGCATAGAAGTCACTAGATACAAGGCAATGACCCCAGGGAAATCCAACCTTCCTCTGGACCCTGTGGAACGGAGCATGTTTGTATCTGGTGATGCTGCTGTCCTTCCGTTAGTGAAGGTAGCTGGTCATTTCCCTCCCCTTGCCCCTCAGATGAAACACTGTACCCTGGTTTCCATGCAGGGTTTACTTCACTGCCCACTTGGAGCGGTGGCACCAAGTGAGGACTCTGCTGGTGGGTTTGATTACAAAAGTGTTAGTATGTCAGAAAGAAATCATGAGACATTTGGAAACCTAATAATAAAACTGAAAATGTAAAACTTCAAGCAGCAAAGCAACCCAAATTTGGGGGTTATTTTTAGAATTTTCTCTTAAATGTTCAGAATTTTCTTCCCTTGAAAAATCTAGACTCTGTGATGAGAGAAGACAAATCTTTAGGTGTGGAGACATCAATTTCTCATGATTATAACAGATTTAATGTTTGTAATCTTACAAAACAGATATTTTTCTAAATCTCTTCTTTTCTAATGAGCTCTTTAACTCTTCTTTATTTGGAAAAATATGCATAATGTTGTCTTGGTTAAAGATTGTCTCTTTTCATGGCACCCCATTTTGTCTCAAGGGTGTCTGGGTCAGTATTCTTATAAGAGTGAGATCGACTTGAATTTATAAGGCTCTTGAGTCAAGCCTTGTGACCTTATTTTTTGTTCAATATTCATTAAAACAGTGTAAGTTGAGTGTTTCCTATATGACGACACTATGCTGGATATTTTCACCACGTTACTGTCCATATTTTCTTTGTGTTGCTGCTGCTGCTGCTGCTGCGTCGCTTCAGTCGTGTCCGACTCTGTGCGACCCCATAGATGGCAGCCCACCAGGCTCCCCCGGCCCTGGGATTCTCCAGGCAAGAACACTGGAGTGGGTTGCCATTTCCTTCTCCAATGCATCCAAGTGAGAAGTGAAAGTGAAGTCATTCAGTCGTGTCCAACTCTTAGAGACCCCATGGACTGCAGCCCACCAGGCTCCTCCATCCATGGGATTTTCCAGGCAAGAGTACTGGAGTGGGGTGCCATTGCCTTCTCCTTTCTTTGTGCAGTGGTTCTAAATAACAATTTGGAATGTCTCTGCTACTTCTTCCTTAGAAATCACATTCCATGGAACATGAAATCAATCCAGGAATCTTAAGGCACTGGATGAAAAGTTCACTCACAGTTGCTAAAGCCACGTCCTGCTAAAGCCATGTTAGAGCTGGAACTCTAGCTTCATGCATGGCACCACCATGATATCCCCTGAAATGAGCTCTGGGATCCAGATATGTGATTAAGTCTTACACCGTTGTTAAATACAGATCAAGGCAAAGGCTAAAGGTATTCCAGGGAACAAGTCATGCAGCTCTTTGGCCTTATTTTAGTTGTTAACACCTCAACGTTAAAAAGAATTAGGAATTATATAATTCAATGCATTTTTTTCTGAGCCTTTCATAGTCTTTACCATCTACATTAAGGCATTCAAAGTGCTGTAGGCTTAAGATAAAAGCTTATGAAGAAGAACTTTTAAACCTTAACTTTATTTCTAAGTTCTTATTCGAGTTTTCCAAAGATTCTCAGAAGAAAAGTCATGTTCATTGCAATGTGAATTTAAAACATTTCTGGGAAGTATAATTATTTTTACACTTTAAGACTTTAAATGGTATTTAGAAGAGGTCCTATTTATAATAAAGGCTTTAAAAAATCAATAGGAAGAGTAAAAATCAGCTTTAACATACCTATGTCAGGATATAAAATACATGGTATTTATGAAGTACAAGCTATACAATGGAACAGACTTTCGAAATCAACAGGCTGCCTTCTCAATTTCATTTGGAGGCATAATAGCTGAAGTATGTGAATCTAATCTGATTATGGCCTAGAAAATTCTGACATTGAGACTTACAACACAAGTCAAATAGCCTTTTTGGCCTCGGTTTATCCTCTGTCAGTTTTAGTCCTGTTCTGATTGATGGCGGAACTTTCAGAGTTCTGGGTAAAAGTCCCGAATTTGGCTTTAGGGAGACCATCAATCATTAGCACAGATAGTGTGGAAATTGTCCATATTGAAATTAAATTTTTATAGTCTGATTAAATTTGTTCGTTTATTTAAAAAATTAAAAAATACAAACACATGCCATTGGTTTTAATCAAATCAAAAACTGGAGGTTTCCAGTTCCTTTTCAGATTGTGGATCATTTTAAGATGGTCTCAAATCATTCATCCATTTTTATTGACTTTCAGTTATAATATTTAAGGGTTTCCATGTTCAGTGTTTAAGAAGAAATCAATAATTGTTAAGGCTACAAAGGATCAATCAAAGAAGAAGATATAACAATTATAAATATATATGCATCCAACATAGGAGCACCGCAATATGTGCGGCAAACACTAACGAGTATGAAAGAGGAAATTAATAGTAACACAATAATAGTGGGAGACTTTAATACCCCACTCACAACTATGGATAGATCAACTAAACAGAAAATTAACAAGGAAACACAAACCTTAAATGACACAATGGACCAGCTAGACCTAATTGATATCTATAGGACATTTCACCCCAAAACAATCAACTTCACCTTTTTCTCAAGTGCACACGGAACCTTCTCCAGAATAGATCACATCCTGAGCCATAAATCTGGCCTTGGAAAATTCAAAAAAATTGAAATCATTCCAGTCATCTTTTCTGACCACAGTGCAGTAAGATTAGATCTCAATTATAGGAAAAAAATTGTTAGAACTTCAAACATATGGAGGCTAAATAACACGCTTCTGAATAACCAACAAATCATAGAAGAAATAAAAAAAGAAATCAAAATATGTATAGAAATGAATGAAAATGAAAACACAACAACCCAAAACCTATGGGACACTGTAAAAGCAGTGCTAAGGGGAAGGTTCATAGCATTACAGGCTTACATCAAGAAACAAGAAAAAACCAAATAAATAACCTAACTCTACACCTAAAGCAATTAGAGAAGGAAGAAATGAAGAACCCCAGGGTTAGCAGAAGGAAAGAAATCTTAAAAATCAGGGCAGAAATAAATGCAAAAGAAACTAAAGAGACCATAGCAAAAATCAACAAAGCTAAAAGCTGGCTTTTTGAAAAAATAAACAAAATTGACAAACCATTAGCAAGACTCATTAAGAAACAAAGAGAGAAGAACCAAATTAACAAAGTTAGAAATGAAAATGGAGAGATCACAACAGACAACACTGAAATACAAAGGATCATAAGAGGCTACTACCAGCAGCTCTATGCCAATAAAATGGACAACTTGGATGAAATGGACAAATTCTTAGAAAAGTATAACTTTCCAAAACTGAACCAGGAAGAAATAGAAGATCTTAACAGACCCATCACAAGCAAGGAAATCGAAACTGTCATCAGAAATCTTCCAGCAAACAAAAGCCCAGGACCAGATGGCTTCACAGCTGAATTCTACCAAAAATTTAGAGAAGAGCTAACACCTATCTTACTCAAACTCTTCCAGAAAATTGCAGATGAAGGTAAGCTTCCAAACTCATTCTATGAGGCCACCATCACCCTAATTCCAAAACCAGACAAAGATGCCACAAAAAAAGAAAACTACAGGCCAATATCACTGATGAACATAGATGCAAAAATCCTTAACAAAATTCTAGCAAACAGAATCCAACAACATATTAAAAAAAATCATACACCATGACCAAGTGGGCTTTATCCCAGGAATGCAAGGATTCTTTAATATCCGCAAATCAATCAATGTAATACACCACATTAACAAATTGAAAGATAAAAACCATATGATTATCTCAATAGATGCAGAGAAAGCCTTTGACAAAATTCAACACTCATTTATGATTAAAACTCTCCAAAAAGCAGGAATAGAAGGAACATACCTCAACATAATAAAAGCTATATATGACAAACCCACAGCAAGCATCACCCTCAATGGTGAAAAATTGAAAGCATTTCCCCTGAAATCAGGAACAAGACAAGGGTGCCCACTCTCACCACTACTATTCAACATAGTGTTGGAAGTTCTGGCCACAGCAATCAGAGCAGAAAAAGAAGTAAAAGGAATCCAGATAGGAAAAGAAGAAGTGAAACTCTCATTGTTTGCAGATGACATGATCCTCTACATAGAAAACCCTAAAGACTCTACCAGAAAATTACTAGAGCTAATCAATGAATATAGTAAAGTTGCAGGATATAAAATTAACACACAGAAATCCCTTGCATTCCTATATACTAACAATGAAAAAACAGGAAGAGAAATTAAGGAAACAATACCATTCACCATTGCAACAAAAAGAATAAAATACTTAGGAGTATATCTACCTAAAGAAACAAAAGACCTATACATAGAAAACTATAAAACACTGATGAAAGAAATCAAAGAGGACACAAACAGATGGAGAAACATACCGTGTTCATGGATTGGAAGAATCAATATTGTCAAAATGGCTATTCTACCCAAAGCAGTCTGTAGATTCAATACAATCCCTATCAAGCTACCAACGGTATTTTTCACAGAACTAGACCAAAGAATTTCACAATTTGTATGGAAATACAAAAAACCTCGAATAGCCAAAGTAATCTTGAGAAAGAAGAATGGAACTGGAGTAATCAACCTGCCTGACTTCAGATTCTACTACAAAGCCACAGTCATCAAGACAGTATGGTACTGGCACAAAGACAGAAATATAGATCAATGGAACAGAATAGAAAGCCCAGAGATAAATCCACGAACCTAAGGACACCTTATCTTTGACAAAGGAGGCAAGGATATACAATGGAAAAAAGAGACAACCTCTTTAACAAGTGGTGCTGGGAAAACTGGTCAACCACTTGTAAAAGAATGAAACTAGAACACTTTCTAACACCATATACAAAAATAAACTCAAAATGGATTAAAGATCTAAATGTAAGACCAGAAACTATAAAACTCCTAGAGGAGAACATAGGCAAAACACTCTCTGACATAAATCACAGCAGGATCCTCTATGACCCACCTCCCAGAATATTGGAAATAAAAGCAAAACTAAACAAATGGGACCTAATGAAACTTAAAAGCTTTTGCACTACAAAGGAAACTATAAGTAAGGTGAAAAGACAGCCCTTAGCTTGGGAGAAAATAATAGCAAATGAAGAAACAGACAAAGGATTAATCTCAAAAATATACAAGCAACTCCTGAAGCTCAACTCCAGAAAAATAAATGACCCAATCAAAAAATGGGCCAAAGAACTAAACAGACATTTCTCCAAAGAAGACATACAGATGGCTAACAAACACATGAAAAGATGCTCAACATCACTCATTATTAGAGAAATGCAAATCAAAACCACAATGAGGTACCATTACACGCCAGTCAGGATGGCTGCTATCCAAAAGTCTACAAGCAATAAATGCTGGAGAAAAGGGAACCCTCTTACACTGTTGGTGGGAATGCAAACTAGTACAGCCGCTATGGAAAACAGTGTGGAGATTTCTTAAACAACTGGAAATAGAACTGCCATATGACCCAGCAATCCCACTTCTGGGCATACACACTGAGGAAACCAGATCTGAAAGAGACACGTGCACCCCAATGTTCATCGCAGCACTGTTTATAATAGCCAGGACATGGAAGCAACCTAGAGGCCCATCAGCAGATGAATGTATAAGGAAGCTGTGGTACATATACACCATGGAATATTACTCAGCCATTAAAAAGAATTCATTTGAACCAGTTCTAATGAGATGGATGAAGCTGGAGCCCCTTATACAGAGTGAAGTAAGCCAGAAAGATAAAGAACATTACAGCATGCTGACACATATATATGGAATTTAGACAGATGGTAACGATAACCCTATATGCAAAACAGAAAAAGAGACACAGAAATACAGAACAGACTTTTGAACTGTGTGGGAGAAGGTGAGGGTGGGATGTTTCGAAAGAACAGCATGTATATTATCTATGGTGAAACAGATCACCAGCCCAGGTGGGATGCATGAGACAAGTGCTCGAGCCTGGTGCACTGGGAAGACCCAGAGGAATCGGGTGGAGAGGGAGGTGGGAGCGGGGATTGGGATGGGGAATACATGTAAATCCATGGCTGATTCATATCAATGTATGACAAAACCCACTGAAATGTTGTGAAGTGATTGGACTCCAACTAATAAAAAAAAAATAAAAAATAAAAAAAAAAGAAAATTGAAGGTTTTCCTTCAAAATATGACTTCAAGGTATCTATGTATTTAGCAGTGGAAAGAATGCAGTAAGCTTCTCAGGGTGACTTATTTAGGAATAGAATTAATGGATAGCCAATAATGCAAAATGATTGCATAGACCAGAAGCACAAGAATGAAAAAAATCCTTATATAATTGCTTATCTTTAATTTTATTCTTTTTCTCTCTCCAGGAGTTTATGGCCCTTTCCTAATTTGAAATAATTTCCCCTGAGGCCCTTGAACATAATGATTTTCAACTTAGTAACTGATAATTTTAAACTACTCAGCCTTACTTTTTATGTTTTTATTGAATTATTGCTGCTTTCAGGCCATTTGACACCTTTTTCATTCCTATCCATAAGTTATTTCATTTCTAACCAAGGGAATCAGAGACGTGGAGTGGTTCATAAAGGCTTGTTGCCCTTGAAATTCTGTCATCTGTTAACCCAATCTTTCTACATTGCTGCAAGTGGATACAGATATTCCTATATGATTACACGAAAAAAGCCACAGTCCCTTGTCACATATACTTCCCAAGTTAATAATAACAGCTATGTCAGATCTATGCTAAGCACCTTTCATATATTGCTTCCTAGTCGCAGAAATGAAATAAAACCATATTCTTACAGAACCCATGTTAAACATGTGGTAATAAAGGCTCAGAATACTTACATAATTCATTCAAGGACACATGCTTATTAGCAATAGGGTCTGGATTTGAACTAGGCATGCCTGATTCCAAAGCAGGTATGCTACCTCCGGGATGTACTTACTGCCTTGCACACACCTACAAGTACTTAGTTGTATAGGAACTCTTATTCTCATTAAGTAGTTAGTTTCACTCCAAGGTTGCTATCGTTTGGCTGGTTCAAACATTACTAGCTATCCAGGTGACACTGGTAGTAAATAAACCACCTGCCAATGAGGAGACCCAGGTTCAATCCCTGGGCCGGGAAGATCCCCCGGAGGAAGAAGTGGCAACCCACTCCAGTATTCATGCCTGGGAAATCCCATGGACAGAGGAACCTGGCAGTTTATAATCCATGGGTTTGCAAAGAGTCAGACATAACTGAAGCAACTTAGCACACACAAGCATTACTAACAGTAAACTTGCTGTTAGCATCCTCTTAAAAAAACACACACAGTGAAAAATCTCATTCTTTTTTTTTGCCTACAGCTTGACCCACAGAGTAGATTATTACTAGGTTTATATAACATTTGTGAAGGTAATTCACCGAGGATATTTAATGGTAAGGACCTCTTTCCTCATCTCTTTCCTATATCCTGGTTCCTGCATAAATCCTTATGGTAGGATGGCCAAAAACATGTGGTCTATTGGCTTATAGTTCTGCTTTGTGAAACACAATAGAAGGATGACCCTACCTCACTTGGCACAAGTGCACAACCAACATTCAGAAACTGTTCTAAAGTAGTTATTAATGTGCAATAAAGAGGAGAGACATGTAATCCAAAACTAAATGTGTAAGTCCACCTTAAACTGGCCCCATCAAAAGCTTCTGGAATCAATAGGATCCTCAAATGCTCTGCCATGTCTGTTTCTCATTTGTCAAGATATTGGGGTCACAGTTAGCCATCAGGGCCAATGGGCTGCAAAAATAGCTGGTTGTAGAACAAAGGGGACTGTAGGCAAACCAGAAGCCACCAACATGCTACATCTGTCTATCTCTGCATCTAAGCATGATGGCCTTTGGAGACTATGAACTGTGACTTCGTTAACCTCCCCCATGTACGTCAAGGCTGTATATTGTCACCCTGCTTATTCAACTTATATGCAGAGTACATCATGTGAAATGCCAGGCTCGATGAAGCACAAGCTGGAATCAAGATTGCCGGGGGAAATATCAGTAATCTCAGATACGCAGATGACACCCCCCTTATGGCAGAAAGCGAAAAAGAACTAAAGAGCCTCTTAATGAAAGTGAAAGAGGAGAGTGAAAAAGTTGGCTTAAAATTCAACATTCAGAAAACAGATCATGGCATTCGGTCCCATCACTTAATGGCAAATAGATAGGGAAACAGTGAGAGACTTTATTTTTCAGGACTCCAAAATCACTGCAGATGGTGACTGCAGTCATGAAGTTAAAAGATGTTTTTCCTTGGAAGAAAAGCTATGACCAACATAGAGAGCATATTAAAAAGCAGAGACATTACTTTTCCAATAAATGTCCATTTAGTCAAAGCTATGGCTTTTCCAGTAGTCATGTAGGGATGTGAGAGTTGGACTATAAAGAAAGCTAATGCCAAAGAATTGATGCTTTTGAACTGTGGTGTTGGAGAAGACTCTTGAGAGTCCCTTGAACTGCAAAGAGATCCAACCAGTCCATCCTAAAAGAAATCAGTCCTGAATATTCATTGGAAGAACTGATGCTGAAGCTGAAACTCCAATACTTTGGCCACCTCATGCGAAGAGTTGACTCACTGGAAAAGACCCTGATGCTGAGATGGATTCAAGGTGGAAGGAGAAGGGGATGACAGAGGATGAGATGGTTGGATGGCATCACCAACTTGATGGACATGAGTTTGAGCAGGCTCCAGGAGTTGGTGAAGGACAGGGAAGCCTGGTGTGCTGCAGTCCAAGGGGTCGCAAGGGGTCACACGACTGAGTGAATGAACTGAACTGAACTGAACTGATATCTCTTAAGGTAAACTCCAATCTGGAGCCTTACAGGGAAGCATGTTCCAGTAAATAAAGTCCCAGACTAACCAATCTGACACAGTCCAAACTCCCATAGCAGTGAACATGCATAATAGATTTTAACTAAAGCAGTAGATATTTGAACTTTTATTTCCTGTGTATGTTAACTGCCTCCTTCTTAACTATAAGTCTTTAAAACCAATTTTATAAGACTTTAGAAGACAGGAATTACAGTTGTCATATAATCACTAACAGGATAGGTATCTTAGATGCTGAGTTTATCTGCAAGGTAATAACTTTATTTGAAAAATGAATGGTTTAGAATGAATGATTTCTAAGATTCCACCTTGCACTTTGCTTCTAATAGTACATGTAAAGTGATTTTTTCTTTTCTATGAAATTTTCTCGGAGCTTAATTCTTAATAATAGAAACCTACTTTTTTTTCCTAAATGTTACTCCATTTAGAAAATCTCTCCCATCAGAAACCCAATAGAATTCTGCTTTTAAAAGCAGGAAATAATGTTCAATTGCAACTTTGATCTGCCTTCACATTAGATCTGCATAATAGAATAATTGAAAAAAAGGACAGAAATGCAGTACATTATTGAGCTTCAATTAAATTTCAGAACTGGAATGTGTACACAGGGAGATAATCAACCACAGTTTAATGCATTTAAAATTGTAGACATCATTAATGTTGTACATTAACAAAGTACAAATGAACTATCTCATGTCATTAGCCTTTAAAAACCACTTAGATGCATTTATATTCAAAATCCAAATACATTCATCATTTCAAACGAAATTGTGCCTGATTTGTGGTTTATGGTATGAATCAATATGCATATATCCTCTTCATTTCATTTTCATGTTAAAAAATATAACATGATGTCTAAAAAATACTTAATATACATTTTACCACAACCAAAGTAAAAGAATTTATACTTTGACGAATTTGATTTCTAGATTGAATAGCAGAATATTAATTTAGATTTTCATAGAATATATTTCTCATTTTAACCAAAAATTTAAAAATACATAAATACTGAAAATAGAGTTTACTATTGATGGGAAGGTAAATTGGTGTACCACTATGACAAATAGTGTGGAGATTCCTCAGAAAACTAAAAATAGAATTACCATATGATCCAGCAAAATCACTCCTGGGCGTATGTCCAGGAAAGATGAAAACTCTAATTTAAAAAGATACAGGTACCCCAACATTCATAGCAGCACTATTTACAATAGCCAAGACATGGAAGCAACCTAAATAATTTGAATAAGGAAGATGTGGTGTGTATATATATACATATATACACACATATACGCAAGAGAATACTACTCAGCCAACAAAAAGAATGAAATAATGCCATTTGCCACAACATGGATGGAACTAGAGATTATCATACTAAGTGAAGTAAATTAGAAAGACAAATGCGATATGTCCCAGTATATGTGGAATCTACAATATGCTATAAATGAATTTATTTACAGAAAAGAAACAGATCCACAGATATAGAAAACAAACTTACAGTTACCAGAGGGTAAAGAGGGTGGGGCAGCGATAAGTTAAGAGTTTGGGATTAGCAGATACAACCTACTGTATTTAAAATAGATGAGCAGCAAGGGCCTACCATTATAGCACAGAGAACAATATTCAATATGCTGTAATAAACCATAATGGGAAAGAATCTGGAAAGGAATATATATATATATATATATATATTCCTATATATATACATTGTATACAATATATATATATATATATATTCCTATATATATACATTGTATACAATATATATATTATATATATTCCTAAATATATACACACACATATATTATATACAATATATACATTATATACAATTATATACAATACATCATATACAATATATATATATTATATATATATTCCTATATATATACACACACACATATACACAACTGAAACTCTTTGCTGTACACCAGAGACTCACTAAGCTTTGTAAATCAACTTTACTTCAATAAAATTTTTCACAAATAAAGTTCACATTGGTTTATATACTCTTTAGCCATTTTTTTCTCCCCATTTTATGACATGGCTCCCAAGTTTCTTGGCTCATGATCTCCTTACATGAAAGCCAGCAAGAGCTGATCAGTCTTGCTTATATCACAGTGTGATGTAATTAATTATCATTTTGGACATTGTTTCTCTTTGCAGTGATAGGATTTTTGTGATTACTTTGGGTGCATGCAGATAGTCCAGGAAAATATCCCATGCTACTTTAAGTAAAAGCAGAAAGCATCAGAATCATTGTCAAACTTTATTTCAAATAAACTAAAGGAATTTATTATAATGTTGGGCAAAGCTTTTTGTTAAAAAATTTAATAAGATGGTTAAATAAAAGTGTGGCTTTATTTATTTACAGAAATGGACAGTATCTATAAAAACAGATTTAATACCTTACAAACCATTGGGTGTAAGATAGGTTCAAGGATATATTGTTCAACATGGGGAGCAGAGCCAATATTTTCTAACAACTGTATGTGGAAAGTAACATTTAAAAATTAACTTTAAAAATCACCATGAGGTACATTTTAAATATCTTATAATTTTATTTGTCAAATAAAACTCATTAAAGCTGAACATTTTTTAAAGATTTAATAAAAAATCATTACATAAAATTGGGTCTGATATAACTAATATATTTGGATAAATCAATTAAACAAGGTAGATTAGGACTGAGCTGAAAAATAAGATTATATTAGAGTTTGCCAGGAGGAAAAGACATGCAATTCATGCATCTCTGATGAGAATAAGATTCTCTGAATGAAATTCTTTGGAACATAAATCCTGAAAGCTATTATAGTCACATTAGTTTAATTATGAAAAACAGCACCACGAAAACGGCAATTTCTCTGCTTTATAACTAACTATGAATTTCTTGAGTTTTCTCTAAAGGCAGTAGGATCTGCTTAGATTTCTCAACACATATTTTTGATTGTTTTATAATAACATGATCCTAAGCTTCTAGGCTTTATGGAATTGAAGACAGTATAACACAATCCCTAACTGTTTAGACTTCAGAGGTTGGATTTATATGTAGATTTATCACCAATCAACTCTATGAACTTTGCAAAATTATTTAACCTTCCTAACATTCATCGTGTTGCTGCTGCTGCTGTTGTTCGTTTGTTTTTTGTGGGGTTAGATAACTTCATGCAAGTAGAGAGTTTACTACAAGCGTTCAAAAGATGTTAGCTATTCTTTTTAACGACATTGTTACTAGAGTTATGTTCAAAGTGGCAGAAAATTCTCAAGAAGGGTATTTGAAAAAAGAAACAAAACCCACTGGAAAAAAATAATAATAATAATAAAAAAAAAATTAAAAAAAAAATAAAAAATAAAAAAAAAAAAAAGAAAAAAGAAAAAAGAAATACTAGTGGGAGTGAAATATGGTGTTTAAGAAGAGAGACTTGACTAGAGGAGTTATTGAAAGGAACACCTGTTCACCTTTATGCCAATGCAGAGATCTTTTAGAGCTAAAGTATTTATGCTTTCTACATCTTAATGATTTCTTTCTTTCTTTCTTTCTTTTTCCTTAATAATCAACATAATCAAAGGGACTTACAGGGACTTTTTTGGCAGTCCAGTGGTTAAGATTTTGCCTGCCAACACAGGGGTTGGGCATTTGAGCCCTGCTTGAGGGCTGAAAAATAGAACAAAAGCAATAGTGTAACAAATTCAATAAAGTCTTTAAAAATGGTCCACCAAAAAAAAGAAAAAAAAAAAAAGCTTTAAAAACAGCTTCTTGTTAAAACAAAAAAGGTGGGGGAGGGAGATCTTTTTTTTTTTTTTTTCATTTATTTTTATTAGTTGGAGGCCAATTACTTTACAATATTGTAGTGGGTTTTGTCATACATTGACATGAATCAGTCATGGATTTACATGTATTCCCCATCCCGATCCCCCCTCCCACCTCCCTCTCTACCCAATCCCTCTGAGTCTTCCCAGTGCACCAGGCCCGAGAACTTATCTCATTCATCCAACCTGGGCTGGTGATCTGTTTCACTATAGATAACATACATGTTTCGATGCTGTTCTCTCGAAGCAAGGTGAAAAGACAGCCCTCAGATTGGGAGAAAATAATAGCAAACGAAGCAACAGACAAAGGACTAATCTCAAAAATATACAAGCAACTCCTGCAGCTCAATTCCAGAAAAATAAGTGACCCAATCAAAAAATGGGCCAAAGAACTAAACAGACATTTCTCCAAAGAAGACATACAGATCTGAAAGAGGGAGATCTTAAGGATTATAAGTTAAAGAAAAGTATGGCAACATTGTCAATTCTAGGTGTTATCTGCCTTCTAAAGCCACCATCCCATGAGTGTACTCCTGCTCTGTCCAGTTCAGTAGTTTCTTTATCTATGGCGCTGCACTTGGCTTCTTTCTTCCACCTTTAGGGTTACAGATACCCTGCTCTCTGGGCTGTAACACTTTTTTCTCTTGATTCATGCTCCTCCTCACACCTTAGCACGACTGAATCCTACCAGCTAGATCTTACTTCTTCGGAGAAGCCTGCTTGGGGGGAAGTATGCCTCCTAAATGCATGGTAGCATTTATAACTTCTGTGAATGCCCTGTTTTATAATTGCCAGTTCCCTGGCCAGTTTGACCCTCTCAACAAGTGATGTTTCGATTTTAGCACTCTTGACATTTGGGGCTGGATGAGTCTTAATTGGCGGATGGAATTGAAGAGAGAACTCTCCAGTGCATTGTAGGACTTTCAGGAGCATCCTTGGCCTCTGACTAGATGCTCGTAGCACTTACCCCCATCCTGTTTTAACATCCAGACATGACCAAATGTCCTTGGGGGAAAAAACTGCCCCTGATTGAGAATCACTGCTCTTGACAAGTGGATCTCAATCTTGGTTGCTAATTAGAATTTCCTGGGTAATTGAATAAAATCCATATATGGATCTTACTTAGATTCTGTTTGAATTGGTTGGGTTTGAGGTGAAACCAAACCAGAATCCAAAATAAAAAATAAGAAAAAAAAAAAAAAGAAAAGCTTTGACACTTAGGTTAAGTCACAAAAGGAAGGACTCTAACTTATTTATGGAATATTACCAGCACATAATAAAACCTGAGACATCTTTTTGGCAATTACTGGATATTTTGATGATGAAATGAAGAAGTGAATGAATTCAGCTACTTGTTTTTATCTATTTCATAGACATAGTTCTACATTTTATTGTAGTGTTCTTTTTATTTATCACTATATTAGGCATTTCTTTGCAGGAATTTGTCTCTGTATATTGTAGTGTAGTATTTGGTATATACTTGAGAATAGTAAGTGTTTTTGAAAGGATGCAGGAATGAATGAATGAATAACAGAAAGAATATAGTGTTTTGCACTCACCTAGCTCCTATTGTGGTCAAGACTGCTGGCTGCACCTTGTTATTATCATTACAAGTTTGCCAATTCAATATCTACTCTCATTACTTTTTTTTTTCTCTAGCCAAAAAAGAAAAATTCTAAATTTCCCAGCCTCTTAGAAGCTGGGTAAGATTATGCAACTATAGCTGGTAGGTAAGATATAAGAAGAGATTGTGGAATAGGGTTTCTGAAGAAGCTCATTACAAAGGGGAAAGAAAAAAATGACAAAAATTTCTTTCTATCTTCCCTCTCTTCATTTCTTGCTCCCTAATACATATGGCTAAGTTCTAGATGCTCTCTTGGACAACACAATGACTGTAAAATGAAAGTCATTTGCTCAAGAAAAGCAGAAAACACAAAAGTCATACACTGTCATATCTCCTAGACTGGGCACATTTTTGCACCTTTAGATTTAACTGAGTGAAAAATAAGACCCAGTCTTTTTTTTTTTTTTTTTTTTTCATAAATTATTCTTTAATTAAAATGATCAGGGAGAAAATCATCTCCAAAATATTTGTTGAATTGTGATAACACATCATACAGGCCAATTTGTATTCAAATCAATATTCTCTCTCAAAGGCACCACAAGTTAAATGAGGTAATTGGCTTCCACTGAATCATTCTTTTTTTTTTTTTTTATCATCTCCCTTTGTTTTTTTTTTTTTTTCTTTTTTTCTTTTTATTATTATTATTTTTTTTTTCCCAGTGGGTTTTGTCATAGATTGATATGAATCAGCCATGGATTTACATGTATTCCCAATCCCGATCCCCCCTCCCACCTCCCTCTCCACCCGATTCCTCTGGGTCTTCCCAGTGCACCAGGCCCGAGCACTTGTCTCGTGCATCCCACCTGGGCTGGTGATCTGTTTCACCATAGATAGTATACATGCTGTTCTTTTCAAATATCCCACCCTCACATTCTCCCACAAAGTTCAAAAGTCTGTTCTGTGTTTCTGTGTCTCTTTTTCTGTTCTGCATATAGGGTTATCGTTATCACCTTTCTAAATTCCATATACATGTGTCAGTATGCTGTAATGTTCTTTATCTTTCTGGCTTACTTCACTCTGTATAAGGGGCTCCAGCTTCATCCATCTCATTAGGACTGGTTCAAATGAATTCTTTTTAATGGCTGAGTAATATTCCATGGTGTATATGTACCACAGCTTCCTTATCCATTCATCTGCTGATGGGCATCTAGGTTGCTTCCATGTCCTGGCTATTATAAACAGTGCTGCGATGAACATTGGGGTGCACGTGTCTCTTTCAGATCTGGTTTCCTCAGTGTGTATGCCCAGAAGTGGGATTGCTGGAAGACCCAGTCTTATGTCTGATCATTGATGCAGTTCTTGACTACTACAATAGTCAATGTAACACACTGTGTTAGAAAAGTCCATTTTCTTTATCTCTCCCTTCTTTTGTGTGTACTTTGCATGGGAAGAGGGCATATATTTTAATTATGTCTCATTTTATCATAATGTTTATGAGGGTGAATATGCCATCCTGTGGTTAAGTGAAAGTCGTATCTGACTCTGCGAGTCCATGGACTATGGCCTGCTGGGCCTCTCTGTCTATGGAACGCTCCAGACAAAAATACTGGAGTGGGTTGCTGTTCCCTTCAGGGGATCATCCTATGGTTGGGTGTATATATTTTGGTCCGGCTTCTTACATTATACTTGTGTGTTCCTTTATGAAAATAACGTCTGGAGTCTTCTTTCAGAATTCTGAAGTATGCTTTCAATATATGCTTAAAAGCAATTCACAATATTCACTTGCCTTTAATGGGAATTTTCTGGCTGTGAACTTGCTGTCCATGTAAGAATGCCTCCTTTCAGAGCTTGCATTAAGGCTTGTAAGCTGTGCGTATAAAAATGACTGACAGGCCTGCTGTTAAGTAGTGGTTTTTAGAAAAATAAATCTTTTGCTTCCAGCAAGATTCAGGGATCAAAATTCACCCAAATGGAAAGGAAATTGCCCTCCCAGCTGATTATACACTGGGAAATGTTCACTTAAGGCTAATTGTCTATTGACAATTACCCTCACCTTCTACCATCTTTAAGACCTGAGGCAGTGGTTGTGCAGCATTCTGCTGGATCCTTGAATGGAGAAATTGTGAAAATACTGTTACGTTTTTGCTGAGCCAACTCTGAAATATTTATAGGCTTCAGGTTCTCCCCTCTCATTGCTTAAAAATGTGGACTTATAAAAATGATCCCTCTTTTCCACCTGCTCCCAGAAATATAAAAGTAATAAGAACCTTTGTCAGATTTTCTTGTAAAACTTGCAATTTTCAACAACTTAAAAGAGAATTGTTACATTGCACAATAGTAAAGTGGATTTCATAATAAAAAGTCTATATAGCATATTTTGTAGATATGGAACACTCGCCTAAATAATGGGATGTCCTTGAGTGATCTTGTTTGGGAAGTAGAATGATGAGACTTACTTTATACAAAGGAATATTGTCTTTGCTCTATAGAAGGAAATTGAGCGATGGAGGGAGGAAGGAAAAGCCACAGGCACAGAGTTCATTTCTAAGTCTACATTCAAAATCCCAATGAAAAAATAAAGAAGTATGGCTTAGACTCTGATGGTTGTTATAAACACAGATAATGGAAAGAGTTGTTGAGTAAGCCATGGTGTTTAATTGGGATTAGAAGTGAGGGAGATGGGTAATAAAAAAAATCAGCCAGTGATAGCTCTTGGGTTTCTGTCTTGAGCAATTGAGTGGTTTTCTTGAGACAGAGAACCTTGATAGAAAAGCTGGTTTGAAGGCAGAAGAGATGATGGATTCAGGTTTGTGCATATGTAGCAGAAGCCTATTGAAGATCTGTTGTTTCTTTCCTTAGTAACTGAAGCCCAGGTCCTAGCTGAGCATCTTGTCTCTTGGAAGAAAGACTAGATTATTTTACTTGGAGCAGTCGTGGTCATGTGACTAGATTTTGGCCAATGAGATGACATTGTAAGTGTTTAATAGAATAGGACTTCTAGTAGGGCTACTTACTTGAATGTAGCCAGCTCTATCCCTTCCTGCTATCTGAAATGAGGAGGCCATTGTGTCTACAGTTCTAGCCAGGGCTAGTGTGATAGAAGAAAAAAATGAAAGAAGCCTAGATCCCTGGTATACCCAGAGTTTTCCATGCCAGTTTTGGACTATGTACCTCTAGATTTATTTTTTATAACAGAGAATTAAATGTTTATCTGTTTCAGATATTGCTACTTTGAGTTTTCTTTTATATGAATTTAAAATGTATCCTAACTGACAAAGCACATGATTCAAATATAATGGCCTTAGCTCTATGAACTATGGATTTGAAGAAAGAACACTATTTCCAAAAACACAGAAAATTCAATCTTTAATTTGGGGAGAAGCATCATTTAGTAATGTCCAGGAAAACTTAAAAATGTATATTATACCCAGCTTTCTGCCACTCACAATAGCCTTCACAAAAGTAGTTGGCATTACCCCCAAACCTCTCTCAAGCTAACTATTGATATCCAAACAAAATTTTCTCCCCAAATGGTTGTGTTGACTTCTGTCTCTTCTGTCTTCATCATCTCAAATTCTATATCAGTTCATGTTCTCTGGTTAGATTCTCTGTTACACAATATAAAATAGTCTTAACCCAATTTGGTTCCTTTTGGTTCTTGTTCTCTTTCCTTTATTTAAATTAGATTAAAGAAATCTTAAGATAAAATCAGTCTGATTCAGAGTCTTCTTTAGGAACTACAAAAGGGAAAAAGAGGAATGCACAGAATTTGCTTACATTAATTTCTTTGAACTTTATCCAGACAGATTGAGAGCGAATATTTTTGAAATATCTAAATAAAATGTTTAATGGACACTTCTATATGAGTGTGATGCTAAGAGTGAAATTCTTGGGTGGGTATATGAATTGCGGATTTGTTAACATATATACAGTAATTGAAACCATGGTTAGTGATGTTATTTCCCAAGTTGGGAATGAAGAATCAAAAAATAAAAGTGCTTAGGACCCAAAGCTGAGAATATCTTTCATTTAGTTCTTGGTCAGAGGACAGTGAGCTGGCAAGGGAGCAGAGAAAATAGAGCCTGAAAAAAAAAAATCCAAGAGACTTTCCTTTTAAGACAAATAATTGCCACAAAATAGTTTCCACTTACATGAGTGTTTTAATGGTTTACAACGGTTATTTTGCTAGAGTGGAAGTTAGAGTATTCACTATGTGAAACTGAATTTTCCAAGGACAAAACAATGAGATACAATAAATGTATATGAGTTATGATTAGCTTATGATGAGTCCATGTTCAGAATGTTGCATTAGGATTGATAGATTTTATTTCGCCATCTGAACAAGCAGGTGACTCAAGCCAATCCTATATGGCAATGCGAGTTTGTTGATCCAGTTACACTCCCTTCCTGACTGTAAAGCAAATAGGCTAGTTGCGGTTCTGAAGGGCTAGGTATAGGCTACCATCTCAAAAGAGCTGCATTAATATACAATATTTGTTTTTCTCTTTCTGACTTACTTCATATATGTGGAAGCTAGAAAAATGGTGCAGATGAACCTATTTGTAAAACAGAAATAGAAACACAGATGTGGAGAACAAATATATGGACAGCAAGAGGGGAAAGAAGAGGTGGGATGAATTGGGAGATTGGGATTGACGTATATACACTATTATGTGTAAAACAGATGATTGATGAGAACCTACTGTATAGCACAGGGAACTCTACTCAGCACTCTGTGGTGACCCAGATGGGAAGAAAATATTAAAAGGAGCGGATATGTGTCTACATATAGCTGATTCACTTTGCGGTATGGCAGAAACTAACACAACATTGGAAAGCAACTATAACCCAATAAAATTTTTTAAAAAACAATAGCTGCATGAGCAACTCTAATACAGGATTTATTTAAGAGCTAAAGTTCAACCATGACATTGTCCTGCTTTGGAAAATTGTATTAGAGCCATTCTGATAGTCCGGTACCATGAAATACTTTGGGAAAGTAGCCTTTTGTATATTGATTTTATTTTGCCAATTGTTTGCCTGTGGTAGTCACTGAGAAAAATCTTGATGTGAAAGCTTAATTTTTGCTTTGTTTTTCATGTTGAATGTGCAGCAAAATATTCTAATTATTTTTGCTTCCAACTTGTTTAGATTCCAAGTAAATGAAAGGTTTTATTTTTTTTTTAACCAAAATCTGAGAAAATCAGTCATTTCCATCTGTTTAAGTTCATTTAGATCATCTAAATGTCTTCTTCCTAAGAGATTAGAAATATGACTAACGCATAAAACATCTAGATATTTAAATATAACTCTTGCCAAATTATTCTGCCCTATTTTTAATCATTGCAATTTTCAATAATAAATTGCAACTTATAATCATTTTCCAATTGTTGTTTAAATTGTTGAATATTTATTAATGAATACATTTTGATTAGAGCATACACTTGATTTTCTCATAAAATAGAAACTGGAAGAATATCATTTTTTTCTGTCCTTCTTACTCAGAAGCTAATACCGTGAATCAATATGTTTTATTTGTATCTGAGCACTTTATGGTCCTTTTCTTCGATGCATGACTTCCTTCCTTCCAAGAAGCTATTTCAATGCTTCTTTGCACCATAAATTTATTTAGATTAATTTTTTAAAAGGGCTACATTTTAAAGACTAATCTTAACTGGAATTTTAACCTTCTGAATTATATATGTTTGCAGTGAATATTATCTATTTTAATGACATATTTTCAAATAGTAACCTTCATTTATGACTAGAAATGCAGAACCAGAAAAATATACCCCTTTTCCCCATTATATAGTAAATTATTATTTTATCTGAGACAAAATTTCAAGAATTGAAAAATTAAAGTAAAATATATCTTCCAACACAATAGTATATTTTGGGAAAATGTGTATCTATTCAAAATTGATTGGAAAAACAGCTTTGGAAATATTATTCATAGCATATGTCTGTTTCTCCCCCTCGGATTTCTATTTCAAAAGGAATAATCAGAGTAAAGAAGCAAAGTTTAAGAACCTGGTTTTCTGAGTGACAATTTTAGCTCTGCTACTTATTGGTTGGGTGATGTTGGGTAAAATATTTCATTTTTCACACATCAGATTCATCATCTGTAAAAAAGTGGGTAATATGATAGGACCTGATTCATTACATAATTATGATGTTTAAATGAATTAATAACTGTAAGCACTAAGAATGCTTTCTGACACAGAGAGCACTAAAATGATGATTTTTTAAAATAAAATGCTTTGTCAGTTATTTCCAAACATGTGCTTTCAGATGCTTTAGTACATTTTGAAGTTTACTCCACTTTATGTTTAAGAAGAGATAAAGTAAAATAAAGTGAGACTCTTATAAAATGAAATTTATTCATTTGCTATAATTCTCCTTTATTAAAAATGGTGTTTATTAATATAATCTTGATGATCATATATTCTTTTTATGAAATGTTAAGTATGTGGCTCAGAGGGTAAAGCATCTGTCTGCAATGCTGAAGACCTGGGTTCGCTCCCTGGGTCAGGAAGATCCCCTGGAGAAGGAAATGGCAACCCACTCCAGTACTCTTGCCTGGAAAATCCCATGGACAGAGGAGCCTGGTAGGCTACAGTCCACGGGGTCGCAAAGAGTCAGGCATGACTGAGCGACCTTACCACTCACTAAGTCTAGGAGATAGTTAGTACTGTTATTGTCGCTGTGGATGTGTTTAATATCTAGGAAAAAGTGAACAGTATCACAAAATTTAAATTGTTTCTTACAAAATGTTTGCAATTTTATTATTCCATTAATAAGAAGGCTGTATACCACTGAGTTAGAAAACCTGCCCCACTCCATATTTTTCTAGTACTATTCATTTGCAAAGCAGCTATGTTTATAGAAATACCTTGGATATACAGTCAGAAAACATGCGTTAAAATTAATTTCTATTTATCGCTTACTTTGTCATGATAAGTAAGTAGCTTTTCTTAATTTCTGTATCTCAAAAAGAGCTAAAAGATATTTCTGCTTTGAAAGAGTGACTGGTTCAGGATTTGGCATTCCAACAAAAACACCTGTAAAATCGTATGAAATGTCTGAATCACTATTTGCAGGCATTGAAAAAGAGGCAGTTGGGGAGAGTGATCTCTGAAGGAAGATAAATAAGCAATGTGAACCACAAGACTGCCCAACAATTGCCCCACGTTCTTCTAGGGGTACTTTACTGACACAGAGCAGGCAGATGGAGACAAGCCCAGGCAGAAGTCTTCCTGGAGTAAGGAGATAGAATCTGCACTGAAAGGAATCTGAGAGGAGAGCTATTGAGAAGGTTACCTATAAGCCGACATGAATTTATTCCAGCCTTAGCCAATGGATAGATAGGCTGAAAGAGCAAAGGGTGAATCTCTGGGATTCCTAGCAGAGGATGGTTACCGTGGGACAGAAAAGTGATTAAGGAGGGCTCAGCAGGGCTGGGGGACACTGGAGTTATGGTTCACCCAGAGTAGAAAGAAATTACTCAGCACATTTGCCTTCAGTTGAAAGTCCAGAAAGACTAGGTAGAGATATAGATATAGATACAGATAGGTGGATATCTGTATCTATAACTATAGATCGATATCTCTAGCTCTATCTTTATCTGTGAAGATGACATGCAAGAGTAAGGGTGTAACCATAGGACTAAGTTCAAAAACAAAACAGATATACCTTAACCAATGATTGACTAGCGGACTTTCGCAGAACTAATGCCTATGGCCAGTGATTTGTTATATAAGTGAATATTGAAACGTTTTCAATATTGAAACATCTTCAGTCAATAATGTTCAGGTAACAAAAGATATATTAATATCTTTGGTCAATAAGTTGTTTAACAGCAAATGAATCCAAGTCTGACAAGACCAGTGTTATCCACCAGCCATTTATCTGCCAAAACAAAATTCAACACATTTTAAAGGAATTTAATGTCATTCAAATTCCCTACAACTATTAATGCAGAGTCCACCTTATAATAACAAAATGAACAAATGTACAAAGGAAAATAAATATATAACCCATCATCAAAAGAAAAAGTACATTGTAGTCAACCCTTGGACACTTAGATATTATAATTAGTGCAACAAAATGTATAACCTAAAGCTGCTAATGAGAATAGTTTCACAGACTTAATTAAACATATGGCAATAACATATGATAATATATAATTAGATGAAAATATGGAAAAGGAAAGCATGAAAATATGAGAAATTAAAATGTAATATATAATATATAATGCTTTTGTGCAAGAGGTGTGGTCTTGGGTTCTCCCAAGTTAAGAAGCCTATGCAGATATTGGGGAAACCTACACAAATTGCTCAACATATACCCACATTTTCAATTTTAATAAATGCAATCAAATTTTATTCCAAATAAATTTTACAAATTCCTAATCCTATACAGAGCAAAGTGTACTTTTCCCAGTAAGAAGTGCAACTTATCAACTTTTGCCTATATAGCAAAAATTGAAATTATCATTGCATGTTGCAGTGTGGATTTCTATGATAACTTGTGAAGATTAACATCTTTACATTTATTTTAAAATTTTAGTTTCCTAATAACAAAAGCATGGAGAAGGAAATGGCAACCAACTCCGGTATTCTTGACTGGAGAATCCCATGGACAGAGGAGCCTGGTGGGCTGCTGTCCATGGGGTCGCATAGAGTTAGACATGACTGAAGCGACTTAGCATGCACGCAATAACAAAAGCAACATATTTCTATACATATTTGTAATTTTTATTTTTAGGGGTTTTTTTTGTCCTGAAATGGGTTAACTCCTTATTTAATTTGGAGAATGGAGAGAATATTTTTAAAAATCTACTTGGTTATTGCTCATCTAATTAATACATTTTCTATCTCTGTTTAGTTTTATGTGATCTTAAAACATGAAAGTGTGCAGAGTATATGTTGAAAAAATCAATAGTTAGAATATATTTATGAGATACAGTCTAAGAGCAAGAAGTCTCTGACAGTTTAGAAAGGTCAGAAGATTAATATCCATAGGAATTTGTTGATGTGTTGTCCAGTTGCTAAGTCGTATCTGACTCTTTGGGACTCCAAAGACTGCAGCATGCCAGGCTTCTCTGTCCTCTACTATCTCTCAGAGTTTGCTCAAATTCATGTCCATTGAGTTGGGAATGCTATCTATCCATCTCATTATCTGCCATCCCCTTCTCCTTTTGCCTTCAATCTTTCCCAGCATCAGGGTCTTTTCTAGTGAGTCGTCTCTTCACATCAGGTGGCCAAAGTATTGGAGCTTCAGCAACAGACCTTCCAATGAATACTCAGGACTGATTTCCTTTAGGATTGACTGGCTAATCTCCTTGCTGTCCAAGGGACTCTCAAGAGTTTTCTCCAGCACACAATTAATACCCATAGAGAATTAGACCGACTATAAATCCACCACTAACATTTCTAAATTGTCCAGTTGAGTGTCACGAAACATTATTGCTTATATCCTTGTTAAATTAAAAACACAGTGTTGCTGTACCATTAGATGATTAGGACCTCTGTCACTGAAGGAAGTGAAGCCCTTTTATTAACCATATTTGTATTTATTATCTCACTTAAGTGTTATGAACTTTTTGCTTACTTTTATATTCTAAATTCATTCAACAGTATCTGTGGGACAACTACATTTTTTCTGGGCACTAGAGAAGTGCTAACAGCTAGAGATATAGCAGTGAACAAATCTGATGGTCTGTTTCATGAGACTTACATTCTATAGGGTAAGTCTGATAAAAACATCAATATGAGAAAATATATAGTTTTTATACCCACCCCAGTGTTCTTGCCTGGAGAATCCCAGGGATGGGGGAGCCTGGTGGGCTGCCATTTATAGGGTCGCAAAGAGTCAGACTCGGCTGAAGCACTTAGCGTAGTTTTTAAACCTGGCACTATAGTTAGAGAAACATCTTGGAGCTTTGATTACTGCCATTTGCAGCCTTTTTTCATGTCATATCAGCATGTCTCAATCTTTCTGATAAAATCTGATATTTGTCATGGGATTTGTTTTTAAAATGCATAAAATATTTTATTTGATTGTATCATATAATTCTTTTTAGTTTGTATGGCTGTTTCCTTCATAGGAAACCTCAGCGGATTATTCAGTTGACTTTACAGGAGAATAGATATTATGAAAACCTTGAACAATATCAAACAAGTACCTTAAATAAAATTAAAATCTGAAATGCACATGAGGCTGCCTGGCTGGCACTGCTTGCCATTCAGAGTTGCCGCCTCCTGAAAATACACAAAAAAGAGTTAGAAATCTTTCCTGGGAGTCTTTAATCATCTCACTTTTTTGTCTTGTTTATAGTGATATATATTTTTAAGGCTATCATACTTCTCAAATTATTTGCAGACATTAGCTACTTGTCTGTGTCATCTGTGTGTTATCACTGGATCTAGGTTACTGACAACCTGAGAACACTAAGGTCTAGGAAATTCGTTACTTCCTATTTAGGTAAAGACTTTCAACTTGATTTCCTTTTACTGCTTAGAAGAGGAGTATTCCAACATAAAGCTATGAGGCAATCCAGCTGGGTTGATTTTACTGTGGATGTGTGCCTTCCCCCCCGCCCCCAGCCTTTTGCTAGTGCCTTCTTTAAGAACTTCAAGGGCAAACAGCTCTCATTAATAGGATGGGACTGGCTCTTACTCCTTGGCAAGAGTCAGTGGCACAGATTTGTTCCTCTTTTTATACTCAGTGATGTCCAACTGATAGTTTGTAACTGGCTGTGATGGGAGAATGCACACCATTGACACTGGCAAATACTACAGAGCAGGGTTTCCTCCTCCAGAGAGCCAGCTGTCAGCATTAGTATCCCCCTACGAGTCTAACTTTCCTTGCTTTGCTGGAAACATTCGGAAGGGCTACACAAGCTTCCCCAGTGGTTTCAGTGCAAGAGTGTCTGGGGACATCATTGTCAAGGTGAGAGTTAGAACTGGTTTTAAAACGGGTCCTCCTACTTTATAGGAGAAACATATTTCTTCCAGTTTATGAGATCCACTGCAGTATATTGGTCAATCAAGGTGCTTTAAGCAATCACTTTTTGTTCTCCTATCATCGAAGAGCTGACTCATTGGAAAAGACCCTGATGCTGCAAAAGATTGAGGGCAGGAGGAGAAAGGGGTGACAGAGGATAAAATGGTTGGATGGCATCAATGACTCAATGGTCATGAGTTTGAGCAAACTCTGGGAGACAGTGAAGGGTAGAGAGGCCTGGTGTGCTGTGTCCATAGGGTTGCAGAGTTGGACACAACTGAACAACAATTATCCAGTTACTGCTAATTTTTTCCAATAGTGTTTATTTATGTCTTCCTTGCTGGGTGCCTTTCATTATCTAGGTATTTCTGGCACGGAGAGATCCACAGACATATCTTGGGATAAATAATGTATTTTCCCATTTTACTTGTTTTGGAATCTCTGAAAAATAATGATGGTATGATTTTGTCACCACTTTCAGCATTTACTGGAATCACTGGACTGCACATTTGAATTTGGAGCTATTAAATTTTCAATAATTATATGTTAATATCTAATTCTGCAGACTTCAAAAACAAAAATTTGATACTTTATGTCATATCTGCCATAGAATATATCTCTGAAAAGATCTTTCCTTTGGGTTTCTGCTCAAAGTTCTTTTCATCTGTTCTATCTGTTAGGCTATAATTTTTGGTAGATGCTTTCATTCAAGGGTATATAAATATTTTGCCAACATACTTAGTAGGGAGAGGGATATTTCATAAACCCAGCAACTAGTATTCCAAATATATATCTTATACATGCAGCATGGATGTGAAACCACTTAGGATCATCTATTGCAAGTTATATAAAACTGTCTAGGACTCATGTATCGATTAGCCTGGTGGCCAGCTATAGTTTATCAAATTCTGGTGCTGTCCCCACATCCTACAATTTGATATTGTTTTAATTAGGAAAACATTTTGGATTTTCAAATCTTAGAAAAATGTGTTTGTTTATACATAAATAGCATAAGTGTAAAAAAACATGAAACAAAACATGAAATCAGAACCAATCACATACTTTTCCCAAATTCTTATGCATAAACCTGCCTTTCTATCATTTGAATTTTCCACATATAGAAATCCTTAAGTAACAGATTGGTGCTTCTCATTCAATACTATCTTGTTCTCAACTGGAAGATATAGGAGGTTTCTTTCTTACTTTTATTTTGCATTCTATGCTTCTAGTGCTTCTGTCATATCAACTCCCTGTAACTGCTTCTGCCCACAGCTCCATAGCTGGCTTTAAGAGCTGTGTCCTCTTCCTACAAGTAGTCCCACTTATCTCTGGGAAATGGCTGTTCCAAGATGGGGGTCAACAACAGGGCTTTGTCATTGTGATGTTTGTATCTATAATACATTGTGCAAAGCTGTCTTTCTTCTTTTGACATTGTATTGTAAGTATCCCTCTATGTCACTTAAACTCTTCAAAAACTTTGTCCTTTACAACACTTTAAGACATTTTCTAAATACAAAAGCAATGATTGGTCAATGCAAACAACTTGGCAGAAGTAAAACAGAAAACACAAGGGATGATAACACACTATTTATGATTATCATTTTGGTGTATATACTTCCAGTATTTTCTTTTGTTATTTTTTTATATCTTTCATTTTTCACTTTTTATTCTTTAATAAATGTTTTCCAGGTGATTGTGTATTTTTTACACTATGATTACTTAATGGATGAATATCAGCATAGTATCTGTTGTATACTATTATCATAATTTTACCAATGAACATGTTAGAATTTAAATTTTTTAAAAAATAAAAAGATGTGATGACTATCCTTATACATATATTATACATATAAACATATATTATATTTTTAGAAAGTTGCACTAAAATTATACTACTGAGCCCAACATAAACAAATGACATTTTAAGACACTTAAGATATTTTCCAAATTGCATTCTACAGAAGCTGTTACAATATACAGGAATCTACCAGAAATATGAGGGTGCCTACTTTCACCCACTGTGGCTGCTCAATAGAATAGTCAAAGAATTATGGTTCTTCATGAATTATTTCCAAAGAGGAAGAAACTTAAACTATTCTACTTACTTTTGCAATAAAATACTTGCATATAACTCTGTCTGCATTTAGGTTGGATGCCTAAAGACACAGTGATTATACTTCAACATAGAAAACTAGGATAGGGTTTCCAAGAAATGACCTCCTTGTTAAGTATGCAAAAACCACATTTGGGGGTATTATTCTCGAATGTGTGTGTTAGTCGCTCAGCTGTGTCTGACTTTTTGTGATCCCTTGGACTGTAGCTGACCAGGCTTTTTAAAATTTTTTGAAGAATATTATTAAAGACATGTTGACTATGGTGGTTTTATATGTTTAATAGGTGAAGGCTTAATAAATGTTGATAGATTGTGATAGATCATGCTGATGTATTTTTTTATAATATGTGACTTGGGATTTTATATTTTAAAGTATTTTAATTACCCCCCAAAGTTTAAAGCATGGAATAGTAGAATATAAAATAAATGCAATTTTTAGCACAATAATGACACAGTGATTTTTAAAAGAGGGCTTAATCTAAAGAATTAATTAGAATTGCTACATACAAAAGTATTTCATGGAAAATAACTTTATGTAAGCTCATTTTAAAAAGTGCACATTCAGCACACAAGTATTTTATGAATATCATATATTGCCAATATCTGCCATTTGTTATTCAGAAAAAAAACTTATTTTCTGTATGCTCCCCTGCTCTAACAGCAAGATTTTGCATGTTTGAATATTTTTAATTATGCCAGATGAAAACTCCACAAAACTTCACTTTTATCACTAAAACTTACATGCTAAAACCAACTTATCACAGTTTATACAGAGTTTACAATTCAGTTCATATGTATGAAAAAATCTTACTACCTTCCTCACTCAGCTTTTCCTTTGAGAATGCTGTTAACCCAATTCCTAATAAGGAAACTGCTCTGCACATTTACAGGATAAAAGGCACGGGTTTCCTTGACAACTGGAGCCATGTGCAATCTCTCAGAACGGCTCCTCCTACACTCAAGTTTCCTAGGTAGCAGGCTGCATATATTTTATAAAGACAATAGGATAATGGGAGAGATATTACCCTGTTCAACCTTGCATGTGAAAAGCTTCAATGGGAAAGATGCATGTGCTATAATAACTGGTAATTTGAGAGAAAATATTAATTGTATAATAAGGTTGCTTCCTCTGTCTAATTCAGGATTAATAATTTAATTCAAGGTCCAAAATATATTATGTGTTCATATTTTGAACCTTCACCACCAAATTAACTCATATAAATTTGCTGCTAAAGCTAAAGGTAAATTGCAGGTGAGCAATTTCATGGTAAATAGCGATTACTTCAGTCTGTCACTGAAGCAGAAAAGCTGAGCCTTATCTCACACGAATGGAGAGAAACTCAATTTATCCTGAAATTGACTGTAAATTCCACAAAAAGTTTAAAACCTCTAAACAAAACTTGTTTATAGATCTAGAAAACATTAGAAAATAAATTATGAATGGTTTAAAAGAAATGGATACTTTTGGTAAAATGAAAAACTTAAATTATTGAGAAAAAATTATATATAATCTATGCATGGGATTAATTTTGGGGATGGGTAGGAAAAGATATGTGAATTCATTTACATCATGCAGGTTCTTCTGTTTTTCTAACATAGAAAAACATTCAGAAGTAATCAGATTAAAGAGCAGATGTATGTTATTAAATGTGGACAGAGCCAAGGCAAAATTTGCTGGCTAATTAGGAGTTTTTACAAGTCAAATATTGGTTTTAAAATAATTTTTGAAACCTTTTAAAATTCTTAATTTCATATAATCGGAGCTCCTATTCTCTGACTCACAACTTCTATTCCGTCACAATGCAATTAACCATAATTATCTTTTGAATTGCACACAAAGAAAACATAATTTATATGTAATTAATCAGCTCTGGAGCATTGTGAATTTTAAACTATGAGTAACTTGAGGAGTACAGATTACATTGTTTAAGACTATTTTACTGAATACTTAGTTGAACATTTTTACAACTAGAACCTAAAGGGAAGAATATCACAATACACCCATTCTAATACACTTATTGCAACATAGATTGTGAGATATTCTAGAAATATTTATTTTTCAACCAAAAAGTAAGACAAATTTTTAAATAAAAATTTGGGACTTAAATTTTTTATATTGCTTTTCCAAATATCAGTTCAGTTCAGTTCAGTCGCTCAGTCGTGTCCAACTCTTTGTGACCCCATGAATCGCAGCACGCCAGGCCCCTCTGTTCATCACAAACTCCCAGAGTTTACTCAAACACATATCCATTGAGTCGGTGATGACATCCAACCATCTCATCCTCTGTCATCCCCTTCTCCTCCTGTCCCCAATCCCTCCCAGCACCAGGGTCTTTTCCAATGAGTCAGCTCTTCACATGAGGTGGCCAAAGTATTGGAGTTTCAGCTTCAGCATCAGTCCTTCCAATGAACACCCAGGACTGATCTCCTTTAGGATGGACTGGTTGGATCTCCTTGCAGTCCAAGGGACTCTCAAGAGTCTTCTCCAACACCACAGTTCAAAAGCATTAATTCTTCGACACAGCTGTCTTCACAGTCCAACTCTCACATCCATACGTGACCACTGGAAAAATCATAGCCTTGACTAGATGGACTTCTGTCGGCAAAGTAATGTCTCTGCTTTTTAATATGCTATCTAGGTTGGTCATAACTTTCCTTCCAAGGAGTAAGCGTCTTTTAATTTCATGGCTGCAGTCACCATCTGCAGTGATTTTGGAGCCCCCAAAAATAAAGTCAGCCACTGTTTCCACGGTTTCCGCATCTATTTCCAATGAAGGGATGGGACCAGATGCCAAGATCTTAGTTTTCTGAATGTTGAGCTTTAAGCCAATTTTTTACTCTCCTCTTTCACTTTCATCAAGAGGCTCTTTAGTTCCTCTTCACTATCTGCCATAAGGGTGATGTCATCTGCATATCTGAGGTTATTGATATTTCTCCCAGCAACCTTGATTCCAGCTTGTGCTTCTTCCAGCCCAGAGTTTCTCAAGATGTACTCTGCATATAGGTTAAATAAGCAGGGTGACAATATACGGCCTTGACATACTCCTTTTCCTATTTGGAAGCAGTCTATTGTTCCATGTCCAGTTCTAACTGTTGCTTCCTGACCTGCATATGATTTCTCAAGAGGCAGGTCAGATGGTCTGGTATGCCCATCTCCTTCAGAATTTTCCACAGTTTATTGTGATTCACACAGTCAAAGGCTTTGGCATAGTCAATAAAGCAGAAATAGATGTTTTTCTGGAACTCTCTTGCTTTTTCAGTGATCCAGCAGATGTTGGCAATTTGATCTCTGGTTCCTCTGCCTTTTCTAAAACCAGCTTGAACATCTGGAAGTTCATGGTTCACATAATGCTGAAGCCTGGCTTGAGAATTTTGAGCATTACTTTCCTATCGTGCGAGATGAGTGCAATTGTGCGGTAGTTTGAGCATTCTTTGGCATTGCCTTTCTTTGGGATTGGAATGAAAACTGACCTTTTCCAGTCCTGTGGCCACTACTGAGTTTTCCAAATTTGCTGGCATATTGCATGCAGCACTTTAACAGCATCATCCTTTAGGATTTGAAATAGCTCAACTGGAATTCCATCACCTCCACTAGCTTTGTTCCTAGTGATGCTTTCTAAGGCCCACTTGACTTCACATTCCAGGATGTCTGGCTTTAGGTGAGTGATCACACCATTGTGATTATCTGGGTCATGAAGATCTTTTTTGTACTGTTCTTCTGTGTATTCTTGCCACCTCTTCTTAATATCTTCTGCTTATGTTAGATCCATACCATTTCTGTCCTTTATTGAACCCATCTTTGCATGAAATGTTCCCTTGGTATCTCTAATTTTCTTGAAGAGATCTCTAGTCTTTCCCATTCTGCTGCTTTCCTCTATTTCTTTGCATTGATCACTGAGGAAGACTTTCTTATCTCTCCTTGCTATTCTTTGGAACTCTGCATTCAAATGGGAATATCTTTCCTTTTCTCCTTTGCTTTTTGCTTCTCTTCTTTTCACAGCAATTTGTAAGGCCTCCTCAGACAACCATTTTGCCTTTTTGCATTTCTTTTCCATGGGGATGGTCTTGATCCCTTCCTCCTGTACAATGTCACGAACCTCCATCCATAGTTCATCAGGCACTCTATCAGATCTAGTCCCTTAAATGTATTTCTCACTTCCACTGTATAGTCATAAGGGATTTGATTTACATCATACATGAATGGTCTAGTGGTTTTCCCTACTTTCTTCAGTTTAAGTCTGAATTTGGCAATAAGGAGTTCATGATCTGAGCCACAGTCAGCTCCTGGTCTTGTTTTTGCTGACTGTATGGAGCTTCTCCATCTTTGGCTGCAAAGAATATAATCAATCTGATTTCAGTGTTGACCATCTGGTGATGTCCATGTGTAGAGTCTTCTCTTGTGTTGTTGGAAGAGGGTGTTTGCTATGACCAGTGCGTTCTCTTGGCAAAATGCTATTAGCCTTTGCCCTGCTTCAATCCGTACTCCAAGGCCAAATTTGCCTGTTACTCCAGGTGTTTCTTGACTTCCTGCTTTTGCGTTCCAGTCCCCTCTAATGAAAAGGACATGTTTTCCAAATATAATTATGTTTAATTTCTGTCTCTCACACACACATACACATGCTTTTTATCCAGTCACCTTAATTGGATTAATTGAATATTATGCTTTCCTTAGCAACCCACTCCAGTACTCTTGCCTGGAAAACCCCATGGATGGATGGAGGAGCCTGGTAGGTTACAGTCTATGGGGTCGCAAAGAGTCAGACACAACTGAGCATCTTAACTTTTACTTAACTTTTAATGCATCATAAACCTTTTATCAGGTTAACATTTATAACATAACGTAGATATTTTTAATAAACATGTTTTACTTCAGGGTATAAATTTAGCATAAGTTACTTAAAAATTTCTCCTCTGATTGATAGTTTACTTCAGTTGCATACACAACACACAGACACATACAAACACACTTAGGTTTTTCATTTTCTATTTGTGTGATTCCAAGCAGTGAGGGTGCAGAGTTTGAGAATCAATCTTGGAAAGTGATTTTGAGATTGCAACTGTGGATTGTAAATAATTTATGACAATAACAGCACAGACTTCTTATATTTGGAACTGCTGGTTTAGTGCACTATAGGGTCTGACTAGGTACTCCATCTGCAGATTTACCTGTCTCATAGCGCAGATTTGCTAAGTTTGCATTCAGTCGCTTCCGTTTCAAATCTTGTTCTTATTCAAGTACATCTTCTTTCCTTCCTCAGAGTTTTAAATCCAAATTTCCTTTTCTGTTTGCAAAAGCAAAAATGTAACAATAAGAATAGACATTTACTTCATTATCTAATTATCGAGTTAGCTTTAGATTTAGTATGTACTGGGCACTAAGTGCTTTACTTGCGTTACAGCATTAAATACCAGTTATCAACATCAGTTACTTGATTATTTTGTCACACTTGCAGTCTCTTTTTTCAACATAATTTTATCAGGCAATTCTGCTTCCAGTTTTTGTGTCCAAGTAATGTTTAAAGCCCATCTTCTGACTGTTTCTAATATACAATTTTTTTTCCCTCATCAGGGAGAGATTTCCATTACCCCTGATAGCTCACCCTGAACATAAATAAAATCATATGAAAATAAAGCAAGAGGGAAAATTACTAACATCTGGTTTGGTTGCATAGAAGCAATGCTTATTCTGAAGAGTTACAAAGCTGTTCATTATTTATAACTAACAACTAGTTGCCATGCAGCATAGTGATTACAAAGTAAGTATATCAGGGCAGTTTTTGTACACGTCTGCCATAGTTGAATTTTATCTTGTGGTAAATAACATGAAAATCAAGGCCATATTTGATAGGCACTTTTATTTTAATACAGATATCATTTTAGTTGTTTTATTTGGTTTATAATTACTATACTACTTTTAAGAAAAAGAAATTTGAACTGAACAAAAGATATTAACTTAGTTTGATAAACAAATTATCATCTATGGGACATTGCAAAAAGAAAGAATCTCTTGCTTAGATGGGTTACTTGTCTATTGCCTCTAAACCCTTTCCACTTCTAGGATACTCAGTTCTCACGGTGCAGTATTACAATATGGATGAACATTGGTGTCTTTATATAGTGCTGAACTTTGTTCTTTTTACAGATTTATTTATTTTTGTCTGTGCTTGGTCTTTGTTGCTGCACAGGGCTTTTCCCTCGTCACCATGAATGGGGGCTATTCTCTAGTTGCAATGCACAGGCTTCTCATTGCTGTGGCTTCTGTTGTTGCAGAATAGAGACTCTGAGGTGTGTGTGGCTCCTGAGCTCTAGAGCTTTGTTGTTGTTGCCCCTTCTCCTCTTGCCCTCAATCCTTCCCAGCATCAGGGTCTTCTCCATTGAGTTGGTTCTTTGCATCAGGTGGCCAAAGTATTGGAGCTTCAGCTTCAGCATCAGTCCTTCCAATGAATATTCAGAACTGATTTCCTTTAGCATTGACTGGTCTGATCTCCTTGCAGTCCAAGGGACTCTCAAGAGTCTTCTCCAACACCACAGTTCAAAAGCATCAGTTCTTCGGCACTCAGCCTTCTTTATAGTCCAACTCTCACATTCGTACACAACTACTAGAAAGACCATTGCTTTGACTATACAGTCCTTTGTTGGCAAAGTGATGTCTCTGCTTTTTAAAATATGCTCTAGAGCATAGAAATGGCAACCACTCCAGTATTCTTTCCTGGAGAATCTCATGGACAGAGGAACCTAGCAGGCTACAGTCTGTGGAATGGCAAGAGTCAGACATGAATTAGGGATTATACTACCACAGAGCATGGGCTCCATAGTTGTGGGGCATGGGCTTAGTTGCTCCGAGACATGTGGGATCTCCTCTGATCAGGGACTGAATCCATGTTTCCTGCATTGGCAGGCAGATTCTTACCCTCTGTCCCACCAGGGATGTGAACTTTGTCCTTTTTAAATCAAGTCAACTTCATTAGCCACAGATAGGACCTTTAAACCTCCTTTCATCTGAATGGTTAATCTCTACCTAAATCTGAAAGAATAATATTCTTTAATTTGTTAAAGCTATGGTATAATTAAGATATATCTATTTTGGAAATGGTAAAACTTCTTACATGAAAGTGGCAACTTAAAATCTCACAAGAAAAATGAATCCATTTATAAATGGTATGAATACATGATTGAAGAAACCAACAATATCACAAAAACCATTTTCAATTTGAAGGTTTATTGAAACGTGTAAAACAGATCTTTCATTAATCTTTTATGAGACTATAAAAGGCAGTCTGCAAATCTGAATAACTATGAGAAATTTTTAATTTTGACCTTTAGAAATGTATCTGCTAGGTTTATAACAAGTTCCTTGTACATATAGACTTCATCTTCATGCCTCTTTCTTCTCTGAGGTACTATACGAATTCAGATATACCTTCCACACACTGTGTGACTGTCTGTGAAAGAAAAGGAATGATCTTTTACTTTTCCTAACATTGAAGTGTTTATTTCTCAATGCGTTATTCGATACATTAAACCACGTGGTATGAAGTCTAAGCCTACAATGAAAATTTTCTTTCTTTTTTAAATGAATTTTTATCAGAGTATATTTGGTTTACGATGTTGTGTTACTTTGTGTCTTAACAGCAAAGTGAATATGTTTTACACACACATGTATCACCTCTTTTTAAGAGTCTTTGATGTGGGTCATTACAGAGTACTGGGTGGAGTTCCCTGTGCTATACAGTATGTTCTTACTAGCTATCTGTTTTATACGTAGTAGTGTATAATCAAAAGTTTTCTAATTTGCTTTGCTTAATAAAAAATCACAAGAAAATGCAAAAATATCTGTGAAAAATAATATGGAGTTTCCTCTCTCATAGACCATGTGAAATAAACAATTCGGCGACGCAAGCTGACAGTGTGCCAGAATTTAGAAAACAATAATTACATATAGCTCTTTAATTTTTTCTCTGTTTTTCTTTATCAAATTTCAATCTATTGAATAAATACAAATAGACATAAGTAATACTGATATGGTTTCCCTGAAGGCTCAGTGGTAAAGAGTCCATCTGCCAACGCGGGTGACATGGGTTTGATCCCTGAGTAGAGAAGATCCCCTGGAGAAGGAAATGGCAACCCACTCCAGTATTCTTACTGGGATAATCCCATGGACAGGGGTCCTGGTGGGCTACAGTCCCTGGGGCAGCAAAGAGTTGGACACAACTGGGAAACTGAGTATCTTAGCATGTGCAAACATACACACCTCTTGCATATGCTCCCAGTTTATGATGTCTTTCAATGAACAGGATTGGTAAAATCTTATTTGGGTCAATTTGTGTCATTATTTAGATGGTCTATCTGCCATCAACTTAGCTGTACATTTTTTTTTTCTGGCATCAGGCTAATCACTTTAGGGTTCCAAACCAAGGCAAAAAAGGAAATGTGTAAGTGTGCATGTACAAGCCAAACAGTGCAGACTTATAAATCTTCCTGTCATGAACTTGACACAAGGAAATGAGGAAGCCATCCTGCAAACAAACAGTATTTGCTTTGCAATGAATGGCTGCAGGCCAACTCAGAACTACGTGCGCAATAACAATTGTCCAAGAGATTGATCTATGTTCTCCAGCTGGTACAGTCACTGAACAAAGTATTCTACTCTCACTATTAAACAAGCCACCTCTCTGCAGACTGTTGGGAGCTTGGCCTTTGTCCTCATCTTCATGTAAAAACCACATTTACTGATGAAATCACCGCTGTGAATTTCACTGTGTTCTTAATAATACTGTTCGGTGCAGAGTGGGTATAATTTGCTCAAATTCCTCAGGCTCTCACTTCTCCATCCCCAGCATCACAATTTTACTGAAATTACATTTTTACAGGAATGGGTTTTGATTTGATCCATGAAAATATTCTTCCATTCAAATGCTCGGTTAACAGTATAATTTGGCCTGGCGCCTGGGATAACATTGTGTTTATCACAGGCACACGTTGAGATTTGGAATCTCACCGAAATTCATTCGCTGAATCATATGGTCTTAAGCCTTTCAACATCAAATGTCAGATTCAACATAAAAGAGTTTATATCGTGTTATTACAGCCAGAAATTTTGGTTTGTCAACAGAAGAGGAAGGAAGGATTAGGGGGAGAGGTGTCATGTCCTTTTTCTTTGAACCCAACCCTCCATGGAGCTTTCCTTCCATACTCTGCAAATCACCGGTGGCTTCTGGAGGGCAAGGAGAAACACACAGATCAACACCAGTGTTGTCTATTTAATAACAAGGGCCTGCATGCACAGTGACACCTCCTCCACCTGCCACTTCCTCCCTGTTACCATGCAACAGGACTGGCACTTCCTGCCTGTGGTCACTGGGGGTGACAAGTGGAGATAGAGGGTATGGACTGTAGGAAAAGTAATTTTTCCAGCTTCAATTTTTCTTTCCCTTTCTCTCCCCATCTGGAATCTTAGATGTTCCATTCATGAAAAACCCTGCCTTCTGTCCCTTGCCACATCCTGTTAGTCCCCAAGATATGCCTCAGGGATCTTGGCACAAATGCTTGAATATTAAAAGGTTAGCAGTGATAAAATAGGTTTCATGTATAAGGTGATGGTGCTCAGTCGCTCAGTCGTGTCAGACTCTTTGAACCCCATGGACTGTAGCTTGCCAGTCTCCTCTTTCCATGAGATTTCCCTGGCAAGAATACTGAAGTAGTTGCCATTTCCTTCTCCGGGGGATCTTCTCAACCCAGAGATCAAACCCTTGACTCTTATGTCTCCTGCATAAGCAGGCAGATTCTTTACCACTAGCATCACTTGGGAAGCCCCTTATGAGCTGATACAGAAATGGAAAACTTCAGGTTAACTCCAAATCCGTAGAAGGCATATGACCCTCACTGACCTGTTTAGCTGGGTACGAAATCTCAGATGGACCCTTCTGTCTAGTTTCCAACATCAAATTGCTTTCATATTTGTTGATTATATTTAAATAATTATTTTTCATTTTTACTTTCTACTTTCTATTTTTACTTACAGCAGCCTAGTTGAAGTTATGTTTATTTCCTGCTTAAGTTTTATTAATTATATCTTGTCTGGCCTTCTCTCCTGCAGGCACTGATTTCTCTAATCCATCCTACAATCTGCTGCCAAGTTAGTTTTCTCCAGCTCTAATTTACCCACGCTTAAAAACCTTCAAATACTACTTAACATGTTGCTAGTTGCAAACTAAAATTCACTCATCAACATGCAGATCCTGGAAAATGTAATCTGCATTTTTAGCCTTTTGCTGTATACAGTTGCAAAAAGTAAAAAACTTTAAAGAAAAAACAACAGATTTTGGGATTCATATCTTGGATGCTCTTTCCCCTTTATCACCAAGATTCTGGTTTCATATTTTTCTGATTTTTGCATTTTTGTCACTGACAAGCTACCAAAAGCACAGTCAGTGTCACTGTCTTTTAATGCTATCTTTCTGACCAGGGCCTTTGCCTGGATGTCTAGCATCTTACCTCCTACGCAGAATGTGCAAATGTCCTGAGGTTACCAGAGAGTGCAAGATGATGGCTCACCTTTCTCTTTTGAAACATTTATGCATAAAGCTAGCTTGTCCCAGTAATTCTCAAATGCCTTCAAATAAGCATTCTATCATCTATCTTTCTATTAATACATATATACTCCTATATACTATTATAGTTTGCAGTTTGTTAGACTTTTTTTCCTTTCTATCTTTCGGCAGGATATTTGTTTTGCACAAGATACTCCACTGTATTCAAAAGCAGAGATCCCTTACTTACATTGCATCATTCTATTATGATATTTCTCTTACAATTTTGAAAATAAATACCTGAGAATTTTAAATTCTACCTTTCTTTTATTATTTCTCAAAAATATATCATTTTAATTATTGACTTTCAATTTTTTTAATTAATCAATGCTTTGGAAAAAATGTGTATAGAATTAAAATACTTTTGTTTATCACACAATTGTGTACTGTATAAAAGTATATATTTACTTTTGCTTTTGTCTTATATGAAAAACATATTATTCCTTCAGCCAAATGGGATCATTTATAATTTCTTTTGCTTTCATTTTTAACCATCTGTGATAATTCAATTGTATTTCAAGCTAATATATGTACTAATCAAACACGTAGCATGTAATTGCCCTTAATTTGTCATTTAAGGGTTTGAGGCAGCTTTTTTAAGCTGAAAGGCAAAGCTTAAAGTAAAGTTTTTGGAGACCTCATCCCATAGCTAAAGTACAGAGCTATCTAGCTAAGTCCATAAGTGGACGATTAACCAGTCTCTCAAAAAAAAAACAAACAAAAAAAAATTTCTGTATTTCATAAATGCAGAAAGAGGAAACTGTTTTGCAGTTTTGTTTTAAGAAGACACAAAGACCTCTTAGTCTTTTCTAGAAAGATTTTGTTAACTAACTGTTAGAAAAAAACAAACTCATAAATGCTACCAATGTTCATAAAATATATTATCAGTTATCTGATAAAAAGTAATTTTTTGCATGCTGATTCAAATAGCCAATAGAGTATAAACACAGTACAGATTCATCTTTCTCAATATCATATATGGTGAGTTCAATTTATCTTTAGAAACAATTTTTAATTTACTTGGCACTTTAGTTATTTGAAGAGAATTGTGATCAGCTTTTCTCAGTGATCAATGCAACATTGCAGTACACTTTAAGCTATTATTAAATAGTTTATCTGAGTGATCCTCTATCAAACTCTGTTTTGAGGAGACAATGGGAATGATAATATAAATGAAAATATCTTCCAGGCTTATCCCTATAGCCAGACAAAAATCACCTAGCAAGTGTTTGTAGTATAAGGTATGTCTTTTTTTCTCAGCAAATGTTGAGAAGACAATTGGAGAAATAGCATTTTAAAATTTAAAAGTGTTTATGCACACTCATGTATGCTAAATCTGTTTTTAAATGACATCACATATGTTTCAATCTGATCAGCTAGTTCTTTGTTTTAAGCCATCAGAACAATATAAAAATGAAGACACTTAAAAATAGTAGCTAATTTTTTTTCCTTCAGTTTTTCTACTGAAATTGATCAAAATTGAAATTGGAATAATTTTAGAGCATGTCTAAAACTTGGTCCTTTTTGTTTTTTTCCCAGCTGTAGTTTCTAACCTCCATCTTGAAGCTAATTTTCATTCATTTATACATAAAATGAAAATTCCCATTTTTCTCTCTGCCTACCCTACTGCAGCAAGTGTTCATCTCCCACAGAGGCTCACTTGAGCCCCAATCAGTGGGAGTGTTTGAAATAAAATAATTTCTTTCTCAGTCTCTCTTACCTGAAGCATATTTTTGCCTTGCTTTTCCCATTCATTTCAATTTCATGGAGAAGCCAAACATTCCTCTGTAAAACAAATGACTAAATGTTTTCTACTGTTACTGATGTGCTTTTGAATGGTACCAGGATAGAAAGTCTTATCTTGAATGTTGAAAGTTAAAAGAGATGAATAATGACATTTTCACAGAAAAGCTCATTTTAATGCTATACTATTTGGGGGACTTCCCTGGCAGTCCAGTGGTTAAGATTTTGCCTTCCAATTACAGAGGGTGCTGGTTTGATCCCTGGTCAAGGAGCTAAGATCTCATGGCCAAAAAACCAAAGTATAAAACAGAAGCAATGTTGTAACAAATTCAATAAACACTTTAAAGATGGGCCACATAAAAAAAAAATCTACAAAAAAAGACTATACCATTTTCTATAGAAATCCTGAGACCTCTAGGGAAGAATTAAAGCATTCCTTGGAACACTCACAGTTAAGTTCAAATTTTTTTAATGAAAACCTCCTCATATAAATACACTCAAGCTGATGTTCAGGCAAAATTAATTCAAAGTACAGCATTAAAAAAAAAGAAATAAATAAAAATAAGTGGATATAAGGGAAAGCTTTCAAGAATTGTAGAAGAAATGATCAGAGATAACACATAAAATTATTAATCATGTACACAATTATTTAAAAGAAGATGAACTTGAAATAAAAGAATTATAGATTAAAAGGCTATCAAAAATAGCCAGAAAGATTTTTAAGTGGATCAAAGAACTTTTAAAAGTTAAAAAATAATAATTGAAGTAAAAAGCAATCAATAAATAATATAGCAGATCTTGTAATACATTAAAACTAACAACAAAATTCATGTCTATAAAATTACACATCATGAAGATACAAGTAGAGATGGGAAGTAGAATTAAAGACGTAAGTAGAATAAAATGAGAAAATTCAATATTCTTTTAAACAGAGTTCCAAAAAGGAAAGTGAGGGATAATCTGAGGATATAACATCTGAGACTATTCCAGAAAAAAAAAAAAAAAGACTTGAAAGCTTGAGTTTAAATAATTCAGTGAGTTTTCATAATAATGAAAAATAAAACCGCATCTAGGGCTATTGCAGTGAGGATGCAGGATGCTCAGAGAAAATATTAAATTCAAAAAGAAACATCACATACAAGGGAATAACAAAGAAAGCTAACATATATTGGAATAGTGCGCACAAAATGTTAAGTAACAGAACTATCAAGTAGAAATTCATCCTCAGCTGTCTTTCAATAATAAATGAGAAACATAAACCAAGAGGAAACAAACGACATTAGAGTAAGAATATGAATAAAAAATAGAAAAAATAAGAAGGAAAAAAGACATAGAAAAATCAAGACAAATTTAAAACATGAATGCAATGTGCAGAAAGATATGAACAATCATTTCATGGAAGAAGAAATATAGATGATCAGTAAATACAAGAAAAAGGCCCATTTTCATTAGTAATCTGGGAATTTTTAAGCAACTGAAATACAATTTTATACTCAACAAAAGGTAGAGTTCTTGGAAAGTACCATGTATTGGTGAGGACATGCAGCAGTGGGAATTCTACATATAATATTTATGGAAGTATATTGATCTAAACACGTTAGAGGATGATAAGATACTATCTGGGTAATTTAAAAGTTATACATACTAATGACCAAGCATTTTTCAGTCTCAGGAAAGGGCCGTGGGAAATTTTGTTTAAGCAGGCAGCAGGATGCATTTGCAAGAATGTCACTGTGGTACTGATTTGATGCTAAAACTATAAGCATTGTAAAATTATTGATTTCTAATTTCCTTTCATAGTGGTCAGAGAATGTCTGTACAATCCTAATCTTTTAAGGATATGGGTGTTATGGCTAAGATTGTGGGTTTTCTTGGTGAATTCACTACACGTTCTTTAAAAAAAAAAGTCTAAACTTTTAGGGTGCAGTGTGGTTAGTTCACTTCAATTCAGTTGCCCTGTCGTGTCCAACTATTTGCCACCCCATGGACTGCAGCACACCAGGCCTCCCTGTCCATCACAAACTCCCAGAGCTTGCTCAAACTTATGTCCATTGCATGAGTGATGCCATCCAACCATCTCATCCTCTGTCGTCCCCTTCTCCTCCCACCTTCAATCTTTCCCAGCCTCGGGGTCTTTTCCAGTGAGTCAGTTCTTCACATCAGGTGGCCAAAGTTTTGGAGTTTCAGCTTCCACATCTGTCCTTCCAATGAATATTCAGGACTGATTTCCTTTAGGACTGACTGGTTGGATCTCCTTGCAGTCAAGGAACTCTCAAGAGTCTTCTCCAACACCACAGTTCAAAAGCATCAATTCTTTGGTGTTCAGCTTTCTTTATAGTCCAACTCTCACATCCATACATGACTATTGGAAAAACCATAGCTTTGACTAGACAGACCTTTGTTGGCAAAGTAACGTCTCTGCTTTTTAATGTGATGTCTAGGTTGGTCATAGTTTTTTTTCCAAGGAGCAAGCATCTTTTAATTTCATGGTTGCAGTTACCATCTGCAGTGATTTTGGAGCCCACAAAAGCAAAACCTGTCCCTGTTTTCACTGTTTCCCCATCTATTTACCATGAAGTGATGGGACCAGATGCCATGATCTTAGTTTTCTGAATGTTGAGTTTTAAGCCAACTTTTTCACTCTTGTCTAGATCATTTCTGTCTTAATGATTATTTTGCCTATTTTTCTTTCTATGGTTGAGAATGGAGTGCTAAAATCTCCAACCATGATTGTGGTTGTGTGTGTGTGTATTGCTCAGTCATGTCCAGCTCTTTCAGATCCCATAGACTGTAGTCGACCAGGCTCCTCTGTCCATGGAATTCTCCAGACAAGAATACCCGAGTGGGTCGCCATTCCCTTCTCCAGGGGATCTTCCTGACCCAGGGATCAAACCTGCATATCCTGTGTCTCCTACATTGCAGGCAGATTCTTTACCATCTGAGTCACCAGGGAAGCCCAACTATGATTGTAAAATGGACTAAATTAAATGTAATGTGATTATCAATAAAGTCGGATGCTATTCTTCTGTTTAATTTTTGGTTTCCTTTGATTTTTTAATTTCAAGTATTTACTTCAACTACTTATAATATAGTTTATCATTTTATCTTGCCAAATTCCTTAGTTCCTTTTAAATCCCTTCTTTAGCTTCCTGCATTGAATAATGTAGATAATTTGTTTTCAATGTTAAGCTATTCTTGACAGATATTTAACTTTGGATTTAAATAACAGTACTCTTGAAAACACTTGCTATTTCAGTAATGGCACTTGGAACCATTCTGCAATATACCCAGTCACATTATAGGACTTGATTATATCTAGCACAAACTCTCATGAAGACATTAAAGGAATTTGTCAGAATTATGTAAAAAACTGATTCTTTTGGAAAAATAAAATTACAAATTCAGGATAGTATCTTCTAAGTAAGAAGAGGAGTGGTAACAATTAATTGTCCACACAATATTTTAATTATTACTTCTCATCCTACTTTACAGAATATGTTCATTAAAGCCACTGACTTGCCCTAGTTACTAATTGTCTGCCTTCTATGATTTATTTTTTCCACTCTCCTCTTTTTTTCTTCTCAGCTCTTACATCATTTAAATACTCAGTGATTAGTGCTGTCATCAACTCCTTTTCTTCCAACATGTTGATTTAATTTAGCATGTGCAGTTCACAGCTGCAAGATTATTGATAAAATTTTGAAAAATTAGGATAGGTTTATTTTAGTACTATGCAACTGGTAGACAGTTTAATGTGTTTGCATTGAAAATGAGTTGACTAAAACCTTATTTTTCAACAGAATTCATATTTCTTCTACCAACAATATAGTTAATATTCTAAAACTCATCCAAATTGTATCTTTCATGAAATTTTGCTTTTGGAGTTAAAAAATAGTATAAAAATCTCTGCTGGGTTGTACACATTCATCAGGAACAACAGGTTGTTATCAGTTATACAACATTGTAATTTGTTATCTTTTAATGTGTTTATTGTTTATCAATATTCCTTAAGGTATTATTATCAATACTTTACAAATTTATGAATTTTTAAAAATACATAAAGATTATTTCATCATTTTGTATCCCAAAAGGTAACCAAGGATAGATATTATTTAACCTTTATGGATGAAGGAAGAAAATTGGCTAACAATAGAATGGGTAAGTTGTTGAATGAAAATAAAAACTAATTCTTTCCATTTCTAAGATCTTAATTCATCATTATTATGATGATCATTCTGTATGATTTGTTTCTATTACACTTTGTAGTGTCAAAGCTGGGAGGCACTTAAAGGATGCGAAGAAGGGATCTATTAGGAAATCAAAAATCCTTAGATTCTGAACCTCTGAACAGCTCATCGACATTTTAATCTTTTTGAAGGTCTTTTTTTTTTATTTCAAGAAATGAGAATATGTCAACCTATTAAGTCACATATAACATTTTATTTTTCCTTCATTTATTAATAGAAAACTGCATTTAGATATCACTTAAGTTTTGCTGTCACCAATAATAAAAAAAATCCATGTAAAAGCATGGAATATAAGAATACAAAAATCAAGATCTTATGTGTATTTCTAAGGTGTACTTATTCCACATGTTCTCAAGGTAATTAAACAGAAATAAGGAAAGAATATAGAAAGAAATGATACTGTAAACTGAATAATAATTATGCAAAGAAAAAATAATGTAAAATAAAAAAAATAAAAGTGCAAACTGACACTACCAACAGCTTCTAGATTTCTGGCATGTTACCTAAATGATGAATTAAATGTCTACTTTATAAATGATTATAAAATTAAATTTCATGGAAATTAAGTAATATCTTCAAGGTCACTTATCAAAGATGATAGAATCAGAATTCAAAACAAGGTCTTTCTGCCTTCATTCCTCATGATATTCCCACTATTATGTGTGGTAGAAGGAAAGGGAGGTATGGGATGGGAAGAAAAACAGAAAAGCGTGAAATGAAAACCAAAAACATGCCATGCTAGCCAATTTCACATACAATACTTTATTATTTGCAACTTAGTTTGGTATCATCACTTCCATTTATCTATTTATTTTTCAAGAGCTTTTATGTAAGCCATTTTTAAAAAGTCTTTATTGAATTTGTTACAATGTTGCTTCTATTTTATATTTTGGTTTTTTTGTCCATGAGTCATGTGGGATCTTAGTTCCTCAACCAGGGATTGAAACTGCACCGTCTGCATTGGAAGTGTGGAGTCTTAACCGCTGGACTGCCAGGGAAGTCCTCAATTTATTTTCAACAAATTAGAAAACTAAAATTTAGAAACTGCTCTCTGTGTCCTAGGTCAAATAGTTAGTAAACAGTGGAGCTAAGATTTTAAAACAGGTATTTATCCCTACTCCTATATCTTAGTATCCTCTTTTAATTTCTTTTTTCTCCTAAGTTCAGGACCCATATATCAACAATTACAATGCCTTGCATGAGTGCGTGCTAAGTCACTTCAGTCGTGTCCATCTCTTTGAGACCCTATGGACTGTAGCCCGCCAGGCTCCTCTGTCTGTGGGATTCTCCAGGCAAGAATACTGGAGTGGGTTGCCATGCCCTCCTCCAGGTTACAATGCCTTAGGCCACTCAAAATAAATATGTCCTAAGTCACATCAATCCCTTTAACCGCTCCTCATATCCGAGTGTGTTCTTTAGTTTGGTAAAGCCTGATTGAATCAGAATGGGCCAATGCAGGAGATGAAGGAGACACAAGTTTGATCCCTGGCTAGGGAAGATCCCCTGGAGGAGGGCATGGCAACCCTCTCCACTATTCTTGCCTGGAAAATCCCATGGTCAGAGGAGCCTGGTGGGCTACAGTCCATGGGGTCGCAAAGAGTCAGACACAACTCGGCACACACAGCATAGCATGCAGGGAGCTTATAAACAACACAAAAATATCTCTTGCAGTGCTGGAAGCTGGGGAATTCAACATCAAGGGGTCAGCCTGGTCTCAGAGGAATACTTTGCCAGCTATTTTCTAATCTCTACATTCTCTGTAAGAAATATTGTTCTGAAAGCGGATGGAAACAGTTGTTGAAAGTATGAAAGTCCTTGATCATCTCCTACCCACTGTTTCCTCTTTTCTCATCCTTTCAGTGACAGCTGGCACTGAGACACGCTCATAAAATAGCTTAACATGCTTTTACTTGAAGTCATGTACAAATTTGGGGCTAAATATTATGGACTTTTAATAACAATGTCTCTTCACATTTGTATATGATATGTTAAGTCGCCTCAGTCTTGTCTGACTATTTGCAACTCTATGGACTGTAGCCCTCCAGGCTCCTCCATCCACAGGATTCTCCAGGCAAGAATACTGGAGTGGGTTGTCATTTCCTTCTCCAGGGGATCTTCCTGACCCAGGGATTAAACCCTTGTCTCTTATGTCTCCTGCATTGGCAGGTGGGTTCTTTATAACTAGAGCCACCTGGTAATTGATCTAACAGAAATAAGACAAGATCTCCCAGAGATAAGAAAAATAGGTGCTAACTTTCACCACCTTTAAAAAAAGAAAACAACAACAACAACACTTTTTGGAAGACTACTAAGTACTGGGTATATTTGCCGTGGAAGAAAATAACAAATTAAATATCAGGTGAGGGACTACCCTGGTGTTTCAGTGGTTAAGACTTCACCATCCAATGCAGGGGGTACATGTTCGATCCCTGGTCAGGGAGCTAAGATCCCACATACCTTGTGGCCAAAAAAACAAAACATAAAACAGAAGCAATATTGTAACAAATTTCAATAAAGACTTTAAACATGGTCCACATTAAAAAAAACATAAATAAATACCAGGACAGTTAATAGTCCCAGGAGTAAAAGTGCTCAGTTCATGTTCTGCTTCAAGTATGGGATGGGGAAGGTGCCCAAGTTCATAAGGGAAGATAGAGTTTTTGTATCTCTGACTGGATTCCTGGGAATAAGGGTATACACGCTTCTCGTTAAAAATAATGAGATTACATCCCAGGCATCTCAGAACCTGGAGCACTTTGGACTGCTATCTGGGAGAGACTCAAGTGATCTTGAGGACATGGGAAGAAAAGAGGAAATTTTGCTTTTTTTTCCTCTATGCATATTAAAAGGGGCTTAAGCCTTCCTCAGTGATAAATGCAAAGAAATAGGGGAAAACAAATAGAATGGGAAAGACTAGAGATCTCTTAAAGAAAATTAGAGATACCAAGGGAACATTTCATGCAAAGATGGGCACAATAAAGGACAGAAATGGTATGGACCTAACAGAAGCAGAAGATATTAAGAAGAGATGGCAAGAATACACATAAGAACTATACAAAAAAGATCTTCATAACCCAGATAAACACAATGGTGTGATCATTCACCTAGAGCCAGACATCCTGGAATGTGAAGTCAAGTGGGCCTTAAGAAGCATCACTAGGAACAAAGCTAGTGGAGGTGATGGAATTCTAGTTGAGCTATTTCAAATCCTAAAAGATGATGCTGTGAAAGTGCTGCACTCAATATGCCAGCAAATTTGGAAAAGTCAGCAGTGGCCACAGGACTGGAAAAGGTCAGTTTTCATTCCAATCCCAAAGAAAGGCAATGCCAAAGAATGTTCAAACTACCACATAATTGTGCTCATCTCACACGCTAGCAAAGTAATGTTCAAAATTCTCTAACCAGGCTTCAACAGAACATGAACCATGAACTTCCAGATGTTCAAGCTAGATTTAGAAAAGGCAGAGGAACCAGAGATCAAATTGCCAACATCTGTTGGATCACCGAAAAAGCAAGAGAGTTCCAGGAAAACATCTACTTCTGCTTTACTGACTATGCCAAAGCCTTTGACTGTGTGGATCACAACAAACTCTGGAAAATTCTTAAGGAAATGGGAATACCAGATCACCTGATCTGCCTCTTGAGAAATCTGTATGCAGGCCAAGAAGCAACAGTTAGAACTGGACATGGAACAACAGACTGGTTCCAAATTGGGAAAGGAATACGTCAAGGCTATATATTGTCACCCTGCTTATTTAACTTATATATAGAGTACATCATGAGAAACGCTGGACTGGATGAAACACAGGCTGGAATCAAGATTGCCAGGAGAAATATCAATGACCTCAGATATGCAGATGACAACACACTTATGGCAGAAAGTGAAGAAGAACTAAAAAGCCTCTTGATGAAAGTGAAAGAGGAGGGTGAAAAAGTTGGCTTAAAACTCAGCATTCAGAAAACTAAGATCATGGCATCCAGTCCCATCACTTCATGGCAAATAGATGGGGAAACAATGGAAACAGTGACAGACTTTATTTTTGGGGGCTCCAAAATCACTGCAGATGGTGACTGCAACCATGAAAGTAAAAGATGCTTGCTCCTTGGAAGAAAAGTTATGACCAGCCTAGACAGCTTATTAAAAAGCAGAGACATTACTTTGCCAACAAAGGTCTGTCTAGTCAAAGCTATGGTTTTTCCAGTAGTCATGTATGGATGTGAGAGTTGGACTATAAAGAAACTGAGCACCAAAGAATTGATGCTTTTGAACTGTGGTGTTGGAGAAGACTCTTGAGAGTCCCTTGGACTGCAAGGAGATCCAACCAGTCCATCCTAAAGGAGATCAGTCCTGGGTGTTCATTGGAAGGACTGATGCTAAAGCTGAAGCTCCAATACTTTGGCCACCTGATGTGAAGAACTGACTCACTGGAAAAAACCCTGATGCTGGGAAAGATTGAAGGCAGGAGGGGAAGGGGATGACAGAGGATGAGATGGTTGGATGGCATCACTGACTCAATCAACATGAGTTTGAGTAAGCTCCGGGAGATGGTGATGGACAGGGAAGTCTGGCTTCCCTATGCTGCAGTCCACAGGGTTGCAAAGAGTCAGACACAACTGAATGACTTAACTAACTGAATTGAAAACACTCAAGTTGCAAATGATAGATTGTGTCTGCCAATAGATGTGAGATCCACTGAAAATTTCAACAGAATATATTTGGTATTAAAATTTTATGGATATAACTGCATTTTTATATGACAAGCAATGATAATTGTGAGTTATGAAGTCCATATGTTAATACGGTTCTGTGTGCTTAAATGCATTAAGGTGTAAGATAAAGGGGTGATTCGCTTTATATATTCCTCAATTTCACTTATACATTTAGAAAGATGCTTTATTGTTCTGTAGTGTTATACCACAGTCCACTCTGCCCCCAGAAAGGTTTTGCATGTTTTCCCCACTATATCTGTTCACGGTACATTTGCATAATGTATTTTTAAAATAGACATATAACGAGACCTCAATCTCATACTTGTTATGGCCTTTAGCTGATATATATGGCAATCATTTAGCTGGTATTTAGAGTTAACAGTTTCTAATGGAAAATAAGAATCCAAAAACTTTTTAAAACTAAGGTGTATTTTGTAACCTATCAATGCATTTATTTTTTTTAATTTATTTTTTTATTGTAGTGGTTTTTGCCATACATTGACATGAATCATCCATGGATTTACATGTATTCCCCATCCCCATCCCCCCTCCCACCTCCCTCTCCATCCCATCCCTCTGGGTCTTCCCAGTGCACCAGCCCTGAGCACTTGTCTCATGCATCCAACCTGGGCTGGTGATCTGTTTCACCCTTGATAGTATACTTGTTTCATTGCTGTTCTCTCTGAACATCCCACCCTCACCTTCTCCCACAGAGTCTAAAGTTCTGTTCCGTACATCTGTGTCTCTTTTTCTGTTTTGCATATAGGGTTATCGTTACCATCTTTTTAAATTCCACACATATGTGTTAGTATACTGTATTGGTCTTTATCTTTCTGGCTTATTTCACTCTGTATAATGGGCTCCAATTTCATCCATCTCATTAGAACTGATTCAAATGTATTCTTTTTAATGGTTGAGTAATATTCCATGGTGTATACGTACCACAGCTTCCTTATCCATTTCGTCTGCTGATGGGCATCTCGGTTGCTTCCATGTCCTGGCTATTATAAATAGTGCTGCGATGAACATGGGGGTGCACATGTCTCTTTCAGATCTGGTTTCCTTGGTGTGTATGCCCAGAAGTGGGATTGCTGGGTCATATGGCAGTTCTATTTCCAGTTTTTTAAGGAATCTCCACACTGTTCTCCATAGTGGCTGTACTAGTTTGCATTCTCACCAACAGTGTAAGAGGGTTCTCTTTTCTCCACACCCTCTCCAGCATTTATTGCTTGTAGACTTTTAGATAGCAGCCATCCTGACTGGTGTGTAATGGTACCTCATTGTGGTTTTGATTTGCATTTCTCTGATAATGAGTGATGTTGAGCATCTTTTCATGTGTTTGTCATCCATCTGTATGTCTTTTTTGGAGAAATGTCTGTTTAGATCTTTGGCCCATTTTTTTATTGGGTCATTTATTTTTCTGGAATCAAATGGGCCAATCAAAAAATGGGTCAAAGATCTAAACAGACATATCAATGCGTTTAAATGATTCTTTCACAGTTTCACCATCTGACACTTCCTCAATATGTTTTAAAAATAAGGTGACTGCAAATTCTTTCATAGTAAGCTTTATTCTGAATGTTCAGATCCAAAGAATTTTTAAAGAATTTTCTTTTTAGTCTTTTATTCCTTATATCTAACTTCTAAGAACATCTCTATTGTCTTCTTATGATATAGAGTTAGAATATAGTGTAATTATTCCCACCTGTTTAATAGGTCATTATATTTCCCATGTGTAAGATATTTATTATTTTTTTAACATATTTAAGCAGTAGCAAACGCTAGACCTAAGCCGTCTTTTGAATTTAGAATATCTGTAGCATGAAGGCCTTGCTGTTTAGGACAATGGTTTAGATCTTTTTTTTTTCCTCTGATGGATTTCTGTGACTAAAATATTTTACCTAGATTGTTGTAGTGAGAAAAGTTGAGAAAAAATACAGCTGCTTTAGGAATTTTGGAAGAAAAAAATTTCCACGCCATTTGGTTTAAACTAAGCCATTGAGTATGACTAAGCCACTAAAGCATATATGAAAAGACCAGAGAAAGGGTTTTCAAAAGTGTTCACATCTGCCAAATTGAAACCATGCTAGGGATATTGAACCTATTATTTCATTTGATCTTCTAAACCAACCCTGAAAGGTAAATAGACTTATGTTTTACAGCATGAGCTGAGGCTTCGAACTATTACATACCTTTTGCAGGGTCAAGTGGTTATTAAGATGTAGCTGGAATTCAAACCCAAGTTTTGACAAACCCTGAACATTTTCTACCTTGCCATAGGCACCTGCTCATAAAAGTTGCTAACATATCCCTAAGTATTAGGACTCTTAAGTTAGAGTTGCTTAAAGTATTATGCTACCCAAAATTAAAGGAGAGGAGAGAGCCTTCTTTTATTAGAGCATAAATGCAAATGTCTTTTCCAAATGATATACCCACCAACAGGAAGCCTACAGAAATTAATAATTGTGCCAGCTATCAATCTTTTCATGCATAAAATTCAAAATTTGTTACTCTGCCTACAGATGAAATGTCATTTTATGAAAAGCTAATAATATGCACCCACAAGTTTGCCTGTCAACACCAATGAGCCAATAGCAATCTGCCAAAGCTAAAATTGAGTATAATATTAAAATCATTTGAACATAGGCTTAAAATTGCATAGTCTATTCAAACTGTGTTGAATATCAATAGAATTTAGCTTTTGAATGTACCAGAGACTTTTGGAGTTACAAAATTATGGATGATTATGACACAAGAGTTCATCCTGAGATACCTAGTTGCAGAGCTCAGAACTCTCAGGATTAAAGAAAGAAGTGAATTGCTACTGCCAGGGTAGAAGTGGGGCTGGCATGTAACCTCCTTGCTTGTATTCTCATCCCAGGGATTATTCAATACTTGATCTTTAATCCCCTCTTGTTGCCTGAAATTGTATGAAGATTATTCACTTATTTATTTAACTCTATTATAATCATTCCAGACAGTAACTGAGACAGCTTACAAATGGAATTTTAAAAGGCAGAATAAACTAAAAATAGGTATAAAACAAAGAAAAACAAAGATCAAGTTACAAATGGATGACAATGAATGACAGAAAGCATACCATGAAGACCTGTGTATGTTGCTTTAAATTAGCTTTTAATTTGGCGGTAAGCTTTGTAGTACAAATATAAGAATTAAAATTTGAGCCTCCGTCCCACCCAGTCCCCGCATCCCAGTTTAAATCTTCACAGAGCACTGAACTGATTTTCCTATACTTTATAGCAGCTTCCCACTAGCTATTTTACACCTGGTAGTGTACATGTGTTAACACATATGTATACTTACAGCTGATTCACGTTGTTGGACAGCAAAAACCAGCACACATTGTAAAGCAATAATTGGTCATAGCTTCAGATAATTTACATCATTAATTGAAAAACAATTTAAATATATTTTGCAACTTAATGGAACTTGAACTGCTAAATAATAATTTATTTATAAGACTATAATTGTGATTACATATAGATACTCTGAAAACCACCATCTTCAATTTAATACTTTTGCAACTTTCAAATGAGTGGTGTGTTTTATAACTTAGTTTTATTGGATTTCGTGTTATGCTTAATTGTTTTAGTGTTTTTCTTCCTTAATGAAGTGTAAGTTCCTGAAAGGAGTCTGGTTTCATGTTTTAGTTAAGTTTCTTCAAAATATAGCACATATTTAATTATTAAATATATTTATAGGGGGCTTCCCTGGTAGCTCAGATGGTAAAGAATGTACCTGCAATGCAGGAGACCCTGGGTCAGGAAGATCCCCTGGAGAAGGGAATGGCAACCCACTCCAGGATTCTTGCCTGGAGAATTTCATGGACAGACCATGGGGTTGCAAAGACTACCATGACTTAGCAACTAACACTTTCACTTTTTTCATAGTTAACCTATATTTAGCAGGTATCTTGTTTCCTACACACTTTGGCATGTTTCTGATATATAATGGATTAAAAGGTAAGCATGCTTATCTCTTTGAAGATTCTAATCTATTTCTAAGGACTGTACTTATTGAATGTATATTTAATTTGCCAGAACAAAATTAAAAGTTCACCCAAATTAAACATAATTAATTAATGAAACAAAATGCTCAAGGATATTTTATAGGTGACAAAAAATATTTTTAGTTTTGAAAATAAGAAGAAATTGGTATGTGATTCTCTTGAAGCTTATTTGGTTTTAAAGTAAAGAACAGTATCAATGGATTTAGGAGAAATGGGTCTTCGATTTTCATCACTGAATATTATAGATATCTGATGCTGAACTGTTAAGAGTGTCAGCTTCATTATGTGTGAGACAAGTAGATGAATTCCAATATCCACTCTGCCTGTAAGTTTGATGATTCAATATAAACACTTTTCTAAAAATACTCTTTTTAGTTTATTACAATTGAGGTGGTTTTTTTTCCTAACTCCCCTAGGTACATTGACAAAAAAAAAAAAAAAACTTTTCAATCAATTTAGACCTTTCCTTAGGAAAAGAAAACCTAAATGGAAATTACTTATCAAAATCTAAGCAGGGGCTGCAGCATTCTATGACAGGTGGCGTTGCCTTCCAGAGAAATGAGAAACAACTCATGCTCTCATTTTTCAGGAAAGATGGCATGTCGTGGCAGCAAAAGCCAGTTTTGAACTTTGGAAGTCCTTTCATTTTGCAAGCCTCCCACTAAGAAATGCAGCAAGCTTCCCAGGAGTTACAACAACAGAATATCAGCTCAGTTCAGTCACTCAATCGTAGCCCCAACTCTTTGCAAGTCCATGGACTGCAGCACACCAGGCTTCCCTGACCATCTCGGGATGGACAAAAATAAACACGCATGCAGTTGTGCACACAGTTACTTGCTTCATGCCGCCTCACGGCCTCAGCAGCTATAAGAGAATCTCTAGTTTCAGGTGATGGAAAGAAGGAAGAATGCATGCATCTATGTATATATTTTTTGGACTTTTTATTTCATATTGGGGTATAGCCAATTAGCAATGTTGTGAGAATTTCAGGTGGACAGTGAAGAGACTCATCCATACATATACATGTATCCATTCTCCCCCAAACTCCTCTCTCCTCTAGGCTACCACGTAACATTGAGCAAAATTCCCTGTGCTAAACAGTAGGTCCTTGTTGGTTATCCACTTTAAATATAGCGGTGTGTACACGTCCACCCAAACTCCCTAACTACCTTTTCCCCTCATCCTTACCCTGGCAACTCTAAGTTTGTTCTCTAAGTCTGTGAGTCTCTTTCTCTTTTGTAAGTAATTTCATTTGTATCATTTCTTTTAAAATTCTGCATATGAAAGATGTCATGTGATATTTCTCCTTCAAAAGAGAACTTTAAATTTAGTCCCCAAATATCTTTCTGTAGTTTATAAATTACGCTTTACACAAAGCTATTTAAATTTTCCAGATCACTATGTGAATAAGCACACCAATGGAATCATTTTCATGCTGAAAGTTCACAATTAATTGAAAGCTGAAAGGGTGGTGACACATATGTCTTGAATATCTTTTTACTGCCTCAATTTGGGCTATTTTCCAACTCATTCATGCCTCCAGGAGAGGAAGAAAAGAGGAATCAAAAAATCTGCTTCAAGTTATTCTTGATATAAGGGTAAAACAAAAAGTTTACAGTACCATAAAGAAAAATGAAAGAACTAGTTCGAAACTGAGGCTACTTTACTGAAAGATATGTGTGGGCGATCTAGCTGTTACCACTCAAAAGCCAATAAGCAGGCCAGGTTGGTGGAAAGAAAAGTTTGCTTTATTTAAGATGCTGGCAACTGGGGGATGGGGGGTGGGGGAGGGTGGTGGACATCCGTCTTGGTTCAAAGGCTGACTCTCCCCTACCCCCAACAAGCAGGGGTGAGAGCATTTATGGACAGAGTGGGGTGGGAGGGCTACCTGCAGAAACAGCAGAGTCATCTCTAACAGTCATCTTCAAATTGATCATCAGTGGTCTGACCAACATCATCTTGGTTGTTTCAGGTACAATTAGTTTTCAGTTCCGGGGGGCACTTGTTCCCACTTCTCTGCAGTCAGTTCTCAGAATTGTGGCAACTCTAGTCCTGGGTACAGTTTGGTCATCATGCACTTAACTTCTCCACCTCGTATTTTAGTATCTATGAGACAGCTCACAGGATATGGCTCAGAATATTATCTATAGCCCTTGAGAAAGAACTAAAGGTCCTTAACTATGCTTAATGACTACATTATTATTATGTAGTCACCTCTTAGACTGTTTTCCTTTGTTTCTGCATGTCTCATTCTCTGATTAAACTTATTCTTTGACTAAAGTTTTCCACAGGCAAAAGGCAGGCAGAGAACATGGTGGGGGGACAAGGACCATATGGTCCTGTCTCCCTTTCAGCTGGGGCTTCCCTGGTGGCTCAGTGGTGAATAATCCTCATGCCAATGCAGGAGACGTGGGTTCGATCCCTGGTCCGGGAGGATGCCCTGAGGAGCACCTAAGCTCGTGTGCCACAATTACTGAGCCTGTGTTCTAGAGCCCAGGAGCCGCAACTGCTGAGCCCATGTGCTGCAAGTACCGAAGCTCGCACGCCCGAGGACACGTGCACAACAAGAAAATCCACTGCAGTGGAAAGCCTGTGCACCACAACTAGAGAGGAGCCCTCACTCACCACAACCAGAGTTAAAGACTGAGCAGCAATGGAGGCCCAGCACGGCCAGTATATAAACAGACAATGGAGAAGGTAATATTCACTGAAAACAAGCCTTGACCCCTTACCATTCCAGCCGCTAGTTGGAACTGTGTAGAAATTTTCTGGGAGACCCACCCATGAAGCAGCTCCAGAAACTCCTATTTAGTTGGGCTAGAGATTCAAAAGAAGTTTTCTTATAAAACCCAGCTTAGTGAGAATCTTTGGAGACTAAGTGCTTAGACAAGATTTCCTAGTTATCTGGTTAACCGTAAGCCTTGAACTCCTCACCTTGATCCCTGCCCATCTCTTTTTCTCATGCTCATGCACGTACACAATTTTGTTAAATATTGGCAGTGTGGTATATTGGAAAGAGTGCTGTAAGGGAAGCTTTTTAATATGTGTTTTTTTTTATTATTCACTGCTAACTGGGTCTGAATTTTTTATGCAAGCAACCTAGCTCTTTGAGCTTCCTTTTCTACTTTAAAAATAGAAATAAACTTTATATTTTTTCTTCAGGATGTTGTGAGGTGACTTCTGATAGTACTGAGTGATATTAGTAAGAATCCCAAGTCAGCGTACTCATGCCTTAGAAGAGAGAAAAAAAGACAGTAACTCATAATCTCACAATACAGCTAAATTAATACATTCTACATTCAATAAGCGTTGATACTTTTTTTTTTATAAGCAACAGTGGATAGATTAAATTTCAGTAATATTTTCTGGAAAGCTAGAATTAATTTTCAAACTCATTTTCAACTGTCCACATCAAGGTTTCATTAAGAAGAAATAAGTTGATAATGGGAAAATTAATTGTGGTTTACTGTGCAAAATTTAGAGGTGGAAGGACTTTAAACTCAAATTATATTCACCACTTTTGAATTACATAAACTTGGGAAACTTTGTTAATACTTTAAATCTCATTTTCTCTTTCGTAAAATAAGAATGATAATATTTGTGTCTTAGGGCTGATTCTGGGCAGGGTTGTCTTACAAAATAATCATTTAATAATAAAGGGATGATAAAAGGACAAAATCCATGGAAGGAAGTTGCAATCTCTCTTGTTTTCAGTAGGGAGGATGAATAAGAGGCTAATGTTAATCCAACACAAGTTTGACTTCATGAACTGTTACTCTATGTGAGACCACTAGTGGAGGACTGGATTATTCCTGCATGTGTTCTTTTTTTCATACCTATTTCCAATTAGTTTTATCATTTATTCTACTTCCACCAAATAATTCTTACTGACCTGTATTAATAGTTTCAACTTTTACTTTATGTTGTGTATAATGTGACATAAGTTTCCCAGTTTTTCTCATGACTTTTAAGCTGATTATCCCAAGGAACTGTCTTTCTCTTTTAATATGTCCTACTTGAAATCCCAAACAAAGAAATGTGGCTGTACTTGCTTGTATTTTTTCCAAAATGTGGCATTACAGGTGATTTGCTAAAGTTTAGATTGGAGGTCAGGTCTCAAATTCACACTTGCACCAATCAGCAGATGCCTGAGTATAAAAACAAGGGAAGATGTATTCTTATGGTGCCAACTAACTTTTATGGCTGCCATGTGAGCAGGAGATTTTGGGTAGATTCAAATTTTCTTAGAATTGGCTTGAGTAAATGTCAAATGAGATATCAACCTTAAAATGCAGTCATATTAGGCACCCAGTACATATATTTAATGGGCTTCCCAGGTGGAGCTAGTAGTAAAGAACTTGCCTGCCAATGCAGGGGACATAAGAGATGTGGGTTCGATCCCTGGTTCAGGAAGATCCCCTGGAGAAGGGCATGGCAACCTACTCCAGTATTCTTTCCTGGAAAATCTCATAGACAGAGAAGGCTAGTGGGCTACAGTTCACAGGGTCACAGAGTCAGACGTGACTGAACACATTGTTATTATAATTTAAATTGTTAGTTGATGACTATTTTAGTCAAAAACTGTGGTGGAAAAATACTAAGAAAAATATGTAGTTTCTTTTAAAGGAGGTGGTAGATATTTTTATGCCCAAGTATGAACTTGAGAATAAATTTTACCTCCTAGTATATTTTATATTCATTGCAAATTAGGGAAAAGAAGACTTGGAAGCTGACTATTCCAAGTTTTTCTTTACTTACCCTTAAGAAGTTCTAGTTACAACTTGATACATATGACTTGTAGGTGTTATTAGTTTCTGCAGAACTCTAGGAAATAGCACCTTCTAGTTACTTTGAAAATATACTAGGAAAAGGACTTGCTTTTGCTCTTTTTTAGCAGGAAATAAATTTGTAATTGCAGGATAAATATGCAAAGGCTAATTCACACCAAAAAAGCAAATATCAAATGCTCAAATATCGAAATATCAGAAGCAAATATCAAATATTTGTGAATATTCATTCACTGTATTCAACACAATATTTGTATTCAACACAATAAGTCTAGTTAACATACATTACCATCCATTGTTACAAACTTGTTTGTGTGTGATGAGAACTTTTAATATGTACTCTCTTTTGTTGTTGTTGTTTAGCCACTAAGTCGTGTCTGACTCTTTGAGACCCTATGGACTGTAGCCCGCCAAGCTCTTCTGTCCATGGGATTTCCCAGGCAAGAATACCGGGTTCAGTTGCCATTTTATTCTCCAGGGGATCTTCCTGAATGAGGGATCGAACCCTAATCTCCTGCATCTTCTGCAATGGCAGGAGGATTCTTTACTGCTGAGCCAGCAGGAAAGCCCATGTACTCTTTTAGCAACTTTTACATATGCAATACAGTATTATTCACTGTAGTCTTCATACTGTTCATTACACCTCCATGATTTATTTTAAAACTCAGGTTTGTACATTCTCATCCTTTTCACCCATTCCCCACCCCATCTTTCACCTTTGGCAACCCCTGACCTATTCTCTGTGTCTAAGGTTTATTTATTTATTTATTTATTTCAGATTACACATATAAATGCAACCATTTGGTATATGTTTTTCTCTTTTGTTCTTTCTCCTCTTTTGGCAGCATCAGGAGGCAGGCGGGATCTTTGTTCCCCAATCAGGGATCACACCTGTGTCCCCTACAGTCAAAGTGTGGAATCTTAACCATCGGACCACCAGGGAATTCCCTGTTTCTCTTTTAAATTTGTTTTAAAACAATCCAGTCGTGTTGAAGAGAGAGATCGAAGAGAGGAGCGCTAACACAAAACTGGCACATTTGGCAGCACGAAATTAGAATCCTGGCACAGCTCTCTGGCTACTTAAAAGTTAACAGGTGCTTTGGGACACCATAGTAACAATGCATTTATGTAGCAATGCTTTTCTTTCTTTAAAGGAAAGGAAATTAAGATGTGAACTTGTGTATACAAGCACACATGCACACACACACACACCCACACACACACACACACAAACTAGTAAAACTTAACTGGTGAAGTGATATTCTAGTAGTTGAACCAGAGGAAGAGCAGTGATACCTGCAGTTCACACCCTGGTCCATGGTTTGCCAGTGCCCATTAATTACAAATACTTACCAAAAAAGTTTATCCAAATATATAAATCATCTTTTAGGACTCTTCCTATTTCAGAATGAAGGTAACCCAAGTAGAAATAAATGAACATTTAAAAATTGTTTTCTGACCAAAATGATAAAGTGTCAGCATTTATAGGAAATTCAGGAACAAGATAAAATGATACTCCCTTTTGTCCCCCAAAGTGATGAGATTCAGTTCAGTTCAGTCACTCAGTTGTGTCTGACTGTTTGCGACCCCATGAACTGCAGCACCCCAGGCCTCCCTGTCCATCACCAACTCCCAGAGTCCACCCAAACCCAGGTCCATCGAGTCAGTGATGCCATCCAACCATCTCATCCTCTGTCATCCCCTTTTCCTCCTGCCCTCAATCTTTCCCAGCATCAGGGTCTTTTCCAATGAGTCAGCTCTTCTCATCAGGTGGCCAAAGTATTGGAGTTTCACCTTCAGCATCAGTCCTTCCAATGAACACCCAGGACTGATCTCCTTTAGGATGGACTGGATGGATTTCCTTGCAATCCAAGGGACTCTCAAGAGTCTTCTCCAACACCACAGTTCAAAAGCATCAATTCTTCAGTGCTCAGCTTTCTTTATAGTCCAACTCTCACATCCATACATGACCACTGGAAAAACCATAGCCTTGACTAGACGGACTTTTGTTAACAAAGTAATGTCTCAGCTTTTTAATATGCTGTATAGGTTGGTCATAACTTTCCCTCCAAGAAGTAAGCGTCTTTTAATTTCATGGCTGCAATCACCATCTGCAGTGATTTTGGAGCCCAGAAAAATAAAGTCAGCCACTGTTTCCAGATGAGATTATGACAGGGTAAAACTGATACTTCCCAAGAAAAGTCTTGTCTGCTAAAAGTTGTATCATTTCAGTTCAGTTCAGTCACTCAGTCATGTCTGACTCTTTTGTGACCCCCGTGGACTGCAGCACGCCAGGCTTCCCTGTCCATCACCAACTTCCATAGTGTACTCAAACTCATGTCTAATGAGTCAGTGATGCCATCCAACTGTCTCATCCTCTCCCACCTTAAATCTTTCCCAGCATCAGGGTCTTTTCAAATGAGTCAGTTCTTTGCTTCAGGTGGCCAAAGTATTGGAGCTTCAACTTCAGTATCAGTCCTTCCAATGAATATTCAGGACTGATTTCCTTTAGGATGGACTGGTTGGATCTCCTTGCAGTCCAAGAGACTCTCAAGAGTCTTCTCCAACACCACAGTTCAAAAACTTCAGTTCTTCGGTGCTCAGCTTTTGTTATAGTCCATCTCTCACTTCCATACATCACTACTGGAAAAACCATAACTTTCACTAGGCTCAACTTTGTTGGCAAAGTAATGTCTCTGCTTTTTAATATGCTGTCTAGAGTGGTCATAACTTTTTTTTCCAAGGAGTGTCTTTTAATTTCATGGCTGCAGTCACCATCTGCAATGATTTTGGAGCCAAAAAAAAAATAAAGTCTGACACTGTTTCCACTGTTTCCGCATCTATTTGCCATGAAGCGATGGGACCAGGTGGCATGATCTTAGTTTTCTGAAGGTTGAGTTTTATGCCAACTTTTTCACTCTCCTCTTTCACTTTGACCAAGGGGCTCCTTAGCTCTTCTTTGCTTTCTGCCATGATGTTGGTGTCATCTGCGTATCTGAGGTTATTGATATTTCTCCCAGCAATCTTGATTCCAGCTTGTGCTTTATCCAGCCCAGTGTTGCTCATGATGTACTCTGCTTGTAAGTTAAATAAGCAGGGTGACAATATACAGCCTTGACATATTCCTTTCCTGATTTGGAACCTGTTCTGTTGTTCCATGCCCAGTTCTAACTGTTGCTTCTTGGCCTGCATACAGATTTCTCAGGAGGCAGGTCAGGTGGTCTGTTATTCCCATCTCTTGAAGAATTTTCCAGAGTTTGTTGTGATCCACACAGTCAAAGGCTTTGGCATAGTCAATAAAGCAGAAGTAGATGTTTTTCTGGAACTCTGTTGCTTTTTTGATGATCCAGTGGATGTTGGCAATTTGATCTCTGGTTCCTCTGCCTTTTCTAAAACCAGCTTGAACATCTGGAAATTCATGGTTCATGTACTGTTGAAGCCTGGCTTGGAGAATTTTGAGCATTACTTTGCTAGCGTATGAGATGAGTGCTATTGTACAGTAGTTTGAACATTCTTTGGCATTGCCTCTCTTTGGGTTTGGAATGAAAACTGACCTTTTCCAGTCCTGTGGCTACTGCTGAGTTTTCCAAATTTGCTGTCATATTGAGTGCAGCACTTTCACAGAATCTGTGATAAAAGGCTGTGTTGTTCTTACAAAATTTGTATTTAAAAAAATAACCCAGGGATGAAGCTAGGTAACAATTTGGGTCATCACTGCCCTTTTGTTATGAGTCAGAAATAATGGTCTTTAAGATGAAAAGTATCTTAAAATTTAAATATTTAATAAAAATCTGAGACAGCCTCCGACACAGTCACCTCAGTAATGAAATGTTGTTCTTCTATCAAATCCCAAGTCCACCCTCAACTAGAACACACATTAAGTGTTTCACTCTTTTTATTTTCCTGTGAAAGACTAAGGGGCTTCCCTCGTGACTCAGAAGCACAGAATCCACCTGCCAATGCAGGACACGTGGGTTTGATCACTGGGTTCAGAAGATCCCCTGGAGGAGGAAATGACAAACCATTCCAGTATTCTTGCCTGGAGAATTCCATGGACAGAGGAACCTGTCCATGGTACTGCAAAAAGAGTCAGACATGATTTAGTGACTAAATAACAACAATAAAAGAATGAGGACAAGGGGTATTAGTTACTCTTGATCTGACTAGACCATTACATGTATCGTTTTCTTTGATGTCTTTTATTTTAAACAAATTGCCTATATTTCAACTCAAAAATACAAAATACAAATCATCAAGAAAAAAGTCATCCTTTCCAGAAAGACTTAGTTATCATTCTTTGAGTAATCTGCATTCCTGATATATCAAAAATTCTATGGATTGATTTAAAAATTGATTCCTCAATGGTGTTAAGTGGGGTTAAGTGTGTTTTAAAGGACAAAGATTTCCCTACATTTCAATGATACAGAGGAGGAAGAATGCGCTCCTGAGTGCTAATTGATGGGTTTGAAACATGACTTCTTCCATTTACTAACAGTATGAAGTTAGACAAGCCCATTTAACCCTTAAATTGTCATTTACAAAATGGGAGCAAAAATAATATTTACTTCATAATATTGTACAGAGGATTTAGTGAGGTAGGCATGGCAAATGCTCAGAACAATACCTGACAGAGTAAGTGCTCAATAATGTCAGTTAGTCTTATAATCTCTGCTTCTAGTACTGCTAGAATAGTAAGTATGAGATATTTCTCTAGAAGAACAGAAACTCAAAATATTCTAACTATGAAAAGTAAATTTTTTTTCAAAAATCCCTAAAATAATACCACTGTCTTCTGGCATGTGTGGAGATTGATTTGTGAATATTGCTGGATCTCATATGGGTTATATAAATTAATATTAATATTTTCAAGATAGTGAGTTATTTTTCTATTGCTTCAAATGCTCTCTTATTCCAGAGTTTAACTTTTCACTCTAGCTCATTTTAAGAAAAAATGAATACTAATATTTAATGTTATCTTTGAATTTTAAAGTTATAGCAGTTATTATTAAAGTTATAACATAAAATTCAAATTATGATGGAATGTGTACTTGATCTCAATGCCATCTGGGGATAAATGCTTAGGATTTCATTTATTTAAGTCATTGTACTATCATCCATGAGTATATATACATATGTATATATATATAGAGGCATGAATGTACATAATGGTTTATACTTAACCAAGATCTTGAAAATTCAAGGAAGTCATATCAGCCAAACATAAATAAGTGTACAAGTAACATAGAGTTTACTTGTTTGGTAGAGACTATAATACATAGTTTAAACAATTACTAGAATATTACCATTAATTAATAAAGAGATTATGATACCTTGAAGCAGACAATCAGGTCTTAGGTATGGGTTACATCATATGTCACTAGGTCATAAACATTGTGTTTTAGGCTTATCATAAGGTCTATGTGTACATGCTCATGTCTAACTCTGTAACATAACTCAGTCATGTCTAACTCTGTGACATAACTGTACATGCTCATGTCTAACTCTGTGACATAACTCAGTCATGTCTAACTCTATGACTCCATGGACTGCAGTCCATCAGGCTCCTCTGTGCATGGAATTTTTCAGGCAAGAATACTGGAGTGGGTTGCCATTTCCTACCCAGGGGATCTTCCCGACTGAGGGATCCAAACTATGCCTCTTGTGTCTCCTGCATTGGCAGGTGGAGTCTTTACCACTGAGCCAACTTCATCCTTATAAAATCCATCACACAAACTTCCCACATTTGTGTGTTTCCAGCAAATCTCTCCATGAGCATAAGGACTTAAACAAACTCCCATGATAAATATTATATAAGGGACCCCAAAATGTTCCAGACAGAATTTTTTCAACAATATTTTGGTAGAGAAGAAAGAAAAGTAGAAAAAAGTAATGGATGTGACCTGAGAGATATCAGCCATGTTCTATGATGGAAAAATAGGGAAACAATGGATTAATTCTAACAGTAAAATAGGCAGTTCTTCACAGCAGAGGCATTCAAACTGTATCTTGAAATATATGTAGGATTTCACTAGGCATAGATAGGCTAAGAGCATATTAAATGCAGAAGAAGTTTTGCAGAGATGAAGGATTGCACACACAATGACTTTCAAGAGTAAATTTGGCTAATATTAATTTTGTCATACATTTTTGTCAGTTTTGACATTTCACTATAAGATGAGTGTGTGAATGCTCAAGATAAATTAGGTAGAAATAGTGACAATTACAAGAAATATTACTTTGATGAGTTGCTAGGTTTGAAAAGAAATCTTAAAATCTTTGCTTAAAATTAAGCATTTTGTAATGTAGATGTTTTTCAACTTGATTTTCCAAAACATTTACCTTGGAAAACAAAATTATAATTCGTTGAGATTTTTTATGAGTGCAAGTATTTGATGAAACAAGATCTTGTATATTGTAGCAAAAATATTGCTCTGTTTATGCAATAAGTACAGTATGCTTTGTTATAACAATGCAATTAGCTTTCATATAATAGCTTTAGGAAGTAATTCTAAATGGCAATGTCCAGAAGAGCAAAGGAAGATACCATTAATCTTCTTTTCGGAATAGATTCTGGAATATACCAAAAATACACTAACCCAAATGGGATTAGGAGATTTAAAAATACAAAGTGATGTCTTGCTTCATTCTTTAATAAAATCATTCTCTCCTGATGCCATAGTAGTACGCTGTACATGTGTGCTCAGGTATGTCTGACTCTTTGTAACTGTATGGACTGTAGCCCACCAGGCTTCCCAGGCAAGAAAACTGTAGTGAGTTGCCATTTCCTCCTCCAGGAGATCTTCTGCATCTCCGGCATTGGCAGATGGATTCTTAACTGCTGAGCCACCTGAGAAGCCCTAATAAAATGGTGCAAAAAAAAAAAAAATAAATGTTGCTGCTGCTGCTGCTGCTAAGTCGCTTCAGTCGTGTCCAACTCTGTGCGACCCCATAGACGGCAGCCACCAGGCTCCTCTGTCCACGGGATTCTCTAGACAAGAACACTGGAGTGGGTTGCATTTCTTTCTCCAGAATAATATGTTACTATAGTATAAAAATATATAGCAGTAATTTCCCCTTTCAATTCATTAAGAATAGACACATGTATATATATAACTATATCACTTTGCTGTACCACTGAAACTAATGCAAGATTGTTGATCAATGAGGCTCCAATATAAAAAAAATGCAAAACTAAACAAATTTATTTAAGAAGGACAACTAAATCTGATGACTTAAGGTTAAGTCCAGGGGAATGGAACTAGTCCTTGAAAAGTGTGCTGAGATGTGCTGGGGGAAAATTCTCCATTAGCCTCTCTCACATTTCTGCATATATTGTGAGCAACGTGAGTAGTTGCTCTGTCTTCCATTGCAGGAATGTTTGTATAGCAAATAATCCTGTGAAGTGAAGTCGCTCAGTCATGTCCGACTCTTTGTGACCCCATGAACTGTACATGGACTGTAGTCTGCCAGGCTCCTCTGTTCATGGGATTTCCCAGGAAAGAATACTGGAGTGGGTTGCCATTTCTTCCTCCAGGGGATCTTCCTGACCCAGGGATCAAACCCGGGTCTCCTGAACTGCAGGCAGACTCTTTACCATCTGAGCCACCAGGGAAGCCCCAGCAAATAATCTTGGAAGAAAATAATGCCTCACTTTAAGCAAAAGGCAGATTTGTTTATAGCCTTATATAGATAGCACCTCTCTCCGGAGCAAAGGGCAGGTATACTTACTGCCTGATATAATAAAGTTTTAATTAAAATTTAATAAATTCAATATAAAATTTAATATATATAATATATTAAATTTAATATATACAATATCTTCAGTTCAATTCAGTTCAGTCGCTCAGTTGTGTCTGACTCTTTGCAAACCCATGGACTGCAGCACACCAGGCTTCCCTGTCCATCACCAACCAACTTGTGGAGCTTGCTCAAACTCATGCCCATCGAGTCAGTGATGCCATCCAACCATTTCATCCTCTGTCGTCCCCTTTTCCTCCTGCCTTCAGTCTTTCCCAGCATCAGGGTCTTTTCCAAGGAGTCAGTTCTTTGCTTCAGGTGGCCAAAGTATTGGAGTTTCAGCTTCAGCATCAGTCCTTCCAATGACTATTCAGGACTATAAAGGCACTGCAAAAAAGAGAAGCAGAGTTTTCGCTAAGAATCTGCTCATAAGTATCAAAAGTAGCTTATATTTAGAATTTGTTAACTTTTTCTTCAATTAAAAAAATTTGTCTTAATAGGGTACATTAATTTATATCTTACTATATCAAATGTTTCATAGAGATAAACAGATTAGAAATTTTTCATTCCTATACGTTCTTTTATTGATGGATTTTTGGCTTTGTGGTAAAGAATCCACCTGCAATTCAGGAGAGGCTGGTTCAGTCCCTGGGTCAGAAAAATACCCGGAGAAGAGAATGGCAACCCACTCCAGTATTCTTGCCTGGGAAATTCCATGGACAGAGGAGCCTAACGGGCTACAGTCCATGGAGTCACCAAAGCGTCAGAAACGACTTAACAACTAAACAATAACAACAACATAGTTGTTGAAACTAATATTGTATTAGTTTCAAGCATATAGCAAGAGATTCAGATTCTTTTTCATATTCTTTTCCATTATAGGTTATTACAAGACATTGAACATAGTTTTTTAAAATTGAGGCACTTATGGTGTTTCCAGATTAGGCTTTTAGATACAGGCATCTAATGTAACCCTTCATAGTAAAATTACAATAAAGAAAATATTTTTAAAGATAAAACTCAAAAGAAGGAGGATAACAGAAGAGCAGACAACAGTAACAAAATTCTGAGTGCAGGCTGATATATTAATGTACTTTATTTAATAGACCCAAGAAAGCTAAATCTTAAGCTAGAAATCAGGAAAAGTGAAAACCAAATCAAATTGCTCAGAGAATTCTCAAAGTCTTAGGAAATAACAGTTTCAGAGTCGTTCAACACTGAGGTAAAGTTGGGTCTAAAATAAATGTATTGATAAATATTTTTTAAATGATTGACAGGAGTTAGCTCCCTAGAGACCCTCATCCATACACAATCATGCAGACCAGACACCCCTTCCTGGGCTGGGGCACTAGCTGTGGTAAAGACAATGACTCTTCAATGAATTCTGTGACTTCCAGTCCTCTGCCTCCAATGAGCTCCCAGAAAGTCAAGAGACCTTTATCCTTCCAGGCAATAATATCCACAGAAAAGTGAGAGGAAATATCACATCAATGAAACCAAAACGAGAATTTCATTTTAAAAAAAGAAAATATTTTTCTGCAGACTCATTTGACCAACTCAAATGAAAACCCAAAACACACAAATACAAAAAAAAAGAATGGAAAGAGGTGTTAATAGATAAAGTCTTAGAGAACTTTTCAGAAAAAAAAAAAATTGTTTTCAGAAAGTAGAACAAAAGGATTATTATAAAGGGATTTAAAATAATTGTAGAGAAAGTTTAAGAAAATATAGGGATTTCCCTGGTGGCTCAGACAATAAAGAATCAGCCTGTAATGCAGGAGGCCTGGGTTTGATCCCTGGGTTGGGAAGATCTCCTGGAGAAGGGTACAGAAACCCACTCAAGTATTCTTGCCTGGAGAACTCCATGGACAGAGGAGCCTGGCAGGGTACAGTCCATGGGGTCACAAAGAGTCAGACACAACTGAACAACTAACACTAGCTAACTAACTAACTAACATCTAGATATCCTACATCTGAATAAGACAATTTCCTGAAAGACAGAACAGATAAATGGAGTGAAAAAAACACCAAGAAGGATATTCAATTTAGGCTGAAAATTATATTTTGTTGCTGTTTACTCACTAAATCGTGTCTGACTCTTTTGCGGCCCCATGACTTTAGCCTGCCAGGTTCCTCTGTCGATGGGATTTCCCAGGCAGAATATTGGAGTGGGTTGCTATTTCCTTCTCCAGGGAATCTTCCCAACCAAGGGGTTAATCCCAAGTTCCTGCATTGTAGGAGGATTCTTTCCCATCGAGCCACCTGGGATGCCTGAATTATGTTTTTAAAAAGTCATATTGTGAGCTTTCGTAGCCAAATGCTCCTGGTCCTTGCCCCATCTTTAAGCTGGGGACATTCGTCTTGACAATGTGGCAATAAAGTTCATGTCCTTCCATGCCACAAAGCCTGGATCAGCTGAAAATATTTCTTTAATCCAAGAGAACTGTTCTATTTCAACCTCCTCCTAAGATTTGGTGTGCAGCATGGTAAATTTAGAAGCAAAACATGCAGAGTAGTTCATAGCCTGCCCTGCCAGAACTTATTAGGGCTGAAGGTGCAGCATTTTGCTGGCACTGTAGCCCTGATAAATGATTCCACTGAGATGAGGCGAACGTTGCACAAGACTCCTCTATGACGTTGGCCATTAACTTTTCCAGAAGGGCCTTTTATAAAGTCTCAGGGAAGCTCAAGTCAGACTGTGATCCAAACACCCTATTTGGCTTAGTCTCTTCTTAGGTGTTCTAATTTGTCCTTTCCTCACACAGTTAAATATGGGATTGCTACTCAGCTGTTCACAACAAAACAACGTGTTTTTCAGGTATAACTATACTGTACATAGACTATAAAGAAAAGCAAAGGAATTAATGTTAGATTGCTAGTTGCCTCCAAGAGTAAGAGAGGGATAGACACACGTGCTTTAAAGGCACGGGTTACTGTCTACTTCATAACCTGGTTAGCAGGTACATGTAGCCATCAATTAAACAGTGCTTACAGATGCATCCACTTGTCTGTATGTATTGATTATTCCAAAATAAAACAATTAAAAAAGCAACTCATTTTCTATTTCCATTAGTCAAGTAGGTAAATGAAGCTACCAAAATACGTCACTTTTAAAAAATTCTATAAATATATAAAATAAAATCTGTGAAAAAGATAATTATAAGTATGTACTGGCTGTTACATTTGCCAAAAAAAAATATGTATTGGAGATAAAAGTTAATCTATTTAAGATTTGTATTTTCTTCCATTATTTTTGCCATGTATGTGAATTTGCTTCCCTGGTGGCTCAGACGGTAAAATGTCTGCCTACAATGAGGGAGACCCAGGTTCAATCCCTGGGTTGGGAAGATCTGCTGGAGAAAGGGATGATGACCCACTTCAGTACTCTTGCCTGGAAAATCCCTGGACGGAGGAGCCTGGTAGGCTGCAGTCCATGGGGTCGCAAAGAGTCAGACACGACTGAGCGACTTCAGTCACTCACTTCAAGTGAATTTGCAAGATGTTTTTGAATTTTCAGGCACTAAAGAAATATATAGAAGAAGCGCAGTAGAAGAAGATGGTAAGCATATAAGAAGGGAGAGAGTATCAAGTATAACCAGATGCAATAGAATTCAATAGTTAAAATTTTTCGAAGTAATATAGGGCTGGCTAAAAAGTTCATTCCGGTTTTTCATAGGCTATAACAGAAAAACTCAAACAAACTTTTTACCCAGCCCTATATGCTTATTTTTTTTTTAAGTTTTCATTGTACATTTTAAAACTTTTCTCCACTAAAAAGGTGAATTTTTTTTCCAATTATCTTTTTCAGTTCTTTGAATGTCTGAAATCAACTATTGCTCTTGATTCCTACTGTCGTGGTTTGATAAGTAGATATAAACTTAATTATTCTGACCTCTGCATGAGCACATAATCTTCTAATTAGGAAGGGTAACAGTTCATTAAGCAAAGCAAAACCCCATGTCCTTCTGCCTTATTAAAAACCTGTTCTATTTTACAAAAAGTTGATTCAAATGCCATCACAACCTGTTTTAAAACAGAAAGATCATTGTCATTTATCCAGAAAAAATGGATGTACCTTTGATCATTTAACATGCTAAACTCATGAGATATTTTTCAAAAGTGTCTTTACTAAAACAATTTATTATCTTGCAGGAGATTTTGCTGAGATTGAGAAGAAAAGGAAACAGTACTAGGCATTGAGGAGAGGAAAAAATTCCATTTTATATGCTAAGAATAATTCAAACCAGCAAGAACATGGAGTAGTTTCCCAGAAGAAATAGTCATTTCTTTATGCCATTTGCAAAGAAATATAAGATCAGGCACCATGTTATTTAACTGATGATGTAAATAGGGAGAGAATGAATTGAATTACCACAGCCAGTTTCAGAGGGACTGTAGCAATATGGGTTTGATCAGAAAAATAAACTACCCTAGACAATATAAGCAGGAAATTAGAGGCCAGTGTTACTACTGAAAGGAATAAAGGAGAAATTACCAGGAAAAGCTTCTGATTTTAAGAATGCACGAGAGAAGGGACTAGCAGGAGAGAGAAAACAATCATCTCAGCCATGGGTCAAAGGGTAATTCCTGGACGCTTTTGGCAAATCTTCACCTCACTGCAGTCCAGGTACATGACCCTAACGGTTTCTCTCTCTGCCTTCCAAAATTCATGTTATTCACACTAATGGGATCTAAATAAGACACTGTGGGTAAAATACAGATAGTAAATATTTAAGAGGCAAGAACACAATGATAAGCTATGACTTGACACAAAGATAAATAGTGTCTAGCTTAAGACTAATAACCTCCCAGTTATCAAACACAGAGAATTCCTACCTCACATACTAGAAGCATGCCTAATAAGCTATTATAATTTCTAAAATCAGAACTTAGTTCATTGGAAATCTTGAGTAATGTTTTATCTCAGTCATGAAAGTCAGACTGAGAAATGCAAAATATGTTTAATTAAAATATATCTCCAGATGTCCAAGTGCTTTTTTAACTTAACTGTAGACAGTAATCACTGTAAGCAAGACAAAAATTCGGTACAGACATACAGAATTTTCCTTCATAACAGACGTAGGAATATGATTCTAGTTGATGAATTTACTTATAGTGGATCCATAGTCTCGTATATTTACTGACTTCGTATTTTAATGACTGAGCGGCAGCCATAGAATACAGTATTACCAAATAGCCTTGTGGAAACTATGTCTCATCATTTAGAAGGTGGCCTCTCCTTTCAGCTAAATCAGGAAAACTGTGAAAGCTGTTTTACTCAAACTTTTTTGTCTTCTTGCCTTTGACCAAATCCATAGCAGACTTCTTTCCTGAATTCTCCAATTTCCTTGGCCCTTGTAAATCGCTTCTTTTGTTCATATTACTCTTTTGACATCTATGCTACTTATTTTCAGGCCATAAAAGAAAATCTCAGGGGAATCTGCTTCAACCACCAGACAGGGATAAGGTGGCACTTATCCCCAAATCTACTCCCTGGGGAAGTACAAAAATGCCCAGAAATCCAAGAACTTACGTTCACACAGTCCATTCCACCCACAGATTCCAGCTACTCCAGCTTTTCCTTTAGACTGCTTGAAAAGATTTGCTTCAACACTGTTGAAAAGATTTGCTTCATTTTTCAAATGAAGAGAAAGAATAAAAGCAAAGTCAATTCAAGAAATAGGTTTTTTTTCTTTGAAGTATAGTTGACTTACAATATTATATTAGTTTCAGGTGTAAACATAGTAATTCAATATTTTTATAGATTATACTCCATGCAAAGTTATTACAAAATATTAACCATTCCCTGTGCTGTACATTACATTCTTGTAACTTATTTATTACCTAGTAGTTTGTACTTCTTCATACAAACTCCTCACATATTTTGCCTCTTTCCTGTAGATTTTTTGAAGAACAAAAATAACCTATTTTGGCAGGGTAGAGCAATAAAGGGATAGGAGAGAGGGAGGTAGAAAATACTGGTAATATGACAGGCAACAAAGATGTTTTGTACAAAAGGAAGAATATAGCCAATATTTTGTAATATCTGTAAATGGAATGTAACCTTTAAATTTTTTTTAAAAACTTGCTAAAAATTAATCTCTTCAGCATCTTTTCCCTCTACTCACTCTTCTCATTTTTTTATTAAAATAATTCTTTATGTTTACTGTGGCTGCATATTTTTTTATCTCAAAGTTGACAGAATCCTTCTATTAAACTTATTTTCCCAGGAAAAAAATACTGTCATCAATTCATAGGAAAAAGAAATGGAGGGAAAAATATGAGTCAGAAATATGCTTAGAACTTCCTTTTCAGGGAATCTCAAGTTCAGAGTCTGGGACTGATATAATATTATAATTAATCCTTTACTATCCATTATAGTAGTAGCTGCTATAATATTTACCCCTGTTTTAGAGAAAAACAAAGCTGTTTCCACCTCAGCCTTTCATTTTATGCACTAGTGATAAGTATCTAGCTTTGGTCTGAATCTTACTGAATAATAAACCAGTTCCCTACAGTTGAGGAAAGGTTGGTATCTATGTTAGTTTCTGTCTCCTGTTCAACTGAAGTCCTTCAAAGTCACAACAATGAAAATGGAGACCTTCAGAGATCCTGTGAATGCCCTCACTCGTGCAAGTTCATGCCAAATAATCCTGAATTAAAACTGCAAAGTTGAGGATGGGCCATGCAGAATAATAGTAAATGTTGCCTCCAGTAGCTGGCAGATTCCTACTTTTCCTATAACGGGTGTTGACAAATTTTAACACTGATGTAAGAAAGCCTTGGTAAGTGAATCCAATGGTCTCGTTGTTGTTGTTGTCTAGTCCCTCAGTCATGTCTGACTCTCTCCAGCCCCAGGGACTGTACCCTCCAGCGCCTCTGCCCATGGGATTTCCCAGGCAAGAACACTGGAGTGAGTAGTCATTCTCCAGGGGAATCTTTCTGACCCAAGGATCAAACCCATGTCTCCTGTGTCTCCATTGAAGGCGAATTCTTTACCCACTGAGCCAAGTTACCCAAACTTCCCAAAGTTATTTTAAAACAATTTTATATTTAGTTTGTAAATTTCAATTCACAGACCCTCTTCTATATCTGAATGTAAGAGGCTGTATGTTTCTCTCTTATTCCTTTTGGTACTATCTCCATCTTCTTTTTCTACAATCACAAACTGAGAAATATGGCAATTGTATTTGGGGAAGCATAAAGGAAATCAGTCCTGGGTGTTCATTGGAAGGACTGATGCTGAAGCTGAAACTCCAATACTTTGGCCACCTCATGCGAAGTGTTGACTCATTGGAAAAGACGCTGATGCTGGGAGGGATTGGGGGCAGGAGGAGAAGTGAGCAACAGAGGATGAGCTGGCTGGATGGCATCACCGACTCAATAGTCATGAGTTGGAGTAGACTCCAGGAGTTTGTGATGGACAGGGAGGCATGGCGTGCTGCGATTCATGGGGTCGCAAAGAGTCAGACACAACTGAGCGACTGAACTGAACTGAAGAAAGTGATAAAGATAGCTTTTCTGCCTGTTCAAATACAGTGGAAACTCATTCTTGAGGTAAAGTCACCTCATGAGAAGTGGCAGAGGGAACCCCAAAAGGAGTGTAAGTCATGTGAGTGACCATCTGTTGGGTGTTCATTCTAGACTCTGCACGGGTGCTCAACTTCCACTGTAAAAGGGCTAATAAAGGTGGCTAACACTGTCTGAACATTCCTCATGTCACACAAATCCCCAGGAAAAGTCAGAGTTGTCCTTAGCAGGGATCCCTGTGTCTACAAGTTGAAAAGATTGACCTTGAATTCCCCACGATATCTGTCGTAAAAGAAGACCTTCATGTGACATCAGACTCCCTCTGGGAAATTATCTCCATTTCCTGACTGTTGTGATAGAAAAAATTACATCTGACTTCCTTAGGAGAGAATGATGATGAAGAGCAAGTGCTTTCTAAAGATTTTTTTTTCAAGTGTACCACTTTTAAAGTCTTTATTGAATTTGTTAAAATATTGATTCTGTTTTATGTTTTGGTTTTATGGCTATGAGGCATGTGGGATCCTATTTTCCTGGCCAGGGACTGAGCCACATTCCCTGCATGGGAAGGGGAAGTCTTAACCGCTGCACTGCCAGGGAAGTCCCAGCAATTTTTTTGTATACCATTAGACTTTGAGGTCTAGGGCTTTAGGTTCCAAATGCCTGTGGACAGCAGGGAGGAACTCCAAGAATGGGGCTCTAAACCTGGCCTGACCACTGTTTGACCTTGACTCCATCCCTTAACACAAGTTCTGTCTTGCCCCATTGCCTAGAAAGTCATTCAATTGTTTTTGGTTTGGTTAAAATTATTTCTTCAATATTTTAATTGAGACATAATTGACATAATAAACTGCACATATGTAAAGTTTAAAATTTAATGTTTTGACAATATTTTCATCTGCAAAATCATCCCCCACAATCAAAATAATGAACATGTCCATCACCACGAGAAGATTCCTCATGACACTGTCTACTGCATCCCTCAACTTCTCCCCTTCTTTTCCTGTTTATTGTGTTGAATACATAGAGTACAGTCAATAATTATTTTTATATCCTTGTCGGCTGTTCCCAACATCTGTGTTAATTCTAGATCATACCCAATTGCCTGATTTATCTCCTCATCACAAATCATAATTTTCTGCTTCATGGCATGCGTGATAATTTATTTAAAATTATTTTATTGTATGTCAGCTATAGTGAGTTTTACCTTGTTGGGTGATGGATGGTTTTGGGATTTCTGTAAATGTTCTTGAGTTTGGGTCTGGAATGCAAATAAAATTACTTGTAATCAGTTGAGGTAGTGTTTGCTGTTTTGTTGTTTAGTCGCTAAGTCATGTCCAACTCTTTTGTGACCCCCTGGACTGTAGCCTACCAGGCTCCTCTGTCCATGGGATTTCCCAGGCAAGAATACTGGAGTGAGTTGCCATTTCCTTCTCCAGGGGATCTTCCCGACCCAGGGATAGCACTTAAGCCTCCTGCATTGGGAGGTGGATTCTTTACCACTGAGCCACCTGGGAAGCCTGAGGTAGTGTTTGCTCCACTACTGAGGTAAGACAAATTTCTCTGTGTACACTACCCAATAACCCACAGATGAGTAGACTCTTCAGTCTATCTAGTGGGACTTGGCATCCTTCTCTGTCCCATGTGGCCCTCTAGTCTTTTGAAGAGGTTCTTTCTATGGCCCAATCATATTCCTCACACACGTGCATTAAGCAGTACTCGGCTGGACACTCGAGTGGGAACCATGGTGAATCTAAAGATTCTGGCTACTTCTTGTTCTCAAGCACTCTGTCCTGTGAGGTCTAGTCTCCCTCACTCCCTGGCCTCTCACCGCCATCTCGATGCAGCAAATTCATCATGTTCTCACTGGGTTCCCCCTCCTGACCCGTATGGAGCCTGGGTACTCTCTCTAACCACTAAGCTGAGGCAGTTGTGGGCTTGTGTGGTGTGTTTCCTCTTGCCTGGGGATCTCTGCCCCATCCTTTTATGACGTCCAGGGTCTTACACATCACTGTTTCATATATGTGTCTGTTTTGTGTATATTTCAGGTTGGAGGGTAAATGTAGTCCCTGTTATTCCATCTGGGACAGAAATGAATGTGTCTCATCAAAATTTTATCAATATCTCCCTAAGTATTCTTAAATAAATAACACATTGTCCTGTCTTCTCTAATTCTTTTCATTTTGTGGGCTGTTAAATTTTATGTCTTTTCCCTGTGATTTTAGAGATTTTTATGAGTGAATAGAAACATCATTCAATCTACCATGCTGAACTGTAAGTCTATGTCATCCTTTAGGGAGCTAACTCCAATGAAGATAGGAAAAAGCTTTCAGAAAAGAATGGTTGACAGAAGTATACAGGTTAAGAGTTCCTGAGTAATAGAAGCAATAGAATATTGAAGAATAAAAATAGCACAGTGACACTGAAAATATATGGTAAGAAAGTAATTTACTAGACATAAATAATTTTAATACTACTGCAGATATGAAGATATCAGAATAAATAATAAGATGGAAGTTACCAGCTTTTGTAAATGAATGGAGTCATTTATTGAGATAGAAAACACAAATGTTGACATGGCTTTGGTTAATATGAGTGTGTCAAGAAGGAGAGAATGGATTTTTATTTTGGACAACTTTTATTTCAATTGCCTCTGGTACAGTCAGAAATTGGATCCAGAAAGAAAAATGTCTTAATTAGCAGCAACCTTGGTTTTAGTCAGCGTGTAAGTCAAAGCTGAAGCCAATGGAATGGTTTAGATTTTCTTAGAGGAGTCTGTATTTATAATAAAGCACAGAAGAGAAGAGGAAAGAAAAAAGAGGATAAAGAAAGGGGAAAAGATTCCCAGTGGGAGAAGAAAACTGACATTAGTAATTCATGACTTAGTAGGAAAAAATGCTAGTGAAAGAGAATAAAGAAGAGTATTAAATTGGTCTCAGAAAAATTCACAAACATTAGTTTGAACTGCAATTTGGAAAGTTCAATTAAGGACAAAAAAAATGCAATAAATAATAAGAATGTAAAAGGAGTTATTTGAGATAGCAAAAGTAGATTTTCATTAACTTTGCTAAGGAAGTTCAAGTAGACCTGCCTCTGTGGTGGCAATATTAAAATGATTTGAGGAATAAAGAATATGTGAAGAACAGCAAAGATTCACCATTGAGCACTGTTTCAAGAAGTATAATTACTACAGAAAGTTTAGGTGGCTAATAAAGAGATGAGAAAACAGTATTGAGGGTTTTTGTTTGTTTTAATTGATTTTACTTTTGAAAGGCGAATATCACATATATTTTGCAGATTTTTGAGTGAACGGTGGACTAGGAGAGAAAGAAAGTGCTTTTAATTTTGGACGTTTCGAGATGGTAGGAGAGAAGGCTATGTAAGAAAGGACATTTGATAAAGGATAGAGCTATGTCCAGAGGAGACAGCAGAGAAAAAAATCACAACACACATGGCGCAGTTGAAGGATTTTCTAGAAATCATGTGTATTCTGCAGTCCTTTGAATATAAAGGTTAAATTGTTTATGTGAGCGCCTGTGAGAAGTATTGTTTGTTTAAAGGCAGCTGCAGGCTCTTTCTAATGGTGGCCAATTAGACTGGTTTTAATAAATGTCTACTAGACTCACACATTTGCTGTATATATAAAATCAATTAAATGATCAAGTAAATATTTCTTCCATCTTCAAAATATACCATGAACCTGCCCACTTTTTTCACTTCCGTTGCCTTCTCCCTGGTTCAAGCCATTGTTACCCCTTACTTGGATGACTACAATATCTTCCAAATGGATGTCCTTGCTTCCTTTCTTGCATATTTAAAAAATGCTTTTAAATTCAATGTCATAACATGTCACATCTCTGCTCAAACCTGCAGGGGTATCCACATCCATTTGGGAATAGGAACCAAGGCTCTTACAACAACTCCCGTTTTTGCATTGTGTGGCTTCCCACCACCGCTTTGACAGCGTGTTACTATTGTACTTGTGACTCCACCTCAGCCTCACCTGGTTTCCAACACCCCCCGATACCCCCACCTTAGACCCTATATCCTCGGTGTCCCCAGTGCCTAACTCCTCTTTCTCTAGAGATTTATGTGCCTCTACTTCTCACCTCCTCTAATTCTTATGGAGCCGCTCTGCTTTCAGGAATTTGCTTTCAGATGACTTGTCATCACATCTAATCTGGCATTCCTAGTTTTCACTGAAAGTAACTTCCTACAGTTGATTCTCCACCTCCCTTACTTGGCTTATTCAGGGGTCCTCAAACTTTTTGGACCCAGGGACCAATTTCATGGAAGGCAATTTTTCCACAGATCGGTTGGTGGCGGAGTATGGTTTTGGGGTCATTTCAAGCACATTACTTTTATTTGTGCACTTTACTTCTAATCTAATTCCACTGCTGATCTGACAGGAGGTACTGGTCTGAGGCTCAGAGGTTGGGGACTCCTTGATTTAATTTATATTATTTAATTCCATGTCATTACTCGTCTTTATTTTATTTGTCTGGTGCATTATCTGCCTTTACTAATACGTCAGCTCCAGGAGGGCAGGAACGTTTGTCTGTGTCGTTTTACTAATGTCTCCCAAGCATTTAGAGCAGTACCTAGACAGCGTTGCATGCTCAGTCACTTGGTTGTGTCCAACTCTTTGCAGCTCCATGGACTGTAACCTGGCAGGCTGCTCTGTCTGTGGACTCTTCCAGGCAAGAATACTGGAGTGGGTTGCTATCTCCTCCTCCAGGAGATCTTCCCCACCCAGGGATCAAATCCACATCTCCTTCATTGGCCGGCAAATTTTTTACCATTGTGCCAGAATAATTATGACTTTAGTTTTATTTTAATTTTTCCTCAACATTTAAAAAGCTGAGGAATCAAAAAACCTATAAAAGATTGTAAGTGAAAACCATAGTTACCTTTATTTTCTGTAATATGCTTAATAAATATATATAAGAAGGAAAGAGGTTTAACTTCTGTAACAGTCCCAACTCTGCTAGAAAAATCTGTGTAACCTCAGGCAAATTATAAACCTCTTCGGACATCAGTTTTCTCATCCATGAAAACAACAGCTACAAAGAAACAAGGGTGTTGGAGTAGATATATAAAAGAAATTACCAGTTTCTTTTCAGTTGTGACATTCTAACAATCTATTAAAAGGATTATCTGAAGGATTGTCCCAAGTTGCCCCAGTGTTCTACCTAATGAAAACATGAATCATATTGTTCTCTATTTACACTGCATGGAATGTTTCTAACCATTAAGTGTTCATATGTGATTACATTTTATGATTTGTTACAGTTTTGCTTGATAGCTAGATCCTGGGTCAGGGACCTTGGTTTAATTTATCCTTGCTAACACTGAAGTTTATTTATGGCACAGAATAAATGATAGTGTAACAACACATTTGAAAATATCTGCCTAAGAGACAAGAGTTATTGCATTAATTTGCATTTTTCTTTCTAAAATTTAGACAAATACAAGTATTTATGGAAAGAACAAATGTTGTATGTTGGCTCTAAGATCTGTCCTCAGTATGGAATACTGGAGTGTTTATCCCTCATGTTATCTTAGTGTTGAGCTCTTTTCAAAGAATTGTAGGGTAGCTTAGGTGGCAGATATGAAAGCAACACTGATTCAATTACATTTTCTATATTTTTCCCTGGTAATTTATTTTAAAAAACACCCCAAAACAGCTAAATCAAGCCAAATTCTAAAATTATGACAGGCTGTAAAGAAATTAGTGATTAATTGTAATTCAGATTTACAACAGTGTTTGTTTTTGAATGAAGTAAATTTCCATGAAAATGTAAACCAAGAGCAAGCCTAGAAAAATTTGATATGTGTTTGGTAAAGTAAATAATTGTTACCATTTCTAAAACCTTTGGCTGGGAGATTTCTAGTGAAAAAAATTTTGTAAGTGATATTTATAACTAAAAACAAAACCTTAATTTTTAATTCCTTCCCAGAGTCTCTCAACTGCAATACAAATTAAAATATTTCTCTTCATGAGGTACACATGTCTTGACTGGAGATGAGCTTTGAGTCTAAACCACTTCATACTGGGTGCAAATCCTGGTATGCTAGATTTTAGCTGAGTAACTCTATCAAAGGCACTTTTGAAACAAAGGCACCCTTTGGTTTTTTTGTTTTTTTTTCTTTTTCTTTTTTTTTTATTATTATTATTTTTTTTTTTTTTTTTCCCAGTGGGTTTTGTCATACATTGATATGAATCAGCCATGGATTTACATGTATTTGCAGCTTCCTCAGGCGTAAAGTAGAAATCATGCTTTCTTAGTTGGATTGTTGCAATCATTACTGATGTCCTATATGTCAAGCACCTATGAGAGAAACTGACACATAAAACCAGTCAATGCTGGTTCCTTCTAACTCAACCTTCTCTTTACTCCAAATTCTGCTCTCAATCCAACCTCATGGGATATAGACTGGAAGATTCTAGAAGTTTCATATTTTCATTGCTTCTGCTCTTACACATCTCTTAAATTTGCTGTAAGAACTATGACTATTTAACAGCAGGTCAGTATGCTCAAGTTAAACAAGGTAATGAATGACGGACTCGCCCATGCTGATATAATGAGATACAGAATGGGGTAGGGGGTGGGGGTGGGAATTGTGGTTGGTTGACAGTGTTGAGATACTGATCTTCTTGATCCAGGGATTGAACCAAGTCTCCTATATTGGCAGGCAGGTTCTTTATGGAGATAATACAAGAAAAGTTCACATACAGTAGGATCATTTTGCCAGATTTCTTTGGGAAAAAGGAAAACAAAATTCTCTTTGCACTGATTATAACTCACTGAGTCACAGTTTTTTGTTCATACAAGGCTTAATTCCCTTCCAATTTCAATGACTTGTCATTTCTTATGTTTAATGCTAGCTTTGTATGACTAACAATTGCTGGCTATAAGATGAATGTGACAGTCCCCTCAGACACAACAGATTTTTCTGTGGATATGATTAATACATAATGATTCACCGATATTAGATGTAGTACATATTAATTAGTATCTTTACTTTGAGATTAACTCCATGAAGGCAAAACAAACTTCAAGTGATTTTTCTCCTGAAACCAACAGGTTCTAGTTAAAATTGTGACACAAACTGGTATGTTTTTCTTGGCAATTTTCAGTTCCATTTATTTGGTTCTTTATATTTTGCTCCTAGCACTAAGGGAGGTTTCCCAGGTGGCTCAGTTCTAAAGGATTCTCCTGTCAAAGCAAGAGACTCAGGTTTGATCCCAGGGCTGGGAAGATCCCCTGGAGGAGGAAATGGCAACCCACTCTGGTATTCTTGCCTGGAAAATTCCATGGACAGAGGAGCCTGACAAGCTACAATCCATGGGGTTTCAAACAATCGGGCACAACTGAGCTACTGAGAACATGAAGATGAATAGCACTGAGGGAGATTTCTTTTTCATTACAGGGGACTGGAATGCAAAAGTAGGAAGTCAAGAAACACCTTGAGTAACAGGTGAATTTGACCTTGGAATACAAAATGAAGCAGGCCAAAGGCTTATGGAGTTTTGCCAAGAGAACACACTGGTCATAGCAAACACCCTCTTCCAACAACACAAGAGAAGACTCTGCACATGGACATCAGCCGATGGTCACCACCGAAATCAGATTAATTACATTCTTTGCAGCCAAAGATGGAGAAGCTCTATGCAGTCAGCAAAAACAAGACCAGGAGCTGACTATGGCTCAGGAAATGAACTGCTTATTGCCAAATGCAGATTTAAATTAAAGAAAGTAGGGAAAGTCACTAGACCATTCAGGTCTGACCTAAATCAAATCCCTTATGATGTGGAAGTGAGAAATAGATTCAAGGGATTAGATCTGATAGACAGAGTGCCTGAAGAACTATGGATGGAGGTTTGTGACATTGCACAGGAGGCAGTGATCAAGACCATCCCCAAGAAAAAGAAATGCAAAAAGGGCAAGATGGTTGTCTGAGGAGGCCTTACAGATAACTGAGAAAAGAAGAGAAGTGAAAGGCAAAGGAGAAAAGGAAAGATATTCCCATTTGAATGCATAGTTCCAAAGAAGAGCAAGGAGAGATAAGAAAGGCTTTCCAGTGATCAATGCAAAGAAATAGAGGAAAACAGTAGAATGGGAAAGACTAGAGATCTCTTTAAGAAAATTGGAGATACCAAGGGAACATTTCATGCAAAGATGGGCACAATAAAGGACAGAAATAGTATGGACTTAAAGGAAGCAGAAAATATTAAGAAGAGGTGGCAAGAATACACAGAGGAACTATACAAAAAAGATCTTCATGACCCAGAAAACTATGATGGTGTGATCACTCACCTAGAGCCAGACATCCTGGAATGAGAAGTCAAGTGGGCCTTAGGAAGCATCACTAGGAACAAAGTTAGTGGAGATGATGGAATTTCAGTTGAGCTATTTCAAATCCTAAAAGGTGATGCTGTGAAAGTGCTTCACTCAATATGACAGCAAATTTGGAAAAGTCAGCAGTGGCCACAGGACTGGAAAAGGTCAGTTTTCATTCCAATCCCAAAGAAAGGCAATGCCAAAGAACGTTCAAACAACTGCACAATTGCACTCTTCTCACATACTAGCAAACTAATGCTCAAAATTCTCCAAGCCAGGCTTCAGCAGCACATGAACCATGAACTTCCAGATGTTCAAGCTGGATTTAGAAAAGGCAGAGGAGCTAGAGATCAAATTGCCAACATCTGTTGGATCATCAAAAAAGCAAGAGAGTTCCAGGAAAACATCTACTTCTGCTTCATTGACTATGCCAAATCATTTGTGTGGATCACAACCAACTGTGAAAAATTCTTCAAGAGATACCAGACCACCTCATCTGCCTCTTAAGAAATCTGTATGCAGGTCACGAAGCAACTGTTAGAACTGGACATGGAACAACAGACTGGTTCCAAATCAGGAAAGGAGTACATCAAGGCTGTATATTTTCACCCTGCTTATTTAACTTATATGCAGAGTACATCACAAGAAATGCCAGGCTGGAGGAAGCACAAGCTGGAATCAAGATTACCGGGAGAAATATCGATAACCTCAGATATGCAGATGACACCACACCTAATGCCAGAAAGTAAAGAAGAACTAAAGAGCCTGTTGATGAAAGGGAAAGAGGAGAGTGAAGAAGTTGGCTTAAAACTCAACATTCAGAAAGTTAAGATCATGGCATCTGGACCCATCACTTCATGGCAAATAGATGGGGAAATAATGGAAACATTGAAGAGACTTTATTTTGGGGGGTTTCAAAATCACTGCAGATGATGGCTTCACCCATGAAACTAAAAGACACTTGCTCCTTGAAAGAAAAGCATGATCAACCTAGATAGCATATTTAAAAGCAGACACATTACTTTGCCAACAAAGGTGTGTCTAGTCAAAGCTATGGTTTTTCCAGTAGTCAGGTGTGAATGTAAGAGTTGGACTATAAAGAAACCTGAGCATGGAAGAATTGATGCTTTTGAACTGTGGTGTTGGAGAAGACTCTTGAGAGTCCCTTGGACTGCAAGGAGTTCCAACCAGTCAACCCTAAAGGAAATCAGTCCCGAATATTCACTGGAAGAACTGATGCTGAAGCTGAAACTCCAATACTTTGGCCACCTGATGTGAAGAACTGACTCATTTGAAAAAACCCTGATGCTGGGGAAAGATTGAAGGCAGGAGGAGAAGGTGCCAACAGAGATGAGATGGTGGATGGCATCATCAACTCAATGGACATGAGTTTGTGTAAACTCCAGGAGTTGGTCATGGACAGGGAGGCCTGGTGTGCTGCAGTCCATGGGGTCACAAAGAATCAGACATGACTGAGTGGCTGAACTGACTGACTGAAGGGAGAGTTGTTGTTGTCTAATTGCTAAGTTGTGTGGGACTCTGTTGGGACCCCGTGGACTGTAGCCCACCAGGCTCCTCTGTCCATGGGATTTCCCAGGCAAGAATACCTGAGTGTGTTGTCACTTCCTTCTCCAGGGGATCTTCCTGGCCCATGGATGGAACCCACGTCTCCTGCATTGGCAGGTGGTTTCTTTACCACTGAACCACCAGGGAAGCCCACTAATGGAGAGTGTCTTATGTTAATACCTGGAGCCAGCATCATTACATCCACTTGATCTATGATTCTACTCCATAAATAACTAATATTTAAGCTAGAATGTCAAAGTTTTTAGTGAGATTTTTATCTATTTTATAGAAGAACATTTCATTCATTCTATGTGTGTGAGTTGTTCAATCATGTCCGACTCTCTGTGACCCCATGGAGCAAAGCCTGCTAGGCTCTTCCATTCATGGGATTTTCCAGGCAAGAACACTGGAGTCGATTGCCATTTCCTTCTCCAGGGGATCTTCCTGACCCAGGGACTGAACCTGGATCTCCCACATTGTAGTCAGACTCTTTACCATCTGAGCCATCAGGGAAGCCCATTCATTCTATAGCTACTGTATATTTTTTCCTATTTTATTTTCATCCAGCAAACACTGAAAATTTAGAATGCATTGAGAAGAAAAGTAATTCAGGAGACATGAAGATGAATATTATATATCCCATGACTACAATGAGCATGCATTATAGTAGAAGGAAATCATTATTTTTAAACCAATAAACTATATTATAATAAGAAGTGCAATAACAGAATTGTGGCAAAATATCATGGGGAGATAGAGAAATAAACACTTCAGTCTGGATCATTTCAACATTCTCAAGTGCACATAAGTAAGTTCTTGTTCAGTTGCTACATCGTGTCTGACTCTTTGCAATCCCATGGACTGCGGCACACCAGCATTCCCTGTCCTTCACTATCTCCCAGAGTTTGCTCAATTTCATGTCCATTGAGTTGGTGATGCTATCTAAGCATCTCACCCTCTTCTTTTGCCTTCAGTCTCTCCCAATGAGAACTCTAGGTATTTAAGTAATTCCGATAGTCAGTATTAGGTTAGCAAAAGGTTAGTCACATAATGTGGGTGACCAGCTAATCAATCAGTACAGTGTTATCCTTACCAAAATTTTTGTGTTCACATATATATTTGAAAACTAGTATGAACCAAGTCTTATTGGGACCATAATTGTGTTGCTCATTCGATCAAATCTGATAACATAACTTTTAAAAATTTTTACTCTTGGAATTTTTGAATAGTCTGCTTGGATAAAAATGAAATGTATAAGAAGCAGACTGGTTAGAGTGGCATGGTTCCTCTGAGACATCAGCGCCCTCTAACTCAGAAACACCTGAGTTAAAAAGTTATAGAACGGATTTTGACCTTTAAAAACAAACGGACCATTTCAGCAGCAAGAGAAGACACTGTAGGTAAATTTCAAAGGTTAATATCCATCATATTAATAGATAGTCATTCTGTCTGTGGCATTTTCACCTCTTATAGAAATCAAGATGTTGAGAGCAAGGCTCAATCACTGTCTCCATGACTGTTCCCACCTTTCATTGGTATAGATCCGCTTACCGAAATTCATTCGCTCATGTATCAGATTGTGAATATTGAATGTGAGGGATTTTCTCTAGTTCATTATTAACTTTTACTTTGTGGCTTTTTAATTTACAGGAGTTTTGAAATTTCTTTTGTTTGAACAATCTAAGTGACCAGCTATCTTTGTACAGGCTTGTAACCTGAAGAGGTCTCAAAATCCTCACACTTTGAATCTACCATTTATCATTTCGGTCATTAATAATTAAACAAACAAGACACAGACAACTGGGATTAACATTCCACATTTTAAAATTAGGTCTGAACATAATTTTAAAATAATTCCTGAAGTATATATTCTCTGGTTAGCACAAAATCTACTAGATGCTTTCAGAGTCCTTTTCTTTTTCCTTCCTGATTCTCTTGGCATTAATTTGATAATCAGCTTATGTCTTTTATCCTGCTCTTCCCAACTCATAAAATCATAGCCACATGCAATTTTAAGCATTAAATTATTGATTCATTCCTCCCACTCACATATATGATTGTTGTTGTTTTTCGTCACTCTGTCAGTCCAACTTTTTGAGACCCCATGGACTGTAGCATGCCAGGCCTCCCTGTCCTTCACCATCTCCTGGAGCTTGCTCAAACTCGTGTCCATCGAGTTGGTGATGCCATCCAACCATCTCATCCTCTGTTGTCCCCTTCTCCTCAAACTCACGTCCATACATGTATGATATAGCTATGTAATTCTGAAGGAGACTTTTGTGTGGCTTGGGGCCATGAAGTTGAAGGATGTGGGCTCATGCTGAATTTCATCCTTATTTAATTGCATCTGTTTTATGAAAAACCCTCAAATATTTACTGGTCATAGATATTAAACCTTTCTATGAACATATAGATACATAGATTCTATGAATACAAATACAAAGCAGATGCCTATATAGCATTTATCTTGTTGCATAATTCTAAATGCATACTAACTTTTTAGAAGAATACAATTTTTGTCATCATCTCCATTTTAAAGGTGAAGAAATTTAAATTCTGATGAGTTATTTCTCACTGGGTGGCAGAGCTGTAATTAGCAGCCCAGCAAAAGAGCCATGTTCTCAATTTTCTTCCTATGTCACATGTCATCAACTCTGAAGAAATAAATGAGAGTCTAATCCATGGTTCTCAAGACTTGGTCAAAAATGAGATAGTGATAATATAAAGATCTCAGGCAGTATTGGAAGTGTTATAAAACTAATAAGCTCTTCTATCAGTATAATTGCTGTTTTACAGAATGGGTGCTTATCTTTTGGGTGTTTTTAGAACTTATTTGTCTTTAATGTATGTGTAGTTCAGCAAAAATAGAGGAAGCAGTAACATCAACAATGCCATTGATTTTTCAGATAATTTTTTTTCTTGAAACTATTTGACATGTAATAACTATCCATTTGGACTTCCCTGGTGGCTCAGTGGTAAAGAATCTGCCTGCGATGCAGGAGACCTGGGTTCAGTCCCTGGATCAGGCAGATCTTCTGGAGAAGGGAATGACTACCCACTCCAGGATTCTTGCCTGGAGAATTCCAAGGACCGAGGAGCCTGGCAGGCTACATCCACACAGACGCAAGGAGTCAGACACGACTGAAACAACTTAGCAAGAATACATGCAACTATTAATTTATTTCAGAGGGGAGGGTCTTTAAAACTTCATTGTTGTTTCTTAAAAGAAATCATGGCAGGAACGGAATCAACACGCGCAAGAAGATTCTTCAAACAAAATAACATGCTAACAGCCTATAGAAATCAGCTAACGATTTAGAAATTGATAGAATGTCAATAAATGATTGCCTCACAAATTATATCACTTGGCAAGTGTATTTGAATAATTTGTAGTTTAGAGAATGAAAAGAAATATACATTTAAGATTTATTTGCTGGTTTTAAATTAGTTTAAAATTTTTAACTTGTTATTAAATAGTTTGACCAGCATTAAAGGCTAAAAGTTATCTTACTGTTTCTTTTTTTTTCCCATTTATTTTTATTAGTTGGAGGCTAAATACTTTACAATATTGTAGTGGTTTTAGCCATACATTGACATGAATCAGCCATGGATTTACATGTGATCTTACTGTTTCTTGTTACTGTTTTCTAGGATGACCAGTTTTAAAGACTCTTCAAATTAATCAATGTTATTTGCCTTAATGACTTTTTGAATCTATTCTTGGGTGTATATATGTATATATGTACACATATACATATATATCTTATATAGGGTTCTGCTTTCTGGGCTCAACTTCCTTCTTCCTGAAGTGTATTTTTGGTAACTTTTTCATGGAAATTATATAATCTGATTTTTTTTTTAATCTCTGCTTCATTCCTCAAAATTGTAATTTCAATCTCTCATTTTGGTGATAGTTTACTTTCTCCCACAACGTCTCCTGTTTTCCTGTTTTTTCCTGTTGCTATCAAGAAGACTTCCATTAATCTAATTGCTGTGTTATAGGTATCTCATTTTTTCCTGGGTGCTTGTTTTAGTGTTCTACAGTTCTACTATACTGTGATTAATTATGGCTTTATTTTATTATGCCCGAAATTTGGAGTGTTTTTAAATTTTAATATGTATATCTTTCTTCAGTTCTGGAAATATTTTCAAATACTGCTTCAGTTCCATTATTTCTCTTCTCTTTCTCTTAAACTTCTTTTACAGATAAGTTACCCATGGTCTTTCTATATTTTATGTTTCCTTCACCTGCCTAATTTTCTGTGCTGATTTGGGGTAATTTTTCAGTGGTTGCTCAACTACGATTTTTTAATTTCCGCATGTTCTCCAAGTTTCTCATCTGTTTCTTTGTTTTATTCTCACACTGCTTTATTATTTACTTACCATGTGTCTCTCCAACCATAACGATGTTACAATCTCCTTGAGACTGAAGTTTCAACATCTCAAGCTTTTGGGGGGACATATTTTTCTTTGGAGTAATTATTGTGCTTGTTTAAAATGAATTGTATCCTCTTTATCTGCAATATTTTAAAATGATCTCATGTCTGACATAGGTTCTTTCTTTCTTTTTTTCTTATAAAATTCCTGTGCAGCATGAATGGTTGAAGTTGCTTTCCAAATAGATTTTTTTTCCCTTTGTTTTATTGGAGTCTCTTGTCCTGAACCAGTTTATAGTCATTTCTCATCTTGGGCTTTCCTATATTTGCAATTAGTGTAAACTTTGGCCTCAAACAGATTAAGAGTTATATTTTTCATAGGAGGAAACAAATTCTCAGCTAGGGCTTGCTGTTTGTTGCTGTTGCTTAGTCACGGAGTTGTGTCCGACACTTTTGTGACCCCATGGACTGCAGCGCACCAGGCTCCTCTGTCCATGGGATTCCCCAGGCAAGAATACTAGAGCGGGGTGCCATTTCCTTCTCCAGGGATCTTTCTGACCCAGGGATTGAACCTGTATCTCTTGCCTTGGCAGGCAAATTCTTCATCACTGAGCCACCAGGAAAGCCCCTTGGTGCAGGCATATTTGCCGCTATTTCTCTGAACAAAAGGATGGAGTATATTAGCCCCTCTTTCTAGAGCTGTTGCCCATAATTCTTAACCATGTGATGCCATTCTTAATCCATTCTCTCTATTCCTGGTACTGATAGTTAGTCCTTCAGGCCTGCCAGGACCACCACTTTTCACTCCTACCAGTGTGGTTCAGTTTCCTCTTCATTTCTGGACCCTACACATTTGCTTTCTTTTATTGTGAGCTTGGACAATTATTGAAAATCATGTATTTGTTTTTTCCAGAATCTTTTGTTATTTATATGGGGAAAGATTCTGGCTACCCTGGTCTATCATTTTGCCAGAATCAGACAGATTTATTTTTACTCTGTTATTTTAAAGCAGGTTTTCTTCTATACTTGGGGAGACGCCATCAATCCTAATCACAGAATAATTTGCAGTGAGGCTTATTTCTGGCATGTGGGTCTAAAACTCCCTTTACATAAAACATACACACACAATAACATACACATGCAAAAGAGAGTCAGATGGTGAGACGAGACACAGTTTAGCATATTTATAACTTGCTCCATACTAATGGGGACAAAATTTGTTAGGAAGACCTGTTGTGAATGCCAAGAGAAGCCTGTCCAGGAATGGCCACTGTCATAGGAATGCCTACAAGGAGGGTGTTGTATTCAGAGGTTGTTTTGAGAGAAATGCATTGATAGAATGTAGTGCTTTCAAAACAGGAAATGTATTAAACCCAAGTAAAGAGCCTTTTAAAAGTAATCATTCCTCTGCCTGAAACTGCTTTCATATGTTTAACTGGGCCCAGGAATCTATACTGTGGAAAGTACTCCAGGTGATTCTGTGCAAGTAGCCTATGATATATATGGAGCTGCTTGGGAGACCACTGGAAAAAGGCAAAGTAAGAAACTGGGGTAAGGAAAGTGGTTCATAAAATGGTTTGTAGCCTCCAGTAAAGAATCTATGCTTTATCTGGATGAATGACAGGGAGACCCCATCCCCAAAGGCAATGAAAATCCCCCCAAATTAATGTGATGTGAAAACAATAGAATGTAAGATATAATTTTCAATTGCTATTTTTGTTCAGTCACCATCACATCTGACTCTTTGAGACCCCATGAATTGCATCAGCCAGGCTTCCCTGTCCTTCACCATCTCCCAGAGTTTGCTCAAACTCTTGTCCGTTGAGTCGGTGATGCCATCCAATCATCTCATCCTCTGGCACTCTTTTCTCCTACCTTCAATCTTTCCCAGCATCAGGGTCTTTTCCAGTGAGTCAGCTCTTCGCATCAGATGGCCAAAGTATCGGAACTTCAGCTCAGTAATTTAAATCTGCTTTGATACGTATGGAAAAGTACAAATTAGACTACATGTGTGCATGCTCAGTCTCATTCGGGTCCGATTCTTCACAACCCTATGGATGGTAGCCCACCAGGCTCCACAGTCCATAGGATTTTTCCAGGCAAGAATATTGAAATAGGATGTTGTGCTCTCCTCCGGGAGATCTTCTTTACCCAGGGATCGAACCTGCATCTCCTGTATCTACAGGTGAGTTCTTTACCACTGAACCATCTGGAAATCCCCAATGATTACTGGTCAGATTACCAGATCCAGTTCAGTTCAGTTCAGTTGCTCAGTCGTGTCCGACTCTTTGCAACCCCATGAATCGCAGCATGCCGGGCCTCCCTGTCCATCACCAATTCCCAGAGTTTACTCAAACCCATATCCATCGAGTCAGTGATGCCATCCAGCCATCTCATCCTCTATCATCCCCTTCTCCTCCTGCCCCAAATCCCTCCCAGCATCAGGGTCTTTTCCAATGCGTCAACTCTTCTCATGAGGTGGCCAAAGTACTGGAGTTTCAGCTTCAGCATCAGTCCTTCCAATGAACACCCAGGACTGAACTCCTTTAGGATAGACTGGTTGGATCTCCTTGCAATCCAAGAGACTCTCAAGTCTTCTCCAACACCACAGTTCAAAAGCATCAATTCTTTGGCGCTCAGCTATCTTCACAGTCCAACTCTCACATCCATACATGACCACTGGAAAAACCATAGCCTTGACTAGATGGACTTCTGTTGGCAAAGTAATGTCTTTGCTTTTTAATATGCTATCTATGTTGGTCATAACTTTCCTTCCAAGGAGTAAGTGTCTTTTAATTTCATGGCTGCAATCACCATCTGCAGTGATTTTGGAGCCCAAAATAATAACGTCTGACACTGTTTCCCCATCTATTTCCCATGAAGTGATGGGTCCAGATGCCATGATCTTAGTTTTCTGAATGTTGAGTTTTAAGCCAACTATTTCACTCTTCTCTTTCACTTTCATCAAGAGGCTTTTTAGTTCCTCTTCACTTTCTGCCATAAGGGTGGTGTCATCTGCCTATCTGAGGTTATTGATATTTCTTCTGGCAATCTTGATTCCAGCTTGTGCTTCTTCCAGCCCAGAGTTTCTTATGATGTACTCTGCATATAAGTTAAATAAGCAGGCTCCTTTTCTTATTGGAACCAGTCTGTTGTTCCACGTCCAGTTCTAACTATTGCTTCCTGACCTGCATACAGATTTCTCAAGAGGCAGGTCAGGTGGTCTGGTATGCCCATCTCTTTCAGAATTTTCCAGAGTTTGTTGTGATCCACACAGTCAAAGGCTTTGGCATAGTCAATAAAGCAGAAATAGATGTTTTTCTAGAACTCTGTTGCTTTTTTGATGATCCAGCAGATGTTGGCAATTTGATCTCTGGTTCCTCTGCCTTTTCTAAAACCAGCTTGAACATCTGGAAGTTCACAGTTTACGTATTGTTGAAGCCTGCTTGGAGAATTTTGAGCATTATTTTACTAGCGTATGAGATGAGTGCAATTGTGTAGTAGTTTGAGCATTCTTTGGCATTGTCTTTCTTGATTACCAGATTACTGGTTGGCAAATTACACTCCAAGGGCCAAATGTTGCATGTCACTTGTTTTTGGACAGCCAGTGAACTAGGAATGATTTTTAAAGAATTCTGGTTGGGGGTTAGTGTGTGATGGGAAAGGGGGGATAGAGTATGTGATAAAGTTTATATATGGCTTCCAAATCCTTGGGCTTCTCCAGTGACCCAGATGGTAAAGAACCTGCTTGCAGTGAAAGAGTCCCAGGTTCGATCCCTGGATCAGGAATATCCCCTGAAGAAGGGGATAGGTACCCACTCTAATATTCTTGCATGGAGAATCCTATGGACAGAAGAGCCTGGCAGGCTACAGTCCATGGGGTGGCAAAGAGTTGGACACACTAGAACATTAAACACTTTCATTTCCAAATCCTTAAATATTTACTGTCTGACCTCTTACAGGGTAAATTTGCCAAGACTCTGAATTTAGAAAGGCTCAAGCTTTTCCCAGTATGTGTGGCAAGTTATCAAGGTTTCAGCGCCAGTGTTACTAAGAGAATGAATGAAGAGGAAAGACGCTGCAGCAGAAGGAGGCAAAAATAAGCAGGAGTGGACTCCGAGCCACGTCCAAGGAGCTCTCAAAACGAGACTATTAGAGCACTAGTGACTGAAGTATCTTCCTTGAGGTGACGCGGTGACCTTTTTAAAAATAAAAATTTACTCTTGTTTAAATTGAAATCCTTCATTAGGTTCCAATCCTCCTCAAGATACAATCAAAATGCAATATCATACACTAAGTTCTTCGTGACATATTCCAGACTCACATTCTGCAACCTGTCAAAATGGATCCACTAGGACTCCCTGGTGGTACAGTGGTTAAGACTTCACCTTCCAATGTGGGGGGTGAGAGTTTGATTCCTAGTCGGGGAGCTAAGGTCCCACATGCTATATGGCCAAAAAACTAACACATAAAACAGAAGCAATGCTGTAACAAATTTAACAGATTTTAAAAATGTGTGTGTGTGTGTGTGCTCAGTTATGTCTGACTCTTTGTGACCAGCCCTCCAGGCTCCTCTGTCCATGGAATTCTTCAGGCAAGAATACTGGAGTGGACTGCCATTCCCTTCTCCAGGGGATCTTCCCAACCCAAGGATCGAACTGTATCTCTTGCATCTCCTGCATTGGCAAACTGATTCTTTACCACTGAGCCACCTGGGCAGCCTGACTTTAAAAATGGTCCACGTCAACAACAACAAAATGGATCCACTATAATCTACTCTCGTAAAATGTTTTGAAATCTTACCCACATGCAAAATAGTTGGACTTTGTTTTTGTTACTTATTTATTTACTTACTTATTATTTGTTTTGAAAATAAAGTACAGAGTTTAAAACTCAAATTGTACCTATATTTTGATATATAGGTTTACTGAACCAAACTTCACTTCTGATTTCACCCCAAAAAGATTTTCACTTTTTTTTTTCCTGGCTTTACCTCAATAATTCTAAACAATTTCCTTATAATCATATTTCCTAGCTTTCTATATTAAGTATTATCCCTTAATTCTTATTATTGAGATCAAGATTTAGCACATTTATACTACTAATCCCGCTCACATAATCCCTTCCCTTCTCTCCCAATTATTTCACCATTTTGATACTCAGTGTCTTCCTAGAAATACTCTTTTTCTGATGTTTGACATCGTATGTTGAGTCTCTGATTAAATAGTAAGATGTCAGCTGAAGAAATAAATTAGATTCCATAGGAGTCAGAACCAGAAAATGGAGAGGAAGACTAGTTCATGTTGATAGACTGGAATATTACTGAATAAGCAGGATGATAATTAATTGTCCAACTAAATAATCAATATACTGTATATAGCTTATTTCTGTTGACTTAAAAAATGCACAACATTAGATTTGTGAGTCAAGTTTTATTGGGGGCCAGATGAAGTTTATAGCTCAGGAAACAGTGCCTCAGATAGCTCTGAGAGCCTGCTCCAAAGAGATATGGGAGAAGGTCCGTATATATGTGATTTTGGTGAAGGAGAAGTACATGCAGTCACACACATATTTTTGCAGAAGGTTTCTGCTAGTCACGAGAAAGAGTCATCACCATGAAGGATTTTAGTGCTTTTCTAGGTATGAGGAGATACCGGAATTGGACTCATAAAATTGACTCCTGAAAATATCTACCTGAAGACATGTTCTGCCAGTTTTTCACAGAGCAGAGTCCTGCTCTCCACCTTGAACAGTTTCCAGGGGGTGTTGAAGGTCAGCAGCTGCGGCAGCATGTGGTTTAATCCCTGTGGCGGTAGATGGCAAGTGCCAATGCGTGGCTGACATTTCTAAACTTCCTGGCACAAGGATCACTCTTTAAACTTAAGGGTAACAATTTTGACGTGATCTGGAAGAAAAACTGGGGAGACCCCCACCTTGATCTAATATTTAGTTTGAATAGCTTATACAATTGAGAAATGTTATTAGCCCTGGACATTCAAGGTCTTTTTAGGTCCCCTTCCACAATACCCATCCCCTAGATTTTTTTTAACTTTGGGGGGATAAAAGTAATCTCTTTCAAAATATGCAAGGCTTTTATTTCCTGGACTTTTTTCATTGTCTTTCAGTTCTGAATTCAAAGCAGTTAATATTTTTACCAGGCTCATTTTCTCTTTCTTCCAATATCTTGCCAAAAGCAGCCAGCAATTAGCATTATATACTATTATGGCACCACTTTCCAAATTTTTCCCCTAAACTACAGAACAGGCACATTATTTGCATTCCAACTTATAGTGGGTGAGAGTTTTATTAAATGTTTTGCAGCAATGTAACATGAATAAATATCCAGCCATCTGTTCTGGTACATCTTTTCACTTACCACCTGCAGGTGACTAATACCATAAATTTTACATGTTTACATGTTTGCTATAACAAATGCTATGCATGTTACTTTTTCCCTAATAGCAGCATCTCAATTCAAAGTAGTGATTACTACATAGGTAAAGATGGCACATAGGGGGTTAATGTTTACATTTTGAAGTATCAGTGGTTCATTTCAGGAAAGGTTTATGTCTGCCACACATTACAGGTTAAAGTAGTTTGAACATGTGCTAATATACTCTCTTCTTCTTGTTATAGATTGTCTCAATGGTAGGTCAAGTAATAAAAAGAGTAAATAATTTTTTAAAAAAGTAGTTTGAACAAATCATTTGGCCAGACCGCCTCCAACGTACAACTCAGGAAACTGGGATCCTGTGTTTCTGAGATACTGAAGTCCCCTGTATCCAGTGGCATTAGTAAGAGAGAAAACATGTGTGGAAAGTCACTTAAGAGTCTTTAAAGACCAAAGATGTAACATACAGAAACTACATATACACGCTTTTGGCCAGAACTAGTCAAATAGCCTCCCATGATTAAAAGGGGCCCTTAGTATGTGACATAAATATAGGTACAGAAGAAAAATAAAAATGCTTTGGTGAGCACATTATATGGTTCTATTGCAGTGTACACAGTGTAAGATTACATAGGCAATAAATTGTAGTCGAGTGAAATAAAATGGACTCTTGAAATTTGCAATACAAAAACTTTTTAATTCATTCTTTAAGGATTCAAAAATAGTTTTTAGATTTTTACATATTTCTGGAACCTCCTGCTAGTTGAGAGATACTAATTTCTCAGTTCAGTTCAGTTGCTCAGTCATGTCCAACTCCTTGCGACCCCATGTATTGCAGCATGCCAGGCCTCCTTGCCCATCACCAACTCCCAGAGTTTACTCAAACTCATGTCCATTGAGTCGGTGATGCCATCCAACCACCTCATCCTCTGTCATCCCCTTCTCCTCCCGCCTTCAATCTTTCCCAGCTTCAGGGTCTTATCCAAGGAGTCAGTTCTTCACATCAGGTGACCAAAGTTTTGGAGTTTCAGCTTCAGCATCAGTCCTTCCAATGAATATTCTGGACTGATTTCCTTTAGAATGGACTGGTTGGATCTCCTTGAGTCCAAGGGACTCTCAAGAGTCTTCAACACCACAGTTCTAAAGCATCAATTCTTGGGCGCTCAGCTTTCTTTATAATCCAACTCTCACATCCATACATGACTTCTGGAAAAACTATAGCTTTAACTAGACAGACCTTTGTTAGCAGAGTAAAGTCTCTGCTTTTTAATGTGCTGTCTAGGTTGGTCATAACTTTTCTTGCAAGAGGCAAGTGTCTTAATTTCATGGCTGCAGTCACCATCTGCAATGATTTTGGAGCCAAAAAAATAAAGTCTATCTCTGTTCCCACTGTTTCCTCATCTGTTAACCATGAAGTGATGGGACCGGATGCCATGATCTTAGTTTTCTGAATGTTGGGTTTGAAGTCAACTTTTTCACTCTCCTCTTTCCCTTTCATCAAGAGGCTCTTTAGTTCTTCTTTGCTTTCTGCCATAAGGGTGGTGTCATCTGCATATCTGAGGTTATTGATGTTTCTCCTGGCAATCTTGATTCCAGCTTGTGTTTCATCCAGTCCAGCGTTTCTCATGATATACTCTGCATATAAGTTAAATAAGCAGGGTGACAATATACAGCCTTGACATACTCCTTTTCCTATTGGAACCAGTCTGTTGTTCCATGTCCAGTTCTAACTTGCTTCCTGACCTGCATACAGGTTTCTCAAGAGGCAAGTCAGGTGGTCTGGTATTCCCATCTCTTTAAGAATTTTCAGCAGTTTATTGTGATCCACACAGTCAAAGGCTTTGGCAAGTCAATAAAGCAGAAGTAGATGGTTTTTTTGGAACTCTCTTGCTTTTTCTATGATCCAACGGATGTTGGCAATTTGATCTCTGGTTCCTCTGCCTTTCCTAAATTCAGCTTGAACATCTGGAAATTCACGGTTCACGTACTGTTGAAGCCTGACTTGGAGAATTTTGAGCATTACTTTGCTAGCATGTGAGATGAGTGCAATTGTGCAGTAGCTTGAGCATTCTTTGGCATGAGAGTCTCTTTGAGAGAGACTAATTTCTTGAGCATACCATTATTTAACAATTTAATTGCCTTTCCAAGTTTTAATAAATTTAGATTTTTCACCTAATTTCATTTTTACAAATTGAGAAATACGAGCACATGTCAAGTTAAGAAAAACAAAAACATAAATTTCTGGTGATACAGGGTTATTTTAATACATGTTCTGGGTTTAGATAGTTCTATAAAATACACTTTTAAAAAAAACAGGATGAAAATACCCCAAAGTTGGCAATCTGAGAGGACAAGCAAAATTGATAAATCTTTAATCAGACTAATGAGTACGGAAAGAAAAAGGCTCAAATAAATGAAAGGAATAAAAAAGAAGCACATAAATAGATGCAATATTTTGATACTATGTGATGCTTTTATTCCAAAGTATTTAAAAGTTGAGAATTTTAGAAAATACCCAGAAAAAAATAGAACTTACTAAAAATGATTCAGGTAATGAAATACCCAAATAATCCTAGCTCCTGAAAAAATTAAAGAAGTAGAAGAAGATCTGTCCACAAAGAAATCTCTATACACCAATCAGTCAGGAGAATTATCAGAAACATGGGCAAGTAAACTCAAAGATCAGAAAAAGTGGTAATATTTCCCAATTTGTTTTTGGAGATATTTATAACCTTGCTACCAAAATCTGACAACAAAAACAGGAAAAAGGAAATATACACATCAATATCACATATAAACATATTTAAAATTATAATACATTGTCAAATATAATTCAGAAAATATTATAATTTATCATGATCAAGAAGTGGTTTGCTATAGAAGTATAATGTTTAACATCAGAAAATAGATTAACAGGTTTTATCTCACTAGGGAAAAGGGAATATGGAACAATTAAAATAGATGAAAAGACAATTTATGATGAAAATTTTAAGAGTGGATAAGAGAAGAGAATTTTCTTAACTTTATAAGTTATTTACAGGAAACTGCAATATGTACCATATTTGTGAAACACTGAAAACTTTCCCTTTAAGATTACACTGATGAAATCTTGAAATCTTTCTTTTTGAGATTCAGGATAAAAAAAGGATGGCCCAGTCACGATGTTTATGAAAAAATTTTGAGCAATGTCATTCAGGAAAAAAGGCAAATATCAAGAAATTTGATGCAAAAAGATTACAAAAGATGTAGTGAAGTGAAAGTCACTCGGTTGTGTCTGACTCTTCGCGACCCCATGGACTATGCCCATGGTGTTCTCCAGGCCAGAATACTGAAGTGGATATCCTTTCCCTTCTCCAGGGGATCTTCCCAACCCAGGAATTGAACCCAGGTCTCCTGCATTGCAGGTGGATTCTTGGGGAGCAAAAGATGGAAGTAGTCACTAATTGCTGATGATATCATTGTATGAACAGAAAATCTCAATCTACTTTAAATTTTTAGAATTAATAAAAGGGTTAGATAACCATATACAAAACTAACATAAGCAAATCAACTGTATTTTTAAATATCATTGAATTTTTTTATAAAATAACATTAAAAGATTCAATTTATGGTAGCACCAAAAGTGAACTGCATAGAAACAAATCTAATAGATGTGCAAGACCTCTAAGAAAAAATAATAAAGCTCTGTTAAATAAATATTGAGGCACATAACTAGATAGAAAGATATGCCATGTTCATGGTTTAAGCAACAAAAATTGATGTATGTATTTAAGGCATTCCAAGTTAAAATACAGGTTTATTTTTATGGTAATTGATAAGTCGATTCTAAAATTGTCATGCAAGTGCAGTGGCCAAGATTCCACTGAAGTAAAGCAAAATGGAAGACTGTGCTCAACTAAGTAACTATATATACCTATACAAAGATATCATGTACATAGTAACTAAGAAAGCTTGATATTGCCAGGATAAGAGGCAAATGTATGATGGATGAGAAGTTGATTTTTACAAATTCAGAAAAGCAGTTACATCTAAGAGAAGTTCGCAGAGAATTTGGGGGATATCATGGATGCTAGTCATGTTATTTCTTACCATGAGTAGGTAACCTAGATTTTTAGGTTCATAGTTATCTAATAAAATTTATATAAATAAATATATGACTCAGTTGCATTTTTGACACATTAAGCAATTAAAATGAAAGCAAAGTTAGATTCTAAAGATATAGAAAGTAGTTTGTAATGCTATGTTAATTTACAATCTAATTGCAAATGAGGAAAGCAATCTAATTGCAAATGAGAGGTTAGAAAAAGATTGACATTATTTTCTTTGTTTTAGTCAACTTTCTGTTTTGCTTGGTATTTCGTATACAGATATTTATAATAGTTTACAAAATCTAACTGTCCTAAGGCTAATGTCAGGTCAGTCTATTTTTCCAAGGTAGTGTTTCTTAGATTTTATTTTACATAAGCATCACTTGGGAATCTTGTTAAAAATGCAGATTCTGACTCAAGGATCTGGGCTGGGGCCTCAGAGTCTAACGATTGTGCTCTGTGCTGTTAATCCAAGGACCACTTTTGGAGGAATAAGGCCCCAAGCCATGTGTTACTGGGGTAGCCAGAATTCCATTGGTAACCCATAAGTAGGGTGACCATAGATTTTTCACTCAACTAGGACACATTTGGGAGTGAAATGAAACTATTATTAATAATTGTCCTCAGCCACATCCATAAACAAGACCTTTCCCCAAAATACCCAGGACATAGTTTCTCCCTAACCTAGAGTTGGACTTCCCTGGTAGCTCAATGGTAAAGAATCTTCCTACCAATGCAGGGGATTCAGATTCGATTCTTGGATCAGGAAGATCCACTGGAGTAGGAAACGGCAATCCACTGGTATTCTTGCTGGGAAATCCCATGGACAGAGGAGCCTAGCAGGCTACAGTCCATGGGGTCCCAGAGTCAGATATGACTGAGCAACTAAATAACAATGTAGAGTTACAAAAATCCTTTATACAGTCTACAGTTTAGTACAAAATAGCCCAGGAAACTGAGTACCGTAAAATGCCCCTGAATATCATACCAACATTCTCCCAAAAGAGAAAGATTTTGAAATGCATAATAAGCATTATGAGGAAAGGCCCTGGAGTTGGTGAGTAAAAGTTTATATTTTGCAAAATGCACAGTAAGAAAAAAAGTTATGCCCCAGTTGAAGTGGGTGTAAATTTTCCATCTGCTGCTAGCTAGACAGTCTGGACCCCAGAATCTTCTCGCTCCTGAAATACTTGTAAGACATGATCTTATTCCATTTTAATGATACAATCTCTACTTTTGTTTAAGATACTGTTTTGTTTTCTCTTTTTTTTTCACATTTTTATTTTTTGAACTTAATTTTGTTTGATTCTATCCACTTTTCTTTCATATTCTATGATTTTAAAATTACTTATAAATCAGCTTTTTAGAGCAAAACAATCATTGTCTTTCAACAAACTCAGTGTCTCAGTTTCCATAATGAATGCTTATATTTTTTATAAATAACTCAATATATTTTGGAAATCATTTCATTTAGAGGTTTTTATTCTTTGTATAGATGTGAAAAAACAGATGTTGGAGTTTCAATTGCTTGATTAATTTGTAGGATGCATTTGTTGAAAATTTTAAATATTTAAGGAAACAACCCAAAATTCTAAGGGAAAAAAAACCAGAACCAGTAACAAAAACAACAAAAAAGAAACTGCATTTTTGTAGAGTAGAGGTAACATACATATAACCTGAAATTATGCCACTGAACACTGATGCATGGATTTCTGTACAAAATAAAGTCATTTATAGAATATCTCAGAAAACTGATGTTGGAAAACAAAAGTGGAGAAAGATCACAATCATGATTACAGTGAAAATCTAGGGATCCTTTTTGTCTTTGAAACGCCAGAATCTCCTCGTTTTATCTACTAAATGTCATAGTGTAAACTTTACTTCTTCCAGAATGAAAAAGGGTCTTAATGAGCCTCATTTGATATCTCTACCTATAGTCAGACAAAATGTTTTTAAGTAATAGAGATGAACGATTATGGTTTAAGTCATTAAAAATAAATAAGTTCAAAGTAATGAATCATATTCTGTACTGAAAGAGCCTGAAACTTGAGGTATGATTCTTTCAATAATGACATATGGTTTTCAAAAAAATAGCAGAAATTGACATTCCAGAAAAACAAAATGAGTGATTCACACCCCAGCAAAATCTAATATCACTTCCAGGATATTAAATGCTTCTTGTGTCAAGTTAGTCATAGATTCTGGCCTTAGTGAGGCACTAGTGATACTCCTAGTTTCTCAAACTTATTATTTGAGATGTATTGAATGAGTGATATAAGACAAGAGTCCTTTTAAGTCTCTTATGGATATTTTCATTTAATCAGCATGACAGACCTAGGTGATATGGGATGGGTGGGTCCATGATGGGATCATTTCACAAAACAAGAAGCAGACACGCGTAACTTGCCCGAGGTCATGTAGTTAGTAGTTGGACTGACTGCATCAAAGGTAATCCTTTGATTGTCATTCCTGCGTTTTGTGTGTGTGTGTGTGTGTGTGTGTGTGTGTGTGTGTGTGTGTGTGTGCGCGCGCGCGCACGCGCTCAGTCGTGCCTGACTCTTTGCGACCCCATGGACTGTAGCCCACCAGTCTATGGGATTTCTCAGTCAAGGATACTGCAGTGGGTTGCCATTTCCTTCTCCAGGGGAGTCTTCCCATCCCAGGGATCCAACTCACTCACGTCTCCTGCATTGCAGGTGGATTCTTTACCACTGGGTCACCTGGGAAGCCCCAAGAATCAAACATAATCCTTTGAAAAATCCTTTGACTATCCTTCCTAAGATATGTTGTTCAACCAATTATGATTCTTTAGATTATTCTATCATTGTCTGTCAATGAGGTGTTAACAGACTTTTTAGAATGAAAACTTCACCCACACGTGATTGGCTAAAATGAAAATGTCAAAATCAAGCACTGACAAGAATATGGAGACTTAGCAACTCGCATGTGAGTGGAAATAAAACAGAGTAATTCCCTTTCACTTCAGGAAAAGGGATCTGATAAATAATAAATATATAATCATATTTTAGTATATATATATCAAAAATTATACATCAGAATTTCATGCCTAGGTATTTGCCTGAGAAAACTGAAAGATTGTTTTAAGAAAAGTTAACAATGAAAATACCCATAGCTGATTTCTTCTTGTAATAAAAAACTAAATTTATCCAAGTATCTATCAATGTAAGAATCAATAAATAGGGACTTCCCTGGTGGTCCAGTGGTTAGGACTCTACACTTCACTGCTGAGGGCCCCAGTTCAATCCCTGGTTGGGGAACTAAGATCCCACAAGCTGTGGGTATGGCCAAAAAGGAAAAAAAAAAAAAAGAATAAATAAACTGTGATGTAAAAAAAAAAATCAATAAAGAAACTGGAATGTACCCATACAATGGACTACTGCTCAGGAGTGAGAAGGAATGAGCTACTGATACATGCAAAAACAAGGATGAATCTCAGAAACATGATACTGAGTGAAAGAGGTCTTTCACAAAAGTTAATTCAGACCAAAGTAATGGCATTTTCTTGTTTTCTCAAAAATAGGAAATTACACTTCATACTGTGATTTGTTCTTAATGAATTCATATTGGAGCCCAGTATTTGCTTCATTCTCTTCTGTATATGGGGCTTCCCTGGTGGCTCAGATGGTAAAGAATCTGTCTGCAATGTGGAAGACCTGGTTTCGATACCTGGGTTGGGACGATCCCCTTGAGAAGGGAATGGCTACCCACTCCAGTATTCTTGCTTGGAGAATCCCATGGACAGAGAAGCCTCATGGGGTCACAAAGAGTCAGACACGACTGAGCGACCTTTCATTTTTTTCTGTATCCAGTACTGTGAAATAACCTGAATAACTGACACAGAGGTCTCACATGTGTCATTTAACTTTTTTTTTAAATGGAATTATTTCCCTGGGTCCTGTATCTCATTCTACATGGATTGCAATGATTGCTGAAGGTGGTTCTGGAAAGTCTTTCTTTCTGTGCTCTGGTAATTGTTCTGACCTGGAGGTGCTCTGATCTGGAGGTGCTAGAGCTGTGTGCTATCTCTCTACCTGGTCAGCTACACTGGGATATCAAGAGCATCTCATTTGTCTCCAACAATTTCGGGGAGACAGATTCCCTCTGTGAATAGAGAACAAAAGCCAAACAGCGGTGAAGTTGTTCTGTTAACATTGTGCCATCTGTTTCAAAGATTGGAACTCTCTTCCTTGTTTCTCTTCATGTTTAGAACCTAGCAAAAAGCACTTTCTGTTGTCCGCAGCATATTCTGCAAGGCTCAGACTTTTTTTTTTTTTTTTCGTATGAGCCTTCTTACAGTTTTGTGTAGCTACTACATCTGTATTTAGGTTCAAGCACCTTCTCCTCCGCTTTGCTTTTTTTTTTTTTTAATGTTCAATCACTGAAGAATCCTCTGTGACTAGAAAGTCACAGCACTTTCTTTAGATACTATCTCATTTTCTTCTCCTGAGACATTTTTCTTATACTGGTATTCCCCACCAATTTTCTTTCTCTCAGGTGGTATTTTTCCCCGAAATTAAGACAAAACAAAGCTATAGCTGAATGGCTTGAATGGCTATGTCCAGTTAGAATTAGAATGAATTATGATTAATAAAGGAAGACTTTCATAAATATACCTCCCATCTTGTCTCTCCTTTCAAACTAATGATTTGACATTCTCTCTTTAAAACAAGATATTTTCTTTTGGTTTCTTGATGCTTTTTTCCTTTCCCTGGTGGCTCAGACGGTAAAGATCTGCCTGCAATGCAGGAGACCCAGATTCAATCCCTAGGTCAGGAAGATCCCCTGAAGAAGAGAATGGCAACCCACCCCAGTGTTCTTGCCTAGAGAATTCCATGGACAGAGGAGTCTGGTGGGCTACAGTCCATGTGGTCACAGAGTCTGACATGACTGAGCGACTAACACTTTTCACTTCCTTTCTCTGACCATAACTGAGGAATTTTTCATGGAAACTTAAGCATAGACAGAATGGGTCTGGGGAGTGTCCTAGCAAAGTAAATGCATTATATATATATATTATTTAAACAAACAAAAAAATGATATAGTGATTTAACTCCTGTTTCTTTTACCTTAAGGTTGTAATTGTCCAAGATACCCTCTACTAGAGCCACAGTGTTATTGTCAATGACATGATATATATCGCATTATTTTCAGAGTTAAACATTAATATTGTAGGTACTGTTCATGAGTTTGAGCAAGCTCTGGGAGCTGGTGATGGACAGGGAAGCCTGGTGTGCCACAGTCCGTGGGGTCACAAAGAGTCGGACACGACTGAGAGACTGAACTGAACTGAACTGAGGTGTTGTTCAGAGCTGTAGAAAACAAAAAGGTTAAAAATTAAACTGATAGGTAGTATTGGGCAAGGGCATATAAGATTCCCCACCTACACCAGAGAGAGCTCAGATGTGTGGGCCGGATTTGGGCTTTCACCTGCCAGTGAATTGTTGGCATGTTTTAGAAGAGCGAATTTCACTAAAATTTCTTATGGTTATAGTTACACTGCTTTAGTACATTTGTCAAAATTCACTGAATTTCACTCTTAAAATTACTGAAATTTGTTACATGAAATCTCTGGTTATAAATATAATTCAAATTATATAGTCAAAAAAATAGAAGTTTTAGAATATAGTTCTGTTTCTTAATCAGCTGTGCTTTAAAATTATCTTCTCTTATCCTCATATATTTCATCTATAAAATGATAATAAAATTGCCTCCTCTATCTTCTCCATCATTATAAAAAATTCTTGCCTTAATTTTCAGATAATGGAATTCATGGAAACATGAATGTGTTTTAGAAACTGTAAAATACCCTTTTAAATATATTTTAATTATTGTGTAATAGGTGTTTAATGGGTAGTTGAATGACATATTTGGAGCTATGCTTTTGTGGGAAAAGATGAATGTATGGTAATCATTTATTTTCCACTTTTTTTCACATTGATAAAACTGCTTTCTGTATTACAACCACAGGCATTCTTTTCAAACTTCTTCATCTCTAAAATAGCCTGCCATCATTTCCTCTGCAGTTGATTTAAATGATGTCCTTGTTTTAAGAAGCCATCCTATTCTTGATTTAGGTAAATTAGATGGGAGCAATGCTGCTTTTCCCCTTAGTCACCCACAAATAATTCACTGCTTCCTTTTGGTCAATGAGCATAGGTTGAGCACCAGTGGAGAGTACTGTGCTAAGTTCAGTGGATACCAAGGAGAATAAAACAATTTTCTGCATTTGCCTTTTCACCAAATTCCTTTTCTACATTCCTCTTACTTCCTATTCCATTGCCAAATCCTTGTTTAAGCTTTGATCATTTGCCATTTCCTCTGAACAGTTGCCCATCTCAACAATTTCCCCAGTGGTCACTTCACAGATCTACACAAAGCACCTTTCAGATGATTTCATTCTCTATTCAAAAACTTCTAAAGAATCTCCCCTGCCTATTGATGCTTTTTTCTGTAACTTGTAAAACCAGTAGCCAAAACAATAAAACTGGATTCAATATGTATTTTTTTTTATTGTTAAAGACTAAAAAAGGTATTGGCAGCTGTGAAGTAAATAACACAGGTCTAAGAACTGTGATGCTAATGAAAACTTAAAGCTATGACATATTTTGTCAAAACATGAAAAAGAAGCTTATTGAGGCAAAACTGATAGTTCCTATGGCAGAATATGTATTACCTTTTATAATAATTTTAGAGAACATTTTCTCATCACAGTACTAAATTCATAAGGCAGACATCTTTAATTCTATAAATCTGATTTCATCTAATGTTTAATATTAATGACTATTAGTGACTTCACTTTGTATGTATTTAAAACTTCTGAATATTTCCTTAAAATTTCTGTTTACATTTTAAATTATATCCTAAGAGATTCAAAGGTTAATATTTTTTCCAATATGAAAATGTGCAATGTATTTTTAGTGATACTTAATGCATAAACATGAAGAATTCTGCCAATAATATAGATTACACTACAGCAGATTGCACTATTATTTATAGGATGACTGTCTGAGGAGCAAAATAAACCCTAGAAAAGATTGCCACCAAAATAATTTGAGATATGCTGAAGTATAGAGTACTATCAATAGATAAATGATAGATAGATAGATAAATACAGATAGAGCCAGTCACCTTAAATGAAAAATGACCATAGGGATGCCTAAATATGCAGTCATGCGTGAGCCTTTGTTGAGAATAAAATAGTCAGTGACTTACACTCTCTGGTCTTTATGTTGCACATACTTTTTACTTTTAATCGGTTGTAAAGTGATAATGGACATTTTCATGTTATTGGTCACTGATTAAAGTCTTGCCTGGTGGTTTAGATGGTAAAGAATCTGCCTGCAATGTGGGAGACCTGAGTTTGATCCCCGGGTCAGGAAGATCTCGTGGAGAAGGGAATGGCTACCCACTCCAGTATTCTTGCCTGGAGAATTCTACAGACAGAGGAGTGTATCGGGCTACAGTCCATGGAGTTGCAAAGAAACAGACACGACTAAGTAACTAACACTTTCACTTTCACAAAATCTCCTAATTTTCTAGCTTTAAATAATTACCTCTAAATGTGTGTCTATGAAGGCAAACGTGTATATAAGGACATTTCCTTCTTCCTATGGCTAAGATTTTAATTTTGTATTTCTCCAAAGGATTTTACTAAGCATATATATTTAATAGTCATATTAAAGATGTATATATATATAGTACATAGTAGTACACAGTGTTAGTTGCTCAGTCGTGTCCAACTCTTTGCGACCCTATGGACTGTATGTAGCCCACCAGGCTCTTGTGCCCATGGTAATGTCCAGGCAAGAATACTGGAGTGGGTTGCTATTTCCTTCTTCAGGGGATCTTCCTGAACCAGGGATCAAACCCAGGTCTCCCACACTGCAGGCAATCTTTACCTTCTGAGCTACCAGGGAAAGCATCTGTATATATATAGCAAATATAATTGTGACGGGTATGTTTTTTCTATCATCTAGGGCCATTTTAAAAAGTAGCAACAGGTGAAATAAAAGCAAAAATATCCAAGGAATGAAGTGGGGACTGACTTAGAGAACTGTGAGTACTATTTTCTTGAAGCATAGATTCTCCACAGTTATTGCTGAAGGTCCTATCTCTCTTGCTGAGAAATCCACGAAATCTACCCAAAACTGGAACTGTGTACTCATTTCAGCTATGCTCATCTGTTGATATTCAACTATCAACCTATGCTCATCTGGTTGATACACAACTGAAGAACAACAGTCCCATGGCCAACTCTGAGAAAGAACATTTTGCAATATGGATCTCTTACAAAAACCAGTGGTGATATTTCATTTATTATAAACCCCAGATGCAAAGCTCTGGACCCATTTGGTGAGTTATGTGAAAAAGATAGCTGCTCACCAAGTAACAGTGTCACGAGCTGCCACTTGCAAGAGTTTTACTTTTTGGCAAAGAGAAGCAGTCAGTTTCTGTTCAATTTACTTAACAATCTGGATACTATTTTGAAAACTAAAGCAACGGCTTTTGACGATCAAACCTAGGATTTGTTAAGAAATTAAAAACAAAACTGACAGCTTTTATTGTAATTAATGCAAACACCACGTAAATTTGCTACAACCTATTTCTTCTCGTAGCATTTTGTTTACTTTGCTTTTTCTGAATGATAAAATCATACATTTTCGATGTGGAAAATTTAAATATTTGGAAATCACAAAATGTTGAGAAAATAGGATTGCACACCATTCAGATATATATACTATTTACAAAGAAGTGCGTATGGATTTGTGGATGGTATGGATATGTAAAAGTACTTAGATACATAAAAATACAATGTTTCTTTTTATCAAAAAATTTTGTTCAAAACTTTTTACTTTCAAATCAGTTTTACATTCTCCATTCATCACCTAGTACTAAAATTACACTTGGTTTTATATTTAGCCTTCAAAAGTTCTTTCAATACTGCATAATTTTCCAAGCAATGTCTACATAATTCTTGACTTAAGCAATCCCTATTTATGGAGTTTCAGACTATCATTTATAAATTTTTTGTTTATAAATATTTATAAATATTATTATAAATATTTTTGCTATTACAGATACAGGTTTAATGCATATATTTGTATGAACTTTCTGTGGTGCAGTGTGTGCATACTCAGTTCCGTCTCACTCTTTGCAACCCCATGGACTGTAGCCCATCAGGCTCCTCTGTCCATGGGATTTTCCAGACAAGAACACTGGATTGGGTTGCCATTTCCTCCTCCAGGGGATCTTCCCGACCCAGGGATCCAACCCAGATCTCTGGGGTCTCCTGAGTCGGCTGGTGGCTCAGATGGTAAAGAGTCTGCCTGCAGTACAGGAGGTGTGGGTTCAATTGCTGGGTTGGGAAGATCCCCTGAAGAAGGAAATGACAATCCACTCCGGTATCCTTGCCTGGATAATTCCATGGACACCTGGCAGCATACCGTCCATGGGGTCGCAAAGAGTCGGAAGCAGCTGAGCAAATAATGCTTTCACTGCTTTTAATTGCTGATTTATAATGCTGTGTTAGTTTCAGGTATACAATAAAGTGAATCAACCATACATATATATGTGTATGTGTGTATATATATGTGTGTGTGTATACGTATATAAACCTACTCTTTTTTAGGTTCTTTTCCCAGGTAGACCACGATAGAGTACTGAGCAGAGTACCCTGTGCTATAGAGCAGGTCCTTGTAGTTATCTATTCTATATAAAGCAGTGTGCATACGTCAATCCCAATCTCCCAATATATCCCTATCCCCTTTACACCTTAGTAAGCATAAGTTTGTTTTCTACATCTGTGACTCTGTTTGGAGATAAGTTCATTTGTATCCTTTTTTAGATTCCACATATAAGAGATATCGTATTATATTTGTCTTTCTCTGTTACTTCACTCAGTATGACAGTCTCTAGCTCCATTCACGTTGCTGCAAATGGCATTATTTCATTCTTTTTTATGGCTGTATTTCTCACAGTTGTGGTGAAATGTGTGTCTTCTAAACCCACCCAGGGAGAGTGAGTAGGTTTTAAAGAACAAACACACTCTAACATTCCAATCTCCCTACCATTGTTTTCCCCAGCCTTTTCTTAAGTTTTTTAGTTTAAGTTGGAGTATAGTGGATGAACCATGTGATAGTCTCAGGTGGGTGGCAAAGTGATTCAGTTATACATATACATGTATCTATTCTTTTTCACATTCTTTTCCCACTTAGGTTGTTATATAATGTTGAGCAGGGTTCTCAGTGCTATTCAGTAGGTCCTTACTGGTTATCCATTTTAAATATAGCAGTGTATACATGTTGATGTCAAACTGCTTAACTATCCACAGACTTAGAGAACAAACTTATGTTTTCCCCAGCTTTAATGAGGTAAAATTTCTAAGTTTAAGATGTACAATGTGTGGATTTGATACACTTACATATTGCAATATGATTACCACCATAATGTTAGCTAACACTTTCATCATGTCACATAATTACCATTTCTTTTTTGTGAGAATCTTTAAGATCTTCTGTCTTAACAACTTTCAAGGGTTTTCAAAAAACCAAAAATAGAACTACCATATGAGCCAGCAACCCACTTCTAGGTATATAACCCAAATGAAATGAACACATGATATTGAAGAGATACCTGCATTTCCACTTGCTTATTGCAGCATTATTCTCATTATCCAAGATATGCAAACAATGTGTCTATCAACATGTGAACAGATAAAAGTATGTGATATATATGTACATATGTATATATGTATTAAATCATATATATTATGTATGTATGTACTCATGCATGCACATGTGCATACAGTGGAATAGTATTCAGCCATGAAAAAGGATGATATCCTGACATTTGTGACTACAAGGATGGACCTTGAAAGCATTATGGCAAATGAGATAAGTCTGACCGAGAAAGTAAAAAACTGGATAATATCACTTGTATGTGGAGCTAAAAGATCCCTAAATCTTTGAATTTCTCCTTCTACATTAAAGTAAGGCAGGTTTGGCACTTTCAGTTGTTCTCTGAAGTCTACCTTTCAGTTCAAAATGGAAGCCCACAAGTGGAAGCAGATGATAATTTATAAGGCAAATAATTCTGATATTTTTAGTACTCCAAAGAAGAGTCTTCATTAGGAGATTCTATGTCATAATTTTCTAATTATTTTCTTTATACTTTTAGAGTTCTTTTTTATTTAATGAAATACTGGGAATAATATTGGTGATAATGTTAGTAATAATATTGATGATAATATTGGTGGCAATGATTGTGACAGGAATAACTAGCATTACTAAGTGCCAGCTCTCTGGCAGACATTTTTATCAAGGCTTTTTATCAGTGCTTCTTAGAGAAGTAACTCATCCATCCTCAAAACTACCCCGAGAGGTACAACTGTACTTGTCTTCTTTTTACAGATGAGGACACTGTGGCATGAGTGTAAGAAACCTGCTCTGAGGGCTTCCCTGGTGGCCCAGTGGTTAAGACTCCATGATTCTATTGCGGGAGGCACAGGTTCGATCCCTGGTCAAGGAACTTAGATCCCTCATGCTGTGTGGTGTGGCCAAAGTGAAAAGAAATTTGATCTGGGTTTCACAGCTAGTGTGAGATGCACCAAATGGAAGACCTCACAAGATCATATTTAAACCTTACAACTCTTCACAAACACCATATGAGGAAGGCACTCTTACCCTCACTATTCAGCAGCAATGACAGAAAATCATTAAATTTTACACAGGTTTGGTAACTTCCCTACCCTCACTAAGTGGCAGAGTTTGACTTGATATTGTGTCGTTTTCTCAGAGGGGCTGGGTTCAGTTCCAACAAGTAATACAATCTGCCTTAAGGACGTGGGGAAACAATGGAAGCAGTGAGAGACTTTATTTTGGGGGGCTCTGCAGATGGTGCAGATGGTGACAGCAGCCATGAAATTAAAAGACGCTTGCTCTTTGGAAGAAAAGTTATGACCAACTAGATAGCATATTAAAAAGCAGAGACATTACTCTGCCAACAAAGGTCCGTCTAGTCAAGGCTATGGTTTTTCCGGTAGTCATGTGCAGATGTGAGAGTTGGACTGTGAAGATAGCTGAGCGCCGAAGAATTGAAGCTTTTGAACTGTGGTGTTGGAGAAGACTCTTGAGAGCCCCTTGGACTGCAAGGAGATCCAACCAGTCCATCCTAAAGGAGATCAGTCCTGGGTGTTCTTTGGAAGGACCGATGCTGAAGCTGAAACTCCAATACTTTGGCCACCTCATGCAAAGAGTTGACTCTTTGGAAAAGACCCTGATGCTGGAAGGGATTGGGGACAGGAGGAGAAGGGGACGATAGAGGATGAGATGGTTGGATGGCATCACCAACTCGATGGACTGAGTTTGAGCAAGCTCTGGGAGTTGGTGATGAGCAGGGAAGCCTGGCGTGCTGCAGTCCATGGGATCGCAAAGAGTTGAACATTACTGAGTGGCTGAACTGTACTAAGGGCGTGGAAGCTGCAGCTGAGCCCACCCTAAATTAATGCACAGGTCAGTAAACTTTTCACTAAAAAATGCCAGAAAGTAAATATTTCAGGCTTTGCAGGTCACACAGTCTCTTATCACAATGACTCAGCTCAACTCAGGCAGCCTGAAAGCAGTCATAGACAATACATAAACAAATGAGCATCTGTGTGTTTAGTCACTAAGTCGTGTCCAATTCTTTGCAACCCCATGGACTGTAGCCCACCAGGCTCCTCTGTCCATGGGATTTCCCAGGTGAGAATACTGGAGTGGTTTGTCATTTTCTCATCCAGAGCATCTTTACAAACCCAGGAATCAAACCGGCATTTCCTGCATTAGCAGGTGGATTCTAAAGAATCTGAGCCACCAGGGAAGCCCATAAATGAGCATGGCTGTACTCAAAAAAAAAAAAAAAATAGGTGCTGGACCAGGTTTGACCCATGGACTGTAGTCCACTCACCTTGCTTTACAGCACTGAGAATTAACCAACTATCGCTCCATGCAACAGTAGGAAGGACCTTCCTTGTAAATACAGTATCAAGCAAAAGGCCAGAAGCAAAATAGTGCCTATGGCTAAATTTCATTTATACAAATTTCAAGAACAAGCAAAATCACCCATGGTGAAAAAGTCACAGTTGTGGCTAGCTTTGTGAGCGGTAGTGACTGAGAAGAACCAAAAGTGGAACTTCCTGAGATGCTGTGAACATTCTATTTCTTGACATAAGTCAGGTTTACATGACTTTTCCCTTTATGAAAATTATTTAATCTATTGACTCAAAATGTATGCACTCTTTAAATATATACTTCAAGATTTAGTTAAAATATAATCATATAAAAGATGAAAAAATGAAGGGATTACATAAAATCACTCAATTATCCAGAATCTCAAACCAATAATATGAACTAAAATGTTAATGAAGGAAATATTAAAGGAGAAAGAAATATAAGTAGTACAAGAGCCTCATAATAAAAATAACAGCTAATGCATTTTGGGACTTCCTTGGTGGCTTGGATGGTAAAGAATCTTCCTGTAATGTGGGAGACCTGGGTTTGACCCCTAGGTCAGGAAGATCCCGTGGAGAAGCAAATGGCAACCCACTCCAGTATTCTTGCCTGGAGAATTCCATGGACAGATCAGAATGGTAGGCTACATTCCATGGGGTGACAGAGTCAGACATGACGGAGCAAATAATACACATAGACAAATGAATTTTGAGGATTTCTAAGTTCACAGGATTGCATTAATTGCTTTACAAAAATTATCTGAGTGACCTTGGACTTAGTCCAAATGGTAGGTAGTATTATGATTATGTTTTTACAGTTGAGGAACTTAAACCACAAAAAAAGTAAATAGCTTTCACATAGTTACATAGATTAGTAGCAGTGGAGGAGAATGTAAACCAGAATCAAGAGAAATAATAAGACACAGGGGAAAAGAGAGAAAACCCTGGGCATGATTGGAGATTTTTGAAATGTGAAGACTAGACTCCAATTAGAGAAATATCAGTCTTTGTTATACAGTTAAGACAGTAAGAAAACTCTTTAGGCAATTTGGAGGAAAAGCTATGTGTTAACAATAGACAATTTACTTTTGATGGTCAATTCCATTTTGTCCAACAAGTAGCAGAGCACCTCCCCCACACCACCCTTGTATCATGGAAAAGGAGCAAATATCCAGAAACCCCATATAGCTGAGCAAAGTATTCAAGAGCATCAGGCTTGTCTTACTCAAGAGTCTGTCTTCAGAGTAAGTCCTTAAGTCTCACATTCCTTTCTCATCATCATAAGGCCACACGTCTCCTACGACCTTCATACTGTGAGTTTGAGACAGGCATTTCTCTGATCAATCGCAATACCTAAGCATTTATACAACCTCATATTCAGAAACAGCAAACATGTCTTTAAATCCTCTCTACCTGACTTCCTTCTTCAGATCTTTGCTTGTATTTTCTCCATCACCCAGGAAAAATCAATGCAATTCACTCTCCCTAAAGAGATCCTCCCCACAAATCACTTTCTATATATTGTTTATTCCAATTGGTACCTATGGCACTGTTTCTGCTTATTTATTACTTATTTGTTTTCCTCTTCCTTTATTATCTGAAACTCTGATTGTAATATAAGCTCAAAGAGGCTAATCACTTGTCTTATTTAATTCCACAATGCAATTTTTAAAGAGTCAGGCATACATATGGATTTGAGAATTCAAATATTTCTTGAACACATGGATAAGTGAATCAATGAATGAAAACCCCAAATAGTCAATCCATAGATACATTGTCCTTATAGATGTTTAAGTTTGAGAGAGAACTTTTTTTTTTTTGAGATATTTATATTCCATCAACTGCTTTCCATCCTTATGATGTGAGTAAAATATAAGGCAAAATGTTTTAGAGCTTATGAACTCTTTGGCAATTAACAGAGATGAGAATTTTCTTTATAGGTGTTTAGATTTGAGAGAGAATCTTTTTTGAAATATTTATATGCCATCAATTGCCTTTTGGCCCTTATGATTTCAGTAAAAAATAAGATAAAATAATTTTTTAGAGATTATAAATTCTTTGCAATTAATACAGACAAGAACTCACAGGTGGTGTTTTAGTCATTGTTCACACTGGCAGTTGGAACTTCGGAAGAGAAATACATAGGAATAAAGACATTGGGGATGAAAATGGAATTTAAAAAAATGTGCATTTCCAAACTATGACTCAAGATAACAGATTGATACATTTTATGTCTTGCCAATGAGTTAAGTCATTGGTATGGGAAAAGTATTATTCCAGAGATAGATGCCTTGATAATGAGGGATTTAAACTGAATTGGTAGACAGATGGGAAAAAATACTCTGGGTAAACACACTAGTCTAGTCTCTATGCAAATAGTTTAACATGTCAAGAAAAATGGAGGAGATGGTTAGAGACTCATGCAAGGAAATGGTATTACCTGATACTCACCACATACAAATAAGCATCTTCTAGAAACTGATATACTTAGAAGAAGAGAATCAGTAATACACAAACTGGAGAACCCACCACTGCTCTGTACACACTGTCCCCTAGAAAGTATTTAGGTGAGCTTAGACTGTGTATTAAAACGTGGAACAGAGGCTGTCACAAGAAATAGCCTTGTTAAGAAAGAACAACGAAGTTAAGATTGTTGTTGTTGTTCAGATGCTAAGTCATGTCCAACTCTTTTTGACCTCATGAACTTCAGCGCGCCAGGCTTCCCTATCCTTCACTATCTCCCTGAGTTTGCTCACACTCATATCCATTGAGTCAGTGATGCCATCTAACTACCTCATCCTCTGTTGCCCCCTTCTCCTCTTGCCCTCAATCTTTCCCAGCATCAGGGGCTTTTCCAATGTAAAGATAATCACCTGCAAACTTGTAAGGCATACTTTGCAAAGGCAAAACTTAAAAAAAAAAAAGCCTAAAATTTCCAACACAGAGTAAGATTAAGGAAAAGGAGACATGTTTATCAATATGTCCACCATAGCTCTGTCTGTACAGCCTCAAATTATCTAGGTGAAGAGTGATAAAAGGAATTATTGGCATCAAGAAATGCATTTAAATATGCAGAACAAAGTTACATATAGTTCCACTATGTGTTGCAATTATTTTTAAGTAGATAAATTAAGATTTGTAATTGGCGTTTCAATATCAAACCCTCAAAAATTCTTTTCTGAACCAAAGTTAGAACTCAGAACCCATCATTCCTAGCCAAAGTTGCTTTCCATCATGTTATTTGGCCTTCCTCAGTGCCAATAAGTCACTGACCCTAACATAACTTTTCTAGAAGTTTGCAAGAACGCAAGATTGTTCTGACTGGTGATGACTAAGAGTCAGAATCCCACCGTTAAACACATTGTGTTTGTTCACTTTTGGGAATACCCCAATGTTACAAGAAAAGATAAGAGGGTTTCCTTATTCTTTGGAAATGTTATGGAACACACCAAAAGGAACTTCATGGAGCATATTTTTGCTATCCCACAGAGCTCCCAAGGCCACTGGAACATGATAAGACTGTTTTATTTTCCGTTTTATCATTACAGTTCCTGTGCTCACCAATATGCTCCTATCACCTGAATCTCAGGCGGGAAAAATGATAAAAACATAGTCTTAAAATATATCTCCTAAAACACAGGGAGAAACAAAAGAGTTGTTAAAGATATGAAAGATGGACTTAGAAGTCTATGTACGTGCTATACAAGGGTAGGTGAAAACATAGAGAAGAAATATGCTATACACCTAGTTGATTAAAAGTTGATGGTGCTTGTTTTGCACCACACTTTCAGACGTTGGCAAAATTACCACATACCCAGTGACTTAAAACAACATAAATTTGTTTTTCTTTTTATGATTTACTTCAGTCTGTATGACCATCTCTAGGTCCACACATGTCTCTGCAAATGGTACAATTCTGTTCCTTTTTATGGTTGAGTAATATTCCACAATAAACTGTGGAAAATTCTGAAAGAGATGGGAATACCAGATCACATGATCTGCCTCTTGAGAAACTTATATGCAGGTCAGGAAGCAACAGTTAGAACTGGACATGGAACAACAGATTGGTTCCAAATAAGAAAAGGAGTACATCAAGGCTGTATATTGTCACCCCGCTTATTTAACTTATATGCAGAGTACATCATGAGAAACGCTGGGCTGGAAGAAGCACAAGCTGGAATCAAGATTGCCGGGAGAAATGTCAATAACCTCAGATATGCAGATGACACCACCCTTCTGGCAGAAAGTGAAGAGGAACTAGAAAGCCTCTTGATGAAAGTGAAAGAGGAGAGTGAAAAAGTTGGCTTAAAGCTCAACATTCAGAAAACTAAGATTACGGCATCCGGTCCCATCACTTCATGGGAAATAGATGGGGAAACAGTGGAAACAGTGTCAGACTTTATTTTTCTGGGCTCCAAAATCACTGCAGATGGTGATTGCAGCCATGAAATTAAAAGACGCTTACTCCTTGGAAGGAAAGTTATGACCAACCTAGATAGCATATTAAAAAGCAGAGACATTACTTTGCCAACAAAGGTCCATCTAGTCAAGGGTATCGTTTTTCCAGTGGTCATGTATGGATGTGAGAGTTGGACTGTGAAGATAGCGGAGCGCCGAAGAATTGATGCTTTTAACTGTGGTGTTGGAGAAGACTCTTGAGAATCGGTTGAACTGCAAAGAGATCCAACCAGTCCATCATCAACGAAATCAGTCCTGAATATTCATTGGAAGGACTGATGCTGAAGCTGAAATTCCAATACTTTGGCCACCTCATGCGAAGAGTTGACTCATTGGAAAAGACCCTGATGCTGGGAGGGACTGGGGACAGGAGGAGAAGGGGACGACAGAGGATGAGATGGCTGGATGCATCACCGACTCAATGGACATGAGTTTGAGTAAACTCTGGGAGTTGGTGATGGACAGGGAGGCCTGGCGTGCTGCAGTTCATGGGGTCGCAAAGAGTCGGTCATGACTGAGCAACTGAACTGAACTGAATATTCCATTGTAGATGTGTACCACATCTTCTTTATCCATTCCTCTGTTGATGGATATTTTACCACAATTTAAAAAATAAAAGAAAGTGAAGTCACTCAGTCGTGTCCGACTCTTTGTGACCCCATGGACTGTAGCCTCGTTGGCTCCTCCATCCCTCCATGGGATTTTCCAGGCAAGAATACAGAAGTGGGTTGCCATTTCCTTCTCCAGGGGATCTCCCCAGCCCAGGAATCAAACCTGTGTCTCCCGCGTTGTAGGCAGGTGCTTTTATCATCTGAGCCACCGGGGGAAAATAAAAGAAACATTGATTTATTTTCTTACATTTATGGAGGTGAGAAATACAAACTCAGTCTCAATGGGCTAAAAATCAAGGTGATGGCATAACTAATTTTCCTTGGAGACACTTGGGGAGAATCCATTGATCTCTTGACTTTTCCAGCTTCCAGAGACTTCCTACATCCCTTGACTCCTTACTACATCACTCAACCTCTGCTTCCATCATTGCCTCTCTTTTTCTAATTCTGAACTTTCTGCCTATTGCGACCTTTCTGATGACATTGGGCCCACTTGGATAGTTCAGGATAATCTCCTCATCTTAAAATCCTTAATCTGATCACATCTTCAAAGTCCCCTTGCCATCTAACATATTTACATGTTCTGGAGATTAGGGCAGGTACATTTCTAAGGGGCCATTATTTTTCTTACTTTAGGAACCCATCTGTTTTTCAACTATGATAACACTATATTCTCCAGCCTTTTTCTCATTAAGGAGATTATATAACTTTTTATATATGTAAGAAGACAAGTATTTTTTTTGTTGTTATGTAACAACTTTGTTCAGAGCACAGGGAACTACTTTTGACTTTTGCCTTCAGGATAATGAAATATTTTGCACAAGTAATCCCACCTCTGTTCGAATGCAGGTGATTATAGGGATTCATGGAGCATCAGAGTAGAGGTCAGATGACATGTGCAATTTTTCATAATACTTTCCATTCCTTTTCAATTTAAAATCTTCTCTTCTGGTAAAAATTAAAAACAAAAACACCTCCCTAATAATCTCTAACATATAGAGACGAAAGCAATCAGAAATGATGAGTAACATAGTTGAGGACACGATAAGCATGTTGAATTTGGATGTTAATCAAAAGAACCAAATCAAGCTTCACAGCCTATTAAATAGTCAATTAGCCCAGAGCTGCCAAATGTGTCAAAGGAAGGTCAGTCAATAAAGGCATTTATCAAAAAGAAAAAAAAAGTAAAGAGAAAAATGCTGGCTAAGCAGACCACACCTCTCTGTAGCTATCACAATGTTCTCAAATGTGCAACTTCTTTTTCTTTCTCCATTCCCCATTTTTTGGTCATTTTCATTGCAATTTTATATTAATAAATAAATGGCATGTGTGGTTTAGTAAAAAGCTTACTAAAATTCTTACTGGCAATGGAATTTAGACTCCAACTTTATTTACACAAAACAATAGCAAACAGGATTGAAAGCAAGATTTAAATAGCCAATGATTTTATTCCTTATAACTAAAGTCTCTAATGCTAGGGGAAATTTTCCAGATAAGATATTAAGTAAAATAACTTTAAATGACAGCTGTTTTGTGAATCTCTGAAATTGGACAATTATTTTGAATATTTTGATATATTTACTTAGGCCTATCAGAAAGTGTTAATAAATACATTCGAACTTCCTCACTGTACCGTTAAGGAATCTAATGCCATACATTGCTGGCAAATACTGAGACAAGGATATACACTGTCTCCTGGAGAAAAGCTTAAAGAACACGTGGTACTTTCACTATGGCTGAAAACATTTCAAAAATTTGCTTTACCAGTTTTTATTAATGCAGCAAAATCTGAAGGTAGGGAACGAGAACAGAAAATGTGTGCCTCCAAGGTTCTGTCTGCTGGAACAGTAATGTGGGGCTATATCTCATTCTCTCAGTCTACAACATTCACCCCTGAAAATGACATCCTTTACTACTTCCAAGTAGTAAACTAAGATCATAGCATCTGGTCCCATCACTTCATGGCAAATAGATGGGGAAACAATGGAAACAGACACTTTATTTTGAGGGGCTCCAAAATCACTGCAGATGGTGGACAGCCATGAAATTAAAAGACGCTTGCTCTTTGGAAGAAAAGCTAAATTAAAAAGCAGAGACTTTACTTTGCCAACAAATGTCCGTCTAGGTTTTTCCAGTGGTCATATATGGATGTGAGAGTTGGACTACAAAGAAAGCTGAGCATTAAAGAATTGATGCTTTAGAACTGTGGTGTTGGAGAAGACTCTTGAGAGTCCCTTGGACTGCAAGGAGATCCAACCAGTCCATCCAAAAGGAAATCAGTCCTGAATATTCATTGGAAGGACTGGTGCTGAAGCTGAAACTCCAGTACTTTGGCCACCTGATGCGAAGAACTGACTCCTTGGAAAAGACCCTGATGCTGGGAAAGATTGAGGCAGGAGGAGAAGGGGATGACAGAGGATGAGATAGTTGGATGGCATCATTGACTTGATGGACATGAGTTTGAGAAAGCTCTGGGAGTTGGTGATGGACAGGGAAGCCTGGTGTGCTGCAATCCATGGGGTTGCAAAGAGTCAAACTCGACTGAGCGACTGAACTGAACTGATTACTTCCAAGGGGTGACTGTACTATCATTGTGCTACTAACCAACAGTAATAGTCCTTGTTTCCACACTTGAAATACAACACCTGCTCCATAATAGCAGGCCTTTATACCTAATTAAATAAGATGTGTCTTTAAATCTAACACACTTAATAGGCCTTTAAGGGCTTTCCTGGTGGCTCAGTGGTAAAGAATCTACCTGTCAATACAAGAGATGTAGGTTCAATCCCTGGGTTGGGAAGATCCCCTGGAGGAGGAAATGGCAACCCACTCCAGTATTCTTGCCTGGAGAATCCCATGGACAGAGGAGACTGGCGGGCTACAGTACATGGGGTCACCAAGAGTCCGACACTACTGAAGCAACTTAGCACTTAGCAACATCTTCCCAAGTGGTTTTGTCTTAATCAGTTGTTACCGTTCCTATTCTCTAAGTTTAACCTATCGCAAAACGTACTTATCTAAATCTGTTACTAGAGCCATTATGGGTAAATTCCCCTGTGGGTTTTATTAGCTTACAGGAAGTTACCAGTATTGATCTACTAAGATTATCTACATAATGCTTTTCCCTGAAGTGAGTTCTATAGGGATGTGCTTGTATTTGTTTTCTCTATTACCACAACTGGGTTAAAGCAACTCATGTTTAATATCTCACAGTTTCTGTGGGTCAGGAATGCAGATACTACTTATGATTTAATAAATCTGGTCAGTAAGTCAGCTAGGCTTGGATTTTATCACTGCCAAACTCCCCCAGGTTGTTGCCAGAATTTACGTCTCTGTGGCTCTGGGATTTATGGGATCTTACTTCTTCAAAACCAGCAAGGAAAACAGACAGACACAAACATATACAAAGAAATTTTAGCAAGATAAGCACTATGCTATGTTCATGGACACACAACACCTGCAGCCTATCACCTTTGCCTCAATCTGTTGATTATAAACAAATCATCGGTCCCACCCACACATAAGTGGAGGAAATTACATAAAAGCATGGATATGAAGAAGGTGGGGATAACGAAGGTCACCTTACACCATGGAGCTCAACTGAAATTATTCTGAGAGTTTTATTTCATTGCTTTATAAATTTGGAAGCTCTGGTTTGTCAGGTTATTCTTACAATGAAATTAGATCAATCAAAGCACCATACCATTCAAAAGATTTATCCTGGTTTGCATTATTATGATCCATGATTTAAGGATTAGAGACAGAGCAACAGATATTCTGAACAAAGTCCACAGAAAATAGTATATACTGAAAGTGAGGAAATTTCCTGGTGGTCCAGTGGTTAGAACTGCATGCTCTTACTGAGAGGATTCAGGTTCAGTCACAGGTAGAGGAACTAAGATACTGCAATTCATGTAATGCATCCAGAAAAAAAAAGCCAGAGAGAGAAATGGATAAAAACCTCCTTCCTAGCATGTCATAGACTGCGATATTTTATGTATATAAAATCTTGAAGTAGTGTTAGTAGAAAAGATATTTGCCAATCTCCAGGGGAATTCATTAACAAATTAGTTAGGTTAATAATGAAATACATTAACAAATTATGAAATTAATCCAATTTAATTACTAATTATCTTTGAAAGGAAGCATATATCTTTTCTTATTGTATGATTTTCACATTTATAAAGTAACTAAAACAGTGTTGCTCTTTAATGACAACAAAATTAATTTCTCATATTCCTAATTAATTTTGAAAGATTAGAGGTAATTAATGTCACATGCTACATTTACTGAAAGTAATAAGATATCTGACCACCAAGGTGCTATAGAAAGAAATGTGAAGTTAAAATTAAATTAATTAAAAATTAATTAGACTTTCTAAGAGAAAGTTTACCCAAGCCTCACATAAACTTGGTAGTATGCTTCATTACATTTTAGAATGAGATTAAAAAATTAAGAACAGATAATACAGCTTTCTTTTAAACAAAAGTGAATAAAGTGATTTAAGTTGTCCAAGGATTTATCTTAATTTGGGATGTCCACTAACTTGAATCTGTATATAATTCTTCTGCATGTAATTTGTATTAAAGTCTTCTAATAGCTTTATGTCTTTACTGAAATATCTTAGTATATTTTTAGAATTAACAATTGCTAGCAGCTAGATTGAAAATTTTTACACTTCTTAGCTTCATACCATAAAGCTAGCAATTAGCCTTAACCAAGGCACAGCTTGAATCTCTGAGTTTAGTCTACTGCCAGTGAGTGAATGTGTTAGTCTCTCTGTCTGACACTTTGCAACCCCACAGACTGTAGCCCACAGGTTCCTCTTGTCCATGGAATTCTCCAGGCAAGAATACTGGAGTGGGTAGCCAGTCCTTTCTCCAGGGGATTGGGTTCCCAACCCAGGGATCGAATTCAGGTCTCCCACATTGCAAGCAGATTCTTTACTGTCTGAGCCACCAGGAAAGCCCTAAATATAAAACACAAAACTATGTAGTTTCTAGAAGTTAGCAGAGATAACCTTGGGTATGGTGATACCTTTTTAGTACCAGACAAAAGACAGAATTCATGAAAGGAATAATTGCTAAGCTGGACTTCATTAAAATGAAAAATCTCTGCTCTCTGAAATATAATGTAAAGCTAAGTAGAGACAAATTACAGATTGGAAGGAAATATTTGCTTAGACTTCCTTTAATGACAAAGAAGGTATATCACATTTAAGAGGTATAGATACTTCTAAAATAATTAAGTAAATCTTTTTCTCTTGGTTTAAACTGTCTTAATTTTGCTAGAATAATTCTTCTTAGTATTTTTATCATTTGCATCATTTCTGTGACTTTTTAAGGATTAATGTTTCTCTTGTATGCTCTGCTTAGTCGCTCAGTCGTGTCCGACTCTTTGCAATCCCATGGACTGTAGCCCGCCAGGCTCCTCTGTCCTTGGGATTCTCCAGGCAAGAACACTGGAGTGGGTTGTCATTCCCTTCTCCAGGGGATCTTCCTGACCCATGGATGGAACCCTTGTCTCTTAAGTATCGGCAGGCGGATTCTTTACCACTAGCGCCACCAAACGACTAATTTTTGTGTGACCTCTTTTTCACTGTCTGGAAAACATTGTTTTGAATTCTCTGTTCAGTTTTTCATTTTCATTTATTTATTTAAATTTTTGGGGTAATAAAAGTCATATAACAGAAAACATGATGTTTAACCATATTTAAGGTGGCGCAGTGGTAAAGAGTTCTCCTGCTGGCAGCAAAGGAGACACAGAGGTAAAGAATAGACTTTTGAACTCACTGGGACCAAGGTAAGTGTGGGATGATTTGAGAGAATAGCATTGAAATACGTACATTACCATATGTAAAGGAGATGACCAGTGCAAGTTCAATGCATGAAGCAGGACACCCAAAACTGGTGCTCTGGGACAACCCCAGAGGGATTGGGTGGAGAGGGAGGGGGGAGTGGGGTTCAGGATTTGAGGGACACATGTACACCTGTGGCTAATTCATGTTGATGTACGGCAAAAACGGCCACAATATTGTAAATCATTATCCTCCAATTAAAATAAATTATTTAATTGGAAAAAAAGAATTCTCCTGCCAATGCAAGAGAAACAGGAGATGCAGGATCCATCCCTGGGTTGAGAAGATCCCTGGAGTGGAAAATGGCAACCCACTCCAGTATTCATGCCTGGAAAAATCCCAGATAAAAATTCTTTATCTTGTGGACAGACTTAAACCTTTAGTTTTCAGTAGTGTGACTCTACAGCACTTTTATGATTGTCAGAGAACATGAAAGTAATAAAAGTCACCACCTCAGAGAAGACGGAGGACCTCTGGTCTCCCTGTTTAACAATGGCCTGATTTATCATTGGTAATTAAAATCCATCACCCCAACCAGTGAGAGTATCCCTCTTTACATATTGGTTAGGTGTCCTGCATAGAACAAAATGGCCAGGTGGCAGTGCCAGCTTCCAATTCAGCTTCCAGTTCAACTATTGTTTGTCCCCCTTGGCAGAAATATTCCTCCCTTGGCAATGAGGGCCCCCAAATCAGCAGACCTCAAAGGTATAAAAATGGAAACTAGCAATTTTGTGAAAGAGTAATTGGGTAAATGAAGGACAGAGAGCTCTCCCATTTTCCTCTCTCAATTTCCAGATCTGTGTGGCTGTTAGAGAAATAAATTGATCGCTTAATTTTTTAAAGATTTTCTGATGTGGACCATTTTTGAAGTCTTTATTGAATTTGTTACAATATTATTTCTGTTTTATGCTTTGGCTTTTGGGCCATGAAGCATGTGGGATGTTAACCTAACCTAACCTAATGCTTCTTTCTAACCAGGTATCAAACCCGTAACCCCTGTATTGAAAGGGGGAGTCTCAACCACTGGACTGCCAAGGAAGTGCCTGATCACCTTGAAAGTAGAACAAATCTGCTCTGTGGACTTAAAGGATCATCTATTGGGCACTTTCTTTACCATTGTTGTAGCTAATGAGGTATTTGTGTAGAAACAAAGAATTTCTGTTTTGAAATATCATTTGGACTACTCTACAGAGAAGAGATGCTCTTTTTGGATGTGTGTTGAATGAGATGGAGAAAGTGAAGATATTATTTGTGAGACACATTAATCCAATAGATTTGTTTTTTAGTCATTAGGTCGTGTCCAACTCTGTGTGACCCCATGGACTGCAGCATGCCAGGCTTCCCTGTCCTTCAGAATCTCCCAGAGTTTGCTCAAACTCATGTCATTGAGTCAGTAATGCCATCTCATCCTGTTGTCCCCTTCTCCTGCCTTCAATCTTTCCCAGGATCAGGATCTTTTTCAATGAGTCAACACTATTAATAGTGAGATACTTATTGTGAGACACTAACAATTTTGAGACACTTTATAATCCTATGTTGGGTAAGTAGTTGGATAATCTGATACTTGGTGCAGTGGCCTGAACTACTCAAATGAATTTGAAAGTCATCAGTCAACACATAGAAACTATATAGATAGTAAGATTTAGGAAAGAGACTGGTTCAGACCACCAGGGAAAAGTGTAGCTAGAGAAATTGAATGAATTAGAGATGGGATACTGAATCTTCCCAACATTTCAAAGTCAGATAAGAATATATACATCTTGGGAATCTAATTTCATAAAGACTCTGGAGACTAACTGATGAATTTTGTTTCCAAATAACCCTTTGAAGTCATTCCCAAACATAAAATCTTATAAGAATATACTGACTTTGATCTAAGTGGTGGGCAGTAGCTCGGTGCCCTAGCTGTGTGGTGCTTTTCTCAAATATTAGCTGTGGTTCTGAAAATTCTTTCTATATCAAGAAACAAGAAGTATAAGTTTGACTCCTTTTACGGAATGAGCATTGGTCTAAAAAAATATTGGAATCAGGGCTCAATAATCATTACAGAACTGCGGGCATGGCATACTCATTTGCTTCAGTCATGTCTGACTAGTTACGACCCCATGGACTGTAGCCCACCAGGCTCCTCTGTCCATGGGATTATCCGGGCAAGAATACTCGAGTGGGTTGCCATTTTCTTCTCCAAGGCATCTTCTGGACCCAGGGATCGAACCCATGTCTCCTGCATTGCAGGAGGGTTCTTCACCACTAAGCCACCAGGGTAATTAAGTGATATTTAGATGCAGTTATTTCCCCAGTTAACAATTCAGCTAAATGAATAAATCTGTTCCTGTGAATACAAATCCTTGTATCTACATGCATTTGTTGTTGTTTATGTCAAACAGGTGTTCGTTAAGCACATAATCTTATTTATATATTTATATTTTTATTTACTTACTGACTACGAGTAAATTTGTGCCTTCTGGAAGACTATACATTATAAAATCCTGCCATTTCTTTGATGGTTTATAAATATAAGCATTATGGTGATGACCTTTATGCACCAGCACCTCTTGTAGAATAGTTGGTAACTCTTTCAAATTCTCAAGCAAGAAAAGATTTTAGAATACATCCTAGAGTCACACATAGTGGAGGATCAGAAATGCAAGGCAAAAAACTATTTGCCACAGAAATCCTACCCAAAGCAACCCCCACTTTATCCAAAATGTTATTTTTTTCTTACTCTAAACTGCTGCAGAGAGAAGAGAAATATTTAGAGTATGAAGAACTGTGGATCTTATTCATACCAACACAGAATCAAGAACAAACTAAATCTTACATCTTCCTTTTTGTTGGGATAAATCCTTTGGGAACTTTAAATCAGGAATTTAACTCTAAAATAACAAGACAATAGCAACTAAATTACCAGCTGCTGCAGCAATGAGTAGCATCAGCTTCATCATCACAGATAACATTATCACTGTAGCATCCATTTAATAAGAATCTCTCAAATGTTAGGCTAAGTCTTAACACTTTACATTCTCTTTAAATTTTAATTATGTTTTATCCTCCCCATTGGCTCCGTAAAGTATTATTATTTCTATCCAACCAATGGAACATTGGAGGTTTGTTATTCACATAGAAATAGATATCTTAGATTATATTATTTACAAAAGTCCACTCCAGTATATAGAGCTATTAGGTTTAAATGCAAATCTTTAACAAATTTAGGGGGGAAATACGAGACAGTTTGTGTATGGTTAGGAAAGATTTTCTTGATTCAAATTTTAAAAGCACAGATCACAAAGGAATGTTGTCTACATCTCCATGGAAAACAAAGACACTATAACACTTTTTAAAAAAATGTTACAGGCTGTGTTACAGAACTGTTGTGAATCAACTTTTTCTTTCTTCATTCAATTATACTTCCGAATTAGACCTCTGTCTAGTCTCCATGACAAAAGAGCAATCAAAGTGAAGTTATTGTATTGATCATCCATAAACAGATATTCACTGCTCACCTTCAATTTGAAATGAAAAAAATACAGATATGAAATAATAAGGACAAAACTAATTAGTTACTTTGAAAATACTGAAATGTTTACAAAGCTGTCAACAGTGTCAGAGGATTCCTTAACCCTCCACAGATCTTAGTCATAAAGTAATAAATTGTTTGGAATTTGTTTACTAATTCTGTTTTAAATTTTTCTTTAAAAATTCACAGTAAGCATCAAAAATGAATTACTACTGTGGCAATAATACATCTCAAAATTCTTATTCAAAACTTAATTTTGGTATTATTATAAAGTAGATTATACATGCAAAGTTTCTAGTATGTTTAAATAGTTTAACAACTATTTTTATTCAAAACAATAGGTAACATAAACTTGTCCAAAATAAATTATATTTTAGATTAGTATATTTTTGACAAAATTAGTCTGTTTCTTAAAAATAATGGGGAATATAAGGCAGTTGTCTATAAGTAAGAAAATAAATCTTTCTTCCTAAACAGAGTGTACTTGACACAGTAAAACTAAAAATGTAACCCAGCTTTTGCTCTTGTAACGGAAAAAGAATAATTGAGGGAAAACTCTGCTCACAAACTAATTATATACTTTTCTATACCATTTTTTAAAAACACAAGACCCATCTGGCTTAACATCTGCAAAATCCCTACAATTAAAAATGCAAAAAATAAACATAATGGAAGTTATTCAAGGATTTTGTACCCTTCACTAAATTTTCTATGCTTTACATTTGACTATAACAGAAGAATTGATAGGAATTAAACGTTCTTGAAAATAAAGTTATCAAACTTTATAACCAAATTTGGAATACCTGATTTTTATTCTGTCTACAATAACTTTGGGTTTCTTCTATTGTTTCTTATAAACTGGATGAAAGAATGAACTTCTCTATTTCTCTGTTGCCTTGATGAGTCAAACATGGTTACAGTCAGATAATACTATATCTCAACTACTGAACTGCCAAGTGCAATGATGTCAGCTAACTGATTTAATGAATCACTTTATTAATTAATTTATTAATTCATTTGAAATATATTTTTATTGACAAGAATATACTTTCAGGTAGTATTTAAGTGCTGATATCCAGCAATGAAGAAAACAGCAAGATCCTTGCTTGGGTGAAGTTGTTTGATAAGCTTTAACCCCAAGCATACAAAGAGAGCTCAGGCTCCAGATCATGCCAAACAGAACAGAGACTTCAGTGACTTCTTTCTATCTCACAGTAAGGAGATAAATGATTCTACTCCTAAGTCTTCATTTAGGTCAAGTGATTAAACTAAATAGGCTGTCACAGTTGGAAAAGAGTGAGGTACCATTCTCATTGTCATTGGAATTAGGAGAATGAAAAGTAGACCAAAGATTCTTTTTTTCTGATTTTGGAAAACGATATTGAGATCCATGTGCAGAGTTAAGAATCCTGCATAGCATTATTCCATTTAATTATTCAATTTAGTATTTCATATTTAAGTTTGGCTTCAAGACGCCTATGCAGTTTTTATATATGCCAGGCAATATCCTAGACACATTGAAAATATTCACTCATTTATCCTTCTAAAAACACCATAATGTGCATATGATTACTATTAGACTTTTACATATTAGTAAAACTCAGGTGCAGAGAAATTTCAAACTGTGGTGTTGGAGAACACTCCTGAGAGTCCGTTGGGCTGCAAGGAGATCAAACCACTCAATCTTAAAGAAAATCAACCCTGAATATTCATTAGAAGGACTGATGCTGAAGCTCCAGTATTTTGGCCACCTGATGCAAAGAGCTGACTCATCGGAAAAGACCCTGATGCCGGGAAAGACTGAAGGCCGGAGGAAAAGGGGATGACAGAGGATGAGATGGCTGGATGTCATCACTGACTTAATGGATATGAATTTGAGCAAACTCTGGGAGATGGTGAAGGACAGGAAAGCCTGGCGTGCTGCAGTCCCTGGGGTTGCAAAGAGTCGGAAATGGCTGAGAGACTGAACAACAACAGAGAAACTAAGCATGTTAGGTAAGATCACACAGCTAGCACGTGACAGAGCCAAGACTTGAATCTAAACAGTTGAAATCCAGAATTCATGTTCTTGACAACTACAAATGCTGCCTTTCACATAATCAAGAAGTTAGGCTTCCTGGGACCTCAAGTAGGCTTCATGGGAAATATTAAAGACTTTTCTTTAGTTACTGGGAAAGAGTTAGTTGCTATAATACTTCAAAATATGCTAAATTCATAAAGAGATACAATTCTGAGCAAAATTAATTCTGCAACTGTACTATCTAACTGAAAAAAGTTCATGTGATTTTTTTTTTTCCTTCTCCAAGCCATGGGGATATATGTTTAACAGGTTATCAAGTTTTAATGGGCCTTGAAAAAAATGTAAAAAACACATGATTTACTTTCAGAAAAGGCAGAGTGGGCACCTCTGCAAATAAAGGCAACAGAAACACTGGCAAAAAATTGTTGAAATCAACTCTTTGGAACTCTGTCTATTAACCAATGGCTTCTAACAATCTCAGGAGCATTTATTCAATAAAAACTGTTGAACCTAGGTGAGAATGGAAGTTTATGTCATTTTAATTTGATCTATTCCTATCTCCAACTCCCCAACTTATAGTTGCCTTGAAAACTGGTAGCTGGGACTTATCCGGTGGTCCAGTGGCCAAGATTCTGAGCTCCCAACGCAGGGGCCCAGGTTCCATCCCTGGTCAGGGAATTAGATCCCACATGCTGCAACTGAAGAAACCACCATGCCCTGCTGTGCCAAGTCGCTCAGTCATGTCTGACTCTCTGCGACCCCATGGACTGCAGCCCACCAGGCTCCTCTGTCCATGCGATTCTCCAGGCAACAATACTGGAGTGGGTTGCCGTGCCCTCCTTGAAGGGATCGTCCCGACCCAGGGATCGAACCCAAGTCTCTAATATCTCCTGCATTGGCAGGCGGGTTCTTTACCACTAGCGCCACCTCAACAAAGATCAAGATCCCCAGTGCTGCAACTAAGGCCCAGCACAACCAAATAAATAAATAAGTAAATCAAAGCCAAACTGGTAGCTTTGCAGCCACTAATCTGTAAACCAGCAGTGTTGCAGACACCTGAGGGAGCAGGTAAGTTTGAAGACCCTAATAAAGCTTTTCCCAGAGTATCATCAGTATTTAATCAGTCTCACAGCTTTCTGGAAAATCTCCATTTGCAAGATGTTGTTATTTGATCTAATTTTGGGACCTGTTTCATGAGAAAGCCCCATCTCCAGGAAGTTTGTTGAAAAAATAAAAATCAAAAGCAGTAGTTGACCACACAGCTCTCTAAGCCTGTAAATATGAGTTGGAACAAATAAGAGGTTGGCCAAAACTCACAAGGAAGATCTGTGAAACAGGATAATCCACAGGGAGCTTTGAAAAGCTCTGACACATTCCTCGTGATCTAGAGGACAGTTCATACGTGCAGGACTGCACATAAGCCAGGAACAGAGGATCTGAATCGACCTCTGCTGGCTGACCTTGCTGTCCTGCTTTAGCAGAAAGACAAGATTACATCAGTGCTTTTAATTGCCTAAGAACAGAAATCCTAAAGGAAATCAGTCCTGAATATTCATTGGAAGGACTGATGTTGAATCTCTAGCTCCAAAACTTTGGTCACCTGATGCAAAGAACTGACTCCTCGGAAAAGACCCTGATGCTGGAAAGATTGAAGGCAGGAGGAGAAGGGGACGACAGAGGCTGAGATGGTTGGATGGCATTACTGACTCAATAGACACGAGTTTGAGCAAATGTCAGGGGTTGGTGATGGACAGGGAAGCCTGGTGTGCTGCAGTCCATGGGGGTCACAAAGAGTCTGATACAACTGAGCGACTGAACTGAAGTGAACGGAACTGAACTGAAGAACAGAAGGTAGGAACTTCCCTGGTGGTCCAGTGGCAGAGAGTACATCTGCCAAAGGCAGGGGCTATGGGTTCAATCCCTCGTCTAGAAATCAAGATCCCACCTACCATGGCACAACTCAGACCCATGTGCGCATAACTACAGAGGCCCAAACACCACAGCAAAAAGCCCACACACCACAGTGGAGACCCAGCACAACCAAAACATACAAATAAGAATACCTCCTTAAAAAGAAAAAAGACCTGAAGGTGTGTTCCAACACAAAGAGCCCCTCAACAAAAGCTTAAGGCTTCCAGGAGTTAAATGGAACCTCTCACAAAACAATAGGTGATCACTCACTAAGTGAGCACACACTTAAGCGGCCACACTCTACAAGGAATATAAGCATTACACAGTCAATCTGAGAAAGTCTCATCATCAACAAAACTCCGGGGATGAAGGGAAATCTGATTTCCAGAATTTCCACACTATATTATCTAAAATGCCCAGTTTTCAATAACAACAAAAATATGAGACAAGCAAAAAAAAAAAGAGCTGTCCAAGCATATGAATTAAAAAAGTAGTCAAAAGAGAGCATCCCTAGAGGCCCAGACTTATAAAGACTTTAAATAAGCTATTAAATAAGGGAAACAATATCTTAAAATATTAAAGAAAAAGTGTAATAATGATGTCTCACCAAGTAGGCAATATGAATAAAGACAAATCAATATTTAAAAGATCAAGTATCAATCCTGGAGTTGAAAAGTGCGATACTTGGAATGAAAATTCACGAACAGTGGTCAACAGCAGATAGTTGAAAACTTTCCAAATTTGATTAAAAAAAACCCAATAATCTACACATCTAAGAAGCTAAAATGATGACAAGTTATATAAATTCAAGGCCTCAAACAGAAAATTACACACCAGTGTTAATAGCAGCATTGTTCACAATAGCCAATAGATGGTACAACCCACATGTCCATGAACAATTGAATGGATAAACAATATGTGGTATATACATATGATGAAATACTATCCAGCCATAAAAAAATACTGAAGTTCTGATACATGCTATCACATGAAAGAACTTTTAAGACCAGGCTAGGTGAAATAATCCAGACATAAATGATAAATAATATATTATTTTGCTTATATGTATTACCTAAAATGAGCAATTTCATAGACAGAATGTAGAGTAGGCATTAATGGGGACTTAGGGGAAGGGTAGTGGGGAATTACTGCTTAATTGGTATAGAGTTTCTGTTAAGACAAAGAAAAAGTTTAGAATAAACTGAATAGTGATGATTATACAACATTGTGAATATAATTAGCGTTGAAGAATTGTTTAAGATGGTAAATGTTATGTTATGCAAATTTTAATGCCATAGAAAAAATACAAAAAACAAAACACAAATACACGAAAACCCAGCCCCCAGCTCTTCTGAGTCTTTCCAGCATCATCCACTTACTGAAAGCTCTCCTTTCTGTCTTAAATAACTAAGCGTGCCCTTCAGTTATTTACATTTGTTTGACCTTTGTAGAAGATGATATTATAGTCTCCACCTTCTTATAACCTTTTTCATACTTAAAGTATGTTACAAATAACGACTCTTTCTCACTCAAAAATAAGCACAAATGTTTTCATCACTTCTTAAACATCTTGTACTTGAATCTTTTCATATATCAGAAACTATCTGTGCTTGAACTTTTCCTGGTTTCTCTCAGGTTGGAGAAAAACTAGAAAATACACTTCAGATAGACTGCATGAAATACTAAATACATTGTGGAAGCTAAAATTTTGCCTTATGAAAATCTGGATCTAATTAAAAAAATATAGTGTATGGCTCTTTTTTGTCTTTCACGTATAATTTCCAATTCTCATTTTTGCTTTTTTTTTTCCAATTTGCAGTACACATTTATTCTTATTACTGCACAGAAGTAATCTCTCTAAAATTCCATTCTATAGCATCTAGCCACTTCTGCAAAGTGTCTTTTAATTTTTAATTCTATCTGGTTAAGTGCTGGTGACCACCCTCAGTGTCGGCTATGAACTTAATGAAAACTCACACTAATCCATCTCGCAGACTTGCCATTTACCTCTCAGGGCTCTGAGGGAAATTAATGAGATCATTGTTCTAGCGCTCTTTGAATATTTGTATTTTAGAAGAGCGATGCCAAAAGTCTCCAAAGGCTTATATTACGAACTTGTTCATGAACGATGAATTTTATGATTTTTACTAAATGTTAAGAGCTTTAGGTAGTCAAAGAAATGGACTCAGCTTTTGGAAACTTGAAAGGAATTAGCTACAGTCAGAATACCTTTACTGATATAACTGTACAGATAATATAAGGATTGGTGGAGAATTTAAATCAAACTATCTATATGATATAAATATCTAAAAAACTAGTTTACCATATCATTCATGGGAAAAACAAAATGGAAATGATACAAAAAGGATACAACTCAGGTCAATATTAGTTTACTGTGTTTGAATAATGGTCACTTTTATTGCAGTAATATAAAGGAACATTCTAAGAAAGTTTTGAAAACACATATTTAAAAAATAATCCATAATTCACAGCAGAGTTCCATCAATATTTTCCATGTTTCCCTTGCTTCTTTGGCTATATATATATAAAAAATATATATTTTGAAGATGTTGAATAAATGCTATATTTCTAGAAGTGCTAATTTTAAAAATCTTTTTACATTACATCATACTATAGTATTTGATGCTATATAGAAATATTAAAAGATAAACATAAAAATGAAATTAATCAGATCTCTACCACTGAACTGTGGAAAATTCTGAAAGAGATGGGAATACCAGACCACCTGACCTGCCTCTTGAGAAACTGGTATTCAGGTCAGGAAGCAACAGTTATAACTGGACATGGAACAACAGACTGGTTCCAAATAGGAAAAGGAGTACATCAAGGCTGTATATTGGCACCCTGCTTATTTAACTTTTATGCAGAGTACATCATGAGAAACGCTGGACTGGATGAAACACAGGCTGGAATCAAGATTTGCCGGGAGAAATATCAATAACCTCAGATATGCAGATAACACCACCCTTATGGCAGAAAGCAAAGAACTAAAGACCCTCTTGATGAAAGGGAAAGAGGAGAGTGAAAAAGTTGACTTCAAACCCAACATTCAGAAAACTAAGATCATGGCATCTGGTCCCATCACTTCATGGCAAATAGATGGGGAAACAGTAGAAACAGTGGCTGACTTTATTTTTGGGGGGCTCCAAAATCACTGCAGATGGTGACTGCAGCCATGAAATTAAGACACTTGCCTCTTGGAAGGAAAGTTATGACCAACCTAGATAGTATATTAAAAAGCAGAGACATTACTTTGCCAACAAAGGTCTGTCTAGTCAAGGCTATCGTTTTTCCAGTGGTCATGTATGGATGTGAGAGTTGGACTGTGAAGAAAGCTGAGCACCGAAGAATTGATGCTTTTAAACTGTGGTGTTGGGGAAGACTCTTGAGAGTCCCTTGGGCTGAAAGGAGATCCAACCAGTCAATCTTAAAAGAAATCAGTCCTGAATATTCATTGGAAGGACTGATGCTGAAGCTGAAACTCCAATGCTTTGGCCACTTCATGCGAAGAGCTGACTCACTGGAAAAGACCCTGATGCTGGGAAAGATTGAGGGCAGGAGGAGAGGGGGACGACAGAGGATGAGATGGTTGGGTGGCATCACCGACTCGATGGACATGGGTTTGGGTGGACTCTGGGAGTTGGTGATGGACAGGGAGGCCTGGCATGCTGCGATTCATGGGGTCGCCAAGAGTCGGACACGACTGAGCAACTGAACTGAACTGAACTGAATCACTTATATTTTGATATAGTTCAAAAATTATACATTCTGTGCATTTAAAATTTTTCAGTTCACTTTTAAACAGAACTGCCTAGTTTAATAATTTTTTTACATACGAGTAAACGTTTGTCACATAAAACTCAGGTAATAAAAATACACAAAAAGAAAAAATTTAAAAATCACAATTAATCCCATTATGTAGAGACAACAACCGTAGTATTTGGATTCTAATTATTTATCTCTCACTGGAAATATAAATATGTGTATATCTGTATATATGATTATGCGTGCGTGCTAAGTCATTTCAGTCGTGTCCGACTCTTTGCAACACTATGGACTGCAACATTACGGACTGTAGCCTACCAAGCTCCTCTGTTCATGGGATTCTCCAGGCAAGAATACCAGAGGGGATTGCAGTGACTTCCTCCAGCGGATCTTCCCAAACCAAGGATTGAACCTGTGTCTCTTACATTGCAGGCGGATCCTTTACTGCTGAGCCACCAGAGAAGTCCCCTTGTTACATGTATTATCCTTTATCTTCCTACAACTCTTGAAAGTTATGTATTATCACCATTTTCCAGACAAGAAAATTGAGTCTTAGATTAAGTAATTAGCTTATTATTAGGCATTCATCAATTAAGAAGAATAGTAGCAATTTAAATTAATATCAAATACCTCATTTCTCCCACTTAAGTAATTACTCTTGTCACATTTAGTTTGAAGGAGTTAACATCAGAGTATAAGTTATTTTCAGAGACTTACATATATTTATCATCTATAGGAATATATATAATAATAATTGAACAAAATGTATTAAATGTACTCTGATTAATAAGTTCTGTAGAATGTGAAAAGGTGATGATAAAACTATTCCATCTGAGGTACTGGCAGATATGTTGTATTTAGGACACTGAGAAAGCTAAACTTGCTACAGCATGGTGTTTATTTCAGGGAAAGTGTCTTTGTAGGGTGGTATTAATATTATTTCTAAAATGCTAACTGAAACTTAAAGAACCACACCTCTGACTCTAGAATGATTGAATATTTTAAAAGCCTTGAATACCAGAATTTATTCTGTAGAAAATCTAAGCATCAATAATTTTTCAATCAATAGTATTTAAAAATGAATTTCATATCATCTCTTTAAGGGTGTTTATTGTGTGCCTGGGTTGAGCACAAAGATACCAGAATTAGTAATGCCTTGTTTCTTGCCCACCAGTAAAGCACAGTCTGGTGGAACAGACACGTACACACACAGATCATTGTAATCAAGTCATAAACATTGATTCCAGGCACAAATAGGTTCATAAACACTGGTACAGATCCAAATAGTTACCATACATCAAGGAACATCCTATTATAGAGTCATAAACACTGAGTTATAGGTATAGGACATCAATAGTGAAAGTGAAGTTGCTCGGTCGTGTCCGACTCTTTGCGACCCCATGGACTGTAGCCCTACCACTCTCCTCCGTCCATGGGATTTTCCAGGCAAGACTACTGGAGTGGGCTGCCATTTCCTTCTCCAGAGGATCTTCCCGACCCAGGGATCAAACCTGGGTCTCCCGCACTGTAGGCAGACACTTTACCATCTGAGCCACCAATAAGGGGATGGTTAATACTATCTGTGAGAAAGACTGAAAGCTTCATAGAAGGTGCTGGTTTGTAAGGAGAGGCTATGATAGTAATAGAATTCTATCAGCTAGCGAGAAAGGGGGATAGCAGTTGTCCTCTTTTAAACTTCTCAGTATTTCCCTGACTTCATTTCTAAGAGTTCTGCATGCACATGTGGGTGCTCAGTTGCGACCCCCTGGACTGCCTGTAGCCAGCCAGGTTTCTCTGTCCATGGGATTTCCCAGGCAGGAACACTGGAATGGGGTGCCATTTGCTCCTCCTCCAGGGGATCTTCCCAACCCGGGGATCAAACCCACGTCTCCTGTAGCTCCTGCATTGCTCATGACTGATCAAAAAAACACTCTCAGAAGAAAGGATATGAAGGAAGGAGGACAGGATAGAGGAAACAGCTAAGCAAGGATGTCATCTCAGCCTAAAGTCATCCCGAGGAGTATAAATTGCACCACAAAACTGGCCTCACTTTGAGCCACTGGCATCCAAGCCAGTCAGCCACAGCCTGTGAGCTGCACAATCTGGACACTCTTGTTCACACAGGGCAATTCTCAAAAGGAGCTGGGAGTCCTTATCAGCCATCACTATGGCAACGGGGGATAAACAGTCTGTTCTGAGGAAGGAGATCTAGACAACAGCAAAAACTTTCATTAATCCTTCTAGCCTAACACCTACTTTTTAATTAATCACATAGTGAAAGCTCAAAAATATTTATTATGTCTTAAATGAATTATCAGACTCAAACTATGATCAAAGTGCTATACTGTGTCCTGCAGAAGAGACAAAGGCAAATTCTTCCCTTCAGTTGTTTCAAGTGAATGCCCAGTGGAGTAGGAGTGGTGAGATAAAGTTACAAACAACCTATAACATAAGGCAGACTCTAATATCTACAAGATAAAAGTACAAATTTTAGGGATCTACAGAGAGGGTGTAAATTTTATCTCAAAACAATCAGGAAAGACTTCAGGGAAGATATGGAACTTGTAATTTTTCATGAACATATTGATTCTAAGGAAGAAAAGAGGTAAATTCTTTTCCTAGGGAGAGCTACCTCTCAAACGTCCTAGAGGCAGAACTTTTCTGAATCAGGGGAAGAGAAGAGGTCACGTGGTTGCTACACCCAGCACATTAGAGTGTATACATCTCACAGCAGAACAGAAGTACTCATTGCTTCAAAGGTTAACTGGGATCTAAATGTGAAGGATGTTGAGCGGTAAGCAGAGAAGTTTGGTTTTAACTTAACGAGAAATGGGAAGTCATTTGAGATTTTTTTTAACATGAAAGGGAGGTTAACAGAAAAGATCATTTTAACCCAGACGGGTAGTTTAGATCGGGGAGTATCTAGAGGTAGAAACCAGCTATAAGGCAACCTCGAATTATGTTTTGCAATTAAATGCCATGATATCCCTGCTTCTTTATTTAAATCTACATTGTATCAAGTATTTATTCTATACAATTTCTTTTAAAAATTAAATGAAAAAACATATTTCCCAAACACTATTTCCCAGGCCAAATTCCTTGCCTTAAATTACATTTTGATTTAAAAAATACAATATATCAGAATTTCAAAATATTTCTGACCTCAAATGTATAATAATCGAAAGTGGACAGAATATAGACTTTCCATTATTTCTTTCTTAATCCTAAAGCAGATTTCATGGATATTTTGATTTATCTTATTAGCATTTTGTAATTCTCAATTGCAAAAAACTTTTAGAGTTTTTAAGGGACTTTTAGGGACAGTGAAGAATCAAAGAAGTATAATGCTCAATCCTCAAAGAGAAAATAAAATAATGTTTATGGGCACATTCTATGTATCAGACTCTGTGGTACAGAACTGCTTTCACAAATAGAATCTCAGTTATTTTGCCTATTTAGAAAATGTTCTTATTTGAATTTATATGTTATTTAAACAACCTGATTTTACATACTTTGTAAGAGTCAGGATTCAAACCCAGTTTTAACAGCCAACCTAAGCTCTATTAGCAAACATGGGTGCTTCCCTAGTAGCTCAGCTGGTAAAGAATCCACCTGCAATGTGGGAGACCCTGGTTCAATTTCTGGGTCAGGAAGTTAGTCATATTGATTAGCAGGCACAGAATATTCACCTGTCAAGATTAGCAGCAATATAAGGTAGTAATTGTTAAGAGCTAGGAAATAATGATAGAGAGTAATTGCTAATACATAGCCCAAAAATGTTAAGATATATGTAACATTCTCTTTCTCTGATCCCCATAATCCCATTTAATTTTGACCTTTCTCCCAACATCCTCTCCCACCTCAGGGATGAGTCCATGGTATAGAATTATAATCAAGTTTATAAGCAAAAGGAGAATAAATAATAAACAGAATAAATAACAATGAAATAAATAAAAATAAATAAAGCAAGCAATAATAGTTATATAATGGTATTTGAGGCTTCATACTATATTATTTATGGTTTTTTAGGATTCCATATATGTTTTATAAAAAGATTAGCATGATTTTAATTTAGCAATGAAAAGATTATGTGTATTACTTAAGTGTACAACTGGGTTTATATTGATGAATGTGTTTAAATAAATATTTTTGTTCTGTCAGTGATAAAATGTTGCCTGGAATGAATTTATTATTGTTAATCCTCACCAAATACCCCAGGATTAGGTTTTGTAATCATTGTTATACACTTAGAAAATTAAAACTGCAAAAGATTATATAACTTGCCCAAGGGTACATACTGCTAATTTTAGAGTTAGCATAAGAGTCCAGGTCTCTGTGACAGGGCATCAACTTTAAAAGAACCTGTTATTACCTATTTATACAAAGGTGTGTGTGTGTGTGTGTGTGTGTGTGTGTGTGTGTGCTCAGTCATGTCTGACTTTTTGTGACACCGGGGACTGTAGTCCTGCAGTCCATGGAATTCTCCAGGCAAGAATACTGGGTAGCCATTCTCTTCTCCAGGGAATCTTCCCGACCCAGGGATCAAACTTGGGTCTCCCGTATTGCTGGCAGATTCTTTACCGTCTGAGCCACCATTAGCCTAAGAATGTTTAGCTTCATTAAAGCCTACATTGCTGTTTTGACAGGCCACACATTTTTATTTTCCACCTTATTCATTCTGAAACAAAATTATTTTGTATGTTTGCTTTTCTTTCTTCTTCCATAGTCACTTATTTTATGGCACTTTCATTCAGTTTTTCCTTACTTTTCTCCTTCAATTAAATTCTAAAATACATGATTTTCAACCTTTTAATTTTGTGAAAACAAAGGAAAGGGACTGTTATAGGAACTCATTGTGCATTGTTGGCATGTTTTTAGTATTTTCTAGTATTATTTGTCCTCTTTCTTGAGATCTATTGTTCTATCCTCTTCCTCCATATGAAATATTCCTCCATATGAATTCCTCCATATAAAATAATTCCCACACCAGAGTTGACTTCACAAAAGCAAATAGACATCATGATCGAAATTCAAAATCAGCTCCCAGACTTTTGCATTTCCACTGTTAATATCACTCTTTTTGATTAAAAATAAAAAACCCTTTACTGCAAACTCCCATTAAAGGCAATAATTTTTCCCTGAAAGAAGTATTTTGATTGGATATTATCATTATATGTTAACAAAGAGCATAGAGCGGGTCCTGAGCAGACAGGCTGAAGGACTTCTGTTTTTTCGGATTCACAGAAATGATTCTTATGTCAGCTGAGAACAGGTATGAAGTCACTTTTCCAGAACTGGCTCAAACATTTCTTTCTCTAGAAAATGATCACCAAACCATTTCAGAATTAGTTTTCCCTTCCATTGTGTTCCCAAAACAGAAGCTACCTATCTCTGTTCTATGATACTTCCTTCTTTTGTAATTTATAGTTTGTTTACGTTTCCAAAATTTTCACTAGCCTAACCATTTCTTACAGGCTTCCCAGATGGCTCAGTAGTAAAGTATCCACCTGCCAATGCAGGAGACTCAAGTTCAACCCCTGAGTCAGGAAGATCCCCTGGAAGAGGAAATGGCAGTCCACTCCAGTACTCTTGCCTGGGAAATTCCATGATAGAGCAGCCTGGCGGACTATAGTCCATGGGGTAGCGAAGAGTCTGACACGATGGAGCAGGCATGAAGGCAACCATTTGTTAAGGATATTTTCCTTTTTTATTTTACTTTTAATGCTGGCAAACTTGTACTTTAAAAATGTTCCATAAATGTTTATTAAATGTGTATTGCAAGAACATATGGATGTTTGAAACTTCTACCACCTGATTCTGGGGATTTATTTCCTGAGGCATCTGTAACAGAAGTCCGTAGAGCCAACAAATGATGAGATCAGGAACAAGAGTGAGACTGGAAGCAAGCTTCTTAAGGTGTAATCGAAGAATTGATGCTTTTGAGCTGTAGTGTTGGGGACGACTCTTGAGAGTCTCTTGGTCTGCAAGGAGATCAAACCAGAAAACACTAACGGAAATCAACCCTGAATATTCATTGGAAGGACTGATGCTGAAGCTGAAGCTTCAACACTTTGGCCACATCATGTGAAGAGCTGACTCATTGGAAAAGACCCTGATGCTGGGAAAGAGAGAGGGCAGGAAGAGAAGGGGGCGACAGAGAATGAGATGGTTGGACAGCATCACGACTCAAATGGACATGAGTTTGAGCAAACTCTGGGAGATAGTGATGGACAGGGAAGCCTGGCGTGCTGCAGTCTGTGGAGTCAAAAGGAGTCGGACACAACTGAGCAACTGAACAACAAAAACAAATGCTTTATTTGACTTTGTAACTGGCACCATGGCTAAAAAAGTTCTCAGCACATTACACACGTTAAATGAAGATTTATTAGATAGATTTTAAATCCTATTCTGACCATGATAATCTCAGAAGTGAAGAAGAATTACTATCAAATATAAGATACCCCCTTGCCAGTGAAGACATGCTAAAAAACAGAGCTTAAATGTCTATCATTTATACCAGCTGTCATGAATTTTTCTGATACTTTTATCCCTTCCCAATTGCTGAAGCTATCAGAATGAAAAACTCATGAAAGTTTTTAAGGACCCACTCAACTCTTGAATCTTTTTCTGTTAACAACATCATGGGTTATACGTAAACTTATGATTTCCACAAAAGGATATAAATGTATATGTTGTACTACAATATGACGACCATATTACAAAATATGTGGAATCCAGGTTTCAATGAAACTGCAGGTGTTTAAAGTATCATCTCATTTATAACATTTATGTGTTGATGAATGTGAATAGTAATAACTGATACAACCTCTTAATGGGAACATCAACATCTATTTCCATAATGGGGGAACTTTTTCATGTTTACTAATAGCATATTTGTGGTATCAGCTCATTCTCCAATAGCAAAAAAAAAAAAAAAAAAAAAAAAATGGAATTCTATGTAACAGAATCATGAATAATTGTAAAGCTTCTGGTACTTCACTGTACCAGATGGCTTAACTATAGAGAGATTCAAATGAATGGTATTATATTTCTCAGACATCTGGAAAACTTCTAACAACATATGGAACTCAGGACTAGGACTCCCAGTATTTTTTAATGGCTTAGTCATTAACATTTGCAAAATTAAAAATCTGATATGCCAGCATTTTTACCACACCCATTGTTGTTCAGACTTCCTACAGTTTTTCTAATACCAACTTATGCAAAACATTTATATACACCAAGTGACTAGCAATCCATAGAGGGTCTGAATTTTTGTGGCACAAGAATTGTGAGAACTGAAAAGGACAGATGAGCAAAAGAGAAATGTATGATTTAACCTTGTTAGGAAAACAAGCAATGTTCCTTAGTGGCTGAGTGGGTTTAAAAAAAAAACTGGACAGTTCTGACTCATCTTTGATTTATTAATTCCAAATTAGTGTTTAAGAAAGTGGTTTGGAATATACACAGACCTGATACCGCCTTCCTCTGGTGCCACCCACTTTATTTGGCTGTGTTTGAGTCTCAGAATTCACCTTATTTAGGAACAGTGAAAGAGATCATGTCCCCAATATTCTAACAGATCACTAAATACATTGTTATAAATAGAGTTTGTTTAAAATTAGAGAAGATTCTTTCAATGAACTCTTGTAAGAATTAAGTAGAATTAAAAATAATCTGTAAAGTTAAGAGTGACAGAGTTCATTTCAGATGATAGCTAAGCAATTATCCAATCAATACATAAGATGTGACTAAATAAATGCATACATAGAGCTTTAGCATTTTCAATCTATTTCAAATGAATAAAGTTGAGAAAGGAAGAAGGATAGGAAGAAAGACACGGAGGGAAAGGGAGGAAGGGAGGAAAAGGGGGAGAACAGGGATCAGGAGAGGGTAGGTGTTAGAAAGGTAGAAGTCAAACAAGACTTTAGGAAAATCACTTAGGTATAAATTCCATTCCTTAATAGGACATCGAGAAAGAGTTAATTTCTGTGTGTTTACCTAGGTCCAATAACTCTACTTAATTCACTTAAAAATGCTAGTAATTTATTTGTAAATTCTTTCAGATATTCTAAATATACACTCACAAAGCTTCTTAAATGTGTGCTCACAGTTTGTCGTACCCTTCCCCATAAGATTTCTATTCAGTTTTTCTTTCTTCTTCTTCTAGGACTTGTTGCTCTTATGTCAAAACTTTTCACAATCACCTTGTATCTTTCATGATCTTTCATGTACTCTCTTGGCATCACCTTGATACTTTTTTACTGACCTACCTTCCAAATCACTGATCCTGTCTTCTGATGTTTTTAATCTTCCATTACAACTTTTGAGTTCTTAACTCTGGTTATTAATGTTTTGGCTTCTACTAATTTACTGTTCATGTGTGTACATGTGTATGAATTTTGTGTCTCTGCTAAAACCCTCCATAAATTTGTCTATGATATTGTACGTATTAATCAATTTTTTTTAACATCTCTGTGATAGTCACTAAGTCGTGTCCAGCTCTTTGTGGACCCCATGGACTATAGCCTACCAGGCTCCTCTGTCCATGGGACTTTCCAAGCAAGAATACTGGAGTGGGTTGTCATTTCCTACTCCAGGGGATCTTCCTGACCCAAGGATTGAACCCACATTGCAGGCAGATTCTTTATGTCTCTCTTTGGTAACCCAAAATTTCGATCATTAGTTGGTTAGTTTTTTTCACTTGTTTCTCTTCATTTTCAGTCTGTGAGCCCATGTATGTCTTTGTTTTGCTTTAATCATGCTTCACAGTTTTGGTTAAGAGGATGAACATCTTGTGTACAATACTGAAGAGATTCTGGGTGATGTTATCCACTTCCAAAGAACTTAAGATTTTCTCTTGGTAGGCAGTTAAACAATGAATCATCTTAATATTTTCAAGCATCAGTTTGGGCTTTGTAATAGCTGTTATATTACATCAGGTTTATAAAATTCACTTCTAGACTGTCATACTTAATTTCACACCATGGTACTTACTTTAAGTCTCCTCTGGTGTTTAAGGGTCAAGTTGGACCGTGTAGCTCTTAAAATTTTGGTCCAACTCTTTAGCTTCCTAGGGTTTTTTCTCTGTGAGTGCACAGCTGAGGAGCAACAGTTATCTTAAAAACAATTTATATACAGAGATTTCACTTCTCTGCAATCCCCTTCTCTCCAGAATCCTGTTGCTTTGATTTTAACCAGTCTGGAAGACTCAGACTTCAATCTCTTTGCTCTTGGCTAAGTGGGGCTGCTGGGTACTGCTCTGTGTTTCTTCTCCCAAATGGGTAAACTAGAAATTTCCTGAAGCAAACAAGCTAAGAAAGACTTAGAGATGACTCGGTACACTGTCCTTCACTAAAGGATTCTAATCACTCAGATCCTATTTGTGTTTCTCGCTTTCCATTGCCCTCAAACCATTGCTTTTATATATATTTTATCCAGCTTGCCTTCAGCAGTAAGGATAGTATAATTGGGGGAGGGGTGTCCCCTGGTAGCTCAGGTGGTAAAGAATCTGCTTGCAATGCAGGAGACCCAGGTTCGATCCCTGGGTGGGGAAGATCTGCTGGAGAAGGGCATGACAATCCACTCCACTATTCTTGCCTGGAGAATTCCATGGACAGGGAAGCCTGGTGGCTACAGTCCATGGGTTGCAAAGAGAGTCAGACATAACTGAGTGACCGAACAACAACAAGGTCCTCCTCTGACTTTGGATTGGGTTTATCACTAAGGAAGAACAAGCATGCAAAGCAGAGGACAGATGATCCAGGTATAGAACACTATAACATCAGGTAATAAGGAATGCTGGTATTTTAATGTATCAAACTGAACTACAATCATTGCCAACTAATGTTGATTATATCATATGCTACATGTGAAATCAATTGAGATTTCAAAAACTGCAAACTTGGCAGAGAGCATGATAAAGCCAACCTAAGAAGTTAGAAGACTTCAAGAGAAGAGAGGAGGAGCTGGAAAGTGAAAAACCTGAAGATCTTATGGTCAGAGATTGATATACTCTATGTGAAACATCTTCACATGGTAATGAATATGTTTACTTTAACCAAATTGGAGGGCTAATGAAATCTAGAGGAGCAGATGAGCTGATAATGTCAAGAATTGATGGGGTCAGGTTTTTGGTTTTGTTTTTAATAGACAAAAGAAACACAACTTCATCCCATAAGCAATATTTTGAAAAGAATAGTTCTGATGAGGCATCCTAAATTCTAGCTTATATTTAGAAGAATGTGAAATCACAACTTAAAATTAGTAAAGTAGCATTAATGGTGATAAGTATAAACAAGCTGAAATTTGAGCATCACAGGTGTAAGTATTTTGCTACTCATTCTGACACATTTTATCTCAAGCACAATGTCTAGTTCAGAGATTTGATACAATGTGTTATTTTCATCCATAATTCTAGTTTCTAGTTTTCAATTACAAACAGTTTCATAAATGTAAATTACCCAAAGAACGGATTTTTCTTAATTTAGGATGAAGTACTTATCCACTTTACAAAAGAGTAGACATCCACTTTTCTTAACAAGAATAGTCATGGAACAATTTAAATGTCACCTTCTGGATATCAGTCTAGTTCCAGTGAACCAATAAATAGCTCTTTAAATTGCCAATTTTCAGTTCATCGACTTTAGTCTTATTTTTCACTTTTCTTTCTCTGGCAGAGGTTCTCAGATTATTCCATGTGGTCCCTGAGAGCAATATTATCACACACATTGAAGCATGAAAAATTCACTTTCTATGTCTTTAGTCCTAGCAAAATCATTTAATGGGCACTTTGTTACAAGTTATGGATGTGATTAGCAGACTATACTCTAAGTTGGTTTCAACTGCATGACTACACAAATCTATATAATGGAGGGATATCATCTGTTATCCCTGTTATAGGACTTTCCTGGTGGCTTAGACAGTAAAGAATCTGCCTGCAATGCAGGAAACCCCGATTCGATCCCTGGTTTGGGAAGATCCCCTGAAGAAGGGAATAGCTACCCACTCCAGTATTCTTGCCTGGAGAATTCCATGGACAGAGGAGGCTGGCGGGCTCTAGTCCATGGGGTCTCAAAGAGTAGGACCCAACTGAGCAACTAACACTTTCATTTTATCATCTGTTATACATTCATCAGTTAAATCTCTAAGTGTTCTATAGAAAGTGTCCTTTATAGAAACTACAAAAAACTTACATAGAATAATTCAAAATAAGAAAATGGAAGTATTTATGTTTTAAAGTTAAATCTGATACACGCAAAAATTTACAGTAGCTTTGCTTATTTATAACCAACAAAAACTGGAAACAACCCAAAGGTCTTCAACTAGTCAAAAACTAGTCAACAAATAGGGCTTCCCTGGTGGCTTAGTGGTAAAGAATCTGCCTGCCTCTTCAGGAGACATGGGTTTGATCCCTGACCCTGGAAGATCCCACATGGAGCAGCTAAGCCTGTGTGCCACAACTACTGAAGCTCAAATGCCTTAGAGCTTGTGCTCCACAACAAGAAAAGACACCACAGTGAGAAACCTGTGCCCCACAACTAGAGAAAAGCCCACACAGCAACAAAAACCCAGCCAAATAGATTTTAAAAAAAAGAAAAAACAGTCAACAACAGTTGAGTCACTCAGTCATGTCCGACTCTTTGCAACCCCACGGACTGAAGCACTCCAGGTTTGTCCATTACCGACTCCCAGAGCTTGCTCAAACTCATATCTACCAAGTCAGTGACGCCATCCAACCATCTTATCCTCTGTCATCCCCTTCTCCTCCTGCCTTCAGTCTTGCCCAGAATCAGGGTCTTTTCCAGTGAGTCAGTTCTTCACATCAGGTGGCCAAAGTAATGGAGCTTCAGCTTCAGCATTAGTCCTTTCAATGAACACACTATAGTACAACTACCTAATGGAATAGCATTTAGCAAGAAAAAAGAGCAGACTAGTGATATACACCACATGGATGAATCTACAATACAGTCTGGGATGTTGAAGAAGCAAAACTCAAAAGGCTGTGTGGTATATGATTCTATTTATATTACATTCTAGAAAAGGCAAGACCAGGACAGAAAACACATCAATGTTGGCTAGAGAATAGGGAATAGAGAGTGAGGTAGAGCACTTGATGAAAAAGGGACAGAGAGAATTTTTGAGAGATGATAAAATTGCTCCATATCTGTATATATGAACAACTTTGCTGTTCATCTGAAAATAACATGTAAATCAATTATATTTCAATCTTTAAAAAGAAAAAAAAAATACACACCTGCTCCATATATGGACAGTGGTGCTGGTTGTCCAACAGTAGACATTTATCAAAGTTCATAGAACTCTATACGACCAAAGAGTGAAGTTTACTTTGTGTGACTTATACTTCTATAAACCTGACTAAAATAATGAAAAACCTTTATTTTAAAATCATGCATTTCTTGGTATGATGCTCTAAAAAGGGAACAACATCACATCTGTAGCTTTCTTCCAACTGTGTTACCTCAATCTAATGAGGAAAACATAATGGCAAATTAATGGGCATCCTACAAAGTAACTGGCCAGTACTCACCAAAATATCAAAACCATGAGAGAGAAACTCAAGAATTGTCACAGTCTTGAAGAGGCTAGATCTGACAAGTAAGTGAACTTTAAAGTTCCAAATGCTGGACAAGAACATGTATTAGTAGGTCAACTTGCAAAATATAAAGAAAATGCATAGAATAGTTAGTAATATTGTGCTAACATTAATTCTCTGGTACAGATCATTTTACTGTGGTCATGTAAGACGTTATCATCAGATAAATCTGGGTGAAGGATAGGGCAACCATGCACACCATTTTCAGCTATTTGTGAGTCTAAAATTGTTTTAAATGAAAAACAATAAATGTAAATGGTCTAGAATTTCTCTTTCTTGGTATAATGTATTTGACAATGGCATTTAAAAATTATTTCTTAAAGTTGTCATAGCGTTGTGAAATCAAAAAGCACTAGATGACCTCAAATACCAAACAGGACAGGGAAAATAATTCCTTGTATGAGCTGCTAACAGCTGGCCCTTTTATTTTTGAATATTTATTTATTTATTTGACTGCACCAGGTCTTAGTTGTGGCATGTAGAATCTTTGATCTTCATAATAATTCAGGGTTTGTTTTTTTTTTTCAGTAGCGGCATGTGGACTCTAACTCCCTGATTAGGAATAGAACTCAGTTCCCCTGCATTGCACATGCAGAGTGTTAGCCACTAGACCACCAGAAAAGTCCTTCACTGGTTTACTTCTTCAGCAAATTGGGCATTCCTGGACATGAGATGTGAGCAAACTTTTTTTAGACCAAAAAATGCTCTAAAAAGAAGACAGACCAATGGAGATTTTGATGGCCATTTGGGCTGAATCTAGTGGATGATCAAATATATCACTTATTTTATCAACTAGGACATTTGCTGAGTCTGAGGTGGCAGAGGAGACTCGAAAGGTGAACCTAAAATGTAAAGTGAAATCTCTCACAGTCTTGAGGCAGAACCCCTCAGCAGGATTCTAGGTGTCTGTACTGTATTGTCCTCTAAACATTTCCAGAGATTCAACACTTTTTCTTTATATGCCACAGATCTCTCTAATAGCATAAAATACTACAGGTATTATGGTCAAACCAAGTCCCCTGGAAATCCTGAACATGTAACTGAGAAGGTCACACCAGAAGGAATTGCAACAAATCCACAAGAGTTCTCTCCCTCAAGATATTTGTCACATTTTGAATCACACCTGTGAGTGTCTTCAAAGCTAACTTAAAATATCCAAAGGTCATAACTTTTCTGATGGGAGAGGCAGAAACTACTGTTTTTTCTATGAATGGATTCAGACAGTCAGTGTATTGAAAGAACACAACAATAAGATTCACCAGAGGAAACCACTTAGCACCAAAGATAAAGAGAAAATCTTTTTTATGATCACAGGAAAAAAGACACAGGAAAAAAAAAAAAAAAAGATCACAGGAAAAAAGACACAGGAAAAAAAAAAAAAGATCACAGGAAAAAAGACCTTTAAAGAAGCAATGATCAAAAAAAAAAGAAGCAATGATCACAAGAGTGCAGAGTTTCAAGTGTACTTGAGCATAGATTAAGAGACCCCACAAGTTGGGCAATAAAACAAGACTCAATAAATTTCAAACAATTGAAATTTCTGACTATAATACAATTAATCTAGAAGTAAAGAACAGAAATACAGCTAGAAAAATTCCTAAATATTTATAAGTTAGATAACACATTTCTAAATAATCTAAATAATAAATGGACCAAAAGAGTAATCTCTGTAGATAAAAGAAATATAGTAATTGCATGATAACAAAAATATAGCAAAGGAAACATTGTGCAAGGAGTACTCAAAAATAAATGGATATATACTAAAGATGAAATATCAAAAGCCAGTGATAAAAGTTTCCATTTTATGAAACATGGTGAAAGCATAGCAAATTCAATGCAAAGAAACTTAAACCAAGGACATAGTATGGAGAATAGCAAAGCAAATTCACAAAAATAAAAGCAAGTGTACAATAGAGGAAAGAATAAGACATATACTTAATATGAAAAATGGCAAAAGACATTCAGTAAGAATAAGACATATACTCAGTATGAAAAATGGCAAAAGACGAACTGAAATGTTACAAAAGATGAAACCTAAATGGTCCAGAAACATGAAGAGTTGCTCAACTTCTTCAGACAAGAGTGAAATTCAATTAAAACCACAATGTGAAAAACTACCCACTTATTAGAATGACTATAAGAGAAAATGTAGAAAAGAGTATCTAATTTTGAGCTTGTGGAGTACTGGAATTAGTTCAACAGCTTTGGGGAATGTTGTTTGACAGCACCTATTAAGGCTAAACATGTGCATGCCTATGATCCAGAAAATTCCACTCCAAAACAAATACCAAGCAGAAAATGCATCTTTACATTACAAAAGTAAGAATAAATCTCCATTACCACACTATTTATCATAGCCAAAAACTAGAAATAAGCTCCAGATCTGTCAACAGTAGTATGCATAAACAAATTATTCATGTTGTGGAATATTACAAAGCATTGAGGATGAATAAATCTGTTACATGAAGCAGCATGAACATGTAACAGGATTTATAAACATGATACTGAACAAGGAGAACCCATCAGGATACTTATTACATGATTGCATATATGCACTGCAAAATCCAGCAAAACTGAACACTGGGTGTTTACATGTTCATACACTGAAACCAAAATTTTAAAGAAAATTAAATGAAATATTACAAAATCTAAGACTGGTCAAGGAGAAAGACTTGGTGTGCTCAGAAGTACCAGAATTATGTCAGTTATCAGCCTTGGTAATGGTTTTAGTAGCATTCTAATTGTCCTTTAAAGTGCTCAAGATCTATTTACTCTTTCACAAGTATGGTATATTTCACAGTAAAAAACAGTGTTAAGAAAGTGAACAGTCTTCTACAAAAATAGCCATACTTGATACATTTTCAAAGTAAAAATCACATCTTAGTTGTATATGAAAGGAAATTTTGAATGCCTTTCAAATCTATTCCAATTCTATGATACCGTTATAAAGGTCTTCTTGCTACCAAAGTTACTATTTAGAGAAGGACTGGATTGAAGTTTTAACCAGAAGGAAATATTGATTTTCCATAGATTTTAATCAAAGCTGAAAATTAGATGGGAATTAACAAGCTTCAATGTGACAAACAATAAGAAATTAGTAATTCCTAATGAATAGCGTTTGAGGCAGAGATGATAAGATTCAACAGATAAGAAAGGGCCTGATTATGGAGATCAATAACCTCTTCTTGGACTTTAGTGGTTGACTCAGAAGGTAAAGAAAAAGTGAAAGGGAAAGCCACTCAGTCATGTCTTACTCTTTGTGATTCCATGGACTGTATGTAGCCTGCCAGGCTCCTCTGTCCACAGAATTCTCCATGCAAGAATACTGTAAAAGTTGCCATTCCCTTCTCCAGGGGATCTTCCAGACCCAGGAATTGAACCCAGGGCTCCGGTAATGCAGGCAGATTCTTTACCCTCTGAGTCATCAGGGAAGCTCTTCTCAACTCAGGAACTGACACCTTATCTGGCACATGCTGTGAAGTCACTGAACCCTTTGAAACAGAGAATGCTGTGCTTGGATGCGCATTTTAGGTAAATTAAGCTGGTGGCAGTGTGGAAGCCTAAATATGAAATGCTAAACAGCAACAGATTTTCTCATTCTAAAAGAGGCTATAAAAGCTAGAGTGATAATTTCTCTTTAGATTTTTTGAATCTGTATAGTTTAACTTTCAAAGACTTAGTAGTGCCAACAGAATAAAAGAAGAAAAAAAAAAAAAAAGATCCTTGCCAATTCTAAATCCTCCATTCTCTTTTCCAGGATCATTTACTGGTGCAGAGTTTCTCAAGCCTGAATCAAGGACCTCAAGACTCTTTCTTGTCTAGGCAAAGTCCATTTTCCACTCTTTGGAAATCCTCATCATCTTCCCTTTCTCCCACTGGGTATTTCCTTGTTCTTCTGAGTCAATCATCTTGTCCCTCAGAACTGTTTCGGCCTCTGTGGGTGCATGGTGTTTTAGTCACTCATTCATGTCTTACTTTTTGCAACCCCATGGACTGTAGTCTGCCAGGCTCCTCTGCCCAAGGGATTTTCCAGGTAAGAATGCTGGAGTGGGTTGTCATTTCCTACTCCAGGGGATCTTACCCAGGAATCAAACCTGCACGGCAGGCAGATTCTTTACTGACTGAGCCACCAGAGGCTCAGCCTCTATTGTGTACCTTACTTTACCCATTTCTTATATTTCACTTAATGGCTTGTGCAGTCCTTTCTTGCACAAAACTTCTGCCTCGCTATTTTCATTTCTGCTACCTCTCCTCAGTACTTTATACAGTATATTTTTTCAACAATCTTTAAGGGATAATCCTCTATTTAGTTTTTGAAATGAGGGCTTTCTTCTGTTAAAGGAATTTTTTTAAATTAATTAAAACAGATTATATATATATATAATACATATAAATTTACATATGCAATAGGCAGATATGTATTATATATAATATAGATGTGTATCATATATATAATATGTGCTATATATATACTATACACACCAAGCACATATCAGACATTCTTCTAGATCACACATGCTCCAGGAAGGCAATATTTCCCCCAAGGAGACAAATTTGGAGCTGATGAGAGGGGAAACTTAGGTATTATATGATTCGTAAACCTCCAAAGGGCCTTAATACTCCCCACTGCTTCCTGAATTTGAACATAACACATTCCTTCTTCCTGCCTTTAGCAAGCAATCCAAGTCTCTATGAGATGACTTAATTGTCCTATTGTGTAGCCTTTTAGGGGAGCTAATGAATCACTTCATATCCTATGGACCTTTCATCATCATCCCTAAAATCAGAAGACACCCAAAATCCAAAATATCAAATAAAACAGGAAGATAATCCATATTCTTTCCTGAACCCCTGTGCTATGCTGACATATCTCTTCTGCTATGCCCGACACTTAGCAATTCCAAATGTATGTAACAGCTTTGCTGTTCAGCGTGATTGAGATGAAAAGTGAAGATATCAGTTATCTTAATTATGGATTGTGTCTAGGACTCCCTTTACTTTCTTTCATGGGAAAATATATTGAACTTCCATCATCTATAAATATAAAAACATGAAGAAAAGTACAAATAAAAATTATAAGAAATAAGAAGAAAAGGACAAGCGATTTTTTCTAATGGCTTAGGGTCAGAAAGAGACAGTCTGGATCTTGTAACTCATGTTTCATCACCCTTATGAAGACCTCCAATAAGCACTGTCATTGATTATCTAGCATCTATCCTATGAGATCTGGGCAAGAAGTGACCCCAAGGTAGAAAAATGAGATTTAAAGATTGATACTTTAATTTATGACCCCAACCAAACATTTTATATACCACCCAATTTTATTACCAAGACACAAAGGGGTGGTAAAAATCACTTATATATATTTTTAAATTTTTGGAATATTTTTCAAAAGTCATTGCATTCAAATGTCTAAATGATCTATATTTATTGTTTCTTTCCCAGTGGCTCAGCGGTAAAGAATCTGCCTGAAGTGTAACGCAATACAGGAGACATGGGTTCAAGCCCTGGGTTGGGAAGAGGCCCTGGAGAAGGAAACATCAACACCATCCAGTATTTTTGCCTGGGATTTCCCATGTACAAAGAAGCCTGGTGGGCTGCAGTCCAGGGGGTTGTAAAAGGGCTGGACGAGACTGAGCGGCTAAATCACAGCATGGTCTCTTGAAACCACTTGTTTCAAAATTCTAAGAAAACATGTACATGCCTTCTTCCTTCCTGCCTTTTTTAAAAATTTATGCTTGGTAAGAGTTTGATGCCCTCAGTGTGCAATAATGAACAAAAATAATAAATAATAAATCTGTATTATGTGTGCTCACCAAACTTATTCATAGATGCGGTAGACAATTTTCTGCAGATGAGCTCTCTGGGGAAACCACACAATCTCCCACACCTCTAAAGAGCGGGTATTTAGAGAAGTTCATGCTCAGTTTCACATGTCAGCTCTAAAAGCAAGTGAGAATCTTAACGCCATTGTCAAAGAAGTTAATAAATAAATCCCAAGGCACTCTAGAAAATAAAATTCATTTTCTTCAGGATTGGAGAGAAAGGAACATCAATAAAGAAAATAAGTGTTAAGTTGGGACCTAAAACAAAAGTAAAAATCTTCAGGGCAGAGAAGGAGAAGAAGGGAAAAAATACAGCCCTGGAATAGGACAAACTAAGAGCAAAGCAAAAGAAAACAACACATTTGGTTAGAAAAGCCCCTCAGGATGTAATGTGAGATGGATTGTTATCACTTATGTTTTACATGCTGGACTTCATAGACTCGATTGCACTGTGTACTCTGATGAATCCAAAATATATTTTCCCAATCTAGCTCTCTCTAAAAGACTCAGAGGGATATATCCAAGTGCTGCTGAGCATTCTCACCAGAATCTCAAATTCAGTTGTGTCAAAATTGATATCTTTACCTGCTTCCTTCTCAAGTCTCTCTCCCCTCAAATGTGCTTCCCTTTTCAGTTATTTAGTTTACACTCTGATCACTTATTTCTTCTATTACAGTGGCAGCCACCTAAATTATCTCCTTGATTCTCAAGGTATTTCCCGTAAGCCAGTGAGTCTTGACCTTTATTGGAAGCATAGAATTCTTTCTCCAGAGACAGTAAAGAATACTTTGCCTACCAAAATGCACACATGCTCTTGTTGTGTTGTGCTGTTAGTCGCTCAGTTGCATCTGATTTTTGCTACCCTGTGGACTATATGCCACCAGGCTCCTCTGTCCATGGAATTTCCCAGGCGAGAATACTGAAGTGGGTTGCCATTTCCTTCTCCAGGGAATCTTCTCGCAAAATCTTCAGCCCAGCACGTAAGGTCTATCATGATGTGAATGTTCTCCATTCTCCATGCTCTGACTTACCACTCATCCTTCTTTCTCTTCTGAACTGTGTTATGTTCCTAGACAGTAACTTCCTTGATAATTCCACTGCCTTGGCCAAATGTCCCTGCTGGAAATGGCCCCTTCTTCCATACTCGGATGACTTCTTTTTTTTTTTTTTTGATGTGGACCATTTTTAAAGTCTTTATTGAATTTGTTACAATACTGCTTCTGTTTTATATTTTTTGGGGGGGGTTTTGGCCATGAGGCATGTGGGATCTTAGTTCTCAGACCAGGGATCAAACCCACAGCCTCTGCACTGAAAGGCGAAGTCCCAACCATTGGACCGCCCGGGATGTTCCCTGGACACCTTCTCGTGTTTAAAGGTGAGCTTGGGTATCCTGTTGTCCAGTTACATCTTATCATATTACCTTTGTTCACGTCCATCCTCTGTCTAGGTTAGTTGTCACTCCAATAAGCACACTGCAGGTTTTCATATAAACCTCTTGAATCTGTGAATGATTGACTGGAAGCTTCCTGAATTCACCTGGCTTGAGAAGAAGATGAAGATTGCTGTAATGGAGAAAAATATCCCTTTCTTTTTCCCTTCCTGTGAGGAGAGAAGAGAAAATTTCTGACCATCTCTAAACCACAAACATTGCTTTCCCCATAAAGCCAATAGATGACTCAGTGTTCCCTTCCTGCCTTCACCAACTTTCTAATAAAGAATGGGGTGGGCGGTGGGGGTGGCGGGGGGGGGGGGGGGGTGTTTCTAATAAAGAACAGGCATAGTGCCATTGCCTCAGACTAAGTCCTTCAAGAATTGTATCCCTGATTCTTAGTAGCAGTCTTTAGCAGTAAAGAATCTGCCTGCCAGTGCAGGAAGTGCAAGAGATGTGGGTTCAAAACCTGGGTCAGGCAGATCCCCTGAAGTAGGAAATGACAACTCTCTCCAGTATTCCTGCCTGGAAAATTCCTTGGGTAGAGGAGCCTGGAGGGCTAGAGTCCCCGGGGGCTGAAGAGGGGGAGGTGCACGGTCACTCTACCTGATGTAAGCTGGTTAAGTTGAACTGCAGTCACACCCTTTGCGACTTCTTCTGGCAGGGTCACAAAGAGTCGGAAAGGACTGAGCGCACACACACATACACACACACACACACACACACACTCTCTCTCACACACACCAACTGCCTTTATGTATTCAGTTATCTTCGTCATTTGACCTCCAAAGTTTCCCTTCGTGGTTCCCATGTGTCATTAAATCCTTTGTTAATGTAGAGATTTTTTTTCTTCTCCGTACACCTTGTCTCTGGGTAAGACTCATATCTAACTTATGAGGCTAACAACACACTACGTCATCCCATTCTATTACTCTATTCTTTCCTATCGGCATTCGTGTATAAATATTTCTGTTCCCCCTAGGTCAAAATCCAAAATCTCTCCTGCCTATTAACTTCTGTCAGGTTTCTTCTGTTTTCCCCAATTTTCCAAACATTCATGAACCAGCCATGGGATATACTAAACTGAAACCCAGATCCTTGCTATAGAGAGCTATTAGTGTATTTTCAGAATGCAAAGTAATTATCTGTCCATTTTACAACATACAAGCTCATTAAGATGGACAACTTCATACATTCTCGATATCCTAAAGCATAAATCACGTGACTGGCACATTTATTAGAATAATGGTTAGAAGCACCATGTTAGGAAAATTAAACAAGACAATGATTACGAAAACCAGTGACTGGTACACAGTGAGCATTCAGGAAATGTTTGCTTTATTATTATAGTTGGCAATGATTAAATGTTTGCTGATTGTCAAGGATAAATATAAAAGAAAAGCCTTAAAATATTTTGAGTCTCTTACAGTTATTATATAACTTTGACAATATCCAAAACATATTTTTTCTGGTTCTAGTTTCCAATTTGTCATATTTGTTCAGACTCCAGGTGTCCATGTGTCTTAAACAAAGACATGTCTCGGTAGGCATTTGTGTAAAATGGAAAAGTCTCACTAAGAATTACAAAAATGTAATAGCCTACACCTTTTTACAGCTGGGCCCAATTTCCTGAGGCAGTGCAGTGTGTACTGCACAGTGACATTCTTAAAATTATGTCGCTAAAATATTAACAGCCTGGGGCAAGGGAACAAATGGAAATTTATAATGCATCTAAGAAATACAGTGAATTGGAGACTTTCCGAGCAATAATGACAAGAGTGTGAGTGTTGTGAACTAATGTGGCAGGTATTCACATATCTGATCCAGAAAACAACATAGACACCTATGGGATTGCGTAGGGAGATATATTGGGGTGGATTAATAGATGTTCTTTTCATTTTTATAATGTCTCTATAGACCAGAATTGTGATTTTTTCGACCACTTTTTCTTTAGCAGCACAATCTTTTCAAAACATTTTACATAAAAATTTGCATACAGTTCCATTCTATAACAGGTAAGTGTGAAGATTTCTACAGGTTCTATTTCTTTTTGCTTGTATTCATGCTTCTCAAGAACTCCTTCTTCATATATCTTCCAGAATAAATCAGATTATTTTCTTTCTCTACTTAAAACTGCCCAATAGATTTGTTATGCACATAGAATAAAAAGTAGACATCTTATTCTGTCCTACAGAGTCCCAGAAGATCAGGCCCCTGCCAACCTTTCTAATTTCCTCTCATCCTTCACTTACCATCTCTGTCACCCCTGGCTCCAAAATTTGCTCAGAATTTTGCACTGGCTCTTTTCTCTGCCCAAAACACACTTCTACCTAATTTGTGCACAGCTGAGTTATTCCTGTAGGTGGAATCTTCACTTAAATGTCACCTCCTCAGAGAAACCTTTCTTAACCACCAAAATAATGCAGTCACCCAGCCATATTCATACACGGGAACTTATTTTACCTCTCCACATGGTCCTTACCTCTGGCATCTTCTCAGTCTGGGAATGTGTTTGTATTATTATGTCTTCTTCTACTAGAATGTATGTTCTCTGAGAATAGGAACCTTATCTCTTTTTTCCACTGGTCAATAGCAGTATCTTTCACAGTGCCTGGCATAGTGGATACTGATGGAAGGACAGAAGGAAGACAGAACGGAAGGATGAAGGGCTCTTTGGGTATCCCCCCCTCCTTTATTTTCCCTTCTCTAAATTCTGCTGGACAGATTTTTCTCAAGCACTCTAAGGAATCTGATAAATACACACGACTTTCAAATCCCTCCGCATTCTCAGGAAGAGGCCTCCTAGCCCTCTGCAGAGAGAAATGCTAAGTTTACATGTTGAGAGGAATCAGTTCTCATATTAAGACACAGCATCCCACAGCCACGCACGCCCATGCCATCTCTTCTACATGAAAACATTTTCTGTTATGTAAACATGACTTTTCAACCATATCAGTAGACAAAGACTGCGATCGCTGTCAGAAGTCTCATCTTCACACATTAAGGATAATGGGAAATTGATTTGCTCCAGGCAGTTCCGTTTGTTCCTGTAGCTTTAGTGAAAGAGCAGGAGGTAGAAGGAAACCAGATGGCTGTGACTAGGAGGAGGGATGGCTCTGGAAAATAGAGTCAATGCAAATTGTGCAAGAAATACTGAATATTTGCAGATGACTTTTTTTTTTACTCCTGTCTGGAGTTACATAAATTTTCAAATTATACGTGAACGATATAATAGCGGAGCTATTACCATACTTTTAAAAATTATCCTAAGCACATAATGGGACTTTCTTCTGAAAAGAGTATAAAGCACTTTACTGATTATGACATATTTATATTTTCCAACACTCCTGGAACATAGAAGCTGAACTTGAATCATGCAAACATACATTTTTAGTTCATCTTGTCCTCCTTTTTAGCCCTACAACCTTGGATAATTTATTGTCTCTTCTCATTTTATTTACCTATAAAATCATGAGATCAATAGCTGTGCTTAATGGCTGCCATAAGCTATAAGTAAACCAAGATTAATATCTAGCCATAACCCAAGACTGGGCATAGAGCAGAGACTCAGAAAATACTAAAGGACTCCTGGTGTTTAGATGAAGAAGTCAAAACATACAATGTTGAAGTCCCGACGTAATAATGAATTTTGGATTTCTTGATTTCTAGTTCAGAAGCACAGCTCTTCATTTCTTTCTTACTGGCTTCCTTACAATTTAATCCCCCTCCAACTTCCTTCCTTAAGGAATATAACTCTAAACTATTTTAGGAATGTACTGGACCCTGCAAACTGTGGTTACTTCTGTTCAATTAATTATGATATTTTATGAGTGTTGTTTCTATCAAAAGAAAAATCTCTCCACATGCATCTTTGGTTCAATAATCTCATACCTTCTCAAAATCCACTAAGAGCTACACAATCTACAAAATTTCTTGCTTCTTTAAATTCTTCCTCTTTACTGGAGCCTTTCTATCATCATACAAATACAGTCTCAGGATCTGGTGGTTCAGTGGGTAAGACTCCTTCCAATGCAGGGGGTGGGGGGGGGCGGGGGGGGTTTCAATCCCTGGTTAGGGAACTAAAATCTCACATGCTGCAAGGTACGACCAAAAAAGAAATGCTGAGTTCAGCAAGACTGGTAAATAGAAGATCAACTGACTAAAAAGCAATCCATTTGTATACATTTGCCACAAAAAAAAAAAAAAAAAAAAATCAAATATGATTTCATACTTCCCTTCCGTAAACAAAATTCATGAACCCATATTCATTGCTCACTATTTTCATATCTTTCTACTCCCTTCACAGGAGAATTTCCTATTAGAAAAAAACACCAAACTAATCTTTTTATTTTATATTGGAGTATAACCAATTAACAATGTTGTGATAGTTTTAGGTGGACAGCAAAGGGATAGGCCATACATATATATGTATTCATTCCAAGAGAATTTTTTAAGTTGACCGCATATTAAATTGATTATTTCTTCCTTTTCTCTCATCTCACTTGCTCATCGACTTTCTCACATGAGTCCTGATCACCCATTTCACTTGAACCTCCTTGTTAGCTTCACCAGTGATCTTTATATTGCCACTCAGTGAACCATTTACAAATCCCTCTTGATGTTTCAGCATCAAAGGACATATTTGTCAATATGTTCCTCCCTTGACGTCTGTGGCACTCACATGTGGTCATTCTCCCACCTACTCTCTGAATCTCTCAGTACCTGAAGGTAGTTGCTTTTCTCTCTGATCTCAAAATGTGAGAGGTTGCATTGCTTTGTTCCAAGTTTTCTTCCTCTTTCTTGTCCTAATGGAACTTACCCACCTCCTTGATTTTAATGCTATTCATATCAACTTCCAAATTTAGATTTCCAATTGTCCTTTTTCTTAGCTCCTCCTCCATGCTTAGTTGCTAAGTCTTGTCTGATTCTGCAATCTCATGGACTGTAGACCCCCCCAGGATCCTCTGTCCATGGGATGCTCCAGGCAAGAATACTGGAGTCGGTTGCCATGCCCTTCTCCGGTGGATCTTCCCAACCCAGGGATCCAACCCAGGGATCAAACTCAGGTCTTTCTCATGCTGGCACATTCTTTACAATCTGAGCCACCAGGGAAACCCAAGAATACTGGAGTGGGTAGCTTATCCCTTCTCCAGGGAAACTTCCTGACCCAGGAATTGAACTGGGGTTTCTTGCATTGCAGGTGGATTCTTTACCAGCTGAGCTACCAGAGAAACCCTTCTAAGTTCTAACCTAATGCAATTATTTGCCCATTGGGCTTCTGGTGGCTCAGACAGTAAAGAATCTGACTGCAATGCAGTAGACCTGGGTTGATCCTTGGGTCTGGAAGATCCCCTGGAAAAGGGCATGGCAACCCACTCCAATATTCTTGCCTGGGAAATTCCATGAACAGAGAAGGCTGGTGGCCTGTAGTCCACGGAGTCTCAAAGAGTCAGATCTGACTAACACTATGATACCTTTACTTAAATGTTTTACAGGTATCTCTAACTTAACATATTCAGAAGTAAACTATCTTTTCTTCTTCAAACCTGATTTTTCTATGGTCTTTTTTATAAATTGCACCCTCTTCTATGCTCATTTGCGATCCTTACTCTTCCACAAGTCTGGTTATTAGGCTAAGACTTAGTGTGATGGCAAACAAACTCTATTCTTTTTGCTCCAGGGTCCAGTCAAATCTGATATTTCTTCCAAACTCTTTGGCTGAAGTCTCAGATAGATGACATGGCTATTTTGTCCACTTTCAGCTAAAACTTCAATCATTTAATCTCATAAGAGTTCATTTTGGTAACTGTATACCAAGTCTCATGAGATAGTCACCCAAGACATTTCATCAAATTGAAACTCTTCCTTCTTTCTCCTCAGATCTTATTTTAGTTGGAAATCTGCTTTGGGAAGAAGCATATGGTAAACTTTTCTCTAGTCTCCTTATGTGATGCTCCTCTACCCTCAATTCCCCACTGACTTCTGGGTCCTCTGAATTTGGAGGTTAAACTGGTCTAGAAGTAAAGGGTAGAAAATAACTTATTCAACTGTTATTTTCATCATATGGCTTTAATGCTTTCTGGAATTTCAGGTATACAAAAAGCTGTGTTCTTAACAATATGTTCAGATAAGACACTGTTTTTCTGTGTGAGTATATTATAATAAATTCAAACATTTTGCAATGTACATAGAAAAAAATTCTAAGTATTACTACCCGGATATAGCCTTTGCTATCATTCTAGAAACTTTTCTGTGCATGTACATAAAGGACAGAAAATGAAAGTATTAGTTGCTCAGTCATATCTAACTCTTTGCAACCCCATGAAGTATAGCACGCCAGGCTCCTCTGTCCATGGAATTCTCCAGGCAAGAATACTGGAGTGGGTTGCCATTCCCTTCTCCAGGGGATTTTGCCAACCCAGGAACTGAACCCAGTCTCCTGCATTGCAGGCAGATTCTTTACTGTCTGGGCCACCAGGGAAGCCCCTAAAGGACAGAAAGCAGATTATATGTTCATGCTTATCTTTTCAGTATCCATTACTCTCTTATTCTATTTTAAGACTAGCCTGTGTTCAGATATCCACCTATCCTCTGAAAACTAAGCACTCTTCCCCCATCCAAGCCCGGCTTCCCTGGTGGCTCAGATGATAAAGAATCCCCCTGCAATGCGGGAGACCTGGGTTGGATCCCTGGGTTGGGAAGATCCCCTGGGGGAAGGCATGGCAACCCACTCCAGTATTCTTACCTGGAGAATCCCCATGGACAGAGGAGCCTGGTGGGCTACAGTCTATGGGGTCACAGAGAGTCAGACACAACTGAGCAACTAAGCACTGCACATCCAAGTCAAGATACTACACTTAGGGGAAGACGGTAGGGATCCAATGCTTTCAGGAAGAAAGATGTCTTCATTTAATTTACCAGCATGGCCTCTAAAGAAAGTAGCTAGGCCCTTGGGAAAGACTAGAGACTTCCACAAGCTCAACCAAGTAGTTCCTCTGATTGAAACTGCTGAGCTGATAAATCAGGTCAATCATATGACTGTGCTAATACAATAATCTGATATAAAATCCTAATATGAGAGCTCACAGATTAGTTAGGGCCTCGGGTGTATGGTACACAGCTATTGATCAATTTTGTGTTCTAAAATCCACAAAAACCAAACCAATGTAGTAGATGTTGACCCTGGTTCTTTTTCACTGTCTCCTTTTTTAGAGAGTGGGGTGGGAGTAAGTAATGAAAGATGCAATATGCAACAATTTGCCTTTTACTTTAGGGAATGCCACCAACCACTGGACATCTAAAATCTGTACTTAATGGCAGTTCTTGGAGTCTGCAGAGAGCTTATTTCTCACTCTTTGGAATACATGCATCTCCGCCAGGCTGTCCTGCACTGCCAACATGAGGCCATGGATGTAATGGGTCAATGTGATGTTCTCTGGGCTGTTGAGACCCCCAAGATCTCTCTAGATTGTATTTTGACAGAGGACCACACAGTTACACATGTAGAGTAAAAGAATATCACTGTTCATTTCATGCTAAAGCAAATTATTTCTCTTTCCTGATGGGGATAGAAAAGAAGACAACACAACCAGTTACTTAAAGATGAGTTGATAATATTACGTCCTTTTCATATTGGAAGGGCCAGTGGTTCATTAAAACAGGAAGAGAAACCCATGACAGGTATGACCATAGGCAGCAAGTATTACTATCCAGAGTCTTACTGAGTGCCTGATACATAGGAATAGAATTCCACACAATACAGCATCTAAGTAGGGGACCCACTTCACTGTGAAGGGGGTTCAGGAGTGAGCCTGTGATTAGATGTAAGACCAACCAGAGAGTGGAATTACTTTATCATGATGCAATACTGCATTGAGGATTCAAGAGAGGCAAAAAAGATGACTCTTTCAACAAGGGTATACCCTTAAGTCTATCCAGATTTAGGGTTTTGTTCAGAAATAATTATATTTTCTTTTAAAATTAGTTTTCTTACTTTGGCACATTTCAGTGGTTATTTTGTTGCTATTTATGTAGAAAAAAATCTCAAAGTTCAGAGAAAAGTTTGTCATCAAATCTTTACTTTTTTCTTAATAAATACATTTTCTAAGCTTGACACAGTGTCCAAAACATGTTGTTTATTCCTTTTTAGTGGTTTATACCTAAGAAGAAAAGGAAAACAACTTTTTTTTTTAAAGTTGTAACTTTTATAGCCTGTAAATAACTACCACTAAGTGGTTTTCCTGATTCATTTGACTTTATGATTAACAGAAGCATTTAAAAACATTTATCTTGTTAAATACATAAAACCAAAAATGAATTTCACCACAGAGTCTGTTGAAGTACTATTATAAAATTTGGAAAGGAAATGAATAGCAGCTAATGAAAATCAGGCCTTGGTAACAAGTCATGAAAAATAAAATCAGACCGAATCAGAAGCTAGAGAGTAAAGTAAGTTACAGTTTAACATAGTTATACTGTCTCAGATGAAAATGTTCACGTACCTACTTTAGACTTCAAGTCCAACCACGTACATCTGTGATACATGTCAAGGATATTGCCAAGGAAAAGGGTAGGGGTAGCTCTCTAAATTACAACATCAGAAAGAAGGTAGAAGAATAACCTTAGGTTTCTATCAATTTCTAAGGAAATTTGATCATGATTTTATCCATTTTGGTCACAGCAGCAGGAATATACAAGCAGAATCAATAATTTTGTAGTCAAATAATTACCCTTGTCCTGATTCAGGAAATCCATCTTGGTTGGACAATAACCTTGGGAAACCATTAGGGGTAATGTAGCCAGGAAAGCAGATTGATGGAGCTTTATAATAAGGATCTGTTGTTATTTAGTTGCTAAGTTGTGCCTGACTCTGTGACCCCGTGGACTGTAGCCTGCCAGGCTCCTCTATCCATGGGATTCTCCGGGCAAGAATACTGGAATGGGCTGTCATTTCGTTCTCCAGGGAATCTTCCCAACCCAAGGGTTGAACCCACATCTCCTGTGTTGGCAGGCAGATTCCTTCCTCCTGAGCCACCAGGGAAGTCCTTTTATAAGTATGTGTGCTTAGTCACTCAGTTTTGTCTGACACTTTGTGATAGGGCCCACCTAAAAGGACTGATTACCAGAGGAAATTACATCAGGAATTTTAAATACACTCTGAGAACTGACAGACAGCTCTGGCCATCAGGCATAAGACAGAACAGAAGTTACAAAGAAAGCTTTAGGCAGAGGAGTTTATGAAGAAAGGCTTAGTGTCACAGAATAGGCATTTAGGATACTGGACCTAGAACAAGAAATGCCTGCTTATTGGGATTTAATCAGTCATTTATAGTTAGGGCATTAGATACATATCATATGTCAAATGTACTAGTGGTGGTTTAAATCCAATGTGGGAGATAAACATGGAGCTTTCCAGGTCAAAGCCATGACCTAGAAAAGTTAGGAGCTGGGAGAGGGAGCTCCATTACTACAAATCAGAGGACAAATGTAAACTTGGAAAATCTCTACTGAGAAGTCACAATAGAGGAAAAGGAAACAGAATGAATAGGGGTAAATTCACTGCATGAGGCAGGTGACTGCCAACACAAAGTCTATTTTGGGTAGCAGTTATGTAGATTTAAGTTTGGTTCTTGTTTGAATGATATATTATGCTCTGTGTGTAAGCATTTGCTGCCAAAGACTTTTATCCTATTCATAGATCTTTCTTGTACCCTCCTTATAGTTTTAAAATAAATCTAGAAGTGACATCTCAGAGCAACATTCTCCAACCCACATCCTCAAAAACTTCTGGTCTGCTCACCTTTCTCAACCTGCGTGCGTGCGTGCTCAGTTGTGTCTGACTTTGCAACCCTATGGCCTCTAGCCTACTAGGCTCATCTATCCATGGGATTTCTCAGGTGAGAATACTGGAGTGGGTTGCTATTTCCTTCTGCAGGGGATCTCTCTAACCCAGGGATCTAACCAGTGTCTCCTGCATTGCAGGCAGATTCTTTGCCACTGAACCACCAGGGAAGCACCTTTCTCAACCTGGTGAGGTCTTAATGATGAAGAGAGTGTAATTACTTCATCATGATGTAATACTGCATGGTACTGTAGTATTGATTGGTTACCTGACATATACACACTACTATATATAAAATAGATAACTAATAAGACCTACTACATAGCACAAGGAACTACTCTGGAATGAACTATATGGGGAAAAGATCTAAGAAAGAATGGATATATGTATATGTATAACTGATTCACTTTGTTGTGCAGCAGAAACTAAACACATTTCAAATCAACTATACTCTAATAAAAAAATGTTTTTAAGTGAAAAAAGAAATTAGATAGCCATGTGGATGAAAAAAATTCAGGCAGCTAGATCCTAGAAGAAAAATAATAACAATAGAATGGCAAATCCAACTATCAACCAAATTCTACAAAGATGGTGTTGTTAAGTTGCATGCAGAAATTCCATATCTAGAAAACACACTGAACTAGTTTATGATATATGCCAAGATGCCACCAAAATGGATAACCATAGCACTATAATCTAGAAAGCCCTCCCAAAGGAAGCTACATCAGTTAGCTTTCGCTGAAAAAGCAAACTCTAAAATGTAGTGGTTTAAAACAACAACTATTTATTTACCTCATATCTCTGTGGGTTTAAAATCTTACTCCTTAATATTTAATTTCATAGGGATGATAATGATTAGAACAAAATATCTGAAAAGGCTTCTTTGGAGGGTGGTAATGAACCAAAGTTGAGAAACCCTGCCGTGGCCCTTCATCCCTTTACTTAACAATAATTATGGCACACCCTGTACTTGCCAAACACTACCCTAGGCACCAGGGACATAGCCAGGAAAAAAAACAGCAAAATGCTTACCCTGGTAGAATCATCATATTTCAAAAGACATCCTAGAATCTTTTAAAATTCTTTAAAAATTTATTCTTTCTTGGGCAATTTGACTATTTGTTGTTTTTTTAAGAATTTTTTTTAATGTGGACCATTTTTAAAGGCTTTAATTTTTTACAACATTACTTCTATTTTTTTATGTTTTTGTTTTTTGACCACAAGGCATGTGGGATCATTGCATCCCAATCAGGGATAAAACCCACACCTCCTGCATTGGAAGGTGAAGTCTTAACCACTGAACTGCCAGGGAATTCCCTGGATACTCTTATTTGAGGCAAAGAGTCCTTAACTAAAGCTATGAACCATTCTTTCAGGCAACCAGGAAGATATTTAATCTGGTATTACATGTAGCTTCTTTGATTCTAACCGTTGGAGCTATAGTTTATTGAACACTCTCTGTATGTCAAATATGAATGACCTCCCAGCTTTCCTAAAGGTCCTAAAATTAGGCATGAATTTTCACCATTTTAAAGACAAGGAAATTGAGATTACTTGCTCAAGACCTCACAGTTAGCAAGTAAAAGAGCTAGAATTTTTTCATTCATACTGCCAGGCTCCAAAATATGCCTTTTCTACTGTAGCAAGCTGCTTTTTGCATGTTGAAGCTCTGCACTAAAAGATAAAACATCGAAGTTGTTTTCATATCTTAACTATTGTGAACAATGCTATGATAAACATGGGAGTAGTGTATACAAAAGATGAAGTATATGTGTATAATGAAATATTGTTCAACCACGATAAAGAAGGGAAGCTGCTGTTTGCAACAACTTGGATGAAGCTTGAGGGCATTATGCTAAGTGAAATAGACAGAGAAAAACAAATACTGTGTGATGTTACTTACATGTGGAATATTGAAAAAAAGCCAAACCTAGAAATACAGAGTGTGGAATGGTGGTTACCAAGGGCAGGGAGTTGGGGTGAGGGGGTGGGGGATGGTAAGGTAGCTGTTGTTTAAGGGTAAAAGCTTCTGACTTGTATACAAATAAGTCCTGGAAATCCGCTGCCCAACATAGTGATTATAGACAATGGTATTATAAACTTCAAAGTTGCTAAGAAACTAGATCTTAATTGTTCTCACCACACACACAAAAAAAGAAATAATTATGTGACGTGATAGGGTGTTAGCTAATGCTATGGCGGTAATCATATTCCAAATATATGTGTATATGTGTGTTAGTCACTCAACATGTATTAAATCAACACATTGTACACTTAAACTTACACAAAGTTATGTGACAATTATATCTCCATAAAAAAAATTTCAATGTCAATCCACCCATTTATAGCAGGGCTGCATGGCCTAATGGATAAGGCATCTGATTCCAGGTCAGAAGATTGAAGGTTCAGGTCCCTTCATGATCATTGTGTAGTTCAGTTTTGGAGAAGGAAATGGCATCCCACTCCAGTATCCTTGCCTGGAAAATCCCATGGATGCAGGAGCCTGGCAGGAGGTCGCAAAGAGTCAGACATGACTGAGCATCTTCACTCACTCACTACCCATTTATAAAAGATATCTAGGTTTCCTCATTCCCTCTGAAACTTTGACAAGTCATCAAATTTCTCTGAGGTTTATTATCTCATCTATATAATCTAGGAATAAATGTAAATATACAAGAAATGACTTCTTAACCTAAAATTATTTATCATTTCTTATGTTTATGATATAACTAAATTAAGCTTAAGGGGCCTCATCAAAAATTCTTCAATGTAATACAACTCACATGAATGGCACCTTGCGATTTAGGAAATTTTTCCTCTGAAATAGAAACCAATATTATTTCTTCAATTGAAGAAGTTGATTACTAGCACATTTTATCTGCTGTTCAATGAATAAAAGCAAGACTCATCAGTTTGTGTATGGTGTCAAGAATTAGCTCATAAACCTTCCATAGCTACACATTTTCCCATGAAATAATACTATACTTCGTTTGCTATTGTATCAGTATTTAATTTTATATTATAAAAAATCAGAACAGACCACCCAAGATCTGTGAGACATTTTCAAAAGGTGTACATACCATCGATGCAATTGGAATACCAGAATACCAGGAGAAGGAAGAAAGAACAATGTGGAAGAAACAGCTGAAGTAATAATGGCTGAGAATGTATCAAAATTAATGACAAACACTAAACCCCAGATGTAAGAAATTCAGAAAACACCAACCAAGGGAAATATAAAATAAACAAACCAAAAACATTATTATAACACCTATACATATCATATTCAAACTGCAGAAAATCAGAGGCAAGGTAAAATCTTGAAAGAAACACAAAGAGAAAAATACTTTATCTGTAGAAGAACAGGAATTAAAAATTACAGTGAACTTTCTCATCAGAAACCATATGAACAGGAAGAAAATGAATGAAATCTTTTTTTCTTTTTTTCTGACTAAAATACTTAAAACATTGAAAGAAAAAGATCAATAACCTAGAATTCTATACCTGGTGAAATTATTCTTCCAAAATGAAGAAGATACAGACTTTCTTGGAATAGCAAAACTGAGAGCATTCATTACCCATAAACCTGCACCACAAAATATGTTAAAAGAAATTCTTCAGGCAGAAGGAAAACTTGGTCAGAAATGTGGATCTCCGTAAAGAAAGGAAGGACATTGGAAAAGGCAAAAGTAAAAATAGGATCTGTTATTTTTATTATTCTTCATTAATTTAAAAATAACTGTGCAAAATAATAATGAAAGGTAATTAGGCAATTATGGCATACTGTTCCACTGTGTGTGTGCTCAGTCATATAGTCATGTCCAACTCTTTGCAAGTTCATGGACTGTAGCCCATCAGGCTCTTCTGTCCATGGAATTTTCCAGGCAAGAATACTGGAGTGGATTGCCATTTCCTACTCTAGAAAATGGCATAAAGATAGGTGAAATGAAGGCTAGCAGTGTCCCACAGGAAGGGGGGTAGTAAATGGAGATAATATTCTAAGATATCCTAAGAAACAAAAACTAAGTAGCAACTACACAATCCTAATTAAAATTCCAGTGGGACATTTGTTGAAATACCCAAGCTAATTCAAAAATTTATATCCATAGCGTTTAGAATAGACAAGAGAATTTTGAAAAATAAAAAAGAGAGCTGGAGTATTTCGCCATCTGGTTTTTGGAATACTCTGAAGCTACAGCAATTAAGACGGTGTGGCACTGGCCTAAGGCAGATGCATAAAACAAAAGAACAGGACAGAGTCCACAAGCAGACCTCCACTTGCACAGTCAATTGATCTTTGGCCGTGTTGCCAAGGGAATACAGAGGGTTGCTCACTTTTTCTTTCCATTTGTTTTGTTCTCAGCAAAAGGTACTAGAATAATTTGATACTTCTATGAAAACAAAACAAAACATTTAACCTTGACTCTGGCCTTAAACCACTCACAGAAATGGCTTTGAGACAGATTATGGGTCTACTCTGGATTTTCTGTTGGGGTATAGCCAATTAACAACGTTGTGATAGTTTCTGGCGGACAGTGAAGGGCCTCAGCCATGCATGTACGCGTATCCATTCTCCTCCAAACCCCCCTCCCATCCAGGCCGCCACGTGACACCGGGCAGAGTCCCCTGTGCTGCAGCAGGTCCTGGTGGTTTGTGTGTACATGTCCATCAAAACTCCGTAACTGTCCCTTCCCCCACCCTTCTGCCTGGCAACCACAAGTTCGTTCTCTAAGCCTGTGAGTCTCTTTCTGCTTTTTAAGTTCATTTGTATCATTTCTTTTTAGATTGTGCATATAAGGGATATCATCCTGAGTGAAGTAAAACAGACAGAGATGGAGAAATATCATACGGCAATGACTTCTTATACCAGATAAAAAAGTGCTAACAATAAGAAAAAAATGTACTTTAATAGCCCAACAAAGTAATAGGTAAAAGATTTGAAAAGATATTTCCCTCATGTGGATATGTAATTGCAAAATAAGCACATGAAAAAATTCTCATCATCATAAGTCATTCTAAAAATACAAATTAAAACCACCCATAAGTTACCACTACCCAATCACTAGACTGGCTAATTTTTTCTTTAATGACAATGCCAAGTATTCATGAGGGAAAGGAACAGTTGGAACTTCCTATGTAGCTGATGGAATTGTAAATGGTAATATCACTTTGGAAATCTCTTAAGCAATTTATTTTAAAGCTAAACCTACAGCTACCCAGCCATTCCTCTTCAGGATGTATAAAATATATATATAACCAAAGTGACTTATAGAAAATGTTCATAGCAGCCTGATTTATAATAGTCAAAAAACTGGGAGCAACCAAATAAATAAAAGAATAAACAAATTCTATATATACAAACAATGTTACACGAGTCAGCAACATCCTGATAATGTGGGTTAATCGTTATATCAAACAAAAGAAAGCAGACACAAAAGATCATATACTATATTACTCCAACTATATTAATTTTACAACAGCAAAGGCTAAACTGTGATGATAATCACAAAACGTTAACACTCACCCTGGATGAGATGAACTGACTGGTAAAGAACAAAAGGGAAGTTTGTGGAGTCATGAAAACTTTCTCTATCTTTATGAAGTGTTGGTTTAATGAACGCATATATTTACCAAAGCTCATTGAACTGTACGCTTAAAAACTTTATAACTGTGCATTTCATATGTAAATTATGAGTCAACAAATCAAATAAAATTAACTTTACCTTATGTATATTTAAATGTATTCAACGTAATTCTCAAACATGTTTCTTAGATTGGTTTCATATATCTGCAAGTATGGTTTCAAAACCCCTGCACTAGAGATGGAACTTGAACACTAGTTGCTCGGCTCCAGAAGTTATAGATATACTCAGTGTAAGATGGAAGAGTAATTTACCAGCTTTATATTCTTTAATTCACTCATCACTAGACATTTAACAGAAGCCAAAAACTTCAAGCAAGAATTCTCCATTTACTAAGAAATAAAGTTTTTAGAAGACAAACACTAACTACATATAAACCTTGTTAGCAGTTAGGGAAAAGGTTCAGATCAGTTCAGTTCACTTGCTCAGTCTTGTCCAACAGTTTGTGACCCCATAGACTGCAGCACACAAGGCTTCCCTATCCATCACCAATTATTCCAAGAGCTTACTCAAACTCATGTCCATTGAGTCGGTGATGCCATCCAACCATCTCATCCGCTGTTGTCCCCTTCTCCTCCTGCCTGCAATCTTTCCCAGCATCAGGGTCTTTTCCAAAGAATCAGTTCTCACCAGGTGGCCAAAATATTTGAGTTTCAGCTTCAGCATCAGTCCTTCCAATAAACATTCAGAAATGATTTCATTTATGATGGACTGGTTGGATCTCCTTGCAGTCCAAAGGACTCTCTAGAGTCTTCTCCAACACCACAGATCAAAAGCATCAATTTTTCTGCACTCAGCTTTCATTATAGTCCAGCTCTCACATCCATACATGACAACTGGGAAAACCATAGCATTGTTGGCACAGTAATTTCTCCTCTTTTTAATATGCTGTCTAGGTTGGTCATAACTTATCTTACAAGGAGCAAGCGTCTTTTAATTTCATGGCTGCAGTCACCATCTGCAGTGATTTTGTTGTCTCTCACTATTTCCCTTGTTTCCCCATCTATTTGTCATGAAGTGATGGGACCAGATGCCATGATCTTAGTTTTCTGAATGTTGAGTTTTAAGCCAACTTTTTTTCACACTCCTCTTTCACTTTCATCAAGAGGCCCTTCAGCTCTTCTCCACTTTCTGCCATAAGGATGATGCCATCTGTGTGTCTGAGGTTATGGATATTTCTCCTGGCAGTCTTGATTCCAGCTTGGCTTCATCCAGCCCAGCATTTTGCATGATGTACTCTGCATAGAAGTTAAATAAGCAGGGTGACAATATACAGCCTTGACGTGTTCCTTTCCCAGTTTGGAGCTAGTGTGTTATCCCATGTCCAGTTCTAACTGTTGTTTCAGGACCTGCATACAGATTTCTCAGGGGGCAGATCAGATGGTCTGGTATTCCCATCTCTTTAATAATTTTCCACAGTTTGATGTGATCCACACAATCAAAGGCTTTGGCATAGTCACTAAAGCAGAAGTAGATGTTTTTCTGGAACTCTCTTGCTTTTTCGATGATCCAACAAATGTCAGCAATTTGATCTCCAGTTCCTCTGCCTTTTCTAAATCCAGCTTGAACATCTGGAAGTTCATGGTTCATGTGCTGCTGAAGCCTGGCTTGGAGAATTTTGAGCATTACTTTACTAGCGTGTGAGATGAGTGCAATTGTGCGGTAGTTTGAACATTCTTTTGCCATTGCCTTTCTTTGGGATTGGAATGAAAGCTGACCTTTTCCAGTCGTGTGGCCCCTGCTGAGTTTTCCAAATTTGCTGGCATATTGAGTGCAGCACTTTCACAGCATCATCTTTTAGGATTTGAAATAGCTTAACTGGAATTCCATCACATCCACCAGCTTTGTTCATAGTGATGCTTCCTAAAGCCCACTTGACTTCGCATTCCAGGATGTCTGGCTGTAGGTGAGTGATCACACCATCATGGTTACCTGGGTCATTAAGACTTTTTTTGGTATTGTTCTTCTGCATATTCTTGCCATCTCTTCTTAATATCTTCTGCTTCTGTTAGGTCCCTACCATTTCTGTCCTTTGTTGTGCCCATCTTTGCATGAAATGTGCCCGTGGTATCTCTAATTTTCTTGAAGAGATCTCTAGTCTTTCCCATTCTACTGTTTTCCTCTGTTTCTTTGCATTGATCACTGAGGAAGGCTTTCTTATTCTCTTTGCTATTCTTTGGAACTCTACATTTAAATGGGTGTATCTTTCCTTTTCTCTTTTGTCTTTATCTTCTCTTCTTTTCTCAGTTATTTGTAAGGCCTCCTAAGACAACCATCTTGCCCTTTTGCATTTCTTTTTCTTGGGGATGGTCTTGATCCCTGCCTCCTGTACAATGTCATGAACCTCTGCCCATAGCTGTTCAGACACTCTTCTTCAGGCACTTTAATGTATCAGCTCTAATCCTTGAATCTATTTCTCACTTCCACTGTATAATCATAAGGAATTTGATTTAGGTCATACCTGAATGGTCTCATGGTGGTTTTCACTATTTTCTTTATTTAAGTCTGAATTTTGCAATAAGGAGTTTGTGATCTAAGACACAGTCAGCTCCCGGTCTTTTTTTGCTGACTACAGAAAGCTTCTCCATCTTTGGCTGGAAAAGTTTGGTAAATAATAATGTTAGTCACCACACATTAAGTCTATTTATATTTTGTATCTTCAGTGATGGCTTTCTGTCTTTCTGTTTATTCTTTTCCTTGTCTAATCTGAATTTATCAGAAGCACTGTATTTAAATTCCAAAAGAGAGGGAGAAAAAAAATCACAAGAGACATCTAAAATAAAGTTTCCTAATTTCTTACACTTTCTTGGAAAACAAAAATAAGAACTACACTGATAACATCAGTTACAATACGAGAGAAAACAATCACACATGTGTTTTATGACCTGTGACTATTTCCTTTTTTATGTTTTATTATTCCAAGTTTGCTCAAAATTAAACACTGAAAAAGTTGCTTATCAGGTGCCTCAAAGCACCTAGTTAGTGAAAGTGTTTTAATAATAAAAGTGTCATCTTACATTGTTATCACTTTGCACTAAATGAAAAGAATTCACAGAGAAAGGAAAGATGTCAGTTGCAATACTGAAGAAAGATGTACTTAAATTTACTCATATATAGCAACTTGATAGATGATGATCAGCTATCAAAGCTATTTCAATTTTTGTTGTTATTGTTGTTTAGTTGCTAAGTTATGTCCAACCCTTATGCAACCTTATGGACTGTAGCCGAAAAGGCTCCTCTGTCTATGGGATTTTCCAGGCAAGAATACTGGAGTGGGTTACCAATTCCTTCTCCAGTGGCTCTTCCCAAACCAGGGATCTAATCAGTGTCTCCTGCTTGGCAGGTGGATTCTTTACCACTGAAGCATCTGGGAATCCCATTAATTCATTTTTAGTTTTCTTTTAATCAAGGTTATGAAAACTGAGACTGACTTACAGAATTATTTTTTAAATTTTCCCTTCACAAAGTAATAAATGTGTTTATATATGATGTACATATATAAATATATATGTCAAGTCCATACGTCTATGTCTGCTTACCAAGAAAGCCAAAGTTTTTACTGTAATACATTTTTTAACGAAAATTCCAAAAATTGTTAATTGAATTTTATTACTAAAAAAAAATGTTATTGGAAATCATTTGTTAGAATATTTGTTGCAGAGGGCTTCCCAGGTGGTCAGTGGTAAAGAATCTTCCTGCCCATGCAGGAGATGTGTGTTCAGTCCCTGGGTGTGGTAGATCCCCTGGAGGAGGAAACAGCACCCTACTCCTGTATTCTTGCCTGGAAAACTCCATGGACAGAGGAGGCTGATGGGCTGCAGTGCATGGGGTTGCAAAGACTCGGACATGACTGAGCAACTGAGCATGTCATTAGCGTGTTTGTATAGAGGTTAATTTTACCCCCAAACCTTGTGGTAATTAACTCATTACATTCTTACTCTAATAAACTCAAGCATTAATAAAAGCATGGTAAATTTTCTTAAAATTAGAAACATGGTTAAAGGCATAATAAGTTTACACAAATTTTCACTTTAAAAAAGACTCAAAAACATTTATTTCAAAATGTGCAAAGCTCATTTTGCCTGGTGTTCTGGCCTAAAAGTGTTAGTGGAGTATTATATCAAATGGAGTATTATATCAAACTCTCCAGGTCGGTAGGTGCCCAATATGCTACTGGAGATAGGTGGAGAAATAACTCCAGAAAGAATGAAGAGACAGCCAAAGCAAAACCAACACCTAGTTGCGGATGTGACTGGTGAGGGCAATACTGCATAGCAACCTGGAATGTTAGGTCCATGAATCAAGGCAAATGGGAAGTGCTCAAACAGGAGATGGCAAGCATGAACATTTCAGGAATCAGCGAACTAAAATGGACTGGACTGTGTGAATTTAACTCAGATGACCATTATATCTACTACTGTGGGCAAGAACCCATTAGAAGAAATGGAGTAGCCACCATAGTCAAACAGAGTCCAAAATGCAGTACTTGGATGTAATCCCAAAAATAACAGAATGATCTTTGTTCATTTCCAAGGCAAACCATTCAATATCACAGTAATCCAAGTCTATGCCCTGACCAGTAATGCTGAAGAAGCTGGAGTTGAACGGTTCTATGAAGACCTACAAGACCTTCTAGAACTAATACCCCAAAAAGATGTCCTTTTCATTATAGGGGACTGGAATGCACAAGTAGGAAGTCAAGAAATACCTGGAGTAACAGGCAAATTTGGCTTTTGAGTACAGAATGAAGCAGGGAAAAGGCTAATAGAGGTTTTTCAAGAGAGTGCACTGGTCATAGCAAACACCCTCTTCCAGCAACACAAGAGAAGACTCTACACATGGACATCACCAGATGTTCGATACCGAAATCAGATTGATTATATCCTCTGCAGCCAAAGATGGAGAAGTTCTATACAGTCAGCAAAAATAAGATCAGGAGCTGACTGTGGCTCAGATCATGAAGTCCTTATTGCCAAATTCAGACTTAAACTAAAGAAAGTAGGGAAAACCACCAGGAGACCATTCAGTTCAGTTCAGTTCAGTCGCTCAGTCGTGTCTGACTCTTTGTGACCTGATGCATCGCAGCACACCAGGCCTCCCTGTCCGACATCAACTCCCAAAGTTTACTCAAACTCATGTCCATTGAGTCAGTGATGCCATCCAGCCATCTCATCCTCTGCCATCCCCTTCTCCTCCTGCCCCCAATCCCTCCCAGCACCAGGGTCTTTTCTAATGAGTCAACTCTTCGCATCAGGTGGCCAAAGTGTTGGAGTCTCAGCTTCAGCATCAGTTCTTCCAATGAACACCCAGGACTGATATCCTTTAGGATGGACTGGTTGGATCTCCTTGCATGAGACCATTCAGGTACGACCTAAATCAAATCCCTTATGATTATACAGTGGACATGAGAAATAGATTCAAGGGATTAAATCTGATAGACAGAGTGCCTGAAGAACTATGGATGGAGGTTCGTGACATTGTACAGGAGGCAGGGATCAAGACCATCCCCAAGAAAAAGAAATGCAAAAGGGCAAGATGGTTGTCTGAGGAGGCCTTACAAATAGCTGAGAAAAGAAGAGAAGATAAAGGCAAAGGAGAAAAGGAAAGATATACCCATTTGAATGTAGAGTTCCAAAGAACAGTAAAGAGAGATAAGAAAGCCTTCCTCAGTGATCAATGCAAAGAAACAGAGGAAAACAGTAGAATGGGAAAGACTAGAGATCTCTTCAAGAAAATTAGAGATACCAAGGGCACATTTCATGCAAAGATGGGCACAACAAAGGACAGAAATGGTAGGGACCTAACAGAAGCAGAAGATATTAAGAAGAGATGGCAAGAATATGCAGAAGAACAATACCAAAAAAGTCTTAATGACCCAGGTAACCATGATGGTGTGATCACTCACCTACAGCCAGACATCCTGGAATGCGAAGTCAAGTGGGCTTTAGGAAGCATCACTATGAACAAAGCTGGTGGATGTGATGGAATTCCAGTTAAGCTATTTCAAATCCTAAAAGATGATGCTGTGAAAGTGCTGCACTCAATATGCCAGCAAATTTGGAAAACTCAGCAGGGGCCACAGGACTGGAAAAGGTCAGTTTTTATTCCAATCCCAAAAAGGCAATGGCAAAGAATGTTCAAACTACCGCACAATTGCACTCATCTCACACGCTAGTAAAGTAATGCTCAAAATTCTCCAAGCCAGGCTTCAGCAGCACATGAACCATGAACTTCCAGATGTTCAAGCTGGATTTAGAAAAGGCAGAGGAACTGGAGATCAAATTGCTGACATTTGTTGGATCATCGAAAAAGCAAGAGAGTTCCAGAAAAACATCTACTTCTGCTTTAGTGACTATGCCAAAGCCTTTGATTGTGTGGATCACATCAAACTGTGAAAAATTTTTAAGGAGATGGGAATACCAGACCATCTGATCTGCCCCCTGAGAAATCTGTATGCAGGTCCGGAAACAACAGTTAGAACTGGACATGGAATAACACACTGGTTCCAGATTGGGAAAGGAATACATCAAGGCTGTATATTGTCACCCTGCTTATTTAACTTATATACAGAGTACGTCATGAGGAATGCTGGGCTGGATGAAACACAAGCTGGAATCAAGATTGCTGGCAGAAATATCAATAACCTCAGATACACAGATGCCACCACCCTCATGGAAGAAAGCGATGAAGAACTAAAGAGCCTCTTGATGAAATGAAAGAGGAGAGTGAAAAAAGTTGGCTTAAAACTCAACATTCAGAAAACTAAGATCATGGCATCTGGTCCCATCACTTCATGACAATTAGATGGGAGAACAGTGGAAACAGTGACAGACTTTACATTTTGGGGCTCGAAAATCACTGCAGATGGTGACTGCAGCCATGAAATTAAAAGATGCTTGCTCTTTGGAAGAAAAATTATGAGCAACCTGGACAGCACATTAAAAAGCAGAGAAATTACTTTGACAACAAAGGTCCATCTAGTCAAAGCTATGGTTTTTCCAGTAGTCATGTATGGATGCGAGAGTGGACTATAAAGAAAGCTGAGTGCTGAAAAATTGATGCTTTTGAACTGTGGTGTTGGAGAAGACTCTTGAGAATCCGTTGGACTGCAAGGAGATCCATCCAGTCCATCATAAATGAAATCAGTCCTGAATATTCATTGGAAGGACTGATGCTGAAGCTGAAACTCCAATCCTTCGCCACCTGATGCAAAGAATTGACTCATTGGAAAAGACCCTAATGCTGGGAAAGATTGAAGGCAGGAGGAGAAGAGGACAACTGAGGATGAGATGGTTGGATGGCATCATGGACTCAGTGGACATGAGCTTGAGTAAACTCTGGGAGTTAGTGATTGACAGGGAGGCCTGGAGTGCTACAGTCCATGGGGTCCAAAGTGTCAGACATAACTGAGCTGACCTGAACTGACATCGAATGTGGCAAAAACCACAGTTTTTTGATATGTAGTTACCAGTCCTTGTAATGGCTGGCAAATGATAGGAGATCAAATATACATATATATTTAAAAGGTAAATATGGCACTTCTTAGTAAAAGTAGGAAACAACCTGTTAAAAGCTTATGAACTAGTCAAGAATTGTAGTCTCATGATCCTCTGAAAATTGTGAGCCATTTTACAAGTCCAAAATTAGGAAAACTTTATTAAAATTTTGAGAAGAAACAGTTGGAATTATAATTATATACATATTAAAATTTTTCAGGGTAGATGAATTACTAAGAAATTAAATTTTGTAACATTCAGGAAAAGATGAAAATTCTAAAAAAAGAAAGTAAGAAAGTGTTAGAAGGCAAAGCAATTAATGTTTATAGCCAAAGAATTTCAATGATTTTTGGCTTGCATTTCTAATCTCAGACTGCTAGACCATACTTCCATAGCTCCTAGAATAAAAAAAATCAATTAAAATTCATTTTGTGTCATATATATTCATTCTAAATTATACTATTAAGCCAAATGTTTAAATCTGTTTACTTCACTACAAAGAAAAAAAAGTCTTTCAGAAAATCTTTAAATCTTTGAATATCTCACCCATTAGCTGCCAAGCAGCTGGTCAAGAAATACTCAGTAGAAAAAAAAAGAAAAGAAAAGAAAAAGAAAAGCTTGATAGTACAGAAAATTTCAATTTTAGAAACTATTCTCAATCAACAGCCTTGCCTCGGGTATTCAACATATCTGGAAAGTATCCCAACAATGGAACAGATGAACTATTTCTTTTTTCTCCTGCTTAGCTACAGGCAAAATCTAAAATTATAAAAATGATCGCCACCCAATTCTTAAAAGAATATGATCCTGAAAATCACAACAAAACAAAACAGCTGCACTCCTTCCAAATTTTCAGATCTCATTCCCTATCTTTTCTGTAAATTCCTTTCAAACAAAAGTTTGAAGCGTAGTCAGGAACTAAAGGGCATTGTATTAGCTCTGTATGGTCTTACACTTGAATTAACCAATTCCTTTATATGAAGAAATATATGCTCTCTTAGGCAAGTTTCTGTATAGTTATCTGAAATTTTTCCATTTTATTCTCTTTGGAGGTAGGTTTATCTTAATCACTGCATTGTTATTGATGTGTTTAAAACACTTACATTCAATTTCCTTATCAACATGGTAAAATGGATAAATCTATCATCTTGTTATTTATTTTCCATTTGTCACTTTTTTCTTATTTTCTTTTTTCCTACTTCCTTTGGGACTGATTGAATTTTTATGATTTTATTTATACCCGTTATTGGCTTACTATTTATTTTATGTTGTAGTGGTTATGCTAGTGCTTGCAATATATATCTTTTACTTATAGTCTACTTCCAAATAATATTGTATTATTGCTTATACTGAAAGAGATTATAATGTTAACTTCTACTCCCCAACTACTTAATTAATGTTCATTGTGCTAGTAACTTCATACACACTCTTTCTGCATTTGTTATAGAACTGCAAGACATTTTTATTATTTTTGCTTTGAATGATCATCTTTTAAAGAGCTTTTAAAAATTAGACAAACTCACTTGTATTTTTATTTACATAATCACCATTGCTAGCACTTTTTATTCTTTTGTGTAGATTAAAATTTCATTCTAGTATCTAGTATTTATTTACTTCTGCCATAAAAACGTCCTTTAGTATTTCTTGTAATGCAGGACTGTTGGCCTTGAAAGCTCTTTTGTTTATCTGAATAAAAATCTTTATTTTTTTTTGTCATTTTTGAAAAATTTTTTTGCAGTCATAGAATTCTAGATTGACAGTTTTTTCTTCCAGTACATTAAAGATGTCACTCTATTATCTTCTGGCTTGCAAATTCTTTGGCAAAAAGTGGGCTGTTTTTCTTGGTTTTGTTCCTATGTTTTTCCCCTCTAATTGGTTTTAAGATTTTTTTTTTCCTGTATTAACAGTTTTCAGCAACTTTATTTTTAGGTACCTTGTTGACTTTTTTTTTTTAATGTTTCTCCTACTTAAGTTTGTTGAACTTCTTGAATTTCTGTCCCTAAAATTTTCACCAAATTTGGAACACTTTCAGCTATGATTTCTTCAAATATATTTTTGTACCCATAAACTTCTGCATACCACCCTTTCTCTAATATATAAAGTATATTTGATATTTCCCATAGGTCACTGAAATTTAATTCATTTTTTTTTTCTGTATTTCATTTTGCATAGCTTTTATTGCTAAATTTTTCACAGTGTCTAATCAGTTAAGTATTACGGTAAGATTTTCATTTTACAGAGTGTCATTTTCATCCAGATGTTGCATCTGGATCTTTTTTATGTATTCCATTTCTCTTCTCATCATGTTCAATTTTCCTCTATCTTCTTGTACTTACAGAGATAATTATAGCAACTGTTGAAGATCATCATCTGCCAAATCCTTTTTCTGTTGTCACATGGGTCTTTTTTAATGGCTGATTTGTCTCCACTTCTTTGAAATCCTTCTAGGGTTTTTATTGGATGCTGAACCTTCTGGGTGCCACATTGTGTTGTATTCCTCGAAAAAGAACAGAGTGATGTTATAACATATATTTAAATTACTTTGAATCAGTTTGAACCTTTTGAGGCCTGGCTGTTGAAGCTTGTTTGTGTGAGTAAAGTACACCATTGAACCTATAGTTAATATAGAACTACTACTAAGGGATAGCGCTCTAGAAGATTCTAATTAATGGCTTGTGTATTAAGGTCTTTTCACTTGGTAAGTGGAAACACAAATTGTTTCCACTTCTTTGTGCACCGGTGGTTGTTAGGCTTATTGCTTTTCAGTTTCAATCCCCTCTGCCTGTATCCCTAGCCTAAAGGAATTTCCTCATATGCATATGCAAATAAACACTCAGTGAAAGATCCTCTGATAATCTTACTTTCTCTTTGCAACTCTCTCCTCTCTGATTTCTGCCCTGAAAATTCTGTACATCCATGACTCCTTAAATTCTAATCTCTGGTCTCCTGAGAGCACGAGACTCTGCTTGCATTCCTTTCCATGTGTCATGGTTCATAAGCAGAAAGCTCCAGTATTCAAAGGACTCATCTTGCTTGTTTTTCTATAGTCTATAGAAAATAGGGGGCTTCCTTGGTGGCTCAGAGGTTAAAGCGCCTATCTGCAATGTGGGAGACCTGGGTTCAATCCCTGGGTCGGGAAGATTCCCTGGAGAAGGAAATGGTAACCCACTCCAGTATTCTTGCCTGGAGAATCCCATGGACAGAGGAGCCTGGTGGGCTACAGTCTATGGGGTCGCAAAGAGGCGGACACGGAAATAGGTCTATAGTCTATAGAAAATAGGTCTATAGTTTATAGGAAATAATTGTCTCATACATTTTATTTAGTTTTCTAGTCGTGTAATTGCAGTAGAATAGATCAGCTTCTGTTGTCCTATTATACTCAGAAGTTTTAGCTTAGTAATAAAATTTCAACTCATTTATTTCTAATTTTCATGCATTTAAAATTTCTGTTTAATCTGTATATCTTTATTTTCAGAATTTATCTTTTTCTATTACAAAATTTCCTGTCTTCATAATGTATTATCTTTTTTTAGATTAAAATGATATTTTGGTTTAAACTAATTCTTCAAATTCTTGAGAGGCTAAGTTTGTTTATTCCTTTTGCTACAAAGTCATTGCTCATGTTTTCTTTAAGGCTTTCATCAGTGTTTTCAAAGTAAATTTAGAAAGGCTGTCTTACAGATAATTGGCATCATGCTTTATTAAACCTGAAATGTATTTTGGTAATTTTACAAGATAATGAATTGCTATTCCTTTACTAAAGACAATATAAATTCACTCATTTATCAAATAATGTCCCAAGTATTGTACCCATGGGATTTTCATTTATAGAGATAACCGAATGATGACACAAAGAGGTTGATGCCATTAAAAATTTTTCAATTCACTTTTCCCAAGAGAAAGGGACACACCAACTACACAGGGCCAAATGAAAATCACCAGGTTTTGGTCAAGAGGCATAAGCAGGAAGGACTGAGGGGGAAACGCCTAGACCAGAGTCTTCATGGGAATTTCTGCAGGAGAGGCAAGGCAGGGGCAGGTAAACAGTTTAGGATTGGCTAGTTTGAATAGTTCTGGTAAGTTTTGGGCTATGGGAGTGGCACCTGGGTTGATGTCCCTAAATCATATCATTCACACTAAGGGTCAGAAACTCAGATGACTGCAGGGGATCAATAGAAAACATGAAAATGCGGGATCAGTAGAAAACATGAAAGTGTGATTAGGACGACAGGTGCTGAGCCATTTATATCTGCACCAAACAGTAAAACACTCACTTAGCCACACTGTACAAGCCAAACACCAAACTTCCCCCGGGCCATGTTACCAGCTCACAACCCCTGCTATTCCCCACCGCCACCATACAAGAAAGGTGGTGCTAATATCAATATTAGCAAAGCAATTGCTAGTATCAGTGAGCAATTCCTCAACTCTAAGAAGTATATAATCCTAAAAAAACCAATAATGAGATTTCCAGTGCAAGGACTCTGATTCAGCACAAACATGTCACATAAAGTAATGGTGTGGGAACATGTGAGGGTATTCATGTAATTTTTTATTTAAATGGCTTCTTTATTTGATAATATCTGATAAGAATCTTTAATTAACTTTTTCTAACCTCTGCTGTCACCAGTAGCCATAAATTGAGTGAGGAGTCTCTCCTTTGAATAGATAAGCCTTAAAATAAGAACAAAGCAAGAATCAAAGTGTATAGGCTACTGCATTGAGAACATTGATGACTTCAGTTAATGGAATGTAAAAAATTACTGTAATTAGGAAGCATCTACAACATTTTTAAAGTAACATTAATTAATTCAACAAATATTGATTGAGTACCTGCTATATGCTAGATACTGATGGGACATAAAAACTGAGTAACAAATCCTTGAGAAGCTCATCAAATGAATTTACCATTCAATTATTTGTATTTTACTACTAAAAATAAACTTTGTACATGATCAATTTTTGTAAAGAAACATCAGTAACTATGCACTGTCACTATTTCCTCACAAATCATGTGTGTTACTCTAGGCCTGTTCAAATCCTCTTTTGTCCATTTTCTCATTTTTAAAAAAGATAATAGTACACATCACAAGTGCTTTGTATGTTTTATTTTAGACATCAAATACGACAGTGAATGCAAAACTTTTCAAAAAGAACAAAATGTTGTATAAATATAAGAGAATATTATCAATGACCATTTCTTGTTCTGTTTAGGTATGATGGAGAGTCATATATAATTTTAAAATATATTTAAGGCCAGCATATCAATTAATATTAATATTTTAATGATCATCAGTGGTGTGATCTCGAAAAAATTACTTAGTGTTTTTGTGTCTTAACTTCCTTACTTGTAAAATAAGGATAAAAATATTTCCTACCTCAAAGATTTGGTTGCCACTAGTTAAGGATATGACTTAAATCCTTAACCTCTTGTAGTGTTAAAACTCAGTTTCTAATACCAGATATCTGAGTTCAATCTCATTTCAGTCATTACCTATATTTAGGATGTTATTTAATTTACATGAGCTACTTTCCTTTCCTGAAAATAGAATATTACTAGTAATGACCTCACAGAGCTACTGGTATGTATGTAGAAGAAACACAATCCTGTGTTTGGAGTAGATTTGTGAGAGAGGACTCTAATTTTTTCCAATAAGTGTATTCCCATTAGAAAATTCACGTAGTATTTAGAGAAAAAATTTTAATTATGCAAGACTAGGAAATTCCTCCTTTATACAGTTTAAATGCTTTTTGGTAATAAAGGTATTCTATAATTTCAGTAGTTAAAATATTGCAAATTTTGTGATTAAGTCTCACATTTATAAGGTTGATAGTCAAACAGTGACCTTCCTAGAAAACTCTTGGTCATTTTATTTTCCTTCATTAAATTTCAGGAAATAATTGGGAAATGTATGTCACCATAGTAATCAGGGGCAGCACATTTCAGGGTGTAATCTCCTCTAAGGCCATTGCCTGGCCTTGCTAAACTCTAATCTCAGCTATATTTCATTGTTTTCAGGTTGGCAAGGATGTAAATGGCAACCCACTCCAGTATTCTTGCCTGGAAAATCCCATGGACGGAGGAGCCTGGTAGGGCTACAGTCCATGGGGTCGCAAAGAGTTGGACATGACTGAGCGACTTCACTTTAAGCACTCTCTAACCTTATAGTACTTACAAGGATCAACATAGTATCTACATATTTTCCCATACTTCTGTCTACCAGATCATTCTCTTTGAATAAGACTTCTTGTCATTGAATTACTATAGCTAAGGTCAATGAAAGTTTAAAGTCTGTATTTTGTGATTTCACTTACACTAAATGTTTAACATAATACCTAGCACAAAAAATCTTGATATATTTTGAGCTATTATTATTATCTTGCCCCAGTAATACCAATGTTTGCTAGAGGAATGGGGGGAGGGGATATGACCAAATTAAACCTCTATAAAAAAATCCATTTATTGCTAAAGCATTGGTATATAATTTGTTTCCTGTAATATAAAATGTTTGGAGTAGAAGACCCTAAGATTTACCTAAGCATAAACCATCCAGGATTAAAAAACTTGACTATCAGGTGATTTTAGTCATAATTCCAAATACAGTCAAATTAGGGTGAAAGAGTTAGAAAGATAAAAATGAATTGGCATCTGAATCTGACATGTTTTCTATTTTATTTAAATCTGGTTACAGAAATGATTGGTAAGAAGAATTTTATGACTCTGTCAGCATATTCTTTTCATCCTTAAGTAAATTTAATTTCCCTCCCATTTCTTCTTAATAATGAGAGCTGTATATGCTTTTCAAAAAAGAATATTGGGATGTATCAACGATATTTAACGAGTTCTAATATGGTCACACCATGTAGCTCCACAATCATTTCTGCCTCTGCATGATGGTAATTGGACCTCTTCCAAAACACATTAGTCCACTTATGCTGTTTGTTGTCCTAAAATGTTACATTTGCCAATTACCTCCTAAAATCCAGTTTACTTCTGTTTAGAGTTATTAAATATATTTTGACACAGCAACTTTTCAATAAATAAGAAGATCCTTCTTTTGTTATATTTGCCAAATTTTGCTAGATGTCTTAGCAAAGTTAAAAAACAAAAAAAAAAAGAGTACTATTGAACTAATGCTATAACTGTTGATCCCCAAATCAGTAGACATTTGCTTCTATGCTACTACATATATGGCAGGACCTACATTTTTAAAAGTGGAGAAGACAGTGACTGTCACAAGAATATCAAGGTCTTACTTTGATAAGTCAGAATCATGCATGGATAGATACCAATACAGAAAAGTAGTAACCTACGAAATTAAGACAAAGATGAAATTTGTTTTCAGCACTGCCACTACAGTTGCTCCCTTATTCCTCTCTTAGATTCCTCTCCTTAATAATGTAACATAATATACTCAATGTTAACCATTTTCTCCATTATATTAGTCTATTAGTCTATATTAGTCTATTCCCATTTTGTCTATTCGTTGCAGTGTTTCTTTTAAAAGGGCATTACAGACAACGTTAAGAGGATGTTTTGTCATCCATACATAGAAGCTTGGAGTTGTAATAAAAAAAATTAGAGGAAATACAGTCTTCTTCTCTCGTTATACAAGAGCTTCTGATAGATTCCAGAAGGTTGGACCTACATACCTTATTCAATCCAGCATACTCAGCATTTAGCTTTAGTGCCTGACACATAGAAAGGATTAAAATTTGCTATTAAGCTGAACAAATGTAACTGATAATAGGCAACCTTATTCCCTGGTTTAATCCTATTAGATCACAAACTATTGAAATCTGTTTACGGGATTTCTCTTCTCAACTAGACTTCAGGTTCCTCTTGTCTTTCCCACCAACTTGGTAAGTTTCTCATCTGTGGAAATTAAAAACTTGAGAGCTAAATTACGAGAAACCTACAACATGATTAGGTAGCTGGGCAGGTAGAAAATACTAATATTAAAGGTGAGTGAGGATTCCCGCTTCTTGAGCATCACCGCGCTCAGGTTGCCTCGGCAACGTAGGAGCGCGCCCGCCTCCAGCCCCGCCTACAGGCCTGCCCTCCGCTCAGCTCTTCCCCCGCCTCCCGGGACCCATACTTCCGCCCCGACTTGCAAACTGGGACCTTGAGTCTCACTGTCTCTGTGCTGCCTGACTAAAAGTATGGCAGAAAAATAATTTCAAGTAAAAGAATATTCTTTCCATACGACCCGAAATTGTGTTCCAGAGATATACATACAAAAGCATTAGCTATTTTGATCTTGTAAGCTCCGCCCAACTTAAGCATTTGGGCCCAGTGTTCAGGCAGTGTTTTGGACAACCGCATCCTCGGAGGACCCCAGCTTGCGGAAGGAGACGTGGACCTGATTTGGAAGAGACGCCGAGCCGGAAGTGGAGCTTCCTCACGGGTTTGCTGCGAGGTTTCCGTCTCGAACGGCGGCACCATGTAAGTGTTGGCTTTCCATACGCCCCATTCCGCGGTCCCGCTGCCCGACCTTAACCTTTCCCTCTCTCTTCCTCAGGTCGAAAGTTTCTTTTAAGATCACACTGACGTCGGACCCGCGGCTGCCATACAAAGTGTGAGTAGCTCGGCCCCTGTGGGGCGTGGAGGGGCTCTCGTGTCGGGGGTAAGACGACTCGAGCCTTCCCAGCGGCAGCCACCTCAGCGGTGCGCATTCCTCTCCTTTCCCCGAGGCCGCCCCATTCTTACCTAAACCGAGTTATCGTTTGTCAGCTTGCCAGGGTGCGAGGCTGTGCGGGTGTATGTGATGGGAACGTCGTTGTTGGGTTTCCGAGCTCTCCGGAACTCGTTTCGGGGGTGGTGGAGCGGGGACACGTGTGGACCGGGCCCTGGTGGTTTGATGGGATCCTTCATGTAGTCTGGAGTCCGCTTATAACGGGACAGGCCTTTCACCGCATTGACCAGCTGTTTGGGGAGGTAAGGTGAGGCCTCCCAGCCCAGGTTCCAAAATGACCAGAACGTCAGGCCGTTGATTCCCGTTGGTGTGTCTCCCGCGATAGTTGGGCTTCACAGAGTAGAGCCCTTAACTCCCTCTTCTCATCATCTCTGATTTCTGCCTTTACAGCGGGGTATTCTCATCAGTGCGTCAACTGGCTCTGGAAAAGAATGAGAAGGAGGGAGGGAGGAAGGAGTAAGGCAGCATCAGTAACTATATAAGAGTGCCTGAAAGTGATACCAGTTCACTTAATACATATTGACTGAATGAATTTGCTGGCAGGCCTCTAGTTTAGAGTGTGTGTGTGTATTTGTATGTATAGTTTGTATGTGGATATGTGTATATAAAATGTATATAACATGTATGATTTCAGTTAAGTGGCTCAGTCCTGTCCAACTCCTTGCGACCCCATGGACTGCAGCTCGCCAGGCCCTCCTGTCCATCATCAACTCCCAGAGTTTACTCAAACTCATATCCAGTGTGTCGGTGATGCCATCCAACCATCTCATTCTCTGTCATCCCCTTCTCCTCCTGCCTTCAGTCTTTCCCAGCATCAGAATCTTTTCCAATGAGTCGGTTCTTCACAGCAGGTGGCCAAAATATTGGAGTTTCGGCTTTTAACATCCGTCCTTCCAATGAATATTCAGGACTGATTTCGTTTAGATTGGACTGGTTGGATCTCCTTGTAGTCCAAGAGACTCTCAGGAGTCTTCACCAACACCACAGTTCAAAAGCATCAGTTCTTCAGTGCTCAACTTTCTTTATAGTCCACTCGCATATCTATACATGACTACTGGAAAAACCATAGCTTTAACTAGACAGACTTCTGTTGGCTAAGTGATGTCTCTGCTTTTTAATATGCTGGCTAAGTTGGTCATAACTTTTCTTCCAAGGAGTAAGCATCTTTTTAATTTCATGGCTGCAGTCACCATCTGCAGTGATTTTGAAGCCCAAAAAAATAAAGTCTGTCACCGTTTCCACGGTTTCCCAATCATTTGCCATGAAGTGATGGGACCAGATGCCATGATCTTAGTTTTCTAAATGTTGAGTTTTAAACCAACTTTTTCACTCTCCTCTTTCATCAAGAGGCTCTTTAGTTCTTCTTCATTTCTGCCATAAATGTGGTGTCATCTGTGTATCTGAGGTTATTGACATTTCTCCTGGCAATCTTGATTTCAGCTTTGCTTCACCCAGTTCCTCATGATGTACTCTGCATGTAAGTTAAATAAGCAGGATGACAATATACAGCCTTGATGTACTCCTTTCCCGACATGGAACCAGTGTGTGATTCCATGTCCAGTTCTAACTGTTGTTTCCTGACCTGCATACAGATTTCTCAGGAGACAGGTCAGGTGGTATGATATTCCCATCTCTTGAAGAATTTTCCACAGTTTGTTGGGATCCACACAGTCAAAGGCTTTGGCATAGTCACTAAAGCAGTAGTGGATGTTTTTCTGGAACTCTGTTGCTTTTTCAGTGATTCAGCGGATGTTGGCAGTTTGATCTTTGGTTCCTCTGCCTTTTCTAAATCTAGCTTGAACATCTGGAAATTCACAGTTCACATACTGTTGAACCCTGTCTTGGAGAATTTTGAGCATTACTTTGCTAGTGTGTGAGATGAGTGCAATTGTGCGGTGGTTTGAGCGTTCTTTAGCATTGCCTTTCTTTGGGATTGGAATGAAAACTGACCTTTTCCAGTCCTGTGGCCAAAGTTTTCCAAATTTGCTGACATACTGAGTGCAGCACTTTCACAGCATCATCCTTTAGGTTTATGTGAGTAAAAGCAGCTCTGAGATTTGTTGGGAAAACATGCTTCAACTTTTTAAGGCCACTGTTCACTTGTCAGGCAGGTAAACATGTAGTGTAATAGAGAAGCATCCTTTTGAGTTGCTAACGGTTGCATTCTAGAAAGGATGTTGCAGTTGTAGATTCATTCTGGGGGAATGTCTCAGTTTTTATGGTTAGTTTTGTTTGTTGATTGACTCCTTGTTGATGCTGCTACTTGGTTACAGAAATGTTGAAATCAAACATTCTCTGTCGTGTACAGGATGCATTAGAAACACCGTAGACTCTTTCAGCTCAGATGGTAGAGAATCTGCCTGCAATGCGGGAGACCTGGGTTCCATCTCTGGGTTGGGAAGATCCCCTGGAGAAGGGAACAGCTACTTACTCCAGTATTCTTGCCTGGAGAATTCCAGGGACAGGGGAGCCTGGTGGGCTACAGTCCTTAGCGTCACATAGAGTCCGACAGGACTGAGCGACTTTCACTCTTGACTCTTGCAGTCTAATTCCAGTCTTTCTAGTCTTAACTCCCTGCCTCACCTCCCCAGCCCCCTCACTACCATCATCATTTAAAGTTTCAGCCATCCTAGTTGCATATTGACAGCAAATCTTTTGAATTCTGCCTGCTCTGGCACACATTCTCTTCTGTGCTTGGAATGTAGTTTTGTGAATACCACTTCTGATAACATCCTTTAATCATTAAAATGGTGGAATTTGGAATTTCTGTGATGGTATAGAAAGTTCACGTCACCCTTCTCTTAAGTGTCCACTGGTCAAGTTATGCCATACTTCTGTTTACGTGAGATTTTTAATTAAAAAAAAAAAATGACAGTAGTTTACTTTAAAAGTTCACCTCAGTATATAGGATGGTTCTCATCTTTTCAAAATACCAGTATAATGTAAGAGTAAGTGATGTTACTGGCAAACTCAAGGGTGTCAGATCTAGATAAAGTCTCTGGAATGAAAGTAACTCCCAATCCCTGTGCAGTTTTCTGTCAGAACACTCACTAAAATATGCTTTTATGTTTTATTGGATTTTCTTTGGATAGTCTTACCAATTTAATCTGTGGAGAGGAACTTTTGTTAATGAGTATCAACATGGTTTTTAATTATATGGTACAAGGACATTGCCTGTCTCTAGTCCAAAAGTGAATTGAAACCCCAAAGTTTTAGAAGTTCTCTACGGGCAAGAGTTTTAGGACAGCGATTCTCAGGTTCTGAACTGTAAGTAAACTATAGAAATGCTTGCAAAGTACTATTCCTGGCTTTGTAAATTTTTACATTGTCAGTTTATTAGTTATTTTTTAAATAGCTATTCTTTATAATTTTATTTTTCTCTTTTTATTCCATGTAAAAAAGGAAATGGAAGAAAAACATGTTCTATTTTCATTCTTTAGCAGTATTTTGGGGGAGTGGAATATGGCAGCCAAGAAATCTTATTCACCCTTACAAAGTCATTGTAATGTGCAATGTTAGATATAATGATTTTTGTATTCAGCAGTCAATCTGTAGACTGAGTGAGGAGGTGGTATATATACCTGAGAATGTTACATATAGTAGTTGGTATTAAATCATTAGAGAACAGTACAGTGGTGATAAATAGAGAAGTTTCAAAGAAAAAAGTTAACTTTCTCTGCTTTGAAAGAGATTCTGTGTTTCTGTCTTTAATCACTGTAATTTGTTTTACATTAAGAATCTTACATAGCTTATTTTTTAACCTATTTCTCTACTTTCTTAAGGTATAATGTCAATTCTTTTTTATGGTTAAGTTGAACAGTTGATACAGATTGTTTGTTTATCAGTGATTTTGAATATACTTGCCACTATTCAAGTCAAAACCACACATCACTTCAAAATGTTATTTCAGATTGTGTTGCATGAGCTCTTTTTCATATAGGTGGAAAATCACTTCTCATTTTGCTGTAGTAAACGTACTCATTTTTACCAACCTGGACTATTATTTTTGACTTGATGATTGAAAGTGCACAGAAAAGTCCATGAAAAGATGATGCTCCCCAGGTAACCTGCTCTTTTAATGAAAACGATCACATTCCTGCATAGGATGGACTGACGGTGGCAAAGTGTACTTAAGATTGAGGAGAGATTCCACTTTTTGAAATCCACCTTTGAAAACAAGAAGCAACCTACATGCTAGACCTATTTGTATCAAAGTATTAAACATGTACAAATTCACACCTGTATAGGTTATGCATTTTCAAGTGGACCTGAGGGTACCATGTCAGCTATAAGGCTAATTATTGCTTTCTTTTTTAGAGTTAATGCACATAGTGTACAATCAGAACAGCCAACCTCAGACTCAAAAGACAGCTTTACCAACGTCTGCTATAATAGCTGAAATAAGTAACAAAGGACTTAAAAAAATCAGCCTTTCAAAAAAATTCTTTTTTAATTTTTGCAGACTCAGTGTTCCCGAAAGTACACCTTTCACAGCTGTCTTAAAGTTTGCAGCAGAAGAAGTAAGTATAGAAATTGGAACAGCCTGTAGAGAATACAATTTGTGTCTCAAAATGTGTCTCAAAAATCTGCATGTGTCTTGACCTCCCACTTCCACTTAAGTTCACTGCTAGGTTTATGCTGTCAAAAGTTAAACCTTACATAAAGGTAAAAGAAGAGTTAGAGTTGAGATCCACAGATACAAGAATGGGTTACACAAATTGACACATTTATTTAATGTAACTTAAATTATAAAGAGAATCCTTGTTGAAATTGAAAAGATAGTGATATGTCAATTTTTAAAAAACTTCACACTGTATGTTTGTATTATTACTAACTTTGATTCTGGAAGTATAATTTTATTATATACTTATCATGTTTTTCAACTTTTCTCCATAAGCATGTGGAGTGTCAGTAAAATTTATTGTTTTTGAAAATATGGGTTTTTGTTTTTAAGAAATAAAATTTTTCCAAAGATTTTCATCAGAGGCATCTATAAAGCAACTGTTTGTACTTGACAATTAGAAGAGAAGCTTGTGACTTGGGAGACTTAGCGTTCCTCTTTTAACTGTGTCATTAATTATTTGTTTGACATGACAGTTTCTCTCTTCCTGAAATTTCTTAATCTGTAAAATGGAAATAGTTAATGCTTATCATTCCTGCCCAGTTACATGATTTTGAGTAAAAATATATTAGCATTTATATTTAATGTTGTGGAATCTTTCAGTAAGAGTTGATTTGAGAAACCAAAAGTCCATGGATGTAAAACCCTAATATAATTCTCTTAATGAAAAATAAAATCCCCCAACATAGGACTGGAAATTAAATAATGAGTTATAAAAGCCTGAGAGGAACTTCTTAGCATCCTAAATTGTAAAACACAATGGGATCTGAAGTAGAAATAAATGAAAACTGAGGAACATAAAATGCACTTCACATATAGGAAAAAACTTGTCAGTACTGTAGAAAGAAGGGGTAGTTTCTGTATGTACATCACTAGTAAAGCTTCCCCCAATTTCAGTTAAACAGCATTGTTGCTGTAGGCTGGAAAAGGGAAAAATTGTGTCTGTCGTTGCTTTTGATTTTTATTGTCATGTAATAGGTTACCACTAAAGAAAATACATAACTTAATATGGATATAACCAAGAAGAACAACTAGAAACTTTGTCATATTTAAGTTTTAGAAATCTGAGATTGCCTATAATTTAGGTGTTTTAAAAAGTATTAAAAAGTTTTAAAAAGTATTACAACCTCTATAAAAACTATTTTAAAATTTATTAAAGTATATTTTGAAGTTACTTTAAGTTTATGTAAAATTTTTAAAACATAAAGGACATTTACAATTAAGAATGTGCCATATGTACAGTAAAATTGTTTTTTTAGGTACGTAGGCCTGTAACAAGTAATTGTTCTCATGTGTAGTTAAGTTCTTATTTTAAAACTTGATTGTTCAATTCATGAATTAAAATGAGCTCTTAGCTTTTTCTCAACTATTGTGTGTGATTATTATAAATACTGAGAACAGCATTTCCCAGAGAGAACGTTTTCCTCAGACTACTCAAACCACCAAAAAAAAAAATAACCATTAAAAACTGAGATTGGGATCAGTGGTCCAGAAATCTGGGGCATTATTGACTATTTTTTTATTTTCCTGGAGTCAAATAAACTGTATTAGCAGCATACTAAAGGATTTTGAAAAGATTCCCAGTTTAACTTAGTGTTTTCCAAACTTACTTGATCACAAAACTCAGCTGTAATATTTGTAAAGCTAGTCTATAGCATAGAAGTGCTTATTAAATTATTGGAAAAATGAATGAGCTATGAACACACTTTGACAAATGAGAGCATTAAGAGAACAATTCTACCTTTAAGCTACCAATAAGCTCCATACCACATTTCATTGACTCTTAAAGCACTTACATCTCTGGATAGAGATGAGTGGAGGCTGTCTGTCATGGTTGACCATGTGGCAGTCACATAATTGTCCAACTGATATCACCTGCACCCCTACTTGTACTTAGAGATATTTCTTGGTGGCATAATGGGACTATTGCAATCCCATATTAAACACAAGAGAGCATTTGTTTGAATGGACTATTTCTACCAAGAAATTTTAGGACTATTCTAAGCAGTCACTTTGCTTTTATTTTCACTTGTGCCTGAGCGTTAAACATGACCAAAGTAAATCGTGTCTAAGTCTGAAAGATCAAACGTTGGGTTGTAGATTATTGACAGTGTTTTTCCTTTTTTATGGTGCGTAAAATAAGATGCATTTTACAATCTATGGTGTCCTAAATACATAGATTGAAATGCAATTTTTAGAAAACAGGTGGCACTAGTGGTAAAGAACCTGCCTGCCAATGCAGGAGACACGGGTTCAGTCCCTAAGTCAGGAAGATTCTCCTGGAGAAGGAAATGGCAACCCAGTTCAGGGTTCTAGCCTGGGAAATCTCACGGACAGAGCAGCCCAGGCAGTACCGTCCATGGGGCTGCAAAGAGGCGCACACAACTGAAGCGACTTGGCACAGCACATCGTTCTTTAAAGATAAAGCAGATTGTAATCCTTTCTTTGATGATGTTGCTGCTGCTGCTGCTAAGTCACTTCAGCCGTGTCTGACTCTGTGCAACCCCATTGACGGCAGCCCACCAGGCTCCCCTGTCCTTGGGATTCTCCAGGCAAGAATACTGGAGTGGGTTGCCATTTCCTTCTCCAATGCATGAAAGTGAAGTCTCTCAGTCTTGTCCAACTCCTAGTGACCCCATGGACTGCAGCCTATTAGGCTCCTCTGTCCATGGGATGTTCCAGGCCAAAGGACTGGAGTTGATGATGTTACTTATCCTGAAAGATAAATTACATTTAAAATTATAGAATTGATTATATGTACCCTATCATTGCTAAATATCTTTTATAATTAGCATTTTATACGCTTATATGTATTTTTTCTTTTCTTCCTTTTTAGTTTAAAGTTCCTGCAGCAACAAGTGCAATTATTACCAATGGTAAGAATTCATCTTAAACCTGTTTATTACACAAACAGAGCTATTAGCTGTTGAAAGAAACCAAATTAGTTAAAATTGACTTAAAATACAAGAATCCTAAACCTTATATCAACATAAATGATGTACATAATTGTAAACACCAAGTCAGAGTTATTGTTCATAATTTTGTCTTCAGTTTTTTCTGTGCTTTTATTACGTAGTACAGTACTTTATGGGCTTTCCTGGTGGCTCAGATGCTGAAGAATCTGCCTGCAGTGTAGGGGACCTGGGTTCATTTCTGGGTCAGGAAGATTCCCTGGAGATGGGCATGAACCCATTCCAGTATTCCTGCCTGGAGAATCCCATGTAAAGAGGAGCCTTGCAGGCCACAGTCCATGGGGTTGCCAAGAGTCAGACATGACCAAGCAGCTAAGCACAGCACATTATAATATCACATGTCCTTATGCTAAATTATTGCTGAAAATAAATTGTCATTTAACAAAGTGTTTTCTATTGTATCATAAATGGTTTTAGAATATAGAAAGCCAAGCAGGAATGTACCTTTGCTGTCCCTTGCTGTTGCTTTCCTGATAGAAAACAATTCTTACAGGCTTGCAATAATGAGGATTTTATCCAGTTAGATAATATAAATTAAATTCTGACTATCGTTGGATACTACAAATAATTAATGGAACCAGCCCAAAGAGAAAATACTGAAATAAGATGAGGAACAAACATGGCAGGAAAGGCTTAACTATTGAGAATACAAAGTCTTAGTCCCAGGTTCTGGTGAGTAGTTCACATATAGTTAAGAAAGACTAAGAGAAGCTGGTTTTAAAGAGCAGTAAGTAGTGTGATTTAGTTTAGATAACGATGGAATTTCTCATTCTGAAACATTGTCCCTGCTGCCACATTGAAATGTGTCTGTATTTGGAAGAAAGCTATCCTTCCTTTTCTGGAAAGTTTTAGATTCATAAATGAATAACTATTGGGAGAGTTCTTTGTCAACTTTTATCAAGTGTCAGTGGAACTTACATCACTCTGGCTCTTCAGCCTTAAGATTTGATGCCTCAGAGCAATGTTAAATGATGACTGACATACTTAAGGTATTTTGACTTTATTTTTCACTGGATGTGGCAAAACAGTGTGAAAAACTGTGCTCTGTCAAACTTACTGGGATCGTTTCACTGATAGATATTGTCTAGCCCAGCAGTATGTGTAAAGGCATAATAGTGAGAGTGCAGTAGATAACCTACCTGCCAGATAGTCATTCGTGTTCTTGGTATAACTGTTTGGCTTATGCCTGTATACACAGCAGCATTATTTTGGCACGTTTCTTCTTGTTACTGGTAAAGCCTTCTAGCTTCAGAAATAACTTAGGTCATTTTACAACTTATTTTCTAGATGGAATAGGAATAAACCCTGCACAGACTGCTGGTGAGTATCCGCAATCCTTGGCGGTGTAGTGAGGCTGTCTACATCAATTGATACTGAATATGTAATTCATTCTAATTAGACTTGATCGGATTTTACCAAGATAATGGCTGATTTTCAGGGATTATGGGGCAGTCTTTACCTAAGTGTGTGAATAATTTGTTACATTCTGTGTATCAGTTATATGCTTTTGGCTACAAGAAAGAAAATCTGACTAATGAGCATTCAAGTTTTTTAACTAATACATGTAACAAAAAATTTGAAAGTAGATTGCTCTAATGGGAATAAATGTTCTGTAATAACTATCTCATTAGATAGTTGTGAGGTTGTGCATGTAAGTGCTTAGAAGTTTGCATTATTCATAATAAACATTCAGTAAGTACTGACTATTATTATTTTGAAGAAGTACAGTCATTTAAATTTCATGGGACTTAGCCCGCACTGCGAGTTTCAAGCTGTTAACATTATGTAGTGCTATATATTGATACCCTAACAAGCAGGAAGGGTAAAAGTAGTCTTAAACTTTTTAAACAGCAGTTATGTATTTGTTTGAGATGTACCTTCCTTAGCTTATAGTTCGGTTAAAATATTTTTAAATTAAGCATGATTTAATATAAATGCAGTCTTGAGACGTAGTTATTTTTAACTGTTATTTTTTAAATACGTCTACAAAATTATATTGTCCTCATAAGGCCTGGGATTGAAATGTAATGTAGCCATATAACAAATAAAGAAGGATTTAAAATGATAATTTCTTTTTACATAAGTCAATTGTTCTAAGTGTATAATTTATTAAATCAAAAAGGCTATTTTTTGAAAATTGTGAGGCATTTTGTTGTGTAGATACTTTTAAACTTGGGTTTAAAGATTTGCGTTTTCTTACTCTATAAATGTCCAGTAGTTTATATTAATTTGAATTCCTTCTTACTATGACATGTTGCCTGTTGGATTCCCCTTTAAAGTTGAATTGTGGGCATCATAAAGTGTGAAGAAAATCTCAGTAGGCAGCCCAGACCCAAAATAGGTCAGGATTGCTAAACTTTTGTCACTTGTGGTAATTTACACTTATTTTTCCTGCTCCCAAGTATTTTATTATATATTCAAGCAAATATTGATGATTGTGTTTGGTGGTATTTCTTTGGGTAGTGTCCTTCCTTTTTTTATTTTTGTGGGTAGTATTCTTATTTCAAATTTTCAGACATTTGTTGGGTTGTGAGGATGTGAGAGGAGTAAGAACAAGACATAAGAAGCCTCGACTTTGGTTATGAGGATATGAGAAGCATAAGAGCAAGAGTTAAGGAGCCTAGACTTGGGTTCTAATATTTTTGAGCTTTGCTCCTACTTGACACTCCTTTATTTCTTCTGCATATTAATTGTTGAATTGCTAATGATAGCATGTCATTTTTTAAATACCTAACATTTTGTTCTGTCTGTTTGTGTAGGAAATGTTTTTCTAAAGCACGGTTCAGAACTGCGAATAATTCCTAGAGATCGTGTTGGACATTGTTAATATCCACTGCTTGGAACATAAAACCCCCTTCCAGAGTAAATATTGGTAATGTTATTATTGTAAAATTGGAATCAGGCATTTGAAATCCTATGAAAACACCAGTAATTGATGACATAATGAAAGGTGACTGTCTGTCCGTGCTTGTTCACACTTCACGTGAGGAGAGCACACATCCAGGCCTAGGGCACCATGACCACAGAGGATCAGTCTTTCATTGCTGCTTCACTGCACACACAGGTAGTTCATCAGGGGTGAATGGATCAGCCATCTGTGTCTTATAACCTGAGGGTGCTTCTGGTCATTCTTTCTGAGAACATCTGGAAAATTAAAATTTACTGAAGTTTCCTTCTTGTCCCTGAGTTAAAAATGTAAAAAAGATTATGGATCCACACATGACGGTTGGCTTGTTAGCATCTGACTCACAGACACAAACATAGTTGATTTCCTCCTTATATATCATTTATGATAAAGGATCATATCAATGAATAACTATCTTATCATTTAGCTTGTTTTAAAGTTTTAGACTTCTTGAGTTCTTATAAATTTTAATTTGACATCAAAGAGCCCAAAATTGCATTTTCAGTCTAGCCCTTATGGGTAAAACTGGTTGGTATCCCACACCGAAGAGTTTTAGCGATGATCTTGCAGACTCCAGTACTTGTAATGATGAGAATTAAGAATAAGTAGAAGCATCAGTTGCTGAACTATGCATTCCTTTATTGATCTCTTTTAAAACAACCTTTAAAATAGGAATCCTCAAAAAACCATCATCTTCTTGAGGATAATTGTAAATAGCCTTCAGGGAGACAGTGTAAAGAAGAACATCTGAAAGTTCACAACAGCGCTCATAGAAAAGCTAATTTAAATTCTGGTTGGTTATACATAATGAAGACCCAACATTTAAGGAAGCATTAAGATTATAGTTGTGGGGTGAATAAGAAGCTAGGAAAGGAAAATGGGAAAGCCCAGATGACCAGGCTTCTAGCAAGAAGGAAAGAAACAAAAGGGAAGGCAAGCAGAAACTTGTAACAGGAGTGTCACAGAAAAAGCCAAAGTGGTTAGACAAACTACAGAGGCTGTGGAGAGAACTGAAGGGAAAACAAAACACTTGACATTGTTATAAGGAGCCAAAGATGATCAGAGAAAGCACAGCATAGGCATTGTCAGCATGTGGTTTTCAGAATTCCCCTTAAAGAAAGATACACATAGGGAAGATTATGTTTGCCCTTAGTGAGGGCATCAGTATCTATGCCTATCTTGAAAGGAGAACGCTCATAGTGATTGAGAACCAGCACTTGACTTGCTGTATTCTAGATGCTGCGGTCTCTGGAGGCAGGCCTGGTTGGTTGGTATCTGTTCTGCACTTTGCAGGCCTGGAAATGTAAGCTTCAAGATACAGTTGTTGAATTATTCATGAATAAAGTGTTTCTAAAACCAGTTTTTATTGAAATGTGCATAGGCCCTAGGTTCATTGGGGAAAAAAAATTATTCAACAGACTCAGTATCGGAAAGATGATATTGGTTAAGACTAAGACATGGTTCAGATATTTGATAGTGACTAGAAGTCTTCTGAATTGTAAAGGGCAAAAAATTTTGTGCTGAGGTAGAAAAGTATGTTTCTAATGTTTGTGGAATTTTTTATTTTTATAAGCAAACTTATTTTCTGATGCCTAAAGACTCCTGGTCTTTAACAAAATTAAACCTCCATTAATGAGAAATTTTCTGACTTTTTGGTCTTATTTAGATTTTCCCTCATTCTGTTTCTAGCACAGAATTCTGCCTGATTTGTCACACAGATAGGTTTTATGATGTCTTATAAATTATTTAATATTTTTGTTTTGGTTGGAAAATTTTATTGCAGTAAGGTCTTAAAAATATTTTCTTGTATAGAACTAGACATGTTGTTAAATATGATCTGTAACTTCTTTGCACAAAATGTTTCAAAGTGGTGTATTTAAAGTGCTTTATTGGTCCATGATTCATATCTTGTGAAAATACATTTTCTTACACCATAAACCATATTGTCTACTCTTATTTTATTATTCAAGTGCTTAATTAGCACACCTGTTGAGGCAGTATATAACAAATGTAGCACAAAAAAGGGATAGGGGACAAAGATGATTAATGGCTCTAGGTCTTAGAAATGAATGTATTCTTCCAAACACCAGTTCATTTTCAGATGAAACTGAAAGTGTAGTTAAGTGTCTATATAAATGTTTAGGCTGGTAGATCCTAAACCTGTGTGATTATCAAAGTGACTTAGAAAATTATGAATACAGACTTACAGTTCTTACTCTTTAAATGTGGGATGATGTGCAAGCATTTCTGTATATAAAAGCAGTCCTGATGATTTCTGCTTTTCAGCTTAGCTTGAGAATTTATAACTTTTCACTTTGTGTGTGTGTGCTTAATTGTTCAGTCCTATCCGACTATTTGCAGCTCCGTGGACTGTAGGCGCTAGGCTCCTCTGTCCATGGGATTTCCCAGGTAAGAATACTGGAGTGGGTTGCCATTTCCTCCAGGGGATCTTCCTGACTCAGAGATGGAACCCACATCTCATGTGTCTCCTGCATTGGCAGGCAGATTCTTTACCACTGAGCCACCTGGGGAACCCTTTCATTTTGTAGATGAATTAAATGAAGTCTGAGGGGTCAGAGTGAGTAGAAAATGTTCTAGGATCTTGGGAAGTATTCTTTCTACTGCCTGCTTCTCTAGTAGCTAAGTGCAGAGATGCTGTAACAGTCTCTTGAGACTCAGTGGGAATAAAGCCTCCTTTTAACATGTTCTAAGTCCAGTTGTTGTTGTTTTTGTTTTTTTTTTTTTGGATTTAAAAAAAAAAAAAGTGTTTTAGTAACAGTTATTTGAAAAAAATCCAGTGGAAAGAAAATTCAGTCCAATTTAAGCCCCTAGTACCCAAATTAAGATACTAAGGATATCTACCATGTCTCTACTCAAAGACCTAGAAATATTTATAACTTGGAAGCATTTATATACTGAAATGGAGCACTTGTAAGTTAACTGACTATATATTGGTGTTCCCAAGGCTATTTATAAAACTGCATATTATGTAGGTAAATCATTTATATCTGTGTGTATACTTAGGAGCCTCTGGACTACAATCTGTGGGATTGCGAAGAGTCTGAGCAACATGACTGAGGTGCTAACACTTCTTGGGTTTCCCAAATGGCGTTAGTGGTAAAGAACCTGCCTGCCAGTGCAGGAGACATAAGAGACATGGGTTTGATCCCTGGGTTGGGAAGATCCCTTGGAGAAGGACACAGCAACCCATTCCAGTATTCTTGCCTGGAAAATCCCGTGGACAGAGAAGCCTGGAGGGCTGCAATCCATGAGGACACAAAGAGTTGGACACAACTGAAGTGACTTAGCACACACACATACATATATGTTTTTTATGTATTTAACTATAGAATTAGTGGATATATATATACACATTATGAATTACATATGTAACATCTGAAAGAAATGTACATATATATTGAATATGAACATGAATACCCATTTTCAATATATTGAACATCAAAACATTTTGATAAGATACTTTCACGTGTCTCGTTTTTCACAACAATGCCAAATTATCCTTTTACTGAAGAAGGAAGATGCTTAAAAGAGGTTGAGATTTAAAACTTGATTCTTTGTTTGACTTTGGAACTCTCCATATCATACTGTGGGAATTTTTCAGTATCATTTTCACAATATACTAGATCTATATTGAATTATAAATTAAAAGTAGAAGTGTGTCAAGCTTAAATTCTCACTTCAGAGTATCAACTATATATGTAATCATGAATGGCATTTTCACTTTTGGGGGCTTCCCTGATGGCTCAGATGGTAAAGAATCTGCCTGCAATGCAGGAGACCTGGGTTCAGTCCTTGGGTCGTGATGATCCCCCTAGAGAAGAGAAAGGCAACCCACTCCAGTGTTCCTGCCTGGAAAATTCCATGGACAGAGGAGCCTGGCAGGCTACAGTCCATGAGGTCGCAAAGAGTCAGATACAACTGAATGACTAACTTATTAAAATATGGTGTAAATATGGTAAGATTATAGGACATTAAGTAAAAGCCAGTCGAAGATAACTTTGAGTCTGGTACTGCTCTAGAAGGTGGTACAGACAATTATGTTTTTTTAACCTGTGTGTCTTGATGATACTGATAAAAGACAAGTTCCTGGTAATCTGCCCCTCCAACCAGACTGTTGTGTATAAGCCCCTCCAATGTAGAAATTCTGGAATTATACTCTGAAAGTGCCAGAGATAGATAAATCACTATTTAAACCACACTGTTTAATTAAACCATTAAATGTTCTTAACTCGATTTATCCAGTCTATTAGCCACATCCTAATTACCTAAACCAGGTGTTTAAAACTCATTAGATTCTTGACTTTCTCTTGCCTTATCAAACCAATCACAAAACTGACAAAATGGGATTGATTCTGTTTACAGAATACAGCTCATAACCATCTCCACCATCCAAAGCCCTCATCATCTCGTATATGCTCTTATAGAAGCATCTAGCCTCCATTTCCTTTTTCCACACAGTTATGAGATATATGACATGGAGCATGATCATGTAGTTCCACTAGTCAAAATCACCCTGAACAAAAATCTACGCGCTTCATGACATATGCAGCCCTTCATGAACTGGTCTTTGTTCAGAGTCATCTGTTACTGCTGCTGTCTTTGTTACAGCATCTTTTTCTAGTTCACACTGCACCTACACTGAACTACCAATAATATTCAGTATCTTGGATGTGCCTTTGCTGTCTCCATTTGTCTGCCTGCAAAGCTTGGGACTCATTCATCAAGTATGAAAGATTTGAAGCCTTTCCTCACTCCTCCCAAGTAGAGTTAGGTATTTTAGCTGTCTAACCACCCATTGCATTTTGTACACTCCATTATAGCCATTATTAAATGCAGAGTTATATTTGTCTCTGATTGAAACTATATATTTTATAAAAGCGAAAAATCATGACCGAAACTGGACCATAGCAAGTACTCAATAAAGACGTCAGAAGATTATGTTAAAGAATGAAAACTGAAAATTTCCAACTCTTCAGTTCAGTCACTCATTCGTGTCCGACTCTGCGACCCCATGAATTGCAGCACACCAGGCCTCCCTGTCCATCACCAACTCCCGGAGTTTACTCAAACTCATGTCCATCGAGTCGGTGATGCCATCCAGCCATCTCATCCTCTGTCATCCCCTTCTCCTCCTGCCCTGAATCCCTCCCAGCATCAGGGTCTTTTCCAGTGAGCCAACTCTTTGTATCAGGTGGCCAAACTATTGGAGTTTCAGCTTCAGCATCAGTCCTTCCAATGAACACCCAGGACTGATCTCCTTTAGGATGGACTGGTTGGATCTCCTTGCAGTCCAAGGGACTCTCAAGAGTCTTCTCCAACATCACAGTTCAAACTCTTAGTCCCTTACAAATAATTCCTTTAGCCAGAAGAGTTGATGAACCTATGTACCCATATTTCCTCACTACTTGAAGCAGGGATTTACCCTGTCTCAGAAATGAATTAATCATTCTTTTAAAAGTGTGGTACATTCTCCCATTTTTAAACAAATATATTAATCATTAGCTGTATTATTGATGTAGGGTGTCCCTTGTGGCTCAGTGGTAAAGAATCTGCCTGTCAATGCAGGAGATGCAGGTTCAATCTCTGGGTCAGGAAGATCCCTGGAGAAGGAAATGACACCACATTCCAGTGTTCTTGCCTGGAGAATCCTATGGAGAGAGGAACCTGTGGGTTACAGTCCACAAAGTCACAAAGAGTTGGACATGACATAGCAACTAAATAACAACAAAAAATCATGGATATTGGTAAATAGTATGGATGAAATGTGATTAAGATTCATTCCTTTTTCTTGGGCTCTCCAAAAAAACATTTCAAATCCAGCAAAATATACTGAAGTAATTACATGAAAGTGAGGATATGTATCAATCTTTTTTAAGGGACTGAGCACAGCTAGGAAATGTACTTAAATTTATCTCATTGAATCCTTACTCTCTTCAACCATGTTCATTTCTTTACTGTTAAGAGAGCCAAGATTTAAGTTAATCTGGTCAAAGTTACAATAAGATTGACTTCTAGGCATATTTTTGCTTATGGGCTTTGATCTTTCCTAGAATTATACTGAGATATTTTTCCAAAAAAAAAAAAAGGATACATCTGGGAAGGGTGTCTGATTGATGCTTTTGAACAGGAATTGATGCTTTTCAACTGTGGTGTTGGAGAAGACTCTTCAGAGTCTCTTGGACTGCAAGGAGATCCAACCAATCAATCGTAAAGGAAATCAGTCCTGAATATTCATTGGAAGGACTGATGAAGCCAAAACTCCAATACTTTGGCCACCTGATGTGAAGAACTGACTCCTTGGAAAAGACCCTGATACTGGGAAAGATTGAAGGCAGGAGGAGAAGGGGACAACAAGAGGATGAGATGGTTGGATGGCATCATGGACTTGATGGGCATGAGTTTGAGTAAGATCTGGGAGTTGGTGATGGACAGGGAAGCCTGGCGTGCTGCGGTCCATGGGGTTGCAAAGAGTCAGACACGACTGAGTGACTAAACTGAACTGGGAAGGATCTCATAGCTTGCTATTGAACATTTCTTAGCACTTACACTTTGCTTGAAAAAATTGAACATTCAATAATCTACAGACACATTGAAGACTTTTAGTAAATATGTGTACACTGATAACTACAAAGAGATTGTGAACATTGGAAAAGTATGTTTGTGGCCCTGTAAATAACCTGCTTTGCCATATCAAGGGTGTGTGGAAATTCTGTCTGGATGCAAACCACTGGCCAAGGTTGGCAGACACACGCAGAGAGCCAGTTTTTTGGCATAAATCTCTGATTTTCTGACAAAACTCTTTAGCAATGTAAAAGCTGTTATTGAGAGCATATTGTGATGATGCATCATGTCAATATTTGTTGGGTTGAGTAACACTGTGGATTTAATAATTCTTAAATGCACAATTTATCACCAATGAGCTATTTAAGAAAAAAAAAAATGCTATGTGATGTTTGTTGTGAATGCCACAAACATTTTGACATTTTAAGTGGAGATGCTAGCTTCTGTGATTTTACTAAATAAATATTGGACAGATTAGGGCTTTTAAAAATTATCATTAGGTGTGCACGTTTTGTAGAAATAACACATAAGAGACAATGACCAAATGAGTAAGTCATAGAGGTCTTTATCCTTTCCGACCTCTGCTATAAATCCATATTACCTGCTAGACTATTTTACTCAACATTTTCGGTTCTAGCATAGCATTAGAAGATATAATCTTCTATGGCGTAGAAGAATAAATGAATTATTTATTGGGTTTTTTATTTTTTTATTTTTTTTTTTGTATGAGCGAAATGGCACTTTGAGCCTTAAACCTGAAGTCTTAAAAAGGAATCATCACTATTAACTTCTTCCGGAAAAAGATAGCACACATGGATAACTAATATTTACTGAGCTTTAGCTTTGTATAAGGCACTTCTGTGTTTTACATTCTTATTTGACCCTCATTATAGTATACGAGATCAAGAATATTTTTTCACAAACTTGAGATTAAGAACCTGGAATGTTCAAATAGATTTGGTAATTTTTCCAAGGTTACACAATGAATAAGCAGCAAAGGTATATGTAACTCAAACTTCCCATGAAGCCCCAGGACGCAGGACATAGCTGATTGGGCCCCTGACGAGTTCATCTAGTTCAAAACCTAGAAAGCTGGTACCTGCCCCAGTGCCACCTTCTTTGGCCTCTCTCCACTTTCTTCATTATTCATCCTGACCTATCTCTAACCCTTCCATGTAGCTTAAAGCCAGTAAGAAGGGAGGGTCGTATGAGCAGAAGACTCTGTAGATGGATCCATGCTTCATGCTGCTTCATATCTCTCTGACATTCTTTCAGTCCTGAACAAAGGATACAAAGATGAATTAGACCAATTCACTGCTTTTAGGAGTTAAGGTCCATGCTCTGAGGCTTGGGGAGCAGTTGTGTTGGCTGCAGTTTCTAACTATTCCCACCATTTTTCGTACGTCACATTGGATGTTCTCAATTTCTTGTTTAAAACCTGAAGACCCCCATGCCCACCCCTCACCCATCACTTCTTCCTCTTCACAGTTAGCCGACATTGGTAATGTAAATGGTGTTTACTGGGACTTCCCTGGCAGTCCTGTGGTTAAGACTTTGCCTTTCAGTGCAGGAGGGTGTAATTCCATCCGTGGTCGGGGAGCTAGGGTACCACATAGCTCAAGGCCGGAAACACAAAACATAAAACAGAAGCAATATTATAACAAATTCAATAAAGACTTTAACGAGTGGTCTACATGGAAAATAAAACATAAGTGGTGTTTACTAAAGAGTTGAAGATAACTGAGGCCAACCAAGGTCAATGGATCTGGAGAAAAATTAAGAAGCCATGTTTTAAAGTAAAGGGGCTTTCCTGGTGGCTCAGATGGTAAAGAATCCACCTACCAAGCAGTAGATGCGGGTTTGATCCCTGGGTCAGGAAGATCCCCTGGGGGAAGAAATAGCAACCTACTCCAGTATTCTTGCCTGGGAAATCTCATGGACAGAGGAGCCTGGTGGGCTACAGTCCATGGGGTCACAAAGAGTCAGACATGACTGAGCGACCTAACACATGTAAAGCCAAAGGCACGGTAGTAACCAAAGGCAAGGGACTAAAGTAGGTAGAGCTTAGAATTCAGGAACTAAGATGGAATTTGAAATCCTAAACTGGTCAGGCATCAGGAATCGCACTGATAACAAAAAGGTCATGACACACTGGGCATTTGGGGGGTATGATTTGGCAAGAGAAAGATGAGTAAATTGGTGTAGGTATGTCATAGGCAGTTGTTAAGAAATGTGAAATTTAATTTGACACAACTACTGTCCCAGTCAAGAAGCAGGAGAAAATCTGAAGTCAAGAACCCATTTGTTCAGTTTCCTGTTGGGAACTAAAGAACCACATCAGAAAGATGCTTCATCAGGTTGAATATAGTATAGGCTGGGCTTCCCAGGTGGCTCAGCGGTAAAGAATCCACCTGCCATTGCAGGAGATGCTGGTTTGCCCCCTGGGTCAGGAAGATCCCCTGGAGAAGGAAATAGCAACCCACTCCAGTATTCTTGCTTGGGAAATCGTATGGAGAGAGGAGCCTGGTTGGCTACAGTCCATGGGGTCACAAAAGAGTCAGACACGACTTAGTGACTAAGCAGCAACAACAAAAATCCTTCAACAATCTATTTGATACAAAACTGTGTGGTGCCCAGAACATCCTCTCAGAGAACAAACAGGGAGAAGCAGAAAAGGTGGAGGCTTCATATTAAATGGGAAATGGAAGTCACAGAGCCAGTTATAGGTACATTTCTGCTTGTTAAAGAGCCTTCAAAATAGTTTAAAAAATCTGCCTCTAAAGTTTTCAGTGAAATTGGGAAAAAAAAATGTGATAGGCCATATATAAAAAAGAATATCCATTCTGCCTGCCAAAGTAATCATTTTCTTCCTCTTACCAGATTCAAGGCACAGGATAATTGCCTTTTCATGATGCTTTGTTATGAGTGTTCTAAATAAACCACTCTCAAGTGGCCCCCTTAAGAGCAGCACCCCCTAGGAATGTACCATTGAGCCTTGAAACTATAATTTGTTGCAAACATTCTGAGAAGAATGCATGCTTTCCCAATGTCTAAACTTGATAATTAGGTGTGTACAGTTGTAGTTAAAAATAAAATGAAGTGGAAAGTTATCCAGGTGCAAGTTATTAACCTGGGGTGATGGCAGGCAGAGAGGAACTTCAAAAAGCAAGCTCACATTTTTGGTGCACATTATGTGATTCAGACACTTTGCTAAGCGCTGTAACAAACATACCTCTTCATCCTTCATACTGATCCATTTATACATTTCTTTTATGGATCATGAGAGAGGAAAGTGACTTATTCACCAAGTAAACAGTATGACAGAACTCAAACCCATGGTGGTTTGATTCTAAAGCTTATATTCCTTCCACTCAGTTCCAGCAACTGAGACATAAGTAGAGAATGTGCACAGCAGCACATCAGTCTAATTTCTCAGTCCATCAAGTTTCTTCACATTCTGGCCCCTGGTGTCTTTATCAGAATTATGTCTCTGCTATACCTCACTCTATACCCTTTTCTGTAACCCTTCTTGGGTAACCCGTCATCCTTTTGGTCATGCTATTCTTGCCTGGAATGTCCATTTCTACTCTTCTCTGCTCGCAAGGTTCTTAACCAGGTACATTACCACTCTCCTAGGAGATGTTTGGAAATGTGTACCACTTTCATGGTTGTCAGAAGGGAGCACTACTGGCAGTAAGCGCCTGGGAGCTTGGGTTAACAGCAGTCTCCATGCCCTGATGTGTGGATGGCTGCACACGACAGAGGACAGAGGACTGCTCCGTGCCAAGTGCCCATCGACCCCCACTGAGCACACAGATCGTGGATCTTGCTTATCCCTCCATCCCCATCACCTTCATGAACTTTTTGACATTCTGCATCCTTGGTCCCGAAATGGTCTTTCCCTTTTCTAGAATGCAGAAAGATTTCTTGTCTATTAGTCTGAATGTTTAGTGCTAATGTAGTTTGACCTCAATTATGAGTTGTCCTTTCTTGTTACATACATTCTTTGTGTTTCTAGTAGTTCTTTGAATGATCGTTCATGTCACATGTCCCTTTAATTGCAATCACAATGGCAAATATTTCTATAGCTTATGTAGCATGGATATGCCAGCCACAGTTCATATACATATATATAAACTCATTTAATCCTCCCTAAACACTATAAAATATTATCATTCCCATTTTATAGGCAGAAGAACGGAAGAAGAGAGAGGTTAAGTAACTCATACAAAATCACACAGTTAAGCCAGCAGTTCAAACCCAGAGAGTCTGGCTTCAGAGTCTGATGCTCTTACTGCCAAATTCAGTGGACTTTCCTAACAAACATGTCCTGAGCACCTACTATAGATCAAATGCAAAAATAAGACTTTAATTTTTAGAAAATATTAATAAAACTGTTTAACTATAATAATGGAGTAACAGAGACCTAAAGATGGGCACTTGACCCAGTTAAAGGGGAAAAGGGAGGCCTCCTAAAAGGATGAAGTAAACCTGGAGCATCAGGTTCAAGCCAGGGTCAATGGAAAAGCAGGGTAGAGAGTAGGCAGAGACAGCTCACAGAAGAGCCATGTCAATTAGCTTAAGCTTAACCTTGTAGGTAGTAAGTTTCAAGCAATGGGTGACCCAGTCAAGTAAGAGTTTTACAAATGGCATCTTGCAATCCAAGTGAGGATGATCTGAGGAAAGAAAGTTTATAACACTGACAGTGGTTGGGAGGCTGTGGCAGTGCAGGTGATGATGGTGATGGTGGTGGTGATGGTGGTGACGATGGTGATGGTGGTGGTGATGATGATGGTGATGGTGGTGGTGATGATGTTGGTGGTGGTGGTGGTGATGATGGTGGTGGTGATGGTGGTGGTGGTGATGATGGTGATGGTGGTGGTGGTGATGGTGGTGATGGTGGTGGTGATGGTGGTGGTGGTGGTGATGCTGATGATGGTGGTGGTGATGGTGGTGATGCTGATGATGGTGGTGGTGATGGTGGTGATGATGGTGGTGGTGATGATGGTGGTGATGGTGATGCTGATGGTGGTGGTGGTGGTGGTGGTGATGGTGGTGGTGGTGGTGATGCTGATGATGGTGGTGGTGATGGTGGTGATGCTGATGATGGTGGTGGTGATGGTGGTGATGATGGTGGTGATGGTGATGCTGATGGTGGTGGTGGTGGTGATGCTGATGATGGTGGTGGTCATGGTGGTGGTGATGGTGGTGATGCTGATGATGGTGGTGGTGATGGTGATGGTGGTGATGATGGTGGTGGTGGTGGTGATGGTGGTGGTGATGGTGATGCTGATGGTGGTGGTGGTGGTGATGCTGATGATGGTGGTGGTCATGGTGGTGGTGATGGTGGTGATGATGGTGGTGGTGGTGATGATGGTGGTGATGGTGGTGGTGATGATGGTGGTGGTGATGCTGATGATGGTGGTGATGGTGGTGGTGATGCTGATGATGGTGGTGATGGTGGTGGTGATGATGGTGATAATGGTGATGATGATGGTGGTGATGGTGGTGGTGATGGTGGTGGTGATGATGGTGGTGATGGTGATGGTGGTGATGATGGTGGTGGTGGTGGTGATGGTGGTGGTGGTGGTGATGATAGTGGTGATGGTGATGCTGATGATGGTGGTGATGATGATGGTGGTGATGGTGGTGATGGTGATGCTGATGATGGTGGTGATGGTGGTGATGGTGGTGATGAGGTGATGCTGATGATGGTGGTGATGGTGGTGATGATGGTGATGATTGTGATGATGATGATGGTGGTGATGATGGTGATGATGGTTGTGGTGATGATGGTGATGATTGTGATGATGATGGTGATGATGATGGTGGTGGTGATGATGGTAGTGATGATGGTGATGATGGTGCTACGGTGATAATGGTGGTGACAGAGGCCTGCCTGAACATGGATATCTCTACCTTGGTGGTGTTGTTCAGTTGCCAAGTCACATCCGACTCCACAACCCAATGGACTGCAGTACACAAGACTTCCCTGTCCTCCACTATCTCTACCTTACATGTCCTATTGTGGACTATCCCCTCAACCCCAGGCTACACCGAATTCCCCTTCTTTCACTCACTAACATCCTCCTAGTATACCAGCATCCACCTAGTATATCCCAATATGGCCCATATACCTTTTCTTGGGTAGATGGATTGCAAATCAAGCCTACACTTCATGTACTTCAATGGGAAGCAACATGGTGCATGAAGATGAGCACTAAGCCAAGGATCATAATATTTGGATTCAGCTCCAGTGTTGCTTTTGACCACCTGTGTCACTTAACCTGTGTAAGTATATTCTTTTTTCCTGGGTAATTGAGGATACCCTTGAAAAGGCCAGAAAATGTTAGAAAAGAAGGTGTCTTATCCCTTTGCCAGGGATGAATGTTACTTATCCTCTGAACATTAAATTGTTATTTTATTATAATCCTAGAAAATATTTGTGTTTCTTATTTTGACACAGACACCTCCATTTCATCATTTTGTGACAAACAAGTTTCATTGTTATTATTTTTTAATCTGCCCACGAGCCATGCTGTGCCCTTGGTTCACTTCTTTGGAAATTCTGCTGAAGTCAGTGGGACATGGAATGATTATCTTACAGCTGAGCCTGGCCTGTGTTCCTCTGTGATTAGCGTGGCAGGAGGCCAGAGAGAACTTAGGAAGCAAAGAGCTGTATCTGCGTGAACAGTGTCTCTGGAACATGAATTCCAGTGGGGCTGCAGGAAGGGAATAATGACTCTAACAGACCCATCTTGTCCTGTTTCCATCATCACTGACCATGCTGCCTTTTCTGCAACATCTGTAAAAAAATATATATGAAGGGAGGTTGTGTGTGTGTGTGTGCTCTGTGTTTGTATGGTATGTCTATCTGTATGATGTCTGTGTAATATGTATATGAGTCTATCTTCTGAGCAAAATAAGGTTTAAAGGGAATTCAGTTACAACATCAGTTGCCCTTACTTCCCCAGAGAAGCCTCATAGCATGTAAATATCTCAGGCCTTAGCAACATTTCTTAGTTAGCAACATTTCTTAATGATGGACCTGCATCTCCCTGTGTCTAGCATATGACAGGAGCACAGGGTCCTTGTGTTCACACTCTATATCCAGTGTGGTTCTTGGCACATAGAAACGGACCAAAATTTGTTGAATTGCTTGTGATCAAATCAACCCAAATTTTGGTAATTAACTTGGAACAGTTGCTTCTCATCACTGTATGAGCCCCAGAAATTTCTCTCAAGCAAGGGAAAAAAGTTGCTTTTAATAAGGACGGCAAGTTTAGTGTCAATCTTAATATGTATGAGTCTTTGCAATTCAGTGAGAGAAAAAGTACTCATTGAGGAATAAAAATTCATAAAACAGGAATTCAAATGGCTTATGTGTTTTTAAACATTTTCAAACTCACTAGAAATCAAAGAGCCAAATAATATAATATATATATAGTAGTATAAGATTCTATTTCATCCATCAAAATATCATGGATTAAAATTAATAGATGATATCTGAGTTGACAGAAAATGCAAGACATAGACCCTCTTATACAGAGGGGGTATAAATGTAAAGTGATTTGATCTTTCTGGAGGACCACTCCTAATATTCACAAAAGTCTTAAATAGATCATTTTACCTGGTGATCTCCATTTCTAGGGAATTATTCAATGCAAGTAATCAGAGATGTGAACAAAGTTTTCTGCACAAGAATATTCATCATAGCATTATTTATAAAAGCAGAAAACAAAAAAGAAATAACCTTAATGTTAAATAATAGAGATTTAGGTATAAAGTATATTATGTAAAAATATAGTAATACCATTGGGAAAATTAGTGATTTTTAAGTGTAATATTTAATTAAAATTGTATTTTGTATATTAAATTAAATATTATACTAAACTAAGTAAAAATAGGGTATAAGATTGTGTGTGTATATATACATATATACACTGAATGTTATAGACATGCTTATATTCTTTTTTTGTTGTTGTTGTTATTATTTTTTTTTTATTTTTTTTATTATTTTATTTATTTTTTCAGTGGGTTTTGTCATACATTGACATGAATCAGCAATAGATTTACACATATTCCCCATCCCGATCCCCGCTCCCACCTCCCTCTCCACCCGATTCCTCTGGGTCTTCCCAGTGCACCAGGCTCGAGCACTTGTCTCATGCATCCCACCTGGGCTGGTGATCTGTTTCACCATAGATAATATACATGCTGTTCTTTCAAAACATCCCACCCTCACCTTCTCCCACAGAGTTCAAAAGTCTGTTCTGTACTTCTGTGTCTCTTTTTCTGTTTTGCATATAGGGTTATCGTTACCATCTTTCTAAATTCCATATATATGTGTTAGTATGCTGTAATGTTCTTTATCTTTCTGGCTTACTTCACTCTGTATAATGGGCTCCAGTTTCATCCATCTCATTAGAACTGGTTCAAATGAATTCTTTTTAATGGCTGAGTAATATTCCATGGTGTATATGTACCACAGCTTCCTTATCCATTCATCTGCTGATGGGCATCTAGGTTGCTTCCATGTCCTGGCTATTACAAACAGTGCTGCGATGAACATTGGGGTGCACGTGTCTCTTTCAGATCTGGTTTCCTCAGTGTGTATGCCCAGAAGTGGGATTGCTGGGTCATATGGCAGTTCTATTTCCAGTTTTTTAAGAAATCTCCACACTGTTCTCCACAGTGGCTATACTAGTTTGCATTCCCACCAACAGTGTAAGAGGGTTCCCTTTTCTCCACACCCTCTCCAGCATTTATTGCTTGTAGACTTTTGGATAGCAGCCATCCTGACTGGCGTGTAATGGTACCTCATTGTGGTTTTGATTTGCATTTCTCTGATAATGAGTGATGTTGAGCATCTTTTCATGTGTTTGTTAGCCATCTGTATGTCTTCTTTGGAGAAATGTCTGTTTAGTTCTTTGGCCCATTTTTTGATTGGGTCATTTATTTTTCTGGAATTGACGTTCAAGAGTTGCTTGTATATTTTTGAGATTAATCCTTTGTCTGTTTCTTCATTTGCTATTATTTTCTCCCAATCTGAGGGCTGTCTTTTCACCTTACTTATAGTTTCCTTTGTTGTGCAAAAGCTTTTAAGTTTCATTAGGTCCCATTTGTTTAGTTTTGCTTTTATTTCCAATATTCTGGGAGGTGGGTCATAGAGGATCTTGCTGTGGTTTATGTCGGAGAGTGTTTTGCCTATGTTCTCCTCTAGGAGTTTTATAGTTTCTGGTCTTACATTTAGATCTTTAATCCATTTTGAGTTTATTTTTGTGTATGGTGTTAGTGTTCTAGTTTCATTCTTTTACAAGTGGTTGACCAGCTTTCCCAGCACCACTTGTTAAAGAGGTTGTCTTTTTTCCATTGTATATCCTTGCCTCCTTTGTCAAAGATAAGGTGTCCATAAGTTCGTGGATTTATCTCTGGGCTTTCTATTCTGTTCCATTGATCTATATTTCTGTCTTTGTGCCAGTACCATACTGTCTTGATGACTGTGGCTTTGTAGTAGAATCTGAAGTCAGGCAGGTTGATTCCTCCAGTTCCATTCTTCTTTCTCAAGATTACTTTGGCTATTCGAGGTTTTTTGTATTGCCATACAAATTGTGAAATTCTTTGGTCTAGTTCTGTGAAAAATACCGTTGGTAGCTTGATAGGGATTGCATTGAATCTATAGATTGCTTTGGGTAGACTAGCCATTTTGACAATATTGATTCTTCCAATCCATGAGCATGGTATGTTTCTCCATCTGTTTGTGTCCTCTTTGATTTCTTTCATCAGTGTTTTATAGTTTTCTATGTATCGGTCTTTTGTTTCTTTAGGTAGATATATTCCTAAGTATTTTATTCTTTTTGTTGCAATGGTGAATGGTATTGTTTCCTTAATTTCTCTTTCTGTTTTTTCATTGTTAGTATATAGGAATGCAAGGGATTTCTGTGTGTTAATTTTATATCCTGCAACTTTACTATATTCATTGATTAGCTCTAGTAATTTTCTGGAAGAGTCTTTAGGGTTTTCTATGTAGAGGATCAAGACATGCTTATATTCTAACAGTGGTTAGGTGATTTTAATTTTTTTATATTGTCTAAATTTTAAGTTTTAACAGTTATTGATATCTCTTATTCAATACCAAAAGAATATAAGTTATTGAGAATGTGTTAAGATTTTGGAGATCCTAAAATTTAGTATATTATCTTTAAATTTCAGGAGGAAAGTGCCAGAGCCAATCTCTTTTCTTCTGCTTTCTTACAGTTTCTAATGCTTCAGTTGCTTGCTGAGTACCACATCAGCTAGTAATTTTTTCTTACTATGTCAGAACCTACTTCTAGATGCATTTTTTTAATCTTTTTTAATTCTTATGTATCTCTAGCTATGGCCCTGCAGATGAGACTCTTCTCTGTAATGTCTAAGGAAAATGCTAGTTGTTTGCAGAATGACAACAGAAGTAAAACCTTCTCTTTGATCTGGACCAAACTTCAAGAAAATTGGTTGAGCATGTATGGTGTTAAAAAGGCTCTGTCTATAAACATTTTTCTTAGTTTAAATGAAGAATCAAGCTCTGTATCTTTGACCTTTGAAATGGGCTCGTGCTGGCAAGAATGTTATCACTGTTTCAGAGAGGAGACAGCTTTGAGTACCACTAAGTCCATGATCAGGAAATTTTATCAGATATTTATACATGTGGATGTGTGCATGCATGCTCAGTCTGTTAGTTGTGTCCCATCTCTTTGCAATCCATGGACTGTAGCCAACCAGATTCCTGTGTCCACAGGATTCTCCAGGCAAGAAGACTGAAGTGGGTTGCCATTTCCTCTTCCAGGGTATCTTCCCAACCCAGGGATGAAACCTGCATCTTCTGCATTGGTAGGTAGATTCTTTACCACTGAGCCACCTGGGAAACCCCATATATATGTATAGTGAAAGTCACTCAGTCCTGTCTGACTCTTTGCAACCCCATGGACTGTAGCCTGCCAGGCTCCTCTGTCCATGGAATTCTCCGGGCAATTCCACAAATCTACTGCTGTTCCCTTCTCCAGGGGATCTTCCCAACCCAAGGATCAAACTGGGGTCTCCTTCATTGCAGGCAGATTCTTTACCTGAGCTACCAGGGAAGCCTATATGTATGTATACATATCTATAAATCATGGAAATATATGTCTTCCTATCAAGACATTAGAAGTCTTTGAATAGTTTTAGCTATGTATTCTCTTTGTATATTGAATTTCCAAATAAATCCTTCACATTAAAGTCCATATCCTGGAACTAATCAGCAAACAGAAAAGTGGAAAGTTAAAAGGAGTCTATTTTGTCCTATCTCTATAGTGATTCACAATGAAAGGAGAGAATATCTGATTGAGCTTTTGTAGTAAGGCACAGTTTTATTCAGGTGTGCTTGATAAAAGCAGTTAAAAATTGGCATGACTGTGAATCTTTTCTTACAGATTTTATGGACAGATTGTGGCAGCTTTATCTTTTTACTAAAGGGGGATTGTCATAATGTTTATCAGCTTTGTACATATTGTGAATTGCTTTATCTTGATTTTACATTATTTGCACATGTATTGTATAGATAAAAATCAATTTTCTTTTGTAAAGAATAATCTTCACTCTAAATATTGATTTCTCCTTTACAATTTTACTGAGTCCAGTTGATCCAAGTTGTCTCTATTTTGATTATATGTTTTATTTTTGGCCAATTATGACGCAGTTGCCTTTAAAACTTGGAAAACAATCCTTCCTACCAGGTCAGTGTCACTTGTTAGGCTGGAGATGTCATCCTAGATCCTTATATGGAGAAGGAATGTTGCATAATTGAAAGACAGGTTTGGAGTCAAATCATAGGTTACTTTGTTTCTTCCTAAGTAAAATAAAATTTTTAAATGATGACACCAAGCATGAAGCAGCACTTGTGGAAGTAGCTGGAAGGGTACTCAGTAAAAGTTAGCTTTCTTCTTTGTCCTGCATTACCTCTCCTTGCCCCATCCTCTTCACAGCAAGATGAACAAGAATTGTATTTTTATTGTCTTGTAAAAATAATTTTAAAAATCGGACATTTATATTCTCATTTAAAAACATGTAAATGTCTTTCATTCCTTTACCATCTGTACTCCCATAAATCCTCTGAGTCACACATTTGATTTTCTGCGATGCTATTTTTTCTTTCCCCGGTTAAGTAAATGATTACCTTATTCCTTCTTCTTTCTCCTATTTGATTTTTTTTAATGTTGGCTCTGTTCTCAGCATCTAAGAAAAATACATATTACCAGTTATGGTAGAAATATATTTATCTACAAAATAGGTTTGTTTGCAACAATGGAGCTTATTTGTTTTCATTAATAGGAGGGGTAGAGGAACAAGAAAGACCTCTAAGAAGCAAAGCAACAACATCTTTTCTTATTACCTTATATATAGGACTCCTGGATGGGAAATTTGGCAACTAAATTTCTAAATAAATATATATACATATATATATGATACCATATTTTGCTTTTAATTGATTATTCTGTCATAAAGCCATTGATTAAGAATTTTTTTAAATTATTATATAATTCATTCATTCTTCTACTAGCTAGTTTACTAATCCCTACTAATAAGCAACACTTTATTTGTTAAATCATTTTGTGACACTGTTATATATGTATTCCTGTTTTAAATTGAAAGTAACTGAAAGTAATATAAAGCTATTTGTATTAACTAAATATTTTCTAAGATGCAAAGCCTACACAATTATGAACTTATGAGTATGAAAAATGTGTATTGTTATCATATATATTCTGAATTTCTAGCAAGTACTCAGTAAATATCTATTAAACTAGTACATAAATGAATGCATAAAACAGGGGCACCAGAACTACCCCTGTGATACATTTGCAGAGTAACCAGAGGCCGAACACTATAGATTATATCTTAAGGTAAACAAGCTTAAACAAATGAGAAAAACTTATGAGTTAGAGGAATTGAAGAAAATATAATGAAGAGGTAAACTTAAATGTGTCTTTAAATCTTCATTTAAAAGTTCAACTTATATATTTGAAATGAATTCTATTAGATTCCGTACCTTTTTTTTTTTTGGTTTATTTTGCCCTTTTTCATCTTTCTGCTCTTATTTTTATTCTTTCTGCTCTTATTATTCTTATTCTTATTACAAATAAGAATGCATTTTTCAGCATCCAAAGAGAGGATTGTTATACCACTGTCATAGAAAGATTACACATACAACCTTTCAGAAGTAAAAGCAAAAAAACTAAATTAATCCAGGATAATCATTGTTCCTACTGTTTCATCTTGGACAATCTGTTTAATTAACTATTTCCAAGTAATGATGGAACTAGCGAATAGCCATGTCTTATTTTCCCTCTGTGAAAAATTCTTTTTCATCATTACATGAGCAATAGCAATGAACAGCAATTATCCCAAATACTGGTGAGGAGGGAAGCAACTTACTTTGCACAGTTTGTTAGGAGAAAAGTAGATCTCTCCTGGAATGAACCATTGAAATTTGCTCTGGTTGAATCTATATGTAAGAGTTCTGTTATTGTGTGGATTTTAGAGTTTTTTGTATCATAAGGTTACAGGGGTTTGTTGATTTATGGAATTATAAAAGTGTATTGTATCATGAAGTTCTGTTGTTGTTCAGTTGCTAACTCATGTCCTACTCTTTGTGACCCCATGAACTGCAGCACGCCAGGCTTCCCTGTCCCTCACTATCCCCAGAAATTTGCTGAAACTCATGTCCATTCAGACAATGATGAAGTTTTAGTTTGTTGTATCATGAGTTATAGACTTTTGTTACATTATTGAGTTGCAGAGTTTTATTACATCATGGAATTACAGAAGTTTGTAGTATTGTGGAGTTATAAAAATTTGTAATGTCATGGAGTTAGAGAATTTGGGGGGTAGAGAAATCATCTAGTCCAAACCCTTCATTTTGGAGCAGGGGAGCTGAGAGCCCTGCCTCCCAGTAGGATAGCTGGCAAAACCAGGGTCACACAACTAGTTGAAAATATGTCAGAATTTGTCAGTTCCTTTTTTCGCCTCCTACATAAGAATCTTATATTTTGTTTAAATTTTTATCTTTGTTTGTAAAACCAGAACAAGCTTATATGTTTCTATATTAGGAACTTAATTCTGCTGTTTTAAGGCTTATTTTCAGTTTCAAAAAAAAAACTAAATCCCAAAGATCTCTGCCTTTTTTCTTATTAATGCTTTTTCAAGGTCAATAATCTGCATGTGACATCCTTGTTCAATCTACTTCAGTACTTACATAATTTTAATTAGCATTCTGTCTATAGAAGGCATTTAAATAGTACATAAATTAATTAAGGTATAAAAAATGATAAAAGATAGTCAATTTAATTTGAAGGAACCATGAATTAAATGTTATTTGAAACCTGAAATGAGTTGTCAATTTAGTATTAAGTCTAAATTCTGAGTTTCCTGGCATGTAAGAACAGAGAAAAAGTATTGAATAGCTAAATTCCCTTTCCCTCATAAAAGTACGTGTTTAATCTGTGTTTAATATAAAACTGGTACATGCATATATCCCTATCTTGAGAAAGAAACTTTTGTAGCAATTATTTTAGTGAAAAATTTCTCTTATGAATCTTTGATTAAAAAAAGTAAGTAATATCTTTGGGCTTCACTGATGGCTCAGCGGGTGAAGAATCCTCCTGCAGTGCAGAAGACATGAGTTCAGTTCCTGGGTCTGGAAGCTCCCCTGGAGAAGGAAATCGCACCCCGCTCCACTGTTCTTGCCTGGAGAATCCCATGGACGGAGCCTGGAGGGCTGCAGTCCATGGTGTCACAAAGAGTCCGACAGGACTGTAGCCATTACAAAGAAACTAAACAACACAAGCAATATCTTTAAAAATGGCATAGCCATAAAAAAGGAAAAAAAACCCACAAATCAAATAACTTCCCCTTATAAAAAAGAGAGTGTTAATCTTGCATCATAACTCAATGAAATTCTTCCTCCCCTTCCTACATGGTCCCGTGATCTCATGAATGCAGCCATTCAAATCACAGGATGTAAATCTGGACATTTTATACATTCAATGAGTAGGACAAATTTTTTGCAGTCAAATCAAAGATGATTTCTCTGATGAATGCCATCAGTGCCTATTTGCTATTTTATTGATTATGAAGAGCTTCTTTTATTTCATAAGCAGCTTGCAGGCCATTAAACTCTGTTTCATGAAATATGGAGTCCAACCACAGACGCACTGCTTTGGTAGGGATAAGACCAGAGGAGTAGCTCTAATTAATTCCAGAATTTTCTTCTCAGATAGACTTTGATTCTTCTGAAGTACTCAGAGAAATGTGTAATCAAAACCCCAGAGTTCTGCTATTATGGCATAAAACATTCTCGCCCCAAAATGTTCAAGGGTATCTGTTGTGAGTTAACAGCCTTGATAAAAAAGAAAATCAACAGGAGCACAAAAAAATATCTGAATTACATCTGTGATATACCTGAATCAGTTATCTGAAAAATAAAGCTCATAAAAATGTTCAAAACCTACTTTTAGATAATGATTAATGCAAACTGTCCATGAAATGTTGGAAAATATTAATTAAATGCAAAGACTCTGGTTCTATTATATTTTGTGTTAATAGTTATTAACTCTAACAATTATTGAAAAGAATCTTGTTGTATATATTTCTACTTAGGAAAAAAGATTACCACTATTAAAAAAAAGAAGCATCAGTGCTTCTGATTTCTACTACAATCAAATTGCTACTGTGAAATGCCATGCAATTCATGATAAAAACTTACATTTGTATATTACTTTGGAATGCTTTTATATATATTATCTTGATAAATCCCCAAAAGCACTCTATGAATAAGATATTTGCATATCATAAATAAGACTGTTAGGGCTCAAAGTAATTAAATATCATATCTCGTTTATTAGTTGAGATTAAGATTGACTGAGAGAGAAACTCAAAATGCGTTGGCCTAAATAAGATAAAATTTCTTCCTTTCTAAAACCTTTACGTTTATCTTTTTCTCTCAAGTCCAGGGCTGCAATAGTGCTCCACGGGTATGGGATCCAAGATTCTTGTATCTTATTACTCTACAATATAAGGCTTTCAGACCCAAGGTCACTTCATAGTCAAAGAAGCTCAAAAGTCTGGGAATTATGATCACATTCTATTAAGAAGGAAAAATGATGTAAGGGAAGGTTAGTTTCTGGAAATCATACATCCCTTCTGGTGACAGTATCACACATGACCGCACCCGGCTGAAAAGGGACCTAGGAAACCTTACTCTGAGCTCCATGTGTCTAGTTGAAAATGGGGGATTCCATTAATATGAAAACAATAACAAATCCCTATGGAGAATCAACTTTCAGTCTCTGCTATAGTTGGCACTTCATAACTAGTAAGTAACAAAACCAGGATTGGAATTCAGGCTTTCTTGTTTCTTACCTCATAGTCAAACTGCATGTGGTCATATACATAAGAACAAAAGGGGATGAGACATAGCCTTGCTTTTCACCATTTAGAGCTGTGATGGTACCTGTCATGAGACCATTTCTGCTTGCCATCATTTTGCCAGAATTGTTTAGAAATAATTTTAGAAGAAATAATCCTAACAGTTCTGCTATTGTAAAAGATTAGTCTGTTCAGAGTCTGTCTATAGAATTAAAACCCCAAAATTATTTTTCTGAGTTTTGTGGAAAGTCTTACAGTGTTAATTGTTTTCTTGTTAGGAAAGACCTTGGCTCATCACTGTTGTTGTTTAATCACTCAATCATGTCTGACTCTCTGTGATCTCATGGTCTGTAGCCCACCAGGCTCCTCTGCCCATGGGGTTTCCCAGGCATGAATACTGGAGTGGGTTGCCATTCCCTTCTCAAGATCCTCCCAACACAGAGATCGAACCCACATCTACTGCATTAGCAAGTGGATTCTTTACCACTGAGCCACCAGCAAACAGTTGTAAAATGCATGTTATCATCTATTCCATGCAAGATTTTATGTCAAGACTCATTTAGTTTCAGTGACTGAATAAATACCATTTGGAGGGTTTACCAAGGATGAATAAGTCTACAATTCTAGAGTGATAGAAGAATTTACATCTTGTAGTTGCTATGGCCATCCTTTGAGACCAATCATAGAAATCATGAGTAATTTTGCCAAAATTGGGGCTCATAATTCAGAATTAGAACTCTCAACTTCTCTGAGAAGGCTACATGATTTCTTCAGTATTTTTATGTTTAGATAAAATATTGATGTTAAAGTTGATTTAAAAGTTTGCTCAGTGATTGACTGAAAATAGAAGTATATTTGACAGAATTTCAGCACTTACAGATGGAAATGGCCTACACTTGGCATTATACCTTCAGGCCCAGATTCCCTAAATGTCCTGAAGATGTAAGAAAACAAAACAGAAATTGTTGAAGGAAGTAAAGTGTTTGATAAATGAAAAGAGGGGGAGAGAATGCCTCATTTTGTTGCTGTTAGCTGAGTAGAGAAATTTAAAATGGGTAAAAAGCCTGAGGGACTTCCCTGGTGGCTCAGATGGTAAAACAATCTGCCTGCAGTGCAAGAGACCAGAGTTCAATCCCTGAGTCCGGGAGGTCCCATGGAGAAGGGAATGACAACCCACTCCAATATTCTTGCCTGGAGAATCCCATGCACAGAGAAGCCTGGTGGGGCTATAGTCCATGTGGTCGCAAAGAGTCGGACACAACTGAGTGACTAAGGACACACAAAAAGCCTGAACGTTTGTGTTTGGAGACATAAAAGAGACAATAAAGACAATATTTCTCTTGGTTCAAAGAGTTACAAACACAATTCATACCAAGTTGAGAAATAGTTCTGGAAGTTTAGACTTTTTTAATTACAGCAGTGATCTTCATATTTTAGGGTACACCAGAATCACCCAGAGGGTTTATTAAAACACAGATGACTGGTTCTCAGTCCCGTAGTTTCTAATTCAGTAGATGTGCAGTAAGGCTTGAAATCTGAATTTCTTCCAAGTTCCCAGGTGATGTAAATGCTACAGGTCCGAGGACTGCATTTGAAGACCACTGCAATATGGAATAACTGTTGGGGGGAAACAATTGAAATTGCACATAGGATTAGATAGAATAAAATTCTACATAGTATTTTCAGTTCTAAAGAAAATGAACTGGCCTTTATTGACAAAGTTGGTAGATGTCTTCATTACCAATAAATGCAATTTTCTGAAATATGACCATTCGAGAAAGGTTCACTACAACTCTGTGACTAGATAGTGCAGATTCTAGCTTATTTGAAGGAGAAACAAGAGAGATATGTTGAGATTGTTCACCATCTGGGAGAAAGTGGATGTTTATGGCAACTCCACATCTCTGGCACAGCACCAAATTATATGTGGGAAAAGACACAGTACACAATTTATCCAGATGTTTAGTCTGTAACTTGCCATATGGCCAAACATTCAGAAACGGTGGTTTCAAATAAATTAACCATCTGGATATTTGACTGAGTTTTTTAACATTCTAATCTAATAATTTTAGATAATGTAGATTCAGTCTTGTCCTTAGAGCAATTGTCAGATTAAGAAGTCACCCCCCTCCCATGTGTCTATCCACTGCTGTTTTTTTTTTTTTATATATATTTATTTTTATTTAATTATTTGGCTGTGCCTTAGTTTTGGGCTTTTTTAATTCAGGATTTTTAGTTGCAGAATGTGGGATCTAGTTCCTTCATCAGTGATTGAACCCATGCCCCCTGCAGTGGGAGCTTGGAGTGTTAGCCACTGGACCACTAGGGAAGTCTTATCCACTGCTGTTTTTTCCAACATATAGCATCTATGTTACATCAATCCCTGATGAACTTCTGTGTGTTTGAGGCTGGTCATCTACAAGACTTTATTTTAATTGTCATCTCACTGTGCTCTAGTTGTTTAAATTTTTGCAGCGAGAAATCCATGAAGCCACTTAATAGGAACTTTTACCTTTAATGATTCCATCATGGTTACAGTGCTTTCAAAGAAGGGACTTCATGACTATGTACAATACTAGGTGACCACACTTTCTTTTGGACAAAACCTCAGAATATCCAGTATACCTAATTTACGCATGTATCTAAATAGTCACATTTGAGACAACACTTTCACTACTCAAGCTGTTTCAATAGAAATAAAATAGAAGAGATGTTTTAAATGTTGTGTGTGTATATAGTTTGATTAGTTAATATAAAACATATCTATACTACATATGTGTGTGTGTGTGTGTGTGTGTGTCTGCTTCTATGTAGTCTCTATCTAGTGTTTTACCTGAAAGAAAATACAGAAATTCTAGCTTGGGTGAATGGTATGCACACATGCCCAAAGCAAGTTTCCACATTAATTTATTTTCTTATTGATGTACAACAGTTTTTGCATTGTACTTTGGGGATTAAATAATTTAATTTTAAAGCCTCTAATTATTTCCAGTTAGATGGCTGATAACGTGGTGCTTCAAAGAAAGTTTCTTAGGTAGTGCCACAAATGGATAGGAACTATTAGCTTTAAAAGCATCTATGAGATAAAAGCCTTATGCTGTATAATGCATGAATGCTGATGAGAATGAAAACTTCAAAGGCAATAAGGTTAAGAACTCACTCCTAAAGTCTAGTTTAGTTCAGGTAAAAGAACACTCCTTCAGAGAAAAGGGAGAAAATAGGCAAGTTTTTCTGTGCCAGATATCAAGCTGTTCCATCATATAGTGAAATAATCACTAAGTTATGAGAATCTGTGATTGACTATATGAAGTGCAGGACTGGAGATGACTAAGGTATGCTGCGGTTCTGGAAAGATGGAAGTTCAATATCCAAGGAACCACTGGATGGTAAGTAGAGCCATGGTCACATTAACTATGAGCAGTAAGACCACAAATCTCAATGCACTGAAGTGATGAACAGGAAGTCCAGTGATTTCCAGGATAACTAATTACATGTGAGACCCGTGTAGTAAGTACAAATCTAAGTCCACAACTCAGCCAGGACTTGTGAACCAATATTTGTTTGCAGGCTGAGGAAAAGCCAGCTGGCCAGTGCGGCTGACACAACACGTGACAGGGATACACTCACACCAGAATTCACTTCAGGGATCAATCCTGGGAACTGACAACAAAGGTGATCGAAGACGAGTAAGAGAAGTAAAGATGGAACACAGGAATTAGAAAGTGATATATTGGAAGGGGGCTTTCCAGGTGGAGCTAGTGGTAAAGAACCCACCTCCAATGCAGGAGACATAAGGGAGGCAAGTTACATCCCTGGGTGGGAAAGATCCTCTGGAGAAGGAAATGGCAGCCCGCTCCAGTATTCTTGCCTGGGAGAATCCCATGGGCAGAGGAGGCTGGAGGGCTACCATCCATGGAGTCGCAAAGAGTCGGACAGGACTGAAGTGACTTAGCACACATGGAAAGGCTGGAAGGATTCAGAGTCCAAAAGGGAGAAAGTGTCACCCAGAGATCAGGAGGTTGCTCTCACGACCAGGCTAAAGCGCAGGAGTCCATTCTTCCCGCTGACTGGCTGGAGGTTCTGCCACTGAGGCAGAGCAGGAACTGCTATTGGTGCTGCTGAAGTTACGGAAACTGTAACTCCTGATACCCGTTGCTGACACATCCCTGCCTCTGAGCAGGGGCGATTGTACCTACTGAAACTGATGGAGTTTTCATATGCCCTCGGTCACTTACATTTGTCTGCTACTCCTCCCTTTGGAACAGGATAACATGTTACTTCCCTTCTTATTTTAATCCCTTAACTGTGATCCCCACTGATAGAACCTACTCAAAATCCAGCTGCCTAGCGAGCCTTGGAATTGTGGTTTCCAGTCTTTCAGATCCTTGGAATACAAAGAAAACAGGAGCTGAGTAGCCAGGGACCATATGTGGGTATAGCGTACCCTTTTGTCTTCTCAGCATTCACAAACCATTGTCCGTATTTCACTGCCAAATGGCAAAAATAGCAATGACACCATGACTCAACTAGTCTTGATGAGATTAAAGAAAACCACATTCTTCCCAGAAAGGGATGATCCAAGTCCTTCCAGTCACCACATCTTTATCTAAGTAATACTTCCTTTTTTAGTTCTTTCGACTGCCTTGGTATTTTATACCCTGAAGATTTCATTCTAATATTAATCACCACCAGTACTCCTTATATAAAGGAATAGGAAAAAGAGATGGAGGAAATATTAGGAAATACAAGCCCTATGAACACTTCAGTAGATATTTTATGCATCTCTGAGATCAGACTGTGTAAAGCATCTTACCTACTTTTTTCTAACCATTATCATATCATAAGCATTTTTCCCATATCATTAAACATCCCTTGTAAACAATCCTTTTAATGACTGCATTTTATTGTCATATAGTCATAACATTCTTTACTAATCAAAACTCTATTATGGATATGTGCTTGTCATTACTATTATTAATACATTTTAAAATGCATTTTAATCAATTTCTTAGCCTCTCAAAATAGCATTATTCTGTCAAAAATATACTTTTTAAAAGGGTCCTTGATACATCCTGCATGATTCCTTTCTAAAATATGTCTCCATCTATGTTCCCCCATACCAGCTCAATGGACATGAGTTAGAGTAAACTCTGGGAGTTGGTGATGGACAGGGATGCCTGGCATGCTGCAGCCCACAGGGTCACCAAGAGTCAGACACGACTGAGTGACTGAACTGACTGACTGACCGATAAAGAATTTAAAGTTAAAAGTTAAAATTATTTCCATGATAAATGAAAATATCCGCATTGTTTTATTTCTGGTGCTGACACAATGTGTGGCATATATAGTGGGCATTCAGAAAATATTTTTGAATGAGTAATTGAATTATTTCTATTCAGGCAAGTGTAATAGAGCAGAAAAGAAGTTATAATCCTTTAGAGTACAAGAGGGTGTACTTATTTTAAAAATGGATTGATTAAGTGATTTGCCAAAAATCATACAGTTATTTTTGAAAAATCCCAAAGTAGAATACAGTTTATTGCCTCTAAACTTTATGCTCTTTCTGCAAAAGCTCAGTTCAGTTGCTCAGTCATGTCCAACTCTTTGAGACCCCACGGATATCTTCTTTGGTGATGGTTTTCTTTCTCTTTGCAGTTAAATAAGATTTGCATATTTTATTTTATTTTTAAAATTAAGGTATTATTAAAGCAATTGGTTTCCCTATATGTATGCCAGATTTTTTTCCTTAAAATATCCTTAGGATGGCAAGTTCAGTTCAGTCACTCAGATGTGTCCGACTCTTTGCGACCCCATGAACCACAGCACACCAGGCCTCCCTGTCCATCACCAACTCCTGGAGTCCACCCAAACCCATGTCCATTGAGTCGGTGATGTCATCCAACCATCTTATCCTCTGTCGTCCCCTTCTCCTCCTGCGCTCAATCTTTCCCAGCATCTGGGTCTTTTCCAAGGAGTCAGTTCTTCGCATTACGTGGCCAAAGTATTGGAGTTTCAGTCTCAGCATCAGTCCCTCCAATGAAAATTCAGGATTGATTTCCTTTAGGATTGACTGGCTGGGTCTCCTTGCAGTCCAAGGGACTCCCAAGAGTCTTCTCCAACACCACAGTTCAAAAGCATCAATTCTTTCTGCAATACCTAAATAAATAATCAATGTAGTTTTTTTCTAGTTGATGCTGTCTCTGTGTATCAACAATCTAAAATAGCATACAATTTTAAACTATATTTCATTTAGCATAAAATTAAGGTCTAATTTACTATATTCACAAAATTTATCATGCACACCCACACATGTGTACAAATCCGACTGGTCAATAATTGACCACAAAATAAAAAGAACTGACAAGTTGAGCCATTTATCTTGATATATATGATTTCTTTTATGTGGATTTTCCTGAGGGAATTCTCCAAACCTGATGCATTTGAATGTTAGAAGTTCAGCAGAAATCAAGTCAGATGATGGAAACTGGGACTGTCAGGATATCTGATAGTTTAAAAAAAAAAAAAAAAATCCAGTGAGAAGGAAACTAAAAGAGGAACTGCCTTCAAATACACACATAACACTTAACGAATTTTGGTCTGGATCTCTGAATGTGATTTCCTGGGTGATTCTCCAAGGATCCCAGTTGGGGAAAATAAAGGTAGAAGGCAGAAAAGTGGGTTACACTTAAAAGTGCTAGATTGGTACTTCCCAGTGTTCTGGTGGTTAGGACTCCACACTTCCACTGCAGGAGGCAAGGGTTCAATCCCTGGTTGGGGAACTAAGATCTCGCATGCCTCGTGACCAAAAATGAAAAAATAAATAAATAAAAATAAAAGCAATAGATGAAACACAACATCAACCACCCGAGGATTCTGAAATTTGAACAAAAATAGATGGCTTATGAAGGGAAGCCAAAACGTGGAAAAACAACCCAGATAGGATGTGAGGTGTATGTGTATGTTTGTTCTATGATTTTTTACGCAGCTGGGTAGTAGAACAGTGGCATGGGATGCCAAAATTTCTATAGAATCCTGTATATCTGACTATGGGAATCTGAGAAAAGAGCAGATTGCCTCAGAGCGCAGGAGGTGGCAGGGGTGGGGTTTCCAGACAGGAGACCTGAACAGGGAAATTCTCTGTTTACGAACCTGCACACGTCTCAGGCTCACCCCTTAGTGGTGTATGAAGGAGACAGACTCAAAACATGGTAACAAAGATGCTGAGAACTAAACTGGTTGAAACATTGGCCCCAGTCTCGGACTAACCCCTGACTGTTACATGAGTGTGACAGACCCAAAGCAGCATAACAAAAGCTTTGAAAACTGAACTGACATGAGAACCACCATGGACAGGAGGCAAGACAGAACTTGTGATCTGAACCCAAATGGTAGGTTGCTACTGTTGCTGCTCGGTTGCTAAGTTGTGTCAGCTCTTTGTGATCCCATTGACTGTAGCCTGTCAGGCTCCTCTGTCCATGGGATTCTCCAGGCAAGAGTACTGGAGTGAGTTCCTATCTTCTCAACCCAGGGATCGAACCTGCATCTCCTGCTTTGTAGGCAAATTCTTCACCACTGAGCCACGAGGGGAAGAGGGAAACCCTTATTAATAGGTTGATTACCTACTAAAACAACAATGACAGCATTCTCTGAAGATCTTAACAGAACCTACAGTTTACAAACAGAGTTGCCATTCAAAATATACAGAATCTATATCAAATTTGCTTGACATAAAAAGACCTAGAAAAACGTGACCAATTTTCAAGAGAAGCAACAATCTGGGAAAAGGGCCAAATGTCAGAATTTTTCAATCAAAGAGTGTAAAACAGCTAATATAACTGTGTTACATGAGGTCAAACGGAGCATACATGAAATGAATAAAAGATAAAAATCCTCAGCAGAGACATAGAAACAATTTTTTCAATTGGAAATTTCAGAACTGAAAGTACAATACTTGAAATAAATAATTCATTGGATGGGTTAAATACAAAAACGAAGTTGACAGAAGAAAGAGTCAGTGGAATTGAAGATAGATTAGCAGAAATTCATATTACCATCACAATGGATGCAAGAACGACATTTGGAAAAATGCAAGGTCCATTTAAACTCTCAGTAACAAAAACTAGAAGAGATCTCTCTTGATCTAATAAACTGCATCTATTAAAGCAACACTTCCCAAGGTAACATCATTCTTAGCAAATGTCTGCAAAACATCAGTGTCTGCAAAACTGTGCGTGTACAGGCACCACTGCCCTGAAAAGAAAGAAAGAAAGTGAAGTCCCTCAATCGTGTCCAACTCTTTGCAACCCCATGTACTATAGTCTGTCAGGCTCCTCTGTCCATGGAATTTTCCAGGCAAGAATACTGGAGTGAGTTGCCATATACTCCCAGTTAGTCCCCTCCTCCAGGGGACCTTCCCAACCCAGGGATCAAACCCAGGTCTCCCACACTATAGGTGGACTCTACCATCTGAGCCTCCAGGGAAGCCCACTGCACTGATGTAACACATAGAAGTGTGAACTTTGACATGAGATTTAGAGCGCATTCCTCAGTGCATTCCACCAAATGTAAGACTTGAATTTGCATGAATCCTATCTTCATTCCATCAGTGTAGTAGGCTTCCCTGGTGGTTCAGATGCTAAAGAGTCTGCCTGCAGTGAGGAAGACCAGGGTTTGATCCCTGGGTTGGGAAGATGCCCTGGAGAAGGAAATGGCAACCCATTCCAGTTTCCTATAAACTGTCTGTTCACCCCTATAAACAGTCTGTTGTCATTCCCATAGGGACCTTGGACAAGGCCATTACACTGGGCTTACACTACACTGGCCATTACAGTTGTGCTTCATCACGGGGGGACCTGCACAAACCATGACAATCCTTGGAGAATCAGAGGACATGCTTCGATTTACCTCGATTGGGCAACTTAGTGGCAGATTTTGGGGCCTCCGTTCTGCTAACTGACTTTAATTTTAAAAATAAAAAGATTTATTTTCTCTCTTAGATCTTAAATGAATTTCCCCAGGCTACCAGTTTTGCCTGGTTAAGGCTACAGCTCACTAAAAGTTCTGAATCCATCATTAAGGATTCACCTTGTGATCCAATTTAATAAAAATAATTCTATAATCTTTTATCTAAAACTATGGTGTATGAAATATCATTAGATAGAGGCTATGGAAATTTTCCAGTTACCTTTTTTTTATTATTCAGGGGAAAACAGATATTCTGACACACCAATTGCAAAAGATAGAATTTGTTTAAAGTTAGAATTTCAAGTAAAGATTAATCAAAACAATAAGCCATTGGGGAGAAAAGGGATTTTCATTTAGGCCTTTTCTCTAAGGTTCTCTAGTTCTGCCCAGGATCAGTGTCAGCACTGGATGCAGAGTCCTTGTCATGTTTAAATAAAGAGAATGAAGAAAAGATTTACTGGTTTCCATAAATTGAGAGTAATCTCCCTGGTTCTAGGAAATTGGTTTTAATTGAGACTGATCTTGGCCATCTACTTTTTTTTTCACAAAGAGCTAAAGTTCTTCGATTTACCCCAACTGAAATGAGACTTTTGTCTTATCATAAAACCGCCAATTACCTTGTGCTCATTGAGTTCAATTTATATTATGAAGTGAAACTAGTCCAACAAGTCACCAACTGATGAGTTGAGAGTCTTGGTATTCCTGATCAGTAAGTCAAAATACCTCTGGAATGAAATTCTGCCTTTGCCAACGAGGCTGACATTTTTTAATTCTTGTGTCTAATATCTAGGAATAATTAATAGTCTGTAATTTCTGACTCTGAGAAGTAGTATGTTCTTCCTTCTACAGTAAATCCCCTACATATGAACAAGTTCCATTCTGAGAACATGTTCGTAAGTCCTATTTGTTTGTAAGTCCAACAAAGTTAGCCTCAGTATCCAACTAATACAATGGGATATATAGTACTGTACTGTAATATGTTTGTAATACTTCACATGCAAATAATACATAGAAAACAAACACAAAAAATAAAAATTTTTTAATCTTGCAGTACCTTGAAAAGTACACTACAAAAGTATAACAGCTAGCATACATTGGCTGGCAGTGAGTGAACAGGGAAGAAGAGTTAGTGACTGGAGGAGAGAGAGGAGGTAGGAACTGATAGAGACAAAGGATCCTCAGCAGTAGGAGGCAGAGGACAAGCTGCAGTTTCACTCTCGCCTGACGTCGATGGCACAGGTTCTGGTCCCTTCCTGGAACTAGATGCATGTTCACATCTTTGAAATTTCACAACTGAAGGTTCGTCTGTAGGGGACTTACTGGATGTGTAACAAACTGTGTTGGATTCTCATCTACTGAACATAAAACAGTCCCTCTAATTTTACTTTGTTCCATCATTTAATTTTCTCCTCACCCTAAATTTTAGCCCATGCATGTGCTTGGCATGACTTAGATGGCTTTGCTTCTATCACATTAAATTACAATTCCAGAAGAACTGTCTTATGAATCTCAGTGGATTACTCTGAGAATAAAGTGAGAGAATGCCTGCAAAGTGCTTAGCACATGGACCAGCACATATGAACTATGCAATGAACATAAACTATTAGGTCTGATAAGCTCCTTGTGAGGAGGGTCAAAAACCTTCTATCACTTTGTGAAGGGTGATCAGTATAGATCCAGGCCATCACTCCCTAAATTAATGTCATCCAATAATTTCATGAGAATGATTTAAATTGTGAACATATATGATGATTTTTACTTAGTACTTCCTTTCCTGAAGTTATCATTTTTTTCACCTAAGAAGATTTTCTTAAAAAACTTCTTCCTCATTGGTGGGAGAAGGGACAGCAAATGAAGAAATGTGTCAAGTAGGCGAGATGAGCAAATAGCATGGCAAACTCAACATGGGTCAGCTAGGTAGATATATAGTAACATCACGAGCTCTGTAACTTGGTTTAATTCATTATCATAAATTACCTTTCTACTCTTTAATAGTTGTTCGGTAAACCAAAGTGGGCTTCCCAGGTGGCTCAGTGGTAAACAGTCCATCTGCCAATGCATGAAATGCAAGAGACTCCAGGTTCGATCCCTGGGTTGGGAAGACCCCCTGGAGGAAGAAATAGCAACTCACTCCAGTATTCTTGCCTGGGAAATCCCATGAACAGAGGAGCCTGGAGGGCTATAGCGCATAGGGTTGCAAAGAGTCAGACATGACTTAGAACTGAGCACTTTGACTTAAACCAAAGTAAAATTTTTAAAGTTTTGAGGCTTTATATTAAAACAACACTGAAAATTTTGTTTATATTTGGTTAGATTCCCTTCCCCTAATCTCAGCCTGGGCAGCATTTTCTCTTTCTTATAACACAGAGAGGTGTAAAATAAACACAATTGACAGAACAAATATTTGATAGGGTGTGTGCATTACTCTTTTTCATCAAATTTGCTTTGTGTCATAATACAAAATATTTGAGAAAGAAGAGGTATAAGCTACACATACATAAGTAAGCTACAATAATATACAGCACAGGGACTTGAGCCAGTATTTTATAATCACTTTAAATGGAGTATAGTCTATAAAAATTTTGAATCACTATGTTCAACACCTGAAACTAATGCAATATTATAAATCAACTATGCCTCAATAAAAAAATTAATGAATAGTTTAAAAGAAAAAGTAAAAGATGGAAAAAAGAAAAACATATTTGAAGAAAGTAATGTTTTCTTTTGGTTATCTTTTCTTATTGCAGAAACCCATCACCTTAACAGGAATCCTCCAAAATTGCTTAGGCCATATAATTTTTTTTTTTTCTGCTCACTGGCAATATTTCATACTATAGCACTATTCTCAATTTTCTAAGTCATTCATTTTCCTCAATCTCGAAGCTGCCTTTCTTCTCTCTGACTTCAGAGCAGCCAAGTCAGTCTTTTAGTGGTGACTAAGGGACCCACTTCAACATATTCTATTGTTATCACACTAACAATTTCCTGTTAGAAACAGCATCAGTCACCCTGGATACAAGAAATTCTTTGGTAAAAATGCTGAGAGAACCTGAGTAGATATTATTTTTTTTACCATTCTACAGAAGTAGTACCCAATAGATCCTTAGCTGGTATTTCGGGATGTCCCAAAATATAAAGACAATACTTTTTCAGAGGTTATTGGGACTACATGTTATTTTGGGGCAGTAAAATCAAGTAATCATTGTCAACTAGTTTACTATGTCTTGAATAATTTATTCTTTTTTGTATATAGATTTTATAGCAAGTATTACACAATATATAAACAATGTTAATGTTAATCAGCAGGAAAATGGATAACAATTGGTGACATATTTATACAATGTAATACTAGAGAGCAATAAGAAATTAACTACTGATACATACAATTAAGTAGCTAAATCTCAGAAATACAATGAATGAAAGAAACAGCATACAAAAGACTACAAGCAGTATGATTCCTGTTATATGACCCTCAAAAAAGGCAAAACTATTTTATGGTGAGAGAAATCAGAACAGTTGCTGTCTTTGGGGGAGGGCAATATTTTCTGAGAAACGGCATGAGGGAACTTGAATGATTTACTCTTTGGACAATCACATAAAAATAAACTGTCATTAAAATCTCATTCATTTACATCCTATTATTGTTTGAGTCTTCCTGGAGTATACTATGGCCAGTATTCTCTATTAGGATATTTAAACATTTATTTCATAAAAATCTACAGCCATGCTAGTCTTTCTATGGCCTTGGAAAATTGCAAATTTAAAATGAAAAGCAACACAGTAACAGCTGTGCTTTGCTACCTAAAATTAGGGACTCATCATATATATCATCACCGGGTTCCAGGTTTGCACGTGTTGAAAATACTTCTTATGTTATCAGTCATCTGAATGTTTGCAGGTCCTAGAGAATGGCCTCAAACCTTCATTGGTAGAAATTACAAGGAATTGATCTTCAGTTCTACTTCCCTTATTCAAAATATGGATGTAAACACCAAACTATTGTGAAAGTTATGTAAAAGAATGCATATAAACTTTTTTGCATAGTGTCAACCAATACAAATTATCTATTGCTATGATAATTGCTGACAGTGAGTACCACACATTTCTGTCACGTCAGAAACAGTCTACTTTGTAAAAAAAAAAAAAAAAAAAAAGTGCAATGTGAAGAAGTAAGACTATACAGTATAATGAGAAGAATCAGTATTTCACATTATAGTCATGTAACTCATATTCCTGTCAAGATATAGACTATTTCCCTCACCTCAGCTTTCCTTATGTATTTTTTTTTAAAGATGTTTTGATGTGGACCATTTTTAAAATCTTTATTGAATTTGTTGCAATATTTCTTCTTCTTCTTTTTCTTTTTTTTTTTTTTTTGGTCTGTGAGGCATGCGGGATCTTAGCTCTCTGACCAGGGATAGAACCTGTGCCCCTGGGACTGGAAGGCCAAGTCTTAACCACTGGACTGCCAGGGAAGTTCCCCCTTATGTCTCTTCTTAGTCAGTTTCCGGCTGCCAGTCCTGGCCACTGGACCACTGATCTGCCACTCTAAGTTTGGCTTTTTAAGAATTTACTATAAATTGATACAAATAATCTTTTGTGCCTGTGTTTCCTTCATGAAACACAATACTTTAGAAACCCATCCTTGTCAGTTTTGTTTTATAGATGAGAAGCAATATTTTATTTCACTTCTGTTTTTTTGCATTGAAAAGTAGATATTATTAGTGTTACACATACACAATCAGTATATGCTTAGACTTTCCCCAAAATATATTAATTTTATTCTTCTTCATTCTTTACTGCATTTTAGATCTTCCATCTGAAATCATTTTCTTTCCTACTAAGGTAAAATTTACAGAAGTCCCTCCAGTTTCATTTAAGGATTGTCTCAGTTTTTGTCTGCCTGAAAAAATTCTTCATTTTACTCTCATTCTTTAAGTTAATTTAACTAGATATAAGATTAGAGATTGACAATTAGGACAGAGACACCTATCCATGAGAGATGTCTGTCTCACTGCTATGATACAGAATTGTCATGGCGAAGTAGCTGCCCATGCAGGGATTATGTTTATCAGCCTCCTATGCATCTGCTGCTGCTGCTGCTAAGTCACTTCAGTAGTGTCTGACTCTGTGTGACCCCATAGACGGCAGCCCACCAGGCTCCCCTGTCCCTGGGATTCTCCAGGCAAGAACACTGGAGTGGGGTGCCATTTCCTCCTCCAGTGGATGAAAGTGAAAAATGAAAGTGAAGTCGCTCAGTCGTGTCCGACTCTTAGTGACCCCATGGACTGCAGCCTACCAGGCTCCTCCATCCATGGGATTTTCCAGGCAAGAGTACTGGAGTGGGGTGCCATTGCCTTCTCCTCCTACGCACCTAGGTGGGCTCAAATTTTTAGCTCTTTCCAATGCATTGGAGAGAAATTATTGTGAGAAATAAAGTCTTTCAATTTCAGTCCAAAGTGTTTATGATGGTTTTGCTTTCTATATCCAGTTTTACCCCCATCTCTTGGCTGAAAGTCTGAGGCTCCAACTGAAGAAGGTGCCCAAGATGAAGAGGCTGGTTAAATCGCTGTATAGAAAACCATGAGAACCTAATATATTACATGACTGGGTATAAGGAGGTTTTTGTTATTTTTCCTCCCCACAGAGTCCCAAAGATGATCTATGAATATCACAAAGCCTTTTTTTTTAACTTAATTAATTTGCTGTTGTTCAGTTGCTCATTTAAGTCTGACTCTTTGTGAGCCCATGGATTGCAGCACACCGGGTTTCCCTGTGCTTCATTATCTCCCAGAGTTTGCTCAAACTTCTGTGACTACTCAATTATATGTTCAAGGCTGGTAGGTAATTTGAATGATTTCTGTGTTTGTTGCAGGACTGATGTATAGCACTGAGGAAGCTCTTTTTTTAAAATGTTTCTAAGTAAAAAAAATTTTATTCGAGTATAGCTGCTTTACAATGTTGTGTTAGTTTTGACTATACAGCAGTGAAGCAGCTATACATATACGTATATCCCCTCTTCTTTTGGATTTCCTTCCCATTTAGGTCACCACACAGCATTGCATAGAGTTCCTTGTGGTATATAGCAGGTTCTCACTAATTATCTATTCTACACATAGTATCAATATTGTATATATGTCAGTCCGAATCTCCCAGTTCATCCCAACTCTACCCCTTTCTCCCCTTGGTGGAAAAAAAAAGTGTTAGTCGCTCAGTCGTGTCTGATTTTTGTGACCCCGTGGACTGTAGCCCGCCAGTCTCCTCTGTCCTTGAAATATAGCTCCAGGCAAGAATACTGGAGTGGGTAGCCATTCCCTTCTCCAGGGGATCTTCCCCACCCAGGGATCTGACCTGGATCTCCTGTATTGCAGGCAGATTCTTTACCACCTGACCCACCAGGGAAGCCCTTCCCCCGGTATCCATACCTTTGTTTCTACATCTGTGACCTGGCACTGGGATGAAGGATTATTTTAGTGTAGACAGTTTTTTTTAATTTTAAACAAACATGTGTACAGCTATATTTTATCAAAATATTGCACTTTCAACTCTACACTAGTGTTCAGCCTTATGTATTACTTAAAATAAATGTATGAACATACATTCTGTTGTTTATATTTAATGACATTTAAATTATGAAACAGAAGATTTTTCTACAGTTCACAACAAAGTGGAAATGTAGCTTTAAATACTGAAATGAAAATGACTTTGTTACCACAATACTGACTTTTATAAGAACCCTGAACTGACTTGAAAATAATCTTCATCCATCCTGTTGCTTTTTTTGCATAATCAGTCAAAATGCTCTCAATATAAGTCAGTCATTGGAAAAATCTGGAACATCAAATAAAGCACCTTTCAGTCAAGAATGTTTTAACTTCATGTCCCTGATCTTAGGAAAAATTGCCAATTTGAGAACCCATAATGACTGCCTGGAACTTCTAAAAAGAGACCCATGCTGTAGAAGATGCAATACCTCAACATAAAACCTGAGTTTGTCCCAAGATAGATGTTATTGCTACTTCTTGAAGACTTCATCTTGTTGAAAATGCAATTAAAATAATGATTAGAAGTCCACTTGTATTCACTAAACTCAATTTTATTGTTGACCGCCAGTCATTTGGAAGTCTTTGTTCAGCGATGTAGAGAAGGTTCAAATAGGAACATAATCTCCTCCTTCTTTTTCAGTTTTACCCACAGCAAATCTAAACACCACTGATCCTTGACATTCATCCATATATAGGCTTCCTATCCCCTTCGTTCCAGTTAGTTTCCACTTGCAAATTATCATTTTCTCTTTACAGTCCATGGAATATTTGAGGCAATATTAGCATTAAGTAATTTTATGTGCAATTCTCACCACTAGAATCAGAAATGCTGGCTTATCCTAAATACTGATTTTTCTCCCAGTCTTTCTTTAAAAGTACTTTTTTGTGGTACTGTATCCAAAAAACTCATGATGTATTTATATTATAGCTTTTTAAAAATCTCATTTACATTCCAGTCCCATATTTCTGAGGATGTGACTTATTTCCAAAATAGACACATGGGAAGTATTTTGGTCTCATCCTCTAAATATGTACGAATCAACATTTAGCTTTGGTTACTGTGCTGATGATGACTAAACTCTTGCAACCCGTGTGAATATCATGGAATTTAGATCGGAAAAGATCTGGTCAAATCCCAACTCCAGCACTTACTAGACTTGTATCCATAGGTAAGTTAATTAATTTCTCTGAGGGTTTCTTCATTTGTATTCGGGATCCCCAGTGCAAATCCCCAATAAAATGTGGATAGAAAAAAAAAAAAAACCTTTTTATGGAATTCACATGAGTAGCATATTTGAATGTTCAGCAAATTTGAAACATCTTCATTTCTGGTTTCATTTTCAGTGGATGATATTTCTAGACACAGTTTCCCCATTCCAGGGGCACATTCTATTGTGTCTTGTAGCTCCTATGACTTTTGATACAATAAACAGTAATCCTACAATAGCTACTAACACTGGTGGCCCAAATTTGTTCCAGCAGAGGTTGCTCTTGATTCTTCCTCAATGCCTAAAATTTTATTGCTCACTTTCCTAATTTTTTATAAGTAGCATTAGAGTAGGAATGATTTCTCTCTGATTCTACTTCTGTCTGTAACCAGTTTGAATGGCAGGTGATTTAATCAGAAATGTCTCTCACCAGTAAATCATCTCCTCCCAACATTTTTTTAAAGGAACTGGAAGAAATATCTGACTATTATGATAGTTCCTGAGTCCATTCAGTTTCAGAGATGACTAGTTCTGCCATATCTGAATGCTGTTTTGAACTTGGGTATAATAAAAGTTAAATAGTTGAATTAGGCACAAAGAGACAGATCAAGGGAGAGATTTCCACAGCTTTCAGACCCTGCTAATCTGAGCTTTAGCCTGGGTCCTGTTTTTTATTTTAATTTTTTAAAATTAATTTTTATTGGAATATAGTTGCTTTTGTCAACTAAAAAGGTGCACAATGTGAGAATTAGAGGGCTTCCCTGGTGGCTCAGAGGTTAAAGCATCTGCCTGCAATGAGGGAGACCTGGGTTCGATCCCTGGGTCAGGAAGATCTTCTGGAGAAGGAAATGGCAACCCACTCCAGTATTCTTGCCTGGAGAATCCCATGGATAGAGGAGCCTGGTGGGCTACAGTTCACAGGGTCGCAAAGAGTCAGACATGACTGAGTGCCTTAACTGAGGGTGAGAGGCATTTTCCTATGTCCACATGCACCCTTAATGGGGTCCTAAAACAGGAAATGTGAGAATTGTGAGTTGTTTAATTTGGGGCAAAAGGAGGACTGCAGCCCAGGAGACAGCATCTCAGATAGTTCTGAGAAACTACTCCAAAGAGGCAGTCGGGGAAGGTCAATATATAGGATTTTGTTGAAGGCAGAGTTCAATGCAATGAAGTGCTTATTTTACAAAAGTTTTTCTCCTAGTCACAAGGAGCTGATGTCACCATGAAAAGATTTAGTGCTTTTCTAGATAGGAGGAGACCCAAGGCTTGGGATCATGAAATCAGTTCTTGAAAATATCTATCTAAAGACTTGTCCTACCAGATTCCCTGGAGCAAGAGTGCCTCACTCCACCCTGAACTCCCTCAGGGAGTGTTGAAAGTCAACAGCAGCTCACAGGGTTCAATCTCTGCAGAGGCGGATGGCAAATGTCCTTGTTGTTGCTGTTTAGTCTCTGGCAAATGCTCTCGGCAAGTGCCAGTTTGTAGTGGACAGGCAGGTGCCAATTTGTAGTTGACACTTTACAATGTTGCATTAGTTCCTGCTGTACAATGAAGTGAATCAGCTATATGGACACATATATCCACTCTTTTTTGGATTTCCTTCCCATTTAGTTCACTACAAAGCACTGAGTAGGGTTCCCTGAACTATACAGTAGGTTCTCATTAGTTATCCATTTTATCCGCAGTGTCAATAATGTATATATATCAATCCCAATCTCCCAGTTTGTCCCACCACCCCCCTTTTCCCCTTTAATATCCATATGTTTGATCTCTAAGTCTGTGTCTCTATTTCTGCTCTGCTTCTTGATACATTCTTTTATCTTGGTATATCAGCCCCTTCTTGACTCTTAGACTAATACCTTCTGAAGAAATCCTGTCCCTGTTAGTGCTTCTTGAAAAGTTTCACTGATTTGCTCCACATTTCAAAGGTTTTATGCCATAACTTCTGTATTTATTAGGGTTCTTTTGGATGCAAACTCCAGAAATCCATTCAAGCAATCTTTTTTTTTTTTTTTTTTTCATTCAAGCAATCTTAAGTGAGGACAGGAAGGAAGAGGAAGAGAAAAGAAATTCATCTGAAAGATACTGAAGTATCTCAAAGAAACAGAAAAAGCTGAGTAACAAAGAGGTGAGTAGGGAAAGAATCGGTACTGCTGTAGGGACTAAATCACAGACATGGCAGACAGTTTTGTCCTTGAACATGATCATTCACTAGACTTGGCTTCAATGACTAATTGTCTCTATTTACCGAGTCCATATTTCAGTCTGGGAAGAAAGTATCTGTTTGATCCACTTTGGACTGGGTGTCTATTTTCAGACTCATCAATCATAAAGCACAATTCCAAGAAAATAAGGATTTGTTGAATAGCCACCCTGAGAAGTATCTACTCTTCCTATTCATGTTGACAACTCTAAAATCTTTCTTTTTCTGCTGCAACTATATGTTTTGTCTCTTTTGTCCTCTCTTCCCGCTTATGAACAACCCAGGCATCACCTTGCCGAGTAAAATATCTTTAGCCTGAGCAAAAGCAGATTATAGTTTTTCTTCTTGTGGATAGAAAGACTTAATTGTTTTCTCTCCTGTGCAGTGTTCCAGTGGGATATATTTGGAGATGATTTTTTTTAAGATTTGTTTTTAATATGGACCACTTTTAGTCTTTATTGAATTTGTTACCACATTTCTTCTGTTGTTTATATTCTGGTTTTTCAGCTGTGAGATATGTGGGAATCTTATCTCCCTGACCAGGGATCGAACCCATACCCCCTGCATCAAAAGGCTGAGTCTTAACCACCGGACCACCAGGGAAGTCCCTGGAGATGATATTTAAAGGATTGTTTATTGCAGGAATCTCTTGATTTCCACTTGTTTTCAATTTTGTGGGGGTAGAACAGAATACATCTTCTGGGGAGATATACCTAAAGCCTGTTATGTGGAAGAAAACCTTTTTTTCCTCATTTCTTCTCTTTACTGAATTTATACTGACATACCCATTTAATTCAAAGTAACATTCGTTTCAAAATAGATGAGGATAGTAGTTCAAATAGATTTTCAGTTTCTATGATTGAAATCAAGGAGTTTCTATAATTGTTGGATAGTCTTAACTCTAGGACTCTTAGGTCTTAAGGTTGGGGGTGGGTGGAATTGAAATAATCAATGTTCTATGTTTTAATCAGAGAATAAAAGAAAATGCTATTAGTATTTATATGAAATCACACTTTATGGAAACTAAACCTCTAGCCTTAATATTTCAAATATATCCATATTATGTAAAACCCTTATGTGGTCTGATTTTACACACTGTTGAGTTCAAATAGCTCATATTTATAGCAGTACCTCATACCTCAATGCCCTAAGTCCCCACGCTTAACTAAGAGATGACCAAGATTTTGTTTATAATCTGGGTTGTAGCCAGCAACTTTCCAATTCTGACATCATGGGGTCCATTGCTCTTTACATTCTTGATCACCGTAGTGTGCTGCCCTTGGGACCTACGTGTTGCTAGCTGGGCTGGTTTTCATCCCTAACGTCTCTGACCACTGCCACAAACATGCAGCTACATTGTACCATTGCCGCTGACCCTGCGGCTCATCTCCTTCTCCTTTTGGTAGGCGAGCTCCTCTTTCTTTTCCTGACCAGTTCATATAGGTTGCTTCTCAGAGGGTAGTTGACCCTCTTGTGACATTTTCTTTTTTCCCTTTATACCACAGCCCTCTGTTCCTCAGGCCACAAAGCAGGGGAGGGAAAGGAGATGGCCAAGTATAGGATGTATTCCATTAAACCTGCAGACATTACTCCTGCCAATAATAATTCCTATTTCCTGTCTGACATATCCCATGAGACTTCTTTATGGCCAAGAACACCATTGTTTTTCTGCAGCTTACTCCTATTAAAAAATGCTGTATCCCAGTTATAGGATATGACCAAGTTTTTTGGTTTTTTTGTTGTTTGTTTGTTTTTATGAGACCCTTGAGCTCCATATAAATTAAGGAGTGTCCAAGCCTTTTGTCTCAGTCTCATGAGGGTAATGTTTCTAGTCTCCATTCTAACTTCACCCAGGTAAAAATGTTCTAATGTATGATTATCTATCTCTATCCTCTAGAGACTGTCTGTGTAACATGTTGTAATACAAGTTTTTAAATTGTGGCAAAGTATTCAGAAGCTCCAATACTTTGGCCACCTGATGCAACGAACTGACTCATTGGAAAAGACTCTGATGCTGGGGAAGATTGAAGGCAGGAGAAGGGGATGACAGAGGATGAGATGGTTGGATGGCATCACTGATTCAATGGACATGAGTTTGAGCAACCTCCAGGAGTTGGTGATGGACAGGGAGGCCTGGCGTGCTGCAGTCCATGGGGTCACAAAGAGTCAGACACGATTGAGTGACTGAACTGATACATAAATATAAAGTTTACCATTTTTAGGAATACAGTTCAGTGGCATTAAGTACATTCATATTGTTGTGCAACCACCATTGCTATCCATCTTTAGAAAATTTTCATCATTCCGAACTGATACGCTGTCCCCATTAAATACTAAGTCCCTGGTCATCCCTCTCCCCAAGACCTGGGAACCACTATTCTACCTTCTGTCTCTATGAATTTGACCACTCCAGATACAAACAGGATCGTATGATATTTGCCCTTTTGTGTCTAGCTTATTTCACTTATTTAACGTTTTCGTTGGAAAAAACCCTGATGCTGCAAGTTTGGGGGCAGGAGGAGAAGGGAACGATAGAGGATGAGAAGACTGGATGGCATCACTGACTCGATGGACATGGGTTTGGGTGGACTCTGGGAGTTGGTGATGGACAGGGAGGCCTGGCGTGCTGTGATTCATGGGGTCGCAAAGAGTCGACTGAGCAACTGAACTGAACTGAACTGAATTGAATGTTTTCAAGGTTTATCCCTATTAGAGCATATGTCATAATTTCCTTTTTAAAATTAATTAATTTATCTTAATTGGAGGTTAATTACTTTACAATATTTTGGTAGTTTTTGCCATACATCGACATTAATCAGCCACAGGTGTCCATGTGTCCCCCTGTCCTAAACACCCCTCCCACCTCCATCCCCATCCCATCCCTCAGGGTTATCCCAGTGCACCGGCTTTGAGTGCCCTGTTTCAAGCATTGAACTTGGACTGGTGATCTAGTTCACGTATGGTGATATACATGTTTCAACGCTGTTCTCTCGAATCATCCCACCCTTGCCTTCTCCCACAGAGTCCAAAAGTCTGTTCTTTTCATCTGTCTCTTTTGCTGTCTTGCATATAGGGTCATTGTTACCATCTTTCTAAATTCCATATATATGTGTTAGTATACTGTATTGGTGTTTTTCTTTCTGGTTTACTTCACTCTGTATAATAGGCTCCAGTTTCATCCACCTCATTAGAACTGATTCAAATGCATTCTTTTAATAGCTGAGTAATATTCCACTGTGTATATGTAACACAGCTTTCTTATCCATTCGTCTGCCAATGGACATCTAGGTTGCTTGCATGTCCTGGCTATCAGAAACAGTGCTGCAATGAACACTGGGGTACACGTGTCTCTTTCAGATCTGGTTTCCTCAGTGTGTATGCCCAGCACTGGGATTGCTGGGTCATATGGCAGTTCTATTTCCTGGTTTTTAAGGAATCTCCACACTCTTCTCCATAGTGGCTGTACTAGTTTGCATTCCCACCAACAGTGTAAGAGGGTTCCCTTTTCTCCACACCCTCTCCAGCATTTATTGCTTGTAGACTTTTGGATAGCAGCCATTCTGACTGGCGTGAGATGGTACCTCATTGTGGTTTTGATTTGTATTTCTCTGACAATGAGTGATGTTGAGCATCTTTTCTTGTGTTTGTTAGATCCTATTGTATGTATAGACCATATTTAGTTTGTCCAGTCATCAGTCAATAGAGACTGTAGTTGTTTCTACCTCTTGTCTACTGGGAATAAAGGTGTGAGGAGCATGGATGCAGAAATCTGCTCCTATCCGAGTTTCAACAGAAAACAAGCAAACAAAAACAACCAAAGCACCCAGTATATGAAAATACATATTTAGGTCCATTAAAATTAGGAGGATGCTATTCATTATTTCATTTACAAAAGGTTTCTAACTGGGTTATTTAGATTAATAAATTAAATTGTTTATTAATAGAGATGTATTCATGCATTGAGATTAACTAGCTAAATCATTCATTCAAATTACTGAGAAGACAAGAATATAAATATGAATGAGATCATGTTCTTGCCCTGAAGTTTCTTACAATCCAACTGGAGAGAGAGGCAAGGAGGCAAGTGCTCAAAACAATTTGGTTATTTTTTAAATAAGAATATACAGAACTTCCCTGGCAGTCAAGTGGTTAAGACTTCACCTTCCAATGCAGGGGACATGAGTTTGATCCCTGGTAGAGGAATAAAGATCCCACAGGCCTTGTGGCAAAAAAAAAAAAAAAAAAAAAGATAAAAAAACATAAAGCAGAAACAATATTGTAACAAATTCCATACGATGTTAAAAAAATCTTTTAATCAATGGTAGTATCAAAGTGTTGTACGGGACAGGGCACCTGAGAGATTCAGGACCGCTTCCTAGGAGAGATGGGGTGTGTGTGTGTGTGTGTGTGTGTGTGTGTGTACGCACACGTGTGCGTGTGCGCACGCGCTCAGTCGTGTCCAACTCTTTGCGACCCCATGGACTGTCGCCCACCAGCCTCCTCTGTCCATGGGATTCTCCAGGCAAGAATACTGGGGTGGGTTGCCATTCCGTTCTCCAGGGGATCTTGCCAACCCAGAGATCGAGCCCTCGTCTCCTGACTGCATCACCTGCATTGGCAGGCGGATTCTTTACCACTGAGCCACCTGGGAAGCCCCAGGAGAGATGATACCAAAACAGAATTTGAAAACATAGCAGGATGACCTCTTTTGAGATTGGGAGAAACGGGGAGGAAGTTGTCCTGGCTAAGAAGAGAAATACTAAAAAAATCCTGAAACCTGCGGAAGTAGTCAGGAAACACAGCCACAGCATCATGAAAATTGAGACTCAGTGGAGGCAGACAAATACAAAATCATAAAAGGCTTTATTCCTGCATGGGCTGAGGTATTTTGACTTTTACTCTAAGAGCAAGTCTGACAATACAGCTCATTTTCCTCTATGTTTAAATACACTTTGATAAAGAAAATGCTTCTTGCGTTCCTTTGGATCCAATCTTATTTCCCGACACATTGGGCACAGCACTGCCACCTACTCAGGAACAAATTGTGCCAATACTTAATAACAGTCCACCCACATGGACTCTTAAAATCTGTATAATTATGAGAGATTATAGCACTTTCATGCTAGCAATTAATTTGTTCACTGCTTTTATCATTGATAAATGAAGAACAGATTACCTAAAAAGTGCACCAAATTCTAAATAGAATGTTTGAAGGAAAATGGTTTGAAAATTCTATCCTGTTCTGAGTCAGACCAAAGCAATTTCGGGAAAGATCACCACGTCCTGCACACCGACTGCTTGTTTTCTGTTTGACAGACTCCACCTTCCTAACCAAGGGGTGTTTCTTACATTCAGTATAATTATAAGGTAAAATGTTGACAGATGGGCAAAATTAAGGGATTATGTGATAAAAGGTATTCAACAGAGCATCCATTTTACCAGCTCCACTCTGTAAGTTCAGGACCACTGTATTCCAGTGAGCCTCCAATGACCCAAAAATCACCTGGTGACAGTGTCTCATACAGAGTGAAGTAAGTCAGAAAGAGAAAAAGAAAAACTGTATAGCAATGCATATATATGGAATCTAGAAAAATAGTACAGATAAACCTATCTGCAGGGCAGGGAGAGACGCAGATGTAGGGAACGAACTTGTGGACACAGCGGGAAAAGGAGAGTGTGGGACAAATTGAGACCGTAGCACTAGTGCTAGTTTTTACACTACTATGTATAAAGCAGATAGCTGGTATAATCGGGAACCTGCTGTGTAATACAGGGAGTGCAGTTTGGTGCTCCGTGATGACCTCGAGGGGTGGGAGGAAGAAGGCGGGAGGGAGGTCCAAGAGGGAGGGAATATATGTATACAAATAGCAGATTCACTTCACTGTACAGCAGCATTAACACAACACTGTAAAGCAATTATACCCCGATAATAACATTTAAGAAATAAATAACAGCCCAGGTGGGATGCATGAGACAAGTGCTCGGGCCTGGTGCACTGGGAAGACCCAGAGGAATCGGGTGGAGAGGGAGGTGGGAGGGGGGATCGGGATGGGGAATACATGTAAATCTATGGCTGATTCATATCAATGTATGACAAAACCCACTGAAATGTTGTGAAGTAATTAGCCTCCAACTAATAATAAAAAAAAAAAAAAGAAAGAAATAACAACACAACCTAATATATCACCTGATGGTATGGTTTGGAAATAAAGTAAAAAGTTGGGGCAGGGAGAGAGGATCTTTGGGTTATTAATTACATTTTTTCCCACTAATCTATCTTGGCTAAAGAGTACTTTTTTGAAATGATAGATAACATTATCAATCCATATTTCATAACATGATATTTATCCTTGTTGTTGTTGTCCAGTCACCCCATGGACTGCAGCATGCCAGATTTCCCTGTCTTTCACCATCTCCCAGAGTTTGCTCAAACTCATGTCCAGGGAGTCAATGATGCCATCCAACCATCTCATTCTCTGTTGCCCCCTTCTCCTGACTTCAATATTTCCTAGAATCAGAGTCTTTTCCAATGAGTCAGCTGTTCGCATCAGGTGGCCAAAGTATGGAGCTTCCGCATCAGTCCTTCCAATGAATATTTAGAGTTGATTTCCTTTAGGATTGACTGGTTTGAACTCCTTGCAGTCCAAGTGACTCTCAAGAGTCTTTAACAGCACCACAATTTGAAAGCATCAATTCTTCAGCATTCAGCCTTCTTTATGATCCAACTCTGACATCTGTACATCTTTAGATAAAATTGTGTAGAGAAATATGGCACAATCACCATACTATTGAAAAGTAACTCTGATAAAGGAGTGTGTGCGTGCATGCTAAGTTGCTTCAGTAGTGTCCTACTTTTTGTAACCCTATGGAGTGTGGCCCACCAGGCTCCTCTGCCAATGGGATTCTCCAGGCAAGAATACTAGAGTGGATTGCCATGCCTTCCTCCAGGGGATCTTCCTGATCCAGGGATCGAAGCCATGTCTCTTACATTTCCTGCATTGGCAAGTGGGTTCTTTACCACTAGTTCACCTGGGAAGCCTCCCCTCCCCCCCACTGAAATAGTTATTCAGTCAAGTGTAACTCTTTGAGGCCCCATGAACTGTAGCCTGCCAGACTCCTCTGTCCGTAGGATTCTCCAGGCAAGAATACTGGAGTGGGCTGCCATATCCTCCTCCAAGAGATCTTCCCAACTCAGGGACTGAACCCAGGTCTTCTGCATTGCAGGCAGATTCTTTACCATTGAGCCACAAAGGAGATAGCTTGTCCAACATGAAAGATTCAGGAGGAGACAGTCTGCTAAAACCTATTCACTCTGTAAAGCAATAGGCCTAGTTTTTAATCCTGAAAAGTCTCTTATTGATATATAATTTGAGGGGCCTACAGTAAAAATTACAACATTGGAGAGCAGTAAACATTTTTAAAAAATCCATATCTAAAAGGGACACTGAAGATGAATGAATTACTTAGATGATAAAAACCTTAGAGAATTTATAAGAGAATCTCTTTCTGAACAGCAAAAGCATTGATACAGTTCTACAGATAAAAATAAGCACATTAATGCACTGTCTTACACAGAATGCATAGAGAACTTTCTTTAAAGCACATCTGGCTTATAACTTCTCTATACAACTGTGTGTGTTGTAGGACAATTTTTTCTAAGGTACATTTCTTTACTTAGAAACCCCTAAAACAGAGCCACACAGAGAAAATTATACACAAATATCCAGAAGAAAAACTTGTTACATACAAATGGATTTCCTCCAATATTTTGAGGAAACATTTAATCTCTTTCAATCATGACCATCAAACCCAATACCATATAGTGTAAATATCATAAGTTGTTGTTTAGTCACTAAGTCGTGTCTGACTCTTTTGCAACCCCATCAACTGTAGCTCTCCAGGCTATTCTGTCCACGGGATTTCCCAGGCAAGAATACTGGAGCGGGCTGCCATTTCCTTCTCTAGCGGCTCTTTCCAACTCAGGGATTGAATCCGCATCTCCTGAATTGGCAGCCGGGTTCTTTATCCCGAACCAGTAAGGAAGCCCTGAAGACCATAAGAATTAGAACTTTTTCATTTTCTCACCAGAATCCTCACCACCTAGAATTAAGCTAGACACTGTAAACACTCAAAAAAATTTCAGAGTGTATAAATAGCATACAAAAATTGAACAAACGGGTTTTAAGATTTTTTTTACATTCTCTGAAATATCTGTACTCTATGACCAAAGGCCTCCAGAAACACACAAGTAGTTAAGTGAATTGGGTTGACTGTTAACAGCAATGACAAGAAATACACAGCATGGGTGAAATGTAAGACATCAGGTATTAAAGGTATTAAGAAGGAATTACTCTATGGAGGATCTGGGCTTTGGTTAGGTGGCCTTATGGAGGATTTAAGGGAGCAGAGCTTCACTCTGGATAAAGCATTGTCAGGAAGCACAGATAATTCTTTAACTGAGTATCTCAATAAATCTTATCTTGGATGAGGGTAAATTAGAATGAAGAAACTCAATCCATAGTTAGTAAAGAAGCCATATTTCATCATATCAGACAAGATAGAGGAATGGAGGGAGGCTCAGAACATTTTCTTTTAAGTGTTCATACATAATTATAGAGTGGTCTTATTTTTGTCTTGATTCAACATATTCACAGAGTGGCCTCTGCTGACGTTGGTGCTCTTAAAACCGTTGATATTTAACAGGAAAACACCAGGGACCAACTAGGGGTGCTAGGCCAGCCCCTCACATTACCAAGGCCTGGCTGACAGTACCTGGCAAGTCTCTAGCTGCCTAAGGCCACTTTGGTTTTTCTTAACATTAACCTAGTATTTGCTCTTGCAGCTGTGACTTTCATCTTTAAAGTGTTTTCAATGCAATAATTTCAAATTGCATGCCAACCTCAAGGTACACTTTTAAGATAATTGGCTAAAATCTTAAAATGGATAGAAAGTCGGAAAGGATGAGCACCAAAAGTTTTCAAAAAATAGTTGCTTACATAACTTAAAATAATGTGACAGGATAATGAAATGCTTTTTTCTGAGGCCTTTCTCTATTTTCTAATGAAAACTATTTTTCTGAAGAGTGTGAAATGCTGTGAATAAGGTGTTAAATGTTCAGAGTACTCAGAATTATTTTTATTATGAATAATTCCTTGGCAGTGATTAGTAAACAGAGTTTTTTCACTGTATAAAGCATTTCAGATGAATGCAATACCAATTTTCACAGCCCCACTGAAACAAGGTGTTTCAATGTGACTGTAGGAGGGAGGGGTCCCTGAAGATATGTGATTATAAGTAGTACTAACTGAAAGCCATTAAGTTAGAACTGAACAGCTTGGTGGAGAAAGGAAAAAGAAAATGTTGAGATTTCTAACTCCAAATGAGAGCCCCTTGGGTTTTTGGCTCAGTCTTTCAGCAGGTTTTCACAGGCTTTGGGTTCAGACTATATTTTCAAGGTTTATGTTCTAGGACCCATTCATTCTATTAGAATCTTTTAAAATGGCAACTGGAGTGATTTACAAGAGGTAAATTTTGTCCTCAAATGTAAGAAAAACAGCAGGGAAGTGAACTGCTAATGGATATCCACTTAAATATCTGATTACTAACATGAAACCTCCCAATTAGCCATTCTGTTTTGTCTGTCCAAAAAAAAATCACTGTCAATTCCAAGTATGAGATCATAAAAAATTATGTAATAGGAAAAAATAAACTTGGACAACTAAAAGTAGCCTTTCATTCATTTATTTGATTCAATAAATATTTTCCAAGTGTCTACTGTATTCTGGGCACCATGCTAGATCCTGGAGATACCAAACTGGATTGGATAAGTTTTGATCAGAAATTACTATGCATTCAAGGTGAAAGGAAGGGAGTGGAAGTTGGGGTATACATAGTCAGTTTCACATGCTATCTGTGTTAATTTCCTATCACTGCTGAACAAGTTCCTACAATCTCGTGGCTTAAAACCATGCAAATTTATTCTCTAACAGTTCTGGAGAAGTCTAAAATGGGTCTCATTGAGCTAAAATCAAGGTGTAAGCAGGCTGCATTCCTTCAGAGGGTCTAGGAAGACAGCACATTTCACTTCTCATTCTTCTGCTTCCTTCTTCCATCTTTTAAAGACACTTGTGATTACATTAGGTCCACATGGGTAATTCAAGATACATTTTTAAAGTTAGAATATAATTGCTCCACAATATTTTGTTAGTTTCTACTGTACAACATCGTGAATCGGTTATAAGTATACATATATCCCCTCCCTCTGGAGCCTCCCTCCCACCTGCCCGTCCTGCCCCTCTAGGTCATCACAGGGCATCGAATTGAGCTCCCTGTGCTAGAGGGCAGCTTCCCACTATTTGCAGGGCATTCATTTGACTTCACAGTGTATTTATTTCTATTTAATATTTCAATTTCAGCTAAAATTACCTTTCAAATGTGAATTCCTTTTAGTTAAGAGTCAAATTCTTTTTGCCACTACAACGTCAGAAAGTAATTAACACATTTCCAGTTAAAAATATTAATGTATTTTCACTTAGTACACATTTTAAAACATGGGTGTACTATAATGTCACATTTCTTATTGTTTCTCAAACTTCAGAAATGTGCTAGTCTCTCAGAGCAATCATCTATATTGTAACTATATAAACACCATAAACTCGATGGGATAGAATTTCACAATATACTAGAAATTATCGTTACAGAAACACTTTCAAAGATTTTTTTCTGAAACAGTTACTTGAGACTGAATATTGTGGAAGATTTATGTGATAGTAATTCTCTAAAGAGTTTAAAATGTTTCCACATACTGATTCCACTCTCCTGCATTTTAAAAGAATGTGTAAATATTTGAAAATTAAGTTATTCAAGGTGAAGATACTGTCAGAGTGACTGTACTGATCATATTTTACATTTGTAGCATATATTTTAAATTCTTGGCAGTTTTAAGTTTAGAAACTCATATTATTTTCTCCTTTCTCTTAAAAAAAAAAAAAAAAAACATTTTTCTTAAATTTTATATAAAACAAGCCTAAAAGATTTAACATTAGCTTCCCAAGATATTTTTAATAGTTTTAATGTGCTGTCATTCATATACCATACAATTTACTCATTTAAAGTGTACAACTTACTGGGTTTTAGTATATTCACATCAGCTTTATTTTTTAATATTTAATTAATTTTTATTGAAGTATAATTGTTTTTGTTGTTGTTGTTCGGTTGCTCATATATATCTGACTCTTTGCAGCCCTATGGACTGCGGCACACCAGGCTTCCCAGTCCTTCATCATCTCCTGGAGCTTTCTCAAACTCATGCCTATTGAGTCAGTGATGGCATCCAACCATCTCATCCTCTATCATCCCCTTCTCCTCCTGTCTTCCACCTTTCTCAACATCAGGGTCTTTTTCAGTGAGTTAACTCTTCACATTAGGTGGCCAAAGTATTGGAGCTTCAGCTTCAGCATCAGTCCTTCCAATGAACATTCAGAGTTGATTTCCTTTAGGATTGATTGGTTTGATCTCCTTGCTGTCCAAGGGACTCTTGAGAGTCTTCTCCAACACCACAGTTTGAAAGGCTCTATTCTTCTCTATCCTTTGGCTCTCAGCCTTCTTTATGGTCTAGCTCTCACATCTCTACATCTAGTAGTAGTACATGACTACTAGAAAAGCCATAGCTTTGGCTGTTCGGACCTCTGTCCACAAAATAATAGCTCTTCTTTTTAATATGCTGTCTAGGCTGGTCATAGCTTTTTTTTCCAGGGAGCAAGTGTTTTTGAAATTCATGGCTACAATCACAGTCCACAGTGATTTTGCAGCTTTACAATGTTATATTAGTTTCCACTGTACAGCAAAGTAAATCTGCCATACATATACATATGTGTCCACCCTCCCCTCCCTGCCTCCTTTTGGACTTCCTTACCATTTGGATCACCACAGTGAATTAAGCAGGCTTCCCAGAATGCACATCAGTTTTTAAAATGCTTTAGGTACCCCCAGCAGAAATCCTGGAACATATTAGCAGTCACTCCCCATTGGCCCTCAATGCCCACAGCCCCAGACAATGATTAACCTATTCTCTCCCTTTATATTTGCCTATCTGAACATTTCACGTAGGTAGGCTATACAGTATGTGCTCTTTTATGACTGGCTTCTTTCACTTAGCATAATATTTTCAGGGTTCATCTATGTCCTTACATATATCAATATTCATGCATTTTTATTGTTGAATAACATACATTTTTATGGATACTCTACATTTTGTCATCAGGTGATGAACATTTGGGTTGTGTTTGTAGTCTGGCTATTATGAAAAATGCTGCTGTAAACATTCCTGTAAAAATTTTTGTGTGTTTTACTTCTGCTTTCTTCAGTGTGTTATCAAAGAGTGGAATGGTGGAGCTATATCACAACTCTATATCTAATCATCTAAGAAACTGCCATACTGTTTTCCAAAGTGGCTACACTATTTTGTATTCCCACCAACTATGTATCAGAGTTCCAATTAATCTACCTCCTTATCAACACTTGTTATTGGCTGCTTTTTTGTTTATAACCATCCTAGTCTGTGTGAAGTAGTATCTTGTTATTTTGATCTGTATATGCTTAATGATTAATAATGTTGATCATCTTTTTATATGTTTATTGGTCAGCTATATGTCTTCTTTGGAGAAATGTGTATTCATATCTTTCACCCATTTATTAGTCAAATGATTTGATTTATTATGGACATCTAGGTTGTTTCCATGACCTAGCTATTGGAAACCGTGCTGCAGTGAACTTTGGGGTACACGTGTCTCTTTCAATTCTGGTTTCCTCAGTGTGTATGCCCAGCACTGGGATTGCTGGGTCATATGGCAGTTCTATTTCCAGGTTTTTAAGGAATCTCCGCACTGTTCTCCATAGTGGTTATACTAGTTTGCATTCCCACCAACAGTGTAAGAGGGTTCCCTTTTCTCCACACCCTCTCCAGCATTTATTGCTTGTAGATTTTTGGATAGCAGCCATTCTGACTGGCGTGAGATGGTACCTCATTGTGGTATTGATTTGTATTTCTCTGATAATGAGTGATGTTTAGCATCTTTTCATGTGTTTGTTAGCCATCTGTATGTCTTCTTTGGAGAAATGTTTGTTTAGTTCTTTGGACCATTTTTTTATTGGGTCATTTATTTTTCTGGTATTGAGTTGCATGTGCTGCTTATATAAATTTTGAGATTAATTCTTTGTCAGTTGCTTCATTTGCTGTTATTTTCTCCAATTCTGAAGGGTTTCACCTTGCTTATAGTTTCCTTTGTTGTGCAAAAGCTTTTAAGTTTAATTAGGTCCCATTTGTTTATTTTTGCTTTTATTTCCATTACTCTGGGAGGTGGGTCTTAGAAGTTCTTGTGATTTATGTCAGAGAGTGTTTTCATCTAGGAGTTTTATAGCTTCTGGTCTTACATTTAGACATTTAATTCATTTTGAGTTTATTTTTGTGTATGGTGTTAGAAAGTGTTCTAGTTTCATTCTTTTACAGGTGGTTGACCCATTTTCCCAGAACCACTTGTTAAAGAGATTGTGTTTTCTCCATTGCATATTTTTGCCTCCTTTGTCAAAGATAAGGTGTCCATAGGTGCACGGATTTATCTCTGAGCTTTCTATTTTGATCCATTGATCTATATTTCTGTCTTTGTGCCAGTACCACTCTGTCTTGATGACTGTAGCTTTGTAGTATAGTTTGAAGTCAGGCAGGTTGATTCCTCCAGTTCCATTCTTCTTTCTCAAGATTGCTTTAGTTATTTGAGGTTTTTTGTATTTCCATACAAATTGTGAAATTATTTGTTCTAGTTCTGTGAAAAATACTGTTGGTAGCTTGATAGGGATTGCATGAATCTGTAGATTGCTTTGGATAAAATACTCATTTTCATTATATTGATTCTTCCAACTCAAGAACATGACATATTTCTCCATCTATTTGTGTCATCTTTGATTTCTTTCATCAGTGTTTTATAGTTTTCTATATATAGGTCTTTTGTTTTTTTAGATAGATTTATTCCTAAGTATTTTATTCTTTTTGTCACAATGGTGAATGTGATTGTTTCTTTAATTTCTCTTTCTGTTTTCTCATTGTTAGTGTATAGGAACGCAAGGGATTTCTGTGTATTAATTTTACATCCTGCAACTTTACTATATTCATTGATCAGCTCTAGAAATTTTCTGGTGGTGTCTTTAGGGTGTTCTATGTAGAAGATCTTGTCATCTGCAAACAGTGAGTTTTACTTCTTCTTTTCTAATCTGATTCCTTTTATTTCTTTTTCTTCTCTGATTGTTGTGGCTAAAACTTCCAAAACTATGGTAAATAGTAGTGGTGAGAGTGGGCACCCTTGTCTTGTTCCTGATTTTAGGGGAAATGCTTTCAATTTTTTGCCATTGAGGATGTTTGCTATGGGTTTATCACATATAGCTTTTATTATGTTGAGGTATGTTCCTTCTATTCCTGCTTTCTGGAAAGTTTTTTATCATAAATAGGTGTTGAATTTTGTCAAAGGCTTTCTCTGCATCTATTGAGATAATCATGTGGTTTTTATCTTTCAATTTGTTAATGTGGTGTATCACATTGATTGATTTGCGGATATTGAAGAATCCTCACATCCCTGGGATAAAGCCCACTTGGTCATGATGTGTGATCTTTTTAATATGCTGTTGGATTCTGTTTGCTAGAATTTTCTTAAGGATTTTTGCATCTATGTTCATCAGTGTTATTGGCCTGTAGTTTTGTGTGTGTGTGTGTGTGTGTGTGGCATATTTGGTTTTGGTATTAGGGTGATGGTGGCCTCATAGAATGAGTTTGGAAGTTTACCTTCCTCTGCAATTTTCTGCCAGAGTTTGAGTAGAATAGGTGTTAGCTCTTCTCTAAGTTTTTGGTAGAATTCACCTGTGAAGACATCTGGTCCTGAGCTTCTGTTTGTTGGAAGATTTTTGATTCCAGTTTCGATATCCATGTTTGTGATGGGTCTGTTAATATTTTCTATTTCTTCCTGGTTCAGTTTTGGAAGGTTATACGTTTAAGACTTCATCCATTTCTTCTAAGTTATCCATTTTATTGGCATATAGTTGCTGATAGTAATCTTTTATGATCCTTTGTATTCCTGTGTTGCCGGTTGTGATTTCTCCATTTTCATTTCTAATTTTGTTGAATTGATTCTTCTCCCTTTTTTTCTTGTTGAGTCTGGCTAATGGTGTATCTACTTCACTTATTTCTCAAAGAACAATCTTTTAGTTTTGTTGATTTTTGCTATACTCTCCTTTGTTTCTTTTTCATTTATTTCTGCTCTAATTTTTTATCATTTCTTTCCTTCTACTAACCCTGGGGTTCTTCATTTCTTCCTTTTCTAGTTGCTTTAGGTGTAAAGTTAGGTTATTTATTTGATGTTTCTTGAGGTAAATTTGTATTGCTATGAAACTTCCCCTTAGCACTGCTTTTACTGAATCCCATAGGTTTGGGACTGTTGTGTTTTCATTTTCGTTTGTTTCTATGCATATTTTTATTTCCTCTTTGATTTCTTCTGTGACTTGTTAGTTATTCAGAAGCATGTTGTTTAGCTCCATATGTTTGTACTTTTAATCGTTTTCTTCCTGTGAAAGAAAGAAAGTGAAGTCGCTCAGTCGTGTCTGACTCTTTGCAACCCCATGGACTGTAGTCCACCAGGCTCCTTTGTCCATGATTTTCCAGACAAGAGTGCTGGAGTAGACTGCCATTTCCTTCTCCAGGGGATCTTCCCAACCCGGGGGTCAAACCCGGGTCTCCCACACTGCAGACAGGTGCTTTACCATCTGAGTCACCAGGGAAGCCCAACTTTCTTCCTGTAGTTGACATCTAATCTTACTGCATTGTGATCAGAAAAGATGGTTGAAATAGTTTCAATTTTTTTTTTAATTTACCAAGGCTAGGTTTATGGTCCAGGATGTGATCTATCCTGGAGAGTGTTCTGTGTGAACTTTAAAAAAAGGTGAAATTCATTGTTCTGGGGTGAAATGTCCTATAGATATCAATTAGGCCTAACTGGTCCATTTTATCATTTAAAGTTTGTGTTTCCTTGCTTATTTTCTGTTTGGTTAATCTATCCATAGGTGTGGATGGGGTATTAAAGTCTCCCACTATTATTGTGTTACTGTTAATTTCCCCTTTCATTCTTGTTAGCATTTGCCTTATGTATTGAGATGTTCCTATGTTGGGTGCATATATAATTGTTATATCTTCTTGGATTGACCCTTTGATCATTATGTAGTGTCTTTCTTTGTCTCTTTTCTTGCTCTTTATTTCAAAGTCTATTTTATCTGATATGAGTATTGTTACTCCTGCTTTCCTTTGGTCTCCATTTGCATGAAATATCTTTTTCCAGCCCTTCACTTTCAGTCTGTATGTATCCCTTGGTTTAAGGTGGGTCTCTTGTAGACAGCATATATAGGGGTATTGTTTTTGTATCCTTTCAGCCAGTCTTTGTCTTTTGGTTGGGGCATTCTACCCATTTACATTTAAGGTAATTATTAATAAGTATGATCCCATTGCCATTTACTTTGTCGTTATGGGTTTGAGTTTATTTTTCTTTTTTCTGTGTTTCCTGTCTAGAGAAGATCCTTTAGCATTTGTTGAAGAGTTGGTCTGGTGATGCTGAATTCTTTCAGCTTTTGCTTGTCTGTAAAGCTTTTGATTTCTCCTTCATATTTGAATGAGATCCTTGCTCAGTATAGTAATCTGGGTTGTAGGTTTTTCTCTTTCATCACTTTAAGTATGTCCTGCTGTTCCCTTCTGTCCTGAAGAGTTTCTATTGAAAGATCAGCTGTTATCCTTATGGGAATCCCTTTGTGTGTTATTTGTTGTTTTTCCCTTGCTGCTTTTAATATTTGCTCTTTGTGTTTGATCTCATTAGTTTGATTAATAGGTGTCTGGGGATGTTTGACCTTGGATTTATCCTGTTTGGGACTCTCTGGGTTTCTTGGACTTGGTGGCTATTTCCTTCCCCATTTTAGGGAAGTTTTCAACTATTATCTCCTCAAATATTTTCTAATGGCCTTTCTTTTTATCTTCTTCTGGGACTCCTGTGATTTGAATGTTGGGGTATTCAACATTGTCCCAGAGGTCTCTGAGGTTGTCCTCATTTCTTTTAATTCTTTTTTTTATTTTTTCCTCTCTGCTTCATTTGTTTCCTCCATTTTATCTTCCACCTTACTTATCCTGTCTTCTGCCTCAACTATTATACTGTTGGCTCCCTCCAGAGTGCTTTGATCTCATTTATTGCATTATTCATTATTGACTCTTTTTTATTTCTTCTAGGTCCTTGTTAAACATTTCTTGCATCTTCTCAATCCTTGTCTCTAGTCTATTTATCTGTAACTCCATTTTGTTTTCAAGATTTTGGGCCATGTGTACTATCATTATTCTGAATTCTTTTCAGGTAGACTCCCTATCTCCTCCTCTTTTGTTTGGTTTGGTGGGCATTTATCATGTTCATTTACCTGCTGCATATTTTTCTGCCTTTTCATTTTGTTTAGATTTTGTTTAGGGTTGGGGTGCCCTTTCTGTAGGCTGGAAGTTCATGGTTCCTCTTTATTGTGGAGCCTGCTCCCTGTGGGTGGGGTTGAATGAGTGGCTTGTCAAGGTTTCTTGGATAGGGGAGCTTATATCTATGTTCTGGTGGGTGGAGCTGGATCTCTTCTCTCTGGAGTGCAATGAAGTGTCCAGTAGCAAGTGTCTGTCTATGGGGTGTCTATGGATTTGGCATGGCTTTGGGCAACCTGTCTTTTAATGCTCAGGGCTGTGTTCCTGCTTTGCTGGAGAATTAGCTTGGTATGTCTTTCTCTGGAACTTGTTGGCTCTGGGATAGAGCTTGATTTCAGTGTAGGCATGGAGGCTTTTGGGTGAGCTCTTGCCTATTAAGGTTCCCTGGAATCAGGAGTTCTCTGATGTTCTCAAGTTTTGGAGTTAAGCCTCCTGCCTCTGGCTTTCAGTCTTATACTTACAGTAGCCTCAAGATTTCTCCATCCATACAGCAGAGATGATAAAACGTCTAGGTTAATAGTGAAACAATTCTCCACAGCGAGGGGCACCCAGAGAGGTTCATGGAGTTACATGGAGAAGAGAAGAAGGAGGAGGGAGATAGAGGTGACCAGGAGGAGAAGAGGGGGAGTCAAAAGGAGAGAGAACAATCTAGCCAGCAATCAGTTCCCTAAATGCTCTCCACAGTCTGGAATACCCAGAGAGATTCACAGAGTTAAGTAGAGAAGAGAAGGGAAAGGGAGGAGATAGAGGTGACCTGGGGGAGAAAAGGGAGCGTCAAAAGTGGAGAGAGCGATCAAGCCAGTAATCACACACCTAAGTGAAAGTAGATACTGAAGATTAGACTCTTAAATGTACAAAATTGATAATACCAAAAAGCAGACATTAAAAATCTGTAGTAAAACACATGAAAAGATGCTCAACATCACTCATTATCAGAGAAATGCAAATCAAAACCACAATGAGGTACCATTACACGCCAGTCAGGATGGCTGCAATCCAAAAGTCTACAAGCAATAAATGCTGGAGAGGGTGTGGAGAAAAGGGAACCCTCTTACACTGTTGGTGGGAATGCAAACTAGTACAGCCACTATGGAGAACAGTATGGAGATTCCTTAAAAAACTGGAAATAGAACTGCCATATGACCCAGCAATCCCACTTCTGGGCATACACACTGAGGAAACCAGATCTGAAAGAGACACGTGCACCCCAATGTTCATCGCAGCACTGTTTATAATAGCCAGGACATGGAAGCAACCTAGATGCCCATCAGCAGATGAATGGATAAGGAAGCTGTGGTACATATACACCATGGAATATTACTCAGCCATTAAAAAGAATTCATTTGAACCAGTTCTAATGAGATGGATGAAACTGGAGCCCATTATACAGAGTGAAGTAAGCCAGAAAGATAAAGAACATTACAGCATACTAACACATATATATGGAATTTAGAAAGATGGTAATGACAACCCTATATGCAAAACAGAAAAAGACACAGAAGTACAGAACAGACTTTTGAACTGTGTGGGAGAAGGTGAGGGTGGGATGTTTCGAAAGAACAGCATGTATATTATCTATGGTGAAACAGATCACCAGCCCAGGTGAGATGCATGAGACAAGTGCTCGAGCCTGGTGCACTGGGAAGACCCAGAGGAATCGGGTGGAGAGGGAGGTGGGAGGGGGGATCGGGATGGGGAATACATGTAAATCTATTGCTGATTCATGTCAATGTATGACAAAACCCACTGAAAAAGTAAAGAAATAAATAAATTTAAAAAAAATAAATAAAAATCTGTAGTAGAGGTTAGACTTTCAAAAAAACAATATTAAAAATACAAAACAAAATCAATTACAAAAATTTTTTTAAATATATGAAATTTGCCTTAAAAATGGGGTCTTTTTTTTTTTGGCAAGGTACTAGTAGGTTACACAAATGAAAATTAAAGGAGTAATAAAGAACTTAAATTTTTTAAAAAATTACAAAGTGATAGTAGTAAAAATATACCTAGGAATTTCTCTGGAGCTGTTGTGGGCAGTATGGGGTCAGTTCAGTTTCAGATAGTTCCTTGTTCCAGCTTGTACTTGTTCTCAAGGTATATAGGCCCCCTCCAATGCTTAGTCAATGTTAACTACAGGATTTTAATCTGTTGCACCTGCCACTTCCACCACCGTTCCCTCTTATTTCAGCTTCCCCTGTTTGCAAGTCTCTTCGGTGTCTAATTTCTACCCTGACACAAGGGGGCAAAGGTGGTCACTTATTTAGGCTCACTTGTTCAGTTGTGTTGTGCAGGGGGAGGGCACTGCAAACAAATGTCGCTGGGGTGTGTGGGGCATGCTAGCAGTGTGTGGACCACACTGGGTTTGCCCCAGCTCAAGGTTAGTGTGCTTCCTGGGTCTCCACTGCTCAGGCTCCAGGGTGCTCTGCAGGGGAACTGTCCAAAGTGGGCCCTGTGTTTCATGCACTTCCCAGGTCTAACCCGCTCAGGTTCTCGGGTATTCCGCAAGGACACCGTCTCGGTTGGGCATGCGTTTTGTGTCCTTCCCAGGTCCGAGCAGTTCCGGCAACCAGGTGTTTGGTGAGCTCATTGTCCCAGGTGGGCTGTGCATCTTAATCACCTCCCCGGTCCCAGCCACTCAGTTTCCCGGGGGCCCTGTGACAGCACCGTCTCAGGTGTGCCGTGTGTCTCCTCTGGGGAGGTGATCTCAGGCTGCAACCCTCCTGGCAGATGTCAACCATCCAGGATCCCAGGAAGACGTGGTTAGCAACTGGGAGCCTGCCGGTTTGGTAGAAGATGCCGATCTCTGGGGCTGAGATTGGAGCAGCCCCTTGCCTTCTGGCTTTGGCTGTCACCTGCCTGCCTCTCTGCCCCCAGCAGGAGGATGGGCCGGTCTGCAGCCAGCTTGCTCTCGTTTGAGGTTCACTCAATCCTTTGTTCTGTGAGCAGACCAGGCTGCGTGTTAGAGTCTTTCATGGGAAAGTTTTCTCTCTTTCTCTCTCTTTTTTTTTTTCTATCTGGCCATCCCACAGTTTGGGTTGCTATCTCATGTTAGCTCCCTCAGATTGTCCTCAGGGCATCCAGGCCCTGTCCTTACCCTAAGCACCAACGACGCTGCCAGTGCCTCCCTGTCCAGCCCCTGGTGGCGGCGGGAGCATATGGGCTACTTCTTCACTGGCAGTTGCGGTTAGGTGTGTATTCTGTGGGTTTGTTTGTTTGTTTTTTCCCTCCTGGTCATGTTGCCCTCTGAGATCCCAAAACTCCCCACAGACCCGCCGGTGAGAGGGTTTCCTACTGTTCGGAAACTTCTCCTCCTTCACAACTGCCTCCCCAGGACAGGTCTCCATCCCTAATTCTTTTGTCTCTCCTTTTGTCTTTTATATTTTGTCCTACCTCCTTTTGCAGAGAATGGGCTACCTTTCTGGGTACCTGGTGTCCTCCGCCAGCATTCAGAAGGTGTTTTGTGGAAGTTGCTCAGCATTCAAATGATCTTTTGATGAATTTGTGGGGGAGAAAGTGGCCTCCCCATCCTATTCCTTCACCATCTTGGTACTGCTCCCCTCATGATAACTCTTATCTGCACAGTAGAAACTTGCTTCTGGTGAGTGTTCTATTTCTGTCATTTGTGTTATGGTCTTTGCTTTCCTTTCATCCTTTTTGAGGGTATTATTCTACATACCATATTTTCATGATAATAAGGTAATTTTAAAGGATGCTACTCATTCCTGGCATTTATAGGAGCTTCATATGGTAAGACTCTCTCTCCAGAATTAAAATCATTTGAATGCAGAATTGTTTCTATGTGAGTTCTTTTAAACTCTGACCCTTCCCAGACAACTGAAATTGGCAATTTAGTTGCTCACATTTCAGAGTTCTACTTTTCTGTTCTGCTTTATCAACCAATTGCTGTTGTTTAGTCACTAAGTTGTGTCTTGACTCTTTGCAGCCACATGCATGCCAGACTTCTGTCCATGGGATTTCCCAGGCAAGAATACTAGAGCGAGTTGCCATTTCCTTCCTCCAGGGGATCTGCCCAACCCAGGGTTCAAACGTGCGTCTCCTGTATTGGCAGCTAGGTTCTTTACCACTGAGCCACCAGGGAAGCCCTACCAACAAATTGCTTTCTGCCAAATGGCATGTGTGAGTGTCTTCATTCAATCCTGCCTTTCTTGTTATTTAGTTGTTTCCAAAAATGGTTCTAAGAAGCAGACTATCAGTTCGTGCATTCTTTTCTCTTCATTCCAAGTGAGTAGTTATTTATTTTCTCCTGACTTTAAATAAACATATTTTCCTTGTTGGGCCTTATATCTGTCTTTGCAGACATACTCTCTAAGTATTTTCTGTACGTGTGTTAATATTCACATTAGTAGTTTGGAGAAACAGATATCTCCTAGTTTTATCAATGATAAAATTTTATTTATTCCCATTATCTTTACTGTTTGGGGAGATATTAAAAATAAAGTGATTTTGATTTCCTGGGGTTTCTGCATATGGTGTTCAGGCTCAGATTTACCCCCAGGAGATTCCAAACCAAGAAATTTTTAAAAGTTAAAAGTTATCTTTGGTAGCAAACATCTTTGAGACATCTGGAAAGAAGCGAAACTAGAACATTTCAGGAGAGAGACCTCCTACCCCAACTTAAACCACACAGGACACCCACCAATGATGCCCACCCAACGTGAGTTAAACATAAACACTTAAAATTTATATTTTCAAATTATAAAACAAATGCTCAAATAAAACACCATAAGTCACAGTCAGGAGAATCAACTGACAGCAGATCTGGCCTCTTAAGAACTTCTTATACTAAAAGCATCAAATTCAGAATATAAATATGTTTAAAAGAAAAATAAATATTTAAATAAATAAAATTATTTAGAGATGTCTTTCAGCAGTTTTTTTTTTTTTTTATCACTTTTAAAGTCTTTATTGAATTTTTTTACAATATAGTTTCTGTTTTATGTTTTGGGTTTTTGGCCACAAAATATGTGAGATCTTAGCTCCCTGACCAGGGGTAGAAGCTGCACCCCGTGCATTAGAAGGCAAAGTCTTCAACACTGGAACACCAGAAAAGTCCCTACTCCGGCATTTTAATTTTAGAATTCAAGTTTTGCTCTAAAATTATAGATGTTTAAAAACTTTGGTGCTAAACATCAAGAATAATTAACTGATCATAAGTCACTATGAAAACGAAGTGTAGGTAAAATGCATTATAAACACTTAGACGTCCTATTATATTACTGTTGGTTACTATTTGTTGATTATGACGACTGAAAATATAATGATATAGCTCCAGGTGAAAGAATGCATCTCTTCGTGAAAGTAAAAATCAAGATTGGAAGAAAATATCAGTCTAATCCATTGATCAATGTTTAAATTTCCTCTATAACATCTTTGGACTTCCCTTGTAGCTCAGTGGGTAAAGAATCTGCCAGCAATGCAGGAGACCCACATTCAATCCCTGGGTCAGGAAGAACCCTGGAGAAGGAAATGGCAACCCACTCCAGTATTCTTGCTTGGCGAATCCCGTGGATGGAGGAGCTTGGTGGGCTACAGTCCATGGGGTCGCATGAGTCAGACACAACTTAGCAAATAAACCACCACCGCCATAACATCATTATCAATTAATTATCCAATTGACATCTAGTCAAGCCATCTCTCAGATCTATAGAGCTGTCCATTCCATCTTTGGACAACTTTGGTATAATACTGGTATTAATCACATTTCTTTGATTTTAAGCATCTCAACTTTTCTCTAACCTGCATCTTCAAATCTAAAATATTTAATCTCCTTCTCAAGGTCACTACTCTCAAAGTGGTACCCCTGGTTAAAATTGTTCCCTGATACCATTTTGACTAGAAAGTATTTCCATTTCTATGCATATGGCTTAGCAGAGAATTGAGGTACAAAGGAGAAGGAAAGTGTAGCAGAGATGCATTAATGGGCCTAGATAAGCAACTCACTATTGTATTTGTATTTGTAATAAAAGCTCTATATACCTAAGCCCACTTATTTAGACATTAATGCTATTGATTGCATTTTATTCCTTCTATAGAGTATGACACTAGAAAATAAATATCTATGTGTTGACACAGGCTTTTGTTGTCCCTTTGACAATGTATACGGTCTAAGTAAAATTGAATAATTTGGATTACAAGAATGCTGATTATACACACATATTTCAAAATAGATCTTGAAAAACCCAGACATTAATTTACATAAACTTGTGTATATAAATGTTCTTTGGCTCAATAAATATGAATAAAGAAGACTTTGGTGCTTATTCTTTCTCCCCTCAACACTTTCAGATTAGTAGAAAAGAAGTAGCAAAGCATTCAACATTTTCAAAAGCAATCTTTTATAAAGATGAGTTAAACTCTATATACACATAGTTACCTGAACAAGTATTAAAAAATTTGCTTTGGATATGAAATAACTGTGTTACTTGAATCAAGATCTGGGTCTCATGTCAATGCACAAAATCTAAACATATAATGATCATGTTGCTAGCTGATGGGAGATTGGCTTTCTGATAATTCTGTAGAGAATAGCAAAGTTATACCATCCAAACTGTTTATATGTCTCAAGAGTTCTCCAAGTTCATGCTCTAGTGAAATTAGTTTTTCCTACTGGAACAAGAAATAAAGCTCACATTTCCCAGGAAGTAAACTCTCTGCCTTTGGGTAAATCATGTAGTTTCTCTATGTCTTGGTTTGTAAAACGAGGTGTTAAATTTTTAACACGCTGTTCAGTTCCAAATTTTGACCATGTGATGCTTTTGCTAACTTAAGTAAACAGAGCAGTCAATATCTCAAAAATGGGTTGTTGTTTTTTTATTAAGGAGGTGCAACCCCAAGGAATAGAGGGAGAAAAATAAGAAATGGGGCTTGAAAGGATTAGAAGCAACACAACGTGATGTGGTCCTGATCGAGTTCCTGCTTCACAGTGAGCAGAAAGACACAGCCAGGCAACCATCAGAGGAGTCTGCTCTTAACTCTCAGCTAAGAGCTCAATTACGGCTTCCCAGGTAGCTCAGTGGTAGAGAATCTGCCTGCCAACACAGGAGATACAGGTTCAACCCCTGGGTCAGGAAGATCCCCTGGGGAAGGAAATAACAACCCACTCCAGTATTGTTGCCTGGAAAATCCCATGGATGGAGAAGCCTGTTGGGGGGTGGGCTACAGTCCATAGGGTTGCAAAGAGTCAGACATGACTAAGTGACTGAGCAGGTAGGCAGACAAGAGATCAGTTACATGGGGCATCTCCATAAGGACTGCCTGGAAACAAACCATTATAAGGAGGAAGGATAAGGAATTTATCTACTTAGTCCCCTAAGAACCCCTTTCTGCCATTTATCAAAGTTGGCCCCAAAGGAAGATAATTACTTTGTACTTCTGAGTTTGTATCATCTAGCCCTTCACAATCTGCTCAGGAAGCTGGACCCTGTAACATGTCATTACGTCCAAATCAGAATAAATGGGAATGACCAAGGTCTCTGGGAGTAGCAGCATCTCTTAGCCCACAGACAGTGAATCTCCCATGGCAATGGCTGGAGTAGGTATGAATCTGAGTTTCTCGCAAATACATAAAGTCAAAAGACTCTGAGAAGACCTGTATTTTGTACCAACACCAAAGGCTTCAATTCACAGGTGTTTATTGATGGTTAACTTTTTTTTTTTTTTTTGGCCGTGCTGTGTGACATGTGGGATCTGAGTTCCTCAACCAGGAATTGAACCCGTGCCCTGCATCCTGAGGGCACAGAGTCTTAACCATTGCACCACCAGGAAAGTCTTGTCACATTTGTTTTTCCTAAATATATGCAGAGTTATGCTGTATTCTGATTGTGCTATGAGTATCTTATTAGCAAAAAATCTGTTTTGAAGAAGTTTAATTTAAGACATCCTTTGGATATCAAAGCAGTAATGTTGGGGATGATATTTTATATACATATACATATATATGAATTTGGAGCTTAAGGGAGAAATTTGAATTGCAGATATAAATTTAGGTGCCATTAGTTACTATTTAAAACCATGGGACTAGATAAATATATTATATTCTTGGGTTCAGGGGAGGCCACCTCAAAATATGCTCCAATGACATATTCATTATTTTGAGCTAAAGTTACTTAAGAAATGGCCAATGAAGAGGGAAGTTCTGAACCTTCTCTCTGTCTCCCTGAAAGCAGAAACTAATCTCTCATTCTTCTCTGAATCTGGAGAAAGAAGAGCACTTTTATCTCCAGAGATAGGGAGTTTGGCCGAGAAGTCTATATAAACAAGTCTATGATGCTTGACTAATTTACTAACCCAAGCCCAAACTCTGGTTAGATTCTTCACTAATTGAGCACCCAAAAGCCAATTTTTTTTTTCTTTTTGTCCTGTCAATTCCTCATAAATGTATTGTTTCTTTGCCTTAAAAGTATAAAAGCTGCCTGCTTTGACCACTTCTTAAGTCCTATTTCTATGAGACTTCCATGTGCATGAATTAAAATTTTTCTCCTCTTAATCTGTCCTGTGTTAGTTTTATTATTAGTCTAGCCACAAGAACTCAAGAAGGACATAAGGGGAAATTTCCCCCTCCCTGACAATACTTTTAAGTCGCTGTATAACTTATCATGTCTATTGTTCATTTTCTTTCTTAGATACAATATCTACGAAGAAGGAATATGACTGTTCTGTTTACCTATGTGTTCTGGGAGTTTGGAAGAGTGCCTAGCATCAAAAAAATATTTCTGAATTTTGTTGATTGGGAAAAGGTTATAACTTGAGAGTAGAGAATGGAGAAAGGAATGTTGAAAATTCAAAGAGAGAGAACTTATAATGTTCTAAGTTGGAGCGTTTATTGGGGAAGTTTCAACACTTGATCTTAGCCAAAAGGCCGAGAGGCAATGGGGAAGTTTCAAATTGCTGCAGAAGGCTAAGGTTTAAGACTTGTGATCATAATTTAATGCAAGTCCATTCATTGTGGATATCTCCTCCAACCACATCGGGATGCAGCATTAGAGAAGCAGACTTACAAAGACTTCTGTTCATTAAGGTAGGCACATCAAAGTGATTAAAACAGGCTGGAGAGAGGGAAATGAGATAATTGCAGTGATGGTTCATGAAGTCTGAACTGCCTAGACAGCAAAGAAACCCTCTGCCTGAAGGGATGAAAGACAATGAAAAGACATAGGATAGATCCAAGATTCTGATTGATGATAAATTGTTCAAATATGGGGTTAAGGGGACTCAGTCCCTGAATTAGGAAGCCAAAGATTAGTCTTCTGAGAGTGGGATGGCTGAAACTATAGCTCCAGGTGTGATGTGATTATTGAAGTGTTGAGATGACCTGCAGGAAGAAACGCTTAGACGCAAGGTCAACGAGCTGAAATGCTTACCCAGAACTCAGATCCCAGATAACAGGTAATTGCTGCTAATAAGAAGGCCCTGGTGCCTCATGATGTTCAACAAAATGGTGTAAATCTTATTCAGACAGCTGATCAGACTTGCACTTTCACATATAGGCCAGCTTGTCCCCAAAGTACACAGTAATTACAAAGCCGAATACAAGTGAGTTCTCTGTTTGCAGAGTCCCAAGACAAGATTCTCTTTTAGATGCCAGAAGGGAGAAAATTAAACTCATCCTTCTATTGTAGTTAGAATTTCATCTAATTAAATTAAAGAACAGATTGAATAGTTTAACATATTTCAACGTTCATATGGCATTGAAAATCCTGAGTTGGCAGCTGTGTAAATCAGCAGGAAACCAGAGGAAGGCAGGGATGAAATGAATGTTTAGAAGTGGAAATAACAAGCAGTGCTATTTCTAAAACATCCTTTGCTGCTTACATGGCAGTAGCAGTAATTAAGATGTGAATTTAATGTTATTAATATACTATCAAGACATAATAGTAATTAAAACATCATGAGTTTTAACATATAACTATTTAATTTTATTTATAATCTCAGGAGCTGAACACATAAAAGAGAAGCATGTATCTCAAGCTCTTCATTTCTCTCCTTTATCCATTAAATTCCAAAAATATAAACAACCACTGTTATGATTATCATACCCAGACAACATCCAAATGTGCTTTGAGATGTGTAGCATAAAAATGACTTTGACATTCAGCATCATCACTTATACACAGATGCATAGTTACATAATTCCTGGGACTTTAAAGTGAGCTAAAGCCTCCACATTTTACTATTTACCATTTTTCTTGTGTGAAAATTCTCTTAAGTGCTGAGAAGCAGAAAGAATTGTATGATGAATCCCTCTACACTCATAATGCTAATTTGATAACTACCAAGATTTTACCACAATTTTATTTACTTTCTGCTTTTTTTAATTGAAAGTTTTGAAGAAGAATGTCAAATATCATTTCATTTCTACACATTTCAGAATTATATAGCTTGGCATTCTAGTGTTATGGGGCTTCTCTGGTGAGTCAGTGGTAAAGAATCTGCCTGCAAAGCAGGAGACTGGAGTTCAATCCCTGGGCCGGGAAGATCCCCTGGAGAAGGTAATAGCAACTCATTCCAGTATTCTTGCCTCAGAAATCCCTCAGACAGAGGAGTCTGGTGGGTCACACTCCATGGGATTGCAGAGTCGGACACAACTTAGCAACTAAACAACAACAAATAGAACTCCATGTATGAAGGTACCACGGCTTGTTATTGTATGGTTATTCACACACGAAAGGACACATGGGGCTTTTATAGCTGTGCTTTTGGTATCAAGCCAAAGAACCCTTTGGCTAGACCTAAGATTTATGTTGAATCAGATATCCTTGCTTTGTTCCTAGTATTTAGGGGGAAAACATTCAATATTTCCCATTAAACACCATGCTGTCCATAGATTTTTATAGGTGTTCTTTATCAAGTTAAGGAAGTTCTCTGCTATTCCTATTCTTCTGGAAATTTTTATGCATGGAAATGTTTTGAATTTTGTCAGATGCTTTTTCTCTATTGATTGATATGATTATATGACTTTTATTATTTAGCTTGTTAATATGGTGAATTACATTGATTGATTTTCTAATATTGAGCCAACCTAGCATCCCTGGAATAGACTTCACTTGAACTTGATGTATATAATTCCTTTTATACTTTACTTAAGTCTGTTTGCTAATATTTTCCTGAGAAATTTTGTGCCTATATTCATGATCTATAGATTTGTTTGAGTTGGTTTTTTTTGTTTGTTTGTTTGTTTTTTGGTACTGGTTTTGGTATCAGAGCAATACTAGCTTCATAAAACAAACTAGAAAGTATTCCTTCCTCTCCTACTTTCTGAGATTGTGTAAATTGATGTCCATTCTTCTGCAAACATTTGATAAAAATTTCTAGTGAAAGCATCTCTGCCTGGACGTTTCTTTTTTGCAAATTTTAAAATTATGAATTCACTTGCCTTAATAGCTATAGTTGCATTAGGTGAGCTATGACACTTTGTGTTTTCAAGGAAGTGATCCATTTTCTGAAACTTATCCAATTTTTATGTGTAGAGTTGTTTATAGGATTCCCTTATCATTCGATTCTCGGGCTTCCCTGGTTACTCAGATGGTAAAGAATCTGCCTGCAATGCAGGAGACCTGGGTTCGATCCCTGGGTCAGGAAGATCTCCTGAAGAAGGGAATGGCTGCCCACTCCAAGATTCTTGCCTGGAGAATTCCATGGACTGAGGAGATTTCCAGGCTATAGTCCATGGAGTCGCAAAGAGTCGGACACAACTGAGCGACTAAGACTTTCATACATTATCATTCTTAGGTATATGCACGGTTTGCAGTTACATCTCATGTTTTATTCCTGACATTGGTGTTTCTCTCTGTCTTTGTCAGTCTTGATAAATGCCGAGGTCCAGCCCCAGCAGGTCCAGGAGTACTCAAGGGATGAGTGGTGTCGGTGAGGAAGAAGACAGACACACACACACAGAAGGTTGCATAGAAGAGGTAGCTTTTTTTTAATTTTTAGGATAGCTCAGTTTTTATAGAATGAACGTTACCTCCTCCTTAAGTCACCACATATTACAGCAGATATTGGTTTGTGCTTCTGTCAATATTTTTTCCCCATGTTTTTCCCCTATACATTCATCGAGAACTTTTCCAATTACAGAGTTTTTTCTTAAATGTCCCGTACATAGTCTTCTTGCCTCAATGGCCTAACATTTTCACTCTAACAAAAACAATGTTCCATAGATTCCACATATAGTATGAATTCTTTGGGTAATAAAACAATACATGGGAAAGGTTATGAAAAACATATTTGACATTTCTGAGAATAGTACCATGTGAAAAACCTTGATATTTTTCTTTACCTGAAACCACAAAATCTCAATTTACAATGATTAACTATTAAACAGCAAAAACACTTCTAAAGCAGCAAAACACCTCTATTAATAGCGAGATAATGGCAGTGAAGCTGGTTAATATAAATCTTCTATTGAAATCCTATGTACCCCATTTTCTAACTCTACAAAAATACCCATAATCTCATGTTGTTTAAAAAAAGGGAAACAAATGAACAAATAGCAGCAAGGAAATAGCAATAATGAAAACCCTCTCAACCAAGGAGCAAGTAAACTGAAGCAGTATGTCTACTTCTAAATCTAAATGCCTCTACTCTTTTCTACTCTAGAACATTATAATCTTTTAAGCAAGCAGCCAAACTATAACCGTGGCCTTTTCTTTTTTGACTTGATGTTTATGGTCGTGTCCTGAGCCAGAGCAATCATGAGCATTTCCAAAAAGACTTGGACTTTTCCAGGGAGGCCTTATTACTATATATTATATTTCCAAAAATTAATAGAAAGCCCAACAACAGTAAGACAGAAGGAGGAAAGGGACATACTGGGCCCCTGGGAACCTCGAGGGGAAGAGCTGCCTTGCAGATTCCTTTCTTATCCCGGCGGCTCCCGAGGGGACATGTTGGGCCCCTCGTGTGAGGAAGAGCTGCCTTGCAGGTTCCTCTCTCGGCCCGTGACCTTGTCACGGTTTGGGCACACCCTGGTGGCTCCCGACAGATAAATGCTTGTCGATTGTATTGACCTTTACAATGAACTAGCTTTTTACTTTATGAATTGTCTCTATTGCAGTATGGTTTTGAATTTCATTGGATTTTGGTCTTTCACGTATTACTTCCTTCCTTCTGCTTGCTTTGGCTTTATTTTGCTCTTATTTTTCTAGATTGTCTAGATGGGAGATTAGTTTATTGATTTGAGACTTTCCTCTTTTACACTGTCAGTTCTTCCTGCTATAAATTTCGCTTTCACACTTCAGCTGTTTCCCACAAACTTTTATATGTGGTATTCTCATTTAGTTTAACATATTTTTTTTTTATTTCCTTAGGAATTACTTTTGATCAAAAGATTATGTAGAAGTGGTTTTTCTTGTTGTTGTTGTTTTCCAAATGTTTAAATATTTTTCTAGTATCTTTCTATTCCTGATTTCTAGTTTGGTTCTACTGTGATTTTAAAAACACATTCCATAGCTTCAAGTATTTTAAGCTTGTTGATATTTGTTTTATGGCCCAGGAGATGGTTTATCTTGTTGATCGTTCCATGGCCATTGGGAAAAAAATTATATTGCCCTGTTGAATAATGTATTTTGTAAAATGTCAGTTAAACCCTGGTGGTTTAATGATATTGTTGAGTTCTTCTATAACCTTACAGATTTTCTGTAGAGCCATTCTATTAGTTACTGAGAGAGGGGTGTTTAATTCCCTACCTATAATTATGGATTTGTCTAATTCTCCTTTCAATTCTATCATTTTCTGCAGTTTCTTATATGGTAATATATATTTAGGATTGCCACATCTTTTTGGTGGACTGATTTTTTTATCATTATATAATGTCTGTCTCTGGTAATTTTCTCTCCTCTGAAGTTGACTTCATCTGATATTAGTATAATCATTCCTTCTCTCCTTTGATTAAATGATTAAAGTTTACAAGAGATATCCCTTTTCCATCATTTTGCTTTCAACCTGCCTATACTGTTAAAGTTACTTTCTTTTAGACAGCATGTACATGGCTCATGGTTTTTAACTCACTCTAAAATCTCTTTTATTGATTATATTGACCACTTGTTGTTGTTTAGTTGCTAAGTTGTGTGCAGCTCTTTTGTGACCCCATGGACTGCAGCCCGTCAGGCTCCTCTGTCCTTGGGATTTCCCAGGCAAGAATACTGAGTGAGTTGCTGTTTCCTTCTCCAGGGGATCTCCCAACTCAAGGACCAAACCTGTGTTTCTTGGGTCTCCTGCATTGGCAGGTAGATTCTTTACCACTGCACCACCTGGGAAGCCCTTAAAATACATATGCAGTTTATTTATTTCTTACTTAGGTTATTTTGTTGCTTTGTAGCTCAGAAAAAGTTATCTGCTTTTAGACCAATTAATTCTTAGCAATCTTGACAAGAAATATGGTTTTCTACGTCATTTGTTAGGTTCAGTTATACAGATGGTCAAAAGCACTGAAATAATAATTATTTGTGTTTCTCATTTCTCACAGGCAAAGCCAATATCATGAACCCTATGAGAATAAATTTAAATACAGGTTTTCTTATACACTAACAATCCTTTGCTTAGCATTCCAGTCCTTATTGATTTGCAAAATTGAACAATTCTATTCTTCTAATTTTGTGTTCTATTCTACCATAAATATATCCCCAAAATATGATGGCAAAAGGGCTACAACTTTTAGATCTGTCTACTTCCCTTTTAATTTTTAGACAATCTTCAAAGAAACATTAAACTCAGATAAATATCAGTAAAATAGAGCATATGATAATATGGTCTTTCCTCTTCCCTGAATTTGTAATTCTTAGAAACTGAAGTATTTGTTTGCCCTCCAGCCAATGATACTTTTAGATACTTTTCCTCCTCTTTCTACTGTCTTCGATTTTCTCTGTCTCTTGGTTTCGTATATAAACTACTTTTATCACAGTAGTCACTTATAACTCAGTTTTATACTCCCTACAGTTACTGGTGAGTTAAAAAGTATTTCTAAAGAAAGCTTTTTCTCTCATCCAAAAGTCCGGAAAGTCACGTTAACAGTTATTGTGCTGAAGACTTCCCTGGATATCCAGTGGTTCAGACTCTGCACTTCCAACACGGGGAACATGCTGCCAAAACTTTTTTCTTTTTTTAAAAAATGTTTAAACATTAAAAAGGAAAAACAGAAAAACAGTTATTGTGTCCATTAGCATCCATATTTAAATTCCAAAGAAGTGTGAGAAAGAGTTAAAATGTCAGGTGTTCTCCAGAGAATCAGACCAATAGTGTATATATAGATCAGAGGAGACTTGGGCTCCCCAGGGGGGCCAGTGGTAAAGAACCCACCTGCCAATGCAGGAGACAGATGTGGTTTTGATCCGTAGGGTCTGAAAGGTCCCCTGGCAACCCACTCCGGTATTCTTGCCTGGAGAATCCCATGGACAGAGGAACCTGGTGGGCTACAGTTCTTAGGTTCACAGAGTCAGACACGACTGAAGCCAGTTAGCACGCAAAGGAGGTTTATTATGGGGATTGACTCGTACAGTTTTGGCGGCCTCGGTATGCCACAAGTGCTATTGTAGGCTGGTTGACTCGGAGGACAGCAAGTCTAAGTCCTCAAGACAGAGGGCCCTTTAGGGGTGGGAGAGGATAAATGTCTCAGTTCAAGAAGAGAGATAATTAACCCTTCTTTTTGTTCACTTTGGGCCCTCAATAGATTGGATGACGTCCATGCGTATTGATACTGAGCAGGTTCCTGGGTACAAAAGCCTTTCTATGTCCCCCATTTCTTGATCACAGGAAATAGACTTCATTTAGCCTCCAGGACCTTCCTTGAATCCCAATGGGCAGATTCAAACAGATGTTAATTAAGGGAGGGAGGGAATGTGGAGACAAGGGAAGAGCATTCAGCAAACAATAACGCAGCCTTGGGGCAAAGTCCTGGTCCCTCCTCTCCCCCACCCCCACCCCCCAAATACAAACACACTCAAGGGATATACAGAGCAATATCTTTGAGCTGTTTTCAGTTCAATCACTCGGTTGTGTCTGTCTCTTTGTGACCACATGGACTGTAGCATGCCAGGCTTCCCTGTCCATCACCAACTCCTGAAGCTTGCTCAAACTCATGTTAATTGAGTTGGTGATACCATCCAACCATCTCATCATCTGTTGTCCCCATCTCCTTCCTTCAGTCTTTCACAGCCTCAGGGTCTTTTCCAATGAGTCGGCTCTTCCCATCAGGTGAGCAAAGTATTAGACCTTCAGCTTCAGCATCAGTCCTTTCAATGAATATTCAGGACTGATTTCCTTTAGGATGGACTGGTTGGATCTCCTTGCAGTCAAAGGGAGCTGTTTTGTAGCTACTAAAACCCATCCTCACAACACCCTCCAGGTCTGGACACACAGTACTGGGGGCATTATTCCTGCTGCTCCCCTTTGCCTAACAACACAATAAAGCTATTCTTTACTACTTCCCCCAAAACTGTCTCTGAGGTTCGGATGGATTCTTTTGAGAAGAGTTTCACATTAGTGAATTACAGAACTGGTAAAGAGAAATATTGGAGAAGGAAATGGCAATCCACTCCAGTATTCTTGCCTGAAAAATTCCATGGACAGAGAAGCCTGGCAGGCTTCAGTCCATGGGGTTGCAAAGTCTGACTCGACTGAGCAACTAAGCACCCATGCAAAGGGAAATATTTCTAATTTCATACCCAAAGTTTGGCTGCCTTAGTCATTCCAACACAAACACAAAAGAGAATCATTCTAGTAGCGATTATTTCTCAGTGAGTTTTTAACTCCTTGTATTTCTAACCTGATTTGGGATCCTGTATGTAATTCATTAAGAGGCCAGTTTATTCCCACTTTATCCAAGTGGATCTACATTTGACCCTTAAGCTCCTGACATTTTAGTGCACGCTGACTCTGAAATCAGTAAATATTAGCAGTACTTTGCTTCAAACCAGGTGTCAAGGCTTACAGTGAGAGAGGAATTCCTGAACTCTGATTTTCTTTGGTCTACTACTCCCAAGTCAAAGAAAGAAGTAAAGGAAATCTTCTGAAGTGGGGTTCTCCAGTTTAAAGCAATTGACGTGGCTGGTGCCCTCTCACTTTGGACTTGGCTGGTCCTGCACTCTTCGAAACAGCAGAAGCGCCCCCACCGCTTCACTCCCATTCCGCCCGTACATGGTCTGCAGGATCGGTGCTCAACACGAAGCTGATGCTCCTGTTTATTTTCTCGTCTAGATCATCCTTTCCATCACCAATTACATCCACATGGGTGAATCACAAGCTTATAATTTTCTTTTGCTTGGTCCTTAAAGGCACCTTAGGAATTCTTCCTCTCCACACCTGTACTTTTCAAAGAATATAAATGGATTTGAGAATCTATAAATAACCCAATCAACACTAAACACTGGCTTCAGTGGCTGACAAGCTGCTGTTCACTAGGTTCTCATACTGAGCCTTCATGCTGTTTGCATCAGCAATTTTTTTTCTTTTAAGTTACTCAGTATATATTCTTTGTGCTGTTTATTTTGAAGTTTGAAAAAGAAAAATAAAAGAGTCTAATCACTAATCCTTTCAAAGCAGCACTAGCTAGTAACAGTTTACCTCATTAATAGAATGGAGACAGCTATGTAGTGGTAATGGGGATATTATTTTTAGTCATAGTTATTTGTGTAAGAACATTGATTTTATATACTCTGTGTGTGATTTTTAAAGTTTTTATGACCCATAACAATTTTTAATATTACTGTATGAAACATTGAAAGTCTGTTTAATTTAGCTTAATGAAAAATCACAAAGATGAAGTTGTTTAATGAACAATATTATTGAGTGTCAAATGCCTCCTTCATTTTAAACTCCTTGATGAGGAGTTCATAAACATTTCTAGTTGAGAGACTTCTAATCCTTAGCAGGGATAAATCAAAATTTCTAGAGAAAAAAACAAATGAAATAATATGCATTATTCACAAAACCTGGAAAAGTTGTCCTCTAACTACTTTCAGTTTCAACAAATATTTGGTAGATATTTTATGAATGAAACAAAATTGAAGGAAATTGTCAGTGATTAATTTATGTGCTTAGTCACTCAGTCATGTTCGACTCTTTGCAACCCCATGGTCTGTAGCCCACCAGGCTTCTCTGTCTATGGGATTCTCCAGGCAAGAATACTGGGTGGGTTGCCATGCCCTCCTCCAGGAGATCTTCCCAACTCAGAATGAACCTAGATCTCCCACACTGCAGACAGATTCTTTATCGTCTGAGCCACCAGGGAAGCCCTGGATTAATTTATAACCCCCTTTCAGAAAAAAGGCAGTGTAATGTTGGGTCAAAGCTCAACCGTGACTTCTAATTTGAAGAGGGGGCAAAAGTGAGGGTAGATTTTGTGAGAGACACAAAATATTACCCTGGAGTAGCAGAAATATGTTTCCTGAATATGTCAGCAAAAACCACAAAATGAATGAATGTTAAAAATTTGAGATTAAGATTTGCATAGTTACTTAATTACCAGTCGGGAGGATCACCTCAGGAATATTTGAGTTACCTAAAATTTGCATTGATATAAAGGAGAATTTGGGAAAACTGCAAAAGAATAGGTCAGAATTCTGACATTTTCTTTTAATTTGTATTTTGTTACTTTTCTGACTGAGGCACTGATTTCTATTTAATAATCTAATTTGCCTTGTAAGAATGTAAACAACAACTACAAATCAATTTAAAAATTGTATATAAATGATTAAATATGTTCAGTTTCAATTTGAACATAATTTCTTTTTAGTCACACATAATATTTACTAAAGTGAAAGTGACATAAAGTAAGTAATGAATAAAGTTTTCATAAGTGAATGAATAAATGAATGTTGTGTACAAATGCCAACAAAGGGAAGATAATTTGTATCTGGAAAAATAAAGGCACAGTCAAGTATTTTCTAAGAATCATAAACAGTTTATCTTTCCTTTGTATCACCTATTGAAACCTATTACTTATGAAATTACTTTTCCTAACTTCTAGATTTAAAGGGCCTAAATATATATATTCCCTTCCTTCTTCTTAACATTAACTTCATTCTAAAATTTATTTGCATAGAAACTAATTTTTAAAAAATAGTTTATGTATAGCAGTATGTTGGTTATTCCACTATAGCATTAAAGTTTTATAGTATATTGAAATACTGAAATTAAAAGCAAATAACTTACTGTACCTCTTTATTTAAAACTTAACAGATTACATGATTTCTGACTTTGACTTGCTATTTAAGAAGTTAAATATTATAGGGTGTATTTAATTTAAATGCATATAAATATATGTCACTTATGGAAAGGTATTTATCCAACTGTTATAATTTTTTAAAGTAACAACTCATTTTGGTCCATACTTAAAAATCTTTTCTAAAACATTGGAAATGGGTGACTAGTATTTGTTTCTAAATTCTGTCATAATTTCCTAAGGCAATAGACAAGATTTTTTCCATTGCTTAGGAAGGAAGAACTTGGTTTAATTTGTTTGCTCAGAGGAAATGTTTCTATATGAGAAAACACAATGTTTCCATGGTGATACATCAAAAAAAACATTTAATAAACACAGGATGACATAAAACCTATTCTGTTTTTAAAAATAGTTCAGATTTTTAAAATATATGAAATATATGCAAGAATTTTATTTTTGAAAAATCTTTATAAGGAAACAGTTTAATAAATAATAATCAATGTTAGATTTGATTCTATTTCATAAAAAGAAAACTCATTAGATTTCAAATCAGTCTCTTTATTTCCTTTTGCTACATTTTTTAACATAGGAAAAATATCCAGTATTTTGTAGTGTAGTGTAAAGGGATCACATTTTATGGGTCTGTGGAGAAATGGCAGAGAATGTATAAATACACTGTAAAATCCATTCAATCCAGACATTGGTGGATTCTTTTTCAGTGTTTTATCTAAAAATGAGCATTAGTTTATTGACCACATTATTTTCCTAAGCCCTTAGCTAGTGGGGTGAAAGGTAGCTTATTTAATGCATGAGTAAGTCAGTAGAAAATGGCCTTTGTTTCCCATCAGAACCAGAATTTGATTATTGGTAACATTTTTGAGTATAGCACTTACCTAGGAAAATAAGAGAGAGAGAAAAAGACAATAAAGACAAAAGCAAAAAAAAAAAATATGCTCCACTTTGACGTCTCATAAGTGGAATGAGCCAGTCTATAATAAAACTCAGTTCCTGGGCCTCTTGGGCATGGATGCCCCATTTAGTTCTTCCAGATCAGTCTTTACAGGCTCAGACCCTCACAGATCACTGCAATCCTCTCAAGTTAATCCGGCTTGTCTAGCTTTCAGTGACACTGGCTCCCTGAAAACAAGCAAGAATTAATCAATCAAAAATGGCTTTAAACAAGTATTTCATGAATCCTTATTAAAGATAGGAACTTTGTGTGAACATGGCTCATTTAAAGGAATATCTTAGTGTCTATAAGAATTATTGTACATGGCAGGTGATGGTAGATGCTTTTTGAATAAAAGAACAATTTGTTGTTGTTCATCACTAAGTTGTATCCAACTCTTTGAGACCTCAAGGACTAAAGCACACCAGGTTCCTCTGTCCTCTGCCTTATCCCCTGGAGTTTGCTCAAATTCATGTCCTTTGAGTCCGTGATGCCATCTAACCATCTCATCTTCTACCTCCCCCTTCTCCTCTTGCCTTCAGTCTTTCCCAGCATCAGGGTCTTTTCAAATGAGTCTGCTTTTTGCATCAGGTGGCCCAAGTGGAGCTTCAGCTTCAGCGTCAGTCCTTCCAATGAATATTCAGTGTTTGATTTCCTTTAGGATGGACTTGATCTCCTTGCAGTCCAAGGGACTCTCAAGAGTCTTCTCCTGCACCACAATTTGAAAGCATCAATTCTTCGGTGCTCAGGCTTCTTAATGGTCCAGAATTTAACTGAGAGAAGAAATTGTAGCAGCTTATGATAAAATAATTGAACACAATCAGCACCTGAGACAAATATGTCACTACAGTTAGTTTATTTGTGTGGTGATGCCCTTAAGCAGCAGCAAGACATAGAGAAGGAACAAAGCATTGAGCTCAAGGTATCTTTTATACCAAAACCTCCAGTACTTGGTAAAAATGAGTACTTGAAGTCACCTAATACCTTTGTGATTCCTAATACCTAGATTCATAAGCTGCAATGGTCTCAGTTCTAGAGAAAACCAGAAGTACTGGTAAATGGTGGTGCTTTAGACACAAGAGAATTTCAAATCCCAGTGACAGATCTGAGGCTGTATGATCAACCTTTACAGAAACTCTGGAGGTGACAGCAGAAGTCACAAACCGAAGTCTCACAGGACGACTCCTAGCAGATGCACTTCTAATGTCTCAGCATTCTCCAGTGTCAAATAGAATCCCAGAGGTAATTTTCCAACAGTGTAAATCACTACCTGCTCACTTTCCATCAAGTTATGCATTTTGGTATTTTTCTTAGAAAGGAAAACTCAGAAGAATCTTTACATTATTTCCTTCCTAACCAAAGTGATGCTGTCATAACTATGTCTCTATCATTAATATTTTCATGGAACATCTATTTTCAGGGAGGTTCCAAGTATATTATGCCTTGTAAGTCAGTTAGATAGGTGCAAAGGTATTATTTTCGATTTAGGAGTAGGAAAACCAGTCTCCCTAGAATTTGAGTGACTTGGCTGATACCACGTGGGATCAGAAATAATCCCCAGATTCCACATCGCAGTTCTACTGGACCTCACTAATGTGGGTGGACTGGATAATACCTCTCTCCAGGGAAAATGCTTGTCTATTGTTAATTCTGTATTATCAAGTTACCTTTCTATAGCCTGAAAAGAGTAAATATTTTTAGAGAAAAGTGAATATCCCTAGGACCACTTTCAGATCTCCAATGGAAAGGCAGGGTTTATTTCATTTCTTTGTGATGAATCAATTTAAACTCTTGGATTAAAAAATTTATCAAAATTGTCATTATGTAGAAATTTTAAAAATCATAAATCCTGTGCAAATGATTAGGTCTTAATGGAGTAAGTGAAGTCACTGATTCTCTTGGCTAAAGCAAACATCTGGTAAATTTATAGCTCATTGTCCCCATAGTTTAATGGCAAAAACAAAAATACTGTTATCACATCAATGGTCAAACAACATAAGGAGCAAATGCTGTCATCCAGAAAGTAATCCCCTAGGAAAATGTTTTTCTAACTGATTAGCAAAGCTGGAACATGAGGACCCTGCATAATGAGGCAACTTTGTTTCTTAGCAACAGGAGAATAAAGCAGATTGAAATATGATGAGTCTGACGCTGACAATGAATGGGGGAATCAGTGTAACTAAGAGAAGTTGATATGTATAGATGAAAGCTGCTGAATGCTTTTCACTTTAAAAGATTTGGAGGGCAAATCCAGCATGGGGAGGAGTATGATACTTGTGGCAAAACAAAAATCTGAAGAAAGAAATTTTTTTTTGCAGAAGAAAATGTTTCACTCTTTTATTATATCGGAAAATATTGCAGTCTTACAAACAATAAGGAATGAGAGTAAAGAAATGAAACTTAAGTGCTTTTTGAGAGCTATACTGGTGAAATAATCATAAAATGAAACACATCTTACAGATTAACATCAATTTTAATATACTAGGAGGGAATTTTCCCTAAAGATCATAATATATCAAAAATGTTTATTCATTTTCTCAAAACTCACTTGAAGTTTCAATGGAATGGGGAGATTTTAATACACAATATAAATATCTAATTCAATTCAATGAACACTTCTGGTGAATAATAATAATTTGCTGGGTACTTACTATGAACCAAACTCTTCCTAATGAAATTATGTATATTATTTTATTTGATCTTTACAGCATCAGTAGAGGAAGTGCTTATTTTTCTCTTTCCCCAAGGGAAATCAGACACCTAAAGAACTTGGTTTGTGGTAGGCAGAATTCTAATATGATATAAGAATCCTACCGTGTCGTATGCATACTTCCTGCCTCTTGTGGTGTGCATAAACCCCCTACCCCTTAAAAATCAGTAGAGGACTTCTCTGGTGGTCCAAAAACTCTGGGCATCCACTGCAGGGGAGCAAGGATTCCATCCCTGGTCAGGGAAGAGCCCCTACAAGCTGCGCAGTTAAGCCAAAACAACAACAACAGAAAAAAATAAGCAGAATCGTGAATATGGCTGGTAAATCACTTCTGTGTTTAGGTTACCAATTCATTCATTTTGATTTAATCAAAAGGAATATTATCCGGATGCGCTTAATCTAATTAGGGAAATGCTTTAAAGTGTCTGACCACTTCTTGAAAGTAGAGAGACTGGAAATGTGAGCCAGCCTGTTGAGAGGCCACATGACAAGGACTTGAGGGATGCCTCTAGGAAATGAGAACGATCCCTGCTGGCAGGGTGACAGTGACCTCAGTCACACAATTGCAGGGAGTGAATCCTGCCCGTGACCAGTGAGCCTGGACGAGGGCTTGGAGCTTTAGCAAGGAGATTTAGACCCGAAAGTCACCTTGGTTTCCCCCCCTGAGACCTTAAGAAGAGGACCAGTACACTGGAAAATGACGTTCAGAAATGTTTAGATGACATATGCATGTTTTTAAGTTTGAATTTGTGATAATTTGTCATGTAGCAATAAAATACTACAGTACATAAAGTTCTATTGTTATAATATGAGTGAGTTAGAAACACTGGGCAGTCTGCTTGTGATGGTCTTGACTTCAAGCGTCTTCATATCAACCCCATATATATGAGGGGTTTTTGTTTGTAACCTATAGAAACTGACTTCCAGCTATCTGAAATAGAAATAAAAAGATTTCTTTTCATATGAAATGCTGAATATCTCACACAATTTTTTAATAAAAAAAAGGAAAGTTTAAAAAAAGGCAAGCTAACAAACAAACAAACCCCCTCAGGAAGAACAAGATAGAAAGCAGTCTCTAGAATTCCAGCTGAAAAAAATCTGCAGTCTTTGGGGAGTAGCTACTGTTGGAAGATGACTGTTTGAACTGCTTCAGTCCCAAAGCTCAAGATGCAGATTCTCCAGAAAGAAAGCCGCACCTTGGTCACAGCCCCACACCTGCAGTCAGAAGGGATGGAAAGGTGATTGCTAAACTTCCAGAATCACAAGCAGCAGAAAAGGAAGTAATCCTGAACTGCTTTTCATTTCTATTTCGGAAGAGATGGGGATATACCAGGGTTTTCCAGAGAAAGAGAAACAAGGGAAAATATACAAAGAGAGAGATTTCTTTTAAGGAATCGGTTCTATGTTTGGGGGTGGAGTTGGGGCTGAGAAACTGGGAAATCTGAAACCTGTAGAGCAAGCTGGCAGGCTGGAAATTTTGGCAAGACTCCATGCGGTCTTGAGTCCAAAAGCAGTCTGGAAGGCAGAATTCTTTCCTCTTCCGGGACTCTCAGTCTTTCCACTTAAGGCCTTCAATTAAGTGGATGAGCCCACACACAGTATGGAAGGTAATCTGCTTTATTCAGGGTCTACCGATGTACATGTCAGTCACATCCAGAAACTACCTTCACAGCAACGTCTAGACTGACGTTTGGCCAGACAGCTAAGAAGAGTAGCCTAACCAAGTTGACACATAAAATTAACCATCACAGGGAACAGGGGGCTGGTAAAAGTTGGGGGAGGCTTCCAGTGCTTCCACATGGACTTTTTTATATGGTAGCCTTTTATTCTGGGCCAGAGAACCAATGAAAGGACTCTGAAAATTAGACAGGACATCTTTCTAGAATGAATGCCACAATATTATCAGAGTTTGCATTGAAAATTACATAAACATCATAAATATTTAGCTTTAGCAAATTTATATTGATAGGAAAAAGAAGCTACTTAATTGAATTCTCAAATGGGAGGTGGAAAAATATTACAGTCAGAATGAACCACTTGGCTGAAACTTTCCCCTTATGTCCAACCTACTACTAATATTAACTGAGTAAGCATCATGCTTGAAAGAAGCCTTATAGTAGCTTTAACAGGATTTGATCAAAACATCCTTGGGATTTGACTTTGATTTGATATCAGAATTATAGTCAAAAGTTGAAACAAGCTATCTTTGAGTAAAATTATATTTTGAATTCATGTCCATTTTAAATGTAGATCCCTGGGAGAAGGGCATGGCAACCTACTCCAGTATTCTTGACAGGAGAAGCCCATGGACAGAGAAGCATGGTAGGCTACCATTTATGGGGTCACAAAAGTCAGACACAACTGAGTGGGTTGCCATGCCCTCCTCCAGGGGATTTGCCCAACCAAGGGATCGAGCACATATCTCTTACGTCTCCTGCATTGGCAGGTGGGTTCTTTACCTCTGTCACCACGTAAGAAGTGAACAGACTTTATATTAGGGGGATGGAAAATCATTAGAATATGATGCGGTTCACAGGACAGCAACATGATTAACTTAAACATTTTAAAGGATGACTCTTGCTACTCCGTGGAGTATTTATTGTAGGGCCACAAGAATGGAGGCAGGTTTGTACAGTACTCTAGAAATAAATGACAAGAGCTTGGAGTACTGAGATAGTAATGAGAAGCAGTCAAATATTTTTATATATTTTGAAAACTGAAGATGGCAAGATCTGATGAGGAATAAGATGTGGAATAATAATTATATTGGAGGATTGAGGTGAGAACTAACTGAGATAAAGTATACTGACCACATAGTGCAGATGCTAAGCAAGTGTTACCTTGCATTAATAATATATAGAATTATTTAGAAGAGGCATTATTTTTGAGACTTCCTGGTGGTCCAGTAGTTAAAGCTTTGCCTTCTGATGCAGGGGCGTCTGGATTTGATCCTTGGTTGGGGAGCTAAGATCCCACATACCTTGTAACTAAAAAATGAAAACATAAAACAGAAGCAATATTGTAACAAAATTCAATAAAGACTAAAAATGGTACACATCGAGAAACTTTTTTAAAATAAGAGACATTATTTCTTTAAAGAATCTTATACAAAAGAGGCTTAACACCCTGACAGAATGTAAACATCTACAGAAAGAAATAAAGAATTAGTCACTCAGTCGTGTCTGACTCTTTGTGACCCCATGGGCTATAGTCAACCAGGCTCCTCTGTCCAAGGAATTTTCCAGACACGAATACTGGAGTGGGTTGCCATTTAATTCTCCAGGAGACATCTACAGAGTTTATTTTAAATCAAAACTGAGGTAATTGAAGACACAGAAAAGAGCACTAAAAATTAGGATATTAAAAGGTTCATTTCTTTCCTTCTTACTGAATATTCAATGTACGTTATTATTCCTTTTGCTTTATGCTCAAGTGGCAATTGGATGCAAGATTCAATTGCATTTAATTGCCCTCTTTAACTCAATCTGGCTTATGTCTGAAAGCAATGGATTATACCAGAGAAAAATTGCTCCTTTCACCTGTAAGAGAACCTGTGAGACAGAAAAAAGTTCTGGCTTCAAATCTCAGTCTCTGGAGCACCACTAAAGTAAAAGGGTTTATCAGAACAGCCATAACCATGGGTCTCCATGCTCCAGCCCAGAACAGTATTTCAGAATCTCTATTGTGTTTGTAAATAAGAAATCACAAGAAGCAAGCCAGCTCTCCCTAAAGGATGGCTTAAATTTAATGAGTCTGTGGCAGTAAGAGCTTTTATCCCCTGAGCATACAGGTTCTTAGAAGACACTTTCATATTATGAATATAATATAAAGAGGATGGCTTATCTGTATGCTCTTAGAAACAAAGATAATTATAATTTTTAAGATCAGAATTATTTTGAAGATTATAAAAATAGTTTCTCTTACTGCTTTTTAGGAAAGACATCCTGATGTTCAGTAATCATTTATGAGAAGGAGAAGCATTCAGTAACCTTCCTTTTCTTCTCTATTAGTGAGCCTCTGCTTCAAGGCAGTCCTATTTTCTGTCCTCTCCCCCACGGAGATTTTCTTTCCACCAACCCCTGTGTCTATCCCCGCTGCAGTTTTCTATCTATTTTCTTGTAGCTTTGATTCTGTTAACTATACTTAGTTTGTCTGTATGCTTGGTTAGTTGGTCATTTTCTCCCCTTAAGTGAAATAGAAAGGCTAAAACAGAGTGGATTTGGGGAGATTCCCTTTTCTTAACTGGTATAAAGGTTCAGAATAGTGCCCTGGCCAAGTCCTTTCTCTGAAGTATGAGCCATTTTTGAGAAGCCTCTGAGAGTGTTTTCCAATGCTCTTCCTGCCAGAGACACGTGAGTATCTTTCTGAGCACTTCACCATGAGAACCTGGTAGGGTTAATACAGAGAAAGCTCACGAAAGTGTGGAGGGCTCCCACTAAAACTGGGCTCCAAAGGGTGGGAGGGAAGGTTCACTTTCCTGCTAGCCCACACTCTGTCTCCAATAAGTCGTTGACATTACCACGTAAGTATTTCTACCATTCTTCTTTGTTGGACGAAGTTTTGGGAAATGAGGAGGAAAGATGAAAAACAGAAAATGTGTTTATGACTTGATATTCGCTAACCTCAGAACTTCTTGGTATGTCTAAGTGAAAGTGTTAGTCGCTCAGTCGTGTCCAACTCTTTGCAACCCCGTGGCCTGCAGCCTTCCAGGCTCCTCTGTCCATGGGATTCTCCAGACAAGAATCCTGGAGTGGGTTCCCATTCCCTTCTCCAGAGGATCTTCCTGACCCAGGGAATGAACATGGGTCTCTGCTTTGCAGGCAGATTCTTTACTGTCTGAGCCACCCAGAAATCCCTATGTCTAACTAAATATTAGGCTCGCTTTCTTTCCTCTGCTCCTGTAACCACAGGATCAGCTCAGACTACTGATAACAAGATGTCTAGTTGCCTTGCAGATACAGCAAAAAAAAACTGCAAGTCTTGTAACCAGGGCATGTGCAGAGGAGGAAATCCCTCCTCAAATAATATTTGGACCTGTGTTTCCTTTCCAGGGCCAAGAAAGCTAGAACATTACCAGAACCTGAAAGTTGGAAACTTTTCAGAAAGGAGGGATCTTGTCCAGGAAGATCGGGTGCTGAAATCCATCTTTCCATATCTTCAGTACCATAAATGGCCCTCCAGTGCGAAGAGTTTTAAAAAAAGAAGAAAAAGAGTTTAAAGCCCTACAGCATAAACCTCCCCTGCCAGCAAATTCTGCATACCAGGCTGTCCTTCCTAACTCATAAAAGTTTGACTCAAGCCCCAGATCCAGGAGACAGATTTGAGACCTGCTTTCTGTCTCCTTGCCAGTAGACTTCTCAATAAAACTCTTTCTTTTCTCAAAAGCTGGTGCCACAGTATTGGCTTCTAGGTGCATTGGGCAGCAAACCTTTGCTTGACCAGACTCCCTTCCAAACCCCTTGAGCACTGGCCTCAGGGTACTTATGCTCAGAAGGCTGAATGGGGGAACACAGCTGTGGAGATGTTCAACTCAATCACAGCAGAGCTCCCTACCCGTGTGTGTTTGGGGGGGGGTGGGGGGGGGGGACAGTGACCACCTTCTTTGAGTCCCCCTAGCTACTTGCCTCTAAAAATAGCCTCTTATCTAGACTTCAGGGTATTCTGCAAATATTACCATTTTCCTCCTGTGCCATGATGTGAAAAAGGTTAGAAAGGACTGCTTTGACATCACTAAATTTGGAAGAATTCCAGAAAGGTGCCTGTTTTCTTCCAGGGCATGGCTGTTTTCCTAGGAGTTTAATGTAATGGGAAATAGTGAAATTTTCTCATTTCTTCCACTGACTCAGTGTAACTTTGAATAAAGGACTTCAGCATTGTGAAATGAGAGGTCAAGAACAGATGATCTCTAAGAGTTTAATGTTCTTTGTGTTTGTGGATATTTTACAATAAATGCAAGAACAGACATAAATTTGAGGCATGAACTATATGCCCATAGACCTAGACAGGTCTTTGACATGTTTTGTACAAAGTGGCTTCTTTTGATTTATGAATCTTACCCAAATAATGCTTTTTTTTTTTTTTTTTTTTTTTGGTCATAGCTTTTAGCATTTACTTGTCTATTTAAAGCAAATGTCAAGAAACTGATTTCAGACCACATCTCATCATACAATGTCTTCATCAGTAGCAAAATCTCTCTGAAGGTCAATCTGAAAGAGAAGACAAATTGGTTATTTTAAATAAGAGTTGCTAAAGTAGATATGAGTAATTACAGGCAAGGTAAGAATGAGTTACGCAGATTTATTTTAAAAAGAGTGTAAACTGGAATATTCTGCTAATGTTTTTAGTCAATTTTTTTTTTGAATGGGTATGGATATACCCATTTGATAGAAAAGAGAAGAGAATGTTTCATCTTAGGCAGATGATTAGGATAGTCTATTAGCAGTCCTTAGATTGTAGCCAGTTCAATCATTAGACAAGAACTCAACCCAAAAAATTCTTGAGAAGGTGTTCATCATTTATCCTACATGTCATAAGTTCTAGGAGAAAATGGGCAAAGTTATAGCAAAAAAGGTTAAGGGAGATTCATAATACTTCTCTTGCATTAGTCTCATCAGGGGTTTCTGTTTAGACTGCATCTCTGTCTTCAGAAATAATTGCATTCAATGGAGTAAATCCTGACAATGGAGAATATTCCTGTGACTAAGTGAGTGAATTACAGAGAGGCATTAAATATTTGAGCAAAATGATGTTAATTCCAAATAGAGATTTCTCACTACAGTGCTTTTTGAAATATGGGATGCCCATCATTAACTACAAGATAATTTTAGGTGGTTCACAGAGAGCGTTGAGTAGCTTTGACTCACATGGTGAGAAAGTTACTAAGTGTTCAGTCCTTTTTCCTTCCTTGCTCATTAGTTCAATAGACAGTCTTAGTTTGAGGCTAATTTCTTTCTCTTATTTTTAACTTACTGTAATTCTGAATATGCCATATTTATATACTGTTCATAAATCAAAACTTCAATTAAAAGTGCTCATCTAAACTGTCCATTTTCCCTTATTGGAGACCAATATTATTACTAACTTTATTTATAATTTTTTCCATTATCCATTACTCAAATACATATTATTATTTTTCTTATCTACATAGTGTTATATGTAATTCTATGTCATGTTTTTAATATTATTTTGGGGTTTAAACACTTACTAATATCCCTTTTAGACAGAAAGATCTCAATGTTTCTTCAATTAATCAATTAGTAGAGTCAAGTTAAAATTTTATAACAACTTTATTAGTTTTAAGGTCACTCTCTATGGCAAGAAAGAGTCATACCATACAATGCTTTCTTTGTAAATACATTTAAATAAAATTCTTAAAACTTGAATCAATGTAAAGGGAAAGAAAAGCCTGAATGGAAGTTCAAATCAGTATGGCCCCTATCATCACTGAAAGAATTTTTAAAGAATAACTCATCATTCATTAAGAAAAAAGGAAAATGAAATGGGTAGAAGATAGGGATTATAATAAACAAATATGTAAGTTATGTCTAAGTCTATTGAACTATGGACTGTAGATACTACTACTACTAATTTTTTTCATAAAACTTGGAGTAAAATTTCCACGCTAAGGGATAGTAAGAGCAAAGCTACTTCTTATAAATGAACATTCTTATACATTATTCTTGGTGCAAACATCCACAGACTAATACCTAGGACTGGATTGCATCATTTCAAGTTGTTTGCCAAAAGGAGTTGTGGCAATTTATACTCCAAAATTAACACTTGGAAATTTCTGTTTCTCCTCAAACTTTGGTATTACCAGATTTTAAATGTTCTCAACTTAACTGAGTGTCATTGTAATGTCAATTTGCATTTCCTGACTATTAATAAGGTTGGCTGAACAACTGTCATACCTGAATGGTCTAGTGGTTTTCCCTACTTTCCTCTATTTAAGTCTGAATTTGGCAATAAGGAGTTCGTGGTCTGTGCCACAGTCAGCTCCCAGTCTTGTTTTTGCTGACTTGTATAAAACTTCTCCATCTTTGGCTGCAGAGAATATAATCAATCTGATTTCAGTATTGACCATGTGTAGAGCCTTCTCTTGTGTTTTTGGGAGAGGTTGTTTGCTATGATCAGTGCATTTTCTTGGAAAAACTCTATTAGCCTTCACCCTGCTTCATTCTATACTCCAAGGCCAAATTTGCCTGTTACTCCAGGTATTTCTTGACTCCCTACTTTTGCATTCCAGTCCCCTATAATGAAAAGGACATCTTTTTTGGGTGTTAGTTCTAGAAGGTCTTGTAGGACTGCTCAACTTCAGCTTCTTCAGCATTACTGGTTGGGGCATAGAGTTCAATTACTGTGATATTGAATGGTTTGCCTTGGAAACAAACAGAGATCATTTGTCATTTTTGAGATTGCACCCAAGTACTGCATTTCAGACTCTTTTGTTGACTATGTTGGCTACTCCATTTCTTCTAATGGATTCTTGCCCACAGTAGTAGATATAATGGTCATCTGAATTAAATTCACCCATTCCAGTCCATTTTAGTTTGTTGATTCCTAAAATGTTGATGTTCACTCTTGCCATCTCCTATTTGACCACCTCCAATTTGCCTTTATTCAAGGACTTAACATTCCGGGTTCCTATGCAATATTGCTCTTTACAACATCAGACTTTGCTTCTATCACCAGTCACATCCACAACTGGGTGTTGTTTTCACTTTGGCTCCATCTCTTCTTTCTTTCTGGAGTTATTTCTCCACTCATCTCCAGTAGCATATTGGGCACCTACCGACCTGGGGAATTCATCTTTCAATGTCCTATCTTTTTTGCCTTTCCATACTATTCATGGGGTTCTCAAGGTAAAAATACTGAAGTAGTTTGCCATTCCCTTCTCCAGTGGACCATGTTTTGTCTGAACTCTACACCATGACCCATCCATCTTGGGTGGCCCTACACAGCATGGCTCATAGTTTCCTTGAGTTAGACAAGACTGTGGTCCGTGTGATCAGATTGGTTTGTTTCCTGTGATTGTGGTTTTCAGTCTGTCCTCCCTCTGATGGAGAAGGGTAAGAGGCTTATGGAATCTTCCTGATAGGAGAGACTGAGGGGGAAATTGGGTCTTGTTCTGATCGGCAGGGCCACTTTCAGTAAATCTTTAATCCAATTTCCTGTTGATGGGTTGGGCTCCAAATTGCAGATAGTGACTGCAGCCATGAAATTAAAAGATGCTTGCTCCTTGGAAGAAAAGTTATGACCAACCTAGACAGCATATTAAAAAGCAGAGACATTACTTTACCAACAAAAATCTGTCTAGTCAAAGCTATGGTTTTTCTAGTAGTCATGTATGGATGTGAGAGTTGGACTGTGAAGAAAGCTGAGTGCTAAAGAATTGATGCTTTTGAACTGTGGCGTTGGAGAAGACTCTTGAGAGTCCCTTGGACTTCAAGGAGATCCAACCAGTCCATCTTAAAGGAAATCAGTCCTGGGTGTTCATTGGAAGGACTGATGCTGAAGCTGAAACTCCAATACTTTGGCCACCTGATGCAAAGAATGGACTCATTGGAAAAGCCCCTGATGCTGGGAAAGATTGAAGGCAGAAGGAGAAGGGGACAACTGAGGATGAGATGGCTGGATGGCATCACTGACTTGATGGACATGAGTTTGAGTAAACTCCGGGAGTTGGCGATGGACAGGGAGGCCCAGCATGCTGCAGTCCATGGGGTCTCAAAGAGGTAGACACAACTGAGCGACTGAACTGAACTGAACAACTGTCTGTATGTATAATAGCTATTTGGGTCTCCTCTTTTGTAATGTATATACTCTTGTACTACATTGTCTTTCCATATTAATTTTCAAGTGGAATTTCATGTATTTTCTGAATATAGGTTGTCATCAGTTATATATGTTTCAAATATCTTCATTCAGTATTTAGCTTTTTATTTCACTCTCTTCATTTGTGGCTTTTGAAGAGAAGAAATTCTTCATTCTAGTATAGTAAAAATCATCTTTTCCTTTGCTCCAGTTTCAGAGGTAAATATTACCAAACTTTAAAGAAGCAAAAATTTTCTGCTCTTTAGAAATTGCTTTCAAGTATTAAAAATATAAAAATATCAAGCTAACTCATTATGAAGCATGAAGTGTGAATGCTTATTTTGTGGAGTATTATGAAATTAACTTGACATGAAAATTGAATAAGGACAATACAAGAAAATTATATAACCCAATCTAACTTATAGAAATACAAATATATTAATAAAATTCTAGAAAGAATGCAACTGTGCATTAAAAATATGCATCATAACCAGGTAATTTATTCTAGGACTATAAGGATGATTTATTACTAGAAAAAGAAATTAATATAACTCACTATAAAAGCAAATTAAGAGAGTGCTATGGACTGAATATTTACATTCCCCCAAAGAAGCTTCCCAGGTGGAGCTAGTGGGTAAAAATCCTGCCTGCCATTACAGGAGACCTAAGAGAAGTGGGTTCGATCCCTGGGTCGGGAAGATCCCCTGGGAGAAGGCATGGCAACCCCCTCCGGTATTCTTGCCTAGAGATTCCCAAGAACAGAGAAGCCTGGCAGACCACAGTCCATGGGGTCACAAAGAATCAGATATGACTGAAGCAACTTAGCACACTACAAGATTAGAGATCATAGAGACAGCAGGCAATATGTGAGGGCTTTGAGGAATGAGAGACAGAACATTTTAATCTTTAAAGGGAAAGAAACATCTATATTGCTAAGATGACTCATTTTTCTTTAAAAATATAAATAGAACTTTATTTCACACAAAACAACAATCATACTGAATCAAAGATCTAAATGTGAAAATAAACACTAAACTGTTGAAATAAAATAAAGAACGCATTTATAATATTGGAGTAAGTAGAGAAAGAATCCTTAGAGAAGAACCCACAAATACAAGTCACAGAGGAAAAACAAATAATTTCCACTGTATCAAAATATAAACTTATTTTGCCAAACAAAAAAGACCTAACAAAACAAAAAGGCAAGTTATATTCTGGGAAAAAAATATCTATAACACATAGTATAGATAGGTATTGATTAAACCCAAGTGAGAAAAAAGAGGTAATGCAAAAGCAATCAAAGGATTTGAAAAAGTAATTCCAAAAGAAAAAAAAAAGAAAGGAAACCTAATGGCCAATTGTATATGAACAGGTATTTGCAATGCTAGTAATTAAAGAAAAAAATCTAAGAAATAGTGAAATACCATTGCTTAATGATTAGATTTGCATGTAAAAAAAACAAAAAACAAAAAACCACACAACTATTTTTAAAACTTTGGCAGCTCAACATTTTTGTGAAGTTTTTTTGAGAATAAGAAAATCTAGTACATTGCAATTGGGAGGTAATCAGATACAGTCACTTTGAAACAACTTGTCAATGTTTAATATATTCAAGAATGGCCACCCATGCATAACAGAAGACATTTATGGAGCTATTCATGGCAACAATTCTTGAAATAAAAAAGTGAGAACAAGCCATGTCTACACGCAAGAAAATGGATAAAATGAATAGCTTATGTCTGTGTGTAACAATCTGAATAGATTAAAGGGTCTTACATTCATGATATGGGGTTTTCAAATCCTAAAAGATGATGCTGATAAAATGCTGCACTCAATATGCCAGCAAATTTGGAAAACTTAGCAGTGGCCACAGGACTGGGAAAGGTCAGTTTTCATTCCAATCCCAAAGAAGGGCAATACCAAAGAATATTCAAACTACCACACAATTGTACTCATCTCAATGCTAGCAAAGTAATGCTCAAAATTCTCCAAGACAGTCTTCAACAATATGTGAACCATGAACTTCCAGATGTTCAAGCTGGATTTAGAAAAGACAGAGGAACCAGAGATCAAACTGCCAACATCTGTTGGATCATCAAAAAAGCAAGAGAGTTCCAGAAAAACATTTACTGCTGCTTTATTGATTATGCCAAAGCCTTTGACTATGTAGATCACAACAAACTGTGGAAAGTTCTTCAAGAGATGATACCACCAGACCACCTTACCTGCCTCCTGAGAAATCTGTATGCAGGTCAATAAGCAACAGTTAGAACCAGACATGGAATAACACACTGGTTTCAAGTCAGGAAAGGGGTATGTCAAGGCTGTATATTGTCATCCTGCTTATTGAACTTAAATGCAGAGTACATCATGCAAAATGCCAGGCTGGATGAAGCAGAAGCTGAAATCAAGATTGCCAGGAGAAATATCAATAACCTCAGATATGCAGTTGACACCACCCTTATGGCAGAAAGTGAAGAGGAGCTAAAGAGCCTCTTCATGAAGGTGAAAGAGGAGTGTGAAAAATCTGGCTTAAAACTCAACTTTCAAAAAATTAAGATCAAGACATCCGTTTCCATCACTACATGGCAAATAGATGGAGAAATAATGGAAACAGTGACAGACTTTATTTTCTTGGGCTCCAAAATCACTACAGATGGTGACTGCAGCCATGAAATTAAAAGACACTAGGCTCCTTGGAAGAAAAGTTATGATTAACCTAGACAGCATATTAAGAAGCAGAGACATTACTTTGCCAACAAATGTCAAAGCTATGGCATTTCCAGTAGTCATATATAGATGCGAGAGTTGGATTATAAAGAAAGCTGACCACTGAAGAATTGATGCTTTTGAACTGAGGTCTTGGAGAAGACTCTTGAGAGTCCCTTGGACTGCAAGGAGATCCAACCAGTCCATCTTAAAGGAAATCAGTCCAGAATATTCCTTGGAAGGGCTGATACTGAAGCTGAAACTCCAATACTTTGGCCACCTGATGCAAAGAACCGACTCATTGGAAAAGCCCCTGATGCTGGGAAAGATTGACGGCAGGAAGAGAAGAGGTCAACAGAAGATGAGATGGTTGGATGACATCACCGACTTAATGGACAAGAGTTTGAGCAACCTCCAGGAGTTGGTGATGGACTGGGTAGCCTGGCATGCTGCAGTACATGGGGTCACAAAGAGTTGGACACGACTGAGCGACTGAACTCTCTGATGGGGCTAATTTTGGATAACAGGACAGGGATTCACAGGACAAAAGTGACATCCATTTTATCTGTATATTTAACTTATTTCATAAAAAAGTTTGCAGCGGAAGTACAAAATTCAAATATTAGTAAATCTTGATTGTGGCATATACATATAGACATACAATTTAAGAAAAAAATGCAGATGTGAGACTCAAATGACTGTAGTAGCATTTTATTTCTGTAAATCCTAATGGCTTAAATGTATTCATGTATCTTTGAAACGACTATTTTCCCCATGGATTAAATTTATATTAGATTTGATACAGCCATACACACAAACTTGGTCTTTGGTTAAGTGTCTTATTCTATTAATTTAGCCTATTACTGCCTCTGTCAAGTGACTGGATATGTTGTGTTCACTGATTCATAATCGAGTTGCAATTACTTTGAAAGAATGAAGGACCATATTCAAGCCTTCTACCGTTGTTAAAGCTGAACAGCTGTCTACACACAGATGCAAACGATGTTTATGGTATCTTTCACACCACAATACAGCCTAGTCCTGGCTCGGTTTTGATTATCTTGTTAATTGCTTTGTAAATAAAGTGACCTGTCCCTATTCATTTGGGTACAATATCCAAATATAAAACTGTGCAACTCTGGAACTTTTTCCTTTTCTTGGATCACAAATTAAAATCAGACCAATGTTCACCTCTATTCATGTTGAGTTTTCTCTCCAGGTAGGCTATATGTTGCCAGCTTTTATTACTGTTGTCTTGGCGAATCTTCTATTCCTGTTGTTTTTGTGTAGCCCCTAAGTCGTGTCTGACTCTTTGCAACCCCATAGACTGTAGCCCGCTAGGTTCGTCTGTCCATAGAATTTTCCAGGCAAGAATACTGGAGTGGGTTGGGATTTCCTACTCCAGGAGATCTTCCTGACCCAGGCATCAAATCCACATCTGTTGCATCTCCTGCATTGCAAGAGGATTCTTTACCACTGCAGTCCCCTGGGAAGCCCCCCAAAACCACGCATTGGCCGGGAAACAAACAAAAAAAAGTACATTAATGAGCCCTAAATATGACATGCACTATACAAGGTTCTGGGAATACAATGATGAACAAAATTCAGAATTTGCTCTGAAGAAGTTAATGATAGTCAGGTTATGGTTACTGTTATATCTGCCCAACTACTTGCTGAGAGGAAAGCAGTGCAATTAGCCTAAAATATTTTATGCCTTTTCTCTTCTGAAACTACATCCTAGGCATTTCATTAAAAGCTAAAGGGAGTTTAAGTAAATATTAACTGAGTTACTCAAAAGAAGATGTGATAAACTAATATAAGTACACATGAAATTCTCTGAAAATGATTATTAAATTGGGCTAAACAAAATAGAACAAATTTTAAAGAGAATTAAATGTAAGTATAGGATCCGCAGATAATATCCACATGCAGAAACAAAAAATATGAGGCACTTAAGGCATCGGACATCCCTTGAAGATGTCAGGAGGGTTGTCATTCCCAGTGGCTGGTGGACAGTTCTAAGATGTTTATCAAAAACTTGGGAGTTTCTTTGACTCTGAAAAGAAATTAACTTTGATTACACAGAACACAATGAAAACATCATCTCTATAGACAGTTTCAGCCATTCTCCACCCAAATAGACAGATGGCTTCTCAGGACACTTAGTACGTTCACAAACTTTAGCCCAGACCTTAGGGAGAAAGAAAAACGAATTTAGTCGCAACCAAAGATGCTGGTATTATAGCCTCAACTTGTAATGCTTCTACAGGGTTGATTAGCTTGTTTTTCATGCACAAATTCAAATGCAAATGCTCTGAATTATCATGACTTCTTTTTTATAATTAATTAATTTATTTTAATTGAGCGCTAATTACTTTACAATATTGTAGTGGTTTTTGCCATACATTGACATGAATCAGCCATGGGTGTACATGTGTTCCCCATACTGAACCCCCCTCCCATGTCCCTCTCCATCCCATCCCTCTGGGTCATCTCAGTGCACCAGCCCTTAACAGCCTGTCTCATGCATCAAACCTGGACTGGCTATCTGTTTCATATCTGATAATATACATGTTTCAATGCTATTCTCTCAGATCATCTCACCCTCGCCTTCTCCCACAGAGTCCAAAAGACTGTTCCAAACATCTGTGTCTCTTTTGCTGTTTTGCATACAGGGATATCATTACCATCTTTCTAAATTCCATATATATGTGTTAGTATACTGTATTGATATTTTTCTTTCTGGCTTACTTCACTCAGTATAATGGGCTCCAGTTTCATCCACCTCATTAGAACTGATTCAAATGTATCCTTTTTAATAGCTGAGTAATATTCCATTGTGTGTATGTACCACAGCTTTCTTATCCATTTGTCTGCTGATGGGCATCTAGGTTGCTTCCATGTCCTGGTTATTATAAACAGTGCTGTGACGAACACTGGGGTACACGTGTCTCTTTCAATTCTGGTTTCTTCAGTGTGTATGCCTAGCAGTGGGATTGCTGGGTCATATGGCAGTTCTATTTCCAGTTTTTTAAGGAATCTGCACACTCTTCTCCATAGTGGCTGTACTAGTTTGCATCCCACCAATAGTGTAAGAGGGTTCCCTTTTCTCCACATCCTCTCCAGCATTTATTGTTTATAGATTTTTGGATAGCAGCCATTCTGACTGGCATGAGATGGTACCTCATTGTGGTTTAGATTTACATTTCTCTGATAATGAGTGATGTTGAGCATCTTTTAATGTGTTTGTTAACCATCTGTATGTCTTCTTTGGAGAACTGTCTGCTTAGTTCTTTGGCCCATTTTTTTATTGGGTCATTTATTTTTCTGGAATTGAACTTCAGGAGTTGCTTGTAAATTTTTGATATTAATTCTTTGTCCGTTGCTTCATTTGCTATTGTTTTCTCCCATTCTGAAGGCCGTCTTTTCACTCTGCTTATAGTTCCTTCCTTGTGCAAAAGCTTTTAAGTTTAATTAGGTACCATTTGTTTATTTTTGCTTTTATTTCCAATATTCTGGGTGGTGGGTCATAGAGGATCCTGCCGTGATTTATGTCGCAGAGTGTTTTGCCTATGTATTCAAATAAACAAAAATGTTTATTTTTGTGTATGGTGTTAGAAAGTGTTCTAGTTTCATGCTTTTACAAGTGGTTGACCAGTTTTCCCAACACCACTTGTTAAAGAGATTGTCTTTTCTCCATTGTATATTCTTGCCTCCTTTGTCAAAGATAGGGTTCCAAAGGTGTGTGGATTTATCTCTGGGCTTTCTATTTTGTTCCATTGATCTGTATTTCTGTCTTTGTGCCAGTACCACTCTGTCTTGATACTGTAGCTTTGTAGTATAGTCTGAAGTCAGGCAGGTTGATTCCTCCAGTTCCATTCTTCTTTCTCAAGATTGCTTTGGCTATTCGAGGTGTTTTGTATTTCCATACAAATTGTGAAATTATTTGTTCTAGTTCGCTGAGAACTACCATTGGTAGCTTAATAGGGATTGCATTGAATCTATAGATTCCTTTGGGTAGTATACTCATTTTCACTATATTGATTCTTCTGATCCATGAACATGGCATATTTCTCCATTTGTGTCATCTTTGATTTCTTTCATCAGTGTTTTATAGTTTTCTGTATATAAGTCTTTTGTTTCTTTAGGTATATTTAGTCTAAGTATTTTATTCTTTTCGTTGCAATGGTGAACGGAATTGTTTCCTTAATTTCTCTTTCTGTTTTCTAATGTTAGTGTATAGGAATGCAAGGGATTTGTGTTTTAGTTTTATATCCTGCAACTTTACTATGTTCATTGATTGGCTCTAGAAATTTTCTGGTGGTGTCTTTAGGGTTTTCTATGTGGAGGATCATATCATCTGCAAACAGTGAGAGTTTTACTTCTTCTTTCCTATCTGGATTCCTTTTTTTTTTTTTTCTTCTTCTCTGATTGCTGTGGCTAAAACTTCCAAAACTATGTTGAATAGTAGTGGTGAGAGTGGGCACTCTTGTCTTGTCTCTGATTTTAGGAGAAATGCTTTCAATTTTTTGCCATCGAGGATAATGTTTGCTGTGGGTTTATCATATATGGCTTTTTTTATGTTGAGGTATGTTCCTTCTATGCCTGCTTTCTTGAGAGTTTTTATCATAAATGGATGTTGAATTTTGTCCAAGGCTTTCCCTGCATCTACTGAGATAATCATATGGTTTTTATCTTTCAATTTGTTAATGTGATGTATCACATTGATTGATTTGTGAATATTGAAGAATCATGGCATCCCTGGGATAAAGCCCACTTGGTCATGATGTGTGATCTTTTTAATATGTTGTTGGATTCTGTTTGCTAGAATTTTGTTGAGGATTTTTGCATCTATGTTAATCAGTGATATTGGCCTGTAGTTTTCTTTTCTTGTGGAATCTTTGTCTAGTTTTGGTATTAGGGTGATGGTGGCCTCATAGAATGAGTTTGGAAATTTACCTTCCTCTGCAATTTTATGGAAGGGTTTAAGTAGGATAGGTGTTAGCTCTTCTCTAAATTTTTGATAGAATTCAACTGTGAAGCCATCCCTGGGCTTTTGTTTGCTGGAAGATTTCTGATTACAGTTTTGGTTTCCATGCTTATGATGGGTCCATCAAAATTTTCTACTTCTTCATGGTTCAGTTTTGGAAAGTTATATTTTTCTAAGAATTTGTCATTTCTTCCAAATTGTCCATTTTATTGGCATATAGTTGTTGTTAGCAGTCTTTTATGATCCTTTGTATTTCTATGTTGTCTGTTGTGATTTCTCCATTTTCATTTCTAATTTTGTTGAATTGATTCTTCTCCCTTTTTTTCTTGGTGAGTCTAGCTAATGGTTTGTCTATTTTATTTATCTTCTCAAAGAACCAGCTTTTAGCTTTGTTGATTTTTGCTATGGTCTCCTTTGTTTCTTTTTCATTTATTCAATTATGCCCTGATTTTTATGATTTCTTTCCATCTACTAACCTTGGGGTTCTTCATTTCTTCTTTTTCTAGTTGCTTTAGGTGTAGAGTTAAGTTATTTATTTGATATTTCTCTTGTTTCTTGAGGTAAGCTTGTATTCCTATGAACCTTCCCCTTAGCACTGCTTTTACTGAATCCCATAGGTTTTGGGTTGTTCTGCTTTCATTTTCATTCATTTCTATGCATATTTTGGTTTCTTCTGTGATTTGTTGGCTTTTCAGAAGCATGTTGTTTAGCCTCCATATGTTTGTATTTTTAATAGTTTTTTTTTTTTTTTTTCCTGTGATTGACATCTAATCTTACTGTGCTGTGATCAGAAAAGGTGCTTGGAATGATTTCAATTTTTTTTAATTTACCAAGGCTAGATTTATAGCCCAGGATGTGATCTATCCTGGAGAAGGTTCTGTGTGCACTTGAGAAAAAGGTGAAATTCATTATTTTGGGGTGAAATGTCCTATAGATATCAATGAGGTCTAACTGGTCCACTGTATCATTTAAAGTTTGTGTTTCCTTGCTAATTTTCTGTTTAGTAGATCTATCCATAGGTGTGAGTGGGTTATTAAAGTCTCCCACTAATATTGTGTTTCTGTTAATTTCCCCTTATACTTCTTAGCATTTGCCTTACATATTGCAGTGCTCCTATGTTGGTTGCATACATTTTTTTTTTTTTTACTTTTTTTTTTTTATTATTATTATTTTTTTTTTTTCCAGTGGGTTTTGTCATACATTGATATGAATCAGCCATGGATTTACATGTATTCCCAATCCCGATCCCCCCTCCCACCTCCCTCTCCACCCGATTCCTCTGGGTCTTCCCAGTGCACCAGGCCGGAGCACTTGTCTCAGGTTGCATACATATTTATAATTGTTATATGTTCTTCTTGGATTGACCCTTTGATCATTATGTAGTGTCCTTCTTTGTCTCTTTCCATGGCATTTACTTCAAAGTCTATTTTATCTGCTGTGAGTATTGTTACTCCTGTTTTCTTTTGGTCTCCATTTGTGTGAAATATCTTTTTCCAGCCCTTCACTTTCAGTCTGTATGTGTCCCTAGGTTTGAGGTGGGTCTCTTGTAGACAGCATATATAGGGGTCTTGTTTTTGTATCCATTCAGCTAGTCTTTGTCTTTTGGTTGGGGCATTCTACCCATTTATATTTAAGGTAATTATTGATAAGTATGATCTCGTTGCTATTTACTTTGTTGTTCTGGGTTTTAGTTTATACATCTTTTCTGTGTTTCCTGTCTAGAGAAGATCCTTTAGCATTTGTTGAAGAGCTGGTTTGGCGGTGCTGAATTCTCTCAGCTCTTGCTTGTCTATAAAGCTTTTGATCTCTTCTTCATATTTGAATGAGATCCTTCCTGGGTACAGTAATCTGGGTTGTAGGGTTTTCTCTTTCATCATTTTAAGTATGTCCTGCCATTCCCTTGTGGCCTGAAGAGTTTCTATTGAAAGATCAGCTGTTATCCTTATGGGAATCCCCTTGTGTGTTATTGGTTGTTTTTCCCTTGCTGCTTTTACTATTTGTTGTTTGTGTTTGATCTTTGTTAATTTAATTAATATATGCCTTTTTGGGGTGTTTCGCCTTGGGTTTATCCTGTTTGGGACTCTCTGGGTTTCTTGGACTTGGGTGGCTATTTTCTTCCCCATTTTAGGGAAGTTTTCAACTATTATCTCCTCAAGTATTTTCTCATGGCCTTTCTTTTTGTCTTCTTCTTCTGGGACTCCTATGATTCAAATGTTGGGGCATTTGACATTGTCCCATGTCTCTGAGGCTGTCCTCATTTCTTTTAATTCTTTTTTTCTCTTTTCCTCTCCGCTTCATTTATTTCCACCATTCTATCTTCTACCTCACTTATCCTATCTTCTGCCTCAGTTTCTACTGTTGGCTCCCTCCAAAGTGTTTTTTATCTCAGTTATTGCATTATTCTTTATTGATTGACTGTCTTTTATTTCTTCCAGGTCCTTGTTAAACATTTCTTGCATCTTCTCAATCCTTGTCTCCAGAGTATTTATCTGTAACTCCATTTTGTTTTCAAGATTTTTGATCATTTTTACTATCATTATTCTGAATTCTTTTTCAGGTAGACTCCTTATCTCCTCTTTTGTTTAGTTTGGTGGGCATTTATCATGTTCCTTTACCTGCTGAATGTTTCTCTGCCTTTTCATCTTGTTTAGAATGCTGTGTTTGGGGTGGCCTTTCTGTATGCTGGAAGTTTGTGGTTCCTCTTTATTGTGGAACCTGCTCCCTGTGGGTGGAGTTGGACGAGTGACTTGTCAAGGTTATCTGGTTAGGGAAGCTTGTGTTGGTGTTCTGGTGGGTGGAGCTGGATCTCTTCTCTCTAGAGTGCAATGAAGTGTCCAGTAGTGAGTTTTGTGGTGTCTAGGGGTTTGGTGTGACTTTTGGCCGCCTGTATTTTAATGCTTAGGTTTATGTTCCTGCATTGTTGGAGAATTAGCTTGGTATGTCCTGCTCTGAAACTTGTTGACTCTTGGGTGAAGCTTGGTTTCAGTATAAGTATGGAGGCTTTTGGGTGAGTTCTTGTCAATTAATGTTCCCTGGAGTCAGGAATTCTCTGGTGTTCTCAAGTTTTGGATTTAAGCTTCTGCCTCTGGTTTTCAGTCTTATTCTTACAGTAGCCTCAAGACTTCTCCATCCATACCACACCAATGATAAGGCATCTAGGTTAATGGAGAAAAGATTCTCCACGGTGAGGGACACCCAGAGAGGTTTGCTGGGTTACATGGAGAAGAGAAGAGAGAGGAGGGATATAGAGGTGACAGAGGAGAATTGGGGGAATCAAAAGGGGGGAGAGCATTCTAGCCAGTAATCAATTCCCTATTTACTCTCCACAGTCTGGAGCATCCAGAGAGGTTCACAGAGTTACATAGAGAAGAGGAGGGAGGAAGGAAATAGAGGTGACCAGGAGAAGAGGGGGAGTCAAAAAGAGAGAGACAGATCTAGCCAGTAATCAGTTCCCTAAGTGTTCTCCACAGCCTGGAGCACCCAAAGAGATCCACAGAGTTGGGTAGAGAAGAGAAGGGGGAGGGAGGAGATACAGGTGACCTAGAGGAGAAAAACGAGATTCAAAAGGGGGAGAGGGTAATTAAGCCAGTAATCACACTCCTAAGTAAAAATGGATACTGAAGATTGGATTCTTAAAGGTAAAAAGTTGATTTAAAAAATACCAAAAAGCAAAGATTAAAAATCTGTAGTAGAGGTTAGATTCTCAATAATACAATATTAAAAAAAGAAAACAAAAGTTACAAAAATTATTAAAAAATATGAAATTTGCTTTAAAAATAGGGTCTTTTTTTTTGCAAGGTAATAGTAGGTTATAAAAATGAAAACTAAAGGCATAATAAAGACCTTAAAATTTTTTTTTAATTAAAGAAATGATAATAATAAAATATATCTAGGAATTTCTCTAGAGCTGTTGAGGGCAGTTTGGGGTCAGTTCAGTTTCAGATAGTTCCTTGTTCCAGTTTATACTTCTTCTCAAGGTCTACAGGCCCCTTCCAATGTAGTCAGTGTTACCTACAGGGTTTTAATCTGTTGCACCTGTCACTTCCAAAGTGGTTCCCTCTTCTTTGTTTATTTTGGCTTCCTCTGCTTGCAAGTCTCTTCAGTGTCTAATTTCTGCCCTGACACAAGGGGGTGAAGGTGGTCGCTTATTTAGGCTCACTTGTTCAGTTGTGCCCTGGGGAGGGAGGAACACGGCAAACAAATGTCACTGGCATGTGTGGGGAGTGCCCGCAGTGCCTGGGCCACACCGGGTTTGCCCCCGCTTATGGCGTGTGTGCTTTCCTGGTCTACACTGCTCAGGCTCCAGGGTGCTCTGCTGGGGAGCTGTCTAAAGCGTCCCTGGGTTGCATGCATTCCCAGGTGTAAGCCGCTTGGGTTCAGGATCTCAGGTGCTCCACAGAGGCACAGACTCGGTTGGGCCTGCGTTTTGTGCCCTTCCCAGGTCCGAGAGCTCAGGTGACCAGGTGCTTGGCAAGCGCACTCCCCTCAGGTGGGCGGCACGTCTTATCACCTCCTTGGTCATGACTTCTATTCTATTAGTTATTTTTCATTACATTCAAATAAATTTAGACTGAGGTAGACGTGATTCTCATTCGTATGATCAAAATATTTTTTTCCATGAACTGTTTCAGTGGGTTATGGTGTCTTTTGTCATTATTAAAGAAAAGAACACACATTTTAGTGTTTCACTGACAAATGGAAGTATATTTAGGCATACTTATACAATAAAACAAGGCAATTAAAAATACCTAATAAACTGACAAAGTTCCGTCTAGTCAAAGCTATGGTTTTTCCAGTAGTCATTTATGGATGTGAGAGTCGGACCATAAAGAAACCTGAGCGCCGAAGAACTGATGATTTTGAACTGTGGTATTAGAGAAGACTTTTGAGAGTCCCTTGGACTACAAGGAGATCCAACCAGTCCATCCTAAAGGAAATTAGTCCTGACTATTCATTGGAAGGACTGATGCTGAAGCTGAAACTCCAATACTTTGGTCACCTGATGCAAAGAACTGACTCATTGGAAAAGACCCTGATGCTGGGAAAGATTGAAGGTGGGAGGAGAAGAGGACAACAGAGGATGAGATGGTTGCATGGCATCACTGACTCAATGGACATGAGTTTGAGCAAGCTCTGGGAGTTGGTGTTGGATAGGGAGGCCTGACGTGCTGCAGTCTGTGGGGTCGCAAGGAGTTGGACACGACTGAGCAACTGAACTGAACTGAACTGAATAAAAGCCATGGGGCTATTAAGTTTACGTTTTTCAAAAGTGTGTTCTTTGTTTCAAAGCTGCCTGCAGTGATTTAAAGCTTTCTCGTTTCTTCATGTGGCCTATCACAACACCCGAAGAGGCCTTAGCATATGGTTTTTTGTTTTGCAGAACATCAGGGCTGAAGGATACTAATAATTGTTATAATACAATCAGGTCAAAGTGCTTGTGAGGTGCTCCCAGTCAACTGGCTACACTAATGAAGGCAAATATATCATCCAAGATCCCAGTGTCCTGAAAGAAGGCCTTGCCTCCCTGACATATCCATGAGTAAACAGACTAGATAGCAATGGGAGAAAACCGGCCATTTGCTCCTTTAAGTTATGTGGGGTCGACAGGGTCAGTATGATGCCTCCTTGCATCATAGCTTCAGCTTCAACTTTAAGCAGTGAGAGAAGAAAAGATGTGAGTTATGAATTCAGCTGCACCAAGGAATCTGAGTTAAGCAGAAGGCAACTGAAAGTGTCAGGGATCTGAAAAGCAGGTCTTTGTTGCCCAATATTTTATTGCATTTCTGCCAAGCATACATTTTAACAATTGTTAAACTCTTCACCGTTTTTACATATGAACTGCACTGTGTTAATACCTACTCTGCTTTGGGGATACCTGTAATAATTAAACGGGTGGAGCACAAAGAAGCAGATGGGATTATTATTTCAATCTTCTGCCTGCCTGCCAAGTCACTTCATTTGTGTCTGACTCTTTGCAATCCCATGGACTGTAGCCCCCCAAGCTCTTCTATCCATGGGATTCTCCAGGCAAGAATACTAGAGTGGGTTATCATGTCCTCCTCCAGGGAATCTTCCCAACTCAGGGATGGAAACCCCGAGGGATTGAATCCCCATCTCCTACCTTGCAGATAGATTCTTTACCACTGAGCTACTGGGGAAGCTCACTTTCAGTCTTCTACTCTGACACAAATAAATCTGGTATGTGCACCTGAAAATAGATATTTCATAGCTGGTATTGCCAACTATCAGTTAACAGAAGGAATTTGTCCAATTTATGTACTCCTCTTTTCTTTAGCTCTTTCTATATCTTGCTTGGGATTTTAGATACAGAGAGCATCCCAGCTGCTCATCAAATCATCTACTGGAGGTTAGCAAGTAAAACCAGGAGGCTAATAGACACCAGTTCTTGATGAATTCATTTTTAAGGGGTATGAGTGGAGACAGGCAGAAGATAATCAAAGTGAAAGTTGCTCAGTTGTGTCCGATTCTTTGCAACCCCATGGTCTATACAGTCCATGGAATTCTCCAGGCCAGAATACTGAAATAAGTAGCCGTTCCCTTCTCCAGGGGATCTTCCCAACCCAGGGATCAAACCCAGGTCTTCCGCATTGCAGGTGTATTTTTTACCAGCTGAGCCACCAGGGAAGTGAAGATAATGAGTAATGATAATTTTATTATTTTTAAATTTACTTTATCTTGATGGGATCCAAGTTATCAGTTGGGAGATTGGGATTGACATATATACACTACTATAAATAAAAAAGAAAACTAATAAGAACCTACTCTATAGCACAGGGAACACTTCTCAATGTTCTGTGGTGACCTCAACTGGAAGGAATCCAAAAAAGAGGGATATGTAAACATATAGTTGATTCACTTTGCTGTACAGTAGAAAGTAACACAACATTGTAAAGCATCTATAGTCCATAAATTAATTAATCTATAGTCCAATAAAAATTAAACACACATGCACACTCCATTAAGCTTTAAATTGGCTTGTAACACAGAAAAGGGCATTGTGACAGCCTCTTTCACCTTAGTTGAGACTGAAAAAAACCCTTTGTTTTTTAAGTGGGAGATGGGGTGTGGAAAATGACAAGTTAGACTTATTTTCCATTTTTATTAAAATATAAGGTTCAGAAAGTCTAATATCCACTTTTCCTTCCCCTCTAATCACTTTGGGCAGGTCAGGTAAAACTACCATGAAAGTGACAATTTGACCAGATCATAGATAACACCTTCTTCCTGAGAAATACTTAACAGTCAAAAAATAATCTGAAGAAATGCACAAAAGAGGCAAAGACCCAGAATTTAAAAATGAAGCAGTGGCCAGGAGAGGCATTGTCATGTCCTGTAGCCCACTGGTGAGATGCTAAGATGCTGTGAGCGTGCTGCTAAGGACAATGGCAGGACTTCCCTGGTGGTTCAATGGTTAGAACTCTGTGTTTCCACTGCAGGGGCCACTGGTTCGATGCCTGGGCACGAAAGTTCCACATGCCTCCCGGTGCAGCCAAGAAAAATAAATAAATAAAAACAATGGCAGTATTATTTGAGTGCAGTGGGCTCAAAAAGAGGAATTTCTGTGACTCCTCAGCCAAATCAGAAAATTTGAGCATTTTCTATCAAACACTTGAACCATGGTATTTATTTGGACTAAAAACGTACCTTTACAAGCCTTAAAATCACAGAAGTATGACTTCCATCAAATAGCTGTTTGCTATTTTCCATTTCAACATTTAGTTATGTAAGCTATTTTTAACATAAATAAGTTCAATCATGTACTCAGAGTACCTATAAAAGGGACTTTTGAAACTTACAATAAATTTCTCCCAACTCCCCTTTATTCATCATTTTCTAATTATGATTTGAAAAATCAAAGTCATTATTTAAATTTGAAAGGCCAAAAGATCTAAACAGACATTTCTCCAAAGAAGACATACAGATGGCTAAGAAACACATGAAAAGATGCTCAACATCACTCATTATCAGAGAAATGCAAATCAAAACCACAATGAGATACCATTACACGCCAGTCAGAATGACTGCTATCCAAATGTCTACAAGCAACAAATGCTGGAGAGGGTGTGGAGAAGAGGAAACCCTCTTACACTGTTGGTGGAATGCAAACTAGTACAGCCACTATGGAGAACAGTGTGGAGATTCCTTAAAAAACTGGAAATAGAACTGCCATATGACCCAGCAATACCACTCCTGGGCATACATACCGAGGAAACCAGATCTGAAAGAGACACGCATACCCCAATGTTCATCGCAGCACTGTTTATAATAGCCAGGACATGGAAGCAACCTAGATGCCCATCAGCAGACGAATGGATAAGGAAGCTGTGGTACATATACACCATGGAATATTACTCAGCCGTTAAAAAGAATTCATTTGAATCAGTTCTAATGAGATGGATGAAACTGGAGCCCCTTATACAGAGTGAAGTAAGCCAGAAAGAAAAACACCAATACAGCATACTAACGCATATATATGGAATTTAGAAAGATGGTAATGATAACCCTATATGCAAGACAGCAAAAGAGACACAGATGTATAGAACAGACTTTTGAACTCTATGGGAGAAGGCGAGGGTGAGATGATCTGAGAGAACAACATCGAAACATGTATATTATCAAGTGTGAAACAGATCGCCATTCCAGGTGGGATGCATGAGACAAGTTCTCGGGGCTGGTGCACTGGGATGACCCAGAGGGATGGGATGGGGAGGGAGGTGGGAGGGGGGTTCAGGATGGGGAACACATGTAAATCCATGGCGGATTCATGTCAATGTACCACTACAATATTGTAAAGGAATTAGCTTCCAACTAATAAAAATAATTGGGAAAAAATAAATAAATTTGAAAGGCCATTTTACTTATCAAGTGTTGATGGGTCTTCCATAAGCCACAATAAAAAGCCACTCAAAAACTCAGAGGAGAAACAGTGATTAAAGACGTTGGGCTCTGGAAAGATTAACAAGGTTACTTCAAATAGTAGAACCTACATGTTTGCTGTGGCTGTCCGGTGTCTGGGAGTCTCTGTGTGCATAGCATGAAGGATGAAGAGGAACTGGGGATTTACAGTGACATGAAAAAACAGCTGTAATTTTAAAAATTAAATGCAGAATATTTCAGCTTTGTAAAAATGTTTTTACAGAAGCAAAAAATGTAGAGTCCCTCATGCCCCCATCTAAACACTGATTCCTTCTATATTCTCCTTGAAAATATCTACTGATATCTGAGAAAGGGTCCCCCTGCCTTCCAGATGCTAAAGGATCATGACTCATTAGTCAAACAAGGTGCTCACATGTCCTCCCCGCCACCTCAAACCTCTATGCAGCTTTTTACAAGATGTTAATAGTACACATTGCCATGCCAGAGACAGAATACAAATGTGTTAGGCTTTCATTTTCATTTTAATGTCATGAGAAACTCATCTATAAAATAGGCTGAAACCTGCTTTTGTGTTTTGCGAATGTACTCTAAGATGACAACTTAGCAAAAATATTTTTATCTAACTCTTTTTACTGGATGAAGATGAACATTATCATATCAAAATTTCTCTTTTCCTTTTCTCTTCCCATTCTCTACTTGTTTTGAATGTCTGGGAACGATTCTGCACTTGTGCTTTCACTTAATAAATATATAATACACAGTGTGCATAAACTAAAAGTTTAGCATCTTTATCATATTTCATCATTTTCAGTACAAGCAAAACAACATACTACAGTACCAAGGCAAATAATATAGTCTTAGTAAGGGAATTATTTTAAACTACTGTTCAACCATTTATACCTTTATTCGAGTGATTTTGGATCTTGTCCTAAAATCAAAATATAGACAATAGCAGCTTGCTGAAGACCAAAGAGGAGTTTCTTTCTTTTATCAGCCCATTTAACCAATTTTTTTTAACACCTGCCACATCAAGCCCTGTCTTAGACAATTGGAATATAGAGACAAACATATAAATTGGACATTTTCCCTCAAAGAGCTTACATTTTGATGTATGTTGAAGGAAAATATGAGTTCAGAAATAAACCTAACTGAACATAATTTTTCTAAGGTGAGGTCATTTTAAAACTTGCCAAATTTAGAAACAGCTAACTTTTTGGAGGCTATACTTTGGTTCTTTCAAGTGTGAGATAGAAATTTCAAAACTCCAAGTGCTGAGGTCTGGCTTTGTGATTTTTGGATGTTGCTCTTTTTCTTTTTTTAAATTTTTAATTCCTTCATTCTCTGTCAAAGACAATGCTAAATGTCATTCAGATATTCAGCCAGTTCAGTTCAGTCACTCAATGGTATTCAATTCTTCGCAACCCCATGGACTGCAGCATGCCAGTCCTCCCTGTCCATCACCAACACCCAGAGCTTACTCAAACTCATGTCTATCGAGTTGGTGATGCCATCTAACCATCTCATCCTCTGCCATCCCCTTCTCCTCCTGCCTTCAATCTTTTCTAGCATCAGGGTCTTTTCCAATGAGTCAGTTCTTTGCATCAGGTGGCCAAAGTTTTGGAGCTTCAGCTTCAGCATCAGTCCTTCCAATGAATATTCAGGACTGATTTCCTTTAGGATTGACTGGTTTGATCTCCTTGCAGTTCAAGGGACTCTCAAGAGTCTTCTCCAACACCACAGTTCAAAAGAATCAATGACATTTAGCATTGCCTTCCCTGAATTTTGGACTTCCCTGGTGGCTCAGATGTAAAGCAGCTGCCTACAATGCAGGAGACCCAGGTTCGATCCCTGGGTCAGGAAGACCCCCTGGAGAAGGAAATGGCAACCCACTCCAGTATTCTTGCCTGGAAAATCCCATGGACAGAGGATCCTGTTACGCTACAGTCCATGGGGTCGCAAAGAGTCGGACACGACTGGGCGATTTCACTTCCCTTCCCTGAATTTGGCTCTGTGTTAAATAAGTAGCTTTTTCAAACAGACTAGTCATCCTGCCCACTTGAGCTGGCAAAGGTTTCTGGAACAAAGCCATGGCTGTGATGGTTTGTGAGAGTCAAGACCAGTCCTGTGGGCACTGTCATTTCAGTGCCTCTAGAGATGTGTGTGTTCTTCCCTTTCTTCCTTTCTTCCTTTATTTCTTCCTCCTGCACTCCCTTCCTTCCTTCTTTCCCTTCTTCCTTCCTTCCCTTGTTTCTTTCTCTATATTTTTCTCTCTCTCTCTCCATTTGTTTATTTATTGATTTTTACAAAACACCCTACTAGAGATTAGTTAATAGAATCTATATAAACTGATGAGAACTATTTGCATTTTACACTTAAAACACATTCAGTAAAATCATGCATCACTTTTGAGGGATATTCGTATAAACTTTCACATTTCGTCGTCAAAGGAAAGGCAACAAGAAAATATTTTGTGTTTGTTAGTTTCTCTTTTTTTTTCACTTTATGTTTTTACTTAGACACCAACCACAACTATCTTTAAAAACTGTTTACTGAGAACCAAGTAGTGCTTAATGAGTGTGAAGCCCATGCTAGGTGCTGGAGATAAGGTGATAAAAGCCACAGCCCCTAAGGAACTCTGACCCTAACAGAGCTCCTTTAATAGCCAATGTTGGTTAGTTTTAATTTCCCTTTTCACTTTTAGTTCCACTGTACATAGTGTTGTTTGTTAGTCTCATCCCAGGTTGTCTCTGCCGATGGTTGCTCTCTGATTTGAGGAGTTCTCCTCTCAAACTCTGCTTGTGAACTTGCTCAATGTTCACTTTAAGGAGAAATTGTCAAAGTCTGCCTCCTCTAACCCCACCTGGCCTTGACCACCTGCTGTAATCACTGCAGGACTATGACCATGCTTACTGGCAGCTGGAAGCTGTCTCTCTTCTGGCCAAACTTAGTGTTCAAGCTGTTGCCCTTTGATTTTTTGCAATCCATTAAAATTCTATGTCCTACAACAATGCAAGGAAGGAGCTATAAATGACTTTCACTGAGAAGAACAACTTCAAAATGACAAGTATATCACCATTATGCAGTATTGAATAGCAACAGAATTTGACTTTGATTGATGTGAGTTGAAAAAAAAAAATTAGGCATTTCACAGAATCAACAGGAGGGCTGGAGAACCAGGCTTAGTGTTACATACCTGGAAAAAACAACAGCCCACATCACACACAGAACTGATCTGCTAAAGAAACTTATTTCCACACTGAGCTCTGAGTATTGCAGCTTGCATTGCAAGCCCTAGTACTCTGAGAATGACCACTCCCATACAAACTCATGACTTTCTGCTTCTTTGGGTCCAGAGGGCTCCAATTCCATCCTTGGGGTAGGTACTTGTGACTGGCAAAACTTCTAAGCCCAGAGGCAAAGAAGGATGGGAAAGCAAGCCTCTGGCATTTTCAGTTTCCATAAAATAAGGTTGATTCTTCTTCCCCCTAGACTTACAAGATCTCAGAATATTACTCCAAAGATAGGCAGACAATTCAGATGCTGGACAGCTGAATAGAAAGACAAATGTCGGTTTCAACATCTGAATTGAAAATTGTCATCATATTGGTCAGAATCGTATATGCTGAGAAGCTGACAGGCTACTAAGGCCCTAGGCAGGTATTCTTATTTATCAGCGTTTATGGTCAGTTTCCCACAGGACACACACTATGGGAAGCGCGCGCGCGCACACACACCCACACACACACACACACACGGAAAATAAAATCACAAGCATACTTGCTCCTGAACAAGAGCTAAAGAGTTAATTTTTCTAAATGCTGGACAAGTCTATGAAAAATGGAAGCTGAATAGAAATGAACCATTTAGGATTTTCTTCATTTGCCTTTTTGCTTGTTAATGACATTTTAAAAAATATTTTCCATGCTAATTTTGGTAACTGAATACTGGATTGAATGCATTGAATGTATTCTTCAATCATATTACTGAGAAAGTTTTTGTTGTTAAAATCAAAAAAGTCATAATAAGTGTATGAAGTTCTAGCCTATGAAATATATAAGGGCAGGTACTTATTTTTAATATGGGAGCCTAAAATGTTAGATGCAACTGAGCAAGAGTACAGAATTTTAGCATATATAGTTTGTAAGAGCTTTAGTTTATATTCATAGAGTAGGATGCTGTATAGTAAACCCATATAAAGAGGAAAACTCACAATTTCCATTTTTCTCTTGTTTTATATTCATGTTGAACATGCCCATACATTATATAACACTAAAGTTGCTGAACTTTTGTTTTCTTTACTGGGAAACTGCTTCATAGCTCAGGGAACTCAGCTCGGTGCTCTGTGATGACCAAGAGGGGTGGGATGAGGGCAGTAGGAGGGAGTCCCCAGAGGGAAGAGAATATGTATACATACACCGGATTCACTTTGTTGTAGAGCAACATTGTAAAGCAATTATATTGCAGGAAAGAAGGATGGCCTTCCCTGCTGACTCAGACAGTAAAATATCTGCCTGCCATGCAGGAGACCCGGGGTTTGATCCCTGAGTTGGGAAGATCCCTGGAGAAGGGAATGGCTACCCGCTCCAGAATATAATCTCATTCTTTACTTCAGTTGTTTCAAGCAAACCAGACAGTTGAAATAAATCTGATCCACTATTACTGTTCTCAATGGTTACTCTTGTATACAGAGCACCAGCACACTCTGTTGGCCACTTAGAATAATGAATGTGGTCCCCATGTCAGCGCTCTGATGTCATTAAGTTCTGCTAAAATTATATGATTTTCATGGAGAAATCTAGAATTTTGGTATTTAGGTAACAATAATGTAAAATATTACATTTTACATGTAAAACGTAAAATTTCGCCCTCCTCGTTAGTATAGTGGTGAGTATCCCCGCCTGTCATGCGGGAGACCAGGGTTTAATTCCCCGACGGGGAGGCAACACACCCTTTTGGAGAAGGAAATGGCAACCCACTCCAGTATTCTTGCCTGGAGAATCCCATGGACAGAGGAGCCCAACAGGCTACAGTCCACGGGGTCGCAAAGAGTTGGACACGACTGAGCGACTTCACTTTCTTTCCCTTCCTAATGCATCTATACTGGCAGACCTAATCATCTGAAGGGCAATGGGATGAGGAAATGAAAAATACTTTTAGGTTATCACTCATCATGTAGGCAGACAGACCCTGAGTAAGAAATTAGAATCATCCCCTGGTATCCACAGTGCACTGATTCCAGGATCCCTGGCAATACTAAAATATGTAGATGCTGAAGTCCCTTATACAAATGCCGTAGTATTTGCATATCACCTATGTACATCTGGGTCTTCCCTGGTGGCTCAGATGGTAAAGAATCTGCCTGCAATGCAGGAGACCCAGGTTCCATCCCTGGGTAGCAAAGATTCCCTGGAGAGGGAAGTGGGTTGCCCACTCCAGTATTCTTGCCTGCAGAATCCCCATGGACAGAGGAGCCTGGTGGGCTACAGTCCATGGGGTCACAGAGTCAGACACGACTGAGCGACTAACACTTTCAGTTTATATACATCTGCTATACTTTATTTTTTTTTTCTTTTTTATTTTTTTTCCAGTGGGTTTTGTCATACATTGATATGAATCAGCCATTGATTTACATGTATTCCCAATCCTGATCCCCGCTCCCACCTCCCTCTCCACCCGATTCCTCTGGGTCTTCCCAGTGCACCAGGCCGGAGCACTTGTCTCATGCATCCCACCTGGGCTGGTGATCTGTTTCACCATAGATAGTATACATGCTGTTCTTTTGAAATATCCCACCCTCACATTCTCCCACAAAGTTCAAAAGTCTGTTCTGTATTTCTGTGTCTCTTTTTCTGTTCTGCATATAGGGTTATCGTTATCACATTTCTAAATTCCATATACATGTGTCAGTATGCTGTAATGTTCTTTATCTTTCTGGCTTACTTCACTCTGTATAATGGGCTCCAGCTTCATCCATCTCATTAGGACTGGTTCAAATGAATTCTTTTTAATGGCTGAGTAATATTCCATGGTGTATATGTACCACAGCTTCCTTATCCATTCATCTGCTGATGGGCATCTAGGTTGCTTCCATGTCCTGGCTATTATAAACAGTGCTGCAATGAACATTGGGGTGCACGTGTCTCTTTCAGATCTGGCCTCCTCAGTGTGTATGCCCAGAAGTGGGATTGCTGGGTCATATGGCAGTTCTATTTCCAGTTTTTTAAGAAATCTCCACACTGTTTTCCATAGTGGCTGTACTAGTTTGCATTCCCACCAACAGTGTAAGAGGGTTCCCTTTTCTCCACACCCTCTCCAGCATTTATTGCTTGTAGACTTTTGGATAGCAGCCATCCTGACTGGCATGTAATGGTACCTCATTGTGGTTTTGATTTGCATTTCTCTAATAATGAGTGATGTTGAGCATCTTTTCATGTGTTTGTTAGCCATCTGTATGTCTTCTTTGGAGAAATGTCTGTTTAGTTCTTTGGCCCATTTTTTGATTGGGTCATTTATTTTTCTGGAATTGAGCTTCAGGACTTGCTTGTATATTTTTTTTTTTTTTTCCCAGTGGGTTTTGTCATACATTGATATGAATCAGCCATGGATTTACATGTATTCCCAATCCTGATCCCCCCTCCCACCTCCCTCTCCACCTGATTCCTCTGGGTCTTCCCAGTGCACCAGGCCGGAGCACTTGTCTCGTGCATCCCACCTGGGCTGGTGATCTGTTTCACCATAGATAGCATACATGCTGTTCTTTTGAAATATCCCACCCTCACATTCTCCCACAAAGTTCAAAAGTCTGTTCTGTATTTCTGTGTCTCTTTTTCTGTTCTGCATATAGGGTTATCGTTATCACCTTTCTAAATTCCATATACATGTGTTAGTATGCTGTAATGTTCTTTATCTTTCTGGCTTACTTCACTCTGTATAATGGGCTCCAGCTTCATCCATCTCATTAGGACTGGTTCAAATGAATTCTTTTTAATGGCTGAGTAATATTCCATGGTGTATATGTACCACAGCTTCCTTATCCATTCATCTGCTGATGGGCATCTAGGTTGCTTCCATGTCCTGGCTATTATAAACAGTGCTGCAATGAACATTGGGGTGCACGTGTCTCTTTCAGATCTGGCCTCCTCAGTGTGTATGCCCAGAAGTGGGATTGCTGGGTCATATGGCAGTTCTATTTCCAGTTTTTTAAGAAATCTCCACACTGTTTTCCATAGCGGCTGTACTAGTTTGCATTCCCACCAACAGTGTAAGAGGGTTCCCTTTTCTCCACACCCTCTCCAGCATTTATTGCTTGTAGACTTTTGGATAGCAGCCATCCTGACTGGCGTGTAATGGTATCTCATTGTGGTTTTGATTTGCATTTCTCTAATAATGAGTGATGTTGAGCATCTTTTCATGTGTTTGTTAGCCATCTGTATGTCTTCTTTGGAGAAATGTCTGTTTAGTTCCTTGGCCCATTTTTTGATTGGGTCATTTATTTTTCTGGAATTGAGCTGCAGGAGTTGCTTGTATATTTTTGAGATTAATCCTTTGTCTGTTTCTTCATTTGCTATTATTTTCTCCCAATCTGAGGGCTGTCTTTTCACCTTACTTATAGTTTCCTTTGTAGTGCAAAAGCTTTTAAGTTTCATTAGGTCCCATTTGTTTAGTTTTGCTTTTATTTCCAATATTCTGGGAGGTGGGTCATAGAGGATCTTGCTTTGATTTATGTCAGAGAGTGTTTTGCCTATGTTCTCCTCTAGGAGTTTTATAGTTTCTGGTCTTACATTTAGATCTTTAATCCATTTTGAGTTTATTTTTGTGTATGGTGTTAGAAAGTGTTCTAGTTTCATTCTTTTACAAGTGGTTGACCAGTTTTCCCAGCACCACTTGTTAAAGAGGTTGTCTTTTTTCCATTGTATATCCTTGCCTCCTTTATCAAAGATAAGGTGTCCATAGGTTCGTGGATTTATCTCTGGGCTTTCTATTCTGTTCCATTGATCTATATTTCTGTCTTTGTGCCAATACCATACTGTCTTGATGACTGTGGCTTTGTAGTAGAGTCTGAAGTCAGGCAGGTTGATTCCTCCAGCTCCATTCTTCTTTCTCAAGATTATTTTGGCTATTCGAGGTTTTTTTGTATTTCCATACAAATTGTGAAATTCTTTGGTCTAGTTCTGTGAAAAATACCGTTGGTAGCTTGATAGGGATTGCATTGAATCTATAGACTGCTTTGGGTAGAATAGCCATTTTGACAATATTAATTCTTCCAATCCATGAACACGGTATGTTTCTCCATCTGTTTGTGTCCTCTTTGATTTCTTTCATCAGTGTTTTATAGTTTTCTATGTATAGGTCCTTTGTTTCTTTAGGTAGATATACTCCTCAGTATTTTATTCTTTTTGTTGCAATGGTGAATGGTATTGTTTCCTTGATTTCTCTTTCTGTTTTTTCATTGTTAGTATATAGGAATGCAAGGGATTTCTGTGTGTTAATTTTATATCCTGCAACTTTACTATATTCATTGATTAGCTCTAGTAATTTTCTGGTAGAGTCTTTAGGGTTTTCTATGTAGAGGATCATGTCATCTGCAAACAGTGAGAGTTTTACTTCTTCTTTTCCTATCTGGATTCCTTTTACTTCTTTTTCTGCTCTGATTGCTGTGGCCAGAACTTCCAACACTATGTTGAATAGTAGTGGTGAGAGTGGGCACCCTTGTCCTGTTCCTGATTTCAGGGGAAATGCCTTCAATTTTTCACCATTGAGGGTGATGCTTGCTGTGGGTTTGTCATATATAGCTTTTATTATGTTGAGGTATGTTCCTTCTATTCCTGCTTTTTGGAGAGTTTTAATCATAAATAAGTGTTGAATTTTGTCAAAGGCTTTCTCTGCATCTATTGAGATAATCATATGGTTTTTATCTTTCAATTTGTTAATGTGGTGTATTACATTGATTGATTTGCGGATACTAAAGAATCCTTGCATTCCTGGGATAAAGCCCACTTGGTCATGGTGTATGATTTTTTTAATATGTTGTTGGATTCTGTTTGCTAGAATTTTGTTAAGGATTTTTGCATCTATGTTCATCAGTGATATTGGCCTGTAGTTTTCTTTTTTTGTGGCATCTTTGTCTGGTTTTGGAATTAGGGTGATGGTGGCCTCATAGAATGAGTTTGGAAGCTTACCTTCTTCTGCAATTTTCTGGAAGAGTTTGAGTAAGATAGGTGTTAGCTCTTCTCTAAATTTTTGGTAGAATTCAGCTGTGAAGCCATCTGGTCCTGGGCTTTTGTTTGCTGGAAGATTTTTGATGACAGTTTCGATTTCCTTGCTTGTGATGGGTCTGTTAAGATCTTCTATTTCTTCCTGGTTCAGTTTTGGAAAGTTATACTTTTCTAAGAATTTGTCCATTTCATCCAAGTTGTCCATTTTATTGGCATAGAGCTGCTGGTAGTAGTCTCTTATGATCCTTTGTATTTCAGTGTTGTCTGTTGTGATCTCTCCATTTTCATTTCTAATTTTGTTAATTTGGTTTTTCTCTCTTTGTTTCTTAATGAGTCTTGCTAATGGTTTGTCAATTTTGTTTATTTTTTCAAAAAACCAGCTTTTAGCTTTGTTGATTTTTGCTATGGTCTCTTTAGTTTCTTTTGCATTTATTTCTGCCCTGATTTTTAAGATTTCTTTCCTTCTGCTAACTCTGGGGTTCTTCATTTCTTCCTTCTCTAATTGCTTTAGGTGTAGAGTTAGGTTATTTAATTGGTTTTTTTCCTGTTTCTTGATGTAAGCCTGTAATGCTATGAACCTTCCCCTTAGCACTGCTTTTACAGTGTCCCATAGGTTTTGGGTTGTTGTGTTTTCATTTTCATTCATTTCTATACATATTTTGATTTCTTTTTTGATTTCTTCTATGATTTGTTGGTTATTCAGAAGCGTGTTATTTAGCCTCCATATGTTTGAAGTTTTAACAATTTTTTCCCTGTAATTGAGATGCTTGTATATTTTTGAGATTAATCCTTTGTCTGTTTCTTCATTTGCTATTACTTTCTCCCAATCTGAGGGCTGTCTTTTCACCTTACTTATAGTTTCCTTTGTAGTGCAAAAGCTTTTAAGTTTCATTAGGTCCCATTTGTTTAGTTTTGCTTTCATTTCCAATATTCTGGGAGGTAGGTCATAGAGGATCTTGCTGTGATTTATGTCGGAGAGCGTTCTGCCTATGCTCTCCTCTAGGAGTTTTATAGTTTCTGGTCTTACATTTAGATCTTTAATCCATTTTGAGTTTATTTTTGTGTATGGTGTTAGAAAGTGTTCTAGTTTCATTCTTTTACAAGTGGTTGACCAGTTTTCCCAGCACCACTTGTTAAAGAGGTTGTCTTTTTTCCATTGTATATCCTTGCCTCCTTTGTCAAAGATAAGGTGTCCATAGGTTCGTGGATTTATCTCTGGGCTTTCTATTCTGTTCCATTGATCTATATTTCTGTCTTTGTGCCAGTACCATACTGTCTTGATGACTGTGGCTTTGTAGTAGAGTCTGAAGTCAGGCAGGTTGATTCCTCCAGTTCCATTCTTCTTTCTCAAGATTACTTTGGCTATTCGAGGTTTTTTGTATTTCCATACAAATTGTGAAATTCTTTGGTCTAGTGGGTTTATCCTGTTTGGGACTCTCTGGGTTTCTTGGATTTGGGTGGCTATTTCCTTCCCCATTTTAGGGAAGTTTTCAGCTATTATCTCCTCGAGTATTTTCTCATGGCCTTTCTTTTTGTCTTCTTCTTCTGGAACTCCTATGATTCGAATGTTGAGGCGTTTCACAGTGTCCCAGAGGTCCCTGAGGTTGTCCTCATTTCTTTTGATCCTTTTTTCTTTTTTCCTCTCTGCTTCATTTATTTCCACCATTTTATCTTCTACCTCACTTATCCTATCTTCTGCCTCCGTTGTTCTACTCTTGGTTCCCTCCAAAGTGTTTTTGATCTCATTCATTGCATTATTCATTTTTAATTGACTCTTTTTTATTTCTTCTAGGTCTTTATTAAACAGTCATCTGGTATACTTTAAATTGTCTTTAGATTATATAATATCTAATACAATGTAAGTGCTATATAAATAGTTGTAAATATAATGGAAATGCTATAGTTGCCAGCACTCAGCAAATTCAGCTTTTGCTTTTTTGAGCTTTCTAAAAAAAATTTTTTTTTAATATTTTTGATCCAAGGTTGGTGGAATTCCAGGATACAGAACCCTAGGGTACAGAGTCTTGACTGCACTCATTCAACTCAGCACTTTCTAAATACCTGCTGTCTGTAAGAGAGGCTAACCATATGGAAAGATGGCTAAGACGGTCCTGCCTTGTCACTCTGAAAAAATGGTAGAGTTGAAATGTTTATGAAATACTTTGGGTACTAAGTAAGCAAAACCTAGATAAAGTTTAACTTTTAACTGTCCAGTACCACAATTGTTAGCATTGTGAGAAATTTAATTCTCAGAAATAAGACAGAGATGAGCATGTTATTGAGCTTCCCTCGTGGCTCAGCTGTAAAGAACCCGCCTGCCAACGCAGGAGACAAAAGAGACGTAGGTTCAATCCCTGGGTCAGGAAGATTCTCTGGGGGAGGATGTGACAACCCACTCCAGTATTCTTGCCTGGAGAATCGCATGGACAGAGGAGCCTCACACGCTACAGTCCATGGGGTTTCAGAGTCAGACATGACTGAAGTGACTTAGCACACATGTATGAACATGTTATTAAGACCACAGACTCTTTTATTTCCAATATTCTGGGAGGTGGGTCATAGAGGATCTTGCTTTGATTTATGTCGGAGAGTGTTTTGCCTATGTTCTCCTCTTGGAGTTTTATAGTTTCTGGTCTTACATTTAGATCTTTAATCCATTTTGAGCTTATTTTTGTGTATGGTGTTAGAAAGTGTTCTAGTTTCATTCTTTTACAAGTGGTTGACCAGTTTTCCCAGCACCACTTGTTAAAGAGGTTGTCTTTTTTCCATTGTATATCCTTGCCTCCTTTGTCAAAGATAAGGTGTCCATAGGTTCGTGGATTTATCTCTGGGCTTTCTATTCTGTTCCATTGATCTATATTTCTGTCTTTGTGCCAGTACCATACTGTCTTGATGACTGTGGCTTTGTAGTAGAGTCTGAAGTCAGGCAGGTTGATTCCTCCAGCTCCATTCTTCTTTCTGGGACCTAATGAAACTTAAAAGCTTTTGCACTACAAAGGAAACTATAAGTAAGGTGAAAAGACAGCCCTCAGATTGGGAGAAAATAATAGCAAATGAAGAAACAGACAAAGGATTAATCTCAAAAATATACAAGCAACTCCTGAAGCTCAATTCCAGAAAAATAAATGACCCAATCAAAAAATGGGCCAAAGAACTAAACAGACATTTCTCCAAAGAAGACATACAGATGGCTAACAAACACATGAAAAGATGCTCAACATCACTCATTATTAGAGAAATGCAAATCAAAACCACAATGAGGTACCATTACACGCCAGTCAGGATGGCTGCTATCCAAAAGTCTACAAGCAATAAATGCTGGAGAGGGTGTGGAGAAAAGGGAACCCTCTTACACTGTTGGTGGGAATGCAAACTAGTACAGCCACTATGGAGAACAGTGTGGAGATTTCTATAAAAACTGGAAATAGAACTGCCATATGACCCAGCAATCCCACTTCTGGGCATACACACTGAGGAGGCCAGATCTGAAAGAGACACGTGCACCCCAATGTTCATTGCAGCACTGTTTATAATAGCCAGGACATGGAAGCAACCTAGATGCCCATCAGCAGATGAATGGATAAGGAAGCTGTGGTACATATACACCATGGAATATTACTCAGCCATTAAAAAGAATTCATTTGAACCAGTCCTAATGAGATGGATGAAGCTGGAGCCCATTATACAGAGTGAAGTAAGCCAGAAAGATAAAGAACATTACAGCATACTGACACATGTATATGGAATTTAGAAATGTGATAACGATAACCCTATATGCAGAACAGAAAAAGAGACACAGAAATACAGAACAGACTTTTGAACTTTGTGGGAGAATGTGAGGGTGGGATATTTCAAAAGAACAGCATGTATACTATCTATGGTGAAACAGATCACCAGCCCAGGTGGGATGCATGAGACAAGTGCTCCGGCCTGGTGCACTGGGAAGACCCAGAGGAATCGGGTGGAGAGGGAGGTGGGAGGGGGGATCAGGATTGGGAATACATGTAAATCCATGGCTGATTCATATCAATGTATGACAAAACCCACTGGAAAAAAAAAATAAAAAAAAAAAAAAAAAAAAAAAGAAGTACAAAAAAAAAAGACCACAGACTCTGGGAACTTACTATATCTACTCACATCTGCCCATGATTTATTTTAATATCTCAAGAAAAAGGTTTCTAGACTCATATAAATTATAAGCATATCTTGGGATGAAAATAATGCTGGGATTTTTAGTGCTTGTTATGTGCCAGGTTCTTCTCTAAGGGTTCAGCCTATGTGATCTCACTTCATTCTCACAGCCATCATATGAGACGTGACTCTTTTCCCACCTTGAAGAGATGCAGAGACGGAAAGCACGAAGGGCTTAAACAATTACCAGCAGATCACACAGCTTGTTATACTTGACAGAGTCAGGGTTCAAACCCAAGCACAGGATATAAGAGCTCTCGATTTTATCCTACACCGCAGGTGTTTCTGTGTTTAACCTATTGTATAAGAATGTGGGGAAGATAAAGAATGCTTAGCAGTGGCTTTTGGATCTTTAAAAAATCACTGATCTAGACAGCAATACCGCATCTGGTTGTCTATGGCTGAGGACTAGTCATGATAACACAAACTAATAGGTGTGTAGCTTTTAGCTATTCAAGTGATTCCCTAATAACATGTCAGGTCAACATTGCTATGATGAACAACGGATATGTATAGTCTATGATAATCACAATGTTTCTTCCTTCAAACTTGACTAAATACATTTTATATGTGTTTTTTTGCACCTGAAGCATTTGTGATATAGATGTGTATGTTTATATACATATAATGTTTACATATATATAATACAAATAAAGCATTATATACATATACTCTTTATATATGTATATGCTTACATATATACATGTAAACAAAGCAGCTTTCATGTACATATATATATATCCTGTTTCATAAAAGAAGAAAGGGTATTTTATTAATTACCATAAGTCAGACAAATTCTAATTCATCATCAATATACACTGAGATGCTCTGGTTCATTAATATTCTTGTTAATAAAAATTCATTTATCATTGATTCACATGCCTATTTGCTTAGGTCTCATAGTCATTTAATTTGTTTACTTCTCTTGTCTTCCATGAGATTGCAAGCACATTGAGTACTCAGATTAAATTCATGAGTCAGTTGCTTATATAACAGTTCCAAATGTTAAGTATGGAAAATAAATGCCCCATCATCAAAATAAGGAAATTATTAACATTATAAAATAAGCTCCAAATTTAATGACAAATATGCCAATTTTAATAAAAGCAAGTTGTTTCTTAAACAGTTGTCACTTTTTAAAATTGAAACCGAAATGATTATGACTTAATACAAATGAGAGATTCATACACATGCATATTTATAGTATTGTGCCCATAAGGAAACTCAGTAATAATCTGATTTGTAAAATCAAATTTGTTATGCTCCTTTAATTAGGAGCAAATGGGAAGGTACAAATAGGGGCCAATATCAGAGAAAAGATAAGCTCTATCTTAGGTGATTCAGACAAAATCAAATAGCAGAAATTGCATTTTATAATATCTTTTGTCTCCTAAAAACATTAATAAATATATGAAATCACTATTTCCATAATGATGGAGAAAGCAATATTTATGAATTTCAATATAAATGTAATTATATAATCTTGCTCTAAGTTCCAAAAAAAGGAAAAAAATGACAATAAGCTATGGCAAAGAAACGCCTTTAAAGCACTCTCTCATATATTACATTGTTTCTATATGTGAAATATAAATGGTTCAAATCAAAATCACTTATTATTGTACAAAACACACATCGGGAGTTGTTCATACTAGTCAGTGACTATTATTTGGAGAACTCTGAAACTGGAAATCTTAAGACCCATCCAACATTGGGGCAAACTCTTGGTGACTCCATGATGCCGAAACATGGAGTGGAAATGTCTAACCTGAATTAGTCAGTTTTGTGTTTTCTTTTCTTTCAGTATTAACAACAAAGAACTGGTATGAGTTTATTTTTATCAGGCTAAAAGCAAACTTAAACAGTCTTTTCCAACATTATTTGAGTGGAATAACACACTGCAAGAGATGAAATTTAGTGGTTACCATAAAGTCAAGAAAGAAGTTACCCCTGGGTATAGAGAAAGGAAGCCTGATGTATTAGGGAGAAGCACACACAAAGCTTCAAAGATACTGACAGTGCTTACTTTACTGACTTGTTTTAGTACTGCGTCCATAGGTGCTCATTTTAATTCTTTAAATTGTGCATATGTGCTATATGTCCTTCATTCAATGTAAGACAAAGTTCACAAGAAAAAAAATTAAAGGTTAAAATGATTTTAAAATCACTGAATAAACACATTTGAACTTCCTATATATCTATTGTTAGCTTATCTATTTGTTTGATAGTTACTGTGTTAGATTATTTTATATTTCTCTGGTTACCATAAAATTCTTTGTTTCTGCATGTTAGTCCTTAATACGTTTTAATTAGGATTAAGTTCTACTTCAAGTTAAAAAAAATAATAACAGTGGTCAAAAAATACAGAAGTTTATTTTTTCTCACATTAAAAAAAAAAAATGTCATAGGCTCTGGCAATCCAAGAATGATGTGATAGTATTGCTCAAAAAGTTCTCATGGACCCAGGCTCCTTCCAGTTTTCTGAACCATGAACCTTAGGCTATGACCTTACTATTCATAATATGAAATAGAATGTCAGCCTCCCATTCAAGTTCTCAGCAGCTATATAAAGTGAGTGGGATAAGATGGAAGGAAAAGTTGCAATATATTCCTATTAACACCTCATTGACCAGGTGTTGATCACATGGTCATAGCTTCTTACAAGAGAGTTGGGAAATGTAGTCTTAATTCTGATAGCCTTCTTGCCCTGCTAAACATCTTTTTTCTATGAAAGAAGAGAAAAAATACTAATAAATCCTAAGTGACCTGAGAATAATGTGGCAATGTTAACCATAAGAAATAGTATCTTTCTGATGATTATGTTTACATGTTTAAAAAATCTTTCTCTCCTTTAATTTAGAGTTTATCAGATTAGAAACTCCCTCTACTGATCTGTATCTTCTATCTTGTAAATATTCAGATTCATCAACTATGTTTTTTAAAGGCCCCCATTCAGTATACTCTATTCTTTCCAGCAATACTTGATTGTATTTTAATATAATAAACTAAAAGGGAAATATAAACATAAAATCAATATGTTGTTAGTTTTATTAAATTACCATGAAAATTAAAGTGTAATACCTCTAAGAATAACATTACCAGTTTTTTACCATTCATTTGTTGACTATATTGAGCATGTTAGGTAAATTTTAATGTAAAAATATTAAATGTAAGCTAGGAGTGAAATTTTCTTTTCTCCTATTCATAATTTGACCTTAACAGTAAGTGAAAAAATTAGTATAGTTTCCATTTCTTTCAGTCATTTATCGAAAATAATATATATATGTTAAGTTCAGACTACTACAAAGAAAAATTATTTTTCCTCATCCTATTTACATAGCTGAGCCAGAGTTTAAAAATTTTTTTAAATATTTATTTAATAAAGTCTGCTTCTTTCTCAGTTTTCTAATAACCACTTAATGCACCATCTTTAAGTGAACAACCAAAGAAAAAATGTTGACTCATCCTTCATTCTGAATTTCAAATAATTGTGATAAATCAAATTTCCTGTCTCACAAGTAATAAGTTTTACCTTTTTTCACCAATATTAAATCAAAGTACTATTACAGTATAATATTTGATAGTCAAAACAGACGAAAGAATGGAACAAAGAGAAACTCTAAGAAACTAAAGTGTAATATGTACATACTAAAGTGAAAGTGTTAGTCGCTCAGGCATATCCAACTCTTCGCAGCTCCGTGGACTATAGCCTGCCAGACTCCTTTGCCTGTGGCGTTCTCCAGGCAAGAACACTAGTGAGGTTAGCCATTTCCTTCTCCTGGGGGTCTTCCCAATCCAATGATCAAATCCAGGTTTCCTGCATTGCAGGCTGATTGTTTTCCATCTGAGCCGTCACTGCTCACTTTTGTTCTAGAAATGTTGTAACTGTCTGTTGCATAAACTGAGAGTCCTCTGATTTACACAGAGAAAAATTAGGTATAAGTAGAAAATGCAGTGATATCATAAAGTACTCATATACAAGTTGAATTCATAAACATTTTAATGGCAAACCTTCAGTTAAAAATTGCTCAGAAAATCATGAAGCCGAATTTTGCAGTCAACTACTAAATCCCAACTTGGAGATTCAATCTGATGTTAGAGTCTTCTACTCTGGGAGAAGGGTTTCTTGATTTACTTTCAGCTTCAAGTCTGCCTGTCATTTAGCACAAAGATAATGTTAGGGGCTGATTGCCTGAGTGTTAAGGTAGTTAGAGGGACAAGCAACTTTTTTTGTTTGTATTTGCTCTCTGTCTTTCCTCCCACTGTGTTAATTCAAGTCTCCTTCCAGGCTTAAGCAAGTCTCTAATGAAGATTGTACTTGGCGGTTGCAACCTGGAAAGTTTATCCACAGCCTGATATGGTGACAAAGCTTGCTCTGTTCTTGGCAGGGTGGCTGAATTTAACAAGAGCTCTGGAAGTCCAGGTGACTGTCAATCCTAGCTCTACTGTCTAGTAGCTGTGTGAACTTTAGCAAGTTAATTAACCTCTCAGTGCTTTGTAGGTGATTTGTATGATGGGTGTGATTATAAGAGAGATACACGAAAACAGATAATAAAAATAGATGCCTTGCATCTATCAAGTACTCAAAAAATATGTATCATCATCATATATTCTATATCAGTATTGATATATGTATAAGTGTATGTATAAACATGACATTTAAAAAGAAATTATTGAAGTAGTTTTAAAAGTATTGAAAAAAAGTTTTGAAAGAAAGTTTAAGAAGAAAGTTGGGTAGGGGCATTGGAAATTAGAGTTGTTCGAGACCAAAACACTGAGAAGGAGAAAGAGAGTGATTGAAATTACAATTAATCTCTTAAAAACTGTTATGATGTTGCTGTGCAGAGTACTTTTCACTCCACCTTGGATGATTCTGTTTGCCAGATCTGAGTTGTTACCCTAGATTTATATGTGATTTTTAATTTCTTGGGTAGTAATAGATACCCAAATTCCCCAAGGGTCAAACAAGCCTTGATCAGTGGACAAGATGCTGATTTCAATCCACCATTTCAAACATCTCTTTCATCACTACCCTCCCCTCTCATCAAATGCTTGCTGCTCGCTGTTTAGGGAACGTAATTCCTACCTCTGGGAGTTTGCATGAGTTATTGTTCTTAAATAGCCTTTCCCTAACTCTCTCTTCCACTGGTGAAGTCTTGCTCTTGTTTTAATACCTAGCTCAATCATTTTGTCCTTCCCTTACTCAACAAGGTCAGCGGCTCTCTCCTCTGAGGTCCCCCAACTCTTTCCCCAAGCTTACTTCACCTCCATTCTGCCTCACTTCGTGGTCTTTTATCCAAGATCACTAGACTATTAACTCTTTGATGGCAGGTGTTTGCTTATTTTGTTTTCTCCAGTATCTAGCACACAGCCTGGAATATAGAGTAAGTACTCAAAGAACTATTGTCATGATTGAATAAATGTAAGCTCCTTATGAAAAGCTGAGACATCACGTGAAGTATTACAGGAACTCAGAAGAAAGAGAATGGAATGTCATATTAACACACAATGATTTTCCAAGATACGTATTTCTTGTATAGAGACACTTGCATAGACTCATGTACTTCCTAGGAGCTAGAAAAAGATGAGATGATTCTTGCTTTTCTAAATTTACAGTCAAGTTAGGGAGACAAGACCAGTAAGCACTGTTCAAGATAAAATTCAGAGGTTTACAGAAGTCTAGAGATGGGGAAATCATATAGAGCTAAATTAGCATAAGCAAAGATAACTTTCTTGAGGAGGTGAGACTAGCGTTTGATGTCAAAAAAGACAGTGTTTGTACAGCGTAGGGGAAAAACAGATGGTTTCCGAGATGTGCGAAGCAAGGAAAAGCAAAGGGAGCCTGGTGTGTATGAGAACTGCTGAAACACAGCCCAGATTGCATGTTAGGAAGCCGTGGGAAATCATGGGAGACCAGTAGGTCGGGCCAGATTCTAATGAGGCTTTTAAAGTTACTGTTAACTAAAGTTTGAGATTTTTCCGGTAGCTGAAGCAAATGATTGATTGATGAAGCAGGGGGTGGGGAAACATTGCGCTGACTAAATGTTGACCATTATAATTTTCAGCGCAACAGCTGCTACTGAAATTGCAGTCATTCAAAACGAAAAATAGACGCTGTTGTTCTGAAATAGCTTGGACTATTTGGAACCCTGGAGCCTGAGTGCATGCGATGTGGTTTCACTAAGAACATGATGGAGTGCGGGTTCCTGTTTTTCTTTTTTTTCCTAATGACTTGTTCTATGGATTGAGAATTCAAACTGAGCAACAATTTCACAGTCGGAGTTGGAGTGTGGGTTGTATAAAGTTGCAGAAGCACTTTTCCAAAGACTTGAAAACTCCTCCCTACTCCCTAATTACACTCTCTAACTAGAATGATGTTTGAAAAACATCAACTGCTTACTTTCCTGACTCCTACAAGTCTATTTATTATCAACTCATTATTTACATTGTATTACTTGCTGATAGTTATTTTACCAAAGAATTTAGCCACGAAGTTTGAGTCTATTTACTTTAAGATAAACATTTACAAAACTACCCATGTCATGTAAATATTTGAGGTAGGAATAATCCATAAATATTGTTTACAATTAAACTCATGATTGCTTATTGTTTTCTACACCAGATAAACAATTTTTTTCAAGGTCATCATTTTAGTTTCTTAGGGATTATCAATCTTTATAAGTTGAATAAATTATTTTATAGTTCAACATTAATATACTATGCGTCCTTGTTTATTTTCTGGCCCACCATCTCTATACCTCTAATTTATTATAGGTGACTTTGCCGTATCAAGAGATTTGGACATCATCTCATAGTAGATATTTGAAAACAGAGAGAAGCTAAAAAAAAAATCACTATGTGTTGAATATATAATACTGGCAGCAATAGAAAGATGAATTAGAGGACAAAGGGAGAGATTTAGAGGCAGAGGGACTACTTAACAAAATAAATGGTTAGGGCAAGAACAAATTGTGCAAAAAAAAGAGAGAGAGAGAGAACCAGATTGAAGAGCATTTTAGGGGTTGAGTGGGACTTGTTTTTAGACAAATTGAATCGATGGGTACATATACAACTACCTACCAGTGGTGGAGTCCCAGACATGCTTGCTAAGGGTAAAAATGGAGCTCTCTTGGTTACTGTAAGGAGAGAATGGTAGAGGCTTCTCTGGGTAGTGGGTTGCTATAGCAACAGTATCCTGTCAAGCACAGAGTCCCTTTGTCTCTGCTGGTGACCCGTAGAGGTTTCCAGAAGGCTGAAAATGTATTTGCATCCTGGACCAATTGCCTTTTTTTTTAACAGAAAAGCAATCATCAGGTGGCTATCATAAACATGGTTAAGATTTGAACAGAAGCCTTATCTCATCTTATCAAATGTTTATGGGACTAAAACAAGTTTTATGTAAAAGTAGACTCCTTAAAACTTTGACTCTGGGAAAGTTGTTTAACATCTGTGTTTTCATATTTCTTCACCTGTAAGACAGAATAATAATTATGCCTATCTCATAAGCTTGTGATACGGTGCTTAGAAAGTGACAAGTTAAGTAAAACGTAAACATTAGCCATTACTGCTATTGTCATTATCATCTGCCTCATGTGAGTAGGTAGCGTAGTGTAGTAATTCAAAGCATGAGCTCTAGGAAGAAAATACCTGGGTTATTTATTTCAATATGGCACTTTTTAGCTGTGTAAACTTGGCAAGTTGTTTAACCTCCCTGTGCTTCTGCTTCCTCATTTTATTTTTCTTTAATTTTTATTGGGGTGTAGTTGATTTACAGTGTTGTGTTAGTTTAGGTGTACAGAAAAGTGAGTCAGTTATACATGTACATATGTCCACCTTTTGTTTTAGATTCTTTCCCATATAGACCATTTCAGGATATTGAGTAGAGTTCTCTATGCTATACAGTGGATTCTTATTAGTTATCTATTTTATATACAGTAATGTGTCTGTTTCCTCACTTTAAAAATGGGAAATAACTGTATCTACCTAACAGAGATGTTACATCAGTTAATTGAATTAATATTTATAAAGTACCTAAATTGATGCTTTGCAATATAGTAAATATTTAACAAGTATTTATTAAATAAACAAACAAACATAGACTATTCTTATCAGAGTCCTCTTATCATTCTAATATTCTCATGTTTCATTTTATAATAGTTATTTTTTAATTTAATTTGCTCTTATATTTTCTATGGCTTCTGAATTTAAAGAAAGCAAAAAGGCAGGCAGGAAAGACAACTAAATGTATTGCATTTCTACTTTGTTCCAGGCACTCTTGGAGGTACTGTATCATTTAATCCTCACAAAAACCGCATGAGTTGTTTCATTTACAGCACGCTACAGATAAGAAAACAGACCTGGAAAACTGGAATAACTCAGTGCCTCACAGGTGACAAATGTTTAAGCCTGAATTGAAATCCACATTCTCTTGATTCTAACACTAATATTCTTTAAATTATAAACAGAATTTCTTAAATAAGTTTAAAGTAAATGATAATAATTATTAACAATCATGATAATCACTGATAATAATTATGTACTCTTTTTTTTTTCATTTTATTCCCATCAAACCTTACATTTTTAGTAGTTAACAGTTTCTTCTGGATATTGTACAATACATCAATTTATCAACCTGTTATATTATTCCTGGGTGAGGAAAGTATAGCATTCTAACAAGGGAGATATTTAATGATTAATTTATGATTGATTATTCGATTAGTGGTGGATTCAATGGAAAACAGATCCTACAACATGACTTTAAAAGCCCATTAAAATATATAAATGAATGCAGTTTTCTATCATAACCATATCATTTGCTTTTTTCAAACTAACTTACACTAATTGTTTATCTTATAAAAATTATGTGTATCACTTTACATCTAATAGTTTTATTAGGTTTTAAGATGACAGTGAGATTGCTTTATGTCCTTTAAGACAAAGGAAACAGCCATTAAAATTATTTCTAAGGAATTGATAATGCCTCAAACTTAAGAGTTCACTCCCTTTAAAGCAGAAAATTAGATTCCATCTTGGATTTAAGATGAATGAAGTATTTGAGATACACAAAATCCATCATTGCATTTTTCATCCTCACCAAACTTAGATTTAATAAAAATGACTTCATCTGCTATTTTCAGGTTAATTTTCAGTTCAGCATTTTGTCAAATGATATTTCTAGCTAGAGTCCCCAGTTGCACAGAAGCAGCGATTTCCACATCAAAGTTTCAAGGAAAATAGAAACACATTTTCAGATGGCAAGAAAAGAAAATAATTACTGCTGTTAGTCACTCCTCAAGGGCCAAGGAGAAAATGGAAATGAGTTTAGATGTGGATGAAAAGGTGAAATGTGGTTCTTCTTTGTCACTGCCATGCATTCATTACAAAGCAATCTAATAAGCTACAGCATCAGAGGGAAGAAATAAGGATGCCATAAGTATGTTTTCTCTTTTCAAGTTCAAATAATCCATAATTTCTATTGCCTATCTTTTAGAAATTCCAATGAAGATATTTTCCACCTGCAAATTTGTTGGTGGCTATGCTTTCTATTCATATTATTTTAACTTACACTTAAAATGGAAGCATTGTATCCAAGGATTTGTTTTCAACAATGTAGCTCAGCAAGGACAATGACAGCTGCTCAGAGGTAATCTATTCAACTCTTCTAAACAAATGCAATATTCTGAGCACATATGTTTACATTTCTACCTATCATTCTGAAAAAATAAATAACCTCCATTACTATAACCCATACCTTAACCTAAAACCTGTACAAGCTAGTGAATAAAACCTTTGGGAAAAAAACATACAAAACTCATCCTAAGCAAATTCATGGTTAACCAGCATTCAGTCAGTTCAGTTCAGTCACTCAATCGTGTCTGACTCTTTGTGACTCCATGGACTGCAGCACGCCAGGCCTTCCTATCCATCAGCAATTCCAGAGCTTGCTCAAACTTATGTCCATCGAGTCAGTGATGCCATCCAACCATCTCATCTTCTGTCGTCCCCTTCTCCTGACTTCAATCTTTCCCAGCATCAGGGGCTTTTCCAATGAGTCAGGTCTTCACATCAGGTGGCCAGTGTTGGAGCTTCAGCTACAGCATCAGTCCTTCCAATGAATATTCAGGACTGATTTCCTTTAGGACTGACTGGTTTGATCTCCCTGCAGTGTATACCATGAAATATCAAAATTTACAACACTGAAAACTTTTCTTAAGAATTACTGTTTCAAGAAGTGAGAGCTTCTTTCAGAGAAATTGGAGCAAATCCAGTAGTATCTATGCCTTACATAGGAAAAGCTTAAAATGTTTGTAAACAGAGGGAAGGAAGGCTGGAATATAGTTGAAAAATTCACCATGGGAAACAGAAGTCACGTGCCTTCAACCATTACTAAGTATGTTATTCTTAGAGATGAACAAAGGGAAACGGGCATCAGGGAGCACTGAGATTTGTCATAAGAAGAAATATTTTTAACAGAATGAATGTTGGATATGTCAGAGATGTTCTATTTCCCTTGATTTCCACACTCTGTTTTTAACCACCCTGCTTCGTGCCCTGGGAGGCTGAACTCCATCAGTTGCACAGGCTCTTTTGACTTCCAGTTGGATTTGGTCCATGGAAAGTATTAGCACCTGAAGGAGCGTGAGATCCCAGCATTTATCACCCTGCTAACCCTTGCCAGCTTGCAGGCTGGCAGGGTTTGTCACACCAGCAAAGGCCAGAGCACCTGTTTGGCATCCCTCTCCTGTAGCACGGCCACAGTGAAAGCAACGGTGACATTTTTTCATGGACTCCGATATCCATTCCCCTTCAGGTCTAGGATGCTAAGAATTTCCGGCTTTTGCCAGTCCTGAGGTATGGCATCCCTTGCTGGTTTTGCTGGGGTTTTATGTTTTGTTTTGTTTGGTTTTTGTTTGTTTGTTTTATTTTGTTTTTTAGTCTAGCCCACAATTTCACAAATATTTCCTTTATTAAACTACACTTAATTACCCCCATTTGAGGGTGCCGTCTTTTCTGCTGACAAATATATGGAGCAAATACAGGCATTCTCAGCATTAAATTTTCAATCTCTTCCTTTAGCTACTAAAGAAATTAAAATGTCTTTAAAGCCGTTTAAATGATTTGGGGGTTTATAAATAACAGACCACTCCCCTGGATTAGGTAAGCCTCGTAATTAATGATAATTTAATACTGAATTTAAAGTTTACCTTTTTCTTATGAGAGCAGAAAAGTGTTTCACAACTTGGTAAATTATTGTATCAAGAGAAACAAACCTAGGTACCTTTCCAATTGAGTATTTTACCTCAATTGGAAAATTATGAAATTTTCTCATCTGATTTTGATTGCTATGTCCTACTTATAAATATATCAAATAACCAAATCTCTCATTTTTTTCAAACTCTTAGACATATTATTTACCTGTCACAACATATTTTAAACAATGGCAAAATTATATATTGATACTACTGTATTTGAGTCTTTATCAATATCTTAATATTCACATGGGTATCAAAGAATGGATTTTTATTTTTAAGACCCACAAGAGCAAAGCTCCAAACATAATCAGTATAGACAAGCTCTAGGATTGACAGGAATGGTCACCTTTAGTCCATTTGTGACATTCCCACGAATGTCATTCATTCCTGTCCCAGTTTCTCAGTATTCTTTTTCCCTCACCTGAAAATAAATGCTCAATCAACCAAGTTCAAAATAGAAATGAAAATAGTAGGCTGACACACACATTTTTTCAATGTTCCCTTTTGTAACTCTTTTTATCCAATATGTATAACCACATCAATAAGCTTTACTTGCCAAACTCCACCATGATATTTTTATTTACTTGGTCAAAAGGCAAAGATAATACTTCTCTATTAAATTTAATATGAACATGGAAAAGCTAACCTATCACTCATATTTAAACAGATCATAAACAGCATTATAATGGTATCAATATAGCAATTTTCCAGATGGTGAAATGGAGACTCAGAGAGAGAATGTGATTTTCTCAAAGTTACATAACCAGTAAGCTATAGAACTTGATCTTGAACTCAGGTCTCTTAACTCTACTTAACTGCTTTATTCATCACATCTTGTGAACATCCTTTGATCCAGTGGAGGAGAAAAGCAATAAAACACTAAACACCCAAGTCAGGATAAAGAGAGGAAGGGGAGACTCAGATCACTGATAGAAAACATCACCAAGTTTAGAATTTTAACTAGGACCAGCTTTACCTGAGGGGAAGAGACCTGAGACGTACAGTGTTCGTCATTGGCCATTAATCTCAAGAGAAGAGGCCCACTGGGCATAAAGGAAAAGGAGGGAATGCAGATTTCTTCCCCTAACTTTCTGTCTTAACACCTTTACTTTGATCTCTCCCAAGAGGAAGAGTTAAGAAATAGGTTAAAAATAAGTAATTACATCAATAATTTATTGACCAAGTTGTCCAGAAAGACTTGGAGCACTAGATAAATTAATGCCAACCATTTACTTGATGTGATACTAAGTAGCTGTTGGATTTGATGCCTGGTTATTTCATTCGTGTAGAACTCACTTCAGTGGAACAGGTATGCAGACTCCAAACCACAGTGGAGGTTTCAAAATTTGACTTGCCCCTCATTTGTTTGCTTCTCAGAAGGAATTACTCCCTTTCTGAGACTCATAATTAAAGCAAGGGGAAAAAGGAAATTCAATATTTTCATTGTACTAGGAATTAAACCATGTAGAATATTATCTGATGGAATTACCTTGAATGTGATGTTTGAACATGTGTGGGTGCTTATCTCCATTCTTCAGTCATTGATTCATTCAGCTGACATCTGTTGAGCACCTTCTAGGTGAAAAGCACATACCAAGGATTTCAGAAACAAAGGAGAAGCCTTGATGGTTTCAGTGGCTGAAGAGCCAGAAGACTGGCGAGAAAGACTGAGGTGCAAATGCCCCAGAGTTCCAGCTTGAACATCCTTGGAATACAATGCAGTCACATTTACACAAATGATAAAAAATGGTGCATGGAATCCCACTGTGTGCCTACAGGACCCCAGATCCTCTCTCAAGGAGTCCCAGGGTGGACTATCTCCTGTCCATCCATCTTGCTGCCTGGGCCTTCACACCCCAATCTGGCTCCATGCCTTATGACTCCATCTTCTACTCTTTCCAATAAGATCCTCTTAAAGTTCCCATGGACCACGTTGCCACTGCCATTCTGTCTTGAGAAGCCAGGGCAAAGACACATTGTCATCCCTCACTCTGTGATGGGTACAGTGCCAGCTTCACTAACGGATGATCAGTACAAGGACACAAGACTCTTCTTTCAAAAGGGCCCAGCACTTGGAGTTTTCTGCTCTCTGTTTACCACCTTGAAATCCTTAGTAAGTATTTCTTTCAGTGTGTGTTTTTGAGTTAAAGCCCAATGGGACAACACATAATGCACCAGAACTTGCAGCCTAAATCCACACATGCCTGCCCCCCAACTCCCACCACCTCTTGACTCCATGGTAGAAGTCCCAAATAGCCACTTCCCACCCTCTCATCCCCTGGGTCCTGTCCTCTTTCCACTCATTGCTTCCTCTCTACTCCCTGACCTCTGTCATTTTCCACCCAGGGTAGCAACGGGTCCATACTGGTGGGGAGAGGTCTACATTCCTCTTGTTGTCCTTCACCCCCGTAGGAGCCTGGGCAGTGGTCATGGGGCAGGTCTGGGTCACTTGCATGTGCCCTGTGATGTCTAGAGAGGATGCATGGTAATGGTTATCCCATACCTGGGCAGGCAGGATCATAGCATTGGTGATGAAGGCAAACCTCTGTTACACACTTGATCCAACTCCACGTGTTCCAACTTGGAGGAGACAGTCTCTTGGGACTGAGGGTCACCCAGACAGTGATGCTTGTGATGGCTACCAATAGGAAATGAAGATTTACTTCCCTGCCCTTTCTGGGGTCCCAGATTTTCATCTTGCACTGGGGCTGCAGATTATGTAGCTGACCCTGAATAGATACATCATACCTATTGGATATTATACTGAACAGAATAACTTATCCTACTGTTCCCTTTAATATGATAGAGTATGACGGAAAACGTTCACCATGTTAGAATAATGTGCAGTCAGAGAAACTAATGCTTGGGATATGGCCTTGACTGGCCTGAAGGAACCTCCATGCATAGAGGTGTTGAGGCAAAGGAGATGATTCATATGGTTAAAAAAATTACTTATATACAGAAATTTAAAAACTAAGTGAATATATTGAGAATTATGGAAGCCAGATTTCTCACTGCTTGAGAAAATACAAATATAGAAATGAGGAAGGTGAGAATAAATCTTGAAGTCTTGGGTTGGAACTGTGAACTCATGGTTTTTAATATATAAATAGATGGATGAGTATAAAAAGAGATAGAGATCTAAGTGAGCATATACATATGTGTATGTGTGTATATATATTTCTAGTTTTGAGTTCTGCAAGCCCAATGTGGTGGTGGCGGTTTAGTCTCTCAGTCATTTCCGACTCTTTGTGACCCCATGGGGATGGCCCACCAGGCTTCTCTGTCCATGGGATTTTCCAGGCAAGAATACTGGAGTGGGTTGCCATTTCCTTCTCCAGGGCATCTTCCCAACCCAGGGATTGAACCCACATCTCCTGCACTGCAGGTGAATTCTTTACTGACTGAGCCATCAGGGAAGCCCCATACCTAGCATCCTAATCTTGGTTTCTAAATACTGTGCTCCACTAAACAAAACCAGGACTCCTTGGAAAAAATGGATGATTCCAGAGCAAGAAACGTATACTATGGAGCTGGAATTCTGTGTGGTCCCAGAAAGAAAGGAAGGGATTGAAGAATATTGGGGCATGGCAAGGGAGCAAAGAAAACACCTTAAAAGGACAACTTGAGCAGCAAAATAAAAAATAACAATCAGTTATAACCCATTAAATAAGATGGGAATCCATGAGTCCATGCTGATATAATGTAAATGAAGGAGTGAATAAGCTAGTGGAAGAAAGGATTGCTTTATATAATAGTAAAACACCAACCATTAAACTGGAAAGAATGATGAACTGAGAATACCCCCTGCTGGCAGTCACCTCAGTAAAAATTGTTTCAAGAAACAGTAATCAATGGGTGATTATAAAAAAAATGAGGGGTTTCCCTGGTGGCTCAAGGGTAAATAATCTGTCTGCCCATATAGGAGACGTGGGTTTGATCCCTGGTCTGAGAAGATCCCACATGTCACAGAGCAACTAGGCCTGTGGACCACAACTATTAAGCCCGAGTTCTGCAACAAGAGAAGCCACCGCATCAATAGGCCCATGTACCTCAACTAGAGAGTAGCCTCTGCTTGCTGCAACTAGAGGAAAGCCCGAACAAACAAAAATAAATAAATAAATAAAAATTTTTTTTAAAGAGTGAAAGTTTGAAAGAAATGAAATTATTTACCTAGTCTCAAAGTTGTTCCCCAATTACTTTTTTTCAAAAATGAGTGTTGAACTTTGTTGACAGCTTTTTCAGCATCTATCAAGATTATCATATAGCTTTCATCTTTCAATTTGCTAATATGTGTATCACAACCCACTTACTTTAAAGTACTTATGATTTATTTAAAAATTAAAATAATAAGTGCATGCTGACATAAATAACAATTTTTAGTAAAATATTTTTAAAAAATCAGTGAGAAAACAGGCATTCCTTAATTTTTTGTAATTATTAATTACAAAATAATTACAAAATTATCAATATTGTGATTACTGAAAAATAGCCGATTTTCATATCTCCTTCTACTTTCTCTGATGTGACATGTTGTTTTGGTTGAAGTAGGTAAAAGATATGTAGTCTCACACAGATACATAGTTGAAAAATGAAAGAGTAATTTAACAGTCTTTGCAGATAAAGTTTAATATTCTTTGGTACTGTAGCAAAATTTAACATTAGTTTCTTAAAATATATCTTGAAAAAATTTTTATGAAATAAAAATCAATTGATGAAATTGTCATATTCTTTTAAATTCTATGTATCTTTTTTAGATTAATAGACTTTACTCTTAATGGCTTTATATTTATTTTTAAAAGTGAGCAGATAATGCTGAGTTCTCATATACACCCCTACCGCACACAGTTTTCCTTAAGATTAAGATCTTACATAATTTTGGCACATCTGTTAAAATTAATGAGTCACATCTGAGACATTATTATTCACTGAAGTCCATTGTTATGGTTGTTCAGTCGCTCAGTCGTGTCCGACTCTTTGCAACCCCATGGACTGCAGCACACCAGGCTTCCCTGTCCTGCACTGTCTCCCAGAGTTTACTCAAACTCAGGTCCATTGAGTCGATGATGCCATCCAACCGTCTCATCCTCTGTCACCCCATTCTCCTCTTAAAGTCCATAGTTCACATTAAACGTTGCTCTTTGTGAGGCACAGTTCTCTGGGTTTTTACAAGTATATAATGTCATATATAGTGTCATACGACATAATTTCACTGCCCTAAAAATCCCCTGCACTTCAGGTACTCATCTTTCCCACCACCACTACTCCCCAGATGGCTGTCAGCAATCAAGGTGCACACTGTCTCTGTAGTTTTCTCTTGTCCAGAATATCATAGCTGCAATCATATAAAAATTAGATTTTGCAGATTGCCACCTTTTGCTTACTGATATGCTTTTAAGATTCCTCCATTTCCTTTCATGACTTGATAGCTCATTTCTTTTTATTACTGAATAATATTCCATACTGCTACAATTTATTTATGCATTCACCTATTGAGGACATCTTAGTGGCTGCCAATTTTTTTTGGCGATTAGGAATAAAGCTGCTATAAGCAAATGCATGCAGGTATTTGTATGAATATCAGTTATCAACTCAATTGGGAAAATATCTAGAAATGTGATTTCTGGATAGTACAGTAAGACCATAGTTTTGTAAGGAACTGCCAAACTGTTTTCAAAAGTACCATTTTTCATTCCTAGCAGTGACAAATAAGAATTATTATTGCTCCACAGTCTCTATAGCATTTGGTATTGGCAGCATTTTTTTTTATTTTAGCCAGTTTAATAGGTGTTTGGTGGTACCTCATTGTTTTACTCTTCTAAGAGAGTAAGAATATTTAATAGAAAAATGTTAAGCATATTTAATATTCTCATGGACTAAACATGCATGGGGAAAAGTGGACAGAGAGCTTTCTGCAAGAAACTAGAGACTTTCTTTCTAAAATTTTTAAATCTGAGAGCACCATTAAGATGAAACATAATTTAAAGATTTCAAGAAGCATTGGTTTTACACCATAATGAGATGATTCTACATCAGACATTTTCAAATTCTCTCAGAGATTTTTTAAATTGCTATCTGCGGAATACATTATTTTAGTAAAACCTGGAAACACTTGCCACTAATTTGAAAACATTTTTGAAAGTCAATCAAAGATTTGGAAAGCGTGTTAGCCCTACTGCTTACAATTCCATTTAAATTAGGGGACAATCGTGTGAATTTCTATATTTCTTCTGTATGTCTGTATAAACTTGGAACTGAAGAGCAGAAGCCCGTACCTTGATGTACCACTTTATATAAGAGAAATAATGACAAATTTCTCTTCATTGAGTGTAGAATTTCTATGAAATGTTCCAACATTTGGGCTGCCCACAGTATTAGTTGGATTTCCTTGGTGGCTCAGACAGTAAAGAATCTGCCTACAATGCGGGACACCTGGGTTCGATCCCTGGATTGAGAAGATCCTCTGGAGAAGGGAACAGCTGCCCACTCCAATATTCTGGCCTGGAGAATTCCATGGACAGAGGAGCCTGGCAGGCTACAGCCCGGGGGTCACAAAGAGTTGCACAAGACTGAGCGATTTTCACTTTCACAGTATTAGTTATAGGAAATATTTTTATCAAACCTGACTTTATAAGCTCTCTGGCAAATTTAGTTGGTATATTTTACCATGTAAACCATACTCTCTCTGTGCGTATACCCGTATATTCCATTTATTTACTATCTCCATATCACTCTTGTTCTACAGTATGAGGATGTGATAACACTTCACACTTTAATTTTCAGATAAATCAAGTTTCTTTGGTGTTGTGTGAACCAATATACTTACTGCATTTGTGTTTGGCTGTTAGAAATAGTTCATGAGATACAATGTGCTCAGTTGCTCAGTCCTGTCTGACTCTTTGCACCCCCAAAGACTGTATAGCCTGCCAGGCTTCTCGGTCCATGGGATTTTTCAGGCAAGAACACAGGAGTGAATTGCCATTTCCTACTCCAAGAGATCTTCCTGGCCCAGGGATCAAACCCACCTCTCTTATATCTTCTACATTGGCAGGCGGATTCTTTACTACTGAGCCACCTGGGAAGCCATAAGATATAATATTAAGATATAATACAGCTCAGCTACTTTTTCATTTTAGAGGAGTGGTATTTAAGGCTGTTGGCTCAGCACATGTCATTAACACTGTGGATCTTGGAAGTTGGAACCCATTTGTTAAATATGAAGATTCGCATAGTATAGAGAAGAACAAAGAAAAGTAACCTACGCACACCTAGAGCTTTCAATATTGAAGACATAGTGCCATCTGGTGGGAGGAAAAAAAAGTAGAGGAGAAATACAAAACGCAGGGTCCCCACTAATGGCAGAAAGATGCTGGGAATCAGACAAAGGCAGGCAGGGGAATCGGGGAGAGAGGGCCATTTCTGAACCCTCAGTGGTCAGCTTGTTGCTGCAAACCGTGCTGTCAGGAGGGTGTCTCAGATGGGAGAAATTTTCTAACCGTAATCTTCTAACCTTCTTTCATTCATTCATCGTTCATTCATCCTTTCACCCATTTTCTTAACAACTGTTTGTGAAGCACTGTCCTAAGCCAGACATCATAGAGTTTGCACCTGGTGGAAGGACATGGACTATAGATAGATCTTTTTAAAGAGGTATTTGATGCTTCAGAGAAAGAATTAAATAAAGCAGGACTCCAGGAGTGCTGGATGGAGGAAGGGCAGGGAGGTGGTGCTCCTGGCCTATACTCTGATGCTTTGGGCCATAACTGGATCGAACTCAAGAGCAGCCTGTGGGACACCCAGGGGAAGAGTATCACAAGCAGGAGAAAGAGCAAGGGCCAAGGTTCTGAGAAAGGTCTGAGAAAGGGACTTGGCTTATTTGAGAAATAGGTGTGTGCCCAGAGTCCAGTGAGCGTTGGGGAGACATGGATGAGATGAGGTCCAGGAACAGGGGCAGAGCAGATGATTCACCAGTGTCTGCACGTTGCGAACCGAGGGACAATTTCTCAAGGAAATTGAGAGAAGCTAGTGTTTATTACTTTCAACTGAATGAGGGCAAGGGAAATTCACCTCATTTCTACATTAAATAAATATTTATGAGGGCCTGTTATTTGCTATACCTTGTGAAAAATACTGAAAACACATAGATAGACATGATGCTGTCAATGATGCCAGTCTAATGGGGAAAGTACGTTAACATAATTATAATAAATAGTCCTATCAGATAATAGTAAGGCTTGAATGAGATACTACATATAAAACTGTTAACAATTTTTGGGTAGGCTGTAAATAATAAATAAAGGTTAATCCCTTTATTTATTTATTTATTGGTTTACTTTGCAGTTGAACGGGATAAGAAGGCATGCTACAACCACCCATAAATAACAGAACGATGCTAATTTAGCATTGATATGATTGTAAAACTACACCAGCAATATCGCAAAAATATCCATGAGGTATCCTCTGTATTCTCTAATCATCAAGATAAAGAGTATATATCTAAGAAGAGGCAGTTCTACTAGTTCTTACCTAGAAAAGGTGTTAATTCATTACTAAAATACAAAAATGAAAGTTCAAAAGTGTTCATAAGTACGGCAGCCTCTGTGTCAATGTTACCTAGAATAAAAGGAGAGGCTGCCCACGTATATATGGTAAAAAGAATACACATTTGCCTTGACCAAGAGGTGCCCCCCCTGGATATGTCTACCTGCAGAGACGCCCTTCTGCTGGTCACCATAAATGACCAGTCATTTAAGAATGAAGGGCTTAAAAATTATGTTAACCTTACCCTCAGATTCACACTCACCTTCTATTTCTCAGTCACAATTAACTTTCATGACAGCCTTTTTTAACTACTTGATATTCTCAAAACCATGTGCACTCTGGATTTTTTTTTCTCTCTACCCAGAATGTTGCCCTCTCTTCACTACTCACCACCACATCTGACTCATAACCTCACGTATCCTTCCTTCAAATGTCACCTCCTCCAGGATGACTTCCCTGGTTCCTTCAGGTGAAATCCGGAATTTTCTCTTATGCTTCTCTGTAATGCTATGTATGTGCTCAGGCATGTCCGACTCTTTACAGCTCTACAGACTGTAGCCCACCTGGCTCTTCTGTCCATGGAATTTTTAGGCAGGAATACTGGAGTGAGCTGCCAGTTCCTTCTCTAGGGATCTTCCCGACCCAGGAATCGAACTTGCAGCTCTTGTGTTTCCTGCATTGGCAGGTGAATTCTTTACCACTGCAGTACCTGGGAATCCATGACAAATCTATTTCTTCTAGAATTTTAACTTGTTCCTGCATGTGTTTATTTCTCCATCAGAATATAACCTTGAGGCTAAGAGATTATCATCTGTTCATTTTTGCATTTTATATACTTATCACAGTGTTTGGAACATGATAGCACCTAAGTTTTTTCAAACTATAAGTCAAAATGAAGAGAAAATTCTAAGATGTGAGCTAGGAAGGGTCTTTTCCAGTTTCTGACATGAAAATATTTCCTGTAAACAAGTGGTCTTAAATTCACCACAAATTGCTGAGCCTCCCTTTTTTTTATTTTTTTATTTTGAAGCAAGTTATTTACTTATCAACATGATTAAAGTTGAATGTCCTTGGATATGCATTCCAACAGTTTAAAAAGTCTAAATGGAGAAATACAAGTGATATCAAATACCTAATTATTTTTCTTCTCTATTAGGTTTCAAAGATACACACTGTTCATTGTTTTCCTCCACATAAAATAAATGACAAAGCATAAACGTAGAAGTGATTCAGGGACATATTAAGAAATGGAAGCTGAGGTAGGGTTTTCCTGGAACCCGCATGTGCAGAGGCTTGCTATCAAAGACGAGCATTTATGCCAGCTTCAGAGTAAACCCTCTTCCCCCGCTGTCGGAAGGCAGCGTGTATAGCAACCTCACACTTTCTAGCCACTATTCGTCATCTTCAAACATGGTCATCCTAAACTAGTCCAACGTGGAGACTGCACTCTTCAAAGGATCCAGAAGCACAGCAAGGCTTAAAATATCACTCAACAGAAAGATAATGGTGCTTTGGCAAGGCTGTGTCATTTGATCGTTCGTTCTTTCATAAGTGCCACTAAGCACCTCTCTGGCCAAGCGTCAGGTTCAGCTAACAAGGTGTAATTCAAATCTCCAGCGAGATTGGGCAGGAATGTGCACCAGCTGATCAAGGTCCTGGCGGGATGAGAAAGCAGAGCACCCTGGGTCAGGGCTGGGTCCACAGCTTTGTCAGGACAGGAGCCCTCCCGGGGCTGAGGAGGGCCACTGCTGCTGTCTACACAGCATCCGAAAATAGGAAGCACCCGGGTGGCTACACCTGATGCCATAATCATCAACGGTCTTTCCTAATAGGAAATCGATCAAGTTGAACAAAAATCAGAACCTGGTTTAAAAATGTAGTATCTCCCTAGCGGCCAGTGAAAAGCTAGTAGGCTTTCAGTGAACTTAAAACATTCCTAGAGTAGTGTCTATATGTCAATCCCAGTCTCCCGATTTATCCCCACCTTCTCCTTATCCCCGGTAACCGTAACTTTGTTTTCTACATCTGTGACTCAATTTTTGTTTTGTAGATGAGTTCATTTGTACCCTTTTTTTTAGATTCCACAGCTAAGCAATCTCATAGGTGTCTTTCTCTGACTTATTTCACTAAGTATAACAATCTCTAGGTCTATCCATGTTGCTGCAAATTGACATATACAACAGTACCATACATAAAACGGATAACTAATAAGGACCTACTGTATAGCACAGGGAACTCTACTCAGTGATCTGTAATGACCTACATGGGGAAAGAATCTAAAAAAGAGTATGTGTATATACATACATACATATATATCATATGTATAACTGGTTTACTTTGCTGCACGCCTGAAACTAACACAACATTGTAGATCAACCATACTTCAATAAAAAAATTTTTTTAAAAAAAAAAGAACATCCCTAGAGGGGAGAAAACCCCTGGTGAGTACTGCCAATCTGTCAGGCTCTGTGGTGGGCTCTTTACCTAAAGGCTCTTGCTTTTACCTTCACCATCAGCCTATTCTTTTCATGTCATTATGCCCACTTCACAGACTGAGGAAACTGAGGGTCAGAGAAAAGTTATAAAACTTTTTCAAGTTCTCACGAGTGAGAAATATCACAGCTAAGATTTGAACTCAGGAATCAAATTTCCTTCCCACTATAGCAAACATCTCTAGTTTATTCCTGGTCTCAAGCTTTCTAGGTCTTATAAGCCCCCTTTTCATTACTCTAACCAGTCTTTATTCTTCTTTTCATCTCCTTCTCCCTTACGCTTTCTAAAGCTTTCAGAAAATGAACCAACTTCATTGCATGCCTCTCAAGATTTTGTTTCTAACCTCCAAAAATGTCAACCAAGTACAAGCAAATTTTGGACTCATTGTTTGGAAATTGCACACTTTCTTGTGTAGGAACCATTTCCAAACATAAGGAAATCAATCACACTTCAGAGTAGATTCAGAAACAGGTCAAAGAGAAAGTTGTTTCCTTGTAGAGACGCTCTCACCAGCAGCAATGGGTGCAAATGTATCCTCAATATTCCTTGTTGTTCAGTCGCTCAGTTGTGTCTGACTCTTTGCAACCCCATGGACTGCAGCATGCCAGCCTTCCCTGTCCCTCACTATCTCCCGGAGTTGGCTCAAACTCATGTCCATCAAGTCAGTGATGCCATCCAACCATCTCATCCTCTGTTGCCCTCTTCTCATCCTGCCCTCAATCTTTTCCAGCATCAGAGTCTTTTTCATTATACTTCACCCATATATAATGTCCTAAAACTTCACCTTATCTCCAAATAAAGCTATTTCACCCCGGCTTTTTGCAGAAAACAAATATTTCACTGGACTTTCACTGATTGTTTTTTCTTAATTCTAATTTTTCAAATCAATGAGCAATAGCAACTAGAGAACAAATTTGCGTAAAGGACTTAAATTTCTGGAAATGTTTGCTAGCTGTATGCCAGGTATATGTGAGTATTTATTTTCTGATATGTACCAAGATTTGAATTTTTAGACTTTTGGATTATAAAGGTAAACTACAAATGTTCATAGTTTGCTGGACAATTTCCATCACCCCATCAGTCTCCTCACTGCCACCTCACAGTCTCCATATACTGCCCTTCATCAAAAACTACAGTACCTGCTGGATTGGCTATCTTTCCACCCATGTTCTGTCATCATCCTGACCAATAACACATCATTGACAACACATACGACCTCCCAGAAAACAAGCTCCTTGAACTCCAAGGATATTCGCTTCCATTCAACTTCAAATACCCTCAGACCATCATTCCAAACTAGCTAGTGTTATCACCCAGAACAGTTGATGCTTGTGAAACCCGAATCCCAAGGCTGCTGGAAACAACTGAGAAACAATCACGCATACTTCTCTCAGATGAGTTTGTCTGCTGACTCATGGGGGACCTGTCTTAACTGAGTCTTCAGTTACCATCCCTTCTACCCTAAGAAATTCCCCTTTACTCCAGATGGTTTCTTCCACAATCTTCTGTAACTTTGCTAAAATTTCCTACCCAAACATCTTTCCCATGTTTATTTTTCATTTACTTATTTCTTTCATTTACTTATTTCTTCATTATAAAATATTTATTGAACACCTATAATTGGCCAGATCCTAAATTCAGGGTCTGAACTCCCACTTGGCAAGGAAAATGGGGTCCGTTAGAGAGGTAAGTCTTCAGCTTCTTGTCATGTCATCTACGAAGTACGTGGTACCCCTACTCCTCTTTTCTGGCTTCTCTGTATCAGGGTTCCCACACTGCTGAAGATGCTTCCATCTTTCCATCTATACTTGGCTTCTTCATTCCTTCCAGGCTGCTCTTCTTTACCCCAGCCTTTGGCTGGGCTATTGGCTCCATGTAAGCTGCACAAAAACATCTCAAATATCTCTAAGTTAAAAACAAACTGAGCAAAGAAACAAACAACAACAACAAACAGCAGCATGTAGCTGATTGACAATGTTGTCGTAGCTTAAGGGGGGCGGCAAAGGCACTCGGCCTTTGGCAGAAGCCAAGATTACCCTAAAATATTTCACATCATCACATGTCCCATCAACATGTTGCTGTGTTTTCACTGTGCTGATATAGTTGATGTCTACAAATTTATAGACTACTACAGCAATCTGAACTGTGAAGGTTGCTAATTTAAAATTATTTGAGAAATCTAAATTGTAACACTGAAACAAAACTTGACTGATTTTAAACTGACATCATATATATTCTTTGCAAATAATAGTAAATTTAACCTCTAATTGAGTCAGTCTCTTTGTTTTCAGGATCTGAGGACAGTAGTCAACAGTATGGATTTTTTACTAGTGTCAAAATGCCTTTTGGATTTACGAGCAAGACTTTTTGTCATCATGTTTCTAGGTGATTTCTTTCCTCAGGCCGATTTTTTAGGGATTGGAGGGAGGCATGGCCTTTATCAAAGTCACCTTGTTTTACAGAATCCAGCTCTACCAGCTTCTCTGAAGGTGTCAGGAGGAGGTCAGCTCCATAGATAACACCATAACATGGAATTCAAATGCAATTCACTTAGGTCTGTACTGATATCCTTTCTGAAGTTTCTTAAATTAAGAGCAGACTTTTAAAGGAGACCTGCTGTTGAAAACATAAGAAACTTCACAAACGACCTTAGATATTTTAGGAGGGCACATCGGGCATTAATTTCTGTTATGAACTAACCATATTTAGCAGACTGTCTTTTTGTATACCTACTTCACTCCACTTTAAGAAAAAAGTACAGGACTGCTTGCTAAATGGGGGAGATCACTGAGAACCACTCCAGCTAAATCATCAACTATTATTAAAGCACTGTCAGGTTTAAGGAACATATGGTGAAATCAAAGACATGCTGTCTCTCTCTAAGTTTCAGACTCTACCTTTCAACTATTTTCTAGTCCTATATTTATGAAGCATCATAGTGTGCATAGCTGTTAAGTGAGATATGGACTCTGACTCCAAGTATTTATAGTCTTGTAAAAAGAAATTTGGCCTGCTTCTAAATAGCTATAAAGCTGAGATAGCTAGGATAAATGCTTGAGGAAGATATTAGAAAATATATCATGGGAGTGTGGGGAAGTTAAAAACAGAGATGTTTTCACCTGGATGAAAGCTCCAACTCATCATGTTCCAAACTGTACACCTATATTCCCCTTGTCTCATGCACTTACTCACTGCTTTCTTCAAATGAAATGTCGAAGTACTGAATATATGCCAGGTATTGGGCTATGTTGATGACAGAAAAATGCATAAAATTCAATGCCTGCGCTCAAGGGAATTTCCATCTACTTCCTCAAATCTCTCCTGGTACATTGTGTCCTATCTCATAAATGGCACCGTCATGCTCCCCTTCCATCAAGCCAAGAACTTCAAAATCTTTCATTCCTTCTCCTTTATATTCAGTTGGACCAGAAACCCAGTCAGTTCTCCCTCTTTTCTTTCTATTCAGATTGTCTCATCCTAAGTTTAGCTATTTGCTAATAGTTTATTATAGTAAATTGCTGACTCCCCGCATGGGATCTCTCCAATGTCCTAGTCAACACCTCGTTGTTGTCACTGTTGTTCAGTCGCTAAGTCATGTCCGACTCTTTGCAACCCTGTGGACTGTAGCCCGCCAAGCTCCTCTGTCCATGGGATTCTCCAGGCAAGAATACTGGAGTGGGTTGCCATTTCCTTCTCCAGGGCATCTTCCCGACCCATGGATCCAACCCACATCTTCTGCATTGGCAGGTGGACTCTTTATCACTGAGCCACCTGGGAAGCCCTGAATAATTACATATTACTAATATTTACATATTACTGGATATTTGCATATTACTAAAAAGTGGAAGGAAAAACAACCATCCATAATCCAGGTTGGACATGAAATAGTGAAGACACTGAAGCCTACGGTAATAAATTTTAGCTATGTGTGCATGCTCAGTCGTGTCCAACTCTGCGACCCCAAGGATGATAGCCCAGAGACTCCTCTGTCCATGGAATTTTCCAGGCAAGAATACTGGAATGGATTGCCATTTCCTCCTCCAGGGGATCTTCCCAACCCACAGATTGAACCAGCATCCCTTGCATCTCCTGCATCACAGGCAGATTCTTTACCACTGTGCCACCTGGGAAGACATATCTCTAGTTCATAAGGACTTTGGCCCAATTATTACAAGTGCTTTTTTACTGTCTTCACACTGAAAGTAGTGATACCTCAAAATGGTTAAGAGAAAGGCATTAACATTAGAATTCTCACTTACATTATCAGAACTAGTCCTCCTCTGCGCGTCTGCTATATGTTGCTAAAAGACCAGCTCTGGAGTATGAATTCTCACACTCCCACATTACTCCTTCCAGCAAAGTTATAGAAATGACAAGCAACCCATCAAAACATTTGGCAGCTTAATACCTGTGCCTCACATTTCAGTGTCTCCTTTGATGTCGTAAGAAAAGCGGGTGGTTTCACACAAGAGAGCAAGATTGGGAGGTGTGTGTTTCGACTTTAACTATATCTCAATGTGATCATGTTACTTGAATTTTTGGTTCTTTCTAAACGAGAAAGACTCCATTGTCACAAAGTCAAGTCTGAAATAAATGATTAAAGGAGGTGCCCATGTTGTGTTAGTAGCGAATTTAATCTGAATCTTAAATCTCTACCATAAAATTATTCTGTAACGAATTAGGAGTTTGAAGTAAAACAATAAAAGAAATTTTTGCTCTACCTGAAAGCATTTAGAATTTATCAGAACTATTATCTTCAGTTCCAAGCATTGTAGTTTAAGGAGAAAATGGTTCAATGGAAATATAACTCAGAGAAAATCACCAGGTTGGTGAAGAACATGAGACACAGGCTATCAAGAACTGTTGAAGTAATTGGGGTGTTTATCTTAGTAAAACTGAATATTCAGGAGGGAGTTGATGATTATATTCAAGTATCACTTGAAAAGAAGGGTTGTATTTGCCTAATAAGACACTAGGATTTAACATAAACCCAATGGGTAAAAGTTCCAGGTAGGGAGAGAAAAAAAACAAGAAGTAATTTTTTTGATACCTCAGGAAAAGAAAAGGCTTCCTTGGAAGGTTGTATAATAATACATTCCTTATCAGTAGAGAAGATTAAAGAGCCACAGTGACCTAGTGGCTGATTCTATAAAACGGATTCTGATCTTAAATGAGTTGGTCAGATGACCATTGGGATCATTTGCAACTAAAGATTCTGTGATTCACTTATTCTATGAAAAGAGTTCTCATAAAAGTGATAAAGAGCTTCTGAATAACATATTCCAAGCATAACAACTGGAACAAGTTATTACTTAAATATAAAATATTCGTTTTTACACTCTGAAAAAAGATAATTCCAGCAGATTTTTCACTCATCTTCAAGGATCCTAGCAACATGTTAAGTAGACAAATTGTTAGAAATAAAATCTTTTTTCCCAGTTTTGTCAATTCTTTTTTTTTAATTAAACTTTTTGTTTTCCATTAGGGTATAATTGATTAACAATATTGTGATAGTTTCAGGTGACCAGCAAAGGGACTCAGCCATAAATATACCTGCATCCATTCTCCCCCAAACTCCCATGCCATCTTGCCAATTCTTTATGAAACAGCTAAAAGAGTACTTGGAGATGAAGTCTTCATCCAATGAGATGTTATAGAGCAAGCAAAAAAGCAAGCGGCAGTGTGGATAGTATTTAATTAAGGGGAAAAATTGAGAAACAGAGAGTATTAATGGTAGTACAATATTGTAAATGGATTTAATACCATTGACTTGTACACCTAAAAATGGCTGTGATGGCAGACTTTATGCTGTGTATATTTTACCACAATAAAAATAAAGGCAGTGATTATACTGAGGATAAAGAAAGAAAAAAGAGTAGAGAGGAAGGAGGAGGGAGGGAGAGAGAGAGGGAGAAAAGAAAGAAAGAGAGAAAGAAAGCAAAGCGAAGAGGAGTGAGGAAGGAAAGAAAAAAGCAAAGGAGAAAAAACATCTGAATATACACTAAACTACTAAGTAAGGGGTTGTTATTAAGAATAAATTTAACTTTTTGCTCTTCCATAATACTTGAAAATTTTTTCAATAATTCTATATTATTTTTTAAAGTTTATTTAAAATGATTGTTAAACTAAAGCTGACAGAGAACCAACCTCTCTTTAGCACTCAATAAATATGAATTGACTCATTGGAAAAGAACCTGATGCTGGGAAAGACTGAAGGCCAAAGGAGAAGAGAGCATCAGGTGATGAGATGGTTAGATAGCATCGCGGACTCAATGGACATGAACTTGAGCAAATTCCAAGAGATAGTGGAGGACAGGGAAGCCTGGTGTGCTGCAGTCCACGGGGTGGCAAAGAGCTGGACACAACTTAGTGACTGAAGAACAACAACAAATATGAATGACTTTCATTATAGAAGTTCTCAAAATATATTTCTGCCTTGAATACAATTTATTTTGGATGGTACTCGGTATTAAATGTCTATTAGATTTAAATAGAAACCAAATAAATTAAAAAGATAAATACAAAACAAATGAATAAAAAGTGAGGAAAGGAAAGCACTATTCCTTTATTCATGAAGATCATGATCAAAGAGAAAGGATAAGAAATGCATACACAAAATAACTCAGGGGCATATTTACCAAGCAACATATTCACAGAGCAGGCTTCACTAGAGAATAGTTAAAAAAAAAAAAAAAAAACAACTATGTACATAAATGATAAAGAATCTTAAATAAGGCCAGGGTTAAAATTAGATGGAGTTGCACAGAAATATTTTATGGATGAAGTAGGGATATTAGTGCAGGTTTCAAAGAAGGAAAAAGACAAGGAAAAAAAAGTTAGATTAATTGTAATTGTATGACTCCTCCTCTCTAACTTTTAATTATTGTACACTTTCATGGATTGTTAAAAAGAAAAGCCTACTCTGCATCTCTGTTTCCAAGGACATCCATCTTATATTTGCTAATTACCATTGTAGTTTAGTTTGGAGGAGAGTCTTATGTTATTCAGGTTTAGGAATCCAGGTGACAAATTTGTGGTTCTTCTTGGGTACACCATGTTTCAGAACATACTGTCAAAAAACCTTTGCTCCAACTTGTATTTGAAACAATAAGAGAAGTCACAAAAGGTAACTTAGGTAACTTTTCCTCCACTTAATCTCACAGCCACTGTGATGGCCCACTCCAGCTCTCCCATTGTTAGGTAGATACTGTTGTTGATGACCTGATGGGTAACTTCATGCATTAATATGGGCTCTTGAACTTTTATTACACTTCTTTTGGCTTGTATGGCTTTTTAGTGAAAAGCAACACTTTAATTTTCTTACAGACAACCATTTCAAGGCTGAATTGCCCATTTATATGACGTCCAAGACCTAAGCGTTCTCTAAATTATGGGCTCTGTAGATTTCATGATCACTTTCATCAGAGATAGAGGGAAAAGGAAAGGGGTAGATTAAATGTACATTTCCCTGGTGGTTCAGACAGTAAAGAATCCAGGAGACCAGGGTTTGATCCCTGGGTCAGGAAGATCCCCTGGGGGAGGGAATGGCTACCCACTCCAGTATTCTTGCCTGGAAAATTCCATGGACAGAGGAGCCTGGCAAGCTACGTCCGTGGGGTAGCAGAGAGTCAGACACAACTGAGTGACTAACACTTTCACTTTCATTAATATATTACCACTTTTAGCATCTGTGGTAAAGAATGGACTAGATGGCCAATTTGCTTAAGTGTTTTAAATCATTATTTGCCTTTCTTTGCAGAGGTGCAGTTGAAGCAACCCAGGATTCTAGACTTGACTCTTTAAGGAGCTTTGGGGAGTTATGATGTGTCTCACACATTTCTAGACACTCACTCACACTCACACACACACATGCATGCACACACACAGCTTATTTTTAATCCTCCAAACCACCTTGTAAGAAGGTATTTTAGGCTCGCTTCTTAAAACTAAGAGATGTTCACAGAACTTAACCAATGAACTCATCATCAGACAGAAATTCATAGTGTAACCAGATTTTGAACAGATTTCTTTTAACCCCCTGAACTTGCACCTCTGAGGTCTGGCATCCTTGTGGGTCTTGTGATCATTGGGCTGGGATCTCACACTCATGAGCATGGAGCCTGCCATTCCCTTCATGATGGGGTCCCCTTCCCAGCGGTCTCTTCCAATACACTGATGTTGCATGCTTCTGCATTCTAAACCTCCGCTCAGGAAAGCAGCTACTCAGTCGCTCTCCCCTCCACCCCCATGGAGCATGTAGTGCCTGGTGGGCTGGCCCCAGGCTCACCAACATGGACATGGACACCCTCTCTCCTAACTGTGCCTCAGTGCTTTTGGAGTGCTTGCTCAGTGTTCCAGGGGATGCCATGTAATTGAAAGGTTTGCACACTTCCTTGTTAGCATTCACGAAAGAGTTGCATTGAGTTTGATGTTCTTAACTCATCTGAACCTGTCTCAGTGTGTTGATTATACAATTCAAAGTGTAGACAAGGTGACTTACTTGATGAAAAACTCAGTCCTACTTCCTGGGCTTTTAAATCTACGACAGAAGATCCAAATTCTCAGCTCTACTTCCTCTCAAGTCACTTAGTCCTACAGGCTCTCATCTGCCTTTTCAAAAAGCCACTAGGCATCCCTGGCGGCTCGGTGGTAAAGAATCCACCTGCCCATGCAGGAGATGCAAGACATGGGTTTGATCCCTGGTCAGGAAGATCCCCTGGAGAAAGAAATGGCAACCCACTCTAGTATTTTTGCCTGAGAAACCCCATGGACAGAGGAATCTGACGGGCTATGGGCTCGCAAGAGTCAGACACAACTGAGCGACTAAACCACCATCACCATCCTTTATCCCTTGTAATTCTTTGTGAAAATGTGCTTCAGATTTCCAGGCGTGGCATTCAGGATTTAAATGAAAAACTGTTCTTCCTTCAAATAGGTCTGATTTTTACAAATCAAAAGTGCTTACTTTTAGGCTATGATTTTCCTAAGAACTCAACAAGCTGTACTTATTTTAAACTTCAAAGCAATTTCTTTGTGTCAGGGACTTTTTGAAAGAATAAATGCCTCCCTTTCAGTGGGGGGAGGGTCTTGAGATAATTAAGGAATGTGAAAGCAGTTTCAGAAAATAAAGATGTTGGTTGAACATTATAAAAAGTTTTAGCCTCAATAGTCTACATTTCCCTTGTTCATTTTTAAGAGTCCATCGAATTTGTTAAAGATACTTTTAATGTATTGTTTGGTTTGGTTTAAAGAGTCACAAAATTTTTAAGATTATTTAAAGTAATAGCTCTTTGACATCATCTTTAGCCCTTGAAACAGCATCTGAAGTAGACAAATAGGAATTTTTGGCTTAAAAACTGTGAAGACACAATGGACTATAGAATACCTCAAATTAGATCCTTTGAAACTTTGAATTTCTTCATGCAATTTTCATTGTTCAGAAACTCTATGAAAAATGTAAGTTGCACACTTTAATCCTTTAGATATAATTATACAGGCACACAAAATTTATTCTACAAAATGGCACCTATTTTATCCATATATTCAGAGGTATAACTATTGCAAGCCCATATTTCCACTTTTTAAAATCTGTTAAAGTTCTTATGTTGTTCTAAAATTGATAGTAATGATGGTTTCACATACTGTGATTTAACTAAAAGTGATTACACTATATAGTTTACATGAGCAAGCTGTACAGTATATGAACTATGTACCAATAAGCTGTTTTAAAATCTATCATGTACCATTATATTACATATTAAGTTATAAAATTAAATTTTTTAAAATGTTTGCACTTCGGAAATTAATTTTTTATTCTACTATTGTTCAAACTGTCATTCTTTCCTGAAATATATATTTACAAATATATCTCACAAAACAAGCACTGTGTTGAGGATCAGGATTCATTCAACCATATTTATTAATACACTGCTATATTTAAAATGCATAACCAACAAGGGATTACTGTGTAGCACGAGGAACCCTGCTCAATGTTATGTGGCAGCCTGGATGGGAGGGGACTTTGGGGGAGAATGGATACATGTATATGTATGGCAGAGTCCCTTAGCTGTTCACCTGAAGCTATCATAACACTGTTAACCAGCTAGACCCCAATACAAAATCCAAAGTTTAAAAAAAAAAATTGCTGTCAAATATCTTTCCAGGAGCTAAAATTACAGTTGTGAATAAAACAGATAAACATTCTTAACCACATGGAACTTGCAAAGTAATGAAGGATAACAGTGAGCAAGTATACTAGTAAATAAGTAAATAAGTCTCATGGCAGAAAACATCTGCAGCCACTAGACATGGGCAACTAGGTTCCTGCTCTGGGCTTCGAAGTTTAGAAGCACCTGTTCTGATCCTTCGCCGGCCATGCACCTCCTGTCTGCACAAGCCATCCACAGGGTGAAGGGTATGTGTTCATCCAGCCCTGAGGGCCGGGGTGTCCACAGGCCTGTAGCTGTATGTTACTGCATGAGAAAGCTGAAGGTAGGAAGAGAGGTGTGGAAGGCTGAGGTTTCCCCTTGCTCTCTAGCCCTAAGTCCTATACACATAAGAATATGCACGTTGGGGCTTCCCTGGTGGCTCAGTAGTGAGGAATCCACCTGCCAATACAGGAAAGACAAGTTTGATCCTTGACCTAAGAAGATTCCACATGCTGCCAAGCAACGACGCCCATGTGCCACAACTCCTGAGTCTGTGCTCTAGAGCCCAGGAGCTGAAACTGTGGAGCCCACAGAGCTAGAACTACTGAAGCCCACGCGCCCTAGAGCCTGTGCTCCGCAAAAGTGAAGCCATTGCAGTGAGAAGCCAGTACCCCGTGACCAAGAGTAGTCCCTGCTCACTGCAACTACATAAAAGCTTGTGCAGCAATAAAGACCCAGCAAACCAAAAGTAAATAAATTGAAATTTATAAAATCTTTAAAGTAAGAAATGTGTACTTTTGATTGATTGTTACAGGCTGGACTACTTCACGTCTCTGTAGGGGTATAAATTAACTTGCAGAAAAATGATAATTATGAATATAACTACCATTCATCATGATGTAAATAAATTTTGTCTGGTAGAGTTTCAATCTATTTCTACTCTGTAAAAAAGAAAAAAATTAAAAGACAACCTCAAACATTTTACTACTTTATAGAATACTTGCCAGCTTTGCATCTATTAGCAACTTCATTTCAGCATTCCTGACTATACACATGTGTGTGTATGTATATGTACGGGTGTGTTAAGTTGTGTCCAACTCTGCGACCCCCTGGACTGCAGACGGCCAGGCTCCTCTGTCCATGGGATTTTCTAGGCAAGAATACCTGACTGGGTTGCCATTTCCTTCTCCAGGGGATCTTCCCCACCCAGGGATTGGCAGGCAGATTCTTTTCCACTGAGCCACCAGGGAAGCCCTGCGACATATATGTATACATGCACATTTATACATATGTCAAGGGTCTCCTTTGAATTTGTGCAAACATAGGTTCTTCCCTCATTAATTCATTAATGAGTTAAATGACATCTTTATACATATTCATTTTTCCTTACAGGATTTTACCTTGTGAAAATTGCACTTCAGAAAGAGTTCAAAGTTTAAAATAGGATCATCAGAGAAGGTCTCACTGGTAAAATAATATTTGGGCAAAGGCTGAAGGATATTAGAGAGCAGCAATTTGGTTCTCTGAGGTAAGAATGTTTCAAGCAGAGAGAAAAACAAATTCAAAGGTCTAAGAGAGAAGACATAAATAATGAAAAAAAGAAATTGATTCACTTCCATCTCTTACGACCTATGTACAACTGAGGTTTTTGAGAGCAGACACAAAACAACAAACAAACATTGTATGGATATGGGTGACAGACATCTGGAGTCTATGTAATTCAAAATACACATTTCTGAGGGGACATAGCAAAGGAAATAATTGATTCTGCTTGGATGAAGAGACAGAAGGCTTCCCTATTGAGATAACAATGAACATTTGGTAAAACTGGCCGACAATCAGCAATTTAATCATGCTGCTATGTGTCTGTCATTTTGAATTGACCTTGTCTAGTCATTTTGAATTAAAATGACATTCAAAATAAATTTATTTTTTAACAGTTATCCTAGATCATGAAGACGCTAAATTTAAGAAATTAGTCTGAACACAAATCACCTATTTGAATAACGCTGTCTACTAGCAAGCAAAAATTCTGTAGTTATATTTCTAATAGAGTTTTGTCCTTAATTTCATACTAAAATAATCTTGAAATATGGTTGTTCAGAATATTCAGAATTAAGATGCATTAACTGGTCCCAAAATCATTGAGATCTGAGTGGTCAGTTAAGTCATTTCACTGTATTGCATTTTAGAATGTATAGAGAGAGTTTAAGAACTTTAAGAAATTAGAAAAGAAGTCATATTCTACTAACCAAAACTTAAAATCTGTAATAATTGAGAGATTACTGTCTCACTTTACATTTTGCCCCAGAAATGAATAAGGCTCAGAGATAATAAACTTGATTTATGGATACAAAACAGGTAATTTGTATTTCCTATTATTAACAAAATATTCTCTGAGCTTCTTTTGGAATGTCAAAGCACACATGAAAAGAAAATAAGTTTCACCAGCAAATAAGTCATTCACATATTTTTAAAAGCTGACAGAAGAAGCAGGTTGTCTGACCAGTTTTTATTCCATTCATGCTCTTTTATGTGAGAGACACCATTCTGAAATTTTAAAACATTAGGCCAAAGGATGAAGGTACATAGTGTTTTGAAATATTTGTCTGCATTCCCCAGACTTTCCTTAAAATGCATAATCGTTTGGGGCAGTATAAATAAATGAATAGCTCTATGGAGATGCATGTATGTCCGTGGTCACAAGCAGAGTCAGAGAGTCCCTGCTACCACTTTTGTACTCGGCTCTTCTTGTCAGCCTACAACAGAAATAGATCCTTGTCCTCCTTCCAAGAAACAGCACAGCAAAGCATGCACAAGACAGCAAGGGGTACAAAGAATACTCTGAAATAGTGCTTAAAAATTATCATCACAAATACAATGAGAATCTACATCCTGACCCCACCTTAGCTACACGGACGTTAAGTTCTGGTTTCCAGAAAGTGTCAGGGTCTAGTAAGCAAGAATGATGAAGCAAATGATCAGAACATTGTTGATTTCACTCATGACTACCTTTGATGGCTATGGTCACGAGTGCAGAGCAGCATTGATGCCACTTAGCGTGAGAGGCGGCTAGAAGAGCACCTGTAGGAAGAGACTGCCAAAGGCTGCTCTCAAGAGGAGGAACAGCAGAGAAGGAAAAGGGGAGAGGAGCTTAGCAGCAGGAAAAGGAAGCTCTTATTTCTTTAGATCTCGCAAAACCTGGGAAGAAGCTACACAAAATTCAGAAGTTTGGGATGCAGACAAGAAATCTACACGCAAACGTGGTATTAACATGGTTTTTAGATGTCTGGCTGGTGAATTGAAGTTGATTTCAGGAAACCTCAGCAGTTTAAAGACAGCTGGAATGCAAGAAACTCCTTCACCTAAAGGGATCTACAAAAATATGTATCTTTGGGCAAAAGGTCAAAAATGAGGAGAAAAACTACTGAGTTAACACTGTCTCCTGATTTACGATGATTAAACTTGTCAGCTAGTTTTGTTAAAGTCCAATTTGGAGGGCAAACCACTGTCCATGTCAGTGTCACAGATATTCCACATAAAGCAGTAGATCTGTAACGTTCCTAATCTAAGTCACTTGAGGCATCAAAAGAAAAAGGCTCTGTGTGTTTTTGTGTCTGTGTAGTTGGATTATACACAGGCATTCATAGAAAATTATTTTCATTAGTGTTGTATTTTGAACATTATCACATTCTAACTAATCTCCAGAAGGTGCTGTAAAGATTAAGAATTAAGCAATTTGAGGTTATACTGGCTCTAATGATAAATTCATTTTATAGATCCTCAAAGGTTACTAAATTAAGGTACAAACTTCAAATCTTTCAAAATTTATGTGCTGCTGTTTTTTTAAATTTTTATTGGAGTATAATTGCTTTACAGTTTTGTGAAGTGAATCAGCTATATAGCAAAGTGAATCAGCTATACATGTAGACATATCCCCTCTTTTGGGTTTCCAGAAAGCACTGGGTAGTTCCCTGTGTTACGGTAGGTTCTCAGTTGTCTATCTTCTGCAAAGTGTCAATAGTGGATATCTGTCAATCCCAATCTCCCAATTCATCCTATCCTCCCTTTCCCCCTTGATGTTCATAGGTTTGTTCTCTATATCTGTGTCTCTATTTCTGCTTTGTAAACAAGATATCTGTATCAACTTTTTCAGATCCCACATACGATATTTGTCTTTCTCTTTCTGACTTACTTCTGTGTGACAGTCTTTAGGTCCATCCTCATCTCTACAAATGATTCAATTTCATTCCTTTTTATGGCTGAGTAATATTCCATGATATATATGTACCTATGTATCACTATCTTATTCAAGCCATTTTGTAGTAGCAACTCAATTTCCAGTGGCTAGTACAAACCACCCCAGTCAATCAAGTAATCTAGTTTGTCAAATGTTTGGTTCATATTATGAAAAACACAAAGCAGACATGTGGAAATCTCAGCCTTTAGTTTTATGAAGCCATTTCTGTATCTCCTGGTGGAAACACTCCTTCTTGGAAACTTAGAAGACTTAAATCATAAAAGTCCCAAGTTGCAACAAAGGGAAGCAAACATTTGCTAATAGACCACTGGAAGGAACTGTGAGAGGAGCCATACAGATAGTCATTCTGATGTTAAACATTTGTTGTGATTAATGTTTTATTGACATTATAAGATTATAACTGCTATGCTCTTATCAAACAAGTAATTGTTTCATCAATAATTAATTTTGGCAAAATAAGAGCATTTCTCCCATATAAAAATTAAATATTAAAAGAGTATGTGATGCAGTTAAAATTAAGGTAATCAGCACGCAACTTATTCAATGCCACAACTGCAAATCCTTTCAGGAATGAAGCAAGTGGATAAAAGTTTCATAAAACTAAACATTAGATATATACATGATGCTATACATTTACTGTAGGATTTGAGCCATAGGACAAGCATAAAACGTGGATTATAAGCTTTCCATATAATAAAAAATTCACTTCGTGTATACAGATGCTCAGAAAATATAATTTAACTGGGAAATAGATGGAAAATAAAAATGCTTTTTGAGACTTCGTAATTGCATAAAAGTTTTTAATGCACTTTTATGGTTCGGAAAAATTGGGCTGGAAATGAAAAATAACTCGCAACATTTATAATTAACTCCTTTGTCAAAATGTTTTCAGGCAGCTAATTCTTCAGGAAATGTAGCATGGTCCACTGCCAGTTAGAATGACTTAATGCTTTATTTTCCCTAGGTAGTATCTCACACCTGTTTCTAATATTTGTTCCTTTGAAATAATTCCATGCACTTGGTTCACTGATTTCTCCTTTTCAAGTCTGCCTAGTCTAAAAGAGTTGAGCATAACTACTAAACCCAGGTGGTCTAGAAATCTTTATCACTGCAAGAATTGCGGTTAACCCCGCTGGGTGGCAGCGGGTATGATGCTTAACAAAACGCTCCACTTTCTTTAAAGGAATCACATAGACCACACGGTCCTACTTCTCCATTCGTGGAGTTGCCTAATGAGATGGGTTAATGGATCTGACTTCTTCAAATAAGTGATAAAGCAACTTCCAACATAAACATGAATCATTATGCTCCAAGGAAAGCAGTGGTGATAAATTTCTTTTTGTGGTTTTGAAATCCAGCTAAAGATAACCTGAGTAAAAGCCGTGGGCATGTGAATCAGTTTATCCCTGTAACGTGTTGGAGCTTTATTTCCATTTGTATAGTGAACTTTTGCCATTCAATTGAAAGCCATGGATTCACAAATATATGATCTTAGATTCATTGAGCATGTATGAAAAAAATAATTATTCATTGTTTATTCTGAAAGAATTCCTGACCTTACAAAAGCCACAGTTTGGTGACAAAAGCAGCTAAAACCACCAAAGAAATGTAGTAAATGTCAGAGTTTACTACCAAAGTTCAAAGAAGGAAGATGTAAATCAGAACTGTAGGAGAAAAACCGCAAATCTGACATGATGTTCCAGGGGATTTAACCTAAGCTGGACCTTGGGGCCAGGAGGGACTAATCAAGAACAGAGTTGGAGAGAGTTTTCCCTGATGAAGTAACAGTTAGAAGGTCAAAAACAGTCATCGTGTTCAGAAAATGTCAGGCAGTTTTATGGGACTGACACATGGACCATTTGTGGAGGTGATAGACAGCATTAGTGGGTAGGCAGGCATTTGATGACGAGGTCATGATATCTGCACTTGCTTACTTGAGTTTTATCTACAAGTCTGAGTAACCAGTGGAGGATTTTAGGCTATAAAGTGACATGATTACCTGCATTTTTAAACGAATCTCTGGCAACCTGCTTTGATTGGCAGAAAATCAGGTTATATATAGGAGAGATATGGGATAAAGACCATAAATAGTGGCGATTAAAAGATCCCTGGGTGGAGAAGATCCCCTGCAGGAGGGCACAGCAACCCACTCCAGTGTTCTTGCCTGGAAAATCCCATGGACAGGGGAGCCTGGAGGGCCACAGTCCATAAGTCGTAAAGAGTCAGACACAACTGAAGTGATTTGGCACACAGAGAGATGGTAAGAAGGCCGTTAGTTTCCAGGGACTGAGGGAAGGGAGAGATGAATAGCAAAGCACAGAGGACTTTAACGCAGTGAAATCACTCTGTGTGAATCTGCAATGGTGGATACATGTCATTATGCGTACATGCTCAGTCACTTCAGTCATGTCTGATTCTTTGTGACCCCGTGAACTGTAGCCCGCCAGGCTCCTTTGTCCATGGCATTCTCCAGAGAATACTGGAGAGGGTTGCCATGCCCTCCTCCAGGGGATCTTCCCCACCCAGGGACTGAACCCTGGACTTCTGTGTCTCAAGCATTGCAGGCAGATCCTTTACCCACTGAGCCACCTTGGAAGCCCTCATGTCATTATGCATTTGTCCAAATCCATAGAATGTATACCATCAAGAGTAAGCCCTAATGTAAATTATGGATTTGGGTGATTAGGGTGTATACATGGAAGTTCATCAGTGGTAGTAACAAACATACTACTCTGGTGACCATGTTGACAATGGAGGAGGCTGTGCTTGTGTGGGAAATCTCTGCACCTTCTGTTCAATTTTTTGTGAACCTAAAACTACTCTAAGAAATAAACTCTATTAATAAAAAGTAAAGTGTTCCTGTTGTCTTTTTTTCTAAACAGTTAATTAGACTAGATGGTGGAGTGCTAAAGAGTCAACCACGTTCCTTCCCTAAAGAAGAAATGTTGAGGAGGTCCGCTGCCCCGTGCATTGTTCATCTTCATAGTGTGGACCAAGCTCTGGTAGGATGTAAGGAATACTGTGCTCTATGTCACAAAAATATTTGAAGATATTTCCAGATAATTCAGGAAAGTGGAGAAATGCTTGATGCATTTCAAAAAACTCTTGTATTTACACATATGTATGAGATCTAGAAAAACGCTATAGATGATCTTATTTGCAAAGCAGAAATAGAGACACAGATATAGAGAATAAACTTATGGATACCAAGGGGAAAGGGGGAGGTGGGATGAATTGGGAGACTGGGATTAACACACATGCACTATTGATACTATGGATAAAATAGATAACTAGTGTGAACCTACTGTATACACCAGAAGCTCCACTCAGTGCTCTGTGCTGACCTAAATGAGCAGGAAATCTGAAAAAGAGGGGATATATGTATATGTGTAGCTGATTCACTTTGCTGTATAGCAGAAATTAACACAATACTATACACTAATAAAAATTACTTTTAAAAAAAAGATTCTAAGACAACCTTGTGCTCTGCAACCTTTAAAAAGGTAAAGTTCATTTAAAAAATTGTAAAAGTCACAAGAAAATCCTGAAATCAGTGAAATACTATAATGTTGTACAGAGAAGTTCCCCCTCCCTCTCCCTCACACGGAGATAGCATCAGGTGGTTAAACATTCCAAAAATGTTCAAGTGCTTGAGGTTTTGGTCTCATAAAAGCCTAGTTAGTCATCCTTCTAAGTAAAACAGATTTCAGAGATCAACAGTGTCCTTATTTCATCCCCTTTTTCCTCTTTATATAAGAGGAAGCTGACCACAGTGTATTGCCTAAAACCACCTAAGATAATGGCAGAATTACAACTAGAAACCCCAACCATTTGTTCTTTCTGCCTATTTATGACTTCCTTTAGTAAATTATTTTAAAAACTTTTTTCTGCTTTATCGTTCCTCCAAGTCTCATCTCAAATATTTACCATAATAACGTGTTATCCAAAAGTGATCATACTTTACAGAAGCTTTATTCAAAACATCACTTACAAGGCTATAACATTATGTAACCTTTAACTTTTGAAGAATATCATTTCAACGTGTCAATGGGTTTTATACAAATATTTCCATCAGATTGAGTGTGCCAGACGCATTCTATAGAAAAGAGGAAATCATCGCCCAAAGGTTATATCCAGAGAGTTCTCAGCAAAAATAGAAAGAACAGATTTGGTAAGTTTTATTAAACACGATTTGGCTAGAAACCATATGATTATTTAGGTAATAAAACGAGCATATGTTGTAGAAATACAGGTTAAGCTGTGATTTCAACAAGTCGGCCATTTCTAATTTGTGGGCTTTGATGTGAAATCCCAGTATTTTCAAAGGCGAAGTCCTGGTAACAACTGGGATTGGAGTATTTGGTGGATGGTAAGAAATCTAGGTGAAACTTGAATTTAAATTCACTGTGTCTTTGGATAGACTATACTTGTACTTATTCATTGATGAGGAAGGAAGAAAAAAAAGATCACTGGAGGACTTTTTAAAAGAGGTGACTGTGCTTGTGAGTTTAGTTTGTGGAAACAGGGGGTGAGAGAGAAAGCCCCATGGTACAGTAAATCCTTCCCCTTGAGAAGCACTGCCCAGTGAATAATAGGTCTTGAATTGAATTGTCAATTCCTTTTGCTTTGGGAAAAAGAAAAAAAATAAAAAAGGGTGTGGAAAGATATAGGAAAGTCTGTCTCAGGGGTTAAAGGACGGCCATCTGAATGGTAAAGGAACTGCCGTCTGAATCTTTCTCACATCTCCAATATATTCTTTTTCATCTCTGACTAGAAAAATAAAAAAAATTGTTTTTTTGACCCTATATATTGGTTTTATTTAAACATTCCAAATGAACAACTTCTTGAGATATTTATAAAGTACTCTCAAAACAGTTTGAAATCTTTTTCTGATTTTCTTCTGTCATTCTATAATGACAACTATATAATTGTCAATTCTATAATTGTCAATTCTATAATGGGAACTCCTGAGATTGTCAGAAGGTATGTACATAAATTAAGATTAGACAGTTTTTCTCATCAGACTTCATACCTTTGATTCTCATTCAACATGAATTGTGAAGATGCAAAGATAACAACAAAATATTTCTAGAACCAAACTCTTGAAGTAACTTAGCCAATACAAATGAAATTGCTCATAATTCAATGTCAGTTCATGTAAAACAAATCATCCTTAATATCAATAATACCTCAACATCTTAAAACTGTATTGGCCATTTCATCAAGGTTTGCTTTATCAGCACTTATTTTTCACTTCTTTTTCAGTTTCTTTTTTAAAAAATAGTACAAGTTTTTATCAAGTTGAGGAAGTTCTCCATTTATGGTTTGTTGAGAGTTTTTATTTTACCCATGAATAGTGGTTCAGTTCAGTTCAGTCGCTCAGTTGTGGCCAACTCTTTGTGACCCCATGGACTGCAGCACGCTAGCCTTCCTTGTCTATCACCAACTCCTGGAACTTGCTCAAACCCATGTCCATCAAGTCGATGATGCCTCCAACCATCTCATCCCTTTCATTCCCTTCTCCTCCTGCCTTTAATCTTTCCCAGCATCAGGGTCTTTTCAAATGAGTCAGTTCTGCCCATCAGGTGGCCAAAGTATTGGAGTTTCAGCTTCAGCATCAGTCCTTCCAATGAACATTCAGGACTCATCTCCTTTAGGATGGACTGGTTGGATCTCCTTGCAGTCCAAGGGACTCTCAAGAGTCTTGTCCAACACCACAGTTCAAAAGCATCAGTTCTTCAGCACTTGGCTTTTTTATGGCCCAACTCTCACATCCATACATGACTACTAGAAAAACCATATCTTTGACTAAAGTAATATCTCTGCTTTTTAATATGCTGTCTAGGTTGGTCATAGGTTTTCTTCCAAGGAGCAAGTGTCTTTTAATTTCATGGCTGCAGTCACCATCTGCAGTGATTCTGGAACCCAACAAAATTGTTTGTCACTGATTCCATTGTTTACCCATCTATTTGCCATGAAGTGAATAGATTTTGGATTTTGTGAAATGCTTTTTCTGTATCTATTGATACTATCACACCATTTTCCTTTTTTTTCTTTTAAGCTTTATTGAGGTTAAACTGATATACAAAAAATTGTACCACATAATGTATACATCTTGGTAAGTTTGGACATATACATACACCTGAGTTACCATCACCACAACCACAGTACTAAACATATTCATCAATCACATGGCTTTACTTACTCTATATAATTGATTAATCTAACTAATCTTGCATTCCTACAATGAATCCCACCTCCTTGTGGTGTATGATTCTTTTACACATTGTTAAATTTCATTTGTTAACAGTTGTTGATGATTTTTGCAATTGTGTTCATTAAACATAATTGGTCTGCAGTGTTTCTTTCATGTAATGTCTTCATATAGTTTTAGAGTAATGTCAGTCTCATAGTAAGAGCTTCTGTTGTCTGGAACAGGTTGTAGAGAATTGGTATAATTTCTTCCATAAATGTTTGGTAGAATCCCATAGTGGTACGATCTGAACCTGGCGATTTCTTACTTGGAAGATTTTTTATATAAACTTTCTTTGATAGTATAGTCCTATTCAGATTATCTATTTCTCCTTCTGTGAAATTTGGCAGTTTGTGTCATTCAATGAATCAGTGAATTTCACATTTGTTGTCAAATTGATGGGACGTCCCAGGTGACGCTAATGGTAAAGAATCTGCCTGCCAATGCAGGAGACGTAAGATATCCGGGTTTAATACCTGGGTCGGGAAGATCCCCTGGAGAAGGGCATGGCAATCTACTCCAGTATTCTTGCCTGGAGAATCCCATGGACAGAGGAGTCAAATTAGTGGACATGGAGTTTTTCACTGGGGGACAGGGTCTGATCACTCCCTGGAGTGAAAATCTGATTCAGTCACTTTTGGGTAGAATGCTTTGCTTTGCTTTTTTTGCTTCTTTAACCCACAAGTTGATTCTGATGGATTTCGAGGTTTAAGAACCACTAATGCACAAGAATGGTCAACAAGTTTAATTAATTGCCAGAGATGAATCATTTGACCATATATCTTCTCAGAAGGGTGTACTCTGCTGAAGCAGATAATCCTCCTGGTCTGCAGGAGTGCATAGTGCAGGCAAAAACCTATATACAGCTATTTCCACCTGTAGAGTCTCCTTATAAGCTCAAGGTCCCTTCCAAGGTGCTTGGAGTATTCTCAGTTTTGAAAGCTTTGCATTCAAAAATGCATTATGTGTAGGGTGTTTTATTACATGAAGGGAAAGGCTGGAATAATCCACAAGATAATGAATTCATTTTGGAGATATCAGTATGAACTCACAATTTAGCTTAATATAAACAGGTATGATTAAGTACAGAAATATTTATAGAAATAGAAAATTTATAGATTAGAGATTTGTTTTAAATTAATTTATGTTGATGTATATTTGATGTAGGGCTTCCCAGATGGCGCTAGTGGTAAAGAAATTGCCTGCCAATGCAGGAGACAAAAGAGACGCCAGTTCGATCCCTGGGTCAGGAAGATCCCCTGGAGGAAGGCATGGCAACCCACTCCAGTATTCTTGCCTGGAGAATCCCATGGACAGAGGACCCTGACGGACTACAGGGTCACAAAGGGTCAGACACGACTGAAGCGACTTAGCACTCACACATATTTGATGTAGCTCAAATCTGCAGGCTCTTTGTGATAAGCATTGATGCTTGTAAGTGTGCTGGTTAGTATATATTATGAGTCTCCATCTTACTTAGGTTCCTGTTTGGGAATGTTGACTTTTGGTTTACAGCCACAGAGGCATTCCTGACGGTCACAGAAAGGGTTGGACACAGGAAAGGCGGATGTAATCTTGTCTTGATCTGGACCAGGGGCACAATGATTCTGACTGAATGCATGCCTCGGCAGTTTAAAAACTCCTGTGGTGATGGTGGTGGTGCTTTAATTGCTAAATCATGTCCAACTCTTGTGACCCCATGGACTGTAGCCCACCAGGCTCCTCTGTCCACGGGATTCTCCAGGCAAGAATACTGGAGTGGAACTGAATGCATTCCTCAGATGGTTTAAAACTCTTGTGGTGGTGGTGGTTTAGTCGCTAAGTTGTGTCGAACTCTTTTGTGACCCCATGGACTGTAGCCCACCAGGCTCCTCTATCCATGGGATTCTCCAGGCAAGAATACTGGAGTGGGACTGAATGCATGCCTCAGGCAGTTTGAAAACTCTTATCACACTTTATCTGGATTTGCTTACTCTTTTACTAAGGCATGTTTCTTAAGGGAACTTCTCTCTCTTGCTCAGTCACTCTCTCTGTTTCTCCCTCCTTTTCTTCTTCCCCACCCCTTCCCCTTTCCTACTTGTATTTCAATGAATGACTGGGCTTCTCACCCTGTGTTTGAATCTACAATCTTTACAGAGTGAAATTAACACATTTAGGGGTGGTAAGTGAGCCTTTTTTTCAGCTGTTAACTCTCAACATATTTATTGTTTTATAAGATGCACAAAGATTAATCTTTTTCTGCATTCCTGTGGTATTCACTTACTACCTCACTTGAATGAATGAGCTGCAACTCACTACTATCACCGCATACAGTCATAGCTTCAATTTCATGTAAATAACTTCACTGCTATATATCTTCATGGTTTTCCATGTTGGATAGGACTGTGAGAAGAAACTATTTTTTAAGCTGCTGTAGACAGAGTCTCTAATCCATTCACACCTGATACACGACATAAGAAGCAGCCTGCTCCCAAACGCGCTCAGCTATTTCATACTTAGACGTGTCTTTCACAGCATCTGCTTTAGCTCTCTGACCAGCTGCGGCTTACACTCGCTGTCAAACAACAGAGAAAAAAAATGTTTGCTATGTCTTAGCATGTGCCTTTCGGGCACAACCTACCTAACATTCACTCATTTATTAATAAGTTCAATGGACATTCATCAGATATCTAATATATACAAGACATGATCGTAAGCACTGCTGACGTAAATGCAGAAAACAGAAATGGCATTTTGATCTCCTCTATCCAAACATAGACAGTTCATTCTATTTTATGTTCACTTGTTTTAACTAAGTAAACATGGAATAAGGACGTCTTGTATACACATTATTCTAATAGCTACCATTTGCTTTTGCTTTCTCTTTGAGCTTTCTCTTGACTTGTTTGAATAATAATTATCCTACATATTAGAAACAATAGGACTGGAATTTCTGACACATTTGAGCATCCAGAAGTAGTTATTTTCCTCCCTTTTATTTTTGACCACATTTTGGCTTTTAGGATCTTACTTTCCCAACCACGAGGGAACCATGCCCCCTGCAGTGGAAGTGTGACGTCCTAACCACTGGACCACCAGGGAAGCCCCCAGAAGGAGATTTTATAAACCATGGCTTATTGTCCACCGAATGTCAGGCTGGCAGTAACGGATAGAAGAGACCATAAGACTAACTTCTAAACCAAGTAACCACATGAGTGAGATGATTCCGCAAGTTGATTCTGAGTCTAAATCGCAAACTAGAGAAATATGCAATCTAGACTGCAGCTTGAAGGGTGAGAAGTGAACTCCCTGGTTATATCAAATGGGGGTTGTATTGTAGATGGGGAACACTAAGGAATGGGGGTAAAAATTGATTCCCGATCTTGGGGCAGGAGGCTGGCAAAACCAGACAAGGGATGAAGGTCCTAGCCTCGTATGTGAAGAATCAGATGATTTGCTTGTGGGCCATTGGAGATGTCACGAAGGGCTGATGAGTGCTTCTGCCTCCCAATAAACCCCATCACAATATTCTCCATCATTTCAAATAAACATACTCACTAAACACACAAATGTTGGCAGCAGTTCTTTCCCATAATGTCCAAAAACCAGAAAGCCCTGGCATCCACCAGTAGGATAATGAATAAACAAATATGGCAAGTCTGCACAACCAAATACAAGTCAGTGATCAAAAGCCATGAACTACTGATATGAACAAATCTGCCTTCCAGCTGGCTCAGTGGTAAAGAGGATAACTCCCAAGGCAGGAGATGCTGGTTTGACCCCTGGGTTGGGAAGATCCCCTGGAGAAGGAAAATGGCAACCCACTCCAGTACTCTTGCCTGGGAAATCCCATGGACAGAGGGGTCTAGCGGGCTACAGTCCATGGGGTCACAAAGAGTAGGACACGATTTAGTGACTAAACAACAACTGATACAGGCAACAAAGTGAGCTACAGAGTACAAAATGTACTCTGGCTGGGCATTCATATTTCCAACTAAAACTCAGGAGTGCTGTCCACTGAGTTTTAGTTGGAAGACGATCAGTGGACAGCAACAGACTCTACCAGGTTAATAACTATAAAAAGCTACCTTACAGACCTGTTGTGTTTCATAGGGTGATTAATGTGTGAGGCTTAGCATAGTAACTGGTACATAGTAAGTAATAAACAGTTGTAGCTTGCGTTTGTAATAATAAGTATTATCAACTGTTTATATGTGCTTAAGTTCAAAGGGAGACTTGTGCTATCCAACTAGGTTTCGGGCTCAGAAAAAAAACCGTGTTGTCAGCTGAAAGCCAGTTCTAGCAATAGCAAATATCTCCTCCCTGCACAGATTATTCATTACAATCCCTTTCAATAATTAAATTTTTTTCAATGTATCTTGGGTGGCCTGATTTTTTTTTTCTTTTTTTTTTTAGTTCAAGATTCCAAGAATAGTTACATCACATTCGGAGATGATTAGCAGGATGGAGTTTTGTTTCTGTGACTGCTCTAATGGGTTTTTTGAACGAAACAAGTGGATTATGTATACTTTGCAACAGATTTGCTAATTTGCCAACAGGAATTATTTTTGATATTTACTTCCTAAAAGCATTCCCTTAAAATAAGTGAGGTTTTGTTTCATTAGATTCAAGGCTTAATGCCAATGAATTAAAAAGAAAAATACACACACCCCAGCTGAATTGCCATCAGCTCAGTTCAATTGCTCAGTTGTGTCTGACTCTCCACGACCCCATGAACCACAGCACGCCAGGCCTCCCTGTCCATCACCAACTCCCGGAGTCCTCCCAAACCCATGTCCATCAAGTCGGTTTTGCCATCCAACCATCTCATCCTCTGTCGTCCCCTTCTCCTCCTGCCCTCAATCTTTCCCAACATCAGGATCTTTTCAAATGAGTCAGCTCTTCACATCAGCTGGTCAAAATATTGGAGTTTCAGCTTCAGCATCAGTCCTTCCAATGAACACCCAGGACTGATCTCCTTTAGGATGGACTGGTTGGATCTCCTTGCAGTCCAAGGGACTCTCAAGAGTCTTCTCCAACATCACAGTTCAAAAGCATCAATTCTTCGGTGCTCAGGTTTCTTTACAGTCCAACTCTCACATCCATACATGACCACTGGAAAAACCATAGCCTTGACTAGACGGACCTTTGTTGTCAAAGTAATATCTCTGCTTTTTAATATGCTGTCTAGGTTGGTCATAATTTTCCTTCCAAGGAGTGAGCATCTTTTAATTTCATGGCTGCAATCACCATCTGCAGTGATATTAGAGCTCAGAGAAACAAAGTCAGCCACTGTTTCCACTGTTTCCCCATCTATTGTCCATGAGGTGATGGGACCGGATGCCATGCCCTATATGACCCAGCAAATTTCTCTTCTGGGTGCATACTCAAAGACTTAAAACAGAACCTGAACAAATATTTGCACACCTATGTTCATAGAAGCATTATTCACAATAGCCAAAAGGTGGAAAAACTGCAAGTATCCATCATGGAATGAATTAGATAAAGAAACTGTGGTCTATATGTACAATGGAATATTCAATTCAGTTCAGTTCAGTCACTCAGTCGTGTCTGACTCTTTGTGACCCCATGAGTCTGAGCACACCAGGCCTCCCTGTCCATCACCAACTCCCAGAGTTTACTCAAACTCATGTCCATTGAGTCGGTGATGCAATCTAGCCATCTCATCCTCTGTCGTCCCCTTCTCCTCCTGCCCCCAATCCCTCTCAACATCAGGGTCTTTTCCAATGAGTCAACTCTTCGCATGAGGTGGCCAAAGTACTGGAGCTTCAGCTTCAGCATCAGTCCTTCCAATGAGCACCCAGGACTGATCTCCTTTAGAATGGACTGGTTGGATCTCCTTGCAGTCCAAGGGACTCTCAAGAGTCTTCTCCAACACCACAGTTCAAAAACATCAATTTTTTGGCACTCAGCTTTCTTCACAGTCCAACTCTCACGTCCACACATGACCACTGGAAAAACCATAGCCTTGACTACAGAGACCTTTGTTGGCAAAGCAATGTTTCTGCTTTTTAATATGCTATTTAGGTTGGCCATAACTTTCCTTCCAAGGAGTAAGCATCTTTTAATTTCATGGCTGCAATCACCATCACCAGTGATTTTGGAACCCAAAAAATAAAGTCTGACACTGCTTCCACTGTTTCCCCATCTATTTACCATGAAGTGATGTGACCAGATGCCATGATCTTAGTTTTCTGAATGTTGAGCTTTAAGCCAACTTTTCCCACTCTCCTCCTTCACTTTCATCAAGAGGCTTTTTAGTTCCTCTTCACTTTCTGCCATAAGGGTGGTGTCATCTGCGTATCTGAGGTTATTGATATTTCTCCCGGCAATCTTGATTCCAGCTTGTGCTTCTTCCAGCCCAGCGTTTCTCATGATGTACTCTGCATATAAGTTAAATAATCAGGGTGACAATATACAGCCTTGATGTATTCCTTTTCTTATTTGGAACCAGTCTATTGGTCCATGTCCAGTTCTAACTGTTGCTTCCTGACCTGCATATAGGTTTCTCAAGAGGCGGGTCAGGTGGTCTGGTATACCCATCTCTTTCAGAATTTTCCACAGTTTATTGTGATCCACACAGTCAAAGGCTTTGGCATAGTCAATGAAGCAGAAACAGATGCTTTTCTGGAACTCTCTTGCTTTTTCGATGATCCAGCAGATGTTGGCAATTTGATCTCTGGTTCCTCTGCCTTTTCCAAAACCAGCTTGAACATCTGGAAGTTCACGGTTCACGTATTGCTGAAGCCTGGCTTGGAGAATTTTGAGCATTACTTTACTAGCGTGTGAGATGAGTGCAATTGTGCAGTAGTTTGAGCATTCTTTGGGATTGCCTTTCTTTGGGATTGGAATGAAAACTGACCTTTTCCAGTCCTGTGGCTACTGCTGAGTTTTCCACATTTGCTGGCATATTGAGTGCAGCACTTTCACAGCATCATCTTTCAGGATTTGAAATAGCTCAACTGGAATTCCATCACCTCCACTAGCTTTGTTCGTAGTGATGCTTTCTAAGGCCCTCCTGACTTCACATTCCAGGATATCTAGCTCTAGGTAAGTGATCACACCATCGTGATTATCTGGGTCATGAAGATCTTTTTTGTACAATTCTTCTGTGTATTCTTGCCGCCTCTTCTTAATATCTTCTGCTTCTGTTAGGTCCATACCATTTCTGTCCTTTATCGAATCCATCTTTGCATGAAATGTTCCCTTGGTATCTCTAATTTTCTTGAAGAGATCTCTAGTCTTTCCCATCCTGTTGTTTTCCTCTATTTCTTTGCATTGATCACTGAGGAAGGCTTTCTTATCTCTCCTTGCTATTCTTTGGAACTCTGCATTCAAATGGGAATATCTTTCCTTTTCTCCTTTGCTTTTCGCTTCTCTTCTTTTCACAGCTATTTGTAAGACCTCCTCAGACAACCATTTTGCCTTTTTGCATTTCTTTTCCATGGGGATGGTCTTGGAATATTAGTCAGGCTTAAAAACACCAGTCAGTCCCAAAGGAAATCAACCCTGAGTATTCATTGGAAGGACTGATGCTGAGGCTCCAATACTTTGGCTACCTGAGGCCAACACATTGGAAAAGACCCTGATACTGGGAAAGATTGAGGGCAGGAGGAGAAGAGGGTGACAGAGGATGAGATGGTTGGATGGCATTACCAACTCAACGGACTTGAGTCTGAGCAAACTCAGAGACAGTGAAGGACAGGGAAGTTTGGCATTCTGCAGCCCATTCTGCATGGGGCCACAAAGAGTCAGACACGACCTAGTGACTGAACAAGAACAAGAAAAGAAATTCTGGCACATGTTATAACATGGATGAACCTTGAGGACATCATGCTAAGAGAAGTAAGCCAGTCACAAAAGAACATATATATGTATATGTTATGTATACATATGTATGTGTAAGTGTATAATTCTACTTACATAAGATACTTAAAGTAGTTAAATTCATAGAGACAGAATGTAGAATGGTGATTGCCAGGGGCTGGGGGCAGGAAGGAGTGAGGAGTTACTGTTTAATGGGGTCAAAGCTCTAACTTTGGAAGATAAAAGCAGTTCTGAAGTTGGAGGGTGGTGATGGTTTCATAACATTGCAAATGTGCTTAATGTCATTGAATTGTATGCTTAAACTGGTAAATTGGATATTATGCATATTTCATTATATCTTTTAAAAAAAAATGACTGTGAGAGGAATATATTTTAACTGCATTGAATTCCTTCTCCCTTAAAATCCATCAAGTGTAAAAACTCCCATACTTGATGGCTTACATCTGCATTCATTCACTCTTTGGTTCATTCATTCAACACACATCTGTTGGGTAACCACTCTATGACAGGCTTTCTTCCATAAAGAAAGATTTCATTCTACTCTCATGAAGCTGAAAATTTTATTGGGAGAAATCCTAACAAGTATTATTAAATAATATTATGTAAAGTAGTGACATGAGTCATAAGGAAGAAAAAAATAAATTTTAATGTGCAGAAAGTGAAAGCTGCTTAGTCGTGTCAGACTCTTTGTGACCCCGTGAACCATACAGTCCAAGGAATTCTCCAGACCAGAATACTGGAGTGGGTAGCCTTTCCCTTCTCCAGGGGATCTTCCCAACCCAGGGGTCAAACCCAGGTCTCCCACATTGCAGGCAGATTCTATACATACATGAATTCAGCTAAACCACCAGGGAAACCCAAGAGTACTGGAATGGGTAGCCTTTCCCTTCTTCAGAGGATCTTCCCAACCCAGGAATTGAACCAGGATCTCCAGCATTACAGGCGGATTCTTTACCAACTGAGCCACCAAGGAAGCCCAGTGATGAGAACACACTGTAATTCTGTCCTGTGTGATATTTTATCCACATTTACAAATGGCGTTGAGTGAGGCTGTGTTTATTTCAGGCCCAGAAGGGTCCTATTTCATTTATACATATTTTTTATTCCCAGTCCACAGCAGTGCATGGCACATTGTCAGTGTCAGATGGACAGCAGTCAAGGCAGCGAGGTGGGGGCGGCAAAATGTGAGTATAAACCTAAAGTTATGTGAATAGAACAAATTTCCGTTGTTGGAACTGCAACAGATTTTTTTTTTAAATCAATTGGTTCAGTGCTTTGCAATTCATTCTATGAAGCTGGAATCTGGAAGTACCAGTTTCACATAGTATTACAACCTTCCTTGTTTTTAAGTTGGACCGACTGCTTTCTTAAGATTTCATTTTTCCCCATGATTCCCTACTGTGAGAACAAGCACTGTCTCATGATAATTATTTCCATGTCTAATAAGATATTTAAAAGGCATAACTGTCCAAGAACGATAATATCCTGAATCCTCAATTTTAATTTTTAAACTTAAAAAAATAGGTAAATTTTATACTCATTTTCTGCAATTTCATATTTAGTTCATTCCAATGTACTCAGTAGCTTCAAACAATGGTAATTAAATGTGGCATTGCAATCTTTTTTAAGTTTACTTTCTCAAAAGGGCTACACAGGTCGAGGTTATTTGTTGATGCCATAGTGTTTTAGAACTTCTCTAAGACATTTAGAGAAGAAAAGCAGGAGGACAGCTCTTTGAAATATGACTTCAAGGGATACTATTTCATAACAAAAAGACTGTGAGTGTGTAGGCACAAGGTCTGTTTGTCAGAAACAGAGTCTGGATGGGTGTGTGCTTGTGTGTATTTTCATTCTGAGAGCACAGGAGTAACAGAAGCTTTTGGGAATGTTTTTGAAAAAGTCTTGTTCCCATGTGACAGGAAAAGACATTACATGATATTTACTGTTCACATTTCAACCCTAATTATAAAGACTCAGCATCTTAGGATAATTCTTTCTGGAGTCAGTAGAAGACACTCCCATTGAAAAGAGAGACAGTTGTTCAAGTGTGTCATGTATCAATGCAAAAAGACAGAAAAAAAAAATAGGGTGGAAAGGGCTTGGCTCTAAAATTGACTTCCTTTCTACACAGGAGAATCCCAATTTATTGGCATCTGGGGCAATGTACAAAAAGAAAACCTTTGTCTCAATTGCTGAGTATTAGCAGAAAAAGGCAACCCACTTGCTTAGAATCACACTTTCTCCTATTATTCTGTCTGATAAATAGTTTCTTTTACCTTATATTTATGCATACAAAGGGTAACTACCTTCTTACAGGATGTCTCCAAATTTCAGAAATTTCTAAATTTTCAAAGTACATAACTTTGCAAAATAAATAGAGTGCTCACTGTAACTTTGTGACTGTCTGCTCAGCATTAAAAGTGAGAGATATCTGACAATCATCTGTTTGTATTCATTCATCAGCTGATGGGCAATTAATTTGTTTTCACATTTTATTTTAATTGGAGAATACTTGCTTTACAATGTCGTGTTGGTCTCTACTGTACAACAGTGTGAATCAGCCATAAGTATGCATATATCCTCTCCTCCTTGCACCTCCGTCCCATCTCACATCCTCTAGGTCATCACAGAGCCCTGAGCTGAGCTCCCTGCGGTATACAGCAACTTCCCACTAGCTGTTTTACACACAGTAATGTATATATTTCAATGCTACTCTCTCATCTCACCCCACATTCTTCCCCTGCTGTGTCCACAGGTCTGTTCTCAACGTTTCTGTTTTAGCTATTAGGAATAATGCTGCTATGAACATTTACATTTAAATTTTTAGGTGGACGTGTATGTTTTCAAGTCTCTTGGATACATACATAGAAGGAGTATTACCGGATCACGTTGTAGCTTTGTGTTTCAGCCTTTTCTGAAATTTGCATACTGTTTTTTTTTAATGTTTTTTCTTTTTCATATTATACTCCCATGGGCAATATATGAGGATATCAATATCTCCACATCTCTACCAATATTTTTTATTCTCTTTTTTATTATAGCAATCCTAGTGGGTATGAAGTGGTATCTCATTGTGATTTTGTTTTCCCTAATGACTAATAACATCTTTTCTTGTGCTTATTTTATATCTTCTTTGGAGAAGTGTTGATTCATAACTTCTACCCATTTTTCAGTTGGGTTATTTGTCTTTTTTCAGTGGTAAGAGTTCTTTATATATTCTAGGTACAAGTCCCTTATCAAAAACATGACTTGATTTGCAAGTATTTTTTCCCACTCTGTAGGTTGTTTATTTACTTTCTTGATGATGCCCTTGGAAGCACAGACGATTTTAATATTGATGATGTCCAGTCTATTTTTTTCTGGTTTGTACTTTGGTGTCATAGCTAAGAATCATTGACTACTCAAAGGTTGCAAAGATTTATACCTATATTTTCTTCTGAGAGTTTTATAGTTTGACCTCTTACAATCAGGGTTCTCACCTACTTTGAGTCAGTCATTGTGTATAGTGTGAGATAAGGGTTTAATGTCATTCTTTGAATGTGGATACTCAGTTCTCTGAGCACCATTTTTATGAGGAGACCATTTTTTCCCACTTAACTTGTGCTGGAACCCTCTCATAGTCCTAGCTGATTGCCGCATGGCTAGGCATCTGAAAGACAGCTGATACATAAGCTTGCCAATGGCAATGAAGTAATCTGAGATCTAAAAACTCAGTCTAGTAAGAAAGAACTCAGTCAATGATATTGTTCCCTCTTAGAAATTTGAATAGACATGCAAAAAGAATTTAGTAACTGAAAGAAAAACTAAAAGGTCATAAAGAAAAAAATGTATAGTCATATGATGATTGTGAACGAACTGGATTATTAGTAAATAGATGCTATAGATAGTCATGTATGGATGTGAGAGTTGGACCAAGAAGAAGGCTTAGCACCGAAGAACAGATGCTTTTGAACTGTGGTGTTGGAGAAGACGCCTGAGAGTCCCTTGGACAGCAAAGAGATCAAACCAGTCCATCCTAAAGGAAATCAATCCTGAATATTCATTGGAAGGACTGATGCTGAAGCTGAAACACCAATAATTTGGCCACCTGATGCAAAGAACTGACTCATTGGAAAAGACTCTGATGCTGGGAAAGACTGAAGGCGGGAGGAGAAGGGGACAACAGAGGATGAGATGGTTGGATGACATCACCAGCTCAATGGACATGAGTTTGAGCAAGCTCCGGGAGATAGTGAAGGACAGGGAAGCCCGGCATGCTGCAGTGCATGGGATTGCAAAGAGTCAGACATGACTGAGCGGCTGAACAACAACAACTTAGACAGAGAAAGTATAGAAAGAGAATGATTTGTCTGATCTAACAACTTAGAGGAAAGTGACAAGAGACCCTAGAGAAGCAGAGCCTAAGAGGGCTGAGTCACTGTCAAGGCAGTGGAGAGATTATATAGAAGCCATTGCTATGGGTTTAGTGGCCTCCCAGGTGGTGCAGTGGTAAAGAATCCACCTTCCAACTCAGGAGATTCAAGAGACGCAGGTTCAGTCCCTGCATCTGCAAAATTTCCTGGAGAAGGAAATGGTAACCCACTCCAGTATCCTTGCCTGGCAAATTCCATGGGCAGAGGAGCCTGATGGACTACAGTCCATGAAGTTGCAAAGAGGCAGACATGACTGAACATGCATGCACACTATGGGTTTTATATGATATTTTTTTCTTAAATTCCTAATAACTACTACACCTTTCATTGTGTGAGCCAGACAGATTTGCTGATCCTTGCAATCAGAATGACTGCCTGTATGTGTTCTGTTAAATCTATAGTATCCATAGAATACTGTTAAATGAAATGAGACAGCTTATGATAGTAAGTCTGATACATATCTGGCTCCTAATGAAAGCTGCACAAACACCCATTCCCCTCACTTACTCCCAGACTCTCCTTGTAGGTTTCGTAGGCACTGTCTGAATTCTGGAAGGTATCAGAGATGCCCCAAGTCATCTTGTTGTGCTAAATCATAACTGAAATTCCTTTGACTCCTGGAGTAAACACTGTAATGAATGATATATCAAATTTAACTGTTGGGCAGATGGAGCCTGTCCAAATAACATCTTTCTTCAGATTTCCTATTCATCCACCACAGTACTTTTTTTACTTGGAGACTTTTTACCGGTTGAAAGTATTCTGGATCAGATATACTTTTTTCCCACTTAATAGGACAAATCACATTAGAAAGTAATACATATATGCCATGAATTCCTAAATGACTTCACAGACACTGTACCAGTACTTTCTAAACCACATATTCTTTCCTTTCAACTAATTGTGATCATCTTTTTGTCTTTGATTTCATGGAATGTTTAGTCTTTTTTTTTGTTTTTTTTTAATGTCACTTGTCAATGGATTACACTTGAGAAGATAAGCCTGCAGCAATGCAGCTTTGCAAGGAGGCAGTAATAGACAAAAATGATAGAGGTGGAACGCAGATTTCAGGCAAAGTTCCAGGTAGGCTACAATAGCAACATTCTTGAAGACTTAGAACTTCATTCAAATTTTTCTGAATGTTGACTTTGCTTCTGGGATTTAAGTCTGTGTAATTATTTTCTTTCTTTATGCCTCAGATCATTCCTGACAATAAAACATGATTTACATGAAAATCTGGATTATAACAACATAATTACTGATTTTGCTAAAATGGTGTTAAAGGGTTGTTTTTTTTTTTGCACAGTGAGTTAAGTTTCATCTGGGGCAAAATGAGGACTGCAGCCTGGTAGACTGCGTTTCAGACAGCTCTGAGAAACTCTCTGAGGACATGAAAGGAGCAGCCAGGATATACAAAGTGCTTTGTGGGTAGTCAGGAACATCACACGATTGCTGTTAATTAAAGAAACCAAGTATCTCAAGCTAAGGAATTTAGTGCTTTTCTATGTTTGGGAAGATGCTAGAGTCTGGGCTCACTTAAATCATCCCTTTGATACACATCTCAGGTATCTGGGGCCAGTATCCTGTGTCTTCACAGCCTGAGCTTCCTCAGAGCTCACCATGTGGGAGGGGCCGCCTTTTGATGGCTGCTAGATGGCAAGTATTCTTTCCTTCCTGAGTTCCCTCAGGTCTCACCAGCTCACCGTCCATTGCAGCTGCAATTGCTGGTGACAGTAACGTCCTTGATTACCGATATGGCAGGAAATATTCCATTTCTCAATGGCATTAAAAAAAGTTTCACAGAATAAATAAGTACAAATTGTGAATGTCTTTATTTTATTATTCATTTAAACCTCATTGATCCATCAGCAGAACTTCTGTATTGGATGTGGGTCTCCATTTGTCCTCTAGCCCAAGCCCTGCAAGTATTGGGGGACAGATGGCAAAACAGAAGATAGAAATTTAAGGCAAAAATAAACTTAATACACCACCAAGTAGGAATGTGATGACTTTTGGTGGCTTTCAGGTGAAAAACAAGAAAGAGTAGTACTTGGAATGGGAATTTATTTGTGAGGCACATTGCATCTGTTTTTTCTTCCTTGCTAGAATCATTTTATTTGCTTTCTAACTTAAATGCCAAAATGTTAAATCCTTGGCTCAAGCTCCCCTCAAGGGGAATGTCTTTGTCCCTGGAACCTGAGATGTCCGATAATACCCTTATTATTATTCACTTTTTATGTTGCTATGATTTTTTCGTATGGGGAAAATAACCAGAATCTTAAAATAGAAAGCCCATCATGTTTTATTCTCTTACTTAAAATATAAAAACTTTACATCAATGAAGTTTAATGCAGAGATAATTCTTGTAGGTAAGACAAAAGCATGGGCACTGTAAAAGCCAAGAACATCATAAATAACACTGAGCTAAAATCAAGCATCATCAGAGAAATAGAGAGATGCTTTCCTTATTCATAATGCTACCTGAACTCTGCAGTGTGATTGAGAAACAATATTTCCTACCTTATCAGTAAACCAAGGATGTCATCAATGATTGAAGCCCTCCAATGTGAGCTGGTGAGCCCTGAGGAAACTCAGGAAGGTAAGAATACATGCCACCTAGCAGCCATCAGGCTCTGGCAGCTTCCCATATACAGAGAAGGGCTAAATTCCTTAACTTGAGATATTTGTTTTTCTCTAATTAGCAATCATCTTCTGATGGTCCAGACTATCTGTCCTTTATTGCAGAATTTCTGCATAATCTAGTTACCCCCTACCCTCCTCAGAGCAATTCTCCCAGGGTTACTTGAGATGCTGCCTCCCAGGTTTGATGTCCTAAAAATTTCCTACCAAATAAAACGTAACTCTCAACTTTTAGGTTGCACATATTTTTTAAGTCAACAAGATTAAGGATGGTTGCAGATAGCATTGTTATTTTGATAACAAAATTTAAGTGATTATTAATTCTCCATTCACTTTATCACTTTAAAGTCACCACTTTGAATCACTTTAAGGACTCAGGATTTTTCTTTCATGTACTTTTGAAGGATGTCTGAAGCAAAGCAATATTTTCATATTTGGCTTCCTAGAATGATACTATGTTCCATGAGTGCACCAAAGGCAAATTTCCTGGTGTATTATTTTGTCACCATGGATGGCATCTTACTATCCTTCCATCAAAACTGAAACTTCATTTTTGTAGAAAGACCTTGCCTGTTCCCCAAACTAAATTTGGTCACATAGCTTAGTAGAAGTATTCCTCATTTTATTGCATTTCTCTTTATTGTACTTCACATTTTTTACACATTGAAGATTTGTGGCCACTCTGCCTGGAGCTGGTCTATCAGCACCATTTTTCCAACAGCACTGGCCCATTTCACATCCTGGGACACGTTTTGGTAATTCTAGCAATATTTCCAAACTTTCTCATTGTTGTTACTTTGTTATGATGACCTACAGTTACTGATCTTTGATGTTAATATTGCAAAAAAATTATGGCTTGCTGAAAGCACAGATGATGGTCATCACTGTTAGCAATAAAGTCGTTTTTAAATTAACACGTGCATTTTTGAGACCTAATACTATCGCATACTTAGTGACTACAGTATCGTATAAACACAATTTTATATACAATAGGAAACCAAAAATGTCATGTGACTCCCTTTATTGTGGTGGTCCGGAACTGCACCAGCACTCTCTCTGATTTATTCCTCTATTTTCTGTGTGTTCCTGTATAGGGATTTTTACAATTGCCATCTCCTTATGCCTTTATGTGTTTACAGTCTATTCCACTAGATGAAGTTTAACTGCTACAAGGACTACAAGGACCGTGTGTGTTAAGTTCACTACACATACCTGTTACCTTGAACTGTTTCTGGCAAACATTATTCGCTTAAAAATATTTGGGGCATAAATTTTATTCATCTCATCACCATTTATGATGAAGACTTAGAGAGTGCCGATGTTTGAGGTTTCCAAAAGGTCACACAGATAGAAAAAAGCTTGAAGAAGTTGAAAATGGTTTTGTTTGGGGATGAAGGATAGGAAGACCAATAAGGTGGCCCTGGGTTTTTCCTTTTGAAGGGATGCTGGGCAATAAGGGAAAGTTTTATGGCCTCTTGAGTTTCCTTTGCTTAAGGGAGAGATAAAAGATTCAGAAGAGGGGAATCTTGATCCTGGTGTTTTCCAAAGTAGACAATATTTGCATCAGCCCCTTTAACCATGAAGGGCTTCCCTGGTGGCTCAGTGGTAAAGACTCCGCCTGCCAATGCAGGAGACGGTTCTATCCTTGGATTGAGAAGGTCCCCTGGAGAAAGAAATGCCAGTCCACTCCAGTATTCTTGCCTGGAAAATCCCATGGACAGGAGCCTGGAGGGCTACAGTCCATGGGGTCACAAAGAGTCAGACATGACTGTAAAATCACACGCACATTTATTTCAGTTGAGGTCTATCATTTATTAGTTTACTGGTTCCTCTAAGGGGAAATAAGATTGTCAGACACTAGCTTGAGAGATTTTATCTATATTCTCATAAATAAAGTTATTTAAGTATTGAAAATTTCCAGTCTTCCATTTCTGGTCCATTCTATTTGGCTTTGCACTCTCTGGGAATATATCACAGACTTGGCTTTGGTCCAACATGAGAACATGAAAAATCATATAATGTCTAAAACCCACTCCCTTCCCAAACTGAAGCTTTGTGTCTTATTTGTCTTAATGTCACTAGAGCCGAGGGCAGTCTCTGGCACAGAACAGACCCCTAAGGGGAAAAAAAAATCCATGCAAAAGTACCTCATCTACAGATCATTCTTTCCCCACATCCCCACCCCCACGCTCAGTCTGATTAGATTGAAGAAACCAAGCATGTAGGGCCTGTTTGGAGTCAAAGAGATGACACCATAGAAGCAGGGTTTGGGAGAAAGTTGCTAAGAATTTGGAGAAGCCCCTCCTCACACACATGTCCCCTGGGTAAAAAATAAGGCTTAGAGGAGGTCCAAGCAGGACAAAGCAGATTTATCCATTTACTATGTAGACAACTATAGGGCATTTTGGATATAAGATGTAAGTAGGACTGAGGTAATGCCAATTCACTCATGTTAAAAAATAGCAGCCAATCAACTGGGGAATAGAACAGAGTTTTACTCTCCCAGGACAGTCTGTCCTTGGAGATGCAGAATAGCCATGCTTAAGATGGCTGATCAAGATGCCAGGAAGATATTATCTGCCCTAGAGGACAGACGTTTTTTAAATTTTTGCTATCATGTACCGCTTAGAGAATCTGCTAGAGGTGTTGGGCCATCTGAAGATTGATGTACATTTCCTGCAGTGCATGGGAAAGATTACAAAGATTAGGGTATCACAGAAGAGCTTAGCATCTTTACACTTCAGCACAGAAATATCAGAATATTGTCAAACCCCTGTAGGTGAGGCAAAACTTTTAGAAATACTAAGTAGATGACTCTTTACTGGTCCCTTAGACAAAAAGAAATAGAAAAGGAAAAAAGAAAGAACGAGAACAGCAAGCATGGTGGTGGATTCTAACTGTGAATAATTAAGGTGGGTGGGACAGAGCCTGGTACAATACTTGGTGGTAGGGAAAATGCTTTCCCTTGCTCTTTCCTTTTTCCATGCCAATTGTTAGAGAATTTTCTGGGGACATCTGGGCTTACTTTGCCCCATTACTTAGTCAGCCTCAAGTGGAATGACTTAGACTGATAATTTTAGTAAGAATAAACATGCCCTGCCTCTTCTCCTTTGGAGCAAACCTGGAAGCAAGCTATTTGCTGGTGATGAGGCCAGCTTTACTCTTCTTTTATGCCTACATCTACAAAGTCAGACATGACTGAAAGTCTAAGCACAGCACATGCTACATCTTAATCTGTGCAGAAACTTGATGGGTAAGGAGCTATATGTTGGTTCTCCTTCGAGACCTCCACTACCTGATACAAAGTGATGCTCACTGTACATGGTAATTTTTCATTTATTCACTGATATGCACATGTTCTCACATTAAGCAAATGTGAGACTTCTTAGGATTCTTCTCAAAGAATCCTTACAAAGCAGAAATTTGGGTATGTTCTACAGAATCTTTTAAAATCAAATAAACTAAGTCAATTTTATTTTAAATTTAAACATCATTTTGTATGAAAATTAATAATGAAGAAAAAAATTATCAATGACTCCATGTTTAGATAACCTTGATGAAAGCTACTTTAGAATTTATTCAGAGCAAGAAACAATTTATGATGGTCAAATAGCCAAGGTCTTCACGTTAATGCATGTTTATTCTATAGTAAGATGCTCTATTGTGGTTGTCATTGTCATTGCTGTGTTCTCAACATTTACTAGCCAGGATTTTTTCTGCTAACTTACAAGGCTGCTTAAATGAAATAAATGGTAGTCAGACAAAACTAATTTTTTCCTCACATATAATTGCTGAAATAAACCTCTAGAAATCATGTTAAAAAAAAAAAAAAAAACAGGCTGTAGAAAGATACATAAGTAGATAACGTTTTCTGGTAATCTTTGAAACATGTAATAAACTTAAAATTCACAGTATCAACACAGACTTTGCTTAAAGGGATTCCAATAACATCCGAAAGGGATGGCCCATCTAAAGCATGGGTGACTGGTGAACAGGAAAACACATCGAGGAATTCCCTGGTGGTTCAATGGTTAGGATTCTGCATTTCCACAGCACAGCTTGTGGAATCAATTCCTGGTAGGGAATTAAGATCCCACATGCTGGGGATCTTGTGTGGCATGGCAAGAAAAAAGGAAAACAATAACAAAAACACACCAGTGTGCATCTAGCTCTTTGGGTAATGTCTGGTGGACGTCTGCTCTGAATGTAAGTCATTAAGAACAAGTTGAGCAGGTCAGGCAACTCGCCATCAATGCATGTTATCAGCAAAGACCTATTAAACTTTAACTCCACATTATGAGACTTTTGTGGCTGAGAATGTTGAGGGTATGTGTAGCCCAGGAAATGCATGGTCAGAATAGTTACCACCAGGTATTCGGTAAACAACGTTTGTGACTACTCGAACACAGTGATGTGATGTTAGATGAGTGATAAGACATTTGATATAGACATTGATTATCTTTAATATAGAAAAGCCTAAATGCAATTCCAAATGAAGCAAACCTTATATACAATTAAGAAAAACACCTATTTCACTAATTTTTAACATATGTTACTATTCTGAACATGTTACATATTAAAGAATGATTTGAGTATATTGGATTTGGGGATAAGAAAGCCTTGAATCCATATATTGCTATTAAATCATTATCACAACTATAAATACATATTTTACAATTTGATTTTATTACCCTCTAAAAATATAAAATACCTTATGAGAAATGGAATATTGTCTGCCATATTAGTAAACAAAGGATGTCACAGTCATGTGATGTCATGATAATGTCAGTCATATGATGTCACAGTTGCAACCAGAGCCTATAGTGTGCTGGTGAGCCCTGAGGGAATTAGGAAGGAAACAAAAAACACCTGCATTCTAGAAGCCACCACTGATGGCTTCTAGATGGCTTCCCTGATGGCCCAGATGTAAACAATCTGCCTGTGATGCAGAAGACTTGGGTTTGATCCTTGGGTTGGGAAGATCCCCTGGAGAAGGGAATGGCAACCCATGCCAGCATTCTTGCCTGGAGAATTCCATAGACAGAGGAGCCTGGAGGGCTACAGGCCATGGGGTTGCAAAGAGTTGGTCTCAACTGAGCAAATAACACTTTCAGCAGCAATCAGACTGCCACTCCCAGTGGTGAGCCCTGAGGATACTCTGGATGAGAAAGCACAGGGCAGGCTCCAATAGCAGAGATGCCTATCAAAGGAATGATTTCAGTGAGCCCAGATTCCTGCATCTTTCCATACACAGAAAAATATGAAATCCCTTAGCTTGAGATGTCTAGTTTTCTTTAATAAACAGTAATCTTGGGCTTACCAAGTGGCTCATTGGTAAAGAATCTGCCTGCCAATGTAAGATATGCAGGAGACACGATTCCTGGGTCAGGAAGGTACCCTGGAGAAGGAAATGGCAACCCACTCCAGTATTCTTGCCTGGAAAAAATGCCATGGACAGAGGAGCCTGATGGGCTACAGTCCATGAGGTCACAAAGAGTCAGACACGACTGAGCTCTACTAGCAGTTTGTACAATCTGCTCTTTGTTGCAAAACTCATATGCTGGCTCCCCCAACCTTGCCTCCATGGAGCAGTTCTCTCAGGGTTATTTGAGATGAAATCCTAAAAATTTCTGTGGAGTAAAACATAGTTCTTAACTTTCAGTTTTTTGCACTTATTTTCTTAGTCAACATTTATAATGTTAAAATTAAACCAAATTTGAATTATTTCTTTTAGTCATAAGAAAACCTGCTTCATGTATATTTTAGTTATAAAAAATAGTGAAAATAATTTATTCTGCAACGGATTTCTAAAATGCTAAATTAATTGAAATTAGCAAATTTTGATTAATATTTGGTAGTATTAAATGCAGCTTGTATGTGGGTGTGTTAAGTCACTCCCTCTCTGTCTGACTCTTTGTGACCCCATAGACTGCAGCCCACCAGGCTTCTCTGCCCATGGAATTCTCCAGGACAGAATACTGGAGTGGGTTGCCATGCCCTCCTCCAGGGGATCTTCCCAACCCAGGGATCAAACCAGCGTCTCCTGCGTCTCCTACATTGGCAAGTTCTTTACCACTGAGCCATCAAGGAAGCCCAGTAAATGCAGTTTAACTAACAGAATTACAAAATTTCATTGCAGTTAAGCCTAAAAACTGCATGGGATATATGAAAGAGGGAAGAAATGGATTTTCAGGTCACAATCTTTCCCCTAGGCTATTGCCACTAATAATCCTGTTTTCTCTCTCTTCCTCTCTTTTCTTTCTTTCTTTTTTGTTTTCTTTTTTTTTTTTTGGACAATGAGCCAAAGCATCCAGAAACATGGATTAAAGAGTTTGAGTTCATTAAATATAATTTTATTTTTAAGTCCATTAGGAGCCCATTGAGATAGTCTATAAAGAAAAGCATATTCCAAAATCACTTGAGAAAGGGCCATATAGAAGAATGAGACAGAAGAAAAAGGTAGGGATCTGGGGAAAGGATGACAGAGGTCCAGATTTAACATGGTTAAAGCCCAGGCAGAATTCCCTGATGAGATAACACATACAGTTAAGTGAATGACTATGGAAAATACAGGAGAGAAACACAGGTAGACTGCATACAGATATTTTCTTCTATTTCCTACTGAAACTCACTCAAATGATGATAAGGGGATTTTTTGTAAACATTAATGCACAAGGATCAGTGGTAAAGAAGATGTGACAGGAGCCAATTTTTGGAAGCTAGAATCTAGTGAATTGATTAATATCTAACTTTACAGACTAGAGGGAGCCAGGACCTGAGTTGGCAGCAGAGAAAGGCCATCAGTAAAAACCATCTGGGCTGCAGAAACCCAAAGCAGCCCAGAAATTGGAGGGACTGTGTATCTGAAAGTAAGGATTCAGTTAAAAATAAACTAAGATAAGCTAACTGTGCAGGTATGTAGTAGTTAGCGCCCAGATCCTGACTCTTACCCCACCATGCTGAGTAACTGCCCCTCATCCATCCAGGCAGACGACAAGCGTACCTTCCAGAAAGGTTGAACTGGGGAGAATGTGAGAACAGACACCAGGCTCCACTGGCTAGAAAGTGAGCCCTTGAAACTGAGAACTGCAGATGTGGTGACAAACCTATGTAAGAAAAGAAAAGTCTCCCACAATTTAGCCCTGTTAACCCTGAAAGTGAAAGTCACTCAGTCGTGGCCGATTCTTTACGACCCCGTGGACTGTAGTCTATGGAATTCTCCAGGCCAGAATACTGGAGTGGATAGCTTTCCCCTTCTCCAGGGGATCTTCCCAACCCAGGGATCAAACCGAGGTCTTCCACATTGAGGGCAGATTCTTTACCAGCTGAGCCACAAGGGAAGCTGTTAACCCTAAGGAAACACTAACTGACTTATTCTCATCCTTCTAAGAACAGAAAATCCCTTTCAGGGGAAACCATTCAGACCAAGCAGACCAAGAGGGAACACACACATACGCTGGTTGTTCAGCGCTTCTCCAATGAAATAACCCAGCCAGATCACCCTACTCGAGACCTACCTCCTGGGAGGTCCTTCCAACACACACACACTCTCTCTCTCTCTCTAATTATTCTAACCTGAAAGGCAAAGGTCAAAATAATCAAAGAAGTAACCCAGAAAAGAACATAGGAAATGCAAGCAGCAGAAGAAAACATCCCAAAACTTTAAGTACTATCTTCAAAAATATGAGAGTATATAATATTCTTAAAGTGAAAATAGATTTTTTTTTTTTTTTTCCTTTTTGCCCAGCCACATGGCGTGCGGGATCTTATTTCTTCCACCAGGGATGTAACTCAGGCCCCGTCAGTGAAAGTGAAGAGTCCTAACCACTGTACCACCAGGGAACTCTAAAATGGTCTTATTTAAAAAAAAGAACATTCTGATAAAAGAACTAGGAAAATTTGAAAAGAAGATTACAGGAATGGAAATTGTTAAAAACAGATTGAAAAGCAAAGTTGAAAAAGTTTCCCACGAAGTAGAAGAAAAAAAAATAAAAAAATATATATATATAAAGTACATAAGAAAATTAGGAATCAATATCAAAATAGAGGTCTTCTAGAAAGACAGAGAACCAAAAAAACAACTAGAGAGGAAATGATTTCCTGGACCTGGGTATGAGCTTTTGGACTGAAAAGACCCATGAGTTCCTAAGACAAAAAAAAGACCTGTGTGAAATTACAGCATCAGAAAAAATTCAGAACTCTGTGCATAAAAGATATAAATTATAAAAATTACTGAGGGAAAAAATGATCAAAATCAAAGGAGCAAGGATCAAAGTACCATCAGGCATCTGAACTACAACACGGAAAATAGCAGGCCATGGAGTCTGAAAGAAAATTATTTCTAACCATCAAATTATCACTCAAGTAGGAAAATATGTAAAGATCTTTTTAAAGATGCATAGCCACAATAAGTATGTGGTGGTGGTGGTTTAGTCGCTAAGTCGAGTCCGACTCTTGCAACCCAATGAACTCTAGCCCACCAGGTTTCTCTGTCCATGGGATTTTCCAGGCAAGATACTGGATAACATTTATCCATGGCATCTGTATCAGAGGAAAACTCAAAACTTGCAAGATAAAGGTAACATTTCTGATTTTGGAGGTTTTTTGTTTGTTTGTTTGTTTGTTTTTTCTTTTTTTTTTTAATTTTAATTAGTTGGAGGCTAATTACTTTACAACATTTCAGTGGGTTTTGTCATATATTGACATGAATCAGCCATAGATTTACACGTATTCCCCATCCCGGTCCCCCCTCCCACCTCCCTCTCCACCCGATTCCTCTGGGTCTTCCCAGTGCACCAGGCCGGAGCACTTGTCTCATGCATCCCACCTGGGCTGGTGATCTGTTTCACCATAGATAGTATACATGCTGTTCTTTTGAAATATCCCACCCTCACATTCTCCCACAGAGTTCAAAAGTCTGTTCTGTATTTCTGTGTCTCTTTTTCTGTTTTGCATATAGGGTTATCATTACCATCTTTCTAAATTCCATATATATGTGCTGGTATGCTGTAATGTTCTTTATCTTTCTGGCTTACTTCACTCTGTATAAGGGGCTCCAGTTTCATCCATCTCATTAGGACTGGTTCAAATGTATTCTTTTTAACGGCTGAGTAATATTCCATGGTGTATATGTACCACAGCTTCCTTATCCATTCATCTGCTGATGGGCATCTAGGTTGCTTCCATGTCCTGGATATTATAAACAGTGCTGCAATGAACATTGGGGTGCACGTGTCTCTTTCAGATCTGGCCTCCTCAGTGTGTATGCCCAGGATTGCTGGGTCATATGGCAGTTCTATTTCCAGTTTTTTAAGAAATCTCCACACTGTTTTCCATAGCGGCTGTACTAGTTTGCATTCCCACCAACAGTGTAAGAGGGTTCCCTTTTCTCCACACCCTCTCCAGCATTTATTGCTTGTAGACTTTTGGATAGCAGCCATCCTGACTGGTGGGTAATGGTACCTCATTGTGGTTTTGATTTGCATTTCTCTAATAATGAGTGATGTTGAGCATCTTTTCATGTGTTTGTTAGCCATTTGTATGTCTTCTTTAGAGAAATGTCTGTTTAGTTCTTTGGCCCATTTTTCGACTGGGTCATTTGTTTTTCTGGAATTGAGCTGCAGGAGTTGCTTGTATATTTTTGAGATTAATCCTTTGTCTGTTGCTTCGTTTGCTAGTATTTTCTCCCAATCTGAGGGCTGTCTTTTCACCTTACTTATAGTTTCCTTTGTTGTGCAAAAGCTTTTAAGTTTCATTAGGTCCCATTTGTTTAGTTTTGCTTTTATTACCAATATTCTGGGAGGTGGGTCATAGAGGATCCTGCTGTGATTTATGTCGGAGAGTGTTTTGCCTATGTTCTCCTCTAGGAGTTTTATAGTTTCTGGTCTTACATTTAGATCTTTAATCCATTTTGAGTTTATTTTTGTGTATGGTGTTAGAAAGTGTTCTAGTTTCATTCTTTTACAAGTGGTTGACCAGTTTTCCCAGCACCACTTGTTAAAGAGGTTGTCTTTTTTCCATTGTATATCCTTGCCTCCTTTGTCAAAGATAAGGTGTCCATAGGTTCGTGGATTTATCTCTGGGCTTTCTATTCTGTTCCATTGATCTATATTTCTGTCTTTGTGCCAGTACCATACTGTCTTGATGACTGTGGCTTTGTAGTAGAATCTGAAGTCAGGCAGGTTGATTCCTCCAGTTCCATTATTCTTTCTCAATATTACTTTGGCTATTCGAGGTTTTTTGTATTGCCATACAAATTGTGAAATTCTTTGGTCTAGTTCTGTGAAAAATACCGTTGGTAGCTTGATAGGGATTGCATTGAATCTATAGATTGCTTTGGGTAGAATAGCCATTTTGACAATATTGATTCTTCCAATCCATGAACACGGTATGTTTCTCCATCTGTTTGTGTCCTCTTTGATTTCTTTCATCAGTGTTTTATAGTTTTCTATGTATAGGTCTTTTGTTTCTTTAGGTAGATATACTCCTAAGTATTTTATTCTTTTTGTTGCAATGGTGAATGGTATTGTTTCCTTGATTTCTCTTTCTGTTTTTTCATTGTTAGTATATAGGAATGCAAGGGATTTCTGTGTGTTAATTTTATATCCTGAAACTTTACTATATTCATTGATTAGCTCTAGTAATTTTCTGGAAGAGTCTTTAGGGTTTTCTATGTAGAGGATCATGTCATCTGCAAACAGTGAGAGTTTCACTTCTTCTTTTCCTATCTGGATTCCTTTTACTTCTTTTTCTGCTCTGATTGCTGTGGCCAGAACTTCCAACACTATGTTGAATAGTAGTGGTGAGAGTGGGCACCCTTGTCTTGTTCCTGATTTCAGGGGAAATGCTTTCAATTTTTCACCATTGAGGGTGATGCTTGCTGTGGGTTTGTCATATATAGCTTTTATTATGTTGAGGTATGTTCCTTCTATTCCTGCTTTTTGGAGAGTTTTAATCATAAATGAGTGCTGAATTTTGTCAAAGGCTTTCTCTGCATCTATTGAGATAATCATATGGTTTTTATCTTTCAATTTGTTAATGTGGTGTATTACATTGATTGATTTGTGGATATCAAAGAATCCTTGCATTCCTGGGATAAAGCCCACTTGGTCATGGTGTATGATTTTTTTAATATGTTGTTGGATTCTGTTTGCTAGAATTTTGTTAAGGATTTTTGCATCTATGTTCATCAGTGATATTGGCCTGTAGTTTTCTTTTTTTGTGGCATCTTTGTCTGGTTTTGGAATTAGGGTGATGGTGGCCTCATAGAATGAGTTTGGAAGCTTACCTTCATCTGCAATTTTCTGGAACAGTTTGAGTAAGATAGGTGTTAGCTCTTCTCTAAATTTTTGGTAGAATTCAGCTGTGAAGCCATCTGGTCCTGGGCTTTTGTTTGCTGGAAGATTTTTGATGACAGTTTCGATTTCCTTGCTTGTGATGGGTCTGTTAAGATCTTCTATTTCTTCCTGGTTCAGTTTTGCAAAGTTATACTTTTCTAAGAATTTGTCCATTTCATCCAAGTTGTCCATTTTATTGGCATAGAGCTGCTGGTAGTAGTCTCTTATGATCCTTTGTATTTCAGTGTTGTCTGTTGTGATCTCTCCATTTTCATTTCTAATTTTGTTAATTTGGTTCTTCTCTCTTTGTTTCTTAATGAGTCTTGCTAATGGTTTGTCAATTTTGTTTATTTTTTCAAAAAAACAGCTTTTAGCTTTCTTGATTTTTGCTATGGTCTCTTTAGTTTCTTTTGCATTTATTTCTGCCCTGATTTTTAAGATTTCTTTCCTTCTGCTAACCCTGGGGTTCTTCATTTCTTCCTTCTCTAGTTGCTTTAGGCGTAGAGTTAGGTTATTTATTTGGTTTTTTTTCTTGTTTCTTGATGTAAGCCTGTAATGCTATGAACCTTCCCCTTAGCACTGCTTTTACAGTGTCCCATAGGTTTTGGGTTGTTGTGTTTTCATTTTCATTCATTTCTATACATATTTTGATTTCTTTTTTGATTTCTTCTATGATTTGTTGGTTATTCAGAAGCGTGTTATTTAGCTTCCATATGTTTGAATTTTTAACAATTTTTTTCCTGTAATTGAGATCTAATCTTACTGCACTGTGGTCAGAAAAGATGACTGGAATGATTTCAGTTTTTTTGAATTTTCCAAGGCCAGATTTATGGCCCAGGATGTGATCTATTCTGGAGAATGTTCCGTGTGCACTTGAGTAAAAGGTGAAGTTGATTGTTTTGGGGTGAAATGTCCTATAGATATCAATTAGGTCTAGCTGGTCCATTGTGTCATTTAAGGTTTGTGTTTCTTTGTTAATTTTCTGTTTAGTTGATCTATCCATAGTTGTGAGTGGGGTATTAAAGTCTCCCACTATTATTGTGTTACTATTAATTTCCTCTTTCATACTCGTTAGTGTTTGCCGTACATATTGCGGTGCTCCTATGTTGGGTGCATATATATTTATAATTGTTATATCTTCTTCTTGGATTGATCCTTTGATCATTATGTAGTGTCCTTCTTTGTCTCTTTTCACAGCCTTTATTTGAAAGTCTATTTTATCTGATATGAGTATTGCAACTCCTGCTTTCTTTTGGTCTCCGTTTGCATGAAATATTTTTTTCCAGCCCTTCACTTTTAGTCTGTATGTGTCTCTTGTTTTGAGGTGGGTCTCTTGTAGACAGCATATATAGGGGTCTTGTTTTTGTATCCATTCAGCCAATCTTTGTCTCTTGGTTGGTGCATTCAACCCATTTACATTTAGGGTAATTATTGATAGGTGTGGTCCCGTTGCCATTTACTTTGTTGCTTTGGGTTCACGTTTATACAGCCTTTCTGCATTTCCTGTCTAGAGAAGATCCTTTAGCATTTGTTGAAGAGCGGGCTTGGTGGTGCTGAATTTTCTCAGCTTCTGCTTATCTGTAAAGCTTTTGAATTCTCCTTCATATCTGAATGAGATCCTTGCTGGATACAGTAATCTAGGTTGTAGGTTATTCTCTTTCATTACTTTCAGTACGTCCTGCCATTCCCTTCTGGCCTGGAGGGTTTCTATTGATAGATCAGCTGTTATCCTTATGGGAATCCCTTTGTGTGTTATTTGTTGTTTCTCCCTTGCTGCTTTTAATATTTGTTCCTTGTGTTTGATCTTTGTTAATTTGATTAATATGTGTCTTGGGGTGTTTCACCTTGGGTTTATCCTGTTTGGGACTCTCTGGGTTTCTTGGACTTGGGTGGCTATTTCCTTCCCCATTTTAGGGAAGTTTTCAGCTATTATCTCCTTGAGTATTTTCTCATGGCCTTTCTTTTTGTCTTCTTCTTCTGGAACTCCTATGATTCGATTGTTGGGGCGTTTCATATTGTCCCAGAGGTCCCTGAGGTTGTCCTAATTTCTTTTGATCCTTTTTTCTTTTTTCCTCTCTGTTTCATTTATTTCCACCATTTTATCTTCTACCTCACTTATCCTATCTTCTGCCTCCGTTATTCTACTCTTGGTTCCCTCCAAAGTGTTTTTGATCTCATTCATTGCATTATTCATTTTTAATTGACTCTTTTTTATTTCTTCTAGGTCTTTATTAAACATTTCTTGTATCTTTTCAATCTTTGTTTCCAGGCTATTTATCTGTAACTCCATTTTGTTTTCAAGATTTTGGATCATTTTTATTATCATTATTCTAAATTCTTTTTCAGGTAGATTCCCTATCTCCTCCTCTTTTGTTTGACTTGGTGGGCATTTTTCATGTTCCTTTACCTGTTGGGTATTTCTTTGCCTTTTCATCTTGTTTAGATTGCCATGTCTGGAGTGGGCTTTCTGTATTCTGGAGGTCTGTGGTTCCTTTTTATTGTGGAGGATTTACCCAGTGGGTGGGGTTAGATGATTGGCTTGTCAAGGTTTCCTGGTTAGGGACGCTTGCGTCAGTGTTCTGGTGCGTGGAACTTGATTTCTTCTCTTTGGAGAGCAATGGAGTGCCCAGTAATGAGTTTTGAGATGGGTCTATGTGTTAGGTGTGACCTTGGGCAGCCAGTAAGTTGACACTCAGGGCTATGTTCCTGCGTTGTTGGAGAATTTGCGTGGTATGTCTTGCTCTGAAACTTACTGGCTCTTGGGTGGTGGTTGGTTTCAGTGTAGGTATGGAGGCTTTTGGACGGTCACTTATTACTTAAAGTTCCATGTAGTCAGGAGTTTTCTGGTGTTCTCAGGTTTTGGGCTTAAGTCTCCTGCCTCTGGATTTCAGTTTTATTCTTCCTGTAGTCTCAGGACTTCTCCAACTATACAGCACTGATAAGAAAACTTCTAGGTTAATGGCGAAAAGATTCTCCCCCGTTAGGGACACCCAGAGAGGTTCACAGAGTTACATGAAGAAGAGGAGAGGGAGGAGGGAGATAGAGATGAGCAGGAGGAGAAAAAGGGGGACTCAAGAGGAGAGAGACAGATCTACGCAGCTGTTTGTTCCCAGAGTGTTCTCCGTAGCCCAGTCACCTACAAAGATTCACAGAATTGGATTGGGAAGAGAAGGGGAAAGGAGGAAATAGAGGTGTTCTGAGTTAGAAAACAGAGAGTCAAGATTGGGAGAGAATAATCTTCGGTTTAAAAATAGGGCTTCTCTTCTTTTTTTTTTTTTTTTGGTAAGGTTATAGTGTATTGAAAATGAAAATTAAGTAGTAGTAGAGGAGTACTAGAGGACTTTAAAAGAAATAAGAGAAAAAGAAAAATAGAAAATAGAAGAGAAAAAGGAAAGAAGAAAAAAGAAAAAGAAGAAGAAAAAAAAAAGAAAAAAAATTTTTTTTTCCCTAATTAAAAAAATCATAAAAATCTATGGAAATGAAAGTTAAGGAGTAATGGGGGAGTAATAGGGGATTTTAAAGGAAAATAAAAGAGAAAAAAAAAAGAAAAAAAAAGAGAAAAAAGTAAAATTATATCTAGGAGTTTCTCTGGAGCTGTTGCAGTCAGTGTGGGTTCGGCTCAGTTTCAGATAGCTCCTCCTTCCAGCTTACACTTCTTGATATCTACAGGCCCCTTCCGGTGTAGTCGGTGTTTTCTAGAGGGATTTTAATCTGTTGCACCAGTCCCTTCTGAAGCGGTTCCCTTTGTTTATTTGGCTTCTGTTTGCCGGTCTCTTCAGAGCCTCATTTCCGCCCTGACACAGGCGGGCGGAGGTGGACTCTTAGTCAGGTAGCTAGTTCCGTCGCTCTGCGGGGAGGGGCTGGCGCTGCGGGGAGGGGCTGGCGCTGTGGGGACCGGCTTGCGCCGCGGGGACGGGCTGGCGCTGCCGGGAGGGGCTGATGCTGCTTTCTCCATCTGTGCTGCTCAGGCTCCCGGCTGTTCTATATGGAGCGCGCCCCACGCTGCGCGAGGTTCCAGCCTTCCGGTGTTCCACAAAAGCGCGGAACGAAAAGCTGCGGCTGCTTTCTGTGCCTTCCCCGTCAGAGCGGTCCAGGCAGCCAGGGGCTTGGTGGGCGCACTCTCCCCAGGTGTGGCGCGCCCACTCCCTTCCGCGGACCCAGTCTCAGTTTCCGCTGGCGCCAGTCGGGTGCGCGCGCCTTCTGCCCTCCGCCCCCAGCCCCAGTCCCCGCCCGCGCCGGTCGGGTGCCTGCACCCTGTGTCTCGCCACGCCCTTCCCCTCCCCCCTGCCTCCTGCCTCCGGCGGGGCTGGGCCGGTCCGCAGCCGGCGAGCTCTTCTCTGGACTTCCTCGGTCTCTTTGTTCTGCGAACGGCCGGCAGTGTGTTCCGGCCGGTTAATTTTCTCTCTCTCTTTTGGTCTCCCACAGTGCAAGTTGGTAACTCACAGAAGCTCCCTCCGATTGTCCTCAGGGCACTCAGGCCCGGACCCTACCCCAAGCAATGCCGCCTAAGACTCCCTTCCCGGGACGGATCTCCGTCCTTAGCTCTTTTGTCTCACTTTTTATCTTTATATTTTGTCCTACCTCCTTTCGAAGACAATGGGCTGCTTTTCTGGGCGCCTGATGTCCTCAGCTAGCGATCAGAAGTTGTTTTGCAAAGTTTGCTCTGCGTTCAGTTATTCTTTTGATGAAATTGTAGGAGAGAAAGTGGTCTCCCCGTCCTACTCTTCCGCCATCTTGGCTCCTCCCCTCGAGTTTTTTTTTTTTTTTGGGGGGGGGGGGTGGTCTTCTCAACTCTGAACATAAACTTTTGCCATTGAGTAAATTACTTTCTTTAATTCAATCATGAGATTGTATTCAGCACTATATTGGGGCTTCCCAGGTTGTCTTACTGGTAAAGAATTCACCCGCCAGTGCAGGAGACAAAAGAGACACAGGTTCAATCCCTGGGTCAGGAAGATCCCCTGGAATAGGAAATGGCACCTCACTCCAGTATTCTTGCCTGGAAAATTCCATGTACAGAGGAGCCTCACAGGCTACAGTCCCTGTGGCTTCAAAGAGTCAGCCACAACTGAGAAATGAAGCACACACAGTCACTATGTTGAGCTCTACGAAAACATTTCTCTGGATGAGCTGAAGTAACTCCCAAATTCCAAAATTTTTAACCTTTACTTATAGATAACATGTATAAATATCATGTTCTATTTTATTATATGACTAACAAGATATTTGACTAAAATATTATTATCCCTACCTCAATATTTCAAATAAATCACTTAATGAGCTTGTTAATTCAATTATTAATGAATCCAATCATTATTTAAAAGAAAGCATATGTAACTGGAATAAAAGATATTAATATAGATAGGACTGTTTTCTTTCTCATCAAAGTAAACTCTATTCTGTAATGCCTAGGAGTTTAGCATTTAGCAATAGTCAGAAAATAGTAAATGAACATCTCTAAGTGCTAAAGAGTCAACAGTTAGCTAACTAAGCATGGTCCCTTCCTTTGTGACATTTTCTAGGCTAGTGTCATTCTAGGCTAGTGCTAGAATTGACAGTCACATAGACATTATACCTATTTGCATGTCATGAGAACATGTCAAACAAGATTATGACACATGTCAACCTTAGGAATTTCAGATTAAAATTGTTATACATGTCTATTAATAGCTATGTGTTGATTTGTGCTATATATCAAGTACAGTGCTAGACCCTGGTCATACAACAATAAATTGATTAGGTTTTATAATCCAAACAGCAATCAACATCAGTTTACATAATCATATTCAAGTTTCATGTCTTTGTTTTAAGCTCATATATGTTGATAGAGTTCACATGTTGCTGTGAATTTTCTAAGTTATTTAGCTTGCATATGAGAATAAGAAATCAGTGCCCATCTTTTTGGGCACTGTTTGAAGACTCTTTTCTTCAAACTGTAACAAATATTCATTGAGTTTTGAGATCCTCGCCATGTGATAGTAGTCATGAATAATTAAATAAACACCAAGTGACAAGACTATCATAGAAAAGCATCCAAGTACTCCTGGATGTTAGAAGATGATATTGGCAAGTATTCCAGGGGGTGCAAGAAAGGATTTATAAAAGAGAAGGCATTAGAGTTTAGTCTTGAAGGTGGGTGGATGTTTCCTAAGCAGAGAAAAGCGTGCCAAGCACAGAAAAAAAACGAGAACCTCTGGATTCAGTCTGAGGATTTAGAGCACAGAGTTCAAGGGGGAAGATATCAAGGGAATACGATGACATCTTTTTAGAGGGTATATTTTTGCCATGAGAAATGTATGTGTTTGAACTGAATTATCTATCAGGAGCTCTTTTATAATCTGACTCAAGGGCCAAATATCCACTTCCTCCTTTTATGTCAAGCTTTTTCACAAGAAATGTATCATTTTGAGGCATTCTATTTTGGTCAATGCTGGTTGATAGAATGTAAAAAAAAAAAATCTTTAATGTATTTTTCAATTGAATTTTTCATTAACTCAACAGATATTTGAAAGCATCTGCTCTACCCCAAGCACAATATACAGACGTGGAGAAACACAAGAGGTAAACAGGATCCAGTCTACCTTTGAGAATTTGCTGGTGAACTGGAGAAACAAAGGTAATCCAACATAATTACATACAAATATGACTTGCACTCTCTGATAAAGATGAGGGAATTTGGGGAGTGCAAAGATGTGACTATCTCAGGGAAAATATAGGTTATTTAACAGAAAAAGTAATATTTTCTGTGTCTTTTGAAATGATTAAGGACTTGCCAGAAGGAAATGTGAGAAGAAAGTATTCTAGGCAGAGGGATAAAGATAAATGATGTCTTCTAGCTATAAATGTTCCTGGTAACTATATCTCTGCCCTAGTTTTGTATGCTAATGAAAATGTTTTCAAATGTAAGAAATTCCTATGTTTATAAACATTTGTTGCTCAGCCACTAAGTCATTTCCAACTCTTTGCGATCCCGTGGACTACAGCATGCAAGGCTTCCCTGTCCTTCACCACTTCCCAGAGTTTGCTCAGACTCATGTCCATGAAGTTGATGATGCCATCCAAGCACCTCATCCTCTGCTGCCCCCTTCCCTTCCTGCCCTCAATCTTTCCCAGAATCAGGGTCTTTTCCAATGAGTCAGCTCTTTGCCTCAGATAGTAAAGTATTAAAACTTCACCTTCAGTCCTTCCAATGAATATTCAGGGCCAGTTTCCTTTAGGATTGACTGGTTTGATCCTCTTGCTGTCCAAGGGACTCTCAAGAGTCTTCTCCAGCACCACAGTTCAAAAGCATACATATGCTGCTGCTCATACATACATACACATATATACATACATACATACATACATACATGCTCAGTTGCGTCCAACCCTGTGTGACCCCATGGACTGTAGCCCACCAGGCTCCTCTGTCCATGGGATTCTCCAGCCAAGAGTACTGGAGTGGGTTGCCATGCCCTCCTCCAGAGAAAACATACATACTTGCCCATTATAAATGTCTATTTTACTAGATATTATATGCAGCCAATTGGACACCATGCTTTTGAAAGATATTATTTATAAAATAAACATATCCCAAACATCAAAACCAGTGGGCCCAATTTTCATCTCTCCATTATATCCTTATGTTTAAATACATACACAAGCAATACATAAGCTAATTATAAATTCTGTAAGAACAGTTCCCTTGGAAATACAGTAGTACTTTAAGCATGGAATAGATGCCGAAACACCATCATCACTAAAAACATTTATGAATGTTTTTTATGAAGTATTTTTTATCAGAGAAAGAATGCACATAACTATATTTATATGAATGAGTCACCAAACCAAAATAAAATTAATACCAAATATAACATACATATAATAGAGCAATGTTCTGTACAGACTTTTCAGTAAATGCTTGGTGAAAGAAATGAAACATCAGCAGAATGCTATGTAAGGAGGAAAATGCAGGGACTATGAGGAAGTCATATAGAAAACAGAGGGAGAAGCACATATAGGTGTTAATACTTGTGTGTGTGTGTGTGTGTGTGTGTGTGTGTGTGTTGGGGGCAAGTTAAAGATGGAACAGAGTATAATTTGTGAAGCATGGGGTGTTAGTAATTGCTTAATAAAAACAGTGCTTACATGACTTATAACTGATCATAGAATCCATTAAATACTTGATGTGTAAGAATGTCTGAATTTCTAAGCAAATCCCTGAGACTCGCTGATCTCATATGAACTATGGTACAAATGCCATTGGTGTAGGAGACTTTCATCCTGACATTTGTAATGTTCTCAGCAGACAGTTGGTTTGGGGAAGCTGTTTTGACCTTCTGCCCTTGGATAATTCTCACTGTTAGTAGATACAATCATGCTGATTATAAATGCCCTCTAAGCTGACTAAGAAGATGACATGTTTTATAGATGAAAACAATCAAAACATTTCTGTGTGTTTGCATCAATTAGAGGTGATGGTGGTTTAGTCACTAAGTCATGTCCAACTCTGAAACCACATGGACTGTAACCCATCAGGATTTCCCAGGCAAGAATACTGGAGTCGGTTGCCATTTCCTTCTCCAGGGGATCTTTCTGACCCAAGGATCGAACCCACACCTCCTACATTGCAGGCAGATTCTTTACCACAGTACCACTTGGGAATTCCTTGAATCACTTACTAGTATGCTATTTATTTCTTACCACGACTCCAAATGAAACCTCATACTGACTCAAGAATTGTCCTTAGACTTATTTACATGTAATTATTTGCATGTATCTTTGATTTTATTCTTATTCATCTTTCCAATATGATCTGTCTTTCTAGTTACTGTGTAAATCCCCAAATATCTTGAGCCTACATCTCTACATTGTAAATATTCAATATAGGCTAAGGACAGAATGATTTTAGATGACCACTTACAATATAAGCTCCAGATGCTTCTTAGAAGAATATGATGGATACAAGTCTTTCTTCATTACTATAAATATATATATAGGGCCTTTTAGAAAAATATGAGATAAATTTTATTAAGTTTAGGTATATATTTATATTCACTTTTTTCTTGTTATAAATCTCAAGAAAGAAGTCACTGACTATATTTATTTCTAATGGACAAGGCTTCAGTAGAGACTTAGAATGTATTCTGAAATAATGATTATGCTATTTAGCTGAAATATAGTATTATGAGCAGAATAAGCAAGCTTTCAACAACTTTTCTTAACTGGGAAAAATAAGCCCTTTTGACATAAACATCACATTTTAAAATCAATAAAATAGAGAATTATAAAAGTCAAAAGGACAAAAAAACTCACTAAAAGTCAATAAATAAGGGGCAGGTTATTAAAAGTAACCTGAAGTGTTTCTGGGTAAAATGGTCTTTTGATGGGTCTACTTGGCTAAGCTACAATGCCCAATTATTCAATCAAGCAATCATTTAGTTGCTGATGTAATTCAAGTTCAGAATCAGTCGACATTAAGTAAATAATGTGGGTGGGCCTGATTGCATCCGTTGAAAGGCCTTTAAGAGCAGAGATAAGGCTTAGATAAAGAAGAAACTCAACTGGTAGACAGCATCTTCAGCTCCAGAGTTCTAGCCTGGCTGTCCTGACAGCCTGCCTGTCGATTTGGGAATTGTCTACCATCCCCAAGACTACATAAGCCAATTTCCTTGCAATACATGTCTTGATACACATCTCTTACTGCTGTTCTTTCTCTGATTGAACACTTTCTGATACAAGGCATGCAAATAACAATGTTAATGCTTTTATATAAAGCATCTATCTCAGCCCCTCATTTTCAGTAGCAAAGGACTTGCTATAATTGCATCCTAGAAAAGAAATTTCCTAAGACTATGGACATTTTAAAAATAAATTTGCTTAAAACCATTTCAGAGAGCTTTGTATTAACAGGGGTTGAAAACTATATATTCAAATATTTTAAACAAAACACCTTAATATTTTGTAATCAGGAAGCCATAACCAAGGAAAGTGTTCTTTAATTTCATTTGATGTAACATATAAACAATAGCCAAATAAGAAAGTTTCAACAGAGTCTTTCAGGTCATTACTTTCATAGGTTTTTAAGACAAGTGCCTAACGTGATAGTTCAGCATTCCTAGATTATTTGTTTATGCAATGAGAGCCATTAATCATTCCATTTGCGTTTAAGTATTTGCAATTGAACCTAGAACTAGAGTGCTGATAGAGTATATACTTGAAGACTGACCCTGTGGAATTTCTTTTCTTACTTTAACAAACAATTCAGTTTAGTTCAAACATTTAGTGAATACTCATTAGTTGCTAGGAATACAAATTCTTTAGGATTAAGCTTTGCTTATTTGCCTATTGAACTCGAATATAAAATGAATGTCAAGATCCAAATACTTACACGACTGAGAAATGTTTCAAAATTAGAAAGTCACCATTATTCATATTCTGAAAGTAGTTCTCTTCCACTGACATTCAAGTGAAACTATTTCTAATACTTTCCCAATCTTAAAGCATACCTCTCTCCTTCCTAAGTCAGAAGAAAACATTTTAAATTGCCTTTGTAATGCCATTCTGTAGCTAACCTAACTACCACTAAATAATCTCTTAATGGTTAGATTAGAGGAAAAGAAAAAAGAAGTTTGGCCAGGACTTAGGGTATAAAAATAGATGACAAAATTAGAAGGAGTATAAATAGATGAATATGAAAGGAGGGTAGAAAAATGATCAAAGGAAAAGAAACACAAACAGGAAACAAAATACAAAACAGAAATAAGAAGCAGATGACAGATGTGAATTAAACAGCTAAACATCAGGAAATAAAACCAAGGGATATAGTTCAAGTGAAATGAATTTTAAAAACCATACTTCTGTGGAATAATCAATTAACAATAAAAATACATTTTAGCATCCTTAGAAGAAAGCTTATATAATAAATCTCATATGATTTGATCGTACTTTACCACCAACTAGACAGTAGGAAGACCAAACTCTTGTTAAGTCTAAGGCAAGGAAACTGATCCTCAAGAATGCAGATTTATAACATCAGTAGAGATGACTTGGGGATACCCTCTTATTTTTCTCCTTAGAAATCTAGGAGTGGTATAATGCCTAAATTCACTTGTGAGTGATGGATTGCGGCACAGAACTCTTTTAAAAATGTATCTGGACTCATTTTACCTTCTAATATATTAGTGTTGCTTAGTTGCTAAGTCATGTCTGACTCTTTGCTACCCCATGGACTGTAGCCCGCCAGGCTTCTCTGTCCATGGGATTTTCTAGGCAAGAATACTGGAGCAGGTTGCCATTTCCTTCTCCAGGTGATCTTCCTGACTTAGGGCTCCTGCATTGACAGACAGACACTTTACCGCTGAGCCACCAAGAAAGCCCAACATATTAATAGCATAAAATAATACATGTCTGTCTATTCCTATATTTAGCCCACAACGTCTGGGCAACCGGCCTGCTTTATTAAGAACTCTTTTTGTCTTTATGGAATTGCACAGGTACAAATGCAACCTGTGTGTGGAATGAACTTCGCCAAGTCTTACCAGGAATCTCTGAAGTCAAACGAGTTCTCATAATGCATAGAATCTCAGTCTCCTCTCAGTCCTGAAAGTAGCAGAAGTTTTCATGCATAAAAGGCTGGTTGTAAGCAATCCCACTCCTGGGCATACACACCGTGGAAACCAGAACTGAAAGAGACGCGTGTACCCTGGTGTTCCTCACAGCACTGTTTATAATAGCCAGGACATGGAAGCAACCTAGATGCCCATCAGCAGATGAATGGATAAGAAAGCTATGGTACATATACACATGAAATATTATTCAGCCATTAAAAAGAATACATTTGAATCAGTTCTAATGAGATGGATGAAACTGGAGCCCATTATACAGAGTAAAGTAAACCAGAAAGATAAGCACCAATACAGTATACTAATGTATATATATGGAATTTAGAAAGATGGTAACAATAACCCTATATGCAAGACAGAAAAAGAGACACAGATGTATAGAACAGACTTTTGGACTCTGTGGGAGAAGGCGAGAGTGGGATGATCAGAGAGAATAGCATTGAAACATGTATATTATCAAGGGTGAAACAGATCACCAGTCCAGGTAGGATGCATGACACAGTGCTCAGGGCTGGTGCACTGGGAAGACCCAGAGAGATGGGATGGGGAGAGAGGTGGGAGGGGGGACCAGGATGGGGAACACATGTAAATCCACGGCTGATTCATGTCAATGTATGGCAAAAACCACTACAATACTGTAAAGTAATTAGCCTCCAACTAATAAAAATAAAAGAAAAATAAATAAATAAATAAATAAAATATACAAAGAATATCACCCACAAGTAGATATATATATTTTAACCCATTAAAAATAATCTCGATTTTACTGACATGAATCAGTTCAGCTCAGTCGCTTAGTCGTGTCTGACTCTTTGCAACCCCATGAACCGCAGCATGCCAGGCCTCCCTGTCCATCACCAACTCCTGGAGTTTACCCAGACTCATGTCCATTGACTCAGTGATGCCATCCAACCACCTCATCCTCTGTCATCCTGTTCTCCTCCTGCCTTCAATCTTTCCCAACATCAGGGCCTTTTCCAATGAGTCAGTTCTTCGAATCAGGTAGCCAAAGTATTGGAGTTTCAGCTTCAACATCAATCCTTCCAATGAACACCCAGGACTGATGTCCTTTAGGATGGACTGGTTGGATCTCCTTGTAATCCAAGGGACTCTCAAGAGTCTTCTCCAACACCACAGTTCAAAAGCATCAATTCTTCTGTGCTCAGCTTTCTTTATAGTCCAACTCTCACATCCATACACGACCACTGGAAAAACCATAGCCTTGACTAGATGGACCTTTGTGGACAAAGTAATGTCTCTGCTTTTTAATGTGCTGTCTAGTTTGGTCATAACGTTCCTTCCAAGGAGCAAGCATCTTTTCATTTCTTGGCTGCAGTCACCATCTGCAGTGATTTTGGAGCCCCAAAAAATAAAGTCAGCCACTGTTTCCACTGTTTCCCCATCTATTTGCCATGAAGTGATGGGACCAGATGCCATGATCTTAGTTTTCTGAATGTTAGCTTTTCTTTAATACTCTTAATAAGTATATAGTCTCATTTTAATATATATCTGTATGCATGAAAATGTTAAAATTATTTTTTTCTTGTTTTGGTATTCTCCCCAGTTATATAAAGTTCTTTTTGAAAAAAACAAAAAAAAAGGCTGGTTGTAAGCAAATTCTACAAAGCAAAACAAATTGAAGGACTCATGTCAAAAGATCGGTTTGGGTGGGTTTTTTCTTTTTTCGAGGTTTCATCAAACGTTTTAGTTTGGTTTTAATTGGATGATAATTGATTTACTATGTTGTGTAAATCACCATGAGAATACATATATCTCCTCTCTCTTGAGCCTCCCTCCCACCCCCACCCAAATCCCCACCCCTCTAGGTTATCACACTGATAACAGGCTGAATTTCCCGTGTTATATAGCAACTTCCCACTGGTTGTCTATATCCCACGTGGTAGTGTGTATATGTCAATGCTACTCTCCCAGTTCACCCCATCCTTTCCTTTCCCCACTGTGTCCACATGTCCGTTCTCTAAAAGGTCAGTTTTATAAAAGTTATTCCCTTGGATTGTTTCTCACCCAATACACATCCTCTAGTGTAAAGTAAGGCAAAGTGTGTATTTCTTAAAATCAAGATGTTTGATTCTGCCAATGTGAGGACACTAGACCAGGAGGAGTAAAAGGAGTAAAAAGAACACTAAGAGTAAAAACAGAAAACGGTAAACACATGGCTAGTTTGTTTAATGTAAATCCTGACATAAAAAAACCTTCTTTACAAAATCCCTATTTGCTATGTTAATCTTTTCATCCTTGCCACTGTTGAAGAATGTTCCTCTTCTGGTATTACAAATCCTGGATTGTTTCCAAAAGCTGCCTAACCCAAGAAAAATGTCTCAAGGCCCTAACCTATTTGCAAAGTTTTATGAACATTAAAAAAAATTACAGATTTAAGTATTAAGCATGGCTCTCGGCTTATTAAGTTGGCATGTGTGTGCTACTTCTCTAAGACTATTTTACATGATGTTGTTTCATTGGAATCAGCATGTTGAAAATTTCCAGGTTTGTTTACCTGAAGCGTTAGTTGTTGTAATTGTTGTTCAGTCACTAAGTCATGTCCAACTCTTGCGACCCCATGGACTGTAGCCCACCAGGCTCCTCTGTCCATGGGATTTCCCAGGCAAGAATACTGGAGTGGGTTGCCATTTCCTTCTCCAGGGGATCTTTCTGGACCAGGGATTGAACCTGTGTCTCCTGCACTGCTGGGTGGGATTCCTTACCACTGAGCCATCAGGGAAGCCCTGAAGCATTAGTTACTGACATCCTAAAAACTTTCCGTAGTATATGTACATGCCCATTTAGAGTGCATCATAAAACTATTTCAGCAATTAAAAATTAGAGAGCATTATTTTTGTCAATTAAGTTATCAACTGAAATATTAGAAACTGAAAGCAATGAAAGGAACATAAAAAGTGGGAGAGGTATTGGACAGGAAGAAACAAAATAATGGATAGTATTTGATGAATGATGATTCTGATGCAATCACCGTTCTATTTACATGTATTATTTCATCCAATTCCTGTAGCCATTCAGCTAAACAATACCTCATGGAATATTCATATTTCTATTTTGTAAATGAAGAAACTGAGAGCTGACGAAATAAAATAATCTGCTCAGTGATTACACAAGTAGTATATGGTGAAGGGAGGATTCAAATTCAGGCATTCTGCCTCTGATTTCTACAACTGTACACTATTCTACATTAACTCACTTAAATTATCTTCCTGAATTATACATTGATAGCTCTATAATCTGAATTATACCCTAGCAAGAAGTCATGAACTGCCAATACAAACACCAGAATGACATTCCAACCAGGGTTCCAGTTGCCTCACATAGATTTTACATAATACTAGGCGATGATGCCTCCTGATTTTCTGCACTTAAAAAAAAAAATCTTTTTCCTGATTTTTCCTGTAATACACTGTAGAAAAGAAATGCTATACTTTTTGGCCCTGTGGCCCCTTCGTGCTCCAAAAAATGCTCTGAAAATTTATTGAGGATCTCAAAGTCTTTTTGTTTATGTAGGCTATATCTTTTTCTATTCACTGTATTAAAAATTAAATCTGAGAAGTTTTTAAAAGCTGAATTTATAGCCTTATTTTAAAATACATGGGACTCCCTAGCAGTCTGGTGGTTAAGACTTTGCCTTGCAATGAAGGGGATGCAGGTTTGATCCCTGGTTGGGGAGCTAAGATCTCACATGCCTCATAGCCAAAAAAAACAAAACAGAAACAATATTGTAACGAGTCATTAAAGACTTTGAAAATTCATTAAAGACTTTGAAAATGGTCCACATCAAAAAAATCTTAGTTAATTTCATTAAGCATAATGCAAATCCATTGGGTGTTATCACATGTAAACATACTTTTATAAAAAATAACTACATTTTCTAAAAGAAAAAAAAGCAAGAAACTTGGCATTATTTGACATTTCTGACAAATCTTTCAACATGTAGCTCCATAGAAAGCTGCTGGCTTGTATGTCTGCTTCTGTGTCAATGACACTCTTAACTGCCCATACACTGGTGGTGAAAAAAAGGAATGACCAGTAGGGTCATTTGGTACACTGTGTTGACTTGTGCTAAGGCCCAAGAGTTTTGTACGTCATTACATTTGCTGATTCAGTGCAAAAGGCCAAGAGACCTGATATTTAAATCCCAATAATTTAAAAAAGAAAAAGAGGAACACAACCCTGACCAAATGAAGCTTTTGTTTCTACCAGCACAATAATAATAAAACAGTAATGGAAGAAATCTTTATCATGGAATGGTTCCCATCATGTCATTTTAATCCAATGAGGAAAGTTATTGGGAAAAGAATGGAAACCTTGATCTGACTCCAAGAGCAAATGCAGCACCAGGCTCCTCCTTTTCAGGTGGCAGCTGTTTCTTGTAACCAAGACACATGTTTGTTTTCTAAAATACTTGTGAGGACTAAGGAATAGCTACAAATGCCTTATGTAAAATTAGATTCGTATTTTTATTTGGTTTATGGAACTTCACCAAAAAAAGAGATCAAACACTGTTGAAAGGAATTGTTTGAAGTCCATAAAAAAATTTTTTTAAAAAGATTAGAATGAGCCATGTTATGATACGTCACTCTTCCTTTGATACACACTGGATACAACTCTGGCAGACATATATGTCTAGCTAAAAAAGATTGGTGATGGCCATGTGACCAAAAGCATGTGACCCAGTAAGGAAGAATAGATTGTGGTGAAATTGACTAGCTTTTCTCCTGGCAGTAATTAGCACCTTGGCTGTATACAAAACAACCCACCAAACTAATCTTTGTTCTGGCATTGTTATTAAAAGATGCTGTTTACTTGGTATGCCCACACCAAAGGACAGGAAAATCTTGCACTAATCAAGAGGGGTCAATAAAACTGAGTCCTCTGTTTGTTGTTCCCAGAGGGCACCTTTAAACACAGAACAAATAAAAGAATGAATTGATTCAGAATGGCGGAAACAACACGAGCCAATGGGAAGCATAAACAAAAGTCCAGCAGAGATGTTCTAACAACTTCCTTAGGCCACAGGGCTACTGGCCAATCTCAAAAACTGAAAAAAAACAAAAGTTACATTAAAGTCCTGTATCAGACATATTTTCTGAGCATCCAGAAAATACACTGTTAAATAAATGTCTCCCTCCAATGACTGAGTAATGGTTTCTGTCTTTAGTACATGATATTATTGCACTTACTTGAGTGTTTGTAAGTTCCTCTGCCTCTGAAATTGTGATGTTAAGGCTGAGAAACATCCTCCTCTGTGTTCCAAGAGCCTGGCACATGGAATAACAGAGGAATGTATGTTACACTATAAGGGCAGAGATCTTCCACAATTGCATTCCCAGTGCCTAGACCACTAACACCCAGTCGGTACTCAGTAACCTTTGTTGACTGGGCGGCACAATTATGACTGCATGTGTGCTCAGTTGCTGAGTTGTGTCCGACTCTCTGCGACGCCATGGCTGTAGTGCCACGCCAGGCTCCTCTGTCCATGGGATTTCCCAGGCGAGAACGCTGGAGTGGGCAGCCCTGCCCTCCTCCAGGAGATCTTCCCAACTCAGGGATCGAACCTGCAATTCCTGCATTGCTGGCAGATTCTTTAACCGCTGGGCCCCTGGGGAAATCCACAGTTATGATTAGCAGCCACATATCTCTCCCACTGAAAGAAGAAACTATTTTCCTTTTCTTTTAGTTTATTTTAAGCTGAATTTTTCCTAATCATGACATAGATTTCTATGGTTCTTTTTTTTTCCATACTGATTTGCCCTGGGTAGGCCCTTAGATTATCAATTCTTCAAAAGCCAGAGGCAATTGTTTTACCCATATCTGAACTCTGCACATTTTTCTTTGCAACAGTAAACTCTAATGATGTTATTCATGGTAAAATGTCATATCCTATTCTCAACTCTTTTCATTTTATGTTAAGAAAATGTTAAATCTATCTTCTTCATGTCTCACTTGTACATCCATCAAAAAGTTAAGAAAATCAAATACGGGTATTTTAGAAAAATGCAATTAGTATAAGCACTTAGAAGGCCCTCTGTCTTCCATCTGCTCCTGTTAGCTCTGGTCCAGGCTTGTCCTAAGACGTCTCCTTGACAGACAGGATCAGGGTGTGGCACACAACACAGACAATGGAGTCTTCTAGTTCTTGAGCCTCATAACAGGAGGGGGTGTGTGTCTGTGTGTGTGTGTCTGTGTGTCTGTGTGTGTGTGTGTGTGTGTGTGTGTGTGTGTTGGTTGCTCAATCATGTCCAACTCTTTGTGACTCCATGCACTGTAGCCCACCAGGTTCCTCTGCCCATGGAATTCTCCAGGCAAGAATACTGGTGTGGGTAGCCATTCCCTTCTCCAGGGGATCTTCCCAACCCAGGGATCAAACCCAGGTCTCCTGCATTATGCATTAAAAAGTGAAAATTTATAGAATCTTACTTCTGTGTGATGGGTATTAGGAGAAAACAAAGTTTGAGCTGAATGAAAATTTTAGTTTTAATACTAAAGTTGCAAATGTAATCATACCAAAGTTAGGAAAAAATAATATATGAAAATTGTCTTGACATAGTAATCCCTAAAATAATTCAGTAATTGACATCAGGATTCAATGTTCAGTTGACCATGGCAATGTGAATATGATCTAGTTAATTTTCTTGTTATCTTCATAGTCTCTAGATTGTGATTAATTTTATCTGTGATTTCCACTGGGTGTTGATGTGGCTCCTCCTATAATAAAATCTTCTCCAAAGAGTTTTCAATAACCCAAACAATAAAAAAACATACACGAGACAGAAGTGAAAGTAATAACCACATCACCAAAAATATGAGAATGTCTTATGAAGGAATAATGTAAATTGAAACTAGTAAGTTTATTTACTGAGTCATGATTGTTGCCTAGATGGCATTTGACTAAAGCTTTGCTGTTTGGGCTAAACAAAAACCAAGAAGGAAAAGGAGTTCCTTCCAGGCTATGGTTGCTTGTGCCAGCTTCTATCAGGTTATCTGCACTCCTGATCCAAGGACCCTGGCAGCCTTACAGGAGCACAGGGCACCAGCTGCCTCCATAGCTTTCTGCACCTGGGTGTGAACGCTTCAGGCCTGATAGCTGAGGTCAGGGTGGAAATTCACAAGCAACACCAGTGTATTATAGTAAACATGGCTCTCATTCTTAATTGTAAATTGGAACTTCTTGAAAACAGTTTCTTCTAATTTATTTTCTGGAGTGCTACTAAGGGAAAGGGCTCTGCCAAAGGGAAGCCCAAACATGCATGAAACTACAAGAGATCACTGCTTGGTCTTCTTTAGGGGCAGAAGTCATGGAGCATGGTGGATTTTCTTCTATTGACCAGCCAGACTGACAGATTGGTACTGCCCCCTTGTTCATAGAAGGCTCTGACCATGTTCATCCAGGGCTTTCTTTTTCCTAAAGAGTCTGACTTCATCCTCATTCCACTACTAAATTAACTTCCCTGAAGATTGTGCATCATCTTCTGATCATCAGATCCAATGACTGATGTTCATTTCTCATCAGACAAGATCCTGCTGAACCAGTCCATGTCCCCTTCTACTTCTGACCATGCCTTTGCCACTTGCCCCCCACCCCACCTTAAAAAGTGGCTGTTTGACCTTATTCTTTTCTCACCCCTGTCTTCCCTTCCCTTTGAGATCCTATTCACTCTCCCAGACTTCATCTAAAAAACATACCACTTGGCTTTCCTTCCTTAATTATCTGTTTGTGGTGCATGTATGCTAAGTCGCTTCAGTTGTGTTCAACTCTGCAACCCTGTGGATGGACTGTAGCCCACCAGGCTCCTTGGTTCATGGGATTCTCCAGGCAAGAATACTGGAGTGAGTTGCCGTTCCCTTCTCCAAGAATCTTCCAACCCAGGGATTGAACCCACTTCTCCTACATCTCCTGCATTGGCAGGCCGGTTCTTTACCACTCATGCCAACTGGGAAGCCTCTGTTTGTGAAGTAGCATCTTTTCCCAAGTCACCTGAATCCCATGTACAGAGGAGCCCGGCAGGCTACAGTCCATGGAGTCGCAAAGAGTGGACACAACCGAGCGGCTAACACAAACATTTTGTTCAAATATTAAACTTTACTGAATCTTCACCTTATTATATTTAACCATATGAAGTTTCTATTTATGTAGGTCCAAAATGGTCAAATATCAGTAATTTCACAGGATTCACTTTACCATTGTACAAGTTCAAGTGCTTTTAATCTCAAACTACTCCAATAGCCTCCTGTTTCTTATACTTCCATTTCTATACCTACAGCTCTTTCTGAAGGTTGCAATTTATTAATCCTCCTAAAATATTCAACTTTGAGAACTTATTTATCTTAAGTAAAGAGTCTAAATAGTTTTCACTTTTCATTGATCACCTTACAATTTGCCCCAAACCTATCTTTGCAGCCTTTTGCCCTTACTCATCTTCAGATTTCCTCTGTTCCAATTGAACTGGTATAAATATCATCTCTCTCAGATATTTGAGCAAGCTCCAGGAGTTGGTGATGGACAGGGAAGCCTGGCGTGCTGCAGTTCATGGGGTGGCAAAGAGTCGGACACGACTGAGCAATTAAACTGAACTCAGATACATACTTCAGAAATTCCTCTATAAATAGACTTAAACATTAACCGTACATATATTAAGGTTATATAATATATTATATATATAATATAAACATTTCCAGTATCATTCACTTCACATCCAATTACTGTTTTCATGACATGTCTTTTTCTACACACTTTAAATGCCTTCAAAGTACAAATGATATCTTTTATGTCTCTTTATTTCTTCATTAAGCAGACAAGAGAACTTTGTATATAGTAAGTGATCAAAAGATGGTTGCTCTTAGAGCTTTTTTAAAAGATCTGAGATACCTATCTCCTAAATACCATCACTTAATCTTCTCATCTGGAAATAGTTCTCTGGGCCCAGAGATGGGATGTCTTTTAAAGCAATTTTTAGATGAAACTCTCCTATCAATGCTTCTGCAATTTATGATATCATGCACTTGTGGACTGATCTATCTCCTAAGCAGACTCCTAGGTTTCATCAGAATAAAAACTGATGAAAGATAGATTCGTTTCACAGGTTTTTAGAATCTTTCAGTAGACTTGAATTTCTTTAAATTGCTAGCAATGAAGTCTTTTAGAGATGGGCAGTGATATAGCTCAGAATCTATGAAATCCAAAGAGCTCGATTACTAGAGTTAAATTGAGAGCTTTGATACATGAATCCTGTTTTCATGGGACCTCAATAATCTGTTATCTGAATATCCAGATGAGAACATGCTTCTTTTGTCATCAAGTCATAATTGTTTGGTTCTTCCACCACCTGCTTGATTTATTTTTAAATACCCTAATCTTAGTCTTCTTGTGGATCTAAATAAAATAATTTTTAAAAGCCCTGCTGGGCCCCTAACATTTTCTATCCATGTTTCATTTCTGCTGCCAGACAATTGCTGAGATCAATCCAAGATGATTTAAAAATAGTCTTGTCTTTGTGTTTAGATAACTCCCTGAGAAGGTAACTCTAAATCTTAAAGTAGTATTTCTTGAGAAATTTCTATTACATGGTCCACTTTATTGCACAAAGAATAAAAAAAGCTAAGAATGAATTGTTTTGACTTGAAAACAATTCTGTCCTTCACCAATAAAGGTAAAGATAAGAAATGACTTCATAACAGCATACTCTCTTCTGAACCTTTACACCCTTTTCAAAGACTACTTACAAAAGAAGAGTCAATAAACTTAAACAAAGATTTATACCATTAAGCTCCAATGAGGAAAAGATTCATTTCAGAGGACCACAAAAAAAGATAATGAATAGGGAATAAAATAAATTAAATTTAATCTTTGGATGGGACATACTTGGTTAAATTTCTAAGTATTTGATATCATACCATACAAAGTCATTTGGTTTAAATTCATGATTAAAGAAAACAAGATACCACATTTATTTAAATGTCCTGTATTCATTAATTATTGAACCACATGACTGGATTGCTATTTTACCTCGGTTAAAGATTAATTCTGGCTGTTCTTAAACTTTCCTTAAATCTTTTTACTTTATAATTAAGTAGAAAGGTTATACCTAAAGTTAATTTCTATGTCATATTAGGAAGGAAGGAAAATTGATTGCACCAAGCAGAAAAATTTCCCTTAACTCAGACATATTGATTTTAAAATGAGAGCCAAACAAGAAAAGATCTTGTTTGTCTCTTTTTTTTTTGATTAACCTTCATTCTTCCTTTATTTGTCTTGGAATGGATTACAAAGCTTTCTAACTAAGCATTTCATTTTTTGGTTTATATTCAATGTAGTATTATTAGAAAAAAGTTTACCCTCTAACAGAAATGCATATGTCTGCTAGTTTTTTCTTAAGTGCTGCCATCTGCAAACTAAGTGTAATTAATGTAATTTTAAATTAAGCATCATAATTTATTTCTCCAGAAGAAAAAACTTGCATTTCTATTTGCTACCTTCCAATTCACACCCCAAAATATTTATTAAATGTCTACTATGTGAGAGTAATTTAATACTTCCAATAATATTTTATAAGAAATGCAAGCAAAACATATAGATACATTTATTTTCTTCATAGGCAAGAATACAGGAGTGGATTGCCATTCCCATATCCAGGGATTGAACCCAAGTTTCCTGAATCTCCTGCATTGGCAGGTGGATTCTTTACCTCTGAGCCACCTGGGAAGCCCTATTGTACTATTATAAATTTATAAATGTAATTATAGCTATATATTATAATCACATATATTTATGTAAAATATAATTGTAGCATTATAAAATTATAAATATAGTGCTTTGCAAAGTTCAGTGAAACACTGTAGTGAATTATTGAACTTGAGAGGATAATAGGAACCCTCAAATTTGTAGCCAGCAGAATAGAAGTGCAGGTGATGTGGTGTCTGAGGTTGAGGGCAGCCTTGTATGAGACTGTACCCTGAACTTGTGAAATCTAACCAAACTCAGGCAAGTTAGAGTAAGAACTGTATTGTGCACAGTATGTTACTTCCAAGAATAGGTTCTACAAGATGTGGTGGCTTCTGCTTCACTCTCTTCTCTTTCTCTCTGGGATCCCTTGCTCTGTGGAAATTAGTTGCCATGTTGTAAACAGTCCCAGAAAAAGTTCCACAGTGAGAAACTGAGACCTCCAGCCAACAGTTATGTGAAGGAGACTCTTGGAATTGAATCCTCCACCCTCAGTGAAGACTTTAGATGACTACAGTCCTAACTGACACTTTTGTTATAATTTCACTTGAAACCAGAGATAGCACCAGCCCTAGATCCCTGAACCACAGTAACTGGAGAAAGCCAAAGTTTAATTGTTTTTAACCACTAAGCTCAGGGCAATTTGTAATACTACAATAAATAACTCAAAAGGGAGGACAAAGTTAATTCCGTTTGGTTTGAAGATTCTAATCTCTTATTTTCCAGTGCATCTCCAGGTACAAGAATACCTTGTAACTGCCCCACCTCTGCCATTGATTAATTTTTCTTTGGAATGGATCTCAGTCAATTTGCCTATATGCCCCCTAACCAGTAAGACTGTCCCTCTAGACTTTAAGATAGGCTAAACCAACCCCAAAACTCAGTCGCTTGTCATACCAAAATTATGTTTCATGATCAGGTTGTAGTTAGATGTGGTCTAAGCCAAGGATCAACAATGTGTTTCTTTCATTTTTTCACATCTGTACATGGGAGGGTATCACATGGGGGTCTTATCACCAGGGTTCGAAACTATGTACCTTACTTCTGCCCACATCCTGTGACCAAACTCAGCCACACAGCACCATCCCAACTTCGAAGAAAGCTGCAAAATGTGCTTTTTATATCTGGCCAAGAAGAAAAAATGGAATTTATGACCATCAGGAGTCTTTCCTATAGAGATCTACTTTCTTTGGGGTACATTGGTCTGGTCAGTAACACAAAAAGATATAAACAATAACATCCTCTACCCCAAATAACAAAATCTTCATTATCGACAGAAGATACCTTAGTACAATATCATTAAATATCTCTATGAAGTGGCACTTGTAGTGTATCATGACTTTTAGTTTCTGTTTTGGTGAAAATGTTATGCTGTTTACACTGTTAAAAAACAAATAATATGAAAGGTAGGTGTCTCTATTTCATCTACAATTATATTTTTTTATTCTATCACACTTGAGACAGTTACATTATCTGTACATTGCTATATGACCTGATTGTGAGGATTGGGTTGAAGGACATTAAAGGCAACAGTGAGTGCGGGAAGGGCATCTCATATACACCTAGAGACACACTCACCCAGGTCATTTGTTCTGACCTGGGTTGCTTCCAAGATGGACGAGTTAGTGCCTAATTTCTCCAATTCCTCTAATATGCAGGCATTATCTTTACTGAACTTTTAAGTTTTGCTCAGCTCAGACCCTGAGCCAGTCCTCATCATGGAAGTCTTCATTCCTGTGGGCTTAGACTCACCAACATGGAGCAGCAGAATATAATGAATCCTGCTGCCCTAAGTACATGCATATCAGATCCCTCACCCGCCTTCTCCTTCTCCAGCCCATGCCCCTGCCTCAGTTCCTCCTGCCCCTGCCATATACACACACCTTTCACGGGTGCCCTGACCATATGCTTGGGGTTATGCTTAATTGTTGGAGAAGGAAATGGCAGCCCACTCCAGTATTCTTGCCTGGAAAATCGCATCTACTGTAAAGAGTCGGACACGACTGAGCGACTTCACTTTCACTTTCACTATGCTTAATTGTATGTCCATTTCCCACACTGGAATTGAAGCACTGGGCTAAAATGTAACCTACAACATTTAAGTTTTAATATCCACTTTATTTCTTGTTAAATATGAATCTGAAATCTCTGTATCCTTTTAAAATATTTAATTTGGACTAAAATACTAGAGGGAGACCTATAATATACATATTTCTAGTGTCTCTGGGCCTGCTCATTACTGAATTTCTCCCTGTACGAGCAGCTTCTGATGAAGTTTCAGCATGGATGAAGGCCAAGCTTCTACAATTATGACATTACGCTATGGTTGGTTTTATCCAAGGACCTTTTGAAGAGTAAGTGAGCTAGAGAGAAAGAGAAGCTTAAAAGGACTTTATATTTATTTTTGAAAACTGAGTATTCTAAGCAATTTTTGGCATTTGTAAGATATTAAAGAAATCACTATAATATTATATTTTCACATATATGGATTATAATGAAATGAAGACTACAAAAAATAGATCTAAATATGAAAAAAAAAATTGATTCTGTTGGAAACCAGAAAGGCAATATATATTAATACAAAACATCTTAAATCATTCTCTTTATATGCTTATTCTCAAGTTCCTGGGAACCCAGAAAGAAAAAAAAAAAATGTATTATCCAAGCTAAACAGGGCTCACTCAGAATCTACAATTTAAATTAAAATTTGAGATAAAAAGTCAATTCTGCGGTTAATTGGCATATACCCTAAAGAAAAAGGAGATTATCCAAAGATTCAGATGTTCCCTCTCCCAAAAATCTGCCTGTAAAGCTACCTTGAACTTTAATAATAATGATAAGATTGAAATTTTATCATGTTTTATTATCTTCCTGAAAAACAGGTAAGGATGAGGGTAGAGAAAGAAAAAGAATTGCTCATTAATTACTCTCTTTTAAATCTTGATTCATCCAAACTTTCCAAACTGGAAATGCTTGATATCTTACCCTGAGCTTTGCTATTTATCAATCTATAGATTAGAGAAAGAAAATTAAAAAGTAAAACAGGCTCATGTGTTCTGGTCTATTCTGCAAAGACTCTGAAAATATGCTTTGAATAAACAGGCATGGAGTATTTTTCTTTCTCTTCTCCCTGGAAGAGGAGAGCAGGGGGCAGAAGTTTCCACTGTCCTTTCTTCTAAGCACTCTCTGTTTTATCTGCCAAGCATGCTTAGCAAAAAAAGGGGGCTGCTCACAAACTCAGTTCCAAATTGTCTTCTTACGATGAGAGGCTGTATGAATCACTGAACTGAAGACCTGGGCAAGACCCCAGCTGCTTACAATCAGTAACTCTTCCAGTTGAGATAAAAAGAAAACTGACACAGAGACAACTTAGATGGAAGCACGTTTAACCTTTTCCTCTCTGGAAGTAATAACTGAACCAATTCTGTCTTCACATGAACCCTGGGTGGGAAGTTTTTCTCCCAAATTAAACAAAGGAAAAAATGTAATTATTTTTCATTGCAATTACTAACTCTAGGTTTAAATTCTTACATTCAGATGTAGCTCACCTTTCTGGAGGGCTCCCCAGCGCATAACAGTGTTCTTCATCCTTTTTTTGTGTGTGTGATTTTATCTGAGAAACATTAAAAGGGATGCACTAATCCCCAGCCCCATCCTCACCCAAAGGGGTGGGAACTACAGTGTTCATTCACTAAAGCGCAGGGCACTAACCCTGTGTCTGATTTATTTTAGGTTTTAGGAACAGAAAGATGAACAAGAGGGTCAAGAGAAACCATGCTTCCCTTACGATCTGTAGGACAGTCAGGTCATCTCTCTCTGTTTAAAAGCTTAGTTCCCACGCTGTGAGCTGTGAGCCTTAAGGGGTACGTCCCCTGCTCTGAAGATGTCTGTCTGTCTTCTTCCAAGGAAACCCAGAATGTGCACTTTCTCACGGGGCATTGAGACAAAATCAACATTGTGGACAACAGGGGTGTTCCAATCGTAAATGCATGTACAAAGTAAGGGTAGGAGTCAGCAGCAGGATCATCATAGGAAAATGAAACAAATGGTGCTCAGTGAATGGAAGGACCTTCTCTTTCCTGTCACTCTTTGCTGTCTGTTCCTGTTTACTTGTCAATGAAAATTGTACTGCCGTGTCGCCCCAAACCCAGTGTGGAACTTAGAATAATTGCTCACTTTTCCCAGCTCTTTAAATTACACAATAATTCAGCTGCCCTATTACTCTCCAGCCTTTTCACACAACTGCCTTTTCCTGTAATCTCTCAATCCATTTTACCTGTGCTTGATTCACTTGCAATTTCTCACTGAATATTTCTTGAAATATTCAAGTCTCCTCACTGCCTCCCTCTCAGTATCACCCACCAGCTGTCGGTGGCAGAGTGGCTGCTCTACGTGGCAACTCCACTCCCTCTGCAGTGTTAGGACGAAAATCAGCAGCAAAAAAAAACTCTGTCTTTACCAATCAGATAAAGAAGCCAATATGCAAAAAAAAAAAAGTTTTTTCTTTGTGCTTGAACTATGGAACCTGTCATTAAACCTCTACATGGCATTGCATTTCCACAGTATATTTGGGAAAACTTTTTGTAAAGTCATAAACATCATGCCACTGGGGGTATCTTGCCTTTTTTCTTAATGGTGATAAAACTTGCGATTTGCTTGTTTACCATTTGTGCTAAGTTATACATTTGTTTTGCTTCGTTTAGTTTGATTTGGTTTTTTTTTTTTTTCATTTTTAATTGGGGGAATAATCGCTTTACAATGCTCTGTTGGTCTCTGATGTCCAGCAACGTGAATCAGCCATCAGTATGTACATATACCCCCTCCCTCTTAGCCCTCCCTCCCACCCACTGCATCCAGTCCCTTTAGGTCACCACACAGCGCCAGGCTGGGCTCCCTGTGTTATACGGCAGCTTCCCAATAGTTATCTATTTCACATATGGTAGCATATATATGTCAATGCTAACTCTCTCAATTCATTCCACGCTCTCCTTCCTCCGCTGTGTCCACAAGACCGTACTCTGCATCTGCGTCTCTCTTCCTGCCCTGCAAATAGGTTTGTTTTTAATTCAACAGTATAAGCTCAGAGCCTGGCACGCCTGAGTGAGTGAATAACACGAAGTCTAGATTGGTGTGCAGAACCAAGGAATGGCTTAGCAACCCAGCTAATTGGCTACAAACTTAATCAACAAGCATTTACTGCTTCCTACACAGCGTGCATGCAGCCTTCTGCATCTTACTACCTCTTGAAACATGTATCTGCTTTTCAAACTGTCAGCATTGCTTTTCATCAGCCTGACTAAGGTGGAAAGAGACATGCTGGGGTGGAGAGAAAAATAACTCTGCTTTACATGTTCAAACTTGACGGGGTGTCATTTTTGGTGTTTGCATAACAAAAATCTGCCTGAGAGGGAATTATGTCAAATATGTACGCATGGTATTTTGCCTGCAGGAGCACCAGAAATCTTAGAGCCTTCAGACCTCTGCGAATCAAAGACAGACACACGGCGTCAGCCACCAGGTGATGTAAAGAAAAGGTTTTGTGGGAAAGTTGACGGATCTCAAGTTAAGTCATTTGCCCACAATCATGAAGTAAATCAACGAAAACACCAAGGTTCACACAAGGTGAGCAACAAAAGGCAACATATTCCCTGTTGAAAAAGCTCATGTTATATCCACACACTGTTTCTCTATTTTTCATTTCCATTTGAATGTCTACATCAGTCACACTGAAGCTGAGTGACAAGTCAAACAGACCTTGGGTTGGGGACGTGTATAAAGAATCAAAGGTTATTGAGTAGGAGGTTCTGAAATCGGTCAGCCATAGTTTGAAATTCAAAACTTCTGGAAAGGAAAGGAAGGAGAGAGAATCAGAAGAAACCAGGACAAAGTGGGATGAGCTTTATGATTCAGCCAAAGGGTTAAATCTGAAAAGATCCTGTTACTGGCCCCTTCTCCATCATTCCCCCTCCTGTTTCCAGGCTCTGTTCCATTTTAATCCTTCTGTTGAAATTTCAGTCTTTAGCCTGCTGTTTGCTTCTTCTGTTAGTTTCTATAGAGCAGGTGTTTTAAATCTAAGATCCATGAACTTCTGGATAAACTGGAGGGGTGGAAAGTTCCTCTTCATGAACTCCTTGAAACTGCAGGCAAACTTTTTATATATATAATTTTACTTTTATTCATTTATTTATCTTGGTTGAACCAGGTCTTCACTGTGGGATGCGGGATCTAGTTCCCTGACCAGGTATCAAATCCAGGTGGCCGGGGGGGGGGGTGGGGGGGTGGGGGGGTGGGGTGGAGGGGTTGCAGGGGGTGGTCCCTGCATTGGGAGCGAAGAGTCTTAGCCACTGGACCACCAGGAAAGTTCCTGCTGGCACACTTGTGGGTGAATTGTGCAGCTGTATATCTCCCAGGCACGGGGTCAACAGCCTTGATAAAATTGCCTGAGTGTTCATACTATGCAAATATGAGTCAATTACTGCCACAAAAAGTAAAGAAGAGTGACATATCAAATCCTATTCAGAAATCAAAAAAAAATGTTTTGTTTAGAAATTCAAGGGAAGTATTAGCTGAAAAAGTGTTGATAAGAAACAGAACTGTCCATTGCACTACTGTGATGCTAGCTGATAAGGGTAAATTAGAATCACACCAACAGGAAGCCCCCAGCTCCCCTCCCACCACCTAAGGGTCAGCCTCCCAAGCCTGCAGGGCCCTTTCGCTCCAGCTCTGTTGTGATGACTCAGAGTGAAGCTTCCCTCCCAGCAGCAACGGCTCGCTGACTGCTGCTGTCTCTTCTTTCCCTATAAGGGCCAGCTCTCTGGTTTTACTGAAGTTAAGGCTTTCCTTCCAATGTTTCCTGGAGTCCTTTCTCTCACAAAATGTATGTATGTATAAAAGAGAAACAAGTAAGTAAATAAACAGAAATGGCAACCCACTCCACTATTCTCACCTGGAAAATTCCATGGTCAGAGGTGCTTGGCGAGCTACAGTCCATGGGGTCGCAAAGAGTCGGACACAACTGAGCGACTGATGCGTATATACATACACTACATACATACACATGTATGTGTTTATTTATTTGTTTCTCTTTCTTCTGCTAGTACATCTAAAAGTATATTTCTGTTTGCTATGACATCACTGATATCATAGAGTTTCTATGATGCATCTCACCTTCCATCCTGAACAGTGACAGTTGGTATTCAATGACAGGTTTAATACTTTTAAAATGCCCAGTTTTAGAAAAGGTATTCACCTACACTACATCTAAAATGTAGCATTTTCAGATTACTACGCCCTTGTGCTAAAAATAGATGACTCTAACAATTGACTTCTCAGGCTAATCTCAGAAAAGAGATTTTAGAACTAAGCAATCCAAAAGAGATCCTGTTCTTAACTTTTTACAGTAATTCAACTTTATATAATAACCAAGGTATAAGAAACAGAAAAACAAAGCACTCAGTCTTCATTTTTTTTCTGAATACTTAACTCACAAAGAGTCTAAAGACTGAAACAATTTACTAAAAATTTTAAAATATAAATACAAAATAGAAGCAAAGCATGTGTCTAAGCTAAGTTAGAAAATATTCCGATGAAAAAAAGTGAAAAACTGAAAGTGTTAGTCACTCAGTCATGTCTGATTCTTTGCGACCCCACAGACTGTCCAGGCTGCCAGGACAGCCTGCCAGGCTCCTCTGTCCATGGGATTTCCCAGGCAAGAATACTGGAGTGGGTTGCCATTTCCTTCTACAGGAGATCTTCCCAACCCAGGGATCAAACCGAGGTCTCCTGCATTGCGGGCAGATTCTTTACCATTGGAACCACCAGGAAAGCCCCATCCCAATGAAAGAGCATCCTTAACAGAATTAGGTAATAAACACTTCTTCATTCAATGGGACTAAGTAATGATAAAATAGGTTAATAATAAAAAGGTTAATTTTATCTTGATTAGCAAGACATTTTAGATGTAATTAATAGAAAGTCAGCTCAAAATAGCCCAAGAAAAGAAATGAGAGAGGGGAATTTATTGCCTTTCATAATATGCAAATGTTCTTATTTCTCCTTCAGTTCTAAGTAGCCTTCTCTTGAAAGTTTTCTTGAATCGCTAGAAATCCCAAGTAGGTGATTCCACAGGATGCTTTTAGATTCCATCTTGGGGGGAATTTCATTTGTGAATTATAAACAAAATCCATTTTCCTAGGAAAAGACTAATGGTTATATAGCCGTGTTAATAAGTAGCCATCAGCATTGTAAAATCACTTTAATCTCTGACAGCTTGCCTCAGGGAACATACTTCTGTAAGCCAGCCAAGCAGTAACAGCTCCTGGTGGATCAGGAATTAGCCAGTCAGAAATAGACTCAGACTCAGTCCTCTCAACTCTCCTTTAAGTGCCAACCAATTGTCAGCAATCTCCTCAAAATCTATTTCTACAGATGATGTTCAATGCATTGACATGCTTGAAATTCTGCCAGACTCTGAACTGTGTTCTTTTTCTGAACCACGTATGAGATCAACAGTCTGCTCCGCTCAGAGAGACTGTGCCTGACCAATGTATAAACAGCCCACTCATCTTTGAGCTTTCTGTTTCTTATATTGAATCATCATCTCATAACTCTTTGACAATCTATATTGCACTAGTCTGTTTTCTTATCAGTATCCACCACTGGACACTCTCATTAGGGCAAAGACAGAATCTGTGTTTGTTGGCATATGTTGATTAAAGATGAGGATGCCTGTGGGGATGGATGAATAGATGGCTCAACTGATGGAGGCATGGGCAGATGGACAGTGGTATTGAAAGCGTTAGTCGCTCAGTTGTGTCCAACTCTTTGCGACCACACAGACTGTAGCCTGTCAGGGTTCTCTGTCCATGGAATTCTCCAGGCAAGAATACTGGAGTGGGTAGCCATTCCCATCTCCAGATGGCAGTAGAAAGGCACAATCACATGGTTACCTGGAAGGTTCTGGGAGAAGGCCCTCTGGGCAAAAAAATCATAGGTCTCATAGAGGGCATCAGTAGCAAAAGTAATGAAAAAGATCATTCCTAAAGAGATTGTGATTATATGTGAGATATTGGCAGAAATTCTCAAAATAGGTGGGGGTAAATATTAATAGAAGAACCCCCAATGCTGGGAAAGATTGAAGGCAGAAAGACAAGGGAGTAACAGAGAGTGAGATGGTTAGATAGCGTCACCAGCTCAGTGGACATGAATTTGAGCAAACTCCGGGAGACAGTGGAGGCCAGAGGAGCCTGGTGTGCGGCAGTCCATGGGATTTCAAAGAGTTGGACACAACTTAGCAGCTGAACAACAAAAACAAATATTAATGGGGTCTTTTTTGGTTTCCTAGAGCAGAAAAAGGGGTCCTTGAGAGAGGAAATGATGCAAAGACAACAGTGTCTCAATGAATATGTGATCTATTATTTACTTATCATCAGGTGGAATCAGAAGAAACTCAGGTTACTAAGTCATCACCAAGCCACTGAGAGAGTTGAAAGATTGGAACCCATGTTATAGCATTTGATTTTATCCAAATCACACTGCCTTAGGTTGGGTTCAGTGGGAACCGAGCCTGAGATCAAGATTTTGGTTCACGTGATTTACTGAGGAAGAACTCTCATGAGATTGGAAGTGACAGGTGTAGGGGACCAAAAAAAACTAAGCAAGAATGTAATATCAACTAAAACCTAGCTTTAGTGTGATTCCTCCAGGAAGCTCTGAAGTATGAATTACTCCACAGAGTCTGTCCCACCTTGAGGCAAAGAGGCTTGCTTTTTACGTCATCGGCCTTGGTCTAATGGTGAATGGGTAGAAGGGAGTATTGGCTAGTCTACTGAGGTGGTTCTTGTTTGGCCAAGGGTAGATCTCACAGAAGGGAGAGGACATGAGTTGTCATGAGTCAACACTCAAAGCAGCTGTCCTATGAAAAGACCAGCACAGAACTCAGAGTCTTTGCCCCAGTTGATTAGCATTATACAGGTAATGTATGAGTGTTGATGATGAATGCTCTCAGCAAAAAGGAATATTATATTTGATATTCTTCTCATGGATTGCCAGATTTTTATTGCTACATTTTATTTTTATTACTGCTACCTTTTAAGAACTCCTATAAATCAGAGCCATCACATCTTATAAAATTGCTGAGAGTTTCCTAACATTATTAAAATTGAATATGTCATTTCAGTGACATTGGGAAAATAATCAATTGTACAATATTGGAGAAGTCAGATGGATTCTGATATTCCAATAGTTGTCTTCCTTTATTCACATCGCCTGCATTGAGGACATGCAACATAACCCCAAAAAGAAGCCATACTTAGCATCTACTTTTGTTTGAAGGCATTAGTTATTTTAATAGGCTACTTTCCTATATCTAATGTTATCCAGAACACTTGTGAAATATTTTGGTTTTTGTAATTGTAATGCACCAGTACTTTCCATCACATAAACTCCCAGATGATGTCATAGTAGTACTATCTCAAAAAAATGTTTTACCAACTTTTTCTATTTCTCTGTGTGTGTATGTGTGTGTGTGTGTGTATAAAATCTTATACATGTACATATTTCTATTATTTCTTTAATAGCTCTCCTATAGTCAGGCACCAGCACAGCAAAATCAGTACCTAAGATATTGTTTTTAAGCACACACAGTAGCCTATTGGAAACATAATATATTATAAGTGTAGTGAGTTATATACTCTAAGGAACAGAGATAGTAAGCAGAGTCAGATATTTCATCATAATGTAAAAAAAGATATTCTACTGCAGTATCTTATACACATATCAGCATGCCTATAAAAGCAACATGTTTCTAGATAAAACACAGAACCCAAAGATATACATATATGTTTTCTGAGTTAAGGCTCATGTAGCTTAACAGCATATTTTTACCATCCTACCTACACTGGAAAGCTATACTCATAGACACAATCAGACAGATATCAACATGCAGGAATCTGGAGGCATTAGGAGGAGTAAGTAGGAATGTGCTGAAAAATATTAGTTTGGCTACATAATTAAAAGAAGAAGATAACTTCTAGAATTTAAATGGCAAGTTACACTGTTTAAAATATCGTAATTATATTATTTCAAAGTCTAAAATAATAGCACAAAGAGCTGGAAGGAAAACACTCACTGGAGTTTGAGACATTACAACTCTCTGTAACCAGAGCCTATGATGAATATCTTTAAGCATAACAGTTTTACACCAGGAATAGATCAAAGAGATGTAACAGCCTTGTGTATATAATCACAGCCTTCCTTCCTTTGATGACAGCACAGTGGATGTGGGTGTGTACACGGACATGGATGTAAACACGTGCTCTTTTGAAACAAGACTCCCTTGTTCAGGTCCTGTTGAATTCCAGTTCTTTGGGTCCATGAAGTCTTCCCACATGTTAGAAGTCTCACATTTCCATTCCTATGCCTTGTGAAATCTGTTTTTCCACTCTTCTAGTTAGAAACCATAAAGCTGTCTTTAATTCTTCTGTCATCTTGACACTCTATAACACTCCTGTCCATTCTTAGCATACTCTTTTGCATGTAGGAAGCATTCAACAAGTATTTCCTCAAAGTACTTGCTATCCATATATTTTCACTTCCACACTTTCTAGCCTTTCCTTTCACTCCTTATTTCTGCAGCAACCCTACTCACCTTACTCCCGTCATTCCAATGAAATGACATCCTAAGCACTATATTCTCATTTACCACACAGGAAGTTAGCTGCCAGATTAATCTTCCTAGGACAACACTAATTATTGATCACCTTGAAAATCCCCAGCAATCACTGCTAGTTTGGTTTTCAAGTCTTAATGTCATTTTTTAATCTTTTTACGACAGTGTGTTACAAGGCTGGGCTAGTTTCTGCTGGGCAACAGTGTGAATCAGCCACAAACGTCCATAAGCCCCCTCCCTTGTGAGCCACCCTCCCACCCCCCATCCCAGCCCCCCAGGTCATCACAGAGCCCGAGCTGAGCTCCCTGTGTGATACAGCAGCTTCCCACTAGCTAGCTATTTTACACGTGGTAGTGTCTATATGTTAATGCACTCGCTCCATTTGTCCCACCTTCCCCTCCAACCCAGGTGCATTTCCTTTTTTTCTAAAGTGACTCTCTAACATGAATGACTACAGCAAACTCATCAATACTTTGATTTCTATCACTACGATTTGGTCTATTTTTATCAGTACCATCTGCTACTAAGATGTAGAGTTTTTGTTTTTGTTTTGGCTGGGCTGTGTGGCTTGTGGGATCTTAGTTCCCTGACCAAGGATTGAACCCGGCAATGAGACTATGAAATCCTAACTGCTGGACAGCCAGGGAATTCCCTAAGGGACAGTTTTACCCACACCCTTAACTTGTGATGTCCTCCTTGACCTACAGGCTCTCCTCTCTATTCAGTTATTCAAGTGCATCCTTCAGTTTCCAACCCAAACCTACTCCCTTCATTAAACCTTCCTATCTTCGACTTCAAGTACTTCTTTTTTTCCTAAACAATTACAGTCTTCAGTCTATGCTGCAAAATTCATTATTTATTTATATATTATTCTGAATTCCTTTCTAATTTTCCCTTAACTTCCTTCTGATCTATCCAATTTGATGGTTCAGTTTTTTTTTTTTTTAAAGGTAAGACAGATTTTAATCACCATCTTTAAGCTCAAAAGTCATGAGTACTAGGCTTAGAAGATAAAGTTACTTATTTTATCAATGTTATTACTGATCTTGATGCACTAAGTCAGAAAATGTCTTGAATAAAAAAATTGAAAGAAATGTGAAAAAAACACTTTTTCCTTCTAAGAAATCAATGTCTTTAATATGATAAGCATCATATGTAAGTTATGGGAAATGGCAGGTTACATCAAGTTCAAACTCATTAATATGAATTTGAAAACTTTCAGAAAATTGTTTCAGCAGATTTTACTTTTCTTGTTCTTCCAGTCGCTGTTCTAGTTTTCTTAAGATGCAAACCAAGGAAGGTGAGAAACCTAAATATTCTTAAAAGTAGTAGAAAAGAATATGATTACTTTTTACATGATAAGCTAACAATTAAAACGTTTGTTTCTATTAAGTTAGTTTCTTACATGTATTGGATTTAGTATTTAGGTTAAAATATATCCATTCATTTACAGTGAGGTGAACACATTTTGTTTTCTATAGCTGATAATTTCCATTAATGAGACCAGATCGCCTTCCTTCATCCACTCAAATCCCTGCAGCTTAGCCTTGCACATAATAAGCACTCAAAAATTATTTTTTCAAATGACCTGTGATGATATATTCTTACTTCCAAGTGTTCTTTTTTCCTCCTTGTTCCTACAGCTACCTGAGTCATCTGGTCCTAGGAACCATATTTGAAATATTATAAATAATTATAACAAGCACTTGTTAAATAAACATTGATCTAAAATGATTCTCTGGTGTTGATTTGTTTGCTTTGGATATGAAGTTAATAAGGTCAAGGGATTAGGTACAGGAGCTTCCCTGATGGCTGGGTAGTAAGGAATCCGCCTACCATGCAGGAGCCGCAGGAAACACAGGTTCCATCCCTGGGGGGCAGTGGAGATCCCCTGAAAGAGGAAATGGAAACTGACTGCAGTATTTTTGCCTGGAGAATCCCACCAACAGAGGGGTCTGGTGGGCTACAGACCGTGGAATTGCAGAGTGGAACATGATTGAGCAGCTGCTGCTGCTGCTAAGTCACTTCAGTCGTGTCCGACTCTGTGTGATCCCATAGACGGCAGCCCACCTGAGTAGCAGCAGATATAAAAAGGCAGCATTGCCTACCCTACTGTGTAAAGCGACTCCTCAAGTGATTTCTCTGTTAGTTTGCTACATTTTAATTTATCTTTCTATTTTCTTTTAGACAGTTTTTTGTGACTTTTTAAACTCTATAATATTATCATAAACATCTCTATTTGCATAGAACTCATTTTAACATTGCATTACTTCCTAGGATAAGTTCTTAAAATGACAATAACTTCTTCAAAGGAATAAAAATATCCTCTCTTCATTGGGAACCAACCAATATACTAACAAATAAACTAATTTCTTTCCAAAGAGTGTGGTAACAGTGTACACATTTTCTATAACTTAAGATTCCTTTTTTTGTTTTTCTTTTCCTTTTAAATTTCTGATGCTGTTGTGTTTGTTTCTCTAAAAACTGAAGAGGTTAAAATGGAACTAGGGAACTTTCCAGTTAATTTCTCTCTGCTGTTTTAAATTGTGCTTAGCAGAATAATATGGCTTATTTTACTTTGAAATACCCTTGAAACACAAATAATGGAAGCACTATGTTGGCAGACAAGATTGTGTAGAATAGAAAAACCCAGTCATCAGATCTATATAACGTGGGTTCAAAGCCCAGCTCAGTCACTAATCAGTCATGCCATCCCAAGAAATCTGTTGTGCTTAGGTCTTCATGCCACCTTTTCAAAGAGATACAGATAAACAGAGCAAATAAAATGGCAAAGGATCTGGAAAAGGTATTGCAAAAAAGCAGTTGAGTGAAGCAGTGATATTTAGTCTGGAGAAAAGATAACACGGTAGGGACACGAGGGCTGACCTCAAATACCTGGGGAGCTATCATGTGGAAGAAGGAGTAGATAGAATCCATTGCATGCCAGCGAAGAGAATAGATGGAAATCACAAGGAGGCAGTGTTCAGCTTTATGGAAGGATGAACTTTCCAGTAATTACAGCTTTTCAGTGATAAACCTGACTACGATCTGCACTAGCAAGCTTTCTGTCATTGGAAGGGCTCTAGCTGCAGCCAGATGACCATTTATCCAACTGGTGAAATTTAAATACTGAAGTCTGGCCAGGAAGGCAGGAGATGGGGAGGGAATTTGGGGGACCTGGCAAAAGATAACAGGGCTGAGCCTGCAGAGAGCAAATTAAGATATGGCTGGAGATCCTAGGAGGGCACAGGCAGAAGCAAGGCTGGCATCTTTTAGGCGGGGGCTAGAAAATTCCTGGAAAATTGGGTCTAGAGATGGATTCATAAATTAAAAATTAAAAAAAAAAAAACCATTTTTGGAAATGTTTAAGTGACCTACCTTCGTTCTCAAGAACGAAGTCATCTTAAAAAATAGCTTCTGAAAATAAATCTGTAATGGTTTCTGTGTTCTGACCTTATAATTCTGTTTTAAAGCCATTAAAGGGTCTTTCCCCCTCTAGAAGTATATACACTATTCATCTCATATTAAAATTAGATAGATTTTTAAAAAACTTTTTAAAATTTGTCCCTTAGATTACTCTTATAGAACTTAATTTATGTGAGATGTAAACGAGAAAAAGTCCTCTGCTTTAGAGGGGCTTTTGTAAAACTCATGTGGTCTATTCCTAGGATACTATGCATACCTCAGTGAAGGCCTATTAATGGGGGTCAAGAATAGTATTGTTGTAAGAAACCTACAGAAGTCATCCCATACTTTTTTTTTTTTTTTAATTTAAATCCCAGTAAGTTTTTTCCCTTATTTGTTCTTTGTTTAGTTCTTCTGGGTTAAGCTGAGTGGTGGTCTCTTGTTTCAACTTAAATTCCACTTTGTTCTGAGTTTTGCTTAAAATTTATGGGTGAAAAATCCACAGCTATTCATATCCCAGGATCACTGAGTTTAAAAAAAAAATATATCTTAACATGACACAGCCAAATTTTGGGGACAACCATGTTAAAGGGTGCCGAGTTAAGGCACTTAATGCTGAACCTCGGGCCACGCTGAGTTTTTATTGCTAGTTCAGCTCAGGTCCCTGCAAAGCACAATGACCTGGCCACTCTCTTCTCCTTCCTCCTTTGATTGCTTTCTTCAACAGGAAGAATTTTCACAATTGTATGGATTGAGTAGGTTTCCAAGGGCATGGATCTAGTTATCCCTATTAGTGAAGGCCATCAGAAGATGATGCTGGGAGTGGGATGGGGTGGGTGGGAGGGGGCTCAAGAGGAAAGGGATATATATATACTTTTGGCTGATTCATCTTGTTGTATAGCAGAAACCACCACAACATTGTAAAGCAATTATCTTCCAAATTAAAAAACAAAAAATGTGATGCTATTATGAACCACTTTCTTCTCTCTGCAGTGCTCAGTAAGCCTTTGCCTGAGTAAGAGAAACATAGGAAGCCTTTGCCAAATATGCTTAAAGGATTTTTGTGTTTTTTTTTTAATGACATATTTCAGAATGTAAAAGAAAAAACAAATTAGCAGTAGTCAGATTGTAATTGAATTGTAATTCATTTACTTTTCATCTTATCAAATTTATTTAATTCTAATTTTGTGATTAATGGCATGAACTTGGAGGGGGGGGGGGGGATGAACCCAGCTGTGTCTCAATCTGAGCCACCAGGGAAGAGTTTTCTCAAATATAAAATGGTGATATTGATACGTAACTACTATGATGTGCTGTGGTTGTATCTGGCTCCCTGGAATGTTAACTGCTTTCTCATGAGAAAGAATTTCTCTCATGAGAAATTCCCACAGTGTGAATCTTAGTGTAAAGAGAGCCACTCAACACCAGGAGGACAAAAACACCAGACGCACAGGTCCCCTGTGCCCTTGGCAGCTAGAATGTGGACCTGTGACTTAAGCTGGGATAATCCCCTCCTGCCTGGATATGTGAGTTTACAGTGACAGAGAGAGAGAGTTCATTTGGTCAGTCACTGCCGTGACATCTGGACTCTTAGGGCAGCAGAGGTGGTGTTTGCAGAGCTGCTGTCTCACACCCAGTGTTGGAAAGTCCAGTCCCTAGACAGACTGGCTCAGTATTAGTCGCTCAGTCGTGTCTGATTCTTTGTGACCCCATGGACTGTAGCCCACCAGGCTCCTCTGTTCATGGAATTCTCCCAGCAAGAATCCTGGATTGGGTTGCCATTCCCTTCTCCAGGGGATCTTCCCAACCCAGGGATCGAACTGGGGTCTCCCGCATTGCAGGCAGATTCTTTACCATCTGAGCCATCAGGGAAACCCAAACAATGTGGAGTTTAGCATAAAATATAGAGATGAAGACAATGTGTCTTACTTGACAGGCAATGGGAAGCCTAGAAGAGATTTTAGCAAAATGCTATGATCAAAGAAGAACTTTCATTTTTTTCTCTGGAGCAATGCATAGAATAGCAGATACAACAGCCAGGAAACTGGGATTTGAAGAAAGTTAAAAAAAAAAAAGAAAAAGAAATGATGAACTGAACTAGGATGATGACAGACAAGGGTGGGAAGAGAGGACAGTTGTGAATGGCATTGTGGAGATAGAGTCTCTCCAACTTCACAGCTGTAGAGAATGAGGTGAGTCATGGTCAAGATGACTTGGAGGGTGAAGGTCACTTTGTAGCAGGTTTATAACTCTGTCTGGTGAGAAAGTTGAAACAGTAGATACAAATGATTCAAAAAATTCAGAAAGAGAGAAATGTGTGCAAAGCTTGAGGGGCTGCTATTACCGAGGGACATTGTTTTTCTAGAAAATAGGAAAAATTAAGCAAGATTTTAATCAAAGAGGAAGCAATTAGAAAGACTGGAAATCCAAGCGAGAGAGGAAAACTAATAGAACAATTAATAAATATGGTTAGGATTTATTATTTGTTATGATCACAATCAAATGCTTCCCTTTCACTAATAGAGCTTCCCTGTGACTCAGCTGGTAAAGAATCCACCCGCAATGCAGGAGACCTGAGTTTGATCCCTGGGTTGGGAAGATCCCCTGGAGAAGGGAACGGCTACTCACTCCAGTACTCTGACCTGGAGAATTCCATGGACTGTATAGTCTATGGGGTTGCAAAGAGTCGGACATGACTGAGCGACTTTCACTTTCACACTGACCCAAATATTTTGGGGTGCTTCCCTGATGGCTCAGTTGGTAATGAATCTGCCTGCAATGCAGGAGACCCCAGTTCAATTCCTGGGTCAGGATATAAGATACTAAGAAATTAGTTCAGCAAATGAGAAAAGGAGAACCAAAGAGAAACTAAGAGTTTGCCATCTTTACTTAGTAAAAATTTGGAATATTATCTCTATTGATCAATCTATATCTACATATTTCTAGATATAGAAAGGTATTTGAAAGCAATGACCATTTTTGTTTATTTTGACTTTGCATATATACATACACATAAATACATTCATATTTTATTATTAATATTTCACCTTTCCAATAGCATCATGAGGAAAGTCTAGGCAATATTTTCATCTTCCTTCTCTCCTTTCCAATCACATTTTTTTAGAGGTGGAGACAGTGACTTGTCCAGAGCTCAAAGCAAGTAAGTGGAAAAGCCAGCTTCAAAAAAACAAGGGTTCTGGCTTCTAGTCCAGTGTGCTTTCTTTTTTCCACAGAGTAGACCCCTATTTGAGCATAGCTTTATCTAGAAGATTGGGTATATATGACACTATGTGTATCACCTTATAATAGATTCATCTTGAAAATGTATCTATCCTCCTAATGAAATTTAATTTAGTTTTGTATTGCTAGGTTTTAATTTTGATTTTCTCTTTGATTAAAAAATATAGTTACTTAATGATGTATGTAAGCTATCCATGTCAATGAATGCAAAAATTGTTTCATATTATCTGAAAGGAAACAATTGACCCATTGGCAAAGGGCATGAGGTTTGACTTCTAATTTTCTGACTAGGTAGTAGTCATATTTTTTTATTAGTGGAGTCAGTCTTGCCAGCAAGAATGATAACTATTGCTTCTGAGCATAGAACATAAGGAAGGAACTGGAAGGTCACCCATAAATTTGGTCTTAAGGCACCAAACACCAAAAATCAAAATATTACCAAAGAGGAATTTGTCCACAAAGACTGAGGGCCTTGGTTTATAGTTGAGGAGACTGGTTGCTAAACAAAGGGAACTACTCCAAGTCACTTGGTGGATGTCAGAGCCAAGGCTGAAATCCAGCTTCTGGTCAACCAGCACAAGGCTGTTCACCCTCTCAGCACCACTCTGAAATTAGTTAGGTTTGGATTTATAGTAAGCTGAGGTTCTGAAACTAACAAAGAATAAAATCCTATTGAGAACTATTACAGATGTTTTACCTAAAACTTCAATCACTCGTCTGTAAGTACTTTTACGATGCCTATTGAGCAATCTCTTCTAGTAGTCTTTTGAGCCAGTAGCGGAACATAAGAGAGGTGAAATAAACTGAGAAACCACTCTGAAACAATCAAAATGTGACCACGTGTATCTTTAGCGCATCTGACTTAAGAGCCCCAAACCTACTATCCCATTTCTACCTGAATATCTTGCCTGCATCTTTTATTTTACAACACAACAAGTTCTTGGGTGCTTAACCTTAGGTCAGAGATCCTTTGAGCTTTAACAATCAATAAACTTAGCTTTAAGTTGGTTTGAGGAGACATTTTGGTGTGTGTTCCATAGAGTAAACAAATTTAAAAATTTATTGTAAAGGATATTTTCCCCAGAATATATACAGCAGGTGTATAAAAGCTTTAAAAGGCAAGAACTGAAGACTTAAGCTTGGCATTTTTAAAAAACTACATGTTTGTCAACTTATTTTATCTCTTAAGATTTGCAAGTGTTGGTCATAAAATATTTCTTTGCCAATTTAAGTATAGAAATATTTTAACACTGAGGTATTTATCCAAATAAGGGATCATTACCTTCAATAATCTTTGCTTTCAGATGAGAATTTAATATTTCACCATTTTATCAATGATCATCAATGCAAAATACATTTAAGTAAATAAATGTATGTGTTACTTTCTCTGTAATTTAAAAAAACAAGTACCTAAGACATTTACCAAAAATAATTTCTTAGAGTCACTCCTTCACCTCTATCAAGGCAACCTAAATTAAAAAGTCAAAAAAATTATAATTTACTGATTTCCTTAGGCTACTTGAAAATAAATGTGGACCTCTATTCTTCTTACCATTAAACAAAATATTGAACTCTGCCCTTCAGGCATACTGCCATACCTCAAATGCTGATCTTATCATTGCTTGCAAGTCAAACAGAGTTGGACTTTAAAAGGAAGAAAGGAAAGCCCTCCAGCCATTGGGAAGCACCAGGGGTCAGGCTGGCGGTCTCACTGGTCAGAATGAACCCACAGTCACAATGCCGGACATTTTTCAATCAAGACCCATACCAGGATTTGAAATAAAACATAGAGAACCATATTCTGAAAATGATGTCCCTTTACATTTGGCCTTTCAGTCATCCCTTTCAGATGTCCCTTCCAGTTCGTTTTATTTGTGAATAGGACATCATAGAATTTTTCTTTTGAATTCTGTACATAATAATAAACAAGCATACTAAATTATAAAGTAACAATACCAAAACAAATCAGAAATTGATGAAGAGTTGGATGGGGATTTTCCCATATGTTTAAAAGATTGGTCACATCCCTTCTGTGTTCCTGGATGTCCATTTTGTACTAAATTGTAAAATGCATGTATGAATTGTACAGAGGAGTTCAAAGTTCTCCAGAAGTACAATATACATAGAATAGGCTGAAATATATTCCATTAACTAAATGTTATTTGTTTGGATAAGTGACTCACTTAAACTCTCTCCCTCTCCACTCCCAGGCAGAGGTTGCCCAGTGGGCTTCCTGGAGCGGACTCTGACATCACTCAATACTCTTGTAGAGGTGGTGCTGGGTTCTGGAAAATAGCTCTCAATGCTGCAGGTAGCCATCAAAACCCTAAGCTGGAGGAGCACCGGATAAAAGCACCAAACGGTTAAACGGATAAATGCTTCTCACCGAAATGTATCCCCATATGCATCTTAAAGGCTTCCCTGGTGGTTCAGTGGTAAAGAATCCACCTGCCAAACAGGAGACGCTGGTTTGATCTCTGGGTCAGAAAGATCCCACTCCAGTATTCTTGCTTGGAAAATTCCATGGGCAGAGGAGCCTGGCGGGGCTACAGTCCATGGGGTCGCAAAGAGTCAGACACGGCTTAGCTACTAAACAACAACAATGTATCTTACATCTTCAGTTTGGACAGAAATGTAAAAGGACTTAACACTGTCTTACACTCCCTCCCCACCCCCACCCCCAAATCTAAAATACCCTTGAGCAGGAAAAGGGCAGAATGACCATTATTTCAATTTTATATTCCAACTAATTGTTTGATTAGTATTATTGGAGAGAAAAGAATGTGACCTAAAATAAAACATCTTGCTCAGGAAAAGCAAGACTGCTTAAAGAACAAATGTGAAAACGGTAGAGTGTTAATTGTGAGGGTTCAAGGGGGAGGGGAGCAATTAGAAAACCTTTCCGGAGGGGAATCTCCGCACTTCTGAAGCCTGACAAACACAAGGGGGCAGGCAGAGCTCGAGTCAGGCTTCAAAACCGGCTGCCTGAAGGGAGCTAACCTATTTTAGCTCGCCCTCCGGATATTTATCAGTTCTCTCGGCAAGCCAAGAACTGTGATGCTGACAGGCGGGTTTAGTTCGTACTTGGTCTAATTACTGCGAAGAGAACAGGAACGTCTTTAATGACAGCTGCCCTAACAGCGGGCTTTGGAAGAGCCTGGGGCTACACTCCCCAGAACTTATTCTTTGGGGCGACCCCAGCGATTTCTATCTGACTGCATTTCTCACCCTTTCCAAAAGCCTCTTTCTCCTTTCGCAATGAAATTTGGTTGCAAAGCGGGGGCTTGTTGAAATCTCACCAATCCCGAGAACTGTACCCGTCATAATTTAAAAGGAGACAGCAGGGGGCGAGGGGGAGGCTCTGCCTCCTCTAGTTTGACTTTTAATTCCAGCTCTCCTTCTTATGCAAATTTGCGCCCGAGTTTCTCCCTTTACTGCCCCGGGTTTTGATTCAAACTCCAGCCAAGTTGCTTCTAACTTGCCTCTTGGGCTTGCAAGTTTCAGAAAGAAATAAACATTTCCTGAGCGGGTTCCCATTGGATTTGGGGAGTGGGAGGTAAAATGGGGATTCTCGTGGATTGCAGGAGGCTGAAGTCCCAACCCTAGCAGCTCAGAAAGAAGCGAGCCCCCTCACTTCCAGGACAACCTGTTGCGCCTTCTATCTCCTCCCCTGCGCGCCGTTTCCCCGCCTTGGCCCCCAGGACGTGATTGGCAGGAGTCGCTACCCAACCCTGGTCTCGGGGCCTCCTCCCCGGACTCACGATTGGCCTCCTGGGAGGACTGGAGTAAGGGGGTGCGAGGGGTGGGATTTCCCTCAAAGCTCAGGGTCCCGGGACCTGGAAAGCAGGAGTGGAGGAGACTCAGTCCTCCGCTCGCCTGAGCCGCGAGCCGTGGAGCTGGGCCGGCCGGGATGGTGTAGCCTCCCCGCGCAGCCCCAGCCTGGACGGCGCGGGGCCACTTTCCCATCCTTCTGGTCCATCTTCGCTGCAGTGAGACGCCGCGGGAGCCGTGCGGAGTTCCTGGCACTTTCCGGAGGACGCTCTCACCTACTGCCCGGGACTGGGACTGACTGCGCTCTCCAGGGGACCGGGTTGAGCCGTCACAACCGGACCATGCGAGCCACCGGGACCCCCGGGGTCACCGCGCGCACGCGCCCCGCAGGAAACCCCACCAAGTCTCCACCGACGCCTCCGACGCCGCCCGGGCTGGTGCTGCTGCTTCTCCTGTCACTGGTAAGCCGCGTCCGGGCACAGCCACCTGACCCCGGCCGGGCCTTGCTGTCCCCGGATCTCGCGGGGGTTGCAGGGGTCCCCGCCGAAGAAGCCATAGTGCTGGCGAACCGCGGGCTCCGGGTGCCCTTCGGCCGTGAGGTCTGGCTGGATCCGTTGCAGGACCTAGTGCTGCAGGTGCAACCGGGGGATCGGTGCGCGGTGACCGTGCTAGACAACGACGCGCTGGCCCAGCGACCCGGCCGCCTGCGTCCCAAGCGCTTCCCCTGCGACTTCGGCGCGGGAGAGGTGCGCTACTCGCACCTGGGCGCGCGCAGCCCGTCGCGGGATCGAGTCCGGCTGCAGCTGCGCTACGACGCGCCGGGAGGGGCGGCCGTGCTCCCCTTGGTGCTGGAGGTGGAGGTGGTCTTCACCCAGCTGGAGGTTGTGACGCGGAACCTGCCCCTGGTCGTGGAGGAGCTGCTGGGGACCAGCAATGCCCTGGACGCGCGGAGCCTGGAATTCGCCTACCAGCCCGAGACCGAGGAGTGTCGCGTGGGCATCCTGTCTGGTTTGGGCGCGCTGCCTCGCTACGGGGAACTACTTCACTACCCGCAGGTCCCGGGCCCGGCCAGCGAGGGGGACACCCAGGAGCCCCTCCTGATGGACTGCAGAGCCTTCCAGGAACTGGGCGTGCGCTACCGCCACACCGCCCCGAGTCGTTCTCCGAACAGGGACTGGGTGCCCATGGTGGTGGAGCTGCGATCGCGAGGCTCTCCTGTGGGCAGCCCGGCTTTGAAGCGCGAGCACTTCCAAGTGCTGGTGAGAATCCGAGGAGGGGCTGAGAACACCGCCCCCAAGCCCAGCTTTGTGGCCATGATGATGATGGAGGTGGACCAGTTTGTCCTGACCGCCCTGACCCCAGACATGCTGGCCGCCGAGGATGCGGAGTGTGCCCCAGACTTGCTGATCTTCAATCTCACCTCTCCATTCCAGCCCGGCCAGGGCTTCCTGGTGAGCACTGACGACCGCAGTCTGCCCCTCTCCTCCTTCACTCAGAGGGATTTGCACCTCCTGAAGATTGCCTATCAGCCCCCCTCTGAAGACTCTGACCAGGAGCGTCTCTTTGAACTCGAGCTGGAAGTAGTGGACCCAGAAGGCGCTGCCTCCGATCCTTTTTCCTTCATGGTAGTGGTGAAGCCCATGAACACGCTGGCTCCAGTGGTCACCCGGAACACTGGTCTTATTCTCTACGAGGGCCAATCTCGGCCCCTCACTGGCCCTGCAGGCAGTGGACCACAAAACTTGGTCATCAGTGATGAAGACGACTTGGAGGCCGTAGAGCTGGAGGTGGTGGCCGGGCTCCGGCATGGTCACCTTGTCCTTCTGGGTGCCTCCAATGGCAACTCTGCCCCTAAGACCTTTACTGTAGCTGAGCTAGCAGCTGGCCGAGTGGTCTACCATCACGATGACAAAGACGGCTCGCTAAGTGACAACCTCGTGCTCCGAATGGTGGACGGGGGACGCAGGCACCAGGTACAGTTTCTGTTCCCCATCACCTTAGTGCCTGTGGATGACCAGCCCCCAGTCCTCAATGCCAACACGGGGCTGACCCTGGCAGAGGGCGAAACTGTGCCCATCCTGCCCCAAGCTCTGAGTGCAACTGACATGGACTCAGAGGACTCTCTGCTGCTTTTTGTGCTCGAGTCACCCTCCTCCACTGCAGGGCATCTGCTTCTCCGCCAGACCCATCTTCCCCAGGGGGAGGAGATGCTTCTCGGGAGCCCCTGGAGAAAACAGGGAGCATTCTATGAGAAAACAGTGACAGAGTGGCGGCAGCAAGACATAACAGAGGGGAGACTTTTCTACAGGCACGCTGGGCCCCACAGCCCTGGGCCAGTGATTGACCAGTTCACATTTCGTGTCCAGGATAACCACGACCCCCCTAATAAGTCTGGGCTACAGAGGTTCATGATACGCATTCATCCCGTAGACCGCCTCCCTCCTGAGCTGGGCAGCGGCTGTCCCCTTCGGATGGTGGTACAGGAATCCCAGCTCACACCTCTGAGGAAGAAGTGGCTACGCTACACGGACCTGGACACGGATGACCGAGAACTCCGTTACACGGTGACCCAGCCCCCAATGGACACAGATGAAAACCACTCACCAGCCCCACTGGGCACCTTGGTCCTGACCGACGATCCTTCGGTGGTGGTCGCCCATTTTACCCAAGCGCAGGTCAACCACCATAAAATTGCTTACAGGCCTCCAGATCAGGAGCTGGGAGTGGCAGCCCGAGTGGCCCAGTTTCAATTCCAGGTGGAGGACCGAGCTGGGAACGTGGCTCCAGGCACCTTCACCTTTTATCTGCAGCCAGTGGACAACCAGCCGCCCGAAATCCTCAACACTGGCTTCACCGTTCAGGAGAAGGGCCACCACATCCTGAGTGAGGCTGAGTTGGGCGTGCGTGATGTGGACACTGATGTGGCCCACATCACCTTCACGCTCATACAGGTGCCCAAACATGGCCACATGAAGCTGTCTGGACAGGTACTGCATGTCGGTGGGATTTTCCACTTGGAGGACATAAAACAGGATCGGATTTCCTACGCCCATAATGGGGCTGAGTCTCTGACCGACAGCTGCTCCTTGGAGGTCAGTGACAGGCACCACGTGGTGCCTGTCACTCTCAGAGTGAATGTCCGGCCAGTGGATGGGGAGGTGCCCATGCTGAGCCTTCCTGCAGGCACGCTGGGGTCCTATCTGGACGTTTTAGAAAACGGGGCTACTGAAATCACTGCCAGTGTTATCAGAGGGACCAACGGGGATGCTGATGATTTGATGTTGACTTTCCTCTTGGAAGATCCGCCCCTATATGGAGAAATCCTGGTCAATGGAGTTCCAGCAGAGCAGTTTACCCAAAGAGACATCTTGGAGGGCTCTGTCGTCTATGCTCACACAAGTGGGGAGATAGGTCTCTTGCCCAAAGAAGACTCTTTCAACCTGAGTCTGTCGGATATGTCTCAAGAATGGAGAATAGGCGGTAACACTATCCAAGGAGTTACCGTGTGGGTGACCATCCTCCCTGTTGACAGCCAGGCCCCAGAAATTTCTGTAGGTGAACGGTTTATCGTGCTGGAAGGCGATAAAAGCGTTATAACCTCAATGCATATAAGTGCTGAAGACATCGATTCTCTCAATGATGACATCTTGTGCACCATCGTCATTCAGCCTACCTCGGGTTATGTGGAGAACATCTCTCCAGCCCCCGGCTCTGAAAAATCGAGAGCAGGAATTGCTATAAGTGCTTTTACTCTGAAAGATCTCAGGCAAGGTCATATAAACTATGTCCAGAGTGTCCATAAAGGAGTAGAACCAGTGGAAGACAGATTTATATTTCGCTGTTCTGATGGCATTAACTTTTCAGAGAGACATTTTTTCCCCATTGTAATCATTCCCACCAACGATGAACAGCCAGAAATATTCATCAGGGAATTTATGGTGATGGAAGGCATGAGTCTGGTGGTTGATACACCCATCCTCAATGCCGCTGATGCTGATGTTCCTCCGGATGACTTAACTTTCACTATTACCAGGTTTCCCACCCACGGTCACATCATGAACCAGCTGATAAATGGCACCATTTTGGTGGAAAGCTTCACCTTGGACCAGATCATAGAGAGTTCCAGCATCATTTATGAGCACGATGACTCTGAGACTCAGGAAGACAGTTTCGTGATTAAACTCACAGATGGTAAGCACTCTGTGGAAAAGATGGTCCTCATTATGGTTATTCCTGTTGATGACGAGACCCCTAGGATGGCCATCAATAATGGACTGGACATAGAAATCGGGGAAACCAGAATTATCAACAACAGAATATTAATGGCAACTGATTTAGATTCTGAAGATAAATCCTTGGTTTACATTATTCGTTATGGGCCGGGACATGGCTTATTACAGAGACAAAAACCTGCGGGTGTCTTTGAAAATATCACGTTGGGCATGAATTTTACTCAGGATGAAGTAGACAGAAATTTGATTCAGTATGTCCATTTTGGGCAAGAGGGCATTCGGGATCTAATTAAATTTGATGTGACTGATGGAATCAATGCCCTCATAGATCGCTACTTTTATGTGTCTGTTGGAAGCCTTGACATTGTCTTCCCCGATGTGATAAGTAAAGGAGTGTCCTTGAAAGAAGGTGGTAAGGTCACCCTCACAACAGATCTACTGAGCACTAGTGACCTGAACAGCCCTGATGAAAACTTAGTTTTTACCATCACCAGGGCTCCCATGAGAGGCCACTTAGAAAGCACAGACCAACCTCGAGTGTCTATCACGTCTTTCACTCAGCTCCAACTGGCTGGCAACAAAATCTACTATATCCACACAGCTGATGATGAGGTAAAGATGGACAGTTTTGAGTTTCAAGTCACTGATGGACGTAACCCTGTCTTTCGGACATTCCGTATCTCCATCAGCGATGTGGACAACAAAAAGCCAGTGGTCACCATCCATAACCTGGTTGTCAGTGAAGGTGAAAAGAAGCTGATTACTCCCTTTGAACTCACTGTGGAAGACAGGGATACTCCAGACAAACTCTTGAAATTCACTGTCACCCAGGTACCTGTTCATGGTCAACTCCTATTCAACAATACCAGACCCGCCGTGGTTTTTACCAAGCAGGACTTGAATGAAAACTTAATCAGCTACAGACATGATGGTACCGAGTCAAGTGAAGACAGCTTCTCCTTCACAGTGACTGATGGTTCCCATACAGAGTTCTATGTTTTTCCTGATACAGTTTTTGAAACAAGAAGACCCCAAGTAATGAAGATCCGGATCTTAGCTATTGACAACAGAGTCCCCCAAATTGCAGTGAACAAAGGGGCCTCTACACTTCGCACTCTGGCCACAGGCCACTTGGGGTTCATGATCACAAGTAAAGTATTGAAAGCAGAGGACAGAGACAGCTTACATGTTTCTCTCCGGTTTATTGTGACGGAGGCCCCTCGACATGGATATCTCCTCAACCTGGGCCAAGGCAACCACAGTGTGACTCAGTTTACACAAGGTATGGTTCACTTTTCTTTCTTTATAATCAAAGGGCACTCCAAGTCTTCCTTCTTAAGATATGGCTGTCATTGATAACTTTGTAAGTAGAGCGTGAAATTAGAGGCCAGGGAGAACTTCCCTGGTGATCCAGTGGTTAGGACTCCATGCAGGGGGTGTGGGTTTGATCCCTGGTCCAGGAATTAAGATCCCATGTGTCACGTAGCACTGCCAAAAAAAAATTAAATTAAAAAATAGAGTCCAAGGAAAGAGAAGGAAAGGGAAATAAAAGAAAGGCGAAAATACAGGGACTCTGTTTCCTAAGAGAACAGCTCCCTTCTTGCCATATGTCTCACTGTAGTGACTTTCATTAGTAGGAGTATTGTATTTTGAAAATATAAGCTAAGATGCCAAAGAAAGAGCTGAACTTCAGTGAATTAAATTTGAAGCAGGCTTTTCAACTCTGTTCCATTAGCCCCACTGTTCCTCTGAGCAACCTGTTTTGTATGCGGAAGACAGTTCATGAAGCATGTTAGCATCGTAGAGAAAGATGTGCTTTCTAAATTTTCTGAATCCACATAATTATTATTACTAGCCACCATTCAAACAGGGGCCTCCCAGGTGCCGCAGTGGTAAAGAATCCATCTGCCAATGCGGAAGACACAAGAGACACAGGCTCCATCTCTGGGTCAGGAAGATCCCTTGGAGTAGGAAATGGCAACCCACTTCAGTACTCTTGCCTGGGAAATTCCATGGATAGTGGAGCCTGGCGAGGTATAGTCTGTGAAATCACAGAGTTGGACATGACTGAGCACATCAGCGTGTTACCATCCAAATAGACCCTTCCAATTTGTATTAATTTGATTGCTTTTTAGAGGGTTGTTCTAAGACTATTATTATTATTAGCAACTTTGTAATGAAGATAGAAAGATGTATTTATATTTACTTTGTAGATTTTAGAATTTTTATAAGATTTTATGAGACTAACACCTGTCCAAAGATATAACAGGTAAACACTTATCTAGATTTAGAACGATGTACAAGGCATGTTACCTGAACCACACAAGAAAAGAAAGTATATTTAATAAGGTGTAAGAAGACCAGGTGGCGCTAGTGGTAAAGAACCTGCCTGCTAACGCAGGAGACGTAAGAGACACGGGTTCAATCCCTGGGGTGGGAAGTCCCCTGGAGGAGGGCATGACAACCCACTCCAGTATTCTTGCCTGGAGAACCTAATGGACAGAGGAGCCTGGGGTCGCAAAGAGTCAGACACGATTGAAGTGACTTAGCACAAGCAAGAAGACAGGAAGTCCATCACCAAAATATATATCCAGTTCATTGTTAAGAGCCTAAAGATATTTTAACAAAATTAGTAGTAGGAAGAAATTATTTTCTCATTTCACACCTCCTCTCTGCCTTGTGTCGAACACAGTAACAAATGGTATTGCCTCAAGCATCTGCATTCTTGGAGATGAATGCATTTTTGTAACCTCGATTTTCTTTGTGTGTCCACAGAGTCTGAGACAGGAAGGGCAGGTGACCTGTGCAGAGTTACTCAATGACTAAAGGGAGAAGCCCATTCAATCTGCTGGCTTGGGAGTTAGACCTCTGTTTTCTAGAATGTGCAACTTTCATTACAAAGAGTTTTGGGTTGCTTTCATGAAAATCTCACCCTTGTCAGAATGGAAACCAGATCTCTCCTGTGTGAGCTCTGTGGGTTCCAAATGGAGTTAAACCCCAGGACTTCCCAAGGGGGAGTGTTATTGTCCTGTAACAGTGTTAGACTCTTAGGTAACAAATGCTTTAATAAACATGGATGTCCCAGAGTGTAGTTAAAGTAAACTGCTTCTCTGTTTTAGATTCTGGCAAATAGCCCTACCCTTCAACCTCCTGATTCTTGGCTGAAAGCCTGAATATATATCCTAGGGCCTGCAGGGACAGGAAAACTTCTGGGTGCCAAGTGTCATGCAAGACCAGCAGGAAACTTGTGTGTGAAGGCTTTCTGAGGATAGAGATGCATGCACTCTTAGACTGGTTTCTTTTCTTGGAAATGAAAGAGAATGAAAGGAATATTGAAAGGTTATTCTTTAGAGGATCGAAAATGTTACTTCAAACGAATCCTGTGATCAGAAAAAAGAATCTGATTTTAGTGATTTTTTAAAAAAAAGAATTTCTGAATGAAAATAGGGCAAGGATATTTAATTTAAATTCCACGGACCAAGTCCAACAGCTCAAAATATTGGAATATTATTTCCTGAATACTTAGCCATTAAATCATGCTATTTCAGTACAGACCTTTGCTCTGTCACTGGCTTGGAATCACCGTGATTGCTTTTTTGTAGTCATTTGTAAATATAGAGTAGCTGTGAGTTTATTATAAAAAGTGAATATAAATTTTTAAGATTACATTTTAGGAGAAAGCATCACGTTCCAATGAGAGTGCAAATACTGAACATAGGAAAATTGTTTTTATTTAATCACACAAGGACTCATTTCAACAAGTTGAGGCTGGTGTTTGATTCAGAGGAGTTGTTATGGAAATTAGATGAGTGGGTAAAAATGGAGAAAGCTCCGTTATCGTGGTTACCATGGCTGCTCTTGCAGTAGAGGAAGTCATGTTGTTGCTGCTGTTCAGTCGCTCAGCCACGTCCTACTCTTTGCGACCCCGTGGACTACAGCACACCAGGCTCCTGTCCTCCACTGTCTCCCAGAGTTTGCTCAAATTCATGTCCATTGAGTCGGTGATGCTAGCTAACCATCTCATCCTCTGCCAGAGGAAGTGCAAGCAGTGTCTAAAGTGACGACTGTGCTGTCTTTTTCTTTGTTTTATCATGAAGGGACAAGCTGAACAATATTTTGATGGATTTTCAATACACTGAATTAAGTCAGCTTAGCATATATGGCTTGGGAAGGTTATTGCCAAACAGATTGACTAAATGGTCCCTAAGAGAAAAAAAAAAAACAAAAACATGATTTCTAAAACATATTAACTTTCACTCTTAGGAAAAGTAACCAAGGTAGAATTAGACAGATTAGGGAAATTTTTTAGTTCTTTTCAAACATCATGTTTGGTCGAGATATGCTTCTTTGCTCTGTCCACCGCAGGTCTCAAGTACCAGGATGTTTTTTCTGTACAACAAATACATAGTGATAGCTTATGGGAGATAATTTATCACTTTCTGAGATTTCCCCAAAGATAACCAAGGTGTGGTTACCAGGAATGTCAATTAATTTAGAATTTAAAAAAAAAAAATGAAATGATTGTGTAGATAAACTGAAATAAATCTGATGCAAGTTTAAGAGCAAGAAGAAAATCTAGTTAATTATCCTAAGTTTACTTTAAAAAGACAGCATTTTGGCTATTAGATTTTTATCTTTTTAATACTTCTGTACCTTAAGAGGCAAGTGTTTATATATATATAAACATAATAATATGCTCAGTCGTGTCTGACTCTTTGTGACCCCATGGACAGTAGCCCACCAGGCTCCTCTGTCCATGGATTTTCCAGGCAAGAATACTGGAGTGGGTTGCCATTTCCTTCTCCAGGGGATCTTCCCAACCCAGGGATTGAACCTAAGTCTCCTGCATTGCAGGTGCATTTGTTACCAACTGAGCCAGCAGAGAAGTCCTATATCTAATACAAACACATTATATATATATATACACACACGTATATAAATACATATATATAAAAGTATATATAAGCATATACATTTTATATAAAATACTTATATTTTATAAATACTTATTTATATTCTATAAATACTTATATATAGAGGAACCTATAGAATAACTGTTGCAATCAAAGTCTTTACTTGAGATTTTGAACAATGCATTATTAAGAAAATTATAAAAAGAGTTTTCGTTTGTTTCATCTAATCAATAGTTTAGGTCTAACTTGGAGGGAAAATTTAACTCTTGAGTATCTTATAACTGAATTCATGTTCTCATTACTTTAAAAAAGAAAACTTCTGAAAAATCAGCCTTGAAGTGGTAATTTGTTTTAATGGAACTATCTCCCAAGTACTATAGTTTTTGTTTAGAAAACATTGATACAAGGACTGGGTGTTTTTTTTTTCTTTTTCTTATAGTACAACCTTTAGATTCTCTTATAGAATTAAAGATGACCTTTCCACATGACCAGAGGATGTTGTCTTTCTGCTAAGCACCTAAGAGTCAGAGCAGAGTTCCCTTCACTCCTTCACTAATAAAACTAAAGGCTGTAAAAGTTGAGAGTTGTAAGAGTAAACTGGGAAAGAGCAATACATGAGGCTTCACTCCTTACCCTGCAGAAACATCATCCATACAAAGGGAAAGATGCAAGTGTGGGCTACCAGACCTCCAGCCTCTTTAATTTTAGATTAAGACACATTTGAGCCTTTATTGAGTGTAAGATCCTTGAGCAAAGGACCATGGAAACAGAAAACAAAAATTTTCAACCTTCTACAAAAGGTAACCATGCAGAAAGAGGCAGAATTTGGGGAAATTATAGTAGAGTTAGAGATGAAGTTCTAAGGAGAACAAAACATCTTGAACTTGCTTTGTCCTTAAGTATCTTTATGCACAAGAAGGTACTGTTAACTATTAAATCAGATTTCCCCCTCTTCAAATGTCTGATGGTAAGCAAGTCACCTTTCAAATCTATGTGAGCCAAGGTAGATTGTATGTTGGAGCTATAGAAGTTCATGGAGTAATTGGTCATTTTTAATACTCTGCATCACTTGAGGGATCTTCCCTGGCAGTCCAGTGATTAAGACTTCACCTTCCAATGCAGGAGGTACAGGTTCAATCCCAGGTTGGGGAACTAAGATCCCGCATGCCTCGAAGCCAGAAAACCACAAACAGAAAATAGAAACTAATACTTTGCATCACGTGATACTATTCCTTTCATAAAATCATTTTCTTATATGTGATGCCTAGAAACTCCATAGCTTGAACTGATTTAAGATCTTAGAAGATGAATAAACCACACACGAGATAAATATTGCTTGTCACTGTTGAAGCAGTCTTTAGCCATGATCTTGATATTAAGTAATCTTGAAAATAACTACTTTCTGATTGGCCCAGATCTATAATAATAGTGGTCTACTAGTGAGTCATGGGAGTGTCACAGGACAGAATGATGTTTGTTTTATTATGTTGTCTGTGTGGCATTGTTACGGAGAAAAACACAAAATGGATGAATAAATTTTAAAATTGTGTATTAGTCAATACTGAAAACAAACCATACCAGTGAACTTGAGAGCTTGAATAGAAAATAGTAGAAAAAAACATTTCCGAGGCAGAATAATTTTTCACTCTGAATAAAGGTTTCAGCTTTTACTAGATGTTTTCTAAGTTCTCTTTGGTACTGGGTCATGATAGAAACTTCAGTCTGTGGGATTTTTTTTTTTTTTTCATTTTTTTCTTTCAAAAATTTGGAGAGCTTAGAAACAGCCTGCTGTAACACAAGAGGAAAGAAAAGTTAGCCCAAAGGGAAAGCAGAAGAACCTCTGTCCTCTCAGGGCCAGGGAGGCAAAGGGTGTGATTTCTGTAGTGCCAGGAAATCTGCCATGCCTCAAAATATCTCCCTTTCCACCTGTCATGGAGTCTGACATTCCGTATTTAGATAAGTCACTCCTTTGGTGCATGAACATGCAAATACCACTGGGAGGGGCAACACCTTGCTATTATTATAGCCTAACTCTTGCACTCTATTTATCTGTGTAAGGGATCAGATTTCCAAGGGACAGCTGAAATCAAGGGGGCTTAGAGATAGGAGAAATAAGATAGCACCGATTCCCTTAGGAGAAGAAGATCTAAACGTGGTTCAGAAGAGTAACAGCCAATAGGACTTACCATCCGTAATGAATCACCAGTTTTGCCCTAGTAATTAATCATCTTGTTATTTGGTTGTTTTCTAGCTGACATTGATGATATGAAAATATGCTATGTCTTAAGAGAAGGGGCTAATGCCACAAGTGACATATTCCACTTTACGGTTGAAGATGGGGGTAAGTATTCACTCTCCTGTTAGTATAAACAAGGAGAGTGACTTTTATTCATTGCTCTTTGACAGCCTCCATACAAGGAATCTGTATCAAGTATCAGTTTAGGCTCACCTAAATTTTTATGGAGTGAATTTGGTATTTTCTCTAGAAAATCTTATGTTCTCAATCAGACACTATCCTACTCTGCAATGATCGTGAATATATGTCCTAGTTATATTATTTTTGTCTTGTGATTTGTAAAGCACTAAAGAGAAAGATCTATATAAATAGGATCCTCACGTCCAGTTGTTCAGATTTTGCTCTGCATAAAGCTGCCTACTTGAGGGGACAAGATGTTGAACCAGCCAGCCCCACTTGTAAAGCATGTCCTATCTAGCTGTATTTTCCCCAAGGGGGTGCCTTTTTCTAATTTGCTTGGGTGCTGTGTGGACTAAGGCTGGTGGATGATACATAGCATTCACCAAGAGATCAATGCTAAGTAAATATATGTTTCATCTCATCAAGTTCAGTATGTCTAATGATTGTCTTAGTTTGGGGAATTTAGAGACTTAGTCTAGCTAAACTTTTCCTTAGTGGAGTCTGAATACTGCAGAGTATAGACTATGACCTGAGATCTAAGCCACCTCAGTAATTTTTTGTCGTCACTCCCTCAGTGCCCTGACAGCCACTCCCATTGTTTAGTTCTCACACCCTAGGAGGAAAGCTGGCCACTTCTAGATTGGTCATAAAGATGTTTGTGTTCTTGTTTGCTCTCAGAAGAAGCAAAAGGATCTCAGGAAGAATGTGTGGACAGGACACAGGAAATGAGGGGACCTGTGTGCAAGGGAAGAGAGAGGGAGAAATAATTCTGATTCAGTCATCTGTTTCTTTATGACACCTTATAAAAATGCACACTGTTCTGTCATCTATCTCAAAAAGATTCCGTGCTTACCCTTCCTATTTTTTGAAGTATTAAATCGTGCTTGTTTAAAATATCATTGGACGTAACAGGATTGCAAGCTCTGAAAAATGACATCTGCTGAGTGTGTGCCAGAGAGGCAAAAAAAAAAAAAAAAGTGTCAATTTGGGTTCAACTAAATTTAGTAAGTTTAATAACTTTATTTTTTAGCAACCAAATTATACTTTACTATTCCACATATTGATAAGTGAATCTTAGTAGGAAACCAAATTCTGAGAAGGAAATCAACTTGTAGAAAACTAATCTGCTTGTTGAATCTTGCTGCTCAAATGGGAAATTTCACTGTGAGTAAACTTTAGAATGAGACTCTGAAATAATTCAGATTTGTATTTTATATACATATATTTGTGTATATATATACACACACACACAGAGACACACACACATATTTTTGTTGGCTTCCCAGGTGGCATAGTGGTAAAGAATCTGCCTGCCATGCAGGAGACACAGGAGATGTAAGAGACACAGGTTTGATCCCTGGATCAAGAAGATCTCCTGGAGGAGGAAATGACAACCCACTGCAGTATTCTTGCCTGGAGAACCCCATGGACAGAGGAGCATAGCAGGCTACAGTTCAGTGTCACAAAGAGTCAAGCACGACTGGGCATCTTAGCGCACACACACACACACACACACACATATATATATATGTTTTCCCTCATAGCTCAGTTGGTAAAGAATCTGCCTGTGGTGCAGGAGACTCTGGTTCGATTTCCTGGGTTGGGAAGATCCGCTGGAGAAGGGATACGCTACCCACTCCAGTATTCTTGGGTTTCCCTTGTGACTCAGCTGGTAAGGATTCCGCCTGCAATGTGGAAGACCTGGGTTCGATTCCTGGGTTGGGAAGATCCACTGGAGAAGGGAAAGGCTACACACTCCAGTATTCTGGCCTAGAGAATTCCATGGACTGTATAGTCCATGGAGTCGCAAAGAGTCAGACATGACTGAGCAACTTTCACTATATATATATATATGTATATATATATATATATATATATATAAAATATATAAACTTAAGGACTAAATTGTTGGCTTAAAGCACCATGTATATATCTCAGAATGACTGAATAAACCTCAATAACAAAAGTATCATTTTCTTTAAAACTGCCAAAAAAGTTTCAAATCCAATGACTACAATTCCAAGACATCATAGCCCTTACTTTTCTATATATTTTACTTTTTCTTTCTTTTTATTCACGTATATGCTCTGTTATTCTGCACAATTCTTTCCTAAGCTGGATGGACTTTCAGTATTTACTCTGAAATTTTGGTCTGTGTTCAAACATGAGAAAACACTATGCTGTATCATATTTCACAATATTAAGTGCGGAATGACTAGCTGAAGAGACTGGGTTTATTTTTGGATTTGCTGAAAAAATGAATGAGCCTCTAAAGACTGTGTTTATGGAAATAGGAACTAAATCATTTTGGGAGCTTTTTCAGAGCTAGAGTTTCATGTGAGAGAGAAAACGTCCAGAGATACTGTCCTTTACTTTTCTTCCCCACTGATCATGTGTTACTCATAGGGTTCAGGCAGATTCTGGCAACTTTCAGTGGAACAGAATTTATTTTTAATTTCCCCAATGCAAGAAAACTTCTCTTTGACGGAATAGTCATAGAGAACCTGCAAGGTTATAAACTGAAAAGTCACATACGTATTTCAAAATATTTTTAGTCTGATACTTATTTTTTCCATTGTCTATAACATATCCTAATATTTGAATGAGAAGTGCAATGCTACTTAAACTTACAGAGAATATTGAGTGAAATTCTTCTCTCTGGAAAGTGTGAGGTATTTTGACAAACAGAAGTAAAAAAAAATTTTTTTTGCAATATTTGTGAAAAAAGAAAAAATAATTTTCTTTCCTTTCTACAAAAATATTATACTAAGAATTTTAAATTTTTTCTGACCTAGCTATGTATCTTCTAGTTGTGCAGTCAATAATTTCATCAAAATCCATTCTAGAAAAGCCCTATTTTATAGACTGTAATAAAAACATGTATTTTCAATATGGTCAAATGTAACAATGTAAATTTCATCAACTAGATGACATGTTTTTGAAGACACATTTATGACATCATTTAACACTTCTCAAAGATATGTATGTCTCAGGAATTATGGCAGGTACTTGAATCTTATGAACAAGGATTAGCCTTGCTTCTCAGTTGGAAGGATCCAGGTCTTGGAACAACCAGATAATTTCCCCAAACACCACCATCCTTCCAGAAAGTTACAAGAGCTCCTCAAGGGTATTTATTCTTCCCATCTGATGACAAACTTTTTAGACCAGAGGGTTTGGTTATTGAATTCAGCTATTGTGATTTATTGTCATTTATCAATATTTTATTAACTTTCCTGGTGACTCAGTAGTAAAGAATCTACCTATCAATGCAGGAGATGTGGGTTGAATTCTTGGGTCGAGAATATCCCCTGGAGAAGGAAATAGCAACCCACTCCAGTATTCTTGCTTGGGAAATTCCATGGACAGAGGAGCCTAGCAGGCTACAGTCCATGGGGTCACAAAGAGTCAGACACGACTTAGCTACTAAACAACAGCAATCAATACTTTATATAATTTTGTAAGCCTATGTATAAACCATTCTCATGAAATATATGAAATGCTTTTAACATTTCACATCAGGGAAACAAATCAAAGTCTCACATCATAAAACCAAGAACTCTCTACCACCAATTCTCTCTTCAACCCACTAAATTCACTTTCTTCAAATCTACCATATTTATTTTAGAATAGCAACTGTCTAAATAAATTTACTAGAGCAAATAGAATCTTCAAATAATCTTAAAAATAAAATATAGCTTTGAATTTCAGGAATCAAGAATGGGAGAAGAGAGGAAGGAGAACAGAAAACTAAAATCTTCTGTTTCAGATTTAATTATCACAAGAACCTGGCTAGCCACAGAATTCTTCTGTTAACATGTAGTAATGGACTGGGACCATCCACTACTAATGGGTGGTGCTTAGGACAGAGTTTCTACTTTTCAGTTTTTGGAGGGCTTGGGGGCAATTACCAAATGACAGGACTATAGAGTTATCTATTCAAAGAATAGATAATGTCAGAATTTTCACCTCAGGGAGTTTTGCTCTGTTTGGACTTAATGAATGTTACTTAATATAGCAGGTATATATTATACACACACACATATGTATTCATACCTCATGCACACATACTCATGTGTCATTATTCTTTCAATTGGATCTTTTATCAGACTATCATTTATGCAATTTTGCCTTCATAGCTCCCAGCATGGTTAAATATATATATGACAGATGAGGAAACTGAATCACAGATATAGGTAACTGACCTTTTGCAAGTTGCATGATGAGGCAACTAGAGGCCAGTTTGAATCTTGGATTCTTTCCCCAAATAGTAACTTTGACACATTCAGGAGAGACTTGAGAGGGAGGAATGCTCAAATCCTTCTGGTTTCTCCAGACTGAGTCTTGCATGTTCAATAGATGAGACTGAAGAGTTCAGTTCGATTCAGTTCAGTCACTCAGTTGTGTCCAACTCTTTGCAACCCTGTGGACGGCAGCACGTCAGGCTACCCTGTCCATCACCAGCTCCTGGAACTTGTTCAAACTCATGTCCAATGAGTCAGTGATGCCATCCAACCATCTCATCCTCTGTCGTCCCCTTCTCCTTCCGCCTTCTGTCTTTCCCAGCATCAGAGTCTTTTTCAATGAGTCAGTTCTTCACATCAGGTGGCCAAAGTATTAGAGTTTCAGCTTCAGCATCAGTCCTTCCAATGAATATTCAGGACTGATATCCTTTAGGATGGACAGGTTCAATCTCCTTGCAGTCCAAGGGACTCTCAGGAGTCTTCTCCAATACCACAGTTCAAAAGCATCAATTCTTCAGTGCTCAGCTTTCTTTATAGTCCAACTCTCACATCCATACATGACTACTGGAAAAACCATAGCTTTGACTAGATGGACCTTTGTCGGCAGAGTAATGCCTCTGCTTTTTAATATGCTGTCTAGGTTGGTCATAGTTTTCTTCCAAGGAACAAGTGTCTTTTAATTTCATGGCTGCAGTCACCATCTGCAGTGATTTTGGAGCCCAGAAAGATAGTCTGTCACTGTTTCCCCATCTATTTGCCATGAAATGATGGGACCAGATGCCATGATCTTCATTTTTTGAATGTTGAGTTTTAAGCCAGCTTTTTCACTCTCCTCCTTTTACCTATCAGAAGATTAGGATCTGCTGATAGGTAAAAGTTCTGCATCATTTGGAGTATAGTTTTTTATTTTAGAATACCTTAAAGGTCACTGTATCCTAACATTTATAGTATTCTTTCCTGGTACCACACTGTAATTTTTCTAACTACATGTGGAGAAAAATGTATTCTTTCTAAAGTTAAAATAAATACAAATCAAATCAGTCTTAAGATACCATTTTATACTTGTTTTATCAATTACAAAGAAACTTTTAAAAAATTCACCTCAGGGATTATGATGAAATAGTTATACTTCCAAACTATTTGTGAAGTTGAAAACTAAGAAAATGAAGTTGAAGAAACATGTCTGAGTTGTAGATGGAATCAGGAAGGCTATAAGACTCCACTGGAGACATAGCTTAACAGAAGCAAAGACTTGTAGGCACACGTATGTCACTATGTGAACAATAGCAATCTGGAAATTGCTCTAAATGCCAATAAAAATACGAAGAGCTTTTTAGTAATGGTATCAACACCAGAAAATGTTATACAGCCGTGAAAATTCATAATTATAAAATTGTCATAATGTAATTCTTAAAATGATCATTTAGTAATGAAATAGGTATATTGGAATATTAATAAAGAACATGCAGCAATTCCCTGGTGACCCAGTGGTTAAGACTCTGCACTCTCATTGCTGAGGGCCCGCGTTCAATCCCTGGTGGGCTTTCCTGATGCCTCAGACGGTAAAGAATCCACCTGCAATGCAGGAGACCCGGGTTTGATCCCTGGGTTGGGAAGATCCCCTGAAGAAGGAAATGTATTCTTGGCTGAAGAGAAGAATCCCATGGGCAGAGGAGCCTGGCGAGCTACAGTCCATGGGGTCACAAAGAGTCAGACATGACTGAGCGACTCACACTTTCACTGTTAGAGTACTAAAGTCCAACAAACAGCGTGGTGCAGCCAAAAAAAAAAAAAAAAAGGGAAATATTATATAAAAATAGGTCATCCAACCAGGTTTTCTGGGGCCAAACAGCACATGCATTTTCATAGTTACAATCTGAAAGGTCAGATTCTGGAGTTATGAGATGTGCTTCTGCTGAGAAGATTTCCTACATAAGTGTGCATTACAATCACCTATGAGTGCATGCTTGCTTGTGTCTGACTCTTTGTACCCCCATGGACTGTAGCCCACCAGACTCCTCTGTCCGTGGAATTTTCCAGGCAAGAATACTGGAGTGTGTTGCCATTTCCTCCTCTAGGGGATCTTCCCAACTCAGGGATGGAACCCTGCATCTCCTGCATTAGCAGGTGGATTCTCTACCACTGCACCACCTGGATTTAACTAAACTGTCATCCATGTCTTTTGTTTTTACTCTTTATGCCTTCTCAAGGGTAACTCAGTATAATCATAATAATAATACAGACTTGGAAAATACATCCTCTTTTGATAATTGCTCTTTGAATGAAATTCCATATCCAGTACTCTGGAATTTTGTGGGAAGAAAAAAAGCATGCATTCTTTTATTTTTCTTTTATTTTTTTTATTGGAGTATAGTGGCTTTACAATGTTGTGTTAGTTTCTGCTGTACGGCAAAGTGAATTAACCACACGTTTACCTGTATCCTCTCTTCCTTGGGTTTCCTTCCCACTTAGGTCATCTCAGAGCATTGAGTAGAGTTTCCTGTGATACACAGTGGGTCCCCATTAGTTATCTATTTTATACATAGTAGTTTTATGTGTCAATCCAATCTCCCAATCCATCCCACCTCACCTTTCCCCTCTTGTTATCCACGTTTGTCCTATATGTCTGTGTCTCTATTTCTGAGAAAAGCGCACATTCTTTTATCCCCTTTTTAACAGAGCATTTCTTGTCTGATTTCTTCTCAGCATTTAACTCTGTAATTTTGCTATTCTCACATTCTGTGTATTTTAACATGGAAGCGCTCCTGTCCCTTTCTAGTTTTCTCGACAATAAACTCCTGTAGCTCTTTATTGTGATGTGAAACCCAGTCTTAGGTAACTGTTCCAGGCATGCCCCACCCTCAGCCCTAATGACTGTTAATCACTCTTCAACTTTCGACTCAAATGTCATTCCCTCTCTAGAGTTGTTCCCAGCATGTTGATAACAAAATTTGTCATGTCTTTTTTGTGTGTGTGTGCTTCTGTCCCTATCTTTATTTATAACAAGAAAGTTGTATCCTGATTACTTGCTACTGTGAAGATCTTTATTAGTAGAGAAGAAACTTTTTCAAATCAAAAAGATGTCATTAATCTTGATACCACAGTGCCTGCACATGGGTGAACACAGAGTAAATATTTCACAAATATTAATATAAATGAATAGATAAATGGCAAAAAGAAGCTCTATTTTATATAAGGATTAATTAAATAGTATTCTATGAAAAGTTCCTATAAACAATTCCCAGGGGACTTGTGCATTCTTTTAGAACATTCTCTTATCCTAGCATTAATTTAAATCCCTATGGCACCAAAAAAGCTTTTTAGTAAAGCTTTCACATTTTTAAACACATGGAACTAACTCCTATAAAATGCCTTTGAAACCTTCCGTGAAATATACTTAAGACTGAAGAGATTCACAGTAAACACCAGTTTAGAGCTCATATTACTTTTAAAGAATTCTTTTCAGAAAATGAAATAGTTGTCAGTGTATTATATAAACAATTGTATCATATAATACAATTTAAAAAATTTAAAGAGACATAGACATTTTTTATAAATCACTGAAATATTTATGGATGTGGGAGTTGGATGGTGAAGAAAGCTGAGTGCCGAAGAATTGACATTTTTGAACTGTGGTGTTGGAGAAGACTCTTGAGAGTCCCTTGGACTGCAAGGAGATCCAACCAGTCCATCCTAAAGGAGATCAGTCCTGGGTGTTCATTGGAAGGACTGAAGTTGAAGCTGAAACTCCAATACTTTGGCTACCTCATGTGAAGAGTTGACTCATTGGAAAAGACCCTAATGCTGGGAAGGATTGGGGGCAGAAGGAGAAGGGGACGACAGAGGATGAGATGGCTGGATGACATCACCGACTCGATGGACGTGGGTTTGGGTAGACTCCGGGAGTTGGTGATGGACAGGGAGGCCTGGCATGCAGGCATTCATGGGGTCCCAAAGAGTCAGACACGACTGAGCGACTGAACTGAATTGAACTGAACTGAAATATTTAAGTCAGAACCACTGCCTAAAGTGTTTTTAGTCACCCCAATTTTTTTGCCTCATGTGAGACAACTTTACAAGAAGAGAAGTAGAAAGTATATTAGCATAAACTATCCTCAACTCTTATTAAAAAGTCATTATATACATTTTTTCTGTTTCTTATTTCAAGTCTCAAGGTGTCAGCATCAGATTCATCAGATTCAAGATAGTTCACTTTTTCTGCAATCTCTCTTGATTAACAATGTTGTGATAGTTTCAGGCATACAGCAAAGGGATTCAGTTATACATATACATATATCCATTATTTTTCAAGTTCTTTTCCCCTTCAGTTATTACAGAATATTAAGCAAAGTTCCCTGTGCTATACAGTAGGTCCTTGTTGGTTATCTGTTGTAAACAGAGCAGTGTGTACATGTCAACCTCAGACTCTGACATAAATCAAGATACTTCTTGATGGGCAGAAGAAAGAACTAGGGTATATGATCATCTGGCTGGTTATACTAAGTAGGAGGGGCCCTACTTTTTCTCCATTATGGAAATTGTTGGCCATTTCCTCATTTCAGCTCTCATATGACACGGGCATGCCGACTAAGAGAGTCTGTCTCCGGTTTTGGCCCTGAAACTCGGGTGTCAGACATGATATGTGTCTTGGCCATTATAAAGCATCTGGTCCGTAGCCAGACATGTGTTGCCACTGTCTTTGATTGTGCTTTGTGGTCTAGTTTTTCATCCGCCAAGATCCCTAATTCATATGCTATTGAAAGATATAAATAGCTTCTTGGCATAGTAGAAAAAGCTGCAAAGTCATTTCTGTATGTGAAATGTCAGTTGAGGACGAGTCTTTCAGATTTTTAGTCCGTACTTGACGATTGAATAGTCAAGACCCAAGGAGACTGGACGCTCTTCATTCTGGTGAGAAGGAGCACAACTTCCTGCTGGAAGGTGACCAGTAACTTTACGGTTTAAGGCAAAGTCATTATTGATAATTAACTTGAATTTAAAGCAAGGCTGAAAAAAGAGAGATAAGCGCAGTAAGTTGGAAAATGAGGTCTGAGTACAAGCATTAAAAGATTATACAAATATTCAACTGAGAGGGAAAAAAAGCAAGCATTCTTGGCAATAAAGTTAATTGCTAGTGACATGAGAACCAGAGGAAAGATACTAGTGTCTCAGGGAGTTATAATAAGAAAATGAAGTAATGTCAGGCACTGATGCAAGTATTTTTTAATCTGTAAGAGAGCACAGATCCACTAGAAAACTGATCCTGGCAGGAGGTGTTGGTGACTATGGCATAATGTTTGTAAGCCTTCCTTTTTTCATTGAGCAGTTCAGAACAGTTCAAGTCATCAAGGTCTTTCAATGCCAGACCGCTGCCTTTAAAAGCAGGAATCAGAAATTCTCCTCCAGTCCAGTCGTTAGGATGCCATGCTTCCATTACAAGGGTACTGGTTCAATCCCTGGTCAGGAAACTAAGATTCCACAAGCCACTAAAATCACATGGCCAAAAAGGAAAAAAAAAAACAAATAAAAAATAAAAGTATGAATCTATAAAATATCTGTGCTGTATCCATGAAAGAAGTTGTACTTTTTAAGTAGAAACGTATAAACTACATTTTATTAGTTATTATTGTTTAGGTTCATTCCAAAATTTTATGGATGTACCACTTTTATTAGCTTTAGTTCAGAGGAAGCTTTGTCGAAAGCGTTAAATCTTCCCATGAATATGAATCTGTATTAGATATATCATTTTTTTGTTTGTGTATAGCAGCTTTATTTTAACTGTCAGCAATTGGAAGCAACCAAGATAAGTACTAGACACATCTTTGAAGTTTAGTATGGTTCTATGTTTACTCTCACAACAAATGATAATCACCTTTTAAAAACTAAGCAAATGTTTCATAAGTGATTAAAATACCATAGTTTCAAATCAAATATTTATTCATGGTATATGTTACATAACTCAAAAATATTCCAGTCTGTCTCTTTAAGTTTGCTCTGGGCAGTCAGGAGAAATAGAATGTGGTGTTCAGTGGTCTAGTACACAGTTGTAATTAGTATAATTATATATTTGTTAGAACCTGTAAGAATACAATGAGGTTTTCCTAGTGGCTCAGATGGTAAAGAATGTGCCCACAATACAGGAGACCCAGGTTCAGTCCCTGGGTAGAGAAGATCCCATGGAGAAGGAAATGGCTACCCACTCCAGGATTCTTGCCTTGAGAATTCCACGGACAGAGGAGCCTGGTGGGCTATGTCCATGGGATCGCAGAGTCGGACAGGACTCGAGGTGGCAATAATGATAAAGAAGCTACCAGCCAATGCAGGAGACATAAGGAGGTGTGGGTTCCACTCCTGGGTCCGGAAGATCCCCTGGAGGACAGTATGGCAACCCACTTCAGTAATCTTGCCTGGAGAAACCCTTGAACAGAGGAGCCTAGCAGGCTACAGCCCACAGGGTCGCACATAGTCAGACAGAACTAAAGTGACTTAGCACACACGCACACACTTAAGAATAACAATAGAACGAGAATGCAATGAAAGAGTTTCTGTGGTGAAACTTACTGGGTGAAAATAATTTCCTTATTCATTTGTTTATTGAATTATTCAGCAAGTACTTTTGGAGCAGCCACTACATTTCAGGTGTCTATCGGGACCTTGAAAAACAGTGACAGTCATGGCAATTATTATCTGATCTGAAGTTCTGATAGGTATGGATAATAGAACAGTAGACAAATACAACACGTGTGCATTGTTTAAACTATTGCAGAGGTTATCAGTGAATCCAAGATAAAGATGCACCTATCAGGAAAGTCTTCAGAAAGGTGATGTTTAAGCTTAGACTTAGGATGAGATGAAGCTGTCATAGGAAGAAGGGAGGAAGAAATGTTCCAGGTGGAAGGAAAAGCATGTGCAAAGGCCCTGAACTTGGTGTATTCAAGGGGCCAGAAGAGCATCAACACACCTGGAGCTCAATTAACAAATGAGAGAGTGGCACCAGGCAGTGGATGCCAGAGAGCTAGATGGGGGCCAGATGGTACAGAGCCTTACGAACCCAGTGTAGGCATTCAGATTTTGTTTTAAGGGAAAGAGACGCCCCCAGATCTTTTTAAAACAAGGGAGTTCACAAGTTCTAATTTGTGTTTTCAGACGATAGCTCTTGTGGTGGTAGAGAGTCAAGGGGGCATTTCAAGGAGGAAGAAGGGAGACTGATGTGGGGCTGATGCAGGAAGACAGATGTGATATGGAGAGGTGGATGGGCTTGCATAATTTCACATCCCAATCTACAGGACTTACTGATGGATTGGAAGAAAGAGAACGTAAGCATGATGCTGGGTTTCTTGGCCAGAGGAGAGTGGCGTTGCATTCACTGAGATGGGAAAGACTAGGGGGGCGTGGGAATGGTATAAGGGAGGAAATGAAGAGGTCACTTTGAACGTCTTAATTATGAGATGTCTCACTTCTTTGAAATGTGTACACAGGAAAGCCAGTCTCTTGACCCTGCATATCTTCCTGATGGAAATCACTCTGATGGAAATCAGAGTGAGGGGAATTAGAACTGGAATAAATATAGGTTTTGCCTCCAACAAGAATTGGTGATATGACCCTGGGCCAGGAGACTGAACCTTTCTCAGCCTCGATTTCATTTTTAAGGTGGGATAATAATAGCACCTGGCTATTAGGGTTCTTTTGAAGATTTCAGTAAAATTATTCATGGAAATAGGATCATTCATGCAGGACAGTTTCTGTGGCAAGGAAGCAACCGTGCAGGTAGCTACTACAGTGAGGGTTTTCAGAGCTTTTCTTTTTTCTTTTTCTTTTTTTTCCTTGCTTTTATTTTCCCTCTCTCCCTTCCTCCTTCTGTCCTTTTCTTTCTTCCTTTCTCTTGCCTTTCTCACAGTAACTGTGTGTAAAGTTTGACTGTCTGTTTTTGGTGAAAAGATGGGATAGGAGGGATGACAGTGGAAAGATAATTAACACTTCTTCAGTGCTGACTTTAAAGGATAACAACGCTTCCAAAGTTATTGGACCACTAGTAAGTAGCTAAGCTGAGATTTCCATTAATCTAATAATAATGAGTTTCCACTTTGGCCAAATCATGGAAATGCAAAACACTATACTTCTTGAGCTCACTGTGCATGTTTTATTTCTCTTTTTTTGATGCTTGGAAGTGTACGTTTTATAGACTTGAAGATTAAATATAGTAATGCACTTTTACCAAAATGTAGTACTCTGAAACACCTTGATTTAGCAGTTGTGGGAGGTTCAAAGGATAGTTTTGATTGCAAGTCTAATACACTGGGCTGCAATCAGCTGAAGATAGTGATAACATACCATGTTTGTCCAGGTCTTAGAATCAACTAAATATGTTTAGTACAGAAAGCTGTAGTCATGCAACTGACAGATTTATAAAGAAAATAGCAATTCAATAAATGCATCTTTGAGAAAATTAGTATATTTAAGTAATAAGGCAGCATATATTTTTAAATTCTTCATTGGGGTCATTGGAAAATAAGGGCTGTGGATATTTAAATTTTGCTCCTAACGTTCCTTAAAAACTCAGTATTGCTTGTGCAAATGATTTGTAGTAGAGAGATACTTCTTGATTCTGTGTAAAAAAAATGTGAAATCTTATTTTCCTATGATATCACAGGAAAACTAGTTGCTTTTTAAAACTTTGTCCCTCTAATGTTCTTATAAATAGTGTCTGAGTTATTACTTTATAGATTTTATTTGGGCTTCCCTTGTGGCTCAGCTGGTAAAGAATCTGCCTGCAATGTGGGAGACCTGGGTTGGGAAGATCCCCTGGAGAAGAGAAAGGCCACCCCCTCCAGTATTCTGGCCTGGAGAATTCCATGGACTGTATAGTCCTTGGGATCACAAAGAGTCAGACACGACTGAGCAACTTTCATACATTTTATTTAGCAGCCTCATTTATTTGTTTCCACCTTATAAGTATTAAAGCCATGGATCTTTCTGCTATATTCCAGCGAAGTCAAAGGGACAAATGTCATACCTAACCCTGACTGCAAGTAAGGGAAAATATGGTTTATTAAAGCTTAGCATTGTGATAAAGTGAGGAATGTATGAACCACACACACATACACACAAAAATATAGATGTTTTGGCTCTTGTTTGACAAATGTAGATTGATTTCATAATGTACATTTCTTGGGAACAAATATGTTTGTGTAAATGAAGGGGAAAGGTTTTCCTGAACTTCTAGTTTTAAAACAGTGTCAATTAACTAAAATTGATTTATTGACCTGTTTCTGCCCCTAAGAATAAAAAATCAATTGCCAAGCCGTGTTGCCTAAGTGATTTTTCACTTAGGGAATAAATAATATAAATATTAGGTTAAGAAAACAATGTATCTTTAGATGGTTATAGTGTTGTTACGGTAGAAGATTCCAGAATAAGTTATTCAGTTATTCCTAGTAATGTCTCAAGATTCACTTCTTGCCAATGCTACTAATATTCTTGGTACTAAGAAATTCCAAAGAAAAGATTAAGGGAACATAATTATCTCGCTATATCTGGTTTTCAGTTTAGAACTACTTTTTATCCTTCTTGTTAATTGTGAAGAAAGCTTAGAAAATAGAGCGTTTTGAGTTATCTTTTGATGAAGGAAGCCAGGACACAATTCTCCTCGTTTTGTTTCGAGATGGCTCTGATGACTGTCCTCCAAACTGAGACGGCAGACCTGCCTGTTCTCCATTTCTTTGCTGGTTTCCTTGGTGCAGAAAGGTCTGATCCTCTCATCCTGGTAATGCCCTGCTTGTTACCTTTAACTCCATTTGTGTAGCTGTTAGAGGCATGTTCGGAGAACACTAAAAACAGTGTTTTCAGGCGTAGCTCAAGAGAGCCACTTCAGGAATTGAAAAGAGAGTAGTAAAACTGGTCAGTAGACTTCAGAAATCCAGGAGCCAGAAAAGCACTGTTTTGTGTTCCCATAGTCTTTCTCTTGCTTTACATGTTTATGTAGAAATAGCCCCAAATTAAATGCACTGCATCATTGCTCTAGAATTAAGTAAGCTACACTTAACCATTTAAGAAATTGTTGGCATTGAAAAAAAAGATTTGATGAGTGAGTTGTACTATAATCATACACTTGAAACACTTCTATAAAGCATATATACGTATACATAATATATTGTTCCACTTACAACCTTATAGTTTGTTATTATTATTTAATTTTGGCTGCACCAGGTCTTGGATGCCGCGCAGGCTTTTCTGGAGCTGCGTCCAGCGGGGGCTGCTCTCTAGTTGTGGTGTGAGGGCTTCTTGTTGTGGTGGCTCTTCGTGTTGTGGAGCACAGGCTCTAGGGCTCACAGGATCAGTACTTGTGGCACACGGGCTTAGTTGCCCCATGACATGTGGAGTCTTTCTGGACCAGGGAATGAAACTGTGTCCACTGCATTGGCAGATGGTTTCTTGACCACCAGGGAAGTCCTCTTATGCTATTTTTAATTATTTGTGCTGCTATTTATATAATAACTTAAAATGTTTGTTTCAATGTCATCTTTTATTTCAAGCAGCTTTCACAAGGTAAAGGATACCTTCCCTGGGCAATGATCTGACACAAGATCAAACTCTTCCCTCACTTTTGTCATTATTATTGTTCACTGTTATTCGGTCATTCAGTCGTGTCCAACTCTTTGCGACCCTATGGACTGCAGCACGCCAGGCTTCCCTGTCCTCCACTGTCTTCCAGAATTTGCTCAGACTCGTGTCCATTGAGTCAGTGATGCCAATCATTTCATCCTCTGTTGTCCCCTTTCTCCTCCTGCCTTCAATCTTTCCCAACATCAGAGTCTTTTCCAGTGAGTAGGCTCTTCACATCAGGTAGCCAAAGTATTGGAGCTTCAGCTTCATCATCAGTCATTCCAATGAAATATTCAGGACTGATTTCCTTTAGGATGGACTGGTTGGATCTCCTTGCAGTCCAAGGGACTCTCAAGAATCTTTAACAGCACCACAATTCAAAAGCATCAATTCTTCAGCGCTCAGCCTCCTTTAGGGTCCAGCTCTCACATCCAAACATGACTACTGGAAAAACCATAACTTTGACTATATGAGCGTTTGTTGGCAAAGTGATGTCTCTGCTTTTTAATATGCTGTCTAGGGTTGTCATAGCTTTTCTTCCAAGGAGCAATCATCTTTTTATTTCATGACTGCTGTCACAATCTGCAGTGATTTTGGAGCCCCAAAAAAAAAATCTGCCTCTGTTTCCACATTTTATCCCATTGCCATGGGACTGGATGTCATGATCTTCATTTTTTGAATGTTGAATTTTAGCCAGCTTTTTCACTCTCCCCTTTCACCTTCATCAAGAGGCTCTTTAGTTCCTCTTTGCTTCTGCCATTAGGATGGTATCATCTGCATATTAGAGGTTACTGATATTTCTCCAGACAATCTTGATTCTAACTTGTGATTCCTCCAGCCCGGCATTTCTCATGATGTACTCTGCATATAAGTTAAGTAAGCAGGGTGACAATATACAGTCTTGACATACTTCTTTCCAAATTTTGAACCAGTCAATTGTTCCATGACCAGTTCTAACTATTGCTTCTTGACCTGCATACAGGATTCTCAGGAGGCAGGTAAGGTGGTCTGGTATTCCCATCTCTTTAAGAATCTTCCAAGTGTGCTGTGATCCACACAAGTCAAAGGCCTTAGTGTAGTCAGTGAAGCAGAAATAGATGTTTTTTTCTGGAATTCTCTCTTTTTCTATGATCCAGCAGATTTGGCAATTTGATCTCTGGTTCGTCTACTATTTCTAAATCCAACTTATACATGGGGAAGTTCTTGGTTCATGTACTGTTGAAGCATGACTTGAGGGATTTTGAGCATTACCTTGTTAGCTTGTGAAATGAGCTCAAGTGTATGGTGGTTGGAGCATTCTTGGGCTTCCCTGGTGGTTCACAGGGTAAAGACTCTCTCTGCTTGCAATGCAGGAGACCAATTCAATGAACTCCAATGCAGGAGTTCAATCCCTGGGTCAGGAAGATCCCCTGGAGAAGGGAATGGCTACTCATTCCAGAGTACTTTCCTGGAAAATTCCATGGGCAGAAGAGTCTGGCGGGCTACATGAGTCCATGAGGTCGCAAAGAGTCAGACACGGCTGAGAGACTAACACTTTGAACATTCTTATATGTGAACGTGCACTTTCCCAATATTCTTCGCATAGGCTTTCATGGTGACATCAGACTCTGTCTTGGTTTTATTATAATGGAGATCTTCTTCTTACATGTAATGCCTGGATATGATCTAGTTTAAAGATTTAGCTTTTAGACATTTCAGCTTTTGTAGATGCTGCAATTTCTCTAGCTTAGTTATAATAATAAGCGTACTGAATCTTACTGATTTATGTTCTAGACACCACTGAGAATGGAATGAGTTTATACTCTTAATAGACTCACTTCACTCCCCTTTTCCAACATCATTTTGACAAAGATGAGAGAACTACTCACCCCTTTCCCTCCTTCTTCCTTCTACCACCTCAAGTATGTGTGTGGTGAAAGTCAGCATCGATAAGAAAAGATACAAAGTCAATTAAATGTTACCTTATATGTTTCATTTAATTAGGGAGAAAAGTAACACTGTAAGAGATAAAGTGGATTAGCAGAGCATTTTATGCCAGAGATTCTTCTGAATAAATGGTGTTGCTAAGTGATGTGATAAGTAAATGTGTCTAGAAATAAACCAGTCTCTACTTTTACCTGCTTGATTAAACATTCCCTGTATGAATTTATATAGCGTATGTGGTGAAGACCATACTTACACAATCTTCAGAATTTTAGACACAATATAGCATTTGATTTTGAGATTTCAGACAAAAAGTTGCCTTTTAAATAGAAGATTCCTAAAGTTTTAATATGTTAACCAAGTCAGTAGCTTAATATATTCATTTAGAGGTAGTTTTTTAAAGTCTTACTACTTAATTTAAAAATTGAAAATAATTTTAAAATTCTAAAACAATTTTTTCCCTGAAAAAATGAAGTAAACCAAGTCCATGTAATTATAAAAGCATGAATTAAAAGAGCATTTGACACTTCATTATTCCTATCCACAAATATCCACCGTGACCACAAACAGTTTTAAATTAAATGGTTTAACTTATAGATTCCTGAAACTAAGAGCTCAGGAATCATGAAAATAGGGCAGACTGGAAACACAGATGTATAGACTGGTTTTGAGTAAGGGCTCTTCTGTAATTCTCTAGAAAATCATGATTTTGCCTTATTAGATAGTTACCTAATCCATGGTGATTGAGTTACTTGGCCCAAGGTTTTTTTTAATTGTAAATAATATATACAACTAATTCATGATTAAGGCACTTTTGAATCTAGCAAATTCCTTTAATACCGGTTCTGCCATATTCTTACTACTTCCTTAGGGGTTATCCTGGGGCTTCCCTGCTGGCTCTGATGGTAAAGAATTTGCCTGCAGTGTAGGAGACCCGGGTTCAATCCTTGAGTCAGGAAGATCCCCTGGAGAAGGGAATGGTTGCCCACTCCAGCATTCTTGCCTGGAGAATTCCATGGACAGAGAAGCTTGGCAGACCAAAGTCCCAGGGCCACAAAGAGTCAGACACAACTGAGTGACTAACACTAGGATAATATATCAATATAGACCCATTCTCATATTTTAATGATCCTTCAGTATCTTTATTAAGTAGAATTCAGAAAGCATTTTATATATGTTTCTATTTTTACCCCATCAGTTACTTTGAAACAGGGCAGTACACACACACATTCACTTACACGCTCACACACACACCGACTTCTCCTGTGGGATCCTCATGTATCACTTTTTTGTCAACCAGTTTTACACCTTAATGAATTTAAATAACATTTCCTGATATCAATTTCAAAATTGCCCTCTTACGTGATAATATGAAAAAAGGCTGAAAATATTTTTTCACATTCTGAGTTATTCCTGGATGGTAATTTGATTTGGCATTTAATTCTTACAGTAGTTAGGTGGCTGTTATCACACACGACGCTTCTGTCGTCCCCATTTCTATTAATGGTATGTCTGTTCTCTCGGTGTTCTAAACATCTTTATAAAATATTTTTGGACCCATCTGTATTGCTCTTCCATGCTAACAGGTGGAATCAAGCTGTATTCTTGTTGCTTTTAAGAGTTGATGAGACCAAGACCCCCTCGGCATTCCTTTTCCCTTTTTAGGATTAATGGAAAGAAAGTATGGTTTATAATAATCTTTTGAACTTTGAATTCCTGGCATGCTTATTCAGAGCATCTACTAGCTCCGAAGTCATTTTATATCCCCCAGTGATAAGCTATACCTAAACAGAGTTTCTTTAGTATTTGCTAATAGCTCTTGTTCTACCAGTTTCTCTCTCTCTTTCTCAAAAAATTACACTAATACATTGAAGAGATAATTCTATTAAGTCTATTAGATGCTTATCTGTTAATTACATCCCCTCAGTTTTGAATAGAGCCATCATTGCAAGCTTTATGGTGGCAGATGGTATGGGCCAGCAGATAGAAGAGATAGGAAACAGTGTGTATTGAATACTTCCTGTGTAACCAGCAATCCACCCTTAGTCAATTTACTGGATTAGCAGGAAAGCAGTCAGTGGTTTCTGTTATCACCATTTTGTTGTTGCTGCTCAGTTGCTCAGTCGTGTCCGACTCTTTGCAACCCCGAGGACTGCAGCGCGCCAGGCTTCCCTGTCCTCTTTGCCACATAAGCTAACACATTCACAAATTCCCCAAGGATTAGGGTGAGGCTATCTTTGGGGAGCCATTATTCTTCCTACTAAAGTAATCCTGCTTGTAGGAAATAAGCCAAGTGACAAGTCAAGTCCCAAGTTGGTCCACATGTTAGTAGAACTCAAGAGCCACAAGGTAGATCCTCCTATGCAAAGATATCTCACCCACTGCCTGCCATGATACCTGAAAATCCACCATCAGAATTAGTGTCTTTGAGGTTCATGTGCGAAAGTCCCTAAGGCTCCCCCAAGTAAAATTCAGATACCTTGGGTCCTCAGGAGATTTGTTGACAACTTATTGAATACAAGGAACATCTCAGGAGCAGGAAATAGGGAAAAGGGTAGCAAAGAAGGTCATTGAAAGGGGAAGCAGAATGATGCTAATTTTCTTCCTAGTCTATTACATCGTTTGGCCCAGAGCTAGTCTTACTGGTAAGATTTCCCCCTTACTCAGGAATATGAGGCATGTACAAACAGCATTGGAACTTTTCCTTGATATATTTTCTGTATTCTTAATCTTTATTTACTTCTCTCTTGTTGATACTTGACAGTTTAGAGTAAATCAGTTGGCTCACTATCAACTAGAATGGAGATGTAGGTTTGTCTACAGAGATTGAGACTAAATGTAGTCAATTCAATTGGAATTGTCAATCAAATGTCAAATTGTCAAGTCAAATCAAAATTTCATTGATTTCTTGGTATGTGCAAGCCACACTGCTTAAAAACATGGGCTTACATGTGCTCTACATGCGCGCGTGCCAAGTCACTTCAGTCATGTCCGACTCTTTGCGACCCTATGGACAGCAACCCACCAGGCTCCTCTGTCCATGGGATTCTCCAGGCAAGCATACTGGAGTGGGTTGCCATGCCCTCCTCCAGGGGATCTTCCCGACACTGGGATTGAACCCGAGTCTCCTGCAACTTCTGCACTGGCAGGCGGGTTCTTTATACTAGCACCTGGGAAGACCATATGTGCTCTCACAGATACGAATTTTGTCTCAATTCTGAGTGGATACTGACATACGAAAACATGGGTTTATAAATTCAGACCAGAATGATCTATGTGAATTAAAGGAAGCTGTCTGAATCACATTCTATAAAATTAAGTATCTGGAGTGTCCCATGCACAGAGGTAGGGGTTCTGAGCCTGAGCTGGACCAGGGTAAGGGTAGGCTACCAGCCCACAGCCCAAGGGGCAGAAAGCTAAAGTCCTCAGTCCAAATGAACTGAATTAAAGTGAAGATGCTGTGGGGCATTTTGCATGTACTTTATGAGACAAATGGCAGACCCTAGAGAAACCAGGTTCAAGCAACCCACTTCAGAAGGGAGGGAGAAAGACTGAACCTAAACAGCATGGGGCCCCTTGACCTCCCTGGCGTGAGCAGAGAGATGGTCGGGTACCCAGAGGGTTAGGGTCCAAAAGAAGGAGTCCTTTTTCTAAGATGTATTACTACTCTCCTCACTATGGATCCCGTACTACTGAGGGTATCCTCAATGTGGAAGCACACAGATCTTTCCGATCATGACTGACGAAAAGAGGTGCTGTGACTATTGAAGTAACTGTGTGTTTGGTAGATCAGGAAGGAAAAAAAGATGTTTAGTAGGCTGACAGTGCATGGAAATTGACTCCAGATGTCTCTAGAACTCGAGGAAAATGAGATTAACTGATAAGACATCAGAGGGAAGAGAGTAATGGGGCGCATAGGTAGGGACCAGGAAGGCAAGAGAGAGCAACCCTGAAGAGAGGATGAGCCTTGGGTGAAGACAGCAGACCAGAGGGAGGTGAGGGAGGCAGAGGGAGCCACCGAGGACAGAGAGTCAGGCCAGCCACACAGCTTTATAGTCACTGGGCGCTTCTGCTCTGCAAGTCGTTCCGTCGTGTCCGACTCTTTGCAAACCCAATAACTGTAGCCCTCCAGGCCCCTCCGTCCATGGCATTCTCCAGGCAGGAACACTGGAGTGGGTTGCCCTGCCCTTCTCCAGGGGCTCTTCCCAACCCAGGGATCAAACCCAGGTCTCCCACATTGCAGGCAGATTCTTTACCTTTTGAGCCACCTGGGAGGCCCCTTTGCTGTGGGACAGTGGTAAGCTGATCTTTAAGAAGAGTTCCACGGGGACTGCTCTGGTGGTCCAGTGGTTAAGACTTCACCTCCCAGTGCAGAGGGAGCGGCTTCAGTCCCTGGTCAGGGAGCTGAGATCCCACATGCCTTGTGGGCAAAAACCCAGAACCAAAAACAGAAGTAATATTGTAACAAATCCAGTAAATGCTTTAAAAATAGTCCTCATCAGAAACAATCTTGGGGGGAAAAAAAGTGCAGTCTTATCACTTGTACCAGAACAATGATGGATGTGACAAAGGTGACATCTACTGATGCTGATCCAAAAGGCAGGTTAATGGCACATTTTATGAGAAAGAGTATGCATATTCAAGCAACACAATTTCAGCACACTGTGAAGCTGCAAGGGAAAAAATATTGACTTTTTTCATAACTCTTATTTCTGAGACTAGTTTAACTCTTAATAACATTTTAGCACTGCTGAATCCAGTCATTTGAGTGAAATCTGCCAAATTTTATTCCAACTAACAGTAAATTAAGTAATGTTTACTCTTACATTTTAGTAGAATAAATACACACTCATTTTCTCCTTATGATACCCAAAGCTACTAGTGCCAGAAAATAAAACTCTGAAAATGAAAACAGTGACCATCGTTCTTGAATACTACCTATAGCTTAGAGAGAGTAATTTCTTAGTCCCAGTCAGGTATCAAAAGTACACAGACAGTTTAAAAAATCCCAAAGCCCAAGCCAGTCCCAGGAATTTGAATCTCTGGAGCTGAGATCCAAGCATTTGCTATTTTTTTTTAACTCCTCAAGTAATTTTAATATGCAGCCAAAGAGTGAGAAACACACTTAGACTCTAAATTCTAAATCCTGCCTGGAATTTTGACCTCTTTTTTTTTTTTAACACTGATTTAACTGACTAAGCTAAGTCTACATTGCTTGAGAAGTGGTTCTCAAATTTTAGCATGCATCAAAATAACCTGTAGGGCTTGTTAAAACACAGATTAAAAGGCCCCACCCCTAGAGTATCTGATTCAGAAGCGCATTTTGAGAACCTCTGTTCTAACAGGATGATGTAAAGATAGAATCAAGCAGAGTTTATATCTGGTAATATTTTTTCCATCCTACTGCCTGACTACTTGACCTCAGAGATTCAATCTATGACCCAGAGTTAATATCAAACACGAGATTTCAAATACTTCCTATTTATTACTCATTTCTGACAATCTGTTGAAGAGGCTTGCAAAAAGTCTTGCTGAATGTTGAAAATTTGAGCTTTGAAGTATTTAAAGGCCAGCTCAAGATGCCCATGGGGGTGTGCTGCAGTCAATGTGTTTATTCATCTTGAATCTGTTAATATCTGTGTCTGGCACACAGTAAGCAAGTAGAGCTTGTTAACACAGGCATGAGTTTTTCATTTTGTCAGATAGAAGAAGAAATTTTTGATGATACCACTTACATAGAGAAAATTTCCTTTGTATCTATCTGCCTGTGCACTGATTGCTTATCCATGCTGCTGGGGGAGAAAGAAATAAATCCTGAAATGGACAGTTTTTAAATGTAAATTACACTTGTTTTGAAATATACTTTTTAGGGAAGAAAAGAAAAAGATGAAGTTATACCTAGGACTTTTGGGGAATTGTATGTAACCCCAGCATATATTCTGTCAGCCACAGGCAGTGATTTGGGTGTGTAAATGGATGTGCAGACACACACATTCATTTATTAATTTACTCATTCATTAGCTGTTCATTATTTAGCAATTTTGTGTCAGGTACAATACTAGGTACAGGTTTTAGACAAGGAAGAAAACAAGGAATCTGTGCCTTTATAGTTCTTCTAAGGGTGGGAAAAAAAAAAACAGTGGACAGGTAAACAGGTAAAATTTTCAAATGGTTACAGATCATAGTAAATAGTCTAAAAATAAAAGGAAACAAATTGTGGGGGAATGATGGAGAAATAGAGGAGATACAGAAGGTATTAAAACTTTCCTAGGCAAGGTCTTGCAGTGAAGACCCTCATTAATCTGCATTTAAAGCGTTAGCTTCTCAGTCATGCCCAACTCTTGTGACCCCATGGACTGTAGCCCACCAGGCTCCTCTGTCCATGGGATTCTCCAGGCAAGAATACTTGAGTGGGTTGCCATTCCCTTCCTCAGGGGGTCTTCCCAACCGGGTCCCCTGTATTGCAGGCAGATTCTTTTCCCGTCTGAACCACTAACGAAGCCCCAAGCTGCATTTAAGCTGAGCCCTAATAGGTGAGGGGGATTTAGACCAAGGAAGACTTGGGAGAAAATGAAACACTCAGAATGAACAGTGTGGGTCATTTCTGCCAAGACCTGAGGTAGAAAAGAGTCTCACCTCTTCAGAACTGAAAGAAGACCAGAGTAGCTGAAGGAAACTGAAGTAGAGGGAAAGTGAGTGGAAGCCAGATAATTCAGAGATGTTAACCCTCGTAAGAGGCTTCCCAGGTGGCTCAGTGGTAAAGAATCTGCCTGCAATGCTGGAGACACAGGTTCAATCCCTGGGTCAGGAAGATCCCCTGGAGAAACAAATGGCAACCCACTCCAGTATTCTTGCCTGGGAAATCCCATGGGCAGAGGAGCCTGGTGGGCTGTAGTCCATGGGATTGCAAAGAGTCAGTCACGATTTAGCATGCACACAACCCTCTTAATAGCCATGGATTCCATCTAAAATACAGTGGATGTCATGGAGAGTTTCTGAGCAACTGAAAGCATTCATCTAATTTACTTTTGCAGATCTATAGAGAACTGATTTGGGCATCTTTCAAGCTCAAGTAATTGGATAAATGGCAAGGCGTTTTGGTGGTGTGGGGATGTAATTTGGGGGAAAATGAAAAGTTCTACTTTAAACACATCAAGACTGAGATGTCTCCGAATGAGGCGGCGGGTGTGCAATTTCGTATGGGATCTAGGACTCACTGAAGTCTGGGCCTATTTTGAAATGTGAGTTTTATTATTATTTATGTATGGCGAGGCCAACAGATTAGTCCTATGACTGCTATTAAAAAGATAGTTTGGGTGGTCCTGGTGGCCCAGGAGTTAAGACTTCACTTTTTAATGCAGAGGGTACAAGTTTGATCCCTGGTTGGAGAGCTAAGATCTCACCTGCCTCTGGGCCAAAAAACCAAAACATAAAAAAAAAAAGTTTGTTACTCACAGTTCCCAAGAGGCAGGAGTACATCATGTCATGTGGGGCCACATGGAGAAGCACCAGGGTTGGGGAAAGGGGAAAGTATGGGTAGGAGCCTTTACTGTTTCTTTTGCACAGGCAAGGTGGGGTAGGCAGGCTTAGGAGAAAAAGGCAGCCGGTTTGAAAAATTTCAGCAGTCTCTGGAGAACAGGGCTGTCTTTAACAGTCTGGTACCTGATCCTGGGATGATTAAGCAAAGTAGTATTGCTTCCTGGAGTGTAAGAACCTAATGGAGGAGTTGGTAAAGAGTACAAGCTCTGGATGGGTTGCTTTGCATATGAAAAGCCTGTGACTGGGAGCAAGACCCCAGATTCCAGAACATCAAGAATACAGAAAATCAGGGACTCCCATGGTGGTCCAGAGGTTAAGACTCAGTGCTTCCAATGAAGGGGGTGCAGGTTCGATTCCTGGTTGGGGAACTAAGGTCTCTTATGCCACAGGATGTGGCCAAAACAAACTATAGAAAATCAGAAAATATAGTTAATCTAGGACTGGAGGTATGAATTTGTAAGTGGCATCTATTATGTGTTTATGAGGGCAGGGATGCTAAATAAAGGTTGAGAATTATTCACTATCCCAGACACCTTTGTGCTAAGTCACTTCAGTCCGGTCCTACTCTTCGTGACCCCATGGACCGTGGCCCACCAGGCTCCTCCGTCCATGGGATTCTCCAAAGAATACTGGAATGGGTTACCATGCCATCCTCCAGGGGATCTTCCTGACCCAGGAATCAAACAGGCACCTCTTTTGTCTCCTGCATTAGCAGGCAGATTCTTCACCACTAGCGCCACCTGAGAAGCCCCTTCCCAGATACCTTTGGTAAGTGCTAAAAATGATATCTAAAACAGTGGTGGAAAAATACTTTTTGTTGCTTTTTTTTTTCACCCTCCACTAGAAAAGAGTCTGGCTGTAGGGAGCTTAGAAAAAGAAATTGCAACTGCTTTCTTATTGCCCAAACTATTCTTACTGATGTTTTAGCCTAGATGTGTGATTGTGGGTGGAAAAAAATAAAAATATTTACCCAGTATGGATATAATGAACTTACAGCTGTTGCTGCACCTTCACTTGGAATCTGATAGCTGTTTCTAAAAGAGTTAAGTGGTGGTTCAGTTAATCGGTAAGACTACTGCCAAGTTGCTAGGTATTTTAATTAAAATAGTTGAAATGAAAAGTGGTGATTGTCAGGTCTGACAAAGTAAGATTCTTTCCTGACTTTAATTAAGGTGCAAAGAAAGTATTGTTTTAATTCCCCAAAGATTGTCAGAGGTAGTTTTATGCTTTAGGTATAATTTCAGCTGTACTCAACCAGAAATTTTCCTCTATTGCACCAAAACACCTCTAAATTGTAGGTATTTAGGTTTTAGATTCTAGTCTAAAGGATAGAAATCTGTACCATATCACTGATACAAGTAATTTTAAAAGAATTCCTCTGCATAGTGTACTATTTGATTCATTTATTTTAAATGCTACATAAAATACAGATCTACCTTCTTCTTTTCAAATGCATTTGGAAATTTTTCTTTTATCGATAAAATATTGCAGGCTGCCTGAAGGTGGGAACCATGTTTGGTCATCATTTTATCTGGCACTTAACATAGATAGCCCTTGGGTTTTCCAGGTGACTCAGTGGTAAAGAATCTGCCTGCAATGCAGGAGACTCAGGTTTGGTTCCTGGGTCGGGAAGATCCCCTGGAGAAGGAAATGACAACCCACTCCAGTATTCTTGCCTGGAAAATCTCATGGACAGAGGAACCTAGAGGGTATAGTCCGTGGGATTGCAAAGAGTTAGACAGAACTGAATGACTGAGCATGCATGCAGCATAGTCCTAGGCACAGAGTAGTGAAAGCTGAAAGTCACTCAGTCGTGTCCGACTCTCTGTGGCCCCATGGACTGCATAGTTGGTTCATGGAATTCTCCAGGCCAGAATACTGGAGTGGGTAGCTGTTCCCTTCTCCAGGGGATCTTCCCAACCCAGGAATCGAACTAGGGTCTCCTGCATTGCAGGCAGATTCTTTACCAACTGAGCTATCAGGGAAGCCCAGGCACAGAGTAAGCTCTCAGTAAAATCTAGTGGATGAATGAATGCATGGACACCAAGTAAATTAAAGCAACAGTAATTATTATGTGTGCTCAGTCGTTCAGTCTTGCCCAATTCTTTGGAACTCCATGGACTGGGGCCCTCCAGGCTCCTCTGTCCATGGAATTTTCCAGGCAAGAATACTGCAGTGGGTTGCCATTCCCTTCTCTAATTATTAGCTATTGATAGGTAATAAGTGTTGCCATGTACTCATGCTTTTTGCACTGCGTAACCTCTCGATATCTTTTTTCTTCAGCCCTGTTTAGCTTCTGCCAATAATATTTCACAATTTCATTATGTAATTTTAGTGATGGAAGTGGAACAATTCAGGACTATAAAATTAATTCTATTTATCTTTAATTACAATTGCAAGTGAATCCAAGTTGTTGGATGAGCATGGCTTATGTGCAGCTGGTTGCTCAGCAGCAGCACTACTGAGCGGCTCAGCCAGATCAGATCAACCTTGTAAATGCATATTGGATGTGAGGTCGGCCCATTTCTTGAATGAAGGAAGTTAGGCAAGTAGAGGTTTAGGATGCACTTAGATTCACACAGAACGTTCACGTTGCATTCAAGACTAGAATCCTCAGATACCGTGATATCATAAATAATACAGAACATTGTATATCTTTTTCCTTTTTTTTTTCTACCTGGTGGTTTCTACCTGACTCTTTGATAAGGATCAGGGCACCAATGTTGTTATTGGTAGGACTGGCAGTGTTACCATTTCTCACCAAGCAGGATTAATACTACAGGACTGAATATACAGTAAGTGTGAGCTTAGGTAGTCTCCATTTGAGTGATTGAGAAGGTCACGTATCAATGGCTTTGTGTTTGAGATGGAACATTCACTAAGGCTCCCAACCCTATCATTTCCATGAATATGCTTCACAAGTCACTGAGCCCATGAGATAGTCCATGAAAGAAAGTCCACAGAAAGCTCTATGTTTCAGAATTACTGCCTACTTTATCTTCCTCATAAAGTGCCCTAAAAGTTTGAGAGTTCTGAAGAAAGGAAACCTTTAACTCATTATTTCCCATACTCATTTGATCACAGACATTTTCTTTTTCAAGTAGCATCAATTAGGATACCGTAGACTTGTTCTTTCCAAAACATGACTTATGGACACTATGGAGAGAATGAAGAGTTTTGGTGCATGTGATATTTTCCCCATGAATTATATATGAGATAATAGCAAGATAAGAACTTGTATGTCATTCTTGAAATGTATTGCTACATAGCTGTCCGAAAAGGTAATGCAATTCTGTCATGGCCTCAGGAACATCTTAGCATATAATTTCCATTATTGCAACATCAGCAAGATTGTGATTTTCTTACATTTTATTTTAATCATTATCACTGAATTCTACACCAAACTAGGAATTTAGACTACTTTTATTTCTGTCATCTCCAGTGTTTCTAAAGGACTTGAGTTTAATCCTCAATCAACTTTATTTACCCATAAATACTTCTTTAAGGACACTATACGTGTTTGTGAGTGATGCATTTGATGAGTGCAAAATTGTGATAGGTGAACTGAAGCTTTCTTTAGATGTTTGCACCACTATTAAATGTGGGCTCTATCATACCTAGTAGTTTAATGTTTGTGGTCAAAGCTGGGTCAATATGTTTCTTTCAAAAAAGTACATAGAGTATTTAAAATCGTTTCATATACTGAATTAGTAACATCGGGAGAAATGATAGCCTTATTTATGACCTGGCAGTAAACATTAAGTTATCTTATGTTGGCTAACCATAGTTTTATCCAAATTTGTTTAATGATAAAACAGAGACAGCTGTCAGAATAAAGCTACAAATCTATGAGGTAGATAAATGAAGAGATCAAAAACACTAGGAGCAATTTCTTTTTTCTTTTTTTGTACAATTAGAGCATAGTTGTTTAGGAGCGATGAGGGGATTGAACCCTGATGGCCAAGAATTTAGAAACAGTGTTAGAATGCTGCTTTCGGTTAATGCTAAATAAACTGAGAATCCATTGTCGTGCACATCTCATGGTACCCCTCGGTTGCGGCATGATGTCTTATTTTCTGTTGCACTGTTGAGATTCTCTTATTTTCTGTTGGACTGTTCCAGTATGCTGCTGGTGCATTTGTTTAAAGAAAAAGTGTAGGGGAGGAGTGGATAGTTATACATTTAACTTCTTTATAAATGGTTACTCTGTTTGTTTATAAAGTGATTCTCTCAACCATTATTCAGTGGTAAAAATGCAAGTGGCATCTAAGAACTTCATATATGGAACATGTACAGGGAAGGTGAAATTGGCAGCTTGGCAGTTAGTAAAGGCACTTAGGTGCTTGCTAGAGGGATTTCTGTGAGCTTTCGCTTTGCTATCAGTGTGAATCAGTATCCCGTTCTGGGAGAAAGGAATGCTGCCTTCCTGGAGATTCTCATTAAGACTTGGCACTTTCTTGGAAAGAGTTGTAAGAAGAAAGTAAAAGAATTATATTTGACCTATTCCTCAGGCAACTCACCCTCACTCCCCACCCTCCCCAAACCTATTATTTGCACCTATGTGATTTGAGATGTGCTCATGGCTTATTCCTACAATTTAAAGTACTTTTACTGAACCGTGATTTGTCATCTAGATAAGGCTCCTTGCCTTCGTTTTAGAGGTGCAGGTAAGATGAGGAAAATAGTCAAAAATATTATTGTTTGTCTATTAAAGGAGGGAAAGCTCAAAGACACTATTTTAATTCAAGTTTCAAAAGTGTAAATTCTAGCCAAATACACCAAAATGACAATAAAAGTATCTTTATGCAACTTAATTTTCCATAAATTTCTCTTCTTCAAAGTCTTCATCTATGTCTTTGCTGAGAAATACTAATGCTGCTGTGAATGTTGTTTAAACTAAAGGATCCATTCATTTTGTTTTTGAACTTAAATCCACATGCAAAGCTTAATGCTTAGTGTTCCATTTCTGCCTACTGCCTTTTAAATAACAGGACCCCATTCAAAATTTTATATTAGAGAACTTTTCGTAAGAGTGGAAAGAAAAAGAAAATAACTTAGATAAGACTGAGAGCTCTAGGTTAACTTCCAGAAATTGTAGCCTCTGAGGAAATAATTTCTGCTTCACTGACTTTATTTTACTTGGTAACTAATTTAGATATTAAATCAAGAAAATTGTAATGACTTAAGCATAAAAATTAAATGATGAAAGTTATTATCAGATAAATTGGCTTAAAAAACATCATATAGATATTACTGGGGGGAGGGGAGAGTAGACAGAAATTATGTCAATGAGAAGTACCCATCAACAAGTCCCCTGTTAGATGTTCTAGCTTGTCAAATGGATCTTTTATGTCATTACAATAAGTTCCCTACATGTGAATAAGTTCTGCTCTGAAGGCACATTTGTAAGTCCTGTTTCTTCGTTAAGTCCAACAAAGTTAGCTTAGGTACCTGACTAACACAGTCGGTCACATAGTACTATATTACAATAGGTTTATAATACTTTTCGCACAAATAGCACGTTAAAATAGACAGAGATTGCCAAGATACAATCCCTGGCAGGAAGAGGTATAACAATGAGGAAAGAACCGACGCTGGTGTCAGACAGACTGGGTTCAGAGTCCATAATTTATGTGCCGAGTCTCCAGCTATGCTGTCCTTCTAAAATATCACTAACGCTCACTAAAGGACCTGATGGAAGTTCTGAAAGGAAGAAATCCTCCCAGCAAGCATAATAATGGAAGTTCACAAGAAATTAATAAAAATAATTATCAAATCTCAATGAAGATTCAGTACGGACTTAATAGTGAACCTGTAGAGAACGTTATCAAACGGGGTTTGTGGAACCACCAGCAGAACCTGGAATCCTGATACGGGAGGAAGATCTCACTGGCTTGGTAAATGGTGAGAAATATTACTGTGTTGTTTTGATATTGTCTCAGTAATTTTACAATGGTTAAAGAACTATTCGGGGTGAAAGCAATGTCAGAAGAGGCTCTTTGGCAAGGACAATAGGAAAGAGCCTTCATTATGGAGTATTTAGTTACCTGCACAGAGGATGGCATCATCTGTGGATGATGGAAAAACTATCAGGTGGTTGCTAGAGTCGCCAAGTAATGAGAAAGGGTGTCTTGAAGGTCTAGATAGTAATATGGACTCTGAAGAGGGAATTGGGAGTAGAACTGCCCGTTTCGACCAGTACCTCCTCTTCACTAATGAACAGGGCGGCCTCTAGTGGAGCCGATTTGGGGGCAATGGTTTCTCCTGGGGATGTGCAGGTGTGGTGAGGACACAACAGCGAAGGAAAAAAGATAACCTCAAATGCACAGGAATGTCTGCCTCTAACAGAGCAGGGATACAAAGGGCACAGCTCTTTTCCAGAAACCATACTTATCCCTGCTATCTACAGGAAATGAACATTTTCTGGTCTACCGCTTTTACTAAAACATTCGTTGCAACCCACCCACTAAAATAATTTCACTAGCCACTGATTACATGAATCACAGTAGAAGATTTTTCTCATAATTTTTAAAAAAAAAGTTTTTTAGGGAATTCCCTGGTGGTCCAGTGGTTAGGGCTCCATGCCCCCACTGCGAGCAGCCCAGGTTCAATCCCTGGTGAGGGAGCTAAGATCCCATGAGCCACGCAGAGTGGTCCAAAAAAAAGTTTTATAAATCTTTAATCTGTACGTATCTACAGCAAGTGGTATAATGATTAAAACGGAGGCATAATGTCATTCTTCAGTTCAAATCCCTTTCCTTTGTTTTACTGTTGTAAGAAATTATTGGACAAAATACCTCTGATATTTATCTTAGGGAAACGTAAGCTGTCTGCATTTGATAAATAATTAGCTTACATAGAACTGTATTTACCACCCAGTTAATGATAAAAATAAGTCTTCTAGTCTCAAGTCAGGGAAAAAAAAAAGCTCACCTAAACAAATGTTTAGGAAGCCTAGTGAACAGGTTGTGTAAGTAATACAAGGAAAGCAACATTGATACTAAACACTGGACTTTATGGTTGCCTATTTACGTTCTTATTTAAAAAACATTTTCAAATGAACAAACCAAGTAAAATGAGCTCATTCTTAGGAAGTTTCAGGACTTCCCTAGCAGTCCAGTGGTTGAGACTTCGCCTTCCTAGTGTGGGGCGTGTAGGTTCAATCCCGGGTTGGAGAGCTAAGATCCCACATGCTCCATGGCCAAAAAACCAAAACAGAAAAAAATGTAACAAATTCAATAAAGACTTTAAAATACTGGGGGGGAAAACAGTTTAAAAAATTAAAAGCTCAGCTTACATTTTAAAAAAAATTTCACTTTGTAAAAACAATAGCATGTATTGTCCTATCTTTTCAGTAATCACATGTTTTCTGAACTTTACATGTTCAATATACATTTTTGAGTCTGGCAAGAGGCACAGAACAACATGAGAAAAGAGAACCTCAGACAGATTCATGGGACAAAATGTATTTCTTGCTTTTGCAGCTGTGAAGTATTTTATTTATATAAACAGTTAAAAGATTTTCCTTGACCCCTGAACCTTTGTGATTAAATTATTGTTTATGCATATTGCGTAGCAGCAGTTCTCAGATTATTTTGGATTTAGAACTTTTTACTCTTACATAATTCTTGAGGATTGCAAAGAACCTTTGGGAAGATATATCTATGGATATATGCCATAATTTAAACTAAGAAAATTTTAAAGTATTCATTTATTAATTCATTTAAACATAATAATAATGAACCCATTATTATTTGTCATTTTTATTGTTTAATATTTTTATTAATAATGGCTATATATTGCTAAATAAAAATCTTAGTGAGAAGAGTGGCACTGCTGTACATTTCTAGAAATCTCTTTAACATTAGGTTTAATTAAAAGACAATCTGATTTTCATATCTGATTCTGCATTCAGTTTGCAGTGATAAGTCATTTGGGTCAAAGTATATTAATTATTCAGCCTCACTGTTTTTCCTTGTGGAGAATTTTAGTATCTTCATACTATATATAATTATTAGAAATTGAGGCTAAGTCTTATGTGTAAGAAGTTTGTATTGTGCTCAGTCATGTGTCTGATTCTTTGTGACCTCTTAGACTATAGCCTGCCAGGCTCCTCTGTCCATGGAATTTTCCAGACAAGAATTTTGGAATGGGTTGCCATTTCCTACTCTGGGGGATCTTCCTGACCCAGGGATTGAACCCACATCTCTTGCATCTCCTGTTTCGGCATGCAGATTCTTTACCACTGTGCCAACATAAGATGTTTAAATCATCTCAATTTATAACATGTATCATAATCCAATTTATAAATGCGTCCTTTAGTTTAGAAATTATATGGTCACATTTTGATAAGCAGAGACCTCTGACCACAATGTATATATATCCAATAATGGCTATATTTGAAACTGGCTATATTTAAGGTGGGAATGATCTGCTCTCTTTGATGGATCTCTCTTTTTTTTTTTTAGCATTTTAAAAATTCTTTGATATAGGTAATACATAATAGAATAATTACAAACAAGTAAAATAAAAAATTTTTTAATTAAAATCACTCCTGAACCTTTACAATGGAAAGCAGTTATATTTTTATATACATTCATTCAGATCATATCATCATGGATATATGTCTATGTCAGTAAGATGGTTCTTTCTTAATTATATCTCTGAAAAAGATCACTGCTTCTTTGTCATCCTATTTTCAGTTTTTATTCTTGGTAAAAAGAAAAAAATTATCAAAATAGTAATTACTTATCAGCGTAGCAGGAAATCATAGCAAGAGCTTTTGAAAAACACTTACTTGGGAACAACTTAGGGCAACTTAAATAGCTGTTGCTGGACAGCTTCACACACATCAGTGAGGAGTCCAAGAATGTTTTGGTTAGTCAGAGAACCAACGGAGTGGCTTTTTGAGTAGACCCAGAAGCTGACTTTTCTGTTGTTGGGGACCCTGTTCCAGGTGAGTGAGTGCATGGGGGACCCGTGAGCACCTGCCCAGGCAGGTAACACTGAGGGCTTCCCCTTGCCCCCTGATCCCAACTACTGTCTCCACCCCTCTTTCCAGGTGATGAAGCTAGGAAAATGGGATTTAGTTTACCGGACCCCCTCAAAGTCACAGAGATGCTGTTGCTGTGAAAACTGGAATCCCTGTTTATCCAAGGAGCAGAGGGTTAGCAGTCAGTGGCAGAATGGGGAGGGGGGTGCAGAACATGATTCTCTTTGGCTCATGAATCCACTTCAGTATCTTCTAACACCCCCCCTCCAAACTCACACACACATCCAGCCACAAGCACTCTGAACCAGACTAGTTTGCACTGTTTACTCAATCAAGCTTTGCTTTGCCTCAGAGGTTCACTTAATGATACAAGATATCTCAAACCTTGAAAGATAATTTTTAACTAGAAAGTGACCTATTTGGAAGAATGGTTTATAGCAAGTGGTTCTAACTGGCTTGTGTTTTCTGGCCTTGGGGTGCTACAAAACTGTTTCAAAAGAAAACATCTAAAAGCAGATGACGGAAATAGAGGTTGGAGAGACTGATCTGTGAAGGCAACTTGTTTAGAAGTTTTATGATTTTATTAATGAGTATATCCTCAAAACTGCTCTCAGTAACCAGGGAGCAGGCATTGTTTTTCAAAAAACAAAGGGTATTTATAATTGATTATAGTATTTTATGCTATTTCAACATGTGAAATCTTTTTGGTGGTTTGCGTTGAAATGGTTCCATTTTTACACTTTCCTCCCAAATGTTTATTTTTATATTAGACTATATTCTCTCCATCCATAATATATAGCAAGGCCCTTTTGATCATGTGGCTTGTAAGAGATGCAGGTCCATACATATATGGTTCAACCTCAAGCATTAGGAAAACAAAGCAGGTAATAAGTAGATATTCCTAGTCTTAATAAACAATGGAAAACCGCCATGGAAAGAAATGTGTACTGATGCTCAAAACCAACACATTTCCCTGTGATGAAAATTCCATTCACCAATAGATAGTGTTAACTTTTAGCAGAAAACACACAATTAAATAAACTGTTTATTTTCGTTACAGCTTCCATAATTCTTTTTGTTTTCTCTCTTATAGCTTACTTTTAGTTCCCTTTGCATTTGACAGTCTCTCTGTCTCAAATGTCGTTACTCCCGTCTTTGTTTAAACCAAGTCCTCTTTGTCTTTAGAGAGTCAATTTCTGCAGGGTCTCCTTTTGTAAACTGTTGGTGACAAAGATTATGTCACTTCTTTGTGCTCCCCACCCATGAAAGTCCTGTGTGTGTTTATACCCGGTGTGGGCATTTCAGCAGCTGGTGCCCTTGTCCATCTCCCTTTGGGTGCTATGTCTCCTTCATCTTGGTACTATCTACCCCTAAAACAGCCCCTTGCACATGGCACATTTTTTTACAGTTTGTTGAATATATAAAACAATGAATTAGATTTCACTTTTGAATGATTAGAAATCCCAGAAGCTCCCCTGTACAGTTGTTATTTTACTGTGAGGTGTGTGGAATGCTCCTGCTTTTACTTTTTAGATTTCTTTAAATTAAGAACAGTATCCAAGACCAATCTGAAGGGAGGAATACACAGTGTTCACTTTTCTTTCAAATACCTATTGCAAAGTGCAAGCTTAAAGGCTGCCCGATGGAATTGACTACTGAGATTTGATTGGTGATCTTGGTGAACACAGGTTTCCAGGGGCCAGAACACCTGCTGCAATAGAGATCAGGTATTAATGAAGAAATCAGTATTCATTAGGTTGAGTCCTCCTTGACTTTTATGGGAAGGAGACAAATTGGATAACTTTTAGGTTTAGCCCTCTGAGGCTGCCAACGCCTGATCTGTTCAACCTGGCCCTTCATAATATTGAATGGTTCCTCCTATATTTGCCTTCCTTTCCTTATACTGTTTCCTTCCTAGAAACCAGAAGCTGGTTTCAGTGTGTTTTTTCTAAACACATCCTTCTAAGTGTATTGTGTTGGTCACTCAGTCGTGTCCGACTCTTTGTGACCCTGTGGACAGTAGCCCTCCAGGCTCCTCTGTCCATGGGATTTCCCAGGCAAGAATACTGGAGTGGGCTGCCATTTCTTTCTCCAGGGAATCTTCCTGACCCAAGGATTGAACCTAGGTCTCCTGCATCACAGGTGGATTCTTTACCCTCTGAGCCACCAGGGAAGCCCCACCCTGATCATCCTTCTCTCTAAAACTCAGCCAAACACCCAACAGCTCCATGAAGTCTCCTCTCATCTCCCCTTTCACTGGCTTTCCTGTGTTCCCTCCTTTCAAACAGAACCTCTGCACCAACACCTCACATGAAGACTTCCCTGGTGGTCCCGTGGTTAAGACTCCGCTCTTCCACTGCCGGGAACTCAGATCCAATCCCTGGTTGGGGAACTAAGATCTCACATGGCCTGTGGTGTGGCCAAAAAATAAAAAGCAAAACAAAAATACCTACCACGATCACTTTAGTGCCACCATTTCCCAAAGAGATTCTAGCCCATGCCTCTGAGGACACAGATTTGGGGTCTTACTTGGTTATGCAGTGCTTAGCTGGAACTTGTTTTATTGATCATGATAACATAACTGGAATATATCGTAATGTAATTTAAAGTTGCTTTTTAAAAATTAGCCGTGTGATTGGTATCAAAACCTCAAATTGATATACACAGTCTGAAAGCATTCAGAGAAAGGTATTATTGCCTGCTAATAGCAGCATAATTTTGTCCTTCAGTTTAGAGTGGCTACATTTAAGCCTGTTAAAAATAACAAGATGGATCACAGTTTCAGCTATTCCTTCCACCTATAATTTAGCTGATTCTTTTTGGCAGTTCAAAGCCAAACCACATCCATACTTTTACCAAAACTTGTAACTGTGTTTTTATAAACTCTAAGAAAACTTTCAGTGATGAGTTATAATAATCTATTTTAATATGTCCTCAATTAATGTTTTTTGTAAGTAAATAAGTCATTCATTGAAACACAAGTAGTAGGCTGTTTGCTCAAATATTTAACAAGCCATAGAGAAAAAAATGATTTAAAAATAACATTTTCATTACATACTATAGTTTCATGCTATAGAAATGTAGTATTTTGAGTTAGAAACAGTAAAGAATCATAGCAAAATAGAAAACGAGAATCTGAGATCTTACACACCCACAAATTGAAACAGCCCTTTACCAAGACATGCACCATTAGGAACTAAGACTTCTCAAAGGAGAATAGTGAATTGTTGATTTGATTAATTGGAGCCAGTGGGTGAGTCTAATGATCATGTTGCTCTGTGTGCTTCATTCTTTACAAAAGAAGCAAAGACAATTGCAGTATCCCATTTGCAAGCATTATTCTTCTTAAGGAAACAAACGGATCATTCTGTATTCATTTCTCTGGTTTCGTTATAGCATCTGTCATGGTGAAAAATTTAGTAGTGTTATTGGCCCTGTAGGTATCAGTAAGTGATGATGATAATTAAAATTTTAATTGCAAATAGAAGCACAGTTGCATGCGGTCAATTTTAAAAAATGAGTTCTTGTATGTTAAGGTTTTAGGAAACTTTTACGCAAGGCATGCCTTTGGAAGCTTGCCCCATTACTAATGGTTAGTGTTAAAAGATAGAAATGAGACTGGACTTGCAACTCTTGGCTCTTTCGTGCCTTAATAGTGAAATTAGCAGGTGAAATTAAGCTTTACCTTTCAGCAGTGCAAGGCTCTTATGTACATGCAGGTCATCCACACACAGGAAAAATAAACTTACATAATAATATAAAGAATATATGCTTTTGCTTTATACTCATTGACTTCAAATCTCTATCCTGCAAGGTGTTTAGCTCAAGGTTGCAAGGGAGGAAACTGAGGCACAGAGGGACTGAATAAGAGACCTCAAGTCCCGTGGAATATTTGGAAAAGCTGGGATTCAGACTATATGTCTAAAAGAGAGTCATCTGGCCACAAGCAAGACAATACATTGTGCCCGATGTAGCACCAGGAGGCACAAGAGGGCGAAACAGTGCTAGACGTTATGAAATAGAAAGATGAGCAAGTGACAGAAATACGTTGTGCTCTTTTAACACATTTTAAAACATGGCATCACAGCAGATGGTGAGTGCAGCCATGAAAGTAAAAGACACTTATTTGCTCCTTGGAAGAAAAGCTACGATCAACCTAGACAGCATGTTAAAAAGCAGAGACATTATTCTGCTGACAAAGGTTCGTCTAGTCAAAGCTATAGTTTTTCCAGTAGTCATGTATGGATGTGAGAGCTGGACCATAAAAAAGGCTGAGCACCGAAGAATTGAAGGTTTTGAACTGTGATGTTGGCAAAGGCTCTTGAGAGTCCCTTGGACTGCAAGGCAATCCAGCCAGTCCATTCTAAAGGAAATCGGTCCTGAATATTCATTGGAAGGACTGATGCTGAAACTGAAACTCCAATACTTCGGCTACCTGATGTGAAGAACTGACTCATTGGAAAAGACCCTGATGCTGGGGAAGATCCAAGGCAGGAGGAGAAAGGGACCACAGAGGATGAGATGTTCGGATGGCATCACTGACTCATGATGGACATGAGTTTGAGCAAGCTCTGGGAGGTAGTGAAGGACAGGGCAGCCTGGGGTGCTGCAGTGCATGGGGCACAAGGAGTCAGACATGAGCAACTGAACTGAAAACACGGAAGAAACATTACGGACAAATAAGTGGCAAACAAGCAGAGTTTCCCCCGAAGTGAAAGTGAAAGTCGCTCAGTCGTGTCCGACTCTTTGCGACCCCAGGGACTATACAGTCCATGAATTCTCCAGGCCAGAATACTGGAGTGGGTAGCCTTTCCCTTCTCCAGGGGATCTTCCCAACCCAGGGGTCAAACCCAGGTCTCCCACATTGCAGGCAGATTCTTTACCAGCTGAGCCACAGGGGATGCCCAAGAACACTGGGGTGGATAGCCTAATGAGGACTTTAATGCCCTGAAATTACTCACTGAATTGCCACCAGTTTGGAATTCAACACATCTTTCTGAATAATCAATATACACAAGCCACTGAAGTCCATTCTTGAGGATGTGAAATGCAGTCTGTGGCAAACATTTACAAACATGGAGCTCTGTTATGGCAAGCCAATCATTGTCAGAAGTACATCAAGATGTTAAGGTTCTGTGCTTTTAGTTTTTCCTAGGAAACAGCACAAATCTGAGGTAGTTATTACCTTAATAGCACTTCAGTTAATGGGCTCCCTGACTCTTAACCTTTAGGAAGCTTTGTTTTCATTCCCTTACTTGAGTTGATGCAGCTGTCTTCATCCGTCATGGAGGGTAATTATCCACATGAATAGTTATGCAGCCACTGCTCCTGGCACACATTTTTCTGAGGATGTGAAAATGGGAATCACTTCATCAAAATACCAGTGCAAATGTTTCCAAAGCCAAAATGCGTAAATCTAGGCCTGAAGTCTTGATATGCTTGTCAGGATAGAGGAGGCACTGAGGATCCTCTTTTTTTTTTTTCTTTCTCTTGTTCACCTAATAAATACTGAAAGTTAAAAAAAATGCACGTTGTTCAGAGGCTGGACATACACTAGAAATAAACTGCTAAAAATATAGCTTTGAATTATGAACCTAAAATAAGGCAAACTAGCACTTTATTTACAATAACATCTAGGTAATCATTTTCCTATCTGTCAACATTTCTTCCATGCAGTGTTCTCAACTGTTCGGGTTTTAAGGATCTCTACTAGAGATGGAGTTCACATTTAAAGTTACTACTCTGTAGAAGTGTTTTAAAGACCTGTTCAGGACAGATGGGTAGAGATGGATATATTATGAGAGTTCTACAAAAAATATACACATGCACATCTAATAATGAGTGTTTATTTCTTCTATGTTCCATGAGGCGGGATTCCCTAATTTATACAGCACAGGGATCATGAAAGTGAGACGTGAGATCAGATTCCTCATACAGAGAAATTTTATGGACTAGAAAAGGTATCATAATGTGAATTTGGCAGAAGGGATAAAACAGAGGCTAACTGTGAGGATCTACCTGGTACCATCAATTTCTGAGCTCAATTTTTAATGTCTTTAGACACAAATTGGGCTTCCCAGGTGGTGCCAGTGATAAAGAACCAGCCCGCCAATGCAGAAGACATAAGAGACGTGGGTTCGATCCCTGGGTTGGGAAAATCCCCTGGAGGAGGACATGGAAACCCACTCCAGTATTCTTGCCCGGAGAATCCCATGGGCAGAGGAGCCTGATGGGCTATAGTCCATAGAGTTTCGAAGAGTCAGACACAACTGAAGTGACTTAGCATGCACACGCGCACACATCTTCTATGTTGGCAAGAGCCAACACCTGTGAATTACTGCAACTGTTAAATGACCGTCAGGGCAATGGCAACCATATAACTTGTAGGAATGGCCCAATCACATGTCTGAATTAGATTTGCTAGACTAACTTATGGAGAAGGCAATGGCAACCCACCCCAGTACTTTTGCCTGGAAAATCCCATGGACGGAGGAGCCTGGTAGGCTACAGTCCATGGGGTCTTGAAGAGTCGGACACAACTGAACAACTTCACTTTCACTTTTCACTTTCATGCATTGGAGAAGGAAATGGCAACCAACTCCAGTGTTCTTGCCTGGAGAATCCCAGGGACGGAGGAGCCTGGTGGGCTGCCGTCTATGGGGTCGCACGGAGTCAGATACGACTGAAGCGACTTAGCAGCAGCAGCAGACTAACTTAGGCATTGAACTAGGACTGCAAATGTTGTAACATTTCACATGTGTGATACACAGCATAGTTGGCAAACTTATCTGTATGGAGCATTGATTTAAAAAAAAAAAGGAGCAAGTAAAGCAAAACAAGTTCTGAGGAACAAAATTGATACCCCATCTCATCCGCCTTCCTCCCAGACATTCCCTTATGCTGGGGAGAGGGAGGATCTCCTTTTGTCCAAATCTACACTTATACAATCCAGGGAGGACTCAGCTAACTTAATTTTTGGCATACTTGGTCAGTTTTCTATAGATTTTTCTCAGTCTGAGTAGTATGTTCTTTACCTTTATGCTATTTCCCCAAAAAAACATTGTGCACCAAGGTTGCTCCTCTTTGCTTCACTCAGTCTATGGAGTTCGGTTAGTCATTTATTCCAGGCCCCCAGCAGATTTCAAAGATTATATCAGGATGGGTTGCAGAAGGAAATGGCAACTCACTCCAGTATTCTTGCCTGGAAAATCCCATGGACAGAGGAGCCTGGTGGGCTACAGTTCACGGGGGTCACAAAGAGTCAGACAGGACTGAGCAACTGAGCACATTAGGATGGGTGCAGAGCATCTACTTAAAAGAGGAGAGCTTCTATAACATAAGTGACGGCAAACAATTTACAATAATAGAAGAGAAAATCTATTTTAAAACAAGCCAGAAACTCAGAGGGCACAATGGAGTCTATTTAGTGTAAGTACAGAAAGCCTTGTGCTTCTCAATAAGCCAAGAGGCATTGCTTTATTACAGAGTAGTGTAATAACAGCTGTTCATAACTGTGTTCCGGAGCCTCTAAGCCAACCACCGTAGCACCCTTTACTCTCTGATTATCTCAGTCCTTAGCAAGCAGAAGAATAAAGATATCTCTCTATGAGTTTTCCCCTATTACGTCATGAGGTGGCTTTTTACATCCATGGTCCTGGCACCTAGCACAGTGCCTGGTTCGTGGTAGCCACTTGTAATTACTTGTACAGTAAATGGCTTAACAAAATGGCTAGCAATGTAGAAAGATAGGTAGGTAGGTAGATAGACAGAAACAATTAAATGTAAAGGCTACCTAAGACCAGAGAAATACTTATAAAAACATATAAAGACAAATTCTCCTAATTCTCATAGAAATGGGAGAGGTAGAAAAAAGACAAAGTGAACAGAGTAAACATGAAGATGTTTTTGGATTTAAAGAGTGTCAGCTAAGACCATAAACTACCAACATCTGTGAAGTCAGAAGAAAAGCATCTAAAATATTTTGTTGTTACAGCTCTAGTTTACAGATTAGTGGCAAACCTTAGTTTTTCTTTGAATGACTCCAACTTGTTTCTGAACTTAAGATAATCCCAAATAATTCTATAGAAAAGAAGCCAACTCTTCAGTTAAAAAGGATGCCACCTTCCTTATCCAGGTAATTAAGCAGATTTCAACAGGACTTTTACTCATAGAGGCCATGTGATAACAAATAATCTCAGTCATTATTTATTTAGCTTTATATAAACGAACATGACGCTGTGGAGTTCACTGAATCACCTGTTTTTCACTCGAAGTCAAACTGTATACCTTTGGATTATATCTTATTTTTTGCTTAGGCAAACGACTTCATGGCCATTAAAATATTAGCTAGTATAAATGACCCAATAATCCTCAAATATGAAGGTGATGCCTGCATGGAAAAGAGAACTATTGTAGAAAATATAGAAAATAGAAATTGAGGAGCACATAAGTAGTACATAGAATCCCATGATTGGGGCTAAATATTCATACATTAAGCAGGCTTTAATCTGATTCAATTATTTTAAATTTTGTTAAAGTATGTTTTTAATAATACAGTAATAAAATGAAAGTTTTGTTGAGTATACTTTTCATATTTTGTGATACATCTTTATTAAAAAAAAGGTTACAATCTGGGCTACAAAACTATCCTGAGGTACTTCCCTGGTAGTCCACTGGCTAAGACTCTGTGGTCCCAATGCAGGGGGCTGGATTCAATCCCTAGTCAGGGAACTAGATTCCACCTGATACAACTAAGACCTGGCATGGCCAAAAAAATTAATTAATTTTAGAAACTATCCTGAAACATACCTCATTTAAATACAGTTATTTGACCTTCCATCCCATACTTGTTATGGATATAGTCCCTGACATTTCATAATAGCATTCTGTGTATTTCATTCTGGGCTTTGATTGCTTATAAAAGTTGAGACATGGTACTTAATCACCTCCCTGAAGACACCAGGCTTACTTCTGTCTTTCCTGTGTGGTTTTCACGTATTTTGTCTCTTCTTAAAAATGTTTATGAAGAAATAAAATGTAAACTTTAAAAATATTTCTCATATTTTGCTCCCTTCTTCTCTATTGACCTAAGATGTCTAGGTTATCATGCTAACCCTGTTACCATTTTTTTTTTCTTTCTCTATTATGGGAGCACATCAAAACCAGGAAGCTGACTAGGTCACTACTGGGGATTATCCATATTCTTAGAAGAGATCTAGGGCAAACACAGGAATTTTCTGCCTGCATGTGTTTGCCTACCTCATTTCTTCATGTTCCTTTCCTGGCTCCCCACAGCTACCCTCTGAGCCTAGTTCACATTCTGGTAACGTATGCTTTCTAGACCTCAGCATTCCTCTATACAAAGAATCTGATCCCATTTCTCACTTTCATGATCCCTGTACAAATCAGGAAATCTTGCCTCGCTGAATCGAGTTGAAATAATTATTAGATGAATGAGTGTACTTTTTATAGAGCTCTTACAATTGCAGTCATCTCTACTCATCTGTCCTAACTTGGCCTTTGTGTGTGTGTGTGTTCATTGCTCAATCATGTCTGACTCTTTGTGACCCTATGGACTGTAGCCCGCCAGGCTCCTCTGTCCATGGAATTCTCCAGGCAAGAATACTGGAGTGGGTTGCCATGCCATTCTCCAGGGTATCTTCTTGATCTTTATACCATTTCTGTGCTAACAAGAAGCTCTAAACATAGGCTTGGTAACCATGTATCTTGTTTTTCTTCATGACAGCATCTCCAAGCCTATTTGACTTTTTGGTAAGGCTGCAAACAGAATTCATAAGTAGAGAAATGTATGTACTTAGAAGCTTCCATAAGTTTTTAGACCGTTCCTACTGAAAGATCTGTAATACTGTCTAAATGTGTTGAGCATGAGGAATGATAAGGTCCTAATCCTGACTTTGCCAAAACACATAAAAATGTCCACATCCATATTCGCAACATACAGATCACTTTTCTAACCAAAAATCTCTCCCTAGAAATGATAGGGGTGAGGGATGCTGGCTGGCCAGGGGTTGGTATAAGAAAGATAAAGTGCAACAACCATGTAATTTTATGAATTTTCTCCCTGAGAGATTAAGTAAGAATAATGGTCTACATTATTGTAGAATTCCTATATTGTAGGAGACAATTATTGAAATACATGCTTTAAAATATATAATTGATGTTAAGAAGCTCCCCACTTATAAAAAAAAAAATCCTGAAAAAATAAAGGTATTTTAGGCTGACTTACTTAAGAGAAGTTGTTTAACACCTGACTATTTTCAGGTAAAGGGGTCTAAAATGGAGGTTAGGAAGAAAGAAGGGAAATTGTAGCGTTGGAGGGCTAGAATGAAGGAATAAGAGCCTTAAATGACTGAAGGTGATTGATTCCTCCAGAGAACAAAGGTGTAGCAGAGACACATAGAGGCAGACTTTGCCTACCTGGCGACATTACCAGGGTCCTTGATGAAAACCAGAGCAGGGTACCAAACACTGGCCAGGTGCAGCCTTCCAAACCAATGTAGACATCTTAACTCAGAACTTGATCACAAACTGGGGCAATTCAGTCTGGTTCCCCCTTGATTAAATTCATTTAGCCCAGTGCCTATAATTTCTATCAGATATTCCCTTGTTTGGGTCCCATCCTTCACCTCTCCTGACCCTCCCGTATTGAGAAAAGAGAAACAAGAGCCAAAAAGAGAAGAAATAGGAGTATTGCTTACCATTTTACTCATTTTATGATCGGTAAGAGACTAAAAGATATTTGTAAGATTTTCATCTCTTAAGAAAGCATCCTGGGACTTCTTTGGCGATCCGGTGGTTAAGACTCTGAACTCCCCAGATGTAGAGGATGGACTTGTGGACACAGCCGGGGGAAGGAAAAGGTGGGATGAACTGAGAGAGTGGCATTGAAATCTATACATTTCCATGTTTAAAATAGATAGCTAGTGGGAAGCTGCTGTGTAACACAAGGAGCTCATTCTGGTGCTCTGTGATGACCTAGAGGGGTGGGATGGGGGACGGGCAGGAGGGTCAAGAAGAAGAAGATATACGTCTACATATGACTGATTCATGTTATTATACAGCAGAAACCAGCACAACATTGTAAAGAAATTATCCTCCAATTAAAAATACGAACACGCTCTGCGTTCTCAGTGCAGGGGGCATGGGTCCTGTCCTGGTCAGGGAGCTATGATCCCGCATGCAGCATGTGCATGCGTGCTAAGTTGCCTCAGCTGTGTCCAGCTCTTTGTGATTCCATGGACTGTAGCCCACCAGGCTCCACTGTCCATGGGATTCTCCAGGCGACAGTACTGGAGTGGGTTGCCATGCCCTCCTCCAGGGGATCTTCCCGACCCAAGGATCAGACCCACATCTCTTAAGTCTCCAGCCTTGTCATAGGACAGACCAAAAAAGCATCCTGAGAGTCTTCTATATTCCTAATAGTTTTCCTATTATTATTCTTTAAAGATACACATGGTCTGGTTTTCTGTTTGTGTGAATTTTCTCTTGTAAAGATTTTTCAGTTTCAGTTTCTTGAATGTATATCTAAATATATATACACTTTGCAATATATACTCTTCTATACATATACCCCAATAGTGGAGTTAATTAACTATTTGCACTTGGTCTTTCAGTGAATAAACGATATTTTCCGGGAGAGCTGGCTAGTATCATAACAATAGTCAGTTGAGATGTGAATTGATGACCCAAGGATGTTTTTTTGCTTCCTCCTGAAAGGAGGAAAATATGATGAGTACAGAGCTGTCATGTTGATTGATATTCTCATGAGAAATAATTACTGATCAGGGTGAGGAAGAAGTACAGACTAGGAAACAATGTGCTTTCACATTTTTTTTTTAAATCTGTTTATCAACCTAAAAGTCTTTGTTGCAGCCTTATCCTCTTTCCAAAACCCAGCTAAGTCTGTTCTTCCCGTGCCTGTTGTTTTAATAGCTTCAGAAGCATTCTTCTTAGTAAGCCTTTAAATCCCTTATCAGAGTTAGGCAGATCATCAGGTTCAAATATCCACAGTGAGTGAGATCCAACTGCAAATGGGAGGCTGACATGGCTCATTTTACATTGTTGGTGATTTTTGATGTGTTTTTTTGGAACTGATGAAAATTCTAATCTTTGTCTCTTCTGACATCTGATCCCACATTTGACTAATTAAAAAACAGAGCTGAGGCACTATAGTGTTAAGCCATAAAAATGGCAAGGCATGTGTCTTGAACAGTAAATGTGGTCTCTAGGGAACAAGTTTACCAGTAATCAGTTGTATTTACTTGAACTTAGTTTATTTTTCTTGGCATTCTGCAAGCTAACATATTTATTTTTCCACTTGGATTAGGAAATGGAAGCACCTTGAGCCAGAATTTGTATGTTGATACAAATTAACTTTATTGGTTTTTGCTCAAGATTGTGAATTTCAATTCCAATGTTTGGTGTCAAATGTGAACAACTGAAAATGATGTGACCTGGATGTGACTGACATTCCACAGGACTGTCTGCTTATATCTGGATTTTAAATGCTTTTTGGCAACCACTCCAGTATTCTTGCCTGGAGAATCCCATAGACAGAGGAGCCTGGCAGGCTACAGTCCATGGAATCACAAATAGCTGGACATGACTGAAGTGACTTAGCATACCTGAAGTCAACTTATCCCAAAGTACAGTCTGTAGACCAGAATCTCACAGGATAGCTTCAGGAATGGGTTCCCTGGTGAAATGAGATTGGGAAATTCATCACCCTCTAGCATGCTTCTTGTGCATGCTCAGTGACGTTCACATATTAAACCCCTAAGAATTGCCTCAGTGAAGAGTTCTGTTTAGACAGTTTAATCCCAGGACATTTCTCTCCTAGTTGACTCAGGATGATTTTTTTCAAAACAAAATGCTTATGAACAGATAGGAAACATACAATTTGGAAAAAACGTATCCTAGGAAATGCTTCTCTAACTTGTTTAGCAGAAGACCTGTCAAAGGGCTGTGTATTCTGTACTTTTGGAAGACGTTTTGGACAGTATTTTCATTCTTTGTATAAGCCAAAGAAAGGGTATGTGTGTGTGCCAGCACACAGGTGCATTTGAATAGGTAGTATTTCTCTTTTCAACTACAAAAAAACAACAAAAATGGAAAACAACGTGACCTGTGCCCAGCTTCACCCTCCTAAAATGACCTTTGAAAGCCCTTCGACTCCATACTCTCAACTCTCAGCTGTTTCTGGTGAAGCCTCATCTGCTCAGAAGCTCCTGATGGGAAATCACTGCCCACATCCTTGATTTCATACTAAAATCCGTCATGCATACACTGTCACTTTGACATAGTTTATGCATTTCTTGAGACAGTCACTCCTAACTTCCCTGATCTGCCATAAATTTTGACCGAGTAGGAAAACTACTGACTCAACTACTTGCTGAAACAAGAGAATACACTCCTTGTACTGGAAACTTTCCACATCAAGGATGGTTTTGAGAATGCCTGCATATTCATGTGCAAAGAGAAGGCACATTTATCATTCGACCACATGTACCATCAATTCATAAGAAAGCATGAATTTACAGAGAAAAGTCAGATTGTATATTTATGAGAGGTTATATATGTTGATATGTCAGAATATAGTAAGTTTTAGATGATTGACATTTGAGGCCAGGTAATTCTAATCCTTAATTCACAGTCTACTTCTGACTGTAGCGTCCCTACCTCCCTGGTCTCTACTCACTAGATACCAGTAACCTCCCCTCTTTCTCTCCCCCACTGTGACAACCAAAACTGTCTCCCAGTGTTGACAAATGTCTCCACAAGGGCAAAGTCATTAACCCTCTCTCCCCCACTAAGAACTATCAGTTTGGACTAGGTTCTGAGTTGCAAAGTCAATATATTGGCTTTCTAGTGAAAGTGAAAGTCGCTCAGTCGCATCCAACTCTTTGCAACCCCATGAACCATACAGTCCATGGAATTCTCCAAGCCAGAATACTGGAGTAGGTAGCCTTTCCCTTCTCCAGGGGATCTTCCCAGCCCAGGGATCGAACCCAGATCTCCCGCATTGCAGGCAGATTGTTTACCAGATGAGCCACAGGGGAAGTCCATTGGCTTTCTAAGTCTGTCTTCAAAGAGTTTTCTGCAACCCATGAATTCTCTGCAGTCAGCGGTGTCTCACATCCTCAGAATATTCAAATCATGCCACAACATTGCATATTAACCAAGTGAAGAATATGCAGCTTATCTTGGCCTGAAAGAGAATTTTGTCATACTGATTGTCATTTTAAGTAGAAAGAGAGGAGTCAGAAAGAAACTTTTACCTGGGGCACTTTGGCAAAAATCTGTTAAATCTACCAGTTCAAGTATATAAACATTGATTGTTTATAGTGGGTGTTTTGGTTAGCCATGTTATTTATTCTTGGGTAAATTTTAATATTTTAAGGACTCTTTTTATTGTAAGCAAAACTTTTCTTTTCCTTATGGCAATATTCATATGCTCAGTTGTATCATATCTTCCACTGGCAGAAACCTAATATGGGGAATTCCCGGGCGGTCCAGTGGTTAGAGCTCTGTTGGCTCATTGTAAGGGTGGGGGTTCGATTCCGGGTGGGGGAACTAAGATCCTTGCAAGCCAGGGTGGCCAAAGACAAATAAGTAAACAAATAAATAAATAACATTATTAATAACATTGCTAATGATACCTTTGGTTCCCAATCCCAATTCTAACAAGTCCTTGAATAATTTTATCAGATTAATATTTGTGAAAGCAGAATTCAGATTCTGCCCTTCTCCACCCCAAATTTCCTTCTTCCCCCCTACCCTCCGCAGCTTATCTCCTCCTTCCCGACCGCACTTCTGCAGACCCTACAAAGCTGGACTATTTTACTGATGCACATAACAGGCTCTCCTTCTGCACCTGTTTTCCTGGGATTTCTTCCTCTCAGAGGGACACCATCCTTCTGTCCCTCCACGGTGTCTCTTCTGCCAAGATTTTTGTGGTCCCAGTTGACTATCCTCCTGTCCCTTCTCTGAGCCCAGGTACCATTTGTTCAACGTTTCACCTTACGTTTTTGCATTATAATTTACATATGGTTTTTGGTTTGCCCTCCTTGCTAGAGTCTAAGTCTTAACAGAAGGGACTATACATGAACCATCCTTATACTGTATAACACGTGTGTTTGTACAGGGCTCTGATTAAACAAACACATTCGCTGTATGTTGTCTTATTTCCTTCCAAGGTCTGGTGCTTTAAACTATACCAACCTGTCTTTATACTTACTGTGTCTGTTGTCTTTTGGCAGCTATATATGACAGTAAAATCACCCAGGGTAGCTCTGGCATAATTTTAAAGGGATCAGAGCAACCATCAAAAAGTTTGATTAAATAATGCACAAGTTGAACACAAGAGCCAGCTTTGAAAAACTAATCTGAAATAAATGAAAAGAATGTGAAAACAAACATATGACATTGATGGTATTCTACTCCACTCGCTTCCGGCTTCCCCACACCCTATCCCTCCTTCCTTTCTTCCCTCTCTCCTTTCATCCTGGATAGACATCAATGACAAGGCTTTTTTAGTTTGTCACAGGAGCCATAACTAGGTAACCAGTTGTGATACAATTCCATACACTTCTTTTTAATTTTCAATCTAAAAATCTAAAATTTCCAAATCTTGATTTTACTTCTGACAACAAATATATCTAAAACCGTGTTAATGACTCAGATTTAAAAACAATGACAATAGGTTAACCTAAAGCTTGAATTTTCAGGGAATTCTCATGTAGTGCTAACATCCTAGGACACTAAGTTAAAAATCATATTTTATTGATAGAATGGCTTTTGTGTTGCCATACCAGACTAATCCCTCCATCCCAGCCATCAAATTTAAATTGTGGTGATAATATAAACAAGTTAGGTTAAAGAAGATTTCTTTTTTAACGACCAGATTAAAGCACTTCTGGCGTTTCCTCCCCACCTTTTATATTTTTTATCTCAAGGTAGATATAACACATTTTCAAAAGACAATCCAAAATAGAACTCAGTCTATAATCCTTGTTAATTGTCATGGTTGTGTCTTATAGTAATGTGCATGGTCCTCTTATACAAATAAGAATTAGGGAGCCACCTCACTTCACAGGGAATTAACTAAATGGTGCTAAACCGGTTACTCCGAGAGGTACAGGAGAAAGAACAGTGGCTTTCATTTCCCTGCAGAGTCTCCTTGGGGCTGGGGGGAGGTGTCTGGCGCCACAAAAGGAATTAGGCTCCAGTTTGAACAGAAACCTGAAGGCTATTAAGTTTATTTTAAGAATGTGTTGCCAGAGATCTAATAAATTTCTACGTTGCCTCAGGCAGTGCCTGCGTGAAATCTTGCTTCACCAGGTGTTTGGTTTTGTATATTTTTTTCTTTTCCCCAAAAGCAGGAGAGGGCGTGAATCTTCCTGACAGATTTAACTAACACAATTTTGCTGAAGTAGTTATTGTTTCTATGAAAGTATGGTGGTTTTTCAATTTTACTCCTATTTGTAAATGGGGAGGGGGGGGAGGAAATGATAGAAAATTAATTATTCCTGGGTTGCTTTTAAAAGAAATGAGGAAGTCTCCCCACATTTAAATATGTATATATATTTGATCATTTTAAACACATGATTTTTATGATTTTGTGCTTAACCACAGTATTTGAGATCACAGTCTCTTAAATGGAAAGACCAGTAGACTAGGAGTGAAAACCTCCGGGATTTATTCCTCTTCTGCAAATAGCTGCTTTGTAATCTTATTCAAATCACAGCCTTTCCGGATCTTGGGAAAACAGGGCCATGAGAAAAAATGCAATCAAGAGTTCATTCTTGCTCTAAAGTGCTTGGAGTTTATACATGCCTTGTTCAACAACATAATTATTCCTTGAATTAGTTGATGTTCTTGATCTGAATACAGAATCCCACTTTCATTTTCAGAAAATAGTCTCACTCGTTACTCATATTACCGCATGAAAATGATGGCGCTAGTTTTTAATTTTGACTGCACGTGATCAGCTTGGAACCTGCCTGTTGTAAATAAGAGTTCACCTTGAAATTGTACATTTGCCCTGTCCTTTGTCCTCTCTAGAGCTACCTCTGAATTCCATATCCTAGGCATACATACCAAGAGGGAAGACATTCATTCCACCAGGTTTAAACTCCTAACTAAGAAAGCAAAGTATTACACAATTAGGTTTGATTAAGGAAGTATTTTTAAGCCCTAGGTTAGGAGATATAAGCTCATAGTTCTCCCCTTACTTTTTCATTTTGTTACAGGGGCTGAAAATAAGCACATTCCTTTTTTCTCTAGAGATGGACTTGGGGGTAGGGCCCATGCTTGGAGAACTCTGGAGGACTCCTGCAGGTTGGGGCTTGCTGGCTGTGACCCAGCTGTGGCCCTGATGGAGCACATCGGTCAACCTGGAAGAAGGGATCTCCTCCCAGCATCCCTTGCTTTTGGCTATGGCCCCCAATTCATTCATAAAACCAGAGGGTCGTATCCTTAACTTTTCTGTGATTCAATCTCAGATATTTGAAAACTGACCTTCATACCCTTGTTTCCCCACTTAATTCTTATTATTTGTCAGCCTCACTCTGCATAACACAAGAGGACTTCCTGATGGTCCAGGGAAGCACACTCAGACCTTCAGTTTTGCTTCGGTCCATGGGCACTCATTTAGAAATTAGGCTAAAGCAAATTAAAATTCAGCTGGAGTCACCTATGCATAGAATGTTGACCTAAAGGAAGTAATCTGATTATTCCGAAGAAGTGTGAAAGCAATACTAGCAGGCTGGATTTGAATCCTAGGTCTGTCACCTACTATTTGTTGTCGCTGTTGTTGCTTAGTCGTTCAGCTGTGTCTGACTCTTTGCGACCCCGTGGAGCCCGCCAGGCTCCTCTGCCCATGTGTTTTCCCAGCCAAGAGTACTGGAGTGGGTTGCCATTCCCTTCTCCAGGGGATCTTCCCAATGCAGGAATTGAACCCACATCTCCTGTGTCTCCTGCAGGTGTGTGGATTCTTTACCATTGTGTCACCTGGGAAGCCCATGTCTTAGTGGTAAAGAATCTGCCTGCCAGTGCAGAAGATGCAAGAGATGAAGGTTTGGTCCCCAAGTCAGGAAGATCCCCTGGAGAAGGAAATAACAATCCACTCCAGTATTCTTGCCTGGAAAATCCCATGGACAGAGGCACGTGGCAGGCTGCAGTCCATGGGGTCGCAAAAGAGTTGGACATGACTGAACTAATGCATGCTTAAGCTCAATTCCACGTAGTTTATGTGACAGTTACCCAGATATCACAGTGCATGTGTTTTCTCTTAGGAAGGGTGTGCGTGTTAGTGCCTTTCCTAAGAATGGCCTAGAAGACCTCTGCACAAGCATATGTATCCATAGAAGTCAATATGTGCTGTGCGTATTTCTCTCCCGCTCTGGGTCTTGGTCATGGTCCTTGTTTTTCTGTATGTTTCTACATATATTCTCTACATGTCTCTGTGGATCTGACCCCTTGTGCTATGCAGCCTATTTTTCAGAATGTGTTTGATAGTGGGAGGGCTTCCCCCACGGCTCAGCAATAAGGAGTCTGCCTCTGAATGCAGGTTCGATCCCTGGGTCTGGAAGATCCCCTGGAGGACGGCATGGCAACCCACTCCAGTATTCTTGCCTGGAGAATTCCATGGACAGAAGAGCCTGGTGGGCTACAGTCCATGGGGTCACAAAGAGTTGGACATGACTAAGTGACCAACACTTACTTACTTACTCCCTCTTTGTCTTTAATATTCAGTTACTTCAATAGAAAAAGGAGAGGGAAATAAATATTGAGTAAATGTCCTGAGCTCCTATCAAATTCTTTGAAGTTCCCCTTTTACTGAATTTCTTATCTCCGTTCTTATACTTAATCTTCCAGGAACACTTTGCCTCCCCTCCCCACCATCTCGCTGAGTATCCAAATACTTGTGCTTAAGACTGCATTTAAACGCTATCTCTGCCATGAATTTGTCTTTGATCCCCTCAGGTTAGCATAATCTCTCACTCTTGTGAGCTCCCCCGGTTCTTTATCAGTGGCTCTCTCCTAGCACTTGTCAGCCTCTAGCTTATACACATTATCTACATACTCATGCCATCTTCCATACTTGAGTGTCAACTCCTGGGGGCGGAGGGTGGATGTTAAGAGCCAGTTGGCTCCAGCTTTGTACCTGGTGGTTTTCCATAAACAGTAAAATCCACCTGACTATAAGGGCCAGAAAACAGAATTCCAGGAGCTCTCAGAGGTTCTGTTATGGAAGATTCTAAGGTCAAGTAAACTTTTTGTTCTGTTTTTTTTTTTTTTTTTTTTTTTACTAATTAATTTTTCTTATTGGATTATAGTTGATTTACAGTGTTGTGTTAGTTTCTCTTTGTACAGCAAAATGAGTCACTTATACTTATATCCACTTGCTTTTAGATTCTATTCCCATGTTGTTGTTCAGTCACTAAGTCATGCCCAACTGTTTGCAACCCCTTGGACTGCAGCACACCAGGCTTTCCTGTCTGCCACCAACTTCCAGAACCTACTCAAACTCATGTCCATCGCATCAGTGATGCCAGCCAACCATCTCATCCTCTGTCATCCCCTTGTCCTCCTGCCTTCAATCTTTCCCAGCATCAGGGTCTTTTCCAAGGAGTCAGTTCTTCACATCAGGTGGCCAAAGTATTGGAGTTTCAGCTTCAGCATCAGTCTTTCCAATGAATATTCAGGACTGATTTCCTTTAGGATAGACTGGTTGGATCTCCTTGCAGTCCAAGAGACTCTCAAGAGCCTTTGCCAACATCACAGTTCAAAAGCATCAATTCTTTGGCACTCAGCTTTCTTTACAGTCCAACTCTCACATCCATAGATGACTACTGGAAAAAACCATAGCTATAACTAGATGGACCTTTGTTGGTAAAGTAATGTCTCTGCTTTTTAATATGCTGTCTAGGTTGGTCATACTTTTTCTTCCAAGGGGCAAGCACCTTTTAATTTCATGGCTGCAGTCACCATCTGCAGTGATTTGGGAGCCCAAAAAAAAATAAAGTTTCTCACTGTTTCCACTGTTTCCCCATCTATTTGCCATGAAGTGATGGGACTGGATGCCATGATCTTAGTTTTCTGAATGTTGAGTTTTAAGTCAACTTTTTCACTCTCCTCTTTCATTTTCATCAAGAGGCTCTTTAGCTCTTCTTCACTTTCTACCATAAGGGTGGTGTCATCTGCATATCTAAGGTTATTGATATTTCTCCTGGCAATCTTGAGTCCAGCTTGTGCTTCATCTAGCCCAGCATTTCGCATGATGTACTCTGCATATAAGTTAAATAAGCAGGGTGACAATATACAGCCTTGACGTACTCCTTTCCCAATTTGGAACCACTCTGTTGTTCCATGTCCAGTTCTAACTGTGATTCTTGACCTGCATACAGATTTCTCAAGAGGCAGGTCAGGTGGTCTGATATTCCCATCTTTTAAAGAATTGTCCACAGTTTATTGTGATCCACACAGTCAAAGGCTTTGGCGTAGTCAATAAAGCAAAAGTAGATGTTTTTCTGGAACTCTCTTTCTTTTTCAATGTCTTTCTTTTTCTCCCACAGTTTGCTCAAACTCATGTCCATTGAGTCGGTGATGCCACCCAACCATCTCATCCTCTGTTGCCCCCTTCTCCTCCTGCCTTCAATCTTTCCCAGCATCATGGTCATTATAAGTATTAAGTAGAGTTCCCTGTGCTATATGATAGGTTCTTATTAGTTATCTCTTTTATATATAATAGTGTGTATATGTCAATCCCAGTCTATCCCTCACACCACTTCCTTCCTGGTAATCATAAATTTGTTTTCCACATCTGTGACTCACATTTTGTTTTATAAATAGGTTCATTTATACCATTTTATAAGATTCCACGTATAAGTGATATCACATGATATTTGTCTTTTTCTAACTTACTTCATTCACCATGACAATCTCTAGCAAAGTTTAAAAGTTCATCGTAACACCAAAAGGGCAATGAAATAAATTCCTTATTTTAATTTTCATTTTTGATTATCACAATAATTAATAACATTGATGCTGATGGTAGTTGCATGGCTACTGCCCTTACTTTCTAAGAGAACAAGACTGCTTAAAAATCAAATTTTCCCTATACATTAGGTAATATTGTCATCTTAATCTTTTCTATATTAATATCTATCTCTACTGCTGATTTAAAGGTTGATATCCAGCTTTTTAAAATAGCCATATATTTGATTTCCAATTCACTCCCAGGGTGAACTTTATTCTGAACAAATGGAACTGTAGCAAGCTAGAGTCAGACATGACTGAGCCACTGAACTGAGAACTGAGCAAGCTAGAAAACCCTAGGGCTTCCCTGGTGGTTAAGATGGTAAAGAATCTGCCTGCAATGCAGGAGACCCAGGTTCAATAAGAAAATCTTAGCAGGTTGGAAAAATATTACCAGTGGAATTATGTTCTATTGGAAGCTAACTTTTCTTCATGGGGAAAAAAAAAAAAAGTTGTCAGAGCTTCAACAGGCACCCAGAAATGACCGTTTACTTAAGCACAAGTGAAAGTCGTGACACCAGTTTTGTATTGAAAGCAGTGTCCTTTGTCTTTGCAGAAATTAGGCAGCCCTAAGTTCCTAGGGAGGGCTAATTGAAGGTTGTGACTCTTTGTTATTCTAAAAAAAATCTGTTGTGTTCCCATTGAGAAAGAAGCTGAAGATGACTAAAGACCAGCTGGAAAAGTTCAAAAGAGGTCTTTTCATCACAGCCTTAATGGCTGTGGTGTCAGGGTTTGGGGACAAAGCATTTGGGAGTGTAGTTATCAGCTGTCAAACACCTGTTGTATGGATTTATGACACTGGTTACAACTTTAATTTATTTCCAATGAGAATAGCTCCTTGAGCATCATAGATGACAGAATCTCTTAGAAAAGCAAAGAATGACGTGGAAGTGAAATTTTGTCAGTTTTTTAGGTTGTTTAAATTCATCTAAAATTTCACATTCAGTAAGCTGTGGCTATTATTATTAAAAGGGTCAACACTGATTATCCCTATACTTTGAGGTTTTAGGGGAATTTACATGGTAGGTAACCTTTAACGTGTAGTAAATAACATGTCTTTACATTTTTCTTCTGTGGACTAGTTTTTGAGACTTTATTGAATCTGTTACAGTATTGTTCCTGTTCTATGTTTTGCGTTTTTTTTTTTTTTTTGGCCACGAGGCATGTGGGATCTTCACTCCCCAACCAGGGATCGAACCTGCACCCCCTGCATTGGAAGGCAAGGTCTTAACCACTGGACCTCCAGGGAAGTCCTTTTACATTCTTTAGATGAAGTACAGAGTTCCATGTGCAAGACCGATTTTATTTTTTTTTACCTTAAATCTTTTAATGTTGCAGAATTTCATTCCTTTGAACTAAAACTAGGAGCTGCATCAAAATGAACTTACGTGCAAGGTCAATTTTAATAATCAGAGTTACAATAAAGTTCAGCTTAGGTCTTCAGATCCTTATAGCACTTCTGCACAATAAGTAGTGCCTAAAATTTTGCAGATCTGAGATGCAATATGATTCCCGTATGTAGAAATCAGAAGAGTTATGTAGTATTTAATTCTATTCAAAGTGAAGCTTTATACACTAACATTCTAGCCTCTAGTAAGATATCTACTTAAAAATCCTCAATGTAGAGTGAATGCTGAGCATTTAAAACAATTACCTGGATTGAGTCTCGATCTTGTGAAGCAAAGTTTCTCAGTGTTTCTTTTGAATTTTATTTCAAACAAAAGCTGAAAGTGGTGGACATATGAAGTCCTTGGCGAACTTACTCAGCTGTCTGTCACTTGAAACCCCTGATTAACCAGTAACCTGGCACTCTGATCCTTCCAGGACATAAACACCAACCGGAAAATAAGCTTTATAAATCTGTAAGTAGAGGTGAAATTGGTCATCCCTAAGACCATCTCTGCTACTTTATAATGCAACAGAAGGGTTAAACAGGGCTTTTGTCATCAATAACCTCTGGAGGTCTGATCTAGACAAATCCAAATCCTAGTAGTTCACATTCATAGGTAATCATTTAAAATCTTTACGTGGTGTTCATAGAAGTATACACACTTTAGGAAGAGTGCTATTAAAAGTAATTTTATTTAGGAAATCCCCTGGTGGTCCTGTGGTTAGGACTTGGTACTTTCATTGCCAGGGCCCCAGTTTCAGTTCCTGGTTGGGGAACTAAGATCCCTCAAACAGCATGGCACAGTCAAAAAAAGATTGTTTTAATTACATTTTTTTTGTTGTTGTTTTAAAAAGATGAAGTGCTGAAAAGGGTATGTTACACTTATATAGGATATTTATATTGCCCGATAAATGAAGCATTTCTGAACTTCTTTCAACCAAGATGTTAAAGTGTCTAATTCATTAAATCAGCACTTTTCTAACAGTAAGCAAAATGAACTCCCTGCTCTCCTGGGTCATGGGTTACAGTGGGAGGAGACAGAGTGAACAAACAAAAACGAAAGCATAAATGGGATAAGAGGTTGTGGAAAGCACTGTAAGGAAAAATTACCCAGAGTAAAGGTGCTAGAAAATGCTGGGTTTTTTTATTGGTATTTGCCGTTTCATATTGAATGTTAAGAAAAGCCCTCATTAACTTGAGATTCTTAAAACATACAACATTTAGAAAAAGGGTAATATTTTCCGAAATATTTCAGGAAAGAGTTAGAATCAGATCTTAAAACTAGCTAAAAATGATTAAAGAGAAATGGTATGCTTAATGATCTCATTCTTAAACATAGGGGAAAGAAACAGTCAGGAAGAAAGTATACAGAACTATAATAAAATTCATTTGTTGAACACATTAAACACAAGAGTTACTGAATAGGTCAGACGTGATTAATCACAGTCAAGTCAAACTGTAGTATGTGTTTTATTTTTCTTTTTTTGTAAGCTGAGAACTGTTAAGAAATAAGGAATAAAACAGGAGTTGCAAAATATCCATTTTATAACTGAATATCGTATTTGCTCCATAGGCCTTTTATCGATAGTCAAGGAAGAAGTCGGTAGACCTCACAGTGTCCCTGCCATTACACTGGCTTTGGACACTAGCAGGACGAATTTGACCAGGGCCTGTTCTGGGGTGGGGGGTGGGGGGATTCAGGTAGAATAAGCGTGAAGATAAAGAACTACAGCTACCCTGACTGAAGATACAAAAGAAGTGCACACAGCATGCTAAGCCAGGCTTCCTGAGCTGGTGATTTGGCCTTAAATAAATTAAGGAGGAGTAGGAAACTACAGGTATTCTGAGCAGAAGACTTCCCACATGCAAAAATCACTCATCAAGTTCAGAAAACAATGGGAAGTTGGGTATGAGTGGATGTTCCTCCCTGTGGAGAAGCCACGGGATGTGAAGCTGTAGGTATTCAGATGGACTGACTGGCTTGGTATAACTGGACCAGAAGTTTGGAAGAAAGTCTAGGACTTGATGGAGCCACAATCTGAATGAGAGGGAAGTGCAGCATAAAGTTGTTTTCAAGTGATAATGAGAAATCAGAAAGCTGTTAGGTATTACTTATATAATTAAATGTTATTCTATTCTTATTGGGTATCTATGACTTCCTAGAAGAAATGTTCTCAGTAATAGAACATAAAGGCAATAGTGTAAAAAAGTATTTTTAAAGACAGTAAGACCAGGTCTTGGTGATAGTAGAAGAATGAACGGCCACTCTCAGTCTCTGATGGAAATGAGTACAGTTAGGAAATGTGTACAATTAAACAGTAGGAGAGGCTATCCACTAAATTGCAAAACTGCCCAAAACTATCGACAGATGAACAGCTGCAGAATTACTGAGATGAGAGAGCTAGAATGATGACAGGAGGCTTCATGGAGGAGATGGTAAAGGGAGACTTTGAGTAGAAAGTTCAAGCAGAAGAATGATGGGGACATCATCACTGTAGGCAGGAGAGTAGAACTGACAAGAAGAGTCAGGGTGACAAATCCACGGAGCAGCAAGACTCTTGGCTGAACCTCAGAGTAAGCAGGTTAGAGGCAAATGGAATAAGACAGGGCAGGTAAAACCAGAAATCTGCCAAGACGGCCCCATGGCTTGATGTGTGCAGCAGCTGTAGGGAGATGGGGCAAAGGAGGACTGAGGATTTAAGGCAGATTAAGAGTCAGGCAGTGGGTGAGCTGGGTGGATTTGAGCAGGCGTGGTGCATCGCAAGGAGCGAGCGAACTTTTGTCGAAGGAGGCTACATTTGTATCACACTGTAATGCATGCATATAAGGCTTATCTCACTTGACCCAGGCATCAATTAACATTACCCTCATTTGACTCTCCAGATGAGGAAATAGAGGTCTAGGAAAGAAACTTGCTCAAAACCAAACAGCAGATAGAAGTGAAGTGGGCTGTGGACTCCAGGTTGGGGAGCACCCAGCCTGTGCCGCGACCCCCTCCAGAACAGTTCCCAGTATCTAGGACATGGCAGGCACAATAAGTTAAGAGCAGAATGTGGAAGGAACTCCTGTTCTCCAGTCTATTTATCTTATTAAATTAAATTTAAGATTAAATTTAAATTAAATTTAAGACTTAAGATTAAAACTTAAACTAAAAGTTGAAACATCTTCAACCCCACCCATCGAAACACCAAGCAGCTCCCTATTTGTAACGTCTCATGTTACATCCCTGCATTGACAAGCATCAATATTTTTCTGTATTTTAAGTGTTTTAAGTATTTCAACAAAAATTTCATATTTTTTTGTTTAATGGCTGAATTCTCTTTCATTGATTTTTATGTACCAGAAAAATAATAAATTCTAAGATTTTCGATTTGGAGGCTATTACAGAATGTATTGCAATGCACAGTCCCTTACAAATATATTTTTGCTTCTCCCACAGAAGGACTTACGAGATCAAATGGTATGAACACTTTTTTGTCTCTTACATACATTGCCATGTAGCTGTCTAAATGGCTTGTGCTAATTTACGACTTAAACAGCAATAAACAAGAAAAACAATTTCCTTACGTAATCTCAGCTCTACTGGGTGTTCTCTTTCATCTTTAGCACATGTCAATTCAAAGCTCAAAGATGCTGCAATTAAAAAATAAAATTTTCCAGCGAAGATGAACATTTGTTTCACGTGTTTGTTCACTCGCTGTGTTTCTCCATGTGCAGATTTTTTTGCCCTCAGTCTATTAAAACCTTGATGTTTTCCTGTCTCATTTCTTTCTCTCTAGCATAGCCCTGTGTGAACTCAGAAGGAAAGAAACTGGAATTAAAATTGCACCTCTAGCTGTGTTTAGTATTTGGGCCTTTTCCCACCCTTTTACGGAAAGACTTAAAAGCAATTATTGATGCCTTTGTTTATAAACCTCACCTTACTCTGAAATAATTGGTGTAGATCAAAGGAAATAGAAGGATACATGCATAGTGATCAGCTGATAACCACGTCTCTTTTCTTTTACCTAGCAGAGCAGCTTTCACATTATAGAGATCACACACAAGGTTTATTTTCCCCGCATAGGAAGCCAGCTCCATTTTGGGGGGATGGTGGGAGGAGAAAGCCTTATCTTCAGAGTAGAATGAAATCAATGAAAGGAGCTGTCTGTTTGCTCTAAGGAATGGAGTGGACTCTAGTGGGGAAGGGAGGCGGAGAAGGGATATTTGTTTTTCCTTAAGTGGTTATAATTAAAGCCTTCCACCCAATTGCTCAGTGAACCAGAAAAAGCTATTTGTGAGCGGTGTGTGTGTGTAACACCACAAAAACGGTTTGCAGCTTTCTTTTTGGTAAAACTTGCTCTCTAGCGGCACCTTGTGGGGAGTGAGTCATCCTTCAGCTTGAATATTTGATTTTGTGAAGAAACAGAATTGCTTTTGATAGTCCTGAGCACCTTCCTAGTAATCCATTTCCCCTGCTAAAGACTAAGGCATTTTGTGAAGATTTATGTCAGCTGTTGTGTGTCTTCATGACAGTTGGTGGACAGTAAGCTGGTTTTCCTTGGATATATACTAGATTGTGAATCAAGCCAAGTAGCTAGAGGAATTCCTAATTTTTCGCCATTTGAGTTGTCTTTGGAATGTCTAAGGTCATTCATTAAAGAGAGCGCTAATCTGAGGCTTTACACTTTTGTTTTCCAGGTGGAAACAAATTAACCAAGCAGCATTTTCATCTGAACTGGGCATGGATCTCCTTTGAAAAGGAATATTACTTGATCGATGAGGACTCCAAATTTCTAGATGTTGTGCTTAAGCGTAGAGGTTATTTGGGAGAGACTTCCTTTATAAGTAAGTTTAATTTGCACTTCTGTCCCCATATCCCTTTTTCTATCAAAAGTTCATGATTCTACAATAATTAAAAAATGTTTCATTTTTCTGGTCTAGGTTTAAAGCTTAGGGAGAGACTGACAATTAAATTAAAGGCTCTTTATACTGCTAATGAAACATGCCAAAAGTTTTGTGTTGAGGCTAAATCAAAGAAACAAAGGCTGAAAAATAAGGAATATGTAATCAAAATATATATCTCTTCAAAATTTCTACCTACATATGATATTACCCTGGTATAAATTAACAATAAAATGTCAATAATTGCTCATACGTGAAAATAATTTAAATGTCACTAGATCTTAGAACGTTGTTTAGTCGCTCAGTCATGTCCAACTCTTTGCAACCCTATGGACTGTAGCCTACCAGGCTCCTCTGTCCCTGGGATTTCCCAGGCAAGAATACTGGAGTGGGTTGCCATTTCCTTCTCCAAAATCTTAGGATAGGCTCAAGCAAATCTGTAATTTATAAGATAAATGTCTGCTGAAATATCAAATTATGAAAGCTAGTTTGATAATAAGTAAACAAAAAACCTACTTAGTGACCTGTTAGGCATTGAAGCATAATTTACTATCTGTTGCATTCAAATGTTCTGGCAGGTCGCTAAAAGTTTCAAGAATCCTAACACTACATAAAAGTGCTACATAAAAGATATATGTTGTAACTTTTCTTCAGAATCAACAGAAAGGTGTTAAATATCCATCACTTTTTGCTGCTTTACCCCTTTATGTAAAACTGAGAGTCAGAAACACATGCGTACTTTTTTTACGAGCTCTCATCTCACGCTCAATTTCATGTAAGCGTAAAATAGAGAAAAGGAGGTATATTTGTCATTTTAAGCAACCATTTTATCGGCACAAGATATTTGGCATCTTAGTGAAGAGTGATTGCACCCCAGGCAATTATATTATTTGTTGGTAGCCTATGTTATATAGGGGCTTCTCTGGCCTCTCAGTGGTGAAAAATCCACCTGCTAATGCAAGAGATGCAGGTTCAATCCCTGGGTGGGGAAGATCCCTTGGAAAAGGAATTGGCAACCCACTCCAGTATTCTTGCCTGGAGAATCCCATGGACAGAGGAGCCTGGAGGGCTACAGTCCTTGGGGTCACAAAAGAGTCAGACATGATTTAGCGACTAAACAAGATCAGCAATGTTATACAGACATCTAGGCTCATAGAGTTTTCATGGGGTGAAATAGCTTTCATTGAGAGTATCAACTAAAGAAAGAATCTAGGGAAATGTTGGCAAAATTAAAAAGCTGATAACCCTGTGTTTGTTTCCAAAATGATTATTTGAAATTTTACTGGTCCACAAAATTAAAAAACCTGAAACAGTAGAACCATATCAATGCATGTGCACACACACAGACACACACACACACACACACACACACACACACACACAAGCCCACACCCCAAGCTTTTGCCAGGACCTCTGTCCCCACCCACCTGCCCTGATTACTCCTGATGCCTGGCTGCAGTATATTAATTACGCTTCATTTCAAAGATGCTTTTTGTTGTTTTAATTTTAGAGGAGGGTTTTTCACACCCTGCTTCGCCAGTTCCTCAAGATTGTTCTAGCTTCAGGAGGACTGGTTGACCCTTAGGCCCATCCCCCAGCTTTGCTTTTAGCACACATGCTTCTTTGTAGACAGTCATGTACAGCCTGCATTTAACCTTCTAGAGCACAGTGAATGCTCTTATTGCCCTCAAAGAACTATGCTGTTTCCGTGCACACACAATGTGACCTTCAGATCAGAAATCTAATTGATTCTGTCTTACATAGTCAGTGGTGTGCCTTAACTCTGCTTTGTACTTGAAAATAGAGCAGAGAAGTTGCAGGGAAAATAATAACTGAAAAATAGAGCATCTTAGCGATTCTTCAGCAAGTTTTCATCTATTTGCATGTTACCTAAATTCCCACTCCTAGTGTGTGAATTTAATTATTCACTCACTTAGTCACTTGATAGGAATGGGAAAGTTAATAGTTGAAAAATATTTTTCAACTATCTTTTCAGGGACTTCCCTCAAGGTCCGGTGGTTAAGACTTCACTGCCCAATGCAGAGGGTGTGGATCGATCTCTGGTTGGGGAGCTGAAATCTCATGTGCCTTGCAGCCAAAATACCAAACGTAAAGCAGAAGCAATGTTATTACAAATTCAATAAAGACTTTAAAAATGGCCCACATCAAACAAAATATTTTTTTAAAAAAAAACCTATCTTTTCAGATTTTTCTCTCTGTTGCACTTTTAAGCCGGATGCTAAAATATGGAATGAGTGCTCTTTTTTTCTCCTGCAGTTATTTTTTTCAATGAACCAGTATTTCCTTCTAGTATGGAAATCACTCACAATCCTATAAAGGCTCTATCGCTCTACCAGGCTAACCTCACCAGGTTACTCAGTAACCTGGGGTGATGGAAAGTTGGAAAGACTGTGCATGGCCCTCACTCATCAATCATTGAAGATGGTAATAGAATTTACATTAGGACTGGAATGGAAAAGTCAGGTTAATGTGAAGGGTGATCCCATAGAAGTTCTACAATGGATATTTTTTCATATGACTGTTCCCCTACAACCTCCAGTTTCATGTATGGACATTTAGAATTGGATAGTTTTATTATAGCTAATGGGGCTTCCCAGGCAACTCAGTGATAAAGAATCTACTTTCCAATGCAGGAGACTCGGGTTTGATCTCTGGGTAGGGAAGATCCCCCCGGAGGAGGAAATGGACACCAACTCCAGTATTCTTGCCTAGAGAATCTCATGGACAGAGGAGCCCACAGTCCATGAGGTCACAAAGAGTCAGATACGACTGAGAAGCTGAGCACGAATGCATTATAGCTAAAGACAGGACCACACTTTAAGTAACAAGGTAGACTAGCCCTGTGTTTAGGCTAGGCACACAGTTAATAAATCATGAGTTTTATACATTTATTTTTCCAGAGATAATTGTTCATTTTATAATCATAATAACTCAGTAATAAATTAAATCTGTATTTGCATTTCACAGAAGAAATTCAATTTCAAACATATAATTGCTTCCAGTTATCAAACATTTACCTAATACAAGCTATTCAGCCAAGCATATTAAGTACTTTACCCATCGCTTTTTATACTTTACAATCCTTTATTCCCTAACTCAACTAGTATTTTCTTGAGTGCTTGGTAAGTGCTAGACACTGTGTTAGAAAATGGACTATGAGGTAATGACTATAATGTTGTTTAGTCACTAAGTCATGTCTGATTCTTTTGGAACCCCATGGACTGTAGCCCACTAGTCTCCTCGGTCCATGGGATTTCCCAGGCAAGAATATTGGAGTGGGTTGCCATTTCCTTCTCCAGGACATCTTCCCAACCCAAGGATTGAAGTGGCAGGTGGATTCTTTACCACTGAGCTACCTGGGAGTTTCCTGTAATGAGTTATTGAGTTATTATTATGGGCCAGGCCTAGTTCTGAATACCTTACATTGTCAACCCCACTAGAAGAGGGTCATTACATCCTCCATTATCCAGGTAAGGAAACAGAAGGGTTACCATGTTCTCAAAGTTACACAGCTACTAAGGGGCAGCAGTGAGATTTGGTTCCAAGCCTGACTGTCTTAATTACCACCGTGTAGGGCTTCTCAAATCCTTCCCATGATCCCATAGCCTCTGTGTGGCTGAGGAAGGACTGAAATCTAACCTCTCATTCCAAAGTGCATGCTAAGTCACTTCAGTCGTGTCTGATCTTTGTGGCCCCATGGACTGTAGCCCACTAGGCTCCTCTGTCCATGGGATTTCCCAGACAAGAATATTGGAGTGGGTTGCCATTCCCTTCGCCAGGGGATCTTCTTGCCCCAGGGATCGAACCTGTGTCTCTTACATCTCCTGCATTGACAGGCAGGTTCTTTACCACTAGCGCCACCTGGGAAGCCCAAAGTGCCTTACGTAACCTCCATGCCATTTTTCCACACTATAGGAAGAGATGCAATTGTAACTTTATTCAGTAAATCAGAGTAATATGTTTTTTTAATAATTATCTTTGAAAAAAAGAAACATCAATTTAAGCCTAATTTGTAAGCTTTTACTTTCCAGAATTCTTCTTGCCCCATATAATAATATTTCTGTAATAGGTATGGTTTGCCAGCTGAGTATTTGTATCTCCAAGTAGGAGCAAAATTTTTGAACATTGACTATGTGACTGTTTTGTCTATTGCATTCAAGTGTGGACCATCTCCTCTACAATCTATACACCATTTCTTCATCCTTTATTAAAGTTAGGCACCTCTGTCTAGGGCCTCATGGAGGTATGATGTATTTAGTATGTGTCTACCCACCCATGTGAGTCTTACGCACATTACATGGGGAATCCTGTTAAAATGATTCTGATTAAGTAAGTTTGGGGTGTGGCTTGAAATTCTGAATTTCTAACGAGTGCCCAGATCTTGCTCAAGCTGCTGACCCATGGACCACACTTTAAGTAACAAGGTAGACTAGCCCTGTGTTTAGAGTGGATCCTATGTGTTAATTATGAAAAGGGAATCTTTATTTTTACTCCAAGCAAGTTAAATATTCCATCTGGCTCTTAGTCAACCTTTTAAAAAAGATGACATGCCTTTCATTGTTTTCTCATGTTTGAGAAACATGTCAAACAGTTTAAGATGACAATCTTTTCCACAAAATAGAAATCTATTTCTCTTCATTTGATAAATCAAAGATATTGTCTGTTTATACTTCACATCCAATTGAAAATCTCTTATAAAATCCACCAGAAAAGTTCTGGGTGTTTTTGGCAGCAACAGCTGAGATTTGCTTTTGCAATTTATTTTTTATTAGGTTGGATGACTTAATTATCAATGAGAAGGATGACTAGTTGGAACTAGCAGGACATTCCTTGTGTTATACAGAATCCTTCTGGTTTTTCACTGCCTTTTGAATCTCTGGGGAAATAATGCATTGCTGATGAAACAAAACAAAACAGAAAAGTGGGCAGTAGCTATCAGAGGTGAAATAATAGATTCTTTTGCTGATCGTACCACTGGGAATAAATGGGTCAATGAGCCCCGTGTGTGCTGGAACCTCAAAGAGAATGATTCCTTTCATCATCACCTTGGCAGTAAATTGTGGTGGATCTAAGAAGCCACTTTGTGTGTTCTAGGAACCAGAGAGCTAAGGGGAAGCCTGAAATGCTCAACAAGATATGTAGTGCTGAAATTCCTGGTTCTGTGCCCCTTTTTTGTTGCCATTCAATAAATTATGCTTTACCTCTTATTGAACGATAGGCAATATTTCTGAGATCTATAAGAAGTGATATATTCAGATGAAAAAATATTATTCAAATTGTTCTTGCATAAGCACCACACAGGCAGAGATTTTATGTTTTGTCTCGTGCATAGTAGGCACTCTATGTATATTGGTGGTTGAACGAATCTTACTTGGTCCAGTTTCATTTCTAGTTTGAAGAACAAAGGGACATTTTTTTTCTGGAAACAAGATAATTTTTTCAATTAAGTGAGAAGTGATACAAATAATTTATTTTCAGACTTTTTAATTCCAGTAGGCTCAAAATTTTATTTTTCTTCTTTTAAATCTGTCTTTCTACCAACTTCTCTGAAAATGGCCAGTGTTTAAAGGAATATATTTGAAAATTATTCTATTAACTTGAATCATTAAGAGGTTCTAGTTTAGTGCCCAAAGATAGAACAAGTACTAACTGTAATTTTGTAATTTTTCTGTGATGTTGAATTTGTTGACTCTTATTCATTGCTTTATAGATAATATATTTTATTATTTGAGTATGTGGCATAGTAATGGCAAATAAAGATCTTCTCATAATGTTCTTGGAGACTCAGAGGTCCTTCAACCTTCCCAGCTAGTGGAAATTGACCTTGAGTGAACCCACAGAGTAAGCCAAACATACTGCTCACAAAAGTCGTATATATTTAGCTCTCCAGTTCTGTTCACTTGGCTTCATGGAATTCTGGAGTGCTCCACAAAGAAAAACCTGACAATAGTCATGTTGACAAACAGTGAATCAGATTTTTTAAGGGTTCTAATGTTGAGTGAATATTGTAAGTTTTTATTATTATGCTTGGTCATTTACAGCTCAGATTATCAAAGAATTCACTGACTCACAGAGTCTCTTGTTGGCTTATATTTTCTAGTTAGAGAATTTTTCTCAAGTTTTTAAAATATGACACATACAATACAACCCATGCAAAAAAGTAAGTGTGAAGAGTTTTTAGGTTATATGAATTTGTGGGTGTAAGACTGTTTCAGAGCATGAGTATCAGTTTCCTCTATCTCATTTTATAAGCAGTTCTAATACAAACTTAACTCAAAAATATATGACAGAGGGTCCAGTGGTCCCTAGGGGTCCAGTGGCTAAGACTCTGTGCTCCCTCTGCAGGGGGCCTGGGTTCAATCCCTAGTCAGGGAACTAGATCCACATACCTCAACTAAAATTCCTGTTTGCCACAACTAAGACCTGGAGCAACCAAATAAAGATTTTTTTAAAAAAGAATATGCGAAAGAACCATACTGGGGCCACAGTAGAACAGAAATCATGGACTGTTAATGCCTACAGCAAGACACTTGGAATTATCCATTTCATGGAATCAAAGCAGGATTTACTTTGCACTGCAGGATATCGTAACACAGAACGTTAACAACCCAATATAACAACCCTTAATAACCCAACTGAAAATGAAACTACGGATGTTGTGTTTTTGTGAAGGTATTGGCACAAGAGATGGGACTGCAAAGAAAGACAAGGACTTCAAGGGCAAAGCGCAGAAACAAGTGCAGTTCAACCCAGGCCAGACCCGGGCCACGTGGCGAGTGCGGATTCTGAGCGACGGGGAGCACGAGCAGTCCGAGACCTTCCAGGTGGTTCTCTCAGAGCCTGTGCTGGCTGCCCTGGAGTTCCCCGCAGTGACCACAGTGGAGATCGTAGACCCCGGAGATGGTAAGAGCAGCCGTCACCTCGCCCGTGTTGTCGCTGTTGAATTTTTATGACAAAGCACTTTGCGAAGGAGGTGTTTACATGTACTGTTTGGATTTCCATAGCGCAGACTTTTCTAGATGAATGGTTCAGCATTCCTAGATATGCTGCTGGATTAGGTAACTCAAAAATGAAAGAAGAGAAGCTCCACTTTTTTTAAGTCAGTGAACTACGAGTATGCATAGGATTATCAACATGTTCTTTCTCATTGTCATTCCATCCTTTAGAACCAACATCACTGATCTCATTTTTCTAGAATTATTTCATGACTTTGTTGTTGTTGTTGTTTAGTCACTCAGTCGTGTCCAGCTCTTTGTGACCCCATGGACCGCAGCACACCAGGCCTCTGTGTCCTTCACTATCTCCCAGAGTTTGCCCAAGTTCATGTCCATTGCGTTGGTGATGCCATCCAGCCATCTTATCCTCTGACGCCCTCTTCGCCTTCTGCCCTCAATCTTTCCCAGCATCAGGGACTTTTTTAAGTCTTTTAAATGTCATTTAAACAAATACTTTAAGGATTAGGCGGTTTGGGGATTAATTTGTTCTCCACATAACACTTAATTATTCAAATTTCTTCATATCTTCATCAGTCAAAACTTTTCATCCTGCTGTATGTTTATCCATATTTCTTACATAACCGCCAACCCAGCCCCACTCTTTGGTGAAAAATGTCTTGAATCATTGCTCCTAATTTCTATGAGATCACGTTTTCTTGTCATTGCACAGCCTTGGCTGATGTTGGTTAAAATGAACCTCCCTGCTTTTGAGTGTAATTTGACCTTCCCTTCCCCTGTCACACTCCTACAGTCCTGACTTGTCTCAGTGCAGCCAAGAAGAAAAAAAAAGGTTGAATTGGCTTTTTGAGGGCTGGCATTTATACAAAACTTGGAGAGACTCCGCTAAAGCTGAAATCCTGTCAGAAGACAGACGTGACTTTCTTTTAAACTGCCAGCCTACTTTATTTCATCAGCCAGAAAACTCTTAAATGTTCTGTGAAGATACAATCTACTGAGTACATGAAATGGAGACGTGTGTGGAAATCTCTGGGTTAAACAACGGAGCATAATTAAGGAGAGAGGATAGGAGAACCGGAGCCCTGGCTCTGTTTGTTTAACATCTTTGTCCTTAGTTGAAAATGAAGTTCAGTTATGTTTATCATTTCCATTAAAGAACAGTTAACAATTTAATTACATTTAATTTTATCTTCATTATCTAGGAATAAACAATTAAATTTTCTTTTAGTCCTGAGTTTTGGGTAAGTTTTGGGTAAGCTAGCATAATAAAGCTTCTCTCTTTGGAACAAGTCTGTGACAGCTTTACTACATATAAACTGGTCCATTAGTTAGAGCTTGTTTGAAGCCATTGCTTGGTATTTGCCCATTGGTATAATTGCCATACTTGACCTTAAGGAATAAGACACTTAAATTCATGTGCTTTCCTATTTATAAGCCCAGTGTTACACAGAATACTCTCTACTCATATTAGGTCTGAGAAGTGGGATTTTAATAACAAATACACACACACACACAAACACACACACACACATGCATACTCTTTATATAATCTTAAAGGCTACCAAATAAAAACTTGCCATAATTTCGTCTTATGTAATGGTCATCTAAGCTGTCTTGGCATTTTCAGGATAAAGTTCAGCCCCATTCATTCCAGGCCATGATCATCCCTGTGATGACTCACAAATGTTCTGCTACAGCAAATGCCTGGTATGTTCCATGTCTTGTCAAAGACCAGTGGTCTTGAAATGACAAGACCTGGCTTTGATTCCCAACCCTACTATCTCTAGTTGTCTGACCTTAATCAAGTCAAATAGCTTTCATTAATATTTTGCTTCCCAATGAACAAAAGAGAAAAATTACTCTCTTGCTGCATTCTTATGAAAGAGTTCCATAAAAACAAGAAGCACAACACAAATATGGTTGTTATTTCTCTTATCATAAATATAATGTCAGATTTCATATTCACAGATTAAGCAATCTTTTTTCTTTCCACAAAGGATTGCTTTCCTAACCATTTCAAAAGTTCAGTTGTTTCTTTCTACTCTCTCTTATAACACCTATAAATTCACTAGCTCTAGGAACCATTGTGTCTATAAGCTCTCTTGCTGCATATTAATTCTAGGACATGTTATGACACTGTTTTTGCATGTATTAAAAATGTATCCAACTCACACTGGTGCTGAGTGCAGCACTCTGTATTGGGGATGCAAAGATAATAGGATAAATCTTCTCTATCAAAGAGTGTATGGAGTAATGGGAAATAGAGATCTATATATAAGTGATGGCAACAGAGTGTGATGTAGTAGAACAAAGAATGATGTAGAACAACAAAGAATGTGCCTTATGGGAACAAGAAGGGGAGAACAGCAGCTCTGCTTTGTCTTAGGGTGGGAACTGCTTTTACTTATTAGCCATTTAACATTATAACTTTTGCCAGCTCTTTACTTACCCATAACTGATACTGATAGTGATAATAACTGAAATTCATCCAGCACTTGCCGTGTGCCAGGCAGTATTCTCAACACATTTTACACCTTCTTTCATTCACTCCTTCACCTCACTACCTCTCGGGCTTCTGGACCAGTGTAGGCGTTTTACTTGATAAAGTTCTTCTTTTTGAATTCTATTGCTGTGAAGCATGGGTCATTGTCTTAAGAGAAAGAAAAAATTACTAAACACTTGTTCAAAGGACCACATACATTTATACATTTCTGGTACCAAAAGGTCAATAAGAAAAAAAAAATGCTACGAAATAAAACTATTTCATGTGATGGAAAACTTTCCAAAAGTTTCCAAAATAAAAACATTTAATGATGTGAATGAAGATTATCCAAAGATTCACTCTAACTAAAATATTTGCATGGTGCTTTAGAATAATTTTTGGACGTCATGGTATCCTAATGCAAACTTACCACACTTACCATGTGACTTAGATATGCTTTCATTATTCTTATTTTTTAAAGTTCCTATTAAATTAGCCTATTTATCTGTTTTGGAGTTTAAAAAAAAAAAAGAAACACATTGAAATGTAAGAAAGCTTTCCATCCTTTCCATAGATGTTCAACTATCAGTGGCAGACTCCACATTCAGTGCCATGTGTTGGTTAGTTTGGGGGCATGCAAGCAGCCTGAAGATGTCCCCGAATATCTTATGGGTCATTTTTTAATATTCCAAACTTCTTAAAGATGATGGACACTCAGTGCCTTCGTCCAAGCACTGCATTTTTCTTTCCCTTCTTTGTTCTATTACAGCAAAGAGTTTTAGGAGATATTTTTTCTATCCTGTTTTTAGCAGTCTCTCTTTTTCAATCTGCTCAATATAGTTGAGAAAAGGACATCTTTCAAATGTAGTTACAACTGTTTTATTTCTGAGAACAGAAGTCATTTTTTGCCTGAGTTACAGCACAGTCAAAACCTAAAAATAAAGTTGCGGTTAGATGAATCAAAGTACTCCTTTCAGCTTAGTCACATAGACTAATACAGAGTACATTCATTTTATTCGACTTCATCTTTCAAAACAAAGAATAGTGAGACCAATCTGAAGATATAAAGGTAACACATGTTCCTTGTCGAGAATTCAGAGATTTAAAGAAATGAAAGTCACCTGTGGTCCTACCATGTGAAAATAACCATTGCTTACATCTCAGAGGATGACCCCACAGTCACTCTTTTCTGTGTCTCTGTTACTTAGTAAGGGCTTCCCAGGTGGCACAGTGATAAAGAATCTGCCTGCAGATGCAGGGTACAGGAGATGCAAGAGACCAGGTTTGGTCCCTGGGTCAGGAAGATCCCCTAGAGTCCCTGGGTCAGGAAGGTTTGGTCCCTGGGTCAGGAAGATCCCCTAGAGTAGGAAATGGCAACCCACTCCAGTATTCTTGCACGAAAAATCCCATGGACAGAGGAGCCTGGCAGTCTACAGTCCAAGGGGTTGCACAGAGTTGGACACGACTGAGCCCAGCTCACACATTTACTTAGTAGAAAGTTCAACTGTTTCTCCAATATCACCCTTGCTTTGTCTCTTGGTGTATACAGTAGTATGTATCTGTTAATCCCAAATTCTTAATGTATTGCTCCCCCAAGCTTTCCCCACTGGTAACCATAAGTTATATTCCACAATAAAACTTTCCCCCTCCTCTGACTGCTTTGGATCTCAGCCAAATATAAGTAATGGTGGCTGACTCCCTTGCTATAGCAAAGCTCTGAATAAATCGCCTTTGCTTGTTTCATCCGTAGGGTGATCTTTTTTCCCATAGTATCTTGCTCTGAGTAATACCAAAGTGCTTCCAATGGACTTTAGCCCTGAAAGCTCCATGGATCCCCCTACCACCCACCTCATCACACTTTACTGGCCCCGTGTTCTGTCCTGTCCTCCTTGCCCAGCTTACTCAAACCACGTTAGCATCCTGGCCGTTCCTTGTATGGGCTTCCGTGGTGGCTCCGTGGTTAAGAATCTGCCTGCAGTGCTGTGGGAGACACAGGTTCGATCCCTGGGCCAGGAAGATCCCCTGGAGAAGGAAATGGCAACACGCTGCAGTATTCTTACCTGGGAAATTCCATGGACTGAGGAGTCTGGCAGGCCACAGTCTTTGGGGTCGCAGAGTTGGACTCCACTTAGTGACTAAACCACCACCACCATTTATATACCTGGCCCTGGGCCCTTTTCACTTGTTCATACCTTTGCCTGGAATTTGCTTCTCTGAGTTACTCACACAGGGTATTTCATTATCACTTTACAATCTCAGCTCAAATGTGACTCCATCAAAGAGACTTTCCTGTTTAATACGGACCTGCCATGGCATACACATGCCCCAGCCCTCTCTGCACCCTCAACACACTTCATCTTCTCCATATCATTTATCACCTCCTGACATACTATATATTTTCTTGAATATTTGTGTATTTTCTTCTTCACTCCCAACTAGAATGAAAACTCCATGCGAACAGGGATTTTTTTACTTCCATATGGCTCTGCTTAGTTCAGTGTCTGGCAAGTTGAAGTCACCCCATCAACGTTTGACAAATGAATAATTAGTTGTGAAAGCTTATATCCACAGCTTTTTTAATGGTGCCATTTTTTAAACTTGTATACCAGAGTCCCAGGAGAAAACAAAAGGCACATTCAGAATTAGCAATTTTAAAATTCTTGAATAACAAGACTATTTGCAAAGGTGAGGGCGAGAATTGGGAAACGACCAGGGCTTCTCAGGTGGCGCTGGTGGTAAAGAATCTCTGCCAATGCAGGAGATGCAAGAGACATGGGTTCAATTCCTGGGTCCAGAAGATCCCCTGGAGAAGGAAATGGCAACCTACTCTAGTATTCTTGTCTGGGAAATCCCCTGGACAGAAGAGCCTGGCAGCTATAGTCCACGGGGTCACGAAGAATTGGACCTGACTGAGTACATGACGGATAGACAGTTTTACATTGAACCATAATTTTTAACAACTTCATCATGCCATTTTTACTATTTACACTGCCTCTCCTCTACTTTACAAAATGAATCATAGAGACTTACAGTCTCGTATAAATATAATGTTGTATACTCAGTATTATGGTTATTCCTCTAGGAGAGGAAGGAAATGACAGACGTGTTCCTTATGGTCAATACGTAGATTTATCAATTCTACAGGGACTGCTATTTAGGAAACAGCAAACAGAATCACCAGGTGTCAAACAATGCATAATTATACTTTTAACCATTAATCATTTAGAAGGGACATGTGGGGTTAAAAAAAATAAAAGAATGGACATTACAAGATCTGAATTTTAATCTTAACTTGATCAGTAAGAGTTCTTGACAAGTAATTTCAACTCTGTGGGTCTAAGTTCCCTCATCAAAGTGAGAGGTGAGACAAGAGTACTTCTACGGTCTCTTCTACATCTAAAAACCAAACTGCTCCATTGGAAGATGGTGATCTTCACCAACAGAATGAGGTTGGATTTAAAGGAAGTGTGTCAGCAGCACTCACTAATTGAGGAAAAAGCAGTTACTGGAGTTAAAAGCAATGTTGTGTTCTATTTCTGGGTTAAGAATTCATTGGTCTAGAGCCTACATGCATTATAGCTGTTTCTTCTCCCCTCTCTTCCCTCCTTCCCCTCACACTGTGCTCTTCTGAAAGAGTATGTGGGGAGCGGGAGAGGGAGGGGCGTGGTGCCTATATACAATGGAATATTACTCAGCCATAAAAAGGAATGAAATTGGGTCATTTGCAGAGACACGGAGACTGTCATACAGAGGAAGAAAGAGACAAGCAAATATGGTATATCAACGAATATATGTGGAAGCTAGAAAATGGTAAAGATGGTCTTATTTGCAAAGGAGAAATAGAGACAGAAATGTAGATATGGGGGGGGCGGGGCGCGTGCAGGGAGGGTGGGGTGGGGAGGGTTGATGAATTGGGAGGTTTGGATTGACATATGTACACTGCTGTGTATAAAATAGGTAACTAGTGAGAATTGACTGTATGGCACGGTGCTCCGTGTTGAGCAAAATGGGAAGGAAATCCAAAAAAAAAAAAAAATGAGATGTATGTATACATATGGCTGATTCGTTTTACTGTGCAGCCGAAGTTGACAGCAACACAGCTTAACTATACTCCAATTAAAAAAAAAAAAACTAAATAAGCCATAAGTATACATATATTCCCTCCCTCGTGAACCTTCTTCCCACCTCCCCCTGTCCTACCCATCTAGGTCATCACAGAACACCAGGCTAACAATTATGATAATGATGATAAAGAAGAGGAAGAGAACAGGAGGGTAACAATGAACCAAAATAATAATGATATTAAGAAGAATAATAAAGAAAACCGAGATGTATAACAAATAAGTAAATAAAATTGAGATCATACATAAAGAAAAATTTTAAAATAAAAGAATATGCAAGGGGAAATGATCAGTCACAAGAACAGTTTTGATTTGCACAAGATTGTTTCACATATAAGAAGCTCAGACAAAAACAATTATATTTTCTCCTTAGAATCAACTGTGTTCATCCCCCAGTCTGAATACTCCATCGAAGAGGACGTTGGCGAACTGTTCATTCCCATCAGGAGAAGTGGAGACGTGAGCCAGGAGTTGATGGTGATCTGTTATACGCGGCAAGGTAGCTCAATTTACAAATGAAATAAAATGTCCCCGCAAAGATATAAATAAGCCTCTTAACATGTCGGAGCTATAACGTTAAGCCATCAGGGTTATACTTTATTAGTACAATTTTCAAAAAGAAAAAAATTGCATGCAAACATCCTCCTTTACTATGACACCTTTGAGAGGAGGGTCTGGAAGGACTCTGATGCTTATTGAAAACATTTCTGATTTACTTGGTTTACTTACTCTAATAATCAAGGCCTTTGGGACTGCAGGAAATTGAAGTTCCTCTTGCCCACTCAAGCCTGCTCAAGTAGAAGGAGGTTACTATTAAAAACAACAACCAAAAAAAAAGAGGCAAGGAAATGCATACCCAAGGAAAAGAACTAATTTTAAACTAGTTTGAGACTCATTGCAAACAAATATAAAAACGCTTGTCTTGCTCATTGAGTCAGCTTGCTCTGAAAGGTGATTTTATGTAACAAAATTTAGATTAATACATAATATCATTAGTATTCTAAACACCTTTCTAGGAAACAGGTACATTTTTTCTAAGCATATAAAAGAAAAGATCATAGATGCAGTTAACACCTTAGCAGACTCTCATTAAAATTTTCATTAATGTATATGAGTTTAAAGTCAGTAAAGTATGGTGGTCAAAATGCAAATTTCAGGATCAACCTTGAGCTCTGGGTACCAGAGCAAGTGGTTTGACTTCTATAAACCTCAGTTACCAAACGTGTAAAACCCAATAGACTGGTTAAGAGTATTAAGGAGGCAATGCATGGAAATCACTTGGCACTTTGCCTGCATACCATAAGCATTTGAAGAATAGGAGCTATTATATTATATTATTGTGTTGCTTTAAAAAGACCACTGGCAGGAAGTAGAGGAGAAAACACTTGAAATGTAATATTTGTCATATGTTGGAGACCATTATGAAGATGACTCATGATGCTAGAACAGTATGGAGGCGCTATTGTGATTTCCAGGAGTGTTTATAGATATGATGGACCATGAAAATGCTACAGATGAAAATAATCATTTCTGGAAATACCCTTGTAGTAGGTTTTATAAGTCCCTTTCGGATCCTCCCTGCCTCCAGGAACAGCAAGAGGAACCGTGCCTACGTCTGTGCTCTCCTATTCTGATTACATATCCCGGCCCGAGGACCACACCAGTGTTATCCGCTTTGATAAAGATGAGCGGGAGAGGATGTGTAGGGTCGTTATAATTGATGACTCCTTGTATGAAGAGGAGGAAACGTTCCACGTTCTCCTGAGCATGCCGATGGGTGGGAGAATTGGATCAGAGTTCCCAGGGGCTCAGGTTACAATCAAACCCGACAAAGACGATGGTAAGTACTAATTTACCTAAAAATTATTCCTCCTACTGGGCAGACCAGCCCTCTAAACCTTCTAGAGACAAAGTCCTCTAAACGGAACGAATGAGAGTGTAAAAGAATTTTCATGTGCACATTTGTCTTATGCTTGACTTTATAGTGTGATTAAGTTTCTAGGCTGGCTGCATCAGTCCGTTGTCTTTCTTGATTCACTGCTCTGGAAGGGTAAAGTCACGCCTTTGTGTGTTTTCTCCTTTGTACAGTTTCTTTGATAATGCCATGTCCCGTTAAGTGATTAAACTTTAAAAATTTCATGGCGAAGAATCAAAGCAGTTTTAGTAAATGATTTGTTATTTTAATTGTTTTGCTTTGATTGTAAAAGTTTCTTTTTTGTAACTTGAATCTCTGTGTTTGAACTTGTTTAACCAAGAAACTAGCAGACAATTCTATTAAATGAAGAACTAGGAAGGTGATAAGTATATGGGAAATTAAGTCCAACAGGCTTCCAAAAAGGAGGAGAGTTTATCCTGACTCTTCTTCATGAGGGAAACCTAATTACCATAAAATAATCCTTCTCCCAGGCTTCCCTGGTAGCTCAGATGATAAAGAATCCACCTGCAGTACAAGAGTGACTAACACACACGTACACACACACACGCACACGTTTGTTCATTCAGTGCAGTTCAATTACTCAGTCGTGTCTGACTCTTTGTGACCCCCATGGACTGTAGCCTACCAGGCTCTTCCATCCATGGGGTTTTCCAGGCAATAGTACTGGAGTGGGTTGCCATTTCCTTCTCCAGGGGATCTTCCCGACCCAGGGATCAAACCCAGGTCTCCTACATTCTAGACAGATGCTTTACCATCTGAGCCACCAGGGAAGTCCAGTTTGTTCGTTAGGAAGAGTATATTAAGTCAGTGCTAGCAATATTTCACTAATCTTTGCTGTCAATCTTTGGAAATTAATTAAGGAACATTTCAGCTGATTCCATTTTCTGCTTTTGTGTGCCAACCCGCAGAGGTTTTAGCTATAGTGGCTGGCTTCCTTGACCACCCTGGAGAAATTATCACGCTGGTAGATATAAACCAGAGACATGTAAAAGGTAGAACGATGCACCCTGTGGTAAATGGAACTCAAGTCAGTGCCATTCAAAAGCTTACTGACATTAGAAAAGCTTTCTCAACAGCAGGAGTACCATAGAGAAGAAAATATTTCTAGTGCTAGAAAAATACGTCACGGCATGGTGTGTGAGTGAGATATGGTTTATTCATTTGTACTGAACTGACAGGCCTGGCCACCATCCTTTTTATTCTTGAATACTATTATTTGCATTTGGGTAAACTCCAGTTAAGTAAGGACTTCCCTTGTGGCTCAGCTGATAAAGAATCCACCTGCAATGCAGGAGACCTGGGTTGGGGAGATTCCCTGGAGAAGGGAAAGGCTACCCACTCCAGTATTCTGGCCTGGAGAATTCCATGGACTGTATAGTCCATGTGGTTGCAAAGAGTTGGACACGACTGAGCAACTTTCACCTTCACCTCAGCAGTTAAATAATGCCAGGTCGATATGCAAGGAATGGCCAAACTCAGTTAAACTAACAGCTTGATGAAGTGACATTCTGTACTTCATCTTAGCCAAAAGGCCGAGAAATGATGACAAAGTTACATTCTGTATTTAGTATGCTTGAGTTAGAACAATATTAAAAATCAAGAAATGGAAAAATGAGTTTCTAACTGCTCAGAATATTAATGCATTGAAGCCATTAACAGATTGCTTAATATAGTTGATAATGCTAAGGATTCAGTGAAAGCTAATGGATGTTTAATGAGGTTCTAGCCTGTGGGAGGCATTGCAAGAATGCGCTGAATAGTAAAGATTATACACTTTTTCCACATGGAAAGAATACTAGTTTAATGATGTAGATATTACACTCTTTGAAAACAAAAATAAGATAAAGGAAAACATATATGAAATGTCTTGCCTTTTAAAAAAACATTTAATCTCACATACCACACACACAGCCAATATTTATTGTATACTTACTAAGTGTAATGTGTGGGGACTATAGAGACATTTAATACAGAGGCCAAGATCTCACAAAGCTTAAAATCTGTTTGGGAAAAAAAACCTAAGTACATAAAAAGTTAAAGGAGAATAATTTTAAATGATCATTTGGAACAGTAAAATGGAGACAGAAGATGGCAGCTCAGTTCAGTTCAATCGCTCAGTCGTGTCCGACTCTTTGCAGCCCCATGGACTGCAGCATGCCAGGCTTCCTTGTCCTTCACCATCTCCCGGAGCTTGCTCAAACTCATGTCGGTGATGCCCTCCAACCATCTCATCCTCTGTGGTCCCCTTCTCCTCCTGTCTTCAATCATTCCCACTACTGGGGTCTTTTCTAATGAGTCAACTCTTTGCATCAGGTGGCCAAAGTACTGGAGAAGGGAATGGCAAGAAAACTGAGCAAATGTACAAAGTGAGGTACCTTATTGGAGTTCTCAGATAAAAATTACACCTTTAGACCTTTAAAACAAACTGGTTTTAAATGTTGCCTCTTTTTAAAATAACTAAAAACTAAAATATTCAGGTCTACTTCCCTCATTTTGTACCTCCTTTGGGTTAGACATAAACCATATTATGATAAAGGGTCACTTCATAACATTCTTTCAAATTGTAACAGTTTCAGGAGAGGAGTTGTGCAGTTACAGGATCAATTTATTTTTGACAAACTCATGAGTGGGAGAGGGCAGGAAGAAAAAGAGTGTTTGTGAATGTGAATGAGTGAGTCATCCCCTAAATATGATTTAGGAGGGTCCAGAGAAGGGAGACATTCCAGGCTTGATGATGGGAGGACCCACAGGGTCCCCAACCCCAGTCCTCTCTTCTTAATTCTGGACCTGGCTGGACACAGAGCCTAGAAACCCAGCCATTTATTGGGAACAGCTCCACATGGGGCTGGGGTGCAGGGATATCCACTAAATTAAAGGCAAGTGAGCAAGCGCCTGAGGCTGCTGGGGTGGGTTCGTTAGCAATGGGGGTACCTTTGACTCAACCTGGTATGGTCATCGGCTCTAAAGGACCTCGCTACAATGCTGTTGGGAACTAGTCTTTTTGAAACTGTTGATACAGTGTACTGCTCACAGCAGGAAAGGCATTCAGAGCTTTGTTTCTCTGCACACACGCGAACTTGGCAAGCAGCCACGTGAATCTCTTCTGCCAGTCTCATGAAAACATTCACGGCTATTACCAGAAAAGGCAAAAGCTCCAGAGTTCTCTATGAGAACTGCTCACCATTTTCTATAATTTACATTGAAGAATGACCTTATGGCTCCCAAGAAAGTGAGCACAGGGAACTGTGCCAGGGTGTGGGGACGGTTCACCCAGAAGTAAGCTCTCAAATTCATGGAGAGTAAGCTAACAGCTGTGTTGTCTTCTAGAGTGATTCTAAGATATTAAGGCTGCAATATTGAATAGGATCGTACTTTTGCAGTGTTAAGCCAACTCATCTTTGTTTTTCAGGTCTCCATAGATAGCATATATGTTATATAATAATAACTATAACAAGGATACTGGAGTGGGTTGCCATTTCCTTCTCTAGGACATCTTCCCAACCCAGGGACCAACCCATGTCTCCTGCATTGAACATTGTGGATTCTTTACTACTGAGCCACCTGGGAAGCCCAATAACTATAATATATAGTCATTAATAGGGGCTTTCCAGGTGGCACTAGTGGTAAAGAACCCACGTGCCAATGCAGGAGACATAAGAGACATGGGTTACATCCCTGGGTCGGGAAGATCTCCTGGACAAGGGCATAGCAACCCACCCCAGTGTTCTTGTCTGGAGAATCCACGTGGACAGAGGAGCCTGGCCCACAGTCCATGGGGGAGCAGAGTGTCGGACTGAAGCGACTTAGCATGCATGCATAGTCATATGTAACTATTGTATATGGTAACAGTAGCTTAGATGTGCTAAGCCTTTTACTTGAATGATTTCATTTAATACAGAGACACACAGACTATGAGCATGGTTCTGTTATACTCAGTTTTATTATCTTTGAGTGGCTAGGTAACCTGCTCAGGGTCAAATAGCGGAGAAGAATTTGCCAGGCTGACCACAGAGTCCTAGGCACCAATGGGTATGTTGCCACATCATAGTGTACTGGCAGCATGTATACTTAACAGATATTATATTTTGTATATTTTACACTGTAATATTTGAAAATAGCATGAGGCATCCTAGTAGAGATGAAACAAGCTGTATACTTTTCTATGCATGCAGCACTTGATGATCCTAGAACACTTCAAATGTCAGCAGTTACAGATATTAGGCTAACTTGTGCATGAATTATTTTGGTTCACCTTCATCAATTAAAATTCCTCCAGGATCATTAGGAGAACATATGAGTGGAGTCTGGCTGTTCAATTGCACAAAGTAAAGCATTGCTTTTCCACATCGTTTAGCAAAGTGCCCAGTGGAAGGTTTTCCCACCTGAAGGACTGGATTTGAACTGTCTTGTCAAGCTCTTATGGATAAATGGCATCTTGTGTTTGTTTTGTCTTTTGCTTGGTAATACTATCTGCCTCACTCCCCTCTTTTCCACATGGGAGAGAGAATGCTGGCTATGTAATACCATCTTGTAGACATCGAAGGATAAATATTGCTGATTTATTATCACTAAATCCCTGGAAGCAGGTCACTGAAAACATTAGAAACCTCAAGATCTCAGTCACAGGTGAGCTCCATGTTAGTGCTAAAAATCACATAAATGTGAGAAGCAACTTCTCAGATCCTAGACTTCAGATTTTAATAAGCCCAAATTCAATAAGCTTGAAATTATTATTAAAAGAGATATTAAAATTAAAAAACAACAAACTTCATTAGATATCAAACCATTAGAAAAGATCTTTCAGTAAATGTTAGTGTCAGCATCAGAAACTCCAAATTATTCGCCAGCAACAGAGGTTTAATGTATTCTTTTGTCTAAATCATAAAACACAAAGAAAATGCTGATAAGCTGAAGCTACAGTTTATCTGAAAACAGAACTTTTAAAGCCTGACCTGCATGCTCCATGATGTAGAGAGAAATGAGAATCTATGAAATACTACAGTGAAATCACAGAGGTCTGAGTATTTATTTAATAAGTCCAGACAGTGCACATATATGTACCTGTGGTCTGTTGAAAATACATGCTGCATAAAATCAATTACTAAATAGACATCAACATCTCCTTTAATTGTTTTAGAATGAAAAGTTAGGAAAGCGTTTTGGAATTTACGTACTGTTTTCTGAGACATTGGTTAAGTAATTGGTCACTGTAGAAATGTGACACTTGTTAGTTTGGTTTTCTATGACACTTGTCACCAAATAAAGGTAGATCTCAGATTAGAAGTCGGGAAGGGCCACCATGTTCTCTGGATATCTTCCTTGCTCTGCACAGGTAGATGTTACCTTTCACAGGAGGCTCATGAATTTTATGATTTCCCTAAGAAGCAGGTCTTCATTCTGTCTTACTGAACCAGACGTTTGAATCTCTTCTCTCCCTTTATTCCTAGTTTATCAGTCACATACATACTTTTTTTGTCATTGGCCTTTTAAATTTTCCTTTAAATGATGTCAAGAAGCTTGCTACTGACCTCGAGAGATACAAAATTACCCAATAAAGAATACAGGTAATATCATTTGATAAAACCAGAGAGCTGCATCATGCTACAAAGAATCACAATAATAATGTATGTTAGGATTATCAAGTGTAGCTAAAACTAGAAAAGCCTCTTTTCTTTGGGCCATTTGTAGCAATTTGAAGAACTTTCCCTTCACACTTCTAGAGACATAAAGCATCACTTCATCCTTTTCCTAAGAAACAGGTCTTCATTCTGATGTAGTGAGACAGATGACTGAAATAACATATATTCAGACATTTGCTTATTTAAAACGTTTTCTAAGCATCTCTAATGCCCCAGATGGTGTTGCTGGGGTGGAAGAGAGAAAGGATTTGTCCTGCCCTCAGTCACTCTCTCTATCTATATATAGATAGATATGTATATGTGTATATATATATACATCAACACCGCATAACACTTAGTAGCACCTTTCCTGAGTAGCCTGCAGCCCTGAAGGCACGAGGGACGCCATGATGAACAAGACAGGCCCAATCTATAGAGGATTTCCTCAAGAAAATAGGCAAAGAGATACAGGATAGCCACTGATAAAACCAGGCTCCACATGCAGTGGTGCTTTCAAAACAGCATCGAGTGCTGCCTGAGGTTCCGGAAAAGCCACACCAAGAGTCAGGAAGACTGAGTCATGGGAGTTGGCAGCCCAGAAATTGACGTGTATTGTCACACGTCCCCTCCGGCTGTGACAGTCTCATCACCATGAATACCACTACAGTGTCCGGATGAGCCAAATCACAGAACAGGTCAGCAGCCATGGAGTTAATAAACACAGTCCTGAGGAAAGAAATCAAATGACTGGTAGAGCTTTACTAGTCAGTACTTAAAAGTCAGAAGAGTCAGAATATTGACACTGCGAGAGAAGGATAGCTTTCTCTTTACACTTCATAGGGCTGAAATGTATCTCAGCTTCCATTTCCCTGAGGGTGTTTCACAAACAGTCTGCTTTACAATCTCAGGGAGAGGATGCCACAAAGCTGGAACTCTGTGGTCAGAATGCCAACAAGAAACCTGATCTTTGCTGGCATTGTTTGAGAATCACGCTTATTCAGAAGGGTGATTTTTCAGGATTGCACCCACCGCCAGGGAAAGCTTTAAAAAGCTTTGCATTCTTAGTCCTGCAGGGTGATCCACTAAGTACAGAAGAAAATTGTAGACGGTATAGATGCCACTTTCGCACTTTGTGGACCTGTGGTGTGTGGTCCCTAGCTCAGTAAGCTGGTAAAATACTCTCTACACTACACAATGGGCTTCCCCGGTGGCTCAGTGGTCAAGAATCCACTTGCCAATGCAAGGAGCCACACGAGATGTGTGTTTGATCCCCGGGTCGGGAAGATCCCCTGGAGAAGGAAATGACCACGCACTCCAGTATCTTGCCTGGAGAATCCCATGGACAAAGGAGCCTTGCTGGCTACAGTCCATTGGGTCACAAGAGTTGGACACAACTGAAGCGACTTAGCGTGCAAGCACGCACACTACCCAACAGGGTTGAAAGACATACTGAGATTTGAACCCACTTTCCAAGGGGTCATTATCCTCCCAATGCATCTAGCTTGCTTGCCCTAACTGACACTCGTCCAGAACATATAAAGTTCTTTAAAATGTCAGCACATCTTAACAGCTCTATGTACCAAACTTACTTCAATACACTGAGAGGACAAATAAACTATTAGCAGGAGAGGTTTGATTAATTCTCTGAGGACAACTTCATTACTGTGTTCAAAACATGATATCCCTCGACATTTCTGTGAAGAGAGAAACTCCATTAAACTCTTGTGTTATCATTGAGGGGGACCCGATAATCAAGTTATGTGAGGGGTCTGTTTCTTATTTTTCTCTTGAAACAAGGAAAGTATTATAGGCATATAAGTCACCATGGCCCTAGCGCCTTAGCTTCTGAAAGAAATCAATGCAAATCAAGGAAAAAAATAGAGAACAGTAGTCCTTGCTCTAACCTGGTTTTCCTCCTGTATTCTTTTTTTTTTTTTAATTTATTATTTATTTATTTGGTTGCACCAAGTCTTAGTCGCTGCATGTGGGTTCTTTAGTTGCTGCCATGTGGGATCCAGCTCCCTGACCAGGGATTGAAATTGGGACACTGCATGAGGAATGTGGACTCTTAGCTACTGGACCACCAGGGAAGTCCCTCCTCCTGAATTTTTAATCTTGGTGACTAGTTCTACTATGACTAGACTTTTATCTTCCACTCTCCACCCCAGATCCTTGATTTTGTTTCCTTTATACCTACAAATGTGATATGTTTACTGTCTTTTTCACCCATCGGAACTGCTACCATCTTGTGCTAGCCAGCTTCACGTGCATGCGTGCATGCCAAGTCACTTCAGCCACGTCCAACTCTTTGTCACCCCGAGGACTGTAGCCTGTCAAGCTCCTCTGTCCATGGATTTCTCCAGGCAAGAATACCGAAGTAGGTTCCCATGCCCTCCGACTCAGGGATTGAACCTGCGGCTCCTGCATTGCAGGCAGATTCTTTACTGCTGAGCCACTGGGGAAGCACCCAGCCAGCTTCGTTACCTGGCCTCCATTCCTGAGATTGCTAACTAGTCTCTCTGCTTCCAGTTTGCCCACCTGCCACGGGCATCCATCCTCCAGACCCTTTACATGTATATTTCATCACATCTCTCCCCTTCTTGAAACTGAACCCACTTGTCATATGATAACTTCTAGGGTAAGCTTCCAACCCCTTGACATAGCACACATGACCTGCTATTGCCTTATTTTTTATTTATATTTATTTGACTGCACTGGGTCTTAGTTGTAGCATGGGGGATCTAGTTCCCTGACCAGGGATTGAACCTGGGCCCCCGGCACTGGGAGCTCAGAAGTTTCAGCACTGGACCACCAGGGAAGTCCCTGGCTGATGCCTTCTGTTTTCACTTTTCCCCCATCTCCTCACCCCAAGTAGCATACCAGCCATGCCAAATGCTTCCTAAGCCCCCAGACACTTGAAGCTGTTCCTTTTATCCCAGGAAGTTATATGACTTTATTTTTTTTAATCTCGCTTTTTAAAAATATCAGATAGCTCTTCATTCTCTATGAATTAAGACAAAGCACAAGTTGAAAGGGTGAAATACGATGTTATCTTGGGACCCAGATATATTACTGAGTAAATTTTATCTGAATATGAGAAATCGTTTGAAAATCAGAGTGTCTATATTTTTATCTTCTGGGTTTATGGTTTCTCCTTACTGTGCAAACCATTTATAAGAAAGGATGATTTTCTAATTCTTATTTTTCCTTGAGAGGAAGCAACTGTTTTCCTTGCAATAAAGAATGGGGGTAGTCCGCATAAACAGGTCGCATGGATGTTAAATGAGAGAACTAGTGTCATCATCGACAAGAAAAGCACCAATCTGAGAAGGCCAGGAAGGGAATTTGCATAGACCTGAAAGCTTACTGACCTGACTTTGCACAGCTGGGCTGATTTTCTCCATATTGCAGACCAGAAACCTAAGAACCAAAGAAGTTGACTTCCCCAGTGTCAGACATTTCTGAAATGACTGAAAGGGGACTTCACGCATGGCTTGTAGGAGAGCTTCTTTTGTTTTTTTTTTTTCCTCATCACACTGCAAGAGGACAGAAGAGGACTGGACCACTTTTGAGGTTCTACACTAAGATGCAATGGAGCGCAGTTCGCCCACTGCTGCTGAGTAATACGGGGGAAAACAGGGAAGGAGGATTCTTACAGAAAAGGAGCCCATTGTCTCAGCTGGAAATGGAATGGCTTTAGCTATTTATTCTAGAATCCCTTTCTTTGCTGCCTGCAGACGTGTTTCAAGTGTCAGTTATTGAACAGTCTGTGGTCAAGGTTATTTATTTTTCCAGTGTCAACCACATGCCTTTATTCCTGAGACCTCACACAGACTGTGCTTGACACCACATTGGCCGTACTCTTTCTCCGTTCAGCTGTTGGGATTCCCACATAAATCATCCTGATGTCAAAGTCTCTATGGATTCTGAAATCTTACTTATGAAATTCACTTTAGTCAGCAGGAATACAAATGTATATGCCTGCCTTCTGATGGGTGATTTGGGGAGCAGTAACAATTTTAAAGGGAGAAATTAAGCATAATGTGACACCCTATTTTTCTTTCCTTTCTATAAAGGTTTGATCTTGTTTTTATTTTTAATGAAGACATTTTTCTTCATAACTGAGAAATATTGATCTATAACATATTCTAATTTTTCTCTTACATGGAACATTCCAGCTCTGTCTTTACAGACTCTCATTATGCTTCTTTAAAGAAGTAATATTGTAAAAAAAGTGCAAACTTTTCCATTATTTAATCACTTTCAGAGACAGCACTACATCATGAAAAGAAGCACAGCTTTTGCAATCTCAGAGACTTAGGCTTGAATCCTGTGTCTACTACATCCAAGCTATGTAACCCTAAGATAATTATTTAATCTAAGTTTCCATTTCATTTGCTTTGTAAACAGCAGGTAAAAACAATGACCTTACAAGCCTATTGACCTATAGGCTGTTGGGAGCACTAGAGTAGATTCTAGAGATTCTGATGTGACCTAAAGAGGCAGACACTCGGTAAAAGTAGCAATTATGTCATAATATTACTCTTGCACTAACTGTAATATTTATTGGTGTGTTTTCACAAGATGAGGTTTAGAAACGTAATGATTACTTTGTGTTTTTAAATATTTATTTATTTATTTATACTTTATTTCTGGCTGTGCTGGGTCGTCCTTGCTGTGTGAAGGCTTTCTCTAGTTGCAGCAAGCTGGGCCTCCTATTTAGTTGCAGTGGCTCTTCTCATTGCAGTGGCTTTTCTTGATGTGGAGCACAGTCTCTAGGGCATGCAGACTTTGATAGTTGCGGCACATGGGCTCAGTCATTGCTGGGCCACCGGCTTAGTTGCCCCGAGGTATGTGGGATCTTCCCGGACCAGGGATCAAACCAGTGTCCCTTGAATTGCAAGGCAGATTCTTAACCACTGGACCACCAGGGAAACCCTAAATGTGATGATCCGTATTGGTAACACTGGAAGCAGTCTGCACACATTTTTTCCTTTTTTATGATCTCATGTGTCAGGCTCTATGCTTCTCATTGGAGTTTACAGATGATTACGGATGAACAATATTTGATTTCTGCCTTTGGGGATGTCTCTGCCTAATGAGGGAGAGGAGTGAGTGAGTGAATAGAGTGTGAAAAGTGCAACATGAGAAGTGTGAGCTGACCGGACTTGCTTGACTGTCAGCAGGGAGGAGGTTATATGTGAAAATGGAAAGACGCCAACTCTGTAGGGCCTTGCAGACTCTTAGATAATGGTTTTTTTGAAAGCACAATAACTTCTCAGTTCCCTGGAACGCACACTGCTCCACAGCACCGCGAAATACTGCGGCAAGGCAGTAAAGAGGCCAGACTCGGTTAAGAGTTTAAGATGTTTCCGATCTTAACAAGAGAGAAGAGACTCTCTGCTTTGTCATACATGCTTTTCTTAAATCTAATATTTTAAGGAATATTAGATTTAATATTTTGAGGCTGTGTTTCATGGAGGCATGTTATGCAGATTAATCCTTGCTTAGTATTGATATCTTCATTACAAAATCGTTGCATGAGAACCAAATAGAAGTACATCACCTGAACGGCAGTAGCCTTAGCTCCCTCGTCAAACCCGTCCGTCTCCCTGGAGGCCACTTGCGCATCATGCGTGGCTTTTTTGCACACAGTCACATGCACACGTTTCTTTTGACTTGGACTAGAATTAATTGTTGTTATAGCAAAGAAGCAACAAGCACATATTTCCTAGAATATGGGAGACAGTCTGTCTTCCTTCCCACTTACTGGCTGTTGATCTTGAATTCCTGGACTTCAGTTTCCTTATCTGCATAGTAGAGATGATAGCAAACCTACCTCAAAGGGTTATTAGTGCTTAGGACAATTCAGGCACACTAAAAATACTCAATTAATGTTTGCTATTTTACTTGGCCTTCCCTTGCTGATTCAGATGGTGAAAAAAAAAATCTGCAATGCGGGAGACCCAGGTTTGATCCCTGGGTTGGGAAGATCCCCTGGAGAAGGGGGATAGCAACCCACTCCAGTATTCTTGCCTGGAGAATTCAATGGACAGAGGAGCCTGGCAGGCTACAGTCCATGGGATCGCCAAGAGTCGGACACAACTGAACGACTGTGTTATGAATATTATTTTATGTTATTCTTACTTCACGTAACAGTGTATCATGAAAAACTTTATGATGGTACACATAAACCCTACTAATTCTTTTCAATGGCTGCACAATATTTCACAGTGTGGCTGTAACATATTTTAAAAATTCCCTACTGATGAGCATTTAACTTGTTTTCAGATCTTTTTTCTGTTACACACATGAGATAGTAAATATCTTTTTCACATATGCAAAATATCTTTTATTTCTCTAGTGTTTATCATTACATTAGGTTTTAGATGCCATAAAGAATAGTGGTTAGGGAATTGTACATTGAATCCATTGAGTTGAGAAATCAATTAGTGAGTTATGATCAGTTTTCCTTCCTGTCCCTTGTTTATATGAAACAAATATTAAAAGTCTTAAAAACACTCTTCTAGAGGTGGGTTCTCAACAGTATTTGTTGAATAAATAATATTCAGGAAGCCTTCTTCAGAGGCTACTGGATGGTAGAAAACTCTAATGACCTTGACATTTAAATTTTATTTTAAACTTATATCAACCCTAAAAATGACAAAATCAGAGTTTGGCAGTAAAACTAGATTGACAGTAAAATCTCTGATAACATTGTTTTTTCTGGAGAAAAGCTCCCCACATATTCTCAGCTGAAATCTTGGAAAGATTCAGTCCTTAAGTTATAAGCATTTTTAGACATGTCCTGTCTTTTCTTTCTTCCTTCTGAGGAAATTATAGTTGGCAAGGGAAAGAAATGTCAAAACATGCCTTTAAACTGATATATACTGAACCTATATTTGAACTTTATTTTTTCAACAGGAATTTTGAAAATGCTTGTTAAAGACTAAATATGAAGTCATTCTTAAGAATGTTTATATATTTTTTGAAAGAAAAGTACAGAAAGGCCCAGTCAAAATTATTTAACACTAGTTTTTTTAAAAGATGTTGTTTATAGAAGGAAGTTAACCTGATTTTGTTTTTCTTCTTATTTACAAAAGTAATACATGCTACTTGGGGAAAAAAAGTAAACTATATAGCATGTTAGTGTGTGAAAGAAATGGATGGCAAAGGAGGTCAAATTTCCTCCTAATCCCATCTCTAGGAAATAACAAGTTAGCAGTTTGATATATATTCTGTATATATTCTACACCACCTTGCTTTTTTCTTATTGACTTAATATAGCCTTCTTGCATCCTTTTATTTTACCTATTTTCCTCCAGTTTTGTTTATAGCTGTGTTTATAAGTCTTTTTGTTCTTTAATCTAGTCTTATCGGTTTTAAATAAGAAAAGTTAAACAGTTTACCTTATTCTAGTTAAGTAATATATTTGTGCTTTTTATTTAGCATCTGTCTGTGTGGATTTTTCCTTTACGGCTTCTTCTTTTGCCAAGAAAGTTTTCTGTATCCTTTGTGACTTTTATTTTCTGCTGGTTTCTGTCCTATTAGTGACAAGTCTTAATTTTAATGAAGATACTTTACTCTCTGCCTAACAAAGTTTACTCTCTTGAAAAAGACGAGGACATGGCAGAGTTTAGAGACCCACTGATCTCCTCCTAACTTTCTCTCTGTTGTTTCAAGTTTCAGCTTCAGCATTAAGTTGAAAATATCATTTATCATGATCATTTATGCTTGCAATAAGTAGTTGGATTTACCAGCGTATTTTATCAGTTGCTCAGCCAAGTCTCTTTTATTCAGTTCTTCTCTTTGATTTTACTTTTTTTCTGTACTTTTAGCAATTTGTCAATGTGTATCTATAGGTGAGTAAAACCTTTGTCTTTGATCGCTGAGAATATCTATATTTTGCCCTTGAATTCTGTTTTCATTTGCTTTCTTTGATTCCAGTATTGGTTCACGGCCTTAAAATACCAGCAAAAGCTTTCACTTTTGGCTCCACTCACCACTATGATGTCTTATTGCTCTCTTACATTTTTAGTTCACAGAAATGTTTACCTTCTTTTGAACACAGCTGTCCCATTCCTTATCAAGTATAATAATGATAAGTGGAAATCGTCAAAGCTACCAAAAAGAAATGTCATGCTGTCTTTCATTTTTAATCTCTCAGTACTGCTGATGAAGCCAAGTAGAGGGTATAAAATCACAAAACTGTCTTTAACCAGACATCAGTGTCTTACTAGCTTTTATATATACATATATACCTTTAATAAAGGAAAGGAAAAAAATCAACTTCCTAGCCTCGTGTTTCAGTTTATGAATGAACTTAATACAAGCAGTCTCCTTCTGAGGGATTTTGCACTTGTTTTCAGTTATGCCCTGGTATAAATGAAGTACAACATGTACCTGTGTATGTATCTTTGTACATTTACATCAACATTTCTGTTTTATTAACTCCCACTTATTGAATTGTGGGGTGAACGTTATGTTCGTTAAAATCTTGTGACCACCTTTTGTATTATGACCTCTCTCTTGCCTTAGTTAAGGTTGGTGAGCTTAAGGATACACAGGGCTTCCCGGGTGGCTCCGTGGTAAAGAATCCACCTGTCAATACAAGAGACAAAGACGTGGAATCCCTGGGTCCGGAAGATCCCCTGGAGGAGGGCATGGCAACCCACTCCAGTATTCTTGCCTGAAGGATTCTGTGGACCGAGGAGCTTGGCGGGCTACAGTCCATGTGTCGCAAAGAGTCGAACACGACTTAATCAACTGAGCATTCACACAAGGACACACACTTTTTCTTTGTATGGATCATAATCCACTAGTCCCCTGATGTGTGGTTTTAGGCAGATCTCTTAATTTCCCTAATCCTTAGTTTCCTTATCTGTGAAAACAGAATTCACATACCTCATTGGGTGGCTGTAAGGATGAAGTAAGATAGTGTTGTATCTAACCACAAATTACTGTTTGCTAAAACACTGACATAAGCAAAAACAACCTGCACATTGCTGAGACCTGTAGAGGGTTTCAAAAACATTGGTGTGATACATGGATGGAATAGGAGTTATCTCTGTACCTTCTGCACAATTTTGCTGTGAACTGAAAACTGCTCTAAAAAATATAGTCCACTGAAAAATGAGAAAGAAAAAGAGTGCTGGTGTCTGGGGGTCACCCCACCAGAAATTCTGATTCGAGGTGAGACCGAGCCTCGGTATCTTTAAATCTCCTTGGATAAATCTGATGCACATCTAACCTGGAAAAGCCTGCAGGCAAAGTATTTTAAAAGTGAAAGTTAAGAAATCTCTTGGAAGTTCATTGTGGTGGCTTTCCCTTGCCCCTGTGGGCTTGCTCCAGATTCAAAGGGCTGCCCTCCACAGTCATTTTACTGCAGACAAGTTCTTCACCCTCCTGAGGCTTTGTAACCCCACTGCATGCTGCTGACTGTGGTCTTCTAACTCACCCACCACAAAGACACACAGTCAGTTCCCTACATACGAATGATTCCATTCTGACAGCACACTGGTCAGTCCAGTTTGTTCCTAAGTCCAACAAAGTTAACCTTGGTAAGCAGTGATGGCTCAGACGGTAAAGAATTCACCTGCAATGCAGGAATCATGGGTTCAACCCCTGGCTTAGGAAGATCCACTGGAAAAGGAAATGGAAACCCTGAAAATTTTTCTTGCCTGGAAAATTCTGTAGCCTGGTGGGCTACAGTCCATGGTGTCCCAAAGAGTCAGACATGACTGAGCAACTAACACTTTTCACCCAGCTAACACAATTTGTGTACTATATAGTACCATATAGTACTATAATAGGTTTATAACTGTAACTGTGCTATAATAAGTTAATAATACATACAAAACACAAACACAAAAAATTAAGAAAACATTTTTATTTATTTATTTTTCCCACCCTTGCCTTCTCCCACAGAGTCCAAAAGACTGTTCTATACATCTGTTTCTCTTTGCTGTCTCACGTATAAGATCATCGTTACCATCTTTCTAAATTCCATATATATGCGTTAGTATACTGTATTGGTGTTTTTCTTTCTGGCTTACTTCACTCTGTATAATGGGCTCCAGTTTCAATCCACCTCATTAGAACTGATTCAAATGCATTCTTTTTAATGGCTGAGTAATATTCCATGGTGTATATGTACCACAGCTTCCTTATCCATTCGTCTGCTGATGGGCATCTAGGTTGCTTCCATGTCCTGGCTATTATAAACAGTGCTGTGATGAATATTGGGGTACACGTGTCTCTTTCTATTCTGGTTTCCTCGGTGTGTATGCCCAGGAGTGGGATTGCTGGGTCATATGGCAGTTCTATTTCCAGAAGAAAACATTTTTAATCTCATAGGACAGTAATATCAGCTACATCCCTGCTGCCTTTACACCTGCTTCAGGACATTCTGGGTTCAAAATAAAGATATTCTATTACTGTACTCTGTACAGTGTGCGTGTGCATGCTTAGTTGCTCAGTCACGTCTGACTCTTTTGTGACCCCATGGACTGTAGCCCACCAGGCTCCTCTGTCCATGGGATTTCCCAGGCAAGAATACTGGAGTGGGTTATCATTTCTTCATCCAAGGAATCTCCCCCTACCCAGGGATCGAACCTGCATCTCCTGCACTGGCAGGCTGACTCGTTCCCACTGAGCCACCTGGGCAGCCCGCTCTGTATAGGACTGTGTAATAAAGTGCCCCGAAGCACAGCCGCTGGTAGAGGACAGTTCAGACGTGTGAACTAACTTTTGTGTTTGGGCATACGAATACACGTTCGCACCTTTGAGTTCTCAACTTGAAGGTTCGTATGTAGGGGACTTCCTGTATCTGTTCATTTGGTCTGGCAAATCAATGGTCCTGTTTTACAGGATGTTCATTCACTCCACAAATAATTGAGCAACTTATGGCCAGGCATTGTTAGGAAAACTTCAGTGAATAAAGGAGGTTGAATTCTTCCCCTTAGAGAGCTCAGAGCCTGTGGGAGATGCAAGCCTGCCATGGCTGGAGGGAGGGAGGGCTCTGATGGAGAAGTCAGGGGATGCCCTGGCACAAGTGACTTCTAAACTGAAACCCAAGAGGAGCAAGAGTTATCCCAGTGAGGAGGGGTGAAGGGTGCTCAAGGCAGTAGCAATGACTGGGCATGCCACATTTGACATTCAAGACACTGGATTATTGGATAGAAAGGAGGCCAAAGTGCAGTTTAAAAGGCAAATGTTTTTAAAACCAAATGTTTAGTGTTTTACAGACCAGCATTTTTAATTAGTGAAAAGATGGTTAGGGAGTTTGGGATGGACATGTATACACTGCTATATGTAAAATGAATAACCAGCAAGATCCTTCTATATAACACAGGGAACTCTGCTCAGCGTTGTGTGGCAGGCTGGATGGGAGAGGAGTTTGGTGGAGAATGGATACGTGTTATATGCATGGCTGAGTCTCTCTGTTGTCCACCTGAGACTATCACAGCATTGTTAACTGGCTATTGATCCGTCACTAAGTTGTGTCTGATTCTGTGACCCTATGGACTGCAGCACTCCTGGCTTTCCTGTCCTTCACTGTCTCCCGGAGTTTGCTCAAATTCATGCCCATTGAGTCGATGATGCTATCTAATCATTTCATCCTCTGCCGCCCCTTCTCGTTTCCCTGCATCAGGGTCTTTTCCAATGAGTCAGTTCTTCTCATCAGGTGGCCAAAGTACTGGAGCTTCAGTTTCAGCATCAATATTCAAGGTTGATTTCCTTTAGGATTGACTGGTTTGATCTCCTTGCTGTCCAAAGGGCTCTCAAGAGTCCCAAGAGTGTTCTGCAGCACCACTGTTCAAAAGCATCAGTTCGTCAGCATTCAACCTTCTTTATGGCCCAACTCTCACATCCGTACATGATCATTCAAAAAACCATTGCTTTGACAGTAAGGATCTTTGTCGGCAAAGTAACATCTCTGCTTTTTAATACTCTGTCTAGGTTTGTCATAGCTTTCCTTACAAGGAGCAAGCATCTTTTAATTTCATGACTGTGGTCATGGTCCACAGTGATTTTGGAGCTCAAGAAAAGAAAATTTGTCACTGCTTCCATTTTTTCCCCCATCTATTAACATGAAGTGATGGGACTGGATGTCATGATCTTAGTTTTTTGCGTGTTGAGCTTTAAGCCAGCTCTCTCCTCTTTCACCCTCATCAGGAGGCTCTTTAGTTCCTCTTCAGTTTCTGCCATCAGAGTGGTATCACCCACATATCTGAGGTTGTTGGTATTTCTTCCAGCTATATGCCAATATAAAATAAAATATTTAAAATAAAAAAGCCTGTTTTCAATCCTAAGAGCACTGAAACACTGACAGGCTTTCAGCAAAGGCATTCCCATGGTGAGATTTGCTTTGGTGGATGGCTTCTGGTTAAGAACCTGGCTGAGTGGCTGCTAGAGGGGTTCAATGGTGGGTGATTCTGGGGTGATGCTGGCTGCATCTAGGGTAGGGGCGGTGACAGAGAGAGAAACCAGGGGCAGGGCCGTGGTGGTGAGTATACTTTCTTGTTTGCAAGTTTTCCTTGAGGTGCCCATGGCATGGGACTGTGTAGGCAGCTGGTTATCAAGATCCAAAGCTCAGAAGAGAGATCTGAGTTGGAAATAATTTAGGGAGGTTCCTTTGTATTATTTGCAGCACTGAACCAAAAGACGGCATAAAAGTTTTTGTTTTGTTTTGTTTTGTTTTTTCATTCAATTCTAAGCAAACATCTTAGAGCTACAACGCCTACTTGACTGATAGTCCAGGTACACGTGAGTAAATAAGATTTGGCTCCAGATAGCAATTACTCCAGGCACCTCTTCCTTTCATCTCCTGAGACACAAAGTAATTGTAAACATCAATCTAGACACCACAGGCTCAGCAAGGGAAAAAAGTTCACTTTTTCCCTGTGGGGAAAAACTTGAGTTATTTTCCCTTTGTCTTCACTGCAGGTGTGTGTGTTGTGCGACTTGCTGAGCCGTCCTCATCAGCTTTGTTTGTAAGAAAGAGACGTGATCCTATCTGTGTTGTTTGTGTTGAAAGTCTCTCCAACCTTGAAAGGCATATTAATGTTTAATGAACTAAAACAGACTTTTCTGTAGTCAATGCCTTGATCTGTGCCCTGTATTTAGAAGTGTTAAGACCACAAAGAATACAGAGAGTAAAGTTTGGCTTCCCTTAATTTCACACTATGTCATGTGGCCAATTTAAAACTTCCCTTGTGGTGCTCACACACTGTTTGGATATAACTTATCTTTTGTCTCCAGAGGGAATAAGCATGCATTCTGCCGTATTTTCTGTGGATGATGGAGTGGTGAAGAATGACTGTTTTATGGCATTTTGTGGATGTGAGTTGTGGCATACATGACTATAATTGATCATTCTCTCATTCCGGGTAGTAATATCAGCTGCTGACTTTTCCCTATTAAGACTATGAACTTACAAGACACAGCGTGTATTTAAGATCTGACTCTAGGGACTTTCTTAGTGGTCCACTGGTTAAGACTCTTTGCTTCCAATGCAGGGGGCATGGATTCAATTCCTGGTTGGGGAACTAAGGTCCATGCCATGGGGCATGACCAAAAAAAATTTTTTTTTGTTCACAAAATTAAATAGGTCTTTTTTTCTGATTTGCTTGAAGTTGTAATGTGGATATTTACAAAATTAATAGACCAAAGTCTACAGTTTACTTAACTTTTTAGAGAAACCAAGTGCCCATATAAAAACAAACAAGCATTGTACCAAAGAAAGGTGAGTTAAAATCTTATTTATAAATTATAATAATTTGCGAGAACAAGCAGTTTTTTGGGATTTTGCCTAGATGTCTTTCAGCTGTTGACAGTTTTCATGCATCTATTCTTTCTTCCTTTCACTTGATTATTATCTATGCATTAAAATGTCCAGTAACCTCTTGCTAGTTATTTTGAGTGATTATTTATAACTCAACTCATTGCTTGAGGATGCTTAAGTCCTTCATATTACATGAGATTCTGTCCAAATGTTGACAAAATATAAATAGTCTTTAAGTTTTAGAGGTGGATGATGAGGTATTGAGAAATTGAAACTAGGCAGTTAACAAGAGTTATTTCTCTTCTAAAAATATTCAATTGTGTTTTAATTTCATTATAGTCACTTTATACTTTAATCACAAAGATTTCAAATTGATTAGTAGACCTATTTTCCAGTCATCATGAATAGAGCACAGAGAGGAAGAGGAAATTATGTAAATAACTCAAATCCATAGATATGCAAAAGTCCATTTTAAGAAAAGAAATCTTTCTTAATGCCTTCTATTACCTGCGGTAGTAAAATTGAGAGATTTAGCATTAAAATTCCTCTTCCATCTTCCCTCTTTCTTTCTGCTGGAAGTAACTACATACTACATAATAGCGATATGATAATGTGGTTTGCATTATTCCCATAAATCTTATGTATTGTTACATGCACCATTACCGCCCACCTGTCTCTCTTTCTCTTCTTTCTTGTTTTCTCTCTCTCTCTCACACACACAAAGAACATAGGTCAGACACATAATAAATGTCTTACATATGGTAACTGTTGTCATCACTCTTCATCCTTAACAACAATTAGGATTAAAATTTTTGAGAGTACTACGTAAAGCATTTTTTCTTATATGAAATGCACATAGAGTGATACCATAAAAACACATGATCTGCAATTGACGGAGTGAGTCTGAACACACAATGGCAGAACAAATCTTTGGCTCTGTGGAGCCCATTTGGTGATTAATGATCACCTTCCCTCACGTGATTTTCTTCTGTTCCACCTCTAGTATGTGTCTGGGAGGCATAGGGAGACAGGAGGACAGGAGGGATCATTATTAAATAGGTGGTTTTCCTTACTGCACTTCCCAGATCTCCCCCATACCTCAAATCTAATCTGCACAGTGATGTGGTTTGCCAGGAATGTAAGGAGACTTAGATTACTCGCTGGTGCGGATGATCAGGCCTCTGCCGTAATTACATTAATAAAAGCCTTTAAAAGACATACAATGTGCTTGGTGCGGCTGTCTGGTCCAAGTAAGCATTTTCAGGGTTCTGTCTTCACCTTTGCCCCCTACTCAGGTGTGAGAAATGTAAGAAATTTATTGGCTTGTAGTTGAGGTCCACCTTGACTGAGGTGAATAAGATAATACCTTCATCTGCACACATCCACTGACATGCCAGGCACCCTCCAAGTCTAAAGGATGAGAAGCAGGTGAAAGTATGCTATGGGCAGATTTATCGTTTCGTGAACCAAAACGTGCGGCAAAACGTCCAAGGTTGTTTGTGTTATTCAAGAGTCCAAGGAGCTCTATGCTTTTTATTGTACACCCCATAGGAAGAAACAAAGAAAACACTAGTTTCAATGAAGATGATTTATCTTGCAGACAGGAAAATAAAGAATCTTTACTCTACTTGAGCAGTGCCCCAAACTGGCTTTCCTGTGTGGCTGTGAGCCACGATTGTCGAGTTTTGTCTGATTTTTGTGTTTGGTAATTCAATTAGACGATCTGAAATGGGATAGTCATCTCCTGAATGGCCCTGCCTTTTAGGAAACACTGATGTGAGTTGTGTAACCTTTTAGACTTAGTCCTTTGGAGTCTTGTAAAACCACACAGATGACTAAAATGTCTCAAGCTAAAGGCTGTTTGCCTTATTACGTGAATATATGCAATTAATTTATCTTTGTTAATGGTTGCTTATAAAATAAACTCACAGTGGGTAAAGTGTACGCTTTATATGCTATTTCTGCCTTTTCCCATGAGCCTATAAATATTTCAGAATAAGTCTGGGGATTTTTTAAAATAAGCTCACAAATCATCTCTCTACTTTCTTCATTAGTCAGCTAACTGTAGTCCCTCAGACTTCCGGCTGTTTTGCAAGGTAAACTGCTGGTCACAAGGGGAATCAGGGAATGTTGTTAGATCAATTTGTCACCAGTAGTGGAGAAAAATATAAAGTCTCCAATGTATGTGTCTATTTTAATGACCTAAGTCACCCAATTTTCATACATGTTTAAGACAAATGTAAACTCCTTGGTATGAGATCATTTCTCTCGCGGAACCTCCATTGGTATAGAGTACCCTCAAAACCTTATCAGTTCAGTTCAGTTCAATCGCTCAGTTGTGTCCAACTCTTTGCGACTCCATGAACTACAATACGCCAGGCCTCCCTATCCATCACCAACTCCCGGAGTTTACTCAAACTCATGTCCATTGAGTCTGTGATGCTGTCCAACCATCTCATCCTCTGTCATCCCCTTCTCCTCCTGCCTTCAATCTTTCCCAGCATCAGGGTTTTTTCCAATGAGTCAGTTCTTCGTATCAGGTGACCAAAATATTGGAGTTTCAGCTCCAACATCAGTCCTTCCAATGAACACCCAGGACTGATCTCCTTTAGGATGGACTGGTTGGATCTCCTTGCAGTCCAAGAGCCTCTCAAGAGTCTTCTCCAACACCACAGTTCAAAAACATCAATTCTTCGGTGCTCAGCTTTCTTTATAGTCCAACTCTCACATCCATACACGACCACTGGAAAAACCATAGCCTTGACCAGACGGACCTTTGTTGGTAAAGTAATGGTCTTTACTTTTTAAAGTAATGGTCTCTGCTTTTTAATATGCTTTCAAGGATGGTCATAACTTTCCTTCCAAGGAGTAAGCATCTTTTAATTTCATGGCTGCAGTCACCATTGCAGTGATTTCGGAGCCCAAAGAAATAAAGTCAGACACTGTTTCCACTGTTTCCCCATCTATTTGCCATGAAGTGATGGGACCAGATGCCATGATCTTAGTTTTCTGAATGTTGAGCTTCAAGCCAACTTTTTCACTCTCTTCTTTCACTTTCATCAAGAGGCTCTTTAGTTCTTCTTCACTTTTTGCCATAAGGGTGGTGTCATCTGCATATCTGAGGTTATTGCTATTTCTCCTGGCAATCTTGATTCCAGCTTGTGCTTCATCCAGCCCAGCGTTTCTCATGATGTACTCTGCATATAAGTTAAATAAGCAGGGTGACAATATACAGACTTGATGTACTCCTTTTCCTATTTGGAACCAGTCTGTTATTCCATGTCCAGCTCTAACTGTTGCTTCCTGACCTGCATACAGGTTTCTTAAGAGGCAGGTTAGGTGGTCTGGTATTCCCATCTCTTGAAGAATTTTCCACAGTTTATTGTGATCCACACAGTCAAAGGCTTTGGCATAGTCAATAAAGCAGAAATAGATGTTTTTCTGGAACTCTCTTGCTTTTTCCATGATCCAGCAGAGAGGATGCTGGCAATTTGATCTCTGGTTCCTCTGCCTTTTTTAAAACCAACTTGAACATATGGAAGTTCACGGTTTGTGTATTGCTGAGACCCCGATTCAATTCCTGGGTCAGGAAGATCCTCTGGAGAAGGGACAGACTACCCACTCCTGGTATTCCCTGGGTATTCTTGGGCTTCTCTGGTGGCTCAGCAAGTAGAGAATGTGCCTGCGATGCGGGAGACTGGAGTTTGATCCCTGGGTTGGGAAGATCCCCTGGAGAAGGGAACAGTTACCCACTCCAGGATTCTGTCCTGGAGAATTCTATGGAGTGTATAGTCCATGAGTTCACAAAGAGACAGGACTGAGCAACTTTCACTTTCAGTGGACTAGAATATGTCATTAAGGAAATAGTCTCCAAAGTGATAACTCAGTAGGAGACATTTTGACCAGTCGGGCCAAATTTATAAAATTTTAGTCTTATTTGTTTTGTTTCATTTTGTTGTTATTTTACCAGCTAAACGTTTAGGAAATGCATTTAGGAACCATTCATAATTCCTTATATAGGGGACAAAGTAACTCATATGCCTCAAAATGAGAATGTTCCATTAGAGGGACTTCCCTGGCAGTCCAGTGGTTAAGACTCCGAGCTTCCACTTCAGGGAGCACTGATTCGACCCCTGGTCTGGGAATTAAGATCCAGGAAGCTACAAGGCACGGCCAAAAAAAACCCCAAAAACAAGCAATAAAAAAGTTCCATTAGACACTTTACTGTGTGTATTTTTGTTTTTCAACAGAGACATTTTGATCTGAAACCCTGTATAAGTCTAGACATTAAAGAGATGTCATCAGGACCTCCCTCGTGGTCCAGTGGCTAAGACGCAGTGCTCCCAAAGCAGAGGGCACTGGTTTGATCCCTGGTCAGGGTTCTAGGACTCTCATTCCTAGAGTATTTTGGCATGGCCAAAATACATTAAGCAAATACAGAGAGGTGTTATCTTGCTAAAAGGAAAAAATACGACCTTGTATGGAAGTCTATGAGATGAGGCATTACAATTCTTTGTAATTATGTATGCAGAGTTGATGTGGAAAAGTAAATGTAAGTGAAGTGGTTTCTGTTTCCTTCTTCACAGAACCCGTCTTCTACTTTGGCGACGTCGAGTACTCTGTGGATGAGAGTGCGGGCTTGGTGGAGGTGCGGGTGTGGAGGGGCGGCACGGACCTGTCCCAGGCTTCCAGTGTCACCGTGACCTCGCAGAAAACAGACCCTCCCTCTGCTGATGGTGAGCGTTTCCTGCAATGATTCTTTTTGATTATTCTACAATTTTCAACTTCCTATTTCAAAATGCCTTAAAGCCCAAATCCTTCACTTCTGTTAAAGCAGTCTGACTGAATGTTCTTTTTTCCTGACGTTATTGCTATACAGTAGGTAAATTTACACTCTGTTTACTATTGTGAGAAAGTGCACCCCAGGGCCACAGATTGAAAGCTAAGTTATAAACATATAAGTCAAGAACTCTAACTTTGAATGCCTTTTTTTGCCCGAATAGGTTCCCTGTACTTGGCAAATCTACCATGGCTGAATCCTATGATGTCATTGCACAATAGGACCAATCTTGCAGGCCACCCTTACAGAATCTAGTGACATTTTAAGTATCATGCAGGTGTGGATCTCTGGCTTAGCTCCCTCTTCATTTTAAACAAGCATCCCCATAAGTACTTGAGCCCCAAAGACTTTTTCTACCCTTCATTATACAATCTGTCCTAACTCACACGCGCTTGCCTTTGATTCTGGAATCTACATCTGCAAAAAGTTGATCATGAAACTTAGGACAAGCATAAGATATGAAATTTCCTGCTCTTGTCTCATTTAAATGACCCATAAAGGACTTCCCTGGTGGCCCAGTGGCTAAGACTCCATGCTCCCAATGCAAGAGATCAGTTATCGAACTGGTCAGGGAACTAGATCTCACGTGCTGAAACCATGAGATCTGCAACTAAGACCCAGTGCAGCCCAATAAATAAATAAATAAAAATACTTAAAAAAATAAATGACCAATAGTACAATTTACCTCTTTCTCAATCATACCTACATGCACACATAAGACACACATTACAAGCTCATCACACAAAGCAAGTAGTGGGCATTCCATTTTAAAAGTCACCCTTAAGTTTTCACTTTTTAAATGTTGCAGAACCAGCAGAGTGCTTTGAATGTGGTCTGTGTCTAATAAAATTTTGTTTAGCCAAATTAGTCATTTCTTTAGAGAAAATTCAAATCAAACAGAGAGATGAGACTAAAGATGTAGAAACAGAGGACAAGAAAAATACAAAAGGAAACACAACGAGATACAGAGATTTTTAAAAATAAATTAAAGACATGTACTTAATTATAGTTGCATATTCAGAGATAAATAGATACAAAATTAGAGTTAGAAGAGCATTAGATATGAAAACAAAGAGATAATACTGAACTGTCTCCCCTATTCCCAGTCTTCATGGATGTCATGCCTAAAGATTAAGAGAAAGTTTTGTTTTTTAAATACTTTAGACATATATGGAGGTGTCAACATTAGTATGCATCCCACAGTCTGAAAAATAACACACTAAAAATGAAATATGTCTTTGAGAATAAAAGATTACTCTTTTTGCCAGGGGTAGGAATGGGTGAAGTGTGTTGGACAAAAGCTTATATTTGAAATATGTTGCTTTAACCAGCAGGCAATCACGCACCTAAATAAGATGTTCTGTAGTAGTTTCTGAAAATAACAATGGTTTTTAAACCAAGGTTAACTATTTCCATGTTTATATTTCATAACGTATTATGATCAAATATTTGATTGATACGCTGATTAATTTTAGACCTGATTTTTATTAGCTCTAATTGAGAATTCCAGAATAGATAAACTACAAGACAGAAAGCTAAAATAACAAAAAAGTAAAATAAACTTAGACATAGATAAGACAGAGTTAGGAACCTGATCTTTGAGCTACCATCTCAATAACCAATATAAATGCTAATCTTTTACATTTCATTAAATATACTCCTCTGTAATGTTATGCTAGTCAATATATTTTTAAAAGAATTATAAAGAAGTCTGTTGAATACATAGTTTGCATCTCGTAATTTTGTGTACATTTAGGCAGTCCCCAGCTGAAAAATTCTTTTGTTCCTGTCACAGCCGGAACAGACTATGTGGGAATCAGCCGTAATTTAGACTTTGCACCTGGAGTCAACATGCAAACCGTTCGTGTTATCATTTTGGATGATCTCGGACAACCAGTGCTGGAGGGTATTGAGCAATTTGAATTGGTGCTCCGAATGCCTATGAATGCAGCCCTTGGGAACCCCAGCAAAGCCACGGTGACCATAAATGATTCTGTCTCAGATTGTGAGTGTTTATTAATTGATGATGATAAGTAAGAAGATAGGCTAGAGTTTACATAAATGTTAAGTAAAATGATAAGCTAGGCTTTATATGGATGTGAATTTGAGCAAACCCCGGAAGATAGTGAAGGCCAGGGGAGCCTGGCGTGCGGCAGTCCACGGGGTCACATAGAGTCAGACACGACGAGCGACTGAATAAGGGCAACAGCCTTTTCGAAGGGATGTGAGGGAAAGATCGGTTCCAGCTCTCAGTTTGCAAGTGGCCATCTTTTCCGTATGTGTCTTTACATACCCTTCTGTGTGTATCTATGTATTTAAATTTCCCTTTTGTATAAGGGCGCCGGTCATATTGAATTAAGGCCCACGCTGATGCCCTCGTTTTTCCTTCATTAGTTCTGTAAACACCGTGTCTCCATATAAAGTCATATTCTCAGGTATTGGGTGTTAGGACTTCACTCTATGAACGGAGGGCGGGGGGTGGGGGTAGACGGACAGTTCATCCCATAATTATACCTTAGCTGACAAACTCTTTCTTCTCCTGTTGTTTTCTGATTGTTTTGATAGAATTAGACAGTCTCAGAAGAAAAACTTTTAGTCTTCCTTTCAAATTAAAGTAAAAGTGAGATTGTTATCATTACCTTGCTTGTGGGTCAAGAACTCCCTCCCACAGGTGGGTGCAACTGCGTGAGATTGCACAGACCCTTGAGTATTAACGGTCTTTTCCCACTTCTCCACACCAGACACTTTCTGTGACCTCTCTACACCCAGACAGTCCAGAAATTACTCCTAAGGATAGAGCAAAGGCAAGGCTCTCTGACTCGTCATCTAAAAGAAATTCTGAATAATCTTCTACCGTGATGATCTTGACATTACTTGGAGGAGTCTAACCTATTGTCAGTGAGATCTATAGTTAATTGACCTGGCATAGGTGTCACCTGTGTTTTATATAAAGGCTTCCCTGGTGGCTCAGATGGTGAAGAATCTGCCTGCAATGCAGGAGACCGGGGTTCGATCCCTGGGTCAGGAAGATCCCCTGGAGAAGGGAATGGCAACCCACCCCAGTATTCTTGCCTGGAGAATCCCATGGACAGAGAAGCCTAGTGGGCTACAGTCCATGGGGTCGCAAAGAGTCAGACATGACTGAGTGACTAGCACTTCTTAATGCAATTTCACATGTATTACATAATATACATATTATAGTCATTGTCGTCTTTTCCATTATGGTTTGGGTAACTACGCTTGTAATTATGTACACAATCTTTAATGTTTTTCATATGAAGAAATTCTGAAAGACTCTTGATTAAGCAATATATATAGATGGTGGTGGTTTAGTCACTAAGTCATGTCCGACTCTTGCAAACCCATGGACTGTAGCCCACCAGGCTTCTCTGTCCATGGGATTCTCCAGGCAAGAATAGTGGAGTGGGTTGCCATTTCCTTCTCCAGGGGATCTTCCCGACCCAGGAATTGAACCCAGGTCTCCGGCATTGCAGGCAGATTCTTTACTGACTGAGCTATGAGGGAAACCCAATGTATATAGATACAGATATCTTAAAGTCTCTGGTTTTATCTACTTTTTCCCATTTCATTGCATCTCCCTACTCCACAAAAGAGGCAGAGCAAAATGTCAAGGATAAGGAAATCAGAACTCTGGGTTAAGTGGTTAGCTCAAGCCCAAAATACTGGCCAGTAACCGGACGGAGACTGGGATCCGGTTCTTCTTCTTGTTGTTCTGGTATTCTTCCCACTGAACCATGTTTTCTGAAATTCCATTTTCCTCAAATTTCTGTTCACTTTGATTCAGGTATTTATGTTCTTGTGTTTTCTGCAGTACCTAAGATGCAATTCAAAGAACGAGTATATACTGGCAATGAAAATGATGGGCAGATAGTCGCCATGATCCACCGGAGTGGGGATATCCAATACCGGTCTTCAGTGAGATGCTACACGCGACAGGGCTCCGCACAGGTGATGATGGACTTTGAAGAGCGCCCCAACACTGACATCTCCATCATCACATTCCTCCCTGGTACGTTTCAGCTTGAAGCTTTCGTGTGGAGTCTGCAGAAGCCAAGTTTCGGGTATGAAGGATCTATCAAGGATACTTGATTCTACAAGTTCTTGATTCCCTCAAGCTTCTGACATGGTTTAATGTGCACTAGATGATAATAAAGTGAGGTTGATTTTAACAGGTTGAATGCGTTTTCCTTTGGTTTCTTTGTCAGTGTATTGATTAGTTTGCAGTGATGTGCTATATTGTTTGGGCTTCCCTGGTGGATCAGTGGTTAAGAACCGGCCTGCCAATGCAGGAGATACAAGTTTGATGCCTGGGTCAGGAAGATCCCCCTGGAGGAGGAAATGGCAACCCACTCCAGTATTCTTGGTTGGAAAATCCCATAGACAGAGGAGCCTGTCAGGCTACAGTCCATGGGGTCGCAAAAGAGTCAGACACTACTGAGCACACATGCTATATTGGTTATTCAAAACTTATTCAGCAGAAAATGGCATGTACAGATTTTATAATGGTGGGAAAGACTTAGTGTTCAAATGATAGACATGAAAAGAAATAGGTGTCACGTTTTAAATATGGATTCAATGTCTTAAAATACTTGACTACTTTGATCCAATAATTGTGTAAGAAACATGTGAAAAGTGAAAGTGAAAGTTGCTCAGTCATGTCTGACTCTTTGCGACCCCATGGACTATGCAGTCCAAGAAACATGTACTGTGATCCAATTGACAATGACCAACTGGTACAAATTTGCTAAATTTGCATCCTGATCATAATGTTAGAAATTTGTGGATGATATTGTCATTTGCACTTTTCCCCTTGTTTTCAGACATGAGTGACAAAATTTAAAGACAGACATTGAAGAAATTTCCTGTACAGACAGGAAACTGTCATTGCATACGTTCAAACCTCGTTGTTCATTCGGCAAATAGTAACTGAAGGCTTATTACATGCCAGACATTGCTCTTTGCACTACTGATGCAGCAAGGGACAAAACAACATCCCCGCCCTCATGGTGTTTACCTTCTAGCTGCAGAGGTATCCCTTATGGCTTAAGGGGTGTGACTAACCTGCTGTCATGATTATTGTTCCAGGGGAGATTGAAAAGCCTTGCATCCTGGAGCTGATGGATGACGTATTGTATGAGGAGGTAGAGGAGCTCCGACTGGTTCTTGGCACCCCACAAAGCAACTCTCCTTTTGGAGCTGCAGTTGGGGAACAAAATGAAACTCTGATAAGGATCCGAGACGATGCTGATAGTAAGAAGCCGTGTCTTGTGCTCCGTTGTAAATTGGGAACTGAAATCCATCTGTGTTCAAGTTTTAGGTGGCTCAGAAAATAAGCCCCTCTTCCTGACTAGGCTTTTTAAGTGGTTGAGAAATAGGAAAAAGGGGACTTCCCAGGTGGTCCCGTGGTTAAGTCTCCACCTTACAATGCAGATGGTGCAGGTTCGAACCCTATTTGGAGAATCGAGATCCCACATGCCGTGTGGTGCAGCTAAATAAATAAAAAGAACTTTTTTAAAAAAAAATTGTTAAAAAGAAACAGGAAAAAGGCTAATATAAATGGAGAATGCAGTGAACCATTTACAACTGTCAGTTGATGATGAAGAACACTGTTTATATGTAAATGCTGAGTCCAGAGCACTCATACCTGTTTGCTACTCCTCCTGCCTTCAGTGTGGGTAGTTCTGGGACAACAGTTTCCTCCCTCCCCTCCCGCAATCCAGTGGCCCACTCCTGTACAAATTTTGGCACACAGAGACAGCCCAGAGCACGCGATTTCTGGGGGCTGGTTAATTTCCAAGAAAGGAGCTGGGCCACGCATGCCCAGTTTCTCCTGACACACTCCCCAGTTATACTGAGTGAGGGGACAGAGGGAAGCCCGGCATATGATATAATTAAGCTCCTCCCACATGGAAAAGGGGCTTCCCAGGAGGCACTAGTAGTAAAGAACCCGTCTGCCAATGTAGGAGGCGTGGGTTCAATCCCTGAAGATTGAACATGGGTTCAATCTTCAGGAAGATCGAACATGGGTTCAATCTTCAGGAAGATCCCCTGAAAAAGGGCATAGCAACCCACTCCAGTATTCTTGCATGGAGAATCCCATAGTCAGAGGAGCCTGGCGGACAGCAGTCCATAGGGTCCCAAAAGAGTTGGATATGACTGAAATGACTTAACATGCACATACATGGGGGGAAAAAACTGTCAGAAATGGAGGAAAAAGCATTCCCTTTGCAAACTTATTTGCCCATGTTTCCCACTGTTTCAGAGACAGTTATTAAATTTGGAGAGACCAAATTCAGCGTCATTGAACCCAAAGAACCAGGACAGTCAATGTTTATAAAAATTCCAGTGATTCGCCAAGGAGACACTTCAAAAGTTTCCATCGTGAGAGTTCACACCAAGGATGGCTCGGCCACTTCTGGAGAAGACTATCACCCTGTGTCCGAAGGTATGGGGGCTCTCGGGGTGTGTCTGGATGAGTTGTGCTCACACTGCATTGGTGCTGGTGTCCTTGAGAAAAAAAGAGAAATAGCCATTCATCTGAAATACAAGTACACATACTCCTTTAAGTTAACTTCCTTCAGAAAAACAAAGTCAGTGGAATTTATTTCCAGGCATTTCCTTTTTGATTTACAAATCAAATTTACAAAATCAAAGTCTTAGGATTTAAGGAAATTTTGAGTAAAGTTGCTAGATGTTTTGAGTCTACTTTCATTTTCAACAATCTTTACCTTCATTATGGTCGTTCGATATTAAATAATAACTTTCCTGAATATTCTATTACATGGAAAAATGTGTGTCATAGCCAAGAAGATAGTCTTTTTTAGTTTATAGAATACCAACAATCCAAAATGTCAAAGCTTGAAAATTTTGTGTTAATGGAAGGCAGTGAAAAGGGGGACAGATGACCAACCATAGAGTCCATGAATTCTCTGGGCTTCAGGAGTTTGTCATAAATACATTTCATCCATCCCTTTTCTTCTTCAAACTTTTGGGTCATTTCACCATTTACTTTTAGAAGTATAAAGCAAATCAATTATTCTCTCTTTCTCTCTTTGGATTATTTACTGGCAAAATAGACATAAACTGATGTCCAAAATTAAGTTTATGAATTATTTGTGGTTAGTTGTCCTTATCCACTTTGTTTCTAGTTTTCTACCTGTCACAGCCAACAGTCTGTGATCATAGACTACAGGCATTCATCTTGGTCTGCTAACTTGAGAACAGTTTAGAAAGTGCCTAATAGTTACTAATCAGTCATTAACCGAGTTAATGAGACAGTAGGAAAAAATAGCATCTTGTACAAGGGAGCATGTATTTTCTTTGCATATATGGTGAAAGTTTGATGAACTACTATAGAGCTTCAAAGTTATCCTCATATTATTTTCTATGTAAAGAATGATAATCTATTTGAAATAAATCACTTAAAATTGAAAAGGAGGGGAAAAAACTGATCAGCTATGAAATTATAAAATCTGAAATAAGTATTTCTAACATAAGCATGTTTTACATGAAGGAAACATCTTCTAAATATGTACAACATGACCTTTAACAGAAAATATTTTTCTTAGAAATAAAACAATTCTTTTTGCTAAAACAAAAACAAAGTCATATGTATATAGTAAATTGACAAATGAAGTCAGAAAAAACATAAAATGTTAAATCAAACTGTGTCTCTTTTGTCCTATAAATATTAGCATGCCATTTATAAATGCTTATAATAAAGATTTAATCTTTCCTGAAATATAACATCTTTTTATGGACCAAATTGTGGTCAGTCCTTTACAATAAACAAAAAATGAAACATAGAATAAAAGTTGAAGTATTTTTGTGTTAAAAATGTCTGAGGACTCTTCTGGCAGTCCAATGATTAAGACTTTGCCTTCCAATGCAAGGAGTGCGGGTTCAGTCTCTGATCAGGGAGCTAAGATTCCACATGCCCTTTTGCCAAAAAATCAGTATATCACAGACGCAATATTATAACAAATTCAATAAAAAAATTTTAAATGTTCAACATCAAAAAAAAAACAAAAAATGACTGAAGTGGCAGATAAACACTATAAAGTGATTGAAGAAACAACTATTGTTTAGCGTGTATATGTAAGAAGACAGTAATTTAAGTTTTTGACATCTTAGAAACTGGGTTTGTATAATTCACAGCACTGCAGAACTCAGATGTTTATAAGGCTAAGACAAGCAATGAAAATGAGTAGATCAAGGAGGGTGTGAGGGAAAGATGGAATAATGGAAATCTTCTTCAACCAGAAAGTCCATTCCCTGCTGAGCAAAACTTGTATGGTCATAGCCAGATGACTGTGTGCAGTCAGAAAAGTGCAAAAGATATGAAAAATCTGTATTTTCCTGTGAAATCCCCGGATATTGAAGGACTGGAAACTAACTTTCCATTGCAACATCACCACAGGTCAAGCCAAACAAATTGGTGACCTGGAATTGATCAGCTATTTTCACCCTCTGGAACAAGAAGCATAAGTCCTCCTGGGGTGGGAGAAATCTAAGACTGATAGACTCAAACTACAGCCTAAGGCCAATGTGAGAAATGCCTTTACTGAGAAACAGAACTAACTTGAAAGATGAGTCTGGCTTACTAACACAATTTTAAAGAAAAAAATCTTTTTCATAATTGATGGAAGTAGGCAAAGAAAGATACACTAAAGACACATTTTCTTCTGTCACATTTTAAAGGACTTCTTAATTTAGAATTGTAATGATCAAATACTGCAGCATTTGTTATCTTCTCAGATTGGAATGATTATGCATTATATTCTTTATTTTCTCTCCTGAACCAATTTCTCAAAAGACATTGTAAAGCCCACAACGTTTTTTATCCAAGTTTGGTCAGCTGCTTATTCATGAGTTCAATAAAATCAATTAATTTTTTAATATCTTGAGAATTTTAGAATAAATGATTAAAAGAGGATTATCATGATTGGGTTTAATTTTCATAACAATGAAGGAATTATTTTTAGTGAGGAGGAACAGGGTGAAAGCAAAAACGCCATTAACACTTTTGTTTAAAAAATGTTCTGCATTTCTAAGATTAACATCAACAACCAAAAGAAGTCTTCTTAAAATATAATTTGACATGATGTTAAAAATTTCAACCATTTTATGCCCAGCTTTTTTAAATACATACATAATGAAAATACTATTCACACTCAGTAATATCTGTGTGATCATATATTTGACACACGTCCTATTGGTCTAGAAATTCTGGGAAATGGGAGGTGAGTTTGTCTGATTGTTCCAGCATTAGAATTATGAATTGCCTATTCCATCACTCTGCATTTTTTCAAACTGTGGATCAAAAAAATCAATTTAGTAGCTTATGATTAGAGTTTTCTTCTGGATAAAATGGAATGGAAAAATATTAGTATGCAATGCATGTAGTGAGAATAGATGATGTTTTGAAAACTTTATTCATTTTATTCACACCCACACGTGCACACAAACAGATGTGAGTATGTTTACATAGTCTTAAGTATACTGGGCCACAATATGAAATGTATTTCTCATTGTGGGTCATTGTCAAAGGTTACCAGAAACCTCTCGTATTCTTATGTAAAGGATTTAAACCTGTGATTTTGCATTTGTAGAAATTGAGTTTAAGGAGGGAGAAACCCAGCACATTGTTGAAATTGAAATAATATTTGATGGCGTAAGAGAGATGAGAGAGGCCTTCACTGTCCACCTAAAACCTGATGAAAATATGATAGCAGAGACACAGGTAAGTAATCAGATATGGATATAAAGTCATGGCCAGTATTTTATCAGGGAAAATGTGTGTAACCATCCCAAATATACAGCTAAGTCATGGACTTCAGACTTGTATAAAGAAGATGCATATAATCTTTTTTCACCTCCTAAATAAATGTTTCCATTGGAAAACAAGAATGAAGAAATTCCTAAATTCCTTAGTGGTTCAATGATTAGGACGCTATGCCTTTATTGCCAAGGACCTGCGTTCGATCCCTGGTCAGAGAACTAAGATCCCACAAAACAAGTGGCACGGCCAAAAAACAGAAAAGATTCTTGTCTCTTTCTTGAAAAATCATGTTTGTAGGACGTCAAGGACTAGAGTCTCTGAGTCCCACGGCAGCCCAGTTTACCCTTTCCATTTTAGTCAATAATGATTGAATCTGGGATTAACCTTTGTGCTTTGTAGTCTCAGCACAAAGATGAGGCTATTAGTTTAGTGCCACAACTCATTAAAACACACATTTTTAATCCATGAAACAATTTTCTAACCCCCCAAATTCCCACCTGATCATCATAACTATTAAATTGATGTCCAGAGGCTCAAAGACTCAAATGTTATGGTCCTAACAATTCTTTTCTGTTTTCATTTAATTTTATTTTGTATCATCAACCAGATTTTCTTCAAAATAAACATAATTTCCATAGAATTTTGACCTTTAAATCTAATCTTTAAAACTAAAGGATTTTTAAATTTTTATTTTATATTGGAGAATAGTTGATTAACAATGTTGTGTGAGTTCCGGGTTTACAGCAAAGTGATTCAGTTTTGCGTACGGGTGTATCTGTTTTTTTTTCAAGTTCTTTACCCATTTAGGTTATTACAGAACATTGAGCAAAGTTCCCTGTGCTATCCAGTAGGTCTTTGTTGTTCATCTATTTTAAATATAGCAGTGTGTACATGTCAGCCCCAAACTCCCATTCTATCGCTCCCCACCACCCTTCCCCCCTAGTAACTGTAAGTTCATTCTCTAAATCTGTGAATTTGTTTCTGTTTTGTAGATAAGTTCATTTGTATCATTTTTTTAAGATTTCACATATAAGTGATATAAGAATTAAGGAACTGACCAATTTTTATATTATCTGTGCTTACATTTATTATATTTCTTTTACGTATTAGTGGTTTCACTATTAGTGTAAGATATTTTTCCCTTAAGTACAGGTATTTTTAATATTTTATAATTTCTGCTACTTGATGGTATTTAGAGTGCCTTGGGTTTTTTCAAGTCATAGTTAAAATTCAAGAAGTAGGGACAGCAAATCTTTTTCAAATATAAGTCTTGATCACCTAAGAAATGAGCCTTTAACTTTTATGGAGCATTGTATTAACCTCTCCTGAGTAAGAGGAACAGAGATTCATTCAAATGACTTCAAGTGATCAAAGCCTCTTTTAAGAGGACACCGGTAAGTATAGGCTTAGAAACTGGGATGTGTCATCAGATACTGGAAGGTGGTTCAGGAGCTAAGGCAAATTTATCAGCAAGGTGTTCTTATCACCCTACCAGCAGTAGGTGTTCACGGGACCCTCTTCTGTCTGCGACTCAGCTTCTCCCTCTGCCTTTGTTTCAGGCTGTGCTTCTGCTCGTCTGAAGCTTCACTTTTCACAGCCATCCACTTCGTCAGGGTCCCTAGAACCTACCTTCTCCCATGGTGTCTTTCAGCTTTCCTCCTGCTATTAATCAATTGACTTTGTCATCGTCTTCCACTTTACAACCCCAACAACACTTTACAGCCAAGTTAGACTTAGCTAGTATCATTGCAATTTGGAGAAAAAATTACAACCACATGCTTTGTGGGCCACTGGCCAACAGACTGCCCTGGGCTCAGGTACCCTTCCTTGGACATGCTAGGGTTATTAGAAACAAACCACATAGGACCTGTCACACTGCAGGGTCTCTGGGCATGACAATTGCTATTATATTGAAACCATGTACTTGCCAAGTATTGTATTGTTCTGCACAATAGAAGCATCAGGAGTCTGATATATCAATAATCATGGATAACTATCTTTTCCTTCAAGGCGACCAAAGCCATTGTGTATATAGAAGAAATGAACAGCATGGCCGATGTCACTTTTCCTTCTGTCCCTCAAGTTGTGTCCTTGCTGATCTACGATGACACTTCCAGGGCCAAAGAGAGTGCTGGACCTGTGTCTGGTTATCCTGTCGTCTGTATCACAGTGAGTAGGAAATGGAGGAAAATTGTAAAGTAGTTAAAATAGTTATGAACATTAACCAAGGTAGCATGGGCTTTGCCGTGATGAGATAAAAGTGGGAAAATACTGCAGGATTTACTCTTTGGTCTTTGGAAAGGAAAATATCACTCAAGTGAAGCTCCCATTTTTCTCCCTTCATCCGACAAAGGTTTACTAACTGATGTGCCCATAGTGTGTGTCTCATATTATCTCAGGATCTGTCACTGGGAGAAAAATTAATAAGATATAAACTTTGTGCTTGAGGAATTTAAAAATAAGGAAGAGGAAAATATGTACGAATTTATCACTCTACTATAAGGCACAATGAGTATTATCATGATACAAACTAGGAAATAGAACAGCAGCTCCACCTGTGAGGGAAGGTTTGGGATGGTCTGATGGAGTGTCAGTAGTTTGAGTCACATAAGGAAACATCATTCCAGAATGAAGTGGTTGCATTACAAATGGCATAGTATCATTACTTTTTTTAGTAATGAACCATCTCTTTGCTATAAATTATAAGCACCTTGTGAGCAAAAATTCGGACACATTTATTTATTTTATGTTGCTTTACAATTTTGTGTTAGTTTCTGCTGTTCAACAAAGGGAATCAGCTGTGTGTCTGTATACACATGTCTCCTCTCTCAGGGCCTCCCTCCCACCTCTCTAAGTCATCACAGAGCTCTGAGCTGAGCTCCCTGTGCTCCCAGCAGCTTCCCACTAGCTATCTATTTTATACATGGTAGTGTGTGTACTGGGCTTCCCTGGTGGCTGAGACAGTAAAGAATTTGCCTGCAATGCAGGAGATATGGGTTTGATCCCTGGGTTGGGAAGATGCCCTGAAGAAGGAAATGGCAACCCACTGCAGTATTTTTGCCTGGAGAATCCCATGGACAGAGAAGTTTGACGGGCTACAGTCCACGGGGTCACAAAGAGTCAGACACACAACTGAGTGACTAACACACGTAGTGTATGTATCTCAACACTACTCTCCCAATTCGTCCAACCCTTCCTTCCGCTACTTATTTTTATATTGCAATATCCCGGGTTTAATGACCTATATATAACAGGTGTACAGTAAGTGTGTGTTGGATTATCAAGGCAAGCAATGATTATGTGGTACAAGTAATAGAAGTCTTGAAATTTATTAAGGAACATGGACCTCATTTGTTGGGTAACAGGGAGCTCTTGCCCAGAAGAATGACAGGAGCAGACAGGTTGTAGTGGGAGTGTTACCGTGGCAGCAATGGCCTCCTGACTAGAAAGGCTCTGAATTAGATAGAAAGGTGATGCTGGGAATGGAAAGAAGGGGCCAGCTTACGAGACACAAAAAGAATCAACCAAGTTCACTGGCCCACCAGACATGGGGGACAATGTAAAAAGTGGGGGAGTGAGGGAGAGAGAAAGACAGGGATTATCTGACAACTCTAGGGATGCAAGAGATGATGAAATGAGTGTCACTTTTATTCAAGTTATCAAGTTAAAGGTGGAAAAGCTCCATAAGCTGTTTGAAATGCAAGGTCAGAGTCCCTGAAAGCTAGCATGGCTAGGAATAGGAATTTGAAAGTTGCCTGAGTAGCATTGTTGACTTGGGGGGAAAAAGACTAGCACTGAAGATAGTAAAGTAGAGAGAATTTAAGAGGAATAATTTCCATCTTGTTCTATCCTGTGGCCCTAACACAGTTATTTGTTTCCCATAGGCTTGCAACCCTAAATATTCAGACTATGAAAAAACAGGCTCTCTTTGTGCAAGTGAGAACATCAATGACACTTTGACCCGGTACCGATGGCTGATCAGCGCCCCCGCGGGCCCCGACGGCGTGACCAGCCCCATGAGAGAAGTGGACTTTGACACCTTTTTCACTTCGTCCAAGATGATCACTTTAGACTCCATATACTTCCAGCCTGGCTCCAGAGTGCAGTGTGCAGCTCGAGCTGTGAATGCTGACGGCAGTGAAGGCTTGGAGCTGATGAGTCCTATTGTGACCATCGGTAGAGAAGAAGGTAGTACATGGCGGTTTTCACATCATGTTCGCTGGAATACCAAGGAATGTTATATATGTCTAATTTCTAGTTATTCATTCATCCAAATGCCCCATGTATTCTGTTATATGTTGATAATTTTAAATGATAAAGTGAAAGTGTTAGTCACTCAGTTGTGTCTGACTCTTTGCAACCCTATGGACCGTAGCCCACCAGGCTCCTCTGTCCATGGGATTTTCCAAGCAAGAATACTGGAGCAGGTTACCATTCCCTTCTCCAGGGGATCTTCCCAACCCAGGAATCGAACCCTGGTTTCCTGCATTGCAGGAGGATTCTTTACCATCTGAGCCATTGCTGCTCTTAAAATGATAGGTATTTTAAAATGATAATCTATTTTCACAAAAATAGTCTTTAGAAAACAAATATATACTCATTGTTCATTTTTCAGTCACTGTGCAAATGTCACAATTTTGCTGGAATATGAAAAATAAGGCATGATTCCTGCCCTCCCAGAGTTCACATGCAAGTTGAAGATAGATGCATTTTAGTCTGGTGGCGGGGGCACAGAAATGCAAGTCATTGTGATGAGTTCTAATCTGAATGGATCATGAAAGGTTTCATCAAAGAGGAGATGCTTAAGCTGAATCTTGAAAATGGGAGTGGGGGAAAGGCATAAGCAATGACTCATAGATGCATGAAGAAACCTAGAGTATTCTGGGAGCTGGAAGCAGAAAAATAAGCAACATGTGAGGGAGAGGAGGGGCAATCAGATGAAGCAGATGGTACACGTGGGTCGGATCTGGGCAGAGTGGCTCATGTGAAGGTGTGAAGCCAGGGCACTCGTCTCTGGTTGTTGGATGAGCAGGAGCTTGCTGGGTCAGGAGGGGAAGGACAGTCCAAGAAGAGAGGTATGTAAGAGTATCTATACTTTATTATTACAAGGGAGTTCATAAGGGATGTACATACTGTAAGAAATCATATATAGAGAGAAAGCTATATATTTTGGTCTCAAGACTCTCTGATTCTAATTTCTGTTTCTAAAATGAGTACATTTTTAGCTTTATTTTATTATAAATAATGTATATTTTATGATTAGTCTTAAGTATTTAACTCTAGGATAACAATCTCATTCATTTAGTTAAGCTACAGTTACTTTTTTCCTGTTGTTTTCCAATCATTTTTACTATGTCTGTTTATATTAAACTGATCTTGTGAATATGACTATAACTGATGATGAGGCAGGACTGGAGCCCAGACACAGTGGAGGTGGGAAATAGATGTGGCTGGAGACAACATTGAAAAGACAGAAAATCTACTTTATAAATTAACCTTTTTCCTGGCAGAATTTTTAAACTAGAGTTTTAAAATAGCTTTTTATAAAGCTATTTTATATATATATATGTATATAGTTTTTATAAGATTCTATTTCTAAAAATTCCATTTGTGTACAATTCTTCAGAAGAATGTTTGTTGCAGCAAGAAAGGTTATATGGACTATCTCCTACCCTTATATATTCAGGATTAATATATATTGATAAACTGTGTATTAAACATGTTCTTTTATCAGGATTCAAATGTATGATTTTTAAGTTTCTTTTTTTTCCCATTTATTTTTATTAGTTGGAAGCTAATTACTTTACAATATTGTAGTGGTTTTTGCCATACATTGACATGAATCAGCCATGGATTTACATGTATTCCCCATCCCGATCCCCCTCCCACCTCCCTCCCCACCCCATCCCTCTGGGTCTTCCCAGTGCACCAGCCCTGAGCACTTGTCTCATGCATCCAACCTGGGCTGGTGATCTGTTTCACCCTTGATAATATATGTTTTGATGCTGTTCTCTCAAAACATCCCACCCTCGCCTTCTCCCATAGAGTCCAAGTCTGTTCTGTATATCTGTGTCTCTTTTTCTGTTTTGCATATAGGGTTATCGTTACCATCTTTCTAAATTCCATATATATGCATTAGTATACTGTATTGGTCTTTATCTTTCTGGCTTACTTCACTCTGTATAATGGGCTCGAGTTTCATCCATCTCATTAGAACTGATTCAAATAAATTCTTTTTAATGGCCAAGTAATATTCCATGGTGTATATGTACCACAGCCTCCTTATCCATTCATCTGCTGATGGGCATCTAGGTTGCTTCTATGTCCTGGCTATTATAAACAGCACTGCGATGAACATTGGGGTGCACGTGTCTCTTTCAGATGTGGTTTCCTGGGTGTGTATGCCCAGAAGTGGGATTGCTGGGTCATATGGCAGTTCTATTTCCAGTTTTTTAAGAAATCTCCACACTGTTCTCCATAGCAGCTATACTAGTTTGCATTCCCACCAACAGTGTAAGAGGGTTCCCTTTTCTCCACACCCTCTCCAGCATTTATTGCTTGTAGACTTTTGGATAGCAGCCATCCTGACTGGCGTGTAATGGTACCTCATTGTGGTTTTGATTTGCATTTCCCTGATAATGAGTGATGTTGAGCATCTTTTCATGTGTTTGTTAGCCATCTGTATGTCTTCTTTGGAGAAATGTCTGTTTAGTTCTTTGGCCCATTTTTTGATTGGGTCATTTATTTTTCTGGAATTGAGCTGCAGGAGTTGCTAGTATATTATTGAGATTAATCCTTTGTCTGTTGCTTCATTTGCTATTATTTTCTCCCATTCTGAAGGCTGTCTTCACCTTGCTTATAGTTTCCTTTGTTGTGCAAAAGCTTTTAAGTTTCATTAGGTCCCACTTGTTTATTTTTGCTTTTATTTCCAATATTCTGGGAGGTGGGTCATAGAGGATCCTGCTGTGATTTATGTCAGAGAGTGTTTTGCCTATGTTCTCCTCTAGGAGTTTTATAGTTTCTGGTCTTAGATCTTTAATCCATTTTGAGTTTATTTTTGTGTATGGTGTTAGAAAGTGTTCTAGTTTCATTCTTTTACAAGTGGTTGACCAGTTTTCCCAGCACCACTTGTTAAAGAGGTTGTCTTTTTTCCATTGTATATCCTTGCCTCCTTTGTCAAAGATAAGGTGTCCGTAGGTACGTGGATTTATCTCTGGGCTTTCTATTTTGTTCCATTGATCTATATTTCTGTATTTGTGCCAGTACCATACTGTCTTGATGACTGTGGCTTTGTAGTAGAGCCTGAAGTCAGGCAGGTTGATTCCTCCAGTTCCATTCTTCTTTCTCAAGATTGTTTTGGCTATTCGAGGTTTTTTGTATTTCCATACAAATTGTGAAATTATTTGTTCTAGTTCTGTGAAGAATGAAATCCCTTGCATTCCTATACACTAACAATGAGAAAACAGAAAGAGAAATTAAGGAAACAATACCATTCACCATTGCAACAAAAAGAATAAAATACTTAGGAGTATATATACCTAAAGAAACAAAAGACCTATACATAGAAAACTATAAAACACTGATGAAAGAAATCAAAGAGGACACAAATGGAGAAATATACTGTGTTCATGTATTGAAAGAATCAATATTGTCAAAATGACTATATTACCCAAAGCAATCTATAGATTCAATGCAATCCCTATCAAGCTACCAACAGTATTCTTCACAGAAGTAGAACAAATAATTAAGTTTCTTTTAAAACCAAAGTATTGTGTTGGTGCCAAAAAAAATTAAGCAATGACTTTAAATGAATCACCCTTAATTAATAAAACAGACATGCATGATTCTAGGGCCTGATTCTGATTTTGTTGACATTCTCATGAAAACCTTTTGAACTGTGGTGTTAGAGAAGACTCTTGAGAGTCCCTTGGACTGCAGGGAGATCAAACCAGTCCATCCTAAAGGAAATCAGTCCTCACTATTCATTGGAAGGACTGATGCTGAAGCTGAAACTCCAATACTTTGGCCACCTGATGTGAAGAACTGACTCATTGGAAAAGATCCTGATGCTAGGAAAGACTGAGAGCAGGAGAAGGGGATGACAGAGGATGAGATGGTTGGATTGCATCACTGACTCAATGGATATGAGTTTGAGCAAGCTACAGGAGTTGGTGATGGACAGGGAAGCCTAGCGAGCTGCAGTTCATGGGGTCACAAAGAATCGGACACAACTGAGCGACTGAACTGACACTTACTTTTCTCCTGTTGTTTTTCAGTCATTTTTACTGTATCTGTTTATATTAAAATGATCTTGTGAATATGACCATAACCGATGATGTGCAGCACATGTTAAATCACGTTGAACAGTAACTTTTTTTCTCAAACTTTAGAAGATACTCCAAGTCTTAAGAAGTAGCCATTGAACTGTCTGCTGGAATCACTTCTCACACCATGGTCTTTTGATTCCTCATAATATCTACTCTCAGCAATTCCTTGGTTCACAGAGAATTTTAAAGTACATAGAAAAATAATAGTGCCTATTAAAAATGTATATACTTTAGGTGTCAACCGTTATCTTCTTTTAGCATAAATGTATATTCATTGTGCCTTAGGTCTTTGCCAGCCCCGAGTGCCTGGGATAGTGGGAGCAGAGCCCTTCTCAGCTAAACTGCGCTACACGGGCCCCGAGGACCCAGAGCACACGAACCTCATCAAACTCACTGTCACGATGCCTCACATAGACGGTAGGTGACTTGGGTAAGCAAAGCCGTGGAGATAGTTTGGGCTTCTCTTTACCCGGTTTATTTTACTGAAAACAGGCAGAGCTCATTTCATTGCACTTCGAAGATACTGTGGTTTTTACAAGTTGAAGGTGGGTGGCAACCCTGCTTCCAGCAATCTGTTGGCACCATTTTCCCAACAGCATCTGCTTGCTTACATCTCTATGCCACATTTTGGTAATTCTCTCAATATTTCAAACCCTCCACCAGCAAGAAGATTTTGATTCACTGAAGGCTCAGGTGATGGTTAGCATTTTTCAACAATAAAATATTTTTCAGTGAAGATGGGTCCACTGTGTTTTACACATGACGCTATTACACACTTTACAGTATAGTTGCACTGGGAAACAAAAAAAAAATTCATGGAACTCACTTCATTTTGATATTCACTTTATTTCGGTGATCTAGAACCAAACCGGCAGTATCTCTGAGGTCTGCCTGTTTTCTGAATAACCAAGCGTACAATAAATGCTCAGTTTACAACTTAAGTTTCAAGCCTTGCTTCTTTTGAGTGTTTTTTGCAATCTGTCTGCTCAGTTTTATTTTTTCTGATAATTTCAGCGCTTAAAAATAGGTAAATGTCATACATGTCACAACACAATGAAACAAAGCTTTGGTTGATGTGCTATCTTCTATGAAATGGCATAGTGTGCCTTCAAAACTCTTAAATTTGGACTTGCATTAAAGCACATGGTATCTCAATGCCTGCCTTCAACATCTATTTGCTGTTTCATAGCAAGAATCTCATAAATCTCTGCCAATATTTATTGCAACAGCTAAGACATTTCTTAGCCATTAAAATAAGACAAAAATGCCCCTAACAATGATAAATTTTGTGTTCATTTTCTCTGGATAGGGAACTGTGGCCAGAATTTCTAAATTAGTAACTTTATCCACACCTTAGGAACATTTCCTCATGTACAGAAGACATTTTCACATTCTATTCCTCTTAATTCACTTTATAGCTAAAGTATATAAACATTAATTCTATTACTTGGTATGTTAGTTATAGTTTAAGTAGCTAATGGAGAGGCAATATTAGGCAATATAGGTAATATTACAAACTAAAATATATTTATATGCATGTATGTGTGTGTGTGTATATATATATATATTTATATATATGAGAAGGAAATGACAACTGGCTCCAGTATTTGTGCCTGGGAAATCCCATGGACAGAGGATCCCGACAGGCTACAGTCCATGGTGTTGAAAAGGAGTCAGACACAACTTAGAGACTTAACAACAGCAAATATATATGTATGTATATGTATAAGGTAGAATTTATATATAAGGTAGAATTTATCTGCCTCATAAAAAAGGACATCATTTTGCCTTGTCTGCTTATTGCATACCCAAATTTTTGCTATGTGGACAGGAATCTGCCCCTCCTTATTTCATAGTGTAAAGTTGGGTCCATGTTTGACCACCCTACCTTTAGACCCATGTGAGCTCTCACCATGTGAGAGGTGTGACTCAGACATGCAGACAGTGGAGGAGACCATCAGGGAAGGGCAGACCTATAACAGTCCTTCCTAATAGAAAGACTGGTCCCTCATGCATCTCCTAGAGCTTGACTTAGCATTTTCTAAGACAGTCAATGCTCATAGCTCTGCAGAAGCTGACCAGTTCTTTCGTGGGGCCAGCATTTTGCTCTGGGAGAATCTAAGAAGGAGAGGTAGAAAAGATTCCAGGAGAAAACCTCTTTCATAGCCCTTTTTGCTGCATTGCTTACCACAAGGTTCAACAAACTAGGTCCCGTGGGCCGAATCTAACCTGCTGCCTGTTTTTGTGTGGTCTGCAAGCTATGAATGCTTTTTACATTTTTAAATGTTTGGAAGAAATCAAAAGAAGAACATTTCATGATACATGAAAATTATTTAAAATTATGCTGCTGCTGCTAAGTAGCTTCAGTCGTGTCCGACTCTGTGCGACCCCACAGACGGCAGCCCACCAGGCTCCCCTGTCCCTGGGATTCTCCAGGCAAGAACACTGGAGTGGGTTGCCATTTCCTTCTCCAATGCATGAAAGTGAAAAATGAAAGTGATGTCGCTCAGTCGTGTCCGACTCCTAGCATCCCCATGGACTGCAGCCTACCAGGCTCCTCCATCCATGGGATTTTAAATTATAATCCCTAATAGAGGCTTCTTGCACACAGTTATGTGAATTCCTTTACAACCCATCTATGGCAACCTTGGCTCTGAAATCACAACTCTAAACAGTTGCAGCAGATCCTTATGGCTCACAAATCCTAAAATATTTACAATTTGAGTCTTTATAGAAGAAGTTGGGCAATTCTTATCCAATACTCTATGGTGGTAGTTTTCAAAATTTTTGGTCTTAGGGCACACTCAAAATTATAGCCAAAAAGACCTTTCATTTTTGTGGGTTATAGCCTCAAGTATTAACTGGATTTAAAATTAAAATTGAAGAATTGTTAAATATTTATTCATTAATGTTAAAAAATAACAAGAAATCCATTACATGCTAACATGAAAAATACACTTTTAAGAAAAAGAACTATATAAAGCAAAATGAAAGAATGGCATTGTTTCACATTTTTAAAAACATCTTTAGTGAATGGCTTAATAAAAGACAGCTGGGTCCTTATATCTACTTCTACATTCAATCTATTACAATATATGATTTAGTTTAGACTGGAAAAATCCATTGTACACTACTGAGAAAATAAGCATGGAGAAGTCAAATAATACCTTAGAGTCATGAAAAGAGCATTAGTATTACAGATTTCCTGAAAAATTCTCAGGATCCTCAGGGGTCCTAAATACCACTTTAATAATCACTGAAAAAGAAAGTGAAAGTGTTAGTCACTTAGTGGTGTCCGACTCTTTGCAACCTCATGGACTGTATCCCGCCAGGCTCCTCTGTCCTTGGGATTTTCCAAGCAAGAATCCCTTCTCCAGGGGATCGTCCCAACCTAGAGATCGAAGCCTGGTTTCCTGCATTGCAGGCTCTTCTTTACCATCTGAGCCATCACTGCTCACTTACCTTTTCAAGAGATAAAGAGATTATGAAGCAAGGGTTCAAAGCCCTTTGCTGTTGGTGAAAATGGTAACAGTGATTATCGCAATTCCTTGTAGGCATGCTCCCCATAATCTCTACCAAAGAGCTTTCCAACTTTGAGCTCACACTCAGCCCTGATGGCACCCGTGTTGGAAACCACAAGTGCTCCAACCTCTTGGATTACACCGAAGTAAAGACCCACCACGGTTTCTTGACTGATGCTACCAAAAATCCAGAAATAATTGGAGAGACATATCCTTACCAGTACAGCTCGTCTATCAGAGGTTCCAATACCTTACGCTTCTACCGAAACCTGAACCTGGAGGCCTGCTTATGGGAGTTTGTTAGCTACTACGACATGTCCGAGCTGCTCACTGACTGTGGCGGGACCATTGGAACCGATGGACAGGTATGGACCTTTAACATCTGAGCTTTGGTCACTGGACAAACCGGCTGGACAGAAGTCCCGGCTTCTGTTTTCCATCTTGGTGATGTAGGTTATTGGGCACAAGAAAGAGTAGGTGATTGGCATGAGTGCTATAAAAACCCATGTCTATTTCTAGAAATCTATGTCTTTTTTTAAGCAATGTGTCAGTAGCATTATCTTTGGATTGAAAGGACACCATATAACTATGCAGTAAGCTCCAAATCTACTCTGATATTATAAAACTGCAAATACTAATTTCTCTTCAAAGTATACATTTGCATTTTTTGTGTTGTGTTACAGATGCCTGGGATGTATCATGAACCATCTAAAATAAGGATTTAGTCCTCAGAGTCTGTCCAGTTTTTCTCCCTCCTTACTTTCTTCTTCATCTACCTTCTATCTTTCTCTCCTTCTACCTCCATTTTGCCTCCTTTATCTTTCTAGTTTTCTCCCCCTTTCTTCCCTGTCTGGTTCATCACTAACATAGTCCATCACTAACATAGTCAAAAGTATTTTCATTTAAAGCTTACTGTTATTTCTACTTTACAATTACTTATTCCTCTTCATACGACACAGGCAGACATTTACACATAAAAATACACACACATAAACACAGTCCACCCCCCACCCCCACCACCATCAGCAGTAAAGTTGTTGTTAAAATGGTGGTGAAGCAAGGTCTTCATTAGCGGTTATAACAGAAAATCTAAAATATATAGGGTGTAGCTTAGATTTGAAATGAGTATTTGAATTAAAACTCATGTTCCATCCTACCTGGCTGAACAGAGTTTATATAAGTAGGCTTATACATTAAACTAGGACTTTCCTGGTGGTGCTAGTGGTTAAAGAACCTGCCTGCTAATACAGTAGGTGTAACAGATGTGGGTTTGATCCCTGGGTCGGGAAGATCCCCTGGAAGAGGGCACAGTAACCCACTCCAGTATTCTTACCTGAAGAATTCCATGGACAGAGGAGCCTGGCAGGCTTTGCACACTTGCATACATTAAAGTGTCAAATGGTATCCAGAATATAGCTTGTCTTTCAAAAGTTAACCATGAGTCTATATTTCTTTCTGTGCTATATTCCTGTGATGTTAAAATATAAGACAACTAATAGCAAGGGAAACGTAGATCATAACTGTGGGTTTACTCCCAAAGCAAAGCTGTAAACCTTGACCAGTTCTTTTGGTGTTGATATCGAATGGCCCTGTATTTTATGTCTGGGATCTATTGGACTCCAAGGATGTGAGACTTTATCTCTATGTCCTCTAAAAGCAACAAATATCCAGAAACTTGCTTGAATTACTAAAAATCCCAAGTAAGAACACCAACAGGAAGACAGTATAGAACAGTATAAAGAGCCTGCATATTGAAATTTAGCAAATGCAGACCTAAAGTTGGCTCTGACATTTTCTAGCTCCATCTTCTTGGACAGGTTACTTAAACCCTCATAAGTGTTGCTGTTCAAGTCCCTCTTTGCCACCTGGAAGAAACATGAAAGAAGCAAAGTCCTACCCCAGAATAAAGCATGTTAGCACATCTACATCAGCGTTTTTCTTTAGAGGACAAGTATCTCCAGTCCTTTGATTGTTCCTCACAGAGCCTGTTTTCGATCCATTATTAAATCATCCCTGTATTCTGTCTGGATGCTCTTCTCTCAGGATCTTGCTAGAGTCATGGGCTCTACTGGCATAAACCCAATGGGACCCAGTAATAGGATTCCACTGTTGTTCTGGTTCTTGTTTGTTAAAAAGCTCTTCGTACCATGGAGCCTCTCTGTTGGTCTTATCTAATCTATGGTTACTTTTTAGTCTCAAGAATGTTTTCTATCTTCTCTGCAAAAGGGCAGTACTTCTCTGTCTTTTATGCATGCAATCCAGACAGGCTTCCCTACTGAAAAGCCTGCGCTTAACCCTATGCTCAGTCACTTCAGTCATGTCCGACTGTTCGGGATGCCATGGACTGTAGCCCGCCAGGCTCCTCTGTTCATGGGATTTTCCCAGTAAGAATACCGGAGTGAGTTGTCATTTCGTACTCCAGGGGATCTTCCCAAGCCATGGATCAAACCTGCATCTCCTGCATTGTAGGTGGATTCTTTACCAACTGAGCCACCAGGGAAGACAGTATAGCCAACATCTGTTTAATGTTTACTATATACCTGTCATCATGTCTAAGTACTTTACATAACCTGCCCTCACAACAACACTATGAGACAAATACGAATTTTTTTCCCTTTTTGGAGATGCTGAAGCAAAAAAAATTCAAATAACTCATCCCAATTCAATTCATTTGTAAGCCTGTGCTCTTAACCACATCATGATACTTATCTGGAGATTTAATTGAGTGAATTCAGTGTCATTTATTTGGGTGAATGTGAGGAATGGTTATGGTCACAGATGAAATTGCAAGAAAGACAAATAAACTTTGTTCTCTGTTCCTGATACAAGAACAGAAATAACCCCAGGTCTGTTTGTCCTCTGCCAGCCAATTCCACATCTCCCTGGCCAAGCAGCAAATAGATATGCCTTTCTCTCTTCTAGTCCTTTTCTAAACTTGCCAACTTAAATCAAGGTAATCACTATGCAAACAAATTTTACTAAGTGGTAATTGCTTCTGCCAGGAACAACATGATGAAGGACCGATTTTTATCTTTAATGTTCTTAGTAGCAAAAGCTACTGCCTGGAAATATTGCCAGGTTTCTGCATTTTTCTTTGTGATTAAAAAGCTGTTTGTAACACACTCTTAAAGGTTTCTGGCTTGTCTAACCTCCCAGCTTCAAATTATTTAACTTACAAGACAGAATTGCCAAACTGAAGGAATCACATGAAATATCCAAGATAGTTATCTGTTAACAGCAAATGAAATTTTATTAAGTTTTATTCAGTTTGACTACAACTAGTTTTAGCTAATGTTAAGACTGGTTCTGCTTTTTCTGTCTTATTCATTGTTATGTTCTGGGTCTTTGTTGCTGTGCAGGCTTTTCTGTAGTTGCAGCGAGCAGGACTACTGTCTTGTTTCGGAGCACAGGCTCTACAGCACGCAGGCTTCAGTTGCTCCACAGCGTGTGGGATCTTTCTGGACCAGGGATCGAACTCGTGTCTCCTGCACAGGCAGGCAGATTCTTTCCCAATGAGTCCCCAGGGAAGCCCTTATATTTATTCATTTATTTTTGGCTGCACTGGGTCTTCGCTGCTGCGCACAGCGAATGGGGGCTGCTCTCTAGTTGCAGTGTGTGGGCTTCTCATTGCGGTTGCTTCTGTTGTTGCAGAGCACAGGCTCTCGGGAGCACAGGCTCAGCAGGTGTGGTGCGTGGGCTTGGCTGCCCTGTGGCATGTGGAATCTTCCTGAACCAGAAATCGAACCCATGTCACTTGCATTGGCAGGCCGATTCTTAACTACCAGATCACCAAGGGAGTCCTTCATAAACATGATTTTTGGTTACTACTTGATCTTTCATATTAAAAAGCAGAGACATTACTTTGCCAACAAAGGTCCGTCTGGTCAAGGCTATGGTTTTTCCAGTGGTCATGTATGGATGTGAGAGTTGGACTATATAAAGAAAGCTGAGTGCAGGAGAACTGATGCGTTTGAACTGTGGTGTTGGAGAAGACTCTTGAGAGTCCCTTGGACTGCCAGGAGATCCAACCAGTCCATCCTAAAGGAGATCAGTCCTGGGTGTTCATTGGAAGGACTGATGTTGAAGCTGAAACTCCAATACTTTGGCCACCTGATGCAAAGAGCTGACTCATTTGAAAAGACCCTGATGCTGGGAAAAATTGAGGGCAGGAGAAGGGACGACAGAGGATGAGATGGTTGGATGGCATCACCGACTCAATGGACATGAGTTTGGGTGGACTCCGGGAGTTGGTGATGAACAGGGAGGCCTGGTGTGCTGTGGTTCATGGGGTCACAAAGAGTCGGACACGACTGAGTGACTGAACTGAACTGAACTTGATCTTTCACCTTGTTGGTGTGCCATCATAATTATTTAACCATTCTTCTATTATTGGCCATTTAGATTATTTCTGATTCTACTATTGTAACGTCCTATAGATTTGTTCTTACTCCTAAAGAATGTGTGGACTAGTATTGACTCCCCCTTGTTTCAAGGTCCCTCATTCATCTGTGATACCACAGTTGTTCAGAAAGGCATCTAATGGGACAGATGCCAAGGTCTCCGTCCAAGTGTTCTGGATGTGTAGACTGCTATTACTCAAGAGACTTTGGCTAAGAGTTCTAACTTGTTCAAACAATGTTCTCTGCTGAATAGCTAAGTACACACTTTATTGAGACGTCAAGCTATTGAGATCTATGAGCTGTCCTTACACATTCACACACACCACCGTCTTGATGATGTAGACATGTGTCTGTCAACAAAAGCAGCAACAGAAAGAAATCTCAACCAGTGGGAAATCCTCAAATAGGATTCTAACAACTCTGGCTCAGTTTTCCTTGACGCAAGCACAAGTCACATGTCCCACATAGAATATCATAGCTATCACATATCCCATATCCATCATGACTGTTGATACGTGACTATCAAATATTTTTAAATGATTACTGTTCTCAGTGTGTGTTATAATTAAAAGACCTCAGGTAGAAGAGTCTAATCTGTGCTGTCCAATTTGGCAGTCACTGGCCATGTGTAGCTATTGAGCATTCAGAATGGCATCAGTCCAAAACGGGATGTGCTGTGCATGTAAAATTCATACCAGGTTTCAAAGACTTGGTGCAAAAAAAATTAATAATGTAAAATATTACATTAAAATTATTTTTATTGATGGCATATTAAAGTGTAGTATGTTTGATGTATTGGATTAAGAAAATTAACTGCTCATTCACATGACATTTAGAAATTAAATGAATGCATTGCATTCTTCATTTTTATAGGAATGAACAGGTAAATGTTCATTTACCTAGATGATCTACCTAGTTCCATTTAGGTTCCAGTTCCTTTAGACAGAGATTCTAAGCTGAGAAGAAGATGCAATAAGATGCTGATTCCACATCCAGAAACAGTTAAACTCTAGTTTACCAGTGAAATCAAATGAAATCAAGTGAGAAATAGTAAGGGAGCTGTACACCAAGTAACTTGTCCCTAGGACATCAATGTTAGTTTTCTCCAAATTAGCACACTCAGTAACATTTGATGGATAGTGTGTAGTGTAGGCAAAATTATTCTTTTAGTTTAATTGGGAATCCATGTCTGCAGCCTATTTTTTAATGAGTATTTATTAAAATGACAGGATGAAATAGTCATCTTAATTACTGGTGGCATATGGATTAGCAATCACCCTCCATTACACTGTCAGGGTGTTAAAACTGCACTTCACGATCACTTTCTCAATGACTGCAAGAATAGCAAGTCTTAGAAAATGCTATCTTAAAGGACCTCGATGTAAAGCCCCTCTTCTGCTGGCTACGTTAGCAGATAACGGGGAGTGTTAGCTACTACACAGCTGAGAATCAAATAATGGGCTTGGTGGATGGTGTTCTTTTATTTATTTATTTTTGGTTGTGCTTGGTCTTCATTCCTGGGCGGGCTTTCTTTAGTTGCAATGCAAGGGCTTTTCATTGAGCTGGCTTTTCTTGTTGTGGAGCACAGACTCTAGGTCACAGGCTCCATAGTTGCGGTGTGTGGGCTTAGTTACTCCACAGCATGTGGGATCTTTTCTTTCTGGATCAGGGATCGAACCTGTGTCCCCTGCATTGGCAGGTGGATTCTTTACCATGAGGGAAGCCCCAGATGGTTTTCATTTGATTATATTTTTGTTCATGATTCAGGTGGTCATTTTGTGATTTGAGGAGTTTACTTTTAACTCCATGAAAACATGATAAATGACAGTTTATCATGTTTTTAATTATTCAGTAACTCACATGTGTGATTCCTGTTGCCAGCTCAGGGTAGAAAGAGAAATAGATGTATCAGAAAACCTGACTCAAACTTGTGAGCAGTATGATCTGACCTAAGCCCATTTCCTCATGTGTAAGAAGAAGATAGTTGTCTTTGCCCTGCTCTTCTTCAGAGCTATTCTGAGAATTAAGGATGATAACCTTTGTTAGGTGATCATAAGACAACGCTCAGCTTTGGAATATAATCAAGTGTGAAAGAGTAGAATAAGCATGGGCCAAAGACTGGTTTCTGTTACTGGCAGGGCTACTCCAGGAGGAAGTGGGAAATTTCTGTTGGGAAATTTGCTTTATTTCTTTCAGTCTTAACTTTCCTGTCTCTATCCTTCACCTGTCTATCCACTCATTCAGTCATCCACACCTATAAATACATCCATACCTATAAATACAATTACGGGAGAGAATGAAAATGTTGAGTAGCTTTATTTGTGAACCCAACACAATGACAGTAGTAGGCGCTCAGTACATAATTGTTTATCCTCCATGACCCCAATCCAAAATTAAGTGAGGGGACAGTAGTGCTGTAAATGCTATCATTTCTTTTCCTCTATGATTAACTCAAAATCTTCAGATGAGTGAAAGGAGAAAATGGCTTGTACAAAATTAAGCGTGTTTAATTAACCCTGGATGGTGCTGGTAGATATCATTGTATTGTTTTAGGTCCTAAACCTAGTGCAGTCCTATGTGACTCTTCGGGTCCCTCTGTATGTCTCCTACGTGTTCCACTCCCCCGTTGGGGTTGGAGGCTGGCAGCATTTTGACTTGAAGTCCGAACTCCGTCTGACATTCGTGTATGACACTGCCATCTTGTGGACCGATGGAATTGGCAGCCCCCCAGAAGCTGAACTCCAAGGTGAGTTAACAGAGACTTGGAGAATGAAAAATTTTCTTACCTATATGAATGACTTAAGTGACGTTTTTGCTGCAGCTAAAAATAAGAGAAGCAACTTCCAATAATGTTATTGTTATCGTTCATACTTTAAAATAATTTCATTTTGTCATGGAAAAATTTATTTTAACTAAATTATAATAATGCCTCAAATTTTTGCATTTGTGACTGTTAAATATAATGTCCATTTAAGGGTGACTAATCACTCTTGTAGTACTCAACACAGTCTCTCTCTCCCTCTAGATTTTAGATAATGGATGGAGGAAGTTCCAATTAAAAGAAAGGAATGAATTCAGAGAAAAAGTTCCACATTTTTGTTTCTGAAAGTGGGAGAGGCATTTTAAAGCCTAGTATAAATTGTGTCCTGGCTTCTATTTCTGGGTTTACAGCTAACTGGCTGTGTGATTTCAAACATATTGCTTAATCTCTGGCACTCAATTTCTTATGAAAGATAGACTAGACTTCTAATATTCTTTCAGTTTAAAAATTCTATTGTTTTGTAATACTTAAGCTGAATGCCTTGGAAGAGTGGTGGTGTGAGCCACTACCTGTTGGGCCCCAAAATCATTTGCTCCAAACATAACTTAGTTTCGATCTCAGTGTCAGAATCATAACTCAAAGTCCATAAGCAGAAAGTGAATTACTCCATTAGTAGAATTAATGCTGTTTGTTTTCAGGCACATACTGCTGTCCTGGTTCTTTGCATATCTGACCATCATTACCTTTTATGAGACAGAGAGAAAATACTGTTGATATTTTCTCCAAAATCTCAAAATCTATTATCTTAAACAGATTAAGAATACCTTAAAGCTATGTGAAAGGAATATCATCACCCTGAATAAACCTTCTAGATCACTGCAAATGTTTTAATCCCATATCTTGCCTTAGAAATGTACATTTAAGTGAATCTTACTGCAGATTCATCTCTCAGTTCTCAGCTTCCACATAAGGATCTCATGTTTCCTTCTTATACCTGGAGCCAACTTTGATCAACTTGCTAAATTTCTTAGGAAGGCTTTGGAGTTTTCATTAAGCCTATAACATTTGGAATTATTCTGGAGAACAAAAACCTGTTTCCACCTACATGTGCAGATCTTCAAAGTTTGACCAGTTCATTCTGTCTCTCAATTTACAGTTTAATTTATGTAGACTAAAGCTTTCAAAAATACCTTGACCTATTGTTGTCAATCTGTATATTTCATATGAACCTCATTTGTATGACCTAATTCTATTTTGCCTACCTTCCAGACAATTCTTCTTGTTAGAAAAACAGAACAAAATAAGAATACTTCTATCTCTCTGATCACTTAGAATTTTTCTGATAATACCCTTTGGCTAGAATGCTTAAAAATGAGATGAATCTGAATTTGGTTTTGGAAGAATCACCAATATTTCCACTCTTGTGCATCATCCCATCCTAGGTTCTCTCTACCCAACCAGCATGCGCATCGGTGAAGAGGGGCGTTTGGTTGTGAACTTCAAGACGGAGGCTCAGTTCCATGGCTTATTTGTGCTGTCACATCCTGGTAAGCCCCATTACCCACACACAGCCACTCTCCAGACAACAAGAAGATAGGTTTCCATATTTGCATGTGTTTCCACATGCTTACCTATGAGCTTTGAAGCCCTTAATTTCAAATGAATTGTGTATGTGCAAGTATCTAAAAGAGGGCTTGACATTGTTCAGCTATATGTCTCATAAGCTGCAAAATCATTGCTGGAGACTTCTAGAGAAAATACCAAATGGTTAAAGCTAATTTAAAAGAAAACTCTATTGGGAGTTGCCTAGTGGCCAAGATTCAACATTTTCACTTCCGTGGCCCGAGTTCAATCCCTAGTCAAGGAACGGATATCACAAGCCACGTGGTATGGCCAAAAAAATAAATTAATTAAATAATAGAAATAAAAGAAAAATCTACCAAGTTAATTAAGAGGAATTTTCCTTTTGATAGAGAGCATAGCCACAACATTCCCCTTCTCTACTTCAAATGCATTGTTCAGAAATTTGAATTTTGATCATTTATTCAGCAAGCACAGCTCTTTTCCAGGTATTGTAAGAAACCGTTATAATGGTGTCAGAAGTAGCATTTCACTATGATACCTAGTTTCAGACATGTTAACTCTCTTAAGTATTACCTACGTAATTTTACTAATTTGGTGGATTGTGCTATGCATATCAATAATGTGGCAGTCACTAATGTCCCATGTTTAAGCTTTTCTAAAAATTTCATTTCATCGGAAATAACTTCTTATTCGACTTCACATTATTAAACTGGCTTGCACATTTTACTGGTGTGCCAACTCATGTCAGATTGGAAGGGGAAAATAGTTCACATGCTGTCTTCTGTGTCCTTCCTTTTCCTGGATCCAAGCTCTAAATAAAAGAGAGACTAAGCCTGAAGATACAGGAAGAGAAACATGATTTGCTGTAATTTTGTGAGTCTGAGTTCCAAAATGCAGAACCAAAAAGAATCATTTAGCTTTATTGCAGCTGACTGTTTTGGGAAAATGAGGATTTCCTGGTCTTTACAGTGTCCTTCTGCCTGTCTACCTTTCTAATAAACTGAGGCTTTGTTTAGACACGATTGAGGCAATCTAATTAAAATTAGACTCCATTTATAAATTGGGTTTTCCCGGATCTGTTTACCCAGAGGCGAGTAGACTGAGGTTCACTTCATAGCTTCAGTGCACAATGAATGCATTCACATCAGCCTTTATTGAACGGCTGTGCCTCCCTGGAAAGTAGCCTTGAACCATCTGAGCATTTCTGTACAATTATTTTTTGACAGAATTATAGAGTGGAAAAAGCACTGCAGTAGGAATGAGAAGGCACATATCCCAGCTGTGTGATCTGGAGAGAGTCACACAGTCAATCTTAGTCCAGTTTCTTTATCTGCGAAATGAGGATAATTATACCAACTTTGCAGGCTTATTATAAGCATACATGCAAATAAGGTATCATAAGGCACTTTGAACACTCTAAGCTGTTATGACCCTTTTAACCACTAGACCATTATTGTTGTTGGCACTTTTCTAGCATCCTTCACAAGCTCAATGATCGTGTCAGTAGATCATCCAGGTCTAACGTTTTCCCTGCGTCTCATAAGAAGTGAACCAACCTATAACCAGCCAGTCCAGCAGTGGAGCTTCATATCTGACTTTGCAGTAAGTGACTAAGACTCTTCATTTATCTTTGTTACTGCCTTTGTTGCACCTCAGATTTTTAAGTGAAAAACACGAATGTCCTCTCTGATCCTCAAAGGTCCGTGACTACTCGGGGACCTACACAGTAAAACTGCTGCCATGCACCACTCCATCCCATCAGGAATACCGCCTGCCTGTCACCTGCAACCCCAGAGAGCCTATCACTTTTGACCTTGACATCCGCTTCCAACAGGTGTGTCTCATAGAATGCTTTTCCCGTGTGTACATGTGTACTACGTGTGTGTGTGTGTGTGTGTGTGTGTGTGTGTGTGTGTGTGTTAGTTGCTCGGTCATGTCCAACTCTTTGTGACCCCATGGACTGTAGCCCTCCAGCCTCCTCTGTCCATGGGATTCTCCAGGCAAGAATACTGAAGTGAATTGCCATTCCCTTCTCCAGAGGATCTTCCAGACCCAGGGATCAAACCCTGGTCTCCTTCATTGAGGGCAGATTCTTTACCGTTTGAGTATAGGGAAGTCCCTTTTCCCAAGTAGAAGCCCACTTTGTTAAAGGCATAGTTTACTTTTATCAGTTAAAAAAAAAAAAATCTCACCCAGTGACTTCAATTCTTGCATGCTGAGAAAAAAGGAAGTCAGGCAGGAAGGGAGCAATAGAGGAAAGCATTGCCCTTTATTCCTTATTGGTTCAGTATATCAAATTCACTGTTTAAGAGTATGTAAGGGTTATTTTTTCTTATGTGATCTGGTCTCCTCTGGAGTCTGCTGCCTTGGAGATTTGAGACTTTTCCCCAGAGTTCTGTACTTCTTTGTCTTGTTCTTGATCATTGAGGAGAATGAATATCCTGTAGTGTATGCCACCTCAAAGCACCTAATTGTCAATATGCATTAAAAGAAATGTGATAAAATCTATTGCCCGAGAACTTACACTAAATGTTGGCCTTCCACTGACCGTGATATTTACACATCCTTTATATATCCCCATAAATCAGTGGAAATAAGCTCAAGCAATGCTCGTTAGTCCCATTCAAAAAAATGATTTAACCTTGGAACTTCCCTGGTGGTCCATTGGTTAAGGCTTCAGCTTCCAATGCAGGGGGTGCAGGTTTGATCCCTAGTCAGGAAGCTAAGATCCCACATGCCTAGCAGCCAAAAAAAAACCAGAACATAAAAAACAGAAGCAATATTGTAACAAATTCAATGAAGACGTTAAAAATGGTCCACATAAACAAGTGTTTTAAAAAATGGTTTAATGTTGACCATTTTGCCTTCTTAAGAAGGACAAAGCCAGTGTTATAATTCCTTAAGTCGGTTTGGTTGGATATGAAAATTGATCACAGTGCAGTTTAGTGTTTTTTATGCCAGAGTACAGTACATGTGCGTTTCTGCAAATAAAGTGTTTGTACGCCACCAGAACCATCAACAACACATAAGAGGGCTTTTACACTTGATTTTAGGTCAGTGACCCAGTGGCGGCTGAGTTTAGCTTGAACACCCAGATGTACCTCCTCTCCAAGAAGAGCCTCTGGTTGTCTGATGGATCCATGGGATTTGGGCAGGAGAGCGACGTTGCCTTCGCAGAAGGTATCACTTTACAAAGGGGAGGCCTGCTCTGTCTGTTTGCCATTGTGTCTGTTATCCTTTGCTTTATTGGGATTGTGATTGAGGGGGACAATTATAACTTATTTTATGGTTTTGAGAGTGTAATTGGGTCTTCATCATTTTGGCAGAGATGGGGGAGGGGGTCGTTGAAACTCGATTTGTGTTTAATGTGCTTTGCGACCCCATAGACTATAGCCCTCCAGGTTCTTCTGTCCATGGGATTTCCCAGGCAAGAATACTGGAGTGGGTTGCCATTTCCTTTTCCAGGGGATCTTCCTGACCCAAGGATCAAACCTACATCTCCTGCATTGGCAGGTGGATTCTTTACCACCAAGCCTCCTGGGAATCCAGATATATATTACAGGCTGGTTTTTATTCTCAGAAAATCAACCTTTATTTCCCTTAGTGAAGTGGAAGTCTCTCAGTCGTGTCTGACTCTTTGCAATCTCATGGACTATACAGTCCATGGAATTCTCCAGGCCAGAATACTGGAGTGGGTAGCCTTTCCCTTCCCCAGGGGATCTTCCCAACCCAGGGATCGAACCCAGATCTCCCACATTGCAGGTGGATTCTTTACCAGCTGAGCCACCAGGGAAGCCCAAGAATACTGGAGTGGGTAGCCTATCCCGTCTCCAGGGGATCTTCTTGATCCAGGAATCAAACAGGGGTCTCCTGCACTACAGGCGGATTCTTTACCAACTGAGATTTCCCTTAACTAAGTGATTTTTGAAACAAGTCTGCAATTTTTTCCTTGAATGTTTTTTTTTTCAATTTGCATGCACTCAATATTTCATACACTCAAGTACATGAGAATGTAGCTCATGGGTTAGAGTTGTGCCTGTCTTGTTCAGTGGTATATTCTGAGAACCTAGCAAAATGCCTAGTACACATGGTAGGTGTTCAGTAGTAGCTGTGAAATAGATGAGGAAATACCAGGGAGTTTCCTTAAACCCTCCTTTAAAAGCAAATAAAGCTAATTCGGCTTTTTATTGGTGTTTTCTTTTTTGTGTTATCCTATAATGATTTGCCTACATCTTGCCAACTACTGTACTTGTGTAAACTGGACTTGAACTACAATGGGATGTTATGAATGTTAAGTTATAAGCCATGTCTCAAGGTTATTCCCCCTGGCATGTAAGGGTCAATAAATCTTCAGTACTTGTGGTCATCTGCCAAGTGGTCCTATCTGAGGCCTGAGAGTGGACCAGACCCTGAAGCTCATGCAGGAAGTTCTTCAACATTTGATACCAGATTAGGAAGAGAAGGGAATACTACTGTTAGTGTCATTATTGTCATAAACTGTTTGCTGTGTCACATAGACACACCATATCCCTTAATCGAAAGGACATTTCCACGTGTCTGTTGCAGGTGACATCATTTATGGTCGGGTCATGGTGGATCCAGTGCAGAATCTAGGTGATTCCTTTTACTGCAGCATCGAGAAGGTGTTTCTGTGCACCGGGGCCGACGGCTACGTTCCCAAGTACAATCCAACGAATGCAGAATACGGCTGCTTGGCTGATTCGCCTTCACTCTTATATAGATTTAAAATTGTGGTAAGTGCTCTGACCCAAACAATGCACCAGATTAGACAGTCAAAGTTAATTGTTTCTGTCTTCTGTTTTAAAACAAAAGCATCTTTTAAAATGAAACCAAATGGTGACATTTTATGGTAAAGGGTACTTGCACAAAACTAATAGGAAAACCTCCTGCATTCACAAACGTTGGCATTATCCACAGCAATCCTCATTTTCCTTATTGCCTGAAGGACAAAGCTCAACCAGAGACACAAGCCACCAGCTTTGGAAATGTCCTGTTTAATGCCAAACTGGCGGTGGATGACCCTGAAGCTATCCTCTTAGTGAATCAGCCTGGATCTGATGGATTTAAAGTCGACTCAACACCACTCTTTCAGGTGAGCCAGAAACAAGGTTACTTAGGATAGCTGTGCAATCACATGCAAGTCACTTAACATCGGAATGTCTCAGATGTTTCCCGCAAAAGAGACAGTAATTGCCGTATTGTGTAGAGTTAATGTGAACTTTGAGTAAGATAATGCATGTAAACCACACCAGACCGTCCTGAGTACATCATGAACATTCCATAAACATTAGCTATTATTATGTTTATCAATATATTTGTCGTGTTTTATGTCTATGTGTAATGAAGACCCTTATTCAGCCCAGAGTATAAATCTAAACCTATTGGTTAGGAACTCTGGTGGTCTTCTTCAAAATCTCCTTTCATTTGATTTTTCATGACTGTCGTTGTTAGAGTGATCTTAAATGAACAGCTGGACTCAGAAAAACAATTGTGCACAGCACAGAAATCTCCATTCTTCATAGACCAAAATAGGAAGAGCCAACCTAGAGACAGAGGTAGAAAGAGACCCAGGAGACCACAACACTGAGCAGACAAATGAGACAAATTCAGAGATGTGTTCACACTGTGAATCCTTGGGGTAGCAAGAGCATCTTTTAGGATGTTTACTGAAAATTGACCAAATAGGATGGGCTGGAGAAATATATTACCCTTATTCCGCTAAGGGTTTCTCTTGTGGCTCAGCTGGTAAAGAATTCACCTGCAATGCGGAAGACCTGGGTTCAGTCCATGGGTTAGGAAGATCCCCTGGAGAAGGGAAAGGCTACCCACTCCAGTATTCTGGCCTGGAGAAGTGAATGGACTGTATAGTCCTTGGTGTCGCAAAGAGTTGGACACAACTGAGCAACTTTCACTTCACTATTTCCCTAAAGAGGGAATTTAAGGAAGCATGTCTGTTATCCTGAATCTTTTCAAATAGGAAGTTGAAGTATGAGTTTTTAGAATATTTACTTGTTAATTTATTTATTTGACTGTGCTAGGTCTTAATTGTAGCAAGAAGGATCTTTAGTTCCAGCGTGTGAACTCTGAGTTGCAGCATGCAGGATCTAGTTCCCGGACCAGGGATTGAACTCGGGCCCCCTGCATTGGGAGCACAGGAACTGAGCCACTGGGCCACCAGGGAAATCCTGATTTTTTTTCTTTTGTGTTTGTTTTTATTGTTAACCCTCAAAGCATTTGACCTGAAGTCAAATCCTGACGTCTTCAAAGAGTCATCAGAGAACACCTTCTCTCCACAGACCCTGAAAAAAGCAGGAAAAGTTTTCTATGGCCATATATGTAAATACACAGCAAGACATACTAGAAAAAGAGTTCTGAGCTTCAGAAAGTCTTACCTCTAGACCTGCCTGTGATTCTAACTAGTTCAGTGATATAGGGCAAGTCACTTAACTGCTATGTATTCTCATTTGCTCATTTTTAAATTTTTTTTAATTTTTAAATTTTTATACATTTTTAAAGCTTACTGTCTTATTTATAGGTATTAATATTACAAGATATTGGCTCTATCTCCATGTCATATAGTACATCCTTGTAACCTATCTTGCATCCAGTATTTTTTTTATCTCCCACTTCCCAATCCTTATGTTGCTCCTCCCCTCTGCTGGTAACCACTCATTTATACTTTATCTGTATTATCCACTCATTTTTGTTTGTTTGTTTGTTTGTTTTTAATTTTTATTAGTTGGAGGCTAATTACAATATTGTAGTGGTTTTTGCCATACATTGACATGAATCAGCCATGGATTTACATGCGTTCCCATCCTGAACCCCCCTCCCATCCACTCATTTTTTAAGTGAGTACGTTAGACTGTGTGGTCTGGAGTTCACTGCAGCCCTGACAAATATTGACCAGCACATGCTCCCTTAAGAGCTGCACAGAGTATTTTACAGAGTGCTTTACACAAAGCCTTGCACAGACTACACATGTAACGATATTAAATATATTAATTCTGCAGACTAAATTAAATGATTATTCATGATTTCTATTATGAACTTCTCTTGCATAGAGTCGTGAATTTTTAGGTTGGCCTAGGATTAAATTTTCTAATGAGTAGCATTGTGTTTCTAGGTCGCTCTGGGTCGAGAATGGTACATACACACCATCTACACAGTAAGATCGAAAGACAACGCCAATCGAGGCATTGGCAAACGCAGCGTGGAGTACCGGTCCCACTCTCTGCTGAGTCAAGGGAAGCCCCAGGCAGCTACCAAGAGCCGGAAGAAGAGGGAGATCAGAAGCAACCCTCCGCTGGCGTGGGAAATCGGGGCTGAGAACAACCGGGGAACAAACATCCAGCACATCGCCCTGGACCGCAGCAGCAGGAAGCAGATCCTTCACGGGAGGGTCTCCCCTGACGGCGTCCTCCCCCGGGAGCTCGACAGTCCCAGCTCTGAGGTCAGCCTGCTCACGGTGGTGGGGGGCGTCGCGGTGGGACTCCTGGCCGTCATCCTCACTGCCGTCGCCGTGATGATGCACCAGGGCAAGAAGGGTGCCAGGAGGAAGGACGCGCCCAAGGACCCCGGCAGCCGTGAGCCCATGATGCCCTCGGTGAGCCCCCACAGCGACAGCTCGGAGGTTTGATGGCCGCAGGGGAAACCCAGCCTTTTCCTCCAGTGCCCAGGAAAAGACAATCGAAACCCAGTGCTTCTGTCGACGGCAGAGAATTGGGGACTTCTGTGACAAAGCTGCTCAGAGGACCTGACTGTACTAGTGAACGTTCTCATTCTGTCTACTCGTTCAGGCATCAGAGGACACATTCAGATGTAGACCACATCTTTCCTCTTGCCTAGAAGGCATCAAGTATATATCCAGTGGTACACAGAGCCATGGTAGACGGCGACGAATGTACTCACCTTAGGCATTTTCTCTACGCAGTGGAGATGAACCTGGTGCTCACAGACTCCTTCAGAAACTTAACAGGAGTCTCTTGTTGCTATATCGGTGTGAATCTTGAAGGTGCAATTATCACACTGCTTATTCATTATATAACATTTTAGTACTCAAAAGGTTTTCATTAGTAGTCTTGAAGAATGATAAACACACCGTTTATTGTGACAAGTTTTCTAATAGGCGAAGACGGCATGGAATTACGACCAAGGGTAGCTCAACCCACAAATCACCTCTTTTTCCTACTTGAGAGGGAGTGGAAGGAAAGATAGAGGGCAAGTAGCTCAGTCTCTTGCATTTGCCTTGTTCCTCATCTTCGCTGGATCCTTCTTGTTTCATTTGCTTATTTAATTTTAAATTAAACCAAAGAATATGTTAAGTCTGGAGAAGATGGTTGAAGAGAGACTGCTCTGTTTGGGTACGTAGTAAGAAATAGTAGAGTTCTTGCATGATAATAATATACCTTATTGGTGCTCGTTTGTAGGACATGAGAAGGATGTGACAGTTTGATGATGAAGAAATGCCATAGAGTTAGATCCCCATTTACAAGACAATGTTCTCGAAGAACTGAGCCTAGATGTTTGCAGTATTGAACCCATAAATGATAAGGAGAAATGTCATTATGATAGTGAAGGGAGAAAGTGGTATTTATTAATATAATATGTTTAACCAAAGTGCCTCTTACATATACTTTATATAGAACAAAAGAACATTTTGACGATGACACATGAGGTTAACCCTCACAGTAGCATTACACAATGAGGTCCAAAACAAATTGTCCAGAAGACATTTTATTAGCTTTCTAATCAGCACCTGGTCCAAACAATGGGAATCCCTTCAACTGTCATTCCAGAGATCATCTTAGAGATGGCCAGCATCACTGATCATATTCTTCTTCTTCTTCTTTTTTTGTCCATGCACAAGGCATGCAAGATCTTACTTCCCCAACCAAGGATCGAACCCATGCCCCCTGCAGTGGAGCTCAGAGTTCTAACCAGTGGACCACCAGGGAATCCCCAATCATATTCTTCTTTGATCAAAGAAGAAAGCTTCACCTCTCTGACATCTTCAGTTCAGTGAAATGACGCATTACAGTCCATCTCAGTATCTGAAAATACTGCTTCCAGGGTTAAAATCCAAGGAACTTGAGTGAGCTTGTTTGGAAAGCCTCCCATTTTCTTTCTGAGAGGTGTACTTCCACCAAATAGCAGAATTTTCAGTTGATAAGAGAAAATATCAGTAGTTTAGTGACAAATCTTCCAAAATCAAGTGAAAATAGGTCAGCAGGAAAAGAACCTGACCTAAAGACTCACCCTCAAGTGCTGCCTGGGTTTCCCTCTCATGCCTAGGCATAACCTGGCCAACCTGGACATCCTGGAAATTTTTAGGAGGTCAATGGCTCAGTCAGTAAAGAAACCGCCTGCAATGCAGGAGACGCAGGTTCAATCCCTGGGTCGGGAGATACCCTGGAGCAGGGCATGGCAACCCACTTGCCTGGGAAATCCCAAGGACAGAGGAGCCTGGCGGGCTGCAGTCCACAGGTGGCAGAGTCAGACGTGACTAAGTGACTAACACAGTCACAGCGGCCTCCGCAGGTCATTCAGGCGCTTTCAAGCTGGTGTCTGTGAGCCCCAGTCATTTCGCTTCACTGAAAAGAAGAAGTGACGTTGGTGCTGGGAGAGCGGCCAGAAGTAACCAGTGCTTCTCTCTTCTTTGGGGCAGCCCTGAACTTGACATTCAAAGTCTTTTCAAGAATAGGGTAGACTGTAGTCTCCTTCCATTGGGGAATACATGTCACCTACAACTCCAAGGCAGGTGGTCCACGGGAGGACTTCTATACACAGAAAGTACTGTATGACCCAGGAGATCACTTATCAAATAAACATTAATACTTTCTTTTTTTTTTTTTTTTTCATTAATACTTTCTTAATGATCCCTTTTCCTTTTACTTTGCTTTCTGGTAGATGCTTAGCGGCTTCTTTGGCTACCTCGTGACTTGCGTAGGAATGAGCATTTCTTAAGCAACTTTAAATAGCGTGTGGACTTTTTTTTACTACTTAGTATTGGATTCAGTTTTATGGAAACTGAGAACAACTACTCTTAGTTGACTTTATACTATGTTTAATTAAGATGCTCTGAGCCTGACTGTCATACAACCTTGGGGGTTTCTGTCACTGAGTATGCTCAGTGAAATGTCATTATAAGAAGCCTATTGTAAGCCTTTGGGCCAGGCTGGTTTTATACCAAACTTCTCTCTGCAATGAGTTATTCTGATGAGATGACTTTGGATAAATTGGAGAGCTCACATAATATAGCAAATGCCCTTTCTAGAAAAATCTCTTCCTCTCTGCCCATCTCCTCTATTTCTTTCCTTTTCTCTTCTTCTTCCTTCTTTCCTCCCCATGGGTGTGGAGGGAAAAGAGCCTATGGGAAATAGGCAGGTATAGCTTTCTTAAGTATGAACTACTTGGACTTCTGCATCATTTTTTAATATCTGTACACATAATATGTGATTTAATAGACATCTAATCATTAAAAACTCTTTAGTGGAAAAAAAAGGCATCAGGCATATGCTTTGCTATGCAGTAAGACAGACCCTTATAGAATAGTTTCAATATTCTGTTTTTAGAGAATCGTTCTAATAAAATAAATTCCCAGATATATATAAAATAAATACCTAAAATAAATTCCCACGGAGGACAGGGTGTAAGCAGAAATCGCTCCTTAGATCTCAGCAGCTTCTGACTCCAATAAAACAAGGTCTGTTGACATTGCATAGAAAACAGAAAACTCAATATTAAGCATCAACTGCTCACCTGGCATGTGAACCAGGAAGCATTAAAATACATAGGTGTGTTTTAACAGATGATTTTATTTATTTCAGTTCATTCCCTCAGTTAATGTTTACTGAATGTTCCTCTAGGATTAGCCCAAGCTACTCTTACCCTTGGGCAGGTTACAATCAAATGCGGCTGTTTCTTTGGACGGAAGGGATCAAGATTTGCATTTGTTTCTCTCTTGGATGAGGAAGACTCTAAGCCCATCTGTGAACTACAGTTTAACAGTCTCTCTCGATTCTAGCAGAAGAGTCAGCTCTTCTCCATCTAAAGAACCCCACGTGTTATGGATCATTCTGAACGCAGATCTAACACCAAATATTTCAAATCAGAAATTTAATGGAATCATCCTTTGCAAAACGACACAGAGAAAGTATGTTGCAGAGATGTCCGTCTCTAAGTCGTGTCTGACTCTTTTGTGACACCATGGACTGTAGCCCGCCAGGTTCCTCCATCCGTGGAATTTCCCAGGCGAGAATACTGGAGTGGGTTGCCATTTCCTTCTCCAGGGGATCTTCCTGACCCAGGGATTGAACCTCCATCTCCTGCATTGGCAGGCAAATTCTTTACCACTGAGCCACCAGGGAAGCCCCAGCGATGTAGGAGGCCTGGCATATTTTTTCTTCTTCATGGAAGATAGGCCCACTTTATTGCAAGGATGTGGTGTAACAGCTAAGCTCTACTGGTTCTTAAACATCAACCCCATCTCCTAAAGTTGCACATCGTGATTCACACAAGCATCACGATTTGCAAATGATATGAAGAAAGGTCAACTAGAAATCTGCCATTCTACTGCAGAGCGTTTGTGACTAGAGGGTTGACTCTGGGCTCAATGCCAAGGGATTCAGTTCTGGAAGCAATGAAAGAGTCTCTTTATCAAGTCATCTTACCTCTTATTATTTTTCAAGGTACCAACTGCAAAGTGTTAGTCACTCAGTCATGTCCAACTCTTTGCAACCCCAGGGACTGTATCCTGCCTGGTGTCCATGAAATTCTCCAGGCAAGAATACTGGAGTGGATTGCCATTTCCTTCTCCAGGGGATCTTCCCAACCCAAGGATCGAACTGGTGTCTCCTGTGTCTCCTGCATTGCAGGCAGATTTTTAACCATCTGAGCCACCAGTCAACTCACCAACTCCAAAGTCAATTTTTAAAATGAAAACAGAACTGCATAAAAACCACAGAGAGCCCTTCCTCAGACAATTTGGTGCTAGGGGTTAAAATAGCCGCAGCCTGAGAAATGTTAGGGTAACAATAACAGTGAAATGTAACGACATTTAGATTTTAAGAGTTGGAAATTTGATTTCAGCTACTGCTTTGAAATTATCTATCTAGGATTAACTTAGAAATCAATGTTATACTTTAATAGGAAAAAAAATTTTTTTTAAGATGTAAATAATTTACAAATTAGAATTTACATAATTGTACTAATTTGAAAGCCAGAATATTATGGATCTTTGAAACTTTCATTTTTTTTCTAGCCATGATAGCAATAATGAAAGGATGGAAACAGGTGTCTTCACTGACCATATGGCAAATGAATAGAATGCACATGCTCAACAGTCCAACTTGTCAAGGCTTTAAAAAGTATAATTTGGCCAGAAACTATAAATACTGCTCTTAACACACACACAGAAGCTCACATGCATTAAAAAAAAAAAAAAAAAAAAAAATCACACTTCTAGGAAATAATGACCTGAAAGCTATAGTTTTAACTGGAATTGCCCATTATGAAGATTTTCAAGGTCAACACAATGCTCATTTGTTAAAAACAGACCATAGGAGGAGTTTCTTTGATACTAATTTGAAGGTTAATGTGTTTCCTGAAGAGATCTTTTCCCTAGAACTGATTCTAGTATTATTAATACATAGTAATGACATAGGTTTCTAGTTTCTTCTTAGAAACTATTATCCATATGTTCAAGGTAACCCTGTTTAATTCTCTGTTTCCATATCCTTGTATATTAAGAACATAATACTTTGAGATTTTGGTAGTTATTTTGATAAGAGATTCTAAAACAAAAGTGCATGATATTTTCCTACAGTTTTTACTAAAAAGATTACAAAGAAACCTTTAAAATAGGGAAAGAAAGCTGATTCTTTTAGAACTAAAGTTGATAAAATAATACAGACTGTGAGACTCTTCGTTTTCATGGAAGAAAAATGAGAATGTTAAACTTACAAATTTTAAACAAGAAAGGTTTTTTTTTTCTTTCCTGTCTTTGAAGTGCATTTGCTTTCTATTCCTTGATATTTGTTTATATTTTTTTCAATATTGTGTTTTGCTAAAGAACAAATGCAATAACATCAAAACCAACCGCTCTAACAACAATATCTATTTTTACTTTGTTTTCTTTCCTTTCTTTCCTTGTTTCTCTCATGGGCTTGTTTTTTTCCCTCCCTGAAATTTGTCGTTTTTTCAGTAATGCTTCCCTTTTAGTTTTCAAACCATTACTGTTTTCACTAAATCATTAGTGTTCTCAGTCATCTGAAAGCTGGCAAGTGAGCACAGGGCTTGTGTAGTGTCCCTTCTTTAGAAAACATTAAGGCTTTTGGATGTAGGGGGAGAAAGAACTTCCTGCAAAAGATCAAAAGCATCATATTGAATAATGTGATGACAATCTGTCTTGATTTTTCTCTCAGTGGAGAGTCAACATTGACATTTAAAATGTGAAAAATATCCCTTTAAGAATTTAATTGAGCAAGAATAAAAGGTCAAAGATCACAAGATGAGGTTCTTTTGGATGATGGAATACCTTGGAATGAAATGAATGGCCAAAAACTTTGTTAAAATGTTAACAATGTTGAAGTATTTAAAATTACAATCATCAAATGCACAAAACTGTTTTACTACTGCCCAGATGTGGCCTCCACTGAGTACATAATTATTTAGACACTCTCAGTGAATTTCTGCTACAGATATTTATTTTTTCTGATGTTTGAGAGATCCTGTAACAGGGCTGTAGCTAAAAAGAAGAAGAAAGAAAAGAGAAATGTAAACTTTAAAAACTAACATTAAAAACAAAGACCATTATAATAAAAATCACTTAAAATATAAGAAGATAATTATTGGTAAGACTAAAAGAAAATTTCTGTAAGGGCCCACATTAAGCACATTACAAAAAGAAGTACAAAGCAGACTCTTTGTCTGTGGCTTTAGGAATTCAAACTTTTGGCAAGAAATTTTTTAAGTCCATTTGTCTATACAAAAAACTTTATCCTGGACAAAGAATTGTATGCATTATAATCATTTTAAGTGCCTGCTTGTATATCAAGTGCCCTCCAAAACACTCAACAAATTTATGTTTGTCTAGCCACCGAGTGACATAACTGTGTGTAATAGAATTATTTGAGAACTTAATAGCCTTTGTGATTTTTTTCCCATGGGAATTCCTCAAAGAGAGTCTAGGTTCTTTTTCTCTATTTACTAAGGCACTGCATATTTGCTGGATATTGAAGTTTATCCCTGGGAATTCAATTATGCAAGCAATTTGGAGTTATTCAGTCTTAAGTCCGTGTCTAAACGAATTCTTGCTACCCCTTGTGTTTTATAACTGCACCTGTTTTCCTTTACAACATATCACATGTTGAATATAAATAAAACCCATATAAACATAAAAGTGTTCAAATGGCTAAGTCATTGGGGTGTATTCTATACCTTTTAGCCACACAAAAATCACGGAATCCCTGTAGTCTGCAATGACTGGCAGTTGTTTTCCATTCTGATTCTACAGCCTTGAGCATCTGTAGGTTTTCAGCCTGGGACCTGAACCCCCATGACTTCCTTAATGCTGGTGGTAAAATATCACTGCTCCTCAGGGTTTTAGTGCCTGCCTACCCATTGTAACAGGGGCAGACACAGCCAGAGGGCTGCCAAGGCAAGGGATATTTAGAGGCAATAACGTACTTAAGTGACTAACACTTCATGGGGTGGGGCCATGGGGGGTGAGAGGGAAGGTTGACCAGACCTGGCTAAGCTCTGAACCTGCCCAGCTGCACTGGTGAAGATGAACCAAATCATCTGATCTGTTGCCAAGGGTCTTTACTGCCAAGGAGATTAGTCACTTCTTTGCAAAGTTAACCTAAGTCAATGGGCTTCCCTGGTGCCTCAGTAGCAACGAATCCACCTGCCAATGCAGGAGACTTAGGTTCTATCCCTGAATTGGGAAGCCTTTCCCTTCTCCAGGGGATCTTCCCAACCCAGGAATCGAACCCAGGTCTCCAGCATTGAAGGCGGATTCTTTACCAGCTGAGCCACAAGGGAAGCCCAAGAATCCTGGAGTGGGTAGCCTATCCCTTCTCCAGCAGATCTTCCTGACCCAGGGATTGAACCAGGGTCTCTTGCATTGCAGGTGGATTCTTTACCATCTGAGCTATCAGGGAAACCCTGCTATTGAAGTATTATCCCCCCAAAATGGGCAAAATATACAGAATTAGGTGGAGCTGGGGGGATTGGGGGGAGGCGGTGGAAACTCCTGTGTCAAAGTTCTCCCAACACTTCCAAGACTCAGGGGAGAAAAGGTTTGTTTTAGCAGAAAGGTTGTGATCAGCAACAGAAATGTGTGGCTGGATTGATCAGTCCCCGCCACAGAAGAAAAAGAAGGTCTGTATGCTGGAACTTTCCAAGCTGTGAGGGAGAAAGCCTGGCCTTCAGGAGCTTGGGGAAGGGAACCAAGAAAGGGAAGACTGACCATCCAGCTCCACAAGGATGCTGACAGTTCGAACTAAGACCTCCCTGCCAGAAAGTCACAACCACTCCCAGAGGCACTCAATTTAAAGGAAACGTCCCCAAACTGGAATTAGTCAAAGTGAACCTGACTAGAGAAAAAAGCCATCAGGAGACGAGTCAGGCCGATTTGAGCTGACCCTATACAGACTCCTGCCTAACCCCCAGCTGCCATATCTTAAATGGAAAGTGAAAGTGCTAGTCTCTCAGTTGTGTCCAACTCTTTGCGACCCCGTGGACTGTAGCCCACCAGGCTCCTCTGTCCATGGGATTCTCCAGGCAAGAATACTGGAGTAGGTTGCCACTGCCTTCTCCAGGGAATCTTCCCAACCCAAGGATCAAACCTGGGTCTCCTGCATTGCAGGCAGATTCCTTACTGACTGAGCCACCAGGGAAGCCCAATAAAACTCTTAAATGTAAGTTTTATTATAATTCAGGTATGACAAGGCCAACAGATTAAGAGATAATTGCTATTGAAAAGACACTTATTATACTCAGCTCCCAAGAGGAACACCAGGGGAGCAACAGTGTCCATCAGAGGGCAAAAGGAGTGAAGGTAAAGTGTAGGCAAGAGCCACCACTGTGGTTTCCATGGGAAGGGATGGATAAGGCAGGTGAACTGGTTTAGGATGAGCTGAATACAGAGCTGAAATTATTAGGTTTGAATCATTTCACTGGGCTCTAGACAGAGCTGTCCCTGCTTATCTAGTGTCTGATGCTGGGGTGATTGGAGCACATAGATCTGGACCAGAGTGTTAGAGCCAGAGAAAGGAGGCTTTCTTGGATTCAAGAAAGAAAGAATTATTTCTTGGAGAATTCCATGAGCAGAAGACCCTGGTGGGCTACAGTCCCTGGGGTTGCAAAGAGTCAGATGCCACACTTTCACTCTTTCTTTCACTAGAGCTGTAGAGTCAGTTGAATCTACTGAAAAATTCCTAAGTTGTGAATTGTCCAAAAATCATATAAAGCATGATATGGCTTCATGGGGATAAAACAGGTTAGAAAATCAAAAGTAGAGTGGGATCTCCATTTTGCATTTATATGCAGATAGTTCCTGTGTTTTGAGGGGAGCACACGGAGGGAATGTGAATGGAGATGGAGGTAGGTGGAGAGGGAGAAAGTGAGGGTGGGCGTTACATGGGAAGTATGGGTGGAGTGTGAAAAGGAGTTTGAGTGTATGATGATTCGTGTGCACACGTGTGTGCAAGCTCTCAAGAGTCAGTGAGTGTCTCAAGTGTCTCAAGACACAGTGGAAAACTATAGTGAGCACCCAGACTTTTAGAACCTAAAAGATTGGAATTGAAGGCAAAAAAGCAATGCAAGGGCTCCATCACCTCCCCCACTCACCTCCCCCTGGGGAAACTCAATGATTTTTAAGAGCAAGAACTTTGGAGGCAGATCTGACTTCCAGTCCCAAATCCATCACTCACAAGCTAAGGGACTCTGCATAAGTCATTCAACTTTTTGAAACCACTTTCCCTTTTTAAACGTAAGAATACTTTTTAGCATCCATGAGGGGCTGAACACAGCGTCACACACAGCAGACATTCAATAAAGGATAACTTTGAAAAATCCTATCCCACTGCTCAAAATGGATCCCAAAAGAAAACCGCACCATGGCAACAAAACAATCTCCAGAAAAGCAATTTTTAAAATACATTCACATTCTATGGAGCCTTTATTTTTGAGAGGTTTGGGGGCATGGGTTAGAGAGGAAGAGTAGAGTTTACAAACAATCCTTGGTGACTTGTGGCTCTTGGGACTAAGGAGAGACTGGAAACAAGAAGTTCGCGGGCTACTGTTCCCCCGTGAGTTCCAACAACACAACCTTTTGCCAGCTTCTCACTTGTGAACAAATAAGCAGACTGGAGCCTGCAGGGTCACAACATCTCATCTCACCCTCTGACAAAGGTGCTGGGAGGCCAGGATTGGCCATCCTTCCCAGGAGGAGGACATGCAGCCAGGGAGCTGAGGGCAATCTGCCTGGGAGAGGGAGGTGGTGATAAATTTGCAGCCAGAAGCCTCAGTGCCTCTTTAGTCCTAAACATCAAAATCAATCATAATTTTAAGCATTCTGGGGATTTTGTTGTCACAATTAGAAATTTAGCTAATAACTACTTTGGAATTACAAAGCAGATAGCTAGAACTGGAAAGTGAGCAAATAATCACTTTCAATTGATAAGGCAAATAGCTAGTATAAATGTGTTACTTTGCCGATTATCTAGAGTGCCAGGGGAATCTTCCCAACCCAGGGATTGAATCCAAGTCTCTTGCATTGCAGGCAGATTCTTTACCATCTGAGCTACCAGGGAAGCCCTGCTTAAACTCATTAAAAAGTAATTCTGAAATCTTAATCACGGTCACCCAAAGATCACCCCAGCTACAGCAAGAAAGTTCCTGCTCTAAGTCAGCGATGCCTACTTACTGATTATACTAATGCAAAGTTTTCTTTCCTTTTTTAAAAATAAAAGTAGCATACAACCGTTTTTTTTTTTTCTTTCTTTCTTTCTATTTTCTTTTTGTCGCCTCTATGCCTTTTCCTGCTAATGCTGATCCAGCTGTGAAGTTACTCTGCTTGAATAGTGTTGACATTCTCAACACTTCTAACTGCTGGGGTTGCCATAGGAACAGATATGCCTAAGTGATGGCCGGAGGCAGCAGGAGGACCTCAGGCTCTGTTGGGGACCTTCTTGTGGTTGTCGTAGGTGATGCCACCAATGCCCTCTAGCATATTTATGGGCAGAGGAAACACAATGGTGGAATTCTTCTCTGTGGCCACGGTGGCTAAGGTCTGCAGGTAACGCAATTGGAGGGCTGCCGGGGACTCAGCCAGCACCATGGAGGCGGACTTCAGAGCTTTAGAAGCATTCATTTCTCCTTCCGCTGCAAGGACCTACACCAACAGAAAGAAAAGACTTTAGAAATAAAGGTTCCCGACTGTGACTAGTGATTTCTTTATCTGGGTCTGCACTGATGTTTCCCTCCCAGCCCCCACTGTTTCTTCAGCAAGGATTAGAGTTTCACATCCTTATGTGATTAGAGACATTTGAGGAGGTTGCAGGAAACTGGGAGATAACTTACAAATTATGAGTCCCTAGTTTTCATTCCAAACAAAATAAAAGCCCTGCCTTTAACCCAAACAAATACAGGTCCAGCAACCCTAGTGATGCTCTTGAATCTGTGCTCCCCATCTGCTGCTTTCATTTGCGGAGAAGTCTGAAATTCAAGGCTTCCAAATGGCTTTTTCTTCTGTGAGTTTCATTTATCACAGACTTTTTGAAATTTCCTTCTGTTGCCAATTTTGTTTCATTTCTTAATTGGAGTGTAATTACTTTACATTGTGTTAGTTTCTGTGTACAAGGAAGTGAATCAGCGACATGTATACATATATCCCCTCCCTTTTGGACCTCCCTCCCACCACACCCCCCATCCCACCACCTAGGTCATCACAGAGCACCCAGCTGAGCTCCCTGTGCTATGGACCAACAATGAAAGATTAGAAAGAGAGATTAAGGAAACAATCCCATTTACCATTGCAACAAAAAGAATAAAATGCCTACCTAAGGAGGCAAAAGACCTGTACTCAGAAAACTTTTTTAAAAACACTCACAGAAGAAATCAAAGGTAACACAAACAGATGGAGAGCTATACCATGTTCTTGGCGTGGAAGAATCAATACTGTGAAAATGACTATACTACTTAAAGCAATCTGCAGTTTCATTGCAACCCCTAATAAACTACCAATGGCACTTTTCACAGAATTAGAACAAAAAAATTTCCAATTTTGTTTCCTTCTTACAATGTAAGAATTGTTTCCAGTTCCGCCTGCTCTTGATTACAAGCAGCAGCAATGCCAGTCTGCAAACCCTCTTTGGAACTCTCCTAAGCACCCTGCACCTCCTCTGGTTCTCCAGCTGCCCAGGAATGCCTTGGAACTCAACTGCCCCATCTGTGGGCACTCACTGCCCATGTGCAAAAATGCCTCCCAAGTCCACTGCCTAGAAGCTGCTGGAGCTCAACAGAGAAGTCAGACATACGTAGAGGGAATCTTCCTGGACTCCCTAGTAAGATTCCAAAGAGGATAGTTGGAGGCTTCTAATCTCAGTTGGTTTCTGATACTTCAGGAAATTCATCCACACAGACAAGAAGGCTATGAATCCAAGAGATTCAAGAACATGCGAGACCAATTTGCACTCACATTTTGTAACTCTAACCTGGATTGTAGTCACCTGGTCCTCTTAATCTAGTGTGTTCACTTAACACACTAGAGGGTTGATGCTCCAGAGGCAGGCACCAGGTTGCTACATCAGAATCCCCAGCCAGCTACATAAAAATGTAGGTTCCTGGGCCCACTGGAGCCTCTGCTTCACTGAGTCTGAGGTGAGACCTGGGGATTGGTGTTTGCCTTGCTCATGTCTCTCAAGGAGACCCACCTTGCTAAGTCACTGAGTATAATATAAATATATATTTATATTATAATATTTTACATTCGGAGAAGGCAATGGCAACCCACTCCAGTACTCTTGCCTGGAAAATCCCATGGATGTAGAAGCCTGGTAGGCTGCAGTCCATGGGGTCGCGAAGAGTCAGACACGACTAAGCGACTTCACTTTCACTTTTCACTTTCATGTATTGGAGAAGGAAATGGTAACCCACTCCAGTGTTCTTGCCTGGAGAATCCCAGGGACGGCGGAGCCTGGTGGGCTGCCGTCTATGGGGTCGCACAGAGTCGGACACGACTGAAGTGATTTAACAGCAGAGATGATTAATGTGAGTTTGAACAAACTCCGTGAGACAATGAAGGACAGGGAAGTCTGGCGTCGCAGAGTCCAACACGACTAACTGAACAACACTGCTGATTAACAATGCTGTGATAGTTTCAGATGGACAGCCAAAGAACTCAGCCATGCATATACATGCATCCGTTCTCCCCCAGCTTCCCTCCCATCCAGGTGGCCACATAACATTGGCAGAGTTGCCCGTGCTCTACAGTAGGTCCTTGTTGGTTACCCATTTTAAATACAGCAGATGTACATGTCCATCCCAAACTGCCTAAATATCGCTTCCCCCCTCCTTCCCCTCACAGTTGCCCGTGACCTTTTAATTCAGGAAGAAATTCTCAGTAAAACCTCTTAAAAAAAAAAAAAAAGGAGAAGAAGCAGCCCTCTTCTTACTGACGTCATTGAGGAAGCCTGAGCTTCCATTCAAGCTGCATCCTCATCGGCTCCAGGGTGGGGGGCTCGCCCTCCAGTGCCGACTGGAGTTGCCCTTACCTTGGCCCTGGCTTCCCGGGTGGCCTCGGCCTCAGCAGCCATGGACCTCTGCAACTGCACGGGAATCCGGACGTCTTTGATTTCCACCCTGGCCACCCGGATCCCCCACAGCTCGGTGGCATCATCAAGTAAGGTCTGTTTCCAGGTCAAAAGAAAGGACATTGATCAGAATCCAGGCAATGCGATCAAAGTTTCTGCTATATTTTACATATGCAAGAGAAGCCCTCTTCTTTTTCTCCTTTTGAATTTACAGCATTTGGAGTGAGACTATTTGGGAAGAAAATAGGAGTTCTTATCACTCCCTTCCTGGAATTGAAATAAATCCCAGGAAGGATTCAGAAACAAAAGTTGGTATTTCTTTTAAGAGGTGGTTGCTCAGCAGATGCACCCAAACCATTCCTAAGGCACATACACTGTCCATCTAGATTTGAGCAAATCCCCCACATTTTCTTCTCCCTGACACCAAGCAGACAGCAGTGGCTTTTGTGCTGGTTCTGCCATTTACAGCTGTGAATCATTGGGCTCACTCCTTAACTTTTCTGATTCTCAGTCTTCACACCTATGAAAGGTTTTCTTTCAGGATTGTCATGAGGTTTGCATAGAATACACGTAAGATATCTATCATGGCCCAGCAATAATTCAATACATATTAATATTATCACTGGGTACTTTTTGAGATACTCTTTTTCTTGCTTTGTTTAACCTCTGACCTGTAGCTCAGTTTTAAACAGGTAGCAAGGCATATATATCTTTTTAGGGCAGAAGAAGCCTAAAACCAAAGACATCCTCATCCTTCGTTAGAGCTTCAGACAACTGAAGATAGCTTGCTGGTTACCCTGGAGGAGTAGGGATGAGAAACAATGCCTCAAGAAATAGTGAGATCAGATGAATAGTTCTCCCAAAGCGTAAAGGGCAGAGATCTCCAAGCTACCAAATTGCAAGTGAGCCCTTGCTTTCCTGTGATGCCTGCAGAGAGCCGGGAGATGGAGAGACCTCCCAAGAAGCCACTGACCTGACTGTGATGGGGAAACACCTGAGTCATTGAACTTGTGAAGCTCTTAAAATGGCATGGAGCATTATCATGCAGAACTGATATTATCTTATAAAGCCTCAGGGACTTTGCCCTACCTTAGAGACTGGAGCAGAAGCCGAGAAGGACCAAAGATGAATTTCCCTCTTAGAGAAGGCAGGCTCAGAATAAAAATGCAATTGATTCCAAAAACACAGAAATGTGATTGTCTATAATTTAGGGCTTCCCAGGTGGTGCAGTGGTAAAGAATCTGCCTGCCAATGCAGGAGACACAAGAGATGCAGGTTCAATCCCTAGGTCAGGAAGTAGAAGTGGGAAATAGCAACCCTCTCCAGTATTCTTGTCTGGAAAATTCCACAGAGGAGCCTGGTAGGCTACAGTCCATGGGATCACAAGGAGTTGGACAAGACTTAGCACACATACACACATATACATAATCTAGGGTGAACAAGAGGTAAGAGGGCTACCTGTTACATCCTCATCAATAGTATAACTACGATTGCTATTCATATCTTTATTGACATTAGGAGCATGAAGTCAGCTTTCTTAGGAGGAAAAAGCTGAAGTGTATGATGTCAATTCATCATTTTGAGTTCCAAAAGCAATTCCAGCGTCTCCCTTTTCCCACCTACATATTTAAATCTGGACCTCATGATTGTTTAAAAAAAAGAAAAGAAATGCTCAACTGAAGCCCATCTGTTAAGAGCAGCATTGCACACATGTGTGTGCACAAATGGAGGTGGTGCTTTGAACTGCTAATATTTGATTATCACTGATAATTAAAATGAGTGGATTAACAACACAGGCTATTTGTTCTCAGTGTCTTTACCTGGATGCTATGGGCGATCTCTTCTCGGCCAGCTAGGATCTGGGACAAGGTCTGTGTCCCTAAGACATTTCTCAGAGTGGTCTGAGCCAGCAGAAATGTGGCTTGGTGGACATCATTGACATTAGCCACCGCCGAGACGGCGCTATAGATCCTGTAATAGACCACTCCATCCACCTGAGTGGTCACAGAGTCTCTGGTGAGGATCTGGAGAGCAAGAACACGGAAAATCACATGCATATGACTTTCACACAAAGAGTCGGACACGACTGAGCGACTGAGCACACATACACGTGACTTTCACAATGACCAAAAAAGCGTCAGACTGCTTCGGATTCCACTCCACCAAAGGAGAGCCTTCACGACAACTCATGCCAGCAGCACCGAACATCTGCCCTGACTTGAATCTACTATCATCCTAATCAGTAACCAAATTCCTACATAGGTGTGATATGTACCTATCCCTGTAACTTCATCTTATGGAAGTCTCACCCCCTACTCAGAGGTGAAGTAGGTGTTTCCACTTTAAATTGCAGAACCCTGCTGAAATTCTACCTTCTAAAGAGAGGTAGAAAAGTCATTTCCCTGATACTTGAAATCTTTTCAGTCAGTTTCATCAGTTTGATGAATAGCAATGCTTCTTAGAAAACATAGATGGCACCAGAGACCCGTGTTCTGTATTCAGATAAAGAAAAACCGATTTAACTTTATAGAGGCTCTGTGTTAGTTATTCTGCATTAACATGATGAGGGACTTTGGAAAAGATCAGATTTCTGGGCGTACCACGGAAGTAGGCCCTAGAACTCCATTCTCCCATCTAGAACTATTTACCATGGAGCCATAAAAAGCCTGTGATAGGTCCCTAGGCATCCCAAGGTCTCTTATGATTAGGGCTAAATTCTAAGGTAAGGACTCTGTAACTTCCGCCAGTGGCATGAAGACATCATGGTTGGGTCTTGATTGAGTTTTCTGGACCAGAGAGAGGAAAATTATCATTTACCCAAAGATGTTGATTTTTCTCTCTTCTAATCCCCTTTGCTCTTCCACACACTTTCCTTTCTCTTCCTGGATTGTTTTTGTTTATTAGAAAGTTGCATGACTGTTAATAACTCTGTTTCTCTCCCCTGTCACCCAGTCCCTGGCCTGCTTCCTTCAGTTTCAGCACTTCAAGAACGGAAAAGAATTATTTGAAATCCAATGGCAGGTGAGGCCTGCGCCCTGGGTGTTCCTTCTCCATGCCCATCTCACATTGTTGCATCCAAACATATGAAAAAATTTAAAGCAGAGGTGAGAGATACAGATGGTACTAAAGCATTTTCTGAAAAGGTGATGAAAAGGATAATATCATAGCCAGTGACTGCCATCTACCAAATTAATTTCAGCTCTTCCTTAAAATGATTTATCAGATCCTCGCAAGCATCTGCTTGTCATTCTGCATCTCAGCTTCTCTGCCTTCTGTATCCATTCTTTCTCTTCTTTCAGACTTTCTCCCACCCAATCATTCCACCTCTTCTAGCTTTTCAGCCCTTGCTCCTGGCTCCATTCTTGTTTGGCAAAACAAGACCCAAAAGTTTCAAGTGCCACCTAGGACTCCTCCAGCAGGTCTCTAAGAATTCAGTTCATCTTTCCTTTTATCGTTTGAAAACATATTATGAATTCTCAACTGTCCATGTAACAGGGAAGAGATTGGTTTTATTTCCAGAAACGTATCTTTAGTCAGCATTACCTCCTGGGGAGGAATGTTGCAAGTAACGGTCCGAAGATCAACTTTGACAAACACATCTATGCAGGGCAAGATCAGAATCAGACCTGTGCAAAAGTAAATACAGTTTAAAATTTGACCCAACTGAAAATAACTGCAATAGATTGTCTCCTATATATACAGTACATTGTTTTTGTGGGAGTATAAAGGCTTCTCAGATGATCTTCAATAAATATATCTTTAACTTTGGGGTAATTTTTTCACCTTATGAGTCAAAGACTAAAGGAAAGTGATTCCCTACAAATTAAAATCTTTTGTTAAGAAGCTAAAGATTCTTGACATTTAATTTTGATTTCTTTCAATATTTTTTCTGTGGGCCATTTTTTTAAGTCCTTATTGAATTTGTTACAATATTGCTTCTGTTTTATATTTTGGATTTTTGGCTGAGAGGCCTGTGGCATCTTAACTCCCCAACCAGGGATCAAACCCACACCCTTGCAGTGAAAGTACAGAGTCTTAACCACTGGACCACCAGGGAAGCCCTAACATTTAATTATTAGATATTCTTCGAGAGGGACGGAACATATGTATACCTGTGGCTGATTCATGTTGATGTATGGCAGAAAGCAATGCAATATTATAAAGCAATTATCCTCCAATTAAAATTTAAAAACATTGGACCTACTTCTAATTCAAGTATTGCATTAGACATTTATTTATAAGAATATTTTGGAAATTGGTTTTTCCCTGGGTTAAAGGCATTTGTACAAAAGATTCAAGCACAGACTTTAAGCCTTGAATATCAGTGTCTGTCCACATCCTCATTTATATTCTTCAGGAGTGAAGGAACGTTAGCATTAAAATCTTCCCAGGACTTCAGTGTCCCTAAAACTAGTGTATTACAACATTTGTAGTTTCTCTGTAACTGTGTTCTAGCTCATATACAACTTTCCTCAATTGTGAATACTCTTACTTCTCTCTGAGCTGTGAAGTATTAGACTGGGGGGCGGGAAGGGCTGAGGACACTCATTTGAGGATTCTATGATGCCTTAACTTTGCTCTGGTGAAGCTTCTCTATAGCAAGAGTGACCAAAACTAGAACCATAAGCATGTCAGCAAGATGGGGACACCCATCCATTTCCATTTACCAGAAAGATTCTGGTGCTATTGTTTTTGTTTTCAAAGAAGAAACAAGTTTTTTCATTGAGCACCTTGAAAGGGGCTGGTAGCATCAACAGAAAACATTGCTATGGTGCTTTCTTTCTTTTGATCGCTAAGCCTTTCTGAGGTGAGGATTACTTCCTAATTTACTCCTTTTTTGGGTGCTAAGTCACCAGTTAAAACCATGGCCCTTAGAACTAGACAGAGGTAAGCCCTAGCCCTATTGGTTACTAGCTTGTGACCTAGGAACATTCATCTAATTTTTCTGAGCTTCAGTCACCTAATTCCTGTAAGATGATAGTGAAGATTAAGCATGATTATGGCTTCCCTGGTGGCTCAGATGGTAAAAGGATCTGCCTGCAATACAGAAGACCTGGGTTCGATCCCTGGGTCAGGAAGATCCCCCGGAGAAGGGAATGGCAACCCTCTCCAGTGTTCTTGCCTGAGAAATCCCATGGACAGAGGAGCCTGGCCGGCTACAGTCCATGGAGTCGAAAAGAGTCAGACACAAATGAGCGACCAGTATACACACAACATGATAACGAAAAAAAAAAAGTGCTAAATGTAGTGCCCTGTGGTTCAGTGGTAAAGAATCCACCTGTCAATGCAGGAGACACAGGTTTGATCCCTGGTCTGGGAAGATCCCACGCGCCACGGGGCGGCTAAGCCTGTGCACCACCACTATTGAGCCAGTGCTCTGGAGCCTGGAGCTGCAGCTCCTGAAGCCTGCATGCCCTAGAGCCCTGCTGCACCCCGCGAAGCCACTCTAATGGGAAACCCGCACACCGCAATTAGAGAGTAGCCCCCGCTCACCACAACTACAGAAAAGCCCACACAGCAAGGAGGATGCAGAAGAAACAAAAATAAAAGTAAATAAGCAAAATTATTTTTTAAAAAAATCATAGTGCCAGGCATGTATTAAGTGCTCAAGAAATAGCAGCTCTTATTATGAACACTTTTATTGTTAAAGAATAGTTTACGATTTACAGAGGTGGAGAGGTTCTCTGTTAGCAATTTGGCCTGTTTCCCTCTGCTTCTTGTGACATTCTGAGAGAACTCCTTCGCCCCAGAGACGTGTATGACGAGATTTGTTATCCTGGGACATTTAGTGGTGAACTCTTCTGGGAAAATTCATTTAGAAGAGACTTTGTTCTCCAGAGTCTTTCAAGCTGTGGTTATTTGACCTCTCTCAAATCCAGTTTTTTTTCTAAGTTATAATCTTGGCTCCACCAGGTAAAACATGACTAGAAGATTTAGCTTTGCTCTATTATTCCTCAGTTGGATAATTCCATCACCTCTATTTGGATGAACGTCTAAAAATACCCGTTAACAAGCATTTCTTGCTTTCTTTCCCTTAGGTTCCTTATTAGACAAGACACAGGGTCTTCCTTGAGGCATGGAAGTTTAGCATGTGGGATCTAACTCCCTGACCAGGGATTGAACACAGCTCCTCTGCATTGGGAGCTCGGAGACTTAGCCACTGGACCCCCAGTGTGAAAGTGTTAGTCATTCATTCGTGCCCGACTCTTTGCGACCCCGTGGACTGCAGCCCACCAGGCTCCTCTGTCCATGGGATTTTCCAGGCAAGGATACGGGAGTGGTTTGCCATTCCCTTCTCCAGGGGATCTTCCTGACCCAGGGATCAAACCTGAGCGTCCTGTACTGCAGGCAGATTCTTTACAGACTGAGCTACCAGGGAAGCCCTAGTATTCTGGCCCAGAGAATTCCATGGGCTGTATAGTCCATGGGGTCACAAAGAGTCAGACACGACTGAGCGACTTTCAGTTTCACTGGATCACAAGGGAAGTCTATATTAGACAAGTAGGATCATACTACTTGAAGTGGCCAGGTCTCTGTAACAAGCTTCTCCTTTTGAAGTTTCTCATATGTTTAAAAATGTAACAGACACCTGAGCGCCTGCTTTAGTACATGGCCAAGTGCAGAGCACACGGAGTGAATAAGGAAGTTCCCCAGAGACCCTACAGTGCAGCTGAACAGAGAATGGTTTTACTTAAATACACCTTATTAGGGGGCAGACAACAGATGATACTAGAGAGGTATAGCAAATAACTCTTCTCCTCCATGTGCCTTTTAAGTTAGTTTGAATAGACTCTTCTTTCAAGAATATTAGAATCTGTCCTATGAAATTGCCATTTTTGTGAGTTGAAAACAAACATTAGCAATGTCATAGAGTTCAACTAAACCTGGTAATAGTTCAGCGAAACCAGTGTTATACCTGGTCCCTTGGCTTTGTCAGCTTGGATGCGTCCCAGTCGGAATACAACAGCGCGTTCGTACTCCTTAATGATCTGAGAGATGAAGGGAGAGCATTTAGTGTTAATAGTTCATCAACTCACACAGAGAGACCAATCTGTTTCCCAGGGTATTACCTTCAGGCACATCCATATGGAGATCGGGAAGGTAATGACCATCAGCAGGAAAGAAAGGAAAAGCAGGATCCAGCCACATACACCAAGCCCTTTACTCTTGATGCCTAGGTAACGGGAAGGAGGCAAGCCTGTAACTGACACGGTTCTTAGGAAAGTGATTCAGCGACATGCATGAAGAAACCAAACAAGGAGCTGGCCAGGCTGGAATGGGGCTGAGAAAGCAACCTTAATCCATCACACTCATGATGGCAGTAACACCACACACATACACACACAGTCACACACACAGAGAAAATATTCATTCAGGTTTTTAGATGATGATGGACTTGTCCCTTCTAAGACACCTCATAGCAATCAATAATAATAATAACCATAACATTTACATAGGGCTGCCATGGTTCATTACTCTCAAAACACATAAAACCACCCACATGAAAATCACCAGGGTGCCATCTTAAAAGACAGATTCCTGGGGACTTCCCCGGTGGTCCAGGGGTGCAGGTCCAGCCTGCATGTCTCACGGTGCAGTCAAAAATAATAAAAATGAAATAAATGAATAAAAGACAGATTCCCAGGCCCTCGGAATTCCCTAGGTTAAACCAAGGCAACCTCTGAGGCAGGTAGGTAGGTACTACTATCCCCAAAGGAGACCTTGTAGCACAAGGAAAAACATTTTCAGGAGTGCTTACGTTTGAGTTTCTGTAAGAATCTTTCACTCCCCAGGGCTGTGGTCTCAGAAAAACCACTCAGTCTTTCTGAGCCTCCATTTCTTCATCTGTAGGATAGGGACAGATACGACCTACATTGAAGAACTTGATGAGGATTAAATGGGATTATTTATATAAGGCACCTAACCCACACATTAGTATCTACATTCGTGTTTATGCGTAGTCGCTCAGTCGTGTCCAACTCTTCATGACTCTTTGAACTATAGCCCACCAGGCTTTTTTGTCCGTGGGATTTTTCAGGCAAGAATACTGGAGTGGGTTGCCATTTTTCTCCTCCAGGGGATCTTTCCAACCCAGGGACTGAACCCATGTCACCTGTGTCTCCTATATGTCAAGTGATTCTTACCCGCTGAGCCATCAGGAAAGGCCCTATATCTATCTTAGTAAATGTATATTACTACCATTATTCCCATGTTACAGACTGATGAATATTACAGAGACTTGTCAGGCATTGATATTTGATAATTTTGTTTTTTCATAGAATTTTGTTACATCAGCTCACTACATTCATGTCTTTTTGATAATCACATATTACCACAACAGGGGCATTTTAGCTTAATATCACCTGGGAAGAGATGGAACTAAATTCAAATCATATTTCAGCCTTTTAAAGCTTTATAGCTTTAGTCACATCAATTACATAATTTCTCAAGTGCTATGATTCTTGTTGGTAAGCATCCAGGTCTGGCTGATCCCTGGATAAATTCTAAATAAATTTAGAATTATTTATATTCACTATTTCACCTTGTTTTAAACCCTTACAGCTTCTTGTTTTCTTCTCCTTGACAACCAACCCCACCGTCACCCCAAACTTCCTCTGATTTCACATGCCACACAGGCACTGAAACTAATATACTTGCTGGCATCTCCACTCAGATAATCCACAAACACCTTATGTTACCTTTGTCTCAGTGACTGCCTTAACCATCCACACTGTTGTCCAGGCCAACCATAGAAGTCACTAAGCCTCACTGATAGTGAAGTGAAGTCGCTCAGTCGTGTCCGACTCTTTGCAACCCCATGGACTAATGTAGCCCACCAGGCTCCTCCGTCCATGGGATTCTCCAGGCAAGAATACTGGAGTGGGTTGCCATTTCCTTCTCCAGGGGATCTTCCGGACCCAGGGATCAAACCCAGGTCTCCCGCATTGCAGGCAGATGCTTTAACCTCTGAGCCACCAGGGAAGCCCCAAGCCTCACTGATAAACCACCTCAAATTCATCCTCACTTATCCATTTTACTGCTACCAGTGCTTTGAAAAACATGCATTTATGAATATTCACAAGGATCCTTAAAAACTGGCTTAAAACTCAATGTTCAAAAAATGAAGATCATGGCATTCAGTCCCATCACTTCATGGCAAATAGATGGCGAAACAATGGAAACAGTGAGAGACTTTATTTTCTGGGGCTCCAAAATCACTGCAGATGGTGACTGCAGCCATGAAATTAAAAGATGCTTGCTCCTTGGAAGAAAAGCTATGACCAACCTGGACAGCACATTAAAAAACAGAGACATTACTAACAAATGTCCGTCTAGTCAGAGCTATGGTTTTTCCCAGTAGTCATGCATGGATGTGAGAGTTGAACCATGAAGAAAGCTGAGCACTGAAGAATTGATGCTTTTGAACTGTGGTGTTGGATAAGACTCTTGAGAGTCCCTTGGACTGCAAGGAGATCCAACCTGTCCATCCTAAAGGAAATCAGTCCTGAATATTCATTGGAAGACTGATGCTGAAGCTGAAGATCCAATGCTTTGGCCACTTGATGGGAAGAACTGACTCATTGGAAAAAACCCCGATGCTGGGAGAGATTGAAGGCAGGAGGAGAAGGGGACGACAGAGGATGAGATGGTTGGATGGCATCACCAACTCGATGGACATGAGTTTGAGCTAGCTCCGGGAGTTGGTGATGGACAGGGAGGCCTGGCATGCTGCAGTCCATGGGGTTGCAAAGAGTCGGACATGACTGAGCAACTGAACTGAGACAAGATTCTAGGATTTTGCTCTTAGAGAGAATGCTGTGAGGAGCCCTAATGTGTATCTTTGTGGACTTGTGTAGGAGGAATTCCCAACAGTGGAAGTGTTAGGTCAAGGGGATTAGTATTTACAATTTCGATAGATGGTAAGTGCCCTTGAAAGAGTTTGTACCCTGTGCCTATTCCCACCCACCCTGTCCTCACCATTTATTTTCAGTCTTTTCAGTTGCTGCATTCTAATAAATGAAAGGCATCTAAGTTTTAGATACATATTTCATGTGAAAAACTTCTGAGTGCAAATATTCTCTTATTGGCTTTAAATGCACATAAAGATCTACTCCTTAACAATAAGGGTTTGCCTGAATATGTCAAAGTTTAATTTCCAAATTATCACTTTCCAAAACTTTGGACTACATTGAGATGGATCATACTATCATTATGCAGGATAAAAAGACATTTTGTGCCTTCTCATAGTATCTTTGTTGTGTTTTATTTATTAACGCTTTTAAAGTTATTACTAATGACATACCTTGTATATATACATTCTCATTAATAAAAAACCCAAGAACTATGAATAAAACTGGAGTCCCCACCACCACCGACCATCCTCTTCTCAGTCCACTTTTACCTAGAAAGCTTCCATAATTATCATTTTGGTATATGTCCTTGTAGATCCATTACTGTGTATTTACATACATGTATCTCTAGTTAGAAAACCTTGGTTTTGATTTGTAGGTTTTATGAAAAATGGCATCACACTGTTTCTACTTTTTTTTTTTTAACTGAATATTGTTTTTCAGTTTTTAAGTCATGTCTGACTCTTTGTGACCCTGTGGACTGTGGCATGCCAGGCTTCCCTGTCCTTCACTATCTCCCAGAGTTTGCTCAAATTCATGTCCATTGGTTGGTGAAGCTATCTAACCATCTTATCCTCTGCCCTCCTCTTCTCCTTTTGCCTTCAAAATATAGTAACTGAATAAATTTTGGAGATATTCCCATGGCATTACATCTGGATCTACCTTATTCTTATTCATTGTTGCCTCTTATCCTAAATGTGTGAGTCAAAAAAGAAGTTTTATTTAGCCGTTCTCCTATTGATGAATATGATGGTTACTGGCAATTTTGCTTTTACAAACAAGGCTGCAATAACCTTGCTTGGACACGACTCTCCCAGATGATTCACACTTTCCTGGCATCTTGAGGAAAGCTCTGAGGACGCAGCACAGGCCTTGCCCCATTGGTGTGTTTCCACCCTGCTGACGCTGCCATGGTTGGTCCTCAGAAACCTAGCGGCGTTGGGGGCTGTGACTCTACACCGCCACACACACAGGGAGCTGGGACTCCAACAAGGACATCAGCGACACTTTATGCCATGAGCAAGCCCTTTGCTGTGCTTAGTCATTCAGTTGTATCCAACTCTTTGCGACCCCATGGATTGTAGCCCGCCAGGCTCCTCTGTCCATGGGATTCTCCAGGCAAGAATACTGGACTGGGTTGCCATGCCCTTCTCCAGGGCATTTGCCTAACCCAAGGATCGAACTCAGATCTCCTGCGTTGCAGGCAAATTCTTTACTGTCTGAGTCACCATGGGAGCCTAAGCAAGCCCTAGACATGTCCAGACTCTCTACAGCCTTAACACCAAGCTGCAATAGAAAGTGCTGGTCACAGAGAAAGCTGCCCTGACCTCCATGATCTCTGCCGCAGTCCCTAGCATCATTACCTGTGAGCGTGTCTCTGTTAAGTACTAAATGTGCCAAGAGAGGCCAGAGATGAGGGCATGATTAATCTTCCAAGATTTACACATGAGCATTAGAATTACCCAGGCCGCTGCCCCTGGGAAGATCGGTGGAGCCTGGGGGTGTCATTAGCTGCGGTTAAAGTGGGGCTGTCGCCTTCCCTGCAGGGCTCTGCGGCTCAGCCTTGTGAGCACAGCAGCTCTGGGGGAGCACCAAGCTGCTTTTGCAGCCTCCTGCAGAACCAGCCTTCTTTCTCCCCACCTCCCCCACAGCTAAAACCAGGACGCTGTGCTGAGAAGTGGATTTGAGGATTACAATTCCAATTCAAAGGAAATACTGAGATTGTATTACAAAGGCTCTTCAGACATCTCCCGTACCCAACTTTTTCCTTATCCTACACAAGGTGCCTTCCAGAGCCTTCCCTGAGCCATTCTCTTGAGGGGGTGGTGGAAAGAAAAGGGGTCATACTCTGTCTGATCATCTCCTGCTTTAGCCATCTGTTCATCTCCTGCTTTATCCTAATCTGTGGAGGGGTATTTTCTCTGGGTAATTGTCAGTTCAGTGCAGTTCAGTTGTTCAGTCGTGTCCGACTCTTTGAGACCCCATGAACTGCAGCACGCCAGGCCTCCCTGTCCATCACCATCTCCCAGAGTTTACCCAAACTTATGTCCATTGAGTCAGTGATGCCATCCAACTGGGTAATTATCACCATACCACAGAGTTGCCATCATATTACTTCCTGGTGGAGAAATGGACTTTGCTGGGGGCAGCAAATTGACCCCGATTTCTCTTTCATCCATTTAACAGATATTTTACCAGTTTTGGGCTTCCCTGATGGCTCAAATGGTAAAGAAGTTGCCTGCAAAGCAGGAGACCCGGGTTCAATCCCTGGATCAGGAAGATTCCCTCGAGAAGGGAAGGGCAACCCTTCCAGTATTCTTGCCTGGGAAATTCCATGGACAGAGGAGCCTGGCTACAGTCCATGGGGTGGCAAAGAGTCAGACATGACTGAGTGACAGAAACCTGAGCCCCAGCACTGCTGACTCGGGAGAAGGACTCTGGGACTTTAGTTGGAAGGGATTTAGAGATAACTGAGGCCAACTCTTCATTTTGCAGCCAGAAAGCATCCTGGTTAGCACTGTCACCATCATCTTAATCTCTAAGTAAAGTGGTACCCACAAGTTCCACAGTCTCTGGCAGTGAGGCAAAACCAAGCTTCAAGTTGTAGATTCATGCCTCTGGGGCTTTGTTCCTGGAGTTTAGATGCAGCCCATAGCACCAGAGGAGACTTAAATACCCTTCAGGACTAAGCATAAACATTCAAGGCAAGATTTTAACTCCTATGAGGCTAGGAAGTAGGGAAGGAATATTCTAGATCACTAACCCCACTTAGATGGCATTAGAAGTAGAAACAAATTTTAGGAAATCAAATAGTTTAGATGACTTGCTTGCTTATTTCCCAATTTTGTCTTGATCAACAGTATCTAAATATTAGATCAGTACTATATACAATTCAAGCCCACAGATCTGTGTTACTATACATAGTCATTTCCTCTCTAAGCAGAAATAGCCATTTAGGTAATGACATTGTTTAAAAACACCAAAACAATGATGTACAGTATATATCAGGAAAATGAAAACCACAATTAGATAATAATACACAGCTTCCAGAATGGCAAACAATTAAAGACTGATAACACCACATTTTATCAAAGTTGTGGGGTAATCAGAGGTCTCATAGATGCAAATTGATACAATCACCTTGAAAAACTATTTGGAAGTATCTATTAAAGCCAAACACACACTTACTTTATGACTCAGTATTCAACTTCTAAGTAATATCTCAGAGAAATGAAGGCTGATTACAGAGAAAAGCATATTCATGAATATTGATTGCAATTTTATTCATAAAATCCAAGAAACAAAGAATCACCTAGACCCATCAATAGTAGAATGAATAAAGTTGTGTTACATTCATATAAAAGATTACTCAGGAGAAAAGACAAATGCTATACTCCTATAGCATTCAAAATATGAATTCAAAATATGAATGAATCTCATAGACAAAATATTGGGCAAAATTAGCTAGACACAAGAGTACAAGCTTTCTGATTCCATGTGTCAGAATACATGAGCTTCTCTGGTGGTTCAGCGGTAAAGAGTCTGCCTGCCACTGAAGGGTGTGCAGGTTTGACCCCTGGGTGGGGAAGATCCCTGGATAAGGACATGGCAACCCACCCCAGTATTCTTGCCTGGGAAATCCCATGGACGGAGGAGTCTGGCGGGCTAGAGTCCATGGGGTCTCAAAAGAGTCAGACACGACTTAGCGACTAAACAACAGCAGCATTAGAATACATAGTGCATGATCTCGTATTGTTACCATTTAATTCAAGAAGAGGCAAAACTAACCTATTATGTTTGAAGTCAGAGTAGATTGTCTCTAGGTAGTGGAGTTTTGGCAGATGGGTATTATCTGGGAAGAGATGAGAGAGCTTTTCAGGGTGCTGGAAATGTTCCGTATCTTGATCTGGGTGGTGATTACATAGACTTACACATACTGAGCCCGTGGGAATAATAACCAGCCAGCAAAGAGAAAAGCAAAGGCTATTTATTCAGGGTTTGCTATCACAAAAGAGTCAATTTCTATCGTTAGCATTTTGGCAGAGACTCAAAGGTAGGCAGAGGAGAGGGAAAGCTTTATAGTGGAAAAAAATGGAAGGCTCCAGGTGGGCCCTGATTGGAGGCTGTCGCCCTGGTGAAGCTACAGATGGACAAACTAGAGGCAGAGCATCCTATGTGATGGTCTAGGAGTACACTGTGGTTTTCTTCTGTTGATCCTAAGTTGCAATCAGGGACAGAAAAGAGGAGAGCTGTCAGTTATTAATCAAGCCCTGGCTACTGGGGGTTGATTGTTACAGAAGTAATTGTTCAGCTTTCTGAATTGTTGTCAGAGATAACAATCTGGCTTCCTGCAAATCTGCCATCTAGCAGGCTGGCTTCCTGGGCTGGTTATTGTAGATAAAGTGTTGGTTTTCTGGGCTGGTTGCTGCAGGTTGGTGGTCAGAGTCCTGTGTTTAGATACGGTCCAGCCTTTTGTCCGTGTATTCAGTCTCTCAAACCAAGGGCTTAAGACATATGCACTGTATTATATGTATCTCATACCATATAAAAAATGACTCACATAGAGACCAGAGGATACACATGGGCAGGCTAGTACTGAGGATGGAAAGCTCACTGTTTGCTCTGAAAACTCAGAAAAAAAAAAAAAAAAAAAGAGGATGGAGGGAATGGAAGAGCTTTAGCACAACCAGCTGTGGACAGTGCTTACAGGGATGGAAACTGCAGGTCCCGGGTCCCGTGACCCTGCATTCTCATTAAGACACCACCACGTGGAAAGCTAGATGACGTCTCCCAAGTCACTCAGCCTGTTGGGGTCTTAGTTTCCTTCTCTGTTAGCACAATAAGAGCTAGCCGTGAGGATTAAATAAATTACATGTAAAGGAATTAATAGGGCTTCCCCAGTGGCTTGGTGGTAAGCGATCTGCCCATAGTGCAGGAGACACAGTACATGTGGGTTTGATCCCTGGGTTGGGAAGATGCCCTGGAGGAGGGCCTGGCAACCCACTCCAGTATTCTTGCCTGAAAAGTTCCACAGACAGAGGAGCCTGGCAGGCTCCAGTCCATGGGGTTGCAGAGTCAGACACGACTGAAGTGACTGAACACACACGCACACAAAGAAATTATTAACCTCATTAGGAGGCCCCCCTAATGAGCTGGGCCTCTGCCAGGGAATTTCCTTGAGTTCCGAACATTTTCTTCAGCTTGATGAACCTCTAAAGAGATTCTTCTTGACTCAAGGCCCCTGATTTCCCTTCTCCATGAGCACTTCCTTTAGAACATTTATCTTTGTAAATTTTTTCTCTGCCCCTTTGAAATGTAAGCCTTTTTCAAACCCTCTTGCCAGTTTTTACAATCTGGGACTATCTTTCCCGAGGACCTGGGAGAACTTCTCTTGAAATACGATCACTAAGAAGATAGCACCCCCACTCCCAGTCTCTGTGGACAGTAGGAGACTGACTTCAGTAGACACCACGCTGCAAGTTGTAAAATATACCGCCTGCCATAAAGATGTGGGAAGTTTATTAGCAAACCAAACCTAGATGGTCTATGACCACCCTGCAAAGTCTTTCATACTTTTCCACTAGTGTACTCCAGCCTTTAAAAACCCCACACCCTGGGGAATATCCCGGTGGTCCAGTGGATTAGACTGGGCAATTTCACTTCCCGGGCCTGAGTTCCATCTATGGTTGGGGAACTAAGATCCCGCAAGCCAAACAACAACAAAAAAATTTTATAAAAACAAACAAGAAAACCCCCACACCTCTTCGTTTCAGTGGTGCTGGTTCAGATTGAGTCTTGACCTCTTTCACTGGCAATAGGCGTGAGTAAGGTTTTCCTTTCTTGCCTATTTAATTTTGTCCAGGCCAATGTGTGCTTTGACAACTGACATTTGTTGTTTTCTTTTTCTTTTTTTCCCCCCAAACTTTAAGCTTTTTATTTTGTTTTGGGGTATAGTCATCTAACAATTGGAGAAGGCAATGGCACCCCACTCCAGTACTCTTGCCTGGAAAATCCCATGGACGGAGGAGCCTGGTAGGCTGCAGACCATGGGGTTGCTAAGAGTCAGACACAACTGAGCGACTTCACTTTCACTTTTCACTTTCATGCATTGGAGAAGGAAATGGCAACCCACTCCAGTGTTCTTGCCTGGAGAATCCCAGGGACGGGGAGCCTGGTGGGCTGCTGTCTATGGGGTCACACAGAGTCGGACACGACTGAAGCGACTTAGCAGCAGCAGGATCTAACAATGCTGTGGTAGTTTCAGGGGAACAGTGAAGGGACTCAGCCTCCATATACGTGTATCCATATTTTTCTTAATTTATTTATTTTTACCATAGAATTCTAAATATCAGCTATGGATATTTGGGCCATCCAATGGATGGCTCCTCTCCATGTGCAAAAAGTATATTTTTAAGGAGGACATACAATAGAACCCTAACTCCTACAGGTTTCTACCTCCTAAAGTGGCTTGGTCACTGACTTTATAAGTTCGTCCAGATCACTTTTAGAACCTTAAGAAAGGGAAGGAGAGAGAGAGACAGAGAGACACTAAGAGAGACAACCAGATCTTTGCTGTAAAACTACCAAATCAGTGTAGGTGATGATTTTATCATCATCGCTAGTTCCTAGGGCTACAAAATTCCATAACCCCAAGAGTTTTCTAAACTGAGATTTACATCTCAGACTACAGACACAAACTTCATGACACATTTATATTAATACTAAGTTTCTTTTTAACCATTTGGTCTTCTTAAGAAAGAGTTAAGAGATATTTTGAAGTGGAATGTTCAAAAAAGTATAAAAATTATGTTTTTAGTACTGTGCATGCTCCCTTTCAGCGTTGCTGCCAACACAAAGCCCCGTTCGTGTGCCCCTCTTTATATGACCTTCTTCCACCCAGTGGCAGCTTGGCCCACAGCCTCCAACGGGACTCCATCCATTGCCATCGGCCAAACGCAGTAGCCACTCCCAAGCCTGCCATTCAGAGACCAGGCTTGGCACGTGGGCTCTTAGAGCATCTTCCATCCAGTTTTTCAAGGGGCAGTGCCTTCTTTTCTCACTTTTTTTTTTTTTTCTTTTGGTGGGGGGAGGGAGTTGTTTGTTTTTTGGTTTTTGTTTGTTTTAATTTTGTGACCTTGCTGCACAACACGTGGCCTTTCAGTTCCTGGATGAGGGATCGAACCCATACCCCTTGCATTAGAAGTGCAGAGTCTTAACCACTGGATCTCCAGGGGACTCCCAGTCTCTCACCTCTGCATCTAGGTAACTAGATCACACGCTAACATCACATAAACATCCCCTTTGGTAGCAAAAACACCAAAGTCCTCACGTGTGTTTGTGCTTCATATGGTCTTCTGTGTTCCCTAGACCCCCTGCACACCCTACATTCTCCTTTCTCTCATTTTCTTTTCTAGGAAGACTTTCCAATCTTACCTTCACCTCCAGGGGCTCCTCTTCTGAGTTTCTACAACACCCTCTACCATCACCGTTCATAGTACATTGTAGTTTTTAGTTAACTTGCCTGTGGATTTTTACTGCTCTGAGAGCAGGCATTTTATTTTGCCATCTCCATCTCCTGAAACACAGTGGCTTCTGGATTCATTCATTGAATGAATGAAGTGGGCGGTGCTCTCAACACTTTGAACTATCAAAAACATGCTCAGCAACATGATGGATAGAGGTATTGATACATTTGAAGTTTCTTGTTTGGAAATAATGATCCATCAGAGGAGATTCTATTTGCTCTCAAGAGCGTCAATTAACCTGAGAACCATACGTCCTCAAGTTTTCTCCTTCATAGATACTGTCTCTCAACTCCCACCATTATAGGAAGAAAATAAAGAGAAAACATTTTGCTTAAAATCATTCTCGTCTCTCCCTTTCCTTTTTCTGTCTGAACTAACTACCCATGATAAATACAATAAATACAAATACTTTGTCCTTAAGATTTATGCCTAAACATTCTCATGATAGTGTTATTTATAAGAGTGGTAAATCAAAACACCCTGAGAGTACAATGGAGGGATAATTAAATGAACCATGATGTATCAACACAAAACCATAAAATTTTTTAAGTTACAAAAACATGAAAAAATTTCTATGTGTGTAAGTCACTCAGTCATGTCTGACTCTGCAACCCCATGGACTGTAGCTTGCCAGACTCCTCTGTCCATGGAATTCTTCAGGCAAGAAAACTGGAGTGGGTTGCCGTTGCCTTCTCCAGGGGATCTTCACAACCCAGGGATCGAACCTGGGTCTCTGGCATTGCAGGCAGGTTCTTTACCATCTGAGCCACCAGGGAAGCTGAAAATTGCTATGCTATATTGTTAAAAGAAAAAATAGTAAGACGTAAAATTATATGGACAGTATAATCCTTCTTAGTAAAAAGGTATGCTTAGAAAAAATACTGGATAGGGACTTCCTGGTGGTCGAGTGTTTAAGACTTCACCTTCCAATACTAGGAGTGGGGAGAGCTAAAATCCCACATGCCTTGTGGGCAAAAAAACCAAAACATAAAACAGAAGCAGTATTGTAACAAAATCAATAAAAGCTTTAAAAATGGTCCACACTAAAAAAAGAAAAAAAACTATATTGGATGAAAATTTACTAAAATATTAACAGTGGTTAATTCTGAGTGATGGAAGTATGACTGGTTTACACTACTCAGAATTTTCTTATTTTTTTCTACCATTATAATTTTAAAAAGCACTTTAAAAATAAAAAGCTACCCATCTGCATGGTAAGTCTCTTCAGTCATGTCTGACTATGTGCAACCCTATGGACTGTAGCCCGCCAGGCTCCTCTGTCCATGGGACTCTCTATGCAAAAAAACTACTCAAGTCAAATGAAAAAAAGTCCTATGTGTTTTCAGAGCAGGAAAGACCAGATGCTTCTTGCTGGGTGGGGAATAAAATGTATGTGAAATAAGAACAATCACTTTCTCTGGACCTGGCAAAGAATGTTACAAATTCTTTCCCCTTTTCTTTTCACTTCCCATCCTAGGGAGATACAGTTAGTAAAACAGAGTCTCAGCAACTTCCTGGTCCTTTCTGTAGTGAAACAAGAATTTTAAGTACGAACATAAAATCTAAAGGGAAACCCAACAGGTAAACACTATCTTTTCATCACCTGCAATTTGTTTGCCCTTCTCCCTTTTTCTCTGAAATATGCACACAGATTGTATCAAGAGCTTTTTTTTTTTTTTTTTAAGGAAAAATGCAGAATTGCTAAATTTAAGAAACTAAATTTAAGTTAAATCACTCAAAGTGTGATCTTAATCTGGCAATCTCACTAGTTTAGGAATTTACTTGGAGGCAAACTTTTAATTCCATCTCAGACTCAGAAGGTCTGAGAAGGATGAAAACTTCTAGAAGTGAGGACCAGATCTATATTTTAAAAACACTCCCCAGGAAGATTCTTTTGCACATTGACATTGAGAAGAATTTCTAAGATGGAGATGATCGAGATGCCAATTAACTTCACTTTACCTCTTAAAGAAAAACAAGAAAGAAAAAAAGGAAGGGGTAGGGTTTTCTGTCCAAGGCTAATGAGAAGTGCTAATGAGGTCCCTGGGCAGGGAGGGAAAGCCTTAATTTATAGCATTCTGTACATTCTGATTTATCCTTGTGACGTTATGGAACTTGGAGTCAGGAAGAAATGTACCCTTGTGGCTTTCGAAATTTGGGACAAGCCTGAGGCACATTCTGCAGGGGGCTTCTACTGGAGGTGATAACTAGGACTCAGTTATTCCTTTAATTCTCTCAATATTGTGTGGGGAATTTCCTGTACAGCTTGAAAGACCAAATGGTGTTGTTTTGTCAATGTGTCCAAGATGGAGGAGGGCAAGGGCAAACATATCCCACACATCTCAGAGAAGGACCAACGCTCTGTCTCATAAACTGCCTGCTGCTGCTAAGTCACGTCAGTCATGTCCGACTCTGTGTGACCCCATAGACAGGGTCCCACCAGGCTCCCGTCCCTGGGATTCTCCAGGCAAGAACACTGGAGTGGGTTGCCATTTCCTTCTCCAATGCATGAAAGTGAAAAATGAAAGTGAAGTCGCTCAGTCGTGTCCAACTCTTCATGACCCCATGGACTGCAGCCTACCAGGCTCCTCTGTCCATGGGGTTTTCCAGGCAAGAGTACTGGAGTGGGGTGCCATTGCCTTCTCCATAAACTGCCTAGAGCACGTGAAATCAGAAGTTGTAATGTATAAGCTCTACTTCTGTTTGTTTTGTGATAGGGCAGGTTGTTCATTGTAGTAAAAAATCAAAACCAAGTAGATCCATGAACGCTTTAAAATATTTCACTGGTGATACAGCTTTAGCCATGCCCTTCATCTAGTTGATGTCTTAACCTATTAAGTGGAAACTAAAAAGTCTCATAAAACTTTTTACTTAAAAAAATAATCAAGGGTACACTGGAAGAGTCTTCCCACGTGCACCTTCCGAATGATGTGCATGGTCTTCAATATATCTGTGTTGTTAGGTCTACTTCAAGGAAAAAGTCTCTTTTCCAATTCAGGTAGGTACCTCTAAATGTATGTTTTCTTTTACAAACTGATCATACCAAATGTGTCCTGCATTTCTAACTTGTGTTATGGAGCACAGGTTACTTGTATAGAGCACAGGCTAGTACTCACACACACACATATACCATCATCATCGCCATCGACACCATCACCACTTTCTGGACCCCCAAGTTTTCAAACTCTCGAACGCTCAGTTTTCTCCACCATAAAATGAATTTATAAAAGAATCTACTTTAGAAATATCCTAAGATTTAAAATAATGCAAGCAAAATGCTCTGCAATACAGAAGAACATTAGTATTCAAGCTACACTTCATATTTTCAGGCTGTTCTATTTTCCTCAACTTGAGAGATCAGTATATCAAGCATGGTGCAGCTCAAACCAACTTTTCTATTTAATCAAAGCATCATCAAATGATATTTGAGAATGAATAAATTTTAGCCTGCTCAACATAACTTTGCTAGCTAATATCAAAAAATGAATATAAAGATAAACACAAATTCTATCTAACACTTAAGAAAAAGGGCAAGTCATAGACTGGTCTTCAAGAAGCAAATAAAAACCACAATAAGCCATGACTTCAAAATTCTGGGCTCTAAATGAAATTGAAGCCAATGTCAATATGCATTAATCCACCCCGTGCTCACTCTCTGCAACAATACAACGCTCATTGTTGTGTAATATACATGAAATAAACTTAAGGCAGGAAAAATGAACTTACCCACTAAATTCTCTTTATCCAGCTTCTCTGGAGAGGATGCCCCAGGATCCATCTCATTCTTGAGAAGTTTTTATAGTTGGCAAATTTTCATGGGTTTGGAGCCAGACCTGGGCTCCAGGAAGCACCCAGATGTGCTTGGGAGAAGGAAGCGCAGAGAGGCAGAGTGAGAGAGTGAAAGAAGTTCGTCTTCTTTCACGAGCACCCTAAGGATTAGTTTCCCTGGTGAAGGAAGTCTGTTAACATAAACAAAACGATTGCCTTCCTGAGCTCAGACTGCCACTGCTCACAGAGAAAATTCAAAAGTATGTATAGGACCTTCTGGTTGTGTTGCTTCTTGTAGATTATTCCTATGTAGTTGTCGATATCATTTATATCTTATAAAACACATTTATACCACATGTAATTTGCTTGTCATAATGAACTGTCCAGTCCACAGGGCATGTATCTCCATCCTTAAGTTTCAGATGAGGAAATTTCATCCAATGCATTGTACACACTGCAGTGAGTGATCTTCTGACACTTGAATTTGATATCTCCATCCTGCTTAAAATAATTCAATGATTGCTAATGGTTAATATGTAAAGATACAAATCGTACGTGTCCTAAAAGAACTGCTGGTCTGTCTCTCCCTCCTTTTCCAACCTCACTCACATGATCTGTCCCTCACTCATTTAGCAATAGCCCCATTGGCCTCGATCAACCCTACTAAACTACATGTGTCCTCTGTGCCACAGGGCCTTTGCACATGTTACCATACACATAATTATTTGGTTAATGTTTGTCTCTTCCTCTAGATCAGGGGTTGGCTAATTGCAGTCAGCTGGGCAAATTTGCCCTACCACTGATTTTTTGTAAATAAACTGTTACTGGAACATGGCCATGTCTTTTTGTTTCTAAGTTGTTTTTGGTCACTTTTGGGCTTCCCTGGTGGCTCAGTGGTAAACAATCTGCCTGTCAATGCAGGAGACATGGGTTCAAGCCCCAGGTCAGGAAGACCCCCTGGAGAAAGAATGGCAGCCTATTCTAGAATTCTAGCCTGGGAAATTCCATGGACAGAGGAGCCTGGTGGGCTACAGTCCATGGGTTGCAAAAGAGTTGGACATGACTTAGCGACTAAACAGCCATAACAGGCTAACAAACACATGAAAAGATGCTCAACATCACTCATTATCAGAGAAATGCAAATCTAAACCACAATGAGGTACCATTACATGCCAGTCAGAATGGCTGCTATCCAAAAATCTACAAGCAATAAATGCTGGAGAGGGTGTGGAGAAAAGGGAACCCTCTTACACTGTTGGTGGGAATGCAAACTAGTACAGCCACTATGGAAAACAGTGTGGAGATATCTTAAAAAACTGGAAATAGAACTGCCATATGACCCAGCAATCCCACTCCTGGGCATACACACTGAGGAAACCAGATCTGAAAGAGACACGTGTACCCCAATGTTCATCGCAGCACTGTTTATAATAGCCAGGACATGGAAGCAACCTAGATGCCCATCAGCAGATGAATGGATAAGGAAGCTGTGGTACATATACACCATGGAATATTACTCAGCCATTAAAAAGAATTCATTTGAATCAGTTCTAATGAGATGGGTGAAACTGGAGCCCATTATGCAGAGTGAAGTAAGTCAGAAAGATAAACACCAATACTGTATACTAACACATACATACGGAATTTAGAAAGATGGTAACGATAACCCTATATGCAAGACAGAAAAAGAGACACAGATGTATAGAACAGACTTTTGGACTCTGTGGGAGAAGGCGAGGGTGGGATGATCTGAGAGAATAGCATTGAAACATGTATATTATCAAGTGTGAAAGAGATCGGCAGCCCAGGTTGGATGTATGAGACAAGTATTCAGGGCTGGTGCACTGGGAAGACCCAGAGGGATGGGATGGGGAGGGAGGCGGGAGGGGGGATCAGGATGGGGAACACATGTAAATCCATGTCAATGTATGGCAAAAACCACTACAATATTGTAAAGTAATTAGCCTCCAATTAATAAAAATAAATGGAAAAAAAAAACAGCCATAACATAGATGAGCGGTTGCTTTTTAGAGACTGTATAGCCTGTAGAATCTAACATATTTACTGTTTATCCCTTACAGAAAATGTTGACTCCTGACCTGTACACTGTATCTTCAGTGAGGGAATAACTGAGTCTATTATTTTTTCTGCCATGGCACCTCTAGCATTTAGAACAATGCAGGCACATAGCTATCATCCAACAGACACTTGTTGTGTGAATGAATAAGTAATTTATCAAAGACGGTGGTGGTGGTGGTTTAGTTGCTAAGACATGTCCAACTCTTGCGACCCCATGGACTGTAGCCTGCCATGTTCCTCTGTCTGTGGGATTTCCCCGCAAGAATACTAGAGTGGGTTGCCATTTGCTTCTCCAGGGGATCTTCCTGACCCAGGGATTGAACCCACCTCTCCTGCATTGCAGGTGGATTCTCTACCACTGAGCCATCAGGGAGCCCTTATCAAAGATAACAGCTCCCAAATTATACAGTTCTTTCTTGAATCCAGATCCCCAAGCTCCCTCCTACCCCAGAAGTCCTTCTTTCATCATATGACTTGGAAACAAGGGCAATTTTGCACTCATTCCAATACAGAAAACACTAATCTTCTAATTTCCTGATGTTCATCTTTCTCATACCAATATTCCAAATGATATTTTGTTTGTGGAAACAAAACAATACAAAACAACTTCTGAGATTTCCCAGCTCATCTCAACTTTCCTGGTCTTTTTTCTTCCCAAACATGTAGTTATTTTCTTCTTAGCAACTTCATCTGAAAAAACCTCCCAGATTGTGGGTTACTTTTGCCAACTGCTTGATAGTCATAATTGCATTCTCCACAAACTCAAATTACATTAATAACCAGGCAGGGCTGTCATCCACAGATTGTAATTATAAGAATTAATATGGAATATTAGAACTTAAGAAAAGGCGGCTGGGGACCAGAAACAGATTAAAACAAACACACAAGCACACGCACAGTCAGAGACATTCTGCTTTAGACTCCTGTCCTCTGCATGCTCCTCATACATCCTGGGTTATGGCTTGATGTGGAAATGATGCAACAGTCATAGTAGGTTAAAAAATAGGCTCTGGGCTCATGTTGCCTAGATTTAAGGAAATCCTGGTCCTACCATGAACTTACTGTGTGACACTAGTTAACTTTACCCCTTCGTGTTTTTCTCTCCCATCTGTAAAATGGGCATGCAGATTATCTTTACCAGGGTCATCTGTATGAGAAATATATGAAAGAGTACATGGAGAATACTCAGAATAGGGATTTCCCTGGCAGTCCAGTGGTTAGGATTCCATGCTTCCATTGCAGGGACATGGGTTTGATCCCTGGTGGGGGAACTGGTTAGGGAACTAAGATCCCACATGATTCACAGACCCAAAAAAAAAAAAAAAAAAATTCAGAATAATAACTGGCATTAATACATGATAACTATTATTCCCACGAGTGGGAACTGAGCTGTACTTCTCAGGACTCAGCTGTCTTCTTTCTAAACTGGGAATTTTGGGTTAATTTTCACAGCATCGTCTGAATAGAAGTTTGCTGAGTCATTGATTGCTGTGCCGTGCTCAATCGTGTTCAACTTTCTGCGGCCCCATGGACTGTAGCCTGCCAGGCTCCTCTGTCCATGGGATTTCCCAGGCAAGAATTCTGGAGCCGGTTGCCATTTCCTACTTCCTTCCTCATCCAGGGACAGAACTGCTTTGCTTCTCCTGCATTGCCAGGTGGATTCTTTACCACTAGCTCCACCTGGGAAGCCTTTGATTGGTAGGTGTGTTCATTTATCACCTTTCTTTGTCTAATGCTTTTCCAGTTTGCTGCACATTTGAAAAGTCAAAGTCCATTCCTCCTATACCATCCATCTGTAGATTCCACTGTTTCCTCCTGGCCTCTACTTGATCACTATGTCACTTCCACTTTGGGACTAACCTCTGATGTTAAGAGCAACAGGAAAACTTTCTGTTTCCATCATTTCTTGGGACTAGGTATAGACAGTCTTTGTCTGGAATAGGAAGCCACTTTCCCTCCTAATCAGATGCCCGCTTCACAGTCATGAAAACAATGTGTTTTGGAAGTGCCGGGTTAGCTATTTCTAAATCGATTTTCCCTTAATATTGGCCAAATAGCACTTACGCCAGCACCACCAGTCACCGAGGTGCAAGGTTCAAAACAACTGTAACAATAATTGTTCCCTGGTGGGAGCTGTAAAGGGCCTCCAGAGTACTTATGGCAAACACATCCCCCTTGGAAGATGACTAAGCAACTGTTTCTCTTCTTCCTGCAAAATGTTTCAAATGTCTCAGGCTGGAAAGCAAGAATGAGTTTAACAACTAAGAAACATTTAGGACAAGCTGAGTCCCTAACCAAGAGTTTCAGGAAACTGAATGAAACATAAGCCTATTTGCAATGTTTCCCCCTTTGCTTAAAATAGAAACCATTGTGTGCCAGTTCATGGAATTTTCTCTTCTTCATCATGGGGGAGTTGGGGCCTGCGGATAAAGCAGATTGAGAATTGCAGTAGCATACTTCTGATGAAGATTTTTCTGTGGTTCTAAACTTTCATTCTGTCAATTCCTTAGCTAGGGAAAGTCCTGAAATGAGAACAGCTTTTTTTTTTTTTTAATTAAAGAAATTTTAATTGCTAATACAATTTTTAATATTATAAAAATTGGCACTATTTCACATGTAGCACAGCTATATACTTCACTTTTTTAATTAAAAATTTTAAATTTTTATATAATCTTTAAAGGCTACTTTCTCATTTACAGTTATTTCAAAATATTGGCAATATTCCCTGCGTAGGACAGCTAAGTTTTTAAAAGTCTTATTTCTATTCCTACTCTTGCAGACAGGATGATGTACCCTGAAGCACTAAATTTTATTTTCCCTGAACATTCATCTTGGAGCACAAAAGGGATCTACCTGAACACCCAGCCCACTGATTAGTCTACCAATTAGAAACTATTCTTTGGATAGACATTTTAATTATGCAAATTTTTATGATACATGTGAAATAATACATACAGTATGATTACAATAATATATGTAATTATATATCATGCATGTATGTGTATATTGAATAAAATGAACAGTGACTATACTGTCCAACCTTAGAACTAGAAATTACCAACACCATAAGCTAATTGAATATTCTTTCCTAAATCTCACCCCACCTCCCTATAACCACAATCCATAATTGTGTTCTCTTGCTTTTAAAGTTTTACAAATAATATACATATAGGACTTCTTTGGAGATTCAGTGGTTTTCTAATGTTGCTCATATTTGAAACTGCAATTGACTTTGGAATATAACAATCTGTAAATCTCACTAAGCATATTTTTCTTTCCAATAATTATACCTTTTACTTCTTTTTCTGTACATTTCTATGCTAGCTAGGATGCTAGTAAAATGCGGAAATGCATTTTACTTATCAGTCTCTGATTGTAAAAGGATATTTCTAAATTGCATAATTAAAAATAGTGTGTGCTATACTTTTATAATTCCTTTACCTGATAGCCTCCGCCTTTTCCTAGTTTGCTATGTGTATGTGAAACATTACGGTGATTAAGTTTTATCAGATTTTTTTTTTTAGAGAGACTGAGAAAATTTTTTCTCTACTTGCTAATGTGTTGAATTGCACTTTTAGATTTATTTTTAAAAATATTTATTTGGCTGCCCCAGGTTTTAGTTGCAGCCCTTGGGGTTGTCAGTCTTCATTGTGACACGCTGGATTTTTAGTTGTGGCATCTGGGATCTAGTTCCCTGACCAGGGATCAAACCTGCCCCTGCATTGGGAGTGTGGAGTCTTATCAGCCACTAACCACCAAAAGTCTCACTTTTAGATTTATGTTACTTTATCCTTGCACTCCTCATGTAAAGGCAACTTGATCGTGGTGTATTGTTTAAGAATAATGCTCTGTACATGTAGCTCATGGGGTTTCCCTGCTGGTTCAGATGGTAAAGAGTCTGCCTGCAATGTGGGGGACTTGGGTTCAATCCCTGGGTCTGGAAGATCCCCTGGAGAAGGAAATGGCAAACCACTCCAGATTCTTGCCTGGGAAATCCCATGGATGGAGGAACCTGGCAAGTTACAGTCCATAGGGTCACAAAGAGTTTTACACGACTGAGCGACTTCACTTTCTTTTTCGTATGTAGCACATATTTTGGTGTTTTATTCTTTTCTTGAAAAAGGTTGACTTACATTTTTCTTTCATACTATTCTAGTCTCAGTTTTTGTTTCAAGGTTGTAATGGTCTATTAAGAATGTGTTGAGGAGTGTTTTTCTATTTTCTTGGAAGAGTCTGTTCAGTTGAACCAGCATGAAAAACCGTCTGAGTCTGCTTCTTCCTGTCCATCTCCATTGTTGTGATACTAACACACAGGCAATCAGAGCTAACTTACATCTTCAGTTCAGTCGCTCAGTCGTGTCCAACTCTTTGCGACCCCATGAATCACAGCACGCCAGGCCTCCCTGTCCATCACAAACTCCCGGTGTTTACTCAAACTCATGCCCATCGAGTCGGTGATGCCATCCAGCCATCTCATCCTCTGTCGTCCCCTTCTCCTCCTGCCTCCAATCCCTTCAAGCATCAGGGTCTTTTCCAATGAGTCAACTCTTCGCATGAGGTGGCCAAAGTATTGGAGTTTCAGCTTCAGCATCAGTCCTTCCAATGAATATTCAAGACTTATCTTCTTCAGGAAGGACTGGTTGGATCTCCCTGCAGTCCCAGGGACTCTCAAGAGTCTTCTCCAATACCACAGTTCAAAAGCATCAATTTTTTGGCACTCAGCTTTCTTCACAGTCCAACTCTCACACCCATACATGACCACCGGAAAAACCATAGCCTTGACCAGATGGACCTTTGTTGGCAAAGTAATATCTCTGCTTTTTAATATGTTATCTAGGTTGGTCATAACTTTCCTTCCAAGGAGTAAGCATCTTTTCATTTCATGGCTGCAATCACCATCTGCAGTGATATTGGAGCCCAAAAAATAAAGTCTGACAGTTTCCACTGTCTCCCCATCTATTTCCCATGAGGTGATGGGACCAGATGCCATGATCTTAGTTTTCTGAATGTTAAGCTTTAAGCCAACTTTTCACTCTCCTCTTTCATCAAGAGGCTTTTTAGTTCCTCTTCACTTTCTGCCATAAGGGTGGTGTCATCTGCATATCTGAGGTTATTGATATTTCTCCCGGCAATCTTAATGCCAGCGTGTGCTTCTTCCAGCCCAGCGTTTCTCATGATGTATTCTGCATATAAGTTAAATAAACAGGGTGACAATATACAGCCTTGACGTACTCCTTTTCCTATTTGGAACCAGTCTGTTGTTCCATGTCCAGCTCTAACTGTTGCTTCCTGACCTGCATACAGGTTTCTCAAGAGGCAGGTCAGGTGGTCTGGTATTCCCATCTCCTTCAGAATTTTCCACAGTTTATTGTGATCCACACAGTTGAAGGCTTTGGTGTAGTCAATAAAGCAGAAATAGATGTTTTTCTGGAACTCTCTTGCTTTTTCAATGATCCAGTGGATATTGTGCTTATTTCATCCACTTTTCTGTGCTTTCTTTCTGGATGATTTTTTCTTATTCTATCTTCTCCTCCTCACCAATTAGGAGTTAAAAACACAATTTTTAACACTTCATAAAATTTTATTGGGTATAAAGTTTAAATTTGTTAAAATTAAAGTCCCTCCTGAGTACAAGGATCCTGGGGATATGTTAATTTTGATCATTTTTCTCAACTTACCTAATATTGTCCATTATTTCATATGTTAACTGAACCAAATTAGACATTGTTTACTACTATTGTGTTACCTTTAAAAACAAAAAAGGCTCATTAAACTTGATTAGGTGTTAAGTCTTTTCTAAAATTCTGTGACACTATTTTATAAATGTAGATGAGACCCATCTAGCAAGCCAAGTGGTAAAGCTTAAGATTAAACTTCATCAATTATGAGGGTTTTCCAGTGGCGCTGTGGTAAAGAATCCACTTGCCAGTGCAGGAGACACAATAGATGCAAGTTTGATCCTTGGGTTGGGAAGACCCCCTGGAGGAAGAAATGGCAATCCATTCCAGTATTCTTGTCTGGAAAATCCCATGGACAGAGGAGACTGGGGGGCTACAGTCAATGGGGTCACCAAGAGTCACACCTACTGAGTGACTGAGCATGTGCACACACACACACACACACACACACACACACACACACATACACACAGTGCAGACTCAAAAAGAACAAATGATAACTTCTAGTCTGTGTTGGAAGATAATTAAAGGCATAAATAATCTGTTTCAGATGTTAGTGTGTGTTTCAACTTTCATATGAGGTGTTAAGCATCAGTAGTAGACATTGACTTCCAACTAAAGTCAGACAAAAATGTCCTATATATTAGCTCCAAAACAAAAACTTAAAATACTTATCCCAGAGCTGAATAAAACACATATGTTGTATCCATAAAGTTTATTTTAAAAAACTGTTAAAAACTGACCATACAGGAATATTTATTAATATACTTAAAAAGTTTGTTCCCCGTGTTGAAGGAAAATACATTAGCAACATCTTCTAGACACCATCTTTATAAAAGTAAAACTTCTAGATGCTGAAATGTACTACAGTAGATTCTATAGTTTATACTTTTAATCACAGGATTGGAAATCATTCTTGCTACTCCCCCAATCCCCCTGAATGTGGCAGTTATTATACTTAAATTAATGACATTCAATCATGTTATACTACCACAGGTCCTTAAATAGAGTACACACTGCATATTTACTAACAAAGTCTTCCCTATCTGTTGTCACATCATTATTTTAGAGAAGCATTTGATTCTAAGTACAAATAGAAATACTACATCGCATGATTGTAAACATTCACCAAGAGCTTCCAGAGTACAATGAGTAATAGAGATGGCCCAGGGGTCCGTCCAATGCTCCTCACTCACATTTGGATACTGCTGAGATTGAGAAATATGTTCTGAAGGCAAATTATCACAGGCCTTGTATTTCTGTAAGAAAGTAGTTCTGGGTATATATATATATTTATATATATGTTTTTAGTTGAAAACACCTGAAAGTCATTCTAAGGACTATATGAAGCACCATTTTCACTTACCTGAAATACATTGGGTTAAATTCAGCAGTACATGTATGTTTGTTAATGTCAGGAGTTAAAAATAATGGTGGGTCTCCAGTTCCGTTTTGTGGATCTATCTGGAGTATGGATACTGAGTTCCAGCGATGCTAACAGGAACCACTCAAGCGTATGAGGGGTGGTAACTCCCCCAGGGCCACATGCAACCCGTAAGTCTGAGGCACGAGCAGTACTTCCGTCAGTGGATGCTGTACAGGCAGAGTTAAGGCTGTATTCGGCTATAAAGAGTTCAACCTCCTCTTTAGTAGTCCCCCTACACCGCTCACATACACCGTTCAAAATGTCATAGGGTGCAGGTGAAAAGTCCCCAAATACTTTTTAAAATACTATTCTCCGTACAATTCGTCATTGGTATATTTACATAGGGGAGTGTTCACACTTAAAAACATTTTTAAAGAATGCAACTGTGTTTTTTTTAAAACTCTTGTCACAGTTTCCCCAGGATCATCCCTAGCCTCATTTCCTGACTTCTGGCCAACTTCACATTTGTCAGTCTGCGGTCCTCGGGCGATTCTGACATTGTTCTGCAGGAGCATATGCGTTAAAATGTATTCACTGCCACCCACTCTGGGACAGGCCTGGTTGCAGAGAAAACGGTGTTCCTGGTGCCGAAGGGTAACTAGGAAACCCATCTGGCTGAGCTGGGTAGCTTTCCAGAGCTGATGCTGAGTGGACCTGATGGAAAGAAGAACGCACAGGTGAGCAGAGTGCCAAATTCGATGAGGCCTGTGCTTGCTTTTTCCAGTCCCACTTCTTTTTTTAAAAACAAAACAGAACAAAACAAAAAATGCTGGGGCAAGGTAAGTCTGTTCAACCTCCTGAAATTTTTAAGAAACATTCAGACTTCTTCAGATGGTAGAGGTGCATAGAAATGCCTTTAAAATGAGAACAGGTTTGCTGGAGAAAATTTACTTCAGTGGTCCACTACCTTAGGTTTAACTACAGAAGACAAGCTAAAATTTAACTGTCACACCTAAAGATTCTGTATGCAAAAATCTCCAGACTGAGATTTAAGTCTCTAAGCAGGAAAAACACACAAATGAATATATTCTACCACCTTTGTTATCTCCTGAAGGAAAACAAGGATAATTTGTAGATTTGGGGGAGGGAATTAATCATCAAACCTCCAGACATCCTGCTAAGAGCCATTTGGGGTCAGTGCTGGAGTACCACTGTCTGTGTTGCAAGGTCATCACTACAGAAGCTCTGTTGCACCCGTCACCATCCTTACTTGCTCCAGGCACTGCGCTCACCTGCTGTAACAAGGCTGACTGTGCAGCTGCGTTATGCTGCAGTTCCTGCAGGGAGGATTGCGAGGGATTCTGGGAAAATCCAGGGATGCCTGGGAGGGACAAGAGGCCTGGAAAAACTGAACTGCCTGCAGCTTGAAGTCCAGATGATAAGCTGAAACAACAGAGAGAACGGGTCAACACGTGAGTGAGACATGAAACCTATTGCTTCTACATTTGTCAAACACTATCTTAAGATGCTGAAAAACATCCTAGAAATTCTCTATTGTAAGGAACTATAAACAGGTTTTACATAGGTTTTAGGCACTGACTTTGCATTATCAAGTCTATTATTCTGAATTCAGTGAGTTTATGTTTTGCTGTTTTGTCATCAAAATAAATCACCAAATGCAAATCCTAAAGTTACCTGAAAGAAAGTGAAAGTGAAGTCATTCAGTCCTGTCTCTTTGTGACCCACGTACTGTACTGGGCCAGGCTCCTCTGTCCATGGAATTTTTCAGGCAAGAATACTGGAGTGGGTTGCCATTTCCTTCTCCAGGGCATCTGCCTGACCCAGGGATCGAACCTTGGTCTCCTGCATTACACTCTTTACCATCTGAGCCACCAGGAATCCCTGCTGATTATCTGAGCAGGCATTGATATTGTATATATTTATCTTAACAAGAAACATGTTAGGATAAACATTTCAAGCTGTTTTAAGTGTCGGCCCAGAAAAAGATAATTTTCCACCAACAATTCGCTTCTGACTCATTTGAATGACTTCAAGATCATGCACGATCAGTAGTGTGAAGAACCACCTCCCCTCTCTCCAGACCATGCACGTACCCGGCCTGCGCAACCAGAGCCGAGTTGAAATTGGAACTAAAGGCAGAGGCGAAGCCCGGGAGGACGGGCGCTGGCGACGGGGCAGTGGCGGCACCGGTGGCGGAGGGCTGCAGCCCCGGGAAGGCGGGCAGCGCGGGGGTCCCGGGGGCGCTGGAGACGGAGAAGCCGGGATAGGAGGGCGCCGAGGCTGGCAGTGGGCCCTGCGCCACGGAGAAGAGTGAGGGCACAGCGGCCGGCAGGCTGAGGGGGAAGGCCGCAGCCGCTGAGGCGGGCGCCGGGGCCGAGAGTCCGGGGAGCGCGGGCGCCGCGGATCCTGAGCCGGGGTGCGGAGGCGCCGCGGTGGTGGAGGCGGGGGCAGCGGGCGCGGAGGCCGGGGGGTTGAGGGCTGGGGTGGCGGCCAGGGGGAAGCTGCTGGTCAGGGACGTGAACGGAGGCAGGGCGGTGAAGACTGGGGTGATGGGCGTGGAGCCGCCGTGCGGGGCCAGGGGCAGGGCAGGCAGGGCGCTGGAGCCCGTCAGGGGCGCGCCCAGCCCCGGGAGGCCCGGCAGCGCAGGGTTAAGGCAGGACGGCAGGCTGATGGGCACCGAGGCCGCGGGGTACGCCCGGCCCAGCGCCCCGGAAAGGCCCAGCGTGCCCGCAGCGGCGGCGGCGGCGGGGGCCGGGCCCTTGAAGGCCGAGGGCGTGGGGCTGGTGGGCTCTGTCTTGACCACCACGGGCAGGGTGGTGACGGCGGGGGTCACGGGGCCATGCGGGTGGGCGGCCGAGGAACCGCAGCCCACCGCAGCTGGCCCCGAGGAGGCGGAGGAGAGGGCGGCGGGCGCGGGCAGGGTGGGGGGCGTGGAGGCCGCTGCGCTGGCCACTGGCGAGGGCAGCCCGGGGAACAGCGCCAGGCCCGGCGTGGGCGCCTGTGGCGGCCCGTAGCCCTTGTTAGGGGCTGAGCCCGCGGGGTCGGCGCCCTGGTTGCCCAGGGAGGAGAGCGAGGCCAGCCCGCTGGTCACCGCGGAGGGCAGGGCGGAGGAACTGATGAGGCTGGTGTCGCTGGACGTCAGGAAGCCTTTCAGGGCGGACAGGAGGGGGCTGTTCACACCCAGGGGACAGGCGACACCGGGAGCTGAGCCCCCGGCGATGACGGAGGGGGTCGGGTTGGACACGCCTTGGGACGCCGGCGTCAGGGTCAAGGGGAGCCCGGCGAAAACTGACGAGAGTGAAGCCGAGTTGAGGTTGTTGTTGGCTGCGGCAGTAGAAGCGGCGGGGAAGGCGAGGCTGGTGAACGTTTCACTGGAAGCCGTGGTGGCCCGAGGCACAGCCGTGGCCTGAGGGGCCGGGGCCGGGGCGGCGGGAGGACCCGGCAGGGGAACGAGGCCAGAAAACACGGAAGGAACGGGCGTGGCCGTGGTGCTGTGGACAGAGGTCACCGTGGCGGCCGGCAGCAAAGGCGTCCTGATCACCGTGGGACTTGGCGTCATCGGCTGAGGCGGGTGAACGGCAGAGACCTGCCCCGGGAACACAGGAAGGACGGTATTGGGCAAGTTTATCCCCGGGAGGCTGGCGGTGGCCGATGCTGATGGATGAGTTCCTGCCTTGACCGGAGAAGCGGTAGGAACCGGAGTTGCAGCGGGTGTGGAGGGATTGGAGCCATGCGGGGCAAAGAGCTGACTGGCCGGGGTGGAGAATGCTGTGGTGGGAGAGGAGGAGAGGCTAGAGGTTATCGTCACGGCTGAGAGTTCAAATGTTAACTCAAAAGAAAATGGATAAAAGTTTATGTAATATTTAACAGATGTCAAAGAAAAATCAATGACAGGTGTAAGAGGCTACTGCAGTGAACACATTGCTGGCTTCCATTTTCACCAGGCAGCCTCCGTTAGATCCTGCAGGGTTCTGAACTCTGATCAGCACAGCCTTCCCGTTCACAGTGAGGAAGCCTTGATAAGTGAGCAAGTAAAACTTTCCTTTCATAGATTCCCAATTTTACAAAAATTCAAAGAATTTATTTTGTGATTAGTGTTGGTGTACTTATTCTCTCAGGCTACTTGCCTAGAGTAGTATTACAAGTCATTTTCTCTCTGAAGAGCTCTAGGACATCATCCCCTCTAGAGGCACACAAGGTCATCAAGTATACTCAGGCCATCTCTGCAGTATTCTTGGTTGCCACTCTCTGAGTTGATTACCAATCTCTACGGATTTTCCCCCAAGCACTTTCTCATACTGACTCCTCTACATATCTTAACCTCCAACTTTACTTGGCTTGTCCTAGGCTTTAGGGGCAAAAGCCATATCTAGTTCATCTTTAATCTTCACACCTAGCCCAGTGCCTGGCATTTACGTGTTTAGTTAAGTGTTTGCTGCACTGGATACCTCACGATTACCTCAGCTGCAGTTCTCAAACCCACCCGAGGACTTATTCTCAAAACTTCTAGAGTTTGCTACAGTACTTTTATTCTGATAAACTCTACAAATAATACAAGCATTTTGGGAATGCCTGGGATTCCCTCCTGAATCAATTAATGAAAACGTTAGCTTCTGATCTTGTTGGTGCCAAGACTTAGGAATGCAAGACTTAGGTAGGTAATGTCATAATGACAACTACTGTCCATGCTATATTCACACTGAAGTCTGTTTCAGTAGTAAACAGAGAATGTTCCCTTTGCAGTGATAATCAACTGAAAGACCTTTTCATGGACTAAGACTTAAATTTTTAAATCTATGCATAATAAAGACTCTGGACATAAGGAAGCTGACATGTCCATAAAGTGATGCACTGTGTTAATCACGGATGGAGAAGGGACCATAGGAAAAGAATAGAGGAAGTCCACATCCACATAATACTTTTGTGCTAAGTGATGGCCAAAGGGTGCTACACGGGGCTGAACAAATTTTACAGCTGTTTTAGATAATCAATATGGGAGGAGAACTGACAAATAGTAAAACACAAATATGTAAACATCAAACTCAAAAGATCTGTAGTTCATACCATATTCATATCATGAGCAATAATTTAGTTTCAAGAAAATAACTTATCATTTTAAATTGAGAGTACATATGAAAATAGGTTTGTAGCTCTGTATTCCATTTGTTTTATAAGAACTAGAAGCACAAGGAATATACGCCTAGTTTTGTGTTTGTAAATAATGTACCAAAAAATGATTTAGGTTAACATTGGTTGGAAAACATCTGGTGGAAAAAACATCTGAGAATTCCCTGTCTTATTTAACTTCATGCTGAGGACCATGTAGCTAATGATAGATGGCAAGGGAAAGCCAAGCTGTCCCACAGTGTTCTTTATAGCAACCTCTGTTGGAGATCTTTACGTATAATGACACAAAAGCCATGCACTATTAATCACAGTGCCTGCAGTCAAAATGGAAGAAAACAGAAATGAACCCCCTCCACGCCCCAAAACCACACCATGGTAAATACCACTTTCCTGTCATCTAACTTGGTTGTTAACCACAAAACACGATGTGTTAGATCCTGTGCTAAGTACTTTACACCCGTCATTTCATTTGTCCTCATATAACCCTGAGATAGGCACTAGTACCCCCATTTTACAGATGGGCAATCTCAGGCTTCGTGTGATTAAGTAATTTGTTAAAAGATCATGCAGCTGTTGAGTGGTGTTCAAAGGACATAAAATTTTAGTTATGCAAGATGAGTGAGTTCTAGAAATCAGCTGTACAACACCATGCCTCCAGTTAAGAATACTATACTGTGTACTTAAAAATTGGTGACAAGGGTAGATCTCAGTAAGAGGTCTTACCACAGTGATAACAATGATGATGATGATAAAAAGGTCATGCAGCTATGAAGCGATGGAACCAAGATTTCGGCAAGGCCTGTCACACTTGTGTTCTTAGGCACTGTGCTTGTTTGTGTTTTGTTTCTTAACATGGTTCAAAAAGGAAAAACAATCTTAAGCATGCTGACATGACACAGCAAAGGAAAAGCAAAGAGTGCTCTTCCTAACAAAGGTGCTGATGATACTTAATCTGTTTATTCTCTTCAAAAACAGGTCTGTCAACAGAGCTGAGCATAAAGGCGGAAGTTTCCTTAATCTCCCTTTGCTAGAAGCTATATCAGCTGCTCAAGGTTACAAAGCCAGGCGGTGCCACAGCCAGGATCATTATGTCCTGACATCTCACTTAGGGTCCCTTCCTCCCTGCTCTGCTACCACCTTAGAAATTACCAGCTGAAAAGCACCGTTTCCACACATTCTCGGGGAATGGAATTCTTCCACCAAGACTCCTACCCGTGCACTGTGATGATCAGATTCATGTGCTCCTCTGCTACCTAAGAACTGGTCCCAGGTTTTATCTCACAGCGGACAGCATCTCTTTCCTGACCACACATATCCTCAACTACGGGTAGGGCAAAATGTCACCGAGCTGCTGCCACGGGGAGGACTTGCCTCGCCTTCACCTGCGGATTCTGCTTCCTGCTCTGCTGCCCCTTCTTCAACTCTTTCTTCTTTCCTTACGTTAAATTACACTACTCCGAATACTTATTGAAGTAATTAAGTCTAAAAGATCTATCTGACACAGCATTTGTCAAAAAAGAGTTTTTATCAAAAAGAAATGTTGTTCATATATTTAAGAAAATGAGGCTTCGAATATCACATAATGTAAACTGAATGCAGATACAATGCCACAGAGCACTGAGACTGCTTCAAAGTTTTACAAACAGCACACAGAGACATATGGTTATTTTTAAATCCAGTTAATATGGATTTAAAAGTTTTCTTAGATGATTCTAGAAGATAGACATTTTATAGATTATATTTTACACATTGCATGCTGTATGTATGAAATGTACCACCATTAAAATTTTATTTTTAAATAAAATGTATCACTCTTAAGTCACTTTTAGCAAGCAGTGATTAATTAAATTTTTTAACCAGGAACTTTCCCTAAAGCATAAAGATTTCAAATACACTCAAACTCAAATAGATCTCAGTGAAAAACAGAGCAGGCAGCCAGAACAAATTTGGTGCTTACCTTGATTCTGTGTAGGTTTTGACTGACTGGAGAGGTCCTCATTCTCTATGAGAAAATAAATAAATAAAAGTTGATTTCCAGCTTTAATCAAATTATTCACCATCATAATAATCAGAGACTGAGGTAAAAGAAAAAAAATCCAGAATATGTATGTATACTGTGTTAGGAAAAACAACATATGCCTACAGAAAAAAAAGAAAAGGAAATAGACAAAAATCATAGTAGTAACTACACGAAGACTGCAAGGATTATGAGCAATTGTCCCTACCACTTCTCCTTATTGGGCTTTAAGCAAACACTGCTATTTTAGAGATTCCTTTAAGAAGGCCTTTAGGGAAGGTGGTGGAAGGCCTGGTGTGCCTTCTAGGAGAGAGCGCAGTAGGAGTGCAGACAGGGGCCGCTGTCACCGGCTAAGCAGACACTCTGCTGGGCACCACTGCCTACAACGCAGGGAGACCTGGAAGTGGGAGGTGGGCGCTGAGGGCAGAATCCACTGCCACCTGAGGGGCCAATCTCACAAGGCGGGTGCATCAGCTAGCACACTGAGAAAGTGGCTCTGTCCACCGCTCTACTCAGTTCTAGAAAAGGCCCCATGCTAGGAGATGTCGGGGGAACGGCCCGAGCTGAGGCTGACTTGGAGCCCATGAGACTGACAGCCTCAGCACACTCCTCTCCAGCCCCATGGGAAAGGATCCATCTTACCCAGCCATTAGTCAGAGATACACTGGCAAACAAATGACCTCTCGAGGCTTGACAGTAACTGCCCAAGAAAGCATCAGTGTGACAGGCATAAAGTGCAAAAAGGGAACCCACAAGCCCTGACATAGTCAGCAACAAAGACCCAGCTTATTTAAGGGACTTGAGCACAAATAAACTTAGACAGTGTCTATCCAGGGATTTAATGAAAGAAAAAGAACTTTAAAATCCTGTAATGCAAATGAAGAATATACACACACATAATATTGTAAGAAAATGAGCAGAGAAGCTGAAGACTTTAGATACAAAAATCTACTCTAAGTTAATAAATGCAAAGAATGGTGAAGATTAGAAATAACACTACTGAAAGCTAAATTACATAGTTGAAATTAAAAGTTCCATTTAAAATGGCAAAAAAAAATTTTTTTAAGATATCGAATGAATAGCTAAGAAACTTAGAACAAATATACCAAAAAATAAGAGTACTAGAAGGAGAAAAAAAGAGATGAAATATCATTAATTAGAGGAATATAAAGACAAAATTTTCCAAAGCTTTAAAGACTTGAGTTTTCACACCTAAAGGGCTTACAGAGTCTAGGAAGGATTAACCATAAGATCCACATCTAAATATCCTGAGGAAATACCTGAACTCCAAGACTAAAGACATTTGTGAACTCTAAAGATAAGGAATGTCTTCTAAGTTTATAGACAAGACTAAGGTTCTAATAAAGAAAAGAAAATTAGTGAGAATTGAGTTTGTCATCTATAATCCTACACCTCTACCCTTTTTGAAAAAGCTGATTAGATAAATTTTCTACTAGAAGAAAATTAGAATGAGTATATGAGGACAAGGCATCAAAGAGAAGTCACAAAGTTAAGAAGCCATGAGTTCAGAGGCACAGAAAGAAAAATGTATAGTATTCCATCAAGAGACACAAATTGATGATCAAGGAGAGGGAGTAGGGAAGTCAAATGGTGGGATGCAGGATAGCTGTTTTTACTTTCTGTACACTGATAACTACTAAGAATATGAAGATGATCACTAGTGATATTTAAAGATAGAAATTCTAAGTTTGAGTAGGAGCAAGAAAAGTTGTTTAAAAATTTTAAAGCAATTTGAATGAATCCAAGTAAACAAAAATAAGAAAAATTAAAAACTTGGATAAAAGAATAATAATAATGAGCATAAAAATAAAATGGAAGGACTAAGAATATACAATTTTTATGATTATCTGAAACCCCTATTAAGGTCTCTTCCCCACTGGTTTACAAAAATCAGATCTAGCTATATATAATTTACATAACAACTAACTTACCAAATAAACAGAACTCTAAAACAATATTAAAGATACAGGCAAAAGACTTATGAAAAATGAAAACAAAAAAGAAGTGTGGACCCAATAAGGGTCAATACCAATACCCAATAAGGCTGGGGTGGGCAGGGGGGCAGGCGACTTACTTATACTCAGTAAAGTATAAGTCAGCTGAAACATTTTATACCCAGAAAAAAAGACTTTCAAAGAAAAAAAAAAAAAAAACCTAAAATAGGAAATCAGTAACAAGTACCTAAAAATGAAATATCCATTTTTAATTTAAAAAAATTCCTCTAAAATTCCTAGACACAAACCTAAGGCAAAAAACCTATATGAAGAAAACTACAAAATCTTCTTGAAAGAAGCAGAGATTAACACAATATTATAAATCAGCTATAATTCAATTAAACCTCCCACACCCCCCAAAAACACTTACTGCAAACAATAACATAAGGCCTGGAAAAACACTACCAGTTGCCATGATTTAAAGACACACACACACACATTATATATATAAATAATTAGATGGTAAAATCTAATATCATAAAAAATGTCATCTCTCCAAATTACTGTGTAACTATAAATACATAAATTCTTTTCTAATTGCATAAGGTGATCTTAAAAGTTCACAAGGAAGAATGGAAGAATCAATTTCCAAAAGTGGATAAGAAAGATACAAAAATACAGTGAGAGAAAGCTAGCCTTATCGAATGTCAGAATATACTATAAATCTGCTAATTAAATCAATATGGTATCATCGCAACATAAAGTAACTAGACTGGAACAGAATAAAGAGCCCAGAATTAGAGCCATGTGTGTAAATGAAAAGTTAAAATAAACGTATTATTTCAAAGCAGCAGGGAAAACAGATTAATTAATAAAGAGTGCTGGCATGGACAAACCAACTACCGTCTGGAAAAAAAATTAAGATAACCGTCTACTTCACCCCACATGAAAATAAATTCCAGATGGAGTAGGAATCTTAAAAGACCTGGAGTACCTGGCCTAACTACTTAGGGTTAAGAATACCTGAACTAAGGCAACATGGTTCCAGCTTTTCTTTCACAACCTCTGTCTGTCTAGGCAAAAATGTAAAACCCTAAGGTTAAAACATACTGTGAATAAGGGCAAGAAATAAAATGATAGATTTTAGAAAAAAGATATTGCAACTTTAATCAGTCAGAGTACTCCGTGGCAAATACCAGAGCCATTCTGCCTAGAAAAAAAGGAATTTATTAAACATTAGTAAGTAACTCTTAGTCTTGGGGAAGGGCAAAAGTAAATTAAGACAGAACTTAATTTCAGTTCTAGCCCTACCCTACACACACACAGAGATAAATGGCAAGTGAATGAAAAGCTGTACACTTAAAAGCAATCATTACAACAGCAATTAGAGAATATAGATGTTGCTGCACTATTGGGTTGGGGAAGGGTTTCCTAAACAAGACAAAATTCAGGAGAGTCAAATAGCTGAATGAAATAAACTTTTGTAAAAGACACACAAAAGAAGGTACCAGCTGAATCAGTGTATCAGATTGGCAAAAGTAAAACAAAAAGCCTGTTATCATTCCACTTTGAAAGAGTGTGAAGAAACGGTAAGCTCATATACCCTCACTGGCTGGTATAAACAGATGCAGTCTTTTGGGGGAGCAATTTGACAAGATAGAAAAAAACATTTATACTTCATATCATGAGTTCCCAATGGGCCCCAAGGAAAGGCTGACCTGGAAAGCGTGTGGGTAGGCAAAGTGCTTCTGAGCACCTTCTAACTAGCCTTTCCTCCCCATGGCAGACAGAAGGTGCCTAACAGCGACACTCCACTAGGTCAGAGACGCTTGTCCACTGCCTGTCAGTGTCCTACTCAGGAGAAATGGTTCCTGTTTCCACGGCCTGTTCGTGTTCACACTTACCTCAACATAATAATGGCCATATGCTACAAACCTACAGCTAACCTCATACTCCATGGTGAAAAGTTGAGACCATTTCCTCTAAGATCAGGAACGAGGATGTCCACTCTCTCCACTTTTATTCAACACAGTTTTAGAAGCCCTAGCCATGGCAATCAGAGAAGAAAAAGAAGTAAAGGGAATCCCAACTGGAAAAGAAATTGTTAAACTGTCACTGATTGCAGATGACATGATACTTACTATACACAGAAGACCCTAAATAGATGCTGATCCTAAAGATGCTACTGGAAGACTACCAGAACTTATCAGTGAATTTGGTAAAGCTGCAGGCTACAAAATTAATACACAGAAATCTGTTGCATGTGGGCCAAGATCGCTCTAGTGGAGCCTGGATGTCACACTCGGCTCCATCAGCAGGCTTGGCGGCTGTGCTCCCTGTTAGGACAACACCACACCACACATCCGTCCCCTCTGAATGTATGGTGAGAAAGTTATTGACTTTTAACACCCCATAACAACCTGATTTTACCTGCTGTTACTGGATTAGGAGTATATGGAGGTGGCGGGGGCACTCCTGGAGCTATGACGTTGGCTAATGGTACCAGACCTGCATTGTTATAAGCACCTAAAATAAAAATATAATAGAAAAAAAATGTACAATTTAGCATCATTTCGAGTTCAAGCTGTATTGACGCAGCTACCTACTTTATTTCTAAAACTGTGTTATCTAGTACAGTTGCATTTTACATGGAGATTTGGGTGAAGAGTGAGATCAAATGAGAAGCAGAGACTTCTATTTCCCAGTGTAGGCTTACTCCAGGCATAACTCACTGAAGGGCATGGTGGGCAGAACCTGCCAGACTTGTATGATTTGCCTTTTCTGTCAAGCACACACACTTGGCCCTTTCAAGTTAAATGCGCTAATGATGTCTTTGAATATCAGCTATCAAAAAAGGGATTCAAGATGATTTACTCATGAGCAAAAGCTTATATAAATAATTAACAATGAAAAAAATCTATAATTAACTTATCAAAAGGAAAATATTCTAAATGAGACTCTTAGTCTTCTGTACTGCTGTAGACCACCCTAGAGTAACCAACTGTGAGCAAAGTAAAGCTCAGGGTAGCACATTTCTTGAGTGGTCCAGATTTCCAGAGTATATATACCAACCTTTACTTTCAACTTAATAAATAAAGAGCAAAAAGAAAAAAGTGAACCCTGAAAGAGCTCCTTACTTGGTGCAATAGTTGCATGTGGTCGGCATGGAGGTATCGGGTAAGGAACAGGTTTATGTGGATTGTATGTTGAAGGAGGCTAGAATGAGAGGGGAAAGTACAGCAGTTAGCAGAACATCAAGGAAGCTGTTTCCTGGCAAAACAAAATACAACTTGTCTTTCAAAACATTTAGGCCTAAGAGGCCAAAAATGCCCCAGCAATATCAACTGCCGCGGCACTAACAAATGGCACAAAGGAGGGACATTTCTTTGCTTTAATAAATGTGGCTCCGATTAAGTCCAAAGAGAGATCCTGCCAAAGACTGCTGCTGCTGCTGTTTTTCAGTCGCTCGATCATGTGCGACTCGTTGCGGCCCCATGGACTGCGACCCGCCAGGCTTCCCTGGCCTTCACCACCTCCTGGAGTTTGCGCAAACTCAACTCCATCTGGTCTGCTGTAGAGATGTCAGTTTTTTATTTCAGTTGCAAATCATCTCCAACAAAAGGCCCAACCTCATCCTGAACAGCAAATTCTTCTCTGACCCAGTCTAGGTTAATCCAAGGATTCCTGCCTGACTCCTCCCATGGAACACAAGAAACCCACCAGGTTTTGGACTCTTAACTACTCAAGAATTTCCCACATCCTCCTGGAAAGTCATCTTCTTGTTCTCACCCCCTTTTCTCTTTTTGAAAGAAACAAGCACTGTCTCCTTTGGCATTTGGCATTCTGACAACTCTAGTAGAATGCAGACTGGAATTATAAATTCAGTAGCTTAGTCTTTTTACCTTTTGAAATCCACAAATCCTCCATTTTAGAGTTTATAGGACTTAGGTATGAAAGAACATTCAAAGAGCTGGTCTCCAGAGGACCAGAGGTAAGCAAAGCTAGGCCACATGCTGCAATTTTAACTACAGAGATGGAGAGGATGAGAGAGCACACACACGCCCTCGAGGGGGCTGGCAGCCACATCCTGGAGCAGACGGGATGCCCTGGAGTAAGGAACCTAGACTCTCTCCAGCACTCTTAATGGCAGCCCTGGATAATGTGCTAGTTCTGCGCAAAGACTATGATCTGTGACTATTTTACTGTAAACAATAGCCACCCAAGTTCTTGTCAGGTGGGCAGTCAGGACTGCAAGGAGGCTGTGTGTTGGCCTCTCGTAGTACAATTCTTCAACTCACGAGGCTGTCTTCTCCTGCTCAGTTTATATTTCAATCACTCCCTTGAAAATATGCTCCACCTCCTGGCTCCGTTCTCACCTCACTAATACTAACACTAATCCAGCCGTCATACCTCAACCTTAGTTAAAGTGAACTCTCCACTTTCCACGCCTCCAAGCAAACTGCTGAATATGGCTGCAGAAAAAGAAAGTAATAGCAGTTCAACTGGTCTACCTTTAAAATACACCATTAACCCTCAAAGGGGCCTTTAACACTGTTAATTAACTGTAGTGTATTTCCCTGGGAAACCATTCACTTTCCTAGAGCTTCTACTGCACTTTAGACTGCCCAACAAAAAATGAAATTTATGCTTTGAATAGACAGAAAACCAGATATAAGCATGAAGACTTGTTCTGTCACTTATTTTCTAAACATACTGGCTTGGATGGTCCGAGAATCCGTGCGGCTATTCCTTTGCCTTCATTGGTACAGTCCTCACCATCTTTCTTCAAAGGGGTTCCCTATTTCAAAAAAAAAGAAAAAAAGGAAAGATAATTGAGATTAAAAAAAAAAACAACCCATACAAACCCCAAAGCAAAAACAAAACAAATGCAGACCCTTGCTGTGCTACCCTGAAGAAAGGACGTAACTTGGCAGGAGCCTAAGGAGGGACCACAGCCCCAGCCCTGCCCTGGCTCATGATCCTGACGCAGTCCTCATCTCATAACATGTACAGAGGTTCAAGGAAACACGACACACACGGGGAGACAGAGGAGGAGAAAGTATGTTCTAATTTTTTCACTGCACAGTAGGAGCAGCCAGAGACAGCTCCTGTATCTGATGCTCAAAGAATCAAAAACAGTACTTATATTACAGTTGAAAATAAGTAATAAGAAATGATGTTCTCTGTAAGTATTAAGTGTGACCGCTTATACCGACCTCACTTGAGACTGCTCTAATTAACAGATGAAAATAAGCTGACACCCTATTACAATGTGTCCCCCTAATATTTGTGGTACATATTAGTTTCTAAGTGGTACATACTAGTTTGGAGCTGGTTTCCAAGGTGGCCCCCAGTGATCCTCAGCTCCTACGTGTCCCTGTGCAGCCCCCTAAATGAACAGGACTGACCCATGTAACAAACAGGATGTTCCAGAACTGAGGGCATTTGACTCCCAAGGCTGAGCCATAACAGACAACATGGCCCCAACTGGCCGTCTCCGGGACGATCTGCTCTGGTGGAAGTCAGCTGCCGCGTCGAGTTGAGAGGTATTCAAGCAGCACTACGGAAATGTCCTTATGCCGAGAAACAAGGACCCCCCGCCTGCCAACCTCAATGCTAATTTGCTAGGTACCTGACTTACCTTGGAAGCTCAGGCTCACGCTCTAATCAATCAGGTGACTGCAGCCTCCTGAGAAACCCTGAGCCATAACCAAACACACTAAGCTATTCCTAGATTCCTGGTTCAGAGAAACTGCATGAGACGCTAAACGGTTATTGTTTCAATCCACTAAGTTTTAAGGCTATTTGTCACACTGCAATTAAAAATACACCATTCTTTGAAAAAATTATTTCACAAAGAAATTTGAGGAACACTGGGTGACATAAAAATAAGTGTCTTTCTTGTGGGACTTCTCAGAGCCGTTATTATGCAATGTGATTCTCCAAAAAAGAGACACTGCATGCAGGATTTCCCAAACACACTTAAGTGTGAAACTGTTTGAAGAATACTGAGAATCTGAGAAATAGTCCTTTATTACATGTAAATCAGTGCTTCTAAAATACTTGCCAAAACAAGTCAAAACCAAATCACTCTCTTTTCTGTCTGGCTTGTTGTTCTGTATATTTTATAGAAATACTTTAATATAGCTTATGTATGAGCTTTCATTCAGTGGTAAATCTATGAATTATGTTGCTGACATAGTAAAATTCCTTTACTTTGTAGAAGCATCATCAACTGGCATTTTCTTTAAATACCATAACTGTGCTAAATTTTATACAAAGAAGTTGCACATGTAGTCACACAAGTATGCTTACTGGGAAAATTCCATTGATGCGACTAGGTTTTCCTTTGGGATATGGATTTCCTGGGATTGTTCCACAAGAAGATATCATTGCATGAGGAGCTTTGCAGCCCCCTTTGAAAGCCTGTAACATAACAAAGAGGAGGACTGTTTTAAAAAAAGAAATCAAATATACTCACAAAATTTAGTATTCTGGATATTGGGAAGCCCTGCTAAATAGGATAGATTAAGGAAGAGCATCACATTCAATCTGTTCATACATCAGTCAGCACCTCCACTGGTGAACATAACTAAAATTAGTAAGTAAAATCACTTCACTTAAATGGAATTATTTAAATGGTAATGGAACGTTTTTAACATCACAACTAGTAGACTCCTACCCAAAGATCTCTTCATAATGGATTCTGTAAATTGTGTGCAATTTACAGACTAAATACGACTGGGCTGCAGCTCCTAGGGGAACAGTCATGCCCTCTTTGAGTAGGTGTCTAACCACTAATCCAGTTTCCACCTGTCAAAATCCTAAGAAATAACTACCTTGAATGACAAATCAAGTTTTCTAGACTTGGACAAGGATGACTTCTCCCACTATTAGAGATTTTAAATTAACAAACTGGAATTTAGCCTTATAATTATTCATCTTTTATGAGTTTGATGAAAATAAGCTTGATGACAAATAAGTTCCTGGTGGTGGTTTAGTTGCTAAGTGGTGTCTGACTCTTGTGACTACATGGATGGTAGGCTGCCAGGCTCCTCTGTCCATGGGATTTTTCCAGGCAAGAATACTGGAATGGGTTTGCCATTTCCTTCTCCAGGGGATCTTCCCGACCCAAGGATCGAACCCAGGTCTCCTGCACTGCAGGCAGATTCTTTACTGTCTGAGTTAGCTCCTAAATAAATAAAGTTAAAGACAAAAGCTTGGAGACATGGCAGAGCTACCAAGGGACTGAGAATTAACAGCCCACGAGGCTCATACTGAGGCGCCACTGGCTTCTCACTCTCAAGCCATCTCTTCATACCCCAGTGTCCCCCTCCCACCCCTAAAACCTCTAGTTCCCTGCCACAGACTGCAGCACTGCCATTATTAACCCATCACAGAATAGCAGGTTATTCATCAAAAGTCAGCATAGTAATAAGATTGGTACAGTTTTCTTCATCAGCACTCAGGAAAACCATGTGCCATTCATTTAGCAATCTGGAGGAAATTACCTGTTCAAGTACCCTCTTACACCGTTTCTTCTCAGACATATTTATCCTGAACAAATCTTCAATGGGACGAGAATTCTGTGCATCAACAATGTTTCTACCAAGGAAAAACAATTCAGCTTTTCATTTAAAAACCTGGACACACACATTTAATACACAGATATATGTGAGTAAGCTTTTTTCCATGATATAACAAGAAGAGTATGATTATTCAGTTTTGATTGATGAGTGTAAATAACATGTTTATATAAATATGGTAAATATAGTAACTGAATGATGTTTATCTGGCTACTTGAAAGTAACAAAGTAATATTTCAAAAAAAAAAATCACTACTTTTGAGATTCTTACAAATCTACCCTGTCAGTGTCAGGAGAGCTATTGGCAATAAAACAAACCCCTGTGCTAATTGCATAAAAATCAAGGTTGATCTAAAAATGAAGTTTTATCTTATGTTTTATTTTAAATTTGTGCTTTTGTGGTCATTTATAAATATATTAGGGACTTAAAAACTGCATGTGCTGTAAATAAATAGCAATTTATAGACTTTCATAAATACTTATAGGTGAGTAGTTTCCTTTTCTCTATCATTCATTTCTCAAATTTATTTCACAATCATTTCTCAAGTGCTGTGCTGGGTGTTTTAAATCTTATTGTATTTAAAATCTTCATCCCTACCACATAGGTAAGATCCTTATTTTCACAACTGAGGAAAATAAGATCCAGAGAGAATAAGAGTATGTTAAGCAAAAAAATACATAGTCAGAATGTGGAAAACCCATCTAACCATAAGTCCTCTGGATTTGTCAACAAGCTTTTCAAGTTATTCTGAGTGGGAAGGCAAAGCAAGTCACCGATATGCAGACAAATCAAAATAATTAAACTCAATAAGCCCCACTAATTTTACAAGTTTATAATCATGTGTAATGAGCACACTAGCTACTTAGATATAAGAATTCAGCTCTATGCTTTCGTACATTTTATTAGTTCTGATTACCAATATAATTCTGACACATTAACATACACTAATGAGTTAAAAGATGTTTGAAAAGTTTTCCAAATTTTTCTCTGAGTAAAAAGAAAAGAAATACTTACGAAGCTAACAGTTCAAGAGCAACTAGTTTGTCTTTACTGAAGGTGAAACAGTTGAGTATATTGACTACTTCTCCTGGGTGAACAGCCACCATTTTCTATTAATAAAAAGAAAAATAATTTTACTTTCAACATGAGAAATTTTCATGCCAGAAATTGCCTTTTGGGGATGGGGGGTAGTATAATTAAGTGTTCTTAATATAAATATTTGAGATGAAAGCTGCTTCATCAAAAGTAAGCCCTAACAACTATGTGGATTAAAACTAGGCTTTTTTCAATGTAACTACTTTAATTGAACTAAGTTCTCCAATGTGCTCTTTCTTATCCACATCTCTCAATATGCTCATCTATAGAAAAAAAATTACATATTCTACTTTCCTCAGAAAGGCTATATAAAAAGAGGCTATTTACAAATAAGGGAGACACATTGCTTGAAAAGTTAGAAAAAAATCGTAATTCCTCAGTCAGAGTGCTAGGTTATGTCATAATCAGCACTTCTAGTGAAGTCCATGGTGCTGAATAGTGTTATTAAAAAAAGGTACTCCAATCACATGATTAGAGGAAAGATGTGTTAAATATTAACAGGTTCTTTTACTGCAGAACCTCTAAGAAAGCTAATGTACATTGTGACACTCGAGGATTATATGGACTGTTACATAATTTAGTATTTGTCTAGGATACCTATGTTTTTGAAAAGCAGGTCAATTTATATATTTATGTTAGCAGTGGAGGAAATTCAAAATCAAAGTCAATATAAGGAGATTAGTTAGAATCAACTGATCAACCGAAGTTGTTTTTGAACACTATTAACCTTGTATCACCAAAAGAATTGGCAAAACTGCATGCCCCCTTACATGTTTGTAAACTGACATCTGAAAGTTTTATCGGAAGGTTACACATCTGCAAAAGATTGATTTCCTTATATGTAACTTTATTATATATTTCTGAAGACCTTGGATCTACTGCTCTAGCTCATTTATGAAAATGTCCAGAACGGAACCTAATCGTCAATGTCAGTCTTCAGCATGAACAGTCAAAGACACTTCCTTTGTCTCTAAGTGCATGAAGATGTGCCTGTGCAGCCTTTGCACTTCTGAGTTTTGATTCCAAGGTGGGTGGATAGGCAAGCTGGCTTCAGAGCTTTGTCATGAGTTTGCTGTTCTGATAAGATAAGCCAAGGTCCCCAACAGTAGTTTTTTTACAGAAGCTCTCTGCTTTGCTCTTCTTTTCTTTGGTCCTTACAGAAAGATTTTTCAACCCCTGCTGATAGGTGAATGAGTGAGACAATCTTTTCTTTTTTTAAATAAAGCAGGAAAAAAGCAATTGTTAAAGAGAAGAAGCACTAACAGACCCAGACACTTTCTTAAGCAAATTAGTTTAGGAAGCTAAGGATCTGTATGTGCACGTGTGCTCACTCAGTTGTGCTGACTCTTTGTGACCCCATGGACTGTAGCCCTCCAGGCCCTTCTGTCCATGGGATTTTCCAGGCAAAAATACCGGAGTGGGTTGCCACGCCCTCCTCCACGGGATCTTTCGACCCAGGAATCAAACCAGCTTCTCCTGCACTGGCATGTGGATTCTTTACCACTAAGCCATCTGGGAAGCCCTCAAGATCAGCAGATTTCTTTAAAGCTATCAGCGCCTGATACTCCCAGGAAGACCCTCTATACAGTCAGACCCCATTTGACTTCGGAGCCTCTGAAAATCTAGGCTCTAGCACTGTGCCATCCATATGGTAGCCACTAGACATGTTGCGTGCTTACATTAAAATCAAACAACACCTTAAAAATACCATTCCTCAGACAGATGACACATTTGAAGTGCACAAAAACCACATGTAGCCAGTGGTCACCATATTGGATAGAGCAGATTCAAAACATTTGTAATGTCACTGAAAGGACATTTGGACAGCATTGGTCTAAAAAAACGTAGGTGTAGATCAGTCTGACTATTCTTCTAAGACTAAATACAGGAAGGTGAAGACACATAAAAACGGAAGTAAATAAAAATACTTCTGAATTTGAATCCTATGTTTTGCTTGCCTATAAATATTTTCTACTCCAATCTGCCAAGTAGAACTCTGTACAATTTAATAGTATAGTACACATGATTGAAATTTACAATTTGGGAAGCTTTAATGTTTTTAACATAGTTATTTTTGAATAAAGTATAAAGGAATTTAGTGTCTGCAACTAAAGCAAACAAATTGCAACTTGAGATGAATTACAGAAAACGAGGGGAGAATTCAAAATACTTAAAATTCTACATTCTAAGGAAAAGTCAATTACTTACATGCTGTAATGCTTTCATTGCCTTCAACTGAGGCTCAGCCCAGGAGAAATATCTCAGTAAATCAACCACCTGAAAAGCAAAGAACTAATTTAGCTCTACTGACAACGTGTTTGCAAACATTTTTACAAGATTTATTTCCGTACTCTGAATCGCTATTCAAAGTGTGCTGCTGGGGCCCAGATGACGAGGCATAAGCATGACACCAGTTTAGACTGTGAGATGGAGTAGCCACGTGCAGCTACTTACATTTAAATCAACTGAAACCAAATCAAAGAGAAAACTCAGTTCCTTACTGGCATAAGCCACATGATAAGGGAGGGCTCAACAGCTGTGTGAAGCTGATAGCTACCAACATGGTTAGTGTAGAGAGAGAGCATTTCCACCATTACAGAAAGTCTTGGACAGCACCGGTCTAGAAATAAAGTAATGTATAAGGTAGGGGAAGAAAGTACCTGGAGAAAAGGAAAGTTGGAAGAGTACTAGACGGACATAAAATGTTTGCTTAGGAATATATAGTATGAGCAGAAAGCTTTCAAACATTTAGTGAAGAATGACAGTCTTAATCATAGAAAAAGGTCTTCAGTGGTGTGGTCTAGTGGTGGTCGTCCACTGACTTCTACTCTCTAACTCAGATCTGGAGGGCATACTATTCTGACTTAGACCACAGATCTTTTCTCTAAAAAGGTAAGAATTACCCTGAATCACGCCAGCAGCTTCTAAATGCTAAGTCACTTTGAGAGCCCAGCCAGCCAGGTGCTCTCCTACTACCACCAGCCAAGTTCAAGTGAACAAGGGAGAAACCACGCCATGGCTGGGGAGAGGCGAGCAGAGACCACAGCGCTGCAGTCTCCGAGGGGTCACCACCACCAGGTTCACTGCCTCAAGGACACCCCAAAAGGGACAACAACAAAGACTCAAGATGAGAGGGTAATAAAATCCGGGTTAATGATTTTACTCTGAGTTCCTCAAAATGTTATGGGTTCAATTATTCCACAAAGCAAAGTTAACACTAGAAAATGGGGTGGTATGTAAAGAAGAGTAAAAATACTTCTCACTCCTCACTGAGAGATACATAAGTAGCAAACAGTTATTGTGTGTACTTTCTATCCAACTTGGTAAGAGAGCATGCCCTTACTTTTATGGGAATAATGTTTTTACTATGGGACTACACCAACTATAAAACTTTATAAACTATCATGTATGATATAGGATAGGAGATATTCATTATAATAAGTAGGCTTATAAGATCACACTTAGGAAGTAGCTTGATAAAATTTTTAATGACTGTAGCAAAGTCATTAAATTTCTACTATGGGAAGTTTTCTGCAAAATTTCACATGTATACACAGAAACACATACAAGAGAAGGAAAGAAAAGCTATCAGCTATGTGAAATTGCAAATATTCCTAAAGTATTTAAGTTTAAAAAGAAAAGCATGTGAAAAGTTATGAGACATCTGGAAACCACTCATTAAACAGGCAGCAACATGTGAAAATCACAGAGTAGCTCTCAGGAATTTAGGAGACAGAACTACAGGCTTAATGTTATTCCAGTTTTGAAAGTCTTGAGAAAGAGATGAAAAGTTGGGGCATTTACTTACTAACTCAATCTACAGTTTCATTCACTGTCTACCTTACTCACATTCCCACCGTTTCCCAGAACTATTCTCCAGATGTACATTTCTATTTCTGCTTCATATCTCTATCAAGTATTTTCCAGTATTCCTTGGAAATCCAGCTTTCTCTGCATGTGTATATATAAATGCAAACCTACTTTTCAAAACCAGCAAACTCCCCATAAAGTTGGGTGAAAGTTTCCACTAAATGATCCCACTGATAATATTAGTCTTCTGGAAGATACAGAAACTACTTATTAGATGCTATTTTTTTTCTTATTCGTGGCTTCACATAAGAACATATATCACCATTTGTTCCAAGTTTTATAAACTGTAGTAAATTCTGCAATTACTGACTCATAAACATTGTACAATTTTGGGTATGTTAACTATTAGAAGTTTACAGACATATGATACTGTGCCCAGAATATAAACACTTTGAACTGTGTTTTTCAGACACTGCATTTTAAAATCATGTTAGCATATGATACCATGATGAAAAGTGGGTATGCTTATAAAATATGCCAACTATAAATTATGTAAAGTTTTCTGTTAAAACTGAAAGCGTCTAAAGTTCCTGAATAAACAGAGCAACAAAGTAAAAGCAATTCTGAACCTGACCAGTAGGCAAATAAGCAAAGGCACTAATCAGAACATCACTGTTTAAAAAAAAAAAAAAAAAAGCTTTTGCTTAAATAAATAAAAGAATACCTGTTCACTAGAGAAATATCCATGTACATATTCAATCGCTTTTAATTTGTACTCTGTCAAAACAGCCTAAAAACACAGAAAAACAGAATAAATATATGTAAGCAGAACAGCAACATGCATACATGAAAACTGCCTATGCAACTCAAACCGCGGCAGACCTTCTGTAGCCCGGGGATAAAGAGGCTGATAAAGTCACCATGGTGATGTGACATTCTACCTTTGGGGTTCCATGCTGTTAAGGATACAATTAGACACCAGGAAAACCCCTGGCCTCCCTACTCACTCCTACAAAGGAAGGGAACAGAATTGTAACAGATAAGATTTTACATTAATAGAAATTAAGTATTCCTGTAAAAGTGATTAGTTTTAAGTCACCCCAAATTCAACCAAACCATCATTTTTAAGGTTAAATGTACTAGCAACTACTCATTCAGCAGATAGTTATTTACTGCGCACCTATAGCGCACCTGACTGATAGAGAAACATGGGTAAAACAAGGTCTAGTCCAGGCTCTCAGCATTTCTACTGAGATGTGAACCCAGAAGCCAACCTGTGTGCCTGCCACTAACTGGCAGTGTGGTCTCTGGGAGGTATTTTAATTGTCCCGAGAGGCTCTTCACCCACAAAAGGGAACACCAATCACTACCCACCTCAGGATTAAAACAGTCAAGAGTAAATGTGACACAAGTTCAGAGAGAAGTTCATGGCTTTGACCCAGCACCATCTGGAGCCACAGGAAATCATGTATGATTCTCCTGGCAACTACATGCTAAGCTTAGAGATGGAAACACCAGACTATCACAATCTGCTAACAACCACTCATTAAAAATCCACTAATCCCCTTTGTATGGTGCCAGATCATAACTAGATTTACGGTAGGGATCACTTTCTAGTACATAGAAATATGGACACTACTAGTATATAGTACCTTCTAGTATATAGAAATATGGTCAATCATATTCCGCCCCCCCAAAATCAACTAATCCCTTTGCATTCATTCCAGAACAATCATAACTGTACTTTCTACATGCATCATGCTGCTAGAACACCATGACCAGTCAACAGAGAAACATGCAGGGACCTTCAGTAGCTGAATTTTCATGAAGAAGGGAAGGGAATGGGATTCTGGATAATGTACTCTTGGGAGTTTATTATTGCCATTATTGGACACAATCAAAAGCAAGTTTCTGGCCCAAATCCTGTACTGTGTTGATGCCAAGTCATGTCTTAATTCTTTCATCAGCACCTGAGAGGCCCAGCTGTATCCCCAGGCACAACACCACAGCTTGGAGTCAGAATCCCTGACCTTGAACACTGAACCCTCTCCCTTATCAGCTGCGTAACTTTGAGCTGGCTAGTTAACCTCCAGAGACTAGACTTGCAATCTGTAAAATGAAGGGTATAGAACCTACACCTGGAGAGCTATTAGGCGGATTAAGTCAAATAATGCATGGAGAAAGTGCTTAAAACAGGCACACTCTGTAAGTGCTCAATAATGAATATTATTATTAGCCTCGTCTTAGAAAGCAGGTTACATACTGCTTTTCCCCCTCCTTTCTTCTTCCTATTTCTTTTTCTAGTGTCTTCTTACATACCTTTGTTTTTAAATGACAATAGTGACAGCTAGTATTACCTACAGACATAATGGTGACACTCAGGAAGAGACTGCCCGGTTTAAACTGACTTACAAAGTCTGAGAGCAATTTTGAAAAGCCAACAGTAACTCTCATACTTAGATACATTATATTTTCATCCTATTTTAATAGCCTAGTATTATGTTGATGTATCTAATCATTTGGCACAGGCAGAAAAAGATTTCATCTTGATTTCAGACCAGAAATAAGGGACTTATGTTATGAATTTGACTTTACTCTCTAGAAAAGTTTCTATCCCTTTCATTAGTATTTACCATGTCATCTTTCCACAGTTTAGCAGGGAGAGAATATACAAATCGATACCCTAGAGCTTCCAAAAGAAATCAACTCCTCTCCCTGAGCAAATTGTTGTCTCATAAACAGTAGTTTAACATCAGCTCATTAACAAACTGTGGCAAATTCTAAGTATGTACTCAGCAGGCTGACATTTTATTGCAGATTTTCATTGGGCAAATTGGATTTGCAAAAGCAGAAATTTTATTTTGATTCAAAAAAAGAATACTCAATAGCATTACAAATGTAACCTAACAAGCAAATTTGAAAAAAAAAAATTTACAAAGGATGAAGGAAAACAGCATTTTGCTTTATACAGAATGAAGAAAAACAGGCAATTTTATTAATAATTTCATAAGCTGAAATAAATAATAATCACCAGTGCACAAGGTAACAAGTCTTTTTTCCACCTCAGTCAAGGGTCTTGAAAATATGAAAATGGCGAGGAAACAGCCCTGAAATTCTAAGCAAAGGACCCTGTATTAACATACTAATAGTTAGTCTTTTCAGGTTTAATTTTGTAAAGGCTTAACTTTTTGCGCTTAAAATACTATTAAGCCTCAAGGCTACATTCCATTTTTTTTTTTTTGCTGTCTACTGGGATGTAAGCTAGCTACAATAGTTTCAAAACGATGCAAAAACCTGGCAAGCAGAAGAAAAAAAGCTTTGAAATGCGAGTTACTGAAGCCCATTCCTAAGAATCTGCCTTTAAGCTTAATGTCACACTTTTTATTAGGATACTAACTTTGTCCCGCCGAGGCAACAAATACAGTCTGCTTACAAACTTAAAAATCCTATCATCATAACCACCGTTAAAGGAACTTTTTACGTATTTCTAGTTTTCAGTCATTCTTAGTCTTAGTGAAAGATGAGGAAATCGCTTAGAAATACGAAATCACTTTTCCAAAATTACAGTGATTCAAGATTTGTAGGGCGGACTTGGGAACCGAGGGCTCTGAACATAAGCTCCGCAATACCGGTCTGATTCTCAAGCAGTTTAGAGTTAGCAAAAAATCTCCGTTTTGTATCGTGAAATGTATCAAGATATAAACTCCTACACTAGACGTTAAAATTCCAACCAGTTTTGCAATCCTCAAATCCGTATTTTACACAATCTGCTCGCAGTCCCCCGAAGAGAACAAATCATGAGAATTCGTAACTCAAAGATTGAAGGAATTAAGGCAGTTACCTTTCTAATTTCATCCAGCACCATTTCAAAGGACTTTTTGTCCATCTTGACTACTATCTCGAAGAGGTTTTAACCAGTTAGTTTCAATTACAAAACGTTCATCCCCGGTCCGCTCCGAGAGTAAAAAATGTTTCCAGCTAAGGAGAAAGACTCAAGGAGCAGGAGGAAGGATGCACCAAGAGGTAGAGGACTTCAAAGTCTGCAAAAATTTCTAAAAATGGGGACTTATAAAAACTTTTTATTAAAAAACAAAACAAAACCCGTCAGGCTTCCCCGGCTTCTTTACACAAAGCTTCAGGACCGCTCGGGGAAGAGCCGGGTCCTCTTGAGTCCCGCAGAGAAAACCCGGCGTTCGGTGGCGGGAGGCAGAGCGTCTGTCCCCGCAGAGCAAGGCCAGGAGCCGCCGGAGGAAGATCGGGGAAGCCGCCTTCCCGGGTGCAGCGGCCCGAGAAGTAGAGGCACCCGCGCCCCGAATCCTGCGGCCGGCGAGGAAGGAGGCACCGGCTTCTCGGCCCGCACCAGCGCCTCGGCTGCCCCTCACCGCCGCGAAGCTGGCCTCATGGCCCGGCTCTCGCTCACTCCCCGCAGCTACCGCCGGACTCCTGGGTCCCGCAGCCCGGGCAGCAGCGGCCTGGCCGGCTCTTTGTTACCATCTGCCACCGCTTCCGGGAGCGGGCCGGCGGCCGGCGAGCACCGGGAGCCGGGCGAAGGGGGTCACGGTCTCGGGTAGGGGGGCTCCCGAACACCGCAGCGCCAACAGCGCCGGGAGCGCTTCCTGGTTACCCCCACGGCTTCCCCCGGCTCGTGGGGGACCTTCGATGGAGCCCGTCGCGCCCGAGTCAACTCAACTCTGCGCCGCCAGATTAGGCCCCTCTCTCCAGAGAGCCCAAGAAGGGGTCCTGGTGTGGGAATGTAGGTGTCCCTGTCAGATGCCTGTACGTCTCGGAATTGGATACGGTAGAAGTCCTTACCCAAAGCCTGGAAGTTATTTTTGGAGGGTCACGCCCTTAATTCTAGAGTTTGATTGTGCTCGTTTTTGATTGGTAAGTACGAATTTAAAAGAATGTACGTCGAGTGGTTAAGGCATATCCACGGGCACCCCGATTTTGCTGGACTGGAGAGGTCCACAGCTTCGATGGGCGGAAGGGCGGTCACGTGGTAAGCCCGGGGCTTGTGACGTGGAGGTGGGGAGGGAACGCGCTGGGAATGCGGAATCCCAGCGGGGACTGTGTTTCGCTGTGGTGTTCGGTGGTTTCTGGTTCTGAAACCTCGGGCACCCGGCCTAGGCGCTTTGGAGCTAAGAGCTCACTGCCGCGACAAAGTGCGAGGACCTGAGGCTGTCCTCCGGCCCCAGCCGCCCCCCAGTCCTTCTGCCTCGCCAGTCTTCCCGTCCGGTCATGACGAGATTCTGGGTCTGCATAGCCGGCGCTGGCTTCTTCCTAGCGCTTCTGGTTTTGCATTCGCGGTTCTGTGCCTCTCGGGTGAGCAGGATGGTTAGGAAATGGCTTCTCGGGTAGCAGCACTCTTGGGAGGTAGTCTTGGGATGGAGATGGAGCTGGTTCTCTCACTGGCTCGTCTCAAAACTGCACCTGAGGCCGAACCGCCGACGAGTTGCCCCTTAGCGTTGAAAAGTTTGTAATGTGGTGTGTGTTCGGTTGGGTCTCACCCTTTGCGACCTCATGGACTGTAGCCAGCTGGGCTCCTCCGTCCTTGGGATTCTCCAGGCAAGAATACTGGAGTGGGTTGCCGTGTCCTCCTTCAGGGGATCTTCCCCACACAGGGAGAGAACCTTGGTCTCCGGCGTTGCAGACAATATTCTTTACCGTCTGAGCCTCCAGGGAAGTATACTGTCAGTTTCCTTATTTTCTCTTCCTCCCCAGCTCCCACCACATCTGCACTTGGCTTTTAAAGTTTCCTGGAGAGCTGAGGAGATTCTTTACCGGCTGGATGTGGATTGGCCGAAGTATTCAGAATACTTCACTGGAGCAACATTTTGTGTTGGAGTTGACTCCCTCAACGGATTGGTTTATGTAGCCCAGGTAAGTAAAACTGGGATTTTTGTTTTTAAAGTTATGAACGCAAAGAAAACAGCTTTCCTATGTTACTGTACTAAGTATCTGTGTACGTTTATGTTACGCCAATTGTGGAATTTTTTTTTTTTTTTGGTTAAAGTTAGTGTTTTGGTTTTGAGCTTGATAGAGGTTAATATTGTTTGGTTTTGTAAACATTACATCATTTCTTGGTTAACCTTTGACTTCTGTTTCTCCTTGTGAAAATAATGTTTGCTTCCTTAAAACTGATCATATCTAAGCAGTTATTTTTGTATACCTTCAGAGAGGGGATAACATCCCAAAGGTATTAGTGTTCACAGAGGATGGATATTTCCTACGAGCCTGGAATTATACAGTTGACACACCTCATGGTATATTTGCAGCCAGTACACCACAGGAAAAATCTGTCTGGATCACGGATGTAGGAAGTGGTATGTGTAGTAATATCTCTTAAATTATCTTGCTAGAAACCTCCTCTTTGCCCATGTTCTTGCTTGTCCATTTTGAAATCACAGTGGCTGAATCTATTTGTAATTTCTTCAGTGATTTGTGAAATTGCCTTTCTAAATTTTTATATTGTAGTTATGTGTAATTGAGACATTTAACAAGGAGGCTATCATTATTGTGATCTTTCCTTTAACTTGTCACGGGACTTTTGCATGTTAAAATATCAGTTGCTCTTCTTAGACTACTTCTGTGAAGGCAAATAAATTGGTAGTCTCTAAAAGCTTATAAATGGGGTCTTTGCCTGTTGTTTTCCTTTACCACTTGTCTGAGAGATTTGCTGAGAAACCAGAACTGCTTTCTTGCCCAGAGTGCAAAATTTGCAGAAACTGCTGGTGGTGTGAATGCTTCTGAAGTCCTACTGACTTTAGCATGTTTGAAACCTTTCCATTAAATAATTTTAGTAGAGTGTGCAGGTGGTGCTAGTGATGAACCCACCTGTCATTGCAGGAGACATAAGAGACTCGGGTTTGATCCCTAAGGTGGGAAGATCCCCTGGGGGAGGACATGGCAACCCACTCCAGTATTCTTGTCTGGAGAATCCCATGGACCAGTTACCAGGGAGCCTGGCGAGCTACAGTCCATAGAGTTGCAGAGAGTCAGACACGACTGAAGTGACCTAGGACAGACGCATGCTGCCAGAGTAAGCACAGTTGAAGTTACAACTGTGAGATAAGTGTTCAGAGATAGCTGTTTGCCTGTGCTTGTGATTTATTTATTTATTTTTTTTGGGGGGGTGTTTTTTTTAAATTTATTTATTTTTTCAGTGGGTTTTGTCATACATTGACATGAATCAGCAATAGATTTACACGTATTCCCCATCCCGATCCCCCCTCCCACCTCCCTCTCCACCCGATTCCTCTAGGTCTTCCCAGTGCACCAGGCCCGAGCACTTGTCTCATGCATCCCACCTGGGCTGGTGATCAGTTTCACCATAGATAATATACATGCTGTTCTTTCGAAACATCCCACCCTCACCTTCTCCCACAGAGTTCAAAAGTCTGTTCTGTACATCTGTGTCTCTTTTTCTGTTTTGCATATAGGGTTGTCGTTACCATCTTTCTAAATTCCATATATATGTGTTAGTATGCTGTAATGTTCTTTTATCTTTCTGGCTTACTTCACTCTGTATAATGGGCTCCAGTTCCATCCATGTCATTAGAACTGGTTCAAATGAATTCTTTTTAACGGCTGAGTAATATTCCATGGTGTATAATGCCTGTGCTTGTGATTTAAGATAAGATGATTCAAGAGATAACCTGATATTATTATTTCAGGAACTCAAGAAAGATAGAGATCTTAAAATATTTCTAGTCTTCTACCAGATAAGTTCATGGCTTGAAGGTCATTCTGTTTCCCCACTTGGGGCTAATTCAGATACCATTTTGGAATTTAAAAAAAAAAAGAAAAAAAGAGGTCTCAGGTTTTGTGAAAGGTGCACTAACCATATCTGTTCTCAGTACCCAGAAGATTTTTGAGCCTCAGTCCATGAGTCCTTTATTTCAAGCTATATTTTGGATGATAAGATTTTGGTTAAATCAGAAAATCTAGGTTACTTCTGAGCTCATTGTTAGACCTTACTGAAGTTTGACTATTTTTGCTTTTTTTTTTTCCTTCTCAGGATTCACAGTTAAAAGGAGGCCTTTACTTTTTACTTCCTTCCATTCATGTGATCCTTTTTTATAAGGATCCTTTTTTATACTTCACTGGTTCCCAGAAATAAAAAGAACACATGTTTTGCTTTCATTCTTTCCATTATAGCTTGTTTTTCCATGCACAGATCTGAAGACAGTTTTTCTATTTCTTCCTATATTTCAAAGAATAAATGCTCTTTAGTTAAAACATGGCTACATGTTAGCCATTTTAAAAAAAAAACACTATCTACTGGTATCTTTTTTCCAATTCCTTAGAGACTTTGAAGTTTGTCTTTACTGTTTTGCTCTCTTAATTATTGCTGCAAAGTTGAGCTCAAGTCTCCAAAACAAGTATAATAATAAATTGTCAAGATAGGATGTAATGCAAGCTGATTCACATTGTTTCCAGTTTGTCATTTGAATGCCTTACCAGTTAGCTGGTCTTGATATGCCTTCAAGTTGGTTTCTGTTAACTGCTTTATGGTTTTTCCTTGTTTATTAATATTCCAGTTTATGCTTTGCTTGTAAGATAATTTTAACTCTATGGAAAGATTTATTCCTTATTTAGGAAAGAAAAGCTAATGGGTTAAATTTTGTATTTGTTTCCACTTGGAGAAAATGTGGCTTAAAAAAAGGCAGTGTTGTTATAAGCCAATGTTACTTCAATTAAAAAAAAACTTTAAAAAATTAACACGAAAATAGATACATGTGTGTATCATAAAGAACTTTTTCATTGAGCTACTGAAACTGAAGATGTGCCCATGAGTAACTGAAATAACAGTTTTCAAATATAAGTTGTTCAAGTTCTTCTTGATATTCTTATGATTCCTTTTTCTTTTTAAATTTTACACCTGAGTCTAGTTGATTAACAATGTTCTGTTAGTTTCAGGTATATAGCAAAGTGATTCAGTTATATGTATAGATGTGTCTTGATTTTGTTGTCCAAATAATGTTTATTGAAAGTCATAAGATAAAAAAAGAAAGCGATGTACCAATACTTTTACATCATGAGCCTTCTGTTTTAGGAGTCAGTTCTCTTTAGTTGTATTTATTTTATTTAGAATCTACTTATTTTGGAGTACATGAGATTCTAATTTGTGAGTAGATTTGGCTATAACTAGTGAAGCTTTGTTGCTTGTCAAATATAATATAATTATTAGCGTTTAAGCTTTTTATTGCTGCTTAATTTTGTCAAATTTTTTGCTCTCAGCTTACTTGAAAACTGTAAATGTTTATGCAGTGGTTATATTTGTGAAATATGCATGTTTGTCTTTATAGGATTCTATGGTCATACTATTAAAAAATACAATTCCTTTGGTGATCTTGTTCAAGTTTTGGGGACCCCAGGCAAAAAAGGCACTGGTTTGAACCCCCTGCAGTTTGATAACCCTGCGGAATTACACGTAGAAGACACAGGAGATATTTACATTGTGGATGGAGATGGAGGGTTGAATAACAGGTTGATCAAATTGTCCCCAGGTGCGTGGCTTAGTTTTGTGTGGTGTTCTAAGAGTATCACTCAGTCAGTTGGGTCTAATTTGTCTGCTGCTCAGCAGAGCTTCAATCAGTGTCTCTGTCTTCACATTTCCTTCTCTGTGTGTCCCTGTGTCTTCACACCACCTCCCCTTTCTCTTATAAGGGCACTAGTCACTGGGTCCACTCTAAATCCAGTTGTCTCCACCTCAAGATCCTTAACTGTATCTACAAAGGCCCGGTTTCCAATAAGGTCACATTCACAGCTTTTGGAGATTTGAGACTTGGGCATGTCTCTTTTTTGGAGGGGTGGGGGCGAGAGGGACATCTTCAATACGATACAGGGGCATTAAAAATGGCCACCTATGAAATCGTACTTTGTAAGCTCAGAGACAAGGTAATACCAAATAACATATTGATTATGAGGGGGAACCAGTTTGAAGGAGAGGCTGGCATGAACTGTAAACAATGATATTTGGGTTATGAAAAATTTAAGTGGAGACAGCCATTGAAGAAGCAGATTAATTGCTTGAAAATGAGAAGGAATTTTTTTTTTTTAAAGCATATAGATTAGACAAAGTTACATAAACAGAAAGCCAGGAAGGCATAATCAGCTCAGGGTGTAATTGAATAGTTTGTAACTCATGACATGCAACATAACATGCTAGTGCATAAGGTATTCTACGTGTTGTATTGACCAGATGTGTTTACTATTTGTAGATTTCATGATCCTTTGGCTGCATGGAGAAAATGGAACAGGGCCTGCTAAGTTCAACATACCCCACAGTGTTACAGTGGATTCCACTGGCCGGGTAAATATATGGTCTGATCTCTGTGTCTAGACTGTCTGATTATATGGAGCGGGGCATGTATCAATATATACAGATCTTGGTGTGCATATGCCTGTCTGCACACCTGGATGTGTGTGTATGTTAGTGAATGTGTGTATCAGGGTGTCTGGGCAGTTCCTCTGGGGCTGGGTATACCCACTTACTCTCTTACATACTTCTGCAGCCCTGGTCACATGTCATTAAAAACCATTTCAGTGAGACTTCGCTGGCCATCCAGTGGTTACCCCTCCATGCCTCCAATACAGGGGTTGCAGATTCAACCCCTGGTTGGGGAACTGGGATCCTGCATGCTGTGTGGGGCAGCCAGAAGATGAAGAAGAAAACAAAACCAAAAAACAAAATCCATTTCACTGTATGTATGCCGTGGATTGTATACATCAAACCCAGTACACTGAATGTCACTTAGAGCCAGTCTACCTTCCTGTATTACAGTAACAGTTTCCTGAAGAGCTCAGGATAGCCTGTCGCAAACCTAAATGAAACCTACTGTTATCATGCTTTATATGTCACTGGAATCTCTCAAGCTTCCTCTTTAAGTGCTTTGGCACTTTGGACAAACCCTCGTAAATCGGGTGGAAGTTTAAGGATGCGGTACGAGTAAACAGCTGACTTCCCACTGGTCTCAGCCCCTAAAGACACGGCCTGCTTTCCCACATCTTGGTCTTGTTGGCTGACCCAGGAACCATGAGGTTGCAGGGACTCAGTGAACGCTTGTTAGAGGAGTGGGTGAATGACTGCTCCCTCCTGATCTCCTGCATCACAGTGGACTACTCCAGCTGTTGAGCTAGCCAGATCCTTAGTGTAGTAGCCAAAACATTCTGGGCTTTGGGTCAAGGCCACATGTGGCTTTCCTGCCTACTGTAAGTTCAGTCCAAAGTATTTAACCTTTCTGCAGTTGAATTTCTTATCTGAAAATGGGGCTTTAACATGCTCTTCTTTGGGGTCCTCTAAGTCCTCAATGGGAGTGCTTATGAAACTCATGAAAACAGTCATTCTCTCCCCCTCTTCTTTTTCCTTTTCATTATGATGTGGACATTCTCCAGCACCATCTTTCTGCATTCTCAGGTGTGGGTGGCTGACCGAGGCAATAAAAGACTTCAAGTGTTTGATAAAGACACCGGGGACTGGTTAGGAGAGTGGAATAACTGTTTCTCAGAAGAGGGGCCTTCTGCAGTCAGGTAATTGTTTCTTTTTGTCTTTAAATGCTTGTCTGATTTGGTTTCTGTTAGCTTTTCTGAAGAGCTAGCTGAAAGTTTAAAATATTTGTTGTGAATTTTAAACCGGGAAAAGGGGGAAGGAAAGAAGTACTCAGAGAACTTGTAATCATGTTTCAGATCCCAGGCAGAGCGCTCAGTCACTTCAGTCGTGTCTGACTCTTTCCGACCCTATGGACTGTAGCCCACCAGGCTCCTCTGTCCTGCAGGCAAGAATAGAGGAACAGGTTGCCGTGCTCTCCTGCAAGGGATCTTCTGACCCAGGGATAGAACCCTTGTCTCTCGCAGCTCCTATATTGGCAGGCGGGTTCTTTACCACTAGTGCCAACTAGGAAGCCCCTTGCCCAGGCCGAGTGCGGGGGAGCTTCCATGCTATGGGATCCACATGTTTGAGAGAGTAAAGGCTGGCCCTTCTTGCAGCCTCTGCCTTTGAGGTGCAGTGTATTTTTAAACATAGAATAAAAAATAAAACCTCAAGTCTATACCCAGCCTGACACCAATTCTCCATTATTTTCTGCATTAGTTTTTTGGTGTGTTATTTTTAACACTCTGTTCAATGTTATGTGGCAGCCTGGATGGAAGGGGAATTTGGGGGAGAATGGATACGTGAATGTAAATGGCTGAATCCTTTCTCTGCCCACCTGAAACTACCACAACATTGTTAATCGGCTATACTGCAGTGTAAAATAAAAAGTTTTTAAAAAAGTAATAACCTAATCTTTGGCTAAGTCTATCATCACAAATCTCTTGTTCCCTCAGGGGCAGAGTCAGATCAACTTTAATGTCCTTTAAAAGAACCCTTCAACCTGCAGGTCCTTGTACAGCGTATTGTATAAGATATAATATTGTAGGAATACATACCTGTACTGGAAAAATGAACTTTTATGTTAGTTTTGCACGGTTTGATGGTGTGATATCTCCTCCTCAGGTTTACTCCTGATGGGAAATATGTGGTCGTGGCCCAGCTGAATCTGAGCCGGCTCTTAATCCTGGCGGCGCCCCCGGTAGGAAACATCGGCGACTGCTCTGTGGTCAGCACGATCCAGCTGGCCGATCAGGTCTCCCCGCATCTCTTAGAAGTCAGCAGGGAGACCGGAGCCATCTACGTAGCTGAAATCGGTGCAAAGCAAGTGCAAAAATACATCCCCGTGAATAGGTATTTCTCTTGATTCAGTTCATAACTGGTTTCTTATTCTTGAGGTTTTTCAGTTGGAAGTTCAGATCCTCAGATTCTCAAATCTGCTGTTAAATACTCTCAACTGATGTTGAGGCACAAGGATTTGTTTCTTTATTTTTGCCTGACCCCGTGTCAGAGAGATACATGTTTTTATATTGATCTGAACCAGGTTGTGGGGCATTCTTGTGACTTAGTTCCACTTGCGAGTGTACAAGGATGTTTTAAAGAAATGTGAAGAATAGGATGGGAAAGAGGGACTAAGGTGATAACCCAGTAATTTGCCCTCTGGACTCATTTGCCCTGGAGGGGAAGCAGAGAAATTAACATGGGTTTGCAGCATAATTTATTGAATTTCATATAAGCAGCGCAAACTTTCTCTTTATTTGCTTCATAAACAACGAACTGCTTGAGAGATGGGATCTTGATTAATGAGAACCCGCAGGGCGCCGGGCCCTGAAGACGCAGACGTGAAGAGGCAGGGTGGCCTGCGTGCCTCTGAGTAGCTTACAGCCCGCACGGCCTGGAGACAGTGGCACATGTGGATTGGACTTCGGGAAGGAGGAGCCGCAGGTCTGTGCTCAGGAGTCTCTGCAGCGGAATCAGTTTCATCTCCAACTTGAAAAACAGAGGAGGAGAAAGCCACGTGGTTCGGGCAGAGAAGTTATGAAAAATCGCACCCTTGCTGTGAACCTCAGCAGGCTTTTTTTTAAAGGCCCAACTTGACTTTGATTGTTTAGCTCAGGGGTCCCCAACCTTTGGGCCGTGGGCAGGTTGGTACCGCCTGTCAGATCAGCAGCAGCATTAGATTAGAAATAAAGTGCACAAATGAGTGTAATGCACTTGAATCACCCCGAAACCATCCTCTCTTCCACCCGGTCTGTGGAACAATTGTCTTCCACGAAACTGGTCCCTGGGGCCAAAAAGGTTGGGGACCGCTGCTTTAGCTCTGAGATGCTTAATCTCAATCCTTAAACACTGGAATCAAGTGGCTAGTGTCTAAGCCCTTTACCAAAAGGGATCTTAAAAATTACCAGAATGTTTTTAAAGGTAGCAAGAAAAATAGGTCTTCTCAGTGCCTCTCTTCTTTTTTTTTTTTTACATGAACTCCGTCCATTCCTAACTTTTGTCTACCTCAAAGAAGTTTTAGACTTATCTATATGAGGATGTGTGCCAAACACTTGGAGCTGTTTAGATGAATAATTTTCTGCTTTTTTTCTTTCTGCATCTTTTTTGTAACCCGTTTGTTCTGAATATTAGCCTCCCAGTTAAGACCATTTTTTTCAGTTTGTTCTAGTTTATTCTTGGGTTGGAAGGAAACTTGCCATATTACAGTCTCTTTCACATCATTCTTTGCCTTTTCTCATATCATTCTCCCTCTTTATCCTAATCATGTGTCATATGTGTTAGTCACCCAGTCATGTCCAACTCTGTGACCCCATGGACTGTAGCCCACCAGGTTCCTCTGTCCATGGGATTCTCCAGGCAAGTTGCCATTCCCTTCTCCAGGGGATCTTCCCGACCCAGGGATTGAACCCAGGTCTCCTGCATTGCAGGCAGATTCTTCACTGTCTGAGCTGCCAGGGAAGCCTCTTCATCCCAGTAATCTCCCAACGGAACTCTGTCCTGTGCTCCAAGGCCATTCATAAGTGTGTTTGTGCCGCTGATTAAGCTGTGTGACCTGGACGAGTCACCTTCATTTTCTCTTCAGTAAAACTGGACTGTCATTGTGTTTCCTCCTTCAGGAAGGCTGTGAGGTTCAGATGTGCAATAGTGAGGGTCACGTGTGCAATAGGTACAGATGTGCCCTTTGGAGTCTGTAGTTCCAAGTGCATTGAAGGCGTCTCATTAGAAAAGGTCCTTCTAATGTGCTGTTTCCCCGATACCAGCTGTCCGTTTTGCCTTAAGTTTGCATTTATCAAAATGTCATAAATTTATGCAGTTAGCCAAATAATAAATCTACTTGGATGAAGAGAAATAGTTTGAGGTTTTGTTTGTTTTGCTTTCAAGTCAGCTCAAGAAGCGCAAATGTCTCTTTGAAGGAATATAGGTTAGATTTTTGTCATTTCAAAAATGTTGTGTTTAACTTTGTTTTATGCCAGATTCTTATACAACTTGCCGAAAGTATTATTTCCATGGACCTTGCTAAAAGTGTTTATGAGCATACTTGGAATCCTGGTATTTCACCTTTTTTCTCTGGATTAATTGGTTAAATTAATTGAGAAATGTGTTGTATCTTCTGTTAAATAAAAATTTTGCAAAGAAAATGCAGTATTGTCTGCTTTTCCAATTAATGTTTGATTTTGTTGTTATAAAAGCAGTCTATAATTATGCCATTGAAGAATTTCAGCGATCATGAAATCACTGGTTGATACTGAGAGTATATCCTCCTCTTCATTCACCTGTGAAGTGAGGGCTGAAGTGGGTAAATATTGGGAGAGGTGGTGGCTTTAAGATGATGGATGAGTACAAGTGATAGTGGTAACTAGCTAACTCTATTTTTGCATTAGAAATGGAATCTTTCTGCCTCTACCATCTAGATCTGTTCTGGGAGAGAGGGGTAGGGTGTTCTAAGTTAGAAAACCAAGGCTTAAAAAAAAAGAAAACCAAGGCTACAGGTAATCTTTCTTAACCTACACTAAAGCATTGAGCCTTTAGATTGGAATGTTTGTCCATCAAAGCATACATGCAGTCTGATGAGAAGCTAAGGAGACCTATATACTTTGTATATCTCAGGCCATATTAAAGAACAACTTCAAGCAATGAGGCTGCTAGGTCAAAAGCAAGCAAGGCTCAACTTCCATTTTGCCTTTGTTGATTTTAAACGTTACTGGATTTTAAAACAGTATCGATTGGATAGCCAACATTAAAACTGGAAACAGGTTTTTGCTCCTCAGACTCAGGAGAGTAAACCCAAATCAAAGTCTTCTGTAGAGAGTCAGAATAAATCAAGTTTATTCATTCAACAGAAATGTTCAAAACAACACACAAATGAAGACCGTTAGGTGAGTATCATCTGCCCTAGCTCTTTGAGCTACCTAGTTTGGAAAACAAAGCATGCTTGCTTTTCAACTTTTCTGGAAGGGGCCATTTGACACTTGTGTGACATTCTTGATACACAAGAGGGCAGCAGAGTCCTGCTTATGATAAGCATTTCTTGAATCAAAGTGAGTATCTTTACACTTGACCTATATATGACCTTTATATATCTGATTTTTTAAAATCTGAGGCTATAGTGTTAGCCATACTTTTAATTTTTCTTCAACTTGTTTACATCTTGAGGAAATTGGTTTATAGGTGACATATCTTCCAAGGGTTGTTGGAAATATTTACTGCTTTATTGGACGTTTCCATGCTTAAGAAAAAAAAGGGTTAAATCTTTTCAGTAATACAAACTAATAACCAGAAGTGAATAACTCATTTTAAACATTTACAATTTTAACCTGAAGGCATACTTAGTACAATAGAAAATGTATCTGTTACCAGGGAGGTATTCTTTTTCTTCCTACTTTGTCTTTGTGTTTCTTCCTAGCTTTGTTGTGTTTAACAATTTTGCCATGTGGTTGCTGACTCTTACTGATAAGAAAGATGGATTATTTTACTGAGAGGCCTAGTCATTTATCCACTATGCACTTACCCATAGAATTCCTGAGTGTATTAAGTAAATCAATCCTATGAACATTTAATGACATTTAATATAGATACTCTCTTTGTATGTAAGAACTGAGTGGAATTTGAACAATGAAAAATAGCACTCTTTGGAACTTTTGTTTCTTCCATTGTAAGCAGTGAAATGATACTGTTATGATTTAGTTCTGCTTCTGTGATATTTGTAAAGAAAAGACATGATGTAACACTTGAAACAAACAGGTTTTGAAATGAGCATCTTGTTAAGTGGAACCCTTTGAATAAAACCTTTTAAAAGGTAGATTAAATTACCTTTGTAATGTGTTACAAGTGTCAATCCTAAAGGTTTTCAGCCACTTCATTTCTCAAGAAAGAAAATGTTAGTAGCATGGTCCAAATCTCATATTTATTCTTTACCAGAATCAATGTTAAAATCAATGTGTTAAAATACTATATTATTTTTTTTCCCCATAGGACTTTTACATACAAATGGCCACAATCAGCGAAGTTTATGTAACATTTTTCTTTAAATGTACAAGAATATTTTAATGATTTGATGTTTACTGTATTTAAATACTAATTTTTAATTAACTAAAAGGATATAGGAACTATGTATACATTGTTTTGATCACTAATTTTAAAATTTTATGTAGTTTTTTTCTTTGTGTTTTCTGTGTGTGTGTGTGTTTAAATAAATGTGTAAAGAACATTATGCCCAAATAGGTCAAAACAACTGTGTCAAAAAAATGAACTGCAAATTACCGTGGCTAAGTGCAAGTTATATACATTTAAAGACTCATGGAGGGAAAGCCTTATTTGGCAACAGATTGTCTAAAAAAGATTTGAAAGGTTTGTTGGCCAAAAGTACTACAAGCCTTGTTAGGAAACAATTTGTTGCAATCTCAGATAACAGTAGGTGTAAGTATAATGGCAAGTTTATAAGAGGATAATCTGTGATACTGGTAAACAGATCTGAGGTCTTGACGTTTCTTTGGAATGCCACATTTTAAGGGAAAACCCCACAAATAGACTCCAGTTCCAAAGCAGGTGACCAAGATAACAATGTTAGGAAATAATTCTGAGACCTTGTAAGGTCTTAAATGATCCTTAAATGATCCGTAAACGACTCAGCGAGCTTTCCTCTAGAACTAAGACAATAAACAGAAATAGCAGAGTAGCCCATTGGCCCAGCCCAGTGAAAGAACCTTCTAGCAAAGAGCTGCAATGAAAGTGAAAGTCACTCTGTTGTGTCTGACTCTTTGCGACCCCCTGGACTATAGACAGTCCATGAAATTCTCCAGGCCAAAATACTGGAGTGGGTAGTCTTTCCCTTCTCCAGGGGATCTTCCCAACCCAGGGATCAAACCCAGGTCTCCCACATTGTAGGCAGATTCTCTACCAGCTGAGCCATAAGGGAAGCCCAAGAATACTGAAGTGGGTAGCCTATCCCCTTTCCAGTGGATCTTCCTGACCCAGGAATCAAACAGGGGTTTCCTGCATTGCAGGCAGATTCTTTACCAACTGAGCTATGAGGGAAGCCCTTAGCAGTGCAGTGGACTGTGTTAATACTGCAAGTGGTAAAGCTCATTGGTACGGAACTTGAAACCTGGAGTTAGTTTGACCTGAGTTCTGATCCAGGCCCTGCCACTTACTGTGTTTTGAGGCGCTCTCCTTCATTTTTCTGATTTGTGAAATGGAAATAATAGTATTTTCCTCATAGGATTCTCGTGAATACAAATAAGATCATTTTTGGAAAGCATTATACTCAGTCCCCAACACACAGGAAGTACTTACCAAGCCTGGAGAGAATTTCCTGCAGTATTTAAGCCAGAGATGGGCAGCCATGCCACCTTGGACCCTTACACTGGGAAGAGGACCCTCCCTATTTATGACTCTTGTGTTTAGTCACAGTATTGAAAACTGAATGTATAGTTGTGATAGACTATATCACAACTAAGGTACCTATCACATAGAAATGCTATTTTTTAAACAGATTTTTCAGTCTGCATTAAAGCTATTTATCAAACCATCAGATACATATGTGCCAGTTACCAGGAATCCAGTGATACGCAGGGTAAATTTTCTGGAATTTGCATTCTGCTTGCGGGGGGACAGAACAATTTGAATGGAACAGTGAGACACGGATTAGAATTTGTGGTGCATATTAGCACTTGGTTGCCTAAATAAACACCCATTCCCAATATTCTCCTTTACCTTCTACCACCTTAGATACTGGAAGAGCTAGGTGCTTGCTTTGTAGCATCTAGAGGTAAACATGTGATGTTCTACGGTCTGGCCAATGTGGTCCTGGGACTTCTGGAAGATCATCTGGTTTCTTTGACTTAGAAAAATGTATCTTTAGCACCATCTTCTCTCTTGAACTTAAATGTGATGCCTGGAATGACAGCGGCCCTTTTGGAACTATAAAGCAACAGACCAGCATTTTTAAGGAAGGCAGAAAGCTGGAAGGAGCCTGGATTTTTATGATTGGGAAACTACCGAACTGGTCTTCTTGTTCCTTTCTCCAGATTTATGATGTGAGATAATTAAATATTTTAGTTACTTAAGCCTCTGTTAGTTGAATATTTTCTTGCAGATTAAATTATTCCTAAGAAATTCAGTGTTGAATTAACTTGTATTAATTTGGGAAGGATGGATATTTTTTCACAAGATTGTATTGGTGTTTTTTTAAAAAAAAAATACACATCCCGGACCTTTCTTTTGAGACACATTTTGATTCTTGTGTCGAATTTATCCTATGCATTTATTAATAGTAGTTACTATAGTAGGATTCCCCCCCACCCATTTCCAGTTAGTTTTTGGTGATATAGAGAAAAAGTATCAATTCTTTTTACATATATCTACTCACCTTTATAAGTCTTACTCATATTAATTAATTATTGGAGATATTCAGATATTCTGGGTATACCACTCTGAAAAATAAGCGTAAGTATACATCTTTCAGTATTTTTATTGCTTCTTTGATTTTTAGACTTTTATTGCATTAGATACACTTCAAAACAATGTTGAATGATAGTCATGATATGGAATATCCTTATTTCTGATTTTAATGGAAATGGTACTTCACCAATTTATACAGTATTTGCTATTAAGTTTTGATAATTTTAATAATTAGGTTTTTCATTGTCTTGGCTTTTTCTCTTGAGGGAAAGGGCACAGGATCTTAGTTTCCCCACCAGGGGTTGAACCTAGGCCACTGCAGTGAAAGCGCTGAGTCTTAACCACTGGACCGCCTGGGAGTCCCGTCTTGGAATTTTATTAAAAATACTTACTTGTTTTTATAAAATGGTTTGGGGAATGTTTATAATATATTAATTAAAGTTATAGTATTTTTCATATTCATTGTTAGAAAAAAACCTTACTTGCTCATCATTTCTTGCTTGGGATTTTATTCTTGAAAAAAAGAGGGCAGTAGAGTTCCATTTATATACACTTCCACCCATTTCCAAAAGGAATTTGAGTTTCTTTACAATAAAATGTTTTAAATATGTTAATATAATGTCAAAAATTGTGTGAGGTGAGGAAAGTACATTTATTCAAAACCTGGATTAATAATAGGTACAGCAATTAGCAGTAAGTTAATTCTAAGCTTTCTTGTAGCCATAGCAGAGAAGGAAACATGAATGTGTAATTTTCGTCTGATACAAGGAAATAGATCTGTTTTCAAGAAACAAAAACTTTTCCCCAAACTTCTCTCATCATGAGAAGACTAAAAAGGGACACAGAGGTGTGATAAAGGCATGCGCTACCCAGGTCACCTGTGTTTCCTCTTCCGCCATCAGTAGAACTTCCAGAACCTGGAAGACTGGCTAGGGGATGAGTGAGGTGCTGGGCTTGAGTGTGAAATTTAAGGCTCACCAAAACACTCATCAAGATAAATGATATTTTAAGGCAGTATTTTTAAAAAATCAAAATGAAAGCAAAAAAAATCTCTGATGAAGAAAGTATCAGACTTTTAAGTAAAGACAGGATTCAACAAGATACGCATGAGGTTGAGGCAATGGAGGCCACGTTACACAAGTGGAGGGTTAGATCCTACTTTTTTTGTGTTTTAAGTTTTTGGCCATGCCACGAAGCCTGTGGGATCCCAGTTCCCCCACCAAGGATGGAATCCGTTCCCTCAGCAGTGAAAGCATAGAGTCTTAACCATTGGAAGTCCCTAGTTTATTTTTTTGTTGCACCTAGTTTATTTACTTTGTTTTGAACGTGATACCCCAGCAGTGAAAGCCCAGACCTCCAAGGAAGTCCCTAGATCCTACTTTAATTTAAAATGTTGATATTGTCTTCATTTTTTGCATTAGCTTTGAATTTTAGAATGTTGTATTAAAATACTACTTACCTTGATTACCATATTTTGGGCACCCCCTTAAATTTTGTGTCCAAGCAGAAGGCCTCACTCACCTCACCCTCATCTGAATTTTGGGAAGAAGAGACTGGAAAACTGTTCTGAGCCTGAGGAATAGTCCTGGGGGCTAACAAAAGAAAGACAGAGGAAGCCTCACTAAGAACGTCCCAGACCAGACTCCTTTTCACGCATTATTTCATCTACAGTTACTCCCCAAGGCAGCTATTAGCATAATGGTTTACATAAGGAACTGAGTGTCAATGTAGAAGAGTCGAAAGCAACCAAACCTGGTTTCACCCGAGATCTATGTGCCTCAAGAGCCTTGCTGTTCCCACTGTTGACATAGGTGCCTCATCGCTGCTCAGCAGAATTCTTGACGTTTGCTCCACCTTTCAGGTCAGAAGGTCTACCGTGTGAAGACAAAATCACAATGAGAAATCTCACTTGAAGCTGCCTGAAATTTTAAACCCCAGCTTTTCTCTTCCTGACGCTTTCTAAAAAATAACTATTCTTCCTGAGTTACTTGTATGTTCAGGTAAGAAGCTTCTGACAGTAAGAGTGGTGGTGGAATGCACCCTTTTTTGTATTGGTCTGCCATTTGCTGGGCCACAGCATCGCTGAGACGGAAAAGGTCAGTCAGTTGAGTGAATCCAGTGACAGTTTACACTTGTGTTATAAATCTAGTCAGTTACGGTAATTCACTATGGGTGTGGTGAGAAGAGAACTGTGTTTGGAGTCTGAAATGAAGTTGACTGCCAATAGGTGATTTTGAATCATTTATTTCTCTAGGGTTTCAGATTCCTTTTGTATGAAATTTTTTCCTTGAAAATATGATTGTGTGAAATCCTGCCTTCTTTTAAGCCCATATGATCCATTGATGAAGAAAGTACATTGTGATTTCAACATTCACATGGGGAGCCTGGGCTCCGTCAATACTTCTACCAATTCCTAAATGTAAATAAGGCATACAGCCTATCTTGATCAAACCCATCAATAAATGGCTATGTACAAGGCTAGCTCCACTAACGACTTCATCACCACTTTTTGTGGTTATCACTGGGACGTCTATAAGGACTTGTCAATAGAGGATTGCTATGAATAAATGCATTGTTGTTCGTCTTGTTTGTACAAGTTCTTTTGTGAACAATAACTATTACCTAAGAAATCATCTTTTGACTTCCAAAAACTAACATTTTAAGAATCAGACTGGACATAATCTTTCAAGCAGAATTAATCAAGTATCTCTTTGCACCTTAAGAGTTGAGGCACAATTTGATTGTATTTCTTTCACCTTTGTATACCCAAAGCCAGGAACAATGCCTGGCTGATAGTAGGTTCCTCCGAAGACAAAACATAGTTGTTTTTGTTTGTTTATTCTATCTTTAGGAAAATAAACACTGCGAACATTAGGCTCATAAGCATCTCATCCAGATAAATATCTATGCCCTTTGGCAAATGACCCATGAAACAGAGCGTTCACCTTGAAGAGGAAAGAGTTGGACCCAGAAAAACTGGTGGTTGATGTTAATCAAGTTTTGCCTTATTGGAGCTTATTTAGATCAAAGGCTAATCCTTGCCATTTAGCTCCATTTTCTAACATTTAAGTATTTAATCTTTTAGGAGGATTTTCTTTGGAGGAATTCATTCCTTCAACAAATATATTATTTCAGATATATAGGGGCTCAAAAATGTTGAAGACCCTCTCCTTAAGGATATCACAGGCTAATGGATAATAGAAACATGTAAGGAAAGCATTAAATGCAGTTAAATGCAATTACAGGAATATATTCAAGCAGAATATGGGCATACATTGGCAATGTTTAGCTTTGATTTCCTTTACTAAATTCTAAGAGAATTTAGTATAGAAGCTTGAAATTGGCCTAAAGGATGAGTTGGAGTTCTCCAGGTAGAAAAAGAAAGACATTCCAGAAGGAGGCGAAAAATCTGCAAAAATATATAGGGACAAAATCACATAACAAACCTGCCTGGGTGTTCAGTCATGTATGACTTTTTGTGAACCCATGGATTATAGCCCACCAGCTCCTCTGTCTATGGGATTTTCCAGGCAAGAATACTGGGGTGGGTTGCCATTTTCTTCTCAAGGAAATCTTCCCTACCCAGGGATGGAACCTGGGTCTCTTATGTCTCCTGCATTGGCAGGCAAATTGTTTACTACTGTGATGCCTGGAAAGCCGTTAACAAATTTAGGGAGTTGTAAGTAGCTTAATATGGCTGGAACAAAGGATTTTTGGATATGGTGGGAGATTGCACAGAGAACTAAGTCAGGGACAAGGTAATAGGGAACTCTCTCTGCTTGCTGAGTGTTGACTTGATTCTCTTATTTGGAAGCTCTCCACAGTCCTGAAAGATACAAGATACTGTGGGGATCACGTTCCCATCAGTTTGGCTCCTGCAGAGCGCTTCATTTCCTTTCACCCATGGAATTTGGTTTGGCTTCTTCCTCTAAGAGTTTCAAACCTGGCTGTGTATTAGAATCCTCTAGTAGTAACTTTTAAAAATACACATTTCTCTTTCTCTTCCATGTCTTCTGTCAAATCAATGTACTGAACACAGCCCAACCAGGGATCCCTGAACTCATGTTTGGGGGCTTCTTAAGTGGAGAGACATTGACAAATGTGAAACAGGTTTAACATCAAGGTAAAATTTACTGTTTGGGGAAAATCACATTGTCACTGTGGGCTTCTCCAGTGGCTCAGCAGTAAAGAATCCATGTTCAATGCAGGAGACCTGGGTTCTGTCCCTGGATTGGGAAGATCCCCTGGAGGAGGAAATGGCTACTCACTCCAGTATTCTGGCCTGGAGAATCCCGTGGACACAGGAGCCTGGTGGGCTGCAGTCCGTGGGGTTGCAGAAGAATCAGACATGACTTAGTGACTAAACAGCAACATTGTCACTGCAGGTAGGATATTTGAGAAGGAAGATAAAAGGCACAAATGACCAATGGCAGGGAAATCATTGTCATAGTTTAGGCCAACTATAAACTGGGTCTGAACTAAGGCAATCAGATATAAGGGAGGAAGGAGAAATGAGTGATCTTAGCAACTTTAGAATCTATGGCGCTTGGATTCCATAGAACTAACTGTATGAACGGAGTGAGAGAGAGTAAGGAGTTAAGAGTGACTCCAGATTTCCAACTTGAGTTTTATGGAAAAGGAAATGGAAGATTCTTAACAGCTTTGGAGAAAAAGGCAATGACCTTAATTTGGGATATTGTTTCAACTTGAGATGTTTGTGGTATATTTAGCATCATATTTCTTACAGGCAGTTGGACTTCCCAGCCTAGAGTTCCGGAGAGAGGTCTGGGATGAGGATAGGAATTTGGGAGACATCTTTGCTTACGTACAAGTGGAAACGAAACCAGTAGGTGACATCACTCAGAGTGGAAAGAGTAACAAGACTGAGAACCAAAGTCTAAGAGTCAAATTTTAAGAGGAGATTAAGAGAGAAGAGTTAGCAAAGGACACGGAAAAGGATCGGCCAGGATGATGGAAGGAAATCCACGAGAGAGCAACATGACCAAAGTTATAGGAGCCAAAAGGATAACTTCAAGAAGAGAATGTGGTCAGCGCTTAAACATGCTTAAGACACATCAAATGAAATGACCATTTGGTTCAGCAAAGGAAGGTTTTTAGCAACTTTGGTGGCAGTAATTTCAGTTTAATGATTAGGTAAAACTGGAGCCAATTTGCTTTGGGTTGAGAAATCAACTGGAAGTGAAGAAGAGATAAGGAAGGAGCATTTACTTTTTTAAGAAGTTTGCCTAAAAAGAGAAGAGACATAGAGTGGTAGCTAGCTAGAAAAGATACAGAATTGAATGCACATATGAGTCTGGTTTTAACACGAGAGAACAGTAAAGACTTGCTGAGAGGTAGACAGAGTTTGAAATTTTCAGTGAAAGGATAATTGATACAGGAAGAGATGGGAGACTTTGGAATGGGGAGTGGGGTTTACCCTAGTTTCCCTTATGCTTCCGGCTCCTTCCTGTCATTTGGGGAAAACAAGAGACTGTACCATAGAAGAAGGGAAATTTTCTTTTTTCTTATCTCCCACCTGTATCTTCCCACTTTATCCTCTAAAGTGACTCCATCCCACTTGCACTACCTTAAGTAGACTTTGAAGACAAACACATTTCATAGGCACAGAGATTTTGTGGCATTTTATGTGGTAGCTTGATAAAAGTATTGTCAATAAAAATATGGTGGTGATTAGTATAAATTTCTCATTCAAAGCACACAAAACTGCATTGACAACCTCAAAAACAAGGTAGAATTGAAGTTACTGTTCATTCAGTGACCCTAAAGTGCACTTTTTATTTTTTGCTGCATCACAGAAGTTGGCAGCCATCATTCCAAAACATACTTTTTCCTGCTACCCTTGAGAGTACTTTTTAAGAGTTATTTATGTATTTGTTGGCTGCAGTGGGTCTTCATTGTGGTGCCAGGGCTTCTCATTCCAGTGGCTTCTCTTGTGGCAAAGCATGGGCTCTGGGGCATGGGGGCTTCAGTGGCTTCAGTGTGGGGCTCAGTAGTTGCAGGTCCTGGGCTCTAGAGCATGGGCTCAGTAGTCGTGCTGAGCAGGCTTTAGTTGCCCAGTGGCCTGTGGGATCTTCCTGGAGCAGGGATTGAGCATGTGTCCCTTGCACTGGCAGGCAGATTCTTATCCATTGTGCCACCAGGGAAGTCCTCCTTGAGAGTATTAGTTGAGGTACTTCTGAAGGGAATTAAAGTCTATCTCTGTACTATGCCATCCTACAGTTAAGTGAGCTGAGTTAATATTTCATCCACTTCACCATCTTTTTCTCATTTTTCAAAGGGAAGAGACAGCTCACTATGCAGAAAATGTGCTCTCATTGTGCAAGTTTTAGGTGTCTGCAGAGCCTAATGAGGGCACTGTGCATTATGGACTTTATATATTAAGAATAACACCCCAAGTGTAAAATTATTCAAACACACCTCTGTGGGTATCATTTTGGAAGTTGTCACACAAAGCATGGGAAATAGAAACAACACAGAAACACGATGTACCCCAGGAAATCAAGATTTTAACCTCAAAGGACATAACAGAAGAGGCACTATTTGAACCCAACACACCTAGGTTGAGAATGCATCTGTGGTATCTACTAACTGTGTCTCTTATCTTCTAACACCCCCTGGAAAAGGTGAGATGCCTCTTCAGTGGGACAGGAATTTTTGCAGACACTGTTTCAAATCATTTTTAGAGTTTTATAGGTATAGCTCCTGGGCACTCATGAGAACCACACAGTGAAAAAAAAATTTTTTTTCCCAGATTCTCCTAAACTGCCCAAATTAAATCTGTTGTTTGTACCCTAGAGATGAGTACAGAGATAGACTTGGGAAAAAGTGACCTCTTTCTGGCTTTAAGAGTCTGAGGAGGCTTGGGAGCAGACAACCTATCAGGTTATGCGTGAGCGCAGTGATTGGGTGCGTTTTCTTCCATCTGAGCTTCTGTGATTGAATACTTCAGTTTCTTTTTCTGCACTCCTGTTGTCTGATGAAGTGTACAGATTCCACAAACATGAGCCTCTGTAGATTGCAAGGTGAGCTTGTACCGGAAGAATGGAATGTTCATATTCAGCATTGAAGAGCAAAATATCACATGAAGTAAAACAGAAAGAAGCAGCTGGTAAGGAAAAACCAAAGCCTAAAGAGGCTAAAATAGGAGCTCCCTAATACCCTTGCAAGGACTTCCCAGGTGGCTTGGTGGTAAAGAATCTACCTGCAATGTAGGGGACACAGATTCAATCCCGAGGTCGGGAAGATCCCCTGGAGAAGGAAATGGCAACCCACACCAGTATTCTTGCCTGGGAAATCCCGTGGACAGAGGAGCCTGGCAGCTACAGTTCATGGGGTCACAAAGAGTTGGACCAACTCAGTGATTAAACAACAGAAACAATACTCTGGCAACCCCCAACATGTGTTCTTTTATTCTTTCTGTAATGTTCTCTTTTAATTTCTTATCTTGCTTATTTGCAATTTCCTTCTCAAAAAAAAATTAATACGTCCAGAGCTATATTTCTCTTTCCAAAGAACCAATGTTTGCCTTAGTTCATTGTTTTTGTAATACCTTGGTTTTTCTATTTTGGCTCTTATTCTTTCTTCCCATTCTCTTTGGGTTTATTTTCTTCTTTTTATAACTTCTTAAGTATATGCCTAGATCATTCTTTTAATATTCTGCTTGTATTGCATAATGGTATGAATCTCCATCCAAATTTTCATAGGTAGTGTCTTAATTATAATTTGGTTCCAAATACTTTATTTCCATAATGATTCTTCTTTGAAGTCTGTTCTTAAATTTATAATTATGAGGGACTTTATCTTTGCATTTCTGATTTCTAACTTAATTGTGTAATGGACAGAGAAAGTAATATGTTTGATACAGACTATCTGGTATATTTAGAGAGGGTTTTTAACTGTGTATATGGTCAATGTTGTTAAGCTCCATTTATGCTTCTGAAGAGTGAGAATTCTCTGTTGTCATTAGATAAAGCTTGCTAATTGCATTGTTTGAATTTTCTTTAATTTTTTTTCATCTCCTTGAGCTATTAATTAGTGGGGAAAATATGAATTTGTTTATTCTCTGTGGATTTCAATCAGATTTTGCTTTATATTTTCTTGTATTCTCTCTAAACTATAAAAAAAGGAGCCTCAGGAGTATTAAAGAACATAAACCCTGGAGTAATTGATTTCCATTGATTTAATGTATCATTAGTTGGATTAGATTAATTTGAATATTTTCTCCCACTTTCACTTTTCCAGGCTTTTTAGCCTGAGGCTCATTTAATGCCTTGTTACTTTTATGGTTCCATTAAAGTCACCATGCCCAGGGCAGAGTTTTGTTAAAGGAGGCAGGAGCTGCTTCCAGATTTCAAGCCAACCGGAACTGGATGGTACCTGCTTTCTGACAGCTTTCTGTGGAAGTTTACCTTTCCATTAGCAGGATTTGTCACTTAACGGGGGACTCCAGCAAGTGGGAAGGGGTGAATGGGCTCTGTGTCCACACACCTTCTTACACAATCTGACATAGTCAAAGAAGTAGCAAAAAAGGTGCTGCCAGCCCATCAGATGAGTTGAATTTAATAAATTCTTCTAGTCATGATTTAATGGCCTTTTATTCCCCATCTCATCCTCCTTGTTTCAGTTTTTCCTCTTGATCCCCTTTATAACCCCAAGGAGATACATTGGGTCATTGATATCTGTGTGTTTGTGTGTGTGTGTGTGTGTTTCTTTTTTAAGAGTTAATTTTTTGGAGATAATTCTAACTCTCAAGAATTACAAAAGCTCCAGTGTCCTTACATGCTCTTTGTCTGCAGATGAACCTCTTTCCTGACCATGTACACCTTTGCCTTACCTGAACATCTTCATGAGCACAGCACATTTATCCAAAGAAATAAATTAACCCTGCTATAATATTATTAACTGAAGTTAATAAAGTAAATAAGATACAACCAGACTCACCAGGGTTTCCATTAATGTCATTTTTTTCTGCTCTAGGCTCTGACCCAGGATCTCACATCACATGTAGTGGTTGCATCTTCTCCGTCACCTCCAATCTGACGGTGCCTCTTTCTTCCCTTGTCTTTAATGACTTTGATACTTTTCGTGCACAGTTGTTTTGTGGAATGTGCCTCACTTTGGATTTGTTTGATGTTTTCTCATGATTATGTTGGGAAGGATTGGACAGAAGCGATGTGCCTTCCCCAATGCACTGTTGTGAGGGGGTACCTGACGTCAGTATGGAGCTATCATCATATTAACCATGATCACTTGGCTAAGGTGACACCTGCCAGGAAGCTCCGCTGTAAACTTAGTACTTTTCCCTTTGTAAATTACTACATATTTGTGGGGAGACACTTTGCAACTATGCAGATACCCTATTTGGACTTAAACATTTCTTCAGGCTACCCAGGGTCTAGTCTTCTGGGGACATAAAATAGAAGCCCAGAGATTCTGAAAGTTCCTCCTTCCTCCAAAAAAGGAATCTTCCATCAGTTCTGCTTACAAGCTTCCCTCAAAGGTTTTCAGTTTCCTTTTCATTTTGGTCACAGAGGAATTGCTTCTTATTGTCTTACAAGCTCGGTGAACACACTGGAAAAAGTACTTGTGTCTTGTCCATTATTTCTCTGGGTTTTGTAATGAAAGATTTTTTTGGATGTTTTGAACATCCTGCTGAAAGAGGTCCTTGCTCTGCCCACACGCATACACTGACACTGATCTCCATCTCCGTATTCTCAAGGCCATCATGACGATGGCTGTACTTTCTGAATCCAAAACCAAGATTCCTCTTCTGAAAAAAAAAAAAAAGGACTCCTTTTTATTTGTGAAACTTTTTTATGGGGAAAGACTTACAATTGTGTAACACTTTCACATAAAACATTCCATAAATCAAGGAAGTTCGGAAATCCAAAAAGAGGAGGGATATGTGTATACATGTAGCTGATTCACTCTGTTGTGCAACAGAGACTAACACAACATTATAAAGCAACTGTAGTCTGATAAAATTAATAAAAACAAAAAATTACCATTTATATGCATTAAATCATGTGATTAAATGTTGTCACTTTCAGTCATTTTTTAAAAGTAAGATTACCTAAAATTGAGACAATCACAGAAAATACTGGACATATGTTCTCTGCACCTCCGGCTCATTAATCACGTTGCTCACCTTCTGCGTTTCTGTTTTGAGTATGTGATCTCCTACAACACAGCTGCATCTGTGGACTACTGAGCTCCACTGTTTTCTGTAGTTGATGATGATGATATGAGCAAATAACTACTATTTCTAAACAATGGATAGATACACAGTGTACTCAACAAAATTGTCCTTAACAATTCTTAAAAATTGTTTTGACAATCTCCTACTGCGATTTTATTCCATCTCCCGTGTCTGACTTCTATACCCATACTACCGATACCCTTCCAGCGTGTTTCTTTCTCTAGAGCTAATTTTTTTTTTTTTTTTTTTTGACTGATGCCATCTGTCATTATAACTCATCCTCTGTGCTGAGTGGCTTTGCATGAGGTGATTGCTGGTTCCCTGGCCACTTGGACCTCACAGTTCCCCATGAAAAACCGGAGGACCCCACTCTGGCTGTATTCAGATACCTGACTCATCTGAATTTCCTGCTGAGATGGAAACCTGCGATGGAAAGACAGTCAAATGTTTTCTGTTTGGGCTGGAGTAGGTAGAGGTTGGGGTTCTGTGTGTGTATGTGTGTGTGTGTGTGTACATGCAAGTGTGCTCATTTGCAGAGTGAGGCTAAGTCTCAGCGCGCAATAAAGCAAGGAACAGATGGTGCTCTCAGTTCCAGGCACCGCACAATCACACGCCATCTGAGCATTCCCCAACAGTGCTGCATATGCAAACCCAAGCTGCCAGCAATCCCTCTGATACTTAAATTCCCAGAGCTCTGAGAGAGCATATTGCACTGCGTTCCTCTGAACAATAAAAATTACTTGACTTTCTGCCTTCCCTCTACATTCCTTCCCACACCCTGCTCCCTGGGGCTAGTGGGAGATGAGCTTCAAACTAAAATGTTATGAAATCGAGTCTTTAGTCATTTGTTCTCTAAGGTAAAGCAATACTGACACAAGGCAATGCTAGAAATAAATGAGTGGGACTCATCATAATAAATGTGAAAATTATTTATTCACCGAACAAGTAAGTGAAAATCTCCCTTTATGAACAAAAGCCCATATGAGTAGACAGTTTTTTTAAAAGTACAATTCCTGCCCTCAAAGCAGTAATCAATCAGGGATGATAAGATACACAATATAACCAAAATATGAGTTGAAACATAAACAGTATAAAGTGGTAAATAGTTTACATGAATGACATTATTGTTAATTGGAGGATAAACCTTATGGAAACAGTAAATTTGAGTTGGGCTTTGAGAAAGTCAGAGTTTAGGTATAAGACAAGAGGGTTGTAGTTTACTAATAAATTAATACAAATTACACACATAGTACCAGATCTATTGCCATCACTAGTTGTTTAGCCAATGGAAAATTTAAAAAAAATATTATATTATCTAGTTTGGAGATTTGGACATTTTATTCTCAGTGAAGGCAGTCAACTGCAACATGTTCTCTGTTTGAAAACTTTCAGTTTAACTGGAACTCATACATTGCTGCTTGAATGTAAACTGGTACTACCACTTGGAAAAAGTAAAGCTGAATGTAGGCATGTCTTATGATCCAATAAGTCCATTCCTATCATATAGTCATCAAAAGGCATAATCTAGAATATTAACAGCATTATGTAGCCCCAAACTGGAAGCTACCCAAATGCCCATTGACTTTAAAAAGTGAAGACTGTATCATGGAATATTCACTCAATGGAATGTCATACAGAGAGAAATGGATGATATATATATATTTGTGTGTGTGTGTGTGTGTGTGTGTGTGTGTGTGTGTGTGTGTGTGTGTGTATATACACACAGATGAATCTCTCAGGCATAAAGCTGAGCATACAGGAGAATAGATAATGTATGATTCCTTTTATAAGTCTTTCGTGCTAACTGCTATGGACTGAATTGTGTTGCCCTACATAAACTGTCTAAAGTAATCTGAGCTGTTAGAAGTCAGAGTAATTGTTACCTTGAGGAATAGTAAGCGGATGGAAGCACAAGGAGGGGCTTCTTTAGTGTCAGTAAATTTGCAATTTCTTTTTCTGGGTTCTGGTTAAGTGAGTGTGTTCAGTTTATGAAAAATATCAAACTTTATTTTTATGATATGTCATACACTTTTCTATAATATATTTAATTAAAAGTCTTAAAATATTTTCTTAAATCAAGATAACCTAGATTTCTCAAATATAAAGCACAGTAGACCTTAGTAGACCTTCCTCTTGATCTTTAAAATCTAATTCTTTGTCTTATTATTATAAAAATCTGACTCAATTTCTAAGTCTCTAATGACTCTTCTGAACAGATGTTATGTGGTTTTCTTCAACAGGTACCTTGGGACTAAGAACTGACGCTCTTTAGGTTCTTCTTCTCTTTAAATATTGTTGTATATAGTTCTGTCCTTATATTGCCTCTTTTTGCTTTCTCTTCCATCGCTACATGATCAATCATCCACCTCATTGCTTCAGTTTCCACCGCTGATAAGAAAGACCCAAATTTCTGGCGCTCTCTCTTTTGGTCCAGAAGCCTTAACGGCATCTTCACCTGGATGTCTCACAAGCCCTTTAAATGTCACATGTACCAAGTGGCATTTGGTATTTCTCACAGCAAGCTCCCTGCCCTGTACTCACTGGCCTGGTGAAAGACCACACTGTCCAGTTCAGTCAGACTGTCATCCTAGACTCCACTCTCTTCCTTCTTCCTCATCTGATTAGTCCACAGCTTTTGTCACTTCTACTCCCTCAAGAGCACCTCAATCTTTATTCTTTTTCAGTCCCAAGTCCACTCAAGGAAGCTTAAATGACCCTCCTCCAGATTTTCAGCCAGCCCCTTCCTACACACCTTTTCCTTCTACAAGCCTTTATTTATGTAGATAATAAGTCCACTCTACTAGTTTCTCAGAACAAAAATCTTTGGGTTGTCTTTGATGCATCTCTTACATATCGAAGTGGATAAGTCTATCTCAAAATATATCCAGAATGTGACTATTTCTTATCACCTCACTTCCCTTCTTACCATCTGATCAACACTCACTGTTCTCACACCTGTATCTTGTGATCCACCCACCTTGTCCAGCGAGCTGTGCCCCAGTGTTACTCCATTGTATGTGCACACACTCTTCTCATGCTGGGAATGCCCATCATTCACTTTGCAAGTTGAATAATTCTATCTCATCATGTAAGGTGCACAGACACCACAGTCTCTCCAAGAAATCTTCCCTGGACCTTTCAGGCTGAGCTAATAGTCTATTTATCTTTATTAATATATTCTGAGGGCTGAGGACGTTGCCTGCCGTGTAGCTGGTTCTCAGTTCAATTCAGAGAGGCTAATGATGAGCCAGTCTACTGCACTGGAATAGAGCCCTGCATATTCCCTCTTACATTTCTTATAATAGTTGTCACATCCTATTGCGATTTTTCATTTTCATGTCTAACTTCCTCACCAGGTTATGCACTATTCAAGGTTAGGTAATGTATGCTTTAATCATTTACACATTCTCTGTATGCTCATAATAGTGCTCAAGAATGATTGCTTAAAGGTAAGAGCACAAATGAGTTGAAAGCGCATTGATAAGTCTCTTGTGCTCACTGCTATGGGCTGAATTGTGTTGCCCTAATATCCACATGTTGAAGCTCTAACCTTCAATGTGATGCTATTAGGAGATGAGGTCTTTGGGAGTTAATCAGGTTTAGATGTGGTCATAAGGGGAGGTGCTTATGATGGGGATCAATGTCCTTATGAAAGAGACACAAGATTCTCTCTCTCTCCTGTGTGAGAACACAGAATCAGCTGTCTGAATACTAGCAAAAGAGCTCTCACCAGACCTCTATCATCCTGGAATCCTGATCTTGGACTTCCCAGCCTCCAGAGCTGTGAGAAAACAAATTTCTGTTGTTGAAATCAAGCAGGTATTTTGTTATGGCAGTGTCAGCAAATTAATACTTATCCCATCTAAACTAGCTATTTCTAGCTAATTAGTAGCTAATTAATTAATGTGCATGCTAAGTCACTTGAGGCGTGTCTAACTCTTTGGGACCCTGTGGACTGTGGCCCACCAGGCTCCTCTGTCCCTGGGACTCTCCTGGGAAGAATACTGGAGTGGGTTGCCATGCCTTTCTCCAGGGGCTCTTCCCAACCCAGGGATCGAACCGGTGTCTTTTACAACCCCTGCTAGCTAGTAGCTAATTAATTAATACTTCTGGACATAGTTGAGAACAGAGACTGAGAACCTCCCTGAAAACACACGTAACACTTTGTCTACAAATTGACTTTTCTTGACTGTACATTTCAACTTCTTAGTGTATGGCACAAATAAGGCCAAGATCAATCAGTCTGTCATAGTACAAAGTCACAAATTTCATTCTTAGCCACAACCAGTCATCTGACAAAAGTGAAACCAAATAACCCCACTGCTGTGAAATCAATCAAAGCCCATTTCCTCTTAAGTAGACACCTGTAAGTGCCATGTTTATAAATTAAGAGCAAAATATTGTTACGATATACTTGCAATTACTTTCCTGTAATTGACTATTAACATTGGTAACTAATTTTTTTCCTCTTTGGTTGACTCACAGGATAGTAAATAGCTCTTTATTTATGTCACCACAGATAATGTTTGTAATGAATTAGGTTTTCATGAATCTAAAAAACTGGTTTACTTAGTGTGTTTTTAGAAGGTATATTTCCTTTCTCCACTTTTCACTTTCTCTCCAGAGAGGATTTACCTGGCTCCGTTGATCCCCATGGAAGAAGAACAGGTGGCAAACCTATCTGCATTTAGAGCCTTGGGTTTAATATCGTTAAGTCCCGCATATGTCCACGGCAGACACACCAGGCAGCTGCGTTCACAGCACCATTTTCTTGGACTGTTGCCAACGGGAAGGTTGCAGCAAACTGTAAATTTGAAACCAGAAAGGCCCAGGTCAAGTTGTAACCTCCTAACTGGCTGTCTGAATCTTTTAATTTGGAGAATCAATTGAATGTTCAGAAGGGAGGACACTTTGAAGACTGATCTAAAACAGACCAAGTAGGCAATGATTCTGTAACCCTTCCCCATCAACTTGCTTAAAGGAAACCCCACTTTAGTTCTGTATGTCTTGCCTTCTTAGTTTCTGCACTACTTTATTCCTTTTTTTTTGCAGTACAAAGTTACATTTATTTATTTATTCTAAAATTTTTATTGGGGCATAGTTGGTTTACAGTGCTGCGTTAGTTTAAGCTATGCAGCAAAGTGAGTCGGCCATATGTGCACATATATCCCCCTTTCTGGATTCCCTTCCCAGTTAGGTCACCACAGAGTGTTGAGTAGAGCTCCCTGTGTCATCCAGTAGGTTTCTCATTAGTTACCTATTTTATCCATAGTATCAATAATGTATCTACATCAGTCCCAATCTCCCAAATTCATCCCACGATTCTTTCCCCATTTGGTGTTCATATGTTTGTTCTCTACGTCTATGTCTCTATTTCTGCTTTGCTAATAGGTTCGTCTGTACCATTTTTCTACATCCCACATATATGTGTTAATACACGATTGCACTCGTTTATTCCTAAATAAAGAATAAGGAAGAGAACAGTAGGTTAATGGCCGTGGTCCATGCTGTCAGTACATAGCCAGCCTGGTTATAGGATGGTGAATGTTCCTCTTAAAAACAAATGCAAGCAACAGCAACAGCAGACTCAAAATAGAAAAGGCTAGTTCCGCTAATTTCAGAGTGATGCAGTTCAACACTATTACAAGGAAACAAACTCGTGCCCGGGTGCTGTGGGCTCACAAGTCAGGGCTGTACCTCTAGGTTCTTACCGTCTCATGCCTCCCCTATGTGCCTCCTCTACTGCCTTCTCAGCTCTTATCCTCAGGAGCTCCTTTTTATTTGGGGGATCCTTGGGTTGGGAAGATCCCCTGGAGGAAGGCATGGCAACCCACTCCAGTATTCCTGCCTGGCAAATCCCATGGACGGAGGAGCCTGGCGGGCTTATGGTCCATAGGGTCGCGGAGAGTTGGACACCACTGAGTGATTAAACAACAAGCATTAGTTCCGGGTAGCTGGTGAGGCACCGGCTGTCTCATTACTTGAGTGATAAAATATTTACCGCATCCACCTACCAATGTCACACATTTTCTCTGAACAAACTCCCTCGGGCTCCTTAGCAAGAAAGAAAACCACAAAGTTCAGTGTGCCACCCCAGCAATGGCACATCCAGAATCTGACCCATTGAAATGGTACCTGGGTGTTTCTCCCCTTCTCCTCCAGGAGTTAAACGGCCTCTGTTGGAAAGTCTGAAGGAAACTGATGGTTCAGGTGTGTTTGGCTAGTCCTTCCTAGGAGACCAAGCATACTGGCAAGAGAGAGCCAATAGAATCCAAAACTCGTTGGCTTAGATTTGCAGTGCGAATCCAGGCGGATGACGGTCCTCTCTGGCTGTTATAGCCTGCCACTGCTTCTTTCAGGCAAGCCAGCTCACCAGCTTTGCTGTTCCAGCACTGTAGGACCGGCCAAGCAAGGAGGCAAAGCTGGCTGCAGCTGAAGCTCGACTCTCCGCAGACCTCGAGGTTTCTAGCCCCTTTCTTCCCCGCTTTGCACTGTGTGTGACCCTTAAAAACCTGTCGGTAAAAGAGACTACATCCTGGGACTTCCTAGTGGACCAGTGGTCAAGAACCTGCCTTGCAATGCAGGTTACGTGGGTTCAATCCCTGCTTGGGGAACTAAGACCCATATGCTTCAGAGCAACTAAGCCCCTGTGCCACAACTAGAGTCTGCGCTCCACAATGGAAGACTGGTATGCTGCAACTAAGACTATAAAGACTATAAAGAAAGCTGAGCGCCGAAGAATTGATGCTTTTGAACTGCGGTGTTGGAGAAGACTCTTGAGAGTCCCTTGGAGAGTTGGGTCTCAAGGAGATCCAACCAGTCAATCCTAAAGGAGATCAGTCCTGAATTTCATTGGAAGGACTGATGCTGAAGCTGAAACTCCAATACTTTGGCCTCCTGATGCAAAGAACTGACTCATTGGAAAAGACCCTGATGCTAGGAAAGATGGAAGGCAGGAGGAGAAGGGGATGACAGAGGATGAGATGGTTGGATGGCATCACTGATGGGATGGACATGAGTTTGAGTAGCCTTCGGGAATTGGTGATGGACAGGGAGGCCTGGTGTGCTGCAGTCCATGGGGTCGCAAAGAGTCGGACATGACTGAGCGACTGAACTAAGACTTGACACAGCCAACTAAATAAATTAATCTGAAAGGAAGACAGAGAGAGACTATATCCAGTCTACAAGACTCTCAGTTCAGATGTGTCCTTCTTCTTGACATGAAATCAGCATCCATTATGAATTATGATTTGGTTTTGAATTTTGTCATATGCAGCATGATTTCCAGCTAAAATCCACTGATGATCACAATATGGTACTCAAAGAAAAAGGAGAAGAATGTGCATAAGTTGAAAATGCAAACAAAACTTTATTTTGGTGGTCAAAGAAAATGACTGCAAATTTTCTTAAAGAGAGTGGTCAGGACAGGCCCACAGTGCTGGCTAATGACTGTTAGTTATAAGCAAGAATTCCAGAGCAAGAAAATCCTGGCACTGTGTTTTGTTGCCATCTCCTCTTGGATTTCTCTAATTTTCTTCCAAAAGAGGCCTTTTAAATGCATTAAAACTCATATGCCCAAGTAAAATGTAATAGAGACAGGCTGAGCTTCCACACCTATACTTAGACTTCCTGTAATTCTATTCCTCCAAAGAAGGGTACCATTGAGGAGACATCTGATTAGCTATCAGAAGACACAACAGGAACCCCAGGGAAAGTCAGGTTCAAGTTGCCCTGATGTAATTACTGATGCGTTTAATTAAATCATGTACAAAGGCATTAAATATTTCAGCAAAGTCTGTTTTAAGTTGTTTTACCTCTTGGAAGACACTAATACGAAATGATTTTCTCAGGTAAATGAGGTTTAGCTGTGTTGGTGGGTTGAGCAGACACACAGCAGCTGCAGGTTTAATTAAACGTTTGCCTAACCATATAAAAAGACAGTGATATATCTTCATAGCATCTGGCAGCTTCAGCATCCTCCAGCCATTCTTTAATTAGCATGCTGGTGAATTTAATAGAAAATGACTTTAACTCAGGAGCAGATGGCTCTTCTGAGTGACAAGGGGAATGACAATCTCTGTCATGTTTACTTGGTCTGTAGCTTTCTAGTGGGAAGGATCCCTTTGGAGCACAGTCCTGATGAAATCAGGGGTCAGGTTTAATATCTTCTGAAAGCAACCACTTCCTAATCTTCTTCAGTTAAAAACATCCGACTTTCAAGTTTCCAGAGATGGTTCTCCTTTGTCTCTCTGTCTTCGTTTCTCATATTTTATGACATAACTAGCCTTTCAGTTGTTGAGTTTCATATAAATTTTCAGTTTCTCCAAGGTAGATAAAAAAGTCTGTTGGACCCAATACAATCTCTGAAATAATCATTACCAGAGTTTTAAAGCTTAGGAAGCATGAACCGCATCTCACTCCTAGATGGCAATTGACCTGAGAAAAGAAGGGAAGAGTGTATCTTTGCTTTTGTGTATTTCTTTTTTTCTTTACTTTTCTTTCTTTTTTTCTTGCTCTTCCTTCCTTCCTTTCTTTTTCCTGCCATGTCATAACGCATTAGTGATTTTAGTTACCCAACCAGGGATTGAACCTGCACATCCCCTGCATTGGAAGCGTGGACTCTTACCCACTGAATTACCAGGGAAGTCCCCATAGAAGTTATTTTTGAAATGAAAGAAAAAGGTAAGAAGATCCTAAGGAATAAGAAAAATAAGCATGTTCATAAGGATTGGTATGCTTTGGTTCCTATGTGTCAATTTTTAGAAACTTTTTTCATGTATAAATGCTCATCATGTGGGTCTCTGGTTACTATGTGCACACTTATGAGACAGCTGTGTTGCTGCCCCTAGGAAATTTTAAACAATGAGTTTAGTTCACATTATGTGGTTAAGATTGACTGGGTCAAAAATGGACAATATATCTATCTGGATTAAGAATATTATTTCTCCATTTTTCCAGTTATTCTCAGGTTTTCAGGTATGAATTGCAGACAAACTAATCAGTCATATGCAATGTGCATGCTAATAACTGCTAGCTGTAATGTTAAAGTGTTGATACTTAAGTTATAATAAGCCCGTAGGCCTGTAACCCATTATTACAAATGAATAAGTGGACTAAAGAGGTTATATTAGTGGCTGGGCTCATTTTGGATGTAGGACCATCAGACAGCAGTAACGTTCTCTTCCACGTGCTATACCACTTGCATGCATGCTCAGTTGCTAAGCTGTGTCTGGCTCTTTGCAACCCCCATGGATTGTAGCCCGTCAGGCTCCTCTGTCCATGGGATTTCCCAGGCAAGAACACTGGAGTGGGTTGCCATTTCCTTCTCCAGGGGATTTTCCCAACCCAGGGATTAAACCTGCATCTCCTTCACTGGCAGGCGGCTTCCTTACCACTGAGCTACCAGGAATGCCTGTTATGCTGCTTAGAGACCATTCACTGCTCATGCCTGGAGACACATGTATCACAACCAGCCATGTGCCCAACAGGTGCTGGGGATCAGTAGTCCCTTGCCCTTGCCCTTGCTGAAATCTTCTCTCAAAGGGGTAGAGAGAGGTAGAGTCATAAGCATAGTAAAGTGGTGAGAAATACAGTTAAGACACAGGCAACTACTTTGTGAGCCTAGAGGCAGAAACAGGAGATTTTTCCAGGTATCATGTGCAAATTGACTTTAAATTTGGTCTCTCTCTTTCTTTTTTTTTTTTCACCCCAGCTTGATTGAGGTATAACTGACAAATAAAAATTGTGTATATTTATGGTGTAAATGTGATGTTTTGATACAAGTATAATTTGTGAAATGATTACCACAATCAAGTTAATTAACATTTCAATAACCTCACTGAGTTAGCATTTGTGTATGTGATGGGGGCGTGTGGGTGAATGGTAGAAATACTTTAAGATCTACTCTCTTAGCAAATGACAAGTACACAGTCCAGTATTATTATTATTATTCATTTATTTGGCCGCATCAGGTCTTAGTTGCAGCTCGTGGGATCTTTGTTGTGTTATGCGGGATCTTTTGTTGTGGTGCACAGGCTCTCTGGTTGTGGCGTAGGTTTAGTTGCCCCACAGCATGTGAAATCTTTGTTCCCTGACCAGGAATTGAACCTGCATCCCTTGTACTGCAAGGCAAATTCTTAACCAATGGACCTCCAGGTGAGTCCCACAATACAGTGTTATTAACTGGAGTCACCATGTTGTACATTAGATTGATAGAACTTACTCATCCTCCATAATTAAGTCTGTACCCTTTGACCATCATCTCCCCATTTACCCCATCCCCAGTCCCTGGCAACTACCTTTCTACTCTCTGAGTCTATGAACCCAATTTTTGGAGATTCCATGTATGCCATATTATGCAGTATTTGTTTTTCTCTGAGTGATTTATTTCACTTAATGTCCCCCAGCTTCATCCATGTTGTCACAAATGGCAGGATTTCCTTCTTTTTTTAAAAAAAATTCCACTGTATATATTTATGCCACATTTTCTTTATCCATTCATCCATCAATAGATACTTGGGTTGTTCCCATATCTGGGCTATTGTGAATAATGCTGAACTGAACATAGGCGTGCAGGTATTTCTTCAAGGTTCTGGTTGTATTTCTTTTGGATATACCCAGAAAAGGGATTACTGGGCCATGTGTTAGTTTCTTTTCTTTTTTTTTGAGGAACTGCTATACCATTTTCCATGTCTATACTAATTTACATTCCCTTTTCTCCACATCTTCACCAACACTTGTCTTGTCTCTTTGATGATAGCCATCTCACAGGTATAAGATGATGACTCATTGAGGTTTTGATTAGTGATGTTGAACACATTTTCATGCATCTTTTTTTTAAATGCTGGTATTATACTGTTTCAATTACTGTAGCTTTGTAATATATTTTGAAATCAGGAAGTGTGATGCCTCTAATTGTTCTTCCTGCTCAAAATGGTTTTTACTATTCAAGATCCTTTGTGATTTCATATGAATTTTGGGATTTTTAAAATGTTTCTGTGAACAATTCCATTGGAATTTTTATAGAGATTGCACTAACCTTGTAGCTCACTTTGGGCAGTGTGGGCATTTTAACAATATTGATTCTTCCAGCATATGAATGTGGAATGTCTTTTCATTTATTTGCATCCTTCTCAATTACTTTCATCAGTGTTCTGTCATTCTTTTTTTTTTTTTTTTTGTTAGTTGGAGGCCAATCACTTCATAACATTTCAGTGGGTTTTGTCATACATTGATATGAATCAGCCATAGAGTTACATGTATTCCCCATCCCGATCCCCGCTCCCACCTCCCTCTCCACCCGATTCCCCCGGGTCCTCCCAGTGCACCAGGCTGGAGCACTTGTCTCATGCATCCCACCTGGGCTGGTGATCTGTTTCACCATAGATAGTATACATGCTGTTCTTTTGAAATATCCCACCCTCATATTCTCTATTGTACAGATCTTTCACCTCCTTCATTAAGTGCATTCCTAAGCATTTGATTGTTTTTTATGTTCTTGTCTTCCAGTTGGCACATGGCAAAACTACCTGACCTGCTAGCTTTTTATCACTTCACTTCTGAAAATGACTATACAGCATTCCTAATCAGCCTCACACAATTTAAGCATCACACATTACACCAGCAGCAAATTATTTTGATGTATTTTATGCTACTCAGTAGATCCTCTAGGGTACTTTTCACATAAGGATAGGTGAAGCAAGTAACCACTTCTGAAAGTGGCATGTAGAGGCTTGATTAGAGAGTCTCAAATGCTAATTAATTGTGCTAAAGATTAGGGTTAATTTGTACCCTGTCATCGCTTGGTTTTTGTACTGAAATATTTTAAATTCCCACATGGACAACATTAGAGCACCCAATAGATGTCTGCTATATCAAGCTCATGCTTTCTGACTCCAAGTTTATTGCTACTTTTAATATACTACATAGGAAGAAGGAACTCTGTCAGTCAGTCTCAGAGTTGACCTATGTTGGGCAGGTGAGGTCCATGGTTCTGATGAACTTCTTGATTCAAAACATCCATGTGTATCACAGGTACACTACTTAACTACAAGAGCCCCAAGGTCTCCTTCAGCATGGAACAGGCAGACGTGTAGCAAAAGATGGAGAGTTTATGTCAGCATGGGAATGAAAAGGTTAACTTTAAGCCAACAGTATCTAGCAGCATTGCACCAAATTGCCCCTGTGTTTCCCTCCACCTGGAGTGTTGGCTCTTTTCCTTACATTTGGTTCATTGTGTGCTGTTCTTTTGGGCTCTGAGTGGGGTTTTGCCATATCCACCTGTATGACCAAGTCACCAAGGAAATAAAGAAAAAATTCATGTTAGTCAAAAACAAAATATTTGTATCATTTTGAAAATTATTTAGTAGATGAATTCTGCTCTAGATAAAAATATCATTTAGTATCATGTAATAAAATAGTTTCTTTCTTGCAATACCTCTGAAGAAATGTCTAAAAACATTTTAGGACAAATGTTCATGGTGTTAGAGTCAAAATGAAGCAACTGAACTCTAGACAATAGAGGAGAAAGAAGTAATACTTCTAGTTCAGTTCAGTTCAGTCACTCAGTCGTGTCCAATTCTTTGTGACCCCGTGCAGCACGCCAGGCTTCCCTGTCCATCACCAACTCCCAAAGCCTACTCGAACTCAGGTCCCATCAGTGATGCCATCCAACCATCTCAACCTCTGTAGTCCCCTTCTCCTCCTGCCTTCAATCTTTCCCAGCATCAGGGTCTTTTCCAATGAGTTCTTCAGGTGGCCAAAGTATTGCAATTTCAGCTTCAGCATCAGTCCTTCCAATGAATATTCAGGACTGATTTCCTTTAGGATGGACTGGTTTGATCTCCTTGCAGTCCAAGGGACTCTCAAGAGTCTTATCCAACACCCCAGTTCAAATGTATCAATTCTTCAGCACTCAGCTTTCTTTATAGTCCAACTCTCCATCCATATGTGACTACAGGAAAAACCATAACTTTGACTAGACAGACCCTTGTCAGCAGAGTAATGTCTCTGCTTTTCAATAGGCTGTCTAGGTTGGTCATAGCTTTTCTTCCAAGGAGCAAGCATCTCAACTCCATGGCTGCAGTCACCATCTACAGTGATTTTGGAGCCCCCCAAAATAGTTTCTGTTTCCATTGTTTCCACGTCTATTTGCCATGAAGTAATGGGACCAGATGCCATGATCTTAGTTTTCTGAATGTTCAGTTTTAAGCATACTTTTTCACTCTCTTCTTTCACTGTCATCAAGAGGCTCTTTAGTTCTTCTTTGCTTTCTGCCATGAAGGTGTAGTCATCTGCGTATCTGAGGTTATTGATATTTCTCCCAGCAATCTTGATTCCAGCTTGTGCTTCATCCAGCCTGGCATTTTGCATGATGTACTATGCTTACTCAAACTCATGTCCATTGAGTCGGTGATGCCATCCAACCATCTCATCCTCTGTCGTCCCCTTCTCCTCCCGCCTTCAATCTTTCCCAGCATCAGGGTCTTTTCCAATGAGTCAGTTCTTCACATCAGGTGGCCAGAGTATTGGAGTTTCAGCTTCAGCATCAGTCCTTCCAATGAACCAATACTAGTAATGGTGAGTAAAAGTGAAACAATTGAGTTACACTGACTCAGTGACAAGAAAGATAATCAAACTGAAAGCTATTGAAATGTAAGTGGAAAGTTAAATTAACACCATCCATTCTTTCATGCAACTAATGCCTTTTCATGATTACCATACTTGAAAAAAGATGAATTGGGTTTTAATCTTAGATCTACAATTTTCTGAATCACTGAACTTCTTGAAGACATAATTTTTTCTCCTATAAGATGATTCTAAATACTATCTGACTGATGCCACTTACAGGAATGTTGTAAATTCCCAGGAGAAAATAAACCTCAGTCGTCTCACTGTTTTGCTACTAAACATGTAACTGGTATGGGTTTTCAGGATCTAACTCAAAAGTATCAAATAAACATTAATATATATTTATTTAAAGCCCACATTCTCTATGTAGAGAAAACAATCTAGTTAATTATAAGCAAATGCCATCATTTCAAGTTTTAATCAATAAAAAAATCCCTTCTCCCTTTATTTTTTCCTCATGAGAGCATGAAAAAGCTAAGAGTCTTTTAATTTCATTTAAGTATTTTATTTTGGTTCATCATAGTGTCTTTCAGTATACTTCAAGTGTGTGTGTGTGTGTGTGTGTGTGTGTGTGTGTGTGTGTGTCTTATCACTGGTTAAGTGATCACTGGTGTTCTCATTTAACTATTTGAATGTGGTATAGGACCTCATTTATTTCCCTTTATGTGCCTTTGTGTGTGTGCGTGCATATACTCAGTCTCTCAATCATGTCTGACTCTTTGTGACCCCATGCACTGTAGCCCACCAGGCTCCCCTCCCTGTCCATGGCATTTCCCAGGCAAGAATGCCATTTCCTTCTCTAAGGGATCTTCCTGACCCAGTGATCGAACCCGTCTTCCTTATTGGCAGGTGGGTTCTTTACCACTGCATCACCTGGGAAGCTCCATATCCCTTTGTTGTTGTTTAGTTGCTAAGTCATGTCCTATTCTTCGCAACCCCACGAATGGCAGCACACCAGGTTTCCCCATCCTTCACTATTTCCTGGAGTTTGCTCAGACTCTTGTCCACTGAGTCAGTGATGCCATCCAACCATCTCATACTCTGTTTCCCCCTTCTCCTCCTGCCCTCAGTCTTTCCCAGAATTGATTCTTTGTATCAGGTGACCAAAGTATTAGAGCTTCAGCTTCAGCACCAGTCCTTCCAGTGAATATTCAGGGTTGATCTCCTTTAGGATTGACTGGTTTGATCTCCTTGCAGTCCAAGGGACTCTCAAGAGTCTTCTCCAACACCACAGTTTGTTGCTCTCCCTCATTTATAATACAGTTGCTTAAACATTTCCTCTACATAAATTTATAACTACACAAGATAGTGTAGTAATAAATAAATTTTGGCAGTGGCAGATAAGATAATTATACTGTGTTCTGTAGAGCTGTGTCCTCAAGCAAACCCTAAGAAAGACTATGTAGTCTATGGATAAGCCATCCCTGCTGAAGAAATTGGCAGGATGGAGCAGAACTGCGTGGTGTTGAAGTTCATGGAGATTTCCACAGTGAAGCTCAGTCAGGGTTGACCTAACCGTGAACAGTTTGTCTTCCTGTGATTTGAGTAGCACAAGAAGTTTCATCTGCTTGCAAATATTCACCCAAGCAAGTGCCTGAAATTCTTTCAATAGAGATTAGTGTATCCAGGGTAATGTGTGGTTTAGGACCTGGCAGGTGGACTTCCTGGGTGGCTCAGTAATAAAGAATCCACTTGCCAGTGCAGGAGATGCAGGTTTGACCCCTGGTTGGGGAAGATCCCCTGGAGAAGGAAATGGCAACCCACTCCAGTATTCTTGCCTGGAGAATCCCATGAACAGAGGAGCCTGGAAGACTACAGTCCATGGGGTCTCGAAAGAGTCGGACATGACTTAGCAACCAAACAACAACATCTGACAGGCGTTCACTGCATCCACCACCATTGTTCTATCATGAGCATGTTCCTCTTACATGACGAATCTTAACTGAGAGTATTTGAAGATGTATAGGAGCACTTTTTGGTTATCACAGTGCCAGAAGATGGGGCTAGGAAAGGCAGAAATGATGCAGGCAGGGTGACTATATTTCCTGCAGAGGTGAGGCTGTCTTATATAAGGACAAATTGTTCTGCTCCAATCACTAGGCTTTTCTTTCATCATGTATTATATGTAGGGAAAAAAAATCTGATTTTTTCCTCTCCCCTTAATGTGCCTTTGTTTATCTGACTTACATTCTTTTTAACCTAAGAAAACTACATGCCATGCAAAACCTATATGCCTACCCAATCAAAAAATGGGCCAAAGAACTAAACACACATTTCTCCAAAGAAGACATACAGATGGCTAACAAACACATGAAAAGATGCTCAGCATCACTCATTATCAGAGAAATGCAAATCAAAACCACAATGAGGTACCACTACACGCCAGTCAGGATGGCTGCTATCCAAAAGTCTACAAGCAATAAATGCTGGAGAGGGTGTGGAGAAAAGGGAACCCTCTTACACTGTTGGTGGGAATGCAAACTAGTACAGCCACTACGGAGAACAGTGTGGAGATTTCTTAAAAAACTGGAAATAGAACTGCCATATGACCCAGCAATCCCACTTCTGGGCATACACACCAAGGAAACCAGATCTGAAAGAGACATGTGCACCCCAATGTTCATCGCAGCACTGTTTATAATAGCCAGGACATGGAAGCAACCTAGATGCCCATCAGCAGACGAATGGATAAGGAATATACACCCAGCCATCAAAAAGAATTCATTTGAATCAGTTCTAATGAGATGGATGAAACTGGAGCCCATTATACAGAGTGAAGTAAGCCAGAAAGATAAAGAACATTACAGTATACTAACACATATATATGGAATTTAGGAAGATGGTAATGATAACCCTATGTGCAAAACAGAAAAAGAGACACAGATGTACAGAACAGACTTTTGGACTCTGTGGGAGAAGGTAAGGGTGGGATGTTTCGAAAGAACAGTAGCGAAACATGTATATTATCTAGGGTGAAACAGATCACCAGCCCAGGTTAGATGCATGAGACAAGTGCTCGGGCCTGGTGCACTGGGAAGACCCAGAGGAATAGGGTAGAGAGGGAGGTGGGAGAGGGGATCAGGATGGGGAACACATGTAAATCCATGGCTGATTCATGTCAATGTATGGCAAAAACCACTACAATATTGTAAAGTAATTAGCCTCCAACTAATAAAAATAAATGAAAAAAAAAATATTTTCTGAAAAAAAAAAAAAACCTGTGTGCCTGAGGAGATGGGGAAGCCCTGAAGCAGACCTTGTCTAATTTATAAGCACAACCATGATCAGGGCAGGCAGGGGTGTAGGAGGGAACGGAATTAAATCAGTTAAGTCTCTTGGAAATCAGCCTGCTCTGTTCTGCACTCCCAGCCCCTCACACATGTTTATGTGCAGATCTAACTTCAGAATATCAGAGAACATGTAAGAAATGGAGAAGCTGAGCGTTCCTTAAGACAGGACAGCGTAACCCTGGGAGAGTTTTAGGTTGAAGCTGACTTAGACCCAGGAAGGAGAAAGGCGGCTGGCAGCCCACTTGATGACATGGGCCTTTCAGGATGTAGGAACAGGTGAAGTTTATCCTTCTGTCATCCCTCAAGTCGTTCCAGCCGCCACAGTAGCCTGCTTTGAGCCCATTGTGGACATTGGCTAGCATTGATCCGTTCTACCCAGTGGGCCGTGATGAGGCCCACGTGCCTCCCAGACAAAGCCTGACTTCCTGTGGGTGACATTTTCGGAGGAGTGCAGAGAAGGCTCCCTTTGTTCTCCTCCAGGTTTTTTTTTTTTTTTTTTTTTTTTAAGCACCTGCCAGCGTCTATGCTTCTCCCGCACCTGCTGAGTTAGCAATCTTGCAGCATAAGTTTCGTCCACCCAGAGAAGATTGCCCTGACTGCAGAGTTCTCAAGTACCACAGTCTGCCCCTGGGGCTCTAGCAGTGATAGATTTAGAGAACTGACCTGCCTACCCTCTTCTTAAAGACCACTTGCAGATCATGCAAACATAAACATGTGGACTTTCTTTAGTATGTGGAAAAATAAAATCCTCAAATGATTTGGTGTGTCTGAGATCTGTGTTTAGCAGCCTCTTTACAAAGAACGTGCTAAAATTAGCCTTGAGCAAATGCCAGTGTGTGTTATCAGGAATTTGAAGATATTTAAAATAGGGCCAGGAGTCAAGATGGTGGGAATCAATAAGTGTTTTCCAATCAGTTAAAAGTGAAGTTCTATTTCAATGTGATGTTGTCTGAACTTAGACCCAGAATGGGTTATCAGTAGAATAGGGTGATAATTGCTTAATAATTCCTGGAAAACAAGCTTACCCTCTGATTGTAATTGCCAAAATGTGAGGGCTGAACTTTGTACTAATAACACCCTGGAAACAAACTATAAACTAAGCCTCAATTAAAAGGTAAAAGAATTCTGACTTCGGAGATAAGAAACAAAATTTTCCTGTGATCCCGGTCCATCGGTTTCTTACCCTTCCTGTACAAGTCCCATCTTTGCCTCCATCTCTGTCTCACTGTCTCACCCACACATGTGGGAGTTATCCTGATTCAAGGAAAAGGTGGGACACTGGTCTCCAGGGACTGTTCTTAGTGAAGACCTGGGACAAAGGAGAAAAGAGATCCCAAGGCCCAGATTTGAACTGGGTGGGGTCGCACTTCTGAGCACAAGGTCTCCTAGAGATGAGGTCTTTACAACAGAAAGTTGGGGGCCCCTTCATGATAAAAACTCAGTTCTGGCCACTGTTCTAGCCCTGTGGTCACCACTGCAGGCCAGCCAAAGGGCAAGCTCATTGTTCAGAAGCCAGGCTCTCATGATGTGTTTTTTTACAGCCAAAGAAGACACATTCATCCATCCTTCTCACCTTTCTTTCTTGTTGTTTTTTTTTTAATAAACATTTAAAATGCCAAGTGTTGTACTAGATTCTGGAAATGGAAGACTGATAAAGACACAATTCCAGAAAACAGATATTTTGTCTGTCAGAAACCATGAACATGGAAAGAAGTAACTGTATTATGGAGAGATTTAAGTTAATAGATAGCCAGGGGGTCATTTTCTGCATAATCATGGGTATCAAGAAAAGATTGCATGAAGAGGACTTAAAAGGCTACTAACATTTCAGGTTAAATCATAGGAAAAAGCTTTAACTAAGACTTTATCCTGAAAAATGATCCACAAGAAAAATGAAAATATATTTGTATTTCCAAGAACCAAAATTTATTAAGAATTGCTTCTGTATACTAATCCACATAATGAACAGTGATAATACAAGGGCTCATGGAGAGAGGGGCGGAACAATTCTCCTCTGAATTATATGATGACTCTACCTGATCTTCAGTTTGTGTTTGACCTTCTCCACTCAGACAGTTGGTGGGTCTGCTTGCAAAAACACTTGAGAGCTTACCCATTTTTTCAAGAGTTTTCTTCATCTTCTGGGATAGAAAGGATTCTCTTTTGGAACCTCAGCGATGTGCCTATATAGGAAATAAACTTCAACATACCTGGATGCCCAGCCAGTGCATAGGCAACCTTTTAATTAATTCCTGATTTTTCAGCCAAGGACTTCACTGCCTCTTCTGTCTCACCTTATGTATGCAAGTCCTGAGAATTTCTGAGGTCCCGTGAGGGTAACTCAGCCAGATTCTCCTAGACCTTGAGCTTTTCTGTCTCCAAGTCACGATCACTTCTTTCTTGCCTTTCTTTCTTCCAAAGATGCACTGGCATTTTTCATCCACTGACATCTCTAATTATTTTACATTCTTTCCTTCACCCTTATTTAAATGAACTCCTATGAAGGCTTCCAGAACATGACGTGAAGTGCGTCTACCATGTTGAATCAATAGCCTGTGCAGATTTAAATGTTGACAGGATCACCCTTGTATCCAGGAAAGTGGAAATAGACAGGCAGAGCCAAGGCAGGAGGAGTGGCTGGGAGGCTGTCCCTTCTCTCACTCCCAGTGAGCTGCTAGAGAGCAGTTGCACTTACTGCCTCTACATTTCCCCTGTGGACATTCTTTAATCCTCTCGGTCTGGCTTCTGTCACCATCACTCCAAGTGAATCTGCTTTTGCCAAGTTTACCAAGAATTGGTTACCAAATTTAGTAGACACCGTAGTCTATCTCTCAGTTGCTTCATTGCAAGCTTTTCTTTAAAGTCTTTCCTCTTCTGACATAGAGATGGCCGAGGCACATGCCAAGATGCTCAATATTGCTAATTACTAGAGAAATGCAAACCAAAACTATAATGAAGTATCACCTCACACCAGTCAGAATGGTCATCAATAAAAAGTCTATAAATAAGTGCTGGACACAGTGTGGAGAGAAGGGAACCCTCATGCACTGTTGGTAGGAATGTAAATTGCTGCAACCGCTATGGAAAACAGTATGGAGGTCCTTAAAAAATTAAAAGGAGTTACCATATGATCTAGCAATGCCACTCCTGGGCATATATCCGGAGAAAACTGTCAATTGAAAAGTTACGTGCACCAATGTTCATAGCATCACTGTTTACAATAGTCAAGACATGGAAGCAACCTAAACATCCCTTGACAGAGGAATGAATAAAGAAATCATAGTACATATATACGATGGAATATTACTGAGCCACAAAAAAGGAATGAAATTGTTCTATTTACAGCAACATGGGGGCTTCCCCAATGGCTCAGCCATGAAGAATCTACCTGCAATGCAGGAGCCACAGGAGCTGTGGATTTGATCTGTGGGTCAGGATGATCCCCTGAAGGAGGGCATGGCCACCCACTCCAGTATTTTTGCCCGGAGAATCCCATGAACAGGGGAGCCTGGCGGGCTACAGTCCACAGGATCGCAAAGGGTCAGACATGACTGAGCAACTTAGCACGACCCAGCAACGTGGACGGGCCTAGAGACAGTCATACTAAGTGAAGGAAGTTAGACAGAGAAGGGTAAATGTCACGTGATATCACTTGTATGTGGGATCTAAAAAAATGATATAAATGAATTTATTTACAAAACAAGAATAGACTCACAAACATAGAAAACAAACTTATGGTCACCAGAGGGGGTGAAGGGGCAGCAGAGGGTGATAAATTAGGAATTTGGGATTAACGTACGCACACCACTGTGTACAAAATAAACAAAAATCCACTGTATAGCACAGGGAACTATATTCAATGCCTTGTAACAACTTATAAGGGAAAAGCATCTGAAAAAGAATATGTATGGATATAAACATATACACCTGAAGCTAACTCAGTAGTGGAAATTAACTATACTTCTTTTTAGAATAAAAAAAAATTTTTTTTTTAAATTTTCTCTTTGGGCTTCCCTGGTGGCTCAGTGGTAAAGAATCTGCCTGCCAACGCAAGAGACATGGGTTCAATCCTTGGTCTGGAAAAATCCCACATAGTGCAGAGCAGCTAAGCCCGTGCGCCTCAACTATGGAGCCTGTGACCCAGAGCCTGGGAGCCTCAAGTACTGAAGCCCGTGCACCCAGAGCCCATGTTGCGTGACAAGAGAAGCCACTGCAATGAGAAGCCCATGCACGGCCACTCCCAAGTAGCCCCTGCTTGCTGCAACTAGAGAAAAAACGCAGCAACAAAGACCCAGAACAGCCAAAAATAAATTAATTGAATTTTAAAAAGTCTCTCCTCTTGTGTTAGCTCTGCTTTTTCTCCAGGTTCTTCTGGCTGCTGTTGTTTTATCTTTCACATCCCTGCCCCATCTCCTTTGTGTCTGTCATTAAATGTTGACATGATCCAATCTTCTATCATCGGCCCTCTTCTGTTACATTCTTCACTATCCTTTGATTTCAAATTTAATGTCAGTCTCTTTCCCTTTCTTGAAGTCCAGACTCTTGTGTCCATATAATTAACATGATACCTTCATTTGGATTTTCCACGGGCACTTCAAACTCAGCATGTTCAAAATGAAAGCTCTGCTTCCTCAACTAATCAGTGTCCCCTCCTTCATCCCCCATTTTCATGCATGATGCCATCATCTCCTTGGCTGCTGAGCAAAGGACCTGAATTAAACCCTTAATGCTTTTCTTTCCTTCATGCCCCACTGCTAATCAGCCACTAAATTTTGTTGCTGTTTCCTCCCTAAATCTCTCAACATTTTTTCCTCCTCTTAAACCCTAAAGCCCAAACCTTAATACAGGTCGTTATCACATCTCTACTTAATTACTGCAACAGCCACCTAATTTATTTGACTGTCTCCTTCTGTCTCCTCACCAATCATTTCTCTGTAATTCATAATGCCATTACATTTTTCGTTAGTCTGATTGCATCACTCCTCCTTTTTTATTAGTTATCTCTTGCTGCCTAACAAATCATCTTAAAATATAGTGGCTTAAAACAACAATGAGACTTTATTAATCTCACTGTGTCTGTGGGTTAGGAAATCACACATGGCTTAGCTGGGTATTTCTGTTTCAAGATCTTTCAAAAGATGACTATCAGTGTGTAGTCTTGTAGGGGCTGGCAGTGTAGGCTTGACTGGGGCTGGCAGATCCATCTCCATGGTGGCTGTCTCCTGTGGCTGGCTAGGTGATGCTGGCTGTTGCAGGAGGCTCCAGTTCCTCTGCACATGGTCCTCTCCACAGGTTGCTTGGGCTCCTCACAGCATGGCTCTTGCCTCCCCCTACAACCAGTGATCTAGGAGAGAAAGAGCCACACAGAAGGGACCCATTTTGTGACCTAGACTTAGGAGTTATTAACATCACTTTGTGCCACATTCTGATTGTTAGAAGGGAAAGGAGGATAATTGTGCCATTGTTTGCAGATAGGACTGGCTTTCCTAGGTGGCTCAGTGGTAAAAAAAAAAAAAAAAAAAAATTGCCTGCCAATGCAGGAGATGCTGGTTCGATCTCTGAGTCAGGAAGATCCCCTGGAGAAGGAAATGGCAACACTCCAGTGTTCTTGCCTGGAAAAATCCCATGGACAGAGAAGCCCAGTGGTCTATAGTGCATGAGGTTGCAAAGACTTGGACACAACTGTGCACACAACACTCATTCACTCACTCCCTTGGGGGAAGGCTATGAAGAAACTCAGAGACATATCATAAAACCATCATACCTTTTAAAATCCTTCCATGCCCTTTACAATATCCATACCATTTTCTTCATATCCTTATCCTTCAAGTCTGAACTACTCATAGCCATACAGACTCACTGTAATTGTGCTATGGCTGGACCTTTGTCCAATCCACTCCCTGTGCTTGTAATATCCTTCTTCTTTACATCACTGGTAGCTGTTTATCCCTCGAAACCCTACTTAGACACCAAAATCACCAAAGTCTCCTCCCTAGTTCTGCATTCCCTCCAGTTGCCTTCTATGAATTAGACTCAATACCGTGCATTGTTTTGCCCTACCCTCCTTTGGTTTAACTATTTCTCTACACCTGTAAGGCAAGTCTGGCACCTATAATCTCTGAATCTTCATTGCTTAGCATACCTCCTGCCATACTTGTGGCAATACCTGGCAATTAAGGGTTTTAATGAAGGAGCAAATCTATTAATATTAATGCCTGACCCTCACAAAATTTCAACAAATAAACAGACAAGCCAAATAAAGGACTAAGGACTTTAACCAAGTCAGCAGCAGTAAGTATGAGAAAGAGTAAAGGGTTTGAGAAAAATGCAGTGACTGCATACAGGAAAGAGAGGGAAGAAAGAATCGGGATGCTTTGGGAGTGTCTAACTGACCTATTGTTGTTTAGTCGCTAAGTAGCCTTCAACTCTTTTGAGACCCCATGGACATAGCCGGCTACATTCCTCCGTCCATGGGATTTCCCAGGCAAGAATACTGGAGTGGGTTGCCATTTCTTTCACCAATGGATCTTCCCGACCCAGGGATCGAACCTGCATCTCCTGCATTGGCAAGTTGATTCTTTACCACTGAGCCACCTGGAAGCCCAACTGAGCCAGTAGGTTAAGACAGAAGAGTGAATTATAGGGGAGAGAAGAGAATGAGTTTGGTTCTGAAGATGCAGGTTTGGGAATGCCTGTGGTTCTTTTATAGACTTGCCTCATAGGCTCTAGGAAAAAAAGGTCTGTAAGTCAGGGGAATGTTTACACCAGATATAAATGTTAGAGATATTGTCTACCCCTCAGGTTACCTCATTGTTCTGGATATAGAGGGAATCATAAAAAGTGGGGAAAAGTATTACCAATGAGGGAGAGAGGCAGAATAGCTCAGTTCCCTTCCCTAAGGTCGCAAGGGCAGAGAGAAACCTGGCGTGGCTGACTTCCCCTCATTCTCTGTGAATCGTTCACACCAGGCCTTCTGGCCAACTCGAGGGGCTGCCCTCTTGAGCGTCATTCAGGAACTATTGTGAGTAAAGCACTTGCCACTCCCTACTCCAGAGTATGGTGGTTTCGTGATTTTTACAATTTGCAACTGCAGTACTGAATGTGATGGTGGTGGTGGTTTAGTCGTATCTGACTCTTTGCAGCCCCATGGACTGTAGCCTACCAGACTCCTCTGCCCATGGGATTTCCCAGGCAGGAATACTGGAGTGGGTTGCCTTTTCCTTCTCCACCCCAAGGATTGAACCCACAGACCCGCCTGCCTCTCCTGTCTTGTAAGCGGATTTTACCACTGAGCCACCAGGGAAGCCTGTAGCACTGAATGTATGGAAGGTCAATTCAATTTAATTCTTAATTTTAAAGCAGCACTTAGAATTGTTGATAAGCCAGTCCGCATGTAAGCTTGCTTTGTATTCTAAACGCATCTTATTTATTATTGATTTAGAAATAAAAATGTTCTTTCTTTTTTTGCATGTAAGAGATAAAACTATTCCCCCGGAAGTGAAGTTAGTTCACCTGTGACACGCTTTTCATTTAGTTGTATTTTTAATTTATTTTTAAAAATGTGTATTTATTTATTTTTGGCGGTGCTAGGTCTTCGTCGCTGCTCCTGGGCTTCCTCTAGTTGCGGCAGTGGGGGCTACTCTCTAGTTCCGGCGCTCGGGCTTCTCGTTGCAGTGGTTTCTCTTGTTCGGAGCACAGGCTCCGAGGAGCGCAGGCTTCAGTAGTTGTGGCACTTGAGCTCAGCAGTTGCATCTCCCAGGCTCCAGAGCACAGGCCCAATATTTGGGGCGCACAGGCTTAGTTGCTTTGAGGCATTGGGATCTTCCCGGATCGGGGATTGAATCCGTGTCTCTTGCATCGGCAGGCGGACTTTTAGCTTTACCACTGAGCAGTCCTGGGAGCCTGATACCCTTTTTTAAGCAGCATAAGCAGGAGTGAGAAACAGGCTTCAGTGTATGCATTTTTTGAAAATTAGTCTAATTCTGTCATCATCCCATGACAAATTTAAGTCATGTGCAAATGAATTTGGGGAGAAAATCAGTGTTCAGGGTAATTGATTTTTTTCCCCCCAGTCAGTGTTTTTTCTCAGTCAATGTGTTTTTCTAAACCTTGTTTGTTTTCAAAACTTGGAATACATTTGAGAGAGTTCTCAGATTCGATTTCCCTCTGGAGAGCCTCTCTCCGTAGAATCTAAGAGTCATCAGGCTTCCAACCATCTTGGCAACTGTAAAAGGAGTCAGCCGTGGAAGCCGGAATGGCGTGAATCAAAGCACCTTTGATCATTTTATTAGCAATTTCACCCTTTCAAAAGCTGGAACAAGAGGCTGTCATAGACTGTGTAAGCCCCAGTGTGTGGTTTCTCATCCCGCTCTTCCTCCGCTAACAGCAGTGGGCAGCCGGGAAGATTAAGTCTGTCTTTTCTGTCTTCACTGGGAGTGTCTTAGTGACACAGGGCTTTAGGCAAACACAAGCGAGTGTGTGTCCGTCTCAGCCTGACCTCCGCAGTCTGTGCCTCGTTGGAGAAGCAGCGCATCTTCCTCCGAGTTATGTGTGCTCATAAAAACTCGGTGCGATTCACAGAGCTATCAGCTCAGTCATGAAACAAAAACACCTGGCAAAAGAGTTTTATTCTGACTAGTTAATGACACCACCAATAGACAGAGGACAATGCCATCATTTCAGGGGACAGTTTTACACAGCAGGCCTCTTCTGGGGCGTTCAGAGTACTGCAGGCTGCCTCTGGTCACTAATTAGAGACGCTCCTCCACCGAGGCGGTAAATCAGTTGTCATCCGGGAACTACTGCGCCTCTGTACATAGGACGCTTGGCACCTGTGAGCAGAGGCCAACCCCGCCCCCCCCCCCCCCCACTTCCCCCGGCAATTACTACTGCCCAGTAGTTCCTGGACAGGGCTCCTGACTCAGCAGATATCTATTTTTTGTCATAGTTCTGAGAAGGTAAAGTAGTTTTTTAGGTACCCTTTTGCTAATTACATTCATCGGTGCACTAGAGACTGGGATAAGTTTGGAGAACAACCCACAAGAGAATAGGATCCCTTATAGCACCAACCCCCTGAGTTCATCCTAAGAATACGGAGCTAGATTTGGGGTAGCCAGGCTCCAGCCAACCTAATATGGGGTGCATTGTGGGCGATGTGGGGGTCTGCCCTGCTGAGTAGAGACAATCAGCCCAGTTAATAGCATCTTCTTTTAGGAGTCATCTCTCAAAAGAAATGTTAGCAGCGGACATGGCATTATGCACTGCTATGGGCCCAATACTCCTTCACCTCACCCTTCCCTAGATCCATATGTTGAAGCTCTTAATCCCCTCAAATGAAAAAAAATGCACAACCTAAAATCTGAGAATTGTATTCTATTTGGTAGAACTTGATGAGGGTTCCAAGCCTGGGATACAGCCTCTCAGATAATTCTAATGGACTGCTCTGAAGAGGTAAGGGAGCAACCAGGATATATAGGAGTTTGGCAACAAAAACCAGGTAGTCTGAACATCAAAAGATTACTATTAATTAATGAAAACCAAGGGCTTCCCAGGTGGTGCAATGGTAAAGAATCTGCCTGCCAACGCAGGACATGCGTGTTTGATCCCTGGGTCAGGAAGATCCCCTGGAGGAGGAAATGGCAACCCACTCCAGTATTTTTGCCAGGGAAATCCTATGGAGAGAGGAGCCTGGTGGGCTACAGTCCATGGGGTCACAAAGAATTGGACACAACTGAGCACACACACACAGAAAGAAAACCACACGTCTCAAATTACTGAATTTAGCACCTCTCCTTGAAGGGGAAGGTGCAAGAGTCTGGATTCACTGAAATCATTCCTTTGACCCACACCTTAGCTATCTGGGGTCAGTATCCGGTGCTCTCCTATCCTGAGTCCCCTCAGGGTGCACCGCTGGAAGTGGCTGAAGTGGTTGAGGGCTTTGAGATGGGAAACCGGTTTGTCTCCACCCTCTATAAGGAGTGGGTAGTGGTAGCAGCTGGTGGCTTGGTAGTAACAACCTTTGTTTGCTAACATGGCAGGCAGTATTTTTAGTTCACAGCCTCTTACTCAGAAAGTAATGTGTTTGGAGATAGGGTTTTTTAAAGAGGTGATTAATTTCAAATGAGGTCAGTAGGGTGAGCCCTAGTCCAATATGATTGGTGTCCTTATCAGAAGAGGAAATTAGGACACAGGCTTAATTAAGACACATAGGGAAAACCATATGAGGATAGGAGAAGACAGCCAGCTATAAGCCATTGGAGAGGTCTTGGAAAAAACCAACCCTGTTCTCACCCAGAGCTTGGAACCTAGAACTTGATCTTGGACTTCCAGTATCCAGAAATATGAAGAAATAAATTTCTGTTGTTTAAGCCTCCTAGTCCATGGTATTTTGTTATGAAAGCCCTAGCAAATGAATATAAGCATTTCCTAAAATCTCATATAAGGATGTTATTTAAACAGATTATGGCTACCTGATCACCAGCACGCTTCTTTAGAAGAGACAGAAACAAGAACAACCTGTTTTTTTTTTTTGCCACATTCAGTGGTTTTAATTGAATTGGCTGCACAGAACAACAGTAACAATTTAGTCCAGTAGATGCATAGATTGACTTACACTTACATGAAATAGCAAAATTAACTTTTAAAAAATAAGGAGAAATACTATTTGTAAGAGTTTGGGAAAAATGCTTTCTAATAAAGCTTTTTAAAAAATGAATATGGTCAAATCTATTTCTTGGATTTACTATGGGCAGGTCTTTTGTGATAAAGAATGAGTCGTCCTTTTTCTTTTCTTTTTTTTTGATGTGGACCATTTAAAAAGTTTTTGCTAAATTTGTTAAAATATTGCTTCTTTTTAATTTTTTTAATGTTTTGGTTTTTCGGTCATGAGTCACGTGGGATCTTGGCTCCCAGACCAGAGATCGAACCTGCACCCCCTGCATTTGAAGGCAAAGTCTTTTTTTTTTTTTTGTCATACATTTATATGAATCAGCCATAGATTTACACGTATTCCCCATCCCGATTCCCCCTCCCACCTCCCTTTCCACCCGATTCCTCTGGGTCTTCCCAGTGCACCAAGCCTGAGCACTTCTCTCATGCATCCCACCTGGGCTGGTGATCTGTTTCACCATAGATAATATACATGCTGTTCTTTCAAAACATCCCACCCTCACCTTCTCCCACAGAGTCCAAAAGTCTGTTCTGTATTTCTGTGTCTCTTTTTCTGTTTTGCATATAGGGTTATCGTTACCATCTTTCTAAATTCCATATATATGTGTTAGTATGCTGTAATGTTCTTTATCTTTCTGGCTTACTTCACTCTGTATAAGGGGCTCCAGTTTCATCCATCTCATTAGAACTGGTTCAAATGAATTCTTTTTAACAGCTGAGTAATATTCCATGGTGTATACGTACCACAGCTTCCTTATCCATTCATCTGCTGATGGGCATCTAGGTTGCTTCCATGTCCTGGCTATTATAAACAGTGCTGCGATGAACATTGGGGTGCACATGTCTCTTTCAGATCTGGTTTCCTCAGTGTGTATGCCCAGAAGTGGGATTGCTGGGTCATATGGCAGTTCTATTTCCAGTTTTTTAAGAAATCTCCACACTGTTTTCCATAGCGGCTGTACTAGTTTGCATTCCCACCAACAGTGTAAGAGGGTTCCCTTTTCTCCACACCCTCTCCAGCATTTATTGCTTGTAGACTTTTGGATAGCAGCCATCCTGACTGGCTTGTAATGGTACCTCATTGTGGTTTTGATTTGCATTTCTCTAATAATGAGTGATGTTGAGCATCTTTTCATGTGTTTGTTAGCCATCTGTATGTCTTCTTTGGAGAAATGTCTGCTTAGTTCTTTGGCCCATTTTTCGACTGGGTCATTTGTTTTTCTGGAATTGAGCTGCAGGTGTTGCTTGTATATTTTTGAGATTAATCCTTTGTCTGTTTCTTCATTTGCTATTATTTTCTCCCAATCTGAGGGCTGTCTTTTCACCTTGCTTATAGTTTCCTTTGTTGTGCAAAAGCTTTTAAGTTTCATTAGGTCCCATTTGTTTAGTTTTGCTTTTATTTCCAATATTCTGGGGGGTGGGTCATAGAGGATCTTGCTGTGATTTATGTCGGAGAGTGTTTTGCCTACGTTCTCCTCTAGGAGTTTTATAGTTTCTGGTCTTACATTTAGATCTTTAATCCATTTTGAGTTTATTTTTGTGTATGGTGTTAGAAAGTGTTCTAGTTTCATTCTTTTACAAGTGGTTGACCAGTTTTCCCAGCACCACTTGTTAAAGAGGTTGTCTTTTTTCCATTGTATATCCTTGCCTCCTTTGTCAAAGATAAGGTGTCCATAGGTTCATGGATTTATCTCTGGGCTTTCTATTCTGTTCCATTGATCTATATTTCTGTCTTTGTGCCAGTACCATACTGTCTTGATGACTGTGGCTTTGTAGTAGAGCCTGAAGTCAGGCAGGTTGATTCCTCCAGTTCCATTCTTCTTTCTCAAGATTACTTTGGCTATTCGAGGTTTTCTGTATTTCCATACAAATTGTGAAATTCTTTGGTCTAGTTCTGTGAAAAATACCGTTGGTAGCTTGATAGGGATTGCATTGAATCTATAGATTGCTTTGGGTAGAATAGCCATTTTGACAATATTAATTCTTCCAATCCATGAACACAGTATGTTTCTCCATCTGTTTGTGTCCTCTTTGATTTCTTTCATCAGTGTTTTATAGTTTTCTATGTATAGGTCTTTTGTTTCTTTAGGTAGATATACTCCTAAGTATTTTATTCTTTTTGTTGCAATGGTGAATGGTATTGTTTCCTTAATTTCTCTTTCTGTTTTCTCATTGCTAGTGTATAGGAATGCAAGGGATTTCTGTGTGTTAATTTTATATCCTGCAACTTTACTGTATTCATTGATTAGCTCTAGTAATTTTCTGGTAGAGTCTTTAGGGTTTTCTATGTAGAGGATCATGTCATCTGCAAACAGTGAGAGTTTCACTTCTTCTTTTCCTATCTGGATTCCTTTTACTTCTTTTTCTGCTCTGATTGCTGTGGCCAAAACTTCCAACACTATGTTGAATAGTAGTGGTGAGAGTGGGCACCCTTGTCTTGTTCCTGATTTCAGGGGAAATGCTTTCAATTTTTCACCATTGAGGGTGATGCTTGCTGTGGGTTTGTCATATATAGCTTTTATTATGTTGAGGTATGTTCCTTCTATTCCTGCTTTCTGGAGAGTTTTAATCATAAATGAGTGTTGAATTTTGTCAAAGGCTTTCTCTGCATCTATTGAGATAATCATATGGTTTTTATCTTTCAATTTGTTAATGTGGTGTATTACATTGATTGATTTGTGGATATTAAAGAATCCTTGCATTCCTGGGATAAAGCCCACTTGGTCATGGTGTATGATTTTTTTAGTATGTTGTTGGATTCTGTTTGCTAGAATTTTGTTAAGGATTTTTGCATCTATGTTCATCAGTGATATTGGCCTGTAGTTTTCTTTTTGTTGTAGCATCTTTGTCTGGTTTTGTAATTAGGGTGATGGTGGCCTCATAGAATGAGTTTGGAAGCTTACCTTCATCTGCAATTTTCTGGAAGAGTTTGAGTAAGATAGGTGTTAGCTCTTCTCTAAATTTTTGGTAGAATTCAGCTGTGAAGCCATCTGGTCCTGGGCTTTTGTTTGCTGGAAGATTTCTGATTACAGTTTCGATTTCCTTGCTTGTGATGGCTCTGTTAAGATCTTCTATTTCTTCCTGGTTCAGTTTTGGAAGGTTATACTTTTCTAAGAATTTGTCCATTTCATCCAAATTGTCCATTTTATTGGCATAGAGCTGCTGGTAGTAGTCTCTTATGATCCTTTGTATTTCAGTGTTGTCTCTTGTGATCTCTCCATTTTCATTTCTAATTTTGTTAATTTGGTTCTTCTCTCTTTGTTTCTTAATGAGTCTTGCTAATGGTTTGTCAATTTTGTTTATTTTTTCAAAAAACCAGCTTTTAGCTTTGTTGATTTTTGCTATGGTCTCTTTAGTTTCTTTTGCATTTATTTCTGCCCTGATTTTTAAGATTTCTTTCCTTCTACTAACCCTGGGGTTCTTCATTTCTTCCTTCTCTAGTTGCTTTAGGTGTAGAGTTAGGTTATTTATTTAGCTTTTTTCTTGTTTCTTGATGTGAGCCTGTAATGCTATGAACCTTCCCCTTAGCACTGCTTTTACAGTGTCCCACAGGTTTTGGGTTGTTGTGTTTTCATTTTCATTCATTTCTATACATATTTTGATTTGTTTTTTGATTTCTTCTATGATTTGTTGGTTATTCAGAAGCGTGTTATTTAGCCTCCATATGATTGAATTTTTAACAATTTTTTTCCTGTAATTGAGATCTAATCTTACTGCACTGTGGTCAGAAAAGATGACTGGAATGATTTCAAGTTTTTGAATTTTCCAAGACCAGATTTATGGCCCAGGATGTGATCTATTCTGGAGAAGGTTCCGTGTGCATTTGAGAAAAAGGTGAAGTTGATTGTTTTGGGGTGAAATGTCCTATAGATATCAATTAGGTCTAGCTGGTCCATTGTGTCATTTAAGGTTTGTGTTTCCTTGTTAATTTTCTGTTTAGTTGATCTATCCATAGTTGTGAGTGGGGTATTAAAGTCTCCCACTATTATTGTGTTACTATTAATTTCCTCTTTCATACTCGTTAGCATTTGCCGTACATATTGCAGTGCTTCTATGTTGGGTGCATATATATTTATAATTGTTATATCTTCTTCTTGGATTGATCCTTTGATCATTATGTAGTGTCCTTCTTTGTCTCTTTTCACATCCTTTATTTGAAAGTCTATTTTATCTGATATAAGTATTGCGACTCCTGCTTTCTTTTGGTCTCCATATGTGTGAAATATTTTTTTCCAGCCCTTCACTTTTAGTCTGTATGTGTCTCTTGTTTTGAGGTGGGTCTCTTGTAGACAGCATATGTAGGGGTCTTGTTTTTGTATCCATTCAGCCAGTCTTTGTCTTTTGGTTGGGGCATTCAACCCATTTACATTTAGGGTAATTATTGATAGGTATGGTCCCATTGCCATTTACTTTGTTGTTTTGGGTTCACGTTCAGCCTTTCTGCATTTCCTGTCTAGAGAAGATCCTTTAGCATTTGTTGAAGAGCTGGTTTGGTGGTGCTGAATTCTCTCAGCTTTTGCTTATCTGTAAAGCTTTTGAATTCTCCTTCATATCTAAATGAGATCCTTGCTGGATACAGTAATCTAGGTTGTAGGTTACTCTCTTTCATTACTTTCAGTATGTCCTGCCATTCCCTTCTGGCCTGGAGGGTTTCTATTGATAGATCAGCTGTTATCCTTATGGGAATCCCTTTGTGTGTTATTTGTTGTTTCTCCCTTGCTGCTTTTAATATTTGTTCTTTGTGTTTGATCTTTGTTAATTTGATTAATATGTGTCTTGGGGTGTTTCGCCTTGGGTTTATCCTGTTTGGGACTCTCTGGGTTTCTTGGACTTGGGTGGCTATTTCCTTCCCCATTTTAGGGAAGTTTTCAGCTATTATCTCCTCAAGTATTTTCTCATAGCCTTTTTTTTTTTTTGTCTTCTTCTTCTGGAACTCCTATGATTCGAATGTTGGGGTGTTTCACATTGTCCCAGAGGTCCCTGAGGTTGTCCTCATTTCTTTTTATCCTTTTTTCTTTTTTCCTCTCTGCTTCATTTATTTCCACTCTTTTATCTTCTACCTCACTTATCCTATCTTCTGCCTCCATTATTCTACTCTTGGTTCCCTCCAAAGTGTTTTTGATCTCATTCATTGCATTATTCATTTTTAACTGACTCTTTTTTATTTCTTCTAGGTCCTTATTAAACATTTCTTGTATCTTTTCAATCTTTGTTTCCAGGCTATTTATCTGTAACTCCATTTTGTTTTCAAGATTTTGGATCATTTTTATTATCATTATTCTAAATTCTTTTTCACGTAGATTCCCTATCTCCTCCTCTTTTGTTTGACTTGGTGGGCATTTTTCATGTTCCTTTACCTGTTGGGTATTTCTCTGCCTTTTCATCTTGTTTAGATTGCTGTGTCTGGAGTGGGCTTTCTGTATTCTGGAGGTCTGTGGTTCCTTTTTATCGTGGAGGATTTACCCAGTGGGTGGGGTTAGATGATTGGCTTGTCAAGGTTTCCTGGTTAGGGAAGCTTGCGTCAGTGTTCTGGTGCGTGGAACTTGATTTCTTCTCTTTGGAGAGCAATGGTGTGCCCAGTAATGAGTTTTGAGATGGGTCTATGTGTTAGGTGTGACCTTGGGCAGCCTGTATGTTGACGTTCAGGGCTATGTTCCTGTGTTGCTGGAGAATTTGCGTGGTATGTCTTGCTCTGAAACTTATTGGCTCTTGGGTGGTGGTTGGTTTCAGTGTAGGTGTGGAGGCTTTTGGACAGTCACTTATTACTTAAAGTTCCATGTAGTCAGGAGTTTTCTGGTGTTCTCAGGTTTTGGGCTTAAGTCTCCTGCCTCTGGATTTCAGTTTTATTCTTCCTGTAGTCTCAGGACTTCTCCAACTAAACAGCACTGATAATAAAACTTCTAGGTTAATGGCGAAGAGATTCTCCCCCGTTAGGGACACCCAGAGAGGTTCACAGAGTTACATGAAGAAGAGGAGAGGGAGGAGGGAGATAGAGATGAGCAGGAGGAGAAAAAGGGGGACTCAAGAGGAGAGAGACAGATCTACGCAGCTGTCTGTTCCCAGAGTGTTTTCCGTAGCCCAGTTACCTACAAAGATTCACAGAATTGGATTGGGAAGAGAAGGGGAAAGGAGGAAATAGAGGTGTTCTGAGGTAGAAAACAGAGAGTCAAGATTGGGAGAGAATAATCTTCGGTTTAAAAATAGGGCTTCTCTTCTTTTTTTTTTTTTTTTGTAAGGTTATAGTGTATTGAAAATGAAAATTAAGGAGTAGTAGAGGAGTACTAGAGGACTTTAAAAGAAATAAGAGAAAAAGAAAAATAGAAAATAGAAGAGAAAAAGGATAGAAAAAAAAAAGAAAAAAAAATTTTTTTCCCCTAATTAAAAAAAATTGTAAAAATCTATGGAAATGAAAGTTAAGAAGTAATGGGGGAGTAGTAGGGAATTTTAAAGGAAAATAAAAGAGAAAATATTAAAAAAGAGGAAAAAAAAAGTAAAAATATATCTAGGAGTTTCTCTGGAGCTGTTGCGGTCAGTGTGGGTTCGGCTCAGTTTCAGACAGCTCCTCGTTCCAGATTACACTTCTCGATATCTACAGGCCCCTTCCGGTGTAGTCGGTGTTTTCTAGAGGGGTTTTAATCTGTTTCACCAGTCCCTTCTGAAGCGGTTCCCTTTGTTTATTTGGCTTCTGTTTGCCGGTCTCTTCAGAGCCTCATTTCCGCCCTGACACAGGCGGGCGGAGGTGGACTCTTATTCAGGTAGCTAGTTCCGTCGCTCCGCGGGGAGGGGCTTGCGCTGCCGGGAGGGGCTGTTGCTGTGGTGACGGGCTTGCGCCGCGGGGAGGGGCTGGCGCTGCCCGGAGGGGCTGACGCTGCTCTCTCCGTCTGCGCTGCTCAGGCTCCCGGCTGTTCTATATGGAGCGCGCCCCGCGCTGCGCGAGGTTCCAGCCCTCGGGTGTTCCACAAAAGCGCGGAACGAAAAGCTGCGCCTGCTCTCTGTGCCTTCCCCGTCAGAGCGGTCCAGGCAGCCAGGGTCTTGGTGGGCGCACTCTCCCCAGGTGAAGGCAAAGTCTTAATCACTTGCCTGGCGTTAGAGTACAGTTAACTTTTTCAAGTAAGTTATCACATTACTACTTGACTTTGTGGGCCTTTATTTCCTACCTTAGATATTGCCACCTATTTACTCTCTGCTCAGCCCTGAAGGATGAGTGAAATCCTTTCTGCTTAGGGTCTTACAAAGAAGGAATGTAATTTACCACTTGCAGCAGCATGATCACTGTACAAGGTGTTTGGGGGAATAGAGAAAACAGAGATCAAGAAATCTGCCTGAGAGAAAAAGAATATCACTCTCAGCAACATGGATGGAGCTAAAGATTACCGTGTTTAGTGAAATAAATCAGGCAAAGACAAATATCATATGCTACCACATATGTGGAATTTAAAAGAAAAATGATGCAAATGAATATATTGACCACACAGAAATAGACTCACAGACATAGAAAACGAACTTGTGTTTACCAAAGGAGAAGGGATCTGGGAGGGATAAATTAGGAGTTTGGTATTAACAAATACATACTACTGTATATAAAATAGGTAAACAGCAAGGACCTACTGTATAGCACAGGGAATTATAGTCAATATCTTGTAATAATCTATAATGGAAAAAAACCTGAAAAGAATATATGCGTCTGTCTGTATATAACTGGATCACTTTGCTATACACTTGAAACAAACACAACATTGCAAATTAACTATACTTAAAGATCCCCAGGGGGGCTCAGTGGTAAAGAACCCACCTGAAAATGCAGGAAATGCAGCAGATGCAGGTTCGATCCCTGGGTCAGGAAGATCCCCTGGAGAAGGAAATGGCAACCCACTCCAATATTCTTGCCTGGAAAATCCCATGGATAGAGGATCCTGGTGGGCTACAGTTCATGGGGTCACAAGAGTCAGACACAACTTAGCAACTGAACGACCACCAGTTTCCATTATCTATCTCTGTGCAAATGAAATGTGTTGCACCCATGACTCATTGCCATGAGAACATCCAACTTCTGTGGACCTCAGTCTCCTCATCTTTAAAATGAGTGTTGGAACAGATGCTCTTCCAATGTCAAGACTTTCTATTTTATATCTGTCAGTTGCATCCAGGGTAAGCCTTCATTTTGCTGACATAGCAAACAAAAATCAGTCTTCTAGGAAACAAGGGTGAAAATCCATTCATACTCTCTAAGGTCCAGGGTAGCACATTCCTAGAGGTAATCGAGTCAATTCAAATGAATGAGTCAATTGGCCATCTGTAACTCTCCATGGGTTGATTACCAACACCATTGTCAAGGTTCTTACCTGTTTTGTTTGTGCTTTGAGAAATGTTTTTTGTGGTTTTGCTCTCAATTTGTTCATTGTTGTTCAGTCGCTCAGTCATGTCCAACTCTTTTGCGATCCAATGGACTGCAGCCCACCAGGCTCCTCTGTCCATGGGATTTCTAGGCAAGAACACTGCAGTGGGTTACCATTTCCTTCTCTGGGGTATCTTCCCAACCCAGGGATCAAACCTGTTTCCTGCAGGCAGATTCTTTACCACTGAGCCACAAGGGAAGCTCTAATTTGCACGTAACTGATATTGATTCATACATTATAACTCACTGGTGTTTCACAACTGTCATCTCTCACAAGTAAGCTGATTATGCCACCCACAAAAACAGCAGCAAGCACCCAGCTTGTAAGGTAGCAGATGAACAACACTCAGTGGATGAGTTTTATGTACTAAATGGGGCATGAGGTTCATCATGCTCCTATCACAGTCAAAAGGACTTGCAACAGAGAAAAGAAATCAGTCATTTAAATCAACTGGAAGAGATAAAAAGAGTTTGAAATCACTCAGCCCGTTAAAACCAATTTAATACCTTCATTGAGTTTAGGACCTTTCTGCCTAAAGTCCTTCAGTAGATTAAATATCCAAGGGCTTGGCAAAGAGAAAGGAGCTAACGTTTATGGGCATCTAATATGTGCCCGACATTGTGCAGCATCTTTAAGATACTCATAAAATAATAAGAAGAAACACTTGTGTATACACAATGCAAACTGCTTTACAAGTCCTATCAACCCCAAAGAGTAAGTACGCACCAGTTTTATCCCTATTTTATTGCACTCAATCTTATAACAAACGTAAGGGAGAGTCAACTTTATCCTTGTATTGCACACAAGACACTGTGTTTCAGAGGAGTTTCTATTGGCCATGGTCCCACAGGTAATAAATGACTAAGGCAGAATTCAAACTGGTATCTGTCTGGCCCCAAAGTTGCGGTTCTGCATTTTCCGGCCTCACCATGAATCCCGATATTATTGAAAAACTCTCCTTTCTATCTTGCACCTGAGAATTTCTAAGTAGGAGAGGACTTTGATGATCCCAAGTTCATTGCTTTTATTTTATGAAAAACTCTTGCACTAGTGGGAAGCTTCTGTACAGTATAGAGAACTCAACTCAGTGTTCTGTGATGACCTAGAGAGGTAGGGTGGGGGTGGGAGGGAGGCTCAAGAGAGAGGGGGTATATGTATCCTCACAGATGATTCACTTCATTGTATAGCAGAAGTTAACACAACCTTGTAGAGCAATTATACTTCAATTTAAAAATAAATAAAATATTCTTTTAAAAAGCCATTGTTTTCTTCAAATGGCTAGCTGGTCTGAAACTTGGGTCCCCAACTTCTTTCCCTAAGTCACCTTTACTTCTGTAATTGCTAATCCATCAAACTCACACCCCAAACAATGATGCGTAAGCTGGGGTATGCATCAGAAAGCTGATCTACAGTATTTTATTTTTAAATTTTTATTTACCTATTTCTATTTTTGGCTGTTCTGGGTCTTGGTTGCTGCATGTGGGCTTTCTCTAATTGCAGCAAAGGGGGCTATTCTCTAGTTGCTGTGGGCGAGCTTCTTTCTTTGTTGTGGAGCATGGGCTCTAGGGTGTGTGGGCTCAGTAGTCATGGCCCACAGGCTTAGTGACTCTCTGGCATGTGTGATCTTCCCAGACCAGGGATCCAACCTGTGTCCCCTGCATCGGCAGGCAGATTCTTAACCACCGAACCACCAGGGAAGTCTGTACAGCACTTAAAGAATTACAGATTCCCCAGGACCCCTGGAGATATAGCTACTGAATCCAAGTTACCTAGTCAGGAAATGTGTGATTGTGATCACTCTAATTTCACACAGTAATAATATAATTGCTGCTGCTGCTGCTGCTGCTAAGTCACTTCAGTCATGTCCGACTCTGTGCGACCCCATAGACGGCAGCCCACCAGGCTCCTCTGTCCCCAGGATTCTCCAGGCAAGAATACTGGAGTTGGTTGCCATTTCCTTCTCCAGTGCAGGAAAGTGAAAAGTGAAAGTGAAGTCGCTCAGTTGTGCCCGACTCTTAGCTACCCCATGGACATACTTGCTCTAAATTCCTAGAAATTAAATTTTAAGGCACCACATTGCTGCAGAATGACCGTGGACTGGACCTCAAGATACACTGGGACTTCAGTAGAATCAGCAAGTAGACTTGATCAGAGACTCTGGGTTTTGACTCAGAGGGCTGTCTCCTGTAGATCTGACCCTAATGATGTCTGAACACTAACCCTAACCCAGGAGGTAAATGACATACAAAACGCCATTTAAGTTATTTTTCTTTTTTAAATTGGAATATAATTGCTTTACGCTGTTGTTAGTTTCTGCTGAACAACAACATGAATCAGCTATATGTATACACATATCCCCGCCTTCTTGATCTTCCCTTCCACACCCAGCCCCCATCCCACCCCTCTAGGTCATCACAGGCACCTAGTTGAGCTCCCTGTGCTACATAGCACCTTCCCACTGGCTATCTGTTTTACACATGGTCGTGTATATATGCCAAGGCTACTCTCTCCGTTCATCCCAGGCTCTCCTTCCCCCACTGTGTCCACAAGTTCATTCTCTATGTCTGCATCTCTATTCCTGCCCTGCAAATAGATTCATGAGTACCATTTTTCTAGATCCCATATATGTGCATTAATATACTATATTTAAGTATCTTGTCATCTGCATGTTTCCCCTTAAATCCACTTTACTCTCCAGCTATACTGACCAGCCTAAAGGCTGGTCTCCTCTCAGCGCTTTTTCCTCTACATGAGAAAACTCTCCCCATGCCCTCAACCTTCCTTACCTTCTTTCCTGACTTTACTTATACTCCTGGGAAGAATTCAAGCCCTTCCATGCGCTGTCTTGCATCCTATACTTAGCCCCTCTCAGTATTTATCACAGTGTCTGTTCAATGGAGGGTTGATTGTATTAAGCAATATTCTGAATAGTAAAATTGATTAACTCAAGCTTGCTGACAGTTGCTTTAAATCATGACCTAAAGTGATTCAATTTATCTCAAGATTGCCTCGTTTTTTAATGTATTTGTTGTATCCATTAAACTGATCATAAAAGGCTCTCCGTGAAAATCTTTTCATTCCATGACATATTCCGTGTGCCAGTTCTCTATAAGGCTTGAACTGAAATAAAGCTGTGCTGAAGGGCTTTAAAAATATCATTTCATGAGTAATCTGTCTGAGAGAGAATTTCTGAATCTATTTGCAGAGCTGCCATCAATCTGTCACCTTAAAATATTTTCACTAGCCGTTCCCACATTTGCCAATGTTATTGCCATGGAACTCACAGTGATTTTGTTGAGTGAATGAATGTTGATAAGCATATGATGATGATGCTTGTCAGACGATCCATTGAGGAGAAAGTAAACTGAAAACATCACCATGAAAATGAGTGGGTCTCATCATGACCCTCCAAACTGGGACCTGTTGAGAACACAAGACAGACAGGGGATGTGGCAGAAGAATGAGACAAGCAAGATAAGGAGAACAATTAGAATCAAAGAAGGAAACCAAGCTTCTGCATAAAATGGCTGGACTAGATAACAAGAATGAGAATGACATTTTTTTATTGATCACTTTTCCAGTTATTTTATCTCCTTCACTGAACTTATTATACTTAAGCCTTTGCAGAGAATAGAGCAAGGAAATACCAAACAGAAAGATGGCTTATAATGCAAAACAGTCTCGTATTGACCATGTTAGCCCCAGTTCTTTTTTACAAGCAAAAGAGAGCTGCTCTGATTGATTCAAGCACAAATGAAGTTTATTAAAAAGACACTGGGCAGTTCACAGAATAGCAACAAGACCAGAGACTGTGGCTTTACACCAAGCCACAGTACACAATACCCAAAAAAAGTGTAAGCAATGCACAAAAAGTCCCCAAAGCACACACCTAAGCTTGTTACTAACTTACACAGCCAGTACTACTGTTGTGGGCCCTGGAGCTTGGCCAGTGTCCAGAGGACACCATCATGCGTACCTGTGCTACCCTGCAAATTTCATTTACTTCAGTTCTCATCACTGTGTGAGAAAACCCTTTGCCTTTTGGAATCTCTGCTTCCCAGTTAAACTCAAGGGCAGGTATGTTAGATGCTGTACAGTGAAAAAAAAAATGCCAAACATCTTCCATAACCAAACACACAAATCGATAGACTATATTGCATACGTTCAACTACATTAAAAGTAGGGATTCTGTTCATCAAAAAACTTCGTCAAGAGATTTCTAAAACCAAAAGAAGATATTTGCTTCAAGTGTACCCAACAGAGACTTGTTATTTGGAGTATATAATAAATTCCTTTGAATCCATAAGAAAAAATAAATGAGCAACCATAGCAAGAATTTCGCAGAAACCTAAAAAGCCTATAAACATGACATCTTTAAAGTTATATATAACCAGCAAAATGCAGGTTTACAAAAAAACAATTAAGATACAATTTTGTATTCATCCAATTAGTGAAAATGAAAGTCTGACAGGAAACAATATTTATAAGGACTATTTCCCATATACTGCTGGTATTAGCCTCAAAGGAAACAAGTCTTTTGGAAAACAGTTTAGTTTTAGTTGGTAAAGTTCAACAAGTATGTAGGTTTTGGGTTAAACATTTATTGCTAGGGCTATGACACAATGAAAGTGTTGCTTATGGGTAAGTATATAGCAACATGTTTGTGATATAAATTGGAAATACCCAAGTAGAGTGGAATAAAAACAACTGAATCAAGATTTTTTCTTTTTTAGTGAAAAAATCAATGACCTGCAACTACTCAGATCATCATGCATGGCCCTCAAAGATATTACTGCATAAAAGAAGCAATTCTAGAAGAAAACTTCTAATACATTCCGTTTATACAAAGATTAAAAACTCAACAATATATTGTTAGGGATAATCCAAGTGATTAAACTACCAAAAAAAAGTAACACAGTGATTATTTACAATCCAGAAAAGTGCTTGAATGGGGAAGGGGAGGGAAGGAATTCATGACGGCCACAAACACAGCATCCAAAGTACTAGTTGTCTTTTATTCTTTAAGAGTTGTCTGGTGACATGAATTGTGAAAGTAGCATGGAAGCATATACATTACCATATGTAAAGTAGATAGCCATATAGCAAATGGAAGTTTGCTATATGACACAGGGAGCTCAAATCTGGGGCTCTGTGACAATCTAGAGAGATGCGATGGGTTGGGAGGAGGGAGGGAGGTTCAAGAGGGAAGGGACATATGTATACCTCAAGCTGATTCATGTCGATGTATGACAGAAACCAATACAATATTATAATGTAATATTCTTCAATTAAAAATAAAAAAGAGTTATCTGGAGATTTTAAGGCTATTCAATTTACTGCTACCCTTTAATCAGTTCAGTTCAGTTCAGTCACTCAGTCGTGTCCAGCTCTTTGCAACCCCGTGTACTGCAGCACACCAGGCTTCCCTGTCCATCACCAGCTCCCGGAGCTTGCACAAACGCATGTCCATCAAGTCGGTGATGCCATCCAACCATCTTATCCTCTGTCGTCCCCTTCTCCTCCCACCTTCAATCTTTCCCAGCATCAGGATCTTTTCCAAGGAGTCAGTTCTTTGCATCAGGTGGCCAAAGTATTGGAGTTTCAGCTTCAGCATCACTCCTTCCAATGAATATTCAGGACTGATTTCCTTTAAGATTGACTGGTTGGATCTCCTTGCAGTCCAAGGGATCCCAAGAGTCTTCTCCAACACCACCATTCAAAAGCGTCAATTCTTCGGCATTCAGCTTTCCTTATAGTCCGACTCTCACATCCATACATGACTACTGGAAAAACCATAGCTTTGACTAGATGGACCTTTGTTGGCAAAGTAATGTCTCTGCTGTTTTTTTTTTTTTTTTTTTCATTTATTTTTATTAGTTGGAGGCTAATTACTTTACAATATTGTAGTGGGTTTTGTCATACATTGACATGAATCAGCCATGGATTTACATATATTCCCCATCCTGATCCCCTCTCCCACCTCCCTCTCTACCCTATTCCTCTGGGTCTTCCCAGTGCACCAGGCCCGAGCACTTCTCTCATGCATCCCACCTGGGCTGGTGATCTGTTTCACCATAGATAATATACATGTTTTGATGCTGTTCTCTCGAAATATCCCACCCTCACCTTCTCCCACAGAGTCCAAAAGTCTGTTCTGTATTTCTGTGTCTCTTTTTCTGTTTTGCATATAGGGTTATCATTACCATCATTCTAAATTCCACATATATGTGTTAGTATACTGTGATGGTCTTTATCTTTCTGGCTTACTTCACTCTGTATAATGGACTCCAGTTTCATCCATCTCATTAGAACTGATTCAAATGAATTCTTTTTAATGGCTGAGTAATATTCCATGGTGTATATGTACCACAGCTTCCTTATCCATTCATCTGCTGATGGGCATCTAGGTTGCTTCCATGTCCTGGCTATTATAAACAGTGCTGCGATGAACATCAGGGTGCACGTGTCTCTTTCAGATCTGGTTCCTCAGTGTGTATGCCCAGAAGTGGGATTGCTGGGCCATATGGCAGTTCTATTTCCAGTTTTTTAAGAAATCTCCACACTGTTCTCCATAGCGGCTTTACTACTTTGCATTCCCACCAACAGGGTAAGAGGGTTCCCTTTTCTCCACACCCTCTCTAGCATTTATTGCTTGTAGACTTTTGGATAGCAGCCATCCTGACTGGCGTGTAATGGTACCTCATTGTGGTTTTGATTTGCATTTCCCTGATAATGAGTGATGTTGAGCATCTTTTCATGTGTTTGTTAGCCATCTGTATGTCTTCTTTGGAGAAATGTCTGTTTAGTTCTTTGGCCCATTTTTTGATTGGGTCATTTATTTCTCTGGAATTCAGCTTCAGGAGTTGCTTGTATATTTTTGAGATTAATCCTTTGTCTGTTGCTTCGTTTGCTAGTATTTTCTCCCAATCTGAGGGCTGTCTTTTCACCTTGCTTATAGTTTCCTTTGTTGTGCAAAAGCTTTTAAGTTTCATTAGGTCCCATTTGTTTAGTTTTGCTTTTATTTCCAATATTCTGGGAGGTGGGTCATAGAGGATCCTGCTGTGATTTATGTCGGAGAGTGTTTTGCCTATGTTCTCCTCTAGGAGTTTTATAGTTTCTGGTCTTACATTTAGATCTTTAATCCATTTTGAGTTTATTTTTGTGTATGGTGTTAGAAAGCGTTCTAATTTCATTCTTTTACAAGTGGTTGACCAGTTTTCCCAGCACCACTTGTTAAAGAGGTTGTCTTTTTTCCATTGTATATCCTTGCCTCCTTTGTCAAAGATAAGGTGTCCATAGGTTCATGGATTTATCTCTGGGCTTTCTATTCTGTTCCATTGATCTATATTTCTGTCTTTGTGCCAGTACCATACTGTCTTGATGACTGTGGCTTTGTAGTAGAGCCTGAAGTCAGGCAGGTTGATTCCTCCAGTTCCATTCTTCTTTCTCAAGATTACTTTGGCTATTCGAGGTTTTCTGTATTTCCATACAAATTGTGAAATTCTTTGGTCTAGTTCTGTGAAAAATACCGTTGGTAGCTTGATAGAGAGTGCATTGAATCTATAGATTGCTTTGGGTAGAATAGCCATTTTGACAATATTGATTCTTCCAATCCATGAACACGGTATGTTTCTCCATCTGTTTGTGTCCTCTTTGATTTCTTTCATCAGTGTTTTATAGTTTTCTATGTAAAGGTCTTTTGTTTCTTTAGGTAGATATACTCCTAAGTATTTTATTCTTTTTGTTGCAATGGTGAATGGTATTGTTTCCTTAATTTCTCTTTCTGTTTTCTCATTGCTAGTGTATAGGAATGCAAGGGGTTTCTGTGTGTTAATTTTATATCCTGCAAATTTACTATATTCGTTGATTAGCTCTAGTAATTTTCTGGTAGAGTCTTTAGGGTTTTCTATGTAGAGGATCATGTCATCTGCAAACAGTGAGAGTTTCACTTCTTCTTTTCCTATCTGGATTCATTTTACTTCTTTTTCTGCTCTGATTGCTGTGGCCAAAACTTCCAACACTATGTTGAATAGTAGTGGTGAGAGTGGGCACCCTTGTCTTGTTCCTGATTTTAGGAGAAATTCTTTCAATTTTTCACCATTGAGGGTAATGCTTACTGTGGGTTTGTCATATATAGCTTTCATTATGTTGAGGTATGTTCCTTCTAGTCCTGCTTTCTGGAGAGTTTTAATCATAAATGAGTGTTGAATTTTGTCAAAGGCTTTCTCTGCATCTATTGAGATAATCATATGGTTTTTATCTTTCAATTTGTTAATGTGGTGTATTACATTGATTGATTTGTGGATATTAAAGAATCCTTGCATTCCTGGGATAAAGCCCACTTGGTCATGGTGTATGATTTTTTTAGTATGTTGTTGGATTCTGTTTGCTAGAATTTAGTTTAGGATTTTTGCATCTATGTTCATCAGTGATATTGGCCTGTAGTTTTCTTTTTGTTGTGGCATCTTTGTCTGGTTTTGTAATTAGGGTGATGGTGGCCTCATAGAATGAGTATGGAAGTTTACCTTCTGCAATTTTCTGGAAGAGTTTGAGTAAGATAGGTGTTAGCTCTTCTCTAAATTTTTGGTAGAATTCAGCTGTGAAGCCATCTGGTCCTGGGCTTTTGTTTGCTGGAAGATTTCTGATTACAGTTTCGATATCCTTGCTTCTGATGGTTCTGTTAAGATCTTCTATTTCTTTCTGGTTCAGTTTTGGAAAGTTATACCTTTCTAAGAATTTGTCCATTTCTTCCAAGTTGTCCATTTTATTGGCATAGAGCTGCTGGTAGTAGTCTCTTATGATCCTTTGTATTTCAGTGTTGTCTCTTGTGATCTCTCCATTTTCATTTCTAATTTTGTTAATTTGGTTCTTCTCTCTTTGTTTCTTAATGAGTCTTGCTAATGGTTTGTCAATTTTGTTTATTTTTTCAAAAAACCAGCTTTTAGCTTTGTTGATTTTTGCTATGGTCTCTTTAGTTTCTTTTGCATTTATTTCTGCCCTAATTTTTAAGATTTCTTTCCTTCTACTAACCCTGGGGTTCTTCATTTCTTCCTTCTCTAGTTGCTTTAGGTGTAGAGTTAGGTTATTTATTTGACTTTTTTCTTGTTTCTTGAGGTAAGCCTGTAATGCTATGAACCTTCCCCTTAGCACTGCTTTTACAGTGTCCCATAGGTTTTGGGTTGTTGTGTTTTCATTTTCATTCATTTCTATACATATTTTGATTTGTTTTTTGATTTCTTCTATGATTTGTCGGTTATTCAGAAGCGTGTTATTTAGCCTCCATATGTTTGAATTTTTAACAATTTTTTTCCTGTAATTGAGATCTAATCTTACTGCACTGTGGTCAGAAAAGATGACTGGAATGATTTCAAGTTTTTTAATTTACCAAGACTAGATTTATGGCCCAGGATGTGATCTATTCTGGAGAAGGTTCCGTGTGCACTTGAGAAAAACGTTAAGTTGCTTGGTTTGGGATGAAATGTCCTATAGATATCAATTAGGTCTAGCTGGTCCATTGTGTCACTTAAGGTTTGTGTTTCCTTGTTAATATTCTGTTTAGTTGATCTATCCATAGTTGTGAGTGGGGTATTAAAGTCTCCCACTATTATTGTGTTACTATTAATTTCCTCTTTCATACTTGTTAGCGTTTGCCTTACATATTGCGGTGCTCCTATGTTGGGTGCATGTGTATTTATAATTGTTATATCCTTTTCTTGGATTGATCCTTTGATCATTATGTAGTGTCCTTCCTTGTCTCTTTTCACATCCTTTATTTGAAAGTCTATTTTATCTGATATGAATATTGCGACTCCTGCTTTCTTTTGGTCTCCGTTTGCATGAAATATTTTTTTTCCAGCCCTTCACTTTTAGTCTGTATGTGTCTCTTGTTTTGAGGTGGGTCTCTTGTAGACAGCATATGTAGGGGTCTTGTTTTTGTATCCATTCAGCCAGTCTTTGTCTTTTGGTTGGGGCATTCAATCCATTTACATTTAGGGTAATCATTGATAGGTATGGTCCCATTGCCATTTACTTTGTTGTTTTGGGTTCACGTTTATACAACCTTTCTGTGTTTCCTGTCTAGAGAAGATCCTTTAGCATTTGTTGAAGAGCTGGTTTGGTGGTGCTGAATTCTCTCAGGTTTTGCTTGTCTGTAAAGCTTTTGAACTCTCCTTCATATCTGAATGAGATCCTTGCTGGATACAGTAATCTAGGTTGTAGGTTATTCTCTTTCATTACTTTCAGTATGTCCTGCCATTCCCTTCTGGCCTGAAGGGTTTCTATTGATAGATCAGCTGTTATCCTTATGGGAACCCCTTTGTATATTATTTGTTGTTTCTCCTTTGCTGCTTTTAATATTTGTTCTTTGTGTTTGATCTTTGTTAATTTGATTAATATGTGTCTTGGGGTGTTTCGCCTTGGGTTTATCCTGTTTGGGACTCTCTGGGTTCCTTGGACTTGGGTGGCTATTTCCTTCCCCATTTTAGGGAAGTTTTCAGCTATTATCTCCTCAAGTATTTTCTCATGGCCTTTCTTTTTGTCTTCTTCTTCTGGGACTCCTATGATTCGAATGTTGGGGTGTTTCACATTGTCCCAGAGGCCCCTGAGGTTGTTCTCATTTCTTTTGATTCTTTTTTCCTCTCTGCTTCATTTATTTCCACTATTTTATCTTCTACCTCACTTATCCTATCTTCTGTCTCTGTTGTTCTACTCTTGGTTCCCTCCAAAGTGTTTTTTATCTCATTTATTGCATTATTCATTTTTAATTGACTCTTTTTTATTTCTTCTAGGTCCTTATTAAACATTTCTTGCATCTTCTCAATCTTTGTCTCCAGGCTATTTATCTGTAACTCCATTTTGTTTTCAAGATTTTGGATCATTTTTATTATCATTATTCTAAATTCTTTTTCAGGTAGATTCCCTATCTCCTCCTCTTTTGTTTGACTTGGTGGGCATTTTTCATGTTCCTTTACCTGTTGGGTATTTCTCTGCCTTTTCATCTTGTTTAGGTGGCTGTGTCTCGAGTGGGCTTTCTGTATTCTGGAGGTCTGTGGTTCCTTTTTATCATGGAGGTTTCACCCAGTGGGTGGGGTTGGATGATTGGCTTGTCAAGGTTTCCTGGTTAGGAAAGCTTGCGTTGGTGTTCTGGTGCGTGAAACTGGATTTCTTCTCTCTGGAGTGCAATGGAGTGTCCAGTAGTGAGTTTTGAGATGGGTCTATGTGTTAGGTGTGACTTTGGGCAGCCTGTAAGTTGACACTCAGGGCTATGTTCCTGCGTTGTTGGAGAATTTGCGTGGTATGTCTTGCTCTGAAACTTATTGGCTCTTGGGTGGTGGTTGGTTTCAGTGTAGGTATGGACACTTTTGGATGGTCTCTTATTACTTAAGTTCCATGTAGTCAGGAGTTTTCTGGTGTTCTCAGGTTTTGGGCTTAAGTCTCCTGCCTCTGGATTTCAGTTTTATTCTTCCAGTAGTCTCAAGACTTCTCCAACTATACAGCACTGCTAATAAAACTTCTAGGTTAATGGCGAAAAGATTCTCCACTGTGAGGGACATCCAGAGAGGTTCATAGAGTTACATGAAAAAGAGGAGAGTGAGGAGGGAGATAGAGATGAGCAGGAGGAGAAAAAGGGGGATCAGGAGGAGAGAGGCAGATCTACACAGTTGTCTGTTCCCAGAGTGTTCTCTGTAGCTCAGACACCCACAAAAATTCACAGAATTGGATTGGGAAGAGAAGGGGAAAGGAGGAAATAGACGTGTTCTGAGGTAGAAAACAGAGAGTCAAAAGTGGGAGAGAATAATCAACACACACTTAATAAAAATGGGAACTGAATATTGGATTCTTAAATGTCCAAAATTTATATCACATACTGAAAAACAGATTAAAAATCTAGAGTAGAGGTTAGCCTCTTAAAAATACAATAGTAAAAAACCAGAAAAACACACAAAATATTAAGAAATATATATGGAGTTCGCTTTAAAAATAGGGTTCTTTTTTTTTTTTTTTTTTTGGCCAGGTTATAGTGGGTTATAAAAATGAAAATTAAGGAATAATAGAGGAGTAATAGAGGACTTTAAAAAAAAAGAAAAAGGAAAAAGTAAAAAAAGAAAGAGAAAAAAAATTTTTTAATTAAAAATTTAAAAAATAGTAGTAAAAATATATCTAGGAATTTCTCTGGAGCTGTTGTGGGCAGTGTGGGTTTGGTTCAGTTTCAGATAGTTCCTTGTTCGAACTTACACTTCTTGCTATCTATAGGCCCCTTCCAGTGTGGTCGGTGTTAACTATAGGGATTTTAATCTGTTGCACCTGTCATTTCTGAAGCGGTTCCCTTTGTTTATTTGTTTTCTGTTTGCAGGTCTCTTCGGTGTCTAATTTCCTCCCTGACACAAGCAGGTGGAGGTGGTCTCTTGTTTAGGTTTGCTTGTTCAGTCGTGCTGTGGGGAGGGAGGGGCGCTGCAGACAAATATCACTGGTGTGTGTGGGGAGCACTCGCAGTGTTCCGGCCACACTGGGTTTGCCCCCGCTCACAGGTGTGTGTGCTCTCCCCGTCTACACTGCTCAGGCTCCCAGCTGCTCTATATGGAGCGTGCCCTGTGTTGCGTGCGGTTCCAGTAGACCCTCCCGGCGGATGTCAACCATCCAGAATCTCAGGAAGTCTTTGGTTAGAAACTGGAGGCCTTTTGCAGTGTGGTAAGGGATGCCGTCTCTGGGGCCGAGTTTGCCCCTTTCCCCTCCCCCCTGCCTCTAGCCTCCGGCGGGGATGGGCCGGTCCACAGCCAGCTAGCTCTTCTCTGGCCTTCCTCAGTCCCTTTGTTCTGTAAACGGCCGACAGTGTGTTCAGGCCGGTTAATTTTCTCTCTCTCTTTTGCTGTCCCACAGTTTAAGTTGCTATCTCACGAAAGCTCCCTCCGATTGCCCTCAGGGCACTCAGGCCCGGTCCTTACCCTAAGCAATGCCGCCCGCTCCTCTCCGTTTCACCCCCACTTGCTGGTGGTGGATGTGGGTGTCTGGGGTACTTTTCTGCTGGGAGTTGCTTTTAGGCACGTAATCTGTGGGTTTTATTTATTTTTCCTCCCAGTTAGGTTGCCCTCCTAGATTCGAAAACTTCCCCCAGAACCGCCAGTGCAAGGGTTTCCTGGTGTTTGGAAACTTCCTCTATTAAGACTCCCTTCCCGGGACGGGTCTCCATCCCTAGCTCTTTTGTCTCTCTTTTTATCTTTTATATTTTGTCCTACCTCCTTTGGAAGACAATGGGCTGCTTTTCTGGGTGCCTGATGTCCTCAGCTAGTGATCAGAAGTTGTTTTGTGAAGTTTGCTCAGCGTTCAGTTGTTCTTTCGATGAATTTGTAGGAGAGAAAGTGGTCTCCCTGTCCTATTCCTCCATCTTGGCTCCTCACTGTCTCTGCTTTTTAATATGCTGTCTAGGTTGCTCATAGCTTTTCTTCCAAAGAGCAAGCATCTTTTAGTTTCATGGCTACAGCCAATATCTGCAGTCAATATTTAACCCTTTAATATATATGTATAAGCTTATTCACTCTTTGAAATGTGTCCTGAATTCCACAATTGAAAAGACTGAAGTGTTAGGCAATAGGAATGGTGATGGTGGTGGTATTGTAAAGAGTGACCATACTTTTGAGCCCTGTGTTAGCACCTACATTTTGGTCCATGGAGTGTATTTTTAGAAGACCTCCTGGAGCTTACTGTTGGGGACAGCTTCTTTACAGACCTCTTCTTAAGTGAGTACCCGTGCTCCTCATGAGGGTTTAGCAGCTGTTGATTGTTTTTAGGATTTTCTTTTTTTAATTAATTTTTATTAGAGTATAGTTGCTTCATAATGTTGTGTTCATTTCTGCCATACAGCAAAATGAATCCACTATACTCATGCATATGTTGGTGCTGGTGCTTTAGTCGCTAAATCATATGTGACTCTTTGTGACCCCATGGACTGTAGCCCACCAGGCTCCTCTGTCCATGGGATTCTCCAGGCAAGAATACTGGAGTGTGCTGCCATGCCCTCCTCCAGAGGATCTTCCTGACCCAGGGATCGAACCCCTGTCTCCTGCGTCTCCTGCATTGCAGGAGGTTTCTTTACCACTGAGCCACCAGGGAAGCAACGTACACATGTGTCCCCTCTTTTTTGGACTTCCTTCCCATCTAGGTCACCGCAGAGCACTGAGTAGAATTCCCTGGGCTGTACAGTAGGTTCTCATTAGTTACCTATTTCATCCGTGGTATCAATAGTGTATTGATGGCTGTTTATTGAAAGCGTTGGGGAGGGCGGAAAGGAGTGCTAGGTCCCAGGAGAGAGGATGTGGGTTTCGTGCCCTTGGTGTGGCTTTCTTGTAGCACAACTACAATGTTTGCTGTCTACGCTTTTTACCAAGAGTCCCACGTGGAGACCTCCCTGATCCCCTGGCTCTCTCATTCTTTCCTCGCATCTTGCAAAGCCCTCTCCTTCAACCCCTTCTCCTCCTGTGTTCCTATTTTGTCCGCCTCTGCATCCCCACTCTGTTTTACTTGGGTCCCCCTGACTCGACAGTCGCTTCCTGTTTAATACATTTTGCCACCTACAATGTTGAATTCCGGCTATGTTTCTCCCCCATCCAGTTACTGCTGTGTCACAGAGAGATGTGAGTGGTTTCTGTCGTGACTTTCTAGCCCTGGGGATAAATAGTAAAGTGAGCTTCAGTCCTGAGGAGGGTAGGAGGCGTATGGGGTTCTACTCCGGGCTGTAGCCACCCCTCTCTTACAGTATCCAGTCAAGCATCACACCACAGCACACACTGATTTCCTGCCAAAAACATCTAGTGTGCAGAAAAATTCATATTCTGCCTATTGTGTAACTTTTTTTGGCTGTGTGACGTGTGGGATCTCAGTTCCCTGACCAGGATTTGAACCTGCGCCCCTTGCAATGGAAGAATAACATCTGAACCACTGGACCACCAGGCAAGTCCCCCATTATATAATTTTGACCACTCCTTTGCTTTTGACAACCAATACTAAATTCTTAGGACTCATTATACTAAAATAGCTAAAAAATATTTACACTAATAAGGACCTACTCAATATTCTGGAACTCGTCTGAATATTCTGTAATGACCTACATGGGTATAAAATCTAAAAAAGAATGGATATGTGTATATATATATATGCAACTGATTCACTTTGCTCTTCAGCAGAAACTAACACAACTTTGTAAATCAACTCTATTAACAAAAGTTTTAAGCAAAATAAATAAATAAATATGTTTATCCCATTTTTGAGTTGCATGAAAAAACACTCTCTGTTAACTGACCCTGGCTGCTAAGAAGCAGGACAGCTTAAGGGAACGTTTGCACTGCTTTCAGAAATGGGTTGTTTGAATTTGAATGTTGGCTTCACCCCCTCACAGCTGGTTAGCCTCAGACGAGTGACTCAACCACCCTGGATCAACTGTCTCCATCACATGAAAATAGCGATGGTCCTACCCCATCAATTAAGTGAAAGAGTCTATATAAATTACCTGGCACATGGCCAAGGTTCAATGTTAGTTATTATTATGTCATGCACAAGCCACATCTGACTAATTATAGGGTTTTCCCTTGTGAATGATGTGTGTGTGTGTGTGTGTGTGTGTGCACGCGCTTTGGGAGGTGCAGTTCAACGCAAGGGAGACATGAACACATTCACACTGGATGTTTTTATCCCAAGTGGTGTGTACTTTGGGAACACAACATTCATTTCACTGGTGGGATAAGTTGGTGGATGTAAAAACATCCCAGGAGGATGATCAATTTAAAAGCAAGAATATTTCTTAACCCTAAATAGATTACTTTTTAAAAAGTAATCAAACCTTTTACTTGATTTCTTAAAAAAAATTATTCCAGAAAGACATTTGGACATGTCTACTTTTAGAAAGAGGTTTTCAAACCTGTCTCAATTCTAAATTTTCCTCTGAGGAGGATAGATACAGCAAATGAATGTAAACAGTTAAGGGTTTCTTGTTCTTTGTTTTTTTTTTTTCCTGTCAAACCTTTTACTTGATTTCTTAAAAAAAAATATTCCAGAAAGACATTTGGACATGTCTACTTTTAGAAAGAGGTTTACAAACCTGTCTCAATTCTAAAATTTCCTCTGAGGAGGATAGATACAGCAAATGAATGTAAACAGTTAAGGGTTTCTTGTTCTTTGTTTTTTTTTTTTCCTGTCAAAAGACAAGGCTGACTTGTTAAATTTCAAATTGGATTTGGAACATAGATTTTGGAAGAAATGTCAGCTCTCAAAAGTTTAAGAGAACACTGGGAGGCAAATATGAATTAGATGGATGGGGGAGGAGCATGCCAGTGCTGGCCAGGCCTGCCAACAGTTGCAGATTTAATTTCCCTCTGTCCTGCCAACATTTTGGGGAAAGGAGCTGGCTGCTCTTTTAAACAGAAATAAACAATAGAAGCTGACAGGAAGCTTAAGGAAGGCAAAACCTATGTGTGTCATGGGGGCACCAGGGACTATAAAGCTCCATCCTGGAATTAGCTGGCTTTCCACGTTGGATTCATCTAGAACTCCAAGTCTTCAAAATGTATTTTAATACATTGTTAGAAAAACACCTCTCAAGCCGGTGATTGTATCTGAGATCTTCTTAGTGATTTTACTCATAGCTAGTAGTTTTAAAAATTATGGAGGTGATTTTAAGCCTATTTTACTTGGCCTTCTAACTTCTTTCCTGGGCTTCCCAAGTGGCTCAGTGGTAAAAGAATCAATGTCAATCCTGTCAATGAAGGAGTCACAGGTTCGATCCCTGGGTCAGGAAGATATCCTGGAGAAGGAAATGGCAGCCTACACCAGTAATCTGGCCTGGGAAATCCCAAGGACAGAGGAGCCTGATGGGCTACGGTCCATGGGGTTGCAAGAGTCAGGCACTACTGAGCAACTAACACTTTCACTTTTCACTTAGGTTGGGAGGCAGGAAGTATGGGTTTTAGTTGTGTGGGTCTCAGTAATAAATTGGAAGACTTAAACTGTGATTCCATTTCTCCATTGCAGCATGAGCAGGGTTGCAGTAACCAAATACAATACTTTTTCTCTTCCAAGAGGGTGTAGATAAAGAGGGGTAGAGATGGAAGCAGGGCTTCCCTGTTGGCTCAGAGGGTAAAGAATCCCCCTGCCAATGCAGGAGACCCAGGTTCAATCCCTGGGTCAAGAAGATCCCCTGGAGAAGGGAATGGCTTAAAAAAAAAAAAAGGAATGGCTACCCACTCCAATATTCTTGCCAAGAGAATGCCATGGACAAGGGAGCCTGGTGGGTCACAAGTCCATAGGGGTTGTAAAAGAGTTGGACACAACTAACCAACTAACACTTTGAGAGAGGAAATCTAGTGAACTGATAAGCATTTAAGGCATTTTTAAGCAATAGAGAGAAAATGGAAATATAGACTACTCCTGAGAAACTTACACAAAAATACTCATACAGTAATTTTAAGTCAAATTATACAATATGGGGGTCCCACTATTTACTGGATCTTTTCAAGTCATAGGATTACAATGCTGCAAAGTCCGTATTTGTTTTTCCATCCATCTGATACCTGGGCCACTTCTATAGCTTCCCAAGATCACCCATCCATAGCTGGTGGCTCTAATCATTATAAAATTCCTCCTCTAGTTGAGATAAAGTCTGCCCTTTCTAGATTCTTTTCATTATTATTTAAATCCATTCTCTTCCAGCCAGAATATGGAACAATCAGGAACAATAGTGCATGACAAAAATGGGCAAAGATAACTCCCTAAAGGGACTATGCATCACTGTGATCTATGGAAAGTCATCCCTCGACAATAAATACATTTTTTTAAGAAGAGAGATGATGCAAATGCCATTAAGCATAGGAAAAGACACACACCCTCTTTAGCCATCAGAGGAATGCAAACTCAAACCAGAGTGAATTATGTCTGCACAAACATCAGAATGGCAAAAAATTTAAAAGTCTAACAAGTCCAAGCATGAGTAGGGAAGTGAAGCAAAAGGAACTCTCTTAGATTGTTGGCTAGAATGTCAAATAACACAAACACTCTGGAAAACTCCTTGACAGTTTCTTCTAAAGCTAACACAGGTCCGTCTTATGATCCAGCAATTCACACCGAGAGAAAGAAATATGTTTGTCCACAAAAATGCATGCAATAGAATGTTCAGAGAAGTTTTATACATAAAGTCAAATTAGAAATAACTCAAGTGCCCAGCAAATGAAGAATTAATAGTAGCATATTCACACAGTGGAAAACTACATAGTGATGAAGAGGACAAAATACTGAAATATACTTCAGTATGAATGTATCTCACAGAAATTAAGTTCACTGAACAACGCCAGACACCAAAAGTCACCTCCTATATAGCTTTCATTCATTTGAAGTCCAAGAAGTGTCAAAATTAACAAATGATGATAAAATTCAGAATTGTGGTTCTCTTTGGGGGGTGGGAGACAGATCTAGAGTGGGAAGGAACATGAGAGGAACTGGTGGGGTGTTGGAGATGTTCTATATCTTCATCTGCATGCTGATTACAGAAATGCATGCGTGTGTGAAAATCGTCGAACTGCGTTATTATTATTAGTTCACCTTATGCACTGCTTATCTCTCAATAAAAAATAAAGAACTGTGAGTAAAGCCATCAAACAAAAAAGATATGAAGTGTGGAGCAGGAGGAGCAGATTAGAAATAGAAATGAAGATGGGACGTTGTGTGCTTTAGATCTAGAACACGCAAGGAACTGGGGACTGGAAATACGACTTTGAACTCGACCAGAACTGCTCGAGTCTGCAAACAGTACAGTGGATTAGTTTATTTCTCTCACATGAATGGATCAAAATTCTGTAAGCTTTCAGGGACTGGTGCTCACTGGAGTTCCCAGAAGAGGAAAGGCAGACTCATACCTGGAGTATGGAGTATTTCCAGTCCAAATGAATCAACCACTGTCCCCTCTAGGATGAAAGAGGTTCAATGTAGCCCATTTGCCAAATGGCTGATTTGTTCCTTCTAGGGATGGTGCTTCCTAGGGGTAGTTTCCTCCAGGCATAGGATATCAGGGACTTAGCGCTGACCTACTAACATGTTGCTGGCAGTTTGGACATCCACAGAGGCAGAGACACATCAGTCTTACGGTGGGAGCTCATGCTGTTGGAACCATGTATAGCCTTCTTCTCTGACTTCAGGCTGTCTTGTGCCAGCACTGGGGAGGATGATGTCACCCGACTGAGAGTTCTGTCTATCTAGTTGTTTAGTGCCTCTTCTATGGTGAAACTTCAATACTTTGGCCGCTTGATGGGAAGAATTCACTCATTGGAAATGACCCTGATGCTGGGGAAAATTGAAGACAGGAGAAGGGGATGACAGAGGATAAGATGGTTGGATGGCATCACCGACTCAATGGACATGAGTTTGAGCAAGCTTTGGGAGTTGATGATGGACGGGAAGCCTGGTGTGAAGAGTCAGACATGACTGAGCAACTGAACTGACTATGGTGAATGCTCTCAGGTGGGTGCTAACCTGTGGATTTCAGGCCTTCGTATTTTGTGCCTATGCCTGGGTGGCATCCACATGCCTCTTCCCAGACCTCTTTCTACCTGTCTTTCTCCTCCTAGATCCCTAACTTATAAACTGAGCCATCCACCAGTTGTGGATGCCTTAATATTAATACTTGTATGTATTTATGGAAGAACCTTTCTCTTCATAAAGCAGGTGATCCAGGATCCTTCCCACATATCTCTGGTAATTGGGAGGATTTTCCATCACCTGTGTCTTTCAGCATCACTTGGGGGTGGAGTTATATAAAAACAAAGGTTTATGTTTTGCTTTCACGTATGTAATGAGACTGGTGGTGGTGGTTTAGTTGCTAAGTCCTCTCCGACTCTTGCAACCCCACGTACTGTAGCCTGCCAGACTCCTCTGTCTGTGGGATTCTCCAGGCTAAAATACTGGAGTGGGTTGCCATTTCCTTCTCTAAAGGATCCTCCTGACACAGGAATCGAACCCAGGTCTCCTGCATTGCAGGCAGATTCTTTACCAACTGAGCCACCTGGGAAGCCCATGTAATGAGACTACCGATTCTTAAACCAAATCTGGTCCTTTTTCTTCCTCTGTCAGCTGGGGAACCCCATATGCAGCAGCAGATGTGAGCTGAAACATTGGCAGGGATATAATAGCCAGGAATGACATGGGGGTCAGGACCCCGTGACTTATACACTCTGGCTCGGGCTCAAGTCCAGATACTGGGCAAGGGATCATAACTTTTAAGGGGGCAGCTGCCTCAGTCTCTTGATCTTTCTCCTCAATTTCTTTTGGTTTTATAGCTTGAGCAGTAAACTTGTTGGTTGCCCATCCATCTTGTCCTTAGGGATTCCATTTCCTATTAACCGTCTCCAGAGCTTTCTCTGGGTCACACCTCCGTAGTTGCCACATGACCTGAGCACTTATTATGATAAATTTATTCACTTGCTTTTGGATGTTAAGCACTATCACCTTATTTCAGTATCTTATCCTCCTCATTGCTATCTGGGGCAGAGTTCTGTAACAGCATCTCCTACCATCAGCCAAGCCTACAGATAAAAGACACACTGGGCTTCTCTGAGAGGCTGGTTTCCTCCTGGTCCTCCCCTTGCCTATAGGTAGTTGTGGGTTTCCACTTTTATATGGTATATTCTCTCTAGTAAACCCATTTCTCTGAGTCTTTTGATTCCTTCTACTACTGTTTTCCAAAACCATTCTGGCATTTCTACTTCATTTAGTGTAAGCCATCATTTCTCCAAAGCTTTTCTTACTAGCGTAATTTCATTGTCTCATGAGCTCTTTGCCAGTCTGCCACGTTCTGTGTCTCTGGAGAGTATGCCCACACTGATATATTCTCTTATATGTTTGATACTCTGCCTCCCCTGGATCTGGTCCCCAGTGCTCTCCCAGCTCCCGTGTTCTTGTTCACTGGGGTCCTACTGCTTTTTCAGGGCTGGTCTGCTTTCTGTCTTATGAGGATCGATGCTTTCCCAGCTGGGTCAGTGCTGCAGGGCAGATGCCTCTGCATCATCTTCGCAGGGTGAGGAGGGGCGCAACCCTCTGAAAGGAAGGGATGGACCACCTCTGGAGGCCCAGCGAGTTCAATATGACCAGAGGTTTCAAGGTTCTTGAGGGTATTGACCCAGGCGTCTACACCCAAATCTCAGCCTCCTGTTCCTAATCAAGACCCTGACCTCAACACAGCAGGCTTATTGGAGTTGAGAATCTAATAATCGCTGTAGCCCTAAGATTGTTCCTAAGTGTTTTTTTTTTTTTTTTCTGTACTCTAGCAATAGAGGAGATGAGAGTCTTTTTATGTGCCATAAATGAGGCCATCTGACTTTTACAATTCACCTTTTATCAGTGATTAATCACTCTGGTGGTTTTAAATGTATCAGCAAATTTTGACTTACCAGCCAGCCTTCGTGATTCCCTTCTAACAAATCAAATGTGGTCAGATTGATGCTGCCTGACCTCTGAAGCCAAGCCATAAAAAGCAACACAGGGACTTCCCTGGTGGTCCAGTGGTTAAGAATAATTTGCCCTGCAATGCGGGGGACACAGGTTAGGTCTCTGGTCGGGAAACTAAGATCCCACATGCTGGGGAGTGACTATTGCTGCAACTATTGAGCCTGTGTGCCACAACTTGAGAGTCTTTGCATCATATGAAAGATCCTGCATGGTGCAACGAAGGTCCTGTGTGCCACATGCTCAGTCGCTCAGTCGTATCCGACCCTCTGCGATCACATGGACTGTAGCCTGCCAGGCTCCTCTGCTCCTGGAATTATCCTGGCAAGAGTACTGGAACGGGTTGCCATTCACAGCCATGACCCAAATGCAGCCAAATAAATCAGTAAGTGTGTGCGTGCATCTGTGTTACGACCACATGAATACCATCCCACCAGGCTCCTCTGTCCATGGGATTCTCCAGGCTAGAATACTGGAGTGGGTTGCCAGTTCCTTTTCCAGGGGATCTTCCCAACCCAGAGATCGACCTGAGTCTCCCACTCTGCAGGCAGATTCGTTACCATCTGAGCCTCCAGAGAAGCAAGTAACTAAATAAATAAATACAATTAAAAAAATCAACTCAGCTTGCCTCAACTATTTCCCCTCTTGGAATCTTTGCCCTGGGAACTAGGCTACCATGCTGTGAGACAGCCAAGCAGCTACACGGGAGGAAGGACCAAACATAGCTGTTCCACCGACAGCTGGCATCAGCTACCAGACCTACGACTCGACAAGCCCTTGGACGACTCCAGTCTCTAACATTTCAGCCACTTCATTTGATGCTGAGAGGAAGAGAGATGTGCCACCTTTCCTGGGTCCTGCCCAAATGCAGATTTGTGAGCAACATAAATGTGGTCATTGTTGTCACTAAGTTTTATGTTGACTGGTTATAGAGCAACAGATACCATGACACTCACTCGCAAACTTCCATTGCCTTTCTGCAACACGTGGGCAGCACTTGGTAAGTGCCACCCAGGTTCATAGTCTTTATGATGACTATTTCCCTTATATCTTTCAAGCACATGAAGTATTATACAAGCTGGCATCTTCCTTTTCTACCAGTATCTCTTCTGGTTCTCCTCTGATGAAAGTCTTAACAAATTGTACAACTATAGCATATGGCTATATGGCAACTATGGCTGATAGCATATAGCAAAAGCTATGAGGACATCACATATCAAGGGTGAATGGGTTCACATTGTCATAAAAAAAAAAATTCTTATTTCAAGTTCTGCTTTCTAGGACCTCTCCACACAGATCTTGTCACAGATCTCTGAAGATGGGCATTGTCTGAGAAGAAAATTTGTGTATAAGGTATATATATGGGGGATTATATTTGGAAATAACATATATAAGAAAATAATGGAGCCAAAAATGGGTAAAAGCAGAAATGGAACTGTGATACAGACTCAAATTAGACCTTGGCAAAGAACATGAGGTAGTCTGCAGCTGGGCTGGCCATTTCTAATTGTCCCAAATTCAAATAGTATGCTAGGTCTTTGACTCGCATTAACACAAGCGGAGGGCATAACCTTGAGTGAAGCATCTCCCAGAGGGCAACCCCAGAAAAGATGGTAAAACCTCACACTGTCAGAAGTTTTGGCAAATGAGTCCCAGAGTGACTTCCATAGCAAAGATCTGGGTGATGCACTGCTACTTCTCTGAGTCAGGATGGCTCTGGGTTGGGAAAGCTGATGGGGGCTGAAAGCGTGACAACAAGAAGCTAAGGGATTTTCAGGACCTGGGGAGAAAAACATATGAGGTCATGCATTCTTTGCATCAGGTTATCCCAGATCGTGGCACCCCATGTAACCAAATCAGAGACCAGAAACATATGCTTTATTTTTTGCCAGCCAATGAGTCAGTCAGTCAGTTCAGTTGCTCAGTTGTGTCTGACTCTTTGCGACTCCATGGACTGCAGCGCGCCAGGCTTCTCTGTCCATCGCCAGTTCCCAGTGAGTACTCACACATGTATGAGCCAATGAGCACACGAACACATACACATAATCATTGCTTCAAACTACTTGACGTTGTACCTTGGTATTGCATCGCTGCTCTCCTATCATGCTCAAGAATCATTTGTCACATCCCTTTTAGAGTCAACTCCTTGAGGACATTTTCTTTAATATCTTTACTGACTTGCCTCTAGTTCAGCAGCAAGCCATTAATTCCTTTTCATCCTACCCCAAATGTCCCAAATATTTTCATATCATGTTAAAATATTTATCTTGGACCAGTTTCCAATCTTGCTTGATTCATCTCATCTCGCTTCAAGGCAAAATTCCCTTTGATGTTAATAGTAAACTGCTTTCTTGAAATGCTACATATGGTTATTTAAAACGATAAGAAGGAATCTTGATCGGATCACTCTGTCAGCCTGTCAAGTCTTTCATTCTTTTAAGCTTACCTCCACTGAGTTCCTTTAGACCCTCTGACCTGTGTGGGTATGTTTTCCATTTTAGAAGGAACGGAGTTTTTTTATTTTTCTGCTTCTTTTCAAAAAAATTATTCTCATGATGGAATGACACCATGGACCCAAACATCTGCATTGAAAATATTTATCTTAAATAAAAATTATGTATTTATTTATTTTCGGCTGCGCTGGGTCTTCATTGCTGCTTGGGCTTTTCCTTGGTTGCAATGAGTGAGGGCTACTCTGTAGCTATGGCACACAGGCTTCTCCTTGTGGTGGCTTCGCTAGTTACAGAGCATCACTCCAGGGCGCCTGTGCTTAAGTAGTTGCAGCTCCTGGGCTCTAGACCACAGGCTTGGTAATTGTGGCTCAAGGACCCAGTTGCTCCGCAGCATCTGGAATCTTCTCAGATCAGGGATTGACCCCTCCTGCGTTGGCAGGGGGGTCCTTCACCAATGAACCATCTGGGAAACCCAAAAACATTTGCCTTAAGAGAGTTTTCTTTCATGCTCCTTCCAATTTAGCAGAAAAGTAACTAGTAGATTCTGACTTCTGGCTATATTTTAAATACCAACAATTCTCAACTCATGCTTCGATATTTTTGAATTGCAAATACTACCTTCTCTTGTAAAACTCTTCTTTATCTTTCTAGGCAGAGTTAGTCATGTTTTCTTCTGGACACTGACTCACACTCATTCATCTATTCATTCTGCAGGTGCTTATCGAAGTCTTCTATGTGCCAGGAATTGTACTGAATTCAGAAAATAGATACAGGAAAAACCCAGCTTTCTTAGACCAGTGGAAGAGAGAGAGAAATAAACAGTGACTATAACATCGTGCCAGAACTTTTCAACAGAGGCAGCAAAAGATGTTATACAGAGAGACTGGAGACATTCCCCTTGGACTGAATCTTAAATGATGAAAGTGAGTTTCCCAGTTGGGAGGTGAGTGGGACAGTTTTTGGTAGGGAGGAATCAGGCAGAAGAGAGGCAGGCTTTTTTTTTTTTTTTTTTTTAAGAGAATTACACATAACTAAGAAAAGCTTATTGACTACAGTCATGAAATTAAAAGATGCTTGCTCCTTGGAAGAAAAGCTATGACAAACCCAGATAGCATGCTAAAAAACAGAGACATTACTTTGCTAGCAAAGGTCCATATAGTTAAAGCTATGGTTTTCCAGTAGTCATGAACAGATATAAGAGTTGAACCATAAAAATGCTAAGCACCAAAGAATTGATGCTTTCAAACTGTGGTTCTGGAGAAAACTCTTGAGAGTCCCTTGGACTGCAAGGAGATCAAACCAGTCAATCCTAAATGAAATCAGCCCTGAATATTCATTGGAAGGACTGATGCTGAAGCTGAAGCTCTAATACTTTGGCCACCTGATGGGAAGCGACTCACTGGAAAAGACCCTGATGCTGGGAGAGATTCCCAGCATCTCTCCTGGGAAGACAGAAGGAGAAGGGGATGACAGAAGATGAGATGGTTGGATGACATCACCGACTCAGTGGACATGAGTTTGAACAGGCTCCTGCAGATAATGAAGGACAGAGAAGCCTGGTGTGCTGCCGTCATAGGGCTGCAAAGAGTCAGACATGCCTTAGTGGGTGAAAAACAGGAATGAGAAAAGTTAATGGGCTTCCCAAGTGGCTTAGTAGTAAAGAATCTGTTTGCCAGTGCAAGAGATGCCAGTTTGATCCCTGGGTTGGTTTGTTTAAACAACGAAAGAAAAGTTGATGAGCCACACAGATAGAGGGAGGGCTGTCAAGAGGGTTTGGAAAGGAAGACAGATCCTTACTGAGTCACTGGGGAAGCCACTGAAGATTTATCCCGAAGGGAGGGACATGATCACATTTGCATATTATTTTACTATGAAAGAGTTAAATATAAAATACAATAATAATCATTTACCTAATGTGTTTAGTCACTCAGTAATGTTTGACTCTTTGCAGCCCCATGGACTGTAGCCTGCCAGGCTCCTCTACCCATGGGGATTCTCCAGGCAAGAATATTGAAGTGGGTTGCCATGCCCTGCTCCAGGGGATCATCCCAACCTAAGGATCAAATTCAGGTCTCCCATGTTGCAGTTGAATTCTTTACCAACTGAAACCACCAGGGAAGCCCTATTATTTACCTAAAGAAAGAGATAAAAATATTGGATAAGCAAGTAAAAACTCAGAGTAATATTTATAACAAATAAAATACATGGTTTTAGTAGTCTTAGTATATAAGTAGCTCTTGAAATCATTTAAGAACACCACTAACATTCCAAAGGTGGGTAATAATTCACAAAAGAAAACATCAACCATGGTTTTCTTTATGTTGTTTTTGTTGTTTAGTTGCTAAGCTGTGTCCAACTCTTTTGTGGCCCCATGGACTGTAGCCTGCTCCTCTGTCCAAAGGATTTCCCAGGTAAGAACACTGGAGTGGGTGGCCATTTCCTTCTCCAGGGGATCTTCCCGACCCAGGGATCAAAACCTGCATCTCCTGCATTGGCAGGTGGATTCTTTACTGCTCAGCCACCAGGGAAGTCCACCCAGTGTACAAGGGGTAACAAATGTAAAAATGATTTCTATCAAGAAAAGTACAGTGGTCAACAGTAAAGCATAGGAACATAGTTAATGAAGAATGGTTAATAATTCTCTTGGGGCAGAGAAGGGCCCTGGCTAATCTCTGGAAGGAATTCCCTGGTGTGCGGATGGATGCATCTTCAGGCCATCCCATTAATTAAATTTTGGAGTCAGCATGTAGCAATATTTCTCTTTATAAATGAATAAATTCACATTCTGCTTATACTGCAGCATGCAACATCTTGCATGATTAAGTCAACTTGAGCCTGATAAACTCTGGAGGATTGAAAATTGAGTTTCTGGGTATATGTAAACTGAGGGTTAAACCACAAAGTGTGGTCAATACTCCAAGATAACTCAACACGCTGTCCTCTGCTAGCCCTCTCTACTTCCCCAATGACTTTCCTTTAAACTTCAATAGCTTCTCGGGGGGCAAACTTTTTCATTTTGACATCACCACTTTGTAGATAAGTGACAGGCACATAATTGGTATCAGAAGAACATTGCACTTCATTTTTCATGGAAAGCTGCAAGAATAATTGTAGTCTTTGCTTTCTGAGCCCTCTGATAAAGAGATAGAGAGAGCTCAAGTGATAGATCCAACAGTGATGTATATGATTCAATGACTATTTTCAGCTTCTTGGCTAGTTCCATGAAGTTCCTGGGTCATACCTGAATCACGATGTGGGTTCTAAATAACTAATGAGGCTGTTCTTTAATGTTGAATTTATCTTTGGTTTACCTTCTAATATTTTCTACTTTTTCTATAGATATATACAGCCAACCTCAGGAGATAGAAGTCACATCTACAGTGCCTCCAAGCTCTTGGTTTAACCATTATCCCCAGAATAGATGCTGAACATGTCATTTTATGTGCTTGCCATAATCTTTCAAAGAAGAGCTGGTTCATGTTTTATGGTTTCATTCTCTGTCATGAGGAGAGGTAGTGATTTGTTCTTTTTGAAATAGAACATGAAGGGCTATACACTTTTAAGAGGCTTATACACAAGTGTATTCTCAGGTGGTTCAGTGGTAAAGAATCTGCCTGCCATTGCAGGAGACTCAAGTTCAATCCCTGGATCCGGAAGATTCCCTGGAGAAGGAAATGGCAACCCCATCCAGTATTCTTGCCTGGAAAATCCTAAGGACAGAGGAGCCTGGTAGGGCTACAATCCACCAGGTCTCAAAGAGTCAGACACGACTGAGCACACACACATTCCAGTTGGTAAATGCTTTCTGCTTTGAGTGACATACGGTCCATGCCACCTCATCCCCATTTAAATAGCATCAGGAAAGGAGGGAGCTAGGTGGGTTGGGAATGGACAATGCATCAAAGAGTAAGAAGCGGAGGTCAAAGCGTTACAGTTTATTACCATCGTGTTTCACAGAATATATGAGCCATTAAAATTCCACCACTGTGCCATATTATCGAGATAAAGGTTGTAATGGGAACAAGGAATGACAGCACATGAATCCGCCCTAATAGTTCTGGTGAGCAAGGAAAGGCACAAACAAAGCCCGTTGGTCTTATGACATTGAAATGGGCATCTGATACTCCTGCTCTGAAACCCAAGACTCCAGCCACATATCAACGTGAGTAAAAATAACATCAGGATGATTAATAATGTCATATTTTAGTGGACAACTTGTGGGGGTGATTAATCATTCTTAATCCTACACGTGATAACCATTCCTACCCTGCTTTGGCTCAGTTTTGGATGTATCTCTTCCATTGCCCGTCTTCACGATGCGGCTGTAGTGAGAACTACGCTGTGTATCCTGGAGCTGTTAATAGCTCATCAGGCACTGGTATCACAAGTCCGATTCTGCATTCATAAGCAGTACAATCTTTGTATTACTTACCCTTTCCGCAATTCAGTTTCTTCATCAATCATGTGAAAGAAAATATATCTGCATCAAAGGATGGCTCTGAGGTGAAATAGCGAGCCTGGAGCATAGCCTGTAAAAAATCAGCAGTTACCATAGTAATAGCAATCAGGGTGTAATAGGGGAAATATTTTTCCTAACTCAGTAGGAAAAATTGAGATAGTGTTATACGGTTACAGCTCACTCAAAGGTAAGGTTTACCCTCACACCAACAGAATCCATTGAGGTGTCCTGATCGCCCATTCTCATTAGGGAAGATGCGGTTTACAAGCATCCTGGTGTGTCTGACAGGGATGGTCCACGTGGGAGTCAGTCAAATGGGATGCTGGGCAAGTTTTTAGAGCTCAGTTAAAGACCATTGTAAGAAGGTGATGACTAGGTGAGATCTTATCCTTGAGGCTTGGTGGTCTCAAGTGTTGGGAGGGGACACATGATGTACCTTAAGTCCTTCTTGGTTATCTTTTTAATTTTTATTTATTTATTTTCAATAACCTCAGATACTCAGATGACACCACCCTCATGGCAGAAAGTGAAGAAGAACCACAGCCTCTTGATGAAAGTGAGAGAGGAGAGTGAAAAAGCTGGCTTAAAACTTGAAAGGTTGTTGCTGAACCATAAGACGCCGGGAATCTTGTCCTCCGGAGGAGAAGAATTCAATCTGGGGCCAGAGACTAGGCTGGACCGCTCAGAGCTTTTGTGTAACAAAGTTTTATTAAAGTATAAAGGAGACAGAGAAAGCTTCTGACATAGGCATCAGAAGGGGGCAAAAGAGTACCCCTTTGCTAGTATTAGCAACGGAGTTATATACTCTCCAATGAATCCAAAGAATGTCTGGAGGTTGTAAAGACCTCACCAGACCTACTTCCATAATTTACATTTTAAGATAACAGAGTTGGCCAGAAGGTTTAATCCAAAGATTGTCCTCAGGCAGGTACATCCTTGTAAAGACCAGACCTACTCCCATAATTTATGTTTTAGGATAACAGAATTAGCCAGAGGGTTTAATTCAAAGACTGTCCTCAGGCAGGATACATTATTGTTATATAGTCACTCACAATCTGTTAATGAAAAGAAAGGAATGTCATAAAACTTAGAATGGCACCAGATAATTCATCCCTGGCCATAAAATGATTGACTTGAATCTTGTAGAAGGGCAGATTACCAACAAATAGTTTCGTTTACATGGATTAGGGGAACAATACCTGAGTAAGTAGGTTGGGCCATTTGGCATAACCAACTTGAAGATAGAGTCATAGCTTAAGACAACATTTCCATAAGAAAAAGAAATGTATTGGTTAACTCAAGGTTTGAGAGTAGTTAGCTTCAGGTGAAACCAGGTGTCATGGCAACACAACATTTTAAGAGAAAGCTCCTTTTAAATTTGCATAGAGAAGAAAAAATATTGCTGGTTTGTTTCCTCCTGCCGCTTAAGAGAGATAACAATGTCTGGCACTTGCAGCCTCTTTCCTCCGTTTGGAGACCCCTGGACTTCCTGCCTGTTACCCTCTCAAACTCAACATTTAGAAAACAAAGATCATGGCATCCGGTCTCATCATTTCATGGCAAATAGATTGGGAAACAGTGGAAACAGTGGCAGACTTTATTTTGGGGGGCTCCAAAATCATTGCAGATGGTGACTGCAGCCATGAAATTAAAAGACGCTTACCCCTTGGAAGAAAAGTTATGACCAACCTAGACAGCATATTAAAAAGCAGAGACAGTACTTTGCCAACAAAGGTCCATCTAGTCAAAGCTATGGTTTTTCCAGTAGTCATGTATGGATGTGAGAGTTGGACTCTAGAGAAAGCTGAGCACTGAAGAATTGATGCTTTTGAACTGTGGTGTTGAAGAAGACTCTTGAGAATCCCTTGGACTGCAAGGAGATCCAACCAGTCCATCCTAAAGGAGATCAGTCCTGGGTGTTCATTGGAAGGACTGATATTGAAGCTGAAACTCCAATACTTTGGCCACCTGATGCAAAGAACTGACTCATTGGAAAAGACCCTGATGCTGGGAAAGATTGAGGGCAGGAGGAGAAGGGGATGACAGAGGATGAGATGGTTGGATGGCATCCCTGACTCAATGGACATGAGTCTGAGCAAGCTCTGGGAGTTGGTGATGGACAGGGAAGCCTGGTGTGCTGCAGTCCGTGGGGCTGCAAAGAGTCGGACGTGACTGAGCGACTGAATTGAACTGAACTGTGATGGCCTCTGCCAGGCATCAGCCTGAATTGACCACAGGCATACATGTGACCCCTCCCACCTGAACCCTCCTCCCACCTTCCTCCACTCCCCACCCCTCCAGGTGGTCACAGAGCCCTGACCTTTGGGTGCCTTGCTTCGTACATCAAACTCCTACTGGCTATCTATTTTACATATGATAATGTACATGTTTCAATGCTATTCTCTCAAATCATCCTACCCTCTCCTTCTCCCACTGAGTCCAAAAGTCTGTTCTTCATTCTGTAATAACCTAAAAGGGAAAAGAATTAGAAAAAAGAATAGATACTTGTAAATGTGTAAATGAATTTCTTTGCTATACACCTGAAACTAATATAGCATTGTTAATCAACAATACTCTAACGTAACATAAATTTTTTTAATTAAAAAAAATGGAATATACCTTGCTAACCAGCAGTCCAAGGATCAGCTGTTAGTGGAAGTGCAGAACGGTACAGATGACGCAGGAGGACTCTGGCACCTTTAACAGCAAGTGAGTATGCATTTCATCGACTCAGCAATCTTGCTTCCAGGAACGGAGTCTACAAATGCACAAGTATGAACAGACATATGTACCAAATTTTGCACTGTGAAATTTTTCGGAAATAACTGAATGTCCAGCAAGGGGACTTAATGGTTTAATAAAAAGTCCATAGAATGAAATATTAGGTACCAGTTTAAAAAAAAAAAAACACGAGGATATTCTCAATACATTCACTGATTTGGGAAATCTCCAAGATATATTTTAAAAGAAAAAAGCATGACATTTAGGCAAAGTTAAAGTGAGTCTGGAACATGGAGTTTTACCTGAAAGCAGGACAGTACTTGAAGACGATCAGAAACAGGTGAAAGGATATAGGACCAGGCCAAACTGGAAACATCAAAGTATCAAAAAGGATAAGGATGGTATTAGACTGTACTAGAGAGGGCTAAAGGTAAATTTCATCCAGGATACAAAAATAATACTACATTTAAAAGTGTGTATGCAAGAGGAAGTTCCTCTCACTGAGGATTTCAGCTAATAAATGTAGAAGGAATGGTGGAATTGCAAAAGTATTAATACCATTTTGTAACTCCAATGCAATAATTGATTCAGACAAGGATCATCCATCCATAGTAAGAACTGTTGGATGAAAGCTTGTGAAAAACAGGATAGTCACAAGAACCTTAAGATAATGTCATAAGAACCTTAAGATAAATGTTACACAGGGAAAAGTTTCCTAAACAATGGGGAGATTTGGTGGACAAATCTTAACCAAGTAATCAAATGTAGTATCATCAATAAAGGAAAAGGCTGAAAAACTCAGTGCTTCCTGATGTAATACAATAGAAAGAGCATATCACCACCCACGCAGAAGTCTTGCCAGAAGCGTGTCCGCAATGTAAATACAAGTAGAACACAATCAGACAAACCCGAAGTGTGAGACCATCTACCAAACAACTGCATGGAGGCTGCAAAAATGTTAATATTGTGACCTGTAAGAAAAGTTGTGGGAAGCTTTCTAGACAAAAGTACATTTAAGAGACATGAAAATTAAACACAATTTGTAACTTTCTGAATTAGAAAAAAAGTACACAGTTACAGAGGACATTGTTGGCAGAACTGGGGAGATTTGTCTATGAATTGTATATTAGATGTTATTGAATCAGTGTTAAGTTTGCAAAGTGTAAACGTGACATTTTGGTTACTTAGAAGTTACACACTGAAGTATTTAAGGATTATATTTGCACCTCACTCTGAAAGGGTTCAGTAAAACAAATAAAGGTGAATAGAGAGAAAAATGGAAAGGTGGCAAAATGTCAAAAATCAGAAACTTTAAGTGAAGAACATGTTGGGGTTCCTTGTAATAATACACCTTTGGGGGTTTTTCCCCATTGTTTTGAAATTCTTCAGAGTAAAGACTGAACAATGTAGGTCTAAAATCATGACTTTTTTTTCAAAGTAAATAGAACAGTGTATTTGAGATGTTACCTCCATGGCAGAGACTAAGAGGAATGAAAATATTCATATTTGCATAAAGAAACTTTGAAAGGATAAATTTTAAAATCCAATAAGGTGTTTTAATAGGGAGGAGAGAAGAGGGTAAGAACCATATTCTCAGGAGATAACTTTTACTGAGAGTAAATTTTGTTCCGCTTCTTTATGTAAACATAATATCTATTTAAAAAGCATCAAATTAAATAAAAATGCAATAAAACATGGAAGAAAGAACATAGGCTCCTGAGTCAGACTTCTTGGGCTCAATCCTAGCTCTATTACTTCCTAGCTTACTATCGCTTTAGGTAAATTTCTGAACCATCAACCTCTCAGTTTTCTCATCTGTAAATGAACATCATAATAATACCTTCCCACTAGAGTTGTGAGCATCGGAGTACTCAGAATATGCCTGGTGTTCAATCAAAGGACGTTTCCCAAAGGAAGAGAACCCTCAAACCAGTAGACAAAATAGAAATTGTCTCCATTTTGTTTCAATTCTCTTTTGTAGAAAACCTAAATTTGGTTCCTTAAAAGAAAAAAATAAATCTGATATATTCAGAGCTGCCGCATGGTATGAATTTCCTAGGATCATTGTGTAATGGAGCTGCTTGCTATAGTTTAGTTGCTAAGTTGTGTCTGACTCTTTTGCAACCCCATGACTGTAACCTGCCAGGTTCCTCTGTCCGTGGGATTCCTCAGGCAAGAATACTGGAGTGGGTTGCCATTTCCTTCTCCAGGGGATCTTTCTGACTCAGGAATCAAACCCGCATCTTCTGCATTGCAGGCAGATTCTTTACCGCTGAGCCACCAGGGAAGCTGGAAAAGTCCTTAAATATCATAAAATTAACCTTGTCAGTTAATAAATGCATAGGTTTGATTTTTAAAAATCAAGTGATAAGTGATAAAACGCAGGGCAAATTCCTCACAACTGTAGGAAAACTAGTGCAAATAGACTAGTATGAGCAGATTAACAGCATGGTCATCATATTCCAATTATATCTTCCCTCTTGAGGCTCACTTCCTTTCTTATTTTCCCAGATTTAGTTCAGGGGTTGGCAAACTTTTCCTGTAAATGGCAAAGTAGTAAATATTTTAGGCTTTGCTGGGCAAGAGGCAAAATTAAAGGCTTTTATGAAGGTAATTATGTAACCATTCTAAATGAAACCATTAGGAGACATTTTTAATCTGTGTCCCATTAAAAAAAAGAGAAAAAGAAAGAGGGAGGGAGGAAGGAAGACAGAAAGCAGAAAGCTGAAACTGGCCCACTGGCAATAGCTGGACAATCCCTGGTTTCACTGCGAGTGATTTAGCTTCAGGAAATTAACACTCATTTAATCTAGTTTTAAGGAGTTCTTTTTCTAACTTAATTAAAACATGGTGACCTTTTTTTTTTTTTTGGTTGTATCCTGGTGACTTACTTTAGGACATGAGGGGGTTAAACCTCACACAGGTCTTACTGGACTTACTCCAGTGGAATCACTGGGAATTTGGACTCCCTCCACTGTTTCTCTTTGAAATGTTTACCATTTCAATATTTTTGGGCTTCTTCCATAACCTATTTAACAGAAACCACATTTTCATCAGTGCCTTTAGTCTTTTCCATACTGGCATCCTTTGAATCTTAAAAAGGAACTCTGTTGGGCTCATTAATTACTTTGCAAGCACTCAGCAATCAGCATTCTTTTTTGTTATTAGCATTGGTGGATGTTAGCCTAAATTACTAGAATTCTTTTAACGTACTAGTATTTCTTGGATGAGTAAATATTTCCTTGGATAAATGCCTGTTTGGAATCCAACTTTTCTTGGGAGATCAACACTCACAGAGCAACTTGTGCTTTTCATTCCTAGATAATTGAAGGGAGTGAGATTCCAGTCGAGACAGTTCTGTGTCCTCTCTTTTTCCACATTTGGATCTCGGCTCCAGCAGAAATGTCAGCAACCATGTAGAACTCTCAGTCTGCCTAGGGTTTGCCCCAACAAATATGCTACACTTTTCCCACCCTCCTCGGAGACTGTGGCCCCACCTCCACACTCCTCATTCTCAGTAGATTATCTGTCCTCATTTCGAATTAATTGAGAACATATATCAGAATCTTAGCATCTCTGCACCTACAACTCAAAATTTATGGGCATCTTCACTTGCCTTTTCTTGCTTTGTTCTTATTTCTGAGGAGAGCATTGTTTTTCTCATTAACACACCCAACATCTTAGCAGCTTCTTGATCTCACACACTGCTTCTTCTTCCAGGATACTACTCTATTCATGAAATATTTATTGCATTTTCCTTTTCTTTGTTTCCACGACTCCTTCTGTGGCCGTAAGTATACTAATATGTCTCCCGTCATTGAAAATGATAACCTTGCTCTCCACCAAGTAAGATAAGGACTAAGAAATGTACATTAAATTCTCTGGTGACTTAGGCAAGACTCGTTCCTATAACTATGCTGTGCTTTGCCGCTCAGTCGTGTTTGACTCTGCGACCCCATGGACTGTAGCCCGCCAGGCTCCTCTGTCCATGGAATTCTCCAGGCAGGAATACTGAAGTGGATTGCCATGTCTTTCTCCAGGGGCTCTTCCAGGGATCGAACCTGCATCTCCTGCTTTAGCAGGCAGATTCTTTACCACTGATCCACCAGGGAAGCCCCGTTCCTATAGAAGGGAGGGTATTGGAGTCCAGCCAGCAGATGTGTGGAGGAGTAGTAAATAGTGCCATGGTAAAGATGAAAAGTGTAGAGAAATCTTTCAGTGAGAGAAAAGAAAGAACAGTATCTGGAAGATATTGTGAGATGAAAGCATTTTTCTGTATGTTTATCTTTTTAAAATCTGAGCAATTTGACTATGTTTAAATGTTGATGGGAAAAGTTGGTGAGCTCAGAATGCCAGACAGCTAGAGAATGAAGGCTGAAGATAGAGGAAAAAGAAGGATAATTCTGAGATGGTCGGGGGAATGGGATCCAGAGATGAGACAGTGGATCAGCCTCAGACAATGGAGGGGAACCTCTTCCCCTCCAGCTGGAAGCAAGTCAGCTTGCAGACATGGTGCAGGGAAGCTAAGGAAGTTCCTCCTCAATGATACCTAATTTTTCTGTAAAGCAGAGAGCAAGAGTATTCGCTGGGAATTAGGGAAAACAATTAATTTCTGAGGCTGCCTGGAAGTTCTTAATTTGTATTTCTATGGAACATATGTCATACCCTTAGGACCTCCCCAGGAACTGTTAGTAATTAAGACTTTTTAATAGGCCAACTGTAAGTGCTGATTTTCATCATTTATTTCCTAATTTATGCTGCTCTCCAGCAAGAAAATTGCCATGTTATTTGGCACAGCTGGACGTCTGTCCCTGTCCTCACAATTGTTGATTATAAGGTTCCTAAATTCTTTACCATCAGGGATTCCTTTCATACTATTTTCCCACTAGTCCTTACATATTTGAAATATACTGTTTAGCAAACAAACTGCACATAAGGTAATAAACAAATTTCTACTTTTTGTTGATTTGATGTCATATCTGCACTCAGCCAAAAAAAGTAACTGATCAGCATGAGTAATCATGTTTGATTAATCTAATTCTAATCAAGATGGAAAGAATATGACATTTCAGTTATCCTGTGCAGTTTTACTGAGGATACACATTTGATGCTTTTGGTTTTTTTTTAAATATTAAAAAGAAATTTTGGATTCTAATTTTTTTTTTTAAATAGAATATTAGGGGAAAGGCTACTGATATACTGTAACCACCTCAGCCTTGGTTTTTATTATGGTTTAACCTCTAATCTTAAGGTATCCAATTTTAAAGTGTTTTCTTTCCGGAACCAAGGATGTGAACTCCAATTGGCCTCTATGCTTATTAACCCTTTAGTGGACATTTTAAAAGCATCAGCTTGGAAGTAAATAGATACCTCATTAACAAATCAGACCATCGTGTACAAAACTACTTCAGTCTTGAGAAAGCTATTTCAATAACCCAAATACTTTGAAATAATGGAAAGTGTTTAGTTTGTCTTTGAGAAAAACAGTGAGTAGCAACTTTGTAATAAAGCTATTAAGGATGGTTTTATCTATTTCAGTCCTGGTGTTTTAAAATATGTTATTAAGTTTATGTAGGAAAGTATCTATCAATCAACACTATATATTCGGCTCCCTCTTCTGGGCCACAGAACATTCTGGAATACAGATGTGGATATAATAGATGTAAACACTATTCTTGTGTATCTTCCATGAGAGAAATGATAATAAAAATAACTGCAGTATTATAAATTGCCAAAATATGTAAGAAAAGTACAACAAATTGAAACATGAAGGAAAAATATAGTGTGCAATGAGGTATTAAAACAGGACAGCCTAATTTAAATGGGGATTGAAAGTCTTCTCCAAGGAAGTTCCATTTAATCCTTTCAACGTGAGTAGGTTTAGCTGGAGACGAAAGGTTGGGACGAATCTCCAGGCAGAAGAAATAGGACCTTTGAATGCTGTGTGGTAGAAACCACTAGGGTGTAAGAGTCAGATGGATGCTTATGGGCACTCGGGGATATGAAAGAATTGAAAAGAATACATTTCTGTTAACAGTTGTAGTTTTGGACTGTTGGTTCACTTGCCAAAATGATTTCAGCAAAGGGTGACTCATTTACTGTAAACATTTCCCCTTTGACAGTATTTTAAATTAAATTCTGAAGAAGGAGATGACAAGGAGGACGAAGTGACCTTCTCTGACCACAATGCACGTTCCCAATCCTTAGTATATTTGTTTCTTCTTTAGTCACTCACTCATGTCAGGCTCATCTGTCCTTCACTGTCTCCCAGAGTTTGCTCAAATTCATGTCCATAGAATCAGTGATGCTATCTAATAATCTCATCCTCTGCTGCCTCCTTCTCCTTTCGCCTTCAGTCTTACCCAGCATCAGGGTCTTTTCCAATGAGTCTTTGCATCAGGTGACCAAAGTACTGGAGCTTCAGCTTCAGCCTCAGTCCGTGCAGTAAATATTCAGGGTTGATCTCCTTTAGGAAAGACTTTGAATATTCCTTAATATATACAGTGTTACAAAAGTGTCACCCATTGATTTCAGGAAAAACTGAGAAACCCAACCACAGGGATGCAAAAATTAAAATAGAAATATGACTATCCTCTCTACCTACTCTCCGTGAACCACACACATGATCACTTTCAAATCTTCACAACCAGAAAGAGCTGGTGATTCATTTATGTATTCCTCCTAATTCCTCACCTTGACTTAGGAAATGAAATGAAAACCCCTGGTTGTCAAGTTCATTCTATTTAATCATTGTCCAGGCGGAGCACTGGTGATGACATGGTTTTCTCAGCATCACTGAATCAGGAAGAAGGACATGACTCTAATTATAAATGTCACAGGTCATCAATCTAAAGGTTAACTTAGAGAGATCAGTGCTATCATTTGTAAGAGAAAAGCAGCACAAAGTTAATGCATGTGTTTTCAGTGAATGGAATTTAAAGGCACTTTCCTATTCCAGAAGACACGACAGACATGCTTGCCCTGTGCTTCAGCCAGTTATAATGCAGTGTTCGCCTTCTGAAGGAGCAACACTTAGAAGTCACAGAGGAATCTTTTGGTTAATGACTGGTCTACTAAAGACAAATTTCTGAATGTATATTTGCTCTCTAATGGAATTCAGTCCTAATCAGTTCTCACTGCTTCATTTTAGACAGTTATTCTACCTGTTTTTAGACAAATAAGTTGCCAGGTATAGTTAAAGCTGAGAATCTAAGACCATATAAGACATACCAAAAAACCACTAGGGTAGTCCTTCTCAACCACTGCTACATGGCCACTAGGGAGCCCATAAGGTAATTGCAAAGGATCTAAAAATATGATACATACAAAATAAACACTTTACACACAGATACATTTATTTTCCAAATATATATGGTCAGATATGCAGATAACACTACCCTCATGGCAGAGAGTGAAGAAGAACTAAAGAGCTTCTTGACGAAAGTGAAAGAGGAGAGTTAAAAAGTTGGCTTAAAGCTCAACATTTGGAAAACTAAGATCATGGCATCTGGTCCCATCACTTCATGGCAAATAGATGGGGAAACAGTGGAAACAGTGGCAGACTTTATTTTTTGGGGCTCCAAAATGACTGCATATGGTGACTGCAGCCATGAAATTAAAAGATGCTTACTCCTTGGAAGGAGAGTTATGACCAACCTAGACAGCATATTAAAAAGCAGAGACGTTACTTTGCCAAAAAATGTCCATCTAGTCAAAGCTATGGTTTTTCCAGTGGTCATGTATGGATGTGAGAGCTGGACTATGAAGAAAACTGAGCACAGAAGAACTGATGCTTTTGAACTGTGGTGCTGGAGAAGACTCTTGAGAGTCCCTTGGACTGCAAGGAGATCCAACCAGTCCATCCTAAAGGAGATCAGTCCTGGGTGTTCTTTGGAAGGACTGATGTTGAAGCTGAAACTCCAATATTTTGGCCACCTGATGTGAAGAACTGACTCATTGAAAAAGACCCTGATGCTGGGAAAGACTGAAGGCAGGAGGAGAAGGGGATGAGGATGAGATGAGGATGAGATGGCTGGATGGCATCACCAACTCAATGGACATGACTTTGGGTAAACTCCGGGAGTTGGTGATGGACAGGAAGGCCTGGCGTGCTGCAGTTCATGGAGTCGCAAAGAGTCAGACACAATTGAGCGACTGAACTGAACTGAACTGTGATTACAAAAATTGTAAGTTTAAAGCATTGCTAAATTCATAACTTTTTATTCATTATATTTTTTCAGTCATTAGATAGAAAAAATGTGATCATATTACCTTTTTTTCAAATTAAAAATAAATTATGCTGTACACACTGCTATATTCAAAATGGATAATCAACAAAGACCTGTTGTATAACATGTGGAACTCTATTCAATGTTATGTGCCAGCCTGGATGGGAAAGGGGGTTTGGGAGAGAATGGATCCACGTATATGTATGGCTGAGTCCCTTTGCTGTTCACCTAAAACAACCACAACATTGTTAATCCAATGGATTAACATTGTTAATTAACATTGTTAATCCATTGGACATACTCCAATACAAATCAAAAGTTTAAAGTCTGACAAACAAAGTATGCTGCTCTGAGAAATTAGAAACTATGACTACATGTTGAGTTGATTGCTGAAAGCCATAGTTTTTCAAGTTTTGATCACACATCACTATCTGTTAAAAGAAATTAGCTCACAAAAAAATCCCAGTTAATGGATATTTATTAATAAGCAATATGTATGTACTGCTATGCTATATATTTCAGTGCTTTGTAAAGATTCTGTAAAAGAAAATTAAAAAAATAATCAGCTAAAAATAAATACAAAGGCTAAAAATTTTTGTCTGTACCCCTGAAATTCGGAGTCCCATTCTGGAAGCTCACTAGATAGAAGGAAATTAAGGCTTGTCTGTAGAAAGAAGAAGAGGGTTAGCGTGTCCTGGAAGAACTGCGTGGGTCAGTTAGACCTCATGGAGAGGGCTTCTGGGTGTTGCTGACATTACATTCTCTACTCACTCTGGCCGTTAGTACAGCAATAAATCGCAAAGACTCTGATCTACATTGTCTCACCTGTTTCAACATCAGCACTGCTGTTTGGAAAGAATTATATGGTGGGCAAGGCAAGAAAGCCTCACTGTCCTGGTGCCCTACATTGACTGACCTGTATTTGGAGCAATGTCGCCAGCCTGCTGTCCTTCAATTGTCACTTTCCCTTTATCCTGAGGGCTGAGCCTTTTATCCTCATGACAGCGTGAATGGTCCTTTTGAACCGATCTCTGTGGGGACTCACTGGGCCTGGCATGATCTCACAGAATGAACTTTCTTACAGGGCTGCTAAATCCAGGTCGGTATACATTTGATATTGTGTATCTTTCAAAATGGCTTCCCTGCTGGCTCAGTGGTGAAGAATCCACCTGTTGTGCAGGAGATCCCGGTTCAATCCTTAGGTTGGGAGGATTCCTTGGAGAAGGAAATGGCAACCCACTCCAGTATTCTTGTTTGGAAAATCCCATGGGCAGAGGAGCCTGGCAGGCTACAGTCCATGGGGTCGCAAAAGAGTCGGACACGACATAGTGACTAGACAACAGTCCTTCAAAACAGTTGCTGGTAGGATTGGAAAGTCATTCTTACTTGTAAAACACAAAAAGCTGTCACTAGATGAAGGGAACAGACTGAAAAGCCTGGGGACCAGACCTAGTCATTGTTAGAGTTACTGATGACAGAGAAACGAAGCCCCGATGGCATGCAGGTTTAAACAGCTCGAGGTGAAAATGTCCCAGTCCTTGGCTTACAGGCTCTCCATTTTCAACACTTGTGTGTACCATTCTTTGATGATTCACTGATCCACTTCTGACATCATTTTCAAAAGACGCCCCATTGCTTGCCACTTCCAGTGGCCTGAGCTTACGTATTTCTGTTTCCTGAAACAGTTAACAGTGTGTTCTGGTGACTACCCAGCACCCCAGCCCTGGCAGAGCAGACGGAGCCCCCCTGAGAGGTGCTGAAAGCCTGGGCTTGACTGGTTTATCCTCCTAAGGTCCTGCCTCAACCCTTTGAAGTACATAGACAAGATCCTGCAGAAACCATAAATCATTTTAATGGTGATGAATTAAACCCTGTTTCCCTAGAACAAGCCCAGATGATGTCTTTGCATCACGTTAAAACTGGCTGTCTACAACCCACACCCAGAGAGACACCCACTCCTGTAGCATTTCCACCAAAGTTCATTTCCTCTTAAATTTCTTTTCTCCCTTCCTCCCACAATCTTCTTACCCACCAATCAGTCCAAAAAAACTACATGAGGAAGATCACTTTTCAAAGAACATTTTTTGTTTTAAACCTGTTCAGGCTGAGCTTTCCTGATGGTTCAGACAGTAAAAAATCTGCCTGCAATGTAGGAGACCTGGGTTTGATCCTCGGGTTGGGGAGATCTCCTGGAGAAGGGAATGGCCACCCACTCCAGTACTCTTGCCTGGAGAATTCTATGGACAGAGGAGACTGGTGGGCTACAGTCCATGGGATCTCAAAGAGTCAGACATGCCTGAAATGACTAACACTTTCATTGTTTTCTTTGTCTTCAGGCTAACCTGCAAACTGGAAGCATTCATTAATACTTAATAAAGTAATTTATGCTGAGCCTTCAGCTGATGTTTTCAAAGACCTTTGTAAGTCGTAGCTCATAAATCTTTGTCCAAGAACATCATTATGCTACTAAAGGTGGAAGAACTAAGACACAAAGTTATTAACAGAATCTCTCAATGTCCTATAGTGAAAGATAAACCAAATGCTTGAATACACTCTGCGCCCTGAAGCCACTAAGACAAAGGATAGCATGGGCTTGGTGACTGAGCCAGGTGTCTCCTTAAACGTGATGGGATTCTGGCCTGACCCTGCCTGCTCACAGCTCACCATCTCTGGGGAGATCAGGCCCCCGCTGGGAATCTGCTGCCTCTCCGAGAATTCCCTGTTGACAGATAACAGCATCTCCAGCCATGCTGGGGGTTCTTCAACTTTTCTCTTCTCAATTTCTCTATGTCGCCAAATTTCTATGACTTCTACATCTCAAATTTCTATCAAAAGCCATTTGCTTTCCCTTTCAGCTGTTAGTTAGCCCTTTAATTAGTTGTTGCTGTTGCTCAGTCATTCAGTGATGTCTGACTCTTGGCAACCCCATGGACTGTAGCCTTCCAGGCTCCTCTATCCATGAGATTCTCCAGGCAAGAATACTGGAATGGGTTGCCATGCCCTCCTCCAGGCGATCTTCCTGACCCAGGGATCGAATTCAAGTCTCCTGCACTGCAGGTAGATTGTTTACCATCTGAGCCACCAGGGAACCCCTAGCATTCTTTTGGCTTTTTATACATATTCCTTCTCCTCCATCTCCTACCTCTAGAGGGCATGGGCACCTCTTCAAGTAACCAGAGCAGGTATAGGTTTTCTGATGGACTTGGAACCACTGCTTTTTCTCACATTGAGTCATTCTAAGCTACTTCTTCATCACATCTTCTTTCTCCCTTTCACTTGTGATTACATCTGACCCACCCTGATAGTCCAGGATAATCTCAATATCTCAGGGCCAGTTGATCAGTAACCTTATTTTCATCTGCAACCTTAATTCCCTTTTGCCAGGTAACATGTTATATTCACAGACTTGGGGGATTTGTATATGGACATTTTGGGGCATTCACTATTCTGCCTACCATGAATGAAAGTGTTAGCCTCTCAGTCGTATACGACTCTTTGAGACCCCATGGACTGTAGCCCACCAGGGTCCTCTGTCCATGGAATTCTTTAGGCAAGAATAGTGGAGTGGGTTGCCAGTCCCTTCTCCAGGGAACCCAGGTTCCCAACCTAGGGATCGAACCCAGGTTTCCTGTACTGCAGGCAGATTCTTTACCATCTGAGCCACCAGGGACGTCCCCTGCCGGCCATAGCAGAGCATGAACATGGTCCTATACATGGACAGAGTCACAAGGAGCGGGTAACAGGCAAGGGTGGAGAGTATAGCATCTCAACCAAGCACATGGCCTCTGCATTCTAGCAGAACTGAGCTCAGATCTCAGCCTTAGCACTTGCAGCTATGTGACATTCAGCAGGTCAATTCACATCCATGAGCTCAGTCCTACCCTCTGTAAAGTATCTTAGTAAAGGTATCCTAACATAAACCTGAAACATCAGAATAAAAATCATTTTACCATTTATTTGTTTAATGCCGGGTTCAGCAACCAGGCTGTGCCAAGTCTGATTTGCGACACTCAGGATCTTCACTGAGGCACATGGAATCTTTTTACGTGTGGCATGTGGAGTCAATCCCTGACCAAGGATTGAACGCCAGTCCTTTGCATTGGAGGGTGGAGCCTTAGCCACTGGGCCACCAGGGAAATCCTGTACCTGCTATTTTTGATCTCTTGCTAAGGGCTCAGGGCTTCCCTTGTAGCTCAGTCGGTAAAGAATCTGCCTGCAATGCAGGAGACCTGGGCTCGATTCCTGGGTCAGGGAGATCCCCTGGAGAAGGAAATGGCAACCCACTCCAGTAGTCTTACTTGAAGAATCCCATGGACAGAGAAGCTTAGCAGGCTACAGTCCTTGGGTTTGCAAGAGTCGGACGTGACTTAGCGAGAAAACCACCACCGCTAAGTGCTCAATAAAATTGCAACTATTATTTTGATGATGATGATGATGACATCAGTTTGAACCGAAGTCTGGTGCACCAGCAGTCTAACAAGTGGGAATGAACCCAAAGGATTAAGATAGCAAAGAGCCAGTGGCGATCTTGGTGGTGGTTTAGTCATTATGCCATGTCCGACTCTTGCGACCCCATGGACTGTAGCCTGCCAGGCTCCTCTGTCCATGGGATTTTCCAGGTAAGAATACTGGAGTGGGTTGCCATTTCCTTCTCCAGGGGATCTGCCCCCAGCCAGGAATCAAACCCAGGTCTCCTGCATTGCAAGCAGATTCTTTACCGACTGAGCTAAAGGGAAACCCTATGGTGATCTTAATAACAATCATTTCAAACTGACCATAGGGCATTTGCTCCAGTTCAAGCCTGGAGAAGAAAATTTGCCAGGCTGCTAAATTTGCTATATCTCACCCTACCCTCTCTACCCCTTAGAGCTTTAAGACCACTGTTAGCATCTTACCTGGTTCTTCAAGGTCATTGTCCCCTGGCAGCCTCTCAAGATGTATAAAGAAGTTCAAAAGCTAATCCAAATCATCAGTGCTTAGGACCTCTGCCTCCAGCTGTGTCCTTATCACCTACATGGTTGGGTAGAGGCGTTAGCCTTGAGGTGATTTAAAAGACCATCCCCATGTAAAATACACCCTCTTCATCTTAGAAAGTACACCCTCGTGAAGCAGTGCAGCTAATGGCACATTAACTGACAGAAACAATTTAGCAACTGTCATCATATAATAAAATAATGTCAAAATTTTGGGTTTCAGCGAGAGACCGACTTTCTGGGAGAGATCTCAAAACAACTTAGACGAAGTAGACAACTGCTTGTTTAAATCAAGTGACAATTAAATATGAATATCATTAAATGGCTATGGGCTCAAGCATGTATTTATTTCCTATTTTGTTTTTGATAACAGTAAATAGGTTTCTTATTTATATTTTTTAAAGTTTTTTTTTTCTGATGTGGACCATTTTTAAAGTCTCTATTGAGTTTGTTATAATATTGCTTCTTTTTAAAAATTTATTTTAAACTGGAGGATAACTGCTTTACATTATTGTATTGGTTTCTGCTGTAAATCAACATGAATCAATTATGTATACATAGGTATACATATGTCCCCTCCCTCTTGAACCTTCCTCCCACCTCCCACCCCATCCCGACCCCTCTAGATTGTCACAGAGCCCCAGTTTGAGTTCCCTGAATCATATTTACTCTCTCTCTTTTTTAATGTTTTGTTTATTGGCCACAGGCATGTGGGATATTAACTCTTCAACCAGGGATCGAACTGGCAGCTGTTGAGTTAGAAGGAGAAGCTTAACCCTTAGACTGCCAGGGAAGTCCTGAGCATCTTATTTTAAAATTGGCCTGTATACTAATTAAGTTGCTGTGTCTCACCCTACTCTCCCTGCCTTCTGGACTCATCTAAAATATTATAGCACACAGATACAGTCTAAGTATCTAAAAGCAGGGGTGATCACTGGTTGGAATACTTGCCGTCCATCTGCCCCTTGCCTCCCCCATGCCCGTGATGGGCATAACTGATGATCAGCTGCAAAATCTCTGTCAATTCTGCTTGGTAGGCAGGCACTACACATCTTGTGGATGGCCCACAAGTTTCATCAGAATGGACCTCCCTAAGCTACAGCACTTCACTTATATGTAGGGGAGGTTGCTGAACCTGGCAGTTACTGCCTTCAAAGAACAAAGAGGGAACTTCCCTGGAGGTCCATGGGTTAAGACTCTGTGCTTCCAAAGCAGGGGGCTCAGGTTTTGATCCCTGATTGGGGAATTAAGGTCCCACATGCTGCACAGTGCAGTCATAAGATTAAAAAAAAAAGACAAAAAACAGAGTCACTCAAATCTTATGAAAGCAAAGTTAGCAGCTGATGACAGACAAGGAACTAGAATATTCGTTTAAAAATCAATTTTTAATTTGTTAAAGACATAAGTAATTAAAATATTTCCCATGAGGTTAAAAGTCTCTTTAGCCACCACTGTAATCTCAGCAGCTTCAATTTTCCAGGACTTTTTCTATGTCTCTAAATACATCCATTTGTACACAAGGAAATGTACGTCATTATCATACATCAATTGCAGCCCTAAAAAAACAAATTGTAGCTCTGAAAGGTTAATGAAAAAATGTATGGACGTAATCCATAAACTAAGAAGTACAAATCACCAATAAACATATGAAAAATATCCAAACTGTTTAAAATTTTTAAAAATATAAGTTAAATAAGTTACCATTTGGGGCATCAAATTGTCACAGGTCTATTACACCAATATGGCCAAGAGTATAGTGAGTACTTGCATAACAATGATGGAATAGCAAATTGGTAAAACCTTTTTAAGATAGATATCAAGGAACTGAACGAATATTTATACTTCAGACTTAATAATTTTGCTATAAATATTTATTATGATGTTCAAAACATACATATATAAGCATTCATCTCATTATAATAAGAATTATACTTGATATACATGGTATTTATAAGGACTCTTTATATGACTTATGTGATTTTTAGAGGGCATACAATCCGGAAAAAAAGAGTCTTTCGAAGAATTTTAAGCAACATGAGCAAATGGGTAAAAAAAAAAAAAAGCATGAGACAAGTGTATGCATACTAATGTCCACATTATGTGAAATACACACACACACCAAAAACTAAAACTAAAATGATATAAAATGACAATAGTAACAATGCTCCTGTTGTGAGATTGCTATTGACTTTTATTCTCCTCTTTGTATTAATACTTTTTCTAAATTTTGCACAATTTATACAGTAATAGTTTTTATTTTTATAATACAAAATAAACACAAAACATATTAAAAATATTGATACAGTGGAAAACATTAAAACTAAGAATTTTGTTTATAAAAAAATGTTACAGTGCAGAGAAAATGGAATCTATGAAGTGGGTAAAGATTTTGTAATATGTATACTCAGCAAAAAAAAAAAATTTTTAAGGAAAAGATGGAAGATGTCATAAAGGTATGTGGAGGAATTGTAATTCTCATACACTGCTGGTGCAAGTGGTGGGAATGTAAGCTGGCACAATGACTGGAAAGGCGTTTGGCATTTCCTATTAAAGATAACTGTAGGGATGCTAAGATAAATTTAGGGATGTATCAGCATATGGGAGAAGGGGTGTGACTTGTGAGATCAGTTCAAACCTTAGATGTACTACTTAATGGGTTCTTACTAAGTACTCTGTAAACCCCACCACTAGAACCACATGGGTGGACTCTAGAAGCTCAATTATGAAAAACACAGAGATGTGTCTTTTAAGAGGCCAGTGCCATGACCACCTCAATGCAGAATTCTCAGGAGTCCAGATGCAGGCTCCAGGTCAAACTGGCTGCAGCTGGGGCTCCCGGCGGTCGTTTTTCACTGAGGCTTCAATACAGACGAGGACTTCCTAGGTCCTTCAGTGGCTGGGGCTTCCGGGACAGCCGCCGCAATTTTAGGCATTGTTCATTAGTTGGCACTCATTTCACTGGCGCTGTCTGAGGATAGTGGGCATGGACAGCGCTGGAGACTCGGGGGCCCGCCCTTTTCCTCCTCCTTTCTTGAAATGGGGTTGCTCGCCATTTCGCCTTCCCAACTCATGCTCCCCTTCTCTCTGGCGCCCTCTTCAGCCAAATCATGAAAGAGGATCACCACACTCTAACCAAGCTTGATTCTGTAATATTTCAGAGGTTTAGTTCATTACTGTATTTAATAGACTTAAATAAAATATAGTACATTGGTGAATGCAGTATATTTTAAACTGTCTATTTAGTCCCTTTTTGTGGCTTTAAATTGCTATAAAAGCTATTTCTTTTCTGAGAGTAATATCCGAAGGCCAGGAAGTCACTTGCATTTTTATTATTTTAATGATATTTTTCATTAAACCATATGGCTGTGCCTTGTCATTAATTAGACATTAACCAAAGAACCCGTCACATTCAAGCAAGAGCTATAGTTAGCAAAAAAAAAAAATCAATATTTTAAATCCTAGCCTCCAGCTCTTCAGGCAGAAAGGTCTCGGGTTGGAAGTTGCCTCACACTGGAAGGAAAAATGAAAGAAAGTGCAGAACAGACCAGCTGTGAAGCTGTTGTTGCTACTTGTCACAGTCTTAAATTTGATTAAAAATTCGCTAAGCTGCCTCTAAAATGTGGATCTCTAGGAAACTAATATTGAACACAGACCCAGTCTATCTTAGAGATTCGTTTTTTGTTGATTCGATGAAAGAAAATGAATAAACCGATACAGAGTCCAGTCTACTCATTTTATAGATGACAGAGATGAGGCTCAGAGATGTCAATTGCCCGCCCAAAGTCACACAGCCATGGAGTGACTAAAACGGTACTAGAACATGTTATCCACTTAGCAAAACCAAAATAGTCTCCTCCATCCTACAAGCACTTTGAACTTGAATTTAACACACCCCACAAGTGAATTTCAAACTCTAATTTAATATTTCCCCTAGAGACATTTTGTTCCTGTGCTGGTTAATTTTATGTGTCAAATTGGCTGGGTTATGGTGCCCATTTGTTTGTCAAAATCAGTCTGAATGTTGCTGTGATGGTATTTTTTAGATGTGATAGGTAGTTCAAGCAGTAAAGAATGTGCCTGCCAAGGCAGGAGATCCTGGGTCAATCCCTGGGTCAGGAAGAACCCCCTGGAGAAGGAAATGGCAACCCACTCCAGTATTCTTGCCTGGAGAATCCCATGGACAGAGGAGCCTGGCAGGGTACAGCCTGTGGGCTTGCAAAGAGTCAGACATGAATGAGTGACTAACACACTCTTATGTCATACTGAAGAATGAGGCAATCCACCCAGTTGCCTGGACAGGCAGCCAAGCTTTCAGACTATCTGTCCTTGTTGGAGGTCCTATAACCCTCATCTCTAAATAGACCTTCAGCCATCTTCTTGGGACTTGGGGCTCCCTCTTTATTTATAGAAAATTTTCTATAATTTTTAAAGGAATCTTCTCAGTTCAAAGTTGTACCTATATTTTTTCACTGAAATCTCTCCTTATCCTTATATTAGGCAGTTTACACAGTTGAAATTAAATGATATATATTTGTTTTGATTCATACAAATAAATTTCTCTTTAAAGATTTTTATGAGCAACAATCCATACACACGAACTGTTTTTATAGTACTCGAAAACAGAGGCAAAAATATTACATAATGCAAGCAATGCAGAAGAGAGGGTTTGAAGAGTGAGGGGTTTTCCCCCAAATTCCTCATGATTATATTATAGCAACATCTCAACTCAAGGAGAAACTACTGAAAATGAACCCACTGGCACAAACTATATTTTCCCCATTCAGTTGGTTTCTCGTGTTCTGCCAACTCCCCAGCAACAGTTGTTGTCATTCAGTCACTAAGTTGCGTCCACCTCTTTGCGACCCCATGGACTGCAGCACACCAGGCTTCTCTGTCCTTCACCACCTCCTGGAGTTTGCTCAAACTCCTGTCCATAGAGTCGGTGATGCCATCTAACCACCTCATCCTCTATCATCCTCTTCTCTTCCTGCCTTCAGTCTTTCCCAGCATCAGAGCTTTTTCCAACGTCAGCTCTTTGCATCAAGTGGCCAAAATATTGGAGTTTCAGCTTCAGCATCAGTCCTTCCAATGAATATTCAGGGTTGATTTCCTTTAGGGCTGACTGGTTTGATCTCCTTGCAGCCCAAGGGGCTCTGAAGAGTCTTCTTCAGCAACAATAACTTTGCTCAAGCCTGAGATTTGATTCAGCTTCAGACTGTTGCTCATTTCAAAGACTATTTGTTACACATCCTTGAAGCAAGTCCGTTATCATTCTTCAGGTGATGAATTTTCCAATCAGTGTCACTCTAACAGGAGACCACCAGTAAAAACTTGGGCTTGGGCTAGAGGTGAAATAGAATTTAGTAGCAAAATGATTTCCCTACCAGAGGTGGCTTTCTCTCCTCATTACTGCAAGGATGTCAACATGACTGATAGCAGCTAAACCCTAATCAGCAAGCTAATTTATCTCAAATCCCAAAGCTGCAGGCAGTCTGGATTTTAAGGTTTACCTCCAGAGAGCAGTCTCTTTCCTTGATCAAACTTCTGCTGCGATCTACAGACCTGCCACAGTTCACAAAGATTCTCAGCATGATAATTCACACTTGACCCGGGAGAGGAGGCTTCCTCCCCCGCCAACCCCTCCCCCAGTGCCAAGATGAGAAGGAAATGGGCTCACCGTTCATGAGGAGCCATAGCTTCTGTCTCCCGAGCACACTTCTACTCTTGAACCTGCCTGCATTCACTCGCAGGCGCTCAGGTACCAGGGTGCAGGTTTGGACACAAACATTTTTTCCCCCTCTAAGGGCCAATTTCTGACACTGATGGCAGAAAATTTTATTTCAGATTTATGTTGTTCCTTTTTTTACAGTTAATTTTTTTTTAATCTGCACAAACATTTTCTTTTGGCATAAGCCATTACTTATTTATGATTGTTTATTAGGTGTGTCACGTGTGCTTCATAGCAGGAGAACTATAATGGACTGGAGATCTTACCAATCACGCTGCAGAGAAACCAGGCAGCTGATGTGCCTCGAACAATATTAAGGTCATTCATTACACAGGGTTTAAAATTGAGTTTTTTATTAATTTGGTTCATTAAACAGGGTTGCTCTTCTGCAAAACGGTCAACGGATTGTCACCAAATAACTAAGTCTTGGTATCTATCGGAGGTCAACCAGGGAAGCACGAAATTTAGGAGGTGTGTGTTAAGAGATTTATTGGGTGGGGGGATGGGTGGGGGGAGCTGGGCAGGGCTGAAACCCAGGCCCGGCTGTCCAGGTGGGCTGCAGAGTTCAGGCATGGGGGCAGTGCTGAAGCTGTGGTCCACAGGCAGGATTTCTTCTTCTTCTGGGGACTCTTAGCTTTGCTCCTAAGTCCTTTCAACTGATGGAATCAGACCTGCCCAGATTACTTAGCATCATCTCCCTATTTTAAAGTCACCTGAATCAAGCAAACTTCATTCTCCCTTGTCATCCAATAAAGCGTATGGGTAGACTGTGGGCATCTTGCCAGCTATTTTTCCGCCTATCACATCTCTCTGTGCTTAGTAGCTCAGTCATGTCTGACTCTTTGTGACCTCATGGACTGTAGCCTGTCAAGCTCCTCCATCCTTGGGGATTCTCCAGGCAAGGTGGAGTGGGTTGCCATGCCTTCCACCCAGGGATCTTCCCAACCAAAGGATCGAACCCAGGTCTCCCATATTGCAGGTGGATTTTTTACTGTCTCAGCCACCAGTGAAGCCCATCATATCTCTCCAGTAATATTCTTTTTTGAGAGAATCTTCCTACCTAGGTCAAGAAACACTGTGTTCTGCCCCAAACACAATCTCTCAAATGGTCCCCGCAAAGTATCTGAATGTGTTCTGTTCTCAAGACCCTTGCTGTGGGTCTCACAGGGACCTAACTGCACTCCTTGAGCAATGGCACTTGACTGTGAAGAACTTTGTCTGAATTTTCTCCACCCATACATAACACATAAAAGTTATTTCTAACCTCCAGAGGAAGTATCCTGAATTGTTATTCAATTTTGAAAGAAGATACCATTTAAGAAAAATTGATTGGGTATTGTATTAGTAATGTTTAGTTCAGTCGCTCAGTCATGTCTGTCTCTTGTTACCCCGTGGACTGCAGCACACCAGGCCTCCCTGTCCATCACCAACTCCTGGAGTTTACTCAAACTCATGTCCATTGAGTCAGTGATGCCATCCAACCATCTCATCCTCTATTGTCCCCTTCTCCTCCTGCCTTCAATCTTTCCCAGCATCAGGGTCTTTTCCAATGAGTCAGTTCTTCGCATAAAGTGGCCAGAGAATTGGGAGTTTCAGCTTCAGCATCAGTCCTTCCAATGAACACCCAGGACTGATCTCCTTTAGGATGGATTGGTTGGATCTCCTTGCAGTCCAAGGGACTCTCAAGAGTCTTCTCCAACACCACAGTTCAAAAGCATCAATTCTTTGTTGCTCAGCTTTCTTTATAGTCCAACTCTCACATCCATACACGACTATTGGAAAAACCATAGCTTTGACTAGATGGCCTTTGTTGGCAAAGTAATGTCTCTGCTTTTTAGTATGCTGTCTAAGATTGGTATAGAGTGGAGGATTCTATGTTAAGGTGGGAAGATATTACATTATTGATAGTGGTTTATTTGGACAGTATTAGTTGTAGATCTTTCCATTCAAGCCTCAAAATAAAATTTTGCCAAGGATAATGATTAAATTATAAAACACTTTGAAAAGATCAGAATACTATAACTACTCCGTAAGAAAGAATAGAATGCTGGAACGTAAAAATAACTAATGACTATCTTGTTTAATTGAAGAGATCATGGATTTGTGTGTTTTTTTCTTCTTCAATACTTTTTTAAATACATTTTCTGATAGTTAAGGGGAAAGTTTTCTCCAGAGGTTTGGATTTTTTTTTCTAAAGCTTCATATCTTAAGATACCAATCTTATTTTAAGGTCAAAACAACTTATATATAATTCATCTTTGCATTTCTAGACTAATGAAAATGACTTTCAATTTTCAAAGAGTAGGAAAAAAAAAAACAAAGTAAGCAGTGCACATATTTAAAAAATTGCCCTTTAATCTTCTTGGAATTTTTATCTCTTAGCCAACCCTCCATATATTACAGATAAGGAAAGCAGGGCAAAGAGAGATTTTTTTTTTCTTTTTAAATTAATTTTTATTGGAGTATAGTTGCTTTACAATGTTGTTAGTTTTACTGTACAGTGAAGTGAATCAGCTATATGTACGCATATATCCCCTCCCTTTTTTAACTTCCCATTCAGGTAACTGGAGTGCATTAAGTAGAGTTCCCTGCTATACAATTTGGTTATCTATTTTATACATCGCATTAGTAGTGTATATGTGTCAATCCTAATCTCCAAGTTCCTCCCAGGCCCCCCTTTCCCTCTTGGTATCCATATATTTTTTCTCTATGTTTGTGCCTTTATTTTTGTTTAAAGAAAGGTTTTAGTTTAGGGCAGATTCGGGGTGTAAACATGGCTTTCCCATATTCTGATTCAGAGTTTTTTTTTTATGTGTACCGTCATTTCCTTTAAGGTATTTATTATTGCTCTTATCATTTTTCTGACCCTTCAACAATGAGTTGTGCATTTGGAAGTGACCTTCCAATGACCTTTTCTATTTTTGCTGAGCAGTCCATAACCGTGGTTGTCCCATTTGTGGGTGGAGGCACCCACTTCAAGGCAGTAAACCACTCTCTCCTTCTTTATTTAACTAACTCTTCATGTCCAGAACTGTCAGACACATTAGAAAAATCCAGGAAAAACAATATACCACTTCTTCTTAGCTTTCATACTTGATCATGCCGTTCTCTATTTAAAATCTTTAGTGACTCTCTTTTACCTCAAGTTAAAATCCCATATACGTATATGTATGCAGTGAAAGTAGAAATGGAGTAGCCATCATGGTCAACAAAAGAGTCAGAAATGCAGTACTTGGATGCAGTCTCAGAAACGACAGAATGATCTCTGTTCATTTCCAAGGCAAACCAATCGATATCACAGTAATCCAAGCCTATGCCCTGACCAGTAATGCTGAAGAAGCTGAAGTTGAAAAGTTCTATGAAGACCTACAAGACCTTGTAGAACACCCAAAAAGAAGTCCTTTTCATCATAGGGAACTGGAATGCATGAGTAGGAAGTCAAGAGATATCTGGAGTAACAGGCAAATTTGGCCTTGGATTACAGAATGAAGCAGGTTAAAGGCTAATAGAGTTTTGCCAAGAGAATGCACTGATCATAGCAAACACCCTCTTCCAGCAAGACAAGAGAAGACTCTACACATGGACATCACCAGATGGTCAACACCGAAATCAGATAGATTATATTCTTTGCAGCCAAAGATGGAGAAGCTCTATACAGTCAGTAAAAACAAGACTGACTGGGGCTCAGATCATGAACTCCTTATTGCCAAATTCAGACTTAAATTGAAGAAAGTGGGGGAAAGCACTAGACCATTCAGGTATGACCTAATTCAAATCCCTTATGATTATACAGAGGAAGTGACAAGTAGATTCAAGGGATTAGATCTGATAGACAGAGTGCCTGATGAACTATGGACAGAGGTTCATTGACATTGTATAGAAGGCAGTGATCAAGACCATCTCCAAGAAAAAGAAATGCAAAAAGGCAAAATGGTTGTCTGAGGAGGACTTATAAATAACTGAGAAAAGAAGAGAAGCCAAAGGCAAAGGAGAAAAGGAAAGTGTATCCATTTGAATGCAGAGTTCCAAAGAACACCAAGGAGAAATAAGAAAGCCTTCCTCAATTATCAGTGCGAAGAAATAGAGGAAAACAATAGAATGGGAAAGACTAGAGATCTCTTCAAGAAAATTAGAGATACCAAGGGAACATTTCATGCAAAGAAGGGCACAATAAAGGACAGAAATGGTATGGACTTAAAAGAAGCAGAAGATATTAAGAAGAGGTGGCAACAATACACAGAAGAACTACACAAAAAAGATCTTAATGACCCAGATAATCTTGATGGTGTGATCACTCACCTAGAGCTAGACATCCTGGAATGTGAAATCAAGTGGGCCTCAGGAAGCATCACTACGAACAAAGCTAGTGGAGGTGACAGAATTCCAATTGAGCTATTTCAAATCCTGAAAGATGATTCTGTGAAAGTGTTGCACTCAATAGGCCAGCCAATTTGGAAAGCTCAGCAGTGTTCACAGGTCTGGAAAAGATCAGTTTTCATTATAATCCCAAAGAAAGGCAATGACAAAGAATATTCAAACTACCACACAATTGCACTCATCTCACACACTAGCAAAGTAATGCTCAAAATTCTCCAAGCCAGGCTTCAACAGTATGTGAACCGTGAACTTCCAGATGTTCAAGCTGGATTTAGAAAAGGCAGAGGAACCAGAGATCAAATTAGCAACATCCATTGGATCATCAAAAAAGCAAAAGAGTTCCAGAAAAACATCTATTTCTACTTTATTGACTACACCTAAGCCTTGGACTGTGTGGTTCACAGCAAACCGTGGAAAATTCTTAGAGATAGGAATACCAGACCACCTGACCTGCCTTCTGAGTAATCTGTATGCAAGTCAAGAAGCAACAGTTAGAACTGGACATGGAACAACAGATGGTTCCAAATCAGGAAAGGAGTACATCAAGGCTGTATATTGTCATCGTGTTTATTTAACTTATATGCAGAGTATATCATGAGAAACACTGGGCTGGATGAAGCATAAGCTGGAATCAAGATTGCCAGGAGAAATAATCAGTAACCTCAGATATGCAGATGACACCACCCTTATGGCAGAAAGCGAAGAAGAACTAAAGAGCCTCTTGATGAAAGTGAAGAGGAGAGTGAAAAAGTTGGCTTAAAGCGCAACATTCAGAAAACTAAAATCATGGCATCTGATCCCATCACTTCATGGCAAATAGATGGGGAAACAGTGAGAGACTTTATTTTGGGGGGCTGCAAAATCCCTGTAGCCATGAAATTAAAAGACACTTGCTCCATGGAAGAAAAGCTATGACAAACCTAGACAGCATATTAAAAAGTAGAGACATTATTTTGCCAACAAAGTTCTGTCTAGTCAAAGCTATGGTTTTTCCAGTAGTCATGTATGGATGTGAGAGTTGGACCATAAAGAAAGCTGAGCACCAAAGAACTGATGCTTTTGAACTGTGGTGTTGGAGGAGACTCTTGAGAGTCCCTTGGACTGCAAGGAGATCCAACCAGTTCATCCTAAATGAAATTAGTCCTGAATATTCACTGGAAGGACTGATGCTAAAGCTGAAACTCCAATTCTTTGGCCACCTGATGTGAAGAACTGACTCATTGGAAAGGACCTGATGTTGGGAAAGATTGAAGGCAGGAGGAGAAGGGGACGACAGAGGATGAGATGGTTGGATGGCATCACCAACTCAATGGATGTGAGTTTGAGTAGGCTCCAGGAATTGGTGATGGACAGGGAGGCCTGGCACGCTGCAGTCTATGCAGTTGCAAAGAGTCAGACACTACTGAATTACTTAACTGAACTCATGACTTGAAAGTGAAAGTTGCTCAGTCGTGTCTGATTCTTTTCAACCTCAAGGACTATACAGTTCATAGAATTCTCCAGGACAGAATACTGGAGTGGGTAGCCTTTCCCTTCTCCAGGGGATCTTCCCAACCCAGGGATCGAAACCAGGTCTCCCGCATTGCAGGTGGATTCTTTACCAGCTGAGCCACAAGGGAAACCCAAGTATATGAATCAGTTCAGTTCAGTCACTCAGTCGTGTCCGACTTTTGTGACCCCATGAATTGCAGCACGTCAGACCTCCGTCTCCATCATGAACTCCCAGAGTTTACTCAAACTCATATCCATCGAGTCGATGATGCCATCCAGCCGTCTCATCCTCTGTCGTCGACTTCTCCTCCTGCCCCCAATCCCTCCCAGCATCAGGGTCTTTTCCAATGAGTCAGCTCTTCGCATGAGGCGGCCAAAGTACTGGAGTTTCAGCTTCAGCATCAGTCCTTCCAATGAACACCCAGGACTGATCTCCTTTAGGATGGACTGGTTGGATCTCCTTGCAGTCCAAGGGACTCTCAAGAGTGTATAAATTACATCATTTGTGAACTGGAGGGTTGGGATGGGGAAGAGAAGAGAGGCTCTGGAGGGAGGGGATGTATTTATGATTGCAACTGATCAGCATTGTTGTATGGCAGAAACCAATACAACATTGTAAAAACTGCAAAACAAAGAATAAAAATATCCATTCTTAGGAAACTGGTTAAATAAACTATGATCAATCTCGTTAGAAGGTAAGCTCTACGAAGGAAAAGATTTGTGTTTGTTTTGTTCACTTATATGTCAGTGCTTAGAAAGGCACTTCACACATAATACGTTTTCAATACATATTTGTGAATATCTGGATACAAATAGAACTCTACGTTGAAGTAAAAGAGAATGAAGAATCTTTAAAATACAAGACACAGAGTAATGTCCAAAATATATTAACAATAAGAACCCCCTGCAGATCACAGGGAACTCTACTCAGCACTCTGTAATGGCCTGTATGGGAAAAGAATCTAAAAAGAGTGGGTGTATGTATACGTGTAGCAGATTCACTTTGCTGTAAGCTTGCAACTGACACAATGTTGTAAATCAACTATAATCCCATAAAAATTATATATATACACACATAAGGAAAATGTGCATTATTTTAGAAATTGCGTCATTTGTTTACAAATGATGTCATGTCTAGGTGTATAACATGGTATCGATAATGAACATAATTCGAAGAAAATTTTCACCAAAAAAAAAAAAAAATCCCAAACTTCCTAGTGAAAAATGTGAAAATGTTAGTCGCTCAAGTCTGACTCTGTGACTCCATGGGCTGTAGCCCGCCAGGCTCCTCTGTCCATGGGATTCTCCAGGAAAGAATACTAGATCACCAACTCAATGGACATGAGTTTGGGTAACCTCCAGGAGTTGGTGATGGACAGAGAGGCTTGGCATGCTGCAGTCCGTGGGGTCGCAAAGAGTTGGACATGACTGAGCGACTGAACTGAACTGGACCGTAGCCCACCAGGCTCCTCTGTCCATGGGATTCTCCAGGCAAGAATACTAGAGTGGGTAGCCATTCTCTTCTCCAGGGAATCTTCATGATACAGGGGTCCGAACCTGGGTCTCCTCCATTGCAGACCCATGGTCAGACCTCATTCTGTCCTGTTTCTTGATGTTTGCACATCAGATATCGATGCCTAGAGTAGCCTTCCCACCATTTGATCACTTTAGATAATTGCCACCTGTCTTTCAAGTGTTGACGTTAAGTGTCTCCTCATCCAGGAAGCCTTCCCTGGCCACTCTCGAACTGGGTCAGCTTCATCTCCAGTGGGGCACAACCCCCGGCTCTGTGCTCACTTTCTTTCAGCCCTGACCACAATGCATGCATGTCTTATTTTTGTCTCTGCCTTCTTCAGGAAGATTATCTATGCTTCTATCGCCAGTATCCAACACCATGCCTAGCTCATAGGAGGCCCTCAGTACATGTTATGGAATAAATGAATAAATGAGGAAAAGAAAAGGGAAGAAGAGAGAAGGAACCGTGTGACCATCACTCATCCAGGCCCTGGATGCCCTGTCTACTAAGAGGTCACACTTCCACCCACTTCTCTTCTCTTTCTGAAAAATGCTGGGGCATTGTGTGGTTGTCCAATATCCAAGAACAGTGTTTCCAGAGCCTGGAATTCATGTGCACCTGTAGTTAGCAGGTGACTTTGCTTTGGAACTTTCGCTATTAACTAACTCATGAGAGATGCTAATATGATGTGGAGTTAGACTCCATGACACGTGGAGTCTTAGTAATAGCAGCCTGGGCAGCAGGTAAAGCACGGGCTGGAATCATCATCACCTGCAGAGTCTGGTGTGAAATCAATTTACATTCTGCTTTTTCATAAGCTTAGATACAGAGCAGAAAAATCTAAACTGTGTTTTGTTTTTTTTTTAACTGAAGCAACATCCTATAGCATCTTCAGAATTTCTTATTGAAACAAGTTATTGGCAAGAATCGCCATTACCTGATGTGGACTCACGATGTCGAATAGCGTTGTCCTGAAAACAGTCTTTTTTATTGTCTCCAAAACCATGCTGGTCCTTGGTAATTTTCCCCATCAATCAATCACAATTAACCCCCCGCCTGGTGGTGTGTCTGGCCAGACTTTTGTAAAAGACATTCTTCCTTCCCTTTCTTTTCATCCTTCTCTCTTGGGGGAAAAGAGAGGGAAATGGAAGAAAATGAAATAGGTGTGTTTTAGTGATGAATGTGAGAGAAAAATCAATCTCTCCTTCCCCTAATTTGATAGCTGACTTTTTTTTTTTTTTATCAGTAACTCCCAATTCCTGTTGTAAATGCACAAATTGTTTACAGCTTTTGTTCTTGACTTTGGCACGCAGGTGACCAGAGACTCCAAATAACAAATCCCAGAGAGGGAATTGACTTTTTAAAGATTACGTAAGTCTCCTTGGTTATTATTTGGCCAATAAAAAATGAGAAAACTTAGAGTTTCTGTTGTATTCCTTCCATTATTTGTGTATCTACTCATGAGGTTGTGAAAGTCACTCAGTCATGTCCTACTCTTTGCAACCCATGGACTATACAGTCCATGGAATTCTACAGACCAGAATACTGGAATGGGTGGCCATTTCCTTCTCCAGGGGATCTTCCCAATCCAGGGATTGAACCCAGGTTTCCCAATTGCAGGGGGATTCTTTACCAGCTGAGCCACAAGGGAAGCCCAAGAATACCGGAGTGGATAGCCTATCCCTCTCCAGCAGATCTCCCTGATCCAAGAATCAAACCAGGGTCTCTAGAATTGCAGGTGGATTCTTTACCAACTGAGCTGTCAGGGAAGCCTTCTGCTCATGAAGGAGCCTTTAATTCCTTTATGTTTTCTAAGAGCTTTGTAGAGTGTCTGCTGCCTGTCAGAAACCCTGTGCTGGGTACAGATGCGGCATCTTGGTTCCTGCATGGAAAAGTGGTGTCCTGGTGAACGTATGTTTTAATCACATAATAACCCCCTAAATTAGAGTTGTTGCAAACATTACAAAAGAGAAATACATAGCTCTGTCAGTCAGCAGTTTCTGAATGCAACTAACATTGGTGTTCATCTCAGCATCAATGAACAATAACCATGTCTTTAGTTCTGTAGCCCAGTTGGGGTTGGCTGATCTAAGATGGGCTTTACTACAAGGTTCTGCTCACATGACTTTCATCCTCCCCTTGGGGGCAGCAGGCAGCCCAGGAGTGTTCTTTCCATGGCAAGAGCAGGGGCACAAGAAGACAAAACCAAGCGTACAGGTGCTTTTCAGAAATCCTCTGTGTCATTTACTTTCACGTCATCGGCCAAAGAAAATCAATACCAAGCTCAACATCAATGCACACTCTTCTCTTGGAAATGGGAGCGGGGGAGTACTTTTGAACAATAGTTCAGCCCAATGCAGTGGTTTGTGGAGAGGATGTTGTGGTTGATTCCACTAGGAATGAACTAAGTGAGACGGAAAAGGAACAACTTGACCAAAAGCTCTATGGTGGGATGGAGGAAGGTCACTTTGAGACACTGACAGCAGGTCAATGAGATCAGAACTCAGAAAGTGAGCAGCTATGCGGGAGGCAAGCTGAGTCTGGGCGGGGGGCAGGGGGGGGCGGCAAACCAGAGTGACCTGCAGGCCTTATTAAGGACTTTGAATTTTTATCCTGAAGATTCAGTATTCAGTCTTAGAAAGGTATTTGTTCATCATGCTTATTCTCTTTCCAACCTCTCTTTTCTTCCTTATGAATTTGGAACAGAAAGGAAATCCTATGATTATTATTAAATAAAATAACATGGATATGGTTTTTAATACAGTCGGTTCTTCATAACCCCAGGTTCTGCTTTCAAGATTCGACCAACCAAGATTGAATCAGAAGATGCAGAACCGGGGGTTATGGAGGGTGGACTTTTCTGCACCCTTGCATGTAAGGGACTTGAGTATCCGCAGATTTTGGCGTCTGGTGAAAGAATAGGGTGGATGCTGGAAACAGTTCCCCACCGACATTGAGTGTTACTTGCTCAGTTGTGTCCAATTCTTTGCGACTCTATGGACTGTAACACACCAGTCTTCTCCATCCGTGGAATTATCCAGGCAAGAATACTAGAGTGGGTTGCCATTTCCTTCTCCAGGGGATCTTCCTAACCCAGGGATCAAACCCTGATTTCCTGCATCTCAGGCAGATTCCCTATCATGAGCCATCAGGGAAGCCCATATTTAGGCATGACAAGGAAAGACTGTAATAACCTTTTCAAAAATAATAACAAGCAGGAATTCCTTTAGTCTTTTTCTCCATCTTGGATTGTTCATTCTATTTTATACTTCTTTATAAACTTAAGATAATACATATAATTAAATTTAACCAGAAAATTGATGTTACAAGATGGTCCCTTTAAAGTGGTCATGCAGTCGTATCTAAAATTGCATCACACATTATGTTAACATAGGATATTTGTGCATTTTGCTCAAAAGATAAAGATGTTTCCTGATAGCATACCTAGTACCTATGAATACTCTTCTTTTGAGTGTCTATATTTCACTTATTCAAATTTACCAAGTGGACTAAAATCAAAGGCCTTGGATTAAGCCTTCTCTCACCTTATCTTCTCCTTATGAAATATTCTAATGTCTATTCAATAGATGGTGGTGATTTGTCATTTAGTCTTTTCTGACTCTCTATGACCCCATGAACTGTAGCCCTCCAGGCTCCTCTGTCCATGGGATTTTCCAGGCAAGCATACTGGTGTGGGGTGCCATTTCCTTAAAAATTCTTAGCAAAGGACATTTTCATAATGTAAAATGTGTTTAGTGTGATCATATATTTTATGATCCAACTCAGGATAATTTTAGAGTGAAATTAAGAATAATATATAAACCAAGTCTGTCCTGGGAAAACCAGATATCAACTCACCCTAAGTATATCCAGACAGGATTAGGCCTATTAAGACAAAATGTGGTTCTTCTTCCCTGTATACTTAGGGAGATGATAACCAGTACAGGATCTTGGGCCTGATTCCCAAGAATTACAAAAGCTGACAAAAGATTGGATACTGATGACTGGAAGCATAAAGCGTGATTTTGTGGAAAATTGCATGTGTCTCAAAAAGGAGGGGGCCGTGGCATGTGGGGAGGGGTACAAGCTCTGGTGTGGATAGACCTGTGTGCTCCGTATGCACCGTGGACACGTCGTCTTGCCAGCCTACACCTCAGTTTCCTCTTCAGCACTTCGAGGCTCATGAGAATCTGATGAAATAATACATAACACATTGTAATCATGCAACAAAGGTCTCTACGTGCAGTAAACTAGCCACAGCTCCCGAGCACCTGTCCCACGCTACTGAAACCCTCCCGCCCTGGAGCCCATGCTCTGCAACAGAAGAAGGCACTGCAATGAGACATCCGCACACCACAACTAGAGAAAGCCCATGCTCACCAAAGAAGACCCAGCAGCAAAAAAAAAAAAAAAAAAGATACATAATGGATTATGGAAACAATGTCCAGTTCCTCATTACTAAAAACACTAGATAACCCATAAGTAAAGTGACCAAGAGACAGTGGTCTCCAGTATGGTCCCTTGGGTGACCTATATCCATCCCCTTTCCCCTGAGCTGTCTGTTTTGGGACATCTGCTTCTTGCTTCAGAGCTATTTTTAGTCATTCCAGAAAGCCCAGGTTCTTTGTTTTGCAGATGTTGGAGTTAGACAGTGATCACTGACTCTTTGTGACTTGCCATCTCTGGAGGGTCTTTCTACCTTCCTGCTTGCTCCCTGGAATGCTGGCTCTCCAATGCCCTTGTGGGTAGACACAGCTGCTGTCCCTGCTAGGATCAGCATCTGACCCAAGGTGGAAATGCAAACAGGTGTCCAAATCTGCTTTGGAGGAAAGAGATTTTAAGAGTAGAGTGATGGCTAAAATTGAGTCCCCTTGCAGAGATCCATGACATCTTCTGATAATATGTGAAATTTGCTCTAGCGACAGCACTTCAGAGATAGTGCTGTTTAATCACTTCCTGCTTCTATCTTTAGGGCTAGATTATACCAGCACATCCTGTGGTTACCGAGTCAGTCTTGAGTGCTAGCTGATACCCAGATACCTACTAGGATTTCAGCTAGACTTCTGTTGCTCTCTCTTTATAGCATCCGCCTCCCTTTATGGCACCTCTTTATAGAATCCACCTGCAATGCAGAAGACCCCGGTTCAATACCTGGGTCAGGAAGATCTGCTGGAGATGGGAGAGGCAACCCACTCCAATCTTCCTGGGCTTCCCCTGTGGCTCAGGTGGTAAAGAATCCACCTGCAATGCGGGAAACCTGGGTTTGATCCCTGGGTTGGGAAAATCCCCTGAAGAAGGGAAAGGCTACTCACTCCAGTGTTCTGGCCTGGAGAATTCCATGGACTGTATAGTCCATGGGGTCACAAAGAGTCAGACATGATTGAGTACCTTTCACTTCACTTTCACTCTTTATAGCAATATTTCAAATATATTCAAGAGAACACTTTGGCCATGTACCCACATTCAAGGTCAGTTGGGTCTGGAAAGGCTGCACGCCATAGCTCCTTCATAATTCATTAACATATTAAAGACTGATATGTCCTACAGTAAAAAAATTGGTTTAACTTTGACTCAGCATAAGCAGACTTATTTGACCATGGCACCCTTTGGTCATTAACAACTATTAACAACCACAACACTAGCAGAGTGCACCCACAGAAATGTAGCTCCGTAGGGTATAGTTCTATTCCTATTTATTTCAGATATTCTTTTAAAAACATCTGCTTTTGAAGGCACCCTGTGGAGGTGATTTTGCTTTATTCCTCTTGGAAGGCATATGAGATCAGTAAATTAGCTCCAAAGTGGTTTACATGATTACATGATAAATCTGAAGCGCATGCAAATTACCCAGGAGTCTTTGAAGTCAGTGACCTACTGTAAAAGAAATCAAGCTATGGCGAACATTAAGTAGTTTATAAAATTTGAAAGCAGAATGGATCGCACAAGGCTACCAACTATTACTTGATTCATCTGTGATGCCCTCATTTTTATGCAGCTGATAAGTGTGGAGTAAATCTGGGATTAAAAATATGTCAGCCCTCTGACCACTACACAGGTTTATCATTTAGGAAACTGGAACTCTGTGGGCTTTAGCCTAATGGAGTAGGTGGAGTTAGGGTGGACTTTGGTCAGATCTCCAACTTGGCATGCTCAGAAAGTTGAATTTTGTTAATTCTCTAGGTGTAGTAAGTTCTGAGGGACTGGTACAATGTCATAAGCCTTGGAGTAAAAAAATCTACATCTGAATTCATTCATTCATAATTAGGGCTCTTGCTTTTAAAGACAAGAGATGCTTTTTCCTATTATTAAGGTAAAATTTTTTGAGTGAAATACACAGATCTTCAGTGAGCTATCTGATGAGTTTTGATAAATGTATTTGTACTGAGGTCTATATTCAGGTTTCCTCTTTTTTGCCTCCACCTCTTCCCTTCTGCCCCCATCCTATGCTACCTGCTCCCATTTAGACCTTTTGCAACTCTGCCATCAAGGAACAACTCAAAATAATTTAATATCTGGGGAGGAGAGAGTAAGGAGAATTTTGTATTCTTGTGAAATATGTTACCTCAACTATTGTAGAACCCAAGAAAATATCCCTTATCTACCTTTCTAATGACCAAAATGTCCAAATCTTCCTTATGCTATAGGCACCTGTCTCTTAGTTGGAACAGTAAAAATGCTTTGATTTTTGTTTAAATTTTTGGCTACGTTGGGTCCTTGCTGCTGTGTGCGGGCTTTCTCTCCAGTTGTAATAAGTGGGGGCTGCTCTTCGTTGTGGTGTGCAGGCTTCTCATCGCGGTGGCTTCTCTTGTTGGGGCGCACAGGCTCCTGGCGTGTGGACTCTAGGGCGCATGGGCTTCAGTAGTTGTGGCTCAGGGGCTTAGTGGCTCTGTGGCATGTGGAATCTTCCCAGACCAGGGTCAAACCCATGTCCCTTGCATTGACAGTTGGATTGTTATTCACTGTACCACCAGGGAAGTCCAGGGATAATGTGAAAAATACCTTCCTCACGCATTGTATTTTTCTAGATTCTACCGAGATAGTCAGCAGCCTCATTTCACCCATACCTCCTGTTACAGCAATTTAAGGTTGAAGAGACACCCACTTTCATCACCATTACACTTAGGAATCATTTCACAGGATGACTTTTATTTGGTTAGCTGATTATTACTCGTTCACTGTCATCAACTTCTCAGGATATATCCTTTTTAGGGCTTGAAGACCCTCATGCAGTGCTTAATTATTAGTCAGAACTTTCTTGAGCCTGTAATGAATCCCAACTCAGATAGGCACTGTAGTTTTGTTCACACCATCTGATGTCTCTTTACAATAGCTAAATTTAAAATATATATACATATTTATCAGGAGATTCACTGGGTCTTAGTGAATCTAAATGGCTTATTGAAAATTTAGTTTCTGTTGATTCAATTCTTTGAAGAATCCAAGACTCTGATATTATCTTTACTAGAAGAATAGATACCACATTTCGACTATTAGCACCGCAGACTTTCATTCAAGGATTAAGATCACAAAATTTAAATAGAATTAGTAACAAAGTGGTGATTGGACTCTTTGTGTGAAACAAACAGAATTTGGAAATCCTAGTGAATTTGAGACATTAATCAGTTAATGAATCTGAATTCTTTGCTAAGTGACCTCAATTCTAAAGGCCTGACATTAACATAATTTATGTTATTTCTAGAAGTGAAATCATTTTGGGTTCTTTTGTTTGTTTGTTTTTATTTATTTATTATTTTTTATTTATTTTTTTATTTTTTTCAGTGGGTTTTGTCATACATTGATATGAATCAGCAATAGATTTACACATATTCCCCATCCCAATCCCCCCTCCCACCTCCCTCTCCACCTGATTCCTCTGGGTCTTCCCAGTGCACCAGGCCCGAGCACTTGTCTCATGCATCCCACCTGGGCTGGTGATCTGTTTCACCATAGATAATATACATGCTGTTCTTTCGCAACATCCCACCCTCACCTTCTCCCACAGAGTTCAAAAGTCTGTTCTGTACTTCTGTGTCTCTTTTTCTGTTTTGCATAAACGGTTGTCGTTACCATCTTTCTAAGATTTAACAGAGGATTTTTCCCAGTAGAATTTCAGGAGCACCAGGTTAGCAAATCATCTTGTCCCTATGTTATTGATACTTGGCCCAATAATAAAAAAAAAACAGCTGTTTGCACAGAAAATGTCTAAAATTAGAAACAGTAGTTGAGTTGGATAATCTCTAGCTTGCTTTTGTTTATAATGTTACAGCTGTGTATGGAAGGAAATTCTCTGATGGAAAGTTAGTTAAGCCTTCTTTAAAAATGTAGCAACACCATTTGTGAAAATGAGAGAAAATTTTCCCTGTCCTTTCAAGAAGTGTATGAGAAGATAGGTGCTGAAGCCACAAGCTAGAAAATGGCTTTTCTTTCACATCCCTTCGGGTCCTTATAGAATTGTGAAAGGACATAACCATCTCTGGGCTTCCCAGGTGGTGCTAGTGGTAAAGAAGCTGCCTGCCAAGAGATGCAGGTTTGATCCCTGGATTGGGAAGACCCCTTGAGAAGGGAATGGCAACCCACTCCAGTATTCTTGCCTGAAAACCCCATGGCTGGAGGGCCTGGCGGGCTAGTCCATAGGGTCACACAGAGTCAGACATGACTGAAGCAACTTAGAACTAAACTTAGTCTCTACCTTGAACGGAAGGATCAGTTCAGGTCAGTTCAGTCGCTCAGTCGTGTCCGACTCTTTGTGACCCCATGGACTGCAGCACGCCAGGCCTCCCTGTCCATCACCAACTCCCAGAGTTTACTCAAACTCATGTCCATCGAGTCGGTGATGTCATCCAACCATCTCATCCTCTGTCGTCCCCTTCTCCTCCTGCCTTCAATCTTTCCCAGCATCAGGGTCTTTTCCAATGAGTCAGTTCTTTGCATCAAGTGGCCCAAGTATCAGAGTTTCAGTTTCAGCATCAGTCCTTCCAATGAATATTCAGGACTGATCTCCTTTAGGATGGACTGGTTGGATCTCCTTGCAGTCCAAGGGACTCTCAAGAGTCTTCTCCAACACCACAGTTCAAAAGCATCAATTCTTCGACGCTCAGCTTTCTTTATAGTCCAACTCTCACATCCATAAATGATTACTGGAAAAACCATACATGCACATAAAAGTACACGAGTTCAGAGAACATTCTTAACACTCCTGAAATCCAACAGACAACAGAGCAGTTTAATTGGGTACTGTTTTTAAAAACACACAAGTTGATTGCAGTTGAAACTGCTCTGACCATTAGTCTAGCAAACCAGTACTTCCCTGCTGCTGTGTTGTGTGTGCTCAGTCGTGTCTGATTCTTTGCGACCCCGTGAACTATAGCCTGCCAGGCTCCTCTCTCCACAGGATTCTCCAGGCAAGAATACTGGAGTGGGTTGCCATTTTCTCCTCCAGGGAGTCTTCTTGACCTAGAGATCAAATGCAAGTCTTTTGTGTCTCCCGCATTGGCAGGCGGATTCTTTACCACTGCACCACTTAGAAACCCTAGGACTTCCCTGGTCAGACCTCAACTCTCAGACTGCACCGAGAGCTCCTCTACCATCAGGAGATATGTGAATTTCCCTTCCCAGAGCCCAGGGATGAAAATGTTTGAAGAAGTCAATTTAGGATAGGTGACCTGAATTTTTAATGATTTGTATTGACTTTGGGGATGAAGCCCAGTTGGCCTGTTGAGTCTATGAAAAATGTTTAATTATTTGTCAAAAAGGTTGCATTAGGTACCTAGAGCCATGTACTTCTTCTGAACTGTGATGGCAGGGTTAGCAGGACCACATAACAATCATCCTTTAAATGTGTGTAGTGCTTTAAAGTCTAAGTGCTTTCATGCTTTCTCATTTAGTCATTTTCAGCTAATCAACATGACCAGTAATGGGACAGGAGTAAGAAGGTGATAATCAATCCTTGGTGTGATATTTCTGGCCTATAACAAAGGCTTCTGCTGATCTGGATAAGCTTATCTCCTCCTATTCAAGGTAAACACCTGTCTTCTAGTACTGCTGAATTGTTCATGGTGTCTTCAATGGGCTATGTTCCCTGTGATTTCCCTTCTGTGTGTTCCTGATGGTAAATACAGTGTTAGTCTGGCTTACCATAACATCCCAATCCTTGCACAAACAGGGGCTCAGCAAATGTTTGTTGAATGTTTGCTAAGAATACCCTTCCTCACCTGGTCCTTCAGGTCTCAGCTAAGACACCAGCTCCTTAAATATGACTTTCTCGAATCTGTCTCTAGTCCAATCAGACACCCTGCTCTAAGCATACATTTAACACAGCACTTAGGATCCTATGACGTCACTACTGATTTATTTCACTCTGACTGTAACTGCCTTGAGGGCAATGACTGTATCTCATTCACATTTGCCTCTCCAGCATCTACAGATGACCCATCAAATACAAAACTCCTGCAGGCAGCCTTCCGCATGCAGGTTGTGAAAGGAAGAGGAGTCCCAAGAAGTGGTCTCTTGTTTGTAACCTTCTACCAGTGAAATCAATGAAACGTCAGTCTCCTCGGTCCCTCAATATTTTCCCAGGATAAGTCCTCTACTTGACGAGTGGTCTGTAGGTGCTGGAGAGACAAATGTGAATGAGATATAGCAGTTTCTTTCAAGGTGGTCACAGCCCAGAGTGAGATAAATCAGTAGTGACATCACAGGGTCCTGAATGCTATGCTAGATGTATGCATAGAGCATAGTGTATGTGAGTAAACACTTCTGTTCTTCTCCTCACATCACTCACCCCCCTCTGCCCAGACATGCCCCGTGGCCAAGCGCCTTATCGTGCGCATCTTCTGGCCCTGGTCCTGCTCCCAACAATTTTCATGAGATCACTGGTGTTGATTTGGTTTTAACCGATCTTTCTACCAGATTTTACTGCACAGACTGGGAATGGTCAGATCTTTTCTCATCTCTCATTAATGGAGCTGCCACCAAGGCACAGCTCCTTCATTTGCCTTGCTCTCAGCTCAGTTTTTCAGCTTATATTCCATCTCTGGGCACTGGCAAACTTTCCCTGGGTGCTGGACCTGATGCGTTACTTCTTGAAAAACCCACGTGCCCACTCACTGTCTGGTTCCCTGGACCTACTTTTACCTCCCCTCAGAGCAAATTTCTTTTCCATAAAAGTTTGATGCCTGAGAAGTTCAGTGGTCACCCTGTGTTCTTCGTGGTTAAGAACCTTAGCCCCTTGGACAATCCATCAATGAATCCAATCACTGCCTCTCCCATGAGACTCATCTGTCCTCATGGAGGTGGAGTCCCTGTCAACCTTCCGGAACTTGGCACAGACCTGAACACGCATACTTGACTTCCCAGCACACAGGCAGCTTCAGTCCTCACACAACAACCCTGAGTGAAATAGCACGGAGATTTAAATCTGTGGATACTCATCTGGTTATGATCTTAATTATGGCATTGATAAAATTTAGAAAATCACTCAGAGATTCTGGGGCAATCGCTGTCATTTATAGTTTCTTCCCCAGGAGTAATTAATTATAGAGATATTCAAGTGGGTGATTGTCAATTTTCTATATACACGCTGAACAGCACGTGTGACATAGCTTTGAAATGAAGTTTTGTGTTCATCTAGTGTGCTGCAGGATAAAAGATGAATTCAGCCACTTACACCTGTCTTCACTTCCAGCTTTCATCTTCCGAGTCTTTTCATCTCATTCTTATCTCTTCCTCCCACCCTGTACATTGTGAATGTAAAATTGCACGTTTCCAAAGAAATTCTCAGCATGATTGTCTGACTGTGACAGCAGAGAAGCAAATGTCCGTCTTTCTCATGCGAGACATGATCAAAAGAGTGCAAATAAGATGCATGAAGTTAAGAGCAAGTCCTGTGTGGAAGTAGAGCTCTCATATGTGGATCTATGTGTGAAGGTTAAATAGCACTATTCCCATCTTTCTAGAAAACACATCAGCAATCCCCAGGCAGCAGAGAATAGCACACCAGAGTGCTAGAATGAGGCTCCAGCTCACTTGATCCCAAGCCAGCATTCCCATTTCCCATTTCAGTTTCAAAATGGAGCGGACCATCCTGAGTCTGCCCTTCACCAGTAGAAAGTACTGCTCACTGCCCCACAGGGTCTGATCAGCCACTTGGATCAATGATCAAACTGTCATTTGCTCTGTAAGCATACTAATAGTTTGGGCATGATTTGGACAGGTAAGTAGAATTAGTAGCCAGATAATGCATAGGATGCTGGTCAGGAAATCTGCAAATCCAAGTGTTTTGACATTTCTGGTCAGAATTACTGACCACTCTTTCCCTGATGGACTGGGGTTAAAAATACATGAGAAATGAACTTCCCTGGTGGTCCAATGGCTAAGACTCCACGCTCCCAATGCAGGGGCCCTGGGTTTGATCCCTGGTTGGGGAACTGGATCCCACATGCTGCCACTAGAAGATCTTGCATGCCTGAACTAAGACTCAGTGTGGCTAAACAAATAAATAAAAATATTTTGAAAAAAAAAAAAGAAAGAAAACACATTCTCTTGATGTGGCTTTTCTAATAAAGTGCATCAGTTGTTTGAAAAGACTTTAGAAGACCTTGAGCCACTTCTAATCCCTAAATATGACATTCTGATAATGGAAGAATTGAGGTCAAGTTTCTAGAGCATACATAGTATCCAATTACTGTGGTTACAATAGAGGTATTTTATAAAGTGGAATTGTTCATTTCCGATATTCTTGTTTTTCAGGGAGAGGGGCTGCTATTGACATTATGTATCTAAAGTATAATTTATTGGCACTTTTTTTTGTTGTAATTCTATTTATTTTACAAACATCTACTCTTTAGTCAACATGTTTCACAAAGGCAGGAAAGATAGGAAATTGCAACTCATTTTGTGTGTGTGTGTGCTAAGTCACTTCAATCATGTCCAACTCTTTGAGGCCCCGTGGACTGCAGCCTGCCAGGCTCCTCTGTCTATGGGATTCTCCAGGCAAGAATACTGGAGTGGGTTGCCATGCCCTCCTCCAGGCGATCTTCCCAACCTAGGAATGGAACCCAGGTCTCCTGCATTGCAGGCAGATTCTTTACTGTCTGAGCCACCATGGAAGCCCCTTAACCACTAGACCACCAGGGAAATCCACAGAATTGCAATTTTTAAAATTAAGTTTATCCAGTCAATTTCTTCTCATCAATTTTATAGAAAAACAAGACACTCATTAGTAAAGCAGACGCCAAATATTCATGTAAATGTTCTGTAAGGTCAGAGAAGTTTTAAAGTCCATTTCAGGAGGACAAGGCAGCCACCATTTTTCATAGAAAAACTCAGATAATGTGAATGCTCTCTTAAGAATTAGATAGAATAGTTAATTCTGATTAGCAGAAATTTGATGAATCTGTGCTTTCCCCATTTCCGTCACTTTAAGAGGAAAAAAAAAAAACAACAGAGCCTGAGATTGCTCTAAGAATTACAACCTTAATTAGAGCAGCACTGTGTCTTACTGTGCAAATGGATGTTATATTATTAATGCCCACCTCTTTAGTGCTACCTTCAGGCCAAGATAGCGGTGCATTATCATTGCAAATAATATCATGTTCCTATAGAGCTCACCACAGCTCACCCTAAGGCACATGGTGTCTCAAAACTGGAATTCCACGCTGGGCATTTGTGCTAAATTGAAGTGAGTTTGGGAGAACTCTATTTAACACCAGAAGCTCATTTTTAAAGGTCTGTTAGGCAATAGTAAGAACTAACCCATCTGTGACTATGAATTCAGTTCAGTTGAATTTTTTTAATTTCTCTCACTTATGTTTTGTTGTTTTCCATATAGAGATCACATCTTCAGAGTTACTCTAGGCATCTGATATTTTCTGATGCTGCATGCATAGATTTTTAAATTCTCTTCCATAATTTATTTTACTATTTCCATTGTTGTAAAGTATTAAACTTGTTTCAAAATGTTCATTTTGTGATTAATGTTGCAATGAACATTTTGTAGTTGTGAAGTTAATGGAGAAACATTCTATGTTTCTGCAGGGTTGGAAGTTTCTGAATGTTTTCCTTGGGACCCTGGCTAAAAGCAAGACTTTCTTTGCTTCAGCCTGGCATGGTCTTGGAATAATTGTGAATTCAGGATTAGAAGACATAGGAATATTTTTTGTACTCCCATCAATATAGACTTCCCAGTGCATAGGCAATTGTAAAGTCATTGAAGAGGAAGTTCATAATAAAATTATTTCTCAAAACAGGTACATTTATAAGTCATGGGTATGTAATGTTCGGGGCTTCCTAGTAGTAAAGAACCCGCCTGCCAATGCAGGTAGATGTAAGAGACCTGGGTTCCATCCCTGGGTTGGGAAGATCCCCTGGAGGAGGAAATGGCCACCCATTCCAGTATTCTTGCCTGGAGAATCCCATGGACAGAGGAGCCTGGAGGGCTGCAGTTCTTGGAGTAGCACAGAGTCAGACGCAACTGAAGCACGCATGTGATGTAGGGTATGGTGACTGTAGTTACTGTATCACCTACTTGAAATTTGCTAATCTTAAAAGCTCTCATCACAAGAAAAAAATTGTTTTATAACCACATATGATGACTAACGTTAATTAGACATATTGTGATCATCTCATAATGTATACAAATACCAAACCACTATGTTGTACATCTGAGACTAATATAATGTTATATGTTAATTATACCTCAATTTTAAAAAAGGGCAAAACAGACAAACAAACAAAAATTACACTGGCTTAAAGTCTTGCCATTGAACCAATTTTGTTGAATTCAATTAAGTTATATTGAGTCATGTGTTGTATGTAAGACCCTGTTTTATACTCTGTGAGCAAATGCAGAAATTTATAATATAGTCAGTCCTTGAGGAGCAATGATTTGAAACAGAACTGGCAGCAGAGCAAATTACTGTAAAGAAAAATTCACCCCTGCCAGTGTGTCTTAATAAACGTGTTTATCAAATTTTTAATGAGGCCAGATCGAAAGGGATTGCCTTATGTAGCCCTTGTGACATAATGGAAAATGCAACTTAATAATGAATTAATGATGAATGTGTATGGACTAAGCAACGGCACAGCTAGTTTTTCAGACTCATTAAATGGAAGATTTGACCTGTGTGTCTGAGTTTAGCATGTGTATACACTCTTGTAAAATGAAACGGAGATGAAAGCTGTGAGTTCATTGTCTGATCCACCCTTCTTGGGAAAGGCACACAAAGTCTGTAATATCTGTGTTCCTTTACTGTTTTTCCCTTTTGTTGTTGTTCAGTCCTGACTCTTTGTGACCCTATGGACTGCAGCATGCCAGGCTTCCCTGTCCTCCACTACCTCCTGGAGTTTGCTTAAACTTGAGTCCATTGAGTTGACGATGCCATCCAACCATCTCATCCTCTGTCATCCCCTTCTGCTTCTGCCTTCAATCTTTCCCAGCCTTAGAGTCTTTTTCTAATGAGTCGGCTCTTTGTATCAGGTGGCCAAAGTATTGGAGCTTCATCTTTGACATCAGTCCTTCTCTTCAGAGAATGAGAAAGCTACTAATTTTTCGTATTTTTTAATCAAACAGAAACTTGGATGTGAGATGGAGTGATACATGGAAATGCTCCAGAGACTGGTTTATGCCAGGGCATAGCTGTCTGTCTCTAGGGTAAGACCACAGGGAGATTGTCATCCCAGGTTCCATACTTAGGATAGGAGCCATAAGAGACTACACCTTTGATTTTTGAAAAATTTCAAGCATATATTTCACAAAATCTAGTTATATAACTTAAATTGTACACATTTTTACTCAAACATACACATACTACTTTAGTAGTTCTAAGCTCCTGCCTCTATGGAGATGGTGCTGCACATGCATATACCTGAAAATTCAAAATGAATGGGAATTTCAAGGATACCGATGGATAAAGTATATCTCAAAGGAAGTTATATTTGATAGTAGATTGCTTGGCTTTTACATTTTAATTACTACCTATAGAAGACTTCATTTAAAAGCTCTGTGAAGTAAGCCAGAAAGATAAAGAACATTACAGCATACTAACACATATATATGGAATTTAGAAAGATGGTAATGATAACCCTATATGCAAAACAGAAAAAGAGACACAGAAGTACAGAACAGACTTTTGAACTCTGTGGGAGAAGGTGAGGGTGGGATGTTTCGAAAGAACAGCATGTATACTATCTATGGTGAAACAGATCACCAGCCCAGGTGGTATGCATGAGATAAGTGCTTGGGCCTGGTGCACTGGGAAGACCCAGAGGAATCAGGTGGAGAGGGAGGTGGGAGGGGGGATCGGGATGGGGAATACATGTAACTCCATGGCTGATTCATGTCAATGAATGACAAAACCCACTGAAATGTTGTGAAGTAATTAGCCTCCAACTAATAATAAAAAAAAATAATAAATAAATAAATAAATAAATAAAAGCGCTGTACTTCTGCATACCAAAAAAAAAAAAAAAAAGATACAAACTAAAGCAGAACTGTTGCAGGGAGAACTTTCTGGGAAGCAGAGGGTTTGGAGAGTCAGGTTGTTGGTGGCCACGCTTGTGCAAGGGAAGAGAAGAAGGCAGGTTGGACAAGGAGATGCTGAGCTGCAGTGCAGTCCAAAATGGGCCTCAGATGACACCATGTGGAGCTCTGCTGGTTAAATAACCCATCAGAGCTATTTTGAGTTAGGTTGAAATGGCCAAGCTTTCATCTTCTCATCTGTTAAAATTGGGTAGAGTTGCTTTACGATAAGTTAAATTTCACTTGAAATTTCCTGTATCTGTCCATTTCTGGCTACTTTCAGGGGGGTTTTGCTTGTTATTTTTTGTTTGTGGGTTTTTGTTTCCTTGTTTCTGAGTTCTCTCCTAGTTCCACATGGTGGTTTAGTCGCCAAGTTGGGTTCAACTCTTTTGCAACCCCATGGACTATATCCTGCCAGGCTCCTCTGACCATAGGATTTCCCAGGCAAAAACACTGGAGTGGGTTGCCATTTCCTTCTCCAGGGGATCTTTTCCCACCCAGGGATCAAACTTGGGTCTCCCTCACTGCGGGCAGATTCTCTACCAACCAAGCCATGAGGGAAGCCCATAGCCCCAGGAACAGGGTCTAATCCACCCCACAGTGTCTCTCCCCTGGAGTGGCTCACAAACTGGGAGGGCAACCTTCTCCAGAGGGAATGGACTCTGCGACCTACCACCTACGCCATGTAGGAGAGCAAATCTCGTCACACCAAAATGCCTCTTTGGCAGTCAATGCTTCTTCACCCTCTCGGGGCCCCAGGTGACAAAGAGTGAAATGTGGCCTAGATTTAGTTTTGTCAGCTTTAGTTTTCTCAGACAAGAATCAGCCCTCAGTGCTCTGAAGTCACTACCAAGAGCACACGTCAAAGCTCTCCAAATGGAGGACTTCCTTCGATGTCCAGTCGTTAAGACATCACCTTCCAATGCAGGGTGTGGGTTCGATCCCTGCTTGGGGATCTAAGATCCCAAGTGCCTTGAGGCCAAGAAACCAAAACATAAAACATAAGCAGTATTGTAACAAATTCAATAAAGGCTTTGAAAATGAAAAAAAAAAAAAAACAAACTATCGAAATGTTTTCCTTAAAGCTCTCATCACTAGGCTTGGGACTGGATGAAGTACCTGGTATGCAGAAGAGCCAGCCTCAGTTTTCTCCGGAGAAGTCTCTTCTCAAAATCTAGGACTTCCGTAATGGCTCAGAGGGTAAAGCGTCTGCCTGCAATGTGGGAGACCTGGGTTCGATCCCTGGGTCAGGCAGATCCCCTGGAGAAGGAAATGGCAACCCACTCCAGTACTCTTGTTCGGAAAATCCCATGGACGGAGGAGTCTGGTAGGGCCACCCTGGCAGGGGTGTTTCTTTACCACTAGCACCACCTGGGAAGCCTGGAATTGAGAGAGGCTAGTCTTATTCTGTCTTTCATGTCCAGATCTCTACCCTATGATGCCTCCGTGTCTCCTAAAGTGGGCAGAGCCCCCAGGAACATCCTCTCTATATCACAGGAGGCAAAGCTGCCAACAGAGCCCAGTGGTCCGGGACGGGCTGCTGGGTGAGCTGAGAGTCTCTGGGTGGATCTGCCCACACAGGTAGATTTCTTCTTCTAAGGCCTCCTTTCTGACTAAGTAAGTTCTTGTCTTCCCTGTAAGGCAAATATTCTTTAAAGAACCATCCAACCAAATTATCATAAATGGGCAGAGCAACTCATTGATTTCTTTAAAAAAAAAAACTAGAATTATTATTTTTTAGAAGAGGTGTAGAGCTCAAAAGGAGCATGTAGACCGCCTAATTATACCTCTTGGTTTTATAAATGAGGACGCTGGTCTCCCAAGAGGTTTTTGGTTAGTTGTTCATTTATTCAACAAATTTGTTTGATGTCTCCTCTTTGCCAGGTATTACCAAAATGCTTAACAGTTAGTAAGTCAATCCTTGCCCTTCACAGAATGTATCTCCTAGTGAAAGTGACTTCTAGTGAAGTCCCATAAGTATACTATTAGGATACATTGCAATCAGAAAGTTCTTGCTTGAACCCAGGCTAACAGCCTGGATTCCATAGTAACTCAGGGCCTTCCACCAATCAGCTTGCTGTGATGACTAGAAAGGTATTTCAGAATTGACTCATTATTGGTAGGGCCTTGGAAATGAAAGTGAAAGTATTAGTCAATCAGTTGAGTCTTGACTCTTTGCGACCCCATGGACTGTAGCCCACTAGGCTCCTCCATCTACGGAATTCTCCAGGCAAGAAAACTGCAGTGGGTAGCCATTCCCTTCTCCAGGAGATCTTCCTAACCCAGGGATCAAACTAGGGTCTCCTGCACTGCAGCAGATTCTTTCTTTTTGAAAGTCAAGGCTCACTAATCAAGAAGACTTGGAGGTATTAATCCCAACTGCAGTCTCTGTCACTTGTCTTTAAAGGTGAGTTACATGGAAGAAATAAAATGTTTGAATGCTTTACACCTATTGAGAAGCTGTTTAATTTTGCCTTAAACTAAATTTAAAGCACCCTCTGATAAACTTCTTTAAATCCTTACAGAGGGTATCAGCTAGAAACATTCCTGTTTTCTTTTGACCTTTAAAAATCCCTACAGTAGGATGCTGAATTTACAGATCATTATCAGTTTCTCCTTTGCAAATAAAAAGAGTTATGCAAATGTTAAGAGGAAATAATTTCTGAAAAATGGGCACCTTGCCAAAATATATATATATATATATAGGCATATATATATATATGCCAATATATATATATATATATATATAGGCATATATATATATAGGCATATATATATATATATAAATATATATATATATTTATATATATAGGCATATATATATATATATATAGGCATATATATATATATAGGCATATAGGCATATATATGCCAAAAGAGGTCACCTCTTGGAAATTTTAAAAAGGTTTCAAAACTGTCAAACCTAACTTTTGTATCCAACTTGGTAATTTTGATAGCTCTGCTTCAAGCTAGCAATTCTTTTTATCTGTTTGGAATTTCCAATTAAGAAAAAATCACCTTGATTCCAGGACTTAAAACCATTCTCAGCCAGGATCAGAGAGAAAATTCTAAAACTCTATAATTTTTGGGAAAACACTAATATAGATGAAGTGGTTTCCTGAGATTCTGAAACTATATTCTCTTAGAGGTACAATTTTGAACTTTTTAGAACAGGCAAATCACCTGATTTCTACAAAATATTATCGCTTATTAAGGTTTCTCGAAAGACTTTGAAAAAGTGCCTGTTTCCCTTAGTATTGTTAATATTAATTCAAACTTATTTCAGTGATGTACCACTCATGCTTATGTGTGAGACAAACACGTATAAATAACACTTTATAAATAAACTGTGAACATGTGATCATTTTCAGAAGCAGTGAAATCTCATTAAGTCATTTTTTTTGTCTTTTTGAATCCATGGGTAACAAAACTTTCAAAGTTCTTAAATTTATAACTTCGGCAGATTTATTTGAGATGAAAATCTCTCCTCAGGAGAGGTAGATGAAAATAAAAAGAGGCAAAGGCTTAAAAATGAATGGTCTCTCATAGCTTTCTGCTTCCGATACCACTGATGCCAAATTTGTCATGCCTCTGTGCCCGTTTCCCACTGAAACTACACCCCCTTGAGAAAAAATGTAGAGGAATTAGATAGAAGGATGTTTAATTGAGAGTGTTGTAGTATAAAACCAAGGGTCAATTCAATGTTGCCTGGCCAAAGATGGATATAAAATGCGAAGGAGGAACTTCCCTGGCAGTCCAGTGGTCAAGACTCTCAGCTCCCAATGCGGGGGCGGGGTGGGGTGGGGGGCACAGGTCCAATCCCTGGTTGGGAAAGTAGGATCCTGTGTGTCACGTGATGCAGCCGGTAAGTAAATAAAATAAAATAAATAATAAACCTTCTTTTTAAAATGCAAAGGAAGCTCATTGCTGTGGAGTTAGGGGAGATTGGCATTGATTGGGCCCTAGTATTCACAAAAGATTATCAACTGCAGGGGACTGAGCTGAGCCCACAGGAAGGAAGAGGAGGTGAGCATGGGTCACGTGCCTCCCACACTTCACACCTCTTCCATGTCTGTAGAATCAGCAGTTCTGAGACGCAAAACCCTCCATTTGCCCATGCTGTTTTTAGCAGTAAAAAATCCTTACTTATTTAAAAGTAGCACTTTGCACTTCTATTTTCATCCAAGGATTCCAGATAGCTTCCTGGGGAAAGAGCTTCATTCTACTTTACAGGATTCGGTCAAGGTCTTACCAGAAGCCATGGTTGCCCTGCACGTTTCCAAGTTCAATTTTGCTGTGTTGAGAGATACATGTGTGAGAGAATTCTTCTTTAATGAGAACGCCAAGAATGAATACCCAGAATCCCTTGTCTGCTTTTTTCCCTGTTGAAGTTAGATTCTTTCAGTAGGACAAGTATAAATCCTGTACCGTTATGTCAATTGAACTCTGTCTGACAATGCACTTTTTCACTTCTTCCCTGCCATGGACATTTAATAAAATAGAGTAGTCTGGGCTGGTTCTTCACATCATATACTGAATTGATAAATAAGGTGGCACGTCCTCTTTTTTTTTTTTTTCCTTCAAAGAGACTTATTTCAGCTAGCCAGCAGGAAAAAATCTAAATGTACAGATGCAACATAACCCACATTCACTCTTTTCAACAGGTTGTTTCAATGATTCTGACAGTCTGAGGCACATCCTTATATTCGGAGAAGTTCCTGGAATGGGTAACTCACCTTCCATGCTTCGATGGGAGTACCTAATCTAAAGGGAATCATCTAGGTTTGTTTAAATGAATAACCAACAAGAATCTACTGTAAAAAGTTTTAAAATATTAAGAACAAACAAACAACAAAAACCAAAATAAACACCAAGGCCTTACAGTATAGCACAGGGAACTTAATACCTTGTAATAACCTATAATGGAAAAGAACCTGAAAAAGAATTATCTGTATTTATCTCTCCATATAAAATCAAATACATATTCATGTAATCAAACTGCTTTTTTGTACACCTGAAACTAACTCAACACTAATCAAGAAAAAATGGTTTTTTTAAAAAAAAGAAAAAATATCACCTAGGTCTACATGAGCCCAGGGACACTCATAGGGGGATGGAATGAGGAGGGTCAAGTAGAAGAAGGTTCAGTTGGAAGCTTCTTGACAATAACAAGAAAGTGAAATTAAAAAGAGAATTTAGAGCCACCAAAATGTCTAGCCTCCTCTGTTAATGAACGATGATTATTACAGATAATATATTTAGTGATGTTTAAGTAAAAAAGAGAATCTACTAAAAATCTTTTTAATTATTCATAAAATAGCTGAGAAGCATGATTAAACTGTACTGGGATAGTAATATATCATTGCCATATGTTTTATTCATAATAACTTATGAAAACGGATGAATTTGTCATTTCAAATAAAGAAATCAATTGCAGACCCAGAGGTTTCACCTTTGGGTGATTCAAGGTTTAAAAATAAAAAGCTATAGAGACAGAGGACACGGGCTTTTATCACCCTCTACGTTTAGGGCTTTGGATGGTAAAGGCTCTAAGTGTTACAACACAGTGCAATTTCAGCTACAAAGTGCTAAAGTTAAACTGCCATTTATTTGAGGGCTCTGAGATATGTGTTTCATTTTTATTTTGTCTATTTGATCTGTTTCCTGGGAGCATGCTTGGTTCTATAGGGAAAAATATTAAAGTTGCCTCTATGCTATGATATGAAAACTGAGACCAGCCCTGCCTGGGAAAACAGTTCCCATCTACCAAGTTTTATTGGGCAGACACCTGTCTCCTGACAATAACTGTGGCTAAAGAAGAAAGCTCTAGTTCAAAATGTGAAAATAGTGGGGCTCTCTCTCAGTGGCATCTTAGGAGAAAACATCTTCTGGAGGTAAGGTGTTGGTTTCTTTCTTCTTTTCCTTATTTATTTTCAGCTGCGTCAGGTCTTGGTTGGGGCATGTGGGCTCTTTATTGCCCCACAGCTCATGGGATCTTAGTTCCCCCAACCAGGGCTCGAATCCGCATCCCTCGCATTGGAAAGCAGATTCTTAACCATTGGACCACCAGGTAAGTCCCAAGATGCTGGTTTCTTGATGGCGGGATGGGAATAGGAAGAAAATAAAGGCCAACAGGAGGCGATAACTGGCCCCTTGATGAAGAAAAACCTCAAAGCTTTCCATTAATATTTGTGAGAGTTAGACCTGCAGACAAGAAACTGGGTTTTTTAATTTTCTCTTCTGATCCAGATGCATCCTCAGCTACAGTAGACAGAAGGCAGAGGTGGGGAAGAGAAGGGAAAACAGGAAGTGGGGAGATACTCAGGCAAATCATGAATGCTGAACCTTCAAGACGCTGCAAATAGAAATTGTGTGGGGACCTTCTGAGTCAGAGTTCCCCCTCTGATTTTAGAAGGGAGGAGAAGAACAGCTTAGGAAAGACCAGAGAGTTTTCTCATTCAAAAATAATGTAGCACCTGCTCACTCTGAGATACTGCTGCGAAAATGATGCTCATTTGCCTTAGAACCAGCCAAAGTGAGGTTGCACATTCCAGCAGTAAGATCCCACACTGCCAACAGGTGTAGGTGAGGATGTGCAGAACAAGGAACCCTTGTGCACTGTAATTAACATCACATTGGACCTGCCATTGAACTCAGTATTTAACATTAAATATACGTTGTAAAAATTGAGCTCTCCCTAGTTACAGTGTAGCCTACAATAGAAAGAGGAAGTCAGTCACTGATGCTCTCTTTAATCTTTTGACATTCTTAGAGTCGGATGACACAGGAAACACTGTTAAATCCATCATTTCCAAGAATAATAGCAATCCTCCACTTTCAAAAAATGCACTTTTTAGGATGGAAGATTTCAACACACAGAATCATTTGTTGGTGTCTTTGAGTGGGCATTTTCACTCCACATCCTATTCTGAAGAAATTCAGTAATAAAAGGTCAGGCAAGTGGGAAATCAAAATACCACCTTTATAACTGAAATGAAGTTGGGAGAACAAACACAGTTTAGTTGGAGAACTGAATTATGTCCGCTAGCCAAATCCCGGAATTTCGAAACATTTCCCAGCCAGCCAAAAGAGTAGTTCAGTGGGGTAGTCTTTTTGTATATATGCCCAACTCAGTTCTTCAGACTTTGTTGTTGTTGTTGTATCCGACTCTGTCGAGACCCCATGGGCTGTAGCCCGCCAGGCTCCTCTGTGCATGGAATTCTCCAGGCAAGAAAACTGCAGTGGGTTGCTATTTCCTTCTCCAGGGGATCTTGCTGATCCAGGGATCTCCTGCACTGGCAGGCAGATTCTTTATCACTGAGCCACCAGGGAAGTCCCTTGCCATACAAGGAAAAGTGCTAAATTCAAACACGAAACATCTGGTTTTCTTTAATTACAAGCCATCTTTTGATGTCTGACTATCTGGTCTTTGTTGTGAAACCCTTATGTCCCGGCTTCTCCTTCACCTCTTCAGAGCAGTCCCTCAGAGCTATCTGAGACGCTGTCTTCTGGGCTTGAAGTCTTTAGGAATTCTACCAAATAAAACTTCTTTCTCAACTCTTAGGCTGTGCATTTCCTTTCAGTCGATAGCAAGATTGGTTTCTTCTGAGTTCTGTCTTCTTGAGTTACAGATGGTTACTTTCTTGTCTTCACATGGCTTTCCCAATGGCCCTGACTGTGTTGTAATCTCTTCTTTCTATAAGGACATCAGTCAGATTGGACTAGGGCCCATCCTACTGACCTCATGAACTATGTTACCGCTTTAAAGACCCTGTGTTCAAATACAGCCACATTCTGAGGTTCTGGTAGTTAGGATTCAACAGGTGAATTGGCGGTGGGTCAGGGGGGACACAATTCAACACATAGCCGTTTAGGTACTCCAGATTTTAATATAAACCCCTCTTTCAATTTCAACTTTCCAAGGAGAATTTAATGACAAATCTCATTGCAGTTTGATGTTCAAAGAATTTGCTGTGCTTTAGAGACCAAAATTAAATTATCTTACCCCGTGGAATTAGAATTTTAAAGTTCAAAGTGCTTGTTAAATTCAACCAAGGACTGTCCTCTCTAATGCTTTATTTTGCTTAGTCCAGCATATAAAATTCTGAATGTATCAGTAGAGTCGAGTCTTGGCAGTTGTAGCCTGGGCTTTCTCCAACTGGACTGTGTGTACTTTCTTCAGTGCCTCAGAAATGACAACACCAAGGGTCTCATATCCTTCATTTTTAAAAATAGACTCCAAAGAATTAATAGGAAGTACAGTAGGAAGCCTTTTATAGGGAGCATCCCTGATGGTTCAGCGGTAAGAATCTGCCTGCAATGCAGAAGATGCGGGTTTGATTCCTGGGTCAGGAAAACCCACTGGAGGAGGAAATGGCAACCCACTCCAGTGGGAAATTCCATGGACAGACAAGCCTGGTGGGCTACAGTCCGTGGGGTCTCAAAGAGTTGGAGATGACTGAGCAACTCAACAACAGCATAATTTAATAGGATCTTACACCCACCAAATTTAGAAAACATGTCAAACCACAGTCCCTAGAGCAGGAAACAATTGTGTTTTCCAGGCCTAGAACTTAGTTTGGTAGAAGGCTATATTAGATACTCAAGGTTACCCGAGAAGTAGAGGAAAAACCAATATATCCTTGGTTTCAGCTTTGACAAAAGATACGGGTTGATGCAAAATTGAATACTTTGGGGAAAAAGCAAATACATTGGGGAAATTCTTCTAACAAAAGGTTGAAATTGGCCTTATGAATATAGCCACCAGTGTTCTTGGCTCAATTTACCTTTAGGCTTATGCCTACATGACTCTACTGAGGCTCAGAGCTTTTGATTAAGACCCATTGAATACCTGGATAGGGGCTTCCCAGGCGGCTCAGCAGTAAAGGGCTCCTGCAATGCAGGAGAAACGGGTTTGATCCTTCAATGGTCAAGACCCCCTGGAGGAGGGCACGGCAACCCACTCCAGCATTCTTGCCTGGGAAACTCCAAGGACAGAGGAGCCTGGAGGGCTACAGTCCATGGGGTCTCAAAGAGTCAGACATGATTGAGCAACTAAGCATGCACCTACAAGTGCCAGGTTAGACATTTCTCCTTGCCTGGAGACGAAATCACCAGAAACTGCAAGGAAAAGTTGAATGCCAAAATACTGTGCAGCCTAAACTTAAGCCTCTTGGGTGTGAAGAAATTAAATGCCAGCCCCTTATAAATTACTACATACCCAAACGCTCTGCCCTCATGCTGCTGCTGCTGCTGCTGCTAAGTCGCTTCAGTAGTGTCTGACTCTGTGCGACCCCACAGACGACAGCGCACCAGGCTCCCCCGTCCCTGGGATTCTCCAGGCAAGAACACTGGAGTGGGTTGCCATTTCCTTCTCCAATGCATGAAAGTGAAAAGTGAAAGTGAAGTCGCTCAGTCGTGTCTGACTCTTAGCGATCCCATGGACTGCAGCCTACCAGGCTCCTCCTTCCATGGGATTTTCCAGGCAAGAGTACTGGAGTGGGATGCCATTGCCTTCTCCACTGCCCTCATACTATAATCCAAAAAGGTCCAAAATCATAGTACTGGTCCCACCAAAACTTCCCCATGCATATTCTTGTTGCATGAGGCTCTTCACAGTGCAGCTTCCCAAGGGGCAGCTTGCTTCAGCAGAAGAAGCAAGAGCCAGAGAGAGTAGGAGAGTGCTAGCAAGACAGAAGCCACCATCTTTGTAACTTGATCTTGACAGTAATAGTCCACCATCTTTGCTATATTCTACTCATTCAAAAGTCTGTAGGGATGGTCAGCACTCAAGAGGAGGAGATTAATTATAAAATGCCATGAACTCTAGGAGGCAGGGAACCCTGGAAGCCATTTCAGAAGTCCATCTATACCCATCTCTAAAATACTGTTCTTATGTGTGATGCCAAGTCACCTCAGTCATGTCCAACTCTTTGCAACCCCATGGACTGTAGCCCGCCAGACTCTTCTGTCCATGGGGTTTCCCAGGCAAGAACGCTGGAGTGGGTTGCCATGCCCTCCTCCCTGGGATCTTCTCAACCCAGGGATTGAACTCGAGTCTCTTAAGTCTCCTACATGGGCAGGTGGGTTCTTTACCACAAGCACCACCTGGGAAGCCCCCATCTCTAAAATACTGTTGTTTTATAGGGTGGTAATAATAGCAGGCATTCATGCCTGGCCCCTGATTTTACTGTTGGGCCATTTGGAGTAATATTTGTAGTCTGCCTTTCCTAAGTGGAATTTATCCATTCTCATATAACCAGAGTTTTTAAGTTAAGAATATCTTCTCTACTTCATTAAATATTTTTAGTATCTATTAATCTAATTAAATGCCTTTTCTTTTCACTTTAATGGATTGAATTGCGTTGACAGATTGCCTGATAATAAAATAAGCCTTGCATTCTTAGAATATATTTCTACTTAGTCATAGTATATTAGTCCTTTGGATTTTATTTGCCAGTATTTTAGTTATAATTTTTTCACCTATATTTAGTATTGATGATTGTTTATAGCTTTCTTTTATGTACTATTGCTATAAAATTTTGATATGAAACTTGAGCTGGATTTATGAAAGGAACTATTGAGTTTTCCATCTTTTGGGGGTGGAAAATAGTTTCATAAATGATAGAATCATCTGCTTTTTTAATGATTAAATAAAATTCAGCTGTGAGACCATCTGGTTCTGGAGGCTTATTAATGAACATTCTTTAATCACCTTTTTAATCTCTTCCATGCTAATTGGTCTAATCATATTTTTTATGTTTTAATTTAATTTGGGTATTTTTTATTTTGTCAGGAAATCTCCCATTTCTTCTACATTTTTGTCTTGGAGTTGAAAGTATTGTTTTGCAATTCTTATTCTCATATTATTATTATCATCATCACAAATTAAATTATCACATTCCTACTTGCTTTTTCACTCCTCCTATTACAATTCCTTCCGGGAATAAGATAGAGAATAAATATTCATACATATACATAGGTATTTAAATGCATTAATGAATCAACTGCAATACCCTGGTCCATGCCATCCAATTCCTAGCACTGAAAGGGGCACTGGTAATTACCAATGAATGAATCACCTGCTGTATTAGTGAGCTCAGGATGCCATAACAAAAATACCAGAGACTGGGTACCTTTAAAAGCAATTTAGTTCTTACAGTTCTGGATGCTGGTGAGTCCAAGATTAAGGTGCTGGCCAGTTTAGTTTCCTGATGAGGCCTCCCTTTCTGGCTGGCCGATGACTGCCTTCTTGCTGTGTCCTCCCTTGATGGAGAAAGAGATAGTGAGCAAGCTCTTTGGTATCCCTTCTTTGCATACTCAGTCACTAAGTTGTGTCCGACTCTTTGTGACCCTGTGGACTGTAGCCCACCAGGCTCCTCTGTCCATGGATTTTCCAGGCAAGAATACTGGGGTGGGTTGCCATTTCCCTACTCAGGGGATCTTCCCGACCCAGGGATCAAACCTGAGTCTTCTGCACTCGCAGGGGGACTCTTCACCACTGAGCCACAAAGGCCCAAATTCCATCAGGAGGGCGCCACTCTCACGACTTCCCATAAACCCGATTACTGTCCAAAGGCCTCATTCCCCACTACCATCACCCTGGGGATTAGGACTTCAGCAGTTGAATTTGAAGGGGATACAATTCAGGACACATCACCTGCTAGGTAGTGCCAAATACTCATCTTGTGGGTTTAATTGTGTCCCCCCAAATAGATTGGAGAAGGAAATGGCAACCCACTCCAGTATTCTTGCCTGGAAAATTCCATGGACAGAGAAGCCTGGTGGTTCACAGTCCATAGGGTCACAAAGAGTCAGACATGACTGAAGCAACTTAGCCTCCAAATAGATATATTCTGCTTCTAACTCTGGGTACCTGTGAACATGACCTTATTTGGAAATAGGATCTATCTATACAGACGGAATCAAGTTAAAATGAGATCATAGTAGATGAAGGTGGTCTCTAACTCCCCATGACAGGTGGCCTTATAAGAAAAGGGAAATTTGGGTACAAACAGACAGGAAGAGAATATCATGTGTCTAAGAAGGCAGGGATTGGAGAGACATAACTTTAAGCCAAGAAGTGCCCAAGATTGCTGGTAGCTGCCAGAACCAGGAGCAAGTTCTAGAAAAAGATTCTCCTTCAGGGTCTCCAACACCTTGAGGGATGCAAATCTCTACCAACATCTTGATTTTGGACTTCTTGCTTCCAGAACCATTAGACAATACACTAGTGTTAACACTAGCACCACTCCCTTTGTGGTACTTTATTATGGAAATTAATCTGCCTTACTCTATCATCCATCACCTTGGCTATTTTATCCTTGAACCACTCAGCTTAATTCCAACAGAAAAACTCTCTTCAAATGTCACCTCTTGTCACTTCTTTGTTTAAAAAATGACGCCAATGTGACTCCGTTTTCTCTAGTTATCACTAAATTCTTGTTTATCTCTTTTTAATTTTTTTTAAACTGTGGTAAATGTCACATGATATAAAACATTATTTTAGCCATATTTAGTGGTACCATTCAGTGGCGCTAAGTACATTCACATTGTTGTGCAACTCTTATCATCATCCATCTGCCGAATTTTTTACTTTCTTAAACTGCAACTCTGTCCCCGTTAAACACTAAGTCCCCATTTTCCTTCCCCACCCCTCACTCCCGGCACCTGGAATGTACCAATGTACTTTCTGACTATATGACAAATTCTCACTTATCTTGTTTTCAAGAGCCAAACAATATATATGTATATATATATTCGGGCTTCCTTCGAAGCTCAGTTGGTAAAGACTCTGCCTGTAATGCAGGAGACCCAGGTTTGATCCCTGGGTCGGGAAGATCCCCTGGAGAAGGAAATAGCAACCCACTCCAGTATCCTTGTCTGGAGATCCCATGGACAGAGGAGCCTGGCAGGCTATAGTCCATGGGATCGAAAGAGTCGGACATGACTTAGCAACTAAACCACCACCACCACATATATATTCTCCATATTTTCCTCTGTTTTTGGGTTGTGTGTCCAGACATACTCTATGTGCTCCTCTGCTTTCATGGTTTTCTCCCTTCTTGCAGCTTATTCTACCATCCTGCTCTTTTTGAGGTAAAAATCAAAATGAAAAATCAAGTTTTTCATTCATTCTGCCTACACTTCTTATCTGTCCTCCTCTAAGTTTATAAAAATGTTGGAATCAATACCACAAAATTGTGCTTCTTATCATGTATCGGTTGTGTCATCTGCGCTTATCTTGACTACTCCTCTTTGAGGTGAATATCGCCTCCTACTTCTGAGCCTCCCTCTGGGCTGGAGCAGTGATAAGATATGCAAGAAAGACTTTCTAATTAATTTGTACCACCACATGCATGTTAATTGCACCCACCACATGCACAATAAATATTGCATTTCAATATGTATGTATCCATCCTAGCCAAAGATGATGCTGTTTTGACCTACTCCCTTCCCAGTGACCTAAATTTTTCCCTACCTGAAGAAAACTAACAGGAAAGGGAGCTTTCTTTAGTCAACTTGCAAAATAACAGCTGGGGCATGAGAATGATCCAGCAGGTTATTTTCAAGTGCTCTGGTTTGAGGAAACATAAAGCTTTTCTTTTTTATGAGTCAACACTATAATCCATTATAGTCAGCGAGCATGATAAGGAAAGACTCTGTAGTTATGCTCGGGACTCAGTCTTTGGTCCATTTTGTACTGAGAGCTACCTCATGGGAGACTTGAACTATCTGCCCGTTCCAGTCTCTGCTTTGACGATTCTCTACAATCTCTTACATCCTACAGAAGCTTCTCATGCTCCATCATCAGTCTCCATCTTCTTCTCCTTTGTCTTCATAGCACTTCACAGAATATACGTGACAGATATTTGTTGTATGTCTTCCTCCACCAGAACATAAACTCTATCAGAACTTATGTGCCATAGGTTACTTACTACTGAATCTCTAGCATGTGGAAGGGCTTAGATCTGTTCCCAACACGCAGGTCATGCTCAACAAATATTTGCTGAATAAATGCATAAATATGATGTAAAGAGGTACGTATACCTTGGAATATAATTTTCAGGGATAACAACATATGTAGATTCTGTATCACCAAAAATTACATGGACAAAAATATGATATACTCTATGGGACTTCCCTGGTGGACCAGCGGTTAAGACTCTGTGCTTCCAATGCAGGGGATGTGGGTTTTATCCCTGGTCAGGGAATTAAGATCTCACATGCTGCGTGGTGTGTCCAAAAAAAAAAAAGAAGATGATACACTCTAGAACACTGTGTTGGATGACTATAAAATTGTTCTACTAATGACAGAGATTGATATAAAAAATAAAAAATATAGATAAAGCATTTGAATGAATTTTTTCAGGAAAAAGAATGAAAAAGCAGGACTTCTGTGATATATATTATAAAATTGTCTCTGTGTTTATAATACATGTTAAACACTACTTAATATGTAATTAATACATAACTAAATGAATGCACCAAAATTCAAGTTGAATTGTAAGTTGAAATTTGGCAATTTCATCTACATCTGTAAAAAAGTTACCTATTCAAATGGGTCAAAAAATTATCATTGGGAAAATTGCCTTATATTTGAAGTTGCTTTATTTTCAGGCCTATGCAGTATTCTTCCAGTCTACTTAATTTTGGATTATGTTAACATCAAGGTCAAGTCAAAGAGTATTTGCTAGAAAGCCATTAAAATGTTAAGAAGAGGGAAAAAAATACTCTCCAAAGTAAATTAATTCCAGTCATGGAAACTTAAAAGATACAATTCGATGGCCATGTCTCCTTTTCTGTTCTCCTCTTGGAAGAGAGAAATGTTGCTTCTCCTTCACACAAAGAAGCTATAGTAGATGGCTGCAGAAGCTGAGATGAAGAGGAGAATGAGCTAAAGTTTCTAAGAAAAGAATTAGCTTCCTTTCAGTAATAACTGTGCAAGTAATTAAAGTAAACTAAATGTCTAAAGGTGGAAAAAAATTGCTTGAACAAAACTGGAAAATATGCATTAAAATCCTGATGCACATGGAGCTTACTTTTAAAAGTGCAGGTATAATGTATACCTGTATTAAACATGCAGACACATACAAATCCCTGTGGCCTCCATCTACATCTATGAAGACTCATATGTCCTTCATTTCTTAACAAATCTTCATTTTCTTTTATACATCATGGAATTCTTCATCTTCCAAGTTATGTAGACTCTTTTGGTGGGAGTATAATACTGTCCAAAGCAAGAAATAGATTCTGTGAGACATTGTGATTAAAAAAGAAAAAAAAAAAAACCAATGAATTGAACTAGAGAGAAAAATCTGAGGCCTTTAAGTAATTTGTGCTAATTAAACATTTAGTCTGCATGTCCCCATTTGGAAATATTTCTATTGACATTACTCCCTTGGCAAACACCCATTTTCTCTCAATAGTTAGAATTTGTCAACTACAGCACCAGGAAAAAGAGCCAAACACATGTGGCTACCAAAAATGCCTTCTCACTGTTATTCAACTATAAATAATAACCTACAAAATCATAAGGTATATTCAAAAATTACAATGGTCTGAATGCTTGTTCCCCACCCCACAAATTCATATGCTGAAATGTTAATGTCCAACATGAGAGTGTTAGGAGATGGGGGCTTTGGAAGTTCATGAGGGTGGAGTCCTCATGAACGGGATTAATGCCCTTATAGAGCTCCCAAGCCCCTTCCCTTTTTGTGAAGACACAGTGAGAGGGTGACCATTTATGAACTGGGGAGCAGTCCTTCACAAGACAGACTTGACCACACAGGCACCCTCCCCTCAGACTTCCAGCCTCCAGAAGAGTGAGAGAAATTTTTTATTGTTTATAAGCTTCCTAGTCTATAGTATTTTGTTATAGCGGCCGGAATGGACTAAAACAGTAATAGTCAGAGTCATTATTATTGTGGTTTTTATTTTTCAAAGTGTTAGTCACTCAGTTGTGTCCAACTCTTTGTGACCCCATGGACTATAGCCCACCAGGCTCCTCTGTCCATGGAATCCTCCAAGTAAGAATACTGGAGTAGATTGCCATGTCCTTCTCCAGGGGATCTTCCCGACCCAGGGATTGAACCTGGGTCTCCGACACTGCAGGCAGATTCTTTACCATTTGAGCCACCAGGGAAGACTCTGGTTTTTATTTTTATTTATCTATTTTTTTCCCTTTTTAAAATTTATTTTTAGGTGGAGGATAATGGCTTTACAATATCATGTTGGTTTCTGCCATACATCAACATGAATCAGCTGTAGGTGTTCATATGTCCCCTCCCTCCCACTTCCCACCCCATCCCACTTCTAGGTTGTCACAGAGCACTGGATTTGAGCTCCCTGCTTCATATAGCAAATTCCCACTGGCTATCCAGTTTAACATACGGTAATGTCTATGTTTCAATGCCATGAAGCATGTGGGTTCTTAGTTCCCCAAACAGGGATTGAACCTGCACCCCTTGCATTGGAAGCATGGAATCTTAAGCAGGGAACTTAACCTGGACTGTCAGGGAAGTCCCTGAGGCTTTTAACTTGACCTCCAGCTCTACATGTTTTACTTTCACTGTCTTGAGTTCCAAAGAAACACAGCTAGAAACAAAGATTTATATAAATTGATTTACTAAGAGGATGCCACTGAGAGGTACTTCTTCACAGGTCTCTCATATTTTCTGTATGTTTTATGAGCACAGGTACAAGCTGCCTTTGTTCTGAGCTCTTTTTTTCAAGGTTATTTATATAACAAAGAGCTTTGGAAGCTAGAGATAGTGTCTCCCTGGACAGTGAAAGTCGGTGCGTTTATTGTGTAATATATTAAAGATTAACATTTTCTTCCAGGACAAAAGAACTGATTCCATGTATAATCCTATTGTGGTAGCTGAATGTATACTTGGTATGGATGCTTTGCATGCTTCGTACTATGAATGCACACAAGTGCCAGAGCAGATTCTTTTAATAGCAAAAAAAATTGCACGTGGAGACATTCTGGTGCATTGGGGACCTCACAGCTTTAGCGATTCCTTTGAGCTACAAATACTTGCAATTAGTGAGCTTGATGATTTGAGCCACTGGCAAAAAAAAAATGGTAGCCTCCACTTGGAGATGCCTTTTAGTGTTTTTGTCTTGTTGCCTCTCTGATAGAACTCTAGGCCCACCTCTTCGAACAGTTGTCCACCTGCTACAGGGATCTCATCAGAACTAAGTGCCCAACCCATGGAAGTCTTGTGATTCTTAGCCTACTCTTCTTATTATAGACAACATAGAACTCAATGACTGACCAGGTAGAAAGGATTAATCAAGTCTCTCTTTCAGATGAAAACGCAGAATGCAGCCAGCCTGATGCCAGGCAGTCTCTTCAAAGCAAGGACTAGGCTCAATTATTCCAATGAACTGGGAACTCTGAGGCCTGCCAGGCTGCCAGGAGGCAACTTTCAGAGGCACTGCCAACAACAAATTAAACAACACTTTTTTTCCAGGAGGGCCATCGACGCCCTTAAGATTGTATTTACATGGAAAGCAGATGTTAGCATTCTTCCTTCCCAGAAAATATGGTGATTTAAGTTGAGTCATAAGAGATCTCTAAGTGTTTAGGAGACATCATGAATTGATTGCACAGCCCTCAGAAAACTAAAGAGATCTTTCTAAAATAAGATTATCCCTTGTTACTCAGGGGAGCTTTTCAGAGGGAAAGCTGAGTCATTACTTATGCGTACCTGAAAGTGTTGTTCCTACAACAGGAATCATTCAGTTAGAAAAGGCAGGATGAAATTTGTCCCTGACTGTACCTAAAGGGATAGGATTGAAGACATCACTTAAACTGGCCAGGGGCTTTATAGATGATAGAAGTGCCCTAGATTTCCTCCTGTGGGCTGAGGCAGATAGTGAAAGTGAAAGTGTTAGTTGCTCAGTCGTGTCTGACTCTTCGTGACCCCGTGGACTGTATGTAGCCCACCAGGCTCCTCTATCCACAGAATTCTCCAGACAAGAATATTGGAGTGGGTTGCCATGCCCGTCTCCAGGGGATCTTCCCGACCCAGGGATCAAACCCAGGTCTCCTGCATTGCAGGCAGATTCTTGACCATCTGAGGCAGAGTCTGTGCAATTGGTAATGTACCCTGCATATCTGTGTTTATGCCACAGGCAAAGTAGAAGAGTCAATGTGGACCCTCCCAAAGGAGAAATCTCCTGGCTTTCTAAGGAAGATGCTTGTGGTTCAAGAGATCTATTTGGCTGACTGAGCCTGAGACTCCGGGGTACATAGTCGGGATCAATATTATACCTGGGATATTATTGATAATAGTCTTCATTAGTTCCATATAAAGGAAAGCGAATAGTTTGGTTCTCACCTTTGCAAGTCATGTTAATCCAAGTGAATGACAACATGGTGTAATCATGGGAAATTTTTTCAGACACCAAGAAGATGTAGAAATGAGAATAAACGTTATTAGGGTGTTTTCTGCATGTTCTGTGAGAAGAGGGACTGGCTGCCTCTTCTATGGACTATCTTTTCAGGGGTGTGTGTATCGTGAACAGCTTTGGAGGACAGAGACAGTAAATACATCGGAAAAAAGGACAGGTTTGCTCACTTCCTGCTAAGAAACTTTCAGGAACCCTGAGCTTGGGATGCTTCTCCTGTATCACAATTGGCTGTGCAGCTAGCATCTGACCCTCTGAGAACAGGGGGTTGGGGAATCAATGCCACGGTGAAGACACTGGCCACTGCTTTGTAAGGTGTAGTACGTTATCTTTAGCTTCTGATAACAGGCATCTCGTCTCTCCTTCCAGCATTGATGAAACTGTGGCAGGTTAAAAACAAATGTCCAGACCTTCAGAGTTCTTTACAGTGGTCTCCAGAGAAACCTGTAAGGGAATGAGGGAAGCTGAATAGGGTTTCAGATGAAATCTATGCTTTCCTGCATCTAGCAGGGAACACTGGAGTTTAAATTAAACCTGATGTCCCCCAAAGGTGAGACTGGGTCTTTTGTATCCCTCCCGGGGACAGTCATTGGCTCTGAGTCACCTTGGGGTGAAAGCGGGTGGAGGGCATACCATCCAACACCTCCTAGCAAGGAGGCTCTGAACACCCAAGGAAACTTCCAGAACCAGTTACAGTCTGGATGAGCAGCAATACACACTGCAGCCTGTGAATGGGATTCCTGGGGTAAATTACGTCTCAGAATACTGAGATTGGGACTTCCCTGATGGTCCAGTGGCTACGACTCTACACTCCCTATGCAGGGTGGCCGGGTTTGATCCCTGGTCAGTGAACTAGATCCCATATGCCACAACTAAAGATCCTGCATGCCCTAACTAAGACCTGGTGCAGCTAAACAAATAAATAAAATACCAAGAGTACTTTTAAAAAGATGCATGAAACATTGTCAGTGTTTTTTTCTTTTGAAGAACTATAGGGATGAGAAGAAATGCTCAAAGCACATGATCACATATGGTTTTGATTTTCCTCAAAAAGAAATTAGATTATGTTGCTCCTAATAGCAATCTTGAGGAAAATTGTAAAAATTAATGTCTTAGAAAGAATGGTCTGTGAGGCCATCTTCAGAAGAAGAAATGGTGATTACCAAGCCAGGATGTGTTCATTTAAAATGTCATATAAAATTATTGCATTTTCTCTTTCTGCAAGGATTACTAGACCAGCACAACCATAAGTGATACAATATAATAATTCTGGAATTCAGCAAGCTGTTCGACGTAATATCCAGCAGGCATGTTGGAGAGATTGGGGCTAGGTAGGTTTATAACTGAAGATATTCACAACTGATTTATCAATGGTTGCTGAATGTACTGACTGATTTCCCTAGCATCATCTGGCTCATGATTTCAAGCAATGGGATGCTGAGAAAATTGGTGGTAACATGAGGCTGTGAGAGGGGAAGTATATGTTGCATTGTAGAATATAATCCAAAAAGGTCCCTTAGGCCACACTTTACACTTAGGGTGGATAAATGTATGGTCAGGAACTTGAATCCAAATATAAAATTGATGAGTCTGGGCTTAACAATAGTACATGTGGAAAGAGTTTTAAAATCCTTTGGGTCAAAGTTGAGAATAGGTTCAAAATGAGGAGTGCAATGCAAAAAAAAAAAAAAAAAATCAAAATGTCATGAAACTTCCAAGAAAGTCTACTTGTCTATTATCACAAAAGTATTGTTTATCAAAGAGATCATGGCATTGGCCAGGTATATTTGGAATATTAAGTTTATCTCACCCCTTTCCCCAGTAATTTCATAACACCCTCTGAAATGTGGTATCTCCTCAGAAATTTTAGGAACAGGAGTCTTCATAAAGCAATGGAAAGCTCAAAGGGAATAGAAATTCCAAAGTGAAGGAATGTAACTTGACAAGTTCCCTGATGAATGGTGATGGTTTGAGTATCAGGAATGCTATCATCAAAGGCCAGTTGTTGATATGCAAGGGTGAGATCAAATTTTACAAAGACCTCCACACTCCCCCGTGAAATCTACAGAAAGTTGCTGACCTGATGGCAAGCAGGGGCGAGGGTAGGTAGGGACTGTGTAAACATTTCATGGACAGCAGACACAAGCCCCTTGTAAATAAATAGCCCAGGAAGCCAGCCTGCTGGGTGTAAGACTTGCAGGAAGCCAGATCGCCCTCACTAATAACAATCCAGAAAGCTGAACAATAGCATTCAACCCCAAATGGCCAGGACTTAATTAATAATTGAGCTTTTGTAACTTTTGTTCCCATTTCCAACTTCGGGCAAACTAGATAAAGGGTACCTTTAATTAGGTACCTCTAATCAATTACATAGGAAGTCCTCCTTCTGTTAAGCTGCCTATAGCGTCTCCATGCCAATAGCCCTCTATTCAAGAAATACCTGTACCATCCTTCTATACCACTGTAAAGCTTTTCCACTCCTTTGCCTGCTTTTGATTGTCTGCCAAATGCCAATAATGGTGGCTGAGTTTCCTTGCCTGTAGCAAGCTCTGAATAAATAGCCTTTGCTTTTCTCATTTGGTTGGTCTTCATTTATTTTCACACTTCTAACATCTAAGAGGAGTATGACAACTTGGTCAGGATGCCTGGGTCCATTGGGTGAGGTAAGAATGAGAAAGTCCAGGGAATATCAAAGTGTTCTATCACAGTTATTATCACATATTTGGAGCTGATAATGTAAGAACTAAAGAACTAGCAATGCTTTGCAAATGATTTGCTTTTCGCTAGCAAGCCTGATTAAATCAGGTTAAGATAACTGGGCATTGTCCAGAAGAGAGAAAGTTGTTAGATTTCAAACAGCAACACATGTACAACATGTGAGACAGGCAAATGGAGCTGACTGTTTCCTCCAGGAATGTACAATTAAAATGAAATCTGTTGTTAGAACAGAACAGCTGGAATATGAACACAAGAGTTTTAAATTTCTTTCTTAGGCCTATGATACTAGTCAGCCAAGAAAGTGACAGGTTTCTCTCTCTATTTTATACTGAGCTGCCCGAACAGGATTAAAGAACCAAGGTTATAAAAATAGAAAGATAAAATGAATGAAAATCAAAGGACATTCAAAATAGTGATTATACAAGTCTAATAATCTGACCATCTTTCTTTCTCTAAGAGGCCTGTGATTAGCGTTGTACTCTAGGTCACAGGAGACATAGAAATGTAAAAAGTCTATTGTGGTACAGTACTTCAGGGAAGAGGAACATGAGCCTATTTTACTTTGGGTCACATAGTTACATTCACTCCAAGTTATTAATTAAGATGAATTAATTATGGGAATTCATTTGCTCAAAGGCCCACTATGTGCCCAGCAATGTGATGGAAGTTGGAGTTGGCCATGGGCATGAAAATAAATACTTTTATACAGTATTTATTTATAAATATGGAGAAGGAAATGGCAACCCACTCCAGTATTCTTGCCTGGAAAATTCCATGGCTAGAGGAGCCTGGTGGGCTACAGTCCATGGAGTTGCAAAGAGTCAGACATGACTGAGTGACTGAGCGTGCACACACACACACATACACACACACACACACACACACACACACACACGCATGACTGAACAGAGAGTAAAGTCAAGCCCAGAAGCTTCCTACCTGCACTGGGTCAAGGGGTCATTGCTGGTGAAGTACCACAAGGCTGCAGTTGTCCTGCTGCCTTAATCAAAGAGGCCCCAACCCATTTTTTGGGGGGGTGGGCATACACTGCTTTGATTTCTGATCCCTACTTTGCAGTTAAACGACTGATTGCCCTAGGTACCCATGCACAGCAACGAAGGACCAGTGCAGCCAGAAATAAATAAGCAAAATTTTAAAAGTGTAAATTATTTAAATTTCTTTTTAAAACATCCTCATGGAAACACTCAGCATAATGTTTGACCAAGTATTTGGGTACTGTAGTCCAGCCAAGTCTATACATAATACTTTTACCATCTCAGGCAAGTTATCAACTATTCATATTTCATCCACTTCAAGGGTCCTAGCATATTTGTGTTTTTGATTTTTTTTTGATGGTGAAGGAGGGGAGCTCATGATACTCAATTAAACTTCTTGATAGCATTCTGGAAAAACAGAAGTCCATTTTTCACTCTAAAATTTCCAGGTGAATCTAGCATTACAATTTTTTAAAAAGAAGAAATAATTATGAAAGTACTATAAGAAAACATGGGTGAATTTTTAAACGATATTACATAATATTTCCTAAGCTCCTAAAGACTGAGAACTCTATATTATAAAAGAAAATACAAAAATTGAGAAAAAGCTTTCAACAAAAGTTGTACAAGTTGTCTTAAAAAGTCTAATTTCCAAAAAAAAAAGGTCTAATTTCCTTAATATCCAAAGAACAATAAACCATGAAGAAAAAGTCAATAATTATATAGAAAATTAGGCAAAAATATTGACCAGTCTTCAGCAAACTGAGAAATCTGCACTTTAAAATTCTAAGAGGAGAGCATTTTTTCACATATCAAATTAACAGAAATCAAAGTTTGATGAGACATTGCACGTGGAGGAAATGTGAAAGAATGCACTGCTGCACTGAGTATTTGTTATTACAGCTTTATGAGGTCAACTTGAGAAAATAGAATAAAATGCAAAACACTTGTTGCTTTGACTAAGTATTTCTATTGTTTGGAAGTTATCCTATACATAATCTCTCACATGAGCACAAAGACATATGCAGAAGGGTATTCATTACAGCAACTGCTTGCAAGAGAAAAATGTTTAAAAACAACATAATGTACATTAATAAATATTTGTTAAGTCAACTGTGGTCCACCTACACAATAAAATACTAGCAGGTCTTTTAAAAAGTCATCTCTATGTGTACTAAAATGGGATCATTTCTAGAATACAATAATGAGTGAGAAAAGCTAGATACAGAAAAATATGTACAGAATGCTTCTATGTATATAAATTAAAGGGAGAATAAAATACAGATTGCTGATCCTTTATGCTGGGAAAGATTGAGGGCAGGAGGAGAAGGGGACGACAGAGGATGAGATGGTTGGATGGCATCACCGACTGGATGGACATGAGTTGAGGAATCTCCAGGAGTTGGTGGTGGATGGGGAAGCCTGGTATGCTGAAGTCCATGGGGTGGCAAAGAGTTGGACACAACTGAGAGACAGAACTGAACTGAACTGATCCTTTATCTACACATGTGAGATGACATTATTTGAATCTTTTTTGAGTTTTTGGAAAAGAACTTCAACTTCTTGGGTCGGAGGGCGGGGGGGCGCTGTGCCAGGTCTTAGTTGCAGCATGCAGGATCTTCTGGTCTGGGCTTCCCTGGTGGTCAGACCACCAGGGAAGAATCTGCCTGCAATGCAGGAGGCCTGGGTTCAATCCCTGGGTGGGGAAGATTGCCTGGAGAAGGGCATGGCAACCCATTCCAGTATTCTTGCCTGGAGAATCCCATGGACAGAGGAGCCTGGTGGGATACGGTCTGTGGGGTTGCAAAGAGTTGGATATGACTGAGTGACAAACACACACAAAATATATGGTCTAGGTTTAGAGAAGGATGCTCAAAATCTGGCAAAAGAAATGAGAAACCAAGCACTATGAGACAAAATGGGAGGAAAAACAACTTCTCTCAGCTGTACATTCAGTTCAGTTCAATCGCTCAGTTGTACTTCATACCTTTCAAACCTGTGCATTGTGTGTATACACCATCTCTTCTAAAGGAATAAATAAACTCAAAGAGATTGAAAATTTTATGGACAGAAAATTTACAAAATCAAATCATGAAAGAAATGTTATTTTGGCAACAGGAGCCACTAATGGTAAGAAGGTCTATTCTGTCCATAGCATTCTTGGGTAGCTAAAGACTGCATATAAGAAGCTTTCATATCCATATATGTTATATATTTTTCATACTAAAAAACAAAACTTGAATATAAAAGGTCAAGGAAGACATTGCAATTTCTGGACCAAGAAGTGTAGGAATGATTTATGGTTCACTTTTTCAACAACGACCTGGACATAATTATATGTCAAGCAATACGAACGATAATATATAGAAGGAAACCCCCCTCCTTATTTCCTGCACTCAAGTGGCTTGCTTAAAACTTAATAGACTAATGGTCCCAAGATAACTAGAAAGACCAAAAAATTAATGCGAGGCACAGATTAAAAATGATTTGAGGGGCTCAGCTAACACCAAAAAGTCACTGTAGAGAAGTCTTACAGAAATTAAAATCTGGACCCTCTCTGACTTTCAAGACCTCAACATCTCTCTGATAAAAACCGACTCCTCCAGTTTCAAGTGAAGTTCTCAGCTGCCACTGATGACTCTCTGCTACCCTAGATCACCCACGTGGTTTCTGTAGTTTCCATTAGCTGTGAATACTCTGCTGACCCAGCACCTAATGTGGATGTGCAGCTGTCCAACAGCCAGCAACTCGGCCTCAGCCTTGTCAGACCTCCTGATGATGGGTTCTATAAATAGTGAACAAAATGAGTCAAGAACTACTTTGTAATCATTATCAGGAACATCTCTTTGTGGTTTCAAAGGATTAAAGAGAGCAACAATTGATTAAGATATATAACATCAGTCCATCCTAAAGGAAATCAGTCCTGAATACTCATTGGAAGGACTGATGCTGAAGCTGAAACTCCTTTGGCCACCTGATGCAAAGAACTGACTCATTGGAAAAGACCCTGAGGCTGGGAAAGATTGAAGGCAGGAGGAGAAGGGGACGACAGAGGATGAGATGGTTGGATGGCATCACCGATATGATGGACATGAGTTTGAGCAAGCTCCGGGAGTTGGTGAAGGACAGGGAAGCCCAGCATGCTGTAGTTCATGGGGTTGCAAAGAGTCAGACACGACTGAGCAAATGAAATGAACTGTACTGAACTGACATGTAATACAAATATGGAGAAAGTTTCACACATTCTAGTTTATGTATAATCCACCATTTCCCAGGATTTTTAACTTTGTAGACAAAAAAAACTCTAAAATAATTTTTCCAAATATACAGTTTTTATGGTACCTTCTATTGTTGACTTACACATTCCATTGACTTACATATATTATATTTAAAGTTGACAGAAACCGTAAAAGCTTAACAAAAACTTCAACTTAAATTTGAAATTGGATTGTAAGAAAGTGCCATCTGCACTTCATTTAAAAGTTTTGGACTTTTAAATGAAGTTTTAGACTTCCCTGGTGGTCCAGTGGCTAAGACTCTGCACTCTTAGTGCAGGGGGCTATGGACTGTAACCCACCAGGCTCCTCTGTCCATGGGATTTCCCAAGTAAGAATACTGGAGTGGGTTACCATTTCCTTCCCCAAGGGATCTTCCTGGCACAGGGATCGAACCCGTGTCTCCTGAGTCTCCTGCATTGGCAAGCGCATTCTTAACCACTGAGCTACCTAGAAATCCTACAGCTGTCTCAAAGAACGTACCTTTCTGTGTGTTCAGTAATTTATTAGGCTAAAGACAACAAGCATTTTATTATATCACAGTTTTGTGTTTAAGGGAGTGAGGCAGGCCTTAGCTGAGTGATCCATAGTTCCACATGGCGTTGACCGGGTGGGCTGATCTGGTCTACAGGACTTGGTAAACTAGATAGAAAGGCTGGGCTTACCTTGGACCGGCACCTGGAGAACCCACTGCTGGGATGCACCCAGCAGTCCCAGTGGACTTAGAGGGCAGCTCCCGGCTGCAGAGAGTGTTCCTGAAACAAAGCAGGAGCAGCAAGACTTCTTCTGACACAGCTTGGGGGTCCAGAGTGTCACTCCCACCACATGCCACCAGCCTGTGAGGCCAGCCTTTCCTTCTCAGTGGGAGGAGTCACATGGTACCTGTGGCCATTGAAACTGTACACAAGCTCCCATGTCCTTTATTTTGAAGTGAAATGCTGACTCAAGAGTTAAAGATTGGGAAATATGAAGGTGTAGAAAAAAATAGCTGTTGGACTAGGGAACTGGTAACAATTTAGACTATATTTCTGCCACATAGCAGAATCACTGAACTCCCAGTTCCCTGCAAGATACAGATAAAGGCCCGACACACACTCCTGAGTTGTTTTTATAGGAAGCAGATCCCCCTCCAGCTGAAAACTGCTGACTATAAGAACATAGATCCTAGACTGTTTGAAACCAGAAAATTGATGATGCTCGAAACTGCACGTTGATACCAACCAATCCAAGAATTGTCCATGAGTTGATCACACCCTCCTCCCTGAACTCTATTAAAATTCTTCACTACCCCATCCAGGGTGGGTTCACACAGCCTTGAGAGCATTAGCCCACTGTGGCCCCCTTTGACTGGCAAAGCAATAAAAGCTACTCTTTTCTACTGCAGCCAAAACTCTGTCTCCATGTTTCTATTCCGCACCAGTGAACAGAGGCAGAGTTTCGGCAACACTATCTTTAATCTGCCATGTGCTATTTTATATCCATAAAATAATATCGTTACAATCTCCCACCAGAGCAACAATAATCAGACTCATCCAAAGAATTGGGGAATTTAAGATTGCATGATGCCGGTTTATATTAATTCGTCACTTTCTTTCAAATCATTTTGTCAGCATTTAAACTCAACTTGTCCCTTCTAACAACCAAAGAAGCTGGAATGCCCGCATACCCCCATTTTTATTTTCTAGAATTTACCCTATAAGCTGAGCCATCGTGTTCTTGTTACACCTTTAACATGAGCAAAAGAAAGGTGTTTTCCTCTTCTTAGGGAAATAAGTACAGTGTACCTGAAAATATGAAGGATTTGAGCCATATGTGAGTATTTTGAGCAGTTTGGAATGAAAAGTGGTAGCCATCTACTATCTCTTTTCCTTCATTAGACGTGGAAACGTAATTTGCTGTTACATTTTCGAGTTCATTTTTATTCCAGATGTGTTGGGGTAGGGGAAGACCTGTGATGGTGAGGAATTCAGTAATATGTCATTGAGCATATCCAAATGGGTGTTTCTACCAAGAAACACAGTGAAGTGAAATTGGAAAAAGGAAGATCAGTGCATTAGCTGAACAGATGTTAGACCCAAAATAGACACAGGGGCCCCAGAGCTTAGCTGAGACAGAAGCTCTGCAGAACAAGATAACAGCTTCAGTTTTGGTGTCCTTCTCACAAATAGTGAAAACTTCAAGATGTGTGACTGGAGGGATGATCTGAAGTTGTATATATGAGAAAGACTGTCATTCTCCAAATGAGAAAAAAAAAAACTGAAACATATTTTGAAAATTCTCCTTTTGTGCAAGTTTAGAGGAAACTGTATTTGTAAAATGTAATTTTCTTTTTAAAATATCGCTCTCTGCTAAATAAAAGAATGTTTAAAATACTGTTTATCATATCTATATCACTTTAGCAGGCATAGCTGGGTGGCCAGATGGAGAATAACCAGTTGAATTTTGAGGGTACTTTACATCTAAAATCATGCTCAGTTATTTTAACCTCTAGTGTTTCACTTGATGAGAAAATCAGATCATCCATGGACACTTTAAGGTCAGGAGCCTTGTTTTCATTTCCAAACAATGCTTCCCAAAAGAACAGCCATTAATCAGATCAGCAATGAATACTTTTCAGTTTAAATAAAGCAAGTTCTTCTATTTTCTTTGTATTTAGGAACCGTGACCCACTTAAGAAAACTCAGGCAGGCTAAAATCACTAAAATGCTAACCATTAATTATTTAATATTGTTATTTAAGAATTTAAACCATAAAAGTTGTTGAGTTTATCATTTAAGGTATAATAAAAGAAACTGGAAGCCACATTTTGCTTTTTAAAACATGTATAGGCTCTGTAACCTGAAATGTTTCAGTTCTGAGGTCGGCCCTAGGTGGGAAGATCTAAATTTGGCACACAACGTATATCCTCACGCTGAAAAATGCCATTTATGAAAGCCTAAATATCCAGGCATAGGCTGTGGCTTTGAATAAAGGAACCAGTGTTCAAGAATCCCATCCATTGATACTCCCACATTTATATTAATAGTACACATCAGTTTACAGAACTTTTCCACGTAAATTACCCCATTTGAGCCTCACATGCCTGTGAGGTAGGTTTCACTCAACCCATTCTATAGTTAAAGAAACTGAGGATCTGAAAAGATAAAGATTTTTTTCCCTTTCCCCCCAAATCCTTGCCTAGTCCTGAGCCAAGTCAGGATTCTGAATTACGTTTCCCACCACACCCCCCTCCCAGCCTCCACCTGGCCCACCAGGGCCCTTTATTCTGTCAAACTAATTTTCTTCCTGCCACCCAGACAGGGGGCCTTCCCTGGTGGCTCAGGGGTAAAGAATCTGCCTACCATGCAGGAGATGCGGGTTTGATCCCTGGGTCAGAAAGATCCCCTGGAGGGGGGAAACAGCAACCCGCTCCAGTATTCTTACCTGGGAAATGCCACAGACAGAGGGGCCTGGCGGGCTACAGTCCATGGGGTCGCAAAGAGTGGGACACGACTGAGCACACCCATAAAGTCTGTTCTCCCACCTCTGTTGGCTTGTGTGTTGGTTGTGTGAATGCACTTCCTCTTGGCAGACTACCCTTAATCCAGAAAGACTTCCCTCAATACAACAGCCCACATCTCTGTCACTTATTTCCAGCCCCCCACTACTATTAATATCTGCAATGCACCCCATGGCATTTAATTGTGTCCCTTCCCCTTCCTTCTCTGATATTTACAAATCTCAGGCATCCAAATGGCACATGAATACTCTGAGTTCCCTGGTGGCTCAGACGGTAAAGAATCCACCTGCAATGCAGGAGACCAGGGTTCGATCCCTGGGTGGGTAAGTTCCCCTGGAGAAGGGAATGGCTACCCATTCCGGTATTCTAGCCTGGAAAATTCCATGAATAGAGGAGTTTGGCAGGCTTCAGTCCCATTAGTACAATTGCTTTAAATCACTTTCTTCATCACTTAGTTACTCTCCTTCCCCCAAGTGCCCAGCAGAGCCCTGTGTTTGAAAGGATCTGCTGTTGAGCCTCGTGCCTGAGTTTCATTCCTCTGAAGCCTGAAATGTCCTCCCTGCTTCCACCATCCCTACTCCGAATTATCCTGAAGACCCAGATCACGTGTCACTCCCTTTGTGAAGCTGTCCTGAATCATTAGGGAAACGTTAGTCACTGTCTGCCAGTACTTGTCACGCTCAGCAGTGATTATTTACATGTCTGTCGCTCCCCACAAACAATCTGGAACGTACACACAGCATTTGATACCAGCCATGGTTTCAAATACCTTCCATGCTCTTCTCTAATTGTTAATAGGAGGAATTCTTGACCCCAAATAGAATGCAGATGCCTTTAGAGTAAAGAAAATGGCTTGGTAGACATTTGTGGAGTGAATGCAGTCTTTGGAGAAAAGATAACCTCTGAAGCAGTGAAGTCATCTCCAATGAAATGCATTTATTCATTCCTGATAAGGAATAAAATAACCCTACAAAGCCTTCTGAAAGTCACCCAAACATTTTCCAGAGGAAGTTGGTGTGTTTATACAATTTTTTTTTGTCATAAACAAATCATTATATTCACTGCAAACTCGACATGATCCTGTTGGAAGAAAATTGATGGTGAGCAAAGATACTTGATGTATAAATCACTTTTACAAAGAAAATGTCTGATGCAAAGATATTTCACAGCTCGAGGATGACCATATTTATGTGCTTCATAAAGATTTCATCTAATTTCTAAAATATATGGAATTTGGCTTTACATAACATATTTAACATTCTGGATAATGAAAAGTAATGAGCTGAAGATAGTTTATTATATCAAAGTGACTAGGAGGGTCGTTATTCATTCTGAATATTAGAATCTATTTTCATTACATCTTAGTGAATTTAGTCTATTTTAACAATATCTTAGTGAATTTCATGGTATGAAAACATATTTCATGAAAATGTAGAGTTCTTGATCAGGAATGGCAGTACTTCATATATAAAACTGTCCTTATGTAGGAATGAATATAGGAAGCAGAGCTCAGACTGCAGTATCAGGATTACCTGGGAAATTTGCTAAATATACAGATGCTCTGGGCTCAGCCCCAGAAATCTGTATCAACCTCTATACTTTAAATGATAATGTTTCACACCAAAGTTTGGAAACCAGTAGATTGCGTGTATGTGTTAGCTGCTCAGTCATGTCCAACTTTTTATGATTCCATGAGCTGTAGCCCACCAGGCTTCTGTGTGCATGGAATTCTCCAGGCAGGAACACTGGAGTGGGTTGCCATCCCTCCTCCAGAGAATCTTCCTGACCCAAGGATTGAATCCAGGTCTCCTGCATTGAAGGCAGATTCTTAACCTTCTGAGCCGCTGGGGAAGCTGAATGCCCCTGGCCCTCCTTCTTAATCAAGGCCTCAGTTCCATAAACCAACAAAATAGAACTGCGGTCCAGGAGTATGCTGAAACCAGCTCCTACTGACTTGCAAGAGCTGAATTTTCCCGTCTCTCCCGACTCTGCAGGCTTCCGTGGTGGCTCAGCAGTAAAGAATCCTCCTGCAATTCAGGAGACCCAGGTTTGACTCCTGGGTTGGGAAGATCCCCTGGAGAAGGGAATGGCAACCCACTCCAGTACTCTTGCCTAGGAAATCCCATGGACAGAGGAGACTGGCAGGCTACAGTCCATGGGGCTGCAAAGAGTTGGACACGTCTAAGTGACTAAACAACAACCCAACTCTACACTGAGTTATGTCACATCAATAAGGTAGTCAATGGGGGCAGCACCCGAAAGTCTGCAACTACTATGCCATTAAACATTTACCAGAACTCCACTGAGTAAGAAATCCGAGTCTTGGTCTCTACAAGTGAATTTTGGGGATAAATTTTGGTCCTTCAGAAACTTACAGATAAACATTTTGTTATGGATTTAGGAAGGAGTATGGCCTGGCGTGCTGCGATTCATGGGGTCGCAAAGAGTCGGACACGACTGAGTGACTGAACTGACTGACTGACTGACTGATGGTAGAAATTCATTTGGTATTTTCCCTTGCGTTGTTTAGTTGCTAAGTCACATCCAGTTCTTTCGCGACTCCATGGACTGTAGCCTGCCAGGCTCCTCTGTCCATAGGATTTCCTAGACAATAGTACTGCAATGGGTTACCATTTCCTTCTCCAGGGGACCTTCCCGGCCCAAGGATCAAACCCACGTCTCCTGCATTGGCAGGTGGATTCTTCACCAATGAGCCACGACGGATGTTTCACTTTCCTTTAATGAAGTGAAAATTTTAAAGCTCCAGGAAATGAGTTAACACTCATTTTAAAAGCAAGAAAAGCTAAAATTTCTTGAGACGCTGAATTTTTTTTTTTTTTTAAAGGATTATGGCCAAGTTCTCCCCTGTATAAGGTGACAGGGCAAATGTAGGATGGGTGATCAACACTGCTTTGCAAACTTTCTCATATTTAATCAGGTCCAACTGCCCTGCTGTTTTCCAACTGCAAGCCAGCTCTGACTCAGATATGGGGACCTGGTAGGGAGGGTTCCACAGTGTCCACTCTCCCATCCCTCCTGGACCGGCGTTTATGCTCACATGGTTGTCTAAAATCCAACAGAAACAGACAGGGTGGATGTTAATTTAGTATTTTATTAAACAATACAGGAAACTCAGAGATGTGGCTTTCAGACTTGGATCTGTTCCCCACTCCGGTCTGACACACAAATTTGGAATGCTTGAATCAACAAGGAGTCCCATGATTCGGAAACATATTCATGCCTTAGAGGGTTGTGGACAGTGTCTCCAGGTGGGAAAACTACAGTTTTGAAGGAGATTTAAAAAAAAAAAAAAAAAAACCTACCTTGAAACTTCATTCACTGATGTTCATTGAGTGATAACAGCTTTAAAAAAAAAAAAATAACTGGCAGAGTGGACCATGTCCAGATTCACAAGAGAATTACGAAAGAAACATTCTTCAGGATGGATCTGCAATCTAAGTGCCACGTGGGGTCATGGATGTTGACCTCTATGCCAGCTCTCCTGCTACAGTCGTGATTTTAGAAAATTCTATTTCCTCCAATAAAAGATTTCCATTACTGACTAACTAAATGGGATTAACCTATAGCTCATAAAGATTAATTGATGTCACACACACACACATACACACACACACACTTCCAAAATCTTTGGAACTTCCCTGATGGTTCAGTGGTTAAGACTCTGCACTCCCAAACCTTCAGTCCCTGGTTGGGAAATGAAGATCTGCATGCTGCGTGGCATGGCCGGAAAAAAAAAAAAAACACAGAACTTCTTTTAGATAGACGCATCCCCGTTTGAAATTTAGAGAATTTATCACCATGTTTATAGAAGTCATGATAGACAGGTTCCTTATAAGCAGATATATGTCCAAAAGTACACTGTGTTTTAAGACTAAGGGCACACACAGGAATACTCCAACATCTCAATTTAATTCCAAGGCTTGTCTCTCAGCCCCTGCCCTCCCCTGAGTCAGATGCTCTACTTTTCTTAAGACTGGAAGTCTGTTGAATCAAAGGCCAGCAGCCTCAAGTGTCACAAGGGAAGATGACTGATGCTTCTTTTGTTATAAGTGAACCTATAGAACAAAATAAAAAAAGAAAAGAAAAGGCAGAGGTAAATGATAAAATCATTGTGGGAGAGTTGGTGTGTTTTCCTCAAGGCTTAACTCATGCCATTTTCCCCAAATTTGTGCCTCTTTAATGAGAGTGGGTCACTGTAGGGCTGTGTCTCTGAGGGGAGGAGGTGTGGGAACTGAGGAAATGTGTCCAGGAGCAAGCGTCTTGTGAGGCCTGGGGACTGAACTCTAGGTGGTCCCTGCCTAAACCGTGAAGCTACGTGGTACCTAAACTCACAGGTGCCGGGGACTATTCCAGGCAGAAGTTACCCCCCACACCCACTTTTCCCTGAGAAACACGCCCAATGTTTCCTTCTTCTCCTCCTCAGATGTCCAACTTGTGGATAACATTAGGCCCCCACAGTCATGAATCAGGGGCTTCCCCGATGGCTGAGTGGTAAAGAATCTAACTGCCAATGCAGGAGACACAGGTTTAATCCCTGGGTCTGGAAGATCCACCGGAGAAGGAAATGGCAACCTCTGCCAGTTGCAAAGAGTTGGCCATGATTTAGTGACTGAACAGCAACAACCAAAATTCGAGAGTCAACCTAGTCCACTCCCTATGGAAGATTTTGATTTTGTCATTTTTATAAGAAATAACATTCCTAAGACATTCAAAAGATGTATCTGGAAAGGGGGTAGGAAAAAACCAAAGAAGAAAAGGTGGTTTATGTGAGCAACTTCTGAAGTATATTCTGTTTGGAGAAAGTGTGTTTTACACCCTCTCATTTGAAATCATATTGCAACTGGGCATGAAAAAAGATCTGAGATATCCTGTAGTTAAAACAAACATTCTTAGATCTGTCTTTTTTCCTTTTTGTGTGTTAAATTTAAATTGTGTTAAAATACACATAGCGTAAACATTACCATTTAACCATTTCTAAATGTACAGTTCAGTGGCATTGAATACCTTCACATTGTTGTGCAACCATCACCACCATCCATCCCCAAAACTCTTTTCATCTTGGAAAACCGAAACTCTATACCTATTAAACAATAACTCCCCATTTTCCCCTCCATCAGCCCTTTGCGATTACCATTCTACTTTATGTCTTTACGGTTTTGAACACCCTGAAAGTGAAAGTGATAATCACTTAGTCTTGTTCGACTCTTTGCAACCTCGGATTGTAGTCTGCCAGGTTCCTCTCTCCGTGGAATTCTCCAGTTAGAAATACTGGAGTGGGTTGCCCACCTCATGTAAGTGGATTGGATTATTTCACTTGGCATAATGTCCTTGAATTGCATCTATATTTGTAGCATGTGTAAGGACTTCCTTCCTTTTTAATGGCTGAATAATATTTCTTTGTATGCATAGCCCACATTTTGTTTATCCACTCATCAGTCAATGGACACTTGGGTTACTTCTATGCTTTAGCGGTTATGAATAATGCTGTCATGAACATGGTTGTGCAAATATCTCTTTAAGACTTTGCTTTCAGTCATTCTAGAGCCACACCCAGAAGCAAGTGTTTTTTTTTTTTTTTTTTTGCTTGTTTCTTTTCGGCCTTGCCACATAGCATGTGGGATCTTAGTTTCCTGATCAGGAATCGAACCCTCGCCCCTTACAGTGAAAGCACTGTGAAAGCACAGAGTCTTAACCACTGGATCTCTAGGGAAGTACCTAGATTTATTTTTAACGCAATGTTTCCCAAGCTTTTAAATGATAAATCCCTGTATGTATTGAACCTCTACGAACAGTACAAGAAATCCATGTTCTGTAGCTCACTATTTGGAATATCAGTCAGAGAAGGCACTTTGTTCAGAAAAAAAAAAAAAAAGAAAGAAAACAAACCCTGCAAGAAATTCTTTCCTTTGTATAGAGCTTTAAACACAAAGGTATTTCATCAGACCAGCCCACTTGTGAACTAATCAACTGCTTATTGAGAGCTGGGCCACAGGTGGAGAACTAGATCCTTGAGATCCCAGAACAAAGCATTCCTGCTCAGGAGGGAAGGAAGCCAAGCTTACACTTCTAGATCTTAAGAGTTAGCACTCCAGGGATGGTACTTCTGCTCAGGTTCCAAATGTCACTCTGACAATTCATAATTAAAGCCATCAATTTTCTTTTCTGGGGAGGTTTTACTATCCAACACATGGGCTCTCTCTCGATCTTGCATTTACTACTGAATTATATTTCATAACTTTTTCTTGCCAAATTATTTCTAAAAAATTAATTTTCAGGGAGTTAACACTTCACCCCAAATCCCATCCAGCAATATGCACGACATGTGGATGCTGAGACTCTGAGTAATAAAAGGAAGGCTGCTGAAGTAGACGTATCCATATATTCTAAAGGAGCAGGTGAACCATCAGCTTGCTTCTGCAGGAAGTGGGGTGTGCTGACTTTCATGGCTTATCATTAGCCTTTCTAGTGTCAGATGTTACTTACAACCAGCAAACAGATCTCTTTCACTCCCTCTGTATCCTGAGATTCTCCCAAGTTCCCTGGTATTTAAGATGAGCTTCACACAGTGCCTCTTCTGTGTCAACCCAGCAAATGCCGAGCAAAAGAAACTTAGGGAAGGGGAAGCATGGAAACGTGTGTGTTACTGCTCGGCACAGAACTCTGGGAAAGGGGAGGGCAGATGCCACAATAGCAAGAAGTGGGCATTGAAGGAAATTCACATTCCTTGGGGCTGGTCCAAAGGAGCTCTGGTGGTCATGAAAAGGGCACCCTTCGGGAGTTGTCAGCGGGAAGGGTGAGCCCCCACCCACACTGTTGGCATGTCACCCGGTAACTGTACGGACACGAGGGCCCCCAGCTGGCTAGAGAGATGGAATGTAGAGAAACAGCCCTCTCTAAAGCGTGGTCCTTGTAAGTTGGTATAGACGATCTTATTTACAAAGCAGAAATAGAGGCACAGACGTGGAGAACAAATGTATGGATACCAAGGGTGAAATGGGGCATAGGATTAATTTGGAGATTGGAATTGATGTATCTACACTATTGATACTACGTATAAGAGAGATAAGTAATGAGAACCTACTCTACAGCACAGGGCGCTCCAGTCAATGCGCTGTGTGACCTGGATAAGAAGGAAATCCAAAAAAGAGGGGATATATGTCTACATGAGCTGATTCATTTTGCTCTACAGTAGAAACTCACACAACATTGTAAACCAGCTACACTCCAATAAAAATTTAAAAAAATAAAAATAAAATGAAATAAATAACATTTTTGTGTGTGTGTGTGTGTGTGTGTGTGTGTGTGTTTACCACCACCTGCTTCCCTCCAGACAGCCAGGGCTCCAGCCCTGAGTCCCTCCTGCTGGAACACCCTGCTCCAGGCATCCTCCAGCCTCGCCTCTCGATGGAGGATACTTGGAGCCACCAAGTCCATGCCACCTTCCTCTCCTCCATTGCACTCCGCGTTCCCAGGATCATGGCCTTGCTCACCCAAGGTCTCCAGCCTTGACCAGCCTATAGGGAGCGTATTCTTAGGCTGGCGAGGTGGCTGAGAAGTGGCTGTTTGCAGGACAGGAGGGACGTGGGTTTGGCCAAGCTGAGACTTGCAGGCTGGGGGATCCCACATGTGTCTGAATGAGGCCCCTCACAGCAAGGGGCAGAGCTGAGAGTGGGAACAAAGTGGGAGTGGGTAGAATTAGTATTCTTGCCCCTAGGCCTTGCAGAGGATGGAGCTGAACCCGCTGAATCCATCCTATTAAGAATCTGGCCAGGAGACATTGCCATACATGGAAAAAAAAAAAAAAAGATCTCTTGCTTCGCTGGGTACAGTAAATAATCACCTTTATAAAAGCTACTAGCCTTTACTGGGTACCAGACTCTGTGCTAAGAAGTCTACATGTGTGGACCTCACTTCATTAACAATGCCAGATGAGACATATTATCATTCCCATTTTACAGATGAAGAAATTGAGGCTGACAGGGGTTAAGTCATTTGTCCAGGTTAACATGGGTCATAAGTAATGGGCAGGGGCTTAAATACCAGAATGAAGTATCCAACCTGAGGAGGTAGCAGAAAAGGCTGACTCCAGGCAGGTGTGAGTTTGGTTCCTGAGACGGGCAGAGAGCCATAGAAACACCTAGGAAGGAGGCTGGAAAGGAGCAGAAAGACTCCTAGAAAATGGAATGGCCTTAGAAAGCGGAGAAGTGAGTCGGAGGCCAAGGACAAAGTGCTGCCAAGACCTTGAGGGCTTGTGGGGGCTGAAGGAAAATTCCAGCTCCTTCTCTGAAGAGAGCCCAGCTCCACCCAAGAATTGTCTTAGTGAAATCATCCAGGAACCTCGCAACCCCGCTGGACCCAAACCAAATTCAATTCTGGGAATATTTACATTTTAGACATAAGTAAACAGCTGGTTCTCCATGTTTGCCATTCAAAGGAGGACTTGCCTTTAAAAAGAAAAATGTAACTGGAAAATCTATGAAAGGCCCTTGTGGGCCCCTTCACACATTTCCAACATCTAAAGTTGTTTTTTCTTGTTGTCTAGAAGCCTGGGAGGATCAGTAGGGCTGAATTTCTGAGAGAGAATTCACAGCAACCAGATCAGTTAGAATCAAAGCAACTAGGCATATAAGTTCTGGATGTGAATTATTTAATAATAAAAAAAATACTTATCATGAAGGTCCATTGAAAGTCAGCATGTTGCGTTTGGGGAGAAATGAAAAATAATAAAGAAAAGTGACCCAAATAATTTCAATATGTTTCCTACCTCTTCTTTCATAACCACAGGAGAGGTTTATGAAATATCTGTATATGGGTGAGCACTTATAAAGAGCACTTCCTCATTTTCTAAATATATACACTTTAGGTCAGTGAAGTGACAGGAGAAAAACAAGTAGTATCAATGCCATGATAGTAAAAGGGAAGCACAGAGTATAATACATCACAGTCTCTCAATACGTTGAAGTTTTGTCCTTGGTGCCACGGCCATGCCTGTTCGTTGGGAGTTCAGTTCAGCCGCTCAGTCGTGTCCGACTCTTTGCGACCCCATGGACTGCAGCACGCCAGGCCTCCCTGTCCATCACCAACTCCCAGAACTTGCTGTGAAAGAGATCTCTATCAAAAACCTTTCCTTCTCTAGGAAGAGAAAAATAAATACCAAATATTACTGCATATGTATGGGAATCTAGAAAAATGATACTGATGAACTTATTTGCAGGGCACAAAGAGAGATGTAGAAAATGGGCATGTTGACACAAGGGGGAAGGGGAAGGCGGGGTATGAATGGGGGGAGTAACATTGGCATATATACACCATGTGGAAAATGCTAGTGGGAAGTTGCTGGACAGGGAGCTCAGTTCTGGGCTCTTGATGACCAAGAGCGGTGGGATGGAGGGGTGGGAGGAAGGCTCAAGAGGGAGGGGATAGTTGCATACTTAAAGGTGATTCATTTAGTTGAACAGCAGAAACAAATGCAACATCTTAAAGCAATTATATTCTAATTTAAAAAAAAATTGAAAAAAATAAAATGACTCATCCTTCTCTGACTACACAGTCTGATATTTTCCCTCCTCATAGTTGTCAAAAGCAAAAATAACAATCCATTTCTGCAAGAGAAAAAAAAAATTATTTTTTTCAGAATAAGAAATGAATGCAGCAGGGATGAAGGAACATGAACTGAGCCTTCCAGCAGGCCTGCTGGTGCTTGCCCCGCTGATGACAAAATTCTAGATCTGTCTTTTGGAACACTGTTCTGCTCACTAGAGGCACTTAATATGCGTTGGTATTTTGTCAGCCTCGCAGCACTTCACTTGGATTACCACCCTCCTTGTATAGTTAAGGACATGAGAACACTGGTTAATGAATTTTTATCTCACTTAAACTTTTCCTTAATTTTCTTAAACTTGCATTGAGTCAAAAGTGGATCAGCAAGGTATAAAATTAGGGATAAAAGTAAAAACACTAACACTCCAACTTCAAATAACTTCCTAATAAAGAATAATGAAAAGGCTGCCCAGTGTAAATACAGAATTTGACTGTGAGTGTTGGAATGGGGAATTATAAAGATTTTTTGCAAGCATCCAAGGAATGACAAATATTTGAGAACTGAATTTTATTGAATTGTCTTTTTGTTTAACCTTAGTCTTAAATATGTTTTCTTTTGAGAAGCCTTGTTGTATTATGACATTAGCCCCAGATTCTTCTCCATCATTTTTCAAATAAAGAAAAATTGCTTTTATGATAAACCAACTGAATTTCTCTGGAACTTTCCAGTGCAAAGATGTTCTTACTGCTACAAGAAACACAATCTGATTGGTAAGGGCGCAGACTTTGAAATCTAGACAACCTTGCTGTGAATCATAGCTCTGCTGCTTGTTTTGTGACTTCGGGTAAGGTCCTTTGGACAAAATGTCTTTTTGATCACCTTTCCTCATGTGTAAAGTGGTGTTAATAGTAGCATGGTTTATACTCTTATAGATTTATTGTGAAGATAAAATGGCATGTACAGAGCTGAGAACCATACCTGGGAAATAGCAAACAATAAGCATGAGCAATATTAAAGACAAAGAAAGCTTGCAACTGGAGAGGGCAATCTCGGGGTTTCACTCTTCATGCAGATGCAGGTACAAACGATAGTAATCTCAAACTCAGAGAAGCAGTCGGATAAGAGATTGGCAGAGCTTTTATCAAACAGAGCTGTGAGTACTGCATAGGATAAACAGTGTACCAGGAGGAAGGGCAATGACTAATTCATGTGCTGCTGGCGTAGACTTCACAACTGGCTGAAGATGTAAGTTGCATGACACAGAATTTGATTGGTCTATGTGCCAGGTTCCTGGGATGGAGCTTCTGAACTCTTGAAATTTCCTCAGTGATAAGAGTGTTTTTGTTTTTCATGATGGATCCCAGGATGGGTCCCTAGATAGCGTCAGGATGGAGAGTGTCCATCCTTGGTCCGGGAAGATCCTTTGGAGGAGGAAATGGCAACCCACTCCAGTATTCTTGCCTGGAAAATTCCATGGACAGTGGAGCCTAGTGGGCTACACTGCGGTCCGTGGTGTCACAAAGAGTCGGAAACAGTTTAGAGATTGAACAGCAATAACAGTGTATATGTGTCGGTGCTACTCTCCCAGTTCGTCCCACCCTCTCCTCCCCCCACAACCCCCAGGTCCACAAGTCCATTCTCTACATCCGACTCTCTGTTCTTTCCTTGCAAATAGGTTCATTGGTACCATTTTTCTAGATTCCATATACAGAAACTTTTTTTTTTAAGTTAAGGATTCTTTCATGAGTCATGGTATAGACTGGAAAAAATGTGTTGACATGAACACTGACAAAGTGTGAGCTAATGGCTCAGCCAGGAAGGGTTTCTGCCACCATCCACTGAGCACTTCACATAGAGATAGCAGTTGTCAGTCAACAAATGACTCCTCCTCTTAATTCTATGGTTATGGTAAGAAGGACAGTCGGATGCAATCAAATTAAGCCCAGGGAATAAATGTATTGTCAGCCTACTATGCAAATAAATTGGCAGTGGAAGCCTGTTTTTTCCACTCTGAAATTCCCTGACTCTCACAGGAGAAGATGCTTATGTCAGCCTTTGAAGTTAAAGTTATGATAAAGTCAGATCATCATGACACTTATAAGGCCACTAAAAACCATCTCTACGATTTCATGAAGCTTATTCAAGTGTCACAGCTCAACAATACATCAAGAATCCTGAGAAACCTAAGCTTCTCACTTCAGAGGTGATATTTCAAGATATTATTGCTGAAAACATGATTTCAGGATTTTATAAGAAAGCCAAGATAGGATAGACTGATTGTATATCAGTACTATAGTCCAAAAAGTATGTAAACTACTTAACTCAACAGAGGATACTGAACTTCATAGTAGCTGGCTATATTTTAAAACCACCTTACATGGGCTTCCCTGGTGGCTGAGAGGGTAAAGCATCTGTCTGCAGTGTGGGAGACCTAGGTTCAAATCCTGGGTCGGGAAGATCCCCTGGAGAAGGAAATGGCAAGCTACTCCAGTATGGTTGCATGGAAAATTCCATGGACGGAGGAGCCTGGGAAGCTACAGTCCATGGGATTGTAAAGAGTCGCACACGACTGAGCAACTTCACTTCTTCACATGATGCAATGGAAAAGGAAAATTTTACTTTCCAGAATGGAATGCAATCAAGGCATAGATTATGAAACCATAAGCATCCCGGGATGAAACATTCATAAACCTTTACTTGTGACAGAATGAATGCCAGAGGTCATTTTCAGTGAGAAACCACCTCTGAAATTCTGAGTTCTTGCCTTGCCCTGAAAAATAGTTAGCAAAGTCACAGATCACTTGCTTTCTTTCTGACTTAGTAGGTCTAATTCAGTAAAAAATAAAGGAGAAAGTAAAGAAACATCGAGTGCTAAACCTCACTGATGGCTGATGTTACCTACCATCAAGCTGGTACAGTAACTTGGGAAATATTATCCATTTAAGTACTATGGATTTACTATTTTAAAAATCATTTTCATTAACAAGAGCAATAACATTTATTTTACATTTATGAAAAATTGACAGCCTGTTTCCTGGATGTCTGTTAACTGCTGCTACTGCTGCTAAGTCGCTTCAGTCGTGTCCGACTCTGTGCTACCCCGTAGACGGCAGCCCACCAGGCTCCCCCGTCCCTGGGATTCTCCAGGCAAGAACACTGGAGTGGGTTGCCATTTCCTTCTCCAATGCATGCAAGTGAAAAGTAAAAGTGAAGTCGCTCAGTCCTGTCCGACTCTTCGTGACCCCATGGACTGCAGCCTACCAGGCTCCTCTGTCCATGGGATTTTCCAGGCAAGAGGACTGGAGTGGGTTGCCATTGCTTTCTCCTCAAAGTTTAAAAATAGTCCTGATAGGAGACGGGGCTCCTGGAATGATGGTGTGAATATTCAGATGAGGACCTTGGTGAATTTTCTCCCCAGCAAAACACCATTTAACAGGTGTAAGTTATAAAAATAGAAGCAGAGGAAACAAACATTTAAAAATCTCTGGAAATTGCCCTAAGGATATAACAGCAATTGGAGAGATATTTAATCAAATTATGTTAATCTTGTTAAAAATAGAGAAAGTTTTTAGCCTTTGAGTCTTCTCACCCCACCCACACTCTGTGTGAAGGCAGAATTTCTCCTCGTGGTGCCAGAAAAAAAGATGGGGTGGCCTGCTCCCCTTTGCATCTAGTCTATGTCTTGCTATAATTTATTTAGTATAAATCTGAAGTAGATTATGATGAAATAAGGTATATAACATAATCATGAAGCAATCATGAAGAAAATAACTAAAATATATATCACTAAATTTCAACAAAGGAACAGCAATGAGATACCACCACACACCTATTTGGATGGCTAAAATACAAAAAGCTGACAATACCAATTGCTGGCAAGGGTAGAGAGCCTCAGGAATGCTCATTCATGGATTGAAGGATCACAGTCAGTGGTGCGGCCATTGTTCGGTTCTGTGGTCCATTCACTGTGGAAGACAGCTGGGAGGTATCCTTATATAGCTAAGCATAGTCTTACTAGTCTTACCCTATGGTCCAGCAATCATGCTCTGGGTACTTAATCAACTCATCTATAAACTTATGTGCACAAAAAACCAAGAAGCAATTCTTTATTGATTTACAGCTGCCTAGAACTGGAAACAGTTACTATGTCCTTCAACAGCTGAATGCATAAACAAAGTGTGCTGCAGCCATATAAGGGGATACTATTCAGTAATAAAAAGGAATGAGCATCACGTCGTACAGAGACAGGAATAAATCTCAGATACCTACTTCAAAGTGAAATAAGCCCGTCTGCAAAGGCTACATACTGCATGATTTCATTTGTATGACATTCCTGAAAAGGCAAAACTATAAAGACCGTAAAAATGCAGTGGCTGTTTAGGGGAAGGGGTGGGGAGGGAGGATTAGAGGAATAGTCACGGTGGTCCTGGAGAAAAACAGGCAGATGTAGGATTTGTTTTGGATGTGGGCTTAGATGTGAAAATGAAGGATGAAGGATGACTTTTCAATTTTCAGCTTCCACGACTGTGGGTATGGTTACCGTTGACAGAGATGAATAAGATTGGAGGAGAAAATAAGTAGAAGAGGGAATATCAGGGTTTTGTTTTGGACACTTACCTTGAATGGTGTCAGATAACTTCATGGAAGCAGGTAGGGAACCACTGGATGTTTGCCTCTAGGGCTAGGTGAGAGAGGAACAGAGAGGATGGAGATGTAACCGCGGTTGTCATCAGCATTAAGTGGCAGATGGAGTCCTCGTCCCACTCACTAACCTCATTCTACTCTGGCCCACCTCTCCTGATAGGAAGTGCCATCTGCCTTTCCCCATCGCACTCAGCTAACCTTTGAGCCTGTACCTTTGACCATCAGCCTCTCTTCCTGGAAGTCCTCTCTCACCACATCCAACGGGTGAGTACCTATTGATTTTCTATTACTAGAAAGAATTTGCAAGTAATATCCACTATGTATGTTACTAACAATGCTGCAAGCTATAATCCCAATCTCCACCTAATCTTTGCTTACCTAAAAATTCTCAGAAAACAACAAACAAAACTCATAGAAATTAAACAGGTATGTAATAAATTGGACCAAAGTTGGTTCTTAAAGCTCTGAACACAAAACCGAAACCAAAAAGGATGTGTGTATATGTATAACTGAATCACTTTGCTGCACAGCAGAAATGAACACAACATTGTAAATCTACTGTGCTTCAATTAAAAACAAAAAACAAGGCCAGTCGGTTAAGCAGGCTTCCCAGGTGGCACTACTGGTAATGAACCCACCTGCCAATGAAAGAGACTTAAGAGACATGGGTTCAATCTCTGGGTTGGGAGGATCCCCTGGAGGAGGAAATGGCAACCCACTCCAGTATTCTTGCCTGGAGAATCCCATGGACAGAGGAGCCTGGTGGGCTACGGTCCCTAGGGTCGCAAAGAGTTGAACATGACTGAAGCGACTTAGCACGCACAACTGGTTAAGCGTTATTGCTAAGCATTCAATCCTAGATTTTGCTAAAAAGCTTATTCTGTCTAAAAATTCTATCCTAAGATTCTTGAGGAGTCTATTTCTTTAATGACTCCCATGTGTGTGCACACGTGTATGTATATATGTGTGTACATATGACTATAATAAGATCTGACAGGTGCTCAATTCAGCAGCTGATTTTTCTTTAACAAGAACAAAATTCAAATGACAATGCCTCTACGTAGCTTCCCCTCAATGGTGAGATAAAATATCCATTTACTGCCATACTCCTGACTGGATCCTGTACAAGTTTCTGTAATTGTGGCTCCAGTATAAACATGTCTGTCTTCTCATTTGATTGCTTCTTGATGGTGGGACCTTTGTTTGTGCCTTATTCTCTCATGTATACACACAGCTCTTGTCACTTACAAATGATAGAAAGGAGGAGAGGGAGGAAGGGGGGAAATTGTACACAGTGTGTTTCTAAACCAGTACAGTTCTTGACACTTTATTTTAATATTTTATTTAATAAACCTCCGTAATTTACATTTTCTGTTTTCCTTGATAGAAAACTTGACAGTCCAATTTTTAAAAAAAATATATGCACCTAGCTATAAATGAGATAATTAAAAGACATTTTATTCAATTGCTTAACTAGGTCAAAACAATTCTTCCTTCTGTCTCATGAACTGCTCAACCCATTTCTTTACTAATTGAATAGCTCAAAACCACTTGCCAGAGGCAAAAAAAAAAAAAAAAAAAAATCAAGTGAGTGAGAATGTCTGCAACAGCGACCTGACACTCAGCAAAGCTCGTGGGAATCGCTCCTTGAGAGCCTAATCATGTCCAGAAGCAGCCCCCAACCCGTGGGAAAGCCTGCTGACAACCTCCAGCAGCAGAGGCAGGCAGGGCTCAGACAGAAATTCCCAAGATTCTGAGCTCAGAGACAGGAAGACTCATCGTGGCTCAGGGGTCCTACAATTTGTGCTGAATGTTTCTCATCCGTATCCGAGAACGTTTCACGTGGTGCAACTAACACTCTGGTGTTTCTGTGTATTTCCTTGTGTTGCATTTTTTCACCACCCCTCTTACTGGCAGATATCTTCCTCAAGCACCTGACTGGACAACAGTGGATCTGAACTGTTGCATCTCCACTTGGGATGTAAACACCACATCCGATCACACGAGTGTTGTGAGCTGTTATCAAAAATAGCAGTCCATGAAAGAGCTACAGGGAGTCCTTCTTCATTAGGTAAAAGTCTGATCAGATAGATCTTTAGCGCCTATGACAGCTCAGCTTCCCAGGCTTTATAAACATCATCTGCGAAGCTAATGGCCCCAGAACTCAAGAGCCGTTGTGGACAGAAAATTTCCAATTGAGAGTCAGATGCAGACTTTTAACTTCATGTAGAAGAGGTTCTTCTTAATTCCTTAAGACATGACTGAGCACCAGACTTCAAAATGTAAAAATATTAAGTAGAAATAATAATACTTACTGAGCACTTGCTATTCGCCTGGCATTAGGTTGTGAGTTTCTCATTAGGTAAATACCATGATCACCTTTGGTTAATAGATGAGGAAACAGAGGTTTAGAGATTACCACACCTGGCCAGTGAATACATGGCAAAAATGGATCTTCAAGCCAGGCCTGTTTTATGGTGCCATATACTGTTATTGGGCTTCCCTGGTGGTTCAGATGGTAGAGTCTGCATGCAATGCAGGAGACCCAGGTTGTATCCCTGGGTCGGGAAGAGCCCCTGGAGAAGAGAATGGCTATGTACTCCAGTACTCTTGCCTGGAGAATTCCATGGACAGAGGAGCCTGGTGGGCTACAGTCATGGGATCACATAGTGTCAGACACGATTGAGTGGCTAATACTTTCATTTTCACTTTCACACTGTTACTAGTTCATGACTTTAAACTTAAAGCAGAGCTAGAGTTTAAAACAGAAAAACAGAATGATTTTATCCAAAAAAGAACCAAAGAAGCAAAACCACAAAACAGGAAAGACCAGAGCCTTTTTTTCCAGAATCCTGAGATTGAGCCAGACCAAAGATGAATGGTCTGGAGAAAACAGACCAGCCTGTCCTGGTCTAGGGTCCGTCCAGATCCACAGAGGAAAAGACAGGACTGACAACAACTGGCATATGCTCAGAAAGGAAGATCAATTGCCCTGTGGCAGACGTGCAGAATTCTATACCATCATTTTTACCTTGTGACTAAAACTATCCTAATGAAATCCTAATTTTATTCTCAAATACTTCTTTTTTTAAAGATTTCTTTTTGATGCGGACAAAGTCTTTATTGGATTTGCTACAATATTGCTCCTGTTTTATGGTGTTTTTTTTTTGGGGGGGGGGGGATCACGACACGTGTGGGATCTTAGCTCCCAGACCAGGGATCGAACTTGCACCCCTTGCATTGGAAGGTGAAGTCTTAACCACTGGACCAGCAGGGAAGTCCCTAGATTGCTTTCTAATAAAAAGACATGAGGAAGCCACACCTGCATTAGTAAATATTGCTGAAAAAACAACGCAGACTACTCCTTGAAGAAGAAAAAGAAAATACCTGTCTTTAGTCTCTCATTTGTAATAATATTCATTTCTGTTTCAAACTCAAGGTCCTTTATTTTATCAGGCATATCCAGTAGGACATGCCTGATACTCTTGACAGTGGTACGGATGATACCAGGATGGAACTCTTCACAACAGCTAAAAGTAATGAACAAGATCTATGTGTACAAATAGGGTTCACATGGATGCTTGCTCTTCCTTACAGCTTTCTATATCTTTTTATGTTTTAACTTATTTTTTAAATGCAAATTATGGCCCCTAGACCACATCTCTTGAAAAATAAACTTTGACAGTAGGCTCAAGCATATGTATTCTTTTCAATAGCTTTTTTTTTTTTTTTTTAATTGTATTTATTTTTGGTGGCTCTGGGTGTTTATTGCCACGGGTTTTCTCTAGTTGCAGCAAGTGGGGGCTACTCTTCACTGCAGTTCAAGGGCTTCTCATCAAGATGAATGCAATTCATGAACAATAGCTGCTCCTCAGCATGTGGAATCTTCCTGGACCAGGGATCGAACCTGTGTACCCTGCATTAGCAGGCGGATTCTTAACCACTGGACCACCAGAGAAGTCCCAGCATCTGTACTCTTAGTAAGAACTACAATAGGGGAAAAGTTGAGTGATCATTTTAATGCCTTGGAGGTTATTGGCAATCTTTTAATACAAAAATTATCTCTTGCATTGCCTCCAAGACACCACAGAATGCCATAAAAGAAAGCTAATCCTTGCAATATATTTCTAATCTGTGTTTACTTGAGCAGCACAGACCAGGGGATTTTGAACTTGGTAGAATGTCTACATATGGAGTTAATTCACAGCACAGTTTCCAAACTAGCTCTCTGAGAAACTTCCTTTGACTCTGACTTTAAGGCCTTTCACACCCCACCTTTGACCCCAAGGAAATGTAATGGGGAAAACTCCTTCCAGATGTACTGTGCAATTATTTGTGTTTATTCTTGTCTTAAATGTTTTTCTTCTTAAAGACCATTAGGAACCATCAGATAAAGAGGATTTGGAGTTTAGATTTCAAAAGACACCAAATGTATACGTTATCTGTATATCTAGTTTGAGTAATTAATGTCATATCAATTTCCAAAGACTCTCACTAAAAAGTCTACACCAATTGATATTCGAAGACACAACTACAAATAAACTCAAGAGTAACTTTCCACTTGCTAATTGGGATGTTGTCAGCTAATTAAATGGTTTATTAAATGAATCATTTAATAAAGCCAATGAACTCTTCAAGTTTACATAAAACAAGAAAACAAACAAAGAAAAAAGCCCGTGGTCCAAGGTCCTCAGATACAATACAGCTCTATTAAATTCATCCACACATGCAGCCAATATTTGTTGAACACTAACAGTGAGACAGTGGCAGTGGGCAGTAAGAAGAACACAAACATTGTCCCTGTAACAACAATAGTCAAATGATAGAAATAGGTGATTACTTCATTCCATCTTTGATTACAGGAGGGTCTACTCTCCCTTTAGCTGAGGCAGGAAGAGTCGGCAAAGGCTTCCTTTATGTCTGACCTCAATTATGCGTAGGGTTTAGTTAGGGCTGAGAGAGGTATAGAAGGATGTTCTAGGCAGGCAGGGCAGAAGGACAAATGCTACAAGGCACCTGATATCTTGGCTAATTGAGGGAACCAAAAGGAAGACAATGTAGCCAAGCACAATAGATAAAAGGAGAAGAGTGACAAGAGACAGAATGGTTAGAGATGTATATACCGGGCAAAACAAGAGAAGCAAGAAGTCACAGGAAGGGGAATGATTGGCTCTATGGTTTTACATAGGACTTAGAGGAGAGCAAGTGAGGACATACGAAGATGCCTTTAAAGTATGCAGATAAGAAGGGTATATTTGTCTACAAAGTATGTTTTTCCTTAAAAAGCATCTTTTAAATTTTATTATTAGAGTATAATTGCTTTACAATGTTGGTTAGTTGCTGCAATGTATTTTTAAAATGTGATATACAAATATACATATATATGTATATATGTGTATGTTTTATAATTTTATAATATGTTATGACATGCAAATGTGTGATTCTTCTAAATCTCTACTGAGAGGTGACTACATAACATTCAATCTACCCTCATTAGACATCCATTCACCAGAGGCAACAACAACAAATACCTTCAAACATCACTATTCAATCTTCACTAGAGTGTTGGGTCATTGTCAGAGGAATGCTAGGAGTGTTTCACTGGTGAATGGAGTGACAGCCAAAATTTATGAGTTGACTTTGGTCAATTATGCAATCACTTCTATCTTGGCATGAGCAGTGTTTTTTGAGAGTCTCAGGAGCCCAGTGGGCTCTGTCACCTTTAGAACTGGTAACCTAGGTCTTGATTGGGCACCCCTGGTGGCTCAGATGGTAAAGAATCTGCCTGCAACGCAGGAGACCCAAGTTTGATCTCTGGGTTGGGAAGGTGCCCTGGAGAAGGGAATGGCTACCTCACTTTCATTTTCAGCCTCAGTCTTGGTAACCAGACATCGGGTTCTCTGTCCCACTGCTTAGCAGAGGGCTCTGCTCCAAAAGGTGAGTTGAATCCTGCGGCTTGAATATTGACATGTCTGCTCAAGCAAACCTTTCCTGCTGAGTACTTTTCAAAGTGCCTTAAGTACAAATCAGTGGAACAGATTGGATGACCGTTTTTGTGCTAACTTGCAAACAAATGTTTGTCTATGTGGCAGAATCTCGTGGGAGTCTTGCTTTAATCATAACATCCCATCTGGTGGTAAACTTGTGGAGATACTTACAGCTCTTGCAATCTCCAAACATCCTAAGCTCTCGATGTTTGCAACAAGAACTTGAACGTGGGGTTGGCTAACTTGGCTCAGATCTGTTAACAATACCTGGATTAAGACAGTGTCAGTAGAGATGAAGAAAGTGGAACTATCTAAGGGGCAGAACCAATGTGGAAGAGGGAGAAGGACATATCTAAGATGACTAAGGTTCTGAACATGAGCAACTTTGTTCACAGTTGTGTGATGCACAAAGAACATTGGGGACAGAGCTGGTTTAGAAGTAAGATTAATTCAGTTTTGGACAGTGGGCATTGATATATCTCTGAGTTTGCTAAATGGAGATGTTGTGTGTGCAGTTGGCTATAAGAGGTCTGGGGCCAGCTATGTACTGGGTTGACCAAAAATGTTTTTCCCATAAGACGTTACAGAAAAACCTGAATGATCTTTTTGGCCCACCCAATACCTTTGGGATTCTTAAGAATATGGATTTAATTGAAGGCAGGAGAATACACAAGATTTCCCAGGGAGGTGATGGTGGAGAAGGGAAGAAGGCCCTGAAGAATTAAACACTGAAAGTCTGACTGAAGCATGTAGGTCAAAAATGATTTTGTCACTTTAGCAAATATGTGCATTTTTACACAATTTTGGAACTGAGAGCAAAATTCCTTTTCAAGTTAGAATTGCCTTAATTTGAAAATAATGCTTTTTTGAATCAAGTGAAGAAGAGAGCCCTGGAGTATGCTTCAATGGCACAATGAAATAGGAACACAGAATGACTATGCAGGAGAGAAAAAGAGTTTGGTTTGCTCTTTTGGAGAAAAGAAGACGCAAGAGAAAAGAAAAGAGGAAGCAATTCAATGAAGAGACCAGGTTGGTGGACTTATTGGAACATCACAATAGAAAGCAATGAAAGGAAGATAGTGTGCTGTTCCATTTATAGTTGTTTGCAATGCTGGGTTGTAAATCTCTCCTCCAGCTTCACCTGCTAAATCTTCAGTAAAACCTATAAAAATGCATAAATGCTTACTGGGAGTAATTTTCTTTTATAGAAAACAAGAAAGAGCACCAAGTTTTGTATTACGGGCAAAGAAATTAAGGACAAAAGCAGAATCTGGGTGTGTAAGAGATAGCCTCAGAAAACATACCCCACCCCCTGCCCCACTGGGGATTTGCAGAAATTTGGGGGCTGGTTATGAACTCTAATAGGTTATGGAATTGAAAAGGTAATTTTCTATAGATTTTGACAGTAGGCATATCCATCCTCTCATAGGTGGGTTATACATTTTTAAATAATCCATTTGTGTTATTTTAAAATTATTTTTGGGACTTCCCTGGTGATCCAGGTGTTAAGACTCTGTGCTTCCACTGCAGGGAGCATGGATTCAATCCCTGGCTGGAAGTTCCACATGCTGAGCAGTGCAACCAAAAAAGGAAAATTGGGGGGACTTCTCTGGTGGTCCAGTGGTTGAGTCTTCAGCTTCCAATGCAGGTAGTGTGAGTTCGATCCCTGGTTAGGAAGCTAAGATCCCACATGCCTCTGGGCCAAAAAACCAAAATACAAAACAGAAGCAACATTGTAACAAATTCAATAAAGACTTTTTTTTAAAGTCCACATTTTATCTTTAAAATTAAAATAGGTAATATAGCTATTTTTCAATAGGTAATATAGCCATAAGTTTAATAATATGAAGGGCACTTAAAGCAAGTTTTCCTCCCACCCATGGCTCTTATCCAGAGATAACTATTATCATCTGTTTCTTATTTATCTTTCTAGAAATATTCCATTGGTATAAAGCAAATACACATATATTCTTCATGTTTGCAGAACATTTGCATTCTGCATTTGCAGAACGTTTGCAGAAATTTTAGCATACTGTATAAAGTTTCTGCATCTTGCTCTTTTCTCTTAGATCTTGAAGCTGTTTCTGTATCAGTACAGAAATGCTGCTTTTAAATCGTTGTATAGGTTCCCACCTACGGATGTACCATCATTTATTTGCGTTCCCTACTGATGTGCATCTAAGTTGTTTCAAGACTTCTGCTCTTTCTGAAAATGCCTCAGTAAAAAAGCTTTTCCATTCGTCATTTTGCACAAATTGAAATTTTTCCATACGTCATTTTTGTGCAATTCGCTTAATTCCTCTTGCCCAAAGACTTTAAAGTCCCTTGCTCATCATGACAACGGGCAAAGCCTGGAGGAGGCAGGTGTCATAGAGAACACAGATAAAGGTTCAGAAAGCTCAGCTTAGACTCTCAGAGAATTGGTCCAGCAATATCAAAGCCAACGAGTTTCAGGGTAGCTGGCAGAAAGCAAAACGATGTAGAGAAATAAACTCCTGAAGACTTAGGACTAGAGAGCTGAGTTTTGGAAGAAGGCATTCTTGAGCTTATCTGACCTCACAGGACAAAGTAAGTGGATCACAGAGAAGACAAACTAAATTGGTAGGAACCCTCCCTTTGAGCTTCCAATGGAAAACAGGGACCAACAGTTCTTCCATGGATTATCGTGTGTTATCTTCATAATATTCCATTAAGAAGGTAAGATTATTATTCAGATTCCATAAATGAGGAAAGTAGGGTAAGGAAACTTGATCAAGGTCACACAACAGATACATGGTGGAATCAACATTCAAACTCTTGGGCACTCTGAGCTGGGAGGTCTTAATCACTGACATACGCATGAAGCTCTAGCCAAACAAGCGCACATAAATCCCGTGTTATAGCTAGCCTTAATCCACCCATCTCTTTCTGTTAGCTTAAACCCCAAGGCTTCCTTAAAGACCTAGAGTCTGTCAGTAAAGTGGCTTGAAAACTAATGACTAAAAATTCCCCTCAGGCAAATAATAATTCATCCTAGATGAGTGCATTAAAACAGACAGCCCATATAAAAAATGTCTCCCATTGAAGCTTATTTCTGTGTGAGTTACAAGTTAAACACTCATTACAAAAAATACTATGATTGGTATTATAGGCTAATATATGCTAATAGGATTGTGACTCATTTTAAGAATTTAAATGCATAGAGAAACTTACAGTCAAAGAGTTAGTTGCACAGTCATGTCCCACTCTTTAAGACCCCAAGAACTGTGGCCTGCTAGGCTTCTCTGTCCGTGGGATTTCCTAGGCAAGAATACTGGAGTGGGTTGCCATTCTCTTCTCCAGGGGGTCTTCCCAACCAAGGGATCAAACCCAGGTCTCCCACATTGCAGGCAAATTCTTTACCATCTGAGACATCAGGAAAGCCCAGAGAAACTTAAGGGCCATGGTAAAATATAAAATATGTTAACAGTGAAGCTATTAGAGCATATGATACATACTAAGTGATCAGTAAACACTTTTTAAATGAATAAATAATTAAAAGAAAACTACCAGGATATCAGAGGCCCTAAGAAAACACTGTGGCTGAGCCAAACTAAGCATCTCAGACAATCCTGTGTAGAAGACACTGCATAATTTTCAAAAACAGGACAAGCAATCCTCCCCATATCCTAGAGAAGTGGAATTGTGAAAATTGTTAAGGAAAAAAAAAAAAAAATAGAAGAGGAACTTTCCAGATCCAATTGCTCATGGAAGTAATTTAGCTTCAGTGTGGCCACAGATGGCCTCTTAGAGTGATGATTTTTCCCTCCCTCATTCACATTAAAAACCTCATTTTTCATCACTGCCGTTTATTTTCAGATCCGAATGCTTTCTTTAATGATCACTTGTGTGCACAAAAATTGAACAGGCATTCAGGATACCAAAGTAAAGAAGATCTGAATCATGAGAATATTGTCATTTTTCCACACCAGGCGAACTCCTCCAGGGAAAAATCAATTATTTTCTCGTTGACCCCGTTAGTAGGTGTTAGGGCAGTGACCCAGATCATGGCAACCTCTTGTTCTGCTCTGAGGAATTAGTCCAATTTTGTCCCCTCAAAAATTACTCTTCAGATGACAGGCAGTTTCTTATCAATCCTGTAGGCTTGCTGAAAGCTGTCATCACGATCTATTGGTAACATTTCTAAGAAGGCTCTCTGCAGGGACGCACTCCACATTCTGAGGAAACCCTGTATCCAAGAGGGGTGCCTGCACATTTGGTATTCTTGGAATGGAGCAGGGCCCTGCGGTCCTTGTCCCCACCACCCCACCATGTTCTCTGCCTGCCTTTTGCCTGTGGAAAACTTTAGTCAAAGAATAAATTTAATCAGAGAAATGCAGAAACAACAGAAAACAGTCAAAAGAGACTAAATAATAATAATGTAGTCATTAAGCATAGTCAAAGGCCGTTCGTTCTTTCTCAAGGACATAGATAATATTCTGAGCCACATCCTGTGAGCTGTCTGATAGAGACTAAAACCCCAGGTGGAGAAGTTAACTACACGATGACCAGACTGTACCCACAACACGAGCTGCCCCAATTCCGAGAACTGACCGCAAAGAGATGGGAACAAATGGACCGTGGAAGTAAAGGCTAACTGTACCTAAAACATTCAGGACGATGCTGGTCAGACCACTGATGACCAATTTCAAGCTGTCAGAGATGACTATGCTGTTTCTGCAAGTGGTCCCTCCCCACCAACTCTGTCTGTAAATGCTCTGACCCCTCATCAGGGCGGGAGTCGGCCTTTGGAGAGATGATTGCCACCCTCCCCCCACCCGTGAACCTCAGCCTTGACACCCACCCCCAGCCCCGTCCCCATCTGAAACACAGCAAACTTAACTTTCATTTCCACCAACCTGGCCTGCTTCTGGCTTTTGAGCGGTGAGCAGCTAGACCCACACATTTTTTCCGGTAACATTCTGACAAACTCATTCCATCACAAAGGACTGCAAAAAGTTTTTTTTTTTTTTTTAATTATTTCTTTTGTTGAAGTATAGTTGATTTACAATATTGGGTAGGTTTCAGGTGTACGGCACAGGGATTCAGTTATACTTGTACATATATTCTTCTTCAGACGGTGAACACCTTTTCTCTTTTTTTTTTCCCAATTATTTTTATTAGTTGGAGGCTAATTACTTCACAACATTGCAGTGGGCTTTGTCTTACATTGACATGAATCAGCCATGGAGTTACATGTATTCCCCATCCCGATCCCCCCTCCCACCTCCCTCTCCACCCGATTCCTCTGGGTCTTCCCAGTGCACCAGGCCCGAGCACTTGTCTCATGCATCCCACCTGGGCTGGTGATCTATTTCACTATAGATAATATACATGCTATTCTCTCGAAACATCCCACCCTCACCTTCTCCCACAGAGTCCAAAAGTCTGTTCTGTACATCTGTGTCTCTTCTTCTGTTTTGCATATAGGGTTATCATTACCATCTTTCTAAATTCCATATATATGTGTTAGTATGCTGTAATGATCTTTATCTTTCTGGCTTACTTCACTCTGTATAATGCGCTCCAGTTTCATCCATCTCATTAGGACTGATTCAAATGAATTCTTTTTAACAGCTGAGTAATATTCCATGGTGTATATGTACCACAGCTTCCTTATCCATTCATCTGCTGATGGGCATCTAGGTTGCTTCCATGTCCTGGCTATTATAAACAGTGCTGCGATGAACATTGGGGTGCACGTGTCTCTTTCAGATCTGGTTTCCTCAGTGTGTATGCCCAGAAGTGGGATTGCTGGGTCATATGGCAGTTCTATTTCCAGTTTTTTAAGAAATCTCCACACTGTTTTCCATAGCGGCTGTACTAGTTTGCATTCCCACCAACAGTGTAAGAGGGTTCCCTTTTCTCCACACCCTCTCCAGCATTTATTGCTTGTAGACTTTTGGATAGCAGCCATCCTGACTGGCGTGTAATGGTACCTCATTGTGGTTTTGATTTGCATTTCTCTGATAATGAGTGATGTTGAGCATCTTTTCATATGTTTGTTAGCCATCTGTATGTCTTCTTTGGAGAAGTGTCTGTTTAGTTCTTTGGCCGATTTTTTGATTGGGTCATTTATTTTTCTGGAATTGAGCTGCAGGAGTTGCTTGTATATTTTTGAGATTAATCCTTTGTCTGTTTCTTCATTTGCTATTATTTTCTCCCAATCTGAGGGCTGTCTTTTCACCTTACTTATAGTTTCCTTTGTGGTGCAAAAGCTTTTAAGTTCCATTAGGTCCCATTTGTTTAGTTTTGCTTTTATTTCCACTATTCTGGGAGGTGGATCATAGAGGATCCTGCTGTGATTCATGTCGGAGAGTTTTGCCTATGTTCTCCTCTAGGAGTTTTATAGTTTCTGGTCTTACATTTAGATCTTTAATCCATTTTGAGTTTATTTTTGTGTATGGTGTTAGAAAGTGTTCTAGTTTCATTCTTTTACAAGTGGTTGACCAGTTTTCCCAGCACCACTTGTTAAAGAGGTTGTCTTTTTTCCATTGTATATCCTTGCCTCCTTTATCAAAGATAAGGTGTCCATAGGTTCGTGGATTTATCTCTGGACTTTCTATTCTGTTCCATTGGTCTATATTTCTGTCTTTGTGCCAGTACCATATTGTCTTGATGACTGTGGCTTTGTAGTAGAGTCTGAAGTCAGGCAGGTTGATTCCTCCAGTTCCATTCTTCTTTCTCAAGCTTACTTTGGCTATTCGAGGTTTTTTGTATTTCCATACAAATTGTGAAATTCTTTGGTCTAGTTCTGTGAAAAATACCGTTGGTAGCTTGATAGGGATTGCATTGAATCTATAGATTGCTTTGGGTAGAATAGCCATTTTGACAATATTGATTCTTCCAATCCATGAACACAGTATGTTTCTCCACCTGTTTGTGTCCTCTTTGATTTCTTTCATCAGTGTTTTATAGTTTTCTATGTATAGGTCTTTTGTTTCTTTAGGTAGATGTACTCCTAAGTATTTTATTCTTTTTGTTGCAATGGTGAATGGTATTGTTTCCTTAATTTCTCTTTCTGTTTTCTCATTGCTAGTGTATAGGAATGCAAGGGATTTCTGTGTGTTAATTTTATATCCTGCAACTTTACTATATTCATTGATTAGCTCTAGTAATTTTCTGGTAGAGTCTTTAGGGTTTTCTATGTAGAGGATCATGTCATCTGCAAACAGCTAGAGTTTCACTTCTTCTTTTCCTATCTGGATTCCTTTTACTTCTTTTTCTGCTCTGATTGCTGTGACCAAAACTTCCAACACTATGCTGAATAGTATTGGTGAGAGTGGGCATCCTTGTCTTGTTCCTGATTTCAGGGGAAATGCTTTCAATTTTTCACCATTGAGGGTAATGCTTGCTGTGGGTTTGTCATATATAGCTTTTATTATGTTGAGGTATGTTCCTTCTATTCCTGCTTTCTGGAGAGTTTTAATCATAAATGAGTGTTGAATTTTGTCAAAGGCTTTCTCTGCATCTATTGAGATAATCATATGGTTTTTATCTTTCAATTTGTTAATGTGGTGTATTACATTGATTGATTTGTGGATATTAAAGAATCCTTGCATTCCTGGGATAAAGCCCACTTGGTCATGGTGTATGATTTTTTTAATATGTTGTTGGATTCTGTTTGCTAGAATTTTGTTTAGGATTTTTGCATCTATGTTCATCAGTGATACTGGCCTGTAGTTTTCTTTTTTTGTGGCATCTTTGTCTGGTTTTGGAATTAGGGTGATGGTGGCCTCATAGAATGAGTTTGGAAGTTTACCTTCTTCTGCAATTTTCTGGAAGAGTTTGAGTAAGATAGGTGTTAGCTCTTCTCTAAATTTTTGGTAGAATTCAGCTGTGAAGCCATCTGGTCCTGGGCTTTTGTTTGCTGGAAGATTTCTGATTACAGTTTCGATTTCCTTGCTTGTGATGGGTCTGTTAAGATCTTCTATTTCTTCCTGGTTCAGTTTTGGAAAGTTATACTTTTCTAAGAATTTGTCCATTTCATCCAAATTGTCCATTTTTTTGGCATAGAGCTGCTGGTAGTAGTCTCTTATGATCCTCTGTATTTCAGTGTTTGTTGTGATCTCTCCATTCTCATTTCCAATTTTGTTAATTTGGTTCTTCTCCCTTTGTTTCTTAATGAGTCTTGCTAATGGTTTGTCAATTTTGTTTATGTTTTCAAAAAGCCAGCTTTTAGCTTTGTTGATTTTTTCTATGGTCTCTTTAGTTTCTTTTGCATTTATTTCTGCCCTGATTTTTAAGATTTCTTTCCTTCTGCTAACCCTGGGGTTCTTCATTTCTTCCTTCTCTAATTGTTTTAGGTGTAGAGTTGGGTTATTTATTTGACTTTTTTCTTGTTTCTTGATGTAAGCCTGTAATGCTATGAACCTTCCCCTTAGCACTGCTTTTACAGTGTCCCATAGGTTTTGGGTTGTTGTGTTTTCATTTTCATTCATTTCTATGCATATTTTGATTTGTTTTTTTATTTCTTCTATGACTTGTTGGTTATTCAGAAGCGTGTTATTTAGCCTCCATATGTTTGAATTTTTAACAATTTTTTTCCTGTAATTGAGATCTAATCTTACTGCACTGTGGTCAGAAAAGATGACTGGAATGATTTCAATTTTTTTGAATTTTCCAAGACCAGATTTGTGGCCCAGGATGTGATCTATTCTGGAGAAGGTTCCGTGTGCACTTGAGAAAAAGGTGAAGTTGATTGTTTTGGGGTGAAATGTCCTATAGATATCAATTAGGTCTAGCTGGTCCATTGTGTCACTTAAGGTTTGTGTTTCCTTGTTAATATTCTGTGTAGTTGATCTATCCATAGTTGTGAGTGGGGTATTAAAGTCTCCCACTATTATTGTGTTACTATTAATTTCCTCTTTCATACTCGTTAGCATTTGCCGTACATATTGCAGTGCTTCTATGTTGGGTGCATATATATTTATAATTGTTATATCTTCTTCTTGGATTGATCCTTTGATCATTATGTAGTGTCCTTCTTTGTCTCTTTTCACATCCTTTATTTGAAAGTCTATTTTATCTGATATAAGTATTGCGACTCCTGCTTTCTTTTGGTCTCCGTATGTGTGAAATATTTTTTTCCAGCCCTTCACTTTTAGTCTGTATGTGTCTCTTGTTTTGAGGTGGGTCTCTTGTAGACAGCATATGTAGGGGTCTTGTTTTTGTATCCATTCAGCCAGTCTTTGTCTTTTGGTTGGGGCATTCAACCCATTTACATTTAGGGTAATTATTGATAGGTGTGGTCCCGTTGCCATTTACTTTGTTGTTTTGGGTTCACGTTTATACAACCTTTCTGCATTTCCTGTCTAGAGAAGATCCTTTAGCATTTGTTGAAGAGCTGGTTTGGTGGTGCTGAATTCTCTCAGCTTTTGCTTGTCTGTAAAGCTTTTGAATTCTCCTTCATATCTGAATGAGATCCTTGCTGGGTACAGTAATCTAGGTTGTAGGTTATTCTCTTTCATTACTTTCAGTATGTCCTGCCATTCCCTTCTGGCCTGGAGGGTTTCTATTGATAGATCAGCTGTTATCCTTATGGGAATCCCTTTGTGTGTTATTTGTTGTTTCTCCCTTGCTGCTTTTAATATTTGTTCCTTGTGTTTGATCTTTGTTAATTTGATTAATATGTGTCTTGGGGTGTTTCACCTTGGGTTTATCCTGTTTGGGACTCTCTGGGTTTCTTGGACTTGGGTGGCTATTTCCTTCCTCATTTTAGGGAAGTTTTCAGCTATTATCTCCTCGAGATTTTCTCATGGCCTTTCTTTTTGTCTTCTTCTGGGACTCCTATGATTCGAATGTTGGGGCGTTTCACATTGTCCCAGAGGTCCCTGAGGTTGTCCTCATTTCTTTTGATCCTTTTTTCTTTTTTCCTCTCTGTTTCATTTATTTCCACCATTTTATCTTCTACCTCACTTATCCTATCTTCTGTCTCTGTTGTTCTACTCTTGGTTCCCTCCAGAGTGTTTTTTATCTCATTTATTGCATTATTCATTTTTAATTGACTCTTTTTTATTTCTTCTAGGTCTTTATTAAACATTTTTTGCATCTTTTCAATCTTTGTTTCCAGGCTATTTATCTGTAACTCCATTTTGTTTTCAAGATTTTGGATCATTTTTATTATCATTATTCTAAATTCTTTTTCAGGTAGATTCCCTATCTCCTCCTCTTTTGCTTGACTTGGTGGGCATTTTTCATGTTCCTTTACCTGTTGGGTATTTCTCTGCCTTTTCATCTTGTTTAGATTGCTGTGTCTGGAGTGGGCTTTCTGTATTCTGGAGGTCTGTGATTCCTTTATATTGTGGAGTTTTTACCCAGTGGGTGGGGTTAGACGATTGGCTTGTCAAGGTTTCCTGGTTAGGGAAGCTTGCGTCGGTGTTCTGGTGCGTGGAACTTGATTTCTTCTCTCTGGAGTGCAATGGAGTGCCCAGTAATGAGTTTTGAGATGTGTCTATGTGTTAGGTGTGGCCTTGGGCAGCCTGTATGTTGGCATTCAGGGCTATGTTCCTGCGTTGCTGGAGAATTTGCTTGGTATGTCTTGCTCTAAAACTTATTGGCTCTTGGGTGGTGGTTGGTTTCAGTGTAGGTATTCAGGCTTTTGGACGGTCTCTTATTACTTAAAGTTCCATGTAGTCAGGAGTTTTCTGGTGTTCTCAGGTTTTGGGCTTAAGTCTCCTGCCTCTGGATTTCAGTTTTATTCTTCCAGTAGTCTCAGGACTTCTCCTACTATACAGCACTGCTAATAAAACTTTTAGGTTAATGGCAAAAGATTCTCCCCTGTGAGGGACACACAGAGAGGTTCACAGAGTTACATGAAGAAGAGGAGAGGGAGGAGGGAGATAGAGATGAGCAGGAGGAGAAAAAGGGGGACTCAAGAGGAGAGAGACAGATCTATGCAGTTGTCTGTTCCCAGAGTGTTCTCCGTAGCCCAGACACCCACAAATATTCACAGACTTGGATTAGGAAGAGAAGGGGAAAGGAGGAAATAGAGGTGTTCTGAGGTAGAAAACGGAGAGTCAAGATTGGGAGAGAATAATCAACACACTCCTGAATAAAAATGGGAACTGAATATTGGATTCTTAAATGTCCACAATTTATATCATATACTGAAAAACAAAGATTAAAAATCTAGAGTAGAGGTTAGAATCTTAAAAATACTATATTAAAAACAAAAACCAAAACACACAGAAAAAACTTTAGAAATATATATGAAGTTCAGTTTAAAAATAGGGCTTCTCTTTTTTTTTGTAAGGTTATAGTGTAATGAAAATGAAAATGAAGGAGTAGTAGAGGAGTAATAGAGGACTTTAAAAGGAAATATGAGAAAAAGAAAAATAGAAAATAGAAGAGAAAAAGGAAAAGAAAAAGAAAAAAGAACAACACACACACACAAAATTTTTTTCCTAATTTAAAAAATCGTAAAAATCTATGAAAATGAAAGTTAAGGAGTAATGGGGGAGTAATAGGGAATTTTAAAAGAAAATAAAAGAGAAAAAATAAAAACGGAAAAAAGAAAAAAATTTTTTTTTTTTTTTTTACTTAAAAAAAAAAAAAAAGTAAAAATATATCTAGGAATTTCTCTGGAGCTGTTGTGGTCAGTGTGGGTTCGGTTCAGTTTCAGATAGCTCTTCGTTCCAGCTTACACTTCTCGATATCTACAGGCCCCTTCAGGTGTAGTTGGTGTTATCTACAGGGATTTTAATCTGTTGCACCGGTCCCTTCTGAAGCGGTTCCCTTTGTTTATTTGGCTTCTGTTTGCTGGTCTCTTCTGTGCCTAATTTCCGCTATTTCTGCTGTGACACAGGCGGGCGGAGGTGGCCTCTTAGTCAGGCTGCTACTTCCGTCGCGCTGCGGGGAGGGGCTGGCGCTGTCCCCCCCACCCCCACCCCCGTCTACGCTATTTAGGCTCCCAGCTGCTCTATATGGAGTGTGCCCTGTGTTGCGCGCGGTTCCAGCCCTCCGGTGTTCCACAAAAGCGCGGAACAAAAAGCTGCGCCTGCTTTTGGTGCCTACGCCGTCTGAGTGGCTCAGCCAGCCAGGCGCTTGACGGGCGCACTCTCCCCGGGTGCGGCGTGCCTTCTGCCCTCTGCGGTCCCAGTCTCAGTTTCCGCCTGCGCCAGTCCGGTGCCTGCGCCCTGTGTCTCTCCGCAACCGTGGCGGATGTGGGAGTCTGGGGTACTTTTCTGCTGGGAGTTGCTTTTAGGCATGTAATCTGTGAGTTTTATTTATTGTTCCCCTCCCAGTCAGATTTCCCTCTGAGATTCAAAAACTTCCCCCAGACCCACCAGTGCGAGGGTTTCCTGTTGTTTGAAAACTTCTTCTAGGAGGAGGAGCCAAGATGGCGGAGGAGTAGGACGGGGAGACCACTTTCTCTCCTACAAATTCATCAAAAGAATAACTGAACGCACAGCAAACTTCACAAAACAACTTCTGATCGCTAGCTGAGGTCATCAGGCGCCCAGAAAAGCAGCCCATTGTCTTCGAAAGGAGGTAGGACAAAATATAAAAGATAAAAAGTGAGACAAAAGAGCTAAGGACGGAGATCCGTCCCGGGAAGTGAGTCTTTAGAGGACGTTTCCAAACACCGGGAAACCCTCGCACTGGCGGGCCTGGGGGAAGTGTTTGAATCTAGGAGGGCAACCTGACTGGGAGGGAAACAATAAATAAAACCCACAGATTACGTGCCTAAAAGCAACTCTCAGCAGAAAAGTGCCCCAGACACCCGCATCCGCCACCAGCAAGTGGGGGCGGCACGGAGAGGAGCGGGTGGCATTGCTTGGGGTAGGGTCCGGGCCTGAGTGCCCTGAGGACAATCGGAGGGAGCTTTTGTGAGTTGCCAACTTGAACTGTGGGAGAGCAGGGAAGAGAGAGAAAATTGACCCGCCCGAACATGCTGCCGGCCGTTCACGGAACGGGGGGACCGAGAGAGTCCGGAGAGGGGCTCGCAGACTGCGGACCGGCCCGGACCCGCCGGAGGCGGGAGCAGGTCGTGGAGAGACACAGTGCGCAGGCACCCGACCGGCGCGGGCGGGGACTGGGGCTGGGGGCAGAGGGCAGAAGGCGCACACACCCGACTGGCCCCGGCAGAAACCGAGATTGGGCCCGCGGAAGGGAGCTGGCGCGCCGCACCTGGGGAGAGTGCGCCTGTCAAGTTCCTGGCTGCCTGGACCGCTCTGACGGGGAAGGCACAAGAGCGGACGCAGCCTTTTGTTCTGCGCTTTTGTGGAGCACCCGAGGCCTGGAGCTGCGCGGGGTGCACTCCAGGTCGAGCGGCCGGGATCCTGAGCAGCGCAGACCGAGAAAGCAGCGCCAGCCTTTCCCGGCAGCACCAGCCCATCCCAGTCAGCCCCTCCCAGCAGCGCGACGGAACTAGCTACCTGAATAAGAGTCCACCTCCGCCCGCCTGTGTCAGGGCGGAAATGAGGCTCTGAAGAAACCGGCAAACAGAAGCCAAATAAACAAAGGGAACCGCTTCAGAAGAGAGCGGTGCAACAGATTAAAATCCCTGTAGAAAACACCGATTACGCCGGAAGAGGCCTATAGATATCGAGAACTGTAAGCTGGAAAGAGGAGCTATGTGAAACTGAGCCGAACCGACACTGACCGCAACAGCTCCAGAGAAATTCCTAGATATATTTTTACTTTTCTTTTTTTTTTTAATAAGAAAAAAAAATTTTTTTTTAATTTTTTCTTTTTTATTTTTTCTCTTTTATTTTCCTTTAAAATTCCCTATTACTCCCCCATCACTCCTTAACTTTCATTTTCATAGATTTTTATGATTTTTTTTAATTAGGGAAAATTCTTTTCTTTTTTTTTCTTTCTTTTTTTCTCCTTTTTCTCTTCTATTTTCTATTTTTCTTTTTCTCTTATTTCTTTTAAAGTCCTCTAGTACTCCTCTACTACTCCTTAATTTTCATTTTCAATACACTATAACCTTACCAAAAAAAAAAAAAAAAAAGGGAAGCCCTATTTTTTAAACTGAACTTCATATATATTTAAAAAAATTTTTTTGTGTGTGTTTTGGTTTTTGTTTTTAATATAGTATTTTTAAGAGTCTAATCTCTACTCTAGATTTTTAATTTTTGTTTTTCAATATATGATATAAATTGTGAACATTTAAGAATCCAATATTCAGTTCCCATTTTTATTCAGGAGTGTGTTGATTATTCTCTCCCAATCTTGACTCTCTGTTTTCTACCTCAGAACACCTCTATTTCCTCCTTTCTCCTTTTCTTCCCAATCCAATTCTGTGAATCTTTGTAGGTGTCTGGGCTACGGAGAACATTCTGGGAACAGACAACTGCGTAGATCTGTCTCTCTCCTCTTGAGTCCCCCTTTTTCTCCTCCTGCTCAACACTATCTCCCTCCTCCCTCTCCTCTTCTTCATGTAACTCTGTGAACCTCTCTGGGTGTCCCTAACGGGGGAGAATCTTTTTGCCATTAACCTATAAGTTTTATTAGCAGTGCTGTATAGTAGGAGAAGTCCTGAGACTACTGGAAGAATAAAACTGAAATCCAGAGGCAGGAGACTTAAGCCCAAAACCTGAGAACACCAGAAAACTCCTGACTACATGGAACTTTAAGTAATAAGTGACTGTCCAAAAGCCTCCATACCTACACTGAAACCAACCACCACCCAAGAGCCAATAAGTTTTAGAGCAAGACATACCAAGCAAATTCTCCAGCAATGCAGGAACATAGCCCTAAACGTCAACATACAGGCTGCCCAAGGTCACACCTAACACATAGACCCATCTCAAAACTCATTACTGGGCACTCCATTGCACTCCAGAGAGAAGAAACCGAGTTCCACGCACCAGAACACCGACACAAACTTTCCTAACCAGGAAACCTTGACAAGCCAATCGTCTAACCCCACCCACTGGGTAAAAACTCCACAATATAAAGGAATCACAGACCTCCAGAATACAGAAAGCCCAGTCCAGACACAGCAATCTAAACAAGATGAAAAGGCAGAGAAATACCCAACAGGTAAAGGAACATGAAAAATGCCCACCAAGTCAAGCAACAGAGGAGGAGATAGGGAATCTACCTGAAAAAGAATTTAGAATAATGATAATAAAAATGATCCAAAATCTTGAAAACAAAATGGAGTTACAGATAAATAGCCTGGAAACAAAGATTGAAAAGATGCAAGAAATGTTTAATAAAGACCTAGAAGAAATAAAAAAGAGTCAATTAAAAATGAATAATGCAATAAATGAGATAAAAAACACTCTGGAGGGAACCAAGAGTAGAACAACAGAGACAGAAGATAGGATAAGTGAGGTAGAAGACAAAATGGTGGAAATAAATGAAACAGAGAGGAAAAAAGAAAAAAGGATCAAAAGAAATGAGGACAACCTCAGGGACCTCTGGGACAATGTGAAACGCCCCAACATTCGAATCATAGGAGTCCCAGAAGAAGAAGACAAAAAGAAAGGCCATGAGAAAATCTCGAGGAGATAATAGCTGAAAACTTCCCTAAAATGGGGAAGGAAATAGCCACCCAAGTCCAAGAAACCCAGAGAGTCCCAAACAGGATAAACCCAAGGCGAAACACCCCAAGACACATATTAATCAAATTAACAAAGATCAAACACAAAGAACAAATATTAAAAGCAGCAAGGGAGAAACAACAAATAACACACAAAGGGATTCCCATAAGGATAACAGCTGATCTATCAATAGAAACCCTGCAGGCCCGAAGGGAATGGCAGGACGTACTGAAAGTAATGAAAGAGAATAACCTACAACCTAAATTACTGAAAACTTCTTCTATTAAGACTCCCTTCCCGGGACGGAGCTCTGTCCTTAGCTCTTTTGTCTCTCTTTTTATCTTTTATATTTTGTCCTACCTCCTTTCAAAGACAATGGGTTGCTTTTCTGGGCGCCTGATGACCTCAGCTAGCGATCAGAAGTTGTTTTGTGAAGATTGCTCTGCGTTCAGGTATTCTTTTGATGAATTTGTAGGAGAGAAAGTGGTCTCCCCATCCTATTCCTCCACCATCTTCGGTGAACACCTTTTCAATGCGATTACTGGCATTTGTGTATATCTTCTTTTGTAAAATATTCCATTTATTTCAACCATTCAAAAAATTGAATTGTTTGCCTTTTTATTATTCCTCATATATTCTGAATGTAAGTTCTTTGCCAGATAGGTGACTCTTCCAGTCTTTGACTTATGTTTCCATTTTCTTAATGATGTCTCTGAAGAGCAGAAAATCATCACTTATCATCTTTCTTTTCCTTATATCTTTTAAATCTATCTTTAATAAATAAATTAAGGTAAACGATTCTTTACCTGGTGGAACTTCTTCCCTGTGTTTGAGAGTCAACTGACACCCCGGGACATGTAACCACTGATGTTCTTGTTCGTTTTCCCCCATAGAGCAAGGGCTGCACTTTATGGAGTGCTTTATACATAGTAGTAGAATGTCTACCAGGCTTCCCAGGGGGCACTAGTGGTAAAAAACCTGCCTGCCAATGCAGGAGACATTAAGAGACAGGGGTTCCATCCCTGGGTCAGGAAGATCCCCTGGAGGAGGGCATGGCAACCCACTCCAGTATGCTTTCCTGGAGAATCCCATGGACAGAGGAGCCTGGTGGGCTACTCTCCGTAGGGTCTCTCAGAGTCGGACATGACAAGAGACTTGGCATGCCTGCAGAATGCCTAGCAAGTAGCAGGAGCTCAAAAACTAATTGTTACACAAGTGAATATGTTGAAAATTGGAAGGGTCAATTCAATTTTATCAATTAACTTCTTTAAGCATTGCTTTTCTTCCTTAAAAACAAGGAAACCCTCCCCCCACTTACCTCACAAGCATGTACAAGCGATCTATGAGATTCTGAACGCAGCCCCTTACATGTACATCAGCAAGAAGTCTGTGATAGATAATTCTCAGAAATTTTATCATTATTTCTATTGTTAATATTATTATTTCATGGAAGCTGATTTTCATTTGAAAAGAAGTATCAAAATATAAAAATTCTTTAGATTTTTATATAATTCCTAATATATCAGATGCTGCTCATCAAGCCCATCTTGAACCAAAAAAGAAAAAAATTACTAGTCAGAACTGGAGATATAAGCGTGTGCCAATTGACTTCATCATGTCAGAGTGATCAGCTTTTTATTCTAGTGAGGCTCCCTAATGTCTAAAACCCTGCAGATTACATAAAAATGACAATGTTATCATTAAATCTGCCCAAGAAATTAGACCTTAATGAATTCCATTGAGAACTCCCAATTTGATGATGCGAGTTTAGGAAGTCATAATACGATTCTGACAAGAAGGTGCAGTTAAAGAAATTTGAAAGGCACTAGCAATAGGTGAAAATGATGGGCTAATTGAGGAAGCAAAGTGCAATTGTCTCCTCCCAGCAGGAAGCCACAGAGTGGAGAAGCCTCTGTTCACTGGACAATGAGACACAATCAAACGGCATTCAGCACAGGATGAAATAAGCATCTGAGAGCTGAGTGACTTTTTCCATAGCAACAAAGACTCAGAAAGTCCAAAATGTTACTGGCCAGAGCCTTGTATTGTTCTTCCCAGGTAGCATCAGCCCTCACCTTGGATGATTAAAAGTGCCAGAAGCAAGGGTGATATTCGGATATTCAAGTTAAATTGCTCAATATGCATTGAAAGAATAAAAATATACTTTCATGTGTAAATAGAACGTTCAATTTCCAACTATGAACAATATATAATTTGGAAACCAATTGAACCAGAAGTTTTAAAGATTTCATGCTTACTCAGCATTGCCTAGTAGAAGAATACCTGTCACCCAATCTTTGCTTTTGAAAGAGTTGGTTCTCTTAAGGGATAGTGAAAGGGTGCAGATCTTTCACTCTAGTCAAGGATTTAGGCTGGGAATAGGAGGGTAAGAGGATCTGAATTGCCAAGAGGCCTGAAAGACATTGCTCCTGGCACAGCAATAGAAAGACAGGTAGCCCCTGACAGAAAGTGGAGGGGCAGCAGCCACTGTCAGCCTGAGACCACTCTGTCGTCATCCACGGAGACTGAGCCATGCATGCCTTGGTTTTCGTTGGCTTCAACCACTTCTAAACATTGCCCAGATTCTCAAACTTCATCTAAAACAGACTTGAAATTCTTCTCTCATAAGGATTTGATCATGATTGAAGTGCAGTGAACAGGCAGTTAGAATTCTGGTGGCGAAGAATTTAGGTTGAAAGCAGGAATTATGTCTTACTCACCTTTAATGGTAGCTCAGCTGCTAGAGAATCCACCTGCAATGCAGGAGACCCTGGTTTGATTCTTGGGTTGGGAAGATCCCCTGGAGAGGGGAATGGCTACCCACTCCAGTAGAATTGTCAGGAGAATGTCATGGACAGAGGAGCCTGGCAGGCTACAGTCTATGGGGTCACAGAGAGTTGGACATGACTGAGCAACTTTCACTTTACCTTTAGTACCTTGTGTGCCAAGAATGCCTGGCTGGATGACTAGTGAGTGAATGAACAGGAGGCCTAAAAATAAAATGAAAAATTTACAAAGCTGTTGGAGTTGAAAGGCTACCTTTAGGAAATTAAGAAGCAAACCCCGTAACTGAATTATAACACTCTATGACACACAGAGCTATTGATCAAAGAGAGAATTTATTCACAGAGCTTTTCAAATACAAACAAAATAGCACTTTTTACTTTTTACAAAATGAATATTGGAATAAATGTGGTACAGCACAGTACAATAATGGACGAAAGGAAACAAGATCTAATGACTGGAAAATGTCTCTCCTTACTCTCACGTCTTAACTGAATTCTCTCCTTTGGTGGACAGAAAGTTGCCCCTTTACTTCGTAAGAATATCACAGCAGAAACTACTCAGAGAAATATTGCATATTTTTGAATAATATTGAAATACAAAGGCTTAATTCTAAAGGTCTGCATAAACACTGAAAACATGTTGAGGGCGTAAAGAGTTTATGCAGGGTATACAAAATACTGATAAAGTGGCTTATTGGTCCATTGATTAGGTTGAATGTATGCTTTATAAAGTGATAATACTGTATTTTAAAAGTGTATTAAAAAGAAAACAGAGGAGTAATGCACCACTAAACATCTCGCACAGTCTGTGCAACCACTGAAATGTCTGTGTCTGGGCATGTGTATTGCATGGATATGTCTGTATATGCTCGTGTGCTTTCAAAAGTGCCATGACTTACAGGGAACCTTTCTGGGTTACCCTGCTTCCTAACATAATACTGTTTCTACTAGCCCTTTTGATTCTCTGAGTCATCATCCTAAAAAAAAAAAAAAAAAAGACCTTGTTTGCATATATAGATTTGTGTGTGTATGTATTCTACATCAACAATACTCTGTGGAATAGAAACACCCAACACCCTGCAATATTTTTAGCCTTTGGTCCATTTTTCTGTATCATTCCATGCTCTGCATTTCTTTTGCAAATCTTGCACAACCCTTCCGTGTGGTATGATGTTTCTGATTCCATTGGGTTTCATTTCATTTGCATCATGTGGTTTAGAAGCGCTCTTCCGCCTTCTGAGAGCAGCTGGATGCTTCGGTCCCTGGGGTCCCTGTGGCCCAGCTTCTCCTGGGTCTGCGCGCGGCGGCCCCATCTCAGTATGGGTACTGTTTCTGCTTCTTGCCGGAGAAGCAAGCCAGCCATGTGCAGAGCAGCATGGCGGCGGCAGCCCCTGCCCCTGTGCAGTAGTAGGCCCAGCCGATCTCACACTTACCTAGGGAACAGGAGGAGGAGAGAAAGCAAGCACAGGTCAGGCTGATGTTACTGGAGGCTCTGTCATTTCTCCCCAGGTGTGGGCGCCTGGTGTACCAAAGTGAAACTGAAATCCTCCTTAGAAATACAGTCTCCCTCGAATGATAATAAGAGTTGAAAGTTATCTCAAGATAGAAGCAAGCCAGTGTGGTTGTCTGCATTTCAGAAGGACCTCAAGGCCTCTGTCTCCTGCTGGCTAAGGGACAGAAACCAGTTCTCCCCAGCTGCGATGCTCACGCCCATGGCTGAAGAAAAGGAGGAATAGCAGCCATCAGGATAGGGGAGATGAAGGTATTTTTATTTAAATCACTCAAACTCATATGCATAATGAGGTACCTTAGGAAAAAACTTCAAAATAGAGATACAGTCCTAAATATAGACACAGCTTTTGCAAAGGGGCCACTCTAAGGAGGTGATCCATTTGAAAGATAATGTGAGAGTGAAAGAATCTACCAAAAAAAAAAAAACCTTCCTGTAACTACTAGGTGATAACAGCAATGCAGGATAGAAAAGTAGATGTATCACTGATTTCAGACAAGAGCAAAGGAACACAGTCCTTCTTATTTTTCTTTATCATGATAAGGTTCTGTGAAGTTTCTTTGGCTGTAGGAGGCTTAACTCACCCACCTATCTACCTACCCACCCAAGGCCTGCCCTTCCCTGAAAGACTCAAGAATCAGGATAGAGCCTTCAGCACATCCTCCTTGAGCCACCATCTTCCTGAGGCCAATTAACTCCTTGTCTTGATAAGGGTGTGTGTGTCATCCCTAAGAATTGCTGTTTATGGAGTCTTTCTTATTTGTGTTATAAAACATATAGCCAACTCATCAGACCAACTGTCTATCAGATGAAAATGGGAAGGTAGGGCACCAGATAACGGTACCATGAAGGGGCTTCCCTGGCAGTCCAGTGGCTAAGACTCACTGCAGGTAGCGCCTGTTCAAGGAACTAAGATCCCACACGCTGTGGGGTGAGGCCAAAAAAAAAAAGTACTTAGGAAGTGTGCCATTGTTGAAAGTGTTTGTGGATGTTATACAGTACTGCTACTGACCACACATAGATCCGAGTGTATGTGCATGATCTACACATTTCGTGGTTTAAATTTAGTAACTGGCTAAGATCCAAAATGAGCAACTAACATTCAGTGTGATTTAAAAGAAAATGATTCCTCTATTTCAGATATACAGACTTTCATTTGCTAGGTAATTCATAAGGTAAATCATTATTAAATCAATATGGATTTATTCTGGTATTCTGGATTATGTAGAAATATGGCCAATCCTTAACCTAACTTAAAAAAAAAACATATAAATGCATACACCACACACACACACACACACACACACACACACACTCATCTTTTGAGATGCAAAACAATGGTCAAGATCAGTATGTTACGGTCTAGATGTGTCAATAAAATTTAGACAAATCTAAAGAAACACTAAGTCATCCATCCCTTGATTCTTTATTCCCTTCTTCCCACTTTCTTTCTCTTTCTCATTCATCCATTAATTCAACAAATATTTTTTAAGTGACCACTCTGACTAGGACTCATTGGGTGCTAGGAATCTATTTTGGAAAATGATACAGTTCCCAGTATCAAGGAGCCATCATCTCATCAAGCAGTATTACTGCTAATGCAAGAGACATAAGAGATGTGGGTTTGATCACTGGGTTGGGAAGATCCCCTGGAGGAGGGCACAGCAACCCACTCCAGTACTCTTGCCTGGAGAATCCCATGGACAGGGGAGCTTGGTGGGCTACAGTCCATGGGGTCACAAAGAGTTGGACACGACTGAAACGACTCAGCACACACGCACTCAGACATTTATATGATAACTGTGATATATGCTTTGAAGAAAAAACATCCAGGATGCTAAGACAGCAAATCATAAGGAACTTTATACAGTGAGGTTGTGTGATGGAGAGCCTTAAAGTAGAAATAAAATTTAAGCTGAGACCTGGCAGATGAGCAGGGGTTAGCCAAAGAGGAATGTGAGAGGCCAGGGAAGACTGTAATTGCACCACGGGGATGGGAATGTAATGGAGAAATGTAGGCAAATTTGGGTCTTGTTAAAGTACTGTCTGGGCTTCCCAGGTGACTCAGTGGTAAAGAATCCACCTGCCAATGCAGGATAAGTGGGTTCAATCCCTGGGCTGGGAAGATCCCCTGGAGAAGGAAATGGCAACCCACTCCAGTATTCTTGCCTGGAGAATCCCATGAACAGAGGAAACTGGCGGGCTACAGTCCATGAGGTTGCAAAGAGTTGGACACGACTAAGCAACACTTTTCAAAGTGTTGTTCAAGTAAGAGATGGGGATGCCACTGTTTGTGTAAGCAAGAGATGGGGTTGGGTGTGAGCACCTCCAGAGTTTGAGAGCTAGAAGCCTGAAGACTTCCTCTTCAAATGTTCATCTAGGCTGGCATATAGAGATGTGAGATATTCAACAATCAGTTCAGTTGCTCAATCGTGTCCGACTCTTTGTGACCCCATGGACTGCAGCATGCTAGTTGTTGAGATATTCAACATCCATAGGTAAATCTTGAGCACCCACTCTGTGTGTTGCAATGTTGCAGGAGACCCGGGGGGAATAAAACAGATAGCATCTTTGGTTTCAAACGCTTATGTTCTAGCAAGACCGATTCTTGAGTATCACTCACATCAGCTGCACTCTCTTGAAGCCATTCCTTGCATATTCTACACATATGTCTGCTGAAATTGAGTTAACAAAATTAACTAGATATAGAAAGGAATTTTTTCCATGAAACTATCAATGTAAATGTATCTTGAACTTCTCCAAAGAAGAAGAAAGATTTTTCTTCTTCCTGAGCATGAGTCCTTCCATAGTAAAACCCGCATGCTCAATAATAAGAAATTAGCACCGTGTTTTACAGTAATAGAAAAAGTCTTTCTGAGTACATTAGGCTATTAGGAAAGAGCAGCTGTTTAGGTTTATATGCTTTAAACAGCACGGTAGTCCGTGAGTAGTAATGGAAACAAAGGAAAACCAGGAAATAGGGGACTATTTTTCCTTGGCCTCTTCTTTCCCCTGTGGTGGCAATAAATTCTTGTTATTATAGTGCAAACACAAAGCATTTTACTAGAGGGCAAGCTTTGTCTGTGATCCTTTCAGGAAATTAGAGAAGCAAATCCCTTTAAACTTTCCCTTTTGCTCTCTGTAATGCTCCATCAAACAGGACTTCAAGCCCACCGGGTTGGCAAACCGCTGCTTGCAGCGATGGGGGATGCTATTCTCCACAGATAAAATAGAGGTTAATGGGACAGAAAGCAGCAAACCACAGCCACCTGCACATTCAATGGAAAAAGGTGTCCTGGCTGTGTTCCAGGGCAGCCCAAGGGAGAAAGTGGGTGGGAGAGGTGTGGCTGATTTTTTTAGGGTGCCTCAAACTGGTAGCTCAGTTGGTAAAGAATCCACCTGCAATGCAAGAAACGATTCCTGGGTTGGGAACACCCGCTGGAGAAGGGATAGACTACCCACTCCAGTATTCTTGGGCTTCCCTGCTGGCTCAGCTGGTAAAGAATTCGCCCGCAATGTGGGAGACCTGGGTTCAATCCCTGGGTTGGGAAGATCCCCTGGAGAAGGGAAAGGCTACCCACTCCAGTATTCTGGCCTAGAGAATTCCATGGACTCTGTAGTTCGTGGGGTCGCAAAGAGTCGGACACAACTGAGTGACTTTTCACTTTCAAATTAGGTTTTAGTGCACCTTCTGTTAGTAAGAGGCAGAAGAAAAGGTACAAAGAACCCAGCCTTGAGACTTCCTTGGTGGTTCAGTGGCTAAGACTCTGTGCTCCCAATGTAGGGAGTCTAGATTCAATTCCTGGTCAGGGAACTAGATCCCACATGTCACAACTGAAAAAAAATAAAATAAAAAGATCCTGCATGCTACAACTAAGACCCACCGCAGCCAAATATATATAAATAGGGAGGCTTTCCTGGTGACTCAGTGGTAAAGAATCCTTCTGCAATGCAGGAGACTCCAGAGACAAGGGTTTGATCCCTGGGTCGGGAAAATCCCCCGGAGAAGAAAATGGCAACCCACTTCAGTATTCTTGCCTGGAAAATTCCATGGACAGAAGAGCCTGGTGGGCTACAGTCTGTCCATAGGATCACAAAGAGTCAGACAGGACTAAGCGAATGAGCACAGGACACAGAAATAAATACATAAGTGTAAAAAAATTAACCCAGCTTACTACAAATAAAAATGAAATTTCAATGATCAGTTCATCCTTTGAGGAACTGTATTTATTCATTCATTTGTTTGATTACTGTTTTAGTGTCTACCCCGTGACTGCCTGTCGGCCCCTATATCCCAGGGCTCAGTATGAGGATGTCTGGAGCACAGGAGACAATCGATACACATTTGTGGATGTCAGACACAATATCAGCGCTGAGAACAGAGATCTGAAATTAGTAATTATATAATAGCGGTTGTGGACAGCCTGTGAAGCAGGTGCCAAACAATTTAGAAGCACCATCTCATGTAACCATTTTTGCCCATGATGCCTTCAGGAAATTAGAGGAACAAATCTGTCATTCTCATTTTGAAGATGAGGACCCTGTGCTGCATGCAAGATAAGTCAATGGCCCAGTATCTCACATCAGTGATGGAGCTTGAACTTGAACTCCAAAACTTTTTCCTGTGCTCAGATATGTTTTAGGAAGATCCATATCAAAATTTTCCCCAGTTGCCAGATAGTACTTGTCTTTGCCAGAACTTACATGCCATGCAGAAATAAGCTATATGATGCATCTTTGAATTTACCAGTATTCTGAGAAGACTCCATATGCCCATGTCTACCTGGCACTATTTTAGTTATTAAAGGCTTGCATTTTACAGATCTAGCATTCTCAATTTTGGAGCCAGCGGAACCTATCTGTCACTCTCTTGGTGACCTCATCCCCCTAGGGGATGAGGGGGAGTGAGATCCAATACATTTACTTGATCAATTCAGATAATTGATTTTTCCTGAGCAATCACTTACCATAAACATGCTCCCAAAGTGGATGTTTTTGACCTGTCCTGGTCTGAGTGTAGCTGAGTAAGGGCTCCAGGTATGGGTCACATTTCAGCTCCTCTCTGCTTGCAAACCGCTACAGTCTGGCGGGAGCCAGACTGGGCCATCCTTATTTAATACCCAGAAACTTTGCCACAGCACCTCCTACTGTGCGCAGTACTGCTCATTTGAACACAAGCCAGGATCCTTCAGGCAGGCCTGCAGGCTGACTAAACTCCCTTATGTACTCGACCTGCCTGGGCTCTGCATTTGAACTTGAGCCTTGCTGGTCTCCAGATTATTTCTCTCCTCTCCAGATCACTGCTGAGTTCCCAGCCTTGTATATAAGCTAATTGCTTTCATTTATCAAGGCGGGACATCTTTCATCTGTGATATTTTAAACTTTTCAGCAAGTTAAGGTGTCAATGCAAAGTTTGTGTAGAGAAGAAGCAGGCATATTAGATTTCAACCCTTTCGCTGTACAAATAACGAAGGTAGGAAGGTGGGAGGGTCAGCAGACAGAGAAAAAAACTTTTGTGTTCTTAAATACCATGGGCAGAAGTTTGAGAGGTCTTTTTCCTCTTGAATAAATTCTTTCCTACCTCTTCCTATTCAGACCATCGTGTCTACCTATGCATGAAAACCAAGAACAAAAAGAACCTGTCATGGTACCGATTCCATGTGTTCTTTTGTGAAGTTACCAAACAAAAGTGCTGCCTCCCCCCCCCCCAAAAAATAGAGTTTAAACATTTGACCTAAAAACATACAAAAGCTTTGATTCAAACTTTTAACGGAACAAGTAGTTAAAATGACACGTGTGTCTGAAAAGAGAAAAGCAGAACTCAAACTTGATTGCTGGGCAAAAAATGTAAAAGTAAAAAGGCTGAGGGAAGAAAGTTTGTGAGGTGGAGTTCTTCTGAAGGCTCTTGGCTTGTTTCTGTCTGTGACCAGAGGGAATAACCCATATTGAGGATACAGCCCATCCTAAACACGACTTCAGAGCCCCACTTATACTGTACTTCCTGAGATGTGCTCCAGGGGGCGCTGTCCACAAGAAGATCTCAGGAAAGGGGTTCCCCATGGGTAATTCCCCAAAGAGTAGACTGTGGAGGCACGTGCAATGGTAGAACCCGGCCCAGCCGAAAGACTGGGCACCGAGTCTGCACACAGACCACACACACCCACCTTGATGCCTTCGGTCTCCAGAACCACAGCGCAGTGAACCGACCCAGTCTCTCTCTGCAAGAACTGCTGCTCTGGACCTTAATGAACCAGGCTGACTATATCTTTCTACCTCTCCTGCCCCTTAATTTCTAGGTTTAGGGGACTGGACAGTTGGATTAGAACTCTCCTGAGAGTTGAATGATATCCTTTCCCCTCAAACACATAGAATACCTAAGTGTACAAGGGTCTAGTGTGGAACACTGGAGCCACTTCAACGTATAAGAGGAGGCAAGAAAACCTTAAAAGACTCCACACCTTCTATGTTTGCCCTGTCTTCTCCAAGGAAGCAACCAGGAATGTACAGAGAATGCAACGCACATGTGTCCATTGGTACAAGTTGATACACTCAAGCTATGCATTAAAGTACTCTTCATAATCTGCATGCCCAAGGGAGCAGGGACTTGCTTCCTGGAAAAGATATGTATCTGCCAAGTGCTCAAAACAGTACCATGTCTAAGGAGATATGTTACAGTCAATTTTGATAGGAAAATACCAGCCTTGTAAATTACAGCACAACTTCATTCATTCTGTAGTCAGAGTGGGAGTGAGGCAAGGGCTGTCTTGGCAAGTATGTGACGGGTAATTGACCGCTGTGTAAGCTCTCTACTCAGACATGAGTTCATGTTTTGTGAGTCTCAGATTTTAGGGGGAAAACCCTTCCTGAGTTACACATTGATTCTATTCTATCCAATGGCATGCAATTCTCTTCTGGATTCCCACAAAGACTTCATTAAAGAGCCATAATTTTAATTTGCTCTGGTGTATCTCTCTTGTCCCCACAGAAATGTTCTTAGCTCCACCTTTAGGGTGAGGAGCTGGGGAACAAAGTAAAAAGAGTTCTCGCAGGTACTGTTTACAGCCTCCTATAGAAGCAGTGCTGTGCTATGCTTAGTGGCTTGGGCGTGTCTGACTCTTTGCAACCTCATGGACCATAGCCCACCAGGCTCCTATGTCCATGGAGATTCTCCAGGCAAGAATACTGGAGTGGGTTGCCATGCCCTACTCCAAGGAAACAGTGCTAGTCATCATCAACCTAGGGATTTACCAGAAAGTACCTTTCGGAGGTCCCACACTTGCACAGATATTCAAATTCATGAAAAGGCAGAACGGCAGCTGTTCTCGGCATAAAATTCAGTTGTACTGAGCCCAAACTACACACCCAGGGAGAAAAGCTAGTTATTACTACCTATTATTATTACTAACACTTATGGCAGAAAGTGAAGAAGAACTAAAGAGCCTCTTGATGAAAGTGAAAGAGGAGAGTGAAAAAGTTGGCTTAAAGCTCAACAGTCAGAAAACTAAGATCATGGCATCCAGTTCTACCACTTCATGGCAAATAGATGGGGAAACAGTGGAAACAGTGGCTGACTTTATTTTTCTGGGATCCAAAATCACAGCAGATGGTGATTGCAGCCATGAAATTAAAAGACGCTTACTCCTTGGAAGGAAAGTTATGACCAACCTAGACAGCATATTAAAAAGCAGAGACAAAAAAAAAAAAAGCAGAGACAGTACTTTGCCAACAAAGGTCTGTCTAGTCAAGGCTATGGTTTTTCCAGTGGTCATGTATGGATGTGAGAGTTGGACTATAAAGAAAGCTGAGCGCAGAAGAATTGATGCTTTTGAACTGTGGTGTTGGAGAAGACTCATGAGAGTCCCTTGGACTGCAAGGAGATCCAACAAGTCCATCCTAAAGGAGATCAGTCCTGGGTGTTCGTTGGAAGGGCTGATATGGAAGCTGAAACTCCAATACTTTGGCCATGTGGTGCAAAGAGTTGACTCATTTGAAAAGACCCTGATGCTGTGAGGGATTGGGGGCAGGAGGAGAAGGGGATGACAGAGGATGAGATGGCTGGATGGCATCACCAACTCAATGGACATGGGTTTGGGTGGACTCCGGGTGTTGGTGATGGACAGGGAGGCCTGGCCTGCTGCGGTTCATTGGGTCGCAAAGAGTCGGACACGACTGAGTGACTGAACTGAACTGATTATTACTATTATTTTTATTGTTAATACTTCCTGGAATATTAGTAAGTTCTATCAGAGTGTGTATTTGGACTGTAAGCTTTTTAAAAATTTTTTTGAGCATCTGGAGATTTTATTTTTCATTTTACTTTTTAAAAATTTTATTTATTTGTCTGTACTGGGTCTTCGTTGCTGCGTGCAGGCTTTCTCCAGTTGCGGCGGGCAGGGCCTATTCCAGGCTGCGGTTCACAGGCTTCTCATTGTGGTGGCTTCTCGTGCGTTCTAGAGCTCTTGGGCTTCAGCAGTTGCAGCTCACGGGCTTAGCTGTTCTGTGGCACATGGGATCCTGCCAGATAAGGGGCTGAACCTGTGTCCCCTAGGTTGGCAGGCAGATTCTTAACCACTGGACCACCAGGGAAGCCCTGGAGATTTTAAATACTACTTTATGGGTCCATCAGAGAAACTGGAAGATCTGAGAACGAGACACCGAGGTGACTGTACTGGGTGTGGTTGCCTGGGAACCAGTGTTTCTTCACTTCCACTCACACCTGAGTTTCAGGGGGTTTCCCTTGTGTACCATACCAGATGTGCTCATCAGATCCACCCAGGGTTCTTCCTCCTAAACTCGACGCTAAGTCAGGGCCTTGCATCATCTTATCTTGAAATCCCTGCCACAATCACATAACCACGAAAGCGGAGGCAGAGACGCCTTGTCTTCACAGCGTCCCTGCAATGCAGAGGTCGAGCAAGAGAAATAAAAATGCCCCGGTGCCTTCGGAAATGTGATTAAACTTCACTTTAAGTGGCAGAAAAGTAGGGAGAGTGGAGTGGCATCTGAATCCTTAAGATCACACCCATCAGATGGACCTCTGTTCCACGGCCCGCCCAGTGAATAGTTTTGTTGCTATATAGTTGTGTGATTTACCCATAAGCATGGTGGACGTGTTGTCCAGTCTGGCTAGCAGAGTCTCTGCTGGCACGGTTGTTGTTAATTCCTGCCCCTTAGCCCCGAATCCACCCTAAAATGTTCCACTAGAGATAACGCCGCCGTGGAGACGACAAGGCGCACACGCTGGCTCTGAACACAGAGTGTGTATTCCTGCTGGTCTCTGTGTTCATGCTGTGAGCTGACACAGAATCCATCTCCACGTGGGGGTGGCGGAGATAACCAGCGGGCCCTTATTCAGTGTAGGCGATAAAGATGATCCTTTGGTTTCTGTCTGTAGCTGCTATTTATAGAGGCTGAAACTACCTGAAATTCAGCCCCTCTGTCTCACGACTGGCCCCAAAGAGAGTGTGAAAGGACCCAGGCTTTCTCTAATTGCTGCTTCCCAGCTTGGCCTGCGACTGCGGCCAATTTTCCAACAGTCCCACGAGAAGAGGTGCTGGCTTCCATCCTGACGGCATTTTTATCTACCCCTCCCCTGTTCGCACCTGTCACGCTTTCATCGGCCACTGAGCAGCCTCTGCATATAGTCTCCGTATCCACTGAAATGGAAATGTGTGGCAACCAGGGCTCCTTTGATCTCGGGGAGCTGCCCTCGGTCCAAAAGGTTTCCTTGATGATCGCTCCTTGCTTGTAAGGTAGCCCTTGGGAACGGGCTTAATCCAATTTGGTCAAGCACAACCTTGAGACCCTGGTAAATTACAACCCACCCCTGCTGAAAAAGCAAGAGGGATGGTGAGGCATAGCTACCGTCCGAAGACTTCATTTCCAAGTTATAATGAAAGCAAGTCTCAGACCGCATCCTGCCACACATACAGATGCTTATTAAACTGTTATCAAAAAGCAGGCACAAACCAGCTCATCAACCTGTTCCGAGAGCTAGTTAAATCTTAGCTCCCTATCGTTTTAAGTGACTGGGCTATCATCTTGCACCAAAGAACCACTGGAAGCAAATGCAAGGTTCAGGGAGGGATTCTGTTATTCTGGCAACAAGTAACCAAAAATCCTCTGAACCAGAGATAAGAGATAGAGTCCCTATGGGTGATCAGACTTTGGCTGACTTTCTTATGGCAGAGTGGATGCAGCAGAGTGTTTTAGTAAAGCTGCTCTCATTGTTTTGTTTTTTAAACTTTTATTTATTTTTGGCTGCACTGGGTCTTCGCTGTGGTGCGTGGGCTTCTCACTGCGGTGGTTTCTATTGATGTGGAGTATGGGCGCTAGGCGTGTGGGCACAGTAGTTGTGGCTCACAGGCTTAGTTGTTCCGAGGCAGGTGGGATCTTCCTGGATCAGGAACTGAACCCGTGTCCCCTGCATTGGCAGGTGGATTCTTAACTACCGGACCACCAGGGAAGCTCTGTTTTCATTGTCAAAAATACTAAAATATGTATCCGGGTACTAGTGCATAAACAGCCACTGTCCCCAAGTTCTCCAAGTGCCCCATGGTCCCCTCCCTCCCCTGAGAACCCGAGGGAATCCTAGCCTCATTCCCAGGAATGAAAAGGCCAGTGCTTTGCCAGTCAAGGCCCCTCAGGAGCCTACTCCAGCATTTATTTTAGTTAGGATTAGTCAGGGCCTATGACATATTGGTTGTTAAATATTTTAGATATCTTTCAGACTTACAATAAGGGCTATGTGCCTAGATGGCTGTTTAAATCCTTTTATGTAAGGACAGAGAGGATCTCTAATTCTTTTAGCCAATCCACAATCTTGAATACCTTTAATTTCACCGATGAGAGTCCATTTTTAACATTATCATGCTCATTAATAAGACACCTATTTCACCATTAAAAATCCATTTCTGACCACGGGTATACTAATAGTGAGGCTTCTTGTGTTGGCCAAGACATGGATAACAAAACGTGTACTACAGTGCTGTATTTAAAATGGATAACCAAGAAGGACCTACTGTGGAGCACAGAGAACTCTGTTCAATGTCGTGTGGCAGCCAGGATGGGGAAGGAGTTTGGGAGAGAATGGATACATGTGTACCTATGTCTGGGTCCGCTTTGTTGTGCACCTGAAACTCTTACACTGTTAATCAGCTGGTTATACTCCAGGATACTCCAGGGCTTTCCTGGTGGCTCAGACTGTAAAAAATCTGCCTGCAGTGCAGGAGACCCAGGTTCGATCCCTGGATTGGGAAGATCCCGTGGAGGAGGGCATGGCCACCCACTCCAGTATTCTTGCCTGGAGAATTCTATGGACAGAGGAGCCTGGCGGGCTACAGTTCATGGGGTCACAAAGAGTCAGACACGACTGAGCAACTAACACTTTCACTTAAAATAAGACATTTAAATTAAAACAACAACAACATGTGTACTAGTATCCCTGAGTTTCCACTCTGGAGCCTGCACCTGAGCTATGACTTCCTGTGACTCACCCACACATCTAATCCCTGAAGTATTTTTAAATGAAGGATAGGCATTATAATAGTGGTGTTGAGAACTTTGAAGAATCTTGAGATTTTACTCACAAGCTAACGAGTTAGCCTGCCACACTTTCACGGATGCTGGCAAAAGCTAGGAGACTCCTGGATCAGAGATGCAGGACTCTTATTATTACTCTTAACACAGGAACCAGCATGAGCTTCACATCTGAATCCATCTTTTGGCCTCCTACATTCCCCAGGGACTGACGCGGTAAACTCAGTACTTCTGTGTCACCATTGAGGAACCCCAAGCTTCAGTCAGTCAGTTCAGTCGCTCAGTTCTGTCCGACTCTTTGCGACCCCATGAATCGCAGCACGCCAGGCCTCCCTGTCCATCACCAACTCCCGGAGTTTACTCAAACTCATGCCCATCGAGTCGGTGATGCCATCCAGCCATCTCGTTCTCTGTCGTCCCCTTCTCCTCCTGCCCCCAATCCCTCCCAGCATCAGGGTCTTTTCCAATGAGTCAGCTCTTCGCATGAGGTGGCCAAAGTATTGGAGTTTCAGCTTCAGCGTCAGTCCTTCCAATGAACACCCAGGACTGATCTCCTTTAGGATGGACTGGTTGGATCTCCTTGCAGTCCAAGGGACTCTCATGAGTCTTCTCCAACACCATAGTTCAAAAGCATCAATTTTTCGGCACTCAGCTTTCTTTACAGTCCAACACTCACATCTATACATGACCACTGGAAAAACCAAAGCCTTAACCAGACGGACCTTTGTTGGCAAAATAATGTCTCTGCTTTTTAATATGCTATCTAGGTTGGTCATAACTTTCCTTCCAAGGAGTAAGCGTCTTTTAATTTCATGGCTGCAATCACCATCCGCAGTGATTTCGGAGCCCAAAAAAATAAAGTCAGACACTGTTTCCACTGTCTCCCCATCTATTTCCCATGAGGTGATGGGACCAGATGCCATGATCTTAGTTTTCTGAATGTTAAGCTTTAAGCTTAGGGATCCCCAATTTTCTATAATAGACCGCAAGTAAATCCACCTGAACTTTGCCCCAGAGGGAGACATTATTACAGGGAACAATAAATAAAACCTGTCTTTTGCTCTGGCAGGAGTCATTATCTTCCAAAACTGCTCACTACAAACATCTTTGAGAACAGGTCAGAACAACATGCTCCCCAGACATGATGGAAGATTGCTTCCCAAGAGCAGCACTAAAGAATCCCGTGAGAACTCTAAGTGGAAGCGTATTCCATTCCTTAGGAAGGTGGAATGCTCCTTTTCACAGATACAATTTCAAATTAGAATTGAAGTATGGGAGTACTTATTCGCAATAATGTCTACTGCAAGTTGGAAAAGGAAACGGCAGCCTACTCCAGTAATCTCTCCTGGAAAATCCTATGGACAGAGGAGCCTGGTGGGCTATCACCCATGCAGTGGCAAAGAGTCGGACACAACTGAGCACACACACATGGCCCACTGCAAGCAGAGCTGTTTCACCTTATGCCCTCTCTCTGGCAAACACTTTTGTAGAGAATGAAATCAAGCCAAAGGAACCAGCTTTGGCTGGTCAAAGGCTTCCCAGCTTCCTGGGGGGATGGGAAGATTGTTGGGAGACTAGGTCTAGAATTCAGGTTTCTAGGCTTTCCAATGTCAGGCTTCCAAATGCTGCTTACCAGCGGTTCTGAGTCCTCTTGCATCAGGAATCCACTTGAATAATGAATAAAAGTTATGAATACTCTCTCCAGGAGAAAGCACATATGCACAAGCCTATGACATTTGCACACAGTTTCAGTGATGTCACAAATTCCCAAAAGCCTGTTGATGGACTGTGGGCATCCTGAATGGTCTGGAGACCTCAAGTTAAAACTCACTCCTAGAACAAGGGTTAATAGAACACTGAATTCAGTTACCAATGTCATCAAGACATCTGGTTGCTAATCCAGGTACTGTATGTCTCCAGACATCGTGGAGCTGACATCCTCAGCTATCCAAAACATGACCCCAAATCAAGGGGTCCAAAAAAAAAAAAAAGAAAACCGATCGAGAATCGGCAAAAATCAGTGATTCAAAGACACACAGTGCACAGAAACAGCACTGAATTGTGTTTTGTTTTTTTTAAAGCATGGTTCTAAGATGATTTATGATGACTCAACAGAAAAGGACACAAAGTAGAAGTGAGGGAATAAGGAGAGAAAGGGGTAATTAATAACTGTAATGAATTATCACTGATAGGGTGACATAAAACTGTTGCAAAACAACTATAAAAAAGCACAGTGAACTCAAAGTTTTTTTCAGTCTTGGTTGTTTAGTGAAAAGGCAAATCACTCTACACATGTCCTGTTGGGGACGTCTGGGGGATGATTCCATGTGACAGCATAGTGGTTAATGATTTTTTTTCTTAAATCTTGTTTATGTTTTTTATATCTTTTATATATTAAACTGATAGAAAAGCATATGATACATCCTCAAACTGTTTCAACATGATTAAAACAGGAAATATCTTTGTGTTTAAAGCAAAAGAAAGAACTGATATTTATTTGTGCATCTTGATGTAAGAAGCATCTTTCACTATCCCCTTTAATAATTTTAACAGGCAGGTGAAGTAGTATTATCTTCTTTTAGAGACCAAAGAACTGAAGTTCTGAGAGTTTAGAACTCTCCCAGAACTCGCCCAGAATCAAACAACTCTTGAGAAGTGAAACTGAGATTCAAATCCAGTCCAAGTTTTCCCTTTAAGGTGAAAATTCATTTATCTGGAGTAATTCATTCATATGGAATTTTCCGAAGAGATCCGACAAATGAATTTTACCTTACAAATTCTCTATGTTAATTAATTCTTGTCAATATTCTACCAGGCTAAAAATCAGATGAAAAGTCAGAAAAGATAAGCCCTTTGTTTACTTTGTTTTATTTTGGGTTTTATCCAAAAAACATTTTTGAGGGGTTTATTAAAAATGCTCACCAATGGCCCTTTCTTAACAGGAGACATGTTAAGCCATTTATCTTCTATTTCTATTTTATTTTTTATTACGGAACAACGGTAAAAATGCACAGGAAGGTCACTAACACATAAGTTTGTGAATTCTCAGTTCTGGGGCAGAAATATTGCTCCTGAGATTAAGAGTCATAATATAAAGATTTGAAAGAACTGTCTTCAAATGTGTATTATATTATCAGAAGGAATTATCTGCTTGGGATGGTGGGGGTAGAGGGGGTAGAATCTTCTTAATTAATAGACTATCACCAAATCCTTATCTATGGGAAAATTTTAATAAATCTACATATTTATCCAGATGATGTTCATATAGCCTATTTGTCTTAAAGTCACACAGTTCAGGTATATCTACTCTTTGTTGTTATAAAAGGTAACCATTGAAAAAAATGAAGAAAGATCTTTAAAAGAGAGACTAACATATTCTTTCCAATAGTTTGGTGGCCACATCTTATTAGTTCTTAATATCTTGTGGCCACCAAACTATTGGGAAGAATATTTCTCATTTCCCACAGGTTTTCTAAGCAACATTTCCTTTTTTCCATTAGCTCTGAATTCCACTGCTACTAATCGCAGCAAGTCACTGAATTAGTTTTTTAAAAGGCATTGATACAACAATAGGAAAGATCCTGCTCTAAAACAATGAAACCAAAAAAGGCTTCAGGAAGGAAAGATTTAGAGCAATTTCCTTTTTCATCTACCAGGGTATTTGGTTCTTTAAACTATGACCCTGAACTTGATTACTTTCTAGGAGGTGGTTAAGCCATTAGTCCCTCAGAGAGTAAGGTCATGATTCTCTCCAGGATATCAGCAGCTGAGTGTGTAGAGAAACATGATGGCAACTGCCTTGTTAGTAAAAAATGAGCCATAAGGTATCTTCCTTTCTATCTTCTCTCTTCCTTCCTTCTCTCAGCCTCCCTCTCTTCTTTGAACCATTTAGTAGACAGTAGATACGTGACAAGCAGGTAAGGATCCTGTCTATCTAATTCATAATCTTATTCTAAGTATATGAAACAACTTTGGGTACCTAGAATGTGCTTAATACATACTCATTGAATAAATACATCTATTGAATACTGCTATGAGCCGTCAGACTGACATAGGCAGCAATGTTACAAAAATCCTGTCCCAGAGGAACCTACAAAGATGGTTTAGGGAAGCAAATAGAATTGGATCTAGGATTATACAGAATGGGGGTACTTTTTCCCAAAGAAGGTCTAGGGGCATTTACTAAAGCCCTACTTAAAAGTGGAAATCGTGTATGGGTTAGTCGCTCAGTCGTCTCCGACTCTTTGTGATCCCATGGACTGTAGCCCGCCAGACTCCTCTCTCTATGGACTTCTCCAGGCAAGAATACTGGAGTGAGTAGCCTTTCCCTTCTCCAGGCGATCTTCCCGACCCAGGTATCGAACATGGGTCTCCCGCATTGCAGGCAGATTCTTTACCATCTGAGCCACCAGGAAAGCCCAAAGTGGAAATGTTTATGCTCTGATGTTGTTGCTAGGGCCCAAAAATGGATGGGTTGAATTCATGCCCCTGAAACGAATAGGTTCTCCCCACTTTCTGAGATGAAAGTGAAAAATCCTTCATCTCCAGAAAAAAGGTCCCTAAGAAGGCAGAGGGACCTGCAAAGCTGATTGTTCTTCCCTTGGAGGTGCCAGGACATTTTGCTCCATCACTTCAGCACCAGCCAAGTTGGACTTCTTCTGTCTGTGGAAGTTTCCAACTATCCTTTGCAGCATCACCTTCCAGAATGTTCCCATGGGTCCCTCTGGGCCTACTCAGTTTGGGTCTCAGCTTAACTCACAGAAGCTGCATGGCTTCTCTCTGTCACCCTCTGGCACTAGAGCTGAGTGAAGGAATATAGGCTCATGCTGGACCTTCTGAGTCAGTGGTCCCCAATATTCTTGACATCAGGGGTTGGTTTCATGAAATACAAGTTTTCCAGGGACTAGGTTGGAGGGGGATGGTTTCAGGATGTTTCAAGAGCACTACATTTATTGTGTACCTTATTATTGTTACACCACTTTCACCTAAAATCATCAGGCATGAGATCCTGGAGGTTGGGGACCCCTGTTCTAAGTGACTTCCAGTGATTTGGACTTGAGTGTCAAGAGTTTGGAGCAGTTCCAGATAATAGCCTTGGAGGAGGTGGAAATTATTGCTGCTTTAAAGACTTGAACTCTGGCTAAATCTCAATGCATATGCAACACCTTACCACTAACCAGTCCCCCAAAGAGCAGTCTCATAATGGGAGCATCAATTACCTTTAAGCAATGACCATATATATTGTCACCCTGCTTATTTAACTTATATGCAGAATACATCATGAGAAATGCTGAACTGGATGAAGCACAAGGTGGAATCAAGACTGCAGGGGAAAATATCAATAACCTCAGATATGCAGACGACACCACTCTATGGCAGAAAGTGAAGAGGAACTAAAGAGCCCCTTGATGAAGAGAAAGAGGAAAGTGAAAAAGCTGGCTTAAAACTCAATATTCAAAAAATGAAGATCATGGCATCTAGTCCCATTGCTTCATGGCAAATAGATGGGGAAACAATGGAAACAGTGACAGACTTTATTTTCTTGGGCTCCAAAATCACTGCAGATGGTGATTGCAGCCATGAAATTAAAAGACGCTTGCTCCTAGGCTATGACAAACCTAGACAGCATATTAAAAAGCAGAGACATTATTTTGCTGACAAAGGTCCTTCTAGTCAAAGCTATTGTTTTTCTAGTAATCAAGTATGGATCTGAGAATCAGACCATAAAGAAAGCTGAGCGCCAAAGAATTGATGCTTTTGAACGGTAGTGTTGGAGAAAACTCTTGAGTCCCTTGGACCACAAAGAGAGCAAACCAGTTAATCCTAAAGGAAATCTGTCCTGGGTATTCATTGGAAGGACTGATGCTGAAGCTCCAATACTTTGGCCACCTGATGCAAAGAACTGACTCACTGGAAAAGACCCTGATGCTGGGAAAGATTGAAGGCAGAAGGAGAAGGGGACAACAGAGGATGAGATGGTTGGAAGGCATCACCAACTCGATGGACATGAGTTTGAGCAAGCTCCGGGAGTTGGTGATGGACAGGGAAGCGTGGTGTGCTGCAGCCCATGGGGTTGCAAAGAGTTGGACATGACTGAGCGACTGAACTGAACTGGACTGAACTGAATGAACAGAAATGCATCAAGTGTTAGGGGTCTCTTCCTGAACCGAGCGACAGATGCTGCCTGCCACTCTCTGGGACGACCCAGCAGGCCAGCATGGCTCACGCACAACTCACATGCCTGCAGTCCCTGGGCAGAGGCTCAGCCTTGTCTGCAGCCTCAAAAGTCCACATAAATCAAAGGAGTCGTCTCACTTCTGGCCAAAGGGATGTTTGTTTTATTCAGTGTCACAGAAGCCAACAGGAGCTTCTCCTGTTATTGAGTGCAAAAGTAGAGGCTTCTATGGGCACATCAGAAAAACTGGGTCACTCCGCTTCACAAGTACCCACTAACACTGGGCTTCAGACAGCTCAAAAAAGAAATTTTCTATTTTTGTTCCCATTTTGGCCTGCTGACCTCCCCACACATGCCAATCTTTTTTTTTTTTTCAAGTGCAGTTCGATCTGAGAGGAGAGAAAACACCAGTCAGGAGTCAAAGAGCTCAAAGAGATGTGGGATGGTCATTGCTCAGACTGCAGAAGAAGAGATCTCTTCACTGGAGTGAAAATTTGGAAGACACTGCCTGCCATCTTTTCTGACATCACGAGGCTCCAAGTTTTCCGAGTTGATGGTACTACTCTTGAGAAGCCGAGAGCATAATTTCAAGAACAGGAAACACGATGGCTTCTTAATCAAATTAAATAGCAAAATGAAAGCAGTAATTACTCAAATTTACTTGGCAAATTAGCAAGACAAATTAATTGAAACAGTCCTTTTTGATCATAAGGATATAATTAGAAAAGTCTTTGGTGGATGAAAATATCTCTGAGGCATGAATTAAGTCAATTGGACGACCTGATGATAAAGCCCTTATGCTTAGCGCGTAAATCCCAACTTGCTGTTATGGAATATAAAGGAAGAATAGAGATTATCAGCAAGTATTCATTAAAAATGGTCCTGTACAAATAATGTGAATAATAATAGCTAACAACTACTGGGCTTTTATTACATGAAGGTGCCGTGCTACACGATGTATTATTCTTATCACTTGTACTGTCTTGTTTCTTTTAAAAATTAATAAAGAGACTCATCATGGTTATCAACTGCACAGCTTAAACCATCGCTGAGCCCATGGTTGTGGACAGAAGGTCGTAAAAGGTTTGTGCTGCGCAAGTGGCAACCATAATGATTGTCAATTTTCAAGAGAAATGAAACAGTGCAAGAGATATAAACCATTACTGACCCTCTGCCCACGGGCTTCTCACATGGTTCAGTGGTAAAGAATCTGCCTGCCAATGCAGCGGATGCAGGTTCAATCCTTGGGTTGACAAGATTCCCAAGAGGAGGAAATGGCAACCCATTCCAGTATTCTTGCCTGGGAAATCCCATGGACAGAGGAGACTGGCAGGCTATAGTCCATGGGGTCACCAAGAGTTGGACATGGCTTAGCGACTGAGCACACACGCACATCCATAACCATAGACTCCATGATGGAAGGAGCAAGGAGCACAGGGCACCAAAATCTGACAAAAAACAGAGGCTGAGATGCCTTTTCTCTTCTTAGCCTCATCTTCCACTTAAAAATGCCATTGTGCTCAGTCGTGTCTGCCTCTCTGTGACCCAATGAACTGTTATCTGCCAGGCTCCTCTGTCTATGGGATTTTCCAGGCAAGAATACTGGAGTGGGCTGCCATTTCCTTCTCCAGGGGATCTTTTCGACCCAGGGACTGAACCCATGTTTCCTGCATTGCAGGCCGATTCTTCCCTGCTGAGTCACTGGGGAAACCCACGGGGGGAGTAAATACTGTCTTTTTAAATTCCTTATTAATGCCATGTCCCTAGCACCCAGCCCAGGGCCCAGCACATTGGAAGCACCCGATAAATATTCTTTGGCTGAATAACTGAGTGAATGCACTCCTTAAATAATCTGCCAAAGTGGGAACGAAAGTGATGATGATTTCTTTTGGGACATGCTCGAAAGAGAGTAATCACAGTTCAGTAATGGCTTGCCAAGAAACTGACCCATATTCCACAATAAGGAGGCTGTGAACCTTAAAAACATCAACACTTTCTATCCCTTGGGAGGAAAGATGCATCCACACACTGTCTATGGAGAGGAGCAGAAACAAGCTCTGATTCGCAGAAGCAGCAGAGACAGGGTGTGGCCCTGGCAAGCAGTATGTAAGCCCCTAACACTGGACATCAGAGCCATCCTGACAGAGTATGTTCACGCTCCCCCATGCAGGGGGTGGCTCCTAACCCAGCCCTAGGGTCCCTCCACGGTGCTCCAGAATCTGACTTCACTCACTCACTGAAGTTTAGCCCTCATCAGTGTTCTGGGAAACAGGAATACTCTCACAAAGGCAGAAAACAGAGCAAGTTAGGTGGAATAAGCATGATGGCACCTCTATGCCATAGTATGTCTTTAGGTTTCCTTTTGGAAGAAAAGACCACAGAGTCTGCAAAAATAATAGTAACCTGGAGAAATGCAACTCGATAAACCCAAAATACTTCTTCCAGGGACCCAGAACTCATTTTATCTGTAGATAATGCTAGTTTTGATTTTTTTTTCTCATCATCAATCTAAGAGAAATCTAAAAATAAAAAGACCAAAATTAAAACCATTCTGTAATTTAAAAAAATTATTTATATTTAATTGAAGGATAATTGCTTTATGATATTGGTTTCATCTTTGCCATAATCACCATGAATCAGCCAGAGGTGTACGTATGTCCTCTCCCTCTTAAACCTCCCTCCCGTCTCCCGCCCTTTCCCACCCCTCCAGGTTGTTACAGAGCCCGGTTTCAGTTCCCTGAGTCATACATTCTGTAATTCTGAGATCACGAAAATGGCTTTAGTGAGTTTATAACATAAGAAATTATTATCACTAGTAAAGAGTCAAGTGTTTTGTTTTTCACTTTAACATTCAGATTTTTAATCCTCAGTGCTGGGAAGATGTGAGATCCTGGGGCGCGGTAATGAAAATTGCAAAAACAGGATCCTCGTTTCATTATAATCTGCTAGTTAATAACACACTACACACCAGCTAGACACCAGCAAGAACAGGGTTCTCACCAAGTTGAGGCCCACGTGAAACAGCGAAGAATCCCTCAAATACTAGAGAAAGAAAGATGCTAAACACTGTACTGAAATATCTCCCTTGGACACGGTTTGTGTTTGGAGGAAAGAAAAGAAAAGGCTAGCAGCTAACTTTGTGCCTGCATGTTTCCCTTCTCTGCATTCATGGCAATCACAAACTCATCTAGACTCAGGACAGCGTCGCCTCCAATGAGGGAAGGATGGGCAGACGGAAATCTCTTATTTTTTATCCCTGCAAATTGGGTGGTATTTCAGGCACCATCTCCTCTACCCAAAGAGCCAGTAGTAATCCCCAGAGGGAAGCAGGTGTTTGTCATCCATTGAATCAAACAAAAACTGCTTCATTTTCAAATTCACAGACATTTTACATGATATCACATCTGCCCATTTTTCTCAGTATCCAACAGAATTGTTTTCCTTTAAATTCTTTTACCAAGCAACACGCGGGATATTAGTTCCCTGACCAGGGATTGAACCCTCATCCCTTGCAGTGGGAGCATGGAGTCTTAACTGCTGGACGGACAGAGAAGTTCCCCTTTTTTAAAGAAAAAAAAAAGTTCTAACATAAAAAATTTTTCAATCACTTGGATTATAGTAATACTGCTGTAAGACCAATTCCACTGAGATTTTTCTTCTTAGAAAAAAATAATGTGAAAAGCAGATGTATGTTTAAGTTAGTGACTCACTATGAACTCATTGTCCAAAAAAATCTGTTGATCCATATATTAGGGGAAAATAAGTTGGCTATCATTTGGCAATAAGTGTTTTATGGACTCATAATTGCCAATCTAGTTATCACCAATTCTAGAAAAACATCCTAAGAAAATAATTCAGTCAAGAGAAGACCTCTCTTCATTAAACTACTCCTTCCAAGATGTTTCAAAATAATAGAAACTGAAACAGACAAAATATCCACCTAGAAAGAAGTCAACAAGTGGTTTTAAGTAAATGTATCTTTCTCAATTAAGTATTTGCTAACCATCACAAGTTATAATGGTACAAATCATGTATTATGGAAAACATTTTTATAGGTTGCCAAGGAAGTAGAATGTCTCTACAAGTGAAACATACCTGAAGTTCTGATTAGCACACAGAAAAGTTGATGAGTCCTTCAGCAAGGTGGGAATGGGGACCCACTTAACAGACCTCTCCCTGCCCCTTGGTTCTCCGTGGTCCCTGGATGGGCTTTCCTCACCCCTCTCTGCTCCCCCTCTGTGTGCTGTGCTTAACCTGACTGCTTGCCTACATCATGCTTCTGTCCACCACCAGATAACTCCCATGCTTTGTTCAAGACTCAGCTCCCTTCTCATCTCTTTCACAAAGGTATATATTACCCTGGAGTGAAATTGCTTTATTCGATTCCTCAGCCCTGACTGTCATTTTCTTGATCATTGTGTTTGTTTTGTCTTCTCAGACAATGAATTCCACAGGCAGAGTTATTTTTAGTGCATGCAATGCCTCATAAATATGTGATTTTGAATGAATTAATCAATGAATATAAATTCAGTAGAGCATGGACCATTTCTTTTCTTTGTATCTACAGGTCTTCCCATAGTGCAGACCTTCCCATAGTATATTATAGGTAACTGTTAGTCACTCATTCAAGTTTAACTCTTTGCGACCCCATGGACTGTAGCCTGCCAGGCTCTTCCGTCCATGGACTTCTCCAGGCAAGAATACTGGAGTGGGTTGCCATTTCCTTCTTCAGGGGGTCTTTCCGACCCAGGGATCAAATCCGGGTCTCCTGCATTGCAGCCAGATTCTTTACCATCTAAGCCACCAAGGAAGCCCACATGATAAATAGCTCTTCACTAAACAACTGGAGGAATGAATGTATGCGTATTGCATTATACACATGTTTGTTGGCTCCAATGCTGGGATGTGTTTTTCTTTTCCGTCCCTTTTCCACCTTTTGTTTCTATGAAAGATCAGAGACATTCTCTTCTAAAAGGAGTACTACCCATGAAGAGAACTTACCCAGATCGAACTGGCCAGAAATGTAGCCACAAGTCTGCCGGACTTCCTCACTGTCCCAGCCCAGAGGGTAGAGGGCGCAGCCAGCACCGATCAACAAGCCTGCAAAGACAGACGACAAGAAGGCTTTAGCAGTGCCCTTCTGGAGCCCAAGATAAAGGTACCAGGGACAAAAGATTAATACCAGCAATATGACAAAGGAACATAGGGTCTACTTTCGGGAAAGCACCAACCAAGCTCCCTTTAGTGATCTAAGGTCAATTTAACTCCAAGAACAACTTCAAGTCTGTTTAAAAGGAGAGGGAAGAAAACAACCCTGATAGACAGCTCAGTTTGGTTCCAACTTTGCCTTTTAAAACATTAAAAGCCTAGCAAATCCTGTTTAGGAACTACAATCCAGAAGCCCTTTTTAACTACTCTTGTAAAAAACCAGCCCAATTCCACTGTCAATACATGTAAACAAGTAACTCAAGTGCCAGCAAAAGACCTCATTGGTTATGCTTCATCATTTATCAGATCTTTTTTTCCAATTTAAGAATCAAAACAGAATGATTCAGCATCATCAAATTTTACCAAGGTCAGAGAGAGCATAAAGATTTTCATGCACCACTTAGGCACATTGATTTAACTCGTGAACTGGGCTAGGGCTCTCATGTTCTCTTGAGAAGGTGAGAATCATCAAGTGTCCACGTGTCCTGGAAATACTCAAGAAAACGGCTGCTGATTGGGATCTCAGTGCTTCTTGCAGCGAAGACCAAAAGGTTTGCTAATTAAACTGAAGCAAGTGATGGATTTATTTTCATATAAGTCAGGTTATCATGGCAGCTTACTCTGAGCCAGTCTTTAGCGACTCATTCAGAGTCACTGATTAGTGAGTCTTTGGTGTTGCATCAAAGCCTAATATGGTCTTACAAGAAACCAAATGAGACCGAGTGAAAGAAAGTGAAAATGAAACTGAAGTTGCTCAGTCGTGTCCGACTCTTTGCAACCCCATGGACTGTAACCTACCAGGCTCCTCTGTCCATGGGATTTTCCAGGCAAGAATACTGGAGTGGGTTGCCATTTCCTTCTCCAGGAGACAATCCCGACCCAGGGACTGAACCCAGGTCTCCCTCATTGTAGGCAGACGCATTACAATCTGAGCTACCAGGTAAGTACTTACCAATTGAAACAGAGGGCTAACCTGAAAGTATCATTTTGTCACGTCAGTCAAAGAGTAAAAACATCACTCCTGGGACCTCCTTGGTGGTCCAGTGGTTAAGAATCTGCCTTGCAATGTAAAGGAGGTGGGTTTGATCCCTGGTTGGGGAACTAAAATCCCATATACCATGGAGAAACTAAGTCTGCGCTGCAACTAGAGAGTCTGTGTGCCAAAACAAACAGCTCCCTGTGCTACAACTAAGACCTAATGCAGCCAAATAAACAAATAAACATCAGCTGTCCCCACAGTCTGACTGTCTGCAGGATTGTGGGTAAAAAGGCACTAAATGAGGGAGTCTCCTAAATAAGAAAACAGTTAAGGTGCTAATGCACAGCCAGAATGCCGGGGTCCCCCAAGGCATCTCAAGGAGGCCTTCAGTATTTCTGGACTGAGTCTCTTCCTGCCTGCTTCTGCTTCTCCTCTACCCTTGGTAGGTGACTTGTGTAGTTGTAACCAGACAAACCATCTATTTCCTCACAGACATCTAAGGAGGAGCCGCTTTCTACCCACCCCCACCAAACTCCATGCCAAGCTCTCTGGAGAGATACCCCCCAGGAACCCATACACATTTCCCACCCTGCTGCCCCTCCCTCTGACCCGGCCTTTGGACCACAGTCAGACTAGCATCTAATATAGAAGGGCTGTGATCCTAGGGAATGCCTGCAAAGAATCACTGCAGCTGCAAATCATACATTCCAGGACCTGTATGCAACGGTATAGATACGAATGGTGCTGAGGCTGAAGAATAATTCAGCAAGCAATAATACAAGGTTTGCTGACTAAGCAAATGCCTCAGTGACCGGTTTCCTTAGGCTTTTTGCCTTAGGATAAATTTTGCAGTATTCTGAAGACAACTCCAAGCTAGCATTATCTGCCATCAGGTAAAGACAGAATTAATGAGGATGCCGAAGTTTGTGTACACTGAATTCCCCGAGTGTTGAATAAATAATGTGGCATCATTTCCATGAGAGTCAGTTCTTAATAAGTACCGTCACTTTCTGAGATCTGGTGAGCAATTTTTGAATGATGGCACACGCAGAAAGGCAGTTGGATAGAAAACGTTCAAGGGTAAGAAAAGCAAAGAACAATAACATTTAAATGATGAGTGTTCCCTTTATCTGATAGGCAAACAAATAAACAGTTTCACTTGCTAATGTTCTTTCAGTATGGCAGAAAAATATGTGTCATGTGTTCATGAAACAAGCTGCTTTCATACAATATAACGATCCCATAATTTGGGAGATTAAATTGAGGGAAACTTTTCAGTGCCGATATAGGAAGCAAAAGGACTATCATACCCTAAATAGCACAACACATGGCAGTCAGGGTTCTTTTGTAGAATATTGGGCTGCCTTTGTAAAACTACAAAATGTAGATTCAACCATATAAATTAGAAACAATTTTATACATAAGAAATCTGTGTTAGGTGTAAGAATTTTTTTTAAATAAAATACCATGAGCATATGCTCACATTAAAAAAGTATTCTGTGGAGGGCAACTAGCTTATCTGGATTTTACTCAATATTTATGGAGCCTTTGTTTTGTTATCTGCTTTAATGTTTGCTGACAGTAAAGATATTGCAGAGTCTGAAGATTTGGGAAACATTTCTGGAAAAAAAGTGCAAGCTGCAAACTGACTAGGTTAAGTAGTCGTTGCAATGACTAGGTTCTGTAGGGGGATATCTGGCCTCCAGACACCTGGCTACCATAGTCCATTAAGGTAAAAGCAAGTCTCAGGCCAAATTCAGCCAACTCTACAATGATTGTTTATTAGCAGGCTGGGACAAAGAACAATCAGATGACCAAGTCTCTAAATGCAGTGGAACCCTACCTCCAATTCCATCAGAGAGTCACTCTAACAAGTACCTTCAATACATAGTAAATACCACAAGTATTCAGATAATAGGATCAGGGACATCTCTTGTCAAATCAGTCAGTAGCTTCCACTAAATGGAATGGGACAGGGCACAGGGGTCAAGAGTGCTAGACCTGTACTGCCCCATCCTGTAGCCATGAGCTACTTGTAGCTAGTTAAGTTTAAACTTAAGTTAATTGAAATTAAATAAAAATTGGACTTCCCTGATGGTTCAGTGGTTAAGAATCTGCCTGCCAGTACAGGGGACACAGGTTCCATCCCTGGTGCAGGAAGATTCCACCACAATTAAGCCCACAACTACTGAGTCCACGTGTCGAAACTGCTGAAGCCTGCGTGTCCTAGAGCCTGAGCTCTGAAACAAGAGAAGCCATTGCAATGAGAAGCCCATTCACCACAACTAGAGAGTAGCCCCCACTCTGGTTAACTAGAGAAAAGCCCATGCAGCAAGAAATATGCAGCACAGCCAAAAATAAATAAATAAAATTTAAAATTAAAAAAAATTAAATTAAATTAAAATAAAATTCAATTCTTCAATTTCCCTTGTCACATTCCAAGAGCCTACCAGCCATTTGGTGCTACTGGCTACCATATTGGACAGTGTAAAATACAGACCATTTTCATAATCACAGATTTATTTTGAGCTGAAATCAAGGCCCCAAAGATTCAGTAAGAAAGTTTGACCTTCTCTCTAAGTGCCTAAACAAATGTAGACAGAGGGCCTTTTTAGGAGCAGAGATATCGCCAGAGATACCTGCAAGTAATATGGGCAGGTGTGGTGGGGAAACTCTAGACAGGGCATAAAGATCAGAGTCCACTCTATGTCCCACTGTTTCTGCCTGGCCCGGGAAACATTTATTTACCAAACGCTTGCTTTTCCATCTCCATGTCAATTGCCTTCCTCTCCTCTGAAGTCCCAAACAACTTCAGTTCAGTTGCTCAGTTGTGTCTGACTCTTTGCAACCCCATGGACTATGGCACTCCAGGCTTCCCTGTCCCTTCCACCATCTTCCAGAGTTTGCTCAAACTCATGTCCATCGAGTCGGTGATGCCATCCAACCATCTCATCCTCTGTCGTCCCCTTCTCCTCCTGCCTTCAATCTTTCCCAGTCATCAGGGTCTTTTCAAATGAGTCAGTTCTCCACATCAGGTGGCCAAAGCATTGGAGCTTTAGCTTCAGCATCAGTCCTTCCAATGAATATTCAGGACTGATTTTCTTTAGGATGGACTGGTTTAATCTCCATGCTGTCCAAGGGACTCCCAAGAGTCTTCTCCAACATCACAGTTCAAAAGCATTAATTCTTTGGCACTCAGCTTTCCTTACAGTCCAACTCTCACATCCATATATGACTACTGGAAAAACCATAGCTTTGACTAGATGGATCTTTGTTGGCTAAGTAATGTCTCTGCTTCTTAATATGCTGTCTAGGTTGGTCACAGCTTTTCTTCCAAGGAGCAAGTGTCTTTTCATTTCATGGCTTCCTTCACCATCTGCAGTGACTTTGGAGCCCAAGAAAATAAAGTCTGTCATGGTTTCTTTTGTTTCCGCATCTATTTGTCATGATATGATGGGATTGGATGTCATGATCTTCATTTTTTTGAATGCTGAGTTTTAAGGCAGCTTTTTCTCTCCTCTTTCACTTTCATCAAGAGGCTCTTTAGTTCCTCTTCGCTTTCTGCCATAAGGGTGGTGTCATCTGCATATCTGAGGTTATTGACATTTCTCCCGGCAATCTTGATTCCAGCTTGTGCTTAGTCCAGCCCAGCGTTTCTCATGATGCACTCTGCATGTAAGTTAAATAATCAGGGTGACGATATACAGCCTTGATGTACTCCTTTCCCGATTTGGAACCAGTCCATTGTTGCAAGTCTGTTTCTAACTGTTGCCTCTTGATCTGCATGCAGATCTCTCAGGAGGCAGGTAAGGTGGTCTGGTATTCCCATCTCTTTAAGAATTTTCCACAGTTTGTTGTGGTCCATGTAGTCAAAGGCTTTGGCACAGTCAATAAAGAAGAATTTTGAGCATTACTTTGCTAGCCTGTGAGGTGAGTGCAACTGTGTGGTAGTTTGAGCATTTTTTGGCATTGCCTTTCTTTGGGACTGGAATGAAAACTGACCTTTTTCAGTCCTGTGGCCACTGCTGAGTTTTCCACATTTGCTGGCATATTGAGTGCAGCACTTTCACAGCATCATCTTTTAGGATTTGAAACAGCTCAGCTGAAATTCCATCACCTCCACTAGCTTTGTTCGTAGTGATGCTTCCTAAGGCCCACTTGACTTCACATTCCAGGATGTTTGGCTTTAGGTGAGTGATCACACCATCACGGTTATCTGGGTCATTAAAATCTTTTTTGTATAGTTCTTCTGTGTATTCTTCTGTGTGTTCTGCAATAATATGGGCCGATGTGGTAGGGAAACTCTAGACAGGGCTTGTAGATCAGAGTATATTCTATGTCCCACTGTTTCTGCCTGGCCCAGTAAACATTTACCAAACGTTTGCTTTTCCATCTCCATGTCAATTGCCTTCCTCCCCTCTGAAGTCCCAAATGACTAACCCCCAGCTTTCTCTTTGTCTTAGCTGAGAATGATATTTAAAGTGAGTGATGCATTTCAGGGAGTTACTCAATTTTTCCTGAGTCCCTCTCATGTACACACGTTGTTAAACATTCGTTTTTCTTCTCTTAATCTGTCTCATGTCAAGCCAATTTAATTCTTAGACCAGCCAGAAGTATCTAAAAGGGTAAAGGAAAATTCTTTCCTCTCCATCACTGGGCTGGCCAGATTCTTACACCCTGTGCCTGATAATGCTTGTGAATAAGCAAAATCATCTTTACTCTTTAAGATTCTCCTTTTCTAGGTCGGGCTAGAAGCCAGGAAACTACATTTCAAAAACTTACCTGCAGACTTCCCTGGTGATCTAGTGGTCAAGAATCCACTTGTCAATGCAAAAGACACAAGATCGATTTCTGATCTGGGAAGATTCCACAAAGCATGGAGCAACTAAGCCTGTATGTCACAACTACTAAGCCTGAGCCCTAGGGCCTGTGCTCTGCAACAAGAGAAGTCTCCACAATGAGAAGGTCGTGCACCTCAACAAAGAATAGCCCCTGCTCACCGCAAGTAGAGAAAGTCCACACAGCAAAGAAGACCCAGTGCAACCAACCAACCAACCAACCAACCAACCCAAAACACTGTCCTGCTAGCAGAAGCTCTGGCTTATAGTCAGTGAGAAGGTAAAAGGGAGAGATAAACCATATTTCCCATTGGCAGCTGCAGCCAGGGATGTGCCTTTCTGCAGTCTATGTGTGAGATATGGGGACTGGCTTCCTGGCATTCCTCTCAACTTCACTCACTAATGGCAGATCATAAGCTGCCCTGACGTTTGATCCATGCCCTTCCTCAACTCCCGAATTCTACAAAGGAGCATCTCTGACCTTCACTTCCCCAGATCTAACAGGTCTGTAAAACTTCAAATCCCTGGGTTACATCCCCTCCTGCTTGAAATACCTAGAGCGGTTTCTTTCACTGGCCATTCCCTGGCTGATATTGATACATACCCTACTTGTGGGAGGGCAGAGGGGCTGATATTTACTTAAACATTATTCCTTTTCTCAGTTAAGAATGATCTCTAATACAACCTATGCTAATTATTAAACCTTGGGTAAGTAGGGTGTGTGTCCGACTCCTTGAAACCCTGTGGACTGTAGCCTGCCGGGTACCTCTGTTTATGGAATTTCCCAGGCAAGAATACTGGAGTGGGTTGTCATTTCCTTGGGGTAAGTACAGTGATATTAAAAGGCTTTGTATTAACTACCTCTGTGGTGTGGTCTCTCTTAGGAAACTTCTGCTAATGAACTTCTTGAGTGCGGATTTCCAAAGAGGAAACTTCAAATGTTAACTAAGGGCCCTTAGATTGGAGTCAACTAGAATTTTATCATCTATACTGAAGTATTGACATGGTAAAGTTGGAGACAATTACATAAAAGTAATCACATCTTTTTAAAGGAAGAAATCTGCCATTGTTCAGTTTTTAGCAGTGTTAAATCTTAGACTGTGTTGTGGGTATCAACGTTTGATGGAGACATAGTCTGAAAATCCTTGAATTAGATACTACTTAGATAAGAAGATACTGTATGCTTAAATGAGGCCCAGAAAATATTCTGGAATGTAAAGTGGTTGCCCGAATGAAATTTTAGTGACCTAATGAGTTTTTATAGCTCTGGCTGACTAATTTGTTCCTGGGGAGTAAATGGTTCAATTAAAATCTCTGGCTCACAAACTTTTATATTATTTACATGGATTTTCTTTATTAGATTTATAAACCTTGAGGTTACCTCATGGGGCTTAATTACGTGGTATTTCAACTGAATTCTTGTTTCACTGCCATGACAGGAAAAAAGTCACACTTTTTGAAAAATCTGTGCAAGGAGTGGAAGTGAGGAAAGATGGTGTGAACTGAGGCATCAACCTGAGGAAGCTGGTAACAGAGGTGGGTGGGTGGAGGAGGTGTGAGGTCATTTGCCACTGTAGGCTCATTTGCAATTAAAGAAGAAATCTGTTTTCGCAGTCCTAAAGACTGCAACTTTTAAAGGGTCATGAGTCAATCACAAATTAATGTAAATTAGTTCAAACTTGTAGATTTCACCAGCACCTAGCTGGAATTAGAGATCAGGACATCATAGACCTTGACAAAAGTCATTCTGTAGGTGGTCCTGGGAGTTCAGAGAGACACGGCTTCCTAAAAAGGAAAAAAAAAAAAAAAATCCAAACAAATGACTCAATAGTTCTTAAATTAAAAACACACAGACACATTTGAATCATGCATTAACTATTAGGCCATTTTAACTTGAGTACCCATAAAGAAGGCTGAGCTCCAAAGAACTGATGCTTTCAAACTGTGGTGTTGGAGAAGACTCTTGAGAGTCCCTTGGACAACAAGGATATCAAACCAGTCAATCCTAAAGGAAATTAACCCTGATTATTCATTGGAAGGACTGATGCTAAAGCTGAAGCTCCAATATTTTGGCAACCTGATGGGAAGAGCCAACTCATTGGAAAAGACCCTGATGCTGGGAAAGACAGAAGGCAGGAGGAGAAGGGGGCAACAGAGGATGAGATGGTTGGAGAGCATCAATGACTCAATGGACATGAATCTGAGCAAACTCCAAGAGATAGTGAAGGACAGGGAAGCCTGGCATGCTGCTTGCAGTCCATGGTGTCGCAAAGAGTCAGACATAACTTAGTGACTGAACAACAACCCCATGGTTCTGGCCTCACCCTGTTCAAGAGAATTAAAATATATGAAGAGCCAAGTCAGCACAGAGACCTCTAAGGAGAAGCCAGTATTAATGGAGACGGGAGAGTCCAGGTAAATGCAGAAAGGTGGCTGCTGGGAGCTGTGCTGTGATGCTGTGTGATCCAAGGGATCTGCCCTTGGCCCCAGATGGGTTCCTGTGTCTAAATCTTTGGAGACCCTCTGCCTGTAAACCACCTTGGGGAGAAGGTCCTAGTGGAAACGGTATTCATTTTCGCACCATGCTGGAGATGCCTGTCATGATACTAATTATTTTTTAGAATCTGAGTGGGGAGTCTGAAGCTCCTGAAGAGTTCTTTGGTCAAAGTGAAAACCCCAGGCTGGGAATTTTCCCTTCTGCAAACCCTTTTCTATTCAAAGTCAATACTTCACACTTAGCCAACGGAATATTAACATAACAATTCGGCTCCTGCCAAGAAGGCAAAACAAACCCCTCCAGTCAGCCAATGCCAATTACTCCCCACAGGTGGTACGAACAGAGTCCTCGAGTTCAACGCATAAAGTCTTATTTTTTTTTCCAGGCCACTCTTGAAAGTTTTTATGTGATCTCACTTTTTTTCCATGACTATTTGCTCCATTCTTTTCCACGGTTTATTATTTTTTTTTAAACAGCCTGACTTTCCACCTATTGCCCCTGCAGTGGTCACGCAAGTCTTTCCCATCAATTCATCTTTTATGTTTTTTAGATACTTTTGTTCGTCCTCCAGGTCCTTTTCTTCCTTTCTGTGGCAAGCACCGAGGGAAATGGTTTTCTCTACTTTTCTCATGAAAGCTGCACAGTCTTGTAGCCTGTTATCTAGACTTTTCTTTGGAAAAGGTTGGCACTTTCCATCTCTAAGTCTTCATGTGCTATTTATGTCCACGATATTTGTCCATTTTTGGTCCTTGATAACCAGCCCTTTACACAATGTAACAACAAAATAAATCCAGTAGTGGGGAGAGAACGAGGGCAAAGGTCAGTATTATAACTCTTTGCACTCTGAATGCACAATGAGGAGAAAACTACTAAAGTATGCTAGAAGAAATAGACTCAGTTAGGTTTTTGCAAGCCATTTTGTTGTTATTGTTGTTTAGTTGCTAAGTGGTGTCCGACTCTTTTGAGTCTCCATGGACTGTAGCCTGCCAGCCTCCTCTGTCCATGGGCTTTCCTAGGCAAGAATACTGGAGTGGGTTCTTCTTCAGGGGATCTTTCTGATCCAAGGGTCGAACCTGTGTCTCCTGCGTTGCAGGCAGATTCTTTATCGCTAAGCCAGGGAAGCCCATGCAATAGTTATCTAATAGATAATAGCCTTTAGTTAGCAGAAGAGGAAATTGAAGCTTAGAGAAGGAGGTTCCTGCTCATCTACCAGTAAATATTTACTGGTAGATCCAGGGACTTACTTTCAGGCCAATCTGAGCCAGTTCTCCTAACCTCTACCTTCTATTGATGCCCAAATCCCAAAGTGTTCATGGCCCCAACTCTGACCTGACCTCCCATATTCACATGTGTATTGAGGAACTCTGTGTATAAATGGAGAAGTAGGGATGGGGCGGAAGAGAGATTTCAAGTCACCATTTCTCTATGATTGACTCTACAGGGAACAACTCTGCTGTTGCCTCTTACCAAAGAGAAGGAATGGGCTCCCAGGAACCCTACAGATAGATCCCTGCTTCCCTGAGTGCCAGTGAGGGAGAACCAGGATGTGAGTTCCAGCACACCAAGAACTCCATCCATAAAGAGGACATTGAAACATAGAGAAAAGAAATGGATTCTTCATCATCAGAGGTTTAGCCAAGAAAAGCACATCTCCTCCTAATACTAAAGCATAGTATAGAAACAAGACCACTTGTGCTATCAAAGATACTTTCACAAATCACAATAAGACTATTTTTTCACTGAAAACACCCTGCAGAAGAGAATATACTTTAGATTCTCCTAAAATATTTTCCAAAATGGCTCCTTGATTCTCATTTCATCTTCTTTTCCAGTTCATGGGGCAGAAAACACCAAAGACATACACAGTGAGGGGCACCAGAGTACCTGCTCTTTAGCTCAGGCTGAAAAATCAGAAGCTACTTTCAGCCACTGGTGACCTGTCATCTTTGCTTTTTCTAGAGTTCTAGGCAATCACTGGTAGAAAAATTAAAGTTGTTTCAAACAGTGCAACTTGGAGATTTTGTAATTTCTATGTGACTGCTTTCTAGTAAATTATATCTGATTGAAAGCAACAATTTTCTAACCCTCCTATTTAAGAGCTGGCTTCCCTGGTGGCCCAGAGGTAAAGAATACGCCTGCAATGCAGGGGATGCGGGTTAAATCTCTGGGTTGGGAAGATCCCCTGGAAAAGGAAATGGCAACCCACACCAGTATTCTTGCCTGGAGAATTTCGTGGACAGAGGAGCCCTGAGGGTTACAGTCCATGGGGTCGCAAAAGAGTCAGATACGACTTAGTAACTATGCAACAACAAACAACCAGGGACTCACTTTCAGGCCAAACTGTAAAATGGGGATGCCTCCTTCTTGAAATTACTGCAAGGATCAAATGAAACAGTGTACGTAAAGAGATGGGTACGATACTCCCAGTAAGTGTTCAGTGACTGGTCTCTACTGCTGAGCTTTGAACTTTGTGCCGATGTAGGGGAGGGTGGCGGACTCTGTTCGAGCCAATATGTATTTGTACTTCTCTCAGAGAAGGTCCTCTTCTTAGATGGAACGCAGAGAGGGTTCCAGTAAGTATATTCCTGGAACCGTGACTCGTGAACACTTGACCCGACAGTCATATCAGCCATGCAAACCTCAGTAAGCAAGAATGAAACAGCCACAAGCCTGATGGCCCTCAGTCAAAGGACCCATACACAACTATAAGGATAAAAACACTTTCATCTGTTCTGGTTCTATTTCATTCTATTTCTAAAGGCACTGTGACCTTTCTGCGAGGCAGGTATATCTAGAACTGATGTCCCACTTTGGTCGGGATGGAATCACAGACAACAGTGGAGATCTGAGGGTCACCCAGGGGATAATGAGGGGCAGAGCTGTGATGAACTCGGGGTTCTAGATGCCTATTCTATGCTTTGGTTCATTGCCTTCTCTCTGAGGCTCCTGGTAACAGAGCTGGCCAGGCTCCGTGCTGCAGCTTCAGTCATGAAGCAAAAGAAATTCTAGTTTTCACTGACCCTGAGGTGTCCTGAGGGCTTCTCCCAAGGCTCAGATGGTAAAGAATCTGCCTGCAATGCAGCAGACCGGGGTTTGATCCCTGGGTCAGGAAGATCCTCTCAAGAAAGGAATGGCTACCCACTCCAGTATTCTTGCCTGGAGAATCCCATGGACAGAGGATCCTGGTGGGCTACAGTCCATGGGGTGGCAAAGAGTCGGACACGACTGAGCTACGAACACTTTCTCTATTTTTCAAAGGTGTCCTATGTTAACAGCAGGGGGAAAATAAAGACACAGTCCCACATTTCCAGAGGAGGGTGGCTGGGGACAAGGCTTCTCAGCCTGACACGCATACAAAACAGCTGTCAGGCTTGTTCAAATGCAGATTCTAGCTCTGCAGGTTGGGGGCAGGGCTGGATCGCCTGCATTTTGAAGGGGCTCCTGGTGAGATGGGAGGCTGCTGAGTGTATCACACTTTGAGCATCGAGGATCCAGTGGGAATAGTGCCAGCTTTGAGGTTGACCTCATCAGGTTTGAATCCTGACACCACCTCACCGGACGTGTGACCTTGAACAGCATGCTTTTGACTTACTTAAGCCCAGATTTTCATCTATAGAATAGCTGCAATGGTACTCACATCTTTAGTACTGTCATTAGAAATAAATAAAAGACTTAATAAAGATGCCCAGTTGGGGCTTGGCATAAGACAAGGGCTTAGTCATCAGTATTAATACTAATATTGTATCACGGGAGTTGCAAACATTTTACCCTACTATACCTGCTGATTTTAGATTCTTCATTAGCAGCTCCAGGTAACTGCCAGTTTAAACAAACCAAAAAATGAAGGCTGCTTAAGGAAAGACTTATTGCTTGCTTACATCTTCTGAATAGATATATTTTCTGAAGCTAAGACCACAGCTCTACAGCGAAGAATTATTGCATTTCCTCTTTGTTCCCTCCAATATTCTGTTATGAAAAACTGCAAACTTACAGCAAAATGGAAAAACTGTATGGTGAACCCCCAGATACCCACTGTCTATGTTTTATGATTCAGTTCAGTTCAGTCGCTCAGTGGTTTTATGATTAACAGGTTTTTAAAATCTGCTCTATCACCTATCTTTTCCATTTTTCCATTCCTCTGTTGATCCACCAAGCCATCTTTTTTGGCGGGGAAGGAGGGGATGCTTGTCACAGATTTCCAGCATCAGGACATATGAATGAATTTTTTTTTCAATTATTTGTGCTCCACCCTCTTTTTTCCCTTGGCCCAGTGGTCTGAACAGACTACGAGGTAGACACTAAGTTAGATCCAATGCCACAACTGAGACAACACTGCATCCCTAAGGGCTGATGGTACTAAGTAGGGACCCATCAATTTGGAAGTAACTTATATACAAGTCAGAAACAAGGAATACCTCTGAGCTTTCCACATTTCTCAAACAGCCACTCTATGACCTAAAATAGGATCGGCATGCTTCTGTTGTCTGACCCAGAAATACCAATAAGAATTTCTTAAGCCATTTCACCAAACCCAGAAAGACAACATACAGATCTCCAGCCCAGTCCAGCCATGCAGCTCAATTTTCTGTGTAGACACATTTTCTTTCAAGGATGACTGCTGTTTTGTACAAAATGCTGCTGCTCAGACACAGTCATGTCCAACTCTTTGCAACCCCATGGGCTATAGCCCGGCAAGCTCCTTTGTCCACAGGATTCTCCTGGCAAGAATACTGGAGTGGGTTGACATTTCCTCCTCCAGGGGATCTTCATGACTCGGGAATCGAACCTGCATCTCCTGCATTGGCAGGTGGATTCTTTATCACTAGCACCACCAAAATGAATCACTCCCAATACTCCTTAAATAGGGGGAAAAAAAAAAAGATGAACAGAATCATCACCCTGCAACACGAAAGCTTTCCGGGAACAAGGCTCCAACAAGATTGTTAGAAGAGTCTGACCTAATCATGAAAACAAAAACCAACCAAACAAAAACACCCACGTGTAAGTAAATGTAGACTGCAACCATCCACACATCCCACCCCTGCCTTGGAACCCGCAACGTCATCTCCAAAGCAGACTCTGGCCTGGTCGATGCCTGTTGACTAACTGTGGTTATGCTCACTCAGCCAGATACTCAAGAGGGGAACTGTTAGGAACACAGGCTTTTGAGTCCGAGAGTCCTGTATTTGAATACTGGGTCTGCTACTTACCAGATATTGATGGAACAAGTCTCGTAAATTTGAGCCCCAAGAGTTTCATCCAGAAAACGGCTACACCAGGTTCTCCTTACAGAGGTGTTGAGGGGATTAGAGAAAACGTCCCAGCTGAGTGCAGAGCATGTGGATGTAGTTTTGCTCTTATGAGATAATGACGAAAGAGAAGGGAAAAACAATAAACACTTCTTAAAATTTTATTCGTCCAACAGGGGCTTATGAGAACAAAGTATACACCAGCACCAGTATGCTTTGCTAATGGCAGAGGTTTGCAGAACTTCTGTTGGGAGTGGACAGCAGATGATACCACGTGTCTGAAGTCTCACGGGAACACATCACAACATATGCCAATCTAAGCCAGAATGCCATCCCCAGCTGCCGCCAAGCCTTCCCCAGACACACCTATAGATCTCTGCTTTGATTCCTGCTGAAGCACTGACTCCCAGTGTCCTTCCCCTCAGGCCTGTAGAGTGATTGCCCTGGGCATGGGAAACATCGCTGTCCATCTGACCGTGTAATCCCTGGGTGGGCCGACACCAGGGACACTGGTGAAGGGATTGGGGGCCCAGTAACGCATAGACAGTGTTGGCTGGAAAAGAGGCTCCTGCAGTACACCATCTCTTGCAAGAACCAGCAAAAGTTGGGGGTTGTGTCCTGTTTGAATGAGACAACAGCAAAACCATCTGCCCCAGTTCTGTGTGGAGGATATGAGGAACTATGTTGTTTACCGCATTAATATACAATGAGGCTGTGGGTCTGGGGCTCAGGGAAGGGGCTAGCTGAGTTGGGAACTAGAGTGTCATTAACAAAATCCCCTTGGAAGAAGTAAGGGACATGACTGTGGGCTGGGGAGAAGGGGACCAGAGAAGGAATCTTTATTAAGGTTGCAAAAAGTGCTGGGCTTCTCAGGTGGTGTTAGTGGTCAAGAACCCACCTACCAATGCAGGAGACATTAGAGACGCGGGTTCGGTCCCTGGGTTGGGGAAATCCCTGAAGGAGGGCATGGCAACCCACTCCAGTATTCTGGCCTGGAGAACCCCCATGGACAGAGGAGCCTGGCGGGCTGCAGCCACGGGGCCACAAAGAATCAGACTCGACCGAGAGACTAGGCACAGCACAGCACAGCTGCATGTGATGAAATGAACGGCGAGTGAGAGGCTTTCTCCGGGCTGACACGGGAGGCCTCCATGCAGTCTGCCGCTGTGAGCCACTTGAAGCCTCGACAAATGGAAAGAGTTTTAAAAATTCTTATGAAAAGGTGATGCGGAAGCTATCAAGTGAAAATCCTATGTAGTAATGAAGACAAGCCTATCATGCCCTGAGAGGCCACTTGTTTCTTTAAGTTCTAGCTATTCTGATGGCAGATATTTTGTATACCCGGTTTCCGAACAGCCACCACAAAAAAAGCCTGAGCTTGCCTGCATTTTTGTCTTGACAAGCCACTACAGCAGAGACTAGACTTAAATCTAAGGCTGTACAACTGATGCCGAAGCCACAGTGAGAATCGAATAGGGCATGTTTCACAAACATGCTACAAAGTTGTGGGGTGATTCAGAGCACCTCGAAGTCTGATCATGTTCTCTTCTGACTTCGGGATCCTGAGTATCTTGCCTTTCTCTTGGACGTGCTTCCTCATCAGTAAAATAGGAATAAAATTCATTTCACAGAGCTGCTCTGAGGACTATTTTATACACACACACACACACACACACACACACGTATACATGTATGCATATGCATATGCAACCATTTACACAAATCCTATATGTAATTATAGATATAGCTTTATTATTATTTGAATATAATATACACAAGTTATATATGCATATATATGTATTTTTTACTAGAACATAAGACACTTGTAACATGTTTCAACTAACTTTCTTGCCTAGGACATATGCTATTTTCACTAATATACTCATGAGGCATGTTTCTCACCACTAAAAAATTAGATGTCACGGATGCCATCAATGAGGTGGTACAAGAGGCAAACATACTTAAAACAGACAATTCTTGAAAGATATTCTTTTCCTTCATCCACCTTCTGGAACATCAGGAAAGAAAAACGTCATCTATTTTCTTCAGGTCTTTTAAAAATACCATCAGTTCCACGAAAAAACAGTAAAGCCATCTGGAATAGCTGAGAGACAACAATTTGGAAGCAATTTCTTTCGAGACAGCCATAATGATTTTCCTTTTCTGTTTTCTTTCCCTCTTGAAATGTCAAGGATAACCAAAACTTTTTACTTTTCCATCTGTGATTTAGTAATCAGTCCCCAACAAATTTTGAAAGCACTTGAGAATTTGTTTCCAATCAGTCCAATGCTGGCTTTAAAATTTTAATTCAATTTTTAAAGTACCATATTTTGTCACTGATATTTAAAAATATAAAATATTTTAAAATGTACTTTGAAATGCGATCACAAAGACTTTCACAATGAGAAAAGAATACTCATGAGAAATAAGTATTTAAAATACTATCATTAGCAATCACAAAGAAATCACTGGGATCTTTTTCAAGTAGGTTATCCTAAGAAACTTATTAAAATAAAGAAAAAAAAAAAAAACACAACAACTCCAAATGGATAAATGTTGCTTCTTCCATCAGAGCTAGCAGAAGATAGAGTCAGGAATTCTCATTCTTACCCTGTTGATCTAACTACTTGAAAATGAATTTTGCACAAGCCTTACAACTAAACACCAGATGTATCCCCAGGGTCCAATGAGATCTATTTAGAAATATATTTCTATCTAGTTGGTAGAGAAAACAATACTAATTGATCTATGCTTCACTAATTGAGCTGGTGGGCTTTTGGGTCCGTGCAAAGCCTGGTGCTTACACAGTGGAAAAATTAAAAAGCTGAAGAAGGTCCAGTCATTTTAACATCTGAGAGAAAGTAACACAGAAATCATATTTCAAGACTGTACTTGTGTGATGCTAGCAGCAAAACCGACAGTCACCACAGAAATTTCTGGTAGGAGCAAGAAAAGGTGGTGTTTGATAACATGAATGGAATGTGATAAATTAATAGATGCCAGGTGAAGAAAGGGGGCCTGGAGATGGACAGGTGCAAGGGCAGGTTTGAGGAAAATGCAACCGGACTGAGTTGGGAACCAAAGGAATAGAGGAGGAGCAGTAGCCAAGCAGCTGGAATGGGGTCAATGACCCTTGAGGAGGTTGGTAATTCTGGGCCAAAGAAGTCAGTCTTTATTCAGCAAGCAAAGGGACCTTCATGTTTGTGACCTGGGTTCTCAAATGTAGGGCTGAAAAGGACCCTCAAAAAGATTTCATCTAGGTGCTTCTCAAAATCCACCGTTGAAATATTCCTAAAGACTAAGAGGAGTGAATTTCAGACCTTGCAAAGTCAGAGGTCCTACCTGAATCAGTCCTCCTCTCAAATAGGTCATCTTTATTTGATTTGAGAAATTACTGTGGGATTTTCCATTCTACTCCACAGAGAGCCTTATTTTAAAAAAAAAAAAAGTAAATGGAGTCCATTTTTTTACTCCAAAATGGAGTTGGAGTCAAATGGATGCTCCTATGGAATATTTGGGGTTCATCCCATGGCTTCACCTATGTACAGCAAACCACTCTTTTCTCTATTTTTTTTTTTAAATGGTTTTTATTGGCTAATTTAATGTTGTGTTAGTTTCAGGTAAACAGCAAAGTGATTCAGCTATTCATACACATGTACCTATTCTTATTCCATTGAGGCTATTACAGAATATTGAGCAGAATTCCCTGTGGTGTACAGCAGGTCCTTATTGGCTATCTATTTTAAATATAGCCATGGTACATGTCAACCTCAGAGACTCCTTTCCTTTTTAGAGTATAGCAGGCAGAGCTCAGCTTCTGAAGAATGAACCTATGAATACAGGCTGCAGCTCAAAAAGATGGAGTGACAGTTAATAAAGGAATCAGAAAATAGCTGATTAAAGTCACAGTTGGTAAAGGAACCAGAAATGGAATGGTATCTCTTGACCCTTGGTCCAAAGCCTTTTCTGCAACATCACATTGTCACACAGAAAAGGAAGTGGCTAGGCTGAAGGGCACAGGGCACATCACATTAAAAAGGGTTCAGAGGTCACTCGGTGCTACCCAGTGAGTGAGACGGAGGCGTCCCCAGTTGGTCCCATGGACTTCATCACGCCCCACCATGCCAGCCACCGCTCCCCAGGGCTGCAAACAGAACCATCTCCGCTGATGTGAAAGAGAAACCAGTCTTCCTCCATGGGAACTATTCCCAACATCGAAATTCCTAGCTTATTTATGAAGGAAGTCTCTGAGAAATGCCTCCCTTCCCAAGTGGAACTGAGCAGCTGCTCATCAAAGTCTGTCAAGCAAGATTTGTGCCACCCAGGGCTTCATGGGAAGCACCAAAAGAAAAGACCGTAACATCATGTTTATCTCCCTCTCACCGCTGGTTCTGGCAATAGTATTACAGTCAGGCAGGCTGAGTCAAAACAATTTTCTAAAAATATGGATCAGCTGAGACCACTGAAAACCTCCTTTTATGGAGCTAATGTTCAAGGAGCTTCCCCTTGGGCTGTTCTGTGTATTCTGTCCCAGAGCCTGTTCCCCCAACAGCATTGCGCCTTCTAAAATATACGATTCTTTCTCCTTGCCAGGGGATCCCAGCCTCCAGAACTTATAGAAAGGAGAGAGTTCGATTCTAGACGGTGAACTGAATACTGTGATACTGTGAAAAATGAAGTGAAAGTGTTAGTCACTCAATTGTGTCTGACTCTTTGCTACCCCATGGACTATAGCCCGCTGGCTCCTCTGTCCATGGGATTTCCCAGGCAAAAATACTGGAGTGGGTTGCCATTTCCTTCTCCAGGGGATCTTCCTGACCCAGGGATTGAACCCAGGTCTCCAGCATTGCAGGTGCACTCTTCACCGTCAGAGCCACCAGGGAAGATATGATATTACATGGATGTTCAAATTTAGAGGGAAAGAAAATCAACTCCTCATCTCTATTGAGCTTTTTACTCAACTCCATTTGAAGAGCTGCTGGTGACAAGCCTTAAGGGGACACTGGAGGGCATTTGCTATTAGTCTAGATCCCATTGCATTTCTATTAAAACCAACAGCTCTGGAGTGGGCAGCCATTCCCTTCTCCAGGGGATCTTTACATCCCAGGGATTGAACCCAGGTCTTGTGCACTGCAGGCAGATTCTTCACCATCTGAGCCACCAGGGAAGCCCAAAACCAACAAACAAAGGCAATGCAACTGTTTTCAAACACAGGCCCTTTCCAGAATGTATGCTTCTTAAAGCTGTCTGCTATCAAAGAATGGGGTTTGACTTAAGGAAGGAACCCAGTGCATATCCGGTGCCCTTCAAAACCCTGGGGGGCTCTCCATGGTGTCTAAAGAGGAGGTACCCAGTGGGAAGTGGCAGTGGGACCTGCAGGGTGGGGTGGAGAGCAGGAAGGTCCAGGCTCCTCTGTGGCCTGGTCAAAAACATTCTCTTGTCTCACCTTAATTTTTTACCTTCTTAGGCACTACCTGGATAAAGGAAAGTGTATTAAAAGGAAACAGTAGAACATTATTGTCTTAGTTTATCAACCAACTCCTGACCCTCACCCTACCCCCATCCCTTATGTTTCTTAAGAAAATTCATCCAAGAAGAGACAGACACATGATCTGATTTCTTCAAGCACAACTCGGAGTTCAAAGAGGCAGCCTGCACTCAGATGCCACAGGTAACACCATAAATCTCTGCCTTACCATTGGGTCAGGAAACGAAGGTCGATCAGGGATCCTCATCTTTATAACCTGGAGGAAGCATAACTTACAGATGGGACACAGTTAACCATGCGTGCCTGACATGTGAGATGCAAGCTGCGTGGTCATAATTTATATTTAAATAGCTTCTTTCAACAAAAGGCTCAAAGAAATTTACAGACTTTTACTTAATTAATCCTTGCAAGCCATCCATGAAGAAGGTAAAGGAAGGTCGTATATCCCCTCTTCCTCTGGCATCTCAAGGTTTGGCTACTTTTCCTCTTCTTTATTCTTATTTTCAGGATGGCTGAGCTTCCCTTCTCCCAAATGCAGATTTTTATTTTGAAGCTGATTTTCCTATTTCCATATAACCCTATTTCTAGGAGCTCCTGGTTAGAAGAAAATTAGTGCCCCTTCCTTTTTGGGGAGGTTGCTTTGAAAGGTCCCATCAACTTAGAAATTACCATTTATTTAAAGCTTTAACTCCTGAACTATCTTGAGGTCTGGGAGACTAAGTGTTCACGAACGTGTGCATGTGCATGTAGGGAGGGAGAGAGAGAGAGAGAGAGAGAGAAAGACGCAATAGCCTTGCCAAGTGGCATTAAGATGCCATAAAAAGTATTTTAGGGGTGGGGCAGTATCTCAGCAGACATCTCATCATCACACACATCTTTCATAACTCTTTTGGTCCGTTTTCAGATTGAGCTCCACTGGAACTCTTCCCAGAGTTGCCATGGCTGGGAAATGTGGAGGAGAAATAATCAAGAGAATTAAAAGAGGAAGGATTTTAGTCCCAGACCCTATTCTACACAGGGCTGTTTTTCTTTTGCCCGTTTTTCTATTGATCCTCTGACTAAGCAATGCATCTCCTGAGTATTTTCCTGGATGTTAAGCAAAGATTACAGATTATATTTGTAAATTTCTTTGAGCTCTTTGGAAAAAGAAACTATTAAAAAGGAAAAAAAAAAAAAAGTGCCATGAAGCATTGGGTTCTCTTGGGACTTCTCTTGTGGTCCAGTGACTGGGCTCCATGCTCCCAATGGAGGGGGCATGGGTTTGATCCCTGGGTGGAAAACTGGATTCCACAGGCTACAATTAAGGCCTGGCACAGTCAAATTAACAGACATAAATAAACCTTAAAAAAACATTGGGTTCACTGGACCTGACCTGTGAGGTTCTGCCTTTAATTTACCATCGTGAGAACATTAATATCCATATTCCTCGATGGTTAAGGTTAAGTGCTAAGGGTTAAGGTTCTTCTGCATAGGGTAGAACACCAGTGAGCCATATGCCATGTCAATCTTTACTTCTCCGTATCTGAGATGACTCAATGAAGGGCTGCATTAACCAGCCTGGAAGTTCTGCCGGCACGTTTGCCTTCTTGGATATTGTGGATTGACAGGATTCAGCCAAGCGCCACCGGCCTCTAATACAGCAGAGCACTTTTTACAATCATTTGACAGGGGTGCAACCAACCTACCTTACAACTCGAAATCTTTCCTCAAGCCAATACTTAGTACAAGAATTCAAGTTTTTAAAAGCCTATGGTTTGTCAGATGCTATAAAAATTCCAACCCAGGGCTTTCAAACTTGCAACAAAAGTGTCTGCAAGCCAAAAGAGCTTAACACTCAATCTGGTTTAATCTGCGGCTTATATTAAAATCTGTCATGAACCACACTTTTATAGTACTTGCCGCCATCTTGTTGAGAAAGTACAGGATCACAGTCTAAAGTGGTTTCGGTATACTCATTTCTGCTCAAAATAATCTGAAGGATTCAGACGAAAACTAAGAGCAGCCTCTTTGAGCAGAAGGATATTAATACAGAAGTTTCTAAGGCAGCATGAAAAACATGTGCTATGCTATGCCCAGTCATTCAGTTGTGTCCGACGCTATAGAAGACCATAGACTGTCCTGCCAGGCTCCTCTGTCCATGGGATTCTCCAGGCAAGAATACTGGAGTGGGTTGCCATGCCCTTCTCCAGGGGATCTTCCCAACCCAGGGATCAAACCCAGGTCTCACACATTGCTGGCGGATTCTTCATCAGCCGAGCTACCAGGGATGCCCCACACGAAAAACATACTAATTAGCACTTATTAGAAGAGGAAAGTGATGCTGGGAAGAAGACAACTGGAAGAGGGGAAGCACAAGTTATTTTTAAACTATAATCAAAAACATTTATGTAGGAATGACTTTTTTTAAGGATTTTTTTTTTTTTTTTTTTTTTTTTGGTTAATGTGGACCATTTTTAAAGTCTTTATTGAATTTGTTACAATATTGTTTCTGCTTTAGGTTTTGACGTTTTGGCCACCAAGGCATGTGGGATTTTACCTCCCTGATCAGAGAGCAAACCCGCACCCTCTGAATTGGGAAGTGAAGTCACAACCACCAACGCCAGGGAAGTCCCTACATAGGTGTATCTTAATTGCAAGTTTACAATAGCAAAGTTGGGAAAGCAAGGCAGGAATTATTAACTTTTGTTTGTGGAAGCGGGAGAAGCATGGTGCCTGGAAAGGATAGTGTTCTATAAAGATCAAGCTGCACGAAAGAGAGAAATTCACTCAGAGGTCAAAACGCCATGGCATATGCCTAACACTGACTCTTGTATCTTGGGTGAGATGAATCCCCTTGCTATCAGCACCCATAAGGGGTTGGAAGGGCTCTGGAGATCAGAGGACTCTGACTGTCAGGGTTAAAAAAACACATAAAATATGATCCAGGAAAGCAAATCCAAAGTGAAGTAGAAATTAATAATTGTACATTTAAAAAGACAGATGGCGATAATGTATACTTTAGCATGACTGCTTTTGCTTCACTTGATGTTTTCTGTTAATGTTCACTTGTAAAAAACAAAAAAACTGACCTGAGTTTAATCAAAATGTGAAGTAAATATTCAACTTCTCTTTAATATTAGCTACATTTCACATCTTCAGTAGCCAGGCCAGTGACTACTGCATTGGGCAACATAGATATAAAACATTTGCATCATTTGCAGACATTTCTGTTGGACAATGCTGCATTACAGGAAATACCTTTTAGACCTTTCAGACTATTATTAGGATGGCTGACATTAGTAAGATCATTCTCTATCTTTCCAGCACCAAACTGCCAGTCAGCATCAATCATTGTATCTACTCTCCACTTTCTTGATTTCTTATGATTATGTCTCAGTTTCACCTATTTTCAAGCTTAACCACCAACGAAATTGAAGGAGAAATATTATAGAAAAAAATCATTTAAACATAAATCAAGCCATCCTATAATTAATATACAGAAAACAAATTTGGATTATTCCTTTATAGAGCTATCAACACATAGTATTAAATTCTGGTCTCACAACTATGTTGAGTATAACTGAAAGTATTCACAGCAGACAAACTTGGCAGTCTAAGTCCAACAATTTTAGAGCCTCCCCCCAAGTCTTTCAAATGTGGGTAATTTTACATTTATTTGGACTTTGAGCAAAGTGTGCACAAGTGCCAAAGTCACTTGCATGAACCCTCTTATATAAATAACAACGAAAATGGAAACTAGAAACGAAGAAAACAAAAGTACAGCTTGTTCCTCTTTCTCTGTTTCTCTCCTTTAAAATGAGAACATCACTGTTTTCACTGAAGAGAAGAAATTCATCAGCCTTGTGAAGATACAGATGAGGGACACGTGGAGTCAGCGGGGGAAATGACCTCACCCTCCCATGCTGTCAGGCTGAGTAAGGTTTGGAGACGGGAGTGTTGTCCATCTGTGCCTGTTCCTTCCAGGGGTCACAGTCACACTGGTGCTAAAGCAGAAAGACGAGCAGTTTGAACCTGGGCTTTTCAGAGAAAACACTAAGCCTTTTCCTTCTGATTGTTTAAAATTCAATTTTCACCAAAGAATCACGTACTCTGTTTAACCATTTTCATACCTTTCCTGATTTGCCAGTACTCTGCCCCCATAAGCCATCAGTCTGGTTTCTGTCACTTCTATATTGCTACGAACAATTAACCAACATGGCTCGTTTAGGGCGTGGAACTAAAAGACAAGTTTGAATTCCACAAGGCCAATTAGCTCTCTTCCAACAATACCCTTAACCCTGCCATCTCAAAATTAAGGGCTATCAATCAGGAGAGCCACTTGGAAAATACAGAAGGATCTGGGCATATGCTTTCAAAAAAATCAACCCAAATGAGAAGCTGAATGGAAAATAGATTATTCAGATAATAGATTTCTTAGTAATACTATAGCGACTTCTGTTATCCAACACAGTAGCCAGCCACTAGCACTTGAAATGTGGCTGGTCCAAACTGAAATATGCTGGAAGTGTAAAAAGACACACTAATTTCAAAGCCTTAGTATGAAAAAAAGGAGGAAAATACCTCATCACTACATTTTATATTGATTACACATTGAAATAATATTTTGATATATCGGGTTACTTAAAATATATTAAAGCTAATTTCATGTTTCTCTTTGCTTTTTAATATAGAGCTCTTGGAAAACATTAAATGACCTATGTGGTCATGTTATATTTCTGTTGATATAGATGTGGGCTTCCCAGGTGCTGCTAGTGGTAAAGAACCTGCTTGCCAATGCAGGAGACATTAAAGACAGAGGTTCAAGTCCCGAGTCAGGAAGATCCCCTGGAGGAGGGCATGGCAACCCACTCCAGTATTCTTTTTTTTTTTTTCATTAGTTGGAGGCTAATTACTTCACAGCATTTCAGTGGGTTTTGTCATACATTGATATGAATCAGCCATGGATTTACACGTATTCCCCATCCCGATCCCCGCTCCCACCTCCCTCTCCACCCGATTCCTCTGGGTCTTCCCAGTGCACCAGGCCGGAGCACTTGTCTCATGCATCCCACCTGGGCTGGTGATCTGTTTCACCATAGATAGTATACATGCTGTTCTTTTGAAATATCCCACCCTCACATTCTCCCACAGAGTTCAAAAGTCTGTTCTGTATTTCTGTGTCTCTTTTTCTGTTTTGCATATAGGGTTATCGTTACCATCTTTCTAAATTCCATATATATGTGTTAGTATGCTGTAATGTTCTTTATCTTTCTGGCTTACTTCACTCTGTATAAGGGGCTCCAGCTTCATCCATCTCATTAGGACTGGTTCAAATGAATTCTTTTTAATGGCTGAGTAATATTCCATGGTGTATATGTACCACAGCTTCCTTATCCATTCATCTGCTGATGGGCATCTAGGTTGCTTCCATGTCCGAGCTATTATAAACAGTGCTGCGATGAACATTGGGGTGCACGTGTCTCTTTCAGATCTGGTTTCCTCAGTGTGTATGCCCAGAAGTGGGATTGCTGAGTCATATGGCAGCCACTCCAGTATTCTTGCCTGAAGAATCCCATGGACAGAGGAGCCTGGTGGGCTACAGTCCACGGGGTGGCAAAGAGTTGGACACCACTGAAGCGACTGAACAGGTACAACGCAGACAGAGCCCACAATCACAGGCTCCATTTGTAATACAAAAGAGCTTAGGAAACGCTGACTCATGAAAGCAACTTCTAAAAGTTATCTGCAACGAAAGCAAAAGAATCCTCCAGCAACAAGAGCAGAAGACATGCTGGAACTGAAGAAGCCATCATAAACACCTCCACTATTGAGAGCAACATGAAGGCTTTGCCAGCGGCTGAAGCTACTACAATCTAGTAGTATCAGAAAGAAATGCAACAGAGACTTCAGAATCCCCGCCTGGTCTTTTGAACTGACTGTGGGAAAGCGGCTCTCGCAGTCTGAGAGGCCGGGGCTATGACTCCCGAGCAACTCAAATCCTCACTTTGATTTTCTCTTGATCAAAGATGGCACCTCATTATCGACACAGAGCCAAAGGCTCCTGGGAAGCATTCCCCCAGGAGGGTACACAATGACCCAGGGAGAACAGCAAGATAATTTGATAATTACATCCCAGAGTTTCCTTAATAATATCTAAATCCCTAGATACTGAGAAACAAGCCAAAACAGGGATCACTAGGGTAGGAGACCTGGGAGAAGCCAGGCTTTGATCAAGGGGCAATTCAAGTCATTCACAGAATTGGACAATGAAAGCTTTGCCAGTCTAGACAAGGTAACATCCAAGCAGCTCTCCTTTATTTCCAAGTTTACACCCCTGCACTCTCTAAACTCTTGTGTTCTATAAATAGTCAGGAAAGGAAGTTCATCAGCGTTAGCTTTCTCATCTAAAAAGAATTTTTTCCTAGCCTCCTTTCCAATCTTTCCAAACTTAGAGATGACCATTATTCCTCCATCACAAGTTTACAATTTTCTTTGTTATTTCATTAAGAAATATGAAATAAGTGTGATATTGTGCATATACCAGTTTGTTTAAACTTTTGTGTCCAGGAGTCATCAGCTAACATGTTATGAAGAAATGCCCAAGCCACGGTGGCAAGTGACATTAGATGAGAAAGTTTCCACAGTCTAGAGGCAGCTAAGACAAGCCCTGCTATTATCTGCAAATCAATCGAGAGCAGAAACCAACCATGCCAACTGCAAATAAATATAAGCAATAGGTTTTTACTGGTGAAAATACTGTTTTGTTAATTAGCATGATGGGTATAATAATAGGATCTCATTAGACGACACTTTGGATTTTTGAAATATGTGCATGAGCAGAAAATTAGGCATGCCTTCTCTGTTATGTGAGGTTATAAGAATCTGGCCTAGCCGGCATCCCATTAGATGTGACTCTTGCACCTCTTGGAGGGGTGGTGCCTGTGGCTTGATGCCTTGGATCTGTGCCCAGCCATAGGGTTAGAAGGATTTCTGATTCACGGTGCCAAGTAGAAGGCCTGGAATCCTGCCGTGTTAATGGTGTTGTTTTTGTCCCAAGTAAACCTTTCATACAAGGGAAGGTCAGTGCACCTAGAAATAGAGAAAGCTGAGATTTTATGCAGCTTAAAGGACAAAGTGTGTGATCCGTCCTGTGTCTGCTTTCCTAAAGGCTGTGTGTTAAGTAGTGGGCCACAGAATTTTGTTTGTAATTTACATGTTTGTAACCTAGTTCAGTTCAGATCAGTCCCTCAGGGGTGTTCAAGTCTTTACAACCCCATTGTAACCTAGTAGCCAGATCATAAGGGAGTGGCTTTCTCTCACCAAGTTGCTTACTATTATCTAACAAAATGAACCTCAGAGTTGTGCATGGCCCAGATGGCTTGGTCAGCAGACAGCAGCCCATTTTTCACCCTGACCCAGCAAACGAGGCTTCTTTCAGCCCGAGTGTACAAGCCTTTCTACCTCCAGGGGCTAGGAAGCCCCCTCTGAATTCTTTACCTGGTTTGTTCTGATTCACCCCTCAGGTCTCCATATAAATCCCTGGTTCTCACACTTGGCTACACATCAGAATTAGCTTCTAAAAAATCCCATAGCCCAGGTCATATCCCATACAGATTATATCAGAACATCTGCAGCTGAGCGCCAAGCATCAATATTTTTAATGTTTCTTATTGTGGTAAAAGTCACATAATATAAAGCAATATTTTAACCATATTTTACTGTACAGTTCAGAAGCACTGAGGACATTCAGATTGTTGTGCAAATTTCACCATTATTCATCTCCTGAATTTTTCACCTTCCTAAACTGAAACTGTTCCCATTAAACACTAACTCTCCAATCCGCTTCCACTCCATCGCCTGGGCCCCTGGCATCCACCAATGTACTTTCTGACTCTATGAATCTGACTACTCTAGGTACCGCGTGTAAGTGGAATCAAACAGTACTTGTCTGCACCCACTATTCTCTGGCTGATTCTGTTGGTTAGCCATTGACTTCAAAGATTTTTTTCAGTAAAACATTGCTAATCTCTCCCCCACCTAATTTAGGTTCCTCTGTAATTTAGTTTTCTCTGTCTCAGAGCTCTCTGTACATTTTCTCACTTTGCAATTAGTCCATTTCTGTATAGTCAATATAGCCATGCCATGGATGGACTATAATTAGTCCATAGAGCTGGCCCATTTCTGTTTTGACACTACCTGCTTCTCAGACTGTGTGCTCTATGAGGGCAAGTACTTGGTTGTTTTTCTCATCTCTGCTTTTGTACAGTGCTTGCTACCTAGTAGGTGCTCAGGATATATCTGTGCAAAATAAATGTCAGGGAATTCAATATTCATCATTTCATTGATATTTTCTCCCCCAGTTAAAACGAGCCAACTAACCAGATATTTGAGTGCTGTGTGACCAGTTATTTAACAGGTACTTTGGAATGACAGACAGCTTCCCTGGTGGCTCAGACGGTAAAGAATCCGCCTGCAATGAGAGAGACCTGGGTTTGATCCCTGGGTTGGGAAGATCCCCTGGAGGAGGGCATGGCAACCCACTCCAGTATTCTTGCCTGGAGAATCCCATGGACAGAGGAGCCTGGCAAACTACAGTCCATGCGGTCACAGAGAGTCGGACACAACTAAGCAACTTAGCACATTGGAATGACAGGAGAGCATTTGTAAGCTATTTGTAGGCAGGATTAGTGCATATGTGATCATAAGAGAACTAGATAAAGCTGAAGATATAAAAAGCAAGAAATTAAAGTGACAGTGAGGGCAAGGAGACACGTGTGTGTGCTCTGTTGCTCAGTCGTGTCCCACTCTTTGGGACCCCATGGGCTGTAGCCCACCAGGCTCCTCTGTCCATGGGATTTTTCCAGGCAAGAATACTGGAGTGGGTTGCCATTTCCTTCTCCAGGGGATATTCCCAATTTAGGGATCGAACTTGCGACTCCTGCATTGGCAGGTGAATTCTTTACCACTGAGCTACCTGGGAAGCCCATGTAAGGTGATGAGTAGCATATATGTATGGGCATTGTCCTCCAAGACTTACATGAATGAACTTGGGCATAGACAGTCAAATTATAAATCATATAGTGCAGACTGTCTCCTGTCATTTCTAATCTACACATGTCTCTCAAATTTTTGAATTATACCCCCCAGCAAGTCCTCCCCATCTTCAAGCAGTATTTGCCTAATTCAGTAGCCTTTCATTTATCTGAATCGGAAAACTAGATTCACTCACAAAATGCAAAAAAACAAAAAACAAAAAAAAACAAAAAACAATCACCATCTTGAAAACTGATGGTCATTTTTATCTAATTTTGATCAAGAATTGGGATAATATTTAAATGATTAGCCTGATGACTCACAGGGCTGTACTAGAAGAAACAGATTTGTTTGTGCTCTCCAAAATATTCTTTATGCTCTAAAATATTTATTCTCCTCACATTCTATTAATATCTTCCACTCAGATTCTTGATGATGTAAACATTTTCTAGACTGTCTCTACAAACCACAATTCCTACATCTGGCATGGATGCGTTAACTTCTTTTTTTAAAAAAAAAAAATTTTATTATGTATTTATTTGCCTGTGTTGGGTATCAATTGCAGCACTCGGGATCTTCATTGCGTCATGTGGAGCCTTTTGTTGAAGTGCATGGTCTCTCTAGTCGTGACGTGCAGGCTCAGAAGCCGTGGTGTGTGGGCTTAGCTGTTTTGCGGCATCTGGGATCTTAGTTCCCCAGCCAGGGATCGAACCTGTCTCCCCAGCACTGCAAGGTGGATTCTTGACTACTGGACACCAGGAAAGTTTTGATAACTTCTAAGATCTCAGATTACAGGGAGAGAGGCATAAATGTTCTTGCTAATTTCAAGAAACCAACACATAAACAGATCAAAAGAAGCTTGTGGGCCCTTCTGCCTCATAACCTAAGCAGGTGCCACAAATTAAGGTAATGTTCATAGGCCACAGTGGAGAGTGAGGATGAATACATTTTAGGGAGCTCCAGGGTGAAGGAAGGCATGTGGTAAAGTATTAAAGGACATGCAAGATTAGTCCAAGCTGCTTGGGGGCAGCTCCAGCCCTTTTTTTTCTAAGCTAAATCTGAGTTAATGGCAAGACTCATCCTATTAAAGCAAAGGATGGAATCTGTCCAAACTATTTTTGCAATGGGTAACATTAAAGAGGCCTCATGGGTGTGACTGACATTAATTTATTATTCTGTATTGTAAGTGAGCTCCCCGGAGTTCGGGATGAATGGGAAATGACAATAGTGCGTTCAGCTCAATTTCCCTCTGTGGTCCAGCTTCGTCTTGTGTCTGAAGAGGCAACATATACTTTTTTTTCAATCGGGGCTTGAGATTGTGTAAAATATTCTCCAGTTCAGTGCCTTTTCAATAAACAATATACTATTTGAGGAAGAATCCCATCAGTATATTATTAGGGTGTGACTTTTAATATCTCCAAGGTTAGTTTTTGCTCAGTTAAGACTATCTAGAAATAATTTTCTTTTTTTTTTTTTTAAGATTGTTTTCAGTGTGGACCATTTTTAAAGTCTTTATTGCTTTGGTTGAAATATTGTTTCTGTTTTATGCTTTGGTTTTTTGGCCATGAGGTACGTGTGATCTTGCCTCCCTGATCAGAAAACAAACCTGCACGCCTGCATTGGAAAGTGAAGTCTTAACAGCCCCTAGAAGTTATTTTCTTAAAAATAAATATTCCTGAAGTTTCTAAATTCACTTTGTAAAATCTCTTTATTCTCTTGAAATTTAGCAAACGATAACAATGTCTTTTAAGTGATCTCTGATCAACAGTTGGCCCTGTTGATAAACTTAAACTCCGTAAACATTTTAAACTACATTTACAAGCTTACTACCTTTGATTTCCTTCACTGCCTCAATTATTAGCGTTCACATTCTACCACACACATCAGCAGTTCTTACAAATATAACAAATTAAACCTTAAACATGGTGGGTCTTAAGTTATCTCAAGTGGTTCAATATTGTTTATGAACTTATTAATATTTCAACTTAAAACCACCAGTTTGAATAGTCAATTACCCATTTTAATTTAATCACAGGGCTCAGTGATGATAAACATTTATGATGCCATGTACATTCAGATTTCTTAATACAAAAACAGTTACTATTCTGGAGTAAAACATAACATTTAAAAAAACATTGCACATTTGATTTTAAGTCTTCTAATGAAAACCACCAAATCACCTCAAACAATTTTGTGGTCATGCTGACATGTGATGGTAGAGATTATATTTCTCCACTGGGAGTAACTGAATATCAACCTCAGATTTTAGCCTAGACATAAACTCTGGGACTGCAGCAGATCAGGGTAGTTTTTCTCATTATCATCACCAACATGTGGAGGAAATTCTGTTTTGACAGTCAACAGGCAACATGGATCTCAAAACCAAGCTCTCCAAATAGATAGTCTTACAGCCCAGATCTCTAAACTAAAATCATCTATTTATTTAATTTTCTTCTCATAACAGAATTCTGCTGTCTACATTAAGCTTAGAGTTTATATCCTTCGCAATTTAAAATGTATTTATTTGGGTTCCATAGATACTTTGTTTCTTTCATTGGATTCCACATATCCCTTTCCTTTAAAAATCCTGTATGGAGAGGGGACACCTTCTGACCTGGGTGCTCATCTGTCACTGTCATATCTTTTTACCTCTTTATATTCAATGGACATGAACTTGGGGAAACTTCGGGAAATGGTGAGGGACAGGGAGGCCAGGCGTGCTGCAGTCCATGGGGTCCCAAAGAGGCAGACACGGCTTATCGACTGAACACCAACAACAACCAATCAAGGAATTAATGACTTTCCTAGTCTCTCCAATACAGTTGTAGATCTTCTGCCTAGAATTTCTAGGATAGAATCTAGTTCTTCCAGACCAAGCCCTTGAGTACTCCATATTCTGGAGTTCATCACAAAGTTTACCTTGATTCAGGCTAAGGCATTTCTATACAGCATGCAAATTTTCCGTTTTCCAGATCTTTACCTACAAAACATCTTCACTAACTTTTGATCCTTCTCAGGTGAGTGCCAAGTGGGGCAGTAGTGAAACAACTCAGAAACTAAAAGCTGGAAGAACTAAGCCTGTCATCAAAATGTAGTAACTGCTAAGGAAAATGACCCAGAAAAGCTTTAGAAAATATCAGCTTGTCATTGGAGAAAAAAAAAAAAAGAGTTGAGCTACAAATACAAATAAATATGAGGTGCAAAGGTGATGCTTTTCTACATAACGAATACTTGTTTAAAAAGGGGTTTCACCTTCATATTCGCTCACCCATCTATATACAGAAGTACACAGAACATACACCTTTGCATGCAATTAATATTAATAACAACTGACTTTCGACCCATCCATTTTTTTTTTTAATTCCAAGAACCGCTTTACAAAAGTTGCAGTTTAATTAGTCATAGTGACTATGTAACAACCCAATTATTAGAGTCAGATAAACAGTACTGGATGCTCTTGGAAAGAAACGGGGGCGTTTCCTTGCTGAGAACTCATGGAAGGTGACAGATTCCCATCTGGGACACTGTGTCTGGTATTGTCCTTTTCTTCTGCATAATAACCAAGTGTGGAAGTGGGTGGCAGAGACTACTTATTTATCTTTGTACCTGCCATAGGATAAATCAGGATGTTTGTATTTAGCTATCTCAAATCCCTCTTGAAATACAATTGGAAATTAAGCAAACACAATATACACGCAATCTTAAGTATGTCAAAAAACTACTGAATAAACTATTCAATTACGCTGAGAAATAGCTGAGTTTTAGGTAAACTTATTTACAAGTCAGTTATAGAAATTGAAATTGCTTTTTATTTATAACCACATCTTGATGGCCTAATCAGCAGACTAAAATAAACTACCCGATACAAGGAGAAATCTCACCCCAGACTAGCAGACCCTAAGGCAAGGGAATTATGCTGTAGTAATGAAGATATCTTTTCATACTCAAAAACAATGTTACAGAGTTCCTGGTATAACCATTTTAATTAAGTATAATTTATTTGGTCCTTTTAACAGATCTTTCAGAATTAGTGCTTGCCTATAGCCAATTATAAATACCCAGCGAATTTTCAGTTCTCATTATAGGAAACTGAAACACTCTAACAATAATGCTCCGAAACACATTAAAAAAAATTTTGTTCTTTGCCTTTAAATTGAGGCGCAGATTGAACTTTTATAAACAGTTGAAAAGTAATACTCATTGAAAAGTAAAAATCAAGTTCAAATACAACTAGACCATGACAGGCAGCAAGTTGATGCCTTGCCACAAAGATACTCTGCCTGTCAACTCCAAAATCAGCAAGTCAGTTCGTTTGGAGATTCCAGGGACATGACCAGAAAAAAAATTTCGAGAATATTTTTAATAGTAATGGAAAGGAAGAGAATCATTGTGTCATGATTTTTTTGAATTGGCTAAATTGGTTGACTTTAAGAAAATAAGGACTTCTCATTTGTCTTATTCTGCCTCAAATAACCTTATCGTTTTATAAAAAGCCCATTACAACAATGAAGGTTAGGATATTCCATAGTTGGAAAGTGACCTACAGCACCCTAAAATATGAGGAATTTCTAGTCTGAAGCGGGTGACTTTCACAACATCACTTAGATCTATAAGCTAAAATGGTTTTTGATTTATAATTTGAAGTGGGATTTCTCTTCAAGACATATCTTTCGAGTTTATTTGACCTGATATCTAAATACTTTATATTCCAAACTAAGGACCACTGAGGCATTCTACATGACTGGCATCAATGGGCATTTTTTGATATCATCCTGTTCTAAGCTCTGATGCACTTTGGAGACTCATATATGTTTTTGGACCAAGTGGTCCTTGCTAAGTACCTCCCACCATATACAATCTAACATTGAAATAGAGCAGGATCTTATGGTCCTTGTACTCCATGTCCTCAAGCCTGCCTTCTGTCTATGGAAACAATTTAGCCAAAGTATAAGTTTAATCAGAGAAGTGAGAAAATACAGAAACAAAGGAAAACAGTCAAAGGAGACCAAATGATAATAATGTACTTATTGAGCAAATTCAAGGACATTTAGTTCCTTCTCAAGAGCTATAGATAATATTCTGAGCCTCATCCTGTGAGCTGTCTTATACTGAAACCCTTCAGGTGGAAGAAATTAACTACATGGTGACCAGCCTGTAGCCATGCCCTGAGCTACCACAATTCTGAGAACTGGCCTCAAGGAAATGGGAACCAACCAACCCTGAAACTGAAGATTAACTGTATGTAGAACAATCAAGATGACGCTGGTCAGACCACTGAAGATGAATTTCAAGGTGACTGCCAGAGCTGACTGTGCTGCTTCTACATGTGACCCCCTCCCTCCGTCTAGAAAAGTTCTTATTCCCTGATTGTCAGGATTTGGGGAGAGTCAGGCTTTGGACAGATGTCCACCCAGCTCCCCCACCCCTGGTTGCCAGCATCCAAAATAAAGCAAGTTTTCCTTTCCACCAAACTGGCCTCTTTATTGGGCAGCCAGACCCCACTTTTGTTTACAACATGACAGGTTCAACATACACAATAGCTCTGTACATCTCCTGAAGTAACCATTAAGTTATTGGGATAAAACTTATCAGAAGGATCTTTGGCTAATGGTCTTTAAAACTAGTACTTGGTTAGAAAAGAAATACTGTGACCAAAAAAAAAGATGAAAAACAATCCAAAATAATGTGTTCCATAGCAATAGGCTTCTTTTTGGTATTAGTCATCTTCTAGAAAAAGAATAACTCAACATTCCTCAATGTTATTTAATAGTACGGCAGAATCTCTAAGCCAGGTTCTGGACAGTTTATCATTTTTGTTCCCGACAAAAGAATCCTGTCCTGAAGCTTACTCAGTACCAAGTGTCAAGAAAATGTCTAGAATGGGAGCTTCTACTTAAGATTAAAATTCTTAAATGATTTTACAGACTGGAAATCATTGTTCAGATACCCAAGAATTTCATCTATAGGTTTATGTGCTAAAATTGTCTACCTACCTGAATTACACATCACATTTTGGTTAACAAGGACATCATCTGAAGAAAACATTTTCTGTGATTTTGAAAAAGAAAGAAGCCAAGATACAAAAAGTCTTTCACAACAGTTCAAAAATCCCGAGACCAAATTTATTCATTCACGTGGCTTTCAAGCAGGCAATTGCTTTGTCCCCGGCAGTATTATGCAAGCTTACTTAAGAATGCAGAGGAGCTCCAAGAGCTAAAAATTCTATTCCCATCGCCATGGTGAAAACCACAGACTATGAAGATAGCTGCCCCCAGCACAAGTAGGGTGGTCTCCAGTATTCCCTGGGAACCCCACCACAGCACTTAAAAACACACATTACAACTTAGAAATGAATCCGTTGTTTAGGAGCTAGAACACATCACTTCAAATATCATTTCAGGGACACTGAACTTTCCCACCTCTCATCAGCAACAAGAACACAAAACTAACGAAAAATCATCCTGCAAGATAAGAATTTTCCCCTATCTGGGAAAAAAAAGGATGAATAACATTCACAAACAGACACTTCCCACATCTCAAGGAGGTGTGGCTCCACGTAGCATAACCTGAACTCAAGTATTCTGTACAAAACCACTCAGAGGACACCCCACTGGGATGATCAATCTGCGTATAGTGGCTTTGGGATGTTTTCCAAGAGCAAAGTCTCAGAAGAATGTTAACATTTTCTTTACTTCCTTCTTTTCTGAAGGTTATTGAATCAGGAAATCATTGTCCCCCCCATGAACCTATTTTTAGATGACATTATGATTCTATTAGTATTTAAATATAACAAAAATAAAAACATAAACTCATCACATACAATTCTACCTTAATACTTAAACAACACAGAAAAGTATCACAAAATGTGTATGCATGCATGCTCAGTCGCTCAGTTGTGTCCAACTCTTTGCGACCCCATGGACTGTGGCACATCAGGCTCCTCTGTCCATGAGATTTCCCAAGCAAGAACAGTGGAATGGGTGGCCATTTCCTCCTGTAGAGGATCTTCCTGACCCAGGAATCGAACCTGCGTCTCCTGCAGCTCCTGAATTGCAAGTTGGATTCTTTACTGCTGAGCCAACTGGGAAGCCCATCACAAAATACCAAAGGCAAGAACAAAAACCAGGTAAGATTTAACGAGGTGAGTGTGCCTGCCTGTTCGTAAGTTCATTCCAGTCTGGAACACAGGAGGATAATGCTACCTGCATATTTGTTGCACCATTCAATCCATTCCTCTCCTTGGTTTTTAACTGGGTTAAGACTGAAAGCCCTAGTTCACACAAACCAGTTGCTCTGAATGGTAAAATAGCAGGACACTCTTTTGACTTAGCAAAGGAAAGTCTTCCTTTATCTTAATCCACAATGCTGATTAACCTCATGTTTCATAATCATGCTTCAATGTAGGTGAGAGCTGTGATCATTCATTCTCTTCTTTGGCCACCAAGTTTAACTCAGTTACTGATTCTGGGTTTTGAAAAGCAAACAGATCTTGAACCCAATAATTTTGCCTTAATGCCTCAAATTTCTTTTCTGGGAAGAAATGGTTAAATGTTTTAGAGAGCGGAAAGAGTGAAAAGTCAAAGTGTTAGTCGCTAAGTCGTGTCTGACTCTGTGATCTCATGGACTGTAGCCAACCAGGCTCTTTTGTCCATGGAATTCTCCAGGCAAGAATACTGCAGTGGGTTGCCATTTCCTTCTCCAGGAGATCTTCTGGACCCAGGGATCAAAGCCAGGTCTCTTGCTTTGCAGGCAGACTCTTTACCATCTGACTAACCAGGGAAGCCCTGAGAGAAGTGAGATGCACCTACTAAACTTTGAAGGAAAAAAACAAACAAACAAAAACAATGGCAGGAATCAGCAATAACTTTCCCATAGTATAGCACAGCTACTTGGCTTCCAATCAGCATGCAGTATTTCACCTATTCCACATTAAATCAAAGAATTACAAATAAGTGGTATATTGTAGGGAAACCTTTCCAGGTGAATGTCTTAGAGATATTGGAATAAAAGGTGAAATTTATTTTTCATAATGTTTTGTTGCCTATAATAAACATTTTTGCATGGGCTGTACAATATGTTTAAGGGTGAGTAATCTGTGTACACTACACCCTAGGGCAACTGGTTGCTTTAACTAAGAATATACACTTTGGCTGTAGTTCGCTTGTGTTCATTCAAAAGGCCACATTTCAGGGTGGCTGCTACAGATTTGCTGTTTTTCCTTTTCCCTCTACACTAACCTTAGCTGTTGTTGTTAGCCATTCAGTCGTGTCTGACTTTTTGCCACCCCATAAACTGCAGCACGCCTGGATTCCCTGTCCTTCACTATTTCCCTGAGTTTGCTTATACTGATGTCCATTGAGTCCATGATGCCATCCAACCATCTCAGCCTCTGTCACCCACTTCTCCTCCTGCCTTCTATCTTCCACAGCATCAGGATCTTTCACAATGAGTTGACTCTTTGCATCAGGTGGCCAAAGTTTTGGAGCTTCAGCTTCAGTCCTTCCAATGAGTATTCAGGGCTGATTTTCTTTAGGATTGACTGGTTTGATCTCCTTGCTGTCCAAGGGTCTGTCAAGAGTCCTCTCTAGTACCACAATTCAAAAGCATCAATTCTTCAGTGCTCAGCCTTTTTTTAGTCTAAAAAGCAGCGACATTACATTGCCACAAAGGTCCATCTAGTCAAGGCTATGGTTTTTCCAGTGGTCAGGTATGGATGTGAGAGTTGGACTGTGAAGAAAGCTGAGCACCAAAAAATTGATGCTTTTGAACTGTGGTGTTGGAGAAGACTCTTCAGAGTCCCTTGGACTGCAAGGAGATCCAAGCAGTCCATCCTAAAGGAGATCAGTCCTGGGTGTTCATTGGAAGGACTGACGCTGAAGCTGAAACTCCAATACTTTGGCCACCTCATGCGAAGAGCTGACTCATTGGAAAAGACCCTGATGCTGGGAGGGATTGGGGGTAGGAGGGGAAGGGGATGACAGAGGATGAGATGGCTGGATGGCATCACCGACTCGATGGACATGAGTTTGAGTAAACTCCGGGAGTTGGTGATGGACAGGGAGGCCTGGCGTGCTGTGATTCACGGGGTTGCAGAGTCGGGCATGACTAAGCAACTGAACTGAACTGAACCTTAGGATGTTTTATAATTGACAAAATGGATGTAAGAGGTAGGGGTTCTGTTAGTGAAATGACTGGTGCTTCAAGGTATTCAGATCGGCTAGAAGAGAGAGACAGTCTTCATTCTTAGGTGTGCATGGTAGAAGAATCTACTTAGCTATGGTGGGTATACTCTCTGAATTGGCTCCTGTGACTTACTTGATTCCAGAAGAGTGCTATATTCAGGCAGGATTCACAGCACTTCGGGTGCCTGGATCCATCTCTCAGGTTAACTGAAGTCTTGGCCCTAGAATAATGTTGTGTTTATTTCAAGGGGACTCATTCCTTCATATCAGCCACGATGGAAACACCTAAAAGGAAGGAGAGCTGGGATTCTGATGAACTACAGAAAAGACACTATCATGTAAGGGCCTGACGGCTAGTAAATATATGTGCTAGTAAAAAAAAAACTGCTAATTATGCTGCTATGTCTGTAGTGGGGCCATCAGGTGGAGAGCTAAAACCCTTACCTACCTCTAAATCCTAGCAAACAAAGTTAGTTATTTGCAAAATTCAGTTTCCTCTTCTGGGGCACACACCTCAATAACATTTGCCAGCCCACCTTCAGTTGGATGTGAGCATCAGCTGACTAGGCATCAATTGCAGTCTAGTCAGAGGAATATGAGAGTGATAAATGTGGGCCATTTCATATCACGGCCTTTTTAATCAAGGCAGCATCTCTGGGCTCTTTTTACCCTTGTGTCAGGTGGATATAGGGGTAGCTGAGGCTCAGGGAATGGTACCCGTATAAAAGGAGCCTGGGTCCTTGGGTCATCCTAGGGAAGCTGTCAAGTAACATCTACTTGGACCATAATGGGAGCTAGGAATAAATTTTTATTATGTTTCAGCCATTATGCATTTTTGGGACTATTAAGACAGTTTAGCCTACATAACTGAATCAGGAGACACTGTCAATATTTCTCTAAAAGAACCTAATAATTATTCAGAAAAGCCATGACAAACCCAGACAGCATATTAAGAAGCAGAGATATCACTTTCCCAACACAGGTCTGTATAGTCAAAGCTATGGTTTTTCCAGTAGTCACGTACGGATGTGAGAGTTGGACCATAAAGAAGGCTGAGCGCCGAAGAATTGATGCTTTTGAACTCTGGTGTTGGAGAAGATTCTTGAGAGTACCTTGGACAGTAAAAGGATCAAACTAGTCAAACCCAAAGGAAATCAACCCTGAATATTTATTGGAAGGACTGAGGCTGAAGCTCCAACATTTTGGCCACTTGATGCGAAGAGCTGACTCACTGGAAAAGACCCTGCTGCTGGGAAAGATTCAGGGTAAGAGGAGAAGGGGGCGACAGAGGACGAAATGGTTGGATCATCACTGACTCCACGGATATGAGTTTGAGCAAACTCAGGGAGAAAGCAAAGGACAGGGAAGCCTGGCGTGCTGCAGTTTATGGGGTCGAAAAAAAATGGACACAATTAGCGACAAAACAACAAAAGCCTGTGTAACTGAATCAGGAGACTGTCAATATTTCCCAAAAGAACCTAATAATTGTACATGACCAGACCAAATGAGAACAGTTTTGCATACATTTAGCTACAAGTGATCAACACACTGTATTTGCAGAATAGCTGTGAAAGAAAGTTGGGTTTGGGAATTAGCAGACAGAATCTTGGTCTACTCCTAGATCTTTTGAATTTTGTTCTTTCCTTTTTCTCATTTAGGAATCATGACAGGAATCATGATACCCTGACAAAAATAGCAGCTAAGAATGACTGAATTGTGCGTCTGGAACTTTTCTCAGAATTTTATGCACTAAATTCTCTTAACATTTATAACCCTAGGAAACAGGTGCTAAAATATCCCCCACCATCTTATAAATAAGGAGAGGAGCACAGAGAGACTGTGTTTACCCAAACTCATACCATTGATAAGGGACAGGGAGGGGTCTTGAACCCATACTAGTGCGTCATTTGTTTAATCTTATTCCCACACTGCCTGTCTCCAGAATATCACAGAAGATTCAAAGATAAATGACATTTGGGTTTATAAAATTAAGTATTATACAAGGAAATGGCAACTCACTCCACTATTCTTGCCTGGAAAATCCCATGGACAGAGGAACCTGGCAGGCTACAGTTCGTAGGGATCACAAAGAGTCAGACACAACCGAGTGACTGAGCATAGAAGGTAGTCCACGTATCACTAAGAGGAATACAAAATATTGTAGAGTTTCAAAGAAGGGAGACAGAATATCTAATCAAAGAGATTTGGAATATTTTAGGGAGGAAAAATGGCTTTTGCTATTCATTTTAATTCCACAAAATTTTCCACAGTGTTTAATGCCAACTCTTCAAAGAGTCGCTAGCCAAGTAATAACTACAAAATATATCCACACTAATGTGTACTCAGGAAAATATTCTACCATTTAAAGTAAGAAAATGAGACTCGAATAGTCACAAAATTAGTTTTTATTTAAACTTCATCAATTCAGTCCAGTCGCTCAGTTGTGTTGGACTTTTTGTGACCTCATGGACTGCAGCACGCTAGGCTTCCCTGTCCAGCAACAACTCCCAGAACTTGCTCAAACTCATGTCCATCGAATTGGTGAGGCCATCCAACCATCTTATCTTCATATCCTGAGCTAATTTATGTTTCTTTTAAAGTATTGGCATGGCCAAAAAATTCATTCAGATTTTTCCATAAGATGCTATGTTAAAACCCCAACAAACTTTTTAGCCAACCCATATGTCTGAACTGAGTTTTTCTATTGCTACTTTCTTTACTAGGTGAAAAAGTATTTGCATTTTCACAAGTATACTGAATCTAACAAGCCTATCAGAAAGTATACACCCAAGGGCATGAATCAAAGAATTTTCATAAAGTCAATATAACCTCATAACCTTTACTTGGGCTTCGCTGGTGGCTCAGTGGTAAAGAATCTGTCTGCCAATATAGGAGAGGTGGTTTCAATCCCGGGGTTGGAAAGATCCTTTGGAGGAGGAAATGGCAACCCACTGCAGTATGCTTGCCTGGAGAATCCCAAGGACAGAGGACCCGGCATAGGTTACACTCCATGGGATTGCAAAAGAGTTGGCCTTGACTTAGTGATGAAACAACAATCTTTACTCAGATTAAAAAACAAAATATGACTGGCACCTCAGAAGCATTCTTCTGCTCCTTTTTAATCACCACCCTATCCCAAGGGTAACCATTATCTTAACTTTAAACAGAATAGATTGGTTTGCCTGACTTTGTACTGATATGAATGGAATCATAAATTTTGGACTTTTTGTTATGGTTTCTTTCATTCAACGCTGTTTGTAAGATGTTTATGTCATCCATATGGTTGACCATCAGAGTAATTTGTTTATTGTAATTGCTGCATGGTATGCCATTGTGAATATACTACAAGTTATCTACTTTACTGTTGATAGGTCTTTTGATAGTTTCCATTTTTTCTTTGGTACAAAAGATACTTCTATGAACATTCTCATACATGTCTTTTCATGCATATAACTACATATTGCTGTCTGAAATATACCTAGGACTGGAATAATAGATCATAGGGTATACAGGTGTCTAAAAAGGTACTTCCTACCTAGAAATTAAGCTCAGTAAACAATGTTTTCTGTGAGTATTAGCCCAAGTCACATCAGAAAGCCTTAATAAAATACGCATCAGTTGTGAGAATGGAAGTGTCAACATTTATACAACATATTCATCCTCATTACTCTTTCTAGAGTCAAATTTAGGCCACTGTTCAGTGGGAACTTATCAAGGGACTGGTTCTTGTCATTTTTCAAGAAATGGCTTTTACTCTTTCATACTAAACTTTAGGGCCCCGTGCTTCAGTACATCTAAAAATGTCCTAGGGATTCCTGGTGGTCCATTGGTTAAAACTCTGTGCTTCCAATGCAGGGGACTATGTTTGATTCCTGATGGGGAAACTAAAATCCCATATGCCGCACAAGGGGGCAAAAAAAAAAAGTCTTCAAGGTCAATTTTGACTGGAGCGCAGGGAGCACCAGGTCCCCTGCTCTTGCTGTCATGGACTCTCTCGGGACACTTGTGTCACTTGTTCTTCTAGAGCAACGAAGTAAATTTCACGTTGAAAGCTTCAAGCCCCTTTTGCTGTGGGCTCATTTCTTGCCATTTGTGCTATATCATGCTATGAAATTTTTGTTTATGAAACCATAACAAAGGGCATAATAATGCCAATTATTTGTTTCATCTCTGCCCAAACACCTAAAAGGCACAATCTGTTGGCAGTTGAGGGTTTTTTCCATGCTTATTGGCATTTAGATTCTTGGGAGTGTTAGACCGTTTGGGGTAAACTGAAAGAAAACAGCATGTTAACTTATTTCAAAACATAACCAAGTTGCTAGAATTAGGCCAAATCAATGTTTTTGTCTCTACACTGGGCATGATATTTTTCTTAAAAACACTTATAATTCAAGGGACCGTTCAGAGGTTAAAGTATGGGTTCCTCCCTCTGCTAACCCTTGGGTAGCACATGATCAGGTCATTTTGCAAAAATGCAAATACCTCAGCCCTGCTACAGGCCAACTTGGCCTGTGCTTTTTGTAATAGCAACCCAAGACAGAAACATCTGGAAAAATACCATGACTGAGCTGGTGGGATCAAAGACCAATGTGAAACGGTCTATTGTTAATTTCCAGGAACTGACACAGAGTGTAGAAAGAAACAATTCAGTTGGGCAGGAATCCTGTCCGACTTCTGAAAGGCTTGTATATCACTGTACTGTCTCGCCAGACAGTAGAAAGAAAAGTAGCTCAGCAAAGTTGGGGAAGAAGAAATCTTGGTGCATATGTGTATGTGTGTGCACGCAGCATGTACACATATGTGCCAGACAACTCAAATCTGTAATCAATATGTTCCTGGTGGAGTCCTCTGATGGCAAGGACAACTTGCCATAAAAGTCTCAAAAGAATACAAAGACCAGCTGAAAAAACGCTTAAGTCCTGAACTGTGTTTGCAAAGAAGCATCTTGGTTCCCCACTGGACTGAATTCCAGAGGCCATGGCTGTCTGGTTTATCCTTGCTCTCCATAGCGAATGGTCAGGGTCTGGTACATAGTTTGCAATATCCAAAAGTCTATCGGGTGAAGACTAAATGAATTTATAAGTGAATGGGACAATAAATAAAACAAGCAGCCAAGCTCCACAGTCTAAGCGCTGAATTTGACTCCTGTCAACCGTTTCCCATTGGCAGTCAATTTATCTCCCTGACCTTTAGTAAAAACACTAAAGAAACAGGGGAGAAAAGAAAACAGCACTTACCTAGCTTGAGTGGATATTTGATTTTGAAGTGAAAGCCGCTCAGTTGTGTCTGACTCTTTGCAACTCCGTGGAATTCTCCCGGCCAGAATACTGGAGTGGGTAGCCTTTCCCTTCTCCAGGGGATCTTCCCAACCCAGGGATTGAACCCAGGTCTCCGGCATTGCAGGCGGATTTTTTTTACCAGCTGAGCCACAAGGGAAGCCCTATTTGATATTAGGTAGTTAACAGAATAAGGACTAGAAAGACCTTTCAGATATCACTTCTCTATTCCGCTGCCCATGGGAAGTGTTTAATGGGAAAGGAATGGATGTAGATTGAAGAAATGTTCAGTGGATGAAATTATGCATACACACTTGTATACATGGTGGCTCAGACAGTAAAGAATCTGCCTACAATGTAGGAGACCCAGGTTTGATCCCTGAGTCGGGAAGATCCCCTGGAGAAGGGAATGGCTACCCACTCCAGTATTCTCGCTTGGAGAACTCCATGGACAGAGGAGCCTAGGGTCCATGGGGTTGCAAAGAGTTGGACACAACTGAGCGACTAACGCTTACATTTTCATTTACATACATGTGCCAACCTCTGAAAGTAGAGCATTGAGTAAACATAAACCACAGTGGGGACGGTAAATAAAAATTAGTATTAGCTAAAGTCTTTGTTAGGATTATGACTATTGAAAAGATCTGGGGGAAAAATCTGAACAATCAGAACCAGGCTCTATGACTCAGACAAAGATTCTATGTTCGAATATCAACCCCAAGGGGCTGGTATCTTTATCTGTTTTGTCCATTCATCTACCCAAAGTTCTAGGACAATGCCTGACATATTATAGACACTCAGCACTTATTTGTTGAATGGACAAGTAAACCTTAAAATGCTCAAATGAAAAAAATGGGGGGAGAAGACATTAAAGAATATTGTGTTAATCACATTGGTTGGCCGGTCCACTTACTCTACATCTTCTCAACTGAAGGCAGAGGTCATCAACACTGTCCAACTGGATGCTACATAATGATACCTGTGATTGTACAGTTTAAAGGATAAAAAGATGGAGAAAAAAAGGTTTTCTCTCTTCTCCCACCTACAACCTCAATACTTGGGTAATAAAGTCAGAAGTCTGAAAGTGAAGAACAGCAGAACCAGATTCACCTATTTAACGTGTGATGCATTATTTAGTTTTAAGAAGGAAGAGAAAGTGCCAGCTTTCTCTCTTTTACAGTGTGTGCGAACATAAATCAAACATAGGAAAGTTGTAAAGCCATCGTGCAATTTTTAAACTTTTATAACTCTGGTGTCAGGGGTGTTAGAAATCATTTGTAAATGGCATGCAAATCAAATTTGCTTCCTCAAGTTGTTAAAACCTCAGTTCTGCTAGTCCCAGCACCAATTTTTTTTCAATCTCATTGCCTATAATAGGCATATAAACATTTATCACAGGCGGGCACTGAAACAATGAATATGTTTTGCACAAGCACATGAGGTTATTTTCACAAAGGTGAAAACATTTTTGTTTTAAAGTGTCATTTACGGATTCCTTCTCACCTTGCCTAGAACTCAGGTTATTACAAATTTAGAAAAGCCCAAGGGTGTATGGAAACTCCTCTCAACTTCAGGAAGAAACAAAACTGGAACAGACAATGTTGTTTTTCATTATTCTTCTTATCAGTTTCTTTTCTTTGGAGTGAAATCACTCTGGCTTTTTCATACCCTTTGGAGAATGAGACTGTGTTTTACCATAAAGACTGACTACTAGTCATTCTCCCCAAAGGCAGTGTCTGTTGCAAGAGAATCTGTGGGAATCCCTTGACTTTGACTTGCGTGTGGATTGACAAGGCTAAATTGGGTCCGAGCCGCTCGCTGCATAATATTACATGAGACAAGCGCTGCAAGGGGGAATCCACGAGAGGCTTCCCTTCCTACAAGCATAAACTGAAGCCAAAGTGAGAGATCTTGCTTTGCTTTTATAAAACACATCTTTCTGTACCCTTCTATCATTTAATCCCTAGCATCTCTTAACTTTCCTCTCCCTCAAAAGGGCAAACAGAAGGAAGAAAGGAGTCGTATCAATGACGAAGTTTCTTTCAGCAAAAATTCTTCCTTGTTAGCCATTCTGCAAAAGTTCATTAGCTGAATAAACCATTCTCTGCAGACCTCATCTCTATTCCTCTCTCCTTTCCCCTCCCCCTTCCTTTCTTTTTAACCTTTCAGTGCAGAATTAAGTCTTTGTGATATTCAGCACATCAGTGAACTCTTGCCCAGCCTGGGGGGAGCTCAGGGGCCAGGGCAGGGGCGAATCTGTGGGCTGCATTCCAATTCAGTGAGGTGGTGACAAGGAACCCAGCCTAGTCATCAAATGGACCCTGTGTCTGCATATGATTCATAACCCAAACATGTTTAGAAAGGGACAGAAAGGAAGAAGAAGGCATGGGATTTGGAGTTATTGAGTCAGTATTGTGGGAAGATTTAGAGCATTATGGGGGTGAGAAAAAGAGGATTTATTCTTGAGTCCTGCCAGCACTCAATCCACTGGCAGGCAGATCTGCTTCAAAAGAAGGCCAGTGACTTCATACAGCAGCTTCCCAAATAAGCTCAGGTTAAAACAAAACAAAACAAAACAAAACAAAACCCACGACTAGTCTTTCCACCCCAGCAGCCCACTTCTACCCTCTCACGGCAAAATACATGAATGAGTAAACGAATGAATGAATGAAATGAACAAGTCCTTTTCAACTATAGCTGGTTTTGTCTGATTTTGTTTCCTTTTGGATAATATAGGGGCAAAAGATGAATTAGCTGCTAATGCTTTTTATGAGATTTGGGGAAAACTGCTGCAGGGATATTTAAACAGTGAAATTTGAGAACGAATTAATTTAAGGGTTCTCATTTATCCACGTGGAGTGTAATAGATTCAAGGCTAAATAATCGATTGACTAGACATACTCTGGATCCTAAAGTTTTAAGGAAAAGATTAAAGCTTTTTTTTAAAGGATGCAACAGAACTAATACTGGAGTTAAAAGGCACTGGCTATGTCTTATTTTTTATTACCCCCTGATTTTTAATAAATTTATTAAATAAATTTTAATAAAATGCATTTACATTTTATCCAGCAATCTCCTTATAATACACATGGCTGAATATTAAAAACGGTAGGACCTAGTATCACTTTGAATAAGCTGATGCTTATCTTACATTTTAAATGATAGATGTCTCAAGACCCTCATTAAAGCAGAATGCCTCAAATCTCCAGATAGCAGCTATGCATTTTCTTCAGTTATCCAAATAAAATATCTGATTTAGTCACAGAAATCTCACAATAATTGTCTTATCTTTGGGAACTTAAACAGCTTTGCCTTTCCTATTTATACTCTCAGTTATCTCTGGCATTAACATAAACTATCCACTGTGGTCAACTAGCCCTGAAGACTGTATGGCATATGAACAGTCATATTCATCCTAAGATGTCTGGGAGGGTAAAGGTGGAAAAGGGATTCCAATAATTAATGATTAATAAGATGCTGCCAATGACCAAACCAAGAATTCCAGATCTGCTATTTCTGAAATGTTTCAGCAGTGCTACTCTGCCCCCTAAGAAAAGATGGATTAAGTCCAGTTTGTCAACAGGTATAGATTTTAAGTCTTGAGTGTGCTAATCTATAGACTTAGTTTACCAAAATTTAGTTTATCAAAACAGTCCCATGGGGGACTTCCCTGGTGGTCTAGTGGTTAAGACTTCACCATCCAAAGCATGTAGTGCAGGTTTGATCCTAGGTCAGGGAGCTAAGATCCCATGTGCCTTATGGCAAAAAAGACCAAAATGTTAAAACAGAAGGAATATTGTAACAAATTCAATAAAGACTTTAAAAACGGTCCATACACAAAAAAAAAAAAAAAAAAAACCTCAGTCCCATAGAACCCAGGACAATTTGTATTCTCCTATGTATACTGACTTCAATCTTGCTTACAAAAGAGAACAAACATTTTAAAATGTGGAATAAATTATACAGAATAATGGCTTGTTTCTCTACTCTGGGACATCTTGCTTCTTGCAAAGCACAAGCATAATTTCATTGCCTCTCTTGAGTGAATTTAGACTGATGTCATTGGTTGGGACCACAGTGATCTGAGGTCAAAGTCTTTTATATCACTGAACAAAGAAAGAGAGGCACATTTTCAGGCAGCTTTGGATGAAATGGTTTCAAAACCAATTTGCTATTCCCACCCTCTTCTCTAAAAACAGAAGTGAAGAAAACTATTATAATTCTTATTTAACGAAATTCACCAAAAAATTCTCAGTAAAAAACTTTACAGCTAATAAATTCTGCATTCACTGTGTGTGAAGTAAGAGTTGAGTTCATATTCTCAAATTAATTAAAAATTTTTAACTTCCACTAAAGCTACTGTATTCTTAATCACTTGGGCAAACTGGTTTAAGTTGATAATTCCTCCTAAATCCTAATTTTTATTGAAATTTTGAATCATTATGAGTTCTACACATACCAGCCTCAAATTAAAAAAAAAATACATTCCCCTGCCAACAAGGAATTTAGAAATGACTTTTCTTTGTTTCTTGGGGGTCTTTTCCCAATTTGAGGCTTGCCAAAACAGATTAGGATTAACTAAAAGGTTTTCTAAAGATATATTTAAAACCCAAGTACATTTTCTAACTGTTAATAGCTGTTAATATTTCTTTCACAGAAGCAAAAATGGAGCAATGATTCTCAGTAAAGTGACCAAAGGCACAAAGAAGTTTTATAGACAAAACACACAGCTTAACAGCTCTATGTGTTTCTAGAAAATCTAGATCACCAGCTGCGTTTGCACCTGCTCAGCTGCCCTGACCTTTCTTTATATTATCAGGCAAGCCTCCTTCAAACTGGACTCTCTAGAATCTGTATGTACCCACTGTTTCCCTGCAGCTCCCTTCCTAACTCATGTAAACCACACCCTTGGAAATAAGGCTTATTTCCCAAAGACTACAGTGCCTGAAGACTATGGTCTGGGTCACTATGCAGTCAACATACAGAGTATGCCTGAGTCCATCAAAGTGTAATCTGTACCTCAACTTGAACCCCATTAGGTGGATTTGATGAATGGATCATTCACCCTTTGTGTCTTATTTCTATAGGTAGTAATTAATGTTGTTAGCATTATTAGGGGAAAAGTAAGACTTTGCCATTTAAAAGAACTGCTCTAAAGGAAGCACAGAGGAAAACGTTCCCATTCAGAAACTGGGACCCATCCCATCAGTTTTCTTAACACATCAAAATTACAGGATTTTTTTTTTTTATACTTAGGTGGTGGCTCAGATGGTAAAGAATCTGCTGGAATGTGGGAGACCTGGGTTCAATCCCTAGGTCGGGAAGATCCCCTGGAGGAGGAAATGGCAACCCACTCCAGTATTCTTGCCTGGAGAAGTCCATGGACAGAGGAGCCTGGTGGGCTACAGTGCATGGGGTCACAAAGAGTCAGACATGACTGAGCAACTAACACTTTCACTTTCATAACTCAAGACCCCTCCAAGAGCTGGCTTGCAAGAGGCCAGCTTTGTGATATCTGGGGAGGGAAGAAAATACCTTAGGACTCTTAGAAAAGGCAGGGGAAGTGGACTTTGTCTAAAGTTAGAAAACTTTCAAAAGGTTATTTGAAAGTCTTGAAAGAACTGTAGCTTTACTTTCATTATAAGAGATACTTAGGGGATGTACTTAGTATATAGCTCAGAGAACTATACTCAATATCATGTAATAATCTATAATGGAAAAGAATCTGGAAAAGTATATATATATATATGTACATGTATATATTTAACCACTTTGCTATACACCTGAAACTAACACAGCATTGTAACTCAACTATACTTCAATAAAAAGAGGGACATAAATATGGTGAGAGGTTGGAAAGGAGGCTCTTCCTGGCATGTGGCTGCAAATATCAACTAGAGGTAAGATAAAACCTCCTATGAATTTTACAGTCTGTGTTTGCCCTGTAGTCTTGACTTTGTCCTGGAAGAACTCTCCTCCTTTCCTACAGCACTGTTATAAACAGCAATACCTTGTCTTTAAATTCTCAAAACTAAGAGATAGTTTGGATGTAGAATTGAAAAGCAGTCACACTTGATCATTTCTGTTTTGCCAGGAGGACATTCTTATTGCCGGTGGTAGCAATATCTAATATCTGTCTATCAGATCATGAAGAAATTCAAAATTACAAGTGTAGATGCCCACAGCATAGAAAGCATAGAAAGTTGAGTGATACTTTCCTATTATATCCCCAATCACCAGGTCGTCAATCATGGAGAAAAGGTGAAAGACTGAAAGTAAAACTTCAAAATGCACCAAAGTGATGCTTGGATATCATATTTGCTATTGGTTTAAAATTCAATTTAAACAATGCTTTTAAAGGATTTTGCAAAAATACAGCTAATAATTTAAAATTACTCTTTATAGATTCTGCTGAATGTTGAATTCATAAACCTTTACGCCTTAGGTTCATAACCTACTAATTACACACATACTGTGATGAAATAGATTTCAGCTTTAAGACTGATCCTGCATATTGAAAGAATTTAAAAACCATTCTCAATGTCATTTAGATGATTTCATTGGGTGAATGACAGTCCACTGTTCCAATTTTTGTTTTACAAGGTATGAAATCAGATGTTTCACACCAATAATTATCATCATTTCCAAATGAACATATACTTGGCAACATCCCATGTTAATGGACTGACAAGTTCAAGGTTCAAAGTTCGTTCTCACTGTGAAACAATGGGTATATTAATGGGGCCATTTTGGAAACTCACAGCTATCATCTGTTTTTGCTTATGCAAAGCAGTGCAATACACGGGCCTTGGAGTTGGGAGGATGAAGAGCTGAAAAGTGACTTCAGAATGCTAGAAATTGAAGGCAAGCTATAAGAACAAGCCTATTTATATAACATATTTGAATTCTGTTCCCCACCCTGGCAAAATACTCACATACAAAAACCACCATGAGGAATATGATTACTCATGAATGACAATCAAGCAGACTGGCTATCTTAAAACTTGACCTGCACGTAATAGAAAGAAAGAAGTAAACATAGGCAGTTGGTTTGGATGTTTTATTATTTTTGCTGAAATCTTCAGGAGATAACCTTGTCTCATGTTCTATTTAGTGGATTGTGTCAGAGATGAGACAGAGTCAATAACTTCTGAGCAAGTACTAAGAAAAGGCAAGTTATCAAAGAGGTTATACTGCTATCATGATCTACATAAAAACATCAGCAGGCTATATGGTATGTGTTAATATTAGGTATTATTAATTTTTAAAAAATGATGCTGGTGCATTTCATTTCAAGAAAATACAGTGGGTAACAGCCTCAAGTTCCTTACTATAAAAGTAAACCATTTAAGCCCAAAGCTCTCATTCCAGGTCCTTTCCCTCCATAGTTTATTTTAGGTCAGAAGTCTTATTTGTGTGGCTTTTACTGGAGCCAAGAACTAGTAAAAGGATGCTTCATGTGTATAATTCTCCACAGGTCTCTTAAAGTAACAAGATTATCTCAGATATTACATACGAATGTACCTGGCTGGAATCTTAACAATGCTTCAATATGCCAAATGACTTTCAGTCTTGCTTCAGGAATATGTGAAGCATAGTACAATGAACAAAGTGCAATGAAATATTCAAAATTATACGCACTGTACAGCATTCAGGACTTCTACATTATTGTGCAATCATCGCCAGAATTCATCTCTAGGACTTTTTCTTCATCCCGAACTGAAATCCCCATTAAAAAACAACTCCCTATTCTCCCAGTCTCCTCACCCCTGGTAACCAGTATTCTACTTTCTGGCCCTGTGAATTTGACTAATCTAGATACCTCATATAAGTGTAATTAGGTTGGCTTAATTTTAAAAGGTTCAAGTAGAATAATATTTTCTTATCTCAAGAAATGAACAAGCATGGGATTTCCCTGGTGGTCCAGTGATTGGTTTTCACAGCTGAGGGCGTGGGTTTGATCCCAGGTTGGGGAACTAGATCCCACAAGCTGAGTGGTATGGCCAAAAAAAAAAAGAAAGAAGGAAACACATCAAGCTAATTAGGTTGCTTGTTATTTATGTATGTGTCACCCTCTTTTGTGTGTGTGTGGCTTGAGTATCTTTAATTCTGAATAGAAAAAAAAAATCCTCACTTTTTGCTCTAAAATGATTACAAATCAATTTAGTTTACTTTGTATGCCTTTCCTTTTTCAAGAAACTCATTTGTCATTCAGCTCCTATCATAAACCAGATATTAGGTTAGACAGACCTGGAGGATAAAAAGGCAATCAAGACAGACAGTAGTCCCCATCCTCACATACCTTACGGTGTAGTGGGAAAAATAGTTAACAGATAATTCGAAAGGCTCTAACGAAGATTCTGACAGGAGAAATGCAGGGTGCCTCAAGATACACAAAGCAGAAGCATCAAACTCAGCTTGGGAAAAAGAAAGTTTCTGGGGAAAAGAAATGTATAAGCCGAGACACGAAAGATAAGTGAGAATTAGGAGGTGGGAAAGAGGGATTCCAGAAACAGGAAAGATACGTATCTGTGAAAAAGGACCTGAAAGAATTTCAATGGAGAAAGAGTCAAGCATGAGAAAGGGACTAGAGAAAGATGAGATGAAGTGGGGACAGAGCACAGTGGACCTTCTGCCCGTCACGTTGATTAGTTTGCACTGTTTCCAAAGCAATGAAGGGCTGCAGGAGTCTATGCAGTATTGTGACATGATTATATTTCAGAATGCTTGTTCTGACTAGAACCGAATTAGAAGTGGGAGAAACTGGACCAGGTAAAACAAACCAGGAATTATGGTAGAAATCCAAAGACGACAGTGGCATGAGCTATAGCAAAGGCAATGGAGGGATTAAGTGAAATCCTCTTTATGTTGACTCTCCTTTATGTTCTCATAAGCCAGTATAAATACATATATATATATATAAACTTCCCTTGGGTTTTTCTGTAAGATGTTGAGGAAGTTTGCGGTCAACCCAATACATATTGTACACAAACACACACACACACACATGTATTTTAAAGAGCATATACAAAGTAACTAGATAAAATCACGGTTGTTCCTAAAGTGGCTCTGGCATTAAAATGAAAAAATATATGAAAATTATGTGAAATTAGATAATAAAATGGAAGGGTTTTGACAAACAGTTTGACCTTAGATTTGGAAATACAGTAAAAATTAGAAACAGATTTCCATCTTACAGACTCAATCCCACAATTTGGAGAAATAAAGTTTTAAATAAATGAAAGTTGTGAAAACGAGAAACTCGAAGTAGTCAAAGAGAGACTGCCAACTAAAGCTGTCAACAACTGCCCCATGAGCTCAGCCTCCTCACTCTGACGATAATAATGTGGGCTGTATAGGAAACATTCATATTGTGGCAATGAGACGTGCGAGGCACATGAGTCAAGGAAACTGCAAAGTGGAACTCCAGAAAAATTAATTTATGTGTCAGGCAGTGAGATGAAATTTAATTTAAAATTATGGGAGGAGGGGTTCCCTGGTGCCCCAGTGGTTAAGAATCCACCTTGCAATGCAAGGGACCGTGGTTCAATCCCTGATCTGGGAAGATCCCACATGCGAACAGAGCAACTAAGTCCATGAACCATTAACTACAGAGCCAGTGCTCTAGAGACCTCCAGCAGCAACTATTGAGCTCACGTGCTGCATTTACTGAAGTCTGTGCACCTAGAATCCTTGCTCCACAACAAGAAAAGCCACTGCGATGAGAAGCCTGTGCAAGTCAATGACAAATCGGCCCTGCTTGCTGCAAATAGAGAAAGCCCATGTGCAGTAATGAAGACGCACCACAGCCGATAAATAAATAAATCTTTAAAAAAAATACATTAAAAAAATTATAGGGATTTTTTTTTACAATGTTAAAAGAATATTATTACAATTTTTCAAAATGATGAAAACATCCTGTATGAAATGTAAAATTCCAGAGATCTGGGATCTTTGTGGCTATCATCTCACATTTCTATCTGCAACAAATTAATATGAAGTTAGAGAGAGGGCACCAAACATGTTTAGAATATTTCCCATAACTCTTAATAGCAATAGGGCAGTCCATCTTAGCATTTTTGACTACTAATTCTACAGTTTTACTTTGTACCCTTAAAGTTGTTTTAGATAGATTTAATAAGTATAAATGACGTACAATAAATTCCAAATATTTAAAATATGCATGCTAAGTGGAGTCCAGCTTTTATTAATAGTAAGACTCCTTCCTGGGAAGTATTGTCTCCTATTCAATTTTTTGAAAGAGATTTGTAGAATTAATATTATTTTTAAATGGTTGGTAGAATATACCAGAGATGTCAGCTAGGCCTGGAGTTTTCTTTCAGAGAAGGTATTTGTCTACAAATTCATTTTAAAAATAGATACAGGGCTAGCATCTTTACTATTTCTCCCTTGGTTTGTGTTTTTTGAAGGAATTTTCCGTTTCATCTTAGTTGTCAAATTTATTGGCATGCAATAATTCATAATATTCCCTTATTATTCTTTCAATACCTATAGAATCTTTAGAGATATCACCTCTCTCATTCCTAATATTTGTAATTAGTGTCCTCTCTCCTTTTTTCCCTCTGATCAGTCTGACTAGAGCTTTATTAGTTTTATTGATCTCCTCAAAGAAATAGCTTCAGATTTCTGCAATTTTGTCATTGTTTTGTCTGTTTTATATGTCATTGATTTCCACTCTGTATTTATTATCTCCTCTCTTTACTTTTGATTTCATTTACTTTTTTTTTTTACTTTTAAAGCGGAAGTATGGGTCATTGATTTGAGACATTTCTACTCTAACAAAATAATACTCTATTAATAAAGTAAGTTTCCCTCAAAATATGTGTTAGCAGTATTCCACAAATTATTATATATTTGTCTTTATTTTCATTCAGCTCAAAATACTTCCTAATTTCTCTCGTTATTTTTCCTCAAATCATGGGTTATTTAGAAACACCTTTTTTATTTTCTAAATTATTGCTAACTTTCATATATGTTTATATTATGTATTTCTAAGTTAATTCCATTCTGGTCAAACAGCATATATCATATGACTTGAACTTTTAACAATTTATTGATGCTCATTTTATAGTTTGGAAGATGATCTATCTCGACAGTATTCCTTTTACACTTGAAAAAATTCTGTATTCTGCTGCTGTCAGGTTGAGTGTTCTGAAAATGTCAATTAGGTCAAGTTGTTGACAGTGTTGTTGATGGATTCCACAGTTCAGCCAACTTTGTCAAGTTTTGATGTATCTTCAAAGGAGAATATCCATAATTATCTGAAAATATAATTTCCTTTTACAACACATATCTGTGTGAGCATAGATTTTCTTCATAAGCTTATTCAAATCAAAATATTGCAACAGATTGACTGCACAGATATGAAATTTACTTGTCTTCTTTTAAACCACATGTTTAAGAAATTTACAGAAATGTAAACCAATGTCATGCTTAACGATTTTTTATTTGGAAAAGTATAATTATTTATATTAACATGTATTGGGCTTAAAATTTTGAAATAAATAAATGTTATAAAGCCCAGTGATGACGCTATGCTTTATGCAATCACACCTGTCGCGGGTTGCACATCAGACGATACTGAACATGCCACCCTCTCATTCACTCTCTCTTTAGCACCCACTGCACACCTAACAAGAGCCTTGAAACACAGCTGCAGTCCAACAAAGGTGGAGGGGGTGAGAAGAGCGACCTATGCTTGGGGTACACTTGGTCACTTGACGGCTGTGTGGTTCAGCCACTGGAATCCAACAGAACTGGGAGGAAACCCACAGTCCTGAATCCCTCCATATGTTTTATAACCTCTTTAAATCTCCGTTTCTTCATACAAAAGTGAGGAGCTTCACAGAGTTATCATAATATGTTGTGTGTATGTTATTCACTCAGCCATGTCCAACTCTGCAACCCCAAGGACTGTAGCCCACCAGGTTCCTCTTTCCATGGAATTCTCCAGGCAAGAATACTGGAGTGGGTTGCCATTTCTTTCTCCAGGGGATCTTTTGGACCTGGGATCAAACTGGGTCTCCTGAATGGCAGGCAGATTCTTTAACATTTGAGCCACCAGAGATGTTTCTATTATAATATAAAAAGTTTTACAAATTCTGGTAGATGGTAAGTGCTCATAAAATGCTAGCTGTTGTGTTTTTATTATATTTAACTATCATGCTTTCCTTTGACATCACTGTAATGGGTAACAGTGACTTTCTTTTCCAGTCTAACCTCTTTAAACAGATGTACATTGAATCAGTTAATACACAGAGCCTGGAAGGCTGAAGTTGCAAGATGGCTTAAAAGGGACAGAGACCATTTAATCTGTAGCTGAGATGGTCAAGAAGTATTTAAGAAAGAGCAATCTGGACCGATTATGCAATGATGTAACACATCTCATAAAGAGAGGTGGATGTAATGGGTAGGGAAGGGGGACAGATCTGAAGGCAAATTTGGCCAACTTCATAGTTTTCTCTCAAGTTGACTGAAACCAGAGATTTGCGGAGTACATTATATACTCTTTGTTTCAAAAAGAGAGGGCAAATATCTGGACCCTCTCTTTCATTTTATTTATAACCTTCAGTTATACTCCGTCTTGGTGCTTGATAGCTGCTTAATTAAATTCATTGGTTATCAGGCTCTCACTTAATCAGGAGGTTAAAAGAGCCTAAAAAAAAAAATGACCTGAGACCACCACAGCCATAAGGATATAAAATATGTATAAAATAGCAATTTGGAGACCCAGGATACTTTGTTTTATGCATCTTTTCCCAGTTGAAGCTTTTAATATAGCAGAAAAAAATTATCCTCTTCTTACTATATTGCTTAAATTTTCTCATTTATCAAATTCAGGATTTCTGAAAAAAAAAAAAAAAGAGAGAGACTTTTTTCAGTAAAGTTCAAATAGTCTTCCATGGTTATGGGAGAAAACTGAGTCTTTGAAAAAAATAATAGCAATAATAGAAAAGTTCAAATATCTCAAAAAGCATACAGTTAAATTGTTTAAAATTTTGTATCACAAATTCTCTATTTCTTATCAGAAAACACACCTCTGAATATTAAGAAATGATAAGTTCTATCTACAGTGTATGAAGCTCTTGGGCTAATTTTATGAGAAAAAAAAATAAACCCATAAAGTCTCCAGGTGGAGAGAAACTTCCTGGAAAGGTTCACATTTATGGTTTTAAAATACTATTTTTAAAAAATCTTTTGGTATATTTTAATGCATCGGGAATAAAAGCAAACTTTGGGAGACACCTGTAAAGGTACAGTTAATGTACACAGGCATTTCTTTTAAGTATGACAGCTGTTTAAGTTTGATGGGATTTTTTTTTTTTTTCAATTGGAGGATAACTGCTTTACAATGTTGGGCTGGTGTCTGCCACACAACACCACGAGTCAGTCATGACTATAAAATACCACTTTAATGAAAACTTTGGAAATGCTACAAGGTCTGTGTGGGCATCGACTGGCTACAAAGGCAATAAATTAGAAAAAGCCCTGGGCTGGGACTCAGGAGACAGAATTGATCTGGGATCCACCGCTCACGAGTTCAGTGTTTTTGCCCAGTGCCTTTATTTTTCCTGATCTCAGCTTCTTGGTGCAAGTGCAACATTGGCAAGAAAACTGTTAGTCTCTCAGTCGTGTCTGACTCTTTGCGACCCCATGGACTATAGCCAGGCTCCTCTGTCCATGGAATTCTCCAGGCAAGAATACTGGAGTGGGTTGCCATTTCCTTCTCCAGGGGATCTTCTCGACCCAGGGATTGAACCTGGGCCTCCTGCATTGCAGGTAGATTCGTTACCATCTGAGCGAGTGGAAGGTTAGGCTTAAACATCTCAGAGGTTTCTTCAAGTTCTGAATTTCTGTTTGTAATTTCTTTTCTTGCACTGTGAATTTCTGCCTCATCACCCTCCTGGACTTCGCTGCATCACTCGTAAGACCTACGACAATCTCTTTCTGAAAAGTCCTTCCTTGACTTTCATTGGGAAGACAACTTGGGGTGTCATTCCAGGGACTTCTGTCCTCAGTCGTGACCTTTAGGGGTCAGTTCCCAGAACTGTCTCTCTCTCCTCGTCTGAATAGCTGAGCACTTCCACTGTCTTCCACCAGTGCTTCTTCGGTAACTGACAAGTCTCCATCTCCAGGCCTAATGATGTCACATTGTGCAATGAAAATGAAATAAGGGAATGGATTTCGGTATTTAACAATACTTAGAGGTGTTCCGTGGGCTCCCCTGGTAGCTCAGATGGTAAAGCGTCTGCCTATAATGTGGGAGACCCGGGTTCGGTCCCTGGGTCGGGAAGATCCCCTGGCGAAGGAAATGGAAACCGATTCCAGTATTCATGCCTGGAAAATCCCATGGACCGAGGAGCCTGAGAGGCTACAGTCCATGGGGTTGCAAAGAGTCAGACATGACTGAGTGACCTCACTTTCGCTTAGAGGTGTTCCGTAACTCAGGGCTTTCTAAAATAACATTATATGTTGAAAGTAATGTTTCCAATTCAAAAATTAGAAAAACAGACGATGAAAGAGGTCAGATTAATTACCCACCCAGATTTCAAAATGGCCAGGACAGTGCCCAGTCCTAGGGCAGAGCAGATTTCAGCAAACTTTCATTAAAGCACTCTTTGGAATCGCTTCCAGGTGGGATAGAAAAAGAGACAAATAGTCTGAGTACTCAGGGGTTGGCAGTTACCTAACACTTGCTTTTCATAACTTACATAACTTTTCAAAGAGTTATTCAATTGTCCCTGTGAGCACATATTTGGTACAATCCACATATTTACTACAGAATAAAACAAACAAAAAGCGATGCAGTTAGAACAACCTGGCCTCTTCAAATGGCAGCTCAGAGTCATTCAAGAAGACCTGCTACTTTGGAGGACATCAAAGCTCATTTGAGATGGAAACAGCTTCTCCAAAATGGGTCTTCAAAGATGGCAAAGTACTGCGGAACAGCTTTAAATTTAGGCTTTACTCTCTGGTCCTGTAAGTATAACAGATGGATCTTCATAATTAGCATCACATTTGCATTTTTCTCTCTACAAAAAAAAAAGAGCTAATAATCTTAGAAGGAGAATGAAAAAGCATCATTCCATCATAGTTTTATTGATCTTAGTTATAATTTGTATGCCGAGTCCTCTTTATGGTCCCTATTATTTCCAACCCTCTCCTAGGAGAAGAGCAAATGTGCAAACCAGGAAATGAGCAGGTAGTTACTCAGGACACAAACTCTGAAATGACTTGAGGATGAGAACTAACTGGAAGGCCCTGATAAAGTGGAAGAAATATGAAGATTCAGATACAATGCTAAGCCCATCAATGTGATTTCCTACAACAGAACAGCCTATTTATCTTTGTGTATATTTCTAGGAGACTCCCGTCCTCTGTGCCGTGTAATTCCCATCACTCAGAAGCATTTCGTTTAAAGGTGCTATTAAATAAATGCAATCATTGGGCAAACTGCCCTCCCAAGCAAGCTCTCCTGGGTCTATAGCTCCAGACAGCAAGTGGCATGGACTAGTGTGGGGCATGGAGGCTGAAGAGCCGTCATCTTCACCAGCAGAGCATGCAGGAATGGGAAGAGACTCTGGGACACTGAATATGGAAGAAAGGGTACCCTGGGGAGCAAGGCCGGTGTAAACAAAGACCATATCCCATCCCATATATAACAGGTAGCACCTTGACAATCCTTATAACTTCCCTGTGAAGCTGACATCATTCTCATTTTGCAGACAAAGAAACTAAAGGGAGAGAACATGTTGCCCAAAGTCCTCTAGTAAAGTGGCAAAGCCAGGATTTTCATCCAGGTTGTGTCCAACAGCAACTTCATTATCATAACTCGTGCACCATTTTTTTAAACTTTTTATTTTGTGTTGGGGTATAGAGGTTAACAAACAATGTTGTGACAGTTTCAGATCAACAGCGAAGGGACGCAGCCACACACATATGCATGTATCTGTTCTTCTCCTAACTCTTCTCCTATCCCGGCTGCCACAAAGCATTGATCGTGGACCACTTTGACCTGCCAACTCTGTTCAGTAACTTTGCTCTGGTAATGGCTTGGCTTTGATTCATTCATACCCAATCCTCTGTAATCAATAGCATGACTTCGCAAGTCACCTGAATAGGGATTAAGAGTGTAATCAATGACCATGAAACAGAGAAGAGAAACTGGTCCACAGGGAAACTAAACTCCTGACCCTAAGCTCTCGAGGGCTGACTTCTAACCAATTCAGTTAATTAGCCACAGGCTATTCAGTGAACAAATTAGGGCCCAAATCCTCTCAAACCACAAATCTGAGCTGACCCTTCCAGGCATACAGAGTTAATATGCACTGATTTTGTGTGTCCCCTCACTGAGCACACTACAGGCCTTCTGAGTGGCCCCGAACACATGAAGCTATAATGGAAATTATAACCTTATTTTAACGTTCTCTTATAATAATAATGCCTATGCTTTTAACGTTCTCTTATAATAATAATGCCTATGCTCTGCTACATCTTTTTGTTGTTGCTATTGTTTTGTTTTGAAGATGATACACCTAACAACTAGTTTTTAAAAAATCGGTTTTTCCATCAAAGTTATTAATCCCCTACTCTGGCCCAGAGGCAAAATCAGACCTTACATTCTTGAGTTGGGAGTATCCCAAGGAAGACAGTGCATCCTAAATGAAAAGCAATAGCCCCACACTTAGCACACGACTGCTAAGATCTGGAAACACAGGTAGCCTGAGAAGGCCTCCCCTTCCCCAACCTGTTGCTTCTGTGCTTCGGGCCTCTCCACCAGCACACCGAGCCCGTGCAGACGAGGCTCAGTGCCTCCACCACTTCCCACTTGAACCAGTCACTTAAGGGCTAGGTTACTGCAAAGCAGGAGAAGGAAAGAGAAGGAAGCAAGAAGAAGGTTTGTATCAGTGGCCTCTACCTGATACAGTATGGGGGCCACTGCCCTCTCCTCCTGTAAACTCTTTTATTTTGTTTAATGTTTATTTCTGTTTATTTTTGGCTGTGCTGGGTCTTCATTGCTGCAGGGGCTTTTCTCTAGTTGCAGTGAGCAGGGGCTCCTCGATAGATGGGGTGCACTGGCTTCTCATTGCAGTGACTTCTCTTGTTGCGGAGCACAGGCTCTAGGGTGCGCGAGCTTTAGTAGCTGTGATGAGACCCGGGCTCAGTGGTTGCAGCTCTCGGGCTCTTGAGCACGGGCTCAGGAGCTGCGGCACACGGGCTTAGCTGCTCCTCGGCATGTGGCATCTTCCCAGATTAGGGATCGAACCTGTGTCTCCTGCACTGGCGGCAGATACCTTACCACTGAGCCACCAGGGAAACCCCATGAACTCTTGATAATTTTGAAAGGGCTGGAAAGGGAAGAACAGAAAGGATAAGGTGAAGGAAGAAAAGAGGAGAAGGGAACTCATTTGGGCTGCTCTTCTATTCCTCCTCCCTCCGCTTGACACCTTGCCTTTATCATCACTGCAATTCCTCATACCACCTTCTTCCCAACTCCTAATCTACTCCAGTGTACCATGTCCTAGGCCCTAGCAACCACATATCCAGACATCTGGGTGTCTTTCCCACATCTCAGGAGTGGTAGGAAGGCACAGATCTCAAAGCTACAGAATTTCAGTGAGAACAGACTTGTTGGCTGCCTTTAATTTAGAAATCTGTCTTTTCATAGAAACAATGTTCTCCAAGAAGACTAAGTTTGATAAAACTGTTATTCAGTGCATATTTTGAGTTAAATAGGCTTTCAGGGGCTGGCTTTAGATCTTAAACATCATAATACAATATTCTGAGTGCCAATGCTTCCATGTAGGAGCTTTGCCTGTATTGCATTGTGAGTGCACATTTAGTCATTGCATAGATGAATCAGGAAAGGTGTAAAACAGAGAAGTGTTTGGGCTTCCGGGTGGCCCTAGTGTTAATGAACCCACCTGCCAATGCAGGAGATGTGAGAGACGAGGGTTCAATCCCTGGGTCGGGAAGATCCCCTTGAAGAGGAAATGGCAACCCACTCCAGTATTCCTGCGTGGAAAATCCTATGGACAGAGGAGCCTGGCGGGCTACAGTCCATGCGGTCGCAAAGAATAGGATGTGACTGAAGCAACTTAGCACACACACACAGAGAAGTGGAAGTGGCAGGAACAATGTTAGCGACAGAATCTGGCACATGGGATAAGTTCTGTAACTATGAACAGGAATACCCGGCATTGCAGACACTAGAAATTCATCATGTGTTCCAGCATCTCTACTTTTATTTTCTGTAAACAATGTACAACTTTCTGTTTAAAAAAAAATGTCATAATGTCTGGTGGCTGCTCTAGATTCAGATATGAAGAAGCCCTACTAAGAGAAATCACATGGCTGTAATTCTTTTTAATGGAATTTTTGTTGCTTCAAACCATCACTCTTGAGAGAACTCCACATTCAGGAAGGTGGTGGATTCTAATTTCCTAGTGTTAATCCGACAAGATCATTTGAAAATATTTAAACTGCCTGGAACAGAAATCATTTACTGGAAGGCGATCATAAATTCCTTAATGAGTTTATTTCAGGACAAAAAAGAAGAGTAATACTCTGTTTCTTTTTAAGAGAAAAGAACTAATAGGATTAGATTTGCAATGAAAGGAGCTTGAGGGGAACATGGCCAACTGAAGTTGGCAAAACCACATGAGCAGATGCGTTAGGAACCATCTGATCTGGGAGACACTGATCCCAAAGCCGTTTTACCCCAAAACATCTCAACCATGTGGATGCGAAAATGGAATCTTATTTCTAAGTTTATAGCTATCATAGAGCCAAGAGAGGTGCCACTTATCTCACAGTCAGAGGGAGAAGCTTTTCAATGGCATTTGATACCTCTACTTCTCACAGAAACAGAAGTCCAGCCCAACTGGAAATTGGACCGAATGACCACTGATATTCCTTAGTATATTTCATGACAGTTACATTTAAATATGTATTAACCTATATACATTTGAAATGTACTTTAATGGCAAACCCAAGAAACTAACACCTAATTCTAAATCAGACAAGTTAATAATTTTTTACTTATGTAAAGGGCTAGAGCTATAATCAATATTTCTTCATCTATCACAGTCAAGACTATGAATGGAAATGACATTAGGAATTATGGAAAATTAATGCTGCTAGGAAAAGCATCTTTTCAAGCTCAGAAGCACTATGATTTTCCTACAACATTATTTACAAAAGTTAATTTACAGTTTTGCCTTAAAAACTATCATGAATATGAACAATTTGATACGCACTTGATAGAGGAACCTGGCAGGCTACTTAAAGTCCATGGGGTCAAAAAGAGTTGGACACTACTGAGCTACTGTCACTCACTTACCCAAGGTTCAGAATTAAAAGGAGACTAAATGAATGCAAATTGTCCTACCTTTTATTTACACGGTGAAGACTATTTTCAGAAGAGAATATAAATATATAAATAATGATCCAAGTATCCAAGCAGCTAAGCTTTCACTCCTGTAGAGCCCATCAGAAATGACACTGAAATCTAAATGGGATTATGTCAATGAAGTGATGGTAACTGTATCTGTGATTTAACTGCCAAGTCTACCCAAGACAGATGGTGACAGTCCAATGATAACAGGGTGAAAGAAACAAGAGAAATTTCAAATTAAAATGGAATAATTTTACCATAAGATTTATCATCCCTGTTTTCTTACTGTGGTATCTCTCTTATTCACAAATATTTAGCTGGCAATCTCACATATTTGGAACATAACTGAAAAGCAATTAATCAAATCACAAAATTCAGGTGATAAAACTCTCAACTGTGTGTCAGAGGAGAGACTCTTACCTCCATCAACATTACAGATTATTTGCTCTTAAACCTGACCTAAAAATATGACAATCTTGGTGACTTGTTTTCTAAGTGCAAAGAACCTTAGAAGTCATAAGTAAGTGGGGTTATGACTTGCTATGGGTTTTATGAGAACACAGAGAAATAATGGCCAGACCAGCAGAGAATATAGACAATCTATGAAACTAACAAAAAGCACAGTATTCCGAGGAGACAGCAGCAAGACCGAATAGAACTCAACAGGTCCTGCTAGCATCATGGTATCATATGAATAGTAGAAGAATTATGATCATTCTTATATATGATTCATTCAGAAAAGTTCATACTGGGACTTGCCTGGTGGCCCAGTGGTTAAGAATCCACTGCCAATGCAGGGGATTAGGACTGTTATCTTCACCCCAGAAGCACTAAGTGGATTTTTTCTCGATTTGAACTACTGAACAGTGAGGTTTTGGTAAGTCTGATCTAAGTCAATGCCATTGTTGTTGGTGAAAAGTAGTCAAACATTGGCAATTTCATGTGGCTGTAGCTAACAGTGTACATTTCAAGGCATTATGGACCACTTTGTGATGTGTTTACCTTCTCCAGGTTATAGCTTACTTAGGAAAATTATAAAATTAGGTTATAAGCACACAGTCCTTGGTGGCTTAGCAGTAAAGACTCTGCCTGCAGTGCAGGAGAAGGGGGTTCGATCCCTGAGTCAGGGAGATCCCCGGAAAAAGGAAGTGGCAAACCATTCCAGTATTCTTGCCTGGGAAATCCCAAGGACAGAGGAGCCTGGAGGGCTACAGTCCATGGGGTAGCAAAAGTCAAACACAACTAAAGGGTCGGGCTTTCAGGCTTAGCGACTAAACATCCAACACCATAAGCACACAGTAACTGGACAATGGGACCCCTGGAAAGGAAAATATGGTTAATGGTCTAAAGGAAGTCATGATGAAGAAAAAAGAAAGTTAATATTGAAAGACAAGATATTAGAACCCTCAGTTACCACAGTTTCACCATGAACAGTTTAATTTAATATTTGATAGTGTTTTACTTCTATCACCCAGAACATAACCAATTGTTGCCTTATGAACCCAGGAAATCTGCACCAAAGCTGAAGTGGAAAATGCAAGGTTTTTTTCCCAGTCATGAGTTTCATTTTGTTTGTTTGTTTATTATTTACCAAGGGGCGAAGGAGTAGTTACAAATAGTTTGCAGAGCCAATGGAATAAATTATTACTTTAGGAAAAAAGAGAAAACTAAGATAGCTATAGCAACTAAAATATTGGGTGGCCAAAAATGGAAAAAAGAAAAACATCAAATGGAATTCTGATTTTATTATGAATAAACACCTTTCCAAGCTGGGTGGATGGGCTTCCTAGGTGGCACAGTGGTAAAGAATCTGCTTGCCAATGCAGAAAACTCAAGAGACACGGGTTCGATCCCTGGGTTAGGAAGATCCCCAGGAACAGGAAACGGCAACCCACTCCAATATTCTTGCCTGGAAAAATCCCATGGACAGAGGAACGTGGTGGGCTATAGTCCATGGGGTCGCAAAGAGTCAGAAGTAACTGAATACAGCACAGCAAGCTGAGTGGATGTTTTTTGATTTATGAAGATCATGATTTATAATAAATGATAATCTTTTCTGAGAAACAACCTGCATTCATCCTATTATACAGTGTAGTCAGAGAGAAAAAAGAAGGTACCCAACGTTGGTACCATCTGTAGGGGATTAAATGAAATTGTTCTGTCCTTAAATGTGTGTTATTCAGAAGATTAAAGTAGTACATTTTACAAGTACATAAATTTGTTTACAATCAAGCATATTACTATAATGGTGGCTTGATTCTTTACATGTTCTATTATTAATAGCACATGTCTCTATTGCTAAAATTCTCTTTCTGATAAGTCTCATAAAATAGAGTTAAGCTAAACAGGTTTAATTTCCCTGTTTGTTTTTAGCTTTATCAAGTGACACCCTTCACTAACATTTTTAAAGATTCAAGTATGTTCAAACATTCCTGTTCCATTTGGGGGGAGGAAAAAATCTCACAAAAGCACAGCAATAAAACAACAGACAGCGGAAGTACAACACTACGGGAAATGTGTGTGTGTGTCTCTGTGTGTGTGTTTTGCTCTCTTGAGAATACACGGGCTTAAGAAATATTTTTGGATCAGGGCCATGAACTGAATGAACGTGGACTCCTCCTCCAAGAGGACCCCTGCATCATAAAGGAACAAAAGCTTTCTATAGAAAATGCATTATGTATGGCTACATCAAGTGAAAAAAAATAAAAGGATTATAAAACAGAGTGTAAAAGAGGTCAGTGAATTATACTAGTGTGTCCCACTGCCCACCTGGCTGCAGGAGGAAGTGAAGCAATCCAAGGGATCCCTGAGGTTTAATACAGACAGAGCTTCACAGAGAAAAATCAACATGCACTGAAAAACAATCTTCAGTCACCCAGATCATCGAGCACTAATCAAACTAATAGTTTAAATGTTTGTCCTTCAAAGAAAAACTCTTACGTACTAAGCCAGGGAGCCCAGGTTTTGATACGCAGTGTCAAATTCAGCAACAGAGGCTTCCTTTTAGAGAAAAGCAAGGGGGCTATAGTGTGTGCTAACTCATAGTCAGCTCTTTTCGACCCCATGGCCTATAGCTTGCCAGGCTCCTCTGTCCATGGGATTCTCCAGGCAAGAATACTGGAGTGGGTTGCCATTGCAACTGCAAACAGAAGAATAATGTCTTCAAACCTAAAGCCGAAGGACTTCCCTGGCAGTCCAGTGGTTACAACTTCACCTTCCAACGCAGGGGGGTGTGGGTTTGATCCCTGGTTGGGGAGCTAAGAACATGCGGAGGGGCCAAAAAACCACAACATAAGACAGAAGCAACATTGTTGTAACAAACTCAATAAAGACTTAAAAAATGGTTCACATCCAAAGCAAAAAGAAAAATCTTAAAAATAATCAAAAACCAAGCATGAGGCAGATGCTCCTCCATTTCCTTATAAACACCGGAGTTGTCTCTCTCGTCTGTTGGAGCGCGGGGCAACAGGAGGACTTTGCACAGAGGTTTGAAATGGTCCACGAGGATGCTACCCATACACGACCATCCTCTGCTGTCACTTTAACTCTTCCGTTCAAATATGGAGCTAAGATGCTGAAGACTGTAATTCAGCGAATGGAAGAGCAGCAGGAATAATGATGCTGGGAAAGATTGAAGGCAGAAGAAGAGGGAGACGGGATGAGATGGTTGGACGGCATCTCTGATGCAGTGGCCATGAACTTGGGCAAACTCTGGGAGATGGTGAGGAACAGAGAAGCCTAGTGTCCATGGGGTCGCAGAGTCGGACACGACTTGGCAACTGAACAACAACAATAGTTATAGGATAAGTTAAAAAACAACAACAAAACAGAGATATCCATTGATTTTATTAAATGGAAAGCAATTCAATTAAAACAGAGGACCTCCTAGTCTTTTTCACTTTATACAATGCCCACCCCTGTCTAGCTGGCCCTCTCCTCTGTCGTTCCAATCCACCCTCTGGCTCTGTCCATCTGTGCCAGTTTCCTCTGCCCAGAGAGAGTAACCTTACCGCTCCTCTGCAGACGGGCAGTAAGTACACGTGCCAAAGGCACCTGGGGAAAGAAAAGAGGCCAGCAACAAAGAGTCTCCCTGGAATCCTGACCTTTCAAGGGCTTTTTTTCCGAGATGTGCTCTTCAGAAAAAGAGAAGCCTGCTGTCTTAACTCACCTACGTACACTGGGAACGGGAACACAGAAGGCCATTCATTTTTTTTTTTTTTGGCTTTACCCTGGGAGTCATCATTCTTTCTTCTTAATATAATACTTTTCCACTAGCTTTACTTGAAGAACTACATTTAAGTGCTAATGCTGTAGTTATAGCTTAAGACAAAGCTGGTTTCTCCAAATAAAATATCTAAGCAACCTATCCTATGAGTGCAGTAAAAAAGTAGCATTGGGCTAATTAAGTAAGATTGATTGAGCTACATTAATTTCAGACTTCTGCAGTATTTTTACTGGAAGCCTGGAAGTATATCATGATGTGCATTTAAACTCATGCAGGGCCTTTCATTTAAAAATATAGAACGCTTTATCTTGAAAAGCACATAAAAACTTTTATTTATTATGTTTTTTACAGTGCTGAATTTTTAAAAATCTTTATGATAATGATTTTAATTTTCATGAAAAGACATGGCATTGGCAAGGTGAAGCAAGTACAACCTGATGCACAAAGAAGTTAAATGAAAATCAAGGTACACCACTGGTCAGGGAGGATTTCTCCTTCAGCCTCATCACTACCTATTTGATCTGAAGTGAGTTCTTCGCTTTCTCCAAGGAGGCTGCTGATTCACTCATTCTTTTCTCTCTCTTTTTTTAAACATTTAATATATACTTCTATTTTGAACTACACTGAATCATAAACAGCTGCAAAATACTACAGAGAATTCCCATGTACACTTTACTCAGCTTCTCCGACAAGACAATCTTTTATAACAATGGTCTATGTTGACACAATAATCAAGTCAGATATAGACATTCAAGTACATTTTAAAGATACAACCTTGTGTATTCTGCTAAACAAATGCCAGGAAAAGACCCAGTCTTTCTGTATTAAGGAGCTTACATTTTAAATAGACACACAAAGTTAATTCAATAGATAGGCAAGGCAGATGGACTAATGGAAAATCTTCACCATAACTGGAGAAAGACCTCAGCAAGCAAGACATGTGTGTGATATATTTAAAGGAAATAAGAATCCAACCTTCTCCTTAATACACTAGACCGTCAACCACCAGAGAGAATCGGGGGAAGGCCAACATCAAGGCCAGACCCAGAGGTTTTGAGTCTACATGTGCAGGTCTAGATGTACTCCAGCTGAACTCTTTTACTATAGCCCCATGGCAACCCACTCCAGTATTCCTGCCTGGAGAATCTCATAGACAGAGGATCCTGGCAGGCTATAATCCATGGGGTTGAAGAGTTGGACACAACTTAGTAATTAAACCACCACCACCAGGCAAATGCAAAGGACTTTAGAATTACCCACTGCTTTGAATGGTCCATCTCAGTTTCCACTGCTTTGAATGGCCTTCCCAGTTTTCCCCCATCCCTGTGGATAATTAAGAACTGACACGGGGCTTCCCAGATAGTCCAGCAGTTAGGAATCTGCCTGCCAATGCAGGGGACAGGTTCGATCCTAGTCTGGAAGGACCCACATGCTGTGGAGCAACTAAGCCCGTGGGCCACAGCTACTGAGCCCGTGCTCTAGAGCCCAGGAGCTGCAACTACTGAAGCCCTCGCGCCCTACAGCCCGTGTCCCATAACAAAAGAAGCCACGGCAATGAGAAGCCCTTGAACCTCAACTGGAGGAAGCCTGAACACAACAATGAAGGCCCAATGCAGCCAAAAATAATTAAGGAAAAAAATTGAGAGCTTGAATAACAGTGGATCTCAAACAACTATAAACTTTGAATCAGCCGCTCTTATAAATTATACCTTTTCAAGACAAGGTAAGAACCCAGAAAAAGGAAACCAGGTTCCTGAAACCTATAGTTTTACTTTAAAATATAATCCAACACCACTTGGTCTTCTGGATTGCTGACTCTCTTATTTCTACTCCCTATAACCTGGTCTTAAGAGTTGTAATCCCAGGGTTCTTGGGTAAGAGTTGGGTTCACTTTAAGACTGAAATTCTTCTTTCTGTAATTCCATTTTAGCACCTGATTAACACTGATGCTTTCAAGAGCGGCTTTCTGTTGAGAGAGTGAATTCATCATTATACATACTCATCCCTTTGGCTTCCTAGTGATACTGTTTAAAGCGTGGTGAGGCAATGTTTGCATCCAAAAGGTCACGATGCATATAGCTGCTGGCATTTTAACTCATTTGGAAAAATAAATGTTATCATTGTTTCACTGGAGAGTGTCCTTCACTTTTTTCTTCTTTACATTGTCATTTTGGACATCCTGTTAGTAAAAGTCAAGCAGTCTGCAGTTTTTTAATATCTAAATCATTTACAAAAACTCACTAAGCAGAAAGTGGATGCATGCTCAGTTCTGTCCAACGCTTTAGGACTCCATGGACTGTAGCCCACCAGGCTCCTCTGTCCATGGGATTTCCCAAGTAAGCATATTGGAGGCGGTTGCGATTTCCTTCTCCAGGGGATCTTCCCAGCCCAAGGATCAAAGCCCCCTACTCCGGCATTGCAGGCGGGCTCTTTGCAGCTGAGCCACCAGGAAGAAGACACCCAATTCTCCACCTGTAACTGCTACAAACTGGTGGTCAGCAGCTGCTTGGGTGACTGTATTATTGAAAAATACAGGAAATGGAGCAGTTGAAATTTCCACAGCATGTTCTCAAATAACTGAACATAAAGACATCCTCTGCTCTCATCAAAGAAGAAAAAGTGTGCCTTTGTTGTCACGTACCATTGGTATTTTCACTGTGGAATTAATTAAATCATTTGGATGACAAAGCCCATTTTCCATTTCGTTAAAAATAATAACCATTATTTTAAAACTTCCAAGAGTTTCATTAGTTCCAGACAGAGCAGACAGGATAGTCACAGCAGCAGTGACTCCTGCTTGGAAGCCTAAGGAAGAGAAATGGTTTATGAGAACAATAACCCGATTTTATTTCACTGGGGAACAAGGCTTTCAAGTCTCTCGTACCGCTTATGGTAGATGTAATGTATTTATCAAATGTTACGAAGCATTTACTTCATCTGCTCTAGTCATCAGCGGCAAATAAGATTACCATGTGAGAGAGCACAAAGAAAGAAGTGGTTTTTTTTTTTCCCTAACCACATTAAAATCACATGACCAATGTGGCTGCTTAAATGAACAAAACACATATGAAGAACAAAATAATCACAGACATTTGACTATGTTTATGAGGAACCACGGCATTATGTGTGCACACCTTCATGCCCCTAAAAAACAGTGACAGGGCAAAAGTCATCATCTTCTAGACACTCTACAAAAGACACAAATATATTCATGGTAATTGACTGTTGATTTTTAGAGCTTTGATTGCCAGAGGCTACATGTGGTAAAAACTGGATTGCATCACTCAGCATGGTTAACAAGGAAATAAGAACACTCTATTAGAGAACATGAGGAAGACACAAGTTTCTTGCAGGCAAAAGCCATTGCTAACAGATTTGGACTCACAGCTAGACAAGTGTCAGTTTCTTTTAAAGTTTTTATTATCCAGCCTGAGCCGTCTTCCTGTGGGAAACTTCTGGAGTGGCAGAAAATTGAGCCCTTTTGGAGATAAGTTAACCCTTTCAAACTTCAGAGGGCTATTTAGAAAACTACCACTAAAGGATTTGGCTTCACTCCCATATCAATAAAAAGTTAAACTTGGAGTACAAAAATACACATTTTGATTTTTGATAAATTGGGAAGATCAAAGGATCAGCATATTCCCCTACATGATACTATTTGACCTAAGATTCTAGAACGAGCCCAGAGATGTAAAGAGTTGAGGGAGGGATATCTAACATGTCACTCTCTCTGGGTTTACCTCTGCATTTTGAAAACAAATAAAATAATGCTAACCCCACCAACTCCCTCAGAAAGAGAGGACCCCACCAACTCCCTCAGAAAGAGAGGAAGAGCAAACATATCCCAATTCATTTTATAAGAAGTAGTAACATATCCTGATGCCAAAAAAAAAAAAAATCACAAGAAAATTATAGACCAACAGGCTCAAAGACCAATGGCAAAAAGTTTCTTAACAAAATATTTAAAAATTTAATCTAAAAATACATAATTAGGACAGTATATCATGACCCATGAATGCAAGGCAGTTAATGTAATTCACAAAGGTGGAGGGGGAAAAGAGACTTTTCAACTAATGGAGCTGTATCAACTGGGTATCTCTATGGAAAAGAAACAAAAGAACCTTGATTCTTCACCTCATATAACACTTGAAAATTAATTCAAAATTGTTGTTGTTTTTCAGTCAATAAGTCATGTCTGGCCTTTTGCAAGCCTATGGATTGCAGCACACCAGGGTTCCCTGTCCTTCACTATCTCTCGAAGTTTGCTCAAATTCATGTCGATTGAGTTGGTGATGCTATCTAATTGTCTTAATCTCTGCAGGCAGCCTTCTCCTTTTGCCTTCAGTCATTCCCATCATCAGGGTCTTTGTTTTCTCCAGTCTTTGGAAAAGTTAAAATTGTACATGGACCTAACTATAAGAACTAAAATTTTAGAAAAAAACATACAAAAAAAATTGTATCACCGGGTTAGGTACAGATTTCTAAAACAAAGATTTATTATGCACAAATAACTGAAGAAAAATTGCAAAAATGAACTTAAGCAAGGTTGAAACTATATTATTTGAAAGATACAGTTAAGAAAAAAATACTAGCAACAGACTGGAGGAACATGTTTGCAAACAAATGTCCAAGAAAAAAGCTTCTATCCAGAATATATAAAGAAATCTTACAATTCAAGAAGATAACCAATCCAGCTAAAAATGAGCAAAATATTTGAGTAGACACATCACAAAAAAAGATACATAAGTACATGAAAATATTTTTCATATCACTAGTCATTGTTGCTGTCTATGGGGTCGGACAGAGTCGAACACAACTGAAGTGACTTAGCGGCAGCAGCAGCAGTCATTAGGGAAATGTAAATGAAGCCACAACGAGCCATGATTACCCACCTACTAGACTGTGATTTAAAAAGATGAATAATATGAAGTGCTGGAAAGCATACAGAGCAGGTGGAATTCACACACCTTGCTGGTAAGAATGAAAAACAGTACTGACACTTTGAAAAACAGCATGGCACTATCTTATAAAACTGAAGATATGCTTGCCATACGATCCAGAAAGTCCATCCCCAGGAATTGATCCAAGACAAGTGGAACTTCAGTCTGTACAAAGGCGAAACCACAGCAACAAATTTAATCAGGAGTAGAGGGTGAAAGCCAACTAGAGAGGAACATAAAGGAACTTTTTTAGGGTGAGGGGCTTTGTATTTTGACAGTGGTGGTGGTAAACAATTGTGTGCATGACCAAAATTCAACAAGCCATGACCCTCAAATTGGGTGGATTTGATGGTAGGAAACACATTAACAAATAAACTGGGGACCTCCCTGGCAGTCCAGGGTTAAGACTTCACCTTCCAAAGCAGGGGTTGCAAATTCGATCCCTGGTTGAGGAGCTAACATCCCACATGACTGGTAGCCAGAAAGCCAAAACTTAAAACAGAAGCAATATTGTAACAAACTCAATAAAGACTTAAAAAAATAAAATTGAAAATGATATAAATGTTTTTCTTTATCTACTGCCTTTTGGTAAAGAAAACGACCGAGTCCCAAGGGAAACTACCACAGAAGAACACAGTGAGGTTAAAATTTTCCGAAGAGCACGATCGAGAATCCAGATCGTAAAGTAAGTCTAGCGCAAGCAAACTACTTTCCAACACTATGAATATGATCCAGGAGCATTTTATTTTATAGAAAAAAAATGTTCAGTGGGGGGGAAAAAACGAGAAATAACTGCTGTTTCTGGGTACAGACAAGTGCTCAGAGCTGGTGCACTGGGATGACCCAGAGGGATGGGATGGGGAGGGAGGTGGGAGGGGGGATCAGGATGGGGAACACATGTAAATCCATGGCTGATTCATGTCAATGTATGGCAAAAACCACTACAATATTGTAAAGTAATTAGCCTCCAACTAATAAAAATAAATGAAAAAAAAAAAAGATTCAAACCCAAACAGCCCGGTTCCACACACCATTACTAATTAATTTCAAGACAATGCTAGGAAAGCAATGTCTATTAAAGGCTACTTGAAGTATCCTGTAAAATACATAAGAGGTCTGGGATTTCATGTTCTAGCTCTGCAAGTCTCTTATATGTACAGTGAATTAGGAAAATGTAAGTAACTGATTTTTGATGCTGAGCTCTTCCCTGTTTTTAGTAATGAAAATATTACACCAGATTTTAAGAAGAAACAGATAAATTAAAATTTTCACATTATCTATTGCTGTGTACATAGTACAATGCTAATGTCCAGAGAATTCACTGAAATAGAAATAAATCTACTTCAGGGCTGAGGTAAAAAAATGAATAAATTATATAATGGAGAGACAGCTCAGTCCTGTGACAGATTTCCAAAGACAGTCTGCAGGACCATACCCTGGAGAACTGAGGAGGAAAGAGTGAGCTGGGGAGAGGATGGAGAGGAGAGGTCAGGGCCAACCTGGAGAAAGAACAGCTGGGAAACAACCCAGGAAAAAGTACCAGGTGAAAGAGGGGAAGGGAAGAAGCAGAAGAGCTGGAGGATGTCAAAGCAAACGGACAGAGAAAAATAAGAACGGGCGTCAAGGCAAGCAGAGTTGGAAACCAACTAGAATGGGTCAAGAGAGAAGAAAAATATGGAAAATATGGGAACGCCCACAAGGAAGGAAAAACACAGAGGGAGCGTTAAGCAGAGCAGCTTTGGACAGGAATGGGAGATGGGAGGCTGCCACTGTACTCTTTCGTTGTAAAATTAAAATATGTTAAAGAAATATTATGGAAATAATGGAAAGAATTGCTTTCCGGATGCTCCTCACATAATTTTTTTCCCCTCTCTTTTATGAAAAGGAACCTTCCTAGGGCCTTTCAAAATCTTAATGGGCTCCCTTAAACTTAAATCAGATCAGGCAAGGTTTCTCTTCCAAGGACATTTTAATTTACACATTATTTTTAATAATTCTTTTCAAAGATTTCAATGTGTTTAGGAGGCAATTGCCCACTCTGAAGCAGAAGGACAAGAGGAAGGTATAGTATGAAGACAGACGTGTATTCTGGATCCAGGATTCTCAGCAATTGTGTGAGCTGGAAGTGAAGTGAGTGAAAGTCGCTCAGTCGTGTCTGACTCTTTGCGACCCCATGGACTATATACAGTCCATGGAATTCTCCAGGCCAGACTACTGGAGTGGGTAGCCTTTCCCTTCTCCAGGGGATCTTCCCAACCCAAGGATTGAACCCAGATCTCCCGCATTGCAGGTAGATTCTTTACCAGCTGAGTCATAAGGGAAGCCCAACATGTCCCCTAGTTTTTCTGTGTGTGGAGTATACATATTTTTTAACACATAGCTTTTTTATTCTTAAGTTTTTATTTTATTTTTTTAATTGTTGGCCGTACCACGTGGCATGTGGGATCTTACTAACTCCCCGACCAGGGATCAAACCCATGGCCCATTCACTGGCACCGTGAAGTCTTAACCACTGAACGGCCAGGGAAGTCGCCGGTGTGGCTGTATTTTAACAAAGCGACCTCTCTTGCAATTTCACTTATCTGACTCTTCTTCCTTATTCATTTGTTCGGTTGCTTAGTTGCACCCAGCTCTGTGTGACCCCATGTACTGCACCTCGCCAGGCTCCTCTGTCCCTGAGATTTTCCAGACAAGAACACTTGAATGGTTTGCCTTCCTTCTCCAGGGGATCTGCCCAACCTGCGTCTCCTGCATTGGCAGGTGGGTTCTTTACCACTGAGCCACCAGGGAAACCTTCTTTCTTTAATCCTTCCTTCCCTCAATCCTTTCCCGGTGGCTTTTTTCTTTCTCCCTCTTTCCTTCCTTTCTTGTGTTCCCTTCCAACAAATATTGAGAGCATATGTTACGCTGAGCACTGTGCCAGCTACTTAGGACACAAAGCCACGAGGCGTTCCATTCTACCCAGGGTTTGGGCTGGCTTGGAGACAGCTAACTCATCGGTCACTTTCATCATTTTTAAGAAGCACCTATTGACTGTTCTATCCTTCAATATGAAATCTTTTAAAGGATGAAAGCAAGACTCTCTTTCCCATGGAAATAGTAAGCCTTTTTGGGTACAACATTTTTCCTGTTATATGCGATTATTTCTCTCCCCGTTTCCTAAATGTCATGTCTTCACCATTCAATTTGGAATGTAAAATCTGAGCCTGACGAGACAGCCCTGAGGCTGTACACAACGATCCTGTGAATTTAAGAAAAATCATTTGTGGCAACCATAACAGCTCCAACATCCCAAAACATTAATACTTTTAGAAAAATGTGTCTCATTTCAGCAAATAATTTGATGCACAAGGAATCATTCAAAGGAGGTTTGGAAATATCCTAACTGTAGTTGGCACATCAGCATACCTTTCAACTCTTTTGGGTTACCACAATTATCAGAAAGAACACTGTATAAGAGGATTTTTGTTTTTTTTAATGTCCCCAGGTGACTCAGTGGTAAAGAATCCACCTGCCAATGCAAGAGATGTGGTTTCAATTCCTGGGTCAGTAAGATCCTCTGGAGAAGGAAATGGCAATCCACTCCAATATTCTTGCCTGGGAAAATCCCATGGACAGAGGAGACTGGTGGGCTACAGTCCCATGGGGTTGCAGAGGAGTCGGACATGACTTAGTAAACAATAACAACATTTGTATATGTTATTTTTTCTTCTTCTTATTTTACAGTATGCAATGAATCCCTTGAGAAGCTATTGAAATTTCTTCTCATGCTGTGTCTAACGGAGTTCTGCAAACTAGCAGGCATTTGAACCCAAACATCAACAGGATGCTCGGTCACCTACATGTCACAATCTTGGACAACACAGCAGTCTCAGGAAAGAACAAGGCTCACAGTCACCTTCACACAAATCAAGGCTCAAGAATCCAAGGACCGATTCTGAACAAACTGATAAGCAACTCCCATCCTTTTCTTTGGGAGAACGATCACATCTCTGCCTGCCTCAGAGTTGCTCTAGCTTCTCCCAGGGCCTTCCAATGATGCCTGAAAAGGAGACATTTGAACGAGCACCTTGGTACAGATTTTAAAAGCATGGGCTTGTTCAGGGGGCAAGAATGTGGGAAAGAGACAGGGAGTTTACGAATCATCAGGTACACACTAGTATATTTAAAGTGGACAACCAACAAGGACCTACTCTATGGCACAGGGAACTCTGCTCAACGTCATGCGGCAGCCTGGATGGGAGGGGAGTTGGTGGGAGAATGGATACATGTATACATGTGGCCGAGGCCCTCTGCCGCCACCTGAAACTATCGCAACATTCTTAACTGGCTATCCTCCAATATAAAATAAAAAGTTTAAAAAAATAAATAAACTAAAAATAAATAAAATAAATAAACAAAAGTGTAGGCTTCCAAAGTGTCATGCATGCTGGTTTCAACCTGCAGAAGAGAAAACACAAACAGCAGCAAGCCCAAGAGTCCCGGCATCACTGAGCAGTGTTGAGCGATGACTTCTCTAAGAGCAATAGCTGGTTCTTTTAAGCTCCTTGGTACAGAACCCAGGACAACGTTTGCGGGCTCTGAACAGTATTTGATGGTACAACAAATGCAAACAGTGTGGGTTATTTTGAGAGTCGTGCTCTTAAGTGATTTAAACTCCTAACAGATGCTCTTCGTAGGAGTTATCTCCCTTGGAGTAGACATGCAGTTTGCTCTTTGGAAATACTAATGGGGAGAAAAGACTCTCTTTGTGATCGTGCCAATGCTTTAAATCCAAATGTCCTCAACCGCATCTGTTTACAGCGAGGGCAAGTGGGAAGAGGGGCAAGCAGAACCATCTGGAGAACTTGAACACACGTCACTGTCCCTGGGGCAAGTTCTTCCTTACAGATGAGGTCTGTACTCAGGGATGCTAAGGCTCGTCTCTGGCCAGAAGGATAAAAACAACTGATCCTTAGCTAGTAACACCCGGGGAAACGACTAGAGAAGAGCAGAGGTGGAGGACTAGCAGCAAAAGCCAAGACAAAAATCGACATGGGAGACTTGCTGTTGAAGGATGTGTACTGAAAAAAAAAAAAAAACTCAAACCAGCAGATAATGGTATATCCAGCTGGAATTTCTTCTCCTACAGGCATTTGTCACATTGTGAACTATTAGTTTTTTTCAATCCTCAATTTTTCTTTTTTTAAAGTTAGTTAGAAACCTCTCACAACAGACAGAAGAGCAGACCAGGATTTGTAGAAAGTAACAAACAGATTAGGGTTGCGTCTGTCATCTGGGGATTATTGCAAAGTCAGTCTCCCATCTCAGGTCGGTGATCAGCAAAAGTGGAGCTTTGGGTTTCCTGATAGCTCAGTTGGTAAAGAAAGTGGAAGTGAAGTCACTCAGCTGTGTCCAACTCTTTGCAACCCTAAAGAATTCGCCTGCAATGTAGGAGACCCTGGTTCGATCCCTGGGTCGGGAAGCTCCAGTGGAGAAGGGAATGGCTACCCGCTCCTGCATTCTGGCCTGGAGAATTCCATGGACTGTATAGACCATGGGGTCACAAAGAGTCAGACACAACTGAGCGACTTTCACCCAGAAAGCCTGGAGATGAAGCTGCGATACCAAGAGGAAGGAGAAGAGATGACTCAAGGCTCAGACACACTCCCCTAAGGATTCATTTACTATCAAAATGTCACAGCAAAACCACCCCTGGGTTAAGCTTCTTTTGGACTCTACTGAAAATCTCTTAGCTTTGATTGCCTTTGTTTGTCTCTCTTTTCTTTTTCTTTCTTAACATATGTTCTACTCTGTCTCACACATTGTGTCTTTGGGAAAGTTCAGTAAGTTGAAAATACCCATCTTTTCCTCCCATTCACATAACTGTCAGTATATTTAAAGTCATCGCCCTCTACAAATATTTCCAAGTGCTACCGTCCTATCTACATACAGTTGCACATCATTTAAGGACTTTTAGAGAAAGGGAATAAACAAATAAATGCCACACACTGGGCCATGCCCTTTTCCTTTCTGTCCCCCTCTATGAAGTGGGGTGTGGATGCAACTGTCACCAGCTGTACAGGTAAGGAAACAAATTCAGGACAGTCTCACAAGTGGTAAGTTGTGGAGCCAAGAACCAAACCTGAGTTTGTGTGATTCCAAGTCCTGGTGGTGTCCTTTCCTCTGCTTCTTGTGATGCTTGGAAAGCCTCAGGAATTGAAGTCTTGTGAGGACCGGACGAGAGTTGCCTTTGAAAGGTCTGGAATCATTCTTCAGGTTAGGACTGGGGATGTTATCATCGGGCTATTTGTGGCTAATGCTCTCTGGTTCCAAGTAGTGCCCATGAGCAAGTTCAGGAAGAGAAAGTGGCTCCCTGGGGCAGCTTTTCAGGCTCCCCCAAAGCACTCTTCCTCTATCCCACCCACAGAGCCATCCGAGGCAGGGACAGGAAGTGAATGGTGATACGACTGTCAACTCAGATTGAGAGACACCATCAAGGGTGATGGATTGAAAAGAGTCTGGGCTATGACAAGAGTACAGAATCAATCAGGTAAGCCTCACTGACCTCCCACCATTTTTGCATCTGGTATGATTTGGCCAAATGATTTCAATCTCATATGACTTCAATTCCCCCTCCCCTCATCCATACAACTTTCCCCCAACCAGAGAATGTTTTGTTCATTGATAACTAATGTTTGGTTCATTGATAACTTAGGTGTTGTCAAAACTGGGGAGGTAGATCCACAACCCATAGGATATCCTTCTATGTTTACTTTGACTGTGCGACTTCACAGATGGAGCGACTGAACTGAAATGAACTATGCTTACTTCACCGGCATTCATGTAATTAGTGGAAACAGCAATGATCACCTTGGCGGGTTACTTATACTGACTACAACACTTATTCAACATAACCGAAAGTGTCTGATATAAAATAATCTAATTGACCCAAATTTTCCTATTAACACTTTCAGTTCAGTTCAGTCACTCAGTCGTATCCAACTCTTCTTGACCCCATGGACTGCAGCACGCCAGGCCTCCCTGTCCATCGCCAACTCCCAGAGTTTACTCAAACTCAAGTCCATCGAGTCAGTGATGCCATCCAACCATCTCATCCACTGTCGTCCCCTTCTCCTCCTGCCCCCAATCCCTCCCAGCATCAGGGTCTTTTCCAATGAGTCAGTCCTTTGCATCAGGTGGTCAAAGTATTGGAGCTTCAGCTTCAGCATCAGTCTTTCCAATGAATATTCAGGACTGATCTCCTTTAGGATGGACTGGCTGGATCTCCTTGCAATCCAAGGGACTTTCAAGAGTCTTCTCAAACACCATAGTTCAAAAGCATCAATTCTTTGGCAGTCAGCTTTCTTTATGGTCCAACTCTCACATCCAGACACTGTGAACAAATACTGATGTAGGGACTTGCCTGGTGGTCCAGTGGTTAAGAACACGCCTGTCAATTCGGAGGATGTAAATTCAGTCCCAGGCCTGGGGACTAAGATTCCACATGCCCGGGGCAATTAAGCCTATGTGCCACAACTATGGAAGCAGCAGAGCCCGGGCTCCTCAACAGGGGAAGCCACCGCAATGAGAAGCCCACACATCCCACCTAGAGAAAGCCGGGATAGCAACAAAGACCCAGTGCAGCCAAAAATAAAATACAAAAATATATAAATAATTTTTTAAATGCTAAAAAAAGAAAAAAAAACCCTCACAAATATTCATTTAGGGTGGGGGTAAAGCTGGCCACCTCATGCGAAGAGTTGACTCATCGGAAAAGACCCTGATGCTGGGAGGGATTGGGGGCAGGAGGAGAAGGGGACGACAGAGGATGAGATGGCTGGATGGCATCACTGACTCGATGGACATGAGTTTGAGTAAACTCTGGGAGTTGGTGATGGACAGGGAGGCCTAGCGTGCTGTGATTCATGGGGTTGCAAAGAGTCGGACATGACTGAGTGAATGAACTGAACTGAAAGTAATAGTATTTTAATCTCTAGGTGGGTACCTGTGACAGTCCATGAGTTGGCATATAGGTATAGAGACTACAGTTGGATGAGAAAGATCTGATGACTTCTTTCAATCAGAGAAAAATCAGGAGGATCATTGGTAGGAAGGTGTGGAACCTCATAGCTCTTATTCTTTGAAGTGGGAATTCGCTTGCACTCATTGGTTTCCTGAGGGGTTCTGTTTCTGCACACCCATGGCCTTGTGCAAATGAATAAATCCTGATTCACAGATCCCAGATATACGTATAACACTGCAAGCACTCGGCTAGTCCCACTCATTAGGCGATAGGTTTTCTGGCTATGCAGACTGAATGTGCTGGCTGGACACAGAGGCCCTCACTGTGATGAGGTAGCCCCCAGATGACTAAGGTACCTCCAGAATTGTGGTGTTCGTAATCATGATTATGAACTCTACCCTGGTAAAATATGCCAGTCACAAAGGGAATTATGAACTAGGGAGATGTTTAAAAAAGGGAAGTTTTCAAGTAGGTCAGTGATTTACATTTCTTTCTGATAAGCTCAGTGATGAAGTAGTTCATGAATTAGAACTCAAAAGAGTGTGGCATTAAAAACAATCTCCAACACAGCATGGAAACACCAGTGAGAACAGGTGGCTTATATCAAACTAAAAACAATATTTGGGAGCCAGTTAAGTCTTTCCAGGAGTAAACTGTATAAAAATCAGTGAATTGAGGGACAGATTCTATACAGCAAAGGATAGGCATCATTTAACACTTGACCCAGACCAATAAAGTGAAAATAAAGATGACAGTCAAATGAAATTGAAGAAAAACTCAACCCTAATAGTTGCTAAAGACTATTCATATTGAATTCTGGACGAACTGTCATAGTTGACTCCATGTCAAAGAATATATGCCAAAAAAAAAAAAAGTTTTAACCCCAAACTGCTACAAAAAAAAAAAGTAAAGATGCCCAAACCTGCAGTTCTTTAATACTATGCAGTGTAATGTGTTAGCTAAAGGTACAGCTAAGTATGATTTTATTTCTGTAACATTTGAAAGACTGAATGTAATAAATACAAACATCAAGAAAACACAGTCTTCTGTCAGATCTAATGTCTTGATTTGGGTTTTAAATATGTGATCACTACCAAAATAAAGTATATGACCTATTTCCAGAGAACTGGAAATAATGAACTTGTTTGTTTGCTTAATTAATAATATACAAAGGGGGAAACATGGTTGTAACTATCATTCAAGCTAATAATCCTGAGATGAGATCTCAGAGTCACATACTCAATGAGTCCTTCATATTATATCTGAGACGAGTTTTCTTTTTCTTTTTTATTTTTTTATTTTTTGGCCACATCAAAAGGCATGTGGGATCTTAGTTCCCTGGTCAGGGATCAAACCTGTGCCTCCAGCAGTGAAGGCATGGAGTCTTAACCTCTGGACTGCCAGGGAAGCCCCGACTGTCTTCCAGGCACTTATTACCTAAAGAGGAACAAAGAGCAAATAATCTTCAGGCAAGGCTGCTATCAAACCACATAAACCAGGGACCACAATTGATTAGCTGATTTGAGTGGTTAGGACAGATTTGGTTGCTATGGCAATAAAGGAAGTGTTGCTGAAGATCTGATCAACTGAGAGATTCCTTATTCTCATGAGATTTCACAGAAATCAGAAGCTACAATGAGAAAATGCCCACCAGATTATTGACTATGGCCATAAAATACTACTTTAAGATGACTTCCCCTTTAAGCATTTAGCATTGCAGGCAGATTCTGTTAGCCACCAGGGAGGCCCTCAAATGAGGGGCTTTACCAATACTAGTTATAAGGTGACCTGAGACAGCTAGTGGCATCCCCAATCTCTCATTAACAATATGTTCAGTAAGGGGGTTCCTGGACATTACGAGAGAATGCAAAAATTTTAGGGTCTTCCTGTCTCTGTGACCACTGAAGAACTCACTCTCCTAATTTAGGAACTACTTATCCAGTGCATTCAAAGACTTCAAATGGCCTTTACCAGATTATTGCAATTTGGGTTAAAGAAAATGAGAGTTCCATTGTCCACAGACCATGTCCCCCACCTTCTGCAACCAATTCCAGAAGGAACAGATAGGAGCCGCGTACATCATGTGTAAGGATGCTTGTCTAGAAAAGATGAACTGGGAAGTCACTTCATAATCCTTATTATCATTATTATTATTTTGGTGACACTTGGGGACAAGCAGGAGGGTTGTCCCTAAGTGACTAAGGGTCACTTAGTTCCCTGACCAAGGATTGATCCTGAGGCCCCTGCAGTGGAAGCAGGAGGTCTTAGCCACCAGAAGGCCACAGGGAAGTCCTCACTTCATAACCTTCATTCAAATCAATCCTGATTTTGAATCAAAGAAGAGGAAGGGAGTCACCTGTATGGGGAGAGTTCCTTTCACTGAAAAATGGTCCAAAGCCAGTAACAACCCATTGAGAAGAGGGCCTCTCATCTTGAAGGAAAACGGGGCTCACAGGGCTCAGTAGTGGCTTCCTCTATGGTCCTGTGATCGTGATGGTGCAAAGATGCTGCACCATGGGCAAGGATGCTGCAAGGATGGGCAAGCAGTACATCCCTTCCCTGGGGCGCTGCCCTCTGTGCTCCTTGAAAAAGCTTTTTCCTCTAAAATGCAGGCTTCTGATCAAAGGGGGCTCTCTTCTGTGGAAAAGAGGCTAAAAAAAAAAAAAAAAAGGCTCCATTCCTCAGCCCTGTACCTTTCACCAAGAAGAGTGAAACCTTCAAGAGTAAGTGACTCTCCTCCTGGCTATCTTCAACCTTCATCACTCTTGTTTGTGAAGGGGGTCTCCAGGTCAACAGGGCTAAAGAGTCCTCTTGTCTATCATGTGAATACAATACTCCTCCCTCTTGGTTTCATATTCCTTCCTTTCGATGTCATTAAGGTCTTTTAGCAGCAGCAGCAGCAAGAGCTCCTATTCTTGTAATTCTTGAAATAGCATCCAACTGCTATCTTTTCCACCAATCTAATACATAAACCCAAATCATCATAGCTACCTTCAATAAGGCAAACTTAGTATTTGCAGATCTGTGTAAGCCTCTGTATGTCTTAAATTCCTTTATCATTTTTCTCCTACTACCTTTCTGAAAATTCTTTACTCCTTGATTCATTCCTCTTACTTATCCTTTCACTTTTTTTGTAATAGAAACAGAACATGACAAGTTTCCTTTATACCTGTTGTGGGGTAATCATGCATTTCTCCCTGGCCTTAATCATTTGATTCCAGTGAGCTGGCGAGGCCAGCAGAGGCTGGGGCTTTGCTCTTGTCATCAGATGGGCTACCTAGTATCGAGGGGTTCTTGAAAAAAAAAATACTGGTTGGTTTCTTGAACTGGGCCAAGATTCATGCAATAGCTTGACATTTCTGTCACTAGCATAATTCTTCTATGGTATATCTCTTCATCCTTGGCTATGTCCTAAATATAATGTTATGGTTTGCATTCTGAAGTTCATCAGGATTATTCATAGTCTGCAGGAAATTATCCGAATACAGCTTCCCGATCAAAAATATCCAACATAACCCTTTTACATTCCCATTATTCACTACGTAGGACTTCTTTACGCATGATAAAAAATTCTCAGAGGAAGCCGAGTGTTAAATTCTAGTTTCTTCCATCAAAAACTCAATTCTGATTTCATAAGGGAATTCATGTTACGATTCACATCCTCTTTTCACTATTCGTACCATGGGGAAATGCCAAGATGCGCCAGTAACAGGGTCAAAATTCAACATTCTTTTCAAGTAAATGCCCAGGCATTGCTTGCTATGCTAGACATGCTTTAACTACTTTTGTCTGCCTTGGGCTAGCATCCCCGTGTAAAGCCTAGGGCAGCAATAGCTATTCTAGGAGAAAAATCATATTTATAAAGATTTAACGCTAGGGTACTAGTCACTGCCACAGACATTTCTCAGCTCTCTTGCCAGGAGAGTCATCCTCAAAGCACTTCAAATTGGATGCTGTCTTTTGTCTCCTGGCCTTAGGACAGCTCCCTCCCGCTTCTCCCCACCAGGCTCTCAAATCCCTCCTTCCTAGTGCTACCAGCAGCCAGGAAGTCACTGAGTGTTCAAAACACTCCTGGGAATCAGATTCTCAGGGTCACCGGGTCCCTAGCAGTCCCAGCCCACCCACTTCTCTAACAGATGCAAACCGCAGCCCACCATTCTCTCCTCTTTATAGTACGGCTCGTGGTCCTCTGGCTCTTTGCTTCTTCAACACAACCGATGTCTGTCTTCACCATGTTTCACCCATACGAGATGTGGGACATAGGAGGTTCTCAGGATGCTTGTCTACAGTTGGGAATAATCCCAAGGGCCCCTACAATGTCCTTGGTGCCTTGTTAGCCATGGGAGCCAGCCAATGGGTAAGTGTTCAGGGTGAAAAATAAATCAGGAGAAAGTTGTCAAAAGAATCTAACGTATACGTATGACTGATTCACTCTGCTGCACAGGAAACTAACACAACACCGTAAAACAACTATACTCCAAAAAAAATTAATTTCAAAACAAGGAATCCAAGAAGCCCTGTCTTTGTAAGACCACATGGGTTAACAGAGTGAACTTGAACTAGACATCTGCGGTTTCTGATGGGCCCAGAGAGCTCCATTTACCTCCTCACCAAAGTGAAACAGAATCAAAGTATGATTCAAGTTATCTCTACAAAGCATGTGCTGGATGTCTGGGGTGTGCTAGGCTCTAGGGAAACCAAAGTTGAAAATGCCACACAACATCTCTTTCTGCAAGGTTCTTATAACCCGCTATGGTCTCAGACAGGGAGACTCACAATCACATGGTGATGGCCTCGTTACTACAATAGAAACACATGCAAAGCACTATGAGAGCATGAATAGCCAACAATTAATCATGCCTCCAGAAAAAGTCACGGGAAGATTAGGAAAATACTGCAATGGGCAATATTTATCTCCCAGACTTAAAGTGAAAATGGCATTTGGGGTTGAAGAATCAAGCTAACCATTTCATCTCCTGACTCACTTTTAAAATATATGATCCAAGTCAAAACAGGCTAGCTAAAATGAAATGCTCCTTTTGTAAAATGTGATGAAGCTAAATGGGCAAGATAAACTCCTCTTCAGTATCACATATCAAATATGTTTTCTGCCAGGCTCATTAAAAGAAATGCAAAGGAAAACTATCTACTATGTTTAATTTATTAAGAAAGCTCCTGTCAAATTTAGAGACTAACAAGTATCAATTTCAATTCAATTTAATGTTTTGCAATTTATTCTGTTTAAATTTTATTTTTTCACACTGTCGGCTTTTTAATCACCATTATGTGTCAGCTGTTTTCTATGAAAATTAAACATTGGCTGCTAAGGACCAAACTGAGAAGGAAACTTCTTTTAATTACAAACACAGACTTTAAGAAATGCCAATAAATCAAAACGAAAATTTCTTTTCTTTTGGTTTTTAGCAGATTGCGTTTCAGCTATACACGTTTCTAACTCACCAAGTGGAAGAATGGGTGTACCCACAAATTCATGCTCCATGACATGGATTTTATAATAAATGGTTAAAAAAATAGACATGATAAATGATACCAAAAAAAATTTGATACTTAGTTCAACAATTTGCCAAGCATGAAATCTAACTTCTAAAAGCACCTGAGTGAAAAAAGGCTGTTTTGAAAACAAGTGTAATAATTACTCAGGTTTTACATAATGCTTTTCAATGTATAAAATGTTATTACATAATAACAGTGAACATTTCGGTTCGGGTCCAAAACAGGAGTCTGATCATCATTTTAGCTTCTCTCTCACTCACTACTTCAGCCCTTCAGACATCTGCTCAATAAATACCCATCACATGTCTACAATGAGCAAAGCTCTATTCCAGGCTTTGATGATGATCTATGAATGAAAGAAGAGAGTCCTTCCTGGTGGCTCAGCTGGTGAAGAATCCGCCTGCAGTGCAGGAGACCCCAGTTTGATTCCTGGGGTCGGGACGATCCGCTGGAGAAGGTATAGGCTGCCCACTCCAGTATTCTTGGGCTTCCCTTGTGGCTCATCCAGTACAGAATCCGCCTGCAATGCGGGAGACCTGGGTTCGATCCCTGGGTTGGGAACATCCCCTGGAGAGGGGAACGGCTACCCACTCCAGAATTCTGGCCTAGAGAATTCCATGGACTGTATAGTCCAGGGGGTCACAAAGAGTCAGACAGGACTGAGCGACTTTCACTTTCACTTTCTCCTAGAAGAACTTAAGAGACCAGCCAGGGAGACATACACACACAAACCAACAACCATAGTGCAGGTTTGGTAAAAGTAGAGGCTGGACGCTGGCAGATGTCCAATCAGGGCGAGGAAGAAAGTCTTCTGGGGACACTGATCTCTGTGCTGAATTTTCAAAGACTGGGGGATGAGGAAGTGTTAGCCAGAAGGGAGAGAGAAGGCTATTCCAGGCAAAGGACGCAGGAATTTCTATCATTTCCACTTTTCTACCTTAAAAACATCACTGAAATCTGTTCCTTCCTCTCCATTCTGACTGTCATTGCTTTGTTTCAAATCCTCAACATTTTATCCTGAAGGACATTAATACACACGTTTCCTAGAGGCTTTTGGTACCATGATTAAGTTGGGCAGAGAGGACAGGGCTGTCACTTGACCATGGCAGACAACAGTGCTACCGTACAGCCCATTATCCATACACAGAACCACCAGGAGTTTCCTCAAAAATGGTCATGATATAGTTCTAGTGTCTTGGAAACTCTCTCAAGCCTCTTTGCCTCCCAACCTCAGCTCTGACTGCCCTCCCTCACTCCCGCAAACAAATTTATCAAGAACACATATTGATCTGCTGTTAAAGCTGGATTTTAGTTGGCTTTATGTTACATATTGTTACTTATACATGTGATGTACCATGTGTATTAAACATGTCATGGGGGGACCAGGATGCTCAACCTTAGAGAGAAATCAACAAGCCACTATAATTCATTATTAAGGCATTAGAAAAAGTCTTATAGCACAAAACTGTAATCAAAACATGATTATCATTCCTGCTCATGGTTGTCCTAGAAAAATACAAAGCTTTTCCAGTAAAACGGATTAATCTAAAAACTTTTTCAGCAACACATCATCAAATGATCCTTATCCTTATGGCATGATGAGACACATGTAAGGCATTTATTCTTTTCCATAGTCTTTTCCATATTCTTTTCCATTCTCTGGTCTCACAGGAAGAGAATAAATATTCCAGACAGGTGAGGTGGTACTCACAAACCACTCAGCAAACTGGTGACAGAGCAGGACCAAAACCTGACTCTCAGGTCTTCTAGTTTTCAATCCATTTTTCTTTCAACTCATCTCGCTGGCCCTGGACTTTTAGCAGTTTATAATATGTCTTCTCTCTGTGGCTGAGTGCATCCTTTTTCAAATATACTATAGTCAGTCATTGGAAAAAAGAATCAGACTATAGAAACTAAAATCGCTGATTGCATGCATACAAAGTCGCTCAGTTGTGTCTGACTCTTTGCAACTCTAAGAACTGTATCCCGCCAGGCTCCCCTGTCCATAGAATTCTCCAGGCAAGAATACTAGAGTAGGTAGCCATTCCCTTCTCCAGGGGATCTTCCTGACCCAGGGATAGAACTCATGTCTCCTGCATTGGCAGGCGGGTTCTTTACCACTACTGCTACCTGGGAAGCCCTAAAATCGCTAGTTAGTTTCATCTAATTTAAAACACCATCCCCTCTTCAGTCAGCAGCATCCTTACAGCTTCCACCTCTCTTTGCTGGATGCAGGACTCCCCCTCCCCAGCTCACCCCAGATGTGTGTAAGAAAGACTGTGAGAGACCCCCCAGGCAGAAACAAACCTTCTCTCTTTCTCACTCTCCTGGGGTCTTCATTGTTTCAGGACTCCGGAGTTAAAGTCAGAAAAATACCACACGGCTCCACCTGTTGTATTTATTTCCTGGGAATACGCCAAGGCTCAGCAGTGAGAGCAGGAACTTTTTTTCCTTCTCTTAATGAACTTGAAAGATTTCTTCTCTTCATTATTAACTGTAGGCCCCACTCCTGTGCAGCTCTTTTTGGCATCTGCAGCTAAAATCCCTTGAAGGTACTGGCACGCCAGCGATAACTTCTCATTATGCTAGTGGTAATTACAGCGTGAAGGGGCCAGACGGCCAAAGGCAGAGAGCGGCGTGTGAGTGAGCAGCAAAGCTTTTGTGGGGTTCTCCTCTCCAGCACCCTCTCTGTATCCACACCTGCAAGGTTTTTGACACCACCTCACCTGTCTCCTTCAAACTGGGATGCTTTAAGAACTCAAGGTCTCTGGGAAAATGCCCAACTCTTCCAGAATAACAACAGAACAAGATCAACTATACACAGACTCACACACACACAAATTGAGACCTTGCAGGTAATAACTGAGATCCTTAGAAACTCAGAGTGAAAGCATGAAAGTCAATGTGAATTCAGGTGAAGGATGAGGCATTTTTGATCCCCCTACAATGCTATTCAAAACTTTTTAATTTCTTCCAGTATAGTGAGTGAAGTGAAGTCGCTCAGTCGTGTCCGGCTCTTTGCGACCCCATGGACTGTAGCCTACCAGGCTCCTCCCTCCATGGGATTCTCCAGGCAAGAATACTGGAGTGGGTTGCTATGCCCTCCTCCAGGGGATCTTCCAGATGCAAGAATCAAAATCCCATCTCCTGCATTGACAGGTGGGTTCTTTACCACTAGCACCACCTGGGAAGCCCAACTTAGCACCCTGGCAAAGAGTGACTTTATTTATTTTTTAAGAATATTTCTTTATTTGTCTGCAATGGGTCAGTTGCTGCACATGGGATCTTTGATCTTTGTTGCTGCATGCTAGATCTTTAGTTTCCACATGAAGGATCTAGTTCCCTGACCAGGGATTGAACCCAGGGCGCCTGTATTGGGGGTGGAGGGGGGGCAAAGTCTTAGCCACTGGACCAGGGAAGTCCCAAACATCAACTTTAAAGCTTAATAAAAGCATCAATGCTACTTCAGAATCTTTTTGGATTCCTTTCTGTATGACTAAGGGGTAGTTAAACCCAATTTCTTTGGTAGAAACAAAAAGAGAAATGGGGAGAAAAACAACTTTCCAAAACTTAGTGACCATAAAGTAGATTTCCAATTACACAAAATGTCCTCGATATGTTAAGACAGAGTTTGGAGGAAAGGTAAATATTCAATTCACCATCATTGATTCCAGAGCAAGAGCGGATAGTTTATATTCCTAAATAAAACTGCAATTGCAACATCAGAGGTATTCTGCCACAAGCCTCTGCTTATAGATATTTTATGGGTATGCCTTCTTTATGACCTGTATTAAACATTCTGCATCTTGTGGCCTGAGAAAATGTAGTAAAAAAGGTTTAAGTAATATCACTTTAGAAAGAAAAGGAACAAATTGTCTCCTTGTAACAATACAGCTTTTCTGTTTTATGGGTTTGTTTGAAATAACAATACAAATTATTTTTCAGTTTCATGGAGAGAAGTTCCCTTGTCTTTCTTTTTCCATTTTTCTTGGTCTGAGTCAGTGTTTCAATTTTTGATGTTAAACTGGGCAAGACATGTTGGTAATGACTTTTTATTTATACTTGGTCTTTATCTCATAATTTAAAATATTATTATTTTCCCCCTCATTTGTTCAAACGGGATCTCTCAAAAAAAGAAGAGAAGAATGTTTCCCCATCTTCTTTCTTACTCTTCTGGAGTCAAATTAACAAGTCAGTGTGAAGTGAACTTAAAGGATACTCTTAGGGTTGATTTAATGCCACTGCATGCTAATCCTGACCTGGCAGGGAACAAATAAATAGCACTTGTTAAACTCTGCTGGTGCTAAGTTCCTGACAGAGGGAGCTGTCAGATGATGTCCCAGTCCGTGAGGACAGTCCAGGGCAGGGCCTGGCAGGCACTGCACGTGGTGAAACATCACACAAAGGGCAGGCCTACTGGAGCAGGTGGAGAGGAGAAACTCAAGCAGGAGAGACTCCAACAAGTAAAGGGGTCTTGTCCTCCTTGTTGGATGATGGTGAAACGCAGTCTTCCAAGAAGGAATTTGTTTCATAGATCAACGGTGCTCATATTTTAGGCTGAACTTATTGAAAACAGACTCCAGGGACTTCCTTGATGCTTCAGGAAATCTGCCTCCCAATGCAGCAGACGTGGGTTCGATCCCTAGTCGGAGAACTAAGATCCCACATGCCGTGGTGCAACCAAATCCGTGATCCACAAATACTGAGGCTGCACGCCACAACGAAAGATCCTGCAAGTTGCGACTAAGACCCAACAAAGCCAAACAAAAAAAGACATAAATACTAAAATCAAAAGACTCCAGCTCTGCTCTCCCAGAGAATCCTACACAAAACCTCTCAGCTCTGACCCAGAAATCTGGGCTTATGATAAGCTTCCTATCTGATCTTGATGCATGTGGTCCGCAGGACCACCCTTGGGGAACCACAAGGTAGACAGATAGGGGGCGGGGGGCAGGGAGTGTGGGTGGGGTGGCAGATCAGGCAAGGGGAACCGTCTATGAGACGACAAGCAAGGCAATGTGGTGGCCAGTGAGTGATTGAGAAATCATGGAGGACTTGCTTGCCAAGTGGAATTACCTGAACTTGAATGCGCTGGAGGAGAATCCATTTCGGTGTTAATAAAATGAGAACTAAGAACAGATGTGCTCAATAAATTTAATGATAGTCACAGAGCCGAGAATCAATTTTTTCAATTTGATTAGTTGATCCATTTTTTAAAGCTGTGAAAAAAAATGAGAAATGCTTTTCCTGCCGTCGTTTTTCACACAGACGTTAATGTCAGAATACAGTGGTTTCATGTGCCTATGAGATTTTGGGGGGCTGGCAGCACATCTCCTAACAGATGATGCCAGGTGGCCCATGCTACTGCAGATACCATCCGCAGCCACACACGAGGGGGCTTCTGTGACCATGCCCATCTTCCAGTTGGCACCATGACATGTTCTGAGATGGCCCTGCATCCCAGAGGGGACCACAGGTGGCTGGGATACATCAGTTAACATCACAGGGGAGCCCTCACCCATGAAAGAGCAAGCAACAGGCTATCTTGATCAGAGTATAAATGAAGCAGCACCAGTCACTGGTCCAATAAAAAACTCAGAGGACCCATTCTCACACCACTCAGGCAGAGCACAGACAATGACAAGTGATAGTGATGCCCGGAATAAAGGGCTGAGTTCATGGCACCCTCGAATAAAACAGCTACCTCATAAAAAAAAGCATCCCACAAGGCAGGAAATGAAAAAGCATGCAGGTGACAGAATGTGCTTATATCTGTGTCCTGACTATATATCACCAGTGATTTTTAAAACTATTTCATCTAAACTAAAAAAAAAAAATTACCCTTTCCCATAAACTGATTATTTACTATTCCTATTAATGAAATATGACAAAAACACATGATCAATAATGTATTTAATCTAATGGAGAATATATCCTGGCTTCTTCCTGTATAAGAACGTTAAACTTATATTAATGAAAAACAAAAATCTGAACTACAAAATTTTAAAAAAAACCTCTATTTTAAAGTCAATTAGATAGGGGGACTAGCCTGGTGATCCAGTGGCTAAGAATCCACGCTCCTAATGCAGGAAGCCCAGGTTCAATCCCTCATCAGGGAACTAGATCCCACATTTTGCAACGAAGATTTCACATGCTGCAACTAAAGATCCTATAAGCGGAACACCTAAGATGTGGTGCAGACAGATAAATAAAAGTTTATAAAGTAAAATAAGTTCAATTAGAAAGATACTGTTTGAATAAAAGTTTGCAACCAAAATAAGATTTTGGTCCTTGGCAAAACTTCTAAATTCTTACTAAAGATCTAGTAAGAATTTGGCAAAAAAGCTGAGCCTAATGAAATTCTGCCGAAAGTAGGTAAAAATTTTAATGAAAACCAAACTGAGGGCAAAGTGCATTCTTATTGTGTTTTTTCAAGTTTCCAATACAATTTGTATCAACTATAGCATCACTATAAAAATGTCTGGTTAAATATATTTAATATATTTCAAGTGTGAAGAATCTGCAAACCACATTTACAGTGGCACCAAGAATAATATTTAATAATGGATGTACTCAATATTCTAGAACCTGTGAGGAGCTTCTTCCCTCCAAGACGATGGCCAACAAACACTCCCAAGCTTAGAAGTGGTATCTTTCATATTTAATGAAATACACAATCTCTGAGCCTCACTAAGTTTGAGACCCCTGCTCCAGTGCAAAGGAGGGTGTTCCATATGGTCTTTGTGGTTACATACACTGAATGTCTGATAAGCTGCTGCCAATATCTGCAAATAGTCACCGACCAAACAAGGGTAGTAAAAGAGAAGTTCTGACACTTAAAACTTCATTCTCATTTCCTTTTGCTCCCGAGCATCCACTTTATGCTGTCAGACCTGGTCTTCTCCTGGGCAGCCCACCCAACTCTCCCACCTCCCCTGACGTCACCACCACCAGGTCCCCACTGGCCCAGCACCAGCGTCTCAGTTTCAGACACTCATTACACAGATTCCTCCTCCATGACTCTGAAGCTTTTCTGCTCCATCTCAGTCAGACCCTCTCCTTTCCCTAAAGCGCTGCTGTGTACACAGTCAGCACCACCTCGCTGAGTTTAGCACTTCATGTGCTTCTGCCTCCCTGAGTAGGTTTCACAAAAAGGAACTTACTCGTATTTTTAGAATTCTGTTAGCATCTCTAAGATTTCCCTGGTGGCTCAGATGATAAAGCGTCTGCCTACAATGAAGGAGACCCGGATTCGATCCCTGGGTGGGAAAGATGCCCTGGAGAAGGAAATGGCAACCCACTCCAATATTCTTGCCTGGAAAATCCCATGGACAGAGGAACCTGGTAGGCTATAGTCCATGGGGTTGCAAACAGCTGAACATGACTGAGCGACTTCACTTTCTATCTTTCTTTAGCATCTCTACCATGGGAACTATAGAATAGCACATTTAGCAGTAGAACTTGATCTGCAAGCAAGCTCCTTGTCTCCGGATGATTTGTGAAGAGGAAAACGCTTCTGTTACCGAATCCCCCAGCTCCATTCTGTAGGATGCTGTCAAGAAGGAGAAGAGTCTTCTGTATACAAACGAAGAGCACGCTGGTTCGTAGCACATGGGAGTCCATCCCTAGACAAAACATGTTGTCTCTTGTTTGTTGATATGTCTGCCCTTTAGTGAAGTGAGAAGAAAGTGTGGCTTTCAAGAGGGGGGAAAAAAACACTCAAGGGTTTTCTGGTTCTAGTTTTAGCTTTTCTCATGATTTACGAGAAGCTCCAATACTTTGGCCACCTGATGCAAAGAGGTGACTCACTGGAAAAGATCCTGATGCTGGGAAGGATTGAGGGCAGGAGGAGAAGGGGGAAGCAGAGGATGAGATGGTTGGATGGCATCACTGACTCAACGGATATGAATGTGAGCAAACTCTGGGGACAGTGAAGGACAAGGATGCCAGGTGTGCTGAGGTCCATGGGGTTGCAAACAGTCAGACGTGACAGCGACTGAACAACAATGAGAAGTCTCTTAGCAGGGTGTCATGGTCAACAGACAGCTAGTAAATAATGATGGGCTCACTGAGCACAAGTCATATGTCTATTCGTTTCCCTTAAAAAGTCAGTCATGGATAAACTTATTCAAAAAGGAAATGGATGGAACCATGAAGTTACAACGAATCAAAGCCAATCAATCAATCAACAACATGGAGTTGGAAACCAATGTCCAATTTTGTGGGGAATTAAACTAAGAAAATGTTTTCAAATGAGGACAGTCATCCCATTTACAGAAACCGAAGCATGGTCAGTGTTTATTCAGCACTTACTATCTACCAAGTACCACTGTAAGGGGGAACAGGGAAGAAGGCTTCTAAGAAGTGAGTGAGTGTCCCCACCCACCCAGCTGTGGGCTTGCTTCAGCCCATGATTAAGAGAAGTTCTGAGAAGGGGTATCTGAATGGAGTATAGAATACCCACAGAAGACTTGGTGGAGTCCCTGGGTATTTATTGGAATTTTCTTTAGGAAACCAGGACAAAACTGTAAACATTTCTCTGAGTCTCTGTGGGGTTCCAGACACCATGGCAAATGCTGGAAATCTATTAATGAATAAGTAACAACTGAAATTAAAAGACGCTTACTCCTTGGAAGGAAAGTTATGACCAACCTAGACAGCATATTAAAAAGCAGAGACATTATTTTGCCAATAAAGTCCATCTAGTCAAGGCTATGGTTTTTTCAGTGGTCATGTATGGATGTGAGAGTTGGACTGTGAAGAAAGCTGAGCGCCGAAAAATTGATGCTTTTGAACTATGGTGTTGGAGAAGACTCTTGAGAGTCCCTTGGACTGCAAGGAGATCCAGCCAGTCCATCCTAAAGGAGATCAGTCCTGGGTGTTCATTGGAAGGACTGATGTTGAAGCTGAAACTCCAGTACTTTGGCCACCTCATGTGAAGAGTTGACTCATTGGAAAAGACCCAGATGCTGGGAGGAAGTGGGGGCAGGAGGAGAAGGGGACGACAGAGGATGAGATGGCTGGATGGCATCACCGACTTGATGGACATGTGTTTGAGCAAACTCCGGGAGTTGGTGATAGACAGGGAGGCCTGGTACACTATGTGTACCTTGTAGGGATATTTGGTCTTTTGAATCTAGCTCCGTTATCTAAATTTTCAGATGAATCCACTTGAGGGGTCATGAACAGAGGAAGAGAAAGATGACACCAATGCCTTTTTGGATTGAGAGATAGGGCATGACAATTCAGAAAACATCCTATGAGTACTGGGGAAAGTCTTGACAGACGTACTTCATCTCAATTCATAGAGGAGGTCTCTGATCCCCTCCCAAGAGGAGTTTAATCAGCCACGAAGCCAGGCAAGGACTGCAGTTTCCAGGGATGTCTCAGGGTCACTGCAAAGCTACTGTGTGATGACAATATTGTGTGATCACAATTTGAAATAGAAAAAACAGAGACAAATTAAAAGGAAGGACAAAGTAGGAATAAATAACAGAGACATCATCAACAGTAATCAGCGCTCTGTGCAGCTGAGTCAGAAAACATGTTTTAAGGGCATATTGACATTGAAAATCCCCCATGACTGACATGAACACACTTGAGATGCAAGTGCCAGGGTGAGACAGAGCCAAAAACCCATCAACATGGATCCAAGCACATTTATGTCCTATTTCATGGTCTGATTTACTTACACTATGAAATTAATCTTTTCCCCATGTTATCGCAAACTCTGAAAATGAGTTGATTTGACAAACTAGAAAATAGAGATAAAAATAAGAAGAATCTCCACAGGCACAGGAAATTCCCATTAATATTTTGGCACTGATTCTTCCAAAGGTGTCAATCATAAGTTTTTTTTTTTTCTTTCTTTCTTGAGAAAGTCAAGAGTGTTAGTTAAGAACAGAGGGAGAAAATCTAGAGCTGGATTTGGACTATGAGATATGTAACGTTAACCCCCAGGATAAAGATTTTTTATGCATATTTAGGTGAAAGTGCTCATCACCCAAAATATGATAACCTCATCCAAATTTTATACTAGCATCTTGATATGGTGGTGGTGGTGATTTAGTCACTAAGTCGTATACGACTCTTTGTGACTCCATGAACTATAGCCTCCCAGGCTCCTCTGTCCATGGGATTCTCCAGGCAAGAACACTGGAGTGGGTTGCCATTTCCTTCTCCAGGGGATTTTCCCGACCTAGGGACTGAATCTGCATCTCCTGCTTGGCAGCCGGATTTTTAACCACTGAACCACCTGGGAAGCCCAGCATCCTGATATAGAAACTTCTATATCTATTTATATTAATATAAATATGTGTGTTTCAAACAGAGTATCCATTTACTATAATTCTTGCAACTGGCTCTGTCATTTGTTCCCTGCTGTCCAAGATAAAGGGTGCCTTGTGGTACTATTAAGAAGTAATGATATCAAGGTGAACCCCCCGAGAGGAAGGCCATTTACTATGACCCCCAGAAGGATGTGTCTTAATTAGTAGCTTGTGAATAGGTCTTAGACAAACACAACAAAAACATCTGTGAGTGGCCCACTCGAGACTTTTCCTCTCACACGGACTCCTTAGTTTAAGGGCCCAGCCTTTTTCATGAGGCAAAAATCCCTGTAGTGAGATCAGATCTGGAGGTGGTAAGTCAAAGCAGAATGCGGTGACTATGCAAACACAAAAAGAATACATGCTTACTTCTTACCAATATTACTAAAAGGACAAATATTGGAATCATAGAATTTGAAATCGTTTCTAAAGGTCAGAAAAAAGTACATGTTGCAATGTTATTTTAGTATGGAAAAAGTGGAATTAACTGAATATTCACAAGGAATGAATGAATGATGACATAGCCATAGGGACAAAACATTCTCTAGCTGTTAAAAATTATATTTCCTAGCATGAATATTTCAATCTAATGTATTATATATTTTTATGTCCATATGCAGATAATTATATGCAAATTATTAATGAGTATTAGAAAAGAAGCAAATACAGAAAACTGAATTGTGTGAAAGCTGACAAAGCAGTGGTACATAGAAGGAAATGGAGAGTTTCATTGAAGAAGGTGGCACAAAGGCTAAGTGAAAGAGGATGGATTAGATACAGGACTCAAGCAGAAGGTCACCCTACACCTACCGTGACAAACGATGGGGCAGACAATATAGGACACAGGCAGGTAGCCTGGTAAATGCTGTGGAGGTTTGACTTGATTAATTTTCAAATTGAGGTATAACTGACATACAATATTATATTCACGTCAGGTACATAACAGTGATTTGATAACTTCATACATTATAAAATGATCACAATAAACCACATATTGAATGAAATTTAAAAATACATTGGAAACATTCGAAAACTTTAAAACTATAATGTTACACAGGAGATTTACTGAAACATGCGTTAAAAGGAGAGCAAATTTTTCTGGCATAATGTGCCCCATTCCAGCTCTCCCGCTGTCAAAAATACTTCCCCATCTTGTCTGTTTCCTTCCAGGGGCTGTGTTTGGGGCCATGGCTCCCGCAGCTGTACCAATAATGTGATTTTGGAACTCAACCAGAAAATGGAACTTTGCCCCTAACTCAAATCTAACATAAAAATGTCACAAACACAAAAACAGTAAGTCTAGATTATCCCAAATTCCTGTCTGTCTGGTCACAGGTTTTTAACAAAACTACATCCTGCTGCTTTCCATTTAATTCTGCCTCTGGCAAAAGCATTTTATGATGTCATGAAATACACAGCTTATTGGTATGGATTCTATTTCCTTTTAATTTTTTTTTATATGAAATACTGATGCAGTTCTCTTCGTTGGCTTCAGAGTCCATGTAGATCTCATTTGGGTTTACAAAAGCATCAAAAATCAATGTAGCGAGGAGAAAGACGGAACTATTAAGGGAGAAAGCTTACTGACCGAGAAACAGGAAGTAGCAGAAGATATTCAGCCATCACTTGCACATACCTGTCACCTATTCCCACCAACGAAGAGAAGGGCTTCAGACACATTGAGCCCAGTTGGCCTTTAACATCTGGGAGATAATGTTTAAGGTAATTTAAAATCTCCCTGGTGGCTCATTATAAACTGGGTGGAATCTCTTGGGGAAAATCAGCCACTGATGGAAAATTCAGATCCCTTCTTCCTCTTGTCTTCCACTTCTTCCTATTCTTTTCCTCCTTCCCTTCCTGTACTGAAATGACTTATTTTCCTTTTTGGATTCTTTTCAACTAACCTGAATTTCTCCTAGAAGATCCAAGCATCACAGAAGGAGGTTGAGGCCAGTTATGAGTGTTTTAAATACCAGCCTTCATCTAACCCACTTTGCAATAAACTATTTTAAGGAATATCTTTCATGGTATGCAGAAGGGGTGAATATCAACATGAGGAGGTGCAGATCTGTGCGTGGCAGGTAAGTTCCCTAGAGATTTGTATTTGTGACTGCCTACCATCACTAACCTTCAGAATGACTGATGGGACGTGTTTTCTTCCCTTTCTTGGATCGCAAGAGAGAACTTACTGATATTTACAGTGATGAAAACAAATGACCAAACCTGGCAGTTTTCATCTAGAGTCAGTTCACAATTACCCACTTGTAAGCCTGTGGATTTTCCATGGCCGATTTTCAATTCCAAAAGGTTTCTCCTGATACCTTCTATCCTTCAGGGTTATTTTCCCTTCATTAGTCAGTTACTGCTCAGGGAATACCAATGACATTTAATATCAGGTTAAGCAAACTCCGAAGGAAGATAAATTGGCAAGAAAAATCACAGTGCATACAAAGCACAAAGAGGAATGTTTTTGGAACATATCATCTTTTGTATTATCAACACCACCACTTTCTAAATGAACAATGCCTTATAGGCATTTGGAAACTCTGAAAATTTTCTTTGTATATCAGATTCAGAGAAATTGATTTGGCTATTTTCAAGTGTTTTACAATTAATTAATTTATAAGTGATTCGAAGAAAATCTATTCTTCTGTCACCTGATAGTCATCTTTTAACCGTTGCACCATGAGGTGATGGGAAGGAAATAAGGAAAGAAAGCTAAAAAGCAGTTCACTTTGCTACTTAATAGATCTCTGGAAGAATGCTGGTAAATTCAAGTCCAGACTAGAAGGTAGACTAAAATAAGATTTCTCCATGTTCTACCTTGGAATTTCAATTATTTTTATGTATTCCTTGGCTTCTGCCACTATGAATAATATGAAGGCAGCAATGAGATTCAGTACATTTCAAGGAACAAAAGAAATGAGGATAGAACTAAAGGAAAATGATGAATAGCTCCAACCTTGCAAAATCTAGAAGTTGAAGTGAAAACGATTAATTTCCTTTCACCTCCTATAGCATTTATACCTACATCACGAATTTGGCACTGGGCCCACACTGGCTTGCGCCATTGCTGTTGTTAGTAATAATACTGATCTTCTACAAAGTTCTAGGCTATGTTGGGCACCTTTCAAACAATGTTTCTAAGGCTGACAACAATCCTGGAAGACAAGTATTATTGTTTCAACTTTACTGGTAAGAAAGCAAAAGTTCAGGGCTAAGTAACCTGCTCAAGGCCATCAAAGTCCCTTGGGTCATTAGTGGCATAAGGGCTTGACCAGAGAATAGTTGACCCACAAACCCTCTCCATATATGGCAGGGGAACTGGTTATAGGAATCTCCTTCCTAACAAGGGCAAAGAGTTGGACACAACTTAGTGACTGAACCACAACAACGAGACTGTAAGCATCTGATGGAGGGTAGGGTTGGAATCCCTAGTAGGACACAGAACTAGAGGTTCCTTATTCTTGCATCATTCATTCTCGCCTGAGCAGTGCTCAGTAAGCGCTATTGATTGTGGCTCCATCTTGGTAGGGGAAGTTTGATTTGATTCGGTGTCATTTTTGTCTCTAAAGAAAAGTCAGATGCAGCAACGCAGATGCTCTGTGTGGGGAGAGCAGTGATTTTGCTACCAATGGTACAGACTGTGTTGGCTAATATAATAATTTTAAACACGTACACAACTCTGCTGCTATCGGTAATAGTCAAGTAATACACATACCAACCCATCCCAGCGCCCGCCAGGAGCAGAAGCAGGGGACAGACTGCATCATCCCAGCAGTAACTATCACTGCCAGTGTGATGAGGGCGGTCAGGGTGCCTCGCTCCACTCTAAAGATAGATTTGTCAGCAAGAGAGACACCGCAACCTGTCACTATTCACGGGCGTGTAATCTCCTGAAAAGCAGGGGTCATTCTGAGCCCCTTTTATAGAATAGAAAGAAATGCTGCCATATCAGGGTGTCTCATTTCAAAAGAGGAAAAAAAAAAAAAAACAGAAGAGCTCCTCGATGGATGGCTCTGCTTCAATGATTTTAAACAACTGGGTAGCCCTAAATAAAAGACTGAAATTGTGTCTCTGCTTCGGAAAAATCACTAAAATTTTGTTTGAATATTCTTGTGAGCTCATTCAACAGTACTTAACCAGCAAAGTGAAAGTGTTAGTCACTCAGTCGTGTCGGACTCTTTGCAACCCTATGGACTGTAGCCCACCAGGCTCCTCTGACCATGGGATTCTCCAGGCAAGAATATGGGAGTGGGCTGCCATTCCCTTCTCTGGGGGATCCTCTTGACCCAGGGATCGAACCGAGGTCTGTTGCATTACAAGTAGATTCTTTACCATCTGTGATACCAGGGAAGACTGCAATATAAACAATGCCACCTTCTGAGGCAGTCACTGCTTCCACAGGGGTCACCACTCAACTCTATAGATGGGTATGTGCCCTTTTCATCCAAAGGACAATGATGAAATTTGAAGTTTTTTTGAGAAACTAAGCATATAATCTTGGAAGCTCTGGGGAACTATCATACAGACAAAACCAGTCACTCCAAAAAGTCTTCCAAAAATTGCTAAAACTGATAAATGAACCATCGGTCAACTTGGGCCAAACTATATGCATTTCCTACATTATTCAAGAAACAAATGGAGATGGAATAGACACTCCTCAATTCTCAAAAACTCTTCATTGCCTTTGGGACTTGATTGTTAGTAGGCAAAAGATCATCTCTCCATTTTCAGCAGACAAAGCACGTGCTTTGGACGGGAACTCTCCCGTCCTGCTCCAGGAGCACTGGCTTCCTCAGAGACTTTGGCTAAAAAGCACTTAACCTTCTTGCACTTTAGTGTGTCCAACTGTGAAATAAGAAAGATAATGACAACAACAATAATAAAGCTTGGGACCTACATACCTCACTGAAGGGTTCTATGAATTAAACATACTGGGCTCGGAAAGTGCTTTTACGCTGTAAAAGCACCTAACACTCAGCAAATTCCCACGTTAATGTAATATACATGGTCCACAGGATTTCACCAGAGGCTGTGTGGCGCACAGCTTTGCAGGTGACTTGGTAGGTAAGTAAGGCTTTAGGTAACATTAAAAAGAGATACGTTCTTGGGCTTCCCTGCTGGCTCGGTGGTAAAGAATCTGCCTGCCAATGCAGGAGATGCCTGCTGGATCCCTGATCTGGGAAGATCCCACATGTCGAGGAGCCACTAGGCCCGTCTGCCATGACTACTGAGCCCACGTGCTCCAGAGCCCGTGCTCCGCAACAAGAGAAGCCACTGCAAGGAGAAGCCTGAGCAATGCAACTAGAGAGTAGCCCTCGCAGCAACGAAGACCCAGCACAGTCAAAAATAAATAATAAAATAAGTAAAATAATAATGCTTAAAAAGACATACATTCTTTAACTGCTTTGGCTGTTTATCCCAGGGAGGACCAGGAAGAAAAGCAATTTTAAAACATCAGATCCAGTTCAGTGAGAATTATGACTGTCTAAGTAAACCATGAGACTCTGACAGTTTTAAATCAAGCTCTGAAAAGAAATAATGGATAGCTGTGAGGTGATGCTCCATTTTATGCCAGCAATTTACTCCCCTTTTCAGTCCTGCCCTTAACACAATCACAACGACCTCTTCGCTCACGCTCCACCATAACCTGTCCTTCTCTCCCATCAAAGATGAAGTTTCTGAAGCAGATTTCTCAGGTGAGATAAACCCTGCTTCTATCAGCCTGGCCATGTGGGGAAAATCTTAACTATCAAAGGAAGTCATAATTATTTTGTTAGGTGATGTAATACATATTAATCGTAATGAACTTTAAGCTGATATATGATCCCCATTAGATTGCCAGTGTAGGTGCCAAGCCTTGGGCTCTTGCCTCCCAGAAGAGTAACACTGATCAAGTAAAATGCTCCTGTGTTCCGTGGCCATGAATGGTACTTATTAATTTAAAAACAGTGGTTAGATATTTATTATAATGCAAGGTTTCAAAAATACATTATCAGTACACACTACTTGGTCTCAACACGTGTGACTACAGACATCACTTTAGATTCTACATGCTTCATCATGAATGTGGAAGACATGAATAAAAACTTCCTTGATGGAAATGTATTCAGTTTATGTGGCTCCTGTGCCATCTTTTTACCTCTTGGGTTACTTTTCTTTCCCCCTTCTCTCATGACTGACATCATTTAAACACTCCCATCTCTCCTTTCCTATAAAGACAGTTGTTCTTCTGTTGTTCGGTCGCCAAGTTGTATTTGACTCTTTGAGACCCCATGGACTGCAGCACGCCAGGCTTCCCTGTCCCTCACCATCTCCTGGAGTTTGCCTACATTCATGCTCATTGAATCGATGATGCCATCCAACCATCTCATCCTCTGATAAAGACAGATCTGCCAACAAACTGTTCAATCCTAGGTGGCTTTTTTTTTTGTTTTTTGTTTTGGCTTAGAGGGTTATGTGGCACCTCTTCAAGTGGTTGTGATTGGTGCTCACACTGCAACTGGTTTGCAAGAGTCCTTGCATGCCAATGACCGAGCCTACCAGCATCAAAGCTACACACTAACCATCGGGAGGTCTAGGGGCTGCGCACCCTGAGGACTGCTTTGCAAAGCTGACAGCGCCTTCTGCTTCCAGTGTTAAAGAACCTTCTGGATGGGCCACTGACCTAGCAGACAGGGACCTGGGTTCTAGTCCCAGGGTGAACCCTGAGCAGTAGCAGGACCCTGGACAAGGCACTTCAGTTCCCTAAGCCACCAACATTCTTAACACCACAACTTGGGCTTGTGCTAGACAGTAGGTCCTTGTTGGTTATCGATTTTAAACATAGTGGTGTGTATATGTCACCTGAAACTCACACAACACTGCTACCAACTATAGTCCAAAATAAAATGAAAATTTCTTTCAAAAAACTTGAAGATCTTTCAGCTCCATATTATTTCAGAATATGTGTGTATGTGTGTGCATATATATATATAATATGATCCCTTATATATATAACATGATCATAAACATGGTTTTTTAAGATATGCTAAAGGAATGGAGAAAACTGCTGTTTTTTTTTTTATGACTGATCCTGATTTTCTATACAACCTTTGAAGGGTTAAAGTATAAACTGTTTAGAATCCACCAAAAAAAAAAAAAATCCAAAAAACAGTTCACATAAAAAAGAAAAGGTAACAGCCATGAAATTGAAAGCAAACCAACAACTGAAATAAAATTCAAACTACCATTCCTATACAGAAGTTGGAAAGAACAAATAAAGGAATAACAGCTAACGTGATGGATAACATGATGGAATACGGAGGATCCTGTGGGGGGAACGTGGCGGCTCCTTCCTCCTCTCTTTTTCCTATTCATTGATCCACAAAGATGCACGAACTGCTGAGGCACTTTTTATGTCCTTATTAGAGCTGCAATACAAGTACAAACCAAGAGGGAAATAAGTCCACACAAGCTTGAGACGGGAACATACCAGGTGGACAAAATCAGAGAATCTAAAGGGTTGGATGGATGAACCAGCCTGATAAAATACCCCAAAGAGAGACTATTCTAGTTTTGCCAGTGGTAGGGTATTCCTCAGGTGTATCAGCCTCCATGTTAATTCCATCTCCACTCTAGGGGGAAAAAAAAAAATGATGCTAGATGCAATGAATACTGATGTGCTGGAGTGTTTAGGAAAAGAAAAGGACTACAGCAAATAAGCAGTCACTAATATTGGAATTACAACTACATCTGTGGCCATGTAATTAGCTGGAAAGCTCAGCATCTGTCACAAAATTGCAACGACGATCTGTGAACTGATAACACTAACAATTAAAATAATAACACCACAAAGCCTCAAGAAGCTTTAATTATTCATTTAATTTGGAAAGTAAAGCTGGAGAGGACAGCCACTAAAGATCCAGCTTTTATACTCATTCCTACTTATTTGATTCTTGAAATTTTTCTATTGTTCATGTGATCCTCTACTATATTTAATGAGCCCTGATTTTCCTGCAAGTCTTCCCCCCCAAAAAAAACAACAAATTTTGTGTTCAATCCCTGTATTTCCAATTACATCAGGCATGTGGGCAAATTGTTAGCTCTCTAAAACAGACAATCAACTCCAACTTCACTAGAATAAGGACCACTTTGGTATTTAATGCACTTAAACAGTGCAGTTAAAATAAAGACAGTGATTGCTGTGTGCTTCTAAATGTAGTCGACAAACATTTGTGAGTCTTCCCATGCACATATAAACTACCCTTAAACTTTACAATCAAGAAGAAGAAAAGGAATGAGCAACAGATACAATACAGGCTGCTCTGCAATAATGCCATGGAGGTGTTACAAATTTTGAGCCCTAAGCAAGGAGGGCAAAGGGGTGACTTCTGATTGGAGATCAAAGAAAGGCTTAGGGCAGAGGTGGCATTTGAAGTCATTCTTAGCCTGGGCAAAGAGGGAAAGTGACATTTCTGACAGCTGGGTGAACATGAAGGGTAACTCAGAGGGACAAGAAGAGCAGAGGGAGCTTGGGAGATATGGGGAATGGCTGCAGCCAGCTGAAATCATAGATATAAACCAGAAAGGGAGATGGAGGATGGGTTACATTGGGGGCTGGTTTAAAGAGTTTGGATTTTACTTGGAAGTCAAGAAGTAAGTCGTAAACATTTTAAAATTGGGGAGCCACAGTTGATCATGATTCTTTAAGGATTCTCTGTCCCATAATAATGGGCAGGGCCAATTTTGAAGGAAATCTCTGGTGTTCACCTGGTGGAGGGGGGAAGGAAGGTGTTAGTTGCTCAGTCGTGTCCATCTCTTTGTGACCCCGTGGACTATAGCTCGCCAGGTTCCTCTGTCCATGGGACTCTCCAGACAAGAATACTGGAGTGGGTAGCCATTCTCTTCTCCTGGAGACCTTCCCGACCACAATAATAAACAGTCTAAGAAGAACTTGATGAGGACGTGGCATGGAGATGATGGGAAAGAAGAGCAAGACGCTTCCTCCTAGAGCGGGTCGGTCTAATACAACTTCCCGTGATGATGGAAACACTCTACACCTGCCCTCTCCACCCAAGCAGGACTGCAATGTGATGTGTGTGAGAGTGTGTTAGTGTGGGTTTCCCTGGTGGCTCAGACGGTAAAGAATCCGCCTACAATTCAGGATACCTGGACTCTGGGTCGCGAAGATCCCCTGGAGACGGAAATGGCAACCCACTCCAGGACTCTTGACTGGCAGGCCACAGTATATGGGGTCGCCAAGAGTCGGACAGGACTGAGAGGCTAACACTTCACACTTCAGTGTGATGGAAACGGAATTTTAAATTGTATTAGGGTTGGGATGATCCCCTGGAGAAGGGAAAGGCTACCCACTCCAGTATTCTGGCCTGGAGAATACCATGAATGTATAGTCCATGGGGTCACAAAGAGTCGGACATGACTGAGCAACTTCCACTTTCCACATGCATCTCGTGACTACTGTATTCAATAGCACAGTTCTCAAGCAATAAAGGCTGCACAGTAAGATATCAAAAACAAAGAGAAATAGTATTAAAAATATTTAAGTAACAGAAGGTAGAAATTTACACACTTTTTGTAAGTTCCCCCAAATGTTGATCTGAGTCAAGTGCTTGTTAAAATACATTGAGCTGTGACCTTCTTGAAAACAAAAATAGTTTTCTTTCCATCTTTCTGTCTCTTAGTCCTTAGTACAGACCTGAGCACTGTAAGTACTCAATAAACAACTCTGAATGATTACATGAATGAGTTCACTCATGCACGAGTGAACACACTATGTGCATGCAGGTCTGAGTTCACCATTCAAAGAGCTGAGTGCATTAAGACATTAGGCAAATCCTTAATGGGTGAAGGACACCAAGTATGGGCTATTTCCAGAGCTTCATTCCTTTATTGCTCTAAAACTCAAGATTCTAGAGTATGTGGATAGAAACATCTGGAGAACTGAAATTTCATTTTTTTTTAAGCAAAATTGGTGTTGTTACTTTTCTCAAGAGTTTTAGCAAAGCCAAAAGAATTCATATGAATGATGGAAACTGAACACCATCATGCATAATGCTTTTAGAAAGCTACTTTCTGCTTCTTAAAGCAGTATGTATTTCTTATAGAAACTCAAATATATTCACATAATAAAGGAGAAAATAAAATTATATATATTTCTAAAACCAGAGGTACTCACTGTTGAGGTATCATTGTTAGCAAACCAAACATAGGTTTGCTCACCTGCTCTCAGCAAACTCAATATACTGACACAGGATGGTGGTGAAGGAAAGTGCAACATTTACTGCAGGGTACCAAGCAAGAGTCTGGCCAGCTCATGCTCAAAAGACCCCAACTCCTTGATGACTTTCAGGGATGGGTTTTTAAAGACAGGATGAGGGGCAGGACTTTCAGGTCCAGTGGTTAAGACTCTGAGCTTCTACTGAAGGGGGAATCAATTCAATTCCTGATCAGCCATGCCTTTTGGGCTCAGTCACTAAGTCCTGTCTGACTCTTTTGCAATCCCATGGACAGCGGAACCTTGCAGGCTATTGTCCATGGGATTTTCCAGGCAAGAATACTGGAGTGGGTTGCCATTTCCTCCTCCAGGAGATTTTCCTGACTCTCGTCTTATGCATTGCAGGCAGATTCTTTACTGCTGAGGACTGGGGCTTCTCAAGTGGTACTAGTGGTAAAGAACCCGCCTACCAATACAGGAGATATAAGAGACACAGGTTCGATCCCCAGGTCCAGAAGATCCTCTGGAGGAGGCCACAGCAACCCACTCCAGTATTCTTGCCTGGAGAATCCCATGGATAGGGAAACCTGGCAGGCTATAGTCCATAGGGTCGCAAAGAGTCAGGCATGGCTAAAGCAACTCTGCATGCACGCATGCATGCACCTGGTCAAGACAAAACCAACATAAATAAATCTCATTAAGACAGGGTGAGGGAGACAGTCTTGAAGTGCATGATCAGCTTGTGGACATTCTTCTGATTGACCGGTTGTGAGGTAATTGGAATGCAACATCATCAACCTTCTGGTTCCAACCGGCCTGGGGTCTACATGCTGGTGGTCAGCATACAATTACTTTTTTTTCCAGCTGGTGGGTTTCAATATCTGCATAATAGCTCAAGCATATAGCTCAGGTTATCTATAGCCTTTGAGAGGAACTAAAGGTTCTTGACTTGGTTTGATAACTAAACTATTATTATTTTGTCTTGCTTGACTGTTTTCATTTGCTTCTGCATTTTCTTGCTTCTATGATTAGATCTGATCTTAGGAACTCCCAGAAGGCTAGTTTCTCTACAAATAAGAGGCAGGTGCAGGAAATGGGGCTGTCTGTTCCAAGGAGACATCACTGAGTTCTGCTCATTACAATCCCCCCTTTTATCTGATACTCTTCAATCTTGAGGAGGACCAGGTACAGAACAGGAAAGCAAATAAAATTTTGGATAGAGAAGTTAATCATAAACTTGGCATAGTAACTTGGTTTTAAGGGGACCCATTTTTATTATTATATTTGTCTTTTTTTTCTGTATGTGTTTACACATATACATAAACCTTTTCTCCACAAAAAGTAAATCTTCATACTATGAATTATGTCAACATTCTTCTAAATAATTTCCATAGCCACATAAGATTCCATTGTGTGAAAATGCCATGATCTACCTTTACTGTTGAACACACATTGTTTCCAGTCTTCCAGAATGCCATTTGGAAATTTATATTGAGACTTTAAAATATCTATAGCCTTGACTTGTTACTCCACTTCTAGGAAAATGTCTTAAGGAAAAGAAAAAATGGCATCAAAAATTATTTATAATAGTGTAAGACTGGGACTTCCCAGGTGATCCATCCAGTGGTTAAGAATGTGCCTTGCATTTCAGGGGATGCAGGTTTGATCCCTGGTCAGGGAACTAAACTCCCACAGCAACTAAACCCACATGCCTCAACGAGAGAGTCCAAGAGCCACAAGGAAAGATTCCACATGACACAACAAAGATCCTGCGTGCCTCAACTAACACCCAACACAGCCAGATAAATAGCTAAATAAATACAAAAATAAGGTAAGATTGCTAAAAGATTTCAACATCAAATAATAATGGGTAATAAATTATGTTAAAATGAATACTATACAACTTGTAAGAGCTGTTTAAAAAAATTGCAAGGCAGAAAATATAAAAGTAAACAAAAAACCCATATAATATCAAATTACATAGGTAATGTAAGTACCAGGTTTTAAATCAAAATGTATACATAAAAGGGGGTGAGAATAATGTACATATCTTAATTGTGTGTGTGTATCAGTCCCTCAGTCATGTCTGACTCTTTGTGACCCCCTGGGCTGTAGCCTGCCAGGCTCTCCTGTCCATTGGATTCTCCAGCCAAGAATACTGGAGTGGATTGCCACATACCCTGCTTCGCGGGATCTTCCCAGCCCAGGGATCAAACCTGAGTCTCCTATTTCTCCTGCATTGGCAGGTGGGTTCTTTACCACTAGAGCCACCTGGGAAGCCCCATATCTTAATTAAAAAATACTTTATTGCTGCAAGTGCTAACTGGTATCTAAACCTTCAGTGAGTTGTGGTCGTATCAGCAAAGATCACTGACCACAGATCACCATAAGAAATATAATACAGATGAAAACTCGTGATATTGTGAGAATTACCAAAATATGATGGAGAGGCATGAAATGGCAAATGTTGAAAAATGGCAATAGTAGACTCGCTTGACTCGGGGTTGCCATGAACACTCTGTAAAAAAAAAACAACAAAACCCCACAGTATCTATGAAGTTCAGTAAAACAAAGCACAGTAAAATGAGGCGTGCCTGTGTTAGCAATGCTTGTCCTTGACCGAGAGACTAGAAAGCAACTATATGTGCTTCCACTCCCAGTGTTTCCACACAGTGAAAGCTCTATGATAGAAACAATTTTCTCTTAAGGAGTCCACAGAGCGTTGTGGTCAAGACCAGAGGGTGCACTGATGCTGGCATTAATGTCGTCCGGGAAGACGTCTTAAGGATGCCGTGAGATAAGTTTCTCCATATTCCTATACAGAAAAGCAGGTGAGCAGGATTTCTAAGCAAGCAGAGACTTAACAGGGAGTCTGAACATGGTGAGTGTTTTCAACCCTCTTCAGAGAGGGGCACATAGATGTGGTGACCTTACTTAAAACCTGAGACAACAGTCATTGAATGTTAAGTTCATTCACTTCCCATTATAAAGGAAAATCATTCTGTGACCATGTCAGAGTCCTGGGGTGCCCTCAGGGGATTCTGCTAAGGGTGCCCCAGATACACCAGGCAGCTGGTGTGTGTTTTAGACACCACCATGCTGAAACAACCATCCACATAAGCACAGCTAAAGCATGTTGGCCTCAAATGCTGTTGTTACCACTTGCAGGACTATTGCTGTCTGTTAGGGCTGCCTTTCAGAAAGCCACTGGGGCTTCCCAGGTAGCTCAGTGGTATAAAGAATCTGCATGCCAATGCAGGAGACACGGGTTCAATCCCTGGGTCGGGAAGATCCCCTAGAGGAGGAAATGGCAACCCACTCCAGTATTCTTGCCTGGATAATCCCATGGACAGAGAAGTCTGGCAGGCTATAGTCCATGAGGTCGCAAAGAGTTGGACATGACCAAAGCACCCTGCTTATTTAACTTATATGCAGAGTACATCACGAGAAATGCTGGGCTGGAAGAAGCACAAGCTGGAATCAAGATTGCCCGGAGAAATATCAATAACCTCAGATATGCAGGTGACACCACCCTTATGGCACAAAGTGGAGAAAAACTAAAGAGCCTCTTGATGAAAGTGAAAGAGGAGAGTGGAAAAAGTCGGCTTAAAGCTCAACATTCAGAAAATGAAGATCATGGCATCTTGGACCCATCACCTCATGGGAAACAGATGGAGAAATGGTGGAAATAGTGTCAGACTTTACTTTTTTTGGGCTCCAAAATCACTACAGATGGTGATTGCAGCTGTGAAATTAAAAGACGCTTACTCCTTGGAAGGAAAGTTATGACCAACCTAGATAGCATATTAAAAAGTAGAGACATTATTTTGCCAAGAAAGGTCCATCTAGTCAAGGCTATGGTTTTTCCAGTGGTCTTGTATGGATGTGAGAGTTGGACTGTGAAGAAAGCTGAGTGCCGAACAATTGATGCTTTTGAACTGTGGTGTTGGAGAAGACTCTTGAGAGTCCCTTGGACAGCAAGGAGATCCAACCAGTCCATCCTAAAGGAGATCAGTCCTGGGTGTTCATTGGAAGGACTGATGCTGAAGCTGAAACTCCAATACTTTGGCCACCTCATGCAAAGGGCTGACTCATTGGAAAAGACCCTGATGCTGGAATGGACTGGGGGCAGGAGGAGAAAGGGACAATAGAGGATGAGATGGTTGGATGGCATCACGGGCTCGTTGGACAAGAGTTTGAGTAAACTCCGGGAGTTGGTGATGGACAGGGGGGCCTGGCGTGCTGCAATCCATGGAGTCGCAAAGAGTCGGACACGACTGAGTGAACTGAACTGAAAGCAATTGAGCCACTAGGCTAAGCAGTTCACATTATTTTTTAACCATACACTTCCTCCTTTGGCAGTGAAAGTCACTCAGTTGTGTCCGACTCTTTGTGACGCCATGGACTATACAGTCCATGGTATTCTCCAGGCCAGAATACTAGAGTGGGTAGCCATTACCTTCTCCAGGGGATCTTCCTAACCCAGGGATCGAACCAGGTCTCCTGCATTGCAGGAGGATTCTTTACCAGCTGAACCACAAGGGAAGCCCAAGATCACTGGAGTGGGTAGCCTATCCCTTCTACAGTGGATCTTTCCGACCCAGGAATCAAACTGGTGTCTCCTGTATTGCAGGTGGATTCTTTATCAACTGAGGTATCAGAGAAGCCCAGTGGCAGATAAGGAAACATTAATAGCTTGTTAATTTCCCTCATTCTATATATGGGAAAACTGAAGGACAGACAGAGTAAGAAATGGCCTCAGAGATCTCTTTTTTAAGAAGCTTCCAAAGTGGACTTTCACCCCAGTCAGTCTGGCTCCAGAGCCTGACTCTTCCAAGTCCTCTCTCTTCCCCATCAGCTTTACCATGCTTTTAACCTCCGCTCTGAACCTTATTTGCATATTTAGCATTAAGGTTTTATACTTATCTATATTAATATGCAAAACATTTCTAGCTAATGTGAACAATTATCCCAAGAGCATCAAAACTGAAAGAGAAAATAATTCAACAAAACCCCCTTCCACAGTTAGAGCTCACTAAGTTATAGATTTTCTGGAGTACTCCCTTTGAAATGGATTCCATCGTCATTTGAGATTTAATTGGAATAAAATTTGCCAAACTTACTAGACTGTAGTAACTCACAGGAGAATAGAAGTGTGCAATGCCAAAAGGCATTTTTCTCCAAGATTCTGTATGTTATTTTTCTAATGAGTTAGTTCAGATTTTTCCATGTTTATTAACCAATTGTATCACTTACTTCAAGAGCTGGAAGCAAGAAAGTGACTATGTGGCTATGAACTGTTGTACCTTTAAGCCACTATATTCCATGTGTCATCCTCAGGCATTTAGTTCGAACATGAAAGGACGGTACCCTGTTCTCCTACCCCAAATTGTCTGTGCTCTCCACACTCATACCTGTTGGTAGAAGGGAAAGATGGAAAACAACTGAACTCAATCACCTTCCGGGCCAAAAAAGAAAACAGACATTCAGAAACAGACACTGTAGATCAAACAGGGACAAGTCCAGTTTCCAAGTCCATTCACTGAACATTGGCTCAGGACCTTGTAATACATTTTATTAACAGGAAAACACATCTGGAGTCAACGGATTTGTTCATATTTCAGGTTGTCGGGTTCCCAGGACTTTTACTATCAATCCCCAGTTTACCACCTCTTCTACTCTGACCTCTGATTTCATTTCATAGGATCCAGGGAATTTGGTCAATCAGTTGTGGAATTTCTCTTATCATTTGCTTTATGATAATAATACCTTTCGTGTGTACTTTAATCACAGTTCTCAAAGCATTCATTGAGTTCTCATAACATTGCAGTGACAAGCATAGAAAGAAATGATGCCCATTTTAGACTGAAAAGACAAGAGTTGTGGCCCCATGTAGAGAATGAACACATTTCCCTCCAACAACCATACTGGGATTTGTTTATAAGTATATGGTCATTCCATGACTCAAACCTTACAGATTGCTTTGGGTTTGGCATGCTCAGTCATGTCTGACTCTTTGCGACCCCATGGACTGTGTAGCCTGCCAGGCTCCTCTGTCCATGGTATTTCCCAGGCAAGAATACTGGAGTGGGTTGCCATTTCCTCCCTGGGGGATCTTCCTGACCCAGGGATCAAACCCTTGTCTTCTGCGTCTCCTGCATTGGCAGGCAGATTCCTTACCACTTACTGATCCATCTGGGTCTTACTACCTGTCAAAACCTGCTGGGCATCAAATTAATATTGATTATGTGCCTATGAAGTGCCAGACACTAAGCTTGGGCTGGGGAGATGAAGAACTTAGGATGTAACTCAAGGATTTGTTGTATAAATAATCCCCAATTTATGCTATTGTCCAGACAAGGTTGGCACCAGCAGTGTGAAGGAGAGTTCAGCCTTCAGGAACCCACATGACCTGGAGTTGAAATTCTGGCTCAACTGCTTACCAATCACGTGAACTTGGGAGTTATTTTACCTTTCTGAGCTTCAGTTTCTTCATCAAAAGCCAATGAAAACAATCTCTCAGTGCAAACATACAGGGAAAATGAGATAATAGATTTAAAGCGTCTGGCACAAGATAGGTATTCAATTAAAAGTAACCCTATGGAAAGGGAAGATGAGAGGAAGAGGAAGATAAACATGCAGAACTCAGCCAACTCCATCTCTTGATACCTTGATGAGTCCAGTGTTACGAAATGGGATACAACAGATCCTAAAGAAGACTCGTTCAAAGCCCAGCACTTCAAAACCACACACATGCAGTCATGTTTATACCTCCCAAATGCAGAGAAGGACCAAAGGCTTGAGTGCCAAAGAAAGATACCCCTCCTGCACACAAGACTAGTAACTCAGCAGCCTGCGTGCTAAGTCGCTTCAGTCGTATCCGACTCTTTCCAACCCCATGGACCGTAGCCTGCCAGGCTCTTCTGTCCAGGAGATTCTCCAGGCAAGAGTCCTGGAGTGGGTTACAGAGCTACAAAGAAGTGTACAGCAGACTGGATAGAGTCACTGCAGGAAGGCAAGCAATCTTTCATCAGTGAAAAGGCTAACGACATCCCATTTCAGAAAACATTGGCCCAGCTGGCCACTTCAGAGATCCGGAGGTCACTCCTGCCCTAAGTGTTTCCAGTGTCCGGCCAGGCATGAGGCACTAGTCATGACTTCCCAGGAAACTCCATGTACAGCGCGATGCCCAGAGTCCAGGACCACAGCCCTGGCAGCATCACTGTGGTGCAGGTTGCAGGTGGCCGCATGAAACCTCTGTACTATCCGAAATCCTAACCCACCTCAATCCAAAATGCAGAAGCCCATCTCAAATCTAATTCCTGGCTAAAAAAAACTGTGGAGCCAGAAAAAGAAAATTGAGCAATTAGACTTCAGTAGGGAATCTGGACTTAGTGATAGATCCTTTCATTCATCATCCTGGGCAAGTAAACTGCTTTCCAAAGCTACCAACGGGCTTTCAGCCAAACCCCCACTTACTGCAATCTCCGCAAGAGACAGACCAGGGCATGATGTCAGGTTTTATGGTAATGCCAAGCAAAAGTAAGATAGGAAATTGGGTGATCACTAAACCACGGGGTCTAGTTACTGGCACTGACTGTGAAAGCTTTGGGAGGGGAAGGTCAAGGTGAAAGAGGTCTCAAAGAGCTGATTTTATTCTTGATTCATGGGCTCTATGTCATTAATGTCACACGATGGAGGGAGAGAAATGAAAGATGAACTCTCTTATTTATAGGATCTCTACCCAACGTCCAGTAGGAATTTCATGTCATCCCTTGAGATGCTCTCATGCTACAGAGGCATGTGGGACCAAGAAGAGCAAAGTGTGCATTTTTAAAATATGTGGTTTAATTTTACCAGCATAATCTATGCCTCTTTTGCAACAAGTTCTTTTCTTACTTTTTTACAGTTGTGGGAAAAATCAATTTGGAACAAATGAATTTTTACTACTTGTATAGGAGTCCATCAGTGATAAGTCTTCCTGCTTTGTTTCGTATTTAATCTTCTGGTATTATGACAGCAATCCCAAAGATGGGGGGAGACGCGCATAGCTGTCTTTTCTCCACTTCCTTTAAAGTGTTAAGCATACCAGAGATGACGTTAATGGCCTTATCTGATTTGATTTGAGTAGCAATCTTTTAAAATTAATAACTCTGATGTCAGCTTCCCTGTCATGTTGCCAAGTTTAATTCCCACTTCTGCCACGATTAACACTCTAATGAAGACACTGTCTGATTTTAGCACTAGTACACCCTTACAGAGCATCACTCTGCTCAGCTACAAAGCTTCTGTAGTGAATCACGATAAATCAACCCCAGTGAGCAGTCCTTATCAGTTGCAAGACTAAAAACCACTAAACATTTCTATTTCTCTCTAAATCTGGATTGCCCCATGATGTATTTAACATTAAATCATCACTTTCATTTCCAAATGTTTCACTGTTTTAGGGGATTCTCCCTAAACCATTCCACAAAAGGTAAGTGATTTGGTTTCTGTTGAAGACCTAGAGGATAAGTGGCTTTCCCGAGAGAGGAGTTCTACAATGTCCAATCAAGAATTAATTGCGTCCATCAAACCCCGTCTCTGCCTCTACAATCTGAAATGAGTGAATAAAGATGTGGTATATAAACACAATGGAATATTACTTGGCTATAAAAAATAACAAAATAATGTCAATTGCAGCAATGTGGATGGACCTAGAGATTATCATACTCAGTGAAGTAAGTCAGACAGAAAGACAAACATCATATGATATCACTTGTAGGTGGAGTCTAAAAATAATGATATAAATGAACATATTGACAAGACAAATAGATTCATAGACATAGTAAACAAACTCATGGTTACCAAAGGGGAAAGTGAAAGTGTGAGTCACTCAGTCGTGTCCGACTCTTTGTGACCCCATGGACTGTAGCCTGCCAGGCTCCTCTGTCCATGGAATTTTCCAGGCAGGAATATTGGAGTGGGGTGCCATTTCCTTCTCCAGAGGATCTTCCGGACCCACGGATTGAACCCAGGTCTCCCGCATTGCAGGCAAGATTCTTTACCATCTGAGCCACTAGGGAAGCACGGAGGGGATGAATTAGGAGTCTTTCCTCTTCCTCCCGTGCAGCATGAGCAAAAACAAAGGTGCTTATCTCACAGATAAGGGTTAAAAGTGGAGTGCTTCTCCCATACTCGGTATACAGTAGGTGCACAGTAAATGCTGTTATTCCTACTGGTGCTGTTATTGCTGTCAGCGACAGGAAGTCAATGGTCTTCCAATTTCCTGACCAGGATTCTTTTAATTCAGCCACTATATCTCTTATGTGAATATATCTTTCATTATAATGCCAGCCTATACTACTATCCTGTCTCATATCTCATTCTATTTATTCTCTTTTACTACAAGGTTCAAAATTATATTTGATCAGCCCAGAATATTTTCCTTCTGTGACAGAACGTGGTTTTCTCCTTTAGCCTAATTTAGTTAAGACTCAATTTTCACAAAGTCTGTGCATTAGAGCCAGGAAAACACTTGGTCTGAAATAGCCCCACTTCCTTTCCCCCTGACAATTAGTAACAATTTTCCTACAAAATATATTGAGGTTTCCCATAGGGTCCATCTCAGCTGAATGGAATTCTCAACCGTATCACCACCATGGAAGATGACTCTTGGTGACATTTCACAAAAACAAGAGGAAAATAAGATCCACTGTTCCCTGCTCTCTTTCATTTACCCCATGAAGTGTGCAGGCCAGGAGCTTCCTCTTCACGCGGTCATGGAGTTTCAGAAGAGGCATCCACCACGTATTCAAAACTTGACAAGGGGCTGGCCCACAGAGAGCCAGGGCAGAGAAGCAGGATGCTAAGGAAAATAGGAGCCAGGAGTCAAGCAATTAACATTTTTTTTCATGCTTCACTGTAATTAGCCAGATCAAAGGGGACCTGGGCTTACAGAATTCATCAGCTCTGTGACTCTCTGAGGACAGTTAGCAAATAGTCCTGTAAACTTTCATTATGGCTAATTGTCCACAGGCAGACTTTGTTTTCTTGTAAATCACTCCTTTGTGAATCCTTGACCAGTTATTCACATCCTGGAGTGCTGTACTTGAGAACAGTTGCAGGACACATGTAGTTCCCGTGTCCCGAGTATCTCTTGTGTGTTGCAGGTGGCCCAAGAACACCCCAAACCCACTCTGCAAGGTAGGCACTCGGGTTCCAAGTTCTGTGACTGTTGCCTCATTGTTAGGCAGTGGTAGGAACCGAACTCAAATCTTTCCAAAAGCCTGTGATTTGCAAAGGTCCCTGATCATTAAAGAATCCTCTGTGCTGCTTATTAAAAATACACTTTTTAAGTCAGGCGATCTGGAGTGAGGCTAAGAAATAGGATCTTTAAAAAGTTCCAAGTGATTCCTATTTTCCCTCGAGTTGGGTAAGCCAGCTGCATCTATGGGACTTTCTATTTACGCCCAAGAAATTGAAAACAGAAACTCCATTTTGCAGGAGTCTTACGGATTTCATGACTTGTCAGTCTCTTCCAGTCTTTTCTTCAGAGACTCAGAGTAATAAACTCATTTCTATCGTAATCCATATCCATGTCAACCCTCTGTCCAGAACCCTGAGTGGTTTCCAATTTCGCTCAGCATCATGGCCAGAATCCTTACAATGGCCTGACAGGGCTCCATGATCTCACTCTTACCTTTGGGACACCCTTGCTCTTTCACTCATTCATTTCTAGACACACAGCCCCTTGCCGTCCCAGAAGCGCTCCAGTTCCCAACCTGGACCTCCATTTGAGCCGTTGCCTCTTCCTAGAACATCCTTCCCTGAGAGATCCCTCACCTCCTGTAAGTCTCCACTCAAACACCAGCTCCATAAAGTCTGCCCTGATCATCCCATATAACGTTCAACCATTCTCGACTCCTGTAACTCCTAATCCCCTGTACTAACTGCCACTTGTCAGGAAGATCTCCTAGAGAAGGAAATGGCAACCCACTCCAGTATCCATGCCTGGGAAACCCCATGGACAGAGGAGTCTGGCTGGCTATAGTCCATGGGGTCGCTAAAGAGTTGGACACAATTGAGCGACTAAACAACAATAACATATACATACCTCACATACTTACTCTAAGGCAGGAGTCCCCAACCTCCGGGATCTAATGTTTGGTTATCTGAAGTGGAGCTGATGTAATAATAATAGAAATAAAGTGCACAATAAATATAATGCCCTTGAATCATCTCAAAACCTCCCGGGTCTGTGGAAAAATTATCTTCTGTGAAACAGGTCCCCTGGCGTCAAAAAGGTTGAGCGCCGTTGCACTAAGGGATATGTATACATATACCTTCTAATATACCATGTAATAAGATACTGTGTACTTTATGCATTATGCTTACTGTTTACTTGCTACAGAATAAACTCCACAATATCAGAAACCTTGGTCTACTGAGATAGGCCAAGCACCTAGAACAGTGCCTGGTATGCAGTAGGTGCCCAATAAACACATGTTAAGCTAATGAATATAACTGAACCAAGATTTCATACAACAATACTATACTACACCTTACTACGTCAATGGACTCGGATACAGTCCATCCAATTCTCTTCTAAATCATCTCATTAAAGTATTGGCTGCAACTTATTAGTTGGTCACCCAACAGTTTGAAAAACACTGACATAATTAAAATCCTGTTGCTTCTTTGCCAACAACTTGCTGGGCGCCTATTTAAGTCATCAGACCAATTTCTCACAAAGCGTCATTTAACCAGTCACATACAAAGAGCTCCCTACAAAGGGTAATCACTATAAGTGGTGATAGAAAATGGGCAAATGAGAAAGATGATAAAATAATCAGATTAGAGGTTTTGGCATATAATCACATGTTCAGCAAAATGCTAACTCAGCTTTGAAGGTGTAAAGTTGTAATAAATATGAATATTCAGGCAATAAACATGACTATAGTAAGCAATGCATCAGTGAGTCACCCGGAAGAATAGTAACCTGTCTCAAATTGTATTAATTTAGTTACAGCAAAGTAAGGTTTTAAAACATTCAGTTTAATCATCATGTTTGGTGAATTTTCCTTTCAAAACTATTAAGAGGAAAGGACTGGTTTTAAGTCAGATGAATCATTTCAGAGAACATAATCAGTAGGTCCTATATTATCACCAATGACCAATTATTTGTAGTTATATTAATATTTTAAGGGGTCTTAAATATTCTTTAATCTTAGTTTGGCTTCACGTTTCACAATTTATGCTATAAGCATGCCCCGTTAGTTTGCCAGGAAGGCCATACAAAGTATCACAGACTGGGTAGCTCAAACAAGAGAAATTTATTTTCTTGTGACTCTGGAAGCTAAAAGCCCAAGGTCAAGGAGTTGGCAGGCTTGCTTTCTTTAGCAGACTCCCTTGTTGGCTTGTAGGAAGCTGTCTTCTTTCTGTCTTCATAGCACCTTTCCTGTGTGGGTCTGTGTCCTAATCGCCTTTTCTTAAAAGGACAGTCATCTTGGGTTAAGTCCCACTCTAAAGACCTCATTTCTACTGAATTATTTCTTTAAAAACCCCATCTCCAAACACAGTCACACGCTGAAGTATTGAGGGTAGGGCTTCAACATATGAATTTGGAGGAGACACAACTAAGCCCATAATATCCACATTCTTAAGTTTAATGCCTAAGACATATGCAGAAATAAGCATATCAATTTATACTTTTACCTGCTTCCATATATGCAGCCAAAAGCTAAGATAAAAATATACAATTTCACATTTAGTGCACCTGGCCTCTTTAACATGAATAAAAACAAACTGTCAATAATGATGTCAATGAATAAATTAAAATTGATTTAACTCCAGTTAAGATCTCGAGCTGGTCTCATCAACCCAGGAGAATAAAAGAACTTGCTTTCCTCAAAACTCAGGCTTTCTTCCTAAATACTTCATTTCAGATTGGTCTATACAGACAGGCCTATTTCTCCTAAAATCCTAGGTGCCAATTTAAAAGGAACGTCTATTTCAGGCAGGATGAACCAACCACCTCGGGAGGAAATGTGAGGTTAACTGAATGGTTTAAAATCAACCACGCAGAGATGTGATCAGCCTCGAAGCATCCTAGGAATCACGGCTATTTCCACGTTACACAGGGTGGAATCTGAATGGAATACCATTGTCAGTGGAATTCAGAAGAGAACCGGTGTCAGCCTTTCGTCAGGTCAAACCTTGCCAGAAGGCCCCTATGGGTAGGGGATTGTGCCAGATCCTAAAGAAGACCGAGTGAGAAGCTACAGAAAGAAGTGAGTTGTTTTTTTTTACTTGGTGGATGAAAGAGAGTGGCGCTATTAGAACTGTCAAAGGACGTGAGGGCTCTCGGGCAGAAGAATTCCACTTATTCTCAGAGGCAGCCAAATACAGTCTGATCAGTTGGTTCAAACCCTGAGAGGCTGACTTTGGCTAAAGGAGAGAACTGTCCAACAGAAGTCATGGGGTCAGTGAGTCCCTCTCCCTGACTATTAAGACTAAGGGTCACGCGTGCCCTGGAGGGATTTGTGTGTCAGGTAGAGAATAAACTTCCTCGGTGGCTTCCAAATCTGAGACTCTTCCATCATGTTCATTCCCCCTAAAGGTTTCCAATGAATGACAATATCTACCTACCTTCATGCACTGTCTAAATAATAATACTTTGTCTACAGCATAAGTAGACAGTATCATCTATTCAAGGTTGTATTGCCTTACTATCAGAAAGGAGTTACTCCATAATTTCCTGCCACATAAAAGTGATATCGTATGACATTTGTCTTTGTCTGACATCACTCAGTATGACAATCTGTAGGTTCATCCATGTTGCTCCTCTAAATTTTTTTTTAAGAGATGATATCATTCACAGGTTGTTATTTTTTGGTGCAACCAGAAAATAGTGGGGTACTGAATATGGGAGATTTTGACTGTCTTGGGTGTCAGCTTAAGGTTCAAGTGGCAAAACAAACAAAAATAGAGCTTCATTCTACACCATGCTTCTTAGTCATCTTCATTACAATATAATTTTCTAGGGAACATCGTAAAGGTTTCCAATTCTCCTATTCCATGACCAACAGGGCAGTTAATTATGATTCTGGACAAAAACAAAATATAAACAAAAACATGTATGAAAACAGACCTGTTGTTACTACTGCTAATACATTTGCCAGACTTTTAACAAGAAATGAGGATCCGAATGTTCAGTGGCAAACACAGTGATCAACTTGATCAACTGTGAGAAAGGACCCCAGAGGCACAGGAACGAGGGGAGGAACACGGAACAGAAGGGAGTAAACATCTTCAGTTAAAGTCCACCTGACTTCACACTCTGTTGAGCAGTAGAAACCAAAATCACCTAACTTCTACCCAGCCAGGCTGGGAGGATCATCCACAGTGAGAAACATTTCATGCTCCTCATTTACTTTATTTTTCACTTGTTACCCCTAAATTAATCAGGGCCACCACTGTTCAGCAGCTTAATCAACAGAACTCCATCATCTTGTCAGCTCCTTAAGAAGGAAGGTGGGGCGGGGCGGGGGTTGGGGGAGCGGTGGAGAAAGCTGGGGTCAGGGAGGGGTGGGCAGAGAAGGAAGGCAGGCGGTGGCTAAGGACTGAAAGAGAGAGGAAGGTGTGAAAAAATAATGTGAGATCTCACATACAATCTAAAGCTGAGGCAGCCATGTAATTATAAAGCTAGCTTTTCTTTCACTTGACAGCAGAAGAAAAGGAGGTGAAGAGAAGCTTTTAAATGAAACATGACATTCCCTTATTAAAGTCTGATTTCGATTTTAAATGGCTTAGAGCTTTGCATCTTTACTTCCCCACTCAAGGAGTCGATGTTTAATAAAAAAAAAAAAAAAAAGAAACTGCAATATTTGAGGAGAGCATATGCAGGTTTCTAAACACACAGTCTTTTTATCAACCCTTTTAGGTTAATAAAAGCTTTTAATGTTATCCAAGCAGTAGTTGGGCACTGTTAGGTGGGCATAAATGTATTCTGACTTACAGGGAAAATGCATGGGAGGCTTTTGTTTAAAAATAGCATGATGCATAATGTGTGCAATGCATTAAGAATTTATTGCCCGTTTCTGCTTCAATTCCTCTTTACAGGGGACAGTCCACAGAACCCATGCATCCTTACAAGCAGAGCTCGGTGGCCCGCACTGCACTGGAGCACTGCATGCTGGGACCTGCAGACGGCCAACAGGACGGGAGCTGGAGTACATTTTCTGTGCAATGAGAGGTTCAGTAAGTTTCAGGTTTTATTTTCCATCTCTTAGCAAAAGATGAATACCACTGCTACTTCCTTCCTCCCCACACCGGAAATGAGAAAGGACCCCATGGCCTTCCCTCCCCTCCCTCTCCACATCCTCCACCTGCCTTTTGTCTGCAGGAAAACTTTAGCCAAAGAAAAAGTTTAATCGGAGAAGTGAGAAAATGCAGAAGCAAAGGAACGCAGTCCAACAAGACCAGATAATCAAGTTCGGTCATTAAGCAAAGTCAAGGACCTTGACTTCCTCCTCAAGGGCTACAGATAACATTCTGAGCCACGTCCTGTGAGCTGTCTGGTAGATACTGAAACCCCCAGCAAGTGGAAAAAGTTAACACATGATGACCAGGCTGGAGCCATGATACATGCGGCCACAGCTCTAAGAACCGGCCTCAAGGAATGGGAACAGACTGGCCCTGGAACTGAAGATACTTACAACAATTAAGACACTGGTTAGAGCACTGATGACCAATTTCAAGATGACAGTCAGAGCTGACTGTACTGTTTCTTCATGGAGCCCCTTCTCTCTGATAAAGGCTCTTGTCCATTGGTTGTCAGTGGTGGGCAGCTGGCCTTTAGACAAGAGTCCAGCTCTCTGCCCCCCTGGTCGCCAGCTTCCAAAATAAAGCAAACTTGCCTTTCCACCAACCTCGCCTCTTTATTGGCTTGAGAGCACCGAGCAGACAGACCCCACTTCTGGTAACATACCCACTTAAGCATCCCCTCCATCTCAAAGGACTCCAGACATTTCTCCCAAAGTAAGAGGAAAATGCCCCAGTGGGTACAGTTTGTATCTGCTTGATAAATACTGTAAATAACAGTCATAATAATGCCTAATATTTATAAGGACATTTTGCATATGGCAAAATATTGTTACACATTATCTACACATGAGGTGGATGTTACTAATCTCATTTTATAGAAAAGAAAACCAAACCTCACAGAATGCAATTCAAAATATATAATATTTGAATATTATAGAAAATGAAATTCACCCACAGAAACAGAGCAAATAAATGACAGTTCCAAGACCCCAACTCAGGTCTCCAGACCCTTTTCTCCTTCCCCCTCTTCACCCTTTTCTATTCCTTTGTCCTTCCTTCCCTTCTCTCCTCTTTTCCTTCCCCTTCTTTTAAACAGCTTTCAAAGTCAAAGTCAAAGTGTTTGTCACTCAGTCCTGTCTGACTCTTTGTGATCCCAAGGCCTGTAGTCCCCCAGGCTCCGCTGTCCCTGGGATTCTCCAGGCAAGAATACTGGAGTGGGTTGCCATTCCCTTCTCCAGGGATCAAACCCAGGTCTCCCACCTTGCAGGAGGATTCTTTACCGCCTGGGCCACCAGGGAAGCCTATTAACAGCTTTATTGAAGTATAACTGACATAATAAGCTGAACTTACTTGAAGTGTACAATGTGATAAATTTTGATGCGTATATAAAAGTGAAAAACATCACCATAATTAACACAGGTATCCATTATTCCATCAAGTTTCCTCCTGATTTTCTGTAATTCCTCTCCCCCTCCATTTCCCACTCTGCCATCCCAGATAACCCTTAACCTGCTTTCTTTTGCTATAGAATAGTTTGAATTTTTGAGAAGTTTATATAAGTGGAATCATACTCTTTTTTTGTCTGGCTTCTTTCACTCAGCATAATTATTTTTAGATTCATCCAGGCTGTCACATGTATCAAAAAGTCATTCCTTCTTATTGCAGAATAATATCCTAGTGAATGGGTAGATCACTGCTCATCCATTCACCTGCTGATGAACATCTGGACTGTGTCTAGGTTGGGGTGATTATAACTACAGATGCCAAGAGCATTCATACACAAGTCTTTGTATGAATATATGCTTCATTTCTCTTCGGTAAATTCCTAGGAGTGGCATGGCTGGGTAACATGGCATGTGTCTATTTTACTTCTTTAAGAAGCTGCCAGGACTTCTGGTGGTCAGATGGTTAAGAATCCACCTGCTAATGCAGGGGACATGAGTTTGATCCCTGGTCCGGGAAGATCCCACATGCCGCAGGCAACTAGGCCTGTGCACCAAACTACTTGGCCCGCGTGCCTAAAGCCCACACTCTGCAGCTAGAGAAGCCACCGCAATGAGACGTCCAAGCAGTGCAATGAAGATCCAGCATGGCCAAAATAAAATAATAATAATAATAAATAAATACTTTTTTAAAAAAGAAGAAGCTGCCAAGTTGTTTTATGAAGCAGTTGTACCATTTCATATGGCTGTCAGCAGTGTAAATGTTTTAGTTCATCCACATCCTTACTAACACTGATGGTTGTTGTTTAGTTGCTAACACTAAGAACAGTTAGGGCTTCCCTGGTGGCTCAGAGGGAAAAGCGTCTGCCTGCAATGTGGGAGACTGGGGTTTGATCCCTGGGTTGGGAAGATCCCCTGGAAAAGGAAATGGCAACCCACTCCAGTATTCTTGCCTGGAAATCCCCTGGACAGAGGAGCCTGGTGGGCTATAGCCTATGGGGTCGCAAAGAGTTGGACACCACTGAGCAACTTCACTTCACTTCACTTCAAGTACAGTTAGTCTTTTTAACCATAATCACACTGGAGATCGAAAAACTAGGTAAAAATAGCATCACCCGTTAAAGACAGAGTTCATTCTATCAAGTCATAAATTCTGAGCAGGGTTGGCTTATAAGTAACATTCCTCAAATTTCCTTTATCTTTATCTTCCTCCCCCAGTCACAGTGTTTTCCAGAAGAGCTACTTTCGCCCTGAGGCAAATGGGGTGGCGATGTATGCAGTAACTATAAGGAGGGCTGCCTTGTCCCTCTCCTGGAGTTGTTGTTCAGTCTTGCTCAGTCGCCAAGTCATGTCTGATTCTTTGCAACCCCAAGGACTGCAGCATGCCAGGCTCCTCTGTCCTCCATTATCTTCCGGGGTTTGCTCCAATTCATGTCCAGAGTCAGTAATGATATCTAACCATCTCACCCTCTGTCGCCGCCTTCTCTTTTTGCCTTCAATCTTTCCCAGGAGTGAAAGTGAAAGTGAAAGTCGCTCAGTTAGGTACAACTCTTTGCGACCCCATGGACTGTAGTCCATGGAATTCTCCAGGCCAGAACACTGGAGTGGGTAGCCTTTCCCTTCTCCAGGGGATCTTCCCAACCCAAGGATTGAACCCAGGTCTCCCACATTGCAGGTGGACTCTTTACCAGCTGAGCCACAAGGGAGTAGGTCACTAGAAACTGAAAATTAGGAAACAATTGTTTCTTGTGCTGCCCCAGGATTTTACTTTTAGCCTTGAGACCCAGGAATGGTGGGTACATGGGAAACTGTATTTTTTATATAGGTCTGAAATCATTAGATCTAAAATTCTTCACCAAACCCTAAGTTAATCAAGAGTCCATCATGCAACTTTCCAGAAAAAAAAAAGGGAAGGGGGAAAGAATGTGGAAGAAAGTATCAAAATAAAAATTAGTTGCAAATAAGTATTCTTTACAGAAATGGATAACTTTGTTTCCTGAAGAGAAAAGCTAAGTAAAACAAAGCAAAACAAACAGCCAAAGAGAAAAATGGCAACTTGAAATAATGCAGCTTAAACCTGAAATTAAATCACTGTAACTAGCATCTGTGATTATTATTAGTATTTTTTAAATACTTGCTCATGAAGTACTTCAAATATACAGAAAGTCATAGATTAGTATAGTGAACATTTCTGTATCCACATCTGGATTTACCAAACTGTAACATTTCATCAAACTTGTCTGCTTCTTAAAATAACACAACATTCTAACAAAGTTGCTCTTGACTAAAAATTTACAAATGAAAATAAACTGCAAAGTATATTTAATATACTTCCTCCCACAGGCAATTTTCCATAGTCTTCAGTAATCAATCATGGCCCTCCTTGCCCCTAACCTTTATTGATTGATTAAAACTAGTTCAAAAAGAAAGGAAATATAGTCACCATCCCTGACAAATGCATAGGAGGAGCAAAGCAGAGGGTTTAACACAGAGACCAGGAAAATTGAACTTTCTAGATCAATTAACTTGACTTTATAAATGAGTACAGAAATTTTGCTTTATGAAAAATGAATACTGTCAAACCACACTATCTTCTTTTCATGAAATATCCACAGCATTTAAAGAAAGGGCAACAAAGGCTGTTAGGACAATGAAAAACTTTTCTTCTTCTGCATTTTAGTAATATCTTGGACTCAATCACCAATTTAAAGTCTATTTTTCTCTGGAGCAAAGTTTCACTGAAAAGGTATTCGCTATCGATTTTCTGGTGCTCCACAGTAAGATTTTGTGGGCAGTCGGGTATCTGCCTTATGGAACAAAAACACATGCAGAGATGTCCTTGAGAAATGCTTCACAATAACATCGATGCAGGGTCCCTTCCTGCACTTCCCCTTGTAACTTCCTATCTTTCCCTTTGTGTTCCCCAGCAGTTTTTGGAGCACCTACCTGTAAGACTTCTCTCCCAGCCCAGCTATTGCCTGTGGGTTCTCTGAAAAGTTTCCTTCTCCAGACAAGTGGTTCACAAGCCTCCCCCTGAGACCACCTAGGAAGACCTATATACATTCCCCCAGCCCCCAATATGGTTAATAATAAAGGCACAGAACACAGCTACAGAACATTTGTTTCTCTCTCCTGAAGTTTAAGCAATACTCAGTTATCTATGAACACCAGTCTATTCTCATATAAATGTTTCCTTTTAAACTTCCTCAGGTCCATGGCTACCGTCTAGGGTACAAGAAAGCCAGAAAGAATTGTTTAGATCATTGGGTCTCAAACTTTGTTGTGCATTAGAGTCACTTGGAAGCCTCATTAAAACACAGATTGCCAGGCTCTACCCTACAATTGGTGGGGCCCAAGGATTTACCTCTCTAACAAGTTTCCCAGCGATGCTGGTGCTGGTGTGGGGACCACACTGTAACAACCACTGGTTTAGATTACCCCGGGATGACCAGCCTCCTTCATAAGAAACTTAGGACACAGGGGATGACTTGCATCATCTCTCACCCGGGGTGATGAGGACTATTACTCTGATTTTACACATGAGGAAGCTGAGGCCAAAGAAAAATCAATGGCTTGTCCAGGAATAGCTGTGTGTCTCCTGACTCATAATGAATGCAAGAGGTCAGATTTCTCTGAGTGAAACTGAACAGGTTTTACAGAGACTAATAGCTAGATCCTTATGAAGTATTTGAGGAATTCTGCCCTCTTTCCAACTCTGAAGACCAGTCAAGAAAACTGATGAGCCCATCCTGACCCTACTCTTTCCAACTCGATTCTCGAAATCCAACGATTAATCTTTGTAATCCCTACTCCCGGTCATGACATGCATCTTGACGGGAAGCTGAGTGATGAATGAAGAATGTTTTAGGCTGAAGGTCAGGAGACCCACATTCTGGCCCGGTCTCAGGCACTGAGTATTTAAACCGGTTGAATTAATGTAACTGGGTTCACTTCTTTCATCTGTGAATTGAATAATTGGACAGATGACTTCTAATGTCCCATCAAGCTCCAGCAAGCACTCTACAATTCTCTCTGACCCCCCTGGTTAGGAAAGAACCAAAAAAAAAAAGGATAAAAGGAGGGCTGGAGCCACAAGTGACAAAGCTCTCGCAAGCAAGGGTCTCTTCCAAAAGCAAAGAATGAGAGACTCAACCTCTCTCTGCACCTGTGGATCAGAGGGGCAGTTACTAGTCAGCCCTCCTGAAGTCTGATCAGTCTGCTCCCAGCTTACAGCCCAGAGAGGAAGAGGGGTTCGGCATCAACACTGGCCCCTCGGCACTATGTCCGTACCTGCTCTGAAAAGCAGGTTACTGTGGTGATCCTGTCACAAACGAAGACCACAATAATCAAAGCGGAAGCACGCTACATGCGAAAATAAAATTTACCAAAGAAATGTGAGCCACAAAACCCACCTGTGTAGCTCATTATTATTCAGCCGGGGTTAAGTGAGTGCCAAGGGATGGGTGGATGGAAGGCACACCCCTTATTAACTCAGCAGGGCCCCCAAACCAGCAGCAAAGTGCAGGGCTTCAAACGTAAGATGTGTGTCTGCACTTACGGAAAGGAAAGAATTTAATATCCCCAAGTCTGAAGAAGCCAACCCAGGACACAACTGACTGATGTAAAAAATTTAACTCCAGCCAGCCAAAAACCGAGAGAAAAATTGTGACGTGGTCAAGGACTCCTAATTCCCATATAATAATGCCACATCTTAGAAACAAGCTCAAAGACTGTGTACGAGGAACGTGTTGAGTTTTCAGGGCACTGGCAGGAATAGAGCGGATCAATCAATAACTAGCAAATGGGTCCCAGTCATTCCTTGGAGAGCCTTCTGAGCCGCTGCTGTTGAACTGCATTCATTTGATCCTGATAAGACCTGGATCCCCTTTAAATGGAGCGGCTGCACTTCTATCAGCTCTGCCCACTTGGCCCGCAAAGACTCTGATTCTGTTTTACACCTGGGAGCTTCTCTGACTAAACACTGTCCCTGCCCATGAGCCCCAGTCCCGAAGCATTCCAAGCCAGGGATGATTCCGCCGGCTGCCTTCAAGAAGTGAAGTGAGGCACAATACAACTCCTGCGCCCACTTCCAGCTTTGCCCACTTTCCCATCAAGGGTCGAGGATTTTTTTCTTCCTGCAGAAAGCTTGAAGCACACAAAAACGATAAATCAGCAATAGGAAACAAGGTCACAGGATTTACAGCACATGCTCCAAACACGTGCTGAGCCAAATTGGCCTTTAGTCACTCAAATGGACATAAAACGCGCCTGGGCCGACACTTGATTTTCACCATTTGCTCTTATTGCAAGATAAAGGCTGTCGCCTCAGCCTCCCTGGGAATTTCTCTGTGGCTAACAGCTTCCTAAATGCTGGCCTTTGTGCGATAATCATTTTCAGGCATTGCTTTAAATCATCTTTCTCCTTTACTAATTTATCTCTGGCTGACAGCAAAGCTATGTGTGCTGAGGTAGGCGATTGAGTGGCTCACTGATTAACCCTATATTAGCATCAACAATGCCTTCCCAACCACCCCAAAATGTGCGTGCTGGTGAGGGAAAGTGGGGAGAGACCCAAACTGAAGAAACTGCTAAAATAAAAAGCATTATTAACTGAGCGGGGAAACCAATAATCAAAAACGTCTGCTTTCATTTAAAATAAATAAATAAATTACTCTGGGTATTCCACAGGAGAGACAAAATGGGAGCTTGATACAGTTTCCGATGAATTCAGACCTCAAAAGTTACATGCAATTACAGTATGCCTTGGCTCTCTATTCACGCTACTCACTTAATAAGTTTAAACTAAATTTCAACCTAGGCATTTTTTTCAAAGCGTTTTGCATTCTAGCATATCCTAGAAGGCTTGGGACCGTGCAGGCTAATTATGGGTTCCTATTTTCTAATGCTTCTGGTATAGTCTCCTAGCTGCATTCCTGCAAGCTTCACTTTTCAGATCGGAGCAGACAAAACCCTACAGGGGCAGCCACAAAAATCTAGCAGCTATGCCACACTTGCAGCAGCCTCTAGGAAATGAATGCAAAACATTTCTCTCTTGGCAAAGGCTCCCTGAAATGAAGTCATCTATTTGCAGGCCATCCTGCCTTCTGTCATGCCAGCCTCAAATACCAGACAGCACATGACTAGCATCCCGCCCCACACAAGAATCCAAGTGGTGAACCTGAGCCTGATTTTGCTGGCGTTCGGGAACAAATCCCTAGAGAGCTGCATGCAAAAGATGATTCTAATTGATCTCTGTATGTTTCTCATTTGCATATAAAAGATAGCCCTTGAACACGCAGGCTTCCCATCAAGTCCCACTGGTGTGAAAGGTCCTTAAACACGGCCAGTTCATAAAGAGACCAACCAACAAGGATGCGCTGGCGGTCAATGAACAGATTGATGAACGTAGACTGCAGACATCAACGGGGACTTAAAACTCACCTGCGCTGACATTGACATGCTAGATGACCTTGGCCAAGGCACTTGACCTCTGTAAGCCTCAATGAGCTGAACAGTAAAACCAAATGAAACCAAAATCTTGAAGAAAATCAGATGTGGAATTTAATTTACTCAGATGAACTTTCTGGAGTAATTTACGATACCAAAGGCAACAGTCAAAACAGGAAACCAACTTCAAAAGTAGGAACACAGAAGCAAGTTGTATCACTTCAACTGTTCAACTGGTTACACTAAGTCTCTTAAATCAGCCTGTGGGTGTTGTCTTAATGGAAAGCACATGACCTGACTGACAGCAATTTAAATCTTGCACGTTGGAAACAGAGTGCGCTGTGTCATTTTAAGGAGAGGAGGACTGTTGTTGTTTTTTTTAATTCTGATCTCCCTACGTGATCCCAAAATAATACCTTTTCCTAGAAACTGCTTTAAAAAAATGCTTATCATGGTGTTAAAGAGAAAGTCTTGCCAATTGCTCTATGGATTCAGAAGAAAAAGACTGCAGACTGATTCTGCAGACTGCAGATTCTGATCTGCACACTGCAGATTCAAAAGAAAAAGTCTGTAGGGGGGTAATGAGAACTTTTACACTTCTAAATTATACAATTAGCTCCTGAGTACCCAAGACTATTTAACATGCACTTTGCTGACTGGAAAGGAAAAAAGATAATGAAGTTCAAAGAGGATAAATGAAGAGACCACTTGTGAAGCCAGTGAATGTTCACGGTATAGGAGGGGAAAAAAAAGAAAACAACAACCCTGTTTGCTTGCTCTAAGCAGTCAAGATTTTCAAGAGGATCAGATGACAAAAATGCTTCTTTGCTCTGATTTTACAAAGAGAGATCTTAGCTCCCTTCTCTTTATTCAAAATCTGAAGTAACATCAAATAATCCAGGTGTCAACTTTTATCACTATGTTGTTGTTGTAGTTCAGTCACTAAGTCCTGTCTGACTCTGTGTGACCTCATGGACTACAGCCCGCCAGGCTCCTCTATCCATGGGCTTCTCCAGGCAAGAATACTGGAGTGGGGTGCCATTTTCCTCCTCCAGGGGATCTTCTTGACCCAGGGATAGAACCCATGTCTCAGGAAGCCTAAATATATATATACATATGTGTATATGTAATATAAATATATATATAAATAACTATAATTTGAAGTTACTGCTCTACTCGTTTTTCTTAAAGGGGGTTCACTTATTCCTTGCCCGGTAAAGTAGTATCCTTTCCTTTGTCCTTCATGTTCTAGAATACAGTGGTCCTTTTCATTGTTCCTCACTGAATACTGTGGCAGAATCCTTCCTCTCACTCTCAAACCCTATATTCCTTGAGCTAAAGACCAAAGGGCAGCAGAATATCCAAATTCACTTAGCTCTCTTTTAAGCACTAAATAAAAAGAGAAGAAACGAAAGCACTTTATAAGGTATCTTTTAGATGACAGGGCTCATGTTCTTATTTCACAAGCACTTGTGAGTCACTAGGAAATTTGAGTGCTTTTTTTTTTCTAACATTAAAGTTAGCAATGTGCCAAGAGCAATATGGTTGCTCTATTAATAATAATAATACAAAAACTTAGAATTCATTTTCCCAGATCCCAAAGTGTTGGAAAACCAACCGACCAGGGCCTGAACAGCTTCTTTTCGGGTAAAAGACAGGGGATCTGAGACAATCTGGTTTCTGCTCCCAGGAGCTGCTCCAAAAAGCTGTGTCTCAGTCTTGTCCTGTTTTGCACCAACTTACCTTTTGAATGTACTGGAGAAGTTCTCTATTTGAAACAGCCCTGAAGAAAAGCCTTCTGAATGATAAAGGATTCTTTTACAATGTATAATTTTTTATTCATTAACTTCTCATTTTCATAGTTTTTCTAAATTTTTCTAAAACTTTCTGACACCTCACACTGGGCCAACCTACGTGAAATCTCAGGGCTGGAAAAATCTCTAAAGGCCATGCCTGTCTGATATTTATTTCAGTCCTTCTACGATTGTATTTCTCAGCTTTAGGATACATCAGAATTACCTGGGGGGCTTTGCAAAAATATAGATGCTCATGGGGAGAGTGGAGAAAGAAAGGGTGGGATGAATTAAGAGAGAACTAGCATTAACATATATACCCTACCATGTATATACACGACCAGGTTCCACGGCTCAGCTCAGCTCCATGCTCATCGTAATGAGCTGGAGGCATGGGATGGGGGCAGGGGTCACAGCGGGGAGGCTCAAGAGGGACGGGAAGTACGCATCCACGCAGCTGATCCATGTTGTTGTAGAACAGAAACTCACACAGCATTGTAAAGCAATGATCCTCCAATTAAAAATAAATTTTAAAAAATACAGATGCTCAGGAACCCCACCTGACTTAATAACGCAGAATTCCCAGAGATGAGGCCCAAACAGGTGTGTCCACTGATGCTCCCTGAAGACAGGCAATGACGACTAATATCCAGTCCTGGATGGAACACCCAGGGAACCAACAAACCAGCAGAACCAAAGCCTACTTGGCTTCAGTGGGAAAGCAAATTAATAAACCAGGTGGTAAGCAGAGTAGCTGCTGGGAAAATCAGAGCCCCAATATGTGAGAAACTATGAAAAATATGTAAATATTTTAAGACTGGGGTTTATTTCTGATAATATTGCTTCACACTATCCAAACTAGTCACATTTTCCATAATCCTAAAGCTATGTCTACTCACACTAAGAGCACAGTGGAGTAAGCACTCCACTGCACACACACAGTAGTTACACAAGTGTGTGAGAGCCCCATCCTTCCTCTCGAGTCAGTAAGAGACTGGGCGTCTACAAACCTTAATACCTCAATTTGGGCACGATAGATAAAGCAACAAATGAAGCACCCTGGATATTAACACAGACAAAAACTGAAACGAGGGGGAACCTGCCCAAAGCAAATATCACTGATATTCAAACCACCACATTGACGTGTGGTAGCAAGCCGCAATCACTGTAGAGATTCAGAGAAACAGTCCACGCTAGACAGGCTTCCGAACTTGGTGAATCACTGGTCTCAGTGGAAAGCGGGATGCATCGGTATCTCCCAAAGTTTCTGACCACCCTCTCTGTCCAGGAGCACATCACCCAGCAGCCTGGTCTTCACAAAGGGTTCATCTGAACCAGCGCCTTCCACCACGTAAAGGGCGAGGTAACATACAGGGACCTACAGTTAGGACAGAAAGGGGTAGGAGTCAAGAATGAGACCCAGCTTCTCAACCAGAACAAACTCAGGGAAGCAAGACAAGACACAACTTCAGGTGCATCAAGTCAAATCAGTCCAGCACGGGGCTCTCTAAGACCATGATGCCCCCCACCCCACGGCTGTGGGGACCAGCTGTCGTGTCGGGGACACCCAACAAGAGCAAGAGTGTGACTCGGGGCATTCGGGAGTGGTGCACTGTAAGAACAGCTAGTTAGCATTAACAGATTCTAAGGGGAATTTCCCAAGAGCAAAAAATAAAATTAAAAAATGGAGAGTTCCAGGCTTCCAAAGACTGTGAGGAAGCAGGCAGTTAACAAGTCATGAACTCAGCCACAGGGAAAGAGAGCTGAACTCCAGTCATCAGAACTGGGGTCAAAGGGAAGACTGGGGTCTTTGAGGCTCATAGAGAAACCAGCTTCCAAAGGAGTAGCCATATCAAGACCAGACAGCAGCAAATATCACGGTGATGCTGAGTGGAAGAGTGTTCACCGTAAACTCTTTGGATCCCCCTGCCTGAGGGGTAAGTGGTCTCTCAAGTGAGGATTCCCAACCCTGATGTCTATGAGAATCGCTGTGGTCAATCTAATCACATCAAACTCTGAGCATGGGGCCAGGCACTGTTATTTTTCAGTGCTCAGGGTGATTTCACTGTGCAGCCAGGATGGAGAATGGCCACAGGACTGGGAAAGAGTGACTACTGGGTCATATGTAGCCCGAGCTGTGTGCAAAAGGCACTGGACTCAGAAGCAACAGCTTGCTGAGACCCAGGCAGGATCTGAAAACACATAATCCATAATCGAATTCTACATAATCCTAAACCTGTGTCTACACAGACACTGATTCTGTTCCTTTCTTTTAACAATGTCCTTACCTTCACAGGTCTCAGGTAGCATAAGATATCTGCAGCCTTTTAGAAAGATCATTTCGACAAATGAGAGGCAGAAACAAAGACCCCAGTTCAGGCTTCAATCAATATTTCCTCTAAGTGGGAAGTAAAGATTCTCTATTTTTAAACGACCTCCCTAACCATGGCGGCTTGCTACAATACTTACATGATCCTTTTTTATTTTTGTGATCCTTTTATCTTGAATTGAATCTTAGAAAGCCAAACTTCAGAGTGTCCAAAAATACCCCTTATTACATACAGTCGGGTTCTGCTGCTAACTATCACTTGCTGGATGTGTGTTTCATGTACATTTTAAGTGATGAAAAGGAGATCAGAGGTTAAAAAATGAGAATCACATTTCCTCTACTGTACATAAAGAATGTCAGGCTTGATTATCAGGTTTCTATCATTTGGTCAGAGGCAAAGATGCAGGATTTTACGTAGCAACCGGACTGCTGATAAGATATACTATGTGCTGGGGGTTGTTATGTATGTTTGCTGTTTATTAACCACACTGACACAGAGAGCAATGAAATAGATGCTTTCCTCATATTACAGAGGTAAAATGTAGTCATGATAACGAGGCATCATCTATCCAAGTATTGACAACATGTCTAACGGTACTCACTGCAGAGCAGCTAAAAGATTCTCGACTGTAGACCTGCTTTGCTGATGACATCTCAGAAGATGGAAAAGAACAAAAAGGGAGCTCGTGCACTGAGATTTAAATCTGACCAACCAACAAGGACAGGTCAATTAGGGAAGGGAAAATTAATGGCATACTGAATGAAGTGGTCCTCTTGACACTCTCTTTTAGACCCTCCCTCATTATGTCTTACCCATCCCATTGACTTTCTCATTGTTTTTTATTCACCCCCACCCCCAGTACACATATACAGCCTCTGCCTAGCCCATAATTCTCACAGTTACCAGTGTAAGCACTTTACCATCCAACTTTCGTTATGTGATTTTCTTCCTTCAAACAAAAAAAAAATCTCTCCCCTTTTACAAGCACTTAGTATTTACTGTTTGGCAGGCATTAGGTAAGGACTTAATAAATGTTAACTCAGTTAATCCCCACACAAAAAACTTACAAAGAGGTTGATGATTTAACTTCATTTTGCAGACAGGGAAACTGAGGCACAGAAGGTTTTAGTAAATTATCTAAGATTACACAGCTAGTAGGGTTTTCCAGGTGGTGCAGTGGGAAAGAATCCACCCACTAGTGCAGGAGATGCAAGAGACATGGGTTCGATCCCTGGGTTGGGACGATCCCCCAGAGGAGGAAACGGCAACTTACTCTAGTATTCATGCCTGGGAAATCCCATGGACAGAGAGCTTGGCAGCCTGCAGGCCACGGGGTCACAAAGAGTCAGACTAAACGACTTAGGGACTGAGCATGCACACAGTGAGTAGGGAGCACAACAGAATTCATGCCCAAGACGTCTGACTCTGGAGCCTATGTTCGTAATCAGTACACTGCGGTTGGCATGGCCAAGTCCAGGCTCTTCAGCATGGCAGAAGTCCATGACCAAAGCCTTCAGCACAATTGCACAGTGCACCTCCTATGCACCCCACACCCCACAAGTCAAAGCAGACGGCTTAACTGTTTCACACACATGGCCTGCGCTGTCCATCTGCACATGTACAGGCAATATCCTCTCACCCCACACAGACCTCTGCATCCCCTTTAAGATTCAGCTGGCATCCCACTCTTAAGATGTAGCCTTCTCTCTACAAGACCTACAGTTCAATTCAGTCACTCAGTCATGTCCGACTCTTTGCGACCCCATGGACTGCAGCACAAGACCTACAAGTGGATCTGTAAAATTTACACTTATCCAAGTCAAATCTCCCTAGTCTCTCTACATCTGAGAGGAGATTCATCCTGTTTTGCTTATAATTACCTGTGTACTTGTCTATTCCCTCTTCTTCCAAACCACAAAAAGACTGTGTTTTGTTTAGCGTGTCATTTCCACAGGACCTCCTAAAATGTCTCACTCTTGTTGATTTCAGTTGCCCTAAATCCTAATGAACAATACGGAAATAGGGGCTGAATGACAGAATGGTTAAACGGAGTCACAGGTTGTTACCTGACTCTCTCCAAAATGTGTTTAGAAATGAACATTGAGATAGGAAGCTTCTGGTGGTGTATTCTTGGTCCTGTGAACAATTTCCAGGCAGACACAGAAGGAATATTTATCAGGTCATTGGAAGATGCAAAAAAATGTAACAGGAATAGAAAATCGATGCTGAGACAAAATCAGTTCCAAAAAAGGATTGAAACTAACATAATCAGAATATCATCTGAATAAGTATAAAGACCTGAAACCAGCAACATTAGAATGTAGGATGAGAGAAATACAAGCTCAGGAGCTCTGGCAGAGAGGAAAAACAGCCAAACCTGCCTTGATCCATGCCAACTTAGACAATGTACACACTCACCTTGACTCTTTATTTAATCTTCTTCATAATCTTATGCTTTATGGGCTTCCCTGGTGGCTCAGTGGTGAAGAGTCCGCCTGCCAATGCAGGAGACACAGGTTTGATCCCTGATCTGGGAAGATCCCACATGCCATGGATCATCTAAGCTCACGCACCACAACTACTGAACCTGTGCTCTAGACCCCAGGAGTGGCAACTTCTGAGCCCACGTGCTGCAACTACTGAATTCCATGTGCCCTAGAGCCCATGCTCTGCAACAAGAGAAGCCACCACAATGAGAAGCCTGCACACTGCAACTAGACAAAGCCAGCAGAGCAATGAAGACCCAGAGCAGTCGATAAGCAAATAAATCTTATAGTGTGAGCTTCCCTGGTAGCCAGCTGGTAAAGAATCCGCCTGCAATGCAGGAGATCCTGGTTTGATTCCTGGGTCAGGAAGATCCAGTAGAGAAGGGATAGGCTACCCACGCCAGTATTCTTGGGCTTCCCTGGTGGCTCAGCTGGTAAAGAATCTTCCTGTAATGTGGGAGACCTGGGTTCGATCCCTGGGTTGGGAAGATCTCCTGGAGAAGGGAAAGGCTACCCACTCCAGTATTCTGGCCTGGAGAATTCCATGGACTGTACAGTCCATGACCCCACGGACAAAGAGTCAAACACGACTGAGCGACTTTCACTTCACTATATTTTAGAACTGATGCATGTAAAGTGCCCATTTTACAGAAAGTATGCAGTTTCTTGTTACTATTGTTGTCATTATTATGAAGGGTTTAGGTTTCTAGAAACTCAAAACCAGCCAACCAGGTGACATATTACACGGGGGTTAGCACAGGCTTAAGCTGCATTAATGGACATGAAGCTCCAGATAACTGGCCGGAGAACTTGGCAATGGCCCTGGATTCTACAGAACATTCTGGAGTGATGTAAAAAACTGTAAAAAGCCCAACAGAGAAATCCTAGGTATGGAATTTACTTTCCTATTATTTTCTATCACAGCAGGTCCACTCTCTAAGTGGATCTATCCATATAGGGCCCGTTTATTTTACAAAAGATGAAAAAGTAAGTATAAATTCCAGAATTAAAGCTGGTATTAAACTCAATGAGAGAAGAGGAACAGAGAGAAGCTTAATGGAGCAGAGGTTTAAGAATAAAGAAAAAGAAATACAGGGGGTGAATTTCAAAGAAGAGTTAGCACTATCTTAACATGGAAAAGACAGGATTGTTTGAATAATCGTATTAGAGAAGGACAGGGGAAGATGGCACACCTACAAATAAAGGATAATAAAAAAGCAAGGGCCGATGACTAGCTTGTATTTCAGGGCGGCTGAAATACAAACAGGCCATACTTGACCGATTTAAAGAACGTACTAATGGTATGAAATATGATACAGATGCTTAAAGGGAAGAAAGTCAAAGGATACAGAAAGACCTCTTTAGCCTTGAGAATTAAATATTCAACAAATATCTCCTTAGTACACACATGAAGGAAAATCCAGTGTATACTGATTTTGTATAGACTGGATTTCCATTCAAATAACAAGGGTGTGATGAGCAGTTGTTAAAAAGAAAGATGCAATTCACAGGCAGGGCTTGGAAAAAATTGGGATGGTGGGGGAGATTCTAAGTGGTCCCATTAAAACCACATTTATTAAGACACCTTTCAAAAACCATTAGAATTTCCTATCACATAATTTGCAGGAACTGAACACATCTGGAGCTGGAACCATTGCTTGACTCAGCGGTTCACTTTAAAAAAAAAAGAACAGGACCTTGATTCAACCCTCTGGAATATTTTGCAGTTATCTGTGGCTTTTTGTTTTGTTTTGCTTTTTTAATTATTTATTTTTAATTGGAGGATAATTGCTTTACAATATTGTGTTGATTTCTGCTATTCATTAACATGAATCAGCCACAGGTATATACACGTCCCCCCAACCTCTCTCCCACCTCCCACCCATCCCACCCCTCTAGGCTGTCACCGAGCACTGTCATACATCAAGCTGTCACACACTGGCTATCTATTTTACACACAGTAACATATATGTTTCAAAACTACTCTCTCAGTTCGTCCACCCTCTTGTTCCCTCACTGTGGCCACAAGCCTATTCTCTGTCTGTCTCCATTACTGAAGTCGCTCAGTAATCTAAATCATCCAGGATCTCCTTCCATCTGAGATGACCCTACAAAAGTCATCACCATTATAGCTTTGGTTGAGGATAAGGAAAAGGATCCAGGGGTCCACACTATGAGTCAAGCCAGAACTCAGACAGAAGCACTACTTGGCTTACTTCCCATCCTGGGGCTCAGAGGCCAGTCGGCTCTACACTCATTGGCATTCTCCAGTCCTGGGCTGGTTCGTCCCCCGAAACCCAGCTGAACCTGCTTCTCAAAGTGGATGCCTACTGCTCACCTCTCCACTTACAAATCTTTCCTCTCCCCCTCTGAATGAAAAGAACTAGGCCTCTGAACACTGGGCAAGCTGACTTAGAAAAGGAATCGGTTGTTGTTGTTTAGTCAACCAGTCATGTCTGACTCTGCAACCCCATGGACTGTAGCCCACCAGGCCCCCCTGTCCATGGGAGTCTCCAGGCAAGAATACTGGAGTGGGTTGCCATTTCCTTCTCCAGGGGATCTTCCCAACCCAGGGATCAAACCTGAATCTCCTGTATTGCAGGCAGATTCTTTACCACTGGGCCACCAGGGAAAACCCAGAAAGGGAAATTAAAGGACTTCTAATCAGCCCCTCAGTCACCTCCTAGTTTCCTTCATAGGAGCACGGAGACCCCAGAGAGGAACAGTAATGATGAGCCAGCAGCATCTTGAAACGCCTGAGTGCCAGTCTGCAGGGCATCCCTCTTTCCCAGCAGCCAGCCGCTAACACAGACAAGTGTCCCCATGACTGTTCATTCACCACAGTGTCACCTTTACAAACAAAAGTGGAATTTTCCCATCTCTCTCTCTCTCTCTGATATTAAAAATTATTTCCATTTTAGGGGAAAGTGGCAGGCAAGATAAAACACAGCAAGAAAGAGAATTTACGAGCTGCTTCCCGTACATCTGGGCTACAATTCTTGCACTTGTCACCCCTGTTGACAAGCTTAAAATAAAACCATGAGGTTTATTTTTAGGTCTCCAGATATTCTTCCAGGAATTTCCTTTAAATGCATTTCTCTCCTTTGGCAAGAAGAATTAACACAGAATGAGTAATAAATGTATTTATTGTGTTGTTTAGACTCTTTGGAAGAAAAAAGTGTACATGACTAGATTTTCCAAATAATTACTCTCTTGTTAAAAGAGAGAAGGATGCCTAAGGCAGTGCCAGTTAGCTTCTATTGAAGACAGCTGGAGGCCAAGGTCACTATTTCCCAGTATGCGATTAGCAGAGATGCCACTGCCAAGGAATAATATATACTATTCATGCTAATTTCCCTATTTTTATGTAAACATATTTAATGATACAAACCTTGGGTGCTTCGTTGTTTATTCAATAGACTTTCATGAATCCCTGCTATACTCAAAGTCACAGACAAGAAGGATGGAGAGGACTAATGGGTGGATACCTTAGTATCTTCATAATAAGGTGATGGGCTCTGTCCTGGAAATGTATGAACACATTCTCATTTAAAGTCTGAGGACAGTGAAAACAAATAAACCCTCTTGATTTAGTCTAACTTGATGTTCTTATTACCAATGCACAGAGGGGGAATCTAGGATTTTAGGAAAGTTAATTTGCCCCGCTAGGAAGAGGTGGAATTGAAATTCAGTCTATTCTACTGTAATTTTTGCTTTTCTCCAATTTACTGAGCTATTGGTTGGGAAACAAAGAAAAAAATGCAATCTTGTGCTCAAAGTACTTATGGTCCAGAGGGATCACAGATATAATAAGCAGGCACCACGCAATGTAAATGAAAACAAAGTGATCACTTTTTTTTTAAGTTTTGCACGAGGAGCCAAGACGAGGGAAGTGTTATAAACAAGAGAAGCATACACTGAGGCTTCTCCAAGGATTAACTTATCCAAAACAAGATGATCCCTGAGTACTTCCTAGGTGCTTAACATAATGCAGGATGCATAGCAGGTGCTCAATAAGTAATTGAATGAGTCAGTAGGGTTTCCTCAGGTGAACATCAAATGGGGAAAGCTGGGAGCTGCAAGAGGGTGAAGAGGAGACTCGGAGGTGGGGTGCCCGGAGCACCAGTGCTGTGGAGCATCGTACCTGCCTGTGTTTAAGAACCTGAAATGTCCCACTGGGGATGACAGGACATCTACCACTAGGACGTATACAAGGTGGGTACTCAAGAGCAGTATTCTCACATCCCATAAATTCAAAGGGCACCATCCACTTAATAATTTATAAGAATAGCGCCCCCCCCCCACCAGAATTGGGCATATGGAAGTAGGTACATGATACTGCAGACCTGTGATTGAATCTGGAGAAGGACCACATAGAAAAGAACCTAAAAATCAGCCAGAGTCCAAACTTCCAATCATATGACATCAAAGAGGTTCCTCAAAGGACCTTCCCTGTCAAAGCCACGTGTGTGCTCAGTCACCCAGTTATATCTGAGTTTTTGTGACTCCATGGACTGTAGCCCACCAGGCTCCTCTGTCCTGTGGATTCTCCAGGCAAGAATACTGGAGTGGGTTGTCATTTCCTCCTCCAGGGGATCTTCCTGACCCAGGGATTGAACTCACGTCTCCTGAGTCTCCTGCATTGCCAGTGGATTTTTTACCCACTGATCCATCAGGGAAGCCACAGTGCCAATTATAGAGTCAAGCAGAGACTCCATCTGAAACCACTGTTTCTTGCTCACTAAAGACAGGAAGACATTCAGTTAAATTACAAACTGTAACAAGGGTGGCATTCACGTGGTATCTACAGTATTACACACAATAGACACCTAATGCCTCAGCATTTTTTATAATGGAACATATCATCTTTATTACTTTGCAATATCTATCTTATTCAGACAAACTGTTTACCATTAATTTGAAAAATAATAAAATTCATAAACTTGTATAAGTCACACAGAAACATCCTGAAATCTGTGTCCTTTTATCATCCGATTGATTTCACACAGTAAGTATTTGCAAGTTACCTCACACCAGGATCATGTATTACAACAAATGAACAGATTGCAGCTTTTTTCCCAATGGTCTGTATGAGGAAAGGTTACTGGAATAACTTAAAAACATGTATTAAAAGCAATCTAGACATGTCACCACCTTGTCTATGTCACCATCCCCTCCTGACATACTATTAGGAAACATCCTTTGTTTTCTGGATACACTGTCTCCAGTTTATAATGGAAAAAGAAGCTGTACTGGTAGAAACAGCTTTTATGCCAATGCGAATTAATCAACCTCACTGTCTCTGTGTTGACAGCCATGCTTACATTTGTTCCCCTTTGGACACATCAAACTTTTAAAAACAAAGAAAAAATTAAAGCCACCTGAAGCTCCAATACTTTGGCCACCTGACGTGAAGAGCCGACTCACTGGAAAAGGCCCTGATGTTGGGAAAAACTGACGGCAAAAGGAGAAGGGGGCAGCAGAGGAGGAGGTGGTTGGAAAGCATCACCAACTCAATGGACATGAGTTTGAGCAAACTCCGGGAGATGGTGAAGGGCAGGGAAGTCTGGTGTGCTGCAGTCCCTGGGGTCTCAAAGAGCTGGACACGGCTTAGTGACTAAACAACAACAAACAAAATGGAAAAAGTTAGTTGAAATGTACAAAATGGACTCTGAGGCTCTGGTAAGATTCCAGACAACTCAAGTCAAAACCACATTGTGGGGTTGGAGCAGACACGTAAATTTAGGAATAAAACTGTACCCCATAGAAGTACCAAATTTAAATTACAGATTTATGAGCCCAGAGTGTTAAGCAACCAAAGCTAGCTAGACCTCTTGTAGATCCCTTGCAAGTACAACAATGCTCCATCAACTGCCAAACAATGGATATGGGTGGCCTAGAGGCTTTGAAAATCTCCTAATGAAAGTTCAACCATCCCATGAAGAGCACTGGAAATTCAACTAAAGAGCAAACAATTCAAGCTGAACAAACACTTTACAGAACACAATTTCATAATTCAACCTTCCTGCCATTGATACACTCAGGAAAGGAGAGTTAGGGACAAAGGTTCCATGACATAAGCAAAGACTGAAAATACATTTAATGGTTCTTTACCAATCGCTGTCAAAAGGCAACTATGGAAACAGATATGGCTTTTATATTTTCCAGTGTAGTCATGTGCATCTGTTTTTTGATCTTTTATTATTGATTTATGTTTCTAAAAGCCCACACATCAGCCCTATACAAAATATAACTCCATGTAGGAGTGTGAGACATAGAAATTCTGAAAAATGATGCCTGAAGCATCCCCATTCAGCCCTCGCCCTGGATGGTTGCAACACAGAGTAATCCCACCTCCTGCCTGATAACCTGTCTTCCCCGCAGTGTTCGCCCTCCCCAAACCATTTATTTTCCGTTCTGATGTCAGACTGCTCTTTCAAAAAACAACACAAATCTACTGTCCTGTTCAGAAACCTTTCAGTTCAGTTCAGTCGCTCAGTCCGACTCCGCGACCCCATGAATCGCAGCACGCCAGGCCTCCCTGTCCATCCTTTGGTGGCCCCCAAATGCCTACCAAATGAAGTGTGAATTCACACCTTTCACCATACAGCCCCAATTGTAAGAGTTTACTAACTTTACTAACACCAACAACAGTTTTTCATCTTATTTCTGTTGTAGCATCACCATGTTTTGCCAATAAATCTTACATGCAATCCAAATGATAGAAAGCAGACAAAATGGGTTCTTATTGGAACATATGTATTTCATATATTCATGCATTTCAAATTTATATCATTTCCTTTTTATGAAGACACAAACTAACGCATTTTAATTGTACCATGTGTATAGCTCACGGGAGCAAATGTGAAGAACTCCTCCAGACCTGGAAAATAAAGTAAATGTGGTTCCCTTCTATGAGCTGCAAAGTTTGAATCAACGCAAGATGGATGAGATACATAGTCCTCTGTAATAGAGACATTTGTTTACAGACCAGCAAAATACAAACAACTGTAACCCTGTAACACTGTAATTCCAAACTATGTTTCAAAAAAACACTAGTTTCACAAAATGTTAATACATTCCAAAGAAAGAGATGCATGGTCAAATAATACTGGAAAGAGCACACACCTTATCTCCCACCGGCCGGCTGGTGGTGGTCCTTTCTCACTATAGACCCGAAAACACTGGTTATTTGACCCATAGCTTTCCACTCTTGCTGTCTTCAAATCCTTCCCTACAACTTTTTTAGAAAAACACTCATGTGATTTATAATAAAGACATTTATAATAAAGCCAGGAACTTTCCCAGTTCCTGGCTCACAGCTCCCCAAACCGTTGGAATGTCCTGAGCAGTAAGAGACATGCGGGCATCTTCTGTTATATTTGGTCTTTTGTCCTCAGTCCCTGAAATCACTTTAGAGCCATAAAGGTGAAATTGTTTTATTATTCATAACAAGACCCTGACTTTATGTTAATGAGGTGACTTGTGGGACGCACCTAAGGATGTGGCTGGTTGCCAGGGAAACCGAACCTTGAATAGAGGGATGGAACTGTCAGTCCCACCCCCTGATTTTCAGGGAGGGGAGAAGGACTGAAGGTGGAATCCACCACCAACAACCAGTGATTTAACCAATCACCCTACGTAGCGAAACCTCTAGAAAAGAGCAAAAGAAGGGGGTTTGAAGAGCTTCCAGTCTAAGAACCAAAATGCTTCCATGTGCCATCATGTTGACACCAAATTCCGCTGGGACAGAACCTCTTTTGTTCAGGACTTCACTCTATTTATCTCTTCATCTGGCTGATTCATATTCTTTAATATCCTTTGTGAGAAAAAAAAAAAACCAAAAAACTGGTAACCTAGTAAGTAAGCAGGTTTTTTGAGTTCTGTGGGCCATTCTAGCAAATTAGTCAAATCCAAGAATGGAGGCTGAGGGTCATAGGAACATCTGATTTATAGCCAGTAGGTCAGAAGCACAGGTAACAACCTGGGCTTGTGATTTACATCTGAAGTTGAGGGCAATCTTGGGGAACTGAGCCCTTCACTTGTGGAATCTAATGCTATCTTCGGACAGATAGTGTCAGAATCCAGTTGAACTACAGGATACCCAACTGGTATTGGAGAGTCGCTTCTTGATGTGTGGGAAGCCTCCCTCATGTTGGAACTGGTACTGAATCGATAACCCATTCATACGCGATTCCTGAAAAGTAGCTTGGAAAATACTGCTATAACCAACTTGATACTAACCAGTCTAATCTCATGCTATAAACATTTCTAAAACACAAAATTAAATCAAAGAAACAAGAGAATCACCATCCTGGGGATTTAGGCTACTCTGAGACTAGTAATTTGTACATTCACATTTGATTCTAGAAGGCGGTTAAAAGATGTAGGTGGTCTAGTTCCTTCTTAATCATATCTAGACATATGGATGTATCAGTTAGGGCACAATTTAGGCTGCTGAAACAAAGAGCACCCCCTCAACACAGGAGCTTAAACAAGACAGTGGTTTATTTCTCCCTTTGAGGAATACCCTATGGGGGCAGGGTGAATTCCCTATGGGGGTGGGGTGAATGCCCTACGGGGGTGGGGTGAATTCCCTCTTGAGCAGAAGATAGCAGCTCCACCACCAGCGCATGGATATCTGAACAGCAGTAAAGGACACAGGAAAGGCAGGCAAGAACACCTGCTCCTTCCAGGGCCCTGGCCTGGGGTACCCCACACCACTTCCATCTGCATCCTACTGACCAGAATTTGGTTACCTGCCCTACTAGCCACAAAGGAAGCTGATGTGAATCCCCTAGTTGGGGCGCTGATGAAAAACTATCAACCTCTGCCACCATGGAGCCAGCGGCAAAGATACACTATAAACCAATCAAAATAAGGGCATCCTCTCTTATCATTCAAGTCCATGGCAAGAATGGAGATATTTTGGTGTACATCAGTCCTTTCTTATCAGAAGTTTCACTTCCTGCTGTTTCAGTAACCCACAGTCAGCCAGTCAGAAAATATTCAATGTAACATTCCAGAAATAAACAATTCATACATTTTAAATTTCATGCTGCTCCCAGTAGTGTGATGAAATCTCTCGCCCTCCAGTTCCATCCCACCCAGGGCGTGAAGCATCCCTTTGTCCAGCTCATCCCGTATGCTAGTCATTAACAGCTGTCTTGGTTATCAGACTGCCTGTCCTATAGAACAGTGCCTGTGTTCAAGTAAACCATACAATACTAAATAATGGCCCCAAAGCACAAAAACAGTGCTGCTCGAAGTCTGAACATTCTCTTACTGTGCCTAATTCATAGATTAAACTTCATCACAGGTCTGCATATATGGGCAAAACACAGTATACACAGGATTCAGTAATATTCATGGTCTCAAGGCATCCACTGGGGGTCTTGGAACATGTCCCCGCGGATGAGGGGCACCACCGTGCTTTCAAAAATACCAGTCTAAAAAAAAAAAAAGAATACCAGTCTATTTACCTTGTTTCTATAGCAGATCAGAAGACTTCTACACTTCCAAGTCTGAAACAGGACAATAATACCACAGGTACTTGCTTGTTTCTTTGTGGCCATAAACAACACCCCTCATCCTTCAAACTCCCGGCTGTCAGGTTTCCAATGAAGAATCCAGATTTGAACATCAGTAGTGACAGTCACAGTAGCTTCAGGGTGGCACATCAGACAGTGCCTGTAATCAACTCTTGTCCTCGGTATAAAATACAAATGTACCCTTGTTTTGAGCCTAGTTAAGAACATTTAGAAAAATCAAAACCAGGCTCTGCTTTGCTTTGAGTAAATTCTATGCCAAAAAAATTACATTTACAGCATCAAAGAAATCATGTTTTTCAGTAATAACAAGTAAAAGACAAGAGATAAGGATTTTAACATAAAACTAATCTTGAAGCAGCTGGCAGTAATCAGAACTACCTACAAAAATTTCCATTTTTTATTCTTTTCAGGAGCCTATAGTACAAACGGGACTTGATCCTACTTCAATAGTAAACATCTTTTAAAATATTCTTTAGGTCAAGGAAATTGAAGCTTTCTTATTAACCCTTCAGTTAGCAGCCAAGAACAGGTTAAACGAAATCTCTGAACCACTCTGCACAGTACCTAGTTCATGCAGTTTTCCAAAGATGGTAGTAATAAGCATTCCATTTATGGTTGTATGGTTCACGCACACAGTAATAGCAGAGGAAACAACTGGATTTCTTAGACAGAATTCTACATGTCAATTGTGTGTGTGTGCTCAGTCGTGTCCAACTGTGCGTGACCCCCTGGACTGTGGCCCGCCAGGCTTTTCTGTCCATGGGATTTTCCAGGCAAGAATATTGGAGTGGGTTGCCATTTCCTCCTCCAGAGGATCTTCCCGACCCAAGGATCGAACTCTTGTCTCTTGCGTCTCCTGCACTGGCAGGTGGATTCTTTGACCACTGTACCACCTGGAAGCCCAATGTCAATTTTAAATATTCCTTATGACAAAGTGGGGCTTCCCTGGTAGCTCAGTCAGTAAAGAATCTGCCTGCAGTGCAAGAGACCTGGTTTTGATCCTGGGTTGGGAAGATCCTCTGGAGAATGAAATGGCAACCCATTCCAGTATCCTTTCCTGGAAAATCCCATGGACAGTCCTGGTGGGCTGCCGTCCACGGGGTCTCAAAGAGTCAGGCACAGCTGCTGAACAACTAACACTTTTCACTACTACAAAGTAGCTCTACAAGTGGTGTCAATATGTAAAGATCTCAAAGAGATACTGTAAATGAAAAACTCAGAGGTCAAAACGTTGTCATCATTGCATGTTGTCATTTGTTGAGAGGAGATGGGAAAGGAAAGCAGGTATTCATACATGTTTGTACATGTATTACACACTTTTCAAATGATACCCAAGAAAGTATTAACAATGGATGTCCTCTAGAGGAGACCTAGGTAGGTGTGGGAAAATGTAACAAGAGATGCTTTTACTACATACAGTTTTATACCTTTACAACTGTAGGCTGCATCCATGCATCACTCATTCAAATAAAATTAATAATTACATATTTTATCACTGAAAAAAGAGTGCAACCTTCACTCTCTTACCATTTAAAATACTACCTCTATTATTTCCCTAGGGCTGTCATAAAGTACTGCAAACTGGGTGCTGTAAAACCACAAAAATTTGTCTCTGACTTCTGAAGTCTAGAAATCAGAAATCAAGGTGTCGGCAGGGCCATGCTCTCTGCCAAGCCTGGAGGGGAGGATTTTCCTTTGCCTTGTACAGCTACAGTGGCCCCAGGAATTCCCTGATTTGTGGCAGCATAACTGTAATCTCTGCCTCCACAGCCACATGACCTTTTCTGGATTTATCGCTGTCCGAATTTCCCTCTTCTTACAGGACATCAGTCATACTGGATTAGGGTCCACCTTGGTCCAGTATAACCTCATCTTAAGTTGATTATGGCTTCCCTGGTGGTTCAGATGGTAAAGAAACTGCCTGCCAATGCAGGAGACCTGGGATTGATCCCTGACCCAGGAAGATCCCCTGGAGAAGGAAATGGCAGCCCACTGCAGTATTCTTGCCTGGAAATCCCCAGGGACAGAGGAGCCTGGTGGACTAGATAGAGCCTTTGGGGTCCCTAAGAGTCAGACATGACTGAACGACTGAACAACAGTAACTTGATTACATCTGTAAAGACACTAGTTTTCCAAACAGGATCACACTCATAGGTACCTGGGGTTCGAGTTTCAACACGTGTTTCTGGAGGACACAATTCAGCTCCTAACACTCTGTCACCCAGCTCATCATTCACTACATTTTATAGACCTCGTTTCTCTGTTGCTTCTTTCTGGTGGGAGTTCAATACAGCAGAGTGCCTGGACGATCCCCAGCATCACTTGTCTTCCTCTTAAAGGTTTGGTTGGCATTGTAAAAATGAAAATGCATCCCTTTGTGACAGAAATCGAAATAAAAGTTCAAAAGAATAGAAGAGCAGATAGATTTTACCTATGTTAACAGGGAAACAGGGCTTTCCTGGTGGTTCAGACGGTAAAGAATCCACTTGCAATGCATGAGAGCCAGGTTCGATCCCTGGGTCGGGAAGATCCCCTGGAGAAGGGAATCTCCAGTATTCTTGCCTGAAGAATCCCATGGACAGAGGAGCCTGACTGGCTACAGTCCATGGGGATCACAAAGAGTCAGATACAACTGAGCAACTGACACACAATAGGGAAACAAGGTCACTAAACACCACTAAAGGGGAATTTCAGGCTCTTGATGATGTTGCTCTGTGAATTCAGAGGTAGTGAACACATGCTGTTTTTCTAGGTAGTTTTTAGCTGGTTGAAACTGATGCTCATAGTAGTATGTGCCGCTAAATTTTATAGCTAAATTGAAGCAAATAAGAAATTAAAGCTTTGTTCGAAACAAAAATTTGTTAAGGAAAAAAAATGCCTTTCTTCTGTTGTGATTTTTACCTCTTCCTTTGAGAGTCATAATCACTTGTTTGTAGCTACTACAGGTAATAAACAATTATGCTCAGGTCATAAGAAAGAAGGGGTAAGGGGTTAAAAAAGACCATCAGCATTCTAAATAAATGACTCAAGGAAATCAAGATGAGAATAAACTAACCTAACCATTCACAAAGCATTCATTGACATTAACTGATTACCTACTTCAGCCTTCTACTTGACAATCCATAGGAAAGGAAAAAATGAGACATGGTTCACCACTCTCTTTATGCATTGTCTTTTCCATGCTCAAGTTAACAAGAGATCTACCTATTAGGTAAGAGATCTACCAACTTAGGACAGACCTAAGTTCGCAAGCAGCAAGTAGTAAACTTGCATTATCCAAAAAAAAAAAAAAAAAGCAATCTCTAAAATATTAAAATGCACTGCAAAGTATCATTATCTTTGAATTATACAACCAAGTGATTGCTTAGAAGGGCAAGGAAACCAAGAATGAAGAGGGGCAGGAGGGACGGGGTGGCTTTGTGGACAGCCTTGTCTGTGGCAGCCATGGGCTTGCACCACTCAGAGGGGAGCAGGATCAGCAGAGTGGAGGCCAGTCACCGCATCTTTGGTCCCTCAGCGTGGAGGCTGAGGCCACGCCTCCCCAAGGTTGTCCCAGCCAATGAATGAGCAGCGTGAGCATAACGCTGAGTCTAGCCATTCTTGCCCAGTTAGGACTCTTCCTGTCCTTGGAGGCTCCCGCAGAAGTGCGCTTAAGTCTGACGCTCTTTTCACCCAACCCTCTTCCTGCCTCTCTCATTTCACAGGTGTCAGCTCTCCAGCCCAGTTCGGTCATCCTCTCCACCTTGCCCTCTTATCACTCACTGGTGAAACCCCCAGCTCCGATCTCCTGTATGTCTGACCAGTTGAATGCAGCTAAAATTCTACTTAAGCTGGTATCATAATGAATCAGTCACTGTCAAATCCAGCTCAGATTTATCTTGTGTCTACTTGAGACTTCATGGGGGGGGGGGGGGGGGGGTGATGGGCGGTTTCTTTGGAGGCAGTCACTCTTCCTCAAACCATGAAGCGTGATTCTTTATTTTCTAACTCTGGAGCTTTCGCCATCCCCTCCGTGTCTCTATTCTAATGCATCCGCTCTCCAGAAGCAGCTCCGACAGTCCCCTGAGGACATTACGAGGCTGTGCAGCACGTCCCCTCTGACAGCCTTGTACCTCCGCGCCTGTCATTTTGATTAACTGGCTTCCTACTGACGGGAGCCCTTAAAGCCTTGCGGGAATTTTTCAGGCTCATTCACTGATTCTCTATCGGCAGTGTCTTCCCGCCTCTCACCCCATCCCTCCTCCCCCAAGGTACATAAACGCACTGCTGTCTCAAAATAATGGGACAGGTGAGGTCACTGGCAGCTCTATATTCACAGTCCTAAACACACACACTAAACAATTCCACATGGCTTCAGCTGAGATACATAAATTGCTAGATCTAGGCTGTGAAACACAGGTTTATGAACCAAGGAAATCACAGTTACAAGGCAAAACAGAAAACTAAGCCTAACACAGTGAAAGTCCACCTTCTAAGTGTGCAGGTTCCAGCCTTCCAGTTTATTTGGAGACAGATACACTTCCAGTTTATTTCATGCCAGAGAAGGAGCCTCTACAACTTCCACGTGAAGAAATCTCACTGCTATAAAACTGCATTCAAATGTTACAATGGGTGTAATTACCTAAATGCAGTTATTAACTTAGAGCTTTGGTTTTTCTATCTTAAGTCTGAATCACAACTCCTTTTGATTTTCTCCACATCTCATTATCCATCTTTATAATTTTTAATCAATTTGTTGGGTTTCTCCCACATGTCGTAAAAATAAGCAAAGGAATACAACAAAAGCAAAACCTTCAACAACTCAGAACCCAAACAAGACACAGTCACCGGGAAAACAGGTCTGGGCCCATTCTACTAGACCATTATTACAGGACATGACTGAGTTAGAACATGAAGTCGCTCATTCGTGTCCAACTCTTTGTGACCCATGAACTGTAGCCCCTCAGGCTCCTTCGTCCATGGGGTTTTCCAGGCAAGAATACTGGAATGGGTTGCCATTTCCTTCTCCAGGGGATCTTCCAGACCCAAAATCACTTAAAAAAAGCAACGAGAGTCAAGGTTGAGTTACCACGCTGAGCAGCAGCCTGGAACAGTACAGAAAGAAGGAAATCAATGTGGGGGTTGAGAGTTCCACTTCTAACTCTTTATTTCTTGTGCTGTGATTTTACTTCTTGGATGCCATGCCATTTTCCCCATTTTTAGGATAATTTGTAGACTAATCTGATGGTCAATGTTAGTGTCCCCAGTGGGCACCATTCTTCAGATTTGATGCAGATTTGAGGGTCACTTCTCATGATTCTGGACTACCATGTTTAACCTGGATTCAGTGGAGACATAGCTTCAGATAAACTCAGGATAGGCAGGAACATAAAAGTTGACACCTGTCGAAGCAATCAGAAACATGGCAAAAGGTGGGCCATTCTACGGGACAAGTGATATAGCCTTTCCAGGAAGCCAGTGTCAAGAGAAAAGGGACTTACTCCTTGAGTAAGGAGACCTTAGAGACATCAGGTATAAGACACAGTCCAGACTGGCTCTTGGCAAGGACAAATCAGTTGTGAATCATACTTTGGAAACAATTCTGAAGTTTGTATATGAGCTGGTATCAAATTACACTAAGGAGTTACTATCCATTTTGTTATACCTAATAATTTTAATCTGGCTACATAGAAAATATTATTCTTTGAGCTATCCACTGAAGAAATTAGATGTAGAAAGTGAGGATATTTGTAATTTACATTAAAATCTCTCTACATAAAATGTGATTTATTCATCTACCATAGGGTGATACATCCACTCCGGGGAATGGCAAACATTTTCTGTGAAAAGCAAGACAGTAAATATTTCAGGTTTCATGGACCATTGTGACTCTGTTGCATTTACTCAATTTTACTGTCCTGGCACAAAAACAGCCACACATGTGCTAAGTCAGTTCAGTTGCATCTGACTTTTTGTGACCCAGTGAATTATAGCCTGCCAGGCTCCTCTGTCCAATGTATAAATGACTGTGCATGGCTATGTTTCAGTAAAACTTTATTTACAAAAACAAGGGGTCTACAGGTCATCGTTTGCTGACCTCTGATCTACTCCATTTAAAAATGGATGCTGGGCTCATTGCAAATAGACGGTTGGCCATAGTATAAAACACAGCCCAACATATGGTTCCTGTTCACTTTGAGATCCATGATAACCAGCAAGTTGTTTTCCCACTCAGCTAGTCTTTTCTCCAGCATGTGACTCAGAAACTTTATTTGAAAACAAAACAAAAGCAATTAGCCAATAAAGTAAAATAACAATGTCAGAAGAAAATTTAACACTGAGAAGACTCGTAGGTCCCAAGTACACCAGAGACCTCTGGCTTTGGAACTGATTAGCATGGGACCAGCTTTTAAAATTAAGTGGGAAAGTCTTTAGACCTTTCACCACTGAGACCCACTTTACTCTTTTAGGTCTTCAGGACACTGGTGCAACTCAGCAAATCAATATGTTCATACACAAAGGCTACACGTGCCCAGTGGTCTGGAAGAGTAAACATAGGTTCCCAGTGGGTCTGGGGCAACTACTGTCAGTGGATAAACCACTGGGAAAACTGGACTCCATTATCCTGAACACTGTACAGGTGAGGTCAGCACCTCTTACAAAGTGGTCATAGATTCCACTGGAATACAGGTGTCTGTTTGTCTATCTGGATGCTCATAAATGAATGATCCTTCCAGAAAGATCCCCACAAACTCAAGATTCCCATCAAGATGACTCTAGACATAGAGAAGTAGAGGGTTAATTAAGTTGCACCATCAGTTAAGAGTTTACCTATAATGGAATGCTTTAGTCTATTCAGTTTTGTGCTCTGCCATTAAAACTGCATGTTATAAACTTTTATGGAATATAGCATGTCATGAAATTTGAATAGACTTAGTACCTAAAAGAGTTTCATAGAGATGAGTAAAAACTGAGAGAAAATTCATGTTATATAGATTCTTTATTAATAAAAAGAAATCTAAATCATGATTTAAATTTTGAGGGGAAAAAATCCATAGAGCTAAGATAAGATAGCCTATAAATTCTTTGGAAATGAGAAGTGGGGTTGGGGTGGAGGAGTGAAACCCCTGCCAAGTTTCAAGGTCATAAAAGGAGTTGAAATAAAATACAAAGCTATATATAGAACCACATTTTTCATGGTAATATACTTTATGGTTCAAACTGGTCAGTAAAGTAGCACACTTGTGAAAAATACATTAGAGTCTTCAAATTAATTCTATGTATTATTTGGAAATTCTTCATTAAAATTAACTAGAAATGACACAGGAAAAAAATTACTATTGTTAAGCCTTATTAGAACGTTGTTTGTAGAAACATGTTACTTATTTTTAAATTTCTGCTTTTAAGTATTGTATCCACCCAGGACATAATACATACAATATTAGAAATACTGTTGTATTTCTATAGTAATTCACACCCTGACACTTATGTAAACTTATGTCAAGAGGAGGGGAGATTTATCTCTTCCCCAACCCAACACACAGGATTTTTTGATGGGAAATAAGGTCCTTAGGGATATATGTAATCTACATAATATAATAAGTTTTCAACACATTGCTTGAGTTTTGGGGGTTAGCAATTAATATCATAATTATAAAACAGTTGCATCCTCCTGGAAAACTAAGTTGAAAAACTTATTTTAATAGAAAATAATAAAACTACCCTCCTTTCAAAGAATTTGAAATTGTCAAACCCCTGTATAGCTAGTTGGGGATTACTTGCTTCTTGACCTGTACCAGCTAGTCAGAAATGACACTTCTCTGCTGGATGCTGCCAAACCTGGAATAAATCTATGGACAAAAGGTTCAGCCAGTTTTGAAATCATAAATTTTTTATGAATCAAAGAACATACTGACCTTTTCCAAGCTCTTTTTTTCAATGCTTATTCCTTCCTTTATTTTCTAACATTGTTAAGAATGAAGTGTCATTCTGATATAAATTACTAATTTCATTTGTCAGAACCAATAGGTTAAGTGAAGTCAAAATGCCCGAATAGGGAACAGTATTCAATCTTCTACCTTTGATGTAAACTTAAGCCATTTTTGTTTTGGGAAAAAAACAAGTCTACATATACCCACTCTCACCCCACTCAGGGCTTCATAGGTGGCTGAGTGGTAAAGAACCCACCTGCCAATGCAGGAGAAGCAGGTTTCATTCCTGGGTCAGGAAGATCCCTTGGAGGAAGAAATGTCAACCCACTCCAGTATTCTTGCCTGGGAAAAGGACAGAGGAGCCTCGCAGGCTACAGTCCATGGGGCACAAAGAATAGGACACAACTGAAGTGACTTAACATGCACAAGCATATGAAATAATGCTCACTGATCTATAAGAAAATACAACTTGAAATTGCATATGGTCAATTGATTTTTCAACCAAACTGCAAAGGCAATTTGATGGGGAAAAGATAGCCTTTACAACAAATGATATTAGAGTAATTGTATGTCCATATGAAAAACAAACACGGACTTCCCTGACAATCCCATGGTTAAGACTCTGCTTCCAATGCAGGGGGCATGAGTTTGATCCATGGTTGGGGAACTAAAATCCCATATGCACGAGGTGTGGCCAAAAAAAAAAAAAAAAAAAATCCTTTAATTTCCACAATAGACCAAATTCGTTGTTGTTGTTTTTCAGTGGTTAAGTCATGTCCAACTCTTTGTGACCCCAAGGACTATAGCTTGCCAGGTTACTCTGTCTATGAGATTTCCCAGGGAAGAATACTGGAGTGGGTTGCCATTTCCTCCTTTGGGGTATCTTCCCTACCCAGGGATTGAACCTGTGTTTCTTGCATTGGCAGGCAGATGCTTTACTACTGAGCCACAAGGGAAGCCCTATAGACCAAAGTACAAAATCTAAAACACTTGAACTTCCAGAAGAAAACATAGAAGTGATCTTTGTGACTTTAAGTTGGGCAAATATTTCTTTTTTTTTTTTTTTAAATATTTCTTATTAATAGATACAAATTGTAAGCCACAATGAGATACCACCACATCAGATAAGAATAGGCTTGAGTTAGAAAGACAGATCATACCAAATGTCGGCAAGGATGTAGAGCAACTGGAATGTTCATATACTGCTGGTGAAAAGTGAACGTGAAAGTCGCTCAGTCGTGTCCCACTCTTTGAGACCCCATGGACTACTCAGGAAAACAGTTCAGCTTGTCAAGTTAAGCACACATATTCCACACAATCCCTGCAATCTTATTCGTAGTCATTTACTCAAGAGAAATGGAAACTCAATGTTCACACAAAACTTTTAGGCAAATGCTTAGGGTAGCTATATTTACAATTACTAAAAACTGAAAAGGAAAAAAAAAGCATATTGTTGTTCAGTCACTAAGTCATGTCTGACTCTTTGTGATCCCATGGACTGCAGCACACCAGGCTTCCCTGTCCTTCACTGTCTCCCAGAGTTTGTTCAAACTCCTGTCCATTGAGCTAGCAATGCCATCCAACCATCTCATCCTCTGTTGCCCCCTTCTCCTCTTGCCCTCAATCTTTCCCAGCATCAGGGTCTTTCCCAAATGAGTCAGCTCTTTGCATCAGGTGACCAAAGTATTGTAGCTTCAGATTTAGCATCAGTCCTTTCAGAGAATTTTCAGGATTGATTTCCTATAGGGTTGATTGGTTTGATCTCCTTGCTGTCCAAGGGATTCTCATGAGTCTTCTCCAGCACCACAGTTCACAAGCATCAATTCATGGGCTCTCAGTCTTCTTTATGGTCCAATTCTCACATCCATACATGACTACTGGAAAAACCATAGCTTTGACCAGACAGACCTTTGTTGTCAAAGTGATGTCTCTGCTTTTTAATATGCTGTCTAGGTTTGTTAGAGTTTTGCTTCCAAGGAGCAAGTGTTAAAAGATTTCATGGCTGCAGTCACTGTCCACAGTGATTTTGGAGCCCAGGAAAACATAATCTGTCACTGTTTCCACTTTACCCCCAGTATTTGCCATGAAGTGATGGAACCAGATATCATGATTTTAGTTTTTTGAATGTTGAGTTTTAAGCCAGCTTTTTCACTCCCCTCTTTCACCCTCATCAAGAGGCTCTTATATCCTGTAACTAGTATATATAATACCATGGTGTGATCCATCCCTTCAGTGGTATACTACTCAGCAAGAAAATTCACACAAACAAGATGAATGTAATTGCAAATAAATAATACCTCAAGAAACTGAACATTACTTCTAGCATCTTTTTAATCCCTGCGTATCCCTCATTCCATTCCCCAAAGTCAAGTTTTGACACATTAAAGAATGTGCTTGAGACATAGATTAAACATAAAACTTCTATATTTTAAAATTTTCAGTTACTGACATAATGATAGCCTTTTGCACCTAAAAGCTTCTACTTAATAACTCAGAGTATCTTGGCTAACTTCCTTAATTATATGTGAATAACCTAAATACAGTTGACCTGGTCTTTTTATTGTACAGGGTAACTATTCAAACATCAGAAAAAATTTCACAAGAACATAAAATTTTGAAAATCAGTACCCTCTGCACCACATAGCATTCCCTTCATGAATCTGAAACAGTATGTGATTATCTCATTCACAAGGTTTTTTGATCAAAATAAGTCGTACACATGGGTAATGTAACCCCAGTGTCACCAGGCCAGCTTAAACATGTACCCTTGAATCCTGTCCAGAGGCAGGGACCAGCATTAATATAAGTAGAATCCATTAACTGAGAGGAACACACACAGCCACATTCAAAGGCTATGATTGTGACAGTAACTGGTAAACTGAATATTCTGCAAAAAGTCTCTCTGTTCTTAATGGCTTTGAAACCATCCTTGGGCTATCCCAATGTCACCACAGGAACAATAGTGGTGCGCACTGGTGCATGCAAGGATCAAAAACTGTGTTGAAAGGGCCTGCAATTAATAATAATTGCTCCCCAAGTGTCTATTTTACATAAAGATTCCACTTCATAAGGGATGCATTCAAGTCCACCAGATAGGCTTAATATTTTCCCTGTGGGTGGTCCTTTCTGGGAAAGTTATTCAAAGGCTCTGCATGGGGCTAGCAAAACATCATTAGTAAGAAGGATAGAGAAGAATTATAGAGACAAAGCATACCTTGTCAACTGGTGACATCTTACAGGGCAACCCATGCAGGTTTTGAGGCCTGTGAAATGAACGGTTCCCTGAGACAATGAGGCCACAATCGCTTGTTTACTCAAGTCTTATTATTTATGGGGGCTCTTTGGGGAGGTGGTGACTGAGAATGGGGTTGACACTTGCCAGACTGGTTGTATGTATAACTATTATTTTCCTATGGGTAATTTTATTTTATTTTCCTATGGGTAATTTTAAACAAAAGAGGGAAAAAATTTTAATGCTGTTGAATGAAGTTAAAGGCAGAAATGTAAAGCAGCAACAACCAAGTAAAGGGAAACCAGAATCCTTCCTGTGATTCCAACAAAGTGAGAAATTTAAATAGACACCAGCACTCTTACGCTCACATTAGAAAATCATTCATTTTCATCTTCACTGGGGCTTCCCTGATGGCTCAGCGGTAAGGAATCTGCCTGCAATGCAGGAGACTTGCACGAGACCCAAGTTCAATCCCAGGGTCAGGAAGATCCCCTGGAAAAGGAAATGGCAACCCACTCCAGCATTCTTGCCTGGAAAATCCCATGGACAGAGAAGTCTGGTGGGCTACAGTCCATGGGGTCATAAAGAGTCAGACACAACTTAGCGACTGAAACAACAACAATCTTCACTGGGAAGCAAATGAATACAACTAATGAAATATAATTTTTAAATTCTTTCAATAATCACTTAATAACCATGAATCAAGGTAAAGTTGATTAAGATAACTGTCCCATTCTTCAACCCTCCTTGTAACTATACTCCTTGAAATGAAAACTCATAGTTTGATCCACTGAAGTTGGACTGATCTCATGACCTGCTTTGGCCAAAAGATGCAGTGGAACTGATACCGTGCTGGTACTGAGACTATATCTCAAGAGGCCAAGATTGCCTTGGAATTCTGCCCTCCTGTCATGGAAGCAAGCCTGAGCTACCATGCTGAATGATGAGAAACAGAGAGAGCAATCTCAGCTGAGACCACCCTCTACCAGCCACCAGCCAATCCCTCTGAAGCTGCAGACACATGTGTGAGAGCAGGTGAGATTATCCTAGGCCATCCCAAGGCCGATGAACCACCCTGCTGACACATAAATTCGTAAGAATAATTAATATATGGTTGTTTTGCCATGAAATTCGAGGACTGTTTGTTACACAGTACAAGCTAACTGATATAATTGCCTACCTTTTCAAGTTGTTCCTTGGATTTCATTCTATACCACTCTCCTTTCCTGTCCTTGTGTTTTCAAAGTTACCAATATCACCATTACTAGTCCTATGACTCCTGATTACTCAGTCCACTTTGACCTCTACCTCTCCTGTAATTTCCCACTAGTCCCTTAGTCTAGCAACTTCAGTACAGAAGTGAGTCTCATTTCTATCTGCTAAAGGAAGAAACATTTGTCTTCCAAAAGCTCTCCCTTCCTCACTCTTTTGTTTCTTTAATACATTCTTTAGTCACTAACATAGAAAAATTTTCTTACTAAATCAAAGTCATTATCTTACAGGTGACTTCCCTGGTGATCCAGTGGTTAAGAATCCGCCTTGTGATGCAGGAGATTTGGGTTTGATCCCTGGTCGGGGAACTAAGATCCCACATACCATGGAGTAACTAAGCCCTTGAGCCAGAACTAGAGTCCGTGTGCTAGAACGAAAGATCCCACGTGATGCAAATAAAGTCCCGTGTGCCATAACTCAGACCCAACACAGCCAAATCGGCTAATTAACTATTTTACAAATCATCATTTTACTAAAATGCATGTCTAGATACATCGTTCCCCATCCCAGAGAGCTGAATGGCCCTCAGTTACCTACAGAATGTTCCAAACTGTTTAGCATGGGATTCAAGATGCTCTGTCATTCGATTCCAATCTTTCCTTTTAGTCATTCCCTACAGCACCTTTGCATACTTCTTCAGTCAAATCAAGCTAGAATGATCGCCCAAGCAGACTACGCTTTTTCATATCTCTGTGCCTTTAACGTGTAATCTTCCTCTCTTCTCGTGCTTGCTTCGGCAGCATATATACTAAAATTCTTCCCCTCTTCTCTACCCATTGAACTCCCAACCAACTGACTCAATGCCTGACAGCTCTATGACCCCTCTTCGGCAACGGGCATGCACCCCCTCCCCTCCACTCACACCTCCTTATGAGTGTGTTGGGTAAATCTATTCATTACCCTGAGCAACTCTCATAAGCCCTTATTATGGTAATTTTCTCATACAGTTGAATCTATACTTGGTTGAATGCTGGAAGGTTGTACATTCTTTGGCAGCATGGCATCCGCCACATGCCCAGCACAGTGCTTATTACATTCAATACAATATTCTACAGATCCTGGGGTACCAGAGGAGACAGGACCTCTTCAGAGAGAGCACAGTTTTCTGGCCAAGAACCAAATCCAGATGTGTGTCAAATAAACACCTTTGCTCCACATAAGACATGAAAAGTTAAGTACAGCAGAAAGTTAGCTTTTGACTCCTTAAAAATTTTACATTTAAATATCATAATACAGCATTAGTTACTTCACCCCTATTCGGGAAACTGACAACTATGATTATGTTAAATTCACTTGGAGTCAGGACCCAGAGGTGCTGTGATACCTTTCTGTTCTCACCCTTGCCTGTCTGGTATACTTAGCAGAATAAGATAAGTGAAGGACAATTTCTGAATACAGCAAAACCTTGAAAAACAAAGCTCTCTGTTATGCAAACTTTTTTTTTTTCCATTCTGCCATAAAGAAATGAAAAAAAATAAGTTGATATCAGAACTGAAGCCATGGCTATTTCTGGCATATATTATATTCAGAAGAGAGTTCTGTAATCACATGCACATTTTGCCTCTAAAAAGAAACACAGTGACCCTGAGAAAAGTTTCTCAATTCCTCTGAGTCCCTACTTCTTATGTAACATGAGTGGTTGAGATTAACTTCACACTTAACTTCAAGGAGCTTATTAAATATCAGTTTTTGAAACTGATATTCACAATAATGAACGTGAGGAAATGCAAGATGAGTAACAAAATTGTTATGCTAAATTATGCAGGATATACCTATTATACAAAGAGCAAAAGACACCAATATAATTTTGAAAGATTTTTAACAAAGGTGAAAAATAGAGTACTTTCATGACCTTCCATTCATTAGAAATTTCAGTTAATATGAACAATCTCTCCTACATAGACGATCTAATCAAGGTACCATTGTGAATATTAAAATACTGGTCTTACAGAGAGTGGAACCACCACAGGCTTTGTAGATGAGCTATGGGGGGTGGAGGGGGACTTCCCCAGAGGCTCTGTGGTAAAGAATCTGCCTGCAATGCAGGAGACCCAGGAGACATCAGTTCGATCCCTGGGTCAGGAAGATCCCCAGGAGGAGGAAATGGCAACCCTCTCCAGTATTCTTGCCTGGGAAATGCCATGGACAGAGAAGCCTGGCAGGCTATAGTCCATGTGGTCACAAAAGAGTCAGACAGGACTGAGCATACATGCATGCATGTATGGGGCCTTAAACAAGTTACCTAACCTCTATGTCTAACTGAAAAACAAAGATAGTTAATTCCTGCTTCACTGAAGGTTGTAAAGATTGAACGATATTGTCCATGCAGTGCCTAGAATACAGGAGCTACTAAGTGAATGTTAATTTCCCTTTCTCTACCATCCCCAAGAAAGTTTAAGACCACATTAAAATGCATGATTGGAAGTTACCTCTCAGCTATGTAATACTTTTTTTCCCCATCATTCAACATTCTTTTATGATGCTGAAATATTTTATTCTCACCAGTAATACTTGCTTCAAAGTTCTGTTTATTAGATGGTGGGATGATAACCCCATAAAAAGAGCCACTAGAAATTTATTCATCAAACCAAGTCTGACACAAGTTTTGCTAAAGTTGCACGAATCTGAGCAAACTCCAGAAGACACTGAAGGACAAGAAAGCCTGGTGTGCTGCAGCTCATGGGGTCAAAGGGTTGGACATGACTTTGCAGTCACACAACAACAAAGCTGGCATGTGAAATAAAGTCAAGGTCTATCTAATCATAACTTCCTGGAGAAGGAAATGGCAAACCACTCCAGAATTCTTACCTAGGGAATCCCATGGACAGAAGAGCCTGGCAGGCTACCGTCCATGGGGTCACAAGAGTCAGACACGACTTATTGACTAAACCACCACCAACAACAACCATACCTTTGGTTAGTAGAAATACCACTGAGAAGAGAAACCGCTGATCTAACCTTCCCCCCCAATACTAGGCAGGATACCCTATTTTAGGAAGGAAAGAACCTGTTATATTCTTAAATGATGTTTTATGATCTCTAAATGCCACCCTTTTTGCATGTATGAAAGCAAAGTTGACCTTTTAAAAACCCTTAATGGAAATGAGGAACATTCTATAAAACATTCCATTCTATAAAGTCTCTATTCATTAAACGCAGTCGTTCTTGGATCTTGGTCCACTCAAGGTTAATTGGAAAAAAACAGACTAGGAAAAGCCAGAACCCGGAACCAGAGCTCCCCACTGGAGAGATGCTGCTGTGGGTGCTGAAACAAGGGCCAGCCTTCCCTGGTGGCTCAGAGAGCAAAGAATGTGCCTGCAATGCGGGAGATCCGGGTTTGATCCCTGGGTCGGGAAGATCCTCTGAAGAAGGGAACAGCTACCCACTCCATGGAGAGTTCCGGGGACAGTGGCGCCTGGAGGGCTACAGTCCATGGTTTCGCAAAGAGTCAGACACGACTGAGCAACTAACACTTAACACTTTTATCAGACAAACACAGCATCTAAGGAAACAGTACCAGGCAGGTGCTGGAAGTCTCAGCAACACTTAGCAGCAAGGGAGAGATGAGGTTGAAGACCATGGGAGCATTCAGGCCTCTCCTCCAGGAACAGGGGAGATGTCCTCCTAGGAAAGTGACATCTGACATGCACAGTGGAAGCTCGCTGACCCCATCCCCCAGGCTGGGATTCAGGGACAGTGTCGGGTTTCTGGGAAGGGGAGTTTTGAAGGAGAGGAGGTCTTTATTCTAATGTGATTGGCCTAAAAGAACAGGAAATAAGATGTAGATGCAGACAGGGTTCAAGAGGGGCACTTGGATCTTAAAACCAATATCCAAACTAGGGCAGAAAGCCAGAACTGAACTAATTGAAGGAGACACTGCAGGTCTTTAGAGTTCCTTAGGCTCCAAGGAGCCTTCACCCCACCTTCTCCAGCATCATTCCTTCCTAGAGAGCATAGTATCTCCCACAGAAGAATTGTGAAAGATGAAAACAGTCACTGAAAGCATCCCTGATCCAGGCAGTAGGAGATCAAGGAAAAAGAAGACCACCGTCTTCAACTCCAGAAGCCCCCAGTCCAGTGGAGGAGGCGGAACATAACCAGTGTTATGCTGGAGATGGTCACTACATGCTGTAGAATGCAGGCCAAGCCGGCTAACCGAGATCTGCTGCCGGCAAGAAAACCTTCTCAAACAGACTGAAATATGTTTTGTTGAACTAAATCAATCCTTGGGCTGGTACTGGAGCAGTCCTCTATCTTCTCTTCCTTAGAAAAGTTTCTTTCACTTTCTTATTTTTAAACATTTAAGAAAATCTTCTCACTCTTTTACTGAATGTCTTCCAAATTTTCTCAGAGCATTGTAGAATCACACCACCGATGATTCTTGCCACCTCCAAGACCAACTGAGCTTCTAAGATGGTTTGAGAGGTCATCGGGACACCACACAGGAGAAAGGGCACTTGACGATCCATCAATAGGGCTGCTGCCTGAATCCGCTAGGTTATTTCCTTGGCAGGAGTTTATGTGAGCTCAAAATTGAGCTCAAAAATTATTATCATTAATAATTAGAAGTTAGCAGGCACCTCCTATCAGCACCAAACTGCATACTTTGCCCCCAAATGGTGGTTCGATGAATGAAATAAATGTCAGCATCACAATTATTCCATGAGATAGTCTTTATTATCTTTACAGATGAGCAAACTAAGATTCAGAAAGCAAATAAATATTTCTCAACGTACTTTACCTAGAAAGTGAAATCCTTAGAGTGGGGCAAAAATTCAATTCCTGCTGTCTGTCTCCAAAAACTGTAGAATCTAAAAAATCCACCTCTCACCTCCAGTCTTAATCTTTTCATTACTACCTGGGAATACTCCAGGGCACTACTTTAAGTTATGCAAATTACCTAAAATGATACAGCAGTTGACTATTTCCAGAGCAGTGTTACACAAATCATGTAATGGCTCTGCTAAACCTCTTGACTGCACATTGGCTCCAACATTGAGCCTGAGATCTTAGCCGGGCAAACGAGACTAACCCTTTACTTTCCGGCTCCAGTTAAGCATTCTACACTCCTCTCTCGCATCCTTCTCCTTCCTCTGCTTTCCCGCTCTCTACACAGGAGCCAGCCTGCGTCCACATCCCTGATGCAGCCTCTGACCAAAGGCCTTTCCCACTCAGCAGCTCAGGATCCAGATGACTCACCCTGGAAGTTCCGCCTGCCTCCTACCAAGCAACTGCTCCCTCTTTATGCTCCCACCATACTTTGGGATGCCAGGACTACAGTCCTTACCACCTTGCATTAAGACCTGTTTGCCAACCTCTCCCTAAAGCCTTAATTAATCAAGATGTGGTCCATGGACCTGCAGCACTGACATTTCTGGGGGATCTTGGGTGCTCCGCAAACCAATAGCACCAGAGTCAACATTGCTAACAAGAGCTCCTTGACTTGGGTGCACTTTAGCCTTTGTCTTTAGCCTTTATCTCTCTCACAGTTGGTGTATTTTAAGACAACAGTGGAGTTTGATTATCCTTAGAACTTAGCACAGGGTCCGGCACTGAGTGAATTCTGTAAATATTTATTGAATCAAAGTGTATCTGTGATCTCATTTGATTCTTACAACAACCTTCTAAGATGCAACTTTTCAATATTCCAGACTTCCCTGGTAGGTCAGCTGGTAAAGAATCCGCCTACAATGCAGGAGACCCCCAGTTCAATTCCTGACTAGGAAGATCCCAAGGAGAAGGGATAGGCTACCCACTCCAGTATTCTTGAGCTTGCCTGGTGGCTCAGACGGTAAAGAATTTGCCTGTAATGCGGGAGACCTGGTTTCAATCCCTGGGTTGGGAAGATACCCTGGAAGAGGGCAAGGCAACCCACTCCAGTATTCTTGCCTAAAATATCCCATGGACATAGGAGCCTGGCGGGCTACAGTCCATGGGGTCCCAAAGAGCTGAACATGACTGAGCAACTAAGCCCAGCACAGCACTCATGTTCCCGATGAGAAAACTCAAGAGTAGGGACTTAAAATTTCCTAAAACACACAGCCAGTTGATTACCAAGATGAAGCCCAAATCATCTAACATCTAATACTATACTCTTTTCATTTCCCTATTCTATAACACATGCATTATAAGTAAGAAAAATATTTATCCAGTAATTCACAAGATGTGTGCATGTGCACTCTGTCGTGTCCGACTCTGCGACCCATGGACTGCAGTCCACCAGGCTCCCCTGTCCATGGAATTTTCCAGGCAAGAATACTGGAGTAGGTTGCCATTTTCTACTCCAGGGCATCTTCCTGACCCAGGGATCAAAGCCACATCTCTTGTGTCTCCTGCATTGGCAGGCAGACTCTTTACCACTGCTGCCCCTGGGAAGTCCAATTTATAAGATACTTAGTTTATCAATAGCACTAGAATATCGCCAAGGTAGGGTTAGTAGAACACCTGCTTTCACATTCATGCACTCATTCACTCCTTCCTTATAGCTTTAATTGTAGAAGATTTTCCTAGTAGGTTCTCATCTTTTTCTTTGTTTTTTGTGTGTTTTCTGTGGCTGTACCACACGGCATGCAGGATCTTGGTTCCCAGACCAGGGATTGAGCCAGCGCCCTCTGTATTTAGAAGTGCAGAGTCTTAATGACTGGACCACCAAGGAAGTCCCTCTGGTCTTTTTCTTCGATGGTTGGTCTAGAAATAGTTGCAATTTTGACGTGCCCATGACATGAGGTGAGCTCAGGGCCTTTCAGCCCCTCTATCTCAGCCAATCTCTCATTCATTCACTCCTTTATAGAGTAAAATCTTACCAAGCACCCACCACGCATGCCACGCATTGTACTCAGAATCAAAGGCATAGAGTCTTGCCAAAGCCATTCCTGCTCCCCTGGGGGACACCCTCAAATAGAGAGCATCCCTCACCCAGCATGAGACATGCCATGTAGGGAGTCCAGGGTGTGGTGGAGACAAGGAAGAGAGACCCAGGACTCAGATGCAGAGTCAGGTTCTCTACAAAAATGAAAATCACAGGTGAGAACTTAGTTTATCTCATTCATCTCAATTTTCCAAGACCACACCTGTGAATGTGCACATTGTGTATACACCGTGCACATACAACAAAGAGGAAAATAAAGGTCAGGCACTTGAAACAACCTATGGCACATGCAGCCAAACAAACTCTGGTAAGGTAGGATGGAGAAAAAGACCCACTGGGGTACCATCTGGTTTTCAATGCATCAAAGATTTACACACTCTACCCATTACCATTAATGGCTGTTATGAACGTAATTTGTCCCCACGCACCAAGGGGAGAATAAATTCCTCACAGAGGGGAAATAGAGGGTATTCAAAGAAAAAATATTGTATGCAGAAAGCTGATGACTGCTAGCTGGTAATGAATGCAGTAAGAGTAATAATAATTTTTTTAAATCCTCATTAAATGAGCCATAAAGGTCATAGGGCAATACTAGAACACACACAGCATCTCTGAATTATCCAACGGAGCAGCGATAATAAAAATGGCATTTCTAAATGCAGGCAAAGTAAATTAAAAATAAAAATCAGGATGAAATGACAATACAAAGAAGGTATACTTCTAACAAATTTAAATCACAAAGGTCATAGAAAAAGCAAAAACGAAAGGGAAAAAAAAGTAGAAGGATGGATCAAATAAGAAAACCCATCCTGTGATAGTCCATTTTTCCTGAAGTCACTAAATCTGCTGCTGACAGAAACAAAATACAGAGAGGTATCTTTGTGCAGAAGCAAACAGCGGACACACTCCTAAGTGACCAGGATAAATGAGACCGGTGGGTTGCTAAGTGACTCCTACAGTTCAATATAGGTGTTAATCTAATGAGACAAGGGACCACACATGTTCGTCGAGGTAAAAGTGTACAAGTCAGCAGTCCAGAGGCATTCTGAAGAGCAGCAAGGTTGCATATTTTAATGCCTTCTTGGCTAATAACAATCAGACAGACAGGCCAAGTGGAGGGACGGGACTTGGAACAGCACTCCTACTTTCCTGGGAGCAGCATTTCTTAAGGTGATTGGAGGCTTTAGCTCCTCATCAGTTCCTGATTAAGCCATTGTCATGTGTCTGTATTTTATTATTCCTACCAGGGTAACAGATTATAGTCACGATTGCAGATCATAAAATATAATAGCTAACTCAGGGGATTGAGACGAAATGAAGACTCAAGAATGGCATGTTCCTTTGCTCGTCAGAGACCCCGCTTCTTTCCCTGTAAAATGAGGTTAGTAGACACTCTCCCCAGGAATGTTGAGGAAGAGAACAGACACGTGTGGCATATTCCCCAGAGGCAACCAGAACTGTGTTATAAGTACCTAAGTCTCATAATACCATGCAGGGCCACGATGAGCTCTCAGTAAACATGGGCTTGTATGATCACTGCCTTGGAAGGCTTCCTGTCATTGACAGTCATTAAATCCAGGAAATTCTGAGCAGCTTCCCTCTGGAGAGCTTGTTTTTCAAAGAAAGTACAGTACAAATTTAGCCAATTCAGCAGATGAATTGCCAAGGCCACAGATAAACCCTGTTTAGCATACTCTGAATATAGTACCTAGCACACCATTATAAATATACACTGCTTAATGAGTAGTATTTGATAAAAATGGTAAAGTCTACTGCCAGGATTAAATGAGGTGACCTCTTTGGATTCCCTCCAAATGGAGGCAGCGAAGGAAAAAGTGAACATTAAATATCTATCTGTATGTTTGTCTGTCCTTAATCCATCCAGACTATATCATCCAGGCTCAATCAGAGCAACACATATCTATGCGTCTTCCTATTTATAACTGCAGTAAGTGGCCCCTTCTTGAGTAAAAACTCAAGAACAGTAAATCATCATCCTCCATCCTGCTTGTACCACATCACCTACAACCTCCCCACCGAGAGGAGAACCCTATTTCGAAAAGAATTACTATGGCACCAAATGAGACTCCCACAAAACTGCCCTGTGAGATCACATTATTTTGGTGGCCTTTGGGAAACACACAAGTCAAAGGCATCTAACCACGGGAGAATGAATTGAGTTTGGACCTAGGAAATAGAAACGCTGATGAAAGAGTCTTTGCTTATTTGAATATAAAGGTTTTGTGCATAAAGAGTTAAGAATACCACTTCTATACTCTGCCAGGGAACAATTCTCATCTGGAAATTGGAACAGTATTAACTCGCAGGTGACAAAATGAGAAAAATGCCTATGGGGGAAGGTTCTGTAAACCTAACCCCACATCTTACTATATCTTGATATTGTAGAGCTAGCATCCCTCAATAATAAGCAAAGGGCAAGCGATTAAAAGATTGTTCCCTAACAGAGGAACCACACTGGGTGACTAGCAATCTCAAGGCATAAACATTCTTCTACATTCCAAAGTCCCAAGAACACTCTGCAGACCAGAATGACAGATGCTGTTTCAAGACACCATTTGCCTAGAGTAAAAATCAAACTGTCCTGAAATAAGCTTGCCATCAAGGCCATCCCATATTTAGGGGGAAGATGAACCCAGGGAGAAAAAACAGAAAGGGGAGCAATCAAATCGAATTATAGTACATCCCATCATAGGGCCATAGAGTATTCTTTTAAGGAAGCAATTCCAATCCAGTTTGTGTCAGAGAGTCTCATTTCTAAATGCTACAGTCAAAAAGAAACCTGTTTTTTTTTTTTTTAATTTCATTTTGAGTTCAAGTTTACTGCAAATTACATATGACAATGCAGTTCTTAAATAGTGCAAAATGACACTCCAACTATAATTTTGGTGTCGTGGTTTTTATATTTATGTAGTTGTTAAAATAAGCTGAAATACTGGCAGAGACAGCAGAAAACAATGAGGAGGAAATGACCAAAGAAACAGAGCTGAAAAGTGATGGGGGGTTTGAAAAGGATTTCGATGGGAATGGTGGGGTTTTTTGAGTCTGGATTAATTAAATTATTTCCGAATGAAAACTGATCATTATAAAAGAACATTCTGTATGATCTAGTAAAACTCTGTAAGTTCTTGGCAGAGTCAATTAGAAAGTAGGGGGCTGACAAGCCCTTCTTTTGAAATTCATAAGAAATGCATAAGAATTATCAGTCTGAAGTGTGCTAGTCCGGGTCCTATGGACACACTGTCCTGGCCACCCAAACTGGGGCTCCCAGCCCACTCTCTGCGGGGATTCCAGCGCCAGACCAGCTCATGGAGTCCTGTGGAAAATAACGAACGTGATGAGAAAGCTTACTGCCAAATAAAAAGAGCCCAATCAATAGAGAGGCCACAAGGCCATTTCGTTTATATTTTAATTCAATTTCAAACTATTATGCCCCAACATATATCTGAAACTCACACTCAAACAAATGCAGACAGGGCTTTCTGGAAACATGAGAAACTGTAAATACCTTTTATAGCAAGAATATGTCTCTCACGTTCAAGAGTCAATGAATGACTTTATCCTATTGGAAAGACAAGAGAGCAAAAAGGAGGAAGTCTTCAAAGGGAACTGCTCACCACCTCTTTAAGAATGTCGAAATTGTAGGTAGCTGGAGAGAGGAACAAAGGAACATTTGACCGCTGCTATTCTAGTACCTTCTTTTGGTCTATAAGAAGGCAACTGATTTTTGTCCATGCTATACTTCAAGCATCCCTTTGAGAACAGAAGATCCCTCAGAAAACAGAAATGGTATCTCCGAGACTCCCAATGCACACATACCTTGTCTTCACTGTGTTTCACAGACACTGCGTTGTTTGCAAACTGAAGGTTTGTGGCAACTGTGTCAAGTGAGTCTCTTGGTTCCACATTGCCAACAGCATCTGCTCACTTCATGTCTCTGTGTCACATTTTGGTACTTCTTGCAATCTTTCAAACTTTTTCAGCATTATTATATTTGTTATGGTGATCTGTGATCAGTGATCATTGATGTTGCTACTTTAATTGTTTTAGGAAACAATTTACCATGAACCAAGTGACACTAATGGTGAAGTATCTGCCTGCCAATGCAGGAGATGCAAGAGACATGGGTTCAGTCTTTGGGTTGGGAAGAACCCCTGGAGCAGGAAATTGCAACCTGCTCCAGTATTCTTGCCTGGAAAACCCCTTGGACAGAGGAGACTGGTGGGCTACAGTCCGTGGGGTCGCAAAGAGTTGGACATGACTGAAGCGGCTGAGCACACACACGCACGTGCATTTTTCTAGGCTGAACTGAAATTGATAGGTAGAAGCAGCATTCTCAGAACTGAGCAGATCACTGTCTTGAGTAACTGATCAACTGTTTTCTAAAGTACCAGGACACCTCACTCAATGTTCATATACCAAAAAGGGGTGTTTTTCTTGCCTAAGTTTATGCTGCATATCTTATTCTGAACTTTTAGACAGGGTATTTCAGTTTCATACTGTTTTCTTTCAACATTTCCCAAGAGGCAGTATTTCCCATTCTCTGTTGTTTACAAAACTATGAAAATACACGCCATCCACTTAAAGAAACAAATGGATGCCCAGAGGTCTTCTTATCCCAACTCTGGTTTCATGTATAAATTTGTCAACTTTTATCATGTTTAACAATAGCCAAATGAACAACAACAACAACAAAAAAAAAGAAAAACTCTGAACCAAGTAACTAAGGCTATTTTTTATCGTTCTTTATTCCATTATTAAAATTCTCACCCTCAAAGGTCTATCACATGGGCCTACCTTTAAACTTTTCTTTATCCCATTTACCCTCAAGAAAACATTTTTTTATCTTGACCTTTCCTGGGCTTTTGTTAATGTCATGTTTGTAACTCTTACAAAGCATGCTGTATTGGGCCTATTATTACATTTAGTGGTCTACTGGTTTCTACGTGTTCTCCTAATCATCTCACTGACTCATAGCTTTACCATCACCATATACTGGCAAGTACAAAATTTATGCCTTGCCAGGAGATCTCCTCAAATGTGGCCATCACATATCCAAGTGCCACTTGGATATCACCACTCCCGTGCCAAGTCAATAGTGTTCAAAGTTGAAAGCATCTATAAACTCAATGGGCTTCCCTGGAGGCTCAGTGGTAAAGAATCCACCTGCAATGCAGGAGACACAGGTTCGATCCCTGGGTCAGGAAGATCCCCTGGAGAGGGAAATGGCAATCCACTCCAGTATTCTTGCCTGGAGAATCCCATGACAGAGGAGCCTGGCGGGCTACAGTCTATGGGATGGTAAAAGAGTCGGATACGACTTAGCGACTAAACAACAACAACAACATAACACTGAACACACCCTGACCCTCTGCACTCATTTTTGAGTTAGTGACATGACCACAGAGCCACTCCTAATATCAGGTCCTGATAATTTCACCTCCTAAATAGATTTAAATCCCAGTCTTCTTCTCTACTTCAACTGTCTTTTTAGTTTTGACCTCTTCTCATGCAGATTGATAGCTTACACTGAAAGATGTCAGATTCGTGATCTCTGAAGAAGATTGAGCTTTGGGACCAGGAACCAGCCTTGATGATTCAAGAGCTTTTGTGTAGCAGAGTTTTATTAAAGTGAAAAAGGGACAGGGAAAACTTCTGACACAGACATCAGAAGGCGGGTGGAGAGTGCCCCCCTCGCTAGTATTAGCAAGGGAGTTATATACTTTTTAAATTAGCTATTACAATAAATCAAAAGAATGTCTCAAGGTGGTAAAGATCTTACTAGACCCACTCCCATAATTTACACTTTAAGATAACAGGATTAGCCAGAAGGTTTTCAGGAAGGAGAAACTGTCCTCAAGCAGGCTACACTGTTGTTATATAAACCTTAGTACAGAGTTTAAACTGAGTTGTTTGTTGTATAATCATTAGTTCCGGCTTAAAGAAAAAAACATTTTATGTGACTAAGACTAAGGAATGTAGAGAAAAAAAAAGATGTTTGTCCTTTCCTCCTCCTTGAGAATTCCAGACCCCTATCTCTACTTCGAGAGCCCTAGACCCCTTTCTCCTCCTCAGGAACCCTGGACTTCTTACCAACCTGCCTAGGAACTGACTCTCTCAAGATGGGACATTCATTTCCTAATGATCATGCGTACACGCATGCTAAGTCGATTCAGTTGTGTCTGACTCTTTGTGACCCCACAGATTGTAGCTTACCAGGCTCCTCTGTCCCTGGGATTTCCCAGACAAAAATGCCAGAGTGGGTTGCCACGCCCTCCTCCAGGGGATCTTCCTGACCCAGGGATTGAACCTGGGTCTCTTGCATCTTCTACATTGGCTGCTGCTGCTGCTGCTGCTAAGTCGCTTCAGTTGTGTCCGACTCTGTGTGACCCCATTGACGGCAGCCCACCAGGCTCCCTTGTCCCTGGGATTCTCCAGGCAAGAACACTGGAGTGGGTTGCCATTTCCTTCTCCAATTCTACATTGGCAGGGGGATTCTTTATCACTAGCGCCACCTGGGAAGCCCCCTAATGATCATACCTCTTTATAAACCTACACTACAGAAGGCAGTCTTCCTAAAGCACGCATTGCACTGTTTAAACCCTTTACTGACTCCCCTTCATATCAAGTTAAAAGTCCAAATTCCCCAAAACAGTCTAAGAAAGACGTGGTCTGTCAGTTAAGCTCACAGAGTTGAATAGCACAGAATAAGGGTGAAAACCTCACAGCACCGTGACTCCTTGCTTTCCTAAATCCCCTGCTGTCTCCACAGTCCTTGCCAGCTCTCCTTTAGCAATGGAACGCCGGGAACGGAGTTGAATCTGGATCTACCAGCCATCAACACAAGCAAATCTCTCTCTGCTTTGCCTCGCCCGTTCCCTCCTAGGATCCTGGAAAGCTCTGGAGGCTGGAAGCAAAGGAAACATATTTCTTTACATTCCAAACCACAAACTCACAAAATCTAGATAATTGAAATCTAACTTCATCTCTGAGAAGATTTATATAATTTTAAAAGATCCAGCAGGATTCATCAAAGTCACGGCAGGAAAAGAGGAGATGAAGCCAGAACCTTAGATGATAGAATGATAATCAAAGAGCTAAGCAAGAAAATACTCAGATAATTAGCATTTGTGTGCAATAACAGTTTAATCATGATTAAAGCTATGGTAGGTTTAAGATGGTTTCATTTTAAGTAATATCAACTGTCAATCTGGTAACAACTGTGTGTGTGTGTGTGTCGCTTTTAAGTGTTTAAAGCAAAAGCCTAAAATAAATGAGGTTATCTCTTGAAGAGGAACGTTTAAAGTAGGGAAAAGCCTATAATTTCTTTTATCCATGGTTTACTCTCTTCATTTTCTTATCCAATCCGATTCAGTAAACATGAATCCTTAATCCCCACTAGGGCAACCATACAACCATTCAATAGAAAGTATTAACAAGAAAAAACTAACCATTTCATATAGTCTAAATTTTAGCCAATTCTATTCTTTTTAGGAAATCTCAATAGATGGATGTCTCATCCTATACGTCAGGCTGAAGATGAATGTTCATGACCATATACATAAAAGGTTATAGATGTAATAATTAAAGGGAAAACGTATGAACTGGACAATGATATTTCACCTCAGGACAAGGAATTCCTAAGTAGTATTTATATCCTGCATAAGTAATAATCAGAGAGCAAAATAGTAAGTTTTCACAGAAATACCTGGAAGTTATCCTAAAGCTAATACAATCAAATATTAAATAAAACATTTAAGACACAGAACAATTTAAGAGTTACTCATCTAAGGCTCAGAATTGTAGTGGATTGTCAGCTTTATAAAATTTTTTTGTGTTTGTCACACTGCCCACTGGGAATCAGATGAAAATCTGATACTTTTTTCCAGAAATGGGTACAATATGCACAAATGCTGGGCCAGATGTAGATCTTCTACAAATGATGAAATAAGAAGTCCTAAATTAGAGGCTCAAGTCCTATGCTCAATAAACCACTATACATTACATGTATTGCCTGTTATTCAAAAACCTCTCATTAAAGAACGAAAGCTTCCAGATGGCCAACGGGCACATGAAAAGATGCTCAACATCACTAATTATTAGAGAAACATAAGTCAAAACTACAGTGAGGTATCACCTCATACCAGTCAGAATGGCCATCATCAAAAAAGCTACAAATAACACATGCTGGAGAGGGTGTGGAGAAAAGGGAACCCTCCTACACTGTTAGTGGGAATGTAAATTAGTGCAGCCACTATGGAGAACAGTAAAGAGGTTCCTCAAAAAGATAAATATAGGGTCATCATATGATCCAGCAATCCAACTCATGGGCATATATCCAGAACAGACAAAGCCTCTAACTGGAAAAGACTCACGTGCTGAAATGTTCACTGCAGCTCTACTTAACAACAGCCAAGACACGGGAACAACCTAAAGGGCCATCAACAGATGAATGGGTAAAGGAGATTCCATTTCACAGTTGAATATTACTCCCCCATAAAGAAGAATCAGGCTTCCCCGGTGGCTCAGAGGTTAAAGTGTCCGCCTGCAATGCAGGAGACCCTGGTTTGATTCCTGGGTTGGGAAGATCCCGTGGAGAAGGAGATGGCAACCCACTCCAGTATTCTTGCCTGGAGAATCCCATGGACAGAGAAGCCTGGTGGGCTACGGTCCATGGGGTCACAAAGAGTCGGACACGACTGAGCGACTTCACTTACTTCCTTAAAAAAGAATCGAGTAATACCATTTGCAGCAACATGGATACACCTATAGGTTATCATACTACGCCAGACAAACACAAATATCATTTGATATCCCTTGTATATGGAATCTGAAATATGTTACAAATGAACTTATTTACAAAACAAACAGACTCACAGACATAGAAAACAAACTTCTGGTTAAGAAAGAGGAAAGGGAATGGGGGAAGATAAATTAGGAGTTTGGAATTAACAGATACACACTACTACATGTAAAACAGATAAACAAGACCCTATAGTATAACATGGGGGACTATATTCAATATCTTGTAATAACCTATAATGGAAAAGAATTTTAAAAATAATGTATATAAATATAACTGAATCACTTTGCTATATACAGAAATGAACACAACATTAGTATAGCAATTATCCTTCAATCAAAAAAGTCAACAATTAACCAAAAAAAATTTAAAAAGTAACCCTAACTATTTTTCCTCTATTTCCTAACTATTCAAACCATAGATGTTTCCAAGCTTAGTTCAAAACCTACACATGGGTCCACAGCATCTGCTCGGATCGTTACAGAGAAAACTGAGGTTTGTTACGTTGACAGAAGATGTACAGCTTTACGTCTCCCTCTGTGTCACAGCAAGGGAAGAACCATGCTACAGAGGACAGAAGGACAGGTGGGGACTCGCCTGATTCATGTCTGAACCCCAGTTGGCCAGGCTCCATGCTAGCTTGCTCCATGCTCTTGGCCTCTCTAAACCTCAGCTTTCTCATCTGTGAAATGGGGCCAACCCTCCCTTACAAAAACGCAGCAAAGATTACAAATGAAAGTGTACACCTGATGGTAAGTATACAATAGATCACAATTCCTGTTATTTAGATTTTTCATCCGTTTTTGTGTGTTTAATCTCGTACTCCCAGCTCCACGGCTGAGCAGGCCTTGGCATCAGGATTTAGCTGGATGATGACACGCCAAGGTTCCTGCAAGTTCAGACTCTCAAAAGAGGCTGGAAGCATGGAGAAAGGGTACTGGCAGGATGTGGTTCCTTCCTTTACCTGCAAAGGAAGTGGGTCTAACACATTTCCATTCTATTTCCTCCTCCATGCTCTGCCTCATCAAATGGAAACACCATCATGACCACATATATGGGTGACCAGAGCTGTGGCCCCCTTCTGAGGGTAGAGATAGGCACAGGGCAGAGATATGGAGGCAGAAAGATAACAGAAGCACTGATGTGTGGTCCAGCTAATGCCCACAGCTTCATTTCCGAAGCTGCAAATACACTTGCTTGCATTTTCACACTTTAACACGTAGCTAAGTGACGACTTTTTAAAATACATTTCCCCCCAAAAATAAAATAAAATAAAATACATTTCCCCCAGGCTACTAGCATTTCATTCTCTATCGATATTAGATTTAAAACCATGATAATGAAAACCCACAGACAGTCCTATCATTTTAGTCATAACATCTTCCCCCTGCACTATAGAATCTTTATGTCCAAGGATCGAGAAGGACAAGTGGCCAGATTTATCATGTGCATCATTTTAACTCCAAAAGGTCTACTGTTTGGTAATAAGTGATATGCCAGGAAGGTATCAACTAAAGGATAAGGTAAGAAGCTGCAAAAGATGCTGGTAGCAGTGTGACCTTCAGAAAGCTCAAAAGCCCCAGGGCAGGGAGGATGTGGGGAGGATCCTGGAGGGAGCAAGGGTCTTCCCTGTGGGTCTTCTGTGCCTGGCTTCTCCCTGTGGCTCTCACCTCTAGCCATGGGACAGCCGGGGCGGAGGCTGCGGACTCCGCTCCATCTTCAGATTTACTTTCAGCGACTGAAGGCTCATCCGTGCTGGCAAGTCTGATTAGAAATCACCAATTTACTTTTATATCTGCAGAGACCGGAAAGGGGCCAACATTTACTTTCCACTCAGGTTTATGTACTGAGCGAGCGGCCCTGGAGGACGTATCTCTTCCTTCTGCTTTATTACAATTCAATTTCACTTGTAAACTAAACCTACCCCCAGGGATTTCTTAAAATATAAAGGTTTCTCTTACCTCTTTTTGGGACAAGTGACTCTTTGGCAATTCCATTTTGAACGTGTTCCTATGTCTCCAAAACCGAAGAGGAAATAAGCTCATTTGTCACTGCTCTAATTTTAAGATCATTTAACCAGAGTTCATACTGACTAAATTTGGGTCAACGTGATTTACTGGTGCAACACAAGCTGCAGTCTGTAACATACTAGCGCTGGGGAAGAGAACAGATTGCTCAGGTTTGTGGCATTTACTGCTTTCAATTTTATGCTAAGAAAATTGGTGCAGGCTGACTTCAAAGACGGTAAATTAACCATTAGTTCAAATTTACGTTGTGACAGGTACTAGTATTAAGTACTTTTTCTCGCTATTTCATTAGGAATCAAGAAGCAAAGCTTTCATACTATTAATATTAATGAGAAATTGAAGATTAGAAGATATGTTTAAGTGACAAGCAAAACCAGGAGGGACAAGAATTCAAACTTCATACAAGTATATATGCACACGGCTGCAAACTCAGATATGCCAAACAAAGTAACTTCAGTGAAATTTTGCTTATCCCTCCCTAAAAAAAAAAAAAAAACACTACAAATAATAAATGCCAGAGGGTATAGAGAAAAAGGAACTTTCAGGCACGGTTGGTAGGAGTGTAAACTGGCTGCAACCACTACGGCGAACAGTATGGAGAAGTTCCTTAAAAACCTGAAAGTAGAATTACAATAAGACTCCTAATAAAAATGACTAAATCAATATGAAGTGAACTATCTCACAGTAACATTTATGATTCTTGGCTATGTCAGTAACTGGCTGCTGGTTCAAACATAACTAAAATGGGAACAGGTAAAGCAAGACAATCTTTGGAAATGAATTTCATCAGAAATATTTGCACCTAAACAGACCTCCATTTTAAAGCATAGGGCTTGTTATTTAGTCGCTAAGTTGAGTCCAATGTTTTTGTGACCCAATGGGCTATAGCCTCCCAGGCTCCTCTGTTCATGGAATTTCCCAGGCAAGAATATCAGAGAGGGTTGTCATTTCCTTCTGCAGGGTATCCTCCCAACCCAGGGATCAAACCCACCTCTCCTGCATTGACAGGCGGATTCTTTACCACAGAGCCACCAGAGAAGCCCTACTGAAAATCCACCATATCTGTATTCTGCTACCATGTATGATAGCCAGGAGAGAGAAGAAAGCCTTCCTCAGCGATCAATGCAAAAAAATAGAGGAAAACAATAGAATGGGAAAGACTAGAGATCTCTTCAAGAAGATTAGAGATAACCAAGGGAACATTTCATGCAAAGACGGGCTCAATAAAGGACGGAAATGGTATAGACCTAACAGAAGCAGAAGATATTAAGAATACACAGAAGAACTGTACAAAAAAAGATCTTCACGACCCAGATAATCACAGTAGTGTGATCATTCACCTACAGCCAGACATCCTGGAATGTGAAATCAAGTGGGTCTTAGGAAGCATCACTATGAACAAAACTAGTGGAGGTGATGGAATTCCAGTTGAGCTATTTCAAATCCTAAAAGACAATGCTGTGAAAGTGCTGCACTCAGTATGCCAGCAAATTTGGAAAACTCAGCCGTGGCCACAGGACTGGAAAAGGTCAGTTTTCATTCCAATGCCAAAGAATGATCAAACTACTGCACAATTGCACTCATCTCCCACGCTAGTAAAGTAATGCTCAAAGTTCTCCAAGCCAGGCTTCAGTAATATGTGAACTGTGAACTTCCAGATGTTCAAGCTGGTTTTAGAAAAGGCAGAGGAACCAGAGATCAAATTGCCAATATCCTGTGGATCATCGAAAAAGCAAGAGAGTTCCAGAAAAACATCTATTTCTGCTTTATTGACTATGCCAAAGCATTTGACTGTGTGGATCACAACCAACTGTGGAAAATTCTTCAAGAGATGGGAATACCGGACCCCCTGACCTGCCTCTTGAGAAACCTGTATGCAGGTCAGGAAGCAACAGTTAGAACTGGACATGGAAAAACAGACTTGTTCCAAACAGGAAAAGGAGTATGCCAAGGCTGCATATTGTCACGCTGCTTATTTAACTTATATACATCATGAGAAACGCTGGGTTGGAGGAAGCACAAGCTGGAATCAAGATTGCCGGGAGAAATATCAATAATCTCAGATATGGAGATGACACCACCCTTATGGCAGAAAGTGAAGAAAAACTAAAGAGCCTCTTGATGAAAGTGAAAGAGGAGAGTGAAAAAGTTGGCTTAAAGTTCAACATTCAGAAAACTAAGATCATGGCATCCGGTCCCATTACTTCATGGCAAATAGATGGGAAAACAGTAGAAACAGTGGCTGACTTTATTTTTGGGGGCTCCAAAATCACAGCAGATGGTGACTGCAGCCACGAAATTAAAAGACGCTTACTCCTTGGAAGGGAAGTTATGACCAACCTAGACAGCATATTAAAGAGCAGAGACATTACTTTGTCAACAAAGGTCTACCTAGTCAATGATATCGTTTTTCCAGTAGTCGTGTGTGGATGTAAGAGTTGGACTATAAAGAAAGCTGAGCACCGAAGAATCGATGCTTTTGAACTGTGGTGTTGGAGAAGACTCTTGAGAGTCCCTCGGACTGCAAGGAGATCCAACCAGTCCATCCTAAAGGAGATCAGTCCTGGGTGTTCACTGGAAGGACTGATGTTGAAGCTGACACTCCAATATTTTGGCCACCTGATGTGAAGCGCTGACTCATTTGAAAAGACCTTGATGCTGGGAAAGATTGAAGGCAGGAGGAGAAGGGGACGACAGAGGATAAGACGGTTGGATGGCATCACCGACTCAATGACTTGGGTTTGGGTAGACTCCAGAAGTTGGTGATGGATATGGAGGCCTGGCGTGCTATGGTTCCTGGGGTCGCAAACAGTCGGATATGACTGAACGACTGAACTGAACTGATGATAGTATTGGACACAAGGAGTGACCTAGCCAAAATCAGGAAGTGAGTGATAGTCCCTTTAGTCATGTCTGACTCTTTGCGACCCTATGGACTTGTAGCCCCCCAGGCTCCTCTGTCCTTGGAATTATCCAGGCAAGAATACTGGAGTGGGTTGCATTTCCTTCTCCAGAGGAAGGAAATATTGCTATCATGTATGACAGTACTGGATACAAGAAGTGACCTAGCCAAAACTGGGAAGTAGACGAGTGAGTGGTAATTAACGGTGTAACACAGAATGCAGTCCAAGCATGGAATGCATGTCATGGACATGGACAAGCATGTCATGGGCCCCAAGTCAGAATCGGGCTCACGTGAATATCAGGATTTAAAATTTTCCAGAATGATTTTGAGCAAATCATCCGTCAAGTGGAGGTAAATATTGTGCTAAGGACAGGGGTGTGCTGAGAGACTGCAGCAGAGGGCCTGGCAGTCACACATGGGAGACCGTGTTGCTCCCACAGGCCTCCACCAGAAATAACCAACGTTGGTCAAGTTCCAAGGAAGCACACAAAAGGCAGGATTCCTTCAACGGTGCCATCAGAGAAGGCTTTACAGGGAAGTCAGCATTCAAAACACGCCTTCAAAAACAAGCGGACTTCGGGCTTGCGTCAAGGGGAGGAGGAACATGGCTGGCCAAGGCACAGAAGAGAGACCTGGGTAAAAAATTTACAGGGAACACTGTGACATTCCGGCTGGGCAAAGCACAGCCCAACAGAAGGATGTCAGTGGATGCGGCGTGATAAACGGGGCAGGTGCTGCTGCTGCTAAGTCGCGTCAGTTGTGTCCGACTCTGCGCGACCCCATAGACGGCAGCCCAGCAGGCTCCTCCGTCCATGGGATTTCCCAGGCAAGAGTGCTAGAGTGGGTTGCCATTGCCTTCTCTGGGGGCAGGTGAGGCGCCTTGTAAACAGCCTTTATCTACGGGAAGCATGAAGGGCCGTGATCCCAGCCAAGAAGATGACTCTTAGGTACCACAAGGATGAACGAGATGGAGGCAGGTGAGCAGGAAAATAGCCCGGGCAAAAGACATGGGTCCTTTTGAGCCATTTGAAATCAATGTGGCAGGGCACCATGGCACTGCAATAAAATGCAATTTAATGCCTTTTTAATTAATGGTTTTTTCACAATTAATAGCTTTTTACATGGTCACTCAGAGATCATGACTATCACAGCAACATGTCTCAATAACATGTCTCAATACAGTTACATATTATATAAACTTGCTCATAGTACATTCAAGGCAGTAAGATGTCTCAGCCTTCTATAGGATTCAGCCTCTGATACCAAAAACAGATGACTGTTTTACAGCATGTTCTTCTGCTCTCATCTCTAGCCTCAATCTCAAAACACATTTTATCTTTCTCTAAGAACGCACTTGGTACAATTTTTAAAGAATTATATACAAGCATCAAAGATATTTTCTTTTTATTTTGCTCAATCCCCCACCCAGGATCAGAAACAAAAGCCCCACAAGCCCTGAATTGAGCTTTAATCTTAAAGAACATCACTGCAACATACAACCTCAAATATCACTGGCAAGGTTCATTTTGTGAAGATAAAAAAAAAAAATTATCTAGCTGTAGAATGCAATACTGAAGCTGGCTTTTCTTGGAATATCAATGACATCTTTCTGAGGGAGAGTCCAGTGACCAAAGTCCTGAATTTGTAAACTCCCTGAGGTCACAACCCTGTATTATATTTACTTCTTTTGTTTCCCACGGCACCCACAGCATAAGGCTGCAGCAAGATCCAGAGGGTTTTGTATATTATAAAATGATATATTCAAAGTAGCTAATATTAGGGACTTCAGTGGCAGTCCAGTAGTTAAGACCTGGAGCTTCTACTACAGAGGGCATGGGTTCAATGCCTGGTCAGGAAGCTAAGATCCTGTATGCCATGCATATGGCCAAAAAAAAAAAAAAAAACCCACAAAAACCCTATTTTTTTTTTTTGCTTTTTTGTTAGGGGAGAAAGGTTCAAAAGGGAGGGAAATAAATACACATATAGCTGATTCAGGGTTTCCCTGGTGGCTCAGACAGTTAAGAACCTGCCTGCAATGTGGGAGACCCAGGTTCGATCCTGGGTCGGGAAGATCTCCTGGAGAAGGGAACGGCTACCCACTCCAGTATTCTTGCCTGGAGAATTCCACGGACAGAGGAGCCTGGCGGGTTACAGTCCATGGAATCGCAGAGTCGGACATGACAGAGCAACTATCGCTTTCACTTTTCATAACTGAATCACTCTGCTATGAAGCAGAAACCAACACAACATTATAAGGCAATTAGACTCCAATTAAAAAAATTAAAAAACATTTTTTAAAAAATGTAGCTAATATTAGGTGAATGGAACTCTAAAACGTTAGTTGACTTGGAACTCTAAAGAACTGATTTTCCTTTCAGTTAGTTTCTGTGGTTATTCAAAAAGGATAAAAACATGGACAGGTAGTAATCAAGCAATGTATCAGAGGAAAGATGGAGGTTTAAAGGAAGATACTTCACGGAATCTAAGGATAGTATTTTAAAAACTAACCGCCAAGATGGAGAAAACCCACAACATGGAAGTATGAGCTCAAACAAACAAACACACCTAATAGAGATGCTGAGAATACCTATTTAGATTGCAACTCAAATTATGATCTATGGGGGTCAAATACAGCTAGCAACAAGGGGCATTTACTAGGTCCTGAGTAATAAGTCACCTGCCAATAAGAATATTATTTGTTCAAAAATTACTTTGGGAAATACAGCAGAGTGCAATAGCAAACTAAAAGTGGACAAAAGTGGAATCACAGTTCTTTCTTTTAGTTCTTTCTCAGTCTGCTTCTATGCATTATGTCATCCTCATAGCTAGAATTCTGCCCAACAGAGAGCAGGATTCAGTAAATATCTGTGTAATGAAGCAAGCTAATTAATTGTTTAAGTTAAACTGTAAAACTCTTGAGTCAAATATACTATTGGTAATGGCCGCCGTTTATGGGGACGCTACCTTTTCAGGCCTGATATTACCTGACTTACATATACACCTTGCAGAAACCCCATGAGTTAGTATTACTAAAAAGCAGAGACATCACTTTGCCAACAAAGGTCCGTCTAGTCAAAGCTACGGTTTTTCTAGTGGTCATAAACAGATGTGAGGGTTGGACCATAAATAAGGCTGAGCGCCGAAGAATTGATGCCTTTGAACTGTGGTGCTGGGAAAGACTCTTAGGAGTCCCTGGAACAGCAAGGAGATCAAACCAATCAATCCTAAAGGAAATCAATCCTGAATATTCATTGGAAGGACTGACACTGAAGCTCCAATACTTTGGCCACCTGATGTGAAGAAGTGACTCATTGGAAAAGACCCTGATGCTGGGAAAGACTGAGGGCAGGAGGAGGTGGGGGTGACAGAGGATGAATTGGTTGGATGGCATCACCGACTCAATGAACATGAGTTCGAGCAAACTTTAGGAGATAGTGAAGGACAGGGAAGCCTAGTGTGCTGCAGTCCGTGAAGAAGTCGCAAAGAGTCAGACTCGCCTCAGTGACTGAACAACAGCAGCAATAGGTGAACGAACTCAGGCTGAGTCAGTGGCTTGCCCATGGCCATGAAGCTGTTGAGGGGCAGAATTCAACCCTGTCTGCCCAGATCCTGCTTTACAAGACAACGCACAACCACAGAATAACGTAAACACAAGAACAGAAGGCGGCACTTGAAGCTTTGCTAATAGAAGGGGGAAAAAGGCACCAACATTTTATTTTATTTACAGTCTTACAGAAACAGCTTCTTCTGAGATCCGACCACATGCAAAATTCTGAAGCATCCCCCGTGGGGAAAACTGTTGTTATTCTAATCCCAGGCTGCAAGTAATGCTACAAAAACAATCTGCCACAACTTACAAGCTTAACAAGCTAAACAGGGAAAGTATAGAGAAATGAAAACAAGTCCCTTCTCCAATATTTTCCACCATCTTAAAAACTCATCAGAGTCAGACTTCCAGATCTGCTCTAAGTAGACTGCAGGAGGATTATGGTAAAAACCACACCACACAAAGTGCGATTTTCTGAAATTACTCTGAAGTCAAATGTACATAAACTGGTGCCACACAGAGAAGAAGAGCTCGCTGCTGTGTAATTTCATGAAACCTGCTGGGCACCGAGGTCATGGGCAGCCAAAGTGAATTTTAAATGGTGCCAACCGGGAGGCTATAATCAGGACAGCCACCAGTGGGCGGATGAAATAAATGAACCAACTGACTTTGTTCCACCAGGCGATCAAAATAGGAATGTCATCTTTATGCATGAAACAAAAAAAAACAATTGTTTTTTAAGTTAAAATATTCACCCTTCACATCTGTCTTTTCACTACATTTCTAGACTCTTCTTTCCTCCAGGCACATTTACGTGAATGAAGATCATGCAGTGTGATTTCTGTCCTACCTTGAGTTTTCCTGCAACCTACTCCAGAAAAATAAAATCTATCCCTACAAAGCACAAACTTCTCCATAACCCTGGTCCACCAGCATGGTAGATGTCGAGCGGCTGGTACTACCCAAGGGCAAGCTTAGAACTGATGATGGAGTCAGACACAGCCAAGAGCCTGCCTTCCAACTGGGACAGTCAAATGGTAAAAGAAAGTGTCAGGATATAAAACCACATCTTTTTAAGAGTGAGTGAAGTAATACTGGGGCTTCCCAGGTGGCTCAGTGGTTAAAAAAAAAAAATCCGCTTGCCAGTGCAGGAGACACAGGTTCAATCCCTGGGTCAGGAAGATCCTTTGGAGGAGGAAATGGCAACCCACTCCAGTATTCTTGCCTGAGGAGTCAGGCAGGCTACAGTCCATAGAGTCACAGAGTTGGACTCGACTGGGCAACTGAGCATGAACACACAAAGTTATACTTCTCATAGGAGGTTCTCAAAGACACTAAGGATCTATATATTTAAGCCTGATCTCTCTCATGAGCTCTTTGCCCACCTTGCCAACTGCCCACATAACCTTCCACCTGAAGTCCTTGAACCACAAACTGTGGATTCAGGAGGTGTTCTTTGGTCAGTATCCTCCAGATCTTATGAGATGCACAAACTGAGCAGGCTGCCAAGCAGGGCAGCTTCTGCCAGCCTTAGCCAAATTGGGCTGCAGCCCTTGAGTCTTTTCTCCTGAGTCCTCAGCACTGCCCATCGAAAAAGCCGAAAAGGGACTTCCTGGTGATCCAGTGGTTAAGAATCTGTGCAGGGGACATGGGTTCCATCCTCGGTCCCGGAAGATCTCATCTGCCACAGGACAACTAAGCCCATAGGCCACAACAACTGAAGCCCACGTGCCCTGGAGCCCATGCTCTGCAACAAAAGAAGCCACTGCAAACAGAAGCCCGCACACCGCCGCTAGAGAAAGCTCCGCATGCAGTAACAACGACCCAGTGCACCAAAAATAAATAAATAAATAAAAATTGATTAAAAAAAAGAAAAAGCCAAAAAGAGGCCGGTACAGGACAACGGGAGCTCTGAACATTTTGCTACTGATTAAATTCCTTTGCAAAATGCTTTTGCATTTGTGGGAGTCACATGACTCATGGCAGCACAACCACAGGATCACTGACTTGCAATTGAATTGGTTCTGCCTTGATGTTCTTATTTTCCCTCTCCTCCAAGTTCCTCAATAAGATTAAGTCTCACTGAACTGCACTTCAACTGCTTGGGCCTTGCTGTTCCCTCCTTAGAGATCAGAACAGCAAGGCTCTGGACTCCGGGAAACAAGAGACAAATATAGACACGAAAGATAGGATGGAGATACAATCAGCATGGCCTGGTAAGTCCCATCTCTGTACCTCCTAGAACGAGACTGTGGTTATGAGGGGCAGGACCCCTGCAGGAGGCGTGGTTTACGAGGCAAGGTGACTACAGAGATTGTCAAGATTATAATTTTCTATTTAAATTAGCCAATGCAACCCCTGAAAACAAGACAAACCTACGAAACACATGCCAACAGCAGCAGAAATGATGTCTTACCACTCACTAAATTGCAGAATATAATGACTCTATTGTAGGTCCCACCTAGACAGGCAGAGAACATGGACAATCTTATATCTGTATCCAAGACAACGATGCACATATAGTTGTGGGGGAGAAGCAGTACAGGGAGCTTGGATGCTAACAGGGAGCCAAATGTGGTCAGGAGTGAGAAGAGGCTATATTGACTTTGACCATGAACTTATGTCCTCTTTTCTAGCTACACATGTGCTGGAATGCCACGGTCCTGTAGGGAATCCAGGTCTTCCCAGGTGTGCCCAAACCCCTCCCAGCATCATCAGATACAATCTGCTACCCATACAGAAGGTACCTTCGTAGACTGTAGGAGGGGCCATCTGGGTAACCTCATCATAAGATAACACTGGGGTCAGAGTTTTAGAAAAACTCTGGAGCTTAAAGGTGGAGATAAACAGAAACACTAAGAAAGTCAGGTCTCATACGCAGCAACTCTCACCAAAGAGCACTAAATCAGATGAGAATTGGATGTCATCACAGAATCATACCAATTTAGAACTTAAAGGCACATTTCATTTTTTCAAAAATTTGATTTGACAAACATATGGGAACTATAACTTACACTGAAATAACACAAGGACATTTCATCCTTCATGGCCTTCAATGCAACTGACTTATGGCATAGAGACAATAATCATTGATAATATTAACTCATTAATTCATAACTAGTTTCCTGTCTTGCTCTACCATATTACACACCTGTAACATGACTAACACAAGCTATTACACATAAGCTATGAAAGGAATCTATTAGGTCTCCAAACTACACTAATTTATTCATCTAAAAATAGGAGCCATACAACCCTTTTGCCTCGATCTTAGAAAAGTCTTCAAAATCGTTTTCTGATTTCCACAGCTTTGCTGAGGTCTTCTCCATCTCTGGCTGAGCCTGCAATAACAAGCCTCTTGCTGCCTTTCCTGGTTTTTTACTGTTTCCCCAGATCAGCCTTTATTCCTCATCACTACTAGATTATATAGTTCCTAAGTCAGTTTCTCCCATAACCACTCAAAGACTTCAATCTATAAAGTTGACTTTAGATAAGTGTACAATTCTTACCATGAAACAAAAATACGGACCTCCAGACCTGATCTTGTTCCATCACCCCCACTCCATACTTTACAAGATATTGCCATTCCCTGAATGCCCATCAGATCTTTTTATAACTCCTTGGCTTTGAGAATCTGACAATTCCACTGCTCGAAATTCCAAGGAGTCTTCTGCTCATCTTTCAGACCCAGTTCATCTGGGGCCTCCGTTACGAAGCCTTTGCAGACCCCTCCAGACACAAGGTCCCTTCCTCTTCTGTGCTCCTACAACATTTTGTTCACACTTCAGTGGACCCTGAACATTTTTAAACATTGGTGATTTTTGCCCATTCACCAAAAACCCCACAAGTTCATAGTATGATATAATCTGCAACTTGGCTAAGGCAGGAACTGGAATTAAGTATTGTATTTTAGCCAGGATCCAGGAAAGCAGAAACCAGCCTAAGCATTTCAAACACAGATAATGCAATATAATACAAGAAACTGGTTGCACAGATGATGGAAGAGCTAAAAAGTCACATAGATGTTAAAGAGGTGACTGGGAAACTGGCTTCAACAGAAAACTACTACCATCCATGAGGCTGGAATGGTGTTGGAAGAAGAGGGCATCACCAATGACTAGAAGAACCAGGCTGTTTCCCTGGTGGAGGACTGTCGACAGTGGCTTCCGAGGGGAGCTGTGACCATGAAGGTCAGGGCTTTCCAAAAGGAGAGACAACTGCTGCCAAAGATGCTGCCAAAGGGAGAGCCAGAGAGAGAGACATACCCTGGCTTCTCCTTGCCTCCCGTTTTTCCAAGCACCTAATCTATCCAGAGGCCAGGAGTCAAGGCTTCTGGGAAATGTAGCCTCCTGTGAAGCAGGAAATGAGTGGCACCATGTGAGGCTGGTGAGCCCCTCATCTGGAAGCTGAATGAGCCTCAGCAGCCTCTCAACAACTGTATGCAATGGAATGGACATCTGTGTCCTGAGTCCTTTGGACTGTAATTAAAACTCACGTGTTGGTTTCCTCCACAAGACTGTGAGTGTCTCCACAGTAGCAATCTTATCTCAACTTATAAACTAGTGTGGTATTTGACATTCAGTAGGCACTCAATAAATACTGCTCAGTTCAGTTCAGTCGCTCAGTCGTGTCTGACTCTTTGTGACCCCATGGACTACAGCACACCAGGCTTCCCTGTCCATCACCAACTCCCAGAGCCTACTCAAACTCATGTCCATTGAGTTGGTGGTGCCATCCAACCACCCATAAACACTAACGTCCTGGATTTATAACATGTTTTAACTTAGCATTTCCTAAAGTTTGTTTTGCTGGCCACTAATTCAAAAAGATGCTATTGCCTATCATAGGGTAAGTAGGACTCTGCAATTTTCAAATAAGTTTGTGAAACACAGTGTTAAAGCTAACTTGGAAGAAAAAAAAAGTTAAGCTGGTCTCAAAGCATATTCGAGCTGCAATTAAAAAAAAAATACTGTGGACTATGTAGCTTAGAGTAAGTCAAGGCTGTATATTGTCACCCTGCTTATTTAACTTATATGCAGAGTACATCATGAGAAACGCTGGGCTGGATGAAGCACAAGCTAGAATCAAGATTGCCGGGAGAAATATCAATAACTTCAGATATGCAGATGGCACCACCCTTATGGCAGAAGGTGAAGAAGAACTAAAGAGCCTCTTGATGAAAGTGAAAGAGGAGAGTGAAAAAGTTGGCTTAAAGTTCAACATTCAGAAAGCTAAGATCATGGCATCTGGTCCTATCACTTCATGGCAAATAGATGGGGAAACAGTGGACACGGTGGCTGACTTTATTTTTGGGGGCTCCAAAATCACTGCAGATGGTGACTGCAGCCATGAAATTAAAAGATGCTTACTCCTTGGAAGGGAAGTTATGACCAACCTAGACAGCACATTAAAAAGGAGAGACATTACTTTGCCAACAAAGGTCTATCTAGTCAAGGCTATGGTTTTCCAGTAGTCATGTATAGATGTGAAAGTTGGACTCCAAAGAAAGCTGAGCACTGAAGAACGGATGCTTTTGAACTGTGGTGTTGGAGAAGACTCTTAAGAGTCCCTTGGACTGCAAGGGGATCCAACCAGTCCATCCTAAAGGAAATCAGTCCTGAATATTCATTGGAAGGACTGATGTTGAAGCTGAAACTCCAATACTTTGGCCAAGTGGTGAGAAGAGCTGACTCATTTGAAAAGACCCTGATGCTGGGAAAGATTGAAGGCAGGAGGAAAAGGGGACAACAGAGGATGAGATAGTTGGATGGCATCACTGACTCAATGGATATGAGTTTGGCTGAACTCTGGGAGTTGGTGATGGACAGGGAGGCCTGGCATGCTGCAGTCCATGGGGCCACAAAGAGTTGGATACGACTGAGTGACTGAACTGAACTGACATGGCTTAGAAACAACAGAAATTTATTTCTCCTATTTCTGGAAGCTAGAAGTTTAAGATCAGAGGGCCAGCACAGTTGGGTGGGGGCTCTCTTCTCCATGTATCTTCACATAGGCAGAAGGGGCAAGGTGCTCTCTTCAACTTCTTTATAAGGGCACTAATCTCATCTGTGAGGGCTCCACCCTCATGACCTAATCACCTCCCCAAGTCCCCACCTTCTAATACCATCCCACTGGGCATTGGGATTTCAACAAATGAATTTTGTGGGAGGACAAAAATATTTAGACAGAGCAGCTTGTTTCTTTATTGCAGATAATACAGTTCATTCAGAACTTCCAAAATGTGCTTGAAGAGAGAGATGTAGAATTATGTAGCATCATGGCAACATATATAACTACAGAACATATATGTTTTCCAAAAAACTAATATTACACAGGGACATCAGTTAAGGAGTCATTGCTTTAAGTATGTTCACATTTGTGATATTTATCTCTCCTCTGAAATATTCCCATGAGGTAGAGAAGAACAAGGTCACTTATAGATAAAAATGTTGCTAATAAATAACTAAAACTAATACATCAAGTATTAATTGAATATATAAGATGTTATTTACTCTTCTAAATACTGTAGGGCTAGAAGGAAAATGTAAATATTCACCTATGCTAAGTGACTTATTATTCCTAATGGCCAGAAATTCTGAATTCTACATACAATACAAAATGGAATCTCAATTAATGCTGAAATATTATGGTGATAGCATTCATAGCTCAGCCAATAACTAATGGGATAACTTTGGGTATCACTCTAAAACTCAGTGTTCATAGCTGTAAAAAAAGAGAAAGAGAGAGAGAGACAACAAATTACCTGCCTCACTGGGGTGAAATAAGAACTGAATATGTTCTAAGGATCACCAGTCCCTTCAGGGACCCCATTCCAAATTACTTAGGAAAACACTTAATACTATACCTTCCTCATGCCCCCCAGGAGGTTGGTATAGGCATCAAAATACTTAAGATTCTGTGCTGTAATGAAATTTATTAACGTTCCATAACCAAGTGTTTCTCCAATCTACTTGTTTCCCAAATGGTTCTGCTTTTCCTGTTTACAGCTACTGGTCCCCCCTGGAATCCATGCTCCCTCAAACCCGAATGTGATGCCTTATGAAAACAAAAATATGAATTTTAATGATATCCAGGAATAAAAGTTTTAAACTTGATGCTGTTATGCTTTCTGATTATAAGCAACAACACAAGAGGACACCCTTGGCAAGCTAGAGTTAGCTGCAAAGTTCAAGAACCAATAATATAACAGTGATGAGGCTGCATGAGGTGCAAACTGGATACATCTTAAGATGCTGCCTATGTATTGTAGAGTGAGGTAAAGCTGTCTTTAGTGTGTGTTTTAAGTTTTTCTTTTGAAATGCTTATGAATTCACATGCCTCAGCTGGTTTTTCTTATAACCGAAAATACATGTTTTACAAGGCAGTGGGACAATTTGTAAATCTATGCAGATGTAAATCTAGAGACATTTAGTTACTACTGTGTTAGTGAGATTTGATTTAGTTTCATTTAGTTAGTGTGGTTTTTCCAGTAGTCATGTATGGATGCAAGAGTTGAACCATAAAGAAGGCTGAGCACCAAATAATTGATGTTTTCAAACTGTGGTGCTGGAGAAGACTCTTGAGCGTCTCTTGGACAGCAAGGAGATCAAACCAGTCAGTCCTAAAGGAAATCAACCCTGAATAGTCACTGGGAGGACTGGTGTTGAAGCTCCAATACCTTGGCCACCTGATGCGACGAAGTGACTCATTAGAAAAGATTCTGATGCTGGGAGAGATTGAGGCAGGAGAAGGGGGCAACAGAGGATGAGATGATTGGATGGCATCACTGACTCAATGGACATGAATTTGAACAAACCTCGAGAGACAGTGAAGGGCAGGGAAGCCTGGCGTGCTGAGTCCATGGGTTTGCAAAGACTCCGACACAGCTTAGCGACTAAACAGCAACAAATGTGTTAGTGAAGATAACCAGTCCAGACAGACCCTGACCTCAGAAGTATCAGCTATCACTGTGTTAGCTGGTGACAACAAAGGGAATTAAGTTAAAAATCAGATGATTCTCTTAGAAAGACTCTTCTCCACAAGAAGGAAATGAAGATTTGGACATTATGGGTATAGTGGCTTTTTAGTGGCTCAGAGTTCAAAGCAACTCACCTGGACTTTACACCGTAAGGTTAGAGGAATAAGGAAACAGTAGTTCATGATCTCTAAGGTGTAATTTAAAGAGGAGCAAGAACAGCTCTGCCTGCTGCCCCAAATGGCCCAGGAAATGCCTGGATTTCTTAAAAATTAGAGCAACTTCTTACAGTGAGGACACTGTCACTAAAAACCCACGATGCCCATTAACACACCAACACTTACTTACCTTATTCCTCAGCTGTCACGTGACAGAGAACCTGGATGTGAAGGAAAGCATAGGGGGACATATTGTATGTCAGATCAGGTTTAAAGTGGAGCAAGGGGAGCAGAAGCCTTCATCCCAAAGGATGAAAGACAAGTCCAGGTGGAGGCCTACAGTGAGGGACTCCAGAGAGGCCATGATGCTTTCAACACAGAGATGGGTTTGTGGCAAGAAGCACTCTGTCGTCATTACTGTCGTGAGTGGCACTTAACCATAAATTTGTTGAAGAGATGGTCTCGCCTGGCTTCTCTGAACAGAACAGTGTCTCAACTGGAAAGGTAGTTGTTTACTACTGATTTGCATTCTACACTCATTTTAAACATATGTGCGACTTGCATCCAAACGAAATATGGAATAATGCCAGTTTGGGACTCTTCCCTGCCCTCTCATTATAACACCAGTAATTTCCAAAGATAAAATCTACAGATTCGGACCCTGACAATTATAAGCACCAGAAGGCAGAACTTCAGTTCAGTGGCTCAGTCGCGTCCGACTCTTTGCAACCCCATGGACTGCAGCACACCAGGCCTCCCTGTCCATCATCAACTCAAACTCATGTCCATCGAGTCGGTGACGCCATCCAACCATCTCATCCTCTGTCACCCTCTTCTATTCTCTCCTTCAATCTTTCCCAGCATCAGGGTCTCTTCAAATGAGTCAGCTCATCTGAACTTAAGATAGCCTTAATATGTCTTTACAGTGTTCTTACATGCTTCATTTACAGAGCCTGTAAATAAGATATTTTTCTAATGCATACGTCAAAAGTTTGGTATTAAGCCTTAAAAAGTCTATTAATGTACTTAACGACATATCGGAAAGGACATAATTTTGCATTCCAAATGATGTATCGCAAAGGACATAATTTTGTGTTCCACAAACAAAACGTTGTAAAAACGTTACAACCTCTATCTTCTCATAACACCATTACTACACTTTCGGCACGTGACCATTTTTACTAGACGTGATACTTTTCAAAGGCTTTCTACGTGCCCGTTAAAAATTCAATTGAGGGTAAAACTCAACCCAAGCTGGTTTTTAAAAATTATGACAAAGACATGACTTAAAATATAAGCTGGAGATGGTGGCAATTAAAGTTTATGAGCAAGTTACTGCGAGAAAGGCAGAAGCCGTTGACTCCTCGGGTACTTCCTTTATAGGTGGTAAAAGTCTGTGGCCCACAGTGCCACTTTGTGCTGTTTCACTCGTCTGCAGGTGACATTTTAACCTCTCAGCAACCATAGCAAGACAATTCAAAATGACGTTGACACTGTGTCCTTTAACTAGTCCCAAAGTCCTGCAGGGGTTTTATGGCCTGACGTTGTACCATATGTGCACACTCTGGACGCAGCAGGCAGGGTTAAGCGGATGCTTCTGCACCCAGCCATCCTCCTGCTTCCTGTTGTTTTTGGAGCAATCCTAACTTCAGCTAAACATAACCTTTCTGCATGGATCATTTTTAGAAGGAGAATCCACCTTTAGCAGAGTGCCCTGTAATGTTGACTGTATTTTGAAAGCATAGACATTGATTAAACTCACAGAACTCAGTGGTTTGGTATCGTGCTGTCTTTATGAAACCCATTTTATGAAAACTTTCATAAAATTATTTATCACTCAAGTTTTTATGCATAAAAACTTGAACAAGTATGAAATGAACAGGAAGAATTCTTTCTGAAGCCTTTTTTTGGTCAACTGGTCTATCACTAAAGTGGCAGTGATTAATGGCAAACTTTTCAAAATCTTTTCTGTAGCTCAAGTTATTTTTTAATTCTAAAATGATGACTATCTTGGGTAGTGGGGATATACTTACTTACTCGGGTCCTCAAAAGGTTCAAATCAGAAAAGCCCTCTTAGGTTTCACATTTCAGAATTATTTTCTGCAGGATATGAGAAATCTATTTGAAATATGCTAATAAGAACCTATATGCTCAGCTCAATGTCAGTAACTCTTAACAGGCCAGAGTTCATGAAGAGCACATACAAGGGAAAAAACAGACCTTTTAAAAGTATACATAACTTCTACAATGGTCTTTCCCCTTGAGTTTTCTGTAAAGTAGAACATTAAGCTCTTTATAATTCCCCCAAATCTATAGATAGCTTAGAGAGAGAAGCATAAATCTCAAGAGCCTCAGATTTACTTCCTGTTGCCTTCCTGCATTAGACATTTAAAGGTAATCAATAAAAACTGATTCCTCTTCGTAAGCACTTTCCTGTTCTGCCAGAAATAATAGTAGCCTCTGCCCCAAAATGAAGAGGAAAAAAATGAAAAGTAATATTTACCAGGAGAAAAAGAAACTGCCCAACTATTTTTCCTGAGGCAAGTGAAACACAAACAGCAAGTCAAAGTTTATTCTTAAAGAAAAAAAAAACAACTTTTAAATATTCCTGGCATTAGTCCTGTTTTTCAAATCTGAGGTATCAACAAGTTTTTAACTCCGGATTTGTATTTCCACTCTCTGCAAAAACCTCATTCTGTTTCCTAATGGCTTTCCTGTGCTGTCCTTCTGTAGGAATCTATACATCACAAGCAAGACTTGTGCTCAATGCTGACCAGTAAATAAAGGACAGTTAAGCCCCCCAATTACCTCCTAGGGCAGAGTGAGACACAAAACCAGAGGGAACAGATAGATGAGGACAAAGTTACAACTGGTAAGGAAATAAAGAACTGCAGACAACTGGATCTCTTACTCCAAACACAAAACTTTGGGCCCCTTGCATTTTCAGCACAAGAATTTTCATACTCAAAATGTTACTTGAAAGTTTAATATTAGATAATCTGAAATCATCTGTTGGGATGTCTCCAATATGTAGACTCTATCTGGGGACTCTATGTGTAGTGTTGTTTCTTCTTTTGGATTTTTCACAAAAGACTGCAAGAGAGTACCCAAAGAAAGAGCCGGGTCTCAGACTCTTACTTTGCGATGAAGTTACAAATATGTTTTATACGTTTTCCTGGCTTCCTGTTTCTCTGTGTTCTGTACTATCTGCAGAGGTTGTCATATTTCACCAAGGCGGATTATAAATCAGACAAGTTCAGCCCGTCAGGTTGAAAAATGGAGGTGAAAGGCACAGCAGAAAATAAATAAAGTATAATTAAAACCATATGACCAGAAATATTGAAGCAATACTTGTTGGAGGAAACCCAAGTAAAAATCAAACCTTTTCTGGTGTTAGTGAGACTAGCCAGTCCATTTGAAACAAGCACACATCACTTGCTAAAAATTCCCTTTTTTTTTTCCTTCACAGCAAAAGCAGTCCTAACAAAGTAATTAAGCCTATCTTTGTGGCATAGTGAAATTCATAATTGTTCACGTAAAACTGATCTCTCATTTAAAACTGTAATCACTTCTTTAGAAATATAATTTAAGATGGGGCAAGGCTCAATTTTATATCCACCAAAGAGTATTAAAGGCTTATGATGACAATGTTGAATCAAAAACCTTTTCTACTTTTCGTGAAGTTTTCATCTCTTAAGATCTCAGGATTCCAGAAAGACACAGATACTGTAATTGCTGGTTGTTGATCGTAAAGAGCCAGTAGCTATAAAATCCAAACTGTCTCCCCTCCAACATTATAAACAACCTAGATGTTACTGCCTCACAGAGGTGGTACTGAGCAGACCAATGATGTACATGTTTGCAGATATACAGAAATTAAGAGCTCTTGATGTTTATACAGCAATTCCGGTAAAGAATCTCTGACTCTGGCAATCTGTCCCCAAAGCCACTCTATATCCACGTCTCCTTAGCATTCCAAGTGTCAATTACCATAATCTCAGTAGACAGCTGGAACACAATTTTCAATATTGCTCCGGGATTCCCGTAAACAAGTGAAGTTGAGAGAAGTCACTTACCCCCCAGAAACTGAATTCCTCCGGCCACTCTTCCCACCGTCCGGGAGATGAGCTCCGACACGCAGCAGCCCATGAGGGCGGTGAGCGCCACCAGGAGGAGCAGGCCACAGCCCAGGCCGGTCACGATGGTACAGATCCTCCATTCGGCGCTGGGAATGCCCTGGAAAGAGGCGTAGCGCCCACACTCCTCAACCATCACCATCATCTGCCGACTCTCATCGTGCACGGGATAGGAGCACCTCCGGAAAGTACCGAAGGACACGGGCTTGCCCAGCTGTGACCCCCAGAGCCAGTAGGGCATGAAGAACCCCACGCAGGAGGTGGCCGCACAAAGAAACGAGAGCAGAGCCCAGATGACCCCGGTGCAAGTCAGACTGGATGCCATCTTTCACCTCACAGGGCAGGGAGCCCCGAAGTAACTGTTCCGGGGCTGTAGGAAGGAGTAAAGGCTGTCAAACCGCTGGCTCCCCGCGGGTAATCCACAGCTGTGTGATGGGAGAGCGGCTACTAACAGAACGGATCTTCAGTCTTACTGGACATCAGCTTCCCATTCTCTGCAGTAAGGATGCTGGTCCCTGGAAAAACCATAACATTAAAGGTTAAATGTCTTTACAGAAAAGATAAGACCGACTCAGTTGGTCTGCAACTTTCAATTAACACCCATTCAGAGACACCTCCATAGTTCAAAAGTGAGAAGAATCCATTCTATCAACTTTTCCGTAATTCAAATTTTGTCAGACTGGCTCAAAGCTTTTTCACGTCTTTATCTCTTACATTCCCTAATTAACTCAGACAGCTACTTACTTAAAGAAATGCATGACTTATTCCTGCTTGCCAAATCAGTGAATTCACTGCATATACTCACGTTAAAAAGAAGGCAGCATTTTTACTGGCGGTAAACAGAATTCTGAATGTTATAATAAAATGAACCATAGCATGGTTTGTTCAGTTGGCTTGCAAGTTCACGCTCATAATTTGCAGCAACTTTTCTGTGTTCCTTTAGGTGCATTAACTCTCTGCATGAGCCCGAACAAAATAATTAGGCTCATTTTCACAATTATAGACTGTCTAGGCATCCAGAGTGGCTGGGACTCTTAGGCGTCTTGCCACGCTTATTCAGTAGTGTTTGGGAATGCCTTCAGTCTCAGCTATCTTCTCTAGTGTCAACAAAAGAAAGCCTGTGTACGACTCATTTTCATATCTGCAATTCTGATTAATTGCTTCTAATTAAATTATTGGAACCATCTTTCCCACTGAATGAATGACTGTGTCTCATCTGAAAAAGAGTCCATACTTTCCGGTCTTTCCAGGGGTTTCACTTGCATCCTGCTCTCCCTTTAGAACCCCTTCTCCCACTTTTCATGAAGAACACAGAAGCCCAGAGTCCATGCACCCCACAGTTCCATCCCCAGGACTCCAGCTTTCAGAGTCCATCTCAAATCCTCCCCTCTCCTTTCCAACTCTCGCCCCTGCCCTTTGCTTTCCACCCACCGCCCCTTTTCCACTCCCCTGTGTCATTCACTCCAGGGGAGCTCCGGCTACTTTTTTTTTTTTTTCTTTTAATCTTGTCAACAGCGGTCAGCATCAGCATTAGTCGCTGAAGTTGGTCTGTTTGGGCCCTGAGGCTGGGGCAGACGGGGGAGTCACTGGGTGAGTGGGGAGGGGGCCCTCACCTCGAGTTGGGGCCAGGCACCCCGGGGAGCGGGGTAAGACCAGGCAAGCCCTTAGCCAGCCGAGCCCCCCGCAACGGCCGCACCCACCCCCACCCCGAAGACACACAACGATCCTTTAACTCCCCAAAGGGGAAGAGGGGCATTTTCCAGCCGGCCCGCGCGGAGGGAGGAGGTGAGGATGGGGTCCCCCACCCCGCCCCGGAGGCAGACGGACGCGGCGGGCCGGGCGAGCCGGCTGGGAGCCCAGCTCAGGAAGTCCGGAGCCTCGGGGGCAGCCCAACTCCGGCGTCCGGGAACGAGGGGCGCGGAGAGAAAGGCGCGGAGCCCGCGCCCCGGGGCAGCCGCGCGCTGGACTCACATGGCTGGCGGGCGGCGGCCGCCCTCCCTCCCGGGGCCGGGGCGCACTCACAACTTGCTGTCTCTCCCGGGCGGAGCATCCACGGCGCGCCGGACCGTCCTTCCTTCTTCGCCGCGGTCCCCGACAGCCGCGGAGCCTCTGGGGCCGGCCGCGGGAGGGGCGCGCAGGGGCCGGCAGGGGGCGGAGGTCTCCGGGAGGACGCGCGGCGCCGTGCCCGGGCAGCCCGCGCTCCTTCGGCTCTCCGGCGGCGGCTCGGGCGGAGCGCTGGGGCGGCGCGCGGGGCGCCGGGGCTCGCGGGCGGAGGAGCCGATCCGCCTTTGGCAGGCGAGGCACGCAGCGCCTCCTCCCCTCCGCCGCCCGGCCCTCCTCTCGCCTGTCCCCTCCCCTCGCGCCCGCCGGGACCCGGAGCGGACGCGGCCCGGGCGCGGCCGGCGGGGACCTTCCCGGCGCGCGGGGCGGGGAGGGGGGCGCGGCCCCTTGGAGCCGGGGTCCCCTCCCACCTCACCCTCCTCGACCCGGGCGGCTCTCGACCCCTCTGGCCCCGAGCCTCCTCCCGCCCTCCTCGCACCGTCACTCCTTCCAACCCGAGAGTGGGATGGAGGCAGACAGACCGAGAAGTGGGGGAGAAAGTTGCTGGTCCTCTGGGGTGCTCCCCGGGGCGGGTGGGGAGGGGGGGCGGTGGCTGGGAGCTGAGACACGCTCCCTGGCTGCTCTCCTGAGTCTGGTGTTTCGGGTTTAAGCTCCGGTTTCCGACCGCCTTTAGGAGATGGAGATAGAGAGCAGGGCTCTAGAGACTGATGCAGTGATTCCTTTCGAGTTTTCCTGGGATGTGGTCACTTTGGAAGGGGGTGAGCAAGGACAGTGTGGGCGTGGGAATGGGAGGCAGAGAGCAGAGAGCCCCCTCTGGGGTTCCGTCTGGCAGCCGCCTTTCCAGCCAAGCCAGGGGAAAAAAAGCAGGGGAAGATTCCAGCAAACCTCTCCCAAGAGACCTCCTCTCTGGGAACCTCTTTCAAAGCGTTTCTCCCCGTCTGTCCTCTCTCCCCTTTCTATTTCTGTCTCTCTCTCTCTCCTCTCTCTTCCCCTCCCTCTCTTCTCTTCCACCTTTCGGTCCAATCACTCTTGCAATCAATACCTCCATTGAATTTCTTTACCGAGAAAACACTGGTTTTGATCCCCGCTCTGGACGTCAGGTCTTTTTTGTTTGTCCTTAGCGCTAACCCCAGTGGAAGTTGAGAGCCACATTCAGCAGACTGTGGGAGTCCTTGCTGAAGGCGGTATTTTAAGAAACCTGCCATCTGGGAATAGCAGTTTGTGAAGTAGCTACTTCCCCACATACAGTTTTTATGCTTTTTCAAAAGTTGAAAGTAATCGCTGGATAGATATAGATTCCATAGTAAATTTTCAAATTGCACCATTTTAATTAGCCATGGTGGTGCACATTTTTGTTTTACTACTACAGATGGAGATGTGCACGCTTACACTATTAATTTGAGAGGTTTTGTGTAATTAGTTCCCACTCTTTATGAGGTCATGGACCGCTTTAAGAATATGATGAAATTGATGAGAACCTTCTCCCCCCTCAAAAAAAAAAAAAAGACGAAAATGCACTTCCATATCAAGCTTTATTACAATGGTTCTCAAGCAAGAGAAGAAGGCAGATTATGACCCCTCCCAGGGAGTAGTCTGCAAGGTGTGGAGATATTTGTGATCATCATGGCCAGGGTGATGCAGCTAATATCTGGTGGGCAGAAAGGCCAGGGATGCAGCTAAATACCCTACCAGGTACAGGACAGCCTCCCAGAATTATCCATCCCAAAATATCAATAGTTCTGAGGTTGAGAATGCCGGTTTCAATAAAGTGTTAGACTGTTCCCTGTTCCCCCCACAGCCCATTCTTGATTGGAGTTCCTGATGAAATGCCTTGATTTAAGTTATTTTTGTTTGTTTTGTACAAGTCGCTGGTTAATGAGCTCAGTGACTGTGTGATAATGATTGCTCTGACTTTCAGTTCTGTATCCTAACCTAGTTTTTAACACAGAGCCTTCAGATCTGTATAATGTGCAGGTAAAAGGTATGACTCCATAAAGACAAGATAATGAGAGTGACATTTGGACTCACCCTCCACATTCCCGCTGTGGATATTGGTCCAGGACGCTCTTCTCAATTTGGAGTTTGAAGCACTGAGACAGCCTGTTGAGATTAAGTCCTTACTGTGTCTCAGTCCCTACACTGTCCTTTTTTTTTTGGCCTTGCCACATGAGATCTTAATTTCCCCGCCAAAGATCAAACCTGGGCCCCCTGAAGTGGAAGATAGGAGTCCTAACCACTGGACCACCAAGGAAGCACCCCTAAGTCTCCTTGATAGATTATTTTGTCTAGTCCTCAAAATAAAAAGGAAAAAAGTATGTAGGAGGTGCAATTTTTATTTTACAGAGAGGTTAAGTAATTTGCCTGAGACCTTACGGCTAAAAGGTGGACTTCAAAAAATCTCATTATCTGAACTATTAAAACAGAGTAAATACTGTTGAAGAGATTCTGCCTAACATGAAAATGAAGATAGAAGAGGAGAATTAAAAAAAAAAAAAAAATCTGTCAGGATATAGCATCAATTACTTGTGAAAGCACAGTGTATTCTATACTAGGACTCAAAAATTTCTATCCTAGAAATGATTGTGTTACTAGCTCAGCTGTGTCCAACTCTTTGGGACCCCCATGGACTGGAACCCACCAGGCTCCTCTGTCCATGGGATTCTCCAGGCAAGAATACTGGAGCGGGTTGCCATTCCCTTCTCCAGAGGGTCTTCCCAGCCAAAGGATCAAAGCCCGGTCTCCTGCATTGCAGGCAGATTCTTACCATCTGAGCCACCAATTTGGACAAGTAGTGACCTTTCTGAGCCTGAGTTCTCTTATTTGTAAAAAGAGGTCAGAAATAGATGATTCCGTTTCATGACTTCTAACATCATGATTATATAGTTAATCTTATATTTGAGAAAAAGTTTAGGGGTTATCTAAAATTTTGTTCAATTATATAATTTTACAAATAAGGAAGCGGAGCCTCTGAATTCTTCCAGTGTCTTACCCAAAGCTGAACCTTGAATCCATGTATCTTGATTTCACATTTCATTCCACCATGTAATGATCATCCCAAACTACAAAATCATCTGAATTACTCCTTGAGATCTTGTATACTTACTTTATAGGCAGACTGCATTATCTTTAAAACCCTTTCATTAAATTTGCACCTTCAAAGGATCTTTAAATTACATTCCAGCCAGAAGTTCTCACAAAGCAGATGCTGCCCATACCTCTTATTTCAGGCTTGAGCTTCTAGTATGTTTGGATGGTAGTCCTGTTGAGTCATAAGATGAGATCATGAATGTAAAAATATGTGGAAAACTATAAAGCATCTGTGACAGCACTCTTGGTTGGGTGCCCAAAATTGACTCCCAGTCCCCTCTCCCTTATTCGGGCTTCCCTGGTAGCTCAGCTGGTAAAGAATCTGCCTGCAATGCAGGAGACCTGGCTTCAACCCTTGGGTTGGGAAGATCCCCTGAAGAAGGAAAAGGCTACCCACTCCATTCTGACCTGGAGAATTCCGTGGACTGTATAGTCCATGGGGTCGCAAAGAGTTGGACACGACTGAGCGACTTTCACTTTCACTCACCTTCTCCCTTATTCACTAGATATTTTTGGTGGACACCTGACCCTATTCTAGATAATGAATCAGCTGAGGTGTCCCCTAGGGAAGACTGTATTTCTTGCTAAAAGAAGGAGGCATGAGGAAACAGCTCATCCACCATCTTGGCTACCATTATTAAAGAATAAGATGTTTAGAGCTATGGCAGCCTTCTTGTAACCATGAGGGGAATCACAGAGATACAGTTCTAGCACCCTAAAGTTGTGGAGCCACACACCTCCTTTTGAATGTTTTAGAAGTGAGTCATAGATTATTAATAGTTTTAAGTTACTATTGTTTGAATTTTCTGCTTTTTAGTGTCTGAAAGCATTTCTAATTGATAAAGCACTGTGCAGAGAAAACATATGTTCAATGATTAAAAAACCACACATTAGTCAACGTTGTATCCCAGTGTTTGGCAATAGAAGATAGATACTCGGTAACTTGAACATTAACTGAGGGAATTCATAAACAAATCAATATTATTGTGATGATTTTCCTTTCCTAGTGCAGCCTACAGAGTGGGTATTTTCCTTTTAAACAGAGAAAGTGTGCTATGTGAAATTAGGGAAGAAATGTGATGGTGAAATATAGGAAACACCATGGAATCCATCACTTCTGACCATCAAGGGAAGTTTGTAAAGGAACTTCTTTGGTTCCACATTTGTGGCAGTCAGTATATTTTGGCTGATATGGTTCCTATTCCCAACCCTCTTCTTCCGTATCTTTCTCTCCCATCAAAACAATGAAAGCTAAAATCTCCATCTCCCAGCCTCTCTTCAAGTGTGAGGTTCATGTGACAGTGCCACCCAAGGAGAGGCAAAGTGGAGGGATGCTGGGCCCCTCGCAGCCACATCCTCTTTCCTCAGCCCTAGAAAATGGATGTGGCACACCTTTGCAGCAGGCGCCTTTCAGCCACGAGGTGACAAGCGTGAGGACCAAGCCCATGCACTAAGAATGATGCAGTCAAATAGTGAGTCTGGATCCACAGTATCACTTTTAGGCTCCTGCATTATCCTCAGACTTCTCTTGGGTGAGACCAACAACGCTTCTCTGTTTAAATCTGGGAGTAGCAATAAGTACCAGTACATACTTACTGGAATATTAGAATACAGGTACGTACTTACTGGAATATTAGAATACTTCTTAGAATATCCAGACTACCTATTCGCTTGCCATGCAAGAGCCAAAAACCACAGTAAAGTGGGTCAGAGCCAGACACCAGGCAGAACAGAGAGAAGGCAGAACGGTGTCAAGGGGGAGTCCATTCTCCAGCAGTTGGTGGCTGCAGCGGGCAGTCATCATCTATAGCATGGATTAGAGACACAGACCCGCCTTAAAACTTGACGATAGAAATGGGAAGAGCTTTGCAGATAGTTGACAAAATGTGCTCAGTCACATCCGACTCTTTGCGACCCAATGGACTGTAGCCTACCAGGCTCCTCTGTCCATGGGATTCTCCAGGCAAGAATACTGGAGTGGGTTGCCATTTCCTTCTCCAGGGCATCTTCCCAACCCAAGGATCAAGCCTATGTCTCTGGCTTTTTCCAGCATTGGCAGACAGGTTCTTTACCACTGAGCCACCTGGGAAGCCCAAAATAAATAGAGACCACGGTAAGTTCTTCCTTTTTGCCACTTCCTTCCTAAGCTACCCATTCCCTTCATGAATGCCATCTTTTTTTTTTTTCCTGTAAATTAAGCCCACCTTTTATTGAAATTTTGTTCTAATAAAACATATCCAAGCCTGAATGGAAAGTGCTTTTTTTTTCATTCAGGAGGCTGTATCTCTGATTCATTTTATTTTTTTAGTTTATTTTTAATTGGAGTATAATTGCTTTACAATGTTGTGTTTGTTTCTGCTGCACAACGAAGTGAATCAGCTGTGTGTATACACACATCCCCTCCCCCCACACCCACCCCACCCCATCCCCGCGCAGAGCTGAGCCCCCTGTGTTCTCAGCACCTTCCCGCTAGCTGTCTGTTTCACCCGTGTAGTGTATATATGCAAATCCTAAAGCTCCCAGTTCTTCCCGCCCTCCCCTTTCCCTTCCCCTCCCCACCAACCCTGGCCCTAAGTCCACAGTCTGTTCTTTTCATCTGCATCTCTACCCTTCATAAATGCCTTCTTAAAACAGGTTTAAGCAGGTATTGCTATGCTGTCCATCTTATTGATAGGGGATAAAAAAATCTCATGGGACAAGTGACCTTTCAGGTTTCCTGGTCTCCATTTCAGGTCACCTCTGGATGAGATTACGGATTGCTTGTAGGATGCTTAGTCTCCTGTTTGTATCCATACATTTACCATAGCTGGCCCAACATCCTATTAAAGTAAGCATCCTTACTTTAAGAGGAACAGAGCTGCTCCTCTCTCATGGGTGGATCTCCCACACAGGAGCCCTGCCCTCTCTGGTCCATGTGGCCAATACTTTCCTATTTCATTTTCCAGGAACTTTTTTTTCATGCATTTGATAGACTCAAGACCCCTCTTCCCTGTGGAAACTGCACATGTCTCATTACGTACAATTTCTAAACATAGTGATTTGTCTGGCCATATTCCCCAGGAGCTCTCATGGAAATAAGATGCATACAGTCTGTGGCCTGATCCCTGGGGTGCTGTCTGCATTATTCATTTAAAGTTTGTGAATTACTTTGGAAATATAAAGTGCCATATAATTTCTCTAGATTATTCTTTTATGAATTAAAGGAGCATACAAATTTTAAATCAATAACTTATTCATAAGAAGAAAAAAATGTGAAGTGTTAAATCACATTTAACATAGCAGACACTTCACATTAAACCATCAAAATGGGAAATGTCCATAATACATTATATATATATTTTTGCTACATGACCCAATATGCATTTGAAAGCCGGGCATAATTATGCTTAATACTGAATCAGTGTTACGCTTTTGCTACTTTTAAATCATGCTTCTTTTTTCTTCTAGTATCAAAAAATCATCTTAGGCTTTTTCAGTGTTACAACCATGTTTTCAAACTTTTAAAAAATTTTCCCAGAATATGTAGAAAGAAGAATATAATGAGCTTCATAGAAAGAGATAAAAATTTTGTGTATGTGTAGATAATAATATCTACCAGTCAGTCATAACTTCTAAGAGAATTCACAAAGATCTGTTCTATTGTATTTAAAGATCTTAAATCCCACCCCCCTTCACCAAAATAAGATGCATTGCATACTAATATGCTGACTATACTAATACAATGGTCTAAGAGAACAATGGCTTCCTAGGTGGCTCAGAGGTAAAGAACCTGCCTGCCAATGCAGGAGACGCAGATTTGATCCCTGGGTTGGGAGGATCCCCTGAAGAAGGAAATTGCAACCTGCTCCTGTATTCTTACCTGGAAAATTCCTGCCAACAGAGGAGCCTGGCAGGCTACAGTCCATGAGACCACAAAGAGTCAGACAAGACTTGGCGACTAAACAACAACAGAGGAAAGCCAAACTGACATGCTGGATTTGATATTAAAATACTGAGAGGGGTTAACAAGCACTGATTTTTCTAAAGGAAATAATTTCATATTACAGCCATGTGAAATGGGAGCGTGAAAAGTCTTCTTCACCAGTTTCCTGGTTTTCCCCAGGAGAAATTTAATTCCGCCTTCCACCGCCCCCCATCCAGTGGGTGTGGTCAGGGCTGCTCCTCTCTTGTGGGCGAATCTCCCACACGGGAGGCCGGCCCTCTCTGGTCCACGTGGCCAGGATGCAGAAAGTGGGCGAGTCTGCCAGCTCTGGGCTCCGTTAGCAGGCCCCTCGCCACTCACTAAACCACATCCTCCACTTTAGCCATTACCAGTAATAATTGTGGTATTTTGGTCTCCATCTACTTCTTTCTTGCTCCCTCAGTTTGTTCGGATTGCAGTTGGGGAAGAAGTGTTATTTACTGATCCCAGGAAAAGCATCACAAACGGAACGTGAAGCACGGGAGCATAGGTCAGTGCTCCGTGATGACCTAGAGGGTGGGGTGGGTTGGGGGGCAGGGGGGAGGGGGGCTCAAGAGGGAGGGGGTATGTGTGTATGTGTAGCTGATTCACTCTGTTGTGCAGCAGAAACTAACCCACAATGGTAAAGCAATTAGACTCCAATAAAAACAGAAGTTAAAAAAGAATTATCACAAACTGAATGCATGCACCACGTTTCAATATTAGTTAAATATTACTATTTTGTTGGGCTTCCCAGGGGGTGCTAGTGGTTAAAAAACCCACCTGCCAAGAGATGTAAGAGACATGGGTTCCATCTCTGGGTTGGGAAGATCCCCTGGAGGAGGGCATGGCAACCCACTCCAATATTCTTGCCTGGAAAAATCCCGAGGACAGAGGAGCCTGGCGGGTTACGGTTCATAGGGTCACACAGAGTTGGACAGGACTGAAGCGACTTAGCGCACGCACACACACACGCCAGCAACACCAGGTCTTTACTAATAGGGGTCAAGGAGAAAAGAGAGAAGTGAATTTTCAGCAGTTTCCACTGCCTCAGAAGGCCAACGAATGTATCTTAAATGCTGTGCTGGATTGAGTCGCCAATTAAAGTGAAAGGGTGGATGAAAAGAGAATGCTTTTTTGCTAGTTACGTCTCTGAAAGATCAATGTCTGTCTTAAAAGCAAAAAAGTATGGGTAAAGTGATGAGAAGCAGAAGATATAAGAACAGAAATAGAATTTCGAGCTGTGGACAACGTCACCATGTCGGCACGTATAGACATTCAAAGTGGTGATGGCAGAGCTGGGGAGAGGAGAGAGAAAGAGGAAGAGGAGGGGAAGGAGATATAGAGAGGGGGAGACCGGCAAACGGAGAAGGTAGGTGTCGTGTCTCTGGGTTTTTGTTCTGTTTTGCTTTATTTCCAGGGAGAGAAGGTAAAGAGCTACACTGTCTTTTACTTTGAAGGCGCAGATACAGGATCCCTGCCTTGTCTGGTGAGGGATCCCCTGACTTAGTCGCTACCACGAGGGTGTGAGTGCGTTCACGTCCACAGAATGTCAAAAACACATTCACTAGGTCAACTGATAAAACTGATATCGTATTATCAAGAAAGTCTACATTATACACTTCTTTCTTTGTTTTTTTTTTTTTTTTTTTTTTTTTTTAAGGGCTTCTCTGGTGGTTCAGGCAGTGAAAAAAAAAAAGAATATGCCTGCGATGCGGGAGACCCAGGTTTGATCCCTGGGTCAAGAAGATTCCCTGGAGGAGGGAAAGGCTACCCACTCTAGTATTCTTACTTGGAGAATCCCGTAGACAGAGAAGCCTGGTGGGCTATCGTCATAAATAAACAGTTTTTAAAAATTCATCTTTTATCTACACCACCCCTCTGAAACTAGAGCAATGACAAGAGTTCCTCCCTCAGTGCTCTGTATTTTTAAAAATATATGTATTACAAAAGCAATTTTATATTATACATTTCTATGTGTTTCTTAAAGGCATTAAATTATACCATCTGCTTTGGAAATATTTCATGTAGTAAAAATTTCAAATTTAGGATGTGCAGTCTTTAGCTATCTAGAACTCTCTTAGCCAAATCAGCCACTCCTTGATTGGGGCGTGTAAAAATTTTACTATGTAATTGAAATAAGCTGTTACTCACCAATTATTAAAATTAAAGTGTGGGAAGATTGAGTGATATATTTTTCTTTTGGTTTTTCTGTATTCCCTAATCTTTCTTCAAATAACCTGGTTTACTTATGTAATTAAAATGTTTAATTAAGAGTGGAAGCCAATTATCAGTTGAAGGAGCTTTCGGAAACAGAATAACTAAGCCTAACGCACTGGAGAGAACTACCAATGAAGAAGAGAATTTCAGGTCAGAGTAAGGAAGGATAAGAGTTGTCCTCTGAAGTGGAACATGCACTTCAAAAACCTGTGAACTCCACCATCAGTGTCCACCCAAATTGCAGATCTGTGTCAGGAATGTTGTAGAAAGCAACCCAGGTTTGGTCTGAAGTTCTTGAGCAACTGGCGATCCCCAACATTTTTGGCACCAGGGACCAGCTAAGTGGAAGACAACTTTTCCCCAGATGGTGGTGGTGGGGAAATGTCTTGGGCATGATTCAAGAGCATTACATTTATTGTGTACTTTATTTCTATCATCATTACATCAGCGCTTCCGCAGATCATCAGGCATTAGATCCTGGAGGTTGGGGACCCCTATACTAGAGTTTTTTCCTTTTCCATTCTCCTAGAGTCAACATTCTTTAGCACTTCTGTAGTAGCTCAAATTCATTTCCAGTGAGTCTCCTACATTTTTGCAAACCCCCTGGAGAAACTCGAGTCTCGTCTCACTAAGTTGTGGGTCTCATCCCTGCCTTACCCTGGGATTCTCGCGTTAGACCCCAAGTGGTAAAAGACCTCTTTTTCTTTATTTCCCAAGTAAGACTACATCAGGTGACAGATTTTTAAGAGGCTTAGAGAAAGATCAGGGTGGAAGGTTAGACCACCTAGAATGGAACACCAGAGGCCCCTGCCATGGGGCATCTCACGGGAGCTGCTTCTCCTTGGAGAATTCTACATACAGCCATCTTCAAGGCCAGGTGGGTCCCTCTTTCTGTACTGTCCTTCAGTTGCTCCTTCCTACACCTCTAACTCTTCTGAACTGCTTAGCACCTGTCTTGCCTTGGAAACGCAAGTCTCTGTCCTCCGTGTTGTTTGAGCACTCCTCTCTTCCCCTCTGTGTCCCTGCTGCTCATCCTCTGGGGATGACCACAACACAAGCACTAAATAACCCTCTCCCCCCGACCCAATTAAAAAAAAAGATTCTCTTGCTAAGGGGATTGGAAGTTGCACCTTCTTCAGATGTTCACTGGCTCAAACCTCAGTATACTATTTAAGAGGATAAAATAAACTTGTTCAAAATACTTTATTAGATGATGTTTCAAAAGGCACTTCTTTAAAAACATAAAGTTCCACGGCCTATTAGAAACTCTTTGAGCCAAAGTATAAAAGAAAAAGCCCACATTATTACTGGTTTGAGAAAGAATAAATAGAATACACCAATACACTGCTGTCAAAATATGTATGTTTTCCAGAAGGAGATAGAGCCAGCTTCTGACCATCATAATCAAAACCCACAGTGTTTAGTGGTCAAATGAACACTATGTGGGGGAGTCAAAGACCTGAGTTTAAATTCAGAGTCAGGGTCTTGATCATACTATGACTCAGATATTAGTTCTCTTACAACCCATTTGAATAAGGCCATGGCTTTACCTCATAGTGCTAGTCACCATTGCATCTGACCACTTGCCTGAGATGAAATGAATCAATTAACTTATTTGTATTAGTTAGTGGTAGAGCTTGAATTAATGGTAGTGCTTGGATTAACATGAGTGTGTTCTTTTTTTTTTTTGAACGCTATATATTTGTTTCTTTATACCAGAAGCCTCCTAGTGGCAGAAACGCAGCAAAAAGGACCTTCAATATTTTTTTTTCCCCCTAGGTATAAGGGTGAATGTAAAATTTCATCCTAACTGTGTGACTATTCTGTTAATAACTGATTCATACCCAGTCTCTTCTCCTAACACGTGAATATGGGAGCAAAACTTGATTTAGTGCAGTTATGCTAAAAATGTCATTAGCCAAGAGAGACCCACGTTCTGTCCTTGCTATGAACTCTCTGTCAATTACATTGTTTCTTCTTCTTTTACTTCTGTTTTTACATACATGCCTATTATTTCTTCCATGGTCATGATACTCAGTCAGAAATTATGTGTAATGTGTTTACTTCAAAAAGTTAAGGTTTTGTTTATGACTTGCTTTTGATCCAAAAGTATTGCAAGTCTTATTTGAACTTGGCTATTGCTTAGAAAACAAATAATTATGGTGTATTGAAAGAGGAAAGACCGGGTTTCTTTGTTTCAAAAGAGCCTCCAAGTCTGTTAAACAGAGCAGACAAAGAATAAACATCCGGTTTTTGATGGGCGCTTCCTAATCTTCATTTTTGTCTGTAAAGAGACAGAAAAGGGAGATGCATCAAAAAAGGAGATCTAAATACAGGAAAGTAGTCAGGAACACCCAGCTCTGGGCTGGGCTTAGCTGCTAAATTGTTGTTTGACCTTGGACAAGTAACAGTAAGAGTGATAGACCTACTCTGATTGTTCTGTCCTCCAAAAACTGCTCGGTTCTTTAAAGAGACAGATGGTACGATTACCAACAACCAATCAGGCCATGATCAGGCAATTCCCTGCTGTTCTGTGAATGCTACAACTACATGATATCAAGTTTTTGAGGGTTCAGCTGACCCCAGCAGCAACAGGGATGGAAAGATGCACCATTTTGCTGTGGATTAACTTTTTAGGAGGAGGAGAAGGGGTGACAGAGGATGAGATGGTTGGATGGCATCACCAACTCAATGGACATGAGTCTGAGTAAACCCCAGGAGACAGTGAAGGACAGGGGAGCCGGCACACTGCAGTCCGTGGGGTTGCAAAGACTCAGACATGACTTAGCACCTGAACAACAACAACTTTTTCTCAGGGCTTCCCAGGTTTCGCAATGGTAAAGAATCTGCCTCCTAATGCCACAGATGTGGGTTTGATCCCTGGGTCGGGAAGATCTCCTGGAGTAGGAAATGGCAGTCCATTTGAGTATTCTTGCCTGGGAAATCCCATGGACAGAACAGCCTGGGTGAGCTGCATCCCATGGAGTCACAAGAGAGTTGGACACGACTTAATGACTGAGCACGCACTTAACTTTTTCCCAATGTTTGATTCTTGTACTTTTTAGACAAAAAGAACCTACAGGCTTAATGACAAGTCTCATATACTAATTAGTGCTGGAGAGTGATAGGCCAATCTGCCATCAAGCATCCCAATGTAATAAATTAATCCAAACCATCTATGTTGAATTGCTTGTTTTTCCCTAGCCAGGTTCTGCAGAATTTTTCCTCTGCCATCTTAGATTCTTTCAGTTACAACAATAAGAAAATCCAGCATGTTCAACCCTACAGTAAAAGTTTGACCTATCCTTCTGAGATGAATTTAAGGGTGCAATTAGTTTGCCAAGGGCATGCAAAGACTAAGACTCTGTTAGGGGTCATAACAGTATAATGAATCTAAATTCAAGTGCTTTTCTTGGTTTATTTATTATGCATGCCACATCATGCAGCATGTGGGATCTTGGTTCCCCAGTCAGGGATTGAACCTGGGCCCCCTGGTAGTGGAAGCACAGATTCTTAGCCACTGGACACCAGGGAAGTCCCACTTCTCTTGTTTAATACCGAAGAGAAAAGTTATCTTTTTTTTTTTTTCTTTTGATCTTGGTATTTTCCAGTTTCTTGGATTAAGTGTTGATGTACAATAAAGGTAAATGCAAGGATAAGATGAAACATAATGACTTGCTGCCACCATGACAGGACTGATCTGAATTTGATTTAGCCATAGAAATACCTCCGATGGAAAGAAAGCCTGTTGGGGTTGAGAGCAGCAGATTCTGGGCTCAACCACTTAAAGTCAGTCATTTAGCCTCTCTAAAACTCCATTTGCTCATCTGTAAAATGGAGTGTGTATCTTCCCATAGCGTTATTCTACAGACTAAATGAAAACACATATGTAATGATCACACTGCCAGGCACATAGTAAACTGCTTAACAAATGGTAGCTATTATTTTAGGAAGATTGCTCTTCTACTAACTTAGAATTTATTTAGCAGCAAATAATCCCACACATTCAAATCTATAAAAAGTTCTGACTTATTCTCTTAAGATGATAAAATTAAAGAGATCTTTAAAAAAATCAATATGCAATCTGGTGTTTCCCATGATTATTTTTTAAGAGAGAAGACAAATTTTGACCAATTTTTCCATACAAATAAAAGTATCAAAATATACAGTGTTATACAAAATGGTAACCAGGAAAAGTTTTCCAACGGAAATATTCTTTGACACTTCTATACATCAAATTAACAAATATTGAACTTTGAGGAAGAAAGAAATTTGTGTTTATTCTGAGCTCAAGAAAGCCAAGGGTGAAGTCCCCCAAAGCTAAATTCTGTGGATCTATTTTATTTTCTCTAATTAATTCCGACTCTGTCTACACCATAACCCATCCTTTCTTTTTTTCCCTTTCCTATCTCTGAATCTCCCTGGAGGAGGTCATGGCAACCCTCTCCAGTATTCTTACCTGAAGAATCCCCATGGACAGAGGAGCCTAGCAGGCTACAGTCCATGGGGTCACAAAGAGTCCGACACGACTGAGCGACTAAGCACAGTATCTCTGAATCTATCTCCATAATCCAGTTAGCAGGGGTATATACATAAAAGTTGGGGTCTGTAGGTAAGGCACCTTAATACAGTCCCAGTGAGTGAAGTGAAGTCAAAGTCACTCAGTCCTACTCTTTGCGACCCCATGGACTATCCCAGTCCATCCTAAAGGATATCAGTCCTGAATATTCATTGGAAGGACTGATGCTGAAGCTGAAACTCCAATACTTTGGCCACCTGCTTGGAAGAGCTGACTCATTTGAAAAGACCCTGATGCTGGGAAAGATTGAGGGCAGGAGGAGAAGGGGACCACAGAGGATGAGACGGTTGGATGGCATCACCGACTTGGGTTTGGGTGGACTCCGGGAGTTGGTGATGGACAGGGAGGCCAACTCTTTGCGACCCCATGAACCCCAGCACGCCAGGACATGTCCGCAAAGAGTCGGACACGACTGAGCAACTGAACTGAACTGAACTGGACTATACAGTCCACGGAATTCTCCAGGCCAGAATATTGGAGCAGATAGCTGTTCCCTTGTCCAGTGGATCTTCCCAACCCAGGGATTGAACCCAGGTTTCCCACATTGCAGGTGGATTCTTTACCAGCTGAGCCACAAGGGAAACCCAAGAATACTGGAGTGGGTAGCCTATCCCTTCTCCAGTGGATCTTCCCAACCCAGGAATCAAACCGGGGTCTCCTGCATTGCAGGCGGATTCTTTACCAGCTGAGCTATGAGGGAAGCCCCATACATTCCCAAAGTCCTTATTAAATAACATCAGCTCCTAAGTGGTATGGCCCTCACTGATTTATATCAATTCTAGCTAATAAAAATTAATGGCCTTTGTGGACAAAACAAAGCATACTAGTTTGCAATAATATCAATAATCTTCTAATGCTTCACTTTACTGACCATTGTGAAAATAAAGATAGATACCTGCGTATAAACCCAAGAAAAAGTTATTCCCACTGAAACCCACTTCAGACTTTAGAATTGATGTAGAAACCCCCAGACACTGCTTTATCTTGATCAGTTTTCAGAAACCAAATAAATGTTATTTCGGTTGCTAATTAAAAATATCCTTCCAGGGCAGAATTGAAGTAATGGGTAGAGTAGGATGCTTCAGTGTACAGCGAGCTTTTTTTTAGCCAAGACCCTTAGCTAGAACAACGGCGTTGTTACTCACTAGCGCCATCTTGTGGTGACCTAGGAATATGGTTTGCACTTTAGGAAATTACTCCCTGATAACGGAACTGCCTGAAATCAAACATAAACTCTTAACATGAAACTATTCTCTGGTTTGAGGATTTCCTGGTTTTTAGGGACCCTTCACTCTTACACCCATTCTCTGCTGTTGGCTGAAAGGCTAATCTTAACACTCTTGCCATAGGTTAAGTAAGCAGGGCATAAACAAGGAACCTCACATCAATCGGTATCATTTCTGTTAATTTGGTGGTTTAAAAAATATGAAGTTTCCTTACAAAAGGATTCTAGATAATGCATGTATACACCACCCACCCCCACCCAGAAGGTGGAACTTATCCTCTCCTCCACTCCCTGGAGAATAGGTGGACTCAATGACTCGCAAAGAATAAACCATGGAAAGGAAAAACTAGTAACTTCCCAGTGGAGAAGTCTGACAGACCAACATCTTAACCAGGTGACCTATTAATAGATGAACATCACTGGCCATGTGTGGACCCCTGATATGAGATGACCAGAGCACACTTCACATCATGGCATTCTTGCCCAAAACCCATTACTCCAGTTGAATCACATTCGACTAAAGCATGCTGGGGGTCATTCTACAAAATACCAGATCAACACTCCTCACAACTGTCAAGGTCAGGAAAAACATGGGGAGAGGCTGAGACACAATCACATATCAGGGGATCCTGATGAGACAGGATGACTAAATGCAATGTGGTCTCCTGGCTGGGATTGTGAAACAGAAAAAGGACACCCACAGGAAGACTGATGAAACCCAGATGAAATCTGGAGTTTAGTCAATAGTAAGATGCCAGTGTGGTTTTCTTAGTTTTGACTGATGTACCACAGTATGAAAGATGAAAACATCTTAGGGGAAGCTGAAACTGGAGAAAGGGTATAAGGGAATACTCGCTCTTATTCTTGCAAATTTTCTGCACATTTCCAAGTATTCCAAAGTGAAAAGTTTATCTTTGAAAAAGTATTAAGTATTTGCTGTGTATGCTGGATGTTCTTGAGGACACTTCATATCTGAAGAACATGTCACGGATTAAAATGTGTTTTCATGTACTTTCATTTAAACTTCCATGGCAGCCTGCAAGGCAGTCAAGATGGGATTATTTCCATTGACAACGTATGGACGAGGAAGCAGAAACTATGAAGTTCTGTCCTCAAAGTCACCCAGGGATTAAGCAGAGCCAAGTGGTGGCTCCACCTTCAAGACTCCTTTTGTACCTTACAAGTTTCTCACTTTTAAATTCTAATTGCAGTGATTCTATTGGGAGTGACTGCCACAATCACATTGGGAGTGATTGACATGAGATTGCTAGATTTTAATGTACCCATGTTATCCTGACCCTTCTGTGGGAGGATTTGTGTGTGGAAAATAGTAATGAATGCTATAATAAAAAAAAATTGAAGTGGGAAAGACTAAGTCAAAGTTCCAATATTTACTCCCAGACTTCATCATGAAGTAATCAAGTTCCCTCTGCCAAGAAAAACCCTTTTCATCCTTTAAGTCTTGGCTCAAGGATTATTGGATATTTTTCATGTCCTTTTTCCAGGCTCCCTGCTGCATCCAAACTCTCCAAACTTCATACTTCTGTAGTAGCATTTTTCACTGCTTCTTTACTTGTTTGGGATAAATATTAGAAATATACATTCACATTTTTGCTGTATATAAAATGACTCTCCCATCTCTCCTTTTTTTTTTTTACATCTTTTGCTATCCAAAAGTAATCCTCAAACATAGTTTTTTCTAACCAAATGGCTCATTAGGAATGGGCATGTTAAATTCTTTAAGTTAAAAATCTCAAACTCAAATGTCTACAGGGACCAGCAAAGAAATATAAATGAGTAAAGTAGATCCAAGTATAAGGAAAAGTCAACTGACTTTCTCTGTCTTTTATTTCCCCATGTTTATAAAACCAACAAAAATGGCTATTTTTCTGCTACAATAAAAATGGTGCTTGATGATAAATGGTAACTGACATTTGACCTCAAGATTTGTAGGGAACAAGAGAGTGATTGGAATTGTGGCAGATAGAAAAGCTTGATTAACTTGAGAGGCTCTGAAAATTATGAAAGGTCCTTTGGAAGACTCAAATGTAGGCTTGATTATTCCTCAAGTCCACCATATAGAAGAAATGAAAGATTCAGTCTAGCACTTAAAGGTCCAGCAGAGAAGGAGCAAGGTAAGGGAGGTGGGGAATAGAGGACAAATTCCCAGGGAAAGATACGACACTGTCATGTTGACTCACAAGGCTAACTATGGGCAAAAGGATGACAGAGACTATACCTTCTAACCTCTGTTCTCCATTTCCTGTTCGGGGCTTCTTTCTTTTCATAAAATGTTAAATACCCCGAGGTAAGGTTGCTCACGCCATGTTCAAGGCTTCTCTGGGAAGTCCAGCCCCTTCCACCTCTTCATTCTTTGTGGCCATTTAACATTCTTCCAAGTTCTCTCAGCTGAAATACTAATGAATGAACCTTATCTCTCTGTCATTGGATGCATTTTAAGTAGGACTCTATGTCTGTGATGTTGACTGCCTTTCTCTATGCTCCTTGACAATGAAATAGTCTCTGTTGTGAATTTTCTGTCTAAATCTTTTGCCCAATTTCTATTAGGTTACCTAGAGGGGATTGAACAAATACATAAATATATTAGGGATCATGGAAACCAAGTTTCTTACTGTTTGGAAGGGAGCTACAAACAAAGGAAGAAAATGAAAATGAATCCCGTATTGTTGATTGGAAATAGAAGGATTGAGGTGAGGTTATGGTTTTCTATATATGTAGAGGAATATGTAGTTATCCATGTAGGCAGGGGAAACTATGAGATAAGCCTGGAATATATTATTATGACAGAAAGAAAGCAAATACTCAATGATGGAATTGTATCAAAAGGGCACAGAAGCCAGTTTGAACAGCCTCCTTCTGGCCAAGTCTGAGACAATTGGAGCAGAAAGATAAACAATAATAACCACAGATTATGACTCATTGAATGAAATAGGAAACAATGAGTCCTAAACAAACCAACCAAGTTTTAAACTTGTTTGATAAAAAATGGGATATTTACATAGTTTCAAATTACTCCCATGAAACATTTATTAAATAGAAAGGAGAAAGTCATAACATTACAGTGAAGAGTTCTGTAATATTATGAACCACCTTAAACAATCGAAGTGAATATCACCAGTAATTGGACAAATTAAAATTCTGTACCAGCCGATAAGATGCAATTACAGCACAGCATCAAGAACCATGATACTCCTACCTGTAACACATCCTGAATCTCATTAGGAGGAAAATCAGAGAAAGTGAAATAGAGGGGCCTTCTGTGAAATGACTGGTCAGTGATCTTCAAAAGTGTCAAAGTCATAAATGTGAAGAGAGGTTGAAAAACTGTCCCAGACTGAAGGAGAATAAAGAGAGGTGACAAACTCATGTGATTCTGAACTGTCTTTGGTGAAACTTGAATGGGATCTATGGATTCTTTTTAAGACCATCAAAAATAATTTGTTCTTCAGCCTGCGCTGGGAAGGACCAGAAGAAGTTATGGAAGACAGTCAACATCTGGGCCCAGGTAGCTCAGGGCTAAAGAATCCACCTGCCAATGCAGGAGACGTGGGAGACATGGGTTCAGTCCCTGGGTAGGGAAGATCCCCTGGACAAAGGACAAGACAACCCGCTCCAGTGTTCTTGCCTGCAGAATCCCATGGACAAAGGAGCCCGGTGGGCTGCAGCTCATTAGTATTTCAGCTGAGAGAACCTGGAAGGGGAAACGGTCGCAAAGAATTCCCATTCTTTGGGTGGAAGGAGCTGGACTTCCCTGATAAGTCTTAAGTATGGCAGGAGCAGCCTTACCTCCAGGTATTTAATTTTTTATGAAGAGAAACAAAGAATTTTTGTTTGGAAACAAAGAATCGAGAAGGTTAGAAAGTACAGTCTTTGTTGTTGTCCGTGGAGTCCCAGAGAGTCCCACACAAGTGAGCACGCACGCGTTATCACTAGACGTCTGGGACAGCTCATGATAGTCTGCCCAAAGAGTCCATGGGAGGGTCTGCGGTCACCTGGACTGCACCCTTGCTGGCTGGCTGGGCTCCTGCGAGCCTTCCTTCCTTCCTCCCCCACCTCCCTCCTGTGTCTGCGCCTCCTCCCGGCATCCCGCTGCTCCAGGCCCCGCGTCTGTGCCCAGGCGGGCACCGGGGACCAGCAGGGACTTCACAGAGGATGCGGCGGCCAGGACAGCAGCCTGGTCCAGAGGGCTCACTGTGCACCTTGCGCGTCAGCCTCTAGGGGGCGCCCTGCACACCACCCCACGGGCTGCTGGGGGTCCCAGGGTCCCCCAGGGGTCCCGGAGGGTTGAGAACCTGGAGCCTGAGTCCCAGCGGCGGTCTTGGCGCCTCCTGGTCTCGACCTCGAATGTAGGGGATGCCGTGGTCACGGGGCACCCATCCAGGTCGCACTTGATCCCACCAGTACCGAGAGCAAGTCTAAATTCTCACCCACTTGAGAATTCTCACCTCTATCCCCTGCACCGGTTGTTGTTCGCTCAGTTGTGTCTGACTCTTTGCGACCCCCATGGACTCAGCATGCCGGACTTCCCTGTCCTTCACCATCTTCCGGTGTGTGTGAAAGTCGTCAGTCGCGTCCGACTCGGCGACCCCGTGGACCATACAGTCCATGGAATTCTCCAGGCCAGAATACTGGAGTCGGTAGCTGTTCCCTTCTCCAGCGGATCTTCCCAATCCAGGAATCGAACCAGGATCTCCTGCATTGTAGGCGGATTCCTTACCAACTGAGCTATCAGGGAAGCCCATCTCCTGGAGTTTGCTCAAATTCATGTCCATTGAGTCTGTGATGCCTTCCAACCATCTCATCCTCTGTCCTCCCCTTCTCCTTCTGCCTTCAATCTTTCCCAGCATCAGGGTCTTCTCTAATGTACCGGCTCTTCACATCAAGTGGCCAAAGTATTGAGCTTCAGCTTCAGCATCAGTCCTTCCAATCAATATTCAGGATTGATTTCCTTTAGGATTGATTGGTTTGATCTCCTTGCAGTCCAAGGGAGGGTAGGTGTCCTCAAAGGTCCTGGTGATACTTATGGTGAACACACAGAGCCAGGAAATTTACACAGCCAGTAGATTTTCAAAGTTATCTTCCTGATTCTGCTGTCTTTATTGTGGTTATGCTGGTGGGAAATATACACTATCTTCCCTGGTAGCTCACATGGTAAAAAATCTGCTTGCAATGCAGGAGACCCTGGTTTGATCCCTGGGTCAGGAAGATCCTCTGGAGAAAGGAATGGTAACTCACTCTAGTCTTCTTGTCTGCAGAATTCTATGGACAGACCATGCGGTTGCAAAGAGTTGGACACAACTGAGCAACCGACACTTTCACTTTCATTTCCTGTGATGGGGGTCCGTTTGCGATTTGATTTTACCTTGTATTACAAACTGATCAATTAACCTGTTACTATTGTGGGGATGCTGGCAGTAGACATAAGAGGGCTGGGTCAGGGACAAGTGTTTTGTTACTCACGGTACAGGAAACAGTATGAACACCATCATTTGCATCTGTCCACTTTCTCCCACCGACTCAATGCACGTGAGTTTGAGTAAACTCTGGGAGCTGGTGATGGACATGGAGGCCTGGCGTGCTGCAGTCCATGGGGTCACAAAGAGTTGGACACGACTGAGCGACTGAACTGAACATTTCCCCCAAAGTCCCACAGGGGTGACGCAGAAAGCCCAGATGCCACCTACACATTCAGTGGGTTGCAATACAAAGAGAAACACTGAACTAGGGGAATCTGCTTTTTTATGGAGTGGGTGGCCATTCCCTTCTCCAGGGATCTAACCCAGGTCTCCTGCATTGCTGGCAGATTCTTTCCCATCCGAGCCACCAGGGAAGCCCTTTATAGCGAACCGCAAGCCTAATCTTTGCCCAGAACATTGCCACATCCTGTAAGGTTATTCACTGCAAACATAACCCTGATCTATACCCAGAGGAAGTGTGTGCCATAAGGATATTTGTGGCAGCATTCATAGTATTCCTACTACTGCAAGGCTGTGACCAAATTAAGTGTCCATCAATAGTACATAAGTAAATTAGGTTGTATTTGTAACTGAATGAAAAGGAATGAACTAATGTTCCATAAAAAAATATGAATGAATCTTATAAACCTGAGGTTAAATGATTGCATCCACAGAAAATACACAGTGTATTGTTTCATTTATATCAAGTTGAAAAATGAATGAAACTAGTCTGTGGAGATAGAGGTCAAAAGAGATGGGGTCCGGAAAACAGTAACTAGAAAGGGCTTCAGAGAGATGTCTCAGATGCCATGTGGTGTGTTTTATTGAGCTGAACATCCAAGATATATGCAGTTTCCTAGGTTTTACTTCAACAAAAGTTTTAAAGGTGAAAAGAACGCTAGTGCAGGCTTCCATAAGTGAAATGATACAAAGATGCGTAAAAGAAATTCTAATAAATTTCCCCACCTGCTAGTCTCCTGGGGTATTTATTTTTATCAGATCAGTATGAATCCTTATATATCATCTCCTAGTTAAACAAGCAAATACAACCACATCTATATAAATATCTCTGCTTTCTCTTTTTGCTTTTATCCATTGCATAATACAATTTATAGACTTTAAACCCTAATATTTTTATTCAACAATTTGTAAATGGACTTTCTGTAAGTCACTAGCTCTAGTTAGAACTTCCATGTCTAATGTTTCTACCGCACATTTATAATTTTACACAAATAAGTATGTATACTGTTGTCTGTTTTTAGTGGCGCCTTTTTTTTCTATGCATTCTGCCACCCACTCTCTCATTTGAAAAATCTGGTATTTTTCTCCTACTTAAACAACCATTTTTAAATGAATAATTTGTGTATTTAATCGTTCAGCATATAAAATGAAATTTTATGTACAAATGTATAAAATAGGTTCATATCAACATTTCATACTTATTAATTTTATTCAATGTTTCTTCTCTATCTTGTTCTCCAGATACATTTAATGTAGCACTTTCGCCTATGTAATAAACCTCCACAGACATTCAAAATATTATAGAAATACACATAACTATTGTAAATACCACATTTTTAACATAGAAAGAGTATGAACAGCTTTACTTCCCATCACAATTTATGTATTTGGGCAAATGGTACTTTCTTTGCATTTAACATAATGCTTTACCAGGACATTTCATTTGCACCTACTGGAAACAAGGGAAACACTAAGGTCAATAACATGCATTAAATTTTCCATCCAATATCTGCATTTTATTCTCTTGTCTCTGGTGAGGAAAAATTTCATTACTAAATCATTAATGCTATTGCTTATAAGGAGTTATAGTCAGTTAACTAGATGTTCTTTTGCTATACTTAATTTAAATTATCCCTTACCTTTTGAAGGGTACCATAATTCCAACAAATAATTGTTTGCTTTCCATTTTTTAAGAAAATCACCCTGTATATGGACATTAATTGCTTCAGAAATCAAGGTTAATTAACATGTGGAATTAAAACAAACTCAGTGATATGTTATGGCACTTTCATCTTTTTCTTTAAAAAAAAAAGTTTTTTTACAAAAAAAAAATCATTTTACAAAAATTTTACATTGCTTTATAAAGTTCCATGGGAATGAGGAACATCAATTCAATGACCTTAAGAGAAATTTTCAATTAAAAATTCATGATCATATATTGTGTCAAGCCTGGCAAAGTATATAGACAAATACTTCATTAGTAATTTTTATTTTGATGTCAGTTTCCTATCAGAGGCAGGTGATTGATAAGCTTTTTAGTATTAATAACAAAATTAATAGCAGTGCCCATTCTTTACTCTAAAAAATAGAAAGTAGGCTTTAGAAACAGAACTTCGAGGAAGAGCTTGGAGTTATGCAAGAAAAAGAGACAGGATTTCTCCTTGTAAATCGTTATTCAACTGATATGATTTTTGGTCTGAGGTCCCAAAGAGAGATTGGGTCTGGTTTCTGCTATTTAGGCTTTGTAATCACATCTTGATTAAAGAGACTCACCTTATGAAAAATCTGGAAAAGAAAAAAAATTTGTTTTATTTCCTCTGAGAGCACACTGTTTTTGTTCCTTCAGATGTAAAGAGCAGGGCCGGCTCGATAACACATAGTCCATACTCTATCAGGCCTCTCACACCAAGATGTCGCTTCTTCAAAAACATTGCTACTGACCTGTTATCACACCTTCCCAAGCTTTTCTCTGCACTCTTCCTTCCTCTGCTACAAAGTGCCACCTGGTACTTTCGGTGTCTCTGTTCCATGGCCTTACTGAGTTTCTTTTATTCAGTTTATTCTGAACTGAATTTCTTGTTCAGAATAAACCACTCCATCTCTGACACTAGGCAGCTCTTGAAACAGATTGGCCCCAAACTGCAAACCAAATAACCCAGGGGTCAGCTATTCATTAGGATGGATGGAATCATTCATAATTCTATGCCAATGGAGAGCAATTCCAATTGTAATACCCAGTCACTGTTGACAGCTCTGCTTTCAAACTTCCTATGACAAAGTGTCACCTGACTTGGGTCTCACCGTTTCTGTGTGATTATTGCTTTAAGCTGATGAAAATTGCACTGCATTAATATTTAAAATGAAAATCAGTGATGACTCTATAGCAGAGTGACAGAATGCTGCTGCTGAATGCTATTGAGTTTCTCATTAATATTAATTGGTAGTTTGTAGAGAAATGGTTTAACAATCATTGAGCTACACACACGTAGTTCAAATATTGATGAACTGAGCCATAAGTCTGTAATCATGAAAGAAATTGCTCATGACCGTCTGTGTTTGATTTTATGGTCTTTCTTAACACTTTTAAAATTTATCGTATTTCTGTAATAACATGTGCTTTCTCTAGTAGGTTGGTTATTAACAAATATTTTCCAATTTCTGACTGGCATCAATTTGTTTGGTTGCCAGGAATGATCTAAAATTTCCCACTGAAATCTGTATCTGAAGGCACGATAACCCTGACATTTATATTTAATATTATCTACATTAATCATGATTTACTGAGTATATTTTAAGAACCAGGGACTGAACTAAGACTCTGATTTTCTTTAGTCTGAAAAAAGGATGCTGTTGATCTGAAATTAGGAGGATGCTTATTTTGAATGGTTTTTCTTGATTGTGGCAATTAACTTCCATTTAGCTATAAACACATACGTCATGTCTGCAACATTAGGTAAACATATGCCCGCAGAATAATAATTAAAGATCCACCATTGTAACTGGATCTGTTTGTAAATTCCAAACTGAGAACTTGCTTTTTATAAGATAACAGTTTATTTGTTCATTAACAAATATTTATTGACACATTTCCCTGGTGGTTCAGACGGTAAAGCCTCTGCCTGCAACACAGGAGACCTGGGTTCAATCCCTAGGTTGGGAGGATGCCCTGGAGAAGGAAATGGCAACCCACTCCAGTATTCTTGTCTGGAAAATCCCATGGATGGAGGAGCCTGGTAGGCTACAGTCTGTGGGGTCACAAAGAGTCAGACATGACTGAGCGACTTCACTTCACTTCACTTCACTTTCTTTCATTTTTCACTTTAAGGCATTATACTAATTTTTACTGTGCGGTATATAGGTACATGTATATACATACATATACATGTATACATACATGGCTACATGTATTAGCCTCAAGGTATTTTACCATAGGGCTTCCCTGGTGTCTCAGCGTAAAGAACCCGCTTGCCAATGCAGGAGATCCCGCGGGTTCAGTGGCTGGGTTGAGGAGATGTCCTGGAGAAGGAAATGGCAACCCACTCCAATATTCTTGCCTGGAAAATCCCATGGACAGAGGAGCCTGGCGGGCTTTAGTCCACGGGGTTGAAAAAGAGTTGGACATGACTTAGCAACTAAACAACAACAATTTTACCACAAGCTAGAAAATTAATGAGGCATGGATACAATAATCATAACACACATTCCACTTTTGTCCATTTCATTACAACCTCCCTAGGTTTGTGGGAACCAGAAAGAGAGAGTAACAAAATCATCGTGGAGATAAAACATCTCTTTGTAATATTTGGATGTGCTTTTACTGAAAAGCACACAGCAGTAGAACACAGCACACTTTCTTTCTTCCAGTCTTCCTTTTTAATCGTTTCCTTTTCTTTCTTCCCTTCCCCATCTTTCCCTTCCTTCCTTTTTTAACATAGATCTTCCTGCTCCTCCCGCCTAAGAGATCCACTGAGTCTGTGCCGTGGATCAAAAGTCAACTCCTTTAAAAAGCTTACACTATAATTTGTTGAATTCCAAGTGAGTTAATTTTCCTTTCTACTCTTCTGCAGAAAATTAAATAGGGAAGAGGACTGAGTGAACAAGGAAAGTAAACACAGTATAGAGAGTGTCACACCAAGTGAAGTAATTCAGATAGAGAAGGAGAAATATCATATGACACCCCTTATATGTGGAATCTAAAAAGAAATGATACAAATGAACCGACATACAAAACAGAAAGAGACTCATAGACTTGGAACATGAACTTACAGTTCCCCGGGGGAAGGGATGGTTAGGGAGTTTGGGATGGACATGTACACACGGCTGTATTTAAAATGGATAACCAACAAGGACCTACTGTATAGCACATGGAACTCTGCTCAATGTGATGTGGTAGCCTGGATGGGAGGGGAGTTGAGGGGAGAATGGATACCTGTATGTGTATGGCTGAGTCCCTTTGCAGTTCACCTGAAATGATCATAGCATTGTTTATAGGCTAGACTCCAACACAAAATAAAAAGTTCAAAAGAAAAAAAAAATGATCAGTTACATAAAGTGGAGAATTTTCACTCATTGAGTTGGTTCACCGACAGACACTGAAACTTCTTTCATACAAACAACTCAGTGGGCATCCTCAGAAATCCAAAGGTGGCAGAATTTAGAATATTCTATAAGGTGGGTTCTGATTGCTGGTAGGCTGTGCTCTCCCAGGCCCGGGGCTGGGAGTAGGAGCCCGAGTGGTGCCCAGGGTGGTGCTCCCGAGTAGGAGCCCAGGGTGGTGCACAGAGAGAGGGGCAGTCATGAGCCATGATTTGGAGTTACTCCAAACGTCCTCCACCTGCTCCACATCATTAATGTTTTCTTATTGGTATTTTTAAGCAACCTCAAGGTCCCATGTCATTTTTCTCCCTTGCTGTCTTTAATCTAGGAACACACCTTTCTCTTTCTCAAACTGGGTGATGAGAGCCCCACAGATAGGTATGGGGCACCTTCCAGAAGCATCAGCTTCTTTTTCCATTTTTTTACTTTTTATTTTATATTGGAGTCTAGTTGATTAACCATGTTGTGATAGTTTCAGGTGAATAGTAAAGGCACTCGGTCGTACATACACATGTACCCATTCTCCCACAAAGTTCCCTCCCCTCTAGGCTGCCACATAACATTGAGCAGAGTTCCCTGTACTATTCAGAAGGATCTTGTTGGCTGTTCATTTTAAATATAGCAGTGTGGACATGTTATCGCAAACCCAGGAGCACCAATTTCAGGGAAAAAGTGCAGCTGCCACATTATCTCCCAGAAGAGACTCTACTGCTATTCCAAGAACCACACACGTGTGTGTGTGAATGCATGTGTGTGCATGTATGTGTGTGTTTTATACTTTTGTGCTGGCAGGATATTAACAGTTTTGCTAATCATAAACAATGCTTGCAACTATTTCTTCTGATGGCTAAATGGTCAAAACGAGGTGTGGAAGATAGAAAAACTAGCCTTGCAATCAATTATGTAGCTTCCATTACCTAAATTGTCTTCATTATCTGTGCCTATGGAATACAGCAGGATGATATCACACTGAATTAATAGAGTTCAAAATTCTTGGTAGCAGCAGGACAGCTAGCCCTCCAGAGGAAGCTCGGATATCATCAATTACTGAGCTAGTTAATCTGTAATAGGAGAAGGAAACCTATCAGAACCTGAAATCACTTCTTGTTCTTAACAGGGTATATGTTATTCACGTGTCAGTTAATAAATAAGACCAGAGATGGTAAAAATAATTGAGATATGACAGATGACTTTCAAATATAACAGCATTCTCCTTGGAAGTGGCCTTCAGAGATTTGGTGTTTCTGCTCCAAATCATAGATTCATGCAAATTGCACTCATCTCACACGCTAGTAAAGGAATGCTCAAAATTCTCCAAGCCATGCTTCAACAGTACATGAACCATGAACTTCAGATGTTCAAGCTGGATTTAGACAAGGCAGAGGAATCAGAGATCAAATTGCCAACATCTGTTGGATTATCAAAAAAGCAAGAGAGTTCCAGAAAAACATCTATTTCTGCTTTATTGACTATGCGAAAGCCTTTGACTGTGTGGATCACAATAAACTGTGGAAAATTCTGAAAGAGATGGGAATACCAGACCACCTGATCTGCCTCTTGAGAAACCTATATGCAGGTCAGGAAGCAACAGTTAGAACTGGACATGGAACAACAGACTGGTTCCAAATAGGAAAAGGAGTACATCAAGGCTGTAGATTGTCACCCTGCTTATTTAACTTATATGCAGAGTACATCATGAGAAACGCTGGGCTGAATGAAGCACAAGCTGGAATCAAGATTGCTGGGAGAAATATCAATAACCTCAGATATGCAGATGACACCACCGTTATGGCAGAAAGCAAAGAAGAACTAAAGAGTCTCTTGATGAAAATGAAAGAGGAGAGTGAAAAAGTTGGCTTAAAACTCAATATTCAGAAAACTAAGATCATGGCATCTGGTCCCATCACTTCTTGGAAAATAGATGGGGAGACAGTGGAAACAGTGACATACTTTCTTTTTCTGGGCTCCAAAATCACTACAAATGGTGACTGCAGCCATGAAATTAAAAGATGCTTGCTGCTTGGGAGAAAAGTTATGACCAATCTAGACAGCATATTAGAAAGCAGAGACATTACTTGGCCAAAAAGGTCCATCGAGTCAAAGCTATGGTTTTTCCAGCAGTCATGTATGGATGTGAAAGTTGGACTATAAAGAAAGCTGAGTGCTGAAGAATTGATACTTTTGAACTGTGGTGTTGGGTAAGACTCTTAAGAGTCTCCTGGACCACAAGGAGATCCAACCAGTCCAACCTAAAGGAAATCAGTTCTGAATATTCATTGGAAGGACTGATGCTGAAATTGAAACTCCAATACTTTGGCCACCTGATGGGAAGAACTGAGTCATTTGGAAAGACCCTGATGCTGGGAAAGATTAAAGGCGGGAGGAGAAGGGGACAACAGAGGATGAGATGATTGGATGGCATCACCGACTCGATGGACCTGAGTTTGAGTCCAGGAGTTGGTCATGAACAGGGAGGCCTGGCATGCTGCAGTCCATGGGGTCACAGAGTCGGACACAACTGAGCTACTGAACTGAACTGAACTTTCTATTGATTGAACATGTTTTTTTCAGTGTCCCTATTGCAAGGCTATAGGTCTCATGTCCTGTACAGTCCAGGAAGCATCCTGAATGAAGGGTGCATGCTCCAGAATGCCAGGATTGGCAGGGCATCATTGTTTCCTTCACTATTTTTCAGTGATTCAGTTCAGTTCAGTTGCTCAGTCATGTCCGACTCTTTGCGACCCCATGAATCGCAGCACGCCAGGCCTCCCTGTCCATCACCAACTCGCGGAGTTTACTCAAACTCATGCCCATCGAGTCGGTGATGCCATCCAGCCATCTCATCCTCTGTCGTCCCCTTCTCCTCCTGCCCCCAGGCCCTCCCAGCATCAGGGTCTTTTCCAATGAGCCAATTCTTTGCATGAGGTGGCCAAAGTATTGGAGTTTCAGCTTCAGCATTAGTCCTTCCAATGAACACCCAGGACTGATCTCCTTTAGGATGGACTGGTTGGATCTCCTTGCAGTTCAAGGGACTCTCAAGAGTCTTCTCCAACACTACAGTTCAAAAGCATCAATTTTTCGGCACTCAGCTTTCTTCACAGTCCAACTCTCACATCCATACAAGACCACTGGAAAAACCATAGCCTTGACCAGATGGACCTTTGTTGGCAAAGTAATGTCTCTGCTTTTTATTTTTATTTATTTATTTTTTTATGTCTCTGCTTTTTAATATGCTATCTAGGTTGGTCATAACTTTCCTTCCAAGGAGTAAGCGTCTTTTCATTTCATGGCTGCAGTCACCATCTATGGTGATTTTGGAGCCCCCCAAAATAAAGTCTGACACTGTTTCCACTGTCTCCCCATCTATTTGCCATGAAGTGATGGGAATAGATGCCATGATCTTAGTTTTCTGAATGTTGAGCTTTAAGCCAACTTTTTCACTCTCCTCTTTCACTTTCATCAAGAGGCTCTTTAGTTTTTCTTCACTTTCTGCCATAAGGGTGGTGTCATCTGCATATCTGAGATTATTGATATTTCTCCCAGCAATCTTGATTCCAGCTTGTGCTTCATCCAGCCCAGCATTTCTCATGATGTACTCTGCATATAAGTTAAATAAGCAGGGTGACAATCTACAGCCTTGATGTACTCCTTTTCCTATTTGGAACCAGTCTGTTGTTCCATGTCCAGTTCTAACTGTTGCTTCCTGACCTGCATACAGGTTTCTCAAGAGGCAGGTCAGGGGGTCTGGTATTCCCATCTCTTTCAGAATTTTCCACAGTTTATTGTGATCCACACAGTCAAAGGCTTTGGTGTAGTCAATAAAGCAGAAATAGATGTTTTTCTGGAACTCTCTTGCTTTTTTGATGATCCAGCAGATGTTGACAATTTGATCTCTGGTTCCTCTGCCTTTTCTAAAACCATCTTGAACATCTGGAAGTTCATGGTTCGCGTATTGCTGAAGCCTGGCTTGGAGAACTTTGAGCATTACTTTACTAGCGTGGGAGATGAGTGCAATTGTGCGGTAGTTTGAGCATTCTTTGGGATTGCCTTTCTTAGGGACTGGAATGAAAACTGACCTTTTCCAGTCCTGTGGCCACTGCTGAGTTTTCCAAATTTGCTGGCATATTGAATGCAGCACTTTCACTAGCGCACGCAAATGGCTACCTTCCAGTGGGTTTGCAAATGTGGGGGTCCAGGTAGGTGGATTTATAGATTATGTCATATAACTTTAACTAAACATCATCACAAAATGGCAAATAGCTTAAAAAGATGCCTTCAGAGAACTCACAGATTAAAGATAATACTAATAATACAATCACAGACAAGCTGAAAGTTTCAGAGCTGATATTCCTTATCCTCCAAGTATAAGATGTTCATTGGCCACCTTACAGAACCAAAACAGGGATCATCTGATGAGACCTGATAAATAGGATCTGAAAATGGGACATCTGAAATATAGATATAGATCCAACACTATATATGGTGTACCTCCTCATCAATGGCATAATAGTATTGTGTCTTTGTGACATCTTGAGTTTTTTTGCATGATAGCCCTTGAATGAGGCATTAAAACAAACTAAACTTAGAATGAGAGCAGCAACTTTGGTTGCTGTATCACAAAGTATTAACCACAGTTTTTAAAAATATGAAAAGTAAAAGTCTTAGTAGCTCAGTCATGTCTGACTCTTTGCCACCCTGTAGACTGTAGCCTGCCAGGTTCCTCTGTCCATAGAATTCTCCCAGCAAGAATATTGGAGTGGGTTGCCATTCCCTTCTCCACAGGATCTTCCTAATCCAGGGACTGAACCCAGGCCTCTTGTATTGCAGGTGAATTCTTTACCGTCTGAGCCACCAGAGAAGCTACCAAAATATGAAGTAAATATATGTATACATAAATATGAATACATATAGAATCTTTCAATATAAAACAACTAATCAGGTAAAATACCTCTAAATTTTATGCCTGTACTCCGCACACCCTACTCCGCACACTCTCAAAATGTTTTAGCTGTGAGGAAGTGATAATTTTGAAAAGTTTCACATTTTGGAATAAAGACGCAGCGAAGGTTTGGGGCCAGAAGTTATATATTGATATTTCAAGATACATCAAGAGTTATATTTAAGAAAAAAAATCTGGTGCCAAGGTACCCTAAGAGACTATTTTATGGGCTATAAAAGACTATTTTATAATGAACTAAAAAACAGAAAGAAGGGAAGGGAGGGCTAATAAATTGTTGAGATAATTCACATCTTGAATAAGGGAAGGAGGGTTGGGACTAAGAAGGGGAAGATGGAGGGGGTAGATATGGTGTTTCAGTGAAGGCAGGAATGACAGGACTTCAGTATATGGTTCATTACCAGGCAAAATAAGGGGAGCAGAGGAGAAAAAGCAGTGGTAACCATGACTTTCTCTTCTGGGTAGATGAATGAATGGTGAAGACATTACTAATAACAGAGATGCTGTGTTTTTAGTTTGGCTTGGAATAGAATATATTTTCTACAATTTGGGTCATCGTTAATTCAAATAAATCAGTCTATTCACTTACTCATCAAATTTTTTAATTTATTCAACAAATACTTACAAATTCCAACTACATTTCAGAAACTGCATGACATATCAAGTAGTCAAAGATGAATGAAATGGTCTCTAGACTCAGGAAGTTCACAGGTTAGTGGGAATTATAAAAACATGTCAATAATGACTTGGGGTGTGAGAGGGGCCACGAGAGAACCACCTGGAGAGTGATTTGCGAGCACAGGGAAGGGATAGCTGGCCAGTCTCAGGACAGTTTTGGAAAAGACGTCTTCTGAGAGTCTAAAAGAAGTGCTTGAAGGGAAGAAGAAAGAAAATTGAGTTCCAGGTGGAGGGATATGATGGCCAAGGCAATGCATAGTGTAGGGGGAAACCGAAGCAGAGAAAGAGTTCAACAGGCATCAGATTCCTTGTGACAGGAGGACTGCTTAGTTCTGCTAAGAGGACATGGTCTCAACTATTCTGAAAACAAAATCAATAGCAATCAATTAAAAGCCAAAACCTGCCAGATTTATGCAGAACAGTGACAACTGTAGGCCAAATAAAAATGAAGCGGAAATAGATAATTTATATGTTAAAGCTGCAGTACAGAACTGGGCAATGAAAACATTAACTGTGGCTATTTAAATTAGAGACATTACTATCTGGTGATTAAATGTGGCATGTGGTGTTAAATAAGAGAGGCCAGCAGGCAACCTTTTAGATGGGGACCCCAAGAATGAAAAAGTAGACACAAGTGGAGGTTTGTTTCTGGAGATTATACGCACCCATACAAGGAAAGAGGAAAGGCCAGAACTCTGAAAAGTACACAGATGTTTACACCTTGGTATTTAAACCACGTGGAGCTTCCTAGGTGGCTCAGTGGTGAAGCATATGCCTGCCAATGCAGGAGACACAGGTTCTATCCCTGGGTCAGGAATATCCTCTGGAAGAGGAAATGGCAACCCACTCCAGTATTCTTTCCTGTAGAATCCCATGGACAGAAGAGCCTGGTAGGCTACAGTCCAAGGGGTCACAAAGAGTTGATGTATGCGTACATGTGTGTGCTAGATGAAACTTGAAGCTGAAAGGGGATAGGAAATGTGTGAAAAAATATGTATGCTTTATTTATCTGAGAATGTAGAAGTGTTGCATGAGACTTGGCAGGAGTGGAGGACTACTGTATAGTTCCACTGATGGTGTGTGAAGTAGCTTGGGTAAATGTGACAAATGTGTGTTATGGATTGATTACTTAGTACATCTTGTATCCACCTTATTTCATCTAGTCCTCATTATTCAATAACTCAGCTAGTGTTACAGCATTTTGCAGATGAGGAGACCAAGAACTGCAGGCAAAATGTGAGTTGTCCAGGGTCTTACGGTGGTAGAGTTGAGATTTAAATCAGGCTTTCTGACTTCAAAACCAGGGCACCAACCACTTTACCAGTGGTTTCAACATAACAGCAGCTTTTTGGAGAATTATCATTTGATAACTGAGGGTTCTTTACAAATATATAAAGATGGCTTTTATGTGTAGAAAGGAATTCTTACATGCACATTCATTTTCAGCAGTAGTGTATACATTACAATTTTGATTGTAAGATACAACTTAAATATTAAGTAAATCTACTATGCCAAAGTCTTTGACTGTGTGGATCACAATAAGCTGTGGAAAATCCTAAAAGAGATGGGAATACCAGACCACCTGACCTGCCTCTTGAGAAACCTGTATGCAAGTCAGGAAGCAACAGTTAGAACTGGACATGGAACAACAGACTGGTTCCAAATAGGAAAAGGAGTATGTCAAGGCTGTATATTGTCACCCTGCTTATTTAACTTATATGCAGAGTACATCATGAGAAACGCTGGGCTGAAGGAAGCACAAGCTGGAATCAAGATTGCCGGGAGAAATATCAATAATCTCAGATATGCAGATGACACCACCGTTATGGCAGAAAGCGAAGAACTAAAGAGCCTCATGATGAAAGTGAAAGAGGAGAGTGAAAAAGTTGCCTTAAAGCTCAATATTCAGAAAACTAAGATCATGGCATCTGGTCCCATCACTTCATGGCAAATGGATGGGGGAACAGTGGAAACAATGGCTGACTTTATTTTTTTGGGCTCCAAAATCACTGCAGATGGTGACTGCAGCCATGAAATTAAAAGACGCTTGCTCTTTGGAAGGAAAGTTATGATCAACCTAGACAGCATATTAAAAAGCAGAGATATTACTTGGCCAACAAAGGTTCATCTAGTCAAAGCTATGGTTTTTCCAGTAGTCATGTATGGGTGTGAGAATTGGACTATAAAGAAAGCTGAGCACTGAAGAATTGATGCTTTTGAACTGTGGTGCTGGAGAAGACTCTTGAGAGTCCCTTGAACTGCAAGGAGATCCAACCAGTCCAACCTAAAGGAAATCAGTTCTGAATATTCATTGGAAGGACTGATGCTGAAGCTGAAACTCCAATACTTTGGCCATCTGATGCAAAGAACAGACTCATTTGAAAAGACCCTGATCCTGGGAAAGATTGAAGGTGGGAGGAGAAGGGCATGACAGAGGATGAGATGGTTGGATAGCACCACCGATTCAATGGACATGAGTTTGGGTGAACTCCGGGAGTTGGTGATGGACAGGGAGGCCTGGCATGCTGCAGTTCATGGGGTCACAGAGAGTCGGACACGAATGAGTAACTGAACTGAACTTACAAATCTAGTGGTTGTTAATTAATAGTCAACTTTAAATTTAGGATATTTAATTTCCCCAAGCATTTAAGTACAACTCATAAGTTTTATTCATGTATATTATTTCAAATATTTTGTATTAAAGTCATGTTAGTTATATTCTCTTAAATATTAAAATTTTTGTGATCAATTTAATTATCTAAAACCTTTCAACTTAAAATGGCTTATATATCTGTTTTTCTAGTGTACTTCAAATAGATAAGCAGGTAGAAGTAGCAATCTAAAACACAAAATATTCTTAAGTATTTAAATGATACTTAAAAGCCTAATATTAAAGATCTGATGATTTGGATTTACTTAAACTTGTAAATGCTGTTAAAACTTATTAAATACTATTATACCTTTTAAAATTAAAATCACACACACACAATCTTCAGGTTGAAATTACAAGTTTAAGATGCCAGATTTAAAAACAAAATAGCCTGTATTTTTCAGATGATTATACACTGTTCAAATTTTCTATTTTCTTTTTCATTTATTCTCTGCAGTTGGGGTCACCTAGATTTGCCCTTAACATCCCAAATTGGTACAAAAATAATGATTCCAAGGATTTGATTTTATCATTATTTTCTCTATACTTATTTTTATATCTTCCTGCAGTTGCTAAGTCATTTATCATCTCTTGACTCAAAAAATTTCAGGCTGTGGTTAGAGATTCTAGACAGAGACCTGGAACCTAATGGCAATTTCCAGAATAATTCTACCTAAGTTGCCTGTTAATATGCCAATCCTGTTCAGAAAGTTTCATCTGGCTACTTATAAGCCATTTTATTTTTACTATAATTTCTGACACCACTTGTATTATAACCCCATCATAAATATAATTTTCTCATTTGGGTGTACAACATCTCATACCCACCTCACTGAGTCACAACTAATCTGTTGGCTCAAAGCTAATTAAAATTGGCATGGCAGCCCCTTTTATCCCATGTGCTGGGGTTGTAATTAAACTTTTTACTATCTCATTGAAATTTGCACCTTTTTAATATAGATTATTTCCTAATGTGTCCCACAGACCACAGATTTGTAGTTATTGTATTGACCAGAATTACCTCTCCAATACTGTGTGCTCCTGGGTTTGAAACCAAGCAGGACCCTGTTGGGTCTTCCCAGAGACAGACACCTTCATGGCCCCTGCCTCTTGTTTGTAAAAAAAAACTTTAGCCTCCTAGACCTTCCCAGAGTTCCAAAGAGCAAATTTAATCTGAGAAGTGGGGGGGGGGGGGGGGGGGGGAGCAAAAACCAAGGAAAACAGTTAAACAAGACAAAATCATAACAGTCTAGCCATAAACAAAGTCAAGAACCTTCAGCTCTTCCTCATGGGCTATAGGTAATATCCTGAGCTATATCCTTGAGTTGTTAGGTATTAATACTAAAACTCCCACCAGGTGGAAGATGTTAATCACGTGCTGACTACCAGCACATAGACCCCAGACCAGTTGGAAGGCTGATGACTGAGATTCCTGAAACATCACTCTGTTACCTCACCATCAACCAATCAGAGACTTTTGCACAAGCTGAACACGTGTACTGGGACTCTCTCCCTCAGTCTTTAAAAACCCTTCCCTGCAAGCAAAGGGGGAGCTCGGGTCTTCTGAGCATGAGTTGCATGTTTCCCTTGCTTCACCCCACACTTGGGCCCTTGCAGGAAATGCTGCACTTTGCTTCACTACAACCTGGGGTCGGTAAATTGGCTTTGCTGCTCTTTGGTCAAGCGGACCAAGTCTGGTTCAGTAACACGTTAAATCATAAATCATGGTGTCCTGACTAATGGATGGGCACGTGGTCAAAGTGGACTCACTTCAGGACTGTGAATGTTGAGCAAAGGCAGAAAAAAGGATTAGTGGCAGTGCCCTACAAACTGGCCTGTGTTTCCAGCTACTGGGATCCCGAGTTGCTGCTGGTTCCCAGCTGGCTCCCGTCAGTTCTCTGAGCTGACTTCCCACCCTTCCGGGCTTCCCTGGTGGCTCAGCTGGTAAAGAATCCGCCTGCAATGTGGGAGACCTGGGTTTGATTCCTGGGTTTGGAAGATCCCCTGGAGAAGGGACCGGCTACCCACTCCGGTATTCTGGCCTAGAGAATTCCATGGACTGTATAGTCCAAGGGGTCGCATAGAGTCGGACACCACTGAGTGACTTTCACTTTCCCATCCTTCCAGTAAATTACTGTTACTTCACAAACCCAAACTCCGACTGGTACAGGCAGCCAAGGGAGGCTACACAGATCACACACACACACACACACACACACACACACACACAAAGTGTACCTAGCAAAGAAACTAGAGAAGGGAATGGCAATCACTCCAATATTCTTGCCTGGAAAATTCCATGGACAGAGGAGCTTGGCGGGATATGGTCCCTGGGGTCACACAGTTGGATGCAACTTGAGTGACTTCACTTTCCTTATTTCATTAGCAAAGAAAAGGCTTTGGGCCTTACCCAGGCTCCATCAGACCAGCCATACTGTTATTCGTTCTGCAGATTTCATTTGAAGAAGATAGGAAATCGTTTTATCGCTAAAAAGGTCTGAAATCATCACATTCATGAATGTGAAGGTTTCAGTTATGAAACCTTTAAATTGGGGAATTTTAAGGACAAACTGAAGGATGAGGACTATGGCAGAAAATATGTCTGAAATAAAAAAAAAAAAAGAAAATGAAAAATTGGAAGCAGCTTCAAAATTCATGAGGTTTCAGAGGAAAGAGAGATAACAGGAGTTATTTCCATGTGAGAACCCTCAATGCCTAAAAACTGAGTTCTAGGTAGTAAAGCAGAGAATAGAAAGTCCAAAGAAAAGGTTCAGGGAGCTGTGATTACAGACAGATAAGAAACGTGGGATCGATGCTTCAAAGTCCTTGAGAGAAATAACAGGAGAGAGACAATACATTACAAAGACGTTTGCAGAGAAATTGAAATAACTAAAAATGAAAGCTAACATTCGTACTCTATTTCTCAGCTTTTCTAGAAACTAGAGCATGGACATGTATTTTAGGTTCAAGTAACTGGACACCTAAATGTAGAAACACCATCTGTGGACACAAAGAAACTGGCACTTCAGGGACTCAAGAGAAAGTGACACAAAAAGTAGACACAGGGAGAACTCTTCAGGTGACAGCAGTTTAAACAACAGTCTCCAGAGACACAGCTGTGCTGCGGAGGCAGCCTCCATCCAGGGTCAGTCGGTAAAGTGACCTGTCAATCCAGGCTTCAGCAGTAATACCCATGTGGTCCCACTGGTAATGTTGGAGGGTTCCCTTTTCTCCACACCCTCTCCAGCATTTAATGATTGTAGAATTTTTGAAGATGGCCATTCTGACCTGTGTGAGGTATTACCTCTTGGTAGTTTTGATTTACATTTTTTTTAATAATTAGTGATGCTGATCACCTTTTCAAGTGCCTGTTGCCCATCTGTATGTCTTCTTTGGAGAAATGTCTCTGTAGGTCTCCTGCCCATTTTCTGCTTGGGGTGTTCATGTTTTCGTTTTTTAGACTAAGCTGTATGAGTTGTTGGTATACTTCGGGCATTAAGCCCTTGTAGATTGCATTGTTTGCAAATATTTTCTCCCATTCTGTAGGTTGTCTTTTCATTTTGCTCATGGTTTCCTTTGCTGTGCCAGAGTTTATAAATTTGATTAAGCCTCATTTGTTTATTTTTACGTTTATTTCTTTTGTCTTGGGAGACTAAGAAAACATTGCAATGATTTATGTTAGAGCATTTTTGCCTATATTCTCTTTTATGAGTTTTACAGTTTCATGTCTTATATTTTAAGTCATTGTGAGTTTATCTTTGTATGATCCAACAATCCCACTCCTGGGCATATATCTAGAAAAGATGAAAACTCTAATTTGAAAAGATGCATGCATCCCAATATTCATAGCAGCACTATTTGCAATAGACAAAACATAGAAGCAACCTAAAAGCCCATCAACAGATGAATGGAGAAAGATGTGGTCTATTTATACAATGGAATATTACTCAGCCATAAAAAGATGGAAATAATGCCATTTGCAGCAACAGGGATGGACTTAGAGAATATCATACTAAGCGAAGAAAGTCAGCCAGAGAAAGACAAATATCATATAGTATCACTTATATGTGGAAACTAAAAACAGATACAAACTAACTTATTTATAAAACAGAAACTGACTTGCAGACATAGAAAACATGCTAAATTCCATGTTATCAAAGGGGAAAGGGGGAAGGATAAATTAGTATCTTGGGATTAACAGGTACATACTGCTACATGCAAAATAGATAAACAACAAGGTCCTACTGTATAGCATCCCTGGAGAAGGAAATGGCAACCCCCTTCAGTATTCTTGCTTGGTAAATCTCATGATCAGAAGAGCCTGGTGGGCTACAGTTCATGGGGTTGCAAGAGTCGGATACAACTTAATGACTAAACCACCATTGTATAACACAAGGAACTATATTCAATATCTTGTAATAACCTATAATGGAAAAGAATGTGAGAAAAATTTGTATTATGCACACACACACACACATATTCTCTGCTGTAGAGCGAAAACTAACACAGCATTGTAAATCAACGATGTGCATGCATGCTATGTTCTTTAGTAGTGTCTGACTCTTTGTGACCCTAGGCACTGTAGTCCTCCAGGCTCCTCTGTCCATGGGATTCTCCAGGCAAGAACACTGAAGCAGCCATGTCCTCCTCCAGGGGATCTTCCCAACCCAGGGACTGAATGCTTGGTTCTATGTCTCCTTTTTTGGCAGGTGGGTTCTTTACCACCAGCACCACGTGGGATTTCAATAAAACAAATAAAAAGAACTCTATAACTTATAAAACCATAAAACTTCATTTCAATACTTTTCACTCAATAAGCCTTTAATAAGCACATATACTGTGTAAGATACTATGCTGAAGACTAGAAAGGCAAAGATTCCCATCATCCAAGTACATAAGAGTCTAGTGGAGGAACAAGAAACACTTAAATTTAAAAATAATTGAATGACAGACGTTATAGAGATGCTGTATATTATCTGCTATGGAATTTGCATGACACATCAATTAACTCTGCCCAAGGACAGATGGGAGCTATGTGAAGGTACAGAGAAGAAGTGATATTTGAGTGGAGTCAGAAGGACAAATAGGATTTCACCAGTTTCACAGGAGCAGACATTTCTGGGAGAGTGAGTTGTATGAGCCAAGGTATGGAGACTTAGAAATTTGTGATGTGTTTGTGGCCCAGAAAATACAGGTGGTTTGAGCATGGTAACCACAAGCAAGTGCCTAGAAATAAAATAAGAGGGATACTCTAAGATCTCATTATGAAGGTGTATGTACACCATACTAAAAAGTTACTTTATTCAATAACTGCCACTATGGAAATCCCTTGCATTCCTATATACTAACAATGAAAAAACAGAAAGAGAAATTAAAGAAACAATACCATTCACCATTGCAACAAAAAGAATAAAATACTTAGGAATATATCTACCTAAAGAAACAAAAGACCTATACATAGAAAACTATAAAACACTGATGAAAGAAATCAAAGAGGACACAAACAGATGGAGAAACCTACCATGTTCATGGATTGGAAGAATCAATATTGTCAAAATGGCTATTCTACCCAAAGCAATCTATAGATTCAATGCAATCCCTATCAAGTTACCAACGGTATTTTTCACAGAACTAGACCAAAGAATTTCACAATTTGTATGGAAATACAAAAAACCTCGAATAGCCAAAGTAATCTTGAGAAAGAAGAATGGAACTGGAGGAATCAACCTGCCTGACTTCAGACTCTACTACAAAGCCACAGTCATCAAGACAGTATGGTACTGGCACAAAGACAGAAATATAGATCAATGGAACAGAATAGAAAGCCCAGAGATAAATCCACTATGGTTTTTAAAGCCACAAAGTGATAGGACCAATTTGATTTAGAAAAATAATCCTGGTGTCAGTGCAAAAGTAGTAAGAATAGGCAATGCAAACACAGAACACACTTAAAAGTTTAGCTGCTAAAGTTTTTGCCTACATTCCAAGTGAGAGGTGTACATAACTCAAAACGAAAACCGAGGAAAAGGTAATAGAATTTGAAAACTATTGCTAACTTAGTAAGTACGTGGTGTGAGGTTAGCCTCATATCCTTGGGAAGGATTCCATAGCCTTGGATTACTTACTCATTTACTCACCATAAAATACTAATAACATGATAACATGGTAATGATTCTGATGCTGCAGAATAGGCACAGAGAACAGTGCATTAAAGGGATCTAGCACTGAGCCTGATTCTCAATCATTTGGATGCTAAATAATAGAAGCTGTGGTTTTTTATTGACTTTTCAGGTGGCTCAGAGGTAAAGGACCCACCTGCCAATGCAGGAGCCGCAGGAGACACGGGTTTGAACCCTAGGCCGGGAAGATCCCCTGGAGAAGAAAATGGCAACCCACTCTAGTATTCTTGGTTGGGAAATACCATGGACAGAGGAACCTGGTGGGCAACAGTCCTTAGGGTTGCAGAGAGTCGGACACGGCTGAAAATGCACTTGTTGCTTTTAATAGAGGGAAGAATATAGAGGATTGAATATTCTATTTTACTCTATGATTCACCACATATGGCTTTAATAAATGCCATATTATATTTTGATAAAGTCACAGGGAGCAATATGGTGTGACTTCCACCTATTTCAGACACTAAAGAGCAGGAAAGCTTTAATAAAAAAACCAAAGGGGGAGACAGGGAAATTGATGAGGCTCTCCTTTCAACTGCTCCTTGGAAGGTAAGAATGTCTGCATTTTACACTTAACCATGGTTCTTCTGCGGTTATATAAAAATGCTTTACTCTTTTACATGTAAGTCTTTGTTCTCTCACTAAATTAAAATATTTAGGTCAGAGCTTGTCTCTAATTCTTTCAGTGTCTATTATCATAAGGAGTTTAATATACATAAATACCTTTACATTTTCACTAAAAGAAAACCTTTATCTTCAATAAAATTGTTATATATAAATATTAGACATACACATATTTAAATAAATATATATATAAAACCTACATCTCTGATGAGGCTTACCTGAATATTCGTTTTTAACTGCTGGAAAATATTGAACTGTTTAAAAGTATCGATTTCCAACCCTTAGCTTAAAATTTACAGTTAGCCTTACAAAAGAATAATAGGTGAATATTAAAAAGCATATAAATTGCTTTAAACATCCTTAAATTTTACAGTAATTTTCCTGTCTTCATCCTACTATATTTCTAATTTCCAAATTATCTTGTTCCTTTTTATTACGATTGCAAATTCAGAGAAGTACAAATAAACACAGAAAAGTGGGCCCCCTACCTTAATGTACTCAGTTAATATATTCAGTAACACATAAGGGAGATTAGAAAACTTCAGTCTGTTTGGAAAGGTACAAAATGAAAAGTGCAAGTCTCTCTGCCAAAGGAATGCCATCCTAAAAGAGAAAAAAAAAGCCCAAATTTGCACGTACCGGTATTTCACACACACACACACACACACACACACACACACACGGTGATCACACTACACACACTGCAACGCACCTTGCTTTTTTCACATACTGTATTTAGGAATTCTTCGCGCATCCACAATCAAATCTCCTTCACAGCGGAAAACGGCTGCACAGTATTAAGTGAACTTAACTAGAATTAGCTTTAACTGAACATATTTGCCCAGGCACAGGTCTCAGTGTATGTAAGTCTAGCTCAGACTTCCACAGATCGAGGATTACGAAATCTCTTTAATCCCATAAATCGTAATACCCCAGCTCTACACCTGATTTGAATTTCAGTCCACTTTGCAAACGCAGTCTCGCGTGAGTCTCCTCCTTCCAGCCTGAAGTCTTGCTCCGCCTCCCTCGATTTCTCTACCCCTCCCACCAGCTTCCTAGGAGGCAGGCTGAACAGCAGTGGGCGGGGCACAGCCGTCCGAGGGCGCAGGCGCGGCCTGTGCGCGCATGCGCGCTACGCGGCTACTGGCGCGTCCCTATCCTGGGCTGAGGTGGCCGGCGCCTGTCTGGGGGCGGGACGCGAGGCGCTATGGCCGAGGGCAGCGGGGAAGTAGTCGTAGTGCCCGCGACCGGGTCTGCCAACGGCCTCAATAATGGGGCCGGCGGGACCTCGGCGCAGACCAGCAACCCGCTGTCGCGGAAACTGCGTAAGATCCTGGACACCCGGCTGGACAACGACAAGGTGAGCGGGGCTGGAGGGGCCGAGGGTCGCGCATCCCTGGGAGCCGGGGTTCGGGGGTGGTCGTCTGTCCGGCGCCCTCGCTCTGATCTTGTCCCCGCCTCGAGGGGACCACCTCAGGCCCGCTGGACCCCCAGGCTGCGTTGCCGACGTGGGGCAGATGAGAAGGGGGAAGCCGAGGAGACCCTGGGGAAACGAAGAGGTTTCCAGGGTGTTACCTCTATTTATTTAAAAGGGTTCCTCGAAGATTCTGGGTCAGGAAGGCAAACGGTGGAAGGGGGGTTCTCCCTGACCCCGACAGGTGTTGGTCAAGCCATAACGGCATAAAGGAAAAAAAAAAATGTAGAAGTGAGAGTTTTATACGTAAATGCGTAGGCATCTGACAGTAAGCTATCGATAAGAATTTGTGTATAAAAGATAACATTATACTATGATGAGTAAGAAAGATGGTCCACATTATACTGTGAGGACTAAGAAAGGTGGTCTCTAGGACCACCACTTACTAGATATAACCAGCAAACTGGTGCATTCTGGTTTGAGTAAGTCCCTTAACTTCTCTAAGCTGATGTTAAATCTCTAAATTGGAAATACTTTCTCAGGGTTGTTGCGAGGGTTCAATGAGAGAAACCAGGTGAAATGCTCAGCACAGCGCTGCAGGAGTTGTTTCTTGTTAATTCTCAATAAATGTTAATTTTACACAGTTCATTAAGGGTTTAAAGTGTCTATTATTGACATGAATCTTCTCTTTTAATACAGCTGCTCTGGTAAATTAGCATTATTTCTTTTTTACTCATGAGAAAAATAAGTTATGGAGAGAGTGTCTGGGTTCATTTGCCCCCTAGTCTGTGTGATTTTGTTCATTTAGCATTTACTGACCACTCATTTAGCCTTGACTCCAGAACGTATCAGGGCTGTGTTCCAAAAAAGAAACAGCTTTATTTTATCTATTTTTTGCCATAAATATTTATAGCTAAAGATTTTTTTCTGTCTCTTAAATATTAAACTGAATTTAAATAGCCTTACAGTTTTTGTCATTCCAAACATTTTTTAAAATTGAAGTATAGTTGATTTGCAGTATAGTGTTAGTTTTAGGTGAGCAACCAAATGTGTCCAGTGTTTTTATAATAGCGTAATCAAAACATGGAAAGTTCAGCCTGTTTGAACATATATTAGTTGAGGTGTAAAAATTCTGTCTGTAGGATTTAGGGTGCTATTAGACACAATGGGCTTGGTCTTCTGCCCTCTACCCATGTTCTCTTTGTTAAAGAACTCTTTTAGTCTCATAGCTTTTTAAATAGTAAAAAGCAAGATGATTCTCTAATTTCTAACCCTGTTCCTGACATCTCTACCAAGCTCCAGTTGTTTACATGACATCTCCAGTTGTATACCTGATCCATATCACATAGAATTCTCCAAACTGGTTCTCTTCCCCTGTTAGTAAAGAACCTCACCATTTACCCTTCATGCAAGAAGCAATAAGTGCTTTTTTTATTCCTGTTTTCTTTTCCCCCACATCTCACATCCAGTCCATTACAAATCCTATAGGCTCAATCTTGAAAAATATATTCTAATTTTTTTGGAGTATCTCTTTTTTATCTGCTTAGACCATCTTGGGCTAAGCCACTGGCCACTGTCAAATCTTGCTTGAATTATTTTGGTTCAGAAGTTGTCTCAGAGAGACCTTCCTCTCTTAAGTCTAAGTTCGGCTCCCAGTTACTCAGTTCCCAGCCTAGAATTTACCGTTAGTACTTATTTTTTAGATATAGCCTTCCAGAGTTGGTTTATGCAGGCACCAGTAAATATGCATGTACTGTACATAGTCCTTTTTTCTTCTTTTTAAACATTTGGTGTTACAGATGTTTCTGTAACTTTTTGTTTCACTTACCTATATCTTGAAGCTCATGCTATGGAAGTACATACATAATTTCCTCTTCTTTTCAATGGCTGTATCAGTCTCTTTAACCAATCCTTTTTAGATGAACATTAAGGTTCTTTCTAATCTTTGCAATTTCAAACAATCCTGCAATGAATAACCTTGTATATATGTCATGATGCACAAGTAAATACGTCCTTACTGTGTTTCAGAAATAAGTTTGCTGTTCACTAATGTGAAGGTCTCTCGGTATTTTTTGGATTGTGTAATGGAAATAAATTCTTGGGAAATGATTTCAGTAAGTTTTTGCCTAAGATTAGAAAGACATTTGAAAATTGGTCCCAATAATATTCTTTTATTACCAATTATGTAGGAGATGTTGGAAGCTCTTAAGGCACTGTCAACCTTTTTTGTTGAAAATAGTTTGCGGACTCGAAGAAATTTACGTGGAGATATCGAACGCAGGAGTTTAGCCATCAATGAAGAGTTTGTAAGCATTTTCAAGGAAGTGAAAGAAGTATGTAAACTCTTTTCATTTAGCATTTATTGAGTGCTTACTGTATGCTTGGCTCTGTGCTAAGTTTTTTTATAAATAGAGTTGATGTGCTTGCTATTTGTGTACCATGTTCAAATAGAAAATTTAACTATTAACAATTCCTTCAGCAGCATCTTTCTTTGGACTGGTGTGATTTCTAAATCCGTAACCTCCACAAATGCTGCTTCTTAGAATGTTGAAACATTTGCTCTGGGAAATTCTTTTACGAATTTTAGCATTTTAAACAGCAACAGAAAACCATTTCTCTGAGTGATTTTCCAGTAGAAATAGTCTTTCGTTGAGTACACCTCCCTTGGATAACTATTTTTCCACTGGAGATTAATAGGGACTGAGTAACCTTACTGCATCCTAGATTATGAAATTTTCAGATTAATTAAAATCAGTTACTTCAGCTAATAAATAATTATTCATTATATTTGAGTGAGCAGTCTACTCACCATAGGGTGAAAATGAGTTTTATTTATGACATGTTTTATTAATTATATTAAATTAGAGTGATATTACATAGTTAATATTTCTATGTGAGTTGTGTGAAAATGTCATACATGGTACCAGCGGGTGCTTAATAAACACAAGGCTATTTTTTTTTTTAAAGATTTATTATTTCTTTGTTTGTGGCTGCACTGGGTCTTCACTGCTGCACTGTGGGCTTTCTCTAGGTGGGATGAGTGGGAGCTACTCTGCATTGCAGTGCATAGGTTCTAGGTGCTCAGGCTTCAGTAGTCGTGGTGCATGAGATTAGTTGTTCTGCTGCATGTGGGGTCTTCCCAGACCAGGAATTGAACCCCGTTTCCCTTGCACTGGCAGGCACATTCTTAACCATAGACCACCAGGGAAGTCCAACATAGACTGTTTTTAACTGTGCAGTAGAATTTCATTGGCTGAAGTCTAATAATCTGGAAGGTTAAAAGGGAAGTTTGGTAGTGTTCATAAAACTAGGGAGGGATAGTAGTGATGAACACATCTGAAGTGTACTCTTGAAACACCATTTCCCACTGAAAAGAAGTACCAAAGCGAGGAAGCTGTAAAAGACCACTGGGAAGTGTCAAAAGGACTATGGAGCTGAGTTAAGGGGCTTCCACTGGTCAAAGATAGGATGGTTTTAGGATCAGTAAGAATGACTGCAGTGGACTGAAGCTCGTCAAGCGTATTTGTGTCCATGAGTGATACTATTTATTTACAAATCAGATTCATTCGGTGCACTGTAGTGCATGCTCAGTCCCTCAGTCGTGTCCAACTCTTTGCAGCCCCACGGACTATAGCCCGCCAGGCTCCTCTGTCCATGGGATTTTCCAGGCAAGAATACTGGAATGGGTTGTCATTTGCTACAGTAAATATTAGGAATAAGTTATTCTTGAACTAGTTGGCTAGTAATATCATAGTGCTAGTCTCATTAGATTATACAGTGAGGTTTAAGGAAATAGATTAGTTTGCCTGTCTATTTGTACCTGTTTGCTGTTGCTGATATTAATTGCTATTTTGAAATCATTCTTTTATTCACTTCAAAGCTGTTTAGGATAAGCAGGTCAGAAATAGAACTATTACTTATGATTCTATTACACAAAAATAACCTGTCAGTATTTTATTGCGTGGCCCTTCAGGACTTTCCCTGTGTTCTTCTACACACATATACGTGTATTTTTCTGAAAAAAAAAAAAAAAAAAGAAAAAAAACACATGGGGAGGTGTTGTATGTGTTTTATGAGCCCTTTTTTAGCCTTATATAGACATCTTCCCATAATAACACACACGTGTGTGTTCACACACACACACACACACACACACACATAGATATTATCATTGTTAATGGATGCACAGATTTCTGTTGTGTGGTTGGAAATGTTTCATACTTGCCATTTATTTTAGGCAACTGTGTGTTGGTCATCTCTTACATACATTGTTGCACACTTATTTGATTAATTTCTTAGGATAAATTCTTAGTATGAGAATCTGAACATGTATTCATATTCTTAAAACATTTTCCATCTTCATATTGTCAGACCCTTTCTAAAAAGAAATATGCTAGTTTTTTAAAATATCTTTTCATATTCTAGATGTTATTCTTTTTAATCATTTTCAGTCTTAAATACAGAATCTTTTGTCATGCTTTGGCAAAAGAATATCATGGAACAAAAATAAGGATTTGGCTAAGAGAAGAGAAATTTCTTTAACTATATCTAATTTTTTAACTATACCTAATGCTTTAACTATATCTAATGTTACTTTTATCCTTTTCAGGAACTTGAAAGCATACATGAAGATGTTCAAGCAATGAGCAGCTGTTGTCAAGATATGACAAGTCGCCTACAGGTCCGGTATAATGACTGCATTTTAGCATAGTTCCTGATAACAGGGTAAACTTTCAGAAATTGCTAGATAAGCCTACAGAATGTGTGGATATCTGATACGTAGTGCCCTGTAGTAAGTTCGAATGTAAATTTTTTAAAATTATAACTCTCTTTGTGTTTCTTCGGTGATGGTTTACTAATATTGTGCAGTTAACTCCAGAAACCTTTGTATTTTAATCTTGCCAGTATAGAGATAACTGTGAAGTTTTGATAAACTTTTAAATTCCATAATATTCCACAAATGCAGCAGAAATAAATTCCTTCGAAGAAAGCCTTAGGAGTCCTTTCAGATTAAAGCTATGCCCAGTGAAGACCCAGCTTAATTATGATTTATACTCACTTTAAAAAATATCTCAGGAAAATGTCTGTAAGTGTAGGGCCATTTATTAAAGCAGTCTAAATCCCTAGTTTGGCTAAGAGTTAGCATTGATCTGCATACGTCTGATTAATTTAATGACTATATGTCTCCCCTGTCTCCAACCACTGACTTGTTTCTCCTTTCGTTACTGACTGCCTTATTTTATAGTATTGCCCAGTTCAGGTCACTGAGAGAGAATCTCATTGGCTACACTTGTTGTTTGTTTCAGTTCACCTTATAAATGTTTTCCTAATCTTTGAAATACCTTTTCATTCCTGCTCCTTTCAGCTCTGGTTCAGGGGAGAGAGGATTGCATGGTATGACTTGGTCAGGAACAGCACCCTGTCTTGTAGGTGGGGCTTTCTCTAATCTTCACCAGAACCCTCTATGAGGGGTATTTTTTGTATATTGAGTATCAGTGACTTATTGAGTATCAGTGACAACTTCATTCAGAGATTTCCTGGTAGCTCAGCTCAGCACGTCCATAACTGAAGTCATGTTTTCCATCCCTAACTGACCCTGGCAGTGCCTCTGTTTCACTAAAAAGCATCAGGAACTATTAAATTCCATCATGGTGACACCTTTTTCTTTCTGTAAGCCTTAGCATTATATGTGTATTGAGAATTCTCAGTGCGTTCTTCTTTTTTAAAATTTATTTTATTTTTCATTGAAGGATAATTAGAATATTGTGTTGTTTTCTGCCTGAGTGAGTTCTTAAATGTAGTATGTGAGCCTTAAAACATCTGTTTCAATTTCTTGGGCCTTTTTTATATCTTTGAGTTCTGGAGTGTGATCTCATTTGCTGTTGAACTCCAGTAACTGGCAGTGTTAGTTTTCTGAAGTATAATAAAATTGAAATGTGCTAATATTAGATATGTTTATAATTTTAGGCAGCAAAGGAACAGACTCAGGATTTAATAGTAAAAACCACTAAGCTTCAAGCTGAAAGGTAAGCTTTTCTTTATATAATCAATTCTTCATTAATTTGGAGATAACTCAGAAAACTATAAATGACTTCAAAGCAGAGTTAAAATAATCAAAAAAGTGATTCAAAAATGATACAAAATATGAGGTTTTAAGCTATTATCCAAGAGTAAAACAAATACAAACAGTGTTTAGGAGTATTGATAGCTGGGACTGAGATTATCCCTTTTTGGAAGTGATGATGTGTTGTTTGTTTGCTATATAATTCAAAACTGACTGCTCTTTTAAACAAGCAATAGATTTTTAAATTGTTTAGTAATTTTATTATCTTTTTTCACAATTGCCTTTTATTTTTAACTTAATGATTATGTACTCTGCTACTGTCAAAGCACAGAACTGTTCTGTCAGCACACATCTCTTTCCCATTGGTGTGCAATTTTCCTCAATTGCACAGTGTGCTGAAGAGATGGTTGGCTTCACAGAGCAGTTGGCTCTAAGGAAAGGCAGGTGCTGAATTTCTAAGCATGTGCCTTGAGCATCAGATGAGAATGTTTTTAGCATCACAACAAATCTTTTGAAAGAGAAGTTTCCTTGCAGTTAGAGACCCACCTGTGAATTTTTCTCTTAATGTTTTTGTTGGCTGACATGATAACAAGTGTGGATTCAATTGAAAATTATGTCTAAAACCAAGAGAGTAACAGATCACCAATCCTGTGTACAAAGTTTATTCAAATCCTTTCTGCTGCTGCTGCTGCTAAGTCGCTTCAGTTGTGTCTGACTCTGTGTGACCACATAGACAGCAGCCTACCAGGCTCCTCTGTCCCTGGGATTCTTCAGGCAAGAACACTGGAGTGGGTTGCCGTTTCCTTCTCCAGTGCATGAAAGTGAAAAGTGAAAGTGAAGTCGCTCAGTCGTGTCCTGGCCCGAGTTAAAGGAGATCAGTCTTGGGTGTTCATTGGAAGGACTGATGCTGAAGCTGAAACTCCAACAGTTTGGCCACCTCATGGGAAGAGTTGACTCATTGGAAAAGACCCCGATGCTGGGAGGGATTGGGGGCAGGAGGAGAAGGGGACGACAGAGGATGAGATGGCTGGATGGCATCACCGACTCGATGGGCATGAGTTTGAGTAAACTCCGGGAGTTGGTGATGGACAGGGAGGCCTGGAGTGCTGTGATTCATGGGGTCACAAAGAGTCGGACACGACTGAGCGACTGAACTGAACTTGCCATCTTTAGTATGTAGTACAATCTCTTGTAACTAATTGTTGGTTTGATTGAGTCTCTTTCCTACGAAGCTGAGCTTGAGAACAGTGACAGCTTCTTGTTCTCTTTTTATGTCTCAGTGCAAAACACATTGTAGATTCAGTAAGTGATTTTGGGTGAATAAATATGAACTTTGTTTTTTAATATTGGTGAAATCACTATTTATTATGTATTTTTTTGGTCTCTTGAAAAGGCCCATCAACCAAATTTCTCTATGGTGAATGTTAATGTTTTTCTTTGAGGTGTAGTATGTTACAGTGGAAAGGAGGTACACCTTGAAGAGCTGAATTCTAATCTAAATCTTAGGTAAGAGCTCATTAGATTTTTAGTCTTATATGAGTCCTCTGTTAACTCCCTCAGGCTCAGTTATCACATCTGGAAAAAAGGAATAATAAGTAACATCGCAGGGTTGTTGTGATGAATAAGTGATTTATGTTGAGTCCTGAACACACTGCCTGACGTACCTCGAGTACTACCCTCCATATCCCTCTCCACCTTTTAGACAGAGATGTGTAGTACGTCTTGTTTCTTCATTGGCTTTGGCAACTGGAAACAGAAGCTATTCCGCACTTAATTAGATAGTTTTCCTCAGCTATGTTGTTTTATGTTCTCATTCTTTCTTATTTTTTAATAGTTTTAATTTTGATTGTGTTATTTGCTATAAAGTACTTACTGTAACTTAGGTTTTGATATTATAGTTTACATAAAAATATAAAAGCAATTTATTTCGCCCAAATATACATGTAAAAATCCAGAACGTATGTGATACATATTCTTTCATTGCTCTGTAAGAGGTCAGGAGAAGGCAAGCAAAAGTCACATTTTTCTTCTTCTCCCTTCATTTACGTGTGTAAAACTTGAAGACAATTACAGTCAGATGTAACTTCACCACCTAGACATAGCTACTGTTAACAATGTGGTGTATTTTCTCTCAGTTAGTGTGTGTGCCTACTGAATTAACAGCTGACCCTTGAACAACACAGGTTTGAACTGCACAGGTCCACTTATATATGTGTATATATATATGTATTTTTTGTAGTCCTACACAGTCCACAGTGGGTTGGATCTTCTACTCCAGAGTGCTGGCTGTAACATTATATCCAGATTTTCCTCTGTACAGGGTAGGGTAGGAGTCCCTGACCCACACTTTATTCAAGGGTCAACTGTACTAGATTCAGTTAAAACATAGTGAAACAGTAGACTAAAGAGATTAATTTTCCTTTGTGCCTGGTAAATTGACTGAAGATAGATCCAAAAGAAACTCCCAAAAGATTTTCATTGAAATGGTTAATTTGTATAGTCTCAAGGAGTTTTATTAAGTGTTATAATTAATTTAAATCCTGTATGATAATGATTTGAGCTTCTAAAAGTATAAAACAAAACATGTTAAGGTAACTAGTAGATATCAGTACTTAATAAGATAATTAAGGACATAGATTTTTTAAATCTGTATTTTAAGTAGGTGATTTGCATTGTTATTTGAGAAAAATAGAGCATTACTGCCACCTGGAGGACTTTTTCTTTTTAGCTCTTGTCTTTCGGAAGGAGCGTTTGACATTGTGAACTTAAACCTGGAAACAAAACGAAGATGGCGTGCATTGTTCTGTCTGTTCAGATAGTGTTAATGATTATCTTTGTTCAGTTTCATTTGAATATTTTGAAATTGGAGAATATTACTGCCCTGTGAATACTACTAGTGAAACACTTTAATTTTATTCGTATATCTTCACATCTAAAATCTGGAAGGCAGGAATGCTGAATTTCTGTTCATGTGGTTTGTATCCCCGACTTGCCTTTAGATTGTGACCCAACTCAGTCGTGCAGGTCCCTGCAGGTTGAATTGCAGACTCAAGTGTGCTTTTTCCTAATTGTCAGCTAGTCTAAGTTGGCTGCACTCAGATAATATAATTTGAAAAGATTTTTTTTGTTTGTTATGATAGTGTGCAGAAAAAGTGGGGAAGACAAAATGGAGGAGTGTTTTTTTTTTTTTGATTAATAAAGAATTACTAGATGAGTCCTTGACTTCAATTTCTAACCTAAAGTAAATAATAGGCTTGATTTTTGATTTGTTGTGTACTTCATGTACAAGCTTCAAAGGCTTAGAACTTTTAGGGAATGAGAAGAAATTAATTGGCTTATGTCTCTCTTACAACTCTGTTACCATAAGGTGAACTATTCACATACATGTAAGTGGCTAAGGATTTGTATTGCCTGTACCATTCATGAACTTATTTCTCCTTTTACATAAAGGTTAGTTCATCATTTTTCTATGGCCTCTTACCGTGCCCTCTGCAGAGGTAGGACAATATCAGCTAATTGTATCACCTACATGCTTGATGAGCTGCTAATATTTGAGGCAGAAATGAGGCTTCTGAAGATACTGAGACAGTTTCACGTCTTTGTCTTAAAAGTTATATGAGAGATGTAACTTGTTTTAAAGCTATGTAAAATGCATAATGTGCTTGATTTTCTGTTGCCTTTTAAAAAATATTACAGTCAAAGATTAGAAATAAGAGCACAAGTGGCAGATGCCTTCTTATCCAAGTTCCAGCTGACTTCTGACGAAATGAGTCTTCTCCGAGGCACAAGAGAAGGACCCATCACTGAGGTACTTTGCTTTCTGTTGAAATCACTTAAAGAACAGCAGTTACAGATGTTATAGAGAAATCACTCTTTTTTAAGAGTGATTTATTTTACCACCTAAAATTTTTTTTGATTTAAAAATGTTTTTAAGCTTAGCAATATAAGGTACAGATTTTAATTACCTTATTTTTTTCAAAGCAGTATGTGTACTTTTGTTTTAGGAGTCAGAGTACAATAAGGCTTATAAGGAAAGCCTACATTCACCTCATTGTTCCACTCCTTTCCATCTCTAAGTCCTTTGGCAACCATTTTCAATCTTGTTAATTGCTTCTTCTGTAGATTCTGTTGTATTCTGAACCTCTGGTGAAAAGAAGTATGCTTTGGATATCGATGTTAACTATTTTCTATGGATTTCCTACCATGAGCTAAGAGTAATTAGCCTCTCCTCCATGGCTCCTTCCCCTCCACACATACATGTTCTCTTTTCTTCTGCCTCATAGTTCAGTTACATGGCATGTTCTGTTTACATTGCAGTGATGTTGCAATGATTACATGTTCTTTCTTTCACAACTTTTGGTCTTTCCTGAGATTAGAAACTCCTTACCTTTTCATCTGATTCTTTTCTGAACCCATGCCATTCTTTCCAAACCTTCGAGCTATAAAGCCTCTCAAAACGCTAAACAATAAGGGAAAATATCATTCCTCTTTTTTTCCCCTTGAAGATACTCAGTTTTTCTTGAGAAGAACCTTTCAGTGTCCTAACTGGGAGGAACTGCAAACCTTTGTCTGGACTCTGAGGGCAGGAAGAGTTCCTGAGGAGGGCCAGGGTGGGGGGCTTACTGAGTGACACTTGGTAGATGTCACTGTTATCTTACTGCCTGGGCTGGGATGGAACCGTCCCTTGAGTGTAGGGTGTTAAGTAGGTGAGAGAATTGTAGGTGCCTTACCTATTGGTATTTATTGCCCTTATAGTTTGAGGAACTTTATGCATTTTAAATATGTGACATCGCACCTCCCCCCCCCCCCCCCCCCCCCGCCTCAACAGAAATAATTAACAGTATTCGGGATTTTAAAACATTAAAAAATTTTTTTTATTCATCAAAGAAAAATAACTCATCAACTACTTTTCTTGGTTGGAATACTGTGGCTATCTGGAAACTAAGGCTCCAGTACCTTTTTATAGAGGGAAAAAAAGCTGGGAGTTTAGCATCAGTCAACTCATGTATGTTTATGCATCCAACTTTGCATTCCACTCCTGGATGAGGGGACAAGAAGGGGTATATGATAGACTCATAAACCATCATCTCCTGTGATGATGAAGCCATGCTGACTTTTCTACGTCATAAGATATGTAATACATAGCATTTTTTTTTTATGTTATAATCGTCAGGTTTACATTACTCTTTCACAAAACTGTATAATTCTTGAAGAAAGATCTTGTCTTTATAAACTTTATCTCCACATCTTAGTACACTATTTGGCATATAGTAGATATCTAATTAATATATATTTTAAAATGTGAATAATGGGCTTCCCTTGTGGCTCAGCTCGTAAAGAATTCACCGGCAATGCGGGAGACCTGGGTTTGATCCCTGGGTTTGGAAAAGCCCCTGGAGAAGGGAAAGGCTACCCACTCCAGTATTCTGGCCCAGAGAATTTCATGGACTGTATAGTCCATGGGGTTGCAAAGAGTTGGACACGACTGAGCAACTTTCACTTCACTAAATATCTATTATACATTTTATAAAAATTTAGAGAAAGTTGAGATTAGTATAAAGAAGTCTTCATTAGAGTAGGTAGAATAATTTCTTTTTCCTTTGTCATGATATTTCAATTTAGAGTAATACAGTTTTACCTGAAAACATGGAAACTTTAAAGTTACATTCTTAATTTTAAAGGATTTTTTCAAGGCACTGGGAAGAGTAAAACAGATTCATAATGATGTTAAAGTTCTCTTGCGTACAAACCAACAAACAGCAGGGTGAGTAGCCTTTTCAGTTCATGACTGTGTTGCCTCTTGTATTTCCAAAATTTTAAAGATTTTCTAGATTCTTAAAGTGTATGGCATTATGTGAAGTAAGAGTTTAATCTTTATGTGTCTTTGGATAAAGAGGAAGTTGTACCCTGATGTTTAGCGTAAAACAGCAGTTGAGTGTCTTAGTGATGGTATTAAAACTTGGCAACATTTATTTAATTATTAAAAAATTACTCCACAAAATGATAAAAAGTTAATAGGCTATAACCAAATCGTTCTGTAATTAAAATAATTAGATTCTTATTATTGGCTAAAAGTTTTAAATAAATTATAATCTTTAATTTTTTTAGTTTAGAAATTATGGAGCAAATGGCCTTGCTTCAAGAAACATCTTACGAAAGACTTTACCGATGGGCTCAAAGTAAGTGGTTTCTTTGGTGAAGTCTAGATTCATGAGTGCTTGATTTTATTTCACTTAGTATTTATTTGATAACATTTTGATCTTAGTAATAAAATATTTGAACATACTGTCTTTGTATTTGCCTCTTAAGTAACTACTATCATTTGGGTACTATATATGATTAAGGATGGGAATGAAAAAATAACAAAGTCAGTATTTGTGCTTAAGGTTGATTAGACATCCCTTGTTGTTAATATAACCGTTATGGTGAATTAATTTTCTGTTTCTGCTGTAACAAATTTATCTCAATCTTAATGGCTCAAAACAAAATATAAATTTATTATTTTATAGTTCTGTAGTCAGAAGTCACCATGCTAAAATGAAAAGATGCGCATTCATTTCTGGAGGCTCTAGGGAATAATCTGTTGCCTTGCTCACTCACTTTGTTGGCATAATTTAGTTCTTTGAGTCTGAGGACTGAGCTCTTGAGTTTTCTTGCCGGCTGTCACTGAGGGTTTTCCCAGCTTCTAGAGGCCGCCTGCATTGGCTTGTGGCCCCTTCCTCCATCGTTGAAGCCAGCAATGGGTAGATGGAGTTGCTTTCTCACTTTGAATCTCTCCTGCCTCTTCTTCCATCTCATATCTCTGATTGACTTTTCTGCTAGCCTCTTCCACTTTTAAGACCTAGATGATTACCTTGGACCCTCTTAAGTGATCTGGGAAAATGTCCCTCTTTAAGCTCCATCCCCTTTATTCCATCTGCAGAGTCCCTTTTGCTTCATAAAACAACATATTCACAGGTTTCAGTGGTTAGGGATCTTGGGAGGACCATTATTTTGCCTACCACAAGTGGTTTATGTATTTAGTTGTGTTTTAAAATGTTTCAATAGTGTGTTGGTAGAATTACCTGTTAAAAACAAAGGAACATGAGGTCTTCACCCAGCAAAAGTTGGGAATTTCTGAACATGTCCTGTTATTTGAACAGAGTAGACATTCAATCAGTATTTTGTAGATAGAATAGTAAATTTAATTTTACTAGTATGTATTAGTTACCCATGTAAACATTCTAGCAAGCTGCTTAAAGATTGCCCCTGGGGTAAAGACCTGGTGATGGATATTTAGTATTCCCTTCCCTTCTTGGCATTGCTGTGTGTATAGCAGTTGTTTAATGCATATTTGTTAATTAATTGGTTTCTTCAGAACTCTGGTTTCTTATAATAATAAAATACTTTTTATAGTACATAGCAGATGTGGTCTACTGAAGTTAGATATTTAAGCTTAAATGTTTAGTTTGGCAGCATTAACTAGTTTTTTATTGGTATGTTCTTATTTTTTGGTAATTTTTATTTGGTATGTTTTATTTTTATTGGTATGTTCTTAAGGCTTTTCCAAGCATTTTTTAAATGCAGTATTTAGACTCTAGTTGTACAGTGGACATAATAAAGGCCTAATTGTATTTTAACAAGTGTTACAGTGTTAACCCTTTTTCAGGTGAATGCAGAACACTGACACAAGAATCATGTGACATATCTCCAGTACTAACTCAGGCGATGGAAGCCCTGCAGGACAGACCTGTATTATATAAGTGAGTGACTTTTTCCTAATTAATAAAAAAGCAAATCTACTTTTTCTTTGGTAATTTATATTGAATTTCAGTGTTAATCACATTTATATACAATAGTTTGAGCAGTATAATAATTTGATATTTTTCTCTCATCTGGGTACCATTGGAGCATCAGCCTAATCGCATATTACATGCTGTAGAATGCAACACAGATATGAAAAGCAAGATGTCCCAATATCTAGACTACCTCTTATTCACACAGAGGTTAACGTCTTTGCTGCATTAAGGTCTTTGCTGCATTATGCTATCTCGTTAATTACCTTGAAATTGTATGTAGCTAAAGCTCCTATATTAACACTGCCCTGGAGGGGTGGAGGTCAAATAGAGTAATAAATAATAATTATCCAGAGATGAAAAAAGATTTAAAATTAGAATTCCATTAGTAGGATTCCAGAAAAGAAAGAGTTCAGCTTTTTAATCCTGTAAGTTACGGCAGCCAGGTGCTATGTGATAATGCTTTGGATAAGAATTTCACTCATTATTAACTTATATATTTTTTATTGTTCTGTGTTTTAGTTTTCTTTTACTTTTCACGTCCTTTTTTGTCTTCAGTCTTTAAACTTTTTAGTTTGTATTGGGGTATAGCCAATTAACAATGTTGTGTTAGTTTCAAGTGAACAGGGGAGGGACTCGGCCATACATATACATGTATCCATTCTCCCCTAGACCTCCCTCCCATCAGGTTTGCATATAACACTGAGTAGAGTTCCATGTGCTGTTCAGGAGGGCCTTGTTGGTTATCCGTTTTGAATATAGCAATGAGTTCATGACCTTCTCAAACTCCCTGACTACCCCTTTCCCCTCATCAACCACAAGTTCATTTTCTAAGTCTGGGCATCTTTTTGTTTTGTAAGTGAGTTCATCTGTTATCATTTCTTTTTACATTCCACATATAAAGATTGTCATATGATATTTCTCCTTCTCTACCTGAGTTACTTCACTCAGTATGACACTCTCTAGGTCCATTCATGTTGCTGCAAACGGCATTATTTCATTCTTTCAATGGCTGAGTAATATTCCATTGTATATATGTACCACATCTTTTTCATCCATTCCTTCAAATCCTTTTTCATTTTTAATGTCTGGGAAATGTCCAGACATATTTCATATTTGAAAATGGGAAGACCAAGTAGGGAGTTCAAATTCAGGAAACAGAAAGCCAGAGAACTCGTGTATTCAGTCCTGCTCTGAGTCATGTCTTTTCTATGCTTCTATATTTTTAGAAGATTTCCTTCTTACTCTGTTTTCTGATTAGAACATTACTTGTCCTGTAATAAGATTGTAGAACACAAATGCTGGAACTTGACAGATAGATAAAATAGTCACACCCCAGTGCTCCTTATTGAGTACTCACTATATGTTAAGCACAGTTCTAAGTGTGGCAGGCTTACCATCAGTAAAACATTGCCTTCAACTTGCTTTACTTTTTGGAACCAGACGTAAACAAATCCACTGTAATGTATACATTAGTTGCTTTTCTAAAAGTCAAGTCTCAAGTGCTTTGTGGCTCGAGTAGTCTGGTGGGGAAAGGGGTGTACATTAGAGAACGTTTCCTCCAGGAAGTAGGTATAAAATGAGTTCTGAAGGTTGACAAGCATTTTCCAAGATGAAAGGAGGAGAGAACGTCTCAGATTGAGGGAACAGCAGGTGCTAGTGCATGGGTTGAGGAGGAACATGTGCCTTTAGGAACTTGCAGAAACTGGTTGCTGGGTTAGTAGCAGGAGCTGGATCACAATAGATCTCCATGTTGTGCGGATTCCCGGGATAAGCTGATGCTCATTATTGACCATCAGCCAGCAGATCTTATCATCTTCGAAATTTCTTTCTCAGTTTTTTCACTGTAAGGTATTGATGTTTGATTATAATTATAGTACCTGAAACATTTGGTGTTTGTTTAATAATGTGTAACAGTGTCCACAGATTCATATTTGTTCACAAGGTTAATTTTTTTTTTAAAAAGGCCTTCATGTATTTTGGGCCTCTGAAAAGATCAGCTGACTTCTACCATATAAATGTATTTTTTCTAAGTTTTGATTCTTGGTCGACACTTGGAAAGGAGCAGTATTGCATAATGGTTTTAAATTGTGGGCTCTGAGTTAGACTGTTGTTATTATTTTTTTTTTTTCGATTTAGATTTTCTTGATGAACCCATGTACCTATAGGCTTTGGTTTCCTTGAGCTGTGAAATGAGGATAAAAATATAGTGCCTCTCTTGCTGGGTTGTTGTGAAGATTAAAATTGGAATGTTCCCATAAGGTGTTGAGCATCATGCTTTACTCATCACAAAGCATTGGCTATTATTTTTATTTTGAAAGGAGATAAAGTGGAAAATTCTCAGCTAAAGAGAAGTGTATTTAAGGCCTACCTGACAGCAAGGCAAAATGCGTGAGAGACAATAGAACTAAAATAGGCAAAGAAGATGTATCCTCACAGGATACACAGGGGATGGGGCCATAGTGCTGTGTGGATGGTTAAACACTTGGATATTGAATGTGGAAGAAAGAGACTTCTAGTGCCAGTTAAGTATCATAAGATGAACGCTGAAAAAAGAAAATTGGCCTTTCATCTTAAGTAATCACCTGTTTTCAGAGTGGTGGTTTCTTTAAATTTAGGGAAAAACTTTATGATGTTTTATGTTAACCACCAGATGGCACTATATGAACTTGATTTAAATAAAGTAGAGACGCTTCACTGTTCTTTCAGTTCAGTTCAATCGCTTGGTCGTGTCTGACTCTTTGCCACCCCATGAATCGCAGCACGCCAGGCCTCCCTGTCCATCACCAATATTGGGTCTCAAATGTATAGGTATCACATTTAAGAAAACGTCAATTATTGAAGTCTTTGGGGGAAATTGCCATACTCAAGTTTTGTTAGGTCTTATATAACTGGAATGTTAATAATGCATTATTAACTTTTCATACATCAAGTACAGAAGTGTTTCCAAAAAGAAATTTACTGCAAGTAGAAATGGACAAATTGATATTGTCCTCTTTCCACTGGTAAACCTTCAGCATGTTAATTATTAAAGGATATAGTAATATGTACAATGCTGATTCTTTTTCATTCTTTATTTGTTGCATTTCTTAGAGAGTCTTTTACATTATTCTTTTATCTTTTAATTTTTTTGGACAAAAGTTTTTCATTTTATTTGCTTTTTGACCAGAATTTTTCCTTTTCTAATATGGATAAACATAAAAACTGGGGATTTTGATTTTTTATTTTAACTAGAGGCATTTTAGAATATTTACATAATTTTGACATTTCACTTTTGTAAAGCTACATTTTCAGTTTTTGACCTGTGTTGGGAAAGAATCTCTTTTTGGTCAAGGAAATTTTCTTCTGTCTCTGGGAAAAAAGATTTCATGTCTTCAGATACTGAAGGTTCATTTTAGCTCATGCTCTTCTTGCTTCAAATTATATCTATTGCAGGAAAATTAACATTAATATTAATGTTTATTTATATTTTATAGTAAAAAGAGTAGATTCTAGTGTTTTTCAGACTTTTAAAATTGCCCCTCCCCACATTTAAAATGCCCATGGATTCACTGGTTTCTGATAAAACCTATGGTCACAGTGAATAGTCCTAGAAACAGAAGTTACATTGTTTCTGTTTATTTTGCAGTCATTTGGGTCCCCAGGGGAAGATTAGTTTTACATGTTTAAAAAGTTTATGAATTTTGTGCTGTCATAAATCTGATCACGTCACTTCATAGAACTGATGGTCTTTAAAGGAAGGCATTCTGTACCCTAAGCATTTATATTTTTAAGAGCATGAGGGAAGAAATAGAAATAAGCACCTTGGTTCAAATTTGTTTAAAAAAAACAAAGTGAATGTAAAGCAACTGTGCACTTTTGCAAAACTTAGCTTGATAACTGCATTTTCATCTTGACGTATTGCTGGTATGTCACTGCATGGAATTTCAAAATCATTTCCTTTTAACTAAAACCAAAAACCACACACAACCATGATCTGGTTACTGGTACATAGTCCTTTAAAAAGGCTCAGAGTCCTAACAATTTATTGCTATTGATTGCTTCACTACACTTTTATTTAAAAATATCCCCCCTTTCTAGCTTTCTTCTGTTAAAAAAAAATGTGGGTTTTTCATTAAATCAAAAGCATGTTAAAGAAAGCAGTGTAGCCTAAGAAATTCTTTTGAAAACTGGTGAAATTTTTGTAACTTTTCTTTATATGTAGGGTAATGAAATAATTCTCAACACTCAGTAGAGTGCTGTTTAGAGATTTAAAAGTTCGTGGATCTAGAATCTGCTGACATGGGACTACGAAAAAATATTTTGTTTTCCTGTGTATGTTTAAAACAGAACTTTCAATTGATCACCCAGTGCTGACATTGAGAAACAAAGGCTGATTCTAGTCCGGGAAACAGGGACTCCTGGTAACTTTAAGCCATCCTATCATTTGACCCCAGATGGTCTGATTTTCCAGTTCAGAATCTTTTTTCCCTAAAAATTTCCTCAGCCTTGCAAGTCTTCCCCCTACCCCCGGCCCTGCCAACTGTAATTGATAACTTGTAAATATATGTAAAAGAAAGCATGTGCTCTTAATGCATAGCTGGTCAGTAAATTCAAGTAGCATGTAATGTGTTTAACATTGGAGTCAAAATAAGCTTTTAAATATGAATGGTATATTTTGGACAAATTTTGGTGGTATACTGTGATAATATACATGAGAATTTTTTAATGTAGAAGGAAAAGTCTTATATTTTGGATTGCAGAGTTCTAACTATAACCAGCCTCTGAGATCCACATCCTAGGCCTTCTCTGTGCAGTGGAGTGTCATGTTTTGGACAAGGGATGGGCGCTGGAACCTGTAGAGTTCAGGGTTTCCACCTTGCCTGGAGTTTCACTTTTACCAAATCCCCTGCTCTATCCTTTATTGCCACAACCTCTGTTACTGATTGTAAATCCTGCATTCCTTCTTAGACATAAAACGATGCACCTTTGGATTGGATTATCACTATGATAAAGTTATTTATTAAATATTTTTTGTTGTTTAAAACAGTATTGCTTGAGAGAATTGTGTAAAAAAAGGCATTAGATAGCTTATCTGAGAAAGTGCATGAATAATTTGATACAGCCATTAGAAAGAAAAACAATTGTTTGTTAATAACTTGTTTCTTCTAGGTATACCTTAGATGAGTTTGGAACAGCCAGAAGAAGTACAGTGGTTCGTGGATTCATTGATGCTCTTACAAGAGGGGGCCCAGGAGGTACCCCTAGACCCATTGAAATGCACTCCCATGACCCTTTGAGGTATAGTAGCAGACAGTATTGGGGTATTCAGTGTTTTTCTGAAGGAAATCTTCACTAACGTTTAGTTTCTTCATTAGATACGTAGGAGATATGTTGGCTTGGCTCCATCAAGCTACTGCTTCTGAAAAAGAACACCTTGAAGCTCTTTTGAAGCATGTAACTACACAAGGTGGGTCACCCAGCGGTCCCTGCTCATCCGAGATGTAGCACATCACACAGAGCATTTCTGTTTCTGTTCTCGTTGCTGTTTTCTTCATGGAGATAAACTCTTCACACTAGGTGATTCAGTAAGCGTCCATTAGTCTTTCTTTCTCTAGTTTCCCATTTTCCCGCTAATTCTTCTCCATCACTTTGATTTTGTGACACAGCTGATGGCATTTCTATACTGGACCTTTGGGGCCTTCCCTAGTAAGCCAGGACCCCTCTGCTCCCCTCTCAAGGTGTCTCTGGAGTGCCTGATGGACGTTGTCTCAGATCTCGTATGGCGCTGTCCTCTAAAGGCAAAAGGGGATGTCGTCTCCGTTTTGTCTATACGCACACAGGCTCGGGGACTTTTCTTAAGGTCATGAAGCTCCTACTTCTTTCTTTTCTGTTAATTCTACTCAGCCCCTTTTTTCATTCTCATGTGACTGTTTCAAAGTTGTTTTGTGATAGAAGGGGTTAGTGGATAATTAAGATGTTCTGGTTTTGATACGAAGGGAAGGGACATGTTGTGGGGGTGTCACTTGCCTGTCTTGCACGGTGTGGCCCCACACCATGCTGGTTCATCATGTCATCTTCCAGGAGAGGCTGGTGTGCAAATGGGTGCAGGACTCAACCTCCTCATTGATACTGAGACTAGACTCAGCATCTGTGATAGATTGGCACACAGTCTGCACTGTTTAAAGTTGTTTTCTGTTATCCTAATAACCCCGTTTAAAAGAATATATTTCTTCAAAGCTGTTAGTAAAGTATACATGAGAGGCCACATTAAGAGGCAGGAAGAAAATAATTGGAGTTAGAAATAGGTTCTTCTGTGGGAACAGCATGAATTCTTCTAAACTTCAGTTTCTCCATCTGTGACAATGAAGGTGGTTACAAGCTGTACGTGTCCCAAGTACACGGTACTGACCTTTATAAGTGGTCAATAATTAGTAAATGTCAGTTTTTTCATTAAATTGTAAGGTGTGTTTTCCATCTTATACCTGCAGTTTGTGTGCTTAGTACATCTGCCTAGAATAAGGAGTTTGTGGAACAGATCCTAATACATCTACTCATCACTTCCTTCAGTTAATTAATTTCACAATCTTTTTTCATTAATCAGCAGTCAAATGAATTGATAAAGCTTTAGGTTCAGATATTAATATAGTTAATAATGTCCTAAAAGATATTGAACTTAATAAAATACCATTAATGGTTATTTTAAATGTTTATCATTAATGCTATTAATCACAGGTATTAGTGTTTGTTGATTTTTTGTACTTCTGTGAAACAGTGCAATATGAAAAAAATTTCAGTTATGTTATAATTAACCGTAGGTGTTGAAGAAAATATTCAAGAAGTTGTTGGCCATATCACTGAGGGTGTGTGCAGGCCTCTAAAGGTAAAATACTTTGTATATATTATATAAAATATTTTATATATGTTATATGGTTAAATTATTGCCTTATTTGGAGTTTAAAGAAATAGCAACTTGAATTCAAGCTGTAATTTTGTCAAATTAACAGATTAATGTCGGATAATAAAACGCATTTTAAAATAATCATTGCCAATTTTCTATGCAAGGTTTTTGTGTTCTATCTTACATGTATCTATAATGTAAAATATTTTAGCAGATCATATTCGTTGGTATTATGACATACTCCAAAATCTAAATGCTTTCAAAAATGTTTATTGAACATCTCCTGCATATGTATTATTCTGCTAAATGCTGCAGATATGTAAAAGGACTAGAAAATACAATGTCTGTGTTTCAAATCTAATTAGAAAACAAGAAGACATAACGTTATCTGCAGTTTAAGCATAGATGTAGTGTAATATATAAGTAAGCACATTCAGTGTAGTTTAAATTGTATTTGTTAGTTAGGGAAAGATTAGTGAAGGATGGATTTTAATTAGAAAGATTCCCAGTAGTTAATCTTGAGCATTTCAAGTTAATTTTGAACTAGATCTGAGATACTGCCCTGGTAGTATTATAATTAGACAAATATGTTGGAGCCAACTCAGGATCCATCTGCTTTCCTGTTCTCTAATTAATATTACAAGAAACTTGGTTTAGTTGTTTAAAGGTAAAACTTTTTTCATTTTTTCCCCCGTACTATCGGTTCACAGCTGCTGCTGCTGCTAACACTTCAGTCAGAGCTGTACCTTTTTACTGATGATTTTAGGCATGTAACAGCTGCTTTGCCGTTTAGTGCTGACTAAATTCCATTGTATGCTGGTTAAAAAACCTCAAGATGATCTCATTGTATTGATTATTTCTGATAGCAATTGTCTTGAGCCAAATTCTATAGGTAATGGATCGTTTGTTCATAGAGTATACCTCTGTTAAATTTTTTGTGTTTTACCATTCTCTGATTTAATACTCAGATATTACTTATTTAGAAGGAAGTTTGTGATTTCTGTAATCATGAAATTTAATCTCTTTAATGCTGTTCACACCACATGTGATTAATGAAAAAAAAAGTTACACTTTTAAGAAATGTTTAATTTTTTGTCACATGTTTTAATAGGTTCGAATTGAACAAGTAATAGTTGCTGAACCTGGGGCAGTTTTATTATATAAAATTTCTAACCTCCTCAAATTTTACCACCACACAATCAGGTAAGTGGAATGGTTAAATGTGCTCATTAAATCCCATGTCATACTTCATTTCAGTTAGAACACAGTGTAGTATTTGTGTGTGTGTGTGTATTCTATTTGTCGACTAAGTATAAACTAGTAGAACTTCCACACCATATGAGTCATTATTTGCATATTATACATGATATAGTTTGAGGTTCGTTATTTCCTTTTTCCTGGCATAACTGTACACACACATACACACACACACACACACAAACACACATTTGCACACACACACAGTTATGTAGCAGTATAAGTCTATAATAGAAGTATTTTTTGAGTCCTTCTGTATTTGAGATCCATGGCAAGTCTATATTATGCTCAGAACAGGGCATAATTAGTAAAATGTCCTATTCTGGATGTAAATAACATAAATTCTTCTTTAACATTTAGTTTTCCATTAGTGGTAAAACAGAACCATAGCTTTATCTTCTCTAAGTAATATTAATAGCTATCTTATCTTCTCTAAATTAAAGTGACTTTATCTGATTAGGAACCACTTGTCTTATCTAGGAACCACTTGTCTTGTCTAAAATATAATCTTTGACTCCAAAATTTGCATTCATTTTCACCATGCATATATCTTTTGACAGCATACGTACACTTGAGCCCTGTTGTAAATGTCATTCACTGTAAGACCATGTTATATGTGAGTTGTGGTAAAACAATGGTGTTCCAAGCTATATTTTTGATAGTCTATTAAAAAATCATTTTAGATCGCTTTTTATAAGCATGCCAGTATCAGGAATAGAAGAATCACTTTCAGTACATGAATAGGAGAATAAAATTGGAAATTGTTTTATATACATGGTTGTGTTACATTCTGCAAAAAATGAGAAACCCCACTGGACAAGTCTAAGGAATATCCTTGTAGAAAATTGAGAATTATAGGATGTACAGTAGTTATTTTAAAATGTTGCCAAATTTTTCATAATTAGTTTAAATATACTTTTTTGGCAGCTGTATAATCATAATACTTTATAATTTGCAGATGTGTTACTGATATGACATAAGTTTTAATTTAAAAAGCTCAGTATTAATAATATTTTCTCCATAGAGCTACTGATGGAATGGCTTCCTTTAAATTAAAATCAGATTTTCTTAGATAATCAAAAATTGCATTTACTGTAATAGTGGAAAAATAGCCACATGGATTTGCATGCTATAAGGGTTTAGTCTAACCCACTGCTTTTCTAAGAGATTATGAGATATTGAAAACACTGTAGTTTGCTTTCATTTGTTTGTCACCTAACCTAAAAGAAAAAAAAAACTCATTTCTGTATGAAACTAGAGTAATTGTTTAATTCACAGGTTATATTCTATATAAAAACTTTTATTTAAATCTGTATCTTTTAAAAGAATTCTACCCAGTTATAGAGCTGAATTGTTTAGGCCTGCTTTGCAATCAGAAATATTGTTTGCTTTTAGTGGCATTATTGGAAATAGCGCAACTACATTGTTGACTACCATTGAAGAAATGCATTTGCTGAGCAAAAAAATATTCTTCAACAGCTTAAGTCTTCATGCCAGTAAGTTAATGGACAAGGTATGTTTGAAAAATGCAGTTCTTATACTGTGTGAGTCTTTCACATTTTAAAATGCTGTTTTATTGTTTTTACACTGATGAGTTTTTTTTCCCATTTCATTTAGTGTTCTCTTGAGTTCTTCCTGTGAACAAGAAAATTCATTTTGGGGTGGCTTACTGGATGTAGGCTTATAGTCTGTTCCTGGAACAGTATAACATCGAGTCACAGTTGGAAGTAGAATCTCAAAGCCCTAGTTTTACTACCATTTTTCAATAACCCACAATTTGTAATTAAAGCAGATTTTCTATATTTAATAGGTCAGGACTAAAATGACATACAGATTGAAAAACTGGAACTTTTAGTAAATACTTTTTCTAAACAGCTGGCATATATTTTTACACTGGTGGTCTAGCTTTTTCATAATGGAATTTATGTTCCTTTGAGTTACATACTGCAATTATGAAACAAGTAAGATAATAAAATATTCCATAAAAGCAAAGAAAAAAAATGAAATAACAAAAACCTGAAAGAGTTCTGTGAGAGCTAGTATTTAACATTGAGCATTGTGTTGTGCAAAAGTAAATTGGTGAGACCTTAAGGAATGGGTTTATAACCATCAGATCCTTCTTTGTTTTTGTTTCATTATTAAGGACTCAGGTTTGTTCAGGGATGTATCACAATCACCATTTTTGTTTTACTTTATGCTGCTCTATCCAATTGCCTGGTTATATTAGATGCAGTTTTGTAGTATGGTGTTGAGCAGTCAGTAGCAATCCAGTTCAGAGGCCCTGGATTTTACATTCCTAAGCTCAGGGGAACCTTAAGAGTCCACTCTCTGACCCTAACATAGGTTTCAAATTTTCTGGAAAAGCAGCATGCATTTGTGGAGATGAAGTATTTCACATATGTGTTTTCCTGTATCACCAGAAGTTTACTAACCGGCAGTCAGTTCTTGTTTTAGATACAGTTATTATATAAGTTATTATTTAGACACAATTTTTCTAAAATCATTTCATCCATGATACAAACTTTGAATGTTGCTTTCTAATGAGAGCACAAGAGCAAACAGTGAAGGTCTGTTGGTCTCAGATTGCTCTTCCATTCATGGAAAATAGTCTGATAAATCAGTGCTTACTGTAGAGTCATGTATTTTATGGAAGATGTCCGCAGTGTGCTATGCTAGCACAGGAAGGAGGGGTATTAGTTTAGCTCAGTCACTTAGTCATGTCCAACTCTTGGACTGCACGGACTGTAGCACGCCAGGCCTCCCTGTCCATCACCACCTCTTGGAGCTTGCACAAACTCATGTCCATTGGGTTGGTGATGCCATCCAACTATCTCATCCTCTGTCATCCCCTTCTCCTCCTGCCTTCAGTCTTTCCCAGCATCAGGGTTTTTTCCAATGAGTCAGTTCTTCACATCAGGTGGCCAAAGTATTGGAGTTTCAGCTTCAGCATCAGTGCTTTCAATGAATATTCAGGACTGATTTCTTTCAGGATTGACTAGTTTGATCTCCTTGAGGTCCAAGGGACTCTCAAGAGTCTTCTGCAACAGTACAGTATAAAAGCATCAATTCTCACCTTTCTTTACAGTCCAACTCTCACATCCATACGTGACTACTGGAAAAACCAAAGCTTTGACTAGATGGACCTTTGTTGTCAAAGTAATGTCTCTGCTTTTTAATATACTGTCTAGGTTTATCATAGCTTTTCTATGATAGCTTTTAATTAAAAGGAGCAAGCATCTTTTAATTTCATGGCTGCAGTCCCTATCTGCAGTGATTTTGGAGCCTCCAAAAAATAAAAGTCTCTCACTGTTTCCATTGTTTCCCCATCTATTTGCTGTGAAGTGATGGGACTGGATGCCATGATCTTAGTTTTTTGAATGCTGAGTTTTAAGCCAACATTTTAACTCTCCTCTTTCACTTTCATCAAGAGGCTCTTTAGTTCCTCTTCGTTTTCTGCCATAAGGGTGGTGTCATCTGCATACCTGAGTTTATTGATATTTCTCCCTGCAATTTTGATTCTAGCTTGTGCTTCATCCAGCCCAGCATTTCGCATGATGTACTCTGCATGTAAATTAAATAAGCAGGGTGACAATATACAGCCTTGATGTACTTCTTTTCCTATTTGGAACCAGTGTGTTGTTCCATGTCCAGTACTAACTGTTGCTTCTTGACTTGGATACAGATTTCTCAGGAGGCATGTAAGATGGTCTGGTATTCCCGTCTCTTTTAGAATTTTCCACAGTTTGTTGTGATCCACACAGTCAAAGGCTTTGGCATAGTCAGTAAAGCAGAAGTAGATGTTTTTCTGGAACTCTCTTGCTTTTTTGATGACCCAACAGATGTTGGCAATTTGATCTCTGGCTCCTCTGCCTTTTCTAAATCTGGCTTGAACATCTGGAAGTTCACAGTTCGTGTACTGTTGAAGCCTGGCTTGGAGAATTTTGGGTGTTACTTTGCTAGTGTGTGAAATAAGTACAGTTGTACATTTGTTTGAACATTCTTTAGCTTTGCCTTTCTTTGGGATTGGAATGAAAACTGACTTTCTCCAGTCCTGTGGCCACTGCTAAATTTTCCAAATTTGCTGACATATTGAGTGCAGCACTTTCACAGCATCATCTTTTAGGATTTGAAAGAGCTCAACTGGAATTCCTCACTTCCACTATCTTTGTTCATAGTGAGGCTTCCTAAGGCCCATGTGACTTCGCGTTCCAGGATGTCTGGCTCTAGGTGAGTGATCACACCATCATGGTTATCTGGGTCATGAAGATCTTTTTTGTATGGTGGTTTTATGTATTCTTGCCATCTCTTTTTAATATCTTCTGCTTCTGTTAGGTCCATACCACTTCTGTCCTTTATTGTGCCTGTCTTGCTTGAAATGTTCCTTTGGTATCTCTCATTTTCTTGACGAGATCTCTGGTCTTTCCCATTCTGTGTTTTCTTCTATTTCTTTGCATTGATCACGAGGAAGGCTTTCTTACCTCTCTTTGCTAGTCCTTGGAACTCTGCATTCAAATGGATATATCTTTCCTTTTCTCCTTTGCCTTTAGAGGAGGAATATATGTGTCTGTAATAATATACAGTGGCTTGATGGCACATCTACCAGCCAAAGACTTTAGAACAGTTATGTTAAACATGAGTCAAGAGAACAGTGTGTGGACAAAATGGAAATACCTGCCAAGAGTTAGAGAATCTCAGAAAGAAATTCTGGAGTTGAAAAGTATAATAACTAGCAAACCAAATGAAATCCTTAGAAAAGATTATACAGCCTGCCCAACTGGATTGCAGGGATAGTTAAGCAAGTGAAAGTCAGTCATTATAATTACCACATGGATTGTTTTTTCAAGTTCTTTGCCATTTTCCTACTAAGTTGTATCTTATTCTTGTTATTTTCTGATATTTTTATGCATTATGAACATTAAGTGTCATATATTACAGATCTTTTCTCCATGTCATCATTTACGTTTTGATTTTGCTTGTAGTATATTCTGATACATCCCTTCTAATGTTTACACAGTAAAATCTAACATGTTTTTTCTCTATTGTTTCACTTTTGGGAACTTGCTATAAAATGTACCACTGCAAAATAAATGCTTAAAACTGAAAAAAAAAATGTACTTCAAAAACCTTCCCACATCAAGAAAATATGTATAGAATTTATTATATGCTAAAGTTAATATCTATTAGTGGGAAAGTGTTAGAGTATTTAATAAATTTATATAAATGTGTGTTCTTAGGTCTTTTTGTAATTTCACTCTTATATTGAGTTTTTAATCTACATAAAGTTTATTTTTGTCCATGAGGGGAAGGAAGGATCACACTTATTTTTCTCAAATGGTTATCCATTTATTTTGTTTTATTTTCATTCAAAAAACCCACCAAGTTTTAAAATACTGTATTCCTCTTATAAAGTTAAAATAAAAGTTGCAGGAAAATACAATGGTTAATGAAAGGTAAATTTTAAGTGTGGCATCTTCCAGCTAAATTCTAGAACAGAATAGGGTAAAAACAGGGAAAGAATTGTAATTTGAATATATTAAGTACCAATTAATACTGCAGCCTATGTGAGATTAGGTGAATGGGTTTTGACTTATTATTATTTATTGTTATTATCAATAATTATGCCCTGAAATGTTTTTCTTAGATATGAATTGGGTAATATTTAGGGATATTTTAACATTATGTTGAGATTGAAATATGATACTGTTTATAGCTCATGTGTTACTTATATGTACACAACCATTTCAGGTTTCTTTCAGAAAATCTTTCTCCAAATTTTAATGTTCCATATTTTATGTTAAGTATATTATCATCTTGTTCTGCCTCTTATAAACCATTCATCTCTTCTAAGAAGATTATAGCCTTATTAGGAAAACACGTATTGCAGAATGGTCTTCACTACCAAAGCACTCAGTTTTTGTTAATAGAATTTTAAAGTGGATTATAAAATTGTTAGGAAGAATAGCTTTTAAAATAAAGGTATAGCCAGAAACGAACTCTTTTATGATTCCTTCTTTGCTTTTAAAAAGACACATTTGGGAGCTAATTCTTTATCTGGTATGCTAAAGGAAAATTCAAGGACATTATTTTATTGAAAGATGTACCTTTTCCCTAACAAAGTGTTTGAAGCACTTCAGTAGTCAAGTATGTGTACTCCCTTGTTTATCAGGCTCTCCTGAAACATTCATAGCTGTGCATCTAGCAAAATCTAAAGGATGCCCTAGAAGATACAATGTCATATCAGTTTTAGCTAGAGAGACATTTTCTGAAAAGTTCTTTGCACTATAATAATACAATACTAATTTAAAGGGTATGTTTTATCATAAATGAAACCCATATCAAATTAATAGTAAGCAGGGTTGATTTGCCTAGCACTCTGAAAAGAAAATCTAAATGGTCCTTTAAATTTTGATTTAAATTCTTGGATATCACTCCTGTCTAGAATGTCTTTTTACTGTTCAAATTGTAGTTCTTGGAGGAGCAGCTTGGGCATCACCTCGGAGTTTATAAATTTAGCTGAGATGAAGAACCTCAGGCACCTGAGATTAAGATTCAGATCTGCTGAATCAGAATGTGCATTTAACCAGATTCCCTGGTCATTTGTTTGCATATTAAAGTTTGAAAAGTGCTTTTTTAGAGGAATACTTTGAGTTTTACATTATTCCTTGCAGATTATTCTGCCAGGAAAAACAAACAAAAACAATGTTTTCAGCTAAAATGCTTTTTAAATTTTAAATAAAAGTATGTGAAAAAGTTGTTAATTGCTTTTTACATTTCAAACATTAACTTGCACTCTTAAATTTCTTTTGAATAATTTTACTGACTTAAAATTGTAATTCCATAAATAAGTAAAGTAAGAGGAAACTTTCAGAGGAAACGGTTGTGGTATAGAACGTGGTGATGGTTTCAATGTATGTTACCGAGTGGGGCCTCATGTGCCCACAGGGCCGGAAAGCCAAACTCTGACCGTGGGTGTTTGGAGCGAAGTAAGTGTTTATTTGCAGAGTGCCAAGCCAGGAGAATGGGCAGCTAATGCTCACAAGATGGAAATTCCTCAATGGCTTTCAGGAAGGGTTATTAAAGACAGTGTTAGGGGAAAGGATCTTAGGATGTATGACCAGTTTGTGGACCTTCTGGTTGGTTATTGGTTATTCATTACCTTATTGGTGATAAGGTAACAGGGTGATGTTCTGGGAATCTTAACTTGCTGGTTCCAGCAGGGGTCTGTGTGTTAGTGATCAGCATGTGGTCACCATTCTCTGCCCAGATGGGGGTCTTACTTTCTCCAGAACAACTCAAGAGTATGCATCGGGTTGTTATCTCTATCTTTCCAGGAGGAACTAGAAGTCCTGTGCATTTGTTGTCCTAATCATAAACCGTTTGCTTCTGTTCTTCGGAACTCAGAAAAGGCACGTAGGAGACTAAAACCTTTTGTTCCACAAACAGGAGATGGGGGACACGGAGGGGCTTTTGTACCTGGGAATGTCCTACAGGGTCCTGCTGGTTTCAGTCTCTCCTTTTCTTTGATACTCTTCAGTCCAGAGGGGAACACGGGCAGGACAAGAGAGGGAGTCTGGTTTTGGATAAGAGATTACTCATAAACGCAGTGAGGGAACTCAGTTTTAGGGGACTTGGTTTCAAGTATATAGACCCTGAACCTGTACATATTGAGCCACAATATCTGAGACTGGGGCATGACGGGGAGTGGTGACTCTCAGTTATAGTTGGGGAAGTGCTGGTCTCTCTCTGAATTACTTTTTTCTTAAGACTTGGGCTAAACAAAATAGGCCGTTTCAAATCCATATGAAAATATAATCCTAAATTCAAAGACTACGAAGTTTTTCCTCATAATTTTTTGTATTTTAAAAGTACAAATTCTATACTTCTGATATATTAATTCTGAGATAATCTAACAAAAACTTTTGTGTCACTTTCTGTGATTTTCATTAGTACAATAGAGAACAAACAATTGATAGATGATAGATTTTGTAATGTGTCAGCCAGTGCTTTATGTCTTGCATATGAATGATTTTACTGTGAACTGGCATTTATTTAGACACTAGAATTTAGTAGAAAAATATAAGCAGTGTATAGATCTTCCTTTATTTTAGGTTGAACTCCCACCACCTGATCTTGGACCGAGTTCTGCCTTAAATCAGACGCTCGTGTTGCTGCGTGAAGTTCTAGCATCTCATGATTCTTCAGTTGTGCCATTAGATGCCCGTCAAGCTGACTTTGTGCAGGTGTGTTGTAAATGCACCCGTCAGGGCTCTTACTGCTCCGCTAGGATACATTCTGTTGAAATTCTGGCATTTTGTAACCCATCTATCTCGACACCCCTTCTCAGTGTTTTTTCCTTCAAATATTAAACCATTTCCCATTAATGTAAAAAGTAATATATGTTCAGTGATGCGTGTTCTAAGAGTTACGATTTTTATACCATTAAATGGTAATCTTTCATGTGTGCTTCTGTAAGTTGGTCCCCTCCTCTTTAGTTTGGCATCAACGCAGACCTGTATCACTGGTACGGAGATGAAGGGTCTGTTTAATTCTATTTCTCATTTTAGGTTTTATCATGTGTCTTGGATCCTCTCCTCCAGATGTGTACTGTATCAGCCAGCCATTTGGGCACAGCTGACATGGCCACTTTCATGGTCAATTCATTATATATGATGAAGACGACATTAGCTCTGTTTGAATTCACTGACAGACGTCTGGAAATGCTGCAGTTCCAGGTTAATTTTGCCATAATGTGACTGCTCACTGTGATGAAATCTTCTTTTTCCATACATGATCTCAGTTACTGGCTGTAAGCCAACTTCAGTGACCTGATTTCTCTGAATCCCTTGTTATAGTCTGATAGTACCTCCCTTCCCCCCAGGCATATTCAGTATTTTAGTTTTTGGAGAAGCCATGGTATGTAACGAGTAGGATATTTTATTCAAATCATAGTACATGGTGGTGGAATGGAGCTTTTCTGACTAATTTGAACTGTTATCCTGTATGCAGATTTCAGTTTCCGAACTGTGAATAACGTGCTATATATTTTTCAAGCTGCGGAGCTTGTGCGGAAGGTGTTGCAAAGGACAGATACATTTTTGCCTATGTGTAAATCAGTGTTAGGCACAACATTACAATTTGTTAAACCAACCATGCTAGTCCTTAAGCCAAATGGTCTCACTTAAGAGTCACAACAACGCCATTTATAAAATTTACCAGACACTTGACTTCTGAGTTTGAAATAGTGATTTGGTAGATAAAAATGATTTAAAAAAAACAACAAAACTCTGAATCTTCTTTATTATCACAAGAATATAAACAGTTGGCAATGGCTGTGGTAAAAATGTGTTGTTTTTGGTTTTTCCAAGGAATGAGTTTTGAGACCTCTAAATTCGTGGTATTTCCTGCTGTCAAATCCTTTCTTTTTTCTTCTCTTTTTTTTTTTTTAACAAAATATGAAGTATGATTAATTTTTCTTTCTTCCCAAATTGTTTATGTATAATTAGTGAAAATCTTTTTTAAAAATTCATTGGTTTTTAATGTATTTGTCACTAATTCAACCCCAAACTGCCATTTGTCTTAAATCTATTCCTGAAATGTGCAGATATGTATCAGTTGTCCAACAATCTGTTTTATCACTAGTTATCCTTGTTTCTTAAATACCTCAGAGTTATTTTTTGCATCCCCAGAGGACACACCCCACCATGTAAGTGCTTATTAGGTCTGCATCATGCTTGCTGTCAGGCCGGTGGCCAGTGCTGGTCTCATGGACCAGCCCAGAGTCAGTGTGGAAGGAATGGGCAAGGGTGTGGCTGCTTGCTGGACGGCATGCCCCTGCAGTAATGGTTTTCCTTGTTTAGTAGAGGATTCTTGATTTTCAGATATTTTCTATCAATAGTCTGGTAATTTTCTTCCATTCTTAAACTTCTTCCAGTGTTCAAAGTAAGAAATCCAGGCTAGTCTGATTCTCTTTAGTTTTGCAATAAACATTCTATTTTATTCGTGTGGAAGCTTATAAGGATTTTCCTTTGAGTTCAGATATTTCCTCAGGATATTTTTTAGTATGTCTCTTTTTTTTGTTACTTCCATTTTGGACTTTGCAGAGCCATTTCAGTCTGGAGATTCAACCTTTTTTTTTTTTTGCTCAAGAAAGTTTTCTGTTATCTTTAATTAATTATCACTTCTCCATCTGTTACTTTTTATATTCTGAATATAAAAAGCTTCTGTCCTTAGTTGGCTTTATCTCCTGAATTTGTCTTTTAATTTCTGTTTAAACCTCTTCACTTTAATATATTTCTTTGATATTTATTCTGTATTACTGTTCTTCCATTTTTCTTTCAGACACTAATTTGGTTCTTAGTGGTAACTCTTTCATTAAATATTTATATTTGCAATCTTATTTTTCTTGAATTTTCAAAGAGACTAGTAAGTAAAGGTTCTAAGGTTCTAATTGTACTTTCTTGGGCATTCACTTGAAAAAAATTAAAGTGCCCTGTGTCTTTCAGTATACATGTGTTAGTCGCTCAGTCATGTGACTTTTTACAACTCCATGGACTGTATCCCACCAGGCCCCTCTGTCCATGGAATTTTCCAGGCAAGAATACTGGAGTGGGTTACCATTCCCTTTTCCAGGAGATCTTCCCAACCTCGGAATCGAAGCCGGGTCTCCTGCGTTGCAGGTGGATTGTTTGCTGTCTGAGCTACCTGTGTTACCTCAAGAAAAGACACTTGTTTTCATTACTCTGGTGGCTTTCCTCTTAGAACCTATCACCTTTTTAAAACCAGTTGTAAGTTTTTTAAGGGGAGGGCCTCAGATACTGTAGAGGCTTGGACAATGGCAAGCATTGAAGTGGGAACATCATCTGTTAATGGTGAACTGTGTCATTGGTAAACAGGTTGATAGCAGGGAGGAACAGCAGGAAGAGCTCCAGGCTTTCAGACCTGTACTGGTAAAGGGAAGGGAATTCCCTTCCTGGGAATTTGTCATCCCACCGGGCAGTCTCCTCCTGTGACTTCTGCCCCCATTAGCCGTAGGTGGCTTCCCCAAGAACAGCACACAGCAGGTGAGCACATACAGCTCACATCTGCCAGCACAGTCTCTGTAGGCAGCCTGAGCCTGACGTCTCTGACTAGTCTTCTGCTGGGTCCTCAACCATCTCCCCTAGATCTGCTTTCTTCAGGAGAACTTAGAGCTTCAGCCCCTGTGGGATTTCCTCCAGGCCTCTCCAGATGGCATATCTGATTGGCTGAGTCAGTCCAATAAGTTGGGAGCATGAGGCAGTGTGGATGTGAGGAACAAGTCCTCATCCTCCCAGAATTCTTCCTAAGTATTTTATTTTACATTGTTGTTCTTGATGAGTAGTTTTTGTTTGTTTGCGTCATACCAGCTTTTAAAAGAGCTAAGAAGCAACTCAGATTTTTTTGACTAGTGGCTAGTCCTGGAATCCTCAAAGAAGACTTTCTTCCCATTTGTGAGAGGACTTCCTCTTTGAGGAAGGAACAGTCTTTGTATAAGAGCAGTCCCTGCGCCTCAGCAAGGAGCGCGATGAAGAGCTGAGAGTCCAGGCTCGTCTCCACTCTCATCAGTCCTATTCTTCTTTAAAATGTTTTCTTTTAATTGTATTTTATTTTAGATTGAAGCACATTTGGACACACTTATAAACGAGCAAGCTTCTTATGTTTTAACCAGAGCAGGCTTGAGTTATATCTATAACACAGTACAGCAACATAAAGCTGAACAGGTAAGCACGTGGCTGTTTCTACCTAGAGAGAAACACTGATTTAGACTGTGTCTTCTAGAGCTAGACTCATTAGAATCTTGGCTCTGCCGCTTAATCGCAATTTCTCACTGGGAAAGTGACTTGTCTCTGTTTCCTCATTTGTAAATTGATGGTACTAATATCTGTAACATAGCGTTATTCTGATGATTAAGTGAGATAACGCCTGTGTAGTGCTCAGATGACTACCTGAAATATAGTAGAGTGTGGGGAGGGAGGTGGGAGGGGGGATCAGGATGGGGAACACATGTAGAGCCATGGCTGACTCATGTCAATGTATGGCAGAAACCACTACAATATTGTAAAGTAATTAGCCTCCAACTAATACAAATAAATGAAAAAAAAAATAGTAGAGTGTCCCCAAATGTTAACTGTCCTTCTCACTATAGATAGTAATACAATGGTAAATTTTTCAGAGTCCTTTATCACCATCAACTAATTGAATGCATAGATTACTATATATAAAGAGCAGTCATTCCCCCTTTTAATTTAGCAGATCATGGTCTATTATTTGGAAAGGTAAATACTTCTGGGGCTAGCATATGATCTTGTTCAGTTATGGAACTCCAGTAGAATTAGAACACAGAATGGGAGAGAAGCCTAGGAAACCATATAGGCATCTTTGCTTAAAAAGCAAAAAACTCTTTTAAATAACATTAAGATGAAGAATATTTTATAGCCCAGGAACTCTTTAAGTGACACTCTCAAAGATCACAGGTTTGAATTTTTTCTTTTGATAAGGTAATAGGCAAGTTTCCACCAGAAGGAGCTAATTCTGCTACCTTTTTTATACTGTCTAAAATTGTCAAAGTGAGACTCTTAAGGTGTCTATGTCTCACTGCCGTTTCTCAGTACTTAACTGCCCTTTTTTCTTGCTTATGGTCAAATCTGAAGTATCCTGCTATTTCATTGTTCGTAAACATATGTGCTCCTCACTCCGAGACATATTATTGAGGACCTTCACGCTAGTTATACAAAAATTAACAGATCATAGTCCCTCTTTTAATTGAGGTTGAAGATAGGACGTTCTTTGGAAATAAGCTAAATTTTCAAATTTGGGAAGTCTCCTAATGGACTGTATTTGATAAGTGAACTGTAACATATAGCACCTGTTTTCATCTTGTTTTTGGCCTTTTGTTCCTTAAGGGCCCTTTAGCTAATTTGCCCAACCTAGATTCTGTGGCACTGAAGGCTGCGATGGTAAGTACACAATAAAGCGTGTCAGTGTACGTTTCCATATGGAGTGTTATTCTTACTCTTTCCCATGTGATGACTGTCTGTATTCACAACTGGGTCCAGTCATAATGATTGCACATGTATTCCTTTAAAGAGGTCTGATCAAGGCAGACATTGGTAGTAATATTTCACCATGCCCTAATAGTCTCATTATTCCTATTTAGGTTTTCTTCAGTTTCAGAATTTTACTCCTAACCTAATGAGGAAACAGGAATGACAACATGAAGAAGTTAGGCTATATATCATGAGAGACAACCACCAATAAGAGCTGCATTTATCACGCAACTAAATAAGTGTGTAAAGAATACAGTTGTGAATTGTGATAATGCTGTGAATTAAATTATGCAGATCCAAAATCTCAGAGTCAACCCCTTCATCCCATTTACTACTAACCAAATCGTGATGATTTTGCTCTCTAATTTTCTCAGATATCTTCTTTTCTTTTCATTCCTGTTGCCCTTGTTGTCTGAGATGCTGCAGGAGCTACCCATTTGTTGCCCTTGCATCTGCTTTGTACGACCTCCCCTTTGATTCTTTTTGCTGTGGCCAGAGTTAGCATCTTAAATTCAAATCAGATTATTTTCCCCCTTTTGTTATTTCCCTCCTTTAATGGTTTTGCTAATGCTTTTACAGTAGAAATTAGAATCAGTTAGAAAAGCTTTCAAGTCCTACATGAACTGAGCTCTAGTAGCCATTCTTTCTCACCTAAGCCTTCATCCACACTGTCCCCACACTACGCACACACTTAGCCTAATGTCAGTTCATCTTCACGATTTTACTTAAAATGTCCTTTGCTCAGAGACGCTTTTGCCAAATGCAAAGATTAGATCTGTGTCCTCATGATGGATGCTTTTATAGTATTGGTACCTTGGTTTTTCCTTTATTTACATTTGTTTACTACCTCTCTCACTAGACCATGGGCTCTGTGAAGCTAAGGACTGTCTTTTTTTGCTCACCATTATATTTACATTATGTTATAAGGTACCTTAGCAATAACAGGTACTTGATGTATATTAATAATGAATAGATGAGTAAATGATTAACAGATACTCTGGATTTTAAAAAGTAAAGTAGACTTGAAATCTGATGACTTAACATCTTATTAATATTATTACCCAGATGTTTGGTGAGGGAGATCAAAATGAATGGCTTGGATTTGAAATTTTAAAAGTAGATATTGCTGATAACTGAGTACCTTAAAGAGTTGACACTTGCAGTGAATTTAGTTAGAATATAGAAGAAATAACTCATTTTGATCACAAAGACCTCGTTATTTGGAATATGGGATTTTTCCAAGGATTTAATCCTTAGAAAGGGATGATTATTAAGGAGGTCTGTTAGCAGATATATGTACTTTGTGTTTCGAATTTCTCTGTTTCATTTAGGTTCAGTTTGATCGCTATCTGTCAGCTCCTGACAACCTGTTAATGCCACAACTGAACTTTCTTCTAAGTGCCACAGTGAAGTAAGTATTTATTGGTCCCAATTATTAGTAGTTGCTAAAGATTCACATACATTTCTTAGAAAAAAATTATTTTTTAAAAAAGAAGATTTAATCATTGAGGATTTATAGTTCTCAACCTTTTTTTCTACCTCAGCACCCCTAAGAGATCTGACCTTACCCTGTTCATACTTGTTCCTTACATGTTTGTAATTTGAAAGTGTCTATTTAGTGAATGCTTTTTTAAAAAATAATGAGACTTATATAATTGAAGCTACAATGTGATAATACGAAGTTCCATTGTATTAATACACATGTCAAAATTGCACTGAATATGTGATGAAAGGTTAGTAATATGTTCATTGTGCAACACAGATATCCTACTGTTTAGATCATTTTGGACTCTGGAAGTTTCTATAAATATAAAATTGTTCAATATCGTATTAGAAATGTGTTCAAGGCAAAGGACTATACATTAAAATATAAGGGTATTAAAATTAGAAGAAAGAGAGATTATACTGGGTGACTCTCTTGATTTTAGCAAAAATATTGACAAAATTTTGTACAAGTGGGAAATCAGACATCTGTACCTTTTTTTTCTTTCCATTCAACTAGTGTATTAAGTGCTCTGCACTACAGAGTAAGATTTAAAAGACAATTTCACTGTCTTAATAGAGATTATAGTCTGACATGTCAATTACACTCTTGAACAAATATTTACATTAAAAGTACAATAAAGAACTATGCAACTTGAAAAAAAAACACTTTAAATATCTGAAAGGATGTCGAGGTACAGAGGTGGTCCACTGGCCTTCTGTGGTTCTAAGGAGCAAGGAGGCAGCTTTGGGCTCAGCATGAGGGAGAATTTGGTGTCAGTTAGAATTGGCTGGAAATGGATTCTCTCAGACATGGAGTTAGGGTTCTAACTATAACTAACCTAATGAAGAAACTGGAATGACAACATGAAGAAGTTAGGCTATGTATCATTAGAGACTTCCATCTGTCAGTCATCCTTGGCTTATCGTTCTTGACTTCTGAAATGGATTCCAGTCTTAATATATTACTTTTGAGTGTGACAGTCACCAGACCTCTACTCTTACCTTCTTAGGGAGTTCCCACATTAGTTGTGGTCAATGTAACTGATTTTATTTTATTTTTTTACTTTTATACTTTTTTTTATCTTAAAAGATCTTATACTGTCAACGTAACCAAAATTCTAAAGAACTGGGAGACTATAAAACAAATTCCATTATGCCATAATTCAAATTGTTTGTTTTTCTTAAGTTATTTACTTTGTTCAATCAAATACTTTTAAATATTTATTTTATATTTTATATATGTTTTTTATATTTTATATTTATATTTAACCACTTGTTTCAGTACTTAGTACTATATAGGCATGATATGCATTTGATCTTACTTATAAGGCATTGAAATAATAGGTAACTTTTATTCAGTTAAATTTTGAACCTTTTCAAAATGGTAATCTGTTTTTAAGCTAAAATAATTTCATATCCATATTGATTTCTATTCATAGTGTATTTAAAATATCAATTGTTTCTTTGAAATAGAGCTTTGCAGTGTAAAGCTTTTTTATTGCTGTCTTGTTTTGTTCATGTTCTGTTCACTATAACTTTGATTGTCTCTGTGGTTGCAGTACCTTGGGGACCCCCGTCACTCTTCTTTTTTCTTGTCTTGTGTTATAGTTTGACTGCCTCTCAAAGTGGATTTTGATTGAATACTTCAGCCTTGGAGTAAACTATTGAATGAATTTAAGTAGCCAGGAAATGAGGTTGTATTAAAAATTAAAAGGTAGAAAATTAAAGCATTATTAAAGAATCCTTCCTTCCATGTGATTAATTGGAAGGGCGTTGTTCTTTTTTCAGTGCCAGACTCCAACATTTATTTTTTAATAATATAAAAATAGAGGTTGGACCATAGAAACCACAGTTAGACATATTTATAAAATATTCTGTGTCTTCTCTTATTGAATCAGAATTCTTTGTGTGAATAATTTAAGAAATAGAGACTATAGATGCTTCTTAAAGTGAGTGTGTAGGAAAGTGTATATGATTTGAGAATTCTTTGAGGAATCTTCATCTGTTGCATATGGTAGAAGCAAAGTAAATTTCTTTAAAAGTAATAATTTTGGGGGTTTTTTTGTTTGTTTGTTTTTTGAGGTAAATGGAAAAATTTTCTTCTCTTTCACTGCCTCCTTTTAAGCATCCATGGAATTCTCCAGGCAAGAATACCTGAGTGGGTTGCCATTCCCTTCCCCAGGGGATCTTTCCAACCCAGCGATCATACCTGGGTCTCCTGCATTATAGGCAGATTCTTTACACAAGTGCCACCCAGGAAGTCCTCCTTTTTAAGCCACTATCTTTAACTATCAGGAATACCAGTATAAACAGAAAATAAAGCAGATTTGGTAATAGGGGCAGGGTGAGCCTACCAAAGAAATAGTGACTACTGGAAATGTGCAAACTGATAAATGACTGGGACTCACACTGTGTAGAGACCTGGGAAAGTCTAAGCCTTTAAAGTGAGGCTAATCTGTCCTACAGTAAAGGCTGCTTTAGACTCATACTAATAAAGTTAAAGAGAAGACAAACCTCTAAAAGATCATGTGGATCTTTACTGAATTAACTGCCTTCCAGAACAAAACTTAACACTTGCAAATATGGCAAAATACAATCAACAGTGTAACATTTATAGTGCTGAACATGCAATAAAAACTACTTAGGTACTAGGAAAGTATGAACCAAAACTAGAAACAAATCTGTCGACAGAAACAGACTTACCAACACAGTTTACAGAATTAGCAGGTAAGATCTTTAAAACAGCTGTTTCAGATGTGTTCAGGGACTAAGAGGAAAACTCACTGGGTAGAAATAATCACCAGTTGGACATTCTAGAGGGAAAGATCAATCAGCTTGAAGGGAGAACAATAGTAATTGCCCAGACTGAAGCTCAGGTAGGAAAAAATTAAAAGCTGTAGAGCAGATGAAGAATCTTAGGTGGTGAATTGTGAGACAGTAACAAGCATTGAAATATAAGTGAAGTGTCATAGTGAGATTAAGACATAAAAAATTTGAAGGAATAAAAGAATTTTTTTCAAATGTGATGGAAAATGTGAACCCACAGTTTCAGGAAGCTAAATAAATCACAAGGAGAATTACACTAAGGTACACCATAATCAAATTACTGCAAACCAGTGATAGAGAAAGAAACCTTAAAAAGCAAGATTTTAAGGGGAACAATGATATTATTTGTGGGGAACAATGATAAGGATACTACTGACTTCTTGTTAGAAACAGTTCAGACCAGAAGACAGTAAATCACATCTTTTTAAAAGCTGAATGATAAAACAGTTTCAACTTTGTATATTTGTCAAAAGTATCTTTCAAACTGAAAGCAAAAAAAAATGCATTTTGAGATAAGATAAACAAAAGTAGAGAGCATTTATCACCAGTATACTGCACTGCAAGAAATGATAAGGGAAGTTCTTCAGGCTGAAGAAAAATGGTACCACAGGAAAACTCATGTCTACACCAGGGAATGACAAGCGCAGGAAATGCTAAATATAAAAGATAGTGGGCCTTTAAAATAAAAATACTAACAGTGAATATGGGATTCTTAACACTGAGAAATAAAGTTTATGGATACAAAAGCATAAAAGATGAACTTGGATGGAAGTAGAAGTATACTGTTAAGGTGTTGAAGGTTGCTTATGAAGTGCATAATATTGTTTGAAGATAGATTGTAAACCTTACAGCGAGCACTAAAATAAACAATATGCCAGTGGATAAAATAGAATGTTAAAAAGACAATTAGATTAAAAGAAGGCAGAACAAGAGAAAAAAAGAACAGGTGGTACAAATATAAAATGAATAACAGGATGATAAACCTAAATTCAGCCCTAAACATAAATATATTAAATGGGAAAGGGCTACACACTCCAGTTAAAAGGCTGAAAGTATTAGATTGGGTGTAAAAACCTGGCCCAACTCTCTGCAGTCTATAAGAAATCCACTTTAAGGGCACAGTTAAAAGATCATATTATACCATGCAAATAAAAATTATAATAAAGCTGAAGTAGCTATATTCTGATGTTAATATCAGAAAAATTAGACTGATGGGAAGATGATGCTACCGAAGTTAAAGAGGGATATTTCACAATAATAGGATCAATTCCTGAAGAAGATATAATAGTAAATATGTACAACTAATAGAGCTTCAAAAAACATGACATCTAAGCTTATAAAATTGAAGAAGGATAGATAAACTGACATTCATTTTGATATTTCAGCCCTCCTCTCTCGATAATTAATAGAAAAAGTAGAAAACTACTTGTTTTGGTGTAAAGGAACTGAACAGTGTCACTAATCAGCTCAACCCAATAGAAAGAAAATACCACACACAACTACAGAAAATAACATTCTTTTAAAGTGCATGTAAAACATTCACTCAGCTAATATAAGAACAATAGAAATAAGAAAGCCACTAGTGGGTATTCCTGTCTATGAGCATGGTATACCTACCTGTTTATCCAGATTATCTTTTAGAATTTTCAGTAAAGACTTAGTTTCTTCGTATAATTTTCCATGTATATTGTTGGGTTTATTCCTAGGAAACAGTTTTGTGACTCCTTTGATAAGGTCTTTTATTTTCCATTGCATATTCTCATTAGCTATTGCTGGTAAATAGGGAAAAATACTAAATTTTATACATTAATTTTGTTCTATTAGTCTATTAGTTCTATTAGTTTATCAGTTGTTTGCCTTGATTTTTTTGTTTGTTTGTTTTTGATACAGACATCTGAAGTTAATGAGTCGTTAATTTTTTTTCAGTATTTATGATTAAACTTATTATATTGACTAGGTGCTCCAAGTAAATAGTAGATGTAGTGGTGAGTGTGCATATTTTATTTTGAACTTTACTGAGAATGTTTCTGATATTTCATCACTTAAGTGTGATGTTTGCTGTAGATTTCCAGTGTTCCAATGTGGACACATAGTATTCTTCTCTAACTGGGTATATAATGTAGTAATCTGTAAATTCCAATGTAGTCCCAATCAAAATGCCATGGAACTATTTTATTAAATATTTACCTAGAAAGAAATGTATGAGGGCAGACTCCAGTCTCTTTTGACTGTCTCCGCAGTTAACCCTCTGGCCCAAGGCAGTATCATCTGTGCCTGGATTATCACATTAGCCTTGAAACTATTCTGCTTTGACCCTTGCCCTCTCTACCATTGCCACACCAGCCTCTACAGTCTAATTTTAGCATCTCAGCTAGAGTGATCCTTGAATGAATTGCTTTACTTAACCTTCTTGGTAAGTTTGTACATTAGTATCTCCATTTTACAGAAAAGGACATTTTTTGGGGGAAAGGTTAAATAATTGAAACAAGGTCAAACAGTTAGCAAGAAGCAGAGTCTAGATTCAAATCCAGTATTCCAGAGCCTGTTCTCTTTAACAGTAGCTTGTACTATATTTTTATTAACTCTTTCTATGCTGAGATTGTATTGTTTTTCTATTTTGAAAGGACACTCAAACATGTTAAACATATGTGATAGGCTGTATGAGACATGTGTGAGATCTGTGCCTTGGTCTCACCTCAGATACGCTTTAATTGTTACTGTGAATGTCAGAAAGCTGACCCACTGTGGCATCTTTGGTATTTATATTGTGATAAAGAGAAATCAAAATGTACATTTTTAAACCAATTTATTATACATAGTTATATTTTTTCCTCTTAGGTTTCGGGAATAGTTAAACTGTTAACACCTTCTTCTCTCCTATGGCATGTTTGATTGCCTCTTAACTGTGGTGCTGTAAAGCTCAATTTTAGTGATCACAGAACCTGAATGTTGAAATAAGTTATTTTTAGAAGTGCTGGGTTTATGGTAATGATGAAAGTTTTATCATGTTGTTATGGCAACCAGAATCTTAAAGTACTGATTAATGACAAGCTCGCTGATTCTGAAAGTTAGCAGTTCGATTTCTTATCATGGCTCAGTACTTTAAATAATTATTTAAATTATACGTAAGGTAATTTCAGCGAACATATTTTAAAACGAGAATGGTATCTCCATTTAGTTATACAATAATGTTTATTAGTATTGTCAGAACTTATAACTGTAGTTTTATGATACTATGACATTTATAACTGGACAAAAATAATTTTTTAATGTCTGGTATTCTCATGGATAGATAACTAAAATATGTTGCACTTCTGTGAAATTGTGTAACAAGCTCATCTCCTTTATTTCTTATTTTTTCTCATAGCATGTTACCTACATGATTATTATCTTTGATACTGATATGCTAGAATAGCAAACTATACAGGGGGGAAAAAAACAGCAACTGTACTTTGCAAAAGTAAGAAGACTTTCCAAACCATGGAAATAAGGTGTGTAGGTTCTGGGAGACCAGCATGTCTTTTTCATGTCATATTGAAACATTGTTAACAGACCCATCAAAAATTATTTAGGGTAGTGTACCCTTGTTTGATTTTCTGTTTACTATTGATTAAAAGGTTCCGAGATGAAACTTTCCTGCTCTATGAGACGTTAGTTCATTTTATATGTAACCTGATTTATTCTCATCTTCCTTCTCAAATGCCTGTAAATGACCAGTTCCTCAAAACGTTTTGTGAATCAATTTTACCATCTTAATAATTTCCTATGTTAATGAATTATTTGTATGTCATGTTTTAAATTTTTTGAAATTACAGTGAGAATGTCATGTAAAGACATGTAAAGAGACCAAGAAAGTTAACGATCTGACTTTATAGATGACTCTTGACTTATATTCAAAAGCTTTTTCCTTTTAAATGGCCTTTTGCATATCTGTTGTTGGTCATGTGAAAAGCGGGATTTATCTTTAGAATTTTAACATGGAGAAACAGTTCTAAAAGTATTACATCCATCAGGTATGTGATTGGCTGTGATTGAACAAAATACAGAAAGTAAAATCTGAGGTGGGTACCCATGCTAGAAAATAGCATACATGACTGGAAAAAAAAAAAAAAAGTACTGCTTTTCTTTACCTGTACTTGAAAAAATCAGTAGAAAAGGATATCCCACGTTTTCAGAAGCACATGACTAGACTGAGATGATTTGCTGGTCATTTTGTATTTACACAGTTCTTGAAGTTTTTCACTTTGGACCCTGATTTTATTTTTCACTATAATGATTCATCATTATTTGGCCTTCATATTTCACACATGATATTAGTGAATAATTTGGACCAAGACACCAGGCAGGCAGAAGGCAGACACATAAGATATATGTGATAACTTTTTAACATAAAGGGTGAACTTACATAGTAATTAGCATTAAAAATAAAAGGAGGAGATAGTAAAATGGCAAGAAAATTGCTTTATTACTTTAGAAACACTGCCCATTTATGTACAAGTCACTGATAGCGTTTCGTTACTCAGGGAACCCAGTTCTACAAAGTGATGTATGTGGATGCATATATGTGTGTGTATGTGTATGAAGAAGCATATATAGGTTTTTTAACAGCAGTTCATTAAAAAGCTCTTAGCTCAATGAAATGATACAGTTTTAAAGCTGAAAGTATCTAGTAAATGTTATCAAGGTCAGTATTTTGTTTTATGATATTGGAATTAGCCTTGGAAAAGTTAAATTACTTGTTCAAGGCAGCGGTAAGTAGTGGAACTGGAGCTAGAGTCAACATCTTTGGACAGTAATGTCCTTCACTGTACTGTTTTACCTCTGCCATGTATAACTCATTAGGAAAACATAAATGAATATGAGCATATGGACCTGTACCTGGCTGACGTTTGTCCAGAAATATGGAATCACTATCAGTCACAGTTCTTGCTCTTTACAGTTTGGATTTGACTCGGATTCACTTGGAGAATCTCCATTTCCGTTGCATTTCTATCCTGTTGACTTTAACAACTATCTGTTAGGCTAGGAGGACCACTTCTGTTCCCTTCCCTTTTTTCTTTCCACTCTGTGAAAGACTTTTTGTCCACAGGCTTTTGTATCTCTTGTCTCGTTCAGCACAGCCATGTTCATTTTTCAATCTCTCCCTTGTCTTGGTGGCTTCTTAAACTGGGGAGTAGAATGAGGAAGCCCTATGCCATCAAGTGCAAACATTTAAAATGAATTACAAACTCTTACTTGTTCTTACGGGCTTGATTTTATTTAATTATTTGTCTTAGCAGTGTTCCTTTATTCTGGTTTTCTGTGTTGCAGATTTATAATGATTTTCAGCTGTCTTGTGAGTTGTGGCTTATAAGTGGAAATGTGCCCTGAGTTACAACTAAACTTTAGTAATGTTAAAACTTTTCATCGCATGGATTTGAAATTAAAATTTTAAATCGATTATTTCAGAATTTTCAGTAATTTATTTACATTTACCAGTTATTAACTCTGGATTTTTTAAAACTGTGTTTAATATTCATTTTTGTACCTTATTCTGATGTTAAACTTATTGTAAGAAGGAATAGCCTTGTTTGTATGTTTCACATGTAGCAGAAGTACACACCGTGTTCACACTGAGCACAGATTTTAGAGTATGAGGTGTGAGTAATGTTTTGTAAACCTCCAAATATCTTACTGCTTTTAGTAGGGGAGGGAGAGGGGTGGATTGGGAATTTGGAGTTGATTGATGCAAGCTGTTTGATTTAGAATGGATAAACAAGGTCCTACTGTATAGCACAGGGAACTATCTCCAATCCACTGGGATAAACCATGATAGAAAAGAATATTGAAGAAAGAATGTATGTATGTGTAAAACTGAGTCAATCTGCTGTGCCGCAGAGATTTGTGCGGCATTGTAAATCATCTGTGCTCCAATGAAATATTAAAACAATTCAAATAAAAATTCTTACTGATTCTAGTAGAGAACTAGAAGTGCTATATCTAAAATTCATTATTTGTTGCAAATGAGTGTCAAATATTATAGTTCACAGATTTTTAAAATGCTAATTATAATATTTTTCAGCTATGTCATCTATGGAAAATGATTGTTGTGTCATTTTGATGCATCTATTGTTATGCTCAGTTAGTTATAGGAGCGATTGCTAATCAGCAGATTAAAAAAAAAAATCTCCAAGCCTCATCGGTAGATTACCAAATCAGTTTCTACCATCCTCCCTTCCAACAAAAAGGTAGTACAGCCAATAGCATTACTCCACTCTGCTCAGAAAAACTCAGTGTATCTGCCTTCTACCCAGTCTCATTCTGGAAGCTTTAGGAAAATGTCGGGTTATTCCAGAAAATCACAGTTGCTCAAATCGAGAGTTTGAGACCCCATCAGAACAGTGTGCTATGACCCAAGACCATAAGTGAGACTCCCTTCCTCATTCCATTCAACCAGTTTTATTCTTCTTTAGACCACTGATCCCCATATTTCCACAGATAATCTTACAGAGGTATAATTTCGGTCATGGATGTTCTAAGAAGTGGTTATTTCTAGCCCTGTAGGACAGGGAAGGCTTCGTGCATGAGGGAGTCCATTTTTCCTGAGAATTAAAGAGCATTGAAAGGTGGATGAGAGAGACATTGCAGGCTACTGGAGGTATGTGAGGGAGCGAAGGACCTGAGGTCAGGGAGAGCAGGGCAGATAGGCCAGTCGGGTTGAGCTGGACTGCAGAATTAGAGTCATGATGCCGAAGGCATTATAAAAGATTTTGAGTGAGAGGGTAAGGAGTTCTGACTTGTCTGAAATTGGAAGAAGACACTGAATCACCTTGAAGGATCCTGGGAAAGGGGGAGACTTGATAAAAATTATGCTTTAGAAAGATTAGTCTGACAGTGCTAAAGCTACACTAAACGTGGAGGAGACTGGCTGGAGAGGACTGATGGGATTTTGCTTTCTCCTTCCAGCAGGAGTTCATTACGGTCTGAACTGAAGTGATGGCACGTAGTTATGACACTGACAGAGACAGGAAACAGAAGTCGGTCTGAGAGTAAAGCTTTAAAGACACGTTTTTAGCTTAGTTACTGTGAAAGTCAGAAAGGTTTTCATCGGTGCCTGTGTGCTCGGTTGTGTCTGGCTCTTTTTTTACCCCATGGACTGCAGCCCGCCAGGCTCGTGTCCATGGAATTCTCCAGGCAGGAATACTGGAGTGGGTTGCCATCTCCTCCTCCAGGGAACCTGCCCATCCCAGGGATCGGACCTGTGTCTCCCACATCTCTGGCATTGGCAGGTGGTTTATTTACCACTGAACCACCTGGGAAGTCTGTTTTCATCACCAGGTATAGTGATATAGGAGTAGAAATAGTTGGAGTTGATGTACCAAATGTCATGAAAACTATTAAACGATTAATGCAGATTTAAAGAACCCAGTGCTGTTTTTTCTAAAGACATTTACTTCAGTTTATTTAAAACTATTTCTCTTCTTTTATGTGCTTGTATAGGAATGTGTATTTGTGAAAATGCTGTGATTTGTTGCAGACAAGTGTCACCTTTGTTGGAGAGATGAAAAGTCAAGGAGATGTGATTATTAGTATAGGAGCTGTAGGTGAAAGGACTGTATACTGTAAGTGATTCTGAGATTTGAAGGGTTAATACATTTGAATGGTTATACGCCTCTTTATGGTTAATGTGTTGTCAGTTGCGTTTGCAAAATCAGTGCAATGATGGTGGGTTGCAGTTTCTATTTCTTGTTTAGTAATTCACAATATATTAGGCAGTGTTCCATCCTAACGATCACGGTTCTGCAGAGTGAACAAAACACAGCACCTGCCCTTCTGCAACCTACATACTAATGGAGAAAATTTCATGAAGAAATAATATTAAAAAAACTTTTTATCCCCAAACCAAGATAACTGGTGTAGTTGTACAGTGATTTTTAATAATATGTGATAATTATGAAATATGTTGGTTCAAGTATGGAACTTTCTTAGACTGCTTAGTCTTTTGTTTTCAGATTACATGTTAACACACATCTGTTTGTTTGTCACCAGAGAGCAGATCATAAAACAGTCTACAGAATTAGTCTGCAGAGCCTACGGGGAAGTGTATGCAGCTGTGATGAATCCAGTCAATGAGTACAAAGATCCCGGGAGCATTCTACACCGGTCGCCACAGCAAGTGCAGACACTTCTCTCCTGATCATCGTCTTTGAGTGTGGTAGAATACTGCATTCCTAAAACCCTGAAGGTTTTCTTGGTTTTTAGTCTGTTGATCTTTACTTTGAAATCTGATGGTTACGATTTTCTTTGTATCATAAGAATGTGAATCCCAGTAATTGCTTTGGCCACAGTAATGTGCAAGTAAGTAACATGTTGACCTGGGTTATTAGCAGTTGCTCTGTATCTGCTCTCCACACAGAAGGACTCTGTTCTTTGCTAACCCTAACTCTGCCATTTCCCCTCAATTCTGGAATACAAATAGGTGGAAAAAGAGTACAATGAGAGGTTTCAGGGATTTTTTTTTTTTAAACAAGATTAGTTCTAAGTTTAACTGTACATTAAAAATTATCTAAACTTAAGAATAGTTTGAAGATAAGACCTAATATTAATAAACATCTTTTTACTTAAAGATTCATTTGCTTCCTTATTAGATATTGTGAGTAGGTATGCTTAAATGGAGGAGCAGAAATGTACATTCAGCAAAAACGGAGAGCAGTCATGTAAAGGTGGCTTCCACTCTGTGTCTGCCCTGGACTGAATTCAAGGTGAAGTTCAGCACTTCGGCTCGGGTGTAGGTGTGAGGTGTTGCATGTCAGTTGCATCCTGTGCTGCATGTCAGCCTAGTGTTTAAAGGGAGGCGTTTGTTGTACATGTGGACTCTAACTTCAACTGTCTGCTCATTTTGCCTGGTGTTTAAACCAGCGAAAAAGTGTTGTATTCTATCACTGGAGGGAAAATGCCAAAGTAGCAACTTCTAATTGATGGTATGTCTATCCTTATGATGGCCCCTTGCAAAGAATTGTTTGGGCTCTGACTCTGAAACTTGACCAAAAATGAGATTCAAAATCAGTTGTTTTTTTTTTTAAGCAAATCTAAATGTGTTTGATGTGACTTGACTTTGTTGGTAAGATGTTGACAATTCTTATTAGCAAAATCTTAATTTCTGGTAGATCTATAAAAAGAGGTGTGTCCCCAAATTACAAATGAGAAAATGAGGTATAAGGAAAACCTTGGTGAGGTTAAAATATTTTGAAAAGTAGTAAGATAATATTTATTTGGCAAATACAGAATATATAACAAATTAGTATTGTCAGAACGGGGCCTGTTCTATCTGAAATTTACAATTGTATTAATATGATTTTTTTGGAGCAAGAGTAATTGGTTACATATCATCTCTTTTGGTGTTTAATCTGTATTTTAATCTTTTTCCTTCAATAAATGTGATATATTAAAGAAAATAAAGTATGATGTAAGGCAAGAGCTTAAATTTTATATAATTTGTATCTTTTGTGAGAAAAGATTGCTTGCTTACCATTAGTGAATTCCTTTGTTTTCTAGGGGAAATAAAAGTATATTTATCTTTTTACCTAATTTTTTCAAATAAAATACTAAACTGTTTTTAGAATAGCGATCATTGCAGTATATTTATACATCTCATCAGTGTGTTTTTAGAAAATAGGCTATGGGAAGGAAAGTATAATACAGGGCCAAATAGATATAACCAATGGAGGATGGATGAGCACGATGTGGTGTCAGTGTGATCTTGAGAACTTAGTTAAAATAAAAGACTGCAAGTGTTAGTTCATTAGCTTAACACTGTATTAGCTATTTACTTCATAGTTTACATTTTGAACTGTTTTGAGGTGGCATAAGTATAACCTTAGGTGATGCCGGTCAGCCTTCCCTTTAGAGAGAGAAGTTACTTGCTTGACCAAAGCCTTCTCTGATGGAAGGTTTCCATTTCTTTTTCTGTGCTTGTACTTGGACCAGTGAATGTTACCTGAGAAAAATCACGCCCAGTAGACTGACTGACTTCTTAAATTCATGAGCGCAGTTTCAAATGATACTCGGTGTTGCTCTGAGTAGTGCTTTTCTGTCTCAGGTGAACTCAGCTGCCTACTTCTCAAGATGACTCTTCACCCTCAGTTAATGACCTTCATGATTCATTGAGATGGAAGCTGTCAGATTTATCTCCCTCGTTTTTCTACCCTCCTAGTTGTATTCATCATCTTTGTCTTTGCTCCTTTTGTGTTGGAGACAGCGTCGTCCTCCTGTGACAGGCAGTTCCCTTCCTCTGGACTCCGGGTTCCATTCTCTCTCCATTCTCTCTCGAGTTAACCCTTTATTTTGCTTCAGCAACTTGTGACTTCTCTGTAGGATTATTCTTGACAGCATACACAGTGCTCTAGTGTTGATAATATTTTTTAAAACTTGCCACTTCCTGGATCCTAATACCTCCATTTCCTGCTGCGTTTTATGGTCGTTTATGCATGTAGTCTTAACATTTCTGCTGCCATTGTGGCCTAAATTACCCCTGAATGGCTGGCTTCAGCATCCCCACACCACTGCAACACAGCCAGTCGTGATGAGATCCCCATAGCTCTGTGTGTTGTCAGATCAGTGGATTCTTCTCATTCCTTCCTTTATGAATCCAATAGCATTCCACACAGTTCAGTCAAAAATACTGTGCTCTCCAGCCTTTCACAGCACAACTTCCTGCTAGTTTTCCATTCACTTCACTCCCCAAACCTTCCCTGATTCTCTTCTGTCTTTGTGACCTTTAACAGTTGGCATACTCCAGGGCTTGATCCTTAGTTTTTTCCCCCCTCAGGAGTATTTTTTTATTATCTCAGCATAGCTCAACTTTTCTGACTACTATTAGCTCACATCCTTAGATCCATCCATTCAGTGGAATACTCTGCAGTAGTGAAAAATGAAACAATTTGCAAATACATAATGTTGAACAGAACAATCACAGAGTAGTGTGAGTCTATTTATAGAATTTTTAAATGAAAGATAAGGCAAATTTGCACATTAGTCATGGATATGTATGTGGTAAAGCTCTAAGGAAATATGGGAAAGGATTAATGCAGACTTCAAGATTACCTCACAGGATCTTTAGAGGTTACTAATGTTCTGTTCTTATGCTTGGTTATTGGTACATGTGTGTTCATTTTTTTATTTTCTAAAATTAAATATGAACTCTTTATATATTTCACAATTTTTAAAAAAAGAGGTTAAAAGAAATTGTTTAGCACAGGGCCTGGGGTAAAGTTGGAATTCAGTAGAATTTATATTTTACCAAATAGAGAATATCCAGAAAGAAGAAGAAATTTCCAAAAGGAGGTTTTTATGGTTACGTTTATAATCATAAAAATGATAAAGTTATAATTTGATAAAAATTATAAAAAAATTCTGGAGTTGAAAAGTATAATAACTGAAATTAAAATTTCACTATTGGAGTTCATCAGATTTGAGCAGATAGAAAAAGGTGTCAGCCGTGCACCCCAATGTTCATCGCAGCACTGTTTATAATAGCTAGGACATGGAAGCAACCTAGATGCCCATCAGCAGATGAATGGATAAGGAAGCTGTGGTACATATCCACCATGGAATATTACTCAGCCATTAAAAAGAATTCATTTGAATCAGTTCTAATGAGATGGATGAAACTGGAGCCCATTATACAGAGTGAAGTAAGCCAGAAAGATAAAGAACATTACAGCATACTAACACATATATATGGAATTTAAAAAGATGGTAACGATAACCCTATATCGTTAAACAGAAAAAGAGACACAGATGTACAGAACAGACTTTTGGACTCTGTGGGAGAAGGCGAGGGTGGGATGTTTCGAGAGAACAGCATCGAAACATGTATATTATCAAGTGTGAAACAGATCACCAGCCCAGGTTGGGTGCATGAGACAAGTGCTCGGGCCTGGTGCACTGGGAAGACCCAGAGGGATCGGGTAGAGAGGGAGGTGGGAGGGGGGATCGGGATGGGGAATACATGTAAATCCATGGCTGATTCATGTCAATGTATGACAAAACCCACTACAATATTGTAAAGTAATTAGCCTCCAACTAATAAAAATAAACGAAAAAAAAATTAAAAAAAAGAAAAAGGTGTCAGCAAACTTGAAGATAGGTCAACTGAAATTACTTAGTCTGAGGAACAGAAAGGAAAGAATGAAATGAAATGAAAGAAAATGCACAGAAACTCGGAGATTTTGAATATTGTCAATAATATTCAGACAATGGGAATCTCAGAAAAAAAGGCATGAGGAGGCTGAAAGAATATTTGAAGAAATATTGGCAGGAAACTTTACAAATTTGATGAAAACTTTAATATGCACACTCAATAAATTCACCAGATTCTATGTAGGATATATTCAGAGAAATAACAAAAGTACATCATGCAATCAAATTATCAAAAAAAAAGCCTAGGACTAAGAGGGAATCTAATGCATGTATAGATGTGTTTGAGTGCATATGTAAAAAAGGATGTTTCAAAAGTTATTTCTTAACACAGTGTGTTGAAACTATATCTGAGACTGTTTGGCTGACTTGTGTAATGCATGCAGACAGACAGGTGTTTAAAGACATGTAAGAAGTTTCTAAGAGTGCTGCTCCCTGCTCATTATGTTAAGAATAATAATGTTATTTCAGTTACTGGGTGTGCTGACCATTCAGCATCATGTGTAGAGAGGTGTTTATATATGTAAAAATAGAAAATGCAAGTGTTAAGAGTTGTTTCTTTGAAAAGACAAAAGAACTGACTACCCGTTAGCTGGATCAAGGAGGAAAAAAAGGCACAGGTTACTAAAACCAGGTACAAAATAAGGGACATTACTGCTTTACAGAAATAAAAATGATAAACTACAAATTAATATGTCAACAGATAATATAGATGAAGTGGAAAAATATCTAGAAAAACTGATTAAAGAAGAAAAAGAAAATCCGAATAGACCTTTAGCAAAGAGACTTAGCAATACAACACTTCTGGTTTTAAAAAAGTCTAGGGCCAGATATCTTCACTGGCGAATTGTATCAAATGTTTGAAGGAGTAACAGTAATTGTTAATCAAATTCTTCGCGAAAAACAGAAAAGGAGGAAGCACACCCTAACATATTCCATGAGGCCAGCATTTGTTTTTAGTATAAGCAAAGCCAGAAAAGGCACCACAAGAAAACTACAGACCAATATCCTTTGTGAATACTGACACAAAATCCTTAACAAAATACTAGCAAATGGGATCTAGCAACACGTTAAAACAATTATATACTACGATTAAGGGGATTAGTTCCAGGTGCAAGGTCAGTGTAACATGGGAGTCAATGTACTATGCAGTATTAACAGTATAAGTAAAAGAAAAAAATGCATGATCACTTCAATAGATGTAGGAGAATCCAACAAACACCCTTTCATGCTAAAAAAAAAACAAAAACCAAAAAATAGGAAGAGAGAATCTATTCAACCGAATAGACATTTATGAAAAACAAGCTAACATTACTTAATGCTGCAAAATTGAAGGCTACCATCACTAAAATTATGAACAAGGTAAGGATGTACTCTTGCCACTTCTTTTCCACAGCATACCAGAAATTCTAGTAGAGCAATTAGGCAAGAAAAAATTAAAAGGCACACCAACTAGAAAGGAAGAAGCAACACTGTCTGTTTGCAGATTGATTGTGGCCATTTATAGGGCTTGCCTGGTAGTCCAGCTGGTGAAAAATCTGCCTGCAGTACGGGAGACTCCAGGTTGATTCCTGATTCAGGAAGATCCCCTGGAGAAGGGATAGGCTACCCACTCCAGTATTCTTGGGCTTCCCTGGTGGTTCAGATGGTAAAGAATCTGCCTGCAATGCGGGAGACCTGGGTTCAGTCCCTAGGTTGGGAACATCCCCTGGAAGAGAGCATGGCAACCCACTCCAGTATTCTTGCCTGGAGAATTCCCATGGACAGAGGGGCCTGATGGGCTACAGTCCATGGGGTCGCAAAGAGTTGGACAGGACTGAATGACTAAGTACCGCATGAACACAGTTATATGAGTTTCCCAGGTGGCACCAGTCATAAAGAACTTGCCTGACAGAGCAGAAGACATAAGAGACGCGGGTTCAATTCCTGGGTCGGGAAGATCCCCTGGAGGAGGCCATGGTAACCCACTCCAGTATTCTTGCCTGGAGAGTCCCATGGACAGAGGAACCTGGCAGGCTATGTTCCACAGGGTTGCAAAGAGACACAACTGAAGTGTCTTAGCACAGCACATGGTTATATATATATATGTAACATATATATATAGATAAAATACTGAAGAATAAAACTATTAGAATTAATAGTGTAGCAGTGTTGCCGTATACAAGATCAGTATGCAAAAGTCTGTTGTGTTTCTAAACATTACAATGAACAATCTGAAAATTAAAACAATCCCATTTATAGTAGCACTGCAAACAATAAAATTCTTAGGAGTAGATTTATCCAAGGGAGTGAAATACTTCTCCATGAAAAACCACAAAACCCTATTGAAAGACATTAAAGATGCCCTAAATAAATGGAAAGACATTTCATATTCATGGATTGGAAGACAATATTGTCAAGATGGCAATAGTCCCAAAATTGATCTATAGATTCAGTGCAACCTCTATCAAATTCCAGCTACCTTTTTGTGTTCCAGAAATAGACAAGCTAATCCTAAAAATCATTTGGGCATACAGTGGACTTTGAATAGCCAGAACAATCAAAGTGAAAGTCACTCAGTCGTGTCTGACTCTTTGCGACCCCAGGGACTTTACAGTCTATGGAATTCTCCAGGCCAGAATACTGGAGTGGATAGCCTTTCTCTTCTCCAGGAGATCTTCCCAACCCAGGAATCGAACTGGGATCTCCTGCACTGCAGGCAGATGCTTTACCAACTGAGCTATCTTGAATCTTCCCAATTTCAAATCTTATTACAATGCCACAGTAAGCAAAACAGTGTGATATTGATTGGCATAAGGATAGACATATAGTTCAATGGAACAGAATTTAGAGTTCAGAAATAGACCCATACATCCATCATCAGTTGATTTTTTTTTAACAAGGCTGCCAAGACTATTCAATGAGGAAAAAATAGTCTTTTTAATAAATGGCACTGGAACCACTGGAAAACCACACAGAAAAGATTGAAACTGGACTGTATCTCCTATCTGAAAATCAACTCAAAGATCTAAAGGTAAAAGCTAAAAACTAAAACTCTGGGAAGAAAAAAGTGAATGTGTTAGTCACTTAGTCATGTCTGACTCTTTGTGACCCCATGGACTGTAGCCCGCCAGGCTCCTCTGTCCATGGAATTCTCCAGGCCAGAATACTGGAGTGAGTTGCTATTCTCTTCTTCAGAGCATCTTCCTGACCCAGGGTTTGAACCAGGTCCCCTGCATTGCAGTCAGATTCTTCACCTTTTGAGTCATTTGTAGGTATAAATCTTTGTGGCCTTGTATTAAGCAACAAGTTTTCCTCTTTCATGGAATATAATGGATTTTTAAGTATAAGTAAAAGTGCAATCACAGAATACTGTTGAATACTTGCAGGAGGTCAATTTATTTTTCCTAATTAATAATAGTTAATAATATGCTGTTAACAATTATAAATAGATAGGCCTTACATATGATTACTTTTGGACTATAGTTGTATTTAAGCACAACTGTCTTGAAAATACATATTTATTCTCCCTCAGAATACGCTTTTGGAAACAGATGACATAAAACAATCATAAGTTGGCTATGAAATGAATATAGTAATCATACTAATAACAGCATGCTAGTCTATCAAATTCAACTCACATAAATGCCAGTGAATGTTAAAAATAAAAACTTACCTAGCACCGATAATTTAATAAGTAAAAATGAATGGTACTAAGTTTATGAAAATGAGTTGAATTGGGGAAAATTTTTGATAGAGCCAGAAATACCCATATGAAATATTTGCTTGCTCTGAGGGGATATATCATTTTTTGACAAAGTATTCTGTCACTGTGTATTTTAAACAGGGAAGGTCCAAGCCAATCTGGGGTTTTCGAGGTTTATTAGTTTGCCACCACAAAATTAATTTACTTGAGTATGCTCTTCATTTCCATTAATGTCAAGATCTGAAGTTCCCCTGAAGGAAGCATTAATTTTTTGCCCACTAACCACAAAATGACAAGAGACAAGAGTGGTTTTTCTCATGCAAAGCCATCATCAGAAGTTGGGTCTCCTGTGTTGAGCCCAGCCTTTCTAGGGATGTTGTCTGTTATGAGCCTAGTTTGCAGGATTCAGACAAGAGCTGGCCACTGTTGCTAGCCAGGCCTCAGATGCAATATAAAATGGTAATGGAGATGGAACTGGAGTAGGAACGTGCACTTGCCATAGAAGCCAAGGTTTAAAAAGGAGACCAAAGATTTGATTCATAGTCCACAGACTTGCAATATGTATTTAATCGGAGATCAGGAATCTTCCTTGCTTAAAAACCATGTTAGTTCCTTTTCATAAACAAAGATGTAAGTAAAGCAAGCATTCAAAAGCCAAAAGGCTGTCGTTAAAAACAAAGGTAAGCAACAGAACACCAAGCCTGAGCTCCCTGCATCATACGGCACAGTCCTACTGGCTGGCTGTTTTACATATGGTAATAGGTGCGTTTCAATGCTCCCCTCTCAATTCATCCCAGCCTTAGAGGGGTGGGGTGGGGTGGGAGGTGGGAGGGGGTTCAAGAGGGAAGGGACTTATGTATACCTATGGCTGATTCACGTTGATGTATGGCAGAGACCAACAATATTGTAAAGCAATTATCCTCCACTTAAAAATTTTAAAAAAGGTAAACAACAAAAAGAAAAACGTCAAGGTACCCTGCCTTTATCCTGAATCTTACACAGAAGAAAACCACTTATCCACTGAGTATTAACAGGTTAAAAATGAATCATGCAATAATAAACCATAATGGTATTTGCAGAAACCAAAAATGTGCAAATTCACTCTTATGATTTATCAAAAGACTCTCTTTGCAAGTGGTAAATCGTTAACTGTGGTGTTGCTGTTGGTAACCGCAAATCTTAGGGGATGGTTCAGAATTAGTATTGCTTCCTACTTTCTGTGCATCATCATGGTGGGGTAAGGCTGTGCCATTCTGTCATATATATCAAATTTCCATATATGTGGACACATTTCTGGATCTTTCTTTGCATTCTTTTCATGGGTTCATTTATTTCTGCACCTATAACTGATTATTGAATTAAGTTTTATAATGTGTGTTAGTTGTTCTGTCAATGTCCTACTTTCTGTGACTCCATGGACTGTAGCCCGCCAGGCTCCTCTGTCTATGGGATTCTCCAGGCAAGAATATTGGAGTGGGTTGCCATTCCCGTCTCCCAGGGGTCTTCCCAAGCCAAAGATCAAACCCAGGTCTCCTGCATTGCAGCCAGGTTCTTTACTGTCTGAGCCACCGGGGAAAAGTCTTGATATCTGATAGGGTGTTCCGTTTTATTTTCTTCACCTAGAGTGCTTTGGGCATTCTTGGCTTTTTGCTATTTCACTTAGGTTTTAGAATCAACTTTATATTTTTCAGACAGCAGTTGGGAATATGGTTGTGATTATTTTGAATCTACATATCAGTTTGGATGGAATTAATATCTTTATGATATTTAATAATCCCAGTTAGGAACATACTGAATTTTCCTTATCTAGTTGGGGTAGTTTTAGTGTCCCTTAGAAAAATTTTATCATTTTCTCCATATAAATCTGAGAAAATTTTGTTGCACTTTTTTCCTAAGACACAGTTCTTATTTATGATGTAAATGCTGTTTTTAAGTTGCATTTTTAAATTATTGGTTGTTGTATATAGACATGGAATTGATTTTTGTCTGTTGTTTATATGAGATCCAAGTATTAACTTATTTATGATGATTTTGCTTTGGATTTTCTGTATAAACATTTGTATTATTTGAGACTAGATAACAGTTTTGTTTGTTTCTTTGCAATCTACGTGCCCTTTATCTCTTTCTCATCTTCATATGCTGACTTGGACCTCCAACACAGTGTAACTAATAGCAATGATAATGGACACTTAATTCTGATTTTAAAGGTAATGCTCACAGTATCTCACCACTGATAAGAGAAGAAGTTCTTTTTATCTTTCATCCTCTTAGTTATTAATTATGAATGTGTTGGATTTTATTAAATGACTTTCACAATCTGTTGAGATGAGCATGTGGCTTTCTTCTTTTACTTGTGGTAAATGACATATTTTTTTCTGATGATAAACTACTCTTAAGTTTCTGGGATAATCCTAAATGGATCATTTTATTTTCTCTTTTTTTGTATAAAACACTGGATTTTTATTTATTTTTGTATGTTGACTAGTGACCTTACTAAATTTACCAATTCTAAATCTTATCTGTAGATTCTTTTGTAAACTTTTATATATATATTCTATCACATAGTCTGTGATTAATGGGAGTTTTGATTCTTCTTATTTTTTCTAGCTCTCTGGTACTGTATAATGTTTAACCAATATAGTGTTATAGTGTTGAGTAGAAGCGATGAGAGTGGTCACTCTTCTCTTTTTGTGAAATGCGGGGAAGGAGGGAAGGCTTTCACTAGGTAGATATTTTGTAGATAAACTTTATCAAATTAATAAGTTCCTTTCTGTTCTAATTACATTAAGTCATGAATGAGTATTGAATATTATAAAAACATTTTCTCTGTTTATTTAGATAAACATGTAGTTATTTGCTCAGTGTGGAGAATTTCAAATGTCATATGTTGTCTTCCTGGAATAAACTGCCATGATCATAATGTACAATCTCTTTTTCTATATCTCTTGACTTGATTTATTCATATTCTATTTAGAATTTTTGCATCTATGTTCATGAGAGAGACTGCTCTGTTATCTTCCTTTCTTTCAGTGTCCTTGTTGGGTTTTGTCACAAAGTTATACTGACCTCATAAAACTAAGTGGGACATAGTCTCCCTTTTTTCTCTAATCTGGAATAGTTTGTGTAAGATTGTTATTACTTCTTCCTTAAATGTTTAGAATTCCAAGTGAAGCCAATTTATCTGGTGATGTCTTTGTGGCAAGGTTTTAAATGACAGAATCAGTTTAAAAATAAACATAGGACTATTCATTTGGTCCATTTATTCTTGTGTTAGTTTTGATGAGTTCTTTTCTTCAAGGCATATGTCCATTTCATCTAAGTTTATAGTTATCCTCTGATCTTTTTTAACGTCTGTTAACCTGGCATTAGTAGTTTGTGCTTTTTTGCCCTTTTTTTTTGTCTTGTTAAGAGTTATGGTCTTGCTAGTCTTGTCAAAGAAATCTGTTTTTGATGTGGTTGTTTATTTCCTATTTTGTTGATTTTTTTTCTCTCTGTATCATTTCCTTCTTCCTACTTTCTTGGTATTTTATTTGCTCTTCTTTTCCTACCTTCTTGGAGTGGAAATTTATATCATCACATTTCAAACTTTCTTTTGTAATATATTTATGAATAAATATGTTCACCTATATTTCCTTCTAACACAGACTTTGCTGTATCCATAACTTTTAGGTCATATTTTTATAATCTTTCACTTCAAAGTATTCTCTCATTTCCATTGTGATTTTTTTTCTTTGACTCATGGATTAATTAGAAATGTATTTGCAAATATATGAAGATTTCCTAGTTATCTTTTTTATTGATTTAGAGCTTAATTCTGCTGGAGCCAAAGAATATGTATTGTGTATCAGTCCTTTTATATTTGTTCATACTTGCTTTAGGGTCCAGTGTATGACCTATGTAAGTGAATAATGTCCTCCTTATACTGGGAAATGTTGTGTTGTGTAGTTATTGGGTACAATGTTCCACACATTACAAGGATAAATATTGTTAATCTTGTTCAGATCATCTGTAGTCCTGATTTTTGATCTGCATGTTGTACCGACTACTGAGAGGTACTTTTAAAAATATGTTAACTGTGATTGTGGATTGGCTTCTGTTTCTCTTTAGTTTTGTCAGTTTATGCCTTATGTGCTTTGAAGTTATGTCTCGATATTTAAGTTTTATTCATTATGTTTTTTGAGCCATTAGTTACTTAGAGGTACGTTACTTGGATTTTTTGCTGTTACAGTTTTTAGCAAAGGCACAGGCAGTAAAATTTATTTCTTATAAAGAACAATTGAGGGACTTCCCTGGTGGTTCAGTGGTTCAAACTTCGCCTTCCGGTGCAGGGGATGCAGGTTGATCTCTGGTTGCCGGGCTAAGATCCCGCATGCCTCACGGCTAGAGAACCAAGACACAAAACAGAAGCAATAATGTACCAAGTCCAGTAAAGACTTTAAAAATGGTCCACATCAGAAAAATCTGTTTTTAAAAAGAATAATTGATAACGAAGTTGATTTTTTTTGCCATCCCGTGCTTTAGAATCCTGTTGGCTGTGTCCCACTCACCAATTAAGCTGATTATAAACTATTGGCAGCACCAGTCACTTTGATCCCATGATAAATTAAGCTAAATCTTCACATTCGTATTGCTCAGTTCTTTCCTCCTCTCTCAAACCCTGGGTTGGGTGACTCGGATTCTGTTGCTCTTACTGGTTTTTAAATACTATCCTATGACTGTACTCTCTGAGATTCTGATATCTTATATACTGGAGAGAATCTGATTTAACCAAGATGACCTCATCCCAAAGTGATTTAGGGTACATAATCACAGTCACAAGTATAAGCCAGCTCCCAGATTTTTTGAGAATAAAAACATGAATCCTTTACATCACTGAACTTTGCAATATTCATTGTAGATGATTTCTTGAACAAAATAAGGAGGCAGTTTTCTTGCTTGGTGGCCAATCTGCCAGCTACAGAATCATCCATAATCTGAAGCATAAATTTAATGTAAAATTCAGTTTGGTTTATAGCCAGCGGCTTCTGAGAATTTTCCATGGAATTTTGGTGGTCGGCAAAGAGGACTTGCTGGAATAGAAATATCACAGCTTCTGTGCTGTGTGCAGATAGTTACTGGGTGTGATGAAGGAGCCACTCTCTAACTGAGCCCATATTCTGAGCAATTAGGCCACGTGCCAAAACCGTGAAGGCTCAAATGCCAAGTTGCCTGTAGGGAGGCGATTTAGCAACCAAGCCGTGGCTCGCCTACCAGCAGGGGGCGCTCCAGGCTCCCCGATCGCCGTGCCAGCCTGGCAGAGCGGCATCAGCTGCCAGCCCGGCCGCTGCTGGCTTCTCCGCGCTCTCCCCAGTGCCGCCTCTGCCCCCGTCCTCTTGCCCATCGGCCCTCCATCTGCCTGCCACTCGAGTGGTGGGCGCACGGTTGGGGGCACCTTAGTCGCTGAGTCGTGACACCAGCTGACACATTGCATTCACCTTTCCTGTGCCTCCTCCCCTCTCCTCACCCCCCTGCGCAAGCCCCTTCTCCAGCTTGGCAGCTCGAAGGGAAAGGACTGCCAATTCCTGTTTCATAACATTTCAAGGGCTCCATTCTGAGGCTCTGGAGTATCCTGGCACTCAAGGAAACTGAGCGCGGGGGTGGGGAAGAGAGAGCTACATGGGGGATTATGGGCATCCAGGCACCCCAGCCTGCACCCAGAAAAGCCAGGGGAAACAGTGAACAAGAGTTGCCTTTGTAACTCCAGAATTTTATCAAGATGAGCTGAAATCTGGTCCTGTCACTTCCTCATTCTGCCGTGTCCCACAACCCCCTATCCAACCCCCCAACACACACACACAAAACCCAAAAGAGAGGAGTGCAATTTCTTAACAATTTGACTTTTATCCAGAACTGAGGCTCTTTATTTGTTCGAGCTAGGCATTTGGTCCAAGATTCTCTAATTCTTTCTGTGGGAACTTGAATCAGCACCCCCTTCCCCAAGCCCCCACAGAAGAAGCAGATGGGGATCTTGGCGAGGTCCGGAAGTCCGTCTCAACTTGGACAGGTTTGAGAGTTCTGTTTGCCAGGCTGACTTGCTTGTAATTGAAAAGCTTATCCTCCTCCTTTTTTGCACTTCTGAACTTATCTGAGGCATCAAGAGAGTATTTAATCACGCGTAGAGACAAATCTGTCCGTCTAAGTGAAAATCTGCATTTGAAGTCAAGGGCTTACCAGCAGCGGTGAGTCATCAGGCTGGTAAGAGCGAGGGGGCGTCTTCAGTGTTCTGTGCAGTCAGGGCTGGGGGCGCAGCCCTCCCTGTTTCCCCTTCCTGTCTGTCTGCACCTCCAGTCCCTCAGCTAAAGCTATGCATGTGTGCTCAGTTGCTAAGTCATGTCCGATTATTTCCAACCCCGTGGACAGTAGCCCACCAGGTTCCTCTGTTCATGGGATTTCCCAGCAAGAATACTGGAGTGGGTTGCCATTTCCTTCTCCAGAGAATCTTCCCGACTCAGGGGTTGAACCTGTGTCTCCTGCAGGTGGATTCTTTACTGCTGAGCCCCCTGAAAAGTCCTCACCGAGGCTGTGCCTACACTAGACACCCCTGGACTTTGGGATTCTAAAGAGGGTTTTGGGTCTTACCAGTGACACTTAACTGACACCAGATGATCCGTGTTTATCTGCTTTCTAATACTGAAAAGAAAATAACTCATTAGTCTTGACATCTTAATGTGTGAGCGTTCTGAGAAAAAAACTTGCTCCTTTGGATTAAGTTGTGCTCATTGTCAGATTGAATGCATGTTAGAGACTTAAGAACAAAGTGAGATATGACCTTTTGCAGCTCTTGGGGTAATAAGAACTCAGAGTTGTTTTCAGAAATACCTGTTTTTTCTTTCAGATGTTTCAAAGCGGGTGAGGAGCTGGGGTCTTCTCCCTTGCACGCCATTGAGTGCATGCTAAGTCGCTTCAGTTGTGTTTGACTCTTTGCCACCCTATGGACAGTACCCTGCTAGGCTCCTATGTCCATGGGATTCTCCAGGCAAGAATACCTCTCCCTTGGGGAGCTCTCAATTGGGGCTTTGGCGATTTGGAGGGGTGGCTTTGGAGGGGGCAGCGGCAGGAAGCATTGCAGTTGGTGGCCCCCCTGTGAGGGAAGAAGAGTGTTATTTCTCTGTGTGTTGATGGCGGGAGCGTTTAATGATCTCATCAGAGTTGTGTCCACACTTCTGGGGCAGGAGGAGAAGATGGCACTCGTAGGGGCTTCCTTACAGGTTGGCAAGGACTGTGCTGGGAGTGTCATTCTCTGGTTCTTCGGCATCCCTGCCACAGACAGCTCCCATGCTTGCTCAGAATTCTGCCAGGAAGGCACGAGAAGTGCCCATTGTCCAGCTTGCTTGGGTAGCCGTGTAGGGATGAGCTCTGAAGACACAGTGGAAGGACAAAGATGCCTTGCTACAAGACCAGAGCTTCATCTTCCAAGATGGAGACACGTCAGCAGGAGATGAGACCTGCTCTGAGTCAGCCCTGCTCTGACCCAGCTCTGCCCTAAGCAGCCACTAACGATGGGCTTCACCAGTCCTTCAGACGACCCCGCGGTCACCGGGGTCTCCTCTGGAACCTGATGGTACAGTCAGGCACACTCAGATCACTCCCACTCACATTCATTTATGCTGTTTTGTTCTACTTGCAAGTTTAACACACGCATCTCTGTCTCTCTCTTTCACACCCAGGCACAATGAGATTTAGTAACCCATTTTAATGAGGCAATTATATTTCAACTCTATTATGTGCAATTATCCACTCACTTCAATTGCTTCAGCTGGAGAAACCAGTGCTGAGGTCCTGCTGGCACTCGCTGGCTGGCCCCTGGGGCAGCGGGGTGGCCGGGCCCCTGAGCGCCAGAGCCTGGACACTCCCCCCGCCCCTCCCCACGCTCTCTGCAGGTGGCTCCTGCGGCCACAGGGCCGGGAGGACTGCAGTTCCTGGGCCAGCCAGCGGAGCTCTTGATTGCCGCCTGGGTGGCCCAGCGCTTTCTCATCTGCTCTGCTGTGCTGACAGGGCTGTTTACCCAGGCCCGGAGCCCCAGGCAGCCATCAAGCTTGGAGGGCCCAGAAAACAGACTTGGATAATCAGAGCGGTGTCCCCTCGGTCTGGTGTCTTTTCCTGGAGTCAGCTAGGCTTCGGGTACCTAGGGGAGGGTGTGGATGGTGGGGTCTTCTGTATGCCCTTCCTACCTTTGCAGATAAGTCCCAGGGGTAACTTAAAAAAAATAATAAGATTTTCATTATACCTGTGAAAGTGAAAGTCCTAGTCACTCAGTCAAGTCCAACTCTTTGCGACCCCATGGACTATATTTGTAGCCCGCCAGGCTTCTCTGTCTATGAGACTCTCCAGGCAAGAATACTGGAGTGGCTTGTCATTCCCTTCTCCAGGGGATCTTCCCAACCCAGGGATCAAACCTGGGTCTCCCGCACTGCAGGCAGATTCTTTACTGTCTGAGCCACCAAGGAAGCCCTCATTATATTTTCTTCATTTAAAGTAATATATCTGAAAAAATAGTAATAAGTAAAATAAAGTAATATATCTAATTTATATGGTGGTGTGATGCATAACAAAGTGGTGACCCATGGACTTAACCCCTCAGCTTAATAACTAGAATGTTCCCAACACTTCTGCATCTACCTGTGGGCATTGGGACTTGCCCAGTGTGGTTCAGTGATAAAGAATCCACCTGCAATGCAGGAGTGGCAGAGACATGGGTTCAATCCTTGGATTGGGATGATCCCCTGGAGAAGGAAATGGCAACCCACTCCAGTATTCTTGCCTGGAGAATCCCAAGGACGGAGGAGCCTGGCGGGCTACAGTCCATGGGGTCACAGAGAGTCGGACATGACTGAGGTGACGGCACACTCGCATGGCCATTTGTTCCACCCTTGCCTGCATTTAGAGGGGATCATTTGCTTGGACTTGGTCCCTACCTTTCCCCTGATTTTTTAGCAGTTTTACCAAGGATGTATGTATACACATTCGTTATTAGTTTTACTTGCTTTGAGTTTAATTGAAATGGTGTCATTCTATAGGTAACCTTCTGTAGCTTACACTTTGCATAGTGTGACGTTCAAGATTCATCTTTGCAATTGTGTTGAGTTGCAGTTCATTTATATTCACTGCTATGTAATGTCCCAAGTTATCTGTCCATCCTCCTGTCAAAGGAACTTTTGGCTTTTCCAGATTGTTTTGTTTTGTTTTGTATTATGAACAGTGCTTCCATAACATTCCTATGTACATACTCAATGCATGAGAATTCCTCTATCTTGAAGTGAAATTTCTGGATTGTAGAGCATGAAAATGTTCAAGATTATAAGAGAGTGCCAAATTGTTATCTAAAGTGATTGAACCAATTCATAGCCCCTCCAGCCAGGCAGGTTTCCCGCCCCCCCCCCCCAATTTTCCAGGTTCCTAAGTGTTCTATGCCCAATGTGACATAACAGTTATGAGCATTTTTGGATATGAATTCCAGATGTTGGCTCTGGGACCTTTCAAAAATTAGCTGTTCTCCCTAAGCTCAGTTTCCTCATCTGTAAAGTGAGGGGAAATACTTGAGTACAGTACCTACTGTCGTGGTCACTTTGGCACACTCCTTGCCTTATGAAAATGCAGCGTCCATCCCCCAGCAATCCAGCACCTTAACGTTGCCAAGTGAGGCTAACCCAGATCTCTCGTGCTGTTGTTGAGGACACACTAAGTCCCCTGCATACGAGCAAGTTGTGCTGTGAGAGCCCGTCGTCGTTCAGTTGCTCAGTCATGTCTTCCTTACCCCATGGACTGCAGCACGACAGGCTTCCCTGTCCTTCACTGTCTCCCGGAGTTTGCTCAAACTCGTGCACTGAGTTGGTGCTGCCATCCAACCATCTCATCCTCTTTTGCCCCCTTCTCCTGCCCTCAGTCTTTCCTAGCACTGGGATTATTCCCAACGAGTCGGCTCTTCGTATCAGGTGGCCAAAGTATTGGAGCTTCAGCTAACAAAGCTCGTCTAGGTGACCAGCTAACACAGTTAGTGGGCAAGCTGCCATTTCACTCACATCTGACCTTGATGGAACGCATGTTCACATCTTTGGAAGTTCTCAACTTGAAGGTTCCTGCGTAGGGGGCTTACTATATTAGCTATGTAGTACCATTCACAATTTAAATCTGTCCTGCAAAAAGAATGAAAGATCAGTAAGCTATCAGAAGGTATAAACATTTTCTGGTTTGTATCAAAGGTGGTTATTTGGTGATTTACTTAATTAACACCCACTGCTACTGCTGGTGTCTTTTACATATTAGTTGGGTTTTCTCTTCAGGCTCTGCCCTCTGAGACCAGTACGAAGCATGAGCTACACCAAGGCTTCCTCTCACTGGAGCTGCCCTCAGAGGCAGCTGATGATGCTACGAGGTGTAACACTAGGACGGGGCTTTTTACAAAGCACATTTCCATAAGATCTGTGTTGTCTCCCCACCAGGGTCCTCAGAATGAAATGTTACTTCTATTCCCATTTTTACAGATGAAGAAACTGAGAGTAAGAGGCAACTAACTGACTTGTGTTATGTAAATTGCAGAAGCTTGACTGAGGTCTCCTGTCACTAGATCTTGAGTTTCCCCACTTTCTCGCCATGTCTTGCTGTGTCATGCTCCCTAGTACATGTGTTTATTCATTTCTCCTTTCTATGTTATTCAATATAATCCACTTGATTATTTAAAAACAAAAGGAAATCTATTTGTGTCTTCGGAGGTGGCTCTAGCCAGTAGCCAGTAACCAGAATACTGAAGAAAGTTCGCTGTCAAATTTGCTTTAAGAACAGTTCAAGAATTAAACTATAAAAGGCTTATTCCTAATGAAAACGGCTTAAGATCATGCACTTTAATTTCTCCCAGTTAAGTTTTAATGACTGAAAAGTTTGGTGACAACTGAAGCGTATATTTCCTGCATATGTATTGCTGGGAGGCTTTTTCACCAGAGTTTCCACTGCCTCACTGTCTTCTCCTCTCCTTTCTACAAGACCTCACTTGGTAACATTGATCATTTTTTTAATGTTCACTTTCACTAAAAAACCCCCTGTCGTTTTCTGGGCTCAGGCATCAGCCGCTCCTTGGTGACCGCGTTTCGTGTTTGTGTAGCTGCAGTTCAGATGGTGTGGGCTCAGCTGTGGTGCAGCCCAGCAAGGGGGCACAGCGCCGCCGCCTGAGTCATTTCACTCAAGGCTGAGAGATGAGAACCCCTCAATCAGGGCCTGTCCTGCCCTTTGGAGTCTCACTCAGCAGATCAAAGACCCAGCAGTCTTTCTGTCCGACTTCCCACGGATGCCGAAAGGCACTTGCCTCGCTCAGGTCTCACTGCGAGCTTTCCAAGCACTTCCTTTGCGCACCGACTCGGTGGTGAGCAAGATCAGCCAGGGGTGTTTGTCCCGGAGGCATCCAGATGGAGGTCAAGTGTGGGGGAGGCTCAGCCTTCGCCAGGTCTCCCCCGCGAGACCCAGCCCTGCTGCCAGTCCTGTCACAGCATGGTCACTGCGGACGCTGACTGGACCCTGGAGCAGGGAGTGGAGGAGTAGCGTGGTCCAGTGCCCTTGGTCTCAGCAGGACGGTCCTGATTTAAGCCCTGACTTGGGGTGCTCCCCTGGGGGAGGCACTGACTGTAACTTCACTGACCCTTACCTTCCTTCCAGACAAGGTTCCTGCCCTCAGGGAGCTTCTCGTCTTGACTTCCTCAGCTCTCCCCTGTGTGAGGGCAAGAGCTGGGTCTTAGTTTGTGTTCTTTGCAAGGACACCTGCCCCTGAACCGACTTGGTCGCTGAACATCAGAGGCGTTCCAATAAACACCTGAAATAGACTTTCCTAAACTTACTCCCGGCCCTGTGGGCTCACATCATTTACCATCTCTTTCCTAGCTCAGGGACCCTTCCCAGACTCCCCTTCCTGGCCTGAGAGCTCAGTTCTTGACCTCTTATGGATGGTATCAGTAGGCAAGCACTTGACCCCATTTACACTCTCTTCTGAAAACCTAAAAAGATCCCTCTGGCAATTACCTCGGGCTCTCTTGTCCCTGCTAAGGAGCTGAAGGGTTTTTCCAGAGCATCCGTCTTCTAGCTAGAAGTCCTAGTCTCAGACCGCTGCCAGAGACCCACACTCCCGTCACCGTCCTTCCATATGCCCACCATTGTGAATCACCAGCTTGGGACCGGCACTTTGTATATTTCACATCTCACCCTCACATCAACCCCACGAGGCAGATCTCGGTGTTGCTGCTGTTCAGTGAGAATCAGGAGGATCTGGGGAGTCGAGGGCTGTTCCCCAGTGGCAGAGCAGGGATCACAGCCAATTCTGTCCCCTCTCTGCTCTTCTGATCTCTCCACTCTTCCTCCATGCCAGCTACAGGAAGGGAAAAATAGCAGATTGGTCTCCAAGGTGATCAAAGGAAAGAGACTGGCCTTCCGAGAGTGGAGCTCATTTGGGAAGAGGGTTGAAGCAGCAGTGAGTGCTGTCCAAGTGGACTTCCCTGGCTGTTGGGAGGGAGGGCACTTTGTGAGATCTGTATCTCCTAACAGTGTATCTGTATCTCCTAACAGAGCCCTGAGCGCTGGAGGTTGCTTGTGAGGCTTCTGATAGACAAAAACAGTTTTTATGCCGTTTGTACATTTTCCCACTAACAACCAAAGAGGCTGGGACACCATGATTTTCAATAATTAGAAGCTGATTATCTGTTTCTGAGTCAGCTTTGATCAGAACAGGTGGGAAAGAAACACAAGGTCTGAACTGAAGATTGTCTGATTTTAGATTGGCGATCTAATTTTAGATATACTAATCCAATCAGTCAGTGAAGACTCAGGCTATTAGCTCTGGTCTAGAGTAGAGTAGTTATGGGAATATAGGAATTCTGCCCCAGCCCAACTTCAACCAGGACACTTTTAAAGGCTGGTAGTTTTGTAGAACTAGGTACTTCCTTTCCTATGACTTGAATCCCATCCACCTAATAGTCAGCTGCTTACTATTTAAAAGTAAATGTGTTCCATACAATAAGAAATGCTGTGATAGCTTGTGTAACCAAGCACTCTCCGCCACTGCCACTGCTGGCTCTGTGATTCGCCTTTTCATACTGTTCATGGGGTTCTCAAGGCAAGAACGCTGAAGGGCAAAGGAGAACCAGGCCTTGGGCGTCCCTGGTAGCTCAGAAGGTAAAGCGTCTGCCTGCAGTGTGGGAGACCCAGGTTCGATCCCTGGGTGGGGAAGATCCCCTGGAGGAGGGCATGGCAACCCCCTCCAGTATTCTTGCCTGGAGAATCCCCACGGACAGACGAGCCTGGCGGGCTGTAGTCCACGGGGTCACAAAGAGTCGGACATGACTGAGCGACCTAGCACAGCGCAGACTTGTGTAAGACCTAGCATGCTCTACTCCAGTCTGTCCAGGTGGAAACAGAAATTATGAATCCACTGACATTTTTTTGTTTGCTCCATGATATCTAACTATTGGCTGAAATGAACCAAAAAACTAATCATGAAAAGGAACTTGAAGGTTGTAGGGAGTTTGGGTAGATTGGTGTAAAATAACCAGGTGAAAACCCATGTGTGTGTGGTGTGTGCTGAGTGAACAGACCCCAGAGTGGTCCCCCCACATTCACAGAGGGGAGGTTGTCTAACTGCAGGAAAGGGCCCAGCAGACTGCTTCCCTCAGTGTGTTAACAGGAGGCAGGCTTGTGTTAACAAGCCCAGGCAGGCTATCCAGAGAGTGCTCACCAATACGCCCCAAGTTCATACCTGCCAAAGGAAACCTTAGTCTCAGCTTTCAATGTCTTCTGTATTCTCTACTTTTCCCCAAACTTCATATAATTTTAAAGCTTTATAAATGTAATGCACATTTTAAGACTCCTTTCCCCTTTAAGGTTTTGAAAAAAATCTGAGAATTATATTTAGTGTTTTGTACAACTTTCATTATTCTCAAAAGCTCTTCTATTTGATCTGTGGATTTAGGGGGCAAGGAATTTCTTTTCCTATAAATTTTAATACTGGTCCTTTGGTCAATCTGCTTGTTTAATAATTATTTTTATCAGTGGTTTGGGCCCAACTTTTTAAAAAATATTTTTACATCTAGAAAGTTTGCAAAGAGGCAAAATTTATAAAGTTTGCATTTTCACGTTATTGAGAAATCCTCGTCGTTATATTCAGGAAATTCCGAGGAATGAGATTGGTACCAAATTCATTGGTAATGATGACATAAAATAGGAATTATGAAAACACAAAGCCACAATGATGTCACTGGAATAGCAATGAAATATCAACACTTATCTAATAAATATTCTTTTAAAGAAAAAGCAAATATCAACACTTAGACTGGGGAATAGGCACCTCCATTGCTTTCCCAGCCCCCAAGGAAGGTCTGCTTTTACTGAGAGGTCGGCAAGTGTAAAAATGGGCAGCGTCCCCAGGACTCGGGCCTCAGGGTCCCACCCTCCCTCTGTCTCCTGTTACCTAAGGCAGGTTACCCTGGGAAAGTCACACCGCCTTCTAGTGCCTCATATTTCTCACTGGTGAGATGGGGATAATAGTTTTGTGACTCAAACTAAAACACATAAAAAGTGTAGGATAACAGAGCGCACAGAATAAGCATTCACAGGATGATGTTGTTCAGTCACTAAGTATCTGACTCTTTGTGACCCCATGAACTGCATGCCAAGCTTCCCTGTTCTTCACCGTCTCCTGGATCTTGCCCAACGTCATGTCCGTTGAGTCAGCGATGCCACCCAACCATCTCATCCTCTGTCGCCCTCTTCTCTTCTTGCTCTCAGTCTTTCCCAGCATCAGGGTCTTTTCCAATGAGTCGGCTCTTCGCATCAGGTGGCCAAAGTATTGGAACTTCAGCTTCAGCAGCAGTCCTTCCAGTGAATATTCAGGGTTGATTTCCTTTAGGATGGACTGGTTTGGTCACTAGATGTTAGCTGTTCTTATTTTCATTACAGTTATATTGCTGAAATTTGGACTGAAGGAAAAGAAAAAAAAAGTGCATACCTCAATGATCTCTACCCATTTCATCCTTGGTATAGCAGGCAAAGTTCTAGACAAAGAGTGAGGACATGAGGTGGATGAACCTAGAACCTATTATTCAGAGTGAAGAAAGTCAGAAAGAGAAAGATAAATATCATATTCTAACACATATATACGGAATTTAGAAAAATGGTACTGAAGAATTTATTTACAGGGCAGCAATGGAGAAACAGACATAGAGAATAGACTTATGGGCTTGGGGAGAGGGGAGGAGAGGGTGAGATGTGTGGAAAAAGTAACATGGAAACTTGCTTTCAGTTCAGTTCAGTTCACTCGCTCAGTCGTGTCTGACTCTCTGCGACCCCATGAATTGCAGCACGCCAGGCCTCCCTGTCCATCACCAACTCCCAGAGTTTACTCAAACTCATGCCCATCGAGTCAGTGATGCCATCCAACCATCTCATCCTCTGTTGTCCCCTTCTCCTCCTGCCCCCAATCCCTCCCAGCATCAGGGTCTTTTGCAATGAGTCAACTCTTCCCATGAGGTGGCCAAAGTACTGGAGTTTCAGCTTCAGCATCAGTCCTTCCAATGAACACCCAGGACTGATCTCCTTTAGGATGGACTGGTTGGATCTCCTTGCAGTCCAAGGGACTCTCAAGAGTCTTCTCCAACACCACAGTTCAAAAGCATCAATTTTTCGGCTCTCAGCTTTCTTCACAGTCCAACTCTGTAAAATAGACAGCCAATGGGAATCTGCTGAATGGCTCAGGAAACTCAAACAGGGGCTCTGGATCAACCTAGAGGGGTGGGATGGGGAGGGAGATGGGAGGGAGCTTCAAAAGGGAGGGGACATATGTATACCTATGGCTGATTCAGGTTGGGGTTTGACAGAAAACAACAAAATTCTGTAAAGCAATGATTCATCAGTAAAAAAAATTAATTAATTTAAAAAAAAAAAGAAAAAGAGTGAAGACATCTGGATTCCTGGCTTTGACTCACTCTGGCTTTGTACCTCCAGGGACTTGGTTTCCTCAGCACTAAAATGAGAGGGTTGTCCTGGAGACCCTGAACCCTTCACCTCTAACGTCAAAGAGTGCTCATGTGAGTCAATAAAACCCTAAGAATTTATTTTTTAAATGTAGTGTTACATCTTAATTCATCAAAACAAAATAAAGCATCCAGATGCCAGTTAAAGTGAGAGATGGAAATATTCTAAAACTATCTTTTCAGAGATATTTCTGAAAGATATTTTTTAAGGCAAAATTTTGATCAACAAAGAGTTGGGAAAATATGACTGTGTTTAAAAAGCTAAAGAAAACAACTGCAGGAGAATAGTAATATCAGCTCTTTTATTCTAGTGTCTGTCTTTGTTTCTAGGAACCATTAAATGAAACAAAGGGGCAGAGGAAGGAGGAGGCATTGAGGGAGCAAGAGAAATAAAGTACAATGTGTGTGTCATGTGCGGTTGTTATTTTAAGAAAATGTATTTCTGACCAATTTTATTCAAAGAATAAATCAGCAAACACCCAATAACAATCTGCCCCAAGATTTTTTCCTCCAATATAGACCTAATCAAAATAATCAAGTAGTGTCAAAGAAAGTTTCCAGTAAAATGACTGTCTCTATTATTTCCAATGTTATTGTTCAATATTAGCCATGGTGGAGTTGCACAGTCTCCTTGCCTGGTAATCTTAGCTGAGTAAATATTAATACTATGCATTTTCCCCTTGGAAAAATGAAGGCCAACAATGGGAAAAGATGTCACAAATGTTTTGCAGCTTTATTTTAAATATTTTATGAATGAATCAGAGAAACTAAAGATGAAAAAGCCCATGAACTCTTGCCAGTACCCTGATGTGTACTGCTGTATACTTTTAAGTGGTTTGTCTGATCTCATTTTTAGTGACTCAGGTTATAGGGAATTTACCACTTCCCTTAAAGCCACTTTCCAAGTGGAGACCATCTCGCCTGCTAGGAAAGTTTGACAAATTCCCCTTGCTTTGTTTGATTTTCTCATTAATCTCATTTGATTTAGGCTATTTAACTGCATATCTTTAGTGTCTTTAGATTCTTCATTGTTTTCAACCTCTAGGTTGTTGCAGAGCACCAGATTTGAGCTCCCAGCATCATACAGTGAACTCCCACTGGGCTATTTATTTTATATATGGTAAGTTACATGTTTCAGTGCTATGTTTTCAATTTGCCTCTTCCTCTCCTTCCCCCACTGTGTCCACAAGTCAGATCTCTATGTCGCCATCTCCATTGCTGGCCTGCAAATCAGTTCATCAGTACCAACTTTCTAGATTCTATATATATGCATTTATACACGGTATTTGTTTTCCTCATTCTGACTCACTTCACTCTGTATAATAGGCTCTATGTTCATCCACCTCATTAGAACTGACTCAAATGTTCCTTCTTATGGTTGAGTAATATTCCATTTCCTTTTCTTTTCATTTAGCCTTTTTCTTGTCACTTTTTGCCTGGAAGAAAGCAAACAATTTTTTTTTTTTTTCACTTGTGAATATATGAGCAGTAGCCATTGGTTTCATTCAACAAATTAACAACAACAGCAACGGCAACATGAATTGATCACTTACTATGTCAGGCGTTGTCCTAAATACTTTGTATGCATTGTCCCATTTGTTGAGCACCTACTATTTGCCAGATACTAGGAAAGCAAAGTTAAATACGATCCTGCAGTTTTTGACAATGAGCTTATAGTGTCCTGGAGGGGACAAGCATTCAGACAGGTACTGTCCGCATAGTGTACCCCATGCATGGGGCTTGGAGAGTGGAGGAAGAGTGTTCACTCCAGCAGTGAAGAGAAAGACTTGAGGGAAGGGGTCAGGTGGAGTGAGGGATAATACCCCAGATGAGACGAACTCCAGGCCCTGTCCTTAAAGAGTCAGAAAGGGTGTGTGGAGTTAGAGAGAAATTACATAGAGTTCAACGGTATTAAGTTGAAAATCAGGAGGATTGTTGGGAGGTAAGCTAGGCCAGGGTCAGACTGTAGAAAACTCTGTATTACCTGGTAGAAAACTTGGACTTTGTTCTAGATTTTAAGTGGAGGAGTGTCATGGCTGCTGTGTGGAAAACCTCTACAGAGTCAGAGCTACTGTACCTGGGGCAATCTGCCCTGGTGAGAGGCAGTGAGTGTTGGGAATCTGTGGCTAGGGTAGCTGTTGTTTTTGCCTTTTCATACTGTCTCTGGTCCCCATACCCGGGCCTCTGGATAGGCTGCCTGAGAGTCCTGAAGCCAGTGATGACTGGCTTTCCCCAGGGTGAGTGACCCAAAAGAGAGCTAGGAGAAGGGGCTATATGGTTTATCCTCACTTAAGAAGCATATTTCCTCACTTACATCACATTCTACTCATTAGAATGGAGCTCTAAGTCTGATTCAAATCAAGGGAGGAGGAGAATTATACACCACTTCCCTGGTGGCTCAGATGGTAAAGAATCCGCCTGCAATTCAGGAGACCCAGTTTCGATCCCTGGGTTGGGAAGATTCCCTGGAGAAGGGAATGGCTACCCGCTCCAGTATTCTTGCCTGGAGAATCCCAAGGACAGAGGAGCCTGGTGGGCTACAGTCCATGGGGTTGCAAAGAGTTAGACACGACTGAGTGACTAACACTTTTTTGAAAAGAGGCCTTTTAAAGAATTGTGCACATAATTTTACACCGTCACACTGTGTAACCTTGGGCAATTTATTTCTTTATTTTTAAGATTTTCCTGATGTGGACCATTTAAAAAAGTCTTTATTGAATTTTTTACACATGGCTTCTGTTTTACATTTTTGGGTTTTTTTTTGGCCCCGAGGCATGTGGGATCCCTGATCAAGGATAGAATCTGCAACCCCTGTGTTCGAAGGCAAAGTCTAACCACCACACAGACAGGAAAGTCCCCAGGCAATTTATTTAAAATCTCTGTGCTCCAATTTCTTCATCAGTAAAATAAGAATGATATTAGTATCTGCCCTGTAGAGATGTAAGAATAAAATGAATTAATGGGGAGACCTGGAAACAGTCCAGGATATATGATAAGTACTCAATAAGTATTAGCAGCTGTTATGCTGATTACTATTCCAGACCTCTAGCCTGTGATGGAGCTAATCTGGAGGCAAGAGCAATGTATGCTGCCACCAGTGATGGGTTCCCCTTAAACTGGTCCTTCTTCCTAACCAGAGTTATCTCCACACCCTCCAGTTGGGCTTTGACAAATGTAGATGCTGTTCTTACCTAGGCTGGGGACCCAGGACAGGCAGGATGTTTTCTATTTGTTATAAAGGCTCATTCTTTTCTCATCAGAGGAAGTGGGTCTAGAAAGGTGCCAGCCAGATTATGTGACTTCTCAGGTTCAAAGGCACCTAGCAGTCCTGCTGAAATCAGAGGTATAAATCCCAGCTGAGCCATGCGGAGCCACCCAAGAACCTTTGAATAGATCCTGTCAGATTCTTAGGGTGGCTTCACTGAAGAAGGACTCCTCCACAACTCTGTCCTGAAGTCACCTCAGAAAGCTGTGTCTCTGACATCATAAGAAAGGGACCCAGGGTGGGAAATCACTGCAGTATCATCCACTTCAGTTCCTGAGAACTGAGCTATCAGGAAAAAAGTATTGTGGGAATGTTTGAGAAACTGGGTTCCAAATAGTCCTCAGAGATGTTATCCTAGATCAAATCAAATTAGTAAATATTTACTGGGTATCTAGTATGAGCAAGTCATGATATTTCCTAAACTGGAGGAAACTTTCTGATGGCCAAAGAATAAGTAGCATTTTATCCTGTGTGTGATCCTAGTGAGATTAACTGCCATTTGTGACAGTCAAAATTCATAGTGATATTCCAAAAACGTGTCAGGAAGTTTAATAAGGAAAAAGTTTTGAGGTTTTTACTTACAAACGCACTGTTCGCACTAGAAACCCAAATTGCTCCCTACTTATCCCAGGGACAGCCCTCAGACCAGGAAGCTTGCCTTCAAAAGGAGAGAAGAAATTTGATAGTGTGTGCAGATAGCTCAGTTGTTAGTTGCTCAGTCAGCTCCGACTCTGTGACCCCATGGACTGTAGCCCACCCGTCTCCTCTGTCCATGGAATTTTCCAGGCAAGAATATTAGAATGGGTAGCCATTCCCTTCTCCTGGGGATCTTACTGACCCAGGGATCAAACCCGGGTCTCCTGCTTTATAGGTGGATTCTTTACCATCTGATCTGCCAGGTGGTGCTAGTGGTAAAACAACAACAACAACAAAAAAAAACAATAAAAACCCGCCTCCCAATTCAGAAGATCTAAGAGATGCAGATTCCATCCCGAGGTTGGGAAGATCCCCTGGAGGAGGGCATGGTAACCCATTCCAGTATTCTTGCCTGGAGAATCCCATGGACAGTAGAGCCTGGCGGGCTATATCCATGGGGTCACAGTCAGACACAACTGAAGAGACTTAGCCCACAGATAACCCAAGTTCTGATAACTAACCAAATTAAAGTGAAAAGCTCAGAACTTTTCTTTCAATATATAAGGCAGCATAATGACTTATTCCAGGCAAGATGAGACCACCAGGAAGCAGAAAAGTCACCCTCAGGCGTGCATGCCCTGATGGCTGACCCTCCCCTGAAAGAAATCTCCCTTCCATTCAAAGACAGTATGTGGGGCGCAGTAATTTACAAATTTTAATGCCACAAATGAAAATTATTATTTCTGGTCAGGTATTCATAGTAATATAGTTTCTCAAAGTATTTCACTTTCAGCTAATTTAGTAGAAGACAACTTCAGGGTCAATATTTGGATATTTTATATACATAATTACTCAAGGAGATCTGAAGCTATTTGGACATAGAATATTATGATCAAGTTCAAGCACAGAATTTTCAAGCAAAATTTACCTTTTCGTTTTTTTTATTTAAAAAACTTTTATTGGCCTATAGTTGCCTTACAATGTCGTGTTAGTTTCTGCTGTATAGTAAAGTGACTCAGCTATGCATAGACATATATCCCTTCTGTTTTGGATTTCTTTCTCATTTAGGTCACCACAGAGCACTAAATGTCCCCTTTGCTATATAGTAGTTTCTCATTGATTATCTCTTTTATATCCATCGTATCAACAGTGTACACATAACCTGTGACTGATTCATGGTGATGTGTGGCAGAAACCAGCACAATATTGTAAAGCAATTATCTGTCAATAAAAAAAATTTTTTTTAATTGTGCATTCATGTCAATCCCAATTTCCCAATTCATCCCCTCACCCTCTTTCCCCTTGGTGTCTATATGTGTGTTCTCTATGTCTCTGTCTCTATTTCTGTTTTGCAAATAAGATCGTCTGAGGACCTAGAGACTGTCATATTGAGTGAAGTCTGTCAAAAAGACAAAAACAAATATCATATGTTAATGCATATATGCAGGTTCTAGAAAAATTTACGTTTTTAAAACGGATGATGAACTACATAGTTTCCCCTGGTGTTTATTCCCACGGAAGAACGCCATACAAGGAACCAGGCAGAGACACAAAAGGAGTCTTTTCCTGGCACAAAAGTCTACACAAGAAAAGGCGGGTGGTTCCCAGCCCCACGCACAGATGCGTGGCTGTGAACCAGGACCCCTCTTTTCTTCTTGGAAAATGTTCTCCAATTAGAGGAGGACACAAGGTGAACCTCTGCTAACTAAGTAAAAAGTCTGTTACTTTCTGCAACAGTGAATGCCATTGAGTTCCAGCAGCCATGCTGAATTCTTTTTCCTGCGAAGGCCCCATTTGGCCTCTAAATCTCTTTCACAACCCCTCCTCCCCTCTCTTAAAAATGTTTCCTATTCACTGTGAGGCTCTCATCCAAGGAAAATAGATGGTGATGAAGGACGTGGGGCTGGGGACTCTGAGGGGGCTATTTCAGAGAAGGGTCGATGAGGGCTTGCTCCCTGCAGAATCCATGGATGCTTATTATGGGGCCAGAGGATGCTTTTGGCAAACATCAAATTAGGACCAAGCATTCACCCCCATTCACTAGAACGCGCAAATTCAGTTAATGGGTTAGAGAAGAGAGGTTTGAAAAAATTAAATTCTTTCCGCTGAAAATGTGAAATGACTTTGTGCCACAGAAGAAAAGTGGCAGCTAATGAGGACTTTTTTTGTAGCAGGAGAAGCAAAGAGGCTGGAAGAGAACTGTTTCATATTTGAGATGCAGTCTGCAATAGCTGAATAACCTTCTTCTTTTGACTCACAGCTTCACACAATGCAGGCTTTCATCACATGAAGAGCCACAGCAGAGAGTTTTGGGCCATTTTCTCTTTTTATTCCTTTTCTAAGCCCCATCCCTCCCCCAACCTCCATTCCTCCTTTCCTCTGTCTGGGTTTGAATAGCTGAAGTGTGCCCACAATATGTACGCACTAGACACATTGTTACTTCCCTTTTACCAAAAGCACCTGGCAGGGTCACTAGCCTCCAGAACCACCCTGCCCCCTACAGTCTGGCTTAACTCTTGAGTGACAGATGTCCAAATATATATTTTGCAATGATTTTTAAACAAATATTAGAAACAGACTAACAAATGATTTTAACAAATATATTAAAGCCTAAAAAGAAAACAAATCCTGGCATGTTTTGTTCAGTTTTATAATTTCCCTTCCTCTCTTCCTGGCTCGTGTCTCCTTTCCCCTTGGGTTCTTAACATTAAGCTGTGAATTCCTTCTTTCCCAGCTGAATCAGGGGGATGGTTAATTGTTTTTAAATCTGATCACAACAATATCTACAGACTTTGTGGTCACAAAAGCAGCAGCCACACATATGTGGTCAAGGGAGGGGGGAGAAAAAAAACAAAAAACAGGACCCATTACAGAGCAAAGCATAAGAATAATCAAATGCTTTGTGTTTCTCAAAACCTATTCTTCTCAAGAGGCTGGAGGACTGTCAGAGAGTAACTTTTCAGATTTATGCTTCCAGTCAAGATGGAATAACAGGGACTGGGTGTACCCTCCTGTCTTAAATGATCCCAAGTCCAAAAACACCATATGAACCAAGAGTTTTGAGACACCGGACCGTAGGCAGCTTACAATAATTTAAATCAGATGGAGGTTTATGTAGAAGTTGTAGTTTGGGTCATAAACACAGGAGTTTCATTTCTGACTTGGTATGGGTGTAGAATACTGGTCATGCTGGCTGTAGTGACCAGCAGGCACTGTAGTGCTGCTGATGTCCTGGTTCTTGTTGTAGATCATGGTTACCAGTGACTGCTCCACTCGTCCACAGCAGAGAGGAGAGTTCCTCACATACTGCATGCCAAGATTCTGCAAGAAGTACAAGAGGGGTTTTCTGAGGACAAACCACAATCTGATTAACTTTCATCAAGACTTAGCTTCATGTAGATGAGGACAGACCTATCCTTGGACATGACCATGAGCTGATCATGTTTGTTTCTTTTTTGGGGGGGGTGGGGGGAGTTCTTACTGTGACTTAGAAGTAGAAAGCTTGCTCATTCTATAGCAACCAATATAAAAATCCCTACAGATCATTCTTCTTCAATACTTATTTTGATTTATTTATTTGGCTGTGGCGGGTCTTACTTTCGACAGGCAGGATCTTCAGTTGCAGCACTCGGGATCTAGTTCCCCGACCGAGGATTGAACCCAGGCCCCCTGCGTCAGGACTGTGGAGGCTTAGCCGCTGGAGTGTGTGCTAAGTCACTTCAGTCGTGTCCGACTCTCAGTGAGCCCATGGATGTAGCCCTCCAGGCTCCTCTGTCCATGGGATTCTCCAGGCAAGAATACTGGAGTGGGTTTCCATGCCCTCCTCTTCCTGACCCAGAGATCGAACCCATGTCTCTTCTATCTCCTGCATTGGCAGGTGGGTTCTTTGCCACTACTGCCACCTGGGAAGCCCCTAAGCTAGATGCTGGACCACCAGGCAAGTTCCTAAGCTCATAATGTTTGGAGCCCCAGTGAGAATCGGTAGCTGCTGCCTTCTCCCCTTCAGAGCCAGACTGATGCTGGCCCTTCTGGGGGCAGCACCCGGACCAGGATGCTTAGGAAATAGGAGTCTGTCGGTGGCTAGTGGCTTCTTCTCTTTCTTAGAATGGATGGCTAAAGACTTCGGTTTTCCTTGGAGAACGAACATAGAGTTTGCCGTGGGGAAGGGATAGTTAGGGAGTTTGGGAGGGATATGTACACACTACTATATTTAAAATGGATAACCAACAAGGACCTATGGGACAGCACATGGAACTCTGCTCAATGTGATGTGGCAGCCTGGATAGGAGTTTGGGGAGAATGAATACATGCATATGGATGACTGAACCCCTTCGCTGCTCACCTGAAATGATCACAACATTGTTAACCAGCTCTACCCCAATACAAAAATAAAAAGCTCAAAAGGAAAAAAAAAGACAGGTTTTCCATTCTGGCTTTAAGAATAAAGTGCAGCTCGTAAGGGGTGCTGCTGATGTCCTGTTTCTTGTTATGGGTCATGGTTACCAGTGTGTTCACCACGAAATAGTTCATCAAGCTATACACAGGTCATGGCGAATTTTTCTCTATGTATAGGTTCATTAACACATTATAGAAATAAGCACAGTGGTTCACATTAATTATGTGCTTCTTTTAACTGACCCTGTTTTGACCCAATTATTAATTTATGATAGAAGAATGTGTAGTAAACTTGAGTGAAACGGCAACCCACTCCAGTATTCTTGCCTGGAGAATTCCATGGACAGTGGAGCCTGGCGGGATACAGTCCATGGGGTTGTAGAGTCAGACACTACTGAGCATGCACATACACACATTGATTCAATCTCATATTTTTAATGGTGATCCTAGAGGCTTTACATATTTTCAAATAACAACAAAAAATTCAGTCTCTTTGTTCCTGCAGGTGGAGACAAAGCTGTATCATTCAATCCTGTGCTGTTTGTTAGGAAACTTATGCTTCTCAAACAAATAAATATTCTCACTCACAAGAGCATGGTGGCCATCAGGCTAGCAGGGTGGGATTATTTAGAAATTTACTGATGGTCGACAACATGAAAGCCTGGCTCTTTCAATTACCACACTATTAATATTTATTTGTTTGGGTTTCTTCCTTTAGTTTTCTTTTTTTGTCATTCCCAATGTTATATGTGAACACAGTATCTTATTTTAAAGTTGTTTTATTCTCTTCTGTGTTTTATGTTAAATTCTTAGAGTCAAGAACTGAGTCTTTTCTGTTTTAAAATGACGGCAGTTTACTCATGTAAACTTCACTCACGTTTACTCATGTAAAGTTTCCCCATGTTGTCAATGTCACTCATGTGCTTCTGAGATTGAACAGGACAATACTTCCCAGTGGCTTTCGGAAACTACAGACCAATTCAAACTAACTCTGAGTGATCAGATAGTCCATATTATGAAATAACGGTCCCCAATTTGGATTCTGATTCCACATCAGCAAATGACCCAGAGTCTGTCTCAGTTTAACCCCACAACATCTGGACATCGTTTATCTGTTGACCTGGATCTCCGTCAATTTAGGAGTAGCCAAACACAATAGTAACACAATTTTCACACACAAGTTCAACTTCTAAGTTTAAAGAGGGGACTTTTTCATGCCTATATTGTTGAAGGGGCTTCTCAAGAGGCACAGTGGTAAAGAATCCACCTGCCAATGCAGGAGACGCAAGAGGTTCAATCCGTGGGTCAGGAAGATCACCTGGAGTAAGAAATGGCAACCAGCTCCAGTATTCTTGCCTGGAAAATTTCATGGACAGAGGAGCCTGCTAGACTACAGTCCATGGAGTCACAAGGAGTCGGACTCGACAGAGTGATGGAGCATGCGTGGATGGAAGTATGAAGTTACAACCGATCAGTGCCAATGTAACATCTTCAAGGTAGAAATCATTGTCCAATTTTGAGGGGAATTAAACTAAGAAAATGTTTCCAGATGAAGACAGTCTTCCCATTTACACAATCTAACTAAAGCATGATCGGTGTTTATTGAGCATTTACTGTCTACAAATTGCCGTTCGAAGAAGACTCCTAAGAAGTGAGTGTCCCTACCCTTCAAGGAGTGGGTTTGTTTCACCCTGCAATTATAAGAAGTTCTGAGGAGGGGTATCTGAATCACATCCACAGCTTTGGTTGGGACCAACTGCAATATGCTTTTAGGCTAATAAGCACTGCCTGGCTCACAGAGGACCTCTTTGCATTGTCTGGCGGCACTGTGGTTGTCTTGCAGCAGCACTGAAGGTGACCTTGACAGATGTATCTGAGTCCCTGCTCTAGTAGTGGGGCTGGAAAGCTAGGAACTGCCTTCAGATTCTAGTAGTAACACTTGGGAATTCTGGGCTGTAGCAGCATATGTTGTCGGGAGACTGGGGACTGGAGGTATAATGGTGGGAAGTAATGGGACTGGGTTTCCTGCTTTAGGACTGGTGAGAAATGCAATATTTTATTATGGATCTCCACAGGTAAATGTTACCTCTCCAGGTTGAAAGTGAACTGATCTCTATGATCATTTTCTAGTCACCATTCCAGAGTTTTTTTTTTCCACAGATGGCATCCATATTTCCAGTCGATGAATGTCTACTTAAACTTCTCCATCAGAATCGAAAACGATCAGAGATGTACTTTAAGTATATCCAGAAGCCCTTTGACCATTTTCAAATTATTTGATGTGTTAAACATTTAGGGTTCTTAGAAGGGATTTCATCTGGAAGATGATAACTCCTGCAACATTTCACTTTTCTGACTGTTAACTCATCCTTCATGCTAACTAATTCCTCCAGCTTAGGGATCGAAGCTGCAAGAATGGCCTCAAGTCAAAGCGGGAAAGAGAGTAGGGGGCTAGTGGACTTGGAGGATGAAGGATTTTCTGCTTTGCTCAACTTCTAGGGATGAAGGAAATGATACATCAAAGCTGAGAGCGGCCTCAGTGCTGTGGCTATAAATACGACGTGATGCATAGGGAAAGGGATGATCCCTAGGAGGTGCCTGGGGTCAGGACAGACCCCAGCAGTGCCTGCTCTGTGTATACATCCCGGGTTCAGGAAATCCTGTGTTCTGACGCAGAAAGGGGAGGAACATGCTGAGATTCCAGGGAGTAGAGAAGGCTCCTCACCATCAGAGGAGGGTTAGTAGGCTAGGCAAAGGAAGCTATGCGAACTCAAGGGGGAAGAGAGGAGGAAATCAGTTACCCACAGCAACTAGGCTCACAAGCTGGGCTGAAAGGAGACGTTTTTCCCCTCCAAGATTACAGGAAGCTGATCTGGACCTCAGCAGGCAGCCTGAATGGGCAGAGGAAGAAGTGTGCAGGCAGATAAAGAGGCGGCTGCCATGCTGGTTCCACCTGACAGGGAGTGAAGGATAGAGCAAGCCCAGAAAAGAGCAGGTGGCTCTGATGACCGTCAGCTGGGAGTGGTGGCGGGAGGCGCAGTGGTGAGGTCTGGACAATCTAGGCATCCTGTCTCTAGGAAACTGACCACCCCCAGCCCGTACGTGATACTGAAAGGTTCTGCACAGAGAAGACAGCACTCATACTTGCTGGTGAGAGAGGCAACTTTACAGCAATGGAATTTCAGACCAAAGGAACCTGAGACTCATGTTTTCAAAAGCCCCCAGAAAGAGCCACTCGGTGATGTCCCTTCTCTCTGGCCCTTCTGAGTTGAGGTCTCCAGTTTCTGGAAGTGACCCTGGGTTTTATCCACAGCAGTGCTGTGAATTCATTGCGAGACTCAAGCAAAACTTTAAATTGTTGAATGACCAGTCGATTCCCGTCACCCCTCTGAGAGCCTAGCATACATGTGAATAGAAAGAGCATAGGCCACACAGCCTCCCATTCACAATTTAGCGACTGTACCTTCTCAAGACACTATTTCATCTGAAATACTAAAAGCGACTGAGACAACAATATTATTAATCATGTTATGAGCCCTCGGAGATTGCTTACTGGAAAGTATTTTGAGAAATTTACAGATGGGAAATGGAAGGCACCACACGTCTGCTGGTTCTCTGCCCAGTTTTTTTTTCAAAGGTAGGAAATGTCTCTTTTCACTGTAAGATTGGTTCACCACGCTCTGAACTGTAGCGAGTGGATGGGTCAAGGGTCAGGGGAGTGCAGTGAACAAGAGGGCGTGGTGGTTCCTGCACAAAGGGCCAGCTCCAGGCAAGTGGGTCAAGCTTGATTCCAGCAAAATGCTTTTGTATTGCCTTCCAAGAAGATGGGGTTAATTAGGTAGGAAAGAGTAGGAGGAAACTGATGTTAGTGGAACATTTAACTGGATGCTTTAACATTCAGCTGGATTCTGTATCAGATGGAGTGTGTGTATCTGTATTGAATTGTCACAACAACCCTATGTAATGAGAATTAGTAGCCTTGTTTTACAGATGAGGAAGCCAACTCAAATTAAACTTGCCTGGTGGCACAGAGTTATTAAAAGACAGAGTAAGGTTTAGAACAAATATCTGACAATGACTTCTACGCTTTTGCAGTTTTAAAACAATTCACTCTTTTATTTAGTGTTAGCCATATGTGTATATATGTATGTATATATGTAAATGTATATATATAAAGTCACTTCAGTCGTGTCCAACTCTTTGTGATGCTATGGACTGTAGCCCTCCAGGCTCCTCTGTCCATGGGATTCTCCAGGCAAGAATACTAGAGTGGCCTGCCATGCCCTCCTCCAGGGCATCTTCCTGACCCAGAGATCGAACCTGCATCTCTTGCATCTCCTGCATTGGCAGGCAGGTTCTTTACAACTAGCACCAAGTGGGAAGTCCATAGATAGATAGATAATCTTACTTTTATTGAAATAGTGGGGTTGGCAGACAGCAACGCTTCCTTATGGAATTTCAGGCACTCGGGACAGAGGCGTGGAGCAAAGACATTGTGGAGAGGGGTTTGCTCAGAGCGCCATGCTTAGTTTGTCCCATGTGAGTGCCGTCGCCGCTCACAGTAAACCGCCCGGCTGCCCGCTCCGTCTGTACAGGTCCACCCCTACAGGCGCTCAGTACACAGTCCTGGATGAGTCTTTCCGTCAGCCCGCACTGCAAGCGCTCAGGAATGTGGAGCATTCCAAGCAGGAAATTGCAGCATCAGCAACATTGTCTTTGAATGTTGACTCTTGGTCAAGGTCAGGCCACCCCTGGGACCATCATCATCGTCTCTGTGACCTGTGCAGACCTTGGGCTTCTGGAACCCTTCCAGGTGTGGGAGGCAATGAGGTCTTGGAAAACTCTGCCCGGTGCCCTGGCTAATAGAAACGTGGCCAGATGGCTTTGTCATCAGCCTTTGTCTACACTGTACCCTATTTGGTGAAAATGAAGCAAATGGAAACTCATTTACTGAGATGGGTGATAATATGCCCTTACAGCACGTAGGATTGCTGTGAGTATTAAACAAATGAATAGACCAAAGAACTGAAAATAGTGTCTGACAAACTGTAAGCACTAATTAGATGTTGATTATTACAGTTATTGATATTCTTGTCTTAGATGCATGTTGTTCTCTAGATGACCAGTTTTTGTAGATTGTTAAAAGCTGAAGCTCCAATACTCTGGCCACTTGATATGAAGAGCCGTCTCATTGGAAAAGGCCCTGATGCTGGGAAAGATTGAGGGCTGGAGGAGGGGGAGACAAAGGTTGAGATGGTTGGACGGCATCACTAACTCAATGGACAATTGCTCAAACTCAATGCTCAAACCCCCAGAGACAGTAAAGGATGGGAAGCCTGATGCATGCTGCAGTCCATGGGGTCGCAGAGTTGGATCTGACTTAGCAACTGAACAATAACAAAAAGATAGAATAACGTGAGAAAATTAAGCCCTAGAGATGCATTTCTTGAACAACTTTTTTTAGTCACTCTTTCCTTTTCTCTTAAACTTCACAATTCCCTTTTGTTTCGTCACAAAAGTTACTTATTAAATACCTCAGTTGGCAGAGATAGTTATGCAGGGGATGATTAAAATATCTTCACTTGTAGTTGCTAGTTTTAATTTTATTATTTATTGTATGTAATAACATGTAGATGGCAAAAAATTCAAAAGGCACACAAGGATATACACTGAAATCGTAGTCTCCCTACATCCAGGACCTTAGTCATTAAAGTCTCTCCCCAGAAGAATTCTCTTATTATTTATGATATATTTTTAGTAGATTCTCTTAGATTTTCCAGAGAAAGCAGCTTCCGAAAAACAATCCCATCACCTGCAAAAATAATTCTGCCTCCTTAAATTTTATACCTGTTTTTTCCTATTGTCTAATTGTGTGACTGTTAACTATGGGACAAAAGAAACAATATTGCAGACAAAGGACATGTTTTCTTGTTTGAGAGTTTAAAGAATGCTTTGGCAAGAGACTGGTATACACACATACATACGTGCATTCATACATGACCCTCCCTCTGTCTTGCTCTCTCTGTGTCTGGATATACACTATACAGCACCTGTGTGCTCGGTTGTATCCGACTCTTTGTGACCCCGTGGACTGTAGCCCAGCAGACTCTGCCCATGGAATTCTCCAGGCAAGAATACTGGAGTGGGTTGCCATTTCCTTCTCCAGGGGATCTTCCCAACCCAGAGGTCAAACCTGAATCTCTTGCCTCTCCTACATTGGCAGGTGGATTTTTTTTTACCACTGTGCCTCTTGGGAAGCCCTGATATGTCTATATCTAAATAGACATTAGATGTAGATATGTGATTTAAATCTTAAACCAATTTGATAATCCTGAGATAAACTCTACCTGGTTTTGATGTATTATTATTGTATATATTACAGAACTCTTTTTGCTAATATTTTAGGAAGATTTTTGCATCTATGTTTATGAGGGATGTTAAATGACTATTTTTAATCTCCTTTTTCCCCTGTTTTAAGATCACAAACCCTTTTTACCAAGCATTACTTTACCTGTAAGGAGTTCCCTATACAGTGTTTTTATATCCTTATGTTCTAAATATTCTGCAACTCACATTTTAATTTTCTCTTTTTTACATTGGCAGGTGATAGAAGTTTTTCTCTTTTTAGTTTTTATAGAAATTTCTAGATTTACTTCATATAATCAGAGAATGTTATTTGTATTGCTTCTACATGTTAGAATAAATGGACTTTCTCACTGTGGTTTAATACACCACAGGTAGTGATTCTTGCCTGGACACTTGAAACCAAGGTTTGCCTGTGACTGAAAGGGTTCCTGCTCAGGATGGAAGACTTACAGTGCAAAAGCTGGAACTGAATAAACAGATTGGTCACCTTATTTAAGAGTAAAATTCTTAGGTCACTCTCATTCATTGAAGACTTTGTAGGCCACGCTGACCTTTAGCTGTGATTCAGAAATAAAATAGTTTGAGGACAGTATGAGTCTTTTTCCTCCACTTATAGGTGATGTGATATTTTATCTCTGAAATCAGAGTTAACTTTACTAGCTTTCTCAACATTGGTTCTGCTATGTCAGTTTTTCCCCTTTCTATAAACCTTGCAGTTTATTGTTAGGTCCATACCATTTCTGTCTTTTATTGAGTCCATCTTTGCATGAAATGTTCCCTTGGTATTTCTAATTTTCTTGAAGAGATCTCTAGTTTTTCCCATTCTATTGTTTTCCTCTATTTCTTTGCACTGATCACCAAGGAAGGCTTTCATATCTCTCCTTGCTATTCCTTGGAACTCTGCATTCAGATGGGAATATCATTCCTTTTCTCCTTTGCTTTTTGCTTCTCTTCTTTTCACAGCTATTTGTACCTGCCTCTTGAGAAATCTGTATGCAGGCCAGGAAGCAACAGTTAGAACTGGACATGAAACAACAGACTGGTTCCAAATAGGAAAAGGAGTACATCAAGGCTATATGTTGTCACCCTGCTTATTTAACTTATATGCAGAGTACATCACGAGAAACAACAGGCTGGATGAAGCAGAAGCTGGAATCAAGATTGCTGGGAGAAATATCAATAACCTCAGATATGCAGATGACACCACCCTTATGGCAGAGAGTGAAGAAGAACTAAAGAGACTCTTGATGAAAGTGAAAGAGGAGAGTTAAAAAGTTGGCTTAAACCTCAACCTTCAGAAAACTAAGATCATGGCATCTCTGTGATTTCTCTTTTAATCTTAACTTCCATGCTTCCTGAAGCTACCAAGAGTACCTATGCTTCTTGTTTCCAACAAGAGATGGTTGGTTTTGTACTTATAAGGGACAAGCCTCCTAGATTGTTCTCTGTTGATTTTCTGAGAACTGCAGCTGTGACCATTCCAACTTGGTACTTGATCTCTACTGTTTTTGCCAACTTTTCCTTATTTAAAAAAAAATATCATTTTTGACTGTGCTGGGTCTTCATTGCTGTATGGACTTTCTCTAGTTGCGACGAATGGGAGCTACTCTGTAGTTGAGGTTTGCGGGCTTCTCATTGCAGCGCCTTCTCTAGAGGAGCATGGGCTCTAGGGCACATGGGCTCAATCGTTGTGGTTCTTGGCCCCTAGAGCACAGGCTCAGTAGTTGTGGTGTGCGGACTTAGTGGCTCAGCCATACGTGGAATCTTCCTGGACCAGGGATCAAACCCATGGCCCCTGCATTAGAAGGTGAACTTCTAACCACTGGACCACCAGTGACGACCTGTCAACTCTTCTTACATACTGTATTTCAGGATTACTATATCTCCTAGCTTGCCGCAGATGCAGCTTGCATTTCTATTTCTCCTCCTTGTTGTTTTCCATGCAGTTTTTTCTATATAATTCCAGTGGTATTCTAAATGGCCAATTTTGAAAGGACCCAGAGAATTCACATTAATAATTTAAAAATTCCTCTCTTCCTTTCTCAAATATCTCTGCAACAAAAAATGGAGAAATTTTTGTTGTGAAGTGGTTACATTGATGGATGCGGAGAGCCAGCTGGGATCATCCGCATTTTAGGTTGAAAACATCTTGAAGAGTCAATTTTCATGGAGGAGTGGTAAGAAAAAGACAAAAGATGGTATCTACCCCAAAGCTAATAGTCTGTGGGTACACATAAGTGCAGATGGACAACATGTTTACAGATAACACTGAATCAATTGAGCAAGTTTCTGTTCTGATTTTTAGTTTCTGTACTGTACTATTTTGTCACATATTTTGAACATTACCCAGGACTGATGCTGAAGCTCTAATACTTTGGCCACCTGATATGAAGAGCTGACTTATTGGAAAAGACCCTGATGCTGGGAAAGATTGAAGGCAGGAGGAGAAGGGGGCGGCAGGGGATGAGATGGTTGGATGGCTTCATTGACTCAATGGACATGAGTTTGAGCAAGCTCTGGAAGATAGTGGACAGGGAAGCCTTGTGTGCTGCAGTTCATGGGGTCACAAAGAGTCAGACATGACTTAACGACTGAACAACAATAACTCATCTACCCAACACAGAGTAGAGATTTGTTCATTGTTTAAATACTTCAGTCAGTGTGGGTCGCCGATTTGGAGAAATTCTTGAATTTTCCCACAATGACTATATTAACCAGGTAACTGCCATATATCCAGAGTATTACCTGATGCTGACACCAGCTTTTCTATTTATTCCTCTTCTTTCTTCCCGACTTTACAGACAAATTAACTCTGTGGTGGCTTTGCTTCTTATCCAAATAATTTATTTATGAATAGGACCCTCTGATTCAGATTTTCTATGTTAATGCCAGAACACTGTTTATATACTAACAGTAAACTGGACTATTTATGCAGTATAGCCACCCTGGCTTGTCATGGTTTCAGGGGAGCCCTTTTCTCAGGACATGAAAGCTCTAGTGTTAAAGATCAATAAACCCTTTCAGAACTCATCAACAGTAGCCAAAAACCCTTCCCATCCAGCCACATCTACTAGTTTGGCTCCTTTCCTCCATCAAGGATTAAAGAAACAAACACAAAAACAGATTGAATCACACCTATTGAATCACACCCCTGAACTGTATTAAAGCCCATTTCTGTTGGGGTGATAATGAGAGTTGTGATTGTCTTCAAATTAATTATATCCCCCTTCAATGTCCATACAAAATGTTTCCAACTTGCAAGACTGGCTTAATTCACATCTTATCTGGTAAAATTCTGCAGTGCAATTACTAATGCTAATGTTCAGTGAGCATTTACCATGTGTTAGGATCTGTGCTTTTCATGCCTGACCTCATTTGATCCTCAGAACACCTCTTAAAGATGGAATCACTACCAACCCAACTTATGGTTATTAAATGTCCAGTTGAAGGAAATTGAAGATGAAGGAAATGTGGGGAAAATGCTACAGTATATACAGAAAACAGATAACAAAATACAGAAGTAAGTCCTTCGTTATCAGTAATTACTTTAAATGTAAATGAATTAAACTTCCCAAGTCAAAAGACATAGATGAGTAGAATAAATTCAAAAAATGAGATTCAACTGTATGCTATCTACACTTTAGAGGTAAGGACATGCATAAGTTTAAAGCGAAAGCATGAGAAAGATATTCCATGTAAATAGTAATGAAAAGAAATCAAGGTGGCTATAAAAATATTAGATAAAACACACTAAGTAAAAAACCTATAAGACAAAGAAGGACATTCTAGAATAAAAAAGGGTCAATTCACCAAGATATTAACAGTTATAAATATTTACATATCAAACATTAGAGTTTCAAAATTTATGAAGCAAAAGTGGTAGCACTGAAGAGAGAAATAAATAACTCTACAATAGTAAGAATCTTAAATACCAGACTTTCAGTAATATATACAACAGCCAGACAGAAGATCTATAAAGGAAATATGAGACTTAAACAACATAGAGATCAATTGGACCTAATGAAAATGTACAGAATACTTTATCCAGTGACAATAAGATAGATGTTTTTCTCAATTGCACATGGATTATGAATCAAGATAGACAATATTTTAGATCACAAGTCTTAATAAATTTTAAAAGATTGAAATCATACCACTTGTCTTTTCTGATAACAGTAGGATAAAACAAGAAATCAATAGCAGAAGGAAAACTGGAAAATTGACAAACATGTGGAAATAAAATACCACTTTCTTAAGCAACCATGGATCAAAGGAGAAATTACAAAGGAAATAAGAAAATAACTTGAGACAAATGAAAATGAAAAAAAACAACATACCAACTTAATGGATGCAGCAAAAGCAGTACTAAGAGGGAAATTTATCTATAAATCCATGAAGAAAAGAAAAGCCTCAAATCAATAAAATAACTATACCTTCAGGAACTTATTACAACAGAAGGTATTTATTGCAACAAAGCTTAAAATTTGCTAAAATGGTACATTTATCTTATGTATGGCTAAAGCAACCTAGCGACCCTATGGACTGTAGCCCACCAGGCTCCTCTGTTCATAGGATTCTCCTGGCAAGAATACTGGAGTGGGTTGCCTTGTCCTCCTCTAGGGGATCTTCCCGACCCAGGGATCGAACCCAGCATCTCTTATGTCTCCTGCATTGGCAGGCATGTTCTTTACCAGTAGTACCACCTGGGAAACCCTACCTTAAATATATTTTGTCACGAAAATTGAGAATACCAAAAAAGAGCCAAATCTAAACAAAAAAGCTTCATTAAGTCAGATGACCTATCCAATTTCCTTTTGTTTTTTTCCCTAGAAATCTTGCTCCCAGGGGCCTCCTTTCTCTTCTCTCTTGTGGACACACTGATGATCTCCAGGCACTGGTGGTAATCCAGGGATTTCCCTGTCCAGCTCTAGCATTGGAGCCACTGCCTCCTTCATCTATTTCCTGGTTTTTTCCTTTTGTCAGGTGGATACTATTCTATACGAAAGGATGCTCTATCTTCTGAGTCCTTTTATGTTCCAGAATGTTTTTATCTTTGCCCTTAGCCAAATCGCAGTTCAGATTTCCTCACAACTTCTCCAATGACTTCTAGCCTCCAAGTCAAGGCTTTCTCAGTTGTTCCATGATCCCTTCCCTATTGTGCCTCATCTTCTGTACACGATCTCCGTCTTCTAGTTTTTATTGAATCTGATCTTTAACTTGAAGTCTGTCTCCCGACACATGTTTTTGTAAAATGAACAAGACAATGGATGAATACCATCCACTGATGTTTTCTTTCCATGTTTACCTACTGGGTTCAATCCTTTGCTCCCTGCTATGCCCAGGAAATTGTTGAAGCTCCAGAGCTACAACCCGACTGTATAAAGAGCAGCTTTGTAAATTGTCCATAGTCTTAAATGTTCCTGACTTTTTCATTTCGAAATAGTTTTGGAGTTGAATTTGCTATTTCTGGTCTTTAAATTTTTTTTTTTTTAAGTAGATCCCCAGAAGAACAAAACAGCAACTAAATAAAAACCTGTATTTGTTTGAAAACTTGTTAGCTATTGTGCTACCTTCATAATTTTCGTTTCAAACTGTTATTAACCAAAAATCAGTGTTTTCAGAGACTAGATCCTTCCACTTGAGACACCATGACACTGAGGGTTAAGAGAACATATTTCAGATTTCGTTTTCTGGTTTTTTTGTTTTGTTTACTCTGTGCCTTTGTATGTGTTCCCATATAAGTGTTTTCAATGTTTAAATAAATATTTAAGACCCAGGTCTATATTTGGATGCATGCATAATCAACATTACCTCCAGTTAAATCTTCTACATTTTGCAACAAATGGCAGAAATTGACCTTGATATTTTCCGGGAGGACAAATTTATAAATATGAAAACAGAAAAGAAAATCCTGCACTAAGACAGCAAATGACTCAGTACAGCTTCTATAGTGAAATGAAGACAATTCACAAGGCCAGCATATTTATGAAAAGTACAATAAATTATGTAAGACCACAAATAAGCACAGATAATATGAGCCTGTGCCTTTTTCTCGATGCTGGCGATTTTTATGTATCTAAGCCCTCATGTATTTTACCTTCAGTGGGTTTTGTCCATAAAAACTAAATGTTCTGGGACTTGTGGACACAGGGGGAGGAAGAGGGGGATGAAATGAGAGAGTAGCCTTGACATATAGATACTGCGATGTGTAAAATAGATAGCTCACGGGAAGATGCTCTATAGCTCAGAGAGCTCAGCTCAGTGCTCTGTGATGACCTAGAAGGATGCCAAGGAGATTCGGAGGAGGCTCACCAGGGACGGGATGTATGTATACATATGGCTGATTCAGTTCGTTCTGCAGCAGAAACTAACACAGCATTGTAAAGCAATTATTCCCCAATTAAAAAAAAAACAAAACTAAATGTTCTGGAAAGACCCCCTTCCCCCTGTCAGAGTGACCCTGTCATTTGAAATCCTACTTTTGCTTTTTTTTCTTTTAAGAGATGTTTTGTGTTGAAAGGAATAAAACCAGCCTTTGTTTTTTGATGCAAAGAGAGAGAAAACATTGATGAAGAATATCTATAAATAACTAAAAAAAATGGCCACTGTTTGATATTTGTGACTCAATAAATCTTTTTAACTGAGCAGCTAGTCATTGGACCAGTTGATTGGATGGAGCTTCACCATACGTTAATTTTTTCTAACCTATCCTTTACCAGCACAGAGAGGCTACATGGGTAAGCAAAGGAGGAAGGAGGAAGTGGAAGAAAGTCCTGGAGAGCATATAAATAGACATGGGTGTGGGGTCAGACAACCTGAATTTTCCCCAGGAGGGTACAGTGCTATGAACAGGGCTCTTTCAAGGGACAGGGCGTGTGATGTCTCTCCATCACACTTCAGATATATGTGTGTGTGTGTTAGTCACTCAGTTGTGTCCAACTTTTTTGCAACCCCAGGGATTGTAGACCGCCAGACTTCTCTGTCCTTGGGATTTCCCAGGCAAGAATACCGGAGTGCGTTACCATTTCCTTCTGCAGGGGATCCTCCCAACCCAGGGATCAAACCTGTGTCTCCTGCTTGGCAGGTGGATTCTAAAGAATCAGTAAACTGCTGAGCCACTTGGGAAGCCCATGCATATCTATCCACACATGTATAAGCAAACATACATTTGTATGCAAGAAAAATACAAATGGCTCCAATAGAATAATAGTACTCTAAATTAATTTTTTTATTGTTTTAGACAAATGTTTTCTTCTTATTGCACTTTTGTGACTGATCTCTTTTCTAGTTTAGAGTGCTATTACTATGGTTTCCTGCTCTGCATACTAATTTCTATCTGTATGAAATTATCCTGATTGCGCCCTGCAAGACTCTGTGATTTCAATAGTGTAAGGAGCACAGTGCTGTTCAGATAATGTTCAAAAATGCAAATATTTCCAGTAGGAATGTTCACAGAAGTCTTTCCCCCATGTTATCCTAGATTTAAAAAAAATAGACATAGAAGTGTGATAATAGTAAATCGGTAAAAAAAAAAAAAAAAAGAACCCAAACATTGTGGAGATGGTGGTTAAAAGTTACAATGAGGAAGACAGCATTCCTGTTGAAAGTTTTTACAAATCAGTGGCATATTCTGTTGAGTTTAAGCCTCAAACTCTGATTTTCGTGTAAAATCAAACCATCAAAGGACTTAGTGTTAGATTTTCAGATTCCACTTGGAACGTTTTTAGAATCGGCTCCCTGATGCTTATGATTAGAGTGTCTACTTCTTGACACTCTTTGAGCCAAGCTATTTTTAAGCATCTGCACAGATATTTTTCTTCCTTGAGCTTCAGGGCTCCTGATTTCCGTGTATCAAAGTCAAGCTTCCAGCTGTTTAAATTGTAGACAGGGGGCAGAGTTGGTCCCATTACTAGGGAAGAGGGAGGGTCTAGAAACTGGTGTAGCTGAGAAGACAAAGAGTGAAGAAGAGAGAAACACGAAGGCTGGACTCTGTCTCGGTAAGACCCACGCTGAGCAGGTGACTCCTCTGCATTCGAAACGACCCATTTTAAGGATTGTGAAGGCAATTCCTAATGAGTCAATTCTTCCTCTTTTTGTTGTTTGTTTATAAAGAAAATAGAGTAGGGTTTCTCAGCACTGGCACTGTTGACATTTCAGACCAGATCATTCTTTGTCACAGGGAGGGGTGGGGAGTGGTCCTATGCCCGAAACAGTTTTCAGCAGTGTCCCTGGCTAGAACCCACTAGATGTCAGTGGTGGCCATCAAAGATGCTGTGACAATTGAAAACATCTCCAGGTACTGCCAAACATCCACTGGGCTAAGTGTGCAAGGCACAATTGCTCCTCAGAGAGAATCCCTGGGTCCGGAAGATCCCCTGGAGAAGGAATTGGCAACCCACTCCAGTATTCTTGCCTGGAGAATCCCATGGATGGAGGAGCCTGGTGGGCTACAGTCCATAGGGTTGAAGAGAGTCAGATACGACTGAAGCAACGAGAGAGAGAGAGAGAGAGAATCCCTGAAACAGAATGTTGTTCAATGCAATTTCTCATTAGGACCAGTTTTTCTAAATTTTTGGCTCCCAAACATTTTTTTCCTCTTGTCTTAAAAAGGAAGGTGTTAAAATTTGATAATTATATGACCCCTAGTATGCCTTACATTTTTTTAATGCTGAATTTTGTATATAGCAGTAGTGACCACTTTATAAAGATGACTCAAGGATTTCCTTGGTGGTCCAGAGGTTAAGACTTTGCCTTCCAATGCAGGGGGTGCAGGTTCGATCCCTGGTCAAAGATCCCACATGTCTCAAGGCCCAAATACCAAAACGAAAAACAGAAGCAGCACCATAACAAATTCAATAAAGACTTAAAAAATGGTCCACCAAAAAAAAAAAAACTTTAAAAAACCCTCATTTTTTAAAAGATTTTTTTTTTTAGATTATTGCAGGATTCTTGTTTCCTCTACTTTTCTTTTGTCCTTCCTTATACCGCAGTTCTTCCAGAACCTTTTTAGCAAGTGAAAGGAATGGAGGTGGCTGTTGTTTCTGTAAGGTTGAAGATATGATGCTAGACTGGGGGGAGATTGATAGGTCCAAGAGAAAATGGAGACAGCAATATGAGGAATGATGGTGCGAGACTAAATTCTAACTCAGAAAAATGAAGATTGGCAACACGCAATAGTAGACATTTTGGAAGAAGGTGACTAGGTCCTCTTTATATTTGTCCTGGAGAAGAATACACTGAAGAACTTAGATATGTATGCTAGACTCTGGACTCCTGAAGCAGACCTCTATAATCTTAGAGATAGATGTAGTTTCAGACAGGGACCCCAGTAAGAAATGTGGCTCTAGATGAAGGAAGAGTCTTGGGTATCATGCGATGACTCCTAATGAGGATAAAAGATGAATCACCCCAGGATCCAGTGTGAAATTACTAAAGAACTAGAATCCCCAAAGCTTGATTTTATTACTATATTTTTTTGTTTTAAAAAAATGGCTTCTTTATTTGGCCACTCTGGGTCTTAGTTGTGGCACATAGAATCTTTCTAGTTGTCACATGTGAAATTTTAATTGTGGCATGCAGGATCTAGTTCCCTGATCAAGAATTGAACCCGGGACCCCAGCACTGGGAGCTCAGAGTCTTAGCCACAGAACCACCAGGGAAATCCCATACTACCTAATACTATTCTTTTTAAAAAAGAAACTTTATGAGATGCCTTATATAAGATGGATATATGAAAAGATATCCTGACGTTTAAGGGAGATTTCACCCTCAAATTGTAACAGTGGAGTGCTTTTCTTAAGGATTTTTTTTTTTTTTTAAAGATAAAGGTCTTGAAATATTTTTGTCCTTCTCTAACTTTCAAAACCCTGACGTCAGTATGCCACTGCTCTCCAAGTGAGCTTGAAGATATAGACTGAAAACAGAGCCTGTGTGCTTGAAGATACTCTAATTCAAGTACTCACAAAGTTCCTGATTCTTTGAGAATCTCTTGTGCCACCAGCCAGAAGGCAAATGTGAGAAGAATCAAACCTCCTTCCATTGTTTTAACCAAATACATTTCCCATCAGGGCAGCCTACGTAATCTTTCTAGACAAGTATCAAATGAGCATGCTGGCACGCAGGCTCAAAACTTATTAAGAATTTCAGGACAATGACGGCAGATCAGGAAACCTAGTGAGGGCCTCTCCTAAGCATGACATTGTTTGAGAGATACTTTTTTTCCTTCTACTTAACTAGTCCCCCCCTTTCCTTCAGCAGGGTGCTTGGTCACTCAGCAAATGCCTTTAGTTGTTCGGAATGGGCCAGGGAGATTAGTTCCATGGTTCATCTGTATTTACAAGAAAATGTGTGAATTTTGAATCATAGCATAAACCCGCAGAATACTTTTAACCCCAACTGTACTGCATTAAATTTAACCAATACTCCATTGTAAGAAACACCACTGACGTACACTGAGAAAGAAAAGATGTTGTTCAAAATGATGTGTGTGTGCTAAGTCACTTTCAGTCATGTCCGACTTTTTGTGACCCTATGTACTGTAGGCTGCCAGGCTTCTCTGTCCATAGGATTTTCCAGACAAGAATACTGAAGTTGGGTTGTCATGCCCTCCTCCAGGGGATCTTCCTGACCTAGGGACTGAAGCTGCATTTCCTATGTCTGCTGCGTTAGCAGATGGATTCTTTACCACTGTGCCACCTGGGAAACCTTCAAGATGATGCACCATCATTTTAAAATGAACTGTAAATTCAGACATTAAAATGTTAAAGACTCTAGGGATGAAGAAATTGTGGGTCTCAGTACAGAGGGTTTGCAACACCTTGGGTGATCTGCCATCTCCCCACTACCAGCTAGTTGCATAAGGCTCTTTGGTTAACAGAAGTGAGGCACGGGGGCTCAAGGAGATGTGCTCAGGTCACATGACTTGTTGGGGCTGGAGCAGTCTGCTTGGCCCCTGGGACAGAGATTGTTCTCGCTCCATCCCTGCTTTAGCTCAGCTGCCTTGACTCCTTGGCAGGGTCTTTCCCTGGGTCAGAGAAGATCAGTGGTAAAGAAGGAATAAAATGACAGAAGACTAGATGAGTAAAGGAGAAACATGCAGGCAAATATTAATTTATTTTTCTCTCTCTTCACACACATGTATGTATTTTACTATATATACATATTTTTAAAATGGCATTTGGGAAGCAAATTTTATGTGAAATTTAATCAATTTATGTCTCATTTTTCATTTAGTTTCAAGCTGTTTATGATGACATATACATATATATATCATTTCAAGCTGTTGTATGCATGCATAAGCACATGCATTTTATAATTGGGGGTGAGTGCTATAGTTATGTGTGCAGTAAACACATAAAAGTTTAGTGTAAACCTGTACATAAAGTCACCCGTTAAGATGAAAGACAATTCAGAAAATAAACCGAAGGGTCCACGAAGATTAGGAAAAGTGTGGTCATCTTCTACATGTAAAGTGTCTTCAATTTGAGCAATCTGAAATTGCCAAAGAAACTTTTTGAGATGTTCCACAGAATTCTTTCTTCCTCAGCAGCATCCACTTAACCATACCCAGAGGGAGGCCCAGGTGGCTCAGTAGTAAAGAATCCATCTGCCAATGAAGGAGATGTGGGCATGATCCCTGGGTCGGGAAGATCTCTTGGAGGAAGAAATGGCAACCTACTCCAGTATTCTTGCCTGGAAACCCCACGGACAGAGGAGGCTGGCAGGCTATGATCCACAGGGTCGCAAAGAGTCAGACATGACTGAGCGACTAAGCATGCATGCACAACCCATACACACGCACACACACACACTCGTCCACAACGTGCTCACACACTACTCCCTAAGCCTCTCCTGCAACTTTACAGTCTCATAATTGTAGTTCCTTGTGTGACAGAAAAAGCAAAAAAAAAAAAAAAAAAAAAAAATTGAATATCTTCACTTCTGTTGCTCTCCCTAAGAGACAGGCTATGCCTTCAGAGACCAAAATCTCCAAGAGAGCCTTTGTCTCTCACCCCCACTCCATCCTGCTTTGGGTGTAGAGGGTGCGGGCTGGGCCAGGATGTGGCTCAGTGGGAATTGGCTTCAATACACTGAGTCCCCTGGGGGAAAGCCCAGGGCCCCCGAGTGGCACAGTGGGCCAGGTGGGGCTGATGCCTCTGGAATTCCAAGAGACAATGACAAATGGGCCCTGTGGGCTGTGTCCGCGTGCCAATAGCTAAAGCTCAGACATCTGATACAAGGGACCGGAGTCAAACAAAAGCCAATATTGAAGCTGATCCCTTGGAAGAGGAGGAGTGAAAGGAAAAGGGATTTGGAGAAAACTGTTGGCACCATAGCTCTTAAGACTCACGCAGCCAAAGACAAATTCAAGTTACATTCTTTCAAAGGTATTCTTCTTCAGCCTAAAAGCCGCAACTGGTGGAGATATGCAAAAGCTTCAGACAGAGGTGGACTTAATCAGATTTAGGGAGGAAAAACTAAATGAGGAATGTCTTAGAAAATAAACTCTAGTTCCTAGCTTCCTCCATGCTCTCCTTTACCCTTTGCTTTTCTTTGACTTCTTAGTGGGAGGGGGGAAAATGATATCCATTCTGTTATTCCTTAATTTTCATCTTGCAGCTCATTATCTCAATCAGCACATCACAGTTGAGTGCCTTGATTTCTGAGAAAAATTCCAGCGGGTTCTTGTAGCTGGTGATGAGCTGTGGCTAATCGCCACAGTTAAGATTTTCTGTCCTGACCTCAAAGGGATGGTGAGCATTTGATTGGCAGGAAAGTTAAATAAAGCAGGCAGAAGTGATCATGTTCTTTTTTGGTTCTTGGGGATCTCGGATGTGAAGAAGGCAGTCAGGGATCAGGAAACAGTAACCAACCCAAGCCAATGAAAGGACAGTTTTATCTGGACCCAAAAGGGGCTCCACTATTACAGTACATTGAAGGAGTGGGGACTCAGGGCTGGAAGAGTTAAGCATCTTCTGATGTGAAAAGTGGAAGAATCTGGTCTACAAAGGGAAGGTTAGGGCTGGGACTCAGTGGAGAACATGTGGGCTCTTTGGCCAAGGAGAGGGGACTCCCTTGGGTGAAAGCAACCAGAAGCAAGGGCTGGCAGTTGGAATCACTGTTTACCTCCAGTTTGTGCTCTCAACTCAATCTCTCTCTGCTTCCAGGCTCCCCATCTGTGAAATGAAGGAAATAGAAACTAATTTACCTCCTAGGGTGTCTACACAGTGTAATGCATTAAAAAAAAAAAAAAAAGGTTTGCATGGAACAAATGGAACAATCTGAGGATATTCTGGACCAGGGTTAACATCAGTTAAGTGGAGAATTAAAGTACATGAGGCTTGAAATGAAAGAATGCAAAACCGAAACAATGTCCCACCCCAAAAGAAAGGATGAAAAAGACATATATATAGAAAAGAAAACTGAAAACTGTGAAAGAAGACCCAAGGGGCATGCTAAGCCTCAGAGGTGTGATACGTCTCTATAGGTTGATGTCTGGCGTGCACTGAGAATCTCCAGGAATGGCAGTATTTGCAAGATCAGGAAATGTCTATAATTGTGGATGGTGGTGGAAATGGAAGAAACACAAAAGAGAAATTTCTGTTAGTTCATAAACAGAAGGAGCGAGACAGGATCAGAAAAAAGGAAGAGAAGCAAAAAGGGTAAAGGAAGTGGAATATATGGAATTCAGTTAAAAAAAACCCCACATCCTCCCCCCGCCCCCTCTCCAAAACAAACCCTAGTTAGAGTAAAAAAAAAAAAGAAAGAAAGAAAGAAAGAAAACTAAACTAAAACAAAAAAAGCCTCCTCTCTTTCCTCCCCGACCAAATAGATTGTTGGAATTATACAGACAGTTAAGCCCAAATGGTTATCTGGTAGCTTCTTGCACACACAGTCCTAATGAGCAGTTTTAAACTCGGTCCTAGAATACATAGGAGGAGATTGTGGGGAGGACCAAGTAAAACACAATGAGTCATGAATCCAAACCATCCAATTTGTCTGCAGCGGAAAGCAGAGCAAGGCAGCTGCCTCCTCTCTGCTGCTGAAGCCATTGACATCCAGGCTGGATGGTTGTATCTGGGGAGGGCGGGCAAGATCGGGGAAGGGCACTCGCCTCCCTGGTTCTTTCCCTCTCTCTGGTAGAATCCTGTGTGCGCTGTTCTGGGTGGGCTTAGAGGAAGCCTTCTGGGTATTCTAAACGAAGGGACCAGTACCGCCTTCCTCTGCCTCTGATGGACCCTGAATTCCAAAATGCTGAGAGAGGGCAGAGGGGAGCAAAGCATAATAAAGTTCTGATTTGGAAACCAACCCAGATCAAACCTTATTTTCAAGGCAATGTGAATGAAAAATAAGCTTTCAGAAGCAAAGCTGATGACTGACACCCTCACTCTTCACATCTCAGCATACGATCGATCAGCCAGCCAAGGCAAAGGCAAATGAAATCTAAGTCACCAGCGTCCTGGTTAAGTATCAGGAAATGCCTTTCCTACCACAGCCGTCTTCCATGGAATTCCAGAAGTGCGGTGTTCCTCCGTCACACTCGAATCATTTGTGGCTTCCAGGAAGGCATCAGGCTTGTTAGAACTACACATGCTTTGGAGAGTGAATATTTTTCTTTGAAACTCAAGAGGAAAGACACAGAAAAGAAGTAAAATAGTCCCCCATCCCCACTTCCCGCCACTGTGTCTTCTACTCTGATAATTTCACATTCCTAAGTTACAGCAGGTGGACAGAACTCTCACTTCTTGGTGTTCTCAACACATTTACCTTCTTTGAGTCCTCTTCTAAAAAGGAAAACTATCTGAACCAAAAGATGGAAGGTTTTGGACTAGGAATATTAGAAACGGAGAATGTCCTGGCTCGACTGCAATCTTATTTCAGATGAAACTGAAAGAAGCGAGCCCTGTCCCAGCCACTGGCCGTGCTCACTGTTTATTTGCCTCAAATCAGGACCGCAGGCACTGGGCCCTGGAAAAGTAGGTTTTGGACACGTCTTAGTACCTGTCATCAAGGGCTCATATCTTCCATGACATATGGACATTTTAAGATCTACAAATAAATATGCTAGGCAATAAAATGTCTTTCTGTGAGCTCAGAGTGGCAAATGGAAAATTCTGGGGGATTTTCAAAGTTCGCATATTAAAGGAGATGGGGATACACATCATTCATTTTTAGTTTGAGCCAGTACCATTTCCTGGGAAAATGGCACTAACCTCCCAACTGGCTACTTCTTTTATGTCCAAACCACCCCCACCCCCCCTTCTCTTTTTCTATGAAATGCAAGTGAATACAGCTTTCGCTGGAAGTGAGCCCTAAGACTGAATTTTATGCTGCTTATTTGAAATGATTTAAGACAAATATTTTTGTGAACCTTGGATCCCCAAATTGGGAAGAACTATTTATAAACAGATACTGACACAGCTGATGACATAGTTGGCTTAAAAAAAATGTAAGCTTGCCTTCAACCTGGTCCCTGAAATTTTATTTGTAAATGATGAATTTGTGTATAAAGGGACAATTTCCTGTAAATCAATGTACCTTACTTTGTAGATTTCAGTGTAATACAAAAAACCCTCTGTCCTTGGAAACCAAATGGCACATAAATTGTTCATGATCTTCCTAGGAAAGTGGAGTGATTTATCTAGATTCTCAGCCCCTTCTCATTGGAAACCTGTATTTCTCAATAATGTTCCAATTAGCGTAACCCAGCAGAACAAATCTGGGATACCTGTGTTGGTAATAGATGAACATAGGCTGATTCTTTGGGCATTTTCATTGTAGGATGCATCCTAATAGAGAAGAACAGATGCTTTTAATGATACTATTGCCATGAAGCGGCTTTTTGGTTTTTCCAGTTTCAGATCTTCTCAGAGCTATTTCAGTTATTAAAGAGAAGAAAAATAAACAAAGGTCGCTTGCCATGATTGAGGGCAACTATGGTGAAGTCTGTGCAGAGGAAGGAGAATCCTTTGTCAGTTTCAGCCATACTACCCGAGACAGGAAGCTGAAGGTAAACTCACTTCTGAGGTGTGCTAGAATAGCATATTTTGGGGGTCTCTTTGCAGGGGTATTTGTAAAAGTGCCATATGATTCTGCTCATCTTTTAAGAGAATGTGGGCAAAAACATTTTCTCTAATGGGTATTTTTCCTGCAGAAATCAAATTCCTCGCTCTATAAAATGTAGGCATTAGGAAGGTACCTTGTTCCTTGCATCTCGGGAATCTGTGCATCAATTGGGAGAAGTTTGAATGTACCCAAGGGAGCATTTTGACTTCGGAGCATGAAATTACATCCTAGGAGAGGTGGTCTTTAGCATAGCTCCCAGAACTTGGAGAGCAGGAGGGATCTGGGTATCAGTGTACCGAGGGCTCAAGTTACCAAGGGCAGTGGTGCTTTCCATTAGTTAGGAGAAAACAGAGCAAGGTCAGCCACGAAATTCAGGGAGAAACTCTTCAATTCCACATTTCCATCTTCCAGTAACACTGGCTCAGAGGTCATTTCCTGGGAATTTTTGATACTAAGAAACACCTTTCTCCTGTAATGTAAATAAGATGATGACTTGGACCCAGGTTTTGACACTGTTTTTTTTTTAAAATATCATATTCTAGCCAAAAAGTCTTGTTCCATGACTATTCATGTGGCGTTTGGCAAGTAATTTTATTTGGCCCTCATTTTTGCCTCCAACAAAGTGATGACAATATTTTCTGTCCCAAATAACCTGAAAAGGGTCTCATAAAAATAAATATGAACATTTATATAAATTACCTCTCCTCGTGTTAAAATAAACACAAGATGCTTTAGAGGATTACTATTTTTATTTTCAGTAACATAAATTCCAAGACAAATGTGATTACAGTATTATGGTTTTATAATGGCCCATGAGAATCTGCCTGCAATGCGGGAGACCTGGGTTCGATCTCTGGGTTGGGAAGATCCCCTGGAGGAGGGCATGGCAACCCACTCCAGTGTTCTTGCCTGGAGAATTCCATGGACAAAGGAGACTGGTGGGCTACAGTCCATGGGGTCTCAAAGAGTTGGACATGACTGAGAGACTAACATACACACATACACATGTGGTTTATAAAGCATTTTTTAACATATGCTAACTGATTTGATATTTACAAACATAGCAGAAGACAAATCAGATAGGTGTTATTTTTTCATTTCAAAAGTTAAGAAATCAAGAAGCACAAAGCTTAAAGGATTTATATTAGGTCACACAGTCTGGAAAAGAAGATGTAAAACCCCAGTTGATGCTAATTTTCAATGACTTTCACTCCTCTTTGGTGTGAGGGTTTTAGAAACAAAGAAAGAACGACAGTACTAAGTCATGTCCGACTCTTATGATCCCACAAACTGTAGCTCACCAGGCTCCTCTGTCCATGGGATTCTCCAGGCACTCCTCTTCGCCGTGAGGGTTTTATCAGATCATTAAATCTGTCTTTACTTTTTAAGCCACTTCAAATCTTAATATTCTGATTTTTCACATATTGCAGTTTTAGTGTAGAAATAAACCTGTGACCAGTCTGTTGGGTTGTGAGTCTAGGTGTAAAAGATTTGACAGCATGGTACAACTCAACCGCGATGCCTCATAAATAAACTGACTTCATAGAGAGTTAGGGAAGTTTGATTTCCAAGTTTATGATGGAAAGAAGTATTAGTATCTCTTTGTTTCTGTGCAGACTTCATTGAATCCCCCCCTCCCCACCCCTCCTCCAACTTATCCTTTAATAATTCCTTAGAGACTTTTTGTACGGGAAGTTCCCACTCTCCTGGCCTCAACTTTTGGTCTCAGTGCAGACCCCATAAGCAAACAGCCAGTCAGTATCTCTTCCCTGGGAGTCAGGGGCAGAGGGAGAGTCAGTCGTCTCCGGCGGATAGGCCTGTAACGGGGATGTTTCTGGGGCCATGGTTCTCATCACATGGATTCCAGATGGAAAAACACAGAGGTTAAAAGAGAGAGTGGCGGTATCTGAGTAAGGCTTTGTAAGAAGGGATGAGACTCAGAGTCCTGACAGATTTCCAAGTCCTAGTTCCCATTCCTTCCTGGGGACTTGTGGTTTCCCTGCCCTTGAGTTCTTGTAGACAGCCCTGAAGCTAATATATGAACCTGGATTTAATGTGCTGAAGATCACCTTTCAATACAACTGAAACAATTGTTCAAAGTAATTGCTTTCTCAGGCAGAACATTTTACACTCAGCTCTCTAATCCACACCATGCGTCATAAACACAGTGAAGCACTGATGTAATTATGTGAAGGACAGAGTGGAAATTACAAGGAGGAAACGCAGACTGGTGGTTAGATGGGCAACCTAAATGTCAGCAGTTTTGTTTCTGTTTTGACATGACTCTGGGGACACACTCAGTATTAGGTTCTCTGCTGTCATCCCCACCCACCAGAGCCTAAGAGACTAGTTAGATGAGCATAGTTTCTGATACTTAGGGACCCTTCTGATGGTGAGAAGATGCCATGGAAAGTGGAGAAATCACAAGCCCAGGTGGAGTGAAGGGTCAGTTTCGCAGCTGGCCCACACTTCCTTGTCTACAAAGCAGAGGACAGCCTAAGTCATACTTGAGGGGGCCAGTTTCAACTACAGGAATCAAAGTCAACCTACTTTTTATCTTATGACATGGTTACCAGCTCAGCACAGAGGAAATCTGTGAGATGGGACTGATAGTTTTTTTCCTGTGTGTTTGAATAGAGACAAGTGCTCTTATTTAAAAAGAAAATTCTGCTCTTCTGCTTCCATAGAACAATCACTTGTCTTTCAAAACCACGACGTGGCAGCACTCTTTAGCCCCAAATCCTACATGTTTTCTATAAGCACTTTCTGATTGGCTCAAAAAAAATCAGTGCACATTCTGTCTTACATATGACATGATTGTCTATGTAGAAAATCACCCCACTCCAAAGGGACTTACCTGGTGGTCCAATGGATAAGATTCCGTGCTTCCACTGCGAGGGGTGTGGATTTGAGTCCTGGTCGGGGAACTGAGATCCCACATACTGCCTGTGGTGGCCAAAAAAAAAAAAAAAAAGGTCATCATGGAGCCATAGGGATCAAGACAATGTGGTATTGACAGATGGATAGACATGTACATCAATGGAACAGAATAGAGAATGTAATATAGACCCACACAAATGTGCTCCTTTTTTTTTTGAGGAAAGTGCAAAAAAGCCTTTTCAACAAATGTTGCTGGACTGATTGGATAGGTTAAAAAATTTGAACTTCAACATAAGGTTGAAGTTCATGATACAAAAATCAATTGCAAATGGATCACTAATTTTAAAAAAACACTGTAAAATTATAAAACTTTTAGAAAAAAACTTAGAAAAATCTTCAGAATATAAAGCTAGGCAAAAAGTTCTTAGACTTGGTGCTAAGAGGGTAAACTGATAAAATGGACTTCATCAAAATTTAAAAGTTTTACTCCGCTACATAGCCTATTAGGGTGAAAATACAAGGTATAGACTAAGAAAGTATATTGGCAAACCACATGTTGATGAAGGGCTAACATCTATACCATATAAAGTACTCTTAACAATCGATGGTGAAAAAAACCAAATAATTTAATTAGAGAATATGCAAAAGACAAGGACATTTCACTAGAGGGGATTTATAGGCTGGTACATGCATGCAAAGATGCTCAGCATCAGTCCCCAATAGGGAATGAAAATTAAAACCCAAATAAGATGTTACTACAAACCTTTCAGAATGACTAAAATTTAAAAAAGAAAAAGCATAGTGACACCACCAAAGGATGGATCATTTACACATTACTGGTGGGAATTTAAAATGGTACAGCCGCTCTGGAAAATAGTTTGGCAGTTTCTTATAAAATGAAATATTTAATTACCATGTGACCCAGTAATTGCAGTCTTTGGCATTTATCCCAGAGAAATGAAATTTCTTTTCATACTAAAACCTATACTTGAATGTTTTATTGTTGTTGTTTAGTCACTAAGTTGTGTCCAGCTCTTTTGTGACCCCACGGACTGTAGCCCTCCAGGCTCCTTTGTCCATGGGATTTCTTAGGCAAGAATACTTGAGTAGGCTGCCATTTCTTTCTCCAGAGGATCTCCCCAACCGGTGTCTCCTGCCTGGCAGGCGGATTCTTTACCACTGAGCCACCTGGGAAGCCCACATGAATGTTAATGGCAGCATTATTTGTAATAGCCCCACCCAGACTGAAAACAACCCAAGTGTTCCTCAGTAGGTGATGGATAAACAAACGGCTGGACATCACCACCATGGGCCACTACCCAGCAACAAAAGGGAATAGACCATCCACTCTCACAACATCTTGGACAGATCTCAAGGGAATTACACTGAGGAGAATCACTATCTCCAGATGTTACAGACTGTATTCCTTTTACGTTGCTACTGCAACAAATGATCACAAGCTTAGTGACTTAAACAACACAAAAATTTAATTTTACAGCTTACAGAAATCAATCTCTAAAGCTTTAAAAAGTCAAGGTGTTGACAGGATTTATTTCTTCTGGAAACTCTAAGGGAAAAATCCATTTCCTTGACTTTTTCAACTTCTGGAGGATGTCTACATCCTTTGTCTTGTGGCCTCTTAACTCCTACTTCCATCATTATACCTTCTATCTGTCTATCTATCTCTATTATCCATCTATCTCTACCTATTTACCTCCGTCATTACAACTTCTATCTATCTATCTATCTATCTCTACCCACTTACCTCCATCATTACATCTTCTATCTATCTATATATCTATCCCTATCATCTATTTCTACCTATTTACCTCCATCATTAAAACTTCTATTTACCTATCATCTATCTCTATCATCTTTACCAGTTTACCTCCATCATTCCTTCTCTTATCTATATACCTGTCTTTACCTATTTACCACCATCATTACATCTCCTATTTATCTCTCTCTGATCTCTTGCTTCCCTCTTGTCAGAACTTTTGTGGTTATGAACTCATCCAGATAATCCAGGAAAAACTCTCTCAAGATCCCTAACATGATCCCATCTGCAAAGTGTATTTTATTATACAGGCTAATGTATTCACAGGTTCATGAAATTAAGATGTGAACATCTTTGGGAGACCATTGTTCAGCCTATTTCAGCTTCATTTGACTTATGTAACATTATTTAAATTAAAAAAATCATAGAACTGGAGAATAGATTAGTGGTTACTGGGGAAAGGGGAGATGGTAGGTGTGACCATAAAAGCACAACACTTGGGTTGTTTTCACTTTGGGGCTATTACAAATAAAGCACAGATCTTGGCTGATCAGTGCCTTGACTGTGGTGGTATAGACAATCTATATATAGATAAAACTGCATGGAACTAAATACACACACACAAATACAAATGAGTATAAATAAAACCGGCCAAATTTGAACAAGATAGGTGGACTGTATCAATGTGACTCTCCTGCTTGTGATACTGTCCTATAGTTTTGCAAGATGTTATTATTGAAGGAAAGCAGGTAAAGGGTATGTGGAATACCTTTGTATTTCTTACAATTGCAAGTCAATCTATGATTACCTCAAAATAGAAAGGTTAAAAAAGCAAAGCAACAACCCCCAGAAAGGCATAGTTATTATTCTGGAAATGTAATAATAGCTTAAGTTGGATCCCGAACCCAGCTGTTAGTCAGAATTATTTGGCCTGAGGTAGGGGGATTGTTGTAAGAATACAGATTCCCTGACCCCATCTCAGACCTACTTGATTAGTATTTTGTGGGATAAAAAGCCAAGAATCTCCATCTTTAAAAACTTGTGAAGTGATTTCTGGTCAACAAGGTTTAGAAGCCATTGTATTATATGATATCCTGCTTTTCTTCAATTGGTTTTGCACGTAGTACTTTTTGTTTCCACAAAATTTCAGGAAGCACATAGGTTCATCTTACAGAGATGATAGTGGAGGAATAAACACTCCCTGCATGTACACTCTTCAGGTAGAGTTCCGAGCAAGATTAGGGGAAAATTGAGCAAGAATGGGAGAAGCTTGGAGCATTGAGTTTTAACAATAATCAGGTAGACAGTTCATATCTGAATTAACCTACTAGAAAGATAATGGTTTTCAGGTTCTCTCCAACAAGGGAGGAGACTATTGTTTGGAGAAGACCCCTAGTAAGACAGAGGTGACAGGTGTGACATAAAAAGAAGACGCAGTGACTGCAGATACCCTGGGTGCTGCTTTGATTGTGCAATTTACCTTTAAAATGGAAATAACCCTGATGTTACTGTGCATGGTCATTTAAAGGCCCTAATTGTGGCTTTGAGAGTCAGGATATGAAGAGAACCTTCAATTTAAGTTGCCAAATTGGTGGAAAACCAAAATGGCCAGATACAGAGACTGGAGAAGAGAGGAGATTAAATGGCAATTCAAAGGGTAAAGGTAACCTAAAGGTTTGTGAGTGGAGAAAAATTGAGTGCACATGGCTGGGAGCCAATAAGAATGTCTCTTAAAAGGTAATGTGTATCTGTCGTGCTTGTTTTACATAAATACGTGTTGTACGAATAAAGGTGAGAAGCCTACAATCAGAGCTGACACGAACCAAAATTCAACTAATTGAGAAACTGTTAATTCAGAAACTTTCCCTAAAAAACAGGGCCTGGGTTCCATCCCACAAAGTGAATAAAAAACCTGATGGGAGGACTTCCCTGGTAGTCCACTGGTTGAGACTCATGCTCCCAATGCAGGGGGCCTGGGTTTGATCCCCGGGCAGGGAACAAGCTTCCACATGCCATGGCTAAGACCTGACACAGTCAAATAAATAAAAATGGGAAATAAATACTTTAGCAAAAAAGGAAAAAAGAACAATACAATTTATAACAATTTAAAAAAGTTAAAAATGTATTGATGGGGTAAATTAAGACATATAAGGCAATTAAAATTAGATGTCAAGGAAGGAAACAGTGTATACCAGGTTCCTACACAGTTTGGGTATTGACTGAGAACCAGTCCTAAGCTAATTGTTACTTTCCTGATTGCTGCTCATGCCTCATTTTTCTCAGCACTAGAGAGGTCTAGGGCTTCCCAAGTGGTACTAGTGGTAAAGAACCTGCCTGCCAATGCAGGAGACTTTAGAGATGCGGGTTCGATCCCTCGGTTGGGAAGATCCCCTCAAGGAGGGCATGGATCCAAGACCAAGACAGCCAATGTTTGGAACTTCATCAGAAAAGCCTATGTGATAAGTTCACCTATCCTGTAATCCACCTTGGGCAACATTTGCCCCGTGTTCCCAGAGGTGGAGGGAATAAGTCATAAAAGATAGTGACCCTGTTCTGCCTAAGACCCTCAATAGGCAAAGGCAGCCTCTGTATATAGAGGACATGCTCTCCTCTGCCCACCAGAGGCTCATCATTTAGTGAAGGGACTCCCTGCTTTGTTACCATTTTCCTGGAGCTGTAGTCTCTGCAAGTAGAACTGTAATCACTGGCCATATGCGGACAGAAATGAAGACTTTGCCAGGAATATTTGCTAAGAGATGAAGTGACATTAGATAATACTTGCTGTGAGAACTTAATGGGCTGAGACCGTAATCTACTGTAATGTGCCAGCCTCCAGGGTATGAAATATGTTAATGATTTTTTATTAATAAAATTTTCTTTTGACATGCTTCCCAGGTGGCTCAGATGGTAAAGAATCTGCCTGCAATGCAGGAGACCCAAGTTCGATCCCTGGGTTGGGAAGATCCTGGAGAAGGGAATAGCAAGCGACTCCAGTGTTCTTGCCTGAAAAACTCCATGGACTGAGGAGTCTGGCCGGCTACAATCCATGGGGTCACAAAGAGTTGGACACGACTGAACGACTAACACACACACACACACACACACACACACACACACACACACACACTGGAGCTGGAGTTCTTGAGCTGCTAGTTTATTGAGTTTGGGGGGAAAATTGTGGAGGTATTCAAGGGGGAGCCAGGGGACGTGTGTGCCTCTGGAAAGATAGTTAAGTCTATTAATGGAACAGGAGATGCATGAATGGAGGTGATAATCTGCAGCCCATGAGCAGACCCTATTGCAGTTAATGGATGACCAGGGCAGTGTCTCCATTCTACTTCCTCTCCCTCAGAGGTAAAAGAGGAAGCAATCTTCTCCCAGCAGATGCTGGACTTGGAAACAGGGCATTTTTGAGACCGATTGTCTCTGGGGTCAGAATATGATGCTCTGGGTGCTAGTCCTTGATATTGAATCCACACTTCCAAAACAGAGATGTGACTTATTTGGCCAGGATCGTCTCACTCTCTGCCCCTATATTATTCCAAGCCCTTCCCTATACATTCTTAACATGCTTATTGACACCAGATCACTTGTCTAGCCCTGAAACATTGCAAGAATCCAGCATCTCAAGCCTTAAAACCTGATCCTTAAAGCCTCCTAGTTTTTTAGTATTCCTTCACATAGCTCTCTGGATTAGACCCTCCTGATCTTGGGGTGTGTTCTTTGCTGTTCTCTGATTGCTGGCACACCCACGTCAGAACATACTGGAGTGGAATGGTGAACCATTAGTCAGCGAGCTGAAAGGAATAAGTAATTTAGGTATTGTTAGATAATGTCTACAATTTCCTACAGGTGAACATCTCACACAATACTGTACTTAAAATTCCAGCGCCATTCTCTGGAGCTTAATGAACATTTTAGGAACACAGCCAACATTACTCCCCCATTCCTGCCCTTTCAAACCAAAGGGATAAAGGCCAAGATTCTTCCTCTACGGTTTTGTCATTAGCTTTTCTTTTCCGGGGTCAAGGACTTTCCTTTGGCCTAAGAAACTCAACCCAATACCATCATGCCTGTCTCACTTTCCTGACCAACATCTGCACCTAGTCCCTTGGGTGTGAGATAACGTTTAATCAAATCAGTACAGACTTGGCTGAGATCTGAAACACTCGTGAATACGAGGATTGTTTCGCATCCACCTGGCCTTTTTTACTATAGGATTAATGTGTTGAAATAAGGCTGGAGATCCTGTGACAAAGATCAGATTTACCGTAAACACTGTAATTTATTCCTCCCCAGAGACTTTTAAGAAATGGGGTATTCTGTTGCTCTGGTGTTTTAATTCCATGTCAGCAACAGAGGTAGAGAATTAAATGGATTCTCAGTGACACTTCAAGTCCCCAGCTAGTTCTCACCTCCAACCCCATACTTCTAGTAAACGGCTGGGTTATATATCACTACCATAGCCAGAAACCACTCTTTTCATGTCATTTCCTGAGTGTAGGGATTTGCATTCTGAAGGGCTTTTGAAATGTTTCTTTCAGACCTTCTTTGTAAATCCCCTATAGAACAACCCTGGGAGGTGTGTAAGGAACATTTCTCCTAAATGTAGAATATCATCCTTTGGATGTGAAATGTCTCAAAATGTAGAATAGTAGGCATGTGTTTTTGAACACTGACCATGGCATTCTCTCTGGGAATGGTCACTCTATCTTACGTGAGGTCCAGGTTGATGGCACCTGTGTAGGACACACAGTACCAGGCCAGAGGATGGACTCCAGGCAACAGAAAGACCCACCACATCTTTGTACTTTACTTGGAATACAACCCACTGCTCCTTAAGCATTTCTTCTGGGTTCTGGGCTGCTTCCAAAGCCCTCATACATCTCACATTGTCACTTCTCCTTTTCTCTTCCATTTTTTCATCTTCACCTTTCCGTTTGCCACCATGAATTACCTCTATCTCTGAATGCCAGATCATTTTTACCATCAACACGCAATTCAAGTTCTTCTTTGTCATTCATCCAACGTATTTATTGGGTACCTAAAACAGACCAATTGACCTATTAAGCTTGGGGTACCCACTGGTGAACAAGCAAGTATGCTCTCTGCCTTGTGGATGCTACATGCTGTAGAGGGAATTGGAAAGCCAACAAATAAGCAATAAAGAATGATCAATGAGACAGAATAATAAGGAGCCTCTACTTAGAGAAGGTGATGATGTTCAAGCTAAAACTGAAAAATCAGGAGAAGTTAGGTGTCCTGTGGGAGTGACAGTGGAAACAGGCATTTGAAGAGCATGTCATGTGATCTGATGTTTGCTGCATCAGATAAAAAGCTGCAGGTGGACAACAGATGGAATGAAGACAGGAGTTAAAGTAGGGAGACCTGTAGGTAGCTGTAGACTTAGTCTACAGGGAAAATGATGGATGAGATAGTGACAGTGGAAATGGACCCTACTGGATTAGATACATGGTGTGGTGGACACAGAGGAGTCGGGACAGGGCTTCCCTGGTGGCACAGGGGTAAGTATCTGCCTACCAACGCAGAAGACGCATGATACGCAGGTTCAGTCCCTGGGTCAGAAAGATCCCCGGAGTCGGAGATAGAAACCCACTCCAATATTCTTTCCTGGAAAATTCCATGGACCATACTGGATTAGATATAAGGTGTGATGGATGGACAGGAGTCGGTAATGGATCATTCCCAATGAATGTAAGCCCCTACTTACTCTTTCAGACTAGAGCCAGGCACCCCCCCAAAAATCAAAACATGTTCCTTGTCGACTTTTTCTGAAGACGTCCTTAGCAATTCCTTACATGTCTTGTTTGGCAGTAACTTAGCTAATAACCTGTAACATCTCTTCTACCATCTTTTAATCAAAGATTCTAGAATATACCATCAGATAAACACTAAAAAGTGTGCAATTTACCATCCTAGGACACAGCCCACATGACTCTTTGATGAAATAATCTCTTTCTGTGATAGCAAGGCCGTGATAATGAAAAAGAAGCATTGACTATAGCTTCTTTTTACCATTTTAATTTTATCTGATATTCTATTCTTGATTAATTATGTACTTAGGTTCCAGGATAATGTTACTTTCAGGTTCTTTTGCAGAGGACCAAGGTGTATTTCAGGCATGACTCTTCCTCTTGATTGTAAACCAGAAAGTAAATGACAGAATCGCATTGGTGGGAAATCCTGAGGTCAAGCCGAGTCTAGGACGATGGCCACTTTGCAAGGGGGTCAAGCAAATATTGTCATGCCAGGCTCCTCTGCACAGCAGGAGCAGAGGCTTGCCTGTTGGAGGTGGGGGAAGAGGGAAAGACAGACAAGCTACTGGAGAAGGAAGCTGAGTGCAAACTGGTCCCCATAACCTGTGGGTCGGGGTGCTTAGCTGTGGTTTCCTGCAACACCAGGGGTGGTCTGAGAGCCGAAATATGTCAGGTGGACCTGTGGATGGCTCAGCTAGAGAATGTTCTGAGTGAGGTCCCTCAAGGACAAGGCCTGGGCCTGGAAAGTTTTGAGCAGGAAGGTTTGGAAGAACCACGTGTAACCCACTGGTGCGGCTGGGATGAGACTCTTGGCTGAGGAAATATGGGAAAACCCCAGATGTCAGCCATCAATATTTAGAGGGAGGGGGGAAATCTTTTGTTAAGGAAAAAAAAAAAAAACCCCAGTCTCCAAAGAAATGCTTCTATTGTATAAACGTGTCCAAAATGTTGTGAAATCAGCTTCGTAGTAAGCATTCTGTCCTACCTAAAATAGCCAAGAAACAAACACGGGTTATTCAGTTTTTCCACTTGGGAAAAAGAAACACTACTTCAGTTCAACCCTCCGTTTCAGCCTGTGATCACGGGCTCTTTTCTTACTAGAGGAGGGGGCAGAAAGTGGCTTTGCTGCTGGCCCCTCCAGCCATTTAGCAGGAGCCCCGGGGCTGGCGCCTGCTGTGGGGACAGACGATGTCTAAACAGCTGCAGCTGAGTCAACGGGCTGAGAATGTGGGTGAAGCCAATTTAGCTACACAGCTCCGAAGGCGAGTGAGCCACAGGCTGGACTTCCGTCCTGGCCCCGCCCTTGTCTAGTGGGGACGGACGCGCAACCAATTATAGCGAGTGCTTTTTGACGCCCTGCCCTTATTCAATTCACCCACGGGACAAACATATGATCCTTTATTTTATTATTTTTTTCCCAGAGCTAAAAGGAAAATAAATGTTGCCAGTCAAAAAGTACCAACTGAGAACGTGGAATGGAGAATAAGCAAGGAATCCCTTGACTCGTGATGACAGCATAGAAAAGCAAATCTTTAGGAATCAGGTACTTTCATTTTGCAGTGGTATGGCTATATTGAAATTAAAGGACGCTTACTCCTTGCAAGAACAGTTGTGAGCAACCTAGACAGCATTTTAGGCAGCAGAGACATTACTTTGCCAACAAAGGTCCGTCTAGTCAAGGCTATGGCTTTTCCAGTAGTCATGTATGGATGTTGGAGTTGGACTATAAAGAAAGCTGAGCACCTAAAAATTGATGCTTTTGAATTGTGGTGTTGGAGAAGACTCTTTAGAGTCCCTTGGACTGCAAGGAGAGTCAACCAGTCCATCCTAAAGGAAATCAGTCCTGAATATTCATTGGAAGGACTGATGTTGAAGCTGAAACTTTAATACTTTGGCCACCTGACTCGAAGAGCTGACTCATTTGAAAAAACCCTGAGGCTGGGAGAGATTGAAAGTGGGAGGAGAAGGGGACGGCAGAGGATGAGATGGTTGGATGGCATCACTGACTCAATGGACATGAGTTTGAGTAAACTCTGGGAGTTGGTGATGGACAGGGATGCCTGGCGTGCTGCAGTCCATGGGGTCGAGGAGAGTTGGACACGGCTGAGTGAACTGAACTGAGCTGAACTGAATGGCTGTATTGTGCTTGCCCTTTCACAGAAATACACTGCTTTTTTTTTCTCTTTCTGAGTTCTGTGCTCAATATACAGGTCTAACCTTAGTCCCCAGAGAAACACCTACTTGGCTATCAGTTTCCTCCACGTATGGGAAAGAAAACAAAGTGATGAGGAGACCTTCCAGAGTTAGGAGTTTTCTAATGATAACATGATAGTAAAAGGATTTAGTTGACCATTTATTTGTATGAGTTCCCTTTCTTTTTTAAAAAAAGTTTTTTTATTTATTTATTTTGGCTGTGTTGAGTCTTCGTTGTGGCACTTGGAATCTTTGATCTTCCTTGCAGCATGTGGAATCTTGAGTGACAGCACATGGGATGTGTTTCCCTGACCAGGGATTGAAGCCTGGGTCCAGTGCATTGACATCCTGGAGACTTAGCCCCTGGACCCCCCAGGGTAGTCCCCGAGTCCCTTTTCTTATTATGTTGATGCATTTTTAAAAATAAGCATGGCCAAGAAAATTCATTACTATAGTTCAGTTCGTTAAAACATTATTTATATATTTGTCCTGGCAGACTTAATAAAGTATTGATCAGCTTATTCTCGTAAGTTTCAATAGGGGATACTCTTGCTTCTCCCATGGCCTTTGTAAAAGTGGTATTGTGATGGTTACTCAGTCCAGATTTCTGTTTGAGTGACTTGCTTTTTGATGCAGTTGAGCTCCCTGGATTGACAGTCCTTTTAAGTTTCTCACAGCAGCCATCTAATGGAGCTGACATTTGAGCTGAAGTGGTCTAAGACTGAAACCATAGTGCAGATCATTAACCTGGGCAGGTGTGGCTGCTTTGACAACTGTGTGCTGTTATAAAATAAGAAAACAGTGCTTCTGATTCCTATGTTAGGAATCGTCCATATTTTACTCCTCACAAGGACCAAGTGAGGGTCAGAAGTCCCTGAACAGAAAGTGACTCTCAACCACACTCTCCTACAGCATGATAACCCACACCTGCATGATAGCATTAATCACTTTGAAGGCAATTGTGTATATATATATATTCAGTTCAGTTCAGTCACTCAGTCATGTCTGACTCTTTGCAATCCCATGGACTGCAGCATGCCAGGCATCCCTGTCCATCACCAACTTCCAGAGTTTACCCAAACACATGTCCATTGAGTTGGTGATGCCATCCAACCATCTCATCCTCTGTCATCCCCTTCTCCTCCTGCCTTCAATCTTTCCCAGCATCAGGGTCTTTTTAAATGAGTCAGTTCTTCACATCAGGTGGCCAAACTATTGGAGCTTCAGCTTCAGCATCAGTCCTTCCAACACTCAGGACTGATTTCCTTTAGGATGGGCTGGTTGGATCTCCTTGCAGTCCAAGGGACTCTAAAGTGTCTTTTCCAACACCACAGGGTAAAAGCATCAATTTGTTGGCTCTTAGCTTTCTTTACAGTCCAACTCTCACATCCATACATGACTACTGGAAAAACCATAGCCTTGACATGTATATATATACATACATTCATACATATTTGGGCTTCCCTGGTGGCTCAGACGGTAAGGTATCTGCCTGCAGTGCAGGAGACGTAGGTTCGATCCCTGGGTCAGGAAGATCCCCCGGAGAAAGAAATGGTAACCCAGTTCAGTATTCTTACCTGGAGAATCCCATGGACAGGGGAGCCTTTCATAGGGTCGCAAAGAGTCAGACATAACTGAGTGACTAAGCAGGAAGACGTGCATATATGTGTTCATTTCTTCCACTCAATTGTGATGGTCGAGGCAGTATGGTAGGACAGGCTTGGGTTCAAATCCATTGGGCCACATTTTAATCTTGAGACATAGGTTGAGCTGCTTAACCTCTTGGAGTCTCTGTTTTGTCACTTGGCAAGAGATGAGAATAATACTTGTATCACAGAGTTGAGTGAGGAATATGTATGTACTTACCTGCTATATACTTTACATGATCAAGAAGCAAGAATGTCTACACCTGATTTACAGACTTATTTTTATTTTAGTAATTGGAACTTAGCTCTGGCCCTGCCTTGACTAGTGAGTTGAGTTGAGTGATCAGTCGCCTGAGTAATGTGCAACTCTTTGTGACCCCAGGGACTGTAGCCCACCAGGTTCCTCTGACCATGGGATTCTCCAGGGAAGAGTACTGGAGTGGGTTGCCATGCTTTTCTCCAAGGGATCCTCCCAACCCAGGGATTGAAATTGCATCTCCTGGGGCTCCTGCATTGGCAAGCAGATTCCTTAGCACTTGAGCCACCTGGGAAACCCTGAGTCAGGGAGGCAATAAATATACATTAACTAAATAAATTGATGAAGAAATGAAATAGTCAGCAAGATTGTTGAGAAGGGAGTTTGTCTGGAAGACCCTTATCCCATTTCCCCCAGTCAGCATCCCTCACCCTCAGCCTCACCCAGCTTCCTACTCATGTCCAGGGTTTGTGTACTGTTAGCATGGAGGTGTGGCTAGAAGGGGCGGGCAAGGTCTCTGACCAATCACTGCCTACTTTTGAGTGATTGAGTTAGTTGAGTCGGTTAGAGATCACTGTTCTGTTTGTAAGCCTAAAGTCACTAAAATGGAAACAAGTAGGTATTTCTCAAAATTCTGGCTTCCAGGTGTGAAAAAAAAGCTTACGGTGTCACAAAATGTGTCCCCAGATAGCCCACGGGTGGTGACCCCTGGCTCCTGAGCTGTGGGAAGCTTTAAGAACAGGAGAGAAACATGGAACTCCACTCCTTGCTCACCATTTTGCGGTGCCAAGTAATTCCTATAAGCACTTTCTAAGCTAAAAGACAGATTTACACATCCATCACTATTATTTAATTAATTCCCCCTCAAAGTCATCAGTTTCCTTCTCCGTGTCTTCGCCTGTTGCTCTGAGAACAGAATGTGATGAAAGGGACGCCTCCTCCAAGAAGATGAAAAGCCCACTTGTTATGAAATATTGCCTTTTCCATGGCTAAACTCTCTTCAGAACACAGGTAGAGCCCTGGATAGTTTTCCTCTGGTGTTTGCCAAGGCCCAAGCCGCAGACAGTTGAAGAGGCAGAGCATGAGCAATGCGGGGATGTGGGCTGAGGGATTCCGTGTTTAGACAGATGGTGTCCAGCCGTGTGTTGAGCCAGAGAAAGCAGGAGTCCATGCCTGGAGCATGGGCCCCAGGGGAGTGAGTGGAGACGTTTGCTGAGGTCATGAGTGAAGAGTCAAGCATGAAGACAGGGTTCTCAGTCATCATCTCAACGTGTCACCAGGAAAGAGAGGGGTTTTACTTATAAACTGGATAAATGCCTTATCTTTCTGGAAGAAGAGTCTTTGTGAGAATGAAGTCATATGAAAAGAGGTATCATAATAAGAAGCAGTAGTGACAGATTTGAGTGGGTAGGAGTAGGAAAGGGACAGTAATTCTATTTCCTTGTTGTCTCCTGAACACTCTTTGTTCTTAGTGTAAACCTGGTTTATTCACTTAAGTTTTATTTCACATGTCCACATGGATCAATTGGTAATGGCTCCCTGGAACGTAGGAAAAGAATCTGGTGATTGATTATTGATGTCTGCCCCAGGATAGCAAAGAGGAATAGTTGGATTAATACCTTTTTCTGGCCATCCCTGGTCTAGAACTCAGCTTCCTTTGGGTTTTACTTTCCTCTCCTTGAAAACCATGCCCACCAGAGTTGTGTGAATTATTTTAAGCCTGAAGATGTAGCTAATGAGAGTATTGTTTGAGGGTTGTTGTGGTTATAGTAAGTTCACTTGCTTAGAACACCATTTTTAGCATTTAAGTAAATGAAAGTATTTAACCTTTCACTTTATTCATCACCACCCACTCATTGAGCACAGGTATCTGGGATTATAGTAGTCCTGGTATTGTGTTACCAAGTATTGTGTACCACCATAATGCTGTGATACCTGATACAGCCTTATGGATTACAAGCTTTCTCTGGTTGGGGTTTTATAGTGAAATGTCAAAGACTGAAACATTGCACAATTTATTATAGAAAAGGAGAAGGCACTTGAAAGTGTCCTGGAGATCTATGTCTGTCTGTCCATCTCTGCCTAGCTTTCCATCTTCAAAATGTGGGAAATAGAGCCACAGAGGTAAGTAATAATATAAGCCTATATTTTAAACTGCTTCATAACAAATAAGCTTTTTGGTTGCATGACTTGAAAAAAATAGCCCTAGTCTCCAGGGTCTGGAAGAGACTTTGAGAAGTCCCCTAAGTTTCTAAGCACCCCTTGTACTCAGACAGGACCTCAAATAAAGAGCTTCCAGAACTATTTTGCACAATTTTCTTCTTTAGATTTCCTAAAGCAGATTTGACAGTCTCCTTGAATAACCTACTCCATGACAGATCCAAATTTGTGGGGCCTGGAGCTCAGACAAATTTCGGGGTTCCTTTTAGAGAAAATGGATACAAAAATCTCTTTTACAAATTTTACATAAACAGAAGACATGTAAACACATTACTGAGTCCTCTGCCAGGGTTTTAGAAGGGACTCGTAGCCTAACTTTATCAGCTCTGAAATGTTAACTTTATCAGCATGGTATTCTTAGCAATCAGTAATTTTGGCTAATTTCCTAATCCTGCTGGAATTGAGGAAATAGTTCTTTACACACTTATCTAAGGGAAGAAAGAATGAGATGGATTCTGATTTCATGTATTACATTCTACTAGGAAGTAGAGTGGGTCAGTGGGTAAAGAGTATGGGAGAGTCATGTTCGATCCCTGGGTCAGGAAGATCCCCTGGAGAAGGAAATGGGAACCCACTCTAGTATTCTTGCCTGGGGAGTTCCATGGACATAGGAGTCTGGTGGGCTACCGGCTATGGGGTCACAAAGAGTCAGACACGACTGAGTGACTAACACTAGGAAGTAGAGTCCAAGCGGTGAAAATATCAGAGCACATGTGTTTAAAAAAGTTTTTCGGCCTCACTTCACCGACTAGGGATCAAACTCGCACCTCCTGAAGTGGAAGTGTGGAGTCTTAACTACCGAATGGATGTGGGCATACATTTTAAAAATTTGTTTATAAGACTGTAGGCAATTCTGTATAGAATAGTCCTTTATACACTGGCACATATACAAAGAAGACTGGAAAGTTTTTCTCAGTCTTCTTTTTTCTACCATAAAATAAACTGGCCTCCAAAAATAACTAATTTTTTTTTTTAATGATTATTCTTCTTGTCACCCTTCCATTCCCTGACTTTCTCTCCTCTCCTCTTCCTTTTTCCTTCCTTCTCCTTTTCCATCTGCTTCTTTAATTTTCTTTTTCATTCCTCTCTACCTCCTATTCTGTCCTTCCTTCTTCTCCTTTTTGTACCGTTTTCTCTCCCTTCTTTAAGCTGTGTATTAAAAATTCCCAAATATCACAGTCAAAATGCTGACAATAGCAGATAGCTAGGCTCATGGTTCCTAAATATCCTTTTCTTATTTGTACAAATTTTTTAAGGGATATTGAACAGATTCAAGTTAATTGGGAGCACCCAAAAGACCTGGAGGCCTAAGAATTACCCAAGAACGGAATAAGTATAAATAAGGTAGCAATCAAGCCTCCAAGTTACAAATATTAGATGAGGACACACTTCTGGTATGCTGAACTCCACAGGCAGAGATAAATCACTGAAACAGACAGGTAAAACAAATTGTGTTTTAAATTTTATTCTTTCTGAAAGTACTCTATTTCATTGTTTTCTCTAACCAGGTCTGCAGACATGTTTTAGAACTTTGTGAATTTTTGTCCTTTAGAAGTGATCTTCCCATTACTGAAATTTAGAAACCTTGTTTTACTAAAATTTTAAAACACTAAATATTTCACATGTCAAAATAATACAACAAACACCAAGAGGGCCCATCAATCAGATTGAGTAGATTTGCTCTTTTGTTTCTGCTCTGTAATTTTCTTTTTAAAGGAATAAGACATTGTGCATATACACTTAAACCCCCTCTGCAAGCTCCCTCTGTTTCAGTTAACCGCAACTTTATATTGGTGGGACCGTTGTTTAACTTACTTTGTGATTTTTATGGATGTTTTCTATACTTGCTTTTCATTAAGTTGTGTCAAGCATTCGTTTTTTTTCTTCCAAAAAAATAAAAATGGATTTAGCGCTTAGTGTTTATCCATCTATTTTGGAAAAAATGTGAAGATACAGAACAAAAGCACCGAAAACAGATTTTTGTTGTTGCTGTTCATTCGCTAAGTTGTGTCCGACTCTTCTCAACCCCACGGACTGTAGTACACCAGGCTTTCCTGTCTTTTGCTGTCTCCCGGAGTTTGCTCAAACTCACATCCATTGAGTTGGTGATGCTATTTAACCATCTCATCCTCAGTCTTTGCAGCATCAGGATTTTTTCCAATGAGTTGGCTCTTTGCATCAGGTGGCCGAAGTATTGGAGCTTCAGCTTCAGCATTAGTCCTTCCAATGAATATTCAGGGATCCCAATGGATATTCAGAGACTAGTGATTGATGAATTAAGTTAAAGATTCAATAGTTAAATCATGAATCCAATAAAGATTTCCCAAGTCCATGCAGAGTTCAGTTCACATTTTTTTTCTCAGTAATGAGTGTTAAAGGACATGGGTTGAAGATTGGCAACTCTGATCATCTAATCCTGATACATTCTTGGTACCATTGTCACAATCTTAGTACTGTTCCCATAGATTAATGGGGAACTGAGACCACAAATTCTGACTCTAGATTTGGCCAGAGGACCTTGACTTGACCTTGGGTAGTCATTAGCTCTGTCTCTTGGGCTGTCATTGGTGAAATATGGTTGAAATGAAACATTTTCTTCCCACCGAGGCATTATTAGGATAAATGAGTTCATACATTTGGAACCTATGAATAAACATTAATTATATTCTAGTGCAAAGTTGGAAAAGAAACTAATGTTGTTAAATAGAGAAGAACAACGAACACATCATTAATCGGGAAACTTGCCTGATGAAAGCTGGTGACAATGATCATTTATTAGTTTACATGATTAGCTTGTCTTCCCAGGTGGCGCTAGTGCTAAAGAGTCCACCTGCCAATGCAGGAGACAAGAGTTCAATCCCTGGGTTGGGGAGATCACCTGGAGAAGGAAATGATAACCCACTCCAGTGTTCTAGCTTGGAGAATCCCATGGACAGAGGAGCCTGATGGGCTATAGTCCATGGGGTCGCAAAGAGTTGAACACATCTGAGCATGAGCACATGATTAGTTTATGTCTTACCTGCAACCAGGACGTATTGATTCAGATTTGGATTTTCAAGCACAAGTAATGTCTCCATTTAGTGAAAAGCCCCAAAGACCAGAAAATTTAAAAAGGTTGAGCAAAACCAGGAAATAATTGTAGTTATCAATATGGGAGAAAACAGCACTCCATTAATAAATTTGCTAATCATTTCATCATTATTGACTTTACTTTCTGAAGTACATAATCCTCAAGATCCTCTCGAATACTCTAGCCTTAGTCTCTTTAAGCACATTATTCCATCTATAGTCATTATAAGTGCATTTGTATGTGAGTACCTTCAGAGTTACACTGTGACCAAAATGTTGTGATGAAAACAAAATTTGTCAATAATATTTAGTAGTTTGATGATATAACAAGGATTTAAAAATGAATGTTTATACTAACTTGTGTGTGTGTGTGTGTGTGTATGTTTAATATCTTTTACTTGTTTTTAGTAGCAAGAACACTTTTGGCAGAAAAATTTGTCTTAGTCACCACCAGTACCGGGAAACTTAAGTTCTGATTGTGTAGTTTTAATCTCACCACCAGGCAGTTGAGCTGCTGGTAATCATCTGGCTTTCAAGTTAAATCTTTGGCTTATGATTTGCCTGAAATAGGTTGAAAGGGAAAGTTAATTATGTTTCCACAGTTACACAGAAATATCAGTGATTTTGGACCATTGACTATAACTGGAGTAACTAGGTTAAAACATAGAAGCATATTAAAAAGACATGTATTCACAGTTTAGCTTTTCTAAGGATTTACACTCTCAATATATTCTTTCTTAGTACTTTTATAATATAACGTGCTTCATGACTAAAAGTTTCACAAACTGCCACTGTTAAGCACACGAGTACAGAGTGCCCAAATTAATTTTAAGCAAGATGATTTTTTCACATTAAGCTATTCCCATTAATTTAACTTCGAAATGAAGTTTAAGAGTCCACTTTTTCCCATTGTGCTGGCAATAGCCCCAACACAAAAAATACATGTGGACGCATTTCTTGAAAGAAATGTTCAGAAATGTAAGCATCTTTTGCTGAAATTCTCAGGGTAATAAATTTATGATTTGGAACAAACTTCCTTGTTAAAAAAAGAATTGCAAGACTCAATGATTATTTAGTCTGGGTCTACGGACATTTGGAAATCAGATAGCAATATAGGAGTGGTAATAAAAACGGTTTTTAATTTTTAAAAGTATCAGTACATGTGATTCTTCTGGGCAAGAACTATGGTTTAGCATGGTCTAAAACCCACCTACAGCACTATGTTGAGTAAGTTATTTAATTCTCCACATCTCATTTCCTCTTTTGTAAAGTGAGGATGATAATACCAATTCTCACCTCACAGATTTGTTGAGGGTGTTTAATGAGCTAATATATGTTAAGCACCCAAAACAGGTCACTGATATAAGCTAAGCATTCAATAGTTGTTATCTATTATTATTAATAATAATAACAGCATTAGGAGAAGTAATGCAAAAAAAAAAAAAAAAAAAATTGGTTAACAGAAAGACACTTTGGGCTCTTCCCCCTGTCTGTTTTAAAGGTTTCAAGTCTTAATTTAGAACCCTTCTTTACTCCTATTGACGTCTAAAGCACTCAATCTAAGACTTCTTTTCGTTAAAAAGACGTGATTTTATATGTCAAAGAAGATTATTCAAAGTCTAATTACAGTTTGGATGAAGAAGAACTGATGTCTTTAGGCAATTGGCATTTCTCTCTAAATTCCTGCACTTTAGAAAAAGGAGTGTTAACTCTTTATGGTAGCATCCACAGTTTCAGTCTAATTCTTAATAATGCAACCCTAGTTTCAACAATTTAGAAGAGACCCCATGAAGATGGTTTGTGTGACACAATGTAGATAAAATTTTCATCAGTCAGGGTTACAGGAAGAAATGGACGAGACCCTCAGACGGGTCAATCAGAAGAGATAGAGGGCTGCATGCAAAGTTTTTGTCAGGGAGCAGCGATTTAACCAAGAGATTAGCGACTTCCCGAGCTATTACCGCCCAGGCCTGAAGGGGGCGCCAGGAGGGAGCGGTTACAGACCCTGGAGACCCAACGGGTCTGTGGAGCAGGCGGTCCAATAGGACTGGAGGGAGGGAGCCGGGGACCAGCAGAAACTCCACTCTCCTTTCTGATCTCCCTAGCTTACCTCCCAAGGGTCAGACCCAACTGGAAGCCAGAGAGAGTGGGAGCCTACTGATGTCGGTTCAGTCCTTTCAATTTCCTGATACAGAACCAATGAAAACGGATGGCGAGTGGGTCCGCGGGACCAAACGAAAGAATCCAGTACAGATGTGCTGGTGATAAACACAGGATCAATGATCAAGTTCTCTTTCTGCCGTCTTCTTACCCCATGAAACGGAACATAACTAAGATGGCTCCTCCAAAGTTTATAAATTATCCAAGCAACAAATCCATCTAACATGTCAGCTTCAGAGATGTGTGTGGCTCTCGGGTTAAAACCTGAAGGAAACTGTATTTAAGATAACCACACATCCAATGAAAGTATGTGTGCCCTAGATGGGAGTCTGCCAGAGCTGCTGCCTTCTAACTGGGTGAGAATTCTTTCCAAATTCTGCCTGAATCTCAACTCTTCTTCACTTAACATCACAAAAAAGATCAGACAAATGACCTGTTCCATCTGACATTGGTGAATTGGCGTATGCTTACTTTCACTTAAGAGTTTCAAGACTTTTAATAATTTTATGATAAAGTCATTAGGGCCTCACATACTTTTGAAAACTGCATTTTATTAAAAAAAATATGAGCTAGTGGATCCCTCTGTGTGCTCAGACTCTCAGTCGTGCCCAAGACCCTCTGTGACCCCATGGACCATAGATCACCAGGCTCATTTGCCCATGGGATTTCCCTGGCCAGGATACTGCACTGGGTTGTTATTTCCTCCTCTAGGGATTGAACCTGAGTCTCTTGCATCTCTTGCATTGGCAGGTGAATTCTTTATGACTGTGCCACCTGGGAAGCTAGTGGATATATTGGTTATTTGATAATGAACACTTTAAAATATGTCACACAGATGCACGTGGACAGCATCTAGTGTTTTTCTCATGGGATTATATAGATTCTGCTTTTATTTTTGTCTCTGTAGTAAAATTGACAAAGTAATGAAACAAAGAAATATTCTACAAATGAATGCTTTGTGTGGTAATTCTCAGCCTCCTTTATGTTCCACCAACAGTTGTTTTCAATGGGTCTCAAAACTAATGTTTTTGATTTATTAGATTAATTAATTTACTTATTTATTAGAAAGTTAAAAGTTGTCACTTTCAGGAAAGGTCAGATTTCATAAATAGCCTGTTATTAGGCTTATAATTATTATGTTAAACCTGTGAAAAGTTGTAATTGAAATTTCTAAGGCTTTAAATTGAGCAAAAACTATTCCTTTAGCAGTTGAAAATTATAAATATGTGGTTGAGTATAAATGTTACTGCTTTAATAACAGTAGAGCATGAGGGAGTTCAATAAAAACTATTGCCATTAATCGGTTTTGTAAAATTCTAAAATGGCAGGTGGACAATGCAGGATAAAGGTGTTGGCATCCAGAGGTCAGGTGCTATAGAAATAAAGCTCAGGAGGTGCAAATAATAAACCAGGGACAAAACGGGTCAAAAGAAATGCAAAAGGGACAGTTAAATGGATATTGCTCAGTAAGCAGGTTCATTGGGAAGCTGTACAACAAGCAAGGGTGAGAAGAAATTTAGCCCAAGATGACAACAAGTATATCAAAAGTCAGAAGAACAGGATATGCCTCAGACATGAGGGACAGCCAGTTATTAAACTGCAGTGTTAATTCTGTGTCTCCTCTAGGCTTTAGTGGGTTCTAGACTTCTGGTCCCACCATGGTACTTGGATCCCATTGTACTGGGATGCCCAAGCATGCATCATGGCTCAGTGCCTTTTAGAAAACAAGTTTTAGCTTGTTAGGTATTTGCAATGACTTTAAGTGTATGTCTGCTAAAATTTATTTTCCCTCTGAATTCCTTGCTTAAAGTAAACAGTATATAAAAATCAGAATTTAAAAAAGAAAGAAAGATGCTGATTTTACCTGTGAGTTCAGAGAAAAGAATGTCACTTGCACGCTGGCTAAGGTTTCCAACATAAGCCTGGGGACTAGAGAGAAGTGCCAAGTCCAGTGTCAGGGACAGGGTCCAGCAGAGGTGAATGGCTTGTTGGCAGCATCAGTGGGTATCCTTTAACTTGCTCCCTGTGTTTGACTTTCATCTTTTCGTGATAATAATCTGGCTTTCCTTGTAGATTTGTCTACAGGAGAGCAAATGAACAAGCAAGAAGATCTTGTCTGATTCTTTACTTTATGTTTCATTGTAAGCTACTAAATTGCCATTCTAGTTATTATACATCAGTAACTGGGAATCCAGTTAATGTGAGTCTTTCCAGAGAGCATAATCTACTCTCAATATTCTGATTCATTGGGTTTCTAAACCTACAGGGCTCAGGACCAGACCCTGAATACTGATGAATTCACTTAATTTGCTAAAGTTATGGCATCCTTGGGGACCTCACTGGGAAACCTTTGCTAAGTTGGCTTTTCCATTCAAACCATACCAGGAGGTCTGATGAGACCAACTTTTGTAAACCTCCATAATGATCCCAATAATTTCAATTGCAGCATTTGATAAACTTAATTTTGCTTACCTGAGCCTTGATCCAACATGAATTCTAGAAATTTGCCTGGTTTGGATATTTCTCAATACAAAATCCTCATACAAATCAATTAACTGAAAGAATAAGGAACAAGTCTAGAAGAAACAATACAGAACAAATACAGACGAACAAAGTTTTCTTCTGTCTTTTCTTCTTGGGGGAAAGCTACTACAGAGTGAAAGAAATGACATATGCCTTATCTCAGATATAAACTCTGAAGCTGGGGTATTAAGCTAGAGAGTTAAAGTTATTAACAGTGAGCTAAAAATGTCACAGGGATAATTGGAAAAAAAAATTAGAAGTAAAAAGACTGAGGGATGGAAGTTAGGGATGGAAAAGGTTAGGGATGAAAAGGTTAGGATGGAAAAAGATAGGGGTGGAAATAAAAAATTTTATTATCCCTTAGCTGACAAAGTAAACTTCAAGGCTGAGTGGAATTTTGTGGAATTTTGTCCTAGATCAATAGATTGGACTATAGATTATATCTATATATATAAACTAAGCCTCATAAGCTGAAATAAAGGCAAAGCATTTAAACACACTTCTCCTTTAATTATTTTTAACTTGTGTATTTCCTAAAAGGATCGTGTGCTAGTTTATGCCATATTGCATGGATATAATAAAAGATCAAATCCAATTATGTAAGTGTGAACCACTTAGCCGTTTGGAAAAAAGGGATCTTGATTCCCTTCCCCGCCCCCCCGCCCCCAATATCAAACAAAATTTTTGAGCAAGATTTTGTAAGACATACAAAATCAAATATTAATGTGGGTATCTTCCCCACCATCATTAAACCAGCTCTTTGCCCCAGCAATACAGGGAAGATACTTGTTCTTAGTTGATGGAGTTGGTGACTGTTACAATCAGCTTCAGAAGTAGTCTGCCTGTGCAGCTGTCTGCACAGCCCAGATGTTTAAGGAGGATCTCAGAGATTACCCTTACAGTGGCTTGTTCTTTTATTTCAGTTGTGAACAAGACTATTGAATTATAGTGCTGGGGAAGTCTCTTGAGAGTCCCTTGGACTGCAAGGAAATCCAACCAGTCAATCCTAAAGGAAGTCAACCCTGAATATTCATTGGAAGGACTGATGCTAAAGCTGAAGCTCCAGCACTTTGGCCACCTGATGCCAAGAGCCAACTCATTGGAAAAGCCCCTGATGCTGGGAAAGATTGAAGGCAGGAGGAGAAGGGAGTGAGACAGGATGAGATGGTTAGATAGCATCACCAACTCAATGTACGTAAATTGGAGCACACTCCAAGAGATAGTGAAGCACAGGGAAGCCTGACATGCTGCAGTTTGGGGGGTCTCAAAGTTGGACACAACTTAGCCACTGAACAACAGTAACAACCATGGAAATGCTTCCTGTTGTTTTTAGCACCAAGACCCTTGGTGTACACACAATTACCCCTTTTCCAAGGTCCTACGATCTTTGGGCTGCAGGAGGGATCGCTGGTGTCTTCACGCGTTTACATGTGTCCACCTCTCATTGTCCCCTGTCTTGTCTCCCAGTCCCAAGGGCCTGGAAACGTGGCATCTCCTGTCCTTGTCCTCATCCTCTCATTAAAACTCAAATCCCCAGTCACCCTCCTATTTCATGCTCATCTCCTTGTTTCCTTCTCCCAAAGTGCTAAGCATTTCCAAACAGAGATTAGGGGAAGGAATTATTTAGAGCTCTAGTCCTTGAAACAGGAAATAACTGCCAAGTGCCCCAAAGGCAAAATTTCAGAACTCAGACCCCAAAGACCTTGCTGTACTTTCTACAGAGAGAGAAGAAAAAGGAAATTACTTTTTCTTTTTTTTAAAAAACTGTATCTACAGTACACATATAATCAAGACCCCCATATGACTGCTTTTATATGATAGCACAAAAATAAAATAAGACATAAACTGTAAAGGATGTAAAATGGTTATATTAGAAACCTCAGCGAGTGAAGATTGGCTTTTCTCCCACATTGTACAAACTTTTACCTGAACATTTCGGCAGCTATGATGATAAAGGAAACAGATTACCAAGCTCTTGCCTAGAAATAGTGGGTGAACATTTATCTGCACTGTATAGATAAACTACATTTGCTAGTGAAGTGTCTTCATTATATGCTTTAGTGAAACACAGGGCTCTGGAGAAATTTGCTAAAATGCAACAGAGAATTACAAGTAGAATTAAGCTTTCAGGCACCTCAGGTCTGGGTTGGTTCTTGGAAAATGGTGTCCAGTTAGGCTGTGTACTTTGCATGAGTATGTGTTAGTCACTCAGTCATGTCCAACTCTTTGTGATCCCCATGGACTGTAGCCCACCAGGCATCCCTGTCCATGGAATTCTCCGGGCAAGAATACTGGAGTGGGTAGCCATTCCCTTCTCCAGGGATCTTCCTGACCCAGGGATCGAACCTGGGTCTCCCGCATTGCAGGCAGATTCTTTATCATCTGAGCCACCAGGGAAGCCCTGTGTACTTTGGGGATTGCCTGATAATTGCTGTCAAGGAGTTATTCATGTTTTTTAAAAGTTCTTCGATGTGTTGCTGTAACTAGTACTTTCTGTTTTTTACTGTTGATCCTAAGGGTTCCTGGCCCCTGGTGTCAAGCAGCAGCAGCACAGAGCGGTCTTGGAGGGGAGAGGTCTGGGACACCCACTGGAGGGAAGGGTGGGTGTGCAAGGATGAGGAGGAGCTGCATCTCAGACTGGCCGGAGTGGTAGTCAGTCAGGAAAGCCCACTGGGAACCAGGGATGAAGGAAGATGAGGAACTGGACATGCTCAACCAGGAAGTGAGATCCCCACGCAACACGTGAGCAGGGGCAGGGACTGTGAGCAGAAGGAGCCGTGTTCAGTAGTCTAGAGCAGTACCGAGTCCTGGGAGGGGATGGGGCTCGTAGGCCATGTAACCTGTCCTGCCAGATGGTCTGCGTTTTCTGTAATCCCCACACAACCTGGACAGTAGGTATTATTATCCCTACTGTTTTGCTTCATCCCAGTAGTCAAGAACATGATCCAGTGCTTTACTAGCTTAGAAGACAGTGAGAAGAAATCCATTTATATTCACATCCATTTACTAATAGAACTAAATTTATATTAATAAAATGTTTATTTGTGGACACAGTAAATCTTGTGTACTTAACCCAAGAGTTACCATTGTGTTTGGTGAGAAAGTTGAAAGACCTAAAGGGCTCTGCTTGCCAGTGGTGCTTGTCTCTGTATGTGAGATGCCCTGTTAGTAACTAGTAGTGAAGAATAAGGAAGAAAAACAAACAAGAATTCTGTTCATAAACGGCGTAATTACACACTTCGAAAATTCAGGGATGGTAACCCCAAATTGTAGGGCTTCCCTGGTGGCTCAGATGGTAAAGCGTTTGTCTGCAATCCTGGAGACCTGGGTTTGATCCCTGGGTCGGGAAGATCCCCTGGAGAAGGAAATGGCAACCCACTTCCGTACTCTTGCCTGGAAAATCCCATGGACAGAGGAGCCTGGTAGGTTACAGTCCATGGGATCGCAAAGAGTCGGACATGACTGAGGGACTTTACTTCACTTTACTTTACTTTACCCCCAAATTAGTCATGGATATTTAAAAACAAAGAAATTCATAGAAAACCTTTTCCCTTTTTATGTGGTTTTGCTACTTTTTAATGGTTGCATAGCATAACACATGGGATATGATACTGAAAAAAATTAAATTCCAATAGAAATATTGGGGCAGACACAGTCAAAAGATCACAGTTTTTCAACTTAGTTAATCTACCCATTCATTTACTTAGTCATTCTTTAACTCATTCTTCTATTTGTTCTTCTTGTAAATATAAGCACAGACCCTGTGTTAGGGGAGTGAGACAGCTTCCGGGATCCCCTGGAAGTTTTCAGGCTATTGGAGGAGATAGATGTTAAATATGTTGTTATTATAAAGTTGGGAAGTTCTGTCACGGATGAGATGCAGCCATAGCCCCAAATACCCGCACAGTGTAGGTTTCAGAGATATTTTTTTGGTAATTTTTATTTTTAATTTTTTTAAAACCCTTTTTAGGTTGGAGTATAGCCAGTTAATAGTGTTGTGATAGTTTCAGGTGGAGGCAAAGGGACTCAGCCACACATGTACATGTATCCATTCTCCCCTCACCTCCCCTCCCATCCAGACTGCCACATAGCACTGAGCAGAATTCCCTGTGCTATACAGTAGGTCCTTGTTGGTTATCCATTTTAAATACAGCCGTGTGTACATGTCCATCCCAGACTCCCTAACTATCCCTTCCCCCAGGGAACCATGAGTTGGTTCTCAGAGATACCTTTTGTGGCATACAAGAAAAACAGTATTGTTAGTTTAAAGGTCTAGCTCTGTTTAATCAAACAAAAACAAAACCAGCCAAACAAAAACTCTCCTTTTATGCTTTGTATTCACTGGGTAGCTTTACAAAGAGATAATACTGTCAACATTGAATGTCATCTGCCTAACTGGGCCTCAGGCGACATTTGGATCTTTTAAAAGGGCAGAGTTTTCTCCTCATTGAGAGCAGGTGAAGAAGTGTCTTCAGTTCTGAACGTACTCCCTTCAGAGGGGAGGCAGTGCTGCGTGAGGCAGCATCATTACCAGAAATGTCAAACACCCCAAAGGGACTGCCAGGAAGCGGGCAAGCCTGGATCAAGGCAGGTTTAAAAAGGCAATCTCCATACTGAAATAGCATCCCTTCTATGGTAGAGCTTCTCCTGGTTTTGCTTAGCTCTTACTGAACACAAATTCAGTACTTACTTGTACTGTAGTCTTCCTTTACACGCTGAATAATAATGATTTTCTTAAGTATTCCTGTTACCCATGGGAACTAGGATCAGATCAACTGGATTTGGCTCTGAGCCCAGCCTCAGACTGTAACCTAAAGGCAGGTTTCATCTCTCTAAGCCTCCATTTTCCCCCAAAACATTTTCTTTTGGGTTTTTTAATTGGAAGATAATTGCTTTACAGTGTTTGTTGGTTTGCGCTGTACAGTAAAGTGAATCACCCCTCTAGGTCATCACAGAGCTCTGAGCTGAGCTCTGCTTGCTCTGCAGATGCTTCCCACTAGCTGTCTATTTTACACATGGTCGTGTAGTAATACATGTGTCAGTGCTCTGCTTTCAAGTCATCCCTCCCTCTCCTTCCCCTGCTGTGTCTGCAGCACTCTGGACTCTGAATCCAGCAATCCTAAAACACTTATTATAAAAAAAATTTCAACCCAAAGGCAAAGCTGAAAAACATTTACTGTGAATACCCATAATCCCATTATCTAGACTTTGCCATGAACCTTTACCAAACTTTCTCATCACATACCTATTCATGTATATAACCCTCCATCTATCCATTAATCTGTTCCATTTTTTGATGGATTTCAGGGTTCTTTTGCAAAGATTAGTATCCTTTTCCCTAAATACTTCAGCATACATATTGTTAACTAGGTTGGATATTGGCTGACAGTTTTTTATTTTTGATACAAACTGCACGTATGTTAAGGAACTTCCCTATAGCTCATATGATAAAGAATCTGTTTACAATGCAGGAGACCCAGGTTCAATCCCTGGACCAGGAAAATCCTCTGGAGAAGGGAATGGCAACCTACTCCAGTATTCTTGCCTGGAGAATCCCATGGACAGAGGAGCCTGGTGGGCTACAGTCCATGGGCTCACAAAGAGTCGGACAAGACTGAGTGACTAAGCACACACACATATATTAAAGTGCATAAATCTTAACCTGCAAACCTTTTTAAAAAAGTTATAAAATGGAGCAGAGAGTACTTGTCTCAAAGAGTTGTGAGGATGACATGAGCTAATGTGAAAAGTCCTTTGTAACTTACAAGGTGAGGCATCAGAATGTGGCATTATTTTTTATAATTGTAATTAATTTAATCCTTATCTTTTTGATAAGTATGACTATTAGATGTGAAGCCAACTCTGAGAGAGTGGCAATTTCATTTGGACAAGTAAGCTTCATGAGTATTAATATAAAAGCTATCATTGTCCCAACATTAATGGTTAAGCAATTTGCACACAAGCACTTCTCAGGTGGCTCAAGGGATAAAGAATCTGCCTGCAATGCAGGAGACCCATGTTCGATCCCTGGGTCAGGAAGATCCCCTGGAGGAGGGCATGACCAGTATTCTTGCCTGGAGAATTCCATGGACAGAGGAGCCTGGCAGGCTACAGTCCTTGGGGTCACAGAGTCGGAGTTGAACATGACTGAGCTCACAGCAGGCACACACTCACATGATAATGACAGGGCTGCTTGTATGACGTCCATCCAGCAGTCCGGGAGACTCTTGTGCAGAGTCTGGAATGTGTCTGGCACAATCATGATGGCAGTGTTCCCTCTTCTTGATTCGATTACCATCACTGGATTGCATTTTCCACGCTATCTGGGTGGCCCCAGAGGCCGGCCCTGACTTGATGTCTATTTTTGAGTTCTGTCACATTTCATGAATGGTTTGACAAATCGGAATGCTATGGTCAGAGAGAGAGCTTGGTTTCCTGCCCTTTCTTAACAAAACCACCCGTGGCACTAAAGTCTCAAATGTGGACATTTGTTAACCAAATACTGATATCTCTCTGTGTATGTATGGCTATGCTCAAGTCGTGTCTGATTTTTTTGTGACTCCATGGACTGTAGCGTGTGAGACTCCTCCCTCCATGGAGTTTTCCAGGCAAGAATACTGGAGTGGGGTGACATTCCCTTCTCCAGGGGATCTTCCTGACCCAGGGATTGAACCTTTGTCTCTTGAGTCTCCTGCATTGGCAGGTAGATCCTTTATCACTAGCACCACCTGGGAAGCCACTGATATCTGATGCCAGGTAATCCTCATTATTAATGTGGTTAATGATTAGGTTATAATGTATTTGGTTAATATGATGATACTGTGGAGGAGCTTGGGTAGGACTGGTCTGGAACTTGACCTGCCTGAAAATCTTGAGCAGGTGTTGGAAGTTTGTGACTAGATTATGGGAGAAAGCCCTGTGCAGTGGTGTGGATGCCACATGGCTACAGAGAAGCGGTAATTGAAGCAAGCTGCCAGCATCAGAGCATCATGAATCCATAAGGAATTAAGGGGTGTATCTATACTTACATGGAACAGGGACTCTAGGGGTTATCATCAACTCTGAAGGGTCTTGAGATTTTTACCCTTCTTGCAAACTAGCAAGTTAGCCTGCCACAGTTTCAGGATGTGGGAGAAAGACAGGAGGCTCCCGGTCAGAGACGAATGACTGAATTTGTCAGCAAGTGGCTTGACATCAGGTTTGCACTGCTGCCTTTGATTCTTGAACAATGACCAATAATTATAAAAGCAGGTAATATTTATGAACACTTATTATGTGTTGACATCATCCTGAATACTTTCCTTCCTCTCTCAGAAGCCACCAAACAATTGATCACTATATTACTTGCCAGTTTCCTTACTTGATTATCAGTTGTGTTGAACACCCTGTTTCTCACCATTCAGCTGAGAGGCGAGACTGGAATTTTTCAAAGTAAACTTTACAGAAAACTAAGAATGCAGAAAAAGAGTATGTATTTCCCCTTCTCTCGCCTCCTTCTTCCTCCTCCTCCTCCTTCTCTTCCTGCCATTTCTTCCTCTTTTTTTTTCTTTTTTAATTTCAGAGCACAAATGAGACTGATACAGCTTCTAGATACCCATATTTAGCCCCCTTTCCACTTAAGCTCTCCACTGAATGGAAAAGATATGCTAAGCAACTTCTAAACAAGAATAGCTTTAGACTGGGGACATCTGTAGCGATCCAGTGGTTAAGACTTCGCTTTACTAGGCAGTGGGTGTGGGTATGATTCCTGGTTGTAGAACTAAGATCCAACATGCCTCTCGGCTAAGAAACCAAAATGTGACAGAAGCAGTATTGTAACAAGTTCAATAAAGACTTTAAAAATGGTGCACATAAAAAAAAAAATCTTAAAAAAATTGCTTTAGACTGGTGACAGTGACTACATAGTGAATCAACCATTTGTATTTCAGACTTGATCTGAACAACCATCTTGTTTTAAGACTTTATGTTCTTGAGTCATTTTATTCATTTGTTCAACAAATATTCATTGGGCATTTACTAGAAGCAAGCCATTGTTTGAGATGAAGGTGAAAGAGTGTTTTACATGGCAGACAGAGCCCTTGCTTTCAAGGAGCTTACACTCTAGTGAGGAGTGGGGAGTGGAGTGGAGTGTATTGGAATATAGCCAATAGATGGGCAAAAGAACTATCAAATAATTTCTAAAGGAATTGGACAAGATGACATAATAAAGGATAGTGGGGTGGGGGAGGGGTGAGGGACTGCTCTAGTTGGGGGGTCAGATCAGGATTCTTCGGAACTTAGATACAAAGGATGAGAGGACCCAGCTACGCAAAGCTAGGGAAAGTTGATCCAAGCAGAGAAAAGCTTACTGCAAGCGCTCTGAAGTCAAAATGAGCAGGGCATGTTGAAGGAGTAGAAAGAGGACCAATGGACCTGGGACACAGGCAAGAGCCAAGGGAAGATGTGGGGCAGATTGTGTGTGGTTTTTGACCACAGGACATCATATGATTTAACAAAGCAGAGCCATAGGAACCATTGGAAGGTTTACTTAGAGTGTGATTCAAACTGACTAATATTTTTTAAAAAGTTTCTCTTGACTACTCTGGGGGAAGCAGATTACTGGGGACAAGACAGGAAATGGGAGATTTGTTTGGAAGCTGCTTTAGTGCTTCAGGCAAGGGATGATGCTGGCTTAAGGTGATGGTAATGGTAATAGAGAAGTGGCCAGATTCAGGATGTATTTTGAAGGTAGAACCAGAATATACTGATGATTGTTTGGAATTGTGAGTGAGGTTGGGATGAAGGAAATCAATTTGAGAGATGATTCCCAGTTTTCAGCCTGAGTAAGTAGAAGATGGTTGTGCCATTTCCAAAGACGAGAAAAAGGGACTTCCCTGGTGGTCCAGTGGTTAAGACTTCACCTTCCAATGCAGGGGGTGTGGGTTCAATCCCTTGTTGGGGAACTAAGATGCCATGTGACTTGTGGCCAAAAAAACAAAATATAAGACAGAAGCAATATTGTAACAAATTCAATAAGGACTTTACAATGATCCACATTTAAAAAAATCTTAAAAAAAGAACAAAAGATGAGAAAGATTAAGAAAGAAACTGGTAGCTCTTTACATAGAGACATCTGGTAGATAAATGGATATATTAGACACACACATTTGTGTTAACAAGCATGTATTAGCTTCTTGTGTCTGCTGTAATTAATTACCAAAACCTGGGGTGCTTAAAATATCTATTGTCTTGCAGTTCTAGAGGCCAGAAGTCCAAAATCAGTTTCACTAGGTTGGGATCGAACTGTCATCAGGGCTATGCTGCTTCCAGGAGCTCTAGAGGAGTCTGTTCCTGGCCTCTTCCAGCTTCTGATGGCCGGCTTGCCTTGTCTTGTGGCCACATCACTCTAATCTCTACCTCTGTGGTCACATTGCCTTCTCCTCTTCTATGGTCTGGTATGCCTCTGCCGCTCTCCTACATGGAAACTTGTGGTTGCACAAGGGCCACTCAGAAAACCCATATTAAGCTCCCCATCTCAAAATCCTTAAGTCATATTTACTAAGTTCTTTTTTTTTTTTTTTTTTTGCTGTATTAGGTTACATTCACAGGGTGTAAGGATTAGAATGCAGATGTCTTTTATGGAGGCCAGGAAATTTTTGTCTCTTTATCTGAATATATATATATATATATATATATATATATATATATATACACACACACACACATATATATATATAGATGTGCTTCCCAGGTGGCTCAGTGGTAAGGAATCTGCCTGCCAATGCAGGAGACTAAGGAAACATGGGTTCGATCCCTGGGACTGCAAGATCCCCTGGAGAAGGGAATGGCAACCCTTTGGTTGCCATAATGGGTGGTAGGCATTATTTAGCCTATCAAAATATATATGTGTGTGTGTGCATGCTCACTTGTGTCTGACCCTTTGTGACCCCATGGACTGTAGCCTGTCAGGCTCCCTATCCATGGGATTCTCCAGGAAAGTGTATGCTGGAGAGGGTTGCCACTGAAGAGATGACACTGAACAAGCAGACGTGTACTTGATACTTGAGTTCAGGTGACTCTAATCTCATGGGACTCACACTGAGTAACTCAAGCTGGATTCCTTTATTGAAAATACTAAGTCAGTGTCTAGTCTTGTGTCTTTGAAGAAAGGAGCTAATGTTCTCTGGAACCTGGCCACATTACATCAGTTCATTCAATGCCCAGCAATAGATTCATTTTAGATTCATATTTCCAAGTGAGTGAATCAATTTGGGATGCACTGAATTACTATTTTCTGTCAGAAGTCTTCCTCCAATTCTTACATCTTTGCAGAATGAGGTTGATGGAGGAGTTGTTGATTTCGATGATGAATCAAATGCTGCCTAACCTAGGTTATTCAGTCCCTTACTTTCATGGGTTCTTTGGTGACCTTTAATTCTTTGGGTCACATCTTATTCTGGAAAGAAGTACTCTCCTCATATGCCTCAGTTTCACGTGCATTCACGGTGCTAGTAGACTTGTTGTTGCTTGTTTAATCACACTTTTACAATAACAATAAAAAATTAATTAAAGGAAAAGAGAGTTACTTCTGTATCATGCTCTGCTGTTTTTTGGCCACTCTTGACATTTTCTAACTAACCTATCAAGCTATGAGACTGGGGAACTGGTAAAACAGCTTCTATTCACTTTAAGTTTAAAATGTAACCTAGAAGAGAAAATTAAAATTCTGATAAACACCTAACAAAATAAGGAAAATCATTATTGGATGCAAAACTAACTTTAACATACATCTCAGAATTTTCAAACTATGCCTCTTGGAATAAATAATTAAGGCTACCAAAACACAGTGATTGTTTCTGAATTGCTTTCAAACTTAGGGACAGATTTAGGCATCATAGCAGACACATAAATAAATAAATCTATCTGTGTAAAAGATATTCATAAATTGTTTGTTCTTTGAATAAAATGCCAATGTGTATTAAGAAGAGAGAATTACTTAGAAAAATATTAGATTTTTCTAGATTAATTAATGATTTCAGTATTAAATGGAAACAACTCAAATATTTGAAGTAAAAAATCAATATATAATCTTAGGAGTGCAGAAGCACCTTTTAAAGCATACCAGAAGCAAATGCAGTTTAAAAAACCATCAATAGTTTTTTTTATCATTTTTAGCCTTAATAACCTAAGCAACATTTTTAGGCTCTGAGCACTGGGAAAAATATTTGTTGCATACATACCAAATAGAAGGTTAAGATGCTTAATATATAATGAGTTCTCAGAAATCAATGGTTAATAAGCAAATGCATCAGAAGGAAAATGGCAAAAGACATGAGTGGGCATTGTCCAAAGAAGAAATATAGATGGTTAGCTCACATTTGACACAATGTTCACTCTTCCTACAGCAGAAAGAATTTAAAATTAAGGCAAGATTCATTTTTCTAGAGAGAAATTTGGCAATATTTATTAAAAATATTTAATATTTATTAAAATATTCCCTCTGCCACTGGAATTCTGACTACAAGAGTGGGAATGAAGGTATAAGTATGATCATCTGGGGATTTTTATGATAAAAAACTATAACATCTGAGTAGTTACAATCTGAATAGTTTTCCAACTTTAGGAGAATTGAGTTAAATTAATTATCTATTTTATGTAGCCATTAAAATTATATTGTAGAAGAATATTAATTAACATGAGCAGATGTTCAGGCTATGGTGTTTAAAGTCAAAACAGCAGATTTTAAAACTGTGCATTGTATGATCTTATTGCTATAAAAATATTATATACATATAGAGAAGATATGGAAGAACAAACAATAACGTGTTAATAAAAACTGTGCTTTGATGTAAGGATTAAAGTAATATTAAGCAGTTGGATTGCAAAGTTCCTGATGCCTGGCCCAGCAAAACCTGCTTCTGTTACCTTTAATTTGAATTGGTAATAGAATTTTGAGTCAGTATTATCTTGTTGACAGACATTAAATCAAGGACAAAACTTAGGCGGGACATCTAGCATGATAGATGGAAAGTGAGTGACAAAATGATTTGTTAATGGAATGATTTGCAACCATTCTGTGCAGCTTGAAATGAGGACTTTGAAGCAAAGAGGAAAGTATAACAAATGTAGCTGGGCTGGTGGCATTCACGCTGGGATTTGGATCAGCTCCTTCCATAGATTTCCCAGGAATCTGTTTGCCCAAAGTCTTGAGCAGCCAACTGGGAAAGAGCATCTCAGGACAAGTCCATAGCAAAGCATCAGAGCGATTCTGATTCTGATTCTCTTATCATAGTGCCTGTCACTCATGTGGGTCCGCAATCCTCCAGGATTCCCTGAGTCCTGAGTAGGGACCTATTTCAGTTAAAAAAACAAAAACCCCTTTGGCAGACTACCAGGACTCAGCACACTGCCTTGGTACCATTCTTATAGAAAGTAATGCCAAAGGAGAGAAAGGCATTCTGCCAACTGACTCAGCTTGTACCTGGCAGGATTGCACCATCCTCTGCAGAAGCAGGGTGGCATCCAACCTCACCCCTCAAGTGGACCCTGGCCTGGTGCTGATGTCCTGACAGTTCCAAGCCAGTTGTGACCAACTTTTACTGGGCAGTGCTAAGGAGAGGGAAATGGGAGTCTGGGAAAGACCCTGATGCTGGAAAAGATTGATGGCGGGCGAAGAAGGTGATGACAGAGGATGAGATGGTTTGATGGCGTCACTGACTCAATGGACATGAATTTGAGCAAACTCTGGGAGATGGTGAAGGACAGGGAAGCCTGGTGTGCTGCAGTCCATGGGGTTGCAAAGAGTTGAAAATGACTGAGCGACTGAACAACAATATTACTGAGCCCCAAATGATGTTTATATGGAATAGGGATCCCTTTTTAATTTAGAGGTTTTTAAACTTTTCAACGGTAAGATACATTTTTTGTGAATTAAATATTATATACAATCCAAAATGTAATATAGATAATGCAGAACTGATTGACGTGGGAATGAGGAGGGGCTAGAAACCCAGCTGCTTTGTATCAGCCCCTCTGTAAGTGAGAAGGGGCTAAGGCTGGAACCGCTAAGGCTGAAAACCACAGATGTATCCAACTTCCAGAGATGTGCCATGACTTAGCCAAGATACATAGCAGCAGAGTGAAGGCTGGAATCCAGAGCTGTCAGTGCTCACCCTGGGGTATTTTTCCCATCACGTCACTGTCTATACCACTCCTGCAGCACCTCTTCCCTCAAAACCCTCCACAAACGCTAGGTGAAAGATGTGTTTCCTAACCTTATTGTGGTCAACGTTTTGCAGTATCTATGCCTATCAACCCTGAACATTCACTGGAGGGACTGATGCCGACGGTGAAGCTCCAATACTTTGGCCACGTGACGCGAAGAGCCAACTCGTTGGAAAAGACCCTGATGATGGGAAAGATTGAGGACTGGAGGAGAAGGGGGCGGCAGAGGATGAGATGGTTGGATGGCATCACCGACTCAATAGACATGAGTTTGAGCAGGCTCTGGGAGATAGTGAAGGACAGGGAAGCCTGGCGTGCTGCAGTCCATGGGGTCACAGAATTGGATACGATGGAGCAACTGAACAACAACAACGCATATCAAACACCACACGGTACACCTTAAACTTACATTATGTTATATGTCAATTGCATCTCAATAAAGCTGGGGGGAAATCAGAACAGAAAAAAAGAAAGAAAAAATGTTCATGGCACTGCTTTTAGAGAAACAGGCTAAGTCTTGCAGGTCGAAATGGAGAGGAGCAGAGTAGGTAGGATGGTCCCAGGGGAGACATGACAAGCTACAAAATCTCCATGGAAAAGCCTCGTGCTGTTTTGACACACCTGCCCCCAAGCCCCTTGACAATACAGCCGAAACCTCTTTTGGGCTGTGTTTCCTGGAAGCCCTGGGAGGGCCATGACCCCAGAGGGTTCTCGGCAGGCGTCCCCTCCCGCTGTCGCCCTTCAATGTGGCTTGAATCTGCCGGCCTTCCAAGGTCACGGTGGGCTCTCTGAGGGAGCCTTTGATTTTACATGTAAGGGAATTCCCACTGGCTGATTAAATATTTTTATATTTTATCACTTTCCTGCAGCTAGCCGATTTTGGCACGCAAGCTATTTTTATGAATGTTATAAGTAAATATTATGGGGTCAGGCACAGAGATGAACATGGACCCGCAAGCCTGGGGCTGGAAGATATTAGGCTCCACTGGGAGGGAAAAAAAAGTGGGAATAGAAAAAATAAAACATCAAGGACTTGAAAATTCTTGTCAAAGCATTGCAACTCTGCACACAGTGCCTCCAATTTCCAAAGTTGATAGAATTAGACCAATAAAAGCAAATTGATTTGAAGCAATATGTCGAGATATCCAAGGAGTTTAAGTGCCTTTACTTGGACTGTGGGGCATTTATTAGAAGGAGAGTAAGTAGGGTTACACTTTCACATTAATAACCATCGCTTATGTTCTCCAGACCCTTCCACAAAGCACGGCAGACAGATTCCTAAGATGCCAAGTCACTACTCAGGGTTTCCGGGAGTCATGATGCCACTTTTGGTCCCAATGTCCCTTTGAAAGATACCCCTCAAAGTAAATAAACCGTGGGCTACGGTGATGTCAGTCTCCACCGCCCTTCTGCGTAGTGAAGTCTCAGTGAGCTAATCAGAAGCTGAGGTCAGGAAAATCCTCCATGACATGAGATGATTCACTTCATAGGAAACTTACTTCTTCCTGGGAAACCACTAAACCTCAGCCATGGCTGGAAATCCAGGAGAATCCATGCCAAGTGAATTGGTCAGCAGTTCCAAAGTGACATATGCCTCAAGACCCCTAAAGCATTTTTTCACTTTTCTCTCAGCTCCCATAGTCCTTGGCACAGGTCAGAATGAATGGGGGTCAATCAAAAGATGAAAGAATAAAGAAGATGTGGTACATATGTACAATGGAATGTTACTCAGCCATTAAAAAGAGTGAAATAATGCCATTTGCAGCAATATGGATGCACCTAGAGAGTGTCATACTGAGTGAAGTAAGTCAGGTAGAGAAGGAGAAATATCGTATGACATCCCTTATATGCAGAATCTGAAAAGACATGATACTAATGAACTTATTTACAAAACAGAAAGAGACTTACGGACTTAGAGAACAAACTTATGGTTGCCAGGCAGAAGGAATGAGGGGCAGGATAGTTAGAGAGTTTGGGATGGACATGCACACACGGCTGTATTTAAGATGGATAACCAGTAAGGACCTACTGTATAGCACAAGGAACTCTGCTCAATGTTACGTGGCAGGCTGGATGGGGCGAGAGCTTGGTAGGGAATAGATACATGTATATGTATGGCTAAGCCCCTTTGCTGTTCCCCTGAAACGATTACAGCATTGTCAACTAGTTATACTTCAGCATGAAATAAAAAGTTTAGTGGGAAAAAAGAATGAATGAGGGTCAGAATGAATGTGGGGGAGGTGGGTGCTCGACAGATACGTTTGACTTGCTTCGTTGATCTCTTTTCCTCTCTTAGGCTCACTTCACCTACTCTCCCAGTGGTTGGCTATTTTCCCCATGCTCCCTTGAGTCTAAACTTATCCAAGTCCAAATCATTTCACAATTTTTCTAATTAGCTCCAGTGCATTTATTCAACACACCCATAAATTCTCTTCCTTTTCAAGGTGCCTTCAACACTGTTTACTGTCATCTCCAAATTTAAGAGCTTAGCCTAAACCCAGATAATTAAGAAAGTCTTAGCGTCAGGCATGGAGCCGACAGTCAATAAATATATTGGCAGGAAGGAGGGAAAGGAGAGAGGGAGGGACGGAGGGAAGGATGAAGAGAGGGAGGAATCGCCCTGGACCACAGCCCGCATTCCTTCAGGGTGATTCTGAAACACCTGGTGAACAACCTGATTGAAGGGTGGGACCCGGTCCAGCCTAGGTAAGCATCCTCCTCTGGTGTGCTGGAGATAAGGTGACAGCAAAGGCATGGTGGAAAGGAAAGTGCTGGAAGGTCAGACAGAGTAAGAACAGGGCTGAGCAGCTAGGAGGACGGTGCTAGCATGCAGACCCAGGTCCATCAAGATCCTGTCACATCCCCCAGCGTCAGTCTCTGAGGGCCTCAGCATCCTCCACAAACCCTGATTGAGAAATATGGGAGTCAGACTAAGGCATCCCTTTGAGTGGATCCAAATGGAATGAAAACCTTTTTGGAGTCCAGATATGATTGTTGTTCAGACGCTAAGTCTTGTCCAACTCTTTGCAGCCCCGTGGACTGCAGCACACCAGTCTCCTCTGTTCTCCAACATCTCCCAGAGTTGCTCAAATTCAAGTCCATTGAGTCGGTCACGCCATCCAATCATCTCATCCTCTCTGCCCTCTTCTCTCGCATTCACTCTTTCCCAGCCTCAGGGTCTTTTCCAGTAAGTCAGCTCTTGGCATCAAGAGGCCAAAGTATTGGAGCTTCAGCATCAGTCCTTCCAATGAATACCAGGTATGATGGTATCCTCTATTTCCTGCTTGCCCACCTGGCCTATCTCTGGGACTTCAGAAAGAAAGCACAGGGAACTGGAGCCGGTCTCTGCCTGCATGGCTGAAAGATGCTCTCACAGCCCCGGCCGCCTTCCACGGCTGCTGGCCGACTTCACCCCACCACGAGAGCTGGGGTCTATACAATGGAATATTACTCAGCCATAAACAGGAATGAATTTGAGTCAGTTCTAATGAGATGGATGAACCTAGAGCTGATTATACAGAGTGAAGTAAGTCAGAAAGAGAAAAACAAATATTATATATTAACACACACACACACACACACACACACACACACACATGGAATCTAGAAAAATGGTACTGATGAACCTTTTTTCATCAGGGAAAGGAGAGGGTAGGAAGAACTGAGAAAGTATCATTGACATACACACACTATCATGTGTAAAATAGATAACTGGTAGGAAGCTGCTATATAACACAGGGAACCCAGCCTGGCATCTTGTGACACGTGGAATGGTGGGACGGAAGGAGAGAGGGAGGCTCAAAAGGGAGGAGATACATATATTATTATGACTCATTTGCATTGTTGTATTACAGAAATCAGCACATTGTAAAGCAATTGTGAATGTGCTCCAATTAAAAAATAAATTTAAAAAAGAGACAGAATCACAGAAGGAGATTCTCTGCCTTCTAGAAGCTACCCTAGAAGGTTGTCCTCTTTTGTTTCCTCCGATTGGAACCTGTAGTACTAACTGACCATCTAGGTTTAGGTCATCCTTGGAGAAGAAGGTCTGGTGGGATTTCAGAAAAGGATTTTCATAAAACGTGTGAGAAGGAGACAGACTTTTTTCAGTTCCAGGAAATGAGACTTTATTTACATCCCAGGTAAATTCTTCAAGGTCAGAAAATAGCTAGGGAGGGAAGAAAATAGCTAGGGAAAACAGACAGTAATTTTTTAAAGACTTGGCAAATCATGGCAACTTAAAGGCAAGATTTACTGTCTAAATATGCAGTGTAGATCTTTGATGATCATAGTAATATTGAATGAAATGAAATACTAAGTGCCAGGCAGTGTTAAATTCTCATCTCACTTACTCCTTATAGGGAGCCTAAAAGTTAAGTTTCTTTTATGTCTCCGTTTTACAGATGAGCAAACTGAGGCTGGCCAAAGGGAAGCAAAGTGCTTAAGGGCACACAGCTGGCAGATGGTAGAACTTGAATCACTAAATTTGTGTTTCTAGTTGATACCTGCACTTGGGCCACATGTTTTTGTTTAATCGCTAAGCTGTGTCTGACTTTGCGACCCCGTGGACTCTAGCCTGCCAGGCTCCTCTCTCCATGGAATTTTCCACCATGTATACATACACAAACTGAGCAAATCCTGTGGAATAAATCCAATTCCAAGATTAAAACTGACAGTTGCCTTCTTCCCCAGGTTCAAAGGCATTTTCACTCCTTGAACCCACTGTTGTCAACCTCTGGGGCAAGTTTGCTAAATTGTTGCACCTGGTAAATGGGCAGGACCTCTGTCCCCACATTCTAAGTCCGCCCAGAGCCCATGGTGCAGGCACATGCATCCTCATAGGGGTTTGCTCTTTCTGGCGAGTCTGGAACCCTGGGCCAAATACTCCTGTTCCTCTTGACTGACTTTATAGTGCAGCTCAAGTTTCTGGGTTTTCTCTTTCCTCCCAAAGATGCTACAGTGTCTTCTGTCCCACTGCTTCCAACCTAATCCCTGTTTCTCTGATAGAGTAAATCTTGATAAGGGAAGGGCTTCCCTGGTGTGTAATTCTTGAGCTATCTTCCAAATGGGGTCCACTCTGCTTTTTTGCGACTTCCCAGGTGGCTCAGTGATAAAGGATCTGCCTGCCAGTGAAGGAGACTTGGGTTTGATCCCTGGGTTGGGAAGATCCCATGGAGAAGGAATTGGCAACCCACTCAAGTATCCTTGCTTGGAAAATCTCATGGACAGAGGAGCCTGGTGGGCTATAGTCCATGGAGCCTCAAAAGAATTGGACACGACTTAGCGACTAAAAAACAACTGCTTATTTTGCATTTGTGCAGGGAGTTCTTGAAAGGAAGTTTAGCTTTTGTTCAACAGTTTTTCTTGACTTGCTCTTCTTATTTCTGGCCTTGGTGCAGACAAGATCGCATTTAAAACTCTAGCCGTGCATCACACTGTAGCTGACTAACCACGGTCCTTCAATATGTGAAGGCTGTTCTCAGGAGCTCAATAACACCCATTCTAAGGCTTCTAGAAAAGCCTTATTGAAAGAGAGGTATATTTCCTAAATTCCAGTAATTGCCATGTCTTAATGGAAGTAATTGGAATGCATAGTTTGTTCCTATGTTGGAAGTTACCGAGAAACCAACGTCCCCCATAGCAACAGTATTAATCTGTCCTAGCCCACTGCTCCCACTTTCAAAATATGTTGAAACAGTAATCACAATAAAGCTATTTCAAATATGCCAAATCTAAAAAATCTGCACTCCCAGACTCCACTATTGTGACTGTGTTTCTGGTTGATAGCCTATAATCTTATCACTGTTGCCCACACATCCACATACCATCCCAGGTTATTTATGAAGATAAATCCTGTGCTGAGATCAAAATTGACAGTCATTCTTTTTGCTGTGTCTAAATTTATTTTTGCTGCTTAGAAATGATTTTGAAAATATTTTCCAGTGGGTTTATTTGTTTTCAAAAGATTTTGGTGAAGAAATTACTCTGAACAAAACGTGGCTCTTGGGTTGTCTACTGCCAGCTACCACATGTTTGGAACATCTTGAATTATTATCCAGAAACAGAAAATTCAGTTTTAGGATCATTTGCATCCTTGGCTACTGGGTTTTAATGTTTTCAAAGTTTTTCTGTCTAAAAATATAACTCCAGTTATTAATTTCTGGATCATTAAGAGCATGGGTTTATGAATTAATTGAGCTGTATGTTACCCATACTTTCTGAACCTTGATTTCCTCATCTCTATAAAGAATAATATGCACTTTATAGAAGTATCATGAGATTTCAATGACATAATCCAGGCAAAATAATGATTTCCCATCACAGTAAATGCTCAGTAAAATAGCATCTAAAGAGTGAGGTTTAAAATTAATAACTGAAGGACTTCCCTGGTGGTCCAGTGGTTCAGATTCTGCGCTTCCACGTAGGGGGTGCACGTTCAATCCTGGTGAGGGAACTAAGATTCCACAGGCCTCACTGTGCAGCCAAAAAAATGAAATGGAATGATATAAATAATTGGGATACAAAATTTGTGCTCATCTTCTATCCCCACAAGGCTGCGTGCTTAGGGAGACAGTACTCTTGTTTGACTTCCAACCTCCCCTAGCTTTCTGCCCAGTTCTGACACAGAGCCGTCTCTCAGTGGGTATTGATGGCATTTCTCAGTGGGTATTGATGGAATGAAATTCACCTATATACATACTTGCCATGGTCTCAATCACATTGATAACTAGATGTCTATGGTTGTCTATATTCAGAATTGATTTATTTTTTAAATACATTAAAAAATTTTAATCTCTGATCTTAAAGATACTGTTTTTGTTTCACTCTTCTTTTTAAGAAATGGACATTCTGAAATTCTAATGCAAATTCAGTAAAATGGTGTTAAGAGGCTTCCACCTAAAAAGTGTCAGCAAATGATGTAATTGGCTTTTCCAAGGAGAGGTAAAATGGAGACAGCTTGGGAGGATAGCAGGAATTTGTTATTTGCTTTAGGGGCTTGTCTCAGAAACAATCAGCTACAGTCTGGAGTGCTGACCTACAACTAAGGAAAAATTTGACCTCCCATATAGATGCACTGGACACTCTACTGTGAGAAGAACTATGGCACCAGGGCCATTGCCTGCAGGAAGCAATTCAAGACACACGGAGCTTGAACATACAGCTTTTGTTCTGTAAGGAATATATTTCCCAACTTTTCATCTAATAGACTTTTCTACTCTCTAAGTATCTTCCAAGAAATGTATGGGCAAATGCTCTAATTTACAAATATTTCTCTTGCTACTGCACTATTCGAAAGACAGTTGGCTCAAATTTAAATGTTAGGTGTGTGTGTCTTTAAAGAGAATTTTATTTTCTATGATTGTATCAATATTCATCTAACAAGTATTTCAAACACCCATTGTGTGCTATGAACAGTGCAAAAGAGGAAAGGCATGGCACAAAAGAGTAGGAGGAAAAGTGCCCAGGAAAAGGGAGTATGGGTCTGGAAGGCAAAGAGAGAAGAACGAGCTCAGTGTAGTTTGTGGAATGGAAGATGGGGACATATTGTGTAATACTCTGCTTTGGAATTTGGAGTGTATTTTATCCTCCAGGACAAGGTTGGAAAATATACTCGCCTACCTTGAATGAAAAGCAGTGTAAGGACTGGCTACCTGGAGAGCCGTGATGAAAATGGCTGAAATGGCTTTCTATGCCTGAAAGCCGCTTTCATGGCAAATCATGCCACGGGAGGTGGGAGTGAGGGTGACTATCCACGTGCTAAGTATTTGTTATTCTCTGTCTTGTGGTCAAAAGCAGCCACTGGAGGTGTTTGGCAAAGGAAATGGGTCTCGTCAGGAATCTGCTCAAGAAGACTCAACAGTGAGGGAGATGAATTAGAGAGGGAGAATTAACACATTGGATCTTACTCCACAGGTAACACTTTTCTGGACACGGAGACCTTAACTGTCTCCCTGGGCACTCATCTTCTCAGTTTGGGGGAAGATAGGTTACTGTGGGACAAGTCACTGTGTTGGAGGAGTGCTGTTCCTCTCTGCTCACCCGTGAAAGGAAGGCGATCCCCGTTCACTTGTCTTGAGGCGTTGAGTCACGCATCTGTTCACCTCTTAGATTACACGACCAAGGCTGTATGTTTCGTAAGAGATGTCCTCTGAACTCTGAGCTGAGCAGCCTCCTGATAAAATACGACACATTCATCCAGGAAAGTGAATTCCTATCTTTTGACCCAAAGAAGCCGCTCAGAATCTGCTGGTATCTGAGCCCATTGCGCCAAAATGAGAAGCATTTCTCAGAAAGAGAAATGGCAGCCAACAGTGCGGTGTGTTAGATTTCCAGCAGGAAACAGATGGCACTCTCCAACGAAGTGAGGAGTGTTAATAAAAGAGTGATTTACAAGGATGTGGAAAGATTTAGGGACTTGTTCAGGGGATGTTGAAGGACCTTGGGGCTAAAAGAGCAGAAGGTGATGGTGATGGGTGAGCTCTTTGTTACCGCCGGGTTTGCAGGAAACCGTGCCAGTTGCAGATCTCAGGGCGGGTAGCTCTAGGGAGAAGGTCACTGGAGAAGAGCCGTGACATTTGATGGAAAGATGTGGCCGACACAGCAGGAAAAGAATTAAATGCACAGCTGCCTTCTCCTCCCGCTGGGGATGAGAATCCATTGATGTGACCTGTACGGACCAACCTGCAGGGCATAGGCTAGGATGGAAAAGGGAGTATGGGTCTGGAAGGCAAAGAGAGAAGAACGAGCTCAGTGTAGTTTGTGGTATGTGATAAATTCACATAACATAATAATGATTCATATATATATATATGTATCATTATTATTTTATGTGACTATATGGGCTTCCCTTGGTGGTTCAGCTGGTAAAGAATCTGCCTGCAATGCAGAAGACCTGGGTTCAATCCCTGGGTTGGGAAGATCCCCTGGAAAAGGGCAAGGCTACCCGCTCCAGTATTCTGGCCTGGAGAATTCCATGGACTGTATAGTCCATGGGGATCACGAAGAGTTGGATATGACTGAGCAACTTTCATTTCATATATATATATGTATGTATGGAATCTAGAAAAATGGTACAGATGAACCTATTTGTAGGGCAGGAATAGAAGTGCAAATACAGAGAACGGACATGTGGACGTAGTGGGGCAAGGGGAGGGAAGGATGGATGGGGAGATTTGGGAGAGTAACGTGGACACATATGCACTACCGTGAGTAAAACAGCTAGTGGGAGGCTGCCCTATAGCACCGGGGGCTCAGCTTGGTGCCCTGTGATGAGCTGGAGGGGTGGGATGGGAGGGAGGGGTCATATGTATACACAGAGCCGATCCACTTTGCTGTTAGCAGAAACTAACACAGCCTTGTAAAGCAATTAGACTCCAATAAAAAAATAAAAATGATAAGGCATCCACAAAATGATGGGCTAGGAAGCCCCACACTCCATGTTCCCCCATAAAATCATCAATGAAGAGTGAAAGAAACAAACAAGCCCAAACCTACCCTTGCCTGAGTGGAAGCAGTCTGGTCTTGAGTGTGGCAACTCCATTCCCAGCTTCTCCCTCTAAACTAGAGGGAGAGGGCAGACCTTATTTACAAATTACTGTATACATCTGGTCTAACCTGGCTGGGGCCACCCGAGCATCTCTCTGACTCTTTCTTTCATAACTCAGAACACATAGCAGTAAAGCTGTACGCTGTGCTCACAAAAGCTACAAGGAGGTTACACAACTTACACACCCACACGAACCTGGGACAAGAGATGCTCACTGAAGACGTACGCTAAACCACCTAAGGCTCAGAGGAGAAAGTGGGATGAGGCTCTTTGGGAAATGAGGAGATTCAAAAGCATGCATTTATACAGAGGAATCTAGAAAGCCATGTGCTTAACCAAGTAAAACATATACTCAGGAAAACAACAGCAACAACTAAAACTTAAACCTTTCACCTAAGGCTGATTCCTAGTCCCAGAGCAAACTTAACTAAGTGAAAGGACTACCCTAGCACAGGGTTATCTACCAAGACTGGAAGTGGTAAATGCCCTCCCTCTTTCTTTCTCTGTGTTTTTCCTTTGTTCAAGAAAATTTCTATCAAAACGTTAGTTGAACACAAACTAAAGTTAAAGAGACATCAACGAGCACACGTGGCAAGAAATAGACTTTGCAAAAATGGGTTGGAAAAGTCTCAAAACAAACGGACTATCATAGTCTTCAACAATCAAACAAACAGCAAAAAGTGTATTCTGAGGAAAGGGGGAGATCTGACTCCCAGACTTACTACATTATAATAATCAAATGCCAAATTTTACTTTATCTCTAAAGACAGAATTCGGTTGGAAGGGAAAGGATGAAAAAGATAGTTACTGCAAATAGTAACTAAAAGAGAATTGGAGTAGCTATACTATACTAATATTAGATAAAATAGACTATTAGTCCAAAATTATTATAATGAAAATAAGGATATATAGGTAAAAATATCAATAGGGCTTCCCAGGTGGCTCTGATGGTAAAGAATCCACCTGCCGTGTTTGAGACCTGGGTTCGATCCTTGAGTCGGGAAGATCCCCTGGAGGAAGTTATGGCAACCCACTCTAGTATTGTTGCCTGGAGAATCCCCATGGACAGAGGAGACTGGAGTGCTACTGTCCATGGGGTCTCAAAGAGTTGGACGTGACTGAATGACTAAGCACAGCACAAAAATATCAGTTCATCAAAAAGATGTAATAGTTATACACATATACGCGCAAAACATCAGAGCTCCAAAATATATCAAGCACACACTGAAAGAATTGAAAGGAAAAATAGACACCTCTAAGACAATAGTAGGAAACTTCAATACTCCACCTGCTGATAAGGAATAGAACAACCAGACAAAAGATCAATAAGGTTGCAGTGGACTTGAATAAAACTGTAGACCAGCTAAAGCTATCAGGCATATACAAGACACTCCACCCAACAACGGCAGAAAACAAATTTTTCTCAATTGAACATGGAACATTCTTTAGGATAGACTATACGTTAGACCACAAAATAAAGCTTTTCAAATTTTAAAAGATTAAAATCATCAGTTCAGTTCAGTTGCTCAGTCGTGCCTGACTCTTTGTGACCCCATGGACTTCAGGATGCCAGGCTTCCCTGTCCATTATCAACTCCTGGAGCTTGCTCAAACTCATGTCCATCGAGTCAGTGATGCCATCCAAACATCTCATCCTCTGTCATCCTCTTCTCTTCCTGTCCTCAATCTTTCCCAGCATCAGGGTCTTTTCCAATGAGTTAGTTCTTCACATCAGTTGGCCAAAGTATTGGAGTTTCAGCCTCAGCATCAGTTCTTTAATCTCAGCATCAGATTAAAATCACATGAAGCTTCTTTTTAGGTCTTAATGGAATGAAGCTAGAAATCAATAACAGAAGGAAAACTGGAAAATCCACAAATATGTGCAAACTAAACAACATACGCTTAAATAAGCAATGGATCAAAGAAGACATCACAAAGGAGATTAGAAAATATCTTGAGACAAATAGAAAACAAAAAACATACCAAAATTTATGAGATGCTGAAAAGTAGTTCTCAGAGGGAAATTTATAGCAATAAATGTTTACATTAAAAAAAGAAATCTCAAATCAATAGCCTAGTTTACTCTTTAAGGAACTAGAAAAAGAAAAGCCAACTAAAACTAGCAAAAGGAAGGAAATAATAAAAATCAGAGCAGAGATAAGCAAAGTAGAGAATAGAAAAATAATAGAGAAAAATCAATGAAACCAAAATTTGAATCTTTGAAAAGATCAACAAGATTCACAAATCCATACATAGACTGACTAAGAAAAAAGATTCAAATAACTAACATCAGAAATCAAGTGGGGCATTATGGCTGATTTAACAGAAATAAAAACTGTAAGAGAATGTTATGAACATTTCTATGCCAACAAATTGGACAACCTAAATGAAATGAACATCTATCAAAATTAAAAACTGAACCATGAATGAATAGAAAATATGAGTAAATTTACAGCTAGTATGAAGACTAATCAGTAATCAAAACCTCCCAACAGAGAAAAGTCATGGGCCACAAGGTTTCACTGGAGAATTCTACCAGACATTTAAAGGAAAATTAATATAGTTCAACTCTTCCAAAAAATTGAAGAAGTGAGAACATTTCCTAATTCATGCTATGAATCCAGTATTATCCTGAGAGCAAACCCAGCAAAGATGCTATAGCAAAATACTAGCAAGCTGAATTCAACAGCATATTAAAAAGATCATACACCATGGCCAACTGGGATTGATTTGAATGCAAAGATAATTCAGTATACAAAAATTAAGCCATATAACACCCTGCATTAACAGAATGAAGGAAAAACCCCTGATGATCATCTCAATTGATGCAGAAAAAAGCATCTAACATAACAATTATGACTTCCCTTTATCATGTTCTTTGTGCCAAGCAGTTCAATTAGGCATTTGACAGAGAATGTTTTGAATCCTCAAGGCAACACCTTAAAATATGTAATATTATACTACCACATTCTTCTTACATATGAAGAAACTGAGGCTCAGTCTTCAAAAACTGAAGTGTTGTGTTTTAATACAATTTGATTTGTATATAATTCATACATAGTGAGGAGTAGTATCAGTATGTATGTTCAGATTTTCACATTACAAAGCCCAGGAGATTTCTACTGTGTATTGTGGCTTTTGCTTCTCTCTTTTGTTTGTTTTATCAAATCATATTAACAAGGGACTTCGGGGTTGGGATGAAGCCTGGGAGGATGATGAGATCAAATGTCTTTGGCCCAGGTGGGATCTCCCCAGTTTCCTAGTTGTCGAAAGCTGCTACTGTATGAAGGAGAATAAAAATGAAGGTACCAAGAGCTGATTTGAGAGTCACTATCCAACTGATAGATACAAAAATTAACCCATATAACAGAGTCACTTTCAGGTGGCTCAGTGATAAAGAATCTGCCTACCAGTGTAGGAGACGTAGGTCTTATCCCTGTGTGGGAAGATCCCCTGGAGAAGGGAATGGCTACCCACTCCAGTATTCTTGCCTGGGAAATCCCATGGACAGAGGAGCTTGGCAGGCTACAGTCCATGGGGTTGCAAAAGAGTCAAACACAACTTAGCGGCTGAATAACAACAGCTACCACCCAACTGATGGATTTAATAAAATGGCCTTTGGTGTCTTGACCCCTGTCTTCATCCCTACTGATAACAAAGGGCTGAGTCTGATCGCACATGAACTTTCATTGCTGAAATGGGGGTCTGGCCCATCTCACTCCCCAATTGACTCTGGACTCCTGAATGATGTTTTCACTTTCCACACTCTCCCCAGGGGAAGGATGGTTCATGTGGACCAGAAGCCCAATAATGGAGCAGCCCCCACAGTGGCAGTAGAAACAGCAGAAAACAAAAAGGAAGCTAACATATTGAGAAAAGCTGGAATCAATTTGATTTTGACTCAGAGTCATACTCTGTCTCTCTTGAAAAAAATAAAATTCTCTCTAAAAGTTTGGTGCCAGCTCACTGTACTTGAGTTATAAATAAAAGTCAGAATTAGAGCTTCCAATTTTTTAATGAGTTTTAATAGGTATATTGTTTACTTTCCTGACAATCTGATGAAATGCAGACCTGCTACACTGCAAAAAAAAAAAAAAAAAATTCCTGTGACATTTGTTTACTTGAACTATTACAAGAAAAGAGATCATTCAAGATTATATCTTTTTTATAGTGAAACCCCTATGTCTGCTTCTGCTGACTCCTGAATTTGTACATTTTCAACTTTAAAAATCGCTTTCCAACTATTACCTTGCTTTAGCACCACAGCCAAGGAGGCAGTGTACATGTCAGGTCACGTTCTCTTGCTCCATAGATGACATTTCCAGTGTGTGCATGCTAAGTCACTTCAGTCATGTCTACTCTTTTGCAACCCAATGAACTGTAGCCCTTCAGGCTCCTCTGTCCATGGGACTCTCCAGGCAGGAATACTGGAGTGGGTTGCCATGCCCTCCTCCAAGGGATCTTCCCCTCCCAGGGATTGAACCCTCATCTCCTATGTCTCCTGCATTGGCAGGTGGGTTCTTTACTGCTAGCACTGCCTGGGAAGTCTAGAAAGTAGAAGAACATTTGAAGATCCAGTTTTTGTGGATGAGATGAAGGGGTATTTGCCTCACCCGAAAGCCTGGGTTTTTCTCAGACTTAGAGATTGGGAATTTCCGGGAGAAGTTGCAGCTCTGTGGACTCCTTTTCCTGGAGTTATCCACAGATGTAACCCCACCTTGTGTTCTGGTTTCATTGATTGCATTCTGCTCTTTGATAGTTTTTACAAGCCCCTTTGTCTGTCACTGGTTGGGTGTGTAGGGTGACAATGACAGGAAAAGCACTTAATGTTTATCAGGCAATGGAAGCACTTAATGCTGCGTGTGTTGTGCGTGATGGCTGCTCTAAAAAGTTATGTGATGCTATAATATGGTATGTCATGCCGGTTGAGGACAGGAGGAAGGGGGCAACAGAGAATGAGATGGTTGGATGGCATCACCGAATCAATAGACATGAGTTGGAGCAAATTCTTGGGGCTGGTAAAGGACAGGAAAACCTGGTGTGCTGCAGTCCATGGGGTCGCAAAGAGTAGGATACGATTCAGTGACTGAACAACAACAATGCCGGTTTCATTGTTCCAACCCTGGTCTGTTAAAGGGAAAACCTTCCTCCCTTAAGAAAATGGAAGTTAAAAAAAGAAGAAGAAGAAGAAGAAAAAAAAACCTCTTAATTTCCACTTCACACCAGGTCAGGTGACTTTTGTTATCTTCTCTAGGTTTTGAAGCCTTTAACCACGGGAAATAGAGTGGCATTAAGCAAGAATTTTCCTATCACTGCAAAAATCTGCTTGTTAAGTTTGCCAGAAGCTGCCTACCTTCCAGCCAAAATGACAGACTGGCGAATCCCATGCCAGTGGGTGTGGGCGGCTTATTGGGCTCTCATCCCTGAAGGCAGGGGATACAAGTAGGTCACAGGCCAAGGAATTAGTGGCTTCCTTTCGGTCTAGCCTTTCCAGTTTGGGTTTTTAAGAAAACCTCTAGAATGGAGGCTCGGAGGCAAGTTAGCAGGTACGGGATACTTGGAGGCCAAGGAACCCTGATCATGAACAAGGATTAGGAGGAGAAAACCCACCAAGGGTAATTAGAGCCCATGGTACCATCCCCTTCCCACCAAAATATTTATTAAACCCTGAAATCAAAGCCTGGCAAATCCCCAAAGCTCAACTCCACCCACTGGGGTTTGCCAAAATCAGTCCCATCCTCTCGGGGCTTAGGAGATGGGGTCCTTGCCCTCTGCCTATCTACACTTCTGAATTCTGACCATTAGTCAACTCTGCTGTCATGACTAACTTTTGTTCAAGTTCAAATCCAGAAATATCACCCCTTTATTCTCTATTTTTCCTTCCTTAACCCACTGCAACACTCCCCTGTCAAAGAAAGCCTTTGTAGAGAGGGACACAAAGTGTGATATCAGAGCCGTCAGACTGTAGCCTGCATTCATTAGAATAGACATGGAATGTGGCCTTTGGCTTGTATAATCGTTGGGTCTAAAAACAGCAGAGACACCCCTTACCATCCCGGTGACACACAGACTTGTGAGGAATGAATAATCTTATTGGCAGTCATTTGTGGGGGTAAGCAATAGAGAACAGTGAGTAAAAGCTGTTCCCAAAATAGAAAAGTGAGTATCACGCACTTCAAAGAATGTTTTCATTGTACACTGGTGTTTTCACTACTTGATCAATTCTTCTGCTCTTTTCTCCTTTATTTCTAAAGCCTGAGTTTGCCCCCATTCACATCTTCTATTGAACAGGCTGCTATGCGGGGGACGGTCACACTGTACGGAGGTCTCTTTAAGGGGTCTGACTGCCAGGCGAGAAGATGAACACAGTCTCAGCATCAGTATGTCCAGGCCTCCGAAGGTGGAAGAGTTGTGAGCCCACATCCATCTGGTAAAGACACTTCCCCTAAGGTTTACAATGATCAATCCACTCTTGCACCATGGGATTTAGATTCTCAGGTGACCATAGGCAGTCATTTCTCCTTTGCACATGTAGGATACTCTTGTCAACAATTTGCAAAATTTTGCTCATTTGCAAAAACAAAACAAAACAAACAAACAGTAAAACAAAAGCAAGAACCATTCAGTTAGAGTGAGCAAAGAACATAACTTGACATTTTTTCCTACCTACTACCAATACGTTCCCCCGGCCCTCTTTCTAGACTCCATGTACAACACTGATGTGAGGGCCAGTGTATTGGATTTCAGAACTAGATTGTTTTGATGGTAACAGTACGTGGAGCTCTGGGGTGGCAGTTGAAGGTTAAGGAGCATGAGTAGACAGGCCTATCAGTGTCTTTGAAGAAGGGCCACATTATGTAATGCAAGGCCAAGGATGAGATCTCTGAACCTCCCAGTTTCTCTCTGCAACCTTCCAGACACAGCAGGTATTGCTCCAAGTTGTCTGGAGCTGGGCACGTCTCGGGGAGGAAGCTCAACTGTGCCATGGAATCGAGGATGCTCAAAGCTGGTTCTAGGTCACAAAGGCTAATTTCCCTATTTCACAGTCTAAGGCCTGTGTGATTTAACTGCCGTTGTGTCCAAGAGTATTCGCAAGGACTCTGTGCTTTGTGCATCATTCTCACTGTGCATCATGTTATGTTTGTCCCTTCAAATTTGAAGTCCAGATAAGATCCATTTTGCAGTTGAGGAAACGGAAGCTTAGAAATGTTAAGTGGTTACTTCCAGATCATGACACTGTAAGTAGTGGGTCTGAGATTGGGGCTCAGTTTTACACATTCTGGGTTTTTGTCACCAGACTATGCCACGCTGTCTGCAGTTAGAGCGCACACCATCCAGTTGACATTCACTGTGTGTTTTCTAGGAGCTGGGTGTCATACACAGCTCTGTAATCTGTGTTCCTGCTGCATCTGAACCATTAGTAAGACGATGCTACATACTTGGACTAAACTTTATCTCTTGGTCATTTTTATTCCATTAGAGAAATAAATACAAGGACTTTTTCTTTTCTTTCTTTCTTTCTTTTTTTGATCATTACTTTCCTGTGAAGGTAAGGAATCTCATTTTGGCTCCTTTCATGAAAGTGGTTCCAACATACCTATCAAAGATAATCTTAGCATCTCCTGGGAAAGTACCTAATCCAACTTTGTCATGTTTAGAGATGAGAAAATTAACACCAGAAACTTTAAGTGAGTTTTCCAAGGCCACACAGTTAGCTAGATGCTGATCCAGGACTGAAAACCAAAATGCCTGATTTATTTCTCCTAGAAAATACATTTTAGTTTATTTCCCCTAGAAAATAAATTTTAGCTTATTTCTCCTAGAAACTGAATTCTTTTTAGCCAAGTGTAGCTTCACTGTTTCATATTAATACTTCTTTTTCCAAAGCAGCTTTTACAGAGGGGTATTATAAACAGGGACACTTTCAGGTTTCAGGTTATATATATAATATATACCCCTGATACAAGCACACAGGAAGATTAGCTTTAATTGAGCACATTAATTTGAAAAAAAAAGATGAGGAAAAAACAAGGAGCATATCAGTTCTTATTTTGTCCTTCGTAATCAAAACCATGTGAGAAACTAGAAAAGAACCAAGAGACTGGCACGCTTGCCAAAGACGAAGAAAGGACAGCAGAGAAAGAAAACTGAGGGAAGAGCGGAGCAGAGATCTCAGCACTGGGTCCTCCTTCCAGCTCTTCATCAGATAAGAATGTTTTGCTCACTTTGGGCCAGTTCACACTACACAGGAAAGCCTGTAGCTGAACTCTCAGCCCACCGCTTCCTGTGGGGGCCAGAGGAGCAGGCTCAGCCCTGCCATTCCTCTGACGGACACGCTTCCAAGTCCGAAGAAGCACCTCGCACCTCATCCTGCCCTTAGGTGGGAGGGTCAACTGCTGGACAGTCGTCAGGAAACGATCGTCCATTTCTCAGGTGCCTCTTTCCCTTTCTTGTATGTGTGTGTGTGTGTGTGTGTGTGTGTGTTCTTCTGGCTCACAGCACTCCTATTACCCACCATTCATGCAAGTGAATTCTTTGCAGTTGTAAGTTTCCTTTTTCCATGACAACGCCAGCAACGTTAGAAGCAAGAAACGGCTTTGAACCAATCATTCCACCTCTCTGTTACCACAGTCCCTGTTCAGTAAGGCTCCTGAACTTTGGGCCACAGGGAGAAGAGAGACATGTACTGTTTCTATGTAATAACCCCCCACAGGAGAGAAAAACTTCCCTGAAAGGCTGCCTGTTGAGACTCCCATTTTGGATTTTCATTCTTAGATCAACTTCTCCAGAGACCAAACGGCAAAACCCATCAATAATATGAAAGTGAAAGTGTTAGTCGCTCAGTCAAGCCGGACTCTTTGTGACCCCATGGACTGTAGCCCGCCAGTCTCCTCTGCCCATGGAATTCTCCAGGCAAGAATACTGGAGTGGGCTGCCATTTCCTTCTCCAGGGGATCTTCTCTTCCTGACCAAGGGATTGGAACCCAGGTCTTCTGCATTGCAAGCAGATTCTTCACTGTCTGAGCCACCAGGGGGGATCAATAATATGGGTTCATATAATTGGTTTGAAAACAGCAGTGCTCGAACATGTTTGTCCATGATCAGCTGCACGCTTCTCCCCAGGAGTCCTTTGCCCTCCTCTTCTCTCTCCCTGCCCACCCGCCATTACAGTACTCCTATGGCAACTTCCTCCAGCAGCTGGTAAGAAATCGCGTCATTCTTGCTTCCCTCTTGGTGTGTCCCAGCAGGGGTGACGTGGCAACAGGGAAGAGAGTACAACTGGTTGACCTTGTTCAAACCCCCTGTCCCCAGAGCACTGCTTTTCTGATCCTGCTCCTCCTCTTTTTAAAATTTATATTTGGGCTTCCCTGGTGGCTCAGACAGGTAAAGAGTCTGCCTGCAATGCAGGAGACCCAGATTCGATCCCTGGGTTGGGGAGATCCCCTGGAGAAGGGAATGAAAACCCACTCCAGTATTTTTGCCTGCAGAATTCCATGGACAGAGGATAATTGCTTTGCAATGTTGTGTTAATTTCTGCTGTACAGAAACCTGAATCAGCTGTATGTATACATACATCCCCTCCCTCCTGTACTGCCCCCCACCCCTCTCCCCACCCCGTCCCTCTAGGTCATCACAGAGCGTTGGGCTGCGCTCCTGTGCCATGCGGCACCTTCTTACTTGAGGATTTTCCTATGGGCTCCTGCCCTCCAGCGAAGCCCAAACCTACTCCTGTGAAAGACACTGCTCCAACTGGAAGCTTCTTTAAGCCAGATGAGAACCCTCAGAGTCTCTGGTCTCCTTGCACTAAGACCATTCACCCTGGAGCTGAATCTAGAATCTAGACTGGCACTGTGAATATGGGAAATAAATGGTAACTTCTTATTGAGCCAAGTGAGACGAAATGACATGCTCCCTATCCACACAGTAGGTGGAAAATGCAGGACTGAAAAGACTTAGATCTGAGTTTTTACTCGGTTTTCTTTTCCAGCATCCCAGTGTTGACAGAGCCAAGCTTTAGGGACCATTGGCAGAGGGACAGCTGGGAAAACTTCCTGCTCAGAGGACTTGGTCCTTTGGCTTTTGATTATATTTCTTACTGAGTAGAAGGAATTATTTATTTTTGCTAGGAAATCTGAAGGAGTCAAAGACCAACAACCCTGGGTGTGGATTGTATAATTTATAGAGAACTCCATGAAGGGCAGAACACAAGAACAGAGAATGACTGACATGCCCAAAAGTTCAAGAAATGAAACTAATAAAGCTCTTCATAAATGTCAGATTCTCAGATACTCTTTCTTTGGAGTTTATTAACTTACTAGACTAATAATTTTATATCTTACATTTGATAGTGCTTTAAAATACATAACAAGACATTCTCACATGCTATCTTAATTAAGCACCTATTTTGGATATGAAATAGTTTTTTTTTTTTTTTTTTACACATTCCTTTTTTGTATTCTTTTCCATTTTGGTTTTATCACAGGGTATTGAATATAGTTCCCTGGGCTACATATTAGGACTTGTTGTTTATCCATTCTGAATGTAATCGTTTTCCTCTATCAACCCCAAACTCCCAGTCCATCTGTCTTTCTCCCCTCCTCCTTCTTGGCAACCACAAGTCTGTTCTCTATGTCGGCGAGTCTGTTTCTGTTTTGTAGATAGATTCATTTGTGCCAAATTTTAGACTCCACATGTAAGTGATATCTTATGGCATTTGTCTTTTTCTTTCTGACTTACTTCATTTAGCATGATAATCTCTACTTGCATCCATGTTGATGCAAATGACATTATTTTGTTCCTTTCTATGACTGAGTGTGAGTTACTTGCTCAGTCACGTCCGGCTCTTTGCGACCCCACGGACTGTAGCCCACCAGGCTCCTTTGTTCATGGGATTCTCCAGGCAAGACTATTGGAGTGGGTTGCCATTTCCTTCTCCAAATGACTGAGTAGTATTCCATTATATATATATATATATATACACCACATTTTCTTTATCCATCAATTTGTGATAGACATTTAGGTTGTTTCTGTTTTGTCTGTTGTGAATAGCACTGTTATGAACATAGTGTCCATGTATCTTTTTGAATTATAGTTTTGTCCAGGTATATTCTCAGGATTGTTGGATCATATGGTAATTCTACTTTTTTTTTCCTGAGGAACCTCCATACTGTTTTCCACAGTGGCTATACCAACTTATGTTCCCACCAACAGAGTAGGAGGATTCCCTTTTCTCTGCACCCTCTCCAGTATTTATTATTTGCAGACTTTTTAATGATGACCGTTCTGACCAAGTGAAGTGGTACCTCATTGTAGTTTTGATTTGCAATTTTTAACCAACTGAGCTATCAGGGAAGTCTGATAATTAGCACCGTTGAGCATTTTTTCATGTGTCTACTGGCCATCTGTATGTCTTCTTTGGAGAAATGTTTATTAATGTCTTCTGCCCATTTATTGATTGGGCTGTTGATTTTTTTTATTGTTGTTGAGTTGTATGAGCTGTTTGTATATTTTGGAGATTAAGCCTTTCTCTATTGTATCATTTGCAAGTATTTTCCCCAATTCTGTAGGTTGTCTTTTTGTTTTCTTTCTTTCTTTCTTTTTAAACAGTTTCCTTTTCTGTGGAAAAGCTTGTAAGTTTGATTAGGTCCAATTTGCTTATTTCTGTTTGTATTTCTGTTGCTTTGGAAGACTGACCTAAGAAAACATTGATACAGTTTATGTTAGAGAATGTTTTGCCTATGCTCTCCTCTAGGAGTCTTATGGTGGTATGTCCTATGATTAAGTCTTGAAGCCATTTTGAGTTTATTTTTATGAGTGGTATGAAGATGTGTTCTAACTTCATTGACTTACATGCAGCTGCTCAACTTGCCCAGTGTCACTTGCTAAAGAGACTGTCTTTCCCATTTTACATTCTTGCCTCTTTTGGTGATGATTAATTAAGATTCTTGGATATTCTAAAGACACTCTTGCTCAGTCTTTGCCACATTTTTAAGCCCATGTTCTCACACAGTGCTTTTTCAATGACGCCTCCATGAATCTCTAAAACCCAAGAAGATTTTGAGTAATTTCACTTGTTATATTTGGGATCATGAAAATATGCACCATTATAGATTCATAGGTGTCCCCAGGGCAACTAAGTAGTTCCTCTCCCCACATCCGCTGACAATCCCCATAGCCCAATGCCACAGATGAAGAAAATGGCAAGAGATGACCTGCCTGAGATCCTATAGCTGGTTAGCTGCCTGCCCAAGATAAGAACACATGTTTCCTGTCTTCTAGTCAAGAACTTTATCCCCTATAATGTCCTACGTCCCTAAGAGTTCAAGTGAATCAGGAATGTGAGACGTACTTAGAGTTTTCAATTCTTCAAATTCTTTAAAGTGCTCAAAATATTTCCTTGGGGAGAGTTATTATGGGCCTCTTCTGGGAAATAAGCGCATGGTCTAGCCAAATGGTTCTTTAGTCAGAGAAAGAAATGTCAGCAGCGGAGAACGAAGCCCCAGCCAAAGCAATCTCAGTGTGCCTCTGAACAAAGGGATGCGGGAGTGAAGGAGAAGAAAAGAAAAGAAGGTACCCGCGTCCACTTGAACTTGACGTCGGAAAAACTGATGAACACGCAGCCCAGAGCAGTACAAGCTGTCATTCTTAGACTTAACATTTTAAGAAGAAAACTAATCAACCAAGTGAAATGAGAATTATTAAATGCTTGGAAGTGCCTCAGGAATCTTTAGAAATTTAAGCAACACTCTATAATTAATACATATGGGATTCTTTTTTTTTTTTTTTTTTTAAGAAAGGAAAAAGTACAGCCGTACAGGGTACTCACAAAGGAAGACAGAGGATTTCATCTTGAAAGAGAGAGAGAGTGATCTCTGTCTGAGAATATGAAAGAAGGTGGGCGCACGCTGAAGCACGCCTGAGCATTGCCAGGGACAGGAAAGGACAGCAGTCCCTGGAAGGAATGTGTGGGCAGAAGGATTAAGGAACTTTCAAGGCTTTTATAAAAGGATAGGAGAGAAAAAAAGCATTGGAGGCCCATTAGGAAGTCAGAAGAAAGGCGAATTTAATGATGCCCATGACATGATTGAGATCATGAACTGCATCATTAAATTCATCTTTTAAAAAGAAAAAAGAAAATACATCCCCAGGTATCTTTTTGTGTGGTGGGGGTAGAGCAGGGAAGATAGAAATCTGAATCTTTTTTTTTTTTTTTTTTAATGGCTACCAGCAAACAAGCAAATTTTAAAACCAAATGAATTCAAAGCAAGTAAAACTAATCTACTACATGAGAAGTTGAGAGATGGATAAGCCTGGAGAGGAGAGATGGGAGGCTTCAGGGATACTGGCCACATTCTATTTCCACACCTGGGTGGTATTCCAGGGGTCGGGGCATGCTCTTTATGAAAATTCACTGGACTGGACACTGTGACCCATGTGCTTTTATGTATGTATTACACAGTAATAAAAGGTAAAAATAAAATAAAATGAGAGCTTTTAAAAAGGTAATTATTAAAATTATAGTGATGTGACATCTGAATCCAAGATGGGTGATAAGGTAATAGAATTATCAAGCAGCACATAGATATTTTAAAAAATTGTTAAGAGTGCTAAAACTTAATGGAATAGCAATCCATCAGGGTACAACCACATTTTACTTTGTGATCAATATATTCCTGTACCATTACAGGTATATGCATTTATGCATTTAAATTCTGTGATGGATAGTGCTCATTAATAGGAATCTTATATCCTATTTGAAATTAAATCACTGCTTTCTTTCTTTTTTAAAAGCAAATCCAAATTTCCATATATACAATTTGTTTAAATTGAAATGTATTCAAATTGGCAGAAAGGAATGAAATCATATAGCCATATGTGACTTTTAAGAAAAAGACTAGTCGATCAACCAAAAATAATTTGATTGCTAATTGTGTGACCAATCCTACTTACTGAGAAGTAAAAGATTTTGTTTCTGTTAAGAACTAGTAATCTAGTTGGAGAGAGAAGACTAATAAATATGAGTGGCCCAGAAATGCTACATTGTTCATTCAAAGCTCTCTCTAAGTGGTGATATGAAAGTAATAGTATGATTGCATGCTATTTTTTAAGTTTTTTTTGATGTGGATTCCCTGGTGGCTCAGATGGTAAAGCGTCTGCCTGCAATGTGGGAGACCTGGGTTCGATCCCTGGGCCAGGAAGATCCCCTGGAGAAGGAAATGACAACCCACTCCAGTACTCTTGCCTAGAAAATTCAATGGATGGAGGAGCCTGGTGGGCTACAGTCCATGGGGTCACCAAGAGTCAGACAAGACTGAGCGACTTCACTTTCACTTTTCATTTTTAAAGTCTTCATTGAATTTGTTATGACATTGCTTCTATCTTATGTTTTGGATTTTTGGCTGCAAGGCATGTGGGATCTTAGTTCCCCAACCAGGGTTCAAACCTGTACCCCTGCAGTGAAAGGTGAAGTCTTAACCACTGGACCACCTGGGAAGTCCCTGACATGTATTATCTTAGAGTATGATTTGACTCTCTCCTTTCCTGAAAAAATGTTGAAATAAGAACTACTATGTTGACTGAAGTTAGTATAGACTATAAACTGAAGATTCATTTTGTAGGAATTATCTGAGGGAGATCAAATTAGATGTCATTTTATGAAACAGATTCATTAAAATTTTCTAAGAATTTCTTTACAACAGTAAAGAATTGGAAAACATGCAGTTGTACCAATTCATAACATTTTCTGAAAGGCCTAGAATGTTTAAAAAGGAGGGAAGAGAGGAAGCAGAGAGACCCCTCAAGTTGAATGGCAGTACCACTGGAAATCAATTACCAATGTGATATGTAGGAAGAAACCGGTCAGGTCCAAGTGCTGAAAGCAACGTTGAGGTCAGAGTACACACCAAACTACACTAGGTTTGGGAAGATGACCTCACAGGAAATGGCAAAACAAATGACCGGAGTCTAGGTTTCTGTCTGCAGAGCAGCAAAAACTCCCATGTGGAGCAGGAAAAGCGTAGTCTCGAAGGATGAGCAATAATAGCTCATCTGAACGTCCACAGTTCAACCTTGTTTCCAACCACATCTATGAATGAATCAGAATTTTCCCTCGGTTGAGTTGACTTCTGGCTGAGTGCAATAGGCTGAATAAGGTTCCCACAAAAATATCTCTGTCCTAATCCCAGGAGCTTCTGTCTCTTGCCTTTTAGGGCAAAAGAGACTTTGCAGATGTAATTAACATAAGGTTTTTAATACAGGGAGATGAAAGGGCCCTCCAGGCTCCTCTGTCCATGGGATTTCCCAGGCAAGAATACTGGAGTGGGTTGCCATTTCCTCCTCCAGAGGATCTTCCCGACTCAAGGATCAAGTTTCCTGAAGCTCCTGCATTGGCAGCCAGATCCTTCTACCACTAAGACACCTAGGAAACCCGTTTTGCACCACTACGTCTATAGTAATATTTTATGGCAGCAATGGGAAACTAATACATAGAGTAAGATAATCAGTCTATTTAGACCTGATTTTCTCCAAGATGTCTCTCATGTTGGGCACTGGACTGGAGCATAGCATTTGCAGAGTGACAGGCAGGTCACAGAAAAGCAAGGTCTTCTTTTAGAGTATTTCTCATGCCATTTTTTTGTATTTTTATTCTATCGCATTTGTGGCTTTAGAAGCTCTGAGCTTGAATTTTAAACCCATGATGGAGCCCTTGGTATTATCAGCTCTGAATCATTATAGGAACCCACACCTTGAGCTGGATCCCTGAAATTCATGTCTATCAAGGCTATGATCCACCTTCAGAATGCATGCAGAGTGGTGCCAAAACTCCAGGAAAAAAAGAACTAGTCATCTGGCTAAAGAAAGATCATTAACAGTACACCTAATGGGCTTCCCAGGTGGCTCAGTGGTAAAGAATCTGCCTGCCAATGCAGGAGACGCAGGTTCAATCCCTGGGTCAGGAAGATCCCCCAGAGAAGGAAATGGCAACCCATTCCAGTATTCTTGCCTGGGAAATGTCATGGACAGAGGAGCCTGGTGGGCTACAGTCCATGGTGTCACAAAAGAGTCAGACACAACGTAGCAACTGAACAACAACAGCCATGAAAATACTGGCATAAGAAGGACATTTGTCAACCTTTCTAAAAACTTAAGTGGAATGATAAGAAGTTAATACATTAAAAGAGAAAACTTAGTGCTTCAATGGGAAGGTTCAATACATATTTGTTGTCTAATCAAATCTTTATAGTAGGGATGGCCCTAAGGAGAGGAGCAGTTTAATGTGGAGACAAGAAGTTCTTGAGTTACATGTGGGACTGATGCAAAAACAAATGCTTACCAAATATTGTCAGCTTTATTCAACTCTTCTAGGCTTATCACTTCTTAAGTGTATTAGAATTTGCCATATCCAGGCAAGGGTGACAACCTGTATTGACAACCACTGTCTAAATGATTTGCTTGTGGTTCATACGTGATTCGGTATTAGACTGCCTTGTGCTGGATCCCACCAGGAAGAAGACCTTGCCCTCTCTACAGGTGAAGGACTCTTTCCAGCCGAGAAGCGGTGGGAAATCAGGAGACCTGGATTCCAGTCCTACTGTGACCTTGTGAAAGTGACTAATTGTCTCCACACTTGAGTGTCTTCTATGGCAAAAGTCCCTTCCTATCCTGAAATCCTGTTTCTTTACCCTTGGCCTAGAGAACATCACTGTCTATTAAACGGAATTTTCTCCTCTGTCAGGTTCTTCTGCCCCCAATATTTCAGGTCTTGACTTGTACACAGTGAGGAGCAAGAGGCACCTCCTCTTGATCCTGTGGTTAAAAATCCTTAGTTCTCCAGGGTTGGAAACATTCTCTTCAACTAAATATTGTAACCTTGACATAACTGGATTTGCACTTAACTATAAACACATACCATTGGCAAGACCTTGTGAAATAATTGACTTCCACTGACCTTGGGGCTGGCAGCACAACAACTCGTTTCTCATTATCATTCTGTGCCAGATAAGAGAATTTTCCTCCCATTCAGCTGATTTTCAGCCTTTGTTTGTTAGGTAGTGAGAGCTTTAAAACACTCAAAATTGTATGCCGTGATGTGAACTCTGGCAGCCAAATTAGAATATGGTTAAAAATGGTAAGCAGCAGCCATGGGGTCTTGACTTATCAAAGATCTTGACTTACAAAACTGATAAAAAATGTTTTTCGAGACATCTGGGGACCACGTGACAAAATAGGAAATTTTGATCAATCTTCAGGAAGTAGATGTTAACTAGAACTTACCATCTTTTTTTTACTCCTGCCCACATTATTATTATTCTCATCACAAATTAAAAGCAATACATCAACCCAAAATGTTTAATCCCTTATTATTTACCCAAACTAATCAAAAGTAAGAATCCCAGTAAACTAAAGCTGCAGGACCTTGAAGGAGAGAATGGATGGGAATAAACAAATAGAAAGAGCTTAGTACAGGGTCTGATACATTTTAGATGCTCAGTAAAAATGGTAACTTATTAACAGCATGACATCTTGACTTTGCCATTTGTCTTTTTGTTAATTTATTTCAGAGCTATCACACACCAGTCTTGTTTTCTCTCTGCCTCTTGCTGCTTTGGAATTTGATGCCTAAATTTAATATTCACGATGGTGAAATTCCTCTACAAGTAATTAATTAACACATCCCATAGAATTAGTTATAATGGAATTTTAATGGCATCTCTGAAAATTGTACTATTACATTTAGAAATTAAAAATCAATTTTGAAAGGGGGTGGGTCAAATTAGAGTCATTTATGGAGTCAAGAGGTATATACTTTTACTCCAAAAGACATTGGTTTGTGGAAAATGTCATTTACCTTACAAAAGAAATTGTGTACTAACAAAAAATCAGGAAGCTTCAGGAAGCTATTCAGAAGTTGATACTCTGAGCTTTGAGTGAATTTCAATCCAGACTCTATAATAAACTTGATATTATAGCATAGGAAACAATCATCTACCTTAGTTTTTTCATCTAGAAAATAAGAATTATGATTTAATACAAGAGTAATAGTTTATAAAATTGTGGTAGACATATACAGTCCTGCAGAATTACTCCAAGATAAGATATAGGAAAAGACCCTGATGCTGGGAAAGATTGAAAGCAGGAGGAGAAGGGGACAACAGAGGATAAGATGGTTGGATGTCATTACCGACTCAATGGACGTGAGTTTGAGCAAGCTCCGGGAGTTGGTGATGGACAGGGAAGCCTGGCGTACTTCAGTCCATGGGGTTGCAAAGAGTCGGACATGACTGAGTGACTGAACTGAACTGAACTGAAGGTACACTCTTTCTTAGCATAATGGTGTGAAGTCACTTCTGACTAGGAGCACAAATGTGGACGAAATGGATTGTCCTGGTGTATGTGTGTACATGCCATGCTAAACTGATTCAGTCCTGTCCAACTCTGCTACCCTACGAACTATAACCCACCAGGCTCCTCTGTCCATTGGATTCTCCAGGCAAAAATACTGGAGTGGGTTGCCATGCCCTCCTCCAGGGGATCATCCCGACCCAGGGATCGAACTCTCGTTACCTATGGCTCCTGCAGCCCCCTGGTGCTTGCATTGCTGTGGTTTTGTAATCCTATGATTTCCCCAGGTGGGGTACTCCCACTTGTTTTGAGCAGATAAAGTTCAGGGGCCATAAAGAGAAGGAATCATGGTTATGGGAGGAAAATAATCTGAACCTGCACTTTACCATCCCAGCTGATAAAATTCACCTCTATTCAAATTTGAAAGAGTACATATTTCAAAAATATTTACTGGCTGATTACAAAGCTGTAACGGTAATGATGCCAAATCAAATTGGATAAATGTTGCCTGGTAAACAGAAGCCCCTCCATCAATGTTTGTTCAATTAAACCTGAGCATAAATGATTGTGAGTTATTTTGGAAATTAAAAATTCCTTGAAATAGTAGCTATCAAAAATACAAGAGCCAAGTATTATTCAGGAAAAATTAAAGATGAAATGATTAGATTCCTAGTCAAAGGCTCATCTTATAGGGGTTTTCTTAGAAATGTTTAGTTGATGAAAGACTTTGGATTTTTAAATGATCTTTTGAATGCATTTTTCTAACTTTTAGCTTGTTTTGTGTTTTCACATTTTGGCTTTTTGTAGGTGAAAGTGAAAGTTGCTCAGTTGTGTCCCACTCTTTGAGACCCCATGGACTATACAGTCCATGGAATTCTCCAGGTCAGAATACTGGAGTGGCTAGCCGTTCCCTTCTCCAGGGGATCTTCCCAACCCAGGGTTTGAACCCAGGTCTCCTGCATTGCAGGCAGATTCTTTACCAGCTGAGCCACAGGGGAAGCCTAGTGGCTATTTGGCCCTTTATCAGCAAATATTTATGGGGTGACTACCAAGTTTCAGACACTATTCGAAGCCCTGGGGAAGCAGAAGTGAACAAAAGAGGAGAAAGATCATACCTTTGTGAAACTTATGTTGCAGTAGGGGAAACAAATGTGAAAATGACATAGTATCTCAAACATTATATGGAGATAAACAAGCACACAAAAAATAAAGGAAACATATTTAATCTTACAGAACAGGACCTTGAAAAGTACAGTAGTCACTGCAATAGCTGGCACCCAGGGACTGGCATCAAGGGAACAGGCAAGAAGAGTTACTGACTGGGGAAGGGAGAGGAGGTGGGAGATGGTAGAGCTGAAGGGTCATCAGCAGTGGGAGATGGAGGTTACGCTGCAATTTCACTCATGCCTGACATTGATGAATGCACGTTTGCATCTTTGAAAGTTTGCAGCTTGAAGTTTCATATGGAGGGGACTTACTGTAATTCAACTCCATTCTGACATTCTCTAACCTGGAGATAATGTCAGATTTCACAGGTCTAAGGTTCAGTCCAACTGTAAGCCTGCCTGCCCCCTGCTCCACCACACCCGCTTCAGATGTCAATCACAAGTTCAATTTGTCACCTGTGCTTCTGATTCATTGGCTACAGGTCAGAGGTTTCCATGAATGACACCCTCATTGGGTTTGATTAATTTGCTAGAGTGGCTCATAGAACTGTACTTGTATCCGTCTGCTATCATTTGTTTTTATTATGTACCATTGCCACTTTTTGTGTTTGTTTTTTATGTGTTATCTGTATGAAAAGTGCTATAAACCTATTACATACAGTGTTATATAGCTGATTGTATTAGTTGGGCACCTAGGCTAACTTTGTTGAAGCTAATAAACAAATTGGACTTATGAACATGCTCTTGGAACAGAACTTATCTGTGTGTAGGGGCTTACTATTAGGACAACCAGCTGGTGTCAGAGAACTGCTTGATGGTGTGGAAAACCCTCCACACCTTGCAATCAGCGATTTGAATTTCAGCAGTCCATTGATGGTGCTATCAACTGCTGATCAGTTATTCTATTTGGAATCACGTTGTCACGCTCTGGTTTCAACAATCCTCCACTTGTGGGGCTTTGCTTACAATTTTGTCAATCTCTTCTTTGACTTCATGTGGTCTCTTTTTTTTAACTCACTTCCTAATGTGAAAGTGAAGTGAAGTTGCTCAGTCGTGTCCGACTCTTTGCAATACCATGGACTGTAGCCTATCAGGTTTCTCCATCCATGGATTTTCCAGGCAAGAGTACTGGACTTCCTAATGTAAATAGCCCTAAATCTCTGTTTTCAGCTCTTGCTCCCAGGTTTGCATTGCAGGCTCTCAAATGGTGGCTTTATTCATTTCCAAGACTTAAACTTCAAATCTATCCCTGAATTGATTCCTCAGTTCCATGTGTAATTTTCAATACTGTAATCTTTTCAATATTTGAGCTATGATGTAATAAGCACCATGTTGCTGAGTAACCCAGAGAAAGTCACACCTCTGACACAATCTCTCATTTATGAGATGAAAAAGTTTATCTTTCTGGTTTCACATGTATGTTGTCCGTCAAGGTTCTTGGCTGGAAAAGGAAATTTGAGCAGAGAATAAATTGTTAGAGGCTATTTGTGAGCTTTAGAATTGGTAGTAAGGCTGGGGAGACGGACTTGAGGACTGGAATAGGACACCTCTAGGAGTTTACGTGCGGAGAAGGAAATGGCAACCCACTCGAGTATTCTTGCCTGGAGAATCCCAGGGACAGAGGAGCCTGGTGGGCTGCCGTCTATGGGGTCGCACAGGGTTGGACACGACTGAAGCGACTTAGCAGCAGCAGCAGCAGGAGTTTACATGGCTGGAATCATAGATCAGTCCAACTAAAGGAAAAGCCTCCAGACATTGCAGCCATGACCTTGGACACTGTGACTTCCACCGCCATGACTGTGCCCCACATGAGATGAACTAACTCTACCTGGTCACCACCTTAGTATCACACACAGTATTCAGTCTCCAGTTGGCACATCCTGTTGACTGATCCTGGGTCACATTGCCCATGCCCTGGGAGCAGGCAGAGGAAAGATCTAGCTGACCCAGGACACAAAGATTTCCACCCCACCAGAATGGGGATTGGATGTGGGACAGCAAACCCCTCTCCCAGTAAGAAATGTTTACCCTAGATTTCTCCCAGCTACCTCAAACACGAAACATTGAAAGCAGGACTTGTCTGTTACCCAGGCAACTTGTGCCTGAAACATCTACCTCACATCCTCAGGATAAGGAATCTTGCTTCACAAGGCATTATTTTCATAGTTGTTTGATCTTATTCAGTTGTTGCTGGTCAGATTGCTACATTTTAATCAGTTCTTTCTTTTCTTTTCCAGCTCTGGCACATAGATTTTGTTAGGAAGTCATTAATGAAGGAATGATTTAGGGACTCAAAGCAACACAAAGCAAATCTCAAGGCAGAGTTTTATTGATCCAGGCCAAAATAATCTTGACTTGAATTCTTGCCCTTTAATGTGATTTTTCTTGACTGTTTCTCCCTTGTGATTTTCAATGAGCTTCAATTACCAAGTAATGCTTTCTCAACCCCCGGAACACAAACGACAGACTGCAGAACCTGGTGACGCAGGGCTTGCCTTCTTTTAGAAAAGGAGAGCGTATGGAGGCAATGCTTCTTCTGGTTTTTCCTCCTTTTCCTGTGAAGCAGATCACCACATTCTCAACACTTAGAGTAAACATCATCTTTTGAAAGTATATTTCATTCAAATATTTTAACATTTTCATATATTGATGACAGAAGTAGTAGTGTAGTGTTAGCTGCTCAGTCGTGTCCAACTCTTTGCGGCCCTGTGGACTGTAGCCCACCAGGCTCCTCTGTCCATGGAATTCTCCAGGCAAGAATACTGGATTGGGTTGCCATTCCTTTCTTCCGGGGACCTTCCCAACCCAGGGATTGAGCCTGGGTCTCCTGCATTGCAGGCAAATGCTTTACCATCTGAGCCAGCAGAAGCTATGAGCTGATGAGGGAAACATCACAATAAATTAAGCCTGATTGGTACCTATGGAAATCTACAGATGAAGAGGAAGTGAAGCTGTGTCCTTGTTCCAAGAAACATACTTTCCTTTGCTTTTTTAATTTTTAAAACATTTTTTAAAGATTGAAGTGTAGTTACTTTTGGAGAAGGAAATGACAACCCACTCCAGTATTCTTATGTGGAAAATCCCATGGACAGAGGAGCCTGGCGGGCTACAGTTCATGGGGTTGCAAAGAGTTGAACACAACTAAGCAACTGAGCATGCACATGCATAGTTTATAATAAAAAATATTTGTTGAGTCAATTTCTGGTAATTTCATGAAAAGTATAGTTTTTTCAAGACAGGGAAGTTGAAGACAGTCAGTACAACCCAGATATAAGACATGAATATTTCCAACAAATCTCTGATTTAAAAATCACAATTATAGGCTTGGTTTTCATAATGTCATTAAATAAGGGCTGTTGGTACATGTTTATGCTATATAGAGTATATGTGCTTCTCCTAAATATAATCAACTTGAGATTTAAAAAGAGACATATTTTCCTTTGCTTTTGATTGTGAGATGAGACTCAGAATGTCCCCAGCATTCATGAAACAATAAAGGAGATAACATGATGTTATTTGAACATCTATAAATATCCACAGAGGATAATAAATACCTTCACTACCTCTAAGCCCATGTATTATGTTGAATTTTCAGTGTCTAGTAGTTATCCCTGATGCACTTTTTAGGGTTTTAAAACTTGGGATCTGATTATATACGCCTGGGCTCTTCACTGAATTGCCTATTTGGAAAAGCAAACCGCCCACCATATTTAAAATTAGAACCTGCCTCTACCACCTAGGCATTCCTAAACTGCTGACCCAGCTCTGGTTTTCTTTTTTTTCTATAGTAACTTATAGCCTTGTAAAATATTATATGAAGCAACTTTATGTTGTTTATTGCTTATTTTCTAGCTTTTTCTGTTAAAGATTAAGCTCTATGAGGACAGGAGACTTTATCTGTTTGATTCATCTATGTCTTAAGAGTTCCATACAGTAACTGGGCATATTCTAGGCACGTAATTAACATCTATAGAATGAATGAACCGTGTCTACATGGCATTGAGTCTAGCTGTCATGCCTGAGGCTTGTGTCTCTGATGTGTCTCTTTATTATGCCCAATTCCAGATCTGTAGTCCTCCCCTCCCTTAAAAATCTGCTTTTCCAAAGGACTGAAAACTCACTCATAGCAAGATTTCAAAGACTCCTCACAGTTTAAAGCACTCCTATTTCCTGTAGTAACTGCATTTTAAGAAGGATCATACTTATCAAATCAAAGTGATACAATTTTTCTTGAGACATTTTTTGTTCAGAGCAGTTTTAAGTTCACAGCAAAAAATGAGAGGAAGGTACAGAGATTTCTCATATGCCTCCTTTGCTCACACATGGATAACCTCCCTCATTGTCAGCATCCTTCACCAGAATGATACATTTGTTATAACTAATGAACCTTCACTGATACTTCATTATCATCTGAAGCTCACAGATTACATTAGGGTTCACTCTTGGTGTTGTAAGTTCTATGGGTTTGGATAAATGTATAATAACATGCATCCATCATTATGGTATCATTTGGAAGAGTTTCACTGTCCTAAAAATACTCTGTGCTCTATCTGGCCACTCCTCACCCTCCACAACCTCCGGCAATTACTGATCTTTTTCCTGTATCTGTAGTTTTTGCCTTTTGCAGTATGTCAAATAATTGGAATCATACACTGTGTAGCCTTTTCAGATTGGCTTCTTTACTTCAGTTCAGTTCAGTTCAGTCACTCAGTCGTGTCCGACTCTTTGCGACTCCATGAATCGCAGCACTCCAGGCCTCCCTGTCTATCACCAACTCCCAGAGTTTACTCAAACTCATGCCCACTGAGTTGGTGATGCCATCCAGCCATCTCATCCTCTGTCGTCCCCTTCTCCTCCTGCCCCCAATCTCTCCCAGCATCAGGGTCTTTTCCAATGAGTCAACTCTTCACATGAGGTGGCCAAAGTATTGGAGTTTCAGCTTCAGCATCAGCCCTTCCAGTGAACATCCAGGACTGATCTCCTTTAGGATGGACTGGTTGGATCTCCTTGCAGTCCAAGGGACTCTCAAGAGTCTTCTCCAACAACACAGTTCAAAAGCATCAAATCTTCAGTGCTCAGCTTTCTCCATAGTACAACTCTCACATCCATACATGACCACTGGAAAAACCATAGCCTTGACCAGATGGATCTTTGTTGGCAAAGTAATGTCTCTGCTTTTTAATATGCTATCTAGGTTGGTCATAACTTTCTTTCCAAGGAGTAAGTGTCTTTTAACTTCTTTACTTAATAATATGCATTTAAGTTTCTTCCATGTCTTTTCATGGCTTGATAGCTCATTTCTTTTTAGTGTTGAATAATATCTCATTGCCTGGATGTACCACAGTTTATTTATTCATTTACCTACTGAAGGGCATCTTGATTGCTTCTTAGTTTTGGCAGCTATGAATCAAACTGCTATAAACATCCATGTGCAGCTTCTGTGTGGACATAAGTTTTCAGCTTCTTTGGGCAAATACCAAGTAGCACAACTGCTGGATCATCTGGTAATAGAATATTTAGTTTTCTAGGAAACCACCAATGTGGCCTCCAAAATGGCAGTACCATTTTACATTCCCATCAGTGATGTATGAGAATCCCAGTTGCCCTCATCTTCACCAGCATTTGATGTTGTAGGAATACAATTTTAATCACAAAATTTTTACCACACCTTTTTAACGTGCATGGCTTATGTAGTCTATCAGGGGTAACTTTGGTTTGAAGAGGAAGAGACTCTTGGATCATTACATAGAATTCCTAATTTATGCATTTGTTGTGAACAGAGAGTTGTGCCCTTTTTTCCAAGATTTTACTGAAAACTACGTGCTATGTAGAAACAAAATGAGTATAAATCACAGTCTAATCACAAGATGCTTGGTATTTTCACCCACTGCTCTAGAAGACCTAGCTTCACCATCTTAATGTGCATTGCTTTAGTTTTACTTTTTAAAAAAGAAATCTATAAATCATCACCACCATCATCACCATCATCCCCAGCATCATCACCATCACCAGAGTCATCACCGTCACCATCATCAGCGTCATCACCATCACTATCATCCCCAGCATCATCACCATCATCAGCGTCATCACCATCACCATCATCACCAGCATCATCACCATCACCAGCGTCATCCCCATCCCCATCATCAGCATCATTACCACCATCTCATCAGCACCATCCTTATCAACACCGTTCTCATCATCACCATCCCTCTCACCATCACCACATCCCATGAAGTTTGATATTATATTATTTTCAATTTCTTAACCAAACAGTAAAACTGTAGTGTTTTGAAGGTCATAACCGGAAACCACAACTCTGGAACTGAGTCAATAAATGATCTATAGCTGCTTTGATTCACCTAATTAAAAATATCTTTTCAAGATCTCTCTTCTTTTCTTCCTGCCAACTTATACTATTCTGCAGGCTCTTAGCCTCAAGCAGAGATTCTCTGGGGCAACCTGGTTTCTTGCAACCATTTGGCCTTGTCTACTAAAGGGGAATTAGGAAGAATGTGACTGGCTGGGCCCCTGATGCGGAGGAAAGCAGGGGGCCTGAGGGAAACATGATATGACTGCACTATTGTTTCTAGGCTAATCTCATTATAAATTTTAAAAAGAAGTTTAGTTATTTGAGATGTCTCTTCTACCTTTACACTTGATTTATTGTTTGACTGGTCATTAGAAGTTAAAAATCTTTTTTTCTCCTGATTTTGAAGTCATTTATTCTTTGTTTTCTATCCCTGTATTTGACCTGTTTTCCTTTTCTTTCTTTTCTTTTTTCTCTCTCTCTCTCTTTTTTGGCCATTCCTTGGGGCATGCAGGATCTTAGTTCTCCAACTAGGGATGGAACCTATGTTCGCTATGGTAAAGTCAGAGACTTAACCACTGGATGGCCCTGGAAGTCCTTTTCTTTCTTTTAAATCTCTAGAAGCTTTTAGATAATTTTTTTCATCTTTAGTGGGCTGGAATTCCTAATTAATGAGTCTTTATGTAGGTGTCTTTTCAAAACAAAGCTCTTTTGGCAACACATTTGAAGAGCCCTTTCAAAACTAGAGTCCTGAATCCTTCAGTTTGCAAAATTTTTCTTGCATAATTTTTAATGAAATTTACCATAAAGTGACTGGGCAGAGATTAAAGCTTTTAGCTGAGGAACTCCCAAAATGTCAGCATGTAGCTGAAGTCTTTGTTCTGGATCATTCAGTGTCTCAAGAGATGAATCTTCATTTTTTACTCATAGGCTGAACTATTCAGACTGGCTATTGATTTTCTGTCTGAGCCCAGAGACGGATAGGGGTATCATCATTCAAATTGCAGGCTTTTGTTTTCTCTCTAGCCATACCTGCAGTCCTGGAGTCCTGATCTTATCTTATTAATGTTTTCCAGGAGGAACCCTCTGGTCTCCTGTAGAGGTAATCACCTGGCTGTAGGTGGGACAGCACACCTGAGTCTCACTGGCTGGCTGTTGACTTCAATAAGCCCTGTTTCTGGGTCTGTACTTCATCTCTACCTTCACTCGTGATCCTGAGCCTTTCTGAGCTCTGCCTGCAAATTGATATATCGTAAGTATTTAGCTCGAAGCTCAAAGCTTCGAAGCTTCCTCCCTTCTACTAGGTCAGGTACCACTCCTTCATGGTTCTCTGTGTTCCAAAAATTTACTAAGATCTTTCATGTGCTCTACCATTTTCTTTGACCTTGTGAAATAAAATTTTTTTTCACTATCCTGTTAATGGGGTTCAGAAGAGAATTCAAATTAAGAGATGATCTGCCATGCTTAACTAGAACTCCTATCAGTACTTTTCAAAATGCTCCCTCTTGAAAACCCAGGACTCTACTTCAGTCCTGCTGGCTGGAGAGAGGGGGAAGTTGGCAAGGCAATGAATCTCTGGTGATTTTCAACCAGCTTAGTGCTGGTTGTGTTCAGTGCTCAGTGCTCAGTGTTATACCCTGAGTTCTAGGCAAGGTGTCTTTGAACAAAAAGTTCTGCGAGGAAAAGTTTTTTGGATGTTGCAAGTGTAGAAGTAATCTTTAATGCAAATTTCTGATGTTCATATTTGAGGACTATATAATTCACTTATTCATTCAATAAACAGGTATTGTGCTTCTGTTCTATGCCAGACACCAAGCTAGGCACTGATTTCCTCCTACTTGATATAGACAGATTTAATAATGCTGCTTTGTATTAATACATATTCTGTGGAACCACACATCTCACCTATTAGAATCATGACATGGATTAAAACAAATTCAGGCTCATCTGTCCATGGACTTTTCTGGACACAAAGCCTGGAGTGGATAGTCACTCCCTTCTCCAGTGGATCTTCTCAACCCAGGGATTGAACCTGGGTCTCCTGCATTGCAGGCAGATTCTTTACCACCAGGGAAGCCCAAAAGCAAATTCAAGTGATTCAGAATTACTGTTATCCCATTTGAAGAGCAGAATATCAGCATATTTGATAAACCTGCTTGTTCAAACCTGCTTCTTCTTCTCCTGGTTCCAAAACTGGGACCAGAACTATGTTATTACTTAGGGGTGGAAGGTCATGAGAAGAGTATGTTTTTTTCTCTTTAAAACTTTGCCTCTAATTTGTATTCATGTAAGACAAATTGATTTAGTTTTATCCAGTTAAAATGATCAGCCCCTGGATCATTTGGAAACTGATTTTGCTTTAAGTTATGTATTATTTCAATTTTGGATGAAAAAGACAATTTTTGTTTTTCATTAGTTTTTATTTTTATTGAAATATAGTTGATTTACTATGTTGTGTTAATTTCAGATATACAGCAAAGTGATTCAATTGTACATACATCCATATATATATATATATACACACATATATACATATATACACATATGTATAGGGCTTCCCTGGTGGCTCAGATGATAAAAAATCTCCATGCAGTGCAGGATACCTTGCTTTGATCCCCTGGTCAGGAAGATGCCCCAAAGAAGGGAATGGCTACCCACTCCAGTATTCTTGTCCGAAGAAGTCCATGAAGAGAGGAGTCTGGCAGGCTACAGTCCATGGGGTCGCAAAGAGTTGAATGCAAACTGAGTGACTAATACTTTCACTTTTCACAATTCAACCTATGACATTTAGGATCCAGGATGTCATTCCTGACACCTCACTCTCTTTCCTCTGTGCATCCAATCCATAGCTGAATCCAGTATGTTCAACCTGTTCTACCTTGAATACGCTTGGGGCCCAGCTATTTCTTTCCATCCTTATCCCGACATTTTCATTCTTTCTCTTGGACCATGATAGTAATTTCTTCACTGATCCGCTTCCACTCTAGTCTCTCCTAATCCATTTCCCCCCTGTAGTAGCCAGAGTGCTATCATCCAAAAGTGCATATTTGATTATATCGCTCCTATTCTTACAACATTCCACAGCTTCCCCCTGCCTAGAGGTAAACGTAGAACTCCTTCATGTGGCCTACACTCTATTGGCTCCAGCCCTGTCTCTCCAATTTTTCTCCCAGTGCTCTGAGCTTGGCCAAACAGGAACTTCTTTCAGTTCCTTGATTGCACCATGCTTTTGCCTTTAGGCTTTGGACATGCCGTTCCCAGTCTGAAATACCCGTCAGCCCTACTCCCCAGACACTGACTCATGCTTTAAACCTCGACTTTAATGTCGACTAGCTTCAGGAAGGCTAGATCACTGTAATAGGCTGGATTGGATGGTGGCCCTCAAACAGATATGTTCATGCCTTCCTCCCTGGAACCTGTCACTATAATCTTGTTTGGGACAAAGGGCTTTGTAGGTGTAACTAAGTTAAAGTTCATGGCTGTATCCCCAACACATAGCCCAGTGCCTGCAGTACATCATAGGCTCTAACAGTCAATATTAACAATGTTAACAACAATAACTTTTCTTGGGAACCTCCCTGGTGGTCCAGTGGTTAAGATTTCACTTTCCAATGCAGGGGTGTGGGTTTGATCCCTGGTTGAGGAGCTAAGATCACACAAATCTCTCAGCCAAAAAATTAAAATATCAAACAGAAGCAATATTGTAACAAGTTCAATAAAGACTTTAAAAATGATCCACATAAAAAACTCTAAAAAGAAAAAAAAAAACCTTTTCTTGAATAAATACATGAATGACAGTCCATATTTCAATTTAGGTGCTGTCCAAGCAGTACATACAGATTTAGAAAAAATCAGAGGTCTGGCACCTGTGAACGTTCCGTAGATCTGACCTCCCAAGTATCTTAAGGAATCTGCAGTCTTCCTCGTAGGCAAAATGCTCACATCTGGCAGGATACTTTAGAAACCCCTCCAAGTAACACCACTTCCTCCAAAATGAAAATAAATACACTCTGATTTGATTTTACAAATATTTTAAGGGATCCTCTTATCAAAATATTTGTTGAAATGTAATTTTTGTGTTATGCCACATTAGTTATTTAAAACTGTGTTTGAAGGAGTGACCTCATTCTTAACCTAGAAAATTCCATAGTGTAACTGGAGAAAAGGAGAATTCCGGGTTTCTTCTTATATGCAAAAAATCAGAAATAATATGAGAAGATATATATTACTAAAGACTAAAAGAAAACTAACAATGACAGGAAGGAATAATAATAAGCAAATTCACAAGTTCCATGTCTGTTTACATCCCATTCTTTGAGCTCGACGTCATAACCGGTGGTACTTCCTTGAATGTCCAACTGCTTTTCCTTTCCTTTCAGAAACGGCTCCTTCCCAAATTCCTGGTGAGCAATAAATCCCATGACCCCATCTCTTCTGTTTTGGGAGGGGCTGATGAGAGTACTTCTTATTCCTAAGTATGAAGTTTGTTCAACGGTGAGCATGCATTTCAAGTTAGATCTGTCAGATTGATTTTCAGGGATTGCTGTGAATTGCATGAGAAAGAGGTGATTTTATTATTTTCTTTTTCTTCTGAGATGGCTGGTTCTAGGGACAGTGCAATCTAAGCTTCTCATGGCCATCGTAGCTAGCGTGCGGTGACCTCCTGTCTGAAAAGGAAGCCAACTCATATGAAAGCAAAGGCAAGAAATGGGAAGAGAGAGAGAGAATCTTGATGGAGTTTTTCTAACCTGGGACCCATGAGTGCCTGGAACTGTTTTGCTGTTGTTTGGTTGCTAAGTCGCATCTGACTCTCTTGTGACCCCATGGACTGTAGCCCGCCAGGCTCCTCTATCCATGGGACTTCTCAGGCAAGAATACTGGAGTGGGCTGGCATTTCCTTCTTCAGGGGATCTTCCCAAACCAGGGTTTGAACCTGAGTCATCTGTGTCTTCTGCATTGGCAGACTAATTCTTTACCACTATTTCACCAGGGAAGCCCAGGACTTGGTTTACCCTTAGATTATTCCTATCTCTAGATAGTGATACAAGCTATGAAGGGGTCTGGGTGATAAGATAGGGAGAGGAGAGATGGAGAAGAATGTGACAGACATGGCTTAGTTACTTAGTGTTAGTTGCTCAGTTGTGTCTGACTCTTTGCGACCCTATGGACTGTAGCCTGACAGGCTCCTCCCTCCAAGGGATTCTCCGGGCAAGAATATGGGAGTGGGTTGCCATTTCCTCCTCCAGGGGATCTTCCTGTCCCAGGGACTGAACCCTGGTCTCCTGCACTGCTGGCAGATTCTTTACCATCTGAACCATGAGGGAAGGCCCACAGAGATGGCTAGATGTTCTTAAAAAATTAACTCTTCCTGGGACTTCCCTGGTGGCCCAGTGGTTCAGACTCTTCACTTTCAAGGCAGAAGGTACAGGTTCGATCCCTGCTTGGAAATTTAAGAGTCTACATGTGGGTGTGGCCAAAGAAAATAAATAAATAAAATTTTAAACAAACAAAAAAACTTCCTACTGCTTCCAGTTCCATGTTGTAGAGTTGTCTCTGGGCAGTATCTGTCCAGTAGGCACTATATTTCCTAGATAAGGACATGTGACTTGTTTTTGCAAAGGAGTGAGGATGAGAATCAAGTGTGTCCCTTTATTTTCTATGAATAGACTCTTACATCTTTTTGATATTCCATGTAAATCACCCTGTTACTGTGTTAAAACTAAGCCACACAACTATATTGAGATGTGCTTGACACAGAACATTATATAATGAAGTGTGTCCATTTAGAGCCAAGGCAGGGCAGACTTGGGTTTGCCTTTTCTCCTCTCTCTTGCCCTCTTTCGTGGGTTTCAGGGCATTTTTATTTAAGATCAATAGACAAGGGAGTAGATTCCTGAAAATTAGTCTTTAAAAAATGCAAAGGAATTTAAGACTGAACTAGCAAGAAAGAGGCATTTAAAAACATTCTCAGTGCTGAAATGCTTGTGCTCTTTTTGAACTAACAGAAATAATCGAACCTGGTTAATAGTGATGAGGGTTAAATGACCCTCCCAGCCATGTCCCTCTGACTTGAATACCAAGCACCAAAACGTTACTCTCCTGGTCTGGACGCTCCCTTGCTCACTGCCCAAGCATTTGGTTTTGGTCACTTCTCAAGCCCTCAGTTTCATCATATTGATCATCGCTTCCTTCCAGCCCTGCAGCCCGAATTCCATCATCTCCCTTGCTTCACTGGAGCTCTTGTAACCACCTGCCTATCACTCACTAAAAGACATTTCAGCCTATACTTTGTGTTGGAGCCAAAGAGTGAAATGGTCAGGCCTATGTTTCAAAACTTAATCCCATTATTTTCCAACAAAGCCAACTCTGTTTGGCTTATGCTGTTCTGCTATTTTTATCCTTTCTTCCTAGTGTGGGCAAGTTTGAAATTGAAGCTGAAATGGGACATAGATGCTATAAATGTATCCAAGAGGCTCAATGGCTATTTGAACTTTCAGCGAAGAATTAACCAGCTAGCCACAAAAAGAGAGGAAATGTTTCCATTGTTTTAAGATGACAATAATCCTATTGTTTTGATTTGGAAACTGGAGGTTTGAAGAAAGCTTCCAGAGTCTAAATAGACTCTGAGGATATATCCTCACACGGCCGCCGCCAGAGGCTAACTGGCTCTGTAAATGCCAGACTCCTGGGATAGTCGTTAAGCCTTATGAAACGACAAATTATGGGTCCCCTGGAGCCAGAAGAACTTTTTTCTTTCATATTATCCACATGATCACCTATTCCAGATGCATCCCTAGAAGTCATGCATGCTTGAGAAATGTGCTGTCTTCACTGAGTCAGTCGTTGGTCATTGGGTTATTATTAAAAGACAGATAGTCTTTCAGTAATAACAGGCTTCCCTGATGGCTCAACAGGTAAAGAAAATGTCTGCAATGCAGGAGACACAGGAGAGATGGGTTTGATCCCTAGGTCAGGAAGATCCCCTGAAGGAGGAAATGGCTACCCACTCCAGTATTCTTGCCTGGGAAATCCCATAGACAAAGGAGGCTGGTAGGCTACAATCCATGGGGTGACAGAGTGGGACATGACTTAGCATGCACACACAGTCCACTGGAATGCCATGTCTTGACACCAATATGCTTTTCCTGGGCTCTTTGGATAAGTGACTGTCCCTTTTGATTGTATGGTCCTTGTAGACATGCTCTGATCTAGTTTGGATTAGCAGTGGGGTGAGAGAGGAGTGGTACATGGGATTTGTTTGGGGAACAACAGATTGAAGAGGCAGAAATTCCCTGGCGGTCCAGTGGTTAGGACTCTGTGCTTTCATTGCTGGGGGCCCAGGTTCTATCCCTGATCAGGAAACTAAGATCCTACAAGTCAAATGGCTCCAGGGGGTGGGGGGTAGGGGAGGAGAAAAAGCAGAAGTGCCATGAAGAAGGACATGGAGATGAGAGAGGAAGGAAAAATGGAGGAAAGGAGTAGGGAGGGGAGATTAGTCCAAAGGCCACCCAGCTGGGGTGATGGTGCCATATTGGAGGAATAGCTATTAATATATTGCTGTAAGGAGCTGGAAGGTGGCCCACATGAAAACTATGGCTAAATACATTTGGAGCATCCATGCTTTCATTATTAAAGACAATAAACATGTATTGAGTTGCCCACTATATGCCAAAGTTCAGACGGGAAGCCACATCTTATAGAAGAAGGCCATTATTTTACCTCGGTATTGCAAGTGTTTCGTGATAATTTTCATGATTGCTGACACTAATGTGCACATTTTGCAGATGAGGAAATATGAACCACTGAGAGGTTAAGTGATTGCCTAAGGTCACAAAACAAATGACTGGCTGCTTAGTGATTAGGAGACAGACTTTAAATTTCAAATGTATTGCCTCTGGCTAGATAACAACTAAGGTTTAATTGATCTAACATGACTTTTTTAAAAAAATAATTTTCTTCTAAGAGACGTAAGATTGGCTCTATCAGCAAGTATAAACCTTATAGTGCTTGCCCTTTTCTGGGACTATTCCCTTGGGGTGTGGAGCCCAAAACATTAAATGCGAATTACTCATTTGATCATTTCTAAAGTTATTATCAGATGGTGTCCTTGATACACAAAAAGCTTTTTGCCTCTTTAGTGTGCTTTTGCAAATCAGGACAAGAGCAGTGATGCTGTGGCATCCAGGATTTCTTCATAAACATCAGCCATTTGTGTCTGTCATCTTGTCTCTGAGACTACACTTTAGCACTTTTAAGTGATCGTAAAAGTGGACTCCAGAAAGTCCATATCAGAGAATGGAGCTACAAGAATCCCAACTAATATGAGAAAGAAGAGAACATGAATCAAGGAATTCCTTAAGAGGAACCAAATGATTCAAACTCAAAGTATAGGAACTGTTGTTCAGCTGCTAAGTCCTGTCTGATTCTTTGCATTCCCATGGACCACAGCACACCAGACTTACCTGTCCTTCAGCATCTCCTGGAGTCTGCTCAAATTCATGTCCACTGAGTCGGAAATGGCTTCAGTCCAATTATACTGCAGAAAGAGCTAGCCAACAGATGTATAGAGAAGTGAGAAGAGACTTAGTGAAAGGGTGAAGGTTTGCAAGTTGTCAGAGAGGCAGCAAATTGTCAGTCTGATGTTTGGTCATTGGATAAAGAACGTGAATCCTCTCCACCCTTCGGAGCATTATCCTGCCTGCTTTAAACCTCAAGGGTAAAGACCATCTTGTCCTATTAGATAAATGGTGATGGAAGCTGGTCTCTCTTGGTTGCTCTTTAGTCGCAATGACACTTCCCTTGATTTATGCACCCTTCCAGAGGGACAGAACCTGACATCCTGTTTGTTGTCACAAACAGCGATAAATTGTAAGTCAGGTGACAGCCATACTCTTCTATTTAAAGGACATCCTCCTTTAAAAAAAAAACAAACAAATAGATTTTTCTGCCTATTGTCCTGGTTTTATGATCTTTGAAAACAACTGTTTGAAGCGTGAGTGTTTTCCCCAGCAAATGGGCCAGACCTCAAGCCAAATGCCACATTGTCCTCCTTGGCCGGAACATACTAAAGAGCAGAGAGTTTGTGCCATTAGAAACTGGTTCAATTCAAACAGGAGTTTGAAAATTGCCTTCGCATGAGCCAGAGTTGCCAATTCCTTATAGGCAATAAGAAATAGAGAATTCTTATTCAATGGTCAAGGGCCAAATATGGCTTCTAGGGTCCAGAACCTTGGAAGCGTTAAGCTTAGCTTCCTCTCTGCTGTTTTTCTGAGAGATGTCTAGGACCCGAATGTATTATTGCCTACCTGCTTGATTTTGCATTTTGGGGTCCTTTTAGCCAATGCTGATATACTGTATATTATATATTGTATATATTGTATTACAATATAGTATAGTGTATACAATATATACAGTATACTGTATATTGACAAGGGGACCAGATGGGAGAGTTGGTCCAGTCTTTATGTCTACTTATATCTGATCATTTTTAGGTAGGTATGACCCATGTAAAAATTCCCCATGCTGATGTGAAGAAGAGGTGTAAGTAGTACAAAGAATCCTGACTGGAAAGGTGAAACTGCCTGTGGAATCCCATTGGAAGTTCACATTCAACAAGACATCATAAAGGCGTATTGCGTCTTACTGAGCCGAGCACATTCCATCTTGTCACGAACATATCTTTGAAAGTCTATCCTGTCAGGTCAGCCTTGCACCCTTATGAAGAATCTGCAGAATGGATAGTGTTGGCTCAGTCATGGCTGAGAATTACTAATTTTTTTCTTTGTTGCAGTGACCTCAGTCATGTCTGCTGGGATGAGAATCAGCAGGTTCTATTGGGGCAGAATAATCCTGGATGCATCAGAAGGGATCAGAGAGATAACATTGGAGGAGTTGGGTTTTCTGCTTGAGAAAGTGCTGTGAAAAAGTACCTGTCTGCTCATGACCACGTCTTTTGTCAATAAGAGGTAATCTGTTAAATGTCTGCTTTTTCACATAAGCCAGTCTTCTGGAATTCAAGGAAGAAGTAGATAGAAAAGTGCTCTTCTTGATAGAAAAGTGCTCTTCTTGTAGTTTAAGACTAAATAATTCAGACATTTGAAAGTGATCATTTATTTTCATATTTTTCCTTGAACAATTCTGGACTCTTTAAATAATAATTCCTTCCTATATCTTCCTTCTCATTTTCATCTTTAGTCTGCTTCCACCAACTCCCTTGCTACTGCATAATCTCGTAACATTCATTCTTCTCATCTCAGGAAATGTGAGGTTTAGGCAAAGATGGTAAGATGGAGCTCAAAGCTGCAGCAGAGAAGGAAGGCTGGTGCTTCCTAATGAGTGTCAATCAAACCATGTCCATCTGTGGCCAGATAGTGGAGGATGGCATGTGGGGCTTGGAAAGAAAACATCTCTATATTTTTGTAAGTTTGTTTTGGCCTTCCCTGGTGGCTCAGTCAGTAAAGAATCTGCCGGCAAAGCAGGAGACCCGGGTTTGATCCCTGGTTCGAGATGATCCCCTGGAGAAGGGACAGGTTGCCTATTCCAGTATTTTTGTCTGGAGAATTCTGTGGACAAAAGAGCCTGGTGGGCTACAGTTCAAGGGGTCGCAAAGAGTTGGACACAAGTGAATAAGCACACACAGCACACAATGTGTTTTCTCAGTATAGACTCTTGAAAAATTAACTTTGACTGTATTGAAACTAGGAGAAATGCGATTTGCCCACACTCTGTTGAGAATAGTTATAGGGCCTACTGTCAGATGAGGGGTAGGTAGCATCAAGACAGCCAGCCCTAAATAGGAAGGGAATCAGGAGAACCAGTGGGATGGGTGTGGGTGGCAGCGATGGGAGAAAGGAAGCAGAAAGCCAGGATGGACTCAAACAGACACAGGTGGACATGCCACCTTCTTTTCTGAGTCTTTGAATGCAGGCTCTTTCCAATGGTGGGTACCTTTTCTCCTTCCCCAAGTTCCCCAACATGGGGTCGCAAAGAGTCAGAGATGACTTAGCAACTAAACCACTACCACCACCACTTCTACTGTCTGCTAATATTTAAGAAAGAGGCCTCCAAGGGATGAAATGCAGCCTTGTGTGCCATCCCACCTTTGGGACACACAGGAAGGTGATCTCAGAAACCCTGATGTCAGTCTCTTCGCACATTTTCTCTTGGGATGGTCAGATTTCAAGTGAAGAAGATTTTTTTCCTGTGTAGGGTATGAGCCTGGCTGCCAGTATCCTGTAAACTGAGTGCTTATACAGAATTTATGGTCCTAATATTCAATGGCCAAGTGGACTTTGACTTGACCATCTATTTTCAATAGGCATCCCCATCTCCTACTGTCTGTTCTCCCTTATCCCAGAGATCATTCATCCTGTCCTGAGAACAAATCTCTGAGCTTCCACCATGGTGTGAAAATACCGAGGCCAAGCTGTGCTGAGTGAGAACAGTGCGGGCAATTTGACAGTCTGAGTGTTTCTCATATAGACTTTCAAATAACCACTTTTGTTTTCAGCTCTGCTGTCATTCCCAATGTATAATTACCTAGTGCTGCCAATTTCTAATTATTAGAGGGGTTCCACAGTGCAAATCATGTTCAGTTTTTTACCACTGGTGAGTTTAGTATTCATTTAATTCCTGCAGTGTCACTTATCTTTCATCCTTTTGCTTTCTAGCTTTCACAATTCTCTTGCCATTTCTTTCTCTCTTGCTCTTTGACCTTGTTGATGCATGCCTTAATTTTTTTCTTTTACTTTCATTTTAGTGAGGGTTTCAGGAGAGTGAGCAGTTATTCAACCTACTATATATAACCACAAGTCCTCTTGTGATCTCTAAAAGTAGTTTTCTCGGGAGCAAAAGCACAAGAGCAGGGTTGTCATGTACAGTTGCACAGTTTGTATACTGCACAACTCTAAGGGAAACTATTCCTGTCATATGTTTTGACAAATGTCTGGCAAATCACAGTAAAGTGTCTTGTTCTGTAAAAATAAGTATAACATAGCAATTGTTTAATAGATAGAAATAAGGGGATTTAGTCTAATAAATAATAATGAATTTATTCTAATAAATAATCAGGAAGGGATTACTTTTTCTAAATTCATGCAAAAGAGACATGTGCTAATGACTATTCTGAGCAAGGGATTTGAGCTGAGACTTCTGAATTTAAAGATGTTTCTGAGTCTTCTGGTTTAAGTTGGCCCAGACTGCCTTCCAAAAATGGGCTGAGCAGAGTCTGAGACTGCCAAGCAAACAGGGAGTTTCAACAGGTGGCCTCGCAGTAGTCTGATCAGGATTTTTAAAACGTCTTCTGTGAGGGAAATAACTGAAAATTTCTAGCCAACATGGTGAAATAAAATCTTCCTAATTGGTAATAGTCATAGACAAAATTGTATTTAAAAATAAAATCAGCAGCAGATTTCTGGTTGAAAGTCAGTTGGCTTAGAGAGCCTGACAGGACCTCTCCTAACTTCCTACTCAAATAACCATAAAGACAGCAAAAAGAATGAACATTTGTGCAAAACCCAAACTCACAGCCAACCTATTGCCAGAATCTTGGAAGAAAGTTTCCCAATAATGAGGTCTCTGGGGTGGACCTAGACATCAAAATCAATGCCCTAGTTATGCATTGCCAGCTGAAATGGAACTCAGCTGACTGCTTCAGATGAGGGAGGGAGAACTATGGGGCCTGGCTCAGAGATCCAAGGTGCATATAAAAGCCCAAGTTCAGTTCAGTTGCTCAGTTGTGTCTGACTCTTTACGACCCCATGGACTGCAGTACTCCAGGCTTCCCTGTCCATCAACAACTCCTGGAACTTACTCAAACTCATGTCCATTGAGTCAGTGATGCCATCCAACCATCTCATCCTCTGTCGTCCCCTTCTCCTCCTGCCCTCAATCATTCCCAGCATCAGGGAGTCAGTTTCAAATGAGTCAGTTCTTTACATCAGGTGGCCAAAGTATTGGAGTTTCAGCTTCAGCATCAGTCCTTCCAATGACTATTCAAGATTGATTTCCTTTAGGATGAACTGGTTGGATCTCCTTGCAGTCCAAGGGACTCTCAAGAGTCTTCTCCAATACCACAGTTCAAAAGCATCAATTCTTTGGCACTCAACTTTCTTTATAGTCCAACTCTCACATCCATACATGACTACGGAAAAACCAAAGCTTTGACTAGATGGACCTTTGTTGGCAAAGTAATGTCTCTGCTTTTTAATATGCTGTCTAGGTTGGCCATAACTTTTTATCCAAGGAGCAAGCATCTTTTAATTTCATGGCTGCTGTCACCATCTGCTGTGATTTTGGAGCCCCCCTAAAATAAAGTCTGTCACTGTTTACATTGTTTCCCCATCTATTTGCTATGAAGCCCAAACAGGGATCCATATAAAAGCTCCAAACTGTGGGGCCCAGCTCAGTAATCCAAGGTCCATATAAAAGCCCAAACTATCCTCCAATTGCATGGATAGCTCTTTTGAGTTTACTAGACAGATGCACCTGACCCCATTAGTAATTTTCTTTCTTTGGAGATTTACTTGGAGACTTTAACCCCTTAGAAAATACATAGCAGGAAGTGTATCTGGAGAGAGATGAGAAGAGAAAAGGCTGGAGAAGGCCTAGCAGAAGTGTGTTGCATTCTGGGAGTTTAAATCCCAACAAATAAAGAGTTAGTGATGAGACCAGGCACTGGAAGGGCATGCTGGGATTCATTTTCAGGATAAGGAGCCAGGCATTGGGTGTAAGAGAATGCCTTGGTCCACAACAATGATGCTGGGAGAATGTGGGCCAGTCACTGAAAATTAGGCAAGAAATTGTGCACCTGAACTCGCCCTCCAGTCATAAATCATTTCCAATTGTAAATGAACAACGCATGAGGTCAAGGGCAAGTCCTGGTCCTTGTCTGCTGGGGACACTAACCTCTAGGACAAGCAACTGGGAAAACTGCAATAGTACAAGGAGCATGTGAGGAAAATACTATAGAGCAATAAAGTAGAAACTTAGAGAAAGTCTTTTGAAATATCACAAAATGATTTCCTGGGTGTTTGGTAAACTTGGTATCATGATTTCAAGTTTCACACACATTGTTACCATACCAGTAAGAAAGAAAAAACAGTTTTAATGGAAAACACTCAGTTGTTGCCACACCAAAAACTGTACATCCCTGTGGACCAGGGGTGAAGTAGAAATTAGAAAACAGGTGGGACTGCTTAAACTCTCATACTAGAACCAACAGAGGCACATGGAGCATTGATTCCCATAGAATATGTGTCAGCAGCCCAAAGCCAGCCCACTGCTGAAACTGGGGTTTAAGGTGGGGCACCTCAACTCTAAAAGGAAGTGGAAAAACTTACCATTGCTGCCAATAACCTTGACGTGCATAGATCTGCTCATACAGACTGCACAGAGGGAGCAAATATAACTGAAAAACCGGGACCTGGGCCAGCCACTGCTACAGGCTCTGGGGCTTGATCTGTGATGCACTCCAATCTTATGATGGAAGGAACTCAAGCACCAGTCCAGAACCTGGTTCTGGTTATGCTGCTAGATGTGTATATGTGATGTGTGTGTGTGTGAGAGAGAGAGGGAATGAGATCAAATAACAGAGAAATATGAACAATAAAAACAACTAGAGAATAAACTCGAAGAAATGCAAATAATAGAGCAATATGAAGATGACTTACTGTAAAGTTCTTTTGAACTATGTCTAAGAAAGTATAGCTCATAAAGTCACCAAATCCTTCTAAACCCAGCTCCACATCTTAGCTGTGTGACCTTGTGCAAGTCACTTGACCTTGTTGAGTCTTGGTTACCTCATCCAAAAAATGGGGATTAAAATAGTACCTATTTCATTGAATTACTGGGACTATTAGTTATGACAGTGTCTAGCATAGATCAAACTAAAATGCAATGATGGAAGTCAAATATTCATTAGAAATGGTAAAAAGAAAAAAAATCAGAATCAGTAACAGAAAATCTGATGAATAACATAGAAGATAAACTTGAGAAGTTCTCCCAAAGTTTCTAAGAAAATGAGAAGAGATTTAAAAATAATGATAGAAAATAAAATAAGCATAGAGGACATAGAAAAACATTCTGACATTTAATATAAGCATTCTGACATTTAAAATAAGGATAGAAATTTTTGAATTACTGTCGATAACCTTGGATTCACAATATATAAATCTGTATGAAAAGATAGTTTGCCTTCTTTTCAAGGATCCGTGAAATACATCGCTTGATTATACTAAGACACATTGTATTATGCAAAGCCATAGGTTTTCAAGAGATTCTTTGGGTTACCTTGGTCAAAACCAAGGGCCCCTAATTACAAGTAGGTTTCTAGGCCCTCAGTTCTCCGTTCAACTAAAAGTGTTCTGCTTTTCAGTTTTTTACATGTTGGGGCTTCAATGAAGGTTTAATTTTTTAAGTGTTGCATTGGTTAAAAAGTAACAAAAGGTTGAAAATTGCTGCCCTGAAAGTTTAATAAATTTCTAGGAGTTGAAATAGGGTATATAAATCCAATTCTCAAACTATCAGAAAAGTGACACCAGAAATTAATAACAAAACCGAACAAACCATCCTGGCTGCTTGGACCTTAAAATTACTATTCTAATTCCTTATTGACTCAAGGAAAGGGAAAGGGAAAGTCACTCAGTCGTGTCTGACTCGGCAATGCCATGGGCTACAGAGTCCATGGGATTCTCCAGGCCAGGATACTGGAGTGGGTAGCTTTTCCCTTCTCCAGGGAATCTTCCCAACCCAGGGATTGAACCCAGGTCTCCCACATGCAGGCAGATTCTTTACCAGCTGAGCCACAAGGGAAGCCCATTATGACTCAAAGAGATAATCAAACTATGATTATAGCCTGTATGAAACTATGACATAGTGCAAACTATAAGATGTGAGGAAAACAATAATCAGGGCATAATCACAACCTCATAGTTCCATTATAAAGTGAAAATTAAAAAAAAAATAGGCACTTTGTTCTCCTATTTGAAAATTTTAAAAAATTTGCTCAAAGAAAAAGGGAATTTTAGAGATAAAAGTAAAAAAATAAATGAAAACAAGAATAACAAATATAATCAATACACTTAAGAGCTGAATCATGAGTTAAATAAAAAGAGATAATGAATTAGAGAAGTCTCTGGCAATTATAATTTTTAAAAGGAGGAGAAAAATTCATTTAATAGTGAGTACATTGTCATGCTTAGTCACTCAGTCACGTACAACTCTTTGGGACCCCATGGACTGTAGCCCACCAGGCTCCTCTGTCCATGGGGATTCTCCAGGCAAGAATACTTGAGTGGGTTTCCATGTCCTCCTCCATGGGATCTTTCAAACCCAGGTCTCCCACAATGTAGGTGGATTCTTTACCATCTGAGCCACTACGGAAGCCCAAGAATATTGGAGTGGGTAGCCTATCCTTTCTCCAGGGGAGCTTCCTGGCCCAGGAATCAAACCAGGGTCTCCTGCATTGCAGGTGGGTTCTTTACCAGCTGAGCTACCAGGGAAGCTCTTTAATAATGAGTAGTAATGAGGTAATAATAAGTAATAATGTGTAGTAATGAGGGTTATAATTCCAAGCCCAAAATAGATCATAATTTTATTAGAGAATTTGTATACTCTGGGCAGGGAATCGATCCCTGCCACATGAATCAATCCCATATATTAGGAAAGAAATTTGATATATGAATCAAAATTCTTTAAAATTTGCTGACTTTTGGACCCAGAAATTTGTTTCCAGTCATAAGTTTGATAAAATTACTATAGAGGTGAACCAGAACTTATTTAAAATAGATATTCTTTTTTGCATTATCCAAAAGGACTTCCCTGGTGGCTCAGATGGTAAAGCGTCTGCCTACAATGCGGAGACCTGGGTTCAATTCCTGGGTGGGGAAGATCCCATGGAGAAGGAAATGGCAACCCACTCCAGTATTCTTGCCTGGAGAATCCCATGGTTGGAAGAGCTTGGTGGGCTACAGTCCATGGGGTTGCAAAGAGTCAGACAAAACTGAGTGACTTCACTTCCACTTTTCAAAAGAACATGAGAAATTTCATAAATGTTCAACCATATTAAATAAGATATGGTACATTTATTCAGTGCAATGCCATGTAACCATTAAAAAACTGTAGAATATTTGACACATTTATTTCACTTGGTAAAGTGAAAAAGGCAAGCTTCAAAACATCAGTCCAGGCTTTGGGGGTGGATTAAATGATTTCATTCATTTATGTCATGCCATCAATGGAAAAGACATTTAACATGTGTTAGTTTTCTCTCCCACACAGGATTATTTTGAGAGCTAGTTGTATATAATGTAGCTGCTCCAAGCCTGGCATGTGGTTATTATCCATCATGTAGACTGCTGTCCGTGTTGAGGAGAGTTAAGGCTTAACTCTAGCACACACAAGCATTTTTGTCCCAGGATGCAATGAGCTAAAATATGGTTTCTGATGTGCTGAGGAAATGACAATGTGATCAAGAACATGTGTGTGTTAACCCTTTACCTACTGCTCTCTCTAAACACATGTTTAGCACTGAATGTCTTGCTGATAATCAGAAAAGGGCAGCTGCATGAAAACTAGACATCACTCTAGAATCCAGCCACTATTTCTGAGTCTGCCCATGAGCCAAGCTCTCTGTGTATATGTCTCATCTGACTCTAGCATGCATTCAGAGAGACTCTGGCCAATCTTACCAGTTGCCACATCCATTAGAAGACAAAAACTCCCTTTGTGATTGTTCTCATTAAGCTTGGTGTATTTTACCAAGAGCTTTACTAAAATTCTCTTTGTTGGAAGTCTGCAAACATTATAGTTGATTTTAATTTTTATAATGTGTTATGTTGAGTTGGAATTGGACTCAGTCTTCCTTGAAGCGATAGTTTCACTGAAATATGCAAAACTTGAGCTGACCCCTTCTTTTGCCTTGACATGGTCAAGGTGATGGATTCCTATCACGTGTGTCCAACAGAGGTTCTAACAGGAAGCTGTGCAAGTCTTTGCAGTGTACCTTGACATTAATGACTGTTATTTACTCCCGCATCAGCCCTGCATAAAATATCATCTGTGCAAAGTGTAATGGAATAACCTGCCAAGGTTTCTCTCCTCCTACAATTGGGATTTTTTAGAACTCTCATTGTAGGAACATGTGGGTACATGCCCTTCACTTTAGGTACATGACTTACTATGTGGCTTGCTGGGTAGGACTTCTTTATCCTCCCATCCTTTAATATTTCTGATAATCCCAAGCATTATTTTGTGTCTATTTCAAGCCTTCAGTTATCCTCCTATTTTGTGTCTGTTGAGTGTATCTTTATTCCTCATTCGTCTCCAGTTATCTTATTCCAATATTGGGCAAGACACAGTTGTTGCTATCTAAGGGCCTTTGCAGTCATTTGTTTTTTTGGTAGCACACATACAAGCTTATTTCCTTTCTTGGAATTGGGAAGTCATGTGGTATCAACTCATTAAATTGGAATTGTTTCAGGGATCTGGTTTATGGGTGTATAATAAGGTCAGGTTCTAGGGCCTGTGGGCAAATGTGACCTCTTTGTAGAAGGAGGACTGCTGTGGTGTGAGAAGCAGAGTTCTGACGATGCTCAGAAGGTTTCCTGGTCACCTAAATAATCTTACAAAACAACATTTTAATGACTTAAGTGTAAATAGATTAGACACATATGGATTCAATTTCCCTTCAAATACACATGACTTGGTAAAATCCAGAGCTTAGGGCAAAACGTGTTTTGGTTTATAAAAACCCAAACATTGGAAAATAAAACTGGAACGTTTATCTAGCCCCAAATACGATGGGGTCAGCTTACTCCTTACCGCCAATTTACAACTTGTTCCAGGAAAGCAGAGCATGCCCCAACTATTCTTGTCTTATGTGATGACATACTCTTAAAAGAAGATATTTTCTTATTTGAAGATTTTTTTTATTTTAATGTTTTTCCTTCAAGAAAAATCTTTGAAGAAAACCTTATCAAGCCTCCCAAATGTAGGGTATCATTTGCTCTATCTAACGCATCTCTGATGTCTTTTCTCTTTGTGTGGTTCCATCTTTGGGTCTTCACATTTGCTTACTTTGGATTATTGATGAGCATATGTGTAGCTCCTGGGGGAAAACTCTTTTCTTAACAGCGATAATCAATCATTTAAATATATATTTGTAACTTTTCAAAGACTCAACTATCTCTGAAAATAAAAAGTACTTTGAACCACAGTATAAAATTGTTCGAGCTTCTCTAAACCTACTGGGCCTGCAAGCTCACCTCATTTTCCTGCAGTGCCTCCTGAGTTTTTGTTCCAAGAGGGGGAGTGCAATGGATCATCCTGTCTTTTTAAGGTGATGGGTAAGAAAAGCAGTGAATGTGTAGCCAATGAAGACAGTGGGTGTTTAAGACTTGCCCACCAACTAGAGAGGTGATTCATTATACCCAGTACAGTGTGTGTGCATGTGTGTGTGTGTGTGTGTTTGGTGGGGGTGGTGATTTGTCCCTAATTCCCCAAATAACCAAACAAGAGCTCTGAGCGGGAAAATGTGACGCATCAGTAAGTCAAGTCAAACTGTTGTTGATGGACCCTGTCTTCAGCCCGTTATAACCATTTATACTGGGCATTGTGCATTCTGACTGTTAGAAATATTTACATCTACTTGTGTTTTGAGGTTTGTCTTTTTTTTCCTTTTTATTAATGCAAAGCTCCAATACTTTGGCCACCTGATGCAAAGAGCCGATTCATTGGAGAAGACCCTGATGCTGGGAAAGATTGAAGGCAGGAGGAGAAGGGGACGACAGAGGTTGAGATGGTTGGAGGGCATCACCGACTCCACGGATGTGAGTTTGAGCAAACTCCAGGAGGTGGTGAGGGACAGGGAAGCCTGGTGTGCAGCAGTCCATGGGGTCGCAAAGAGTTGGACACGACTGAGCTACTGAACAACAACAATACCAGTGCCGCAATTTGGAATACAAACTAGAAATAAAAAAGCACACATTTATAACAATGAAAATTCTTCAAAATGAATGCTTCTGTGTTGACATGTTGATGCAGTCAGTATTGCCACAGATAAATAAAACCAGTTGATGACTGAAACTGTTAGTCAATAATATCGCACCCTCCCTTACTGAATCATTTTATCAGAAGTGCTCACCTAGAAGGTCATAAGGATGGTGATCATTTTGAACATTTACTAGGTACTGTGTGTTTTATCTCAAGTATTACTCATCTTCCCCCAAACTCTTCAGCTTGGATGTTCTTAACACCATTGCCTAGTTGAGAAAACTGAGAATCAGAGTGTGTAAGTGATTTAACAAAGGTTACACACTTGAACATAACAGAGACAGTATTTGAATCCAGATCTGGGTGGTCACAAATCCACTGTGTTCCATCCAAGTCCCTCATTAGCCCTTTGGTTATAAGGTGGGTAGCAAGGGCAGCAAAACTAAGACAGTGGTAGTAACAGCAATGTAACAGCTAACAGTTATTGAGATAGGATTGCTGTTATGAGATGGGCTTCCCTGCTGGCTCTGGTGGTAAAGAATCTGCCTGCAGTGTGGGAGACCTGGGTTTGATCCCTGGGTTGGAAGGATCCCCTGAAGGATGGCATGGAAACCCACTCCAATTCTTGCCTGGAGAATCCCATGGACAGAAGAGCCTGGCAGCTTCATAGGGTTGCAAAGAGTCAGACACAACTGAAGCAACTTAGTACAACTTTATGATGAATATTTATTGACGTTTAGTTGACTTACAGTATTATATTAGTTTCAGGTGTACAACACAGTGATTTGATAATCTCTAATAGAAGCCTCAGTTTATAGGGTGAATAGGAGTCTAACTTTTTTGGAATGGCTCTAATTAAATATCAGATTGAATCAGGGTCCCCATTCTAGGAGAGGTAAGCAGATACTCTTTAATTTGCCTTAAGTTGCCCAGTTTGGCATAAATCCAGTGCATCCATCCTAACTTCAGGGGCATAGGATATTAGCTTCTGTGTGTATGTGTGTGTTCACAAGTAATTCCAAGAAGTTTTGTTTGCTTACCTGCTCTCAGCAGCTGAGATTATGCAGGGAAGTTTCTACAATCCCATCAGCGTTGGTGCCTGTTTCAGGTGGAGAGATTCCCACTACAAATCATAGGCATCCTAAACAGACTCCTTAAAGGATAGGAAATGTATTAAATGTGTGTGTGCGTGCGTGCTTAGTCGCTTCAGTCACGTCCGACTCTCTGCGACCCCATGGACTGTAGCCCGCCAGGCTCCTCTGTCCATGGGATTCTCCAGGCAAGAATACTGGAGTGGGTTGCCATTTCCTTCTCCAATTAAATGTGTAACTGGGAATTGAGAAAGGGGGCATCAGAGTCAGTTTAACCTAGTGGCTCCACCTCCACCTCCCCGCAGTTCCCCAGGCTGCTGCCTTATCTGTGTGCAGCTTCCTCTGTGGCAGCAGAAATTGTTACTGTAGTTTCAGACTTCACATCCGTGCCCCACAATGTCCAGAGGAGGAGAAAATAGCTACTGATTCCAGTGGCGCAGTCTCAAAAGGGAGGAAATTTCTTACCCAGAAGCTCTCATCACTATTCTAGTATCTAACTGATCCACGTTCTCTTGGTGCAGGAAATGCCATGCATTGATTGGCTTAGTCTTGGCATCTCCATCAACCAATGGCAAGGGAGAAGGGGTTGTCCCAAGACCAACCAGGTCTGTTCTTGGTCCTGAGGTTGGGCAGTGTCCCTGAATCCCATGAGTTGCTGAGAAGAGTGGTGGATAACAGCCTAGACCTGGGGTTCCCTTAGGCAAAAGAAAAGGGTAAAAGAGGTTTGGGGCAGGCCAACGCCCTGAAGGGCATGGTGGGGGGCCGGGCAGGGCAGATGAAGAGGAGCACAAAGCTTAGCAGCTTCCTAGACAGAACTCTGCCAGTGGTACCCAGGGGCGATTAATTGTATATGCAGACCCCTCTGAAGGGGTCTCCATGGAGACAGCAGCCTGGTTCCAAGGAGCAAGGCTATGGGGCTGGGTCCTGCTCCAGCAATGGCCAAAAAGAGTGGCTTGGAAATGTGATGTGTGTGGAGCTCCTGTGATGTTACTTAAGTGGTTTCCTTTCAAAAACTTCCAGAAGAGTTGTTTTTGCACGGTCTTGTGCATTCTGATAGCAGTCACTAGAGGGCTCACGGGACAACTTGCCCTCTAGAGGTAGAGCCCAGAAAGCTGATGCGAAGCTGTCCTGGGGTTCAGAGCCCTGGGAGCTGATTGGAAGGCAGGGGGTCACAGAAGACCTTGCAAGAGAAACCTCGGGGATGAACAATCTGGTTAAGCTCTTAAAAACCACGTGTTAGTCTCCCATGAGAATGACTAGTGGAATGGTTATATCTGTGTGGTCCAAATATGGAGCCACGAGCCATGTATGGTTACTGAATTCTTGAAATGTGACTCCTGCAACTGGAGATGTCCTCAAAGTGCAAATTACACACCGGATCTCGAAGGCTTTGTGTGAAAGAAGAAAAAATGCAAAGTCTCAATCTTGTATATTGATTATATGTTGACATTATAATATTTGAATATATTGGGTTAAATAAAGTCTATTAGTAAAATTAATATCACTTCTTTTGCTTTTGTTGTTTAAAAGTAATTTATTTCTTTTACTATTTTTTTTTAGGTAATGTGAATGGGCTTAGAACCTGGTGTAAATAGCCATTTTCCCATATAATTTTTCATGTGTGCGTGTGTTTTTTTAATTGAAGTATAGCTGACCTGCAACATTATATTCATTTTAGGTGTATAGCATGGTGATTCAACATTTATAAAAGAAATTTAAAATTTTGTATGTTTGGGGACTTCTGGTGGTCCAGTGGTTAAGATTCCTTGCTTCTAGTACATGGGGCACCAGTTCAATCCCAGGTCGGGGAACCAAGATCCCACATTCTGCTTCACCAAAAAAAAAGGTTTAATAAAAACAATTGTCTATGTTTGTGGTTCACATTATATTTCTGCTGGGTGGTGCTATGCTGAGCCATTTGCTAAGGAGAGAGAGTAACTTGGTGGGGTGCAGTGGAAGGGTGGGTACACTGAGAAACCCCTGGGGAGGTTTGAGGTAGTTGAAGAGACCCTTCCACCATGTGCCTGGCCTGGGGTCAGAGGCACTCCCTGAGACTTGGGTGATGATGACAGTGATGAGAACAGTGACCTGCCCTTAATTCTGTGTGTCAGATTAAGCTCAACACCCGGTGTATTAAATGCATCCCACGGTTGCCTCAGAGTTTCTGTGTGAATCAGAAGAGATGACTAGTGTCAAACCTAGATACAGAAAAAAACACACACCTTATGCATGCCTTTATCATTTTTCTTTTTGCGGTGTTTGACCATATAGCATCTAGAGACTGGGAAACTGAAATTTCGTGAAACACCGTTGCTTGCGTGATCTGTCTCTTCAGAGACAGAGGTCTCTGACCTTTCTGTTAACATCACCTGTCACTGAGAGCTCGGCACTTGTCAGACAGGTAAGGGTGTTGTGCCTCACCTCCTTTTTCAGGGAATACGATGGAAATCCTCGGCTCCTTCCTCTCTCAGAAGGCAGAAGTTCATTACTTTTCAATACTCTTTATGTAACTTGCCGAAGACAGATGAATAATATAAACTGTTAAGGCAAAGGCTTCCCGAAAGGCTTGGCCAAGGCTAAGGCAAAGAATCAAATCAGATGGAAATGGAAATGATCATGTGAAGTGATGAATAAAATGGTGACTCCTAATTATAAATTCTGGGGCATCAATGTGGATCATCCTTAGACTCTCAAAGTAACAGGAGCTGATGGTATCAATAGCCAAGGTTCTGTTTCTAGAATAAGTCCTTGCTAGTGCTAAAGAACCTGCCTGCCAGTACAGGAGACATAAGAGACACAGGTTCAATCCCTGGGTTGGGAAGATCCCCTGGAGAAGGGCATGGCAACCCACTTCAGTATTCTTGCCTGGAGAATCCTATGGACAAGAGGAGCCTGGGGGCTACAGTCTATGGGGTCACAAAGAGTTGGACACGACTGAGCAGATAACACTTTCACTTCTCATGCCATCTGATCTTTCTGCTCACCATCTCAGTCCCTGACCTCCAGAGCAGAGTGTCCACTTTTGACCCCAAAGTCACCACCATGGCCATCCCATAGGGCACTCCATTCCTTCCCCTCCAACCTTCCCAAAGTGAAGAAACCAAGATCCCTCCCTGCACCTGCCAATCAAGGTGAGGAATCCTTTTACTCCATAACTGGCAATACTGATAAAAATGTCAATATTTATTTCACATTAAAAAAGGTAGGATTAACATTTAACAATGGATTGAGTGTCATTCCACAAATCATGCAATAGAACTGTGTGTATTTTATAGCCATAGTGTCAGAGGTTGACTTTTACAAATACCTACCTATACCTCAAACATACACAGTCCCCAAATCCTACAACTCTAGAGGATGCCCCTCATTTGAATATACAAGTTCCAATGGATTTGACAAAGGTCAGCCCCCCACTGTTGCTGGTGCATCTCGGTTCAACAGCATTGCATTGCTTTTTTGCCCAAACTCCATTTCATCTCTTTCAAAACAAAAGCAAAGCCCGTTTTGCCTTTTGTTTAGGGTTTTTCAGACAGTTTTTCAGACTTCCTGATGAGATAGCACATCTCCTTTTGTACTCATCTTCCAAGTCTAGTACAACCCACAAAACATGTACTTCAAGCATTTTGACAAACACACAGTACTAAGGAGGCTTAGAACAAAGAGAATAGGATGCCGCGAAGGTTAGCATGCAAAATACGCTCCTTGACCTTGTTTAGATGCTAAGTATTCCTTTCATCACTGAGTAATTCTACTCTGCCCAAGACGCTGAGTGATACAAGAGTCAATAAAACAGGATGTATTGCTACCTTCAAGGTGTCGTTATCATGGGAGGAAGAACTAAACAAGTACACAGGTAACTATAGGACCCCCCATATTGTGTGAGAGCCTGGGGAGGACCCGGAGTGGTCCTTTAAAACTCCACAATTTCAATTTTTTTTTAATTGAAGGATAATTGCTTTACAATATGGTGATGGTTTCTGCTATTCAACAAGCTGAATCAACCGTATATATACATATGTCCCCTCCCCTTGAGCCTCCCTCCCTCCCACCATCCCACTCCTCTAGGTCATCAGAGAGCACCAAGCAGAGTCCCCTGAGATGCACAGCAGCTTCCCACTCATTATCTGTCTTACACGTGTCGTGTATACACGTCGGTCCTAATCTCCCAGCTCACCCCACCCCACCCCTCCCACCTGTGCCCACATGTCCACTCGCTATACCTGCATCTCTCTTCCTGCCTTCCTGCCCTGCAAATAGGTTCATCGGTACCATGTTGAACACATATCTATTGTTAAATGAAGGCTCTTTTAAAATAGAAAAAAAATGACTGTAATTACTTGAGACAAAGTTTAGTCATACTGCAGATCCTTCCATGAGCTGTTTCTGTTTCATTCTATGGCCACTATTTTGTGTCTGCAGGCGGGGTGGGTCTGGGAGCCACAGGTGTGGCAGAGGGGCAGCTGCAAAGGCCAGGTGGATGGCAGAGGAGAGGCAGGAGGGAGAGGTCAGGAAAGGGCTGGGACCAGCTGGGCGTGGAGGGGAATGATGGAAAATCTCTGCGTTTTGTCAGAGGCATAGGCGGGGCCATCAAGAAGAGACATGGAGGGCGGTGTTCCCAGAGCTGTGGTTTGGGGCCAGCTATATAACACGAGCACTGAATCTTCTGGGCAAACCACTTCAAGCTGCCTTCCTATCAACCCCAAGTTCAAGAGAAAATATACAGTTCCTTCCCTTTTTATCTTCACGCTTTGTATTTCCATGGGGCCGAGAACTTCCAACAAGACATCTTTCTTCTTCTCAAGACTCTGTTGCTCAAATCTGCGGTTCTATCTCCTAAGAGTTACTTGATACCTTTGTACTGGGTTTTATTTTTACATTTTGGCAAATAATTCCTTAGTTTTCAAACAACTGTATTTGTTATCATGCTCCAAGTAGTTTATTTCAGAATCCTGGGATCTTTGAAGTTAAAAGCCCAAAGAACTGATAGCTAATAAGAATGGTCGTTTTGGTTCTTTGTTACAGTGAATACTATGAGGAATATTACTACCGATACCAAACAGCCGTCCTTAAAAAAATGGGATGAAAAGCTCTCTTATCATTAGAATTCTTGTGCTGAAGTATTAAGAGAGTATCAGGCTTTTAAAAGGGGGAACTAGGATATTTCAAATATAGACTTCTCCCCCTCTCAGATGATAAAAAGTAGTGCTTTTGGCCATGGTAATAATTTCATACAAAGCATAAAAATTAAAAACCATGAATACATCTGAAAATACAACTTACCAAATTTTACTGACTGGTAAATTATAGACTGCATTGAGTTACTATGACAAATGTTAATGGAATATGGGTTCTTAAATGCTGTTTTCTCATTGGCTGATGACTGGTCTTTAACTATGAGGGAAGACCAGCCCAGTAAACAGGAAGTCATCTCCATGGCAACGGGCCATTCAACTTAACTTTTTTAACCCGTGAAGAGGTAATTACTTTATTTTTTATTTCCATTTTTACAATATTCACAGTTTATAATAGCAGTGAGGACCTCTGGGGTCAGGCATTTCCTGGCTGTTAATAACAGGCTGATTTCAGGCCACCAAAGCTTGAACATTGTGCCAATTCTTGTTTTTTTTTTTTAATGAAAAGAGAGCTATGATTTTCTTTTTTCCTTCCTGAAGTCTGTAGCATAAATAAATGACAGGATTTTATGTTCACACACATGGTGTTTTTATTTCCTGCAGATGATAACATCAGGGAGGAGACTGATCATCATTGGTGGGGTGGCGGGGGGTGGGGGGGGTGGGGGTTTGAGATGGAAAAGCCAAGGGGAGTCCTGGATGACTGGTTGGAAGATGACTCCAGGGTACTGAAAGGGAAGATGAGACGGAGGTTCTGCCCAGGGCAGAACTCACTACACCAAGATGCACAGCCTTGGAGACCAGGGCATGTGCTGGTGGAGGCAATCATGAGTCAATGCTTCTTTCCGAACTCACTGCGGAGACCAGAATCCAGGGCCATTTCCCTGGTCTTTGCTCACCCAGGAAAATTTTCTTCCCTCTTAGAAACCTCTGTGATCTATGCATCAAAAAATCATAAGGCAGGGACTTCCCTGGTGGCACAGTGGATAAGAATCCACCTGCCAAGGTGAGGGACATGGGTTCAATCCCCAGTCCAGGAAGGTCCCACACGCCTTGGAGCAACTAAGCCCATGAGTCACAACTACAAAGCCTGCATACTGCAACTACTGAAACCTGCTCACCTAGAGCCTGTGCGCCTCAACAAGAGAACCAACAATGAGAAGCCCCGGCACTGCAAGGAAGAGTAGCTGCTGCTCACTGCAGCTAGAGAAAGACTGTGCACAGCAACGAAGACTCAGCACAGCCAAAAAACCCCCAAAACTGTAAGGCGACCACAGTCATCAGTCGTCTGGGGACAAAGGTGAGGCTTGGACAAAGCCATTGTTTTAGGTACCAGAGCATCACCTTAGGTACCTTGAATGCCCCAACAGCCACTATCTGTGGGAGAGGCATGACCCAGACACAGAAGCGCATCCCTCCCTGGCAGACTTTGGGCAAATCTGAATCCAGCTTTAAAAACTCTTGAAAGACTCTTCTCCACCAGCTTCTGGTCTCTGAAGGGAAGAAGGAAAGGACACAGGAGCAAGTTGTAGCAATCCTCTTCTGTTGTCTTGCTCGTAATCGCATTGTAGCTGTTGTTTATCACTTCGGTCATGTCCGACTCTTTGTGACCCTGTGGACTGTAGCCTGCCAGGCTCCTCTGTCCATGGGATTCTCCAGGCAAGAATACTGGGGTGTGTTGCCATTTCCTATTCCAGAGGATCTTTCTGACCCAGGGACCGAACTTATGTTTCCTGCCCTGGCAGGCAAACTCTTAACCACTGCGCTACCTGGGAAGCACCGGCTCAGAGCAGGATCAGATTAACCATCAGGGTGGCAGCATCAGTGTGAAAAAGAGAAGACAGGAGGCAAATCTCTGACAGCCATAGCCTCTGCCATCAGAGCCCTAGGAAGCCAGCCCACTGCTGCCGGGCCCCAGAGAGGACTCACGGCAGGCAAAGGGGAGCCAGGCCTGGCCACCCACCAAATGTCTCCCAGTTCAAAACTCAAACCCCACTAGGCTCTCAAAGAGATGCTACCCATGGGAAGAGAGGGAAGGCTGATGCCAGAGAAGAGGGGAAAATCCTACAGAAAAAGGAGACCCACAAGGCTCCGCCTGGCTTCCCAGGATCCCGGAGATGCCTGGAGAATTTGCAGTTCCTTGATAAATGCTGGTATTCTGATGAATGCATGGTTTGAGATAAGATTACTTTCAAGTTTTATTTTTAAAAAACCAAACAGAAATTCATTTAACATTTTTATATATATATATTTTTGATATGGACCTTTTTTTAAAAGTGTTTATTGAAATCTGTTACAATGTTGCTTCTGTTTTATGTTTTGGTTTTTCAGTGGAGAGGCACCTGGGATCTTAGCTCCTAGACCAGGGATTGAACCCAGCATCCTGCATTGGAAGGCAAAGTCCCAAACACTGGACCACCAGGGAAGTCCCTAATATCTTCTTGAGCAGTGCTATCATCACACAGAGGGCTTCCCAGCTGGCACTAGTTGGTAAAGAACTCACCTGCCAATGCAGGAGATGTAAGAGGCACAGGTTAGACCCCTAGGTGAGGAAGATCCCCTGGAGGAGGGCATGGCAACCCACTCCAGCATTCTTGCTTGGAGAATCCCATGGACAGAGGAGCCTGGGGGCTACAGCCCATAGGGTCACAATGAGTCGGACACAACTGTGAGACTCAGCATGCATGCACACTCAAGAAGTGATCACTCTAGTAACAGACTTCCCTGTTCCCTTTTTTTGTGTCCTGTTTGCCTTCCACAGCTCTGAAACATCACTAGAGTAAGCAACAAGCAGTCCATCAGGTCACAAAGAATCTGACACGATTTAGCAAATGAACAACAACAAAGCAACAAGCAAACCCAAAACTGTGTGTTTGGTTTGAGGCCAATTGGTATGGACAAATTTCCTCCCTACCTAGCTTGGAAGCTCGTTTTCCATTCTTTTTCACTAGATCCACTCAGTTTCCTAAGAAGTAGACACCACGTGCTTCCAGAAGTGGTTTGGTTTGGATGGACAAATCTTTATGGAGAAGGTGTGGAATCAAGAAGAGGATCTGGGCCTGGACGTGAGGACCACTGGAAAGCCACTATAAACTTTTCCATTCATGCAACACAGATTTATCCAATACCTACAGTGAGCCAAGCCCTGAACAGAAAAAAGCTCAGAAGACGTGATTAAAGATGCTGAACTGATCAGTAGGCTGCAGGAAGGGGTGGGTGCGAGGTGGGTACAGGAGTTGATTTTGGGAGAGAGAAAGCCACAATCTCCCTCAGGCTCCAATCAATCTGAAATAGTTTTGAACCACAGCAGGAATCAGGGTCTCCACAACCCCTGTACTTCCCTGCTCTGTTTAATGAATGTTGTTCTTGGGATAAGGCAGAGCAAGAATCCTCGTGGTTTCCACCAAGTCCTGAACATACCTAAAGCCCAGTCCCTCTGAAAATCAAGTTTCTTTACTGTTCATCTCTCTATTCACAACTCCATTCCCTTTCTCATCCCTTCTGACCTCAATCCTTTGCTAACAAACACTAATCTACCAGAGTCAGAGGGCTAAAACTACTGTTGTCAATAACATTGGTCATGTACTAACTGTGCTATGATAGAAATCATCATTAATGTACAAACTCAGGTTGCTTCTCCAGGGTAAGTTGAGCTAATAGACCCTCAAGTCTGTGGAACACCTGGCCTGAGATAGCCTGTAAACCAGAGATATTCTGACTCCATAAACCATGATTAAGAAATGCTGTGGAAAAGTCACAGGATAATGATTAGTTCCAGGCTCTTAGTTCTTTCCCTTAAAAAAAAAATCCGAATTCAAAGATGGAATTGGAGTGAGCCTGAGGCTTGTCTCATACTCCTTTGCTTGTGGTCCTGCAAACAAACCCTGACTTTGCTACAAATAGTGGCTGTCAGAGTTTGCCTTTCTGCACTGCAGGCAATAGAATCCTTGCTTCCACACCCTCTTTAGTTATTCTTTATCTCTCATCTGGCGAATATTTGCTGAATACTTACTAACCACTAGGTACTACATTAGGTACTAAGGACATGCTGATATTCAAGACAGACCCAGTGTCTGTAGTCATGGAGCTTATAGTCTAGCACAGGTGTTGGCAAAATTTTTTGTAACAGGGCAGGTAGCCAACATTTTATGGTTCCTTTTGCAACTATTCAATTCTGCCATCTTAGCATGAAAGAAACCATAGACAGTACATAGATGAATGAGCATGGCTGTATTCCAGTGGAACTTTATTTACAAAAACAGGTGGAGGTCCAGATTTGGCTTGCAGGTCATTGCTTGCTGACCCCTGGTCTGGAAGGGAACTCCCTCGGCATGTAATTACAGTGAGCACACTGATTGTTTTGAAAGGGGAAGAGCGATAAGAGAGCAGAGATTAAGGGATCCGAAATTGTTGAGCCTTCTAGGACTGAGGATGTGTTGTTCAAGCTGAAATCCAAATGCTCATTAATAAGTTAACCTGGTTGGTGGGGTATTGGGAAATTGAAGGAGCAGAGAATATTCCAAAGAGAGGGACAAGTATGAACAAATGCCCAGGCATGAGAGAGAGTGTGGGAAACATTTGGCATGGCCGGAAGGATGAATAAAGATGAAAACTAGTGAAGATGAGACTATAGATGTATGCAAGGGTCAGGTGCTGGAGGACCTGGTAAGAGGTGCTGAGAAGTTTGGACATTGCCTAACCTAAGACAATAGGATGTTCTTATCAGGTTTTAAACATTGGAGTGTCATGACCACACCTGTGTTGGAAAGCTCTCTCCACTGTGGAATGGAGTTAGGTAGAAGTTTTCAGTCCACACAAGAGATGATGATGGATTGTGGGGGCAGAGAAGACAGGGATTGGTGGCTGAATTTTACCAAGAGGAGGTAGTCCTAAAATAAGCAACAAGCTCAAAAACTGCTTCTGTGGTTTGAGGTGGTGACTCCTATTTATTAGCCTGGAGCCTCATTTTGCTACTTTTCACTGTCTGGAAAGAGGAACACCTTGATGGGGGAAGGAATACAATTACGGAGGCCAGGAAGTAACTATGTGGGGGGGGGGGTACAAATGGAGGAGCAGGATTAAGAGGTAGAGTCAGGAAGCAACAGTTAGAACTGGACATGGACCAACAGACTGGTTCCAAATCAGAAAAGGAGTACGTCAAGGCTGTATATTGTCACCCTGCTTATTTAACTTATATGCAGAGTACATCATGAGAAACGCTGGGCTGGAAGAAGCACAAGCTGGAATCAAGATTGCTGGGAGAAATATCAATAACCTCAGATATGCAGATGACACCACCCTTGTGGCCGAAAGTGAAGAGGAACTAAAAAGCCTCTTAATGAAAGTGAAAGAGGAGAGTGAAAAAGTTGGCTTAAAGCTCAACATTCAGAAAACTAAGATCATGGCATCTGGTCCCATCACTTCATGGGAAATAGATGGGGAAACAATGGAAGCAGTGTTAGACTTTATTTTTTCACTGCAGAGGGTTATCGCAGCCATGAAATTAAAAGATGCTTGCTCCTTGGAAGGAAAGTTATGACCAACGTAGACAGCATATTAAAAAGCAGAGACATTACTTTGCCAACAAAGGTCTGTCTAGTCAAGGCTATGGTTTTTCCAGTGGTCATGTATGGATGTGACAGTTGGATTGTGAAGAAAGCTGAGAGCCGAAGAATTGATGCTTTTGAACTGTGGTGTTGGAGAAGACTCTTGAGGGTCCCTTGGACTGCAAGGAGATCCAACCAGTCCATCCTAAAGGAGATCAGTCCTGGCTGTTCATTGGAAGGACTGATGCTGAGGCTGAAACTCCAATACTTTGGCCATCTCATGTGAAGAGTTGACTCATTGGAAAAGACCCTGATGCTGGGAGGGATTGGGGGCAGGAGGAGAAGGGATCGACAGAGGATGAGATGGCTGGATGGCATCACTGACTCAATGGACATGAGTTTGAGTAAACTCCAGGAGTTGGTGATGGACAGGGAGGCCTGACGTGTTGCGATTCATGGGGTCACAAAGAGTCAGACACGACTGAGCGGCTGAACGGAACCGAACTGAGCTGAAGTGGACCAACTCCTCTGTCTCCTTCCCTCCCTGGTACACAAGAACGTGTACCAGCTTAGAACTGCTGAATGGGTTATATGGGCTTTGTAAAATGAAGACTCTTATTTATAGAGTTAAGCTCGTGCTGGTATTGGTGAATGACTTCCCTGTATCTAATATGTCTCAACACTTGGAGAGACTTCCTCTGACTATGGCAGTCAGGAGTGTGCCCACTGGGCTGCTCAAAAATATCAACTAACCTGACAACATCTCTTGGATAATAGAACCTTCTTTCTAAGCACTCTTCAAAGATGACCCTCAGAGAGAGCAAGAGAATCAGCCGTCATCTCAAAATGTATTAAAGATCTTTGAGAGAGAGAGGTGATTTCAAAAAAGTCCGGAAATTTTAAAACTAGATGCTATTTCATTACTTTCAGTTCCACTAGCATCATGTGGGTTTTGTCTTGGTAATCAGTCAGGCAAGATTCATGGACAGAGGAAAAAAAAACAACAACCCAAGAAATCTCTTTGCTTATGGCAAAAAACTATTTTCTGATCACTTTATTGAGGGGGAAACAACCGGTCCTATTGCTAACAGTAAATGTGTATTTAAAGTAGGTTAGTTTAGCTTTTTTACTTTTTTCTTTTGTATATGATGTTAGAGAATTTCCTGATTTCATTCTTTTATATGTAGCTGTCCAGTTTTCCCAGCACCACTTATTAAAGAGACTGTCTTTTCTCCACTGTATATCTTTGCCTCCTTTGTTGTAGATTAATTGACGATAAGAGCATGGGTTTATTTCTGGGCTTTCTTCCCGTTCCATTGATATCTATTTCTGTTTTTTCTTTTTTTCGGTGTGTGTGTGTGTGTGTGTGTGAGTAGCATGATGTTTTGATTAGTGTAAATATGTACTATAGTCTGAAGTCAGGGAGCCTGATTTCTCCAGCTCCATCCTTCTTTGCTCTACACTTGAAACAAACCGAACATTGTAAGTCAACCACATTTACATTTTAAAAAGTTTAAAAAAAAAATTACAAGATTCCTGTTGAAAATCTCACTCATTTCATGCATTTTGTGCAAGTACGGACAGAAGAATAAAATAAGAGCCAATGTGTTTCTCAACAGAAAAGAATACAATTTGAAGGGTAAGAGCCAAGATGAACCATGCCAGCCTGCCTCTTCACATAGCATCCCCCTCTGTGTACCATGAACCCCAAATTACATGTCAACAGACAGGAGCCAGGAGCATCCTTTGAGCCCTGGGAGTCCTCAGGATCTCAAAGCCCAGGGGCATGACTACTGCATGACCTGACATTACTGTCTACACAGGTGAAGGGAAGTGAAGAGGTTGGAAACCAACCCCCCAACCCTGCTTTCAATGAATGAGTCTTCTCTTATCCCACCTCACCCTCCGTAGTCACAGTCACTAAACAGGCTGATTTTATTATCTCAGTTCTTGACATAAATAACTGCCTAATAGTCCATTATTTTCCCTCATAAAAAAACTCAAGTGACGCCATTTTGTGAAGCTGGGTATGAACATGAAGAATGCCAAGTCTTCATGAAAGTCTGGAGTTATAGATGGTCTCAAGTAACCCAATAAGATGGCAAACCACTTGTAAGTAGAGACTGTTTTCTACACTTATTTGTATTCTTCTCAATGCCATGGATACAGGCTTGATAAATGTTGAAAAATGCACAGTTTGGTTCATGGTCTTCCCATTGAATTCTCAAAAGAGGCTTACACACAAACCCACTCCTTAGAATGGGTTTTGGCTGGGTACCACTCAGAATGATGAAAATTGCTTTGAAAAATGGAAGCTTTCTTGACCCAATATTAATACCAATTTCAAGCAGATTCCTTGCAATGACTTGCAGCTGTGGCTGTCATCCTGCCATGAGGAAGGTGTCAGCAAGACCAAGAATAGTAGCAGTCTGTCATCTCCCTGCTTTTGACGGTCTCATCTGAAATGTTAATTAACTAGTTGCTCGGCACAGAATGAAAATAAAAGTCAAGAAAAGTAGCAAAGGCAAAAAGTGCAATCATGCTAGCATTAAAAATGTGGTATTTGTTTTCCTGGGCTTTTCATGAGCCTTATTCTCCTCATTTAGGCTGTAAACATGTTTTAACTAGCAAACAACTAAATACCAATGCCCATCAAATGAAAGGAAAATTCAGTAGATATGTGACTTTTTGTTTCTGTTTAAAAATGATGAAGAAATTTGCTGAAATAGATTCTGTTTTGATTCATCCCTTGGAAACTAAAACTGCTTTTCTTTCACACAGTTGAGTTTCATGTGTCTTGCATTTCACAGCAGAAAGGTCAGTTCAGCAATACCTTAGGTAAATCCACAAGACCTTAATTTTTTTAACTAAGCTTTTGAATGAAAAGATGATCAGAAGATCTCAACTCTTAATTAGCATGGTTAAACAGGCTTTCCTGGTAACTTACATGGTAAAGAATCTGCCTGAAGTGCAGGAGACCCGGGTTTGACCCCTGAGTTGAGAAGATCCCCTGGAGAAGGGAATGGCAACCCACTCCAGTATTCTTGTCTGGAAAATCCCATGGACAGAGGAGGCTGGCAGACCCCAGTCCACGGGGGTCACAAAGAGTTGTACACAACGTGACTAACAATTTCACTTTTCACTTCAGACACATAAACATATTCTGCTATAAAGTCAGAATCTGAAATCTGAAGACTATTACTTCTAAGACTAGTTTAATAAAAATTCATGTTTACTTAAAGGTTTATATGGCATTTATCTTTTATGCTTTAGGTTTCTTCTTTCCAGAATAATAAAGCTCCCAGAGAGTATTTGAAAATGGTCTCATTCACAGAATCAGAGCTCTCTCTGAGAAAAAGCCACTGTCAGAAATAACAAAGTCTGGATGGAACTGAAGCTAGCCCTTTAACCTTTGCTGAAAGCAGGATATTTCAATTATCTTAAGAATGTGTCAGATAAAGGAAGCAAATCAACAAGATAAACAAAGATAGAGAAAAAGGAAAATTCCCTGGAGCAGAGAAACCAATGAACAGTAGTATTTGCTGATCATCTACTCTATACAGGTGCTAACGAGATTTTAAAGTAAAGGTTAAGAAATGGACTACTTACTCACAAAATATAATTGGAGGTAAATAACTGCAAAAAAATCAAGTGAATCTTAGATTATGTCTTACACATAGGCCTTATAGAAGTCCAAAGAGACAGTGGTTCACGAAGGCCCAAATAGACAGGGGAGAGATTCACAGAAGAATGGAAACCGAAGTAGGCATATTTCAAGATTCCAACAAAAAGAGAAGAAATGGTGGGTTTTGTTTGCAAGGGAACCACCTCCTGAAAGAAAGCAGTGAGGACCATGTGTCTTTGGAGGACTGAAGTGGCTAGTCTGATTTGATGACCAGGTTGGTACTGAGAAGTCAGAAGACAGAATGGAGTCACAGGGCAGAGGCCCTGGCAGTCACATTTGATACAGTCTGATCTATGTACAGACTAGGGGAATATCATTTAGGGAAGAGGCTTTCCAGGTAGCTCAGTGGTAAAGAATCTGCCTTCCAATGCAAGAGATGTGGGTTCAATCCCTGGGTTAGGAAGATCCCCTTGAGAAGGAAATGGCAACCCACTCCAGTATTCTTGCCTGGGAAATCTCATGGACAGAGAGGAGACTGGTAGGCTGCAGTCCATGGGGTCACAAAGAATCGAACACAACTTAGTGACTAAACAACAACATTTAGGGGAGAGCTGTCTGGCGATGGGCCCCAGGATGAATGAACAGCTCTCAGGCTTTCCGGACTGGATGGGAAGTGGTTGGAGCAGCTGCCATCAAAGAGACCAGGAACAAATTGTTGCTGGGATCCACGTGCACCATGGTAGGGGCTGGGCCAGAGTGGAGGGGAGTTGGCCATCCGGTGGAACGATTTGCTAATTCCATTCAGGTCGGAGGGTGAATGTGTAAGTGTTCTGGCAAATTTAATCTAGGATCACCATGACCATAAGCATGCAGCCCCCAGACCTACTGGTGCCTGTGTTGTATGTGTTAGTCGCTCAGTCGTATCCAACTCTTCCACCCCATGGACTGTAGTCTGCCAGGCTTCTCTGTCCGTGGGATTCTCCAGGCGAGAATGCTAGAGTGGGTTGCCATTTCCTTCTCCAGGAGATTGTCCCAACCCAGGGATCATCGAACCCTTGTCTCCTGCACTGTAGGCAGATTCTTAGACAGGCTCTTATAAACAGTCTTGTAAGAGTCTTCTTTTTTCCACCTCAAATCCACCACTGAATACAGATTACCTGGTTCGCTGCTGAATTTAAATCCACTTTGGAAGAAATTTCTCCTCTGCAGCCTGAACACAATCCATTGCAGGTTGATGATGACTGTGGCCGGAGGCCTCTGCCCTTCCCTCAAGTCTGTCTTGGAGTCTAAATCTCTCTCATCCAGGAGCCTGTACAGCCACGAAGATCCAGTGCCAGGACAGAAGAAACTATTTATTAATATGAATTACAAATTTATTTGATAGCCCTATTGTCAGTTCAGGTGCTTCCCAGGTGGCTCAGTGGTAAAGAATCCATCTGCCAATGCAGGAGACAATAGTTTGATCCCTGGGAAGATCAAATCTCCTGGGATTGGAAAGATCCCCTGGAGAAAGAAATGGCACCCCACTCCAATATTCTTGCCTGGGAAATCCCATGAACAGAGGAGCCTGGTGGGCTACAGTTCATGAGGACACCAAGAGTCGGTTATGACTGAGTGACTGCGTCCCATGGTCAGTGCAAAATGAAAAACATTGTCTTAAATATATGGCACTAAAACTTTTTCATTTTGTACTCCTACCCATAAAACACTTCAGCATCCTCCTCCATATTGGTATATTTATTTAAAAATGATGCATCTTCTTATGTAAAAAGTCTCAGGGAGAATAAAATGTATAAACATGGTTTATAAATTTTGACATCTTGGTATATCCATAATTGGATATAAATTGGGCTTATTTACATACTTGGTTTAAACCTGTCAGAGCTGGCAAAGATACCACACAGCATGAGCTGTTCCAGGTGGGGGATGTGCAACTCAGGCTGCTTCTACTAAATGGTGCTTTTATCCCTCCTCTCAATAATTATGTAAAAGTTGCAGCTGAAATGTGGCTAGTAATTTTCCATCCTCCTTGATGTCAATCAAATGTTCTTTCAACTAATCAGAACTCGTTACATTTTAATATGTTTTACAAACGAGTTTAAAAACCACTGAAACCCTTTTTGAGGGGAAGATTTTTAAATATGGTAAAAAAAAGTTTGCAAGTTTCCTAAATGTATAAATGATGAGTTTTTAAGGCAAAACACATTGCTTCTGGCACTAAAATAATAAAACATTGGAAAGTTTTCCAGACATTTGCTTCCACAGTGTGTGTTCTCTCAATAACCAGAGTTTCTTTCAAAAAGTGGGTGGTTTTTATTCATTGTTGTAAGGTCACCTTTACATTGAAGGAAAAGTTTGCATTTACATCTAATCAAAGTTTGTACTGGAAGGAGAAGCTCTACATTCTTCCTACTGATACCGTACTCTTTCTTTGTTAAGTATTGTATTAAATGTTATCAATATTTAATTTGTAGAAACCTTTATGAGCCACTTGTATAGTTGGGGGAATATTAGTTTAGTTAGAATTAAGTGGTACAATCCAATTGATTATGGCACACATTAACTGCAAAACATTATAGTTCATAGGACTCAGGGAGGTAACTGACTTCACCCCCAGCCCCTGCCTTTGGTGGCCTGAGACCACAGGATGTGTTGACTGAGTAAGGAAGTCAGTGTAAATCCTTATATTGCATATTAGTACATTTCATTTATCTTATATGTGATAATAAAAGTAAGACTGCAAATATTTTCCCATACCCCAGGGGACCATTGCTTTTAAATAGACTTTGTTTTTTTAGAGCAGTTTCAGGTTCATTGGATCATTTTTTTTATCCATCCTTTACTCTTAAGTCTATAATTTTATCTATTTATGTACTCATTTATTGGCTGTGCTGGGTCTTCATGGCCGCATGGACTTCTCTCTAGTTGTAGTGAGTGGGGACCGCTTTCTAGCTGCAGTGCTCAGTCTTTGAATTGTGGTGGCTTCTCTCTTGCCGAGCATGGCCTCTTGGGTGCACGGGCTTCGGTAGTTGCGGCTCCAGCGCTCTAGAGCATAGACTCCACATTGGGGCACATGGGCTTAATGGCTCCAAGGCATGTGGGATATTCCTGGACCAGGGATTGAACCCACATCTCCTGCATTGGCAGGCGGATTCTTGACCACTGAGCCACCAGGGAAGCCGCGTATCCATCCCTGACAATCACTATCGTAAACGAATGGTACGGTTTAGCCAAAGTTTAACGATGACTTCTTACAGCTGCATTATCATCAGAATCTCCCTAAAATTCACAAGAAAAATTATTCACAGTGATATTTTAAATTTTACAGTCATCTTGAACTTACTTGCCTATTGTAAAACATTGAATTTCTCCCAAGGTGCCAATAAATAATTTCTGGGTCTTCCTTACCCATATTTATAAATCATCTCTTCAGGTTCTCCTCCATGCCTTCAACGTTGGTGTCTGCTGTCTAGACAGTCACCCAAGGGGGGGTGCTTTGCCACTGTCACTGGGCTACTGTCCTTGGTGAAGGATAATTTGCCCAGAGCCCTGCATCCTGGGACTCCCTCAAGATGCCAACATTTGAGGGACGTTCTTGGAGGTCCGGTGGTTAAGACTTCATATTTCTAATTCAGGGGACATGGAGTCAATCCCTGATAGGGGAACTAAAATCTCACATGCTGCATGGCAAGGCCAAAAAACAATTAAAAAAAAAAAATTTTAAAAAGATGCCAACATCTGCAATGTGTTTTGGAGGAAAACAAGTGACTTAAGATAATAATTTCATTGAAATGATAATATGATGTAAGTGAAGTACCCCCAGTTGATATTTATGTTCCTTGAGGATTTTTTCTACTTTTACAATTTTTACTTTCAAAATGATTTCATCCAAATGTTCCTGCCTGTACAAGCTGTAATATTGCAGAGTTGGAAACAACCTTTAAACTGCTGCCACATTTTCGTGATTATAAACTCCACAGAGTACAATGATTTCATTGGCAGAAAACATATTGGAAGAGAGAAAATCAGGGAAAAAAGAAATATATCCATCTACTAATAAATTCTTTAAAAAAACAAAATAATTTATATTCACATAAATAGTTGTAAAACTGGCTAGTGATGAACCCAAATTATCAACACAGGAAGAATATAGCATTTAAGAAGTATTAAAAAAACAAACAAAAAACCATCCAAATACTCATTCTAAGACAAGTTGTTGATTTTCACCACTGCCATTTTGTTTTGAATTAAATTGCTTATGATCAAATTATTTTTAGCAAATTACTTGGAGGAAACATCCTTCTCCCAGTTCTGAGTCACTTTCTATCACTCACCTTCTGAAGGTCACTCCTTGGGTCCTGGTCATTTTCAGAGCATTTCATGGAAACCGGTCCTTAATTCAGTCTGCAGCCCCGCCCACCAAGAAGCACCGACCAAGCACTGCAGCCTTTCAGAGGCTGTTGCCTCTCCTTTCTGGAAGCTCTTCCCAACTCCCCACTCTCCTCCCTCAAGACAACTCAGAGGACGTGGCAGTTTAATCGAGGTGCATACTAGGGTCAAGATTGAAAATCTCTAGGTTGAATAGCATTTTATAATTTTGAAAAATTTAAAATGCATATGACAAAATAGCATTTTATAATTTAAAAAAACCACATTCACATCCATTATTAATTGTTTAATTCTGCCAACATACCTGTGAGGTAGTCCAAAAAGAATCAATTTGACCATTTTAGAGATGAGTAAAACAAGTTTTAGATCGGAAAGGAAACTTCAGTGTAAAAGTCCAATTTCCTCATTTTCCAAGGTGCATAAGTTAGTCCAGACAATGCTGTACTTCTTTTTTAAACAGAGACATTTCACCTCCTCATTCCCACCCAACCAGTTCTTCCAGGGAAGCACAATATGTACATAGATATCAAGATATACTTTATAAATCTGAACTTACTGGTATGAATTGAAACATATTAGGAGCTGAATCAATGAAAAAATCATGTTAGCCTACTGAATGCAAAAAGTTGAAATTTGAAGTTAGAGATGACAATAGCTCCCTTGAGCTTGGCATCAAGTCATTCCTCAACTTCATTTTGATTTCATAATATTTGGAATATAACAGTCCACCAGGTGTGGTAACCTGACTTGTAAGATGGTCCCCAATGATCTTTGCTTCCTGGTGTCCAAGCCTTTGTGTAATTTTCTCCTTTGAACATAGTCTGGGCCTGGCGACTTATTTCTAATGACTAGAATACAGTAAAGATGATAAGATGTCACTCCTGAGATAAGGTTATTAAAAAGACCATGTCTTCCATCTTGCTAGCATTCACAGTCTCTGGCCCTTCTGCCTTACTTACTCTGGTTGAAGCCATCTGCCATGTCGTCAGTTTCCCACAATAGAGAGACCCACATGGCAAGGAAGGAGAGAGTCCTCCAGTCAATATCCTGCAAGGAACTTAATCCTGCCAACAACCAGGTGAATGAACTTAGATCCTTCCCCAGTGGGGCCTTTAGATGACGAAAGCTCTGGTCAACACCTTGATTACAGCTTGGGATAAACTCAGAGAACCGGTTAAGCTGTGCCCAGATTCCTGACCTACAGAAACCATGAGATAACCAGGGTTAGTTTAACCCACTCAGTTTTGAGATAACTTTTTACACAGCAATAACTAATAACCAGGCAAGCAGTTGCAAAAGGTACTGGGCTTTTACCATTTCTCCTTGCAATCTCTGGATACTTTTGAATTCAACAGAGAAGACAGACAGCGTGAGCATTAGTCCATGTCTCCCATAAATTTAATAAACTTGACAGCAGAAAGTAATGTCTCTAGTGTTGTAGCCTGTGTAATAAAACACATATGAGTGTACTTCCCGGGTTTGTTACAGTGTAAACAGTCAACACAGACTTTTAAAAAGTGAATTTTATATGAAATGTTTGTGGAAATCTTGGAAGAGGACACATGTAATGGAAAGAAAGTGAGTCTAAAAAGAAAACTAACTTGTAGAGGCTGGGTTTCCTCATTGTAAAATTGCAGTAGTAATCCCTAGCACATGGATCTTAAATGGTGTTCAATCCAATGCCTGGTCTACTGATGCTCTTTAGCTTCCTTTTTGGCACTAAAATAGGTGAAGTAACTTGAGGTACCCAGTGAGAACGGTATCTAGGACTCACCTCAAATTCGATATACTGCAAATTACCAAGCTATTGAGTGGCAGATTTTGAGCTCTGAATCCAGGTCTCTGGCTTCTTCCAGAACACACAGAGAGCCCCAACCCACCACCTCTAACTTCTGAGAAGAATTCTCCTTGGGACTCCTGCTTAAGCTGATAACTCTAGCAGAGTCTGTAAGACACTGAGAACAAAGGCTTACAAAGACAGATGCAAGAGGAGTGACATTTCCTTTAGCTAGTCCACATTTAAAATACCATCTTTCTGAACACAGTCTTTCCTCCACCCTCTATCTTTGACTTTGACATTGATAGAGAAGCTTTCAAGAGAGCAGCATCACTCAATTAGATGAAGCTACTAATTTGAAAGAACAATACGTGATGAATGGCACTTACATGTGGTGATTCTAACGGCAAACATCTACTATTTTTCTCCCTGAAATGTTTTATCTTGTCTTTTCGTCTTTTTGTGTAGTGTTGGAGTAGGAAAAAGCAATCCGCTCCAGTATGCTTGCCTGAAAAATTCCAGGGACAGGGGAGCCTGGCGGGCTCCAAAGAGTTGCAAAGAGTTGGACACAACTGGCAACTGAGCACATATGCAATGACTAGAGCAAGAGAGAAAGAGAAAGGGAAGATGAGAAAGCTGCCTTGGAAGAGGAAAGGATGTAGAAAAAGAGGAGCCTGGCGAGAGGTGTATTTGGAGGGAGGAAGAGCACACAGACCGCTTAAGAGGGTAGGTCCTTCCCCAAGGGCTCAGGTCTGAGTGTCGTGCTCCACAGGATAAAAAAAAAAAAAACAAAAAATACACACACACACACAGACAAAAACGTCATCCTTTAAGCCTCGTGGAGTGCTCGAATTAGCGCAGGACCCTGCTATGCTTTTTCCGCTGCTCATCCTATAAAGACTGGTGCAGAGAACTCCAGGGCTCCCGTCCAATCTTTTATTCTTTATTCGGCATATAGTTAACAACCTCTTGGACACTAAAAAGAAAAACTTTGACTTAACTAATAACTTATTGCACATTCTTATATAACAAAAACAATCTGCATGAATATGTTCCAAGCAAAAACCATTTATGAACACACAGATGATAAAAAGGAAGGTAGAAAACTGTGTATCATCTCTTGCTCACATCCTCTCCCTTCATTTTACTTCGAATATTCATGTCACTGGTGTGTTATGCTTTTTGACAGCCTTTCAAATCAAAGGGATTTGAATGAGAGCAAAATAGAAGTATTTGCCCAAACTTTATAAATCTTTCTACTCTTCTGCATCACATAGTGGAAAAACCACAGCCACGGAGTGAGAAGACCACGTTTCTAGCCTGGGCTCTGGCAGTAACTAACCAGCTGGGTCGCAGCAGCAGCGTGGTTTCTGAAAGGCTCTCTCTTTCCTACTCTGTCCAGGGGCAAACACGAAAACCTCTCTCGTGTCATCAGTTATTATCTTGTCTGAGTCATGTTCCCTTCTCACCTGCACCAGCTGAAATAGCCTCCCAGCCAGTCTGTGGGTTCACCCTCACCCACTCCAGTCCGTTCCTTACCAGACAGCTGTCAGAATGTATTTACAGAGGTGAATCAAGGCATGTCACTCTCCGCTTATACTCCTGAGGCTCACCTGTCTGTCTCTTCTCTGGCTGGTCCCCTGTCTGTCTACCACACATCTGGTCTTTTGTCACTTCTTAAGCCAAGTCTTTTCTTTCTTCCTGGTGTCTTCATTTCTTCTTATCTTTGCCTAGAATGTGCTTCACCCAGTTCTTCTCCCAAATCACTTTAAATTTGGTATGTCATAAATATTAGTTGAAGTAAATGAATGAAGTGAAAGTGCAAGTTGTTCAGGCATGTCCGACTCTTTGTGACCCCATGGACTGTATGGAATTCATACAGTCAAATACATTTCAACTAAGTCAATGGAATTCTCCAGGCCAGAATACTGGAGTGAGTAGCCTTCCTCTCCTCCAGGGGATCTTCCCAACCCAGGGATCAAACCCAGGTCTCCCACATTGCAGCGAATTCCTTACCAGCTGAGCCACAAGGGAAGCCCAAGAATGCTAGAGTGGGTAGCCTATCTCTTCTCCAGCAGATCTTCCTGACTCAGGAATAGAACTGGGGTCTTCTGCATTGCAGGTGGATTCCTTACCAACCGAACTATGAGGAATAAATGAACCCAATTCCTAATTCATTCCTTATCATCCTTCAACTTAAATATCAAGTCTTAAGAGAAATTTCCCTCCCCCAATCATTTGAACTAAAGGAATAGCTCTTTCTCATTGTTCTCTCACATCCATCTTTATTTTCTTTCCAGCACTCAGGGCAATGGTGATACACTGTTTCTTGTTTCTTTTATTCTTATGTGCTTATTGTGTATCTTTTCCATCAGAATTTAAGCTCCCTGAGGGCAGGGGTCATTTCTATGTTTTCAGCATTATATTTTCTGTGCTCACCATGACACTATGCCTAGCACCTAATGGGTTTGTAATAAGCATTCATTGAATCAAATGAACAGATGAATGAATGCAAATTTGACTATATTTATCCCTTACCTTAAGTCCTTTCAAGGCTGTCCATAGTCTGTCAGGGAAATGCTTAACTCTGCATGATATGGAGATGTCATTTTTAAAAATTGAAATACAGTTTAGTGATTCGGTTATATATGTAAATAACTGAATATTGTTTTTCACATTCTTTTCCCTTATAGGTTATCGCAAAATACTGAGTATAGCTCCTTGTGCTATACAGTAGGTACTTGTTTGTTATCTATTTTATGTATAATAGTGTGAGTATGTTCATCCCAACCTCCTAATTTATCCCTCCTCTACCTTTCCCCTTTGGTAACCACGAATTTGTGTTCTATGTCTGTGGGTCTATTTCTGTATTGTGCATAAGTTTATTTGTATCATTATTTTTAGATTTCACATATAAAAAACATCATATATTTATCTTTCTTTGTCTACTTCACTTAGCGTGATAATCTCTAGGTCCCTCCACATTGCTGCAAGTGGCATTATTTCCTTCTTTTTTATGGCTGAGTAATATTCCATTTACCACATCTAGAGATGTCATCTTGATGTGGCTCCTCCTCTCCTATCTAGAGTTTTAAAATTACTTGCATTTCCAATTAAAGCCATATTCTTTTTAGCGTCTGTTTTTTTTTGTGCGTGTTTTTCTGGGATGTCAGCCATTACCTCTCCTGTACAAAATCTTTCTGGTTGTTTGTGGTTGTTCTTCAAAATTCAGTTTAAGCGTCCCTTTCTCTGGGAAGCCCTCTTGGATGATTTTCTCCTCCTGTGTCTCCTTCCCTGCACCTGCTAGTAATCCGAGCTTCCTTCTCTTGTGGTACATGTCACACTCAAACAGTGTATTTTCCCAATGTGGGGGGTTGTTTCTTGAGGGCCAGAATTGTTTCTTACTACTCTTGGCTCTTTGTTGCCCCTGTATGTAGTAGATATTCAATAAAAGCTTGTGAATAAATATTTGTGAATGGCTGACATTCCTCCTCCATGTATAGGAGTAAAAGAGGTATCATTACCAAGGGCACATCCTACCTAACCCATTCATGATCAGGTAGTAGTAAGTTAAGTACCATTTCGCGCTAATCTAAAATGTCCCAAAACCTTGGCTTAAATTCATATTTCCAGTTGCCAAAGTTTTTGACTTTGCAAACCAGTATCAGTCAAGGTCATCCTCCCCAGAAAGGTTGCGTATACCTTGGGCAACCATCAGGCTATTCTTTTTGTCCTTGCAATAAAAATGGAAACTCTGCCTTGTATTTAGAGTTGTCTGCTTCTGACAATGGAATTGGCCACTGAGATGGCATAAGTGCACGATGCATTCAAACTGAAGTCTGACCATCATGTCAAGTCTTGAAAACTTTAAACATTTCAGGTAAATAAAGAATAAATGAAGGGTTTTGTGTGCCTGATTTGTCAGCGTGGCTAGTGGCTGACTTGTAGGTGGTCCTGTGGTTAGGAATCTGCCTGCCACTGCAGGGCCATGGGTTCAATCCCTGGTCTGGGAGGATCCCACATGCCGCAGGGCAGCTAAGCCCATGCGCCACAGCTACTGAGCTCCACCACCTAGAGCCCGTGCTCCACAAGAGAAGCCACCACAAGGAGAAGCCTCTGCACCGCAACTAGAGAAAAGCCTGCATGTAGCAATGAAGACACACCATGGTCAAAAATAAATAATTTCATTAATTAAAAAAGAAAAAGAAAAAGATTCATCAGGGCCTCAGAGGTCCTTGGAGGTCAAAGCTTGCCTCTTGAGCAGGGACGGTGGAACTACAGTTACCTCAAGTCCAGCCAGAGTGAACTCACCTGCAATCTCTCTCTGCCTTTGTAGAATTCTTGGTGTTCCTTTTCTTTTACCTTGGAAAGTGAGGGAAGAATCAAGGTGATTTGCAGTAGAGCCAAGTTTAATCTGTTGGTGGTTTGGTTGCTCAATTGTGTCTCTTTTTTGACCCCGTGGGCTGTAGCCTGCCAGGCTCCTCTGTCCATGTCATTTCCCAGGCAAGAATACTGCAGTGGGCTGCATTTTCTCCTCCAGGGGATCTTCCCAATCCAGGGATTGAACCTGCATCTCCTGCATTGCAGGCTGATTCCTTACCACTGAGCCACCAGGGAAGCCCCAAGTTTCTCCTAGAAAAATATTACAAATAATAAACATAGCACCTTATATTTGTCTACTTGTCTACAGTTTTATAACTGTAGGATGTTCTCATTTATGGAAAATAACTGTAAGCATGATGGAAAATTTGAAACTGTGTATTTGGAAGTGGAAAAGGTTTTGGAAAGCAATGCTTCTCAAAATCTCTCCAAAAAATAACCCAGGATTTTTGGTTGTTGAACATATAAGTTCCCAGACCCCTGAAAGACATATCCAGAGGTGGAAACCCTCTGGGTGCATCCTGGGAATCTGCATTTTTAAAAGAGCTCCCTGGAAAGACTTATACACATGCAAGTTTGAGAGGCCACATTGGAGAATATGTGACTTTTTTCATTCAGGGGTAACGAGGTTATGGAGGTAATATCAGGACAAGTGTCCCTGGGAATGTGTAACCAGAGGGTTTGGGCAGAATTGAAAAGGTAGGTTATTTTAGAGGGAAGGAGTGAAAGAAACTCAAGATCCTGCAATGAAAGGGCTAAAGTTTATATGGTAAGACTGAAGGCTTGACTACAAAGGGTGGCTTATTTTTCCCAGTGTAGGGATAGGGTGTGTGGGCACAATTACCATCATCAAAGTGTTGTTCCATGCGTCACTAAATAAAAAGTAGCTCAGGGACCACAATCGCCTATTATTAGAAACGTAATAGTCATATCTTATTTTAAAACCTGTTTTTAATCTTTTGCCACCTGTAAAACTAGACTAAACAGATCAAATGTTAAGGCTATCTAAAAATACCCTGAGTAGAAACATAATTAGGGTTCTAATCTAATTGGGATTATCATGAAGTAGGCTATGCAGACAAGCTGGGAGAGATAAGCCTCTATCAGAGGCATTAAGTTCTAAGTGTTCATTAGATTTATGGGACCAAGCCATGTGTTTTTTGGACAGTATAGAAATCATGTTGAACAGGTTTCAAAACACAAGTATTGATGGCAATTTATTTTCATTTAAAGAATATCCTATGATCCCTGGTTTCAAAAGACTAAGCAATGTGTTATTTGAGGCTTTTGGTTCATGAGAAAACTTAGTGATGGGTCTGACGTTCTGTGAACTTTCAGATACCACTTCTGGACAAACCTCGGAGCAATTCTGATTCCCCTTCTCAAGGTTCTCATATTTGTGCCATATGATAGAGAATTGTGTGAAATATCTTGATCTGATTGCATCTCATAGAAGTTACTCTCTGTACAGAAGACAAAAAGTAAATATGTCCAGAAATAGTCAACATTTTTTTGTTCTAACTAGGAAACCTAGAAGTGTCATTAAAAAACAAAAAAAAGTATGTGATCTTTGTGTTATGTGTGTTAGTCACTCAGTCATGTCTGACTCTTTGAGACCCTATAAACTATAACCTGCCAGGCTCCTCTGTCCATGGGATTCTCTAGGCAAGAATACTGGAATAGGTTGCCATTCCCTTCTCTAGGGGATCTTCCTAACCCAGGGATCAGACCCAGGGATCAAACCAAGGTCTCCTACATTGCAGGCAGCTTCTTTACTGTCTGAGCCACCAAGAAAGCCCAACATGATCTTTGGTGTTTATACATTAAATGAGCATATCGAAAATGGTCACTGGGAAAAAAACCCCACATACTCAAAATTAATGATTCAAAACAACTGAAATAATAGGGCTTCACTGTAGAAACATCTTAAAATGAGAAGAAAAATGTTTAAGCCCCCCTATCTGGTTCTCTTAATATAATATTTCATTCTGGAAATGAATTCTTAGGCAGATGATAAAAACCAGCTTCAGGAAAATTATCTTTTCTGTCTCCTCTAAATCACCTGCCTGACTCACTGTTTCCTTGTGCTTGGAAAAGGTTATTAAGAGTTTTAGTTGAAAAGATGGAAGGGTCGAGGGGAGACTCAATTCCAATTGTCTGCAAGCCCAACTGGGGAGCTTGTTGGCCATGGTGGCGTCTGTGCTTTTGGGCCAGGAATGTGTTCTCCCTGGAAGGAATGAGTCTACCAAGCTCCTTATCTCAAAAATGTGTCTCAGAGATCTTATGCCTTCCTCACCCACAAACCAGCTCTTTTCTCATAAACTCATGTCACTACAGTTCTTCAAACAAGACCTTGAAGAACTTCTTCCCCTGCAAAACGCATATTTATGAATTTGAAAATGATCAATAACACTTCTTTCCCATAGGAAATGTTTGTATTTGTTTTTTAAAAAGCTTTTTATTCAGTATCGGAAGATAGCCAATTAACAGTGTCGTGATAGTTTCGGATGCATAGCAGAGGGACTCAGACATACATATATATACATGTATCCATTCTCCCCTAAACTCCCCTCCCACCCAGCCTGTCACATAACACTGAGCGGAGTTTCCTGTGCTATGCAGTAGGTCCTTGCTGGTTATCCATTTTAAATATAGCCATGTGTACATGTCAATCTCAAAGTCCTTAACTGTCCCATCCCCTCCCCACCCTTCCCCCCTGGGAAGCGTAAGTTAATTCTATTAGTCTGTGAATCTGTTTCTGTTTTGTACGTAAGTTCATGTATCAGAAATGCCTGTATTTGTTTTTGAACCCATGCAGGAACAGATAGTTTCTGCTGGCGAGTGGCATTTTCATTAATTCAGCTGTTTCCACACTCTTTGAAGTGTTCCATCAGACTCTTCAAGAAAGAACAAGACTGCTTGAGAGAACCAGCCTCCTTGACATTGGTCTGAGCAATGATTTTTTGAATATGACACCAAAAGCACAAGCAATAAAAGCAAAATTCAACAAGTGGGACTGTATCAAACAGAAGACTCTGTAGAAAAGAAGAAACAATCATCATAGTAAAAAAGGAACCCACAGAATAGGAGAAAATATTTGTGAATAATATATCTGATAGAGGATTAATATAAATATATAAAGAACTTCTACAACTCAATGAAAAATCAAACTATGCAGCTAAAAAAATGAGAAGGGAAATGAAATAGACATTTTTTCAAGGAAGATTTTCAAATGGCCAATAGGTACATGAAAAGATACTCAACATCACTAATAATCAAGGAAATACGAATCATAACCCCAATGAAATATCACCTCTCACTAATGTTAGAGCAGCTATCATCAAGAAGACAAGAGATAACAAGTTTTGGCAAGAGTGTGTAGAAAAGGGAACCCTGGTGCACTGTTGGTAGGAAGGTAAGTTAGGACAGCCACTTTGGGAAAAAGCATGGAGGTTCCACAAAAAATTAAAATAGAACTACCATGCATGCACACTAAGTTTTTTCAGTCGTGTCTGACTCTTTGCGACCCTGTGGACTGTAGCCCGCCAGGCTCCTCTGTCTATGGGGATTCTCCAGGCAAGAATACTGGAGTAGGTTGTCATTTCCTTCTCCAGGGGATCTTCCTGACCCAGGGATCGAACCCATGTCTCCTGCATTGCAGGCAGATTCTTTACCGCTGAGCACTGGGAAAGCCAGAACTACCATATGATCCAGAAATTTCACTTCTGGGTATATATCCAAAGGAAATGAAAACAGGATATTGAAAAGATATATGTACCGCCATGTTTATGGAAGCATTATTCACAATAACCAAGATATAGAAACAACCTAAGTGTCTGTCAATATTTACACAATGGAATATTGTTCAGTCATGAGTAAGAAGGAAAACCTGGCAATTGTGACAATGTGGATGGACCTGGAGGGCATTATGCTAATAAGATAACTCAGATGGAGGAAAACAAATACTGTTTATCACTTATGTGGAATCTGAAAAGCCAAACTGTTAGGAACAGAGAGTAGAATAGGGATTGCTAGGGGCTAGGTGTGGGGGTGTGTGGGGGAGGATAAGGGAACTGTTGGTCGAAGCATACAAACTTGCAGCTAGGAGATAAGTTCTGGAGAGTTAATGCACAACACTTATTATGGACAACAATACTGGATTCTATACTTCAAAGTTGCTAAGAGAATAGACCGTAAATGTTCTCATGACAAAATGAAATGATCATTATATGATGTGATGGATGAGTTGGCTAACTCTGTCACAGTAATCATACTGCAAAATATGCGTGCTTGCTAAGTCGCTTCAGTTGTGTCCAACTCTTGGCGACCCTATGGACTGTAGCCTACCAGGCTCCTTTGTCCGTGGGATTTTCCGGGCAAGAATACTGGAGTGAGTTGCCATGCCCTCCTCCAGGGGTTCTTCCTGACCCAGGGATCGAACCTCTGTCTCTTATGTCTCCTGCACTGGCAAATAGGTTCTGTACCACTAGCACCACAGACCAAATAACCATGCGGACGCCTTAACCTTACCTAATGTTATATGGCAATTAAGGCCCCTCAAGAAGACAAAAGAAAAAGGAAACTGAAGGGCAGATGTTGAAGAACTTCTCTTATTCAGTCATGAATTTTACACCAGCTACCTGGGTTGTCAGGTTCCCTTTGCTTGGTTAATCCTGGTTTTTCTATTCCTCTGTTTTCCTCATACACTTCTGTAAAATGGGTACAAGATTTAATAGAGAATTATTTTCCTGAGTCTTTGAGAATAGGGGTAGCAGAGAGTATCAACATGAAATATTAAGAAGCATTAAGTTAACAAATTGAGCTGAATCGCCAAGGATAGAGCCTGAACTCATAGAATGTGACTGAGAACAATGGTACCCAACCTGTTGGGATTAGATGATATAAAAAGAATATTGTGTTTGCCAACTGATCATTGTCATTAAATATCCTGACATTTGCACTACCCCAATGCAAATATTCAATAATCTTTCCTCCCTCCCTTTTTCTCTTTATGTTTCTCTCTTTCCTTTACAAAATTATTTATTCTGCTCTTTGAATTTCTTTAAATATCAACCAATGCTGGTCCTTAGAAAATGAATATCTAGTGTATTGCTTCTGTGGAAGGAGGAAGAGGATTGTAATTAAAAGGCAGTGGCAGGGTGGGGAGGGTGGTGGGTAAAGAATGCCGGCTTCCCTGGTGGCTCAGTGGTGAAGAATCTGCCTGCAATGCAGGAGACTGGGATTTGATCCCTGGGTTGGGAAGATCCCCTGGAGAAGGGAATGGCAACCCACTCCAATATTCTTGCCTGGTGAATTCCATTGACAGAGGAACCTGGCAGTTTACAGTCCTTGGAATCACAGAGTTGGACACGACAGAGTGACTAACACACACAAAGAATCAACTTCTCTTTGCAGAGTTTTATTGCACAAAAAAAAACAACTGAGGCAAATACTATAAAATGTTAGTATATTTTAAGTCCAATGTGTAAGTTACACAGGTGTTTGTTACATTAACTTTTCCATGATTCATTTTTAAAATTAGAGCATCTGGTGTGAAATTCTACAATTAGTTCATATGTTAATTAGTTAATTAATTGATACAGCTACAAGTCACCAGGCACCTACAACATACTTGGATTTATGCTGAGAAATGTGATATGAAAACAGCATTCTACCTATATACAGTGTCTTATCACAGAGTGAACTTCCTGATTTAGGTTTTCTTGCAGTAAGAGATGATTTTTAATTGAGATTGGATGACAGGTCTATTTATGAAGTGTTTAAAAATGGCCTGGCTAGTTACAACCTGATAAAGAGCAAATGCCTTTCTTATTTTTCTCCTCTTCCTCCTCCACCCCATTTTCCTTTCCAGGATCATTGCAACTGGTAACTCCTTTTTTCTAAAGTAACAAGTCTTCATAAAGTGTCTGAGTAGACACATTCAATCAAACAAGAGTTTTAAGTAAGTATTCTGCCAAATAAAAGACTTGGAAGATCTTAAGTCAAAATCTAAGAATGGATATCCTTTGTGCCAAAAGATCCTAGGTAAGCTTGCTTGTTGTTGGTACAGGGTCTAAATTGAGTTAGCATAACCAACGAGTTTGAGGATGAATAATAAGATTTTTTTTTCAACTACTGCCTTCATTTATGATAGTTTCTTAAACAAGAGCTAAACTCCTTAAACCAAATATTATGTAGGGTGTTGCCAATGTCAATTGGCCCATACAGTGAGTCTGAAATTGAAAGTACAAGTCTGAGTGCCATGCATACTTGTTCATGTTCATCATACTTCTGAATGGTTAGGGACTTAGCTGAACAGGGGTATTTACCTACTAAGATTTGGATAACTTACCAATGACAAGAGATGAAAGGACTCTCACTCAGGCAGCTGGCTAATGAACAAATATTGCCTTCGTGTTATTAAATAGGTCCTAGCCAGTGTCAGAGAAGGAAATGGCAACCCACTCCAGTACCCTTGCCTGGAAAATCCCATGGACTGAGGAGCCTGGTAGGCTACAGTCCACAGGGTCGCAAAGAGTCAGACACAACTGAGCGACTTTACTTACTTACTTACTTAACCAGTGTCATGAACTCCTTAGTGCCAAATTCAGACTGAAATTGAAGAAAGTGGAGAAAACCACTAGACCATTCAGGTATGACCTAAATCAAATCCCTTATGACTATATAGTGGAAGTGAGAAATAGATTTAAGGGACTAGATCTGATAGACAGAGTGACTGAAAAACTATGGATGGAGGTTCGTGACGTTGTACAGGAGACAGGGATCAAGACCATCCCCAAGAAAAAGAAATGCAAAAAGGCAAAATGGCCTGTCTGAGGAGGTCTTACAAATAGCTGCAAAAAGATGGGAAGCAAAAAGCAAAGGAGAAAAGGAAAGATATTCCCATTTGAATGCAGAGTTCCAAAGAATAGCCAGGAGAGATAAGAAAGCATTCCTCAGCAATCAGTGCAAAGAAATAGAGGAAAACAATAGAATGGGAAAGACTAGAGATCTCTTCAAGAAAATTAGTGATATCAAGGGAACATTTCATGCAAAGATGGGTTCAACAAAGGACAGAAATGGTAGGGACCTAACAGAAGCAGAGGTGGCAAGAATACACAGAAGAACTATACAAATAAGATCTTCATGACCCAGATAATCACGATGGTGTGATCACTCACCTAGAGCCAGACATCCTGGAATGCAAAGTCAAGTGGGCCTTAGAAAGCATCACTACGAACAAAGCTAGTGGAGGTGATAGAATTCCAGTTGAACTATTTCAAATCCTGAAAGATGATGCTGTGAAAGTGCTGCACTCAATATGTCAGCAAATTTGGAAAACTCAGCTGTGGCCACAGGACTGGAAAAGGTCAGTTTTCATTCCAATCTCAAAGAAAGGCAATGCCAAAGAATGTGCAAACTGTTGCGCAATTGCACTCGTCTCACACACTAGTAAAGTAATGCTTAAAATTCTCCAAGCCAGGCTTCAGCAATACTTGAACTGTGAACTTCAGCTGTTCAAGCTGGTTTCAGAAAAGGCAGAGGAACCAGAGATCAAATTGCCAATATCCGCTGGATCATCGAAAAAGCAAGAGAGTTCCAGAAAAACATCTATTTTTGCGTTATTGACTATGCCATAGCCTTTGACTGTGTGGATCACAATAAACTGTGGAAAATTCTGAAAGAGATGGGAATACCAGACCACCTGATCTGTCTCTTGAGAAACCTGTATGCAGGTCAGGAAGCAATAATTAGAACTGGACATGAAACAACAGACTGGTTCCAAATAGGAAAAGGAGTATGTTAAGGCTGTATATTGTCACCCTGCTTATTTAACTTATATGCAGAGTACATCATGAGAAACAATGGGCTGGAGGAAATACAATCTGGAATGAAGATTGCTGGGAGAATTATCAATAACTGCAGATATGCAGATGACACCACCCTTATGGCAGAAAGTGAAGAAGAACTAAAGAGCCTCTTGATGAAAGTGAAAGAGGAGAGTGAAAAAGTTGGCTTGGGGCTCAACATTCAGAAAACTAAGATCATGACATCCAGTCCTATCACTTCACGGCAGATAGATGGGGAAACAGTGGCTGACTTTATTTTTCTGGGCCCAAAATCACTGCAGATGGTGATTGCAGCCATGACATTAAAAGACGCCTACTCCTTGGAAGGAAAGTTATGACCAACCTAGACAGCATATTAAAAAGCAGAGACATTACTTCATCAACAAAGGTACCTTTAGTCAAGGCTATGGTTTTTCCAGTGGTCATGTATAGATGTGAGAGTTGGACTATAAAGAAATCTGAGTGCCAAAGAATTGATGCTTTTGAACTGTGGTGTTGGAGAAGACTCTTGAGAGTCCCTTGGACTGCAAGGAGATCCAACCAGTTCATCCTAAGGGAGATCAGTCCTGGGTGTTCATTGGAAGGACTGATGCTGAAGCTGAAACTCCAATACTTTGGCCACCTGATGTGAAGAGCTGACTCATTGGAAAAGACCTTGATGCTGGGAGGGATTGAGGGCAGGAGGAGAAGGGGACGACAGAGGATGAGATGGTTGGATGGCATCATTGACTCGATGGACATGCATTTGGGTGGACTCTGGGAGTTAGTGATGGACAGGGAGGCCTGGCGTGCTGTGGTTCATGGGGTTGCAAAGAGTCGGACACGACTGAGAGACTGAACTGAAGTGAACTGACTGAACCAGTGTTTCTAGCCCAAAGAAGCTTTAGCTAATTCCTGACAAAATGGTGGCTCGGATAGTAAAGAATCTGCCTGCAATGTTGGAGACCTGGGTTTGATCCCTGAGTTGGGAGGATCCCCTGGAGGAGGGCATGGCAACCCACTCCAGTATTCTTGCCTGGAAAATCCCCATGAACAAAGGAGCCTGGTAGGCTACAATCCACGGGGTCACAAAGAGTCAGACATGACTGAGTGACTAAGCATGGCACAATCATGAGAGGGCTCTCTACGGAAAGCATATAATTCCTTCTGTATTCAGGCTCATGTGTTCATTGCTTTCATATGGAAGACAAGGAGGGCAAAAACCTACAAGACATAAAGGATTGAAAGCAACAGGTCTCTTGAGCTTTGAGCCATTATTTTGAGTTCATTAATAAGAATGGCATTGTGCATGTGTTGTTGCAATTATGATTATGGATAAGTGAATCAGTCAGTTCTGTCACTCAGTCATGTCCAACTCTTTGTGAGCCCGTGGACTCACGCTCCAGGCTTCCCTGTCCATCTCCAACTCTCAGAGCCTACTGAAACTCATGTCCATCACATCGGTGATGCCATCTAACCATCTCATCCTCTGTCATTCCCTTCTTCTCCTGCCTTCAATCTTTCCCAGCATCAGGATCTTCTCCAATGAGTTGATTCTTCACATCAGGTGGCCAAAGTATTGGAGTTTCAGCTTCAGCATCAGTCATTCCAATGAACACCCACGACTGATCTCCCTTAGGATGGACTGGTTGGATCTCCTTGCAGTCCACGGGACCCTCAAGAGTCTCCTCCAACACCACAGTTCAAAAGCATCAATTCTTCATTGTTTAGCTTTCTTTATAGTCCAACTCTCATATCCATACATGACACACATAGCTTTGACTAGATAATAGATAAGTGAATATATTAGTGTTTTAGTTCCTCTTTTGTTTTTTTCATATTATTTCAAAACTTGTCTCATTTATAAATATATCAACTGATCTGGTCACAAGTGATGGAAACAAAATATTCTCTTCGTAATCTATTCTGTAAACTTGAGCAGCAACGTGGTAGAGAAAAACTGAACAATGAAAATGAGGGTCTCAAACCTGGATGAATTCAGTGCTACTTAGCTTTTTGCTGTTATTTCTTCCCTGTGAAGAACATGTAAGATGGGGAATTTGATAGATAAAATAACAGTTTAACTGCCCTTCCCAATGCATTTAGTATCTGAACATGAAAAGGGAATGAGCGTTAAGTGGAGTATTTGTCCATTTCAATCCAAGTCAATGATCTACTCTCCAGCAAGATGCAGCTGGAATTCTGGGACACAGGACACCTTGTCTGATTACCTAGTTTAGTGCATCTTTATTAAAGTCCTTTCTCACTTTCCTCTTTAATCATTATTAGGAGGATCAACAAGTAGTTTTTGCCCAGACTCCTTTCTTGAAATCTTTGTTCTCATCTTAGCAAGTTTCTATCCCGAGTTGGGAGTCCATGCCTCTGAAAAGCCCTATTCCTACAAAGTCTCATGGATCGGCCTCAGAGGCAGTTTGTGCTTGCAAATGACAAGACACAAGTGGGGAGAATTGGCAACTACACAAAAAAGATACGAAATAGTCTCCACCTACCAGTCAGACGCTGCTCCATCAGAGTGGAAAACAATGGAGGGAATGAAGATCACTCAGTTGTATAGGATCCATTTCGAACAATCTCTAATCAATTCAGGGACACCTCCTCTCCACCCCCCTCTCCCCTCCATCATCTGTCTGCCTTTGTGTAGTTCTAAGAGCAGCATTAATTTTGACAAGGGTGTCATTTTAATCTGAATGTCTCAAAATGATAGGGGAGGAAAAAAGTTCCCTTTTTTTTTTGCCTTCAACTCCAAAATAAAACGATCTGGAAAGGAGAACAAAAAAGTTTCCTCATGATATCTACTTTTTGTGTCAAGGCTTCTAGGGTGGCCCTGAGGATGGAGATACTTTGGGGATAGAAGGGAGGGTGTGACATTTGTCATCACTCTTTAGGAAAGGATCAGTCAGGCCAGCCCAACAGAGGCTGATTTCTGCCCACTTACAAGGACTTATAAGAAGAAAGAACTTAGAATTTGTAGTGAGGAGTTTGGATTCAGGTTCTGTGCCATATTATCTATGTGAGCTTTCACATCTCTTTCATGTCTTGGAGCCTGATTTCTTCTCTGTAAAGAAGAAATAATACCTAAACTAGGGTAGTGTGAATATTAAATGAGGTGATATATGTGAAAAATACTTCTGGCATATCTACCTATATTTACATGGGTAAATAATGGTATTTGAAATAAAGACCCAAAGTGCAAAGTCTATGATAATGAGAACTTAATGTTGGGTACCATTAGGGTGAGAACTGATCTCTAGTTGAGGTAACATGCACTGAGCCATACACCCGACATATGCCCCAACTGTACCTGCACATTTCTTAAGCTGGGTCCACTTGAGCATGAGTGGAAGGAGAGAAGACTTGGCATAATAGCTTTCACTCATGCTCTTCCTTCGAGTGCTTTCCTCTCTGAGGTCTCCCACTCGCCCTCCATTGGCAATGATCTTCCACGAGAGTTACTCACAGATGACATGACCACAATTATCAGTATCTTTGTAACTCAGTCAATGTGTTTCTTGTCCTAAGAGTTGTCACTGCTTGCATTTGGTTGCTACAGCTCATATCACATCGATCAGTTCTCTCCCTCTTGATTCTTCTTCCTCTCCTACTGCTGTATATTTATGAAAGAAATTGGGTGATTTGTTCTGTACAGCTTCCTACATTCTGGATTTGCACCTTGTGTCCCTATGTTTCCAACCTTTTCCTCTATCTATTCTACTTTCTGTAAAGTGGGAGCTATACCCAGAAGCTTATTAGATTCAGGTTGGATGTTTTGTTGAGAATATCTTAGAGACGCTGTGGTGGGCTTTCCACTGCCCCTTCAAGAGGCATGTATTCTGTGGTTCTTTCTCTTTTTGGTCACAGTGAGATTGATCAGTGGGTTGGAGCATGGTCAGCCTGCTTTATTCTTTATAAAGTTCATCCAAAGGTTTTCACAGTCACTGGTAAGTGCTTGTAAGATTCATTATTTCAAGAGGTTTTGCACAACATTAATATTCCAATTCGATCACTTTTTAGTGTATTGGTTGGAATTCTTTTATAAGTAGAAACAACACTCATCAAGAATTTGATTACCCTCAGACATAACATAAGCAGGAAAGACAATATAAATATTTGCTTTTTACTTCACCAGTTTTCAGAATAATGAAGTTGTTCCCAAGCATTCTTGGTGGCCTATGATGCTGTTGTGGTTTCTATCTTTTAGTGTAATAATGAATGTGTAGATTTTGACATATTTAATATGTTTCAATGCATTATGGTTAGTCTCTTTTTTAACACTTAAATGATCTCAACTTTGGTAGTAGAACTGCCTACAAGTTGGCTACTAAATCCGTTTAACATGACTCCAGTAAACTTGAATAATGCTTTTCAGAAGCTTCTTGCTTAGCTTCTTAAACTCCCAGATTTAGATAATTATCTTCAAGGGAAAACTATCCATATGCTAGGCTTAGTTCTCTGACTCACTCTTCTCACAAGGATCTTAATCTATCAAGTCTCTAATTTTGATTTTTCATTCCCATGTGATTGCCACAGCCTCTGTTGATTTCTCTTTTTCTGTGGTGGCTGCTGCCCGGGGAAAGCTCAGGTTCTCTTCTTATACCCAGAATCAGCAACTTTTCCCAGGGTGAAAGTGATGACAACTCTCAGCTCATTTTCCAATGACCTCTTTTAGAATCTTGACTCTCTTAGCTCTGATTGTTTTGGCAGCTCTCTGGTGATATGTAAAACAGGTGACCAGGGCAGGTTCAGTGCATGAAGCAGGGCACCCCAGTGTTCTGGGACAACCCAGAGGGATAGGGTAGGGAGGGAGGTGGGGGGGTGGTGCTCAGAATGGGGGTGGACACATGTAGACCTGTGGCTGATTCATGTTGATGTATGGCAAAAGCCATCACAATATTGCAATTATTTTCCAATTACAATAAATTAATTTTTTAAAAAAGAGTTGCTGTGTAGCTGCAAACTACTTATCAACCCAGGCTTCTCAGGTGGCTCAGTGGTAAAAAATCCACCTGCCAATGCAGGAGACACAGGCTTGATCCCTGATCCGGGAAGATCCTACCTGCCATGGAGCAATTAAGCCCCTGTACCACAACTATTCTTGTGCCTCTGGAGCCCACAAGCCGCTACTACTGAACTCGAGTGCCTAGAACCTGTGCCCTGCAACAAGAGACGACATGGCCCTGAGAAGCCCATGCACCACAAAGAAGAGCAGCTGCAAATAGACAGAAGCCTGTGCAGCAAGGAAGACCCAGCACAAAAGACCCAGCACAACCAAAAAATATATATAAAGAAAGAAATAAAATTATAAAGAAAAGAAGAAGAAAAGCCCTGAGCTCAAAGCTTGATGTAGTCACCAACTCAAACAACCTGGTGAGAGAGGATTTCTGCTTTTTTTACCTTCTTTTCTCCTCTCCTGGAATTTCAAAGTGTCATTACCTATTCATAATGGAATGCTCAGAGCAAGTCAAATTTCTAATGAATAATATATTTCAAAAGGGAGCAAAGAGATCATACATTTTCTAGGCAAGATGAATATTCTGAGGAAACACTAAGTTGCTATCATGGATGAGAGGAACATAAGTGTCCTTTTAAAAATTATTTTATATGTGACAACTAAATGTAATGAAGTATCCTGGGATACTTGGAATCTTGAAACAGAAAAGAACCCAGCAGGTAAAACGAAGGCAGTCTGAATAAAAAATTGATTTTAGTTAATAATAACATATCAATTTCAGTTCATTAGTTTGACAAATGCACCATCCTAATGTATAGCATCACCAACTCAATGGACACGAAACTCCAGGAGACGTGAAGGATAGGGAAGCCTGGCATGCTGCAGCCCATGGGGTCACAATGAGTTGGATACAACTGAACAACTAACAACAACAAGGTAAGATATTAATAACAGGAAAAACTGGGTACAGTGTTTATGGGAACCTTCTGCAGTGTCTTCACAACTTTTCAGTAGATCTAAAATTATTCTGAAATATAAAGTTTATTTTAAAAACTGATTTCATATAGAAAGAAGGTGTTGAAAAGCAAAGGGAAGTGAGACAATAAAAGGTTACATTTATGACTCAAGTTATAAAACAAAATAGAAATATTAATATTCCATGCAGATTTGCAGAAATGATGTCAGCAAACCATTTTTATCTAGAAGTAACAATAGCAGAATAGAGCATTTCAAGTGAAGAAAACAATGTTACAGAGCCCAGCATCACCAAGTTCTTGCTCACGTACAAATAACCCTGAGAAACTTTCTGTGAATGAAGATGTATATAATTCCTAGTTTTTAAAGAGCTATGGGCAGGGAGCCAAAATATATTCTTGGACTCTATTCTTTCAGTATCCTAAAATTAACCTATTGGAATGAACTATTATACTCAGCTGTTTGGAACTGGAAATCTAACTCTAAAAGCAACCATTTAATTTGAGGTTTTTTGAAATGAAGCTTTTTTTTTTTTACTGTTTTTTTTTATTTTTTAAAAATGTCAAACTCACACAAAAGTACATGGAACAGAATAATAACCCCTATGTACCCATTACCCAGTTTCATCCATGGTAGAGACTCACTAAACTTGTTCCAACTCTCCCTCTTTCCTCTCATTTTTTCCCTAGAATGATATAAATCAACTCTCAGATAGCAGAGTCATTTGCTTTTTCAATACACTGACATTTTAGGTATTCTTCTATAAACATTTATGAAGCCCTTTTTAAAATTTTTAAATTTTATATTGGAGTATAGTCGATTAACAATGTTTTATTCATTTCAAGTGTATAGTAAAGTGATTCAGTTATACATATCCATGTAACTAATACAACATTGTTAATCAACTATACTTCAATATAAAATAAAAAATTTGTAAAGTAGATTCTCCATAAATGTTTACAAAAGAATACCTAAAATATTGGTGGATTGAAAAAGCAAATGACTCTAGTAAGAGTTGCTTTATATTATCGTAGGCTGGAGTTCCATGGACAGAGGAGCTGTGGGCTATAGTCTGTGGTGTCACCAAGAACCAGACATGATTGAGTGACTAACACTTTCATTCTTTTCCAAGTTCTTTTATTTATTGCAGAGTATTGAGCAGAGTTCCCTGTACTATGCAGTAGGTCCTTGTTGGTTACTTATTCTGAATATAGCATTGTGTACTTGTCAATCCCAAACTCCCAATCTATCCCTTCTCCCCACCTTTCCTCACTGGTAACTACAAAATTGTTCTCTAAGTCTGAAGCCCCTACTTTTGAGGCAACTAATTTAGGAGGTGAACATAGAGATGAATGACAGATGGATCTTGCTGGAAAGGAGGAGCTTAGTTTAATAAGAAAATGAAGACAAAAACATAATATCCCCAATGCACAATATAAAGGGGTAAATGCTGTGATCAAGACCTAGAAAGCATGTTGTGGGGTCTCAGAGTAGGTGAGGAGAACTTCGGCTGGGAGGGTTAAGAGGAAGCCTTGTAACAGACACTGCATCCCAGTCAGACCACAAATGATGCCCAGAGTTGCCCTCGCAGTAGGATGAAGGGTGATAGACCTGGCCGCAGCTCCCAGCCTGTGGTGCATCGCCTCCCCCCAGGCCCACACACCACTTTCTTCTTCAGATACACACGCAGGGCAGGGGCATCTCAGAAGGAAGTCATTTGTCCCTAAAAGAAAATGGACCCACCCTAATGGACCAAATCTTAGAAGCAACTTCAGCCTGATTTTTGATAAAAGAGAACCTAAAGAAAGTTTTCTCCAACCCTGACAGAATGGGGACTCCGAGAGAAATTAAATTATCATTTAAAAATGGAGATAATTCCAGTTCTTTCACCCCTGAGCTTGAGATACACACCTGCTGTGAGTATTTGAAGATGTTGGCGTGAGACTACATAATTATAGAATTACGTTTGGGCTTGGAGGCAGCAAAAATGTCAAAGAAGAAAAGAGCACAGTGACAGAGCAAACCTGAGAAGTGAGGAGAGCCGCTGCTTCAGCTTCTCCGTGACGCGGGTATCAAGGGAAAGGAGGAAGTGACTGTCATTAAAAACTCGGTCTTTCTCAGTGAAAGGGAAGGCAGATTACGTGCAGACCATGGGACTCGAATTGAATTGGGAGCAAAGGAATTAGCCAGTGATGGTGACAGCAGAGGTGCTCTATTCGCTCTCCAGGCTCTTCCCTATAGTTTCCAGCCAACCAGCAGTGACGCGAGAACTTGTGACTACTTTAGGCCCATGGTATGTGACCATGACTAGAGATCTCTTCAAGAAAATCAGAGATACCAAGGGAATATTTCATGCAAAGATGGGCACTATAAAGGACAGAAATGGTATGGACCTAACAGAAGCAGAATATATTAAGAAGAGGTGGCAAGAATACACAGAAAAACTATACAAAAGAGATATCCATGACCCAGATAATCATGATGGTGTGGTCACCAACCTAGAGCCAGACATCCTGAAATTCGAAGTCAAGTGGGCCTTAGAAAACAATACTATGAACAAAGTTAGTGGAGGTGATGGAATTCCAGTTGAGCTATTTCAAATCTTAACAGATGATGCTGTCCAAAGTGTTGCACTCAATCTGCCAGCAAATTTGGAAAACTCAGCAGTGGCCATAGGACTGGAAAAGGTCAGTTTTCATTGCAATCCCAAAGAAAGGCAATGCCAAGGAATGTTCAAACTACTGCACAATTGCACTCATCTCACATGCTAGTAAAGTAATGCTCAAAATTCTCCAAGCCAGGCTTCAACAGTATATGAACCATGAACTTCCAGATGTTCAAGCTGGATTTAGAAAAGGCAGAGGAATCAGAGATCAAATTGCAAACATCTGTTGGACCACCAAAAAAGCAAAAGAGTTCCAGAGAAACAACTACTTTTGCCTTATTGACTATGCCAACGCCTTTGACTGTGTGGACCACAACAAACTCTGGAAAATTCTGAAAGAAATGGGAATACCAGACCACCTGACCCGCCCCTTGAGAAATCTGTATGCAGGTCAGGAAGCAACAGTTAGAATTGGACATGGAACAACAGACTGGTTCCAAATAGGGAAAGGAGTACATCAAAGCTGTATATTGTCACCCTGCTTATTTAACTTCTATGCAGAGTACATCATGAGAAATGCTGGGCTGGAGGAAGCACGAGCTGGAATCAAGATTGCCAGGAGAAATATCAGTAACCTCAGATACGCAGATGACACCACCCTTATGGCAGAAAGTGAAGAAGAACTAAAGAGCCTCTTGATGAAAGTGAAAGAGGAGAGTGAAAAAGTTGGCTTAAAGCTCAACATTCAGAAAACTAAGATCATGGCATCAGGTCCCATCACTTCATGGGAAATAGATGGGGAGACAGTGGAAACAGTGACAGACTTTAGTTTCCTGGGCTCCAAAATCACTGCAGATGGTGATTGCAGCCACGAAATTAAAAGACACCTTCTCGTTGGAAGAAAAGTTATGACCAACCCAGACAGCATATTAAAAAGCAGAGACATTACTTTGCCAACAAAGGTCCATCTAGTCAAGGCTATGGTTTATCCAGTAGTCATGTATGGATGTGAGAGTTGGACTATAAAGGAAGCTGAGCACTGAAAAATTGATGCTTTTGAACTGGGTGTTGGAGAAGACTCTTAAGGGTCCCTTGGACTGACTGCAAGGAGATCCAGCCAGTCCATCCTAAAGGAAATCAGTCCTGAATATTCATTGGAAAGACTGATGCTGAAGCTGAAACTCCAGTACTTTGGCCACCTGATGCGAAGAACTGACTCGTTGGAAAAGACCCTGATGCTGGGAAAGATTGGGGACAGGAGGAGAAGGGGATGACAGAGGATGAGATGGTTGGATGGCATCACCAACTGGATGGACACAAGTTTGGGTAAACTCCGGGAGTTGCTGATGGACAAGGAGGCCTGGTATGCTGAAGTCCACGGGGTCGCAAAGAGTGGGACACAACTGAGTGACTGAACTGAACTGAACTGTGTGACCATAAATGCCTGTATCCCTTCCATGATGAGACACTGGGGAACCAGGGTGCGGCCTTCATTCAGTCTTGCCTCCTTTGTCCACAGCAACCCTGGGAGCCACATGGTGTGATGGCAGCATCTCAAGATGGAGGAAGTTGGATCACTAATTACTGTACGGAGGAGAGCCAGCCAATAGGCTGTGGCCATGACTCAACGGGGGCGTGGCCTTCTCTTCGGCCATCTTGAGGCTTATTTGCTAGTGCAGTCCTGCGCTGACACCCTCACTAGGGCCATGCTCAATGTCCCACTGAAGTTAGGTTACATGTGTAGCCAAGCTCACCTTGGAAGCACCTGCAAGGTTTCCTCTATTGAGTCTGTTGGATCCCAGTAACTAGATGAAACCCTAAAAGCAGAAACCATATCTCACCTGCCCCTCAGAGGATCCCACAGAGTGTTTTACAAAGATTCACAGAATGTGAAAATAAATGGAAGAAAACCTCAGGGAGCGACCTTTTGGGATTCTCACACTTCATAAGAAGAAAGGCAGAAATCTCAGATGTTTCCATTGGAAAAATAAGGCGGTGGTCTAAAAACACAGCTCTGGGAAGAGTGAATTTTCACAGTCATCTTATTGTGTTCAATAACACTGAGACGATTGTGTAGATGGCGTTCTCACAAACAAAGCTTCGGTTTAAGTCTCAGCTCAGGGGCCAGGACACAAACTCGGACACAGTGCTGACTTAGAAATTATGCTTACTTCTCAAAGGTTCCCCCAAATATTTTGGTCAATGATACAGTTTCAAAGCAAGTGTGGATATGAGTGCTAGATATGGTATAGTCTTGGAGGAATGTTTCAAAAACAAGATCATTGTAGAATCAAGACGTTGTAGAGATAATCTGCGGGTATCATAAACCTTTGTACCTGGGGACAAAAGACAGCTCCTGCAAGCAGCACTAGTGTTAGGTCAGCAGGTTTCCATTTTGAGCGCCTACAAAACTCAGCGAACAGAACACAGAGGAAATATAAGTAACAGCCTAAAAATCATGATAGAGAGTAGAATTTCATAATGCTTTGATAGACACAGCAGTTGAGTACTTCAAAGAGTGAACTTGAATAAACCCACAGTTTCTTATTATAGAAGATAATTATGACTCACATTTATAAAGCATTTTGTAGTAGAAAGCACTTTGTGTTACTTATTTCTTACAATAAATGTCTGGGGAAGGTAATGGTATTCGTTCTCTTTACAATATTATACACAATTCTCTTTACCCAATATTATTATGGGTTCCCCTGGTGGCTCAGATGGTAAAGAATCCCCTGGCAATGCAGGGGACCTGTGTTGGATCCCTGGGTTGGGAAAATCCCCAGGAGAAGGGAATGGCTACCCAGTCCTGTATTCTTGCCTGGAAAATTCCATGGACAGAGGAGCCTGGAGGGCTACAGTCCATGGGGTCGCAAAGAGTCAGACACAACTGAGCTACTGAGCACATGCTCACATAGACACATATTTGCAAGACATTAAAAAATTTCTATTGTACTTGATTTACAATGTTGTGTTACTTTCTGGTGTATGGCAAAGTGAATCAGTTATACACATATCCACTCTTTTTTCAGTTCAGTTCAGTCACTCATTCGTGTTTGACTCTTTGCGACCCCATGGACTGCAGCACACCAGGCTTCCGTGTCCATCAACTCCCGTAACTTACTCAAACTCATGTCCATTGAGTCGGTGATGCCATTCAACCATCTCATTCTCTGTCATCCCCTTCTCCTCCAAACTTCAATCTTTCCCAGCATCAGGGTCTTTCCCAAGATTCTTCACATCAGTTCTTCACATCAGGTGGCCAAAGTATTGGCGTTTCAGATTCAGCATCAGTCCTCCCAATGAATATTCAGGATTGATTTCCTTTAGGATGGACTGGTTGAATCTCCTTGCAGTCCAAGGGACTCTCAAGAGTCTTCTTCAACACCACAGTTCAAAAGCATCAATTCTTTGGCACTCAGCTTTCTTTATAGTCCAACTCTCACATCCATACATGACCCCTGGAAAAACCATAGCCTTGACTAGATGGACCTTTCTTGGCAAAGTAGTGTCTCTGCTTTTTAATATGCTGTCTACATTGGTCATAACTTTCCTTCCAAGGAGTAAGCATTTTTTAAATTTCATGGCTTCAATCACCATCTGCAGTGATTTTAGAGCCCAGAAAAATAAAGTCTGTCACTGTTTCCACTGTCTCCCCATCTATTTCCCATGAGGTGATGGGACCAGATGCTATGATCTTAGTTTTCTGAATGTTGAGTTTTAAGCCAACTTTTTCAGTCTCCTCTTTCACTGTCATCAAGAGGTTCTTTAGTTCTTCTTCACTTTCTGCCAAAGGGTGGTGTCATCTGCACATCTGAGGTTATTGATATTTCTCCTGGCAATCTTGATTCCAGATTGTGCTTCATCCAGCCCAGCGTTTCTCATAATGTACTTTGCGTATAAGTTAAATAAGCAGGGTGAGAGTATACAGCCCTGACGTACTCCTTTACCTATTTGGAACCAATCTGTTGTTCCATGTCCACTTCTAACTGTTGCTTCCTGACCTGTGTACAGATTCCTCAACTAGACAGACCTTTGTTGGCAAAGTAATGGCTTGGTTTTTTAATACGCTGTCTAAGTTGGTCATAGCTTTTCTTCCAAGGAGCAAGCATCTTTTAATTTCATGGCTGCAGTGATTTTGGAGCCCTCAAAAATAATGTCTCTCACTGTTTCCATTGTTACCCCATCTATTTGCTATGGGATCAGATGCCATGATCTTAGTTTTCTGAATGTTGAGTTTTAAGCCAACTTTTTCACTCTCCTCTTCCACTTTCATCAAAAGGCTCTTTATAGGCCATTACAGAGTGCTGAGTTGGAGAAGGGAATGGCATCCCACTCCAGTACTCTTGCCTGGAAAATCCCATGGATGGAGAAGCCTGGTAGGCTGCAATCCATGGGGTCACTAAGGGTCGGACACGAATAAGTGACTTCACTTTCAATTTTCACTTTCATACATTGGAGAAGGAAATGGCAACCCACTCTAGAGTTCTTGTCTGGAGAATCCCAGGGACGGGGGAGCCTGGTGGGCTGCCATCCATGGGGTCACACAGAGTTGGACATGACTGAAGTGACTTAGCAGCAGCAGCAACAGATTACTGAGTAGAGTTCCCTGTGCCAAACAGTAGATCCTTAATAGTTATCTATTTTATATATAATAGGGTGTATATGTCAATCTCAGTCTCCCAGTTTATCCTTCCACCTGTTATCCTCTGGTAACCACAAATTTGTTTTCTACATCTTCAACTCTATTTCTGTTTTGTAGATAAGTTCATTTGTACCTTATTGTTTAGATTCCACACAGTGGGACCTAATTAAACTTAAGAGTTTTGGCATGGCAAAGGAAACCATAAACAAAATGAAAAGACAACCCTCAGAATGGGAGAAAATGTTTGCAAATGAAGCAACCAACAAATGCTTAATCTCTAAAATATATAAACAGCTCATGCAGTTCAATATCAATAAAACAAACAGGTCTATCAAAACATGGGTGGAAGATCTTATAGACATTTCTATAAAGAAGTCATATAGGTGGCTAAAAAGCCATGAAAAGAGGCTCAACATCACTAATTATTAGATAAATGTTAATCAAAGCTACAATGAGATATTACCTAACACTGATCAGACTCAGTCAGTTCAGATGCTCAGTTGTGTCCAACTCCTTGTGACCTCATGAACTGCAGCACGCCAGGCTTCCCTGTCCATCACCAACTCCCAGAACTTACTCAAACTTATGTCCGTTGAGTTGGTGATGCCATCCAACCACCTCATCCTCTTTTGTCCCCTTTTCCTCCCACCTTCAATCTTTCCCAGCATCAAGGTCTTCTCAAATTAGTCAATTCTTCGCATCAGTTAGCCAAAGTATTGGAGTTTCAGCTTTGGCATAAGTCCTTCCAATGGATATTCAGGACTGATTTTCTTTAGGATGGACTGGTTGGATCTCCTTGCTGTCCAAGGGACCCTCAAGAGTGTTATCCAACCCCACAGCTCAAAATCATCAATTCTTCAACGCTCAGCTTTCTTTATAGTCCAACTCTCACAACCATACATGACTACTGGAAAAACAATAGCTTTGACTAGACAGACCTTTGTTGGCAAAGTAATGTCTCTGCTTTTTAATATGCTGTCTAGGTTGGTCATAACTTTTCTTCCAAGGAGCAAGTGTCTTTTAATTTCAAGGCTGTGTCACCATCCACAGTGATTTTGGAGGCCCCCCCCCAAAATAGAGTCTGTCACTGTTTCCACTGTCTCCCCATCTATTTGCCATGAAGTGATGAACTCCTTATTGCCAAATTCAGACTTAAACTGAAGAAAGTAGGAAAAACCACTAGACCATTCAGGTATGACCTAAATCAAATCCCTTATAACTATACAATGGAAGTGAGAGATAGATTTAAGGGACTAGATCTGATAGACAGAGTGACTGAAAAACTATGGACAGAGGTTCGTGACATTGTACAGGAGACAGGGATCAAGACCATCCCCATGGAAAAGAAATGCAAAAAGGCAAAATGGTTGTTTGAGGAGGACTTACAAATAGCTGTGAAAAGAAGAGAAGTGAAAAGCAAAGAAGAAAAGGAAAGATATTCCCATTTGAATGCAGAGTTCCAAAGAATAGCCAGGAGAGATAAGAAAGCCTTCCTCAGTGATCAATGCAAAGAAATAGAGGAAAACAACAGAATGGGAAAGACTAGAGATCTCTTCAAGAAAATTAGAGATACCAAGGGAACATTTCATGCAAAGATGGGTTCGACAAAGGACAGAAATGGTATGGACCTAACAGAAGCAGAAGATATTAAGAAGAGGTGGTAAGAATACACAGAAGAACTGTACAAATAAGATCTTCATGACCCAGATAATCACGATGGTGTGATCACTCACCTAGGGCCAGACATCCTGGAATGCAAAGTCAAGTGGGCCTTAGAAAGCATCACTAAGAACAAAGCTAGTGGATGTGATGGAATTCCAGTTGAACTATTTGAAATCCTGAAAGATGATGCTGTGAAAGTGCTGCACTCAATATGCCAGCAAAGTTGGAAAACTCAGCAGTGGCCACAGGACTGGAAAAGGTCAGTTTTCATTCCAATCCCTAAGAAAGGCAATGCTAAAGAATGCTCAAACTACCACACAATTACACTCATCTCACATGCTACTAAAGTAATGGTCAAAATTCTCCAAGCCAGGCTTTAACAATACGTGAACCGAGAACTTCCAGATGTTCAAGCTGGTTTTAGAAAAGGCAGAGGAACCAAAGATCAAATTGCCAATATCCGCTGGATCATCGAAAAAGCAAGAGAGTTCCAGAAAAACATCTATTTCTACTTTATTAACTATGCCAAAGCCTTTGACTGTGTGGATCACAATAAACTGTGGAAAATTCTGAAAGAGATGGGAATACCAGACCACCTGACCTGCCTCTTGAGAAACCTCTATGCAGGTCAGGAAGCAACACTTAGAACTGGACATGGAACAACAGACTGGTTCCAAATAGGAAAAGGAGTATGTCAAGGCTGTATATTGTAGCCCTGCTTATTTAACTTATATGCAGAGTACATCATGAGAAACGCTGGGCTGGAGGAAGCACGAGCTGGAATCACAATTGCCGGGAGAAATATCAGTAACCTCAGATATGCAGATGACACCACCCTTATGGCAGAAAGTGAAGAAGAACTAAAGAACCTCTTGATGAAAGTGAAAGAGGAGAGTGAAAAAGTTGGCTTAAAGCTCAACATTCAGAAAACTAAGATCATGGCATCTGGTCCCATCACCTCATGGGAAATAGATGGGGAGACAGTGGAAACAGTGTCAGACTTTATTTTTCTGGGCTCCAAAATCACTGCAGATGGTGACTGCAGCCATGAAATTAAAAGACTCTTGCTCCTTGGAAGGAAAGTTATGACCAACCTAGATAGCATATTAAAAAGCAGAGACATTACTTTGCCAAGAAAGGTTCCATCTGGTCAAGGCTATGGTGTCTCCAGTGGTCATGTATGGATGTGAGAGTTGGACTGTGAAGAAAGCTGAGCACCGAAAAATTGATGCTTTTGAACTGTGGTGTTGGAGAAGACTCTTGAGAGTCCCTTGGACTGCAAGGAGATCCAACCAGTCCATCCTAAAGGAGATCAGTCCCGGGTGTTCACTGGAAGGACTGATGCTGAAGCTGAAACTCCAATACTTTGGCCACCTGATGTGAAGAGTTGACTCATTGGAAAAGACCCTGATGCTGGGAGGGATTGAGGGCAGGAGGAGAAGGGGATGACAGAGGATGAGATGGCTGGATGGCATCACTGACTCGATAGGCATGAGTTTGAGTAAACTCCGGGAGTTGGTGATGGACAGGGAGGCCTGGCGTGCTGCAATTCTTGGGGTCACAGAGAGTCAGACATGACTGAGCGAGTGAACTGAACTGAACTGATGGGACCAGATGCTACGATCTTAGTTTTCTGAATGTTGAGCCTCAAGCCAACTTTTTCACTCTCCTCTTTCACTTTCATCAAGAGACTCTTTAGTTCTTCTTTGATTTCTGCCATAAATGTGGCATTATCTGCATATCTGAGGTCATTTGTCGGACTGGTCTTCATCAAAAAAAGTTTTAAATGATAAATGCTGGATAGGATGTGGAGAAAAGGGAACCCTCCCACACTGTTGGAGGGAATGTAAATTGGTACTGCCACTGTGGTTAACAGTATGGAGGTTCCTTAAAAAACTAAAAATAGAGCTACCATATAATTCAACAATCCCACTTCTGGGCATATATCCAGAAAAAAACCATAATTTGAAAAGCTTTTTTCAGATGCTCCCCTATATCCATAGTAGCACTATTTACTATAGCCAGGACATGGAAGCAACCTAAATGTCTATAGACAGATGAATGGATAAAGAAGATATGGTATACATATGTATGATGGTATATTACTCAGTCATAAAAAGAATGAAATAATGCCATTGGCAGCAACATGGATGGACCAAGAAATTGTCAGACTGATTGAAGTAAGTCAGAGAGAGAAAGACAAATATCATATGATATTGCAAGGTACTGTTTAAGGGGAGAGAGTATGTATTTCATTTCAAAGAGTAAATTTGCTCCCTGTGAGAGCCAAGGAACACTTGTAGAGAAAAAAAAAAAAAAAAAAGCAGTGTGTCTGCAGCTCGAGGAGGGCCTTGAAAGCCTGAAGCTATGTGTGCTATTCCTGGCTTCCCCACTGGCCTCCTCCATGACTTTGGCAAAACTACACAGGGCATGGGATCAAGAGCTTGCCCATACTATAGCAATGGATTATCCTGGCATGAAAGCGGGCATTGCAAATTGGCAAACTACTTCAAAAGAACTGGAAAACAAAAGCAGATGTGAGTCTTGACATATACTCTGGGAGGGAGCTGGGGAAGGCAAGCACATAGAAGGAGAAATACTTGTTTTGACTGAAGGCAGCAAAGGATCCAACAATTGAAGTAGGTGGTTTGCTTAATGGATGCTTCTAGAAGTGAGCCAGACTTTATCTGTTGGATTCTCTGACCCCAAATATTTTGATTTGCTTTGGGGGTGTCTAGAAAAAAACATTTTTTTCTCTTTGTCATTCTTAGGATTCTCCTCTCTGTCCTTCTGTCCAACTAAAAAGGAATCCATTGGTGGGAATAGAAATCTCTTTCTACAGAGTGAAGTAAGCCAGAAAGATAAACACCAATACAGTATACTAACGCATATATATGGAATTTAAAAAGATGGTAACGATAACCCTATATGCAAAACAGAAAAAGAGACACAGATGTACAGAACAGACGTTTAGACTCTGTGGGAGAAGGCGAGGGTGGGATGTTCTGAGAGAACAGCATTGAAGCAAGTATACTATCAAGGGTGAAACAGATCACCAGCCCAGGTTGGATGCATGAGACAAGTACTCAGGGCTGGTGCACTGGGAAGGCCCAGAGGGGTGCAATGGAGAGGGAGGTGGGAGGGGGGATCGGGATGGGGAACACATGTAAATCCATGGCTGATTCATGTCAATGTATGGCAAAAACCACTACAATATTGTAAAGTAATTAGCCTCCAACTAATAAAAAAAAAAAAAAAAAGAAATCTCTTTCTATTTGGAGATTTATAAGGGCCTTGTAGGCCTTCCCAGGTGTTGCTAGTGGTACAAAACCCACCTGCCAATGCAGGAGACATAAGACTTGAGTTTGATCCCTGGGTCAGGAAGATCCCCTGGAGGAGGGCATGGCAACCCACTCCAGTATTCTTGCCTGGAGAATCCCATGGGCAGAAGAGCCTGGCAGGCTACAGTCCATAGGGTTGCAAAGAGTCGGACACAATTAAATTGACTTAGACCAGAACAGCACAAGGGCCTTGTAATAATCTTCTCTAAAAGAGGAACAATAGAAATCCCATGACAAATATTAATATCACTTGTAATATCTGATGATCATCTTTGAGATCTTTTATAGAAACGCAAAGACTTGATAAGGTCCAGTCAGTTCCAATCCTCGTCACACCAGAAGGGCACTAAAAGCACAGCCTTTGGGAATCTCTGAGTGTTTTGGATGCTGAGGAAGAGAATGCACAAGCTCCCCCTAGGAGGGGACAGCAGCAAGCTGTGAGGGGAAGAGAAGTGGGAACCACAGCAGAACGGTGGCACCCTGCCCATCATCAGGAGACGCTGGCAGCTCACCTGAGAAATGCAAAGCACGTTCCTCCAGTTAGTTATCTCTCATCTTCGGAGCCTTTGGGAAGGAGCCTCTGGTTTGAGGAAGCAGTTGAAGCCTCATCAAGTGATTTTGTGGATCTGTGGAACAGCTCATCAAGGAAGGAGCACCTTTACAGAGCAGATGAAGAGAGCAGGGCCAGGGAAAGAAGTGCCAGTGGTACAGTGCAGGGTGAGAGGTGACATTTATACTAAACGGTTTAAGGAAAGCGGGCACAGGCTTTTCTCAGTATCCATCGGAGAACTTTGTTCTCCCACCTTTCTGGTCCCTCCTCAGTCTCCCAGGCAAACCAACCCAGTCCTTCAATGCAGGGGCTTCTTGGGGCTCTACTGAGTCCCTTTCATTCCCGCATTAGGCACTGGCCCTGGGTAACCCCAAAGACCCAGGTGTCAATAACCACCTGAATTCTGCCAATTCCTCCAGCCATAGCCTCAAGTCAGACCCTTCTCTTGAGCCTCATATTATACCTCTATCTGCCCCCCTGGGCTTCTCTGCCCGAATCACCCCAGAGACATCAAGGCATGTCCTCAAAGTCTGCTCTGCTCTCTCTCTTTGTTATATATTTGCCAACTGCATGCTCACTCACTCAACCTCAGTGGATATCTCATAGATCCATCTCCTCCTCTCCACTCCCATGACCAGGAGTTCAGACTTCTTTTATTTCTCACCTGGATTGCTTTCTGAAATCCCCATCTCCCATCTCATCTCCTTTGAGTCAGTTCTTCACAGTTTTATTGCGGTACTATTTATACAAGATGAAACATGTTGTGGAATGGGGTTTGGCTCTTGCCCATCACTGAGAACCATAGGCCACTGTGAAGAGCCATTGAATCAGCTGGCACTCTCTCCCAGGGCTGACTGAAATGTGACCAAATGAGACTCAGGTCTCACTTCTAACACTGCTTCCAACATATGTGTACAGAAGACTGGAGCTCTTTAAGTTATTAGGGAAGAGGCAGGTCACTTCCTGGGGTAAAGGAAAATAATGTTTTAGCTTTCCTCCTCTCTTTCTCATAGAAAGAAGAGAGTTTACTGTCCCTGAGTGAAGGAATGAGACATAAATTTTTCATGAAGAATGGAAGTGCCTGCAAGGAAGAACCCAGGAAACTCACTTCCCAGCTTGATTGTCAATGAATGATATTAACTTGGAGCCAGCAACCCAGAGCAGAGGGTTCTTGGGAGAACTTGACTTGCATCCTCTGGAGTTTTTGGACACCTGTGAAGACAGAGGCATGTGTCTGTCTTTCTCCTGGAGCAGCCTGAAGACAAATCACCTGGGGGGGAAAGGGTAACCAGGGGATCAGCCTGAGTTCCCAGCAAGAATATACACATTTCATGGAAAAGTCAGGCCAGAGAGGGAAGTTACTGCCATCTTTAAGGTATCCTGACCCACCAGGGGAAAGGGGCTGGGGGATACACTTGGAGGCAGGAGCTGGGAGGTATCACAAAATACCTCAAGATATTCATTGGGGTTGAGTGTTGGGCAAGTGATCATGTTGTTGGCAAATACCTACCTCTGGAATACATCACCCATGTCAGAGAAGCACACAGTACAGAGAGTTCACGGAGCCTCCAAATCTCAAAATGAATGCACAAAAGAACCTTTTCCTCTTTTTCTTGAATCCCCCCTTCCTTCAAATCTTGTTCTGGAGCAGCCAGAAACAGGAATGATAGAACAGACTCCAACTGCAGGCTCCATGGTCCAGCTCAGGACTGAGTTGAGGGATAGAAGAAGTTGGGGTTGAATGTGAGATTGGTGTTTAGATTTAGACTCAACTCAACTTTTCTTTTTTTTTTTTTTCATTTATTTTTATTAGTTGGAGGCTAATTACTTTACAATATTGTAGTGGGTTTTGCCATACATTGACATGAATCAGCCATGGATTTACATGTGTTCCCCATCCCTATCCCCCCTCCCACCTCCCTCCCCATCCCATCCCTCTGGGTCTTCCCAGTGCACCAGCCCTGAGCACTTGTCTCATGCATCCAACCTGGACTGGCGATCTGTTTCACACTTGATAATGTACATGTTTCAGTGCTGTTCTCTCAGATCATCCCACCCTCACCTTCTCCCACAGAGTCCAAAAGTCTGTTCTATACATCTGTGTCTCTTTTTCTGTTTTGCATATAGGGTTATCACTACCATCTTTTTAAATTCCATATATATGCGTTAGTATACTGTAATGGTCTTTATCTTTCTGGCTTACTTCACTCTGTATAATGGGCTCCAGTTTCATCCATCTCATTAGAACTGATTCAAATGTATTCTTTTAATGGCTGAGTAATATTCCATGGTGTATATGTTCCACAGCTTCCTTATCCATTCATCTGCTGATGGACATCCAGGTTGCTTCCGTGTCCTGGCTATTATAAACAGCACTGCGATGAACACTGGGGTACACGTGTCTCTTTCAGATCTGGTTTCCTCAGTGTGTATGCCCAGGAGTGGGATTGCTGTTGAATAGAACTGGTCATATGGCAGTTCTATTTCCAGTTTTTTAAGGAATCTCCACACTGTTCTCCATAGTGGCTGTACTAGTTTGCATTTCCACCAACAGTGTAAGAGGGTTCCCTTTTCTCCACACCCTCTCCAGCATTTATTGCTTGTAGACTTTTGGATAGCAGCCATTCTGACTGGCGCGTAGTGGTATCTCATTGTGGTTTTGATTTGCATAATGAGTGATGTTGAGCATCTTTTCATGTGTTTGTTAGCCATTTGTATGTTTTCTTTGGAGAAATGTCTGTTTAGTTCTTTGGCCCATTTTTTGACTGGGTCATTTATTTTTCTGGACTTGAGCTGCAGGAGTTGCTTGTATATTTTTGAGATTAATCCTTTGTCTGTTTCTTCATTTGCTATTATTTTATCCCATTCTGAAGGCTGTCTTTTTTTCAATATCTGCAAGTGAGTTCATTGTCAAAGTAAGACTGTTCTTACAGCTGACTTATTACTGTTCTTATATCCTGACACCTACAGGACCTTTTAGTGAAAGTGAAAGTGTTAGTCGCTCAGTCGTGTCTGACTCTTTGTGACCGCATGAACTGTAGCCCACCAGGCTCCTTTGTCCATGGAATTCTCCAAGCAGGAATACTGGAATGAGCTGCCATTTCCTTCTCCAGGGGATTTTCCCGACCCAGGGATTGAATCAGGGTCTCCTGCATTGCAGGCAGATTCTTTTACTGTCTGAGCCATCAGGGAACCCCTACAGGATCTTCTAGAGATGTCTTCAAAGGTTAAGGATGAAAGTTCTGGCAAAACACATTTGAAAGCAGAGCTCGGAGAAAAACAAAGTCACATCTCATGTTCCAAAGTCAAAAATAACATGTCATTCCTCTGCTTAAAATCCCTCAGTGACTTCCAAACATAACTCTTGGCACCTAATAAACATAAATTTTTTAAAAATATATAAATGAATGAGCATGTTCATGTTAGAAAGAAAAGCTAGTCTACTCCTACTCACATATTTCTGAATTACAAAAAATAAGGAGATTGAGAAGGCAGGTGTCTTGCTTTTGTTATTAAACATGTTTTGAGAATATTAAGTAGACCACAAATTGACCATCTTCTGTTCTTCCGGCTCCACCCATCATTTCCCCCAAAAATGTCTAGGTCTGAATCTATATCTATGTGTGTATGCATGCCTGCTAAGTTGCTTCAGTTGTGTCTGATTCTTTGTGACCCTATGGTTCACAGCCCGTCAGGCCCGTCTGGCCATGGGGATTCTTCAGGCAAGAATACTGGAGTAGGTTGCCATGCCGTCCTCCAGGGGATCTTTCCAACCCAGGGATCGAACCATGTCTCTTAGGTCTCCTGCATTGGCAGGCAGAGTTTTTATGAAGTACCACCTGGGAAGCCCATCAGTAACTACAACTGTATCTGTAGCTACATCCAAATCCATATTTGACCCATATTATATCAATATCATCAATGAAAAAGAGGAAATGTTCTTAGTTTATAGCTTCCATTACTTTGCTCACAGAATGTTTTACCATATTCAAATCAGTAACCAATGAAGATCAGGAAATGAAATATAATTGTTAGATATAATAGCTATATGGTTATCCATATGTATAGAGATGTACAGATACAGGTATTTATTTTCTTACATGACGCCCCATATATGACTCTCCCTTTCATCTTGGTTGGTTTCACCTTAACTGCTGATAATCAGCCTGAAGTGTGGCTGCAGATGATTCCTGGGACCCTCTATGGCCTCTATAGTGAACCCAGTGGCTACTTTGCAGGCCAGCATCCTTAGCTACCCCACCCAAGGCATAGAGAAACTCCCTATAAAATCCTTTTCACTATTGACAAAGCCTAATTCCCAAGACATACCTCAAGATCATATTCTAGTCATTGAAAAAATAAATGAACACTGACTTTTTCTTTCTCTTTGCATTTCCATCTCAATAGCCCTGTAGATAATATTTTAGGCTGATTTGAGAGAAAGTCTTAGAAATGTTACCCTGATACAAATAAATTTTGTATCCAGTTCAAAGCCATGAACTGGATCAGGCTCTGTGCTTCTATGTGGAGGTAAAAGTTTAAAGAGATGTGACCGCAGCATAAAAAGTGTTCCTTCTGATGGAAATTTATACAGATGGATAATTATTTGTTGTTGTTTTTCAGTTATCAAGTCATGTTTGATTCTTTGCAACGCCATGGACTGCAGCATGCCAAGCTTCCCTGTCCTTCATGATCTCCTGGAGTTTGCTCAAACTCATGTCCATTAAGTTGGTGCTGCTATCCAACAATCTCATCCTCTGCTGCCCTCTTCTCCATTTGCCTCCAATATTTCCCAGCATCAGGGTCTTTTCCAATGACAACAGGTGGCCAAAGTATTGAATAGCTTCAGCTTCAGCATCAGTCCTTCCAGTGAATTTTCAGGGTTGATTTCCTTTAGCATTGACTGTCTCCTTGAAGCCCAAGGGACTCTATAATTATAACATGGAATTAAAAAAAAAGGTACAAATGAACTCATCGCTCAGACATTCCCTGGCTCATCAGTTCCTCCTTCCTCTGCCTTTATTTTGTGATGCACTGAACTCTAGTCTGGCGATGAAGAATCCAAAGCTAAGACTCCTTATTTGGACTCAGTTACTTGGCAAAATAGTTTATTAGGGAAAGTGAAGAGAACAGATCCAGGGCTCTTGCACTTTGGAAATCAGTAGCCTCATGGCACCTAGGATAAAGAGCTGAGAGGGATGGCAAGAAATGATTCTTTTTCTAACAGAGAGTTTCAAAAAAATACTGTAAATCTGTTGCATTAAAAAAATTGAGTTATGTGCGAGTCTGAATCTACACCTCCTAAAATGAACAATAACTACAGATTTAATAGTTTTCAGAGTAAAATTGATCAGGAAAGTTGGTGAAAATAGATACCAAAGCATCAGGTGGAGAAGCACATGGCAAAACAGTTTTATAATCTTGAGCAGGAGAGGGTGATACCATCTCCATTAACTATGATTGATCAAAACTATTTTCTAATTTCTTACCTAATTTTTACCCAAGCATTATATTGCTGCAATTATAATGATTCAAATAAAAAAAGGAAATCTCTAATCAAGTAGATAATCTTGGCTAACTGAGTAGTAAATCAGAATCTCACAAAATATAGATATTTTGTCCTGCAAATAAGTACCTTCTAGGGTATGTGGGCTGTGGGGTTTGTGAAACCAGGATTGTTTGTGTGAATCAAGTAACTTCTTAATATATATAGAGTTATATATATATATATATATATACATATATATATATATATATATTTGTTTCATAAAAATATACATAGCACTGCATTTCCCTCTTGGATCTCCCACTCCACCCCTCTAAGTCATCTCCCAGCCCCCCGTCGAATCCCCTGTGCTATATTGCAGCTTGCCACTAGCTATCTATTTCAGACAGTAGGTCCCAAAGTATACAAACAGCTCATGGAGCTCAATATCAAAACAATAAACAGCACAATCAAAAAATAGGTAGAAGACCTAAATAGACATTTCTCCAAAGAAGATATACACATGGCCAAGAGGCACATGAAAAGATGCTCAACATCACTCATTATTAGAGAAACGCAAATCAAAACTACAATGAGTTCATCTCACACCAGTCAGAATGGCCGTCATCAAAAAATCTACAAAGAATAAATGCTGGAGAGGAGGTGGAGAAAAGGAAACCCTCCTATGCTGTTGGTGGGAATGTAAATTGACACAACCACTGTGGAGAAGAGCATGGAGGTTCCTCAAGTATCTCCTTTCAACAGTATTGTTTTTTTAGATGCTCTGCTCTCCAAAAATCGTGTTTGATCCCATGCTTTTCTTTTTTAAATGGCCTGCAGGAATTAAATATATTAATAAATTCACTTGGTTCAAAATATTATTAGCATAATCATGTAAAGCTTAAATGCTTCTAGTTATAAAGCACACAGGTATTTGGTCCAATCTTTAGACAAAAGGAAAGCAGCTCTTCAACAATGCACAATGGGAATGAGGGCTTGTTTTATAAGTTCATTGCCAATAATTTTATAAGGTTAATGATACTGCTTTGATAATGAATCTTGTAGACCTTTCCCCAAAATCAATCCTTCTAAGTATGATTTTATCATAAATGGGGAGACTTGTTAGTCATAAAAATCAGGAATTTTTATCAAACATGTATGCATTATTTCAAATGATTTAAATATAAATTTAGTAGAGAGTTGGATTAGAAGTCTTGGAATTGATGTCTACGCCTGTTCTAAGAGTTACATGCTGGAAGTGTGTTTATCCCTGATTCTGACCATCATTTAATCATTCCAATAAGATGTGAACTGAAAGGTAAATCCTCTTTAAAAGTTGAAGGCTGAAATGCAGATATCTGGCACTAAATAGTTCCCATAGTACTAAATAGTACTCCATTTATTGACTGTCATGATTCATGGTTGCCAAGTAGCTTATCGGCAGGAACTTGCAAACTGGGCAGGCAGATGAACCTGGACCAGGTTTATTTAGGCACCAGTTACTGTCTGTCTTTTACTCTTGTTTGGAGGGGACTCAGTGGGGGTGAAACAGGGGGCAAAGCTAGGGGGAGTAATGGCAGGAGGTTTCTGGATGCTCCAGGAGCTGAAAAAAAAAGCAACCTGAAACTGGGTCTTTTCACTTGGCAAGTTGCACTCCTGCAGCAGCAGGTTTTTTTAAGATTTTTTTTAATGTGGGCCATTTTTAAAGTCTTCATTAAATTTGTTGCAATATTGCTTCATTTTATGTTTTGTTTTTTTGGCCATGGTGCATGTGGGATCTTAGCTCCCTGACCAGGGTTCGAACCCACATTCCCTATGTTGGAAACCTGAAGTCTTAACCACTGGGCCACCAGGGAAGTCCCAGTAGCAAGTTTTTGATGCTAGTGTATTAGACCTCTGAAATCTTTAAATCCTAGGTAAGATTGGAATGGTCAACAAGTTTGGAATCCACAATAAATTTGGGGAGACAAACTTTTTCTTCTTTCAGTTGAATTCAGTCGCTCAGTCATGTCTAGCTCTTTGTAACTCTATGGACAGCAGCACGCCAGGCCTCCCTATCCATCACCAACTCCCAGAGCTTGCTCATACTCATGTCCACCCAGTCGGTGATGCCATCCAACCACCTCTTCTTTAGCACTTCCCTTTCCAGATCCACCATTAATTCCGTGTGCAGGTATATCACCCCCATGTCCCTGCCCACTCTCCTTTGTACTAACTCTCTCCTACACACACACACATGCATGCACGCACACACACCAGAACACACTTAAGAAACCCAATCTGGACCATCTTGACTAGTCACCTTCTTGTCTACTTTCTACAGTTTTTTTTTTTTTTTTGGCTAATGTGTGATCTGCTTTGGAAGTGAGACAAGGCTTGGTTTCATGTGTCCACCATCTTCTCCTGCCATTTTTCAAGGAGGCCAAACTCTGAGGATGGCTGTGTTGGCATCAAGAGTCACAAGAACTGTGTTGATCCTTCCAGAAAGTTCTTCACCAGGTTTGGAGGGAGGCAGAGCTGGCTGCTTCAGAATTGTGACTGACTAGGCTAGTACAACCAACTGCAGAGGTCCCCAGGGGCACCAGACACCCTGGACCCCCCCAAACCCCCCTAAAGACAGGACCATAGAGACAAAGGAACACAAACCCAGGAACAGTGACCCAGAATGGCTGAATTATAAGAATCTTCCCTAAAGCCAACCAGCAAAGGTTGCCCTTCGTGTACATCAGCAGAAAGATGGATCTTGAGAAGAACACTCTCTGTTTGGCAGACTTCCTTTGGCATTTAAGACTCTGGCATCAACAGCCTTGGAACAGAGATGGTTCATTTTTCAAGAGCTGGCTGGGAATTTTACAGAAGGAGGATTCCTCTTGAGTTTTGCATGCACAAGAGATTGGAACAAGGGTGGGGACCAAGTGTGCAGCCATATTCTACTTTTAGTCTCTGATTTCTTGGAAGACACCATGTAGTCACTGATTCCAAGGCCTTTAAAACTATCCAGGTGTGGCTTCTCCGATGAATGGGCTGTCCTTGAACTGGTGTCCGGGCAACCCTCTGATTGGTTCAGGACAAACCAAAGCACGTGGCACAGTCAGTGATGAAGGGCTGACTTCTGTAGAAAATCCTCATCACCGAAGTTAGGGTTCAGAAGAACAGCCACGGTGTCAGTCTGTTTTGGGGGGTGGTTCCAGCTTTGCTTGTAGTTTCTTGCTTGCTCCCGATCATCATTTCCTGTCTGCCTGCCCCGTGTGCCTCGAGTTCCCTATCAGACACAGCGCCAGCGCCTTAAAGAGATAGATTAGCCACATTTGCTTAAGACAATTCTCTGTTATGTATCTATTTAATTTTGTTGAATCTGAGGCAGTAAATTGTCAAGAGACAGCAGCCTTTGATTGCGGTTGCACAGCATGGTAGGAGCACGAGATACAGGATGGAAAATGAACTTTTATATTTACCATTTATCAGATACATGGCTTTTAAAATTATTTACTTATTTTTATTCTTGGCTGGGCCGGGTCTTCATTGCTGCGCCAGGCAAGGGCTTTCTCCAGCCGTAGTGAGCAGAGGCTGCTCTCTAGTTGGGCTTCTCATTGCTGTGGTTTCTCTTGTTTCAGAGCGTGGGCTGTAGGGTGCATGGGCTTCAATAGTTGAGGCTCGTGGGGTCTAGAGTATGAGCTCCGTAGTCGTGGCCCATGGGCTTAGTTGCCCCAAGGCATGTGGGGTCTTCCTGGACGAGGGATGCATTGGCAGGTGAGTTCTTACCCCCTGAGAAGTTCCATGTACATGGATTTGACAAGCCACATAAATTCTGTTTCTTCACGAGCTCAGAGGGTTGTGTGGATTATATTGGGTAGAAGTATTTGTGGTGTTTTCAAACTGTGGTGCTATAGCACTGTTACGGTATTAAGTCCCATATTAATCAGGATAACAGATGTTAGCTGATGTAACAAACAAACTTCACTCCTCAGGGACTTAAGAATGTAAATATCTACTTCTTATTCTATGACAGTGCCCAGTGCGGGTTGGTGGGATAGGAAGTAGGTGAGAGGACTTTGCCTCTTGCTGTCGCTTAACAGTCCAGGTTCCTTCCTTTATGTCGCTTTCCTTTCATCTGATGTCTTTGTCCTCAACCAATGAGAGAGAGAGAATATGGGGACACACACCTGCTCTTAACTGCTTTGGCTTGAAACTGCCTCACAGGTCAAGGGGTTGGAAGCTGCATTCTGGCTGTGCCCGTGAAGAAGAGGACAGCGTAGACGTTGCTGAGCACTAGAAGTCTCTGCTGCAGCCTGACATTGCTAACAATTTTATTCCTCCATGGAGACATTAGTTTTCGCTTGTTACACTGTTTCAACTCAACTGTCATTAGAAAAGACATGCTCTCTCTTTGATGATCACCATCAGAAATCAAGTTGAACAAGCTGCTTTGAACGTTTAATAAATACATTTAATCTTCCAAAGCAAATTTTGGGCAATGGAGCATAAAGAAAGAAATTCATTTTGGAGCTGATGAATAAAACAGGAAAAAAAGAGAGAGAGAGAGAGAAGAATCTTCTGATTGAAAGATGACAATCAACACTTGTGTGGGTCAATCCTGTAGCCAGGTTGCTTGCTTCCTTTTACAGCTAGGGTTGACTGGTGTGCTAGTTGCTTCAGTAACAGCAAACCTTAAAATTCTCAGTGGCTAAGGTTTGATATTTCCTGCTCATGCTTCATGTCTAACATAGCTGGCAGAGTTGTCTGGTGATCGTCATCACTCATGGACTCAGGGTCTATCTCTACACACGCTCCTATAATCACGAAAGCAGAGAAAGAGAATAGATGCTCTTAAGGTTTGTTGCTGGAAGGAGCAGACATCACTTCTGGTCACATTCCATTAGCCAAAGAGGTCATGTGGCCACACCAAACTTCAAAGCCAGCAGAACGTTGCCCACTAGGAGACAAGATTCGGTACCTGAGTCAATGACTCTCATTCATACTCTTTCTAGCTCTTATTATTTGTTAGGAGGAAAAGCAAGTGAATGAAGACAGGCGAATGGAGAGGAAAAACAGAAATATGTTGGAGTCACTTCAAACTGTGTTGATAGAAAAAAAATAATCTACATCATCAAACAGAACTTACAAATAATGTTGAGTCACATTGCCCTTGAATACCAGAACCAAAGCTATAAACAATCCTAAAAATATTTTAAACAACATTATGAAGAGACCTCAAAAGATGCATGTTAAGCAAAAGAAGCCAGATGCAAAAGACCACATACTGCATGGTGCCATTTGCATGTGATTTTAGAAAAGGCAAAACAATAGTTTCAGAAAGGAGATTAGTGGCTGCTGAGGACTGGTGTCTGGGTGGAGAAGACTGGCTGAAAAGGGACATGAGGACACTTTTTAGGTGATAGAAATATTATATATCAGGATTGTGCTGTTGGGTGTCATCAATATATGCATTTGTGAGACTTGTACTCTAAAAACTGGTGAGCTTTATTGTAGTTTGATTGAATTTCAGTAAAAAGCCAGTGTTTTGAGACCTTAGGGTGCCTATTTTTGTAAGCATTGTTTTAAACTTAGATTTGTATTTGAACTGTGTGTTCTCGAGAACTTGCACGTAGTGTTCTAATTGAAGAGAAACGTGTTATTCTCTTTGTTTCAATTAACTATGACTACGGGGAATCTAGTTGTTCCTGACTGCACAAATGAAGAGTCCATGAAACCCTAATTGATTGCTCTGTGCAGTGCTTCCTTCTGAAATAAAATCATCAAAGGGGTTGTTGATGTTCTTTTTGTTCCTAGGCAGTCCTATTTGCAGTAGTATAACTACAGTTTTGCAAGGAGATCAAACCAGCCAATCCTAAAGGAAATCAACCCTGAATATTCATTGGAAGGACTGATGCTAAAGCTGAACCTCCAATACTTTGGCCACTTCATTGGAAAAGACCCTGATGCTGGGAAAGATTAAAGGCAGGAGGAGAAGGGAATGACAGAGGATGAGATGGTTGGATGGCATCATTGACTCAATGGACAGGATTCTGAGCAATCTCCAGGAGACAGTGAAGGACAGGGAAGCCTGGCATGCCACAGTCCATAGAGCTGCAACAAATCAGACATGACTGAGTAACTGAACACCAACAAATATCAGAAAACAAAACAAACAACAACAATTAAAAAGCCTCTTCCTTGGAGAGTGTAAAATACAAATAGTGGAGGCCCATGGGAGGAGTACAGATGCTCCAAGTTCATTGTCCAAAAGATGGGCCTTTCCACATGTTTATAAAGGGTATTGAGACCAGGGGGCTTCCCAGGTGGCTCAGTAGTAAAGAATCCACCTGTCAATGCAGGAGACACAAGAGACGCAGGTTTGATACCTGGGTGGGAGAGATCCCCTGAAGGAGGAAATGGCAACACACTTCCATATTCTTGCCTTAAAAGTCCCATGGACAGAGAAGCCTGGCCAACTACAGTCCATGGGGTGGCAAAGAGCTGGACACGACTGAGCACACACATTTTCACGGAGATAACTGAAAATTAAAATTGGGTATTATCAGGGTCACAAAATGCCTCCTGTGTGTTCTCAGAATTAGGAAACATCACATTTGAAAAGCAGACATGCCCAATATTTAAGGCCCCACAGGCACGATTGGAAAGGAATATATTAAATCTTCTGTATTTATATAAAAATAAGAAAGATCTTGAGCTTTATTAACATGTATGTGGTGGATTGCCATGGCCCCTTGAGATAGTGAGGGGAGGTCAGGAGAAGGAGGAAGAGGTGGTCCACTAGGATCCTTCCTGTTCTCTTGGTTCATTACTGTGAATGGCATTTATGTGAGCCCTTGTGGAAAGGATTTAAAGAGGATATCATCTAGTTTTAACTGAATCAACCATCGCAAAATACAAGCTTAAAATTAATCCTGCAAAGAGATCATGATGAAAGATAACACAGTGAAATTAACTCAGCAAAGATGGCAGAGCTGACCCTTCTCTTCCTGGGAAAGCTCTTTGTCAACTGCATTGTGAGCTTAAAGACTTCCCTGGTGGCTCAGGTGGTAAAGAGTCAACCTAAAATATGGGAGAACCGGGTTCAATCCCTGAATCAGGAAGATCCCCTGGAGAGAGGCAATGGCAACCCACTCCAATATTTTTGCCTGAGAAATTCCAAGGGCAGCGGAGCCTGGCGGATTATAGTCCATGGGATTGCAAAGAGTCGGACAAGCCTGTGCGACTAACACTTTGACTTTGACTTTTGTGAGCTTAAGACAGTGATAATCTCATTACATCTGTGAAGAACTGGGCAGAAAATGTTTGAAATCATCAGAAAGACTCAATTCCATTATCGTTAAAGATGAACCTTAGCTGAGTTTCTGTTGTGCCTTCTGATAACTCACAGTAAAATGAAGCCATCATGGTTAGCAAGGTGTTTAAAAGTATTGCTGATTTCATCTTAACTTCATCCTTTAAAGTGTTCTCTTTTTAGAACATTTTGGTTCTAATTTGTCCGTGTTTTAGTTTTTATGCTGTTTTGTATGTTAAGTAATTTCCAAATAAATAAATAGACATGTGTTGGAGGTATTCAATATTTTATCATGAGACTCAGTGATCTAGTGTAATGCAACATGCAGCTACTTCTGTGTGTATTCTCCACTTGAAGTACATTTTACCTCTGAGTTACAAAGTGAAGTGCGTTGAAGTTAGGGAAGCATGGAATCAAATCCACTACTTTCTGAATGACATGTGTGATTTGGTCTCAAGAAGCTGCTTCACATTGTAGCTGTGCTTCTAGAATGTGGCTAGATGTATGTTACATTTAAATGAATATAGAGCCTTCCAATGTAATGCAAGGTCTTCCCTGGTGGCTCAGTGGTAAAGAATCTGCCTGCAATGCAGGAAATGCAGGTTTGATTTCTGGGTCAGGAAGATCCCCTGAAGAAGGAAATGACAACCCACTCCAGTATTCTTGCCTGGGAAATCCCATGGAGAGAGGAGCCTGGCAGCATGGGGTTGCAAGAGTTAGACATGAGTTTGCGACTAAACCATCACCATCAGAGTAATGCAAACACCTCTCTTGGACTCTTCTTCCAGAAATTTGCATGTTCCCTTACTATCTCAATGTGTTGAACACTTAATACATGGCTCTTTGATGTTCACCACCATATAGACTCTCCCAACTATGTTTTTCTATTTCGAATCTTGAATTTATTTTACGCCCATGAACAAACTGCTTATTGTTTTACTGGAATGTTTAATGAGTGGGAAGAGGGAAAAAAATAGAAAAGAGAAGCTTCTAAATATAAGAAGTGAAACTGGGATTATTTTTAGGTGAATGAAAGTAGTATCTGCCACCATAATATCTGCCACCATAGTATCTGCCAACTTTGTGTAGTTTTTTTCCTTCCAAAGGATGTGAAACACTTTATAGACAGCTCAAGATCACAACCAAACTAGTAAGAAGTTACCTCCTGGTTAATTTTTATTGAGAACTGCCTTTGGGACTCATACCTGCGGTTGGGGGTTTAACTGCTCTTCTAAGAAATGAGAGGGACATTTTGATAGGAAGAGGAACAAATGAGAGAGACATAGAACAGCACAAAGATGGAAAACAAACATTACGGGTTATTTTCCAGCTAACTTTATTTCCTTCCGTCACTCGTCACCTCTACCAAATTTAATTGGTTTTCATCAGGTGGTGGCCAGATCCCAGTTAGGTGCTTACCTTCTGCTTGTTCAGAGTGTTCCTAGCAGTTTCAACTTTCTCTCTCTTTTAAGTTGCTGATGCTGTTACTTGGTGGAATTGTGCTTCTTTGAGGGACACAGTCTTTGCTGAGAAATAATTTTCATGTGCCCTCATGATAGACTCAACATTCACAATCCATGTGCTTGAGACCCTTCTCATGTGCTACTGTTTAGTCCCTAAGCTGTGTCCCACTCTTTTGTGACCTGATGGACTGTAGCCGCCAGGCTCCTTTGTCCAGTGGGATTGCCCAGGCAAGAATACTGGGTTGCCATTTCCTTCTCCAGGGGATCTTCCCAACCCTAAAATCGAACCTGTGTCCCCTGCTTGGCAAACGAATTCTTTACCACTGAACCACTTCAAATGTTAATACTTATCCTATAAGGTGTAGACGAGCATATCCTTAAAAATGCTTTCTAGTGTTCGGGTATGAATTCATTTATTTCTACATAACTGATACTTTTCTGATAAAGCTCCTTGACTCTCCATTTCTACAAATCAGTCCTTGCTGGATTTAACTGTTCCTGTTGATATCCAATCTATTTTTTTTTTCCATTCATTGTATGTTTAGTCTCCTTGATTAGTTTGCAGTCTCTCAAGGACAGAAACTGTACTCTTTGCTTCTTTTGGTGGAAGTGGAAGCATTTTCTTCGCTATTGTGATCATAGAATAGAGTCTCCCTCCCCCTAATTTTCAAGAGGCACACTGGGCCTCCCATACAGGGTACATTTAGATGGGAGTGTAGAGCTTAGGTTTATGATTCACCCATTCACTTGATTAATATTTTTGATCTCCTACTACCTGCCAGAACCTTTTTTAAACTCAACAGTAAACAGGTAAAAATTCCTGACCTCATGTGGCTGGCGTTTTAGCCAGGGCAGAACAGATAATAAACAAAATAAATGGGGAAAAATATTGAGTAAGTTAGCTTGTTCTAAGTACCCAAAGGAATAAAACAACTAAAAGTAGCATCTGAGAAGTGACCAAGAGAATTAGGGAGTAATCCATGAACAATCTGGAAGGATAACATCCTGTGGTTCTGTAGAAGTTGAGATAATGGTACATCTTTGTAGGTCCATCAGTGGAAAAGAAGCAGTTGTGGCAAAAAGAAAAAAGATCATAGGCTTGCTAGCTAGTTGTCCTGGGGCATGCCATTTAACCTGTCCAAGACTCAGACTCCTGACTTATAAAATGAATGTTAAAATCTCTACCTTAAAGGAAGAGATTAATAAAAGGAAGTAAAAAGGCTTATATCAAAGTTCCAACATGTACTTGACATTCAGGATACATTTCCTTAGTAAGAAGGAACTCTTCCAGAAGGCAAGACCCATCCACATGAGTCTATTCATCTTATAGGCTTTAAAGTTATCAGTCAATGTCTTCCAAAGGTGCTTTACTGAACCTATATATACTTAAGAAAAATTTAAAGTAGCCATACTTTAAAGAAGCCCTACTCTTCATCGTGTCTTTGAAAAGTGGGACAAAATCTTGGTGACCTGAGCATTGTAGCTATACAATAAGCAAGCATACTCCCAGTATGATAAAATAAGCAGATTGGCCTGCTTATGGGCCATAAGACAATGTTGCCTTTATAAAAACAAAACTGTATGTTTAATAAAAGGGCCAGTATCAGTCTGTGCTACTGAAGGTATTTACTATTACTGATTTTTGCTGTGGAGGAACTGGTTCCCTACTTCCCCTGCTCTAGGGAACACTTGCTTCTTGTAAGTTACAATCAGTAGATTTGTTGGCTGAGCAAAAGAGTGGTTTTCAGTGTTCTGGGAGGCCAGTGCAGGTATAGCTCAATTATAGGAAGGGCAATATTACATCCCGAGGAGGAGGGGATGAGTGAAAGCAGGAAACAACTCTCTGAACCACAAAAATGGGGTCCTTTTCTAATGTTACGTCCTAAGAATCAATGTCAGGCTGAATACTGAACTTCAGCCAGCTCATGCACAGTGAAACCACCCGAGGAACATGATCAACTATTAAAAAAAATATTTATTTGGCTACATCGAGTCTAAGTTGTGGTACACAGGTTTCTCTCTAGTTATGGTGTGGGGGCTTAATTGCTTCGTGACAAGTGGGATCTTAGTTCCCGGACCAGGGATCAAACCAGCATCCTCGGCAGTGGCAGGTGGATTTTTAACCACAGACCATCAGGGATAATTTTGTTTTTAAGACATGACTCCAGAGAAAAAAGGCGCGATCATAATAGCAGTCAAGGTTGGATTCTTAAGCAAAGTAATTTTTCTCACCTCTTTAACTTTGGTGATTTTCTTTTCCTTTAAGATACCTCAAAAAAGTCTATATATCACACCAATAATCAACATCAACTTTTATAGGATGAGGGGCATATTCATGGATTCTAATTTTAGATAGATGTTTACTTAAGATAATTTGAAACTTGGGGATTAGATTAACTAATTTCATCTAAGAATTAATGGCCTTTCTCTGAGTCCCTTACAATTGAGAGATTAAAGCAACTATCTTCCTGCTATATTAGCCATGGAGGATCCTTGCTTCACTTTGAAGCATGTTTCATGGGAATGATAAGCAGTTTTTAATGTTCAAATTTCTAGTGTGTTCATTTCCTTTTACAAGTGAACAAGCCATGAGTTTGGAAAGAGGAATGTCAGTGTGAATGCACCTTACTGCTTTGGTGGTTATATGAACAAGAATCTATATAATTCATCAGATATCAAGAGCCTGACATGATGTTCTAATGGTTTATGTAAACTTCAGTCATGAAAACATTTGTAATATTGCTACTAAAATCACAAGAAAACTATTGGGAGACAATTTCCCTTGGATTGCTTGGGTTTCCGCAGTCTTGTGAGTAGAGAAGCTGTCATTGTTCTGGACTATCTTTTTTCAAGGATGCTTTTATACCAATGGCCTTGGAAGATAGAGACAATTCTCTTTGAGAGCAAAGGGCAGGTTTGTTTATAAACCAGAGGAAGGAGATAGTGTCTCCTTCCAGAGTAAGGATGGGTGTGCTTACTGCTCACTACTACTAGAGCTCCTTGGGAGCAAAGGGAAGACATGATTATCACTCATTATAAAAAATCTGAGTTCTAATATTGTAAAGTAATTAGCCTCCAACTAATAAAAATAAATGGAAAAAAAAAAAGAATATGAAAAAAAAATCTGGGTTCTGTCCCTTCCCTGTAATGTAAACCTCTGTGTGCAGGGATCCCCTGTCCTCTTCATGTCTCCATGGGGGCACAGAGTATTGGGGAAACAACACAAAGAAATGCTGATATTCTTACTACTGCTACTGCTGTGAGCGATAAAGTCCTGTGTCTCTGATTTAGGCATCTTGTGTCTTCTATCAGCATCCATGGGACTGTGACAGGCTATCTTCTTAGCGTGCAAGTGGAGTAAGGTCTCAGATTGGACACAGTTTTGATAGTCACATTAATATGCATTGGAAAGTTATTGTGTGTGTGTGTGCATGTGGGTGTGATCTTTCATATACATGCGGTGGTTTTAAACTTCTGATAAACTAGCAAAATAACTGAAACTTTTCAAACGACTGTCTCCACCGCTGTTACATTTTAAAGCTAGCAATCACCCACTAGATTATAGATTCTTAACAGGAAAGAACTATGACTTCACTTCTGAAGTCATAGTTCCTTACCTCCTGCCTGACACTTAGTAGGTGTTCATTCAATAAATATTTGTGTAACTAAAGTTAAATAAAGCATGTGTTTATAAAGTATCTTTTATTGCACAGTATCTTTTAATGATTTCATTTGATAGTTACTAGGTTTTAGTCTTGGAAAGTTGTGTTGCTAATATCTTGAGCATTAAATAATAAACTTTTTCAGTTTACAATCATTTTATCAAAAACTAGCTTTTCTTTACATGCTGATTATCAAGTTGTACTGCATTTCCTAATATGTTTTGACCATATCCAACCTCACGGATTAGAACAGCAGTGACAAGTTATTTTACTTCTCTCTTCACTTTCCCTGCCTCTGAAGTAAAACCAATTGGACAAAATGAGGTTGAAAATTAAATTATATGATGATTTTTTATCACAGATCAGCCTCGGTGGTCCTCTGGTACTCATCTCCCATTTTTCTCCCACAAATCTAAAGACTATTAGTATTTACTTCAAAGTCATTCTCTTTGTAACTCACATTTTTCTGGGATTCATTTTCTCTCTTTAGGCAGGCACACCTGTATTTGCTAGGGATGAAAAAATGTAAACAAAAAAATAATCCACCGTGAGGCCCACGAGCTAATAATAATTATGAGATAAAATAATAATGGCCCACGAGAAGGTGGACCAATCCCGGTATGATTATTTGTGCGTCTGAAGCTAGATTCGCTCTCACAGTCCTTTCCAGAGTTTATCTGAGCCCAGGTGGAACAGTTGCTCTTTGGGTCTGATGCTGGGATGGTATTCAAAGCTGGAGCTGAAGATTGGGGACGCTCCTTAGAAAGTTCCCGCTAGCATCCTTGGAATAGAGCACTCAAGGATTACTTTACTCTAAAGGACTATTCAAAATACTGCTGTGAATGAAAAATTCAGTTTGATGGTTAAAAGCATGGGGCTTAGAGTCAGGCTGATTTCCTATCTGGCCTGGTAATGAAACCCTCCTCCCAGGGCTGAGTGAGGATGAAATGTGATCATACCTGTCGTGGCCCCCGGGCTGTGACTGCCCTGCAGAGGAGGGTTCAGAAATCTTTATAACGACTGCTATTTCACTTCTTATTTGTATGCTAGGTAGGCAGGCCAGGAGGAAATACATTTGCCCTCTTGGGGGGCATGGGGTAGGGTGGGGATGGAGTGGAGGGTAGGGTCCAGTGAGGAACTGGGGTGGAAAAAGAAATAACACCTGTGCACAGATCTGTTAGAGAAGGTTCTTGCTAAGTCAGTGTTTCTGCACCCAAATGTCCTGAGATTTTTGTTTTTGTCACATGTGCTTGGGAGACAATAGTTCTTATAAAGATCCATCACTCTGCAGGTGTTTAGAATCAGAAAATAATGAAGAACAGGGCCCGGCTGCTTTTCTTAAGAATTCCCTATAGCTGGGACTTCCCTGGCACTCCAGTGGTTAACACTCCAGGCTTCCAATGCAAGCTGCACGGGTTTGATCCCTGGTCAGGGAACTAAGATCCCACATGTCATGTGGCACAGCCAAGAAAATATGAAAAAATAAAATAAAGACTACAAATTTTAAAAAGATATCCTCCATAGCCCATCTGAGGGTCTTTCATAAACAGTGTCTTAAAAAGGGAATCAGAGCATTCATTCTATTAGAACAGAAAGTTTCTCTTCTTAGAAAAGTGCTGTATACCTTTTCTGGCTGAAATTTAACTTGAACGTGCTGCTAAACACTTTCTGCAACAAACTATGATGTAAAAATTGGTCCCCAAGTTCTGCAGAGGACAAATGCAGTGCCTAACATAGAAAGAGATGGACTTGTCTGAAACTGGACTTAACCTCTGATGTAGAGGTTCATCTCCAGAGCTTGTTTAGTTCAAAAGACTCTGTTCGTTGATTCCTGGTCCTTTTTGACACACAGAGAAAAGCATGCACACATCTGCGTGTGGGCAGGTACATGCATGTATATGTGTACATGTGTGTGTGTACATGTGTGTATGTACCCATGCATGGAACACTGTAATAAGGGTATAGGAAAGGAACACTGAAGGGGGGAAACATGACCAAAGTTGGATGTTCAAAGGAATACTAAGTCAATGTTATTCTAGGCAGTACACACAAATCTCAACTTAGAAACTGGCAAGTTGGTTATATTTTTCAGATGAGCAAAGTGCATACTTTCAGAATGATGGAAGAATATTTCAACGTGATATTTAATAAGTCATTTTTATTGATGACAAAATGCCAGACTCAACCAGACTGAGCCGAGCCACCACTGTCCAATCTGGGGCAAACGCTTTCCCAGGGGACCAAGTCTCTCCCTCGCGAGCCAGCTTGCACTTTGGGGAAGAGTTATTTTATTTACTGTGTTGGTGCCTCGGCCATGGATCTACTTGATTTCAGCCTGCCTTCACTGCCGTTTATCTGGACAAACTTCACGATTCCTCTCTAAAAACGGAGTATCCTTGGGCAGCCAGCCCTCATGGTGCAAGTGAGAAATATTTCACATGGCGAAGACTGAGCCAGGGAGCCAGCAACTCAGGTTTCAAACTGACTTAGACAATTTACTGACACCTCACCCCTCATTTTCCCATCTGTGAGACAGTTTTGCTTACCCCGCTAAATTTAAGATGCTGAGGGAGTTCTGCAGTGTCTCTGGATCCATCTGAACTCCTTCCAAGAATGACAACTGCTGGGGTCCGCCATCGGGCTGGTCGTCTCCACAAACCACACTCCTCTGAGAACAGTCTCTCCCACCCGCAGCCCAGGGCTGCGTCAGCCAGCTCACTCCACACGCCACCGAGCTCCCGGCCAGAGTTAGCGGAGCTGAGGGTGGATGAGGAGAGCTGGCTTCTAGTAAGCTGAGCCTGTTGGTGCCTCTCCCTTAGAAATTGGGAAGGTGAACCTAGAACCTGGCTCAGCTGGTTGGGAGCCCTTACAGTGGGGAGTGTCATAGAGCCAAGGCCCCAGTGAAGCAGCAAAAGCCATCTGCAGGAAGAAAACCGATGCCGAAAAGCAGAGAAGCAGAGATGAGCCCCCCACCGGTCCCCAGAGAGGATGCTGCTTACTGCCTCGGCTCCAGCCCCGCATTCCAGGACTCCACGCACCCCGGCTCCTCTTCCTGCCCGTGGGAGCCAAATGATAACCTCCTGTCCTCCCAAGAAATTGCACTTTTTAGCATCTGCTAGTTGGAGTCCGTCTGTGTTACTTGGAACCAAACGATTCCTAAGCTTGAAATCGTACTATTTGAGTTGGTTGTTGCAGGAAAGCTAGCAAGGTCATGGACACACAAGGATTCTCAACAAGATTTTTTGTAGGACAACCAGATTTCTTAAAAATCCCTTCAAAAACCAAAACACACCTTTTCCAGGCAAGAAGGCTGGAGCAGATTGCCGTTTCCTTCTCCAGGGGAATCTTCCCAACCCAGGGATCGAACCCGCGTCTCTGCAACAGCAGGTGAATTCTTTTCCACTGCGCCACCTGGGAAGCCCCAAACTCACATGAGCTTCCTGTTTATTCCTTGGCGTCCTTGTCTCTTAGGTTAAGTCCCTTTGTTCAGCATGAAACTGAGCAGAACTCTGAAACCAGAGCCCAGAACTTGGCCATTAAGAGTTTTTAATTTTATCAGTGCATTGAAAGAGGACGCATCTTAAAGCACTCTGCAGCCATGCTGGGTTCTCACTCCTGTCCACACAGGGGTGGCGCTGGCGCTACCCACCACCTGTGGCTGCCCCGCATCAGCGGCTGAAACGCGCGTGTCATTCACAGCACAGAAGGCCATCCCACACACGCTCTCAGGTGCACCAGACGGGCCAGAAGAATCTGGGGCTGAGACAGGTCCACCACCACCGTCCACCGTCCAGCCGACCCTGGAGGTGTGAGAAGCCACGCTAATTCTGTTCACAGAGAATCCCAGTGAATCATGACCATGTCTGTCGGCCTGAGGTTGAAAGTGAAACCCTCTTCAACCATCACAGTTTGCTCTCAACGGGAAGCTGGCTCTGATGGGAAGCAAAGCAGAGCGTTTACTCATAAGTAGTCCCAGACCTGTAGGTGGAGAGCTTTCCTTTCTAGTACCTGGTTCCTCACATCATCAAAGAGTTTCTCTCTCTGTCTCTCCTTCAAAGGACAAGCACACTGTTTTCAACAGATCACTAGATTGAAAAGCTGAAATACTGTTTCTAACCCAAGCTGAGTTAGAGACAATCTCTGAGTCTCAATTTCCTTAGCTTTATTTTTTCACTTTTCTTCCAAGATTTATTAAGATATTATTTACACATAATGTTGAGTAAGTTGAAAGTGTTATATTGCATTACGATTATCACCCTAGTGTGAACTATTGCCTCCATCATGTCACATAATTACCATTTCTTATTTTTTAGTGGGCTTTAGACGACATCAACTCCAAGTTTCCTTCAAGGTCTAAAGATGAGTGGCTCTCTTTCTTATAGTAGAAACTCTTTGGAGTGGGGGTGTATTTTCAACTCCTGTGGACTCTCCCCATGGCCCCCTCCACAGTGACTGTCTTTCCTAAACAGGGTGAATGCACCATGAAAATCAACAGGTCAATCAGTCTTCCTCTGAAATGCACACACTGAGGCATCACAAACCTCAGCCCTTAAGCTACAAATGATAAAGGCCCCCTTTCCACCAGGTGATTCATCACAACAGAAGATTACTATCAAAAAGGATGTTTCATCCTGCAAGTTCTCATGAGAGATGAGGCTTCCAAATTGATATCTATGAGCTCTGTCATTGTATACATGCTAACAACTACTCATATTTCCCCTCAGAAGAAGTGGGGTTAACGGGAATAGGAAAGTATATTTCAACTCCTTTTCAGTGGAATTTATGGGTAAACATTTGCCGACAAAGGTCTGTATACTCAAAGCTATGATTTTTCCAGTAGTCATGCAGAGATGTGAGAGTTGGACCATAATGAAGGCTGACTGCAGAGGAACTGATGCTTTCAAATCATGGTGCTGGAGAAAACTCTTTGAGAGTTCTTTGGACTGTAAGAAGATCAAATTAAGTCCATCCTAAAGAAAATCAACCCTGAATATTCATTGGAAGGACTGATGCTGAAGCTGAAGCTCCAATACTTCGGCCACCTGATGAGAAGAGCTGACTCACTGGAAAATACCTTGATGCTGGGAAAGATTGAAGGTGGGAGGAGAAGGGATGACAGAGGATGAGATGGTTGGATGGCATCACTGACTCAATGGACATGAATTTGAGCAAACTCTGGGAGATTATGAAGCCTGGTGTGCTGCAGTCCATGGGGTTGCAAAGAGTCAGACACAACTTAGTAACTCAACAACAACAGCTGAAGAGGTTCGCCTTTCTAATCGCCCCCTGGCTCCAGCAGAGGATATCCTGGTATCTGGCCATACCACTCCCTGTGAAGCACCCACCCAGAGAGCAGTTCACCTCCCTGATCTCCTGCCCTGTTCCCCTGCTGACTCCTGCTTTGTGGGTCAGATAGGAGTGCTAGCAGAGGGCACTCTTGGGACAAAAGTGCCAAGAACTGTGCCTCCTCTAGAAGTCACCAGGAGTGAGACATTCCCTTAACTTGCAGGCATTCTGATTTCATGGGCTGGTGTGTGTGATGTTTGCTTGCTCCATGCTGCCAGCCCTTTGCTGACCTTTGCAGCTCATGAGACTGAACTATTATCAACGGGGCATCAGGAACATGACTTCTTCTTTGATGCGAAAACATTAGGCCAGAAACACATCCCTCTTGGAGGATCTGTGAAACTTTTAAGATAAGAAAACCCACTATTTGAAGTCAGAGTGAGAGCTCTTGGAAAATGAGTGTGTCAGATGGTCAGACGTGATACAAACGCCAGTGATGTGTGTTGGTCACCCCATGTCTGCTCATCCTGTGAGTTGATGAGTGTTATTTTGAACTGACATGACTTTGTATAAGCATGGGTATTTTCTCTTTTTTCTTCTTTGTTTTTAAGGAGGAAGGAAATAAATTCAACTCAGTAATAGCAAAAGAATGAGCGTGTTCTCAATTTTTAAAAATTATCTAGGCTAAGTTGAAGGTCTCTTGGTAAATGTCACATTGCACTTGAAAATATGTGGGTTATTTTCAAATATCTTTTGATATTGGTTTCTAACATAATTCCACAGTGATAAGAGAACACACTCTGCATGACTTCAGTAACTTTAGACCATCAAATTTTTGCACCTGGACTATTGGCCCTAGATACGTTCCAGTGTCTCCTAGTTTATAGTGTATGGGAATAGAATTTGTATCCTACTGTTGTGTGAAAATTGTATAAATCTTAATTATGTTGAACTGGTTCATAGTTCTTGTCAGGTCTACTATATCCTTATACTCTGTATATTCATTCTATTAAATTTTCAGACTTTGCTGTTGAAACTCCAACTAAAAATCTTGATTTATCTACTTAAAAATAACTGTAATATATAGTAGAACTATATGTAACCTTGGGCTTCACCCACGGCTCAGCAGTAAAGAATCTGCCAGTAACGCAGGAGATTTGGGTTCAATCCTTGAGTCAGGAAGATCCTCTTGTGGAAGGCATGGCAACCCATTCCTCTATTCTTGCCTGAAGAATCCCTTGGACAGAGGAGTCTGGCAGGCTATAGTCCATAGGCTCGCAAAGAGTCAGACAGGATTGAAGTGACTTAGCATGCATATGTAACCTTGTTCTGTACTTTCTAAGTCTCCTGTCAATGAGTTACTGTATTTTCATAATTTAAAGGATAAAAAAAGAGAGACAAAATTATCTATAGCCATACCCATAGAAAATGTAGAGAAGAGTGTAACTTCATAATTAATTTTACCGTGTACCTTTGGATCATTTCTTTTACAATTTTCATCACAGTGAGTTTTTTACAGAGAAGTAACATTTTCATGGCCATTTCTGATCTCTCTATTCCCTGCAGAGATTACACACACTCGTCTCCCACTGTGATACATCTTTCACAGAGTCGATGATCACTCTGCATTGTCATCACTGCCTATAAGTACATCTCCTTCAGCAGACCATGGAGTCCTTGAAATAAAGGAACATCCTTCCCTTAGGCTTAAAATACTTAGCAATAGGTACATATGAGATACATAAAAAGAATCATTACATAAATAAGTGAACTGACCATTATAGAACTGTTACATAATACCAAAAGAAAAAAAAAAAACAAGATAAAAAAATGAAGTCTAAAGTCTAATGGGCCAAAACAAAAATGAAAAAAAAAAACAACTTAATTTATAGCTTTCCTTTCTATCTAATGTCAATTTTTTCTCCAATAAGCCATTGATAAATGAAAGGTAAAAGTTAAACTCCCATTGATAACAATGCATCATAACAGAAGGAACACTGCCCAAGTAAAAATACATTCTTGGTCAACTTAAATTTTCTCTCAAATATTTATAAATTGAGATTCAACAGGAGGAATTTAATTCCCTGCAGTATAATTCAGGGAATCTTTTCTTGAGGAGATCTCTGTCAAGATGGACAGAAATCTATATTTAAAATGAATTATCAAAAAGGACCTACTGTATAGCACAGGGAACTCTGCTCAATGTTATGTGGCAGTTTGGATGGGAGGGGAGTTTGGGAGAGAATGGATACATGCACACATATGGCTGAGTCCCTTTGCTATTCACCTGAAACTATCACAAAATTGTTAATCAGCTATACTCCAATACAAAATTAAAATAATAAAAAAGATGAAATGTCACAATATACGGATACCAAAGGGGAAAGGGGGTAGGGAGTGGGAAGAATTGGGAGATTGGGATTGACTCATATACACTATTGATACTATGTATAAAATAGATAAGGGGCTTTCCAGATTGTAAACAATCTGCCTGCCAATGCAGGAGACACAGGAGCCTCAGGTTCAATCCTTAGTCAGGAAGATCCCCTGGAGGTGGAAATGGCAACCCACTCCAGTATTCTTGCCTGGAGAATTCCATGGACAGAGGAGCCTGGTGAGCTGTAGTCCACATGGTCGAAAAAGATTCAGACATGACTGAGCAACTAACACACACACATAAAATAGGCAACTAACGAGAACATACTGAATAATACAGGGAATTCTACTCAGTGCTCTGTGGTGACATAAATGGGAAGGAAATCCAAAAAAGAGGGGATATACATATATATACCTATAGCCAATTCACTTCACTGTACAGCAGAAATTAACAAATGTTGTAAAGCAGGTATACAGCAATAAAAATTGATTTTAAGAAAAGATGAAATGACCCAGTCTGCTTGAGCTGAGTCCAAGTACTTTAGAAGATGTAGCCCTCACCATTTTTGAAAGTCCAAAACAGCAGATCTAGAAAAAGAGACCACAAAGGTTTGTTGTTGTTGTTGTTGTTTCTATGAATGAAACATTCCATTTTGATGCAGTTCATTATTTTTTCCATCTTGCTCCTATTAGTTTTTTTTTTTTTTTTTTTTACCAAGTGCCCCATTTCTTTTCTGCTATTTCTCTCCATGACCATGCGTCTCTGCCCAGTAACCTGAGGCTTATTTTTTCAATTGAAGTAGAGTTGATTTACAATGTTGTGTTAATTACTGTTAAACAGCACAGTGATTCAGTTCTGTGTATGTGCTATGTCCCTTCAGCTGTGTCCAACTCTTTATGACCCTTTGGACTGTAGCCCTCCAGGCTCCTCTGTCCCTGGGATTCTCCAGGCAAGAATACTGGAGTGGGTTTCCATGCCCTCCTCCAGGGTATCTTCCTGACCCAGGGATGGAATGTGCATCTCTTGGGTCTCCTGCATTGGCATGAGGAGCCAGGAGGGTTTGTTACCACTGTACCACCTGGGAAGCCCTATATATATCCATATATATATTTATTGTTTTTAAATACTTATTGGAGAAGGAAATGGCAACCCACTTTACTACTCTTGCCTGGAAAATCCCATGGACAGAGGAGCCTGGTAGGCTACATCCATGGGGTCGCAAAGAGTTGGACACGGCTGAGCGACTTCACTTTCCTTTTTCCCCATTATGTTTTATCATAGGGTGTTGAATATAGTTCTCTGTGCTGTATAACAAGACCTTATTGTCTATACATTCTCTCTATACAAAAGCTTACAAGTGCTAATACCAACCTCCCACTCCGTCCCTCCCCCAACCCCTTCCTTTTTGGCAGCCACCAGTCCCAGGTTTATTTCGCTGGAGCATTTTGGCTATGGTCAGGGTCAGAGGAAACAAGTTGGTCTTCACTTCCAAGTTTTAAAACGCTGTTTTATGGACCATATCGAAGATTGTTTTTCTTTTTCAAAACCTTGCTAAGAGAAAGAACTTAACACACCATTTAAGGAGCTTCCTCTTAGGAACAGTCTGCCTAATGGGCTGCACTGTTTCTTCACTCTTAGGGAGCAAAGCAGGCGCTGGGCTTCCTGCAGCCACAGGATTCAGATGACCACATTTTGGTCCTCTGCTCTAAGCAGTCTGGGCTGGGAAAGAATCTGGCGGCACAGTTAGACTAAAAATGGCAGTTTAATAACATCTTGTGTCTAGAGAGGAGCTTCAAGGAAGAGTTGTCTGTTTAGCTCTGGATCACACTTCATTGGAGCACAGCTCACCAGAAGCAAAGCACTAGTAAGGGCCATTGTATTGAATCCTTACCTTTAATTTTATTTTCCACTGGAAAAGGGGAATACATGGGGGACGGGAAAGGATGGACGATTCTTCCCTCCATGTCTGACTTGAACATCATCCATGTATACCTACCTCCTTGATCCCAGTATCAGTTCACGGAAGTAGGATGTGAGAAAGTCAAGTGGAAATGCAAGGCAGTCACACAATAGAATCTCAGCCTAGGAAAGGGCTTTAAAGCATTTCTATTCTACCCAAGAGTCTGCAGTTGAAATTGCATCTCTGCCCAGCTGTTACCGGGTGTCTGGTTATAATACACAGTGAAAAAGATAATATGCTCCCAAAGTGATTATCAGTGTCCTCAGAAGGGTGCAATGTTCTCAGGGGGTAACTGTCACTTCTTGGAGTGATGATGGAGTAATCTAGATGTTTTGACCACAGATGTGACTTTTCTGACCTCCGGCATTTTGTGTTGACCTGGTTAGGTCCTTGGTCAGAATGTAGGGTCACACCTTCCACTGGTAGGTCTCATGGCTGAAAGTGAAACTGTTCATCTCAGTTGTGTCTGACTCTTTGTGACCCTATGGACTGTAGTCTTCCAGGCTCCTCTGTCCATGGGATTCTCCAGGCAAGAATACTGGAGTGGGTAGCCACTCCCTCCTCCAGGGATCGAACTCAGGTCTCCTGCATTGCAGGCAGATTCTTTACCATCTGAACCTGGGAAGCCTTATTTGTTTATTCTGCAAAGAGAACTCAAGATAAGGTGTGATTGAGTGAGTGAAAGCTGCTAAGTCGTGTCTGACTCTTTGCGACCCCATGGACTGAAGCCCACCAGGCTCTCCTCTGTCCATGGGATTCCCCAGGCAAGAATACTGGTCTAAGAAAACCCAAATGATCTGCTAGTCCTTTGACTGCCAAACATGGTGGCTAGCACTTCCACTGGCCCTGTTTAAAAGTTTCTTTCCTTTTGCTGTGTGTGACCACACCTAACCACCCAAAAAATAGGCTGCTATATACTCTGATTTGTGCCCTGATCTTTCCTGAGGGATTGCTTATCCCACCAGATATCTCAGCAGTTCACTTCTGGCCAAAGATTCAGATTTCTTGATTTCCCATCCTGATACTAATTTTGTCATTGCAATTCACGGACAGCTCCACCCATAGAATTACCAGTATGATAGCAAGGTATGGACATATTCATGTATTCTTTACTTCTGAAGAATCAAATGAAGTGAACCATTGCCTTCTGAGGACCTGACGACCTTTTGTTCAATGACGATTACCAAGCTCTATGTGCCAGTATTGTTTCCCCTTAGAAGACATTGCTTTGAAATACATATTTTGAAATTGACTCTGAAACTGACAGATCTTTTAAAACCACTTTAATAATGTACTTTGGTGGCTACCATGCTTCTTCCTGTCTGTCACATCCTTCTTGCATTTTCTGCTCCAAGAGATGAAGGAGTAGGGCTCTGTTCTACACCAAGGAGATAGTTGACACTCAACTAATAAAAGACACCGTAGACCAGGGGAACACTCAGAAGATATAACTAGTAAAGCAGAGATGAATGGTAGGGCTTTCAGCAACACAGTATTTGAAGCTCCTCCAGAAAGAAGGCTTATCTTCCCTTCAAGTTAGCATCCAGATTTCTCCTCCAGCTCCTAAAACCAACTTAAGTTCCTTTCTGCTTCATAGTTCATCAGTGACTAGTTATATACAAACATTTCTTTCCAGCTGTAAGTAACGTTGGAGATGTCAAAACTCAGAGAGACAGTAAATCACATGGAATGTTTGTATCAGAGTCAACGTTCATATCAGTAGAACTCGGGTCCCCTAATGATCAGCATTACCTGCTACAATAGTATGATTCAAGGATTCACCCGGAAACAAACTCTGAAAGATTCCCTTGTCGTGGCTGACAAAGAAGTCTAAGACAGGCTTTTTATTTTACTCTAAAGTATAGCTGATTAACAACACTGTTGTAGTTTCAGGCAGACAGCAAGGGGCTCAGCCACACATGTACACGTATCCACTCTCTCCCAAACTCCCCTCGCATTCAGGCTGCCACATCACATTGAGCAGAGTTCCATGTGTTGTGTAATAGCCGGGAAGATAGTCAACATATATTGTACCACGCTTGTTTTCTCCTCCCACATGAACTAGGGCCATGTAACCTGAAGGAAATTCTTCTTAACTGTGCTAGGAGGTTCTGTTTGTTCTTCACCCCTGAGCTGACAGTGGCAGATGGTTATTGCCCTTCTTTTAGACATCAGGACACCTTCCCAGAAGACCTGGAACAAAGGAGGAGCAGTAGAATACCAAGGGGTTTCCCAGGTGGCTCAGTGGTGAAGAATCTACCTGCCAATGTAGGAGATGCAGGAGACACAGGTTCAATCACTGGGTGAGGATGGTCCTCTGGAGGAGGAAATGGCAACCCACTCCAGTATTCTTGCTGGGAAAATCCCCTGGATAGAGAAGCCTGGTGTGTTACAGTCCATGAGGTGCCAAGAGTCAGATATGAATGATTACAAGCACGAGTGGAATATCAAAAGCAGGGCAGTGGTTCCCCTCCCCGACCCTTGCCAAGTACAAGTAATAAGCGGGTACATGGTTTACTGAGAACTTAAAAGCAACGATAAAATCAACTAAAAGTGTCTGTCCTTTATTATCTCCATGTGCTGGCATTTCTAAACTGTAACAGCGATGAAACACACTTTCCTGAAAAAAAAAAAATCTGTTGCTAGCTATACTCTAGAAAAATTGCTGAAGTTATTGTTGATTTCACATATGAAAATATCTCTGTAACCTTCAAATGAGCATGCCTTGATTATATATTCTCTAATAAGCATGTTATTTTACATGGAAGTGAATGGAGAGAACCCAATTTCCCCACAGGACCCCACCATCCAGCAAGGACCTGGGTTTGGGCTGTTTGGGGTAGAGGGGAATGTGCTGGGAACCTCATATCCAGAACTTGGTGCAGGGCTTCAGATGGGCACTTCCCCTTACCCTGTGGACCTTTCACTCTTTGAGAAGAGGCAAAGCCAAAGGAGGCACCACACTGGTCAAGCTAGCCGTGCAGGTCTAAAGGAGGCGCCATTGTGGGCAACCCTGTCCACGTGGGCTCTGTACAATGTATGTTGCAAAGTTTTCTCCTCACTGCCTCCTTGGTTGCCCCATAGATCATGGATTTTAGATATCAGGTCCCTTACTTAAGATCTCTGGACTTGCCATATGAGAGCCTTGGAAAGTCTTCCTGCTCCTTGGTTCTCCTTCTAAGAGCAGTACCTTGCTGGCTTTATCTCTGGGCTGTGAAACAGCTAGTATATATATATATAATACATATGCACGCTAAGTCACTTCAGTCATGTCTGACTCTTTGAGATCTCATGGACTGTAGATCACCAGGCTCCTCTGTCCATGGGATTCTCCAGGTAAGAATACTGAAGTGGGTTGCCATTTCCTTCTCCAGGGGATCTTCCCAACCCAGGGATCGAAACTGCGTCTCTTCCATTAGCAGGCAGATTCTTCACCACTGAGCCACCAGAGAAACCCATATATATATAGACCTATAGACCAAAGTCAAACTTTTACATAGTTTCCTAAGGGTTAAATATAGCATTTTTTTCTTATTATGGCACTTAAACCAAAATTGCTTAAACAAAGATCATTCTTTAAATGCCCTTCATTTACTTACCTGCCTCTATGTTTGCACTGATATATTATTTGTATGTGAATGTGCACATGTGTGCTTATGCATCTGTGTCCACACACATCTGTGTGTGTGTGTGTGTGTGTGTCTGTGTCTGTGTTTGTATCTTTGGCTCCCAGAAGTCCCATCGAGAGTGATTTATTTTGAATACTGATGCCTGTTCTGGTGGAGACTTTTTTTTTTTTCCTCTTAAAGGTGTCAACAGAAGCTGTGAAAAGGTACAGATCAGAGCATATAACATCCCCTAAGGGACTTCTCGGAGGCTCACACTTCATGTGCCAGACTCCCTTGTTTCAGGGTAAGTATTTGACATGCTTTGTTACCTGATTAAACCTGCATGTGTTTCGTTCTGGCTTATTACTGTCTGAGGCACTGTGTTGTGAAATGAAAATTACTGGCATTTGCCTGCCAAATGCAGTGATTCAGAGAATTGTGAATTAGGAATCTTTAATTACAGAGATCTGCGCCTGATAGGTTAATTTCAAAAGCAAAGTTTAACCACATGTGCTCTATTTATTTTCAAACTAGTTCTATTGAATTACATTTTATTTTAAAAGGTCTTCTTGGTCCCCTATTAATAAACAAGGAACACTAACAAAAAGCTTTTTAAGATTCACTCTCATTTCACCTGGGCTAGAGAATGAAGAAGAAAAGTATATCTCTATGAAATAGAATTCAAACATAAGTGATTTTTGTGAGACATTGCTTTAATAGTACTAGTATTTGGTATTATTATTCTAAACTAGTTTTATATTAAATTTTTTGAGAATGAAGAAAACAATGTGATTTATGGGGGGAAGATAAGAAGGATCCGTTTTAAGCTTATATTGTTTTCTGTATTTCCCATTGCTGTTTGGATTTTGAAGAAATTGCTATAAATGATATCTAATTTTTTATTTTACAAACCTTTTTGTTATTGCTAATAGATGTTAATTTGTAACAACAGCAACAATTATTGCTACACAGTCTAAGAAGTCAGCCTCTTTAAGAGATTAAGATTGTTGAGTCACAGCCTGAAGACCTGAAATCTAAGCCAGTTATTTTTAAAGCTTGTATCCATTATAGTTATTTTAAGTTTCTTTTCCTTTACAAATGCAAGGCATACGCATAATAGTAATTTGTAAAAGATCCAGACAATAGAACCCCAAATAAAAAGTTTGCCTCCCTCCATCTCCATTACTCAGAATCACAGGCTGTTAACAGTTTCAGAATTTATTTCCCCTAGAGCTGACTTGATCCTTGATATGAGTGCATGCTAATTCGTTTCAGTCTTGTCCGAATGTCTTTAAGATCCCACGGGCTGTAGCCCTCCAGGCTCCTCTGTCCATGGGATTCTCCAGGCAAGAATACTGGAGCGGGTTGCCATTTCCTTCTCCAGGGGATCTTTCTGACCCAGAGATGGAACGCTTGTCTCCTGCATTGGCAGGTGGATTCTTTACCACTGAGCCACTAAGGAAGCCCATGGGAAGATGCAGCTACCCCCAAAGGGGTAGGAAAGCTTTGCTTTATTTGGGAGTGCCCTCCGACTCTGTTCTTTAATCCTGTGCCATGACATACTTTGCAAGTAAACTCCACCAAGAACTTGTAGTATTAAATTCATCTCCCTTCTTAGAGTAGTATCCAAGATGAAAATGAAATGAAGTCGCTCAGTTGCATCCAACTCTTTGTGACCCCGTGGACTGTAGCCCACCAGGCTCCTTCGTCCATGGGATTCTCCAGGCAAGAGTACTGGAGTGGGTTGCCATTTCCTTCTCCAGGGGATCTTCCCGACCCAGGGATCAAACCCAGGTCTCCCGCACTGCAGGCAGACGCTTTAACCTCTGAGCCACCAGGGAAGCCCTGTATCTAAGATAAACTCTCCTTATATGGAATTCTGACCATCAAAATAAAACTCAAATGTTTGGAGGGTAGCTTTAAAACGATTACATGCTTTAAATATTCTCTTCACGTAAATTCTCTTTCTGCCCAAATTTAATTGCAGAGGAGCAAACAGATCTGTACAAAGATTTATGTTACAGGGGTATTCGTTGTCACTTGATGAATTTTGGCAAAAAAAAGGAAAACAACCCTAAATCCCTAGCATTGAGGAGCTGGTTAAATCAACTATGGTACATCCATGCAGTGCGATACCATGTGGCCATTATAAACAATGGAGAAAAGAATATATGTAATGAGATGTACAGTGGTATTGATTTCTTAATGCTAGAATTATGCATGCTTTCTTCTTCTTTTGGCTTATGTACATCTCCTAAATTTTCTCTAATGCATGTATACGCTTTAATAGAAAGCAATGTTATTTTTTAAGTCCACAGTATTGTTTTCTCTATCTTGAGGTTCAAACACTTTGGAATTCAATACCAATTTACGGTGCTATAAATTTTGCAAATGCTTAAAGCATAGCTTCATACATAATCTACCTGAGGGATCAACTGTACATTTCTGAACAATCCTAAGCTATCATTTCAACTGCGGTCCTGGAGACCTGGTGAAGCCCCAGGAGTAAAATTTAAGCTGTTTCATCTGTCAAAAGCCCTTGAAACACAGATTTTATTTATGCAAGTTTGCTCAGATACCAAAGTTATGTCACTGAATGTGTAATTTAACAAACTGTTTTTCTTTCTCAAGTCTGGGATTTAATAGTTACAAATAGTGTATTAGTAGGTAGACTTTTACCTCCCATACCATTATTACCTACTGTTTATCACTCATGGTCACTGGCACTCCCCTCTATGCATACACAAGTGTAATAGTTTTGTTCAGTTTACCGTTCTGAAAATATATTTGATTTCATTGTGGATCAGCAATATGGAATATAATTTATATAAATGGAGTTGGAAAGGGCCTTTATAGAAATTCTATAAAGAATTTATTTTCCTTTATAAATGTATTTACTTTTATAAGCCTGAGCAAAATAATGTTTTTCTCAGTTTTGCAATGAGTGCTTCTCCTCTGGTTTTTGATGGAGAGTCTTACTCGCATTTCTGGTGAGGGATTTGCCGAAGAATTCTAGGTGACTGATGGTTTCTCTGGAAACAAGGGGAATGTATGTCATGTTTTCACCAACTTTTAAAATCTACCCCTTTTGTCTTTTCTTCTCTTCTTCTTCCATACCTCCTATGTAAGCTTCCTTTTTCTTTTTCCCTCTGATGGTGTTTGCCAGTGAAACACACAGACTTTTACTTAATATTTTGGAGTAATTCAGGATTGCAAATTGCTATGATTTTCATAGACTCGCAATCTATGAAAATCCCTGTATGAATGTATAAACCTAAAAGAGAGTTTGGGGAGAAAGAGGGAAAAGGCACAAGGCCTGAATTTTGGGTACCGTTTCTACGTAAGGAAGAAAACAAGGGAAAAGAAACAACAAAGCCAATGGAAGGACTGTGAGAGTATGTTCTTCTAACACCTCACATGTCATACCTAGACCACAGAGACTTGAACTATTTTCCCTTCATTTCAGAAGGTCAGGCTTAAAATGTTATAATATTAGAAGTGTCAGAACAAGCTTCATAAAAACATTCTTTCTTACTGGAAAGGGAACATTAATTTCAGATTGGCAGTTTAAACAATTTTTTATCACTTTCGTTTCAGAGCTGTCAGAGCAAGCTCCATAAATATTCTTTCTCTTTGGGAAGGGGCATTCTTATAAAATGGAAACTCTGGGGTGGCCTGAATGAATCTACCCTACAGAGAAGCTACAGAAAATGTTAAAATAATGAGCAAAGCTTACCTTCCAAGCATCTGAGTTAATCCCTGGGAGCCAGAGAAGCAGTTTTGAGGAAGTTGTGTTAACACTTAAAAACCACCTGGGTTCCATATAATACGAGGAAGTAGCAATTCAGTGGAGCTAATAGTACTTTTGAAAAGTGTTTTACTTGCTCCTGGGTGGGAAGCCCAGACATAAGGAAAATCTGGCTGGGCTATTTGTGGTTTTATAGCTGCCATATGCAAGAAAGCCAAAGTGAAATATAGGCATTCTATAAAAATCTTCTTTCCATGTCTATGTGCTTTATGGAGTCCAAATTGCAAATAGGGAAGCTGAGGTCTCTAAGCATAGATTTGAACTTGCCCAAAGACACAGCACATCAGTCATTAAAAGGAAAACGTCTAAGCCAGACAAAGACAAGACTTGGACAACTTCTAAGTCAGACAAAGATTCTATCTGGGATCTAAAAAAGTTAAATATAGAGAATCCCCTAGCAGACTAGTGGTTAGGACTCCAAGCTTTTTACTGCTGAGGGTCCGGGTTCAGTCCCTGGTCAGGGAACCAAGATCCTGCAAGTCGTGCAGTGCAGCCAATAAATAAATAAATAAATAAACAAAAATAAAATGTTAAATATGTTAAAAACAAAACAAAACCCAGGAGAGTAAAATGGTGATTACCAGGGGATGGGGTGGCAGGGATAAGGATAGTGGTTAAAGGTACAAATTTGTAACAAGTAGGAGATAAGCCCTAGAGATCTAATGCACAGCATAATGAATAAAGTAATAGATGATTTTTTTTTCTCTGACACTTAGTTGTGTCCAGCTCTTTGCAACCTCATGGACTGTATCCCACCAGGTTCCTCTGTCCATTGAATTCTCCAGGTAAGGATCCTGGAGTGGGTTGCCATTCCCTTCTCCAGGGGATGTTCCTGATCCAGGGATCAAACCTGAGTCTCCTGCTTTGCAGGCCGATTCTATACCACCTGAGCCATCAGGGAAGCCCTATAGGTGATAATATTGTGCTATAATTATGTAATGTGACAAATATCACTATTTCAGCAATCATTACAATATATAAATATATCAAAGTAACACTTTGATAAACTTAACATGCTAGAGTCAGATATATTCTATTAAAAAGACTTCATGCAAATACAATACATTAAAAAAAAAAACTTTAAAATGTTTCCAATTTTGTTCACATATTCCAAATGTTTGTTAATTCCTTAATTCCGGATACTGGGATAACTTAACTTTATTTGAACAGCACTTTGAAATTTAATGCCTAGACCCCTTTTCAGTGGGCTTCCCAGGTGTTGCTAGTGGTAAACCTGCCTGCCAATGCAAGAGGCATGGGTGTGATCCCTGGGTTGGGAAGATACCCTGGAGGAGGGCATGGCAACCCACTCCAGTATTCTTGCCTGGAGAATCCAGTGGACAGAGGAGCCTGGTGGGCTACAGTCCATGGGGTAGCAAAGAGCCAGACATGACTTAGCAGGCATGCATGCTCCTTTTCAGTATTATTCAATTTTGGTTCCAGAAATAAATGTTGTCTTGAAAATTCCCTATCACATATACTCTCCCACTAAAGTGTAAGAAGCATAGCTTTCTAATTCCCGGCTCAGATTCAGATTGTAAACATTTCCAAACACCTGCACGAATGTCAGTAAGATCCAAATTTGCTAAAGGGGTTTGTATGTTTTTGTCTTTTATGAAAATCACGTTTTTTCCGGCGAACACTGATCCAAGAAGTGCTTCAAATATCATATATACTTCCCCAAAAGACCTTGCCTTTTCCTTTTCAGGAATGATTAGGAAAAGCTTGTATGATAAGCATGATTGCAAGGCTGTGAAGGCATTGGCTAGCTCAGCTTAGTGGAAGGGAAGAGAAAGCAAAAATGACTTTGGAACCATTTATAAGCGTGAACTGATCTAGATCAGGTCCCAAAGCTTCTTATGAAGGAGGTAAAACTCCAAAGAGAACTGGAGTTGGAGGGAGACCCGAAAGATAGACAGCGATATTCGAAAAGACCCAATTGTTTTCACATTTAATGATGTGATGTTTATATGGTTCATGAAGACTCTTGGACATGCTTGGTGTTCCATGAATATGTAATATTTTGAATATTACTTCTGTTAAACTGAGTCCTTTTAAACATCATACACTCTCATTTTCTTGGGATTAGATGCTATTGGTTGACCATCAGTAGGACACTCACCCTAAACTTCCTCTCTAGGAATAGTGACAAATGCATATCAATCCTTTGCTCTCTTTTGTTTTACCCACTTATCACCAATGTCTTATATTTGCAAGGAGTTGTATACTCTGAGATCAGACCCCACAAGGCGTATGACCTTAGACAGCCACTTACCTTTCCCAAATTTTGATTTCCTCATCTGTAACATAAGGGTAATTTTTTTAGAATATATCTTTATTTTTTAATTATTATTATCATTATTTTGGCCATACCACGTGGCATGTGGGAACATATTTCCCCGATCAGGGATCAAACTTGCGTCCCTTGCATTTGAAACATAGAGTTTTAACCACTGGACCACCAGGAAGTCCCAAATGCAATTAATCATAGAACTTACCTCAAAGATTTCTTTTACATGTTATACCACATAAAGCAATGTAAAGCATTTAGGTCACTTCTGGCACCAAATAAGGATTCAATTTTTCTAAACAAAGTAACAACTAACATTTATTGAAAGTGAAAGTGAAAGTCACTCAGTCATGTCCGACTCTTTGCGACCGCATGGACTTCAGTCCATGGACTTCTCCAGGCCAGAATATTAATTGTCAGGCAAGGTTCTAATCACTAAAACTGACCTGAGCATGCATTGTTTCTTCCTTCAAATCCTGTTAGGTAATTGCTTCTCCTGTCAGGAGGAACAGATAAGAGAATCCAGCACTAGGCTAATAAAAATCCCACAACATTAAAAATGGAAGCTAGAGTCTAAGAACCTCTCCAGATGGCATCATCATCATCATCATGGTATTTATTAAGATTCAGTTTCTTTAACAGACAGTGGACTCCTCAGTGTTTGTAGATTTTCTATTTTTATCTATTTGAACAAGTTTTGTTTTTCTGTCAGTTCATATATCATATACATTTTCAACTTGGTTGGCATAAAGATGTTTATATAACCTCATTATCTTTTTAATGTCTGTCAAATCATAACAAAAAGCCCTTATTTACTTCCTGATAAGAATCACTTATGCCCTCTCCTAAGTTCTCTTGATCAGTCTTGCTAGGGAATTATACATTTTCTTTTTGAAATTCACTTTTAAGATATTAGCTTTGTTGAATCTAATGTACAGTGTATATTTGCCTTCCAGTTCACCAAACTTGGTTCTTATGTTTATTATTTCCTTCCTTCTACTTTATCTGGCTTCAAATGATCTAACTTTCTGAGTTGGATACTTCTTGTTGTTGTTTAGTCACTAAGTCATGTTCGACTCATTGTGAACCCGTGGACTATAGCTCATCAAGCTCCTCTGTTCATGGGATTCTCCAAGCAAGAGTACTGGAGTGCCTAGCCATTCCCTTCTTCAGGGGATCTTCCCGACCCAGGGATTGAACCTGGCTCTCCTGCATTGCAGGCAGATTCTTTATTGCTGAGCCACCAGGGAAGTCCCTGCTGGATACTTAGATCATTGAAATTTCAGCCTTTCTTTTCTACTCTGTGCATTTAAAAGTACGAATGTCTCTCTAACCATGGCTTCAGCCACATGCTCTAAGCTTCAAGTTTTGATATACATATTCAGATTCTCATTCAGTTCCAAATATTTACTAAGTTCCATTTACTAGTTCCATTTATATCATTTGCTTTCTTTTATATATTTCTACCCATAATGTCAGTAAAAGATCTTTCAAAGAACATGAAGTCTCTGAATGATTTCAATCATTCAAAGTTTTTCAAGAGCTTTATGGCCTAGCATATTGTCTATTTTGATAAGTATTTTCTTCAGAAACAGTTAAGTTTGCTAGTTATGATGCACAGATCTACTAGGTTTTATTGACTTTTGTCTGTTTGTTAAAATCTCCCTTCGTTACTGCTGCTGTGTCCATTTCTCCTTTTAATTCTGTTGATTTTTCCTTGTATATTTCGAGGCTACTTTATTAAGAACATATAAATCTAGAATTATTATATTCCTGATGAATTGACTATCTTTATGAAATGTGCTTTTCTTCTAGTAATACTTTTTCCCTCAAACTCCACTCTTTTGATACAATTATAACTACACCAATTTTCTTTTGGTTAACATTTGTATGAATATAAAGATGCATTTTTTTCATTTTTAGCTTTTCTAAATCCATATGTAAAAGCTATATCTTGTGACCCAGATATAGATTTTTATAAGGATATAGGTCTGGGTAATATACAGACTTAAAAGATAGATCTCTACAACCTTATTTATGTCTATGTGCCATTATTGTATCAATAATATAATTTATAAATCTAAACATCTACTTAACAAACTAGTGTCACAACATACATATACAACAACATATCCCTGTAACCTGGTCTTTCCTATTTAATAAATATTATAGAAATCTCTATGTGATGCCCAGGTGGCTCAGTGGTAAGAATCTGCCTGCCAAGCAGGAGGCATGAGTTCAATCGCTGAGTTGGAAAGATGCCCTGGAGAAGGAAATGGCAACCCACTCCAGTATTCTTGTCTGGAGAATCCCATGGACAGAGGAGCCTGGCAGACTACAGTCCATGGGGTTGCAAAAGAGTTGAAAATGACTTCGCAACTAAATAACAACAATAGAAATCTCTACCTAAGAATGTCATGCTATTTTTTCAATATTTTATTGTGAAAAATCTCAGCTAAATAGCAAAATTAAAAGAACACATAAAAATTAATAGAACACTTATATATCCATCATCTAGATTCTGCCACTAACATTTTACTAGCATTTTACTAAATTTGCTTTATCACTTGTCTGTCCATCTATTTACCCGTTAATCCACACCTACATCTATACAATCTAATCTATACTTGAAAAAGGTATGTACACTGTAGACAATTTTTTATCTCCAGGGAGAATTAAATTATGGAGTTAAGAGGTCTAGAATTTTTATTTTTTATATTCTAATTACGTCTGTATCATTTAGGTATTATAAAGTAAGCAAGACTAATTTCTGAAAGAAAAAAATAAAGGAAGACTTATTTAAAAAAAAAATAAAAGATTCCCAGACCCGATCCTTAGATACTGTTTGTCAGTGGATCTGAAGCTTCTTTTTCCATCAGTCCATCCAGGCTCTGCCCATGTGTGTCCTGCAGGCTTTTCTTGAGCATTTAAGAAGTGCCAGACATTGAGACAAACCCATTCCTCATGCTCTTCCATTGACTGCCTACAACCATCGCATGAATTAGGTACTATTGTTAGCCCCATTTGGAAAAGAAGAAAACGAGAAGCACAGAGAAGGTCAATTTCCCTCCAAATCACACAGTGGTGGGTGGTGAATAGCAAAACAGGATTAGAGCCCAGAGTCTGACTCATGTCTGAGCTTCTAACTGTGTACCATGCATTTTCATTGAATGCATCAAAAGAACTCATTTTTAAATGAATCAACTCAAAGAAGACATAGAGTGTCCACTATGAGCTGGACAAGAAAGGTGGCAGACACCATGTTAAAAAAAAAAAAATGAACCTCAACAGGTCTTCAACAAATACTTCTGTAGTTGATTTGAATTCTACTTTTGCCAAGCATTGATTCAATATTTTTTATTTCACATTTTTTGTGTAAATTATAGTTAAAATTATCAGTTTGCATGACTCCATTTTCAGTCCAAGAAATCTGGCTCATTTAACCTCTTTGAAAATAATTGTTTATAAAAATGTTAAGCAGGATCAAGGTTAAGTTGCAATAACCTCAGGAGAAATGATGAGATGAGTTTTGAAGGATAACCACTGAGTATAAATCACAGCCACAGTTCTGTTCCTGGGAACAGACACAGGAAGTAAAAGATGCCTACTGAATTTCTCACTTTCAGTTCAGTTCAGTCGCTCAGTCGTGTCCGACTCTTTGCGACCTCATGACTCCAGCACGCCAGGCCTCCCTGTCCATCACCAACTCCCAGAGTTTACTCAAACCCATGTCCATCGAGTCGATGATGCCATCCAACCATCTCATCCTCTGTCATCCCCTTCTCCTCCTGCCCCCAATCCCTCCCAGCATCAGGGTCTTTTCCAATGAGTCAACTCTTCGCATGAGGTAGCCAAAGTATTGGAGTTTCAGCTTCAGCATCAGTCCTTCCAATGAACACCCAGGACTGATCTCCTTTAGGATGGACTGGTTGGATCTCCTTGCAGTCCAAGGGACTCTCAAGAGCCTTCTCCAACACCACAGTTCAAAGGCATCAATTCTTTGGCGCTCAGCTTTCTTCACAGTCCAACTCTCACATCCAAACATGACTACTGGAAAAACCATAGCCTTGACTAGATGGACCTTTGTTGACAAAGTAATGTCTCTGCTTTTTAAAATGCTGTCTAGGTTGGTCATAACTTTCCTTCCAAGGAGTAAACATCTTTTAATTTCATGGCTGCAGTCACCATCTGCAGTGATTTTGGAGCCCAGAAAAATAAAGTCAGCCACTGTTTCCACTGTCTTCCCATCTATTTGCCATGAAGTGATGGGATCAGATGCCATGATCTTAGTTTTCTGGATGTTGAGCTTTAAGCCAACTTTTTCACTCTCCTCTTTCACTTTCATCAAGAGGCTCTTTAGTTCTTCTTCGCTTTCTGCCATAAGGGTGGTGTCTTCTGCATATCTGAGGTTATTGATATTTCTCCCGGCAATCTTGATTCCAGCTTGTGCTTCCTCCAGCCCAGCGTTTCTCATGATGTACTCAGCATATAAGTTAAATAAGCAGGGTGACAATATACAGCCTTGATGTACTCCTTTTCGTATTTGAAACCAGTCTGTTTTTCCATGTCTGGTTCTAACTGTTGCTTCCTGACCTGCCTGCATATAGGTTTCTCAAGAGGCAGGTCAGGTAGTCTGGAATTCCCAAAACTGTGGAAAATTTCTCACTGTAGGTTAAGAGATTATTCATGGTCAGCTTACCAACTGAAGTCTTAGGGAGTGGAACCCAGGAATCTGTATTTATAACAATCCCCCAAACATGCCCTCACTCACTTCCTGCTTCTTCCCAGGTGATTATTTTTTTTAACTTTCTATTTTATAGTGGGATATAGCCTATAAAGTATGTTGTGATAGCTTCAGGCGAACAACAAATGGACTCAGCCATACATATCCATGTATCCATTCTCCCTCAAACTCCCCTCCCATCCAGGCAGCCACATAAGACTGAGCAGAGTTCCAGGTGATTCTTATGCAAAGTAAAGTTCCAGAACCATCACTAACAACCGCCCCACCCCCACCGCAATATAATCAGTCAACATTTTAATGGAAACATTCTTAGGAGATAGAGTCAAAAGCACATATTATTGAATGACATTAGGTGATATTACATAACTGATACATATACAGAAGTGCCACTAATAACTCTGACATAGTGATAATTACAGAGTTTGAATTTCTAGTCCATCCCATGTGAAAATTGTAGTTGGGAGCCAGAGAATTTGAAAAGGGATTTTATGCTAATTAATTATGCGATTCCAAATAGATGTATTTGGAGATAGGACTACAGTAAGTTCCCTACATATGAACCCTCAAGTTGCAAACTTTCAAAGATGAGAACGTGCATCTGGTTCCAACAGGGAATCAGAACCTGTGCTGTCAACATCAGGTGTGACTGAAACTGCAGCTTGCCCTCCGTCTCCTGCTACTATCTTCCAGCTCTACCATCTCCCTCCACCACTCCCTTCTGTCAGTAACTCTTCTTGCCTGTTCACTCAATGCCAGCCACTGTGTGCTAGCTGTTGTATTGTACTACTGTATTTTTCAAGGCCCTATATTGTAAGATTAAAAATACTTTCTTTATTTTTTGTGTTTTTTATGTATTATTTGTATGAAAAATATTATAAGCCTATTACGGTACAGTACTATATAACCAATTGTGTTAGCTGGGTACCTAGGCTAACTTTGTGGGACTTAACAACCAAGTTGGGTTTACAAACGTGCTCGTGGAACAGAACTCCTTCATATGTAGGAGACTTCCTATATGTTAAAGTTGGGATCCTGCTTTCCTAGCATATCCTTTTTACATGAATGTTAAACTTAGTAGTTAATAATAACTATCAGAAGTAATATGACACTAACTTTAGACATCTGTCTTCACGAGGAAGATGGCGAATGTTGCCCCACGTAGTAATAATATGGTTCTTATTATTCCATCTTCTATTATTATTACAGACTCATGGACGGTAAGTTAAATCATGTTCACAAAATTGAAAATCAAAGTGCAGAAAAATACAAACATATAACAGTTTGATTGTGTAGGTAGAGAGAGCGTGAGAGTGAAATGGTCCCCATTTGGCATTGTTTCATAATACTAATGTGTGGCAAAGCATTCAGGTGATTAGAGTTTGGTGAATATAATAATGATAATTAATTATAGCACACTTATTACCATCCACATGACCCAGCTGTGCAAGAGTTTTCTATACCTTATCTCTGTATTTCAAAATTACCCTCCAGGAGTATCGTTCCAGGGTTTACACTTGAATACCCCATGTGTAGCCAGTTGTCTAAAGTTACACAACTAGTTAGTAAAAATGCTAGCTTCTGAACTCAGGACTGTCTAAGCTTAAAGTTCATACTCTTTTTCTTTTAGATGATAAACTGCGTGAGAGCAGAGCACGTATCTGTTTTTATTCCTGGTTTGATTCTCAGAGCCTTGAACAGCATGTGGTATAAAGTAGGTGCTCAGTAAATAAAAGAATGATAGCACGCTGCCCAGATCAAGAATTTCATCCTTGTCAATTTCCTGGAAGCAAATCTTCAATCCCACAGTTTATAATATCCTGACCCAAACAAAAATAATATTAATCATGATGATAGGTAACAAATGTAATAATAAAAAATGTTTGATTAATCCAAAAGAGGGCAAGAACAGGTCAAAAAAAGGAAACAGGGGACAAATAGAAAAAAAATTAGGTGGAAATTTTAAACTCATTTACTAGTGATTAAATTAGTATTTAGTAACCAACTACTCCAGGGCTTTCCAGGTAGCTCAGTTGTAAAGAATCTGCCTGCCAGTGTGGGAAACTCAGGAGATGTGAACTTGATCCCTGGGTCTGTGAGATCCCCTGGAGGAGGAAATGGCAACCCACTCCAGCATTCTTGCCTTGGAAACCCCATGGACAGAGGAGCCTGGTGGGCTATAGTCCACGGGGTCATAAAGAATAGGACATGACTGAGCTACTGAGCACACATGCAAACCAAACTCCAAGTAAAAGATAAATATTGTTAGACTACAATTTAAAAATTATTTCTATTATTCATTTAATTCTCACAATTCTCTATTTATATCTGTTTCATGAGTGAAAAAATGGGACTTCAGGGAGTAAAGAAACTCGCCAAAATGACACAGCTGAAAAACAGCAAAGTCAAGAGAAGAGCCCCAGTTGTCCAACCCAACATCCTCCCTTGTGGTATTTAGTACAACTCAGCAAAGAGAAGGTCCTGTCAAGCCTGGCAAGAGCTGTGTCCATGCGACTCCAGGGTCAGAGCCGGACTGCAGCTGGCACGGTGAATGGTAATGTTTAACCCCTCCATAAAGAAGTAAAAGCTCTTTGGGAAGGGATAAGATTTCTGGACAGTATTAAGGAAACAACTGACGTTAGAAACCAGTGGAATCAATGAACAAGAATGTACCATTTTCTCCAGCAATATCTGGCTCTCCTGTTTAAAAGCAGAGAACACAGATGGTTGATCTCTCTCAATTTGCTGGAAAATGGCAAAGGACAAGATGGGCCAGGGAGACTAGGGTCTGGGGGAGAGGCTTCTGTCTTAGCGTCTGGGCTCAAGAGGGAGGCAGCAAAGTCAGAGGGAGGGTAGAGAAAAAGAGAGCAAGAAGGGCCTTCCCTGGTGGTTCAGCATCTAAGAGTCTGTGCTTCCAATGCGGGGGGCCTGGGCTCAATCCCTGGTCAGGGAACTAGACCCCACATGCTGCAACTAAGATCTGCTGCATCCAAATTAAATAAATCAATAAAAATATTTTTTAAATAAATAAAGAGAATACAGGGAGAGCTACAGGGACAAGATATCTGTATGAGACTGAAGAACAAGTTTCCTGGGAGAAAGGAAAAGAGGGAAAGTATTAAAAGGATTAACACCTGCTGACAGAGAGTAGAATAGATGTACAGACAACATCCTGTAAGGAATCTTAGAGATAAATTAGAAACAGTTAAGTCAATTAAGTAATTTATTTGTACCATTACATTTCAAGGAGAAAGAGGAAAGCTGGAAACTGCAACTCACTTCTTGTTGTTACCTGAACCACCATTCTTAGGAGATTCTTAAAAATTCTGATTAAAGATCATTAAAAGATCATAAATTCCTCCAGGTAACAGATTGCTTTCCGTGAAGCACTCAATTCTTTTTTATTTTTCCTAAAACAGGGAAGAGGAAGATGGTTAAAATTAGCTACCTTTTTATAATGCATTTGCTGAAACTAATTGGTAATTATTTTTTACCATAAGCAGTTGGTGTGAGAGTGGTGATAATATATTTACAATATAAACTTAGCATCATTAATGAGATTGTCATTTCTATGCAGGATGGACAGGGTCAGAGGCTGTCCTCTTTATGACAGGGAGTTGCTGTTTCAGTTCTGGGCTGGAATGATAGGAGTTAGAAAACTTAAGAAACAGCCCTGCAGTTAATAATGCATGTCATGATATGTATTTGAAGAGCAGTAATAGATAGAGTTTTTCAAGAATTTCCGGATAGCAAATGAATCATTTTTATCCTAACGGCTAAAGTTTGAGTATTTTAAATACCTATTAACATAAAAGGTGGCTTCTTTACAGTAAAGTATTGACTTGGATGGAAGCTCCCTGATTCTCTGATAATAAGTGTATCTTCCCGTCCTGACTTTTAAGCAGTCTAATATTAGCCTTCTCCTTTCTAAATTCCCATATTTGGATTCAGAGTGAGACTCTCTTTTCACTTCTCATTTAATCAACATTGGCACCAAACTCCCCTCTGTCAGCTTGATATTCAGCTCTGGTCTGACCTAATTTTCTCAGGCAATGAACTCAGTTACTCCCCGCAGCTGGTCAAAAAGAGTGAGGGAGGAGACAGGAGAGATACCAAGCCTTCCTTGTGGTGGGCTGCATTAGGGGATCAGCCTAATACATTTAGGGGCTTTGATCACATTCCAAGGACAGTTTAAAGTGTCTGCTTAGTCCCCGCTGCCCCACGATTGAGTTTAACTCGATCTCACTCCTCCTCCCCAGTTTTGCAGATGAACCCTCTCTGGTGAAGTGGGGTCGAGGTGGATTTTCTGCCACTTCGAGTGGTTCCTAACCCTCATGTGTCATTTCCCAGTGCCCTTTCAAGCACTGGAGTGTCTGACGGTGCCTGTGAACCCTGGTTGCTGGTGTAGACATTTCTGCAGTCCTGCTCTTACCCCTTGATCACGCTGTGGCACCTTCATTAAACAGAAGATTGTCCTTTCAGTTCCATCTTCCCTGGACCCTATGCTTCTTCTCTCTGCTTGCTGATAGGATGTGTCCCACCTGGCCACCTTCACAGCAGCGTGGAGACTCTGTGGAAATCAAAACGTATAGCAGAGTTGAAATTTTCATCTTATTTAATACAACTCTGGTTGGGGAAAACCTAGTCTAGCCTTGCTGTCTATAACTAATTTTATTTAGTTCTAGGACTTTATTCCCAAGTGAAAGTGGTTCAGTTGTGTCTGACTCTTTGCAACTCCATGACTATACAGTCCATGGAATTCTGCAGGCCAGAAATCTGGAGTGGGTAGTTTTTCCCTTCTCCAGGAGATCTTCCCAACCTAGGGATCAAACCCAGGTCTCCTGCATTGCCAGCGGATTCTTTACCAGCTGAGCCACCAGGGAAGCCCAAAGATCCTATTCCCAAGGATGGCCCCCAAAGTAAAACTTCGCTTGGCTAAGGACTGAATGGCCCACCCAAAGTCCATTCTTCCATTCTTTCTTACTCAAAGCACTCCAGTTTTATTCCAGTCATAAAATACCCAACCACAATGTCTGCCTCCCAGCTTTCCTTGCAGTAGGTATGAACCTGTAACTACAGTATGAAAGGGAGGATCTGCCCGAGAAAGAATCTGCCTGCTACGTGGGAGAACCGGGTTCCATCCCTGGGTCGGAAAGATTCCCTGGAGGAATCTTTAAAGCACTGCGTGTGACTTCTAGATTAGCCCTTTCCTATAAGATAACTCAGCTTGAGGTACATCGTTTACTCCTCACCTCACTTCAGCCTCCTGCCTAAAATGTAGGAGTCCTCAGATGACTTGCTTACTGTATCTGTATTGTTTCATTCTTACTCTTTGCAGCCCCATGGACTATAGCTCACCAGGCTCCTCTGTCTATGGAATTTTTCCAGGCAAGAACTCTGAAATAGGTTGCCATTTCTTCCTCCAGAGGATCTTCCCAACCCAGGAATCAAACCCTGTTATGACTCCTGCATTGGCAGGTGGATTCTTTACCTGCTAATTCTTTACCATTAGCACCACCTGGGAAGTCATTGTTTCTATAACACAGGTAAACCAAAGATAGTCTCTGAGATGTCATAAAGTATATAGACAAACTTCAAATTACCACAAAAAACTGCTAGTCCTGAAGGTAGTTAATACAGTAACTTTTCCAGGGACCTGGAATCTAAGAGAAAATATTTCAAAATCACAGCAGCATAAAAAGAATGGTATTTACACTAAATATAATCGCATATATAATGATATGATCACAACTTTCCTTCTCAGTTGTTTGACCTGTGGAATAAACCAGAATTCTGCTGTAAATTGCACAGCATGTTGGTGATCACTTGAAATGGGTGAATAATTGGAGACTGGAACCCTCCGAAACAATCTTTTCAAGCATTAGCTATATTGTAATATGTGAGTGGTTGTAGTGAAGACTCAATGAGCTACCTATCAAAGATTCAGGCTTCCCTCTACACAGTAGAGTTATGGGCAAGAAGTGGCAGACTTTGTGTCTACATGGTCCATCCTGGCTCAGTTCTGGGTATAGGAATATAGATGGAGAGCCTTGAGTCACTCAGGCCTGGCCCATGGAAACCTGCCTCTTATCTTCCGAGCTCTTTCATCTTCCACTGTCTGGCTGGAAGTGAACAATTGAGGCACCAGCAGAGGGTGAAGCCAAAGAAAGAGCCTGGGACCCTGAAACACTCTCTGGAACACAGAGGCATCATCTTAAACCAATCTCTTACAAAATGAACTTTGTGCTAAATCAGTGACAAGCGGGGATTTGCCTGTCATCACAGTCAGCTCTGGCTTAATTAACATGCTGGCTGAGGCCCTTATGGTCCTCTCAGGGCGAGGCTGTCTTTTCACTAAGAGTAATTGACAAGAGGGCTTCCCTGGTGGCTCAGATGGTAAAGAATCTGCCTGCAACATAGGAGACCTGGGTTCCATCCCTGGGTCGGAAAGATTCCCTGGAGGAGGAAATGGCAATCCACCCCAGTATTCTTGCCTGGAGAATCCCATGGACAGAGGAGTATGGTGGGTTACAATCCATGAGGTGGCAAAGAGTCAGACAGAACTTAGTGACTAAACAAGAACAAATTGACAAGAAGGCTCTTTCCGTGACTCCCCTCCATTTCCCTTTTCTTCACATTTTCTCTTTGACATTTTCCCTTTAACATCTCTTTCGAACCACTTATCAATCCATGAGAGACTGAGTCTTGGTTTTCTTCTTACAGAGGCTGCGGCTGCCAGGAGCTGACTTCAGGGCCTCAGGAAGTGGGACGGGGAAGAGGTGGGGTTCCCTGAGGGCATGGGTCTCGTTCAACAACTACACTTCTCCAGTGGTTGTTGTCCAGTCGCTCAACTGTGTCCCACTCTGTGACCCCATGGACTGCAGCACGCCAGGCTTCCCTGTCCTTCACCATCTCCCAGAGCTTGCTCAAACTCATGTTCATTGAGTCGGATGTAATCCAAACATCTTGTCCTCTGTCACTCCCTTCTCTTCTGCCCTCAATCTTTCCCAGCATCTGGGTCTTTTCCAGTCAGTCCGCTCTTCTTTTCCACCCTAAGACCACCTGAGTCACCCTCCAGGGCCTGGATGTCAATGCTCTGCTGAGGTCAGGAGGGAGGCCTCTTTGCAAGAGTAACTCCTGGAGTCTTTCTGCAAAGGACAGAGCCAGGGGCTTGCTGCAGAGGAGCCCTAAGAATACCCGGGAAAACAAATCCCCTTGTGCTCAGGATCAGGTGGTAATTGACAGAAGTCCTCAAGGGGTCTGATGTGGAATTTTCTTTACTTTCTTTTTTTAAATTCACCTGATGTTCCCTGAGGCTATGCCAATGCATAATTACCCATTTCCGTTCTCCCAAGGAGAATCAATCACAGTACAAAAACGGTAGCAGGCTCCTTTATGTAATATCCCTGGAATTTAGGTCATGGCAATGTTCGAGTTCCATTTTATGAATAGGGAACTTGCCGGAGAAACAGCACCACATTTTATTGCCTTTTTTGTTGTGTTCCTGAGTATGTACAAGTTTGGGAGGCAGAACAGGGCAAGTCTATTCCCAAGTGTGTACGTGAGTGCACATGTACATGTTGTGTGCGAGTGTGAGCTTGAGTGTGGTCCTATGTGTTTCTGGACCAGTGGTCATGACGAGCGTCTGGAGACTGTTTGGGGTCTGAAATCGAGTTGGTTGTGGATTCTGTGTATATGACATTAAGAGTCAGGACCTCATTGTATTATTTCACAACTAGGGCAATGCTGTGTCTACCACTGTGTCTATCCCAGCTCCAACAATTACCAGCTGTGAAACTTTGGGCAGAGAGTTTAATCTCTCTGTTCTTCCATTGACTCTTCTGAGATATGGGAATTGTAATGACACCTGCTTCAAAGGGTTGTGAGAGGATAACAGGATTTGAGTCCATTCTAATGAGGTGGATGAACCTAGAGCCTACTATATGGAGTGAACTAAGTTAGAAAGAAAGAGAGACAGATATCGTATATTAATGCATATATATGGAATCTAGAATGATGGTACAGATGAACCTATTTGCAGGACAGCAATGGAGACTCAGACATAGAGAACAGACTTGTGGACACAGAGGGGGAAGAAGGGGGTGGGAAGAATTGAGAGAGTAGCATTGAAACATAAGCATTACCATGTGTAAAATTAGATAGCAGGTGGAAATTTGCTGTATGATGCAGGGAACCTGAGTCTGATGCTCTGTGACAACCTAGAGGGGTGGGATAGGTGGGAAGTAGGAGGGAGATTCAAAAGGGAGGGGACATGCGTATACCTATAGCTGATTCATGTTGATGTATAGCAGAAACCAACACAATATTTTAAAGCAATTATCCTCCAATTAAAAATAAATAATTAAAAAAAAGTCCTTAGCACAGTGCTGTAGCAGTAACCCTCAATTGACATGAGCTAATAATGATGACAATTAGAAAAAGATTGCATGGTCTACTGAGGAGGTTACTATCTTCATCACAAGAGACCTCCTAAGGCTCGTCCATGTTGAATAGTCTATGAATCTCTACAGGAGCTTCCTCTGCCATAAAGTAAGGGTGCTGTCCCCTTATCTACCTTTCTGGGTTCTTGTCGACCAGTGCAGCGGTATCTGTGGATCTCCTGGCCTACAACATAAAACGTGGCTGAAGGCCAGATCTGGTCTCCCATCACCAGTCGCAACTCCTGCATGAAACCATAACCATGACTCTTTACACATACGAGGTGCCCAGAGGCTGAAAAGAGCTTAGCAGTCAGAACGTTCAAGGAACTCTCCCATTTTAAATACTCTCACTTATTGTTCCTGCGAATATTCTGACCCCTGTTGGAACACATGTCTCAAGTTTTAACTTAGAAGGTTTGATAACTCTAGTTAGCATCTTGGAGCTCCTAGCCAGTTATCAGTAGTCCTGCAAGGCTGAGAAGAGAGAACAAACTGCCTTACATTAAACAGGTAGAAAGAAGGTTGAGTTAGGCTATGTGTTTATTTTAGGGAATAAAGAAAGTTAAAAACCACCTCATTGTTTTCCATCTCCATCATTTCTTTCACTTGCTCTTGCCTCTCAACATGAAATCCTTTGGCTCTATCATTAAGAAATTGTGTTTGAGTCATTCTCAGAGGTCTAGTCCATGATGAGGGTACCACATCAATTAAACAATTAACTACCCCTTTCTAAAAGTTTCAGTCCAACATCAGCAAAACCTGCCTTCCAGCTTGAAACTCTTCCAACCCACTAACCAACAGATGGCATTACTGACGCCTCTGAGATACACACACATACACACACACACACACACACACACACACACACACACACAGATGTACACACCTTCCCCATGAGTGAATATACAGTTGGGCTCGGGTGTTAGTAGCACAATGAACTTATCAAGCAACAAAGTGGGTGGCAGGGAGAGAGAGGAGTTTGAAAAAGGGTCGCCCCCTTCTTTGGCTCCCACTCCCAGTTAAGGAGTCCAGGGCATTTAAGGTCTCACATTTCCATGCGAGAGGGAAATAGTACTTGATGAAATGTAGCCTTTGAACAGGAAATGGGAGGGTCATCAGTTTGGGCTGGAACACATGTAGAATAATCGCAATGACATTGCCTTTGCTGGTGTCAGAAGCCTATTTGTCAAGCAGCCTGTGGAATGATGCCAGGGCACGGTCTTTAGATGCTGCCTCCTATGGAGAGGAGGGAACGACCACAAAAAAATCCCCTGCCGGCCCACCCAAGTCCGATAATTAGCCTGACTGCAAAACATGCAGGCACGGGGCACGGGAAACCTTTTAGGGGTCCTTTATCAGGCCCTGCCTTTTCCAGAATGAGGTTAATTTGCTCTTATTTCAACCGGCTCCTGCCCAGAGAACAGGGAAGGGAGGGGAAAAAAAAGAAAGGAGAATGAACCGTCAGCGTTATTGAAAAGGTTCCTGATTAGTCACACTCACTCGCAGGCCGGGGCCTTGCCAGACACCGCAGCACTCATTAGCAGACCTGAGAGCTGGCGTGTCTCCCACGGCTGAGCACCAGCAGCCTCGGGGGGCCTGCACAGCCCTGCTCTCCCACACCCTGCAGTGAGAAAGGCCAGTTTGGGCAGGCCTGGGTGCAATCAACTCTTGCAGATGCTAAGTGAATCTGTTTTATGCCCTGTGTTGCATCGCGTATAATTATCCCTGAGTTCAGCTGGTGTGGAAACCTAGGTAACATGGCTCCCTATCCCCCTGAAATGGTTACCTGACTGGGGTCGCCGTCTTCTCCCCCAGGGTCCCTTTGGAGGCCCTAAGAGCTGGGCATGTACGTCGTTTCCCAGCCTTGCTCCTCTCATATCCAGCTACAGCGGTGAGCCCTGCTCATCCAGAACTGGAAACGCTTCTTTTCCTTGTCTGAGTGATACTGGCAATTATAACTCAAATGTACATTGCAGACCAGTGGAGGGCTTAGGCCGCTGAAGATGATGAACCCAACTTGTTTGCAGGAGACAAGGGTGGGCTGTGGAAATGGTACATTTCAGTAACCATGGTAATGGGGAAACTAAGGCTGAGAGTCTGGAGGACTCACTTGAAAATGTAAAGCAAAAAAAAAAAAAAAAGAAGCCAGGAAATGTCTCTGGTGGTCCAGTGTTTAAGAATCTGCCTTGCAATACAGGGGACATGGGCTCAATCCCTGGTCAGGGAACTAAGATCCCACATGCCATGAAGCAGCCGGGCCCACAAGCCACAACTACTGAGCCTGCATGCCACAACTAAGACCCAACGCAGTCAACTGAATAAGTACTTAGAAGAAGAAGAGGAGAAGCCAGGCTCCTGCTCTTCTGTTCATTTTCACTCCATTTGTTCGAGCCGCAATCCCATAGGAGAAGATGCTACTTCTAGGCAGGACACTAAAGAGTTCTTCCCTTTATGAAAACATCTGTCTCAGAATCCTAACTCCACAATGTTCGAACAAAACTGACCCATACGATCTGGCTGCTGTTCGTGGGCTCCAGACTCTCCACTGGGAACCTGGAAGCAGAAGGGGCCGGGCCAGGACATTGTAAGTGACCATCAGAGGCACTGAACGCAGCAGATCACCACCCATTCCTCAGGGCGAGTGGAGCCGTGCATGAGGGGCTCCGGTGGGGAGAAGTAACTCTTATCACCCAGCTCAGTGGCGATCTGCCATCGCTCCTGCCGGAATCACTATAGAGCCCGATTCCAGGGCTTACTTTATCTGATATGCACTGATATGCCTATTAGCTTAGATTTATGGTAACTACAAAAAGTGACCCCAGCCCTGAAAGAAATCCAAGTGGTGATTAAGAACCATCCTTAACAGCTCAAGTATGACTCAAAGCACTCGCCCTCCATCTCTTCAGGCTGCAGACGCCTGCACCCTGGCTTCGGGGAGACCTCTGTGTCTCCGTGATGATCTGGGCAAGTGTGGTTAAGACCTTGGGGAAATTCCTGTGAGTTTCTCGAGTTTTCAAAACTCCCTGCAAAGCTGCTGGACGATGCTTCATCTAAATGAAGCATGTTGGCAAACTCAGAGTTAATGTGTGAAGGGCAGTTACCAGGATGAACACTCAGCCCCCGGCAGTCCCCCTCCTTCCAGAGGGGATGTGAAAGGCAGAGCCCTTGGCTGTTACCTGGTGTGGCCTGGAGATGGGGTGGCCGGTAGAGAGGGGGCCAGTTGTCCAATCTCTCTCTCATGCGCGGTTTCTGAGTCAAAACAGTTAGTGCTTAAGACAGGAGATCAAGCTAAAAGAAGAGCTCACTTGACCCCAAAATGAATGTGCTAAGGAGTCTCCTGGGACAAGTACAACCTCCCCACCCCAACCAGGGCAGGGCTCCTTGGCCAGTATGACTATTCATGACCACAGTGCCAGCTAAAGCCTGACTACCGCATGTATTGCAAATCCATGAACACCAAGGAAAACCTCCTTTGCTTCCAATTTTTACATGAGTTGCTTTCACAAGGGACGTGATAATAATAGCTGGCAATTTCTGAACACCTTTCCCAGGCACCATTTTCAGTGTGTTGACTCTGTCAGCTTCCCTCACGACCTTAGGAGGAAATATCTTTTCTCGTTTCCACGTGAAAGCCCATACACTGAGAATTCCCAGTTACACAGCTAGCAAGTGGCAGAGCTGGGATTTGAACCCACGATGCTGGTTAAGAAATGATGACATGGTTCTATGTGGACACAGGGTCTCAGGCAGCCAATGTGCCCCTAAGCATTAGGGAGGACCTCTCTCCAGTGCCGTGCATACATTCAAAAGAGGCAAAGAAGATGTGGCAGAGTCAGAGACTGCCCTGGTGGTCCAGTGGTTAAGACTTCATCTTCCAGGTGGGGGGCACGGGTTCAATCCCTCGTCGGAGAACTAAGATTCCACACCCTTGGGGCCAAAAAACCAAATCATAAAACAGAAACAATATTGTAACAAATTCAATAAAAATTTTAAAGATGGTCTACATGAAAAAAAAAATCTTTTACAAAAAGAACATATGGAAGATTCAAACCAAGGGGAAATTTGGAATAATGGTCATGAACAAGGGCTTCGTGATCAACAGGTGTGACTGGAGTCCACTCTGTCCCTTACCAGCCAGGTGACCTTGGACAGGTGACTCAGCCTCTCCAAGCCTTATTTTTCCCATCATAAAATGGGAGTAAGGAGGGCTTTATATCACAGTCTTCATGGTAGGGGGGTGGTTAAATAGAACTGCCCCTACAAACAGCACTGAACAGTGGCTGGTTAGCAGTTCATGTGGTATAGATGGTGGTGTGAATTATTATTAAATACTGCAGGCTGAGGGCAAATTAGGACAAAATAAAGTTTTTTTTTGTTTGTTTGTTTTTTTTAAAGATTTTTGTTTTGATGTGGACCATTTTTAAAGTCTTTATTGAATTTGTTACAACATTGCTTCTGTGGTTTATGTTGTTTATGTTTTGGGGTTTTTTCCTGGCCAAGAGGCATGAGGGATCCTAGTTCCCAGATCAGGGATCAAACCTGCACTTCCTGCATTGGAAGACAAAGTCCTAACCACTGAACTGCCAGGGGAGTCCCCAAGATAAAGCTTTATTTAAAAAAAGAGATTTAAGGTCTACATGGTCTTTTTGGTGATCAAATTTGTTATAGAGACTTATGACCCATAAATAAGGAATTTCCCTTAAAATAGTAGCTTTGGGAAGAAGTTTTGTTTGTGCTCGGTCATGTCCGACTCTTTGTGACCTCATCGACTGTAGCCCACCACGCTCCTCTGTCCATGGGATTCTCCAGGCAAGAATACTGGAGTGGGTTGCCGTGCCCTCCTCCAGGGATCTTCCCAACCCAGGGATCGAGCCCGCATCTCTTGCATCTCCTGAATTGGCAAGCAGGTTCTCTGCCGCTGAGCCACTGGGGAAGCCCAGCTTTGGGAAATGGTTCCTTTTTCTCTGCTGGCCGCTGTCATTCATTCTACTTGAGCCCTTCCTCCCTGGGATTTGGTGAATGAGGCAGTTATCATGTAACAGCTAAGCCTGGCTTCTCCTTGGTAACTGCTATGCCCACAGTGTCAGCAAAGCTGCCTCTGGGTAGTCGGGCCCTGACATTCAATCCACAGCAGACCGAATTCCGCCGTCTCCTCACACCCCCTGCTCTGCACCCTGCTTGAAGCCTGGCAACGTGTGGGCAGACTGTTGGCCAGAAGCCTGTCTTCCTCACCCAGGTCCTGTCACTATAATAAGCATATTTTCTCTCGAGGTGAAGAGTAATTGAATTAAATTGGGCGGCATTTGGTCCTGACCATATTAATTGCCCGATCCCATGGAGGCCTCTGTGAGGTCGTGGGCAGGAATGAACAGTACAGCCAGACAGATGTCCTCATCCCGTGGACTGGGTCGTTGTGTTCTAATTTCCCTGCACATCCCAGTGACCCTCCTCCTCCAGGGGGAATCCTCTGGAGGTGCAGTGGGCCTGGGGGTGTACCAGGAGAGTCCCCTGGGTGTGTGGGGAACACAGAAGAGCTAGCAGGAGCCAATTAGACTGATGTCACAACATATGGACGTGCAGATGTTGCAACAGTAATGGATGGAAGCACAGGCGATGGGCGACATCTATAAAAATGGGTGCAAAAATTACTGTGTATGTGTGTGTGTTGAAGGGAGTTCCACAAGTAGGAGTGAAGAGTTTTGCTCTGGCAACCTCTCAAACTTTCCATGGTTAAAAAGTCACATGTCTTTGGCAAATGAGCAGCCTTGAGAGTCTTTATCAAGAGTAAATGATGTGGGTATGTCACTTATCTAAAAGTCAGGAAGAGATCCAGATGACTGCCTTTAACTGTCTCACTAGCTCTGTCTTCCCTTCTTTCTGCAGATAAAATTAAAAGTAAACATTACCATCTAAATTCATCAGCAGAATGTACCGGGGACACCAGGAGGGGGAAACTGGAGGAAGTCTTGAGGGTAGGCCTTGAAAAACCTCTTTCTCTGTCATCCCTTCCCTTGTCCTCACTGTCCACCTGGTCCTGGCGTCACTGTTCATTATTCAGATGTAAAACTGAGTGATGTTTGCAAAATGTTTGATGCTATCTCTCTCACCCTCCATTTCATAGTTTCTTAACGTGAACAGGGAAATAAAAAGATGCTCATATGTTGAGTGAGGCAGCCTGGAAATCTGGCCCTGCTTGTAAAACACTGGCGAGGTTGATTTTCATCCTCAGCGGCAGGACCTCTGTCACTTCACTATGGCCATTGCCTTTGTTGGTTGGACCTTGGTGAACCCGGTAATCGAGTTGCCAGGCTGGGAGGAGTTCTTCACTTTGACTGGTCACCCAGGGTCTGCCAGGAGGAAAAAATGTGCTTGGATTCTGAGAATAAAAAGCAGCAGTCAGCCCCAAGGTCTAAGGAGGGTGACAATTATTGTCCCCACAAGGAACCCAGAGTAGATGGTTTCTTCTTGTGCCTGTTCTCATAGAATTGCTCCAGGAGGAGGTGATGGAAGGATTTTCCCTTTCATTTATATTCAGAAGGTTCAGTTTGTGTGTCAGGATAAGGATCTGTGGGCTGAGTGAGAAAGGAAGTCCGAAACACCCCATAATTTTTAAATGATGGGTTATGACACATTAATGGTTCCCAGGATGGGGAAAGTTTCCATCAGGATATATGATTCAGCTCCATAAGCAAGCCCAGAGCCTTCAGTAGGTGCCAACTTGGTTTCCAATCTACTAATCCTCTACAGTCAACCCCCAGTTTCCCGGGGAGAGGTCCTCCCCAGAGATACGATGTGTCACCCTTACAGTATTGTTATAGCAAAGGCAGTAAGTCTCATTGCAGTCTATGCAACCAGCCTAAAGTCTAAGACAAAAACCTAACTGAGCAGAAGGACCAGAAGAGCATATCAAAGGCACCCTTAATTTCTGAATTAATATCTTCTTATTGTTCTCATTGGTTGATTCGATGACTGTTGTAAATTTGAACTTACAAACTAAGCATTCTCTAATTTTTTTTTGTATGTATTTGTTTATTCATTCACTCTTTTTTTTTTTTTTTTGCAGGCTTGTGGAATCTTAGGGGGCTCAGTTGGTGCTAGCGATAAAGAGCCCCCCTGCCAATTCAGGAGACATAAGACACATGTGTTCGATCCCAGAGTCAGGAAAATCCCCTGGAGGAGGGCATGGCAACCCACTCCAGTATTCTTGCCAGGACAGAGAATCCTGGCAGGTTACAGTCCATGGGGTCACAAAGAGTCAGACTCAACTGAGGCAACTAAGCTTGCATGCATGTGGAATCTTAGTTCCCCGACCAGGGATGGACCACAGTGAAAGCACCAAGTCCTAACCACTGGACCACCAGGGAAAACATTCCCTGGTGAAATGCTATTTTTTATCTGCTTCACATGCTGGTGTTTGCCAGGAGATTTTGTTTGGGGAAAAAAAAAATTTGCAAACTACAGGACACACCTTAGGATCTAGCCCACAGTGCAAGGCCCCTCCTGGGTGCCGTGCTACCCTCCTCAGCCTCACATGCTTATACCCCCTCACCCACACCCTGTACCCCAACATGCAAAATCACCTGCTCTTTTTCTATCTGAGTCTTTGCTTGTATGGGCTGTGTCCTCCACGGGAATCTCCTTTCCGCCTCACCTTCCATGACCGTCACCTCCAGGAAGCCACTCTGACTTCTCCGAGTGGAGGTAGGATGTGCGTTCCCATATCTGTGTCCCACAGAAATGCTTCCCTGGCCTTTCTGAATCGCTATAGTTTCTGTTGACATGTCTGGGATCCTCCCTAGTTGGAAAGATCTGTAGCTTATTTATATTTATTTAATTAGTGGCTACCCACTACTGGCTTACAGTATGTGTGTTTGTGTATGTGTATGTGTGTGTGTGTGCAAACTCAGTCATGTCCCACTCTTTGCGACCCCATGGACTGTAGCCTGCCAGGCTCCTCTGTCCATGGAATTTTCCAGGCAAGAATACTGGAATGGGTTGCTATTCCCTCCTCCAGGGGATCTTCCTAGCTCAGGGATTGAACCTGAGTCTCTTGTGTCTCTTGCACTGGCAGGTGGGTTCTTTACCAACTGAACTACTTGGGAAGCCCTTTATAGTATGCATCCAGAGTTAACAAGTGTGGGTTGAATGAATGAATGAATAATAAGCAATTTAAATAAGAACCCAAACTTAGTCCTTAAAAGATGTGAGATTTCAAATTGCTGGAATGTCCATGCTGGATACGTAATGTCTACCAAGCATCAGGTCCTGCTTTAACTATTTATGTAAATTGCCTCACTGAATTCTCCAAACTAGCTCCACAAAGTAGGTGGTATAATCACCATGTTAACTTTTCAGATGAGGAAGCTGAGCACAAAGAGGAGATGTAATACCACCAAGCTCCCACTGCTAGTGAAAGGCAGGGCGACACCCGAAGCCCGAGCTCCATCACCCTGAGAACATCCTGCTCTAGCATCCTGCTCAGGGGGCTCCCCACTGATTATGCTCAGAGGGCTGGAAGTGGTTGAACATCTTCTAGAAGATGCAAAGTCGTGATGACTGTCCTCTAACACAGATGCCTTTGGAAACGGGTGAGATGCTTTCCTTCTGAACTTGACAGTCCCGTGCGTGCAGGCTAAGTCACTTCAGTTGGGTCCAACTCTGCGTGACCCTATGGGCTGTAGCCTGCCAGGCTTCCCTGTCCATGGGGATATTCCAGGCAAGAATACTGGAGTGGGTTGCCATGCCCTCCTCCAGGGGAGCCTCCAAGGGTCAAACCCATGTCTCTTATGTCTCCTGCATTGGCAGGGGGGTTCTTTACCACTAACTCCACCTAGAAAGCCCTTGACAGTCTCAGAGTGCAGTAAATTTTAAGTATGATTCTCTTTTGCCTCCTGCCATTGCCCTGATCATCAGGGATTCTTAGAGGGCCTGTCTTTAGAAAGGTCAGGGGCAGAAGAGGAAGGAACATGAGCTCTGGGATCACAGAATCCCAAACATGGAGCACAAGTCTACCATATACTGGCTGTCTGACCTCTGAATCTGTTTCATCATCTTTAAAATGAGTCCATCACACACCAGTGTAACGCTGGCTGAGATCGGTTGCTATTAGAATAAAATAAATATGACAGAAATGCCCAGTCTATTCACTTTCGTTTCTTCTTCCCACTCTAGTCCCTTGATTCAAATATGCTATGGGATTTTAAAGCAAGCTTGTTAGAATCACGCCTAAAATTAGCACAGACAAGGTTCTGAGTCTGCATTCTTTGAATAAAGCACACAAGCTTCATAATGTGTCTTCTCCTAGCAGTTACCTAATTGTGGCACGGGGGGAGGCTCTGCTTTTTTCCTAACTTTTCTTCCATTCTGGATGGATGAGGCTGGGTTCTGGATAGGTGAAGGAGCCTGGTAGTCACCTGTCTTACCGGGCTCACCGCTTGGTGGCAGCACACCCCACTTCCTTTACCCCTACTCTTTCCTATAAGTGTGTTAAAAAAGTAGGCGTTCTGCTTAGGGGCCAGTCTCCACTCCTCCATCTCCTACATTGCTTTTGACCCAAACGATCACTTACACTTTTAGGTAAAAGCAAATATCGTTTGTGTGTGCTTTCACGCACTCCGTTAGGATGATGTGGAGCCTTACCAAAGCCGAACTCAGCACACTGCATTAGACCATTTTCACTGGGAGGTTTTTCTTACACAAAATGATCCACAATTAAAAATGTGGAGAAATTTTCTCAGTGTGGCACAGCTTTTTAAGAGATAGGAACAAAGCCTTTTTTGAAAAGAGCAATTTATCATGCCAGTAATTTTCTACCTCTGTCCTGCCATTATTAAGGATGGCCGGGTTAAAAGGAACTCTTAGCTCTGGTCTCTCCGCTCAGCCAGCAGCCTCACATAATGGCCTGTCTCTAACTTCAGCCCATTGCCATGGAAGTAATTATACCACACGGCTGAGGAGGGCGATTTGCCACAGAATCAAAGAAGCAGCAATTGGGTTCAAAATGAAAAACAATCTCTAGATATGGGAGGAAAAGAAGCATGATGAATCACGGAGGATCCAGAGAGCGCTCTTTTATGTGGAAGACTGCTGTAGACGGAAGTTTTGAAATAAAAGATCATCAGAATAAGACAATAACATATAAAGTGAATGAAATAAACTCCCCTATGCCCCCTTTCCTTCTCCCACACTTTTTTTTTGTCACAGCACATGATTAGACAGTCCCCAATAAATGGTTCTTTACAGCTTCTGCGACAGTTCCTGCACCAGGCATTCCAAGTAAATAATTTTATTTATTTCATAAAACTCTGGAAAATAATCACAGAGGCCATGGCTGTGGATGTGATCGGGGAATTCATCTTGTTCCATACTCTCTGTCTTGCTAAAGGTTCAAACGGAAACTTTCCCAAGAAGACCAAAATCAACACTGTGGAAAGATCATGAAATTTTTTTTTTTTTTTTTAATGAGGCCAAGGACAAAAATCCTTCAGTGGAATGGGTCAAATATTTTGTCCAGAAGGGAACATGAGATCTGGAGTGAGAAGGCCCCGCGTGGAAGGCTGGGCTCTGGGCTTTGCAACCCTAACACTTGGACAGGTTCACAAAACGTCTCTGCGCTTGGGTTGCTTGAAAACTGGAGATAATAGTCTATGTCATACGGTTGGCCCAGTGGTCCAGTGAGACAATGAACGTCAAAGTGCTTTGTAAACTGGAGAGTTACCTGTTACCACTTACGAGCACTTCTGAGCTCACTCAGTTTTTTTCCCCACCTCAGCGCGCTACAGCACCCAGCCTTTTACCGCCAAAGAGCAGAAAGCTGATGCCTGCGGTCCTAAGCTCATCAGCAGCCTGGAGGGAGGGGTTATCTGAGGCCCGAGGGTGCCTGACCGCCCCGCCGCCTCCATGGCAGCCGCCTGCGCACTCTCCGCAGCCCCGCCTCCATCTGGCGCTGGAACTGTAGCCTGAGTGATGGGAGACGTGGCTTTGGGCCAGTGTCTTGCTGCATGACTCTAGGTTATTTCTTCACTGCTCTGGTTACTCATGCCAAATAAATAAGGATCAGAGACCCAGTCTCTTGAGCCAGGCAACCTGGGTTCCAATCCTGATTCCACCAATGACTGAAGAGGTGACTGGGATAAGGACAAATAGTAGTCAGTATTTACTGAGCATATTCAGATACGCCAGCCCTGCTCCGAAGGCTTCATCTGCATCAGCTCAGGTGATCTTCACTATAACCTTATGAGGTCAGCCCAGTTATTATTCCCATATTCCAGGCAATGAAACTAAGACCAAAGTGCTTCAGTAACCTGCCTAAGGTCACCCTACGAGTGAGTGGCTGTCTCACACGCTCATCATGATGATGCCTAACTCCCCCTAAAGACGTACGTGAAGAGCTCAGAGTAGTGTCAGCCACATGGTAAACACTCAGTGATGGCTATTAATTATTGTTCATTAAGGACCCATTATATACCAGCCATGGACAGAGGAGGCTGGCAGGCTACAGTCCATGGGGTCACAAAGAGCTGGGTGCAACTGAGCGGCTAACACACACACATGTACCAGTCACCTTGCTAGATGAACCCGTGATACACAAGCTCCCCGGCCCCACCTCAGTAAAGATCACAAACAAAAATACTTGCTCTATTTATTCCACATGGTTTTTCTGGGGATCAAGTCCAGAAAGCAATCTGTAAAGATGGAGGTGGGCTTTTGAAAGTGAAAAGGCAACTCCATTGGTAAGGCGGTATTTGTGTTAGTTTATTTTAGCTGAATCTTGACACAGAGCTCTTGTAATAGGAAAAACTTAATCCAAGAGATACATTATAATAATCTTCTCCTTGGAATAAACATCATCTGGTGCCGTGGTGAGTGTCTAGGACTCTGGTTGCCAAAATAACCGCTTCGATTTTGTAGTTCTTAGTGTCACATTGACCCCAGCCCTGCGGACATAACTGTGCTTGTTTATCTTCCTCCAGGGTGGGACACGTACAGCAACATGAAATGTCTGTTTTCTTTTCCAGGACTTGTTGGCCTTCTCCCAGAATATCAGCGAACTGATCTTTCTAAACACCCAATCGACGTATACTTATTGGACACGTACTATTTGCAGAACACTGTACTAAGGACTGTATTTGTTCATGCTTTCCTCATTTTGTGTCTGTCACTGGGGGTTAGCTCTGTTATAATTTTTATATTACAAGGATCACAGAACAAATGCAACAGTGGTTCTTTGTCCCTTTTATCTCCAAGAAAGCTTCATAGAAGAAAATCGAACCTAAAATAATTTGTGAAAATGTTAAAAAACACCATGGTTCTTTTAGCCCCAAAGGCAAATTTCTGAGGAAGATAGAGAGAATCATATTAACATGATGTTAAATCTGATTTTAATGGGAATTTCTTGACCACCTCCTCTGGCCTTAATTCTTGAATATGTCTTCCCAGCTTGGATAAGTTATTTAACCTTTTTGGACCTTGGTATTCTTATCTGTAAAATGGGGGAAGACATAAAATATTTGAGAAGCTCTTAGAAAGCATTTATTACTTCATTTAGTCCTCTCAACAATCCTGTGAAACAGATCTTGTTCCCTAATATACCTGATAAAACTTAGCTTCCTGAGCAAAGCAGAACACCTAAGTTCTCACAGTTGGCGAACAGCCAGGTGAAGACTCTAATATACTTTATTTCCGAAGCCTCTGTTTTTTGTTTTTTTTCCGCTGGACCAAAGGCCAAAGACCAGAAAGGACTGCCTTTGGAGAATTCAAAACCCTAAGCAATCAGTGACAGGTTTTATTATTCTTCAACTCAGTTGTCCTTATCCCAGCCATGTGGACACTCTGGCCCCAGCATTTCTTGATATCTGTGTTTGCAGGTCAGAGCTCAGAGGACTTCTCATAAACAGTTTCAAAATACAAATGCCCTGTTCAAAGCTAAGCAAAGCCAGATTGACTTTAAAGTCAGAAAGTTCTGTTGCCCCCAGTTTTGTGTGTAGGGCACGCTTTGTGTGCTGGAGGTCAAGTTTTCCCAATGATAAGGGGGACTTAACAAGGAAGATCTCAAAGCAGGAAAGCAGAGCATGGGCGCCCCAGAGGTCATCAGTGGAGAGATGGCCTTGAGAGGAGGGCTTTATCTAAGTGGACTTGCCACCGGGAGTCAAGCGGGAGCAAATACACACTGAGTCTGCCAAAGGTCACGCACCCAGCGGGGCAACTGACAAAACCAGGACGGCTTCTAACTATGGTACGTGCAATTTACCAATATCCGGGCAGTCAGTGAAACTGACAAACTTCCTCTGGGAAGTGCAGAGGGTTTTAGCATCTCAAAGTTCAGGATAGCGTCTTATGTTGCTGCAGTTTCTTCTCTCTCTCCTCACCCTCCCCTGCCTTCCTTCCCTCCTCTTCTTCCTCCCTTACCCATCCATTTAGAGAACAAGAATCAGTCCATTGAACTCAAAGCCTATTCTGTCCTATACATTCATAGTTTTTTATTTCACTAAAACCTCATATGGTAGTTCTCACAACAAGCCCTACCACGTCCCACTCAAGGTGATGTGCATACATTTTTCTACCCCTGGTTGATATACTCATTCTTAGAAATGATAGTAGTTCCTTTGAGTCCGGTTCAAGATGCTGCGAGGAGGATCCCTCCTTGAGACCCAGGTAGTTAAATGCGTCGGAAATCAGCAAGGGAACTTTCTAGAGACTTCTGGAAAGACTGTATGGAATCACTACCCAATGAAGTTAGAGTAAATGGTCACATCTAATACATGAGGCATTTATGATTGTCCCTGAAGGAAAACTACAGTAACACTTTAAAGTAGAGCACACTCATTCTTTTTTTTTTTTAAACATCGTGGAAAGAATGCACACTTTTGCAAAATGGACTAGAAGGGCAGCAAAATGATGACTCTGGCTCCAGGCATGTTCCAGGGTTCCTCCTACATTCTCTCTTGGGAGATAGAAGGCCGGTTTGGAGTCAAATGTGCAGGGGCTGCACCAAGCCCAGCTCCTCTTGGGCCCTCTCCTGCCCCCAGGAAGTGGTAGGGTCAGCCTTCCCCAGAGCTGTCCTGTCCTCCCCCCGGAAAGGAGGGGTCCCTCCTCATCCAGATGCTGTTCACGCCACCATTCTGCCAGCAGCTCCCTGGAAGCAAAGGTGCAAGGTTAGAGCTGCAGCTTAGCCCAATTGCCTATGTGTTTGGAGACCTCTTGCCCTGACTCCCGGGGTAAGCATGCCAGGGAAGCCTGGCAGGCAGCCTTATCATCTTCACCCACAGCCTCCTTGGCTCAGTGGCTGCAGTATTCTGAGCCTGAACTGAGAGCCTTCTTCTCTCATCTCCTCCATGGTTCGCCTCTGAAGACTCCACTTTCTCTTCTTGGGTAGCTCCGGTCCGATTTGCCAAACTCCAGTTCAGTGAAGGCTCAAGTCTTTTACCACCTTTGTTGCCTCTTGGGCTTAAATTCAGTCCCAATTCCTTAATTCTCAGCTTTTCTTCGACTGCATGGAATTACCCTGAAATTCCTTAACTCCTCAAAGGAGCCGCGGGACCTCTCAACTTAATTCCATCCACCCCAGTGCGTCTAGCCGGGCTACATCCACAATTGGAAGGGAAGAAGGATCTACTTATAGAATCCAGGAAAGAGAGGCAGTCTCTCCTGATCACAGCTAGCTGTGAAATATACAATGCCATTGCTGAATGCAATCTGTGAAGCTAGCGTAATTGCCCAAAAAGGGCTCAGAATGGAGAGAGGAGAAACCTGGTTTCTAGTCTTGTTCCCACCACATGAAAAGCAATGGATTCTTCATCTTTCTTGCACTGAAGATCTGCTAAATGCTTTGGAACCTTAACTGTGTGTGCACAACATTTAAGGGAACAGATAACAGAGTCTGCCCTCAGGGTGACAACCCCTCCCCAGTCTATCCCTACAGTGTGTTCTAGCACCAACACCAACAGGGTCCATTAATCCTTAGAGGGAAAACAAGCTGGCAAGTTTTATTTCACTGTTCAAGACGCTAATTGTTCTATGTAGCCTTGAGAGTAAAACCAGAATAGCAAGTTTAATCAACTGGTCTCATCCTCAGATTTTATGAAATGCTAAAATTATCCTCAGCTCCTCGGAGCGTTCCTGCTGTTCCATATGGTTTATATCCTAGCAATCTAGCAATTCATCAATCTGTTTACATACTGATGTTATACTTAGATTGATATTTAACTCCCCTCAGCATCAGTGCCTTGCAAAAGGTTTATAAATGACTGCTAGGCGGTAATAGAATAGATACTGCACTAAAAGGAAAATAGTAATCATTTAGTTAGGAATCATGGTCCTTTCTTTTTATTTACACATACACAACCACATATTTACACATACGCACGTGGAGCTGGCTATATATCACAGCACCCGACATTGACAAGTATGTCAAATGCTGAATGTTGACTTGTTAAAACAGTGACTGAAGTTCTGGATATAAACAGCCTCCCATAAAAAATGAGCATGAAGTAAATGTACAGCTATCGATACACATATAGAAAGTGTGCACTTATCACTCTCCTTCTCCTACTTGTTTTTGCTTCATGGTATATGTCACAGTGGGATTTCAAATCTGTCAGAAGATATCACAGTATCTGAAATAAACAGCCTTTCTTTCCTACTCCTATAGTATCATAGACTCTTAAAGCTGGAAGATCTTTGAAAGGCTGTTTACCCTGGCTTCCAAGCCAGTGCAGGAATTGCCTGTTTTATAGCTTTGACAGAGGGTTGTGCAGGCCTCTACTTGAATACTCCTAGTGATGGGGAACTCGTTACTGTACAGATCAAAAGGTTAGGAAGATCTTCCTTATATCAAGCCAAAGTAGGTTCCTAGTCATTTCTGTGGCCGATCTAAAGCCAATCTTGTCTTTCTTCCTCTTCAAACTAGCTCCTTCTTTTATGTCTCCCATTCTAACTAATAGAACCACTGATCAGCCACTTAGAAACCAGGCCCCACATGTCTCTCCATTTCCCCTTCAGTTGGCGACCAAACCCAAATGAGTTTGTCTTGATAAAATAGCCTCTTGAGTCTGGTACCTTCTCTCTGTCCCCCAAATTGTATCACTTCTTTCTTGAATTATTGCAATAACTAGTAAAGAATCTTTGTCTCTAATCTCACCCTGTATGGCTCACCACCCAAACGGAAGCAAGACTTCACTCTGTAAGCCCTACACTAAAGCCCTGTGACTTCTGAGGCTGCAGCTTCCCGCCCTTCCCCCCGACCGCTGTGTCTCATGCTCAGCCTGTCACTCTTCCCACTGCAAGTCCCAGCCCCAGGGAACCACTTCTGGGCAGTTCCCTGAAGACGCCATCATAATTCACACCACCACGTTTGCAAGAATGTCGTTACTTTGCCTGAACCACTGTGCCCCCTTGATCTACCTAAGGAAGTTCCACCAATGCTTCCTGACCTCATGAACAAATCATATTTTTTGCCGTGATTGGGAAAAAAGTGGAATTCATATAGAAATAGAAAAATTTATTTTGTTGGTGTAACATTCTCCCTAACAAGTCCAATCACCCCTCTCTTCCTGTGTAAGAGCTGTTTCTTTTCTCAAATTAGAGGAAGCTAGGATTATTTCTACCAACTTCTGAGTCTATCATTATGAAATAGACAAGTCCCCTAATTTAGGCAAAGAAAGTTTATTCAACCTGAATGACCCTAAGAAGTTTGTTAATAAACAGCCTACTCTCAGGCCCTACATTCTTCCTTATCTATTAAAGAGGTGTTACCCATGATTTGAAAAATAATTCATCCAGTACACATAGATGACCTATCCTGGGAATTGCCAGCTCCATGGACATATTCTTTTACCTCCTACATAACCTTAGGCACACTACTAAACTCATAGTTGCCACCATATACTTACACTTGTCCCTAGGGGCTCAGGAAAATAGAATTAATTTTAATTTTTATTCGACACATGTCCTCAACAAAAACAATAACAGCCTCCAGCTCCAACTAACCCATGTTTAGCTTACAGATCTGAGCCTGACTGTCCAATGAAGGGAATATAGTCTCACCTCTCCCCAAGAGGCCCCCATGTCTTTTAGTCCTTGAGTGTTTATCAGGAACTCAACTCAAATACATTTCTTAAAGCCAAATGGTACCTGCAAAATACCTCATAAGTGCTTGTAGCTTTATTTATAATCACCAAATGGAAACATCTCAGTGTCCTTCAACTGGTGAATGGATACGGAAATTGAAGTACACCATGTCTTGGACAGCTTACTATGAAACCTTAAAAAGGAACAAGCTACTGATACATTAACAACATGATGAATCTCAAATGCACCATGCTTAGTGAAATAAGCCATATCCCCCCAAACTACAGAATTAATGACTGCATTTACATGACACCCTGGAAAAGGTTCAGGTGGCGCTAGTGGTAAAGAACCCACCTGCCATTGCAGGAGACATAAGAGACACAGCTTCGATCCCTGGGTCAGGAAGATTCTCTGGAGGAGGGCGTGGCGACCCACTCCACTATTCTTGCCTGGAGAAGCCCATGGACTGAGGAGCCTGGTGGGCTATAGTCCACAGAGTTGCAAAGAGTTGCACACAACTGAAGCGACTTAGTACACATGCACTGGAAAAGGCAAAACTATAGGGACAGAAAACCAATCAATAGTTGCCAGGGCTGGAAAGTGGGAAGAAATTGACAATCATAGGGTGAACAAGGCATTTCAGGAGGTGATGGAACTGTTGTATACTGATGGATCATGGTGGTCATGCAAGAAATGTGTCTGCCAAAACTCATAGATCTTTACACTAAAAAGAGTAAGTTTTAGTATATGTAAATTACACTTAATAAACTTGACCAAAAATCATTTTAAATGAGTTTTTCTGTAAAAAGAAGAAAGTGACTAGGTGAGATTACTCTCCTCTTAATCCCGATGTTCAGGTAGATGTGTTCCACTAAGAATGATTAAATTGATATCTAAATGAAGTCAGGATTGGACAGCATTGACCCAGCAGGGCAAACTGATTGCTGTTCTGAGACCACAGAGGGTGCATGTGGGAACAGCATTTCAAACTTGTTGATCCTAGGATTGTTGATAGTGTAGCTTGGGGTGGCAAAGGGTTGGCCAGGGTAAGAGCCAAGCTTGGTACGTGTGGGTGCACATCCTTCAGTGGTCCTCCTGTAGGACAAAGGGCAGGTGCCAGGACAACCTATGGGCAAAAATATGAGGCAATATTCATGCAACTTCCAAGAGCTTCCAACCCAGCATCTTGCTGAATCTTCTAAGAAGTTTCTGAGACAGGGGTCATCATTCCAGTTGTACAGACAAATAAGCTAGGGCTGGGGGGATATGACTGAGCCAGATCCCAGCAGGATAGTGAATGGTAGAGCTGGGCCATAGAGCTTCTGACTTCATGCTTATTTGTTTGTTGCCTGGTGGGTTGGCAGTGGTGATGATGAAGGTTTAAATGCTATTCAAGCTCTTACATCTTTAAGGTGAGTCCATCATCAAAATAAAAAGCAAGACTGGTAGAGACAGATCAAAGCTTTTTCTCACTGTAAAGATAAAGATGAGGGTGAATTTCCAAAAAAGAGACATAAAGCAAATGTCAGGATTTTGTCTAAAATACTGACCTACGGCTCCATGAAACCAAGCATCTAATTTACAATTATGTAGGCATTATGGTCTTATGGCATTTTGGTATTCAGGATGGCATTCTGGTATTTTGACTACATGTTTGAAAATACTTAGATATTTGCAGTTTTGAGGTGAACTGTCTGGCCTTTCCTTTGTCAGCCAGGTGTCCAGGAGTCTTTACAAATCTCCCAAGGATGTTTTAGAGATTTATTACTACAAACTTCCTAAGGGTGACCCAGTGGAGGCACAGGGCAGTTGGGTACCTACAGAGGAATTTGGGTCTCGGGAGTTCTGTTTCTATATCTGGAAACACTAGACTCACCCACAGGAAAGAACAGGAAATACATCACAGCTTCCATATACCCTCCTGGTAACATAGATCCGGCTGCTATCTATACTGCACAAGTGATATAGACCATGTCATGGTTTGGGTTGGCTTACGAACAGATTTGGAAATTTTCAAACCAGAAGGGTCAAAATGTTAGGAAATTTGTAGCAGGGAAAATTCTTGCAGTGGCAGCTGATAAGCTAAATCTCCTGACTAGATTCTCTCCTCTCTTTCTGGCACGTCGCCTAACTGAACAAGCAAATCCCATGAGGTTCTGCAACAGTCATACCAAACATATGGCACACTCATAATGTGCCCCTGATTGAAGCCCTTCCAGGGTTCCACTGGGTACCCATGTGGGAAATGGAGGTCCAGAAATGTTGACTGTCGGGTTAGTGATGTGGCGGGAACCTAGAAGTGGGATGGAGCTAGGACTGTGTGTTCTCTGTTCCAAGTCACACTGGGTCCCCTCCTCAGTCAGGCCAGAAAGACTAAAGGGTTCAGGGGGCTTAATTCCACCCTGGTGCTTCCCTACATTTTGGGGGTGATGTTTTTTCCCATTTCTCTTTTTTCAATCTCAGCTGTTCCCCTTACTCTCTGCCAACAAGCCCACGCTTTCAGAGGGGAATGGAGAAAAGGCTCTCATCTCTTCTTTTTTGTTTTTTTCCCTAGTTCATCAGGGTGAGCTGGGGGATAGGACCCTGGAGAGGCAGCAGAACAGAGGGGAAACTCGAGCCTGAAAGCCCAAGAACCTTAAAGGATGCTGACCTATTAATCATTGTTAATAATCACACAGCACCAACCCTTAACCGTTCCTACACATCCCACTTGGAGCAAACTCATGTTGTGAAAAATGAGGATTTTCACAGAAGAGAAATTATGAATCGATATTCCATTAGCAGAGATGTAACTCTGGAATATTCATAAACACCTCCACTAAACGTGAGCTTTTTCTCATGCATTTTCAACAAGCACTGGATTTCTTTAGAAAAAGGTGACTTTCAATGTAGCTCTTTGGGACCATATTTCTTGGGTAAAGTGAGATATACTTGCAATATGGTCAAGGTTTCCAGGGAAGAATATTCTCCATTTCTTCTACCATGTACCATAATACTTGGGTGAGATGAACGCAAAAGTGCAAAAATGAGAGTTAGGCTGAGCTGAACAGAGACCTCTCTGTCCTAGGGCACAGAGTACCATCTTGATTATTATTCCTGGCAGGGCTTGCAGGGTGATAATAAATGCTTCTCTAGGACAGAATCAGTCTGTCTCTCTCATAGCAAAGCAGAAGGCAGCCTTCCCACTTGCTTGAAAAGGGGGGAGGGAGAACAAAAGTGGTGAGAACGACAAGCTTCCTGATCATTTTAATTTCCATAGCTCTAGGCTTTATGGGTGGAGGAGGAAATGGTCACCCACTCCAGTATTTTTGCCTGGATAATCCATGGATAGAGGAGCCTGGCGGGCTACAATCCATGGGGTTGCAAAGAGTCAGACACGACTGAGCAACTAACACATACAGGCTTTATGGGGCCATTGGGAATGAAAAGCAAGTGCACTAACTATAAGTGAAATAAAACAAGCCAATCGCCTCTCAACCTTATGTTTTTAACCCCATCTCTCAAGTCATGGCCAATTTAACCTTTAAGGATGTTTGGGCCCAGATGGTAGGTTAGAAGGGCAGAATGCTAAGAATCTCTTGACTTGGCCCCAATCCTATTTACAGTGCTGAATTCTGCAGAAATGATCAGCCAAGTGCTGTGCCTAGCATCACCAAAACCGTTTCAAGTATAACAGCCGGGCGTTTGATCAAAAAGCATTTGCTGAGCACCCACTGGTGGTTCCATCACAAGGCACCAGTAGGAATATCTGCTGGATCCTGACCTCACCAGGTTTGCAGCCAACCTGGGAGACAAACACAGACACAAATGACCCCAAGTCTGTGTAATAAGGGCTAAAGCCGAGATGCAGAATAACTGCCCCATGGAGGAAGGGGTGGTCAGAGCAGCCCAGGGTGGAAGAGGCTCCAGCCAGGGAAGGGAGGGTATTCCTTGAGAAAAGAGCTTCAGCATAGCCTTGCAAGATAAGCAGAAGGTAACAAAACCAGGAGTCCTGTTTTCAGGCTATGTTTGCCCCTGCAGGATTCTCAACCCAAACAGCATGGAATTTTCCATCAAGAAGGCTGCCAATTTAATTTTTCCATGAAAGTATATACACATGGATATACACATATTTGCCCTCCTCAGTCCTGTCAGATTGATAGCAATTATTTTTTGGTTCTATCTTCAAATTTCAAAGGAATCAAGAGCAAATGTACCTCCTGTCTGTGATTTCAAGCACTCTGGGGAAAGATTTGGGGGTGGTAAGTGAATAACAATGAATAATATTTTCCCATCTGATTGGCAGATCCTATGGTGTTTGCTCTTGGAATTAATTTAGCTTTCTGGTCAGGTTATCTTGCACACTTTCCAGGGTCCCCTGATATAAATAGACTAAGCAGTAAGGAAGAAATCAAAACAAGTGTGCATTTGTCTGGAGCATGGTGACAACAGTGTAAAGTGGAGGAAAACAAATAAATATGGAAAAATAACAGTTAACAGAGAGCCTTAAGGCATAGCTAGTCATGACAATATCTTCACCACATCAACTGGTTGACCATCAAAGGCTAAGCTAGAAATTCAAGATCAAGGAGAAGCTATAGGCTGCAGTGAAATGATGGAGATATTTTGGTCTCTTAATTTATTTTTTTTTTAAATCAGGTCAAGTTTACCAAATTTCTTTCCTGAAGAAAGAAAAAAGAAAACCTCCCTACTCTCAGTCAATAATGAGAAATGTGTCCAGTTCTAAAGTCGCCCAGAGCAAGTATTTGTTAAAGACAAGCTAGGGCTCATGAGTGAATATTTACCAACCTAAATACCTTAGTCCCTCTTTTTTTTGGCAGGAATATGGAAAAAGCATTTACAGCCTGACAGTATTTACCTTCATTTTATTTGTAAATCTGAATGAACAATTTGCCTTTCTTGCTGCAGATTCTGCTTAAGGGAGAGGGGAGGAACCATGTCCCGGTTTGTGTAGAATTCTAAGTTTTAACCCTGGGAAAGCCCTCAGCCCTAGACAGGCTAGAATGGTTGCTCACCCTAAGTGAGAATAAATCTCAAACGCAATTAGCCATATTCCAACTGAGGGAATTCTCAGACGGGAGGGACTATTTGTCTATAGGTCAAAACACTGTACCTGTCTAACTTTGGTTGGCCTGTTACATCTCCTTCCTTTGCACATGATATGCGTGCCTGTGATGGGAAGGTAAAAAAAATAAAATAAAATAAACAAGCCCTTCTTTTTCATACATAAGTTCTCAGGCTCAGTGCCTCCTTCTCACTACATACTGGTAGGCAAAGCCAATCAAGTTCTTGGTGAAAGTCAGAGTGTATGTAGGCCATGAGTTTAAAGAATTCTTATTGTAATTAGAACAATGGCTAAACAAAATTTTCTTTTCTAACTAATTTCTATCCCCATAAGGTAACCTGTTTTATCATTGGGTTAAACGCAGGTCCAGAGTAACTGCTTTCTTTTTCCTCAAATCACCACAAAAGCCCAGAGCACAATGACAACATGAATTTGGGAAAAAGAATAAAACAGTTGTTATATTAACTGAAAAGCATCCCCAGAGAATATTGATCCAGGACACAACCACGTGCCGGGGATGGAAATTAAGTCATCCTCAAGGATAAAAGCATCTCAACACCCCCATCCTCACCACACCCACCCTTTCCCTCACTGCTAGAAGCAGGAGAAATTGAATCTAGTAAATCACCATTTCCTCTACTGCAGACCCAGTTAGGTCAGTGACACCTCTCCGAAGTGTCTGTAGTCCCTGCCATCCCAGATAAACCTCCTCAGGGTTGCCCAGCAGCCTGGCTTTCTGGCCTCTAGAAATGGTAATGGATTCATTTAGAATCAGGGGCTACCGAGCCACGAGCTCAGGTGCTGCAGAAATGGCAGGTGGTTGGAGCTGACTTGACAGCAATTAGATGTACAAATCTTTGATTAGGCTCCCGGGAATGGAGTCATTAGCAGCCTAGAACGGACCAGCTTGGCTTCCACCGCCTCATTAGCTGCTCCACCGATGTTACTTTAAAAAGCCGAGAGGAGGAAGAAAAAAAAAAAACAAAAAACCCTCCAGCGCAGAATTAGGAAAGTTGAGTGACAAACCCGGGAGGGAGGGAAAGCAACCAGTGTAAGTATTTCTACCTGAACAAACAGGTCCCCTGGTTTTTTGCAGTGTGGTCATTGACTTGCGCATGCGTGTTTGCTGGACTGTGAAATAGCCCAATACCTGCCTGATCAATCGGCCAAAAGAGCTCTTTTCTAATCTGCTTTCTTGAAAAAGAAAGAAAGGATTCGTTGATTCATTCTTTCTACCAAATCCTCAGTGTGGCTGGAGACTTCCTCCAGGTTGCAGAGGACAGAGGGACGGTTATCAGTTATAAGATTCCCTACACTTGTCCCCAGTGGCAAGTCTGGAGTCTGCACCCACCTCATAGGGACCACAGAATCTCAGTGTCCATCTTCACCTCCTGTTGCATGTTTCTAGCTGCCCCCATGATCCAAGCTGATCTCTACCTTGTGAATTTCCCCCACCTTATGAGAGCGCTTGTTGTTGTTGTTTAGTCCCTAAGTCGTATCCAACTCTTTCTGCAAACCAAAAGACTGTAGCCCACCAGGCTCCTCTGTCCGTGGGATTTCCCAGGCAAGAACACTGGAGTGAGTTGCCATTTCCTTCTCCAGAGGATCTTCCCCACCAGGGGTCGAATCCACACCTCCTGCATTGGCAGGTGGGTTCTTTACCATTGAGCTACCAGGGAAGCCCAAAGTTGGTTAATACCAACCATGCAAATTAAATACTCTTCCCAGCTGGGAGCTTTAAAACAAAAGGGCAATGTATTTGACAACCTTAATGTAAAATCCTGTGTGACCATGTATTTTATATAAGCCTAATGCATTGTGTAATTTAGTTTCTTTCTCAACCTGCCAGTCACTGGATTAATATTGTAAAGCATGCTCCCAAGTATTTATTGATCACCTATTATAAGCCTCATATTAATTGCTGTGAGGCAGCCTATGACTTTAGAATCTGTAAGAAAGAACCATCGTATACACTTTCCCTCATGTAGTCACTTATTTATTCAACAAACACCTGCCATGTGCCTATTTAAGCATTGTCCTCGTCAATAATAATACAAAGAACAATAAAGAACATTAAGTGGCTTACTCTCGCCTGATCAGCATTTAACTGGGCTAATTCATTTAATCCTTGCAATTCTGTGAGGTAGGTACTATTGTCATCTTTATTTTAGAGATAAGGAAACCAAAGCACAGAGAGACTAAATAACTTGCCCAGAGTCACACCTGTTAAATACCAGATTGGGGATTTAGACCCAGGCGCTGAGGCCGCTTAAGTACCATGTTGTGCTCTGTTGGGTTGCTTACAGCTTAGTAGGGAAGATAAACATCAAAACCAACCATTGCGATACAATGTGATAAGCACATGTGCTTAAAGTATTAGATTGGCCAAAAAGTAAGCTCTTAGTTTTTCCATAAGATGTTACTAATGTTTAAAAAGGACCTGGTAGAGACAGAAGGGAATGTTGAAGTGCCTGTAGAAAAGAATTTCATGGTGGAAATAATACTTGATCTAGGTTTTGAACTAAAAAGAAGAAAGCCACAGCTTTCAAGAAGTTATAACCTACTAAGATATTTCATTAAATACTTTTGACACCATTCTGCCATAGTTTTTGAAACAAGGATTTTACTTATGTTGGGAACCTTGAGAAGGAAGGGATCACAGCCAAATGTGAAAATGTTGGCAAGAATGATCTTTTTTAAGAAGGTGGTGTCTGAGCAAAGCCTCTAAGAAGTGATCAGAGTTTAGAATCAAGCCTTGTTAAAAGCAGAGAAGCCAGGAGAAGAGGAAGGCAAGAATGGGACTGGAGGAGGAAGAAGGAGAGAACACAGAATTGTGCTTCCAAGGAGATGAGATGAGGAAATACAGTTGGAAGAATGATTTGAATCTAAACATGGTGGGCATCGTATGAGAGATTTCATTTAATTCTAGAAATCTACTGAAGGTTTTAGGAGGAGGAGAGTGAAATGAAAATGTCTAGAAATATTGAGGAAAGCAAAAGAAAAATTCAGTCGAATTAATATGATAAAAAAGTATATTTTCAAGCTAAATAACTTATCAAGCTAAGGAGTTGTTTTTTAACTCAGAATAACAACTGACTACAAAGAATTTTTGAGAAGATCAAATATGGTAATGAGAGGAATTGCTTTATGAGCCATAATGTATTGTACACATACCATTTTTATTTTTCACAATATATTTGTATAAGTTCTAATTCATTTCTGTTCAAAGTGAGGATGGCGCTCAAGCTAGGTGCATGTTTCTGCAGCTAATAAATGGACAAACCATCTAGAGGAGCTTCTATCTTGTAGTGGACAAATATGAGAGGCCTTTCCAGAACATTCTCAAGGTGAATCAGAAGTCAAGTTCTTGGAGCATCTTGGCCTCCTGAAAAATGTCAGTGTCACCGGGTGGAGTTCTTCTTCTATCAGTTATACTGAAGGGGTGTCCCAAACCAGAGAGAGAAAACAATCTCTGCTTGTGTTGCTACCACCACCACCAGCCAGAAAAAATGATTTTTCCAGTTCAGTGAAGGTTCAATGAAGATTCAATTCAATGAGGTTTTAGCACCACAACCTTATTCGCTATGTTCTTAATTTTCCATCCAATCAATTGACTCCTATTAGACCACAGCCCAACCTATTTCTTTTTTTAAAAAAAAAAAAATCTCTTCAAGACTTCCCTGGAGGTCCAATGGTTAAGAATCTATGCTCCCAGTGCAGGAGGCATGGATTTGATCTCTGATTAGGAAACTGAGGTCCCGAGTACCATGGGATACGGCCAAAAAAAAAAAAAAAACCTCCTGCCTACTCTTAATTTTTTTTTTGGTGGGGGGTGTAGGTTGATGGTAAGTGGGGTTCATATCCTCCACTACAAGTTACAATGCTTACTTCTTAAGGGACTTCCTGGCCTTCCTTCTGTCATTTCTATGGAGACCTGGGTGACCACCCCTCAGCAGGTCTGGGTAAAAGTCCCTTCCTCCTTTTGATGAAATACCACGCTGCCCCTCCCCGACCCAGGTCGCTGGGGGAATGCCTGATTGCAATGGTGGGGGCGAGGTGGTCATCTAAAAATTCTGGAGTTCCCCAAACTTTAAACTGATGCCTAACCCCAAGACAAGGACAAGGTGACATCTGAAGTTAAATACATTGTTGTTCATAATTATGAATTGGAGCAGAAGTGGAAAGGGGATCTCATCTGTTAAGTAATAATGATTACAAGACAGGCATAATTTCTTCCGAGGTAATTTCTTTCCCTTGAGCTTCCTTGGGGTAAACAAGGAGACAGAAGGAGTATTGTTAGCTTCCTGAGCCTGTTTTCAGGCTTGTTCCTTGAAACTATCATTTCACCAGCATCTGCAGTTGCCTTACATTTCTGGACGTTGACTGGGTCTGCTTGGAAAAGCTCCAGCTCTGAGTGATACTGCAAACTACCTTTTTCTCCCTATTTCTCTCCTTTGCTTACAGCATGGGGCCTTTACTTCTACATCTTTTAATTTCATCTGGGAAGCCCATAGACTCTCACCATATCTGTCCAATCCTTTCTCAATGACATATGACTGGTCTGCTTCTCTCTCTGCAGCTCTGTAATTCTGGAGCAGCCCATCTACACCATCCAGTGCTACGCAGAGAGCACCGGCAGGAACATCTATCCTCTAGATACCCCAGTTCTCCAAAATCTGGGTTATGCCCTGTGGCCACTGGATAAACCAATTCCCGAGACTCATGATCCTTGTGCACTTTTAGTAGCACTCTAAGGGAAGGAACTAACAGACAACACACGACTCTGAGATAATCAGAAAACCACCCCTCCAAACAACAACAGAGGTCAATTTTAGCAGCCTTTACAGAAGCCCTACTGCAATTTTTGGGCTGGAATCAAATCATGTGGAAAACTCCAGGACCCTTGCAAGATGTGATGAACCCAACTTATGTGTCGTTTTATTTCCCATTCAATATGCTGTTCTGATTTTTGAGTCATATAATTTTGTGAAGCAATTATGGCTAACACACAGACTCAGGCAGGAGGCGGGAGGCAGTGAGCTGGGTTAAAAGGACTTCACATGGGTGGAGAAGTTGGGGGTATGGGACTCAAATGGGAGGAGTCTCTAGGGAGAGGTCTTAGATCAGGAGCTAGTGACTGAAACTGTATTAACAGCTTTTGAAAACAACTCTTTGTGTGTGAAGTGATAAATAGAAGTGGCTATTTTCTGGCCCACATTTCATATTATCTCATCATGAAACAAAATCACAGGTGTCACAAGTCACCCCATCGCCTCTGACAGGTGACCACCTTCTACAGTGTCGACATGCTATAGAGTAAAATAATAATTATACTGAGTGCTCACTGGTGCCTGGTGTGTTTGATTGAAAAGCTTTGTAATAATAACTCATTTAAACCTTGAAACAATCCCCTGATATGGTTACTGTTATCCTCCTTTATGGGCTTCCTAGATGGAGCTAGTGGTAAAGAACCTGCCTGCCAATGCAGGAGGCATAAGGGACACAGGTTCAACGACTGGGTCGGGAAGATCCCCTGGAGAAGGAAATAGCAAGCCACTCCAGTATTCTTGCCTGGAAAATCCCATGGACAGAGGAGTCTGGTGGGCTACAATCCTTAGAGCTGCACAGAGTCAGACACAACTGTAGCGACTTAGCACACATCCTCCTTTTACGAAGAGGCAAACTGAGACTGAGAGGTTTGAGTTTCCAGCTGAAGGTCACAGTCATAAGCAGCAGCACCAGGATGCAGACCTTGGCGGCTTGATGCCAACACCAGGGCTTTCCTCTCTGTTATCTGACTATGTGGATGATGCTTTCTAGGTTCTGAGTACTGTTTTAAGCGTCTAATTCTTAAACCTTGCAACAAATCCTATGAAATAAGAACCATTTTTGTTCCCAAAATGTATAAATGATGAAACTGAGGCCCAGACAGATTATATGTCTTGTGTGAGGTCACATGGCTGGAGAGGGTCAGGGCTTAGATGGAAAGGCAGGCTCCCTGGTCCTGAGACCATACTCCTGAACCCTCAGCAAAGGTCCCATCTTTCCTTCCTGCCACGGTGGCGTACAGAGGTGGGGAGGAAGTGGGGTGAGGTAGTGGTGGGGACAGAAAAAACTCCAAGTCTGAGAATATGAGTTTTGTGGGTTTGATGAGAAACTGGTCTTGCACCCTTTCTTGAAATGGGCTCAAAACAAAACTGTGGAAGTAGGTTAAGTAGAGTCTGGGCTGCTTTTCTTCCTCAGCAATTATATAAGGCCCTCCCTCACACAGGGACCTCAGAGGGGAGATTGAGACTCTTTCATTCGTTCAGACAGACAAATTTCAGGCTTTAAATATCATGACTTCTAAGAAATTTTGCATTTTGATGATTTAAAAGAACAAAATCCCAATAGTTGAATATCAGCTGGTTAACGCAAAGTGGAGGGTTTGTTTTTGTTTTCTTGGGGGTCGGGGGAAGTGAGGGGAGTGAAGGAAAGGCTTTTTCTGGTGTCAGTGAAATTAAAGCACATGAATACCAACCTCCTTTCATTCCAGCAAAGTCCATGGGGTGAGTCAAGGGGAACATGAGAAGCTCTGCTTCAGTACTGCTCCCCATCAGGGGCTGACCATGGTGGACAGTGGGGGATCCTGAATCATTCCAGTCCAGCAGGAAATGAAGCAGGAGCTTCTGCCAAATCTACAGGTACAGGATGCTGTGCAGAGGATGGTGGCACCAGGGACCCATGGACAAGAGGGAGAGGAAGGGAAACAGGCTAAATGTGCTGGGTATCATAAGCTTTCCTGTCTATCATCTCATCTAACCCTCGCTACACAATAGGCAGAAGACAGCCTGACACATGGTAAACAAGGCTTAGTGTAAGCCAGGCCACACACCCACCATAATACAGCTAGCTATCAGTAGAGCCGGAGACAGGAATCAAACCCAAGTCTACTGGCCCCAAAGTACCATGTCATCCCAGATCTGGGAGCTAAGAGAACAACGGGTCTCCCTCTGTCTCTGTGATGACCAACTCAACAACAGAGAAGACAGTAGCTGTGCATGTCCTGCGTGACCACCTGCCCTGTGAACTGGGCAAGCTACAGAGCAGCCCTTGTCCTGGCTCCATGATTTTCCTGTGTCTGGGAAGACAAGAGGGCAGGGGCCAGCGTCATTCCTCTCGTTGCCATGCTTCCTCTATAATTCTGTTTTCAAAGAATGGGCTTTGACTGCCCCAGCAGACCTGTCCCCCAGGAGACCATGTTCTGGCCTGTTCTGGCTGACAGCTGGCCTGGCCTCACCAACTGTCTGCAGGAAGACCGATGTTTCGCATCCTTCCTGCTTGCTCTCTCCTCCTTCAACCTCCCAGTGCCATGGGGCTCAGGCATGTTGCCTGCTGTGCCTGCTGGTCTGTTTTCTACTTCACTTCCCAAAGCATGGTTTTCTCTCTGGGTAAAAACACAGAAGGCTGCTTCCTATTAGTACTTGTAGGGCACTTGTCTTGGGGGTGAATTTCAAGAAGGAGGTGGTGGAGGGTGATTGATGATGATGATGATGGTTGTGGTGATGGTGATAATGAAGGTAAGCACAGACCGAGCAGCCCAACACATATCTTGGGAAATACACCAAAGAACAATTTATTTGGGGGACTATTAATGGAATGAACATTCCACGGCCATTTTTCCTGGGACATAGATAACTTGAATTAAAAAGAAGTGATCAAGAAATGAGGACAGAGATACTTCCCCATGTTGGAGCTCTGGGTACCCCATGTGAGAGCTGAGGGGAGTATGGTAGGAGAAGTGAAAGGATGGAGGTAAAAGGGCAAGACACTGGGACGCAGGTTAGGAAGCATAAATGCCACCTAAACTTTATTCTTCTCCCTGTGGGCAGTGGCAGCAGTCACAGAAGTTTGGGCATCTCCCATCTCACCAGAAGACAGTTGGGGGACCACACCTGAGTTGATGCTGCTGGGGTGACTCATGGTGGGCCACTAGGTGACTTCAAGGGGGAAGCTGGCCATGCCAGAAATGTCAACCATGTAACTTGAGGTTGGAGCTTTGAGCCACATGAAATCAACCCAAATTCCTGACTTCCATGGAGAGAAGGGAGGCTGAAGATAGAATTCAGACAACTGGCTGATGATACAGTCAATCATGGCTACATAATGAAATCCCAATAAAAACTCTGGACTCTGAGGTTCAAATGGTTGGTGAATGTATCATTGTACCAGGATACATCCTGATTCTATACAGAGAAGAGATGGAGAAGACACAGGAGCTCTGCGTTTGGGATCCTCCCAGGTCTCACCCTATGGGTGTCTTATGGCTGGTCCAGATTTGCATCCTCAGTAAATCTATAAGGAGAGAGATTTCCTGAGGTCTGTGAGTTGTTCTAGGGAATTATCAAATCTGAGAGGGTCATGAGAACTCCCAAATTTGTAGCTGGTTGTTCAGAAGTGGCCTGGGGACCCTGAAACATGGAGCTGGTATTAGAAGGCAAAGGAGTCTTAGGAGGACAGTGCCCTTTTCCTGTAGAGTCTGTGGTAACCCTGGATGGTTGATGTCAGCACTGTACTGCAGCATATTTTTGAATGATTGGATGAATCTTCTACAGTCCAGTGAGGGGGGTAAAAGCAAGCAAACTCCCATCTTCCCAGAGGAAGCCAAGTGACTTTCACACCCACTGTCTCTCTGGGTAAAGTGGTAAGTCAAGTTCTGGCTCGGGAGCCCATTCTCCTACAAAGCCTATGAGTGTGTTTACAGGGTGCTGCCAAGTTGACATTTTTGGAGTCAAATCAGCTATTTTGGCTGCTATAACTTGCTAATGCTGAGCAGTGCACTGATTATTGAATAATCAAGTTCATTTAGTATCTTTAAAATGGAGATAATTTCACATAGTTCAGACATAGTCCAATTATTTTGTTGTTAAGAAGAGTGAATTGACTTGGACCCTTGCAATTCGATCAGTTGCTTGGCAATCAACCTGCCAACAATTTTTGCTTCCCCATTTTTCTTTCTGATTTTAATTGTGACATTGGAATAAAAGGAGAGTCCACACATCTGTTGCCTTGGATTCTGAGGCTGAATTGAAAAAGTCAATCCTTAGTCTGTTTTTTTTTTATTCCCAAACTAAAGAATCCAACTATTATTTTACATCCCTTCTGTTCTTTCTTTTTACCTTGCATATTCCAATCTTCTCTAGCATTTTCTGCTTTTCCTTTCTTCTTCTTTCATTAAAAAATGTAGAAACAGACTAGGTAGAATAAAGATTTAGCCAATGCTGAGAACACTATAAGAAATTGTATCGAATCCTATGCATCATATTCTAAATCAACATTATTGGACATATTCAGCAGTGCTTATGTTTCACCATGACCCCTGGATCTTTATATTTCATGTCTGCTTGGATTTCCAAGCCTCCCTCTTCCCTTCTCCACCATTTTTGCATTTGTATATAATTTGCTTTATATTATAGATTATAATCTATATATTAGATTGCCAGGAGAAATATCAATAACCTCAGATATGCAGATGACACCACCCTTATGGCAGAAAGTGAAGAAGAACTAAAGAGCCTCTTGATGAAAGTGAAAGAGGAGAGTGAAAAAGTTGGCTTAAAAGTCAACATTCAACAAACTAAGATCATGGCATCCGGTCCCATCACTTCAAGGCAAATAGATGGGGAAACAGTGGAAACAGTGACAGACTATTTTTTGGGGCTCCAAAATCACTGCAGATGGTGACTGCAGCCATGAAATTAAAAGATACTTGCTCCTTGGAAGAAAAGCTATGACCAACCTAGACAGCATATTAAAAAGCAGAGACATTACTTTGTCAACAAAGGTACGTCTAGTCAAGGCTATGGTTTTTCCAGTAGTCATGTATGGATGTGAGAGTTGGACTATAAAGAAAGCTGAGCGCCGAAGAATTGATGCTTCTGAACTGTTGGGAGAAGACTGTTAAGAGTTCCTTGGATGCAAGGAGATCCAACCAGTCCACCCTAAAGGAGATCAGTCCAGAATTTTCATTGGAAGGACTGATGCTGAAGCTGAAACTCTAATACTTTGGCCACTTGTTATGAAGAACTGACTCATTGTAAAAGACCCTGCTGCTAGGAAAGGTTGAAGGCAGGAGGAGAAGGGGATGACAGAAGATGAGATGGTTGGATGGCATTACTGACTTGATAGATATGAGTCTGGGCAAGCTCTGGGAACTGGTGATGGACAGGGAAGCCTGGCATGCTGCAGTCCATGGGGTCACAAAGAGTCGGACACGACTGAGTGACTGAACTGAATTGATCATTTGCTTTGCCCCCATATTTAGTACTTGGCATTGGTTCCAGCACTGGGCTGGGCACTGGGGATACTAAGATGAATAAGACACAGTTTAATGGGGGAGACACAAAATTAAGAGATAGTTACAGGGGACTTCCTTGGTGGTTCAGTGGTTATGACTTTGCCTTTCAACACAATGGGTGCTGGTTTAATCCCTGGTCAGGGGAGCTAAGATCCCACATGTCTGAAAGCCAAAAAACCAAAACTTAAAAACAAAAGCAATATTGTAAAAAAATTCAATTAAGATTCTTAAAACAGTCCACATTAAAAAAAATCTTTTAAAAAAGTAGTGTTTCTTTTAAAAAAAATCTGCACTCAAAACAGGCATCTGCTGGGTCAATTAGATCCTCACTCATAGGTTGTTGAATTGAGAAATAATGCAGATTCTCAGGCTGTTTGCGACAGGGGCTGAGATGCAGTGGGTAAGACCATGAATAGCCTTGAGCCAGCTGAAGTCAAGAGCAAGCCCAAATTGTGAGGAAGTAGAAAGCTGGGAGGGATTGGGGGCAGGAGGAGAAGGGGACGATAGAGGATGAGATGGTTGGATGGCATTGCCGACTTGATGGACATGAGTTTGAGTAAATTCCGGGAGTTGGTGATGGACAGGGAGGCCTGGCATGCTGTGATTCATGGGATCACAAAGAGTCAGACACAACTGAGCAACTGAACTGAACTGAACTGAACTGAACTGAGAAACATGATTAAGGAAAAGATACGATGTTGTTGTTGTTCAGTTGCTGTCATGTCTGACTCTTTGTGACCCCATGGACTATAGCCCACCAGGCTTCTCTGTCCATGGGATTTTCCAGGCAACAATACTGGAGTGGTTGCGATTTTCTTCTCCCGGGAATCTTCCCCACCCAGGAATTGAACTTGCATCTCCTGCTTGGCAGGTGGGTTCTTTACCACTGAGCAACCAGGGAAGCCCCAAAGATACAATATGGAGGAGTTACATTAGGTCAAAGGTAGGGGGAGAAAAAGATAAAGCTTATGTACAGAGAGAAGCAGAAATCCAAGAGCTGGCCAAGTCCCTACAATGGCAAAGCACCAGGTCCACAACTTCTGAGTGTCAATGTCCCGAAAGTTGTCTTGTCTCCAGTTCTAATATCCAGGTAGACAAACCCCTCTGTGGTTTCTTAACAGAAAACTTCTCCTGCATCACTCCTCATTCCTTACAATAACCCCAGTCCCTGTCTATGTGACCAGGCCACCATGGGTCGTGGTTCCTCTCAACTTAAGGTTACACATCCACTGGTCCCACCTGTGCTGGGTGCTAGAGAAACTGATGGGGAGCAGAGTGCATCGCCAAGGGGTCATGTCACTTACTGGCTACTACAGTTCCACCAAAATGCTCACAATGCCCCTTCAACGTGGACCAGCCACTTAGCAAGCTGTTCTTCTAGGACAGGCTCTCCAACAAGAAAGCATGGAGAATTCCAGGTTAAAACAAACAAAAACCCTTACAGATTACATGCCCTGCATCTCCTCATCCCCTCGGAAAGACATGATGGTTCTGGCCGCATCTGCTCAAGGGGACCTTTTTGTCCCATTTGAAATCCACCCTCTGCTCTAGGACTCCCAGTTTCTCAGTGATTCAGAGGGTGGGAGGTGGCCCGGATTCTCTTCCAGCTCCAGGGAAAAGTGATTCCAGGATAATCTGAGTGAAACGGGGTTTCTTGCATTATTCCTTGACCTCTTGTTGGGCTGCAAGACAGCAAGGCTTTGGAGGCCATCAGAGCCATGAGATGAGAAGAGGATGAATCGTTACGAGCTCTTGAGCCAACCTTGAGCATCTGCAGGGAGAAGGAGGCCAATATTTCACCTTCTAAGGATCAAGACTAAAGAGCTGCTGAACTGCTATTGATGCATCTGTGGTCCAGGGCAGGACTGGGAGGCAGCCCTGAAGCCACTGGGTCACTCTCACTACTTTCACATAGGACTACCCCAAATCCTTAACCATGGAGAGGACTTTCAATCCCTAAACACAAGAAGGAACTTACAGCTCCAGCCCCTCATGTATCATGCTGTTGAGTAACCCCTGTGGATACACCCAGTGAATGTGTGGTCTTTCTAGCACTAATGCCATAGTGAATATGCTTGTTCACTGGAGAGCTGGTCTTCTTAGACCATTTGCATACCCTATTCCTCAGTTCTCCTTGTGCCCACATGCCACGGCTGATGCCAGGAGACTGATCCTGTGGGCATCTTTTTGATCACTGCTGGTGATGATGTGGTTGTCTAAGTCAGGACCGCTCCCTACCAGCCAGACAGGGCCAGTTCCGGACCAGGGAGAACGGGTTACTCGGGCAGCCTTGGTTACTGCTGAGGTCTCAGTTGGGCCCCTGAATCACCACTGAGCATGCTGAGAACTCTGCCCCACAGCCCTCTGCAGGCCTGACTCACGGGGCAGTTTCCCCAGAGAACTCCCACAACCCCAGGTACTGTTCACAGGATGGTGGCCGCCTCCACAGAGATGAGCAAGCAAAGCCAGTCTCTAAGCTTGCTGAGCTCTGCTTAAAGATACAGGACCTCATGCTCAGGGCCACATACAAGCTGCTACATGTGTACCTCTCTGCCCTGGATTTCTGGTTTCTACCCTGACAACATAGTGTGGTGAGCCTACCTGGGGGCCCCTTCATGCTGATAACAGCCAGTCTTAGAAAATGCAGTACCTGATGGAAGGAAAAAAAGAGAGGGGGAGGGTGAGAGAATTATACAAAATAGCATCCTTCAGGAAAGACCTTGAGTTCCTGAGCCCAGCCTCAGAGATTCTGTTTCAGGGTGTCTGAAAGGAGCCTATATTACTGTGCTTTTAAAAAGGCATCCGAGATGATTCTGACAGGTTTGGGAAACATTCCTCAGGTGTATACACACACACACACATAAATAGTTTATTTGTAGGTAGGACTGTACAGGCGTAACCATGTTCTCAGTAAATACTCTGGGATGGAAAGGGTCTTATCTAGGGAGACAGGTATCTGACATTAGCTAGCAAAATGATCCCAAATAAATCAGATCTCTCCTCCAAGCCTCATCTAGAAAATAAAGAGTTTAGGTTGAATTCTCTCCAGATCCTTCCAGCCCCAAAGACCATCAATGTTGTAGCTATTACAAATGCCCACTGTCCTCAGATTTTCACTTTCCTTTCAGATACATAGTTGTAATCTGAAAAGAACCGCACAATCAGGTCAACCCAGAAGGGTATTTTCACTATCTTTCTTCCACATAGGTGACTAATAGTTAGAAGTATAGGAAGTATAAGTGAAGAGAGCAGGTAGTGGGAGTGTAAATTAAAATGAATGAACCAGCTGGGGTGTAATTGAAACCTTCCCCATCAAATAACTATAATGAGACTTGCAGCAAACTGTAAACAGAGGCTCACCCAGTCCTGCACTGTGAGAGTTACCATAGGGAAGGGAGCCAGTGCTGGAGGAAGAGCTGACCAGCAAGAAAAGGCTGGGAAAACATCAGAGTTGGGAGTAGAAACAAGATGGCAGCCACCAGTGAAAGAAGCCAAGTCTTCTTGCCCGGCTGAGCCCAGAAGGGGATTCAGGTAGAGATCAAGCCAGAGAAGCAAAGATCACATGAAAATTTACGGATTTCAACAAAGCAGGAAGCAAGAAGCCAGAGGCCATATGAGAAAGAAGAGGAGATATTTCATGTGAGTGAATCTAAGGGAATTTTCTTAGCCTCCATCAGGAGCAGGGCAGGGCTGTATGAGAAGGACTAGCCCTAGTGAATAATTAAGTATTCGCTCAAGAGCAGATATTTCTAATCTGGAAGCTTAAGGAAGACAGAAGCTTAAGGAATACACCCACAGAAGTGGGTGTATTACCAAGACTCCTAGCAAGGTAAGGCAGAACACAAACCAAGTCCATTTTGAGATCTTAAATAACCTCAGCTGTTGCAGGTTGAGGCACATGGATTTGCCAACAGAAGTCATAATTCTCAGTGACTATACACTGACAAACCAAGTAATATTTAATGGCTATGACACTATTTTTTGTAAATCAAATTTCCTCATGTAAATCTGAAGCATTTATTTCACGTGAGATATTCCAAAGAGCACTGAGAAAAATGAAACAGGCCAAAGGATAATATTCCATCAAAAACATTACCACGGGGACATTTTTTAAAAGAAAGTGCTGCTAGCGAAAGTTCGTGGTCCCAATGCATAGTGAGGCCAAACAAACTGAAACTTTGGAGTTTGGAGCTGAGAAAGGTTTATTGTAAGGCCATTCAGGGAGACAAGCAGCTAATGCCCTAAAGAAACCCTGCGCTCCCTGAAGTGGTTTCAGCAAAGCATTTTTTAAGGGCAAGTGAGGAAGGGTTACAGGGTGTATGGTCAGCTCATGCACGGTTCACTAATGAGCTGATGGTGAAGTCACAGGGTTAATATCAATCCTGAGGCAGAGGATGAGATGATCAGATAGCATCACCCACTCAATGGACATGGTCTGAGCAAACTCCAGGAGACAGTGAAGGAGAGGGAAGCCTAGCACGCTGCAGTCCATGGGCTCACAGAGAGGTAGACATGACTTAGTGACTGAACAGCAGTAGGCTCCAGGAGGCCTGGGGCTATGTGCTCATGGTCATCAAGTAGTTAATATTTTCCCTTTCAGGGGGCGGTTCACATCTGCAAAACAACTCAGGAAGTGTGCATCAAATACTGTCATCTGGGTACTTCAGAGAGGAGCTGAAGCAGGGGATATAGGCGAAGGCCTGTCCTAGGAAGTCCCCAGAGGCTCCTGCTCAGTTACAGACCTGTTCCCAATTGTGAATTTCAGAGTCCCTCCATTTCGGCAGGAAAACTAAAACATGGACAAAATGCCACAGGAACTTATAAATCTCAGAGGAGACAGACGATCTCCCTCTAGCTCTGGAAGATGAAAATTCCCCATGCCACCTTATTATTTCCCAGAGATAGATCATCTCCTTTGGGGACAATATCTATTTTTTCTTTAAGTCACAGGCCTACCTTTCTTTGTTTGAAATTCCCCTAAGTCTCTGAAATTCTGAAGATAATAGCAATGGTCACTATTTAACATTTTTTTGAAACAGTCACATCTGTCTTCTGCGTTTCATGACTCAGTTCTTTGAATTTCCACTATCCAACCTGACCACCATCAGCTTCCTTGTCCTCTTGCCATCTGACTTCTGGACTCATGGAGAACTTCAGCGATCCCCTCCTCATCAAATTCAATGGCACTGCTGGGTCCCCATCCTTAGGGTCACTCCCCGGTATCCTGTCTCGATTACAACCCTTCCTTAATTCTTTCTTGCCTTGGCTTAAGAGATAACTTCTTTTCCTCATCTGTTTGCTTCTTCCTTCTTTTTCTATCTGTGAGTGCAAAGTCCAGCGACAACAAGGATCAGAGAGGCACGTAAGTGATGGAGGCAGGTCAGGGGTGAACTAGAGCTAAGAGTATGTTCAGCTAGAGGGGTGGTCATTACTCAGCACTGATGAATGACCACACTCAGGAAAAGGAGGCCCAGTGCTGTCAGGGGGTTTGTTCACAATTTTTCAGGAAATCTAGGAATCTGGATTTTTATGGGGAATCTCCTTCAGTGTGAGAAATTAATTTTTAAAATTTTCATACACATACGTGAGAGCCAAACCAGGCACATGGACCAGCTGGGATCAGCTTGCAAGCTGTGTGACTGTCACCTAGGTCCCACACCTCTTGCTGTATTCCACCACACTGAGAACATGGGCTCCTGTGGTCAGCAAGGTCACGTGTGAAGTTGGGAGTAAATCGAGACCACGGATAGTGTTGTTTGTTGGGGAAAAGAGACACGCTCTTGTTTTGTGCTAAGGGATACCCTCTAGAAGTTTACTCAAGGGTGCTGGAGAAACAGGGAATTCAGGAGAGACAAGTGGAAGCATTCTGAATCATGAACCTTCACTGAGCTTTGTTGGCTGCAAAGGACAAAGATGCACTTGGTCCTCCAATAGTATTGGAAGCAGAGCACGGGCACACTTGGGGTCCTAGGCAGTTCTAGCAATCTGGGGTCCATTTGGCAACCTGGTTATCCATCTAGCAACCAGGTTATCCATCTAGCAGCCTGGTTATCCACCTAGCAAATTGGTTGCCCACCTAGAAATCTAGTTGTCTACCTATCAGCCTAGCTGTTCACGTAGCAACGTAGTTATCTACCTAGCAACCTGGTTGTTCACCTAGCAACCTGGTTGTTCACCTAGCAACCTGGTGGTTCACCTGGCAACCTACCTGTCCACCTATCTGCCTGGTTATTCACCTAGCAACCTGTTTATCCACTTATCAACCTGATTGTCCACCTGGCAACCTGATTGTCCTTCTAGCAACCTGGTTGTCCACTGAGCAAGCTGATTGTCCACTTAGTAATTTGGTTGTCCACCTGGCAACATGGTTGTCCATCTAGCAACCTAGTTGTCTACCTAGTAACCTGGTTGCCCACCTATCAGCCTGGCTATCCACCTAGCAACCTGGTTGTCTATCTAGCAACCAGGATGCCCACCTGGTAACCTGGTTGTCCATCTATCAACATGTTTGTCCACCTAGCAGCCAGGTTATCCCTCTAACAACCTGGTTGTACACCTAGCAACCCGACTATCCATCTGACAACCTGGTTATCTATCGGGCAACCAGCAACAGGATCTCGGCGATCTCTCTCTGGAGTTCCTCCTTTACCAAGTCTCCATGATGATCAGATTCCAGCTTCCTTGTGCAGCTACCTTCTTGGGTCCTCCTTCCCAACTATTGGACACTCCCCCCCATCTCCAATTCAATTCTCTCCAAGAAGAATTCTGTTTGACCTAGTTAATCATTTTCTGACCTTGTTTGAACATTGATTTTTGTGCCAGGCTACCTCATAGGCTACAAGCCAGGTAAATATTCGATTCCTTTGAGTCTCCATTCTCAGGTCAAGTGCCCCTAACCTGCAAGTCAGCTCAGCTTCACGATCAGGGGAAAATGTTGGTGAATTCATAGTGTGATTTGCCAGACACGGCTCTCCTACTAGAAGTCTGGGTGAAACAGACAGCTGATATGTGAGATACGCATCTCATCAGTGACTCTGAAATGGTATTACAGATGAACCTAGTTCTAGGGCAGGAATAGAGATGTAGACATAATGGATGCGTGGACACAGAGTGGGAAGGGGAGGGTGGGATGAATTGGGAGCTTAGGTTGGACATAAATACACTCCCATGTGTAAAATGGATAGCTGGAGGGAAACTGCTGTATCACAAAAGAAGCCCAGCTCAGTGCTCTGTGATGCACCTAGAGGGGTGGGATAGGGGAGTGGTTCAGGAGGGAGGGGATGTATGTATACATATAGCTGATTCACTTCCTTGTACAGCGAAACGAACACAACACTGTAAGGTAATTATACTTCAATAAGAAAAATAACAAAGTTAAAAAAAGGAGTTATTGAAACTTTCAGTACAACTAGTACTTGAATAGGAAAGGAGTTTCTGGGGAAACAGGAAACTTACTACGACTTACGCCATGATTTGAAGAAAAGAGAAAAAGTGTTCAGACCTAGTCAGCTCAGAGAACAAGAGTATCCGTTATAACAGGGAAGAGGAAAATCTGAGAAGTCTGCCATTTTTGTTAGTGGACAAAATTAACACTTAACTTCATCCAACCTACTGACTCATTAAGAAAATCAAAAGGTCAGAGAGATGGAAGTCAAAATGTCAGATTGATATAGCTCCCCTGGAGAAGTGGCTCAGACAGTTGACAAATGGGCTTTGCCCTGGAAATAGGCAGATCTACCCACCTCGTCATAAGCTACTTGGAATCACCCATGACCACTTGCCCCAACAAACTTGCTGACTGGCAAGCTGTGAGCAGGGCAAGGACTGGGACGAGGTAGGCTATGTAACAGAGTTGATTTTCTCAAACTTGCCAGACAAACTCAGGCTCTCCTCCCTTTGGGGAAGAGTGAATCAAAAGGACAGATGTTGAATGCAGAAGAAGGAGGGGGCATAGAGCCCCCTAGGAATTGTCAGGTCAAAGCTCTATGCATTGTTTTACAAATTCAGTGAGATAATAAAGTGATTTATTTAGCCAAAAGTTTTTTGAGAAGACCAGGTCCCTGCCCTTCTGGAGTTTACCATCTACGGGGAGGTAAGTATTCAGCAGATCACCAGAAATAGATATACATTTAGAAACTTGAATAAGTGCTTTGAAGGAAAAGCACCTTGTCCTGGGAGAACAATAATAAAACCAACTCACCCAGCATGGAGGTGGTCAGATGGTCAGAAAAGGCTCCCAGGAAGAGAGGTATTTGTGCTGAAATCTGAAGGCAAAGATGGAAAGAGAGCCCTATAGGTAAAGGAGTGGAGTGTGTAAAGATGCCAGGGTGGACAGGTGAATGGCACCTGGAAGAACTACAAGGAACCAATTTGGGTGGAGCTGTAAACAATGGGAATGTGCCGGTCATGCAGGTACAGAATAATGCCCCGTTTCTCCTCCACAACCATCTGGGAAATTTACACGAAGGAAACATGGTAACTAACAAGGACTTTAAGACAGTGGAGCAGGCTAGCATCCAAGAAACAGCAAGATATTTTTAAATAGTTACCAAAAAGAGGTGCTTTGATAAAAGAAAGGAAGAGCTGAAAAAGGTGGGGAGTGATCCACAGCTTTACCTACCGCTGAGAAGTAAGTTAAGTCAGCTACCGCTGAGAGAATCACAGACTCCTAGAGAGAGAGCCAGGGCCACCCCAGGTCATCATGGCTAAAACCATTTAAGTGGACCGATGGGGCTGAAGAAGTAGAAACAGCTGTTCTGCAGAGAAGAGAGATGGGGTGTCAGCTGGAGGGAGAAGCAGAGTCACGGAACTTATATTAATATCTTCAGATTCCTGAAAATAGTGCTTAGCAGTTTGGGGACCCATTCAAATATTCAGTTAAATAACCTCTTTTCTTGTTTAGCTTTGTTTTCCTTTCTTTTTCAAGGAGTAAGCTGTCCTGCAATGTAGGGAGGCAGTGGACTCTCTGTGGAAAAGGATCTTGGTTTCCTGTTCACGAGTGGGGCTAAGACAAGTCACTCAAACCTTCAACTGCATCTGGTAAGTTGCCCAGCGGGCTGTCCTGGTTGTTCAGTGGTAAAGAACCCACCTCCCAATGCAGGAGACATGGGTTCGATCCCTGGGTCAGGAAAGACCTCCTGGAGGAGGAAATGTACTGTATCTCCAGTATTTTTGCCTGGGAAATCTCATGGACAGAGGAGACTGGGGGGCTGCAATCTATGGGGTCACAAAGAGTCGGATATGACTAAGCATACACAATGACTGGGTTACTTTGATGAAAGGTAAAATTTTCTCCATGGAAAACTTAGAGATTGACTCCAAAAGTTGACTTCTTGAAAATCCAAGCACCAAACTGTATTCTCCTTAATCACACTTGGGGCTTCCCTGGTGGCTCAGTGGTAAAGAAGCCGCCTGCCAATGCAGGTGTCTCGGCAGGATCAGCAATGGTGTTGCCAGCCCCCTGCTTACTGCCAGTAAGCAAATGCATCCTTGGGCTGAAACATGAAGCAGCTGTTAGCACCCAGGGAAGGTAACTGGATCAGAGCTTACAAGGATCCATTACCCTTTCTGCTCTCGGAGAGCTGATATTTATTGCAGGATGTGAATGGCATCCTGCCAGGGCAAGGTTCTTAACTCCTCATGCCATGGTTCTCAAACATTTGGTCATCAGAATCATCTGGAAAGCTTATTAATACCCAGATCACTGGTCCTCAGCCCCAGAGTTTCTGATCAGTAGGGCTGAAGGATTTGCATCTTCAACAAGCTCTCAACAATGCTGGTGCCGCTGGCCTGGGGACCCCACTTATGAAGGTCCTAGGGGATTCTTGATTCTCCTAAAATTTCATGCACAATATGTGCATAGGAGCCTGTGTGTTTTTGTTCTTGAATGTGCTTCATAGCTTTCCTCAGAATCTACCAGTGAATCAAACCGCAAACCAATAAAAACCAGTAACTTTCAGAACATTTACTGGGAGTTCCTTGGTGGTCTAGGGGTTAGAACTTCATCTTCCAATGCAGGGGGTGTGGGTTCAACCCCTGACTGGGGAACTGAGATCCCATACACCTCATGGTCAAAAAAACCAAAAACCATGGAACAGAAGCAGTATTGCAACACATTCAATAAAGACTTTAAGAATGGTTTCCTATTTTTAAAAGAACATTTACTAACACAAAATTTGAGCACACTCCAGCAGATAGTGAAGGACAGAGGAGCCTGTCTTGCTGCAGTGCATGGAATTGCAAAGAGTCAGACACAACTTAGCGACTGAACAACAACTAACCAAATACCAGGGGACATGCTGACCCCAAAGAGAGATGAATATACTGTAACGTAGGAAACACAAACTCACTGGACAGAGCAGAGTCTGTTCCACAAAAAGTGTTCAGAGTTGCTGAGTAAGGGCTGGGTAACAGTTGATAGGCACAACTGAAGTAAAGACATTTGGGTAGGAATTAATATTCTCACCCTACAGGAATTTATTTTTAATTGTAGGTAATTATGCTGAAGTACAACAAGATGATTTGAAGCGTTGCACTAATTCAGGAGTAATAATGCATGAATTACTGATGCAATCTTTAAAAATGTAACCCGTCATTCAACACCGGATCAGCAACCGACAGAAGGCTATGACCTGACTTCAGTATGGTACAGTAGTATAGTTAACGCTGGCCTTCAGCCCAGCCTTTAGGAGCCCCCACAGAGCCATGAGGTGCTGAAACTTGTGTCTCCCTGTGGAGCCAAGTGAAGACTTGTATCCCTGCTGGCTGTACTCCCCGTCGGCTGACTCTCAGAATCCCTTATCTTTAGAGGTTCAGTAAGTTCTCTAAATACAAACAAGTTCTGTTCTGAGAGCTCACCTGTAAGTCCAATTTGTTTGTAAGTCCAACAAAGTGAGCCTAGGTACCGAATTAACACAATCGGCTATATGGTACTGTAGTGCAATAGGTTTATAATACTTTTCACACAAATAATATATAAAAACAAACACAAAAATAAATACGCTTAATCTTACAGTACAGTACCTTGAAAAGTACAGTAGTACATTACAATAGAGCTTCCCTGGGGGTTCAGTGGTAAAGAACCTGCCTGCCAATGCCGGAGATGTGAGTTCAATCCCTGGGTCAGGAAAGATCCCATGAAGAAGGAAATGGCAACCCACTCCAGTATTCTTGCCTGGGAAATCCCATGGACAGAGGAGCCTGATGGGCTACAGTCCACAGGGTTGCAAAAGAGCCGGACACAACTGAGCAACTAAATAACAGCAATGGTACGATAGCCGGCACACAGGGGCACACTCAAATCTTTGAGAGTTTGCAACCTGAAGGTTCACATACAGGGGACTTACTGTAATGGAACACAGCATCTTGTGTCCAGTCAGGCTTTGGTTCAAATTCCAGCTTTGGCCTTTACTAGTTATATGATCTTGAGAAAGTTACTTCCACTTCTTGGAGCCTCAGTTGCCTCATCTGTAAAATGGGGATGAGAGTCCATCGCACAAAGCTCTTCTGATGAGTCAAAGATATAATATGTAACATCTCTGACAGTGAAAATTCAACATGTGGTCACAGAGTTGTGGTCTTACCCTGGACTGGTGTTGCTGGCCGTACCACATTTGCCTATTATGCTTAGAAACTAACACCTACTCTTCCAATGAACCCTTCCAGATCCAGTTTTGTTTTAACAGGACAGAGCAGTCTGCCTAATCTTCATATGACTAACATTTCATGGGGTTTCCCTAGTGGCTCAGCTGTAAAGAATTCACCTGTCAATGCAGGTTCCATCTCTGGGTCAGGAAGATTCTCCTGGAGAAGGAAATGGCAGCCCACTCCAGTATTCTTGCCTGGGAAATCCCACGAACAGAGGAGCCTGGTGGGCTACAGTCCATGGGGTCACAAAAGAGTCAGACATAACTTAGCGGCTAAACAACAACATTTCATAGGGCTTTTGCTCACAGTCAAAGGATGGTTCCTGAGCATGCAAGTCAAGTAAGATCCTTCAGTCAGTGGGAGAAAGTGCCAGGCTTGCTGACTAAACGTCTGCCCGAGATGTATTCTCTCTCCTGAATCTGAGAGACCACAGACTGAAGACAACAAAGGAGAGGGAGGGGAGGGGAAAAGTAGGTGATAAATGTCTCCCACACAGTGATGGCTAATTTCTATAGCAAGAAAGCTGACGACTGACTGCCTTACTCAAAGTGAAAATACCTGAAGAAGAAGGGGGAAAAAACCCAAGTATTAAGCACCATCTGTGAGTCAGTTTTGCTTGCATATGATTACATAATGCCCTTTTCAGAAAGGAACAAAACAGAAAAAATATTGCCCAAGTTCATAGAGCCAGTCATTGGAAGAGTCCAGATTAAAATACAGATCTGTCTTACTCCAAATGTCACATGCTTTCAGTTAAACCATACTGTCTTTACCCAGATAATTGACTTCTGTGTCACAGCCCACCAGGCTCCTCTGTCCATGGGATTCTCCAGGTAAGACTACTGGAGTAAGTTGCCATGCTCTCCTCCAGGGGATCTTCCCAAATCAGGGACTGAACCCATGTCTCTTATGTCTCCTCCTTTGGCATGTGGATTCTTCGCCAATAGTGCCACCTGGACTTCTACTTCATAGCACTGTGATTTTAAATGGAAGAAAAACACACCAAGAAGATGCTAGAAAAACACACAAGAAAGATGTTAGGTATAGAAAGGAAAAAAACCACTGCAATGTACCTACAATAACTGCAAGTTAAGAAGAAAGCATCTACCCATGCACAACCAGAACAATATGTAATGACCAAACACACAGAAGCACTTGACACAAAATACATGATTCATCTCAAACTGGTAAGACCTTCTTTATCTCACCTGGAAGGCCAAAGTTAAGCACGCTCAATGGCCAAGGCAATGAGGTCAACGGCCTGTTGAGGGCAGCAGAGAGTCAGAGCTTGATGAGCACTGTAGGCCATCAAACTCCAGGCAGAGGTAGAAGCCAACAAAAAGCCTTGCCCGCAGAGACATTATTGACAATTGAGAATCAATGGGACTCTGCGCAAAGAGGTCAACAGAGGTTAGGGTACCTGGAGATGGGTCTTTGCATTTGGGTCCAGACATTTGCATTTAGTTGAGGTTGGCAAGAGGCACTTAACCAGAGAACAAACTGCCCTAGCAATGAGTTCAAAGACCATGGATTGCTGATGGCATTAGAGCTCCAGTGGAGCTCCTTGGGGCATGAACATGCTCAGCTCTAATGAACAGACTTAGCTTATATTCCCTCGTGACAAGAATATGGAGCTGGGTGGGCACAGTCTATGAGGTTACTTGACTGGCCTCGGAAAGCATATAAGTTTGTTGTTCTTCAGTTGCTAAGTCATGTCTGACTCTTTGTGACTCCATGAATTGTAACATACCAGGCTTCCCTGTCCTTCACTATCTCTCATCCTTTGTCGCCCGCTTCTCCTCCTGTGCTCAGTCTTTTCCATCAGGGTCTTTTCCAGTGAGTGGGCTCTTCGCAATCAGGTGGCCAAAGTATTGGAGCTTCAGTTTCAGCATCAGTCCTTCCAATGAATATTCAGAGTTGATTTCCTTTAGGAGTGACTAGTTTGATTTCTTTGCTGTCCAAGGAACTCTTGAGTCTTCTCCAGCACCACAGTTCGAAAGCATCAATTTTTCAGCGCTCAGTCTTCTTTATGGTCCATCTCTCACATCCATACATGACTACTGGAAAAAGCATAACTTTGACTATATGCACCTCTGTGGCAAAGTGGTATCTCTGCTTTTTAATATCTTGTCTAGGTTTGTCATGGCTTTCCTTCCAAGGAGTAAGAGTCTTTTAACTTTGTCGCTGCAGTCACTGTCCACAGTAAATTTGGAGCCCAACAAAATAAAATCTGTCATAAGTTTGAGACTCCTGATTTTAAATGGACCTTATCCCAAGAGATAGCTTTGAACTTAACAAGACCTTTTACTGAAATTTTAAATGTCATAGGCCGTGAGTGGAGTTCAGAGCCTACACGATAGAATGGGTCAACCACAGAAAATATGTGACACACACATACAAAAAGAATAAAGACAATGTCCACATTTGCATTCATATCTTAACTTAGAGGCGTTCCCACCACTGGTCTGATCCTATAGTCAGTCTAGTGGACAGAAGGACACATATGACATGTGGGGGCTGTGCACTAGTGTAATTGGGGAAATGGAATCTGTACGTAAGAAGGTTTGTAATGCTGCCTTGGCATCTGTTAAATGCCAGGTTAGTGGCTAAACAATAAGGGCGAGAGGTGTTCTGAAGTTCATTGTGGTCTGAGATGGTTTAGGCTGACTTCACAAAGAAGTAAACATTAACTGGATCTTGGATAAAGGTTAGGCTTAGGTGGTTAAAACAATAGCAAGGAGGGTATTCCAAGAATGGGAAACTGCATGAGCTAAACAGAGGCAGCAGGAAGGTGTAGGTGAGGTTAGGGACCATAAGCAGATCAGTCTGGATGAAACTGTAAATTCATGTGCAAAGAGGAGCATGCATCCAGGGATTTTCAATAATCTCACTTTCAGATGTGTAAGGCCATATATGATTTTATATGGGAAAATATGATTTTCACATCAGGGTTTATCACTAAACCTGATAAACCCCTGGAAGCCTGGAAAGTAAGTCCTATAAATCTGTAAATAATGCCATCAATGTGTCTACCATTTGGAACATGGTAGACTCAATAAACCATACAATTTGTTCTCTGTTTTTTGAGCATTGTGTTCCTAATAAATATTTCGTTATCAAAAAACATATTTCAGCCATAGGCTAAGTTTTCAGATGTTCAATTCAGAAGCTAAATTTTTTTCCCTTTGGAATTTTAAATATATGTATCAGAGTGTAGCCTAAAAAATTAAACACAATTGTCTAAATCCATCTATCTACCTTGAGTGAGGCATTTCTTTCCCCCTTATCATGTAAGGGCAGGTTTCTCATACTTTCTTATCATTCATGGAGGTGCAATTACATCACACAGCTTCCCCAAGCAGCTATGTGGGGCAGACTTGAGCATTTTTTTGTCCTTAAAGATATATGAATCCTAGATGATTTTAAAGACAGTTGTTTATAACTAATAACATAAAATGTCACTCATTCTTCTCAATTAATTGATCCTATCATATGCAATTCTTGATATATCTCTGCTATAACATAGAGAATAGGTTTGTGGTTGCCAAGGAGGAGAGGTGTGGGGGAAAGATGGATTGGAAGTTTGGAATTAGCAGATGCAAAAGACTACATATAGAATAAATCAACAACAAAGCCCTACTGAGAGTAGAGGGAACTGTTCTCAATATCCTGTGGAAAAGCATAATGGCAAAGAGCATGAAAAAGAATGTGTGTATATGGGGCTTTCCTGGTGGCTCAGTGGTAAAGAATGTACCTGCCAATGCAGGAGATATGGGTTCTATCCCTAGCCTGGGAAGATCCCACATGCTGCAGAGCAACTAAACCAGTGCACCACGCCTACTGCGCCTGTGCTCTAGAGTCTGGGATCCACAACTATGAAGCCCGCACACTTTAGAGCCCGTGCTCTGCAACAAGAGAAGCCACTGCAATGAGAAGCCAGCTGACTGCAACTGGAGAGTAGTCCCCTCTTGCTGCAACTAGAGAAAAGCCCATGCAACAATGAAGACGCAGCACAGCCAAAAACAATTAAATTGTTAAAAATTTTATAAAAGAATGTACGTGTGTGTGTGTGTGTGTGTGTGTGTGTGTGTGTGTGTAACTGAATCACTTTGCTTTACAGTACAAATTAACACAACATTGTAAATCAACTATACTTCAATAAAGTAATTTTTTTTTTTAAAGCTCTGCTGTGGAAGAAATACCTGTGTTTGTGACTGAATATATGAATGAATGAATAAATGAATGAATACGTGCAGAATTGTTGATGCACGCATTTAAGATGTTTCTCAAAGTGCAGGCAGTGAACCTGCTATATCAAAATCAGCCAGAATGCCGATCTAAAAATGCAGAGTTCTCCAAGGTAAGGCTCAGAAACATGCATTTTAACAAGTTCCAGGGTGTTTCTCATGTATCTGAATGCCAGAATCTTTGCTGTGGAGTATGGAGGGGGCAGACTTTGAGAGACATAGAAGCTAAACTTAGCGGTATCCTGGGACAGATCATTTTGGATGAAAATAACACAAGCAAAGGAGTAGAAGCCCCAAAGAGCACTGTCTCCATCATGGAGGTAAATTAAGGGTCACGTAAGGTGGGGCAGTGACAATAGAAGGAAAGCCTGATGTTGAACACCCCCTGCAAAGGAATTTGAAATTACCGACAGACACTAGGGAGCCATTGAAGGCTTTGCAGCAGGTGAGCTCATTGACTAGATCTGGGCTTTATTTTATTTTATTTTTGGTATTTGTAAACAATTTAATAAAGGAATGTTAGGGTGAAAATGCTAAGTTAAACACAGACCTGATTAATACCAACAGAGCATTAAACCATAACCTTCTATATTTTCACTGGTCAGAGGTACATGTATCTCTTCCAAACAAACACATATAATTTTATAATTTAATGTCAGTTCACTAGATATGGGCCTGTTTTATAAAAAAGTGAGTTAAACAAAATGTATTACTTAACACTGGGTGATATATATATATATATATATATATATATATGGAAAGAGAAAATATATGCCATCCACATTTTGCCGAATTTCAAAGTCTTGGATTTTTTTTTTTGTCCATCAATTAATGTTCTTTGGGTCGTCTTTATTTATTTATTTTTGGGGGTGCAATAACACTTTTTTTCATTTATTTATATTAGTTGGAGGCTAATTACTTTACAATATTGCAGTGGTTTTTGCCATACATTGATATGAATCAGCCATGGATTTACATGTGTTCCCCATCCTGATCCCCGCTCCCGCCTCCCTCCCCATCCCATCCCTCTGGATCATCCTAGTGCACCAGCCCTGAGCACTTGTCTCATGCATCCAACCTGGGCTGATGATCTGCTTCACACTTGATAATACACATGTTTCAATGCTATTCTTTCAGATCATCCCACCCTCGCCCTCTCCCACAGAGTCCAAAAGTCTGTTCTGTACATCTGTGACTCTTTTTCTGTCTCGCATATAGGGTTATCATTACCATCTTTCTAAATTCCATATATATGCGTTAGTATGCTGTATTGGTGTTTTTCTTTCCGGCTTACTTCACTCTGTATAATAGGCTCCAGTTTCATCCACCTCATTAGAACTGATTCAAATGTATTCTTTTTAATGGCTGAGTAATATTCCATTGTGTATATGTACCACAGCTTTCTTATCCATTCGTCTGCTGATGGGCATCTAGGTTGCTTCCATGTCCTGGCTATTATAAACAGTGCTGTGATGAACATTGGGGTGCACGTGTCTCTTTCAGTTCTGGTTTCCTCAGTGTATATGCCCAGGAGTGAGATTGCTGGGTCATATGGCAGTTCTATTTCCAGTTTTTTAAGGAATCTCCACACTGTTCTCCATAGTGGCTGTACTAGTTTGCATTCCCACCAACAGTGTAAGAGGGTTCCCTCTTCTCCACACCCTCTCCAGCATTTATTGCTTGTAGACTTTTGGATAGCAGCCATCCTGACTGGCGTGTAATGGTACCTCATTGTGGTTTAGATCTAGGCTTTAGAAAATAAACTTTCTAACAAAGCACAGCATGAATTGGCAGAGGTAGATTCTTGAGACAAGTATACTTGTATTCTTTGGAGTGTTATAGCCATAGACCAGGTGAAATATGATGACGACCCAAATCAAGGCACTGATCTAAAAAGACCAACGGGGCTACAGAGGAGATAAGATCTATAAGACTAGAGGAGGAGCTGGAAAATATTCCTGCCCAAATGAAAACAAGGGCCATGGAATGCCATAAATTAAATCTGCCATGAGGAGGAAAAATCTGTATGAAGCAGGCTGACATGTACATGTGTGTGTGCTTAGTCATGTCCGACTCTTTCATGACTCCATAGACTATAGCCCACCAGGCTTCTCTGTCCATGGGATTCTCCAGGCAAGAACACTGGAGTGGGTTGCCATTTCCTCTTCCAGGGGATCTCCTCAACCCAGGGATCAAACCTGGGTCTCCCGCTTGGGCAGGCAGATTCTTTACCACTGAGCCACCTGGGAAGCCAAAGCAGGTTGACACATTTGGTTCAAATTCATCCATTACATTGCAGGTAGAACATCTCATTGAACTCACCGACTTGGCCATAGCCCTCTGCTTCACTGAGCTCTCCTGTGGGCCAGTCTTACTCAACCTCATCAAATACAAACTCATTACCTCCTAATCCAACCAACATTTCTCAGATGCCTTCTTTGTGGAAGTCACACTCATTTCAGGGAACGGTGGATAAATGGTGAATTAAAATGTAGCTCCTGCCTTTCTGAAGCAACACAAGCTAAGAGTCATTGATATATTCATATTTCCCATGAGCCAGACCTTGTGTGGAGCAGCGGATATACCAGGTGAATATGGTACAGTGCCAGTAAACCCACATACGGAGACAAATTACATGTTGATGATGCACTAAGTCTAAAACTGATTCTTCTAGCTCACAAGTTCAAATGTTCGTTCAATCAATTTTATTTTTCCCATTTATTGTTTTTAGAGGGGGAAAATTTAAAATTTTAAATATAAAATGTCACCCTTATCTATTTTATGTGTTGAGATTACACAGAACTATTTTCTTTGGGGAAAAAAAAAAGCAATTCTTCAGTTCAGAAGTGAAACATAGCCTGACAGTTTAATAACCACTAGACTAAAACCTGGAGCTTCCCTGTCACCCTGGACAACAATCAAGGGCTGATAGGTTACTGGCTGCCAAGAAACAGCTACTACACAACTTCCATACAATGCTATGACCCAGCCCCAGCTTTGGACAACTTGGTCTAGACCTAATAGGAGCGTCCACAGGATGCAAACATAGCAGTTTTTAATTCAGTTTGTAAAACTTAATCACCCAATTTTCTTCTTTTCTTTTTTTTTCCCCTCCAAGACACCAGCCAAGTGTTTGGACTGATTTTTTTCCAGAAAACTTACTGGTTCACATCACTTAGACAAGAACTCTATGTCCAGAGAACTTGGAGTTTCAAAGCGATGTGATGATGCAATGAGACATTTGACCAAATTCCATCCTGGAGCTAATGATTCCACCCAAACGGAGAGGAGTGGCTGCTTCTGGTTTGAACTAGTTCTTGAGGCAGCGGCGCCTAGTACCATCATCTCTGTAGCAGAGAAGTGGATATTAGGATTTTTGTCCTTGCTCTATTACAGATGGGGCTTCCTGGCTCATTATAAATGGAGCTCAGTGGTAAAGAATCTGCCTGCAGGATACTCGGATTTGATCCCTGGGTCAGGAAGATTCCCTTAGAGGAGGAAACGGCAACCCACTCCAGTATTCTTGCCTGGGAAATCTCATGGACAGAGGAGCCTGGCAGGCTACAGTCCGTCGTGTTGCAGAATTGGATACGACTAAGCACGCATGCACCAACGCACCAACCAGTAATGAGCTGGGCTAACTCTCACAGGTTTCCTCATCTACCAGTGAACTATTTGAATTGGTTGATCTCAGAGACTCTGCTCAGCTTTTGAAATTTGTCAGTCCCAAGGAACGCCTCTTAAAGAACCATTCTCCAACTTGGCCATTCCGGGTAAACATGATCTGGTCCTGCTGAAATTTCCTGTTCTTGGTCATTGCAATTAATTAGCAGAAATCTATGGCATAAAAAAATTAATCATAGTGCAATAAGGATGATAACATTTAGCCAGATGGTGAGGAGATGAACTAAGAGGGGAAACCTCTTTTTCATTTCCAAAGCCCTGTTTCAAGAGTTTGCAGGCTCCTTGAATTTGGGACGATTACCAGCAAGTCATTAGTTGTTTCTGCAAGCAGGGCCCAGACTTAGTGGCGTGGCCTGACTTTGAAAGACTCCAAGCTGGTCTGAAGTTTCATTTGGAGCCTGATCAGAAATAGATTGTGGATGGTAGTGAGATCTACCTCTTTCTGGGTTTGAGGGCTAAGAGTCTTCTAACAAGTGGATAGGAAGAAGAAGGCTTCCCAATCCAGAAGGTGCAAGTCAGGGCCAGAGGGTCTGTCCTGTTTGCTGTCAAGCTAAGAAGGAGGATATTTTAGGGGGAAAGAGAAGAAGGAAGGAAGGAAGGAAAGAAAGAAAGAGGCATGGAGGGAGAGAGGGAAGGAGGGAGGGAGGGAAAGCAGAGGGAAGGAGGAGAAGAAAGGAAGGAAAGAAAAACTTGCTAAAAAGTCTCCTGCTGTTTATGGTTCCCTCCCCCTGGTTAGGAAGAGGAGAGTTTTATTAAACTCTTCCCTTTGTGTCTGCATTTCTTAGGGAGTGACTTTTCAACTAAGAAACTTTGGGTTAGAACGTACTTTGTAAGCAGATCTGGGTTTTTGAAATCCTGGTGGAGTCTGGTCTCTGTCCTTCCTGTGTTTATCCTTAAATCCCCACCATCCTTCCTTCTCTGGTTATTTGTAGTGGATTCAGGTCAATGGCTCAGGATTGAATTATTTTAAGACTTGACAGTAACTTCAGAGGAAAAAAGAGAACCTTTGAGATTCTCTGAAGTTGGTTCATAGCAAGAAAAACTCATTCTGTTCTCCAACCTATGCATATTTGTGATTTTGGCTTATAAACCGGATTCATTTCTTCTGGCTTCTCATCCCTCAGTGTGCTGGCCCCTCGGGAACAGGAGAGTAGGCCTTAGATCATTGATAGAGACCCGACTCACATGCACACTTTCACCAAGGGTTTGGCCCAGATGAAACTGTACGGAAAAGGCCGAATAAAGCACGTGAGTGTTTAACCGAACTCAAACAAATGATTAACTACAACGTGAGGGGGAAAACAATAACAGGAACCAACAATGGTACGAGCTCAGATGAATCATATGTCAACCCTTGCTGATTGACGTCAGACCGGCTGCAAACGGTGTTTGACAAGTTAAGGACAAGGTGACCTCCAGGGTCAGATGCTCCTGCTGGTTAAGATAATTTTCCTTTTCCAAGGGACCATCTCTAAAGGTCCACAAACACATTGTAGTGGGCCTTTCAGCAAGTTACGACTGTTGCCCTAAAGAGATTGAGATTATCTGAATTTATCCTAAAGAAAAAAAAATCTAACAATTTCAAGACTTCAAAACAAAAATTTATATTTATTCTCTATTGGATCACCTTCACAAAACATTCTTTACTCTTTCCACTTTGCTTCTGTCACTATCACTCTTCCCTGCTTTTTATTTTCTTATGACACTTACTACCAACTGACATGCCATCAATTTGTCTATTGCTTGTCCCCTATTCCACTAGAATATAAACTTTTAAGAAAAGGGGATTTTCTTCTTTTTGACTGCACCAAACAACTTGTAGGAATCTTAGTTCCCTCACCAGAGATGGAACCCAGGCCCCTCTGCAGTGGAAGCATGGAGTTCTACCCTAAGAACAGCGTCTTTTTATAGTCACTGTTGTATCCTCAACTATGGATCATGCCCAGCTCACAGATGTATCAGTGAATGAATAAATCTAATCAAATACCTATCTAAGGGCATTTGGTAAATGTTAGTTAAGGGTATTAGTAAATGAAGAGATAATTAAGTCTAAAAAGAAGGAAGGAAGCAGATTAAATGACCACCTATAACAAGATTTCAATAAATTTTAGCTAACAAAAATTACCGTGGCTTTTATTATTACTTGAATTAGCTATCCGTGATTTTAGATGACATATAAATTTTAGATGACCAGTCGGGAGCTGGTTGGTCCAGATAGGGGTCGCTGTGACGGCTGGGGTGACCAGCCCCCACACCACATGGTTTCTTAGTCTCTAATAGGCTAGCTAGAGATTTTTTTCTCAAGATAATAGTCTATAGCAGGGTTCCAAGAAGGCAAGCAGAAGCACTGAAGGCCTCTTGTCCTCATGTACCCTTGAGGCATAGGCTTGGAATCAACACACCATCACTTGCTATTGCCGCATTTGGGTGGTCAGAGCAAGTCACAAGGCCAGCCCATATTCCAAGGGTTAGAAGATCAACTGTATCCCCTGATGGGAGAGGCTATAAAGTCATGTTGCAAAGGAGACAAAAACAGAGAGGGATGAAGAAATAGATGTCCTTCCCTGGGGGTCCAGTGGTTAAGACTCCTTGCTTCCAAGGCAGGGGGCATAGGTTCAATCCCTGGTTGTGGAACTAAGATTGCACATGCTGTCCAGCATGCGACTCTCTCCCTGCCCCATCCCACCCCCAAAAGAATTAGAGACAGTTTTGCAATCGGCCACAATGGCATATATATTCATTTGATGGATTCCTCTCTACTCATTAAAAATGAAGTCTATGTAGCAAATGCATAGAGTTAAAAAGATAAATGAAAAATTTGTGTATTCATTTTTTTATTGTTGTTTAGTTGGTAAGTCGTGTCTTGACTATTTGCAACCCCATGGACTGTAGCCCACCAGGCTCCTCTGTGTGTGGGACTCTCCAGGCAAGAATACTAGAGTGGGTTGTTATTTCCCTCTCCAGGAGATCTTCCTGATCTGGGGATCAAACCCCCATCTCCTGCATTGGCAGGCAGATTCTTTACCATGGAGCCACCTGGGAAATACACATACAAAAGGTCAGAGGACAAGATACAGATATGATGGTTGCCGAAGGATGGCGGAATTTGTATTTTTAACTATTTTATAAAAATATTCTGACAGCTTTAGTGGAGAATGCTAACCTCACATCACATCTGCATGCCGTGTAAGGGACACTTCATTCCTTCAATAGGATTTGGCTGAAGTACCCAATGAATGAACAAAAGAATTATGGAAAGAAAAAGTACATGACCTATTTTTTTTTCCTTTTTAGACAAAATGAATCAGACCCCAAATTCCATGCCAGACTGTTCAGCTGACAGAAGGAACTGAATGTGACATAGTCTGCTTGCTATTCCTAGGGAAATGGAGTTAGAACTTTTAGAGCACAGAGCAGAGAACCTTTGCCTGTTAAAGTATTTTGCATGGGAGTGAAACCCTTCATTGTGTGACTAAATCAATGGAGATTATCTTCTCAGTTGGAATTTCCTTTTGTCTGCACGTGTATTCCACCAGCATCTGCTCCTGCATTCAATTCAGTCAATGAGTTCTCAAGTGAAGGACTCGATTCAAGGTAATGCTGAATATTGGACTTGAGGTTACTCTGTAGATATTGATTTCACGGCCTTTGACTCAATCTGAGGTCAGTCATTGACCCGCACATCGCGCTCAATGCCATGAGTTGACATGAGCCCCTGATGGTGTGGTCCTCACTAGCTCGGATTTTGTGATGCTTAGGTTCTAATACAAACCTGCTCTCGGGTCAGATTTTTTCAGGTTTTCAAAAGGACTCACCTGTGGTCTGACTGGCAAACACACCATGGTGTATCATGGGAAGTCGCATGTGGGTTTACACTAAGGATGAGTCCTCACATGTGGCCAAAAGGCACAGCTCTTGTGGGACAGCTAAGGAAAACAGAATCATAGAAATTCAGAGCTGGAAGATGACTTAGCCTCTAGGAAAATCATGCCCAGGGACAGTGCGCTCTTTTTTTTTTTTTTTTAACTTCTTATTTTGTATTGGGGTGTAGCTGATTTACAATGTTGTGATAGTTTCAGGTGAATAGCAAAGGGATTCAGCCATACATGTACATGGATCCCATGGAATTTTTCAGGCAAGAATACTGGAGTGGGTTGCCATTTCTTTCTCCAGGGGATCATCCCCACCCAGGGATTGAACCTATATCTCCTGCATTGGCAGGAGGATTCTTTACCACTAGTCCCAGCTGGGAAGGATTCTTCACCACTGAGCCACCAAGGAAGCCATATGAGTATTGAATCTTCAGGAACTGGAACTCTGAGAGGTTAGACTTCATGTATGAACCCACAGGAGGGGTACACACACATGCTTAGGGAGGTCTGGCGGGCAGCTTGAAGGAGTGAAGCCAGCCAGTGGGCAAGAGCGAGGTTACCCCCACAGGCTCCTTTGCAACAAGGGCCTTGGAATGAATGGTCAACACCATGATCTTCTGCCAGTTCAAAGAGGTTCAAGAGGACAGAGTCTGGGTGTTGCCCTTTTCATGTCTTGGCCAGATTCTTCACCCGCTGATGTAAGAACCAGGCCATCCTTCTGGGGGACATTCTGGTGATAGTTTCTTCTTTGTTATTTTTTCAAAAGAAGCCAGAAATCTGAGTTTTACATGAAATCTTCCAATTTTTAAATACTAACAGTTAACTCCAGTGGTGGAATTTCTTTGGGGAGAGGGGGTGGAATCATGTCATCCGTGGGCTGAATGTGACCCTCAGATTGCTCTTTTGAGACCTCTTTTCATTTGAAGAAGGGTGAGACAGAGAAAGCAGAGCAGGGACCCCCTAAAATCATAAAGTGAATGAGACTTATTGGAATTGAGGAAGTGGGGAATTTTTATTTTATGTTTCTCAAAAGGAGACATGAGGTTTAAAGGCTGTGTGTTCCTTAGTGAATGGCCACCCACATGTGGCCACCCATGTGGGGCCCTCTGTGACATGAGCAGAGGGGTCAGGAGGTTGAAAGCCTAGCGGTCATTGCACTGTCCAGACTGCTGTGTCCATGCCCACCCTCCAACCATTTTCTGGGTGGGGAGCAGGAAATGGTCTCACAGAGACAGCCAACAGCATAAGACCATGGAATCTCAGTGCTCTAAGCAACCTTAACAGACATCTGGTCAACCCTGTCATTTTACACAAATAAAACTAAGCCCAGAGAAAGAGGGACCCCAGCTCTCAGCCTCACCCAGCTGGTTCACAGCTAAACTGAGATGGCAGTTCAGACCCCTGCTCCCAGAACAGATTGTCTTGAAAATCTTTCCTCCCCCCGACCTCTCATCCTCACTCTGGAAAGAGTCGTCGTAAAGGATATCTCTGAAATGAAAAATCAAAGACTGCTTCCTTTCAGTAACTTGGTGAGACTTGTCACATCAAAAATTTCACCAGCCAGGAAAAACCATCTTTCTCAAATCCTGCACCCCTGTCTAGGACTTAGAAAAGAGAGACACCAAAGTCATTGTATGCTTTGCTTAGTTATGATGAAGAGTTTGCTAAGTGTACACGTGTGACAGTCTACCAGGCATTTTATCCACTCTACTGCCATTCATCTTCATGATTATCTCCATTTTACAGTTGGGAGAACTGAGGCTTCAAGAAGCTAAGAAATCAGCCCAAAGGCTCACAACTAGTAAAGGACAGAGCTAGGATCTGGCAAAGAGCCCTAATGTAATAAATATGGCCCTTATAGCTGAACTTCACCCCTAACTCTACTCCCAGGAGATGTTAGCTTTCAAAGGCCCAGTTCCCAGAAAACCTTCCACCATCCTGGCATCTGGGAAGCTGCCTCAGTCTCATACAAAACACTACTCTGCCCATCTGATCCCACTTTTTTTTTTCCAGCCTCCAAAAACGTGATCCTTTCTCATAATGCCAATTATGCAGAAACAATGGACTTCTGCTCAATAGTTAACCATTCACCACGTATGAAAGAAAATCCTGGAATGTTTACTTCAAATATGAAAGTGCTGGCTCAATGGAAAACTCTTTTAATAATTCTCTGGAGTAGGGGAAGAGTTCTAGAGGAAGCCTTCTTGCAACTTTAACCAAAATGTCGTGGATTGTGTATACAATAAGAGCAGAATGTCTTGATCCCAGGAGTATACACATAAACAGAAGAGGTATTTGGATTAATCATTTTGACACCTGAACGATGACAAGAAACTTTTAACCTACCGATAATCAGCGGAGGGCGCTGTCATTGTAGATGGCTCAGCCAGACTCTACGGTATCACGTTAGCTAACTGCCTGGCCAATTAGAGGTGTGTAATTCTTTCATATACTTAGCTTAGAAGCGAAGATGATTCAAAACAGTTTCCTTGTCTCTGTCACGTATCCAATTTTTTAATAACAACTAAGCCCTTTACTGAGCAATTGAATAAAATAATGCATTCAAGCCCCAGAAAACCTTCTCAGATCTCTTTTTATCTCTATGCTTTATTGATGGAAAAATGGATTGCGATTCACATTTCTAGACTGGGCACATGCCACGCAATAGATTTTTTTTTTTTTTCCTTTGTAAAACTTAAGTATTCCAAACTTATTGGAGGAGTTAAATGATTTTGATCATTTTGAAACTAGCTGTCAGATTTAATCTATGCTAAAAAGACAGAGGGCAAATGTATTCTGAAGCTTGTTATATAATTTACAGATTATTCTTGCAATTTATATTCCATCAAATAGGGTATATTGGGCTCTCAGAAAGCACGTAATGATCAATTAATTTCAACAGAGCCATCGTGGTGGCACTTATGGGACAGACATGATTAGACCCTTTTCAAGAAGAGTCCCAAGGTCAAGTCATCAAATATGACTGATTACGTTTTCTAATGGTTTCTCCATGCTCATTAAGGAGCACTCAGCTATTCAGCTTCTCTTCTGATCATGACATTCAAAATTTGCTCGGATGGCTCCTGACAAGCAAAAATGTATTCTCTAATCTTTAGCCACATAAACAATAGCTAACCACTTGTAATTGAGTTTAAATTGATTTCAGGTGGCTTCAGAGAAAAGCAATTTCTACAACAGATTAACCTCTTAATTAAAGTATATTAAGAATACTGTCAGGTGGTGAAATTCTGCTACTGCAGAAAATTATACCTCATTGACATTCATTTATGAAAGAATTGTTGCTCCATTCCCAGGTAACAGGTTACTTATTGATGGTCCTTGCTTCACTGGGTCAACGCAAGTCCACCTCAGTCTGTAGACGCTTGGTCTGCTCTGAGGGACAGGTGTGGGGAGGGAGGAGGATGATGTCAAGCAGACTTTGTTTACGGCATGACGCTGTCCTTTCATTGTTTGTGATGTGATGCTCTCCTCGTACTTACAGCAGCAGAAAGTCACTTTCCTCAAGAAAGGGGATCCTGGGAAAACCACAAACTCCCTTGAGAGATCTGAGGAATGGGAAAATCCGATGTCAGCCTCCACGGGCAGGATAACCAGACCACACACTGCCGGGTGTTCTTCAATGCATTTGAGCAGACATCCCTGTCCTCCAGGCTTGTGCTGTTCAAGAGTGGTCTTCAGATCAGCATCACTTGGGAACTGTTAGCGATGTAGAGTCTTAGTCCCCCACCCCGACCCCCCACCCCAGACCTACTGAATGCAGTCAGTTCAGTCACTCAGTTGTGTTCGACTCTTTGCGACTCCATGGACTGCAGCACGCCATGCTTCCCTGTCCATCACCAATTCCCACAGCTTGTTCAAACTCATGTCCATTGAGTCAGTGATGCCATCCAACCATCTCATCCTCTGTCATCCCCTTTTCCTCCTGCCTTCAGTCTTTCCCAGCACCAGGGTCTTTTCCAATGAGTCAGTTCTTTGCATCGGGTGGCCGAAGCATTGGAGATTTAGCTTCAGCATCAGTCCTTCCAATGAATATTCAGGACTTCTTTCCTTTAGGATTGACTGGTTTGATCTCCTTACAGTCCAAGAGACTCTGAAGAGTCTTCTCCAACCCCACAGTTCAAATTATCAGTTCTTTGGTACTCAGCTTTCTGTATGGTCCAACACTCACATCCATACATGACTACTGGAAAAATCACAGCTTTTTCATTTCATAGCTTCAGTAGACCTACTGAATTAGAGTCACTGTTTTAACAAGATTCCCCAGAGAATTCATTTGTGCTATTAAAGTTTAGGGAGTACCATCAGCCCTCCATATCTGCAGGTTCTGTACTCATGAATTCTATCAACTGCAGATGGTGAATATTTGGAAAAGGAAATTCCAGAAAGTTCCAAAACATACACTCACACAAAATTGCCATGTTCCAGCAGCTATTTACATAGCATTTACATTGTATTAGGTATCATAAGCAATCTAGAGATGATTTAAAGTATACGGGGCAGGAGGCGGGGGGAAATGTGCATATGTTATTTGCAAATACAAGCGGCTTGAGCCACAGGGAATATAACCATTATCTTATAATAACTTTAAGTGGAGTATAATCTTTAAAGACACTGAAGCACTATGTGGTGCACCTGAAACTAATATTATAGATGAACTATAATTTAAAAAATAAAAGGCAGAAAAAAAAAGAAAAAGTAAAAAATAAGGAACTTTTGCATCCATGGATTTTGGTATCCCCAGGTGTCCTGGGAGGAATCCCCTAAGGATACTAGGGGAGGAATGCAGTGTTCTCAGTGAGTGTTATGATGGATCCCATCATCTTAGCTGTATTTATGCATCAGAAATACCTGGTCAGGCTTCCCTGGTGGTACAGTGGCTAAGAATCTGCCTTGCAATGCAGGAGATACAGGTTCAATCCCTGGTTGGGGGAAGATCTCACATGCCACGGGGCAACTAAAGCCATGTGCTGTAACTACTGAAGCCCACAAGCCCTAGAGCCTGTGCTCCACAACAAGAGAAGCCACTGCAATGAGAAGCCCCCACACCACAGCTAGAGAGTAGCCCCCACTCTACAAGTAGAGGAAGCCCGAGTACAGCAATGGAGACCCAGTGCAACCAAGAAGTTTAATTAACTAATTAAAAAAAGGAAACCTTGGTTAGAGACTTCCCTGCTGGTCCAGTGGTTAAGAATCTACCTTGCAATGCAAGGGATGTGGGTTTGATCCCTGGTCGGAGAACTAAGATTCCACAAGTTGAGGGGGAGCCAAGCCTGTGCACCGCAATGAAGATCCTGCATGCTGCAACCAAGACCCAATGCAGTCATATCAATAAAGATTTTTTAAAAAAGAAAAACTTGGTCAGTTCAATGAAAAGAGTAATAGAACTGGCATTGAGCATGATGGAAACCAGACAATCTCCTCTGGACACCACTTTTCCTGTCCCTCCCTTCAAGAGCTTCCTGGCTTCCCGGAGTTCCTAACCTGGCCATGAACTGCCCAGGTGAGTTCGCACCCACTGACTTGGTTCCAGCCCAGGACATGGGATGTTCAGAGTTTCTGACTTGGGCAGAATCCAGCTTTAACCCTGTGCTGTCTCCCTGGGCTGGGGATAATCTGACCCTGCTAGTCTCCTCTCTTGGCATTGAACCTTTAACTCACGTTCCTGCATTGGGCCCAGCTTCTGTCATTTTCAGCCTGGGGATTTTTGGTTGCTCTCTGAACTTGCCTTTTCTATCTTGCCCACCTGGTCTCAAGATACATACACTTACCTGTCTAAACTTGGGTTGGGGCATTGACTTCTAAGCCACCCCATAGGCGGCAGCCTCCAGGCCACTTCACTGTGGCTTGTGGTTGTTCAAAGGAAGTCCCATGATAATGCAACTGTGCTCAGCACCCCAGGTGTTTTTTAGGAAAATTGGTTTAGAGCAGCAAATCTCTTGCTTGACAACACACTAAAATCACCTGAAGAAACTGAAATTTTCCAGCACCAAGGGTCCCATCCCAGGTGAATTTAAATCAGAATCTCACATCCTGAATATAAATGTTTATACAAGCTACAAGGTGATTCTTAGATGGGGCCAGAGTTAGGAAGCACCAGATAAGAGAAGATCAAACCAGTCAATCCTAAAGGAAATCAACCCTGAATATTCATTGGAAGGACTGATGCTGAAACTCAAATATGTTGGCCCCCTGATGCAAAGAGCCAACTCGTTGGAAAAGACCCTGATGCTAGGGAAAATTGAAGGCAGGAGGAGAAGGGAATGACAGGGGTTGAGATGGTTGGATGGCATCACTGACTCAGTGGACATGAGTTTGAGCAAGCTCCGGGAGATGGCGAAGGACAGGGAGGTCTGGCGTGCTGCAGTCCATGGGGTTGCAAAGAGTCAGACACGACTGAGCGACTAAACAATAAGACACGAGAAAGTTCCCCGCCCAGCCATGCTCACCCCCACTTCACGCTGTATGCTTGAGTAACACTTTACTTCTCCTCATATTCAACTTAATCTCTCTCCCCACCACCAGAGCATTTAGAAAATAATGAATGAACAGTGTAGCTTAATCGGGGGAGGGGAGGAAGGAAGGCGGGGTGGAAGAAGGACCTTCCTGCTTTATCGATCCCAATGCTAAGACTGCAAAGAAGTTTACCCAGGATGGAAAGCAAAATGACACCGCCTTAACTTCCCCCAGCTGAAGGCGCATGCCTAGTTCAGAAGGATCCTAGGAAGTAAGAAGATGTAACCTGGTGCTCACAGAACTCTCAAGCCTGGAAGAAAGACGAAGCACCAGGGAAGAGATTTAACATGATCAGCACATGTTCCAAAAAAAAGGAAAACTACCCCCACACTGTTGCTGTTCGTGAGTGGTCATTCTAACCTGTCCTGTGCATCCCTAATTCTTGGAGGTAAAGTGGAGCGGGGACCAGGTGCTCTTCAAAGGGTCTGTCCACGCCCGAGATTAACAGAGGAGATGGCAGCTGACCCCTCCACCCCTCCCCAGGCCAGGGCTCCAAGCCCTGTGTCCGCCCCTGGGTGGGTCTGGGCCCACAGGGGAATCAGGTCAGAACACCTGCTGCGGTGAGGCAGAAGCCAGGGTGCAGCTGACACGCTTCCTCCCCTCACCTTTTCTTTCATGGGTCAAGAACTCATAACAACTGCCACCACGTGCAGGTTCTCTAAGAGCCCGCCCCAGCCCCGAGAGGAGCTGCACCTGGGAACCCGAGAGACATGCAAATTCTCCGGGGGAGGGCCCTGCCCAGACCCACTGGATCAGAAACATTAGAAGCAGGGGCAGCAAGTTGTATCTTAAGATGCCCTCCAGCTGACTCTAATTTGAAAAACACAACTTTATTATTTTATCCGTACTTAGAGCTTTTTAATTTCTCTAGTAGCTCAGATGGTAAAGAATCTGCCTACAGTGCAGGAGACCTGGGTTCGATCCCTGGGTCAGGAAGATCCCCTGGCGAAGGGAATGGCAACCGACTCCAGTATTCTTGCCTGGAGAATCCCATGGACAGAGGAGCCTGGAGGGCTGAAGTCCATGGGGTCACACAGAGTCAGACAGGACTGAAGTGATCAACACACACACCACAGCTTTCTTAGGAGTCTCCTCCATTGTCTTTCTGATCTGGTCTGGTAAGGGGAGGGGATGTGGAAAATGCCGCCTCTCCATTCAGACTGCCTGAGCCCCGGAGCTTACAGGATCCCCAGCCAGTTCTCAGCAGTCCACCTTCTGAATCTCTGAGCGGTCTGTTTGGATCCCATGAGTGGTCTAAGTCCTGTGTTTTTGTGAGAGGACCCCTGCACTTTCCGGAGCAAATGAGAATGAAGAGGACAATGCCAAGAGGATGAGATAAAGAGAAACAGAAGGAAACGAGCAATAGAAAAATCGTTTTTAATAATCACCCACTCTGTGCCAAGCGCTGTGCTAGACACAGAGCAGTAAGCCTCCAAGTCCTTCCTACAATTTTCTATAACAGTAGCATCACCCCTTGTGTTCAGGGTATGAAACTGCTGAAGCAAGAATGTGGTTCCAAACCTCATCCTTCACCATCTTCTCCCTCAAACACTGGGTTCTCTGCTCTTAGGCTTAGTTTATCCCTTCATTTTGGTTTCAAGGAATGATGGCTTGGTTGGCCAACCCCCATATGTGATGTTTCAAACTCCAATCTTCTTTTGATTAAATTAGAACACCAGTCTAATCCTTTGAAATGTTGAAAAATGAAACTGACCAATGAGGCCAAGAAACTTCAGCTCCAGTGTCTTGAGAAGAAGCCTGAATTTGGATTTCATTCTCTGCCTTGACCGTGTGACCTTGAAAAGCACCGGCCATCTCTGAGTTCTCTCTCTACCATTCTCTGCCTCCGCAGTGCTGCTCAAAAATCAAAGGCGCTATTGATGTAGGAGCACTCTACAAACTGGAAAACACCACTGAAAATAGAAATTATTATTATGTCTAAAAAGTAGTTCAGCTCTTTTTTTTTTCCCTCCGGCTGAATTGACTAACTACCTAAGAGTCAGGAAGGGAGACAAGATCTTTTATGGCTGGGTTCATTCCAACAACAATACTTTCCACAAACATCCATTAAGGCCCTAACATGAGCCAGGCACTTTTATAGGTATTTTCTCTTTTCAGAGACAAGACGTTTATGACCGAGTTACTTCTGCAACTTCTCATCTGTTGGCGGGTGTTATACCTGCTGTGGACTAAAGTCAGGGAGCTGGACCTGGGCAGCTTGATTAACTGGATTTGGACACCATGGCTTGACTCCACAAGCACCCAACTGTCCCCGACTTTCCTTGGCTCCTCACCACATGCGCATCTGTGTGGCCGTGGGGCAGGGTCAAGGTCATGCAGCTTTTTCATGGAGGCCATTTGGTCACATGGATTCCCAGCAAGAGAAGGAGGATGAATCACAGCAGCTCCATTGCCCTGTAACAAACAGCTCCGAACGCATGCCCCGCTGAGCATGAGTCAGGTTGAGTGCAGTATCAGAGGCTGTCTCCTTCCCAGCTTTCTACATTTTTCCATCTTGCTTCTTTTCCTGGGTTTGTTTTGCCTTTAGGTTTTCTTTTCTTTTTCAACTTTATACCTAGGTTTTGAGACTTTCCTCTAATTGCCTTGGCTAAGAAAGAGGCAGCACATGTTTTTCTTAAGAAATACATTCAGTATAAATACAGTATATTATTCCTATATTTTATATAGCATATTTGTATTATATCTCATATATAAATATATGTTAACTATATATAAATGTGCATGCTGTACTCAGTCACTCAGTTGTGTCTGACTCTTTGTGACCCCATGGACCCCGTCAGTCTCCTCCATCCATGGGTTTCTCAGGCAAGAAGACCGGAGTGGGTTGCCATTCCCTTTTCCAGGGGAATCTTCCCAACTCAGGGATTGAACCCATGTCTCCTGCTTCTTCTGCCTTAGCAGGTGGATTCTTTACCACTGTGCCGCACGGGAAGCCCTGTCATGGTGCCTAACACACAGTAAATGCTGGAGAATATTTGCCACTATTGATTAGGATCACCCCCATAGACGAAGATGGGATGGTGTTTCCTCAGTCATCCAGGAAGCTCACATTCATGGCCTCTGTGTGCACGCGTGCACACACACACACACACACACACACACACACACACACACCAGTGTAGTTTGGGAGCTAAGCTCTCCATTGGCCTATTATCATATCTGAAATACATTTTGTTATAAGGGGAAGGGTTTAAATACAAGAGGCAACAAAGAAGGAGCAAGGTCAACAACACTGGCCAAGAGAACCTCCCAAGGACCTGACCTTGGGATCCCAGAAAAACTGATCTCCAACAGAACTTCAGGGAAGAGAGGAAGAAGTCCAGGGGAGACAGACAGCCATGCTGTCAGGGTTTCCTGCAATAAATTACTGATGGAGAGACAGCCCTTACAAAGTTCACCAAATCTTGCAAAAACATGACTACCGTAGTAGGAAAGCTTGCCAAATTATGCAATTTGGAGCAAAATGCTCCTTTCCACCCCCACTGTGATGTTCAGCTCCTGGCTAAGCCAAAAGCAGTTACTGGCAAGAAAATAATTTAAAAAAATTTTTTTGGCATATGGTGAAAAGCAAGGAAATAGGAAAAGAATCCTAGAGGAGTTTTTCCCCTAACCTTTGATTAAAATGATTTTCTGCATTTGGCAAAACAGCATTAATCAAAACACATAATTTATAATGAAACTCATTTCAAAGCTTTAACCTTCTGTGAAAGTTTTGGATGAAGAACCTATCCTGCAGATACACACTTCTATGCACACAAAGATGTTCAGGCCCATGTAGGGCAGCATTTTTTTAACAATTCTGAGAAACAATTGAAAGGTCTAAAAATAAGAGAATGGCTAATCAGATTTGATACATGCATCTCACAGGGATCTATAGGACTATTACAAGCAATGGACTGTGTTCATACTGATATTGAATGATGCCAAATACAATAAGTTGAACAAAAAACAAAGCAATCCATTAGGTAGTATATTGAGTATAGACATATCTTTGCAATATTGTGGGTTTGTCACTACAATAAAGTGAATATTGCAATAAAGTGAGTCACACAAATTTTTTGGTTTTCAGAGCATGGGAAATTTATGTCTCATTCACTTCCGTATTCTTCCTACCTAAAATAGCATCTGGAACCTTGTAGAGACTCAACTATCTGTCATTTGACTGAATGAGTGAATGTTCATAAAATATTTTGTAATGAACAGTTTACTACATATGTATACCTATGTGTTTACATACACATAGGTATATGTATACATATATATACATTTATAGGTGTATATATATATATATATGCTGATGGATGTGTATATGTCATAGCTGCTGAAATTGTGACAACTGTCAAGTCAGGCATACAGGTACTGATGCTTTAAGACCAAAGGATGCTGTCATATATGGCATCCTCTTCCTGTGACCTCTTTACCCCTGACCTCTCACCTTTCATTGGGGTTACTTTTCCTCCACCTTTTTTCTATTGATACATTAACACAACACCAGTATATAAAATGTTTAAAGTCAATGAATAAAAGGAATAAAGCTGTTTCTGGTTCCTTGGAGGACCTTCTCCTGCTTTTTATCTATGGAGAAGGCATGGCAACCCACTCCAGTATTCTTGCCTGGAGAATCCCAAAGACAGAAGAGCCTGGTGGGCTATAGTCCATGGGGTCACAAGAGTCAGACACAACAGAAGCAACCTAGCACACACTTTCTATCTGACAAATGCTTGCCACTCTTCAGAAGTTCTGCTGTGGGCCCACAGGGCTCTGCTTCCCATGGATACCTAAAATCTAGTCTCCCCACAACATCTGGGTCTGGCCCACGATCCTTGCATGCCCTGTTCTGTCCTGAACAACTGTGGCACCTGCCCCTGAAATGAGTCCTCACGAGCAAGGGCAGAGGGGAGCATCTGCCCAAGGGGGCAGAGTGAGATGCCAGAGCCGGCAGCCCCCTGCCATGCAGATGCCACTGGCCTTCATGGTCATGCTGGATGATACTCACTGCCCTGTGTGGGTCTGGGCCAGGCTCCCAATGTGTGATGGTCTTATCCATTCTGGGCTCACACCAAGGGTCAGCAGGTCTGTGGGAGCTGCCAGTGTTCCAGAGTCTGCTGATCCTCTTTCCTGCCTCTGGGCTTTATGGTGTCCCACCACTCCAACTCTAGAACAACACCCTCCAAGGCCTGGGGGCCAAACACATCTGTCTGCTCTGTAGCATCTCTCAGCCAGCCAGGCCTTCCATCAACACTCACTACGAGGTGACACAGTGCTGGGTGTCATGGAGCTGGACAAGGAGGCAGGATGTGGGGACCCTGACTCTCTTGGGCTCCAGCTCTGCCCACCCACATTTGGGACCATTTACAATGAACCCGCTGACTTCAGTCTGGTCAGTGACTATGACTGGGGGAGTTGGGATCATTGTCACAGACTCTCGTCCAAATGGCCTTCAGGGTACGTCTCTAGATGGCATGGAGGTCTAGTTTGCATAGTTTCCTCCTGAATGAAATCAGGTAGATGCCCAAGCTAAACTTCTCTCTCATCTTTGAAGATGGGCTCAGTCCAGGCTTTGTAGGCAGGCCGAGTCTGAGCAGTGTCTAGGAAAGCTGGGTGTACCTTGAGAAGAGGCCATGGCTCTGTGAGAAGACCCCAGTCCGGACTCCTGACCCGGGACCACCCAGGGGGCCTGCGGGCCTCCAACACAGTGCTGACCACATAGCCACAGGCAGCTCAGACCACTCCATGACCAAAGTCTGGGCTGTGCCTGTTCTGAGAGGGATGGCTGAGGACCAGCTTGGCAGGAGTGGGAGGGGCTGTCTAGAGTCATCACATATCATTATGCATTGCCCCCTCCCCTGGCTTCAATAGCACCTTATAACACAGACATCTCTGTATGTATATGAGTTTCAATATAGGCAGAGCTGCAAGATTTTGTCTCCATCCCAACCGAATGTGTTGGGTTTTGTTTTGTTGGGATTATAGTTGCTTTACAATGTTGTGTTTTTTTCTGTTGCACACCAAAGTGAATCATGTATACATATGCCCTCTCCGCCTTGGGTCATCCTCCCACCCCTCCATCCCACCCCTCAGGGTCATCACAGAGTACCGAGCTGAGCTCCATGTGCTATGTAGCAGGTTCCTACTAGCTATCTATTTCACACACAGTAACGTATATTTGGCAAGCCCAGTCTCCCAATTCATCCCCCGGCCTGTGTCCATGTGTTCATTCTCTATGTCTGCATCTCTATTCCTGCCCTGAAAATAGGTTCATCTATACCATTTTCCCAGATTTCACGTATATGAGTTACTATATGATATCTGTTTCTTTCTTTCTGACTTACTTCACTCCATATGACAGACACTAGGTCCATCCACATCTGTGTGAATGACCCAACTCCGTCCCTTTTTATGGCTGAGTAATATTCACACAATGGGATAATACTCAGCCATAAAAAGAAACAGAACGTATTGGTAATTGGTAACGTATTGGAACAGTCTGGGTGCCTTTGCATGACTCTGAAATGCCAACTGTGGCGGTGGTCACCTTTCACCCAGGATAGAAGGCTGCCTCAAGGCAATTCACTTTAGGCTTATTTGAGTGAGTCTAGGTTGCCCTCCATCCCCACCATGGCCCCCAGGGCCCAGCACAGAGAGGATTACCAAGGCCTGCGGGTGAAGGGGAAAGTGGTGTAAACCACATGCCCACCAGTCCAGAGAGGAGAGCAGAACTCATCGTCAAATGCAAAGGAAGAAGTTTTTGTCCTCTTTTGCTGACTTAAAAAAAATTATTTGGGAGGGGTGGGTAGTGGGGAAGAACCCTGAGGGTATTATGAGATGTGTTTCCACGCCCACCTCTCTGACTGCATTCTGCCTCCCCTCCTCACGATCAGGACACCCAACCACACTGGCCTTTGCCCTGGACCTCTGACTCCCCAGCTCTCCCCTGCCTTGGGGCCTTAATGTGCACTTGTCAATTCCTCTTTCTATAATATTCTTTCCTCACCTCAGCTTAACTGTCACCTCCTCAGAAAGACTTTCCCTGGCCATCTTAAACAAATAACCCTCACTTCCCAGGCTCTCTCTCTGTATCCTACCCTCTTGTTTCATCCCTCCAATCTGAAGTTAGCTTGTGTATTTATTTCTTGGTTTATTGTCTGTCCTCCTTGACCACAATGTCAGGCCCATGAAAGTAGAAACCTTGTCTGTTTTATAAACCCGTGCCTTGCACATAATTCAATAAATATTAAAGGAATGAATGATGTTATCACAGTCTTTTAAAATTCTTAAAGGAGAGAGAGGAAAAAAAAGCCTTCCATGAATTCCAAGCAGAGAGAAGAGCAAATAAAGCAGAAAATGGAAGAACTGTTAACTACCACATTAGCTTGAGACTGAAGCAACCAGAAAAGCGAAAATCTGAACACTTAATTATAAAATGTGAGCAAAGGCAGTTTTCAAAGAGGAACAGGATTCTGTCCTCAGGAAGCAGATGGATTATAAAACGCCAAGGATGGCTACTTCACACCCCCTCACGACCTGTGCCCAGTTCCTTGCTGGAAGGACAGCGTGATTTTTTTCAGCCTCTCCTGAGAACCCTTCAACCAGAAACACTCCAAATGAAAGTACGAAAGAGCCCGAGAAGCCTTGCCACGGACAGCATCTGGGCAGAAATAAGAACATCTGTTCCCAGCATGAACCCTATTAACTTCATCTTGTGGTTTTCATTAAAAAAAAAAAAAAATGTACAATTATGAAACACGGATGTAATTGGTGGCAAGGTAGAAAGGGGCACCCAGCAGTGAGCTATGTCTCAGGGAGGACATGGCTGCCTAGAGGGGTGCCCACACACCCAGAAACAAGCTGTGGCCAGCAAGGACAGCTGGGTTAGCTGGAATCAACAAACCGGACTCCTAGAGGCAGGGGCCAGAGGGGATTGGAGGAAAGACAGTGAGCAAAGGGGTGGGGGAGGGAGAGGGGAAAGAAGGTGGGTCTGGCTAGTAACAGGACAGGCAACTAAACCCAGGCACCTAAACCCAATCACCAGAGTTGGAACCGCAGCATGCCACTTCCTAGACATGTGACCTCCGGCAAGTTGCCAAACCATTTTGTGCCTTGGCTTCCTCCACCCATGAGAGGTGACAATCACGGCCCCTACTGCAGAGGGTCAACATGGGGGTGACGAGAGTCAGGTTAGCACTTGCCCAGAGTAAGCCCCTAGATGCTATCAGCTGCCCCCAGGGTTATTATTACCACCATCTTTAGCACCATGATTTCTAAGATGGCATTGACTCCTTCCAGCACAACCAGCTACACACTGGTATTATTCCCAGGGCAGGAAGTCAGTGGGTGGAAACGAAGGGCCTGGCCTCAGCCCTCTCCCTCTCGAGAATCCAGGCTCCTCACAGAGCTCATGCAGGCCTCTGTGCCTCCCAAAAAGCAGCCCTTGAACTTAGTGCTGCTGTAGTGAACACCAGCCAGAAGGCAGAAGCAATGCAGAGTGAAGCTCTCTTGATTTGTGAGATGAAAGGCCAGGGGCAGCCTCCTTTCCTAGGCCCAGTTATTACAGATGGTACCACCTGCCCCTAAGGAAACAGGATGAAAACTCGACAGACATGGGTTCAAATCCCAGCCCCACACTCAAGAGCAGTGGGCATGGCCTGAGGGTGGAGCCCCTGTGCTCCCTGCTGGAAACAGAGTCTAAGATGCCCTCAGGATGCGGGGGAGACTCAACAGGATCAGATGCAGACCGCACGGTGTCGGGCGCCCAGCACACAGTCACTCTGCCCATCACTAAATGACTGCAAGCTCCTCGCAAAAGCTGGGGAGCAAATGGGAAAAGGCGACAGAAAGATAACAGTGCAGAAGAGGGAGGGAAGGTTTGGGTGGATGGCAGACCTGGAAGCAGGGACCAGAGGTCGTGGGGTGAGGACAGAGGCTGCTACCAGGGGCAGAGGGAGGCCGGCTCTGGGGAAGATAACAGCTGGGCTGCCTGGGAGCTAAAGACCCCCATTTCCCTCAGCACCACAAGAAGTCTCAGAATGACAGTATTGATGCTCCTGATAGCAAGAGCTTCAAGAAACAGTTCGAGAAAAGGCTGAGCCACATGGGAAGCCCAAGAATACTGGAGTGGACAGCCTATCCCTTCTCCGGGGCATCTTCCCGACCTGGCAATCAAGTTGGGCTTCCCTGGTAGCTCAGATGGTAAAGCGTCTGCCTACAATGTGGAAGACCTGGGTTCGATCTCTGGGTCGGGAAGATCCCCTGGAGAAGGAAATGGCAACCCACCCCAGTATTCTTGCCTGGAGAATCCCATGGACGGAGGAGCCTGGTACGCTACAGTCCATGGGTCGAAAAAAGTCAGACACGACTGAGCCACTTCACTTCATTGAACCAGAGTCTCCTACATGGCAGGCAGATTCTTTACCAACTGAGCTATCAGAGAAGCCCAAGAAAAGGCTCAGTGATGTGCAACAAAATCTGTGTAAGAGATCAGGAATTTATGGAATATCTTGTAAAAGAATTTCTTGCCATACTCCAATAAAATAAATAAATGAATACTGTGAGAACTCTAGATCACCTCGTGTTGTTTAGTCACTCAGTCGTGCCTGACTCGTTTGTGACCCCAGGGACTATAGCCCAACAGGTTCCTCTGTCCGTGGGATTTCCCAGGCAAGAATACTGGAGTGGGTTGCCATCTCCTCCTCCAGTGGATCTTCCTGACCCAGGGATTGAACTCATGTCTCCTGCATTGCAGGCAGATTCTTCTTCTCAGACCACTGAGCCACATGGGAAGCCAGACAACTCTTAGCAAGCTACAAAACTGTTAGTAAACTGATAAAAGGAGAGAATAACTTAGTTATTACCTGCTATCGTTAGGAATACCATATTAGAAATTTCCAGTATAAATTGGAAGTTATACTTATGTAACAGCATAAGATATTTTACCAATATATAAAAACTTTAAGCTTATATAGGAAATGATCTGATAAATGTAGTTTTTCTTTCTTTTCTTCCCAAAATGAGGATTTTTTAAAGTGATTATTCTAAATAATAACATGAGATCACACTCCAAAAAAAAAAAGGATTTATTACCAAGTTGTCAAAATTTTATGAAAGGTATGTGAAAGGAGGTATGTGCCTAATATATATATATTTATATAAAACAACCTATGCAGAAGGGTTCATATTCAATGGACTCTAATAAAACTCAAGTTTTGCTGTTTACGTTTATGTGAGTTCCTTCCTCTTAGAAGAAATCCTCTTGATATTTTAGTCACCTGGGTGTTGGTATATGCAAAGCTCTTATCATCTTGATCTTCACTGACATGAGTTTGACAAACTCCGGGAGATGGAAAAGGACAGGAAAGCCTGGCGTGCTGCAGTCCATGGGGTTGCAGAGTCAGACACAGCTGAGTGACTGAATGACACAAACGTCATCTTGGGCAGGTGGCCTAAACTCTCTGAGCCTCAATTTATCCATCTGCAAGAGAAGTTTAATAGCTGAACCTACCTTATAGGTGGGTATAAAAATTAAAAGAGATAAAGCATAGGAAGGGGTCTGCACAATGCCTGGCACAGAGAGAGAAGCCAATCAGTGTCAGCTAATACTAAGGATTAGTGCCATCTGCATTATTATTTGGCAATTGCAGTAGATAGAGTACCACTACATGGCTTAATAGCCATACAAATCTGATTTCTGGAATTGGTCCAAGGAGAGTAATCAAAAATATCAACCCCTTTCTCTGCGTCTCACCCTATAAGCATCAGTTACCAGAAGCTTTCAACTGCACGTTAGAAGTACCTCTTTAATTTCCCTGGTGATCCAGTGGTTGGGACACCAGGCTTCTACTGCAGGGGACACAGGTTTGATCCCCTTTTTGGGAAACTAGGATCCCACATGCTGCCCAACACGGACACAAATTAGGAAAAAAAAAAAAAAGAAAAATCATCTCTCTCCCCACTGCTTTCTTCATCTCTCATGGAATCTTTACCAGCTAACTGCCAGGGGCTCCTCCGTATTCCTGCTACTAATTCATTTCGTCCTTTCTTCACACAGAAGCTGCATGGCCCATCTGTGAAGTCCTAGCTTGTCTTACATTTTGATTCCTGCATATTTTTTCATTCTACTACATAGTATAACTACATTTGCTTTCATTTAAAAAATCTTTTAAATGGCTGTGCTGTGCTTTGCAATCCTGTGGACTGCAGCCTGCCAGGCTCCTCTGTCCATGGGGATTCTCTAAGCAAGAATACTGGAGTGGATTGCTATGACCTCCTCAAGGGGATCTTCCCCACCTAGGGATCGAACCCAGGTCTCATGGAGGATTCTTTACCATCTGAGCTACTAGGAAAGCCGAAGAATACTAGGGTGGGTAGCCTATCCTTTCTCCAGGGGATCTTCCAGACCCAGGAATTGAACCAGGGTTTCCTGCACTGCAGGTGATTTCTTTACCAGCTGAGCTAACAGAGAGGCCCTTTAAATGCCTTACCATTTGGTTAAATTATCCTTCCCAATACTTCCCAGAGCTCCTCCGGCAGCTTCTATAATTAGAACGTCACAGGGGCTCAGCAAATGGCCATGGGCTTGAACCACAGGCATAAAGAAAGTGCCCAAGTAAGAAGACTAGGGATTAGTCTTCTAAGCAAAGAGGAAATAAATGGAATATTAGGAGAGTGGGCTTATGGCTGTATTTTTTCCTCAATTTCCTAAGTATAGGAACAAATGTTTTCCCCGAAGGTGATTCCTGAAAATGTCTCGTTAAGATACACAGGTGCATAGCAGTGCTGTCCAGACTCAACATGGCAGAACATCCCATGAGCGCTGTTTGCAAAGCCTGTTGCTGTTTTTGATCAGCATTTCTTCTGGGAAAGAGCAGGTGCCCAAAGTCTGAGAGATCACGTGCTGCCCGAGTGGACAATGTGAAAGAACAATGACTTCTGAAGTCAGAAGGAAACAAACCATGTCTGTCCTGGTCCACACCTACCCTTCCCTGAGCCAAAGGGAATTCACACCTGACGCAGGTCCCACTGTGGGCTCTGGCCTCCCCACCCCATCATCTCAGGGTTTACTACCTGCTTATTCAAAGTCGTGGACTGCCTCATCAGGGATCCTCCAGCAGTTTCAAAAACTCCCCCCAGTCCCAGGACTAAAATGATCTTCTTGGGACCAGCGGCCAAGAAGTGGGTTTATCCTGTATCCCGTCTCACCCTCAGGTGAGGGTTTGTGGGGTCTCACCCATCAGGTGAGGGTTTGTGGGGTCCAGGGCTGCAGGCAGTGATTCACTCGCTATTAGCAACCGTGGCTTTGGCTTAGCTTAGCGACATCTGGAAGCTGAACATACTCGTCAGGCTTGTGTTTTTTTCAACTGCCTGCCCTGGGCGTGCTATGGGCTTGGTTGGCCTCCTGCTGGAAGCTGACAGCTCATGCTAAGCCCCCCTCAAGAGGGGCCTCGGTGTCAGCTCTTCCCAGGCATGCAGGGTACGACCTGTTCTGAGCCTGCTTTCCTAGCTGCTTGTCACCAGGTAGCAGCCTCTCCTAAATCTTAGTCATCACTCCCCTTTCTGCAGACCCATCGCCTAAAGGAAGATGCTTTCCTTTTTTTGAAAGCATCTTTTCCCTCTCTTTTGCAGTTTGCTTTCCCGTTTGCAGTTTCAGAGCCAACGAGGCAGGCAGAGAGAGGCAGCCTGTCGTGGGGAGCAAACTGAACCAAGCTTTTGTGGAGCCTGTGGTGGGGCCAGGCACAGTGTGGGAGGCTGTGGGCACCTGTGACCCCAGCTCAAGAACCTGACCCCTGGGCTCCTGCAGGAAAGCCCAGACCTCAGCTACTGGGAATCATGACTCTGAACATAAGAGGCATAGAAATCTTCCTGAGTTCTGCTGGACAATCCAGGGCCATAACATGCTTCTTCGGGTTTCAACAACAAATGTACAAACCCAACTTAAAGAAATGATGATGACTGGAGAAGGCACTAGAGATATAATAAATAGATAGACATGGATTTATAGTCCAGTTCTTGCCCTAAATAGCTGAGGGGTCCTGGGCAAGTCACTTGACCTCTCTGAGGTTTTGTTTCCTCACCCAAACAAAAAGTTGGAGAATTGCAGAAATCTCATAGAGTCTATGATGAAGACTAAATGAGATAATGCATGATAATTCATGTAAACTCAATAGCATAACATGTGACACTTAGTCAGTGCTTAGTAAATAATACATGTCTTCAGTGTTTGTTTCAAAATTATCAGTTAACAAATGAATTTATCTATGAAATAGATCTACAGACATAGAGAACAGACTTGTAACTGTCGAGAGAGGGGAGATGGGGGAAGGATGGAGTGGGAGTTTGGGATTAGCAGATGCAAACCATTATATAGAGGATGGATAAACAACAAGGTCCTATTATATAGCATAGGGAACAATACCCAGTATCCTGTGATAAACCCTAATAGAAAAGAATATGAAAAAGAATGTATATGTGTAGCTGAATCACTTTGCCACACAGCAGAAATGAACACATTATAAATCAACTATACTTCAATAAAAAATAAATTAGAAATAAAATAAAAACAAGAAACCAAAAATCTTTTCAGTTAAGAAATGCACAAGGATGGGACAGACCTCAGACCATTTCGGTGGCCTCCCAACTTTTGGTTTTTGTAAATACCTGCATGAAAAGAGCCCCTATCCCTTTCCCATCCTCGCTCCCTGACTCCCAAACCCATGTGCCTGTTCTCACCCCGCATCCCTGCGGGTCTCTAAACAGATCCTACTGACACGTACTCCCTGGTCCTTGACTCTCCCCTGGGCAGCCCCTCGATGGCATGACCAGTGCTTCTCTGAGCTGACAGCCTTTTCGGTGTCTGGGATGCCGTCTCCTTCACACAAGGTCCTTCACACAGTGTGGCTGAGCAGCATTCTTGTCTTAACTCTGGCAACTTGAAAAATGATCTATTGATTTCACAGGCTGAGATCTTTGAAGATTTTCAAAGTCTCAGAACCACTTCCCAGTCCGAGAATTTCAAAGACTGAATTCATCGACTGGCTTACTCTGCTCTCAAAAGTCATTTACACTTCAGTCAGGAGAGGCTGGGAGAAAGGATGTTCACTGGGGGAGCTTCTGCCTTTTCTCAGACTGTCTGGTATCGGAGGAAAGAAACTTCCTCTGGTCTGCACTTCAGAACGTATGAGCGCTAAGCTTAAGACTAGCTCTTCCCAGGGACCCAGTGTATGCTAAGTCGTTTCAGTTGTGTCTGACTCTTTGCAACCCCATGGACCATAGCCCACCAGGCTCCTCTGTCCATGGGGATTCTCCAGGCAAGGATACTAGAGTGGGTTGCCATGCCCTCCTCCAGGGGATCCTCCTAACCCAGGGATGGAACCCGCATCTCTTATGTCTGTGTATTGGCAGGAAAGTTCTTTTTCACTAGTGCCACCTGGGAAGCCCTTCCCAGGGGCCCAGAAGGAACTCAATTCTTGCTTGCTACAGCAAAGCATCGTATGCCATCTGAATGGTGAAGCTGGCCTGCATCTCTGGGCCATGCGGAGATGCCTGGGGTCGTGTCCTGGTTTGGGATACTGGTACCAAGAGACTGAAACACGCAAAGCTTATGGTAACATCTCCGGGGTGGTCTCATCCTGTGTGCTGCTGCCTCCTTCCAGACCCTCTCCTTTCCTTATGTAACGAGTTAGAATTCACCCTCAGGTTTTTCAGGTGGATTTGGTGCAACCTGACTGTCAAGTAACATTATGAGTGCCAGTTAATGACTGTGCAAAGTCCTAACACCTGCACATACACAAAAAAAGCCACTGAACAGATAAAGGTTAAGAAAACTCTATCCACAGCACATTAATTAAGAAAGCCATGTTATGTAAAGACTTTTTGAAAGAAGCTGTTTTCTGCACCGACCTGCGATTGCAGAGCCTGTTAAGGGCTTTGTGATAGAATGGTGGTCTGCGGCAATGCCAAGCCAGCCGGAAGATAGGCATATGAGAGTGCCAGGGGTCAGAACCCATGGAGACAGGAATGGAAAACTCCTGTGTCGAGACTATAAAAGTCTTTACAAGTTTTCCTGAGATTCACATGAAAAAATGACCAAGTGACACTATAAAAGTAAATGCTTGCAGATCTTACAAATAAACTAGAAGTGGGCCTCAGGACTGCTCAAGAAATGGGGCATTTGGGTGAAGCCAAGAGCTGGGGGCTTGAGCAGGTGTGGGTCATGATGCTGGAAATAAACAAGTTGCCGCAGGAACCCAGCACTAGGAGAGACCCAGATTCCCAGAAAGGGCAACGCAGCACCCCCACCCCCACCCACTAACAGTCCAAGCAGTTTGCTCTCAATTATCCACCCCATGTGTAATTTCAGGGAAACTCACTCTGTAAATTGCAGATTTTTTGACACTTAACTCAGAAAAAAAGGAGTCGTCCAACAGTGATTTCATGCCCAAGTAAACCTGTCATCTTTACTCTTAGCCTTTTCTTTCCCTTCTTCCAGAGAAAAAAGATCCAGACATTTTTGCAAGAGAAAGTAAACTCTCAACGCTGAAAAGCCTGGAATTTTCAAGTTGGCTTACGATGCTCATCTGAAGAAGGGGGCTTTCGAGTTGGCAAAGCGCCTCCCTCCCACATCCCTGCTAAATCACCACCGACTCCAAAGGCTCTGACTCAGAGAATGTGTAAGCCCCAGGCTTGTCTCATAAACACCGCCTTTCCATGCCCCATGTTCTAGATTCCTTGCTAGTGCAGTGCAACTCGGGGTCGGGGCAAATAAGGTAAGGAGACCATTCCAGTTCAACATCTGAAGCTGGTTTTTTTTTTTTTTTTTTCCCCTTAGCTAAAGTTTAGGTAGAGGCCAACAGGGCTGTTTTCACTATTGTTTCCAACTAAACTGCTGACAACTAAGAAGTATGAACACTTGGCAGGATTTCAAGCTCCAACAATAAGCCAACTGCATGAGGAGCTTGTTTTGTGTGGCTTCTCTCTCGCTCCTTTCTCTATCTTGTGATATTCCTGCCCACTCCTGGGACTTCAGTGGCCACACTAGTGGGCTCCATCCCTATTCAGTCAAGGTTATCCCAAGGGGGTACAGCGGTCTTGGCTGTGGGGGAGCACTCACAACCCACGGAGGATGTATACAAACCATTGCCTCCTGCCTCAAGCATGAGTCCACTGCTAACCCACATACTGTGTGGGTTAATTGTGGTTGGGACACATGATCAAGACCGTCCCTTGTCCTGGAAGATCCCACGTTCTCTGGGGCAACAAAGCCCTTGTGCCAAACTGCTGAGCCCACAAACTCTAGGGCCCACATGCCACAAGAGAAGCCACGGCATTGCAAAGCCCATGCACCGCAACGAAGAGCAGCCCTTCACTCACCACAACTGGAGAAAGCCTATGTGTAGCAACAAAGACCCAGCACAGCCAAAAATTACACATGTATAAATTTAAATATATATAGAGAGAGAGACATATTTTTTTTTAAATCCCTAGTTGTATGAACCATTTCCTTTGGGTTCTGTCATCACTCAATGGAAGATGAGCTATCTGATAAAATAACTTCTGCTAACGTGCCAAGGAATTCTTCCCAGGGAATACATACATTTACCAGTTTCCGTCTGAAGAAGCTGGTAGTTTAGTCACCAAATCATGTCTGACTCTTTGCAGTCCCATGGACTGTAGCCTGACAGGCTCCTCTGTCTTGTGAAATCTCCCAGGCAAGAATACTGGAGTGGGTTGCCATTTCTGTGAGCCCAAAGAGTGATCTTGAAGTACGGAAGACCAGGGATGGGTATTTTGAGGGGGCATGAATCCGTCACAGGTCCTTCAGTGATAAGGAGCAGAAAGCCAGCTGAAATGAATCTGAACAGAAGGAGTTAATTGGATGATGTGATAGGGCAGGGCAGGCATGCAGTTGGCGTCAAGCACAGCTGGAGAGAAACCTTGTCAGGACCTGCACTGGCTCCCATCGCAGCTCTGGCCCATGTGTTGGCCCAGTTCTTATCGGCTTCTCCAACTGGCAGGGGCCTGGGGCCATACACACCCTTATAGGTCTCACCAGGAGAAGAGGCTTAGAGTCTCAGGGGAAGAACTCTGATTGGCTCAGCTTGAACCACATGCCTACCTCTGAGCCAATCACTGTGGCTAGAGACTTGGCTATTGTTCTCAAGTTTTATTGCCCCACTCAGTGGCTTGAAACAGAACACGTTTATTATCTGGAGGTCAGAAGTCCAGTGGAGGTCTCCTCTTAGAGGGGTGTATGGGGTGGGAGATGGGGGGGCAGGTTTCAGGAAGGAGTGGACGTATGCCCACCTGTGGCTGATTCATGCTGATATGTGGCAGAGGCCAACACAAAGTTGTAGAGCAACTGTCCCAATAAACTGTATTTTGTTCTGAACCTCTCAATAGTGTACAATTATAATCTTTGATATGTAAAAAAAACTGTGGTAATAAAAAATATATATATGAGTTGGAGTGGAAAAAAAAAGGATAAGTTCCTTTCTATAGGTTCTGGGGGGGGCACGGGGGGTGAGGTGGATAATCCACTTCCTTGCTCACTCAGTTTGCTGGCGAGGTTCATTCTTTGTATTTATAAGATTGAGGGCCTTCTTTTCTATTTCCTTCCCCATCTGTGGGCCATTCCCAGCTTCTAGAGGCCACCCACATATGTTGGCCCATGGCCCCTTTTTCCACCTCCCAAACCAGCAACAGTGGGTCCAATCTTCCTCAAGTTTCAAATCTCTCCTGCTTTTTTTTTTTTCTTTCTATTATCACATTCTCTAAGACTTCTGTTTTTCTCTTCCATCTATAAGAGCCCATGTGATTATATTGGATCCACCTAGATAATCCAGGATAATCTCCTTATCCTAAAGTTGACAACCCCAATTCCATCTGCAAAGATCCTTTTGCCCCGAACAACAATGTATACTCGATAGCATACTCTCATGTAGATGGCAAACAGATTTGTAAAATACATTCACAGGTTCTGAGGGTAGCGCGTTACCAACTATTGGACTCTCAGAGCCAGGTTTTGGCTGTATATCTACCTGTGTAGCCAGGATATGGGCTGGTGGTATGATTGAGAGCTCTTAGAGAACCATGTGGAACAGGAAGGATGAGAAAGTTCCCTAAAGAAGGACAAGATGCTCTTAGCAGGTGGGGGGGGGGGGGGGGGATGGAGGTAGAGGAGGGCGGCGAGTAGAGAAAACTGCCCACTGCAAGGCAAGATGGGCCTTATTACGCATTTAAGCCACTGCTCAAAGGTGTTGGTAGGCTTTTCTGGTAGGAATTTTAATAGTCCCAACGTCAGGTGCCAAAAACATTTTTTAATGACTAAATGAATGAATGAGAGGGAAGGCAGATCAGAGGCAGAGACTTAATCTGTTACCAAGTTTACCCATCCCACAGCGCTAGAACTTTGTTGGACTTAACTATGAGAAACACAGAGGAAACAGAAACTCCTCATAGGAATTTGGCCCACAGACTCGGGCTCACAGATGGCAGCAGAAGAGAGCCAAGAAGGAGAGGAGACTGGGATCCGGCTCAAGGCTCATATGCTTGAGTAGATCAGAAACTGGAACAGTGGGTAGCCGGAGAGGCAAGCTGCAGCATCCGTGGGATGGAGGGGTCTGGACTGTTAGTTGGGACATAATTGGCTATGGTTCAAATGGCTGTAACCAGCCACACAAGCTTAGGTAGATTTGATCTTGGACCAGTTTCATCTCCAGTAAAAGAAGAGAATAGGATTACCAAGGGTAACCGTGAAGTGACAATTCACGTCCATGCCCCACACCCATAGCCATCCACCACTCCTTTACGTTGAAGCCCGGCTGTCCTCTGAAGCCTTAAGGCAGCTCTCCAACAGCCACTACAAGCTGATCCAAGTTGCAGCATGCGTTAAAAACCCTTGGTCATTCTAGAGTCAGATGATTTCTTACTTTTTTAAACATTAAAAGAAAAATAGGTTTATTTGGCTGCTTTCGAGTCTTACTTGAGGCACACGGGATCTTTATTACTCTCTGATGGTGGTGGCACACAGGCTCAGTAGTTGTGATGTGTAGGCTTAGTTGGTTGGAGACATATGGGATCTTAGTTCCCCAACCAGGGATCGAACCCATATCCCCTGAATTGCAGATTCTTAACCACCAGACCACCAGGGAAGTCCCTAGAGTCAGATCATTTCTAAAATGCTTTTCAGCTTTAACATTCTAATAAAGAACAACTGCTTAGCACCAAAGGAGACCTAGACTCCCTGATTTCAAACTCCTCCATGCCGGATGAGGACAAAACCACCCGGTGAGAAAGGCAGAGAAAGCTGGAGCAACATTCAAGACTTAACCCCAGGGCCCAAGAGCAGAAATTCCAATTAGAGATAAAATAAATCTCCCTGCTCACCAGAAGTCACGAAATGCCACTTGAGTATTACACAAAAGGTCAACAGCTATAATCCTTGATGTGCAGGTAATTGTCTTGAGATGACATGGATCTGGGTTTGGGGCAGGAAGAGATAGAGCAGATAAATTGAGAAATGTCGCAGGTCGGTTTCCTAAAAGCTCCGTGCAAACAGGAAATTATCAGGGCATGCTCATACCTCAGGGGGAAGGGAAGGAATCAGAAGTGACCGGAGGGTAAAATTGGACTGTGAACTCGGCCAAGGTCTTCGTTGATTGCACAGAGGGACCAGGATCTGGTTGGCTTTTCAGAGATGTCCCTAGTTGGGAGAAGGAGGTCAGACCTTTTCGAGCCTTCCTTGACCAGTCACTGGAAGGAGGCTGCCCCCAAGAAGGGGCCCATCCTTAGGTGAAGAGGCTGCCTTTGTAAGCCTTCATAGAGGACAGAGGGCCCAGAGCTCCCAGGAAGGACAGAAAGAGGAGCAGAAGCTGGGGTACATAGTTCCTTCAGTCCTGAAGGAAGAGCTGGGTGGAGCCACATGGGAAGCAAATGGAATTTCCCACCTGGATTGTCTACCTGGATTACTTCTTAGAGTAGATAATCCAGGTGGAAAATTCCATTTGCTTCCCGTTTCTGAAAATTAAGAGTCAATCCCCAGTTGTGTGTGGAAATCGCCCCACCACCACTCCCCTTATAGGGGAGGCACTGCAGGCTCCGTCCTCTGTGCCTTATACAGTCTGTAGCCTCTGCAGGTGTTGATCCAGGGCCAGTGTTCCGGTATGCCCAGCAAGATCCGTTACCAAGAATGGGACGCATTGATGGTATGGAGGGTCCATTCCGATGGATAAATGTCCTGAGTTATTTTATGTTAATGTTACAACAAAAATGTTGTTTAGTTGCTAAGTCATGTCTGACTCTCCTGCAACCCCATGGGCTGTGGCCCCACCAGGCTCCTATGTCCAAATTCTTGCCTGGAATTTCCCAGGCAAGAAGACTGAAGTAGGTTGCCATTTCCTACTCCAGGGGATCTTCCTGAACCAGGGGTTGAACCTGAGTCTCTTGCATTGGCAGGTGGATTCTTAACCACTGAGCCCACAGCAAAAAAAAAAAAAAGAGGTGGACAAATTAGACTATCCAAGTAATGTGTTATGTGAAGACATCACATTAGTCTGCCATGGCTGCCAAAACAAAAACGCCACAGATAGGGTGGTAAAAGAACAGAAATTTATTCTCACAGTTCTGCAGGCTGGAAATCCAAGACCAGGTGTTGGCAGTGTTGGTTCCTCTCGAGGTCTCTCTTCTTGGCTTGCAGATGGCCACCTTCTCACTGTGTCCTCACATGGCTTTTCTCTGTGTACACACATCTCTGATGCCTCTTCCTCTTCTGATAAGGACACCAGTCCTATTGGATTAGGATCGCACCCTTATGATCTCAGTTAACCCTAATATTACCTCTTTAAAAGTATCATCTCCAAATACAGTCATATTGGGGGGTAAGTGCTTCAGCAAATAGATTTGTGGGGAAACACAATTCAGCCCCTAAATATAATCCTTCTAACACACTCTTCCCAGTGGTCTCTGGATGGATGGATGATAGAGTGTAAAATCTGTATAAGGAGGACATTAAAAATATACATATTTTTTGGACTTTTCTGTTAGTGTAGTGGATAAGAATCTGCTTTGCTATGCAGGGGACACCGGTTCTATCCCTGGGCTGGGAAGATTCCCCATGCCTTGGAGTAACAAAAGTTTGTGTGCCACAACTACTGAAGTCTGCACACTTGGAGCCCATGCCCTGGGGAAGACTCTGCAATGAAAAACCCCTACACCCCAACGAAGGGTAGCCTCCACTAGCTACAAACAGAGGAAGCCCATATACGGCAATGAAGACCCAGAGCAACCAAAAATAAATCAATAAATAAAAATAAAAAGATAGTTTCTTAAAAAATGTACATATATTTTGATATGTTTTGTCTCCCTTTGTTTTTACTTTATCATAGAGATTTTATTGTTTAGATTAGGATTTGAAAATCATAAAGCTCAAAGAAAAAGTAAAAATCACCCATATTTTTATCTCCCATTAAAAAAAAAGTAGTATTACCATTTGATGTATTCCCTTCTAGTCTTTTTTCTTTGCTACATATAAATTTCTTTTACAGATTGGATCACAGGTAGCACATCTACATTTTTTTTTACTACACATTATCATTTTGTCATTGTTCCATTTTAAAAAGAAGACAATATACCCAACTACTTCCTTGTCTGATATTTTATTTTGTGAACTACTGCACTCAATATTTGAAGTAAAGGTTTTTCTGAGTGTCTGACTTTCCAGTATTTTTCTTTTTTCATACAATTTGCTTTCTCCTCTTTCTATCCAAACTTTTCACATCATTTTAGGCCCCGTTCAAGCCCTAGCTCCTCAAGTAAAGTCTTCCCCAACATTTCTTGGGCATAGTCACCTAGCCTTCCCTTAGATTCATATAATATGCTTTCTTACTATTTGCTTGATCTATTTTTTCTTGTAATAGGTTTTGAACCACTGTCACACTGTATTTTTATTTTAAGCCTTTCCTTCCCAAAGGATTGTGAACTCCTTGAGTACAAAGATGGTGCCCTCCACTCTTCACTCTGCTGTGGACAATTGCCTTTCACTTGATTGGTTAATTTTTTGGTGGATCGATTAGTCTGCTGGTTGGTTTGCTATTTTTTGAAAATTAAGAGTCAATCCCCAGTTGCATGTGGAAATCACTTTTCCCCTCTCCTTATCCTTTGCAGGGCACTGGTTTGTGACATTCCCGCAGCTGGTCTAAATTGGATACATTGTATTCTTTGTGTTACTCTGACTTCCCTTCTCTGTGTGACTTGACAGCAGGATGGTTCTATTGTGTTATATCCTATTGTGTTTTTATAATGGCTTAATTACTGTCTATGGGCTTCTCACTGAGAACTGAGGGGAGGGTAAATTCTATAAATAAAATGTGTGATCGGTGACATTAATATGCTGCCAGATTTAGTGGTGTCTCTGTTACTCGAGTTTACATTAAAATTCAAAGTGTTGCCAAATAAATGTTATAGGTAAGGAATCTATTATGGATTTTTTAAAGGGTGAGTCAAGCTTCAGTCAAAACATATTCCAGAAGGAGGAAGGAGGAACTCTGATGTTCTGATGTGCCCTGTACCGTATGGCAATCTATCTCAACCTGCTTTCTCTTGATGCAGTAGATTGGCCAGGGCCTAGAGACAACTTGAAGAAGATATTCTTCTTTGTGCCAAGTCTGAGCAAGCAAAACCTTCCATCATCATTGCTAAACCAAATGTATCATCATTTAAAATGGATACAAGGCTTTATCTGGTTCATTAGGATGAGCATAATACATCACTGTAAATGGCTAAGAAGCCAATCCCAAGTGACATTCAACATTTGTAACTGGAGGGAGGAGGAAAGAGAGGAGGGAGGGAGGGGAGGAAGGAAATTGTCCACATATATGTATATCCATAGCGCCAGAGATATCTGCCATTTTGTTACCTTCTCTCTGGAAGCCTTACTAAATTTCAGTTTCAGGTTAAATAAACAGCCATAATAACAAGTAGAGATTAAGAACCTACAATCAGCAAAGTAGAGGGCATGATATTTGACATTGCCACTTTGATACAATTATTCTTATGAGAGACTATTTTGTCATGTTAAAAAAAAAGTCAGCTATTAGTTCTTTTTTTAAAGAAGGAAGAAACAGATAATCTCACCCCTTTCAAAATCTCCACCATCCCATACCTCACCCTTAAAATTCAGATCCTAGTCACCACTCCAAGGGACAAAGAAAGTTCCAGAAGGGGAGGAGTGGGATACACATTACTCGCTTTTAAAAAGAAATGATCTTTGTATTTGACCAGACCATTCTGATGCATCAGAATATTAAATGTTATCCTTTAATGCAAGTCCTGGTGCAGTGCCATTTCTGGACACCCAGCATAAAAGGGAATGTTGAAATATGGAATTGTGCTGATAATTAATATAAAGAAAAAGAAGTCATTTCACGCATCTGTAACTGTCAGCTACCAGGCACGTGTGCCTGGCCTTGTCCAGTCAGCCACCTCAATCCTTCACTTGCTGCTCTGAACGCAGATGTCAGCTAGATGGGCTGGTGTCTGCACTGGACCAGCCCTTCAAGAGTGAGAGAAAGATGATGACGCAGAGGAGCAGGGGTGAGGAAGAAAAAAAGCAGGAGCCCGGGAGAGGTCAATGGGCCTTCTACCTTGAAACCAGAGCTAGAACAAGAGCCAACCCAGGGGGACACAGACCCGTGGTCCTGTCAGGGAGGGACAAGTGAGGCGCATCTCACTGGACCTAAAGAAACTGACTCTTTCTTGAGCATCATTCCCTCCAGAGGACATCCTGTGAGTTCCTGTGGGCCACACCCCCGGCCCATGGAGCCCCGCCCACTTGGGAATACTCCAGAGTGGGTTGCCATGCCCTCCTCCAGGAGGAGGCATTTTCTCCTGAGTCTTTTTATTTTTTTATTATTTGTCATTTGGAGCTTCCCGGGTGACGCTAGTGGCAAAGAACCTGCTTGCCAGTGCAGGAGACTCGGGAGATGTGAATTGGATCCCTGGGTCGGGAAGATCCCCTGGAGAAGGAAGTGGCAACCCACTCCAGTATTCTTGCCTAGAGAAGCCCATGGACAGCGCAGTCGGGCAGGCTACCGTCCATGGGGTCCAAAGAGTCGGACACGACTTAGTGACTGAGCACACACACACACACACATTACCATTTTGTGATCCAACTGCACTACACGAAAACATTTTTAATATATATGAATAACATATATTCAGAATTTATGTTTTATAAAATTATCAAATATATTTTATTATTTTATTATCCAAAACATGCCGACTGCTCCAAATAAAATTTAAATGTTCGGATAATTGAGAAACTATTTGCCATTTTTATTAGTGCCTCCAGATGGGTGGTACTGGGCTTTCTGGAAATTAAGAGAAATAAATAACTCTGAGATATGACAGTCTATGTATTTGCTCAAGAGTGCATGGCAAAGATCTGCATTTCATTTTTACAGTATTTCATCAGACATATGCGAAACCCCATGGTATGTTTAGTCTCTCAGTCATGTCCAACTCTTAGCGACCCCATGGACTGGAGCTCTCCAGGTTCCTCTGTCCAAGGGATTTTTCAGGTGAGAATACTGGAGTGGTTTGAGATTTCCTTCTCCAGGGGATCTTCCCGACCCTGTGTCTCCTGTGTCTCCTGCATTGCAGGCTGATTCTTTACCTGCTAAGCCATCAGGGAAGCCATGCTGGGTGGTTTTTATTTAAAAATCAGCCGTGGTCTATGCAAAACTCACAGACACTCTCAGGCTGTCAGTCATCCTGCTCTCCACGGGAACAGGGGCACCCTCACTCCTGGGGATATCAGGACTGATATTGGAAGAGGAGTGAGGTTTTCAGAGAGATTGCCTGTTTTGGACAGTTGGTGATGGACAGGGAACCCTGGCATGCTGCAGTCCATGGGGTCGCAAAGAGTCAGACATGACTGAACGACAGAACTTAACTGCCCATTTCTGATACAAAACTCCAAGGAGCATGGACAAAACCAAGGCTCCAGTGCCTGTTTAACACCCGGCCCACAGGGCTCAGGGCTGCGGGTAGAATGAACCCAGGGGTGAGAGTCCCAAATCGCCCATCCTCTTTCTCTCCTCCCTATCATAGTCTGTCTTTACCAGGGAAGCCAAGAGTAGGCATCCCAGGTGGGTAAGGATGATTTCCCAGCTATTCATTTTTCCTTTTAGTCTCCTGATTAGGTCTCAGATGAGTATATTTGCTTGTGGGGCTGCGGAAGGGGCTTCAGGAGTGTGGGAAGCGGGAGGGGCCCAACAGGACCTCCCCTGCACAGCTGGGAGATGACAGCCCTTCTCCCCCTCTGGAAGCCCTGGGGAGGGAAAGGCAGCTGGTTCAGGATGCAGGCACCTCTACACGCATCTAACTCATGTGTATCAAGCCACCTATGCTCAGCAAAGAGAGAGAGAGAGGCAAGGAAAGGGGAGGCAGGAACTTGATTTTGTATAAAACCCTTCATCATACAGCCTACATGATTGAATGTATTACAATACCCAGTGTGCATGGCTGTTACTGTTCAGCGAACCTCATATGCCACCATTTACTTTAGGATGACATAAAGTACTTTCCATGGGCTTCCCCGGTGGCTCAGATGGTAAAGAATCCGCCTGCAACATAGGAGACCCGGGTTCAATCCCTGGGTCAGGAAGATCCCCTGGAGAAAGGAATGGCAACCCACTCTAGCATTCTTGCCTGGAGAATCCCATGGACAAAGGAGCCTGGTGGGCTACAGTCCATGGAGTTGCAGAGTCAGATACGACTGAGCAACTAATGCTTTAACTTTCAAAGTACATTCCACAGTCATATTCTTTCTTTCCTTTCTTTCTTTTTTTTTTGCCATGCCACGTGGCAGGCAAAGTCTTAGTTCCCTGGCCAGGGATCGAAGTCATGCCTCCCGCAGGGGAAACACTGAGCCCTAACCACTGGACAGCCAGGGAAAGCCCTTCAGAGTAATTCTGAGTGTACTTGGTCTTTGCCTCACAGACTGACTTTGGCACCTAATATCCCATAAAGATTCAATTCCACACTTTTAAATAGAAAAGGGAGCTTCATTATGCTCATTGGTAGGACTCTTAACTCAAAAGTGATTAAACTGAAGGAGCCAGGGTTCAGCTGAGTAATAGATGTCGGGGACCCAAAGGTCTGAGTGTCCAATATTAAACAAAAAAGAAAGGGAGAAGAGAGAAAAGGTGGCCTGAAACCGGAGCTGAGTTTGTACCGGTCACCCAAGGAAACAGGGGGCTTCTGTGTGTGGTCTTGGTCAAAGGCTAGGTTGGGGTGGTGGTGCACAGCGCAAGAGAACACAGCTGCTCCGGAGAACTCAGATGCTAAAACACGTCGTCTGTGCGGCCCCCCGGCCCTCCTCCTCGCCAGCACCATCGTCGTCATGATTAGCCACATTTACGAGTAGCTTCTCACGCCAGGCGGAGGGGACAGTGGGCCAGGTGTCTGGGGCAAGGTCATTTGGTTTCAAGGAACTAAGCAGCTCAAATCACCATGACGCACACTCAGACCGTCGATGAACTGGGAGGCCGTCAGGAAGAGGACTCCCTGAGGCCACGTCGCCTCTCCTCTCCCACTGACGGCCCCCTCTCATGACCAGATTCTGTGCCCACTGACCCACAGCAGGGCCCATATGGACAGTCCTGAAATGGAGGGCTGAACCACCAAACCCTGACGACCTTCCGACGATGGAGACCACCAATGAGCAAGTCCTGGTCACCGGAATCCATTAGTTGAGATTTCCAAAGAGAGAGTAAGGGGAGGGGGTGAATCGGTGCAGGCCGCCTCAAGGGTCAAGTGATGAGGACTGAGTTGGCCACCTCTCACATCAGCAGCCACCGTGCCACCCCTGCCTTCAGATGGGGCTGCAGGTGAGAGGGGCTCCAAGTGACGCCGGGAGGGGAGTTTGGCCATGGCAGGGCAGGAGACTAAGCCGAATGCAGTGCGCAAGCTGGAGTCCATGAACACAAGCATCCAAGGCTAAGGCATTTCTAAGCATACCTTCATGTGAGCAAGCTGAGTCTCTCTTCCTACTCAAAAATAATAGCTCATGTGGACTGACTTATTCCTAAGCACCAATATCCATTCCCATGTTCTAAGCACCAAGTACTAAGACACGTTACTAATTTAACCCTTAAGGTGAATATGACTGCTATTATCACCCCAACTTACAGACAAGGAAACTGAGGCTCAGAGAGGCTAATTTACAAACTTACAGTGGCCCAAATTTACAGTGAGTAAATGACAGAACACGTACAGAAACCCAGGGCCCAATCACCTACCTGTGTGCTCTCTAGCATAGATTTTCTTTTATCTGGCCTCGCTTCTCTGAAGGCTTCAATACAAGGGAAACAACTTGATGGTTTTTCTACAACAGTCACTAAAACGTTCCTAAGAGAAGATTCCAGGTTCTCTAATATTTAGTACCACAAAGTGTTTTTGTTTTTTTTTTTAATATTGTTCCACCTACACTTCCAGAAGGCATTTAAAACTTACATCACCAATATCCAAATACAGTTTCCTGAACATCTAAAGATGCAGACCCCTGACCAGGTGCAGAAGATACAGAAGGATGGAAGGGTCTGATCCTGACCTCAATACACATCCCTCCGGGCACTGAAATCACTGGGTTCCCCGCCTGCCCTCATTTCTACAAGAGAAACCTCTGCTGCTCCTTTAGTCCTGCCTTCCAGCCCTTTAATCATTTTTATTTGCCTTCTCTGGATTTTCTTCAAAGCCCTCTCCATCACTTCATCTGACTTAAAAGGTGAAGCCAGAAAGAATCCTAAGAGAGGCCTGAGGCCTGACAAAGTCTTGTCTGGGTGGGAGAATCAGCTCAAAGCTCCCTCCTGCTGGGCACTCGCTTGTGAATTCCAAGGCCACGAATGCCTTTTTCTTAATAAGAGCAAAATAACAACCGACTGAAGGTTTAGCTGGCGTCCCACTATGGCCCCTGGCTCTTTTTCTTCCATACTTGTATATTGCCACTCCGTCCTGGCCTGTTTTCACAGTTTTATTTTCTTTCCCACATAAATTTCCCAACCCTGTCTCCATTATGTGGCATTCTGTTTTATTTCATCGGCTTTCGTCAATGGACCAGAAACACTCTCAATTTTAATTCTTTGTTTCGTGTGTTTCCTTTTTTCATACCTTAGGATCTTTACATCTTGAAGGATTTTTAGAAATAATTAGTTCTGTCTAGTCTTTCCCTTAGTTGGGCTTCATGGTTGCCTATTTCATCTTTCAAAAGGGGGCAAGGATGGAGTGACAACAATTTCTTTCAATAATGGTTTATAGACAGTTTTTAGGAGAAGGAAATCTGTAATGTACCAAGCATCAGATTCAGTACTTTAAAAATCTTTTCTCCTTAATGTCTTGCTGATATGGGCTTTACAATTGTCATACTACAGACGAGGAAGCTAAAGATCAGAAAGATTTATATCACTTGTCTAACACGAAGTAGACTGGGAATTTAAACCTAATTCTGGCAGCTTCCAAAGTCCATGCTTTCGAATCTTTTCCTACATTTACTTTCTCACTGTCAAAACATTTCTCTTTGCCAGACTTAGGTTTTTCAATCCTAGCTCTGTCATCAACATGTCGCTAAACGTGTCAGGTAAATCATTCTACCTCCTTGTGTTTATTTTCTCATCGTGAAAATAGGAACGATAATATTCGTTTTACGTGCCTTGCAGGAAAGATCAACAACATATATCCTAAACAAGTACAACTTCTCATTATACTTATTGCTAATCTTGAGTATTGTCCAGCAGGGGTTCAGAATACCCGCTTGTAAGATTTTGAGGCGCCTTGTACGGTCTAAGAAATGGATTTGTTATAAACCACATAATTCTTCAAAGAAAGTACTGTATCAGGATGTTTTCAACTGCTGGCAAAAGAACCCTGAATCAACTGCCATAAACAACTGGGGGATTATTTATGTGGTAAGAAGTGCCAAGGAAGAGCAGCTCCAAGGTTAGTTAATTCATAGGATCCTTAATGTCATTCGTGAGCAAAGCTCCTCTCATCTTTCCCACTGCTCTCCTCAACCGGTTGGCTGGTATTCAGGCTCATTCATTTCACGGAAGCAAAGTGGTAGGTCTGTACCACATGCAAACACCAGCGTCCAAAGGAGCCTGAAGGTGACCGCCTCTTCCTCATGGTCTCATTTTACAAGTAAACAAACAGACAAAATTCTTTGCCAGGTTCCCCCATCCCCAAGCAAAGACTCCTTCATATCTCACTGGGCAAAATGGTACCATGAAGATCCCCTGGAGAAGGAAATGGCAACCCACTCCAGTATTCTTGCCTGGAGAATCCCATGGACAGAGGAGCCTGGCAGGCTACAGTCCATGGGGTCACAAGAGTCAGACATGACTGAGCGACTAAGCATACACTCACAGCGCTTGCCTAAACCAATGCCTGGTAGCACCATGGGACGACCTTGACTGTCTTACTGGGATACATGGCCTTAGGAAGGAGAACTGATCATCCAGATAAAACCAGGGTTCTATTAATAGGATAAAAGGGAGACTAGCTATTGATGAGCAACCAACAGTATCTGCTCTAGAAAATGAATGAAATCAATTGGCTATGGTGGATTCTAGTGCCTTCAAGTCTCAGAGGTTCCCTTCTCAGAGAGAAGGGAATACAATGCTGTCCCCTCATCCCCATCCCACATTGTTGTTCAATCCTAAGTCGTGTCCTACTCTTTGTGATCCCATGGACTGCAGCACGCCAGGCTTCCCTGTCCCTACCCACTACACCCATTTAATTTCAACCCAGTTCTAGTTTAAAGGATTCCATGTCATTCCTCATTTACAGACTACAAGATCCTTCTACCTCCCTGGGTCTCTCCCTTTCTCTTTATTTTGGATACAGCTTGTGCATGTCAGTGCCAGAATGCTGAAGGGCTGATTAGCCTTTTCTTTTCTGGGCTTTCCCAAATGAAACAGAGGACTCCAGGATGGAAAGGCTCTTCAAGGGGCCTTAATTAAAATAAGCTGCAAGTTTCTCTGTGATCTCCTTTCCAGATCACATCATTCTCTGTGAGGCAAGTAACCACAGTGCTGCCCGAAGTCTCATTCCCTTCCCAACCGGTTCAGTCTCTAACGAACAACGTCCGTCCTATATTCCACAAAGAAAAGAGAAGACACATGTTCTGAAGGAGCCGCATGGAGTTCCTTAGCATGCGGGCATTTCTGGATTTAGTTCAGTGGTCCATGAATCACAGGGACTGGTACCTCCCAGGAGAGAAGCCCCAGCATCCAGAGGAAACTCAAGGTTAATTATATAAGCACAGGTAATCACTTCTCAGAAGTAATTATCAGCTTATATCCCCAGAGATGCTGAGTCTCAACTCGGGAATATTTTTAGCTCTGGAGTCCACTGGCTTTTCTTGTCTTTCTCTCTCTCTATTTACCCTAAAATTAACATTAATCAACATTTAGCTCCAAGCACACTACACTTCCATCAAGTAATTATAACACGCCTCCTAATTTTTTTTTAAAGTTTGACCTTAAATCCCCAGCTCCTATCTGAGTCAAGATCAGCATTTGTAACAGCGAGTTCATCAGGCTCTGAGGCCCAAAGATGCTTAAAGAGCACCCCTACCCCCAACAGCTCCAGAGTCCTCCATAGCCCATGCTTGCAGCAACATTCTTACGATGGAGCCAAGGGGAATATACTTAGCCTTTGTGTTATGGGGATATCACGTGGCAAGGAAGCAATAATATTTCACTTACTGCCACTCAGAGACCACCAAAACAGTCATATGCAGAGACAGACAAGCTTATCTAGTCATTTTCTAAATGTTTTAAAGACCTCAAACTGGATGCCATTCCCTGGCTCTCTGATGCTAATTCTTGTGACCATGATTAGGAGAGTCTTAAAACACTGGAGCCATAAAAAGAATGAAATTGGGTCATTTGTAGTGACGTAGGGATGAACCTAAAGTCTGTCATACGAAGTGAAGGAAGTCAGAAAAACAAGTATCGTATATTAATACATATATATGGAATCTGGGAAAATGGTACTGATAAACCTATTTGCAGGGCAGGAATAGAGATGCAGACATAGAGAATGGACACGTGGACACAGGGGTGGAAAGGGAGGGTGGGCAAACTGAGAGAGTAGCATAGACACTACCACATGTGAAATAGATAGTGGGAAGCACAGAGAGTCAACTCAGTGCTTTGTGATGACCTAGAGGGGTGCGATGGGGAGTGGGGTGGGAGGGAGGCTGAAGAGGGAGGGGATATATGTATACATATGGCTGATTCACACTGCTCTGGAGCAGAAACTAATACAATATTGGAAAGCAATTATACTCCAATAAGATAGACCAATTAAAACACTGGAAGAAAGTCTGCATTTACTCTCGGACCAAGAGAAGAAAATGGAGACGTTATGTCAACTGTAGCTCTGGGACACATCATTCTTCTTTGCAGCAAAAGATAGATCCAGTTATGAAAGTGGCCCCACAGATGCACAGGGTCAGGAAAATCACAATGAAGCCATTTATTTGTAATCACAAATTGGAAATGATGGGGTTTGTTTGCAGGCTTTAGCACTACTAAGAAGTTGCTAAGCTTCTGAATGTTATTATGAATATTATTATTCATTTAATTTGTAAAAAAAAAAAAAAAAGCGATACAGATCAGATCACTAATTATACTACCAGCACACTTTTTTCCCTCTCTTGTACGCTTTAACTTTTTCAGCTTTATTAAGATATAATAGACAGGAAACATTGGATTAGTTTTCAGTGTAGAACATAATGATTTGATATTTGTGTATATTGTAAAATGATCATCACAATACATTTAGTTAACAATCTTCACTCACAGCAATATTTTTCTTGTGGTGAGAATTTTAAAGATCTACCCTCTTAGCAAATTTCAAATAGATAACACAGCACTGTTAACTACAGATGCCAGGCCATATGTGACATCCGCAGGACTGATCTTAGAACTGGAAATTTGTACCTTTTGACTGTTTCACCCGTTTTGGGGCCTTTTTCATCTGGAAATAACCTGTGAATTTGTAAAGTGATTCCTTATTTTCAAAACACTTTCTACATTTATGATCTCATTTGAGCCTCCCATCCGATGAGCCAGGACAGGTATTTTTTTATGTTTTAAAATTGATAAAACTGAGGTTTAAAGAGGGTGAGTGACTCATGCAAGACCAGCATGGGGAGTTGGATATACTAGCTCGCCCAGGAGAGTTGTGTTCCTGAAAGTTGTTCCAGAGCCACTAATTTAGGAACTCCTTTAACAATCAAAGGTGTCCTGACTTGAATGCTAAGGTATCTCCCTAACCGTAGTCAAAGTCAGAACCCAGTCTTCCAACTCTTGGTGCATGGTGGTGGGTGTGTGCTCAGTCGTATCTGACTCTTTGTGACCCCATGGAATGTAGCCCGCCAGGCTCCTCTGTCCATGGAATTCTCCAGGCAAGAATACTGGAATGAGTTGCCATTTCCTCTTCCAGGGGATCTTCCCAACCCAGGGATTGAACCCATGTCTCCTGTGTCTCCTTTATTGGCAGACAGATTCTTTACCAGCTTAGCCAGCAGGGAAGCCCCCATGAGCAAAGGCAGATAACGCCAACTTCCATTTACACTGACAACCTTTGCTTACAACACACTCGTACCAGGCCTGTAGTTGCTCTACATGCTATGCCCTCCCAGCCACCTTGCAGGCAGAACAGTGTTATCCCCACGTGACACATAAGGAGACAGACCCAGGGCATTCTCACCACCCAAAGCCACACAGCACAAAAGAGCTGACACTTGGCTTTGACCCTGGTCTTCCAGGCTTCAGGTCCAGGATCTGTAGCCACGAGAATACATAGCCACCTCTCTGAGAGTTGCTGGGCTATTGTTGTTCAGTCACTCAGTCACATCCAACTCTTTGCAACCCCATGGACTTCAGCAAGCCAGGCTTCCCTGTACTTCACCATCTCCTAGACTTTGCTCAAACTCATGTCCATTGAGTCGGTGATGCCATCCAACCATCTTGTCCTCTGTCTCTCTGTCTCCTCCTGCCTTCAGTCTTTCCCAGCATCAGGGTCTTTTCTAATGAGTTGACTCTTCACATCAGGTGGCCAAAGTATTAGAGCTTCAGCTTCAGCACCAGTCCTTCCAAAGAATATTCAGGGTTGACTTCCTTTAGGTTTAACTGGTTTGATCTCCTTGCAGTCCAGGGGACTCTAAAGAGTCTTCTCTAATACTCCAGCTCAAAAGCATCAATTCTTTGGCACTCAGCCTTCTTTATGGTAGAAAAGTTATGACAAACCTAGACAGTGTATTAAAAAGCAGAGACGTTACTTTGCCAACAAATGTCCATATAGTCAAAGCTGTGGTTTTCTAGTAGTCATGTATGGATGTGAGAGTTGGACCATAAAGAAGGCTGAAGGTTGCTGGGAGAATTGATCAAATAATACAGGGTGTTCAGGACACCGGCCTCCAGGTCAGAGCCTTGGTGATCCACTTCTCTTCTGCTTCTGTCTCCCTTGCTTACATCCCATCTCACTCCCTCCACTGTCCCCAGGCACCCTGACAGCCTGAAGAGCAACACAGGACATCACACATGCTTGTTCTGTGTTCTCATACAATGTTGCAACTAGATGCTCTGCAAAGGCAGTGGGGAAAAAACGAAGCCAGAACACTCTGTGCCAGATAGTCTTTGAGAATAATTATCTCTGAGGTTGGTCAGAGATGCCGGGCAGACTGCTCTGGTACAGCTGTTGCTGATCCCTGACGTTCTGTCTGCCCGTCCCTTGTCCCAGCCGAGCCAAGCAAGCATGCCCTCACTCAAGTTACTTTCCCTCTTCTTTATTTCATCCCTCATTATCTCAATTACCATCCCCAAACAGGCCCCACCAATGAAGAAGGGGTTGGAACCACACTGGTCAACATCATACTTAATAATAACAATTATATAATTATATATCTCTCATATAATAATATGTAATTACCCAATAATTACTATTAAACAGTGCTGTGGTGACCACTGAGGTTCCCAAACCCTCTAATTACTGTTGTCACTGATAATGAAGCAAAAGATCATTCCCTAACATTGTTTCTGTGTCCCACAGACTCCTTTTTTGAGCTCTCTGGTGTCTGTTTATTTATTATGTTTCCATTCTTGAGCTGTGGTCTCACAAGGAGAGGGAGGCGTTAGAACTACAGACATAGAACTCTGGTCCCCCTAAGCATGTTCCATGCAAATCTACTAAGGATTTAGATTCTCCTCCATTGCAAAGTGCGGACAGAATCTGAACATGCTCCTTATCTGTAGTGATGGATGGGGAAACCTCACATCAAAATAGGTAGAATGGGGGCTTCCCTGGTGGCTCAGTGGTAAAGAATTCGCCGACCAGTACAGGAGACAAAGGTTTGATCCCCGGTCCGGGAAGATCCCACATGCTGCGGAGCAACTAAGCCCGTGGGCCACAGTTATTGAACCTGTGCTCCAGAGTCCAGGAACCGCAACTTCTGAGTCCCCGTGGTGCAGCTACTGAAGCCTGGGCACCCTAGAGCCCATGCTCTGCAACAAGAGAAGCCACAGCAGTGAGAAGCCTGCACGTCGCAACTGGAAAGGATCCCCCACTCGCTGCAACTAGAGAAAGCCTGAGGAGCACTGAAGACCCAGCACAGCCAAAAGGAAATAAATAAAATTATTTTAAAAAATAGGTAGAATGACCCTGTGCCCCAACTTCTTCCCAACTTGCTTTGAGATACTCAGAAAACAGGTAAATGCAGAAAACTCTTGGACAGAATTAAAGTCCTCAGTTATGCTGACTTCAGAATCTGAAATTCAGTCTCTCTAATCAGATAGATACATGCAAATACTGAATTTCATCTTTTCTTTGCTGGATTCCAACTCTGAGACATTTGGGGGGATGAGGTGGGTAGGCAGAGGGGATACCATAATAGCTTGAGAATTTCTTTTTGAAAACGTTTTTTGCTAAGATTGATGTAAGAAGGATATTCCTGGTTGCCTAGTGGTTAGGATTCCGGGCTTTCACTGCTGTGTCCCAGGTTCAATCCCTGGTCCAGAATTGTGATCCCACAAGTTACCCAGTGCAACCAAAAAATAAAAAAGTTTAAATTGGTGCAAGCAAAGTGAATTATTTGGCTAAAAACTGTACAGGACACTTTTGAGCCTCATCTTTCCCTGTTTCCCAGACTGCAAGTAGACCACTAGAAAATTTATCTAGGGATCTATGAGCTAACAAGAAAGTGTTCCCTTTCCTGGTTTGAGGCTGAGTCCCTTCATTGCTTGCATGCGTACTCAGTCGCTAAGTTGTGTCCCGCTCTTTTCATCCCCATGGACTGCAGCCTGCCAGGCTCCTCTGTCCAGGGGGACAAATGACAGAGGTAAGAAAATTGGAGTGAATTGCCATTTCCTCCTGCAGGGTATCTCCCCCACCCAGGGACTGAACCCACATCTTCTACACTACAGGCAGATTCTTTACCACTGGGCCACCGGGGAAGCCCCTTCATTGCTTAGAGGTGCCTGATTCATAAGGCAAAATAATGAACTAAAAATCTGCCCATTCTATAGGCTAAGAGATCAATTATAGGTAAATGAAACTAAGGAGACTAAGGCAAATGAGAATAATGTAAATTTATTTCCTTCAAACTAATTTATCATAGATGATTTAAAAAAAAGACAAAGCAAGTGATTTTTCTATTCAATCATGGTAAGCCATTAAAAAAAAAATTTTTTTTTCAGCTTCATCTACCAGCTACCCCTAAGAGGCCAATCCTCTTAGCAGATAATAATCTAAATTATCCCCCACACCTGAGGGAATACTACCTGCAGGTGACAGAATCTGGAAAATAATATAGCTTTTTGAGGTTCTGACAGCACTCTACTTGTTCCTCTTGGAAGAAGACTTTGTCAGCACAACACAGAAGTGATGCCAAGCCCCTGGGTGTCCTGTGTGGGTATCACCCTTGCTCCAGGCCAGAGAGTGAAGAATGGAGTCGTGTGGCTCTTTTCTTTCACGTGTTGCATGTGTTCATGCCACCTTTGTTCTCTGCCACAGTGCCAACCTGTGCCTTATAGGGTGGATGGTGACACAGAGCCTTTAGTGTCCATGTGGTAGATGATGGGGGTACCCCCTGCCCTTGCCCTCTGCCCACTGGGCAGCTGAGTTGCCAGATCCAAACTCAAGCCTCAGTATCAAGACTCAGAGTTGAAGTTTGGAATACCCTGAGCTCCAGAGCAAGGTCACTCTTCTGCTCCAAACCTTTGGACAAATTTCCAGTGTCTATTGAAGGAGATATGAATTTACCGCAGCCCAGATGGACAGAGGAGCCTGGCAGGCTATAGTCCATGGGGTCACAAAAGAGTCAGAACAGCTTAGTGACTAAGCAACAACAGGATGCCCTCTATGAACGTCTCTCCAGTGTCAACGGACAGGTCTCTTACTCCATCAGGACATCCCCACCCTGACACTAGTCTGCAAGTTGTTTCCTGCATTCGCATCTTCACATACCTCTCAGAACTTTCTTCTCCTCCCTCTTGGTCCAGCTAACTCCTACCCATCCTCAGCATTTCAACCTGAAAGTCATTTCCTTTGAAATGACTAGAGGACTTCTCTAGCCCTCTGTGAACCATCCCTTCTGAACCTGTCCCTGGGGGTGTGAAATTGCAAACTATACTTAAATAAGTTATGGAAAAGATAACTAAAAGATGGCAAACCTTGCTGTCCATCCCCCCACCCCCCCGCCGCCCCACTTCATTGTAAGCTTCACAAGAGGAGAGAGTCAGTGTTCTGTTCCTTTTGATTGACTGAGTGCTGGGCATGTCATCATTTATAAACCAATGTGGACTAAATGAGTGAGTTCAGTCAACACAATGACAAGAATATTTACAGACACATACTAAGACCACCTTAGGATATCAGCAGAGAGAAGCTCAGGCCAAGGAATAAATAAAAAGGCGCAGGTGTACGGCAGGTGAGGTCTCAATGGTCTAGCCCTGATAAAGAGAACAAAAGCTCCTGAAGTCTTGGATCCACACACTCTGCTACCAGAAGGACTGGCGAACTTGGCCAGTCTTTCTGAAAGGAAGTCTATAGACTCGGGATTTCCCAGTACAGTACTCGCTTCAAACGTTTAGCACTTGGCTCTCAGAAACCATCAAAAAGTCCTACAAGTGCTCATGTTCTGGCATCCATACTGTATCTTCCAGTATGTCTTAAACCCAGAGGCAGAGGGGAATAAAGGAATCCTTTATGAATCATAAATCTCTATTTTTGGTTTAGAAACTCTGAGCACAGAGCTAACATGTGTGTTAACCTCAAAAGTTAGGGAAGGGCTCCAAAATACCCTTCCTTCCCTCAGTAACCTACTGCAAGTATGTAATTTACTATTTTATTTATAGCATTGCCATAACTGCATTTCACTAAAGCTGAGGGATAATGAGTTCCATACGTTCAACTACCTGCTGTATGTATGAAGTTGTAATTTTACAAACTGCTCTGAAACTCTTGTTCTTTAAAGCTTCAAGTCACTCTGTGCCTCTCTCTGATAATCTCTCTATCAGATGGAAAAGGTCCTATTTGTCTTTTTATCCCTGTCACCCCACTCATCATCTGAGCACTATTTCTTTGACTCCCTTGTGTTTTGTAGCTTCTTTATGGCTGGTTCCTTTCTTAATTGACTTGCTTTACAAAGAAATATCAAAAAGAATAAGGTTTCCTTCTTTGATACTGCTAGACCGCCACTACTCCATGGGTTGTCTGGACCAGTAGCAACAGCATCACTTCAAGGCTTGTTGAAATGCCCAGAATTCTGGCCCCTGCCCCCTCCCCACCAGGCTCCAAATACTCCAGAATCTGTATTTTAATTAGAACAGTAGGTGCCACTTTAGGTGGTTCTAGCGGTAAAAAAACTTGCCTGCCAATGAAGGAGACATAAGAGACACGGGTTCGATCCCTGGGTCGGGAAGATCCCCTGGAGGAAGGCATGGTAACCCACTCTAGTATTCTTGCCTAGAGAATTCCATGGACAGAGGAGCCTGGCGGGTTACAATCCATGGGATCAGACAAGCGTCAGACAAGACTGAAGTGACTTAGCACACACGTAGGTGCCTTTTTGCACCTTAAAGGTTTGTTTTTTTTAATGTTATTTATTTATTTATTTTGGAGAAGGCAATGGCACCCCACTCCAGTACTCTTGCCTGGAAAATCCCGTGGACGGGGCAGCCTGGTGGGCTGCCATCTATGGGGTCACACAGAGTCGGACACAACTAAAGTGACTTAGCAGCATTTATTTATTTATGGTTGCGCTGGGTCTTCTTTGCTACATTCAAGCTTCCTCTACTCCAGTTGCAGTGAGTGGGGGCTACTCTCTAGGCGTGGTGCATGGACTTCTCAGCGTGGTGGCTTTTTTCTTGTTGCAGAGCACAGGCTCTAAGGCACGAGGGCTTTAGATGTGGTTCCTGGGCTCAGCTGCTCTGCAGCATGTGGAATCTTCCTAGACCAGGCATCAAACCCATGTCCCCTGCATCAGCAGGTGTATTTTTTTTTTTAAACCACCGGACCACCAGGGAATTCCCCACATTAAAGTTTAAGAGGCTACCCTAGTCACATGAAGATGCAGACATAGAGAACAAACTTATAGACACAAGAATGGGGAGGAAGGAGAGAGTGGGATGAATGGAGAGAGGAGCATGGAAACATATACACTACCGCACATAAAATAGACAGCCAATAGGAATGTGCTCTGTGACTCTGCGAACTCAGACCAGGGCTGTGACAAGCTAGAAGGGTGGGAAGGGATGGGAGGTGGGAGGGAGATTCTAGAGGGAGGGGACAGATGTGTACCTATGCTGAGAGTCCTTTGGACAGCACGGAGACCAAACCACTCAATCTTAAAGGAAATCAATCCTGAATATTCATGGGAAGGACTGATGCTGAAGCTCCAATACTTTGGCCACCTGATGCAAAGAGCTAACTCATTGGAAAAGACCCTGATGCTGGGAAAGATTGAGGGCAGGAGGAGAAAGGGATGACAGAGGATGAGATGGTTGGATGGCATCATTGACTCAATGGACATGAGCTTGAGCAAACTCAGGGAGATGGTGAAAGAGAGAAACCTGGCGTGCTGCAGTCCATGGGGTCACAGAGTTAGACAGGACTGAGCGACTGAACAACAAGATGACTGTTTCATGTTGATGTATGGCAGAAACCAAGGCAATATTGTAAAACAATTATCCTTCAATTAAAAATAAATAACTTTTTTTTAAACAGGAAGCTGCCCTAGAGAACCTCTATCTCAGGCTCCAAGAGCTCTGGCCCAAGGTCTCCCTCTCAGCACCACCACCCACATGCCACAAACAGACACTCCCCTGACACAGTAGCTGGTGGCTTTTATCACCCACTCTCTCCTCTGCTTGGATTCAAAACATCTCAGGAGCCTCAGAAATCTGAACCCCCAGGAAACAAGGGTATCAGAGGTCCCAGCAGTAAGCTTCATCTGCCTTATGTGTTCAGTAGAGTTTTATGAGCTACCACGTGATCTCCTACATAAAGATGGTCTCTGCCTGTACATGTATATGGTGTGTGTGTGTGTGTGTGTATATTAAGGACACTGTTAGACATGCTAGTTATGATCTCATGGTAGTTTTTGTGTAACATACATCTCACATTCTAATCCTGTGTAATGTGCTGTAGAGACAATAGCATCAGCTGTGGAGTCAGACTAAGTTTTAGCCTGCCCCTGTCAAGAAGAGTGGCAAGACTCTGGGCAAGACTTTGGGCAAGTTATGGGAAACTGTCTCAGCCTCAGACTCCTTGTGTACAAAATGAGGGCAATCCCTGTCCTGCAGGCCAGTGTGGGGATCACAAATTGGTATAATCTGTATTTGCTACAGCTGCTGACATGTACCAGGTGCAGAGTAATTTGGAGGCCTGTTGTCAATGTGATTGCCATGATGGATACACATGTAAGTGTAATTTGTGGGGTTTGTTCACCCTCAGATGTTTAGTTATATCCAATTCAGTTCTCGATGGACTGCTACATTGCTTTTTGTACAAACTGGTCCTAGCCAGCATTTTAATCAAGTTGGCTTCTTGGTCCTAAAACCACCTTTACAAGTTTTCCTACGCTGGGGTACAAAGTTTATTCTTCAGCTGTAAATCAATCTGTGTCCATTTTGATCATCTTCATCAGTGCCTCGGGATCTTAAGAAGTCGTTCACCCATCTAAAATTATTCCCAACCCCTGGAGTTCCAACTTCACATTTGGGCAGTGGTTCTCTGGAGGTGAGGGAAGAGAGGATCTCAACAGGGTATGGTGGCAATGTTCAATTGTCACAGCTGGCAAGGGGGAGATGCTACAGGCATCCAGTGGGTAGAGGCCAAGAATGTTGCTAAACCTCCTATAATGCACAGGGGAGGCTGCCACCAGGAAGAATTACCCAGCCTCAATGTCTTTTTAAAATTTTTATTTACTCTTCATTCATTCATTTATTGGCTATGCTGGGTCTTCTTTGCTGTGCTTGGGCTTTCTTTAGTTTTGAAGAATGGGGGCTACTCTCTAGTTGCCATGCACAGGCTTCTCATTGTGGCAGCTTCTCTTGTTGGGGAGCACAGGCTCTAGGGTGCTTGGGCTTCAGTAGTTGCGGCTCCCTGGCTTAGTTACTTCTCGGGATGTGGGATCTTCCCGGACCAGGGATCGAACCTGTGTCTCTTGCATTGCAAGGCAGATTCTTAACCACTGGACTACCAGGGAAGCTCCCAGTCTCAAAGGTTCATAGGACTGAAGCTGAGAAATCCTGCTCTAGACTAAAGCTGTATGGCGTTAGTTTCTGCTGTACGATGATGTGAATTAGCTATATGTATACACACATCTGCATTGTAAAGCAATTATACTCCAAGAACAACAAAACAAAAGTTGTGGTAAGTGTATACCGCACCAGTGATACAAATATTGGATAATCTGGGAGGAGGTGGCACTTTCCTCATGTACACCTAAACTTTAGCTAAAAAAGATGACACCGATCTATTATCCCCAAAGGATAAACAGAAGAATACATAGGATGATTGGGAAATGTTTCTGTTTAATTGGTAGGAATAGAAGTACACTTGAAATGATAAGCGTAAAAAATAGCAAAAGGCACAAAGGAGTCTATGACTGCTAGAAAGTTGGTTTTGCCGGTTTCATCAAACAAGGTGGCTCTTTACGTGGACGATGGATACTGGGACCTGTTCTTTTGATTGCACACTGATGGTCCCTTTAGTCCTGGGATATAGAGGGCATGCTCTAGTCAAGTCTCCGTCAAAAACTTACAGAACATGGTGGAGGGCATAGCCCGACACACCCAGCACACAGAGCCTCCCACACACATGCCCTTTTAATAGCAGAGTTCTCGGTGCTGCTTTCTGCTTTCTGGTTTCATTTCCATTTTTATCTTGTTTTCAGAGCTCATAAACATCGGAGCAGAAGTGCCCAGTCTCAAAGCATTACGGGAAGGTGATCTAGCCTCGATCCACCTCCAGGGTCAGTAGGCTTCAGCTGAAATTCTTACCTTCTTCATGGTAGGGTTGGCGGCTGTGTTTTTCAGATCAGCATAGTGAGTACTGTTACTCTATTCTTTCTTCATCATTCCCCTAGACTCCATCCTTTCTCCAAATAGCTGGTGTGTCTCCAGAAAGCATATTCCATCAGCAGTCCCTAGAGCAGGCACTGATTAGTCTAGCATAATCCAGGTAATCCCTTACCTCTTGACAGTTATGGAACCTGGAGCTTATGTTTCAACCACCAGCTCATCATACTGTTCTCATGATAATAGTTATTGGTGTTGGGGCAGGAGAAGACCTAAGTTGATCCATTCAGACTGAAATGAAGGATTTTTCTTCCACAAATAAAGTAAGTCTCTCCCTCCCTCAACCCCAGGGAGGTGAGCAGGGAAGCACAAGACAGCCCTCATTTTTCCTAGTAGTCCTCATACAACCTCAAGGAGAGCGAGTTTAAGAATGAAATCAATGCTAGCATTAGGCAGAAAGGCACAAACAACTGGATCCTTGTTGACACAGAGCCATTGAATCAATCAATCCTGAAGTACACTCTACCTTCTTGCTGTGAGAGACAGCATGCCTCCTGGTTGTTTGCCCGGGCTTTTCTCTTAGAGCCCAGAGCATCATAATAGATTGTTTTTCCACCTCAGCAGAACTATGCAGAGCAGGACATCTCAGCAGGGCTCTATGGAGGATGCATTAGAAGGCTCAGTAATCCACTGCCATCTTCTCTTTTACCTTAAATACTTCTCAAAACATCTTCCTAGCCCACCATGGCAATCAAGAGACCTGCTTCCTCAAAGGTTAGAAGTCAAGAACCTCCACAAAACCTCCTGTGTCTTTTCCACTCCCATTGCCCTCTTTTTTTCTTTCTCCTATATCTTCCTGTGCCCATCAACCAAACCTCCTTCCCTCTCCATTCTCACTGGGGCCTTCTGACCTTACGTGTACATTTCCCCAAGATGGCCTTGGGTCCAAGCGTTTACGATGTCTGTGACAATGACCTGTGAATCTCTCAGAAGCTGTCAAATATATGGAAACCTGAAATTTACCTGGATGATCAAGTGACTTCATTTTATTCTCCCTAGTTGGCATCAGTGCCTTAGAATAGAATCTGGCATCACGCTTTGCCTAAAAAGAAAGAGCTGACAGGGCTCACAACTGGCAATGCATCAGTTCCACCTCAAGGAGATCAACAGGGAGAAGTTAATGAAACGGAACAGTTCTCATATTAACCAGTTAGCTATTCAGGTTAGGACAGATGTGGAAAATCAGCCCATACGAGACAAATTCATTAAAGTGAAATTACCCGTTCAACACCTTGATATCCGAGCAGACTGATGTTTCAAAATTGTTATAATTATGATCATGGGGATAAAGAGAGCCAAACTTTTGAAAGAAGACTTGAAAAAATAAAAATTCTAGTACTACCCTGCGAGATGAAAATAATGAGCTGGTCACAGATCCCCAGGATACCAGCAATTGCTCTAAATCCTTCTTGATGAGGAATCTGTGACTCTGAACTCAATATTAATTCAAATGCGAATAATCTCTCTTCCCCCTGAGGATCATTATTCCTGATTCGGCAGGCAGTTTAATGGGAAATCTGCAGGTGCACTGCAGACTGAACCACAGAATTGGTTTCGGCTCCAGACGAAAGCTTCGGCTCCTAAAGACGTGGAATCTGAGGGCCAGAGACTTGAATTCCCTCACTGCCCTGAAGTCATCTCCCCCAGGAAAGCCTATGAGACATGGGATGTGAATATGGCCTGGAAATCATCGTAAAGCTCTTCAGCTTCTCTCAAGCACACATCCCACCCTTCAGTAGCTGTTAACCACCTTAGCTCGTTACATGGAGGTTCTTAAACGTAAGCTGCAGAAGACACTCAATCCTCCCTACTGTCACCTCTAGGGAGCCCACAGAGGAGAAAAAGTTGGAAGCTCCTCAACTTGGATGGCTTGGGTTTGAATGTATGATGCTGGGAAAATGATATGGCCATCTGTGCTTCAATCTCCCCATCAGCAAAATGAGGACAGTAATGTGTCTACCTTGTAGGACCATAATGGCATTTCACATTTTTCCTGGGCAACATAGCAAAGTGGTTACAGAGTGTGGACTCTGAAAATAGACTTACCTGGGTTTCAATCTGAGCTCTACCACTTGTTGAGTACACAGCCTTAGCAAATTAACCAACCTTTGGCTTTAGGTCAGTTAGCTAAGATGTAAAATGTGATAGTAACAACATTTCCTAGCTGTTAATGGGCTTGCTTCCCAGGTAGTGCTAGTGGTAAAGAATCCACCTGCCAACGGAGGCGATGTAAGAAACTCAGGTTCAATCCCTGAGTTGGGAAGATCTTCTGGAGTAAGGAATGGCAACCCATTCCAATATTCTTGCCTGGAAAATTCCATGGACCAAGGAGCCTGGTGGGCTACAGACCATGGGGCTGCAAAGAAGTGGACACGACTGAGCAACTGGGTACCATAGTGAAGATTAACATTTTAAAATAATTTAGACCAACTTACACAACAAGTGTTTTGTCCATTAAGCACAGTATTTGGCCCATAGTGAGAAAAATTCTACATGAATATGAGAATTAGTGTTAACCTCTGTGTGAGTAGGGTGACACTGTAGATGAGGGAAGAAGGAACAATATTTCTGAGGATAGAATGGAAAAGGACAGGATACATTTAGTCAGAAGACACTGACTTCACCCCATCCTGTCATACCAGGTTTCAGGTCATAGTAGAAATGGGATACTTTGGTAAATCCTGGTGACCCAGAATCTCCAACTAGAAATACATTAGCTATCCAGATGCCATTCTCATGAGCAGCCCAAAGCATGTTTCTGATGTCAGCAGAAAGGGGATCAAGGTGGGATGCTATCATGAATAGCAATAGTGTGTCTGAGTGGCTATAGGCACATGATAAGTTAGTTGCTCAGTCACACTGGATTCTTTGCAACACCATGGGTGACAGCCTGTCAGGCCCCTCTGTCCGAATTTGCCAGGCAAGAATACTGGACAGTGTTGCCATTCCCTTCTCCAGAGAATCTTCCCAACCCAGGGAATCCAACCTGGGTCTCCTGCCTTGTAGGCAGATTCTTTACTGTCTGAGCCACTGGGGAAGCCCATTCTTAACAGAACTGAGTCATAAACTGTGTTGCAGAAACACTCAGATACAGCATGTCAGGCAGACAAGCTGACCTTATCAGAGCAATGTAAATAACAACAGTCCTTGGCTTTCAATCTTTCAGGATCATTAAGACCTGCCCAGTGTCAATGTCCATTTTTTTAAACCACAGCTGAAAAAGTAACACCGCTTATTAAAAAAAACAGAGCTGTAGAAGATGTGATGATTCAATTCATGGGTAATAGGATATACTTGGGCTTCCCCGGTAGCTCAGCTGGTAAAGAATCCCTCTGCAATGCAGAACTCAGTTCGATTCCTGGCCCAGGAAGATCCGCTGCAGAAGGGATAGGCTACCCACGCCAGTGTTCTGGCCTGGAGAATTCCATGGACTGTATAGTCCATGGGGTCGCAAAGAGCTGGACGCGAATGAGCCACTTTCACTTTCAGGATATACTTAGCTTGCTTTAAGTGTTAAATCTATCCCTAAAAATTGGGAGTAGAGGAAAAAATGGAGAGTAAATCAAGATGAGTAATTGATTAAAACAACCCTGCATCAAACCTGAAAACCTTACTTAAATACAAATCATCACCCTCATTTTTGCTTTCTGGGATTTTTCCATTATTGTTATAATATTGGAGGCACATGGGTTTTTTGAAGCCAGGGTTTCTATTTTCTACTAGAGACTTTTGCCTATTACTTCTTCTATTTTGGATTATATTAGCCAGAACTTAAAGCTGTTACAAGATATGTGAGAGTTGAGATACAGTTCTGTCATACAGAAGTTTCTTTCAATTTCTTCAGGCCAAATGAGCTTTAAGTAACTGCATAGTAAATATGAATCATTGCATCTTGCCAGGTCTTGCAGATTGTCAATGGTTATACTTTCATTAAGATAGTCTAATGTGATTAGAATCCTGTATTTGCTAAAGTCATTTTATTTTCAAGGACAAAATTTAAAGATATATATACACATATATATGTGTACATATATATAAAGCAAAATACCCATACACATATATAAAAAAAATAAAAAGTCTTTGCCTCCTTTACTTTTAGTGTTGGAAGAAATGGATAGAAAAACACTTGCAATAATTTCTTTGTTTCTGCGTCAATTTAATCTCAAGGTTTTTCTCTCTTATTATCAATCTCAAAATATAAAAAGCAAATTCAGTGAAGAAATGGATCACAGTTCCTGGGTCATCACAGACCCATCACTTCATCTTCTCTTCAGTCACCAGGCAACAGAGATCTAGTTTTTCTTTCTGCCTTTAGCTTCAATGGCAAGGGGGAATTTCAGAGCCTGCTTCTATTATCTGTTGATGTTTTTTTTGTCTTGTGGTTACTGCATTACTTTGGACAGGGTTTCACTGCTATGACTTCCTATCCCCAGATGGTTACTTCAGGTACCGGAATCACTCATCAGAAGAGCACCCCAATCAGAGGTAGCCATCTATCTCCCTCTCATCTTAGCCACCATGTTCTCCAGAGCATTCTTGCTCCATGATAATAAACAAACCACAGTTCATTCCAGGAAGGAAATAGCAGGCTGGGAAGAGGTCAACCATCTCATACAATGAGAGATGGTGGGGAAAGCCCAGCTCGATGGCCTTAGTCCCCTTTTTCTCCTGTTGTCAATGGAAAGCATTGATCTCCCTCACCTGCAGGTCATCAGAGCCATCACATCTCAAATTCTATCTCATCTTCTCCAGTCTGAGGGGAGTCCACAGTTTGATGGAGGTCCTCTGGTTAGGAGGCTGAGAGCTCATTTCTGTGAATTTACCATTTACTCTTTGGAGCCAGAAAGTGGCCAAATGCCAGGAGACCTGTTACTTCAGGGGCCCTACAGAACATTCTATTTATTTCTGTTCGCACATTGAGGAACACAGACTAAATCGGCTCCCTCCATGACAGGGCTGTTTCTAATTATATCCCTTCACCTGTCAAGTTGTTATGATCACTCATATCTATAGCCTTTGTTCTAATATCCAAGCAGCATAATATGACATCTAGAAAACCCTGGTCCTGTTCCTTATCCGACAAATGTTTTAAAATCATAGAATGAAATAGAAGAGAGGTTTGATTTTTGAAGGCAAGATGCTGTCCTGTGACAGCCTGCATAATATATAATTTACTCAAGGGGTTTGAGTCTTGCTGAGAATTCTTGAACCACAGAAATCTGCATCAGTGTGCACTGATCCTTCTCCAGCTCCCGTTCCACTCAACACCTACCAATATTTCATTGATTGGAGACTTTGTCCCCATCAGGGGTTTTAAGGCTTGAGGGTATATGAGAATCGACAGGGAACACATGTTAAAAATGCCCATTCCCTGGTGTGTTTTTCAGGAATTTGATTTAGAAGATATAAAGCAGGCACTCAGAAATCTGAATGTTTTTGCTGGTAGACCAGTTGACTCTGAAGTAGGAGATGCAAGACTACATTTGTTCACTAGGCTGGGTCAAAATGAATACTTTGAAGGCTCTCCAAAAAACCCCATCTTTTTCAGCATTCCCACCATGGATTCTTTCACATTAAGTACTCAAGATTAAGGGCTTCCCACATGGTACTAGTGGTAAAAAAAAAATTCACCTGCCAATGCAGGAGATGTAAGAGATACAGGTTCAATCTCTGGATCAGGAAGATCCCATGGAGGAAGGCATGGCAACCCACTCCAGTATTCTTGCCTAGAGAATCCCATGGACATAGGAGCCTTGCAGACGACAGTCCACAGGGTTGCAAAGAGTTGGACACAACTGAAGCAACGTAGCACACACAAACATTCAAGATTAGATGCTGTCTCCACACCCCTGAAATATCTTAAGGTCTTTTTGAGGCAAATAATGCAATGTCTTAGATTCCAAGGATTGTTGCTGTTCAGTTGCTAAGTAATGTCCAACTCTTTGCAACCCCACGGACAACAGCACCCCAGGATTCCCTGTCCTTCACTATATACTGGGGTTTGCTCAAATTCATGTCCATTCAGTTGGTGATGCTATCTAACCATCTCATCCTAAGATTTCTCATCTGCAATTCAGAATCTCTTCTTGTCCATAAGACATGCCAGGCACTCAAGAAATCAGGCTGAGAGAAGCAGAGATCCCTCAGGACCTCACAGGCGTATGGAGGAGATGCTCCATTGAGTAATTACAATATGGCAGAAGATTCAAGATGACAAAGATAGGCACAGGTTGCTATGCAAGAACAAAAGAGGGGCCCTGCCTGAGACAGGAGCTCAGGAGGTTCCATCTGAGCATGTGACAACAGAGCAGGACTTTGGATATAAAGAAAAGAGATTAACCAGGGCAAGAAGGTAGAAAGGGAAGGCACAGAGGAGAACAGATGCTAAGCATGGTTCAAGCATCCACAAGGTATTAAATGTGGGCAGAGGGTGAGGCATGAGAAAGAGTGACAAGGGAAGAGGCTGGTGGGCAAAGCAGAGTAAACCACACTGAGGTCTTTGAAATTATCCACTGGGTACGGAGGAGCCATGGGGAGGTTCAGATGTGGACAGATGAGGGGTCAGCTGGGAAATGTTTAGATTATTTCCTCACATAGCCAGGCTCAAATACCAAAGCTTAATAATGCATGTGGCTTTGGCAGCATGTCTCTTTTTTAAAGTAATAAAAACTTTGAAGTTTCTATTACACACAGAAATCTGTTGAGAATTTTAATCTGATGGTGGGTGCCACAGTGCTGTGACTTAATGATAGAGTCCTCTGCCAGCAGAAACAAAGAAGGTGATGTTGCTCATATGATTCAACTTGGCTTTAGTTCCTTATTTTACAAACCCTATTCCTTTTCAAGTTGTGTTCTCCTTACAAGCCAGGATCTTCCTGATGGAGTCTTCAAGTCATTAGAGGACAGTTCGTTTTTAGCTCAAATATGTAATAAGCTGCAAACCCCTTGTTATTGTTGTTTTTCAGTCACTAATTCATATCTGACTCTTTGCTACCCCATGAATTGAGGCATGCCAGGCTTCCCTGTCCTTCACTATCTCCCTGGGTTTGCTCAAACTCAAATCCATTGAGTCAGTGATGCCATCCAACCATCTCATCCTCTGTCATCCCCTTCTCCTCCTGCCCTGCCCTCAATCTTTCCCAGCATCAGTGCCTTTTCCAGTAAGTTAGCTCTTTGCATCAGGTGACCAAAGTATTGGAGCTTCAGCTTCAGCACCAGTCCTTCCAATGAATATTCAGGGTTGATTTCCCTTAAGATTGACTGGCTTGATCTCCTTGCTGTCCAAGGAACTCTTAAGAGTCTTCTCCAACACCACAGTTTTAAAGCATCAACTTCAGCACTCAGCCTTCTTTATGGTCCAACTCTCACATTTGTACATGACTACTGCAAAAACCATAGCTTTGACTATATGAAATTTTGTCAGCAAAGTGATGTCTCTGCTTTTTAATACACTGTCTAGGTTTGTCATAGCTATTCTTCCAGGGAGCAAGTATCTTTTAATTTTGTGGCTGCAGTAACCCTCCACATTGATTTTGAAGCCTGAGAAAATGAAACCCTCAGCAGCCTAAGAACCCTCCACCACAAGCCCGGTCTGCCTTCCAGATGAGTCCCTGCAGGACCACTGCGCTCCAGGCACCATGGTGAGAGCCCACACCTGCTACGAGGCTGCCCGTATCTGTGCACTTGCTCATACGCTTACCTCTGCCTTCCGATAAGAAAGCCCTTCCTCTAGCCTCATCTCCCCCTGGACGGTTCTGATTCTCTAAGTGCAAGTGACTGATGACCAGAGCAGAACTGTTTTCCTTCTGAGTGTCCGGCATGCACCCTCAGTTCATTGTCTTTTAGAGTTTGGCTTGCGTCAGAGTCACCTGTGCACAGATCTGCACTGCAAACTCCTTCAAGGACAGGAGCCCAACTCTGTCCACTTTGTTTCCCATATTCCTAGCTCAGCAACTACACAAGACTGAATTGTCTGGCTCAGGAATTTCTGCATTCCAGACACCGTGCTCCCAAAACCACAACCCACAGGGGTGCTCCAGCTCCTAGTAATGGCTAGAGTCAGAGCTACCACTGACAGCTACACTCCGTGCTGACTGTGGATCAGGCACTGAGTTGAGATTTCTCACATATACATATTTATATATGTGTATATACAAACGGGGCTTTCCAGGTGGCGCTATTGTAAAGAACCCGCCTGGCAATGCAGGAGACATGAGATGTAGGTTCGATCCCTGGGTCCGGAAGATTACATGGAGGCGGGGCACAGCAACCCACTCCATTATTCTTGCCTGGAGAATCCCATGGACAGAGGAGTCTGATCGGCTACAACCCATGGGTTTGCAAAGAGTTGGACACAACTGAAGCGTCTTAGCACACACATATACAAAACTATACAGACACATATGTATGCATGTATACATGTATATGAATGTGACATGTGTTTACTTGTGCTTATATATAGTGGATAATATATGTATGGTCAACTAGCCCCATGTAAAGAGTATTATCATCTCCTTCTTGGGTATGGTTAAAGTGAGTCATTAGAGGGCGAGCGACTTATGGGAGACTTCACGGCTGAGCAGAAGAGGCCATCTGAGGGCATCTCCCTCCAAGAAGGAAGCCCACGCCCACACTGAGGAGCTTCCGACCACTGGCCCCGCCCCCGGCCCAGGATGATGACTCCTGGCTGATGAAAAGCCTCCACTCATCTCGAGGCTTTCCTGCCGCCTCTGAGCTGGGGTGGGGCAAGGGGCGTGGGGAGGAAATCAGCAGAGTCTGGGTGGAGTCACAGCTTTGTGAAAGATAAAGGAAAAACAAGTCAGGGGTGGCGCTGGAGAAAGAAAGTTTGGAGAATCTGGAACCAGATGAGTACAGTAGCGCAGACTGTGGGGAGCACAGCTCTGCACTTGCTGTTTCAACTTTAACACATCAGCCTCCCCTTGTTGAATGGCTGTCTCCCACACTGGCCTGTAAGCTTTTTTTTTTTTTTTTCTATTGTTATTTGAACAATTATTGGAAGTCTACTTTTGATGATGGACTTCTAGGTATTGGTTGATGTAGGAGTGAATGAGAGAAACACAATACCCGCTTTATTAAAAAGTCCACCTAATTGGTTATACAAATGGTCACATCTTTCAGAAATTTATTTTATAAAATTACAGACTTAATAAAATTGGAATCACTGATTTTTCGATGAAGAAGCTGCAATTCAGAGAGTTTGAATGGCTTGCCAAAGTTAATAAGCCAGTTACTATAAGACTGACTTAAGACTTAAGTCTCTAATTGTATCCAATGGGGCATAGTTGTATCTGTATTTTAAATTTTCAATTATTATTCACTCCTACAATTGTTCTCTTGCTTTGTTTTGTTTTGTTGGCCTGTAAGCTTCTTGAGGGAAGAAACCATGGCTACTGGGTTCCCAGCTGTATCTCCAGCGCTTAGCACAGAGTATACTAATAATTATGCTTTACCGTCTGAGCCACCAGGGAAGCCTAATTATCATTACTATAACAGAAAAAAGCGAAAGTGATAGCCTGTTGTGTCCAAATCTTTGCAACCCCATGGACTGTATCCCGCCAGGCTCCTCTGTCCACGGGATTCTCCAGGCAAGAATACTGGAGTGGGTTGCCTTTTCCTTCTCCAGGGGATCTTCCGGACCCGCACAGATCGAACCGGGTTTCACACATTGCAAGTAGATTCTTTACTATCTGAACCATCAGGGAAGCCCAGTCACCAGAACTATACAATGTGCCAGGACCTCGTTCTAAGGACACCCCTGGTATTATCTCATCTGATCATCACAGTCTTGTGGGGTAAATTATATTATAAATCCCATTTAACAGGTGAGGAAACTGAGTCCCTGTAAGACTGCATAACTTACCTGAGCCACACATCTAAGACAAGTCAGGACTGGAGTGAATACACATGTTATGACACAGAACCTGCTTTTAACTATCACGTGTACCACTTCCCATGGCAGGAATGGGTTAGCCCCTTAATAAGTGTCTACTGAATAAAACAATGAGAAAAGCAGGGGTGAGCCACAGGGCCAGAACTGGAGGGAGGGAATGAAGTGTGGGAATGGAAACGAATCCTTGGATTTGGTGATTAAAAAGGTGTTGTTGGCCTTCATGGGAGGGTGGTGGGTGTCCTCCTTCTATCCCCATTGTGTGTGGCGGAGGGGAGGCTCCCTGCTGAGGGCTTATCTTTGAATCCTCAGTTCCCAGCAAGGTGCCTGCCCCTGTGCTGATCTCAGGAGGTGGCCCCACACCCCAGACCCCAGCTCCCTCCCACACATCCCACTGGCCCCCTTAAGGAACAAAGGACATAAGGAAGATGAAGCTCCTGGTAGTAACTTAGAAAATGACATTTTTGGCCCTGCAGAGACAGTGAAGAGAGGAAATGTTGAGACAGAAACCAAAAACTCTTGACTTTGAGCTGGGGCTGGGGGGAGGGGAGGAGGGGACTAGCTTTCATTGGCTATGGCCACCACATCAAATATAAGTAAAACATGAGAACAAGAACCACATGAAGGGAGAGAGCACCAACCTCGGGGAGCCTCTTAACACTTAAGAAGCCTCTTGGTAGAACTGAAGCCTCCAGAATAAAAAACAAGCACTGTTGTTCTCTATGGTCTAAATCACTTCAAAAGAGATTCAGGAGCCCCAAAAAGATAAAACTCAGCTTAGATGTGCACCCACCCACTTCCTTGCTAACATCTTTCACGGTATGGCAGGAACCAGGCCCCACTAAGCAGGGGGCGAGGAGAGGCCGGGAGGGAGGGAGCTGAAGCGAGGGAGGGAAGACCCCAGCCGCCCTCTGTGCACCTCTACCATTTGCAGACCCGGACTCAGATAGTGAGCCGGGAGGTGGCACCGCGCTTGATGCTGTGGTGGCCAGACAGCTGGATCACTCGACTCTGCCACGCTGGGCTCCAGGACCCTACAGGTTTCTGACTCAGATCTCAGCGAGCACTACTGACGTCTGTTACCCCAGAAAGAGATGTGATATGGGGCCTAATGGATTTTCTGTGTGTTCCTTTCTGACCCTGGAGAGACCTCCCAGGAAGACCAAATATGTCTATCAGAAGGGTCAGGCCCCTCGCAGGGAAAACGTGATCCAACACCACTGCAGTCTCTGGCTGCAGAGAGTGGAAGGAAAGGACCAGAAGAAACAAAGCAAGCCCAGCCCGGGGAGAGCAGGCCCCCGCGGGCTCCACTGTGCAACGCAAATGGCAGCAAGCCATGTGCAACCAGCTTGCATCAAGAGCACGTTTCAGTCCCTTACACTTGGCATTCAAGAACATTTCGGTACTTACATTTAATCGTGGGTGTTTTGGGTATGTCTGTAATTCACAACACATGAGGCCACACTGGGAGAACCCGAATCACTAGGAGGCAGAGAGCCATCTCCCAGTTTCCCACCCAGCTCCGGCTCCATCAGTGCGCCAGCCTGGGACACCACGCTGGGGGTGGCAGCTCAGATTCCCAGCTGATGAGAAGCAGTCCAAGCGCCTAAGCTTTAAGGGGAAAAGGTCTCCCCGCTTTCTTTCAAGAGGGGATGGGGAACCAATAGCTGGGCTCAAAGGCCCTTCTTTGCTGGGAGCTGAGCCAGGGCAGAGGAGACGTTGTGGTGAGACCAGAGAGGATGGGAAGCCCCTAAAACGCTCCATACTAAGTGGGTCCACTGGAGGGGGAGAGGCCGGGCCAGCCTTGCTTTCCGTGTACATTGTGCTCTGCTCAGAGCAGGCGAGGCAACCGGGTGCCCTGGAAATGCTGTGGAAGCCAATGAAGGCAGGGTCCCTCTAGACTGCAGTGAGCCCAGAGAGCCACTCAGGACTTTTGCTTTAAGTGAGAGGGAGGAAGTGTGCAGATGAAATATTGGACCCTTTACAAGCATTGTGCCCCCTTCTGGAAATTTCAGGGTGACTTGGGTGGGCTAAAGCAACATAAATGAAATATACGTGTTTTTGTACACAAGGGCAAGGAGATCTGAATGAAAAGTACAAAGGAAAAGTAGAGTAGCCCAGACAAGTTTACATAAACACATAACAGCACAGGAACAAGCTAAATTTATTCTCTAAGACAGTGGTTTCCCCAGACCAGCCCCATACTGGGGATAGAATGGGACAAATTCTTATTCATCCACAGTAAATAGAAGAAAACGGTAGTGATGCTTCTATACATTTCATGCATAATGAAAATACATGTGTGCCATATGTATGTTAGTTTACCAAGGACAAGTGTCCTTTCTCAAAAAAGACTGATCAGCATGGCGTTTATTTTTTGAAATGATGGTCAGAATAAATGAGAATTGGCTTTCAGCCAATTTATTTGGTCAAAGTTTAAAAGCTGACAAGTCTACCTTGCAACCAATCCTAGTTATTATTTTTCCCAACTTCGCTTGTCTCTGAAAATGAAATGCCTAGGAACTGCTAACCCAAGACATGAAAATGAAACATAATTCCATTGTAAATTTCAAACCTCCTGGACTAAGGCAGATTTTCATCACTTTTTTCTTTTGACAGTCAACATCATAGAGTTGCAAGGAAAGTTGACGTTTAGGAGGACCTATCCTGGGCCAGGAATCATACCAGACTCTTTCCTGTAATTCAAGTCACTAAACTCACACAGCATCTTGCTATGGTAGATGTGATTTCATCCAAAATTTTTTTTTCCCGCAAGAGAAACAGAAGCTTTATAACCTGAGCAAAACCACAAAGGTGAAGTCAGTATTTGAATCGAGGCCCATCTACTCAGAAGGCCATGGTATTTCTATCCCACATCCTCAGTTATTATTGAGAGGTACACGCCACTGTGGACTTCCCAGGTGGCTCAGTGGTAAAGAACTCGCCTGCCAGTGCAGGAGACGCAGGTTCGATCCCTGGATCGGGAAGATCCCCTGGAGAAGGAAATGGCAACCCACTCCAGTATTCTTGCCTGGAAAATCCCATGGACAGAGGAGCCTGTGGGCTATAGTCCATGGGGTCGCAGAGAGTCAGACATGACTAAGCAACTGAGCACACACACACACACCATTGTGCCTGCAAGAGACCTTGGACGCCATCTCCTGCAGCCTGTAATTTCAGAGAAGACCAAGCTATGCTGAGCTTGACTCCTGGCCCTGAGCTCTCTCTGCAGCCCTTCATGAGCTGGGTGGGCTTCATGAGAACCCATACGCCCTTCTCTTGTGCCCAGGTCCTAGCCACTGGGCGGGGGTGGCGGGGAGACAGGCCCCTGCGGCACCACCCAGATGCAGCCTGAGAAGCCCAGATGCCACCCCAGAGCCTGGCAGCTCTGGATGTGACTCCACGCTGGCCCAGGAGGTTCACTCCCCACAGGAGGAAGAGGCTCCCCGGCAATGGCCTCTCCCCAGCTCAGGCCATGCCCTGAGGGATGAGGGACCACAAGGACAAAGGGGCATTGTGTGAGAGAGAGGGAGGGAGTGTGGGGAGAAAGGCACTGGCAGTTTCTTCCTCTTTGTGAGCCGGCCGCACCCAGCTCCTGGGAAAGGAAGGAGCCAACATAAGGGGGCTGGACACCCACCATATATGACAGAAGAGCCGAGCTGACTGATTGAGTTGCTAGATTTCCTCCCAGCGATAAAGAGTTCCATTTAGCCTGCATTGTGTCACCTGATACAATGCCGCCAGGTATATAGACGCCGCCTTATCACATGCCCTTTGAGCAGTAAGTCACTCAGTCATGTCCAACTCTTTGCAACCCCATGGACTGCATCCTGCCAGGCTCCTCTGTCCATGGGGATTCTCCAGGCAAGAATACTGGAGTGGGTTGCCCTCCTCCAGGGGATCTTCCCCACCCAGGGATCGAACCCAGATCTCCTGCATTGCAAGTAGATTCTTTACCATCTGAGCCACCTTTCCTTCAAATGGGGACATTTTAAGAGTCCAATAACATTTTTCTGAAAGGAACCCCCCAACTCCTTTTTCTGTTCTCTAAAAAGAGGAATAGAATCATTTGTTTCCAAAAGGGGGCCCTCCGAAAGTGGCTGCCAGAGGAGCAGACTCCATTTTAATAGCATCTTCTCTTTGCTGAATTGTGTCTTCATTTTACACTGCGGCTTTATTCTCTGCCCCTTTGACACAGCCAGCTGCCTTTCACATTCCAGCTCAGAAACAGGCTGGCTTCAGGCGGTAACAGGCACCAGCTTTCAAAGCCCTGGATGACTCACGTTAGCCTGTGCGAGCCTGTGAGTCCAGCCGGCGATTCCTGGACTTTTGTTTTCCTTGATGAAGCGCATTCGTGGGTGCATAGCTCTTAGTACAAAAACAATGTCTGCTTAAGGACCCTGCCTTCCCATGGGGTGAAGTACAAAATCACAGAGTGGAATGTCTGGCTCATATCACGTTCAGGTTCATCCTGTTATCAACTCAGCAGACGGAGGAAGTGACATCACGCGCCCAAGTTCTCCTTTGAAGCTGGAGGGGCAGACGGAGACCTTGTCTGTAGCACGGCACTCCAGGCAGGAAACATTACTCTCGGACTTTCTGTTAAGCTGTCTTAGAAAACAATAGGTTGGGCCATCAGATTCTGAACCAGAAGTTTGAATCCCTTCATGCGAATGGTGAAAAAGGCCTTCTGTGGATTCTGCTCTTAGCCAGGAAGGTGACGGAGGAGATAAAATGTCTCTCTCTGTTTTTTTTTTTTCCAAAGCTTTTTATTTTGTATTGGAGGGGTTTCCCTGGTGACTGAGACAGTAAAGAATCTAATTGCAATAAGGGAGACCTGGGTGAGATCCCTGGGTTGGGAAGATCCCCTGGAGAAGGGAACTACAACCCACTGGAGAATTCCATGGGCAGTGGAGCCTGGCAGGCTGTAGTCCATGGGGTCACAAGGAGTTGGACATGTCTGAGCAACTTTCACTCACTAAAGCTAATAAACCCTGCTGTGATAGTTTCAGGCGGACAGCAAAGGGATTCAGTCATACATATGCTTGTATCTGGACTTCCCTGGTGGCTCAGTGGTAAAGAATCTACCTGCCAAGTAAAAGACCTGGGTTTGATCCCTGGGTTGGGAAGATGCCCTGGAGGAGGAAATGGCAACCCACTCTAGTATTCTTGCATGAGAAATCCTATGGTGGAGCCTAGCACTTCATAGTCCCTGGAGTCACAAAAGAGTCAAACACAATTTAGTGGCTAAAAAACAACAATATATGTATCCATTTGCCCCCAAACTCCCCGCCCATCCAGGCTGCCACATAACATTGAGCAGAGTTCCCTGTGCTATATAGTCCTTGTTGGTTGTTCATTTAAAATATAGTCCCTAAGTGTCTTGAAATTTAAATCCTGTTGTACGAAGCACAAAGTATGCAGGGGGTAAGCAATGCTCAATGGAGCAGGCTTTCATGAAACCAGTGGAGCAAGTCTGTCTAACAGTAGTCACCCATGTCTCTCTTTGCTGGAATATTCCAAGCCTCCCCACCCGCCATGCCCTGGTCTGTTTGCTGGCTGTTCTTCCACTCCTAAGTAAATGTGCTTTATAAACTGGTTATTTGGGTTTTTTTTCTTGGTGAGTGACGGCTCTGGGAACTCTCAGTGTGGATCTGAACAGCATGCAAAATCATTTTACTTTTAAGACAAAAGACATTAGCTTCCCATAGCTTTCTTGGCTATCTCTACCTCTCTTCTCTTCCCATCCTGCTTTCCTTCCCCCTCCTTCTCTGCAACACCCCCTGCCCCCCAAGGCACTAAATAAAAAGCTTAGAAAACGAAGGGCACAGCTGCCCTTCCTTCCCATTAAGACAATCAAGAATGATGGTGAATTTAATATATTTGATTAGAGAAACTCCAATTTGGTGCACTTGAATCAGCTGCCTTTGTCTTCAGCTCCCAATGGCCTGATTTCAGTGGAATGTCCTCTGCTGTCCACTGCCAGCTCCCTGGAGTGGGGAGAAAATTCAGCTTCTGAAAGCACTTGCTTGGCAGCCTTAGAAGCAGAGTATTTGTGCTGTGGAAGATGCCAGGCCCCGTTTCTCACTAATCAGAGGGAGCACTTCATTAAAACATGATCACTTACTGGTGACCCTCGATGCTGTAAACCCCTGGGTCCTCTTTAGCAATGTTAATGTTTCATGGATTTTATGGCTTTTCTTCGCCCATATTCACTGTTAAAATCCAGGCCTGAATCCTGTTCAAACAGCCCAGGAGACTCTGGCGCTCCGATTGTACAGAAGAAATTCAGAGTAATAATTGCATTTACATATGGAGTTCCTTTCATCCAAAGAATAAGTATAACCCTCATAGAAAATAAGAAAATGTGTCATAATTTCCCCATAAGGTGTTATTAAGAGAGTCTGAAATACTGCCCGGGCAATCCCTACCTTCTAGGATGCTTGTAAAGGAATTGGTCTCCTGGGGAGTTTTGAGGCTTGGAGAACAATGCTTACTTGCACTTAAGGTCTGTAGTGATTTTTAGGAAGAGCCCTCATTCAATATTCTAAATAAATGCATGTTCAGCAAATAAGGACAACAATGAATTAAGGGGGAGAATTTACTCTCAAAAGTGGATTGGAACTCTACAGAAGTTCACAGAGGTCTCTTGAATCCATTTCATTTCCTACCACTGCCAAAGTCAGAAATTGCACTTGGGAGGGACGGGGTCACCAGGGCTGTTAAACTCATTTCCTACACTTTTATAGAGAAATCATTTCCTACCCTTTCATAAAGAAAAAGTCCCACGTCTCCTGATGTCCACTCCACAGGGGCCACCTAGCCCAGCACCGGCCCAGATGACTTCTCCTCCTGGTTCCATGGTGGGAAGGCATGGCCAGGAACCACAGCCAAGCTAGAAATAGCATCTGGGTCGCTGGGTTCCAGCATCCATGCCGGATCTGTGAGTCAGCCTGTCAACAGCACTGACAAGGTGCGCGCCGAGCCCTGCTAGGCTCAGGCAGAGTGACCCCGGACAGAGGACACCCTGTCCCCACCAGGCCTGGGTGAGCATGGCCCCAACGCCTTGCAGCTGGGTCAGGTGAGGAGGTGAGCCCTTCGCTTGAGACCAGTGTGCACAACAGTTTTGCAGGCAGCGCAAGTCCGAGTCTTCCTAGGAGGCCTGGGCTTGCTTTGGCTTCACCCTCCAGGGCCCTGTGGTCCTGGAGCAAGAAAAATGAGCTCAGCCTTCTAAGCCGGGCCAGTTTGCTGAGGGCAGTATCAGTTGCTAAGGTTTGGAGTCCAGGGCCTCCAGGAGGAGGTTCGGAGCCGACCCCTGGGAGCCAGGCTCACACAGCAATCCCTACGATGAGTAAGAGCCCTTTGGTGGTGGCAAAAACGCAACCACCACAGACGGCTGATTTTACCTCCCTTTTCAGTGGAAAAGTCGAGTTTTCAGAGCCCTATTGTATAAGAAGGAATATGAAAAGAATTTTGTATCCTCTTATGGCATTGTGTTATAATAATGGAATGCTGTCTCCGCCCCGTCTGGCTGACCGGGGCCCCCCCAGGCCTTGCCAACAATTATGTGGTTCCTTGGCGTGTGAGTGTCGCTGTGGGGACAGCTTCCTGAGCCTGAAAGAGGCAGTGAGGGCTTCAAGCTGGAAAGACGGCCCGGCGGGGGGGTGCCCATCCCGGGGCCCCCTCCTCCCACACAGACACAGACACAGGCACACATGTACACACGTGGGGACACATCCTCCCCGGGGCAGCCTCACTCCTCCTGAGGGTTCCGGGGACCGCCTGGGAAGTTTAATACAACTGCAGCTGCTCAGTGTCTTGGACGCCACACACAATGGGTTCCAGAAAAGAGAAACAAAAACGCTCTTTAACCAACATGCTGCATTCGGTGGGGAAAAAACCAGAGTAGGGGGCAAAGGGTTTTCTTTGATGAACCAGAACAGGGGCACCCGTTTCTGCCCTTCTACTCTGCTGAGTAATGAAAGCTCGTTTCCCCCTGAGCAGAAGGATCTGACCAGGACTCTCCAGAATTGACCAATTCAGAAATGAGTTCTGAAGGGCCAAGGGAAAATTAGCGGTGTTTTGAAGAATTCTTCAGGAGGAAATGGTGACAGGTCCTTTTCCACCCCATCGTCTCCGGAACCAAGGGGCGAGACAATGGAGTTCAGCTGCAGCAGGAGGGCTCGACATTAGACGTGAGGAAAGTTTTCCAGACGGAGGAATGCGTGGCTCCTGGAATCTGTCACTGAGAGGATGTTGGGACATTGCTGAAGAGTGAATGTGTCTGCCTGGTTCTGTGCGGTGAGAGGCAGAGCCCTGGATTCCAGGGACCCCCTGGCTGGGGAGGCCGTGATAACAGCCTTCTGTTTTGTTTTGAAATTCCTAGTCGTTAGGCTCCTGTCATCACATCTGTTCCTCAGAATCACCCTGTTTGGCAGGAGAGCACGGCCTTTTGAATCTTCCTGACCGATTCCGGCCTCCCCAGCCTCTTTCTCCTCATCTGTGTTTAGGAAATGCCTCCCCGGTCACCTCTTCCTCTCCAGCTCACAGACTCCAAGGGAGGAACAATGGCTGTCGAGGGCGTGTCTGGCTGAGCTGTTTTTCTTTTCCTTTTTCTTCATGGACTTCATTCACTTCCATGTATGTTCTCAGCAGCCAGGCCAATCCTCCTCCACACGAGGCTGATGTCAGCAAACCCAGGAAGCTTTCCAAGCCAAGAAGGCCTCTGACCCAGGAGGACGCGGTCATGGATCCCCTGGCCGAAGCGCTCTGTGTCCACAGGACGTGGGAGGACGTGACCTCAGGAGTGGCTGCCCAGAGGCCACAGGCCGCACGCCGGCTGCAGCCAGTCCAGGAGATCGACTTCCTCAAAGCAAAGCCGGTGGAAGATGGCTGCCCGTTTCCTGAGGCACTTTAGGGGCACAAGCTGAACAAACACCAGCTGCCATTGCTCTGCCTACACTGAAATGGAATCGAAAGAAAGCAAATCTGAGACTTCCCTGGCTGTCCAGTGGTTAAGACTTCGCCTTCCAATGCAGGGGGTATGGGTTCAATCCCTGGCTGGGGAGCTAAGATCCCACATGCCACATGGCCAAAAATTCAAGACATAAAACAGAAACAATATTGTGACAGATTCAATAAAGACTTTAAAAGATGTCAAAAAAATCTTTAAAAAAAAGAAAGGTAAATCAGATCTCCCTGGACTGACTAAAGCACCCATTCGTATCTGTTCTGTCAGGAATCTGTGCCCAAGACTAGCACTCTGCTTTCTTCATATTCAACCGCTGACTCCCGCAAACCAGCCCTGGCATAGTCTACTCCACTGAACGTGGGTACCAAACCATCCAAGACATCTCCCAGCTTCCTCCCTCTCCATCATCCCTCCTTTCTTTCTCATCAACTTCACTACCAGTGTGTCTACGATTGCTCAAATGCACAGCAACTGACCTAAAAGTGCTCGCATTTACCCTTTCCCTTGTGGGAAACCTTCTACAACCAATCTGCTAAGTTTACAAAAAGTTATTTCAATAAATGCAAACATTTGTTTTCATACATATGATATGTCTGCAGAGCTTTTGTATCATTGACACAGGGTCATGTATAAGAAAGGAAGGAATTATTATTTCAATTAATCCTGTTATCTGAATCCATAACTGGTGGTGTTGAATTAGGTTCCTCTACACATGGAACACAAAGCAAAGGTATGTGCCTTTAATTCGTAGAATATTTGTACTTAACATTTAAGATCATGTTTCAAGATGTGCCTACCCCTGGCCATCACAGCGAAGTCACAGAATCACTGCTTCTCTGAGACTCAGACATCCATCAGATCTCTCACCTCCCACAGGGCCCTCACGGAGGACAATATGGTACCCACAGGTCAACGGAAAAGATGACAAAGGCATGCCTGGCTTACTCTCATGTGCACCAGCTGAAGATTTGAAGTGCATCAAAGATGCCATCTGATGCTCAGAAGGAGGTAAGTGTGAGCTCTGATGCCCAACTTGCTTCTAACTTGCATTAACTACTCTCCAGGATGGACAATCCAATGAGATATTTGATGCTTACCAGTCAAATGACCCAAACTCAGGTCAACACATATTAAAAAATAAGTTGTAGATGGTGAATTTCTTGAGCATAGAAACAGTGTCCCACTCCAGTAAATATCCTCATTGCCTGGTAAAATTCCTGTTTCACAGTAGTTAGCAGTACTAGCTGCTAAATCCTTGCACCTATACATCTTTAGAAAGTGAAAGTGAAGTCATGTCCAACTCTTTGGGACCCCATGGACTATAGCCTACCAAGCTCCTCTGTCCATGGGGTTTTCCAGGCAAGGGTACTGGAGTGGGTTGCCATTTCCTCCTCCAGGGGATCTTCCCAACCCAGGGAATGAACCCAGGTCTCCTACATTGCAGATAGACGCTTTACCGTCTAAGCCACCAGGGAAACTTAATCTTTTCCATAAAAGATTAAGAAAACCACCAGAAAACTCCAAGCAGGTAAGAAGACAACTTTGTAGGAGGATGGATAAATAGGATTTGGTCCTAAACATTCAGAGAGAATGCAGGCAATGGATTAGTTGTGAATTTACCTGCATCATTCAGTGTCTGTACTCTCAGATGGGCATGATAAGAAAAACTGACCCAGGGACCTCCCTGATGGTCCAGTGGTTAAAACTTCACCTTCCAATGCAGGGAGTATGAGTTTGATCCCTAGTTGGGAAGCTAAGATCCCACATGCCTTATGGCCAAAAAAACAAAACGTAAAAGAGAAGACAAATAGACTCAGCCAGTGCCCTGGATAAGGAGGCCCAGGACAAGGAGGCCCAGGACAGCAAAAACAGGAAAAACACATAACTTGATGGGTAAGGAACTCCCAGAATGCCATCTGCTCTCATACCCTCACCTCATTATTATACCTCTCTGGAATAAACAGGCGGGGGGGGGGGGGGGGTCCCAGGTGGCACTAGGGGTAAAGAATCTGCTTGCCAATGAAGGAGATGTCAAGAGACATGGGTTTGATCCCTGGGTCGGGAAGATCCTCTGGACGAGGAAATGGCAATCCGCTCCAGTTTTCTTGTCTGGAGAATCCCGTGGACAGAGGAGCCTGGCAGGCTACAGGCCATTGGGTCACAAAGAGTCAGGCATGACTGAAGTGACTAAGCAGGCACCCACAGAATAAAAGGAACTCTTTTGGGGCCAAGGTTGTAGGCTGAGTCTGGGCGTTTCTGGAGGGGAGGAGAGCATGCATGTAGCCCCTGAAAACGTGTATGTATCAGTGGAGACCTGCCTGGCCCCCAAAGCGCCTGTGAGCGAGAACTGGACTAACGATCATTATAAGAAGCATTGCTCCTAGTATTACCAGTCTGTGCACTCCGCAATGTGTCTAGTAATTGAACCGAATGATGAGCATAAAGGAATACTTAGTTCTGTAGAACGCCTGGGAAAGAAATGTGTAGACAGATGCAGAAAAAGTAAAAGAAGGGCTTGTTTAGATTTGTAAGCCTTCATCAGTGTCAAAGGGCTTCCCTGGTGGCTCAGAGAGTAAAGAATCAGCCTTTAACGCAGGAGACCTGGGTTCGATCCCTGGGCCAGGAAGATCCCCTGGAGGAGGGCATGGCAACCCACTCCAACATTCTTGCCTGGAGAATCCCCATGGACAGAGGAGCCTGGCGGGCTGCAGTCCATGGGTCGCAAAGAGTCGGACATGACTGAGTGACTAACACACATCAGTGTTAATGAGAAATCAATGGTGTGGCATCAGATGTCGTATTTAGAGCACACCAAATAAACCTTAAGTAAGTCTAGACCTGGCTTCTAGAGACTTTCTTTCAAAACCAAAGGAGGATAACTGAGACAACTGCAATACACACAGAAATCAAAAAGTACATTGAAATGTATAGAATTATAAAAGAGATGTTTTAAAACACCCTGGCCATGACTACAGTACCCGAGACTTTCTCATTTAAATGAGTAATAGCAGTGACTTCACCAATTGATATTTCTATGTTCCTAAGGGGTGCGCAAGACTGAAAAAGTCACCCAGCTACCCACTGGCTTCAAATAACATAGAGGCAGCATTTCTAAGGAACAGAACAGGAGGGAACAGGACAGGAGGAGGAAAGAGCGTAAATAGGCTCGTGTCTCAGTGGAAGGTCTGAGGTTTACCACTGTTCCATCGACCGCAACCAATAAGCTGATAACGAGGAGCCCTTAATGCACAGGCCGCCTCTGACTAGTGTCGGCTCAGCATGCAATCGTCTAAATGATACCACAACAATGCCAGGGCACACATTAAGCTCTTACTGTAATAGCTGGGCTGCTAAGCGGGAGACGTGGAAGGAGACAGGGCAGGGGAAATTAAAGATACCCTGGGCTGCACGTGTCCACTGCTATCAAGCCACGGGGCTTGTTCCATCGGGACACAAAGCGATGACAACAGGGAAGCAATTTACCAAAAGGTTGCTGGTGGGATCGCTATTTTTAGGTTGAAAGACGGACCAGACCAAGAGTGAAACCTGATGTAAACAGCGGACTTCAGGTGATAACAAAGCATCAAGGTAGGGTCCTACTTTGTAAAACGGAGCCACTCTGGAGCAGGATGTCGACAGCAGGAGAGGCTGTGCGAGTTGAAGTGAGGGAGACGACGGGAAGTCTCTGCGCCTTCTATTCAGTCTGCCTGTAAACCCGAAACTGCTCTTAAAAGTAAGATCAGGTATAAATAAATAAATAAGGACTTCCCACGTGATGCTTGTGGTAAAGAACCTGCCAGCCAATGCAGGAGACATAAGAGGTGCAGGTTCGATCCCTGGGTTGGGAAGATCCCCTGGAGGAGGGCACGGCAACCCACTCCAGTGTTCTTGCCCAGAGAATCCCATGGACAGAGGAGCCTGGGGGGCCACAGTCTATAGGGTCACAAAGAATCAGACATGACTGGAGCAACTTAGCACGCACACATAAGTAAATAAAGTCCAAAAGGGGACAAGGATAAATCATGGTCTTTCCAGCAAATATAGGAATCTTACATGGTGGCTCAGAGGGTAAAGCATCTGCCTGCAATGTGGGAGACCTGGGTTCAACCCCTGGGTCGGGAAGATCCCCTGGAGAAGGAAATGGCAACCCACTCCAGTATTCTTGCCTGGAGAATCCCATGGATGGAGGAGCCTGGTAGGCTACAGTCCACAGGGTCCCAAAGAGTCCAAAAAGACTGAGCAACTTCACTTTACATATCAATCAACCTCATCCAGTGAAGAGCTCAAAGGATGTAGTGTCAAAGGTTGACAGGTGACTGACTCTAACCATCCCATCTCCTACTTGAAAGAAAAGGTGACTTCAAAATTTGCCCTATGAATGTATTTCCAAGCTTCATAATCTTGTATTTTCGCCTTCAAGCATCTTAAACAAGTAGCTGACTTTTTCATTATTGCCATAACTCTAGACGTGAACCTTGTTTCCTATCCCTGCTGTAACAAATACCAACCAACAGCAGCTCAAACACCACCAATGTGTCATCTTGCAGTTTGGTAGATCAACAGTCTGGGACAGGTCTCGGCAGACCAAAGGCAAGGTGTCGGTGGGCTGGGTTCCATTCCAGGGGCTCTAGAAGAGAATCCCGTATCCTCCTCATTCAGGCTGTTAGCAGAATTCCTTGCAGTTGTGAGACCAGGAGCTCTGTTTTCTTCACAGCTGTCCAGCTTCCAGAGTCATCAAAGTCCCTGGCTCACGGCCCCTTCCTCCATCTTCACAGCCAGCAGTAGTGGGTTGAAGGGTCACATCCTGTCTCTCTGGCCCACACTTCCTGCCTCTTCTTTTACTTGGTGGTGGTTTAGTCACTAAGTCCTGTCCAACTCTTGTTACCCCATGGACTGTAGCCAGACAGACTCCTGGGTCCATGGTATTCTCCAGGCAAGAATACTGGAGTGGGTTGCCATTTCCTTTTCCAGAGGATCTTCCCGATCCAGGGATCGAACCCAGGTCTCCTGCATTGCAGGCAGATTCTTTATTGACTTTAGCTATGAGGGAAGCCCCTTCTTTCACTTATAAGGCTGGCATAAGATCAGAGCCCTCATCTGGATAATCTCCCCAACTCAAGGTCCATACTTTAGGTCACAACTGAAAAATCTCTCAGCCATATACCGTGCAACATTCATAGGTTCCAGAGATCAGGGCAGGTACGTTTTTGGGGGACCATTACTCTACCTGCCACACTTTCCTTGGGTGTGTGTGAAAGTCACTCAGTCATGTCTGACTCTTTGTGATCCCACAGACCGTACAGTCCATCTAAGTCTCAGCCAGAATACTGGAGTGGGTAGCCGTTCCCTTCTCCAGGGGATCTTCCTAACCCAGAGATGGAACCCAGGTTGCCTGCATTGCAGGCAGATTCTTTACCAACTGAGCTATCAGGGAAGCCCATGTGGTCCTGCAACCACAGTGCTTTTGGAACTTCTTCCCTTAAAGTCACTTTCAGCACTTAAATGCTAAGTCTACCTCATTCTTACGTGACCATTCTGCAGTGTTTGACATTGACATGATCTGTTTCTTGAACACTCGGCTTCCACTTGCTATGATGCTGTCTGCTCTTCTTTTACCCCTCGGGCTATCCCGTATTGAATCCTTTATCCATATCTCTGCCTCCTTCTCTGAATGCTGTGGCTTCCCCTATACCTCCAGGACTGTATCCAGCTCTCCCAGACCTTAGTTCTGAATCATAACAGCTTTCTGAGCAGCTCTGCTTGGGTGAATTGGAAGCTCCTTTTCACCCAGACCTGACCATTTCCTCTTCCTGTGTTATATACGTCATCACGGCAGCACCAAACCTCCTCCTTCCGTAACTGGTCCTTAGGAGCCGTTCTCTCCTCCTCCTCCTGGCCCTTTCCCACACCCCGCCACCCAGTCAATCGTCATGCCCCGTCTGCCTCACCTCCTGAGTATCTTTTGTATCCTCCCTGTCCTGTCTTCCTGCTGCCCCACATCCATCCTTCAATGCATCTAGCAGTTTCTCATCTTTGTGTCCTGTTCCACTCACTCCCAGGCTTTCTGCACATTCAGACATAGATGTGATCTTGTCACTACTCTAAAAACATCGGTTCCTCCTAAGTGTCTATTGACAGAAGGATGGATAAAGAAGACAGGGTATGTTGTGGTGTGATGAAATATTACTCAGCTGTTAAAAAGAATAAAATAATGCCATCTGTAGCAACATGGATGGACCTAGAGACTGGCATGCTGAGTGAAGTCAGACAGAGAAAAAACATTGTGTAACATTCCTTATATGTAAAATCTAAAAAGACATGATACAAATAACTTATTTACAGAGCAGAAACAGATTCGCAGACTTAGAGAACGAACTTATGGTTGACGGGGAGGGGGAGCTGGGGGAACAAATAGTTAGGGAATTTGGGATGCCCAGGTACACATTGCTATATCTAAAATGGATTGCCAACCAGGACCTATTCTGGCACATAGAACTCTGCTCACTGTTATGTGGCAGCCTGGATGAGAGAGGAGTTTGGGGCAAAATGGATCCATGTATATGCATGGCTGAGTCCCTTTGCTGTCTGTCTGAAACTATCACAACATTGTTAATCAGCTATATCCCAATACAAATAAAAAGTTTTTAAAAATTGGTTGCTGTTCATTGCCTAGCCCACAGTGGACACACCTGTGCATGCACAAGTGTGCACATACACACACACCCCTAGCCTCAAGTTGGGCACTAGGCTTATCACCTGCGCTTCTCCCCCTTGCTGCTCATATTCACAGAATGATCTGCAAACCAGCCCCATCTGCATCACCTGGGAGCATGTCTGATGCCTCCTCAAACTCACCTAATCAGAATCTGCATCTTAGTGAGATTCCTGTTCAAATTCTATGCACATTAAAGTTTGAGACACATTGTTCTAGCTCTGTGCTCTCCAGGGTGGTGACCTTTTGAGTATGGAAACATCTAGAAATTATTTTTATGTGTAATGTCCTCCATCTTAACTTGGACTTTGACACATATTTTATGAATCACCATTGTAGCAAATCGTGCCTACCATTCATGTCTCTGTGCTTTTGCTTACACACTACTTCCTCTGTCTGGAGTAACTTTCCTTCTCCTCTGACTGTAACTAGTTTCTGCACCCTCCAGCATCACCTCCTCCAAGAAGCCTTCCCCACACCTTTAAACAGATCATTGCTCCCATCACCACACTCTTATAGACAAGCTTATAGAATTGTTCATTTCCGTGTTTATCTTTCCATTAGCTTGTGGGCTCCTCGGGTATGAGAACCATGTTATCCATGTGTCCTCAGGTTACATGGCACAGTGATAGTTTCTCAGCTAAACAAATGAATATCTAACTTGAAAAAGTCAGCTCAATCTCAAACACTTTTCTATCTTTCATGTCTCTATTCAAAACCAAAGACCCAGAAGACAAGCTAACTAAATGAAGTAGAGATAGGCGATCCACTGAAGAAAGAGTTCAAAGTAATGATGGTAAAGATGATTCAAGAATTTGAGAAAAGAATAGATGTATAGAGTGAGAAATTGCAAGAGGTTTTTAGCAAACAGAAAAAATAAAGAACAACCAAACTCAGATGAAGAATTACAATAACGGAAATGAAAAATATCAATATATTAGAAGGAATCCATAGCAAAAGAAATGAGGCAAAAGAACAAATTTTTCAAAACCATAGAGAGTTATTTTTTTATCTTTTTCCTCAGGTTGCAGGTTTTGGCTGATTTCTAGGTGCCATCACACCAGCTGGACAGAGAAGTGAAAGCAGATAGGGTTTGATCCTCACTTACCTGCAACCATCCCAGAGCATTTCTGATCTGCTTCCCATCTTCCAGCTCTGTGTCTGTTTCATGTGCAGATATGCTACAAGGGAGAGAGGAAGACAGATGTTTAGAATCAAATGCTTAGCACCTTTTGCTTTGGTCAGACTTTGAGCTTAATAAGCGCTTCAAGACCACGCTCATGCCCACATGGAGCAAGACCCCCAGTTCACAGAAACTCGTTTTGTTTTTCCATTTGCTCCAGAGTAACACTGGCTGATTCTGACCCTAACTGGTGAACCACTAATGGGCATTAATCTCCTTAGTGGTACAGTCTGACATCTTAAAGCAAAATGCCAACTAATAAAATTTTCAGATGGGCATATTTCCTTAAATCATTTACAATGAAATTTTCTATGTTCACAGAGGTCAAAAAGACAGATTATTGGACCAAATACATCTCTTCACATGAAACTTGTGTCCTATCTACCCCACAGCGTTACCCTGAAGGTCTAATGAAATAATAATGTGTAAAAAAAAAAAACTAGACAGATTGCAATTCTGTACAAATGTATGCATATCACTCTCATTAATATCATTACCATAATTTTAATGACTCCTCAAATTTCACTTCTTCTGGTGAGTGGTCACACACCTTCTACACTTTTCCAATATTTCTTTTTCCTGTCTGTTCTTTTTCTCACCCTCTTTGTGAACGGGGCGGGGGGGTGGATGCACATCCCTTAAAATGCAGTCTTTATCAACGTAGAGGGGTGTGATGGGGGAGGGTGGGGGGGAGGGTCAAGAGAGAGGGGACTTATGTATACTCATGGCTGATTCACGTTGTCGTATGGTAGAAACCGACAACATTGTAAAGCAATTATCCTCCAATTCAAAATAAAAAATAAAGATAAAAAATTTAAAAAATAGATACAGTCATTATATAATGCACACAGGGCAAGTGCTTACAGAATCCACTGATGCATTTCATTCATTTGGTCCAATCAAGATTTGAATAAATTATACATCTTTCTCCTCCCTGAAATTTCATGGCTCTGGCGCTACATAGAATTATAATGAAAGCTAAAAAGGTGACATTATCTTCTATTGTTCTAATATCCCCGGCCTGCTATCCTATATTATCAGCTCCTAAAAAGATGGGTGGACACTTGCTCATGTGGGGAGTGCAGGCAGGCAGCAGCTAGGGTGAAAACAGGAAATAATAGGAAAGACTCACTGAGGCCTCATCAATAGCCATTCGATGTCTCTTTTCAAATATTCACTACAGTTAAAGGTATGTTGTTGTTGTTGTTCTGACAACAACAAGTTGCTAAGTTGTGTCCGACTCTTTGTGACACCATGAACTACAGCACTCCAGGTTTCCCTGCCCTTCACTATCTCCCTGCGCTTGCTCAAAGTCATGTCCACCGAGTCAGTGATGTCATCCAACCATCTCATCCTCTGTCACCCTCTTCTCCTCCTGCCCTCAATCTTTCCCAGCATCAGGGTCTTTACCAGTAAGTCAGTTCTTCGCATCAGGTGACCAAAGTATTGGAGTTTCAACTTCAGCATCAGTCCTTCCAATGAATATTCAGGGTTGATTTCCTCTAGGATTGACTGGTTGGATCTCCTTGTCATCCAAGGGACTCTCAAGAGTCTTCTCCAACATCACAATTCGAAAGCGTCAATTTTTCATCACTCAGTCTTCTTCATGGTCCAATTCTCACATTCATACATGACTACTGGAAAAGCCATAGCTTTGACTATATGGACCTTTGTCGGCAAATTGATGTCTCTGCTTTTTAATACACTGTCTAGGTTTGTCATAGCTATTCTTAAAAGGAGCAATTGTCTTTTAATTTCATGGCTTCAATCACAATCCACGGAGCCTAAGGAAATGAAATCTGACACTGTTTCCACATTTCCCTATCTATTTGCCATGAAGTAATAGGACCAGATGCCATAATGTTGTTTTTTGAATGTTGTTTTAAGCCAGCTTATTAACTCTCCTTTTTCACCTTCATCAAGAGGCTCTTTAGTTCCTTTTCACTTTCTACTGTTAAAGTGGTATCATCTGCATGTGTGAGGTTGACATCTCTCCCAGCAACACTGATTTCAGCTTGTGATTCATCCAGCCCAGCATTTCACATGATGTACTCTGCATATAAGTTAAATAAGCAGAGTGACTATATACAGCCTTGATGTACTCCTTTCCCGATTTTGAACCAGTCTGTTGTTCCTTGTCCTGTTCTAACTATTGCTTCTTGTCCTTCATACAGGTTTCTCAAGAGGCAGATAATATGATCTGGTATTCCCATCTCATGAAGAATATTCCACAGTTTGTTGTGAGCCATATAGTCAAAGGTTTTAGCATAGTCAATGAAGCTTTTTCTATGATCCAGAGGATGTTGGCAATTTGATCTCTGGTTCTCCTGCCTTTTCTAAATCCATCTTGGACATCTGGAAGTTCTCAGTTCACATACTGCTGAAACATAGCTTGAAGGATTTTGAGCAAAATCTTGCTGGATATGAAATGAGTGTAATTGAACAGTGATTGGAGCATTCTTTGGCATTGCCTTTCTTTGGGATTGGAATGAAAACTGACTTTTTCAGTCCTGTGGCCACTGCTGAGTTTTCCAAATTTGCTGGCATAGTGAGGGCAGCACTTTAACAGCATCCGCTTTTAGGATTTGAAATAGCTCAGCTGGAATTCCTCACCTCCACTAGCTTTGTTTGTAGCAATGCTTCCTAAGGTATGCAGGATCCACCGCAAATTGAATTCAGCAAACTTTGCTCACTACCAGTGCTGCACTGTGCTAGGTTCCACAGTTAAAATAGCTAACTGAAATATACAAAGATCTGATGATTATTGATTGAAATCACCAAAAACTAACAAAATAATTTAAATAGAAATTAATAGGAGACAAAAAAAGGATGCATACTACAGTTAACATATAGGAATAGCTAGGATGGCAGAGATGGATTAATTTAGATTTAGAGAATTAAGAAAACCTTCTCAGAGTAGGCGGCCTTTGACTAGGGCCCTAAGGAACTGAGAATCGGGTATGCACGATGGGCAGAGATTCCCATGAGAAGGAACAGTGGAGTGAGAGCAGGCATGGGTGTGGCAAAGAGCAATTATCTGTACAGAGGAGGGAATTATAGTGTGTTGTGCAGTGGGTCTGTTATACATGGCAAACAAGCTTTGTTTGGAATGAAAAATGAATAACCATTATATTTAGTTCCGTGCCTTTCTTTTAATTTAGCCAGGCTCACTGATATATAATTTACAGACAGTAACATTTTCCCAAGTGTACTTATTTTCACATCTCGCTTAAGGCCCAATGCCCAACCCTAACCCTAACAGAAAGCCTTGTGCTTGGTAGAGTTTCAACAGCTACCAGCCTGGCTTGTTTTAACTTCAGAAACTTTTCTTTTTCCACAGGCTTTCTCGTACGACCCTGAGATCACAGGCTAGATGGTGGTAATGTCTATCTTGACAGCGGCCTGACTTTAAAAGGTCCCTTGATTTCACCAGGGCTTCCCTGGTGGCTCAGCTGGTAAAGAATCTGCCTGCAGTGCAGGAGACCTGGGTTCGGTCCCTGGGTTTGGAAGATCCCCTGGAGAAGGAAACAGCTACCCACGCCATTATTCTGGCCTGGAGAATTCCATGGACCGTATAGTCCATGGGGGTCACAAAGGGCCAACTTCTCACTTAATCATTTAGAAATTGTTGCATAAATATCAACTCTCCAGAGTGTCAGAGCATTTTGCAGTTTGCAAATAGCCACAGGGAATCCTAAACAAAATATGAGGCAGGACATTTGATATTTCTCACTCCATGATGAATAGACAACATTTTCTAATTGAGACTTTGTGAAAGGCAGAGATTGGGTTTCATTAGGAGGATATTAGATTGAGGAGAAAACACTTCAAGCAGTCACATTTCACTGCTTGAAGCCCTTTCTCTCCACTGATGCTCACATATGCAAAGCAGGTATCATTTGCCTAATCCGATAGATAAGGAAAAGGACTTGAGAGCTGAGTGACTCTTTGAAGGTCATGGGCATAGGTGGCAAGCAACAGAGATGGGATTAAAACTCGAGTTCAGTGCAGTACTCTTCAACAGCAAGCACAAGGCAGCTTTGAAGGTAAAAGAGGGAAAATCACCTTTCAGACACGACCTCTGAACAGTGTTCCTCGGCTTCAGGAAACAAAGTACCATAGCAATTTTAGGTGGAAAGGGGTTCAGTGCTCACAAAATCACTGGAGGGGCTGGAAGGATTAGGCTGTAGGTCGGGCCTCCAGGAATGACTCCTGGCATTACACCGCTGACCCAATCTATAAGAAAACTGCTTCTTCCTCCACAAACAGAAGGTGGAGAGGCGGCCCTGGGAATGGCTGTGTTTCAGAGCACAGCCCCTGTGGGACTCTGGAAACTATTAGCATGCCGCTATGATTAACTCTCTACTCATATGAGCTGCCGATTATGCAAGAGAATTCTGCTACAGAAAAGTGGCAGCATCTTTAAGACCCTGTTTGCCAGCACCATTGGCCAAAGCTGCAGAAATCTGACCCTCTGTCTGAGTTCCCCATTTCAAATCTCCCATGAGTGCCTCTCACTGGGGAACCTAGTTTGCTTCCATAACCCTAGCTGCAAGGGATTCTTGGAGATATAGTGTTGGAATAGATGCCAAGTACCAATGTACCTATGACAGGTAAATTCCGGCCCTGACAGTCTCCCAAGATAGATTAGAAATAGGTTTCTTGGGTTGTGCTTTAAAGGCAGACGTCACAGGCAATCTGTGTCCAGGTGCAATGTGTGGTCACCTAGGTTGTACTCCTCAGAATAGGGAAGGGGGGACTCCTTGTGTTGTGGACAATTCACAGAGACTGTGAGCAGAATGGCTGTCCCTGGCCATTTTGCTCAGCCTTCTCCACAGCTGTCTGCAGGAGGGCAAGGTTTAGTTATGGCTTTGACACAGAGAGAAAGCCATGTGTATGGCTAGGTTAGGAATTACTTGGAAATGAAGGCTCTCCCAGGGTGCTCTGACCCTGGCTAAAGGACAAAGGTTAAATGTAGGTCAAGACTGACTTGAGGAGCCTATAGCCACAGTACCTGCTCTGGTCAGGTATTTCCATTAAGCTTTCATAACTTGACTTTAACATAAACAGGCCTGAAAATGAACATGTAAGTTTTTATCTAAATCAAAATCAATTATGTTATGCTAAAATGTCTTTGAATTGACTTTGCATTATGGAAAATTAAAGATAAAAATATACTCTCTCTCTCTCCATCCCATATGTTAAACACACACACACACATACACACACACACACCAGAATCTTTTTTACTATATTATTTTTTAAAATTATTCCTCGTTCATTTGTCTTTCTGACTTTTCTCTCCAGCCAAACCCATAATATTGTATTGGGTTCTGGCTTTACCACTTCAGTAAGAAACTAGAATATACCCAGAAGATAGCAATTAAAACAGGGACAGGTCTAGACTCCATGTCAGGAGATTATTAGCCTTGGAAGAGAAGCTTACATAGCCAAAGTTCCATCATTACGGAAGAGGAGTGTCATTTGCCCTTTGCGGTTTCAGACGGAGGAACCTGGACAAATGACTCAGTTATAGAACGGAGTTTAGGCTCAGTTATCATTAGATCTGGCAGCACATGAAAGAAGCTACTTCCCTGGATGTCTCCCAGGGCATGACATACCACCTCTAATCACATTTACCATTTGGTCACCTGTACCTGGGGCTGCCCAGGTGGTGCTACTGGTAAAGAACACGCCTGCCAATGCAAGAGACGTAAGAGAGGGGGGTTCGATCCCTAGGTCGGGAAGAGCTCCTGGAGGAGGGCATGGCAACCCACTCCAGTATGCTTGCCTGGAGAATTCCATGGATAAAAGGAGTCTGGTGGGCTACAGTCCACGGGGTCACAAAGAGTCAGACACAACTGAAGCAACTTAGCATGCACATACACACACCTGTATCTGATTGGATTGTGTGCCTTTTGCTCCCATTGGCCTTGAAGCAACTCGGGGACACAGATCCTATGCTTTTGTTCCTATATCTCCAGCTCATTCCACATTGCTTGCCACGTAGTAGGCACTCGATACAATCTTGATGAAAGAATGAAATATGGCAAGGCCAATGGACACAAAAAAATATCGGCAGAGGAGGTCTGACCACAGATAACCGGTGACGCTGAAGGAAACTGGTACCTAAGCCATGGCTTGGCAGAAAGAGATGCTCAAAGCCTGTCATGAGCACAGACTCCAGGTGGAAGCTAGTAGGGGGTGCAGGTGATTAGATGTGTCTGGGCACTGATCTGTCAAGCTTTCTCAGCACACATCTGCAGCGGCAGAAAAGGCTGCTTATTTTGGCCTGGAGGTAGTGGCCAAGAAGCTCCTATATATAGAAGGTCTCTTGTTTCCAAGTCTTCAAATACTCTCTGCACATGATCTCAGTCATCCTACCTCTTCCCTGGGAAGATGCCGGCAGGTGGCCTCTTCCACAGGCACACACCAACCAGCCTGTTTGGACAAGAGTCTGTACAATGCCTACTCCCTGGCAGGCAGCCATCTGAAGAGTCAAGAAAGGACGGTCTTTCAGCCCCAGTGACACCGCTTTTCCTTGATACTCGTGACTCACTGGTTATTATCAAAACACGAGCTGTCAATCACAAGTCAGTGACCTGTGTGACTTGGCACTGGGCTGTATCCCTGAGACTGAGTGAGTGCAAAGGTCGTATGTGTGTATTTGATCCAGCGTAAGATGTTGAAGGGCTTCCCTGGTGGCTCAGATGGTAAAGAATCTGCCTGCAGTGCAGGAGACCCAGGTTCCATCCTTGGGTCGGGAAGATCCCCTGGAGGAGGGCATGCCAACCCACTCCAGTATTCTTGCCTGGGAACTCCCAGAAGAACAGAAGAACCTGAAGGGCTACAGCCCATGGGGTCACAAAGAGTTGGACATGACTGACCAGCGAACACACACAAGGTGTTGAAATGAGCTCCTTCTTCTACAACCATTCCTCCCTGGCCTCCCACTTCCCCTGAGGCAGCCCCTCTTCTCAGCAGCTCCCGGAAGGCCTGGAGACATCATTCCAGTTTGACTGCTACCTAAGGGCATCATCTCTTCATCAGCCAGCACTGGCCCATCACCTTATTTTTAACATCCCTGGAGCGAGCTACCTGGCCCTGCCCTTAACCCTTCCCCTGCCACTCCAGCTCACAGCATCTGACTGCTTCTCCACTCAATCCCTCTCGGGTTCAGCTCCCAAGATCAACAAACACGCTGTCCCACCACCACCACCCCGCCCCCATTCCTGCCAGCTGACTACCTCAGGGTCCCACTTGCAACTCTCCCCTCTTCCAGAAGCTCATTTGGTGGCCCCAGGAGGCAAGTTCATGAGCACAGACAAGAAAGGTCTCTCTGCTAATTCACAGGAAGAGTATCCGTATCTTTTGACTTCCTGCTTTTGATGAACCATGTAGAAGAAAAAAAAAGTGGGCTTTTAAAAAATATCATTGGCCTCCAATAGTAACTTATCAAAAAGCAAACACAAAGTGCTGGTTGATTAAAGACCAGTCACTGCCGCCTATCTACACGCTGAGGGGCCAGGGACCACTCGTGACACGTGGCCAACACTGAAGAAGCCATGCTGCATTAACACAGCACATGACCGTTTTTAGGAGAGGAAGTGAAGAAGGGTGTCTTCAACCGAAACCTCAAGAGATAGAATGTGTGCAGAGTGAATCCGGGGGATGGCAAGTGAACCGTGAGCAACTCAGGAGTTCTAGCCCCTGTTGCAGCAGGTGGGTCTTCCTCCCAGCACCAACCTACCAGTCTGATTGACGGGATGCAAAGGACTGGGCAGGGGACCAAGCCCATGCTGGAAAGTGATCAGAGGATGGAAATGCAATCGCTGATCGCTTTGGGCTGAAAGCTCTGCCGTTTGCTTCTTGTGGAGGCTAGGAAATCGAGACTAGGGCTGTCTGTGTCCTGAATGGTGAGCATACTGGGGGACACGGACTAGGATGCCATGACCTAGTTGCTAGCTGTCTGACTAGAGGTGACAAGGCCCTGCCCAGCCCCCAGGAAGCCTAAGGGAATCATCAACATTCTAGCATCCCTGTATCCTTTCAGGCTCTGGCTAAGAGATGCAACAAAGCATCAGAAAGTGCGCCTGGCTTCTGAGTGCTGGCAGAGCTCTGGTCAGTTTCAGAAATGTCACCAATATTCAGTTAAGTGAGCCCCACACATAGTAGGTGCTCAGCAAATAATAGGTCTCCTCTCTTCAGAAAGAGTTTGTAATTCAGCTCTTAAGAACATGGCTTTTTGCAAGTACCATCTGGCTCTGCTATGTATTAACTGGGCAGCCTTGTGCAAAGCTTTAACCGCCTAGACCTCTTTCCTCACCTGCCCTAAATGGTTGTTGTCGTGAATTTAATTGATTTGTGTAAGACAAAGCCCGGTCCACAGTAAATGCTCTATAGACGGGAGCCACTATTTTCATCTGTGTCTTTTCAGACCAGATGTGTGCTGCATCAACACATCTTCAGTCTCCATATATTGTCGTTGGTTTGTATTTGCCTGTCTGCTCACTCACACTGGCCTGTGGATTTTATGGAGCAGGAGCTATGGCTTCCTCTTTTCTGTATTCCCAGTGTGTAGCACAGAGCTTGGCACCAAGATCCACTGAAGAGATGCCCATCACTTAGCCTGCTTGGCACCCAGGGCCACACGCCGGCAACCGATGCACAGCACTGGCAAGAAGCAGGCTTTTCCCCACTGCCTGTCACCAACTCTTTTTGTTCACAGCTCTGGGCCATTCTTTTTCTTTCTTTCTTTGATTTTTGGCTGTGCTGGGTCTTCATTGCTACACAAGGACTTTCTCTAGCTGCAGCAAGCAGGGTCTACTTCTCATGGCAGTGGCTTCTCTTGTTTCAGAGCACAGGCTCTAGGCACGCAGGCTTCAGTAGTTGCAGCTCCCAGGCTCTAGAGCACAGGCTCAATAGTTGCGTTGCACCAGCTTCGTTGCCTCATGGCATGTAGAATCTTCCCAGACCAGGGATCGAACCTGTGTCCCCTGCACTGGCAGATTCTTAACCACTGGACCACTCGGAGAAGTCCTATTCTTTTTCTTAGTCTCAGTCTTATGAACCAGGAATTACTAAAGGCGTGCTCTGCCCCAGACATCCCAAACCAGAGCCATGAGGATGGTGCCCTGAAATCTATAGTTTAACAGAAACCCCAGGCGCTTCTGAAGTCCACGCGGCAAACAGGGTCAGCAGGCCACGGGCAGCCTCTGACACAGAAAGTTTCCTCTCCAACCTCAACAAGCAGAAGGTGGTGATTTCTCACACCTGTGAGATGAAGGGTGAGGCCACCTGATCTCCCAAGATGGTCCCGGTGTGGATCACGGGGTTGGCAGCATCCTCAGGAGGACCCAGCGCTTCCTTCCTCAAATGCTATGGGTTCTATCAAATCCCCCAAACCTCCAGGAGCCAGTCCAGAGGCTCTGGAAGGAGGAGAGACCCATTTGCCGTGGCCCTCCTGGGTGACAGATTCTATACTGAGAAGCACACCAAAGATGGATAAGTTAACATCAGTTGAATTTAGTCAAACCTAAATGCTATATTAGCTTCCCAGGCGGCTCAGTGGTAAAGAATTCAGCTGCAATGCAGGAGATACAGGTTTGATCCCTGGCTTGGGAAGATTCCCTGGAATAGGAAATGACACACTGCTCCAGTTATTCTTGCCTGGAAAATTCTGTGACTGAGGAGCCTGGTGGGCTACAGTCTGTGGGGTCACAAAGAGTCTGACACAGCTCATATTAGCCTCCCAGGTGGTGCTAGGGGGGTGAAGAACCTGCCTGCCAATACACAGTAGTTGTAAGAGACACTGGTTTGATCCCTGGGTCAGGAAGGTCCCCTGGAGGAGGGCATGGCAACCCGCTCCAGGATTCTTGCCTGGAAAATTCCATGGACAGAGGATCCTGGTGGACTATGATCCACAGGGTAGCAGAGAGTTGGATACGACTGACTGAAGTGACTTAGCACTTACGCATAAATTCCATATTCCCTCAGGGTGGAAATTTTTTCTGAACAGCACAGAAGGTTAAAATGAAAACTTACCAGCTAATAGCTGCATTACAGCTGATGTTTCCATTAAAGCAAGGGAGATGTACACCTGTCAACTGGGGCCGCATTCATGTAAAACGCATCATTAAAGCTACTGAAGCTGCCTGCTTCGCACAGATGAGTCACCACAGCAACAGTGAGCAGAGATGTTCGGAGAATGGACCATGTGAACTGCCAAGGTGCTCATTAAGTTCTTGGTTGATTTTTATCTAAATTATCTTGGCCCACAGCGTTGCATCAATGAGAGCCACTTACTCCTCACAACTGTGGCGGGAGATGAACAGCACATGCTTTTGGGGGCGTGGGGCAAGCTCTGGGGAAAGTCAGCATAAAGAGCCCACCCAGCTCAGACAGATGTCCAGCAAAGCATCAGATGACAGGCCCCTCAGATCTGGGAGATGCTTTCTGACCATGGACAAAAAGCCTGTGCAAAACCTTTCATCTGAATTTGTACCCCAATCTCAGATGGTCCTATGCTATGTACCCCAGTGAGCCTAACTGGGAGTAGAGCTGCCAGGATCCCAGGCAGTCTCCTATGGCACGGCCAGAGCACAGATCAGAGCTGCCTTTCCTAGGGACGCTTCTGTTCCCAGGTACCGAGCACCCTGCAGACGGGGTGTATCACAGCCAGAAGGTCTGAGTTCTGCCTCGTCTCCCAGGGATAGCAGATGGCGACATAAAACAAGTGGCTGTCTAGAAGGATCCAGCTGACTTGAGTACTGGGTCTGGACCAGGATGGAAAGTGGCCATAGAGAAGGGCAGTTTTGTCAATGGGCAGTTCTTCAAGCTTTGATACCCCAGTTAGGGAATTACCCCCGCTCTCCTCTTCTATTCCTTCCCATCAGCTCTTTTTTGAACAACTTACTATCATTATCACCTTCAAAAAATGGCTATAAGAAGCAAGAATAGGAATCCTATTGAGACCCCACCAACTAATCCTGAAAAAAGATGTGGAACCTTCCTGGTGGTCCCATGGCTAAGAATCCGAGTTCCCAAAGCAGGGGGCCCGGAGTTCAATCCCTGGTCAGGGAGCTAGATCTTGCAGGCTGCAACTAAAAAGATCCTGCATGCTGCAGCTAAGACTCTGCACAAATAAATAAATAATTAAAAAAAAAAAAAACTAGGTAGAGAAGAACTACAAATAGTCAATAAAATGAAAAAAATGTGAATGGGGAAGATTAACGTGGCCAACTAAGATGTGGATTTCGTGAATGCACACTTCCTCTGCTGGATGTCGGAGGCCCTCCTGTTACTTCCGCTAAGTGACTCCTTCAGAAACTTCATGGCATCACAGCTCCAGGTTCTCCTCTGCTTTCCTTTACTTCTTACATGCTGCTCCCCAGATTCCACCTTTTTTTCTTTGATGTTCCTATAACCCTGTTTCATGACCTCTTTGATAATGATGACCTAATTGTCTGACTCTCACAAAAGACTTCAGGCCATAAGACAAAGGACTGCGTCTGTCTTGTTTTGTCATTAGCGTGTGTCTGGAATATATAGTTAAAAAGCAATCAATAAATGCTGGGTGAGTGACTGGATGGAGATAAAGACCAATATGTAAGCAAATAGAGGACCAAAATGCTTGTTGTTTGTATCTGTTCAGGTCTGGGATTCAAATGCATCATACCCAGTTACAAACACCCGGAAGAGATAAGTGGAGAAGAGTTTTGTTTGTCATGTACAGCTGCAAAAGACAAGTTGGAGAGAAGTTAAGAGAAGAGGTAAGACAGGTTTAAAGCTGAAAGTGACACCATGTCTTTGCCTTCTGGGGGTGGTCTGAAATATACATAATGTCAATGTAGCACAGCCATTTGTATATGGCTTTTCACTCTCTCAAGCTGCTTTCACATGTTTTAACTTCATGATAATCCTTGGAAAAGACAAGCTGATACTGTTCTCCCATTTGACTTATAGGATCATGGAGCGGGGGATGTGTATACCTGATCCAAGGACACCTTGAGACTGGTGTCGACAAGGCATAGACTGAATATTCTTCAGGCATTCTAAATGCAACCTGCCCCAAACTCCATTCATCCCATTTGCCTTCTCAATATTTACATAACACTGTGATCTCGAAACAGACTGAAAGAAGTACTTTCAACAGATATTTGGCAAGAGATTTATATTCAAAATATCTAAAGAACTTCTGCGACTCGATACTAACCAGAAGACCAACCAAATAAAATGGACAAATGACAACCCACTCCAGTATTCTTCCCTGGAGAATCCTATGGACAGAGGAGCCTGGTAGGCTATAGTCTATGGGGTCGCAAGAGTTGGACACGACTTGATAACTAAACCACCACCACCAAAATGGACAAAAGAGTTGAAAAGACATTTCTCTAAAGAATACCTACAAATGGAAACATTTCTCCCAACATGGACTCCAAAACACTATTTCTAGAAGGGCCTTGAGGTACAAGGCCAGTAATTTGAACTTTGTCCGAAAAACACTGAAGGATTTTAAGCAAAGATTAATATGCTTGGCATTTACTTTTAGGAAGATCACTCTGGGTGTTAGTATATGTTTCATGAAAAGAAACGGTCCCGAAGTCAAAGGTGTTTGAAAAACCTAAACCAGTCCATCAAGGATCTTTGCCACCTGGTTACTCACAATGATGCTTTGTAGGTGGACTCTAAGAGGAGAGAAAAGATGAGTAGTTGATCAAGGAACTGGTTGTTTAAATAATTTTGCAGAGAGTCATGTCCTGGAAAATATGGTGAAGAATCTGCCTTGACTGCCATCTTGTACTCTCCCAATCACATCCAGTCACCCAGTCTCAAAAGATCATTGCCAAATTCTCCTTCTCCCCATCCATATCCTTGGTGCTTTCTCTATCAGCCTCCGAGCGTGACTGCTGAAGGGAGGATGCTCCAGAGCCAAGGGGATCCCTCACTTCCCTGGTCAAATCCCCTCAACAATTCTCACAGAAAAGAGGGTAAAGTTCCAGTTCCTCAGCATCTTAACTCACAAGGCCTTCCTTACCTGACTTCCTCCTTTCTCTCTCCCATCACATCTCATCAGTGTGTCCTGAAGCTCCAGGTTTGAAAAGCTCCTTGTGCTTTCACCAACAAATGCTTCAGCAATCTGAGCTTGTCCATGGGGTGTTCACTTTCCATAAAATGCCCTTGCTGCGCCCCCTTCACCCATCATCTACTACTGATCCCACTCAGGATTCCTAGCAACACAGACTTGCCAGACGGGATGGACTTCCCCTGGAAACTCTCCAAGGAGAAGCTCTGCCCCCTCACCCACCTCCTCACACACGTCTGTCTGGACTACTTGCCACTCTCTACATCACTGCTGGCATGTTCGTCCATCTCCTCAGTCAGTTCAGTTCAGTCGCTCAGTCGTGTCCGACTCTTTGCGACCCCTGGACTGCAGCACGCCAGGCCTCCCTGTCCATCACCAACTCCCGGAGTTTACTCAAACTCATGTCCGTTGAGTTGGTGATGCCATCCAAACATCTCATCCTCTGTCTTATCCCCTTCTCCTCCTGCCTTCAATCTTTCCCAGCATCAGGGTCTTTTCCGATGAGTCAGTTCTTCACATCACGTGGCCAAAGTACTGGAGTTTCAGCTTCAGCATCAGTCCTTCCAATGAATATTCAGGACTCATTTCCTTTAGGATGGACTAGTTGGATCTCCTTGCAGTCCAAGGAACTCTCAAGAGTCTTCTCCAACACCACAGTTCAAAAGCATCAATTCTTCGGCACTCAGCTTTCTTAATGGTCCCACTCTCACATCCACACATGACCACTGGAAATACCATAGCTTTGATTAGACAGACCTTTGTTGGCAAAGTAATATCTCTGCTTTTTAATATGCTGTCTAGGTTGGTCATAACTTTCCTTCCAAGGAACAAGCGTCTTTTAATTTCATGGCTGCAGTCACCATCTGCAGTAATTTTGGAGCCCAGAAAAATAAAGTCTGACACTGTTTCCATTGTTTCCCCATCTATTTGCCATGAAGTGATGGGACCAGATGCCATGATCTTAGTTTTCTGAATGTTGAGTTTTAAGCCAACTTTTTCACTCTCCTCTTTCACTTTAATCAAGAAGCTCTTTTGAGGTCCATCTCCTGGACCACAGCAAAAGCTCCTGAGTTCAATTTATCTCCTGGGTCCTATTCATCTCTGCACATGCTGGTACAGGAACTGAGCACTGTAAGCTCTACTAACTTCTGCTCATCTTTCAGCCCCAGCTAAAACCACCTCCTCCGGGAGCCTTCCTTGACCTCAGCCCACAAGTCACACTCTTTTGTCACAGGATTCCCTACTTGCCTTTACTTTTCCTCATCGCTCTTGTCATTTCTGTAATTATTTAGCAGTTTAATGATTTGGCAGGAAATCTCTCCACAAGGTAGAGATCACATCCGTTGAATCCCCGGTGTTAGAACAGTGTCTGGCACAGAGGTGATGTTCCGTAAATATTTGATGAGCACATGAATGGATGAGAAAGTGTATGTAAATGCACAGTAATACCTGGCTGGGGTAGAAGAGGCCGGGGGACACTGGTTTATCCATTCAACAGGGCGTGCGTGGTGGTAAGAGTACAAAATGATGAAGGGTGACAAAATCAACCATGTAAGACACTCCCATCTCGAGGAAGAGGGGAGGAGAGGATGCATTAACATAAAGAGCTTCTCTTTTTCCCATCTCCTACCCATGTCCATGGCCAAGCACAAGCAGATGAAAAAAAGAACATGGCACTCTGAGCTTGCCACTGGGGAAGCCAAGCTGACTCCAAGATCAAGGACATATAGTGCTTCTGTCCCTGGTTCCCTTGTGGTTCTCCTTTTGGAGGCTTGTGGCTCCAAAATCACTGCAGATGGTGACTGCATCCATGAAATAAACAGACACTTGCTCCTTGGAAGAAAAGTTATGACCAACCTAGACAGCATATTAAAAAGCAGAGATATTACTTTGCCAACAAAGGTCTGTCTAATCAAATCATCATTTTTTCTTTTTTGGGATTTTTTTTGATGTGGACCATTTTTAAAGTCTTTATTGAATTCGTTACATTAGTGTTTCTGTTTTATGTTTTGAGTCTCTGGCCATGTGGCATCTGGGATCTTAGTTCCCCAAACAGCGATTGAACCAGTATCCCCTGCATTAGCAGTGTGGAGTCTTAACCACTGGACTGCCAGGAAATTCCCAATTACCACCATAATTAATTCATAACAGGAGTTTCTCTTTCTGAAATAATATAGTGTTAAAAATAATGCTTTATAAATGTGTAAAAATGGAATCTAACAGTTATTTACCAGGTTCTGTTTCTTCCCCCCAAACGCTTCAGCCATGCAAATTGATCTGAAGCTGAATTTTTTACAAATGCATTGCCTACTCGCAGCCCAGCCCATGGAAAGAGAATAAGCTGCAGTTTCTCACTCTTTCCTAATGGCCCTTCAAACTCCCTCCCTCCAGTTCCTTTTATCTGAAAATCTTTATCTTAAACCACTTTATATGCAGTCATTAATTTTCACAGCACTCCTGCTAAGAAGATTCTATTACTTCCATTAAACCACAGAGTAAACTGAGACGCTGAATTAAGTGATTTGCCTGCTCAGGAAAGGAGTGGCCTGGCTGGGTCCAGACATGGCAGCTCTGATTTCTAAGGCCTCACGCCCAATTGCTACCCCAATATTTTCTGGCTCTGAGTACTAGGTAAGGGCCTGAGCTTCCAAGTGGATACAACATGGGTTCAGATCTTAGCTCTGCAATTTCCTTCACAAGTTATTCAACCTCATTAAATGCCTGCAAATTGTGGATAATAAGAAACTTGTTTCATAAAGTTGCTATGAGGATTAAATATGATAATGTGCACAGGCTCTGTTACAAATGAAGAATTATATTATTATTATTATGCACACCTGGAAGGATATGTCCCTTACTCAGCCCCCCTTCCCATAATCTTTTCCTCATCACGTCAGAAAATGGGTAAGCCACACCTGCAGCTGGGCTACACAGGACACACATTGGCAGACAAAGCCACTGTGGGCTCTAAGGATGCCTGAGCACACTCCTGGAGAATTGCTACGTCAGTAATTATCCAATTATTCATTCATGCATGGATGCATGCATCCATCCATTTGCTCATCTGTTCATCCACCCTTCTACCCATCCATCCCTCCATCTGTCCATCCAGCCATCCATCCATCCACCTATCCATCTCATCCATGCATCTCTCCATCCATCCATCCATCCATCTATCCATTTATCTACTCATCCTGCTTTAATCCACTTATGCAACCACCTATCCATTTATCTACACATTCATCCTTTCATTCATTCACTCATTCATCCATTCAACCATCCACCCATCCACTCACCCATCCATCTATTCATGTTTAGTGCACAGAGAAAGCCACCTAATGCAAGCACATTCATAAAGACAGAAGACATGGAATAGAAATGGAATGATGTGTTTGGTACATTTGATTAAAGCAACTGGCAGAAAGAAATCATGTCTCAAGAGTTAGGTCCAGACTATATTGTGAAGGAGTTTATTACCAGGCTAAGAAATGAACACACACAGAGCTGACGGATAACATGTGATCAGTGCATACTTTTAAAAAGTAGGTCAGGGAGGTAGAAAGGGTGAGGTAACACTGACAACAGGAACACCAGGTGGCTGGGTAAAAGGTTTTCATAAAAGTTTCAATAAATAATAACCAGGGTCTGAATTCAAGGAATGTAAAGGAGAAAAATGTGAGAATATTTATACACACAGTTGACAAGGCCTAGTAACTCATTAGTGGGGGGAAGTGGTTAGAAATGATCCTGAAGCTTTGCATTAACGACCAGAAAAAAACATACTCAACATCTGTTGAGAACTGACAAAATGTCAAGCCTTCTGGTAGCGCCAGACAGACTGGTGAGCAGGTCAGGTGTGGGCTCTGCCTTCCAAATACACAGAGCTTGCTGTCCAAATATGTGCTGAGAAGAGCCTCCGTTCATACAGGAAATCTCTATTTCTTCCAACTAGCATTTGCTGAGTACATTTTGTTGTCATTGTCACACGTCTGTCTGGACTACTTGCCACTCTGTACATCACTGCTGGCGTGTTTGTCCATCTCCTCAGTCAGTTCAGTTCAGTTGTTCGGTCGTGTCAGATCCTTTGCAATCCCGTGAAATGCAGCACCCCGCTTCCCTGTCCTTCACTATCTCCTGGAGTTTCCTCTTGAGTCGGTGATGCCATCCAACCATCTCATCCTCTGTCACTCCCTTCTCCTGCTGCCTTCAATCTTTCCCAGCATCAGGGTCTTCTCCAGTGAGTCTGCTTTTGGCATCAGGTGGCCAAAGTATTGGATCTTCAGCTTCAGCACCAGTCCTTCCAGTGAATGTTCAGGGTTGATTTCCTTTAGGATAGACTGGTTTGATCTCCTTGCTGTCTAAGGGACACTCAAGAGTCTTCTCCAACACCATAATTTGGAAGCATCAACTCTTTGGTGCTCAGCTTGCTTCATGGTCCAACCCTCACATCCATACATGCCTACTGGAAAAACCAGCTTTGACTATATGAGTACATACTATGTATAAAACTGAGTTAGGTCCTCCCAACCCTAGGAAGAGAGAATGAAGATACCATTGATGACCCCCGTGCCACTCAGAGTTGGTAGGAACTGGTAGCACTCGCTGAAAGAAGGAAAGGGTGGGTCAGAACAGGGGAAGGATTTAATCTTAGCAAGTCTTCCTTCATCAGCACTCCCGTCATCTTCCTCCTTCAGCACTTTCTCCAGGTTCTCTCCTCAGGGCACCTCCCCCATCGCTGGCAGAAAGGGCAGGAAGCGGCAGGAGCCCCCTCATGTGCAAAGGGAAAGTCTCCATTGCCAGGAGCCCTGGAAGATGCTGTGCCGGGATGCAGGGTCTCCTGTGCCTGCCCTGAAGGCCATCTGATTGCAGATGCTGAACCCTTTGGGATACCTGCTTTCCTCCGGATTATGCCTGCACACGGCTGACCACAGTGGGGACAGGCAGGCAGTGCTCCGGGTCTGTGCCTCCAGGACTCTCTATGGTGGGTACTCTGTCAAGTGGGAGGGACCACCTTTCCGCCCATCTGCCTTGTGAACACCTACTCATGGGTCCAGTCTGCTCTAAAAGCACTTCCTCATGATCACCACCGCATCCCAGGTACAACGGGCCACTCACTCTACCTCTAGGCATAATTTAAGGAGACCCGTGATTCTTCATTCAATCTTACATACTCACATTGTTGTTGTTGTTTAGTTGCTAAGTTGTGTCTGACTGTGCAACTCTATGGACGGTAGCCCACCAGGCTCCTCTGTCCATGGGATTCTCCAGACAAGAATACTGGAGTGGGTAGCCTCTCCCTTCTCCAGGGGATCTTCCTGACCCAGGGATCGAATCCATGTCTCCCACATTGGCAATTGGATTCTTAACCACGGAGCCACCTGGGAAGCCCCATATGTTTGCATATCTTCCCCCAATAAACTGCAAACAGTTTCTCAGGCAGGACTCCACCTTAATCATCTTTGCACCCAGCACTTGGCCTTGTTGCTGACACCTGGTCCTACTTAAGCACTTGTCACCAGGAAGAGCAGCTAAATTCTGCAGAGAAACTCACCCTGTGGCTGACACTTTCCACTGAGCTTTACACGCACCGTCTCATTTAAACCCCACAAGAACCACACACTTGAGTCTGGTGTTGTTAACCCCACTTTATAGATGAAGACACTGAGGCAAGCTAAGCAACTTGCCCAAAATTAAAGTGCTTTTTATTTCTCTCCTGGGATCTCTACTGCCTCAAACAGATGTAGGTGAAACAGTCTGACATTGAGAAACCTTCAAATATCATCACAAAACTGGGGGCTATCAGCTTTGCTGACAGTGAAACAGTGGACTATATGTAGATATACAAGCACTCAAAATCTAAGAGTTCCTACTTATTTAGTCCCAGAGAGGATTCATAAGTCAGGTTCAGTCGCTAAGTCGTGTCCAACTCTTGTGACCACCTGGACTGTAGCCCACCAGGCTCCTCTGTCCATGGGATTTCCCAGGACAAGAGTACTGGAGTGGGTAGACAATCCCTTCTCCAGGGGATCTTCCTGACTCAGGGATCAAACCCAGGTCTCCTGCATTGTAGGCAGACTCTGTACCTACAAAACGACTCTGTACCAGGAAAGTCGAAGATAACACCATAGCATAGAAGCCATGGAGCCCACCATGAAGCATAGTTCATGGCTAAGAGCAGCTAATAAAATAGACTTTAAAGTCTAATCAGATTCTCTCCCTTCTACACTAATTCTGGAGACATATACTCATTTGTAGGAACCATTTCTCTCACTGGTCGCTCCCCCACCCCTTGAACTTTCCACTGGCTGTCCTTTGCAGACACAGTGGGTGGCATACTCCCCTTCTAAACCCACCTGAAAACTTGTATAGGGAAGCAGCTCCCAGGAGGAAAGGAAAGATCCTTAGACTCCGGGGAGGTTTGCCAACTGGTGCTAGCCCACTACCTCCTTCTGAAAATAGTCCCTTAGTTGGCTGCAAGCCCAAAGACCCCCCCAAGAGCCACAGATTGATTGCATTCTTATCAGAAGTGCCTGAATCCTGCCCAGAGAAACAGAGGAATTCAAGCAAGCTACCATGGCCAAGGTATACAGTATTAACGGTTACCCAACTGCTGTTGCAAACCAGGACATTAGGTACAGGCAGAAGAGGCTTAATTAGCCTGAACTAACAGTTTGAGGTCATATGATTAAGAACATTTCACAGTCTGGGTTGGAACATTAGAGAGGCTAAGATCATCCTACCACAGCACTGCTGGGCCCCAACCAGACAGCATTGAGTTTCCTCCAACCCGGGCTTAACTGAAGATCCCCGAGAGGGGGAAGCCTTGTCCTGTCCGTTAGAACTCACAGTTGTTTATTTGCATGTATGTGTCTGCATGTCCTCTTGGTGTTCTATGCTCCTGATCAAAGGAAGTTGATGCAAGAGGAGAATAAATTTAAATAGCAAAGTAGTGACATTATTTCGAAGTGTCCTGAGAAGATTGTGCCATAGTTTCTGTGTTCATTTACTCAGTGGTTCAGTCTTCCAGCCAGACTTTGAGGGCACATCCCTGTAGCATTGGATTCCATTACAGAAAGCAGGGTCTTCCCCGGTGGCTCAGTGGTAAGAAATCTGCCTGCCAGTGCAGGAGACTTGGGTTCGATCCCTGGGTCAGGAAGATCTGCTGAAGTGGGAAATGGCAACCCACTCCAGTATTCTTGCCTGGAAAATCCCATGGACAGAGGAGCCTGGCAGGCTGCAGTCCATGGGGTCACAAAGAATTGGTCATGACTGAGCACGCACACACAGAAAGCAGACCCACAAAAATGCATGTTTCATCTGTCAGCCTCCTATTGTTTTGGCAGCATAACACCACAAGCCCTAGGGACTTAAAACAACACACAAGTACTAGCTGACACTTCTAAAGGTCCAAAGTCCAAAATGGGTCTCTGGGCTAAAATCCAGGTGTGGGTAGGGCTGTGTTCCTTCTGGAAACCCTAGGAAATAATCCATTACCTTGGCCTTTTTAGCTTCTAGAGACCATTGACACTCCTTTGCTGTGGCCCCATCCTCTTTATTCAAAGCTAGCCCTACAAATACGTTCATCAGTACCACTTTTCTAGATTCCATATATATACATTAAGATACAATATTTGTTTTTCCCTTTCTGACTTGCTTCGCTCTGTGTGACAGATTCCAGGTCCATCCGCATCACTATAAATGACCAGGAATAGAGACGCAGTCACAGAGAATGAACTTGTGGACACAGGGGGAGAGGAGAGGGTAGAAAGTGAGAGAGTAGCAATGACATGTACATACTTGTTCTTGTTGTTTAGTCACTTAAGTGGTGTCTGACTGTTTTGTGACCCCACGGACTGTAGCCCACCAGGCTCCTCTGTCCATGGAATTTCCCAGGCAAGAATACTGGAGTGGGTTGCCACTGCCTCCTCCAGGGGATCTTACCAACCCAGGGATGGAACCTGAGGTCTCCTGCATTGGCAGGCAGATTCTTCTCCACGGAGCCTCCTGGGAAGCATATATCCTACCATGTGTAAAATGCCATATGTAAACCAGAGAGCTGGCAGGAAGCTGCTGCGTAGCACAGGGAACTCAGCTCAGTACCCTGTGATGGCCTAGAGGGCTGGGATGGGAGGGGGAGGGAGGATGGAAAGGGAGGGGATGTATGTAAACACATAGCTGATTAACATTGTCCAGCGGAAACTACCAGAGCATTGTAAAACAATTATACCCCAATTTAACAAAAAAGCCAGTAGCGCTCGGCTGCATCTTTCTTATCCACCACTTCTCTGATTCTCTACTCCTCTGCCTGCCTCTTCCACTTTTAAGAACCCTTGTGATTACTCTGATAATCCAGAATAATTTCCCATCTCAAGATCTTTGATTTAATCCCATCAGCAAAGTCCCTTTTGCCATGTATGTGGTGTACTGTACTATACTATGTATCACCAAAATATAAGGCAATACATTCACAGATTCTGGGGGTTATGACTTAGACATCTTTACTCTGCCTAACACAGTCCCAGTTCCAACACTGTTCATTTTTTACGTCTGATTAAAACTGACTAACCTTGATTTTGGTCTGTTGTTCCTCATTAGCCTACTTGGCTTGCTTGAAGGTATTTCCCCAGGCGTAATTTTTGCCAGTTGTTCTCAGACTGACCCTGGTGTACTCTTAATCATCAGCTCACACATTCATCTCCTTTGAAGTCTCCATTTCTAAAACATCTCATCCCAAGAAATGATTTTATTATTTAAGACACATTTGTCTGATATTTAGAGCTGGTAGCTGAGACAGTAAGGAATCTGCCTGCAATCCGGGAGACCTGAGCTCCGTCCCTTGCTTGAGAAGATTGCCTGGAGAATAGAATGGCTACCTCACTCCAGTATTCTTGCCTGGAGAATCCCCACGGACAGAGGAACCTGGAGAGCTACAGTCCATAGGGTTTCAAAGAGTTGGATGCGCCAAGCGACTAATATATGCAGGCAGTCTGATATTTGATTTTGAACTAAACAGCAACACTCATTTGAATATCCATAGACTCTGAGGCAATGGCCTGCCCCCCACTTGTCTCCAAAGTGGGTTCTCTGGGCCCAACCGGGAAGAGTGGCTTTTGTTCACAGGGAGGTGTGTCTCTAATCCCTGCTGAATCAGGGCTACTCAGGTTAGCCATTTTCTCTCCTTCATTCATTACCATTTTTGAGGCTAATTTTACACAGCTCCAATCTCCATAACCTCTTTACACGTGTGAGGGGCAGGACAATATCCCACCCTACAAGGAAGTCCACACCCTAAACCCCAGACTCTGTATACATGTCACCATACACAGCAAGGGACTTAGCAGATGTCACCGAGGTCAAGGACCTTGAGCTGGGGAGAAAATATTCCAGATTATCTGGGTGGCCCAGTGGGATCACAAGGGTCCTTCAGACAGAAGACCCTTTCCTGGCTGCTGAGAACCAGAGACAGCAGCAGAAGGGACCCATCAAAGCTGGCAGGAGCTAGCAAACATTCTCCCACAGTCTCAGAAGGAATGTGGCCCTGCCCACACCCACACCCTGACTGCAGCCGCCCGAGACCCTTGTCAGACTTCTGGCCCACACGACCCTAACGTAATAAATTCACATTGTTTTAAATCATTAACTGGTGCTAATTTGTTACAGCAGCAATAGGAAGTTAATACAATATGCATTCTTTTCAGTCCATGCTGATGATTTAAGCCCTCAACATGAATGTGATTCAGTCATTAGTCTACTGGCAACACCCTCCCTCCAGATCATTAGCCAGAATTCAAATAAGCCCAGACCTAATGGAGACCCCTGCCAGACTCCATCTGAGAAGCCAGGGGCTGATGGAGACCTGTGATTAATCATTATCTGCATTTCCCAGACCTGACTATACACCTGAACCAATCTGGACCTTCCCTGCCAGACGTGAAGCTGCACAAGTTTATGTGTGTGCAAGAGATAAACTTCTCTGTCCTTTCCTCCAGGGATGTTATAGTCAGTGGCCCCCACCCACCCCAGGTTAGCACATCTGCCCCAACACACACACACACACACACACACACACACACACACACACACACACACTTCCCCCTCTTCTGAGAAAAGCAACCTAGGGTTTGAAATGGATTTGCTCTCCCAGGGTTCAGATGTCTATTGCCCCAGGGTCTGTGACTTTCTTTCCCACTATTTTTCTGACGTCTAATCAATACAATAGTTGTCACTCCAGTTTGAAAGTATAGAAACACATTTACCAACAGGAGAAGTGACTTTCTTGATAAATAATCAGTGTCTACCCCAGACACCCAGGAAAGTATCTTCACTTTTGTCTTAGTTTACAAGACATCAGTCTTTCTACCTGTGGGCATGCATGCTCAGTCGTGTCCGACTCTCTGCAACCCCATGGACTGTAGCCCACCAGGCTCCTCCTTGCCATGGGATTTCCCTTCTCTAAGGGAACTTCCTTCTCCAAGGGATCGTCCTGACCCAAGGACTGAACCTGGGTATCTTGCACTGGCAGGCAGATTCTTTACCACTGAGCCAGCTGGGAAGCTCCATCTCACATTATAAAGATGTATAATGGCCATTTGATGACCTTGCTGCATATGTCTTAGAGAACACAGCATTAGTTAGGCAGGAAATCCTTATCTTCCCTCTGCCCAATCCACTAACATACCTGCTTTTGTTCAGCCATCCCTCCGTATCCTCAGGTGGGTTCCAGGACCCCACCACCCCACCCCCAATCCCAATATCCTCAAGTCCCTAATATAAAACGGTGAGGTGTCTGCATGTAATCTGTGCACAGCCTCCTATCCATTTTTGTATTGATCAGATGCTGGAGAATGAATTCATTCTGGAGATGTCTGCTTCTAGAAATACGATCCAGAGATAACTGAAATGCAGAATGAATTTTAAAGTGTTTTGAAATGGGTGGTAGAGCTGGAAGAAAGTAAGGTGAATTCTCAAAGGCTCAAAACAGTAAGTCAACGTGAATCCAGGGAGGTAAGCTGCTGGTGGAGCTGACCCATCCTGCATCATTTGCCGACCACTGGGGACTATGGTTTTTCCAGTGGTCATGTATGGATGTGAGAGCTGGACTGTGAAGAAAGCTGAGCACCGAAAAATTGATGCTTTTGAACTGTGGTGTTGGAGAAGAATCTTGAGAGCCCCTTGGACTGCAAGGAGATCCAACCAGTCCATTCTAAAGATTAGTCCTGGGTGTTCATTGGAAGGACTGATGCTGAAGCTGAAACTCCAATACTTTGGCCACCTCACGTGAAGAGTTGACTCATTGGAAAAGACACTGATGGGAGGGATTGGGGGCAGGAGGAGAAGGGGACAACAGAGGATAAGATGGCTGGATGGCATCACCGACTTGATGAACATGAGTTTGAGTAAACTCCAGGAGTTGGTGATGGATAGGGAGGCCTGGCGTGCTGCGATTCGTGGGGTTGCAAAGAGTCGGACGTGACTGAGTGACTGAACTGAACTGGGGACCTAACATCTGGGTTTTAACAGGTTCCAAGACTGCAAGACAGAGTGGATGAGAAGTCAGAGAAAACCATGACAAAAAAACCTCCATGACCTCAGAAGGCAAACACTCTCATAGTGAAGTACAGTCGCTCAGTCATGACCGACTCTTTGAGACCCCACAGACTGTAGCCTACCAGCCTCCTCTGTCCATGGGATTCTCCAGGCAAGAATACTGGAGTGGGTTGCCATTTCCTTCTCCAGGGGATCTTCCCTACCCAGGGATTGAACTTGAGTCTCCCGCATTTCAGGCAGACGCTTTACCATCTGAGTCACAGTGAACCTAAAAAAAGAAAATCTAAAAGAGAAAGAAACAGATATGTCTATCTTGCCCTTGGTTATTGACGGAAGAAAAAGAAAGGTGGGGGGTGGGGGGGGGGCAGGTAGGGGAGGTGAATTCTCTGCTGAGAATATCTAACTATAAACCCACACTTAACATGGTTTGGGGCTGGGATTCATTTTAAACACAGAAGTCACAAATTGAGTTAAAGAGACTTCAACCCAGGTTTCAAAGAACTCCTGCATTGAAGTACCAAGAAACAACTATTTACAAAGAGAGAGAAAAGGTACTACAACTAGATAAGCAGATAGATTTTGACTTTAAAAAAAAAAAAAAGTCAATTAGAAATTTGAGAAACCAAAAGCTAAAATAACTAGTCAGAACTGAAGAGAAAATGAATGAATTTAAAGATCAAGTTGAAAAAATTACCAAAAATGCAGCATTAAGTGGCAAAGAGATGAAAAATATGAAGGAGAGGTCAAAGGACAGAGCGGTCAAGGGCAAAGTTCTAATATCAACCTTCAAGGAGATAATGAAGGGGATGCATAAGGGGAGATATTAAAAGAGATAATGGATGAGACCTTTTCAGTCAATTAACCACAATGATCCCCTGATTCCAGGAGCCCAATGAACACCAGCACTTCCAAAGAAAGCCCCACCCAGACACATCAGAGTGAGACTGCAGAATCACTGAAGACAAAGAAGAAGCCCAGAGAAGTCAGTTAACCTACAAAGAGTTTTAACCCAACAGCTGATATACAGGCAGCAACAACTGAGAAAAAAATCATTGACAATCCAGCAGAACTATCTTTCAACTATGAGGGTGAAATTAACATAATTTCAAATAAGAAGCAAAATAGAAAGATTATTACCAAAAAACACACAGTTAAGGAACCTCTAAAGGGTGAATTTCAGAAAGAAGATTATCTCAGAAGGAAATAAGAATGATTCTCAAGAAGAAAGGAGGAGTAAATAAAATGGCACACATGCAAGACGATAAAGTACAAAATAATAAATATAGTGTCCACCCATTTGTGAAGTTAAAGAAATGGAGTAAGAAGTAAAATATTAAATAAAAATGGTGTATGAGTCAGAAATGGGGAATCTGGTAAGTTATCTCACCCCTAGGATCATTAGTTTCTTCATTTACAGATGTCAAATAGTACCCATTTTCTAAAGGATTTCTGGAATCTAATTGCTTCTACTTTAGATCAATTTTTGATGTCTTGCTCAAAGCTTTAATGGTTGCATTTTCTGTGAACCAAATTTCCTAATGGTGGCTTTTTGCTTCAGACCCAGAGCACTGAAATAGCTAAACCAAGTACGATGTATCCAAAATCCCCCTGATTTTCACTTTTTTCCATTTCCATCTCCATTTAATTTCTAAGAGAGATGAGATAACTGTAGTGACGGCAATCTAAGTGGCTGTATATTTTGTCTAAAATGCCCTGAAATCATCCGGAGTTATTATGTAAATACCCAAATCTGCTCATTATGTTGTTATGGGGGGAGGCTCAACAGTCCTCCTGCCAGTGTTATGTCTTAAGATGAGATCATTAGAAAAGGATTAGTGTTGTAATGTCTGAAGGGTTTAAACAATAATTTTGAGTCTTTCAGATGGGCACAAGGTAATTTTAAATAAACTCCAGGGTTTTTTTCTGATGATAGTCCTTAGTTCAATGGAAGCTACTTTTAAAGAAATGCTAATTGAATGAGGTAATTTTTAGTGTGAAACTTGACACACTGGAGCCCCTCAGTAAACAGTAGCTGTTATCATTCTGAGTATAATTTCTGGGTAGAAATAAAATGAATGCAAAAAGCAAGGCCGTCAGGATAGACTGTTGGTTTTTAGATGGTTGGTTCTCTCCCAGTGATGATTTGTAACTTTCCAAGGGCACAAAACTGATGGAGTGATCTTTATCACCATATTTGATTTCTGAAAATTTCTAGTTTTTTATGCCCATAAACACAGAGCACTCAGTAATCAATGGGCATTGACAATGAAGAGATGTATAAAACTTAATCCTTCCTCTTTAGGAGTTCACAGTTGGCCACTGTGGTTAGTAAGATTAGTGTTTGAATAAAGACTGGGCATCCACTTGAACCAGGCCCTGGGGACACAGAGATGAACAAATCTGTGTCTTCCCGATCTTCCTACCTAGTGAACAATACAGAGAAACAATGAACCAGTGAATGACAAAGCATCACAGCCATAAAAGAGCCAGGGACAGGGCTCTGGGAAATGTAAGAGTCAGAATAGGTAATTGCAACTGGAGGAGCTGTAGACAATTTTTAAAGGAGCTGGCATTTGAAATTGACCTTGAAAGATGAATAAAAAATAAGAACAAAGGACAGAGCATCCCAGACAGAGGGGATGATGTGGCAACAACCCAGGGTCATGAAAGATCCCTTTCAGAGGAATGGGGCTCTCTGTGGCTTGACTGTCGAAAGCCAGAGAAAACTCAGGTTGAAGAGCTAAATTGGCATCAGTTGGGACCAATCTTGCAACATTTACAATGAATTTAAACCTTATCCTGGAACAACAAGTGTCTGCTGGGAATTTAAAGCAGGAGCCCACTATACCCATTAAAAAAAAAAAAAAAATCTCAGGATGGCAGTGTTAAAGTTACTCCAGAGGTGAGAGGGATCAGAAGTCAGGAAAGAAATCCTCTAAATAAGACTTGATGATATGAAGCAAAGTCACAGCTCTGGGAACACTGCCAGATATATTAGGAGAAATTTGACATGATAGGCAACTACTTGAATGTGGAAGGGCAGGAAAAAGAAAACTCAAAAGATGATGGAGGATTATCTAACTTTGAAAAACTGAGCCATTTCACTACTATCTGAGAGAGAAAGTATAGGATACAGAGCAGAATTGGGGAAAAAGATGATAAATTTTCTTTAGTAAATTTTAAGTTTGCTATGCCATGGTTTCTCAATATGATGGATGTATCCAGTAGGCAATTCAAAATATGCAGGTGATGTGTTGGGGAGTAAAACTTGGGAGTGTGATGGCTAAAATCCTGAATGTCTTCTGGAAAATTCAAGATTAAAACAAAATACAAACAAAATGTGGGCAGGAGATCAAGGAGACTTTAGGATTTGCCCAGATAGCCAAAGCTCATTATAAAGCCAATAGCATTCACAAAAATCCATAATGCACTGCATTCTTCATTTAAGAGCAGACAGTAAATCACAGTACATTCACAAAGGGGCCCATATTTTCTTAGTCTTTTATCTGAGTAAAAAATGCTCAGGATATTTTTCTGCTGCTAACTTTATTAAGCCATGACTAGCCACAAACTCAATGTTTGGATTCTTTTTGTTTAAAATTTTTTATCTTATTTTATTTTCATTTTTTTATTGGAGTCTAATTGCTTTACAAAGTTGTGTTATTCTCCGCTGTACAAAGAAGTGAACTAACTATATGTATCCATTTGTCCCATCCCTCTTGACCCTCCCTCCCACCTAGGGTTAGGATTCTTAAACTTTCCTTTATATCTCCTAACTGACTAGAAGGCTTTGGAGTAAGGAGGGGGATAATGTAGAAAAACACAGAAAATAAGTTGATGCATCAAGAAGCCACAGAGCAACAAAATCAACCCAGAGCTGAAAGCTTGTGACCTCTCTTCATAAGGGCTACCCTTCTTTCATCTGCATCTTCTCTTTAAGGTATATATATAGTGAGTATATCTATGAGCTGGAATACCTGCACACTAATTTCAAGAACATGCAATGGGAGGCTGGATTAAGGCCATTTACTGTCTCCCCCACAACATGGTTTCCTCCTAATCACTTCTATGATTTCTCACTTTTTGGAGACAAAAGTCTCCTGGAAGACAATGCCATCTGAATAGCCAGTGACATTGGATTGATCTCTTTGTGCCTGCTTATATTCCCTGCTTTACCCTATTTCTGTGTTCATACCTTTGAAATACCTGAAATTCAAGGATAAGGTGATAGGATCCAAATTCTTGCCTCAGACTATTCACATCTTCCTGGAAAAGACTAGAAATCCTGACATTGCCAAGCAAGAAGTTTCCCCTCTCTCTACCCATTAAATAATGGTGCACTGGAAAGGCAGAGAAATTTCAACTGACCATCAAAATCATTTGCCATGCGTCAGCACTTTCCAGCTGAAAGTACGGGGTACCCAGTGGTACAAGCTATGGGCCAGTTAATTCCTGAAACCGTAAGATTAAATCGTGCTTCTCTTTGGAACTTCAGTTTTACTTGAAGATATAAGGAGGATTTTGTCTTAATATTAAATAAGCACAAAAATATATTAAGGAGTAGACTGCCAAGTTCACATGGATATTTTTTAAGACAAACTATGAGACTTCAAAGGAATTTCAGACCTCTAGACAGACAGCTTATAGTCCCCTAAATCCGGGAGGCAAAAATTCTCTTTCCTCTGCCACGAGGGTATTTCAGATGCTCGGAGAAAATTCTCGTTGGCTGGAAGAATAAGAGGGAACAATAAACTCACAGGTCAGTCTGGCAAAATGAAAATGTCTGGAGGACAAAATAGGTACCATCTAGGATGAGAATATACAGAAAGAGCATGGACACTGATTAAATAAGAGATGAGACGTAAACCTAGACTATAGACCAGGGAAGGTTGCATCACCCACTTGCCTTTCAGCCTTGACATGGTCACGTCAGTTCCCCGTGTCTCCATTTCCTCAAATATAAAATGAAGGAACTGGTTTTTTTTTAAATATTTTTTTTCCTTTTTTAAAAAGGGAAAGTTACAAGCTCTTTAAAATTTTAGACTAGTTTCCAACATTTAAACCTTAGGTGATTTCAAATGAAAACTTGGATTATTGATTCCTCTTGAAAAAAATAGAACATCTCACCATGGAGCCTGTAGCATTGCCACATGGCAACTGTTTGTTGGAGTCGAGTGAGCCTTCTTTACTCAAGGCACAAGTTCACCCCACGTCCTGGGGTCTTTTCTGAACCTAGGTCTCTCCCCTTGCCTGACTCTTTATATCTGAGCTTTCTGATCCGGTGGCCTCTGGTCATATGGGCTATTTCAATTTAAGTTTAAACTGACTAAAATTAAATAAGCTTTACAGTTCAGTTTCTAGCCAATTCTGAGTGTTCAAAAGCCACACGTGGCTAGTGGTCATTGAATTGGACATTGCAGTTAAAGGACATTTCCATCATCACAGAAACCTCCATCCAACAGGGCTGCATAGACATTTAAATGTGTGGCCCCAGGCTAAATAACATTCTGGATTCCCTGTTAGCTCAGCTTGTAAAGAATCTGCCTGCAATGCAGGAGACCCCAGTTCAATTCCTGGGTAAGGAAGATCCCCTGGAGAAGGGATAGGTACCCATTTTGGTATTCTTGGGTTTTCCTGGTGGCTCAGATGGCAAAGAATCCACCTGCAATGTGGGAGACCTGGATTCGATCCCTGAGTTGTGAAGATCCCCTGGAGGAAGGCATGGCAACCCATTCCAGTGTTCTTGCCTGGAGAATCCTCATGGACAGAGGAGCCTGGACGGCTACAGTCCACAGGGTCGCAAAGAATCAGACGTGACTGAGTGACTAAGCATAATACATGATTTTCCAACTTCTTTGAGGGGAACTCCACCAGCAGGGATTGGAACTATTGCACACGTGTCCCCTTAAAAGACTCTTTCCTTCACAATCTGTTGCCATAGATCGAGATGATGTCTAAATGTATCTTTTTTTTTTTTTTTTTGGCTGTGTAATGCGGCCTGTGGGATCTTACTTCCTGGACCAGAGATCAAACCTGGGCCCCTGCATTGGAAGTGTGGAATCTTAACCACTGGACCACCAGGGAAGTCCCTAAAAGCATATCCTTGAATCAGGACCACAAGTGGCTTCCTCTGAGAGCAAGCAGGGAGGGACAGGTGTGTGGATTGGTTTGGGGGGTTCTGGTTTGGTGGGGGCAGATGGAAGCAGGGGATATGTAATTTCTTCTGTGGTTCCTCCTCTCCCCATAGCCCCAGTCAACCCAGCTGCATCCCAGGACTGGTAGCCACTCCCATTTTCTTCATTGGGAAAGGGTATTAAGACAGATATGCAAATGATACCCATTCCAGAGGTGCATTTGTGCTCAGGCATGTCCAGTTCTTTGCAACTCCATGGACTATAGCCCACCAGGCTCCTCTGTCCATGGGATTATTCAAGCAAGAATACTGGAGTGGGTTGCCATTTCCTCCTCCAGGGGGTCTTCCTCACCTGGGAATCAAACCCACATCTCTTACGGTTCCTGCATCGACAGGTGCATTCTTTACCACCTAGCCACTGCAAAAGAAATGAGGGCAAATCTAAAAACCATTAAGCGTTGGACACAGCATAATTGAATGAGCAATGGAAAAGTCTGCCTGCTGGCAAAGAGGCTGTCAGAAAAGCAGTAAGTGTGAGCTGCACTTAGAGGCATTAATGTGTAATTACTACCAAGTCGGACACCTCCATCTTACTCATTCCAGCCAGCCCCTCTGGAGAACTATCAGGGAACACTTAGTTAGCAGTTAATAAGTCACTGTGTGTGCCCGACAGAGGCACAATTGCATTTTTTCTAACACTGGCATCCACACTGGCCTCATCCTATGGGTCAGCAAACATGGCATGTCCCTGTTCACTTTTACAGAGATTCTAGAATTCAGATTTGGGAAACACACCACCCATCATCCTGGGAGTGGGGATTTGGTGACTTGACACTATTTCAGACCCTACCCAAGGACAGTGGGATGGCAGTGGCTCTTAACCCAGCCAACAGCTTGTTTAAGAGCAAACAAAATAAACAGAGGGCTTCTCTGGTGGTTCAGTGGTAAGGATCCACCTGCCAATGCAGGAGACGTGGGTTCGATCCCTGAGCCAGCAGGATCCCACTTGTCTCAGAGCAACTAAGCCCATGTGCCACAACTACTCTAGAGACTGTTCAGTCAGTTCAGTAGCTCAGTCATGTCTGACTCTTTGCAACCCCATGGACTGCAGCACGCCAGGCTTCTCTGTCCTTCACCAACTCCTGGAGCTTGCTCAAACTCATGTCCATTGAGTCGGTGATGCCATCCAACCATCTCATCCTCTATCGTCTCCTCCTCTTCCTGCCTTCAATCTTTCCCAGCATCAGGGTCTTTTTCAGTGAGTTAGTTCTTTGCATCAGGTGGCCAAAGTATTGGAGCTTCAGCTTCAGCACCAGTCCTTCCAATGAATATTCAGGACTGATTTCCTTTAGGATTGACTGGTTTGATCTCCTTGCAGTCCAAGAGACTCTCAAGAGTCTTCTCCAATACCACAAATGCATCAATTCTTCAGTGCTCAGCTTTCTTTATGGTCCAACTCTCACATCCATACACGACTACTGGAAAAACTATAGCTTTGACTATATGGACCTTTGTTGGCAAAGTAATGTCTCTGTTTTTTAATATGCTGTCTAGGTTGTTCATAGCTTTTCCTCCAAGGAGCAAAAACCTGATAGCCACAACTATTCAGCCCATGTGCCACAACTACTGAAGGCCGAGTGCCCTAGGGCCTGTGCTCTGCAACAAGAGAAGCTACTGCAATGAGAAGCCCAAGCACCGCAACTAGAGAGCAGCCCCACTGTCTGCAACTAGCGAAAGCCCTAGCACAGCAACAAAGACCCAGTGCAGTCAAAAACAAATAAGTAAAAAAAAATTTTAAACATTTAAAAGCAAACAAAAGAGAATTCCTAACCTGGTTAGGAATTCTAACCAGCCTAGTTAAGCCAGAATTCCAGGAGTGGGGCCCAGGAACTGGTATGTTTTGAAAACTTCCCAGAGGATTCTAAGATGTAGTGGGATTGAGACCCATTAACTTTTGTAATCAGGGGGGCCCACTTGACCACACTGCCCACATCCTCCTGCTCTTGGATCCACAGGGAGATTGGGACACTTCCTGCGTGGCCTCTTTGTTGACTGATGACTGGTCCCCCACTGCCCTGTCCCGTGGTAGTCACAGGATGGCCAATGCAGGTGGAGAAGGTAAACATCCAAGATGCCGGGTACCCAAAGCCTAGATTTCCTGCCTCTCTGCCTCTCTCTTGAGATCCAAGAGAAGTCTACACCTGTATTTCCAGATTCCCTAGGATCCTGAGCTTGGGAGAGCGAGTGGGAGGCTTAGCTTTGGGAACTGGGTTGTGCCCTGGGAAGAGACAGGAAGGAGGTGATGAGAGGAGTCCAAGAAGTCGAGGGGGAGGAAAATCAAATAATGAGCCGTGCAGCTGCTGAGCCATAAAACTGAGCTCGAAAGAGAGAGGACAGGCAGAGAGCACAGAGGGACGTGACAGGCACACGTCCGTCAGCCAGGGGTGGCGACAGCTGCGTACTTTCTGTGTGTGGCGCCCAGCTGAAGCACGTGGCCTTCCGTGGCCAGAGGGACACCTGACTTGCACAGACGTCAGATGAAAACACACGCGTTCGCCCTGGCAGCACAGAGCACCACCAGAAACCTCCATCCGTCTGTTTCTAGATTGCTTTTGCAAAACCCAGTAAATCACCGTGGGTCCTGCCGTCTGGCACCCTCTCTGCATATCTAAGAAGCGGTGAAACATGGGACATCTCGAGTTACGGGCTCCCTGGCACATGGGCCAGCTCCGTGGCCCCAACTGAACAGCTGTCCTCCGCTGACCCGGGTGCAATCTCTCCCTAACGACTGTTCCCTCTTGATGGCTTGACCAGATGCGCCATGGGAGGCTGAACACATTCCCACATCCTCCGGCATGACTCTGTACGCACAGGGAACCATGGGGTTTGTTTTGGTATTCGCTTTTTTTTTTTTTTTTAAACACAATCAAGTCTTGGGAACTCTCCACACCTTACCAGCAACAGCCAGGCTTCTCCTGGGATCCAGATCTGGTCTGGAAATTTCTCCTTGGCCCTCTTGGTGGTGTTTGCAATCTGCTGACTTTGGGGCCAGTCCTAAGGGACAGGGGAAATCTTCACTGAGCAGGCCAGTCCTTCTCACCCCAGGGCCTTTAGCCCTGCAGGACACCATGGGCTCTGATGCCTGGGGCCTTTTTAAAGTTAAAAGGACATTTTAACTGCTTTTCTCAGGCAGAGGAAGGGAATAAAATATTAATATACCACCCCATTGGTCTAGTAACCACATAGAGGGGTTGATGCCCTCAGAAGTGCTTATTAAAGAAGGACGCAAGGAGGCAGAGTCGCTGGGCAGGAGGAGAAAGGTCTGGTTCAATGCAAAATGTTGTACAAATCCTGAACTATTGGGTTGGCCAATAAATTCATTCGAGTTTGTCCATGTTATGGACAAATCCAAATGAATCTCTTGACCAACTCAATATAAACAAAGCCGTGGTAGGGGTGAAGATATATATAGGCCCATTCCTTATAATCAAGGCCCTCAGACTCACCCAAAGTGGGAAGGACCTCCGAAATTATCAATTCCAACGGTTCCCAAATCTGCAGCACATGAGAACCACCTGGGGCGTTTTTCAAAGCAAATAGTCATGATCTAATAGTCATGTATGGATGTGAAAGCTGGACCATAAAAAAGGCTAAGCACCGAAGAATTGATGCTTTTGAACTGTGGTTTTGGAGAAGACTCTTGAGAGACCCTTGGACTACAAGGAGATCAAACCAGACCATCCTAAAGGAAATCAGTCCTGAATATTCATTGGAAGGGCTGATGCTGAAGTTGAAGCTCTAATACTTTGGCCACCTGATGCGAAGAGCTGACTCACTGGAAAAGACCCTGATGCTGGCAAAGATTGAAGGCAGGAGGAAAAGGGGCAACAGAGAACGAGATGGTTGGATGGCATCACCAACTCAATGGACATGAGTTTGAGCAAACTCTGGGAGATGGTGAAGGACAGGGAAGCCTGGCGTGCTGCAGCCCATGGGGTCATAAAGAGTCAGACATGACTGAGAAGCTGAACAATAACAGCTTGGTCTCATCGCAGAGGCAGAAAATGAAAACGAGGTTCCTTGGTGGCTGAGATGGTAAAGAATCTGCCTGCAATGCAAGAGACTTGGTTTGATCCCTGGGTCGGGAAGATTCCCTGGAGAAGGGAATGGCAACCCACTCCAGTATTCTTGCCTGGAGAATCCCATGAACAGAGAAGCCTGGCGGGCTATAGTCCATGGGGTCAGAAAGAGTTGGACACCACTGAGCAACTAAGTTATAACAAAGGTAGAACTTCAGGGGTGGGATTCTGGTATGGTTCCCCAGGTCATGCAGTTCTGGTATTCAGGGATTCCTGAGCATGGCAGGGTTGAAATGGAAACCCCAGCCCCCTTCTCCCCAGCACCCCAAACTCGACTGAGCCAGGGAATCACCTGGGGAATCCTGAAGGTCTGGAGAGGGTCTGCAGGTCTCAGTTCTCAAAAGCTCCGGGAGAGACTGGTCCTCAGAGGCACTCCGTGATAGCAGGCCTAGCATCTAGCCATACAAATAAATGAGTCAGGGCTTACCTCTGGCTCAGTGGTAAAGAATCCTCCTGCCAACGTAGGAGACACAGGTTCCAGCCCTGATCCAGGCAGATCCTACATGCCCAAAGCAACCAAGCCCATGCACCACAACTAATAAGTCTGTGCCCTAGAGCCTGTGCTCAGTAGCAAGGAAAGCCATCACAACGAGAAGCCTTAGCACCACAACTAGAGAACAGCCCCCACTCGCCGCAACTAGGGAAAAGCCTGCACAACAAAGACCCAGAACAGCCAAAAATAAATTAGATTTTTTTTTAAAATAGATGTCACATGCCAATTAACCTCTGGTCTTTCAAGGGTCAAGATTAAAGAGCTTGGTAGAGAGGTTGGATGGGATTGACCTGTGTTTTCTATCCTGAGTCTAGAAATTAATTGCTGTGTAATCTTGAACAGGTCACTTAACTTCTCTGATCTTTCATTTCCTTAAAATGGAGAGGAAACTAATCCTTACTTTACAGAGTCATTGGGCTGATCAGATTGAGACATGAGAAATGGTTCCATAAACTCTAACCACTACAAAGTATGAGTCTATTATTATAAGGCTGACCTTTGTTAGACGCCAGCATTAGCCCTGAAACTGGTCATTTTTCTGTGCACGCCCATTTTTATAGTCCTTTATTTCTCCCACCAGGAGCGTGTGAAGGTGGGCACACATGCGATAAAGGATTGTCATTTCCTAAAGGTTTTAATTCCGGGTGTGTGTGGTTCGCATGCAGAGAGAGAGAGAGAGAAGAGAGTGCTCTTGTCCCTTGCCTGGAGGAAAAGAATTGCAAGGCAGTTCTCTTTAACCAGGAGGATTCAGGAATGCAGAGCAAATGTTCAGAAGCAACAGCCAAATTGGTAGCTCTTCTTGCTTCTTTCCACGGGCATTAACACACTCTTAGCCAAAACAAAATGGAACCATGGCCAGGCCAACTTCGGCTCAGTGTTCCTGCGGCCACGTGTCCCAGGACGGGGAGGGTGGGGGGGTGGGGGGGGCGGTGAACGGTGAAGCCTTGTCTCATCTGTAGCCCAGGCAGGGAGACCATCTCTCAGGACCCTCGCCCTTTCTGAGGTCCCGACGCCCACGTTCACTCCGCATGGAAATGAAACCCTGGCAAGTCCTTCAGCCGCATCCTGGCAGCGGCTGACTGAGGTTGCGCAAACACATTTGGCACAGGCTTCGGGGACCAAGAAGTTCTCTGGGTTGCATCGCAGAAACAAAATGTACTTGTCCTACTTCCGAGAGATCGTGTCTGAGGACTTGGCTCCCTCGGTCGAGGAACTGCCTCCTCGCTGACGTCAACCTGCCCCAAGAGGCAAACATCTCCGGGTTCGGCCATTCAGGACCAGAACTGAGAGAAGATGGGGCATCGATGGGAGTTGGCCGAGGCTTGGCTCCAAGAGGGGACAGTTTAGGGAGAAATACACTGATTCTTCAACAACTGAGGAATCTTAAAATAGAAACGGTATCACGCCATCTGGGTGGAGGGATGGTTGGGCTGCAAAACCCTGGGCCCAGGGTCACTGGTCATGATGTCACCTCCACGAAGTGGGGTTTTATGGCCCCAGATTCTGCCACACACGTGGCCTGGAAGCTCACGTCCCCAGAGGCCCTGGAAGGGTATTTGACACCCCTGGCCCTAGGGATGAACTAATTTCAAAGCAGAGCTCTGGCCTTGCCTCCATGTCACTGTGCTGTAATATCTCAAGCATCCAGTGACTACATTTTCCCAGCCAAATCCAGGCGGGTCCTGCTGGCCTCGAACACATTTCTCAGCTTCAGGTTCTAGCTCAGCACACAATCCAGGCCTCTCCAGGCGCCATTCTGGAGCAGCAGCTTCTTTTATTTAAAAACAAGAAAATCATCTTTCCCACATTCCAATTTTTCACCTATAAAACCCAGAACTTGTATCACCAGATTGGACCTCCTTCCTGTTTCAGACCTCACAGACGCCCCCATTGAGGTTTTGTGCTTAGAATAAAAGCCACCATGATATGGTAGAAACCAACACGATATTGTAAAGCAATTATCCTCCTATTAAAAATAAATAAATATCAAAAGAAATAGAAGCTATATGAGAAAGAAAAATACAGTATTCAGAAGTGTTTAAAAAAAAATAGCCAGTGTGAAATGAGTTCTCAAAATTTGCAACCCATGGACAGAGGAGCCTGGAGAGCTACAGTCCATGGAGTCGCAAAGAGAAGGACATGATTGAGCAACACACGCACACATGCACAGATCTGCATCACAAGGTTAGGAGGACAGTGATAGAGGTGGGCTTTCCTTCACCACCTTGCAGGGGTGATCGGACAGTCTGGGGGTTCACCAGTGGCTGTCCAATGGAAGCCCCTTGAAACATTATAGAAGTCCCAATACCTGAGTTCTCTGCCAAACTAAGTATTGCCATCCCAGGATGGGACCCAGCATCAGTGGTTTGTTTAACCATTCTCCATTGATTCTTTTTTTCTTTAATTTCTTTCTTTTTTTAATGTGAACTATTTTTTAAGTCTTTATTGAATATTGCTTCTGTTTGATGTTTTTTTTTTCTGACCTTGAGGCATGTGGGGTCCCAGCTTCCCACCTGGGGATCAAACCTGAGCCCCCTGCATTGGTAGGCAAAGTTTCAACCACTGGACAACAAGGGAAGTCCCTTTTTCATTGATTCTAATAGATAACTTGGCCTGAGAAATCAAGTCCCCTTTTTAGGAGTGGGGTAGGGCGATAACATTTTAGCTCAGAGAATTCAAGTGCTTTGCCTAAAGTCACACAGATCACTGGGCGCAGAGCTAGGACCAGAGATGATTTAAACCAATTGTCAAGCCAGGTACTCTGTTTTAACCCCAGGTAGACAGCACTTTGCCAACAAAAGTCCATTGAGCACCGATGAATTGATGCTTTAGAACTGGTGCTAGAGAAGACTCTTGAGAGTCCTTTGGACAGCAAGGAGCTCAAACCAGTCAATCCTAAAAGAAATCAGCCCTGAATAGTTATTGGAAGGGACTGATGCTGAAGCTGAAGCTCCGATACTTTGGCCTCCTGATGTGAAGAGCTGACTCATCAGAAAAGATCCTGATGCTGGGAAGGACTGAGGGCAGGAGGGGAAGGTGGCAACAGAGCATGAGATGGTTGGTGGTATCACCAACTCAATGGACAGGAGTCTGAGCAAATTGTGGGAGATAGTGAAGGACAGAGAAGCCTGGCGTGCTGTAGTCCACAGGATCGCAGAGAGTCGGGCACGACTGAGCGACTAAACAGGAACAACCAGGATGATTTTGTAGAGGTGCTGCCGGGGGAGCTGTCTGACCTGATAGTTCAGGATGAGGCTGCTTAGAACAGACTCCCTGGGCCTGCTGGTTGGAAGAATTACTTAATGGATTCATCTGATTTCTGGTTCTGCCACCTTACTGTGGGATCTTGACAAAGCACCAAGCCTTGCAAAACTTCATATCCCGTGGGGGGTGGGTGATGTCTGGGGTGAAAAGAGGTAATATTAATTAAATTTTCCTCTTGGGATGGCAAGAGATTAATGAAATAACTGTAAAACTTTCAGCACAGTTCTTGACACATAATGTGTTTAATAATGTGGACTATTGCTCATATTATTAATATCACACAGATGTACCAGCTCTAGCCCTCAGGCTCTATGGTATTAATATCTGAAGTCAGCAGCATGTCATGTGCAGCCATGAGATGGGTTGGAGGTTGGCCTTAAGAATGCTCTGCAATAAACAGGCAGGGACTAAGGCTCTACAGAGTCCAAGGAAACACAGCCTTCCTTGACTTCCAAGATGGTTTATGGGTTCAGATTCCAACCACATTACTTGGAATGAGGCTCCTATTCCTCCATCCCTCTGGGGCTCTTTAAATACACCCAGACCCTGTGTGTTCCTTCTCAGCAAACACAGTCATAGAGAATTAAGACTGGGACTCATCATCCTTCCAGACAAGGCTGGATAGGTCAGGAGGGTTTCCCACCCCAGTACCCAAGTCAGACCCCACACTACAGCCCAAGAAAAATAGTGGGGATTTAAAAGAATCCATTCTCCTCCCTTCCCAGAAATGTCCTTCTGCTTTCAGTATGAATATTATCGACACCATCATTTCTTGGTCCCCATGACTCAAAACTTCATTTTTTCATGACTCCCTTTTGTTCTTCAGTCTGGACTACAAAAGAAATAGTTTCTTCTATACCCGTATATGTCTCTGCATCCATAATCCCACCCACTTCAAGCTTTCCTTAACTTCACCTGAAATATTCTCCTGAACTCTTTGCTGCTGCAAGTATGACCTGCAGACCAGCAGTTTCAGCATCACAGAAGCTGGTTCCAAATGTAGAATCTCAGGTCTTACCCTGAATCTACAGAGCCAAATCTGTGTTTTAACAAGACTCCCCCCACACACACACCAAGTGGGCTTCTCTGGTGGTTCAGATGGTAAAGAATCTGTCTGCAATGCAAGAGACACGGGTTCGATCCCTGGGTCGGGAAGATCTCATGGAGAAGGGAATGACTACCCAATCTACTATTCTTGCCTGGAGAATTCCATGGGCAGAGGAGCCTGGCAAGCTTCAGTCCTTGGGGTCACAAAGAGTCGGACACGACTGAGTGACTAACACTCACTTTCCAGGTGATCTGGGTGCCTGTGGAAGCTGAGAAGTGCTGGACTGCCAGAAGGCTTCATTACCTGGCTGAAGTGCTGTTTCGAGTCACTCCTAAGCTCAAAACCTTCACCTTTTCTGATGGAATACAGACTCTATCTATTACTCCCTCATGTGTACACAGGCCTCTCAGATTACAAAGCATTTTCACTTCACATTTTATCTGTGGTCAGATCTAATCCATCAGCAATTTCATAATGCTCCAAATAGCCTGAATCCAGCCATGTGTTTCTGTCTCCCGACAACCACCCTGCCTAGCCACCGCCATTGTTTGCCTACATTACCACAATGGTCCCTGGGCTGCTCTGCCCCTTCTATTCTTGTCCCACTACAATTCTCTTCTCACAGAGTAAATTATGCCCCAGCCCCACCCCTGCTTTACACCACAAGTGTTCCTCACCGCCCTTGGGATGCAAAACAAACTCTTCCTCTAACCACACAGCCTTACACGATCTGTCCTGACGTTACCGGAACTTGTCTCCCCTGTTCTCCACCACCATGCTCCATCCGCAGTGTTACCCTATCCTCATCCACACTGGCTTTCCTTCTGGTCCTCAGGCATGATTTTACCCTGGCCACTGCCTGGAACTCTAGACCCCAGGTCTTCACACATCTGGCTCGTTTGCATCAGTTGTCCACTCTTCCAGGAAGCCTTCCCTAGCTATGACATCTGAAGTGTGAAAAATACAGCTCTTCTACTCTGTCTCAATATTCTTCACCCAGTTGTCTGTTCTTCTCCCTTCACAGTAATCATCACTATCTGAAATTATCTTATTTCCTTTTAGCTAGTCCATGCCTATCTTACTTAGGTCCCTGCGCCAACAACTCTTTGAGAACAGAGCCCTGAATGCCTGGTTCCCTCAGGATCCCTAAGACCTAGGCATTGGGTAAGTGTTTCTTGCAAAAATAAATGACTGAACATCATTCCTTTATTCTTAACCTCACCATACTCAAATGACCACTAGTTCAGGCATTAATCCACCATTCTGCTGGGCAGCCTCCAACTGTTTAATGATTCACTGAGTTTGTCAGCTGACAAATTACAACATCATAATTTAACTCAGCTCTTCCGACTTCAAGATCTGTGATTTCCCCAATACATCACACTCTTTCATATCAACTATTAAACCCAAGATTCAAGGAGGCCCATAGGGACTTCCCTGTGATACAGTGGATGGGAATCCACCTGCCAATGCAGGGGACATGGGTTTGACCCCTAGTCTGGGAAGATCCCACATGCCACAAGGCAACTGAGTCCAGGTGCCATGACTACTGAGCCTGCTGCAACTATTGAAGCCCCTGTGCCCAAGAGCCCACACGCTGCAACTATTGAAGCCCAGGAGCCAAGAGCCCATGCTCCCCAATGAGAGAAGCCTCCACAGTGAGAAGCCCTCATACCACAGTGAAGAGTAGCCCCCCGCTCACTGCAACTAGAGAAAGCCTGCACGTAGCAGTGAAGACGCAGCACAGCCAAAAATAAATATTTTAAATCAAAGTTTAAAAAGGATATCCATAATGTGTACCTAATTTATCCTTCCACATCTTTAAAAAAATATTTTCCAATGTATTCCCTCATGTTGGAGCAAAGCTATATGCTCAGTTTTCCCTGAATGTCCCCCACCCTGCTGTGCTCACAGGACGCTCCCCTTTCTCCTGCTCTCCCAGTCCATCCACTCCTGTTGGAATCGTACCTCTCTCTAAAGTTCCATGAAATTCACCACCCCCTCCACAAAGAGTATATAACCCAACGTGCTCTTTGCCCATCTTGTACTCTGATGCAAGCCCTTCCCCCCACCCTGCCTTTTTACCTTCCTTCTGTTATTTTGAAGATTGAAGGCAGGAGAAGGGGACAACAGAGGATGAGATGGTTGGATGGCATCACCAACTCAATGGAAATGAGTAAACTCCGGGAGTTTGAGTAAACTCTGGGAGTTGGTGATGGACAGGGCGGCCTGGCGTGCTGCAGTCCATAGGGTTGCAAAGAGTCAGACACCACTGAGTGACTGAACTGAACTGATGTTATTTTGATTATGACAACATCATAACCCTGATTTTTGTTACGGCTACATAGTACATCCTTCATTCTCCATCTGCCCCTGAAATAGCATATACATTCTGGAAGGTTCTTGTCTATCCCAGCTCTTTGTCATACCCTTTACACAAGGCCATGGGGACTTCCCTGATGGCTCAAACAGTTAAAAAAAAAAAAAAAAAGTCCACCTGCGATGCAGGAGACCTGGATTTGATCCCTGGGTCAGAAAGAACCCCTGGAGAAGAGAACGGTTACCCACTCCAGTGTTCTTGCCTGGAGAATTCCATGGATAGAAGAGCCTGGCAGGCTACAATCCATGGGGTTGCAAAGAGTCAGAAATGACTGAGCGATGAGCACTTTCACTTACAAAGGCCATACACATTTACTGAATTCACTCGGTCCGCATGACTGCATTTAAAGATCTTTTATCTTAGAAATGCTATGGAAAAAACTAATAATGTCTGATGTATGATGCAAGTGTGGTCTTAAATATCTGTTAAGAAATTGAAAAGACCCAAGGACACAAAAGAAAAAAATGACTATCACATGCTCCTATAAAACAGAACATGTTTTTAGGTTTCAGAAGAGGAACAGAGGACTTGGCTACTCAAACACTGCTCCCCTCTCTGAGAAGATAGAAAATAGAATGGAGGAGAAAGAGATGGAAAGAAAGAAAGAACAATTGACCTGACCTTTCCCCCACTGATCACCAACAAGTAGAGCTGGAGCCTGGGAATTTATTCAACCCTACATATGCCCGAGGCTTGATCCAATAGCAATCCAAAGGCAGGATGTTGGTGGCTGCCAAACCCTGGTCACAAGAGACGAGGCAAGTCAGAGGAACCATGGCAGAGGTCCAAAAAAAGACGGTGCAGAATGTCCTGGTGTTACAACATTTCTGGGCTGCAGTTGAGTTGAGGTCTCAGATTGTGTCTAGAATTTTCTCAGAGAACCAATGGCCTACTTAGTCAAGAACTTTATCTTTCTCCTCCCGTTCCCACCTCTCTTCTTTCTAGGGCCTCCTCAAGACCACAGTGAAATAATCACTAAGAGAACATAGGATTACTATGAAGCTGACAAAGGTTAAGATTTGGGTTCCTTTACACGCAAATTGCTGGGACTTCTAGGGAGTTCTAAATGCAGAAGGAGGGACTTCTCTGGTGGTCCAGGGGTTAAGACTCTGTGCTTCCAATGCAGGAGACTCTGAGTTCAATTCTCTAGTCGGGGAATTAAGATTTCACATGTCTTGGGGCAGCTAAGCCCCCACACCTGCACCTAGGGAGGAGTCCACACACTGCAATCAAAGATCCAGCATGCCACAACTAAGACCCCACGCAGCCACAAATAAATAAATGGAGAAGGAAAGAGTTGAGAAAAGAGAAACATTTCTAAGAAAGTACTTCTGGCAAACTGGCTAAAAAGAACTTGGCAAAAGGGACCTGAACCTCTAAGTCTCCAGTAATTTGTTACAATTTCTTTACTCATTCCAAATAAATGATTACATCCATACCTAATTCATCATTTTGTATTCTTTTACATTAAAGAAGACCCTCCTACCCCGCGCCCACCACACACACACAAAGTATGCAAGCTTCAGGCTCCACAAATAGCATCTTCAGGCTTCCAAAACAGTAGCGACCAGAAGTGAAGTGAAGTGAAAATCCCTCAGTCGTGTCCAACTCTTTGCGACCCCATGGACTATATACAGTCCATGGAATTCTCCAGGCCAGAATACTGGAGTGGGTAGCCTTTCTCTTCTCCAGGGGTTTCTTCCTAATCCAAGGATCAAACCCAGGTCTCCCACATTGCAGGCAGGTTTTTTACCAACTGAGCCACTAGGGAAGCCCAAGAATACTGGATTGGGTAGCCTATCCCTTCTCCAGCAGATCTTCCCGACCCAGGAATCGAACCAGGGTCTCCTGCATTGCAGGCAGATTCTTTACCAACTGAGCTATGAGGGAAGCCCCCAATTAACCGGAAATTAAAGTGAATGACTTCACTCATTCAACAAATGTTTGCTGAACACCAACTTGTACTCACAGAGCACAGTGATTGTTGATGAATGAAAGGATGCCCGACACTGGAGCTATGAGAGCAAACAGGAAGATGTCAGTGTAGTCCTTGTTGAGACCTTGGAAGGACCGTCAGGACATTAGTGGGGATCCACATTGCCTTCTTAGAAGCAGGACACTGAGGGTAAATTTCTCAGTTCAGCTCTGGAAGGCATTGGGTGAACTTCTAAACATCCTGTTTTAATTATGTTCATTTCGTGACAGAAGATACAGACATTGATCCCCATGCTGGTCCTCAAATGAGTCAAAAACCCAAACAAAGTCAGCTGTCCTCCCCCAATCAAAACCAGTGTTTGTGCTCACTCATCTCTCCAGCCCTACCCAAAATTGGGCCAACTGGATCAGGCAGTCTGAGAAGCCCAGTCTTTGGCCACTTTAGGAGACCCACCCATTGGTCAGCTGGAAGAGGCGCCAGTTCTTAGGTAAGGTGGTTCATCCACCTCTCTAAAAAAAATAAATATAGCATCTCTTTGGGGCTTCATCATAAAAACTCAATGGTTTGTTGAATAAGGATTGAATGGGTTGGAACAGATGAAATATTGTGTCAAAAATCACAAAAATAACGAGGTCAAGGCAGTCAGAATATTCATCATTTAGCAAAGATTTATTGAGTTCCTACCATGTGCTAGAGGACACATCCTTTAAAAAAAAAAAAAAAAAAAAAAGGAGGGGGTTGATGTGGACCATCAACCAGTGAAGTAAAAATCTTCACTGAATTTGTTACAATACTGCTTCTGTTTTACGTTTTGATTTTTGACCCCGGAGGATGTGGAATCTAAACTCTCCAACAAGAGACTGAAGCTACACCCCCTGTGTTGGAAGGTGAAGTCCTAACCACTAGACCATCAGGGAAGTCCCAAGAGGACACATCCTTGAACAAAGCAGGATCACTGTCCTCTTGGAGCTGACACTCCAGCAGAGGAGCAATAAGTAAGAGTGCTTTCCCGGTGGCTCAGACGGTAAAGAATCTGCCTGCAATGCAGGAGACCCAGGTTCGATCCCTGGGTCTGGAAGATCCCCTGGAGAAGGGCATGGCTCCAGTATTCTTGCCTGGAAAATTCCATGGACAGAGGAGCTGGCGGGCTACAGTCCATGGGGTCACAAAGGGTTGGACTCGACCGAGTGACTAACATTTTCACTTCTCACATGAGAAGAAAGAGAGAGAGAAAAACATAGACAGAACAAGAAGATCTGGACCAAGGAGGTGAAGAGGGGTGTGTGTGCTCCCCAAAGCAGCCACTTGACTGGCAGTACCCTGCCATACGTAAGAAAGGTCACAACGAGGGCTGGAACATGTGCTTCCAAACCACAGCAGGTGTACCCTGCCTAACACACACCACATGTTGGCACTGTGTCTTGCTCAAGTACAACAACAAGTAAATATTTTTCAAAATGCGATTTTTTCCAGGCAGAGAAAAGATTTCACTGAATGTCATTTAAAAGAGATTTTCATTTCATGTCATTGAACTAACTTGGAAAGCACTGGCGATAAATCCCGTATAATAGGCGATGCCATTGGGGAGGACTGGTGGGGCAACGGTCAATTAGGTGTCGCATGGAAGGATGCAAATGTCTCGTAAAAGTGATGGAAGATCATATTATCTCGTTAACCATGTCATTCTTGCCACGCTGTTACACACGCTAGAATAATAACCGACACATTTAAAAGGTGGAAATCATTCCGAATGTGCATTTAAACTATGTGTAAATGCAAACTGTTCCGAATCAGTTCTTAACACCTTTGTCAGCCACTTTCAAATCCTCAGGTGCTGGGGAAAAATAATTAATAGGTGAGGTCGCTGATCGAAGAGGTTACGGTCTCCACCAAGACGTTTTCCAATCTGTGATGTTTTACAGTTGTGCCTTTCAAAGGGGGGGCTGTCAAATCTATAAAAATATAAACAGATTTATCCCATCCATAAAATCTTACGGTGCCATGCTTCAAACTCCAATTTTTTTCCCCCTCCAGCTTCAAAGGTAAAGGTTTTCAAAACGTCAGCAGAACGCTCTTGACAGGAGAACAAGTGAAATCCGAAGCAGATGTGGAAGAAACAGGAGCAGAGGGCGTGCAGACTGGCTTCCGTGGAGGGCGTCAGCCTCCGATGAAAAGGAGAACATGGGACGGGATGTACCCAATAATTCACTCAAAATAACAAACAGCCAGGGAGGCAGAAGCAATCCTGACGGTCTCTGATTTTCATGTGTGCTTCTGAGTCATAAATGAGGTAACCCGATTGATGAATACAACTTCACTTGTGCCCCCAAAACTTGGTTGGCTGCATGTCCAGTGGAGATTCAGTTGCAGAAACTATAGCCAACCCAAAAGAAATGGCTCTGTTGGGAGAGGAAGTGACGTCTCACTCCACATCAAGAAGAAAGAGAGGGACTTCCCTGGTGACCCAGTGGCTGAGACTCTGTGCTCCCAATGCAGGGTACTGGGTTTGAGCACTGGTCCGGGAACTGAATCCCACATGCCACAGCTAAGAGTTCACATGCTGCACTAAAGATCCTGCGTCCCACAGCTAAGGCCAGGTAGAGTCAAATAAATAAATGAATATTTAAATTGGTTTTTTTTTTTAACTAAAATAAAAAAGAAGAAGAAATAGAATTCTGAGGATAGTCCCAAATGTGAGGTGAAGATTGGCATGTGAAGCAAAAACAAAGAATAGGGATTTAGCAGTGGTCAAGATGGAAAAAACTTCCTGCTTTCTGGGTGGAGACAGATAATAAGCAAATAAGCAAGACATAGCACAATAGAAAACAGGTGCTCTGGAGAAAAATGAAGCAGGGAGCAGGTTTAAGGAGCACAGGGCAGAGGTTGTGAGTTTCAGTCAGATTATCGGAAGGCTTCCTGAGAAGGTGGCATCTGGGCAGAAGACTAAAGGAACTGGGGGAGTGGTGAGCCTTGGCAGAAAGAGCTGAAGGAAGAGCAGGCGCAAAAGCAGGAGGAGAGAGCAGGTGTGGTGGGAATGAGATGCACAGGACTGGTGTGGCTGGTCCAGGGAGGGAGCCGGCCGGAGGAGCAGCCAGACGGGCACTGGGGAGCAGCTTAGGAAGGGCCCCGCAGGTGAACCGGGAGGACTCTGGCCACTGGAGGGCTCTGAGCAGTGCAACAGCTGCTGTGTTGAGAACAGATTCAACAGCGAGGAAGCAGGGTGACCTAGGAGGCTAACGCCATAAATCCAGGTGAGACACAGCCATGGCCATGACCTGGGTGGGAGCTGTGGAGGTGATGAGAAGAGACCAGAGCCAGTAGGTTTTGCTAACGGACTGACAGTGGTGGGGTTTGAGAGACAGAAGAGTGAAAAAGTGAAAAATAACTACCAAAATGTTGACCTGGACATTGGAAAGGAAGGAATTGTGTTTACTGGGTGTAAAGACCTCTGGTGTAACAGGTTTCAAGAGGAAACCAGCAGGAGTTTGGTCCTGACAATGTTAAATTTTACATGGTCAGTATATACCTAAATGGAGATTTTATCGAGGTGGTTAGATATTCAAGTCTGGATCTCAGAGAAGAGGCCAGGCTGGAGATGCAAATTTAGGAGTTGGAGATGAAATTGGATGAGATAACAATTAGGTAACAATTGCAAAGAGAAGAGATCTGAGGTCTCAGCCCTAGGTGTGCCAACAGGAATTTAAAGGCCAGGAATGAAGATAAACTAGCAAAGAAATCCGAGGAAGAGGAAGCAATGAATTAGGAGGAAAGTGGGAACAATGTGATGTCCTGGAAGGTTAGTAAATAAAGTTCATCAAGTGGGAAAATGTGAGTCCAAGACATTGAGACGTTGTTGAAGTCATGGAAGTAGAAGTGAGCTATAGATAGTGGATATGGGCTTAATAATGGATGCTTAAAGTTGGGAAGATGGAGAGTGTAGCAGGCAGCGTTCTAAGGAGAGAATGCACGTGGAAACAGATCATGTGCATTTCCCTGGCAGTCCAGTGGTTGGGAATTTGCCTTCCGATGCAGGGGGTGCAGGTTCAATCCCTGCTGGGGGAGCTAAGATTCCACGTGCCTCGTGGCCCAAAAAGTAAAACAGAAGCAATATTGTAAAAAAATTCAATAAAGACTAAAAAAAAAAAAATGACCCCCACACACACACACAAAAAAGCTGTATATATCCTTGTACTTCCTGAAGGTCTTTGTACACCCCAAGGGTGTCTAGACCCAGGACTGAAGTTCACTTCTGACCTGAGTTGTACTTTCGTCTCTTTCCACAAACTTTCAGCAACATCTCCCCTAGACTCTTGATTCCTCTTTCCCAGGAAAACAAAGGAGTCAGAAGCTTTTGGTATGCCCACCACCACGCCTTCCCTACCATCTGTATCATGTCCACACACTCTGCTTTTCACACACTCTGCCTTCCCGTGTGTTATTAAGGGTCCTAGTTGAACACTCTCAAGTGGGTCAGCAAGCAAAGAAAACTGTATGGAGAGAAACAGAGCAAATAAGGCAAATGTTAACCGTTGTTGTGTCTAGGGGAAGGGTATGTGGTTGTTCATTGTGCCATGCTTGCAACTTTGCAAATTTAAAACTTTTCAAACTTTTCAAAACAAATTTTTAGAAAATACAGACCAGCCCTATGGTTACTGTAAGATGTATTTTAACATTTTTATTTGTTCATGCTTTATGATTATTTACTAAAGTATGCAAAATATATACATAATTTTGGTAACTTTGGTACTAATCATGATTATAATGATATTTCAATATGAATAAATTGAACACTTAGAGACTTACAATCAAGATATTTAAGCCAATTTTAATTTAACCATATATGCACTTTTTGGCAGCAAAGCAATGATAGGATGAACAATAAAATACTTTTAATTATAACATAAATTCTAAAAATCTTTGCTATAAGTAGAGTGCAAATATGAGTTCAAGGAAAAACTAGACTAATGTAAAATTTCTAATTGATAAAGAACTTATTTATGCATTTTTAAAAATGGATACTGATGGATATCAAATCACTATAATATTAAGTTTCTCTTAGAGTAATATAAAAGTTTTGCAATTAAAAAGATAATATTTGCAATACACTATAATTAATATTCTCAACTATTTAGATTTCTGGTGAAAATTTAAATGACCATTTAAAATATGCAAGTGGGTACATAGTTTTGAAAAATTATTTTAGGAGATTAGCAGGCAGAACAGGTTTGAATAGCTTTGTTCTAAGTCTGAAAGTTTAGGTAAAAGTTTAGGTATTTAAAGGCAGGCAAGTGTTCTCTGAGTGCCTGCCAGCTTTAAGAGCCTACTTAAGTTAGCACTCACAGATTTAAGGAAGACTGGTCAGCATAGGAGCATGCTTTTCTTCAGCCACTTTTATCTGCTTGGATGTAGGCATGGGGAAAAGGAGAGCAGGATTTAACTGGTGTTAGGGGTTTTGCTAAGCAAATAAAACAACAGAGAAAGAGAATAGCATTGATGGGATTTTTCAATGAGGGATGATAGTGATTGACCGTAAGTTGAGAAAGGAGAGAAGTAAAGAACTGATGAGAATGTGGGACATAAAAATGTGGTTAGATCAATAAACTACAGGTTCTCATGAGTTCAAGACATTATTAAAGTCATGGAACCAAATATACATTAGGAGCAGACAAATAGTGTTTGATTCCACCTATTTGACTCATCTAGAAAAGTCAAACTAATAGAGTCAGAAAGTACCTTGGTAGATGCCCAGGGAATTAGTGTGTAATGGGGACAGAATATCAGATTAGGAAAGCGAAAAATTCAGGAGATGGATGATGATGAGAGTTACATAGCTATGTGATAGTACTTAGTGCTGCTAAACTATAGTCAAATACGATTAAGAGTCTATTTTATATTATGTGACTTTTACCACAGTAAAAAAGCATTAAAAACAAACAAAAAAGACAACTACAGTAAGAAACAACACCTAGCAGGTCTAGTTTCCCCAAATATTTCAAAAGTAAAATCCCTAAGTTCAATATTTTCAATTTTGTCTCCATATGGAAAATGTCTCTTTCCCATAAGATTCATGTTTAATAAAAATAGGTTTTAGAAACTTGACAAAAAAAGTCATAGAACTATAAGTGAACTGTCAATAAGAGGCTGACGTTTCGGACTGAGACTCCTGAAGTTGAGAATACTAAGGGTATGGCAGAAAGAACTGTAAAATAATCCCCTGATGACCCACGCACTCAGATAATCTCCTTGGTATAAGTGGAGGAGGGACCTAGTGACTCATAGAGTCCACAAAATAATAACAGAGAAACCCAACTAGAATGTCTCATTATAAAGAACTAAGAAAAGTTCTCTTCTTTGTCTTCTAAAAAGTCAAGGGGTGATGGAGTGAACACTGTCTCAGCAACATTATAGCAATAAATACAGCAGTGAATTCCATATGACTGCTCTGAGTGTTCACCGTATTGATGGTATAATGCTTCAGGAATAGGCTCTTTAAATTCTTAATTTAAACCACAGAGAGATTGTAGTGTATCAAACAGAATACCTTGCCCATCATCTAAATAATCCTTCATAAATATGGTCTTTCTCATTTGCATTTTTCACAAGTATTGAACAAAAGTGAGTTTAAGGTTATATTTAAAAACAAATCTCTGCAGTGGAGCTCTTCTATGTTAAAAGTCAGGAGCACAACCACTGTCTTAACAGATGACCTCCTAGGAAAATTGGGGAGCCCTCCAAAGATGAACACTAATTTCCACAGGCAGCTGGACTGAGAAAGATCTTAACTTTCTTCACTGTAGGTCTGTCTTTCCATGAAAATAAATGGATAATTTAAGCCATACAGCTTAGAACACAGACAGAATAATTTTAACTTAATGTTTTAAGCACATGCTATAAAATACCCACTGTGGCTATAAAATAATAATAAACACCCAATTCACTTTTAATGATATAACTCCCTGGTCAAACTTACATTAAAATGAGTAAAATGAGTTGCCAGTCTTGTGTCAAGGTAGTTGAATGAGGAGTTTTGGGGGGTTTTTTGGTATAGGGTTATTATTTAACATAAGCCATTGAGAAATATCTTGTAAAAATAATAGCTAGTTTTAAAATAGTCAATATAAAACCATTATTTGGGGAAATTATTAGATTGTAGGGCCAGTTGCCCAATGTATACTTTGATTTATAGAAATAAAGATTGTGGAACTGTGGTTTGGGGAACATAGCCTTTCCCAATGGACATCACAAAATGGGTCCAGGGAGACCCATGGTGGTGTTTGAGATACTCCAAGGGCTTGGGCATCTGCCAGAAGAGGCATTCTCTTAAAAACAGATCATCAGACAAGTTCCAGACTTGCCCTGATGACAATTTTATCTCTGAGCCAATAAAGAAACAACAAGAGGATAAACTCTTCCAACCTAATTGAGTCAAACTAAGAGGTCTTCGTGCGGGAGCTGACAGTGCTGACATCTTGAGGAGAAGCAAACAAGCCATCTCAGAACTTCTGATATTCAGGAAGGCAAGTCTAGTCAAAGGTAGGCACGAGCTTTAAACCGAGACTCTATAGACAATTGAGACGGGAAGGCGGGTGAATGGAGGGAGCAGAAGTCCCCCGGGGCCTACTGTGTTCCTGTGCTTGATGCATGTGTCTTTGTTTCATGCTCACAACACATCTATGGGAGGTGGGGAGGTGGCCATCAGCACCCCCATTTTCAGAGGAGGGAGAAAAGCCTTGTCACCCACCAGAAGTCACAGAACTGAAAGGGCAGGGCCAGGGTCCAGAGCCCGGTCAGATTGACTACTACATTGACCCCTTCTCTAGCGCACTTTCGCAGAAAGCCCATTCTGTCTATGCAACAGAAAAGCACCCATGATGATGGTCCAGTGGCCATTGCTGAAGAAAGATAGCTGTCCAAACAGCCGACATGTTTCTAAGACCTGCTCAAAAGAGTGGAAAGAGACCACAGGACCAAGGAGGGGTGGGGACATAACGTGGAGGGTAAAGCAAGCTCCATGTTTGCCAAGACTGGTTCAAGATGCCCAGGTCAGCTGGGAGAAGACTTTTAGTCAGAACCTGACAAACCAGGAAATGAGTTGACTGCTCAAGGCCATGCAAGTGAGAGGATGACAGAGAGAAAACAAAACTCTGCTGGGAGTCTGTATTCATTTTTCTGTCTCTGGTGAAGCCCAGAGCTTTTTTCTACCAAAAGCTTTCAGCACTATAAAAGCCTTTATTCTGGCTACACACCACCCTAATACAGTTTCCTTCTTAAAACAATAACATTCTCAACAACTACTGTTTAAACTGTATTACTGATTCCCTGGTAGCATCAATCTATGTATATCTGGGATAAGAGATTACAGGGTGTGCCTGTGGGTGTATGCATGTGTATATGTGTGTGCGTGTGTTTGCCATGGAAATGCCCGTTTTCATAAATTGCTACTAAGATGAGAAGAACCGTAGATGAAAATTATTACCGGTCCCTGGGAAACTGAAGGATCACATTTTTTCCTGATATTTTGAGGGAAGGTGAGGGTTTGGCTTTTATCTCCACCTGTTGTCTGCATGCAAAGCTGCTTGCTTGATGCCACTGCTCTCATTTTGATTCGTTGTGATTCCTCTGAGAGATTCAAAGGATCATAGATAGGTTCATTGTAATTCAGCAGTTAGTGTATCTGTTGCTTTGCTCTTCTGCTGACCCAAAATGCAAGGTCATTCTGTCCTGTGAAAGTCACTTTTTGCTGACATCTTACACACTAATTTGCTGGTGTTAAAATCCAGAAGCAAGGAAGAGCAGAAAGTCAAAAGTTCCAGCAGATTTCGTGCATGGAACAAGGAGGAAAAAGTGAGCGCAAGAGGCCTTCCAGGCAACTGCCCTTCTTTGATCCAAAAAAGAGCGTGTCTTCAGTTTTTATGTATGAAAACAACAAAAAAGAACAGTTGAAAGGCGCAAGCTTCTAAAAGACATCTCCCTGGAAATCAATGCTGTAAAATGCCCCGTTCACCTTGTCACTCCCCTGCTCTCAACTTTCCCTCCTCCTCTCCCACTCAAGCCGATATCTGAATCCTCAGTCTGCCTTTCAAAGTTCTCAACACTTAGTATTCAATCTGTCTTTAGCTTTTCTCATGCTTCCTTGTACGTCTATCCATCTGCTCAAGCTGGTTTGTCCCAAGAAAGCTATTCTTTCCATTTTCAACACTGTTTTTTGCCTTAGAATCAATGTCAGCTTTTTGGGTCTGTGACCGGCACATTCACACAAGACCTACCTTCAGAAGGGCCCGGACTTGGGATTTAAAGCTCTGAGGCTGCTGTCTTGAGATTCTTAATAATTTTGCCTTTGAACTTGTGTTATGTCCACGGGACAACGGAGTACATGCAGAGTCTGTAGCCTCACTTCCCAAATAGGCCACCTCCCACTGTCTCTCTCACCGCCTGAGATGGGTTCTCAGTCTCAGCTCACCACCCCTCTGCATCCTCATCCCATAGCCACTGTCACCCTCACCCTCAGTAGAGGCCTGGACAGAGGCCCAGGAAAAGTTAGGGTCAAGCATGCACCCCACGGAGTCTTGGGGCACAGCAAAGTGGAGACCCTCTTGCCTTGGCCTCATCGGTACCATAGCACGTTCATCCTCTCACCCACCCTTGCTTCAGGTAAGGGAGCATCCTGAAGTGGGTGTTGCAAGTGGGGTAGTGGGCCTGTGTGAGGGAGACTGACTTCCCCATCCCAGGCCCTTCACTTCCACTTTGCACTGGGCCATGTGAATTCCATAGCCTGCCTTGCTTTGAGTATCAGTATCTCTGTACTTCTTCCTATCCCATTTCCGCCTGATCATTTTAGCTCTTTAGTCAAACCATTGAGATTATTTGGAATCATAATCAGACCATCACAAGTGCTATTCACATCCCTTTCAAACATTTCTCTAAACAACTGATACAAAGGGTAACAGAACTAAAGACAGAGCCCTGTAGTACCCATGAGAAGCCTCCGGTTGGATTCATAATTTATGAACTATCTCTGTTATTGCCTCAATGATCTGACACTCTGATGATATCATCACCAGGCCAGCAACCGTTCATCTTGCCCCCAAAGAAGACTGTCACCAAACCCACCTCCTGCTTCCTCCTTGTGCCACCCACAGGCCACCATACTGAATCCACTGACACCTCCCCTCTTGAAAGTTTGGCTGCACCCTACTATCTCAGACCAACCATGATTTGAACTCTTTGTTGAAGAGGGATTATTCAGTGGATGCTTACTTTAAAATGGTAAAACAGATTTTATTCAGACTATTGCAGAAGGGGAGACCCCAGCGTAAGCTGAGCTCAACTCTGCTAAAATAAAAGGTGAGAAGCTTTTCAAATGCTGGTGTGGGCTGAAAGAAAAGTCTTGAAGAATGTCAAGCGGGGAGATCTGTCACTGTGATCAGGCAACTGTGTTTGCCAACTGCTGCTCATGAGAGGTAGACGCCTCTCTTCCCAAGAAGACTGGGAGACAAGGGCTACCCTTCTTTATGACTGCATTTCAAAGGGATGACTTCCAGGTCCTTGAGAAAAACCACTTCTGGGTTATAGGAGATAGAGCACAGATGGACAGAGAAAAGACTTACAGCTGCAAATTTATTAAAGTTAATACTCAAAGAAAAGGGAAGCCAGTTCAGTTCAGTTCAGTTGCTCAGTCATGTCCGACTCTTTGCGACCCCATGGACTGCAACACACCAGGCCTCCCTGTCCACCACCAACTCCCAGAGTTTACTCAGACTCATATCCATTGAGTCGGTGATGTCATCCAACCATCTCATCCTCTGTCATCCCCTTCTCCTCCCACCTTCAATCTTTCCCAGCATCAGTGTCTTTTCAAATGAGTCAGTTCTTTGCATCAGGTGGCTAAAGTACTGGAGTTTCAGCTTCAGCACCAGTCCTTCCAATGAATATTCAGGACTGATTTCCTTTAGGATGGACTGGTTGGATCTCCTTGATCCAAAGGGAAGTCAGGGGTCTGTAGTTTGGTTTGGGTTAGAACAAAGAGTAACTCCTTTTAGCACTGAGCTTTCTAGTTTGATGTTTATTTATTTATTTGGCTGTGCCAGGTCTTTGCTGTAGCGAGCGGGTTCTTTGTTGTAGCTTTTGTGTTCTTAGTTTCGGCATACGGGCTCTTCCCTAACCAGGAATGGAACCGGATCCCCTGCATTGGGAACACCGAGCCCTAATAGCTGACCACCAGGGAAGTCCCTAGCATTGAGCTTTCTGAGGCAGGCCTTTCAAGGGAGCTGGGTCCTCATCCTAGGAACAGAGTTTAAGCTAATACGAGCCATGTTAGAGTTCAGCCAAGTGTCTTGGTGTGGAGGTTGGACGGAGTTGTTCATGCTGTCAGTTTGCAGTTCTCATCCTCAGTCGTTCTAATGCCCACGGACCCCCTCCCACGTCTGTCTGACTGAGGATGCCAAGCTGCACTGCCGACTGCTGGGCTCCCTGAATCTCAGCCCCCTTGCCCTTTGGTACCTAGGTGCCCACATCTGGATTCTTTCCAGGTAGTCCACAGAGGCTAATTTGTCTCAGTTTTTCTCAGGAATGGAAGACTTGCCTTTGGCTGTTCACCCGGAAGGAAGAGAACACTTGGCAATAAGAACTTGTGCAGAGATACCATTCCCCAAAAGAGCAACTGTTATACGCCCTTTCTCCCTGGCAGAATCTCCTCTATCAGTGGTGTCCAACCGCAGGGATCACCTGCTCTGAGCAGCAGTTCTGAGGCTACATGCCCAACCCTTCATACCAGTTATCTCACACCTGGCTCTTTGCTCTGCACCACCCCTTTTATCCCCACAAGAATACCACGAGAGAGAAAGTGATGCTCAGCGAGGTTCAGTGATGTCAGTAATGTAGGGAGTTAAAAGAACTACATTTTCATCTTGTTTCATTTGTTTCCATGAAGGAAAATGAGATTAAAACTGGAAGAGACCAAAAAACCCAGGGAAACGAGGAGATATTTAGAGAATACCAAGTTGCCTGAAATGAGTACAAACCTTTGGCCTCCCAAATTTCTACCAAAATCAACAGAAGAAGAGATCAGAGAGCTACATTAATGGTCATCACAATCCCCTGGAGAACAGAGGAAATGCCAAAAGACTAAAGATAGAAAACTGTTTCCTGATGGTCATAAAAGGGAGAATTGGTTGCTCACAGCGATGTAGAAAGCTGCCAATCCATCAGCTTCCTGTTGACTTCCAGGGAAATTCCCAAACTGATTATTGAACAGACCTTGGTGAGCGCTTAGGAAAATACCAGAACTAACATAGACACTCATCACAAAGGCATCCCTCCCCCCATTCTATTGCTTTAATGCATTAAACAAAACTGAGAAGAATATTGAGATGACAGAATAAGGATTCAATGGGATTCTAAAATAGTAGAAAGAACAAAGAAATCAGAATTAAACTGAAGAGCAGTAAATGTAAATTCTCATTTGGGGGTTGAAATGACCACTTGCAGAAGTATTAGATGAAGAAGACCCAACTTGATAGCAATTTACATTTTTAAATTTTTGTTAATTTACATTTTAAATCTAGGCTTAGTTTTAACACATTGCCTTCCTGCTCAAAGGATTGCAACAAGTCAAGCAACCACCAAAATGTCTCACCCTATTTTATGCTATTTAATAAAAGTCGAAGGGATTCCCTGGTGGCTCAGTGGTAAAGAATCTGCCTGTAATACAGGAGACCTGGGTTCGATCTGTGGGTCAGGAAGATCCCCTGGGGGAAGAAATGGCAACCCAATCCAGGATTCTTGCCTGGGAAATCCCATGGACAGAGGAGCCTAGAAGGCTACAGTCCATGGAGTTGCAAGTCATACACGACTTAGTGACTAAATTATCACTGTGTTAAATTGCTTCAGTCGTGTCTGACTCTTTGCAACTCTATGAACCATAACCCTTCAGGCTCCTCTGTCCATGAGATTCTCCAGGCAATAATACTGGAGTGAGTTGCCATGGCCTCCTCCTGGGGATCTTCTAGATCCAGGGATTGAACCCGAGTTTCTTACGTCCCCTGCATTGGCAGGCAGGTTCTTTATCCCTAGCGCCACCTCAGGCTTCCCTGGTGGCTCAGACAGTGAAGAAACCACCACCACCACCAATTAAAGTTGAAAAAATAAAAGTTAGATTCCTGGTATGGTGGACAACACAACCTCTGGAGTACTGGGAGGTGGAGGAGTCCAAGCTGATACTAGTTAGCAGGGATATGGACAGTTTGAAAATGTTGTATAGATTAGTGAATGTACTTGCAGAAACAGTCCTTTATTGGATGAAGCAACCTGATTAGAGCTAATAGGATTTTTCAAAATTCTAATATGCTAAGATTTTTTTGGTTGGAGTTAAAAGAAGCTGAATTTTAACTTACTTAGCAAAAAGGGAAATTTTATTGTTTTCTTGGCTCAAGAAATTAGAAATAATGGAGTAGGGGATAATTGGCAGATTTTCAAAGCCAGAGAGGGTGTGCTTGCAAGGTGTCCTCTCTCTCTTCCTCCTTTCCCTACAGCTTGACTCCAGCTCAGCATTATTACCTTCTACTGCATGGAACACAGAAGTGCTCCCGTCGGCAGAGTGGGAGAGAGGAGATGGAAGGAGTGAAGAGGGAACAGAAGGAGGTGACAATAGGCAAGAAGTCCATTGAAAGTGGAGGCCCCGCTAAAATTACATGACTAAAATGAGGAAGGAGTAGATCACTATGAGAAGGGAAAGGAGTGAATGCTATTTCCAGGAGGAGGGTAAAGAGATGCTGGACAGACAAAAACATAGATATTCCCTTGCCGCCCAGCGGCTGATGGATAAATCCTAACACCTTCCACAGCTGTTCCAGTCATACTTTATATTAAAATACAAGAACGTGAACATATTCACAAAGATAGATCTCGCTTTATGCCATAGATTACCAAATAGTTGCTTGCAATTGAACTTTTAAATAACCTTCACTGAGATGTAATTTATATAAAATAATATATGTTCAGTTTGGTAATTCATTGAGTTTTGACACTTGCATAAACCTTTGTGATGCCCCCAAAGCCAACATACAGAAATCTTTCATCTCTCTAGAAAGTTCTCTAGTGGGTACTGTAGGTCAGTCCAACAATCCCACATCCTCTGCCTGAGGCAAACACTGATTTGTATTGTTGTTGCAATAGATTAGATAGGTCATTTCAAGAATTTAATGTATATGAAATCATACAGGATGTGTTCTTGTCTGTCTGCTTATTTCACTCAGCAAACATTTTTGAAATTCATCTGTGTTTTATACATGTGTAATTCAATATGCTTTACTCCTTAGTGAGTAGTGTGTTATATGGACGTACCACAATCTATTACTCATCCGTCAGTTGGAGGGCATCTGGGTTGTTTCCATAAACAGTTGTTTCCAGCAAAGCTGCTATGAACAATCGTTGTGGGTTGAATTATGTCCCTAAATATGAGATGTCAAAGTCCAAATGCCTGATCCCTGTGAACATGACTTTCTTTGACAACAGAGTCTTCACAAATGTAATCAAGTTAAAATGAGGTCATTTTAGTAAATCTTAGAATCAGGCTGCAAAAGTCCTTCCATTTTGTTTGTATTGAAACTTATTTGTCTTTATCTTTCAATAGATGTTAACAAAGGGATTTCAGGGAGAATGTCTCCCTCCTATCTTTAGCTCCTAGGCTGCCATTTCTCCTCCCCAGAAAAGGCCACTTTGGGACATTTCTTATTTTTTTTCTTTTCAGCTGATTTTTAAAAAATGAGTCAGGGGACTTCCCTGGTAGTGTAATGGTTAAGACTCCATGCTTCCACTGCAAGGGCTACAGGTTTGATTCCAGGTCTGAACTAAGATCCCACACACTGCGCAGCATGGCAAAACAAATTTTTTAAACTTTTTAATTAAATGAATAAAATTAAAATAGAGTTAGACTTTAAATTTACTATTTAAAAGAATGCTATTTGCAGACAAATTGAAAAGGGGGAAAAAATGAATGCCCTAATTTAATTTTCTTTATTGAGCCCATCTTTGCATGAAATGTCCCCTTGATATCTCTAATTTTCTTGAAGAGATCTCTAATCTTTCCCATTTTATTGTTTTCCTCTATTTCTTTGCATTCATTGCTGAGGAAGTCTTTCTTATCTCTCCTTGCTATTCTTTGGAATTCTGCATTCAAATGGGTATATCTTTCCTTTTCTCCTTTGCTTTTCGCGTCCCTTTTTTCACAGCTATTTGTAAGACCTCCTCAGACAGCCATTTTGCTTTCTGGCATTTCTTTTTCTTGGGGATGGTCTTGATTCCTGTCTCCTGTACAATGTCACGAACTTCCGTCCATAGTTCATCAGGCACTCTATCAGATCTAGTCCCTTAAATCTATTTCTCACTTCCACTGTATGGTCATAAGGGATTTGATTTAGGTCATACCTGAATGGTCTAGTGGTTTTCTCCACTTTCTTCAATTTCAGTCTGAATTTGGCAATAAGGAGTTCATGATTTGAGCCACAGTCAGCTCCAGGTCTTGTTTTTGCTGACTGTATAGAGCTTCTCCATCTTTGGCTGCAAAGAATATAATCAATCTGATTTTGGTGTCGACCATCTGGTGATGTCCATGTGTAGAGTCTTCTCTTGTGTTGTTGGAAGAGGGTGTTTGCTATGACCAGTGCATTCTCTTGGCAGAACTCTATTATCCTTTGCCCTGCTTCATTCTGTACTCCAAGGCCAAATTTGCCTGTTACTCCAGGTGTTTCTTGACTTCCTACTTTTGCATTCCAGTCCCCTATAATGAAAAGGACATCTTTTTTGGCTGTTAGTTCTAGAAGGTCTTGTAGTTCTTCATAGAACTGTTCAACTTCAGCTTCTTCAGCATTACCGGTTGGGGCATAGACTTGAATTACTGTGATATTGAATGGTTTGCCTTAGAAACAAACAGAGATCATTCTGTCATTTTTGAGATTGCATCCAAGTACTGCATTTTGGACTCTTTTGTTGACTATGATGGCTACTCCATTTCTTCTAAGGAATTCCTGCCCACAGTAGTAGATATAATGGTCATCTGAGTTAAATTCACCCATTCCAGTCCATCTTAGTTCGCTGATTCCTAGAATGTCGATGTTCACTCTTGTCATCTCCTGTTTAACCATTTCCAATATGATAGGGACCTAACAGAAGCAGAAGATATTAAGAAGAGGTGGCAAGAATACACAGAAGAACTGTACAAAAAAGATCTTCACGACCCAGACAATCATGATGGTGTGATCACTCACCTAGAGCCAGATATCCTGGAATGTGAAGTCAAGTGGGCCTTAGGAAACATCACTATGAACAAAGCTAGTGGAAGTGATGGAATTCCAGTTGAGCTATTTCACATCCTGAAAGATGATGCTGTGAAAGTGCTGCATGCAATACACCAGCAAACTTGGAAAACTCAGCAGTGGCCACAGGACTGGAAAAAGTAAATTTTCATTACAATCCCAAAGAAAGGCAATGGCAAAGAATATTCAAACTACCGCACAATTGCATTCATCTTACATGCTAAGAAAGTAATGCTTAAAATTCTTCAAGCCAGCCTTCAGCAATACGTGAACCGTGAACTTCCAGATGTTCAAGCTGGTTTTAGAAAAGGCAGAGGAACAAGAGATCAAATTGCCAACATCTGCTGGATCACCGAAAAAGCAAGAGAGTTCCAGAAAAACATCTATTTCTGCTTTATTGACTATGCCAAAGCCTTTGACTGTGTGGATCACAATAAACTGTGGAAAATTCTGAAAGAGATGGGAATACCAGACCACCTGACCTGCCTCTTGAGAAACCTGTATGCAGGTCAGGAAGCAACAGTTAGAACTGAACATGGAACAACAGACTGGCCCCAAATAGGAAAAGGAGTACGTCAAGGCTGTATGTTCTCACCCTGGTTATTTAACTTATACGCAGAGTACATCATGAGAAACGCTGGGCTGGAGGAACTACAAGCTGGAATCAAGATTGCTGGGAGAAATATCAATAACCTCAGATATGCAGATGACACCACCCTTATGGCAGAAAGTGAAGAACTAAAGAGCCTCTTGATGAAAGTGAAAGAGGAGAGTAAAAAAGCTGGCTTAAAGTTCAACATTCAGAAAACTAAGATCATGGCATCCAGTCCCACCACTTCATGGCAAATAGATGGGGATACAGTGGAAACAGTATCAAACTTTATTTTTCTGGGCTCCCAAATCACTGCAGATGGTGCCTGCAGCCATGAAATTAAAAGATGCTTACTCCTTGGAAGGAAAGTTGTGATCAACCTAGAGAGCATATTAAACAGCAGAGATATTTCTTTGTCAACAAAGGTCCGTCTAGGCAAGGCTATGATGTTTCCAGTGGTCATGTATGGATGTGAGAGTTGGACTGTGAAGAAAGCTGAGTGCCAAAGAATTGATGCTTTTGAACTGCGGTGTTGGAAGAGCTCTTGAGAGTCCCTTGGACTGCAAGGAGATCCAACCAGTCCACCCTAAAGGAGTGTTCATTGGTAGGACTGATGTTGAAGCTGAAACTCAAATACTTTGGCCACCTGATGCGAAGAGCTGACTCATTGGAAAAGACCCTGATGCTGGGAAAGATTGAGGGCAGGAGGAGGAGGGGACGACAGAGGATGAGATGGTTGGATGGCATCACCGACTCAATGGACATGGGTTTGGGTGGACTCCAGGAGTTGGTGATGGACAGGGAGGCTTGGCGTGCTGCGGTCCATGGGGTCGCAAAGAGTCGGACACAACTAGCGACTGAACTGAACTGAATTCTATTTTCACATCAATCCAAGTTTCCTGTAAGTGTGCTTGCCTTAAAGCCAGTCAGTCTTGGAAAAGATTCAACCTGAGTGATGATACATTCAATTTTATCCACCAAGAAAAGAGGAATGAGGCCATTTGTGTGAATCACCCATTTGCCTTAATTCTGTCTGGGTTATTTAAATGTGCTGCTTATTTTTAGTTTAATTGCAGCATAATTATATAACACCAGAGAATCAGAGCTTCATGATACCCACCAGTCGATCTTCAGGACAGTCTCAGAAGCCTGGTAAGAATCATCTGAGTGGGTGACTCAGTGGTCAGCCACCCGTGTGACCAAGAGATGACAAGGCTACAAGCGCACAGATAAAATTCAACAAACATTCATCAGCTGTCATATGAGTGTGAAATCTTACACTAGGAATAGTGGGGGAGCACAGAGATAAACCAAACTCTGCCAGTGCCCTCTAGGAATTCACAATCTAGAAGAGGAAGCAGGCACATGCAGAAACCCTTGGTGCCATTAAAAAAAAAAAGAAAGAAAGAAAGAAATCCCTAGTGCAGTAAAAAGTTCTAGAATGGATGTTGGGGATGGGGGGTGGGGGCAGTTCTTAATTTCATTTTCAATTGGAAGATAATTTCTTTACAATGTTGTGATGATTTCTGCCATACAACCACAGGTAAACATATGTCCCCTCCCTCTTGAACCTCCCTCCCTCTCTACATCATCCCATCTCACCCGTCTACGTCATCCCAGAGCGCCTGGCAGAGCTTCCTGTGGTATACGGCAGCTTCCCAATGGCTATCTGTTTCACACATAGTAGTGTATATACGTCAATGCTAGTCTCCCAGTTCGTCCCACGCCTTTCTTTCCCTGCTGTGTCCACAAGTCTGTTCTCTACACCTGCATCTCTATTCCTGCCCTGCAAATAGGTTCATCAGTACCATTTTCTAGATTCCGTATATATGCATTAATATACAATATTTGTTTTTTTCTTTCTGACTCACTTCACTCTGTATAACAGGCTCTACGTCCATTCACCTCACTACAAATAGACTCAAGTTTGTATAACGGATGTGTTAATAGACTATGGATCACGGAGGGAGGCACACTCTAGAAACTAGATGATGATACCAGTGAAACACTCTCTAAATTCCAGCTACTCAGACATTCTCATTTTAGGATGACATCTAAGCAGTACATAGTTCTCCAGGTATGTATTTCATTCTCATTAAAAGTAATTACTTTTTCTGTAAACTTGGTCTGCAGTTCTTCAAAATGTAAGCATATAAAAAGAGAAGCTTGAGTTAGACCCCAGACTAATTCCTAAACTTGCCTTGTAGATCACATTTAATTACTCTTCTGGGAACACCAAATGAAAGTAATGAAGTTTTCTCTCTGGCAAAATAGAAAATGGATTTAGTGACTTACTTTCCTTAGAGGGAGAGAGACAAGCAGTGATTGTTGCTCAGACCAAGAAAACATGGAGGAGAAGAGGACTTCTTGCTTCCTCTAAGCTTGGCATTTCCTCTAGATTCTCAGGAAACCATGAAGGCTGAACACAAAAAAAGCACTGTACCTCAGAAATCACATGTCTGGTTCAGGAAAAAAGCAGCATATTGTTGGCTGAGGGTCAAGTATGCAGGTTTATGGACTTTAATCACCCAGGATTTCTTCTTGTCTGTATAGATTACTATGTATGGATTACTCAGTGGTTGGTTATAAGTGTTACAAAGTACTTCTCATTAAAAGTTCTTATAACTTAGGGTTTTTATAACTTGGTGTTTTTCCAACAGTAAAGGTATTCTTGGGAGCCCTGAGAAGAAAAGAACGTTTTATTACCAAATAAATTAACCTGAGGAAATGAGTGAGAAGATATTCAATGAAAATGCTGTGTTTGTGTGTATCTTAGTGGCATCCTTAATTACTGGATAATGCACTAACCAGCCCACGAGGAGCACCAAGTCAGATCTGTGAAGCCAGATTCACTATTCCATAGATATGTTCCTTAATTAATAGAAGACTGGTGCATCTAAAACTGGGTCTCATAGCTAAAAGTGAAAGTCAGAAATAACTCTCCTGGCATTACTGTTGATTGACTATTATACTTTATCTGTATCAGTTAAGAAGGCCTTCAGCTTCAAATAAGAGTCCCCAACAAATGGTGGCCAAAACAAACAAGGACTCATTTATCTCACAGAACAAAGGAGTCCAAAAACTGGTTACAGCTAATGTTGGTTTGACTGCTCCATGAAACTATCAAGGACCTAATATTGTTCAATCTTTTCCTCCCACCATCTCTAGCATCCTTAGCAAATTGACTTTTCACCTTCCTAGTGATCACTGGTCACAAAATAGTTGCAGAAGCTCCAGGCAGCTTATCTGCATATAATAAAGGGAGGGGGGAAGGGAAAAGAGGGCACCAGCTCAAATGTCCCCTTTACCAGGAAAAGCAGAAAGGGTTCCCAGAAGCCAGTAGGACGAACATCTCATTGGCTGGAACTGAGTTCCGTGACCACCCTAGCTGCAAGTGCAGTTGGGAAAGTGAATGTGTGGCTCCCTCTCTATCTGGGGAGGCAGAAAGGAGAAAGAAGTTTACACTTGGCTTTGCCAGTCAATGCTTTGCCTATCATTGGTTTCCACCACAGCATATTTTCAAACCAACGCATATCATTTGGCTTTCATTTTCACAACACCAAATGCCATGTCAAAGGGTGTTGTGATGATAGTGAAATCAAAATAAGGACAAGTTTGCAGATGTCTGGATACATAAATAAACTGGACTAATGAGCTCTATCTTTGGCCTAGTTGGAAATTTAGCCCCTTCTGTCCATAAAGATAACCTGGGGTAATTCAGAGCACCAGGGGTTCTTGTTTGCTTTGCAGCTGGAAATCAAAAGCCTGAAATAACACAGTGGCCTCACAGAGGGGTGAGCTTGCTCCCATCCCTTCTCACTCCCCTCTCCCCAGTGCTCTACTTCAAAGCCTCATTTAGAGACTGGGAAGCCTTTGAAGCCTTTTGGTCCAAAACTGAAGCATCTCACAGCACGTCCTGGTTTTCACATGTTCAAAGCATGATACACTAGTATGTATTCCGCCCAAGCAAAAGATGGTGATCTTTGGGATTTACAAATTTCTCTGGCTGGTCACTGGGGTGTGCATTTTTTTTTTTTTTTTTTTTTTTTGTCGTTGTTGATTTTTAACCCAGTCTTTTGGAAAATCACTACAAAAGGCACCAAGTTCAATGGAATTCATTTCCTGCACTTCCTGGGCTCTTCCATCTCACAGCACAGAATCTTTGTGATGGAAATGCTGGAATAAGCAAACTGTGGACATAAATATGATAGACAAGACACCTGCATACTTTTGTTCTTTTGCTTAGGACAATAACCGTGACTATTTAGAGAAGCAGGTATAAACTGAAGATTAGTGAGAAAAGCACAATACAGGTATGACAGAGTTGGGGGCACCATGGGAGAACTTAGCCTATAGATTGCTATTAAAACCTGAAGGTTTGGGACTTCCCCAATGGTCCAATGGTTAAGAATCTGCCTTGCAATGCAGGGAACAAAGGTTCAATCCCTGGTTGGGAATTAAGATCCCACATACACCACTAAACAACTAATCCTGAGCACCACAGCTAGAGAGTCCATGTGCCACAATACCAGATAGTACATGACATAACATAGACAAATATTTTTTAAAAACCTGGAGGCTAGACTGATATCTAGATAGATATCTAGAAATAGATGGATGGATGAACAGACATAGAGATACATAAACAGATAAAGAGAGGGAGTGGAGGAGGGAAGAAAAGGGGGGCGGAGGAAAGAAGCAAAAAAAGCAAGATAGAAAGGAAGATGAATCTAGATTTATACCATGGTTTGGCAAGAAGACAGAACAAATGGCAAGTACAATTAACCAGCCTTAGGAAACTCAAGCTTAAAACTCTGAAGATAAATATGTTTTCTTTGCCCCAATTGTCACTTCCTTCCAGTTTTAGTAATACAATCTAGGTATAAGGGGATTTTAAATTATAGAATCTTCTTTAACTTCTCATAACTGTATCTTTACCCTGAGGATGGGATGGCTACAAGTACAGAAAAGAGATGACCAGTTTTTAAAACTCCAGTGAGGCTCACGTTGGTTTACCACAACAGAGACAAACACTGCATAGGGAAAATGAGAAACATTATTATGTTCGCCCCATTTAAATTTCCCATTAGTTTAAGTGAGACTACAGTTGTATTACAATGACTACTGTGTAAAAATACTTGTATGTCTAGGAGTGATTCTTTCCAAAGTTAAATCTCTGTGATTTAGATATACTTGACGACATAAGATCATAATTCAGTGACAGGCTCTAATGACTATAAAAGAAGAACTGTCATAATTAACAAAGTCGACAGCAGAAATTCAGCTAAGACTGAAAGACCATAAATACTAACTTGCTGCATCAGCCTGCCTCGCCAGGAACATTACATTCTGTTTGGTTTTTCATGCACCAACATCAGAGTTATTACAATAATAACTCTGTAATGGTGGAGTGCAAAGAAAACAAACTTTGGTGTTGGAAAGGCCAACATAGAATTCACTATGTCCCATCTGTGACCTTGAGTAAATTATTTAACTTCCTGTGACTCAGTCTCTTCATTTGAAAAGCAGAAATGATAACACTCATGCCTCTGAGGATAATTGTCCTTAATGAAATAATGGACAACATATAAAATACCTGGCACATGGCAGATACTCAAATGGCCGTGCTCTTCCCTACTGATGGGAAGACAACAGGACTCAGCTGCCCTAGAAAGACTGTGCTCTTAAAGAAAGCAGTGTGAGTGGCAGTTCTGAATTATATGATTCCCAATCTGCATGGATGCACGCTCTGTCCTTCCGCTTTGGTCAGTTCTCCCGCAGGGACAATGCACCTTTAAGACTATTGGCCAGGGTTAGAAATTTTAGTACGACAATTAAACCGACCAATGAAGACCCAAAGTGAGTCTTGATAATGGCCTCATTAGCACCATAGTATAAGCCAGAGGTCAGGAAACATATTGCTGGCCAAGTCAACTTTTGTAAATAAAGTTTTATTGGCATACAGTGGCCCTCACTCAACTACGCAGTGCCTATAGCTGCTTTTCCACCACAACAGTGGAGGTGATTTGTTGTCACCAGGCCCACAAGTCAAAAATACTTCCTCTCTGGCCCTTTATGGAGAAAGTTGGCTGAGCTCTGCTCTAAACAACCAAATGACAACCATATCCATCTATTTAATCCAACTTCTTTGTGGAGCACTTTTTAGAGTCCCAGCATGAAGGTAAGCTTGGTGTCGTTGACAGATAATAGGAAACCAGTCCCCAAGAAGAGGAGTGTGTGAAGCCAGCAAATAATTGCGGCAAATTATAAAATGTCCAATTACACACTAGAGGCAATAGCAGGGAAACCAGGATAGGGGAATTCAAGATATGCAGGAGTCTCGAGAAAGTCCTTTCTAGCTCCTTTGTAACTGAAAGTTAGTCATTTTCTCCCAGCGCTGCAAATCCTTGATTATAGGAATTAAATTCACTTTGCAATAATGAGCTTTAGACAAACAAAACACATTGAGAAGGGGTATGCAGATGCAGAGGGTTTCACCACTGCTGTCCAGTACATTGCAGCTTATCTACTTCCCTACTTGACACTTAGAAGCTATTTTAGAAATCTGGGTGTGTGGGTACTTCTTTGTGTCTCATGGATGCAGTGGGAACTCCCACCCTATAATGTGTGAGGGCCAGAAATTCTGAACAACCTGCAGTAAGGAGATTACCCCACACCACGGAAGACTGTGCTGTCTCCTGCATAACTTTCTAACTCTCCACTCGAGGCTCCCGTAGGTGAAACGCCTATTTAGTCAGCAGCCCATCAGGCTCCCCCCGTCCCTGGGATTCTCCAGGCAAGAACACTGGAGTGGGTTGCCATTTCCTTCTCCAATGCATGAAAGTGAAAGTGAAGTCGCTCAGTCGTGTCCAACTCTTAGCGACCCCATGGTCTGCAGCCTACCAGGCTCCTCTGTCCATGGGACTCTCCAGGCAAGAGTACTGGAGTGGGGTGCCATTGCCTCTTCCGATTTATAAGGAACCGAGCCTAATGTCTCACTCCATTGTACATAAAAACACCTTTTTTTTTTTTGCACTATTTTGGTACACACTGAATTTTCCAAGAATGTAAGTACATTGAAAAGACCATTGTGCTGTTTGCTTAGAACTTTACCAAGAGCCATCTACCATTCTGGATGTTCATTTAGAAGATTGTGTCATCAACAGCATTGCCACTTGTGGTGTTAGATATTGTGTCAGTCACCAGTACAAAAGTATCTTGATCAGTCTGAGTTTTCAGCTATCCCCCCTCAAAGGATTCCATTTAACTTAGCCTTTATTCCAAATAAGGAATTTAAAGAAAAAGTATAAACACAATTTAGTCTTGTTGCTCTGGAAACCAGATTTATTATTTATTGTTGTTGTTGTTCAGTCGCTCAGTCGTGTCGGACTCTTTGCAACCCCATGGACTGCAGCACACCAGGCTTCTCTGTCCAACACTTCCCAGGGTTTCCACAAACTCATCCATTGAGTTGGTGATGCCATCCAATCATCTCATCCTCTGTCATCCCCTTCTTCTCCTGCCTTCAATCTTTCCCAGCATCAGGGTCTTTTCCAAGGAGTCAGTTCTTCACATCAGGTGGCCAAAGTATTGCAGCTTCAGCTTCAGCATCAGTCCTTCCAGTGAATATTTAGGGTTGATTTCCTTTAGGATTGACTGATTTGATCTCCTTGCAGTCCAAGGGACTCTCAAGAGCCTTCTTTATAAGTGCAAGCATCTGACTCCTTCATTACATTATTTACTATAGTTGTATGGGACATGAGAAATTGTGTTATAAATTGCTGTCCATTTATTTCTTACTATTACAGGCAAACCTCATTTTGTTGCACTTGGCAGATATTGTGTTTTTTTATTTTTTAACAAATTGAAGGTTCGTGGCAACCCCACATTGAGCAAGTCTATCGACACCGTGTTTCCAAGATCATTTGCTCACTTCATGTCTCTGGGTCACATTTCAGTACTTCTCACTATATTGCAAATGTTTTCATTATGATTATATTTTTTATGGTGATCCATGATCAGTGATCTCTGATGTGCCTTGTAAAAAGATCACAACTCACTGAAGGCTCAGATGACAATTAACATTTTTTAGCAATAGGGGATTTTTTTAATGACAGTATGCACGTGATGTTTAGACACAGTGCTATGTGCACTTAATATAGTGCAGCATCGTATAAGCAGAACTTTTATATTCACCAGGAAACCAAAATTCATGTGACTTACTTTATTTTGATATTCACTTCACTGCTGTGGTCTGAAACTGAACCCACAATGTCTCCAAGGTCTGCCTGTATAAATTTTATGTATATATAAAATTATCTATGAATTTTTTTCTCATGAAAAACTTAAGACCCAGAGAGGTAATAGGCTTCACCCAAATTGACCAGCTATTTAGTGGCAAAATCAGGAAGAAGATCTTTTTACTGAGTTTCTCCCATAAGCCAGGCTCTGCACTAGTCACTTCCAATGTCCTTCAATTCCTAAATAAGCACTTAAAGTCCACCAATGCTTAGCCTCATACAGGAGCCGATGGTGCCAAGCTGAGCAGGAAGAGTCCCTGCTATCAAGGGAAAGCAGATCAGAAAAACCACGGACCACACATACATAAATAGATGAAATGGTCGTGGTACACAAATGGAGACTCTAACTCAGGCTGGTCCAAGGGAAGGCGATGCTCAAACTGACCCTGGAAGGGTGGTTAAGTGTTCTCCTGACACACAGGGAGTGTGAAAGCATTTCAAGCAGAGAGAAGAGATAATCCTGGAGGAGAGCCAGCAAGAGCTGGGCACTCCAGCAGGACATAAAGTACTCCAGCTTAGCGTCCGCTTAGGGTGAGAACACAGAAGTGGTGAGTGGTGGAGCTACAGAATGAGGCACACAGCTCACAGAGGGCATGTTTTCCCAGGTCAGGAAAACTGAACTCACCCTTGAACGTCACGAAGAAATGAGGAGGCTTCTCAATAGTTGTGTGACAGCTGGTCATTCACTCTGGTGGTAGGTGCCACAGAAACCCAGGTGAACTATGACAAAGAGCTGGAATAAGAGTGGCCTTGGGTAGAGAGAATACACAACAAAATAAAAGAAGCAGAAGGATCAAGGTTGGGTGATGGATGGAATTTTCCAGATGGAGGCGGAGAGAAGACTTGAGGGTGACTCCAGGTGTCTGGAGTGGACGATGGAGAATGATGAGAGCCTTCCCTGAAATGAAAAATGCAGGAGGAAGTGGATAGTTTGGTCTGGAAGTTGAGGGAGAGAGAGGATGAGTACAGACTAGGATGCGCCCAGTACACAGTACTGCTGAGAATCCGGGTGAGACTAGGGGTGTGAAATTCAGTAGGCTGGTCTGGACTAGAGATGCTAGAGAATCCAGGCAGGGAAACATCAGCATGGACATTACCTCATTTAATCCCCGCAACCTTAGGAGGCAGCGCTTAACAGGCTCATTTGAAAGAAAAGAAAACCAAAGTTTACCAAGTCACATAGTTGGAGGGCTAAGATTTGCCCCTTGGTATGTCTGACTCCAAAGCTCATGCTTTCTCTACTACATCATGTCATCCTCCAACTGAAGGGGCTCGTGGCTCCTAGCTAAGCATTTTTCTATTACTCCAACCTGTTCTTCACTGTCCAGAAATCAATAAATCAGAATGATTTCAATAAAATCAGAATGATTGCATGGAGAAGTATGGTTTCCCAGAAATCATTATAGGCAAAATCCAAATTTCCCAGGAAACTGGTTTCAAAAACAAAATATCTTGATATGTGCACCAAGAGAGCAGCCTTCCCAAGCCAACAGGGGAGCCTCTATTACCATATCCTCTCAGTTCATAATCCAAAGCTACAACTCACCAGAAAGTAAAAAGGGGGATCCCAGAGCCCACAGTGAAAGCCTCCAGGATTTAGGCAAGTACCCTCATTCTTTTTAAAATTTTTAATTTAATTGTTCGCTTTTTGGTTGCCCTGGGTCTTTGTTGCAGAGCACAGGCTTCAGCAGTTGCAGCACGTGGGCTCATTTGTTGTGGGTCGTGGGCCCTCGAGTGTGGGCTCAGCAGTTGTGGCACCCAAGCTTTAGTTGCCCATGGCCTGTGGAATCTTCCCAGACCAGGGATCAAACCTGTGTCCCCTGCATTGGCAGGTGGCTTCTTATGCACTGTGCCACCAGGGAAGTCCTTAAGTACCCTCAATATTAAAAACAAATACAAAACTTTTGCTCATCTTACGGGCCAAATCCACTTCAGAAAATAAACAGCTACATTTATTTAATATCTAAGTAGATCTGTTTCAAAGCTGCTAAATCAAAGAGTGACGTAACCATTCATCATCTGCATTTCACATCAGGGAAAGAAAGGAGGCGGAAAAAAGCAGGTGGGCAGTTGTGAGGGAGCCTGGGCAAAGTTGCAGATGGGTTGGATGACAACATGGAAACTAGCAGCCCACTGGCCTCGGCTCCCCCCAGGTGCTGGGCAGAGAATCAGGCTGGCTCCTTATGTAGCCCTCACCCCAAGGCGGCAGAAGATTGATGGCAACAGGAGATGCAAATGCCTATCGTGTGCCAAAGTGGAGGCATCTGCATGTGATTTAAAACGTCTTCCTGTCACCATGAGACAGCAGTCTGAACGGTGAGGTAAGATCTTGGCTTGCCCGATCTCACCCCAATCCACCCATGCGCCGTTCACAAAGAGCTCATGCAGGAATTCCCTGCCCAGCTCCATCCGATCCAGGCTGAAACCGACCGTAGGCATCTTGGAAGCCACAGGACCTGCATCCTGACCTCTCAGCTGACCCACGACACCTGCCAGAGCTTCTGGAAGAAGCCGTCACCCACAGCTTTGTGCCGATTCTCAGACAGCCAAGCCCTTCCAGGACCAATGAAATGGCCAAGACAGCGAGTCACCTCTCTGTCTGGGCAGGCTAGTCATTTGATGAAAGTCAAGGAATGTGATGGCTGCAGTCATCACCTGGGGCATCTGCCGTCATCATGTTCCCTGATTCCTTGGATCTGGCTGTGCAAACAGACTGGACAAGGCCTGGCTGCTGCTCTAGCTATTCACAGACACCATTCCAAAACCTGCCCCTGTGGTCCAAGTTCTTCTAGAAGCTAAGATAGACAGTTAAGCGAAAGTCAAGTATGCATGGTTGGTTTAAAAATTCTTCCTTCCATCCTCGTCTGATGCACACCTGTTGTTATTAATACCACCACACCCCTGGATCATTCCTTACAATAGCAAACCCCCATCCCACCAGACCCCTCTCCCTTCTAGAAGACAGACGTTGGCCCCTGACATGACTGAAGTGGCAAGGTCAGCAGTCTGAAACCATGACCTGGTAGAATGCTGACAAAGAGCCCTGCATGTGGGGAAGCTGTGTTTGTTCCAGCTAAGCCTTGAATCCACCTGTTCATAGAGATGGCAAACTTGAACCTGAGTTCCTCAGCTGTAAGATCAGGACCATACTTGACACCCCACCTGTTGTGCTAACCTCTTGTGAATGACATCAGGATAAGACGAAAGCAGAGGGACTTTCCTGGCTGTCCAGTGGTTAAGACTTCACCTTCCAACGCAAGGGGTGTGAAGTTTCGACCCCTGGTCGGGTGAGCTAAGATCCCACATGCCTTGTGGCCAGAAAAAACCAAGACATAAAACAGAAGCAGTATTGTAACAAATTCAATAAAGACTCTGTAAATGGTCCAAATCAAAAGAAAAAAAATCTTAAAAAAAAAAAAAAAGAAAGCCAGAATGTAAATATGGATTACCAAAATACAGCACATGGTTATTAATGAGGGCCAATCCATGCCTCTTTACTGTCCATCACACCCAAACAGGATTACATTTTGTAACAGGCCTGCTTTTGATTATTCTGAACCTCAGACTTTGGGTTCCGATGATCAGTACCTGAAAGGAGACTTTAACTGAAGACTTTACGAAATTGACAATAAGACATAATAAGGAGTGACTGGCTTGTGCTCTGTAATGAGAATTGTGTATTATTTTATTAGATATTCTTGTGTTTCCCTGGTGGCTCAGATGGTGAAGACTCTGTCTGCAATGCAGGAGACCTGGGTTCGATCCCTGGGTCAGGAAGATCCCCTGGAGGAGGAAATGGCAATCCACGCCAGTACTCTTGCCTGGAGAATTCCATGGAGGGAGGAGCCTGGTGGGCTACAGTCCATGGGGTCGCAAAGAGTCTGACACGACTGAGCGACTTCACTTTCTTTCTTTCTTTCTTTCTTTATTAGATGTTCTTAGGTAATGGAACTCAATCCTAAACTTCTTCTCCCTAAGAAACTGGTGAAAACCCTCACACAGCATAGGCAAGATAGAGTTCTCTCTCTGACCCATTTCTTATTTCTCTGCATCTTGAAAAGTTTCTGTGCCAAGGCATCTACTTCCTTATGTAACTACAGAGTGGTCTTGGCTTGTGTCCGTGTGATGGCCCAAAGCAAGGTCACTGAGAATCAGATCAGCCTCTGTTGATCTGCCTCCCTCCAACTTGCTTGGCGGAAGGTGAGCTGCAGTCTGACCTGGAAACAGCCCCCCAGCCTTCAGCTCTCTGCCTCTGCATTTCTTCTTCCTTCCATCAATATTTGCCCAGCGCCACAGTATGGCAAACACTGCTTAGGAGAAGATACTGCACAACACACACACAATGCCCTTCCTCTGGAGGCGTTTATCCTCCACACTCAGATTTGCTCAGGAGAATGGGTTCGCCCTGTGAGATTGAAGGCCAAGGGGTTTGCTATAAATGCTTTGGGCAGAAAGAGCCCCTCACTCTTGGTGTCTGAGCCCAAGTGCTCAGCTAAGTCTGACTCTTGGCCACCCCATGGACTGTAGCTCTCCAGGCTCCTCTGTCCATGGGATTCTCCCGGCAAAAAATACTGGAGTGGGTTGCCATTTCCTCCTCCAGGGAGTCTTCCTGAACCAGGGAAGGAAACAATGTCACTTGTGTCTCCTGCATTGGCAGGCGGCTTCTTTACCACTGCACCACCTGGGGAGCCCGTCTGAGCCCAGGAGGGATCCCTAATCGCTCAGAGATCTGAGCACCATAGCACTAGTGACATCTCCCTGGAAACGGCCATTGAGGGAGCAGCCTGTGGTGACCCTGGTTCCTCACATCACAGGAGGCCACTCCCAGCCCTTCTGGAACAGATCAACACTCACTACGAGCACTTACTGTGTGCCAGGCCGGGAGCTAAAAACCGTGCTTGAAGTCACTGAACCGCTATTATCATCTGCTTTGTACAGATGAGGAAATCATAGCTCAGGAAGATTAAGTGTCAAATCCAAGCTCACTGGTGACGAGTGGTAGAACCAGGGTTCAGCCCTAACCTGATTCCAGGGATCTCCCACAGGTTAGAGAAGCTGAGTGCAGCACAGCCAGGAGAAGCCATCTGTTTACAGCAGTGAGGAGGTTTTTTTGGAGGGGCGGGGTTTTCTGTCTATGACTCAGAAGGGTTTCTCCGGTGGCTCAGTGATAAAGAATCTGCCTGCAATGCAGGAGCCACAGGAGAGTTGGGTTCAATTCCTGAATCAGGAAGATCCCCTGGAGAAGGAAATGACAACCCACTCCAGTATTCTTGCCTAGCAAATCCCACGGACAGAGGAGCCTGGTGGGCTACAGTCCAGGGGGTCACAAGGAGTCAGACACGCCTGAAGCAACGGAGTAGGAGCACAAGCCTGGCTCAGAACAGGAATGAATCCTTTCTCAGAAAATCCAGTCTGGCCTCTGTGACTTAGTTACATGGACTCTTTGGGATCCAAGAGGGCAAAATTAGTCAGGCTGGCAGCAGCATTCTCCTCTAAATGTCAGTCATGTTCCAGGGGCTGAGAACGACCCTGAGCACTGCCGGGACCCACACTCGCTCCCCTTCCTCCCCTGTGCATCTCAGAATGGTCTCTGGGCATCTGCCCAACACTTCAGAGGAGCAAGTGGACCTCCAGACGTGGTGATGCTCCTGGGGAGCTGGTTCTGAGATTCTAACAGGAGCAACCACCAGCTTCGGTCCCCTCTCTGTTCCACACGCCCTGATGTCCGAGCTACAGAAAGGCCGGTGGGCCTCATGCCCCCTCCTGAGAGGCCTTGTTATTTGAATGAAAGCCCTCCCCCCCACCCCGCCCCAAGCTGCCCCGCCATTTTCTTAGCAATGCTCCACGAGCCACCCCGCTCTAGCAGCACAGGGTTCTCAAGTTTCTCACTTCCTCCAACCAAAACTGGGAGGGAGAGTCTCAGATTCCTTCATTGGTGGAGAAGAGGCTGCAGAGAAAAAGAGCCTCTTTGTCAAAGGCTCATTTGCAAAGGCCTGAACAGAGGACTTAGAATTTGGGACTGGCTCCAGGTGGGGAGGCCTTGCCTGGAATTCCTAATACATTCTCTCTGTTATTAAAATAATATAGGGAACTGGGGTGGCCCGTTGCTTCACTGCATGGAGTCAATTTGGCTCATGCTGGGCGACCATTTAAAATCTGACCTCAAGAGATGCCAGTTTCCAAATCTTTTCATGCTGGGTATGTTTCCATTCCACACAACAAGCCCACGGCTGTTCCCCAAACTCTTTCTCTCAGCAAAGAGTAACTCAGTAGACCCAGCCTCTTGCCAGGAGTGATGCAATCGACCAAGCTCCTCAGTGTCCTGTTCCCCTGGCCCCACCCAGCTGCCCTGCCCAGGGCTGGCTCTCCGGTCCACTTCTCGGTCCATCTCTTCACCTCCCTCGGCACAGGCCTCCCTTTGTGATCCGGGGAAGGTGTGTTTCCAGGTGACTGGATGCACATGGCAATTCCTCCTTCCAACACGGAAGAGAAACCCTGCCTGCCTCCCCCACTAAGCCATGAGTCATCAACACACAGGATGGCAAAGGCTTTGGCAAAGATGAGTTGGGGGGAGGGGGAGGAAGGAGCCACGATGCACTCAGATTTGCCTCCCAAGAGCTCTTTTCCAGCTTCCCTTGACCTCCATGTTTCCCCCAAAGAAACCTGGAGGAAAACATCCTCAAAGCACCAGTTTTCCATGAGGCATCTGGTCCTCCAAGATGATGTAGGCAAGAGAAGACAAGTATGTATTTGTTTTGAATATAAATTTCTTATCTTGAGAGCTCTGATCAGCTTATCTGTGATTTCTGAAAATGACCTGTTCAGCCTTGGGGGCACCTGGAGCTGTGAGATTCATCCCTGTGAGCTCCTTGGAGGCTAGTGAGACCATGCTATGAAAACCTGCCTCCCGGTAACCTGCCCGGGGCCTCAGGAAGCCAAGGAACAGGGCGTCACTGCCTTCTGCCATCACTTCCAGTCCCCGCCCTATGCCTTTCTTCTAGTTCACTGCAGACATCCCACTCTCTCTGAGGCTCAGAGCAGATGAAAAAGCAATTGTAGCAACTTGAAACACCCCCAGAGGAGCAGCCCGTTGTCATGATCTCTGACAGGAAGGAAATAAGATGGTGTTTTATTTTTAAGTAGCCCATGAGATTTCAACGATCGCATTAAAATTTTAATCACAAACTCCTTAAGTTAGGAAGAGAGAGAAAAAAAAAAAAAAAAGACTCACAAAGGACTCATTGTATAAGAGAGTTTCACCATTTGGAGTTCTTTTATAAATTTGTGTCAGATCACAATTTGCTGTCTGGGAAATGTAAATTAGTTATTAATGAGCCAAAATTCTAACATCAAAGCCTGTGCATCCACATGCCAGGGAGAAACAAAGAGCTTTCACAGAGCGCTATCAACAGCTCCGTGCACCGGCCTGAATGCCGCATTCATCTTGACACGCTTTGCTGCCCTGTGAAGGAGATCGCTTTTCACCAGTGGAGTCACACAGGGCTCCTGGACCATCTGCATCACCTCCACCTGGGCACCGGGTGTTGGTCAGTATTCCAGGCAACAGGCAGCATGTGTGGTTTGCAGAGAGCAGAGTAGATGGCCCCTTCCTTCCCAGCTGACCATTTTTGCAACGTGCATTTAAGGTTTACAATGTGACCTCACCCAGGTAGAAGGGGGAACATGCACCTGCTTTCGAAGTATTCACATAGAGTTGGCTTCATATTCTCAGCCCTTCTTGTGTCAGTGGAAACCAAGAGTCTAGATAGAAAAGGAATACTCAGAATGAGAAAGTAGGCCAGTTGTTTTGAGCCTGGGAATGGTGGGTTAGAGAACTCTAACACAAGTTGTGCAGGCATCTGGAAATATGTATGCATTTATTATTCATTCTCTCAGCAGATGCTGCTGAGCTTCTCTCAAGCACTGGCTCTGTACCTCGCAGGGAACATACATGCGTGTGTGCTTGCTAAGTCACTCAGTTGTGCCTGACTCTTTGTGACCCCATGGAACTGTAGCCCACCAGGCTCCTCTGTCCATGGGATTCTCCAGGCAAGAATACTGGAGTGGGTTACCATTTCCTCCTTCAGGGGATCTTCCCCACCCAGGGATTGAAGCTGAGTCTCCTGTATCTCCTGCGCTGGCAGGTGGATTCTTTACCACTGATCCTCCTTAGGCTGATATCCCTCCCTGACAGCCCTTCTGGCATCCTTGAGCTGGAATTCCTCTCTGTCTTCAGCGGGACCATCTTTCCTTGCACACTCAGCCGTGAGCAGCAACCTGGAGAGTGCTCCTCTGACCGTCAACTCAAATATTTCACACAGTTGTTCTGAAGTACATCCACGTCACTTTCACCATCTTATTTACAAGCTGCCCAAAGTGTGTCGCACAGAACAAGAGGCAGAAGCGGCACAGTGGTCAAACAAGTTTGGGGAACGCTGCATGAGTTATCAGGCTTCCCAGGTGGGCTAGCGGTAAAGAACCTGCCTGCCAATGCAGGAGACATAAGAGGCACAGATTTGATCCTTGGGTCAGGGAGATTCCCTGGAGAAGGGCATAGCAACCCACTCCAGTATTCTTGCCTGGAGAATCCCATGGTCAGAGGAGCTTGGCAGGCTACAGTCCATGGTCGCAGCGTCGGACACGACTGAAGTGACAGAGCACATGCAAGATACATGAGTTATTCCCGTCTCGGAGATTCACAGCCCATGAAGCTCTGAGACATCCTAAAGCAGACAGTTCTTCCCAGGACTTGCGATCCACATGGCCCGGCTGGTTCGATCTTTGACACATCCCTCTGCACCACATGGGCTTCCCTGATAGCTCATTTGGTGAAGAATCCACCTGCAGTGAGGGAGACCCCAGTTCAGTTCCTGAGCTGCAGATCCCCTGGAGAAGGGAAAGGCTATCCACTCCAGTATTCTGGCCTGGAGTAGTCCATGCACTGTATAGTCCATGAGGCTGCAGAGTCAGACATGACTGAGCAACTTTCACTTTTCACTTTCTGCACCACATACACATACAGTTGTGCTGTGCTAAGATGCTTCTGTCATGTCCCACTCTTGGTGACCCCGTGGACTGTAGCCCACCAGGCTTCTCTGTCCATGGGGATTCTCCAGGCAAGAATACTGAAGGGGGTTGCCGTGCCCTCCTCCAAGGGATCTTCCTGACCCAGGGATCGAGCCCAGGGCTCTTATGTCTCCTGCATTGGCAGGAGGGTTCCCTACCACTAGCACTACCTGGGAAGCCCACACATATAGCACTGAGAGACCAAATATAAGCCAAGAAAATAGAAAGGCACAGTCCAGCACCCAGACAAAACTAGCATCTCAGCGAGCCAGAAATGGGAACTCAAAGCAGCAGCAGGCTGGCCCCACAGGCCTGCTGGTTCAGGAAGGAGGCGGGGGATGCTGATGACTTTCTTGTAGGACAGAGAGGAATAAAATCATCATTTTGTGGGAGAAGGGGACTCAGTTGAACATCCTATGGACAAATGTTTTGCAAAACATGCTTTAGAACATGTAGTCTTTGCTCCTTTCTCCCTGACTCTTGCTTCATATTGCTGGCCTTGGGCTCTCAGATACAAAGAATTTGCTGATCCCTGGCATATCTCTTCCTGCCTCTTCCCAGAGCTTCTAGGAAAGAACTTAGTACAAGATCCAAAATAGATTCTCTCTCTCTCTCTCCTCCTTCATAATCAATTTCTTTTTTTTTTTTTTCATATTTATTTATTTGACTGCACCAAGTCTTAATTGCAGCATGTGAGATCTAGTCCACTGACCAGGGATCAAACCCTGGCCTTCTGTATCAGGAGCTCGGTCTTAGCCACTGGACCACCACTGAAGTCCCAAACATCGATTTCTTAGGATCCCTCCTCCCCACCTTCTACTCATCTAACCCCTGGTAACCTGACTTCCTCCATCCTCACTGATCTCCGTAGCTGTGCCCCGATGGCCCCCAATAGCCACACCCAACCATGTGTTTTCAGACCTCATCTCTGTGGTTCTCCCCACTTTTCAACACTATCAAACGCCTCTCCTGATGACGCTGGAGAATTCTTGTCTTCTTCAGGACTGCACCTTCCCATTTCTTCCCCCTCTCTAAGTGCCCCAGTTCTTCATTCTCCCTCTCCCATCGCTGAGATGAGAGCACGTCCCATGACTACCCTCAGCCCTCTTCCTTCTTCTTCTTGTCCTCACACCCACCCTTGGATTACCCTCTGCACACACACATCACTCCAAATGAAAGCATCAGTCTCCATTTCATTCTCCACAGTCCCACACACCCAGGAGTTTTGAGAACTTTGTGATGCAAACTCTGCTCCAAAAATGGTTGGTTGGCCTTGTTTTGCGTCTCTTGTTGTTGGTTGTGTTGGTCGTGGTGTGTTACACTGTTGAAACACAGACTCTGATAACTAAAGAGCTTTCCATTTTGTTTTCACTCATGGACTTGATCTTATGTCCAACTAGTTCGTGACTTCTGTTAAACCCATCAGACTTACTTCTTACGGCCATGAATCCTATTGGATTACTGACTTCTTGTAGAAAAAAAACATTGTAAACAGATTTACACTCCCACCTGCCAAGTGTACCTATGCCAAAATTCAGTCACGTCACTGAACTAAAAAATATTGAAACGGCTTGTTTTGTTGCTCCAGAAATAATTGTCAAGTGCATTCATAATATTTTTACATTTCCAGTGCAGTTTTTTCTTTATTATCTGAGGTTAGCTGAAATTTTTTAAGTCCACTTTACTCTGCTTCCCAATTCTCTCTTCTTGTATCTGTAAATCTTGCATCATCTTTTAAAGGCTTTTGGGTAAACATTTACAGATTTGTGCATCAATATATAACTCTGTTCCTTAGTATAAAATCATATGGGTATGAACATACATATAGACTTTATGGGCTTCCCTGATGGCTCAGACAGTAAAGAATCTGTCTGCAATGCAGGAGGCCTGAGTTCAATCTCCGGGTCTGTAAGATCCCCTGGAGAAGAAAATAGCAACCCACTTCAGTATTCTTGCCTGGGAAATCCCATAGACAGAAGAAGCTGACAGGCTACAGTCCATGGAGTCGAAGAGAGTCAGACACAACTGAATGACTAACACTTTGATTTTCATATGACTTTACTTAGTCAAATATTTTTAACTGTGAAAATCAAGTTGGCCTGTTTGAAATGGAAAGGTATGAAAACACGTCAGGTAAAACAAGTTTACTTATTATAGCCACACTACATATCCTAAATTGTCTGAAGTTGAATTCATCTTCTTGATTTTGTACTCAAGTCTATCCTGTTCTCCATCCCATAAAAAGAAAGAACTTTCTTTCATTCAGATCTGGTTTCCTCTGAAAGAGACACATGCACCCCAATGTTCATCGCAGCACTGTTTATAATAGCCAGGACATGGAAGCAACCTAGATGCCCATCAGCAGATGAATGGATAAGGAAGCTGTGGTACATATACACCATGGAATATTACTCAGCCATTAAAAAGAATTCATTTGAACCAGTCCTAATGAGATGGATGAAGCTGGAGCCCCTTATACAGAGTGAAGTAAGCCAGAAAGATAAAGAACATTACAGCATACTAACACATATATATGGAATTTAGAAAGATGGTAACGATAACCCTATATGCAAAACAGAAAAAGAGACACAGAAATACAGAACAGACTTTTGAACTCTGTGGGAGAAGGCGAAGGTGGGATGTTTCGAGAGGAATCGGGTGGAGAGGGAGGTGGGAGCGGGGATTGGGATGGGGAAGACGTGTAAATCCATGGCTGATTCATATCAATGTATGACAAAACCCACTGAAAAAAAAAAAAAAAAAGATTCAAGCATCAACTAAAAAAAAAAATTAAAATTAAAATTAAAAAAAAAAAAAAAGAACTTGAAACTGTTTCTCTTCCCTATTTTCAGTTTCTGCCATTTTGCCACCATTCTCCCAGTTACCTAACCTCCAACTTCAGTGTTCTCTATCTCACTCCTTCCCATCTTCCCTCTCACCACAAAAGCCCAAATTCCTCAAAAATCAGTTGGAAAGCTTTTTTCACTTTTCCACCACAAAGCCTCTCAACACACAGAGTGAGTGAAGTCGTTCTGTCGTGTCCAACTCTTTGTGACCCCGTGGACTGTAGCCCTCCAGGCTCCTCTGTCCATGGGATTCTCCAGGCAAGAATACTGGAGTGGGTTGCCATTTCCTTCTCCAGAGGATCTTCCTGACCCAGGGATCGAACCCGGGTCTCCTGCATTGCAGGCAGACGCTTTATCCTCTGAGCCACCAGGGGAGCCCACAACACACAGAAGGACTCCTCAAATATCCCACCACCCCCAAAGAGGGGATCCTGGCTCAGAAAATGATTCTCTCCACAAAAGAACTCCTTCAAGATCCCATAGGTACCATATAACCTGAAGCATCTTGTCCTAGCTAGTGTAGATCACTCACCAAAGACCAGGTGGAGATAGTTCACCAAAGAAGATATTTAGATTCAACCACTGTGAAGAAAGCTACAATCCACTCAATCGAATGTGACCTGACAGGCAACAGGGAGTAGAGACTTGGGTAGTTGGTTGAAAAAGTTATCAATCAAGACCATGCCATCCATCTTTACTCGAAACCATCCAAAGAATCAGACTGTGATTGAACCTTGTTCCTTGCTAGGCACAGTTCTCTGGGGTAGAAGCAATTCAGATGGGATGGAAATATTCTCTAGGGACACTTGGTCCCCTTTGTCTAAAGCTGTTCATTTGTGAGGTTGAATAATGAAAAATATCATCTCTGAAATCAGATAGACCTGAGCTTATTTTCATCTCTAATATTTACCAGCAGGAAGTACTGGGCAGATTTCTTAACATCATCTACTGTTGATATTGTTATTAACAATAATAGTAATAATAACAGCAGTAGCTACTAAAATGAATTGAGTTTTTATTACTCAATAATGTGTTCGTCTGCCTGCTCAGCAATAAATAACTCATTTCTAAACAAAATAATAAAAATAATGTCTTGGTCTTGCCATCAGTTATTGAGCTAATAACATCACTCCAGAGTGCTGTGAGTCAGAGTAAGTCCTATGTGTAAACTGCCTAGCACACAGCATACCCTACATCCATGGTAGTTATCGTCATTCTGTTTTGATGTCCTCATTATCTGTACAGAAAGAAGTATCCTGTACAGAGGCACAGTTTCATCTCTTGAGCAGTAAACTAATAAAGTGGTCTCCTAACTTATCAATCAGCCTCTTGAGAGTCTGATGACCTCTGCAAATACAGATAAAACTAGGTTCTAGTCTTGAATTACTAAAGACTCTGGGACACCCAGAGAAGTAAGGTGTCTTTGTGTTGGGATCACAGATTCTCAAGTCAGAAGTTCTGTCACTTACGGACAGTATGGCTTTGCTAAGCCTTAGTTTCCTCATCTGTAGAACGGGACAAATGATAGTACCCACCTCAGAGGAATCACATAAGAATTCAATGAGATAATATAACCCTCATAACACTTCCAGGGGAGGTACCATGAATACTGATCACCCTTTGACATAAGAGGAACCTGATGTTTAGACAAGTGAGTTAATTTTCTCCAGATCAGAGGGTCAGAAACTAGCAGAGCCAAAATGGAATCCAGATCTATCGAGCTCTGATGCCTGAATTTTTAGCCATATTTCACCATTCAAGTAGCCCCCTAACCCCTAGTGCAAGCAGTTAGCTGTGTAAATCCAAGTTCTTCTCTACACTTCAAGGTGCTCAAGAGTAGAAACTGTGCATCTTCTTAATCTTTGTTTTCCCTTCAGCACACAGACCCATGTTTTACTCAACGAAATGTTCTTTCACTGACTTTGAATGACTAGTCAAATGAATAAATAAAGTCATGAATAAATCAAGAAAGGAGTCCTCGTTAAGAGAACAGGATTCAAAAGTATCCATAGTCAAGAAGAGCAGAACTGAGAAGAGAAAGAGAAAAACAATGAGACGGAAGAGAAAAGCAGCTGTGAATCTCCAGGGTCAAAGGTCCTTAGGATCCTTTGAGAGGAAGTGATGGAGGAAGATGGCTTGTTGAGGGGGTTAAGGATGGTAAGCCTGCCGAGGAAAGAAGCAGTGGAAGCAGTGGATATAAATCATTTTTTTTAAAAGGAATCCTTTTAAATAAGAGCTATCACAAGCAAGGGAGCAAAGTCAAGTGAAGAATTGTTTCTGCTTCTTATAAAACAGAATAAACCTGACATGTCTGCAGGAAGAGGATTAATTTCCATCTAGAAGAGAGAGATGAAGAATTTTGGAAGCAAAGTTATCATTGCAAGAATAATGTCCCAGAAAAGATCAAAGATATTGGAACTAAGGCTGTTCAGTCTGTAGGCTACAAGTCAGTATGCTGGGAATGGAATGGGATGGGTTGAGCTGGAAATTATTAGAATGCATCACATTTTAAGAGACTTTGTTTCTGTGTGTGTTTTTATGTACTGGGTCACAAGTTAAAGCATATTTTTAAACTATGATTCATTGTCAAAATGTTGAAAACAGTGATTATTGGCAGCAAGGTTAGATTTAAGTTCTCTATGGCTATCTAGTGGTGCTGGTGATCATGGCGCAGATGCCTGTCCTAACCGTTCAGGAACTCGGGGAAACCCGCCATCCCATGTTCTGTCTTTCTTTCCTCCATCCCTCTCTCTGTGTCTTCCTTTTTCTTTTTTCCTTCAATAAACATTTACTGAGGGACTTCGCTGGCAGTCCAGGGGTGAAGACTTCACTTTCCATTGCAGGGGGTGCTGGTTCGATCCCTGGGAGAGGAGCTAAAATCCCACATGCCTTGCAGCCAAAAACCCCTCAAAACGTAAACAACAGAAGCAGTATTACAAACTAATTCAATAGACTTTAAAAATGGTCCACTTAAAAAAACTTTTTATGCATACCACAATGAAGAGTAGCCTTTGCTGGCCCCGCAACTAGAGAAAGCCTGTATGCAGGCAACTAAGACCCAGTATAGCAAAAATAAATACACTAATTAATTGTAAAATTAAAAAAAAAATTTCCTGAGTATTTATCTCCTACCTACCATTCACTTTTCTAGAGCCTGGACATAGAGTCCATGTAGACAAGTCCTGTCCTCACAGAGACTATAGCACAGAGTTTAATAAACAGTAAGATTGACCTCGGACTTATCCTGTGGCCCAGCTGGTAAAGAATCTGCCTGCAATGCGGGAGACCTGGGTTCAATCCCTGGGTTGGGAAGATGCCCTGGAGAAGGGAAAGGCTACCCACTCCAGTATTCTGACCTGGAGAATTCCATGGACTGTATAGTCCATGGGGTCGCAAAGAGTCAGACACAACTGAGCGACTTTCACGCACTCACGCACTCAAGAATGACCTCTGCGGGGCCAAGACCTCTCAGGGCACAGACTTGGACTCACTCTATAGCTCTGCTTTGCAACTCAGTCCATAGTCCAGACCTGACTTCTCCCCATTTCTCAGACCCACTCTCTTGCCCCAGATCTGGAGAACTGGTGTGGTCTTTCCGTGGCCCTGACGCTTGTTCTAATCCTCAGACACACTTATACTCTGGCTGATGGGATTCTGGTCCAATCTGCCGCAGCCCTGCCCCCCGCCCCCAGACTGCTCCTGCCTTCACACAAGAGCTCTGTGTCTCAGGAGGGACCCGGAGAACGTAAATCTGCCAGGGCGACTTCACAGCACGATGCTGGAATTCCTGAGAGATGACTTGGCAGAGGCCGTGGGAGATGGACAGTGTGGCCAGCACACCTTGTCCACACGCTCGCCCCACGTGTGCAGGCTAATGTATTTAGCCATCCACCTAGATTGGGTTCTTGTTTTTCCAGTTTTCTTTCATTCCACGGGCAGCCTTTCCAACTGCAGTTTCTGCTTCAGACATTCAGATCCACAGTCTTGAATGAGGCTTCTTGCACTGAGCTAATTAAAAACAAGAGAAAGCTTTCTGCTGAAGGTTTGGGAAAGGGAATGTCTTTGAGGTTTTTGATGCTTTAGCATCACTGAATGACATGGGGGAGAAATTTGAAAAGAACCTGAGAAAAAAAGTTATTTCCAAAGCCCTGTTTTGTGGATGATCCAGCTGAGCTTCATGGGGTATGGGAATTCACCCATGTTGCATAATCCACGGCACCTGGGGCATTCTGAGGCTCTTCAGGGGCACCCTAGGGAGTGAGGAGGGCTCAGGTCCCCATTCCCGCTTTATCCAGAGAATCTCTGCAGGGATCTGTTTCACACGTTAGCTTCTGTGTGAGATTTAGCTTGAAAAGAGGGTTTCACTGTCTCATAGCAAGAGCAAAAAAAAAAAAAAAATCATATTATGCCCTGATTTTTATGACATTAAATTAGACCCCATTCACATCTAGAGAAAAAAATCCTGAAAATAGATGCTCAGCACTTGTTGACGATATGTGTGCCAGTTAGGGGAAAGTTTACCGACGTCTGCAAGTTACCGTGAACTGTATCCCTGAAATAAGATGGATTCAGGAATGGATGGGAGGCTGGCTAGACAGGGAGAGTCACAATACAGCAGGTAGAGGAGTGCTAATGGTAGAATCTAGGTGGCAGGTTTATGGGTATTCTTAGGAAATTCTTTCAGTATTTCTGTATGAAAGTTTTCATCATAAAATGTGTGGGGAAAATTGTCACCAGATTCATGTGTTTCAGTAAATGTTTTCTTATCTCTTAAAAGCTGTTTTTTAAAAAAGGAAATTTATGCCTGTACCACCTTCTGACATGGTCAATCTTGTTATCATGTGGATAAAATAGATAACTTTGGGAAAATAAAATGATACTTCAAATGTTTCTCCTGTTCAACTATTTACTCATTAACTTTATTTTTATTTTTTTAAAGTTTATTTATTCATTTTTTGGCCTCACCACGCAGCATGTGGGATCTTAGTTCCCTGATCAGGGATGCAAACCAGCTCTCTTTGTATTAGACAGGCAGTCTTAACCACTGGACAACCAGGGAATTCCCTCATTAACTCTTATTCTATAGCTATTAGAACTAAATACAGCATTTAATTGTAGCATCTCACATTTTTGTAGTGAATAACCTATGTAAATAAATAAATGAGTTCTTCTACATACACTGTTGTCTTACAGCCTGATGATTTTGTATGATGGGTAGGAAGGTATCGCTCTGAGACTTTGTGATCTATGTATGGTCAGAGCTAGACCTGGAAATAGAACGCACATCGTCCAGCTCCTGGGTCAGGGAATGATAACAAGGGGAGGGAAGGACAGTTCAACTGCTGTATGTATAAAAGCCCTTGGATTAGAAGAAATATAAAGGGAAAAGGCTGAAATTTACATGTTGATGGTCAGATATGGTGATGAAACATCATTGCATATTTCCTTCTTAACTTTTAAAATATTACTTGCTCTTTTATGGATGAACACTTCGAGTGAAAGATTTACTGATGTTTTCATTAGCCCTCACAGTTTTCCTCATTTCAAAATAAATTCTGAATATGTATTTAAGCCCAGAAATTGTGGTGTGTGGAACTTTGGAATTCTGCAATGTACTTGCCATGAAACCCAACCATGAATGCAGCATCTGTCACTGCAATGTGATGGACTTGAGTTCCTTCTTTGATAAAGAGGGAAAAACCAAATTTGCAGGGTAGATAACATAAGAGAATTCTTTATGGGATGATAATCTTATCACACCTCTGCTTTATTAATATAGTTGTTCCTTGCTTTTCTTGGAGTGTTTGTTCCAGGACCCCTCATGAATACCAAAATCCACGGATGCTCAAGTCCTTTATATAAAATGCTGTAGTATTTGCATATAACCTACCCACATCCTCCCATATACTTTAAGTCATCTCTAAATGACTTGTAACACCTGATACAATGTAAATGCTATGTAAATAGTTGCCCAGCACACGGCAAATTCCAGTTTTGCTTACTGGAAGTTTCTGGATTTTTTTTTAACATTTTCTATCCATGATTGATTGAATCCACAGATGCTGAACAGATACAGAGGGTCAACTGTAACAACAATAGAGAGAATCAAAGAAACTAAATGATCTAAGTTCATCCAACAAGCAAGGTAAGCCAGAAATTAACCTAGTATTTATTTGGGTTAATTTCAAAGATGTGAATGCCTTTTGAGACAGTTCATAACAATACATTCATTTAAGCTTTTCTTTTTTAGTGAACAAATGGCTATGCCCTGGGTTGAAAATTCTGCACTTTGTTCAATTTTGGATTGTTTTGATGGGAAGGACAGCTTTTCCTATGTGACTCACAATGGCTTTCACTTCTCTAAGGTAGTCAGTGGTCCCTCTAAAGTCAGATACTTCAGCAGGATCACCCTTCCTTCCTCAGCAAAAGCAGAGAAATTCATGTGTCAGCCTGGCAGTAGCATCTTTTATTTGAAAAACAAAGAAAGAAATGCACTCTCTGAGAAACCCTTCAGTGCTGTTGGCTGCACACCATACCATGGAGGCTGAGAGCACAGATGTGTAGGTTTGGGAAGAGCATAGCTGTGTAGGTTGGTGAGGGCAGGGTGCTCAGAGCCCAGTTCAAATCCCAGCTCTGAACTTGAGCATTGTGGCTTAACTGCTCAGTCATCCCGTCTAGAACATGGGGATAAGGTAATGCATGTAAAACACACAGTTGTTCACAGCACACAGCAAGTATCCAGTTAAAGTTAACAACCATCACTAACACCTTGGCTGATGCTTGGCTCCAAGGAAGCTGATGTCTTTGTTGTTATCTGGTCACAAAGTCATGTCCTACTCTTTTGCAACCTCATGGACTATAGCCCACCAGGCTCCTCTGTCCGTGGGATTTCCCAGGCAAGAACACTGGAGTGCATTGCCATTTTCTTCAGTTACAGTTCATGGGATTGCAAATGGTCAGACACAACTTAGTGACTAAACACACATCCTGGGACCGCACCTGGGGCCTTCCTTAGTGCACAGGTTTTGGGGGGGTGGACGTGATTCCCATAAAGATTGGGCAACATGGGTGGGTGTGATGTACAGTCATTTTTTTCAATTGGAGAGTTTTTATTAACTCTTGATATTAATATAATCTAATATAATGATGTAAGATAAAATCTGCTTGTATATGAAATGTTTTATAATTAGTCATTTATAACAATTAATTGGCTATATGTCTATCTAATGTAGAGTGTAGGTCATATATGATTACATAATATAATAGTAATCATATAAAGAGGAACTTTGAATAAAGAGATGTAGAAGCATTCACTTTCCTTCTACACCAGCTCCAGTGTGGTTGAGCACAACAGTACCATTTGGCAGAATTTCATCTGAGACTCATTCTCCTTGTGTTCTGGTGGTGAAGTTGCTGTCTAAGAATTGAGCATGACTAGAGAATATGCCAATGGCACATTTGCCAGATGACCTGTATGTTCATCTCCCTTTCCAAGGCATCTACAATCCCATGTCAAGGTCGCTGGGAGAACAAATTAATATTAATAGTTAGGAGTCTGGGTAACATAAAATTACCCAATGGCATCATCGACTCACTGGACATGAGTCTGAGCAAACTCTGGGAGATAGTGAAGGACAAGGAACCCTGGTGTGTTGCAGTCCATGGGGTCTGCAAAGAGTCGGACACAACTGAGCAAAAACTGAACAACAATAGCAAAAAAATAAAGAAAATGTTTTTGATGGTGTGTATGTATGTGTGTGTGTGTCTAACCTAACACCTATTTGATTAAATATACATTGAGGGGAATAGTTGAAATTTTTGAAATTACAAAAACATATAAATATAAAAATCACTCATAATCCTGCTACACACATATCTAAAGTAGAAATTTTCTTAAGAGATTCCGAGGAGTGTCAGCAGAAAACGTGCTTCCAGTATGATGGAATCTTGTGAAGTTTGGGGGATTCTTGGTGGCATTTAAGATGCATCCTGATGGACAGATTGCCAGGACATATTGTTGGAGGAGAGAAACAAGTTGCAGAACGATAAGCACAGTTGGATACTATTTATATCATAGACACACCCACACACAAAACAACAAACATCACCCTCTCTTCTCTTATGTGCATATATATGAATGTTAATGCATAGAAAAGGAGCCAAAGGGGGCCCTTGGACCAAGAATGGTGGTGGTTTCTGGGAAGAAGAAGAAGGACTTGGGAGTGGCTAGGGGGCTGGTTAAAGAGGAATTCTATATAATGTTTTCATATTTGACAAGGAAAGTGAATTCATATGATTTACAAGAAGAACCTACCTGGGAGATGGAGCAGCCTGAATTTTAAGTGGGAAAGTAGAGGGCACAGTTTGGCAATAAAACAGAGGGCCTAAAGGGACTTCTTCCAGAAGCTTCCAAGGGGTAGATTAAGAGCAGAAAGTAAAAGCTCTTCAGTTCCAGGCCGAGCAGCTGGCATTTTATTGAGAACTATGCTATAGGTGGATGCTTTGGGAAACAGTATAAAAAGTGGACCAGACAGGAACCCCGTTAGGGAGCTATGACAGTGTCCTGTGGGCCAGGAAGGAGTAGGGAGGAAAAAAAAAATCAATGAAAGATACAGGAGAGATTTTATTTTATTATTTTTTTTTTTTTTTGAGTTCTGCAATTGCCTTTATTTATTTTTTTTTTTTCCAGTGGGTTTTGTCATACATTGATATGAATCAGCCATGGATTTACACGTATTCCCCATCCCGATCCCCGCTCCCACCTCCCTCTCCACCCGACTCCCCCGGGTCCTCCCAGTGCACCAGGCTGGAGCACTTGTCTCATGCATCCCACCTGGGCTGGTGATCTGTTTCACCATAGATAGTATACATGCTGTTCTTTTGAAATATCCCACCCTCATATTCTCCCACAAAGTTCAAAAGTCTGTTCTGTATTTCTGTGTCTCTTCTTCTGTTTTGCATATAGGGTTATCGTTACCATCTTTCTAAATTCCATATATATGTGTTAGTATGCTGTAATGTTCTTTATCTTTCTGGCTTACTTCACTCTGTATAAGGGGCTCCAGCTTCATCCATCTCATTAGGACTGGTTCAAATGAATTCTTTTTAATGGCTGAGTAATATTCCATGGTGTATATGTACCACAGCTTCCTTATCCATTCATCTGCTGATGGGCATCTAGGTTGCTTCCATGTCCTGGCTATTATAAACAGTGCTGCGATGAACATTGGGGTGCACGTGTCTCTTTCACATCTGGTTTCCTCAGTGTGTATGCCCAGAAGTGGGATTGCTGGGTCATATGGCAGTTCTATTTCCAGTTTTTTAAGAAATCTCCACACTGTTTTCCATAACAGCTGTACTAGTTTGCATTCCCACCAACAGTGTAAGAGGGTTCCCTTTTCTCCACACCCTCTCCAGCATTTATTGCTTGTAGACTTTTGGATAGCAGCCATCCTGACTGGCGTGTAATGGTACCTCATTGTGGTTTTGATTTGCATTTCTCTGATAATGAGTGATGTTGAGCATCTTTTCATGTGTTTGTTAGCCATCTGTATGTCTTCTTTGGAGAAATGTCTGTTTAGTTCTTTGGCCCATTTTTTGATTGGGTCATTTATTTTTCTGGAATTGAGCTGCAGGAGTTGCTTGTATATTTTTGAGATTAATCCTTTGTCTGTTTCTTCATTTGCTATTATTTTCTCCCAATCTGAGGGCTGTCTTTTCACCTTACTTATAGTTTCCTTTGTAGTGCAAAAGCTTTTAAGTTTCATTAGGTCCCATTTGTTTAGTTTTGCTTTTATTTCCAATATTCTGGGAGGTGGGTCATAGAGGATCTTGCTTTGATTTATGTCAGAGAGTGTTTTGCCTATGTTCTCCTCTAGGAGTTTTATAGTTTCTGGTCTTACATTTAGATCTTTAATCCATTTTGAGTTTATTTTTGTGTATGGTGTTAGAAAGTGTTCTAGTTTCATTCTTTTACAAGTGGTTGACCAGTTTTCCCAGCACCACTTGTTAAAGAGGTTGTCTTTTTTCCATTGTATATCCTTGCCTCCTTTGTCAAAGATAAGGTGTCCATAGGTTCGTGGATTTATCTCTGGGCTTTCTATTCTGTTCCATTGATCTATATTTCTGTCTTTGTGCCAGTACCATACTGTCTTGATGACTGTGGCTTTGTAGTAGAGTCTGAAGTCAGGCAGGTTGATTCCTCCAGTTCCATTCTTCTTTCTCAAGATTACTTTGGCTATTCGAGGTTTTTTGTATTTCCATACAAATTGTGAAATTCTTTGGTCTAGTTCTGTGAAAAATACTGTTGGTAGCTTGATAGGGATTGCATTGAATCTATAGACTGCTTTGGGTAGAATAGCCATTTTGACAATATTGATTCTTCCAATCCATGAACACGGTATGTTTCTCCATCTGTTTGTGTCCTCTTTGATTTCTTTCATCAGTGTTTTATAGTTACAGGAGAGATTTTAAATCCATTCAATCTGATGGGGAATGGGCAGATTGAGAGAGAAGAGGGTAAGAAGAATCAAAACTCCAATCCACGTGGTTGGTGTGCAGTTGTTATCAGTTAACAAGGTACAAGAATACAAGATTAAAAATAAAAACAGTTGCAAAGAAAAACACCAATGATCACTAAGATAGAAATGTAAAGGAATATATTCTTCTGGTGATAAACTGAGCTAACACATGGAGAGCACTTAGCCTAGAACCTGGCACGTAGGTGATGCTAAACAGTCATAATAATGGTAAATACATATTGACGATCTTTTCGTGTCAAGCTCTGTTGTAAGGATTTTTATCTATTAAAACTTAATCCTCCCAATAATTTTATGCAATATGTACCATTACTATTCTCACTTTATAAAGTTATATTTACAGTTCCAGGGGAAGAAAAAAGGAATAGAAGAGCTTATTTGTTCAATCAAGCGAGGAGCTTGGGGTCACAGACATTTGTGCTAATGGCCCAAAGCTAATTATGAAATATCCAAGAGCTGTCAAAGGGAATGGTGACCCAAGAATTTCCTTGGACATTTAAAGGGAAGCAGGTACAACCAGAGGAACCTGATGAGGGAAGGAGGTAGGTGACTGCTGCATTTTAGAGATGGCCAAACCTAGGTCAGGGCCAAGACTGGAATTCCCTGTCCAGTTCCCCCACCCAGGGTGACAGCTCTGTTTAAGATCATGGCTGTAGACAGTTGCTCATGCGTGTAAAAACACCTGATATGGCTCCTGGCATGTTGGCTTACATTTGTTCATTGAAATGAAAGAATAAATACTTTTTCTAATCTATTTTGTTTGTTGTCTCTTTTTTCCTCCTTACCAAGGAGCTGGGCAACGCTGGCCTCCTTTCTTCCTCATTCATCCAGCTCAAGCCAACAGTTCTTCAACTTTATGCCAGGGGTGAAGGTGGAAGTGGGGGTGGGAGGGTAAGGTGAGTTCTGGCTTTAAGTTTCTTTATTAGGAGAGTAAGTCTTCCAGTTCTTTCCTTGGAAGACCCATATTTCATTCCCATTCTAGCAAACATCACCTCCTTATGGGACATCACCTCTAGAAAAATCACCTCCTTATGGGACAAATTGTTAGTTTAAAAGAAAACAGTTGACCCTTGAACATGTGAGAATTGGGGCACCAACCCTCCACACAGTCAAAAATTCAAGTACAAATTCAAAAATTCATATATGGTTCCTCTGTGCCCATGGTTCCCCAGTATCTATGGGTCCATATCTGTGGGTTCAACACACCTTGTAGTGCCATAGTGTTTACTATTGGGAAAGCAGTGAGCCCATGTAGTTCAAACCTGTGTTGTTCAAGGGACAACTGTGTATTTCAATCCAACCTTAGGTATAAATACTACACTTTGATAAAAATAGGTGGAAAGCTCTGGAGTCTTTGGTACTACAGTCTAGATCCATGGAACCAGAAGGATGGGTTTTGGAGCCTTTCAATTTGGTCCATGGATTTACATTTCTTCTATATAAAAACAAACTTTTAAATTCATATTCACTTAGCTCTTTCTTAAAGGAATTTAACTTATGCAATAACACTTTAACAAACTCTGGGGACACTGAAGTGTCAAGTTAGAGGTGGCATTTGTGAGACTCTCACCATATGCCATTTTCTCCTCTGGGTACTTTCCAGTGATTATATCATTTAACCCTCATGTGAACTTCTTTAGGTAAACCTTACTAATATCTGTATTTCCCAGATGTGGAAACTGTGACCCCAGAAGGCTCAGGCACTTGCGTAAGATCACACACCCCATAAGGATGGAGCTAAAATTCAAACCCAGGCTCCCAGCTCAGAATGCAAGCTCTTAACTGCTATCGCATATTAACTTTAAAATATTCATCACTGGGGTGAGAGGGAGGTCCAAAAGGCAAGGGATATATGTACACCCATGGCTGATTCACTTCACTGTATACAGAAACTAACACAACATCGCAAAGCAATTCTAAAACTCCAATAAAAAAAATAAAAAATAAAATACTCATCATTACTAGTCATTTTTACTGTTACAAAATGCAAATATCTACATAATGGATTTCCTTTTACACAAAAGATTTCTCTCTGCATAAAATGAGACTGACTATCTTAACAAAAGGAGTTTCCTCCGAGGAAGCTTCTGTGCCTCCTACAGCAGTGGAAGGCATTAAGAGATCACCTCCCACACCCACCCTGTGCTTCCACCTCCAGGCACGATGAGTCACACCCATCACGTTCTAGAGCTCCATCCTTTACGGCTTTGTAGATACTTTTATCACCACGATGCTTGAAATGTTGGTTTCTTTCTGCCCCTATCACCATTGCCAGGAGTTTGAAAACAAGAATTCTGTCTTATTCATATTTATTGCTGTGTAATGATTCTAATGAAAACAATAACAGAAGAGTAATAATAATCAAAGGGCTTACCACATGCCAGACTCTATGCTAAGGGTTCAACATGCATTATCTCAGTTTAAACCTTTCAACCAGCATCTGAACCATGACTACCATCTGTTCCATGAACATGTGGCAGCTGCCAGTAAAGTTTGATGGATTGATATTCCAGAGCATTTAAACATATCTTCCTGGAAAAAATTAAGGCATGGACTCAGTGAAGAGAAACAAACATACCTGGGATTCCCAGAGGCAGATAGGACTGGACTATTTATACTGGTGAGGGTGGGGGCAGTGAGGGTAGGAATGATGGGAGGTCCTGATGTATTTTTCAAAAAGTAAAGACTGGCAATCTAGTGGTTAAGACTCAGTGCTGCCAATGCAGGGAGCACAGGTTTGATTCCTGGTTGGGGAGCTAACATTACATGTGGAAAAAAAAAAAAAGTAAAAGCAAGCTACGCAAAGCTGTAAGTATTATCAGGGCAGGTCTACCCAGTAATGCCAAAAGAACTGTGAGCACATGGTTCAGTTTGCCTGGGAGAATGTTGATTTATGTCTGTCTTTCTGGTAGAATTATTAATAGCACTCCTTTCACCCTCAAATGTCTTCAGTTGGCCACCCCAAACACAAAGGCTCAGTATGAATGCCACTCTGAGTCTGGATGGTTCTTTGGTCACCCTCCTGTTCCACCCACTACTCCTCCCCCACCTCCATAGGCCAAGGGGAACATGACACTGTGTCTTGGGACAATCTTTCATCTGTATTAGTGGCGGGGGGAGCCACACAGTCTGCAGATGGAAGGCCATGCTACTACACTGGGATTAGCAGACTGATTGGCAAAAAACTCTGGAGCAAGAGAATCCTGATGGCATTATCTGGATGCCTGGCCTTGATTTCTCATTGAGTACATTTAACTGCATGTGTCTCTACTCTGATATAAAATAAAAAGTGACCACAGGGTGCTATAGATACAAGAACACTAGTCTCCCTACCTCACACCTTAAATATGTTTATACATGGTTATATGGTCATAAAAGTAGAAAAGGATACAAATTAGTGTGTTATTGTGGTATGTGTGGTGTGGGACAGAGGGATGGAAAAATGGGACACATAAAGGGGGAAGAGGGGAGTCAAAGAGCAAAGGAAAAAAATAATTTTAAAGACTGAACTTGCTATGGTCTAAGTGCTTTTGTCACCTTCAAATTCATATGTTGAAATCCTAACCTCCCAAACTGATGATATCATAAGGTGGGGATTTGGGGAGGAGGTTAGCTCCTGAGGGTGGAGCCCTCACAAATGGGATTCGTGCCTTTATAAAAGTGACCCCAGAGAGTTCACCAACTCTCTTCCACCCTTTGAGGACAAGAAGACAGCCCTCTATGAACTAGAAAGTATTGCCCTCACCCAATCATGCTGGCACCTTGATCTAAGACTTCCAGCCTGAAGAACTGTGAGAAATAAACGTCTGTTGTTTATAAGCCACCCAGTCTGTGGTATTTCATTATAGCTGCCTGAACACACCATGATAGCATTGAAAAAAAGAAGCAAATTATAAGATGGAGTTTTTCTACGTACGCTAAATTATGTATGTGTGTATATGAGAAATGGATAAAGTGCTCATCTAGGATTGATGCTGCAGTTGCTCTGTGAGAATATCTGATCCACCACAGCCTCCCAAGCATTTAGTGTAATGCCTACAGTACAGACATTTCTGGAGGGAAAAAGCAAGGAAGCAAGCTAGCAAAACACCTTGGCTTCCAGTCCTAACTACACTCCTCTCTAGCTCTGCCGCTCTGGGCAAGGCTTTGAGACTCCAACAGCAGCTGAGAGGATGAATGGTTGTCTTCAGTAGCCTCTGTCCCTCAGACAGTGATGAAGGGCAGGTCTGAGCAAAAAGTTCCTACTGACCATAGGTCTTCCCAGACACCCCTAGACAGAGGTGACCACCGCTGTGCTGTAGCAGCAGCCTGCTTTGAAGCCATTGTGTTTGATCTTTAAGCTTTTATTAATTCACAGATTGTACATACATGTCACACAGAACAAAAAAAAAGGAAAAATCCAGCAGTTTTTAAAATATGCATATTTTTCAAATTCATGCTTTTAAAGATGTGAATGCCATCCCCCAACACTTTTTATTATTTAGATGCACAGGGTTGGCCAAAAAGCTCATTTGGGTTTTCCAACCCAATGTATATATGCAAATTCATTTTCTAACTAAACAAAATCAGACATTTATATTATTCTACAAATCAGAATTTACATGATTCTCCTTTTAAAGTTTATATTCTCAATACATCACAGTTATCTCTTGAGGCTTGATCATAGAAGACTTATGTAACAGTCAGCTGTTGTCACAGTAATGGTATAAAACAAATCACCCCCACGTTCAATGACTTTCCACGACTTTCTGGGTTTTTTTTTTTTTTCATTCACATGAGTGTCTCAGCCACCGAGACTCATCTAGACTCTGAACTTCAAGTTGGATCTAGTCTGCTCTACATGTCTGTTATTATCCACATTGGACCAAGCCTCCAGAGGATCACATTCTTCTAATGTAAATGGCAGAAGCTCAAAAAGGTAAGTGGAGACCCACAATGCCTCTGAAGTTCTAGGCTTCATTCCATATCACCTTTGCCGATGTTTTATCAGCCAAAGCAAGTCACATGGTCAAGTTCAGTCCCTACGGTAGGGAAATATTCTTTGCCTCTTCCCTCTCTGCAGAGTGGGTTGCTGCTAACTAGCAAAATGGACTCATTTGAAATCTGTGACTGGTGCATACATACTGGCCAGGTGCCAGAAGGTTCTGGAGTATGGAAGTCTGGAGCAGTGACCAGTGACCATGTATCATTAGAGCCTGACTCTTCAGTATCTAGTATGCCAGGAGATTCTGACACACCACAGAGAATCTGGTGTGGAGAGAAATATTCTCTCCCTCTCTGCAGGGAGAAATTGCAGTTACTGACAAAGGGTGTGGTTACAGGGAGGGTTCAATACCTGAAGAAGGATGTAGGATGCTCTGATAAGAATGTATCCTACTTTACTTAACCATTCTCCATCTGATAAAAATTAGTTTGCTTCCAGGAAATAGTCATGAAAACACATCCTACCAAGCTTGCCATTTAATCCTCAGGACAAGCATGAAGAGTAGTGTGTGTGTGTATGTGTGTGTGCATGTTAGTCACTCAGTCATGTCCAAGTCTTTGTAACCCCAGGGACTATTGTCCGCCAGGCTCTGTCCATAGAATTCTCCAGGCAAGAATACTGGAGTGGGTAGCCATACCCTTCTCCAGGGGATCTTCCCCACCCAGGCAGGGATTGAACCAGCGTCTCCTGCATTGGCAGACAGATTCTTTACCATCTGAGCCACCAGGGAAGCCCCAATTACTATTAAACTCCATTTAAGAATGTGGTGAAAACAGGACCTTACCATAAAGGGTTAGTAAATTGCCATGAGTCCTTCTTTTTGGGAGGAATTCAGGCATGCCTCAAACACAAAAATCTTTGCATTACAGCCCTTTAAAGATCCTTTCTGGGATTTGGGCCTTGATCAGATTTGTCTCCTCCAAGGAGCTGTGAAGAACATGCAACTTGTCCTATTTCTCTTTTGTCTGGGCTTCTGGAGCCCAGAGCCAAATTTAAGTCCCAATCAAGGCAAATTACTTCCAATTAGCATATCCATAGATTCATTTCCTTTGGTTCTAATTATCCATCTCTATTTCACTCAACCTTATTGTAATGCTCTCTTTTGCAAGCTTCCTTAATTTTTAAAACAAAGAACCAAGGTGTAATTAATTTGAATTTTAAGTGGGTCAGAATCTCCTGACACACTCTAGATACTGAAGAGTCAGGCTCTAATGATCACTGGTCACTGCTCCAGACTTCCACACTCCAGAACCTTCTGGCACCTGGCCAGTATGTATGCACCAGTCACAGATTTCAGATGAGTCCGTTTTATTAGCAGCAACCCACTCTGCTAGCAATCTAACAGAGGTGGAAAACTATAAGATGTGTTCCTTCCTGCTACCCGAAGCCAGAGAAAATCCAAGGCGGGGGGGGCGGGGGGGGGGGGGTTGGTGCCCTACACAGCATCTGGCCCTTGTCAGGTACTTGATAAATGCATAATGATACACAGTGGTCTGTATGACAAACCTAGAGAGAGTGTTAAAAAGCAGAGACACCACTTTGCCGACAAAGGTCTGTCTAGTCAAAGCTGTAGTTTTTCCAGTAGTCACGTATGGATGTGAGAGTTGGACTATAAAGAAGGCTGAGTGCAGAAGAATCGATGCTTTCGAACTGTAGTGCTGGAGAAGACTCTTGAGAGCCCCTTGGACAGCAAGGAGATCAAACCAGTCAATCCTAAAGGAAATCAATCCTGAATAGTCATTGGAAGGACTGATGCTGAAGCTGAAGCTTCGATATTTTAGCCGACTCACTGGAAAAGACCCTGATGCTGAGAAAGATTGAAAGCAAAAGGAAAAGGGAGCAGCTGAGGATGAGATGGTTATATAGCATCACTGACTCGATGAACACAACTCTGGGAGATAGTGAAGGACAGGGGAGCCTGGAGGGCTGAAGTCCATGGGGTCGCAAAGAGTCTGCCATAACGTAGCAACTGAACAACAATAACAAGAACACAGAGATCTATTTAACAAAAATTAGTAAATATAATCAGCACCCCAAAGGCAACTATATTTTTAAATCTCAGGGCCTTTGTAATTTTAAATGTAGTATCAGTTTAAAGATAATCTCCCACCCCCCATCTCTGGACCACATCCTTCCTTGTGATCACCTATGTTTGCTGCCATTCATGGTCTCACCTCCCTCCTACTCATCAAAGTGGAAAGAACAAGTAGTAAATACTCGGAGACTACCCGCTCAGCAGGCAGCTATGCTGCCGTCACCAGGCCCCATAGCCCAAGCTTTCAAAGGTGGTTTTATTAGCAGCACCCATTGGTCTGCATTGCCATGTGTTAGAAGGTGACACTTCAGAAGCTTTTTACAGTCTCGTAAAGTGGAAAAGGAGAAGACTGATGTCAGCGGGCACTGAGGCAGATTTACGGTTCAAATTTATATCCATCAAACACGAGACACATTTTTAGCAACGCGCATCAAGCTTGTTTCTTCTCCAAAGGGTCTCTCTCGATTGGTGGGCAGGGGAAGGGAATTATATTGCTCCACTTGCGTTAAGTCGGACACGACTGAAGCGACTTAACATGGACGCACTCTCATTAACATCGAAGGTAAGTCCTTGCCTTACGCCAAGGGGAGAAAAGACAGTAAGAAGGCCTGGCACAGAGCCGAGCCAGAAAGCTCCGTGTAGGACAAGGGGGTCTAAACACCTGAAGGCTTCCTGTCCACTAGTCTGACTCGGTTCCTTGCAGAGCTTTCCGGCTCTCGCAGAACCCAAGCTCATAAGCTACTCCTCCTTGTGAATACTTGCCCTGAGGCAAGGTGGAGTTGGGGGGCTCACGTTGGAGACTTAAGCTCATGCTTTTAGTGAGTCATGCCATAAAATGCAACCACTCAGGACATAAAGGCAATGAAAACACAGCAGAGAAATATCGCTTATCAAAAGACACTTGGATCTAAGCAGCAGAACCTCAATTCAAAGTCAGGGGCTCTGACTCTGATCATTTTAAGAAATGTGACCTTGAGTCACCTTAATTCTCTGAATCCACTTCCCTGAGAAAGTGAGGTTACAGAAATGACAGTTTTCTGTACACATAAGCACTAAGCGAAAGAGATTTATATAAAAAAAGGCCAATTAAAGAGCCTGGTCATGGGACTTGCCTGGCGGTCCAGGAGTTGAGATTGTGTTTCCACTACAGAAGGCAGAGGTTCCATTCCAGTAGGGGAACTAAGATTCGATACGCTGTGTGGAGCAGCCAAAAATTTTTTTAAACAATTAATTTTTATTGATAGAAATAGTATTTCAGTGTATTATCTTAGGTTTTATGGATAAGTGCTAAGATGCTTCAGTCCTGTCTGACTCTCTGCGACACTATGGAATGTAGCCCAACAGGCTCCTCTGTCCATGGCTTTCTCCAGGCAAGAGTACCAGAGTGGGTCGCCACGCCCTCCTCCAGGGGAATTTCCCAACGGAGGGATTGAACCCGCATCTCTTACATCTCCTGCACTGGCAGTCAGGTTCTTTACTGCTAGTGCCGCCTGGGAAGCCATAAATATGCCATAGATATGCCATAAATGTAAACAATAATTCATTTTACAATGGTTAATAGTATAACTAACATGTCTTATCTTTGATTCTTATTATATGTATTTAATTTTTGACTATTTACAGTCATAATTTTCAGACTCATTCGAACCTGTTTAACAAATTACCATTATTTCTTTCTGTCATTATTTATCTTTTTTTGAGCCAATTTGGAAACACTTCTTTGTGACATGCTCTATATTTTGAAATTTCTTTTTCAGGGGAAAACAAAGAACCAGATCATTAGACCTATCTCTCCACAGCATGAGCGTCTCATCTCACTGTATGAGACACTCGATGCTTAACAAGTGTCTCTGTCTTTCGCTGTGATTGCTCCTACATAGTAGGTGTAGTGTTTGGACTGTGGGAACACAGGACGTAGCTTCTGGGTACACAGGAACACGTGACCTTAAGAGGGAAGGAAAGAGGATGATTACTTTTGTGTATAAAAGCCATTTAAAATATGCAAAGTTATGATAAGCCACGCACTCTCCCAAGAGCTCAACAAGAGATACCCTGCGAGCTCAATCAATCTGTTTTCAAGCTCAGTTCCATTGACATCCCATTAATAAAGGGAAAATTCCTTGCAAGCACCTTTTCTGTGAGAAAACAAGTGTCACGCTGTCCCTCGATCTTGTTGTAAATTCCAACCGCCTCTGCTTCCCCCAGTTAAAGACACTTTTAGAGGAAAAGCACAGTTCTTACAGAGTCACAGAAAATACACGTGTGGACTCAGACTCAACCCTGATTTGGGGACAGGCAGGAGAATGGATGAAAAATAGTCTTAATGAGGAAGCTCTTAGCCCTCAGCCCAGACAAGCAGGTGCCTCAGGGCAGGTTAGTACAGGAGGGGACTTGGGCACTTCATAGCCAGGTAAAAAAAGATAGCTGCCACATTCAGGGCCCCTGGGTCACCTGGGGACCCAGACCAGATCTTCTAGAGAGGGGAACTGGTAAGCAGGAAGCCCCCTGGTTGTACCCAGCAGCTTTTGTAATCCACTGATCATCAAAGCAGAGAGGCAGGGTGCTGGCTTGCCCCTGGACACTGGGTGGTTGCAAGCAGTGGGAGAGGACCAGCTTGATACTCAGACTAGACCTTTAGCTGTGCTTTAATCTCTTCCTCTTAATGTTTTTTATTTTATTTATATATTTGACTGCATTGGGTCTTAGTTGCAACACACAGGATCTTACTTGCAGAATCTTTCCTTGTGTGTGGGCTTCTCCCTGCTTGTGGTACATGGGCTTACTTGTCCCATGGCATGTGGGATCTTAGTTCCCCGATCAGGGATCAAACTCAAGTCCCCTGCATGGGAAGGCAGATTCTTAGCCACTGGACCGCCAGGGAAGTCCCCCTCTTAATCTTTAATAAGAAACCATTCTGACGATTTTTGGATAGCCAAGCAATATCAGACTAGTGTGTGAGCTGTATTTGCCAACACTGTGCAAAATGTTTTGGAGAAGGGAGGTTTCCAGGAGGTGGGAAATCAGGTAGGAGGTAGGGAAAGGTCTCAGGAAGAGGCTAGTGAGGACCTGAACCCAAAGGGTGATGGGGGACATGGCCAGTATGCATGGAGGCAGAGACCCCAGCTCATAAATGCTGGTGCCCGCTCCCCACAGACTCTCGGGAACCAGGAGATAGAGGGAGGCCTCCTGAGAGCTTGTTGCAGAATATGCCGCTTTCTCTATGTTTTATTCATATGTCATCAGTCACCCTCTAAAAAATTAAAACACAATTCACAACGGTTTTAATGTGGAATTCATACAATTTTAATGAAATCAAGATCCATGTTAATGAAAAGTATAGAACTTGCTACTAATTTCAGATCACCTCCCTTAATAGGTAAGTACCTTGAAATGAAAAATGGTGGCAGTTTGTAAATAAACCTTTTGAATGAATATGAATTTATAATAATAATACTATAAAAGTTAATTAAAATTATTAATTTAATTCAAATTGTTTTAATGTGCATATACATTAAGGCACAAGGATGTTCGTAGTGGTCTTGTCACTAATCTCAAAATTTGGAAACATTTTAATTGTCCAAAAAGAATTAATTGAATAAGTTATCCTGTATCCATATGATGAAATGCTATTTAAGAATTAAAAATAATGTCTTGGAAATGTATTTATTTAAATTCAAGGACTTTCTGTTGTTGGATGAAAAAAAATCAAATTACAATAGAGCATGCAGTATATGAGCTCACTATTGCTTGAAAACACAAGGATATGCACAGGAAAAAAAATCTAGAGGGATACATACCAATACAGTCACGAGGGTTATAAAAAGTGGAGGAGTATGAATAATTTTTATTTTCTTCTTGTTTGCTTCCTGGCATTTTTAATTGTTGCTTTGTTTCTAAAATGAATGTGTATTACATGTGTAGTAACAGTTATCTTTTTTGAAGATGTGCATGTGGTATGAAAGTTAAAGTATTTCAATTTTTTCATTTCATGAGAAGTATGAAAGTAAGATTTCAGGAATAAGACAATGAGCACCAGAATTAAACGTGAAGCAGGGGACTGGCCCAGATGGAATCTGGTTTCTAATAGAAACAGAGGAATAGAATACATGTAGCAAATGCCCAAGAGCCAGGCTTTGGATCCCCTCTCAACCACTAGTTATGGAGCCCAAGCAATTAGGTTGGCCAAAACGTTTGTTCAGGTTGGAAAACCGAACGAATTTTTTTTTTGGCAATAACTTCATCTCTTTTTTGCATTTCCTAATCTATGAAATGGGTAAAAAATAATCCTACCTAACACCCCCGTCTTGTTGAAGAGCTAAAAGAATTAATACATGGTGTATAAAGTTTCTCGGCTTCCAATTAAGTCTGTCCTGTGATAAGCTTTATATGTACTTGCTTATTTAAAAAATATTTCCTCTTAACAATCCCTGAGCTGAAGAGGTGAAAAAAAAAATCACCTTATTATCCCACCCCCTTAGGGCTGAGTCAGCTGGGTAGAGAGAAGGCTGGTGCTGTGTTCTTTTCAAACACAGTTCATCATCTTAATTTCTTTAAAAAACCAATTCACTTCCTTTCCTCCTCCCCATAAAAGCTCTTTGGGAAGTTTTGCTTTAGTGCTAATGGTTTTCTTTATAACTGGATGATCAATTCAACTGAGATTAATTGAGCGTGAAGCTGGCATCATCTGTGAAGCCATTTGTCAGGGAGAAGGAGCTGGAGCACTCTGGAGCCCAGCAGCTGTCATTATCTGCACGCGCCTCCCCGTAGCCTCAGGCACACCTGAGCCTCAGGTGGCCCGCCTGCTCAACGAGCTTGCGGGGAGCAGGGGAGAGACCCCCCACTTCAGTGCAGAGGGGGCGAGTCGCTGCAGGTGATCCTTGCAAACCTGAAATGCCTAATTTCCTCCACCACCATCTCAGCTTCTTGCTGTAACACTGTTTACTAAAAAATAAAATTAATTTAAAGCAGAGACAATCTGGATCTTATCCAGTGGAATCTCATTAATGAAGTACCAAAAAGCATACATCTTATGAAGCAGTGTCCAGGCACGGACTCGGTAATAATAGAGTTTGGGAATAAATTTATTTCCCATTTATTTTCCTGTAGTGTAGGTTGCCTGCTTACGAATAACCATATTGATATATGAACAAGTGACACTTACTGAATACCTCATGATGATGATAGAGAGATAATTTCTAGGACTTCTGTGCTTATGTGCCAGGCGATTTTGTAAGCACTTCACAGCTACTACCTCACTTAATCCCACAACCTGTGAAGAATGGGATCTGTTATTTCCCTGTTTTGTAGACGAGAGAAGCAGGCGCAGGGCGGTTAAGGAGCTTGCCTGCAGTTACACAGCCAGTCAGCGGCAGAGCTGGGATTCTAGCTCTGCAGTGGGCCCCCACAGTCCCTGCACCTCCAACCTTTCCGTTACACTGCCTCACACGTGTGTATGTGTGTCCACTTCTCAGACACACACATCAGCCAATTGCCTTTCTCAGGTCCTACGCAAATCCAGGCAGACAGGAAGTTCTGCCGCTGGCTGACATCAACTTTTAAAAGCTCTGAAGTCAAGGCCGCTCTTAGTCATGCAAGACCAGGTTTCATATCCTCTGCCAGCTGCTTTTCCTAGGCAGAAAGAAACAAGGAGACACTCTCTCCACCCAGAGCTGGTTCTTTCTTTCCTTCTTCTTTTTTTTGAAAAATTCAATTACTTTCTTTTTAAATATTAATTTGATTATTTTATTTGGCTGCACCAGGTCTTGGTTGAGGCATTTGGGTGGCATGTGGCATCTTAATTCCCCAACCAGGGATAGAACACACGTCCCCTGCACTTCAAGACAGATTCTTAATCACTGGACCACCACCAGGGAAGCCTCCTTCCTTTCCTTCTTCAAAAGAGGAGTTCAATTCATTTGTGTGTGCGTGTGTGTATTTAATTGCTACACATTCACAAGTATATATAATATTTCAGATGCTGCACCCCACTGCAATGATTAATTTTATGTGTTGATCTGCCTGGTCTAGTGCCCAGATATTTATTTAATCAAACATTAATCTGGATGTTTCTGGGAAGGTGTTTTGGGATGAAATATAAATTGAAATTGATGATCTTTGGGTAAAGCAGATTGTCCCTCATAATTTGAGTGAGCCTCATCCAATCAGCTGAAGGCCTGAACAGACCACAAGTCTGACCTCCCCCATCGTCGTTGTTCAGTCGCTAAGTCATGTCCAACTCTTGCAACCCCATGGATTGCAGACCCACAGGTTCCCCTGTCCATGGGATCTCCCAGGCAAGAATACTGGAGCAGGTAGCCATTTCCTTCTCCAGCATCCCCCTGAGCAAGGGGGAATTCTACCAGGAGACTTGAACTGCAGCCTCGGCTCTTCCTGGGTATCTTGGTCCATTCAGGCCACCATAACAAAATACCAAAGTCTTATAACAATAGAAATTTCTTTCTCACAGTTCTGGAGCTGGAAGTCCAAGATCAGAGTGCCAGCGCAGTCAGGTGAGGGTTATATTTTGGGGTGCACACTTCTCATTGTATCCCCACAGGCAGAAGGGGTGAGAGAGGGACCGAGAACCTCTTCCTAAGGGCATTCATCTCATTCACTAGGGCTCTGCCTTCAAGGCCTAAGCACTCCCAAAGGCTCCACCTCCTAATACCACCCCAGTGGGCATTAGGATTTCAACATATGAGTTGGGGCAGGGGTGTGCACAAACATTCAGAGCAGAGCACTGGATCTTCAAATCTTGCCAGCCCACCCTGCAGATTTGGGACCTGTCAGCCTCCATCATCACAATACTTTGGCCATCTGATGTGAAGAGCCAGCTCACTGAAAAAGACCCTGATGCTGGGAAAGACTGAAGGCAGGAGGAGAAGGGGACGACAGAGGATAAGATGGTTGGATGGCATCACCGACTCGAGGGATGTAAGTTTGGGCAAACTCCTGAGATAGTGAAGGACAGGGAAGCCTAGCTTGCTGCAGTCCACGGGGGTCACAAACAGTCAGATTTAGCAACTGAAAAACAAAATCACCAGAGGAGCCAGTTCCTAAAAGTAAACCTCCTTTTACATGTGTACACACTCTGTTGGTTCTATTTCTCTGGGAAAGCCAAACACACTCACCCACGATTAGATGTGTTCAGAGCACACACAGTCTCAACCAGCTGTCACAGGGAGTGAGGTGGTGGGGTTGGGGTGAGGTTCTGCGTTGAGGAAGGGGGACTAAGGGGCCTTTCCACTCTTTGCAAAGCTAAAGTTTAAGATTTGGTTATTCCAATACTTGGTACTTTCCTTAGTACAGATTCCAACCTCAAGGAAAACACTCGTCACCCGTGTGACCAAATCTAAAATTAGGAGAGAATCTGAGGCTCTAGTCCCCGTGTTTAAAGGGCCAGGCCTGTGAAACACCGTGCCTCACACAAGAAGGAAACCAAATCTGTGACCCAGATCCTGTCACTGGCCTTTTAAACTCTGAATCACAGAAGTCACAAAGGGAGAGAGATGCTTGGCCCTCTGCTACCGCATTTTTTTTCCTAAGGGAAAAACAACAATGACCAAAGGAAATCCTTTGTGGGAGACTTCCTACCATTCCAGAGTTACCATTCAAAGAAAATTAAAAAAAAAAAAAAGCTCATGAAATTGGGCCACCTCTCCTGGCAAAAGAGCAGCACGGAACTTGACAGGAGCGTTATTCTGTTCTCCCAATCGAAGTTATTTTGAAGGTAACTATGGTCATCGTCACTGAATCAAGCTTCCTAGTAGAGGTCATGTTCATAGCCAGGACACCCACCGAAATGTCTTTGAGTCAAGGACCAGTCTCTATGCTAGTTCCCCCACGGAAGGGATCTGTTACCTCTGGGGATGTTGAAACCTCAACCAGAGTCCCAACCAGACACCACTATGAGAACGCACACAAATGTGGAACTGGTGTAACATTGTTTACCTTTCTACCACACGCTATACATCAGCAAGAGATTCCTGAAAATCAGCCTTCTACCCAACAGTGCTGACCTGGAGGCTCCTTCCCATGACTTTCAAGTGCATCAACCCAAAACCCTAACCAAGAGACTTCCCTGGCAGTCTACTGGTTATGATTTCACCTTCCAATGCAGAATGTGTGGGTTCAATCCCTGGTTGGGGAACGAAGATCCCACATGACTCACAACCAAAAAACCAAAACATAAAATAGAAGAAACATTGGAACAAATTCAATAAAGACTTCAAAAAATGATCCACATTAAAAAAAAAAAATCTTAAAGAAAAAAAACTCTAACCAATTTCCTAAAATGTAACTACTATAGTAGACAACACCTATGTATGCACGCCTAAGTAATACAACATCATGTTAGGATATAAAATGCTTCAAGCATTGATTCCTAACCACCAAAAAATTAATAGGTTTGTAATAAAGAGTTGCTTGATTGATGTCTTGTGGTTTCTCTCAGTTCTAACTACCAAGGCGCACACCCTAAGTTGACATTTAATGTGCCTTTAAAACAATTCTATGAATTGTATCTAGAATGTAATGCAAGACTCTTCCTGCTAATTGCTTTGTTTAAATGTTGTGTGGAGTTTGGGGGTCATAAAGAGACACACTTTCTATGTAAACATTGACTGAAAAACATTGTATAGAGAGGTACATACATTCAATGAACACGGATTTTAATAATTCAAAATGCATTCTATTGAGAAAAGATTCCCTGGAAAGACATTGTGAAGGATGTGTTTACACTCGTTTGTTTATTAGTATACCTTGTTCTATTGCACTTTGCAGATATTGTTGTTTTCTTTTTAACAAATTGAAGGTTAGTGGCAACCCTGAGTTGAACATGTCTTTTGACACCACTTTTCCAACAGCACTCTTTTTGAATGAGGTTATGTACATTGGGTTTTAGACATAATGCTACTGTACACTTAATAGATCACAGTATAGTGTAAACATAACTTTTACATGCACCGGGAAAATAAAACTTGTGTGCCTCACTTTTATGTGATATTTGCTTTATTGCTGTGGTCTGGAACTGAACCCACACTATCACCAAGGTGGGCCTGTTATCTTACTTATCTGTCTCCCCTCACTAGACTGTGAGCCCTACCAGAGCAGAGATTCTTTTTCTGTTTTGCTGATAAATTCCCAGGATCTAGAAAGGACTGCCCATGAGTCCTTGGAAATCCTCTGGAAAAAAAAAAAAAGGAAGTGTGTGATGCATGCTGGATGAATAAATGAGCAACAATCAACCAGGTTGAAGGGAGATAGATGGATTATTGAAATCCTCACCATCTATGAGCACAAGCACTGGACCAGGAGTCGTGAACTTGAAGTCGTGTCCCGGCCTCTAGGTCACTCACTGTGTAACCTCAAACCTCATCTTCCTCTGCAGGCACTAGATTATCCACCAAACTCCCAGCTCCATCCATGGTTCCCCATCTGATTCCAGTCAGAATAAAGCTCTCAGTCTCCTCACGGGAGAGGAAAAACCTGATATAGTCTTTGCTGGGAGGAAATCGGGGGCAGAGACAAGAGACAGCAAGCACAGAGTGTGGTTTAGAAGGTGCTTCCTTCGGGCTACTCCCTTCTTGCTGCACCGCTCTGTACCTTGTGGAGATGTTCAGAAAACAGAGCAACCATGTCAGAAGTACCTGACCTTGTTCCAGGAACTCCGTCTGCATTCCCTTTAACGATATTTCTGCAGGCAGAGAAAGAGGCAGCTGGGCTTCCCAGCACAGAGGCACGAAGCTGTGGTCTCCCCCGGTGTCACCCAGCCGGCAACGCTGCCTCCGGTGGGTGTGTCCCCAGGCGATGTTCCCCGTCAGAGGTTCGCATGCAATAAGTGCAATCTGGAGACCACAGAGACCCACGTGGGCTGTGTGTGGCTTCTGGTGCAGGGAAAGAGCCCAGCAAGAGTGCAGAGAAGGAGCCCTCACTCCATCCAAGGGAGACGTGGGCACTGGAGGAGACCCCCACCACCTGGATGGATAAGTCCTGACAAGGATCCATCCTTCTGAGGCAGCTACACTGGCAGCCAGATGGTGATGAGGATTCGGCAGGCCCTGTGCTCACCGCCTTACGAACATCACTGAATTCAGTTTTCCAATAGCCTTAGGAGGTAGGTCCTCTTCTGCAAAAAGAAATTGACACTTAGAGAGCCTAAGTGAGTTCCTGAAGGTCACAGGGACAGGATTACGCAAGAAGAAGAAGTCAGAAGTGTTTGTCGCTCAGTCGTGTCTGACTCTTTGCGACCCTGTGAACTGCAGCCCACCAGGCTCCTCTGTCCATGGAATTCTCAAGGCCTGATACTGGAGTGGGTTGCCCTTCCCTTCTCCAGGGGATCTTCCCAATCCAGGGATCAAACCCAGGTCTCCCACATTGCAGGCAGATTCTTTATCACCTGAGCCACCAGGGAAGGCCCTGAGTGTGCAAGAGGCAGGACTAAATCCATGTGGTCTGGCCCCAGAGCTCCTTACACCTCTCATCTAAACAAGTCCTGAGCTTGTCCTGTCATCACGCACACCTCCCACCCCTTATACCCTGGACCGTACCCGATCCACGCTGCAGTGTTTTTCCACCTCTCCAAGGCACCCAATAACGTTCAAATGTCCTCTGGGCTCTTCAACCTTTAAAAGTCCCTCCCACCAAAGTCCCCCCCAGGTTCAGACCACACTCTCTCTTGCCATCATGGCCAGGGTTCTACAAAAAGCGTGCAACACTCTTTTCTCACCTCCTACTTGCTGCCCACATCTGATCTCGCCGAGCTCACTAACCTTCCCCGTGTTGCTAAGTAGGCATTTTCTTTTTAAGTTACTCTTTGGCTTGATTTGTCAGCCCCTTTCACACTGTTAACCATCTTGTTCTTCTAACCTGCTCTGCCTTTGGGAACCTTACTGCCACGTCTCTTGGTTTTCCTCCTGGCTCTCCGGCTGCCTTAGGGTCCCTGTAACCCTGCCCACACCTTAAATGTTGAGGTTTCTCAGGATTCTGTCCTGGGCTCTCCCTCTCAGCCCCGAAACTCTCTGGGCATGGTTTCACTCTCTCAGGCTTTAGATTGATATTGATATCCCTGATAGCTCAGCTGGTAAAGAATCCACCTGCAATGCAGGAGACCCCACTTCGATTACTGGGTCGGGAAGATCCACTAGAGAAGGAATAGACTACCCCACTCCTGGACATTCCTGGTAGCTCAGCTGGTAAAAAAAAAATCTGCCTTCAATGAGGGAGACCTGTGTTCGATCCCTGGGTTGGGAAGATCCCCTGGAGAAGGGAAAGGCTACCCACTCCAGTATTCTGGCCTGGAGAATTCCATGGACTGTATAGTCCATGGGGTCACAAAGACTTGGACATGACTGAGGGACTTTTGCTTTCACTGCCCATGCATCAGGGATTCCCAGATCCTCACCTCCCACCCTGTTCTGTGTTCTGCTCTTGAGCCCGTATATCCAGCCCCAGGGGTCCCGCCTCACCACCAGGAGGGAAAAAGGCCTCTCTAGGATCCGGCTATGCTGACTTTTCCAGCCTGGTTTCTCCCACCAAATATTCCAGCCTCCCTAAACCACTGGCTCCTCCTCTTCTGAGCCTCAGCACCACCATTGTTCCCTCTTCCGGTAAGCTCCTCAGCCCTCCCTTCTCCTGGCTCAGTTCCACTCAGCCTTCAGATCTTAATGTGGAAATCACTTCCTCCAGGAAGCGTGGAGGCAGCAGGCCCGGAGGAGCTCGCCCTGTCCAGCACGCCTGCCCCATCAGAGCACCTATTCCGCTGTATTGCAACGGCCTGTTTCTTTTCTCTGCATCCTCCCCTAGACCAAATGTTTGCTATTTGGGCTTCCCTGGTGGCTCAGACGGTAAAGAATCTGCCTGCAATGCAGGAGACACGGGTTCGATCCTTGGGTTGGTAAGATCCCCTGGAGAAGGGAATGGTTACCCACTTCAGTATTCTTGCCTGGAGAATCCTATGGACAGAGGAGCCTGGTGGGCTACAGATATTTAATCCCTACTAACTAGTATAGTTGTTGATCTGTGTATCATGGGCATTCGATGCCTACTGGCAAGTGAATGAAGGATGAATGGATGGATGAACAGCACAATGGTCTCATTTCATCTGATCTCAGGACCCTCTCAAGTCTGAGGGGCCCAGGGATTCGAAGTGGGATGGGTCGGCTAAGACCCACAAGCCCTGTTTCCCAAGGAATCCTCTTCGCTCACTGCAGGTAACATCTGCTCGTAAGAAGGGACACTTAACTTTGTCTTGGGAGTCCCATCAACACCACCCACTTTGATCACCATGATGTGTGCTTTCTCTGAGCACATTATCCGACTGCCTCCTCTGGCTAGCAACCAGTTGTTGTCTGTTGTTGTTTGGTCGCTCAGACACGTCTGACTCTTTGCGAACCCGTGGACTGTAGCCCGCCAGACTCCTCTGTCCAGGGGATGTCCCTGGCAAGAACACTGAAGCGGGTTAGCATTTCCATACACAGGCGTGGGCTGGCTCCATGCCCCAAGTGCCAGGGGGTCTGGTAGGCTACCATCATTCTCACTCCCTGGGGAGCCTTCACCTTGGGAAACCCCGGCATGCAGTAACCCCAGATCCATGCAGGCAGCTTCTGACCATGTGTGTGTGTTCATGTGCCTCTGTGTGTGTGTGTGTGTGTGTGTGTGTGTACACACATGCCTGTTCAACCTCAACTCCAGCCAGATCCAGCTTCCTCTGACCCAGTGTAACCCTGCGGGGGAGGCTCACTTCTGACTCAGCCCATTCCTGGCTGGGGGCTTGCCCAAACGGGCCACACGAGTGGAACAACACAAGCCTTTCCACTTACCATCCAGATGTTTCCAGATATTGTCACGTTTGTGGTTAGAAAACATCTGGGTGTCTCCTTGACTCCGCATCCACTTTTTACTCAGATGCTTGCTGTCAGTCATAAAAAACTCTGATGGGGTTGTCTCTCTTTTCCCTTCAAATCTGCCATTTCTTTCCCTTCACTGACACCCAGGAGGTGAACTCCAGGTGTGACAGTCATTTCAGAGCCAGTGTGGCTGAGTCATCTCCTCAGACCTTTGCACTGATCACCCCAGAGACCTGCTGCAGGACTCAGGACTCAGCGACCCGGTGGGAACACAGCCCTCCCCTCGACCCTGGCCGCCCCGGACAGACCACCTGACCACCAGCCACCCCCCAGGTTCCTTCCCTGCAAGATCCAGTTCCTAGTGCTTCTCTCGCTGCTCCCAGAGGAATGTCTGAACAGAAGCTGGAGCCTTTTTTAGTTTCTTGAGAGAAAAGTTTCTATAAATACAAAACACTGTTACGATACGACCCTATTATTCACCAGCCAACCAATTTTTCCTGCACATCTGTGACTTACAAGTTTGTTCATAACAGGGCTCCCGGCTACAGATTAGCTGGATTCAAATATACCATATCAAAATAACTCTCAGAACTAATTTATTTCTCACTATCAAACTTAAATATCCATTTATTAATCAAATTATTAACCATCCAAGCCCATAAACATTTCTTTGGCCTCTAGTATGGGATAGGTTTTGGAATAAATGATAAGGACACCAAGAAAAATACGTGAACTTGCCCTCAAACCACTTACCCTCTGAGCTCATTTGCTAGGGCCGCAGGAACAAAACACCATACCCTGCGTGGCCTGAAGAACAGAAATTTATTTTCTGACAGTTCCTGAGCCTGGACCTCCAAGATCAAGGAGGTTGGAAGGTCTGATTTCTTCCAAGGCCTCGATGCTCAACGTGCATATGGCCATCTCCTCACCCTGTGCTCCTGTGTTCTTTCTTCCATTCACCCACATCCCCCGTGTCTCTTCCTCTTAGAAAGATACCAGTCAGACTGAATTAAGGCTCCACCCTAACAACTTCGTTTTAACTCAACCACTGCTTTGAAGACCTTATCTCCAAGCACGTTACATTCTGAGGTACTAGGGGCTGGACGTCAGTGTACGAATTTAGGGAGCAAGACACAATTATGCCCGTAACACCACCACCTAACTGGAGAAGCAGAGAAGTTTAAAACTGATTCTAATTAAGTATTTTAAGAACTACAGGGCTTCCCAGTAGCTCAGTGGTAAAAAAAAAAAAAAAATTGCCTGCTACACGGGAGACTCCAGAGACATGGATTTAATCCCTGGGTTGGGAAGATTCCCTGGAGGAGGAAATGGTTGCCCACTCCAGTATTCTTGCCTGGAGAAGTCGATGGACAGAGGAGCTTAGTCAGCTGTAGTCCACGGGGTCGCAGAGTCAGACACGACTGAGTGAGCATGCCTCTTAAGGACTCTGGTAAAGGAAGTATGGGGTGATTCTGAAACATCAAACAGGGTGCCTAGGCCAGTCTGGGTGAGGTAAAAAGGCATCAGGGAAGGCTTCTGAGAGCAGGAGGTGCTGAGCCATGCTGCATGCTCTGGACAGTGAAATGTGAGCAGAAATGACCCGTGTCACTTCTGGATGGAAACGCTAAAAGCCCGGATGTGTTTCTCCATAATCCTTTTATTTCCTTCTGCCATAAAGTCCCCAGAGTTCCCTTCATCAGCCCAGGTTCCGGACACAGAGCGGAAGTGCAGCCAACCTACAACGGACACGGAGCTCGAGGGAGAAGGAAGTCTCTGCCACTGTGAACCACTGAGAGTCAGGGATAACTGGATTCCTGCCACATAATCTGGCCCATCGTAACGGCTGCAGCTACAGAAGCTAGAGGTCAGGGTTCCATGAAATAACTAGCAACATACATTGTCAAATCCTGCACAGCCAGTTCAGAGAAAATCTGAAATCACAGGCAAGGGGGTGGACAGACAGGAGAAGAAGAACCCTGAGGCAGCAAGAGAGAGACGGGTTCCAGGGGGAGGCGACAGGCCTAAGGTGTGAGGAGAGGCATTTCCTTTCCTTCAGTCTCAGTGGAAGCGCCTGGAAGACAGAACAGGTACCGTTTTAGGAGGCCGGTGGACCGGAAGTTGAAATAGCTTGGAACGGGCACTATGAAATCAAAATGAAATTAAGATCTCTATGCTATAATAACTAAAGGGAAGGAGGCATTACTTCTGCCTGGAGCAATAAAGGAAGATAGAAAAGTAGGGATCTGAGCCCAACTTAAAGGGCAGATATATTTGTTAAGGTAATAATAGTTACCTTGGGCTTCCCAGGTGGCGCTAATGCTAAAGAATCCGACTGCCAATGCAGGAAATGTAAGAGATGCTGGTTTGATCCCTGGGTCAAGAAGATCCCTTAGAAAAGGAAATGGCAACCCACTCCAGTATTCTTGCCTGGAGAATCCCATGGACAGAGGATCCTGGCCAGGTATAGCCCACAGGGCTGCAAAGAGTCTGACACGACTGAGCAACTGAGCAGGCACACACAACACTAGCTGCCCTAACAGACAAACCCCAGAATATGAGTGGCTTGACCCAATCTAATTTTTTCTAACATGGAAAGTTCAAAATGATGGAGCAGAGGCTCTGTGCCACTCAGTCTTTCAGGGACAAGACTGATGAAGGCTCTGCCATCTTCAGTATTTGATTTTCATTGCCAAGTTGTCCTGATATTTATAAGCAGTTTGCAGACAGAGGAAGGGAACAAGGGAAGAGTGGATGGGCAGGTTCTTATAGGTAAGGCCTGGAAGTGGTGTCTATTACACCCGCACCTAACTTCGAGGCAGACTGGGAAAAGTAGCCTAGTTAGTAGAAAGCCCAGTCTACCCAATGGGTAATTAAAATGTATGACGTAAAAAGAGAAGGTTACGAAACATGGATAGAGCTTGTGCTGATCTTGTTTGAAAAAACGTTAAATGCATATACTGTGATTGCATTAAAAGAACTCAAATATTAACCCTAGTTTTCTCTGAGAGATTAGATAACAGATGATTTATTTTCTCTCTGCAGTTTTCCATATTTGTTCTTTAAAATATTCTTAGGACTTCCTTGGTGGTCCAGGGGTTAAGAAACTACACTTTCACTGTGGGGGCATGGGTTCAACCCCTGGTCAGGGAAGATCCCACATGCCATGTGGCATGATAAAAAAAAAAAATTCTTAAATAACCATTTCTTACACTTATGAAAATGACAGCAAAAGAGATAAATAGTAGCATCGTTTCCTATCTATTTCTTGAGTTATCTCTGAGACACAATGAGAAGGTGCTCATGAACACTCTTTGAGAAAAAGCCAAGAACCATTTGCATGTCCATTTATGATTATGGTCATAATTGCCCCTAATACTGTTTGAACAGAAAGTTAGAGGTGCACAGAATGAACCAGGAGGTGACATGGTCACAGGAGTGGGGCAGGTAATGATGGAGGCCCCATCTCAGAACTTCTCCACCTGAGCTGTACTTTAGAATTGCCTAGAGAGGTTAAAACTACAAACGAAGGGAATCAGAATGTCCAGGTACAGGGCCAGGCATCAGCATTTCCCACAATCTTCTCAGTAAAATCCATGTATGGCAGGATTGAGAACTTCTCTTCTACATATAGGAAAGCCCTGGAAGCTACTGTTTTATTGTTTATTGGGATAAAGGCACAGGGGAAGTGGGCTGGGATATTGTTGCTGCTGTCGTTCAGTCACGAAGCTGTGTCCATCTCTTTGCAACCCCATGGATTGTAGCCCACCAGGTTCCTCTGCCCCTGAGGATTTTCAGGCAAGAACATTGGAGTGCCATTTCCTTCTCCAAGGGCTCTTCCCAGACTAGGGATCAAACCTGTGTCTCCTGCATTGGCAGGCAGATTCTTTACCTGCCACCAGGGAAGCCAAGGCTGGGATATGCTCAAGCCTTAAAAGAAATCCTTCAAAAGTCTGAATGTCCTAGGATGCAGTGAGGTCTTTTTCCAGTAATGGGTGTTATAATCTCAATTTGACATTTTCCACTGGGTGGAGTTGGGAAAACTAGCATAGGAGGCCCCCACCAGAAACTGGTCTAATTCTTTTATGGGAAAATTTCCTAGTCTATGTGGTAGAGATAATACTGACAACACACATTTCTAGCGCAGATTATAGCTATCAATGCAGTGTCCTGGGCATTACCTCACTGGAGACTTGTAATCACTGTTTTGTTTTGTTTTTTAACACTGGTGGATATTTATTTCACATTCCCCCACTTAATAGCTTCAGGGAGGTATAACTAATATACAATAAACTGAACATGTTTAAGCACACGACTTTGTACATTTGACACAGGTATACCCTGTGAAAAATCACCACATTCAGGCTATGAATATCTCTCTCATCCCACACAATTTCCTCACGCCCCTTCAGAATCACTCCATGTGAGCTCACTTTCATCTCAAGGCAACTGTGGATCTTCTTTCTGTTATTCTCAATTAGTCCGCATTTTCTAGAATTTTATATAAATGGGCATACACAGTACTAGTATGTCTCTTTTCATTCACCATAATTACTTTGAGATTCATCCATATCGTTGTTTATTAGTATTCCATCTTATGGATATGCCACAATTTATTCATTCTCCTACAGTTGTTTCCAGTTTGGGCTATACAAATAGAGCAGTGATTCCTTCACAGGCCAAGTCCTCATAAGGCTGGATAGAGATGTGTGTGTGCTTAATTGCTTCAGTCATGTCTGAATCTTTGCGACCCTATGGACTGTAGCCTGCCAGGCTCCTTTGTCCATGGGGATTCTCCAGACAAGAAGACTGGAGTGGGTTGCCATGCCCTCCTCCAGATATTATAGGGATACATGCTTTCAGTTCTTCGGGGTAAATGCCTAGCAATGGAATTGCTATATCATATGGTGAGTGAATGTTTAACTTTTTAAAAAAACTATCAAACTGTTTACCAAAGTGGTCATACCACTTCACATTCCCACCAGGAGGGTATGAATTTCCAATTCCTCCAACTCAACAGTTGGTATGGCCAGTCTTTTTAATTTTATCTATTCTTATAAGTATGTAGTGATATCTCATTGTGGTTACTTCCTTAATGACTAATGATGAACGTCAACCCTGACCTCACAGGAGATAGATAGATAGACAGACAGACAGACAGACAGACAAAAATATATTCAAAATAAATTACAAACTTAAATACAAAAACAAAAATGATGAAGCTTCTGGAAGAAAAACAGTTGCAAAACACATTTGTAATCTTAGGTAGGCAAAGATTTCTTCGATGGGACATAAAAAGAAAAATAATAATATTTATAAAATAATATACTGAACTTTTGCAAAACTACTATCTCTGCTCTTCTAAAGATATTATTAAGAGAATGAAAAGGCAAGCACAGTTTGGCAGAGAGTTTTGTAAAGCACATAATCTGGTAAAGGTCTTGTGTCTTGAGTATATATAAAGGACTTTCAAAACTCAATCAAGGAAAACAATCCAATTTTTAAACGTATTTATTTAATTTTTTGATTGTGCCTGGTCTTTGTTGCTGCCTGAGGGCTTTCTCTACTTCCGGCGAGTGGGGGCTCCACTCTAGCTGCAGTGAGCAGGCTTCCCATTGTAGTGGCTTCTCTTGTTGCAGAAGACAGGCTCCAGAGTGTGCAGGTTTCAGTAGTTGTGACACGTAGGCTTAGTTGCCCCTCAGTATATGGAATCTTCCTGGACCAGGGATCGAATCCATGCCACCTGCATTGGCAGACAGATTCTTAACCACTGGACCACCAGAGAAGTCCAACAAACTGTTGTGTTTTTATTTTCGCTTTTTTTTTTAAATGGGTGAAAGATTTGAATGGTCACTTCACCAGAGGAGAGATATAGATAGCAAATAAAATCCCCACAATATGCGCAACATCATTGTCCCAGTAAGCACTTCTAAGGCAAGCCAGTTAAGTAATATCTTCATCACTATCATCCTCTTGATTTTACCAATGAAGAAACAGAAACTCAGAGAGGTCACATGACTTAAGATGACACAATCAGGAAGCAGAACGTCTGGACTAGAGTCTCAGTCTCCAGCCCAAGTGTCTTTTCCAGGACACAGCCAGGGATCTCAGGCAGCCAGCAGTGATTCCAGGGCAGCATCCTGTGAGAAGAGTCAGGGGTGAGAGGGCATGAGCGCACATCAGGAGCACAACGAGACAGCAGCATGTGAAGGAGAGAGGGGAGAAGGCTGGGACAGGAATGTCTGGGCAAAGCAGGACCAAAACTCGCTGCACCCAAGGAGGACTCAGAGGCTAAGAGGTTGGGATATTGCCAAGCAGGCAAACAGTCACAAAGCTAGAGAGGATCCCGTGTGCCAGAGGCCAATGCAAGTTAGGGTTCAACTCCCAGGCAGGTAATCCACGTAGCAGAAAAGACTCAGCATTGCCTGTGATGGACAGCTGTGATAGAGAAAGGCGCTATGGAGCCATACTGGAGAGATGAGTAGATCACCATGACCAGAACAGAATCAGAGCGAGGCACAAGCCCTGGTACCCTGGAGGCGGCAGAGATAAGCAGGAAGGACCCCTGCTTGACCACCGAGTACACTCCAGGGGTCCAGGTGGGGCAGGAATTGGAGGCCGTGGGATGGATCTAAGCAGGCCACCCCAGGGAGGTGACATTCAGTTGCTCTTGGAGACTTGAGACATAAAATGTCAGTGGTAGGAGTTGTGGGTCAAATGTGATTCATTTTGGCTTCTTTAATTTTGGTTCTCAACTTCTATTTTAATCGTACCTTGATTACATGGTCTCAAAATGAATAACTGAATTTTTTTAGTATTACTCATCTACATGCCTTAATCATATCATTGATCTTACTAATCAGCAGTCTCAACCCAGTGTCTGATGATGCTGTCTTACAGATATGGTGATAAGTCCAGAGTCAACAGAAGGCCCTACACCTGCAAAAGAAGCCACTCACTTTTTTCCATTCAAGATGGTTGGCGTTGCCGGTCAAGACAAAAAGGCAAGGGACCAGTGGGATGTGGTGGTGGGCATTTTGAAAATTCAGTGTCCCAAATTAAACATACCATGTGCAGGGCTTATTTTACATTTGCATTGACTTCAGTTTCCTTTTATGTGCAGTTAACAGATCATTCGGTTGGGTTTACAGATCCTGTTATTTGTTATTAAATGCAGACAGCCTCTGAATGGGGCTTTTGTCTCAACAATTTACTATGCTTTACATTCATTTTTTAAAATCATATTAATTTTTAATCTTCAGTTTTTATTTTACCCTACAAGTCAGACTTCTTGATTCAACAGGTTAAAGACCAGCGATCGCATGGAAATGTGAAGAGCCCCTTAATAGGCAGTTACTCTGAGCTGAGTTTCAGAATGCATCATCAAAGTCATTTATTTCTTCTGCTAAGAGACCTCCCAAGCCCTGCCACGCCATCCACACACTCAAGCCACCTTTCACCGTCCTGCCCCAGCCCTGCTGTGCAAAGCCGAGTCATAGTCAGAGACACGTCACAGACAGGAGAGAAAGCCACAAAGGTCTCTGGTGACGTCCCAGGGTGGTCAGAGTCCAGGCCGGGGCACCCAAAAGGATTGTGCATGCGCACAATTGTAAAATGATCTTCTGCCAGTGATCCAGCAAAGAACCTCGGGCTTGTGGACTTTGGACCCAGAGCCAGGCTGTGAATGAGGCCAGACACAGCCCAGAGCCAGCACTTCCTTCCCGGCCATGCCCAGATCCTATGTTTTCCTTTGTGATCATCACAGATTCACTAAAGGAACTATTTTTTCTCAGGCACACGTTTCTGAGAAGTCATTAGCTCCATCTCTTTGGCTTCTAGCAGTGGATGTCACAAAATACACCCTTCCATTTTCCAAACTCCCAGAAAGATATAAGTGTGATTGCAGAATGAGAATGCCTGCGAGAGACAAGGAGAAGAAAAAGGCTCCATTATGTCAGCAAGCCTAAAAATAGCATTTGCTGGTTATCATAGGCTGAGAGGGCTTGGGAACATTGGCCTCATTCCCCAAACTCCAGTTAACCAAACATCCTGGAGATCAACTGCCCATACGTTTTCCACAAAGCCATAAAAGTCACAGCCATGGGGAGCTGGGTTGATCATCACCTTTGAGATGATCCGTGCCGCCCTCTGCGGGACCATCCATCACAGATGAAGAACTGTGACAATGTCATTTATCGACATTAGACCATCTCCCAAGAACCACTCAAGCATCTCCTTTAATCCCCCAGTGGCCCATCAGAGTGGGTACTTTATGACCCACATCTGATACATGAGGCTTTCAGACTGGCTAAGTCACATGTCCAGTGCCACCCTTTGTTGAGGAAGTAGCCGCACCCAGATCTCCGCCTTGGTCCCTGGAGCTCTGAAACACTGCAGTATCTCAGCAGCTTCTCCAGCCACCGAGGCTCTGTGAACTTCCAGAACTCCAGAATCCCAGTGGGATCCTGATCGTCTTTAGGATGGAGCTTCCCATCCCCTATCAGAGCAAATCACACACAGTCCCAGAGAAAGTCGCATCTGCTTCCACTTCAAGCCCAACACAGCAGCTACTTCTCAATGTCCATGTTAAATCATAAAATGCCAGAGCGACAGGGAGCTTCTGAAGATGCCTGGCCTCCAACCTTCATTTTAGAAATGAGAACGCAGGACCCAGAGAGGTGAAATGGCTTTTCCAAGGTCCCCTGGCTAGAAGGCAGAGCAAGAAGTCCTGATCTGCAGTTAAAAGCGGTATGCTGCTTTACTGATGCCATTCCTATTTCCGTCACTGAAAAAATGCAGCTGGACCTGGAACCTGATGTTAGGAAGAGATAAGAAAGACCACCGTCCTTTCCTAAAAAGAATTCCCTCTCCAGCTCAGATGATTAACCTTTCAGAGGCTTGATTTTTATTCCAGAATTTAGGGAACATGTAGATCACGGGTATAATGTGACTTCACTTGAAAAAGGTCAGTTCCCTCTTCAGGGCTTCCAAGCCCTGAGCAATTTTGTAATAATGCTGTACATTTCTATGGAGCATTTTCCATTAGTAGGGTGGGAGCATGAAGATTTACTGTCTCCCAGTTGTATTTTGAAGTGATGGGTCAGTTGATGAACAGATCCCTGAGTTGCAAGCACAGGAGATTATGTGGAAAGTAAGATGCAATAAAGAAAGCTGAAAGAAAGCTGAGCGCTGAAGAAATTTATAAAGAAAGCTGAGCAATAAAGAATTGATGCTTTTGAACTGTGGTGCTGGAGAGGACTCTTGAGAGTCTCTTGGACTGAAAGGAGATCCAACCAGTCCATCCTAAAGAAAATCAACTCTGAAGATTCATTGGAAGGACTGATGCTGAAGCTGAAACTCTAATACTTTGACCACCTGATGCGAAGAACTGACTTATTGGAAAAAACCCTGATGCTGGAAAAGATTGAAGGCAGGAGGAGAAAGGGACAACAGAGGATGAGATGGTTGGATGGCATCACCGACTCGATGGACATGAGTTTGAGCAAGCTCCGGGAGCTGGTGATGGACAGGGAAGCCTGGTGGGCTGCAGTTCATGGGGTGGCAAAGAGTTGGACACAACTGAGTGACTAAACTGAACTGAACTGAAGATGCAGTAAGTAAAAGGACTCAGACCAGCTCCTCACTCCAAGGGATTTAGAATCTTTGAGAGTTTCCTTCTCCTTTTTTCCTGCACAAAAACTAGCAGCCACAGGAAAACAGAGCTATCTGCATTCTTTGAGCTAATTAATTACATCTAGAGAAAAAAGAAAGTGAAAAAGGGGGCAAAGTGAGGTGAAATGAAGTGAAAGTCGCACAGTCATGTCTAACTGTTTGCAACCCCATGGTAGTCCATGGAATTCTTTAGGCCAGAATACTGGAGTGGGTTGCCATTTCCTTCTCCAGGGGATCTTCCCAACCCAGGGATCGAACCCAGGTCTCCCTCATTGCAGGCGGATTCTTTACCAGCCGAGCCACAAGGGGGAAAAGGGGCTAAATAGGAAAACAAATGAGAGGAAGAGAGAAGACGAAAGAAGGTGATCAGTGCTGCCTCCAGGGAATGTTCTAGTAGAGCAGGGTTATTTACAGATACAGACAGGGAGGTCCTCCCAGTCCAGCTGGGGGCAGAGCCCCCAACACAGACCCAGTGGTGAGGAGCCAAGCTCCAGTCTTTCGGTCAGGCAGTGGGAGCCAAAGCCTGTTACAGCAAATGCCCCAGGGATTCAACATTTACCTGGCTGGATCCTGTGGGCTAAGTCCTTACCCCTCGGCCAAGAGAGAGACAGACGAGTAAGGACAAGACGACCCCTCAGTAGCTGACCAACGGGCACTCAGGACAAGGAACTAGGGCTGAAGCCTGTCACCAGAACTGGGGCCCCAGGGACTTGCATGTTAGAGGGAAGCCGGAGTGCATGGATAGGTGGGAATCAGGTCACCAGTGCAGGGCTGGACCAGCAGCAAGGCTTATATGAGGATGGCATGCAGTACATTGGCTCAGAATTTACTAAATCCCTTTTGCCCATGGTCAAAACTGGTTCCTGGGACTTCCCTGGTGGTCTAGTGGTTAAGAATCCACCTGCCAGTGCAGGGGACACGGGTTTGATACCTGGTCCGGGAAGATCCCACATGCTGTGGGACAACCAAGCCCATGTACCACAACTACCGAGCCAGTGTGCCCAGAGCCTGTGCTCCACAAGAGAAGCCATCATAGTAAGGAGCTCTCACACCACAAGGAAGAGCAGCCCCCACCATCATAACTGGAGAAAGCCCGAGCACAGCAAAGAAGACCCACCACAGCCAAAAGTAAGTGAATAAATGTCCTTTAAAAAAAGGACTGATTCTAGAGACTCTGTCAGGGGCTTCCCAAGTGGCTCGGCAGGTAAAGAATCCACCTGCAGTGCAGGAGACACAGGAGACATGGGTTCCATTCCTGGGTCTGCAAGATCCCCTGGAGAAGGAAAGAGCAACCCACTCCAGTGTTCTTGCCTGGACAATCCCATGGACAGAGAAGCCTGGCGGTCTACAGTCCATGGGGTCACAGAGGGTTGGATACGACTGAGCAACTGAGCATGCACTCAGAGACCCTGCCAAGGTTGCATGGGCAAGGAACAGGTTGGAGTCCGGGGACTCGAGGTGTGAAGGAAAAACAGGGGAAGACATGTATGAGTGGACGAACACAGGAGGATGGGGACGTGTGGTAACTGAGGGTCAAGGCCTATGACACTGAAATGGACGTTGTCAAATGGAAGCCCTTCCAGAACCAAAGAGCTCCGAGTGCATCAGGGCCCACCCTCCAGGCAAAACAGGGAATGGTTAAAGAAAAGCTGAGACTGTTTGGGCTGAAAAAGAGAAAATTCAGCCCAAGGGAAGCAGGAGATGAATTCAAAACATTTAAATGCCACACGAAAGCCTAGATGCTTTCTGTGTGTCTAGTCAAACAGAACTGAGCCCAGCGGGTGGAATTCCCAGGGAGCAGTTTTTAATCTCAATAGAAGGAAGGCATTTGTGCTGCCTGCCTCTGCTGATTCCAGGAACTCATTCACTCCGCAACCATTCAGCAAGCACTGACTGCTCCGGGGACCCATACATCCTGGTCTGCCCCACACAGAGCCGGTGGGTGCTGTGGTATCAGCTCGCATCTGGTCAGCCCCTCTTCCTCTCAAAGAGTCCTGGTTTGCATAAGTTACATGACTCCCTTCTCACTGAGCACCTGCTATATGCCAGGAATTGGACTGAACACTGAAGACACAATTAAATCCAGTCCCTGGCTTTGTCAAGCTGATAGTCTAGCTAGAAAAGGAGATACTGAAAGAACAAATTAAAATCTAATGTCGCGAGGGCTGTATAAACAGAAGTGCTGGAGGGTGGAGATATTCATTGGAATATCAAGGATGAAAAGGCGCTCGTGACTCCTTCGATGCCACCTTCTCCATTCACTCATTTACTGAACACTCGCTGATCAAGGGCCTGTGCCAGGCTCTGTACAAGGACCACAGATAGCGCTTTGCTAAGTCACTTCATGCTGTGCTTAGTCGCTCAGTCATGTCCGACTCTTTGCAACCCCGTGGACTGTAGCCCCGCCAGGCTCCTCTGTCCGTGGGATTGTCCAGACAAGAATACTGGAGTCGGTTGCCATGCCTTCCTCCAGGGGATCTTCCCAACCCATGGATCGAACCAGGTCTCCTGCATTGCGGGTGGATTCTTTACTGCTGAGCCCCTGGGGAAGCCACTGGCCATGCTGACCTGCAGTCAAATAGAAGTCCTACATCTTTCCACAAATGTTACTGCTAAGCTAGTATTTGCATTGATTTCTTTCTAATTTGTGTTCCCACAGAACTGTTACTAATAAGTAATATACTACTATTTCCTACATTATATTTTATCTTATTAGTTTATGATTGTTTAGTGTTCAGAGACACATAGATCTCTGAGTCCAGTCCCTGTACGTGTTACAGATGCAGTTACTGATGTACAAAGAGGTCAAATATTAATCTTAAATCACAATTCACTGCATGCCAGTCTGTCAGGATATACACACCATTCTCCTCTAGGGAAACATCTGTTAACTATTTCTCTCCCTTTCACCTTGAATGCTACTAGAAGGGAGGACCTGCCCTCTAGAAAATATCCCTACTTCCAGAATCTTCCAGTTTTCAACCCATTCTCCATACATAACCATGAATGCTATGTTTTTGGGGAAAAAAAATGTAACGGCCCTTGTTAACATCCTGTAAAAGTCCCCCATTGTGTAGAGGCCCAGGCTCTGTAGCATGCCTTGGAAAACTCTGCTTACCTGTCTGGTCTGATGTTCTATTATTTCTCCCCTGATGCTCTATCTTGTCACTTTGAATGTGTGTCCTTTCCAGTTATGCCACCTCTGGCCAATACCCCCTGAACTTCTACCTGCAGCTTCCTCTTTTTGGAAGGCTATTCCCCCACTCAACAGACTCTTGGTTCCCACTTTCAGACTTGCTTTCACAATGAAGTCTTCCCCCAAATTCTCACCAAAGACACCACCACCCAGCCCCACCAACTCAGGGCAGTAAGTACACCTCCCCTCTCACTGTACTTCCAGAAACACCCCAATTCCACAGCATTTGTGTGCAGCTGATGTTTCTACTGTCTAATCTGTAGAATGACTCCCTGGAGGATGGCATTATACCTGTGGTCTAGAAAACATTCAACACTGATTCATTTCATTTATTCAACAAATATCACCTGAACCCATTTGATGCTAGGCTCTGGCATAGGGAATGAACAAGATCTATGAGGTCCTGCCCTTATGCACCTTACAGAAGATAAACATTCCCTAAAAGAAGATAGAACGATGGCGTACAAGGAGTGATGTAAGACGTGTAATACTGCAAGCTCTGGGCACACGGAGGAAGGAGCCTAGACCAGGGGTCATGGAGGGCCTCTCTAGAGAACTCACATTTAAGCCAAGAGGAAATAATTATCCAAGTGAAGAATGAGACTGAGACTAATTTATCAAGCTTGCTTCATCTCCAAATGGCCCTTGCTACCATTTCTTTAAAGCCACTACTGAGGACAGGAACAGGGCTTCCCCTGGTGGTTCAGATGGTAAAGAATCCATCAGCAAGTCCCACTGCTGGACATACACACCGAGGAAACCAGAATTGAAAGAGACATGTGTACCCCAATGTTCATCACAGCACTGTTTATAACAGCCAGGACATGGAAGCAACCTAGATGTCCATCTGCAGGTGAATGGATAAGGAAGCTGTGGTACATAGACACATGAAATATTACTCAGCTATTAAAAAGAATGCATTAGAATCAGTCCTGATGAGGTGGATGAAACTGGAGGCTATTATACAGAGTGAAGTAAGTCAGAAAGAAAAACACCAATACAGTATGCTGCTGCTGCTGCTGCTGCTAAGTCACTTTAGTCATGTCCGACTCTGTGCGACCCCATAGATGGCAGCCCACCAGGCTCCTCCATCCATGGGATTCTCCAGGCAAGAGTACTAGAGTGGGGTGCCATTGCCTTCTCTGCCAATACAGTATATTAGCACATACATATGGAATTTAGAAAGATGGTAACAATGACCCTATATGCAAGACAGCAAAACAGACATAGTTATAAAGAACAGAATTTTGGACTCTGTGGGAAAGGCGAGGGTGGGAAGATTTGAAAGAATAACATTGAAACATGTATATTACCACATGTGAAATAGACTGCCCGTCCAGGTTCAATGCATGAGACAGGGCGCTCAGGGCCAGTGCACTGGGACGACCCTGAGGGATGGGATGGGGAGGGAAGTGGGAGGGGGCTTCAGGATGGGGGACACATGTACACCAAATGGCTGATTAATGTCAATGTATGGCAAAAAACAATTCAATATTGTAAAGTAATTAGCCTCCAATTAAAAGAAAAAAAAAGAATCTGCCTGCCATGCAAGAGACTCAGGTTTGATCCCTGAGTTGGGAAGATCCCCTGTGGAGGGAAGTGGCAACTGGCTCAAGCATTCTTGCCTGGAGAATTCCATGGACAGAGGAGCCTGGTGGGCTATATAGCCCATGGGGTGGCAAAGAGTCAGACATGACAGAGCAATTGAGTACGAGGACAGGAACAAAGATGTAGGTCTGTGGAGTCCATAGAATCTATAGAACCTCCACTAATCAGTATCACAGAGGCCATGACGAGAGGTGACATTCAAAGTATTTACCAGCCAGTCATCATGGGCGCCAGCCATAGGCAACCAGGCTATGCACCCCTATGGACCAAGGCTACATGCCAGCCCTGGGCAGAAAAATCCAACCTGCCCTGCCTCTCTCTACCTGGAAGAAGGAAGAGCCGTGGCTCTGATCCACCTCCTTTTGTAGATGGTTTTCTTCTGCATACGGTGGCACCTGGCATACACGTGGGACGGGACAGCTGGATATTTCCCTAAGCGTGCGTTCTGCCGCACTCTCTCTGCAGCCACGGTCTCTCTCCCAGGACGGCTCTCTCCTGAGTCAGCTACAATTGCTGGCTGCTGTCTCCACAAATCCTTCCCCACGTAATGCTCCTCTAATACCCAGAATGAGTTCAAAAGTGCCCAGTGTCTGCCTTTCTTGCTTGAGGCTTTCTCTGCCTGACTCCCGGTGGACGGAGGAATTCTAAACATGTGTCTGTGTGGAGGCTGCGGGCGTGTCAGATCACATGTCTTACTGGGGGGCTATGTCCCGAGAGAGACCAGAGGGAGATGCCACCTGAGATCCTGCCACGAAAACAGAAGATGGAGAAGATAGATGTAGTCTATCGACTTTTTAAGACCTTAGACAAGTAACACATAAACAGTATTAAGCATAAGAAAACCACCTCAAGTTTTCAGCAGCTTTACAGTAGTAAAGAACGTGTCTTGGGTTCGTAGTAAGACTCCCTTCTGAGATGCAGCATGTGTGTTAGCCACTCAGTCATGTCTGACTCTTTGTGACCCCATGGACTGTAGCCCACCAGGCTCCTCTGCCCATGGAATTTTCCAGGCAAGAATACTGGAGTATTGTCACTTTCTACTCCAGGGGAATCTTCCCGACCCAGGGATGGAACCTGTGTCTCTGGCCTCTCCTGCATTGGCAGGTGGGTTCTTTATCACTACTGCCACCTGGAAAGTCCCGCTGCCTAGGGTACTGCTCAGCATTTCTGACCCTGGTTGAGTGGTAAGGACTCAAGAGGCTGCAGCCGATCTGAACTTAAACAGAGCCCATTCTGACCTTGATCCCCAGCGCCCTGGTGCTTGTGAGCTGACGCGAGTAAAGAATTGTGGATTATATCACAGTCCTCCTGAGACCCAAGGCCAACTCCCACCCCTGCCTCCTTCTCAGAGGCCCTGGCCAGGTCAGCTCCCCCCGCCCCCAGACTCCTAATTCGCATGGTCCCCAGAGAAGGTTTTAGTTACTTCCAAGACTAGGCTACTTCAGGGTGTGCTTGGAGTCAGCTCCAGGAGACAACTTAAGTGCACAACCGTCAAAGTCGCCCCAGCATTTTCCTTGGTCTCCGTGGTCTCGGACAAGATCCTAGAACTCTGGGACCCTCTGATTCCTCCTCTAAAAGATGTAATAATAGGAGCTGGCCCAGAGAGCTGTTGTGAAAATCAAAGGTTTGCCCCCTGTCGCCCCCACCCTCATTCCTCACCCCACCACCCCCAGGGAACAGGGAGCCACAGGTCGTGGGGGAAGGTGTGCGGTAACAAACGTACCACCTGCCCAGTTCTCTGGTCCAGGAAATCTGGTCACATTACCCCACTTGTTAGTTACTTGTCCCAAAAAGACCAGGCAGACTGCACGCTCAGTCTCTGCCCCACTTGGCTTTGCCAAATGGGTGACTAATGCCCCCAAAGCAGCTGGTGAGGTTGCCAACTGGCTAATAGTCCCAGCGTCCCAGGTGGAGCCCCAAATACATGAAAGGTAAGAGCAGCACACCTCTGATTTAAGGAGATGCTGCCAGTGACACCGCATTCCTCCTCTCTCCCTCTCACCTTCTCTACCTTCAGCACTTCTGTAAACCCTAAAAGCCATCTGAAAACCCCCACCCTGGACGGCTGCCTCCTCCATTGAAAGTATGACCCTGGGGACCGCCGGGTGGACCAAGGCTTTCAGCACCATGAGTCCCCAGACACTGAGCCCCTCAGGCCACTGAGAGGTAACGTCATCTGCACCTTCCCAAATCTTGGGCAACAAGAACATTCAAGAGACACAGCTCGCACCAGTTCCTTCCATACGACTTCTTTTTTTTTTTTTTTTTTATGTTTTCCTGCTTCCTATCTGGTTGAATAGAGGGGCCTCCAGCTGTTGCCATCAGTCAAATCGCCAGCATTTCCTTTCTGGGAGTACATTTTTCCTGAAGCAGCATTTTCGCACCAGATGCATTAGGGCTTTTTATCGCCTGGCAATATTTGTTATCCAAAGGGCTGAGTAGCACAGTTCCCATCCAGCAGGTTATATTTGTTTGTGGCTCTCAGTCAATGGTCTCACTCTAACCTGCACTTTAATCACACAAAATGGCTCAAAATGAGAAAGCAGGGGCACTATTAGAGTTCACAAATTCTTAGTCACCAATCTCTGTCTTTCTCTTTTCACTAGCATCTGTCCCCTCCCCCCGCCCCCAACTTTTTTTTTAAACCCCAGAACTAACTTTTCAAAGAATGTCACTTCCTGGGTGCATAGCAAGGGTTCAGTAAATATTTGCAATATGATTTAAATCACTGGCCATGGGAGAATATTACAGAAAGTGACAATGCTCATCAATGACTTTAGGCCCTTCACACAGAACAAGCCCTGCAGTTTGTAGATGGGGAAAGTGGAGTACCAAAACCTGAAGTCATTCACCCATGTTCCCATGGGCTATTTTTTATTTATTTGACTGCGGTGGGTCTTCACTGAGGTGTGTGGGCTTCTTGTTGTGGGGCATGGGCTTTAGTTGTTCCACAGTAAATCTTAGTTCCCCAGCCAGGGATTGAACTTGAATCCTCTGCATTGGAAGGCGAATTCTTAACCACCGGACCACCAGGGAAGTCCCACCACAGGCTCTTTATTGTTGTCACTGAGAACTTCAGACCCACAAGATAACAGGATTATGACAAGGTTCTCTCCAAGGTTCCAACCAGAATATGATGCTGTTTTGCTAATTACCTTGACCCTAGGAAACTGGTTAATACAACCTTCTCATTTCAAAATTGGGAAACTTTTTCTTGCATCATTAACAGATTTTTTTTAACTTTTTTATTTTCTATTGGTGTATACTCAGTTAACGACATTGTGACAGTTTCATGAGAACAGTGAAGAGACTCAGCCATACACATACATGTATCCATTCTCCCCCAAATTCCTTTCCCATCTAGGCTACCACATAACACTGAGCAGAGTCCCCTGTGCTATACAGTAGGTTAAAACTGGGGGATTTTTTAAAAGCTGGCAAATCAAACACTAGAATGTCTTTGTCCAAGACAGCTCATTCGAGATTTGGCAAATGTGGCAAGCCAGATGATCACCCGGAATGATTACCTGAGTGAGGTTTTCAATATATAATTTCCCTACCAAATCCACCTCTGGGCTTGGCAAGCCTTGAGACTCTGTCTGTCGATTGCCGGCTGGGGGAGGGCGAGCACTGTTTGTTTTTATTTGTTGCGTGTTCTCCCGGGGATCCTGCTGCACCCCCAGGTTTGGAAACTGTAGCTCTGATCAGTGTCCACGGCTTCATCACCCATGTGTGGATGGCGTGGAGCGTGTACTAAAAACTGAGGAGGACGGCACACTGGGGTTTTGGAATCACAGCTGAAGTCGGCCATCAAAATGTGAGTCCGAACCACTAAACCCCTGATAATAATAACGGGGACTACAAATCCCACTTGCTGGCTGTGGAAGACAAGTTCGTCTGAGTCCCAGCTGCCTGGCCCCGGAGGGCACCCTGGAGCGCTGTTGCTCCTGTGAACAGCTGGGGAAGCTGGGGCTGAAACCTCAGGCCGCAGCCGCCGCCCAAGTGGAAATCACCAGGCAAGTGTAATTTAAAACCTACACATTTAAGCTGAGACGAGCTCTTGTCAACATATAGTCCCGGCACTCTATCTCTCTGCTGGCTCCAATTCCCTCTCACTGCCTCCTTTCCAAGTAATTCCCTGAGTTCTGGGAATGTCCGGAACTGTCCATGGCCAGGCCTGGGACCGATTTATCCTGAGTCAAGCCGCAGCGCGTGCTTTTCGATTGGTTTCAGTAACTAAGCAACCTCCTTGTCACTGGGGGTAATGACCTGACTCTCATTCCAGGGGCGGCAATGCGACGCGGGCCCCGGGGTGAAGGGTCACCAGGACGGGACTGGTGCCAGCCTGGGGGTGAACCCCAGCTGCGCAGTTGCCTTGTGTCAATCATTTAGCTTTTGGACGTAAAATGGGGGTGAGGGTCAGCTCCCCAGCCACTCATGATTTGAGATAATGTATATAAAGCACCAGGTTGCTTTTACTTAACATCAGCCCAAGAGCCAGAAAGCGCTGGCAGCAGGGAGTGAAGTGTGGGAGAATCACACAGCTCCTGGGAGGGTCCAGCCACGGCCAGAGTGATGGAAGAGTGATGATTCCACAACCCTCCCGGCCCCCGGCTGCCCCACAACCCTTTGAAAAGCTGCAGACACAGCTGGGCCTGGGCTTTCATTGCCCGGGTGGCATTGGGAAACCCGATGTGTCATTTCTCCAAAGCCCGGAGCATCCAGAAAGCGTAAAGCCTGGCCAGGGTGACCAGCCCCAGCAAGGGCCCCGTCAGTGTCAAGGGCTCCCTGAGGCCAGGGCCTTCCCAGTTGCTCCAGCACTTCATTTACAAGCTCTGTTTGGGACTCAGGGCCAACACAGCTGGTCCTTCCTCCACTCCATTATGCCCACTTGACGTGGGATTTCACTCCCACTGAAAGACACTTTCGGGGCACAGGGGTGGAGAGGGAGCAACCACCAGATCAACACATTTGCTCGCAAATAATCTCAGCCAAGAGGAGCCAAAAAGTCAGAAAGAGTGGTCCTGCTTACTCGAGCATTCAAAGCTTTCTATTTAAAAATGAGGAAGGGTTGGCTTGGTCCAGGGGATTTAAAAATAAACTGGAAATCAGAGTAGGGACTCCTAAGGCAGGATTTACCGACAGTTCTCTATGACCAGGGGCCTACGCACCTCAGTTAGCCCTCAAAATCCTCCTTCAGAAAAAGGGAGGAAGGGAGAGGGTTATCTTCGTAAACCTAGTGCTAATGAAGCTGGGTAGTTCAGAGAACTAGTCCTGGCTAATGAACAGCATGGAGCCACTCATATTAGAGGTGGGGACAATTTCTCCCAGCCACAGGAACCAGACAGGGCTGTCAGGACATAAGGAAATAAGACACAATCCTCACCAGAGGCCAAGCAGAGAGGAGGGTGTCCCCAACACCAGAAGGGAGAGTCCGTCAAGGCTCACCTGGGGCTGCCTTGCGCCAAAAGGGGTGCCTGGTCTCCTGTTCTGAAAATCTGTTCTCAGACAGCTCCGAAAAGTCAGATTCCAGGACCTGGACATGCATGAACATTTTTACTCTTTTTTGTCTTTTTTAATCAGTCCAATCCTGACATCCAGTTTCATGCTGTAGCAATACTTTTAAAGACGTTATGTGTCTTTTAGCAATTCCACAGAAAACAAGATCCATTTTACTTCAATGTCTGTTGTTCCAGACAAAGTTCTCGGTCCAGTACCTGAAACTAACATTTCTAATATAAACAGAAAGAAAGAATATATTGAAAGGCTATTGTATAGCCATTTTTCTACTATGAAGATGTGGTGAAAATTCTATGAAGAATTTTTCTACTATGAAGATTTTTCTACTATAAAATGTAATATCTGCTATTGTTGTTTTAGAAGTTAAATCATGTCTATCTTTTTTTGCAGCCCCATGGACTGTATCCTGCCAGGCTCCTCTGTCCATGAGATTCTCCAGGCAAGAATACTGGAATGGGCTGCCATTCCCTTTCCCAGGGGGCATTTTTACTTATAATCCGTAAAGTGTTCAAGGGAGGGGAGACCTGGGCAGAAGGGAAGTGGTGCCCAGAAGGGCCGAGCTGACCAGAGGTGTCCAGAGCACAGATGTCAACAGCACAGTCCCCTCAGAGAATCCCAGCCTGCTCGCACACAAGCTATGCAAGCAGGACCCTGAACCCGAGGAGCCCGGATCTTGGATGGGCTTCTGTTCGGCCCTGTGTGGACAGTGTTTGAGGAAGGAAGAAGGAGCCCAGACTTGGAATCCAGAAGCCTAGCCGGGGTTTGGCTCTGGCTCCACTGACCGGTCTGCGCCCAGCTGAAAGTCCCAGACCTCTCTCTGCAGCCTCTGAATCAGTGAACTCTGGATTTCCTTCAGCAGAACTATGACAAGAGTGCTTCCCAAGTGGCGCTAGTGGTAAAGAACCCGCCTGCCAATGCAGGAGACGTAAGAGATGCAAGTTCCATCCCTGGGTCAGCAAGGTCCCCTTCAGGAGGGCATGGCAGCCCATGCCAGTATTCTTGCCTAGAAAATTCCATGGACAGAGGAGCCTGGTGGGCCACAGTCCATGGGGTCGCACAGAGTCTGACACAACTAAGTGATTTTGTACACACAACAAGAAGCCAACTTATCTCCCAGTGACTGAGACAAAATGTCATCTGGACCACTCACACCAGAGCCACTAAACATGCAGATTCCTGGGCCTGACCCAGACCAATAGAAACAGAATTTCTTGGGGGAAAAAATGTAAGAAACCTGCACTTTAACAAATTCTCAGGTGACTCATATATACCCTCAAGACTGACCATCACTGACTTAGAGGATAAAAGTCCGAAATCCTTAATATGGCTTCAGGGCCCTTACAATCTGCCTTTGGAGTCCTGTTCCCAGAATCCTCTCTGCTTCTACCTCAGCTGCTGATATTTGGGTCCTCAAGCCATAGGCCAGACACTGAGCTAATTAAGTGCATCCATTTAACAAGGAAATGGCAACCCACTCCAGTATTCTTGCCTGGATAATTCCATGTACAGAGGAAACTGGCAGGCTACAGTCCATGGGGTCACAACGAGTCAGACACAACTGAGTGACTAAACCACCATTTAACCCACAGAGCATCTCTGCAAGCAAGTGTTATCATCATCCGCATTTTACAGATAAGGAGACCAAGGCTTTCAGAGGTTCAGTAACTTAGCCAAGATCACACAGCAAGTACCATGCAGAGGTCACATTCGAATTCCCATCCATAAGATTGCAGCAGTCTCGCTCTTGATCACCATCAATATACTCACATTGTTGTTCAGTCGCTAAGTCATGTCTGACTCTTGGAGACCCCATGGACTGCAGCACACCAGGCTCTTCATGCATTCCTTCAAACGTGCCCAGGTACTCAGGCCTGCGTGGCCCTGTTCAAGTTGCCCCTTGGCTTCACGTGCTTCATGCTACCCTTATCCTTTGCAAATATATAAAATTCAAATGTTTTTCCTGGCTCCAAACGTCCATGGGCTCACTAAGGAGTATTAGCTGTTCCCATCTCCACGTTCCAATGGCCTTTTGTTCTTAACTCTACTTCACCATTATTTAAATTGTATGGTAATTATTATGCTCCAGTCTCTCTTATTAGGCTTTAAAATTCCTAAGATACAGAGGGTTTTCAAGGCAGTGAAACTGTTTTGTATGACAGTGCAATAGTGGATACATGTCATTGTGCATGCGTGCCAAGTCGTTTCAGTCGTATCCAATTCTTTGGGACACCACAGACCATAGGCCGCCAGGCTCTTCTGTCTATGAGATTCTCCAGGCAAGAATACTGTAGTGGGTTGCCATGCCCTCCCCCAGGGGCTCTTCCCTACCCAGGAATCGAACCCGAGTCTCTTAAGTCTCCTGCATTGGCAGGCAGGTTCTTTACCTGGGACGCCCACATATCATCATACGCTTGTTTGTCCAAACCCATAGAACATACAACACCAAGAGTGAACCCGAATGTCAAATATGAACTTTGGGTAATAATGGTGTGTCCAAGTAGGTTCGGCTTCCCAAGTGACTCTGGTAAAGGGTCTACCTACAATGCAACAGACACCAGAGATGTAGGTTCAATCCCTGGGTTGGGAAGACACCCTGAAGCAGGAAATGCAACCCACTCCAGTATTCTTGCCTGGAAAATCCAATGAACAGAGGAGTCTGAAGGACTGCAGTCCATGGGGTCACAAAGAGTCAGACATGACAGAGCATGCACATGCCCTGCTTGACATGTAGGTTCAGCTGCTCTAACAAAGGTACCACTCTGGTGGGGGATGTTGATAGTGGGGGAGGCTGTGCATGTTGGGAGGAGTGGGGGAGGTACTGGAAATCTGTGTACTTCATGCTCAACTTTATGGTAAGTCTAAAATTGCTCTAAAAACATTTATTTGAATTTTTTAAATTCCTAAGACTACGTTATCCATCTCTGCAACCACACAGCATGGCATACAGAAGCTACACAATGCATGCTGAAGGAAAGCGTGACGGGCAGGACAGCTGCTTTCATACAAGGCTGAGAAACAAATGTGAGCAAGGCCCTCCACCATGACCAGAGGTGAGGAGGCGGCGAGGAGAAGGGGTCACCTAATGAAAATTTTGGAGGCAGCCTCAAAAGAAAGGAAGAGCACTATGTCACCAGTCCCAAGGATAAGCTGAAAGATGAAGACAGTTCTGCACAGGTGGAGTTTGGAGGGAGCACGAAAAAGCCAGAGTGAAGACTAGAGGTGCCAGAGTGGAGAAGAAGAAAACAGAGAATGAATGAGACCAAGGCAAACCGGAATTTCCAAAGGTGCCTTGCAAGCAGTTGTGAGCCCAGGCCATTCCCAAAGGCAAGTGGGGCCAATAGAAGGGCAGAGAGGACCCATGCTGTCAGCCCCTGAGAACAGGAAGGCAGATTCTAGGAGCATGAGGGGACTGCTCTTCATCTGAATGTGATGCAAGGGGAAAAAATTCAGCCAGTGGAATTATGCTGCAGGAACCCGGTCTGTATTGTCACAGGGAATGATTCCAAGAGACGTTTTAATGGTAATTTCGATGCCAGGAATCAAAGAGTAGGACATAGGCTTTAGAAGCAGGACAATTAATAATTTCTTTTGGAAGGCAAATCTGGAAGAAGAAGAGAAAATGAGTACTACCAGCTGTGGATAACACCATTGAGTTGACCAAGGGATGGACAGGGGACAGGAGGCATATATATTTAGAAACAAGATGGCTGCAAAAGAAACCTTAAGCGCTCATACAATTGTCCTGCAAAACCCGAGGCCCTTCCTCATATTCCTGGTTCAAAGGTTAGAGAAGCTTAAGGATGACCCAGGGAAAGAAGCTGGGAAGTTACAGCCCAGCTACTACTGGTGGATCAACAGATCAGCAACAACACAAATAAGCCACAAAGTAGTTCCTGCTTGGCACCTTCAAAGGGAGCCAAGCGCTCAGCTCTCAGCCCTCAGGCCAGTCACTTCAGACTGAAAACAGCTTCATCTGGGGTTCCTCATAAGGCCACTGGATCCGAGCAGACTGAGACTGACAGGGCGCCCCCATAGGTTCCGGAACCAGGGAGTGACGTCCTGTATTCACACAGCACTGCAACATGCTGTGGATAAGCGGCACGATGCTCTGCCACCTGGACATGACAATACGACCAGCTAAAGAGCACATGCTACTCCTTTTGGACAAGAATGTGCTAGAGGACTTTGTCCACCTGTGAGCAAGGATCGGGGTGTCACAAAACAAAGTGAAGCCAGCCAGGAGTGAGACAGAGGCAATAAGCTGAGCAGGGATTTTAGAAGTGAAACTCCAAAGTACAGTCCCAAATCTCTACCTTCAGAAAATCAGGAGTTTATATATATATATATATATATATACACACACACACACACGCTGTGCATAGCTCAGTCAGTAAAGAATCAGGCTGCAATGCAGGAGACCCAGGTTCAATTCTTGGGTCAGGAAGATCCCCTGGAGAAGAAAATGGCAACCCACTCCAGTATTCTAGGCTGGAGAAGCCCATGGACAGAGGAGCCTGGTGCGCTACTGTCCCATGGGGTCACAAGAATCAGACATGACTTAGCAACTACACCACCACCATGTTGATTACATAAGACGTTAGGGAGATCAGTCCACCCATCTGCCACAATTCACACTAGATTTGGCACGAGACAGGCTTGCACTGGAAAGCTCTTTCACTTTCTAGCTCTGCGAGCCTGGATGAGTTTCTCACACTCCCGGGGGCTCAGTTTCCTTATCTGTAAAAAGGAGCTTAACAGTACTCGCAGTTGTCTAGGTCTTGTTAGGAATACATGAGGGCAAGCACACGCAGTACTCCTGGAGCACGCCTGGCAGAAAATTCTATGAACGGTGAGGATGCTGGAGGTGTCACTTTGTTGCTATCCTTCAGTCGCTCAGATGTGTCTGACTCTTTTTTGACCCATGGTGTCACTTTATTGCATGTTGTGAGTGTTAAGTCACGTCCGACTCTTTGCAACCCCATGGACTGTAGCCCACCTGGTTGCTTGGTCCATGTGATTTTCCAGACAAGAATACTGGAGTGGGTTGCCATTTCCTTCTCCTGGGGATCTTCCAGACCCAGCGATCGAAATACTCCCCACCCAGTGGACTCGGCGGCTTATCCCTCACTGTTGGAGGAGAAGGAGCAGTTTACTAGACAGGCTTCCCATTCAGTGACTGAGTGAAGTCACTCAGCCCTCACGACTCAGATTTCAACAACAACTGACGATGGCCAGTGACAAATGGTCCAGAGGAGACACATGACCAAGGCAACAACCCACTGTCCAGCAGGGGGAAGATGAGAAGGACTGGATGCAGTGCGGGGGGGTGGGAGCACATGTCTGTGGCAAGACGGAGCCAGAAGCTTGGACAGACTATGAGGAAGTCAGGATGCAGTGTTGAGCCGTGGCTGACTTTTGTTAGCAGACAGCTAACACTGGAAATTTAATTCAGAGAGGAGGAAAAATGTGATGGGAGGGAAATTATACAGTCATTAAGAGTGAGTTAGAGGGGGGACTTCCCTGGCAGTCCAGTGGTTAAGACTCCAAGCTTCCACCGCAGGAGGTGAAGGTTCCATCCTCTGTCGGGGAGCTAAGATCCTCTGTGCTATGCGACATAATAAATAAGTAATTTTCAAAAGAGTGAGAGAGGAGGACAGATGGAAGGAGAGACTGACCAGCAGCTAGAGGGACTAATGGACAGACTGGTCAACAGGGAAGTAAGGGCTGATGGAGAATGGACAAATCTGATTGCTAACTCTCCCTTCTTGGGTCACGTGCTGTGGCAGACACACAGCTGCTGGTGGGGGATCGGCTCCCTGACAAGGTGGGATACACACCAGGTTCAGTGAAAGAAAAGCGATGACCAATCCAGGCAGCATATTAAAAAGCAGAGACTTTACTTGGCCAACAAAAGTCCATCTAATCAAGGCTATGGTTTTTCCAGTAGTCATGTATGGATGTGAGAGTTGGACTGTAAAGAAAGCTGAGCGATGAAGAATTGATGCTTTTGAACTGTGGTATTGGAGAAGACTCTTGAGAGTCCCTTGGACTGCAAGGAGATCCAACCAGTCCATCCTGAAGGAGATCAGTCCTGGGTGTTCATTGGAAGGACTGATGTTGAAGCTGAAACTCCAATACTTTGGCCACCTGATGCGAAGAGCTGACTCATTGGAAAAGACCCTGATGCTGGGAAAGACTGAGGACAGGAGAAGAAGGGGACAACAGAGGGTGAGATGGTTGGATGGCATCACTGACTCAATGGACATGAGTTTGGGTAGCTCCGGGAGTTGGTATTGGACAGGGAGGCCTGGCGTGCTGCAATTCACGGGATCGCAAAGAGTCGGACACGACTGAGCAACTGAACTGAACTGGGAGTCCAGGGCTTCCTGGTGGCTAAGATGGTAAAGAATCCATCTGTAATGCAGGAGACCTAGATTCTATTCCTGGGTCTGTGAGATCCCCTGGAGTAGGAAATGGCAACCCACTCCAGTATTCTTGCCTGGGAAATACCATAGACAGAGGAGGCAGGTGGGCTACAGTCCGTGGGGGTCGCAAAGAGTCAGACATGACTGAGTGACTGGCTCACTGGCTGTCCAGTGGGTTAAGTCTCCACACGTCCAGTGCAAGGGGAGTGGGTTCGATCCCTGGTTGGGAAACTAGGATCCTACATGCCGTGTGGCACTGCCAAGAAAATATAAAGAAAATAAAAATAAATGAAATCCACACAGATTCTAGACCTCCATCTCTATTTTTCTTGCTCTGGGCTGTTCCCAGGACACCTGAGTCCTCTGTAAAAAAGGAGACAAAAAGCTATGGTGGTAAGAAGGCTGGGGTGGGAACAGAAATCCCCCTGCTGCCAAGCATAGGCAGGGGAGTGACTGCAGACACCACTCTGGTGTGAGCAGTGAGCAAGCAGCCCCAGCCTCAGCCACGAGCCATCTCTATGATTTGGCCAATTGACCTAACCTATGTGGACATCTGTTTGTAAATTTGCAAAATGAGGGGGTTGAACTGGATGTCTTCCAAGCTCGCTTGCAGGGCGGCTCACATTCTAGATTCTGTGATTCTACGAACCCATGGTTATTCATGAATATCAGACTTTTTTGCAACGCCCAAAAGGTATTAGCTGTCTTGCCAGCCATGTCAATAATATTTTATTTATTACATTACTATGATGTGGATAGGTTATTTATCTTCTCCCGGTACAACCTGTACTTGAATACAATCCCAACATGCGTAGTAAATCTCTCCTCCTTTGAACTCCTAAGGCTTTTAAATCTAGACACCTCTTAGTGTACTTATCACATTCTATTTTACGCTATGATTATTCAGGAAAGTGCCCTATGGTCCAGTACTAGATGTTAAGCTCCCTGAACGCTTCCTGGAAGCCCTGCTGCAGAAAGAAGAACAGAACTTGTGCGGCTGCTTTCCCCTCAGCAGCCCTGAGAAGCCTGAGCTATTGTTCAGCGTGTATTTGTAGGACAAGTGTGTCATTGGGGAGAAAGTAAAAGGAACATAAATGGAGTTCATCCAATGAGTCTACAAGATCCCCATCCTTGGCTCCCCCTCCAACCCATGAAAATAGCTGACCCAAAACCTTTGCCTTAAACAGATAGACTGACCCAAAGTCATTGCCAATGTCCCGATCTCAGTGCTATTCAAGGATTTGGGAGATGTACCCAGTACATACAAGAGGGGTCATTGCTGAGTGCACTGGTGGGGGCGAGGGCAGCAGGACACCCACAATTCCCAGTCATGGAGCGTGTTCACCAGACGCTGGCAGTCACTCAAAAGGGAAACTTCTATAGAGCTGAGGGCTTCCCCAGTGGCTCAGACAGTAAAGAATCCATCTGCAATGCAGGAGACACGGATCAGGAAGATCCCCTGGAGAAGGGAGCGGCAACCCACTCCAGTATTCTTGCCCCGAGAATCCCATGGACAGAGGAGCTGGCAGGCTATGTCCATGGGGTCGCAAAGAGTCAAACATGACTGAGCGACCAACACACACGCTCAGGAGCTGAAGGACCCAGATGGTACCAGACTGGCTGGCAAAGCAGTTTCTCAGGTGAGAAAACAAAATGAGGAGGGAAAAAAAGAGAGAGAGCAAGAAATTGCCAAGGCAGTTTCTCTCAAGGCAAAGGCCACCCAAGCCAGAGTTTCTAATCACTCTTCGAGAAAGTTTAGATAAGGACCTGGGAGTTTGATGTCAGCAAGCGCTCTGCAGGCTCTTCTGAAATGTCCCAGTGGCTGTGCCAAGCCCTCTGTCCCCTGCCTCTTTTCCAGTTCCCAACACCTCTCCCTCAGCTCCCCAGCAAGTGCTCTGGGTCCCTGTTAATAATCCGCTTCCACACAGCGCCCTCCATCCTTGGCCCTAGCCACCGTCCACTCAGCCTCCAGGTCTCGCACCCCCACCCAGCGCGGTCCTGGGACAGCAGGCTCCTTTGTCACCGGGCAGTCCCCAGCTTGCTGGGGTCAGGAGCTGTCTTCTCCTGCCCTCCAGCCATCCGATCGCACCTCCTGTCTCTCCCTCTCCGTCTCAGCAGCCCTCCCCTCTGCTGGCTTTTACTTTTCCCGCTGATTCCCTCTTCTTCCATTACTAATGCCTCTTCTAGAAACACGCTCCGTGTTGACTGAACCGACAAATGATCCCGGGCGTCTCGCACCACCCAAGTGTCTGCTAGTCTTGAGTCTCATTAGCTGAATTTTCATCTGTTAACTTGCTGGGCTCTTTTTCCCTTCCCTCCCATGTTTATTCGCATTAAGACAGTTCCTGAGCTCACCCTTGGGAGGGGGGAAAGGAAGTTCCTTCAGTGGAGGTTGGCTATAGCCATAGGGATGGTCAAAGGGGGCCTCAAACCTGCCTCCGCAGGACGGAAGGCGCGTAATTCCCAGCCTGGCTCCAGGCTGCAGCTCGGTTCTTTCCCAGCAACTGTCCTCAGAGATGGGCAGATCTCAAGGCCGAAAAACTGCCATGGAGAATTCCCTTGGGGTGTAAAAACCCCAAGGAGAGTCTGTCAGCGGGGAGGACCTCTGTGACTGGTGCCAAGAACTGCACGCCCCGTGGTCACAGAATGCTGAAACCGGCTGCAAAGGCCAGTCTTACAAAAGTTAAACCAAGGCCACATCAGCAGGCTGTTAATGCCTCGCTGCTCTCAGAGCCGACAGGAACAGGACATCCTCGGATGACTACACCACTGTGCCTGCAATTCATCCATCACAGCACAGAACATCGAGCTGGGGCTCCGACTGGTTTCTGCAGCCTCCCTCTCTCACCTCTCATCTCAGCTCCTATTTTTGTTACCAGGCTCCTACTTAGCTCTACGGAATCGAGCATCACTTTCACTTGCACCCCTGGCCTATCTCACAGTCCCACACATCCATCGGCACCCAGGGCATGGAGGACCCAGGAGGTCATAAACAGCAGCGCCATGCCCCCGGCCGGCTCCGACTGACTCGTGGGTCTTGATAACTGGCATGTGTTCCAGCTGCCACACGGGTTGTCTCTAAAACATCTGGCCAGTTGTTTACGTCCCCGGCGGCTTCCTGGTGGTCAGTTCTCTGTCCTCGGCTCCCGCAGGCCTCTTAAAAAGAGGAGTCCAGCGGCCCACCCAGCATTTCTCCCTTCTGCCATGTGGAAATCAATTAGAAACAGCCTGGCTTTGGCTGCGGAATGGGCCCCCTCCTGCCGCCCAGGCTGCTCCTCTCCTGGGTGTCCCCACATGTGCAGCCACAACTGTTTCTATGCTAATTCTTTCCATCTCCCCAGCCTGCCACGTCTTCTATGCCTTGATCTCCCAAGACTCCCTTTCTTTGCACAAAGGTCCTGGGGTCTCCTTTGAGCTTCCCAGGTGGCTCAGCGGTAAAGAATCCACCTGCCAATGCAGGAGATGCAGGAGACATAGGTTCGATATTTGGGTTGGGAAGATCCCCTGGAGGAGGAAATGGCAACCCACTCCAGCATTCTTGCCTGGAGAATCCCGTGGACAGAGGAGTCTGCGGGCTATAGTCCATGGGGTCACAGAGAGTCGGACAGGACAGCGACTGAGTATGCATGCCCTTGCGGTCTCCATTACCTTCTAAACTTACGCTCTGAAAAGTCCACAGGTGTGTTTTCTCCCCAGGTTATACCCGCATGCCTCACCTGGGTTCTTGCTCACTTAGCAGCTTTCTCTTCATCTAGCTTTCCTGCCAAGCCTGCCTTCTCAAGAACTACCTAAGTACCCAACATGCACATACCACCTGGGGTTTCTGTTGGATAGAGGGTGAGTCTTCTCATCAGGCAGTTTATATCTCAGCGAGATGAACCCAAATTTCAAATTATCTTCCTGACAGTCATTCTCACTGACTAATCCACTTTTTTCTCTTATAGACCTCCTCTCCTTGCCTCTACGCCCCCTCTCAAATTCCTTCAGTTCCCATTCTTCAGCAAAATCATATTTGCCTTCTAAATCAGAGCCCAGAATTTTCAGGAAAGTGAAAGTGAAAGTCCCTCAGTCGTGTCCAACTCTTTGTGACACCATGGACTATACAGTCCATGAGATTCTCCAGGCCAGAATACTGCAGTGGGTAGCTATTCCCTTCTCCAGGGGATCTTCCCAACCCAGGAATTGAAGCCAGGTCTCCTGCATTGCAGGTGGATTCTTTACCAGCTGAGCCACAAGGGAAGCCCAAGAATACTGGAGTGGGTAGCAGCATCCATAACTAAAGCAATCCACTCTTTGTGATACATCTTTTCCTCTTTGATTCCACCCACTGCTGTGGTGCCCACCTAATTCCCAACCTCACAGCCTTGCAGGCGGGCACACCTGCAGGCAAGTAATGATGATGCAGGTGAAGAGGAGGAGGAAGACAGCTAACAGTATTTGAGCATTGCCTACGTGCCAGGCACTGCTCTAAACACTTGGCATATGAGATTCCCCAGATCTGCCCACTGCATCTTACTTGAGTTTTTCTCAACTCTTACCTATCTGAGGAGAGCCAGCGAGGTAAGCAGCAGGGGGAAGAAGCTTTAGAATAACCGATTGGATCAATATACATATCTCTAGATGTCCTGATTCTACATGTTTTACTTTATCTCTTCAGCTATAATCTGCGCTCCTTTCTGTCTGAGTCTTCTTCATCCTGAATATAAATCTTGTTTTTAAGCTAAGAAGTTATATTTCATTTTCGACACTGCACTATAGATGATCTTAATTGCAAAACAAAAAGATGCAGACTTAGAGAACAAACATATGGACACCAAGAGGGGAAGGGGGGAATGAGATGGGATGAACTGGGAGACTGGGATGGACATATATACAGTACTGATACTATGTACAGAGTAGGGAACTAATGAGACCTACTGTATAGCTCATTGTTCTGTGGTGCCCTAAATGGGAAGGAAACTTTTTAAAAAGAGGGAATACATGTATATGCATAGCTGATTCACTTTGCTGTGCAGTAGAAACTGACACAATATTGTAAAGCAATTATCCTCCAATAAAAATTAATGTAAAAATTAAAACTGCATATTTTTATAAAGATCTCTGAATTTCCAACAATAAATCAAAAGAACAGGGAGTTGGAATAAGAATAATACATATTTTTAAGTCCTGCTCTGCCCATTACTAGCTTCATGATTCGGGGAGCTTTTCTTAATGTTACTGAGCCTCAGTCTCCTCGTTTATAAAGTGAAAAATAATACAGACAAAGCACAGGAGGTGATGTATGTGAAGTATTGATATCCCAGGGCCCAGCATCTAGTGAATGCTCTACAAACAGCCCCTCCTTTTCTAAAAACACTTGTATTGTCTCAGGGTAGTAGGCGCATATTTCTTTGCCTTCCTATCTTTTCTTAGTGAGGTCTCTCCCAGAAATCAGGGGAAATCTCTCTACATGACATGCAGCAAAGAAATCACCGTGTCACAGCATACAAGAGGGCAGGCCACTTTAATAAGACAAGCTAACAAATGTTATATATTCTTCCCCAGGCACGTTGCAGGCCTAAAATCTTGCCCTTTCCCCAATTTCCCTGCACCCCTCAGTGAGTTTACTTTGGGTCCTTTAATAGGATTTATCCTCCGGCTCTCCCACCAGGTTCAATGTCTTTTTGCCCCAGCCTTCTCCCTGGACAACTGAGAAAGCCAAGTCTAGAACAGTCATCCTCAAAACGTGGTCAATGGACCTGCAGCAGCCACAGCATCCGGGACCTTGTTAGACGTACAAATTCTCAGACCCTACCCTAGACCCACTAAATCACAAAGTCTGGGGGTGGGGCCCGGGAATCTGTGTGTGAGCAAGCCCTCCAGGCAATTCTGCTGCAGGCTCAAGTTGGAGAACCATTGGTGGAGATATTAACATGGGAATTTTCTCTGAACAGAATCCATGGGGGCAGTTGCAGCAATAAGGCAGCAGATCAAAGACTGTAACCTCTAGAGGCACGCTGCCCCTCAGGCATGGCCATCCATCAGGGAAGAGGGGTACCACACGTCCTCACCTAGAAGCATCCTCCCCACCCCCGGCCTCGCTAGCAGCTCTCCCTGCTTTTCTAGTCTAGGAGACACCAGCACAACTGCACACATGGGCCTGCGAGCCCAACACAGGTGCTCTTGTTGTTGCTTAAACGCAAGATTTACTATCTGCTCCCCACTGCACCACCCCAATCACCCTGAGACCGGGGAAGCACCTCCCACTTGCACCTGGGTTGTTTTCATTCAGCACTGAGTGGAACAGATAATCAAAGGTGCTGTCAGTTCCCACACAGGTTACCCACTCTCCCAGCTGAAGCTGTGTCCTCCCAGCCCCCGTGAGTCTGGTTGACCAGATAGCTGAGTTACAGTTCTCCTCAATCAGCAGGAAGTAGGAGAGGGGTTAGGAACTCAGAATGTTGGCTGTAATCAGTAACCCAGAGAATGCATCCTAGCACCCTCATCCCTCCACGGAAAATGCTCCTTGCCCAGACTGAGAGTGATCTCTTCACCCCAAATCCGATGAACTCAATTGTCCGTAGACCCACATTTCTTCCCGCCTCCACTCCTAAGGGTCTCCTCTCACCACTCCCCACCCCACCTTTGCCCCCAACCTCATCGTCTACTGCTTCACCTTATTCTCCAGTCAGGAGAAACTCACAATCAGGTTTTTGTTGCTGTTAGTAATGGTGATGGTGGTGGATCTGGCCAATGCCCCACAGCAGGTGGGATCTTAATTTCCTGACCAAGGATCAATCCACAGCCCCCAGCATTGGAAACACAGAGTCTTAACCACTGGACTACCAGGGAAGTCCCTTACAGTCCATGTTTAAAATTAGCCAGTAGGTAACTCAGGAGACCTCAGGGGTGATTGCAAAAAGAGTTACAAAGCTGGCCTAAGACAATATAAGAGAAATGTTGGGATGCTCCTGTTACCAGAGTTTTTTTGTGGGTGAATATTTTTTTATTTACGGCTGTGCCACGTCTTCGTCGCTGCTTGCAGGCTTTTCTCTAGTTGCGGCGAGTGGGGGCTACTCTCCGGTTGCTGTGCTCGGGGAGTCTCCCTGCCGTGGCTTCTCTTCCTGTGAAGACAGGCTCTAGGGCATGTGGGGCTTCCGTGGTTGCGGTTCCCAGACTCTAGGGCACAGGCTCAGTAGTTGTGATGCAGGGGCTCAGTTGCTCTGAGGCATGCAGGATCTTCCCAAACCAGGGATCAAAGCCGATTATCTTGCATCTCCTGCACTGGAATCTTTACCACTGCACCACCTGCAAAAGCCCTCGTAGCAATATATACACACACCATATGTGCAAGGCCACATGGCATCAGGGAACACCCAGGACATCAGAAGGATGTGGATGTGAACACTGCTTCCACCTTTATATAACTCTGTAACTGGGGTAAGTTATTTAACTTAGTTTCTAAGCTCTATTTTCCTGGGAATAATATATTTATTATGAACAATAAAAGAACAATCAATATAAGGAGCCCAGTACACTCTCCACAAATCACTAGATAGATAACCAGTGTTCCCATCTTCCCTGCCTACTTGACATCCCCTCTCTAGTTTGACTGTTCTTCTTGGCTTATAGTGCTCTACGCCTATAGCAGGAGTGCTTTGTCTTGGATGCCAACTGCAGATGCTAAATCCTCAGCCTCAATCCAGCCGTTCCCTGTGAGATCTTTAGAAGCTGGTTTGATCCACAGGAGAACTTTTAAATTCTATGATTACAGTATTATTGACTATAATTTTACTTGCTAGGAGTTGTATCTGAAGCAAATGTCTCTAACTATATTTTTAAACCCTTTGTTTTGGTTGCTATTCTATTAATATGCAGCTCCAGGAGAGCTAAGAACCAGAAGGAAAGAACTCTAAGAAGGATAAAATTCTATCCCAGTGTTGGGAGGGGAGTTTGGGGGAAAACAGATATATATATATGTATGGCTGAGTCCTTTCACTGCTCACCTGAACCTATCACATCGTTAACTGGCTATACTCTAACACAAAATGAAAAGTTTTCTTAAAAATTAAAAAAAAAGAAATTATACCCCAGTGTTTAATCACCCTTAGCATCATGCTATTCTTAATGATGACCTAAATCTTGCTTGTCATGATTGTGCCTTATTTTCTATCATTCTCTACATGCTGTATAATATACTTGAAGATAGTCTGTGAGAAGCTTTTAGGTTTTTATCTCTAGGTTTTTAACCCTTTTCTCATAGAAGATCACATTTATCAAAGAGTAGCTATATTTCATGGGGAAGGTAATGGCACCCACTCCAGTGTTCTTGCCTGGAGAATCCCATGGACAGAGGAGCCAGGTGGGCTGCCATCTGTGGGGTCGCACAGAGTCGGACACGACTGGAGCGACTTAGCAGCAACAGCAGGAGCTATATTTCAAGCATTATGCTAAGCACTTTGCACATATGTTTTCATTTAATTCTTATCACTGTGAGCATCTTCCACACTCTATAAACATTATTATGTCCATTTTATGAATGAGTACATCATAAAGAGGTTGTGTAACTTGCCTAGGGTCACCCAGTAAGTAACTGATGGTATCAACATTTCAGCAGTCTGACACCAGACTTACTAATTAACTTTTAAGGTCTTAATGCTCTTGTTGGCCTTTCTCTCATTTTCCTTCAACCACCTTAATAACTATTCAGCAATATGGATGAGACCCATCCTGATGTTGAGAATGGGAGAAAGATCTCAGTGTCCTAGTGGACCCCTTTAGAGTCTAGAAGAGCTAAGGGATAGGGCATTAAAACGAGCTTGACTTAATTTAACTAAACAATGGCTGGAATTACTGGACAAAGACTGTGGCAGCTGGAACCCCAAAAGCCCAACCCCAAGAACCACAGCTAGTAATTCATAACAACCCTGACTTGATGAGCACCTACAATGGGCAAGGTGCTTCCTAGCACCAGGTACCCTGCAGCATGGTGCTTGCCGATGAGGAAATGGGAATTCAGAGAGGGTCACTGACTCGCCCACAGTCACACGGCCACATGTGGCAGACCCGGGGTCTGTTTTATTGGGGTCCCCATCTGAGCTCGAGCCTGTGCTCCCTGCCCTCACTCACCTTACTAGCTGAAGGGTTCTGGCCATGTTTTCTCCAGAACCCCAAACAAAGGGTGGTCAAGGCAATATTCCTGTCTACCCCAGGGGCTTGGTGGGATTGCAGGGGGCAGGCTTTTCCCAGGATACAGGAATTCATCCCTGTGACATCTACCCACCCACACTTCAGCCTACACTCTGTCACTCATGCCATGATTACAACACCTCACATTCATTGACATTTTGTAAGTCATGGAGGTATGTTCATTACGAAGCTCAGGTGAGCCTGGTAATTAGCGAAAGCCTCCTAATTCCTAATCTAGTACACTTCTTGCTTGATCTTGCTATCTCTAGGCAAAAATGAGCTTTCTGTGGGAAAAAATAAGTTAGTTGGAACTGTGTTGCCAGGGTGTGTTGGTAGAGACAAACTCAGATCTAACTTCCCCTATACCAACCTGGAGGCTTTTTAGTCTTTTTACATACACAATGGTGAGGGAACCACCTGTCAAGGATCTCCTTAGAGTGATGTCCCCAAGTCCAATTTGTAAAAGCGCAATTGTCAGGGTGACCCCCCTATGTTATTTAGTCGCTAAATTGTGTCCAACTCTTTCGCGACCCCATGGACTGTAGCCCGACAGGCTCCTCTGTCCTGGGATTTCCCAGGCAAGAATAGTAGAGTGGGTTACCATTTTGCTCTCCAGGAGGTCTTCCCCACCCAGGGATCAAACCCAAGTCTCCTGCACTGTGAGCAGATCCTTTACTGCTGAGCCACCAGAGCAGCCCCCGTTTGGCTTCCATCAAATACTGGACACTGAGAAAGTAAGTATCCATGTGGCTGAAATGACCAGAATATCCCCTCCAATCTTCTTTGGTCCCATAAGAGATCATTCTAAAAGGCTCATGACCTCGGGATGCCTGTCACCTGCCATGAGAAGAGGAGGCACATGTCTAAACAACAGAGAAAAGATAGAAACATTTTCAAGGGCTTATAAACATGGAATCCAAATTTTTCTCTTCTGGTGGTCTTTGAAATCCAGCCAGCTTCTCAAGCAGAAAAGAGTCACTGGCTTTCTCATTGGGGTCTCTCAGTCAGGCCACGTGCTGGGTGTTCTTTCTGCTGAAACTGAGGGGCAAGCCTGGCATCAGTGGCATAAAAGAGACTTTATTCGTGGGAAGCATCCAAAATAGAAACGTTGCTGTAAAAGTAATTAGACTTGAGCTGAAAAGGATCAGTTCCTCATTAAGGGTTTTCCTCAAAGGCTTTTTATGAGCTTAAAGCTTGAGTCTAATCTCCAGTGTCAGCTGTGGAAGGGACGAAGACATGGATGCATATTCACATACAAAGACACATGTTCTCTGGCTTCAGTGATAAAGCATAATAAGGATTTTGCTGTTCATAAATATATGCTCACCCCCACCATTTGCCTCCCCCCAACCCCTTAGAAATGTAGACCCTGGAGATCAAAGTCAACACTTTGCACTTATAAAAGCTGGAAGAAAGTTCTTTCATTATGATTAGAATTATAATTGGTTGCTTTCAGCAGCCTGAAATGTCAACGGAAACCGCTCCCTTTCGGCATTCCCTGTGACACTATCTCAGCCCTCAGCCGATAGGGGATTCAAATCTGGCTCTGTTCTAGGTTTGAAGATGCAAAGATAGGTGAGACACAGTCCTGCCCTCCGGGAACTCACCAGCTCAAGCAGGGCTTCTCAAAGTGTGTATCCATTGGCACCCACTTGGAACACCTGGTTCCTAGGAGGTTGCTGCAAAATATCAGGCAGCAAGTTGAGTTTTCAGATTCTATGCAGAACCACCATATTAGAACTTCATCGGAATCTCTGAGAGTGGGCTTGGCACTCTTTATACAAGTTCTTCCGCTGGTTCTATTACTATATACTTGAAAGTAACAGACACTCTAATTTCAAAGCATTTGTAAATACTTGGCGATTTTCTTTCTTATAAGCCTTCAAATTCTGGGCTTTGGATTGCAAACCCACCTCTTAAAAGAGCAGAGGCAACCATCTCCACTCTTTGTCAGCTGCTACAGAGCCAGACTTGGCCAGTGGATCACAACAAACCTTCCTAGATCCTCCTTTTTCTCAGTAAGTCTCTGCACTTTCCATATTTCACAAGGCCCACAACAAGCCCTGCAACCACCGTGTCCTCCAGTGGGAAATGTTCTGTTTAGGGTAAGAGTTAAAAACATGAGATCTGGGTCTGAATCCTAGCACTTTAGCTTATTGATTGTGAAACCAGAGGCAAATTATTGGTACTTTTGATTCCTCATCTGTAAAATGGAGATAATTAATGTTAATAGTGCCTAGTTCATAGGGTCATTCAAACTGAGTGAAACAATGCATACAGAAAGAACATATATGACCTGGTATACAGTAAGCATTTAATAAATGTTGTTACTGTGGATAGGACTTCCCTGATAGCTCAGTTGGTAAAGAATCCAGCTGCAATGTAGGAGACCCCAGTTCAATTCCTGGGTCGGGAAGATCTGCTGGAGAAGGGATAGCCTACCCACTCCAGTACTCTTGGGTTTCCTTTGTGGCTCAGCTGGTAAAGAGTCCACCTGCAATGTGGGAGACCTGAGTTCAATCCTTGGGTTGGGAAGATCCCCTGGAGAAGGAAAAGGCTACCCACTCCAGTATTCTAGCCTGGAGAATTCCATGGACTGTATAGTCCATGGGTTCGCAAAGAGTCAGACATGGCTGAGTGACTTTCACTCTCACTGGATGCCAAAGTCCTTGGTGGGACTCTTTTGGGTTAATGGCTAGAGCTCAAAAGAAAAATCTCACAGCATTCAAAACAGGCTAGTATTTTTCCTGAAACAGATCTCAAAAACCATGAAATGCAGGCATCTAAATGAGTGGAAACTGATATACTTCTGAACTGTGCTTTGGAGTCTATAAATGACGAGATAGTATATAATGTGTGCTTGGAGAAGGGAGAGTGAGCAGTGGTTGATATACAAAATGAACATTTTTAAAAACTGAATTTATAAAACACATATGGGTATATCACACTGAAAGCAAGCCAGATATATAAAAATCCAGATTTATTATGCATGTCTTTATCAAAAAATAGACATTTAGCTCCCTAAAATACTTAAATGTCTGATTTTGTTTAGGAAAAAAAAATACTTTATCCAAATGCAAAATTTCAGGAGGGTATCTATTACATAGTTCAAATAAGATTACCAGATTTAGCACATTAAAATACAGGATAATCAGTTAAGTTTGAATTTCATGTCAACAAGAAATAATTTTTAAGTATAAATATATCTCATGCATTATTTGACAATCCTAACTACAAAGCATGACTTTTATAATTTAATATCCCTACTAAGTTTTATGTTAAGAAAGGAAAAACTGATCAGAAATAAACTTATCACTAGTCAGGTGAATTAATAAAATTCTGACTGTTATGGGAAATTAATGAAACCAGGGATCAAATTAAACCTGAGCTTTTCTCTGAATGTTGAGCTAGAATGTCCCTATCCACCTAGAGAAATCCCTGCATAATCTATGTGTTAAAAAATGCTCTGCTAGTACTAGAGGAATAAATGGAGGGAAAGTTAACTTAGGAGAAATTAGTTATTAAGATCAGGGGCCAAGGTTCATCTGTAATCTGGGCTCAAGGTTCAGACTCGCTCTTTCACAATGAAGAAACACAGCTGACCCTGAACTTGTTGCCTAGTTTAGGGTAACCAACCCTCAACACACATTTTCTTTCATCCTTTTTATTCCCTGTAACTTGAGAACAGGTAAAACGCTTTTTGTTTGATTTATAATACTCTGTGAGGTTAAAAATAATCATATTTTGGAACTGCCAAATAGTTTCCATGGTAAAAATCTAAGTACTTCTTTCAAAATGTTTAAGTCTTTAATAAGCTTTGCATAGCAGAGGGATGGGAAGTGAAAAGTTAAGAATATTTCAGGACATTTCATTATGTTTTATATTTTTTGAAAACCCTTCCACCACTGATGTTTATGCTGGTATGTTTTTCATTCCTCCCAAATTGGTAGGCCACAGTAGTCAAGAAATTATTCCACTGGAAATGAAAGTACCCCAGGGACCAAAGGAAAATTAGAAAAAAGAAAATTAGATAGGGAGGGGCCAGGAAGAACTGCCACCTGGGATGAGAAAAGCCAGCTTACACCCCAGCCCTGGTCACCCACAGGCTGTATGGCACCAGGCAAATCAATTTCTCTCTCTGGACTTCTGTGCCCTTATCTGTAAAATAAAGGCTTTCCACAGGCTCTTTATGGTCAGAAATTATGTGATTCTCAGTCGAGTCATTTGAATTCAGATCGCTCATCTTCCACGGACTGTAAGATTTGGAGAGAATCCTCCCCTTCCCTGTCACTGGGCGCCTGTTGTAGGAATAACTCCCATTCTAAAGATGAATTCACACGCTCTTTAGAGACCACTCTCAAGAGAACTGTCACACAGCACGAGAGGCCATGGGGAACACATATGAAGTCAGAAAATGGCTTTACATGACCATCACTGTCAAGGAAGGAAGAACAACGCTGGGGAAGAAGCATCTCAGAGAGCTGCTGTTAAAACTCAGCTTGAGCCGCTGAAGGCTGAAAATCCTGAGTTGGCAAACAAGTGGAGGGAGGGTCAGGAAACTGTGGCCTCCGAGGAAGCATAGGGAAAGCAACTGACCATGAAGACTCGGGAAGACATGATGGCCGCCTTCTCAACTCCTGCCTTCAGGGCAGGTCTGCCACACCTACTCCTCATTCTTGGCTCAGAAATGAAGGCCAACCACCTCCAAGACCACCACTAGGTTCCCGGCTCCAGGTGAATAAATGGTGATGGCGGACACTCAGCTCTGCTCCACTCTGTAACCATCTGACGGACCACAGACATTTAAGGACAGAAAATCAAAAAGAGCTTTTTCCCCCTCAAATTCCTAAACAAAATCATCTTTAGAAGTGCTAACCCCCAACAACAATGAGTCTCTTGAGTTTTTCCTTCTAGAGCAGTTAAGTGTTGCCTGACTCACTTTGTGATGGGTGACGAATCATCAAGTGAGTCGGCAAATAAATCCTAGTCCTGAAATTACCTTATCACCTCCACACCCTCATACCCTCCCACATAGGAACAAGGAAGACTGATAAGAGGTTCATTCCTTTAGGAAAAATTCACAGCACTAGACTAGGCAAAAGTCCACCAACCAGCAAAGATGGACAAGCCAGGGCTTTTGTGGATAACCCCTGAACTGTAAATGATTTCTGCTCATAAGGAACACAAGGGCTTCCCAGGCGGCGCTAGTGGTAAAGAACCCACCTGCCAATGCAGGAGATTGAAGAGACGCTAGTTTGATCCCTGGAGGAGGGCATGGCAACCCACTCCAGTATTCTTCCTGGAGAATCCCATAGACAGAAGAGCCTGGTGGGCACAACTGAAGCTACTTAGCGTGCACACACACAAGGAACAGAAACAAAAGGCAGACCAGTAATGTGATCTGTTAGAAAGATATTCAGCCAATAAGACCAAGAGAAAAATTTCAATGATCAAAAAAATAAACTAGCAACTGGACAATGCTTGTCTCGGGCAACAATAGTCAGGCATGCTGTGAACTCATGATTGTCTAAGTGGATGGTGACGCAACTCTTGGTCCTTTCCACATGCCTCATGAAAGAGATATGCAGAATCTACACATGTGATTTTGTCCATCTCCTTATTTATTACTCATTACTGGCTTTTCAAAAGCAAAAGCCAGTATTTCTGAATTGTCAGGGTTCACCCCAGAGAAAGCGCAAGGAAAAGAAGGCCCCAGAGGCCCAGGGAAAATGGTAACTTCCAACTAAGGAAAAGGGTTTCTACTGGAACCCAGAATAGTGGTACATTTTTCTCCTCCCACTGAAAAAACATGTATCTCTGTCTACATCCTCCCATCACTCAGCTCAGCAGAGCTCTTAAACCTATTTGGAGAAGTTTCTCCCAAGAGTTCTTCAAGCTTTTATACAGTCTATAAGCTTTGAAAGATTTGAGTATGTTTCAGGATTATTTTTAATGTCCAACCAAGATGCTAGTTTTCTTCCTTCATACAGTTTAGCTTGTCTTTTTGGTCATTATCATTTTTACTCTTACTGTCATTTTTTGAGAAGAACATCTTTGTAAAGGAAATCAAGAAACATCAAAAACTCTCTTGATGACTTAAACAAGTGAACCAAACCCCTCTGATAGCTTCTTCTTGTTGTTGTCTCTAGGTAAGGAGACCTCTTGTGCTCTAGAAATACTTTCATCTTTTTTTGTAAATAAAGGTATTCAGAGCATCATTGAGTAGGAGTGCCCATCCCCAGTCCTCATGCAAGATGCTGGGTCATAAGCAGCAGAGTGCTGATGTAACAACCTTTGCTCCGGAAATGGAAGGTGATGTGGTTGACAGGGTAGGTGACCATGGGTTGTCTTTATTACTTGTATTTTTTATGTATGTATTATTTCTGTGAAAAGTATTATATACCTATTCCAGCACAGTACTATATAGCCAATATTGTTAGTTGGGGTACCTATGCTAACTTGATTGGACTTTCAAACAAATTGGACTTATGAACCCACTCTTGGAAGAGAACTTAATCATATGTAGGGGGCTTATTGTATGCCTGCCTGCTTTTTTCTTCCCTGCATTGGAAATCTGAAAGGCCCTCAGGTGAGGCCTCCAATGTGCCATTTCTTTTGGTAATTTGGCTCTTTTGCTTTGGCTGGAAGCTGTGAAAGAATTTTCTTTTATCCCTTCATGAGAACAATATCCCTGTTGCTGCCATGGATGTCTGAGGTCTGGAAAAAATGTTACATGACAAATCTGGGATGCCAGTCAATCATTCTCTGGCCCATGAATTCTTCCCATCATCCATGCAAGAAGACAGGGGCTGGACCCTGGGTCATGGGATATGAGCAGAGAGCACTTTGACAAGTCATTTCTGAGTGTGTGGACAGAGTCCATCCTGAAAACAAACAAACAAAAAAAATGATTAAGTCCTTCAGACAAAGGATCTTCAAGATTTTCTTTTAATGGAAAAAAAAAATTAGTCTGCTCTGGAAGTGGCAAAGGTGAAACATGTCATGTGGCAAATATGAAAAAGTCAAGTCCCAGGCAGGAAGGAAGATGTTGCTCATCAAGGGGCTTTCGGGGCACAGACGACAGATTATCAAATCCAGATGTAGCCTGGAACCTTCACCAAATGGTAAAAGCAACCAAACCATCCGCTTCATGTAAACTGAATAAATAAACATCAATCAGCCATTCATTAAACAAATATTTACCAAGCACACACTCCATCCAGGGCCTGGGCTGCGCCCCCGGGGTGCAGAGAAACTGGAGAGATGCAGTGAGGGCTGAGACGGGGAAAATGAAGATGAGGAAGATGAAGACGAAGCTGCTGAAGGAGGTAGGGACAGGGCTGCAGGACCTCCGGGCGTGCTCGGGGCTGGGCGCATGTCCAGGGTCCAGCAGCTCTGAGGTCTGTGAGCAATGAGCCACATTGACCCAGCGTGGCACCAGGATCCAAAAAAGACTGTAGATTCAGAACTGGTTCTGAACCTCCATTCTTTCACTTTTTAGCTTAAGTCCTTGAGCAGGTTTCCCGACTGCTCTCGGCTTCAGTTTTCTTCCATAAAATGAGGGTTTCATGACCTTTACAGCGTTACAATATGGAATGAATGAGATGACTGTACATAAAATGGTTAGCACAGGTTTGGGGATGTAGTAAACTCTTAATCAATATGAAATGCTGTTACTACTATTAAGAATGCAATATTATTATTATTATTAATGAATATTATTAGCTTCATATGACCACAGCTGTTGCCCCTCCCCCTGCCCATCCAAGAGAATTGTGCTGGTTTTCCACTTTCTTTCTCCTTTTTGCAAGAAAAAGAGGCTCATTCTCTGAGGCTGAAGCTAAATGAGTCATCCAATCTCTCCTGGATGATGGAGTTGGGCCAATGGGGGTGGAAGGAAGGTTTCTTGATCAATCATCTCCAGGGTGTGCAAAAAGGATCCTTCCTGAAAAAGCAGAGATTGGGCATTCCCCACACAAGGAGGGTTCCAATATCTTTTTCTAATGGAGGAAAAAAAATAGCCTGCTTTGACAGGGAGAGAGGAGAGCAGAGAGAAGAAAGGTGGGAGAGAATCTGAGGAACCCGTGACAGGCTGGGGAGCAGCTGAGAGTGGGGGGATAGAGGGCAGGAAGGAGAAGGAATTCAATTAAGAGTTTCACGTGGACCCCCTTTCCAGTTTTTTCCTAAAGGAACAAGAATAAAATTCCCTTTTAATTAGTTTGGCTCTCATCCCATGTTTCTTTAAAGTTGACTCAGTTTGGAGTCGGAGCCGTTCAGACTACTTCTGTAGGATTTCGAGGGGTTAGAGTATTAATGATGAAATTGGGTATATGAATACCTACCCCCCAGGGCTAGTCTTCGGATTAAATGTGGTGATGCATGGCGTAACCACCAGCTTTCGCTAGATTATGCTGCAAATAACCCGAAATCTCAGCGGCTTAAAACAACAAAGGTTGATTTCTTGCTCCTGTGACATGTTCTTTGTGGTTTGGCTGCGTGTCTTTATTCTGGGAACCAGACGCGACCTGGACCCACCCCTTGCTGGGCCCGGCAGGGCTGGCTCGGAGGGAAGAGAAGCAGAACCCAGTGACAATGGTTCCTGGAACTTCGATGCTGAAGTCTGTTGCTTTCAATCCTGTCTCCTTGACTGACTGGAGCCTGCAAGTCATTCTCAGGGTGGGGAACATGACTGTCCCCTTGGGAGGGGCAGCGAGCACTCAGGAACAAGAACAGAATTTGTTCCAAAGATGAAGTGCTTAGGACATTGCCTGGCACTGGAAGAAGTCTCCAGAAATGATGAAAACCATTCCTATCAATCTGTCAAAAGGGGAAATCACAGCATCAGCCTCACAAGGGTGTCCAAGTGTTGGGAGAGGTAATACACACGGGGCCTGGCTGAGTTACAGACAAAGGGCGGCTCTTGGGGATTTTCTAAGGGACCGGACACCCTGGGGCCAGAAAAGGGAGCCCAGCAGCAGTTACAGAAGACAAGGGAACATGTGGTGACCTGAAGCCAGAGGGTCTCTAGAGCCCTGATGGGAAAGGATGTCCCTGTCTCAGGGGTCAGAGACCAGAGCAGGACCCCGGACAGCCAAGGGCCGCAAGGGAGCAGGAAATGTCAATTACCCCCTCCTGCCAGAGGCCAGAGGGGACAATGCTTAGCCCACACTACGAACGAAAGGGAGCTTGCTGTGTGCCTTGCCTTCCCTGGACCCTGGGGGCCAGGCCGTGGGGAGCTGGCCCAGCACCCACTCCCTTCTCGAGGGCTCTGTGGCTCCGACTGCCTGCCCGGCCCTTTCCCACACAGAGAGGGAAGCCGGGCCACCCACTATCCACCCAGCAGGGCAGGGCCGCAGGAAGGGCCAGGGGCCACGGGCCTGCAGTGAAAACATATTCAGAACAGGAGCGTAGAGGGTTCCTCCCACCCTCTTCAGCCCTGCTCTGTGGTCCTACCACAAGGCTCTCCACCCGGCTCCCCATCTCCACCCCTCCCAGGCCGCCCTTCCCACCTGCCCTCTCAGTCCATCAGCCAGTGGCAACTGGAAGTCCTACTCGTGCGGCAAGACTCACGCGGTGCCAGGGACAGAGCAGGGAACACGAGCCGCCTCAGCCTTGGGGCTCATGCCTCAGGGCATCACCCAGTGCTCCCGCCCCAGTGAATGGTCCGGTGCCCATGCCTCAGTGCTCCGGAGCCCAGAGGAAGAAGTAAAGCATTTCCCATGTTGACCAGCACCAAGTGCTAAGGGGCACAAGGGGCTGGTGTCATTTCAGAGGGTGATACAGAAGGCCTCCCTGGAACCGTGGAGCAAAGACCTAAGGGGCTGAGGGAAAGGTGTTCAGTCAGAGGAAACAACAAGCCAAAGATGGAGCCTGATGCTTTAGAAAAAGGGCCCCGGGGCCAGTGTGGCTGGAGGGGCTGCAGCAGAGTTCCCAGCCGGCTCCCTTCTTCCCGGGTCAGTGAGCCTTCCTCTCGGGCTACCTACAGCTTAGGGAAGCAGCCAGCCGACTCTCTCTGTGATTCTGTTTCAGCCACGCTGTGTCTGTTGGCACCAACTTTTTCCAAAAGTGTTTGCTCACTTTATGTCTCTGGGTCACATTTTGGTACTTCTCGTGATATTTCAAACGTTTTCACTCTTATTGTATTTGCTACAGTGATCTTTCTTTGATGTTACTATTGTGAAAACAGTACAACTCCCAAAAGGCTCAGATGATGGTCAGCATTTTTTAGCCATGAAGCACACTTTTAATTAAGGTATGCACATTGTGGAGATATAATGCTATTGCACACTTAATAGACTACAGTATAGTGTGATCATAACGTTTATACACACGGGGAAATCAAAAAAACTGTGTGACTAGTTTTATCTCTATTGTGATATAATTATTAGCTTTATTGTGGTGGCTTGGAACCCAACCCAAAGTATCTCTGAGGTTTGTCTACCGATGGAACAAAACATAAAAGTCCCTTAACACTTACACTTCACCCCCTCCTAACTGTCAGCTTAGAACCCCTCCCTCCATTCCCTTTTACACAGTCAGGTATGTACACATTTTTTTTCCAGAAGTATTATCATGCTAGACTTGCATTCAAATTGTTATGCAGTTTGTCTATTCCTCTCCAAACATATTATGGAGATTTTTCTATGATGATACGTCTACTTCTTTTTTTAATCCTTAAGAATAGATATACCCTAGTTTGGTTTAACAAATCCCCTATTGATAGATGTGCAAGAAGTTTCCAATCTTCCCCCTTTGGAGGCCAAACCACAATCAACATCTTTGTGCAGACATCTTCTTACAAGCAGATGAATATTTCTTAGATGAGATTCCAGGAAGTGAATTTGCTGGGTCAAATGGGGTGTGAATTTTTTGTTTTGCTGAACACTGCCAAATTGTTGTCTAATTTACACTCTTACCAGCTTTGGGGGGAGGTTTGTTTTTGTTTTATTTATTTGTTTTTGTTTTCAAAAACTGTAGGAGGGGTTTTCTCAGGCAGCTGGTCTAGGCAGAGGAAAGAGTCATGTTTTTCCCTGACAAACGGAAACAGCTACAAATGCTGCTCTTTTTTTTTTTTTTTTTCCTGGAGATCCAACATCCCAGCTGCATAAGCCCTCCTCCTCTTATCTTTCATCCCTTTCCTCCCCACATCTCACATATTCACACACACACACACACACACAGACACACACACAAAGCAACAGTAATAACAGTGGAGAAGAATTATCTGCTTCTAAAATGTTGCTGACTTGATTTGGGACATGATTCACACTAAGGTATAAAAAGATTGAGCCTTCTCCACTGTGGCCATCAGACACTATGTTGTTCTGAGTAGGGTTTCTACTTCCTTAGAAAGAGAACTTTATATTGTTGGAAGGATGACATCTTGACAACTAGAGAACTACATTTCCCAGCCTGCACTGCAGGAAGAGGCAGCCAATGAGCTGTAAGAGGAAGCTGACACAGGGCTTGTGAGCAACACTGTGTAAAGGAGGCCAGCTTACCTGGGAAGTGAGCCCTTTTGCTTGCTCCTCACCCCCCTAGAATTGCGGGTCATTTTGAACACGTTCAACCATTCCAATGGACATCAACCTTAGCCCGAGCAGAGTCCTACAGGATACGCCTGCAACGTGTATTAACTCTTTAGTTGCTGGATTTGGGAGACAGTCCAGAGAGACCCAGAGGCACTTGCTATTTGCCCGCTCATTCAGAAATACGTGGATATTTTAACAATGAGTTGGTCACCCCTATAACTTCTGAGTAAATATTAGCCCTGCCTAAAATAAAGATGTATTGGTTGCAGCTCCAACTGCTATTCAGGACCATGAAGTAATCTTCAAGATGGCAGTCAGACACTAATTAACGGACAAGGGAGAATCTAGGCATCTGATGAAGATGGAGCCACCTAACCTGCCATCTGGACTTCTTTTACAGAAAGTCACTGAACTTAAGCCCCACGGCATTCCTTCTCTCATGTTTTGGCCCATTAAGAGCAAAAAAATTCAAGTCCACACTTTCTGTGGTCAAAGAAGCAGCCTCACTCTATAAATCTATAAGCTCTATAAACCTATAACTCTATAGTCTCACTCTATAAACTTATAACTGCTTGGAGGGAATCTCTTAAAGAACCCCACACTCTCAGGTCTTCTATAAACAAGTTCCTGTTTGCCATTTCCATTGTTATACATAACATTAGACTTTTGCACAATTCCCCAGGTACAGTCTGATGCTTTATGCTCTGGACACTGTGTTGATTCATCCTGAATAAACCTGAATCAATTTGGGACGTAGCCGCAAGAAGCTGTGGGCTCCAGGATCCCACCCTGATTTCCATCAGCCAGCTAAGCCCCCCAACACACATTCCTTCCCAGATGTGATTCAGAAAATCAAGGAGTCCAAGCTGAGGTTTGCATCTGTTACAAAACAGGAGATTTCTACAGAGATGTTGTCTTGTTTATAAAAGAGGAAACAAATTCTCCCACAATAGAGAATTAAATAAATTGTAGTAAATTCATTCAATGGATGACTAAAGAGCTATTTAAAGACCATGATGTACAAGCTTGTCAGCAATGTTCAATATATATCAACTGAAACATATGTACTGAATGTCTCCTTTTGTAAAAATAAGTATATAACAACCTTATATACTTATATATGATATGTATTTATTTATATGTATTTGTACATATATGTATTTATATAAACACAAAAGGATAACACTAACAAACTAAATCCCAACTCTTTAAAATTATTATCTCTGAATTCATGAGTGATTTTAAATTCTCTCCTCTATGACTTTGAATATATATACATTTCACATTTTTTACAATATGTATTTTTATAATCAGAAAAAGGAATCCAAATATCTACTTACTGTTATCATTATCTATATTGGTCCGTCAATATATGTATATATATGTTTTAGATAAATTGGGAATAGATAAAGGATGAGGTAATAAGAAAAGTCCAGCCTGAAGCATCAAGTTCATGAGCAAGTCTTAAACGCATTGCTCAAAACCAAAGCTGTCTTCATTTTGGAAACCAAACCTGTCAAGCTTCTCCAGTGTCTCCTAAGTTGTGTCATAGGCACCAGTGCCATGCCCCATGTGACAAGCGCTCCAGTTCTTTACAAAACAAAGGCTAGAAAAGGCCACTTGAAGGCCATCCCCATCTTGATGGTTGGTGGCCAAGGCTGGAGTGGCTCCTGCCTCTCCCCCTCTCCCCTGGCCGGTCAGCTTACCCTTCCCTCCCACTGACTTGGCACCTCTATCCACCTCTGCCCCGGATCCTCCACTCCCCCCTCAGGGACAGTGTGTTCTGCCAGCTCTTGCCCCATCAAGTGAGGAAAGGGAACTTTCCCTGTTGCTGCCCCATCTTTGCCCAGGGAACCAACAATCCCCTTGGGCCTAAACAAAGGCTGTGTTGGCCCAGCCCTGCCCCAGCCTCAGTGTGGAGGTGGGAGCGGGGCTCCATGTTCTCAGCACCAGCTCCCAGGGCCAGACCCGTGCCCACTGTCACACTTGGCTCTGGGGGAGGATGAAGGCAAGTGGCACCCAGCAGTGCACATCAGAAACACCAAGGACGATTCAGATCCAGCCACCAATTCTGAAGCCTTAGCTAGGCAGCCTGTGTCCAGGTGGCCAGAGCTGGGAAGGGGTTTGACCTGACCTCCCCACCTGCCATGCCCACTGCCTATCATTCTCTCATTTCATTAGGACTCAGAGAAACTAAAGCTGCTCCTTGGCAGAGGAACTTGCTGCTCCACTATTGCTCTGGGTTGAATTGTTGTTGTTGTTTAGTTGCTCATCCAACTCTGTGCAACCCCACAGACTGTAGCCCTCCAGGCTCCTCTGTCCATGGGATTTCCCAGGCAAGAATACTGGAGTTGGTTCCCATGTCCTCTTCCAGGAGCTCTTCCCACCCCAAGGATCAAATCTACATCTCCTGCATTGACCAGCAGGTTCCTTACCATCAGAACCATCAGGGACAGCTCTGGGCTGAATCATATCCCCCCAAAATTCACATGTTGAATTCCTATCCCCCAGGACTTCACAATGTGCCTATATTGATGGATAGGGCCTTTAAGGAAGTAATTGGTGGGGGCGGGGGGGGGGGGGGGGCGGTGGTTAAACATATAACTACATTATAGAAAATTGGGTGAACAGAGGAGAAATTGTACCCAAAACACTAACATCATAGCACAGTAAGATGTCTTTTTTTTTTTAAAGCCTAAAAAGTAGAAATTAAGGTAAAATGAGGTTGTAAGGGCAAGTCTTAATCCAATAATACTGATGTTCTTCTAAAAAGAGAAAACTGAACATAAACACACAGAGAAGGAAGGCCATTAAAAAATGCAGGGAGAAGACAGCCATCTGCACATCAAGGAGAGAGGCCTCAGGAGAAACCATCCCATCAACAGCTTGCTCTTGGAATCCTAGCCTCCAGAATTAGGAGAAGCTACAGTTCTGCTGGTTAAGTCTCCCAGTCTGCAGTGCTTGATTATCTTGGCCAAGGCAAACCAACAGATGTGGGTTAACAGTTGCTCAGTCGTGTCTGACTCTTTGCAGCCCCATGGACTGTACAGTCAATGGAATTCTCCAGGCCAGAATACTGGAGTGGGTAGCCTTTCCTTTCTCCAGGGGATCTTTCCAATTCAGGGATTGAACCCAGGTCTCCCACATTGCAGGCAGATTCTTTACCATCTGAAGGGTAAAGAATCTTTACCATTCTTTCCAACCAGGGAAGCCCCATCAATCCTGCAACCTGGGTCTAGTAAATTCAAAACATTAAGGCTGCTCCTTTAGTTTCAGATAAATAAGCCCTCTGCATCTCCCTGCCTTTTCCCCAAGTCCCAAGAATAGTATCTATCTTTGAATAAAACCTGAAAAAAATGGCTTAATTGTAGCATCATAAGCAAACTGAGTTACTCACTCAGAGAGACACAGACATCCCTCACCCATATGCCCACCTGCCCTCTCTCATGCTCCCCTAGCCAGCAGCCACCTCTTCTGGGGGGCTCCCTGCAGGATCACACACAAGAGAAATCCCTAAAGTTGTTCTTCCAGAAAGGGCTTCTCCAAACCCCTGAACAGCCTCTGCTCAAGGTCATCAGGAGCCGGCAGGGGCTCCGGGCAGAGCGGACAGTCCCAGCGTGGGGAGAGCCCTTGGGACTGAATATTCATAAGAAAACCAAGTCTTGCAGCATGAGGCTCCTGTTGAACCAGGCATTTCTGACCAAACCAGTTCACACCCCTCCCTCTCGGGGTCAGCTCTCTCCCCCAGGCTAGGCACTGATCACAGCCTGAAAAAGACCACTTCTGTGAACAGGCCAAAAGTGCCCCTGGAACATGTCAGATTCCCATTAAATGCTGGAACGGAGAGACTCGAAACAGATAACATCCAATACATTCCTCCCAAGAGGAAACTCAAAGGCACCCCCAACTCACAGAGGGCTACAGGGTCCCCTCTGTAACCGGCAACAGAGTGGGCTGTGAGCAAAGACTCAGCCAGCCTGGCTGGGTGTGATCCTGGCTCCATCTCTTCCTTCCTCTGATAAATCACTTAACTTTTTGTGCCTCTGTTTGAGCAAATAGGATTTTTTCTGTGAATTGGAAACCATAAAAATAGCACCTGTTTCCTAGGATTGTTTTAAAGAGTTAGAAGCAATCCTGTACATATAAAGCAACTCTGCACATAGCAAATGTTAAATAACATTAGTTGTTAGAATGATTGGTTTTCAGAAGACATGAGTTTGGTTTCTGTCTATTGCCTCTGTGTGAGATTCTGAGTGAATGTTAGTCATCTCCCAGAGCTTCAGTCACCTTGCTTACAAAGTCAGAGCAATGTATGTTTATCCACATTAAGATCGCTCTGAGGACTAAGACAAAATCTGTGAATCTGCTCTGTGCTGCCCTCATCCTTATATCATGTGCATCTCTTATAGTGCCTGGTTGCCGTTCTTGTCGTTTAGTCGCTAAATCGTGTCCGACTTTTTTGTGACCCCATGGACTGTAGCCTGCCAGGCTCCTCTATCCATGGGATTTCCCAGGCAAGAATACTGGAGTGGGTGGCCATGCCCTCCTCCAGGGGATCTTCCTGATCCAGGGATCGAACCTGAGTCTCCTACATTGGCAGGAGGATTCTTTATCACTGAGTCACCTGGGAAACCTTTAGCACCTGGTATTGGAATGCTTTTTGAGGGAATGAATTTAAAACTCCATGATATGATTTATTATTTATCTGCTTGCTGAATGTTTCAGTTTAAGGGAAGGACTTGAATGGCTGCCGGAAGTGTGGCCAGTCCAATGCAATAGGGATCACATATCAGTATCCACCTCCTATGGTTGTCGCCTCTGGTTTTTAGGACACAGGTTGATGAAGTCAAGCCAAACACACCTCGGCACACAGCCCTGATCCTCATCCAATAGCCTGAGTAGAAGATATACTGAGGCCGCCTGATGGATTTGTCTGTAGTTAGGGTCAATGTTAAGACAAATCAATAGTCATCTTCATCACTTAACACACGGAGTCTACCTAAAGCTGCAGTTTGGAGAAAGTTTGTGCTCTGAACTCTGTGCCTCTTCATAATCAAACTCACTCCCAAGAGCTGTCCCTTTTTAATGGACCTGGATCAACAATCTGCCCCCAGAAAATGGAAAAAGAAAAAGAAAAAAAGAAGTGGGAAGAGAAAGAATCAATGGTTCAAGATAATTTTGATTCCACAGATTAATCAAAAACCACTAACACTGACCAGTCATGCCTCAACTTGCCCCCTCAATCTCTGGAATGAAGCAAATCCCCTCATAGGCTTTATCAGAGCAGTCTAATAAGATGAAGTTGCTGTTGCAGTAATTTCCAATAACCTGAAGAAAACGTTCCTGGAAAGCTCTACTTTCCCCATAAGAAAGCATGGCTTTATTAAGGTGCTTAAGATTATGAGGATTTGGGTACACGAGGGTACTCTGAAGGTATTACCACTTTCCTGCCAGCCCTTGCTGGCTGGGTGGCCCTCAAGACAGGGCTGGGTGCAGAGCAGAGTAAATATGGGGAACAGATATGTCTTTGGTGCTTCCAAGATTCCTGTCCCCTCTTGAAAATGGACATGATAGCACCTGCTGAGGGAGTCTGCCGGGATTGTGGAGATCATATGCGTAAAAGTGCTTTGAATTCCTTAGAGAAATAGCATTCTATAAACTGTTTTATCATCATGCACCGGTTTTAAGTGTGTGCTTGTATAACCAAGTGGCACTAGTGAGGGTCAGCTCTAGGCCCATTTCTCAGTGTTTCCTAGATGTCCATCTACTTTCAGCTCTTGTCCTCCACATGTTCCTACCTTCCCACTGACCAGTCTACAAAGAACTCAAAAAAAACAAAAAAAAAAAGACAAAAAGTCAAAGACACGAACATCCAGGTAGTACCTCCTTGGTGCCAGGTAAGACACTAGGTGCTTTGTATAAATCATCTCCTTTAACCCTACAACACCTGGGGAGGAAGGGGTTATTCTCACCATAGCCCTCAAGAATCAGACTCAGAAGGGTGACGTCTGCAGAATCAGGATGTCATCCCAGGCTCCTCTGGGTTCCTAAGAGTTCTCCCTTTCCCGTCGACAATGCCCTTGTCCCTCGAAGAGCTTCCTAAGAATGACCAGACAGCCCCCTCAGATCTGAGGGTTGCCAGCAAGGACCTTGAGAATAAGCTGGAGCCATAAACAAGTACAGGTTTATTCGTGATTACAAAAGATGACACTGCTAATCTGATTTAAATCACATTTTTTAAAAGTCCTGAACACGTTTTTTTTTCCCCAGCAGAGTTGTCCTCCAGCCACTCCTAGACTGGTCCCAACCTCCTTTCAACTGACTGGCAATAAGCCCACATGGTCCTCCCCAGATACGTGGCCTGATCACAGGGAGACGGGGTGACACAGTGGGTGGCGGAAGATTGTTCCACAGCATCACGTCTCACCACCTTCATCTCACACATCCCTTCTCTGCTTTTCCACCAGCTTCCAGTCTCTAATCCCTCCCCAACACATCCTACAGACATCAAGAGTCTTCACTGAGGCTCAGACTGATCTAGGAGTTGATCCAAATCCTCTGCACTTGGACCCAACCCTTAACTTCTTCATGTCTTGCTTTCTTCATCCGTAGAACATGACGACAAGGGCAGTAGGGAGGATCCAGAGATAAACATATCTATAGAAAGCATCCAGCACAGTGTCTGCCCATACACGTCAGAGCTAGGGAGTTGTTTCTTTTTCCAGAAACCAACCATGGCTACTGTCCCTTAGATTAAAACTCCTCCTTATGGCTTTTAGATTGCTCATCAGTGAGACCCATTCACCGTCTTCATTCATTCTTTCATGCATCAAATATTTATCGAGCATCTAACAACATGTCAGGCCACGACAAATGAAAATATCTGCCCTCCTGGGGCACTAGAGAGCAAAGAATAATCCACAAATCAATGAGCAAAGACCTCAGTGAGTAATCTAGTTGTCCTGCCTTGAAGCTATGTGGTCTTGATGATTTAAGTCTTTATTTCAAGACTCAGTTTCCCCATCTGTAATGTGGAAATAACCATGCCTGCCCTCAGGGCTCTTGTGAGCCCAGCATTACTGTAGGGCCTATGACGTCTGATAGGGTTCTGACGCAGCGCCGAACAGCTTTCTCTTTCCACCCTTATCCACACTGAAGTCTCTTTCTGTCATTGAGTGGGAACAGGAGTTGGTAAGAGAATTCCAGGCTTCTCCAGCGGCCCCCAGTTCCTGTGGGGAGGCAGATGTAAGGAAACCCTGCAGCCAGGACGATCAGAGAAGGGTTGAGATGCTGCCAGCAGCGCTCTTGGGGGTTTGTGGAAAAAACTGTCACAGCTCAGCTCTCACCAGCTTCTGGCTGTGACAGACGGGTGCCTGAGACACCCTCCTGCTGCCACCCCCAACTTCGACACTTTCAGCAGGGAAGATCTGATGCTGCACGCAACAGCGGCTCCCAAGGCCATGGAGGATGCTGGGATCCAGGTCTTCTCTGCAGGGTAGCAAGGAGTGCTGGCACCCTCGTCTCTAACCTGGCAGGCAGCTGGATCTCACGATTTTAGACAGCTTGATTCCTTCTCGTGGGTGGGGAGGACCTAGGGTTCCCGACGTGAGCAGTTCAGGTCAGCGAGGGTCAATCCCTATGTGTGGGGCTCAAGCCACTCAAACATTTTGCAGTATTCAGCTGGAAAGGCTGAAATGGTTCCACTTGGGGATTTTAGAGCAGCAAGAGCAGGCCACCACCCCTCTCTGTGGTACTCTGAGGAATTCCAGAAACGAGGATGCAGAGAGTAGTGGGCGATTCAAGCTGGAGGTGCCCCAGAGGACAGCCAGCCCAGTCATTCTCAAAGGTTCCTTTCAGCAGGGGACCCTCTTCATCTCAAATAGAATCACATGTATAAACTCCACATGCATATTTTAAGTTTTTATTTTATATTGGAGTATAGCTGATTAGCAATGTTGTGACACTTTTAGGTCCACAGCAAAGTGATCCAGCCATACATATACATGCATCCATTCTCCCCCAAACTCCCTTTCTATCCAGGCTGCCACATAACATTGAGCAGAGTTCCCTGTGCTCTACAGTGGGACCCCACTGATTATCCATTTTAAATATAGCAGTGTGTACCTGTCCATCCCAAACTCCCTAACCGTCCCATCCCCTCATCCTTTCCCTGGCAACCACAAGTTCGTTCTCTAAGTCTGTGAGTCTGCTTCTCTTTCTCAGTCTGACTTACTTCACTCAGTATGACAATCTCTCGGTCCATCCATGTTGCTGCACATGGCATTATTTCACTCTTTTTTTACGGCCGAAATTCCATAAGTATCTTTCTAAAAAGAAGAAAAAGATGCTCTTCTGTTTCTCAAGAGGGATGCTATTGCATTTGTGGGCACAAGTCTTCATTTTGCGGGATGGTCCTGCACGCGGTGGGACATTTGACAGCCCTGGCTCCTGTCTCTACACATCAGTGGCTCCCTCCACCCCAAGCGACTGGAACTAAAAAGCCCCCACACATTCCCAAATGCCCTCTGCAGGTACCCATCCTGCTTGAGAATTCACCTAATCACGATTGCATAATTAGATCTGCCTGGTGAGGGCCGCTGTTGATTCTGACATGATGGCCCTGAACCTAAGGGATGCTGAGCGCCCTGGGAAAGCCCCTGTGGGAAAGCCTGACTCCCCCTGATGAGTGATATTCTCACTGTGTTGCCAGGAATAAGCCACTTATCCTCCTTGGGCTTCAGTTTTCTCTTCTGAAAAATGGGAATAACAATCCTTACCTTCATCACAGGGCCTTTGTGAGGACCCTGTGAAGTACTGCCCATAGCTTGCTTTGTAAATTCTCCAGCCTCTGCTGATGCCTCATCCACACTCCTCTCCTGGGCTTTTAAAGGCCCTGCTATCTTAGTGTTCTGAAAAGACTTACCATGGAAACCAAAGAATAAAAGTAAAAAACCCAATCATAAGGATTCCACAGAAAACCACTTCTATTCATGTCCCCTGCACTCACACCCTGGGAGATGATGGTTGTCCTCTGCTCCCACCAAGACACCTACTTTCTCTCTTTTGTGAGCCAGCAAGACAATCAGCCAAGCTTGGCCTGCAGGCAAGGCTCGGCCAGCACAACCTGAAAGTCAATGACTTCAAGAAAACAGCCTGGCAGAAATCAAGCCTTATCTTTATTACCCCAAGTGGTGTGTGTGACTTGAAAACCTATCAGGAGAAATGGTATGAACAGAGTCTCCCCTCACTTCACCCCTGTAACTGAGAGGAAATGTCACCATGCCGTTTCTAGAGTTTTGATAGGTTGGCACCTGGTTCATGAAAAAAGACTGAGATTTTCAGTTGCAAAGGGAATCAAGATGACATCACCTCATTGAGGCTCTTTTATCTTTTATCTTCTTTGTTTTTTCATTTTTTAATAATTTCATATTGGAGTATTGAGTTTCCCAGCTGGTTTGGTGATAAAGAATCCACCTGCAAATGCAGGAGACATGGGTATGATCCCTGGTCCAGGAAGATCCCCTGGAGAAGGAAATGGCAACCCACTCCAGCATTCTCACCTGGAGAATCCCATGGACAGAGGAGCCTGACAGGCTACAGCCCATGGGGTCGCAAGAGAGACTGACCTGACTTAGTGACTAAGCAAAAACAATACCACCACACTAGAGCATAGTTGACCAGCAATGTTGTGTTAGTTTCAGGTGAACAATCAACAGTGATTCAGTTATACATACACATGGATCTATTCTTCAAATTATCTTCCCATTTAGGTTGTTACAGACTACTGAATAAAGTTCCCTGTGCTATACAGTAGGTCCTTCTTTGTTCTTTATTTTAAATAAACCAGTGTGTACCTGTATATCCCAGACTCCCAATCTCTCCCTCCCCTTGACTTCCCCTAGTCCCCCACCCCCTCATTACCACCATTTGCAGCAACAGGAAGGAACCTGGAGATTATCATAGTGAAGTAAGTCAGACAGAGAAAGACATATCTTATCATACTGTTTATCTGCAGAATCTAAAAAAAAAAAAAAAAAAAAAAACAAGATACAAATGGACTTTTTCCCCCTCTCTCCTTTGAAAGGAGAAGGTTATGCAGATATGAGCAAAAGAATCCATTTTGACTTCATCCCAAACTGGAGTCAAAGTTTTTCTGAGTTCCAGGTCTTAGGTGATAAAGTTGGGTTTATTTTCTCTTTTCCTCTGTTCTCATGCCTGGGTTCAGGCCCTGAAAGGAGCATCCTTCAAACGTTCCCAAGTAAGCACCAGGGGTCAGGAGGGGTCACTTCAGGTTTAGGGCCAGCTTTACAGAATAAACTTTGCAATATTCCCACTCACTCGTTCAGCCCCACTCTGCCTCCAGCAACTGTGCCATCTCATTTGGACTAAATACAACTTCTCAGTTCAAAGAGAAAATGCGTGGAATGGTCCTGCCAGCTTCCTCGAGATATCATGAAGGTAAATCTAACAGGAATAAGAAGCACATGATTCCACCTCTCTATAAACATACCTGGCTTAAGGGAAATGGGAAAGGCGCCTGGCTGGAAACACTGTGCTTCATCCACTTCAGAAATAAATAGCGTGAATCAGCAAAGTGCAGAGAAAACACTAGCCTGGGATCATCAGACCCAGATGAGGAAAATACCAAACACCAAAAGGGCAAAAGAAAATCTCAATGAAACTTGCATTTTTGCTCACACTGGGGGTGCTCAGAGAAGCCAATCATGCAGCTGAGTTTCTGAAGGTCACCTGTGTCTCCGTTTGTCCTCCACGGCTGCCAAGGTCTGGCCATTTTACCCACTGACCTGGGGTATCTGCACTTGGGCGGAGTCTGTCCCTACTGATGTATTCGAGCTCATTGCCAAGGGAAAATGAAACAGGCCCTGGAGCAAACTGCCAATAGTGGCAGCAGAAGAAAGGAAGCCTGTTAAATGTCTCTCCTCTCCATTACCTTTGCTGCTTTTTTAACACTAAATCCCTCAAGAACCAGATGCTTATGCTAATAAAGGCCCATTAAGTAAGCAACTCAGAAAAGGTACAAGAGCACATCTTCTCATGGAGAATACTAAAAGTTTACTCTTCAAAACAAAAGGGCCTAAAGTCTGAGCCACAATATGGATAGCTGTTCAGCACAGGTATCCTGAGTCAGTCAGATTAACTTGGCCACTTGCTTCTGTGTGACCCCAGGACAAGTCAGTCTTGGACTCATTCTTGGATGTGCATCTGTCTAATAGGATTAATAACTGTGACTAACTCATGATTTTTGTGTGCCTTGAAGAGATAATGCAGACAAACAGCACATTGTCTGGTACAAATTCAGTTCTTATAAATGTTAGTTGTCATCATTGTTATTGTTATACACCTGAAATATGATATGAAGGGCAGATAAAAGACTTTCTTAAAATCACTTCACTCTTGATTCTATGTATAACTCGCAGCTTTGCTCACCAACTATAGCACTTAATAAGAATTCTTAAATTCCTGCTTCTAGTGCTTCTTAGGCACTGTTAAATCTGACAGAGTTGGGGCTCCTCTGGGAAGCTCACCAAATCCCTGTCTGCATCTGGACCAGGACATTAAGTGCAAATGAAGAACACAGAATTCTCATCTAGACAGAAACAGCCTCTCTCGGGCCAGCACTGCCTACATCAAGGGCTTGCCAATGAACTAAACTGAAAAATAGAAACTGGCCAAGAGGAAATTCAGATAATGGAGTTATCAAGCACTGACTTTAGAACAGCTATGCCTAGTATGTTTTCAGAGCTTAAAAGAGAGAGAGAATGTGGGCCAAGAGCTCAGCCAAAAACTTGGAAGTTTTATTTTTAAAAGAATCAAATGAAATGAAAAGTTCAATAACTGAAATTATCTCAAAAGAGAATTTGTGGACTAGATGATATTAGAAGAAAATATCCAAACCGAAGCAAGAAAAGGCAAGAGGAAGAAAATAGAGAAGAATGTAGAGGAGTATAGATGTGTAGGAAACATATACATGAAATGGACCTAAATGTAGATAGAATCCCAGGGAAGATGAGAATAGCTGAGAATTCCCCAAAAGTGACAAGAGATATCAAGCTAATCTCTCAGTAAGTACTATAAACACCAGAAACAAATACCAAGGAAAATTACATCTTTGCACTTAGTGAAACTACTTAAAAACCAAAGACATATCTTAAAAGCAGCCAGAGGAAAAGAATAAACTGTTGACACAATACTTCTCAGTAGAAACAATGGAATCCAGAAGACAATGGAATCCTGAAGACTTCAAAATAGTATCTTCAAAGTATTGAAAGAAAATAACTCCCAATCTAGAATTCTATATTCAGTAAAAATCCCTCAAAAATAAAGCTTTAAGTAAACATATTTTCAAACAAAAACTGAGAATATTAGCAGCACATCAAATCTAGTGAGAATACCAAAAATCTTCTCTTTAAACCAAAGGAAAATGATCCTAGATAAAAGTTTAGAAATGCAGGGTAGAATAAAAAGCAGCACAAATGGTAAATCTATAAACACAATTTACATAAATTATAACAAACTATCTAAATATAACTAAATATAACTATCTAAATAAACAGTGACAACATTATGTAATGGTCTTGTGGGGTTTAAAATGCATATAAAATTAAAATACATGACAAATAGTAAATAAGTTGAAAGGGGGTTAAAGGGAGTTAAAATGTTCTGAGGTTTATTGTGTCTAGGGAGTGGTAACAATATGAACTTAGGTTAGATTTTACAGTCAAGAATGTTGCTATCTCCAGAGTAAGCGTTGATATTAGTAAAAGCATGTATAAGCTAACAGAAGAAAGGAATATTTTCTTTAACAAGAACTTCTATGAAAGAGAAGGCAAACAAGGAGAGATAAGAAACACAGAAAAGGTAAAACACACTGAAAATAAGTGGGAAGATGATATTTCTTATCTCAAGTATATTGTAATTATATTAAATGCAAGATGACTAAACACTTCAATTCAAATACTGAAAAATCAAAACAAAGCCCAATTACAGGCTGCTTACAAAAGACTCACTTTAAATATATAGAAATAGAAATATTAAGAGTAAAATGATGAAAAATACATACTACGCAAACACTAACCCTAAGAAAACTAATGTAGCTACATCAATATTAGAGAATACAGATTTAGAAACACTTAGAGAAATAGTTATTTCATGATCATAAAAGCTTCCAGCTCCTAGGAAGATACAGCAATTCTAAATTTCCAAGCACTTAACATCATAGTCTCAAAATATATAAAGCAAAAGGAAAAAACTAAAAAAAAAAAAAAAAATAGAATTTCATAATCATTGTAGATTGTAACACATTTATCCAAGCAGACAAAATCAATAAAAATATTCAAAATATGAATGACACAATTAATAAACTTGACCTAATTGAGAAATATTAAACACTGAATCCAACAGCTGCAGAATACATACTCTTGAAATATACATGGGAAATTTAGCAAAATATGCTAGTTCAAAAAGCAAGCCTTAGTAAACTTGAAAGGATTGATATCTTACTGTGTACATGCTTTAATCAATAATAGAAAATCTCTAAATGCTGGGAATTAAGTACCACACATGCATAATCCAGACACTATTTACTTGTCAAAAATATTAATGCATGCATATCTAAGGACTCAAACAACAAGCTAGAGTGGGTGTCAGGGGGCAGGCACAGGAAACGAGAAAAGTAAGAGGGAAAAAACAAAATAGAACAAAGAGAGGGGCCTTGCACAGAATGATGATTTTGGTGAAACACGACTCAAAAAGTATACTAAATTCAACTCTGTACACTAAAGATCAAAAATGAAATGAGAAAATTATTTTATAAGACTAACATTTAGAGATCAGAAAATCTGAATTGTAGCATGTTCTAAATTTACTAAGTCAGTCTTAGAGCCTCATGTTTGATATGCAGGAATACTACTGCTAATTAACAAAAAGTCATTATACCTCATCAATCAATTCAATGACATCCAGTGAACACAGATTATATGCCAGAGACTGTGCCAGTTGGTGCAGATACAAAGTCATATGATACAGAGTCCCAGCTCTCAAGGCCCTTACACCTCATGGGAGGTGATGTCATATGAAATAAATGGAGGAAATATTATAAGGATAACCACAGAACATAACTGCACAGAAACCACAGCTTACACAACAAAGTAGTACTAGGGATTTGATCACTGATGTTGACTTGGCTGAGAATGACCTACTTTCTGATCTTCAGCTTGCTCTGCAATGAACAAACTCCTTGAGGGCAAGGACAAAAGATTATTTAATTCTGCAATCCCGGTGTTTGGCAGAGTGAGAGTTTATCACATTTTTGTTGAATGAATGAGTGCAAAATGGGTGACAGTTTGAGCCAGTGTTCCAAGTCCTATATTTCTACATCAAGAAACCAGGTATAGAAACAACTTGAGCCCTTGACTGGAAGCCAGATCCACAAGGAGATGGTCCTGGTTTTGGTTTGGTCTCTAGATGATGGCCAAATCCCAGTCCTAGTCATAGCTCCAGGGCTCACTGAGGATGTCACATCCAGAGCCTTGGAGAACTTTGTTATTCGTAGGTCAACTCTGAATCAAACATATATGATGCTAAAAAAGAAAAAGAGAGCCCTATCCATCATAAAGTTCTAGAAATCACCTGCATGGGAATGAGTGAACACAGAAGAGCTTATCTGTAAATCGGGCAGGATGATAACCTCTCAGAAAGTTTTTGGAAGAATGATATGGCATGTGAAAGGCCTGGCAACTAGAGATGCCCAATAAATATTTGCTAAATGAGTTTTTAAAATAATGGGCATTTGGGACTTCCCTGGCAGTCTAGTGACTACCTGCCCCTCACAATGTGGCCCCCCAAAAAATTTTTTTTTAATTTTTTAATTAAAAAATAAAACAGTGGGCATTCTTTAAGTTTGATTTCTCCTTCTTCCTCCAATATCCCATTCCCCCCCCCCGCCCCCCACCATTTTCCCAAAAGAGGCAGATAACCATGAAGTGGAGAAATATTTTGAGGGACTTTCATGCATAACTCTGAGGACATTGAACTACAGAAAAGCATCACCACAGTTGGGGCACATAGAGACCAACACAGAATGCCGAAGACAAAATTATTGTTGCAGGCAAGGGCTAGGACTGAGCCATGGAGCAAATGAGGCGAGACTGTAGCAGCAGCATCTATAAATCAAAGGGCAACTTGAGGCACTTACACATCCCTGAATCGAGATGGGCTTAACTCCTTCATTGGTGGATGACAATTCAATCACGTGGGCCAAGATGCTTGCCCCATATACAATCCCCGCTACCCCAATGTCCTCTTCCTCTCATCATAGATTAAGTAGCTTCAGCCTCCACACAGTTTTGAAGATCAGTAAATGACCCAATTTCTTTAGACACAGTCAAGTAATCCCCAAATTATTTTCAATTTATAAAATGCATCAAAGTGCATTTATTTATAGCCTGTAATGCACCAGAAGTTTTGCTGGATGCTGTACAAACGAGCTTCATATATTCTCGGGCCCCAAACTTTAAAGAAAGAATGTGGCTTTTCCAACCATCCTTCTATAAACATGCCCTCCAATGGCTTCTTAATCCTCAAAGTCAAAAGTTTTTCCTGAGACCACATTAGGTTCAGCTCCTCCACAGCCCCTGGTCCTCTCGTCTCCTCCTCTTTTCCATGGTCGAGAACTTCCCCATATTTCCCTGCTATCTCTCCGATGGTTTCTTCTGCTTCCATTGGTTTCTGTTCCTCCTCTGAGTCCTAAAAGGACATATTCCTGAGGCTTTTGTTTTCTGCCCATTTCTTTTTGGTCCTGAACTAAACAACAACTGACATGTTCAGTTCAGTTCAGTTGCTCAGTCGTGTCCAACTCTTTACAAACCCATGGACTGCAGCACGCCAGGCCTCCCTGTCCATCACCAACTCCTGGAGTTTACCCAAACTTGTGTCCATTGAGTCAGTGGTGCCCTCCAACCGTCTCATCCTCTGTTGTCCTCTTCTCCTCCTGCCCTCAATCTTTCCCAGCATCAGGGTCTTTTTAAATGAGTCAGCTCTTCACATCAGGTGGCCAAAGTATTGGAGTTTCAGCTTCAACATCAGTCCTTCCAATGAATACCCAGGACTGATTGCCTTTAGGATGGACTGGTTGGATCTCCTTGCAGTCCAAGGGACTCTCAAGAGTCTTCTCCAACACCTGACTATGAGCATGGCACCGCTTATGTGCTTTACATATATGAACCCACTTCATCCTGAGGACAGTCCAATGAGGCAAGTACCATGACAGTCCCTACATTATAGATGGGGAAGCTAAGAACCAGAGGGATTAAGAAGTCCAGAGATTCTCAAAACAGCTTGGGAATCAGCGTACCTGGGAAGCCTAATAAAATGTAGAATTACATGCTCTGAAATAAGATGAAATTGCTGAGAAAAAGAAAAAAAAATGGAGAAGTGAGAAGAAGACCAAAAAAGTGGAACTCTGAGAAACAGCAGCATCATTCATGAGACAGAGGTAAAGAACAGTGGACCCCAAGACGTAGGTGAGAGGTTGACAGGGGAGCCAAGGCAGAGTGGTGTCCTGGGAGCTCAAGAGAAGATGTCCAAATACGAGGTTGATTCTTCCAGATCAGTGAAGGCGGTGGGCAGTGTTTACTGGAACTGATGGTTAGGAGGTTGTGTATGACCCAGGTGGGAAGAGTTTTAGTGGCATTTGGGGGAAAGAATCTAAATATTTTGTTAAGACCCTAAAGGAAGATTTCTCTCTCTCTCTCTCTCCTTCTCTTTTTCCTTCTCTCTCTCTCTCCCTTTCTCCGTCTGTTGTGCCTAGGACCTGGCTTACACATAATCATTCCTCATTTGCTGGCTTGCCATTGCAGAGGATAAGGAAACCGTCCCCAAAAAATCACTGTTACGGAGTCAAAAAGGAAAGACAGTGGGTATGTAACTTGAGAGTTCAGAATTGTGGAAGTGGGGGGCTCACACGTCGGTTTCAAGCTGGACAGGAGCGATTTCATGGAGGAGGTGACAGGTGGACAAGGGCCTGGTCCCCCTGGTAGAGCGTGCCCACCACAGGCTGCTGAGTGGACGTGGCCAGTCTCCTCAGACAGGACACCACGGTTCTCAGACAATAACACAGTGCCCCCACTTCTTCTGGAGAGGCAGTTGCCAACAACTGAAGTCACGGTTCCGGGTCACTGTAAACCCAGGGCCCACCCTGAAACGCCGTCCATTCCTCGACCTCTTAGGGCCTCCCTGCTTGGCTCCTAAGGCCGATGCTCCTCCACGGTCATGGCCCTGCTCCTTCATCCTGGAGAGAAAACACCCAGTTCCTCCCGGCTGGTCAGTGGTGAAGGGAGGACAGCAAATGCTGACTGTTGTTCCCACAGCTCTGGGAGCATTAAGACTTCAAAAGAGGAACCACTCACGCTGTCATCACCACAGCGGTCACTTCTACGGGATTCCTTTTTCCGATTGAGCATTGGATGGATGGGCTTGGCTCTTGCCTGGGGGTGGAGGGGGGTGGGAGGGCGTTGCAAAGCCTCTGACTCATTCTGCCCTCCCTCTCGCCCTCCCCAGCTGCCCCGAACCGCACTTCCTCCTCCTCTGAAGTTAAAGGTCAGCCTCTCATGCACAGGCCAAGGTTTTTTAGACACACACACTTGCACCAGAAAAAAAAAAAAATTGGCTTCTGGGAGAATACATTTTTTAAACATGAAAAGAAATAAGGAAAGGAGCTCTCAAAAATAAATTTAAAAATAAATAATCCTTCCCCCAAACTACTTAATAATTTCAGAATAATAAAACTTTCCAATTGTAAATGCATAAGGAATAAAATAAAAGGCATTAATGCCCCACTGTGTTCACGCAGGCCTCTTAAAAATGATCCTAATTTCTTCCAGAAGGCTCCGTAAGGGAATGGCAAGGTTCTCCTCAATAGAGAAATATTCCAGCAATAATATAGTCACTTCTCTTCCCATGTCTTGAGTGCTAGTATGAATACGGCAATGTTTTACAGCTGGCGTCCTGTACATAGCTGCTCAAAAATGCTGTATTCCTAGGGGCTACAATCACTCATTGTGCATTTGAAACGCCTTTCGCTAAGCAAGAGCAGTCAGCAGCCCCGGACGACCCCACCAGGGACCATAACACAGAGCTTTCTACTTCTCCCAGGTCCCCCTGCCCCTGGTAAGGGATGAGCAGCCCCCGGAGCCCTTGGACCCAGGTGACCAACCCAGGCAGGACACTGAATCGTGACATCTCTGCCTCCCGGGTCATTTCTGCCTCCCGCCCCTCCTTTGTCCCCACCTCAGAGGTCAGGAGTTCTGTGAAACTGGCTGGACAGAGGTGATTACGATACTGTCTCTATTTTACTGATAAAGAAACCGAGTCTTGAACTTCCCTGGTGGCCCAGCGGTTAAGAATCTGCCTGCCAATGCAGGTGACACGGGTTCAATCCCTGGTCCGGGAAGATTCCACCTGCCGCGGGACAACTAAGTCTCTGAGCCGCAACTACTGAATCCCGTGTGCCTAGAGCCCGTGGTCCGCAACAGGAGAAGCCACCGCAGCGGGAAGGCCGCACACCCCAACGAAGAGCAGCCCCCACTGGCCGCAACTAGAGAAAGCTGGAGCGTAGCAACGGTGACCCAGCGCAGCCAAAAGTACATTTTTTTTTTTAAGTTTATAAGAAAGAAACTGTACCTCAGAATTTAACCACACAGCTCATGAGGGGCAATAAATACCACAGCCCACAAGGGCTGCACCTCACCACCCTCCGAACTCACTTCCAGCTCACTGGGACAAGAGGCCCATCCAGTTCTGAAAATGGGCACGGACCTGGTTCCAACAGGAGGCCGGGGTCCTTCTCTTCCCACCCAGTGTTCCCACACTGCTCCCAAGGGCCTGACCTTACAGGCGGTGTTTGTAACCATGGCTCCCTTGAACTTTCAGAGACCTTCGTCTCACTGCACAGCCGCCCGTTTCCACACCTCCTGCTTTGCTGCCTGCCAGTGACAACCTGTTTCAGATTAGCCTTGACAATTTTCTCTGGAGAGCTTCCAAAAATGTCCTCAACCGAACTGTCACGGAAAGGGCTGGGCCTGGCGCCCACCCAGTACCGGGCAGAGGAGACCAGTCACCGTCACTCCCCACGGCCCTGGAGACCACTCGTGGACACGGGCCACTTTGCCCCAGGAAACTTAAGGGAACTGCTTCAGGTTATTAAAGTTCAATTACATGAGAGGCGTAGTGTCTTGAAATCTTTCACTCTGCTTTTCTTTTTGGTCTTTCTCTGCAAAAGACCTGCATCCTGGTTCAGCGGGGGAAGTGTTGCAGAGAACATTAGGATGTTCAAGCAAGGACGCCAAGGAAAAGGAAGATTCAAGTTCAGCCTTTAACATCTGTAATAAGATTATCAAACCCATGCAAAGGCTTTGTCAAGAGAGAAAAGGGTTTTTCAAAATCCCTTTATCTCCCCTTCTTTAACATTTCAAGCAGCAAGGCTGGCAAACCCGCGCAGGGAGTCCCCCCCTGAGAGAGGTCCCCTCCAGGAATGAGAGAAAGAAGATGAAGAAGGGGTTACAGGTTGCAAACCCCACACCCCAAACGCCAGTATCTCTCAAAGGGACGCGGCTCAAGATGCGTCAGGTCAGACATGGGCGGGACCTTCTAGGGACCTTGACAGCAGTTGGCCTTTGCCCCCTGGAGCGGGAGCAATAGTGGCAGGGAGGCAGGGTGTTGGACAGTTGGAGGCAGCACCCCAGATCTCCATGGCTGGTGCACTGCATGTCAGGGACCGGAAGTTCCCTGTGCCTTCGGGTGATGAGAAACAGAGGTGGTGAGGGGCAGCTGAGTGGGCCCCAATCTTATTGGCAGTGAAGACATCACAGTGGGGAGACAGTTAGACCAGAGGAGATGGTCATCAGTGTGCTGCCTAAAGGCTGCCTTATTACTACAATCCTGCTGGGGGGCTGCCTTCAATATATAAAAGGCAAAATCAAGTCACCTCCTGCTGCCTCCACCAATACCACCCTAGTCCAAGCCCCTTTCATCTCACCTTGACTTGCTTTCTAGCTGCATCAGTTGCCGTACTGGTCCTCCACTCTTGGTCCCCTGAAGTCTGTTCCTCGCCAGGGAGCCCAGGTGATTCCTTTAACATAATAACTGAGGCCATGTCACCCCGGCAATCAAAACCCTCCAGCGGGCTTCCCTGGTGGTCCAGTGGTTTAAGAATCCGCCTGCCAATGCAGGGGACTCGGGTTCAATCCCTGGTCCAGGAGGATACAACCTGCTGTGGGGCAACTAAGCCCACGCATCACAACTACCGAGACCATGTGCCACCACTACTGAAGCCCGAGCGCCCTAGAGCCCGTGCTCCACCACAAGAGAAGCCAGTGCAATGAGAAGGCTATGCACCACACGAGGCTAGAGAAAGCCCACGTGTAGCAGTGAAGACCCAGTGTAGCCTAAACGAAAAAATAAAATAAATGCAAAAATCAAAAAACGTTTTTAAAACCCTCCAGTGACTTCATAATCGACTTGGAGAACAACCTGAGGTCCTTACCACAGTGACAGGATGCAACCTGCTCTGGCCTCGGTCTCCCTCTTAAACCCCATTTCCTGTCTGCTCACCCCACCCACTCCACTCTGGTCTAGGACCTCCTGGCTGAATCTCGAACACACCACGCATGCTCCCAGCTCGGGCTTTCTACACCTGCTCTTCCCTCTGCCTGGAATGTTCTCACAAACATCCTTACGGCCTCTCCCCTCATTTCCTTTGGGTCTCTTCTGTCATGTCCTAAGAGAGGCTGTCCCTAAACCATCCTTCCCAAAATAGCAACCACCTCAGGCCACTCTCAATCCCCAGTACCTGCTTTATTCTTCTTAGTATTCATCACACCTTTGGGATTTATGTTGTTTTTATAGTAACACCAGTCATAAAATACACATAATAGAAAATTTACCATCTTAATGATTTTTAAGTGTACAATTCAGTCTGGCAGGCTACAGTCCATTGGGGTCATGAAGCGTTGGATACAACGGAACACAAAAACTTTCACTTTTCAAGTACAGTCACATTGCCATGCCACCATCACCACTATCCATCCACAGAATTCCTTTCATCTTGCAAAACTGAGACTCGGTGCCCATTAAACACCAGCTCCCATCTCTATTCCTGATTACAGCAAGCACCCTTCTTTCTATCTCTGTGAACTTATGTGAACCTGGTGTGAGTTATTCTAGGTGCCTTCTATAAGTGAAATCACACAGTATTTGTTCCTCTGGGGCTGGCTTATTTCACTTAGCATAGCGTTCTCAAACTTCATCCACACTGTAGCATGTATCAGAATTTCCTTCCTTTTTTAAGGCTGAATTATATGCCGTTGCGTTTATGGCACCTTTGGTGTAGCCATTCATCCATCAGTGGACACTTGTGATGCTTCACCTTTGGGCTAGTGTGAATAATACTGCTGTGAACATGGGTGTCCAAAGATATCATATTTCATATTTATTTGCTCATGGTCTGTCTTTAGCACCAGCACAGCACTTGGTACATAACATAAGCTCAGTGAACATTTGTTGAATGTCTACAACTGACACAATCAGGGTATGTCTACAGGTCTGTTCCGACCACAGGGTTCCTGGCCTTAAGCAGGACTTAGTGCTGCTTCCCAGCATCAAGAACTGCTGATCTGTCTGAAGGGGCTGTGAGTGGTGGACTTGCTGAGGCATGTTTTAGCAGTCCAGTTAGTGTACCATCCAAGGGAGAAGGCAGGTCCTGCCCAAGGTCTTAGTCATTCTGCTTCTGGTGTCAGGAGTCTACCAGCTGCAGAAAGGCCAGTCCACTAATAGAGCAGGAATTAATTAAACATTTGATTCACTACCACAACATCCTGTGTTATACTCTTCATATCAATTAAATATTATTTGAAATGACCATGTTTATTCATCGTATCCTTGTTGATCACCAGCCACCTTCTCGCCATGTAGGCCCTAAGAGAGCAGACACTTTGTCTTCAGTGTAGAATGATCGAAACATTAAACAAGTAAAGGAATTCATGCAACTGATTCTTTTGCTTCTGGTTCCATGCTGTGCTGAGTTGCTCAGTCATGTCTGACCCTTTGCGAACCCAGGGACTGCAGCACACCAGGCTCCTCTGTCCATGGGATCCTCCAGGCAAGAGTACTGGAGTGGGTGGCCATGCCCTCCTCCAGGGGATCTTCCCGACCCAGGGATCGAACCCAGGCCTCCCCCATTGCAGGTGGATTCTTTACCATCTGAGCCACCAGGGAAGCTCTTGGTTCCATAATTCTCAAGAAACTTTCTCATTATGATTCTACTTCTCAGGTAGATAAGAACCAGCTCAGGCTAATGCAAAGATAGTACTCACAGAGTTTAAATAGAGTGGCATTTCTCTTTATCTATCCATAAAAGAAACACTATTTCTCTCCCATGTGGGGGCTTTCCCTACTTCAAGCAACTCCCCAGTCTCAGAAAACACAAACTGATGTCCTACAAATTCAATTCTGACACCATCTGTTTACCTGGAGATTATAGCAGATCCCACAGGTTAAGGACTCAGTCTCAGAAGACTGCCCCACCACCCTTCCCACCCACACCCACCCCCACTTCAGAGACCGATTGCAAGTCAGGTTGTCACCTGCATTTCTGACCAACCACCTATAAATCAGGTTCCCCTGACCTCCTTCTCTGGTTCAATAATTTGCTAGAATAGCTAACAGAGCTCAGGGAAACATTTACTTATGTTTACTGATTTATTCTAGAATACAACTCAGGAAGAGCCAGCTGGGAGAGATGCTTGGAGCAAGATATGGGGGGAGGAACATGGAGTTTCCAGGGTTTCTCCAGGTGCACCACTCACTCAGCACCACCAAGTGTTCACCGACCTGGAAGCTCATCAAATCTCACTGTTTGAGAGCTTTTACAGAGATTTAATCTCCAGCATCCGTCCCATTCCGCTTCCTAGAGTCTGTGGCTGGGCAGCTGAAAGTCTCAACCCACTAATCTCTTGGTCTTTCTGATGACCTGCCCCATCCCAGGCTATACAGGGGATGTGCCTTAAGTCACCACATTAGCATAAACTCAAATGGTGCTGAGAACTGGAGCAGAGACCACGTATATTTCTTATTATAACACAATGTTAGTTTCCTAAGTTGGCTTCCCAGGTCACTCAGTGGTAAAGTACCCGCCTGCCAATGCAGGAGATGCAGGTTCAATCCCTGGGTTGGGAAGATTCCCAGGAGCAGGAAATGGCAACCCACTCCGGTATTCTTGCCTGGGAAACTGCATGGACAGAGGAGCCTGGTGGGCTACAGCCTAGGGGGTCACAAAGAGTCAGATATAACTGAGCAATTGAGCATGCACATAATTTCTGAAATCTTGGTTAGTATGAATCTATCTCTGAAAATTAAACTTAATAGCATTATGTAAAAATAAACAAAGAAAAATCTGACTAGTCCCTCAACCAGAATCAATCACCAACATCAACTTCACTTTAAGAGACTTCATGACCACCACCATACATTAGAATAAAGAGGAAGTGAAACCTTTTGAATGATATCAGTTTCTTGATGTCTTGTGACTTCTAATTTATTACAACCAGAAGTATGAAATGAGAACTCACACAGGGTGAGATGGTCTTCCTGATTTTGTAGATCTCAATATAAAAGAACTGAAAATCTTAGCAGGAAAAAAAAAATGCCATGGTTCACAGGTAACATCTGCCATGACATGGGAAAAAAAGAGAGTGGCCTTTATACCATGTATCTACCATCCTTGTCTAGATAGTCTTCAGTCTTCCAGTTTCCTTTGAATGTTCAGACACCCCATCAGGGCCCCTAATTATAGAGCACCATGAAGATTCAGTCTGGGGGTAGTTTCTACTTCCCTCCTAGTTGCTTCCTACATGGTTAAAGCAGGAAAGTTACTTTTCAGTTCCTACCAAGTCTATATCCTTATTCACAGAGACCCAGCCAGATGATCTCAGACCTTCTAGTAGAAAACAATAATATATCAGCAATTACCTGTTTTGCAAAACCCTGTGCATGTCAGTCCTACAGTCTATCATTCAGAGTAAGAGCAAGGACACTCCACCTTAACATTTTATTGGAGCTGCCCATGTGTGTTCCAACTCATCTTTTCACATTCTGCTTCTAAAATTAGGCATCGGAACAAATGTCATTCCTGCCTCACACGGGTTTGTTTGTTTTCTTATCTCATAGTTCAAGGGGACATCCTCTGCTCCTGCTTCCTGACCCCCACCGACCACGTACTACCTTATCAGAAACTGAGTTGCCTCATTGGAGACCATAACTCTGATGGGACCCAGAGAACACCAACATGTGCTACAGCTGGGGGGACAGAAGTTTCCCCAGAAGCTAATCACTCAGAACAACTCAAGACCCAAAAGCTCAACCCGCAGCTTGTGATCCAATTTCACTTTTCATTCTTCTACCTTGATTGGCCCTTGGGTGCTTATTGGAAACTTCTGGTTTGGGAGGCCGGTTGTGTGTATACTGACAACAAAGAATGATCTTGCTTTATCTGGAAAGGTTGTCATCTCAAACCCAACATACAGCTTCAAGAGGTCTGGGCTGAGGAGGAGCATGGCTAGACTATGCAGGGAGCTGGATGTGCACTCAACATTCTCATAAAAGTAGCGGCTGCATCTGTATCTATATACAATCCCCAAAGAACAACAAAAAGAAATTTCATAATGTTTTCTTTCACTTTGTCTCTAAGGCTCAATAGTCACATCTATGAAGGTAGGGGCCATGTCTTAATGATTCTGTGTATTTCTTGCTAAAATAAGCCCCCAGCAAATACATATGCCTTTATATCTATGATACACCTGGAGAGTAAGCATACGACTCACTTTATAATAGGGACTGGAGACAAATAAGATTGTCTAAATACCACTTAGAAGCTTGGGGACTGAATTAGCAAATTATTAAGTGTATAGCAAAGGGATGACCTAACTCCTAGCCTCAAAGAAAACACTTGAAACATGACTTGTAAACCAATAAAAGGCAATATCTCCTTTCCTTCAGGAACAAGGAACATTCCATTTGACCTGACCTTCTTTAACACCACATAATTCCTTCCCCTACCAGGTTACATCATGTTTAAGTCACATCATGACACAGTCTCAATATCCAATGGATCACAAAGGAAAAAAAAACCCTTTCAAAATGAAGAAAACACAATTTCTGTACATAGTATGAGTTAGAATCATCAATCTAAGGCTCTAGTAAATATTCAAAAGGAACTGATATTTACCAGTTGTTAACTTTGAATCAAAAAGTGTATGAGCACTTCAAACACCCACTTAAACACGTTAGTTTCAACTTCCGATAGCATAGATTATTTTCATATCATCACTCTTGTAGAGTTTCAGATCTAGATATTTTGTGAGATGGTCTACAAATAGAAATGGGGAGATACACAGTTGATTATGCTTTTCTTCCCTTTAGAAAATATAAAATTTAAGCTCTCAGCTCTGTGTAAATTATTTTAAGTTTTTATTATTTTTTGGCAGTACCACGCAGCATGTGGGATCTTTGTTCCCCAACCAGGATCAAACCTGTGCCCCTTGCAGTGGAAGCAAGCGGTCTTAACCACTGGACCACCAGGGAAGTCCCTGTGTAAATTATTTTTAAGTAAAGACAAACGTTTATGAACTAGGAGAGATGATAAAATTACTATAACAACTCTAAGTCTAATGGCACCTGCATTGTCCAGAATATAGTTTATGAGCATTTAACATTCGGCAAGTGTGTAAGCAGAAATTATTTAATGTAATTCATTAGGTTGATGGGTTTCTCTTAAGAGGAAATAATATTGTATTTATCTAAGGATTACATGAAGCAAGACTTCAGAGCTTGATCAGGTGGTGGGCAGAAACCCGAGATCAGAGTCACCAAGGCCAAGTGCCAATTGTTTGCGTGGTTTTGTTTTGCTGTTGACACAAGACAGTAAGTGGCTCAGAGTACACCATGCCCTTGCCAAGTCAAAAAAACAACACTTCATTTGAGAGGAACTGGACTGTTCTGCACGCGTGTGAGAGGGAATTTCTCAATGGAAAGTCTATTGTGATCAGTGAAGAAAGGCCCTTTGATCCTAACCTGTTTTCTCATCAGTTTCCCCAAGTGGAATGATGCATTGACTCCATTCAGAGCATGTGCAACTTATATAATGGATACTATGTACAAGCACCTGCCATGTTCTAGATAATTAACTCACTTTATTATCCACATTCTAACCTTGGGAAGTAGTGTTATTTCCCCCCATTTTAGAGATGCGGAAACAGAGGCTCAAAGAGCTTACAAAACTGAGCCAAAATCACAGAGACAGAAAGTTGCAGAACCGGCCTTCTGGGTCGTGTATTTTGGTTCCCAGGCCCATAGGTTGGGGGTGGGGAGGGGGAAGGGGCAGAAACACAGCACCCACAGAGTCACAGGTCGGTTCTTTGGAGCCAGCAGAGTTACAGAACAGAACACAGGAGGCCCAAGTCTGTGGCTGGAGGGTCAGCTACACACAGGGAAAGGACAGCGGTCCAGGCCTGAACCTTGCCGTCTGGCTGAGCTGTGTGGGGTTTGCTGGGTCAGAAAGAAGCATCTTCACTTACTGCAGAGGGAGGTTCATCATAGAATTAAAGGAGTGAGCAGAAATCACCAGCTCAGGCTAAGTGTCACAACGAGTCTTTAAGCAGCTTTCAACCTACTCCCTTAGTTCTGAGCACTGGCAGCAGAAAACCACCCCCGTGAGGCCCACCAGGATTGCCACTGGCCCAGCGAGCATCACCAGGCTACCACCCTGTCTGCCTCCCACTGCACCAACACCACTAGCTCACCGCCACTGCCCTTTGTCTCCTTTTATTCACTCGTACCTTATAGCCTTTTCCCAGGTCTTCTTCCTTGGTTGTCTCCTACTAACTAACCAAAAGGCAGAAATGTTACGATCACCAGCTTTTGTTGTTGTTCAGTCCCTCAGTAGTGTCCAACTCTTTGCGGCCCCATGGACTACAGCACGCCAGGCTCCTCTGTCCTCCACTTTCCACCAGGGCTTGCTCAAACTCATGTCCATTGAGTCACTGTTGCCATCCAACCATCTTATCCTCTGCTGCCCCCTTCTCCGCTTACCCTCAATCCTTCCCAGCATCAGGGTCTTTTCCAATGAGTCAGCTCTTCATATCAGGTAGCCAAAGTATTAGAGCTTCAGCTTCAGCCTCAGTCCTTCCAATGAATATTCAGGGTTGATTTCCTTTAGGATGGATTGGTTTGATTTCCTTGCTGTCCAAGAGACTCTCAAGAGTCTTCTCCAGCACTACAGTTCGAAAGCATCAATTCTTCAGCACTCAGCCTTCTTTTAGGTCCAACTCTCACATCTGTACATCTGTACATGACTACTGGAAAAACCAAAGCTCATTCTGCCTTCCAAATCCAAAGCCTAGGAGCATATAATTAAAGAACATAATTCTCATTCAGAATCCTCACCACAAGGACATCTGCCATGCATCAATTTTAGATTCCCAATATCTCCAACCAGAGCAGAGTAGAATGGAGACTGAGCAAGATATTTGAACTCCACAAATTCTGATTCTGACCTTGCCAAATGTCTTCCTGCCACCCCCTCCATCTACTTTTCTGCATCTACAATTGAAGACCTTATATAATCAAGTCATTTTTTTTTTTTTTTTTTTTTTTTTGGTAGCTCCTACTCTTTTGATTAAAATAAAACAAAACAAAGAAAACCCTTCCAGGACATTTTAAAGCTTAAACAAATGGGTGCTTATCTTTTCTCTTTTGTAATATGTGATTTGACCTATTTCTCTTGTATGAATTTCAAAGTCTAACTCTGATAAACGTCAAGTTAAACTTTGGAAATTAATTTAGCATGCAGTATATATAAATGACACTAGAAATCTTAGTCAAACACAACAGCATTAATGACCTTCAAATGATATAGGGGGAGGGAGTGGGGCTGAGAAATTCCTTGTTTTATTACAGGATTGCTACAAAGAGCATTGTCAACAGGTTTATATATTTCTATTGATTTTACTTTAAGTGCATTTGTATTTAGGTTTTGATTTTGATGATCCAAAATCTTAGCATGAAAAATAATAATAAAAATGAACATTTGGCTTTCTTCCAACTTAGTCAAGGACACAAGGCATTTTTACATTAATTATTCTAAGCTGCAGCCCTTGCTTTTTTTCAATTACAATCTAGCTTAGTTTTTGTATGTTACCTTTAATTTAGGAAATTTTCAAACTTACACAATAGTGGCCACTTTTATTTCATTTTTGTCCGCACAAACACCAATGATTTATAGTTTGAAGTAAATCCCTGAAACTATTTTATCTTCTTAAAAGTGTAAATTCAAATGACCACAAACTTTAAAAATCACATTAACTCAATATAATTAAACATTGAGTCAGTGTTCACATTTACCTATCCTTTAAAAAAAATTTTTTTATTATGTAGAATTTTGCACTGAGATCCACGTAAGGTCTATACACTATTATTAGTTATAGATCTTAATTCTCTTTTAAATTATGGGTTACTCCATTTCTTTTTCCCATGTCTTCTTGTCATTATTGTTATCAAAGATGAAAAAGAAATTAGATTATCTATTCTTTGTTGTTCAATCATTGTTCAGTCCCTAAGTAGTGTCTGACTCTTTGCTCCCCCACGGAATGCAGCATGCCAGGCTTCCCTGTCCTTCGCTATCTCCCGGAGTTTGCTCAAACTCATGTCCATTGAGTCGGTGATGCCATCCAACCATCTCATCCTCTGGCGTCCCCTTCTCCTCTTGCCCTCAATCTTTCCCAGCATCAGGGTCTTTTCCATTGAGTCGGTTCTTTGCATCAGGTGGCCAAAGTATCGGAGCTTCAGTTTCGGCATCGGTCCTTCCAATGAATATTCAGGGTTGATTTCCTTTAGGGTTGACTGGTTTGATCTCCTTGCAGTCCAAGAGACTCTCAAGAGTCTTCTCCAGCACAACTATTAGAAAGCATCAGTTCTTTGGCACTCAGCCTTCTTTATGGTCCAACATCCGTACACGGCTACTGGAAAGTCCATAGCTTTAACTATATGGAGCTTTGTCAGCAAAGTGATGACTCTGCTTTTTAATTAGGTTTGTTGTAGCTTTCCTTCCAAAGAGCAAACGTGTTTTAATTTCATGCAGGCAGTTATCACCTGCAATGATAGTGAAGCCCAAGAAAATAAAATCTATCACTGTTTCCACTTTTTCCCCATCAATTTGCCATGAAGTGATGGGGCCAAATGCTGTGATCTTAGTTTTTTGAATGTTGAGTTTTAAGCCAGCCTTTTCACTCTCCTCTTTCACCCTTATCAAGAGGCTCTTAGAATTACCTATATCTGAGTTTTGCTAATTGCATCCCATGATGTCTCTTAATACACTCTTCTTTCTTGCTTCCCTATAAATTTGTTTTCCTATAAATTGGTCACTGGGTCTAGAAGCTTGATTAATCCAAAATGTTACTGATTGTATTTTCTCCCCTGGCTTTCAATTTCTTCAATTTCATATAATATAGGAAATACATTTGATTTTCTTATACAAAAGTATCAAAAAGTCTCAGAGAAAAAAAGTGTCTAGAAACACCCTGCCCAATATTTGGTGGTGGTTTAGTCGCTAAGTTGTGTTCAATGCTTGCAATTCCATGGACTGTAGACTGCCAGGTTCCTCTGTCCATGAAATTCTCAAGGCAAGAATACTGGAGTGGGTTGCCATTTCCTGCTCCAGGGTATCTTCCTGACCCAGGAATGGAACCCAGGTCTCCTGCACTGCAGGCAGATTCTTTACCAACTGAGCTACAAGGGAAGCTCCACCCAATATTTATCCTTATGTATTTCAGTATAAACTATTAACCTTTAACTCCTTAAAAATAAAAACAAGGACAAGGAGATAAACAAGACTGAAAATGGCACAGCATCACTGCAAAGATCCCCTTGCCCTTCAACACATGATTTTCTTTTTCTCCAAAGAACTGCAAGAACTGGACAGATTAGCTAAACAGCAGGCCCTGCCTGGACCTTCCCACTCTACCACTCTCAGCATATTCTATTCTAGAGCAGTAAAACATTCATTTTAAGAGAATTAATTTGAGCATCCAGGCCTGTGCCTTCTATGGTTATTCTCTGCCCCAACAGAAAACAACCTTGGTTAACCAAAAGTCAGCTTTAGGAAAAAAAAAAAAAGGCTTTGTTATTTACAAAAATACTTTGTTATCAGCCTTCAAGAAAGATGTCAGATATTAATTTGAGGCTAGAGTATTGCAGGAGTAGGGGCAGGGAAGAGAGGGCAATAGAAAATCTCCCCATGGGTTGGTCATGAGCATGATCTGAGATCATGAACCTGTACGGAGAGATTTAGTGTAACTAGATTGTTGGAGAATGTAACAGAGAAAAGGTGTTATTATCTACAAACCATGATGCAAACTAAAGACAGCTATGAACAGGTATAAATTTGAAGGAAGCCGAAGCCATGCAGCAGCCTAAACTTCACTCGGCCTTATCAGAAACAGAAATCTGCCACGTGAACAACACACATTTCAATGAAGAGCTGAATGAGTCCAGCAGAAGCAGAGAGAAAGCAGTCAAGAGGGCTCAGAACACTTGCACAGAGCTCAGCATAGCCTGGCATCATTGGCATTGCTGGCCGCACTCAATCAACAGTGCAGAGGAGAAGCAAGGAAGGCAGAAGAAGCACCTAGAAAAGGACAATTCTGTGGGCTAAACTGTGAACCCTGACTGCAGTCTCTGCTGTTCTCAGCACCTCTGACCAGAAATCATGAAGCCTCATTTCCCCTGAGCTCTGCCAGGCTTCATACCCAGTGAAATCTGATGAAATAGGATAAGTTAACAGCCTCCAGCCTCTCCCAGGTGGATCTTGAAAGTGACTGGTTATCTCGGAGGTGAGCGCTGAATACCTGGACATCCTTGGTCCTTCCATCTCCGGCTTCAGCAACACACTTCAGAGAACTTGGTGTCTGCCTTCGTTTCCCTCAAGTTTACCACCAGGTCATGTCCTTGCTGAGTTTCACCTGGCTGAACCCTGACACTTTGCTATGGATGCTGCATTTGGGCCTCCTGCATCTGCAGCCCAGGAACAGTTTTGGGGGGTGCTACTCCCATCCCAGTCTTCCTCAACAGAGAGAGAACTGGACCACAGGTCTTGAGTTTAATCTAGAACTTTACAAATCTCATTAAACACAGTCATTAAACTTGTGAATTCCCATTTCCTCGTCTGAAAATTAGGATTACTATTCACTACATGCCCTACCTTTGATGGTAGTTAAATAAAAGCAAGCTAATGAATTAAGCTGTGCTGCCTCCCTTCAATCTAGGGCTTATTTTTGCCACCAGCTTTCTGGGCTCTTCTCATTTCTCCAGGAATGATCCCCTCTGCAGGCATTTCCCACATATCCACCTTGTGGATATTCCAGATGTGGTTTAGAACACTCTGGAGTAGTCTGAATGGCTAGAAACATAGCAAGAGTTTAACTAAGCCACTAGGTAGAAGGAAATTACCATGAGTGACAGATTCTTTCCATCTTAGCTAGAGCAGCTTACCCAGGAAATAAGTTCACACGTGCACAGAGTGAAAAGCCTCATAGACCCAACGGGTCTCACTGAGCTCAAGTCACTCCCACTGGAACCCTTGTCAACAGAGCCACATTTGAAAACAATAGGCAGCTTTAAACACAATGAGCTGTATCTATATAATGTGGCCAAACAGTAATATGACCTATTTCATAATGCACTTGGCAAAACCAAATGGATACGGTTAAGACCACGGTCCATGGAATCACAAAGAGTCGGACACAGCTTAGCAACTGAACAACAAGAAGACGATTAGAGAAAATTGCTCTGAAAAAACAAACAAAAAAGCATCCTGTTCAACAACATACCTAAACGTCCAATATATTGCAAACAAATCAAGAGAAATAGAGCTTCCCAACAAGTAAGACTTACCTTTCTCTTGGAAATGGTTTAAAACCAGAGTCATTTGTCATGGTGAAGTTTGGTCCTTGAATAGAAGCTCTATTTTCCACAGAGGAAGGATGCTCAGCTGATGGAGAAAACAAGTAAACATGTCAGGCATTGGCTTAGGAACTTCCATCTACTTTCTCAGTTAGTTCTTACAAAATGCCATAAGCCAGATAAAGAAATCAGTTCAGAGAGGCACCAAGGGTGCATAGCCAGCAAATGTGGGAGTTAAGGACTTTTCCATCTCAGCCCACTGACTTCTCTGTAAAAGGCAGATTTAAAGTAAAGCACTTCCTACTCCTGTTAGCCCAACAAACCCTGTCACACGTGTACGGTTGTCATCGTGGGGGTGGGGGGGCCACAAGGTGGGAACTCGACTGAGAATGTCAGAATGGGCTACACTTCTGCTTTCACTCATGAGTCATGGTTACCATTTTGTGCTTATGAAACCACAACCAAAATGGCACTGTAGGGGTTATTTTTGCATTTTAGTAATTCAAAAAAATTACACCTCTATCTTGCACAGTAGACTCTAACCCTGAGATTTCTATTACCGAAGACTATCAAAATGCAAATCCAACCAAGAGGTCAGCATGGTGGTGGTGAATATGTAAACTGTACAGACCTTTGGGCAAAAGCTATTAAAATTTAAGATACAGAAATCTTCTTGCCTAATATTTTCTCATCTAGAAACTTAACTATAGTAAGGCCATATGGTACTCAAAAATCTATAGATAAAGCCATTCATTTCACGATTGTTTATAAATGTGAAAAATTGAGAGCAATGCAATGGGAACTGGTTAAATAAATTATAGTACACATATAAAATGGAATATGTGGAATATTCCACTAAAAAATACAAATGTGCGTTGACATAAAAAATATGCCCAAGATATGTTCCTGAGAGAAAAAAAAAGCATATTGTAAGACAGCATGCATAAAATTATCCCATTTTTGTAAATAATAAAACATATGGTTGTATATGTGTAGGGAGAAAATCTGGAATAATATCTACCAAACTAGTCACCGTGGCTTTTTCTGGGGGATGGAACTAGGAAGGGTCCTACTTTCTATTTTTTAATTATTTCTACACTTCTAGAAATTCTTACTTATATGACTATTTTTACCATTAAAAAAATTAAAAGGGGGCTTCGCTAGTGGCTTAGTGGTAAAGAATCTGCCTGCCAATGCAGGAGACACTAGTTGGATAACTGATCTGGGAAGATCCCACCTGCCGCAAAGCAACTCAGCCCATGCACCACAATTATTGAGTCTGTGCTCTAGAGCTGGGGAAATGCAACTAGCGAAGCCTGTGTGCTCGAGAGTCCCTGCTCTGCAACAAGAGAAGCCTGAGAATCGTAACTAGAGGAGCCCCTGCACCCGTAGACAAAGCCCACAAGGCAACGAAGGCCCAGCACAGCCGAAAATAAATAATTTTTTAAAAAATTAACAGGGACTTCCCTGGCAGTCCAGTGGTTAAGACTCCACATTGCCAATGCCAGGGGCTCAGGTTAAATACCTGGTCAGGTAACTAAGATCCCGCGTGCCAGGCATCGCGGCCAGTAAATTAACAAATAAAACAAAAAATAAATCTAAAAAAAATTTTGTAAATAAATCCAAAAAGTTAACAAAGATTTGTGTTCTATTTTTAGTTTGGGGCTGGGTGTTTGGGATATGAGACATAACCAATATTTCAAGTCTAGAACCAGAAAGGAGACTAAAGGGAACTGAAAATCTCCAAAACATGATTCTTATGTAAGAAACTATTTGAACAAGAATTTGCCAGTAGCTTTCGAACACACAGCTGCAGATATATATATTGTTGACGATCCAAAACGGTCTTTGAGACTTCTGGGGGAAACGGCAGAGTTAAGAGTATGTTTGTATGAGTCCTCTCCCTGAAATTTATTTAAGCAAACAAGAATCAATTCTGTTCATGGTTGGGTCTATACGTTTTCAAGTCAACAATCAAATTTACACTCAAGGAGATTCTCTAATGGGGTGTTTGGGGGGGCTCCAACCTTAATGTAAAGACCCATTAGATCATACAGACAAAGCTAACTGTGTTTCCCAGTCAGCTCCATTTCTGGAAGCATCTGAAGGTTACATGTTTTTTCTTTTTTAATTCATTTACTTATGTGGCTCCTCATTACAGTGCTTGGGCTCCAGAGCACACAGGCTTGCTTGGTAGTGGTGGCACACAGGCTGCCCTGGGGCAAGTGCGATCTTAGTTTCCCAACCGGGGATCGAAGCCGCCTCCCCTACGTCGGAAGGCAGATTCTTTACCAGCAGACCACCAGGGAAGTCCTGAAGGTTACATGGTAAGGACACGCACTGTAGCAAGCACAACTCCCACAGCGAAGCTGAGTGGTGGAACCGGAGAGGGTCTGCCCACCTGGCTGCCTAAAGACCTCACAAGGTGGCTTACCAGCGAACTGGGTCTAATTTCAACAGATTCAACAGACTGATTCTGATTTCCATCTCACTCTGATTTCCATGAATGAACTTACTGCCTTACAGAGGCTGATACACGTAACTAGATTGCTAGAGAATTCATTGGCAATGAAAATGATCTGTCGATTAAATCAGCTAGTATGTGTGCTAGCACAGAAGGTCCTCTCTCCTTTTGAACAAATTAATGGCAAGTTCAGTATTATCTGGAAGTTATACTTCAAGCATGGGCTTCCCAGGTGGCTCAGTGGGTGAAGAATCCATCTGCAATGCAGGAGACACAGGAGACTCAGGACCAATCCCTGAGTCGGGAAAATCCCCTGGAAAAGGGCATGGCAACCCATTCCAGTATTCTTGCCTGGAGAATCCCATGGACAGAGAAGCCTGGTGGGCTACAGTCCATGGGGTCTCAAAGAGTCAGACACAAATGAAGTAACTGAGCATGCACAAACTGCAAGCATGACTTCACATCAGAAGCAGGAAGTTACATAACCTGAATGTGAAATGGTCCCCAACAGGCTGATGCCTGCATCTCCACAGTATAGTCCAAAAGGCCCAGATGCTGTTCCTCCAAGCAGCCAAGACATCCTCTCTCAAGGACATGATGGACTTCTGGTTCTCCATCACCCTTTCTGTGCCCCCTTTCTGAATCATGGTACATCACAGTGGATTCGGTTTCTGCTGTTTGTGTGTTTGTTTACAATCATTTCTGCCTCCATGAGCTCATTCGCTGAATCATCCTGGGTGTGATGTCTGATGCCTACAAGTTTACAAACAGACCGTTTCTGACTTCGCTTTCTCAGATCGCTAATCAAACCACCATATGCAGATTTTACTGGCTCTACATTGAGAGGATACGATAGTCAGGATACGATACGCTATGCTGAGGTAACAAGCGAATCCAAACCTCATCGATTTAGTACAACATTTGTGTATCCTTGCAAGGTCTAACGTGAGATGGCAGGACCCATCTCCATCAGACGTGTCTGGACCCAGGCTCCATCCATTCTGTGTTCTACATGTTAAGATACGGCTACAGGCTGACTGCAGCAGCCAGAGACAAAGATGGAGGAGAGCGCTGATTCCTAAGAGCCTCAAAGTGACACCTGACTTCCTGTCCACATCTCATGGACCAGAGCCAGTCATGTGACCAATCTAAGTGCAAAGGAGGCTGGAAAATGTGGTGGACCACTGGATTATCTGGAGAGAGCTGGCTGCCTCTGAAATAGAAAGCTGATTTCCAGGTTTTTACAAGCTCTTTACTGTCACCCATGTATACCAGCAATAGTTGTAATCAGAGGGCACTTGATGCTTCTGAACTGCCCTCTTAGCTCCTGTCTTTCTTCACTGAATCAATATTATTCAGGCCATTTACTGAGGGTCTAAAAATCTAGGCTAGACCGGAATACAGAGTAAGACTCAGCTTCCCTCTTGAGAATAGGGGGACTTCCCTGGCAGCCCAGTGGTTAAGGCTTCACCTTCCAATGTAGGGGATGTGGATTTGATCCCTGATCAGGGAGCTGGGATCAAAGGGGCTTCCCAGGTGGCACTAGTTGTAAAGAATCCGCCTGCCAATGCAGGAGACATAAGAGATGTGGGCTCGATCCCTGGGGTGGGAAGATCCCCTGGAGGAGGGCATGGCAACCCACTCCAGTATGCTTGCCTGGGAAATTTCATGGATAGAGAAGCCCGGTGAGCTACAGTCCACAGGGTCACACAGAGTCGGACACAACTGACTTGATGGAGCTCACACACACACACACACACACACACACACACACACACACACACAGGGAGCTAAGATCCCATGTCTCACAGCAAAAAACCAAAACTTAAAATAGAAGCAATATTGTAACAAAGTAAATAAAAACTTCAAAATTAGTTCACATTAACAAAAATTTTTTTAATCTAGTAATAGAGACCTTACAATAATAAAAGCAGTATTATAGGGATATACAACTATAACACAAAATATAATATATATATAAATACAGTATAAATATATATAATACATGTTTAAAGATATACAACCGTAATACAGAGGAAAATTAAATGGTGACTAAATGTACAAATCAAGTTTCATTAGAGAAATAATTCCATCGGGAAGAATATGGGGTATGAGCTTGGGGAAGGCAGAATTCTGACTAGGCTTGCAAAGGCTCCTGAAAGGCAGAGGCATGGGAAGAGAATAAGGGAAGGCAGGGCATGTGACTGTGACGTCATGGGTGGGGGAGCAGGAGGGAGGCGTTTGATGTGTCTGGAACATCAGTAAATGCAGGTGAAGAAGTGGCTGGAGATGGGGTGGGAAGTTAGCATGAGGCCGTGACTGCCCCTGGGCTGGTCTGAACTTTGGTCTAAAGGCCACAGGGACAACCTGTGGGTCTGGGGGAAAGGAAAGTACCCAGCCCCCCTTTAGAAAGACAAGCCAGGAAGCAGACTTGAGACCAGCCAGGAAGCAGACTTGAGACCAGCCAGGAAGCTGCTGCAGTGGCCCCAGAGAAGGCCCTGATTCCGATGGCCCATCTCCTGCCAGGAGGCTCCTGTATTTTAATCTCCCCAGGTGCCGAAGATCGCAGAAGCTTTCCAGGTGTACACGCATAGACATGCCGTTACCAGCCCAAACTCATTTCTTCTCGACCCCATACTCAACGCCATCAGCAGATGCCATTGACTCTGCCTCCAGAACAAACCCTGAATCCAACCACTCCTCCCAGCTCCCTCCCGACGGAATCCAAGGCTCCTTCCTGTCTCAAGAGCACCACACATGCCTTTCTGGCCTTTCAGAGTCCACGCTTCTTTTACCCTGAGCCGTCCACACTGCCTCGCCCCCAGCACCTGGCAAGCAGCAAGCCCTCAGCAAAGATGTGTGTGTTCATGAGCAGCTGTGCGTGCTTAGTCATTCAGTTGTGTCCAACTCTATTAGACCCCATGGACTGTAGCCCACCAGGTTCCCCTACCCATTGAATTTCCCAGGCAAGAATACTGGAGTGGGTTGCCATTTCCTTCTCTAGGGGATCTTCCCAATCCAGGGATCAAACCCTTGTCTCCTGGGTCTCCTGTACTGGCTGGCAGATTCTTTACCACTGAGCCACCTGGGAAGCCCCAATGATACTGCTAATAAATGGCAATATCAGAACATCAAGTGAAATAAAAATGAGGTTTACAGGCTAAGAGGCTGAGCTCCACTCCTCCCTCAAGGACCGTAACAAATATCTCAGACCCCATTCTCATTCCAAGTGCCTCCACTCAGGTTTAATTCAGGCTCAGCTTGGCTTCTTCCCCAAGGCAGGACAGGGGTATTTATCAAGAGCAACCAGAGGCCAGGCGAAACGCCTGAGAGTCCCACAGAGCCAGAGCAGCCACCTGGCAGGCGCCTCCCTGCACCTGACTGGGAGGGGGGAGAACAGTGAAGGTGCTGCCACCCAGAGCAGTGAGGAGGGAGAAGGCGGTGAAGGGGGCCCTGGAACACAACACAGACACTGGGTCTTGGGGACTGTGTCCGCTCCCAGCCTGCGACTCACTGGCCCTCAGGTCTCATCGGTGTCTCATAAATAAAAGAACACGACTCCTGGTGTCCTTGAAAAGGGAAAGTGTTAGTCACTCAATTGCATCTGAATCTTTGCAACCCCATGGACTATAGCCCACCAAGTTCCTACATCCATGGGGATTCTCCAGGCAAGAATGTTGAGTGGGTTGCTATTTCCTTCTCCAGGGGATCTTCCCAACCCAGGGATTGAACCAGCTCTCCTGCATCATGGGCAGATTCTTTACTACTGAGCCACGATAAAACAAAGTGATGTTTGGGCAAGCAGCTTGCACCCTGAGTATGGATGAAGATGTCTGACCATGTGTCCACTCAGGATGGGGGGACAGAGTCCCTCCCTGTGCAAGGGGGAAGGAGGAGCTGATGCTTATAGGAAGATGGGAAGGAAATTATTTGCAGTCATCTTGAGGGCCAATGAATGGTTCGCCTGCTCAGAAAGACTTGAAGATTTGCATCTGTGACGCCTCCTGTGGTTTTGACAGAATCCTTTTTTTTTAAGCTTAAAAAGGGAAGTAGAAGGAAATGTGACCATTAAGCTAGTAAATGAGCTTTTGGGAGGCCCCGCTGTATGATAAGCCATCATCAGTGGTTCCCAGCACGCCACAGATCTCCTGTTTGCATGCCCAGGGCTGAGAGGACTCAAGTCACTGGGCCGTCTCTGGTCACAACTGAGTCCCGAGTTCACCTTTGCCTGTTTCAGGCTGTCTCTTAAGATTCAGGTAATGATTCAATAAAGACAGCAAGAAAGAGAATAGACATGAGCAAGAATAAAAGGGAGAGAGAAAACGTATAGTTTTGTACCAAGGGAAAAAAAAAATCCATCTCTTTGCTTTCAGCACCTGATCCATTTCCTCCACCTGAAAGGTAGGATGTCAGGAACTCCCTACCTATAAATTAAGGACATCGGAAATCAACTGAGTGGCCTGACACATGCCCTCCTGGGCTTCACCCCAGAAATTCTGATTCAGGGTATGCGTGGTTGTATTTATAGTGTGGGGGCAGGGAGGGCATAATGTCTGTATTTTTAATGAGGTGATCATGAGTCAATCGAGTAAATCAAAACTTCCCTGGCAGTCCAGTGGTTAAGACTCCGCGCTTATATTGTAGGGGCACAGGTTCAATCCCTCGTCAGGAAACTAAGATTCAGCATGGGGGATAAAACACACACACCAAAAAAAGAGACTGAGAAAGAGTATAAGTTGTGAACCACCCTAATGGGGAAGAGGGTCTGGACTGACGCTGGCCACAGAAGGTTTTGCCCACTGAGCAAGATTCCTTCTAGAAGAGTCACTTATCAGCCGTGCAAAGCTCCAAGTTACAGAGGCTCACAAGCCCCCAGAATATTGGCCTGAAGACATTAGTCCAGGTCTTTATCAGTAGCAGCTGTGAATTTGAGTATTGAGTTGGCTTTCAATATCCCACTCCTCCCACTCTCAGCCTCTCCTGACTCCATCCATTCATCAAAGATATACTGAGCACCAGGCCCCATCCAGCAGAGGCCCCAGGACACAAAAGAGATAGTCCTCCCCTCCTAGCAGGTGCTATTCCAGTGGAGAGGAGCAGGAAGCAATCATTCCATAGACAGCCATCTAAGAGCTATAATTAACATGGGCCAGGAAGCATACAGAGTGATCTCTTTTTCTCTATCACTGTGCCAAGCTTGAAGGGCACAAAGCTTCATCAATCACAATGCCTAGGTTCCAGAAACCCACCACCTATTATTAGGGGAGACACACTAACAGGTCATTCTAAACTAGAATGTATATGGAGAACAGTAAGAGGTTCCCTAAAAAACTAAAACTAGATCTAGCATATGACCCTGCAATCCCACTCCTGGGCCTATACCCAGAGAAAGCCATAATTTGAAAAGATACATGCACCCCATGTTCACTGCAGCACTATTTACAATAGTCAGGACATGGAAGCAACCTACACGTCCATCAGCAGAGGAATGGATAAAGAAGATGTGGCACCATAATCAATGGACTATTAGTCACAAAAAAGAATGAAATAATGCCATTTGCAGCAACGTGGATGGGCCGAGAGACTGTCATTACTGAGTGAAGTCAGAAGAAGACAAATATCATATGACATCACTTACATGTGGAATCATTTTTAAAAATGAATTTATTTACAAAACAGAAATAGTGATAGATGTAGTAAACAAATTTATGGTTACCAGGGAGTTTTAGAGGGGGATAAACTGGGAGACTGGGATTGATATATATACACAAAACAGACAGCTAATATGGACCTACTGTATAGCATAGGGAACTCTACTCAATACTCTGTAACAATCTATATGGGAAAAGAATCTAAAAAAGGGTGGATATATGTATATGTGTAACTGATTCACTTTGCCAAACAGCAGAAACTAACACAACATTGTAAATCAACTCTACTCCAATAAAAATTAACAACAAAAAAAAACACTAGAGTGTAAAATGGAAATTAGAAATGATAATAAAACTCGAGATGAGAGAATTAAGAGAGAGAATCTGCAAGCATGCAAGATGCTTAGAAGAGTGCCTGGCACGTAGTAAATACTCGGTAAACATGAATCATCATTATTAGAAGATGATGCACGCAGGGTATCCTGCAGGTAAAACAAAGTAGTATAGGAGCACCTGGCTGAGGTGGTTGGGAAACCACCAAAAGGAAATGACACCTGAGCCGGGTTCCAAAGGCCGACAAGGAAGAATCAGTCTCTATCATCTCAGCTGGAGGATGCCGATAACAACGGCCAGCCTCCATGGTGTGCTCACCACGCCCCAGGCGCTGTGCCGTCCTCATTTCACAGGTGGGGCCCCAAAAGGTCTAACAGCTAAAGGTCACAAGCACAGCACGTGGAAGACCAATGGCCTTAATGCCATCTTAAGACCTGAAGCCAAGGGCATCTTATGGCTGATTCATGTCAATGTATGGCAAAAACCACTACAATATTGTAAAATAATTAGCCTCCAATGAATAAAAATAAATGGAAAAAAAAAATCTAGAGGCTAATTTTTTTCTAGTCATTACATGGTGGAATTTTAAAAAGCATATAACTTCTGGGACTTCCCTGGCAGTCCAGTGGTTAAGACTGACTGCACCTTCCAATGCAGAGGGTACAGGTTCAATCCCTGGTCAGGGAGCTAGGATCCCACATGCCAGGTGGCCAAAAACCATAAAACAGAAACAACATTGCAACAACTTCAATAAAGATTTTTTAAATGGTCCACTTTAAAAAAAATCTTAAAAAAAATTTTTTTAAAAAGATATAACTTAAATAAAGAACAAAGAATGTATAAATATGCATGTACCTGCAACCTGGAATTCTTATAATCATTTTCATATGTGCTTCAGTTATTTTTTGTAAAGGCACCAAAGCACTATGGAAACATCCTCTTTGGATTTCTCTCCAATTCCATTCCTCTCCTTCCCCAAAGATCACCTCTACGTGGCCCTGCTGTGACGCTTCCGCTCTCATTGGACCACATGTATAGGTATCCAGAAACAGTAAAATAGCTGTAACAGTAAGTAACAAGTTGTACTGTGTGTTTTAAATGGCCACTTAAACTGTCTCATTCCCTATGGGGGAAGTTATTCTCTAACTTGCTTTTTTTTCAGGCCACATTACACTCTGCATGTGATATGATAATACTTAAAAGATCGGATTCCCGGTATTCTATCTCATGCCACTGCAGATGTGTTGGTGGGGAGGAGCCCATTAATGGACACTAAGTTGTTCCTACCTTCCCACCACCAATAATACCACTGCTCTGAACATCATTAAACAAGGCAAGAATTTCTTCAGAAGCTGAACCTTTCACCTTAATATGTTATTAATCCCCTGCATGTGTGCTAAGTTGCTAAGTCATGTCCATCTCTTGGCAACGCTGTAGCCTGCCAGGCTCCTCTGTCCATGGGGCTCTCCAGGCAAGAATACTGCAGTGGGTAGCCATTCCCTTCTCCAGGGAATCTTCCTAACCCAGGGATCGAACCTGCATCTCCTGCATCGGCAGGTGGATTCTTTACCTCTGAGCCACCAGGGAAGTTACTAATTCCCTAGTGAAATATTCAGACAAAAAAATGGAGATCAGGTACAGCCAGCTGGTACCCTAGAGCAAGCACTTAGGAAAATCCCTCCCAACTATACTGATGAGTCCTTGAAAACTGAAGGGACTTTGCTTCATTTGCTAGATATCAGCACAAATGAGCAATAACCTGGTTAATTTTCTCAAAGTTTCAGAGCCAAGAGGATAGTCCTCTTGGCCATAGATGAGAATCGCCTGGAAAGGTTTAGCATCACCAGAGATGCATGATTTCATCAGTGTAGGCATGGTTTCCTTGACGCCATTGGTTCCTCATACCTGGCTGGAAGCCCTGCCCTGGTAAACACGCCACAAGTTCACATCTACCTTGGGACAGACGGGACCGCTCCTCCCGCACCTTCTGGAACGCTCCTCCCACCCCCGCGGCACTACCACCTGCCCCATTCCATGTTGCACAGAAGAGCCTGGGCTGGCTGCCCCAGGCGCTCCAGTCTTGCTCTGGGTGCCCTGGCAGAAATCTTGTCATACGGTTTCTGAAAGAACACAGCAAACCGCCGCACTGCGTTCATTTGCGCTACTGGAAGCTGAGAAGGAAATTCTAGTCAAGGAAAGACTGGGGGAGGAGGAGCAATATTACAACTGCATACACCCAGTGATCAGGGCATTTTTATTGGGTTGACCAAATAGTTTGTTTGAACAAAGTTTTTGACCAACCCATTATCATACAAAGTATATGACTCTTGTGTCCGGGAAGAACAGTAGCCAATATGAGAATTTACAACAACGTTGATAGGGAACCCAGGCATCTATGCCCATTTAACAGTTGAATAAACAAGGTTCCAAAGACTGGACTTAAATCAGGGCTCCCAGACTTTGAGATTTTACATATCAGTAAAAGAAAAAAAAAAATGTAATGGTGAGACAGGCTATTTATCTTGTCCATTGACATTTTTAAATGCCACCTCCTATCACCATCTAAAAACAAAAGAAGAATAACAACAACAATAACAAAAAGAAAATAAAGACCCTTATCTTAGAATAAAGTCCTTAAAATTGAATAAGTTCAGCCTTAGACAAAATGAAGTTCATTGTTCTTATTTTTATGCAGCAGATGGTGAAAACTTTGTCCTAGGCTGGTGCGGCAGGGAACTCTTGAGTCAGAGCACACAATTTTAGAATGACAAAATATCTTTCAAATAACCATGTTCAACCAGCCCTATGATGCTTGAGTTCCCTGTGTAACATACTTGAGTAGCATGTGTCCAGCTAGTTGTAAGAACAACATTCCGATCAGGCCATTTTGACACATGGACATCTTGACATGTGGAGTATAATATTATAATTGAGCCTTTTGGGTAACGGTAGAAAAAACCAGCCACTCCAGAATTCAAAGACGTGAATCAGTGTTTTCAACTCTCACCCCAGCTCTACCCCAGAGGCCCATCACTGATCGTCAATATCACCTTATCTCCATCTTCAAGCAAATCAAAAGGCACAAGCGATGGGGGGTGGGGTGGGGGTCCCACAGATCTCTCAGGAATGGGACCTGGGTCAGGGAAGAGCTCTGAGTCAGGAGGAGGCCTGGGATGGGGGTGGGGGGGGGGGTAGTGGAATGGACCAAAGGCATCTATTTCATACTCAGTTCAAAACAGAAGAAAGTTTAATAAATAGGATTAAAATCATTTGTTATGTTCTAGTGTTGCCAAAAAATCAATTAGTGTTGATTCTCTCCTAAAAGGCTTATCACAATGGCCATGGTGAAAATTCATGGCAACACTACATGAAAGTTTCCGTAATGTCAAGATGGTTGTGTCGATTGCAGAATCTGGTATGATTATCCCCAATAACAATCATCTGAAGCCCCTTGGATGGTCAGTGGACAATAACAGCCAATGGACATGAGCTTGAGCAAACTCCAGGAGATGGTGAAGATGGGAAGCCTGGTGTGCTGCAGTCCATGGATTTGCTAAGAGTCTCGGACTGAACAACTGAACAACAACAAAAGTCACTTCAGACATTTTTGCAACTGTTAGAAAGATCTTCCCTATGGGCAACTAAGACGTATATCTCCGTGGCTTCTGCCAAGATCCCAGATCTCACCAAAAGGGCCTCATCAAAAGAAACTGATTCCTCTTCCTCATGACAGCACTACAGACCATCACACCTTCCCCCGAATCACGCCTTCAGGCCAGGGCCTCAGTCCTCCAGGAGCTCCTGATGTCATGTGGTTTCACATCCCCTGCCAGCCCTGCACACCATCCTCTGGGTGTGTTTCAACTTGTCTCTACCGCTCTGCCAGTGCAGCACACAGAACCGATTCAGTCTCCAGACGGGGTCCTCCCGGGGGACCCCTCGCCCTCCCTGCGCTGGATGCACTCTTGTTCACCCATCCTATGTATTTTGTCAGCCAGGTCCCACCACTGCTGACGTCAGCACGTGGACCTAAGCCCGGGTCTTCCAGCGTGTGAGCCGGGGGGGCCCCCTGCCCTGCGCCACGCAGCCTCGAGGCTCCCTTGCTTATGCACACACTAAGTCGCTTCAGTCGTGTCCGACTCTCTGCCACACCATGGACTGTAGCCCGCCAGGCTCCTCTGTCCTTGACGTTTCTCAGGGAAGAATACTGGAGTGGGTTGCCATACCTTTTTCTAGGGGAATCTTCCCGACCCAGGGATCGAACCCAAGTCTCCTAGTATTGCAGGTGGATTCTTTACCACTGAGCCACTTGGTAAGCCCAAGTGCTAGTTAGACACCGTCTAAGTATTAATACAAGCAGTATGGCCTCCAGCTGCTTGGACCACATCTGAGTCTCTCCTGCTACCAGCCATGATCTCCCTGGCACAGCAATTGCTTGACGGAATTGAAAGCTGGCAGTTCTTGAGAAACTATATAGGACCCCTGGCTGCCCCACCCCCAGATTGCCTTTGAAAGTTGCCTGTCTGGGGACAGGTGTCTCACCCCCTCTCAGAGTCACAAACATCCCTGGGAACAGTAGGGGGATTTGACATAGTGACATTCAATGCTTGAACAAGCAGCAAAAATTAGAGAAACTTCCAGGGGGAATGAAATCAGTAGGAGATACATCATCTACCACTTTTGATTGACTTTCCCTCAGCATGAAAATTTCTCTTCTGCAATGAAAGTTCCCTGACTCTGCCCCCACTTCCCTTCACTGTATTTCCCTTTAAAGCATCTCATATGGGTGAGACAGTCATTAAGACATTAAAATTATGAAATGCTTATAGATGTGCATTTAACAATGGATCCTTGCAGCAAATGTTCTCATGATGAATAAATCCTGATTAAGCTGGCTGTTGACCATAGATCCAAATACCTAACTAAACACACAAACACACACAAATACACACCAGCTGTAAAACCATCATAAGCTAGGGTCTCTAGCAAACTAGGGCTTCAGCTGTGAGAAGTTCCCCATTAGTGATAAAACTATAGGGTGGAAGAAATTCACCAAATTCCTCATTTAGACCTAGAACAAAATGCCTCTTAAGAGGGTCCCAAAAGGATGTGGTCCATTCACTGTCCCAGTGAATCTTAACTCCTCAACCATCCACCCAGCCTCTCCGTTAATTCTGGATGCTGCCAGAAGCTAGCCTCCCTCTTTCTCATTATTCCTATTAATATTAATATTAATAAAGATGGCGGAGCTAACAAAAAGAAACCATGTCTCAGCACAGAGGAGACCGTCCCCCACCACAGGACATCAACACCAGATTTCATCAACATCCCTGTGACTTCTGCCAGCGGAAGAGCTGCATGTGGAGACAAGACTCTGCTTCGATACACAGCGTTTTCTTCTCATTATATGGACACTTCCAAGAATATTCTAAATGCAAAACAAATTAGGTGGGGCATGAGGCTGCAGAACATACTGTTCATGGTGGGAAATGGCAAGGTGGCTGCAGATGAGGAATTTGTGGTATGGCAGGTGCCCTGCCCACATGGCAAGAGTTTGCATTGAGAGGCTCCCTAGGGGTTTCCGTGTGGTTACACTAACTGGGAAAGGACCTTACCCGTGAGCCCTCGGCCTGGAGGAAACCAGATGGGCAGAAACCCTCCTCTGTTCTCCAGCCTGTGTAGACGGGAGAAGGAGTGAGGACAGGGCAGGGTTCCCATCCACACCTGCCTGGGAAGCCAGGCCAGGGCTCTGCAGAACCACTCAGGCACTCAGAGATGAAAGCCCGTGGTTTATTACAGAACTCTTGAGGTCTGCAGAAATGCCCAGGATTGTATGTTGCCTGCTGTCCCCAGTGAAAAAGTAGAGCCAGTCAGAGTCCAGCGACTGTGCAGGTGTGTGTTGCCGATTGTGACCTGCTTCACTTCCTCCTGTGGAGCTGCCGTTTTTCTCCAGGTGTGTGTGCACATGTGTGTAAGACAGAGAGACAGAGATGGGGACAGAGACCAACCTGACATTGACACAGCTAAGAACGGTAAGGTTGACTGAGCGATCAAGCCCCAGATTACTGAACTTGGATTTGTCATTCACTCCTTGAACACCTAAGGCTGGCCATCATGCTGCAACCTACATGCACACGTGCACACGTGTGAATGCACATACAGAAACTGGGTTAAGAAAAAGACTCACTGCTATTTCTTCTGGTTTCTAGAAGAACAGGGAAGCCAAGGATGGAAGTGAGCTGAGCGTGAGAATTCCTGGCCAACTCCGCCCATTCTCTCCCATTTAAGACTGACTTTGTGAGCTCTCAGCTGGCTCACATAGCTCTGTATGACAAATGACATCATTAGCGCACCATAGCAATGATGTCTACTCCTGTGGGCCTGTGGGTGTTGACAATGTGTCTCATTGGTCAGAAACCCCATATCACTTGCTTCTCTTAGTCCTAGATTCTTTAACTGCAAAGTCAATTTTGCTCTTACAGTCTGGGGACCCAAGAAAGATACAAGGAAAGAGCAGAGCTGACCACAACCCCTTTCTTGTGTAAATAATCCATTTACATACAAAAGGAATAGGGCAGAACCTTACCCAGCAGCATTCTACCAAGCTCTGCAATTTGACCATTGACCTAGATAACCTGAGTTCTTGGAAAATTCCAGATGGCCTATACCAAATCATACAAGGACACATTCACGGTACACTAAGAGAGAGTTGGGGCTTCCCACGTAGTTCAGTGGTATAAAGAATCTGCCTACCAATGCAGGAGATGCAGGTTTGACCCCTGGGTCAGGAAGATCCCCTGGAGATGGAAATGGTAACCCACTCTAGTATTCTTGCCTGGAGAATCTCCTGCACAGAGGAACCTGGCAAGCTACATTCCATGGGGTCACAAAAGAGTCAGACACAACTTAGCCACTAAACAACAACAGATCGTTTGTCTTCAAATAAGAATGTTCTAATCTTTCTTTAGCATCAGTAAAATAAGAATTGAAATTTTCATCCTTCACTTCATGGTTATAGGTTGATACAAGCAGCCTGGATGAAATATTTCAGCATCTGTTTTCACAAAGTAAAGGCACATGAAAACTGAAGTAAGAAGAATTCCAATTGTGCCTGCCTGCATTGGCAAAATAAAATCAACATTGGAAACACTGTCTGAAAATCCAGTCCTGAGACCATGAAGAGAATTCCATATGAGTCTAACTTCAAAACAGGCTCTACAAGTAGGAAATAATTTAAATATTCAAAAAGAGATACAAATTAATTTCCCATCTGTCCGTTTAGTGGATGCTTTTCAGGACACTGAGTAATTTAACCCATCTCCAAAAGTCAATACTTATTTAATGTAGAGTCAAAAATTTGAAAGTGTCAGTGCTCTGAGCTGCCTGAGTTCTTTTCAACAGAAAAAGTGTACTCCTCAGCTCAGCCACCTAATTGAGCCCTCCAGATACATCATAGCCCAAGTAACTCCCCAAAGGAGAAAATGCCCAAAGACTTGAAAAGGGAAAGTGTTTCACACCTGCAAGCCCAGAGAGACCCACTCACACTTGAGTGTCAGGAAAGAAGCAGCCAAAAATGGCTCTTAAACAGGCAGCCCCTGGGGAGGGCACGGCTGTGTCTGCAGCTAGGAATTTAACTTCCTTTTGTCTCAGTGAGTAACATTCAGATCACAGCTCCAGCTGCTAGCAGATCTGTTCATGTGCCAACTGTGGCTGGTGAAGCCCTCCTTTCTCTACTAAAAATATATGACTGTGCTATGCTCAGTTGTGTTCAACTCTTTGTTATCCTTTGGACAGGAGCCCACTAGGCTCCTCTGTCTATGGGACTTTTCAGGCAAGAACACTGGAGCGGGTTGGCATTCCTTCCTCCAGGGGATCTTCCTGACCCAGGAATTGAACTCGTGTCTCCTGTGTCTCCTGCATTGGCAGGTGGATTCCTTACTCACTGAGCCATCTGGGAAACCCATACCAAAAATATATATTTCACCTATTTTTCCAGAGCATGACCAAGTGATGCTTTCCATCAGTGCTAATTGCCAATATGATTCCTGGCACATTTAACTCTGAGGAATGCTGATGTGAGGCCAGATTCAGCTACTCTTGACATCTCATAGGAATGACTTTCACTCTTATCTTCCCTGGGACCCTTAGCAAACTGGAACCTTTAGCTGGGTATTAAACCATCAGCCATGATGGGGTGGGGAGGAAAGAAGGAACCTCCTAATCCTTTCTTATCTGGCTCATACAAGCTTCCTCAGAGAATGAGCACATTGAGAGGGAGTATTCTCACACAAGCCCTAAATGTACACAAACCAAGGATTTCGGGTCTTACTGCTTGTCTGCATTGACACTGCCTCAGGGCAGATTCAGAAAGGTAAAGTAGGGGACTCCCCTGGTGGTCCAGTGGCTAAGATTCCATGCTACCAATGCAGGGGGCCCAGGTTTGATCTCTGGTCAGGGAACGAGATCCCACATGCCACAACCAGGAGTTTGCACGTCACAACTAAAAAAAAAAAAATCCTACATGCTGCAACTAAAGATTCCCACATGCCACAACAAAGATTGAAGATCCTGCCTGCCACAACTGAGACCCGTTGCAGCCCATATCACTTTGGCCAGAAAACTTCTCTTTACAAGCCATCTCAGCAGCAAAGAGAAAGAAGAAGGTCTAATGATGCCAACGACAATGCTCTAAGCACTTTTCTCCATGCATGAGCTGGGCAGTGACCTAGGAAGATGAAACTGCATCCCCTTCAGGCCCGTCCATTGGCTGTTTTGAATGTCCAGGTGCACATAGTGGCATTTAGAAACTGAAGAGCTGAGCAGCCAGAACAATGAGTTAAACATCTATGTTCTCGAATAAACTTCAGGCAGATAAAAGTGAGGTGCTTCAGGCAGGAAAACACTTGCCTTTATTTTTCTGGTTTGTTAGATGTGGTTCAAGTACATGCCTCTTCTACTCTGGTAGCAGCTCTTCCTCTGTCCCCGCCCCATCTGAGCTTTCTTCTTGGTCTTCTGCAGAAAATTGAAAGGGTGGGAACCAGAGCTTAACATAGAGTTAGGTAAATGCTAAGTGTTCAAGCCCTCCAGCATGTACTAAGCACCATTATATCCAGGTCACAATATGCAGTATTAGCGTTACAATATGGCTCCATGGTAAATGAGTTTCCACTCTTTTTGAGGGAAAAGGGGTGCATATTCTCTTGCATTTAGCAGAAACTCAGAAATTATTTGATGCATATCTGCATGCATAATAGATCCTGTAGTCATATTGTAGGTCAAGAGGACCCCAGACCTTTCATTAAAGATTTATTTATTTATTTATTTATTTTTAGTTTCAGTTGTGCTGGGTCTTTGCTGCCACCCATGCAGGTTTTCTCTAGTTGCATAAGGGGGGCTACTCTCTAGTTGCAGTGCGTGGGCTTCTCATTGCAGTGGCTCCTCTTGTTACAGAGCACAGGCTCTAGGGTGCACAGTCTTTAGAAGTTGCAGCTCCTGGGCTCTAGAGCACAGGCTCATTAGTCGTGGCACACAGGCTTAGCTGCCCCGGGACATGGGGGATATTTCTAGACCAAGGGTCAAACACATGTCCCCTGCACTGGCAGGCAGATTCTTAACCACTGGACTACCAGTGGGAAAGCTCCACCCCCACAGTCTTTCTGAAAATGAAGACCATACCAATTTTGCTCTCCCGGATCCCTTCACATAGTGGAAAGATCACACAATTTTCACTGATAAGCATGAGTAAGAACAATATTATTTAATAGCAGGTTTCTCCATAAGAAACCTGAGGAAATGCTCGGTGAAAGCATTAAAAAACCTCAGGATACATCATTAAATATTCTTAAACATTTGGTCCTATTTGTCTTTTCAAAGAATAAATACCTATAAACACAAGTAGTAAGAAGTACTACTTTATTTCAAACCTGTGAAAACTGTGGGCTGGTTTTCAGGTTACTATTGAGAGTCAATAAAAATACTGTCAAATCAAAATTCATTTCAAATCTCACCAAAGATTCCAATACCTTTCATAATAGAGGTAAATTGTTGTCCAATCTGTCTCCAAATACATTCTTCTATAAAATTATACTGGGAAAAAGTAGGAAACTCAGACATAGAGTCCAGAATGCATGAAAACGGTTCAGCCCAGAACTAACACAGACGGTAGCTGGGCTGGTCAGCTTGCTTAGCTGCCTGATGATTTTGGACAGTTACAGGGTCTCTCTGAAACCAAAGATATTGTACCCAGTAAGTCCTCTTGATCTCTAAGCCAGTCCCTCTGCATCTGTCTTGACCAGATGGAGGTGCTCATTTTAAGTATGAAAGAGTTTACCCTATGCATTATTTTATTCAATATGCTTGTTGATTTATTTGGAGACTCTTCCTTAGGGGTCATTGCCTAAATCCGTGTGTGTGTGTGTGCGTGCACATGCCAACGTGTATGGGTATGTTTAGTTGTGACAGCTCTTTATAGTTTGGGAGTTCCGCCCTAACTGCACAAATTCATTCTTGAAATGACCCTGGCAACTTCATTTTCATGCCTTGAAATACAAGTACACCAAGCATTCTGACTTTAATACCCTCAACCCATTTAAAACATCATCTACCACACTGCTGTCCTCCACCCTCCAAATTTATGTGTCTTCTGTTCCTATTTCCTGTTCTTCTTCTTCTTCTTCTTTTTAAGTATGGAGGGTTTTTTTAAAGGAGCATCAAACATCTCCATTCTTTTGATGGCTTGTTATTAGCTCTTCATCCCAGGCTAATAAAGAAGAGAAGTGACATCTTCTTTGGCCCTTTCTTGCTCCTTTCTGTCTTCTACGAGTGTGTTTTGTGAGCAGCTTTGGCTAGTCTGACCTTATTCTTCCAAGGCTTTGTCACCAGAGTCATGTTGCTTAAGAGTCTGACCCAGTTTCCTTTTTTTGCCATGTTCACGTTTTTATTTCATCTTTTTCTTGCATGAGCTTGTTCTCTTCCTCCTGTCTCAGTTTCACTGGATCCAAAGCAAGCAGTTTCTTGTGTCTTTCTAATTTTTTTTCTCCTTAGAAATAAATCCAGTTATTCAGAACTCCTTCGCTCCTTAGGCAAATAGGCTCCATAGATTTTCTTTGACTTTGTAGAAGCTTATTAAAATCTGTTTTCTTAACATTCATTTGCTGAAATTAGCAGTTAAATTTGTGAGCATGAACATGAATTATCTTCTAAAAGAAATCCCATTTGAACTGCACTTACTTCTACAAATTGATAACCTAAGACCTTCCTGTATATTCTATTTTTGCAGGACCTACAGTTGAGCAAATTTATTAAAAATGTTAAGAGATGACTATCCTAGGATAGACTTACAATTATAAAAATCTGATTGCAATTAAATCCACAGTTTAATTATTCATTTGTCATTCCACTACGCTTTGAGTTAGACTGGAATTATCTATGCCCAAAGTTCTCTTCGGCCAGTTAACAACAGCTCCCACTACTAGTGACTAATAGCAAACAGAAAAAAACCCATATTCCTGGTCCCAAAACAGTGGACTCAATATTTTGCAAATCAGCTTTAGAAAACCACTCTAAGTTGCAGAAGGGAAGCCAGACAATTGTACTGCATGGAGCAGAGAGCTACACACAATTAAGTACTTAGCATGTCCCAGAGTTTTCCCTGTGCTAAGTGCTATATGCAATCATTTCATTGAATCTTCACAGCCACCTATAAGAAGAGAGTCATCATTCACATTATAAAGACATTACATATTAAAGCTTCATGAGGCTCAGAGGCTTGCCTTGGGATACTGGGTGACAAGTATCCGGTAGACAGGAGACTCAGACCCAGGGCTGCCTGCCCTAAGACTCATGCTAGTAATCTCTGCACCGATGTGTGGGAGCATCTTTCTAGCACATTCTGGAAAGGATCGATATACTCTATGCTCCTGCAGGGAGGGCAGGGAAATAGTCATAGGGGGCAACATTGCAGATAAAAGTCACCCTGGCAGTTCCTTCTGCTGGGAGTCTCCAATTTTCTATGGAGAAATGTAAAGAAGGTAGTTGCCCATCACTATTTGCTACCAATTTCCCCTCTCACGTTAGCTCCTGAAGTAACCTAAAAGCCACGAGAACATCAGACACAGATCAGACCCAAACTCAAAGGGAAGGAGAAGGCTGTGAACAGAGAAAAGAAGGAAGAGAAGAAACTGTGCTCCTTTTATTGAAGTAGGGAATCACCCAAGCTGACTTTCTGTTTTTCTTTTTTTTATATTTATTTATTTGGCTGCACCAAGTCTTTAGTTGCAGGACGTGGGATCTTCAGTTGCAGCATGCAGACTCTTAGTTGCAGCATGTGGGATCTAGTTCCCTGACTAGGGATCAAACCCCAACCCCCTGCATTGGGAGCACGGAGCCTTAGCCATTGGACCACCAGGAAAGCCCCTTGTGCTTTTCTGAGTGAGCCTTTTGATCATCTTGGATGGGTTGGAGCAAGACAGGTTCCATTCATTAAAACCCTAATGGCCTCTTCCTGGGGGATTTGGAAAACCACAAGCTATTTGTGAGATTCTATCTCTATGTCATTCCCTTTGCAAGGAGGGAAAATCTAAAAAATACTCCTGTCTCTCTTGTAAATGTGTCCAGACCTGGATGCAACATTCAAGAAAAATGAAATACCTGAAAAAAATGCAACAAACTAGTGAATATGACCAAAAAAAAAGAAGCAGGCTCACAAAGAGAACAAACTAGTGGTTACCAGTAGGGGTGAGAGGAGCAAATAGAAGTGGGGAAGTGGGAGGTACAAGCTAGTGGGTGTAAGCTAGGCTTATACCACATGGAGGATACAGTCAATATTCTGTAATAACTGAAAATAGAAAGTAACCTTTAAATTGCATAAAAAGTAAAACAATTTTTTAAAAAAGAAAAATGGAATATGTTAACATCTCACACTAGAGAACTCCATGAACATAATCTGTCCAAGGCTGAGGACTGACAAGGTCTATTTAAAAAAAAAAAAGAAGAAAATGTACCATCCAAAAAGGAGAGTTCAGACATTAAAAAGGTCTGTGAGCCTTACCTGGGGATTCCCAGTTGGCGCTAGTTGTGAAGAACCTGCCTGGGCAATGCAGGAGACATGAGAGACATGGGTTCGATCCCTGGGTCAGGAAGATGCCCTGGAGGAGGAAATGGCAACCCACTCCAGTATTCTTGCCTGGAGAATTCTAAAAATTTGAACTAAAAGGTATTGAAGGGCAAAGGGTTTCTGCTAAAAAGTACCTGCACCAACTACAAATCATGTTGATTCACGTGAAAGAGATTTACCTTGTGTCTCGAGTTGACTGACGTCTCAGATGGCTCTGGCCTCTGGCCATGCCCGCCGTCTAGCACTCAGCGGGTGCCAGCACTCACAGCCTCCAGGGGTCAGACCAGGGCAGGACAGAGGTGGCAGCCTGCCAAGATTGACCAAAGGCTTGGCAAGCAATCCAGTGTGGGAACCGGAGCGTCCCCTTTTGAGTTTCCTGCGCCCCGGGCCCAGATAAGTATCCTTCGCTGACAGAGTCCTAACCATTAAATCCACAGTGCCATGTTTTCTCCATCACAGCTAATGACTTTAATCCAAACTTAACAAGGTGGAGCTCAAGGCGTTTCAGGGCATGGGCCACCTCATCTCCTTGCATGGCCTTGCAATATACCTTTCTTAACTTCAAAACAAAACAAACAAAAATTAGCATGGCATTGTACTAAGGGGTTTATACCAAGGGAAAAAATATGGTCATCAGTGTTTACCAGCATGTGTCTTTTGAAATGCCTGACCATCCCATTAGTCCCATACAGGAATTTCCAGATTCAAACTGAATAATAGTTAATAGAAGCTGGCTACTGAGAATCACAGGGTTTGCCAGATGGCCCTAGTGTAAAGAACACAGATAGCCCTAGTGTAAAGAATACACCTGCCAATGTAGGAGACATAAGAGACGTGGGTTCAATCCCTGAGTAGGGAAGACCCCCTGGAGAAGGGCATGGCAACCCACTCTAGTATTCTTGCCTAGAGAATCCCCATGGACAGAGGAACCTGGCGGGCTACAGTCCAGAGGGTCATAAAGAATCAGACTGAAGTGATTTAGCATGCACACATGGAGAATCACATCAAATGATCTTTTAGACAGATTTAACCCTATTGTGTCTATGCAAACATGGGTGCAGAGTATGCCAAATCTTGTCTCTCTCTGATGCTTTCTGATAAAGAAAAAAATAATCCAACGTGATTTATACTTGCATGCAAAAAAATAAACTTCCCATCAGTTTCATTAAATCAATAACTAAAGCAAATTTTCAAATAAACCGATTAGCAAGACCCAAAGTTGATCTCGAAGAGTCTGCTTAAAGACAGGACCAAACACGTCGCAAGTACAAGTGAGGGATTATTGCCTCCTCACCACGTGTTCAGGATCTTCTCAGGTTCAGTGAGATCACGAATGCGCTCTCACTTCTAGCAGTAAGTCTGGAATTTACTTCAGTTGATTTAAAGAATTTGTGAACAAGAACTGTATCTGAGCTGTCATCACCCTGGAGCAACGGGCCAGGCTGAAAAGGTGTCCTGAACGAGGCAACCGGACAAGACAGGTCAGTGAGACCCTCCAGGTGTCTCATCACCCAGCACCGCCACTTCCTGAGAGTAACAGGATCAGGCCTGGCCACTTGCTAATAGGCCGCAGAGCATGGTCATCAATGTTTACCAGCATGTGTCTGGTAAACACCTGGCTTCTCAGGTGGCGCTAGTGGTAAAGAACCCACCTGCCAATGCAGGAGACAAAAGAGACGCAGGTTCAATCCCTGGGTTGGAAAGATCACCCGGAGGAGGGCATGGCAACCCACTCCAGTACTCTTGCCTGGAGAATCCCATGGACAGAGGAGCCTGGTGGGCTACAGTCCATAGGGTCGCAAAGGGACACTGGACTTAGCATGCATGCACGCAGGATTAACCCAACCAACTCTCCGCTGACTCTGCTAAGAACAGACAAATGAAATCAGGACATGTTATAAATGAGTTAGAGGAGGATGTGTGCCAAATGCTGGCCCATCCGCACCTCCACTTGACTCACAAACCCCAGGAGTGGGAATCTGTCAGGGTAACACACACCACCGTTAGAAAGAAATCCTCAAACCGCAAAGCCCCAGTTGAGAGGCTTTTTTTTTTTTTTTAAACAAAAGGGGCATTTATAACTCCAACTGATGCAGCCAGAGGACCAGTTAGTTAACAGTGGGAAAGAGAAAAGAACCATCGAAAAGAGAGCAGGATAAAGATGAGAACCTCGTAGCAGAAAGGGTTTGTGAGTAACTGTCATACACTTGCCTGTCATCTTCAGGGCAAGGCAGAGCTCTCCCTACAGCAAGAAATGAGGAGCCTTGGAGATTCCCTCTCATTACGGCTGTCAGGGGCACTGCACGGATGCTTCACGGAGAACAGAAATGCTGAACTGGATCTCTGACTTCTGGTTTTGTACCGACTAGTGTGGCTGTAAATGGGAACAGAAATGGTGAGAGTTACAGAAAATGACGAAGACTAGTCATCATTTGATGAAACAAAGATGAAGATTCTGAATAACCACAGGTGGAGGTAAGACACAAGTCACACATCAACTCTAATATAAAAAGATCAACCATAATTAGGCATAAGTAACTATGGGTCAGCGCTTTCCTGGTGGCTCAGATGGTAAAGAATCCACCTGCAATGGGGAGACCTGGGTTCAATTCCTGGGTTGAGAAGATTCCCCGGAGGAAGGCATGGCCACCCACTCCAGTATTCTTGCCCAGAGAATCCCATGGATAGAGGAGCCTGGCGGGCTACAGTCCATGGGTTACAAAGAGTTGGACATGAGAGAAGTAATTTAGCATGCACAACACATTAACAATTCAAAGACAGAGGAATAGATAAAGCAGATGTGGTATATATCTACAATGGAATATTACTCAGCCATTAAAAAAATGAAATAGTGTCACTTACAGCAATATGCATGGACCTAGAGAGTCTCGTATTGAATGAAGTAAGTCAGACAGAGAAGGAGGAATAGCATATGACAGCCTTTATATGTGGAATCTAAAAAGAAGTGATACAAATGAACTTATGGACAAAACAGAAAGAGACATAGAAAACAAACATGGCTGCCGGGAGAAGAGATAGTCAGGGCCTTTGGGAAGGCCGTATACACACGACTGTATTTTAAATGGATAACCAACAAAAACCTACTGTATAGCACATGGAACTCTGCTTAATATTATGCACCAGTCTAGATGGGAGGGGGGTGTGGGGGAGAATGGAAACATGTATACATACGGCTGAGTCCCTTCACCGTCCACCTGAAATTACTACAACATTGTTAATCGGCTATATCCCAATACAAGGTAAAAAGTTAAAATTTGGGTGTGGGGGGAGGCATAGCAGTTCTCTAAAGACTGAATCTGACAGTAAAAAGGATCTCTCCTATCTCCTCTCTTTTCCCCCCATAATTTCGTGCTTCATTCTCGTGCTGTCCTCAATGTGAATCGTTTTCGTCAATTTAATAGAAGTCCCCAAACATCACGTGGGGTGCCTAGGGAAAAGGTCACAAGGAGCCTTCATTCCTAGACACTTGTTTTTCTATTCTCTCATATTCAAGGAAAAATCCCTGACTGGGATTACATAGCCTCCAGATAAAAAAAAGAAAAATGAATATTCATTACATGTTTCTAAATTTGGATGATAATAATGTAATGATTTTTATGTTGTTTTATTTTGAAGCTTTTTCTTGTTCGGGTCTAAATCCTAGGAGGTAGTTTGATATTTCAAATCCCTCAGTTTCTAAAATCTCTAATGTCTGATTCCAAATCAAGTGTTCGAGTTAATGATACCCCTTAGCTCCCATTAAACAGGAGAAATTTTTCAAAGAGAGTGCTATTTGTATAAAACTTCTCAGAATTATTGCACTAAAAGTACTGTCCTGGCCCCTTGAGAGGAGGCCCACGTGTGTTGGGAAATGCAGCTGCCCAGAGTTTACGTAATTATTCAATCATCTGTATCTTGTGTTACCAAAATGGTAATATCTGCCTCAAAGGTCAACATGCAGAAGCTTGATCGGTACAGAAAAGAGACTTGAAAAATATCCGTATCAGTTTTGACCAAGATAAAGGGGCCTGCTGCAACTATTGTTGCTTTTAGTCACTAAGTCATGTCCAACTCTTTTGTGATCACCCTGTGGTCACCCTGTGGACTATAGCCCTCCAGGCTCCTCTGTCCAGGGGATTTTCCAGGCAAGAATACTGGAGTGGGTTGCCATTTCCTTCTCCAGGGGATCTTCCTCGTCCAGGAATCAAACCCAGGTCTCCTGCATTGGCAAGAAGATTCTTCATCACTGAGCCACGAGGGAATTTTTTTTCCTCTAAATAAATTTGATACAAAGAAATATTGTGTTAACTAGTGAATACACAAAAATGTGCACATACATATAGTTGATTCTCAATATTCACAGTAGTTATGCACTACAAAGTGACCACAAACACTGAATGCATGAATAATGAACAATTTTTCCCAGGGAAAATACAGAGTTAGGTTCCTCTGAGCCTCTGGTCACAATATTTTCATCAACCAATCAATACAACCTCATTTTGTGTGTTGAAACTGTGGCTTCTAGATGAGTAGTTTAGCTCTATCATATAAAAACTGGAGCCTAGATAAGACCCTATTTCAAAATGTACTTGCTATTCAAAAGGGCAAGTACTCTTGAGAGCCCCTTAGACCACAAGGAGATCAACCCAGTCAATCTTTAGGGAAATCAACCCTGAATACTCATTGGAAGGACTGACACTGAAGCTAAATACTCCAATACTTTGGCCGCCTGATGTGAATGGTCCCTGATGCTGTTGGAAAAGACCCTGATGCTGGGAAAGATTGAAGGCAAGAGGGCGGCAGAGGAAGAGATGGTTGGATGGCATCACCAATTCAGTGGACAGGAATTTGGGTGAACTACGGGAGATGGTGAGGGACAGGGAAGCCTGGCGTGCTGCCGTCCAAGGGGTCGCAAAGAGTTGAACACAACTTAGCGACTAAACAACAAAAACAAAAGGACAATTCTGTTCATTCAGACCAAGTAGGATTCTAAACTCAACAAAACTCAAGTGTCTCTTGCATTTAGTCCAGCAGTATATGAAAATAAAGACTTGGAGCTGTATAAGTTCAAATGACAGAGACCTCGGGACCTTCTAAGAGGTTCAGAAGCCACCTCTCAGCATGCTTTCCCATCATGGTGACCCTGGGCATGATCTTGACTCTTCTGTTTAAACCACTATAGGGAAAATGACCAGTCTCCCCATGTGGGGACAGCCAGGCCCAGCTCGGGTATCATCTCTGGATAGAAGGAGTCTCAGTGGTTTAAACAGGGCCAAGGGTCTCATCATAGAAGGTGTAGGGCAGTTACAGGTTCCCCTGGTGGCTCAGGCAGTAAAGGATCTGCCTGCAATGCACGAGACCCAGGCTTGATCCCTGGGTTGGGAAGATCTCCTGGAGGAGGAAATGGCAACCCACTCCAGTATTCTTGCCTGGAAAACTCCATGGACAGAGGAGCCTGGCAGGTTAGAGTCTGTGGTGTTGCAAAAGAGTTGGACGTGACTTAGCAACTAAACAAATAAAAATTAATTAGAAATAAAAAGTCATGTGGAGAGGTTTGTGGGCGGGCCTAGAAAGGAAGCTTCCTCCTCTGGTGTGGCTGGTGGTCACTGGGACAGAGTGAACTGAGGAGGGCATGGTACCTCTGACCCCCGGACGATGCCAGCTAAAGACAAGGAGCGAAGCCAAGAGAATCTCAGACAAAGGGAGAAGACTCAGTGGGTTCAGTCTACCCTAAAGCCAACCTGCTTTCCCAGAGCTTTGTAAGAAAGTCAGCTCCAAAAACAATGGTTCAAAACCCTCTCTCAGCCACGTGATCACACTGCAGCCGCTGCCCTCATGGGGCAGTCTCTGGGTCTGCTCAGAGGAAACACAAGTCGAGACCCTGCTGAGGACAAATCTACCTTCATCTTGCCGAGTCCCCTCTCCCCTCCTTCGGCCTCTTCCCATCTGTTTTGATGCAAAGTCTTCCTTGCATTTCACTAACTTGGGTGGAACACACATCAGGAAATCGTAGCAGTGACAGGGGTAATGGTGCACAGATCACCTTATCCTCCGAGCATCACTTTCCTCTACGTTGTCTGGTTTGGGTTCCTAACCACTGGGAGGAAGGAAGGCTGAGTAGACAGAAACTTGTTGACTCCCTACACTGGACCAACTTGCCTAGGGTCACAGAGCTACATTGAGGGTGGCCCTAGGACCTGAACCCAGGTCACCTGTGCCCCGTCAAGGTTGGTGAATCCACCATCGCTGAGAGTGTGGGTCCATTCAGACCTTGAGGCAAGCAGCAGGCGGGCATGCTGTGTGCTCGATCATGTCTGACTCTCTACGACCCCATGGACTGTAGCCCGCCAGACTCCTCTGTCCATGGGATTCTCCAGGCAAGAACACTGGAGTGGGTTGCCATGCCCGTCTCTAGGGATCTTCCCAACCCAGGGATCGAACCCGGGTCTGCTGCATTGCGGACGTATTCTTTACCATCTGAGCCACCTGAGAAAGCCTGGAGGAAAGCAGCATGCTTGACAAAGCTCGCCAGTGACGGCAGCCAGGGAGAAAGGCTTGACTAACCTGGCTTCCTTCCCTTAACAGCTGTCAGCCCTACATGTTCCCTGCATTGTCTGCACTTCCCCCTTAGTCACTCGGGGAGTCCAGAGCTGGCTGGCCCAGCTGCAGACACGCACCGCTGGCTCGCCTGTGTGCGCCCGCCTTCTCCAGGGCCCCGACCACAGCACTGCCTCCCTCCCGGGTCTGAAGGAGGCCAGGCTCTGCAGGCCACATGCCACAGGGGACCTCCCAACCACCTGTTATTGTGACCATGTGCTTGGCCTAATCTGTTTGTTTTGATCAGAGTGTTCCAAAGAGGAAACAAAGCCTATATTTATTACTTAAAAAAAAAAAAGGCAAGTCCATTTGCCCACCCCCTTCTCAAATACTTGGAATTCATACTAGGTCTCTTCCTAAAACCCACTGGAGACTGATGTTAAGAACACTTCCCTGCAGTGAAGGTGACCTCCTTAAGCATTGCGTCTGTTGGCAGCTTTCCCCAAGCTCCTCAATCAGCCGAAAACTAACTCTATATGGGGGTGGCTGGGGGCTTCCCAGGTGGCATTACAGCTAAAGAACCCGCCTGGTAATGCAGGAGATGCCTGAGACAAGGGTTTGATCCCTGGGTTGCGAAGATCCCCTGGAGGGGGGGCATGGGAACCCACTCCAGTATTCTCGCCTGGAGAATCCCTGTGGACGGAGGAGCCTGGCGGGCTACAGGCCGTGGGGTCACGAAGAGTCAGACACGACTGAGCAATGTAGCATGCGCACATGGAGGGCTGGAAAGATGGAAAAGGAACGGTGAGTACCATGCACGCCCTACAGAGTGTGTGACCTAATCCAGGAGAGAAGAAAAGCCAAACTTACGTGCGCACACACGACAGAGACAAGTCTTCACCTTCCTGAGTCGTAACGCTATGGAGTGAACTGGGTCTCCAAAAAAGAAAGAAAAATGTTGGGCCTCAAGCCCCAGTACCCCAGAATGGGCCCCTACTCAGAGATCAGGTCTTTACAGAAGGTAACCAAGGTGATATGGAGTCATTTGGGCGGGCCCCAGTGAACTATGACTGGTGTTCTTGCAAAAGGGGGGAATTTGGAGACAGGCGCACAGGAAGAACATCATGTGAAGATGAAGACAGAACCACAAGCCAAGAAGCACCAAAGACTGCCAGGAAACACCAGAAGCCGGGAGAGAGGCCTAGAACAGGCTGTCCCTCCCCGCCCTCGGGAGAAAGCAGCCCTGCTGACACCTTGACCTCAGACTTCTGGCCTCCAGAACAGAGAGGATAAATCTGTCACTCAGGTCACCCGGCCTGTGGCACTCTGTCACAGCAGCCTGGCAAACGGATTGGAGTCCCAGCGGTACACTCAGTCCTAGTCCTTCCAGCTCCACCACACGAGGGCCTTCGCGCCTGAGGGGTCCCCAGAGCCACGCTTGGCTGGCATGGCCTCTGCCAGCTTACCCGCAAATCTCCCATTTATATATGTAGTCTGTGAGCCTGGGTTCTTCACATGGCGATGCAATGGTTTCTTAGTGGAGTGGCTTGTTGGCTGGGATGTTGTTGATGGTGGGAAATGGAACACAGACAAAAGAGACAGGGCAATCAATCTAGTCTGTAAGAGACGGTGAAGTGAAGTGTTAGGCGCTCAGTCATGTCTAACTCTGAGACCCCATGGACTGTAGCCCACCAGGCTCCTCTGTCATGGAATTCTCCAGGCAAGATTACTGGAGTAAAGGGTTGCCATTCCCTTCTCCAGGAGAATCTTCCCAACCCAGGGACAGAACCCAGCTCTCCTGCATTGCAGGCAGATTCTTTTACCATCTGAGCCACCAGGCTCCTATTTGAGAGCCTGCAGGTTCCACCATTAATGTGGAAGAGACCCCACCAGGCTCTGAAGTTTCAATTCAGTAAGACCATTCTTCACCACTAAAACATAAATTTAAAATATAAGAAACCAACACAACGTTGTAAAACAATTGTCCTCCAATTTGAAAAAAAGAAAAGATGCCTAATATAATATTTTCACCACTCCTTAAGGTTTCTTCATGACATTTCCAATCTTTAACAACAATGTGCCTTCCCCTTTGTGGCCCTTTTCTATCATTATTTATTCATCTTGCCTGTTATTGAAACTTAGATGTGTAGAATTCATGCGTATACTTTTACAGGAGGTTTGTCTCATTCAACATATGTTAGCTTCATCCATGCTGCTGCGTGGACCAGTAGTTTATCCCTTGTATTGCTGCATAGTATTCCCCTGCATGAAAATACCACAATTTATTTATCTATTATCCTTTTGATAGGCATTTTCTTTTTATATCTAATAGATTTTGTTATATAATTTCATATTATTTTAGTTTTTACTCTAGATATTTCCATTTGCATTTGTGATATTGTTACATGTTCTAAATATGCATTTTGGTTTTCTAAAAACTAAAGTGAAATATATATTGTGTTAGCCAAAAGTTCATTCAGGTTTTTCTGTAACATCTATGGAAAAACCCACACTTTAGCCAACCCTACATACATATATATATATATATATATATATATATATATATATATATACACACATATGTATACACATACATATACACACATACACACACACACATATGTGTATGGTTCCCCAGATTGCTCGTAAAGAATCCACCTGCAATGCAGAAGCTTCAGGAGACATGGATTCGATCCCTGAGTCAGGAAGATCCCCTAGAGGAGGACATGGCAATCCACTCCAGTATTCTTGCCTGGAGAATCCCATGAAGAGAGGAGGCTGGTGGGCTACAGTCCATGGGGTCGTAAAGAGTCAGACGTGACTGAAGCGAGTGAGCACACATGAAAATGAGATCATAAAGTATTTATGAGGATTTTCTTATGTGAAAAGGTCATATAATCTACGTCCAAACGATGTCACAATTGTCCTTCTGTGGTGTCACCTTCACCTGTTGCAGCGGTGAGGAGCCATCACTGGGTGGAGAGGCATGATTGCAAGCTGCTGGTGTGACCCACACAAGCCTGACTGACAAAGCTGCAAAGCAGAGATTGCCTGTTCTGACATAATCAACGCCATGTCTCTGACTCAACTTGCCCACTTGCAACTGGCACCCATGCAAATCATGTAGGAGCAATGTCACCAACCAGTTTAGAGTAAGCATGTGAAGCAAACGACACACATTTACAGGCTCCAAAACTGGCACATCTGGGAAAGACCAAGTGCCTCCTCTGAGTGTCCTGGTGGTCCTCGTGGTCTTGTCCAGGATAATAAGAGGCATGAGAAATTAGGCCCATCTTTGGTTGGACCCTTCGTTTGCTAAATGGCTGTTGCCAGGTCTCTTCACACCTATATCTGTTTCCCATTTGTAAATGGGATAATGATCTCTTCCAACCTCATTCTAGAACTGGAGAAGATGATAATGACATTCTAATTCTCTCCAGACTATGGGATGCTCTAGCACTTTGTGATTATCATTGCCACCACACTCTCATTAACTTGACCAACACATTAGATCTAAATAAATAAATTCTTCCCAGGAGCATTTTTTAAAATATCTGAAATAGTAAAATAAAATTAACCTTACAAGTAAGCACTGAAATTCCAGGTTGAAAGAGACTTTCATTTGGGGGTCAATTTTCTCCCTAGGTTAACACCATATTGCTCATCACAAGCAAAAAAAAAAAAAAAGGCATTAAAGCATTTTAGAACCCATGCAGCTGAAATAAGCTACCTTATCACCACTGAAGGCAGATTACAGACAAAACTGAATAGTTGAAAACATCAGCTATATTGCCTTGGATTTGTTTACTATTCCTTCCTGAGTCTATGACAGGAATTAAAATAATAGAAACTTAGACAATAAACCCATTAAATCAAGGATACAAGAACAATCTCTAAATAATGAGATGGAAGAAACAACTATACCAAAAAGCCTTGACCAAAGATTGTTATTTTAACGAAGTACTAAGTGTAGTTCATACTTGTCGTTCTTTCTGTATTTGCTGCTCTTTCACAAATTTTTTAAGTCCCTTTTTCTCAGAGTGCTAAGATAGATATTCCATTCTAAAACTCTCAACTTGCAGTTCCCTGGTGATCCAGTGGTTAAGAACCCACTTGCCAATGCAGGGGACACAGGTTCGATCCCTGGTCAGGGACCATCTCATATGCCAGGGAGCGTCTCAGCCAGTGGGCCACAACTCCTGAGCCCACGTGCCCTAGAGCCTGTGTTCCACAAGAGAAGCCGACGCAATGAGAAGCCCGCCCACCACAGCTAGAGAAAGACTGCACAGCAGTAAAGGCCCGGCAGAGCCAAAAATAAATAAAAATTTAAAAAATAAATAAAACTCTCAGCTTTAACCTGTTGATAAAATTGGATGTTCCAGAAAAGTAGGACATGGGTAGATGTGACTAAAGATTCTGAATTCAGTGTAAATGCTGGTCTTACTTTTATCTCTTTCTAGCCTTCAATCATTGGAAGGACTGATGCTAAAGCTGAAACTCCAATACTTTGGCCACCTCATGCGAAGAGTTGACTCATTGGAAAAGACCCTGATGCTGGGAGGGATTGGGGGCAGGAGGAGAAGGGGACGACAGAGAATGAGATGGCTGGATGGCATCACTGACTCGATGGACATGAGTTTGAACAAACTCCGGGAGTTGGTGATGGACAGGGAGTCCTGGAGTGCTGCAATTCATGGGGTCGCAAAGAGTCAGACACGACTGAGCGACTGAACTGAACTGAACTGAACTGAGCCTCAATCAAAAAAAAAAAAAAAATTGCTTTTAAGAAAATGTAAAGGGGATTATCTTACAACAATGATGGTATTGTCCCAAGTGCTTGCATTTTCTTAGTCCTAAATTCTTCTACCGTGATCTTCCAGGGAAAAGACCTTGGTGGTTTGGTTGTCCTCGTTTGACACATTAGCCACAAGCCTTTCACATACAGAAACCCGGAGCCATGTATAAATAAGCGCTCACGGAATCACTTTCAAAATACCCAACACTGCATTTTCAGAAGGCAGTCTCTATCACAGGCCCATCAATTACTGTAATCACATCTCCCACTGGCTAGACACCAGTCAGAACATATTTTAAGAATTCAAAGGCCACTCTGTCAAAGACAAACCAGCTTGACTTTGGTTCCAGTATTCAGATGGGGAGGCAGCAGTTCCTGGTCGCCAGGGACAGCTGCTGGGGGCTGACCTCACTACAGTTCCCCAGCCACAGGAGGGTTAGGGCAACCGCCTGATTTTGCACAAGCTTTCATTTCCTCCCCACGTGGATCCTGAACCTGGATGGCCCTGTTGTTCAGGACGCAATTTGGAGGAGGAAGTTGAGAACCATTCTTCATGAGATGATCCCTCCAACTGAAGAGAGCCTAGCTGAGATTCTGCCCCTGATCTTCGGTTCCACAATGAACCAGCTTGATCCCCAGCCTGGTGTGGCTGAGCCCGACAAGTCTTTCTGGGCACAGCCTGGGGACCACGGTCTTCTCTCTAGCCAGGCTTAACCTTAGCAAAGACCACGAGCTTCTATCTGTGATGATCTTTCGTACTTAGCTGTTGCTGTTCAGTTGCTAAGTCATGTCCAACTCTTTTGCGACCCCCATGGACTGGAGCTTGCCAGGCTCCTCTGTCTAGGGGATTTCCCAGGCAAGAATACTGGAATGGGCTGCCATTTCCTTCTCCAGGGGATCTTCCCAACCCAGGGATTGAACCTGCATCTGATGCGTTGGCAGGCAGGTACTTTACCACTGAACCACCTGGGAAGCCCCACTTCAGATGTGCAACTGACCTAAAAATAGTGGATAATAGCTAATCTATAGTCTTCACATTAAAAAAAAAAATCTTCACAATGTAAGTAATGTACTTCTAAAACCACATGTGCCCTGCAAGTCATTCAATAAACATGATTTAAAACAGGTCACAGGTCATACAGCTACAGGCAAACCTGTCTCTTCCAGTCCCACCAGAGGTGACATAGAGAGGCAACTCAAAGAAAATGGCCACTTGGAAAGTGTGTGTTTCTCTGCGATTTGGTCGTCTGAGGGACGGCTTCTGGTCCCCGTCAGGCATGCTCTGTAGCCAATGCCAGAGGTGGTTCAGCCCAGGGAAGGCATTCGTTCCCTGGCATGAGTCCCTGGAGCCATGTGCCCCAACAAAGCCCACATTTGGAAGGCAAGACGTCCCACTAGGTCATTTGAGGTCTCATTTCTGACACACCTTACCTCACAGCTGAGGTGCCTCAAACGCTGTGTTCAATAGATTCATTCAGGTGTGTGTTCTGTGAAGTTGATCATCCTGTTTCGCTTGGAACTTCTCCATAATTGCTCCATCAGCCTACAATATTCTGGGCTTCCTTTTCCAACCACATACTTCAGATCCAATTTTCACGTACCTGTGAAACTGTGCTTCGGAGAAAACTGAGATACTGAAGAAACCGTAGAAGCGTTCTCACTGAACTCGCAGGTTTGCTTCTAATAGAGGTCCTCAAAGGACGTCCCGGGATCCATCCCCCTCTCCTGGGAACTTGCTAGAAACACAAATTCTCAGGCCCCACCCCAGACCTACTAAATCAGAAACTCTGAGGGTGGAACTCAACAAACTGCATTTTAACAAAGGTCTTCTTTGATTCGGAAGCAGCCTCAAGTTTGAGAACCACTGGCTTAAAGAGAGAGCTCTCTCTTCATCGCGGTCAGTGAGGGCAAAGACATATACATACGAAATGTTTGGGTATCTTCTGAACGCAGAATGATGTTTCTCATTAAAGCGGGAGAAGAGGCATGGGGTAGAAGAGGCATGGGGTAGAGTTTCACTCCATGGATCATCTTCAAATTTGTTTCTCTTGGAGCGGAGTTCTTAACCAGGCATATAAAACAGCAGAAAGCATCTTGGAAGATGTTTTAAACACCCAATAATTTTGGCAAAGGATGACATAGTCTTTGCCTCTCAGTCACCCCCTCACAAGTGTGGAACTCACTCAACCAGACTGATGTAGAAGGCGAACCTGTGTGTGGCTTAACTCCTCCAATGCCGGCTCCAGCAATACCATTCTTAAGATCCAGAAAGTTGTGAAAAATCACAACCACATAACCTTTTTTTTTTTTTTTTTTTGCTTTTTTTGGTCTTTTAATGTCTTTCCCAGATGATTGTGGCTATTCTTTAAAACCTGACAATGGTACTTTCTCTTCTCTTTTTTTAGAATATTTATTTATTTATTTGGCTGTATCAGGTCTTAGTTGCAGCATACAGGATCTTTTATTGTGGTGCACAGACTCTCCAGTTTGTTCACAGCACGTGGGATCCCCAACCAGGGATCCATCCCCATGTCCCCCACATCGCAAAGCAGATTCTTAACCTCTGGACCACCAGGGAAGTCCCGACAACCACATAATCTTTGTCACAAAGATCGAAATAAAATATGTTGTTTTCCCTGGTCACTTTTAATGGAGAGCAGTTTTTCCCTTGATGGTACTATAGAATAGTCTGCCTGACATCTCCCTCGAAGGCAGGTGAAATAGAAAACCAGGATTTCAAATGTTTGATGCTCTTCTTTTTCTCATAAAAGAAGCAAACTAAAGATCAGGAATTTCCCCTAGAAATTTGTCAGCGGTTCTGTGGTTTTCATTAAAGAACCAATGGCCTAGTTGAAAATTCAGTCACTTGACAGGCTTCAAAGTCTCTCAAAAGATATAATGTAGGGCTTCCCCACTGGCTCAGTGGTAAAGAGTCCATCTGCCAACAACGCAGGAGACACTGGCTCGATCCTTCGTCCGAGAGGATTCCACATCCCGCGGAGTAACTGGGCCTGAGGGCCACAAATATTGAGCTTGTGTTCTAGACTCTGGGAGCCGCAACTACTGAAGCCCGTGTGCCCGAGAGCCTGCGCTCCCAACAAGAGAAGCCGCCGCGGTGAGCAGATTGTTCACAGCAGCTAAAGAGAAGTCCCCTCTCGCCACAACTAGAGAAAAGCCCGCGTGCAGCAAGAGACCCGGCACGGCCAAAACTAAATAACTTTTTTAAAAAGAGATAGATAACGTAAAGAAACACCAGACTTGCTCAACAAGGATGTTCAGTTTTTAAAGACAGGAATGACACTTGAGATCTGCCCTCAAGTCTGATTTCTTAAACATTCAGATTAGTTACCATTTATGTACCTAAAACTAATCAGTGAAAGGAAAAGGAGAAATTCTTACCTTGCTAAGTGTCTCCACCATGACTTAAATAGTTTTTTAAAAGTGGTTTTCCAGTGAAGTTCATGGGGTAAGTTGCCGATTTTCATTTTTATGCAAAATTCAATAAAGACTTTAAAAATGTTCACATAAAAAAAGGAACTTTAAAAAAAACAACAAATAAGTAACAGATACATAAAGACAACTCATCTCCATATTTAAAATCCATATATATCTGTGTGTACACATATATGTGTGTATATTTATATTTCGTAGCCAGTACAAGAGGACATGAAACAAAGCAGGTGCATAGTAATTAGAAAGAAAGAAAATTTCTTCCCAACATGTAACTGTCTGTGTAAAAATAAAACAAAGTACACGTGCACATACATACATACATGAACAAAATGGAAAATCAAACTAAATAAAAATTCAACAGCTTGTATGTGTTTATGTATTATCATAAATAGATGCATATACATACAAACAGAATTAGGAAAGACAATGGCAAAATCATCTAATTCACAGTAACAGCAATGCACAAAGTATGTAAGGATAGCCCTATGAAAAAATAGAATGATTTACAGAAGGACATAAAGAGAAAACAAACAAGCCCATAAATGTTATAAAGATGTCTGTTCTTCCCAAAGAGATCCACCAGGTCAAAGCATTTCTGAGCAAAAATTCGAGCATCCAGTAAGCAATCTGATGTTCTCAAACTGCTTTGGATAATTTAAGATGCCAAGGAAGATAACCCACTGTGAACTACGCAGGCAAAGGCCCAGAAGAACTGCAGCCTCTTCAGGCAACATCTACTGAGCTCCAAACCTGGGACAAACAGCAATTACTGACACTGGGGACGAGAATAGTGTGCAGGCTCGTGGAGCATCTGGCCGGGACCCAGAGGAAGAGGCAGGTGCTCAGGTGTGCCAGCAGTAATGAGAAGAGCCGATGCCAGTGGGGAAAAATTGTGGGGAGCCTTGACTGCGCTGAACACATTGTCCTCAATTGGTCCTTAACATCACAGCCCAGGTGGAGCCGCTCCCACTGGAGAGGAAACCATGAGCTAAAGAGCCACAGCCTGAAGGCTCCGGGGGTGGGGCTCCCTGTGGACGCAGGCGGTGGTGCAGAGAATAGAACCCTGAGCTAGAGGATGCTACTGGCAAAAATCTAGGAGACAGAAGCCGCGATGCAGGCTTGACCATCCAAGATGCAAGGTATGGGAAAGGATAGGGAGAACCAGAGTCCAGTCTTGCTCCTCACATTTGACTAAGTGGCCACCGTGATGGTGACCGCCTGTGCCTTCAGGGAAGGAAGAGGGGCAGAGGGACTGGCCCTCCACTTGCTCCCAGCCCTGCCATCCGGGAACACGACAACCACGGGCTGGCAAGTCCCAGAAGAGAATACAGAACCTCAGGATCTGCCAGTTAACCATCATCCAAGAGGCCCATGCGAGTGCCAAGAGCTGGGGGTGGGGGGAGCCGAGGATGGCTGGGTTGTCAGAGGGGGCAGGTCAGGGGCCCCATGGAGACTGGGGCTGCAGCCCTCCCAGCGGTGTTCAGGCATCTCAGGCACATCAGCAAAGACCACCCTCTCCCCCCAACCTGGCCATAGAGGAGAATGCAAGGGAGAGGCCAGTGGGGTCTCTGGCCCACAGCTTGAATCCTAGTGTTCCTGCAACCTCCAGGGTCAACTCATTATAAAACCATCCCTCTTCAGTGATTTCCCTGGTGGTCCAGTGGGGAAGAATCTGCTTTGCAATGCAGGGGTTATGGGTTCAATCCCTGGTCAGGGAACTAAATTCCCACACACTACAGAGCAACTAAGCTCATGCACCATGACTAGAGAATTTGTACACTGCCACAAAAGACCTCTCACCATGCAACAAAGATCCCACAGCCAAATTAATTCAATAATGAATTTTTTTTTTTTTTTTTTCCCAGTGGGTTTTGTCATACATTGATATGAATCAGCCATGGATTTACATGTATTCCCAATCCCGATCCCCCCTCCCACCTCCCTCTCCACCCGATTCCTCTGGGTCTTCCCAGTGCACCAGGCCGGAGCACTTGTCTCGTGCATCCCACCTGGGCTGGTGATCTGTTTCACCATAGATAGTATACATGCTGTTCTTTTGAAATATCCCACCCTCACATTCTCCCACAAAGTTCAAAAGTCTGTTCTGTATTTCTGTGTCTCTTTTTCTGTTCTGCATATAGGGTTATCGTTATCACCTTTCTAAATTCCATATACATGTGTCAGTATGCTGTAATGTTCTTTATCTTTCTGGCTTACTTCACTCTGTATAAGGGGCTCCAGCTTCATCCATCTCATTAGGACTGGTTCAAATGAATTCTTTTTAATGGCTGAGTAATATTCCATGGTGTATATGTACCACAGCTTCCTTATCCATTCATCTGCTGATGGGCATCTAGGTTGCTTCCATGTCCTGGCTATTATAAACAGTGCTGCGATGAACATTGGGGTGCACGTGTCTCTTTCAGATCTGGTTTCCTCAGTGTGTATGCCCAGAAGTGGGATTGCTGTCAATAATGAATTTTTTAAAAATCCCTCTTCTCCTCTACAAACTACATGTTTCAACACTCAGCTCAAATGTCTGCTTTTTTTCTGTGACGTATTCCCCACTCCATCCTGACCCCACAAGGCATCTACGACCACCCTGAACCCCACGTCCCCTGACACTTGCACCTCCAATGGAGTGTTTGCTTCATTTGCCTTGATTCTAGTAAGTTGCATTCACATCTGTAGACTCTAGACGGTATGAAAGAGGAGGACCATCTCCTGCAATGCCTTGAACAACAGTTTGCTTGACATATATCACAGGAATGCTCGATAGATATTTTGAAATAAACTTAATTCCTGCTCTGCCTTTGATTGAGTTGTGGCAGAGAAGAAAATTCCAGTTCTTCTTTTGGCAGCTCCTTGGAACCCTTGGGACACAAAGCAGTGAAGTTCCTGAGTATTAATTAACTGAAGAACCCAACCCTCAGGTTTCCTGGGTTTTGCCCAATTATGCTCTGTCTGGCTTCTTACAAAAATGTCAGTGCAGGCTCCATCAGCTTGCTCCAATTCTGTGTTCATTCTGAATACTTGCCAGCGACCAGCTTAATTTAATTTTGCTCTGACAATATGATGTTCACACAAGAATTCTTGAATGTTTCACACTTGCCAATGTTTGAACATGGATTTCTTTCACACTCTCTGTTATATTTTCTTCTGGAGGCTTAGTTTGGCAAATTCTGCCATCTCCTTTAGGAGAAATGCTATCTTTGCCAACAACAAAAAAAAAAAATGTTTTCAAGCCAAAATTCCTTCCTTCCATACACACATACATATATAGTGTATATGCCTCATGCATAACCCAGTACAGGGTGCTCTGCCCCCATGCGGGGTTCAGAAGGGGAAGAATATTCATGGACCTGCCTCTTCACTGGGACTTCAGCCTAGAGGACACAGGACATGCACAGCCAGTCACGTTGTGCCTACCAGCCAAGGTCTACCAGCCTCAGCATGTCAAGGGCAGGGGTAAGCACTGTGGAGCCTCAACTTTGGGGATCTTGTCATCCCACGCTTGACTTTCACATGGTCCTGAGGAGAGGGAGCTGAACTCAGCTCTCCCCTCAACCGAGAAAGGCACGTCCTGCCCTGCCCCAGGGCTTCCTTGGTGGCTCAGGTAAAGAATCTGTCTGCAATGCAGGAGACCCAGGTTCAAGCCCTGGGCCGGGAAGATCCCCTGGAGAAGTGAATGGCAACCCACTCCAGTATTCTTGCCTGGGAATCCCATGGACAGAGGAGCCCGGTGGGCTATAGTCCATGAGGTTGCAAAGAGTCCCAACTTAGCTACTGACCATACATGCATGCCCTGCCCCAAGGTGGGGGGCAAGTGGGTGAAGGGGGTCAAAGGTATGAACTTCCAGTTATCAAATAAATAAGTCATGATGATTATAGTTAATAATACTGTATTGCTCATTTGAAAGTTGCTAAGAGAGTAGATCTTAAAAGTTCTTCTCACAAGGAAAAAAATTCTGTAACTATGAGATCTAACAGATGTCAACTAAACTTACTGTGTTGACCATTTTGTAGTATGCACAAATCTCAAATAATTATTTGTACACCTCAAACCGACATGATGTTATATGTCAGTTCAGCTCAGTTCAGTTGCTCAGTCATGTATATGTCAAGTATATCCCAATAAAAGAGGAAGGGAGGGAGGAAGGGAAGAAAGAAGGAAAAATTGAGCTGGCGATTTGCTAGCAATTTTTTAAGTCTCTGCCCCAGGCAGACTTCAGACAGGGATGACAGAGGGTGAGATGGCATCACCGACTTAATGGACATGAGTTCGAACAAACTTAGGGAGATGGTGATGGACAGGGAAGCCTGGCTTGCTACAGTCGGTGGGGTCACAGAGTCAGACACGACTGAGCAACTGAACAACAAATGTGGACTTCAGCACTCCAGTAGAAGGATCATTCTCTTGTCTGGGAATAAAGCTGACCGCACAGACCGGGACAGGCAGAGCGGTCTCTGAGGTCCCGGCTGACAGCAGCCCCCACTGGAGAAGGAGACGGCTTCTCCCTGTCAGCACAGCAGAAGACCCCAGGGTCTCCATCACATGCTCGGTTCCTAACACCCTCCCCGTGGATGTGACTGTGAGATGATCACAGGGTTCAGAGACATGGACCAAGGTACTGGTCCATGGACCAAGGTACTTGCTCTTTTCTTCCTAACTACACCATCAGGGGCAATTCCTTGAACACCTCTGAATTCGGTGCCATGTAGGGAAACAGGAAGTAAGACCAGAAAAGTCAATTGGAGCAAGTGTGAAGGGACCCGTTTGCTGGGCACAGAACACACTGGCTGCCCTTCTCTGATTATGCTCTCTCTCGTTACCTTGATTCACCAGCATAAACATAAGGGAGGTGCTCTGCAGAACTCACCCCAACTGCACCCCTCTGGGGCCTCTGGTGATGTCAACCAAGCCAGGCTTGAAGAGTCATCTGCCAGAGGCTAAGGCATATTTCCCTGGAGGGGCATTGGTCTTCTGGAAGAATCCTTGTTCATCTCAGTGATGATCTTGCCAAGATCCTGGCAAGCTGATGGAACACGGCAGGCAGAGCCCTATTGCGGTTTTTTTTTTTTAATCAAAATAATTTATTAGGCTTAGTTTTGTTTTTTAACAGCTTTATTGATATATAACTGACATTCAATAAATTGAATGTATTAAAGTGTACAATAAGAAGCTTGGACAAACATGGATGTGAATAATGTCCATGATCCCCAGAAACAGTGAAGTTGTTTTTGGACACAGTAGAAGGGAGTTTGCACATGTGTTTAGACATAAGGATCCTGAGATGGAGAGGGAATCCTGGATTATTCAGGTGGGACCAGTGTAGTCACAGGGTTTTCCTAAGAGGAAGGTTCAGTTCAGTTCAGTCGCTCAGTCATGTCCAACTCTTTCCAACCCCATGGACTGCAGCATGCCAGGCTTCCCTGTCCATCACCAATTCCCGGAGTTTACTCAAACTCATGTCCATTGAGTCGGTGATGCCATCCAACTATCTCATTCTCTGTCGTCCACTTCTCCTCCTGCCTTCAATCTTTCCCAGCATCAGGGTCTTTTCCAAGGAGTCAGTTCTTCGCATCAGGTGGCCAAAGTATTGGAGTTTCAGCTTCAGCACCAGTCCTTCCAAAGAATATTCAGGAAACTGATTTCCTTTAGGACTGACTGGTTGGATCTCCTTGCAGTCCAAGGGACTCTCGGGGGAAGGTGGGAAGACCAAAATTAGAAGATGAGGTGGTGGAGCCACAAACCGAGGAATGAGGTCAGCCTCCATACACTGGAAGAGGCCAGAAGACCGATTCTGTCCTAGAGCCTCAAGAGAAACAGTCCTGCCAACACCTTGATTTTAGTCCCGTAAGACTCATTTCACACTCCTGATCTCCAGGACTATAAAAGAATACACTGACGCCCCTAGTTTTGTGGTGATTTGTTACAGCAGCAATAGGAAACTCACACAGTGTGTATATCCAGGAAACCACTGACATCCATTATCTGCTCTCAGTCACTATAGATTAATTTACATTTTCTAGAATTTCATACACATGGAATCATATCCTATGTTCTCTTTTCTGATTGATTTCTTCCATTCAGCATAAGTATGCTAATATTAATCCATGTTTTTGCCTATATCAATAGTTTATTCCTTTTACTGTGGAGTCATATTCTAATAAATACACCAAAATGTGTTTATCCAGTAACCTGTTGGTGGTCAGTTGCATTATTTCCTTTTTCTTTCCTTTTCTTCTTTTTTAGTCATTTCTCTCTACCCATTTCACCTCAAATAATAGATTCCTTTATTTATTTAAATAAAATAAATTTTTATTTTATTTTTATTTTATGTGCTGGCTCTTCATTGCTGTGTGCGGGCTTTCTCTAGTTGCAGTGAGCAGGAACCACTCTTTGTCATGGTGCACAGGCTTCTCACTGCAGTGGCCTCTCCACTTTCAGAGCACAGGCTCTAAGCACACAGGTTTCAGAAGCTGTAGCGCTCAAGCTCAGTAGTTGTGGCACACGGGCTTTAGTTGCCCACAACATGTGGGATCTTCCTGGACCAGGGATTGAACCCTTGTCCCTGCATTGGCAGGCAGATTCTTATCCACTGTACCACTGTGGAAGTCCACATTATTTGCTTTTTTGACTAGTATAAACAAAATTGCTATAGAAACGTGCAAATATTTGGATGATGTGATGGGTTGATTTTTGTCCCCCAGTAAAGGGTATGCTAAAGTCCTAATCCCCAGAACTGATCCTCAGAATGACTTTATCTAGAAGGATCATTGCAGATGGAAAGATGAGCCCCCCAAGAGCAGGCGGGCCCCTAATCCATTGTGACCAGTGTCCTTATATGAAGCGGCCATGTGAAGACAGAGGCCCGGGGAGGACTCCTTCTGACAGTGAGAGCAGAGACTGGAGTTATGCAGCTGCAAGCCCAGGAACACCTAAGAGTCCCAACAAATCACAGGGAGCTAAGAAGAGGCAGGCGAGGAAGGATTCCCGTCCAGTTTTCAGAGGGAGGCTGGCCCTGCCAACACCTTGATCTCAGATTCTAGCCTCCAGAAATATGCGATGTTTCTGTCGTTTCTAAGCCACCCAGTTTGTAGTTCTTTGTTATGGCAGCCCTGAGAAACTAATACAGACGGACAGATGCTTTCATTTCTCTTGAGTAAATACCTAGGAGTGGATAAGCTGGATCACATGGTAAATGCATCCTTAATTGTTTAAGAAACTGCCAAACTGTTGCCTCGAGTGGTATCTTTCTTGATTCCCACCAGCACAGCAGGGGAGTTTCAATGTGTCCACCTCTTTGTCAACCCTTGGTATAAACAGTCTTTATCATTGTAACCACTGTAACGGGAATAGAATGGTACCCTGTCTGGCTTTCTTTGCATTGCCCACATGACTAATGATGGTGAGCGTCCTCTTTAGTGAAGTCTCTGCTAAAAGCGTTTGCCTATTTTTTAATGTTCATTTTTTTCCATGTGGAGTTTGAGGGTTCTTTATATATTCTAGATACAAGTCCTTTATTAAATATATGCTTTACAAACACTTTCTCCCACATTCATGGCTCGTCTTTTCATTTTCTCAATGGGGTCTCTCAAGGAGAAGAAGCTATTGATTTTGGTGAGGTCCAAGGCGAGACCTTTCCGAGTACCCGCCCCAGTGCTCCAGGTACCAGGAGATTTTCCAATCTGTCTGGTGCAAGTAGGCAGGACTCCCAGCCTTGTGTGGATGCTGGCACTGTTGGTTCCAGTCCTCTCATGGGGTTCTTGCCTTGGCCTTGTGTAGATTCCTACTCGGCTAAGTACACAAAGGAAGCCTCTGCTGTCTCCAGACCCCTCCCTGTGCGGCTCTCTCCTCTCGTTCTCTGTGCCGTGACCACCAGCCCTGGGAACCTGTGCTCCGCTGACACTCAGCTCGGGTCCTCCCTCCAGGAGTCCAGCCCGGGGCTGCCCTTTCCTGCCCCTGGAACTTTCTCAAGGCAGCAAGTGGAGGCAACCACAGGGTTCACCTCCTTTGTTTCTCATCTCACAGCAACTGCTGGTTTTCATCGCCTATGGTCCAATTTCATACATTTTTGTCTGACATTTCAGCAGTTCTAGATGAGGGAGTAAATCCAGTCTCTCTCTCTCTCTCTCCATCTCGGCAGAAAGCAGAAATCTGTCCTGTGTTGCCATCCATGCCAGTACACGCTTCTAGGAGAGAAGCGCAGAGACAGACCCTGCTTTGTGTCCTGGATGGGAAGGCCAGGGAGCACACAGCCCCCTAAATATCCCTAGGCAGTTTCCATCACTGGGATCCGAGTGTTGGTGACACAGGGACCCAGCTTGCCTTTTAGTTCCTCAATGAAAACCCAGGACTTCTCGGTGGCCCAGTGGTTGCGACTTCACCTTCCAATGCAAAGGGCACGGGTTCGATCCCTTGATCAGGGAATTAAAATTCACATGCCGTGTGGTGCAGGCAAAACAATAAAATGAAATGAAATAATATAGGCCAGTTCAAAAAAAAAAAGAAAGAAAGAAAACCCAGCAAAACAAACACTTCTTCCATTCCATAACCATGCAGGGGTAAAAACCATTAGTGGACTCCCATATTTCACCTCTGGATAGCCAGTGTCAGAGGAACAAGGGTGGGAAAGTGAAAGTGAAGTCGCTCAGTTGTGTCTGACTCTTCGTGACCCCGTGGACTGCAGCCTACCAGGCTCCTCCATCCTTGGGATTTTCCAGGCAAGAGTACTGGAGTGGGTTGCCATTGCCTTCTGGGAATCTTGATCATTAAACTGCTCAATCTTTGGGAACTGCGTGGGATATTTCTATTGCAAGTTGAGATCACTGCCAACAGCCTTATCTCTGAGGAGAGGGGCTCACCCAGGAGGGAAAGTGGACCTGGGGAGGCTCTACCCTTTTTATGTTCTTACCTGGGACCCCTGTAACAAAAACAGATTACGAGAGAAAAGCATACAGGTGTATTCAATCTAAGTTTTACACGACACAGGAGCTTTCCTAAGGAAATAAAGATCCAGGAAGATGTTTAAACCTGAGTATTTTTGTGCCTGGTTTGCTGAAGAGTGGACAATCCTGGGAAGATAAGAACAAAACAAGAAGGAAACCAAGAAAGACCTGTTCATTCAAATTCCTCTGTGTCCCGACGTGGTCTTCTTCAGAGATAACGATTCGCCTTTCCTCTGGGTACCAGCGAGGCACCTGTCATAGGAGGTTTGATGACCTAATTCAGGTGAAGGTCTTTGTGCACACATCATTTTTCATGTTCCCTCAACTGGAAGTAGTCTACGTGCCAAAGTGCCCCTCTGGAGGGGGCTGTGTCCTGAACCCTGTCAGAGGCCAAGGCTGAGCTGTCCGGCCAAGGTTCAAGATCCTTCTCTGAAGCTGGCTCTGTCTGTTAGACTGATGCTAACTCCTACGGGGACTTGGAGGGCAACATCCCAGAACGCTAGTGTCCTTGTCAAGAGTCCAAGGGCACCCGGGCACAAAAGCTTTGGGAGTCCATTTCGTGGCTCACCTTTCGTGGGAAGAGAAGGACCCTGGAACTTTTTCTTGCCCCTCCAAGAGGAGACTTGTTGATAAGCTTTTTCATTTTCCAGCCCACGGGGCTTCACCTTGGCACACACCCGCCCTAGGAAAGCTGAGTGGGAAGCGCTGACAGCACTGGCCAGGGTGATGCACCTTGTTCTCCTCCTACACGTCCTCACCGCAAACACACACACATACACATATGCACACGCATGCACTCATGCCAATGCACACACACACAGTTGCACCTTGGGCCCAAGGTTCCCTTCCCCAGCAGCCTGTGCCTTAAGACTGGGAAGTGAGGAGAAGGAAGACTCCCGGGTTTCATATTTCTGAGAGATGGAGTTGAAGCAAAAGCCAGAGATGCCGGTGTTCTGGCTGGTCTCCCTCGGAGAACACCCACAGCTCTGAAAGCTTCAATAGCCCATTGTTTGCAGTGAATTGAAGATGGTAAGAGAGTGGAGGAACTCAGTCTAGAAGGCTAAGAGGCAGGCAGCTACTATCTTAGATCTGCAGCAGGCAGGCTCCTGCCAAAGTGTTTGCCATTCAAAGGCAGACTTGTCTGCAGATGGGAAATCCACATTCCCGTGCCCCTCCCCCCCTCCCCCCTCCCCCCTCCTCCCCCCGACCCTGCTCTGGTCCCCCTCCCATCCTTTCTTCCTGGTAGCGCTTCTGGCTGCCCTGTCCTGGGATCAGGACCCTAGTCCTTCCAGAGAGCTGAGTTCTAGCATCTTCTAGATGAAGATGCTACTGGATGATGGAAGCCCAAGGAAAGCAGATGGCCTTGGGCAGGTCGACCCACCTCCCTGGGCCTCATACCCATAAAGCAGAAAGCTTATTTTTTTTTACATGTTTATAGAAGACATTTTCAGCACTAGGCTAAATGTCATCAACAGTCCCTTCCAGTGCTCAGAATGCTTCCGTATCTTTCTGAATCCCAGAAAAGAGATTGTGAGGAATCAACTCTGAGTCAGAATCCAGCCTTGCATTCGTCATGAGGATTCTCCATCATTTTCCCCAGTGAAACTGAATCAGTAGCCTGCTTGCTGGCATAAACCCTTCTCACCTCGGATGGAGAGAGGATGGATCACAAGGCTGCAGGCAGCTCAGCAAAGCCCCACCAACAGTCACCCACAGCACAAACTCTAAATGCAGCTTCCCTGAAAAGAAGTCTCAGTCTTTACCAAAAAAAAAAAAATTATAATTGGAAGTCTTTGTGAGATAGACCAACTCTGTCGAGTCAATGTGGAGCCAGGCAAAAAACCCTGGGTCTGCAGAGGAGGCGGATGAAACTGTGAGGATGAAGGAGCAGATGGAAGGTGCCTGAGCCCTCCCTTGGGTTTCTCTCCCAAGACCCAAGATGCTGGGAGACAGGGGGAGGCACGGGTGGTCTGAAGCCACCTCAAGGGGCTCAGGGCGGTGTCTGCTCAAGTCTTTCATCTCTGTGCTGAAAACCAGAAGCTAGCCATGTCAGGACCTGGAGGCAGGGCACTGCAGAGAGAGGTAGAGAGAGAGCCAGGGAGAACCTAGTGCTCGAGGAGCAGAGGGACCAAGAACAGGGGACAGGAGGACGGGAGGGGCTGCGATGAGGGAAGCCAGCGAGGCTGGGTTCGTGGGAGAGGTGGGTTCTGAGGCTCAGGTAAGGGGTCCAGGAGTGTATGTGTGCTTTTAAGTGAACAGGGTTAACATGATCAGACACATTTAAAAGTTCATTTGTGGAACTTCTCAGATTGTTCAGTAGCTAAGACTCCAAGCTCCCAATGCAGGCGGCCTAGGTTCAACCCCTGATCAGGGAACTAGATCCCACATGCAGCAATTAAGACCTGGCACGGTCAAATAATTTTTTTAAAGGCTTTTCTTGGGGACTAGAATGACAAAGTAAGAAACCCCAAAATAAACCAGGCCGAAAGTGAAGATGACTGGGGTGGGTTGGTGTGTGGTGGTATGTGTGTGCTCAGTCATGTCCCTTTGTGACCCCATGGCCTGTCACCACCAGGCTCCTCCGTCCATGGGATTTTCCAGGCAAGAATACTGGAGTGGGTTGCCATTTCCTTCTCCAGGGGATCTTCCTGACCCAGGAGGTAAAGATGACTGGGGTTAGGGTGGTGCTGAGAGATAAACTGAGACAAATTAAAAATCTTAAGAGTTGACTTCGGCAAAAATCTGCTTGAAGTGGGCAGGGCCAAAGCAGAAGTGGTTTGGAGTGGCTCTTGGGAAGGAACTGGAGATAGACTTTTACAGAAGAAAAACCAGAAGCAAAGCAAGGGGATTATTTGATTGACTCCAGCTTAAAGCCTGGGTGGCCGTTTGTGACGGGTGGTCCTTAGTGCTTTGATTCTGCAACCTGGAGGCATTTACAGACCTAGATTTAGGCTGCCAGGCATTAGGGTTTTCTCAGTCTAACAACTTCCTTGTTTGGTTAATTTAACAGTAGCTGCAATGGCAGTGGGGACCAGAGGTCCTATTTGAGCAATACTGTGAAAATAGTTAAAACACTGTATTGGCAGGAAAGCTATGACAAACCTAGACAGTGTGTTGAAAAGCAGAGACATCACTCTGCCAGCAAAGGTCCGTATAGTCAAGGCTATGGTCTTCCCAGTTCTAAGAGAGGGACTGTAAAGAAGGCAGAACGCCAAAGAATTGATGTATTCGAACAGTGGTGCTGAAGAAGAGTCCTGAGAGTCCCTTGGGCACTGAGGAGCTCAAACCAGTCAATTTTAAAGGAAATCAACCCTGAATAGTTATTGGAAGGACTGACGAAGCTGAAGCTCCAGTATTTTGGTCACCTGATATGAACAGTTGACTCATTGGAAAAGTTCCTGATGCTTGAAAAGATTGAGGGCAGAAGGAGAAGAGAGTATCAGAGGATGAGATGGCTGGATGGCATCACTGATGCAATGGATATGAACTTGGGCAAACTCCAGGAGATGGTAAGGGACAGGGAGGCCTGGCATGCTGCAGTCCATGAAGTCACAAAGAGTTGGACACGACTGGGTGACTGAACAACAACAATGTTGTCTATTTAAAAGTTAAGAGAGTAAACATTAACAACAAAAGTTAAGAAAGTAGGGACTTCCATAGTGGTCCAGGGGCTAAGACTCCACATGCCAATGCAGGAGGCCAGGTTTGATCCTTGGTCAGGGAACTAGATCCAACATGCCACAAGGAAGATCAAAGATCCCTTGTGCTATAACCAAGACCTGGCACAGCCAAATAAATAAAATTTTAAAAGTAATTTTTAAAATTTTAAAATTAAGAGAAAAGTGAAAGTGTTAGTCTCTCAGTAGGGGTCTGACTCTGCAATCCCAAGGACTGTAGTCCACCAGGTTCCTCTGCCCATGAGATTCTCCAGACAAGAATACAGGAGTGGGTTGCCATTCCCTTCTCCAGACAGTCTTTCCGACCCAGGGATTGAACCCAAGGCTCCTGCAATTGCAGGCAGATCCTTTACATCTGAGCCATCAGAGAAGCCCCAAGTTAAGAGAGTAGATCTTAAATATTCTCATCACATACACAAAAATTCTGTAAGTATGTGAGGTGAAGGATGTAAACTTACTGTGGTGATCACTTCATAATATATACACATATCAAATCACTATGCCATACACCTTAAACTAATATAAAGCTGTATGTCAATTATATTGCAATAAAACTGGAAATTTCTAAATAAAATAATTTTAAAAAGAAAGGAGAGCCACTAAAACTTGCTAATTGGTTGGATATGGTGGAGATGAACTCAGGAACAAAGAAGCCATTTGGGAAGGGGCTGAACAATTGGGTGAAGGAAGAATTACTGTCTGAAAAAGGAGACAGGACAGTGGAGGTCAAGAATCTTGAGATGTTTCACACCTACAGTGAGTAAGCGTCCTGTTACCCTTCCAGGTGGAAGGGTCGGTAGACAGGTCTGGGAGTCTGGAATGGGTCAGGCTGGAGCATCACGCAAAAGTATTGATTGGGAGTTTGGGATTGACATGTACATACTGCTATATTTAAAATAGATAACTAATAAGGACCTACTGTGTAGTGCAGGGACTCTGCTCAATATTCTATAATAACCTAAATGGGAAAAGAATTTGAAAAAGAATAGATAAGGGGCTTCTGAGGTGGCTCAGTGGTACAGAATTCGCCTGCCAATGCAGGAGACACGAGTTCGATCCCTGGATCGGGAAGATCCCCTAGAGAGGGAAATGGCAGCCCACTTTAGTATTCTCGCCTGGGAAATCCCACGGACAGAGGAGCCTGGTGGGCTACAGTCCATGGGGTCACAAAAGAGTCAGACACGACTAAGCAATGAAACAACTGTTGCTTAATGTATATGAACTGGTATGGTGCTTACTTTGTGCCAGGTCTAAACATCTAAAGTGTTTACACAAATCAACCCATTCAATCCTCCTAATGACCCTGAGCCACCAGGGAAGCCCCATGAAAGCCAGATACTAGTCAAACTTGGTTACAGAACCCTTGTTGAGTGTTTCTTCCATGTGCTAGGCACTGTACTAACATTACCTCATGCAGTTCTTACGATATTGCCAATTCCGGGTTTCATCTCACTTGACCACCAGCAGCCTTTGGCAGAGTTAAAGATGCCCCCTTGAAACTCTTTCTTCACTTGACTTCTCAGGATCCCACTGATCTTGTTTTCCTTCCCACCCAACTGGCTGCTTCTGTGTTAATTCCTCCTCTTCCCTCTGACCCCTAAACACCAAGCGACCTATGGGACAGTTCTCTTCTCTGGCTATATCACCCCATAAATGATGTCTTCTGATATCAAGGCTTATTTTCTAAGTCTCTACATCTCCTCCCCACCTACACCCCCTGAGTCCTAGTCTCTCATTCCCAACTTCCAACTTAATGTCGCCACTTATATATGGAGCAGGATTTTCAGATGGCGAAAACAGAACTCCTGGTCCTCCATCTGCTTCTCCTCATCGCAGGAGGCAGCAGCTCCATTCTTGCAGTGTCTCAGACCAAAAAAAAATATGTGAAGTCATCCTTGACTTCTTACTTTCTCATCCCACATCCAACGCGCTAGAAATCTTGCAAACTCCACCTTTCAAACAGATCTGGAATCATCCGCTTCCCACCATCTCCCCTGCCGAATTCTGCACTAAGAATCCATTGTGTCTCCTAACTTGGCACCCTGATGCCACTTCTGATGATTCAGTCTATTCTCCGCTCAGAAGCCAGAGTGATCCTTTCTTTTTCAAATCAATCAGATTGTATTGATCCTCGGTTCAAATCGCCACAGTGGTTTCTGAGCAGGCTCCTGAAAAGATCTGTACTCCTTCCCATAGCCTAGAATATTCTACATGGCTCCACGTAGCTCTCCGTTCCCTCCTTTGGCCCTACTCATTCCACTTCAGCCACTTATCTCCTACATTATAGTCTTCACATGTCCCCTCTGCAAGGAAGAGCCCCCAGCTCTCAGTTCATTCCAGTATCAAGGGCTCCTCCCCAGGCCAAGTCGTCCTGCCCATGGCGGGCACCCACTCATACACACACACTCACATCACCATCACTGCTGCATCACCCCACGTGCATGCTATGTTGCTCAGTCATGTCCAGCTCTTCGCAACCCCGTGGACTGTAGCCAGCCAGGCTCTTTTGTCCGTGGGATTCTCCAGGCAAGAATACTGGCGTGAGTTGCCTTCCCCTCCTCCAGGGGATCTTCCCAACCCAGGGATCAAACCTGTGTCTCTTAAGTCTCCTGCATTGGCAGATGGGTTCTTTACCACTAGTGCCACCTGGAAAACCATCACCCCAACATGGCCTTTTTTTTTTATTGTTTATTCCACCTGACGTATTATGCATTTAGTTGCTGATTGTTATTATTTTCTACCCTAATCTATTAGAATGTAAGTTCGATGAAAAGAGAGATTTTGTATTCACAATATACAAGGATATACAATATACAAGGATAAAGACTGCTATAGAGTACGCTTTCAACAAATCATTATTGAATGAATGAATGAATCCATTGTACAGGTGAGGTAATTATACATATTGTACAGAGGAGGGTCAGAAATTTCAAGTACTTTTCCCAAGTTCTTACAGCGGGGAGGAGAAAGAATTGATGTGTAAGCCCAGATCTATCTAACTCCACTTCTCAGAAATCATGATACACCGGGGAACCCTGATAAATCAAGCCCTGATGTTTCAAATACAAATGCTTAGCGATATCAAATAGCACACTCAAAGCCCAAAATAGTTACCATAACTTCCTGAAAGACTTGACCACAAACACTCTATGCTATGGACTGGTGGGAGCAAGTTTCTCTCACCCGCCACTTCTGAGCCCCTTCAACATCAAAAACTATGTCCTCACTTGGTCCTTCTCTGAAATGCCTGGAATTAAACAAAGCAGGCACAGCCCCTACCCTTTGGAAGCCCAGCAATCTAGAACAAACACGGATGCACACAGGGCTGGTCTCATGAGCTGGCAACCACATGGTCTGATTTTAGAGGCTGGGATAGCTTAGTCCAAAAATATCTACTCCTCCCAAATGCCACAGAGCCTGGAATTCCACCATTAGAGAGATATTTCTGGGACTTTAAGCACTATCTCTGATTCTGAGTCACTTTGTTTTAGGTGTATACATGTATATTTAAAAACAAGACATAGTTGTGTTTAGGTTATTTTTTACCCATTCTATACATTTATTTCTTTTAATAAATAGGTTTCTCCCATCGGCATTTATTATTAAAATACATTTGTTTGTCATGATACTGTCATCTTGAATATCTCTTTCACCTTTAATGCTTCATTTATATTTCCTATGCTTTTCTTACTGTATCATTTGAGATTCAGTTCATATAGTGGTTACCTTTTCTATTTTAAATAAGATGCTAAATTTCTATTCTTCAGTTAACTTCAGAAATCAAATAGTATCCATTACCTCCCAACTAAGAAAGATGAGAAAATTAATGAGCTTATAATTCCTCCCATTTCCTTTCCACCTACTCCTGTCCTTCCAACAAACATAAACTTTTTGTTATTATGCTGTTGGATTTTTTCCTTCCATGGGGCCATATATTATCATTATCACTGTACGTTTGGTAGTTGCCTATTTTTTTTTCTTTCGTGGACTTCTTTTAAACGCAATAAACATTTAGAAGAGGCCTCAGTTATCAGACACCAGTATCTGTGGATAAATTAAGTGTTCAGATTACTTTCATTAAGGCAGTAGGGGCTCCTGGGCAGCAGGAAGCCAAGAGGAAGGGGGCGGGGAAAGCACAAAAAGGGAAATTGGATGGAGGATGGGGAAACACACGGAAGGCAAATTTTACCTACTTCTCTGTTTTGCTGAACATAGAGACAAAGGGAACACACAGTGTAGACTAAACATTCCCGGAGGGCACCACTTCGGGATGGCTGATGCTCTGCCGTGAGAATGAGACAGAGGGAACACACCGCTGTGCTCATCACCCAGGGATGGCACCATGAGGGTCGGTGCGAGGAAGAGGGGAAAGGCTGAACTTCCCAGGGAGCTGACATCACAGGCTTCCAGAAAACTCTTCCCAGCTACAAACCCCACCCCACGTCACGTCCTGTCTGCACGCATGCAGTCTGGCCGGGCCTGCCTCTCACCATAGAAGGCACACAAAAACAACTGCCTCCTGCTCGCTCCAGGCTCAGGTCTTTCTGAGACTGCCCTGGGTTTCTTTATCTCAACCCCTTGTGAGAACACAGGAAACCCTGCTTCCCCAATCCTGAAATATCTGAGTCAGGAAGGAAGGCATATCGTCTTTCCAGGGCCTCTGTTTCGCTTGGGAACCAGTTCGATAGCCCGCTTTGCAAGTGCGTGGCAAAAGCAAACCAATTCAGACCTTCCTTGGAAATGGCATGTTTTGAAAGATAATGTCCAAATCCACTGAAACAATGGGGGAAACTTAGGTCATAAAACTTTGCACAAACTGGACTACTATAGGGCAGGAGAGGTCTTCTGTTACTGTTTTATTTCATTTGGTTTGTTGATTTTTTTTTTCTGTTTTGTCTTACTAAGAATTGCTCAGGCTTCCCCAGTGGCTTAGCGGGTAAAGAATCTGCCTGCAATGCAGGAGACACAGAAGACTCAGCTTCAATCCCTGGGTCGGGAAGATCCCCTGGAGAAGGAAATGGCAACCTACTCCAGTATTCTTGTCTGAAAAATCCTATGGACAGGCTTCCCTGATGGTCCAGTGGTTAGGAATCTGCCTTGCAATGCAAGGGACATCAGTTCAATCCCTAGTACCGGAAGATCCGACGTGCCTCGAAGCAACTAAGTCTGTGCACCACGACTGCTGAAGCCCAGGTGCATGAGCACGTGGTCTGCAATAAGAGAAGCTACCGCAGTGAGAAGCCCAAGCACTGCAAGAAAGAGTAGACCCCACTCATTGCAACTGGAGAAAGCTCGTGTGCAGCAACAAAGACCCAACACAACCATCAAATACATTTATAGAAATAAATAAATCTTAAAAAAATCCTATGGACAGAGGAGCCTGTCGGGTTATAGTCCAAAGGGTCACAAAGAGTCAGACATGAGTGAGCGACTAAGCACGTAGGCATGCAAGAATTGTTCAAGGGAGAAATCATTTATTTTCTTCTTCCACATTCTTGCCATAGTTAGGGAGTAATGTGTTAATTCACTTTTCATTGGGTCCAAATGAAATTTATTTTTTATGTTTTATAAAAAACATACAAATCTTCAGCTGGTTCAATGATATTTTACAATCAATTTTTAGCAATAAATAGCTACATCAAGACATCTGAAGAGATTAATACAATTGAGTTAGAGAGCCATCGTGCTCACAATTAAAAGATTTCAATTAAAAAGGTTTGCCAGAGACAAAGGGTGGAACGGGCCTCTGGGATTGCTTCCCAGGGGCAGAAATCCATGTTGCTATAAGCAGAAGTGATATTTGTGCTTGACAACATCTTCTGGGCCGTCACCCACGATTTCTAAACTATACTCTGGTATTAATCATGGTCACACGTCTCAGATGGCCTTTATTTCAGAAGAGATGACAAACCCCACCTTTCTGTGAAAAATGGTCAGTTGAGGTCTGGAAATAGAAATTTTTTTTCTAAAGAATTTATGTCCTGGGACTTCCCTGGCAGTCCAATGGTTAAGACTACGTGCTTCCCGTACAGGAGGCATGGGTTTGATCCCTGGTCAGGAAACTAAGATCCCACATGCCGTGCAGCGTGGCAAAAAATAAATACATAAATAAAAATAAAGAATTCGTGTCTTGACGTCCCTAAATTCCAAGGCAGTGTCTCTTTTCTGTCTGTTCCTAACGATGCACCAACCACAGATGGGACGTGTTGTTTGTATACCAAATACTGCTGTGTAAAATAAAAAAAATAAAAACAAAAAAAAGCATAAATGTTCTTCGCCTCCAACCTCTAAAAGGACCTATTAGGCCGTGCGGTTAGATGCTCTTTTTTTTTATTGGTGGATAATTTCTTCACGAGGTTGTGTTGATTTCTGCCATACAACACCAATCAGTCATAATTGTACAGACACAAATACGTAGATACATCTATGTATATCCCCTCCCTCCTGAGCCTCGCACCCCCTACCCTGTCCCGCCCCTCTAGGTCATCACAGGGCACCAGGCTGAGCTCCTGTGCTATAGAGCAGCTTTTCACTAGCTGTCTATTCTGCATGTGGTAGTGTATATATGTCAATGCTGCTTTCTGTTTGTCCCACCCTCCCCCTCCCCCCGCCGCACCCATGTCCACATCTGCAACTCCATTCCTTCCCTGTAAATATGTTCATCTGTACCATTTCTCTTGATTCCATATCTATGCGTTAGTAATCATAATATATGTGTTTTTCTCTCTGACTTTCTTCACTCTATTCCGAGGACCCGATGTCCACACTGCCAGCCCTCCATCCACCCCGGCCCCTTCCCCAGTTCTGCAGCCTGGCTGCCTGCCTGCCTGCTATCCCCAACCCGAGTGGCCCTGCCTCCAGTGTCCTCCAGCTCACACCCTGGCAAGGAGGTCCTCATTGGGCAGCATGAACAAAAAGAGCCTTTTCCAGGCTCTCCCGGGCGCCGCGAGAGCGAGGCCGGCTTTGAGGAGCCTGCCAAGGGGGGTGAAGCCCTCGCTTTGAAAATGCTCCTCCAGTTTGGGACTTGGCAGTCCCGGGGAACAGCGCGGGGCGGGGAGCGGCGGTGGGGGGCGCGGTAGAAAGCCCCAGCAGGCACCCTCCACTCTTTTCATCTCATCAGGGCCCCGTGTGACACCCGAGAAGGAGCTGGTTGTCAGGGCTCCTCCCCACACGCCTCCCCGACTGCTAAACGGTGGCTGAGAAAAGGACAGCAGCTTTGCAGTCACCCAGAAACCCCTCGAGGCTGTGCTCTGTCCTCCTGGGCTCTCCCCCGGGGGCCTGCCTGGCCCAATGTCCCGTGTTTGCAGGACAGGCAGAAGCAGGCAGGCAAGGACCAGGATCAGTAGGAGCCATCAGTCCGAAGGGACAGCAGTAAAAATCCACTGACCACAGGAGGCCGTTCTCCCTTGCTCTGGGGCCACAAGAAGGCCCCGTGACTCAGCACAAAAAGTACCCACCGCAGCAGCCCAGGTCGTGTGTGGTTCTGGATCCGGTACAGTTTCTTGGTTGTCACCCCATCTTTCCCTCTGTAAAACAGGCCTACGAGCCGTGGGCCCACGAGAGTTGCTCAATAAGCCCTATTGTTCCATCAGTTGACAAACTGCAAATCCAAGTCCTAAATACTCCATCCACTGACCACCGGTGATGGGTGAATAGTGACAGCAAGACTTCAAGGACGGCCACCTCGCCCATCTGTTTATTTTTCCTGCCTGAGTCGAAAATGGCTTCCAAGCCCTGGCCTCGCCGCGGTCATGCCTCCCTCTGCAGCCAGAGAGGTGTGGAGCCCAGTGCTACTCCAGGTCATCTGTAGGAGGGAGGGCCCGGCCAGCACAAAGGGCCGTTGTGGACTTGCGGGCGCCCAGAGGCGAGGATCAGGGCAGGACTCCCACGCAGCAGGCAGCCCAGGGCTTCCCTTGCTGAGATTTTCGGAGCAAAACAAAAGTGTGGTCGGTATCAAGGCAGAAGCAGGAGTCCTTGCCTTTCCATGGATGAGAAGAAGGTACAGCCTCCAGGGGTGAGAAGGCAAACTCCTGCCCTGGACAGACAGGTGAGAAGAGGGGTGCCGCGTGGCCAAGCCAGTGGGGACCCCGCGCCCCTTTCTCCCGGCAGTGGCTGTGGGGAGAGGAGCCCCGGCCCCCTCCACCTCTCTGGGCCTGCTTGTCACAGCTCTCTTGCTGGACAGGGAACCATCATGGTCAAAGTGGAAGTTTCTCCCAGGTGCAGGAAGGAACAGGAAAGCATCTTCTTAAGTAGTAAACAATGCTGCCTCATTTAGCTCCATTTTTTCTCTCTTCTGAGTGCCTTTGAAGTGGCAGTTTCTAGGGAAACCCCGCACCCACCCACCCAATGCCCTTTAAGGGGGAGATGGAAGCCTACAGCTTGCTGCAGCCAAGTTGCTCAAGCTGCGTGCAGACTTAGGTAGACGAGGTCAGGCCAACACCCAGACCCGCGAGTGAGTCAGCACCGCCCACAGCCTCTGGGAGCTCAAGATCCAGTGCAGTGGAGGGAACAACAGGAACACACAGCAGGGGCAACGAAGGAGGTGCAGAGAAAACGCTGGCAGGCCCCACAGCCGTTCATTCATTTTAGGGGAAACCAAAGAAGGCTTCACAGAGGAGGTGGCTTCGGAGGCTGAATAGGAGATCCAGCACTAGAGAAGTCAGGTTGGAGGAAGAGCGTAAGCAAAACTAGGAGTCAGCAGAGACTGTGACGTGGCCAGAGCACAGGGTGGAAGAAATGAGTGAGGCTGGAGGTTGGCTCGAAGGCCTAGAACATTGCCAAAGTGGAGGTCAGGGCAGTCGTGGGAAGGATGTAATCGTTCTACCTGCCTTGAAATAACCTGGACAGGCCTGGGAGGCTAGCCTGCAGAGATGCAAGGTTTACGACACCTTGAAGACTTGCAGTGACTCAGGCAGGACGCCAGCGCATGATGGCCTGGCCTGTGGGGATGGAAGCAGGAAGTGGGGAGGGCGAGCGAGACAGTGACTCTGAGGCCTCTAGATTGGATGGATTATGGGGTACCATGGAAAGTAAGATCACATACCTGAAATAGCACACACAGCAGGGAGAGCAGGTTTGGAGCGAAAATGGTGAATTCAGTCAAGGAGAGGCCCAGTTTGAGCTGTTAACAACTCAGGCTTGTAGAAACATCCAGCAGTTAACTAACCCATGAGCAAGTTTTAAAGCTGAGATACAAAGAGATTGCTAGTATGCAGCTAGGGAGCTGTCAGGGGTCCCTGCCTTGCTCCTGGTTTGGGGGGCTGCACTGGTGACTGGCTCAGGACAGGGGTCCCAGACTACGAGTTGCAACAGGAACCTGGGGAGCATGGTGATAGCCCAGGGGCCTTGAATCCTCCCCCAGCCCCAACCGGGATTGTCCATTGTCACTGCCCAAGAAGGGATACCCATTCCAGTCATTCAAAAAAAAAATTAAGTCAAACAGACTCTTTTAAACTTTTAACCTCTTTCCCATTAATTAACTAGAGTATCTTTATCTGTTTACCTTTTAGCTAAATAATCTTGTTAACTGATTAACTGAAGAAGGAAATCAACCCTGAATATCCATTGGAAGGATGGATGCTGAAGCTGAAGCTCCAATGCTTTGGCCACCTGATGCAAAGAACCGATTCACTGAAAAAGACGCTGACGATGGGAAAGATTGAGGGCAGGAGGAGAAGGGGGCTACAAAGGATGAGATGGTCGGATGGCATCATCGACTCAATGGACATGAGTGTGAGCAAACTCTGGGAGATGGTGAAGGGCAGGGAAGACTGGTGTGCTGCAGTCCATGGGGTCTCTTAGAGTCAGACGCGACTGAGCGACTGAACGACAACAATTCTCACTGGCCAGCAGAAAGGTCAGTGAAATTAGCCTCAGGAGAAACCATCTAAGATCGCAAAGGCTGTCCTGTCCAAGGCGAGAGGAGGTGGAGAAACGAAGAGACAAAGGATCCTGGGAGGACGCGGCCAAAGAGAACGGGTGGCCTGGGCACCGTGGGGAAAGGAGTCAGAGTGGAACTCAAAGCACCCTGGATTCTGTCCTCATTCCTCGGGGGATCCCACAAACTCCACCAGGCCCACCCTCAGATAAGGCCCTAGCAAGGCATGTGTGTTCCCCTTCTGGGCTGTCCCGGGGCCCCTGAAGGCTTTGCTGCTGTTAACCTCTGACCCTGCAACCTGCATGCCCCGTCAGAATCATCGCAAAGTTGACCAAGACTCACTAAATTATCACATGAAGAAGAACAACAAAGGCAAGAGTGGAAAACATGAGGGTGCAAACGCAGAGTCAACCTTGAAATCCTGTCACCAAACAAGGCACATGCCAACCCTCAAGCCTGGAATGGAAATCCAGGCTCCCCGAAGCTTCAGTCCTGGCATTGAAGGTGTGCAGCGTCATTTAGAAACAAACGACAGAAGAAAAACATGTACATCTTTAACGCTGATGAGCTAAGGGCCGGAGTGGGGAGAGGAGACATTTTTCTTTTCCCAGAACCCTGGGCCAGGTGGGCACCCGGGTGTGCTGACTCCATCATCCCTGCCTGCAAAGGGAGGTGACGACGGCCTGGGTGGCTGAGACCTAGTTCCCATGTCCTAGAAACCCCCTCAGTAGGCTGGTCATCCCAGATCCAGGCCCTGGGAGGCACAGCGATGTAACGCCAGGTGGTGGGACAGTGAAGATGTGGATCGGGGGATGCTCTGCGTGCTGGGCATTTCGGAGAGCCAGGCGCTCTGCGAGAGTTTTTCAAAGTGCTCGAGAGGGTGGGCCACCCTCCCCATGAAACACCCCGCAGCAGGGCTAGCGAGAGCAGAGGCACAGATCTCGCCCACAGCTCTCCTTCTGGGCCGCGGCGGAGCTCAGGGCCTTCGCATTAGGAGTGAGGAGGGGGCATGCCTCTCTGGAGGCCTTCAAAGCAGGAAACGTGGCCCCTCGCCCTGCCACAGCTGTAAGAAACTGAAATGAGCTTCTTTTATTTTCAAAGGTTTTGTGAGTGTCCTTGAACTCCTCTGTGCCTTCTCCAGAGCGGTGTGGTACTTAAGAATGGTGGAGAGGAAGGCGGCAGAGACCCGTGAGAGGCAGAGACCGTGAGACGCCGGCGTTTTGTTCACTGAACAAGTATTCATTGAACTACTATGTGGCAGACACAGGTTTAGGTGCGGGAGATACACAAACCCCTGCCCTGCTGTTGGCTACTCTTCAGGGTGGGGAGATGGATAATAAACCAGCAAACATATAAATAAAAGAGACTGCTTGAGGGCAGTAAATATCCTCAAAACCAAATAAAGGCCAAAAGGGATGATAAGTACTGGGACAAGGAGGGTGGGGGACCTCTATAAGGGATAAGGTCTGAGCAGAGACCAAACCAGGTGGGAAGAAGGAGCCAGCCTTGCAAAGATTTGGGCAAGAGACTCCATGAAAGAGGAAACAGCAGGTGTGAAGTGCTTGTTCTTGTTGTTCTTGTTGTTGAGTCGCTCAGTCGTGTCCAACTCTTTGCGACGCCATGGACTGCAGCATGCCAGGCTTCCCTGTCCTTCACTACCTCCCAGAGCTTGCTCAAACTCATGTCCATTGAGTCAGTGATGCCATCCAACCATCTCATCCTCTGCCACTCCCTTCTCCTCCCGCCTTCAATCTTTCCCAGCATCAGGGTCTTTTCCAGTGAGTCAGCTCTTCACATCAGGTGGCCAAAGTATTGGAGCTTCAGCTTCAGCGTCAGTCCTTCCAATGAATATTCAGTGTTGATTTCTGTTAGGATTGACTGGCTTGATCTCCTTGCAGTAAAAGGACTCTCAAGAGTCTACTCCAGCACCATGGTTCAAAAGCATCATTTCTCTATTCAGCCTTCTTTATGGTCCAACTCTCACATCCATAAGTGACTACTGGAAAAACCATAGCTTTGATTATATCGACCTTTGTCACAAAGTGATATCTCTGCTTTTTAACACACTGTCTAGGCTTGTCACAGCTTTTCTTCCAAGCAGTGAGCAAAGTCCATGAGGTGCACACGAACTACAAAACAGAAGGGAAGTTGGAGTGGCCAGAGAACACAAGGGGAGATGGGGACGGCTTGACCAAAGGAGGGAGAGCTGGAGGTCTGACTTCAGAAATATGAAGCCGGTAGGACTTTCTTGGGGTTGGAGGGGAAACAGAAGAACCAGGAGCAACTCCTTAGATGCAGCGAGAACAGAGGTGAAAGAAAAAGAAGAGGAGAAGAGTGGTTTGACCACATGGCACTTGAGATGCCTGCTGAATATTTTAGTGGGGATGTCAAGCCAGGCCAACTGGAGAGATGGGCCCAGTGGAGGATCAGGGCTGGAGATGGAAATAAGAGAGAGAAATACCTAGGCTTGGGAGAGAGAGAGAGAGATGCATGAGCAGCGTAGGAACCCTGCCTAGCTTTCAAACACACCCAGGCAACCGTACCCTTTGCAACCTAAGTCCTTTGGTGTTTCAAACAGCTCTACAGTCGGCACACACACGACTACGTGGAAGAGTCTGGCCCAGATCCTACCCAGGTTTTCATTTATTCACTCAGCAAACCTGTGTCCTGCAGGGCTAGATACTTGCCCTGGAGAACAGAACACTGGCCCCCGGGGCCGCTAGCTCACTTAAAGAGGAGAGGGGTGAACGGATGGGTGTGGCCACAGGAAGAGGAGGGCTTGGGGCCAGGCTGCCCGGGGGGCTGGGCTTGCTGAACCATTATCTAGCCGGGGCCCTGGGCTAAGACCATCTGCTGGCTTTGAGGCCCCATGCACTGGACAAGGTGATCCCTCAGAGTACCCTTCAGTCCCACCCAAATCTGGCAATGATGGCCCTAGGAGACAAATCAGGTTGAGTTCAGTTCAGTTCAGTCGCTCAGTCGCGTCTGACTCTTTGCAACCCCATGGACTGCAGCACACCAGGCCTCCCTGTCCATCACCAACTCCCGGAGTTTACTCAAACTCATGTCCATCACGTAGGCAGAAACAAGATGGAAAAATCCTTTTCCTTCAATTATGTTCTTTGGCTTTTTTTTAACCTCAGTTTTACCTAAATCTTCATGATAATTGCTTGAAGCCTGGGAAGTCCCTCTAAGACAAAGCAGTCTTTTCAGTTAAATTCTCTGCTCTGCTCCTCACAGCAAAGACCCCACTCAGTAGCCCCCACCACCTTCTCCCCCACCCCTTCTCCTCCGGCTCTGCCTCAGAAGGTGCCTGCAAAAGCTCTTTTGTACTCAGTACAGTTTATTATAAGGTGTGGTCCCCCAGACACTAGTCTCTCCGTATTTTGACAGTGTGACTTCCTGTAATGTCACTGAGTATGTCCTGTCATCTCAGGAACAAGACTGATACCTCGTTGTTGGGTTTTTTTTCTTCCCCCCTCCTCTTGACAATATACTTGACATTTAATGCATCATCAAAAAGTTTCTGAGGTTTTGGGGCTAAAACTCTGAAAGTATTACTTCCTGTCCCTGCAGCAGCTCAGGTGTCCCAAGCAGCCTGGAGGCTTCTCAAGCAGGGCAGCTGTTCCGGCCTCAGCTCCACCAGCCAGATGGCCCCGCAGATTTCAAAACCGGCCAAAACCCCTCCCTCCCCGCAGTGAAGCCCCTCGCGGGCTGAGAAACGTGCTCATCCAGAAACCAAGGGCTGCTGGTCCCCGTCCCAAGATGTGTCCCTTTGTTCTAGGGTCCTTGAGTGAGTCACTTAACCTCTCTGCTACCCAGATGGGAAGAATTGCAGAGCTGGGCAAAGTCATCTCCAAGGAACGTTCCAGCATCCAATATCCTGGTGTCTGCGCACAGACTTGAACCGCCCTCAAGGCCAAGAGGGCGAGGCCCACAGCAAAACCTGCAGTGAAAACCATACGTTTTTCCCAGAGGTAAGATTATTTGCTTGGCCTCTCCCCAAGCCCTCCCCAGCAGCCTTGCGCCAGGGGAGCTAACTAGAGCTGCTCTGGGAAAGCTGGAATTTGCAGCCAGAAAGGCAGAAAAACAGGCCTCTTTGCTGCGACTCGCCATTCCTTCCAAGGGATTTGTGGTCATGTGCCCCTGGGCAGAGCCCATGCGAGGCTCGGGGATGTGAGGATGAAGAACCCACGTCCTCTGGGGTAGGCTTTGAACCCACAGCTGCCCACAGGAAGTGCGGCCCACAGGAGCGGAGCCCTAACTTATCCCGGCTGATCGGAGAGCGGGGCAGGGAGTGAAGGCTTCCTGGAGGCATCGACACTCGAGCTGACTTGAACCGCATCTCTTCATTCTCTGTTATAACCAGGGCCAGGAGCAGGGGGTGGGCGGTGTCCTCTCTCTCCTGAGCACTGGAGTACTGATCATTATTAGTATTAATTATTAGTGTTAGTTAAATATTAGTATTAATATCTGACAGCTTTGTTTGAAGTGCTCTGTCTTATCTGATACTCCTAAATAAGGTCAATATTATTAAATATTCTCTCACTTTATGGATGAGAAAGCAAGACCCCGAGCCATGAAAGATTTACCCAAAGTCACCCAACTAGTAACGGACAGCCCAGCACAGGCATCTGCCAGAAAAGGACTAGTGTTTCCTCTGCTAGTCCAGCAGAAGGTTCCAGCACATAAGTGAACATCATGCCCCGCCAGGGGAAGTCAGGCTGCCACATGAAGGCTCTCGGGACTGGATGGATTGGAGGAAAGGTGCTCCAGGTGGGCACAAAAACACCTGAGGTCGACATCACCTGCCTCCACAGAGGGCAGTCTGGCTCGTGTGAGACTGAAAACCACGTCTCCCCGGAGGAGAGGGCACAGCGTCCTCGAGAGGGGGACGCTGCCTCAAAGCACAGGTGCTTCTGGGGGACCTGTGAGCATGGAGGTGAGAGAAGACGGACCCCCCTGGAGCGCCAGGAATCGCAGGCTCTGGGCTCCAGCAGGGCCTGCTGCTGCTGTGGGTGGGCGCACTGAACTGCTCCCAGACCTGCTCCTCCCCTCCCCCTGAGGACCCGGGTCCTCCACCTCCACCTCCCGTCCTCAGTCCTAGGAATGCTCTTACTCAAGCTGTCACTCCTGCCTGTCAACCCCAAATTCATGTAGAAATGAAGGAGGTCACTCTACTCAGATGGAGTTCTCAAGGTTATCTGCTGACCCAAGGTGATCTGATCATTTTGCCGGTGAAAAGGATACCTGCTTAAACCCAGGGAGACTTTCGTTGGAAAGTGAAGGGTCTGAGGTGAGAAGACCAAATTCCAGCTCTGCCTGGAAGTAGGGAAGGAAAGTGACATGATGACAACCATAAAGAGAGTCTGTGCTGGATGCCTCAGACCTGTGAGAGTTGGACCATAAAGAAGGCTGAGCGCCAAAGAATTGATGCTTTCAATTTCAGCACTGCAAGGCTGGAGAAGACTCTTGAAAGTCCCTTGGACAGCAAGGAGATCAAACCAGTCAATCCTAAAGGAAATCAACCCTGAATATTCATTGGAAAGATTGATGCTGACGCTGAAGCTCCAAGACTTTGGCCATCTGATGCAGAGCTGACTCACTGGAAAAGAACCTGATGCTGGGAAAGACTGAGGGTAAGAGGAAAAGGAGGGACAGAAGATGAGATGGTTGGATGGCATCACTGACTCAATGGACATGAATTTGAGCCAACTTTGGGAGATAGTGAAGGACAGGGAAGCCTGGTGTGCTGCAGCTCATGGGGTCGCAGAAAGTTGGGACATGACTTAGCGACTGAACAACAACAGAGGAGAAACAGCCAGTAAGAAAGAGCCTTGTCCTGGAACGGCCAGAACTTGCATGAAGCAGCTGCCATCTGGTTCCCCTGCCACCCTTGCCTTGTCCTTTCCCAACATTCAATCACTTTCTGCCCCCAAATGTGAAGGTGGCTGCATCAGCCCCTCTGCTTCCAGATCCTCTCGGATGAGAAGCAACCTAGAAAGTGCACGCCCGGGACAAGAGCATTTACAGTCAGCTCTCCGCCTACGCCCTTCCCCCCTCCCTTCTCCATTGCCCTCACTGGGCATCTGACCAGGGGCGACCCTCCTCCCAAGCCTCACCTCCTTTTAGAGGAGCAGAGGGCCAAGACCAATGAGCTTCCTCGCCTGAAACGGACAGGAATCGGGGCAGCAACCTCTGCTCTTTGTTTCCAGCCGCCCAAGCCTCTGGCAAATCCAGTGTCCTTTGACAACGGCAGACGGGACTTACCCTGCCTAAGATACACCTGGGGTATTAGCGTGGCGGCCAGGAATGGCAGATCTGCAGACTCACAGAGGAAGCCAGGCACATCACTTTGCAAACCTAACTCTGTCTAGGAGACCAGCTTTCCCCAGGTCCCCTGGGGAGTCATTAAATTTCTGTGTCTTCATTTCCTCCAAGGTAAGAAAAAAAAGTGGGGGTGGTGGTAATAAGTCTGACCTACCTCACCAGAGTGCTGTAAGGAGGAATAACTAATTAACTCCAGGGAGGCACTTTAAAAGTAAAAAGCACTTTGCAATAATTAACGTGGTTCTCGCTTTCATCTCCTGCAGCCTCATAAACAGAAGCGAGGTCCCAGATAGCTACAGATGGCAGGAAGCATGCCTGGGCAGCCGACTTTCCAAAGAGGGGTGCGGGCGGCTCTGTCAGGACCATCAAAGTTGTGTTGGGGCTCCTGGCCCCTGGAGACTGCTCCGAGCTGACAATTCCAAATCCATTTGCATCCACTTAGCTTTCTAGAGGCAGAGGCTTTTTTCAGTTACAGCGAACAGCACATGAATGCGAAGCTCTGAGCAGGGAACACGGGGCGAGAAGGATGGGGATGTCTCTGGGGCGGCTGCTGACTTGTCCTGAAAAATCAAAATGAACTTTTTTTTTCTTCAAAGACTTTGCTTTTATTCATCATCATTACAAAAACAGTCAAGTCCTTGAGGTCTGCAACTGCAGGGAATGCATACAAAACGGGCTTTCTGCGAAACGTGTGCGCATATGCACACGCGCGCACACACACACACACTCTAACACTGTTCTTGTGAGCAACAAGGAACAGAAAAGTCTGGGTTTGGAGGCCAACCTCCACCTCCACTGGGCAAATTTTCCCAAATAGCATGTTTAACGAACCCCCCTCCAAGTGCCTCCTTTATGAGAACATTCCTATCTGGGAAGGAGATTTAACAGAAGATGTGGGTGTGTGTGTTCAGTTGCTCAACAATGTCCGACTCTTTGCAACCCTGTGGACTGTAGCCCGCCAGGCTCCTCTGTCCATGGGATTCTCCAGGCAAAGATACTGAAAGGGGTTGCCATTTCCTCCTCCAGGGAATCTTTCTAGTCCAGGAATTGAACCCTGCATTGGCAGGTGGATTCTTTACCACTGAGCAACCTGGGAAGTCCCTTTGAGAAGACAGAAGTGTCTTTAATTGTGCAAAATGCCAGACCCCAGAGGACTGTGTCCCCTCTGTCAGCTGTCACCATCCTCCAAAATGTTCCAGCAATTTCACTAATGCCTCACAGGGCTTCAGACAGACAGGGGAACTGGTTTTGCTAACCTGGTCTCTTGGTGTAATACTGCAAGATTCTGGGGGTCTTTGCTGAGAATGGCCATGCGCCATAGTGCTTCTCAGGAAAATAAGTTTTTGTTTCCGAGGGGCTGCCTTGACATCTGGAATGCAAGCCATTCCTAAGACGGAAACTGCCCTGAAATATTAGACACTTTTCTCCCATTATTTCAGAGGTGAGGAATGTGGTTATCTTGAATTTCCTCTGGATAGACGGAGTTCCTTTTCTCCTGCCCCCCACCCCCCCATTCTTCTTCCTCTTTTCCTTCCTCCTGGCCATTTTATTAGCTGATAACCCATCACTGGGCCACGCGGATGTCCCAGAAGGAAGTCAGGGATAAGCTTTACCAGCAAGCGGGAGTCCTGGGGAGGGGGTGATGGCTGGTGCCACAGTCTGGCTGGGCCTTGTGTGGCAGTGGAGGGGCCGGAAATAGGGAGAGCAAGGTCAGGCCTCAGGGCAACCAGGGTAAGTTCCCCCGTCAGGGGCTCAGGAAGGAGCAGCAAGGAGAGAGAAGGCCCAGAAGCAAGGAGCCCTTTCTGATCAAGAATGCCATCAGCAGTCCCTGGGGGGGGGCAGATGGTTAGAGGCAGGAGGCTTAACTGGACTGTGGCTTAGCCAAGGTGGGCTGGGTGAGTGCACAACAAGACTGCTTGAGAATGAGCTTGGGGGACTTCCCTGCTGGTCCAGTGGCTAAGACTCTGCCTGTTGCCAATGCAGGACAACCAGGGATCAATCCCTGAACTAAGGAATCGTTAGGAAACTAAGATCTCACATGCCACAACTAAGACCTGGCATTGCCAAATAAATAGACAAATATTTTTTAAAAAAAGAAGAAGAAAGTGAGTCTGGGATTGTCTCTAGAGAGAGGGCACATAGCAGATACTAAAATCATAGATCGTTTGTTTGATGGTAAAGATGAAGGGGGTCTCCATCCCTTCAACGTGCATGTGTGCTAAGTTACTTCAGTCGTGTCCGACTCTTTGTGACCCCATGGACTGTAGCCAACCAGGCTCCTCTGTCCATGGGATTCTCCAGGCAAGAATATTGGAGTGGGTTGCCATTTCTTACTCCAGGGGATCTTCCCAACCCAGGGATCAAACCCATGTCTCTTTCGTCCCCTGCATTGGCAGGCAGGTTCTTTACCACTAGCACCTGGGAAGTCCTCCCCCACTCCGTCCCTTCTAATAGAATGAATTCCTTTCCTGGCATTCCTCCAGAGCCCCTTGCCACGGTTCCTAGGTGGCAGTTCTGGGAGGAGGTGGGACTGTCCAGTTTGGCTTCCCCAGTCGCATCCTGAGCTCCCTACCAGAGCCCCTCATGCAAACTTCTCTTCAAGTGAGGCCAAGGCCAGAACAGAGGAGAAGGTGGGAGAAGCCCCTGTCTTGCTCCCTGATTGGCTGTACGCTGGGGTGAGGCTGGAAACCACATCCTCAGCCCCCATGTTTGCGGCCACTGACCCAGGGGCCAGCCTGCCCCCAGGGGGGAACATCACCTGAAGATCAACTCTAACTCCAGCAGAACTCAGAGAAGCACAAGTCAAGTTCTTTAAAAAGAACATTTTAAGATTAAAACAACAGAAACACATAAATAGAAATATATGATACCTTCTTGTAAGATTTTTTTTAGGTCATTATTACAATCTTGTGCAGGATAAGCTCCCTGAGTGACGCTGCAGCCACAAATGACCCCACATTTAAAAGAAGCCTACATTTGGTTTCATATTCTACTGTCACCGTCTTGATATTCTTAATCATTTTGGCACAAAGAGCCCCACATTTTCATTCTGCACTGGAAACTACAAATCAGGTATTACAGGTATTATCAACACCTCCACTTTAGAGATAAGGAGACTGAGAGCCAAGCAGGTTAAATGGCTTCGCTAAAGTCACCCTGCTGACGAGCAGCTAACTCCTAAACCAGTATTTGTTCTGATTTATCAATGCAACGTGGTCATCTCTGGTAGCTCAGTGGTAAAGAATCAGCCTGCAATGCAGGAGATGTGGGTTCGACACCTGGGTCAGGAAATTCCCTGGAGAAGGAAATGGCAACCCACTCCAGTATTCTCACCCGGGAAATTTGAGGAGCCCGACGGACTACAGTCCAAAGGGTCGCCAAAGAGTCAGACGCGACTGAAGGATCAAACAGCAACGATAACAATCAATGCAGTACTCACACGGTGAGATGCCTGCCCAGGCCACGACCACGACAGTCCGTCACTGACCCCCACCCTCCCCAGGCCACGACCACGACAGTCCGTCACTGACCCCCACCCTCCCCAGGCCACGACCACGACAGTCCGTCACTGACCCCCACCCTCCCCAGGCCACGACCACGACAGTCCGTCACTGACCCCCACCCTCCCCAGGCCACGACCACGACAGTCCGTCACTGACCCCCACCCTCCCCAGGCCACGACCACGACAGTCCGTCACTGACCCCCACCCTCCCCAGGCCACGACCACGACAGTCCGTCACTGACCCCCACCCTCCCCAGGCCACGACCACGACAGTCCGTCACTGACCCCCACCCTCCCCAGGCCACGACCACGACAGTCCGTCACTGACCCCCACCCTCCCCAGGCCACGACCACGACAGTCCGTCACTGACCCCCACCCTCCCCAGGCCACGACCACGACAGTCCGTCACTGACCCCCACCCTCCCCAGGCCACGACCACGACAGTCCGTCACTGACCCCCACCCTCCCCAGGCCACGACCACGACAGTCCGTCACTGACCCCCACCCTCCCCAGGCCACGACCACGACAGTCCGTCACTGACCCCCACCCTCCCCAGGCCACGACCACGACAGTCCGTCACTGACCCCCACCCTCCCCAGGCCACGACCACGACAGTCCGTCACTGACCCCCACCCTCCCCAGGCCACGACCACGACAGTCCGTCACTGACCCCCACCCTCCCCAGGCCACGACCACGACAGTCCGTCACTGACCCCCACCCTCCCCAGGCCACGACCACGACAGTCCGTCACTGACCCCCACCCTCCCCAGGCCACGACCACGACAGTCCGTCACTGACCCCCACCCTCCCCAGGCCACGACCACGACAGTCCGTCACTGACCCCCACCCTCCCCAGGCCACGACCACGACAGTCCGTCACTGACCCCCACCCTCCCCAGGCCACGACCACGACAGTCCGTCACTGACCCCCACCCTCCCCAGGCCACGACCACGACAGTCCGTCACTGACCCCCACCCTCCCCAGGCCACGACCACGACAGTCCGTCACTGACCCCCACCCTCCCCAGGCCACGACCACGACAGTCCGTCACTGACCCCCACCCTCCCCAGGCCACGACCACGACAGTCCGTCACTGACCCCCACCCTCCCCAGGCCACGACCACGACAGTCCGTCACTGACCCCCACCCTCCCCAGGCCACGACCACGACAGTCCGTCACTGACCCCCACCCTCCCCAGGCCACGACCACGACAGTCCGTCACTGACCCCCACCCTCCCCAGGCCACGACCACGACAGTCCGTCACTGACCCCCACCCTCCCCAGGCCACGACCACGACAGTCCGTCACTGACCCCCACCCTCCCCAGGCCACGACCACGACAGTCCGTCACTGACCCCCACCCTCCCCAGGCCACGACCACGACAGTCCGTCACTGACCCCCACCCTCCCCAGGCCACGACCACGACAGTCCGTCACTGACCCCCACCCTCCCCAGGCCACGACCACGACAGTCCGTCACTGACCCCCACCCTCCCCAGGCCACGACCACGACAGTCCGTCACTGACCCCCACCCTCCCCAGGCCACGACCACGACAGTCCGTCACTGACCCCCACCCTCCCCAGGCCACGACCACGACAGTCCGTCACTGACCCCCACCCTCCCCAGGCCACGACCACGACAGTCCGTCACTGACCCCCACCCTCCCCAGGCCACGACCACGACAGTCCGTCACTGACCCCCACCCTCCCCAGGCCACGACCACGACAGTCCGTCACTGACCCCCACCCTCCCCAGGCCACGACCACGACAGTCCGTCACTGACCCCCACCCTCCCCAGGCCACGACCACGACAGTCCGTCACTGACCCCCACCCTCCCCAGGCCACGACCACGACAGTCCGTCACTGACCCCCACCCTCCCCAGGCCACGACCACGACAGTCCGTCACTGACCCCCACCCTCCCCAGGCCACGACCACGACAGTCCGTCACTGACCCCCACCCTCCCCAGGCCACGACCACGACAGTCCGTCACTGACCCCCACCCTCCCCAGGCCACGACCACGACAGTCCGTCACTGACCCCCACCCTCCCCAGGCCACGACCACGACAGTCCGTCACTGACCCCCACCCTCCCCAGGCCACGACCACGACAGTCCGTCACTGACCCCCACCCTCCCCAGGCCACGACCACGACAGTCCGTCACTGACCCCCACCCTCCCCAGGCCACGACCACGACAGTCCGTCACTGACCCCCACCCTCCCCAGGCCACGACCACGACAGTCCGTCACTGACCCCCACCCTCCCCAGGCCACGACCACGACAGTCCGTCACTGACCCCCACCCTCCCCAGGCCACGACGATGACAGTCCGTCACTGACCCCCACCCTCCCCAGGCCACGACCACGACAGTCCGTCACTGACCCCCACCCTCCCCAGGCCACGACCACGACAGTCCGTCACTGACCCCCACCCTCCCCAGGCCACGACCACGACAGTCCGTCACTGACCCCCACCCTCCCCAGGCCACGACCACGACAGTCCGTCACTGACCCCCACCCTCCCCAGGCCACGACGACGACAGTCCGTCACTGACCCCCACTCTCCCCAGGCCACGACCACGACAGTCCGTCACTGACCCCCACCCTCCCCAGGCCACGACCACGACAGTCCGTCACTGACCCCCACCCTCCCCAGGCCACAACCACGACAGTCCGTCACTGACCCCCACTCTCCCCAGGCCACAACCACGACAGTCCGTCACTGACCCCCACTCTCCCCAGGCCACGACGACGACAGTCCGTCACTGACTCCCACCCTCCCCAGGCCACGACGACGACAGTCCGTCACTGACCCCCACTCTCCCCAGTTCACAGTGACGACAGTCCGTCACTGACCCCCTCTTTCTATGACGAGCCCCTAGGCCTGTTTACACCACCACCTGAGACCACCATCGCCAGCCACACCTGATCCTGGCCCATCTCACTGACTCTCCCAGCATCTGGAACTGGCTCCTCAAGGGGCAGCAGATGGGGGCCAAAGTGGGGGCAGCCAGAGCGACAGTGGGCACAGAGGAACGGCAGGTCCAGGCACAGGGAGATCACAGGAAACAACCTGCACCTCCTCCCTCCCACGCCCCACCGGTGAGACTCCCAGAGAGATCACACGGGAAGGGCTCAGGTGCTGCCATGCAGTCAGGTGACAATAGTCCAGAAACCACAGGAAAAACTGCCTTTGTGACCTCACCTGCTGACCACGGGAGTTACACGAGGATAGCATGTAGTGCTTGTCAACATGTCTTATTCACACGGTTCTTAGTGTGTTTCAGACAACAAAGAATCCTGCTGCCAATGCAGGAGCCCCAGTTTCGATCCCTGGGTCGGGAAGACCCCCTGGAGAAGGAAGTGGCAACCCACTCCAGTATTCTTGCCTGGTAAATCCCATGGACAGAGGAGCCCGGCGGGCAACAGTTCATGGGGTCGCATAAGGGTCGGACACCACTTAGCGACTAAATGGCAACTGTGGCTTAAAATATATGAACTGGTATGGCGCTTACTATGTGCCAGGTACTTGTCTAAGTGTTTTACACAGATCAACCCATTTGATCCTCTTAACAACCTATGAAATAGATAGTATCACCATCCCCATTTTACAGGTAAAGAAACTGAGGCACAGTTATGTACCTCGTGCCTTGTTATGTACCTTGCCCCATGTCACCCAGCTAGTGCATGTTACAGCCAAGATTTGAACCAGTCCGGCTGCAGAATCAAGGTACTTAGGCTGCCCCTCAGAAGTATTATTCTGGCCAGCCTGAAATCAGCAAAGCAACAGGCAATTTTCATGATTATGTTTCATTTTACCTTTTCAGAACACAGTATCTCAGAAGTCTTTACTGTTTGGAACCAATGAGGCTTTTGAGCAGTCAAATGGATTTTACAAACACTGCACACAAATGACTGAATACTCAGTGCCTTGGAGTCTGCTCAACACCTGTTTACTAACACACTCATGCCCACTCACACACACACACACACACACACACTCACACCAATAGGTTTTGTTACCCATTTTCCAAGCAACAATAAATTAGAAAGAAACAAAATTCTACTGCATGCTGACAGCATCAAGAAAATAATACTAGGAGCTTACCAGTATGAGACAGAAACACCCTAAAAGCCATCAGAAGCCTTACCAAGCACCGCAGCTCGGCTTTATGTAATAACATTCGAACAGCCCTAAACTCTGACCCTCCGTCCCAACTTCTTACACAGACAAATACCTTTTTCTCAGTGTTTAAGCTGTTTCAGTGAATCTGAGCAAACTCCGGGAGATAATGAAGGACAGAGGAGCCTGGCAAGCTACAGTTCATTAGGTCAAAGAGTCGGACACAACTTGACAACTGAATAAAAGCTATTTCCAGTGATGCTATCTGTGATTTGTGGCTGAAGGTGTTCTGTTTCCAGGAACAACTGAGATTATTTTTGCTGTATTCACTATACTATATTTAAGAAGGCTTAGGACTATGTAAGACATTTTTTAAAGACCTACATCTAAAATGTCTACAATTTTTTTTTTTTGGCCTTGCCACCTGGCTTTCAAGGTCTTAGTTCCCTGTCCAGGGATTGAATCTGGGCCACAGCAGTGAAAGAGCCAAGTCCTACCCACTGGACTGTCAGGGGATTCTCTAAAATGGCTACAACATTAAAAAAAAAAAAAAAAAAAAATGGACAGCTTAAGTGGGTAGACCAGGGATCAGTCATTTTTATTTCTTGGTTGGAGGGTTGGTTAGTCTGGGGGAAGTGCTTGTTATTTGGGGTTGCATGTATGGCAACATTCTTTTTTAGTTTCTGCTGTCATTGCCTGTCCAAAGGGTCATGGACTCTCTGGTTCAATGCTGCTCCCATACTCCTTTTTTCAGTTGAAGTTTTACTTGAAGATAATTGGATGTGCACATGCAATTGTAATAAATAATACAGAGAGATGCCACATTCCTTGTACCCAGTCTCCCTCGATGGTAACATCACATCTCAACTGGGAGATCGATACTGGCAGAGTCCAGATACTGACAGTTCAATCATCGGGAGGATTCCTCATGAGCACCACCACCATCCCATCAATAACTCCATCCCTGAGCCGTAGTAAATGCTCCAGGCTGCCCCCAGAAAGCAGGCATGACCTTGGACCTGCAGATCCAAGAGAGGGACTCAGCGGAGAGCTGTCAGCCATCATCCCTTGGAGGCCCTGCCTTGCTCCCTTTGAGGACCAATCATACCCCTTCCTACATTAGACACCACTGCACCCTTACCAGGTGGGAGGCAGACAGTCTGATCTCCACAAGATTTTTGCATGATAGAGTGTCAGGTATCCTCGATTTAACCACACAGACTGTGAGTGAGGATGATCGGGCCAGAACTAGAGTCTCCACATCAGAACTGCTTGCCCCATTGGACAGTACATATTTCTTTCTTTTTTCAGTAGGGAAAAAAGCAGGGGGAAATTGTTAATGACAAAGTGAACACCATCTTCAGATACACCTCAGGACCTGGCAGCAAATATCCCATTAAAAGAAGACTGGATCCCCACTTTAGCTTCATATTAAAATCTCTGAGATACACCCTATACAGCAACAATAGCATCTTTGTCGGAGGGGTTTATTCATATGGCTCGATGTAGATTGCAGAAAGTAGCCAAGGTTCATTAGCATCTAGAAATCAGTAGAAGGACTTCCCCGGGGGTCCAGTGGTTAAGACCCTGGGCTTCCGCTGCAGGGGGCAGGGGTTCGATCCCTAGTTGAGGAACTAAGATTCCACAAACTGCACAGTCAAAAAAAAAAAAAATCAGTAGAGTAGATTGAGCAAGAGCTTAGACTTTAGGGTCTGAAACCTTGGGAAATTTTCCCAGCATGGTTACAAATGTACTGTATGAACACAGACTAGTAACTTGTCTTCTACTTGTCTTCATTCCTCATCTATGAAATGAGGGTACCTGACTCACAGAGTGGTGATGACTTAATGGATGAAATAGGGAGCCAAGTGCATGGTGAACACTCAGAACATTAGCCATCTTCATCTCCATCTTCATGATCATCATTATTAACATTACCAGGTACCAGCAACCACAAACTTCCAATCACTTCCTCCATTCAAAGAACTGCCCAAGGCACCGAAGAAGATGTTTCCAGGCTCTCTTAAGGAAGCATGTCTGAGAGACTTAAGAGGTTATTTATCACATATAACAATGAATTTAAATGTTTGCAAAATGACTATCACTATCATCACTTTCATGAACTACAAAGCAAGTTCTCTTCCATCAGCATTAGCTTTTAATCTTATAAATAATTCAAGCTAACTAGTTTTAAAAGCAGATAAGGGACTTCCCTGGTGGTGCAATGGCTAAGAATTTGCCTGCCAATGCAGGGAATACCAGTTCGATCCCTGGTCTGGGAAGATTCCACATGCCACAGAGCAACTAAGCCCGTGCACCACAAGAAGAGAAGCCACTGTGATGGGAAGCCCACTCACCACAACAAAGAGTAGCCCCCTCATGCCACAACTAGAGAAAGTCCTCAAAAAGCAATGAAGACCCAGTGCAACCAAAAATAAACAAACAAACAAATACATGCTTTTTTTAAAAAGCAGGTAAGAACAAAGAAGAGCCCATTTGCCTGGATATCTGTTAGCTCACTACAGGGCTGACGCCAGTTGTTTCTTAGGAGTTGACCCACAACCCCTTTGAATGAGAGGTTTAGAACTACAGTCATCTCACTTCTGCTCCTTTAATGTCAGAGTTCATAAAAGTGATATTATAGCTAAATGGTGGTCCTCATGACCATCAGCTATCACTTTTTAGGGAACTTTCAGTCACTGCTCTGGTCCTTTGTTTTAGGACATCCTCTCTTTTTCCCCCAAACATGGAGTCATGTCAACTAGACTTGCTGACCACCACGCAGCACAGCTCGTATCTCGTAATATAAGAAATATTCCGCCCTGTTGCTACAAGCCATTAAACTTGAAAGTACAGAATAGCATTCGTGTTTCCAGCTTTGGAAGAGGATAAAGCACTGACTTCATGGCCATTTGTCTCAGAAGTTACTCACATTACAGCCCTGGAAACATTCCACTGTTTTGGCCCAACTGGCTTTCTTGAGGGAGGAGTAGGCACTCAGAGCGGAACCACTGTGTCGATTCTCAGGGTTAACCGAGGTGCACTCTGGCTTTGGCATGATTCCCAACAGCTGGTGCTATGGGCCCCAGATTAAGGGTCATTACTGTCTGCTCCTCACCATGCAAACAGCAATGGACCAATTAGGAAGGAGCCACTGGAGGGCTTCATACTTAATAGATGTTTATAAGATTAGTAACAGAGAGTCGTAACATTTCCTTGATGTTCAAAGTACTTCTAACTCACCCAGAGACCCACGAGACAGCCGACCTCGATGTGTTGAAAAGCTGAGTGAAGGGAAAATAGATTTCTTAAGAGACAGAAGGTCTTGGAGCTTAAAATTAACTTACTCCAAACACCCATCCTTGTTCCCAGTCATTCACACAACTCAGCCAACACCAGCTTCCAAAGAATTAACAAGGAGCTGCCAGTTCCTTCTAGGTCATTCTTTGTCAGAACAGAACTCTATAAGGCTCCTATCCAACGTGCAAAACCCTAAGGAGAGGGGCCCTCTCCAGTGTCTTTACCACAGTGTCTTCCCACAAGACTGGCCAGCTCACCATAGATATTTGTGAAATGAGTTGAATTAAGGTAAGCCTCAGACTCCAGGGTGTGGTTTTCTGAGGAATCCCCCAAGTTTTTGAGGAATGGCGGTATGACCTGAACAGCACCAATCACAGCATGACTAGAGATGAAGGTTCAGTTCCACAAACACCCCACCCCTCAGCCCCACCAGGCCCCATTGTTTCCCGAGACCAGAAGTCAAGTACTGAGATGCAGGTTTTCTGGAACACACCTCCCTGGAATTCCCAGCATATGTTGATTCTGTGAGTAATCGGCAGACACTGGCTACCACTATCTGTCATCAGATAATATCCTTTTCCTCCCACTAGCCAACTGGATCATGAACCTGAAATACCCTTAGAAGGATATTTTCATTTCAGTTCGAGGTCTGGCTGCAGCCTCAGCCTGGCAGGCAGGAGGCAAGGTCACCACCCATCCCTCCTGGCTCTGGGAGGTGAAGCACAGACCTCTCATGGTCAGGGCCATGCCAGCCCACATCCACTCGTCACAATGACATCCGCCTTGCTCACCAGCCAACTTCCTCTAAACTCTATTATTTCAAGGTGCTTGGCTTACTCTTGTTCCTGTGGGGTGGCCTGAGTTGGTGACTGTCTTCCACATGTCACAAATGAAAGCTGTGTTTCATTTTCTGTTGTCTGGTATTTCTCATACACTAGCTATATGACCTGGTTTGCCACTTTCTCTTCAAGAATTTCTTTCCTGTGTAGCCACTATGGAAAACAATATGGACGTTCCTTAAAAAATTAAAAATACAGTTACCATATGATCCAGCAATTCCATTTCTGGACATATAGCTGGAGAAAACTCTAATTTGAAACAATACATACACCCCAATGTTCACAGCAGCACTACTTACAATAGTCAAGACATGGAAGCAACCTAAATGTCCATCAACAGATGAATAGATAAAGAAGATGCGGTACATACGTACAGTGGAATACTACTGTCAGAAAAAGAACAAAATAATGCCATCTGCAGCAACATGGATGGACCTAGACACTATCTTACTAAGTGAAGTAAGTCAGACAGAGAAAAACAATATCATATGTGGAATCTAAAATAATGATATAAATGAACTTATTTACAAAACAGAAACAGATTCACAGCCATAGAAAGCAAACTTATGGTTACCAAAGGAGAAAGGGAATTAGCAGATACAATTTACTATATGTAGATAAACAACAAGGTCCAACTGTATGATACAGGGAACTATATTCTATATCTTGTAATAACCTATAATAAAAAATAATATATAATATATATTTACATATATATATATGAGAAGGAAATGGCAACCCATTCCAGTATTCTTGCCTTGAAAATCCCCTGAACAGAGAAGCCTGACGGGCTACAGTCCATGGGGTCACAAAGAGTCGGACATGACTCAAGCAACTTAGCATGCATGCATATGTATATATATATACATACACATGTATACATAACTTAATTGTTGCACACCAAAAACTAACACAACATTGTAAATCAACTATACTTCAATAAAAAATAATCATTTGGAGGAGACTTCCTTGGTGGTCCAGTGGTTAAGAATCTACCTGCCAATTCAGGGGACACAGGTTTGATCCCTGGTCTGAGAAGATCCCACACGCTATGGGGCAACTAAGCTCCTGTGCTGCAACTACTAAAGCCCATGAACCTAGAACCTGTGCTCCGAAACAAGAGAAGCCACCACAGTGAGACGCCTGAGCACCACAACTAGAGAGTAGCCCGTGCTCGATGCAACTTGAGAAAGCCTGCGCACGTCAGTGACGAGCACGCGAACTGCAACAAAAACCCAGCATCAGCCAAAGATAATAGCAAAGATAATATTTTTATAAAGAAAGAGTCTTTCCTGAATGTGATTTCTAAATACTGGTCTCCAATGTGGGGCAGCAGAGGTAGATTTCTCATCAAAAACATTCCACTGGTTCACACTGCTAAAAGAGAGAGGCCCCTTGAATTCTCATGGTCTGCTCCCCTTGGAGTGGGCAAAGTGGGAGGAGAAAGAACTACTCCTGGGGAAGCAGGTGCTCAGAACAGAAGTCCATCCTGCTGGGGTCTAGGGGTGACACCAGATTTGTCCCTCTTCACTAATTAGAGCATCAAGAATCCAAGCATGTATCCATGACTTCTTTTCAAAGATCTTATCTTCTTAATGTCCTACCTCTTTTATTGTGATCTGAAGTGTTTTGTTACAATTCACACATTTAATATCAAAATATTTCTATGGACTCCTTATGCAAATGCATGAAAAATACTTTGTGGTGCATTTATATATAGGTGCTGTATTATCAAGTACATGCTGGATAAGAGAGACTTCTATTTTGACGAGGCATGGATAAGAACTGAATCCTCAATTTAAAATGATAAAGGAATAATTTATCATGACATAGCTTCTGGCTCCTTCCATTTCCAACCCTGATTATCTTCTGTCACCCACATATTTCTAGTGGCAGGTGCCTTAGCACCTGTTCTCCTGAAATGTCAGCTCATGGTGCTGGTAGGGGTCAGTACAGGGGGCACTGGGAGTATTTCTGGAAACCACTCCTAAATCAGAGTGGCCAGAGATACTCAACTCTACACAAGAGTGACTGGGAATCCCATCAATATATGCTTCTGACCCAAACTAAATGCTTACCCTACTCTACTTGCCTTAGTGTGGTCCCTAAAATGCCTGCAGTCACCAATTTAAGAAGTATATGGAGAAGAAGTCTTATGGAAGGTCGAAGTGGTATTAACCAACTAAAATTAATTTCTCTTCGGTGTACAAGTTTTACAAAAACACACGTCCATGGGAATGGACACTTGCCTAGAGCCTTCACACAGCTGTCAAAACAAAGGATTCTGAAGCTGAGACTTGACTACCTTTATGTAAATCCACTCTGGCAGCAACCAATCAGAACAGATGCTGGGTGTAAACAACCAGCTCCGTCATCTGGCACATACTGGAAGAATGAACAGCCCTGAATTCTGACTACTGACATTCATAAATATCCATGGATGATAAATGTCCATAAAGACCTGATTCTCATTCTAACTCATGAAAAGTTCTGGTTTGCTTTCTTTTCTTTTATTAGAAGTCAAGTGGGCCTTAGGAAGCATCACTACGAACAAAGCTAGTGGAGGTGATAGAATTCCAGTTGAGCTATTTCAAATCCTGAAAGATGATGCTGTGAAAGTGCTGTACTCAATATGTCAGCAAATTTGGAAAACTCAGCAGTGGCCACAGGACTGGAAAAGGTTAGTTTTCATTCCAATCCCAAAGAAAGGCAATGCCAAAGAATGCTCAAACTACCACACAATTGCACTCATCTCACACGCTAGTAAAATAATGCTCAAAGTTCTCCAAGCCAGGCTTCAGCAATACGTGAACAGTGACTTCCAGATGTTCAAGCTGGTTTTAGAAAAGGCAGAGGAACCAGAGATCAAATTGCCAACATCTGCTGGATCATCAAAAAAGCAAGAGAGTTCAAGAAAAACATCTATTTCTGCTTTATTGACTATACCAAAGCCTTTGACTGTGTGAATCACAATAAACTGTGGAAAATTCTGAAAGAGATGGGAATACCAGACCACCTGATCTGCCTCTTAAGAAACCTGTATGCAGTTCAGGAAGCAACACTTAGAACTGGACATGGAACAACAGACTGGTTCCAAATAGGAAAAGGAGTACGTCAAGGATGTATATTGTCACCCTGCTTATTTAACTTATATATAGAGTACATTTTGAGAAACGCTGGGCTGGAGGAAGCACAAGCTGGAATCAAGATTGCCAGGAGAAATATCAATAACCTCAGATATGCAGATGACACCACCCTTATGGCAGAAAGTGAAGAAGAACTAAAGGGCCTCTTGATGAAAGTGAAAGAGGAGAGTGAAAAAGTTGACTTAAAGCTCAACATTCAGAAAACTAAGATCATGGCATCCGGTCCCATCACTTCATGGTAAATAGATGGGGAAATAATGGAAGCAGTGGCTAACTTTATTTTTCTGGGCTCCAAAATCACTGCAGATGGTGACTGCAGCCATGAAATTAAAAGACACTTACTCTTTGGAAGGAAAGTTATCACCAACCTAGACAGCCTATTAAAAAGCAGAGACATCACTTTGTCAACAAAGGTCCATCTAGTCAAGGCTATGGTTTTTCCAGTGGTCACGTATGGATGTGAGAGTTGGACTATAAAGAAAGCTGAGCACTGAAGAATTGATGCTTTTGAACTGTGGTTTTGGAAAAGACTCTTGAGAGTCCCTTGGACTGCAAGGACATCCAACCAGTCCATCCTAAAGGAGATCAGTCCTGGGTGTTCACTGGAAGGACTGATGTTGAAGCTGAAACTCCAGTACTTTGGCCACCTGATGCTAAGAGCTGACTCATTTGAAAAGACCCTGATGCTGGGAAAGATAGAAGGCATGAGGAAAAGGGGACGACAGAGGATGAGATGGTTGGATGGCATCACCAACTCAATGGACATGGGTTTGGGTAAACTCCGGAAGCTGGTGATGGACAAGGATACCTGGTGTGCTGTAGTTCATGGGATCAAGAAGAGTTGGACATGACTGAGAGACTGAAATGAACTGAACTGAACTGAACTTTTATTAAACAGCTCATTCTTGCCTTCCTTTAAACTCTCTCATCTTCTGCATTCTTAAGTTCTCATTTTTTTATGATGTTGCAACTTCATCAGGGTAAACTAAACATTTTAAAATATGTGCTGTGATAAGGGGCTTTATAAAGGCAGGATCCAGAACAACAGGTCTCCAAAACAGCTAGGAGAGCTGGAAAAAGAGTAGCTCAAATGAAAAGGCAAAAGAGGCAGATCAGGTAAAGGAGGCTAGGAAGCAATAAATTGATGACCAAACCAACCAACTTATGGGGAGTCCTAGAAGCATTTTCCAAGTCATTGCCAGCCCTCAGATTGGGTCAGGGGCCAGACATGTCTGTTTGTTGGTTTCTGCTCAAGAAGAACGTAAGGCTGTTGAAGGCAAGGGTAGCATCCTTTATCTCATGAATCCAGCATGATACAATCAGATTTATTACTGGGCCAGTGGATGAATGATCCACTGGGATCAAGCAAGGGAAATGGTCCTTGTTTGTTGGTGGTTCAGAGTCACTGGAAACCTTGGCAAGTGTGATTCTGGCAAAGGTGAAGTAGAGGAAATCAGATCAGAGAAATTCCGGAAGAGTGTTGTTTATTAAGGAAGCTCATTGTGCATGCATGCTGCAGGATGTTGGGAGCGAGGGGGGAGGGGAGTGCAGCTGTAAACAGGGCCAAACATCTGGGTTTCATTTTATATAAGAAGGTGTCCAAAAAGAAGGGCTAGGACCCAAAGTAGAGGAGCGAGCTGGGAGGCAGGGGGCAGGGCAGGGAGGTGTCAAGATGAGGGTGACAAAGGGCCTTCTTAAACCATGACTTAATGTGTGTATAATGTAGGGTCCTGGAGCATCTCACATGCCTCTTGGCCCCTTGTGGGAAAGGGCTTACCTCAAGGGCCGTGACACCAGCACAACTGAATGAGTGCCCCAACGAGAATGAGTGACAATGCAGGAGAGACTGTTTAGCCTTCTCCTAGAGGAGGAAAGTGAGGTCATCAGAGATGGAGGAGACGGCAACACTTAACGCCTACAAATAGCAACAGCGGGATTAGATGCTTGAAAAGGTACTGATGGGTAATGAGAAGAATTCTAGCTCAGCCCAATGAATGAACACAATAGTTTTTTCAGACTTTTCTCTCATTAAAAATCATTCGTCCATTTTCTTCATTGTTCTCTAGGATTGCCATCCTCCCATTTCCACTCAGGATTCCTAAACGTGACAAAACTGTTGAAATGGTTAGAACCATGGCCACAAGCAGTGAGATAACATGTTCTGTCACCCAGTCATGTCCTACTCTTTGCGAACCCGTGGCCTGCAGCACGCCAGGCCTCCCTGTCCCTCACCAACTCCCGAAGTTTGCCAAAGCTCATGCCCATTGCATCAGTGATGCCATCCAGCCATCTCATCCTCTGACTCCCTCTTCTCTTTCTGTCCTCAATACTTCTCAGCATCAGGGACTTTTCCAGTGAGTCAGCTGTTCACATCAGATGAGGGAACATTACAACCTAATTAATACCATTTTGAATGTTTACTTTGCTTGAACCTGATCTTTTCCTCACCTTCTACCCCAAAGTTGACAATAGCCTTTCCTAAGATGGGTGAATATTTTACCTAAGTTACTCATAACCTTTAATTTCATCTCCATTAACTGGGTCTCCTTCACCAGCTGTCCCCGTCTATGTTGAGTAACTGTGTTAATGTAACTCTCCAAGGTGCCAGCTTTCCCAGACTAACACAGTGTTGCACGTAAATTGAATGTCTACCCCTCCACTTATTCGGGCACGAGAACCAAAAAGAAGGATGCTCATTTTCTCTTCAATGAGCTTTTTCCACTTTTTTTTCCCCTTTATGCCTATTTGATTCTTTGAGATAAACACAAAGTGAATAGAAATCTAGAAAGAGAGAGAAAAAGAAGTCCATGCTGGAAGGAAAAGATAGAGTCTTTTTCTATTTCATTGGCTGGCAGCAAAGCCTGAAACTCCATCACTACGTTGCCTGGCAACATAGGAAATATTGTTCTGATTAAACAAAAACTATCTGGAGTAAATTCACAATAAAATGGCTGAAAAGCATTATATCATTCTGCATTCCACCATTAAGATATTTGCAGCAGACACCTTGGGATGGTTCACTCACAAGAAAACAAGAACAAATATACTGACATCAGCAAAAGGTCAGGAAATGCACTGAACTGAGGTCAGAAGTCCTGGGCAAGGCTCATAACCATTGGGGGACTTGGTTATTTTGGGTTTTTTTTTCTTCATGTGCCTAAAAAACAAGTGGAATTAATGAACTGTGACATTTCCTGATTCAAAAGGAATAGTAAAAATGGAGAGCATAGTACCCGTCAGTTTTTGGAATGACAGTATTTACTCTACCTGTGTTGGTCAAGAACAAGGATACATGCCTAAAGAGTGAAAGGCATCATTTCACCTTAAGTGAAACCCACAGTGGGGAATGGTTGGTTTCCAATAGGCTACTGATGCTCTGTTATTACAAGAAACTCTCTTAATTTAGAAAAGCAGACGCTTAGCATTATGAAAACTGCTCATCTCATTAAGACAAAAATACCTCCTAGAAATTTCTTCAAGACTATTCTAATGAGCAATCCCAGTGACAAGGAGCTCTGGTGAAGTTAAAGCAAACTGTTTGTGGAAATCACGAATGAATAGATCATAAAGTTCTCCAAACAGAGATGCTGCAGTAGAAAATTAAAAATTCCAGCAACCACGCTTTGAAGAGTACCGTGTTTCAGTTAAGCAGCAGACCCTGGGGACTTCCCTAGTGGTCCAGGGGCTAAGACCCCACTGGATTGGAGCCGGGGGCCAGGATTCGATCCCTGGTCAGGTAACTAGATCCCACACGCTGCAATTATAAGAGCTCCCATGCTGCAATTGTAGATTCTGAATTGCATTCCGCAACAAAGATCGAAGATCCCACATGCCACAGTGAAGACCTAGTGCAGCCAAATAAATAAATAAACAAAATAAAAAGTAAAAAAAGCAGACTCTGGTTTTAAATTTCAACTCTACCACTTGTACTGGGTGAGCTGTTCTTTAAACTCTCTGCCTCTCAGTTTACCCATCCATATGTGGGTGTAAAAGAAATACACACCCCTTTTATGGTTATTGTAGAAATAAAATGAGTTAGTAATGTGTTTAGAATAGTGGCTGACACAGTTAGCTGCTGCTGTTATTTCTGGCCTGAGCCGATGATTGTTCCTAGCAGTGCTGGAGTCGGATGAACATGGATTTCAAACCCAGCACCACTGGTTCTTAGCAAAAGCCCTTCGGGCAAGCTTCTTAACCTCTCGAAGCCTTGGCTTCTTCTTGTGTAAAATGAGAATAATCATAAAGTACCTCCTGAAGGTTTTGTGAAGATTAAATGAGATCATGCTTGTGACAGGCACAATACAATGTAGCTACTGTGAATTATTACTCTCCAGGATTCATCAAGAAATTTCTCTGCAATTTCTTTAACTTCTCATTGGTGCTTTTTGCATGTCATAAAAACTAACAATGTATGCCAAGACATTTCAATGAGAAAAGAATAGTCTTTCAACAAATGATGCTGCAAAAACTGGGTCTTCATATGCAAAAATAAATGAGGTTGTGCCCCTTCCTCACATCATATATAGGAATTGACTCAAAACAGACCAAAGACCAAAAGAGAAGAGTTAGGGACTTCCCTGGAGGGCCAGTGGTTAAGGTTCCACACTCCCGAGACAGGAGGCGCAGGTTTGACCCCTGGTCTGGGAACTAAGATCCCGAGCTCTGCACATCACAGCCAAAAATAAATAAAATAAAAATAGAAGAGTTAAACTATTAAATTCTTAGAAAAAACACAGGCATAAATCTTTGTGGACTCGAATGAGGCAATGGTTTCTTAGCACCAAAAGCGCAAGCAACAAATAACAATTTTTAAATGGACAAATGTAAATCAGACATCATGTAAATCAACAACTTTGGCACTTGAACTGACACCACCAAGAAGGTGAAAAAACAATCCACATAATAGAAGAAAATAATTGCTAATCCTATATCTAATCAGAAGCTTGTATCCAGAATACACAAAGAACTTTTATAATTCGATAATAAAAAGATAAATAACCCAAGTAATACATGAGCAAAAGGTCTAAATAGACACTTCCCCAAAGAAGTTGTACAAATAAATGGTCAGAGAGTACATGGAAGATTCTCAAAATCACCAGACATCAGGGAAATGCAAATCAAAACCACAGTGAGATATCATTTCACACCAAGTAAGATGAATATAATAAAAAAGGAAGAAATAGCAAGTGTTGGTAAGGATGTAGAGAAACTGAAACACTGCTAGTGGGAATGTACAATGCTGCAGCCACTTTGGAAAACAGCCTGACAGTTCCTCCAAATGTTAACATACAACCCAGCAATTCTACTCTTAGTTATACACCCAAGAGATAAAAATATATCCACACAAAAATTTGTACACTGACACATAAAGCAGCATTATTTGTAATAGTCAAAAAATGGAACAGGGAGCTCAAACCCGGTGCTCTGTGACAACCTAGAGGGGTGGGATGGGGTGGGAGGTGGGAGGGAGGTTCAAAAGGGAAGGGACGTACATACACAAGGCTTCTTCATGTTGATGTATGGCAGAAACCGATACAATATTGTAAAGCAATTATCCTTCAATTAAAATAAACAAATAAAATATATAATAATTTAAAAAGTGGAAATTAATGTCCATCAAGTGATGGACATTAGGAAATCAACCCTGAATACTCATTGGAAGGACTGAAGCTGACGCTCCAATACTTTGGCTACCTGATGCAAAGAGCTGTTTCATTGGAAAAGACCCTGCTGCTGGGAAAGGTTGAGGACAGGAGGAGAAGAGGGTGTCAGAGGATGAGATGGTTTGATAGCACCACTTCTGGATTCCAGAGGTAGGAGAGAATACGTTTCTGTTGTTTTAATTCACCGACATTGTGTAGGTACTTAGTTACAGCAGCCCAGAAAATGACCTAAAAGGATGGATCAGGCACCACTGAACCCACAGAAGAAAGATATATCGGGAGACAATTCTCCATACCTCAGGAGAGACCTACCACACCTGTTCTACGTGTCCCAACCACGGGGCCTGACAGGTGAGAGGAAGAAGCAGGACTAGACTTGGGTGAACTTTCCATCGTCACCACTGGCACCTTGAAAAACTGTGGGCATGGATGACTGCCCACTTCTTTTTGTGCTGGGTCGTTCAACTGCCTCCTCGGTGGGCAGAGACCAAAGTCAGGATAAGGGCTATGACTACACGGACTAATGCAGTGGCTAGTAAACTCTTACTGCCATCGATCCCTTGGAGAACGGTGTAATCTAGGGATCTTCTCCCAAGAAATACATGCACATTTCCCCTCAAAGTCGCATAGAGTTTCAGAAACTTCACAGGTCCCCTGAAGCTTTGATCATCTAATTCATCTATATTGAATGACATGGCTAAATTGAAACGTACATAGTACACTTCCCATGGTGGTGAGTAGCTTTGTTTCTGTGTATGAGCACCAAGTACATTGGAGGAGGACACCAAGTCCTTGGCGTCAGACAGGTTTTGAGTCAAATCCCGGCACTCCCTTTCACTAATAAATTGATTTAAACATCCATTGTCTTGTCTGAAAAAGGAGGAGGAGCAATGCCTACCTCCCATAGCTACATGAGAATAAAATAGAAGTAAAGTTACTTACAGACTTCCAGGGGGTCCTGGCCCTCCCCTGAGTAGGGCTTTGCTCTCCTGTAATCATTCAATGGCTGTTGTTGGGTGGCTGTTACCCACAGTGGACTATAAGCTTCTGGAGAGTTTATTCACAACTGTATTCCCAGGGGCTCTGTACTTGTGGAAAGAAAGTTTTGCTCACACAGTGCCTGGTGCATGGCTTGATAAATGGTAGCTCTTATTAACATTTAGCTCATGCTGATAAACACAGGGACGCCTTGCTAGTCAGCTAAAGGTTATCTGCTGAGACTTTTGACCCCAGAAATACACTGAGAAAATAAGTGGACTCCACTGAAAAGGAACAAGGATTGTGTCCTGTGTTGCCATGTCTAATGGCAATGACTCAGAGTCCACCACCCCCACAGTCTACCGGGAGTCAAGCTCCTGTCCCCAGTTCTGGTCCACACAGCAGCCTTGAACCTCAGCCCAATCTGCGAGTACAAATGAACAAGACACCTACTGCTGAGTGGGAGGCTGTATCACCCAGGGTGGGGGGCCTAGCCCTTTCTCAACTAGGTGTTACTTTTGATTTCCTTCAAGTATGATCAAGGTGGGTGAAGTTGGGGGGCTGCTGGAGGCTGTAAGGTGTGGGCTGGCTGAGTCAGTGCTGGTCAAGTTTCCCTTGGGAAATTCCCAGGGGGAGGAGGTGGGGGACACACTATTATCAGCCGGGAAATTAATCAGGCATGACTTCCAGTTCAATGGGTGGATTATAACCTGGATCTAATGACTGAATAGAACATTGGGGTGGAAGTGAAGTACGTAGAATGAAGTCCTTCACCTTGACCCACTCTGTCTGCCAATATTATTTCCCACCTCTCTAGCTCACAAGAAATGTCATTAGCATAAATAAAATGAAATAGTAAAGATACATTTTTAAAAACTGAAAAAGTACTTATGATGTAGACAAGTGAAATATAAGCGAATTGGGTGGATTTTCATGTTGTGTTACTTTTATAAGCTAAAAGACATTTTAAGAAAAATATTACTGAAGAATCTTTATGTACAGCATTATGAACATTATTATTATTAGCCTCCACTTTACACCAAGGAACAGGTTCCCTCATTCTGGGGGATGGAGCTGAAGCCAAAGAATTAGGGTCCTTGGGTAATTTTTATGTTATTAGCCAACTCAAAGAAGCAAAAAAAAAAAAAAAAAAAATACAAGGGGAATGTAACAATTAAAAGATGTCTTAGAGGGACTTCCCTGGTGGTCCAGAGGCTCAGAATCCATGTTCCCAGTGCAGGGGGCCCAGGTTCGATACCTGGTCAGGGAACTAGATCCCACATGCTGCAACTAAGACCCAGCACAGCCAAATAAATAAGCAAATAAGTATTTTTTTTAATGTCTTAGAGACATTTTAAGCTTCCTCTCAAATTCTCATGTTTTAAAGTAACATGTATTTTAAATTCTTAACTCAAGCCCTAAAGAGTGATTGGTAAATAAATTTGCATTAAAGGATCACAGGTTAGAAGTTCCGGGTAATAAGGGGGCCCCAGGAAAGAAATCTCAAGATAAAGACTCTTTCCTCCCAAAGATAAACGTGCAGCGAAATCTTCTCCCACAACATAGCTATGGCTTTCTTGGTTGAGTGGCTTCTGTGACACAAGATAAAGGACTGTCCCCCAGGATGGGAAGACAAACAGCTTTTCATTAATAATGATTTTCTTTTTATCAGACATCAACTATGCATTAGATACTTCCCTGTGTGCATTATTTCTAACCCTCAAAACATGCCCCAGGTTTTCATTTATTTCTTTATTTTCAAAAATTTCAAAAAAATCTGAAAATACTTTCAGATTTTTTAAAATTTTATTTATTTATTTTTGGCTGCACTATTTCATTTTAAATACATTTTATTTATTTCAAATTTATTTTAAATTTTATTTATTTATTTTAAATAAATAAAATAAATTTTATTGATTTATTTATTTACTTTTGTTGCTGCGTGTGGGTTTCTCACTGCAGGGGCTTCTCTTGCTGTGGAGTGTGGGCCCCAGGGCTTGTGGCCCTCAGTAGTTGCGGCTCCCGGGTTCTAGACCCCAGGCTCAGTGGTTGTGGAGCACAGGCTTAGCTGCTCCACAACATGTGGGTTCCTAGTTCCTGGACTAGGGATCGAAACTATGTCCCCTGCACCGGCAGGCAGACTCTCCACCACTGGACTGATAAGGAAGTCCCAAGCCTCAGCTTTTAAATGAGTTTGAGAGGGTACAAAGGATATATGAGCTCAACATGCTTATGCTCATTATACTTAGGAAAGATCATTACATCATGGGAGGTGGCCAGGGTTTGAACCCAGGCCTGCCTGCTCAGTCGGCTTGTCCTTCCTTCAGCCACACTGAGGTGGTTCCCAGTGAGACCCACAGTGGGTGGCACCACCCGCCTTGGAGGATGAGCATCACGAGATGGGGTCCAATCGGGCGTTTTTGTGGTCTGGGCCATGCCTCCTCTCTAAACTAGGACACATACTGCCAGAAATCCAGTATTGAACCAGACAACCCCTGATTTTAGCTTCTCTCCAGTAAAAGGGAAATTTAAAAACCAGACATGAAAAAAAAAATGTTTTAATGTTTTATTATGGAAAATTTCAAATACACACACAAGTCAAGAAAGTGGTAAAAATTAACCCCCCGTACCACCATTGGGTTCCAACTACTATCAACATTTTACCATTCTTACTTCATCTATTCCTCTTATTTTCTGGGGTATTTTAAGACAATCCTAGACCTCATATTATATTACCTGTAAATTTCAGTGGTGGTCCTCATCCATGAAGATTAAAATTCAACGTAACAACAGATCCATTATCATTCCCAAGAAAGAATTACTTAATATTCTTTCTTTCTTTCGGCCATGCTGTGCAGCACGTGAGATCTTAGTTCCCCAACCAGGGATCTAACCCACGCCCCCTGCAGTAGAAGCGCAGAGTCAACCACTAGACCGCCAGGGAAATCCAATATTATTTCTTAATGTATTCTGTTTTCCCCAAACGTCTTCTTACAATTGACTTACTGAATTCAGTCCACACCTTACCAAATCTGCCTGTTTCAGTCCTCTCCAAGTTCTTTTTTGGGGAAAAATATTTCATAAACAAGGAAATCTTACTGTTAGGTGGTCAAAGATGTTCTTTCACAATGAACTCAGGAAGACAGAACTACTCAAGTCAAACAACATTATCTGAGCAGTGTTCTTCACGTTGGTTGTAATTATCTCAGTGTAATCAATCGACTCCTGTCGAGGCTGCAGGCACAGGGTGGATTTTCATTGGAAGGAATAATGTGTGGACCAAGGAGGGAAACAGAATGTGAGTGGAATGAGAAGCGAACCTGGTGATCTCCTGAATAATCTATGCGGTTGTCTGGAAGTAAAAGAACTGTATCTTAAAAATAAATAAATACGTAAATGCAGCACTAATGATCACTGCAAACCATCCATTGGGGGAATTCCCGGCAGTTTAGTGGTTAGGACTCTGCGCTTCCATCGCTGGGGGCCCGGGTTTGATCCCTGGTTGGGAAACTAAGATCCTACAAGCCAGCCATCTGGCCAAAAACAAAAGCAGAAAAACTATTCTTTGAAATGTAGGAATACTTTTTTAAATTAAGAATAAGTTTCATTTAAATTGAAAATGTAAAATATAATTCTGCAAAAAATATAATATATATATAATTCTGGAGTTTTAGACGTTCTTTTACTTATAAAAATAAAGCCATGGCTTTAAAATAATGGTAAAGATAATTCTTCTGAACTTAGCTAACCAGTTTTTCTCATATTCCCAGAGAAGTTACTACATTTTGAAAAGTAAGGTGATGCTATTTTGTCTGATACCTTCTTCTCTGTTTCTATTTCATAAAAGAAAATATTTTAACCTTTTGCATATAATACTTTATAAGTATTAAATAAGACAATGCATGTGGACAAAAAAAAGAAGAATAAATTTTACACTCTCCCTCCTTTAGAAAATAAGGCATCAGTGCTGAAGTCATGTTCATATTTTGTAATTCACATAAGAGAAAGTGAGAACAGATAAATCATGTTACCACTCCCTCTGGCCCTCAGTTTTCTTAGCTTCATGATGGTGGTATCCAGCAGGGAGGTGATGTTTTTCAAAGGACTCTTCCAGTCAACCAACTGGGGTAGAGACTGCCCTTCAACCCTTGAACTTTCTTTCCCCAGGATGCCTGTTGTTTTGGGTTCCAGGGGCTCACAGGTGAGTCCCTCCCCAGAAACTACACTTGACCCAAGTTCACATTCCCTCTCTGGGCATCAACCATGACGATTGTCTAGTTGATGTAGGAGGTATGAAGGTCCAGGCCTCAAGCCTCAACTGAGAAGACTCTAAAGGGCCTTCCTCTTTAAGGAAGGCTGAGAGTTCTGTAAAGAAACCTGAACACCAAAGAACTGATGCTTTTGAACTATGGTACTGAAGAAAACTCTTGAGAGTCCCTTGGACTGCAAGGAGATCCAACCAGTCCATCCTAAAGGAAATCAGTCCTGAATATTCATGGAAGGACTGATGCTGAAGCTGAAACCAATACTTTGGCACCTGATGCAAAGAACTGACTCATTGGAAAAGACCCTGATGCTAGGAAAGATTGAAGGCAGGAAGAGAACAGGGTGTGAGAGGATGAGATGGTTGGATGGCATCACCAACTCGATGGACATGAGTTTGAGTAAACTCCAGGAGTTGGCGATGGACAGGGAGGTCTGGCGTGCTGCAGTCCGTGGAGTCGCAAAGAGTTGGACATGACTGAGCGACTGAACTGGACTGAACTGAGAGTTCTGCTGGACTGTCTTACAGTCCAGCATCTTTTCCTGCTGCGCTACACCCAACAGGTCATACCTGCAAAAGCTCTCCCCAATCTACATCTCCCGCACAAGCCTGAGCATCTGGGTCTATGTCCAGGGAACTGACCCACAAGAGCCTCTGTGACTCCATGACCTGCAGGTCATCAGTTGGGATCCTGTGTGTGCTTCTCAGCCTCTTAAGGCCCAACATGGGCAGGTCAGGTGCAGCGGGGTGAGCAGCCAGAAAGGAGATGGCTCCCTTTTTGAATACAAGAACTCCGAGGCCAGTGAAGCTGAGAAACTACTCTAAGGCCAAGCTGGCAGCCCAAATTCCTCCACAGTCAGATTATTTGCACAATCACCTGCAGTTACAACTGTCATCCTCGATTGTGAACCCAGAAAGAGTTGTTAACAAAACTACCAGGGGATGACAAAGACAATGATATTTCTATGTAATAATCAACACAGCAGCCAGATTGAGCCTTTTAAAACAAAAATCAGAGACTTCCCCAGTGGTCCAGTGGCTATGACTTCACGCTCCCAATGCAGGGGGCCCGAATTGGATCCCTGGTCTGGGAACTAGATCCCACATGCCCCAACTAAGAGTTCATAAGCCACAACTAAAAATACAGCATGCTGCATCAAAGCTCAAAGGTCCCACGAGCTACAAAGACTTGGCACAGCCAATAGACATACAAATAAACATTTTTTTCAAAAAAAGGAAACTGGGGCATATCACCCCAAGCTCAAAACCCTGCAAAGGACAGCTATTCTTCCCATCTCGCTCAGAATATAATCCCACATTCCTACCTTGCACTCTAAAGTCTAACATGAGGCTGATTCCCTCTCTGGCCTCATATCCTACCACCCTTTCCCTTATTCAGTCTGCAACAATGAACACTGGCCTTCTTGCTATTTCCAGAACATTCCAAGACCACTCCTCCCCCAAAGCCTTTGCCTTTGCGGTTCCTTCTGAAGTGCTCTTCCCCTGAATAACTTTGTGGTTCCACCCTCACTTCCCTCAGGTCTCTTATTGAAGGCCACGTTATTAAGGATGCCTTCCTGCCTTTTCCATAGGAGGGTCTTCAAAATAGGGTACCTGCCCCCAGATATACATAAACTTCCAAGGAGCACCTAGGCACTTACATAGTTTTAAGGGAAATACTTTTCAAAGCTTCAAGCTCTTCCTTCATTTTATCCTAAACTGTTTGACTTGATGAAGGTCGAATATCTTACAAGTTCCCTCTTCTTACTTCCTCTTTCAAAAATCCTTCTCCCAGTTTACAAAAGAAATATTTACCTCTTCCTCATCCCAGATCTTATAATGATGCCTTGTCCAATACCTCCAGGTGGCCAGGCGAAGTTTTATTTGGAACGCTGAGGTCTGAGAAAGTGTAAACACTAATAAGTAAATAAAATATCTTCTTGCAGTTCAACTCATTTTAATTCATTGCTTTTAACAAAATGAAAGAAGCTCCTGATAGACTTATTCACTATATTCATCTAAAAATAATTTTTGATGAAAGATCCCCAAGTGATTTTGGCATTTAATTCAGAAGGTATTCAGAGAATTGAGTGACATGCTCTAACAGAATCTTTCCACTCCTATCTACTTACGTATGCAGACAAGATTTCTTAGCACTTACATCTATAAAATCAAAAATAGTAACAGAATTTATATTGAATGTTATATCATTCAAACAGTGTCATATTCAGCCAAGGATATTTGAATTCAAGTTATAGTCTTCATAACTACTAATGATAAAATTTAGAAGTTTAGTTAGAAATGGTGAGAATCAACACTAATGACCCTATAGACATTAAAAGAAATAGAGGAATATTATACAAAATTCTATGGCCACAAGTTTGATAACTTAAATGAAATGGACCAGTTCCTTGGAACACGACAAACTAACAAAATTCACACGAGGATAAATAGATAATCTGGATAGACTCATATCTAGAAAAGAAGTGGAATAATTACTAACCTCCCTAAAAAAAGAAAGCAGCAGGCCGAAATTATTCCCTGATGAGTGCTACCAAACATTTATGGAATAAATTATATCAAATTCCCACATCTCTTCCAGAAAAGAGAAGCAGAGGGAATACTTCCTAACTCATTCTATGAGTCCAGAATTACCCTAATACCAAAACCAGATGAAGATATTATAAGAAAAGAAAACTACTGAGCAGTATCTCTCATGGACACAGTCACAAAAGACCCAAAAAATAATAGCTAATCAAAGCCAACAATATATAAAAAGAACTACCACAATGAGGTGGGATTTCTGAACTGAAAATCTATACTCTTTTACCAGCCTCTTCATACTTCCCCATCCATAGCTCCGGGCAACCACTTTTCTACTCTGTTACCGAGAGTTTGACTTTTGCCATCCCTAGGTTCCACATAGAAGTGACACCATGAACTATTTGCTTTTCTGTGTCTAACTTATTTCACTCAGTAGGATGACCTCCAGTTTCATCCATATTATCACAAATGGCAGAATTTCCTTCTTTTTTAAGCCTGAATGACACTCCAGTGTGTGTATATATTAATATCTATATCACTTTTTCTATATCCATTCATCAATTAACACTGGAGTTGTTTCCATACACTGACTATTGTGAAATAGTGCTGCAATGAACATGGGAATACAGATAGCTCTTCAAGATAATGATTTCATTTTCTTTGGCTATATACCCAGAAGTGGGATTGCTGGATCATATGGTAGTTCTATTTCTAATTTCTTGAGCAACCTCTATAATGTTTACCATAATGGATATAATTCTGGTTTTCATTATCAATAACAGAGTACATCTTTTCTCCACATCCTCACTAGCATTTGTTACATCTCATCTTTTTGATAATAGATAACCTAATAGGTATGAGGTAATATCTCATGGTAATTTTTATTCACATTTCTGAGATTAGTGATGTTGAACACATTTTCATGTACTTATTGACCATTTGTACATCTTTTTTTCTTTGGAAAAAAATGTCTATTTAGGTATTTTGCCATTTTTCACTCAAGTTATTATCATCATCATTATTATTCTCTTGTGTAAATTTATTTTATATTATAAATATCGATCCCTTATTGGATATGTAGTTTACAAATATTTTCCCCTATTCCCTAGGTTGACTTTTCATTTTGCTGATAGTCTCCTTTGCTATGAAGCAGCTTTTTATTGATGTAAACCCATTTGTTTATTAAGACCTACTTTGTGGCCCAACAAATGATCTATCCCAGAGAATGTTCCATGTGCACTTGAGAAGAATGAGCATCCATCTTAGATTTAATGTAAACCCTAGGAAAAATCCAAGCAGATGATTTTGCAGAAAATAACAAGCTGATTCTAAACTTTATACGGAAATGTGAAATATAGTAACCAAAACAGTATTTTAAAAGAAGAAGAAAATTGAAGATTTATATCTCCTGACTTTAATACTGACTAGAAAGTTATATTGATAAGTATGGCTCAGGTGCAAACAATATGATACTATTGTAAAAACAGGAATATAGATGAATGAAGGAGAATTAAGAGTCAAGTCATAAATCTGATTTTTATGGGCAATTGACTTTGAACAAAAATTCCAAGGCAATTCAATGGGGAAAAGATAATCTTTTCAACAACTGGTGCTGGGACAATTGGACACCGACATGTAAAAAGATTAATTTAGACCCTTACTTTACAGCATACACAAAACCCAACCCCAAAATGGATCTAGGGCCCTAACTATAAAAGCTAAAACTGTAAAACTTCTGAAAAAATATAAAAGAAAATCTACATGTCCTTGAAGTGGGCAAAGACTTAGAAATCACACCACAAGTATGGTACATAAAAGAATTATTATATTTGACTTCATCAAAACTAAAACCTTTTGTACTTCAAAAGACACTGTTCAGAAAATGAAAAGCCAAGCCCCAGTCTGGGAGAAAACATTTGCAAATCCTAGATCTGACAAAGGATTTGCATCCAGAATATATAAAGAGCTTATGCAACTCAATAATAAGACAAAACAATGTCTAAAATCAGACAAATTACTTAAATAGACATTTCACCAAAGAAAATATGCAAATAGCCAATAAAAACTTGAAAAGAAGTTCAACATTAGAGAAATGCAAATTAAAACCAAAATGAGAAAGTATTCTACGCCCACTAAAATGGTTATAATCAGAAAGATAGGCTGGGAACAGGGCAAAGCAAGTGTTGGCAAGGATGTGGAGAAACTGGAACCCGCATACATTGCTGGTGGGAGTGTGAAATGGTACAACCATTTTGGAAAATGGTTTCCACACCTAGGTATCTGCCTAAGAGAAAATAAAACATGTTTGTATGAAGACTTGGATGAGATTTTTCATAGCAGCATTATTCACAATGGCCAAAATCTAAAAACAATCCAAATGTCTATAAGCTAGCAAATGGATACATAAAGTGTGTTATATTGCACAATGAAATATTGTCCAGCAATTAAAAGGAACAAGTGACTGATAGAGTGGAGGCAGAAAATATAATTATACAATCAGTTAGGTTCTCAATAAAAAACATTATGCTCTTGAGTTTGAATTGAAAGCAACACCATGAATTAAGATGTATTTTATCTTTAACACTTTTTTCTAGCTTTGTCTACTAAAAAATCCTAGTGAAAAATAAGCTTGTTATTGTTCTTCAGCCATCTCTGACTCTTTAGGATGCCATGGACTATAGCTCACCAGGCTCCTCTGTCCACAGAATTTTCTAGGTAAGAATACTGGAGCAGGTTGCCATTTCCAAGTCCAGGGGATCTTCCTGACCCAGGGACAAAACCTGCATCTCCTGCGTCTCCTGCATTGCAGGCGAATTCTTTCCACTGTGCCGCTTGGGAAGCCAAATGAAAATAAGCTATCCAGAATGCTTGAGGTTCCTAGTGCCCAGACTATGGTCTCTGAATACAATTTTCCACCAAAAAGAATAAGTTCTCCTTGAAGAAATGACTGACTCCAGATCTGTGGCACAAAATGTACCAAATGAGCCTGGAAATTTTTGTCATACCACCGAAAAAAAAAAGAAGAAGCTACCAAAAACTACAAGAGTCACGTCCAAAAGGAAAGAGGTGCCAAGTTGACTAGATTCCAGTGGGCACAAAATGGAACAACTGAGCATCAAAGAGGACAATTACCACAATAAACTGAAATACTTCCAGTAAGTCTGAATCTCTGACTTTATAATGACACTAAAAACAAAACAAAACTCAATGACTATCTTTGAAGGATGCTGGAGAATCAGCTCATTATTTTGAAAAATAATAAAGCAAAAAAAAATTAAGCATCTGTCTTGCCTTTCATATTCAAATTCATTCCTTAGGAGACCGAATGGTTTAAGAGGACAAGCTTATCTTACAGAAGTAATAAAGGCAGAAGGAAAATGAAATTAAAAGCCACCATTTTGCAATTCTAATGAAATAATGGACTTAGGCAATCATTATCAAAGGCTGCTAATGTCAAGAAGAGAGATAAATCACACACCTTGACACCCTGTTGGACGCACACTATCCCATTCATGATATAATTGAGCTAAAGAAAATAATTGTACCTGAACCTAAATGAGTCCCTACACCCAACTTACAGAAAATGCAGAAGGAAAGAATTATGTTAAATAATATCTCAATGATGCAGCTAACAAAACCCATTTCTTCACTTTAAAAAAAAAAAAATTTTAAGCTGATATAAAGGGCAAACCTATATATTAAAAGAGATGTCAAAGACATCACCCAAATAAAACAAAACAAAACAAAGATGACATCTCCCAATCACCATGTATTGGCCCTAATAAAATCATGATGCAAACAAACCATTAAAAATGTTTAAGTGTTTTAGGACTGAACTGAGGTGATGTTTGCACAACTGTACAAATTTACTAAAAATCAAGCTGCACATTTACAATGAGTGAAGTTTACAGTTTGTAAATTATACCTCAATAAAACTGAAAAAAAAAAAGTGTGTCAAACTATCAGGGAAATTTGAACACAAATGGATACTAAAGAATTACTGTTGATTTCTTAAGGTACGATTGTCAAATTGTGGGTGTTGTTTTTTATTTTTTTAAGAGCATCTTTTAAAGATTAATGCTGAAATATTTGCAGGTACAGATAATTCGAAGCATTTGAGTTCAAAACTCTCTGGTGTGTGGTGAATAAGAGCTATAGGTGTTAAATCTGAATATTAATACTATTCTACACTTGTGCCTGTTAGAAGTGTTCTATAATAAAAAGGGTGTGGTATAAAAACTTGATTTGAGAAACAAAAAGGAAAAAAGAAACAATGAGGAAGAGAAAGTCTTTTAATAAAATAGTTTTCTCTTCCTTATTTAGTTTAACTTATCTTTCCACCTTTGATATTAATACAAATGCCTTGTGGGAATGGATGGTATCTAAATAACACTGTAAACCAAGTCCCATATCCTCATAACTACATAAAGTATGGAACTACTGCTACCACCCCCATGCCCGTGGATGTTGCAAGAAAACTGGAAATCAACAACCAATACATGGACATGACCCCACAAATGATGGGTAATGATCTGAATTTGTTTTCATCATGGCTTACAGGCATCCCAATGCCTCACATAGACTTCACATAATTTACTAGGGTCAGGCTGATGAAGTAAGATCCCCAGACCCATTCAATGACTTTTTTTTTTTTTTAAGTACACTAAGTTCCCTACATAAGAACCAAGTTGTGAACTTTCAAAGATGTGAACGTGCCTGTATGCCAGCTATTGTACTGAACTTTTCAAAGTACCGTTTTGTAAGATTAAAGATGTTTTCTTTTTGTTGTATGTGTGTTTGCTTTTTATGTATTATTGGTGTGAAAAGTATTATAAACCTATTATAGTACAGTACCATATAATCAATGGTGTTAGTTGGGTACCTAAGCTAGCTTTGTTCAACTTACAAATTGGATTTAGGAACATGCTCTTAGAATGAAACTCATTCATAGGTATGGGACTTCCTATAAAATACTTCACACTGTTTCCAGAAAGTCAGACCTCTCACATCTATAAGTAACATTATAACAGGAAGATTCTGAGTAGAAGCGAGCTTTCCCCACAAAATTTGGTAAAATAGCCCTGTGGAATATAAAGATCTCACCACAGTTTTGTGTAATGGTTGTTTATTGGTTTATGTAGTTTATTTCAACTGCCCCCTTCTGTTATCTTTTTTTTTTCTTGAATCGTGGATTATTTGTTCCAGAATCATCAGTTCCATGAGTGAGTTCGGGGGGCATCATTCAATCCATAACAGTGTTAGTATGATAAACCTCCCAGGGGCTACACGAGGGGTGGCTTGCATTGAGTCACATCTGTCAGGTATGTAACCTGTTTTTCCATATCTGAACATAAGCATCACTCACCCTGAACACTCAGCCACAGAAAACGGCTAACATTTCTTCTCGACTTATGTGCATTCATGCTCAGCTGTGTCCAACTCTGAGACCCCCATAGACTGTAGCCCGCCAGGCTCCTCTGTCCATGGGATTTTCCAAGCAAGAATACTGGAATGGGTTGCCATTCCCTTCTACAGGGGATCTTCCTGACCCAGGGATCAAACCCGTGTCTCCTGCATCTTCTGCACGGCGGGGAGATTCTTCACCACTGTGCGGTATGGGAAGCCCATTGGATTTATCTGAGTTAGGTAGTAAAGAGCATGGCCTTCACCATTTAGATAGATGGGCTCTTTTTCAACAGGATGGAGTTAATTCTTACCTTTTCTAAGCTTCTGACTCCTCAGTAGGGAAACAGGAATGAAACACCTTCCTCTCAGGGTTATTGAGGGGTGGGGTCAGCGGTGTACAATGAGATAACACAGGGGATGCTTTCAGCGCCATGCCTGGCACAAGTGACATTGTAACCAACACCAGTCACTGTGATCACTCCTAACCGAGACTGGTGGAAGGTGGAATTGGAGATGGACCGTGCAGCCTGTTTCATTGGCAAAAAGTGAAAAATAAAAAAATAAAGCACTTGGGCTGCCGGATGACCTGGCAGGGCACACGTCTGATGAACAGATTTTTCCAGGGATGACTCTGAAATGGCAAAGACGTTTAAGAGAGCTTCAAAGGTCGGCCGCGGTCTCTCGGAGCCCACACAGCCTGTTGACCTCCGGACGGGGGCCCCTGGCGTGATGGAAAGAGCGAGGACTAGGGCGTCTGCATCCTTGGCCGAGCCGTTCACTTTGGCCTCCTCCCTTGAAAACGAAGATGGGAACATCTACCTCCTTAAGAAGGTGAAGAGAAACTCCCACAGGAGGAAGGGTGGGAACTCGAACTGCCAGGGACTGGGGTCCGTACAGGCAGTTCAAGGTCACTGTTATTTATTGAAGCCTCCAACAACCCGGAAAAGAACGCATCATTATCTCATTTCATCAGGGAGGAAAGAAAGACCCGGCTGGGAGAAGGCACAGGCCCAAGGTTACATAACTGTTGTGGGGAGGCGCCAGGATTTGACATTGAGGCTGAGAACAGATTCCAGCCCTTCAACCACCCCTCCCCGAGCCTCCCACTCAGCTCCCCGCCCTGGACACTCCGACCGGGACGTGGTTTTTTAGGTCTATGCTAATCCCTGTAATTTCAAGAATCCCTACCACAGCGACACGAAGGAAGGGGCGGCAGAGGCCCGGCTAATCTCCCTCCCGAGTGCTGCTCCCAACTCTCCATCAAGTTCGTTCCTTCCAGTGTCTGCAGTGAACCCAAGTCAAACCACCAGGCTCCCTGAAGACCCAAGAGATACTTCTTTGGTATCTAGAAGTGAACTCCTGGGAGGAGATCCATGTCAATTCATCTCTTCAGAAAATTAATTCATGGAAGGACTCCTGTCAGCAGTCTCCAGAACTGCATATGCAGAGAACTTAACGAGTTTACTTTCCTAAGAGCTGTCTCATTGCTTGCATTCTTTAAAGCTGAACCTCTGTCTCAAGACCCCAGGGTTAACCTAAGTCCAGAAGTCCCACAGTACCTGATCCACCTCACAGCTGCTAAGCTTTATAGCTGTTGTCAGACTGCTCAAACACAAGCCGAGCCAAACGTCCTCCCAGCCAGCACGGCCCTGCTCCTGAGAGGCATGTGTTATGGTTTCCATCACGCCTGGCCATAAAGTCCCACTTGAGCTTGTCAACCCAGGGAGCCGAGGGACGGCCCGTACCTACCTGGGTGACCCCTGCCTCCTCCCTTGGGACGGGGCTTCTCAGCAGAATGGCCACAGTCACTGGCTGCGATGAGTCACAAGTTCCCCAAATCTGACACCAGTCGGGGAGCAGAGGGAAACGGACAGCAAACAGGCCCAGCGGGGGCTGTCTAGCCGTGACCTAAGAGCCCAGCATATTTCTTCACGAACGTTCATGCCCGAATCCGCCCAGCTTTGAGGGAAGAGTATGTGTGTGGGGGTGGGGGGAGATTGCTCCAGAGACGGAGTGAGAGGAACAGGGCCAAGCCCCAGACATCCCCAGGGGACCTTCAAGATAGTCAACGTACCCACAGAACCTCCCCGACACCCCTGGACTCTGTGACTCTGTCAGGCCAGCAAGCTGGTTCCCAGAACGTGAAACAGTCTGTGAGCAGGAAGGGTCTATGTCACAACGGCGATTCTCCTGGTGCCAAGAGAGAGTCACAGAGCAGACAGGAGCCCAGGACAGAGACCCAGGGCCAGATCTGCTTCCCCAGGGACCCAGGGCTCACAGAACAGATGCTCCTGGGGACAGGAATCCCTGCCCACCTCTCCGCATACACTGGGACTCCCGTCATTCCCACACTGAGGCCTCCACCTCCACAGGGGCTTTGAAATCCACCATCTGTTCCCTCACACCTTAAGTTATTGTCAAAGCAATGGAGACAAGCTCAGACTGCCCCTAACCTCTTCAGCGGGTCAAGACCCCCATGCTCAACCAGAGAGTGTTCTCAGGGACCTCAGCATGGCTTCTGGCCCCCCACCCACCACCGTCTGCCATGGGGGCCTGGCCTCCAGCCGGAACTACCCACTCACCCTTGTCCTGCCCTCTCTTGCCCTTGCATTTTGACCCAGACCTTTTAAAAGCCCATCCACCTTAAAAACCTCACCTGCCCAGCCCATACCTGCATGTCAAAATTCCCCCAGCCTTTAAAACCCAGCCAAATGCTTCTGGCCCAAGAAGGCACCCCTGATTTCCCATCCATGTCCTCCACCTAGGTCCACGCCTCCCACCTGGGGGAAGGTAATTTCATCCCTCCACCCCGGGGGAGATGAACTGTTTCTCTTTATTTACCATTCATCAGTGGACCTTTCTACAGTAATTATTATATGATATTCCATCAGTCATCTCTATTTCCCTCATTCCTTCTGCATTAATTCATTAGGATTTTTCTGTAATGAAGAGTTGTCCCTGGGAGTTCCCTGGCAGGCCAGTGGTTAAGACTCCCACTTTCACTGAAAAGTATGTGTGTTCAATTCCCGATCAGGAAACTAAGATTCCACAAGCACAGCCAAAAAAAAAAGAGTAGTTGTCCTTCCTCCTTACATGTTTATTTCTTTATTTTAGTCATTTATACTTATCAGTATTAACTTGGGGATGCTTATTTTATATAAAAGCTAATATTAGATGTAATTATATTATATATTACAATATAGGATATAGGAGTACATTAAATTCTTTATATGTGCGTGCTAAGTCACTTCAGTCATGCCCAAGTCTTTGCCACCCTGTGGCTCTTCTGTCCATGGGGATTCTCCAGGCAAGAATACTGGATTGGGTTGCCATGCACTCCTTCAGGGAATCTTCCAAACCCAGGGATCAAACCCAGGTCTCCTGCATTGCTGGCGTATTCTTTACCGTTGAGCCACCTGGGAAGCCCCTGTGTTAAATTATATTCAGTATAAATTTATGTAGGGAATTCCCTGGTGGTCCAGTGGCTAGGATTTTGCACTTCCACTGACAAGGGCATGGGTTCCATACCTGGTCAGGGTATTAAGCATGTAAGCACCCACAAGCCACGAAGTGTGGCCAAAACAAATTTTTTAATTAAAAAAAAATTATATACAATGTTTTACCTATAAATTATATTAAACTATGCAAATTAAATATAAATACTATCATGATTTATTTTGTTGCTCAAATTGTTCTAGCTTTAACCATGGGGAACTCATGTGGATTGCTATAATTTGTTTTACTAGATTATAAGTTTTTTGAAGATAAGAATTAAATCTTACTTGTCTTTTTGTTCCCACAGCCCAAACACAACACCATGAATATAGTTGGTTCTCAATAATAATACTTAATATTTATATACATCTTAGGATTTTACTGTTTTCAGATCAATTATCTTAATTTTTACATGGTTAGAAGAATGTATACATGAATAAAGACCAAAGTAATTCATGAACAATTTCTGTGTATATCCAAAAAAGTTACCTAAACTGAACTCACTTAGAAACTCAACTTTTATCTGTCTTTCCCTATTTGCACCTAGAGCTGCTATTAGGCAATATACTTGGTTATTTTAGCTGTGTCCAGCTGTGTCCACTTCTGATGCAGACCAATTCTGTATATGGCTCTTTTGAGTAGATCTTAGGTTGTTTTTGCTGGCATGTTTGTGCTCAAGTCAAGCTGAATTTCCCCTGCCTCCCTGCTCCTCTGAATGATGGTGGTCTACTATGGTACACAGAACACTGAGATAGCTGTCTGAAATGAACAGCATCCTCAGCCATCACTCGCTCTTAATACTGTTCTTAATCGTTGGGCAAAAGCTTCTGGAGTATTATAGCCGGCCATGAACATCTGGTCTCATTTGGCAGGATGGCAATTCAGATCCACGTGGACAGGCTAACATGGAAACATGCTAGTTGCTATCTTCTTGCTACACTGGCTTGTAACAGGCTGCATCATGGTTGAGTGGAAGTGGCTTCAGATGAAAATCCATGTTTCCTAGTTATCAAAAGCAACAAGTCCAGACAAGAACAAGGTGGCGTTCTTAGTCTCATTGACCATATCAGAGGGACAGTCATGAAACACTAGTGATTCTTTTATTCAGGAAGAGCCAGGGGGCCATTTGCTCAGCCTGCTCACTCTAATCTTCATTCCCCCTGGCCTCACCTCCACCATTCCATTCCAACGGAAATGAATCACAGTTGATCAAGACTCCAAAAAGTAGGAACTAACTATCACTGATCATGAAACATACAAGAACACTTCTGTTTCACATTACAAGGACTAGTCATTTCCTTGTGCTCTTAAAGCTATATAGTTTTAAAACTTTTAAAGCTATTGCTATACACCCACAATCTTGTTTCCTGTTGGCATCTGAAAATTTGCCAAACTGATCCAGTTCTGCATCTTGATGTTGAACCATTTAAGTGTTTTTATTTCCTAATATTTCCTGAATGTTTTTGATATATTATTGTTATTAACATCTAGTTAACATTATCATGGACAGAAACATATATTTTGTATTATCATTATTTCAAGCCTTTGAAATTTACTGAGAATTGTTTTATGAACAAGTAATGGGTGACTACCAAGTAAAAGTAGGATGCCCCCAGGATGTACATCTAAACCAAGACACTTCTGAAAGGGAAATAGGATGCTATTAATAATGACAACAGGGTGACTAGCGTAAGTTGAGGCTACCCTGGAGGAACTGGGATGTATCCTCATTGTATGTAAAACAGAATCTCTCCCTTAAAGCAATGCAGGCTGGTAAACCCTTACTGAAGGTATCTGCATCTTTGGGAAAGCCAACAGCAGTCCTCAGTGAAGTTTGCAGGGAAGACAGATGGTCTCATAATGGAGTTAAATGGGCCAAAGGGATAAAAACTGCTGGGTATGTGGAAGACATTTTTGTGGAAGGGACTCAAAGGTAAGGAAACAGAAGGAGGAACGAGCAGTTGAATACACAAGAAATAATCTCGCTCGTCAAAACGAGAAAGAGAGTGCAAACCTCTCTGCCTGGGAACCAGCTGAATGGTGCATCCCAGGACTGCCATGTAGCATAAACTCATTAGTCTTTCAAATGTTAAACACATTCGTCTTTCAAGTCAAACCCAGTTTTAAGTATTCTGTTTAATAATTTCCTTCAAACATCTAGTCACTTAGATCATTTCCTCTTAAAAGACATGAAGCCATAAAGAACGGAAAGTGGGGGTCCTCACCAGGGAAGGTGTTTTCTCTGGGGGTGTTTTTCTATATTTATTTGGGAGCAATTATAGACTTCACCACCTATCCAAGCTGTCTCCAGTTGGTTTCTAGTAGGAAACACCTCTTTGGCAACAAGTCATGATCCAGTATTATTTTTTCCCATTCTACCAAGAAGGAAATGGAGCCTTTGTGAGGGGCAAATGATGTGTTTAAATTTCTGGCTTGAATCAGTAAGCAGCCAGAGTTGAGATTACTCATGCTGTAAGCCACAGCCCTTCTCTTTCAACTTTAATGGGAATAGTCAACATCTTATTATGTGAGTGTTTGTCCCAAGTTCATATTTCTTTCACACAGAGAAAGGCATTTAATGATACAAATCTTTTCAAACCTATAAAATTAAAGGAGCAGGAAAGTCTTTCACATGTCCATAACAGAGACAGTGGCCTGGAAGAAACCCTCAGAAGATCAGAGATGATGAGATAAATCTATTATCTTATGGTAGAAGCCATGAGGATCTCTGAGTAATAATTTCCAGCTCAGAATATCTGATGAGTGAAATACATTGAGTGCTTCCCCCAAAGTGCTCAGCATAGAATGATTATTATTGTTGTTGTTGTAACTATTTAATAAGCAATGACTTCAGCCTAAGGCTGCGGGGAAACTTAAATCTAGTGACGCAAGCAGATTAATAACTCTAGAAACATTGGCATTCCCAGAACTACTCAAGATAATGTCCATGGGACATCCAAAGAGTTGTTTTAAATATACCCTAGCATATGTAAGGTAGATAGCTAATGGGAATCTTCTGTATAATTCAGGGAACTCAAACAATGACTCTGTAACAACCTAGAGGGTGGGATGGGGTAGGAGGTGGGAGGGAGGTTCAGAACAGAGGGGACATGTGTATGCCTGTGGCTGGTTTGTGTTGATGTATGGCAGAGGCCAACACAATATTGTAAAGCAATTATCTTTCAGTTAAAAATAAATTTTAAAAAACCAAATAAACAAAAAGAGTTGTTTCAGGGAAGTCTCTTCATCGAAGGTTTCAGCTGTTGAGTTTAGAAGAGATGATGAAATATCATCATTTTATGACTCTAATGAAATAATAACAATTGTCAATGGCTGCTAACATTATACAAAAGAGAGAAAGTCAAATGCCATATACTTCCAACCCTATATACTCACAGAATACTATGAAATATTCTTCACAAAATTTGAACCTAACTATGATCACGCCTCTAGACCTAAGTATTAGTTTTCAGGATTAACAGGGGATGAGAAATATAATAAACAACCCCACAAAGATATAATCTACAAAATCCAAACCATGGGACACTCTACAAGACAAATAACCCAGTTTCTTCAACAGAATGCAAAAAACAGGGCAGGTGGATTGGGAGGTGGGAGATACATAGCTTAAGAGAGCTTCTCAGAAACATCAAAAATAGCGATATATGAATGTTATTTACATTCAGTTTACATATTAAAATCTGTAAGGAAAAAATATTTGAGAACATACTTGAGAAAATTTGAACATTGTGCTGAGTGGATATTTAATAATACTAAGAACTTTTTAATTCTTTATGTGTGATAATGGTATTGTAGCTATATATTTGTTATTGTTTTAGTTCTTGATTACATATATAAACAATAAAGTGATGAGAAGAAAACATAAGAGAATACAGAAATAGGTAAAGATTTCTTGGTGAACACACAGAAAGCACAAACCATAAAAGAAAAAATGAATATAAAGTGAACTTAAAACTACTACTCATCAAAAGACACTATCAAAAAATAGGTAGCAGGGGTGGGAAGTGGGAGGGCGGTTCAAGAAGGAGGGGACATATATACCTATGGCTAATTCATGTTGATGTATGGCCGAGACCAACAAAATATAATTAAGCAATTATCTGCCAATTAAAAACATAAGCAAATTTAAATTTAAAATGTTTTAAAAAGAAAAAAGTAATTAGTGGATTGGGAGAAAGTATTTACAACACCTATATCTGAAAAGATAGAAAGAAAGAACAAACAACACCTATATCCTTTTTTAAAATAAGGTATCTTTAAACAGACATACACAAAGCAAGGTTATGTATGATTGGTTGAAACACCTATGTCTTATATCCACAATATATAAAGACCTCCTACAACTCAATAATAAAAAGACAAACAATTCAATTTAAAAAATGGGTAAAATATCTGAATAGACACTTTTAAAAGAAGACATACAAAAATGATCATAAGCACATGAAAAAGGTTTCACGATCATTAATCATCAGGGAAATGCAAATTAAAATCACAAGGAGATACCACCAAACATCCTAGAACAGCTAAAATTAAAAAGATGAAAAATACTAAATTCGGGAGAGAATGTGAAACAATCAGAGCTCTTCACACATTGCTGGTGAGAATGCAAAATGGTGACAGTCACTCTGGAAAACCATTTGGCATTTTCTTATAAATGAAAATACAGAATCTGAGAGAGAACATATATAGTCACTTTGCTAACTTAATATTGTAAATCAACTATACTGAAATTTAAAAAGGATAAAACTACAACAAAAAAGGAAAATATATCTATGACCCAGCAATTTCACTCCTAGATATTAATTGCAATGAAAATATATGTACACATAAAAACCTTCTATAAGAATGTTTATAACAGCTTTGTTACAGAAAACAGTCTAGATGTCCATTAACAGAAGAATGGATCTGTACAGTGGGACAGTCCTCAAAATCAGAAGGGTTCAAGTCACGGAAGTAAGCAACAGCCTGCATGAATCTCAGTGTAATACACGGAGTGAAGGAAGCCAGGAGCAGAAAAGTAACGTATAAGAGCCCGTTTATATGAAATTCTAGAATAGGCCTGGTGGCTCAGACGGTAAAGAATCTGCTTGCAATGCAAGAGACCGGTGTTTGATCCCTGGGTCGGAAAGATTTCCTGGAGAAGGAAATAGCAACCCACTCCAGTATTCTTACTTGGATAATTCCGTGGACAGAGGAGCCTGGCAAACTACAGTCCATGGGGGTCACAAAGAGTAGGACATGACTGAACACTTTCACTTTCACTAGAATAGGCAAAAAATAACCAGTAAAAAATAGAAATCAGATCAATGGTTGCTTCTCCATGCAGGGAACTGACTGAAAGGGACAAAACAGGATGGGATGACAAAAAAAACATGCTATTCCCAGATTTGCAGCTGTCCAACTGGCTAATTACACAAGTTCTGAGGATCAGAATGCATGTAAACTATGTGGCAATAAAAATATTTTAAAATGTAAAAGGATTCTAATCTATATAACTATATATATACTTTTTAATATACACGAAATTATATGATATATGGGGTTTTCTTCAAAATAATCCAGAGTCAAGGGTGAGTATACATGAAACAAGTCTGACCATGAGTTGATAACTATTCAACCTGTGTGATGAGTATGTGGAGGTTCATGATACTTTTTATTTTCCCTACTTTTGTTTATGCTTGGAATTTTCCATGATTAAGAGTGAGTAAGAGAAAGAGAAGTGATGGGGATGAGGGAGAGAGAGGTGGAGGCAGGAAGAAGGAAAAATGGATCCAACCACAAGATCCACTTCATAGCACTGAGGATGAAACCGAAGGACTCTATGGGGCTTCTGGGCCTGGAAGTCTTTCTGTTCCCCATTTCTTGTTTGTCGGGAATAGACTCCAGCCTCCATGACCCTTCCTGAGTTCCAAAGGGCAGATTCAAACAGTTGCTAATCAGGGAGCAGAGGGGATGCAGAGACAAGGGAGAAGAAGCCAAGAAAAAATGGTGCTGCCTTGGAGCAGGGTCCTGGTTCCACCTCAAGGGAAAAACATGATATTGTTGGGTTCTTCTACAGAACTAGAACCCACTCTAGTACTAGAGGTCACCTCCTCCCCTCCATACACACACATACAACAAATGGAAGATATTAGCATTCTTCTTTCCAGAGAAGATCAGTTTGACAACCTCAAGAAATTCATCAGGGGACCACCTGAGGCCAGATTATAGAAACCAAAGAAACTCATCAAGAGACCTCCTGAAGCCAGGTTAAAGGGCTACAGGCCCTGCACACACTCTGATCCTTATGAGCAATTCTTGAACCGTTGCTGTAAAACTCCTCACCAAATCTTTCCAGGTTTGGACACAGTTTTGAGAGCATGAGCCCACTGTCTCCCCCTTTACCTGGCAAAGAAGTAAAACTATTCTTTTCTATTTAGCCCAAAACTCTGTTTCCGAGATTCAATTCGGCACCAGTACACAAAGTCCAAGTTTTCAGCATCAAGGACACCTCTGGACATTAACGGGGCTTAACCACAGATATGCCTGTGATGACCCTGAAAAGGTCAAGCTGAATTGGATACAGCTCTTTTTTGCAAGAGAGATTTATATCCTACTTTGGGAGATACTTTACAAACAAAAGAGAACAAATCCAGGCAGCCACGGAGGTGGAGACTTCCCATGATTCTGGAATGTTCCCGTGTCTGGGGCAGAGCTCAGCCTGAGGACACCACCCAAATGAGGCGTCAAGGTGCTATCATCACGGGCGACTGGCCCTGCCCCAGGGCCAAGGCTGTCGCTCCTCACTGGGGTTTGGAACAGAGGCTCTCCACCCCGGAGCGCTCTGCCGGGAGCTGCACAGGCTTGGCCCAGGGGCAAGGCGGTGTCTGCCCAGCCTGGACCACAGCACTCGGTATGGTAAGCTCATCTCAGAGACGGGACAACTGGGTCCAGCTTACGTTCCTTCAAAGCTGTTGCAGGATGACCTGTTTCTCTCACGAAGCTCTTAAAAAATAAAATTAATTGGAAAAAAAAAAAAGCTTCATTTCCAATGGAAAACAGACCCTACACAGACTGGGTTATTTTCCTCAGTCCCGGATGCCCTTAGCTCTGCCATTTGGTCAGTAGGGATCACATTGGCCGTGTTTCCAGTTCGGCCTTTTGGCTGAAGCTGCTTTAATGCCACTCCACAGTGTTACTCAGGTATGGAGCCCAGTGCTGGCAAGAGGCCAGCCCAGACCTGGATTTGCTAGCACCTCGAGGACAAAAAGCCAGTCTGCTCAACTAGTTCACTCGGCATGCCCAGCAGGTTAGGCAGGGGAAAGCTTTTGATGGATGATGGAAATTTTAGAGTTTTAGGACCAGTTATCAGCCCAGTATTTATCTGATTCCAGTAGGCTATATTTTTAAATATTTTATTTATTTTTTCCTATGCTGGGTCTTCACTGCAGCACAGGCTACTCTAGTTGTAGTGCATGGGCTTCTCACGGTGGTGGTTTCTCTTCTTGCAGAGCACAGGCTCTAGGGCACAAGGGCTCAAGAGTTGGAGCTCCCGGGCTCCACAGCACAGGCTCAATAGCTGTGGCGCACGTACTTAGCTGCTCCGTGACATGTGGGATCTTCCCAGACCAGGGATCGAAGCTGTGTCTCCTGCATTGGCAGGCGGATTCTTTACCAGAGCCACCAGGGAAGCCCCAAGTAGCTTACGTTTAAAAGAATACTTAGTGATGCCTATCTGGTGACTACACGTCCAAAGAGGACAAGGGACCGAAAGACTCTCGAAGGAAGACGATAAGCCTGTCTTGTGCACCACACAGGGCATTCCAGTCCTCTGCAGAGGACCGGCTACACCGGTGGTGCTCAGGAGGTGTTTAATTGCTGAATGAATGAATGAATGAGTATCAGTAAAGCAGCACCTCCATAGACGGGTGGTAGTTCTCAAGTTTTAGTGTTCACAGCAATCACCTGGAATAGCTAAAACGCAGATTTCTCAGCCACCACCCCCCACCGCCCAACCCAGCTTATTGCATCTATCAGTTCAGTTCAGTTCAGTTGCTCAGCCGTGCCCGACTCTTTGCAACCCCTTGGACTGCAGCACGCCAGGCCTCCCTGTCCATCACCAAATCCCGGAGCTTACTCAAACTCATGTCCACTGAGTCGGTGATGCCATCCAGCCATCTCATCCTCTGTCTTCCCCTTCTCCTCTCGCCTTCAGTCTTTCCCAGCATCAGGGTCTTTTCAAACGAGTCAGCTCTTCGCATCAGGTGGCCAAAGTATTGGAGTTTCCGCTTCAACATCAGTCCTTCCAAATCTATAGGCATGGTGAGAAACCCAGAAATTTGCATTTTTTTTTACAAATCTTCCCAATTATTCTTTTTTTTTTTAATTAATTAATTTGGCTGTGTCAGGTCTTGATTGCGTCACGTGGAATCTTTCATCATGGCTCGTGGATTTCTCCAATTGTGGCACGCCAGCTCTGAAGCAAGCCCAGGCCCCCTTACTCCATAGCCTGTGGGATCTGTTTCCTGACCAGGGACTGAACCACAGCCCCCACATTGCAAGGCAGATTGTCAACCACTGGACTTCCAGGGAAGTCCCCCTCAAATTATTCTGTTGCCCACGGTTGGTAGTTTACACTTGGAGAAACAACGTGCCTTACTTCAGCAAGTTTCCCCAGGGTCTCTAGGAACTAACTCCACCCAGGGAACATCTTCCCTAGAGTGTGATCCATACAAGTGGGTTTGCTCTGCTCATCTGAATTCAAAGGGAGGCTGAGGAAGAAACTTTGGCAGATGCCAGGTAACCTTTCATGGAAAGTATGACACATGTAAAATGCTACTAAGATCACAAAACCTTTTGAAGAAAAAACCTTTCCCAATAATCCACCCACTTTTCTTAATTATAGTTTTTCCTCCACGAGTCTTAGAACTGCCCTGGAAAATAACGTCGACTCATTCCTCAGAGAAACGCTCAATTTCAACATTTTCTTTGTGCTGGGCAATGACCAGCCTTACCGCTTTCAAACATTCCATATGTGGAACATTCCCTCTCTGGACTCTAGAAGGTGACAGGAGGTGTGCCCCTCACCCACATCGGCAGGAGGCCTGCAGGTGGGGACATGTGAGACAGAGCCAGGCTGCGTCTCATGACAGCCTCTTTGGGACCCAAAGCTGATTCAAACTTCTCTTTCCTCTCAAGAATATTAAGAATGTCTAATCCCAGAGGGAGTATTATTGTCCATAATAAAGACTTGAGTTTTCATTCATCAAATTGATAACACTCTCTTTGACACTCAGATCCAGCAGTAGGGATGATGGCTGGGATTTGAGCCAACTTCTAGAGCAAACTAAGGTAACTCAGACTCCAAAAAGTATTACACAACCAAATGCCCAAGCCTGGAAACATTCCGAAGCCTTTTTTAGTTACCCAGAAATGACAAAGGAAATTATTTACTCCAGGAAGGCTTGCAGATTGGTGTCGCTGAGGGATCCAAGAATGCATTTTTCTGATGTCTTCCTCCCTATTTCTACTCCTGTCAGCAGCCAAGTGACAACAGAATTATTGCTAGTCGTCTATTTTTTTAATCATGTGATTTTCTTACAAAAGACAAGGACAATTGTTGTTTAAAAAAAATAAAAAAGGCCACATGATGGTTACATGAGATTCCATACAGCTGTTAAATGCCTCCAGCCAGTCCAATCCAAGGTTTTGAAAATTATTCACGCTTTTAATGGAATTTCAATTAAGATAGAAAAAAGAAATCAAAAGGGACCTGGAACTTTAAAGATAATACTAATTTAAAATACAGCCCACAGGGCTCTAAGAACTGCTGAGATCTCATAAGATGCATTCTTAAGAATAAATGAAATTTTCTCTTCAGGGAGTGTTCCCTCACAACTTCACAAGTATTTCTAAACAGAATTGTCTGACTTCAGGAAACGTCTCCTTTTTACCAAGCCATTGTTTTGGTAGGTGTGGTGAATTGAGGTAGGAAAAGAACTGTTATCTTGTAAAGGAGAATAATTACCTCCCTTTCAAAATAATATTGTATTTCAAAAAATATTGGAATATTTCAAATTAATTTCAAAAATATTATTTAAAAAGTCAGAATGAAGGGGAAAAAAAGGCACACACCTATTTTATCTATTTCTATTCTGTAGGGGAGAAGTGGAAATAACCCAGTGAGATGACAGGAAGGCAAAGATTACAAATGACAGTGTCTTTCTTGGGTGAGGTTCTGAGAAAACAAATCAGCAACTACCTCGGGGTGACCAACTGTGTCTTTTTTTTTTTTAAATGGAGAAGCTAGGACTGTCCCAGGATTGGCACAACCTAACACCCAGCTCCGAGAAGGCAATGGCAACCCACTCCAGTACTCTTGCCTGGAAAATTCTATGGATGGAGGAGCCTGGTGGGCTATAGTCCATGGGGTCACGAAGAGTCAGACACGACTGAGCGACTTCACTTTCACTTTTCACTTTCATGCATTGGAGAAGGAAATGGCAACCCACTCCAGTGTTCTTGCCTGGAGAATCCCAGGGACGGGGGAGCCTGGTGGGCTGCCGTCTATGGGGTCGCACAGAGTCAGACACGACTGAAGTGACTTAGCAGCAGCAGCAGCTGTTTCTATAGACATGCAACTCCAATGTGTCTGGTACATAGGGCGGGAGAGATGAGAATGCCAAAGAAGGTCAGAAAAGACTGTGTACATTTCAGGCTAACTTACGCTATTCAGACACCAGGCTAACATTCCTTTAGAAGCAAAACCCTCCAGTTAGAGCCGGCTTCTTTCAGTAGGGCTCTTGGTACGTCCACCGTGAAATGAGGACTCTAGGTAAACAGAGAAACTGACATTTCAGTCTCTGTACTGGAAATTTTCAAGGTAGGAAATGAGCAAAAGGGGCCTGAGCCTGGCCCAGGAGCCCTGAGAAGAGCTATGAGGAGAAAGGATTGAGTAGCCCGTGGGGATGACCGGCTGGAAAGAGAGCCAGACGTCCCTTTAAGGCATTTCATCCTTGGTCCCATCCCCTCTCTTGCCTTTGAACTTCCCTTGGTTGAAGAAAGTGAATAGCAGCTCCAGACTTGTCCAAATACCTTGGGCTCCTTGGTCTGCTTTTAATTTGTTGGAATGTTGGCAGGCACAGACTGGCACACCCCAGAGGAATGCCTTTGGCTGTGTCCAGTGGCAAGCACTGGCCAGTTGCTTTAGGCTCACTGGGAGCTTAGTGATGACCCGTGCCAGCCAGGCCTGGTTCTGAACTTCCCTGAGATGGCGAGACGGCTGCCCGGGAAGGACCACTGAGGATGACTATGATGGAGCCAGAGCTAAACACACCACCCACATGCCTGCCTTTGGGAAAGGTGTCCTGAGAGGCATCCAGCCCACCTGTGCAAGGAATGACTCTCACACGAGGGGCCTGAAGGCTAGGAGGAGGTTAAGCTCTCCCTTGTTGACAAGGAAAGGAGGAGAAAGGCATTCCAGACAAAACCTTCCAGTCTGTGAAACAAGTGGAAGCATAAAAGGGCATGGTTGTTGGGTGTGACCGGTACATAGGGCAGAAGCAATGAGAATGCCAAGGAAGGGAGGAAAAGACCGTGTACAGCTGAGGTTAACCTATGCTACTCAGACACTAGGCCAACATTCCTTTAGAAGCCAAATCCTCCAGCCACAGCTGGCTTCTTTCAGGAAGGCTTTTGGTACGTCCACTGTGAAGCGAGGGCTATAGGAAGTAGTTCACTGGAAAACAGTCATTTGCTGATAGGGTGAACATATCATTAACCACCCCAGCACTTGACAAGAGCAGCTAATGATTGTGCTGGGCGCAATTAGCCCAAGCCTGTCTTGGCCAAACCAGAATGTCTGGTCACCATTATTTCTTGAGAACTTTCTGTGTGCCAGGCACCATGACAGGGTCTCAACTCAGGTCATTTGTCTCCCTCAGTAACTCCAGTTGAGTAGGTGTCACTATTTCCATTTGACAAACCATGACGAGCCCCCAGAGCAGAACTGGCACCGTTTTTCTATTTCTTTCCCTACTCCAGAATCTCCCCCTTCCACCCTCTTGTTTAAAAAAAATCCCTGTTGGAGAATTCCCTGTCAGTTCAGTCGTTAGGATTCCATAATTTCATTGCCAAGAACCCAGGTTTGACCCCTGGTCAGGAAACTGAGGTCCCACAAGTGTGGCCAAAAAAAAAGAGTAGTTATCCCTCCTCCTCGCATGTTTATTTATTTTAGTCATTTATACTTATCAGTATTAACTCAAGGATGCTTATTTTATATAAGGTTAATAGTAAATATAATTATACTATATATTACAATGCAGGATATATGATTATGTTAAATTGTTATTGTTCAGTTGCTAAATTGAGTCTGACTCTTTGCGACTTCATGGACTGCAGCACTCCAGGTTTCCTTGTCCTTCACAATCTCCCACAGTTTGCTCAAACTCACGTCCATTAAGTCAGTGATGCCATCCAACTATCTCACCCTCTGTCACTTCCTTCTCCTGGCCTGTCTTTCCCAGCATCAGGGTCATTTGCAGTGAGTCAGCCCCTCGCCTCAGGGGGCCAAAGTATTGGAGCTTCAGCCTCAGCATCAGTCCTTCCAATGAATATTCAGGGTTGATTTCCTTTAGGACTGACCAGTTTGATCTCCTTACTGTCCAAGCTGTCCAGCTGTTGAGAGCTGTCCAGCTCGCGAGTCTTCTTCAGTACCATAATTCAAAAGCATCAATTCTTCAACACTCAGCCTTCTTTCATATTCATTATAAATTAGGTAGGGAATTCCCTGGCAGTCCAGTGCTTAGGACCTCACCCTTTCACTGCCAAGGACCCGGGTTTGATCCCTGGCCAAGGAACAAAGGTCCCACAAGTCATGTGGTGCAGCCAAAAGATTATAACTAAAAAATTGTAAAAATAAAACCTCTGTTGACGCTGAGGGCATTCAGCTATTCCCCTGGGCACCTTTCCTAGGTAGGTACTCTACCTGCCACTTGACTGGTTCCTCCTCCAAATGAAGATTTTGGGCCCTTAAATTTGAGACTTCCTCTCCACCCCGTTCCTGCTATGCCTTTTGTTGGCTCTGAAGTCTATTTTGCACATCCCATGCAATCTTCAGGCTTCCTCTTCCCTGATCTTCTACCACTCTAGGGCCCCATCCTGCTTGTCAATCACTGACTATCGTGACCACACCCTAGACCTCGACACAGCTTCCTGTTCTCTCCTCCCCTCGCTGCCAACCCATGTTCTACATCATCCAAACTGCCAGCCTTTTAATGCCCTCGTTACACCCATCAGTGGTGCGCTGGTCAATGTTTAACATGCTCCATGGGGCAGCAACATATGCTGGCATGTATGTACGTAAGTTTATTATGAGTTTATTGATATAAAAAATACGTAGCACACAAGCATAAAGAATAAAATATACAATAGCCTTGAATGTAAACTCTATTAGGTGAATTGATTTTTGCAGCCAACATATGGTGGTCACGCAGTTCAGCTGGAATTTGACAAATGCACTTGCGTATCAATCCACTCTCTTCTCAAAAAGTTTAACTGACATGGGAATTCCCTGGCGGCCGAGCAGTAAGACTCTGTGCTTTCACTGCCAAGGGCTGGGACCTGATCCCTCGTCAGGGAACAAAGATCCCACAAGCCATGCAGCGTGGCCAAAAGAGAAAAAAACTTAACGGACATGATTTATTGTTAAGTCGTTTCCCAACCTCGTTCCAACTATATTTATTAAACTGAAACTTTGTTCAGCTTCAGCACCAGCAGTGGCAAGAACCCCATCATCAGATATGAGTGCAAATACCTCCAGAGTAGACAAGAGATGAGGACGTGATGAGTTTTGAGTCTTTACTACCTTTTTGTTATTTAATTTTTTTAGCTGCACGGCATGTGGGCTTACTTCCTGGGATCAAACCAACACCCTCTGAATTGGAAGCACAGAGTCTTAACAACTAAGTCCCACTACCTTAGTTTTTCAATGTAACTTATTTAGTAGTAAGTTTCTTTAAGTCAATTGCAAACAACAGTGGTTTCTGAAATCAGCTCACAAGATTCCTGCAAACTTCAGCATCACTTCCCGTGAACTGGCAGTCAGGCTCCAGCACACGACGAGTCCCCCTCAACCTCAGCCTGATCCTCTCTTTTCCTGTCTTAACAGGTCAGCCTGTAAGGGCACCTGGAGTTGGCAGTGTCTGGGTGAATATGACTGAGATGAGGTCAAGGTCAAATTGTCTAAAAATGTCTCTCAATTTTCTGCATATGGGTCCACAGAGGATTTCTTGGGAAACAAATATCTCAACTAGTTTAGACTGCGCACATAGCAGGTTTACAACTTAGTATGTATCAAGTATCTCTGGAGCGACCAAAGAGAGGTTACAGACTCTCCTGGAGTTTGGGTCTGGTAAGATGTCTACCCACTTCCTGCATAAGAGATGGAGGCCCACAGACAGGAATGCAGAAATATGATGGAAATGGACCAAGCAGTCTTTCCGCTTACCCTGCAGGGAGCAATGACTGTGCATAAGCCCACTAAGGAAACAGATCTCCAAGTCCTACCATGACCTATGCTGACACCAGCTCCTACACGGAGGCTTTTCCAGAGAGGGGACGCCATCTGCAGACATTATCTCATCCTCCAAACCTCACGTCACACCTGTGAGGCATGTAGCAGACAGTACCCTCAACTTACCTCACCTGTGGGGAAACTGCTGCCCAAGCATCAGACCAGCTTAGTGCCCTGCCAACACTGTGAGCGTCCCTGCCACCAGCACAGACTGAGTGGGCATCTCTAGTTTGTTCTGGAACCACTTTGCAGACAAAGTGCAAAGCAGACTGCCCTCTGTCCCAACTCATCAGGGAGAGAAATCCGGTTTAAAATGGCCCCGTGAGCCCTGTTCTAAGCAGCTAAGATCATCTCGAGGGAGTGGCAACTGTATCCACAGTAACATTACAGCCCTGAGTGTACCTGCAGAAACTCCAGCAAGTGGGTCACCATCCTAGGCCAAGTTGAAGTTTTATGGGAACTCGAAAGTTGCTTGTCAGGGGCTGGAGCTCATGGAAGGAAGGAGAGGTAAAGAATGACCACCAAGTTCTCATCAAGCTGCCCTCCTTCTTCCTGAAGGATGTAAATCTCTACTTCCCACCCGTGGCTTCCAATGCAAACAAGCCTCACTTTTCGAAGACGTGAATGTGCTAAAAGTACTAAGGCCAAAAAGTTTAGTTCTGCCTTTGAGTTCATGGGTGGGAGAGGCAAGTTGTTCCACTACCAGTCGAGTTGAGGAAAGTTGGCTTCAGAAAGCTGGCCTCAAGCTCCCTTTTTTCCTCCTTTACAGGTGAACTCCTTCCCAGCACAGAGCTCTCTCCTCTCAGGACCATGCTGGCAAGCCAAGGGTCTGCCCAGAGAGCCTCTTCTCCCAGCCACCTGCAAAACTCACAAGGTCTCTCTCCAACTTTCAGAGGCCCATGCCACTCTGTAGCTCCTCTGGTCAAAGGATCCAAGGGCCTGCTCAAGCTCACACCTCGGCTGTCTCCGTCTCAGATCCGGATGACCCACCACCACCCAGGACTACCTAACGGCCAACACAGACCTCCCTTTCCAGTTCCCAGTAACTTCACTTGTCCTCCAGGTAGTTAAACTGGTAAATGTCCTAGGAACCATGTATCTAAGTGATCACCAGGGTGATTTCCTACACCAAAATAACGAAATAGTACATGAGAATAAGGAAGCCTTGCATAAACACGCTCTCATCTTGGAGGTCACGGCCCAGCCCAGCTGCAGGCTCCTAACCCACAAGGTTCGGTGTCTGTGCAACAGTGATACTGCCAAGGCTGCCACTGAGAGCAATACCGCTCTTGGAGAAGTCTCCCGCCTACCTGACCACACCAACCGGTCTAAGTTTAACCAGCACCATCATTGTTTCGGTAGGTCACGGAGAAACAATAGTGAAGGCAAAGTCCTGGCAGTATGGCAGGTTCACAGGTCAAGAAACAATCGTCGCTCTCTGGTCCCAGCAGGCGCCGAGATACTGTCCGAGGAAGGAAGTCTCTCCCTCCATGTTAACCATCCAGCTCCAACCTCGCATCTGTCCCTTCCTGCTGTGTTGCTTCCTCTTATCAACGGACGTGACAACGTGGGAACCGGCCTTAATAAATGACACTTGGATGGTGTGATTTGGGGTACGTGCACGGCGGGTTTTCAAAGGAGCCTGTTGGTGTGTTCTGGCAGAGCAGTCAAGGTGTTTTCCTGCATTTGGACTAGATGGTTGTGTTGTGCTAGCTGCTCAGTCGTGTCCGACTGTTTGCGATCCCATGGACTGTAGCTGGCTAGGCTCCTCTGTCTGTAGAATTCTCCAGGCAAAAATACTGGAGTTGCCATTCCCTTCTCCACTGGATGAGATGAGTGGTTTTCAAAATGATGTGTGCACAAGCCCCAGGTCTGGGAGCAGATGGGGTTATCTGTTCTGCACTCTGGGCTTCTGACTATTGTTATTTTAAAGCAAGGGTTCCAAAGCTGAGAGGGAGGGAGGGAGGGAGGAAGAAGAAGAAGAAGGAAAAAAAACCTGAAAGCTGGACTGATCTTCCAGTGTCCACACAGATAAACACTAGAATGACCTCTCTCCTTTTTCCTACTCCAACTGATATGGACAGTCCCTTGCCTGGGTAAGAGAAGCATGGAAAGCCAGGACTTAATTCTGGTTGTGAGATGCATTTTAACCATTACTAACCTAATCCTGGATGGCTCAGCGGTAAAAAATCCTCTTGCAGTGCAAGAGATGCAGGAGACAACACAGCTTCAATCTCTGGGTCGGGAAGATCCTTGGAGGAGGGCAAGGCAAATCCCAGGGACAGAGCAACCTGGTGAGCTACAGTCCACAGGGTCACAAAGAGCCGGACAGGACTGAACTCACACGCACACACACACAGTCTAATCCTAGTTTATTCCTCAAGCGTTTTCTGAAGAAAAGCAAACATGGAAACCTCCACTCTACAGCCACTGAATGGAAGAACTATCCCCTGCCCCCGCTTCATGTGGCCTTGGGAAGCCAGTGTTCCCACCACACCACCCATCCCCGCTCGGTGACGTCCCAGCCAGGGCCCTCCCCACCTGACCTCCAGGTATTGTTACCTTCAGCTCCGCCTACGTCAGCACGAGCTCTCCCACACCTCGTCATTTCTGTGCTGAAGCCGTGTCAGACACAGACAGACAAAGTGCTCCAGGGTGCTTTGTTATCACGGACCCAACTTGCTCTCCAACCCTCGGGGACTAGAGTTTGGTCCCAGAGAGAGTGTTTCCACCCGCCCCCCTAAAGAAATACCAGATTTGAATAAACCATGGCACTGTGGCTGCCAAGGTTTTAACTCATGTGATAGCTAAACACGAAGGGGGGAAAAAAAAAACAACCTAATAAAGAGCTTACTCTGCACAACTAAAAAAGAATGACACCAAACCATTTAAACATGATTTATGTACATTTATGGCTTTATACAATAATAGCAAAGATTGTTCTTGTGTCTGTAAGTCCATCAGCATCATCAGGCACTTTTCATTGTATTGGAGCGGGAACGGAGGATCTGCACGGGTACTAAACTCGACTGGCCAAGGCTAGGTGAGTCTGTCTGCGTCCAGATGGGATGAACGTGGCCAGGCCTGGCCAGGCTGCCAGGCCGTCACCCCGCTCAGGGAGGAGGCCAAGAGTAATGCTAGGCTGTCTTGTCTGCATAAACCACACTGCGTCTTTTACTGAACGATTACTTGGTAATCATTCAGCTGGGGAGAGGGGTGGGGTGGGGAGATTGGTAACACATATCCAGCAGCTGAATTAAGTCCAAATCATATACTTCGGGGGAACTGTTTCCATTTTGAGTGTCTTTCTCCTCCTTCTTGGGACGTTCCATTGATTTACTGCTCACTGGGATTTTAATTTAGACTTTGTCAGTTTTTCGAAGAAGACCTTTCCAAGTAACACATCTATCACCTAAATATACTCCATACGTCTATATTACGGAAACAATACTTTATATTTAAAATATCTGAATAGCTCTATAATACAATATGCTTTTAATAACAGTACAAACCAGAGGAAATAAATCAAACAAGGCTGCATAGGTGATATCATTTGCACATTTCACAAAGCAATCATGTACAATAACTGATATACTCATTACTCCAGAAAGTCAGTATTCGTACAGAAAAAGAATTACCAGAGGTCACATAATGTTTGTTTTCAAAACCGACAAGGTGCCTTTCACTGAACTTCACTGTACCCTGGAGAGCTACCCAGGATTCCTGTTAAGAATTTCAACACACACACAAAAAAAAAATTTGAAGGGAAAAAAAAAGATATTTACACAGACTCAAGAGGAAGCAACATCTTTTTAAAAGTCACTCTATGAAGTAGTAAGATTTGAACAGTGATTTTTTTTTTTTTTTTTGTAGCTAGTTGCCTCTTCAGTGAACGATGGGCCTGATGAGGCTCAGTGTGTGCTGGTCGGGGGGCAGGAAGTGGTGGTCACAGAGGGGAACACGAGAACTGTGGCCCCAACGAGTCCAAGCGCATGTGCAGGGGGCACCGGTCAGAGGAACCAGGGTTTCTGAAACCAGACCTATTTTGGAGTGGCCAACAATGAAGATGGTTAGAGGGGTGGCTGTTTAATGAATTTTCAAAAGTGTGTAAGTCACTGTGGGAAGCATACAATAGAGCCTGCCTCCTGGAGGAAATCCATCCAGAACACTTGTGTTCTTGTTAAACATGGAGGAAAACCCAAGCCAGTAGAGACACAATTCTTGGGCAACACAAAGCAAGCGTGACGTGGGCTAGGTTCAAAGAAGTCAGAGCGTTCTCAAGAAGGCCAGAGGGACACTTTTGTGCACCTGTTCCCTTCATCGAGCTGACTCTGGGCATTCCACACGACTTGAAAACACTGATGGACTAAATGGGATGCAAAGCCAATTAACTTGGGTCTAATCAGTTACAGATAACTGGAAAATATTACAACATAATGATCAGAATTATAGTTTGGGTTGCTAAAGGGGAAAGAAACTCTCCAATTCTTAACTTATACAATGGCTTTCTAAATAGATCCAAAGGTATAAATTACTGCTGGCTTGTCGGTTTTCAAATTTAGTGCCTGAATTTTTAAGCAAGTGCTATTCTGTTTGGTAGCCATCTGTACTCATGAACACCAAGCACTTTAAAAATCACTCAAGTCCCATTTAAAAATTCCCCCATTCGACCTCACTTTCCACAGTGCACCAAGTAATCTGTAGGACAGAAGGGGACAGAAGGGGATATAATTCTCCAGAAGTACAAAGTCAACTTCTGCCTAGACCAGGAAGAGCACAGTGTTACGAGGGAAAACTTTTGCTGAAGTTCAACTCAAAAAGGTAAAGGTGATCAAAACCCCAGCTTGAGAAAGGAGCACTGTTTTGGAGGTGGGTCTCCCCTTCTGATCTCCAAATACTACGCAGCCTCCCCCCAGGAGTACTTGAAACAAAGTGCATACAGGCACTGATCAGAAAATTCAATGCTGGGTAGGGATGCCTAGTTCACAAGGACAGCAGAAGCAGATGGGATTTCTGTAAAACACATATACAAAAACAAATCAAGTTCTCAACGTGAAACACAAAATGTCCGTAACTATACATCACCCTCCTGCCAAGGTAGGGCCAGAAATGGTGGGTGTGCAAGTACTAATCACAAGGATTTTAAGATTAGTCAGAAAACATCACCAAAGAGCATCCCCAAGTATACAAACCAGTGAAGCATGTATAAAATTAGTACTAGTCCAGTTAGAAATACAAAAGGAAAATCACGGATGCTGCTTCAAATGTCTGGGATTCCACAAATTTACAAGCAGACTATGTAACAAAGGTAGACTCGAGTTTTAAGAAAACATTACAGTTCAGTATCTATTCCAAAAATGATCTCAAGTCCCAACAGTAACATCAAAAATCATTTATATGGAAATTAGAACCATTTAAAGTGTTTGTACAAATTTGCAAATAACAAAATAAACAAACGAAGAAGAAAAAAAATAGAAAAGACCTGTACAAGGCTGGAGTTTAATCTTTTTTTTTTTTTTTCCCCCAAAAGAGTTTTGATAAGTCCATTAATTCAGCAGATGGACAACAGGCTACTGGTTCTCCTGTGAATTATGCGGCGCCGTGAACAGATGCAGAGCTGGTCAGTGGAGCTGTAGAACGGACAGCTTGGTTCTCTGTGATTCATCAGTTCAGCAGAACGCAGGTAGTACAAAACCAAAGTTTAACTTACCAAGGGCATGAGACCATCACAGTATTACAAAAAGAGTATAAACTTTCCTTGGACCAAATGAATATTTAAAAAAAAAAAATGCACACAGATACAATTCTGTAGCTACGGCTTATATGTACAAAAGTTGAGAGCACACCACGATCCAAGTCTTTTCTGCAATTATATGGTGTAGTGAGTTTGGCACTTCATTGTAATGAAATTTCCAATGGCACAGTCCTTATCTACAGCAGCACATAACCTGCAAACATTGGGCAAACATCCTGTACAGGAAAAGTGTCTTCGCTGCCAAGTCTGACGAAAGGAAAAAAGAAATGCGTTTTGTTGGTTTTTTTTTTTTTTTTAAATCAAGAAAACGAAAAGGTAGGGTGAAGGACATCTTTGGACTGCTTGTCTCAGTTCCTGCTGTCAGACAATCTGAAGTACTTTTAAGTGTAGCCTAGGAAAAAACACACACACACACACAAGCATTGAAAACAACCCAATGAAAATCAATTCAACTTAACATATTAGGGTGACAGACATACTTGGGGGAGGGTTGGGCTTTCTCAAACAGCTCTGAAATCATTCAATGGGAGAAAATTCCACTTTAAAAACCCCTTCAGCATTTGATTTGTATCAAATGTATTCATTTATTGAAGAGTTGCTAAGAAGATGTAGCCGTCTGTCAAAAGAAACTCTTTAAAGCCATTAGAGGAAGCTTCCTTATGTTTCAGCTCAGAGGAGAATTTATATGCTGCAAAAAGGGCAGAGAATGAATGATAAAAGATGCCTCTCCACAAGGGGTGGCTGGCTGACATAAAAATGAGAAAGTCCCAACCCTGGAAGATACAAGGCAAGTTACTGGGCTCCTCTCTTTGAGTCCTGTTTTCAGGCCTTTTGGTATCAGGGTGGCTCTTACCTGCTCACTCGCTTGCCCACTCTCAGCCTGACACCCAGCTGTGTGTTGTCGTCTTGACGCTATGCGGGAAGCTTTGGTTGGGCAACACGTTGTCAAAGTTAAAATCCAACGTGTCTCCGTCCATGAGGTCGTTCCGAATGATGGACTCCATGTCACAGTCCAAGCGCTCGATAAACATGCCGTCCAAGTCACTGGGGAGCTTCTCCTGGTGGAGAATGCCCATCCGGCCGTAGCCATTGCAGCTGCTCACCGAGGAATAGCCCCCCAGGGCATTCATCTGCATGGGGTGGGCCAGAGGCACTTGTAAAGCTGTCTTCACCGGGGCCAGGCGGTTCATACCCGAGGTGTGGGGCATGGTGTTTACCGCGTGGGGCAAGGCACGCCCGTTGACTGCAGATGTTGACTGAGCGTGTCCGGGGTGGGTGTGGGAGCTGGGGGTCATCATTTTGTTGTGAGAGGCCTGGCCTCCGTAGGCCGGCATGACGGAGTTGGGGCCCATCAACACGTTCTGGCCGAGCACTCGGCTGTTGGTTTGAGCCACCCCCGGATCGACTGGTGTCATGATGTCGTTGTGCGGAGGAGAGTCGGACGTCAGCAGCTCCTTCAGGAGTCCCGGCGCACAGTACTGGCTCATGCCTCCGTAACTCGATTTGCTGTCCTGCAGCGTCTGCATGGGCATCTGGGGCAGGGGGCTCATGCTGGACTGGCCATACGTGTATTTTTGGTAGTTGGGGCTGGCTGAATTCAGACTGGTGTTTGGCGGCGTGAAGGAGTAGCAGGGCGTCTGCTGCATCATGGTGCCCGGTGAAGACTGGGTGGACACAGTTAATGACGTTGGTGACGAGAGAAGGTTGAGATTATCCAAAAGGTTCTCCATGTTCTCGGGGCTACTGATCTCGGACAGACTGGGCAGAGTAGAAGCCATCTTTGCGGCGGACGGCGGGTACACCATCGAGTGCACGTCCCCGTCTCCCAGGTCGTCCTGCTCGGTCATGATGGGAGAGAGCCTCCCGCTAATGGTACTAGCGTTCGAGCTGGTGCGAGGGCGAAAGGTACTCCAGTTGTCGAAGTCGTCGTTGCTGTGAGAGCCGGGGCTTGCGGGCCACTTGGGAAACTGCGATCCCGGGCTGTCCCCGGCACCCTCCTGGCCAGACTGCAGGGACGCTTTTTTCTTGGCAGCTCGGCCTCGGCTCTTAGCAAACTTGCTGTTGTTGTCCATGGACGCGGCTCTTCTCCTGGGGGACTTCCCACTCTTGCCTCCCTCTGGATTGAGCATCCACCAGGAGCTTTTCCCGGTTCCTTCGTTCTGCACGCGGATGAACTTGCTGTGCAGGGACAGATTATGACGGATTGAATTCTGTAAAGCAAAACACCAGGTCAGAAATACGAACACTGCTCCGGCTGGAAGATCCACCATTCCACATAGACATGTCTCACGTGGAAGACAGGTCATGTTTTCAAAGTTTATGGTACAGATCTGTACCATCACTACACGACTGCTCCAATGAGTAAAGTGGTACTGTATCTTAAAAACAGTTACCTGTATTTTAATTTAACAAGGGGACAGAACTAAACAGGCATCATTATAAACGCTTTCTTTTACATAGCTCTATTGTCCAGGGAAATTATAGGACCTGGTTTTTAAACCACTTAGATCTGCAATGCAAATACCACTCCAGTAACAGAGTACTATCAAAACCGCTATCTGTCCAATTATCCCCCAGAACTACTGCAAGTTCTCTGCGGACAGTGCATGTGCCACTTAACACCAAGTGAGAAGTTTTGTATTATGGGGTCCACGTGATCAACTAACAAGAAAGAAAGGAAGCAGATCATATTCTCAGTTGAAAACTAGTTAAGACCTGGATTCATTTACATTCTTTAAGTCCATTAGGCAGATACAGGTGAATAGAAGGAAAACGAGGTGGTGGTGGTTGTTTTAATTTTAGAAAGCTGAACTACCAAGAAAAAAAAAAAACTTAAATTCATTTAAGTGTTGCTCACGACCCTCTCTTCCCCACTTCTACTCGAGCCAAAATGCTGCCCTGGGAGGGAAGGAGTTGGTGCAAAGGGCAGAGAGCTGGTGTCTTTGACCCACTGAGTACGGCTCCATGACTAAATGTGACAGAAAACCAACTTTGAGCCCCTGGGTAGCTCTGCTACTCACTGGCTACAAACCCTGGGAAGCTGCCTGGCCCCTGCATGCTTTAGCCCCCTTGGCGGCTGGTTCCATGGGTTCAACGACACAAGGCATGCCAGGTGCTCAGCCACGCATCCAACATGGTAAGTGGTCTCTGGAAAGAAGCTGTCAGATCCCACTTTGGCAGGAGGACACAAGGCTCCATCCTTCCTGAGCCCATTCCCCTCCTCCTAGTCACTGGGGTGTGGGTAGGAGCTTAGTGGTATTACAAACACAAACCCGCGCCTCCGAACACCCTGTGACAGGAGCCAAAGACGGCGCAAGCCCCAGCAGAAGCGGTGGGGCCGGGCTGGAAGGGAGGAAGCCCGAGCGTGACCCCTGTCCTGGGGGAAGCGTGAGGCTGCCGGCACCTGGAGAGCCTGCTGTGGGCAAGGAAGGGGGCCTCCTGGGAAGCAGGGAGCATCCCGGCTGGCTCGGCCCCAGCACAGGAGAGGCATGTGGCAGCCTCTCTCTCTGTGCACTCAGCGCGCTCCGTCATCAGGGCCCGGAGCAGGTTCCGGGCGTCCTAGACTCCCAGAGCAGGACTGAGCGCGTGGTCCCCACACCTCTCTGGCTTCCTCTGCCAAGTGGATGCCTGGCTCGGCTGGACGAATCCCCGGGACCCCTGCGGCCCCTTCCCCCCGACCACGAAGCGGCTCTGGCTGGATCTGTGGTCACCCAGAGATGCAGCCACAGCGCCCACATCCTCATCGCCGTGGGACTCAGATGCTTGAGTGCCAGCCGCTGTGCCAGAACAGAGCCTCTGCACGGCAGGACCGGCCAGGGCGCCACGCAAACCTTGAGCTCACCATCTCTCTCGTTTAGGGGAGGCAGAAAACAACCTGAAAAAGAAAAAAAAGATCTCCCTTTCCAAAAAGAGACGCAGAAGTCAGAATGAGGCTGGGCAGTCAAGGCTGAGAAATCGACATTTCCAAACGCCCTTTGACCCTCTGTCCTACATTCCACGCGAGGATTGCAACACGGCAGCCCTGGGACAGCTCCTCGGCCAGGCCCAGGCGAGTGGGGTCGGTCACGGCCCTGGAAGGGGGCTTCCAGGCTGGATGCCAGGCAGGCGTGTACGTGGGTGGCGGGGCAGGGATTCTTCTGTTCCCAAGACTCTGTCCTCTTTCTTCCCACCTACAGACTCTCCCCAAATCCAGACTGGAGCCCCTGAAAGAGGCCGGGAGCTGCATCTCCCTAATATACTATTCCATCCCCGTCAGATTCTCCAAACCCTACAAGGGAAGGTTTCACTGAATCACACACACACACACACACACACACACACACACAAGGCCGGGAGCTGCATCTCCCTAATATCCTATTCCATCCCCGTCAGATTCTCCAAACCCTACAAGGGAAGGTTTCACTGAAACACACACACACACACACACACACACACACACACAGTGCTTTCCTGCTGGCCCACCAACCTACACACACACATGTGTGCACTCCAGCTGGGCCCCCAACCTCTACACACACACAAACAGGGCCCTCCAACCTCTACATCCCTCCTCAAAGAAGCAGGCCTGCTCCTGGGGCCAACCTGGAATGGAGCCTGTACAGGCTGGAAGTCTGGGCATTTTGCACAATATTCCATCATGATTATCTTGTTCTTTAAACACAATAGAAACACAGATAAGCTACGATGGAATCTCTGGAGCAAAGGAAGCTTGACTCCTGTCCCTGTCACATTTGGTTAATGATGAAGGGGGAAGATCTTCCTAGATAGTGGCTTCCTGGCTGTCTGTACAGCCTGGGGGGCGGGGGTGGGGGGGGACACAGCTCTATGATACATATAACTAGGTCAGATCATTTGTAACTGCAACTGGGGGACACTTCGAACAAGACTGCAGAAGCTGTTTAAAGATGGAATCTTTAAAAAGTTTAGGAAGGAAAAAAAAAAGGTCAGGAAGTATTCACTAGCCTGGGCAAGACACACACTGGCTTACTTACTCAGACGTACCAAAAACGGGGGTGGGGGGGAGGCGGCGCGGGGGTGCACATGGGGTGTAAGCAATCCCTTACTTATCAAAACATTATGCTACATATTTTCCTAAGAGGACATTTCAGGTCACTCTTTGAGTAACAGGGCTGTCTCTTAACTTTACCAACAATTAAAAAAATTTTTCCCCAAACAGGAAAAGGTTTGCTGTGCAGGCTGGTTACATAAATTCCTGTTTTTCACATAGCCAGCAGGACACTAAAGAAGCTATGATAATCCAGTGGGAGGAATTGGAGTGGGAGATGCTGAAGAGGTAAAGCCTGAAAAAATACAGGTCACGAGTCATGATGCTGGGCTCCCTGGCGGCTCAGACAGTGAAGAATCTGCCTGCAATGCAGGAGGCCGGGGTTCAATCCCGGGGTCAGGAAGACAGAGGGCAACAGAGGAAGAGATGGTTGGATGGCATCACCGACTCAACGGACGTGAGTGCGAGCACGCTCTGGGAGAGAGTGAAGGAGAGAGCAGGCTGGCGTGCCGTGGTCCATGGGGTCGCAGAGAGTCAGACACAACTGAGCGACTGAACAACATCAATTCATGAAGTGACGCCTGCAAATCCCAGCCGGATGCGGTGGACCCAGCCAGGGTGGGGCAAGCATGGTTACCTGTGACCTGGGCAGAGAGCCACACGCAGCCAGCAGGGCTCTGAGCTGTTCAGTTTTTCAACTGGAAACAAGTATCACGTGAGGAGAGAGGCAGGGTGTGAGGACAGAAGGACTCACGCACTGCAAACCACTCACCCAAATCCCAAGTGTTCGCCCAAGACCACCAGAGAGAAGGAGCCCTCAGCAACTCCCCCTCCACCCGCTGTCATCTCCACTGCATGCGCCCCTTGGCTGCCCGCCCCCCCATCTGTGGACCTGGCCACCCTGAGCGAGGCGGCAAGTCCATGGGGGCAGCGGCACCCTGGACCCGCTGGACCCTAGCCAGGGTGCCCCGGCTTGCTCAACCTGCTCTAGTGGCTGTTTCTAGCTCACGGGTTCATTCCATGCACTCTGCAGACCAGTTTCCACACCTCTTGAAGGGTAAGGGTCTTTTTTTTTTTAATCTCATCTCAAAGCTCCTAGAAGACGCCTTACACACAAGATACATTCAATGAACGGCTGTTGACCAACATCCCAAAAATGTCGCAGGGAAGGTGTCATGCCATCCACCTCTTTTCTCCGTCCATTCGTGCACGGCTCATGCCAAGTAACTTCTATTAACACTGGGGCTGATTTGTGCTGGGCGCAGTGGGCGACGTCACAGAGTCTGCCTTCTGGATGTTTTATGCTCTACCTGGGGAAGGAACCAGGCCACCTAAATGGCCACAGGAAATGTACAAAGGACTGTCCAGGAGCTTTGACATTTTCCTGCCAAAGGTCACCACTCCCACCCCACCCCGCTACTTCTGTCTCAGCCCGTGTCTCTTTCTGAAAGCATTTCCCGAGAACCCCATCCCATTCTGCAGCTAACACGGGGCCTGGTTTGCTCACCACAAGCACAACTCTGCTCTGCCTGGCCCCCACAGCCCTGTGAGCCCCAGGAGCTTGGAGACCTGGGCTGTCTTCTTGGGCACTGTACCCTCACAGCTCCACCGCCGAGGAGAGGAGACACTCAAGCATCTGTTGGATGGACGAACAGATCTTACATTTACAGGCTGTTTTCAAGATTAAATGAGATAACAGACAGATGCCCTTACCTCAACCAATATCAGCCGCTGTTTTGATTAGGATAATGGCTGTATTTCAGCAAATCATCCATATTACAATCATCAGTCTCCTCATTATTCCTTTATAACTACATTATTCTAATAATTAAATTATTCCTTTATAATGAGAATGAGACCACCACCTCTCAGCCACCACTCTTCACCCCAATTTCTGCTGGGCATTCTAAGACTACTCTGGTCTTTGTATTCAACCAAATATAAAACCAGCAAACTTAAAGCTGAATACATCCTGCTCAGGACCCCCTGGGCTTTCGTATTTTACACCTGGATTTTACTCTAGGGCTTACAAACTGCTTTCAACCCATCATGTCTCATTCAATCCTTGGAAGAGTACTGGAAGGCAGGTTATCATCGGCCCCATGTTGAAAATGGGAGCACTGAGGCTCAGAAAATGAATCTCCTGCAAAATGTCTCTGCATGCAACACCACTGCCAGAAAAACCATGTTTTGGCTTCACCATCATTAAGAAGAATCACAAGAACATATTTACTTAAGACTGAGGTTACCTGTGTGCATCCGTGAGGGAGCGGAAATAATTCTGTTTACAAATACTAGTTTAGAAAGCTTGTTTTCTGCCTCAACGGGTAATAAATTTACAAAGTATGATTTGCTTTTCATTCTAACTGGCTACTCGTCGTGGCAGGAAACCAGAGCAGCTGAAGTGTGAATTTCAGATGTGAGTGTTGCCTTGGGGAAAGCGTGTGCAAAGAAGCTGTGGGAACCCACAAGGAGAATGGAAAGGCCCTCAGAGGCCCCACGGCCCAGAACTGCCCATCGCCCTGCAAGAGGGTGGGTGTGAGCAACAGCTGGCCAGCCAGCCAAAGAGAACTTCAAACCCAGACGCTGGGACACATGACTAAATGAACTTGTTGTTCCAGAAATTCTAGAAATTCTTTCAAAAATGCGAGACAAACTAGATTTTTCCCAGAGTGTTTTATCTAATTCCTGTGAACTCTGTCCGTGTGTGCGATGGCTTCGTAGGCTCCCGGCATGGACTTGGCCCCTCCTCCTGCTTCCTTGCTTTTTACACATCCCTTCCTGCACTTCCAAGAGTAAAAACAAACTAAGGAGAAAGTAGGAATAATCTCTGTTCAGCAGAGTTCCCGTCAGAGGTGCTAATAAAACAACAATTCTGTAAAGTAATGCATGTTGCTTGCAAACAGGAGGGAAACGTGACCTTGTTGCCCATCCTTTTTTACAGGTGATGGTGACAGATGTATGTCACCAATCGAAGCATGTACATTCAATTTTAGAAAGTGCTGTAATGGTAGATCTGCTGCGGAGAGCTTGATCTACTACACGCGTGCACGTTAGGCTCCAGCACCCAGTTCTTCTGGAAAGCTGGTTTCACCTCCCCGAAACCCGTCCTTCTTGCCTGCCATCAGTGGCCCCCAGTCTGCACTAGGACCCGCGCTTCCCCAGGAACCTTTGTGGACAGAGGACGCACAGCCTCATTAAACTTATGAGCCGGAAAGTCCTGGGAAGGTCACCTGTCCTCACACCCTTATTTTGTATTAGGGAAAATAGAGTTCGGAAAGATTAAAATGCAGATGGAAAGCTCATTTGCAAAAGGCAGGAACCACGTGGTGCAGGAGCCCTAGAAGAACCGTAAAACCAGAACCAAGGACATGCAATGACTCCCCCAGACCAAACCAATCTCAGCTACACACTCTCCAATGGCTACAGGTGCACGTTTAGCTCCAAAAGCAGCTTTATCTCTGGCTCAAATCATTTCAAAGGAAGGAAAATATGACTACATTACATCAGCTCCTACTAAAAAAAAGCATATGGCAGACCATGCTTGCATGTGAAACAGAACCAAAAAGGCAAGTGCGACATCTCAGGAGAAGTTTCAGGTTTTCGGGAGGCAGTGGGGAGGCGGACTCCGAGGTCGGACCGTGGCTCCTGGTCTGCCCACGTCCTGACGCCCGTGACACAGCACCGCTGTGACACAGGATCGCTGGGGACGGAACAGCATCCTCTCCACGGAGAGCACTCAAAGAATCACCTGGCACAAAGCGGGGAAGTGAAGGTTGGCTATTTTGTGATAGGAAGCAAAGGGATGTATAAACAGGAATTTTTTGGCCATCATGAATGGTTACAACTTGATTAAAAACCATTCATCACAAACTTCCTGTTCAACAAGGCAGCCAGCCTTCCTGAGGCTGTTTCCATGTCCTTGCAACTGAGCTGCGACCCTTCTTTGACAGAGAAATTGTTCTCGCCCCCTAAGAGGACTTTAAAGGTAGAGATCTGGATCGTTTAACTAGCGTGCTTGGTCAGCTTTGGAGGTGATCCCTGTCAGAACCTGTGTCATCCACAAGGTTGTTCAAGGAGAGAGGTGCGCACGCCGGCCCATGAACAGCTTGTATTCGGGATGGCAAATAGGAGAGGACAACTTGCTTCCTCGTCTCTTCCCACACTGGCCAAGGAGGAAGCCTTGCAACAGAGAACCGGGTGATGCTCCACAACTGGCCTGATCTTTAATAAGCTCGTATTTGCCAAAAGCCTCAGTGTTTCAGGGTAAATCTTCAGCCACTAATGTCAGACACTGGGGACTTAAGGAAAAATCTTCGGGATGGAACAGAAATTTTACTTGATGATACTAAAACTATCCCAAGCTCTGGCTTCTCCGAAGGTTGTAATTAAAAAGAGGCACCGTGTTTCCCCATGCTGTGTCCCAAAGGAAAACTGAGTGTCACAGAAAGCTACATTTCATGGAAGGAAGGGCAAAGTCCTTGATTTTCAGGATGTGAAAACCCATACCATGTCATGTCCTGTGTTCTACACACAAGCAGAAACCAGGAACTCCAAGAGGCAAAGCCCCAAACAGCCCAGGTGAGCTCAGAGCCTCAGATGCAGGCATCTCCCGCTATTCCAGATGCCGAGGTAGGTACCTGAACCCCCCTGTCCAGGTACAGTCTCCACAAGAGCGGCTGACGTGGAGCCCTGCTTAAGCAAAGCCTGGAAAACAGAAACTACCTCCCACAGTCACACGCTTGGGCCGGAGGTTGCCATGGGAGCCAACGAGGCCACCTCTCAGGTGAATGTCATCACCCCTGGCTAGTAAGGTCCCAGTGGTGGGTATACAGAGACTAAATTTCATTTAGCTAAAATTCTTTTAAATACCTAAAAAAGGTGGGGGCGGGGGTGTGTGTGTGTGTCAGCTACTAAAGATTTCAAAGTACAGCTGGTTTCTCCTGGGATTAATTTAGTTCCAGTGCGGCAAGCAGGCAGCCCCGGCCCTTTAACCCACTCACTGCTTCCCCAGGGAGGCGCAGAGGCCGGAGGGCACTGCCAAGTCCATGGCGGGGAACCACCGCTCCCCACTGCCTGTCGGCTGACCTGAAGGACCCCTTCCTTTCCGAAAGGTCTTTTTAGTTAACTGCCCAGAATAGGGAGGTTTTGGGGGGGTTTTTTTTTGCTGCTCTTGCCTAATGACTGCTTCTAACACATAAGGCCCTACCAGAACAGAATATTAAGAGGAAACTCATTTGTTGAAGCGATTTTTCCATTTGCCTAATGAAAGTCTTTGTCTATTTTATAGGCCATACCATTTTTCGAATCTGCAATGGCTCCATAAACACGCTGCTTTACAAATGCAATTAACTACCTTACATATTTGGCTACCAGAATGAGGCAAAACAAAATCAAAACCAAAAAACAATACGTTAGGATTTACTTACTCTCTTCTGGTGAGGAACTTAAATCTAGCATACAGTGAAACTTCACATATATATAGCATGAGTTTGATCCATCTTAAATTTTTCTAAAGAGAACTAAGTGAATTTCAAAGTATTTGGTCAAAGTTAATGATGAGCCCATTAAACCTGTTCATGTTAAGTAAATGTTTATCCAAGGTGTGCACCTAAACTGCTTACAAAAACCAACAAAAAGCTTTACAAATGTAAAGGCAATATGCTGAAACTTGGGACAGATTAGAATCTGCAGGATAATATCCCACTGATAGGATGTACTGTCTTTAATTGCCTTTTACCCTAAATATGTTAATATGTTCACTGTCTAGAAAATGCTAAGAAAAGATGAATCCACTGAATGCATAATCTACTTACAAAGAACTGGTATGCATAGTAAACAGAATTACAAAGTACAAAATCTAGGTTTATACGGATTTTTTTTTCTATTTTGGAACTCAAATATGATAAATCTAGACTGCAAAATGAACAGCAAATTGCAATAAAATATGCCACTCTGAATCACACATTATTTGCAATGGAGCATTTTCTTGGTTATATGGAATCTTGAAACCAGCTTTCGGGCCATCATTCTGGCTAAGGAATAAAGCAACAGTGACTTCCTAAGTACACACTGTTGTGGGTCCACCCCAAAAAAATCCTTCAGAGCTTGTCCCAAGTCAAGCAGTTACAAGTATTCACTGACTGACCCAACACGAGCACCAACACTGGGCCATTTACTTTAAGATAAAGCAAAATTCCGCCCACCACGGGAGACTGGGCTGGCCAGAGCGGTCCCCACACCCTGCAGACGGCAGGGATCCACCTCAGTGAACAGACCACAGCCCTACTCCCCACACCTTCCTTCCTTCCTTCCAAAGGCTTCGTCAGCACCAGCAGGATCCACGCCAGTTCAGAGACCCCAAGCTGCTGCTGCTGAGTCGCTTCAGTCGTGCCCGACTCTGTGCGACCCCGTAAGACGGCAGCCCACCAGGCTCCTGTGTCCCTGGGATTCTCCAGGCAAGAACACTGGAGTGGGTTGCCATTTCCTTCTCCAATGCATGCATGCATGCAAAGTTGCTTCAGTCGCGTCTGACTCTGCACGACCCTATGGACAGCAGCCCATCAGGCTCCTCCGTCCACAGGATTCTCCAGGCAAGAACACTGGAATGGGTTGCCATTTCCTTCTCCAAGAGACCACAAGAGAACCCCCAAAACACATCAGAAATGCAGCTTTCAGTTAAGTTACCTAAGTGCCTACACATATAGGTCCCTCGGGGCCTTTCATAATGTGTCCACCCCCAAAGCCGCACCTCCTCGCCAGCACAGCCTGTCCCTACACGAGGCCTGCGCTCGGCTTGAGCAGCATCTGTACAAGGCGCTCCCGCCTCAACGTGGTGCTGCTCTTGTCTGTCACCTCTGCTGTGAACAGCACTGTCACCTCGGAAAACTGTGCAACTGAACAACGAAGAAGCTCGAGAAGCGGTCCCCTCACTTCTGCACGGTCACTGACACTCCACCAGAAGTAACACATTTATTAAGGGATGCCCACAAGGACCCGCAGCTTAAGTCAGCCCTCAGGTCAAGATTAAGGCCAGCTCTGGGAAGATGTGCTCCACCAAGACCTTCCTGGGCTCAGGGGGCTGGAAGGCTCCAAATTGAGTCTGCCCTGGAACCAAATTTAGATGACCTGGGGTCATCCTACCTGAAGAATCTCAGGAACGGGGGAGCCTGGTGGGCTGCCGTCTATGGGGCCGCACAGAGTCAGACACGACTGAAGTGACTTAGCAGGGGACATCCTACTGGGACTTCTGTGGATTCCATTATTTTTGAGCTTAGCCTCAGGATCAGGCTGGTCCATATTCCAGAGAGAAGAGAGAAAGAAAGTGAAGTAGGACAAAGTGAAATGAAAAGTGAAAGTTGCTCAGTCGTGTACAACTCTTTGGGACCCCACTGAGCAACTGAACTGAACTGGACTATACAGTCCATGGAATTCTCCAGGCCAGAATACTGGAGTGGGTAGCCTTTCCCTTCTCCAGGGGATCTTCTCAACCCAGGGATCAAAGCCAGGTCTCCCACATTGCAGGTGGATTCTTTACCAGCTGAACCACAAGGGAAACACAAGTAGGACAAAAAGGATCCCCAATTGAGTGATTGCAAACCTTGCCCATCTGGAAAGCTCTCCTTGTATTAAACCTTTTACTCTCACACTGCAATTTTAACTCATAACCTCTTTAGAAACATGAATGACAAAGACAAGAATTAAAAGCATAAGACTATGTTTACAAATCTCCAAAGACAAAACCTCAGAGCTACTTTTGAATATCATTTTTAGGAGGTGTTGATCTCTTCAAATGCCCTGGCTACACATAACCATTGTTTTGGGTTGAGAAAGCAAGGAGAGAATTTTGTACAGTTAAGCTCTATTTTAAATACTAGAGGGAAATGGAAAAAGAAAGAATGAATAAATGATTATATGAACTGTTTCTTAAGGTGAGTGAAACCAATGAAGAATGAGAACTTCTCGCCTGAGCCCAAAGTCTGTGGTGATACACCTTAAACTCATCTTTGGAACTTTAGTGCTCACTGTTCTCAGTTTTATCACTTTGAATTTTGCCCCAAACGGAACTGTGAATAGCAACCATTGTGGCTGGAATCTTGCACAGGGCACAAATGTTTTGTATCTCTTCTGAGCTACTGCATTCAAGCATACTCTGAACCACTGCTACAATTCACCACAGTATGTTAGTACATTTGGGGTGCCTTTTCTCCACTTTGTTAAAACTATGCATTTGCCAAAATGGTTCAGTATTAGGGTCTTCGCAGAAGAGTAAAGGTTTATACTCATGTCCAAGTTAGGTGATTTCTTCTGCATATGCATCTGAGCCAGGTAGATGACGTCCTATACTTTACCATCATATAACCCAAAGGAGCATGGTGAAAATGTAGTGATAGCACACTGGGAAAACACAGTATTTATTATTTAAAATGTGAAAGATGCTAAAAATTTCCATTTCTAGAAATCTTTGATCATCTAAAACAAAAGCTAGACTTCCTGGATGTTGTTGGGCCCATTATTAGACACCAACCAGTCCATCCTGAAGGAGATAAGTCCTGGGTGTTCACTGGAAGGACTGATGCTGAAGCTGAAACTCCAATTCTTTGGCCACCTCATGCGAAGAGCTGACTCAATGGAAAAGACCCTGATGCAGGGAGGGATTGGGGGCAGGAGGAGAAGGGGACGACAGAGGATGAGATGGCTGGATGGCATCACCAACTCGATGGGCATGAGTCTGAGTAAACTCCAGGAGTTTGTGATGGACAGGGAGGCCTGGCGTGCTGCGATTCATGGGGTCGCAAAGAGTCGGATACGACTGAGCGACTGAACTGAACTGACTGAAACTATGAGCAGTGAGTAAGTCTAATTTCAACTCCTCTCATTTTGTTCTAAACAACAGGTAGTGTCTTTGATATTAGTTTATTTCCTTTTTTTTAAATTACTTGGAAAAGTAATTGAGACAAATTCTGACAACCTAGTTAAGACTGTTAGCGAGATTAGAATTTTAAGTGGGTGAACTAAGTTTGAAACACTCATTCTTCACTGCAGCTCTAACCCCAAAGGTAAGAAGTTTTATATTTTAACCATTTTTAGAGTCCATGATATATTTCTATCAAATAGTTAATGAAGATAGGCCCCAATACATTGGACAATTATTTTGGTCCTCGAAGTAGCCATAAATTAGGCAGCAAGCAGCATGCAATTTTAGAACAAAATATTTTCTTTAAAAGTCTTCAAGGTTGGGTTATTCATATTTTTATTTAATTACATAGACACCCGAGTGTTTCAAAAAGGACCCCAAGGTCAGTCAGGGCTGGAGCAGGACATGTCCAGTCAGCTCTGCCCCAGTGGGTACCGGAGCAGTTTTGCTGTTGGGGGGATGGAGGGGGCCAGGGCACCATGGATCTCACAGGACCAGAATCAGTCATTTTTATTGGAAACACAAACAGAAGATAAACTCTTACCTTCATTTTTATCATTCAAAAGTCCATCCAAAATTAATCAAGATAATCAAGCAAAGCTTAGTTGAAGTGGGTCTACTGCAAACTATTTAAATCCAGACAACCTCAGAAATTAACTTATTTCCATTTCCACATCAGTAACATAAATCAGGGTCTTCTACAATGTCATTGTCATTCAGCAAGTATTTATTGGGCCTCTACTGTATACGCGATAGATACATGGAAAAAGCAAAGTAGCATGCCTCCCAGGCTGACAGCATGGAACGAAAGGTGGCACATGCTCGACACAAGAAGGAAAGACCCTAACCTGGAACTGGGGCGTGAAGAAAGGCAAGAGTCAGACCTTGGGTGAAAGAGAAAGGGGTTCTCAGTGTGAGTGCAGAAACAAGTAAAAGGTCACGGGTATACCATGTAACAGCTTCCCAGGTGGTTGAGTGGTAAAGAATCTGCCTGCCAATGCAGGAGACGTGCGTTCAATCCCTGGTTTGGGAAGATACCCTGGAGAAGGAAATGGCAACCCACTCCGTATTCTTGCCTGGAGAACCCCAAGGACAGAGGAGCCCGGTGGGCTACAGCCCATGAGGTCGCAAGAGTTGGACATGACTTAGCAACTAACCCAGCACCACCAGACTACATAACAAGTTCTAAAACCTGAGAGACCTGGATCCAAATCCAAACCTGAACAATCCTGGGCAAGTGACTTACAATCTAACAGTTAATATTTATCTTACTGAATCACAATACTAAAATGCTCAGTGTATACAAAGTGACCAACACCACAGTATACAGAGAAAAGTTTGTGAAAAGAATTAAAAACATGTCTGGAAGAGAAAGAAGGGGTAAGTGTGGCCATATTTTAGTTCAGACACCGAAAGAGCGGGAAGCAAGATGGGAGGTGACTCTTATTAATAAAAATGAGCTAAAAGCTTGTGCTTTATCCCACATGCAATGCTCAGGAGATCAAGTGAAAAATCGAATAAAGTTATGACACGAAACCTAGAGGAACGAGCCAACCTGCCTTCCCACGAAACAGAAGAGGAGGAGACTGTGTCCCCGCTTGAAAAGCAGATATTAATATTTTTGATTATCCAAAAACTTAAGAATGCGAGGGTACCTGTATTTTTATGTGCACATAAATGTTTGCTGATTAGCAAAAGTGTCTCGGGAAGGTGCTGTCTTTGGTATGGTTCTTCCTCGCCCGAAAGTGTGCCCTTGGTTCAGATCACCCCAACCTCACCACAATCGGAGGCAGCTGCAGCTTGTGTGGAAAGGCTGAGAAGCATCACCTCGAGGACTCCACGCATCTCTCTCTCTAAAGCTGCTGCTGGGCTTTTTCTAATGCTGCTTGGTGGTTCTAAGACTTGTGGCATGATCTCAGAAATATGACTATGTGTTTTTTTTTTTCATAGTCAGAGAAGGGCAGGATACTGGAGCTGGGACCATTTGTTTTGAAAACAAATTCTAAAAGTCGTGAAGTCTGCTGTGTTTTCATATTTTTATCCATCGTTCACAACATTTGGCATACGAACGCCCTTCTTACTCTTTGAGAGGTTTATTTTTGTTTCTTGAGGTCATTGTCTAGGCTCAACCATAACATCTTTCAGGGTGTTTTGAAAGGCTAAAGGGAAATTAAAGGAAATAATGCCCTACAATGTAACCATGGACTGTTCAACATAAACAGGGATAAAGTTGCTACAGATCACTCAGCTATTCAGTACCCTGGTGGGTGCATGTAAGATCCAGGGCCAAGACCAACCCGTGGCTGGACGGCAGTGGTGTGAGGATAAACAGATGGCGTTTTCCCCCCAAACACACTCCCTCGACCACACATCACCTCCATTACTGTGGTGCACACCGCCCCCCCCCCCCCACACACACAAAAGGTCTAAATCTTGGCAACTTAATGTTCAATGGCTATCCAGTCAGAATTTGACTATACAAGTACAGGATTCTGGTTAAAAACCCTACTCTCAGCAGATTCCACCGACCTTTCTTCTCCCACAGCCCAGGGGCCCTGGCCTCCGTCTACATCCCTTCCTTTCTGCTGCTGAGGAACACTTGCTAAGAGAAACACCACACCTTTCGTTATTAACGTCCCATCTATTGCATTGCACTTTCTCCCAACTGTGGCTCCTGGTGGGATCATTTTATTCTCCCCACCAAAACAAACAGAACCGAACTAAGCACTTCCACTGATTCAGAGTTTCTATCTTTTGGATTTTAAAATACTTTATGTGAACTTTCCATCTACATTCAACTCCTGGAACAGCTTAGCTTAGGTGGGGATGAAAGCAGGAAGAAGCTAAGACAGAAAGAAAGAGACCCAGAGAAAGAAAGGAAGGAAGGAGCGGGGGGTGGAGAACAAGGCAGGAGGTGGAGAAGGGGGCAGGGGGAGAGACACGGAGAAAGAAAAGAAAGAAAGAACATCACGTATACTGTCCAAGGATCAGGCCTCAGAAGTTGGACTTGCTTCCTTAGTTTGAGATTTCGGTGCAAAATATTAAATCATTCCTGCTTGGCTGGAACGTCTCTCAAAACAGAAAAGTTCTGCTAAGAAGCTCTGCTTCTCCCAAAGCAGGGGGCTGACTGACGGCTGAGAGGGATGTGGAATCTGCCACTGGCACCCCCACCATGCTCCCCACCCCCGCCCCCGCCCCAATCGAGCGATCTCTTGAGAGCAACAAGAAGCGGCCAAGCTGAATGTTAGATATTAAGGATGAGCTGGGGGAGGGACGGGCTGGGGGAGGGATGCTGACACGCGGCCTCCCTCGGCAAACGGGCCTGGTCAAACACCTGCCAAAAGGCAGCGGCACGCTGCTCTGGGTCCAGGTTTCTGTAGCCGGTCCTTGCCAAACAGAGCAGCTGTCACCCAGGCTACAGTTCATGAATCTTTACCTAACCACCCTGACACCCGGGCCTCGAGCGCTCATCCTGGTGACTGAGATCCTTCCTGCGTTCTGGTTCAAGTCCTGCTCCACACAGCTGCAGCCGAACTGCTGACGATGACAAGGGGACAGACAGGACTCCCCACGGCCAGCCTCTGCCTCCCCCCACCCCCAGGGAGATACTCCAGCCACTGCCCAGGTGGACTCGCCTCCAGCTCTCTCAAAGGTGAGGTTGTCCCTCTCCCCACGGAGGTCCCCTAGGGCACCTCCAGAGTAAACCTGGACAGAGCAGTGCATTCTGGCCCAGCAGAGTGTCTCCAACGTCTGCGCCAAAGAGCAAGGGTTCCTCAACTTACACTGGACTCCCAACTGCAGGGTTTTTAGAGCCTTTAATACGCTAACTTCATGTTCACACACAAAAGCAATGCAAAGCGAAACACAGCACCCTTCATTAACGCAGACCTTTTGTTTGTTTTGTGGGTGTGATCACGTGCACCCCCCACATCTCTGACACTTCCTGACAGACCATGCTGTGAAACCAATATTTAGCGGCAGGCACACACTTTGGGAAACGCTGGTCGGCTGGCAAGACGTGGTCAAGGGAGTGAAGGTCTGGCTCTATCTCCATATGGACGACTCGGACAAACGTCATCTCCTGTGTCTCTCCGCTCTGTCCTAACTCCAGAGAGGAGCTGAGACACGTACAGGGTCTTCAGGAAGCACGCAGAGTACTGCGCAGTCGTGAGGTCTCAGGATCACCAGGCTGGAAGGGCGGGCCACTGAAGGCTGCTGAGCTGCCTCCCAAAGAGCATACCTTTCCCAGGTGCCCGGGGAAGCCCGGGTGCTTGGTGAACCGTGAACCCTCCCTCTCTGAAGGATGCAGGAGACGCAGACTTCCCCGAGCGAGCCAGGGGACTCAAGACTGTGGGTCCCGCACAGACCCCTCGCCCACGACCTCACAATAAGAGCCAACATCAGTATCTTCAATGATACACATGGCAGACTTACCAAGGGGACAGAATGAGCCCACTCTAATTTCAATCCCAAATCCCTCCCACCCTCCTGAACGCTTCCGTGGGAGGAAGGCAGGCAAACACAAGGTACACGAGGAGGAAGAAAGGGAGGAGATGACGGGAGGAGAGTGTGATAGGCCGATCTGCTCAGCAGACAAGGGAACGGAAAAAATGATTTGATTCCTAAGAAGTCTCCTAGGTCAGGAAAACGCACCCCAGCCCCGGCCGTGACACCATACTGGGGAAGAACCATGATGTGAGCAGGGAGCCAGTTTCCAGGGTCGTGGAAACAAGAGTCCAGAGGAGAGGCACCTGCACACCGGCTCTCCTCGTTAGCACACAGTGTTAGCAGCACTACTGCAGAACCAGACTGGGCAAAAGCAGCAGCTAGGACTGGAGGGTTTATTTACACACATTTGACAATGAATGTCCACTATCATGTCCCGGAAGCCTCCAGTGAGTGCTATTTGCAGCTAATATCAATGGTGACCTTCACTGCCAGTTACATGGAATCTGTATGGTCAACTATTTCTTCTACAAGACAATCTCAACGAACATAATGATGTCTCTCAGTGGTGAAGGCAACGGGGATCTTTACTTTCTAGTTGTACATTGTCTTTTTGCTGCTGTTAAAAGAAAGAGCACGTACAACTTTCAAAATCAGAATACAGTTACTTCCTCCAGGGGGTAGACCAAAAAAACTCAGCCTGTTCCTCTTTCATTTGTTCATTCAAAAAAACTGATTTCCTATCAAGTGTCAAGACCTGTATCATACCACACACACACAAATATTTTCATAATCAAATAAAATGAAGTTCACAAACTATATCCTAAGATTTTTTATTTTTTCAGGAAACAATAGCTCTTTCCTTAAGCAGGAAGTAGAAAAAAAACAAGTTCTATACAAAACCAGTCAAATATGGTGGCTGGGCCAAAGAACCTGAGCCTGCTGTCAGACAAAACTAGATTCTAACAACCCAGTCCTGGCATTGAGTGAACATGTGACCTTGGATGAGTCACTTCCAACTCTCCATGCTTCTTTAATCGCCTCATCTGCAAAATGGGGACAGCAGCTGCCACTTCAAAAGAGTTTTCATAAGAATTAATATGAGATAATCACACAAAGCACTTATAAACACAAAATGGCAAGCAAACATCAAGCCTCTGAACACAGGCAAGGCAAATCTCAAGTCACCACCCTGCACAAATGCAAAGAGAACCAAGCACTGGTACTTTTTTTAGGCAAAACACATCCCCAGGCACTGGGTCTTAATGTTGATCCAACCACTATTAGCAGTAGCAACAGACGATGCTGTCACTGGAAGGTGAAAGTCATCCAGGGTATGATCAAGCAAAGTAAGCTCAGCCAGAAGCTCAGAGACACTTCAAGTTGCCAAACTACTCCTTACTTCTTGTCCACACACAGACACGGTGGCTCAGATGGTAAAGAATCTGCCTATAATGCAGGAGACCTAGGTTCGATCTCTGAATCGGGAAAATCCCCTGGAGAAGGGCAAGGCAACTGACTCCAATATTCTTGCCTGGAGAATTCCATGGACAGAAGAGCCTGGCGGGCTACAGTCCATGGGGTTGCAAAGAGTGGCTAACACTTTCACTTTTACACACAGACACACAAGGGTAATGTAGTTAGCGAGACATGGGCACCAACATTCTGAAACCCAGCAGGAGAGGGTGCTGGAAGAAATTGGAAAATCAAATCAAATCAAGCGCTTGGGCATGTCCTCAGAGAATACAGAAAGGCATCTGGGCTTTTCCAGAGTAAAAGAGGTGTCTGGAGTGGACGGAGCACCACGGGACACCTCAGCTGTGTTCTGTGACCCCGTCCTTCATCGTGTATAAATCCTGAGGAGAAACTGCTTGGAGGCATTTTAAAAAAAAAAAGTGAACAAAAATAGAGTCCAACAGCCCTCACACTTGTTGCTGAAACACATTCCTTCACCTTGGAAAGACAGTCAAAAAGAACTTGTGGAGGACTGTCCTCATACAATTGTACAAATTGTGTTTAAATTGGGAAGCCAGCTGCTCCTTGATCAGTCATCCTTTTTATCATCAACAGAACTTTAATTAGCCCCCATCTGCTTCCTGTTTTATACCACAAATTTTAACTTTCACCTGTCTGGAGCCAAACTGCAGTTAACTACACCCACAGTAAATAAAAACACTGAACTTTTCATACAACACTCAATTAATTTTCATTAAGTTGATACTGGGCTATTCAAAATAGTGCCTGATTCAAGTCAACTATTTTCCCATAAATGACAAAGTTCTATACTAAAAATTCAACAGAAACTCTGTCCCACCCACATCTTCTTGCATTTTTTCCATTAAGAAGGTTTTCAAGCTGTCTGGCTTCAATTTCCTGATTTTACTGTTAAGTATGGGGCCATGTCAGGTCATGTAATAACAATGGCTCAATCTCAAAAACACAATGCTGACTTAAAAAAAAAAAAAGTTGCAAAATGATACCTACATTGACAACATTTATATAAATGTAAAAGGGGTGGGGGTGACTATATAGGATTTACGGGCCCTCATACATTAGCCCAGCCAGGGGGCAGGCTTCTCTAAGAAAGCCAACACCCCACCTCCAAAACGATGACTGCCTCTCGGGAGACAGGAAGGCACGGAGCGAGGTAGATGTCATTTGTTAAAACCGCGCGGTGGCGAGTGCAATGTTGTTGTTTAGTTGCTCAGTTGTGCCCAACTCTCTGCAATCCCATGAACTGCAGCCTGCCAGGCTTCTTTGTCCATGGGATTTCCCAGGCAACAACACCGACTATACTAGCCTCTCTGCACTCCTAGATGTTGGGACTATTTCATACAGTTGTACGCCAAAGAGAAAGGGAGGGGGCAGCAGTCAGTAAGTGAAGGCGAGCTGGTATCCTACGCCTTCTGACCCCACTTGAGAGCTAGGATGGCAATGGACACAGCTTGAAAAAGCTCCCCCAAATTCTCATGCCCTCATCCTTTGGAAAGGCTGAGTAACAGTCCACATGTCTCAGGGCAGGGACCCTGCTCACTCATCTAGAAACTGACAGCGCTTACCTACCCAGTCAGGACCTGAGATGTGAGTTTTATCTGAGTTAAATCAATAGACAGCACAAGAGGATTTCTGTGCTGCTATTTCCTATCCCAATAACCAAGCACATCAAGCCAATTTACCTTTCTTGAAGGAGTCTGAAGAGATGATGAATGGTTACCACTCCTGACTAATGACTGGCGACTTCTAGGAAGCATGTTGAAAACTGAAGCCCTAAAGCCCGTGGCTCAGAGGTTGGGATTCAGCAAGTTCAGAGTGGGGCCCAGGGCTCTGTATTTTAAAAAGTCATAGTACTGGGACTTCCCTGGCAGTCCACTGGTTAAGACTTCACCTTCTTACACAGGCAGTGTGGGTTTGATCCCTGGTTGGGGAGCTAAGATCCCACATGTCTCATGGCCAAAAAAAACCCCATAAAACAGAAGCAATATTGTAACAAATTCAATAATGACTTTTAAAATGGTCCACATCAAAAAACTCTTAAAAAAATAAAACAAGTTATAATACTGAGCGTCACCAAGTTTGAGAACACTTGGACTAGCTTCATGTCCAACATTCTTTCAGTTCTAATATTCTAAGAAAATAACTCAACTGTGTCATTCCAAGAGATTCTGATTCAACAGGACGAAAGTGAAGTCCCAGAATACTCTTAACAAGCATCTCATCTGACAGGCAAGTTTGAGAAACACCGTGTTAGTGGTACTTTGCAGTCACTAACACCAAATAATATAAGGCAACTTACTGGTATGATGTTATTTCACAGATAGTTTAAAAAGGATGATTAAAAATATAATTATATGGTTATGGATAAAAGCCAGTATGTTCTAAGATCAAATTTTAAATCACTGTTGTTTTTTTCAGAAAGAAAAACAGAAGCATCATTAGTGAATGAGGACGTGTCAACCTCACCTTTCAATTTCCTGGAATTTTCCTCCCCCACTTTCCTCTTTAATATATAGTATTTCCTTTGGACACACACAGCCAACTTCACAATGGAGTCTTTACAAGATTAGGGCTGCAGATACCAACAGGCCAGCCAGGGACTCTGTGGGAGCAACCCTACTGCAGCCTGACTGCACCCGCTTCCAAGGTTTCTGCTCTGGCTGAGAAAGGATAATCACGCCTTATCAAACGCTGATAGCACCTAAAATTCCTTCTCCGTTCTGACACGCCATCTGACTCCAGAGTGGGGGCAGACACCACATCTGCTCTGGAAATTACCAGTGGAATGTACTTTCATGGGAGCAAAGGTTCTGTTCACAGCTGACCACAGGTCAGGAGAACCTCAGATTAATGCAGAAGAAAAGGAGCTGAAACCCCATCCAGCAAAGTGGATGCAAGCAGCTGCCAGTTTTCAAAGGTTGAAAGCAAAAATCTAGATGACCAAGATATCCAGAAAAGTTCAACGTTATCCTGGCTAGGATGTCACATGGGCTCACTTGGCATCAAACATGTAACTTAGCACATGCTTTTAATAAGTTCACGTATAAGATAAAACCAATCCAAAAAGGGGCTGTGTGCCCAAGGGAAGTGTGGGCCCCCTACTCCCGGTCCACAACCAAAGGCCATGTCTTTCATATATAGAGACATCCACTCCCCACCCCCAACTCCAAGGTGACTTCGACATGAAGGTCTTTTAAGAATAAATGTGGGAAAGCCCTCAAAACTCTGGATAACAATCCATAAAGTAGTGAAATCAATCTAGAGGGTGGAGGCTAGCGATTTTTTTTTTTTAATTAACAAAATAGAAAGCTTTTTTATTTTGTAAAACTCCTGTGTCACGTGTGTACACATGTACACTGAGTCATACTAGAAAATGGATTTCTTACTATGCATCAGGCTAGGGGGAAAAAAATGAGAATGCCACAGAAACAGTAAGAAAGGTACTCCTTCCTAGAGGAACCACTTTCCCTCTCTAGGAAAGGCCTAATAACAGAGCCCACTGAAAAAGAACACGGTTCCATCCCCAGGGCTTCCGGGAGATAATACCCTCAAAACCTTCAGGGAATGCCCACGCAGTGTAGGCAGCAGAAGGGCCTTGTCCCCGATGTCCTGTGAGAGGTGGCTTCCCATCTGGGCCTGGGAAGAATACAGGCAGGGAAAAGGTTGTGTGCTATCGCATTTGACTTCTGGCCGAGCTACTTTCTCAACAAGAGAACAAAACAGGTGCTAAACCTTCATAGGGTGAGATTTCAAAGAAATATTACTTAAGCTTCCATTTTTCCTTCAGGGAGGTGCAGAGTCAGCACAAGAAAACCACGGCTAGGGCAAGCAAGAAAAGTGAATTTAGATTATGTTTACAAGCCAAGGGAAGGAGAAAAGAAGACGCACTGAACAAACCCTCTACTGGAAACATTGCTAAAGTGTTTTGAAACTGAAGATTATACCACCACTTAAGATATTTTTTTCTCCACTATTTTGCCCAGCATATTACAAAACTGCATCTAGGACTGAAATAGCAGATTGCCTCAAGAGCAAATGACAATATTTGTACCAGAAATGTTGGCAACCAGCGGCACAGATGGGTTTCTGCACAGCAATCTTCAAAATGGGGCTCCGAGAATAACTCCACCTACTGCACCAATGCTAAATTGCTGAATCCAAAGTCAGAAGGGCTCATTACTCCATATTTTCTCCACCACCTCCTTCCCAAGCGCACGTGTACCTGCCTGACCTCCTCTGCCTGGGCAGAAGAGCTCAGAACAAAGAAGAAAAAGAGACAAAGAGCAGATTTGAGTGATAAGGTCCCCGGGCCCCAACAGGTGGTGCATGGTCAGTTATCCACAAGCCACAGGATCACGCAAATAATGGAAGCCAAACAGTTATTTACATGAACAGTTTTCATCCTCCCCTTCAAATGCAAGTTTTTTAAACACTGTACCCAAGTTTCATCTCCTCTCCAAGGCTGGGTACCTTGGTCAGATGATGTCATTTTTGTTAGAGAGACTCGAGAACGGAGCAAGGGACCAGAAGAATTACTAGGATGGTCCCAAAGCTGCCCTTCGGCACCTACAGCATAGCTCAGTGGACAAAAACCAAAACTCCTTCAAGTGCCCAAAGGAAACAGCCACCTTTAAACAAAGGAGTTGGCACCTCCACGTCTGCTCTGCCTGCCAACTACGACGTGCTGTTCTCTCCCTCCGTTCCTCTGCAATTTCTACCAAATGGTCTGGAAAGGCAAATTAAACAGAAGTCTTCACTTAAGGAGACATTAATTATGAAACCCATCCAATTAAAGCACTGTCTCTGGCAGTCACCCCATCCTTTCCCTGTCTCTGAAAGTGCCCAGGGGGTTGGCAGTGGAAATGGGTCTCTGCCTCTGCGCTCCGTAGGCTGACCTCCAAGCAAACCAGAGGGCCTTCCGCACAAAAGAGAAGAAACATAACAGACTTTTTTCCAGGTTAGGACAGTGCTTTTCAAGTTACATAATGCAGAGGGCAGAAGACGGCAGCATGTTCCCTGTCCGCACGCGGTCTGAGGTGGGGTGGTGCGGGAGGCCTGCAACCTCACAAAGTAACAAGGGTTAGGGGTTCAGGCAAACAGAAGCCCTACATTTAAACACTTGTTAATTTAATCCTAAAGAAACCAAGAGTGGAGGATTAAGAGAGTGCTAAATCTCCCACCTTCCTCCCCTCAGACAGGCTCTGATGATAATTCCATGCCCTATACTTCTCAGGAAGGTCAGGTATATGTGGAGAAAGGACCTCTCCTTTCATTATTATGTCTTGATTCAGCTAAAGCTGGATAAGCCAAGTGATGTCACAAGTGAAACAAAGTTCTCTGCCTTCCTTTTCATTTTCCAGAGTTATCTAAAATCCAAGTGAAAATGAGGGTGTTAAGCCCTACACAACTGCCACTAGCAGAAGCAAACAATGTTCACAGAATCCCGAAGTCCAGGGGAAAAAACTCTTTTAAGCTTTGGGATGGGATTCCCTGGCAGATCAGATGGTAAAGAATCTGTCTGCAATGCAGGAGACCCGAGTTCGATCCCTGGGTATGAAAGATCCAGAATTTTTGCCTGGAGAATCCCATGGTTAGAGGAGCCTGGCGGGCTACAGTCCATGGGGTCGCAAAGAGTCAGACGTGACTAAACAACTAACACTTTCATCTTATGCTTGAATGAGTATATCAGGTTTGGAGGGGAATTTACTCCAAGACAGAAAGTCACCCAAAGACGACACTGGCTAAAAAGGAGCTAGAGAGTAGTGTGATCATTTCCACCTAACTATCCACTGAATCTCCTCAGGTCACCCTGGGAGAAGGTAGGAGCCTCATCAGAAGCAGTCCTCAACCAAACCTGCTCTAGAGAATTCAGAATCCACAATGAAGGAGCCTCCCTTGGTAAAATAAAAGGCAGGTCCATCACTATCAACAAGACAGGGACTCATAAATGCCATTGGCACCAACAGCCCAGGGGACAATCAGTCAGGACAGATCATCAAGAAAAGACCACAAGAGTACCAGACACTAAAAGAACCCTCCAATATTCCCACCTATTCTCACACACAGTTTCATCCAGTTCTCATTCATTCTAAACAAGAAAAGACTGGCATGAAATTTACATTTTCTTCCCAATCAAGGCCATCCTCACCCACAGCAACATGGAATTTAAAAGAAGAGGGGAAAAAAAAAAAAATTACATAAGCAGTCAGGGTTATTTTTAGAAACAACTTTCATTTCCATTTCAATGTACTTAAAATTCAAAACTTGCTAACAATAGAAAGCAGTTCAGTGTCACTAAAGCCGGAAGCTGCTGCAAAATAAAATATGGTATATTTCAGAGTCAAACTCAAGGATCCCATGTTGTAAAATATTTGGTCTCTGTTACTCTTTCAGCATTCAATTTGTAAAAAGGAAACATGTTCTAGTCTGGTTAATTAACCAGTAACAGAAGTCAAGTCATGAATGCTGCTGCCTCCTAAATAAATCAGAATAGATAAACAGAACCCTCTGAGTTCATTTGGTTTCAGAGCCCACGGTGGCTCCGCCTGGAAGTTAAGAAAGAAGGCATGTGCTCCTGGGTCAGCAGAGGTGTGCAGGAGCGATCCCGTTCCCAGGACGAGGGCAGGCCGCCAGACTCCTGGGGCTGGTCACCGGGGCACGACTGGGCTGACAGCAGAAGCAACAGGTGTCTGAGGGCTGTGTGCAAACAAGGCGAAGATGCAAACACTGGGAACTCAGAGACAGACACAGGTCTCACTCTTCTACCATAATTTGCAATCAACAAGTTTGAGTAAAAGTCTGCAATTCTATCCCTGGCAGCCTCTCTCTGCCTACTGCTCATGGCCCCCACCCAACTCCTCCCAGTAGCGATGGTGTTATTTTACAACCCCTCCGGCAAGTCTGAAAAACGTAACAGATTCGAAAGCCATCCTCTGTCCCGGAAGAGCTATTCCAGCACAGTGGCAGAGAAGAGACTCTCTCGGGTAAGCAAAGAAACCTATTTTCACAAAACAAGGGATTGGATTTGACTAGGAATGGCTAATAAAATCTAAGACAAAGGATGCACACAGAACACCAGAAAGAGGAATTCACACCATGGCCTAGAGGCCGCACATGGGGAAATCTTCTCCTTGTTGAGATGCCCAGGTCTCTTCTTACATAATAACTCCTGGCAGTTACCGTCCCTAAAATAAGCTTTCTTTCCCAAAGAACCATCATCCAAATGTCCACTCTTTCCACAACTAAAGTCACTCAAGTTTGAGAGACGCATTCACCAGTCAATGGTGCAGGATGGAGACAAGACTGCCTTCCATGGGCTCTGCTGGCCAGGCAGCTGGGAAAAGGCACAAAGTGTCCAGCGGGAGGCCACTGAGCTGGCAGCCAAAAAGCCTGGCTCTGCCCAGTGTCACCTGCTGGCCTGGCAACTCAGACCCAGCCCGAACCTTTCAGACTCTTCAAGTAAACTGGAGGCCCCCAAACATCCTTCAGTTCCTGTAGTCGTCCGTGGATCTAAGAAAACTGGGCCCCATTTTGGTAATTCAGCCAACTCTCAGGAAACAGAGGGACCTAAGAAAACCCTACAGGGTGGATGTGAACTACATGCCAAGCTTGGAGATACCATGGTGGGTTCCAGACCACCCCAATAAAGGGAATGTGACAATAAAGTGGGGTGTGCAAATGTTTCGGTTTCCCAGTCCATACAGAAGTTATGCTTACACTATTCTGCAGTCTATTTAAAGTGTGCCATAGCATTATGTCCTCCCTCTCTCTCTCTCTCTCTCTATATATATATATATATATATATACACACACACACCTTCATTTAAAAATAATGTTGTTGAAAAAAATGGTGCCAGTAGACTTGCTCAACACAGGGCTGTCACAAGCCTTGCACTTACGAACACGCACTATCTGTGACGTGCAGGAAAACAAGGTATGCCTGTATCCCAAATGGGAACCTAGCCAGCTTTCTAAAATGCAGAAACTCCAAACCGGAACTAGTGAAATGTGAAGATGAGGCCAAAACAGCACAAACCCAGAAAATTCAACAGACAGAACTGAGTTTTCCATCCTCTCTGCACAGGTTAATCCCAGTAGTCTCAGAGTCTCAATTTGTTACGATGGCTCAGACTGGCTGTGAATGGAAGTGCGATGAGGATGGGGAGACACGATGAAATGCCTAAGCCAGTTTTAATAACACATCCAGAACTGAACTAATGCCTTCTGTGCGGATTTTTTTTTTTTTTTTTTAAGAAAATCAAATTGCTCTGGGGAGAGCAGTGGGCTTAATGTTAACTAAACGTTTTGCCTGGCACATGACAATTTTTCATTTAGCATTCCACTTCACAAGCTGCCCAGCAAAATCCTCTTTTACTTAACATCCACTCCTCCGCTCTTCCTTTTATTCCCTTCTGGTTCTCAAGGTGGTGTGTGTATGTGTGTGTTAACTGCTCGGTCGTGTCCGACTCTTTGCGACCCCAAGGCCCGCCAGGTTCCTTTGTCCATGGAATTCTCCAGGCCAGAATACTGGAGTGGGTAGCCATTCCCTTCTCCAGGGGATCTTCTCTGGAGATCGAACCTGGGTCTCCTGCATTGCAGGCAGATTCTTTACCATCTGCGCCACCAGGGAGGCCCCTTTCGAAGTGTTAGGTATTGCTAAAAACACCATGTGTAGGTTCTAGAGCTCTGTAGGGCTGGAGCATGACTAATGGAGACAGGATGAGAGTCCCAGGCAGAGAGGGTAACCACTCAGTGGGTTCGTCAGAAGTCCATCATTTCTGCTCTGCAAATCCACTGAGAATCAGAGAGGTCCTTCTGCCAACAAGCATGGAGGAGGGAAGGGAGCACGAAGAAGTTCAAGAGGGAACGCAGACTCTGGAAGAGGGTGGGTTGGCCCCCTGGTGCTGAGGGATGGCGGTGATGTAGACAGATTCCTTGACTCTCCCAGTTTCTGGACACAGAGCATTATGACTAGGTCCAGACATGGTCCAGCAGACCGTGGCTCACATGGAGAAGGTAAGCATCTCAAAAAGAAGAAACCATCCATGGCACTGAGCTGCAGCCACACTGGGCAGAGCTGCCAACTGGATGGCGGTGAAAGAACTGTGAGCAACCGAAGTCCCAGAACCAGCCAGGGGTAGACGGGCTGAGGAAGCAAGTACTGACTCGTCCTTCCCCAACAGGCCAACAGGGGAGAGCACCCACAACTGCTGAGCATGACAGAGAGCAGAGAGCAAGCCAGAAGAAATTTGCAGTTGTTGTTGCTGCTCAGCTGCTGAGTCACGTCCGACTCTTTTCTACCCCATGGACTGCAGAACACCAGGCTTCCCTGTCCTTCCCTCTCTCTCTGAGCTTGCTCAAAGTCACGTCCATTGGGTCAGTGATGCCATCCAACTATCTCATTCTCTTGTCCCCTTCTCTTTACGCCCTCAATTTTTCCCAGCCTCAGGGTCTTTTCCAAGGAGTCGGCTCTTCGCATTAGGTGGTCAAAGTATTGGAGCTTCGGCATCAGTTCTTCCAATGAATACTCAGGGTTGATTTCCCTTAGGGTTGACTGGTTTGATTTCCTCACAAGAGTCTTCTCCAACACCACAGCTGCCAATTATCAATTCTTCAGTACTCAGTCTTCTTTATGATCCAACTCTCACATCCATACATGACTAATGGAAAAACCATAGTTTGACTATATGAAACTTTGGCAGAAAAGTGATGTCTCTGCTTTTTAATATGCTGTCTAGGTTTGCCATGGTTTTCCTTCCAAGGAGCAAGTGTCTTTCAATTTCATGGCTGCAGTCACTGTCCGCAATGGTTTTACAGCCCAAGAAAATAAAATCTGTCACTGTTTCCACTGGTTGCTCTAGCTGAGTAATATTGTTAAAGCTTTGCAAGTAGATTAAATGCAACAAATCATAAGGCTGAATTCTCACACACTGGCATCTTCACGTGTCAACATTCCATGTCTACACACGCGTCACTCTTCTCAGCTGGATATATCACAGTGTGCAATCCCCATCTCATTTCATCATCATGCCACTCTCATCTCCTCTTCCAACAGCTCTCAGGTTACTAAACTGCAGACAAATTAATTTAAGGACGTGTGAACCTGCCACTGCTTTAAAAATAAATAAATAAACTTTTGCATTAAAAATCAAAACTCTGGACACAGGGCCAGTTGCTTCCTGCCCACTGCACAACTTGCTTTGTGAATTAAGCCTACAATGTCTTCCAGGGAGTTATCTTAAATGCTTAAAAGCAGCAGATCAATCTGTATTTCAAAGATCCAGAACAAAGAACAGTCTCTTTTTGAATAGCTGTAAAAGCAGAGAAGCAGCAAGACTAAACCAGAAGAGCGCCCGATGACTACATTCCTCCTCGGGAACATTTTCTGAATAGCTCCAATTCTACAACTGGAACTGCAGCATCAGGTGACCCCTGCCTTGGATGTAAGCTCCCAGGACTAAAGCTCAGTCTGACCCTGTCTTTCTGCAGTGCTCAGCACAGTTGGGAAACCAAACTTCTAATAACTGAGGAGGTTCTAAGTTACTCCATCCTTCCTTCCGATTTCAATGGTCTTAATTTCTATTTTCCAATTCTTTGTATTACTTTACTACTTAGCAGGGATGGCAGGTCCTTACTGTCTTGCCATGAAATATTAAATGTAAGGGGCATTTCGAGGTCTCATATTATTAAACATAATAAAAAGGCACATGGCTTATGATATTAACAATATAGTAATACACAATCACTTCACAACAGTTATGTTTATAAAACTTAACACTAATATTAAAAATATCTACAATGCCTCAAGAATAGGAGGCATTTTGAATGAGATCATTTAAAATCAAAGACTCCATTTAAAATCAAAGACTCGAGGAGGAGAGGTACTGAACCTTGGATCACACACATAATATAATCATTAGAAAAGAGTTCACTTTCAGGGTCTCAAGCCCTAGTGTTCTATCACTCCAAGAAGCTACTGTTTTCTACCTACATGATATGAAAAAGCTTTTATACAGACTGCAAAGAAAAGCTATTACTACAGGACAGTGTGCTCTAAAAATATATTTCAAGTTCAGATGTGCACTCTGGTAATAAATACAAACTACTGAACACCCCAACCTGGGATATCACAGGTGAAGAAAAGTGAAAAAATTTAGCTTTCTGTTTATTTCTTCAAACGGCAATTTATTATATGAAGAATCCTCCAGCTTCCAGTAAAATCTACCCAATATAACAAGAATTCAGGACTCTGGATCCTTCTTTGCTCCTTAATTAGATGTTTCATAGGCTTCCAAGAGAAACTCAACAACTGGCCCTGAGATCATCTGCACGTAGCCAGACAACATGAGCCGCCCCGTCACCATCCTAGAGCACTGCCTAATGAGGTTCCCTTAAACAAGCCTCACTTGACAACAAGCCACAATTTAGTTAAACACTGGAGTGATCTGAGATTTCCTGATTCCTCTGAATTTGGAGAGGATGTAGGGAACCCCCCTCCCTAAAAACGGAGGAATAGAGAGATAAGATTTCATGCAGGGGCATCTTCTGTTTGAAGGGCCCCCAAGAGAAAGAGCGCTGCATCGTTACCAAGTGAGCAGTGATATACACTCGCATGCATTCACGAGCTCGCCCCCCAGTCCCTGGCAGTATATAGACAGTGCACAAAAACCCCACGCTAGTCACCTCTATGCTGCTTTGGAGTTTAAGCAGGTCCGTGAACGTGGGAGGAGCAGAGTAGGAGGCAGGGCACTCAGGAGAGCAGGGAGGAAGAGCAGAAGGAAGGGGTGTCGGAAGCACGCGCAGCAGCAGCCCCGGGCCAGGAAAGAGCTGGCTGGAGAGGGTGGAGATGGGCTGGTAAAGGTCTCTGGCATGTCAGAATCCCAAGGCTTCATTTCAGGGGTGAGGAAACAGGCAGTAGTCACAAAGCCAGTAAGCAACAGGACTCATCCCGGGCTGCTCAAGTCTCCCTGCTGGAGAAGTCAAGATGCGTGGACAACAAAGGAAGACGAGCAAACCACATGGTGTGGAATAGCTTTCTACCTGTTCACCTCACACTCCCCTCCAAGGAAGAGCATAAGATGAAGGCAGTAAAAAGCTGTGCCCCAGGAGGAGGGGCTGTCTGGACCATACAGTTGGTCACTGGGCATCTATCTTCAGTGGTACCTCCAAGAGAGAGATTCATAATTGGGTTGTGGTTGCTATACTCTTAAGAGACCAAGATCAAATCCTCTCCCCAAATAAAGGAACACCCTAGTAACTCTGGGGCTTCCCTGGTGGGTCAGATGGTAAAGAATCCGCCTGCAAAGTGGAAGACCCGGGTTCGATCCTGGGTTGGGAAGATCCCCTAGAGGAGGGCATGGCAACCCACTCCAGCGTTCTTGTCTGGAGAATTCCATGGACAGAGGAGCCTGGTGGGCTACAGCCCATGGGGTCGTGAAGAGTTGGGCAGGACTGTGCTTATAACACTCTCACTTTCACTAGGAACTCTGAATTACAAACAGAGAAAACTGAGATGGCGTAATCAAGAGGTTTAATAAAGGTCAGGCTTTGCTACAAATGGCAAAATGCCCCTTGGGTGCTAAACAGCTGGACTTAAGAGTTCTGTTCTTTAGGGCCTGGCTCCAAAAATATGAGATTATATTCTTGAAACAGGCTTTGTAGAGAAGAGAAAAATCTCCATTCAACAAGCTTAACCATTAACTTTAGGGTGGGGTGGGCGGGGGGGGGGGGGGTGGAGTACCATAAAATCCAGTGCTTCTCATATTAACATGCACAGGAATCGCCAGGGATTTTGTCAAAATGCAGATTCTGATTCCGCAGGCCTAGGGTCAGGCCTGAGATTCTAACAAGCTCCTGGGTGATACTGACGTCACTGGCCCCGTCCATGAACCATACGTCAAGCAGCAAGGCCATAAAACAACAAGAGGTACGAAAACCACATTTCAACGAATGTTTATCTCACAACTCGGACTGCTGGCTACCAAACAGTGACATGTGAGTCTTTCTCCTTCTGATGAGTGATAGGCTCTGCAGAAATGTCAACACAACTTCTCGGGGTGGGGAGATGTTTCAAGTCCAACAAGTATACACAAAAGCATTCGGCACAGGGCACTGTGATTATTTAATACAAGAGAATTTGCTCTGGGTTTGCTGGTGGCGGGGAGGGGATCATAGTCTGTGTGTTTGTCATACAAGAAACAGAGAGTAAAGGCTGGAGACACAGAATCTGGTTTAAGTCCTCCTGGGTGGTCAAACGGACCATGTGTTCATTTGCATGAAAGCTAATCTCCCCCAGTTGCACTCAGAACGGACCCTGCTTTACTTCCCAGGAGTCCCACGGCTTCTGTGGTGACAGCCCTCAGGAGAGCCTGAGCTCACACCAGGGAGGGGGCTACTCTCACCCAGGCATTTCTAGAACACCTGACCCCACTTCTTTCCATGGTCTCATGCGCCTTAGTGGAAATGTAAAGCTTTCTGAAGACTGTCTTACAGTCTTTGCGGGATATGCCACACCTGAGGAATCCAATTTTTAAAAGTAGCCTTTAGGAAGCAAAGTAGCTTTGGAGATCTGAGATTTGGAGATCTGATCCAAATCCCTGACCGTGATGAGTTACATGACCTTGGGTAAATTATTCAAAGCTTTCTGTTTCCTCGACTATAAAATGAGGACGACAGCCACCTAGGGAGGTTTCAGTGAGCTCAGGCACCAGTGGCCAGCCTGGTGAGGTCCAGTGGCAGGAGGACCACCAGGGCCACCTTCTCCAGCTGAGCCAGGCAATCCCAATCTGCGCTGTAATAAACACACACATCTCTGGGGGGCTCTCCTCTCAGCGAGCTTATGCCCCAAGCCAGCAACATGAGTAAGTCACACCCACTTTTTAAACATCACGGAGAGCTCCAGATTCCTCTGTGCTCATCTAAGCACTGTGGTACGGTAGGACGGAAGACTGTAGTATTTATTGTCCCCAGTGCCACCTTCCCCTTGCATCCTCACCCTGTCGGAAGATAGCTCAGCACCCCAAAGTGGAAGAAGAGAGCCTGTCCTCTCACCCCGTCTCCCCACCATGTCCTCCCTGAGCCAACAGCAACTGGTCTACCCAGCGGGGTGTGAGAAGGGACGACCACCTTTCCCCGCCAGTTCAGCACTGACCACACGGGAAGGCTACTCACGATAGCAAGACCCTGGCAGACCATGATTTACAAATAAGTGCGTGGGATTAATGCTTTAAAGAAAAGAAATTAATGCTTTAAAGAAAGCCAAAGAATTGATGCTTTTGAGCTGTGGGGTTGGAGAAGACTCTTGAGAGTCCCCTGGACTGCAAGGAGATCCGACCAATCCATCCTAAAGGAGATCAGTCCTGAACATTCATTGGAAGGACTGGTGCTGAAGCTGAAACTCTAATACTTTGGCCACCTGATGCGAAGAACTGATTCATTTGAAAAGACCCGAATGCTGGCAAAGATGGAAGGCGGGAGGAGAAGGGGACGACAGAAGATGAGATGGTTGACTGGCATCACCGACTCCATGGACATGGGGTTTTAGTAGGCTCCAGGAGTTGGTGATGGACAGGGAAGCCTGGTGTGCTTCAGTCCACGGTGTTGCAAAGGGTCGGACACAACTGAGCGACTGAACTAAATTGATCTGAATGCTTTAAAGTCCACAGTATTCCAACATATATTATCTCACTCAAACCCAACAGTAACCCTGTGAAGTATTTAGAACTGCTCTTCTTATTACCATCGTGACAGATAAAGGCTTACAAAGAGTGAGAAATGAGACAAGTTCATGGCCACCTTCTCTCATTCTCTTAAGAGAGAGGTCTCCCCAGGAAGATGGTGGGGAGGACATTCCAGAACCATCTGCGTCACTCAGTTGCACACATCCTTCTGACAGAGACCGCTGGAGCCCACTCTATCAGCCTGAGCTGCGCCCGCTCTAGGTTATCAGGCTCAGTATAAACCGCAGCTCACCAGCTGCGGGCCCTTAATCATAGCCTGAGGTCTCGCGCACTGGAATGTAAATGGCAACGCTGAGTCAAGGGTGAAGCTGAAACCCTACATTTTCCCTTGGAGCAGGAAGGGCCCTGCTCTGTGAAGAACCTTCCCTTGAGCTCGGGATTCAGAGCCGAGCAGAAACAGCTAGCTGCACAGGCAAGAGGACAGCGCGAGGGCCTGTTCACCAGCGTGAGAGCTGCGTTTCCCCTCCCTCTGCCCACACACCCGTCCCGGGCTGAAAGGGCCTTTTCAAAGGCATTGGAGGTGCTAGAACATCTCCGCTAAGTAATTTAATAATGAGCGTCTGGTACTTGAGTCCCAAACAGAAAGGAATGTGCCCGGGAACTGGCCGGCGAGTCACATTCCTCCTGTCACCCTGCAGCAGCGGGCGGGTGGGTGGGTGGGTGGGCGGCGGCCGTGCTGAGGACAAGCCTTCTGACAGCTCCGCTTGCCCAACATCAAAGGGCCAGGTCGTGTCTTCAATTTGTAACTTGGGACGTTTTTTCTCAGTTGCAGATCACAGGCTGACAGAGGTTACAGGCTGACGGGGTAATAAAATCATCATGTAGCGAGTCAAGAAAATGACAAGCCAAAGGAAACAGCGGGATAAAAGAGGAGAAGGGGATGGAAATCTACCACACGAGAGGCAGAGCACCAAGCAGCGAAGCTGGCTCTTCAAATGGCACAGGGCACAGTGGTGGTGATTCTGCCAAGTATTGTTCGCGGAACAGAGTCACAAACGGGCAAGGGCTGTGTCCTACTGGTGATTTTTATTTTTTTTTTTTTAAAGGAAGAGCATTCACAAATGATTCCAAGTTATTTCTCATTTTCATCCCCCCCGGAAAATTCTGGTTGAATTCACAGTCATTTCCACTGATTACAACATTATTTGCCAGAGGAAACAAAAATAAATGCATGAAATCAACCAGTCTTGCCCACTAGTATTAAAAAAAAAAATCATATAACACCAGAACTTTAAAAGACGAGTCAATACTTTTTTGAATGGATTCTTTCAGGAATATTTACACAAACATGGTTCACATGGTCACTATCCACCCAAATGTGAGGAGTGGTTTTCATGGGCTAAGCTGTTCCTGTTTGGCCCTTTATAGTGTCACCTCCCTAAACCTGAATATGCCTCTGACTCTGTGCTAGTTAAAGTGTGGTTTGGGGACCAGCAGCTTCATCCAGGCGCTGGTTACAAATGCAGGATCTCGCCTGTGCCCCAGACCTAATGAGTCAGAACTATGTTTGAACAAGATCCTGGTGATTCATATATACATTAAAGTTTGCTAACCACCATCTCAAAAGATGTTTTATTATTTAAAAATCATTTAAACCCATTTTAACAGCCCTGCTAAGGAAGTCTTCCTTACACGGAGTTGTAATTTGCCCTCCCATATGTCCCATTTATAGATGCTTCCTGGTAACTAGAATACTCTTGGGCAAAGAATTCCAATCTTAAGCCTGTTGTGTGAAATACTTTTAAAATATACTCAAAGTTCTTTTTGTTTCTGTGTGCAGTGCATGAGAGAAGAAAAATCTCTAAATTCACTCTAAGCTATCCATGACACACCATACTGCCGCTATTCCTATTGAGGATCGAAAAAGTACCCAATAAACAAAAATAAAAGCAGGTATCCACATTAAATAAGCAGTATCAACTGCGCAATAAACACAGCAATTCAAGTGAAAAAGGTACCCCAACTGTCTCCAAGACAAAATTATTTGCAAAATTCGTCTTGCTGGGGAATATCTGCTATACAATTCAGAGTGAAAAAGACAGCTTTTGTTTCCCCTACATGTCCATCTCTGCCCTTAGCATTTTCAACACTACTGAATTTAAGCTATATCACAGCCTTGTAAGATGGATACCATTTTAAGTCTATGTTTTATTGATTTTTTAACTTACATACAGGCGAGCACTGCAATCTGCTGTGTACAGCTCAGTGAGTTTTTACAACTGAACACCCTCAGGTAACCACCACCCCAGCCATTCCCAGCATCAGGCTCCCAGCCGCATCCAGTCGGCAGCCCCTTCCCCACAGGTTAATCACTCATCTGGCTTCTAGCAGATACACTAGTTTTGATTATTTACTGAAAATCATATAAATAGAACTGGACAGACGTCACCTTTCGAGCCTGGCTTCCTTCCTTGAACAAGTCTAGAAGAATCTACCTAGTGTGGCTAGGGAAGGGGAATGACTTGCTGGGGGAACAGAGTGAGCAAAATAACTAGGAGGGAGGAGAATGCCCTGGAGCATGAAAGCGGAGACTGGTAGAGGAGTTTGTAGGAAGGAAGTTGGAAAGGTGGGCCTATTGGATGGTGGGTGGCCTTGGATGCCAATAGAGAGTGTGCAAGTGTTTGAAGGGGCGATTGATGTAATTAATGATAAAACTAAAGTGACATGTCAAGGAATCTGATGTCACAGGTTGCCCAGAGGCGAGTGAAGGAGGAGGAAACTGGAGGCAGTAAGCCCAGTGTGGGGACCCAGGTACGAGATGGTAATGACCACAGCGGAGGGGAGCGAGGAGACAGTCCAAGGGAGCTTCCGCTGTGGAGGCTGGAGTTGATGGGAGGAGTTTTCTCCATGGCTCCAGGATGAGACTTCTTTCAGTCCAGTGAGTGCTAGGTGCTACTCAAACAATAAAGAAGTCAGGAGGGGAAACCAGCTTTAGGGAGGAAAACACCCTAGGTTTAAGGCCACTTGGTCACACAGCTGGCTGACAAATGCGACTAAAGCTCAGGAGGAAAGATCCTAAGATGTCGTGTAGGAGGTGATCAACAAGAGAGCAAGAATTAAATGCTGTCCAGAAACCACGAGTTTGAATCAAGGCAGCTGAAGCCAATGAGAAGAGAGGACCACCACAAACAGTGTGAGTACAGGACGGCACCCTGGGGAAGACTCACAGCAAAGAGGAAAAAGGAGTGTGCAAAACAAGGACAGCAACAGGGCAGGGGTAGTATAAAAACCTGAAAGATGGTTAGAATATATTTAGCAGCAATTACCACAACAACACTGCATTTAAAGACTCTTTTTCTCAAGTATTTGTTGTTGTTCAGTTGTGTCCGACTCTTTGCAACCCCATGGACGGCAGCAGGCCAGGCTTCCCTGTCCTTCACCATCTCCCAGAGTTTCTCAGGTATAACCACTGTAAATCCTGAAACCAGATTCTCTAAGAAAACGCAAGGTGATTCAGAAGCTTCATTAACTCTTTCTAGCATCTTCAAGGTATTACTTTGCAAATTACTGTCTGGGTATGCTAAACTTAGTAAATTACTGTTTGGGTGAACTAAATAGTAGCCTAGCGCTCTGAAAGAGTTAATGGGGCTTTCAAACTGTCTAATTTACTCCTGAGGTGCTCGTCACACTTAGAACTCTAACTCCGACTTACATATCACCAAGGATGATTAAATCCACTAAAAAACTGGGCATTCGCATTTCAGTCCAAATTGAAGCTAACAGATTTTTTTATTTAGGCTTCCTAGTCATCATAACAACCAAAGTTCAGATGATTAACAACCAAATAGTGGTCTTTCATCAAGAAAATCCACTACAAATAAAAGCTGAAAAGCGACAGGAAAACAGAAAAACGCAGATCAATGTCTGCAAGGTGATGGTGTGTGGAAGCAGGAGCCAAAGGTGGGTCTGGTCTGGGTATATTAAAATCAACCCACAGGCATGGGTCACAGCTCACTGCCCCCGCCTTCCTTCTCTGCACTCATCTTCCCCCTTTCACCAGATGAAAACTGCTAAATCTGTTTGTTAAAGCCCAGTCTTTCGGAAATAGTAAGTTAAAATTCCTAAGAGCAGGTTTGTTTCTTTCTCTAAATGATGACAATAGATAACATAAAAGGAAGAATTCAGCTTTGGATCTAAAGCTTAATTTTTATCTGCTCAAATCACTTTCAGTTATGTTGCTAATGACAGCATTTTATGTTATTCACTGAATGAACTTACTTTATTAATCAGAAGCAAGTTAGCAAGTTTATAGATAGCATTAAGCAGAGATTTTTTAAAGATATTGCATGGAAAAGAAAAGCGGAGTATTACTAAAACATTGTTTTCTTTCATTAAAGAAATATGGCTCTTTTCCCTATTCTTTCAAATGTCTTTTATGATGTTTTTTTAAATTATAAATACAAAGTCGAATTACTTCACATCAAGTCTTCAAGCAAATCTGAACAAATCAATCTTTTGAGCTGCCCAAACACACTGAACACTGACACTTCACTAAAATGTGATTCTGAAATTCCCATTAAAATTCGCAGTGGTTGGATGGCTATTTTGTCAGACTGTCACTTTTTGGCACATGTTTTCAAAGCTGTTATTCTTGCTTTGCTATATAGAGCAATAACTAGTCATATCTTTATAAAAACACAGTTTTATCATTAACATCTTCATTTGAAAACTAGCTTGAAACAGAAGTATCACCAAAGACCCTCAGTTCAGACCAGTTATGAAATCTGAAATTAGTACCATGCTTTCAATTATTAGAGATTTTAAAGAAACAAGGTAATTGGAACCCTATAGAGGTACATATATTACTGTAATATATGTAATATACAAAATTTCATTATATGGCTCTCAGAGCACACAGAACAACAACACAGACCTTAGCAAAAAAGTTCTGTCCCATCATGGTAGGAACAAAGTAAATAAAGTTTTTTCAAACTTTTTTTTTTAAAAATTAAGTGCAAATCAAATGACCGACCTATGCCTCAAGTACAGGCAGGTTCGCTTCCTCTCTCAAACTCTCTGAAGATGAACCCGAGCAAAGGAACAGAGCCATGCACAGTCAAGGGACGGTGAGTCTCACACACTCTCTGGCACTGGTCATCTGCAAAGCCCTAAGCCTGCTGCACACAGAGGAATTTTCATAAGGAGTAGGTATGCGAGAGAAATAAAAGCTTTCAAAGGAAATCTGAAAAGCCTTCCTTCTCCTTCTCCCCAGTCTACCTCTTGAAGGACAAATAAAGAAAAACAATTTTTAACTTTTCAAAGCATAAAATTCATTAACACAGATCCCTAAGAGATTAAATGTGGAGGATGGGGGACAATGTATAACCAATGTCAAGTGTAAAAGAGAATGAAGTCCATACAAGCAATACAAACAATTATTTCAAACACCAAAGGAGTGAAAGTCACTCAGTCGTGTCCAACTCTTTGGGACCCCATACAGTTCATGGAGTTCTCCAGGCCAGAACACTGGAGTGAGTAGCCTTTCCCTTCTCCAGGGAATCTTCCCGGGATTGAACCCAGGTCTCCTGCATTGCAGGCGGATTCTTTACCGGCACCACTGGGAGAGACGTGCTAAATTTCGTGCTAAGTCTATTCAGTGGTGTCCAACTCTTTGCAACCCTATGGACTGTAGCCCGTCAGGCTCCTCTGTCCATGGGGTTCTCCAGGCAAGAATACTGGAGTGGGTAGCCATTCCCTTCTCCAGGGGATCTTTCCAGCCCAGGGGCCAAACCCACATCTCCTGAGGCTCCTGCATTGCAGTAGGATTCTTTACCGCTGAGTCACTAGGGAAGCAATGGAGAGACTTACCTTCAATCACTAATAGAACTTTTTTAATGCCATTGTTTTTCTAACAAAATCTTTGAATTCCGGGGGGGGGGGGGGGGGGGGGGGTACAACTTGTTTTAATTTCATCCTAAACAGTACATTCCATCTAGCAAGCATCATTTATTTACACAGCCCCTAACACACCACCTTTGGCTACTAATTGGCAATCAATCCTTTTTCAGGATTTGTACCAGAGATTCGGGAGTAGATTAACAATCTATTCTTTTCAGTTGACACAAGTAAAGATGAACCCAAATGCAAAAACAAAACCAAAAAACCATACTATGAAGCTCACCTACTCGATGAGCAGATCTTCTTTCTACACCTTACTCACACTACCATAAAACTGGTACAGAGGTCAAGGTCCCAGGCTAGAGGCAGTTCTGTGTGGGATGAGTAAGGGATGAATGTGAACACTCCACCCACAAGTACCCAGCACACGCTCACCCACACACTGCCTCAGTCACTCAGTAGCTACACCACTGTTAGGGCTTTTTCCCTAGTTTTAACTGAAGGCATTGGCAATAATCCTTCAAGTCTCTTTCAAAGTCTTACCACGCCTGGGCCTTTTATTTGCATTTCAGACTTTTCCTAGCACATTCCTTTTTTTTTTTTTTTTTTAATAAATGGGTTCAGCAATTAACCCACAAATTAATTGTATTTCCGTACGCTAACAGTAAACATGCAGAAACCAAAAATTTAAACACAATACCATTTATAATAGTTCCAAAGAAAATGAATTATTATATACACACTTAACAAAATTCACTCAGGATTTGTTTTTGCTGAAAATTACAAAATGCTGATAAAAGTAGCACATTCCTGAGATGATCTATCATTCCAACACAAGGTAATGAAGAAAAGCAAAAGATATCCCTAACAATGTGGCTTTTGGTGGTCAAAGTTTTTAATACCACAGGTTAAAATACATTTGTCACCCAATACAATCCCAGATCAAAACCAGAGTTGGCCAATTAATTTTTAAAAGGGAACATTAAAGTGCACAATTTGTTAAAATTGATATACAGGCCTTAAACATTAAGCTTAAAATAAATACATGCAGATGTGCGAGGTGAGGCAAAATCTTTCCTTTGAGACAGTCCCCATCTTCCTTATAAACCCACAATACACTGTCACCAAAGGTTTACAACACTGATTTCTTTAAAGTGGCTTCCCTCATGGCTCAGATGGTAAAGAACCTGCCTGCAATGTGGAAGACCTGGGTTTGATCCCTGGGTTGGGAAGATCCCCTGGAGAAGGGCATGGCAACAGACTCCAGTATTCTTGCCTGGAGAATCCAATGGACAGAGGAGCCTGGTGGGCTACAGTCCGTGGGGTCACAAAGAGTCGGACATGACTGAGTGACTAAGCACAGCAAAGTGGCGGAATCTACCAGACCACTGCAGAGCAATCTAACTACAGAATTCTTCATGCTTTCCCCCTTATTTTTCATAGGGTCTGACCATACCTGATTTATCAGCAATTTATTTCCAAAGTACCCAACTCAGTTTTCCTAAAGATGATTATTTCAATTCATATTTAAAGGATTCATTTAATGTTTAACTACTTTTATTATTAATTGGGAAAGTGATACAACAACATAAACATGTCTGATAAAACACTAATGAGTTTCAAGAAAAATGAGACCAAGCTGGTATACTAGAGGGCAGCATGAGCAGCCAGAGGAAGGGTATATTTCACGAGGGAATGGAGAGCACGGGTTCACGCGTGTGTTGCTCAAGCACCAGTTGACCACGAGGCCTGCTCCTGCATATGCTGGCATTACCACCAAATTGCACACGTTTTTTTGTGCATCCAACTCTTTGCGGACCCACAGGCTGTAGCCTTCCAGGCTCCCCTATCCCTGAGATTCTCCAGGCAAAGATACTGAAGTGAGTTGCCATTTCCTTGCACTTCAGAGAGGATCTTTCCAACCTAGGGGTCGAATCCCCGTCTCCTGCATTGGCAGGCAGATTCTTTACCACTGAGCCACCAGGGAATTCCCCTGTCACCAAAGTGGACCACAGACATTTATCTGCCAGATAGGGGTAAAGACAGGGAAGAATATGGGTTTTTTTTTTAAGGCTCAATATATGCTGAATATGACTGAATTAATCTGAAATGTTTCACTTCCATTAAAAAAAAAAAATACTTGCCACCCAAGAAGCACTAATATTAACAGATTAAATGTGTAAGAGTTGAATGTTACTTGTTCCTACAAGTCCATCTTCTGGAAAATCTGAATAGTGATACTATATATGTATGTGCATGTATGTACATGCTAATTAATGTGCACATACGGCTGCATGTAACTCAATTATCTCACAATTAGCTTGGTGCCAGGTAATTTTTTTTTTTAACTCTCCTGGAGTTGACATCCATGGTATGGTCTTTAGGGAGCTCTCGTGGCACAGTTCTCTTCCTTCATGCTGTCTGTATTAGAACTGACTCAGCGCCCTTTAGCCCAGCGTCACCCTGGGACTAGGCAAGACGTGCCAGCGTGGACGAAAGACGACAGATACACACTCAATGCTGCAGACACTGACGGGGAATGCCACTTAATCACCGCCAGCCTTCCTCTGCTGGAAACGTTCTTCTTCAGAAATGTCCTAACAGGCAATGTGGCTCTACACCACACAGCTCTGTATTCACTCACATACTTGTAAATATCACTATCATCCCTAAAAACTGGCCTATGTAGAACAAAAAGCCACCTACTACCAGGTTAAGATGTGATCCCCGCCCCCTCCCGGACAGAAACCCAAAGTGTATTTACTTAAGAGAGCAAAACAGCTGTATGTTAACTCTTTCTTTCTAAAATCCAGCTGGTTCCTATTGGATGCGAACACTTTCTCCTGGTTCTTAAGCTGCTTCAGGAATGCAGTTTCTGCTATGAATAATCACATTTATTAAACACCATAGAAACTGAAGCCTCTGTTTCCAAAATTTAAAAACTGCTAAGTATTTCTTTATTTATTCAAAAAAAAAAAAAAAACTGGGTTGTAATGTTCTATGTCACTTACTCCAGAAAAGTATGATTCTTTTTTAAACAAGACTTAGCATTTTTAAAAAACTTTGAAATGGACATGCTGAATCTGTAACAGTAAAGGAACTGACATTCCCAAGAAAAATAAGTATGCTCAGTTATATCAAAGTCCTTTTAATACAATTTAAACAGACAAAATTGGTAACTCAAAATTTCCAACAGTAATTAATATATATTTTTCTTGATAAACTATAATTCAGTCCTTATTTTTAATAAGCAAAACCACACACTATAGGGAAAAAAGTCAATACTGAATGAAAGCCAGTTACTGGTATATGACTACAGGAGCAAATAACTAAATAGAAAAATAAAACTCTTAATAACATGTGATCATATCACGTTATTCCTTGATCAAGTGGTTATTTTCCAGGATAATTCCAGTCTGTTCTCAGATGCTCAGACACAAATCCAAGCAATCGTAACTGGCACTTAAAAAAATTAATTAACAGCATTATTGTCAGCAATAATACGTATGAAATAGTCCCTTCTCAACAGCTCTTGACTCTCAATTACAAATGACGGGGACAGGACAAGGCCCCCACTTTGGCATGATCTCCAGGAACCCACCTCCAGCTACACGGCACTTCCCAATTCCCTTAACATACAGGCTCTCCCCCACCAACAGCCCCGTGTTCAGGCCGCTCCCCGCCCCCCGCCCCCCGCCACCTCCTCCCTGCTTGGCCCAGAAGCGGGGTCAGACTGCTGAAATTCAACCCGCACTTCTTCTCGGGCGTGGGCCATACTCCTCCTGGCGCTTCCAACCCCTGAAGCCCCAGTCTTCCCTGTCACATTTCTCTCGGGTCACTTGCCCTTAACACCTGTGCCGTCAGTAGTTATCTAAGCCCTGACCAGGTGTGACCTCTTAAGGCAGAAGTTGTATCATCATTGGCTTCACAAGGCGAAGGAATAATACCCCTGGTGCTCCATGGAGGGGCAGGCTGGCAAAACCAACCAACCAGTGTGTGGAAGAACGCCGCGAGTTACACCAACTGTGCTGTCAACACGAACCACTCAGAGATGCCTCTTACTATCAGCTGACAAGTACTTAAGGCTAGCAAGTATGAGCCTAATAATCTAGATGTACGTGGACCAAGCAATAAAAACATCCACAAATTGGAGACAACATCGAAAGACATTCTGACTCGACGCTGTGGTGGAATTTTCTGAAAGGCATGTTCTGCTTAACCAACACACCGTGAGAACAGCTCTTCTTCCAGGTGTAAGGCGGTGAGATGGAGCACACCTTAAAAACTGAAGATCAAAGAACAGCCATTACTATAGTGAACAAGGTGTTTTCAAACACCCCAAGGAGACGTTTTAACCAAACTGCGGTGGTATCAGCCTTCAACCCTGAGACTCCACCACACCCATCCTGTCACCTGAAGCTACTATCTAGCCTACAACAGCTGATTTCTAGGCTGGGCGACACTTCAAAAGCAGTACACCAGCTCCTATCAGCAGAGAAGAAGGTTTTCATCGATTGCACATCATGTTCTCTATTTCTTGGAAGGACGGCGGGATGAGGCGGGGTGCCAGCAGGGGTGGAGGAAGACAGTGCAGGCAGATGTCCCAGGAGACTCTCCCATCAGGTGGCCCCTGCCCCTGCAGCCTCCCCACCCACGAAACTTCCTCACGGCCACTCCTAGGCCCACTTTCTATAAAAGCCCATCTGCTCACATCCCTGACCCTGCTTCAAACCCCCCTGGCTTCCTTTTTCCACCAGATAAGGATCAAGTTCATGTAAGCCTCTCAGACCTGACCCCGCCTGCCTTTGCAGCCTTGTTTCACCCTGAATCTCCCTTCAGACTTTCTACTTGGACTCCAAAATGTACTGTGTCCTTTCATGCTTCCCGGAGGCTCTCAAGAGAAAGCGCTTATGTTCCTCCCCAGGGACAGCTCCCTCTCCCTTCTGACTGGAGGAAGGGCACCGCTCTCTCCTGTTTTCTTGGCCTGCACCCTGAGTGCTTTGCAAAATGCACGACGACAGAATAAGGAGTCCAAGAGTACGTGACGTCTGAGCACTGGTGTGGTCCTAGGACCACGGTAACATTCCCAACGCCCTGAGGCGGGCAACTGTCCATCCTAGTCATACAAAGGAGCACCAGAAAGCCTGTGCTCTCTTCTCAAAGACACTTTTAGGCTACCCCTCACTAATTTCCCATTTGAGACGTCTTTCCTCCATCCATTTGTTTCGAATGTGCGCTACTACAGGGGAGGCACTGCACCAGACACTACAAAGGAATGAATGGATGAAGGACAGACAGACAGAAAAGGCACTGTCTCCACTCTCAGGGAACTGAGTGCCTCCCGGGGGATTCTATAACCCCTCAGCACAGCAGTCAGTAACTATTTCACATTTTTACCACAGTACACATAGACAGTAAGCCTCTACACATTCAGTGCCTTTATTCTTATCCACTATTTAACCTCCTTTCCCTACTAAAGTCACCCTCTTACGCTCGGATGTTTCCCAAGTTTTACACCCTTATGACACATGGCAACATAAAGGTGGACTGGAGGTGCCAATAAATGAAACCTGCAGTTATAGACAGGGAATGAAATCTCAATTCTAGTGGTGCAGAGAACTACAGGGACTTGCCCAACATCTTCATTTTACAGAACAAGCGGCCCAAGACAGGAGACAAATTACCCAACTGCCTGGGGTCTTCCAACAGATTACAGCTAAACCTGACTTAGAATCGAGACTTCCTGTCTCAGCTCCATTCTTTTTCCCTCAACCGACAGTAACATGTCCCCTGTGATACGTTAGATTCAGACCACAGTCACAGGAAAAGCTGAACTGGTGTTTCTTGGAGGCAGAGGAAAGGACAAAAGCCAGAGGCAACCAAGTAGCACCAAAGAATCTGCCTTCAGCTGCCAGCATTATTCGAATTTGTGGTAGACAGAATCACTGGTCCCAATTGCTCCAATGTGGTTACTCTCATGGCCCCTTGCTCAAGTGTTCGTCTCTACTCCTTGATTTCAGGCTTGGCCGTGTGGCTTATTTTAGCCAGCAGGGGCAAGGAATGAACTTGTGAAGTAAGGCTCCCCTCTTGTGCATCTGACATCATCCCAAGAAGAATTTACCCCAGACAGTCACTTACCTGCCAGCCGGGGCCCCAGAGTGAGCAGCAGAGTGAGCTGCCCAAGACAACTTCACACAGGTGAGTGAGATGCAGAACAATACATGCTTACCGGTGGACAGCTCTGAGATGTCTGGGTGGTTTGTTACGCAGTGAAAGCTGACTGATACAATGTCTTATTCATCCTCAAGCCAAAAATGCTTACTTCTGGTTATCTGTCACTGTTGCATCCCCTCAGAGTATCCGCATGCTGTCAATGTAGAAACTGATTTTACTCTCTTTTACTTCCATTTTGCTAATTTCTTGAGACCATCTCTTATTTGAATTATCTTCAGAAAAGAATCTTGTATCCAAATTAAAGTGTTATCTCCGAGTGCTTCACTGATTCTTGTGATAGGTATTATGTAAGTGGAAGAAAAATGTATCCTTTCAGCACAATCTCATGACATGCCTTGTCTCCCTTTAAAGCAGTAAGATTTGTCACGATCACTATTAATTTAATAAAACGTAATTTTCAGCTCATTGATAGATCCTACAGAGAGATGGGACAGGAATACATGTATCTTTTGGTGCAGGTACTAAAAAAAATTTCAAGGCTGCTTTAAAGCCCTCACCCGGAATAAATGCTAAAAACACCAACTTAAAAATATATATGTATTTTTTAAAGGTCCTCTAAATCAGGGTAACATTAAACAATGACATTCAATGTAAATGTCCTTTGATTTAGCCATTTTCTGATTTCAGCACATACCCTGATGTTATTAAAACTACTCCAATTTCATTATCATTTGTAATTTTTGAAGCTCAGTAGACTTGAAATAGAATTACATTTGGATGACAAAAGCCATTATGCAAGAGAGTCATCTGGAGGGTAGAACACCACACTGGGAATCTAGGAATCTACAGCTTATTTCCTCTTCTGCTTGCCATGACAAGGTTAATTTGTTTCCTCTACTCTTTTTACTGTCCTGCAAAATGAAAAGGATATTATTTCTTCTGAAAGGACATAATTTCCACTTTATGTATACACATATAACATGTGTAATATATTCACATACTACGTATGCACAGTATTACACACCTGGAATACAGACAGAACTGTTGTGAGCCCACTGACGGGACACCACAGGTGTGAGGGTGTCTACCTTTGACTGTCAAAGCACTTGATGCTCTTAGGAAAGAGAAGGCTAGTTTGTCCATGTTGGACTGCAGAGAGTTAACTAGAATTTGACCAGGAAGCCAAAACTAAACATTCCTTCTTGTTCTGGAACCAACACCAGTAGAACAGCACTATCTTCAAGGAAGACTGGATTTGTATATATCAATCTGATGTCTAAGGACAGCCTGCAGGAGAGAAAAAAAAATCCTCAAGGGTTCTTAACCTGGAGCCTATGGATAGAATTCACGGGATTTAGGAAAACTTAGGTGGGGGCGGAGCGGGGGCAGGGGAGAGACATACATTTTGATATTTACTAACCAATCATTGAAATTTAGCATTTCTTTCAATTATGGAAAGAGCAGTGCAACACAGTATTAGCAGTACCTGTGACTGTGACACCAATGGAAATAGATCTGTCAAAAATTCAAAAGACTTTTTTTTACTTGTGATGAGTAATTACCTAAAAATTATGGTGCCTTGCCACTAAATCCTGTTATTTTAATGTATTGATAAAGAAGCACATGTCTTAACGAGTGACAATTCTGATAACTGTATTTGCTATAACTGGTTTTCTTTGCCATCACATGCATTGCATCCACCTACCACATCCCTCACTCCCTAGTCTTCATGCACGAAGGAGCCCAGGGCAGGGAGGAAGACAAGCACTCTGGGGAGGAGAGAGGAGATAACGACCTATATATGTGTCTATAGCAGCGAAATTAAAAAATGGTAATTATGATGAGGCATCTGTCTGTTTGGCACCATCTAAAACCGGCAAGCAATAATTGTACAACAAGGGGGTGTTTAGTGTGTGAGGTTTAGGACATTGTGCCAGAAAACCTGAAGCGTCCAAGTTGTAAAACACTGTAATAAGCAGGTAATCCTAGGCCCAGCGTCCCAAGTTTCTGCCCTAACCTGTTCCTTATGATTATGATTTTAAAACATCCCCGTGTCAGCAGGTTCACTGTGAGTCAGACCTGAAATAATAAATGGCTTATTTTCCATCCTGATGGAGGAAATACATCACGGCTCATTGTGGCTCACTTAACAGGCTGTTTTTACAGGAAAATGTAAAAATAACTAAGTCATTCTGCCTGACCACTGTTAACTTTTTTAATTAACAAAGCTCTTTACTACATCCACTTTAAAAAGAAAAAGCATGTTTTCAATATAAGTTGCAAAAACAATACCTCACAAACATCTAGAAGGAAAAATAACATAAACATTCAGAAAGAAAATAAGTTTTTGACTAACAAATACCCCGGTGGGCCAAGACAACCAATCAGATGCATTCACTTCATCAAGATAAAGTGTTGCTTATTTAAACTGTCAACCACGTGATAATGCTATTAAATGACAGTCAAAATCTCTCACCACCATTTGCTAAGACTGCCAGGTTTTCGAAAACTACATTTATTTATACACAAATATAGAGACACATTCCAGAACCCAAAGTCTCAGCCATTGCACCCTCTCAACTAGAAGCTGATGGAAAGGTGACATCGTCACCAAAGATGAATGCTTCTTCAATGACATCTATGCTGCAAGCAGACTGCCAAACCCATCATGTCTGTGGATAAAGTAACTACAGTGAGTGAGCAGTATGTTCTACGAACAATGAGCTGATTTTGTCCTGCATTTCAACACTTTCTGTGTGACCTTACAGAGTTCTAGAGACCACTGATGCCACCGCTTCAGAATGTCATCTTGTTTGCTACCCAAAACTCTGCAAGAGTAGTTCAGTACATTTGGGGGAAGAAGAAAAAAAGACATTGTCACTGCAGCCAACATGAGGTACAAACAGTGTGTATTTCAGGATCTGACCAAATGAATGAGAATTACATATGAAGTACTCGTAACACATCTGAAGACAAAATGAATTCACAGCTCTGCTGACTTATTACAAGGAGAGCGTTAACTTTCATTCCATCTCCTTGAAATGGTGCTGAGAGGCAGAAAAACCTGTTGGGAGCTCCCACTGACTTACCTGCCCATTCCCTTCTCACCTGTGTCCCTGAGCAGGGATGGGGGAGTGGGGAAAGAAGGCATGAAGGCAAAGAGCAGAAGCTTCATTTCAGCATGTTGTTGATCCCAATTTCAAATAAGAGTTTTATTAATAAAAGGCAGAAACTCTACATACAGTCCATCACAAGCCCTTCCGTCACTCTCCTCCCATCACAGCTGTAGTGTTATCAACAATTTAAAGAAAAAAAAAAAATCCTAAGAACTAAGGGTCTAGCTTTTGCCCTGCCTTCTGCAGCAATTACCAAGGGCAGGGTCCTTAGGTTTTATAGAGGCTTAGCGGGAAAAAAGCCTTGCGTTCAGACACTCCAATTCTCCCTGTTCTGTTTATTAGCTGTCTCACTGCAGAGACTGATAAAATCTGGCTTCACCACCTCTCCCACGGGGTCCCGTAAAGTTCACATGGGATAGACCATGGCAGGCACACAGCATGTCACACACTCAAATATCAAGAAATCACGCCATTTACCAGGGGAAAAATGTTACACAGGCTCCATGAATCTGTAAAATAAAGTATCAGGATGATACCTAAGGTTTTCAAACTTCAGGGAAAAATAAGAGAAGGGGTTTTTTTTTTTTTTTTTTCTTTTTTTGACCACACCGTGTGGCTTGTGGGATCTTAATTCCCCAACCAAAAACTGAACCTGGGCCCTCAGCAGTGAAAGCTCAGAGTCCTAACCACTGGACCGCCAGGGAACTCCCCAGAAGGAATTCTTGATAGATGTATCTGCTGTGTTACACATACACACACAAACAAGTGCAAGCATACTTAACAAAATGCCTTTCAAAAAGAAGGCTGACCCTACAATTTCTACAGCCAAGAATTGTTAAACTCCCAGGCACAAAATTTCTTGTTCATTTTAAGTCAATTCCATGACTGGTTTATCAACCAGTCTAGAATTTTAATGTCAACTTTTTAAAAAAGAAAATGACCCATAGACTCTGCTTTCCCTTTTCCCATATTCCTTTTATCATAAACATAAAGGCGAAGAACTAAACTTCTGCTAGCCACAATTTTCACAAACCTCCTATATGATCTCAAGCATTTGAACCTTGAGATCTTGCCTAAAAAGAACATTTAATGGGAATAAACTCTTATTTCCCCACCAGGATTATTACTAGGTCAATGAAACACAGCCAAGTATAAGAGTCCTCTTCTGGGGGACGGGGGGCCTGGGCATGTGTGTTGGGGGCAGGGTCTGTGTGCAGAACAGCTGTGAGAAGGAAGAGACAGCAAAAAGGTCAGTGGCCTGCCACCTCTCTCTTTCTGAGGCACACAAGGATGTGACATGCTGACATGTGGTTAGCAAGAGGCCTCTCCTCCCTTTATGATCTGCTTCTCTACCCCATCCCCAATCTAAATCAATTTTTATTTTCAGTTAAAAAAAAAAAAAAAACTTGCCACACACAGAGGGACTTTAAGTCTGAGACTGTAATCACATCAAAGTCTGGAACTTCAAAGATGCAGTTCCCACGGCAACAGCAGCTCGGCTCCCCTCTGCAGCGCGAGTGGTACTGTGCAGGCCTGCGTCTCTGATCGAAGACCCTGATGAGTGTGTGGGCAGCGGGGCCACGACACACGCACTGTGAATCTGGGTTTCCTGACCCTTGCTTGGCTGAGCTGAGGCGGGTGATTATGGGGCGTGAGCATCTGCATTTGAAACAGGTCCCCAAAGAGGAAGCACATTCAGGTCACTTGAACAAACACGAGCGCGAGTCACACCAGAACCATCTGACGGCCTGCCCCTTCTGTAGTACAGTCTTCCGGTCCCGTGACCAGGACCGATGCGACAGCTTTGACAGCATTTAAAGTTGGACCCTCATGGCTTGTACCATGAAATGGCTCGTTTTTCTAAGAGTCTTGACAGACAGAAGGGAAAGTAAATCAAGTAAAATCAGAAGGAGAAAAAAAACTAGCATGTGACCCAGCCATCTGAACTACTCGTGGTTACCTTGCCTCTACCAAGCAACATAGTGGTTTCCAAAGGTATTTTCCAGCAATTCTACTTCCTGATTTCAGTAGCCACTGTTTCAGGAATAAGAACAAAATTCAACACAGAGGCAAATGTTGGAAAAGCCCCAGGGAACTGACTCGGCCCAGTGGTTATGGGCAAGTTCACCCGGCCATGCCAAGATGCTTCCCAAAGCCCAAGTGTTTGCTGTAGGCTTGGTCCCCATCTGAGTTTAGGCGGGTTCCATCTCCTTTGGTGGCTGGAAATTTTGAGGCCAGATACATTCAACTACCAGGAAATGACACGAGATAAATCCACTTTAGGAAGGCAAGAGCACTGATGGGAATATGACCCTCTGTTTTACAGCATGATCCTGCAATGTGATGGCACCGCACTTGGTTCATCTGAAAATGATACCCAGGAAGTAGCCTAAGTCACTCAAGGTCACTGAAACTGTAAAAGACCTGTAAAAGACCAGTCAGTCTGGTCCACCTCATTTTGCAAACAGAAAACTAAGGGACAGAGGCGACACATCTTCAGGAAGAGGGCTTTCTTCCTGAGAGCGAGGCTAGACGATCTTTGGTGTTGCGCTGTCCGTGGGGGACACACAGGCCCTGGGCCCTGCAGAGGGAGGAGGGCAGGCGCCGCAGCGCTCCTCTTACCTGGTGGCCAGCCTCCCAACCACCTCGACCATTCGGAAAGCGTTTCTACTATTCAAGCAACTGTGAGTCAGAGAAGCCAGGGCAGAAGGAAAAGGACGGCAGTACTAAGCCACAGGGCACAGAGACCATCTGAGACCCTCATCCAGCACCTGCTGGGTCTAAATAACTTCAGTATAAAATAAGGTCAGTTATTTAGCACACTCTATTATCCAGGTTCTCCTGAGGCCTCACTCGATCCTATGTAGAGGACCATTTTCAAGGAGCTGGGGGACCAAAGAATGCACAGCTGAGAAGAGGTGCTTCAGTAGCCCCGGAGGACACGAAGACACAGGCGGGAAGTGAAACAGTGGATGTTCCCAGTGACCACCCCAGTCACACAGTCAGGCAGAGAGCATATGGTGACATCAGAGGTAGAGGGAAAGTACGTTCCTACGGCAAATGGTTGCTGGGCACGGACACGTCCTGGGTTCAAAGGAACAAACAAAACACACAGGCGATGCTTGTCCTTGTGGAGCCTGGGCGCTGCAGGGGAGATGGACAGAGTAAACGCAGTGGGTCAGGTAGCAATAAATGCTATGAGGGAAAATAAAGTGGGGGTGGAGGCGGCTATAATTATCAGCAGAGTGGTCAGGAAAGGTCACACGGAAAAGGTGGCATCTGAGCAAAGGAGGCGAGGTGAAGGAAATCAACTATTCAGACACTGGGAAGAGAGCGTTCCAAGCAGAGGGGAAGGACGGCACCAAGGCCCTGAGGCAGAAGGATGCCTGGCCTGCAGGAAGGTCAGTGTGACCAGAGGGACATGAAGGAGGAAATGAGTTCAGAGAAATGACTGGGGGTCAGGCTGGGGGAGGAACACTGGAGGAACCTGGGCTTGCACACTAGAGGGGTGGGGGGGTTTAAAAGAGGGGTTGTGAGCAGAGGACTACCCTGGGCCTGCTGGGAAGGGAAGCAAAGCAGAGCAATTCTCTGCTCACAAGCTCCCCCTGCCCAACCCCCCGGGGCTCCTTCCATGTGCAAGCCAAGGTTCCTACAGTGTTCCAGAAACCAGTAGGTGCCATGCCTGTCAAACTTACATTATCTGCATTTCTAGATATTCCATCCAGAGTAATTCAAGACTTAAGGACAGCAGAAGTACATGTACATATACCAACTCATAACAAACACTCTTCGCACTTCCAGTCTCCTGAGAGTGGTGTTTCATGCTACAGGATTAGATTTTGGTGGGTGACTTTCCTAAACTGGGTGATGAGGCAGAGAGAAGAGTGACTGTCATTTTATTGAAGAGCAGAGTGACAACTGAGAAACGAGCAGGAGCTTTAAAACCAAAAGCCTTGGAGACAGACAGACCTGGATTTGATTCCAGGCTGTCCTTTTCATTAACGATGTCATCTACCTAAAATAGCTAAGCCTTGATTTCCACTTGGAAGAAGGGGAACGGCAACATTACCTACCTTATATGGGTGGAATAAGAACTAGAATCGCACTCAGAATAAGTAGTGCTCAGGAAAATGCAGCTATCTCATTAGCTTGTCTTGATTTTTACTTCTACTGCCATTCCAGAAGTAGAAAGCAGTACAAAAACAGAGTTGGCTGCACTCCTTAAAGTCCTGAGAGATTGGTGGTTCTCTATATATGTGTGAGGCTCCTTAAAAGAGACTTGATGGATTAATAGTACTCTTTAGCATTATATAATTATTTGTATATAGTATTAAATATGATTTGTATAATTTCTCCTAATTAAAAGGCTTGGCATCTCTCTTATGTAATGGCCCATATTCCAGCAAAGATTTATCCTTCATTTTAAAATCTCAAACACACAACTGTGGTTAAGAGTTAGACTTACGGAAGGGATTTTTATTCAAAACAAAACCTTTGATTGAACTGGCTGAGTCTCAAAATGACACCCCGAGATAGCACTCCTTGGGGGATCCATGGCCAGGTCACCTATGGAGTTTCCTTCATTTTTGGCAGAAGGCAAATCTGCTTTTACCAAGTCCAAGATACGTAAACAAAAGTTATCAACCTTTCGTCAATTCCACATTAACTCTACTTTTCCCTAACCCATTTCCTCAACTGTGAATATGGTTAAATAGCAGGTAGTTACTTCAGGACTGCTGTGATGATTAAAGAAAGTAATTAAGTTGTATGCCAGGCAGAGTGATGAAAAACAAAAAGTGAGCTATTTGCTGTTATTACTAATATTACTCCTGTTTTTGTCCATTCTGCAAGAATTCCTAGAGCTGTAAGTAAGCATAGAGGAGGAAGGGAGTTCCTTGTCCAGATAGGCGACTCCTTGGGGCATTATCTACTTGGATGGTTAGAATCACAGATCCAAGTCTATGCCAATCATCTCTTAGGGCTCGAGTGGGCTAATGGTTAACACATTTATACAGTCAAATTCTCAGCTGAAAAAATACCTTTTATCAAGAATATCACTTAATCAAAACAAAACAACCTAATTTGCATTAATTTACCTTTCCACTAATCCTCCAATGAGAGAGTTAAAAAACAATAGGTAAAGGAGAAGAGGAACAATGGAAACGGGAAACTAACTGGCTTCTGAAAACTAACACAACCTTTATATTGAAATATATTTCCCCAACTATCAAAAATCTGACCATAAAACATTAACCCACTGGAAGACCACTCTATGAACACAGGCTTTCTTAAGTGGTACTGGGCATCATGTGGGACATTCATCCTTACTGGTGCTTACTTGTTAACAAAGCTTTTCTTACACCATGTGTATATCTATCGCACGATGAACCAGCAAACCCGCCAATGACAAGCAGCGAAATAAGATAAGTGAAAATCAACAGAAGAATTAATTTACACAGACAAATTAGAATGCTGGGCTAAAAAGTCAAGATAAAATTGAAAGTTCAACAGAGTTGTTAAAAAAAAAGACATGAGATAGGATATTCCTTATATGTGGAATCTGAAAAAATGGTACAGATGAGCTAGCTTATTTACAAAACACCAAACTAAAATAAATAAAACCCTGGTGGCCCAGTGGTTGAGACCCAAACTTTCACTGCTAAGGGTGCAGGTTCAATCCCTGGTCAGGGACCTAAAATCTCACAAGCCATGTGATATGTCCAAAGGATACATAATAAAATAAAAATTTTAAAACTGAGCCATTTATGTAAAAAACAAACTTATGGTTACTGGGGGGAAAGGTTTAAACTGGCTGATATACACACACTACTGTTTATAAGATAAACAATAAGGACCTCTGTATGGAACAAGAAATTCTACTCAATAACCTGTACTCACCAACCTAAAAAAGACTAGATACATGTGTACGTGTAACTGATTCACTTTGCTTTACACCAGAAACTAACACAACAGTGTAATCAACTATACTCCAGTACAAATTTTAAAAGATGTGAGAAACTGGGGGGAAATATGTTTGGAGGTAGTCAGAGAAATGTCTGCGGACTGTAGGCTTCAGACGAAGCAGCAGAGTGATACAGATCCTGAATAAGCTGTTAAAAGATATAACCTGCAGAAACAAAGTACAGTTTTCAGATCATAGGAAAGTCCCATGTGCTCAGAAGAGGCCATGTAACAGCTAGAGGACAGGTGAGCTCTTTATTATCACTTAAAATGCACACGAGAGTACCTGTCAAAAAGAGATCAGAGGCCAGTTCTGCAAACTCGGGTCAAAGAAGTCCTTACCTCTGGAGACAGAAAGGGACTAGGCGACCCTCTCCAGGAGATGTTGAGAGGGGATGCGACCCAGTCTCAGCTCTGAAATCATGCACCTGGTAACTGCTGCCGTATCACAGCCTGAGAGCACCATCAACAAGAAATAGATCAGTAATGTGATCAAAGCCATCAGCAGCTAATACTGCTGCTTTTAACACCAGACCACTCATTAAGCTCCTAAAACCACAAAGAAACGATGGACCTCAGGAGCTTCCCCAAAACTTACCAGAACCCACAGCAGTGCTTTGCTTTATAACATCTAAAATTGCACTGAAGAAGAACAATAGCCAAATACCACTTACCGGGTTTCTCCCACCCTATCCTACCACTGATAAACTTCTAGCACTGATTCATATTGTATTATGAGGATGGTACTCTGACTGAAGGAGAGGGTGGGTAACCATCTCGTTGTAAATTAAATGGGGGTTAGCCAGGCAAATGGCGGGAGGACACTGTGTATGAGTTTCAGTTCGGTTTAGTTGCTTGGTCGTGACTGACTCTTTGTGACCCCGTGGACTGCAGCACACCAGGCTCTCTGTCCATCACCAACTCCCAGAGCTTGCTCAAACTCATGCCCATCCAGTTGGTGATACCATCCAACCATCTCATCCTCTGTCGTCCCCTTCTCCTCCTGCCTTCAATCTTTGTCAGCATCAGGGACTTTTCCAATGAGTCAGTTCTTCACATCAGGTGGCCAAAGAACTGATAGCCCATTTGATAAAGAATCCGCCTGCAATGCAGGAGACCGTGGTTCGATTCCGAGGTCAGGAAGACCTGCTGAAGAAGGGATAGGCTACCCACTCTAGCATTCTTGGGCTTCCCCTGTGGCTCAGCTGGTAAAGAATCCGCCTGCAATGTGGGAGACTTGGATTTGATCCCTGGGTTGGGAAGATCCCCTGGAGAAGAGAATACCCACTCCAGTATTCTGGCCTAGAGAATCCCATGGACTCTATAGTCCATGGGTTCGCAAAGTGTGTATGAGTTTAATACTTTTTAAAACTTACCAACTCCACTGGAAATATTTTTTGGAATATTTTAAAGTGTATGGAATCACCCATTCTCCCAATCTCCTTGTAAACGTAAAAAGGAAGATATGATTACAACTTTCAGTGAGATTGTTTCAATAAAGGAAATAACTATCTCACTGAGTATGCCTAACAGTTTTTCATGTATATAACAAAGAATATTTCTGGCATTTCATTAGTTAGAAATTTTAATAATACCAGTATCAGCAGCAAATATTTGTGTCTATATTCTAAAGTCCCTTGCCAAACAATTATAAAACATGGATTTAAATGCTATTTGAAAAATAACAAAAAGTCTAGTAACAAAGGTTTTGATTGGATATATTTAAGTCAGAATTCATGAAAGTATTACTTATTGTGATAAAGTGGATTGTTAGCACAGACAAAATTGATTAAAGCTTTAATGCAATAGAATTACCACGGCGAACTGAAAGAAACACAAAACACAGTAAATTAATCCCACTTAAGCAAACAAACAAAAGGACTTCCCTGGTGGCTTAGAGGGTAAAGCATCTGCCCACAATGTGGGAGACCCGGGTTCGATCCCTGGGTCAGGAAGATCCCCTGGAGAAGGAAATGGCAACCCACTCCAGTCCTCTTGCTTGGAAAATCTCATGGATGGAGAAGCGTGATAGGCTACAGTCCATGGGGGTCACAAAGAGTCAGACACGACTGAGCAACTTCACTAAGCAAACAAAAGCGGGAGGGGGAATACAAGCATTGCCACAGACCATCATATACGTGGCATGTCGATAAACTCTTTATTACGACCTAGAACTAAGGTGACAAGGCACAAATGTACTTACGGTTAAGTACAAAATGTGTCATCTGAAGACTCTCACTCACAGGTCTCCTTCCTACTTATGCAAGATAAAATAAACGTGGCGTCAGCAATCTATACTGCTTGTAGTCCCCAGTGCTAACGGATCACTTCTCCAACAAACACAGCAAACTCTGACTACTGCTCAGTTAAGTATCCAGTTTCCCACCATTAATGCTCAGGATGGAAGAGTAGAAATCCAAGTGTGGCCTAACAGAGAATTTGAGTTTAGAACTGATGCTTCCAAACTGTGGTGCTAGAGAAGACTCTTGAGAGTCCCTTGGGTTGTGAGATGAAACCAGTCAATCCTAAAGGAAATCAACCCTCAATATTTATTGGAAGGACAGATGCTGAAGCTCCAAAACTCTGGCCACCTGATGCAAAGAGTCAACTCACTGGAAAAAACCCGGATGCTGGGAAAGATTGAGGACAAGAGGAAAAGGGGACGACGGAGGATGAGATGGTTAGATGGCCTCACCGACTCAATGGACAAAAATCTGAGCAAACTTCAGGAGAGAATGAAGGACAGAGAAGCCTGCTGCAGACCATGGGGTCACAAAGAGTTGGGCTCGACTTAGCAACTGAACAACAACATAATACTTAAATCTACATCAACTAAGGCTCAATTTAAAAGTCTAATTTTCCACAAAGAAAGAGAACATGGTTATATGATCTTGTGATAATTCCACATAAGGCAACTGCCTCTTTAAAATATTTTCGGTGCAAATTAAAGGAAAATACAGCTCATGATAGGTAATTATATGGGCACCAAACTTCCAACTACCATCTGAAGACAAGTCTTCACATGAACACCATCAAAAGCAATCCAGGACATGAGAGATTATCATCTCTATTTTAGAGATGTGGAAACAAACATGAGTGTCTAAATGACAAACGTGACCAAGGACCAGGGCGAAAAGCTTTTTCCATCTTTATTACTCTTTATTTTAAAACCTAAGACTATTTTAGAAAATACCTGGTTCTACGTGTTCTATTCAGATATAATAATAGAAAAATCTTAGCCAGTAGATAGTCCAATAGCAAGATGCATTTTAAACAAATCACACCCTTAAAACATTGTAAAAACTCTGAAGAAAATGATATTTCCAAGTCTCCTGACAAAGGAACCAAGGAAAATCACTGATTTTAGGCATTACCACAGACTAATGTAAGTGATAAACATTTTACCAAATGGAAAACCTAACAGTTTCTAAAGCTGTCCTGTCAGGGAGAGATGATCTGCCCCACACCCTGCAATGTTCTTTGCATTACAAGGATTATAAAAATAACTCTTTGTCAGTTAAGATTGCTAAATTTTCCAGACTCTACTATATGGAAGATCCAGAGGTAATGCCTTGCACTTAAGTGAACTATTACACACGCATAGAAATGATAACTAGACTACACAGGCTACATAACAAAACTGTCAACTCCACCTATGCCTCTCTCCATTCAAAGTCCATCCTTAAAGTGAGGCTCTGCATATGGTCTCTGCTGGAAATCTTGGCCTACTTTCACTTGCGGGGCCATGAACTACCCTAAAACTTGGTACACTAGACTCAGCCCAAGAAGACACCAGCCTTGACTCCTTAAAGCTAAGAAGACAAACTTCTCTCCACCTAAGGCTGAAGAGCTACCAGCTACCAACCTGTGCCCAAGGGTGACTTCACTGCACGGGCCCTTCATGCAAATAACTTAGATCTGGCCACAGGCCCTAAAGCTCCTAAGATTTCGCAATCTCTTTCTAAACTGGAGGTGTCACGGTGTCCATCAAGTATGCAGAAATGAATAGATACACCTTGGGGACATAAAAGTGCCTTTCCAGTTTTTCTTTTACTTCTCTCCCCGCCTCTTTCGTTATTTCACTTCTCGACCACGAGCCTTTCCGGGACACTGCAATGTGCTCTGCTCTCATCCAGGGCCATCTACAGCCAAGTAATTTCGTCAGTATCTCCTCCCCCTACTTGGCCTCTCAGAGCCAAGCAACAAGACCACTACTCTCAAGCCGCTCTGCCTCCCCCATGCATCTCACACCTGTTCATCCTCCCCAAGTCCAGAGGATCCTATTTCCCCACCTGCTCAAAACCCTCTGACACTCTATAAAAGTTGTACTTTTCCAAATTGTCAATCGCCTAAAAGATGAAAAATGAGGAACTGTTCAAATCCAAGGAGACTCAAGAAGGTGCTGCTTAAGTGCATATGTGCTCCTGCACTGGACCTGTACCATGAGAAAAAGAAGCCATGACTAAAGACATCATTGGGAAGCTGACAAAGCTGGAACACAGAATAAAAAAACAGGATAAAAAAGGCTGTACAACGGATACTAAAAAGCTTACACTTATTCTTTGAAAATATACACTGCAACATTAAGGAATAAAGCGACACCATTTATCAGCTACTCCTTTTAATTAATTTTTTAATTGGAGTATAGTTGATTTACAATCTGTTAGTGTCTGCTATACAGCAAAGTGAGTCAGTTATACATATATAAATATCCATTCTTTATATAAGCCACTCTTGAATAAACTGGGGGGAAATGTGTGTCTACTATATAAATTCACACACATTCATGCATATATACGGGACTTCCTGGGTTTTTCCAGCAGTCATGTACGGATGTGAGAGCTGAACCATTAAGAAGGCTGGATGCCAAAGAACTGATGCTTTTGAGTTGTGGTGCTGGAGAAGACTCTGAGAGTCCCCTGGACAGCAAGGAAATCAAACCAGTCAATCCTAAAGGAACTCAACCCTGAATATTCACTGAAAGGACTGATGCTGAAGCTCCAATACTTTGGCCACCTGATGCAAAGAGTTGACTCAATGGAAAAGATCCTGATGCTGGGAATGACTGATGGCAAGAAGAAAAACGGGCAGCAGAGGATGAGATGGTTGGATGGCATCACTGACTCAATGGACACGAGTTTGAGCAAACTCCGGGAGATACAGTGAAGGACAGGGAAGCCTGGCGTGCTACAGTTTCCAGGGAGACAAAGAGTTGGACACAACTTAGCAACTGAACAACGACATCAAATGCTTATATACATCAGAATGCAAGCAAATGTGGCAGATGTTAAAAACTGGTAAATCTGGGTAAAGGGTGTGCAGAAGTTCTTTATGCTATTCTTTAAACTTATCCTTTGAGGGGACACACAAGGAAACTTCGCAGTGATGGGTATGTTCATTATCTTGACTGTGGTAAAGTTTCATAAGTGCATATATGTGTCAAAACTCATCGAGGAGCACAGTAAATACATGCAACAGATGAATGTCAGTTATGCCTCAATGAAGCAGCTTCTTAAAAACATGTATGCACAGCCCTTTGAGGGTTTCACTCTTCGTGAGCTCTCTGACAAAAGCATCTCAACACACCTTGCACCGTGTGGCCCTCCCGTCCCTTTTCTGCACTTTTCACCCTTCCTTCCCACAGTCCTGAAGAACTCACTGTGCTGTCTGAGCTTGCCTTCTTCCCTCTTTTTGTTCATTCTTCTACTACTTCCTGGAAAAGGGGGAGTAGAACTTGAACTTACATGGCCTAGACTCAACTCTCATCTGTATCCAGTCACACACTCAGTTGGGAGCCCAGCTCCTAGCCTGAGAAATGGGGATTAAGACCACCTACAGTCCAGACACAGACGGGGGACTGGTCCAGTGGCTGAGGTTCCAGCTGAGTGAGGTGGAGAGATGAGAGAGCTCTACAGACGGAGACAATACACAACAGTGTCCAGGGTCATCACCTCCACACATTTGAAGCCTGCAGGCTCAACTCTCTTCCCCACGTCTTCTCCCAGGCACCTGCTCTGAAACAGACTCAACTCTCCCCTGAATTCACACAGCACTACAGAGACACTCAGTGAGGCCACCCAAGGTCGGCCAGGTTCATCACAAGTGCACGCCGTGAATAAGGCCCCCCTATCTCAATTCCCAAGTGTAACAGCCTCATCTTGATGTGTCCTCCTTTCACATCGGAAGAGCACAGTACCTCAATGCAATAATCATACTGAGCTACAATGATTAGATCCTGATCACTGAAGGAGCTCAACCAATAAATGGCAATGAATAATTGTAACAGTAAGTTCTGAACTGCCTACACCTTCATTCACAACGGGAGGATGTACAAAGTGGCTGGATGTGGGGCCGACCCACCCACCCGTGGCCCCCTGTTCTCAGACTGAGTTGTGAGCCTTGGCTAAAGCCTGCGAGGAGACCACAGATCCAGTTTCCCTGTGGCCATCTGGTTCCACCTGGCCCTTCTGAGGCACTGAGTTCTGTAAGAGGAAGCTATAAATGATGGGACTCTGACAAATATGCACTGGTGGAGTGAGTACACATCATTCAGAAAGCAGGGGACCTAGAAGGCGGATGGGAACTGGTGGTCAGGAAGCCTATGAAAGAACAAGGAGCCGAGTTAAGGCCTCTCTCAAGCTCAGCACTCAAGCTCATCAGCATGTGGAGTGATCGGAACCTCTAGCTACATCACATTTAGGATTTTTAACTCACTGCTCACTACACTAAAAACACTGGTATCTTCTACCTTCCTATCACCATAAGGTAAGGGAAGAAGGTTTAAAGTGTAATTACCTAGACCAGGAACCCCAGACTGGCCAAAACACTAGGCATTTTGTTCTAGGAATTCAAGTACTGTTAATTTCAACAGCAAGAGGAACCAAAACCCAGAGAATCTGATTATACAGAAAATCTGCATGTAGTATATACACAGACAAGCCAGGGGAATCCTCCAAAACAGCCTGGGCCAGTTTTATCTTTGTTCTTACTGAAGAGCAAAAATGATCAGTCAGCACTGGAAAAACCAAGAAAGGCTTGTCATTTAATGGTTGGTCTGGTAACCAAGAAAAGGGACTAAAACAATCTATTCATACCCGAGAAGTCCCGTGAAGGCTACACGCCTTGGCAACAGCACTATGTCCTTTTCTTGGGTTAAGTCTTCTGTATTTGTTAGAAGGGAGGGAAGCTGCCTTGAGGTGTAACACCAAGATTCCTCCTGGGCCCACTCTGCTGGAAGGTGGTTCAGAAGGAGAGAGGAAGAACAGAAGAGATGATGCCTCCACACAGGTGTGACTTCCGAAGCCCCGAGAGGCTTGCTGAAGTGTGGGGGGATTTTCTGCCTGACATAAATGATGCTGCGGGGGTAGATGAGAGGAAGAATGAATCCATTATGATGAATAAAAAAAAAAAATGAAGAGGATACAAAAATAATCACTACCGAAGTCATCACTCCAGAGTTCTCAATCCTGTGGGGCTGAGAGGCCAGGCCTGGGGAGCCGCTGCAGGTGGGAGTCACGCTGTGGCAGAGGAGGGCTCCCCACCAACACCTTTAAGCTCCAGCTTTGCAACACAACCCGAGTGGACCTCACAACTGGAGGGTAAGTTTAGCACACACCATTCCGTAAAACAGAATGTGACCTCACGGTACACACCAACATTAACTCCAAAGGGATCAAAGACCTTAATGGAAGAGCTAATGCTATTCAACTCTTAGAAGGAAATGGAAATGGAAATCTCTGTAACCTTGATTTAGGCAATGGGCTTTTTCTTTTTTTTATATTTATTTATGTATTTGGCTGCACCAGGTCTGCTTGCATCATACGGTATCTTCGTTGTGGCGTGCAGATGGTCTAGCTGGGGCAGGCGGGCTCCAGGGCACATGGGCTCAGTGGCTGCAGCCAGGAGGCTGACTTTAGTCGCTCTGCATCATGTGGATCTTAGTTCCCCAATCAGGGATCGCACCTGAGTCCCCTGCATTGCAAGGTGGGTTCTTAACCACTGGACCGCTAGGGAAGTCCCAGACAATGGATTCTTAGACAAAAGCACGAGCAACAAAAGAAAAACATAAATAAATTGGGCTTCATATAAATCTAAAATGTGTGTATTTGAAAAACACCACCACCATTTTCTACACCCATGTTCCTAGCAGCATTACTCACAATAACCAAAAACTGGAAGCAATTCAAGTATCCACTGACAGATGAATGGATAAACCAGTGTGGTACATACATAGAAGGAGATATTAGCCTTAAAAAGGAAGACAATTCTGTTCTACACAACAGTCTCTGTTTGAAAACGTTATACTAGGTGGAAAAAGGCCAGTCACAAAAGGACAACATCACATGAATCCTTTCATGAGGCACCTAGTACCTAGAGTAGTCAAATTCAGAGACAGAAAGGAGAACGGTGGTTGCCAGGGAACAAGGCTGGAGGGTATGGGGAGTTACTATTTAATGCATCAAGAATTTTTATCTGGCAAAATGAAAAGAATTCTGGAGATGTATAGTGGTGATGGTCGCACATTACGACAGCACTTAAAGCCACTGAACTACAAACTTCAGAATGAATTCAGATGGAAAATTTATGTGGATTTTACCACAATTTTTTAAAGTAGAAGAAAAAAAAATACCATACCACCACCAAGAAAGTGCAAAAGCAATCCACAGAATAGGAGAAATTATTTGCAAATCATATATGATAAAGGATTTATATCTAGAATATATAAAGAACTCTTAAATCTCAATAATAGAAAACATAAATAACACAACTTTTAAATGGATACAGAATCCAGGGAGTTCCCTGGTGGCCTAGTGGTTAGGATTCAGCGCTTTCACTGCTGTGACCAGGGTTCAATCCCTAGTCTGGAACTGAGATCTTACAGGCCACGTGGTAAGGTCAAAGGAAGAACAAAAACCTGGAATTCTTCAGGCAAGAATACTGGAGTGGGTTGCCATTCCCTTTGATGATCCCCTGGAGAAGGAAATGGCAACTCACTCCAGTATTCTTGCCTGAAGAATTCCACGGACAGAGAAACCTGACCGGCTACAGTTCACGGCGTCACAAAGAGTCAGACATGACTGATGATTAACGCTTTTAAAAAAATAATAAGTAAGTAAAGAATCTGAATAGAAATTTCTCCAAATAAGATATGCAAATGGCCATTAAGATGCTCAACATCATCAGCCATCAGAAAACTGGAAAACAAAGGCACAATGAGGTACCACTTCATATCCAGAAGGATGTCTAAAATAAAAAAGTAATAATGTCCAGCGTTGCCAAGGATATGGAGAAATTAGAAGCCTCACACAGTCCCGGTAGAAATATAAACTGATGCAGCCACTTTAGAAAAGCCCAGCAGTTCTTCAAAGGCTAAACACTGAGTTACCATATGACCCAGCTATTCCACTCCTCAGTATATATCCAATCCAAGGGAAATAAAAAGGTATGTCCACACACCAAAAACATTACACATGAGTGGTCCCAGAGCAACATTATTCGCAACAGTTTAAAGGCTGAAACAACCTAAATGCTCATTAACTGATAAAATGTAGTTTATTCATACAGTGGAATACTATTTGGCAATAAAAAAAGGAATGAAGTACATACTACAAAATGGGTGAATCTTGAAAATGTCATGCTAAGTGAAAACCAGTCACAAAAGATTGCGTATTATATACGAAATGGTCAGAATGGGCAAATCCATAAAGACAGAAAGCAGATGAACAGTCAGTAGCCTAGGGGTGTGTAGGGGGCACAAGTGTAGGGGGCAATGGAGAGTGATCAGACATGGTGACAGGTTTCTTTTGGGAGTGATGAAAATGGTCCACGGTTGACTGTGGTGATGGCTGCACAATTCTATGAATATACTAAAGATACTGAATTTTACTATTTAAATGGGCTAACTGTACAGTATGTGAATGATATCTCAATGAAGCCACTATGAAAAAATATAAATGTGAATGTCTATCCATGCCTTACCTAAAAGATACCGAGACACAGTAACTCTCTGAATGGCAAAGGAGAAAAGTCACCAGTCTCCTTAAAAATCAACCAGAGGAACTCAAACTACTGGCCCAGGCACACCTCATCAGTAGACGTGCCTGCTACATGTACTGTGCCCAGCATCCAAGGTCATCCGAATAAAGTGGCAAGGCACTATACCCAAGCACCTCGCTCACCATTCAGGTTGGAAGCGTACTCATGAGAGGCTCCTTTACAGTCTAGGACTTGACAGCAACTCCTGAACGTCAAACTGTCTGCCCACATGACAGACAGGTACGACAGCACACCAAGGTGTGATATTCCATAGCTATGACTTAACAGCATAAGATATAGAAGGCTCACTCTTCTAATTAAACTGCCCATGATAAAGTCACCTCAGACTTCCCAATGGCACCACAAAGTCTCGCCTTGTGTTGGGGAAATCTTCAGGAGAAGACTCAACAGCATAACTGGTTCATGTCTACGTGAGTACATATTTAATTATGTGGCTATATAAGCAGCAACAAATCTCACTTAAGACATAAAAAAAGTCCCATGTTCAATAAAATGAATATAAACTTAAGAAGTTGCAGTAAAAAACATATAATTTGTAAGTGACTGAATATCATCACTAAGAAAAGTGGCTCTGGTCTTATTTTTTTTTTAAAAAGTACAATTTCAACATCACTTTAACATCATTCACTAAAATCTACGCCTCTAAACATACCTCACAACACTTGTGAGTCATAACCAACCTTAAAGGGCATCTGGCATTGTTCTACATGCTTGAAATGAAATATTAGACATCAGAAATGTTTATTATTACAGAAGAGCCTTTCAATCAAGAAATCGTAAGGCCTACTTCCACATTAACTAACCAGAAAGAGTTTAGAAAAATATTGCTTCCCATTCATCCTGCTTATTCAATTTTTCCTAAGAAGATAATAGGGAGTGAATTCAAGGTAATATTTTTCTTTAGGCTATGTATAACTTTACAGAACCACTACATTGCAAGCTTCTCTTAATATTAAAAAAGAAAAAAATGTAATTACTTCTAATAAAAAGCCTTTTAACCCAGAAGAGCAACTTTTAAAGACTTAATTACAGTTTAATATTACAGCACACTGGACTGAGGAGGAGACACTTTATACATTGCCAGGGTTGTTTAAAAAGAAAAATCACCATGGCCAGTTTTGTTTTTAGTCAGCTTCATAATTCGCTTGTCAGGCGCTAGTGAAATTTTTGTAATCAGGTTTATAATCCTTAAACAAATATCTTGTTAAGACTAAAATGAAACGGAATCCTGCCAGAGAATTTGTATATAAAAAATCTTAAAGAAGACGTCATGTCGGGGCGATTCCCTGAACTAGATTTCTCACCTCTAACCACTGCCCTCTGCAACTGGGCAGGGCTGGTCCCTTGGGTAGGCAGGGCCTCTGGCCGACGGCCAGCCACACCCTGAGGAGGGAAATGGCTTTACAGAGCACTTCACTCTCCACTGGGGGCCCACCCCGCCCGGTCACGGGGTCTAAGACAGTCCTAGCCACCGAGATGCAGGGCACTCTAACTGCTGCGCCCTCCCTGGGGACGCAATATGTGCATTTCACAGGCCCAGAGGAGCACATGTCTGCAGGAAAAAGCTGTAGGGCCCATCCTACCTCTGCCACAACAAATGATACAATCTCAGGCAAAGTTCTCCTAACTCTCGGGGTCTCCTGATGATAACCCTTACCTTGGAAAGTTGCTGAGAGAACCAAACAACATCTCATAACAAAGCTAGCACAGTTCCTGTCATGAGGTACAAGCTGAATAAATGACAGTGATTATTAACTCCGACATTCCTTGAACAATGACTGTGCCAGGCACTGGTTTTTTAAGCACTTTACACATATTAACTAACACGGTTCTCAAAACAACCCTCAATCATTATTATCCCGACTTATAGATGAGAAAACTGCAGTCAAGAGGTTATGAATTTCACCCACCAGTCAGGTAATCTGGATTCAAAAATCAACAGAAGGAATATTTCCAATTTGATGGTTATCAGCCCGTCAAGTAGTGATGGTACATGCAACAGCTATTGGATCCTAGTGTAAAAAGCTTACAACAGGGACCTCTCTGGAGGTCCACCTGCCAATGCAGGGGACATGGGTTTGATCCCTGGTCCAGGAAGATTTCACATTCAGAGAAGTGACTACGCCCGTGCTCCTAGAGCCTGGGCTCTGCAACAAGAGGAGCCACTGCAGTGAGAAGGCTGTGCTTCGCAACTCAAGAGCAGCCCCCACTCACCGAAACCAGAGAAAGCCTGCACGCAGCAACGAAGACCCCGCACAGCCAAAACTAAAATAAATAAATTTTTATAAAAAGCTTCCAACAGGCCCACACCGGATTTCACCCTTGACCCAGATGTTCCTACCTATCAAACTTTACCTCAAAAAAGTCAGCCTCATCCTTCCTGCTTTCTGTTATGTTCTAGTCCATGCTAAATAATAGCTGCCATTTATAAAAGACACTTGTACATGCCAAACACTGCACTAGAGTATTTCACACTTTATTGCATTCTCTTAACAACTTAAAAGAGAGTTCAGTTCAATTCACTCACTCAATCGTGTCCGACTCTTTGTGACCCCTTGGACTGCAGCACGCCAGACCTCCCTGTCCATCACCAACTCCCGAAGCTTACTCAAACTCATGTCCATTGAGTTGGTGATGCCATTCAACCATCCATCCTCTGTCATCTGCTTCTCCTCCTGCCTTTAATCTTTCCCAGCATCAGGGTCTTTTCAAATGAGTCAGCTCTTCCCATCAGGTGGCCAAAGTACTTGAGTTTCAGCTTCAGCATCAGTCCTTCCAATGAATATTCAGGAATGACTTCCTTTAGGATGGACTGGTTGGATCTCCTTGCAGTCCAAGGGACTCTCAAGAGTCTTCTCCAACACCACAGTTAAAAAGCATCAATTCTTCGGTGCTCAGCTTTCTTTATAGTCCAACTCTCACATCCAGACATGACTACTGGAAAAACCATAGTTTTGACTAGATGGACCTTTGTTGTGAGCCGAGGAAGGGGGCCGTGCAGGAGAGGGGAGCACCACCAACTCCCACCACACATCCGTGCACGGGGACCAGCCCTGGGCGGGGCGCTCTGCCACCACACACTCGGGGGCACCTAGGACTTCAGAAGGCAGACACTGTCCTCAAGAAAACTCACTCCCTCTTAGACAGTACTGAAAACAACTGAAGCAAACTTTATATTCACACCGGACAGAGGGAGGAAGAAGTTCTGAAGTCACTTAATAAAACAACAAATGAGGCTTCCTCGGTGGCACAGTGGTCAAGAATCCACCTGTCAATGCAGGAGACTGAGGAAACACAAGTTTGATCCCCAGGTCGGGAAAATTCCCTGGAGGAGGAAATGGCAGCCCACTCCAGTATTCTTGCCTGGAGAATCCCAAGGACAGAGGAGCCTGACGGGCTACAGACCATGGGGTCGCAAAGAGTCTGACACGACTGAGCATACACAACAACAATAAACAACAAATAATGAGATTTTAGGGCAGGAAAAAAATAAAGGGGAATTTTACATAGAACAAGGCTTCCCAACCTCAGCAATACTGAGGCGTGAAGCTGGATGATGCTCTGCGGGAGGGCTGGCCTGGGTGCCGCTGGATGTTCAGCGGCAACCATGGTCTTTCCCCTCTGGGTGCTAGCAGCCCCACCCCCAATTGTGACGACCAAAAAAACCCCCAAATTGCCAAATATTCTTTGGCGGGGGGGGGGTGCACGCGCAAATCCCTCGCAGTTGAGAACCACTGACCTACTCTTTTTTGTCCGGAATGCAGAAATACAGACATGCCTCGGACACAATGCAGGTTCCATTCCAGACCACCGAGATAAAGCACACACGCAGTACAGTGGGTCACACGCACCTCTGGGTTTCCTGGTGCATGTAAGTCACGTTTACACTGTTGTTACTGCTGTTCAGTCGCTAAGTCGTGTCCAACTCTTTTCGACGCCATGGACTGCAGCACACCAGGCTTCCCTGTCCTTCACTATCTCCCAGAGTTTGCTCAGACTCATGTCCATTGAGTCGGTGGTGCCATCCATCCATCTCGTCCTCTGTTTATTAAGTGCGCAACAGCATTACGTCTCAGGAAATATATACATACCTTCATTTAAAAATGCAAACCGTCATCTGAGCCTTCAGTGAGTTGTAATCTGTTTGCAATGGTAACATCACAGATCACTGATCACCATAACAAATACAATAATGAATATGTTTGAAATATTGCAATAATTGCCAAAATATAACAGAGATACAAAGGGAGCAAATGCTGTTGGGAAAATGGCATCAAGAGACTTCCTCAACACATGGTTACCACAAACTTTCAATTTGTTTTTGTCATAAAAAAAAAAAAAAAGGCAGTATCAGCAAAACACAATAAAGAGAAGTGCAATAAAATGAGGTAAGGCTGAACTTAGAATATTTTCCTTCCTCTCCTCAATCTGAAAAATCTCTCCAGATAAAACAGATAAGAGGACAAGGGAGACAGTAACATTTGTCTTCTTACATAGCAACCCCAATCTCTTAGCCTTCACAACAATCCCAGGATGCAGTATTCTCATTTTACAGATAAGGAAACCTACACCTAATGTTAACCTGCCCAAAGTTCTGCTAAGTTCAACACGCCTGAATGGATCTGTGACAATACTCCAGGTTCTAAAAGCTACTGCTATTGCTTCTCGGCCTTTCGGGTAAGATCAAGTGTAAACATTACTGCTCCAAGGGGTCCTTTTACTTAGGTAAAGAGAAATTCCATTACCTAAATAAAATAAATATTAATAACTTTCTATAAAACCCCATACTAAATTAAATGGCACAAATCCTGTCCATCTATTAGGAACTACTTGTTCAGGAAAAACCTAACACGCTACCACTTCACCCAAGAAATACACACAAAAGCAGATGGGAGAAATAATTGCTGTGGGTTGATGCCATTTTTCAAGACTGTATGAGAAAGGTAGGGGGGAATGAACACCACTTGGAAGGAGGATCCGAAATTAAGCTTTATCTATCTCTGAAGCACGGATACCATATCCTCCAAACCACAATCCTCTGGCCAAGCAGCTCCCAACGCAGAGGACTTTCTCTCGACGAAGGGCATCCCAGAGTTATACAGACCAACTGAGATGACCTAGTAAGGTCCCAGCTGTGGGATGGAAACAGGGCCAACTGGTAAAGAAGGCTGACTAGCACCTTATTAAAGTTTGGGTGACAGGTCAGGTAAGAATTTGCCTTATCCTCATCCCTTAAATGAGGGCTCGATAGCCTTCCTGATGCGTAAGCTCGGCCCAAACACAAGTCTTTTCTGTCCAAGTGGATCAGTATTTGTTCTTTGTTAACCCCACAGCATCACCAGGCCAAGCCCATCTTCCCCGTGCAGGAAGTGCTCTTTCTCCCAGGCAGTGTGCAGATGGAGTAACAGAGCCCACACAACACCCCAGCACCCACCAGGCCATCTGGAGAGGAAAACAGGGGCCAAAAACTCCTTCCTGGCACACTCCGAACCATGATTGGGTCACCGGGTCACTTCTCCCAACCCTTCATTAATCACCACCACAAATGCATGCCTTTCCCTCCTCAGAGGACCAGAAAGCTCACTACCCCAAAGGCATACTATACCGGAGGACTCTTTCATCTCTGAGAGTCTAGTTAACTAACTGGACAAGCTAGCAACATTTCTGTCTTAGGGTTGTCACTGTGTGTATTAACTGCTTGGATGCAGAAAATTAACTGATCACCTCATCCATTAATTTTATCTTATTTCCAACTTAAAGTCCTAGTTTTCCTCCAAGACCCCAAACATAATCATTCTCTCTGATACAGCAAAGTGAAGTGGTTAAGAGTCTGAGATCTACAATAAAAACCCACCAGTATCTTGGTTCTCTCACTTACTGTGTGACACTGGGCTGTTTATGCCTCAGGTTCCTCACCTAAAAAATAGGAACAGTCAATTTTTATAAATTATCTTTGTTCAACACTTGGTATTGTCATATTTACAGTGTTTGTCAATATGTAGGGTTTTAAATAGTATATTACAGTTTTAATTAGTTTTCCAGTTACTGATCAACTGGGTCATCTTTTAAGGTACTAATTGGTCATCTGCTTTTCTCTCTTCTATAAATTGCCTATTCATACCCAGTGTTTATTTTGGGGAGAGTTGTTTGACATTTTCTTATTGATTTGTGGGAGTATTTTTAATATTCTGGATAATAATCCAATATGCCTTTTACTACATAGAATACTTCAATTCTGACATAATAAAATGCATCAATCCTTTTAAAAAATGGGGATAGCAATGCTAGCTACTACCTTTTATGTTTATGTGATTGCTTGCCTGAATCCAATATCCTCTAGAGGAGGAGGAAGAGGAGGGATGGAAAATCTCAAACTTCATTTTCATTTCAAAAACCTTAATGCTTCTAATAAAGGCAGGTGTTGCTTAAAATTTTAAAAGGCAAAATATAAAGGCAAAAAATAAATTACCCATGTTTATACAATTTAAATACAACCCACCTGTAGTATCTGGGGATATTTCCTTCCAGACATTTCACACAATTGGAAATTGAAACTGAAAGATATCTCATACAGTTGAACAAATTTACATACAATTTTACTCTCTGCTTTTTCACACTGCCAGCTATTTTCCTGTACTATCAGAGGTTCTTCCAACACACAAAACCAGTCTCCAGAGCACCCTTATTAAACTTGCTACAGAATTACTAGGGAAGTTTAGGAAAGAAAGGTCTAGTTAGCCATTTTAGCTTTCTTTGGCTCTACTCTGTTTTTTTATCTAAACATACTTTTATATAATCAAGACGTCCAGAAACAAAATATGAAAGCCCCAGACTCTCAGCTACTCTGAATCTCAAGTCCAAGTACTTCGGCTAATGCAGAAACGTGTAATATGGCCTAACTGCCTAGCTCCCTGCTCCGAGCACCTCAACGTGCCCCACAAGTACTCCCCAGTGCTGCCCTTAGCTCCATTTTACAGATAAAGAAGCTAATACAGCAGAAATGTGACTTGTCCAAATATGAATTATCTGTTTACCCCTCTAGAAACAAAACCCAGGACCTCCTCTACCAGTCACTGAAAAATCACAGATCTGGACTAGGCTGATGAGGGCATCAGGAAAAGCAAATGCCAGAGGGAATTCTGACGGCTCTGTAGTGACCCCAACACCGAATCTCAAACACCTTGGTGGTCTACGGGCATCCTCCCAGGGGTGTAAGGAGAGACATGTAAGTGTGTTTTGTAGACACTGGCCGGCCAATTATTCCCAACAATCTGTGATCAAAACAGGACGAATGTTCCTCTCTTGCCTCAGCTCATCCCAGGCGGAGGCAGGTAAGGAAGCCTCCAGGTGGACTGACGAGGAGTGAGGACTCGACTGCTCTGAACAGAAAGGGCAACGGTACTGACTAGGAGGACCGAGGAAAGGACGGTGACAAGGGCGAGCATCAAATCCGAAGGACACAGACACGCGCCCGTGATGTAAGAACGTCTGTATGCACATAGTACTGGCTCAGGAGCTTCTGAGGTGATTTACAGGAAATTCCCGTCCTTAGTATTAGAGATCTCAACTCCATAAAGCCTGGTTGCTGCTGCTGCTGCTAAGTCACTTCAGTCATGTCCGACTCTGTGTGATCCCATAGACAGCAGCCCACCAGGCTCCCCCGTCCCTGGGATTCTCTGGAGTGAGTTGCCATTTCCTTCTCCAATGCGTGAAAGTGAAAAGTGAAAGTGAAGTCACTCAGTCGTGTCCGACTCTTAGCCACCCCATGGACTGCAGCCTACCAGGCTCCTCCGTCCATGGGATTTTCCAGGCAAGAGTACTGGAGTGGAGTGCCATTGCCTTCTCCGATAAAGCCCGCTTTGCCTGGGTCAAATCTCTGCAATTAACAGGGGCAGCATTCTCTCTCCTCATTAAAAAAACAAAAACCACACAACCCTGAGATTTTAACTGCTTTTACTAATGTAGACACCTCTCCAGTCTGCAGTCTCATATTCTCTAGGCCCGAAGTTGAAATTTAAAACTTCAGAATGTGAAATCAACCAACACCACCCATTTCAAAAATCAATCATTTCCACATTTAACATGGATGGAGCAGGAAGGTTACAGAATTTGCTAAGCCAGATTCTGGCTAGAGACAAAGTTCAAGATTCACCACTGAAAAGCAAGAGGACACACTGGAGCTCAGTAAAAACAGCTGATGGCAATATACACCTAGCACAACGCTGATATGGCTAGGATTACTCATCTTGCACTTTGGTGTGGTCCTCCCTTCCAAAAGTCAAACACAGGTTGACTACACATCTCAGAACGGGATGGATGCAGCAGTGCTGGAAGTCACATCTATACATTCAGACTATCCCACATCCAAAACGCTCTTCCCTTCCCTTCCCCTGATTACTTATCAGCACAAACTGTAGTTTAAAAAAAAATCAAGACAGGCAGACTAACAAGCTTTTAGCATAAAAGGCTAAAATACACTGAGTTGCTTCCATTAAGTTTATTCCCCTCAGTTACTTGCCTCCTTGCAGATCTCCTCTTCACAGGTCTGGCTTAACGTGGGGCTCCTACTTCATTCATTTGAGACACAGGACCACTGTCCTCCAAACCCTGATGAGAACCCAACACAGGCCTCCTAGCCCTGTTCTCTTACCTCTCTTCTATGTCAATGGGAGACACAGCATCTGAAAGTTAGCACGGGCTTTCTCTCCAGCCACCCGACCAGAAGCGCGCTGTCCTGGGACAAGGGCACTGCCAGCGCCGCTGTGTACTATACTGGTTCGATGTTTTGACAACGTGTACAAATCTTAAGTCCTTGGAAGTGTTTACTAAGGAGTTGGGACGGGTTAGCTGGGAAAAATAATTATGGGAAATGGCTTCAGATACATGAAGGGGAAATAAAGTTAGCTGATTCAATGAAGCTCCCAAGTCCAGACCCAGGAGCAAACCGGGGGCTAGGAGGAGGGGAATTATACATCAACACAGAGGCTCAATACAGAAATAAACTTTTTAGCACTGTGGGTGGTAGGGATTCTCAAAATTTCCAAGTGACCAACCAGAGGCTCACACACCAAGCAGTGCTTTTAAAATTTATTCAACTAAAAACTTCATGATTCCGCATACCTTCTCTTACACAAAGCTCAGTAAACTTTAAAGGCCTTGAGCCAAAAGTCAAGAACGAGGAGATAAATAGGAATCGCAACTCTTTAAGGTAACCTCTATATAGACAACTCCTTGTTGTCTGTTTCAGACACAAATCTCCTTGTAAATACTTCTGAATGGGATCAGATCTATTAATGATTTAGTGATCATTTCCAATGGCAGTCGTAAGTACCATCAGGTTGCTGGAACCAGCAATAAACTTTAAGCAAAGGTCTCACCTGATTTTCATTAATAAGCTGGAAAAATGTATTCAAAACAAATGAGAAGGCTGAAATGAGAAGGAAAGCAAAGAGGTGATGAAAAAAGAATGGGGGGTGGTGATGATCAAAAGCAGAACTATTTTAAAATACAAGCATGTGGATGTGTGCCCTCAAAAAGCTCAGAGGGCTGCACGAGGCATTCTTCATTTAGTGCATAACTGAAAACAAAATAGAGTCCCTACATGGAACATTGTTAACTAACCCACCCTGGGTATTGACCTTAGGTGGGGAATGAGAAAATTAAATGGCAGGCCTATTGGTGGGTTATCGGGAGGTAGGGATACTTTGATTTTCTGCTCAAAGTGCTCACAGCAAAAGGTGACTTTTAAAAAGAAAATACTGTAAAACTGACTGCAACAGTTTCTCTCCACTTCATCAAGTTTCAGAAGCTAACATTTCATGACAATTCAAAGGGGATAATTTTTGATGTCAGTTTTGACTACATTCAGGAAACATAATCACACAGGTAAGCTTTTAGTCAGTAGCAGCCAACACTCCCCTCCTCGGGGAGAGGGGCAAATACGTCCCCCCTTTGCAGTTGATGGCAAACTTAGGACTGGTAAAGACATCACAAAAAGACAAGCATTTTAGTTCTCTTTGCCATGTGTACATGGATGAAAGAAGAGTTCATAGACCCTAAAATGTCGAGCTCGTCAAAAATTTAAATCCAGATCAGAGAAAATAAAACTAAATATGAGTATAGCATTTTCTCAGTATTTGGCACTACTTTCGTAGGCTCAGACTCCTAATAAAAAGCATGCCAAGTGTACCACACCCAGAAGAGAAAACTAATACCCTCTTTGTGCCATCCAATTTTGCTTTTTTCCTGTCTTCCTCCACCTCTGATTGAAAGAGCCAAAATGCATACTCCCACACTATCACAGGAAACAAAGCCAGGGAATTCCATCTAAAGTGAAGGATGTCAAATTGCCAAGCACGCCAAGCAGTATGTCAAAGGCCATGCCTCGTGTTCGACCACACAAAAATACTACTAAATATATCTATTGCCAGAATGAGTTGCTGTAAATCCAAAAGCTGTAACCTGGTGAAAAAAGGCAGAAGGGACATTAAACTCAAAAGGGTTTAAGCCTACAGGGGGGAGCTGTCCCGGCTGACTTTCAAGTTTATTTGCACAATAAATGTGGTCTGACAAGTCATTACACTCTTCTCGGCGGGCCCGTGAGCCAGCAGTGTGTCCCTCGCAGGGCTGCAGAAAGGTGGCTGCTGGCTGGTTTCAAGCCTGAGGAACAAGACAACAGCCCAGGGGAGCAGGGACAGCTCATCAACAGAGGTGAGCTTTTCTGCAAAAGGCAGGTGGAGGACTTGAAACTCTGCTTAATAAAATTCAATGTCATTTTTCTCAGTGAGTCCCTCAGCAAGCCACCCAGAAAGGAGTTTAATGGGGCACATGATTTAAGGGGTGGGGGGCTATCTCCATTTTCAATCCCAGGGGTGGATTCACAGAGTTAAGGATCACAAAGACTTTAGTCATGAATCCCTCTGAAATGGTTTAAGTTTTCCTGTTATCCTTCATTACTTCTTCCTCCCAGCGCTCTTTTAAGAGTGATTTGAAACACAAATGGAGGTGGGGAGTGTAAATGAGGCATAATTGGCGGCCCTGAGTTGTCAATTGCAGTGCAATCGATCTCCGCTCTAAGACTTCCAGAACTGAATGTGTTTTCCCTTTTCTCTTCTTGGCTTTTACACATAAATACAGGCAGAGGTAATGGGTAGTCTAAGGACACAGCCATCAACAGCTTGTCTTTGATTAAAATGTCTCCATAATTTCATCACAAAAGAAATTAAGCAGGAATTCCTTCTAGGAACACATTCAGCATTTCAAGTGACTCAAGATAGTTTACACTATTCAATGGGAGCACATGGCACAATAATCAGTATTTTTAATTTTTTTCATAGAAATATAATTTAGAAGGCATGCAATCAGAAAGTAGTAAGGTCCAACACTGACTGACTTCAAACACGCACCCTCCTATTGTTTGTGGAGAAAAAAACCACTCAGCATAAATATGAGCTGCCTCCATATCAATATCAATATCAATATTCCCTCCATTTTATTCTCTATCCCCTACCCTTCAGCTCAAAATAAAGCAATCACACCAAGGAATGCAAGGCACAAACTTAATATTCAAACTACTTACCAAATGGCTTGTAACTCAACTCGGCTGAACAGATTAATTTAATACTGACTAGAGTCAGACACCACAGTGAGAAATTCAGGCTGAAAAGACCATGAAGGAAGGTAGCCTCTGAAAGGATGGTGACAGACAGGGAGACTAGCCCTCCAGCACAAGGACCCACCTAAACACTGAAGCGTGGCCAGAGGAATTCTGGAAGCTTCTGACAGCATATCATGCTTCTAAAATTTTATTTAATAAAGTGCCTTCTGCATTAAAAAAAAAATGTTCTTGGTACAATTCGTTATCAAACGTATCAAAATGGCATTTCAAGAAATATAGAGCACTTTAAGGAAACACCTCAAGAATACTGGAATATAATATTACAGGGCTACAACAGAGCAGGGGGATCACAAGTACTCATTACAGAAACAAAAAAAAAAGAGAATGTAAACTGCATCAAAATGTGCCTCATTACAGGAATTTCTAACTCTAGAAAATTTCTTTCTTTGGCATTAATTTTTTAATTATCCCATGTATTTCAGAAGATAATAAAAACAACAATAGAAACCATTATAGTGACCCTCTTCTAAAACAGGTCACCAAATACTGTGCTTAACATCAGCGTTCCATCATAACCTGAAAGTCTACACATTAATGCAAATGCATATAATAAACATAAACCCAGGCCCTACATTAAGTAATTCTACTCCAGGAATTCTAAAGGGTTCAGGAAATCACTTTGGGTAACAAGAGCTGGCGTACAGGAATCTTTCACATTCAGTGGATGCAAATGTCACAATGGGCTACCAAAGAGAAAGTTAAATTCCAAAAGGCTGAGGGAGAGAGACCAATACAGTCGCACAGATTAGAGAACTCTTAGTCCTGAGGGTCCACAGGACTCTTTCATATTCACTGCATGTAAATTTCATGATGGCATGAAGAAAAAAAGATTACATTCAAGTTTAGAGAGGTGCAGCCAGCTAGGTTATCAGGTATACAAACTACGTCAGCTGATATTTACAAGTTCAGCAAGTTCCCCTTGGCTACCTCCCCCTCCGACCCCTTCAAGGCTGGCCTTGCGGAGCAGACAGGTGATGCAACGCCTGCCTTTAAGGTGGCTGGGCGTCTCAAGTATTCAAATCACAGTAGTGGCGGGCTGAGACCTGACAAGGAACCCTCGCTGGTGTGACAAATTGATGATCCTGCAAATTAAACATTATAAAGAACATCTCAAATGCACCTATCTCGCTGCAACCCTACACTAAGGAATAACTGCAAAAATTCATGTCAAAATAGGAGTGAAATGAAATCCACTGTCTTAAGAATCTGCCAAAATAAGACCCTCTGGCTAAACCATATGCAAACCATTTCCTTCTACCTTGCTTCCAAACAACCAAACTGTCTGAGGTATGATATATATTTACTTCTATAGACCATTTCCAGATATTTATGTGGTTATTTTATTTTTTTAGCTTTGAAGGACACACAATATTAACAAGTCTAGGAATTAACATAATTCAATTTTTTCTCTCTCCAAATTGGACTTGAAATTCAAATGCACTTCTTTTCAGGTAGACCCTCTTCACTCTTAACCCTCAGCATCACTACAAACATACTGCTACCTCATTCTGTGGGCAGGCACTTCTCATTCAGACAAGAGAGGTCTTCCCTCAAGCCACCTACATGGCAGGCTTCTGAGGCATGATACTGGTGGAGGAAAGTACTTATTTTTTAATTAAAATAGGAACACTGATATGGGAGGGAGGCACTGCAAAGAGGCAAAGCTAAGTGCCTCCTCCTCCTCTTCCTCCTTCCTTCAGAAGGCAGGCCCCTGTCTTGGCTTGAGTCCAAATAAGAGGGAGTTAATCATGCTCTTTGAGACTTTTTTACTTCAGGTATAAAACACAACCACTGAGGTCCCCTCCCCCGTCCTGAAATCAGGTTCCTTTAGCTACTTTCAAATTTTTAACTCAGCAAACCAATAATGTAGGCCCCTCACTAGCAGTGCAAAGGCAAGCTGTGTAACAATTCAGGGTCACAGGCGCAAACAGAAAAACATTTCTTCTCAAACCCTGACTGTGCATGCCTGCTTTGCAACAAGTCCTGTCCAACTCTTTGCAACCCTGTGGACTGCAGCGCGCAGGCTCCTCTGTCCAGGGATTCCCAAGCAAGAATACTGGAGTGGGTTGTTATTTCCTACTCCAGGGGATCTGCCCAACCCCGGGATTGAACCCATATCTCCTGCATTGGCAGGCGGGTTCTTTACCACTGAGCCACCTGGTCCTGATTGTTATCAAGTCTCCAATTTAATAAAAGGAAAGATTCACAAAACCATGACCCATTTGCTAGATTCAGAAAGAAAGGCAATTGAGAAATAGCCTTCATCAAAATAGCCTTCATTAGACATCATCAAATGAAGGAAAAACCAATGGACACAGGCCACCGCCTCTTCCCACCCTCTTTCTCAGGACAGCTTTGCTTTTAAACAGGTGAGCTGGGCAGCATCTCCAGAGCTGTTAAGATCATGGGGTTTAGTACTAGATCAGGTCTGTCACTTCAGCCACACAAAGAATAATGCTACAATTAAGACAAATATCATCTAGGGAAGAAAATTAATCAATGCAAAAAAAAAGACTTTCTTTTTAGGTCAAAGACCAACGCAGAGATTATTATAGAACCAAGTCATGGTCAAAAAGGTGGCAGCCTGGGCATCTCCATGCATGTGGCTGGCGAGGGTTGGAGAAGAGCAGGACCTGTCGGAGGCAAGAGCACATGCCAGGTCACAGGCACACTCCCATGGGCCACGTGCTTTGGAGGTGACATTCTCTTCTCAAAAGATGGTAGTGCCACCCACAATCTTTAAGAACTGAAGAACTCATATGACTTGGTGTCAGCAGGAACGGGCCACCGTGGAAGAAATGACCTGTCAACCCACAGACCTCCCCAATGACTTCTAACTCTGCCCAGAGGGAGATGTTTTACCTCTCTCTCTCTGCTTATGGAATGAAAGACCAAAGACCTGGCCAGCAATTTTCACCCTCACTCAATCTGCAGAAGTTGAGACGGGGAAAACAATTAAGACTGACCAGTCATTTCTTAGTTTCTTTTGACTAGATGACCCGGACATCGTTAGCAACCACACAAGAGGGATGACCTGGTGTGCTGTGAAAGCTACTTCATCCAGGTGAGTGGTAACTTACTCATTTAACAAAACCTCACAGTGGTGACCTATGTGGTCTATTTTTGCATCACTGTCCCCCTCCCAGCAGCAGGGTATCTTCTGAATAAAGTGCTGTCTGCTACTATAGATATAAACACACAAGAAAAACAGCTTCCTACATTTCTTCAACACCTGTCATTTCTAAAATTGCTTATAAGTTTTAATATATCTGTATGTCTGCCTTTTGATATGCCAGAGTTTTTACGGTATAAACCTTTTAGTTCACCAAAAGGCTAGTCAGATTCACTTCAAGTATTCTGAATTCATGCAGTTATGTCTACCTTCCTGACATCAATTTTGGGTTAAGTCTGTCTAAATTTAACCTCCTCTGGATCTGTTGAAACACCTTCTTATAACCTACTTCATACTGTACTTGGGTTAGTGGATAAAGATATAATATAATGAAAAAGTTATTAAGGATATCTGACATTTAAACTGTAAAGCAACATAACTTTCACTCATAATTGCTGTAGGTTTATGTAAAGACTGATAACTTCAAGATTTCTCATTAAAAAACAAAAAACAAAAAACTAATAATTACACCCAATCATCTTTCTTTGAATCACTCTGTCCCCAGGATACTGGGCATGAAAGTTGATTTTAAAGAACCAAGTAAAAAGCTAAACATTTTATAAACCTCTACTAGTCACATTAAGTCGATTCTGTTCCACGCATTACCAAATTCTATACATCAGTTTTAAATCAAATGCAGCACACTGTCTTCAAATCGCATTCCATGGGCCTCTATATTTACAGGAGAGCATGTTTCTGAGAAATTGTATTTAGAAAACTAAAAATGTAAGCCTATTTTCACAATTTCTTATATTACAAAAACAAAGATACAATCTCATAGAAAAAATTGGTTTATATTATTTTTATAATGTATATAAAGTCCAAGTTCAGTCTGACAGTAGACTCTGCTTCCCATACTTTTCAAACCTTCCCTGTGTGCAGCCTATAGCCATCTCACAGAGAAACTGTGCTTCCCTATTTTCACGCCCTTATGAAGGCCAACCCATCATTCCAAAAATAAATTTTAAAAACAAGGATTGATGGGAAGATGGATGTGCCAACAGACAAATATATGATAAAGCAAGTACAATAAAATGAAACAAGTAGAAACTAGATGATAGGTAGACGAGTGTTCAGTAGAGAATATTTTATAATGAAATTTTGGGAGAATAACATTCCATTTTCAAGGTCCACCTCAATGACCAACCCAGAACTCCACTTTTCTCAAAGGCACTTAACCATGCTAGCATGTATCACAATATTACATGTCACATCTAACCTCCCTACAGGATCCACATCTGAATCATTTTTTTATCAATCAAATGCCTCTAATATAACTTACACACAATAACCATTCAACAAATGGGAAGAAAATACTTTGACTACAGACTGAAAATAATCAGTTCTTTGTACTAATAAAAATGTCCTGATGTATTACATGAGAATAACTGCAGATTTAGCTTTCCAATTTTATTGGGCCTAATACCAAAACTAATTCACTTTTCTTTCTTTTGGTTACAGCAAAGCTACATGAGGACCGGTGGGAGGGGTTGGGCGGGGAGAGGTGACCCAAATGCCTTCCAAGTGGCAAGAATAACTCAACCCAAGACTCAGTACTTTCAGCACTTAGCCCACAAGTCCATAAACCATCGACAGACTGAGTCGAGTAAACTGGGATGCCAGTGGAAAAAGAAAAAAAAAAGTTGGTTGTTTTTTTTAAAAGAAAAGGTTGAACCATATGAAATCACCAATGTACAAATAAGCATTTTCATGTTTCTTGTGTTCTATCTAAGACTACAAAAAAAAAAAGGTAGTAATTGTCTTCTAAGACTTTCTGTGCCACTGACTTGAATATTGTTGGTCCTTATTGGTAATTAACCAAAATAAGGAGGATCCATCAACACTTGAGTACATTTGTACATTTGTACACAGAGTATCCATTGAAATAACAAGCCTTTACCCCTCAGACACACCAAAATAAACAATTTCAAGTTCATCTGGTCCTCTCTGGTTCACAACTGAGTAACAATCTACCAACTTAAGACCTCTATGTACACCAGGGCAGGTGGGGGACTGGGCAAGTCTTTGCAAACTGTTACTATGAAGGCACACCTTGAACTGCAGAAGCAGGGCTGGATCTGCTCCTTCAACGTGGAGCACAACTATGCAAACTCCTCTGCTCTCTCCCACACCATGGGGCTTACACAGCCTTTCTAAGAGGATCCCAGGAAGCCCGAAAGTTATGGCACACAAAGACCAAAAAAAAAAAAACCAGCAGAGTCAATTCCCATGATGCCAGGGTACTGGGTCATTTCCAAGGGCAGAGGGTGCCAGAAAAATACAAACAGTTCAGGCTTCCCAAAGAAATTCCATGCTAATACAGACGTTCTCTTAGAAAGTCACCCAGAACTGCAGTTTAGGAGCTTGAATCAAGAGGTTAGAGAACAAGGGCAAGCAAAACGTTGGGGCCGCCCCATCAGGGATTCTAAGCAACCACTGAGTATTCACTTCTCCCTCCCCATTTCATGTGGGGGGGGAGGTGCTCAGTGGCTCAGTCACATCCAACTCTTTGCAACACTATGGACTATAGCCCGCCAGGCTTCTCTGTCCATGGGATTCTCCAAGCAAGAATACTGGAGTGGGTTGCCATGCCCTCCTCCAGGGGATCTTCCAGATCCAGGGATTGAAACCACATTTTTTGCACTGGCAGGCAGATTCTTTGCCACCGCACCACCTCGGAAGCAAGCACTTAAAAGATCCCCTCACAGTGCATGATAGCTGGCAATACTTCTGTCCATTGCCAATGCCATAGCCTTTCAGTAACTGGGGGGTGTGTGTGTGTGTAGAATCTCAACAAACGTTAACATTTTTTAAAGTATACATGAGACATGAGAATTTAAAATGCCTTCTTTCCAGTATTCACATGTTTGTCACTTTAAAAAAAAAAGCTGAATATCATTCAAAAATAGAAGCCACCCCTCCTGCCGCATCTCCCCAAGGATTTACCAGAAGACCGAAAGTAAAATAAAAATGAAGCTCTTATGAGGGGCAATTAAGTATTCACATTTGACATCTATTTGGGAACTTCTGAACAAAACATCTGAGCCACAGACATGTTCACATCAGGCCCACATAACTTTCAGCCTATAGCAAATAAGACATCACACTTCGCTGCATTAGCCCCTTTCCCAACTCTCTTTCCTCATGCTCCTTTCCTCAGACACATATATTGAGATTTTCGCCTGACTGTAAAAAACGTTTTCTTTAAGGTTAATTTCAATAATGCTCACAAGATTCTGTCAAATATAACTGTGCAGTAAGAAAGCAGCCGTCAAACCTGCCATGGAATCTCTGTGGCTAAATTACTCACCTGCAGATTGAAAGCCCTCAGAATAGAATAGATAAGAATTTTTAAACACTATGAGAAAATGCACCATCAGGTCACAGACCAAATTAAGGAAACTTCATTCCAAAATGAAGACTATCTCAGGTAGCTCATAGTAAAACAATTTTAACAACTGTTAAGACTTACTGTTGAAGTAAGCTATTAACCTATATTAAGTGTTCCAAATAATTTCAAAACAAAAACAAAACACAGAGCCAGAACTCACAATATTACTTCCCAAGCTCTAGAAAACTTTCTGTATGGGAAGAGAAAAAAAAAAAAAAACAGATCATAGAAATGAAGTTTCACTATTTATAAATACTGTACATGGTTTAAAAGATCCCGGGTTTTCCAAAAGTCTCAGCTTCCACTTTGTGTGTAGCCTTATGACAGCTCTAAGCAGTATTCAAACAAGTATAGAGAAGATTTTGCATACCATTCCTACAAATACAAATGCATATCCCACAAATACAACCAGTCTTTAAGGAACTAAAAGTTTCTGAACTTTTCAACAGCTTTCCAACTATTCTGTCCTATGCAACTCACTTTCAAATTCTCAGGCAGGCCTCAGGAAGTAAAGCACAACAAACTGTATTTAATTAAATATTCAATCTAATTCCCTACAGTAAATCACAGGAAATAACTTAGTTCCAAAGCAGCCTCTCCTAAAGCAGTCAAGTTTGGGTTGATTTGCATTTTAGAATTGAATTTTTTTTTCAAGCTAAAAGTCATAGTAAAATTTCTACTTTTTATGAATCTTTAAAACACAGTGAGTCTTTCAGATCTGAGAGTGAAACTTGGTTTTAACAAGTAACTCATTTTTATGAAAACTCCAACCAGAAGATGAGTTATGAGTTAGAAAACACTTCAGGTTGTTTCTTTTCTTCTTAAAATACCCTTTTACTCAAAGTGAAAATGCACTTGCTGTAATCTGACTTGCACCAACTGACTGATACACCTGAAACATTTCCTCAGTTGAGAATGGCAGCATGCTCCCTCCCAAAGCCCCAGGAGGTTTCTACTGGGAACTGCTACTGCTGGGAGCCACCACTGGGCCTCTAATTCTGGACCAATAATTCTTACTAACATTTAACAGATCTTCCAGCTCTAAGCAGTACATTTTCTTTAATTATAATTGCACTTGGGAAAAAAATTAAAACAAGAAAGAACCTAATATAAATGGCTTGAGTGGGTGATTTTAGCCTTAGAATCTTTTATTTTTAAAGCACTTAAAAAAAAAATAAAAACATTTAAGCTATATTCCTAGTTTAAGAATGTCTTAAGGCCACATGAGAGGCGAAACTAAAAATAATTCCCAAACTTTGCCTTCCCCTATCTTCAAAGAGAGGCACTCCAACAAGCTGAAGTAGGCTGTATCCATTTCCAAGGACATGCAAAAACGGTGTTAAGTACACATTGTACTCTGAATGATTAAAAAAAAAAGGTTTTTTTAATAGCAAATGCTTTATAAAAGCTCAAACAGAATTAATAAATACTTAAATTCAAATGTTAAAGTAAAAGTGAATTTGGCAGACACCCTCTATTTTCTAACTTAAAAGAATATACACCGCGCATAAAGTACGGAGGCTCTTTACCTTTTAGAAGCACTTGGTAAAATGGCATGTAATACCTAGTAATGAATGAGATTATATGTGAGGCTTTTACTCTAAAAAGCACTTCGGAAGAAATAAGATCCTGGCTCCTTCTCCACGAGTTTCAATACGATGTGATTAACTTAACCTTTCCGACACACATTAACCACTGGGATGACACTGTATGTAAAACAACCTTGGTGTAACAAGTGCGCAGCAAAGAAAATTACTATGCTGTACAGTCCAGATGAGGGGTGAGGAGGAGTCTGGCTCAACTACAGAACCTTGACATCCATCCTTCTACCTGTGACACTGAGCAACTGCCAGATTCTGGAAGCCGTAGGGCGGACGGAAGGCCGGTCAGCCTCCCCTGAGCCCGCCCTCCTGAGCACCCCAGGGCCTTCTCCACCTCGGTGGAGGGATGGACCTGCCCCCTCCAGGATCTCTCCAGATGGGTATCTGTCTGTCTCTCTCAGAAAGACAAAAAGGGCCAGAGGCACTTCATCTACAGGGTCTCCATCGAGGCAGGAGGTCCCTCCGGTTCCCTAGATTCGAACCTCCACTCTAACTTCCCCCAAAATACTGGTCTCAAAGCCCCCTGCCTTGCCTCTCGGATCTGCACCTCCGTACTAAGATGGAAAAGCAACAGAGGACACATTTTCCCAACCCCGGTCATCCAGGGGAGCCTCTCTGTGCCTAATTAAAGGCCTTGAGCCTAGGGCGAGGCCAAGTTTGCGGGGCACTTCCTGGCGCGGAAAAGCGCTGGCCTCGCCGCCCCGCGGCCGGGGCCAGGCAGCGCGCGCGGCCAGAACGCGCTGGCCCTTTAAAGGCGCAAGCTTCCTGCGCCCGCGGCCCCTCCCTCGCCGTCGCCAGCTCCCGCCCCCGCCAAGGGTCACACTTGAACTTTAGCTCGCCTCGCGCGGCCGGGCGCCGGCGCTCCGCCGGCGGTGGCCGCCCCTTCGCACGTGTCGGAGGCGCTACCTCTGGCTGGGCGCGCCCGGCCCCCGGCACTCGAGGCCACTTCCAAACGCAATCAAAACAAAACAAAATGCACGCGGGCCTCCCGAAACTGCGCGGTCGGCCCCACGGGCCTCCCGGCTGGCGCCCTGCCGTTCCCCTCCACCTGCAGCTCCGTTCCCGAGCGGCGGGGCTCTGAGGCCCCCATCGCCGCGCCCTCCTCCGCCCCGCGCGGCGGAAACGGCTCCGCGGGGCGTCCCGGGGCTTGGGGGTGGGGGACGCCCGCCGCGTGGGCAGCGGGGAGCCGCCCTCACCCCCGATGTCCTGGGGGATGGGGAGCGGGAATATGAGCAGCGGCTGGAGTCCGAGCGAGCCGAGGGGGAACAGCTCCCAGTGGACCCCCCGCCCCACCCCTCTCTTTCACGGGCGAACTTTTCTGGCCGCTTGGAGGTCCACTTCTTGGCGTCCGTTTCCTCACCCGCTCTGGTCCCAGCGAGCCCCTTCCCGGTCCCGCTCCAACTCTCACTAGAGCGCGCGCGCACACCCTCAGTCCTGTCCCCCCACCCTCGACGGGTCCCGGGCAAGCCCACGACCCACCTCTGCCACTCTCGCCATCACCCTGCACGCGCTGCCCGCATGCCTTGCACTTTCAGGCCAAGCGAACTTGCACCGGCGAGAGCTCCCCCCCCCCCCCGCCCGCCCCCATCCTCCTCCTCAGCCCCGCCGCGACCTCAGGCGGAGGCCGGCGCCCCTGGACACCCACCCGCCCCTCCCGCTTCGGCCGTGCGCCCGAAGGCCGCTCACCTTCCAGCCCGCCGAGCTGTTGCTGTCCCCCTTATCCTTGAAGTAGGGCACGCTCTTCACCATCCACTCGTAGATCTGCGACAGCGTGAGTCGCTTCTCGGCCGAGCTCTCGATGGCCTTGGTGATGAGGTCGGCGTAGGACAGGTTGCCCCACGCGTTGCGGCGGGACGAGCTGCTCTTGCGCGGCTGCCCCGCGAGCGGCCCGCCGGCGGCGGCCGCGGCGGCGGCGGGAGGCACGGGCGGGTGCTGCGACAGCGGGCCGGGCGGCGGGGGCTGCGGCGGCGCCTGGTGCAGGCAGCCCGCCTCCGGGCCCTGGAAGTCGCCGCACAGACCCCCGGTGGCGGCAGCTGCGGCCGCTGCGGCCGCCGCCGCCACCGCCGCCGCCGCGGCCGCCGCTACGGAGCCGGGCGCCTGCTGGAAGTCCCCGCTCTCCTCCAGCAGGCTCAGGTTGCTCATGAAGTCGGTGTTGACAGCGCCCGCCGAGGCCGAGGGCAGGCCCGCGGCGCCGTCGGGGTTCGCCGCCGCGCCGCCCGACGGCGCCGGGCTGGAGGTAGCCGAGTTGGACTGGCTAAACTCCGGCCGGGGCAGCGGCCAGGTGCACGAGCGCGGCCGGGGCAGCGGCTCGAAGTCCGGGTCGATCTCCACCACCTGGGGCGCTTCGGCCATGGTGACCCCCCCACCCTTCCCCCAGCCGCGGGACTTGCCCAGAAGTGAGAAAAGCGCAGCACCGGGCAGGGGGGGGCGCCGAGGGGAGAGAGGGCGCCGAGAGCCGGTCCGAGATCTGCGGGAAGGGGTGAGGTCGGTGCAGCGAGCGGACGGAAACCGGGAGGGAGGCGCGGCGGCGGCGGAGTGGAAGCGCGAGCTCAGAACTTAACTTCACGGCTCCGTCCGCATCTAGGCGCCTCCGGGTCCGCTGCACTGACTGGACGGCAGGCCAGAGTCGTCGGGGCCCCGACAGCGCTGGCGTCGCGCTCCCCGCCGAACGAAGGGCGAACGGACGGACGCCGCGGGCCGCTCGCTCTCCCCGGGCGGGCGCGACCGCGGCGCTGCTGCCTGTTGAATGCGGCGGCGGCGGCAGCTGCAGCGACTACGCGACCGCCCCGACTTACGGGATCTGCCGCCGCCCCCCGCCGGCGGCGGCGGCGGCGCGCGCGCCGGCCCGCCCCTGACGGACGGCCCCCGCAACCAATGAGAGTGCGGCGGCAGCGCCCGGGCCGCCAATGGGCGCCGGCCTGGGCGGGGCTCAGTTTTCCACGGGGAGGCGGCAGTGGGTTGGTGGGGGTAGTGGGGTGTTTTTCTATTTCACATGAACACTCTCCCTCGCTCGCTCGCTCTCTCTTTTTTTTTTTTTTGGCTCTCTGTTATTATTTTCTGGTAGTTCTCGAGTGTTTCTGTGAGTCTCTCGCCCTCTCAGTGTTTTGATTGCTAGGAGGCAAACCAACGTGGAGGCGGCGGCGACACTTTGTTTACTACTGAGGAGCCCAGCCGAGTACTCGGGAAGCCCGAGTGGAACGAGCCGCCCGCTTCGCCTCGACCTGCGCTCCGGAGCCCGAAGCTGGGCCGAGCGGGGGCCGGGGACGCTCGGCGCTCAGGGGGCCGCCGGGTGGGTGGGTGGGCAGGCGGAGGCGGCCTCGTCGGAGTTCTGCTCACTCGCCCCCTCTCGACTCCGCCCACGATTTCTCTGCAGAGAAACGTGGGCAAGTCGGTGGGTTTTGTTTTTGTTTGGTTTAGTTGGTTTTTGTTTTTTTTTTTTTTTTTTCCTTTCCCTACAATGTGTAGAGTCTCCGGCCCCGGGCGCGGGCCGCACACACGCTTGTCCCCACCCTCGCGCGGTGCAGGGGTTCTGACTGCCGAGTCGGCACGGAGGACCCAGCCGGGAACCCACCTATCCGCACCCGCGAGCTGAGCCTCGGCGGTCGGTGTAGACTAGTGGGCGGGGGGGGGGGGGCGAGGGAGGAGGCCGTTAGCCAGCCGAGCTGCCGCGAGCCGGGTTCCCTCCAGTCTTGACCTAAGACTAGAAATGAGGGAAGGGGGCTCGGCGCCGGCCGAAGATAGTTGCTCATGCACACGCACCCTCAGACCCGAAGGCAGCCTCAACCCCCGTGCCCTCCGTGGGAACCTGTTCCCCTGGGCGGGAACCTCAGACTGTCCACTGAGTCAGTCCCGGACGACAGGGAAGGCGGGGTCAGAGGAGAGCACTTAGGAAGAGCCTTGTCACTTTATTACTTACTTACGCTAAGTTCGATTGTTTGCTTGTCATTGCTTTGCTATTTAGAATGCAAGTGCTGAGACGTTGAGAAGTGAAAACCTAACAGGGGACAGAACCAAAGGCTTGGGCGCAGCCCTGCCCCACCCCCAGGTGTTGCTTTAGGCTGCTTGTCCCGCGTGTCAATCACCGCCCCCTCCCATCCCACCCCACCTTGCTCCATCTGGGCTCTAGGTCCAGGCTGTCCTGCCAAGATCAGTGGGGACCAAACGAAAACAATGGCCCTTGTGTCTCAGGGAGCAGAAGAAATACTTGTCAAGTTTTGTTTTGCTTTTTTTAGAAGGAATATGGAAGGCATTTCCTTTCAGAGACATGGGATCACTGAAGATGTAAGACTGACGGTGGAGTTTTAAATATCTTTGTCCAAAATGACAGCTGCCAATCCACTACCACCACTCCACCCCCAGGCAAAAAAAAACAAAAAACAAAAAACTGTTTATGACAGTTCTTCAATTGAAAAAGTGGCATCTAAAGCAAAGGAGGCCTCGTTTAGAAAAGTTTGAAAAGACTTAGAGAAAAATTTGGTCCTCGTTGACATTCTCACTCGTCCAAACTCCGATTCCTTCATAATCCGATTATCACAACAGCTTCCCACTGATACTGGGGGTGGCTGGGGGTCGTGAGCCTGATGGATTGAAAATGTAGTTGGTTCCCACCCGCCTCCTGTGGTCTCTGCGTTTACTATCAAATTGAAACTGTTCCGGCCTCCCCAGCCAGCCGCTAGAGGACCTCAGTAACCCAGATGATGAGCCGAAAGGAAGGCCGTAGTGTACAACCGCTGCTACCCTCTACCTTTCCGACAACGCTTTATACAGGCAGCCCCCATTCACACGACCGCACCCTACAGATAGGCGGTGCCCAAGTGGATCATGCTTGGCAAAGGAAGCCAACTGCAAATTTGGCCTTGCCTTCATTTCAATTCCGGTTTTTCAGGACTTCAACTGGAGGAAGGTATTTGGTTAAGGGAGTTTTCTTACAGACTTTCTCCCCAGATCCTTGAAATCTTCTGAGCTATCCTGCCCAATTGTTTCTTTAAATGACAAATTCGCTTTTCTTTGGTCTTTCCTGAGTACCTACCCCACCAATGTCCCTGCCACATGGTTACAAAAAATTAAAAATATATATTTATAGCTGCCTACCTTACCATTGTATGTATCAGTTTACTCACCCTTGCTGGAGAACGTTTTGCTTGTTTCTACTCTTGAGGGATCACAAACTGTTCTGTAATCCCATAAAATTAAGAGATTTTGCATATGTGCAAGTACATCCACCGAAGGAATGCCCAGAAAGATCACTGGGGTCAGCAGTGAAGTTCATTTGTAATTCTGAGACACTGCCAAATTGCCCTCCACTGTGGGTGTATCAAGATGAACTTTCTTTTCAGCTAGACCTAGAGGATGTTAAAGTTGGAAGAAAATCTGGAGATCATCCTAGTGGTGAGGCACCACACGATGAACTGAGACAGCAAAGTGAACTGGTTTGCCCAAGTTCACATAAGTAACAGTGATGCTGTCAGGGTTAGAGCTTCAGTTTCCTGCTTTCCCATCAACAGTCTCAGTACACAGATAGAAAATTATAAATAGCACGTAATACCAATGTGGGCTTCCCTGGTGGTTCAGTCGGTACAGAATCCGCCTGCAATGCGGGAGACCTGGGTTGGATCCCTAGGGTTGGGAAGATCCCCTGGAGGAGGGCATGGCAACCCACTACAGCATTCCTGCCTGGAGAGTCCTACGACCAGAGGAGCCTGGTGGGCTACAGTCCAGGGGGTCGCAAAGAGTTGGACACGACTAAGCAACTGGACACAGCTCAATCCCAAGATATCAAAAATCACAATAAAACTTTGTGGTGTATTTCTCAGTCGATCCCATAGATTTTAGTAATTTTACTTTGATGAAATTACTGAGCTGGAAGTTTTGATTTAAAAGATTTTTAAAAAGCAGACACACAAAAGATGATAGAGATAATAAGATAAAAAGATTACAAAAGGAGTTTTGTGGGTTTTGTTTTTTTTTTTTAGTCAAAACAGGTAAACGTTTTCTTTGAAGGATGGCGAAGGATTTAGGTTGGCACTAGTTGTTCTTAAGAGAAAAAGGTTTATTTATTTTCTCCTTCAGTATATTTTTTATGGTAGCTGTTTGCTTTGAAGGCTTTTTCTAATGATTCTCACTTCTTAATAAGTAAGTGGGAATCATTATCATTGGTGCATGTGGCCAAACCGGAAAGAAAAACATTTCATGTCAGGTAAGGACAAGTAAGATGAAAAAGGAAGTTTATGCTCACAAAGTCCATCTCACAAACCATAGTGATATTCTTTTTCTCTGCCTCTTTTCAGAGTAATTATTATATCATCCTTGACAGGAAGACTGAGGGGATGGTTTCCTTTGATCAATTCCCAGGCAGAAATTTCTATATTTACCCCTCACCACCACCACATTGATCTCTGGTTTAAATTCTTACTTGTCAAAATAGGTAATTTAAGTCCTATTTAATGAGTAAAAAGCTTGGATGCTTATTCTTCTTAAGTGGATGGCACTTAACTTCATACTCCACCTTCTCTTCCCCAGAATTGCTCATTTTCAATATTTTGTCTGAATCATTAGGATACACTACTATCAACTAAAAACAGTCTTTCTTCCATTTGCCCGTAGAAAATAATCACCTGAAACAACACAGCTTTGGCTTCTTAAACCCATGTCGTGAAACCTGGCCTATGGCAAATACCAGAAGTAGTCATTCATTTTTCTTGAGAAATAATTCTCTTTGGATTTTCTTATTCATTCAACAAATATTTATAGAGCACCTACTATGTACAGGCTAGGTGCCATGCATCTCAGAGTACCCTGTTTAGATGGCAGATTCCTTGAGGTCATAAAAGAGGGAGTGAGTGAAAGTCGCTCAGTCATGTCTAACTCTTTTCGACCCCATGAACTGTAGCTCCTCTGTCCCTGGAATTCTCCAGGCTAAGAATATTGGAGTGGGTTACCATTTCCCCCTCTGGGGGCTCTTCCTGACCCAGGGATCAAACCTGGAACCCGAGTCTTTGATATTGCAGACAGATTCTTTACCACTGAGCTACCAGGGAAGCCCAGGTCGTAAACAGTTTATGTTATTTTGCTTTACATGATATTTGATGTCAGAATTAAAACTGTGTCACTCTTTAAAGAATCAGCAATGCATCTTGACAATATTTTTTGAACGAATTACACAAAAAAAGTATTTGATAGATACAAGGAGTGCTAAGGCAGAAAAGAATTGAAGCATTAGCATAGTCACCATTTTGAAGAAAAATACTAAACTGAGGTAGAAAAACTGAATAAATGCATATCCACACGTGTTGGGAGTATGAGCTCGGAGCACCAGGCCTTGGAGTTGGAATGATCAAAAAATACAGGCTACATCAGATCGTTTGTCTAATACAAGTGACACTCACTAATCTGTTAACTGGAGACAAGCGCTGGGCAAATCATAAGCCAGAGACCCAGCATTTTCAGTTCTCTTGTGAAGATGTTTGTCTTCTTCAATAAACTCTGTTCCTTTGCTTTGTTAGTGAGAGGCTAGTTGTGGGTCCCTACAACAATACTAAAAATGTATTTGTAGATAATCTAAATGACCAACAATAGAGAATGATTAAAGAATGGCATATTTGTTAGGTAGAATCATATATAGTCATTTAAAATAAAGTGGGCCAAGCATTCGCAATGGCATTGTGACAATACTGGTGATAACATATTTAAGAGGTTGGAAGTATCACTATTGGCTAAAAATGTTAGCAATGGTTGTATCTGGGTGATGGATTTATAAGTGATCATTACTGGGCCCACAGAAACCCCTCATTTTACAAGTAAGAAAGCAGACACTGAGAAGTTAAGTAATAGAGCCCAAGGCGCTGGGGTCAGAATTCAGACCTCCTAGCGTTCAGGCCAAAAGTCTTTCTTTGTATTGCACTGCTCTTCACTTTAACTTTCTTTTTTTCTCTTTTTTTTAACTGGAGGTTTTCAGATCACCAGTGAAATTCAGCCTATTTGAAACACTAGGTCTTAACTATCTTCAAAACGATAAAATTATTCTCCCAAACTCCCAACATTACATTTAAATTTTTTTCTAATGTTAAGGACTGCAAGTTGCCATAAAAACAAATGGGTGGCACATGAAATCCCAAGTTCTTTGAATGTCATGAATCTGAATTTTGCATGCATGCTTGCAACACAATGTGTTTTTACTATTTTATTTCTGTTTCATGTCATATTAAAGCTCTTAGTATGCTTCCAAAAAGGGGGGGACATATGTATTAAATAAGAAAAAGCTGCCACGTAGATCACAGATGGTACTACATTTTTGGCAGAAAGGAAGTTTAACAAGGCGTCCTACTTATTTACTTGGAAAACTAATATGTATGAATGTTCACGTTAAGCAGTAAGAATTAATCACCGTTTTACAATAATCCATTTTTTCCAATCAAATTGCCCTATTTTCACAACATAACAGTAGGGAAAAGGAGTCAAGTGTGATTGTAAACAAACACCTAAAAAGAAAGTCCACAACAGTAATAAAAGAATGAAGCAAGAAGAAACATCTAACATTGTATGGTAACTAACTACGTTGCTTGTCATTTGTTGATAAAAATCAATAACAAGAGGTAATGGCTGTGTAGTCAGAGCACATGTGTTTTTAATATGATATGTATAGTCACCGTCTGTGTCAGTTATGCTGTAGAAACAGGAGGTAAGAGTTTATCAAATTTCAGATTTGGCTGACTCACAGGGCCTACCCATATGCGAAGTCTGCTATGCCAGAGAATAAACATAGATGAAGAATGAGTATTTCTCTGGAATATCAGGTTTTTATTTTGTGGTAAATACAGCCTTTAAGACACACAGAGATACTCTACATTCTAAGGTTTAACATTTAAAAATGGAACTTCCAATTAGTTAATCACCGATATCATGCTGGAAGGAAAAACTGATTTGTCTCCTGTGATGTTGTATGTACGTTAAATAATTTTGTGTTTGAGCAACAAACTGAAAACAGAACATTTGACAACTACATAGCACGCTTGCACTCCAGAAGATTCCAACCTGGAAAAATTCTTTCTACAACCCAGAACTAGGCTGGGTGAGATCCCACCCTCCTGTTTTTCAGATTTATATATCATCTGAAATAAGATGATATGTATATTGATAAATATAAATAAATATCTCTCATTTCAAAATGTTTTCATTTCTAAGTCATAAATCATTCTTCATCCAGAATCAGAATATACACATTTTCTTTCTCCCCCAGAGTTAATAAAAACTACTATTTTCAACAGTAATTATGGATGAAGTGTATATAACACTATTATTATTAGCTATTATCTGAATGATTAGCTATTATCTGAATCAGTCCTCAAAACAAACCAATAATGTAGAAATTATTAGGAATTATATTTTACAGAAATTGAAACTGAGGTACAGAGAGCTAAGAAACTTACTGAAGGTAAGTTTACTTACTTTAGAAGCTTATCTAATTGTTATCAGACTTGAACCAACTACTATCAAAATCCAGAGCTCATCACCTGTTTCCACACTTTCTGCCTTTGTAAAATGTTGGGGTTTTCTAGAGGCCTAGAAATTAACCAGAGGTTAATTTGATTCAGTTTTTTCTTTCCAGAAAATTGACATTTAAACATGTTAGGGGGTGGAGGGATCTTTGTCAGCTATCAACTCTGCCTGAAACCAGTTTAGTTTATGTTAATGAAAGGAGTCTAGAGATAGACTATAAATAACAATAATAATGCTGATGTTTGCATTTGTATAACACAAATTATGTGGGAGATTCCAAGCCATTAGCACTTGCTTATTTGAACAGACAGCTTCAGACCATCTTCAGTAAGAGCAACCTGCCCTTCCGGAATGGTTGGCTCATCTGAAACTCTTTCCAAAGCTCTCCTAAACCTGAATTGACATCAAAGCAAGTTCAACAGCTCTCTTGTGCTCTATCCCCAACAAAGAAACTGGTTAGCACTGGATTTTTATCGAAAAGCTGTTCCACATATTGAGGCAGAAGGTAGATGAGCCCCTCACAGGGTAAAGCAATTGGAGATGCCTTTTCTGGTGGATCAAAACTCCAAGATGAGATGAACAGGACAATTAAGGGAGGAGGAAGGACCCTGCCCAGACCACACATTTCTTATTCTTGAGGTCAGGAGACCTCCCCAACCATAAGTGCAGAAAGATTCCTTGGAGGTCAAAGGTGAGTGATGCTAACTAACGCCAGGCTACCCACAGGCCTCTTCAATAAAATCCATCCTGGCTAAGAGATGTGTGTGTACACCTGCGAGGATCCTGACATATACCAAATATGGAACGTGTACCAAGCAAATCAAAATGACTGGACGAAGGAAACCCGTAAGAAATACCCCCATAAAACTAATTCAAACTGCCACGGGGGCGCAACTCAGCCACACTCTCTCCCTGAGTCCACCCGTGTATCTATCCACACATACTGTACTTTTTTTCCTGTTAATAAATACTTGTTTTGTTACTTTCCATCTCTGTGGAAATTCTTTCTGCAAAGCTGAAGGGCCAGGGCCAGGGCCCTTGTCACTGACCCCTGCTCTAGTGGCTAGGACCTGTGTTTTCACTGTCTCTACCCAGTCCAACCTCTGGCTGGGAAGCCAAGCCCCGCTCCAAGTCTTTGCAGGCTCGAGGCCACCCGAGATCTAAGAGCTTCAGAAGCTTGGACTTAGCTTAGAACAAGTGAGCGTGTATTCTACAGTTCAAATGGGGGACCTTATTCCCATACTATTTAATCCAGTTCTGTTTGCTGAACGCACTGGGGATTGATCAGAGCCATAATGTTCACTTACATGAGACAGTAGACAAAATTAAGAGCAAAACAAAACCCTTGTGTTCCTCTCGACCTCAAAGTGAATTAGAAAGTGCCCTCTCCTCTCCGCCATCAAGTGAGCGTAAAGCATCAAGAATATTTGTAAAGCGCCTTTAGAAAAACTTACTTTGGAAGTGGGATGGGATCCTATCTTAATGCCCCCAGTTTTCATTAAAAAAGCGCGTGTAGAACACCCTTCAGCTGAGAGTTCAGGAGGCAGTTTCCTGTCTTCAGCCTCCCATCACAGAGACGTATCTGCCACCTCTACAACCCACAGATCGCAGGCTGGCATTAGTCAGAAGAGCTTATCTGTGGCTACCTTCCCTTCAGCCAATTTAAATTACCAGTGAATCACAGAAGGAAAATCACCCCACCATGCTCTCCCATTTCCAGGAGATATCCTAGTTTTAATTAGCCGATGCATCCAGTTGTGAGAGTCGAAAGATGTTGAAGATTAATGCAACTTTTATATGATCACTGAATAAAGTCAGTATGATCATCCAAATACATAATCTCTTTTCTCTAAGAGCTGTGTTTTCGACACTTTACTTTTCATGGTAGGGTGCAGACCCTCAAGGCCTGGGGGAAGTAGGGTGGAGAAAGGAGCAGGATGCCTCCACCTGGATAAGAGAGCAACTCACATGTGTGCCTTGCTCATCTCCGCCAGAGGCTAGTATGAGTAGAAGGCTGTGGACAGAGAAGGAGAAATATCATAAGTGAAGTGAAGTGAAGTCGCTCAGTCGTGTCCGACTCTTTGCGACCCCATGGACTGTAGCCCACCAGGCTCCTCTGTCCATGGGATTCTCCAGGCAAGAATACTGAAGTGGGTTGCCATTTTCTTCTCCAGGGGATATATCATATGCCATCCCTTATATGCAGAATCTAAGAAGAAAGGATACAAATGAACTTTTTGGCAAAACAGAAACAGAAGAAATGGCAACCTACTCCAGTATTCTTGCCTGGGAAATCCCATGGACAGAGGAGTCTGGCCAGCTACCAATCCATGGGACCTCCAAGAGTCAGATACAACTTAGTGACTAAACAACAACAACAACATAAAGAATCTAAGAAGAAATGATACAAATGAATTTACTTCTCATAAACTTGGAGAAAAACACTTAAGATTGCCAGCAGGGAAGAATAAGGGGAAGGGGTAGTTAGGGAGTTTGGGATGACAGGTACACACTGCTATATTTAAAATGAACCTACTGCATAGCACATGGAACTGTGCTCAATGTTATGTGGCAGCCTGGATGGGAGGGGAATTGGGGAGAGAATGAATACATGCATATGTATGGCTGAGTCCCTTACTTGCTCACCTGAAACTATCACAGCGTTGTTAATTGGCTATGTGCTGAGTGGCTCAGTCATGTCCGACTCTTTGGAACCCCATAGTCTGTAGTCCACCAGACTCCTCTGGCCATGGGGATTCTCCAGGCAAGAATACTGGAGTGGGTTCCCAAGCCCTCCTCCAGGGGATCTTCCCAACCCAGGGATTGCACCCAGGTCTCCCAAATTGCAGGCGGATTCTTTACCTTCTGAGCCACCAGGTATAATCAGCTATACCCCAATACAAATAAAAAGTTTAAAATATAACAAAAAAATTGTTAAAAATGTTAAAAAAAATTGTTTTAAAGCTGTGGAAACACAGTGACTCTCATAGACCACGGTAACTGTTTTAGCAAGGATGCCATGCTGTTGGTCCTACCCTGCAAAATATGATAAAATGAAATCACCCATGGACTGTCCAAGAAAAGCAGAAAAGCAACAAAGCACAATGAACTAAAGTTCTTTTACTAAGTAGTGTTCAATTTATTCTGCATTTTGAATTTTTATCTTGGTATTACTTGCCACCTACATACCTCAAAGAGGTATTGTAAGGATTAAAATAACATCTTAAAGTGCTTTGAAACAGGGATGAAATGTTTGTTCTTTGACATCGGTACAACCTCGTGGGTAGGTTTTTGTTACTAGACGAATGACTTCGGCTTAGGTAAACACATGATTTATAAATCACTGATATTTGTTCTAAATCCTGCTAGGGCTCCTTCATGTTTCAAATGTTACGTACATTGGTTGCCCAAATCCAGCTGATTCTTTGTAAATTCAGAGATAGTATGTATAACATCCATGGAATGTCATAGCAAGAATCTAGGGAAAGCCTCAAATCTCAAGGGTTTTCATTACTTCTCCATGCCTTGCAGCTGAGTATTAAAAGAAAAAATTCGTGGAAATGACCTGAGAATTCTGAACCTTTGATGCACCTTTTTATGTAGCCTGATATACCAAAGCATTGCTATAAAGGCTTTAAAAATCCTTTTACATTATTCCTGATAGTCTCAGCAGGCAATTAAAAAGCGGTTAAAAATAAAGTTAGCTGACTCATTTTGGTAGTTTAGCTGATGATGATACTGACAGCTTCATTTAACAGATAATGTTATCATAGAAAACAGCACAACTTCAACAATAGAGCAAATTTTTCTAAAACAATTGCAAGAGAGAATTGATACAATATATTCTTAGTTTTCTGCAATTCTTTTTGGGAGTGAAATTCTTAAAAACTAAACCCACTCAAACACCACAATGTATTTATAAGAGTTAGATGTTGTCTCTAAGAAGCATAAAAGCTGGAGATGAGTGACTTTCTCATGGAAACAAAATTGTCCTAAAAAATTAGCTCTTTTTCAAAAAAAGAAAAACATACAGAACAATAACAGCAAAAAGTATTCTACTTAAAGGGAACTGGAATAGAATGGCTTTTGAATCCAGAATCTTTTTTCCTAGATCTGATTTTTTTTTAAAGGCTATTAAAACACTAATTTAGGAAAAGGGCAGTAGCTTAATTTTAATGCTCAGTTTTAAAATTAAAAAGAATTCACGTCTGTTCATGTAGACAAATTATTTCTAACAAGAAACACCACCTGTATTATCAGATTCTGCAGTTATTTCTAGATTAGTTATTCTTGGCAATGGTACCGTAAAACTATGTCTCAACCTCGGGTGTGTGTGTACACACACACACACACACACACACACAGGCGCACACGTTCACGTTCCTATGTATACACACCAGAATTCTATTAAAAGATTGTGAATGCCACCTTATTTTCACAGCCCGATTAAGACATACAATAAATTTATTCACTAATAAACAAAAATTGATGAGAACCATGGAAACCTCTTAAATTAGAAATCAGGAGGACCTGCCTGAAATTAAGAAACAAAAGAAGCTGCTAAAATTACACAGTGAAGGTGAGAATTTGTAATGTAAACGTTAACCCTGAACACTTTAGAGGTGTGAAAGTTTTTTATTAGCAACCTTGCTGATAAATTCTTGAACTGGTCATAACAGAAAAATTACTTTTAAATGGGTCGTGATGAAAAAATTATTAAGGTGGCCATAATGGCTAAAGTGGGACTTCCCAGATGGCATAATGGTAAAGAATCTGCCTGCCAATGCAGGACATGGGTTCGATCCCTGAGTCAGGAAAATCCCCTGGAGTAGAGGATGGCAACCCACTCCAGTATTCTTGCCAGAGGAACCTGGTGGGTTACAATCCATGGGGTCACAAAGAGTCAGACATGACTGAGCAACTGAGCACACACACAGACACTCAGACACGCAGAGCCCTAGAAAACTAACCCACTGACTAAAGGATCAGTTACATTTTTCTAACAGTTAGTATAGACTTTTAACATTCCACTGGGGGACTAAAGGGCCTTAACCCAAAAATGCAGTTAAACAAATAAAGCCCTAACTTGAGAGCGAAGTCTCAACCAAATCCATGCTGGTAACAAATGGTTTATGAACAAGCAGCAAGGTCAGCAGTAGAGGAAAACACACACTAGAACTTACTCTGTTCTGAGCACTGAACCATATAAACTTATTTCACCACCACAAACCCTGCGGGGGAGGTACTCTTTGACAGGAGGGGGAACTGGGACCAGGGAGGTTGAGTAACTTGTACAAAGTCACCTAGCTAACAAGGACACCTACCCAAGCAGTTGCTTCCAGAACCTTTGCTCTGAACCAATAATCCATGTGGTTTCTTTAGTTTGTAGATCTAATACCCATTACCACAAACCCAATACATGGCAGGGAAAAGTGGTAGAAGTTTGAAGAAACTACATTCAAATTCAAACACTACTTTGAAGAAGTGATGCTTTTCAACTGTGGTGCTGGAGAAGACTCTCTTCAGAGACCCTTAGACAGCAAGGAGATCAAACCAGTAAATCCTAAAGGAAATCAACTCTATTTGTTGGATGGACTGATGCTGAAGGTGAAGTTCCAAAACTTTGGCCACCTGATTTAAAGAACTGACTCATTGGCAAAGACCCTGATGCTGGGAAAGAGTGAATGCAGGAGGAGAAGGGGGCGACAGAGGATGAGATGGTTGGATGGTATCAGCGACTGGATGGACATGAGTTTGAGCAAGCTCCGGGAGATGGTGATGGACGAGGAAACCTGGCGTGCTGCAGTCCATGACTGAGAGACTCAATAACAACTCCTTACTCCTCCAGGCAGTTTCCTTATCTAAGTAATGGGAATGGTAACACTTACGCTGTGGGGCTCCACTGAGATAATTACATAAAAGTACCTGCAGGTGGGATGAGCCCCAGGTGTTGCAGATGCATTTACAAGCTCTGAGATTCTTTTTAAAGATATTCAGAGGGGCTATCTGTTGAGTGGAAATACAGCATCCAGCGTGGTTTTAGTTCCATCAAAGACTTAAATCCCTTTCCAGTGAGTCTCATATCTGTAGTGCAGGAGGGCTCAACTATGCTCACCAATAAAAGTCCATCACTCCTTGCTTTCAGTAAACTGTCCAGTGGACAAGTAAGAAAGGGAGGGAAAAAGAGGACCTCACTGTTTTCTTCACCCCTGAAGGTCTTCTCTCCCTTCTTCACTAGGATTCTGGAAAGCCCTTAGAGGTATCCCATGTAGGGATGTGGATGAAAAGCATTTGTGCAAGGGGGCTCACTGAAAGAAAGGGAACGTCAGCCTATTGAATAAGGCAAGGATAGACCAGACCCTGTACATGTGTGTGTAGTCACTAAGTTGTATCCAATCTTTTGCAACCCTACGGACTGTAGCCTGCCAGGCTCCTCTGTCCATGGGATTTCCCAGGCAAGAATACTGGAGTGCGTTGGCATTTCCTCCTCCAGGTGATCTTCAGGACCCAGGGATCAAACTCACGTCTCTTATGTCTCCTGCATTGGCAGGCAGGTTCTTTACAACTCAGCCACCTGGGAAGCCTGGGAAAATCCCATGGACAGAGGAGCCTGGAGGGCTACAGTCCATGGGGTCTCAAAGAGTCAGACCCAACTAAGAGTCTGAGCACACACGGACCAGATCCTATGGCAGTCCCCTCAGGAGCCTACAGACACGCAAGAAGTTGTTCCCTCCCACACCCAGATAAAGACCACTCGAGTTCCCAGCACCCCCAACCCCTCCAGGTCCAGGAGGCTGCAGGCATCCTCCTGCCAAAACAGTCTTCCCTGGAGCCGGCCTCCCACGTCCCTGGTGGATCCAGTCCTCCCAGATTGTAAACACTGGCTGTCCAGATAACCTCTGTGCAGGCTGCCCACAGCCTGGGCCTCTTGGAATCACTAATGATAAGTTGAGTTGTCAATCACCCTCCTCTCTCAGACTTGTTCTCATCCCCGTTGTCCAGGCTTCTGCCGTCCACCTGTTTGGGTCGATGACAACATGTCATTGATTCCCTTTCTAGACTTAATGCTCGCCTCTTGTCAGGGAGAGAAACACTCTTTGGAGAACCTGCTTTTGAAATCTACACTCCCCATACACGCTGGCATTCCTCTCCGCTCACATTACTGCAGCTGCTCCCGTGTCTGGATCTAAACTCTCATCTTGGATCTGGTGCAGCTGAATTACCTTGTCCCGGGAGTTTCTCACATCTCGGCGGGGACAGAGTGCAAGTCTACCCCACTGGAGACTAGCTGGGCCGGGCCCTGTGTTTGATAACAATCTCAAAATATTCGGTGCCATAGGAATTTTTCTCCCCTGTGCTCCTAGTTTCTTTCCATACTGCTACAATTTGCAAAACAAACAACCAGACTGCCACAGGCCAGGCTAAATTCAGGGCACATTCTCTAGCTCTGAGGCATAGCCAAAGAGACATGCATGGGCTTGCTCTTCCCTCTCATGGAAATAAACACTACTAGAAGCTTAGCACTCACTTGTTTGGGACCAGATGTTCCTTCACCTCACGGTGTTGGTTGTTCCTGACAGTAAAGAGCAGGTTGCTCCAGGTCCAGGCTGACCAGGTCAATGAGGTACCCGACACCCAAGAGTGTCATCTGGCCATTCCCCACCATGTATACTCTTGCCAAAACTCAAGTGGACTGCCAAAGGGCCCAAGCCCAAACTGTCATCTACCTGAAAGTTATTTCAACCTAGGATTTTTAAAAAATATTTAATAGATTTTTTTTTTTTAGATTTTTTTTTTCCCCTGTGGGTCACTTTTTAAAAAGTCTTTATTGAATGTGTGACAACATTGCTTCTGTTTCATGTTTTGTTTTTGGTCATGAGGCATGTGGGATCCCAGCTCCCTGACAAGGGATCAAACCCAAAGCCCCTGTATTGGAAGGTGAAGTCTTAACCACTAGACCACCAGGGAAGTCCCAATCCAGGATTTTAAGGTTATGTATTCTAGACCCTGAATTGGAAGGACTGATGCTGAAGCTCCAATACTTTGGCCACCTGATGCAAAGAACTGACTCATTGGAAAAGACCCTAATGCTGAGAAAGATTGAGGGCAAGAGGAGAAGGGGACGACAGAGGATGAGATTGTTGGATGGCATCACAGACTCAATGGACAGGAGTTTGAGCAAGCTCCGGGAGTTGTTGATGGACAGGGAAGCCTCTAGTGCTGCAGTTTGTGGGATTGCAAAGAGTTAGACATGACTGATTGACTGAACAACAAGACCATCACAGGATGTAATAGACCACGTACAGCTGAGTCTTGCCATTTCTTTCATCTGAAGGATCCCCATATGTAATTGTCCTCAGTCGTTATGGGGTGTCAGAGAGCCAGCATGAAGTTTTGTGTCCACAGTTTCACTAATTCCAAACATATTAATCACAGCTGTCACATTAGTTTTTACATAGAAAAGGATTCTCTCTGCAAACTTAGCTAAGAAAATTTGCTAGCTAGTTTAGATATTCTAATTGAACTGTTTCTCTCCCTTGCCATTGCCCTCCATCATTTCTGATCAACCTGATGGAGCTAAAGTTGCCAAACGTGATTTTTTAAACACATTTAACAGTTATGTTTTAGTGCCCCCTACTGGTATGTGACATTCGTAGTCCATTTGCAAAAAAAAAAAAAAAGGCTCACTTATCTTTTTAAAGTAATAAATTCATTTAAAAAAAAGTCTTTTTGAGCCTTTAAAAATTGTTTAATTTTTATACTATATTAGTTAAAAACAGTATAAATACTCCACCATTTTTGCTGTTGTTCATTATACAGACATATTTTAACATTAAGTGTCTTATTTATATCTTTCGCTGTATCTAATTTTTGTTTGGCTGGAAAAAACTATTTTGGAAAATGGCTCCTTTTTATTTAATTAGAAAGCATACTCATTAAGAAAGAATTTCCCTTACATCTTGACACCCTCTCTGAGGCTGCTTATTAGTCTAAAATAGAACGTTTGTTTCACTTCAGAAAAAGGGAGGAAGTAGGCTTTGGTAAGTAGGCTTTATTTTTTATTTTTAAAGAAATATTTATTTGGCTGCACCGGGATCAGGGGATGGATCAGTCTTCAAAGGAAACTGATGCTTTGGAGTTTCATGAACAATGATACTAGTTACGGAGGCAGTCCATCCTAAAGGAGATCAGTCCTGGGTGTTCATTGGAAGGACTGATGTTGAAGCTGAAACTCCAATACTTTGGCCACCTCATGCGAAGAGCTGAGTCATTGGAAAAGACCCTGATGCTGGGAGGGATTGGGGGCAGGAGGAGAAGGGGACGACAGAGGATGAGACGGCTGGATGGCATCACTGACTCAATGGACATGAGTTTGGGTAAACTCTAGGAGTTGGTGATGGACAGGGAAGCCTGGCGTGCTGCGGTTCATGGGGTGGCAAAGAGTCGGCCACGACTGAGCGAACTGAACTGAACTGAACTGAACGGAGGCAGGTTGCTGAACAGCCATTATGATAAAATCCAAAATCCCTGTTCAGAGAGTAGACACACTCCTCACAGGAGATAGAGAACAGACCAGAGATCAGTGGACGGAAGTCCCACTAGAGGGTACAGGATGTAAGGCAGGGATGTGGGTGGGGGGCAAGGGTTGGAACCAGAGTGACAATTAATTAAATATGGACAGAGTCTTGTCCCTGATAAAACAAACTCTGTTTTAGATAGTAAAATAATTTGGGAACAACGATTTGCACATGGGAATTTTTTTTTTTCCTCACATTATTTGGGTAGAATGTGCTATCAACCAGGGCAGAGGGAGCCCATAGTGCTTCAAGCTCTGTGTCAACTCTTAGCCAAAGGGGAGAACATGTATGCAAGGGTGTAAGACCACTCCACAGCACTCCACTGCCTACTGCAGCTTGGTCTGCCCTGAAAGGTCCCAGGGGCCCAAGAGGGGAAGATAAGCAATAACTTGGGGTTTCCACTTCTGTCAGTGAAGGGCGGGCCTGTTTTTGCAAAGCTGGAGGGAAACAGGAGATAACTTTATGTCAAAAATGGGCCAAGGGAAACCTTTTCACTGAACAATCTTCTGCCAGATCTGGAAAATTAGACCTAACAGTGAAAGCTGCCCTCAAAGTATTATGTCTTCACAAAGAGCAAAATTTCCCAGGAAATTTAAATTGCCCCAAATACTCTCCTCAAGGACTTTTGAAGCTGTTTTCAATCCTTTAGACTTGATCTTCTACTCAGACTTTTTTTTTTCCTTCTCATAGTTTAAATTTTTAAATTCATTGGAGAAGCATTTGAGATACGTTTGTCATATAACTTTTATTTCTGTCATTTATTTCCACCTCTCGCTTTTAAAATCTGTTAAGTGAGATGCGAACATTTCATCAAGGCATATACTTAAAATGTCCAAAACCATGGAATGTCTCCGTGTGTTCTGCCAAAATCTTAATTCTAGGTATTTTAACTTCAATTTTAATAACTGCCATTATTAGTCATACTGTAGGGGGGGTAAAGCTGCCTTAACTGACAGTTCTTCTCAAACCAAACCTACCCATTATAATTTCACAGGAAGTAGACAACTTGAAAACTGTCTCCAGGGCCTGTTTTTCATAAGGTCAGAAGCACATTATAAATTTGACTCAACTTTACATCTCAGCTCAGGGGAAGGGAAGGGACAGGACAATTAAAAAAAAAAAAAAAAACCAAGCCTATTAAAATGCAGATCTTTACTATGAAAAAGTTCATATTCATCTGCATTCCATAGTTTGACTAAAATATCTACCTCAAAAAAAGAATACAAATAGACTGTCACCTACAAACACATCATGGCTTATACAGTCTTGAATGGGAGTGTGGAGCTTCTTGTTTTGAAATCACAACCCCTCCAAGTAGGTAAGGGTGTCCCTGGTTCCTCAGTGGTAAAGAACCTGCCTGCCAACTCAGGAGGCACAGGTTCCATCCATGGGTCGGGAAGATCCCCTGAAGAAGGAAATGGCTACCTACTCCGGTATTCTTGCCTGGGAAATCCCATGGACAGAGGAGCCTGGCAGGGCTACAGTCCGTAGGGTCACAAAAGAGTCAGATACGACTTAGCCACCAAACTACAACAGTGACAGGTAGGTAAAACTGGAAGCTCAGACATAAAAAGCAGTTTGCCCTAGGACTTTCCTTTGGTCCAGGGGCTAAGACTCTGCACGCTCAATGCAGGGAGCCCAGGCTCAATCCCTGGTTGGGAAAATAGGTTTGCCACACGGCAACTAAGATCTGGCACAGCCAAATAAATTAAAATTCAAAATAGTTATCATTAAAGAAAAACAAACAAACAAATAGTTGCCCTGATTTTCTTTATGCTGAGCCCTACCACAAACTTAAAAGAAAACCTCGGATTGCATAGTTGTTCTGGGAGAAACCCACTTATGCTTCCTTACACAATGTTTATGAAAAAGAGCTATCATTTAGTTCCTGCTTGTTATGTATCAGGTACTGCTTTTAGAACTATGTTACACAACATAGCACAACAACCCCATAGGCTGGGAGTCAGATTTTACAATCGTTGTCAAATGGGGAAACTGAGGTACAGAGGGGCCTCCCAGGTGTCTCTAGTGGTAAAGAGCCTGCCTGCCAACGCAGAAGACAAAAGAGGTTCGATCCGTGGGTCCGGGAGATCCCCTGGGGGACGGCATGGCAACCCACTCCAGTGGAGAGTCCCACGGACAGAGGAACCTGGCGGGATGCAGCTCACAGGACTGCACAGCCGGACACGACTGAGCCACTTAGCATGCGTGCGCGAGGCGCAGAGGCAGTAGATAATGGCTGCTCAGCGGCACAGCTCATCAGAAGCCTGGAGTCGCTGACCTAAGGGCCTAAGGGCTGCATGGACACTGGGCCACACTGCCCTGTGGGGTCAAGGAGGAGGCCAGGACCAGCTCTGCGGGGGCAGCCTGGAAGGAAGGCCCCCAGCGGCCAAGAGCTGAGCTGTGTCTTTCAGGTGACACCTGTTAGAATGGGAGTTGGGTAGTGACACTTGCAATTTACAATACAGATCTTCATCACAGAGAATATGTTTATATATACCTCACTCTTTACCACCTGGTTGTGAACTTTTTCAAAGAACTTTTTTTATGCAGACCAGTTTTTAAAAAGTCTTCATCGAATTTTTTGTTATGATATTGCTCCTATTTTATGTTTTTGGTTTTTTGGTTTTTTTTTTTTGGCCACAAGGTATGTGGGATCCTAGCTCCCTGACCAGGGATGGAACCTGCTCACCGTGCACTGGAAGGCGAAGTCTTAACCCCTGGACCGCCGGGGAAGTCTCTGGTTACGAACTCTTAAAGATACCTGCGGACTTCCTCTCAGAATACTGTTTTTAAATGCGTAAAACAAAATATAAAGGACCATAAAGGAAGCCAGTTCCATGGAAATACACTCATCAAAATATTTTTAATGTGATATAATAATGAGTTATTCTTTTTCAACAACAAGATCCAGTGGCAGGTCTAATAATTACTGTAATTTTGAAGTGGTAATGAGCATATATTATATTTTGAGATAGCTGCAACAACTCTAATGTTGATGTGAAAATACACTTCAATGGGTGACAGAGTCTTAATACTGCTATTACTACTGTGTTTTGTTGTGCACATTCACAATTGAGGGAAATGCTAATTTTCAGTTAGAGGTGAGTGGAAACAAGGAAGTAATTTTTTTCCCCTGGGTTCACAGACATCCCCTCATCCTGAACTCTATCCGTAGACCCATCTCCTCCCCCAGAGAGACTCTAGATGCCAGATTAAGACCCTGCTCCAGAGGCGGGCAGTTGAATTACTTCGTTAATTCAGGAGCTATTTATTGCACGTCAGTCTATGCTAGACACGGAGATATAAGGATAATTATGCTGCAAGGTGGTGCAGTGGTAAAAAATCCGCCTGCCAATGCAGGAGATGCAAGAGACATGGGTTTGATCCGTGGGTCGAGAAGATCCCCTGGCGAAGGAAATGGCAACCTACTCCAGTATTCTTGCCTGCAAAATTCCAAGGACAGAGGATTTTGGCGGGCTGTAGTCGTTGGGGCGGCAAAGAGTCGGACATGACTGAGTACACACACAGAAAGCTAACCTATAGGGACTTCCCTGGTGGTCCAGTGGCTAAGGCTCCATGCTCCCAATGCAGGGTCCCAGGTTCAATCCCTCATCAGGGAATTGGATCCCACATGCTGCAATTAAGGCCTGTGCAGCCAAATAAATAAGTAACAAAAATTTAAAAATAAAGCTAACCTGTAGGTAATTGACTGCTCTGCTTCAGAATTGTTACTGAAGACACTGCACGATCCTATGCTGGTGTAAGTTTTCAGATATAAAAGCTTTATAATCATCAAAGAATGTCTTCCCTTTGTGCACACATCTTGGTTTCTACATGTTTTCCTCCTGTAAGAGAAACCTTAGAGAATTTATTGGGTCCAGGGTTGGGGCAGGGATGGGGTGAGCCTGTAGCATCTTGGGATAGCAGACAACAGGAAAGTTCTCTAAAAAGATAGGAGCGTGTCAGAAAGACATAAGAGCCAACCCAAAAAGTCTCCCAAAGGCCAAGGCTGCGACAACTTGAGCAACAAAGCCAGTAATGGTAGTACAAGATCTTAATCTATAGAACAAAATTAATATCCCTAAGTCTGAACTGATGTGGTTAAATTACTGAATAATAATGAAAATTGACTGCTCCTGTTTTTCAGGGGAGGAGGGGGGCAACTCTTCTTCAGAAGAATTCCAGTAAGTAAATGTAGCAGGTAGCGGGAAGCGACTGTGTAACCCAGGGAGCTCAGCCCGGGGCTCTGTGGTCACCTGGATCACCTGTGTCACCTCTGTCACCTAGATGTGTGGGACGGGGATGAGGTCGAAAGGAGGTCTAAGGAGGAGGGGATATATGTGTACATAAAGCTGATTCACTTTGCTGCACAGCAAAAGCTAACACAACATTGTAAAGCAATTACCTTCCAATTAAAAATAAATACATAAATGTAGCAGGAATGAGGAAAATATAAACTCCTCATTAGAAAACCATAGTAATAATTGCTACAGGCAAGCTTCACTGATGGATGTAAGTGGGGCAAAAGTTTAAAGAGAAAAAGGACGTTCACAAAGTCTCCAAGTATCTCTAAGACATTTCTCATCGCAAAGGGGAAAGCAGTAAGTTTACAGTCGAGAAACCCTGCAGACACCACCTTAATCAAGTGATCAAGCTTCACTAGTAGTGAGTCATGCTGACATCGTGTACCCCCGAGATGAAACAATGAGAACAGAGCTTCACCTCTGTGGCATTCTTCTCTCAAACCTGTAACATCAGTCTAATCATGAAAAAAAAAAAAAAAAAGGACAAACCCATCGGAGGAACACTACAGAATAGCTGACCAGCACGCCTCAAGAGTCCACAGGATGAAGAAGCCCTATTTGCAGGGCAGGAATAGAAATACAGACATAGAGAACAGACTTGGGGACACAGTGGGGAAGGAGACGGTGGGACATTTGAGAGAATATATACATTGACATATATTCACCACCACATGTAAAACAGATGGCTAGGAGAAACCCGCTGTGCATCACAGGGATTCGGCTTGGTGCTCCTAGAGGAGTGGGATGGGGGCGGGGTGGGAGGGAGATCTGAGAGGGAGGGGATACATGCATACATACGGCTGGCTCATATTATTGTGCATCAGAAGCTAACACAATATTGTAGAGCAGTTATACTCCAATAATAGAGAAAGGAGAGTCAGTGGGAGACAAGGAAAGACGAAGGCCCTGGTTCAGAGTGGAGAACACCAGGAAGACAAGAAACTGAAGCAACATGGGATCCTGAGTCATATCCTGGGACACAAAAGGAACATTAGGGGGGAATGATGATACTCAAATACAGTCTGTGGTTTAATCGATAGGATTGTATCAGTGTCAATTTTTTTTTTTTTTGTAATTATGTACTTGTTGGCTACACTGGGTCTTTGCTGCTACACGGCGGCTTTCTCTAGTTGAGGTGAGCGGGCTTCTCATTGTGATGGATTCTCTTGTTGCGGAGCGCAGACTCTAGGCTCTTGGGCTCAGTAATTGTAGGGCATGGGCTTAGTTGTCCTGTGGCATGTGGCATCTTCCTGGACCAGGAATCAAACCTGTGTCCCTTGTGTTGGAAGCATGGAGTCGTGACCACTGGACCACTAGGGAAGTTGCTCAGTTTTTGCATTTTGATCACTGAACTATGGTTGTGTAAGTTGTTAACATTAGAGGGTGATGAGTGAAGGGTATATATAAACTACTATATTTGCAACTTTTCTGTAAGTCTAAAATTATTTCAAAAGTAAAAATATTAATTGAAAATAAAATAAGCTTCACCTGAAGCATGATTTTTGCTGTACACATTAGAAACCACATCCTCCTGGTTATGGCTATGCTAGGCATTTGAATATTATTCAGCATTTCCTCTAATACTGGACTGCTCTTCATTGAAATCATGTGCTTTCATAAAAATGGCTGAAATGGTTTTAGAACAATTTGCATTTGCTTTCATCTTTGAGTTTATGGAATTCACTATTGTTCATTCAGAAAATAATTCTTATCAGCTTAAGCTACTGATTAATGTCAAAGAGAGAGGTAGGACACAGAGGAAGAGTCCCTGATATGAATCTGGGGTTTTTGTCTCAGTTCAGCCATAAATGAATTATGAGGGACTTCCCTGGAGATCCACTGGTTAGGATTCCCTGCTTTCACTGCTGGGGGCCTGGGTTCCATCTCTGATTGGGGAACTAAGATCCTGCCAGTCTCACAGCATGGCCAAGAAAAAGTAAACGAACCATGAAATCACTGGCAAGTTGCTCCCTCTGGGCCTCCATTTTCCACACCTATGAAATGAGAGAACCAGTAAAAGATATTTGTCTTTCTCAGTTTGGGAACTCTGTACTTCATAGTCATAATTCTTGACTCCTATTAGCTTGACCTCCATCTCCAAGTTAGGCTAAAAGTTTTGGTATAAAAGTGACCAAAGACTGTAACTGCCTGTTTGTAGCTCAATATGCAGCATGAACCAATGTTAATTTATGTGGTAGAGTTAATTGGATTCTTAATTCTTAATATCTCAGAAGGAGAGCGTGGAATGATTTGAAAGAGTAGTAAAGATGTTAATCTCATTTAAATCTCTTGGTTTTTCACAGTAATGAATAAAAGTGAGCTATTTTCACACGGTGTTATTCAATCCATTTGAATCAGATGAATGGAGAATCAGTAAAAGATGTCTTTCTCAGTTTGGAAAACTTTGTGAGATTCCTCTTTTTGGTGGTAGGGTTCTTGTCTGACTCTGCAACCCCATGGATTGTAGCCTACCAGGCTCCTCTGTCCATGGGATTCTCCAGGCAAGAATACTGGAGTGGATTGCCATTTCCTTCTCCAGGGAATCGTCCCAACCCAGGGATCAAACCTGCATCTCCTGCACTGCAGGCAGATTCTTTACCTCTGAGCCTGTTGGGAAGCCTGAGGTTCCTCTCGGGGCCTTGCAGTATGCTAGGTCTTGAACAGAGGACCTCACAGAGGTGACAAAAGCCAACATGACCCCAACCCTTAAGGAGATCGGGATGGGAAATTCTGTAAAGGAAACAGGACGCCATGTTAGACAATGAGAAGGTAGGATCTTAACAAGGCAGGGGGAGGAGGCTTTCTCGGGAAGTGGCATTTCTTGGGACGTGACAGAAGGTCAAGGCCAGGGCGTCCTTACCAGTGCATTTATTGTCTGGCGTCTAGGAGAGGCCTAGAACATGGCAGAACCCAGCAAATGCTTAACAAGCTAATGAATGTGTGATAGATGTGAAAATGCTTTACAAGCTATAAAAGTAATACATGAATAGAGACACAGACGTAGAGAGCAAATGTATGAATACCAAGGGGGGGAGAGGGAGGTAGGATGAATTGGGAGATCGGGATTGGCATATACACATTATTGATACCATGGATAAAAGAGATAACTGGTGAGAACCTACTACATAGCACAGAGAACTCTACTCAGGGCTCTGCGGTGACCTAAACGGGAGGAAAGTTTAAAAAGCGGGGTTATATGTACACACATAGATGACTTAACGTTGCTATACAGTAGAAACTAACACAGCATTGTAAAGCGACTATACTCCAATAAAAATGTTTAACAAAATAACACATACGTGTTAGCCGTTATTGTTTTATTGACATGAGAAGACCTGCTTTTATTCTGCTTCACTGGGACACCAAGGGAATCCCTGGCAGTCCAGTGGTTAAGACTCGGCATTCCCAATGCAGGGGGACATGGGTTTGATCCCTGGTCAGAGAACTATGGTATCGTCAAAAATAAAAGTCCACTGGGACACCCTGAGAGGTTATCAAAGCAGATCATGGAGAAAAGCATTCATTAAGGGCATCTGCTCCTTTGCACAAACCTGGGCCCTTTTCCACAGGAGAGAACTTGAAGCTCCTTGGTACAGGACTGAATACCCAGCAATCAGAGGACAAAATCCCATCCCAACACTTGTCCATCCCCATTTCTGCCTGGGAAAGCAAGATTCCACTAAACAGTGATGAAAATAGTGAAGAAAAAAATGTTATGGATATTCAAAGGTGAGAAAAATACATCATAAAAATTAAGGATTCTGTTTCACAGATAAGAGGTGATGATATAAATGAGCAAGGAGCCAGCAGTCCCGAATGCTGGATAGTGGGGGGAAAAAAAAACTCATTTTTTGTCCTTCTCGACACTGAAATCCCAGGGAGGAGTACAGAGAAAGAAAACCAACCCTATTTTCAAACATTTGTATACTAGTCACTGTTACATACATTGTCTCATTCAATTCTAACATCTACAAATCCCCTGAGATGGGAATTAAAACCATTGTTTGCGAAGGAGGAAACAAAGGCTGAATGATGAAGTCACGTTCTTAGAATCACAGCTCCTACTGATGTAGCAGGGATTTTTCACTGAAGCTTCTGACTCCAAAGTTGACAAGAACAACGGAAGAAAGGATAGAAAAACACAGAAAGGGCACTGCAGATGTGTCAACAATCCGGGAGCCGTAACGCAGAACACCAATCGGAGCATTTCTGTTTGTTTCCTTGCCCCCTGAAGTGTTCAATCGGTGAATAGTAGCACATGCAAAGATAACTATTTCGGACCAGCTTTTGCTCTCCATTTTAAAAACAAGACAGAAAAATTACCTTTGTCACAATTAAAACTGGTAAAGGAAGAACAAACAAACAAACAAAAAGAAAACCAGTTAAGGTAAATGACTATTAGATACACGAAATGCTCCCTCTTGGGTTGGCTAGGGGCTTCCCTGGTGGCTCAGACAGTGAAGAATCTGCCTGCAACGTAGGAGATCAGCATTCAGTCCCTGGGTCAGGAAGATCCCCTGGGGAAGGGAATGGAAAACCACGCAAGGAGATCAAGTCGGTCCATCCTAAAGAAAATCAGTCCTGAATATTCATTGGAAGGACTGATGCTGAAGCTGAAACTCCAATACTTTGGCCACCTGATTCAAAGAACCAACTCATTGGAAAAGCCCCTGATGCTGCGAAGGATTGAAGGCAGGAGGAGAAGGGGACGACAGAGGATGAGATGGTTGGATGGCATCACCGACTTGATAGACGTGAGTTTTGAGTAAGCTCCGGTAGTTGATGATGGACAGGGAAGCCTGGCCTGCTGCCAGCCAGGGGGTCAAAAAAAGTCCGACATGACTGAGCGACTGAACTGGACTGAACTGGTATTCTTGCCTGGAGAACGCCATGGACAGAGGAACCTGGAGTGTTGCAATCCACGGGATCACAAAGAGTCGGACATGACTGAGCAACTGAGCACACATACAGGGGGGTACTGATTCCAGAAACCACGGTGTTTTCTAACATCCTATAGTACATTCTTTCTTCAAAAAATGCTACTGAAACCTTGGAAAACATTAGTCCTTCCTTTCTTTTGCAGCTAACACAGTTTTAAAAAAAAAAAGAGGCTGCAAACCACGAGGGTATTCCAGCAACTGTTTGCTTTCCCTAGTATGAGCTACTTACCCACCCCACCACCATCACCATCGTTAATATTCTAGTTCAAGGAGACATTAAGATAGCTCATAAGTCATGCCATGTTCAGAAATAGCTTAGTCCTAGAGTTAACATAATTTAGAAAGGTTTGCTTCAGCCTCTTAAAACCTGGTTACTTAGAATGAAAACTTCCTAATTTAATAGCAATTTGCATACATGTATAAATGCATAGCTTTTTTTAAAAAAAAAAAAGCAACTTTAGGATTAAGAGAGTTTTGTTGTCTTTATTTGCATACTTTAAAACTGATTACTCAAAAAAAAAAAAAATACTGATTACTCAAGCAAGTTTCAGAGACTTTTGAGAATAGGAACAAGGTAAGAATCTAAGTATAATATGTTCTTTAGGACCAAGAATCTCAAGATAGTACATTGTTTAGAATCAAGTGTGAAAGTGGACAAAGAAAGGGTGTTTTTAATGTCATGGTCTCTTGGGATTTCCCTGGTGGTTCAGTGACTGAGACTCTCTGGCTCGAAATGCAAGGGGCCCCGAGTTTGATCCCTGGTCCAGGAATTAGATCCCCCATGCCTCAACTAGGAGTTCACAAACTGCAATTAAGACCCGGTGCAGCCAAATAAGCAAAAAAATATATATATTTTTAAAACGTCGTTAATGTCATGGTCTCACCTGTGAGGATATATCCTTCAAACCAACGGCCAAACTCTGCATATCTTCCAGTTATATATCCATTTCTATTCATTCCTTTAAATATCATGAAATGTTACTACATATAAAGGCAGATCTGTAATATAACTTTTAAAGCGTTGATAGTAAAATGACCACATGTGAATATAACACCCAACTTTGGAAATAGAACGTTAGTAGTGTGTAGGCTCCCTGGGCGTCCCTCCTCCATGCCATAGCTTCTCTCTTCTGCCTCCGTGAGTTAACAGCGTTGTATTTATCATTCTCATGATCTTTGTTATGATCATATTTAGTGCTCAGCAATATATTCAAAATTGTAAAAAGGAGGATATTACGTGCATTCTTCTGCAACTTATTTTTCACTCAATGTCTGAATTCATTTGTATTGATGTGGATAGCTCTACTTTCATCATTTTTGCTTGTGTAGAGTCCCGTGGCATGAATAAACCACAGTTTATGTATTACCTCTCCAGACAACAGGCACTTTTCTCCCCTGATTTTCACTACTTTGAACATTTTTTTAAATAGGTGACATTATTTTCTTTTAGATTTTATTTTTATCTTTAAAAATTTATTTGTTTATTTTTGGCTGTGCTGGGTCTTCATTGCTGTGCCGGCTTTTCTTTAGTTGCAGACGCGAGGGGCTATTCTTGTGTTGCAGTGTGGCAGGCTTCTCATTGCTGTGGCTTCTCGTGGTGCAAAGAACAGGCTCTGGGGCACGCAGGCTTCAGTAGTTGCAGCTCCCAGGCTCTAGAGCACCGGCTCAGTACTTGTGGCACTCAGGCTTAGTTGCTCTTCGGCATGTGGGATCCTCCCAGGTCAGGGATGGAACCTGTGTCTTTCTGCATTGTTGGGTAGATTCTTTACCACTGAGCCACCAGGGAAGCCCTACTTTGAACATTTTTTTATGTGCCTCCCAGCGCATATCTACAAGTGTTTCTTTAGGTATACACACTAGGAGCAGAACTGATTGTTCAAAGATTGTATAAATATGTATACATATGATGATAGATGTTTACATATTTATGTATAAATATTCAAATATATAATTAAATGTTTTATGTATAATTGTTATATATTTATATATCTGTATATAATATAGATTATAATTATGTAATTCCAAGAGTGTTTGCCAATTTACACTCTACCAACATCAACATATGAGTGATATTATCTAATTTCTAATTTTTCACCCATTTAAAGAGTACAAAAATGTTATCTTAATAAATATGGGGGTTTTTTAAATTTTTTATAGGTATACTGTTTTATTAACATTTAAACCAAGAGTTCAAGTGAATGATTGTTGAAATAAAATCATAATAGGCAGAGCTTTTAATGGAGCAATGTATTGAACACTGCAGATTACATAGACAACCTTGAAGGTGGTATTGACAACGTATTCAGCATTAGGATAAGCCCTGGAATTGGAAGTAAAACCCACCATTGACTGAACAGAAGTCCTTGGTTGCTGACACAATCTCCGATTTAAGACAAAACTGACAGAGTCAATAATGAAGTCCAGGATTGGTAAATGCGAGCAGCTAGTCTAACTGCAGATTCCAACACTTAGATGGTTTTCCCAAGCAGGGTAAATATGGTTTTTAAAATAATTTTTTAATTGAAAGATTCTTTAAATTCTAGAGTGCTTTAAAATTTTCAGAAGTTTTACACTCTGATTGATTTTAAATAATCACATAATAGACTCCCCTCCTGCCTTCCCTCTCCCCACTGGTAACCACTAGTTTGTTGTCTATATCTATGAGCCTACTTCTTTTTTGTTTTATTCACTAGTTTATTGTATTTTTTAGATTCCATATATAAGGGATAACATTTGTCTTTTTCTGACTTATTTCAGCAACATCCACGTTGCTGCAAATGGCAAAAATGTATTTTTTTATGGTTGAGTAGGATTCCATTGTGTATAGATACATCTTTATCCATTCGTCTGTTGATGGACACTTAGGTTGCTTCCATAACTTGGCAATTATAAATAATGCTGCTGTGAAGAATTGGGGTGCATCTATCTTTTTGAATTACTGTTTTCTCAGTATGATTTTCATTTGCATTTCCCTCACATTTTCTATATACTTATTAGCCATTTATATTTTTTCACCTATGAAATGCCTTTTTATATGTTTTGACCATATTCTTTTCAACCATTTGTTTTCCTCCAGTTGATTTTTAGAAGTTCTTTGTAAACTGTACATACTACTCATTTGGTGATTATATGTGAAGCATTTATCTTCTCCATGTTGGACACTTGTCTTTTCGCTCTTGGTGGTGCATTTTTTAATTTAAAGTTCTAAATTTTAACATAGCCAAATGTATTAATATTTTTCTTTGAGATTGTGTTTTTGGTATCTTTTTTAAAATTAGTATTTGTGTATTTGACCACATCTGGTCTTACTTTGGCACACAGGGTCTTCACTGGGGTGCGCAGGCTTCTTTAGTTGTACACGGGCTTAGTTGCTCTGCAGGACGTTGGATCTCAGCTCCTCCACCAGGGATTGAACCTGTGTCCCCTGTGTCACACGGCAGATTCTTAACCACTGGAAGTCTCTGCTTTTGGTATTTTAAATCCTCGCCTACACTGGAGTCATACATTTTTAAGTCTTCTTTTAAATGTTTATAATTTTATCTTTCTCATTTAAGTTTCAAACTCAATTGGATTTTTTTGTATTCTGTGAAACTGAGAATCTATTTTCTTTCCTTCAGTTGGATAACCAATTGTCCTCACATCATTTATTGAATATGCACTCTTTCCACTGATTTTCAATGCCAATTTTGTCATATATTAAGTTTCCATACACTAGTGGGCTTGTTTCTGTGTTCCCTATGCTGTTCTATCAGTTTATTTAACTATCTGTGTGTAATACCCTGCTGTCTAATCATCATAGCTTTATACTAAGTACTGATAGCTTAAAAGTTAAGGCAAATTCCTTATCTCAGTCTTCTTTTTCAAGAGTATTTGAACTCTTCTCACTTTTTTGCTTTCCTCTATAATTTTAACATAAATCGTGAAGTTCTATAAAAACCTTGTCAGAAATTTTAATGAAATTTCATTAAAGCTATAAATTTGTAAAGAATATCTTTATGATACTAAATGTGCTTACCCTTGAACTTTATCCATCTGCTTACCTATTTCTAAATTTTATTACTTACCTCATTTCATTAAAGTTTTTAAAAGTTTTCTTTATAAATATCCTGTTCATTCATGATTTTTATGGTACTATAAATGGTTATCTTATAAATTTTGTTATCTGTTTGTTGCTGGTATATAGGCATGCAACTACAAACTTGCTAAACTAGCCTATTCTTTTAATTTATAGACTTGTTTTCTATACAAACACAGGCCCTTAATAATGACAGTTTGTTTCTTCCTTTTTATATCTATTGGTGCATAAGAAATTACATCAAACTTAGTGACTTAGAAGAACATACACTTATTATCTCCATGTTTTTGTGGGTCACTTAGCTGGGTCCCCTGCTCAGAGTCTCACAAAGCTACAATTAATGTGTCATTTAAGCTGCAGTCCTTTTTAGAGCTTAGACCTCTCTTCCAAGATGACATGATTGTTGGCAGAATTCAGTTATTTGAGGCTGTAGAACTGAGGTCCCCATTTTGTTGCTATCAGTCCCTAGTGACTCCCTCAGTTCCTTGCCATATTGCCCATTCATAGGCCTTCTTACATGGCAGTTTACTTCTTCAAAGTCAGTGGAACTCTCTAATCTAGTCTTCCCAGGTGGCTCAGTGATAAAGAATCTGCCTGCAAATCCAGGAGCCACAGAAGTGCTGATTCCATCCATGGGTCAGGAAGATCTCCTGGAGAAGGAAGTTGCAACCCACTCTGCTCTTCTTGCCTGGAGAATCCCACAGACAGAGGAGCCTGGCAGGCTACAAAGAGTCAGACACGACTGGACATGCAGGCATCACACCATAACCCAGTCAAGGGAGTGACTATACCCATCATCTTTACCATATTCTATTTGCTAGAAGCAAGTCTTAGGTTCTGTCTGTTCTCAAAGAGATGATGTGATTCATTGGAGATTATCTTTGGGTAATAAGGTAATTTGAATTTGCAGCTCCAGTTGCTTTTTCTTGCTACAGTACAGTCTAGGCTTCCAGTATATTGCAGACAATAAATTGTGGTCTCATCATCTTCAAAGAAGTGGTTTAATGATTCACCATTAAGATGTTTGCTGTAGGTTTCTTTGTAAATGCCATTTACCAAGTTAAACAAACTCTACTTGAAGTTTTCTAGTTTTAATGATAAATGACTGTTGAATTTTATCAAACTATTTTTCCTACACCATTTGAGGTTTGTATTTTTTTCCTCCATTGTCAACCCACCCTTGCATTCCTGGGATAAACTAGATTGTCAACTTTTCTTTCCTATTCATTGCTGGATTCTGCTTGCTATTTTGAATTTCTCAAACGTCTTCATGATTGAGATTCATGTTTGTTACTCTAATCTCTTGAAATTGAGTTGAAATTGATTCCTTTTATATGCTTTGGAATAATTTATATGTATGGTTAGGGTTATTTGCCTTCTGAATATTTTTAACTCTTGAAATGGTCTGAGCTTGTTTTCTTTCTGGGAAGATTTTAAAAATAGAGATTCTATTTCTTCTATAGTTATCATTTCTCTTTATCCAAAGAGAACCTCTGGCCCATTTCTCTTCTCTCCTTCTTAACATCTGATTGTACAAGTATTACTATATTTGTCTTTACCTCTCTCATATTTTTCTCTCTGCTGCATGTAACAAATTTCTTTAGATCTGTCTTCCAGGGTCTATTGTTAAAACCCTTCACTAAATTCTCAAATATGTTTAGTCACTTTTAGTCTCCTGCTCTATACTTCATTCTAAGTTAGACATATTTTAGATTCTGAATATAAGCCCAATATTTAAAGGCTTTATGGGTCTGATTCTGTTATGTTGGTATAAATTCATGGTGCTTTCTTATGTATTTCGTCATTCAAAGAATGGGTTTATGGTGAGTACCTTCACATTCCATTTTTGTGTGCTTGTGCAAGGGCCTGAAACACTAGTCTGAGATCACGCCACTGTCGACTAAATTGAGGTTATTTTGAGGTTGTTTTTTTTTTTAAATCCTCAATCCTGTCAGTTGTATGAACTTGAATCACACTGCTATGCACCATAATAGAAATTAGTTCTAATTTTGGTATGCTGACCCAAAATACTAGAAGCAATTAGTATAAGTCCTTTGTTTCTATGAGGTTACTTCACTACAGTGATCCAGACTTAGGTAAAAAAATGTGTATATGCAAATACTGGGCTTCCCCTATGGCAACAAATCTGCCTGCCAATGCAGGAGATGCAAGAGACACAGGTTCAATCCCTGGGTTGGAAAGATCCCCTGGAGTAGGAAATGGCAACCTGCTCCAGTATTCTTGCCTGGAAAATTCTATGGACAGAGGAATTTGGCAGGCTACAGTCTGTGGGGTTGCAAAGGGTCAGACACAACTGAGCACAAATATGCAAATACAGAAGCTGCATGTTTATATATAGTCTATACATGTAAGTTCGTAAATCCTCTCAACTGTTATAGCCCTCTGATGACATCAAATATATGGCTAATTATATTTCAAAGAGGTATGCTTACTGCATGAAAAGAAAAAGGTTAGAGAAAGTTGTCTTAAACTTATTACTAATTCTAAGATATTCTTTTTGTTTAGAATTACTAGTTGAATCCATAAAAGCTGGTGATTTTTTTCCATGCAGGAATATTTTTCAATTACTACCATATATACTTTAAAATAATTTAGTATTTATACCATTCAAATCAGATACAATAATGAACAGAGTATAGGAAAACTTCTAGTAAAATTATTTTATTTAGTTATAATATGAATCTCCAACAGCTTGAAAGAAAACTTTCCATGGTCTTCAACTAAAGTGTATGCCACTTTCTTTTAGAATGTCCTGTTTTTCATTAAAATAATTTCTAAACCACTCTATATGTTCAACCTTCTGTTTAACACTCAGATATGGGTTTTTGGAAAGGCCACAGGTCACCAGCTCCATGAAGTGGCGAATTGGTCCTTGTTTTGGAAAACCCTCCAGATATTTATCCAGAAATATATGTTCATGAAATTCTGAACCATCATCATCAAAACCTAGGAAATGAGACAAAATACATTACAATTTTGCATGTAAACCTACACCAATACAGTATATTAACACATACATATGGAATTTAGAAAGATGGCAATGACGACCCTATATCCGAGACAGCAAAAGAGACACAGATATAAAGAATAGACTTATGGACTCTGCGAGAGAAGGGGAGGGTGGGATGATTTGAGAGAATAGCATTGAAACATGTATATTACCATATGTGAAATAGATGACCAGTCCAAGTTCGACGCATGAAACAGGGCACTCAAAGCCAGTGCACTGGGATAACCCAGAGGGATGGGATTGGGGGGAGGGGTTCGGGACAGGGGGACACATGTACACCCGTGGCTGATTCATGTCAATGTTCGGCAAAAACCACAATATTGTAAAGTAATTAGCCTCCAATTAAAATAAATTAATTAATCCAAAAAAACTCACTACACTATAAAACTAACATTAATGAGGCAGTATTACAGTTAAAGGCATGAACTTTAGAGTCAGACAGATGTTTGCTCACCAATTTAACCACCATGTGACTGGGCAAATTAACTTCTCTGAACATCAGTTTCCTCGGGCACAAAATGAGTATTAGAACAGCACCTTCTTCACGGGGTTTTTGTAAAGATTAAAGATTAAATAGAGAGAAAGCTTGTGAAACTCTTTTACAGTGCTTAGCATACTACAAATATTCAAAATGGAGCAGTAATTATTACTAATGGATATTTTAATATCTAAAGAAACCACTAAGAAAACTATACAAACTACACTAAAAAATACATAAAATAAAATGGAATCTTAAGATATATTCAGGCAACTCACAGGAAGCCAAGAAGACAAGAGGAGTGAGAAACAGAAAAATGAACAGAAAAAAATAACAAAATGAGACTTAAATCCTAATAAATCAATAATTACTTAAATGTAAATGGCCTATACCAATCAAAAGAAAAACATGATCCAACTATATGCTGTATACAAGAAACTCACTTCAAACACCTATAACATAGGTGTTGAAATTATGGAGGAGGACATATCTTGCTAACATTAATTTTTAAAAAGGAATGCATGAGTGGCTACATGAACATCAGATAAAGTAGACTCCAGAGCAAATACTAGAAAGAGGAATATTACATAATAAAGGGATTAACCCACTAAGCAGATAGCAATCTGAATTATGCATTCACCAAACAAAAGTTTCTAAATACATGAAAGAAAAACTGATAGAAACATAGGAATAGAAAAATCCACAATTATAGTTTTACTATCCCACTGTCAGCAACTGATAGAACAGCCAAGTAGAAAACTAGCAAAGACATAGAAGAACCAAATATTAACCAACAGGATTACATTGACATCTACAGAACACACCAAACTACTGCAGAACACAAATTCTTTTCAAGCAACCATGGAACGCTTACCTAGTTTAACCATACCCTGGGTCGCAAAACAAACTTCAACACATTTAAAATAACTGAAATAATACACAGTATGTGCTCTGATAATAAAGGAATCAACACAGAAATCAGTAACAGGAAAACAGCAGGAAAATCTTCAAACAGTTGGAAATTAAATAATTCATGGTAAAAAACACAATTGAATGAAAAGGTGGCCATGTGCAAGCCAAGAAGAGAGAGACCTCTGGAGAAACTAACACCGCCAACACCTGGGTCTTGGACTTCCAGCCTGCAAACTATGAGAAAGTCAATTCTGTTGTTTTAAGGTACCCAGTCTGTGATATTTTGTTATGGAAGCCCTAACAGACTAACATGGATCCACACGAATATGCCAACTTTCTACAAAGATGCATAGATGATTCAATGGAGAAAGGACAGTCTTTTCGATGAATGGTGCCAGGAGAACTGGGTATCACTGACCAGAAAGAAAAAGAATCAAAACTTCATACTTCAAATTAACAAAGAACGGATAATGGTCTAAACTATATATCTAACATGGCATAGCCACTCTGTAAACAACTTGAAAGGTTCCTTAGAAAGTAATATGTAACTATCATACAACCCAGCAATTGCACCCCCAGGTATTTACCCCAGGAAAATGGAAATTTGTATTCATACAAAAACCTGTACATGAATATTTATAGCACCTTTATTGTTAACAGCCAAAAACTGGAAACAACCCAGATGTCTCTTATCAGGTGAATGGTTAAACAATCAGGTACATTTGAACCATGGAATATTACTCAGCAATAAAAACAATTGCAAAAAAATCCCTTACTGACACATGTAACAACTTGGATAAATCTCCAGAGAATTAATTATCCTGAGTGGTGGTGGGGGCGGGGACGCTCAGAAAAAAGGTTACACACTATGTGATTCCATTTGTATGTCTTTATTGCAAAATTAGAGAAATCGAAAATGGATCTGGGGATTGCCAGGGATCAGAGACTAAGAAGGGGAGGCAGTGGGAGGTGGGTGAAACATGGCTAAGAAAGGGTGTAAGAGAGATCCTGGAGGTGACAGAACTGTTCTGCATCCTGACTGTGGTGACGGTCACATCAACCTACATATATGATAAAACTACACAGAACACAAAAACACACTCGCCAATGGAGTACATGTGAAACTGGTGACATCTGAACATGGCTGCAACACGATCGATGCTGACTGCCTGGCTGTGATGCTGTCCTGTGCTTAGACATGAGGTAAATACTAGGGGAAAATGGGTACAGAGTATATGGAATATTTATCATTTCTTACAACTGCACACGAACCCATAATTATCTCAAAAACAGTTTAAAAATGCTCTCTCATCAGTTAGAATTATCTTCTACTTATTGAAAGAGATTTTTAAAATTTTATTTGGACATTTAAAGATCTAGTCATCACTTTTATAAAAACTAAAACACACAATAAACAAATCAAGGCCTTAGATTGCTAAATGGCCACACACTATTACTATGCTTGTATATATAAACCTTTGCAATGTGCCTTTGCCCTTCTTTCCATAAAGAGGTAGCTACAGCCTGTTGCTCCAACCCTTAAATTCGAGGTTGGCCAGGTGACCTGCTTTGGTCAATGGGACATTACCAAACACAATGCAAAGGCCTGAAAAGCCTTTACTATTGTTTTAGGAACTCTTCTACAGCTAGGTGAACAAGCCCAGCCTAACCCATGAATGCTGAGTGACATATAACCCCCTTATCGCCTCCCCTGGCAACAGCCAACACCAGCTAGACATGTGAGAGAAACCAATCTAGAACGATCCAGCCCCAAGCACCTGCCCAAACCAACCAGAAAACCCACAAGCTCATGAGCAGTTATGACTTAGCTGTTGTTTTACTAAGTTTGGGGTGGTTTGTCATGTAGCAAAAACAGAATTGGTTAAGGTATTCCTAAGACTTCTTTGGGCTCCCCTAGTGGCTCAGACAGTAAAGAATCCGTAGGAAGATCCCCTGGAGAAGGGAATGGCAACCCACTCCAGTATTCCCGCCTGGAGAATCCCATGGACAGAGGAAGCCAGTGGGCTACAGTCTTAACAGGCTGCAAAGAGTTGGACGTGGCTGAGCAACGCACACATAAGACTTCTTCACATTCAGAATCCAACTCTTCTGAACTGGTTTTTCAACTCTGAGTTGTCAGTGGCCATGCCTTCCAACATTCCATTAAGAACATCTGTGACGCAGCATTTCTTAAGGGCTCCACTATGGCCTCTTCTGATGCCCCGAGTGCAAATTTAGATGCATATCCACAACAGGCAATGACAAGTACCTCTTCACTGCAGCCCGGCTAGCATAATAAGATACATCAGTTTCAGAGATATTTAAAACTTTGAAAAACAAAACTATGTTGTATTCGATGAAATACAGGAAGAGAGATGTGCAGGAATATTTTAAATGGAAGTTGTTCTCTATCTCATAACCCTCCAAAGTTCCTATTCACATTTTTCAAGGCTGATTACTTCCAAGACTAATCACTTCTAAGGTGTGTATCCTTCTAGCCCTTTTCCTAAATTCATGTGTATTTTTTCAGACAAATTATTGATTAAAAAAAATTTTTTCCTTGAATCCCACTGAGAATTCTCTACAGTTATCAATAGTTTACTTCACCAGGCAAGCATGTTGTTCCATCTTTACTTTTTTTGTTGTTTGTTTTTAAGGCATATGCACCTGGGGATAGGAATGGGGGTGAGGTAAAAATGAAAAAAAAGCCTCACTCTGCTAAAAATCTTTTCCGTATCATCAAATACTGCTTATAGTTCCACATGACAATATTCTTTTAAAGAAAAAAATATCAATATAGCTAATGTAATATGAAAAACAAGGCAGGTTTCAATGTTCAATAACATTTGGAACAGAGTATGTTAGGGCTAAAAAATAAGGTCTGTAGCATTGGAAACATAATAAATCAAGGTAATAATTGTTCTCGAAAATCTGAGGGTGACTCCTGGATTGAATGTTTGTGGTTGTTAGTTATTAGTATCCCTAGATGTACTTAAGATACAAGACTTAAGACAGAAAATTGTGCAAGAGAAACTGTTTTTAAAAATAGTTGTGCTAATACAAGATCAATAATTAATTTATTAAATCATTAACAGACCAACTATCTCTGACATAAAGTCATAATGAGTTAGACAAGTACAGAAATTATGACTATGCTATATTGGGGGGGAAAGCATCTGAGGGCATAGGTGATCTTATTACTCTTTCTCTAGATGATAAATCAATCATCTTTTTAACTTAGAAGGTATAATGAACAGATCCTTCCTGAATGAGTCAATGAGTGAAGAAAGCCAAGTAGTACTGGGAAGTATAAAACAAAGAAAAAAAAGAGAGAAAGTGATAAAGAAGGGATACTATATACAAAATTAAGTTCCAGATAGATTAAACAGGAAAAAGCTAACAGATCTACATCCAAATTAAAATCTCTGTTGGTTAAAAACACTCTGAACAGTTAAAAGATAAACAACAAGGACTTCTAGTTAAAATGTAGTAGACTGAACACATGATTTTTAAAATCCCTGCTCCCTTTTAACATCTACTAAATGGCAGTAAAAGGAACAAAAAGTATAAAAGTACAAAGATAAACAGAATAGAAAATGAAACAGTAACAGGAGTTATCACCAAAATGTTAAAGGAAGTGGACAGATAAGTAGTAACTGACTCAGCTGAGTTGAAAATGCTAAAACCAAACTAAGAAGCAGACAGACATCAAAGGCTTTGGAAATTAGTGGCACCACATACCACTGAAATTAGGAATGGGAATGAGGGACAAAAAACAGAAGACTAATTAAAATTGGTATAGGAGATAATTAGATCTCCCATGATCCATCTTCTACCTGTACCTCTAGATAACAACACCATCCATCTCCCAAAGAAGATGGGCAGTTTTATTTTTTGGAGAAACTAAAACAAAAAGAGCAATGAACTGTTTAATTGATAAGCAGGGGAATTAAGTGAACATCTGTATGCTGATTAGTGAATCATTCCTCCCCACTCCCACCAACGGTGGCGTCATCCTCACCAGCTGGAGGATCGACTGGCTATCTTATTAGAAGAGAATGTGTCCATATTTATTGCAATTTAAAATATGCCTATTGTTCGACCCTTGAATTAACGTACTCAGACATGGACAGAAGGATATGTATAACAGGATTCACTAAAGCTCTATTCATCAATAGGAAAATGGTAAAAATAAATTTCAGTCATTCATACAATGGCATAGTACAGAATACACAAATAGTTCCCATTTTACAGAACTATTAAAACAAAGTTGATCTCTATGTACTGACAAGGAAATGCTTAAGACATACTGCTAAGTAAAAATAAATAAAATTAAAAAGCTATAGGACACTATATGTATCGTATGGCCCCATTTAGACCAAAACAACAGATAAATGTGAAACTATCATTTAAGGTGGCTGTGGGGACATACATCAAACCACTGGCAGTGGTTGTTTCAGGAAAAGGGAAGAGAACTGAGGGATAAAGCTTATTCTTTATTCTTCTGTATTATGTTTATATGAGTAAACTTTCATACATTTATTTCTATAACTTAAAATACTTTTTAAGAAACAAAATATAGTAAGGAAAAAAATAAGAGTGGAAAATTAAAGACAAGAAGGAAACCCCAGTGGTGTACAATCAACTAAAGCAACATAGGTTAAATCTGTCTAATTCTGCTTTAAATATTAGTGAATAAAATTTAACACATTATTGACTGGAGACGTATTAACGCCACAGGCGTTAGTTTCTGCAAAAATCCCCCGGTCAATAATGTGTTAATATTACTGACTACAGCTAAAAATACAGTACAGCAAATAAAAGGTAAAATCCAGCTAATAGCAATGACCAATTTGGCAAAGAGTGTATTACAGCACTGAAACAAATTCACTTTCACTTTGACTTGTTTTCACTTCTATTTTGTCAAAACTATTATTTCTTTTCCTGGCAGTACTCTGAGTTCATTGGCCGCCATCTGAAACAACCAGCAGATTGTTTCAGACAACACAGACCTAATCATCTTTATATTTGCCCCAATTTTCTCCACACTATACCCTCCCACATAACAATCACTGAGTTTTATGGTAATTCTGAGCTTTTCTAACTATTCTTGCTAGCTCATGTTATAGCACTCATTCCAGACACCCTGGCAAAGGATGGCATGTTGCAAGTGAACAAATTTAAACCAACTGAAAAATAAAAGCATGACTGACATCCATGACTGAGCTTTTTTGCCCACTGAAGGCTCCAAACTGAGAATTACTCTTGGAGGGCATTTCAAAGACACCTGTAATTTGGTGGTACATACATGGCTGATGAATATTCAAGAGCAAGACTCTTGTTAACTGGGTAGTGATAAAAATGGGATTAAATTTAGATAAAGCCAAAGCTAAAATAAAAGTGATCTTATTGCAAAATCTAACTGAGAATAATTCCACCTAACTGTTCTTATACGGAGAAGGCAATGGCAGCCCACTCCAGTACTCTTGCCTGGAAACTCCCATGGACGGAGGAGCCTGGTAGGCTGCAGTCCATGGGGTCGCTAACAGTCGGACACAACTGAGCAACTTCACTTTCACTTTTCACTTTCATGCATTAGAGAAGGAAATGGCAACCTACTCCAGTGTTCTTGCCTGGAGAATCCCAGGGACAGGGGAGCCTGGTGGGCTGCCTATGGGGTCGCACAGAGTCGGACACGACTGAAGCGACTTAGCAGCAGCAGCAACCGTTCTTATAAATCTCCGGACTAGAAAAGCACATCAGAAGGGACAAGTCAGGCCTTAAAAACTGGCCAAAAAAAAAAAAAAAAACCACATCAAACTGGAAAAATAATCTTTACATTTTAAGTGGCAAAACAAACAACAGAATTTTTTTTTTTAATGTAACAGAAGAACACAACACTGGGAAGTAAATTGTAAACACAGGACATGCCTTTAAGTTGTTTTCAGCATTGTGTTCCCAACCTGACATGGTAAGCCCCTCTGTTTTCTTCGGGGGTGGGGGAGAATCTTTTTCCAAAAGTATCAAAGTAAATCTTCATGAAACTAATTATTAGGAGAGATAGCATGATATTTCATTACTCTTAAAACTGAAGTATAAGAAACATAAAAGAACGTTACTAAAGGGCTAAGACTCCAGGTTCTAAGGCCAAACCTCTTAAAGTATTGAGAAGATCCTAAGTGTGTACTGAGGGGGTGATCAAAGTGAGAAAGTTTACACAGTTCCCTTCCTGTTTTTCATTCAGATAACAATTGCCTTCAGGAGCTGGAAATGAGATAACTCCCTTTCCGACCCCAAAGCATCAATAATGTATACAGTGTATATGGACACCTGTCTCATTTATCTCCCCAACCTGACCAGAAAACACATTTGTTGTTTTTTTTTTTCTTTTTCAGAAATCACACTTTCTCAAAAACCAGGTCAAATCTAAGATAAATTCCTTTGGTGTCTGAACATGTCAGATTTTGATGAACTGAAATGTTTCACTGCTGATGACAATGTACCACCAATTCATGCTTTCCTACTATCCTATTTGGTGGTGCCTAGAAAATACACAATATCCTTGGGAATATTTTAAGATTCAAAAATGTTATAGAAAATAGTTATAATAGCAAATCCCCTCACAATATCTTTGTTGCAGAAACAGGGATGATGATGGTGACTTGTATAATCTCACTTGTTTTTGAGAAGAATCCCATAAAATAAGTCCTATTATTATTTCTATCATTTTATAAGATGGAGGACATGAGGCTGGGAGAGACTAAGCCTCACTCAGGCACTTGAACTCTAACCACCACAGTTCACTGTTTCTCTTAAGTCACATATTCTACCTCAATACTGGGTTTTAAAACATGTCTGTCACCATGAGGACCTGGAACATCCACGTTTCAACAAATATGGAATGAAGTCTTCCCTTAACATCACAGATTGTATTTCTTAGTGTTTGTGTTTTTTTTGCTACTTTAAAATTCTATGATCACATACAAGAGGGGAAACGAACTAACATTTATTCCTGAGTATTATATGCCAAGAACTGTGCTGAGCAAATCACTAACTTATCTGCTTTCATTCTTACATTCTTTCAATGAGGTTTCTTTAATTTACAGATGAGGAAACTAAAGCTCAGGATATTAAATTATTACCTCAGAGGCAAATGGCTAATAACTGACAGAGTTGGAATCTGTATTCAGGTTTACACAAACAAGTCCATGGATTTGGGTTTTGTTTTTTTACCTTACCCTGATACCTTCTAGAATGTACATTATGTAATAAACACAGATTTCTATATTACCGAATATATCATACAAATAGTTAAATTATTAAGAATTTGCTAAAGGATGTGTAGTTCATAAAGTTTTCCTATATATAAAATACTACTATATGTAAATATAAGACTATTTAAACTTCCATTCCACTTATCCAAACAAATGAAAGGTTATCAAAAATTAAAATATTACAGTGCAGAATATTACAAAGGTTAAAATATGGACTACATTTTCCTAAGACTCCCTGAGGTGTTTGCAACTTCTAGCTAATCTTACCATAAAAGTAAATGAATCTCTTCTAACTGAAAATACATCTATAAAAATTCAATGACATGTTTAGCTGATATCATGGGTGCCATAAAAAATAAACAGCACAGTTAATACTGTTTTCCTTTTGACTGAGGAAGAGGTAACACCTCCAGAGAGATCTCCAGGAAAGTAGATAATATTTTATTAACAGCTCAAAGTATCTAGGTATGCAGCCAGAGTTCCAAGGAAGTTCAAAGCCTCCAAAAATATTTGCTGTGAGAGGTTTTGAATACAGGAAACATGTGCCTCATTAATGCAATAGTTTTAAATAAAAGATACTAGTGTAAGACTTAAAGAGTTGTAATGCTGTCCCAAACTGAAGGATGATCTTACCCAGTATTTAATGTATTAGAAGATTTACCAGGTTATCTCCTGCTTAGCAAGCACAAAACTGTCATTTGCGGTTTTCAACACCAGGATGTCACAGAAATTCATGATGTCATTTCTGCCATATAACTTTACTTTCTTATCAAACAATCAGAATTAAGTGAAATCTTAGTATTCTTAAAAACACCGTCAGATTTCTTTTAGGACAAGACAAAGATGTCTACACTAAGTTTTGAAATTCAGGTAAATATCCAGAACCTACAACTGAACATCTACCAGATTAATCTCAGAGTTTTATAAACCTCTGATGTTAAGACTTACCTGCTTCATTGTTAATTGGGAACTCCCACAATTTCCCCTCTTTTGTCCACTGGATCATCTCTTCAAAACCATTCTCAAAGGGCTGTTCAGTGACTGCTGCTAACTGCTTAGCAAATTCTACATCCCAAAGAGAAGGTGCTGCCTCTGTAGAATAAAGACATACGAAATACGCACAATTCTATGTAATTATCTTTCTTTTAAAAATGTTATCATCACCTCTGACCTGGCAATATATTTTCAGATCTTCAAACTCATAATTAAACAGTATATAATAAAAGGTCACTCTCTGATAGCTAAAATGGAAACAAAAACTATATATTCAGACTACACCGACAATAACTGCAAACCTCAACTTTTGTTTTTACTACAATGCTAGGTAATTAACCCCTAGTCTCACAGTCCCCTCTACTGGAAAGGAGAAAAGAAACGTCCATTTTGTTCAAGAATCCTTTTGATGAATGTGAAAAGTTTTATACAACATGTGATTTTGATCTTTAAACTCTAGACTGTTTATTTTTAGTCTGTTAAGGTAAGTTACTAATGTAAACTACATTACAATACCAATGACAGTGATAATACCGTTAATGTATACTGGGCATTTACTTTGTGCTAAATGCTTTTTATATATTAGTCCATTTAATCCTCACAACCAACTCTATGAGTAAGGTAATATAATGTTAGCTTATGACAATCACCATATCACGTTTCAATCATTTATTTCCTTCGGAAATTCAAGACATGTTTGAAGAAATGAGTCATATTCCCACCAATTGTTGCTGGTAGAAATGTAAAATGGTACACCTCTTTGTAAAAGAGTTTGGCAGTTTCTTAAGAAGTTAAGAATACACCTATCACACCATCATTTTACTCCTACTTACTAAAAAGGATCCATACATAGATCTGTACATGGAAGTTCATGTATGACTATGCCTGACCACACACTGACTGCTACCTATGAAGTATGTTGGTCTTGTACATCTGATAAGGAGAAGACTGCAGCAGTTAGGCTAATTAGCCACAGTTAGAGTAATCGTAACAGAAAATAATTTAATTATCATGGTTATGACTTTTAAATTTATTCAGTGGACACTGATCAACTTATGTTTTTTCCATAATCATCATTAAGAGTCGCAACTATTTATTGAATGTCCACTGTGTTCCAGGCACTGCTGCTTAGTCGCTAAGTAGTGTCCGACTTTTTTGTGACCCTCTGGACTATAGCCCACCAGGCTCCTCTGGCCATGGGATCTCCCAGGCAGGACTACTGGAGTGGGCTGTCATTTCCTTCTCCAGAGGGTCTTCCTGATCCAGGGATTGAACCCACGTCCCCTGTGTCTCCTGCATTGGCAGGTGGATTCTTTACCACTGAGCCACCTGGGAAGCCCATCTAGACACTATGGGACATTTTAATTCTATTACCTCATTTAATCCTTGAGATGTATGTATTAGCCACATTTCATAAGTGGGAAAAGGGAGACTCCCACAGGTTAGTAAGGCAGAATCTGAATTTGAATAATCAAGATCTACACAACATCAAAACTCTTTTCATGAGGCTAAACTGCCTCTTAGCTCTAGGTTACTCCAGGATAAGCAGTTGGGTCTAAGACACCACTCTTTGCAGCAGTGGTGAGAACTTAGCAGGGAGCAAAATCTGGGAACCATGGGATGGAAGAACTCATTCAGTCAGTCAATAAATAATGAATGCCAACAACATGTCAGGCATTATTTTTATCAACACATGGTAGGGAAACAGCAGTGAAAAAACACTAAATGTAAGTTTGCACATTGTTGCTATGCTTGTATTTAGTTGGGAACAAAAGACATTCTTGAGATTCATGCAAGCAGAGCTTATTAAAATGCCTTCAATAGAGTACATTTATATAAATCTGTGCATTACTTTCCTTAGTAGAACATAATCGTTTAATATTATTTTATAAAATACATATACCTTCAGTACCTCTGGGCCAGCTCATCTTAGTTTTAGGAATAAGACACTTGATTTAAAAAAGCAAGCTGGCTCCTTCAAGAATCCATGTGCCTCTTCTGGTTGTTCATTAGGCAGACAATAGTAGCTACCCTGTCAACAAATTCCCTTTTGGAGACAAGCTTACAAGTTGCCACTTTGGTATTCTCTGGAGGTCTGGTGGTTAAGATTCACCTTGGTAGACTGGGTTCAATCCCTGGTCGGGGAACTAAGATCCTGCTAGTGCACAGTGTTGCCACCTCAACAGGGGAGAGGTGATCCACTCTCCATGTCTGTGCGTTTGCACTTTCTTTTCATCAATCATCTACGACAGGATGCAGCTGTCACAATACAAGAAGGGGGTTGGTCACCTAGTTTCATTTTCAGTTTAAATGAACAAACAGTGACTGAATTAATGCCTTTTCTCCATGGTATTTATAGCTCAATTTGTTAAAAAAAAAAGGATTTAAGATAACAGATTCCTATTATTTGTAAGCCACTTGGCTAGGGACTATTCAGTATACAAAAATCAAAGAGACCTAGCCACTAATGTCAAGAGATTTACTGAATAGTGAGAAAATCAGATGCTTTTATAACTGATAGCGCCACTAGACAATGGCCTAGGAACTTAAATATCAGAACTAAAATTATTTCTACCAAGGTTCAAAAAGCTAACTTACAATGTTTAGAAATGATAAGTCACTTATAAGCATAGATCATTTGTATGGAGTTTCTTCACTTTATCAGTAAAACAAATTTAACATCAAGCAAGAGTACACTCTTAGTTCTTTTTTAATTAGGATTAAAATGGTGACTAAGGAATTTGACTTCTTTCCGAAAGAGGGAAGAGAACAAAAACTAACCAGCTAAGTGTGTTAAGAAAAAACACTACCAGTCCACTAAATACATTTCCTGAATGCTCTCCTTCCCATCTCCTAAATAATCTCTAAACCATTTCTACAAGTTAGCATCTATAAATGACACCTCCTCTTCGAGATAGTAAGATGCCTTAGGGCAGACATTACAATTTTTCTTTACGTAACAACAAAGAGGTGTGTTGCAAATAGTGTAATAGTTGATCATTAACATTTTAACCCAGGTTAGCAGCCACTCTATAGATCTGGATCCCTGAAGCGGATAGTACTTACCTCCTATGTCCCATGGGGCTGCAACATTTCCAAGGGGAAACCTGACCAACTCAAGCATGTTAACAACTACGTGAATAAGCAAGATCCAGGTAGACAGGGCTTCCCTGATGGCTCAGTGAGCACAGAATCCACTGCAATGCAGGACATGGAAGTATAATCCCTGGGTCGGGACAATCCCCTGGAGGAGGAAACGGCAACCTACTCCAGTATTCTTGCCTGGAGAATCCCATGATCAGAAGAGCCTGGCAGGGCTACAGTCCATGAGGTCGCAAAGAGTCAGACAAGACTGAACATGAGTACGGTCAATAACAGGATAGAATTCAAAATACCTGATTATTATGCAATCAAAATAGGACATTTTCCAAAGACAGAATGTTTCCACGAGCCTGAGAAATAGTGTTACTTTTTTTTTTTGCTAGTGTGTGAAAACTCCAGGGTTTGGAACAGATGGCTAGGCTCTTCAAACATGGGGCAAGATCTGTCAGCAACTCCTCTCCCTCCAGTATCAATGACCAGGGCACAGGCAGCCCATGATCACTTTCGATGCAGGAGAACAGTCTTATTTTCTTAACAAACCTGTTTCAGGTGCCTCTTCAGTAACTGCCTTAAGCTCAAAAATATTAAGTCTCTTCCCCTTGTATATATTTTTCCTAAAACTGAAAAAGAAAAAAATTATTTTCATGAATATTTTTATACATGGTCAACAAAAATTGTTTATGAGAGAAAACTTTTATATGAAAGTCAATATAAAAATTAAAAGTAAAAAAAAAATTAAAATTAATTCCACTGACCCATACCAGACATTTGAATTAAACCGCATGTCTTTAGGACTGACAATTAAAAATAGGAACAAATACACCTGAATTTTTGCATCAGAATACAGCAAAGCAGTTACAACAATTTAACTTCCAAAATACCTAATTGAAAAGATCAGCTTAATTTGCTACAATTTTTATTTGATCCATTGCATATTAAGGTTTTGGAAAATCTGATGTTGTGGAAAGATATCAAAATATGCTAAGTTAGAAATTGTTAAAGTCAACATTTGTCTTCATTTAAGGGTAGAAAACACTGCATGCTTCTTAATTACAAATTATAATTATAAAAGACTGCATAGAAAAATCAAAACATCCCCACTCGCAAAGTGATCGTTCTGTAATTTTAAAATTATGATTAACTTTCTTTACAAAACTATTTAATTAACTCAAAATTAATGTCACAGAGTTAACAGATAACTTTTCTTTGTACGTTTTAATCAACTGCTTTATGCATCAATTCACATTCTTATTTGAAAAAATTTACTGGCAGATTAAACACTAGGTTATATAAACAAGAAGGTTAGTTTTTAAAATAACTTTGAATTCTTCCCTGGATCAAATTACTTTTTTCTACTAAATTAAACTGAAAGAAATTAAAATATCATATTAAAATTAGATAAGTGAAAAGTGTTAGCTGCTCAGTCATGTCCGACTCTTTGGGACCCCATGGACTGTAGCCCGCCAGGCTCCCCTGTCCATGGGATTCTCCAGGCAAGAATACTTGGGTGGGTAAGCCATTCCCTTCTCCAGGAGATCTTCCTGACCCAGGGATTGAACCTGGGTCTCCCACCTTGCAGGCAGATTCTTTACCATTTGAAACATGCCCTAGGGCTTCATATTCAGCATTTCACAGATAGGCAAACAGACCGACAGGACTATGAAAGATATCCAGTCCCCAAATTAGTCATGCATGGTGCAGGTCAGTGTGGCTCCAAAGCCAGCACCTGTGATTCACACTTCTCCATCTCTAATGGAAGGAATCAGTTGAGGCCTGGGTTGTCTCAGGTTGCTCCAAGTCAGAGCAGGTAAACAATCTGCTTTCTCATCATTGCTTCCCCTTATTCTAGAGTCTTGTAAGCAGCTTTTTAATGCAGGCATTATAAGCATATAAAGCCCTTCCCTACTTTTTTAGTTTCTGCCTTGTCGCCTTCTAATTTCTGACGACAGCTCAAATCATTAAAAACCAACCTATGATACGGCGTTCTGATGTAGTTGCATGGAATCATTTCAAAGACGACTGACTTGAAGACTGATTTAGAGATGACTACAGTTAAATATTTTGGGAGAAGCTCTTTGTTTGTGAAGTTTTCTAGGGTGTTTTGTGGAATTTTTTCTTTACTTTTTATAGTTGATTTACGACATTGTTAGTTTCTGCTGTACAGCAAGGTGAGTCAGTTACACACATAAGTACAGCCACTCTTTTTTAGATTTCATTCCCATACAGGTCAGTACTGGGGGAATCTTAAGTTAAATTCCAAGTGACACATTCTACTTCATTCAATGTCATGGATATACAAATTACTTTAATTCAAATAATCTTCCAAAGTCACTATAACCTCTGAACTTCCTTTATTAACTGCTGACCATCTTTTTCAATCCTCTTGTATAAATTAATAACTTAATACCCAGAAGGAGCTAACTCAGGTTCCTGAGATTATACGTAGAACAAAATCCATGGAATAAGCAACACACAGAAACACTCCAATTGTAAGGACATCCTGCTATAAAGTTCAGTTAGTGTTTGTCAGACCATGCTAAATATTTGGCTTTCTCTCCCCAAGTATCACTTCATATGCTTGAAGGAGAAAAAGCACAAACTTTACATAAACACAGGCAGCTTTCTACTATAAAAGAACTATGTAAGACACGGCTTAGCATCTTTAGGAACTACAAATTACCAAATTGAGATTGCCACAAATAAGCTACCACTTAAAGGTATTATAATGGATCTTCTTCCCTTTTTTGATGGTGGGTCATTTCTCTAAGGTATGAAGATGATTATAGAGAAAGGTAAAGGCTACATCAGAATGAAAAATAATGCTTCTCACAAAACATTCATTTGTTCAGAAGTCTGGTCAGCTCCACTTATTCTAAATCAGGAGACCGTTAATCAGGGTAAATGTGAGGCAGGGCCCATTTTGATTTACGAGACAAAAAATGGAAGACTGCTAAGCCCAGTAAATTTTTTCCTTTCTAGGAGATAGTAAGCAGAGACTACAGAAACAGATATAAATGTAGCCGTGATGCTCAGATACCCAATAGCAAGAATATACAGGGCAAGAGAGTAAATCGACAGTTCAACAAATCAAATCAAACAGACTGCAGAGCCTGAGTACCTTTTTCTCAGATCAGCCGTCTTCTCTTGGTCAACAAAATCATCAGCCCCTTCGTCAAACTGAATCTGGTGCACTGGTCGTGTGCTAGCTCTCGCTGTGGAGGATCTGGCAACTTTCATATCTGATATGATGTTACTGAAACTGAGAAAAGAGAAATGTCAAGTGTGTTAGAAATTTTAGCTATGGAAGAGTAATGAACTTTCTGAAACATGAGATTCATAATTCTTATTTCACGTCTATGTACTAATAATGAACAAAAAAGTTATGTCTAAATAAAAGACTCTGTTGTGCATCAATACCACAGACCACTTAAGATCGCTGCTGCTCTTTTAAAAGTGCTATTCAGAAATGTTCATTCAAAGCATGATTAAAGGTGTCACTCATGAGAAACTGTCACACATCCAAAGAAGTGGAAATACAATCAGTATCTGTATTCCTATCACCTAGATTAAAAAGTTGCATTAAAGTTGAAATGTAGCCATTTTCATTTGCTGCCTTACATTTGTTCAAATACAAATGAGTGATCATATCGTGCATAAAACCAGCATATTATTTAACTAAAAAAAAAAATCAGAGAAATTCTTATTCTGTTCTTTATTATTTTTAATAACATTACTGAATGTTATTACTTCTTTTTCAGGGACAAGAATTATGTAACTTCTCAAAAGAAGTTTTAACCATTCCACTGGTCTTCTAAAACTGTGATCTTCCTTATTAACATGTGAGCTATAACAGAAATCAAACTGCTAATATTTACGAGGCATACTTTACATACGAATGGATTTATTATGTATATTGCTCAGCATGTACTCAGTGAAGCCAGCCTCCTGGAGGCATCAGTGCCACTGGCACAGCTATCTGACTCACTAACCTAATTTTGGGTTTCGCTCCATCCTTCTGAGCCTTCCAGTCTTCCTCGTGCTGCCGGAGCTGCCTAAGCAGCTCCGACTTGGTCGTCTGCTTGTCAAAAGGGAGAGACTCAGCAACTGCAGCCGCAGCCGCCACCAACTCCGGGCTCAGGGACTTGCTTCAGAAAGAGAACACAGAAAACAAATGAGAGACAGAGGCGTGACTTCAGTGGAAAGTCAAATTTGATTTCCTGGGTAAAAAACTTCTTGTCATTCGAAAAGCACCAATCAATTTCTAACAAAATCAAGGATTCTTAACACAATATTGTAAATCAACTGTACTTCAATAAACTTAAAAAAAAAAGAATTCTTAAATATGAGGTATCAGTTTTATAAGTGTTACAATGCTGAAAGTTCAAGTTAATGGATCCTTAATGAAGCACAATACTAACTCAGAACAATATATGAAGGTGGAGGGGTGAGGGATCAGCCTCAAAAAAGATAAATTTGTGGATTTTTAAATTAGATGCCATTTTATTTCAAAAGACAATACAGACTGCAAGCAAATATAAAAGTCATGAAACCTGTTTATATAAGCTTTAATCAAAATCTCCCCAAACTGTAAACAACCCAAAGCACTATCACGAGAGCAAATAAACTGTGATATATATCCATGCAACACACAGTACTTAGCTCACATCACATGTATGAAAATGAGTGGAAGAAGCTGGATTAAAGAAAAGTGTATCTTTCATGATTCTATTTATACTAAGAGGTCAAATTAAGGTGAAAAAAAAAAAAAATCAGAACAGCGGCGGCCTCGGGACAGAAGGTGACTGACGGGGAAGGTGAAGATGGGGAACATGGTGCATCCTGGCAAGTGGGTGGGCTCCACGTGGCAGTTTGTCAGCATCCTGCCGCTGACATCTGTATACTTTAATGTATGTGAATTTAACCCGGGGGGGGGGGGGGGGACCATAAACCATCAAGTGGGAGGTGGAAAAGTGAGAGAAGGCATAGATGACACAAGAATGGCAAGATATGGTAATTATCAAAACTTCATCATAGGATTTTACTTTACATTTTCCATAAGCTACAAAAAAAAAAAAAAGGCTATTCTTCAATAAATTAGGGTAAGTTAAGAGAAAAATATGCCAGCTACAAAAAAGAAGTTACTTACATTTTTTAACTCACTGAAAATTATTGCCATCTCAATGAGTGGGATCCATATTACTGTTTTACTTTACTTGGCTTTCTATCTCAGGAAATGATGTGTAACATGAAAACTGAGGTTCCCAAATCCCTGAAGCTTGACCTCAAAGAGACCATTAGAGCCTAGGAACCCTCAGGAAGCTGTGAGTGAGAGTTGTACGTAAATCAACATTACCAGAAACTGGAAGAAAGGGGATCTTAAAGAATAGGTAGCTGAAATCAGAGCAGTTGGTTGGTTAAGAGGGTATTAGCTAAAGTAGGAGCTAATAATTTTGGTTACCACTGTGCCCACCAGCGGTCTTATTAGGTTTCATGATACATTTGGATTCAAAACTGTGGGCATGACTGTAAAAACCTAAGATCTTAGAAAGATTTAAGATGGTGCCTTAGAATGCCTTTCAGACAACAGGAATTCTAAGAAACTTAAAGATGTGGTTCCAGGGCCTCTCCCAGGGAGCTCAATATAGACCTGGACCTTGGTTCCCAAACTGTGCCCTAAGGCACCCCAGAGTACCACAGGGAAATATTAACCATGTCTGTCAGCGACTGTGAACTACCAAGTCAAGGCAGTTCACAGTTTTAACACTAGACTACCACACTCCTTTCTATGTCACCGTATCTTTGTGAAGATGGTTCCCCAGCAGCTGCTGTGATAAAAAGCACGAACCCTTCAAAAATCAGTATGGAACAGGAATGAGAATGACAGTGTCAAAGGCTAGGTCATAAAAAGTACACGGTTCCTAAAGGCTTGTTTTCTCTCCCGACACTCCCCAAGTTAAAGTGGAAAAAAAAATCAGAACAGCGGCTGCCTCAGGACAGAGGTTACTGATAGAGAAGGTGAAGATGGGGTCCAGCCACCATGCAATGAGGAAGTCCAGGCCACACACAGGTGTTTCTGTAAGAGTTCTGGCTAAAGTATCAGCTAACAGCCCTATCAACTGCCAGACCAGAGTGAGCAAACCCACAGCTGGTTCCAGCTCCTGAACTTCTGAGTCTTCCAGTTGAGGCCTCAGACATTGTGGGGTGGAGATTAACCTTCTTCATTGTGCTCCATCCACACTGCTGACCCACAGAATTCATGAGCATTAAAAAATGGCTGTTTTATGCTGCTAACTTTGGGGGCAATAGTTACACATCCATATATATAAATATAGAGTTACACATCCTCTATATAAATGTGCACAGGTCTCAATATATAATACAAATAAAAAAACTAAAAGCAGGCCATGCACGAAGCAATGACAGTGCATTATGAATCAAAGACAACGATTAACCTAGTTCTGTGCATCTGTCTATGTTACCGGCTCAGTCGTGTCCGACTCTTTGCAACCCCATGGACTGTAGCCCGCCAGGCTCCGCTATCCAAGGGATTTTCCAGGCAAGGTAACTGGAGTGGATTGCCACTTCCTCCTCCAGGGGATCCTTCCTAACCCAGGGATCGAACCTGGGTCTCCTGCACTGGCAGGCGGATTCTGAGCCACCAGGACAGCCCAGGGGATCTGTGCATCTGGAATCCCTTAGAACACAAAGCAGTCTGAGCACAGAATTCTCCTAGGCTTTTATGCTTGTTTCATTCATACCTAATTGAAAAGCAAATTTTAAAGTTAGCTTTACTGAATCTCTTGCCTCATAGCTCAGTTGGTAAAGAATCCGTCTGCAATGCAGGAGACCCCGGTTCGATTCCTGGGTAGGGAAGATCCACTGGAGAAGGGATAGGCTACCCACTTCAGTATTCTTGGGCTTCCCTTGTGGCTCAGCTGGTAAAGAATTAGCCTGCAATGCGGGAGACCTGGATTTGATCCCTGGGTAGGGAAGATCCCCTGGAGAAGGGAAAGACTACCCACTCCAGTATTCTGGCCTAGAGAATTCCGTGGACTGTATGGTCCATGGAGTCACCAAGAGTAGGACACAACTGAGAGAACTTCACTTTCACTTTTCACTTACTGAATCTCTGCAAAGCAATCAACACATCTGAACCACTTCATTAACAGTTAATTAAATTACAATAAAAAAGCAAAAGGGATCATAAACAGGTCTGGAAACTGGGGAAAAAACCTCATTCTTCATAAATATTTTAAAAATGTATTTGAATATTATCTAATTATATGTATATATAATTTGTTTGACATTGTTTCTAAAAAGGAGAAAATACTTATTACGGGCATTTCCTGTTTGAATTAGCTTACTCTCTACCTAGTTATGCCTTCCAGTGGCAGTTTTGATACAATACAGAAATCAAATAATTCCATTAAAATGTTGAGTCATGGAGACCTGAATGGGAAGGAAGTCCAGAAGAGCGGGGATACAGGTGTATGCATTGCTGATCTATTTTCCTGTGCAGCAGAAACCAACACAACATTGAAAAGCAACTATAATAAAAATTGACTAAAAAATGTTAAGTCACCCTGAGTATAGAAATCTGTATTATCTGTTTATTCTGCTAAGTGAGAGATAGGGATCTTAAAGCCACATTTCTTATTATTGATGATGCCATTGGTACAATGATTATTTATATACTTATATATAAATAAAACAAAATCTTGACATAGAAACTACAACAAAATGCTAAAATATCATGATTGTACTTACATTCAGTAAAATATTATACTCTTTTGACAAGCACAGGAATTATAATACTTTTAAGAAACCACACATGCTGAGAGCCCTGGAATTACTGGTCAAAGGAAGTCATATAAAACAGCTGTAATTAACATGCCAAAATTTTACCCTAGGTGGAATTTTTTAATGAAATTTCAAATAAAGAAGTCTTTCAGAGATACAAAGCTACCTTCAAATCAGGATGTAAATAATTTGTTAATAAACAGCTTAAAGCAACTAAATGCGGTTAACAACTGATAAATATGTAAAAGAATGTGGAATTCTCAATTAGATCACTATTCTTTTCCTCTCTCTAGACTCTATACATATATCCACTTACTTAAATATAAAACAATACAAGTATTTCTCATGTAATTATTAGTCTCTGTGTTTATAAATATTTAGTCTTCATTAATTCCATACCTTCAATGTACTCTAATTTTTAAAAAATTTTTTTTTTCTGAAAGAAAAAGTTTATTGCAGTTTCCAAAATTACTTTAAAAAAAAAATTCAAATTGCAACTCAATTTACCTCTTTTGGGGGGCATCTTTTGGAGATTTTTGAAGTCTGCCAATTGCAGCTTCCAAACTTTTAAGTTGTCCTCTGTTGGGTGGCTTTGTTGTTTGTACATTTACTGTGCTTAATTCAACTTTCATGCCCTTAATAATATTTACCAAGTCTTTTTTCTTATTCTCCTTTATACTCTTTTGGTTCTCCGTTTCCTTGGAAATTTCACAGTTTGGAACAGACTTATCACCTTTCTTGCTGTAGATCACGCTGTTAGTGCCAAAATATCTTTGGATATTACTTTTTGTCCTGTGAAGGAAAAAAAAGTGGAAATATAGTGCAAAATAACAAAGCCAGGGCTCAAAACATTGCTTCAATGGATTTAAATTTTTTTCAGTTCAAACCCTTCCCTTTTGCTTATTCTTCTTGTTAGCAACCGTAAGAACAGCACTTAACATTTCTTAAACACATACTGTTTGTCTAGTTTTGTGCAACATTTTATGTATATTTTCTCACACCCACCTCAACTCCATAAGATAGGTATTATTCCCATTTTGCAGATAAGGAAACTGGAAACCAGAGCTGTAACTTCCCAAGGTGAGGCCTAAGCCACACTGGTGAGCACAGATAAGTTACAGGTGTGCTGAGAGACTGACCACCTGAGCCCTGTGAAGGCTATGCGGGGCCGGCAGCTCCTGGAGTGCCTGTCTGCTGCCTCCTTCCATTTACCTCTAGGTTTGGTACTAATACAAGTATCATTGTCTATGTGTTCCATAACATTAAAAACCTTGCAAAACACTGATAGGGTTAATACATTTCAATGTATTATTCTTAAACCCCAAAGGAACAGACTGCTAAGTTCTTGCTCTTAACATAAGAATATTTCAGTTAAACAATATGAAATAAAGAAACTTCTGTCAAAAACAAAGGTTTTTAAAAAAAACTTTCTTAAAAAAAAAAAATTCCTGGCTGTGATTCTAGTCTTTTCGACTTTCTCACTTGAACTACCAATGTCATTTAACCAGTCACTCTTTGTAAACTAAGCTAAAATGGAACAGCAAAAAAAATAATATTTAGTGGCTAGAGTTGCCATTCTGCTTTCTTCTTTATAGACTCATTTATGAAAGAGAATAACACAAATGATCCCATCTATTTCAAACTCATGCAGAAAAAGATTTCCCAAGTATCTAAGGAACCCAAATGTCTAATTTTATATTTTGTGGCATTAAGAACCTTTTGATATAGTTAATATTGAAGCACTTTAAAAACTAGTCAATGTGCTAGTCTTCGTAACAGGGTGTAACCTATGAAAGTAATTGATTAAATATAGTGAATATCTACTCTGTGCTGGGCACTATACTAGGCACTGATGATACATAAGTAAATAAGAATCTCAAGGTCCCTACTTTCATGAAGCTAACAGGCTAGAACACTTTCACAGACTTTAATACCTACCTAGAAGATTTACTGAAACACAGATTCTTTGGTTCTACCAATGATTCTGATTCAGTAGATTTGGGGAGGGACTTGCAGTCTGCATTTCTAACAGGTTCCCAAGTAATGCTGATGCTGCCCGTCAGAGGACCACATCTGAGTAGTCACGTTACTATATTATTTAACCCTTACATTACAGTCTTACAGGACAGGTTGTATTATTATATTCTTCCACATTACAGAAGAAACTGCTGCTCAAACAGGTTAAATTAGTTGTTCTTAACCTCTAGAGGTTATATGAATCAAAAAGGGAACTTATTTAAAACATGGATTCCTGACATTCTTAGTTGGTAAGTCTGGAATCAGGCCCAAGGATGTGCATTTAATCAAGACTTGGTGCCACTGATCTCAAGAAACAGCATAAGACAAACAGCATAAACAGTATCTCAAGTTCTCACAGCTAGTAAATGGTAGTGCCAGACTGTGTGCCTGCTCAGTCACTCCAGTCGTGTCCAACTCTTTGTGACCCAATGGACAGAAGCCCGCCAGGCTCCTCTGTCCATGGGTTTCTCCAGGCAAGAATACTGGAGTGGGTTGCCATACCCTCCTCCATGGGATCTTCCCAACGCAGGGATCAAACTCGAGTCTCTTGCGTCTTCTGCACTGCAGGTGAATTTCTTACCGCTGAGCCATCGAGGAAGCCCCTTATGAAACCCTTTAATGAAACCTTTATGAAACCCTTTAATGAAAGAGAAAATGGCTTTTTCCAAAAATGCTGAAACAAGCTCTTTGATCTGCTCATAAAAGTGTCAGAGGCTAACACATCGAACAACTTAAAAATCAGAATGAAAACCAACCGCATAATCAGTATCCTTATAATCAGTACACAGGAGCCTCAATACTCAACACCTGGTACCAATGAATTCAGGAAAACGCTAATTACGATTTCACATGTAAAAGTCAAATTAATACTAAAGGTATCATAACAGAAAGGTGGCAATCAGAAGAATGATCTCACATATAACCTGTGCTTCAATGTTTTCTTCCAACACTGCTCTAGCACTACTGAAAGTAATCTATATTATTCCAGGAAAATCATGTATGTATAACACATGGTATGTATAACAAATAACAAGTAGCATTATAATAGTAACTGTATAACACTAAAATAATAAAACTCTAGCCCGACCTAACTTTCTCATAGTCATGTATGGATGTGAGAGTTGGACTGTGAGGAAAGCTGAACATCAAAGAATTGATGCTTTTGAACTGTGGTGTTGGAGAAGACTCTTGAGAGTCCCTTGGACTGCAAGGAGATCCAACCAGTCCATCCTGAAGGAGATAAGTCCTGGGTGTTCATTGGAAGGACTGATGCTGAAGCTGAAACTCCAATTCTTTGGCCACCTGAAGAAAAGAACTGACTCATTGGAAAAGACCCTGATGCTGGGAAAGATTGAAGGCAGGAGGAGACAGAGGATGAGATGGTTGGATGGCATCACCAACTCGATGGACACGAAGGTGAGCAAATTCTGGGAGTTGGTGATGGACAGGGAAGCCTGGCTTGCTGCAGTCCATGGGGTCGCAGAGTTGGACAGGACTGAGCGACTGAACTGAACTGACCTAACTTTCCACCTGGGCTTGTTTCCACTGAGATCTTACCATAAATTTGTATTTTTGTTTTCTAAAAATTACAACGTATTTTCAAAGCTTTCTCAAAGCTGCTCCTCATTCTTCTGTAAACATTAATGATACTCTCTCATCCTCCAAGGCAACTGGTTGAAATCTTTGCTGTCTCTACCACCCTACACTTATCTCATCATATATCACATCCCAGTAATTTCATCGATCCAGTTCTTCTCTATCCAGCTACTTCTTCCCACCCCCGGTGCTCCTGCTGTGGGTTGTACTTAACCAAACGAGTCCTACATCGATCTGCGTGAAATATACATGCAGCAGAATTAAGATTTCACAATCATGGGAGTTCTCAGAGAATAAACATCAAGCATGCTGCAAATCTTTTTCTTTCCTGGCTAACTCAAACACTTGGGCCCCCTTCAGATTTTACCAGACTTCTTTCCAGAAAGGACACCCTAAACCTTTCCTACAGGCGTCTCTGCTCATCCAGCTACCACCTGTTCAACGAATTCTGCCGTATTCTGCGCTACTCACATTATCTCAGCGGTTACTCCACTATATTTGAACTGCCTACTTGGTGGAACTCTAAGCTCTGCGATGGCACGACTGTGTATTCGGGGTTTAATCCCAGTGCTGGCGTAAAGATCAGCGCTTTCAATAATGAAGGTAGGAATAGGTCCACCACAGTCTTGGGAGGTTTAAAAAAAAAAAAAAAGTACATAAAACAAAACAATTTCGCTTTCTGGAACCTGGATAAAACGATGGGAGAAGCGGCAAGAGAGATGAGGGGCGGTAGGTGGTAGAGCCCAGGGCAGCGGCCCAGGCCTGTGACCGGAGCTCTTCCCCACGCACCCTATGACCTTGGGCAAGTCATCTTATCTTTCTGGGATTTTCCCTTGCTCAGAGTTAAAGCGGCGGCTTCTAAGCTCTTGCGGGTCAAAACACGGACCCCAGGACGCCGGACAAAGATTAAACTTGAATGTGCCGCAGCCTGGACAGGGCTGCGTGAAGACCTGCGGGCCCACCAGCGCGGAAACGCCGTACCTGACAGTTCCGTGCGGAGAAGCGAGGGGCACAAGGGTGGCCGCCGCTGCCTCCGGGCCTGCGGAGCACAGAGGTAGCCGGGAAAGGGGGCGAAAAGGAAGTACCGCCGAGACCCTCGGGAACATCTCCGAGAAACAAACAACACTTGGAACACGGGCGGATGACACGTTCTCTACAAAACACGCCCCCCCCGGCTCCCGCTTCCGTTCCCCGGCCCGGCGCGCTCCGCTCCCTTAGCGTTCCGGCCGACAACAAGGGGCGGGTAATTATGTTCCGGATTTGCCTGAAGCATAGGCGCTGCCTCCAGGCGACTCCACCCCCAGAGATTCTGGTCCCAGAGGTGGAGTCAACCGAGGTCAGCGAGGGTGCGGCGCAGAGGGTGGGGGGACCCTGATGTGAGAGCTGAGAGTGGAGGAAGCGATTGACTGTGCAGATGCTGCTGATGAAGCGCAGAACTGACCCCAGAGTGCGGGGGAGAAGAGCTCGACTCTCGGTGATGAACGGTCGCAGCGTTCATCACCGTATTCTCAAAATGACCCATGGCCGCCAAGGAGGTTAAAAAGCAAAATTACCACGGGCATGCGATTCAATAAATTAGTATTTCTTTTCAGTCTCTGTTTTTGACGAAGAGTCAAAACATAAGCCATATATGTTTCATATATCCAAAATGGCCTGAGAGATTGAAAAAAAAGATGCAAGAGAGAGACGTGGCTTTTTCTGCCCCTTATGAAGGCAGTGAACAGTGGCCCAGAAGAGATGAGGGGTTCCACAATCTGGAAGGCCATGAGCCGTGGCGGGGGGGGGGGGGGGGGGGGGGAAATGCCGGCCTTTAGGTCACATGGAAACCTCTAGCATAGAATCCCATAGTGTCGGTTGAATAGCGTGTGTGTGTGCGCCAAGTCGCTTCAGTGGTGTTCGACTCTTTGAGACCCCATGAGTCCTACAGGCTCCTCTGTTCATGGGATTCCCCAGGCAAGAATACTGTAGTAGGTAGCCTTACCCTCCTCCAGGGGATCTTCCCAATCCAGGGATTGAACCCCGCCCCACGTCTCCTGTGTCTCCTGCATTGGCAAGGCGGTTCTTTACCACTAGCGCCACCTGGGAAGCCCTCCGTTGAATATTAACATCATTTTCCCTGCCACTTCAAAAAAGAATCAAGATTGCTAGGGGATTTTTTTTGTGATGCTGTAAACGTTGAGCTGATCTTACTAAGAGCCACTAACCCTGGCAGAACACTTATGACAATGCTAAATACAGTACACTCAGGGATGCTTTCCTTTTTTTTTTTTCTTCTGCCTACAAGAAATACACTCTATTGTTTGGTTGTGAGGTTGTTTGTTTTTCTCCCAGTTGTGTTGAGATGTAATTGACAGCATTAAGTTTAAGGTGTGCAGTGTAGTCATTTGACTCACATACATTATGAAATGATTACCACAATAAAGATAATTAATACAGTAGTTCTAACTGGCCACAAATTAAACTGTAAGAGAACTTCAGTACATTCTAAGAAAAATAAAATAGACCTGTCCTTTGAAAAACCATAACTTGTGCAACTGTCCACAGCAATCATTTATGAAAGCAACAAAAGCATGGCCTAAGAGAAAATGTTTTCCTCCTCCTTTTCTCTGGTGTCGATTCACTGGTCATTTTCTTCCCTGCCCCCTTGAAATGCACTTTCTAGAGCCGAATGCCTTTGGCAAGAGGCGGTAAATCAACTGAAAGAGGTCCAGATATACATCAGTGACTTTATCCTAAATGTCTCATGAAATTCTACACTAATTGACTCGACAAGCCTGCCATGAAAATGAAAAAAAAAAAAACAACCATTCTGTTTTCCAGTTACTGACTGCTACATAACACACCACCCCCAAAATTTAACTTAATGGCTTAAAACAGCAATTTATTACCTTTCATGGTTCTGTGGTTGACTGGGCTGAGTTGGGTGGTTCCTGCTTGAGGTCTCTCATGTGGTCGAAGTCAGATAGCAGTTAGTCTGAACTGGATGTCCAAAACAGTTTTTCATTCATATATTTGATGGCTTAGATGGAATAACTGAAAGATACAGGCTGACTGGGCAATTCTCCCCCACCCCACTCTCTGTCCACATGGCCTCTGAGATATAGCAGAATATGCCAGCCCAAAATATGCCACTTTGGTGTAAAGATTAATTTGAGCTGTAAGCATTTAAGAAGCAGCAAATACATACCACACACACACACACACACACACACACACACACACACACACCAACCTCTCTGCCCTCCCTGTGTTTGCTCAAAAGCAGGATATAAATTTGCAAAGATGTCTCCTCCCTCCTCTACCAGGAAGGACAAAAACTAATCACTGAAGACAACTCTAGACACTTGTTGGCCCAGAGATGGCTCAAAAGGAATCCACATAACCAACTTTACTCACTAACCTCTATCTTTCATTAATTCCCATGTATATTTACCTTCTTACAATATGCTGCCCTAGAAACTCAAATCATTTGCTATGGTTTTGTCCCATCTCTAAAAATGTACTGCTTTTTGTTATGATGCTCTGTAACCCAGAATTATAACCACTCTTTTGAGTTACTCTGAGTGCTCCCATATGTATGCATGATGCGTGTGTTAACAAATTTCTGTTTTTCTCTTTTTAACCCATGTTTTGCCAGTCTTATTTACAGAGGCCCAGCCAATGAAGCTATTATGGGTAGATGGAAAACAGATCCTTTTCCTTCCCTCTACCTCTCTACTTGGCTAGCTTGGGCTTCCTCACAGCATGGCACCTTAGGTAATTTGAATTTCTTACCTGGTAGCTGGCTTGCCTTGCAATGAGGATTCTACAGATGTGGGCTAAAGTTGCACAGCTTTTTATGACCTAGCATTGGAAGTCACCTAGCATCACTTTTATGATATTCTATTGGGGAAAAAAAAATGAGTTGCAGGGCCAGCCCATATTCTAAGGGAGAGAACTATGCATGTGCGTGCTAAATTGCTTCACTCATGTCCGTCTCTTTGCGACCCTTCAGACTGTAGCCTGCCAGGCTCCTTTCTCCATGGGATTATACAGGCAAGAATACTGGAGTGGGTTGCCATGTCCTCCTCCAGGGGATCATCCTGACCTAGGGATCGAACCTGTGTCTCCTGCACTGACAGGTGAATACTTTACCACTGAACCACTGGAGGGAATTACATTTCCCTTCAAATTCCAGGATGCATTGCTTATTCCAGGAGGCAGGACCATCTTTGAAGATTTGCTACCACATCCAAGCACACTTTTAATTAAGTCCATTCACCTTACCAGTATGTTCTGCTGGGTTTTTTCCCCCCATTTCCAACCTTCCTGATGGTCTTTTAAAGACTTCATATTTCAATCCATATAGAATTTTGTACCCTTCTGGGTGCAAAAATTTTGCATTGCCACCTCCAAAACTCCTGCAGAAAACAATTTTGGGTGAGAATGTTAAATTATCTAGAAGGCTATTAAACGATGTCCTTTAGAAGGATGTCTTATGATGTCAAATGTGGCACTCCTACTTCTGGACCTAGAGTGAACTTTCATCAGTCAACCCTTATCAGATATTTTAGAGAGAATATATTGTTGTTTTTTAAAAAGAACTATAATATATTTTTACATGCAGGTGCTAAAGAAAATGAAAGAATTTTTTTTAAAATCAGTCAATTCATGGTGCTGCAGACCTCTGGAATCTATAATTCAAAGGTGGAAGTCTAAGTAAAAGGAAGATTGATATTGCATTCCACTGTCGTGTGAAGCCATATGAATACTTAGCATTTGATGTTGAGAAGAGTTTTTCAAATGTTCTGATTATGGCACATCCTTGGGAGAGGCCAGCCTGAGAGTTTAGCAGGGGTCATATCCTGACACACAGATAGGCATTCTTGGCTCTCCGTAGCAGGATGGGCAGGCAGGAAGGACCAGCTTTGAGAATTAGAACTGCCCTCCAGTGTCACCGGTTACAGAGGGGAAGGGCGGGGCTGGCTGCCAGCACCCAGTATTTGAAGCCTGTGTTGATAGCTGCTTAGAGTCCAGTATGAGTTATATATATTTCCACGTAAAACACCCACGCACACACACTCCACCCAAATTATGTATACTACCCTAATTCCAAGGCACTCCCTGAATAAACAATCATTTGAAATGTGTTAGCTAATGAGCTCAAAGTGGGATTCGATAACTGGTGATTCACTAAGCTGAAAAACTGTTACGCATAGTATTAAAAATTACATAGAAATAGTGAAACAGGATAAATTATACAGTATTACCAAAGAGCAACAAAAAATATTTTAAAAGTAGCTTAGCTTAATGGTACTTGCCATATCAGTTCATGTTCATAAACTTCCTTCCCATAATACCTAATCTACCCCAGATTCATTTCCTACATTATTTAATTGCTATGCTAGGGACTTCCCTGGTGGCTCAATGGTAAAGAATCTGCCTGCAATGCAGGAGACACAGGAGACATGGATTGATATCTGGGTCAGGAAGATGCCCTGGAGAAGGGCATGGCTACCCACTCCAATATTCTTGCCTAGAAAATCCCATGGACAGAGGAGACTGGCGGGCCACCGTCCACAGCGTCGCAAAAAGCTGGATTTGACTGCAACCACTGAGCATAGGAATTTCTCTAGTGGTCATTAGGACTCTATGCTTCCACTGCATGGGGCTGGAGTTCAACACCTGATTAGGGAACTAAGATCCCTCAAGCTGTGCAGCACAGTCAAAAAATAAGTTTTAAACAAAAATTATTATGCTAATTTTATGACACACCTTAGATCTGAGTAAATGATAGATCTGGGAAATATCTAAATGAGTAATACACCTTGAAAGGTTCAGGAAAATTTAGAGATATTATGCTAACCTAACATCTGCTGCCGACCTGTTCCTGCTAGTGGACCACAATAGGACAGATAGAAAAGCCACTTCTCCCCAGTTCCAGGAGGGTGAAATGTCACAGCACAAATGTCACAGCACAGCTATTTTACAGGTACTGTGGCTACTTGCTGACAGATTCATTGAAAAGTTTGCTGCTTGTTTTACTCCACTTTACATCAGACTTGCTCTGTCTGCATATACTTCATAGGCAACCAAATATAATCTAGATTATGAATTGCTTTCAGGCACTAGCATCACCTGTATATGTGACTTCATTTGCCAATAAATATGTTGCCTCGTTGTCTATTATATACTAGTTTTCATTGATACCAATATATTTATTTTAGCTATGCAATTTTCTATTTTATTTTCATGGTCAGTGGACATAATTTTTTCCCATTATGGTTTATCATAAGATATTGAATCTAGTTTCTTGGACTACGAATTAGGACTTTGTTGGGAATTCCCTGACAGTCCAGTGGTTAGGACTCAGCTCTCTCAACGCTGGGGACCTAGATTCAATCCCTGGTCAGGGAACTAAGATCCTATAAGCGAGTGTTATGGTCAAAAACAAATAAATAAATAAAGTAGGATTTTGTTGTTTATTTTATGTATTGGTCGACTTTGTTGAATACCCAGGATTGATGATTTCGTATTTCCACTTCATAGAATCAGTGTACTTAATTTGATGTGCAAAATAATCCTTTTTCCTAAAATCAACTCTAAATCAACTTTCAATGCTTCTTTGCAAAAGAGTACAGAAAAGTAAAACTTTTCCCACAAAATCCGAAGGTGCCATATATACCTCCAGTGTAGTAATTACTGATAATAACATTAACTGCCATATTGAGCACTGAACAATTTATATCTGTTATCTCACTTAATTTTCTTTTTTAAAAAATGTATTTTTTTAAAAAATGAACTGTGGTTGATTTACAATGTTGTGTTAATTTTTGCTGTAAAGTGATTCAGTTATATATATACACACATATGCATATATATATTCTTTTTCGTATTCTTTCCCATTATGGTTTATCACAGGATATTGAATATAGTGCTGTACAGTAAGATCTTGTTGTTTATCCATCCTATATATAATAGTTTGCATCCACTAATCCTGAACTCCCAGTCCATCCCTCCCCTACCCCCTCCTTCCCCTTGAAGAACACATGTCTGCTCTCGATGTCTCTCAGATGTCAGGAATGACGTCAGGATGATCCAACGCATAATTGGATAATTATGTGTCACAGCAGATCATGACACCATGGAACATGGAACAGGAACAGTCAATATTTGGAAATCCAACTAAGCCAAGTCTCCAGAGGCACAGCTGCACTGAAGTTTGCTCTTTGTGAATAAGCCTGAAGAATCAACTCACTTATCTATCGGTTTTAGCTAACTGCTAACTCGCAGCTAACTGCGAGTCCTCTAGCAAAAGTGTTAAATCAGGCAATGTACAAGCTAAAGGTACAGAAGGAAGAGGAGAGTGAGACAGGACTACTCACCCAAGGCAAAGCTTGTTCTGAGGTTTCTTTCTTGGTCTGGGTGGGGCATGGCTGTGTGCATGGCAGAGATGTAATATTTGTCTTCTTCCTTCAGACTTAGAGGAAGAGCAGTTTGGTCTCCACACCTTCCACAGTGGGAAACTTTTATCTTTCTCCCTGTATGTACATATATTTCCCGCTAATCTGCTGTGCTGTGTGGTTAGTCACTCAGTCATGTCCAACTCCTTGCAACCCCATGGGCTTTAGCCCACTGGCCTCTTCTGTCCATGGGGATTCTCCAGGCAAGAATGCTGGAGTGGATTGCCATGCCCTCCTCCAGGGGATCTTCCCAACCCAGGGACTGAACCCATGTCTCCTGCATTGCAGGCAGATTCTTTACCATCTGAGCCACCAGGGAAGCCCAGTCAAGTTTATAGACCAGGGCAAATTAGAGTATCAAACATCAAACACAGCCTAAAATAGATGACTATATATGTGAATTTATATAAAATAAATACGGATGTATGGGATCAATATAAACATGGAACACTTATTATCTAAAAACAAGGTTTTAGTCCCCTTAGAATACAAAAATTAGTAAGAATTCATTCCTGCTTCGAGAGGCTAACGATCTGGGCGGGCCCCCAAGTAGGTTAGAAGTAATAGGACAAGACACCCAGGGCAATCGTGCAAAGTGACACCTGCACCAGCTCCTGTGGGCACCCTGGTGGAGGAGCCCCCAGGAGACACGAGTCTGTTCAGTCTTCAGCGCCCAAAACCAAGGACGGGAGAGGGGGAGGGGACTGTGAGGCCTGCAGCCGCACCGTGTACACAGGATGAGACGGGAGAGGAAGTGGTTTTGAGCCCTTCAAATCAGACCGTCTAGATGCTTGCCTTTGCCCTCTCTGTAAAATGACTCATTCTCAGCATGTGTGTGTGTGTTAGTTGCTCAGTTGTTTCTGACTCTTTGTGACACTATGGACTATAGCCCAGCAGGCTCTTCTGTCCATGGGATTTCCCAGGCAAGAAAACTGGAGTGGGTTGCCATTCCCTTCTCTCATTCTCAGTATATTTGTATGTAAAGGTTCTTCGGACTTCCAGTTTATCAAAGACCAGCATTGTATAATTCTAGTGGGTGTTGCCCAGCAGAAGACAGAGAATTATGTTGACAGCACTTAGCAAGTGATTTCTGGAGGTGACAGAGATGTTTCCAGGCAGAACTGTTCCCCAGGCCATGTTCTGCAGCATCTGAAATTTCCCTGGCTCCCTACCCCACGCCTTCCCATACTCATTCTCTCCAGGTGCCAGTCTCTCTGCTGCCATCAGGCTTCTCGGAGCCGCCGCCTCGCTTCGGGCCTTGCCGGGTGCCGGGGTCCAGCCTCGGCAGGATCCAGGGGGTACCCTCAGGATGAACGGCGTCAGCGAGAGAGAGAGAGAAGACACATGAGACCAGCCTTGATAGGGCCAAGTCTGTGTTTTACTTTTTGACAACCAGTTTTATACCCTTTCACAGAACGTTTTTAAGGTGCAAGATGCTTATTAACGATTACACAGGATTAGTATTACATCATTTTGATTTTTAGGAAAAGCAGGATTTTTTTGCTTTCTAATTCTATAGTAATTCTTAGTACATGATCTTCTGGCCTTGGGGCTATTAACATTTTATGCAGGTGATTGTAAACCTATTTTCCATTTTCATGGTGACCTTAACTGAAAGGTAACAGTGTCATAGGGAAATAGTACAGAGTAGAATTATATTCTTACAAAAATTAATCTTTCTGCAAAAGTTGTCCGTTGCATTTATCTAAGAAGTTTACCCCATACTGACTCTGCGACTTTGGTGAGGCAGCTTCTGCCTAGCACTCCTGACTGACAATTAACAACCATCTCATTGTTACCACACTAAGGCTAAGTTCTTATTTCTCTAGATTTTTAACTATATTAACAATGGTTTTTATAACACAACCTTAGCACATTAAAGGCAAAAATACAGCAAGCATTAACACAGCAAGCAAATCACAACCCAATAACCACCTATAGAATAATTTTTCTTATGTTTTCTAATAGGACTCCTTTACCCCTTAAAAAGGCTCTGTCTATTAGGGCTTTTGTATAATCAGGTTCTTTATGCTATTTTATGATTAGGATATTATAAGCAATCATGCATATTAGTACCAAGCGCATAAATGCATTTGGCTAACAAACTACCAGCAAAGGAGTTTAAATTAAAACATTCCTTTCACCCTGAATAATCTCATAAAATACCACCACCTGGGAAACTTATTGATTAAAGTTCTAAATTGATTCTTATTTGGGAAGAGATCAGGGAAGGCCTTCCTGCCTGTGTCAGAGAAATTAGGGAGTAGTCCATTGAGGCAGGCATCAGAAAGACAGATATCATCTTTAAGGTGAGAGCCGGGGGCAGCTTTTCGAAATCTCTGAAAACCTGATCTGCCTTGCCTGTCAGGCTTTCTCCTCGTGACCTTGTCATGGGTGGGATCTCGTGAGCTGGCCTTTTCGAAAACCCCTGAAAACCTGATCCGCCTTGCCCGTCAGGTTTTCTCCCTTACGGCCTTGTTAGGGGTAGGGTCTCGTGAGGTGACTTTTTCGAAACCCCTGAAAACCTGATTCGTCTTGCCCATCAGGTTTTCTCCCTCATGGCCTTGTTATGGGTAGGGTCTCGTGTGTTGGCTCCCGGCACCCAGGCCTAGGCCTGGCCTGTTGGTCAGGCTCCTCTGCAGGGAAGCTGTCCCATCCCTCCTCCACTGGTCAGACTCCCTCTCTCATGTTCGTCCAGTGGGAGGACGGCTGTATCATTTCACTAACTTACAGTCATGCCTCAAAGCCCAAATTGCTGGCTTATTATATGAGCTTTTGCAAGTTTAATTTTTAAAAGAAGAGGATTTTAAGTTCCAGTAAGCAAAGGCTGCAGCTTCAGTTAAGGTTGTTTTCTCTGCTTTCCTGGTCCCTCAAATTAAAACCTCAGGGAAACAGCTTCTCTGTCTGAGTTAGTTTGCTCTGACCCTTGGAGGCATTTGTAATGTTCAAGTGCCCTCTGGAGGCAAGAATAATCTCATGTCATATAAAATATGAACGCAGCATGTGCGCGGGCGCGCGCGTGTGTGTGAAGAGGGTGTGTGGTGTGGTGCTGGGTGTGTGTGTGTTCATGAGGAAGATATGAGGTGTGGGTGTAGTGAGTGTGTGTGGTCTCTGATGTGAGGAGTGTGTGTGTGGTGTGTGTTTATGTGTGTGTGTGAAGAGGGTGTGGAGTGTGTGTGTGTGTGTATGAGGAGGGTGTGAGGTGTAGTGGGTGTGTGTGGTCTCTGATGTGGGGATGTGTGTGCTCTGTGTGTGTGTGTGAGGCAGTATGTAGTGTGATGTCTGTGTGTGTGTGTGTGGTCTCTGATGTGGGGGGGCGTGTGTGTGTGTATGTATGAGGAGGGTGTGAGGTATGGTGGGTGTAGTGGGTATGTACAGTCTCTGGTGTGGAGGATGCGTGTGTGTGTGTGTGTGAAGAAGGTGTGTGGTGTGGTGTGTGTGGTGTATGTGGTGTGGTGTGTGGTATGGTGTGTGTGGTGGTGTGGTATGTGTGGCATGTGTGGGTGTGTGTGTGGTGGTGTGTATGTGTATATGGTGTGTGTGGTATGGTGTGTGTGGTGGGTGTGGTGTGTGGTATGGTATGTGTGGCGTGTGTGTGTGTGTGGTGTGTGTGGTATGGTGTGTGTGTGTGGTGTGCATGGTATGTGTGGTGTGCTGGGTGTGTGTGTGGTGGGTGTGTGGTATGTGTGGTGGGTGGTATGTGTGGTGTGTGTGGTATGGTGTGTGTGTGTGTGTGTGTGTGGTAGGTGTGGTGTGGTGTGTCTGTGCCGTGTGTAGTATGGTGTATGTGTGGTGTGTATGGCGTGTGTGTGAGAGAGAGTGCTCACACACATGCACGTACTTCTACCAAAAGACTGCTGGGGGTTCTGCCATCTCTCGTCCCGCCATCCAGACCCCGAGTCCAGGCTCTCATTGTCTTGGGCCTTGACTGCTTCAGCAGTTATCTACCCTGTCTCCGTCCCCTCATTCTCACTCTCCCACAATGTTTTCTTTACTCAACCACCAACATGATCCTTAGTAACTTAATTTAGGTCACTTTTTTCCCACCAATTTAAAATCTTGAAGTCTCCCCCTTGCACTTAGAAATTTTGCCCCCAGAGGGCAAGATTTCACTTTATCACTGTATCAAACCTCACAAAATTAACCCAACACAGCCCAGTAACACTACCCAGATAAAGTACCAACCGAAAGATATCCCTATTACACAAGAGCCAATATAAGAAAGAGTCTATTCCACAGACACTGATAGAAGGAAGAGAAAATCTTACCGGGTGGGGTCTGTGCAGGGCTAAGAAACAGGCATCAGTGTGGTAAATGACCAGCCCTTGCCTACTGCTCTGACGGCCTTCCCTACCTCTCTGCACCCCTTGCCCACTGCACCCCAGTAACCTAAGTTTTCTTCCTGTTCTCTGTACAGCCCTGCTGGACTAGCTTTGACAATCCCCTGGAGGAGGGCATGGCCACCCACCCCAGTATTCTTGCCTGGAGAATCCCCACGGACAGAGGAGTCTGGCGGGTTACAAAGTCCATGGGGTTGCAAAGAGCCAGACACGATTGAGCGTCTAAGCACAGCACATTCTCGTCCCTGGAACATCCTTCGCAAAGATTGTCATATGATTGGCTCCTTCACATCTTCCTAACTTAGCTCAACTTAGCTCACTTGTTGAGCTAAGGGACTTCTTCAGTCACTTTCACATCTCGTGACGCCCACCTGCCCACTCCACCACTGCCTGAAATGACTTATCATTTACTCAACACATTCACTTGGAGAAGGAAATGGCAACCCACTCCAGTGTTCTTGCCAAGAGAATCCTGTGGAAGAGGAGCCTGGGGGGCTGCCGTCTATGGGGTCGCACAGAGACACAGCTGAAGCGACTGAGCAGCAGCAGCAGCAACACATTCACTGAGCACCTTCAGGGGGCGCTATCTCATGCATGTGAGCTACCTCAGGGAAGGAACAGACCTGCTCCTGGGCCCTCGGAGCTTGCAGATCTCTCGCCAAACCTGTTTACATATTTATGTCAGCCTTCCTGGCTACGATATGACAGCAGAGACCTTGGTCAGCCTTCTTCACTGGTTTACCTAGTACACCATTGATGGTCAATCAGTATTTGTTGGCTGAATAAGCAAATGTTCCTATTTTTTATCAGGGTACACAGAATTAACATTTTAAATTCCTGTCATTGAGATCAAGTTAATTCGTTTACTATAAAAATGAGGCAAGCAAGAAAGCTAACATGGTAGCCACTAGCCATAGGTGACTCTTGAGCACCTCCTTGTGGCTAGTACAACTGAAGCACTGAGTTTTAGATTTTTTTGTAATTAAGTTAAAGTTAAGTGGGAGAAGGCAATGGCACCCCACTCCAGTACTCTTGCCTGGAAAATCCCATGGACAGAGGAGCCTGGTAGGCTGCAGTCCATGGGGTCTCGAAGAGTCGGACACGACTGAAGCGACTTAGCAGCAGCAGCAGCAAGTAGTCACAAGTAAGGTAGGGCTACAAAGTAGATAGTGTAATTCTAGATGCTAGGGAAACAGCGGTTAGAAACAAAGATCCTTACTCTTGTGGAGTTTACATTTGGAGATGAAGGTAGAGGTGAGAGAGGAAGACAGTAAATAAAACATAATAAATAAGTAAAATATATAGTACCTGGCGTGTGACAGGAAATGATGATGTGCTACAGAAGATGAATACGTGCAGCCAAAGAAGAAGGGCCTGGCTTGTGTTTTAAAACAGGATGGTCAAATTAATCTCAGAACTTGTAGATCCTTCAATTATGATAATTCAGTCCAATCCAATTGCAACTTCAATTTCTCTCCTTCTCCCCTCTCTCTCAACCTCCTCAAAGATGGGGCAGGAAGGGGACAGAAATAGCAGGCTTACCTTTGTTGCTGTTAATTCTGATGCATTTGTGATTTTATTTAAATTTAGCTATTTAGATGTATGTTCTATAATATATGAAGCAGATTACCTATTACTTTATTCCTTTAGTGTTATAACACCTGAACACAGTTAATGTTATAACCTCTGTGTTTACCACACAGTAAATCCCTACCTACAAATGAGTTCCATCCTGAGAATGTACTCATAAATCCAATGTGTTTGTTAAGTCCAACAATGTTAGCCTATTTACTCAACTAACAAAATGAGCTATATATGAAGCGTAATAGGGTTACAATACTTTTCACACAAACAATATTCTAAAGAACAAACAAAATAAAGTATTTTCAATCTTACAGTACAACACCTTGAAAATACAGTAGTACAATACAATAGCTGGCATACAGGGGCACATTAGCAATTTTGAAAGCTCACAATTTGAAGGTTCGTATGTAGGGACTTACTATGTTTTATGTACAAATGTAATACATTATTGGAGTAGGAAATGGCAACCCACTCCAGTGTTCTTGCTTGGGAAAGCCTGTGGACAGAGGAGCCTGGAGGACTTATAGTCCATGGGGTCGCAGAGAGTCAGACACAACTGAGCATACACATACACACATATAATACATTATATACTCAAGAACATCAAAATGACTTTATGAAAGTCGTAGTGTAAACTTCTGGTTTCCAATCTTCCTGCTTACTCTGCTTGTTTCTCTCTCTCTATGCACCAACCCCTAACATTTAGTTTCAAAGTGTTAGGTTTGCCTTTTGAACTGGTCTTGCTCTAAGTTCGTCTGATGCTGGTAGTCTTTGCTGGAATGAGAGCGCCTCGGAGATAGTGGTGTGGGGGTTCCTCGGGGATGGTGTGCAGGGTCACCCCAGCCCCCTCCTTGGTGGAGTACCTCCTCAGAGAAGGGCAGCCAAGTTTCTTTCCTCTGCATCTTTCTTCCCTCTGCACCCAAGCACCCTCTTCTGGTGGGGTGTCGTCTCCTCTGTCTCCCCAGGCAGACTCAGGGCTCCTCTCCTTTCTGTCACACATTCTCCTTCATGTGGAGTCATGAGAACCACTGGGAAACCTGTTGCCCTTCACCAGGCCACTGTCCCTTCAAACCAGCAGGCCAAGTCTCCCCACGTTCAGAATCTCTGAGAAATAGGCACCAGTCCTCATGTTCATGAGACCCTTGAACTCCAGCTGTCCCAAGACACACCCCCAAGCTCTTCTAAGATCATCGCTGAGCAGATTGTGCTCAGCTCTGCTGGGATAGTAAGTGCCCCGCAGAGGGTGCAAGCTTGGCAGCTCAACCAGTAGCCAACTGAGGGGAGAGCTAAGTGGATTCCCTTCAATGTCTTGGTGGCCAAAATGATTTTGTGAAGAGGAGGACTAGGCCTCTGGACACAAGCCCTGCCCTCTCCCTTCCTCCTCTCCCCCAGTTGGCCTCTGAAATATTTCATGGCCGTGAAATACTTCTCCCTTCACCTACTTAGGGGCTTCCCTGATGGTTCAGCGGGTAAAGAATCCACCTGCAATGCAGGAGACACAGGAGACATGGGTTCAATCCCTGGGGTTGGGAAGATCCCCAGGACTAGGAAATGGCAACCCACTCCAACATTCTTGCCTGGAAGATCCCATGGACAGAGAAACCTGGCAGGCTACAGTCCATGGGGTTGCAAAGAATCGGACCTGACCTAGCAACTAAGCATGCATCACTCACTTAATCAATTCCTCTGTCAGTGGTGGAAAAGGAGGCTGGGATGGTGAAGCCAAGTGATGGATGAGGAAGCAGCAGATTCTGCAACCTCTTGGTTAACCCTACAAGGAGGTGTTATTAACCACTTTGGTAACTCTCTCTAGAATGCCCTTCCCCAAAGTACTAAATCTTAGCATCCCACTGGACAAGATAAATCCTACTCAGTGCCCTATTATACTTTTTGGTGTTAAATCACACATGTAATTTTAACCCCATATTAAATGATTTATATACACAACCTCCCAGGTATACAATATAAAGCCTTCTTTCTTTGGTTGTCTTGTTTGGTTCCTAGAAGGGGATTCTCAACAGGAGAATAGAGACAAACTTCAAATCTCCCATTGACCACAGTGACCAAAATACATGAGAGAAAAAGAAAGATTTAAGAGCTGTGGGCTGGAGACAATCTAGCATGACGGTTGCTAAGGCAACCATCTGTCATCATTTCTGTCACTTAGCCTGTTCTAGTTCATGGCAACTACACTAGGAACTGTTCTTCCAGATCTGATAATGAACATATATATTAAGTCCCTGAGCTGATGGCAGCACTTCTTTGGCAGTTCAAGTTGTATTTAATATTTGTTGACTAAAAAATTCAAAGTATGTACCTGATGACTGTAGATGTGAAGATGAGAAATGACAGGAGGAACCTGCAGGAGAAAATGTGTTCATCTGATACTGCTGATAGGTTTGTATTTTAAAGGTAATAGAACCAATGATAAGTATATTTTACAGCTTTTAATGATTGAAATAGAAAAAATAAATGTAAAAAGAAATCACCTTTACAGTTATTTTATTTAAAAATATATAAAATGTTTGCAATGCTTACTTTGGATAATTAATTTGGTAAGTGTAAAAGATTTGCAAGTTTGGTAATGTTTTCCATTTACTATGAGACAAATTATTGTTCATTCTATCTCTCAAGCCATATTTTATGACCATTTTAAAAAATGGTTTTGATCTTAGATCTAACTGAAAGCATCATCAAAGAGTATGCATGTGGCCCTATGAGTTAATAACTGAATACTTCTGGCATTTAAAGCAAATTAGCCAGGACTACCCTAGTGGTCCAGTGGTTAAGACTTCACTTTCCAAAGCAGGGAGTTCAGGTTTGATCCCTAGTCAGGGGAATGCCTCATGGTCAAAAAACCAAAATATAAAACAGAAGCAATATTGGAACAAATTTAATAAAGACTTTAAAAAATGGCCTGCATCAGAATATCTTTTAAAAAAAATGGCAAAGTAATCGTTAGAAAAGTATCCATTGGAGATAGGCCCAGCTGTGGGAAAAGACACATGTGTACACAAACGTGAGCACACACGCGCACACACACACGCACACACACACACACACGCCCCAGAGAGAGAGAGAGAGAAAACTGTGTACACCAGCAAATCTCTTACTGGCAAATTCTGCAACAATGATGCAATCCAACAGATTTATTACAAAGATTCAACAAGTAGTGACTAAAACCCACCATGGGCCAGGCCCTGGGCCAGGCAAGGCCCAAGTCACAACTTCCGGGCTTCAGTTGCAGATCACTGAGTAGAAACCTGAGAATTTAGCAGGTGGCTCTTGCCACATCCCGGCCCCACCTCCCAGCATTCCGTGCTTTATACTCTAGCAGAGCCAAACTACTCCGGTTCCCCAGACGTGTTGTTCTGCTTCGAAGCTCTGTACCTTCAGACGTGGCCTTCCTCCATACCACGCCCCCCCAACTCACCCCCAGAATGCTCAGCCCATCTAGAGCCGGCATGTGTCATGTTTTCTGGCTACTTGAAATCGTTTGAAAACCCTGCCTACATTCAAAGCATTTTCTAATAAGTGGGTCTTTCCTCTCTAAGACAGAAGCCAGAAAACCCCCACGTTCCCAGCCCCCTTTTACAGATCGGGGTCCAGACACGTGACCCAGGCTCCAACCATCAGCTGCACCCAAAGGAGAAACCCACTTGGAAATGAGAAAGGGGAGGCTGCGGACAGGGAGTGGCAGTGGCTTGTCAGGCAAAGCTGGGAAAGAAGATGCTTGCTTTGGAAAAGCAGTAAAAAGAAGGCTGAAGCCTTGATGTGGATGGATCACGGGGACAAACTATACCATCAGATGGGACAGTGGAACCAACTATAACGTCTAGAGCTCTTAAGGAACTGCAGCATGGTTTCCACGGCTGACCGGCTCTGCAGTGGGTTTGAGGACTTGTTTCAAGGCCTCAGGGAGTATCATCTCCCCATTCAGCGGTCAGGAGAGTCACCCAGAATCTTTTTAACTGGCTGCTATTTTGCTCTGTCAGCTAGAGTTAGCTTCTGCTGACTGTAAGAGCCCTGAGTGCTACATCAGCAGACTTTCATATTCTTAAAAAAGACCACTTTGCCTTTCAAAACATAGCCCGATAGGGGGGTCTCCTAGAGGCCTCCCCTGAGAGTCTCTTTTTCATCTTCTATTCATGCCCTTCTCTAAGATGCCACACCACTCACACCCCTTTGCCTCACATCTTCCCTGAATTATAATTATTTGGTTTTTCTTCTGCTTGGACTGAGGTCTCTCTGAAGCTTGCCATTGTCTCTTTCTTTCTTTTTTAAATATTTGGAAAACCCAAACAAACTCTTTTGACTGACCCAATATTTATTAGCTGGTCCTTTTCAGAAGAAGTTTACTGAAACCTGTTTTATATCTGTCATGGTAACTTCATTCTCTTCCCAATGTTTATGTTTGGGGTAGCATAAGACCCAGTTCCAGACCAATGAAATATAAGGAGAAGTCTGACAGAGGGCTTCCACGAAAAAATTTTTTTTCTCTGATAAAAAGTTGGTATGGGAGAATGCTTCCTGCCTTTGGATGTTGTGTGTGAAAATGTGATAGGCAGGGCTGTGGCAGCCATTTTGTGATCATGAGGAAAAGAAAAGACAAATATAGAAGTGGACCCAGATGCTTTCAAGCTGTTAAATTAACCAACCCTAGAACTTCCTATCTCTAGAAATATTTTTATATTCAAAGTAAATGTACTGACAGCTGGACATTCTATTACTTGTAGCCAAATATGTACTAAAACATATATAAGAATATGATTTTTTAAATTATGGCATAGTATTTCCTCTTATTGATAACCCATTAAAGTTTAACCATTTAGGGGCATTTCTCCTCATTCTTTGCTATAATAAATTATCTTTCATTTTTAACATATATTTTACCAATTCAAACCTAAGGCTCTTAAAACATGTATCTTGGCTGATTTTCTTATTTTTGCTTATACCATTAAAAAACTGCCAAGGAAAAGATAAATTAAAAAATTGTCCCCCTTTAAAACATTGCCCTAACAATGCTTTCACAGGACACAAATTACCCTCCTTTACCACACTTATAGAAATCCAAACATATTTATTTCAAATACAAATTCTATTTGATTCAAAAAAAATTTGACGGTTTTCAATAAAAGTTACATCAGCAGCCAAAAATATTCAATGGGAGTTAAAATTGTGTGATCAAAGCATTTTCTTCTTTCTCATTAACAAAAGGTAACCTTGAATGAGAGATAATCTATATTTCTGAATTATTTGCAGCTCAATTAACACTTTGTTAAAACACATGCACATGGTATCAGGGCCCAAAGACTTCAAGTGGTGAAATTATTTCTTCTTTTAGTATCATTAACCAGCACATTGTGAAATTCTATTGAAACAGCAGAAGCTCCCTTTTCCATGTAGCCACTCTGTCGGTCGCCTCACCTCTGACCTGCGTCATACCTGCCCTCTCACCCCAGAGCCAGCTGCACTGATATCCTGGATTATGCAATCCCAAGTGCTGCACACAGATGCCTGGAGCAAAGAGGTCAGTGCATTGACTTCTTTGCTGTTTTGAACCTGGATTTGAAATACCATGGGGTTGACTAACCTCTACAGAGAGCAGTGATGCATGACTCCAAAACTCTCTTCTCAAGAGGCCAACAGGTCCCTGGGGAATAACCCTTAGGACGAACACTTTTATGATTTAATGACAGTCAGGTGATTTTTCAATCTGTTCTCTGAGCTCCTGTGAGACGTTAAACCTTTTTACATCTACATATGTCTCTATTCCTAAAGCAAAGATAGCATATAGGGCCACCACTATAAGAGGTGATTTTTAATAAAATTTTATGAAGGGAGATATTATGGAGCTCTTTCCAGGAGAAAGGGTTTCTGCAACCCTCTTGCTTTTCAGAGGAGGCCTTCTGGGAGGTATTACTGTAGAGCGTAGCAGTTAACAATATGAACTCTGAGCTCCAGCTCTCCTCTTAGTAACTGCACAACATCAGTTAAGTCACTTGACCCCTCTAGGCCTCAGTTTCTTCACCTGCATCATTTTCCTGGCCATGCGGTAGTAAGCAAGACAGCAAGTGGAGAAGAAAACAGGTGAGAGTTTGTGTAAAAACGCAACTTTGTAGATAAGAGGTTAAAAACTTGCACCGAAGTTTCCTGATTGCTTCTTAAGTTTATAGAATTGAGGCTAAGGGTTGTAAAGGAGAGGTGAGAGACAGAAGAAATGTAAAAGCCTTGGGGAGAATGATGAGAGTTAAGGTGCTAAAGCAAGACAGGACAAAATGTCAGGAGACCCTGATCTGGAGTAGAAGCACCACTGCCCATCCCCACCCTCAATGCTGGATTGCTACTGCAGGCTCCCACAGCAGCAGGATTCAAAGGAGGCCACGATGCTGTCATGTGATAGCTGAGGTTTAGAAAGGTTAAATGACTCACTAAAGGTCATGGAGATTTTAACACAAGTGTCCTTGCTCCAAGTCCGGGGCTCTTTCTAATCTGTAACAGGAGGTCTAAGCCTGCCTCTAGTTAGCTCCTTTGGGCCTCATGTTTCTGTTTGCAAAAGCCACCAGGCCAGATGCCACAGAAAGTGCCAGTCCTTTAGGACATTATACTGAAGGTTCTTCTCACTGGTTATGCTGCATGTCACTGGGCAAGTCGATCAAATGCCCTGGCTTGTTTCTGTAATTAAATTATGCTCCAGAAGCTTGATTTCTAAAGTGCTGATTCTGTGAGAAGATGATGGTTTTGTGCTGCATTGAGAAGGGCTCCCATGCATGTGTCAGGAGGTCTGACACCCTCACAGCACTTCCTCACCATCCCCCGCTCAGGTCTATTCAGCTGGGCATTCATGTTTAAGCATTAACACGTATTCAGTCACTCAGTTGTACCCAACTCTTTGTGAACCCATGGACTGTAGCTCACCAGTCTCCTCTGTCCATGGGACTCTCCAGGCAAGAACACTGGAGTGGCTTGCCATTTCCTCCTGCAGGGGATCTTCTGGAGCCAGGGATCGAACCCATCTTCTGAGTTGCAAGCGGATTCTTTACCCACTGAGTCACCTGGGAAGCCCTAACACAAATCACCTCAAATATTTGTCACTGGCCCTCACCAAAAAAAAAAAAAAAAATCAGGCTTCCCAGGTGGCGCTAGTGGTAAAGAACCTGCCTGCCAATGCAGCATAAGAGACATAAGAGAACCCATAAGAGACCTGGGTTCGATCCCTGGGTTGGGAAGATCCCCTGGAGAAGGAAATGGCAACCCACTCCAGTATTCTTGCCTGGAGACTCCCATGGACAGAGGAGCCTGGCGGGCTACAGTCCACAGGGTCACAAAGAGACAGGACTGAAGCGACTGGACATTTAGGACTCAGTCACCAAACATCACTTAGGTTACACTATCAGTAGTCCAACACCACATTCAAACAGGGCAGAAATGTGAAAAAAAAAAAAAATGATAGCACAGTTTAAAGAAGAAAACAAGGTGTAGAAAAGGAAAATGAATTCATGACGTCTGAACCAAAGCACCAAGACCATGACTGTTAATGGAACAGCTGTGAGTCACAAATCAACACCCTCCCAAATGAGTGAGTCTTTGCCTGGGACACTAGAGAAAATTCCTTTACTCCCCTTGCACAACAGAAACCTTGAACTGTGCTTTTTAATAAAATGCCAGAGAAGTGCAGAAATAGTCTATAATTCATTATGCTTAGTCATGCGCTTAGTCGCTCAGTCGTGTCCGACTCTTTTCGACCCCATGGACTGTACCCGGCCAGGCTCCTCTGTCCATGGAATTCTCCAGGCAAGAACATTGGAGTGGGTTGCCATGCCCTCCTCCAGGGGATCTTCCCAACCTAAGGATGGAACCCAGGTCCCCTTCATTGCAGGCGGATTCTTTACTGTCTGAGATACCCATTGGAAACTATTCTTTAAAAAGACAAGAGTTAACAGTTTTCATTGGTGGGTGTGCTTTCCCCAAATGTCATCGGTGTAGGTTTCCTCGTGGAAGGCGGAATGGGAAATGTTTGGGGTTTTGTTTTTACCGGCAATAAACGAATGTATTTTTCATCACTACCATTTCAGCACTTTGGGGCTCAATTATAACAAAATGAAGGTCTGAGCCCCGAGTCCCAGCCAAGTCAACATCCTTCAGACTTCAGTCACTGGTCTAACTCCAGGTACCCCCAGCCGCCGCCCTGAGATCGAGGTAGATACGAGCTCACCGCGGGCCTCCGGGAACCGAGCCGGCAGCAAAGCGACGTGGAGGCCCTGGCTCCCGGCCGGCCCTCCCGCCCCGCCGCCCGGCCGGCTCCACCCGCTCGCGGCCCCCGGCGGTCCCGGAGCCCGAGCGCGCGGCCGCGCCGCGCCGACTTCCGCTTCCCTGGCCGGCGGGCGGGAGGCGCTGCAGCCCAGGGCCCGCGCCGCCCGCCCCGGCCGCAGGGGCGCTCCGGAGCCCCGGGGGCCGCCCGCCGGCAGCAGTCGGGCGCGGGAGGCGGGGCTGGAGGGCTGGGCTGCGGCCGACGTGGGTGTTAAGCGGCCACCCCCGCCGCCGATCCAGAGCCGAGAGCGGGCGGCGGAGCGCGAGCAGGACGCGGTGGTGAGCGCAGCCCGGTCAGGCGCTCGCGGCTGCGGGGAACCGGCCGGGAGGAAGCGGGGAGCGGGGCGGGCCTCGGCGCCCGGGCGGCGTGACCTTCCCGGGCGGCGGGGATCCGGAGTCCCCGGGCCCACACGCGCCGCCCACGTGCCCGGGGATCCCGCGGGCGCCCCTTTCCCGCGCTCGGCCCTGGACTTCCCCGTAGACCCTCGGGCCCCGCGGCCTCCTGCGCGCCGCGGTCACCGCCCGGGAAAGCTTGTCCTCCTTTGCCCCCTAGTCGTGTCACCCAGCCTCCTGGCTCCGCGCGGCGCCGGGCAGGGCGGAGGCGCGGATGAATGGGAGGCTCGGGCTGGTTGCTGGGCAGAGTCAGCGGGCGTTTAGAGTCGGGAAGAAGTTGGAAGTCGTCTCCCTAAGCTACCCCTTTGGGCGGACCGGGATCCCGAGCCCCTGAAGCCGGAGCTCCGGTCTCTCGGCTGCTAAGCGGCGAGACTGGTTTGCATCCTTGCGCCCGTGGGGCGCCCCTCTCTGGGCGCTCTGATGGCGGGCGGCCTCCCGTCACCCCAGTTTCGGCCTGAAGCTGGAATCTTCCCTAAGCTGTGATCTGGTGGGGGAAGGCGGGGGTCCTCGGATTCTCCCGCACGAGAAACAAATTTCCCCGAGGAATGGGAAATGTACATCGTCTTCTGGAATGGGACTCCGGTGTAGTTTGAAAGAAGGATAAAGGGAGGCCGCAAGGTTCAGTTTTTCTGTTTCTGTTGGTACCGAAGGCTCAGGAATTAGTCTCTCAGGTTGATCAGTCCTGCCGGGCGCCCTCAAACCATTTGTCTTCCTCAAGCCAAAGTCACGCATCGTTTGAAACAGTTGCTCACATCTTCTGAGTTAATCTCAGTTCCCATCACTGTTAACAGTCCTAATAATTCTATAAGTAGTTATGTGCAGGAGTTGATGTGTTTAAGTCTGACTTGCCTAAAAGGGTTAAATTCGCGTTGATGACATAGCACCATCTGCTATGCCCCTTTCTTTCTAAGGGAGAAATGTACCCTCCTGCCCCCCCCCTCCCCGCAAATGAACCCCGATGTGCCCCATCTGTGGCTCCTTTTCCCTCTAAAATGCAGGGTTGAGTGCTTTGGTTTCTCCTTTTGACCAGGTGGGAATCCTCTGGAATTAAGTATTGGTCGATAAGCACAGACCCAAAAGGCAAGACTTGGGTTGAATGCTGTTTGCGCAGACTTGTGTGACCTTGGATGAGCTGTTGCCGTCCTCTGGCCTCAGTTTTTCCATTTGGAAAAGGAGGAGATTGGATTAGGACCCTGATATCCTTCTCTCGATACTGGATGGTCCCCATCTTATCAACATTAGTAATTGGCACTGCCCTTCCAGGCCTATAGGTAACATAAACTTGGTGGTTTTTACGTGTGAGTTAATTGCTTTATAAAGTGCTGTACTTTTGTTGTTGCTAGTTTTAAAACTTTTTTTAAAGCGAGATTCTTGGTGTCTGGTCATTGACAACATACTTAAAGTGGCTGAAAAACTTCTTGGAGGCTAAAATTATTTTCTGCTGGTGATTAGGGTGATGTTGGTATTCACGGAGCATCCAGCCCACCCACCCCCTCTGAGAGGTGGCCTGACTGGGTGTGATGTCTTAGGTGTGATGGTTAAAAAGTGTTCCTTGTTATTCACACGTAAGAATATTCTGTTAAAGAACCACCTCCTCTTTTCTAGTCAATATTTATTTAAGTCCTTGCCATGGCAGCAGTTGATTTTTTTTTTTTTTTTTGTCTAAAGGTAGAAAAGTAGATCTGGTTTTCCCCAAGCTTCTAGACTCCAGCTCAAACCTACTGAATCAAGATCACCAGGAGACTGGCCTAGTTATTTGAATATTTAACAAGTGTCCCAGGTGATTCTTATCTAGCAAATTTGGGGGGCAATGGACCAGGTGTTGCTATTAATATGGGTAATACCAGGCATTATAAACTTCACCTAGGAGCAGTCCAGGCAGGCAGCATTTCTGGTCCCACTTGAACCAATCACATCAGAATGAGCCTTTTAATCAAGTCCCCAGGTGATCTGTGTGCACATTTATGTTGAGAAGCTCTGGAGGGAAGTCTGATGACAAGAATATTTGGTGCTAATGTTTCGTAGTTCTAAGAACTCCTGGTGCGTATTCAGTTTATCATTGTATTTGTCCGATGTGGCTATTTCTGATTGCTCTCAGATTATGATAATATAGACCGAGACCTTGTGTAGACAGGGGCCTCCAGCTTTAGGGGCCCAAAGGGCCCCCCTACTGGTGGCAGAGCAGGCATTCAGACCCAGGCAGGTGTCACTTGGCAGAGCTCCTAACTCATTACTTTTCAGACCTCCTGTTTTGTGGCATTCTCTCAGGTTCTCAAGCTGCTATCTGAATTTGGAGCAGAACCTAGTGGATTGAGAGAGCAACCCAGGCCTCTGAAAAACTGGTTTGATGGGGCTTGTGATGTCTGCTTGGCTTGCCTGTTTGGCCTTTGTTTCTGAGAGTTTCAGAAAAGTTGGTTGAAGTGCCCTCATCTGTTGTTGGAGCAGTGATACTCAGGCAGGGTTTTCAATCTCTGTGCTTTTTATGGGGAGGTGGTGGGTGGGGAGAAGGGGAGGCTGATGACTGAGCTGCTCTGACCCCCTTAGCCCCCTCCCCTGGAGCTACGCAGAGCCAGTTTCCCAGTTCCGTGAGGTTCAAGTGCAGTAGCTGGGCAGCAGGCCTAGAGAAAGGGCGGCTGCAGAGGCCCGACTGATGGTGAGCTCTGGCTTCCTCCCAGGGATATGAGGTGCCCGTCATAAGCTCCAGAGAGTCACCCTCCACGGAGCCCAGCAGAGGAGCGGGAGAATATGAAATCCAACCCTGCCATCCAAGCTGCCATCGACCTCACGGCTGGGGCCGCAGGTAAGGCCAGAGAAAACCCCATTCTCTGATCCTCAGGTACCTTCTGCGAATGAGATCCAGTGAGCACACTGCCTCTACCACTCCAGGACCTTGTAATGAAACTGCTTAATGGGAGTGTAATAGTCTGTGGCAGGTACAGCAGAAGGTAGACGTTACATATATACAATGGAATGATACTCAGCTGTAAAAAAGAACACATTTGAGTGAGTCCTAACAAGGTAGATGAACTAGAGCCTATTATACAGAGTGAAGTAATTCGGAAAGAGAAAAATATCATATATTAACGCATATATATATATGGAATCTAGAAAGATGGTACTGATGAACAACTTTTTGCAGGGCAGCCCTGGAGAAGCAGACAGAGAACAGGCTTGTGGACACAATGGGGGAAGGAGACGGTGGGACACTTTGAGAGAACAGCCTGGAAACATATCCATCATCATATGTAAAATAGATAGCTGGTGGGAATTGGCTGTATGATGCAGGGAGCTCAACCCAGTCCTCTGTGACAACTTGGAGGAGTGGGATGGGGTGGAGAGAGTTTCAAGAGGGCGGGGACATGTATGCCTATGGCTGATTCATATTGATGTATAGCAGAAACCAGCAGAATACTGTGAAGCGTTTATCCTCCAATTAAAAAAAGTTTTTTGATTGACAAAAATAAAAAGACAAAAAGGAAACCAACTAGGAGTCAGGGTAAAGGGTGGGAATGTCCCTGGTTCACAGCTGGAAGCCTGTGAGATCACAGCTCAGAGCTGAAGCCACATGTCCATTGCCATGTGGCTGGGATACACAGGATTCTACTCCTGGCCTGGCAGTCTCGAGAGCCCTTGTATGCAGAAGTAACGCTGCACCATTTCTCCAGGGAAACCCCAGAGACTGTCTTTACTGCTGCTCAGGAGAGCAAGGAAACCCTTAGAAATGTCTTCGGTGAATAAGACTGGCTTTTGACTGTGTCTTAAAGGCCTGAAAGGGAAGGAGAGGCCTGGCCGGGGAGTGGTGGATGGGGTGAGTGCCAGGGTAGACTCTGGCCCCCGCCCCCGCGCCCCAACAACTCCCCTCCCAGGCACCAGCAAGCTCTGGGCCGTGCCTGCCACGCAGGCCACTCTTCAGAAAGGCCGTCTTTACTCAGTGAGAGGCAGATGACAGAATTCCAAGTGCCTGAGTGATGACTTGGTTCTTCGGATTCCTGGATGATTTTATGGCCAGAGAAGCGCTGGAATGCCCACCACTTTCCCAGTGGAAACCCTGACTGCTCCTCGCCTCCCTCACCGAATCTTGTCACCGCTTCCTGGGGTGGAGAGGCCAGTGGAGTGGGTTATCCCTCGTCCTCTTATCTGGGGGGGCCTCCCGGGTCAGCAGATGAAGGGCAGTCAGTCAGAGGGCCGCCTGCTCTCATCCTCTTGCCTTAGTTGTGAAAAAGAAATCAGGGGTTCAAGGAAGCTCACAGTATTTTTCCATGAACCAGAGATGGGCCAAAGTAGGCTCACGAGGAAGTCTGGAGACGGTACACTGCAGGCTGATAAGAGGTGCGGGCAGGGGCGCTCCCAGGTCAGAGACCACGAGGAGGAGCAGGGTGCGGTGCTGGAGGGGATGGGGGACTAAGGGCTGTCTGGGTTCCATCCCGTGGCCTCTCGCATGCTGATTGCCGTGGGATTGAGCCCCCCGGCCCTGCGCACTGTCCCCTCTCCGTCCCTTTAACCCCTGCCCGTGTCATTCGCTGGCAGAGGACGCTGACTTTGGCAACCGTGGGCCCAGCTGCCTGCCTCTGCCTGCCTCGTGCCCTCCTGTGAGTGTCTGTGCTCAGTTCGTGTCTCTGCAGTAGGAATGCGTTTCACCCCATGGGGGAAGCTCAGTTTTTGGGATTCTGTGTCTTTTTCAGTCAGTCTGTCCAAGATGAAAGATCTGTTGTAATAGAATTAAAGCATTTTTGCTTTTCCTGGAAAGGACAGGACAGGCATTTGAGTACTGCATTCATAACTGTATCTGCATCCATAATAGTAATCTGTAAAGATGTACATTGCAACAGTATTGTCCAGAGTCTGGCTGTGTAAGGCATTTGCCAGTACACGTGCTTTTTTTTTTTTTTTTAACATGTATCAGGCCTGTATAGTAAGTATAGTAATATTTAAAGATGTAAATTGCAACAATATTGTCAGGAACCTGGCTGAGTAAGGCATTTGCCAGTACACGTACTTTTTACAGTGGTGTTAACATGTATCAGGCCCTTATACATACTAGCATTTATTTTTTCTGCTAACTGTGGGTAGGTGTTCCTTCCTGCACTGCAAACCCAGGGTCGCCCCTCACTGATGTAGTACCACCCTGGTTGTCTTGACATCTGAGGTCAGCAGGCTTCCTGGGTGCTAAGCCTGTGAGACACCAGGCAGAGGAGGTCCCACGTGGTGACCTGAGAACTCCCCCTGTGTGAATGGGAAGCAGCCGTCCCATTTTTGAGAGGTTTCAGCCTTTGAGTGATGGAGCTAGAAGGGCCTTTAGAGACCCTTGACTCTAATGCTCTTGTATGTGTAGAAAAGGGGCCCAGGGAGGGATAGTGGATTTGTTCAAGGCTGCACAGCTGTTAATAGATGGTGTAAATAAAGACAGGGCGAGGACCTTGGCTGCCTGGTTCCTTGTCCCGTTCTGTCATCTTTGTTCTGCTGCTACATGATGGCCAATAGCGTCCCCCAGAGGTGGGGATTCCTTTGGAGGCTTCACCGCCCCAGCTCTCTGGGGAAACTGGTGGGCTTTGGGATTTCTCTGTGGCCGTTGCCAGGAGCAGAGGACCCCTAGTGCTCTGTAGATATGGACCACCATGGAAGCGACGTGTGTCAGAGCAGAGGCAGCCATGGTTGGAGGTGATGTGGGTGTAGCGTCCCGGTGTTCTCTGGCGTGTGTGTCTTCTAGACAAACCTCTTCCATCAAGCAGGGTTTCAAGCCAGCTCGTCTACCCTAAAGCGCAGCTTCCGTGTCTGAAGCTGCTGTAGGAGCGATGCCAGGAAAGGATCGAGAGGCCCGGGCAGCTGGTTGGGGAGGATTTGAAGGCAGTTGGTTAGGTAATTGGATCTCAAAAGTTAAATCCCCTTAAAGGGAAACCTTAGTGGCACATGAAGGTTTAGTAGCTTCACAACTATCAACATAAAATGATGCATTCTTTCCCCAGACTGCTCTGTTGCAATGTGCCTTGCTTAAGTAGTCAGGAAAGAGGCATTTTATTTTTATTTTTATTTTTTGGCATGTGGGATCCTAGTTCCCCAACCAGGGATGGAAGCCACACCACCTGTTGTAAATGGTGTTAGTCATTCAGTCTTGAGTGCCCGACTCTTTGCGACCCCATGGGCTGTAGCCCGCCAGGGTCCTCTGTCCATGGGATTCTCCAGGCAAGAATACTGGAGTGGGTAGCCATTCCCTCCTCCAGGGCATCTTCCTGACCTAGGGATCAAACCCCAGTCTCCTGCATTGCAGGCAGATTCTTCACCGTCTGAGTTAGGAAGTCCTAACAACTGGACTGCCAGGGAAGTCCCCAAAATGTGGCATTTTTAGATCACTGAGGTTTATCCTTTCAAATGCCAAACTTAACCACAAACCAAAAGCGCTTTTTGGTTGGAATATTTTGAAAATGACACGCCTGTCTGCACCACTCAGGGGCACACTGACTGATCGCCTCCAGTGGGTTGGAGGCTGTCCTTTCTGCGTGGGTGGGCAGGTGGCCAGGTCCTTCCGGGTGAGGGTCTGTTCTCCATGTTCACCGTGGCCCTCCATGAGCGCTGTCCATCACCGCCATCACCGTCCCAGCCCTGGTGGATTTCCTCTAGTCTGTCACCTGCTGGCTCCACTGTGTGGAGGACTGAAATCCACAGCCGCAACCTTGAGAAGATGTAGGTGGCAACACATCTCCTGCAGAGGAAAGTGCCGCAGTGACACCGACACAAAAGTGCAGAGAATGGGCCCCTTTGTTTTTTGTTTTCTTTTTTGGGGACTATGCTGAGTCTTCATTGAAGCACACAGGCTTCTCTAGTTGTGACCTGTGGGCATAGTTGCCCGACTAGGGATCAAATTGTGCCTTGGAATGTCAACCACTGGACCGCCAGGGAAGTCCCCCTTTTGTTTCTTTTTTATTTTTTTAATGAACTTTTTAAAATTATTAATTTTTTTTTTATTGGAGGAACCCCCTCCTGTTTCTTATGGAGAGCAAGATGATCAGAGGTCTGAGCTCTAGGCAAGTAGGGAAAGAGAGAATTCCTGTAAATTATTCATAGCTTTGTAGACTCGACGGGTATGAGGACTGTCTTGGTCTTGGGTTAGTGCTGGTGTTCGGAATAGTTATCACCTCCTTGAGCAGGGCGTGATGAGTGCCATGACTGTGTCATTTGTCTGAGCTTCCCTGGAGGCTCAGTGGTACAGAATCCGCCTGCAGTGCAGAAGAGGCAGAGATGAGAGTTTGATCCCTGGGTCAGGAAGATCCCCTGGAGAAGGAAATGGCAACCCACTCCAGTATTCTTGCTGGGAAAATCCCACAGATAGAGGAGCCTGGCAGGCTACAGTCCACCAGGTCGCAAAAGAAGTGGACATGACTGAGAGACTAAACAGCCACAAGTTACATAGGAAGTTAGCTTGCATCCATGGAAGAAGGGAGAGAACTCTAGGTAGCATTGGAAGTACATTAGCCTCCTACTTTGTCCCTGTTGGAAACTTATGGATAAGCAGCAAATGGGTACTGTGGCAACCCAGATGTCTGCGCAGTTCAGGATGGTTGGGTGAAAATATAGGAAACTCCTGGTTAGGATAGAATTTTAATGCTCTGAATTAAATGCTTTATTCCATGTAGCCCCATCTAGGCTGTCAAGATTATGAACCTGCTTTAAAAATTCTGACATTCACCTCTTCTTTTAAAATGATTATTTTTGACATAGAGAAGCAGTGGCACCCCACTCCAGTACTCTTGCCTGGAAAATCCCATGGATGGAGGAGCCTGGTATGCTGCAGTCCGTGGGGTCACTAAGAGTCAGACAGGACTGAGCGACTTCACTTTCACTTTTCACTTTCACGCATTGGAGAAGGAAATGGCAACCCAGTCCAGTGTTCTTGCCTGGAGAATCCCAGGGACGGCGGAGCCTGGTGGGCTGCCGTCTATGGGGTCGCACAGAGTCGGACATGACTGAAGCGACTTAGCAGCAGCAGGATCTTATTTCATTCTAGCCCATCAGTACCTGGGAGAGAATGACTCTAATTATGGTAACATCTTATTAAATTATATTCCACTAATTCAGGACTGGTGATGGTGTGAGATGATGGTGCGGCAGGACAAAAGCAGAAACGTGTCATTGCTCTCCTAGAAGGGAGGAGCAATGGTGATAGGATCATGGAGACCCTACCTGTGCTTGCTTAACAGTTCAGTTTTCAGACTCTTGGGAAATGTTCATCTACCAATAATTGGGAGTTATTCCTAATAGCCCTCCCTCCATCTCTATTTTCCACAGCATAGTTGGAACTTATTATGTAACTTATTATGTCAAAGCTGTGAAATTACGTTTCTGAAATGCTTTATGTCAGCCGTCTCCGGTTGGTTTTGTCTTTAAATTGGAGGATAACTGCTTCACAGTGTCGTTAGTTTCTGCTGTACAACGACATGAGTCAGCCACATGTATACACACATCCCCTCCCTCTTGAGTCTCCGTCCCACCCCTCTAGGTCACCTCAGAGCACCGAGCTGAGCTCCCAGCTATCAGCAGCTTCCCACTAGCTGTCTCTTTTACACATGGTTGTGTATGTACATCAGTGCTACACTCTCAATTTGCCTCACCTTCCCTGTGTCCACAAGTCTGTTCTCTATATCTGTGTCTCTATTCCTGCCCTACAAATAGGTTCATCAGTACCATTTTTCTAGAGTCCATATATATATACATTAATACACATTATTTGTTTTTCTGGCTTCATTCTCTAGGTTCATCCACGTCACTACAAATGACTCAGTTTCATTCCTTTTTATGGCTGAGTAATATTCCATTGTATATATGTATCACATCTTCTTTATCCATTCATCTGTCTGTGGACATCTAGGTTGCTTGCCTTCTCTTTAACTTTGCAGAGGCTTTAATAACCTCATCCAATGGTTGTGTGTCCTGGCACAAGTAGGGGACCTCCTGGCCCAAGGGGAGGTAGAAGCGTTCACCAGGGACAGTCCCCCAAATGCTGACCCAGTCCAGGGTCTGGGGATAGCACAGGGTTTATGTTGTTGTTCGGTTGCTAAGTCGTGTCTGACTGTTTGTGACCCCATGGACTGCAGCACGCCAGGCTTCCCTATCCTTCACTATCTCCTGGAGTTTTCTCAAACTCATGTCTGTTGAGTCAGTGGTGCCATCCAACCATTTCATCCTTTGTCACCCCCTTCTCCTCTTGCCCTCGCGCTTTTCCCAGCATCAGGGTCTTTTCCAAAGAGTTTCAGGGTTTATAGATCATTCTCTTCCTCACGTCAGAGTTATAATTGAATGCAATTTAGATTTTGCTGTATTTAATACTCTTAACCGTATGCTGCTGCTGCTAAGTCGCTTCAGTCGTGTCCAACTCTGTGCGACCCCATAGACAGCAGCCCATCAGGCTCCTCTGTCCTTGGGATTCTCCAGGCAAGAATACTGGAGTGGGTTGCCATTTTCTTCTCCCGTGCATGCATGCATGCTCCTTCTGCAATAAAAGCATATAAATATGTATGCTAAGCAAAGTAAGTTTCAATCCAGTTCCTGTCTGAATACAAGTCATTAATTGGCAGAGTCCAGATAAGAGGTTTTCCCATAGGGTCGAACATTTAGCTCTCTGGGGACTAATTAGGCTCTTTGTTTTCTCTCTCTGTGGCCTAGTCTCCTGTTATTTTTCTGATAGTCATCAGGACCATGGGGCAACAGACAGAGGAGTGATGAACTCTTTCCAGGCCGTTCCTCTCCCCTTCCTTCTATGTGGACGCACACACAGTTAACCCCTATAAATTAACCGCTGGTGTAGCAACCACAGCGTTAGACCCTTATCCTAATCCTCATGCTATCCTGGTAGGGAACTGAGGCTCAGAAGTCACATCGCTTGTCCTGGATCTCACAGCAGAGTCAGGCTCAACCCCAGGTGCCTCTGAGCGATGCTCCTGAACACACGTCCCACCTTCATATCAATCAGTGGCTCTGACTGTTGAACACGTCCTTCTCCCCTGCTGAGTGTGAGCTCCTTCAGGGCTGGGCAGGGGACCCAGCACACAGGGAACCCCCTAGAAGTTTTACTGAACTGGGCTAGAAGGTCTTAGGGGGAGAAGAGGTCAAATAAGATGACGCAGAGGTTAGCCCGGGGGTGGTCTGCCTCATCTCCGAGCGTCCCCGGGGCTGTACCCTGCCGCACGGACATGGACTCGGGCCGGACAAGGACTCTGTCCTGGTTACAGGGGGCACAGCATGTGTCCTGACTGGGCAGCCCTTCGACACCATGAAGGTGAAGATGCAGACGTTCCCCAACCTATACCGGGGCCTCGCCGACTGCTGCCTCAAGACCTACTCCCAAACGGGCTTCTGGGGCTTCTACAAGGGCACCAGCCCCGCGCTCATCGCCAACATCGCCGAGAACTCCGTCCTCTTCATGTGCTACGGCTTCTGCCAGCAGATGGTGCGGAAAGTGGCTGGGCTGGACCGGCAGGCGAAGCTGAGGTGAGTTGAGGGCGCTGACCCTCTTTGTTTGAAAACCAGCACTTATTTGGCCAAGAGCTTTAAGAGACCTTATTGGGAAGAACATTTCCATTTTTTTGTTTTACCAGTAACCACTTTCTTGATTCTGAAGTGATCATCACTGTCACAGGAAACTGGGCAAGCACATACATATGTGTTATGTAAAAGAGTTGCCCACAATCCACCATGGAGAACCAGCCACCCTCACCTTCCTCCCATTCTTCAGGAAGATGCTTTTCTTTTTTAAGGATTATTTTTCTTTTATTTTATTATTAATTTTTTTTTTTTTTTTTTTTTGGTTCAGCTGGGTCTTCATTGCTATGCTCGGGCTTTCTCTTGTTGCAGAGAGTGGGGGGGCTACTCTTCATCGCGGTATGCAGGCTTCTCATTGCAGTGGCTTCTCTTATTGTGGAACACAGGCTCTCGGCACACGGGCATCAGTAATTGCGTGGACTCAGTGGTTGCAGCACATGGGCTTGGTTGCTCCATGGCATGTGAAATCTTCCTGGACCAGGGATTGAACCCATGTCCCCTGCCTTGGCAGGCATATTCCTATCCACTGTATCACCAGGGAAGTCCAGTTTTTTCCTTTCAATTGGAGCATAGTTCATTTACAATGTTGTTAGTTTCAGGTGCATAGCAAAGTGAATCAGTTATACATATATCCATTCTTTTTCAGACTGTTTTCCTACATAGGTTATTACAAAATATTGAGAAGAGTTCCCTGTGCTATACAGTAGGACCTTGTTGGTTATCTATTTTATATACAGTAGTGTGTGTATGTTCATCCCAATCTCCTAATTTATCCCTCCTGCCTCCATTTCCCCGTTAGTAATTAGAAGTTTGATTCTACAATCTGTGAGTCTGTTTCTGCTTTGTAAATAAGTCCATTTGTGCCGTTTTTAAAAATTAGATTCCACCTGTAAGTGGCATCATGTGCTATTTGGGGAACACGCTTTTCAAATGCTGCTTGTGGGTGCCACTTCTCGAGGCGGAAGTGTAGAACTTAAACCAGAGATCCGACTTGTGATTTGAGTTTTGGGTTCCACATCATCAGCAAAATGCAGTCAAAGAGGTTGAGGAGGAAGTTGGAATCTTAAGAAGGGTCAGAGCGTCTGAGAAGATGCAGGTGAGGGTCTGTTTCCTTGGCCACGTGTGCCCCAAACATCAGACTGGCGTGTGCTTGGTCGTCTCTTGGGTATTTATTATACAGAGATTAAAGGAATTTGGAAAGCACTGGGACATTAACCGTTTGCTCTTTTGAACATTGATTTATTTTATTTTATTATTGTTTTCTAAATATTTCTTTTTGGCTGCGTTGGGTCCTTGTTGCTGCTCACAGGCTTTCTCTAGTTGGGGCAAGTAGGGGCTACTCTTTGTTGAAATGCACGGGCTTCTCATTGAGGAGGCTGCTCTTCTCGCAGAGCACGGGCTCTCCGGCACGGGGGCTTCAGTAATTGCAGCTCCCAGGCTAAAGAGCGCAGGCTTGGTCATTGTGGAGCATGGACTTGCCCTGTGGCATGTGGGATCTTCCCACACCAGTAATCTAACTGGTGTCCCTTGCATTGCAAGGCAGACTCTTAACCACTGGACCACCAGGGAAGCCCTGATTTATTTTGTATCATTTAAAAGCATTCTTAGCTTCATGGTTGCAGAGGACAGTCTTGGCTGGGTTTTTTGGTGGGAATTTGAGATCCTGTTGAAACCAAAGGTCCCATGTGGCTACAGTAGGTTCCCTTTGTACAAAAGTCTTCTCTGCAGTTCCCTGAAGAGGTGCCTGTTTATAGGCAGCCATTTTATCTTGATGGATGAAACTTTTTTTTTTTTTTTTTTAAAGGCTCAGGACTGGATGAAATCACCCAGGTAGACATGTTAGTAGCACTGAGCATGGATCCTAGGATCATCCAGCAAGGAGGGGTCAGGAAAAAAGACGAAGTAAAAAAATAAGCAGAAGCCAAAAAAGGAGAATGTGGTGTCCCATGTAGAGACAGACAGGAAGGACACAGCTGTGACTGGAGCTCTTCCCACTCGAGGGAGAGACTTTTTAGCTGAAAAAACCTGTAACTTTAGTCTCCTTTAGCATCCTTGGTACTGCTAGTGGTAAAGAACCTGCCTGCCAATTCAGGAGACAAAATGAGACGTGGGTTCGATCCCTGGGTCGGGAAGACCCCCTGCAGGAGGGCATCGCAACCCACTCCAGTATTCTTGCCTGGAGAATCCCACAGATGTAGGAGTCTGGAGGGCTACAAGTTCACGGGGTTGCAAAGAGTCAGACACGACTGAAACGACATAGCATAGCATTCTTGGAGAAGGACGGAGTAACCGCAGGAGATTCGGAGCAGGTCCTGCAGTGAAGAAATCTTCCTGTTTCGCTTGGCTTAACCAGCACCTTTGCCTTTTTTTAAAACAGGAAAAAGAAATAATTTTATTTATTTGTGTCTACGCTGGGTTGTCTTTGCTGTACAGGCTTTCCTCTAGTTGGGAGCAGGGGCTACTCTGTGCGCCGGCTTCTCGCTGTGGCGGCTTCCCTTGTTGCGGAGCACAGGCTCTAGGGCACGTGGACTCCAGTAGTTGCAGCTCCAGGGCTCTAGAGCTCAGGCTCAGTAGTTGTGCTTAGTTATTCTTTGGCAGGTCATCTCCTACCTTGGCAGGCAAATTCTCCGCCAACGAACCAGCCAGGGAAGCCCTCCTTGCCTTTTTTTTTGTTTTGGAACTTGGGGGACAGGGACCTGCTGCCTTTTTCATCCTGCAGAGCAGTGTTGCTCATTACCATTGAGCACATGCTGCCTGAGAGCTTGCGAAGCTCTGACATGCATGCCATGCTTCCCTAGCCCTCATCCCGTGGTCCTGTGAAAGCATCCAGGCAGGCAGTGGTCTCCGTTTCATAGGCAGGGACACTGGCACGGACATTGACACGGGCTGACACGTGATGCAGCCGGGACCCCAGCCGTGTCTTCTGCGCCCTGCAACCAGCACTGTTCCCATCAGACCACTGACAGGCTCTAGAGTACTTTGTAGGAGATCAGGTCCAGAGACAAGATTAATAATTCTGCAGGTGCAGCAAAAGCAAAGACCTGCTTGTGGGCACCTGGTGAATTTCTGCAGGGCTGCTGTAAATATTTGTCTGTTCTCAGTTTGAACACGCCCCCCTGGGTGGTGGTCTCTTTCCATCCTTGGCTGGAAGGAGTCTGACACAGCAGGAATATATAGGTACATATTTGTCGAGTGGGTGACAAAAACAGTTGATTCTTACAAATCCCATCCACTCTGACTGCCACTCGAGCTCCAGGTCTAAACATTTATACTACAGGCATAGCCTGAGGCCCGTGTCCCTCACCTCATGCAAAAAGTATTTATTAGAAAGCCAAAGTCCACTGCAGATCAGACTTGGCTTTGTGCTGCCCTGTATCAGCATGCTTGGGGTTCGTTCAGGCGTTACTGCCTCTTAGATTGAATAGCCGTCTGCATTTATCAGTGCCACCTTTGTTCCAGCAAGCTTGGCCAACCCTGGTCAATGACCCTAATTGACTACAGCCTGTCAGCAGGTTGACAGAGAGCCCCAGAGGGAGGCCAAGTGCAGATTTGCAGGCTAGCCAAGAGACAAACCATTTAAGCTTTGGTTTTGACAAACAAGCCAAGCAGGAGGGAAGTGGGAAGGCTGGAGGGGACAGTGTCTGGCAGTCCCCACTCCTAGAAAGCTGTGTGCCAGTGCAGTTGTGGAGCTGGCTCTCCTGGTAATGCTCTGACATGTCATTCTCTAAAAGGAAGGCCACACTGCAGGCAGTGTCTTCCTTCTGAAAGAAAGCCTGCTCCAAGCCAGCTCTTCTGAGGCCTGGGTGTGCAACAGGCTGGCTTGGCCCTGGGCACCCACTTCACGTTCACCTAAGGCACCAATGCCAGGCCACCAGAGGTAGGAAATCAAATTGAAGAGGGCAGACGGACCTTGGCTTTATGCAGGCACATGTCAACTATTCTGGATTTGGATTTGGTTCCAGATCATCTTGGAAATTTTTTGGTTTCCCAGTGCATATAAAGCTATGTTTACACCGTATTGCGGGCTTCCCTTGTGGCTCAGCTGGTAAAGAATCGACCTGCAATGCGGAAGACCTGGGTTTGATTCCTGGATTGGGAAGATCCCCTGGAGGAGGGAAAGGCAATCTGTTAAGTGTGCAATAGTATTTGCCTCAAAAACCAATGTACCTACCTTTTTTTTTTTTTTTTCCTACCTTAATTTTAAAATGGTGGTTTAGTCACTAAGTCATGTCTGAGTCTTGTGACCCTATAGACTGTAGCCCGCCAGGCTCCTCTGTCCATAGGATTTCCCAAGAAAGAATACTGGAGTGGATTGCCATTTCCTTCTCCAGGGATTCTTCCCAACCCAGGGCTCGAACCTAGGTCTCCTGAATGCAGGTGGAACCTAGGAAGCCCAATTTAAAAATACTTCATTGCTAAAAAATACTAGCCATTATGTGACAACTTGGGGTTGCCACAAACCTTTGATTTTAAAAAATGCAGTATCTTCAAAGTGCAGTAAAGTGAAGCACAGTAAAGTAAGCTTTGTCTGTAGTAATGTTTGACTCCAGTTTCTGTAACCATTAGTTTACTGTAACTTTTTTAATGGTTTCCAAAACACTATTTTTAAAATTTAATTTTTATTTTATATTGGTGTGTATTTGATTTGCAATGTTATTAGTTTCAGGTGTACAGTTAAGTAATAATTAGATATATAGATACATATATATCGCTAACTATCTCCATTCTTTTTAAGATTGTTTTCCCATGTAGATTAATATAGAATATTGAGTAGCATTCCCTGTGCTATATAGTAGGCCCTTGTTGATTGACTGCTAGGAGATCAAATTGGTCCATCCTAAAGGAAATCGGTCCTGAATATTCATTGGAAGGACTGATGCTGAAGTTGAAACTCCAGTACTTTGGCCACCTGATGTAAAGAACTGACTCACTGGAATAGACCCTGATGCTGGGAAAGATTGAAGGCAGGAGGAGACGGGGATGTCAGAGAATGAGATGGTTGGATGGCATCACCGACTCGATGGACATGAGTTTGAGCAAGCTCCAGAAGTTGGTGATGGACAGGGAAGCCTGGCGTGCTGCAGTCCATGGGGTTGCAAAGAGTCGGACACGACTGAGTGACTGAACTGACTTGATTATTTTATATATAGTAGTGTGTATATGTTAATCCCAAACTCCTGATTTATTCCCATGTTTCCCCTTTGGTAACCTTAAGTTTGTTTTTGAAGTCTGTGAGTTTGTTTTCGTAAATGAGTTCATTTGTTTGATTTTTTTTAAGATTCCACATATAAATGATATTGTATGATATTTGTCTTTGATTTATTCACTTAGTATGATAATCTCTTGGTCCATTGATGTTTCTGCAAAAGGCATTATTTCATTGCTTTTTTATGGCTGAATAATATTCCATTGTATATATGTACCAGATCTTCATTATCCATTCCTCTGTCAATGGACAATTAGGTTGCTTCCATGTCTTGACTATTGTAAAAAGTGCCTCAGTGAACATTGGGGTACATGTATCTTTTCAAAGTATGGTTTTGTCTGGATATATGCCTAGAAGTGGGATTGCTGGATCATTTTCTATTTTTATTTCTAATTTTAGTTTTTTAGGAACCTTCACACGTTCTCCACAGTGGTTGTACAAATTTACATTCCCACCAGCAGTATAAGAGGGTTTCCTTTCCTCCATACCCTCTCCAGCATTTGTCTGTAGGCTTTTTGATGATGGCTTTTCTGACCAGTGTGAGGTGATACCTCACTATAGTTTTGATTTGCATTTCTCTAATAATCAGTGATGTGAAACATCTTTCATGTGCTTTTTGACCATCTGTGTATCTTCCTTGGAGAAATGTCTGGATCTTCTGCCCATTTTTTGATTGGGTTCTTTTTTTGGTTAGAGTTGCACAAGCTGTTTGTATATTTTTGGAGATAAATCTCTTGTTGGTTCCTTTGTTTGCAAGTATTTTCTCCCATTCTGTGAGTTGTCTTTTTGTTTTCTTATGGTCTCCTGTGCTGTGCAAATGCTTTTAAGTTTAATTAGGTCCCGTTTATTTGTTTTTATTTTCATCACTCTGGAAGGCAGATTCAAAAAGATATTGCTGCAGTTTGTCAGTGTTCTACCTATGTTTTCCTCTGAGTTTTATAGTGTCTGGTCTTACATTTAGATTTTTAACCCATTTTGAGTTTATTTTTGTGTATGATGTTAGAGAATGTTCTAATTTCATTCTTTTACCTATAGCTGTCTATTTTTCCCAGCACCACTTATTGAAGAGACTGTCTTTTCTCTATTGTATGTTTTTGTCTCCTTCGTCATAGATTAATAACCACAGGTGTGTAGGTTTATCTCTGGACTTTCTGTCCTGTTATGTTGATTCACATTTGTGGTTTTTTTTTTTTTTTTTTGCCAGTACCATATTGTTTTGATGAGTGTAGCTTTGTAGTCGGAGAAGGCAGTGGCAAACCATTCCAGTACTCTCACCTGGAAAATCCCATGGACGGAGGAGCCTGGTAGGCTGCAGTCCGTGGGGTCACTAAGAGTCGGACACGACTGAGTGACTTCACTTTCACTTTCTCACTTTCACTTAGTTGCAGCATGTGGGATCTTCATCGCCACTCACAGACTCTAGTTGTGACATGCAGGCTCCAAAGCACAGGACCCTGTAGTTGCTGCTCCAGGGCTCAGTTGCCCTGCAGCATGTGGGATCTTAGTTCCCTGACCAGGGATCAAACTCATGTCCCCTGCATTGCAAGGAGGGTTCTTAACCCCTGGACCACCAGGGAAGCCCCATGTTAAAAGTTGTTTAATCATTTTCAGTTTCAGTACTTGTGACTGGTCTGTTCTTATTTTCTATTTCTTCCTGGTTCAGTCTTGGAAGGTTGTACCTTTCTAAGAATTTGTCCATTTCTTTCTAGGTTGTCCATTTTGTTGGTATATGGTTGCTTGTAGTAGTATCTCTCTCTCATGGGCTTCCCTGGTAGCTCAGACGGTAAAAAGAATCCACCTGCAATGTGGGAGACCTGGGTTCAATCCCTGAGATGGGAAGATCCCCTGGAGGAGGACATGGCAACCCACTCCAGTATTCTTGCCTGGAGATTCCCCATGGACAGAGGAGCCTGGTGGGTTACAGATCATGGGGTCACAAAGAGTCGGACATGACTGAGTGACTAAGCACAGTAGTCTCTTACGATCCTTTGTATTTCTGTGGTGTTGGTTGTAACCTCTCCTTTTTCATTTCTAACTTTATTGATTTGAGCCCTCTCCCATTTTTTCTTGATGAGTCTGGCTAAGCTTTTAGTTTCATTGATCTTTTCTATTTTCTTCATCTCTTATTTATTTCTGCTCTGGTCTTTGATTTTTTTCCTTTTACTAATGTTGAGTTTTATCTGTTCTTTTTCTAGTTGCTTTAGATGTAAGATTAAGGTGTTGGTTTTTTTTTAGATTTTTCTTGTTTCCTGATGTAAGATTGTATTGCTATAAAATTCCCTCATAGAACTGCTTTTGCTGAGTCCCATAGGTTTTGGATTGTTTTGTTTTCATTGTCATTTGTCTCTAGGAAATTTTGTTTTTAACTTTCAAAATTGAAGTATAGCTGCTTTTCATGTAGGTAATTTTTTATTGCCTCCTTGATTTCTTCAGTGGTCTGTTGGTTGCTTAGTAATATATTGTTTAGTCTCCATGTATTTGGTTTGTTTTTTGTTTTTACAGTTTTCTTGCGATTAATTTCTAATCTCATAGCATTGTGCCTGGAAAAGATGTTTGATATGACTTCAATTTTATTAAGTTTACCAAGGGTTGATTTTTGGCCCAGCATGTGACCTATTCTGGAGAATGTTCCATGTGCTCTTGAGAAGAAGGTATACTGCTCTCTGAGGGAATGTTCTATAAATATGAGTTAAATCTATTTGGTCTTATGTGTCATTTAAGACCTGTGTTTCCTTACTGATTTCCTGTCCTGATGGCTGTCCATTGATGTAAGTGGGTTGGTTTACTGTAACTTTAGGACAATTGAATGTGGTAGGTCTGTTAGGCATTTACTTCCAGATGGGAGATAAATCATGAGGGGACCTTTCTACCTGGCAGGCTGCCCTGGGAGTTGCCTTTGGGGTCTTTTGGAGGTCTGTGAGTTGTTCTAGTTGTCAGTGACAGCCTTTTGCTGGGATTTAACAGGTCAGTGTCATGGCCAGGTGTTGCTGTGAGCAGCTCAGTTCTTCAGCCCAACAAAAGGTTGTCCCCACACGTACCACTGGTGCACTCATGATGGAACACTGTGCCACGGCTTGGAGACCATCTCCTTTGCTGACATCCATGAACTCTCAGGAGTCTTCCTGGCAATTTGTTTTGCGTACTTTTCCCCATATTCTTGAACTCTTAGTAAGTTCCAGCTTCATAGCCCTGCTAGTGCCCCAGGCTGGTGGTGCTAAGCCCATGTGGGATGAAGTGAAGTCTTCTCTTTCTGTATTTGTGTGCATTCATTCCTCCATCTAGATTTCCAGCTTTGCCATCTGCACTACAAGCCTCACGCTTGCTGACTCACACTGGCTGGCCCCCTCCTGTGGCACCACTATACCACACCCGTGCCCCTCTGTGGCTGAGCTCCAGGTGGTCTTCAGCTGAGCTGGGAAGTTTTTTTGCAATAAGCAACTTTTTGGTTCAGAATTTATCCTGGGTTTTCATCTGTTCAGTTTAGTTCAGTTGCTTAGTCATGTCTGACTCTGCGACCCCATGGACTGCAGGACGCCAGGCCTCCCTGTCCATCACCAACTTCTGGAGCTTGCTCAAACTCATGTCCATTGAGTCGGTGATGCCATCCAATCATCTCATCCTCTGTCATCCCCTTCTCCTCCCGCCTTCAATCTTTCCCAGCATCAGGGTCTTTTCAAATGAGTCAGCTCTTCGCATGCCCTGGTGGCTCAGATGGTAAAGTGTCTGCCTACAATGTTGGAGACCCGGGTTCATTTCCTGGGTCAGGAAGATCTCCTGGAGAAGGAAATGACAACCCACTCCAGTATTCTTGCCTGGAAAACCCCATGGATGGAGGAACCTGGTAGGCTACAGTCCATGGGGTCACAAAGAGTTGGACACAGCTGAGTGACTTCCCTTTTTTTCTTTCTTCACATCAGATGGCCAAAGTATTGGAGTTTCAGCTTCAGCATCAGTCCTTTCAATGAAAATTCAAGACTGATTTCCTTTAGGATAAACTGGTTGGATCTCCTTGCAGTCCAAGGGACTCTCAAGAGTCTTCTCCAACACCACAGTTCAAAAGCATCAATTCTTCTGCTCTCAGCTTTCTTCATAGTCCAACTCTCACGTCCATACATGACTACTGAAAAAACCATAGCCTTGACTAGACAGACCTTTGTTGACAAAGCAGTGTCTCTGCCTTTTAATATGCTGTCTAGGTTGGTCATAACTTTCCTTCCAAGGAGTAAGCGTCTTTTAATTTCATTGCTGCAGTCACCATCTGCAGTGATTTTGGAGCCCAAAACAATAGTCAGCCACTGTTTCCACTGTTTCCCCATTTATTTGCCATGAAGTGATGGGACCAGATGCCATGATCTTAGTTTTCTGAATGTTGAGCTTTAAGCAAACTTTTTCTCTCTCCTCTTTCACTTTCATCAAGAGGCTCTTTAGTTCTTCACTTTCTGCCATAAGAGTGGTGTCATCTGCATATCTGAGGTTATTGATATTTCTCCTGGCAGTCTTGATTCCAGCTTGTGCTTCATCTAGCCCAGCGTTTCTCTTGATGTACTCTGCATATAAGTTAAATAAGCAGGGTGACAATATACAGCCTTGACGTTCCTATTTGGAACCAGTCTGTTGTTCCATATCCAGTTCTAAGTGTTGCTTCCTGACCTGCATACAGGTCTCTCAAGAGGCAGATCAGGTGGTCTGGTATTCCCATCTCTTTCAGAATTTTCCACAGTTTATTGTGATCCACACAGTCAAAGCCTTTGGCATAGTCAATAAAGCAGAAATAGATGTTTTTCTGGAATTCTCTTGCTTTTTTGATGATCCAGCAGATGTTGGCAATTTGATCTCTGGTTCCTCTGCCTTTTCTAAAACAAGCTTGAACGTCTGGAAGTTCATAGTTTACGTATTGCTGGCTTGGAGAATTTTGAGCATTACTTCACTAGCGTGTGAGATGAGTTCAATTGTGTGGTAGTTTGAGCATTCTTTGGGATTGCCTTTCTTAGAGATTGGAGTGAAAACTGGCCTTTTCCAGTCCTGTGGCCACTGCTGAGTTTTCCAAATGTGCTGACATATTGAGTGCAGCAGTTTCCCAGCATCATCTTTTAGGATTTGAAATAGCTGGACTAGAACACATGTAAATCAATGGCTGATTCATGTCAATGTATGGCAAAAACCACTACAATATTGTAAACTAATTAGCCTCCAACTAATAAAAATAAATGGAAAAAAAAAAATGAAATAGCTCAACTGGAATTCCATCACCTCTACCAGCTTTGTTCGTAGTGATTTCTAAGGCCCACTTGACTTCACATTCCAGGATGTCAGGCTCCAGGTAAGTGATCACACCATCTTGATTATCTGGGTCATGAAGATCTTTTTTGTACAGTTCTTCTGTGTATTCTTGCCATCTCTTCTTAATATCTTCTGCTTCTGTTAGGTCCCTACCATTTCTGTCCTTTATTGAGCCCATCTTTGTATGAAGTGTTCCCTTGGTGTCTCTAATTTTCTTGAAGAGATCTCCAGTCTTTCCCATTCTATTGTTTTCCTCTATTTTGCATTGATCACTGAGGAAAGCTTTCTTATCTCTCTTTGCTATTCTTTGGAACTCTGCATTCAAATGGATATATCTTTCCTTTTCTCCTTTGCTTTTCGCTTCTCTCCTTTTGACAGCTGTTTGTAAGGCCTCCTCAGACAGCCATTTTGCTTTTTTGCATTTCTTTTTCTTGGGGATGGTCTTGATCCCTGTCTCCTGTACAATGTCATGAACCTCCGTCCATAGTTCATCAGGCACTTTGTCTATCAGATCTAGTCCCTTCAAGGGACTCTCAAGAGTCTTCTCCAACACCACAGTTCAAAAGCATAAATTCGTCGGTGCTCAGCTTTCTTTATAGTCCAATTCTCACATCCATACCTGACCACTGGAGAAACCATAGCCTTGACTAAACAGACCTTTGTTGGCAAAGTAACGTCTCTGCTTTTTAATAAGCTGTCTAGGTTGGTCATAACTTTCCTTCCAAGGAGTAAGCATCTTTTAATTTCATGGCTGCAGTCACCATCTGCAGTGATTTTGGAGCCCCAAAAAATAAACTCAGCCATTGTTTCCACTGTTTCCCCATCTATTTGCCATGAAGTGATGGGACCGGATGCCATGATCTTAGTTTCATCTGTAGTAGTTACATTACACTTGTGGTTGCTCTGGGCTGGATGCAGGGCACATAGGGGTGGCCTCGAAAACTAGTTTTATTTAAAGCTCAGCAGCAAACACACTGAAGTATTAATGGAGTATATGTTTGGAGTGGTGGGACCTTAGAGAATTTTTTCTTCCAAATTTGGTTTCTCTGTGTCACTTTTTGTCTTAGTTCTGACTGCTAGAACAAAATACCCTGGACTGGGTGGTTTAAAAACAAACATTTGTTTCTCATGGTTCTGGAGGCTAGGAAGTCTAGGAATGAGGTAGGTGCTGGCTGATATGGTATCCAGCGAGGGCCGTCTCCTGGTTTGCAGAGGGCCGCCTGCCTGTCCTCTCACATGGTGGAGAGAACAGCAGCCAGCTCTCCAGTCTCTTCCACAATCACATCAGGACCCCATCTCAAACTAATTACCCCCCAAAGACTTTCCTCCAGATACTGTCACATGGAGGGTGAATGCTTCAGCACTGGAATCTGGGGGTGGGGTCCAGGCCATAGCTCTCTGACTAATAGAAGAAGCATGGGTTTGCCATCAGAGAGACCTGGGTTTGAAGCCTAGCATTGCCACTAAGCACCTGTGTGACTGAGCACATGGGTATCATCTCTTAAGCATCATTTTCCCCGGAAGTCAGGATGCTGCTATCGCCCCCACGGGGTGGTGGGCTCCTCGGAGGAAGCCTGGTGGGCGCTGAAGGAGCATTCCTCTCCACCTGAGCTCACTCTGCTTTACCATCTGTGTTGGAGCCTGCCCAGTGCCGAGTGAATGAGTAACGGGCCGCCTGTGCTTGCATCCTCCCAGTGATCTGCAGAACGCAGCTGCCGGCTCCTTCGCCTCTGCCTTTGCTGCCCTGGTCCTCTGCCCCACGGAGCTGGTGAAGTGCCGGCTGCAGACCATGTACGAGATGGAGACGTCGGGCAAGATAGCCAAAAGCCAGAAGTAAGCGCTGCCTGGGTACAAACGTCAGGTTGCCTTGGTGTAATGAATATTTTTAAATTTTATATTATGCTATAATTAAGAAGCAAAACAGTTTATCTACTCCAAACACTTCCCCCCCCCACGCCCACCCATCAGAGAATAATTTTCTGAATGGACAGTCTGGGATGGTTGGACCCACCACCCACCCCAGAATGTAGGCAAAAGATTTTAACAATGATTTATTATTTTTCCTAATTAAAAAAAAAATTTTGGGGGGGCGGAGACTGTGCCATGAGGTATGTGGGATCTTGGTGCTGTGATCAGGGATTGAACCTGCACCCCCTGCATTGGAAGTGTGGAGTCTTAACCACTGAACTATCAGGGAAGTCCCTGTAGGCAAATATTTCATATCCTAAAAGTGGGGAAGCAGGGCTTCTACCTCATTTGGCCTGTGGAGAGCCTAAGGTGTGACCTCCATATATACCTAGAAACACATAGCAGCGGCTTTGGGGCTGAGGCCAAGCTTTCCTAGGTGCCACTTTGGATTCTGGGGTGAATATTTGCTCACTATCAGTGCTCATGCTGAGCACACCAGATCCTGGTGACTTCTTTTCCCGCTTCCCTAATCCTTCAAGTGCCCCTGGAGAAGGGAATGTCTTCCCACTCCGGTATTCTTGCCTTGAGAATCCCACGGACCGAGGAGCCTGGCAGGCTACAATCCATGGGGTCACAGAGTCAGACATGATGTAGTGACTAAACAACAAGAATAAGTCCTTTAAGTATAGCTACAAAGGGCCCAAGTTCTGAAAACATTCATCAAACCCTTGTAAGCTTAGCAAGTCTTCAGTGATTGAGTTATCCGGGAATGTATGAATCATATACATTATTTATTATTTGAATTAAAAAGCAATTTATTATCCTTATTCATCCCAAATTTGCTTATTTATCTTAACTAAGTAAAGGTTTGGTCATGGGTATTGCTCAGGTTAACTCAAAAGCCAATAAATAAACTGCTGGGAAGAACTGGTGGATAAACTGACCATTTTCTGAGTCGTCAGTTTCCTTCCAATGAAAACGGGGTTCATAATAGCACCCTATTTCCTGCAGCCAAGAGATTCATTACAACCTATTTGAATCTATTATTCATATCCTAGAAGTTCAAAAGTCTTTAATGCTTTTTTTCATTGAAATACAGTGTACGCACGGTAACAGAAACACACCCAGAAATCATAGGAAATCTTAAGTGTGTGGTTCCACAAATAGTCACAAATGAACCTTTTCGTCAGCTGGTGCCCAGATGAGCAGTGCATTAACAGCACCCAGAAAGTTGTCTCGTGAAAGCGGTTTAAAGTATTTTTAAAGAAAGTAATTGTTAGATCCAAAGGACTCTGGTAGATGGACACCCTGTACATGTTTTAGGTACAGCAGTGCCCAAGCTGGGAATATGGTAGCTGAGGGTTGAGACCCGGATTGGAACCAGGCTAACTGTGTTGAGTTGAATTACTTTGTGCGTGCACGCATCAGTCGCTCAATTGTGTCCAACCATTTGCGACCCTACGGACTATAGCCTCCCAGGCTCCTCTGTCCATGGGATTCTCCAGACAAGAACATGGGAATGGGCTGCCATGCCCTTCTCCAGGGGATCTTCCCTACCCAGGTATCGAATCCGCGTCTCCTGAGTTTTCTGCATTGGCAGGCGGGTTCTTTCCCTGCTGGGCCATCAGGGAAACCCTGGATTACTTTACTTCTTCAATATAGAAGGAGAGGGCACTGCAGGCAGGGACTGGCTAGTGGATGATGCCTGGGAAGGCAGATCATCAATAAAAGCAGGTGGCCTATTGTTACCTGGGGCCTGACCCCTCTCTGGTCCAAGCCAGGTCACCTATTGAGAACACAGTGAGGAGCAAGGGGCCTGCCAAACAGGCTTGGTTTCTGGTGCTATCAGGAACGGGCCTCCCACTCCCCACCCCTGACACCATCAGGAAGAAGAGCCTGCACAGAGTGCCATGTTCCGGCTGCCTCAGGCTCTGATCTGCTTCAAGTAAAAAATTCTTACACACCTGCCCCTGTAAGAACTAAATACTGGGTGAGTCTAGCCTGACATAGTTCGGCTCTTGGAATTTTTTTTGTTCTTGCCTTTAAGTAACATGTACGGCTCCTTGCTCACTTCCCTGGATGGAAGCAAAACAAAACCCTAAACACCTGAACAACCAGTTCGCTCAAAATATACCAGCTCAAAGAAAGGCTGAGGAGATAGAAATTGAGGGCGGTAAGGGGACTGGGCATGAACAATGCCATTTTATTCTCGCTGAGTTTGGACAATTCTCATTGTAGTTTCACTTACTATGGAAAAAAATGGGTGTAATTGGCTCTTTTAGATCTTTGATAATGATTTCTAGAAATGTATGCATTCATTTTAATAAAATATCTTTACATGGACTAGCTCAAGTGATAAAATAAACTTGTTATAAAATAATTGTATCTGTTTGGGAGATTTCCTTCCCACAGAAGCCTTTTAGGGCTGGAATTCTGGTTGCTCTGTTTATGAAATGAGCTGCTTGGTGGTCAGAGCTCCGTCAGGTCTACGGGATGGGTGTGAACGTTGTCCTAACTGTCTGTCACCCTGTCTCCACCCAGCACAGTCTGGTCTGTCGTGAAGACTGTCTTTAGGAAGGACGGCCCCTTGGGCTTCTACCACGGACTCTCAAGTACTTTGCTTCGAGAAGTACCAGGCTACTTCTTCTTTTTCGGTGGCTATGAACTGAGCCGGTCATTTTTTGCCTCGGGGAGATCGAAAGACGAATTAGGTAAGCCTCAGGTGGGTTTGAAGTGTTGGCTTCTGGGTGGTGGTGGTTGCTATGGAATCTGTGCACGGCGGGTTCGCCTGGCCCTAGGCGCCTCTGGATGCCAGGGAGAAACCCTAGTGGCAAGTGGTAGCTAGCACCTTCCTCCCACCTAGGTAATTTCCTCAGGGTAGGGGCTGGAGCAAGACTTTCCAAACTTATTTTACTGGAATACCCTTTGTGCATTCTCTCCGGGTCCATTTTAAGGAAGATTGCAGACATCATTTTTCCTGGAGGAAATCACCTATGAAGCATCTCTGAATAAGTTTAAACTTAGTAATAAATCTTGATTGTGTGTTTTTTTTTTTCCCAAAGGTTTTTTTGGATGTGGACCATTTCTTTTTAAAGTCTTTATTGAATTTGTTACAACATTGCTTGTTTTGTATTTTGGGTTTTTTGGCTATGCAGCATGTGGGATCTTATCTCTCTGACCAGGGATCAAAGCCACGCCCCTCTGCAATGGAAGGTGAAGTCTTAACCACCGGACCACCAGGGAAGCCCCCTTGATAGACAGTATTTTAAGAGCAGTGGGAAGGGTCCTTCCTTCTCATTTATCCTCATTAGTGGCTTGACCCAATGCTTGGCTCGTGGGGGATTACTTTTTTTTCTTAAACACCTCCTTTCAGTGTTTGGACCTGTTCTGAGGATCATCGTGCTCCCAGGCTTAACTGTCATGTTTAATAAGATAACTTTAGTTTTTCCCTGTAAAGGAAGAATCGGGGCTGTAGGGTATTAATATATTAAAATACTTGAGAAAGTTGAAAAAAGATGCAGCCTGTGTTTCCGTGGCCTCTGTTCTTACTCCTCATGGCAGGCTGTTGCCATGCTGCTGGGGCCTGCTGGTTCTGGTGGGGGGTGGGGGGCAGGCCTCTGGAGGACACGGCAGGAGGGCCACAGTCGCCAGCCTAAATCTGACCCTCACTGGAGCTGCCCCTGGCCCTGGCATCATGAGGGATGCCCCTAGGCTATCACAAGGAACCTGTGCTCTTGGATTGTTGCCCCTGAGAACTGCGCTCCTCAGCTTCCCTGTCGGTAATTGCACCCACCTGCGGCCACTGCCGCACTGACCTCTGGAAATGTCACATCACCTGTGCTCAAGACAAAATACCATTTTCTCCTCCAGGCCCTGTCCCTTTGATGTTAAGTGGTGGATTTGGTGGAATCTGCCTGTGGCTTGCTGTTTACCCAGTGGATTGTATCAAATCCAGGATTCAAGTTCTTTCCATGTCTGGCAAACAGGCGGGATTTATCGGAACCTTTATAAGCATCGTGAAAAATGAAGGTGAGTCTGCCATTGGCCGAACCAGAGGTGGTGTGTAGAGAGCAGTCATTTCGCCGCTAGTCTTGTTGAGGTTGATCACATGGATAATGGCTTTATTTCCCCCACCTCATAACCTTTTCTAACTGTGTATATAACCCACACTTGTGGATTTGTTTTCAAACCCCTTTCTTTAGGTTCTTTCATTATTCTCAAGAATGTTTAAAGCTCCTGACCCCTAACCTCTGGGCCAGGATTTTTTTTTTTTCTAAATAGCCTGGAGAGAATTTTTTAAGTATATACTTTTGTCTAGGAAGACGGATGTTTCGAAGTTAGCACCACTTGTTTTAAGCAATATTATTAGGAGCTGAGCTCTAATGGAATCGCTTAGACATTTCAAACAGTGTACATCCTTAATGCTAAGACTTCTGGAATGAGAAAGGCACTAAGCAGTTTCTGAAGGTTATTTGCTATCAGGTTTTGGTTATACAGGAGATATATATATATATAATATAATATATGACTTTTTCAAGTAGTGGTTGTGTAAAGTCGATTTTATGCTACTAGTGAGTAAAGACCTGTCCTTCTAGCATTCACTATGCATCTTAAAACTTGGCACATACACGTCTCTTGAGAGCGAGCACAGTAAATATGCAGAAACTGATTTAACCCCGAATAGAGCACAAAACGTCTATTACTAATAGTAACCCCTTTTGTTTTTTTATTTGGCTTCACCGGGTCTCAGTTGCAGCATGTGGGATTCTTCATGTGACATGCATGTGGGATCTAGTTCTCTGACCAGGGATCAGACCTGGGCCCCCTGCAATGGGAGCAAGGAGTCTTAGCCACTAGACCACCAGGGAAGTCCCCAGTAACCCCTTTTCAATTTGCAATTTCACTTTCATAGTTTTACAAAGTACTTAAACCTCCCTTATCTGACTGGATCTTCAGAACCGCCTTGGGCAGTACTGATACCAGAAACCTGATACTAGTCAGATTTCTGACCTCATCCACGTTCTTTCTCCTGGCCCACTGCCTCATGGTCTTCGCCCCCACGTGAAGCTGCAAAGCCGCTGCCATCTGTGACTCTGGTTGCCTTCTGTTAGCCCATGTGGCCCCGCTCTGCCACGTCCATCTACCAGGAGTTAACAGGCACAGGATTGGTGAATGTTCGCCAACTTTACTGAGAGTTCTGCCCTTGCCCTTGTTTCCACTAGACTGTTTAGTTCCATTAGCTCAGGGAAACCTGCTCCGTAACTGTTGGGTTTTAGCTCTATTGTCTGGACTTGTAAGTGTAAACATATCCATGCTGTGCGCGTTCGTGGGATATCTGCAAGAAGGGGGGAGGGAAATCTGTCTTTGATCACCCCTTTGTGTTCTAGGAGTACTGGCCTTATATTCTGGACTGAAACCTACCTTGATTCGCGCATTCCCTGCCAACGGGGCCCTCTTCTTGGCCTATGAATATAGCAGGAAGTTGATGATGAACCAGTTCGAAGCATACTGAAGCGTTGCAGCAAACCTCGATCCAAGTGCAGGCATTTGAGGACTGCAGTTCATCTCAGGGTTTCAAAGAGTACAAGACCAACGTGGAGTTATTTTGATTTCATGCAAATTATTTTTATTTTTTGTCTTCCATTCTTCTACCTTAAACTTTATAGAAGAGCCTCTATTTTATAGCATATAATTTCTGCCCATAATTGTATTGAAATAGAAAAGTTGCTGCTCTTGTCCATGGTGGGACATGCAGGGTAGGTGGGCTGCTGGTCTGAGGTTTACCTAATCTGGAGGGCTGAGTAGAGCTATATCAAGGGCTTTTGCATAAACCTGTATGTGTCCATGAAGTTTAGATGGTTATGTGTTGTGAGTGAAGCAGTGTAGTTCCATGTTTCATCTCAAAGTGCATTAGGACAAAAAAATCCTGAGGTAACCATGTTTCATGAGGATGGTTATAAATGAGTAATCCATTCTAGATGTAGGGTCTCTTTTTTAAAAAAAATATATATATGCTTAGCACGTACACTATACTAAGTGGGTACAGGTTTTAAAACGTTTTCCTGTGGTGCTTGAAAACTTAAGATGTCCTTCTAGATTTTAAAAAGGAGAATGTACCCACATACTTTCACGTTCTCGACTGACGTTTCAGAGGAAGCATGCTGGATTCTCCTAGGATGCTCCTCTGTGGGAACAGTGCCAATCATCTTCCAGGTAGGACCACATTCCGCGCCCCCATAGGGCTGGGTGTGGCCCGGAGCCTTTGGGAAGCAGCCCTGGGCCGGCTTCTCCTCCCTTCTCGCCCAAGAGACTCCCCTCTGCTGGGCTTGAGCTAGAGGAAGGGGCTGAGGGGAAGCTGGTGCCTGACAGCGTCCCTGAGCTGCTTTCTGCCCCTGGATCCTGGCCTGGGTGGGGTTCCAGGGAGGCTATTGGACTCTCTCCCGGCTTTGGGCCACGCCCTCGTTTGCCTCCGCCAATCAGAAGCCCTTCCAGGCAGCAGACTGCGGAAGCCGAGAGAGACCCTGGCTCTGCATCTAACGACAGGATGCTCCTGGGCGAAGCGCTCTCCTTTCAGACATCCTTAGGACTTGCCCTCTCCGTGAGGGGTGTCAGGTGAGCTGGGCTGAATTTTTGTCTCACGATCCCTCATTTCTGGTCGGGCTTTTCCAGCATGAGAGCCTTTTGACGTGGGCCTCTGGCCGTCATGAATTTCAGCGACGCGGTCTCTGGGGTGTGACTTGATCAATGGAACAAGTCATTTTATTAAACTATGCCGTTTGTCTGCACTACTCACAAACCCTAGTTCATTGGGTTTCTACAGGCTTGGGAGGGGCAGCCGTTCTCTGTCGTCTGGTGTAAGGGAGCTGCCCCGTCCCGGTCCCAGGACCACCCAGGGCTCTGATGCTGCTGCTGCTGCCAAGTCACGTCAGTCGTGTCCAACTCTGTGCGACCCCACAGACGGCAGCCCACCAGGCTCCCCCGTCCCTGGCTCTGATAAAGAGGTCTTAATCGGCCTGAGCAACTGATGTGTTGTTAGTAACAGTCCTCAGCTCCTCAGCCGTATGTCTGTCCCTGTGGGAAACCTCTAGTTTCTGCAAGCTTTTTGTTCTCCCTGAAGCCTTGATAGTGACTCTAGCCACCTGCCAGAAACTAGGAGGTCAGGAAGGCGGGATGCTCAGCGTTGTGCCCGATGGGTTTGTGTTATGCCTGGTCTTCCATTTGTCTTTTCTTGAAAAGCATTTTTCTACCTACCTTTTCTCCATATTTAAATGGTCAGTAGCGACTGAGTAGTGCTTCATCTAGACAGGCCTGGACTGAAGCCAAAATAACAAACGGGACTGGCTCCCCCGGGAAGAGGCTTCCTCCAGAGCCCACTGGCACTCCTCCTCCTGTGTTGTCCTGCAAAGATGTAACTTAATTTCTTCAACAGAAACCATCTGAGACAAGTTAAGAGTGAATGGGAGTAAGGAATGGGAACTTAAGTCAGAACTGTGTTTTTGTTTTGTTGCATCCTATTCGCTTAACTCATGGTTCAGTATTTAGGTACAATTTGTACCATTTCAGGTGTGTACTCCAGACAAAAATATAGTAGCTTGAAATACTATGTTTAAAGAAATTCTTGTGTTCTGTCATTAAATTATTTGCCTAATAGGTGACTATATGATTTATGTACATACATGCAAAGAACCAACTGTCAGGAATGCCTGAGTCATGTATGGTGATATTTCAAGGTGGTGGTTTTATTGCAATTAGCATTGTTCTTTGTCAACAAAATTCGTGATGAAAAACTACTGATAAAAATCCATGTTATCTATACACTGCAGTGATGATGAAACTTGGCCCACAAAAATTACTTTCCCTCCACCAGGCTGTGGATGTGATGTGATTGATTTGCCAGGATGCCATGCTGTTTTTTAAAATAAATTTCTTGATACAAGTTTGGATAGTTCTATTCCAGGTCAGTAAATTCTTCTCAGCCACACTGCACAGCTCATGGGCTTTTAGTTCCCTGACCAGGGATTGAACTTGCATCCCTTGCATTGGAAGCACAGAGTCTAAACCACTGGACTGCCAGGGAAGTCCCTCCAGGTCAGTAAATTCTATTCAAGAAAATCAATATCGTTCTGATATTCTATAAGTTTCTCAAGTTGTTTAACAAACTATTCGCACTGGGTTCTAGGAAAGCAGGCCTGCAGGTGGCCCTGAGCAAGTTCTGTTTATGAGCAAAAGCAGTATCAGGTGACCGCTCATAATTGCCAGAAATTTTGATGCACTTTGGAGGGTTAGGAAAGAAAAACCCCCATCTGAAATCTCTTCTATTTCAAAAATCAAAATTCTGAAAAATTGAGGTTCCCCAACTTTTGCCAGTATTAAAGCTAGGATCTTACTTTCCTCACTTTTTTCCTCATCCACCTAAGCCTGCCAGCTGATCTTCCTCTGCAGATGATGGCTGCAGGAATTTCCAAGGAAATAACCTGTCCTTACACGTTTCTGTAACCCAAACTACAGGAAATAATGGAGACATAATGTGGGAGGAATTTGAAAGCCTTTTCGTCCAAGATCAGTTCCTCCAAGGGGACGGGGTGTTGGGGGGGGGTGGGCGGGGAGAGGGGAGGATGATCGTTTTTCCAGCTGGGCAGCTACACTGGCAGCTGGGACCGTTTGTGGGCTGTTTTGAGGGGGAAAGAAGCACCTGCAGGGCCTTCCACACCACCACGTGGCAGCTCAGAGGTCTCCTCCCATCTCTGCTCGGTTGGCACCCACCAGCCCTCCTCTGTAAACTGATGGTCTAGTCTCCCTCAAATACTGACTGGGGCTGCCAGCCTGAGTGGTCAGAGTGCTGTTCCAACACTGCTTCATCGGAGTGGACTGCCCCAGCCCCCGAAACCTTATTTGTGGCTGAGATGGTAAAGAATCTGCCTGCAACGTGGGAGACCTGGGTTCCAACCCTGGGTCAGGAAGATCCCCTGGAGGAAGGCATGGCAACCCACTCCAGTGTTCCTGCCTAAGAATCCCCATGGACAGAGGAACCTGGCAGGGGTCGCAAAAAGGGGTTGACTTTTTGCATACATGAGGTCACAAAAAGTCGGACATGACTAACAAACACTTCACACTTTTAGCAGTGTCAGGTTTTTAAGGAATGGGTATTCCTTGTTTTAGCAGAGGCGCAGGTGCTCGAGTGCTACCTTTCATCTCCTGATAAATTCAACCAGGGCTAGATTGTTGAGAGCCTTGCCAATAAAAGGAAAATTGCTCATGTAATAAAGCCAACATTGAACTGTTTTCAAGAATAATTATGGCAGTGAAGGTACTTAGAATAAAATAGCACCTGGTACATTGGAGGGACTGATGTTGAAGCTGAAACTCTAATACTTTGGCCACCTGATGCGAAGAGCTGACTCATTTTAAAAGACCCTGATGCTGGGAAAAATTGAGGGCAGGAGGAGAAGGGGACGACAGAGGATGAGATGGTTGGATGGCATCACTGACTCAATGGACATGAATTTGAGTAAACTCTGGGAGTTGGTGATGGACAGGGAGGCCTGGCATGCTGTGGTTATGGGGTCGCAAAGAGTCAGACACGACTGAGCAGCTGAACTGAACTGAACCAAAGAGAAAATAGTGATTCCCTGTGGACACAGGGCTAACCAGTGTCTATAATGAAAACTTGACCTTACTTCAAAGTTCTCCAAACTTGGGTGAAGCTGGTTGGGGGCAGGAGTGGTGGATTTTAAAATCTAGATTGCTCTAGGCAAATGTTCCCTTTGACTTCAGTAATGACGGACAAAAGCAGAGGTTACCGAAGATTCTTTTACCCTCCCTCGATGCCCTGTGTATAATTAAAGGAAGCTTGCCGAGTTCTGTGCAGTGCTTGGAGTTTAAAAAAAAAAAAAAAACACCCGTGTTGGGGGTGGGAGGCTGCTGGTGTGAACATTTCTCTGGGTTTTAAAATAGTTTTTGCTGCCATTCTGATCATTGTTAATAGTTTGTAAGTCAAAGAAATTACCTTCTAACATCTGAAGTTACAGATGTAAAACAAAGCAGGGAATAAATACTTGTCCAGAAATATATAAGTAAATGAAACAAACCCACAGTATTAGGGGAAACTGCAGTCTTTAAATCATATTTTGGTGGGAAAGTTTTATTTGTAAGTTCTTAAAAGTGATAACTAATGTTCCGTGTCCTGTTTCAAACTTAATTCAGATGAAAACTCTGTGTGATGTATAGTCCTTCCAAAAAACAATAACTGCCATTGACATTCTCCTTTGTATATATTTAATAGATTTCTCAAGAACATATGTACATGTATATAAATATAAGCATATCAGCAAGAACATAGGTTTAAAAGATATAAATATGTAGCAAGGATTGGGAAGAACATGATTCTAGCCTAGAAGGGGAACTATACTTAATCAGATACCAGGAACTTAAATGTCATCAAAATATACCTCGACTGCAAACTCTGGACTGTAAGTTTTCCATGCTTTTATTTTATGGGGATTATCCAATTCACTTCTGGATAGATAAAGCCTAGAATAGAAAACAAAAATTTTTTTTACATTTTATTTTCAGGCTAACAGAAAAGCCATGCCGTAGGGCACCCTTGATTTAAAGCCCCGCTTGCTGGCCACCATCAGTCTCAGCTCCTTTGCATCTAGTTGGCTTTCTAAGCTCAACTCTCTATCAAGAGACAAAAATATAATAACCTCGAGTAACAATTGGTCACTCATTCTTTTAATATTGCCTTTGGAATTAACATCTGTATTTAATGAATTGCTGTGTGACAAATCAGACTGGATGTGTATTAAAACCCAGTATAAACAAGTGTCTTTTAAATTATGAAGTGGGCATTTTGGATGAATTAAGTCTCGTAATACAAACAGCTTCACCCAGTAGTATGGAAATCTAAGTGTTAAATCCTGAGGAACTCTATAAAAGCGAGGAGAAAAGTGATGGAACTTGTTGCCTCTCTAATACAACCATGGTTTTTAAAGGAAAAAACTGTCCTTCAGCAAGAACTGCTTTGGAGAAGTAGCACCAAATGAAGTTCCACCCAGATGTCAATTTTGAGGGATTTTGCTCATGAGTCAAAGTTTTCCATCCGTAAACATTGGGGGGTGGGGGGGGGGGGCTTCCCTGGTGGCTCAGTAGTAAAGAATCTGCCAGCCACTGCAGGAGACTTGGCCAGCCAGAAAATTTAACATTTAAATTTCCATACCACTGGGTGAAGCTGTTTGTCTTACGAGACTTAATTCATCCAAAATGCCCACTTCATAATTTAAAAGACACTTCGATCCCTGGATTGGGAAGATTCCCTGGAGAAGGGAATGGCAACCCACTCCAGTATTCGTGCCTAGAGAATTCCATGTACAGAGGAGCCTGATGGGTTATACAGTCCATGGGGTTGCAAAAAGTTGGACACAACTGATCACAAGCACATCCAAGGGGAAAAAAATCTGCTAAAGTTCCGTCACATCTAAAGTTCATTCTATCGAAATCCACTAAGTGTGTATGAATTGTAGGTGTATTGTTGCCTTCCTGGAACTTGAGGTGGGATGGGAGGGCATCCACATTTGAAGTAAAGGCTAGAGTTGTATGTCAGGAGAACTGTCAACTCAGGCCTATATAATCACAACCACTTCTTCAAAACTCCTGTACAATTTTTTGAATATTGTTTTTCCTTGGGTGGGATGGGATGGTGACACCAATCTCAAACTTTCAGCACCATAGGACATGAGAAGTGGGGAACTTCTAGATGTAGGAATGAGGTTCAGATATGATAGAGGTTCTTTGCCATAATCTTCAAATCAATAGATATCCAATTTAGTTATTAGAACATTTTTTATGGGAGACTATTCATAATTTTTTTTAAGCTGTCTTCATCAGTACTTACTGTGGCTTATAACTTCAGCCCTAAATATAGAAATGTAAAATATAAGTATGTCAGCCAGCTTTCAAACTAGCCAAAGCCTCCCTGGGTGATGCCTTACTGTGGTGTAGAATATGATGCTGGCTGGTCATCAGTAAATCAGCATGTACTGAGGACCTGCCATATTTGAGGTGCTAAACAGATTCATATTGAACTTTCATGGGAAGGACTTGTTACCAGTCAAGATCTGGTTATAGGATATTTTATAACACAGTCCTATGGCATGGATCTTGAGGCTAATGCAACAGTGGATCTCAAGAATAGCCATATTTTTTAAAGAACCAGATCACAATAAATAAGGCAGTGAAAACAGGGACTCAAAAGAATTTTTGGTATCTATAAATTGGGTTTGAGTTATTAGCAAAGGACTTGTCAGGGACTTCCCTGGTGGCCCAGTGGTTAAGAATCTGCCTTAAAATGCAGGTTCGATCTCTGGTCGGGGAACGAAGATCCCACGTGCTACGGAGCAGTCCCATAGGTGGCAACTAAGCTTGTGTGCCACAATTAAGACCCAACACAGCCAAGTAAAATAACTTTAAAATAAAGGCTTGTCATTACCCCTTACATAGTCATTGGAGACTAAGCTGTTTCTACTGGATTATACCATGGCCATACCTGTTATTTTGTATAAAAGACATATGGAACCAGAAGAAGAATGCACAGTTGTCATAGTATTTAGGAAGAGCCTAAAAAGACATGGTTTAAAACAACTATTAGTTCTTGGTATCCATGTAACTGTGAAAAATAGTCATTCCAAAGGGATTAAAATTCCTTCCTTTATTCATTTGTGTGTTCATCAAATAGTTGTAGTTATTAAAATGCAGCACTTCTAGTCAATATTATACTCAAGACACCAAGGAGAAGACTAAGAGATTACCATTCCTTTCTCTTGCTGTTTCTGGCAAAATTTTCAAGGAAATGTATTCTATGATAGATATTTATAAATTTAGACACTGGTATTTTAATCTGGTCTGGATAGTGCTAAACAGAATCTACTAAGGATTATGCTGATTTCTGCCCCAGTGTATCACCCATTTTTACAAAGAACCAGCTACATTAGATAGTTAACCACTATCAATAATGATGATAGAAATAGCTAAAATTTCCAAAAGGACTTTCAGTTCATGGGCCTGAAAATCACAAAGGCCAGACAAAACCAACATCCCCCCACTAGCGCTTCTGCTTAGAGACCACTGATTAAGAGAACTCAGACTGGCTCCATTACTCGAGGGGAACTTTCCAGGTCACTTGCTTCAACACATTTACCACTTCAAACTTAGTAAGTTCTCCCCCAACAGGGAGCAAGCGGGGCATGAAGGAAATAAGCTTTAAATTGAGCAACACAGTTGTCTGTCGGCAGTTCTGGTTGATGATGTTATAGGAAAGTGAACTAGCAATTGAGGCCTAGAAGTTTACTATATACAGAATAATCAGACATTTGCTAACTGGTCAACATAATTATGCCCTCATGATAATGTAATGACAGTGGCAGACATTATATTTCATAAATATTGGATTAAATATACTATTTTAAATGAATTATACATCAATTATGAGGAAAGCAAAACCTTCCTCAAAGTATTTTGTAAGTTATGGGGAGAAATGTGTTTTAAAGATATAAAGCAAAAATATGATCACTGCTATGTAGTAAGACATACATTGTTTTGTTTTTAACATCCTTGTTTTTGTATTTCTCTCTTGCTCAAAAATGAACACATGCAAATTGTATAGAATTTAGAAAACAAACAAGCAAAAAAGGTTTCCTTACATGTTTTCTTATTTTAAAAAATTCTTTATAGTAATCTGACTTGTTTTCTTCCCCTCCCTGACTTGGGGTTGACATCGCCTGTCATCTTGCTTATTGGGAACTATAGTCAAGGAAATCCCAAGTCAGAATCATTCACAAGACTAGATGAGATGAATAGCATAGGTTATTTCTTGATTACTCACCGAAGAAGAGAAAAATTTCACTTTTACCTCATCATACAGAGGTGGGCAGTTAGAGAGCAAGATTATTACTCTGTCTGTTTCAGCATCATGAAATATCTGGATGAACACATAGAATTCAGAATTATCAACCTGATAATGAGACAACAGTGAAGTTCATGTTCACTTATTGCAGCTTCTAATATTTAATCAAGTTCTCTTGGTCTCATAGTTCAGTGACTACATGTATAAATATGAATCTTTATAGTTGTAATACTACTGTTTACATTTTTAATAGGCCAGTGTGGTTGAAGGTTATGGTGCAGCACTGTTGAAAAGTAAAGTATCCAGTTTTCCATTAGACTTCAACCAAGTTAACATTACTGTTGAATGTCTATCATCTGATTTTCATATGTTGAGAAGACATTAGAAGTTCAATTTTAAAGCTAGTGGGCACATTCAAAGAGCAATGCCTAATGGATCACATTTTATAAAAAATGTATTTGCTGATGGGATTATTGGCCTTGTCTGTAGCAGACAGCTGGATGGAACAACCAAGGATAGGCCAAGTTTCTGGAATGAACGACTTTGATGCGATACTATTTCTTTGTTCCTGATACACCCTTGGGTGAGGATGGAACCCACAGTGGGAAAGGTCTGTGCTCGGTCCTGTGAAAAAAAGTACGAGAGGAGGTGCAGACTCTGATGATGCGTCAGGGAGTTAAGCCGGCAAGGAACAATAGCAGAATGGCAGGTAATCACGTGTCAAGCTGGATGATAAAGACTGAGGGTGCCGCTGTGGGCTGCAGGGAGGTTAATGGAGGTGAAGGATGAGAGCGCTTCCCTGAGGAGGCAGACACCGAGCTGGGCACGGGAGGATGTGTGTCGGTGAAGAGGGGCACCGAGGCAGGATCATGATGGTGGAGTAGGAGGGTGCCCAGCTCACCGGCCCCCACGGACACAGCAAAACTGCAACTATCTATGGGACGACTCTGCGAATGACATGAAGATAGCAGGACAGCTCTGCTATGACTGCGGATATGAAGAGAAAACCACACTGAGACAGGAGGGCAGAGATGGGTGGTCTTAGCAGACCCGTACGCCCGGCGTGATTACTACCCATACGCGGGAGGGGGCTCACCAACGCGGAAGTTCTCCCGGTGGAGAGGAGGGGTTCAAGCCCCTTTCATCAGGCACCCCAGCTCTGGGGAAGACGAGCCCCCAGAACATCAGGTTCCAAAAACCAGCAGGACTTATATCCAGGAGAGCAGGAGGGCAGTGGGAAACGAAACTCCTGCTCTTCTGACCAGAGACGTATTAATACATCTTCTGCTACCTAGATGTTATTGATCAGAGACGTTTCAGTATTCACTTACATGACAGGTCACCTGCCATAGGCTTTAGTTATCTGCAGAAATCCCCCAGTCGATAATGTGTTAAAGGGCCCGTGCACAAACTCCCTCACTAAGAGCCCCATTGCAGAGGCTGTACTTCAAAAGGTGCCCTGGCCATATGTGAGTACATGTATAAACTTCAGGGTGAGTGCCACAGGGGCAGAAGCTTCCTCTGGAGAACAAAGTGCTGGCAGGCATCGAGTAAAATATTCCCCCTCCGCCTAGCTGGCCCAGCATGGCGGGTGCCATTTCAATCATCTGCCATCTACCTGGCTAGCAGCACGCGCCCCGCCCCGGTGTTCTCTTGCAGACCTGCCCCGCCCCACGTGCTCACCCCAGCTGGCAGTCCTCCAAAGCATCTCCCACCCTAGGGGACCAAGCTCATCACAACTACATCTGCAACTGTTGTGGCAGGGCGCCAAGCCAGCCGCACTGAAGCCCGCCCTGCCCACCAGTGAGCCTGCAGCAGGCGTGGGCAGGCCTCAGAGGCAGCTGTCGTGGGGACCAGCGCCATCCGCGCGTGTGTCTGCAGCAACAGTGGTGCCACGCAACAGGTGGGCACATGCAGCCCACACGAAAAACATCCCTGCCTCCGGTGACGAGCCGGGATTGCTCTTCTGGGTCCCCTAGGAAACCTTCTACCTAAGGCCACTTCTTCAAAACCAGATGTCGGTGATCCAACTAATACAGAGAAACAAACCCAGAGTCAGGGAAAATGAGGAGATGGGAATATGTCCCAAATGAGAGAAAAAGACAAGACCTCAGAAAAAGAACCAACAAAATGGACATGAGCAATCAACCTGATTGCCCATAAAGAAACTCAGACTTGGAAGAAGAATGAACACAGGAAGAACTTCAACAGAGAGATATCAAAAAGAGCCGATCAGAGCTAAATATAATCACTGAAAGTAGCAATACTTACATCAGACAAAATAGACTTTAAAACAAAGACAGTAGAGCAGCTATGTGTAAAAGAACATTTTCTAACACCCTGTACAAAAATAAACTCAAAATGGATTAAAATCTAAATGTAAGACCTGATACTATAAAACTCCTAGAGGAAAACACAGGCTGAACACTCTTTGATGTAAATTGGGGCAATAATTCTTTGGATTCCTTGGATCTGCCTCTTAAATGAAAGGAAACAAGCAAAAAGAAATGAATGGGACCTAATTAAACATACATGCCCTTGCACAGCAAAGCACACTATCGACAATATGGAGACAGCCAAAATGGAGAAAATATTTGCAAAGGATTTGACTGATAAAGGGTTAATATCCAAAATATATAAACAGTTCCTGCAACATTAAACAAAAACAAAACAAGCAACCTAATTAAAAAGTGAACAGAAGACCTGAATAGACATTTTTCCAGCAGACATCTAGATGGCCAACAGGCACATGAAAAGATGCTCAACATTGTTAACCACCAGATAAATGCAAACTAAAACCACAATGAGCTATCATCTCAAACCCATCAGAATGTCTATCATCAAGAAGACAAATAACAAAAAAAATTTTAAAAAAAAGAAGACAAATAACAAATGTTGGTGAGGACGTGGAGAAAAGTGAAACTTCAAACACTGTTGGTGGAAAAGTAAATTGATGCAGCCACTGTGCAAACAGTATGGAAGGTTCTCAAAAAACCAAAAATATAAAACTATGATACAGCAATCCACTTCTTGGTATATACCTGGGGAAAAACCATTAATTAAAAAAGATACATGCACCCCAATGTTCATAGCAGCCTTATTGACAATTGCCAAGATATGGAAGCAGGTGATTTTCATGGGCGTTGAAATTTCAGAATCAGTGCCATATAATACAACTACCAAGAAGAACAGGACATGGCTAAAAGTGACAAGAGGCATGAATTTAAAACTCTGATAGGTTTCTGAGAACATGCTTAGCATCTGTGGAAAAGTGAAGGGCAAAGCACCACTCTGAACCAAAAGTATATTCTGGAAAACACCCTGAAAACAATTTTGAACAATCAGTTTAACTCTTGACTCACATCCAGACCCAAGGACAGCAAGTAGAATGGTAGCCAGAAAGCAACATGGCCTTTCCCTGTGGTGATAAATGGTTTGGGGAGGTCATTGTGCTGATTTGAGATTTAAAACAAACACCAGACTTTTCAGTTCACGTGCTTTCTCTTACCCTACAGTTTTTGGAAGTAGAACAGAAAAAGACAGTCTTTCGTTGCATTATTATTTGTACTTTTAGATCATGTCCATTGCCTTTTCCAACACCTGAATGAAATTAAAAATTTAGACCGGTTAGAGCAAAGATGAGAATGTCTAAAAATCAACAATATGGATTAGAAAGAGAAAAAAATGAACCCAGCTAACAATGCATTAATATTGAATCATTTGGATCTTGCCTGGATTTTGTCTCTGAAAGACAAAGCTTCAATGCAATTCTGTCCCCTAAGGCAGAGCTTAAAAGGCTAAAGGGAAAAAAACCCGAAAAACAAAAAGGACACAGTTCAACTTCTAAGACTTAGAATCTTACTGCTCACCTATCTAGCAAAAAAAAAAAAAAAAAAATTAGGGAAGGGGACTTGAAACCTTTCTTATTGATGTGTAGCTTTCTTCAGACTTCCAATCATGATGTTTCTTAATAATAAACTAAAATTCCTCTTGCCTTAATTTAACTCCAGTTTATGCAAAACACAGGATAGCTATATCCAAACATTCCTGCTGTGTTCAGTATATATTTACAGACAAATGGTTTTTTGCCCCACTATTTTTTTTCCAATTTAATTGACCCACTTATTTTAGTATTTCCTCAGAGTTTGTTTCTCAAGCCTCCAATTAATTTTTCTTGCTTTTGTTTCAACCCTGCATATTTCACTTAAATATGCACAGAACCAAAGGTATAGAACTAAAACAAATATTCTAACAAAGTCATTTATCATTTTTGATTATTTTCTCATATTGTTTTATGTTCATTTAATTTTGTTCTCACTAACACTGAATTATTCATTTGTCATTAGGAGTCATGGCTTTGCCTCAATTCTCTCTGTCATATCCAGTTGCAGAACTTGTTTCGACTAATATTAATTAGAATTCAGGAAATGCAGAGCTAAACGTTAAGATATTTATCAAGCGACAAGGGCATTGTTTTATGAGCTTGAATTCCCACACATTAAAAAGTTTTAAAATACTGTAAGTATATCACATGATTTAAAAATAAAATATAAAGAAGATGAAAAGTCTCCATTTCACCTATCCCCCACCTGTTTATTTTTCCAGCCCCAATAGATAACCCCTATTATTTAGTTTCTTTTTTTTTTTAGTTTCTATTTTTATGTATGTATAATCAAATATATTTTCTCCAAGTTTTATATGTTTTATATGTGTATATACATACAAACAGGGCTTCCCTGATGGCTCAACGCGTTAAAGAATCCAATGCAGGAGATGTGGATTTGATCCCTGTGTTGGGAAGATCCCCGAGAGGAGGAAAAGGACAACCCACTCAAGGATTCTTGCCTGAAAAATCCCTTAGAGGAGCCTGGTGGGCTACAGTCCAGAGTATCACAATGAGTTGGACATGACTGAGCAACTAAGCATCATACACACAAACATAAATATATATATATATATATATATATATATAGTTGTACAGAAATTGTTGCATACCATAGCACTGTCCTGTACTTGCACTTTTTTAACACGTCAAAAATCTTATTTAACTTATTAAAAAAAAAAGTCAAATGTTGTAGCTGGTTCAAAGTACTGCATTCGTGGGCAGATAAGGAATGATGAAATTAATTTACAAATAGATACAAAACAGGTCAACAAGCAATTGCGTTCTACTAGATACATCTAATTTGCATTTCTATGCCCCAAATAATTTGCATTATCATCAGTTTTCTATGACTTCAGTTCAGTTCAGTTCAGTTGCTCAGTCATGTCCAACTCTGAGACCCCGTGAACCACAGCACGCCAGGCCTCCCTGTCCATCACCAACTCCCGGAGTCCACCCAAACCCATGTCCATTGAGTCAGTGATGCCATCCAACCGTCTCATCCTCTGTCATCCCCCTTCTCCTTCTGCCCTCCATCTTTCCCAGCATCAGGGTCTTTTCCAATGAGTCAGCTCTTCGCATCAGGTGGCCAAAGTATTAGAGTTTCAGCTTCAACATCAGTCCTTCCAATGAACACCCAGGACTGATCTCCTTTATGATGGACTGGTTGGATCTCCTTGCAGTCCAAGGGACTCTCAAGAGTCTTCTCCAACACCACAGTTCAAAAGCATCAATTCTTTGGCACTCAGCTTTCTTTATAGTCCAACTCTCACATCCATACATGACCACTGGAAAAACCATAGCCTTGACTAGACAGACCTTTGTTGACAAAGTAATGTCTCTGCTTTTCAATATGTTGTCTAGGTTGGTCATAACTTTCCTTCCAAGGAGTAAGCATCTTTTAATTTCATGGTTGTAATCACCATCTGCAGTGATTTTGGAGCCCAGAAAAATAAAGTCAGCCACTGTTTCCACTGTTTCCCCATCTATTTGCCAGGAAGTGATGGGACCAGATGCCATGATCTTAGTTTTCTGAATGTTGAGATTTAAGCCAACTTTTCCAGTCTCCTCTTTCACTTTCATCAAGAGGCTCTTTAGTTCTTCTTCACTTTCTGCCACAAGGGTGGTGTGCAATTTGCATATCTGAGGTTATTGATATTTCTCCTGGCAATCTTGATTCCAGCTTGTGCTTCCTCCAGCCCAGCGTTTCTCATGATGTACTTAGAGTTGTAAAATAGCTTAAAATAGCTTAAAAGCCCTGGGGAAAATACAACCCTGGAGAAGATACCGTCTGTCACTTTTTCCTGACAGTCTCCCCACTCTCTCTCTGTTTTGATCATGATCTCAAAGGAAGATTATTCTTTAGAGTTTTTACAGGATTTTGTTCCCTTGTTCTTTCATTTGATACTCCTCTACCTCCTCATTGTGTTTAACTTGCTCTGTCTCTATGAAATCAGGTGAATCCGTTACCTATCCTGGTCTTGAAGGCATGTCCTTGTGTGGAAGCATCCCTACCCAGTCTAGGTGTGCCCAGTGGCTTTGGTGGGACAGGTGGACCTGAAGCGAGCATGGGTCCCATCTCCCCCTGAGATGCTCTGGCTGTCACCACCTTGGTGGGAGGTGGGGCTGGAGATGGAGGGGCTACAGCCAGAGCCAGGCGCAACCCTGTGTGTGTGTGAATGAGTGAGATGGCAGTCTTCGCCTTGGTTCGGGACACATCAGGGGCTCAAGGGCTTGTGTGCATTCATACTAAATCGCTTCAGTGATGTCTGACTCCTTGTGACTCCATGGACTGTAGTCGGCCAGGCTCCTCTATCCATGGGATTCTCCAGGCCAGAATACTGGAGTGGGTTGCTTCCCTTCTCCAGGGGATCTTCCCAACTCAGGGATCGAAGCCAGGTCTCATATGCCTCCTACATTGGAGGAGTTCTTTACTGCTAGTTCTTTACCACTAGTGCCCCAAGGGCTTGGGGCCACAATTCTGTGCTGGTTTCACCTTTTTTCCCTGGTGAAAGGCTGGGTTGGGCTAGAGAGGTTGGTGCCTCACTTCTGGGCTGGCTTCTCTCTCACCAGCAATGTCAGTCACTGTCCTGGAGTAGCTTTGCTCCTCCTAAATGTGGGCAGCAACAGAGTACCGGCCAAGGTTGCCTTCTCCCCCGGTCAGTTTTCAGGCTGCTGCCTCGGTTGGGATGGCATATTAGCCACCACTTTGCTCTTTAAGAACGGGGGTCTCGGTGTTTCACAGCCTCCCCTCAGCCCCACCGGCTTTCAGACCTGCTGCTGCTGCTGCTGCTAAGTCGCTTCAGTTGTGTCGGACTCTGTGCGACCCCATAGACAGCAGCCCACCAGGCTCCACCGTCACTGGGATTCTCCAGGCAAGAACACTGGAGTGGGTTGCCATTTCCTTCTCCAATGCATGAAAGTGAAAAGTGAAAGTGAAGTCGCTCCTTCGTGTCCGACTCCTAGCGACCCTATGGACTGCAGCCTACCAGGCTCCTCCGTCCATGGGATTGTCCAGGCAAGAGTACTGGAGTGGGGTGCCATTGCCTTCTCCGTTCAGACCTGCTAAGAGGATACAAAAGTGTGACTGACACTTAGCTAATGTAGAATCAGATGCATCTACGCATTCCAGCACCATTTGTGTTCTGGTATGTGAGTTACCTTTCTACTAACATTTTCAATTCCAGAGTCCACAGTGATTTATTTTCAAGCTATACCATTCCACAAACAGACTGCAGATGTAGGATGACTGTGTAATGATGTGGTGAGTCAGTCAATTTGAAGCTGACAGAATATCATTAGCATTGCTTTAATAGGATTTAATAGTTTTTCTTAAAAAACTGAAAAAAAAATAAAAAATAAAAACTGATCCCCAGGTAATGACTAAAGATAACTAAGTTAATACTGAATTTTGCATAGAATGGTAAATTGCAAATCAATAAAACCACTAATAAAAATTAAATATTTTAAAAAAAAACAACACCCCAACCAGCCAAGGGGACCCATATTTCTGGTGTCAGACCACAGAGCTGGGGTGCAGCTCAAATCCCTCACTTCTCTGGGAGAACCCCGAAGCCCATGACACCAGCCCCCTCTTCTTCTGGGTCTCCCACCAAGGGTGCATGTCTCAATCAGATTGCTCCTCCTTCCTTCCTGCCAGACTCCAGAATTGTTTTCTTTACAGACTTGGCTGTAGAAGAGTTTACCTACCCCGGATCACTCCACAAGGAGTTGTATTTTTCACGTGTTCCTGGGGGGGGCTGGGGGGCAGGCAAACTCAGCACCCTCCTACTCCACCATCTTGATCTCCCTCAAAGGAGAGAATTCTTATTCCAAACGGAGGCTGGTGTCCCTGGGTTTGGCCTGCTTATTTACGTGGGTGCAGCAAGAATTTTAGCATGCCAGGCATGCCTTCTTAAGTCAGCACTGCCAGCCAAGTCCCACACCACAAGAACAGCTGCAAAGGGCACAAGCTTCTGTCTGGAAGCCTCTATGAGGGGTCTCAAAGTAGACTTTTAAAATCCACTACTTTATGTTAGCCTGAGAAGTGAAGTGAAAGTCGCTCAGTCGTGTCCGACTTTTTGCGACCCCATGGACCATACAGTCCATGGAATTCTCTAGGCCAGAATACTGGAGTGGGTAGCCTTTCCCTTCTCCAGGGAATCTTCCCAACCCAGGGATCGAACCCAGGTCTCCTGCATTGCATGTGGATTCTTTACCACTGAGCCACCTGGGAAGCCCTGAGATGAGGAAACTAAACCCATAAGTCTCTCCACCAGTTTTTGCCCTGCAGTGCTTATAAATTTGCATTAGTTCCAGATCTACACTTGACAGTTTTAACAGTATCTCCACAGAGGTTAAGTAAAACTCAAAATATTAAGAGCCGTCCACAGTCTTAGGATATCAGACTGAGACAACCTCCAAAATGCTAGAACTTATTAAAGCCATTTTCAAGCTTAGCATTTTGAGAAATGACTCCTCTTCTCATGGTTCATGTTTGAGCAATCCATCAAAACTCCATCAGACTAAATGCCTATTTGCCTGTTTGGAGTAGCTTCATATTCACAGAGGTGTGTATAGATACTGTTACAGGCATACCTCAGGGATACTGTGGGTTTGTTTCCAGACCATTACAACAAAGTGAATATTGCAATAAAGCAAGTCACGTGAATTTTTTTTTTTTTTCGGTTTTCCAGTGCATATAAAAATATATATGTACACTGTACTGTAGTCTATCTATGCCTAAAAAAACACTACATACATTCATTAAAAAAAGACTTGATTGCCAAATTGCTAAAAAAAAAAAATGGTAACCATCATCTGACAACGCAGAACTGTCACAAACCTTTAATTTGTTTAAAAAAAAAAAAAAGCAACATCTGTGAAATGCGATAAAGGAAAACACAACAAAATGAGGTCTTCCTGGATTCTCATCATGAACCAAGAGGGCCCTGAGGGAGACGAGACATACAGGTACAAACCAGACTCTCATGCCGCCAACTTGGTTTTACGGCTGAGTTTAAAATTCCAAGAGAAAGCAATTGCTCCATCAGCCCCCTGTGTTGCCTCTCACACTGCAGAGGAGAGCAGTCTGGCTCTTTCTGCAGAGAACAATGAGGAGTGACCCACCCCTGTCCCCTCCCACCCGCGAGCCTGGCTTCACCCCAGGGAAGTCTGAGGGTAGCTGGCATTCCAAGTGAGGCTCCACTCCAACCAACCCTGTCCCTCATTCATCACACACACATGAGACGGTCAGAATGGACCTGTAGAGAACTCTGTAGCCTACAGAGCCTCCTCACAAACAGTTACTCCTTTATATACACAGGCAGGCTTGTGCTGGAACAGGCTGGGTTTCCAGGGTCCGCATGTGTAATGCTTGTTTGCAAATCTAGACCAGAATTGCCCACAGAACCCATGCTGCTGGGTTGAAGTTTGTTTCCAGAAGCCAGAAACCCACGTGATCTGCTTGTGGTTGGCCCTCACAACTCCTCACCACCACTAGGAGGTGAAATATAGAAATAATCTGAAAAAAGGCTTTTTATATTTAAATAATTGTAATTTTTTTTAACTGCGCAAGTTTTACATATATTTTGAAGGAGTCTCCTATTTCTGAAGAATTGGATGAAGCATTAAAAAAATGTCTAGAGAGTATTTTAGTGAAGCGTCAGTTGCTCGGTCGTGTCCGACTCTTTGCGACCCCATGGACTGTAGCCCACCAGGCTCCTCTGTCCATGGGCTTCTCCAGGCAAGAGTACTGGAGTGGGTTGCCATTTCCTCTTCCAGAGGATCTTCCCAACCCAGGTATCGAACCTGCGTCTCCTGTCACTGCAGGCAGATACTTTACCATCTGAGCGACCAAGGAAGCCCTGATAGTGGGGGAAATTGCAGGTAAAAGGAGAAGAGGGTGGCAGAGGATGAGATGGTTGGATAGCATCGTCAACTCAATAGGCATGAATCTGAGTGACCTCTGGGAGATGGTGAAGGACAGGGGAGCCCAACGTGCTGCAGTCCATGGGGTCGCAAAGAACTGGACATGACATAGAGACTGAACAGCAACAGAGAGTATTTTGCGCGACTCCTCAGAGGACTAAGAACACTGGACTGTCTGAGTGGGGACTAGCACCCTGGCCCCACACCACCCAGGAGAGTCTAGCACCACCGGGTGCTCCTCAAGCTGGTGATGCTTTCGGGGATCAGAGCCAGAAACATCCCCTCCTGTCACACCTCTGGCAGTGGGGGAGCCCCATCCCTTCCACTGAGGGGTCCTCATCTCCTGCCTCCCTGAGATTGAGCTGTGCAGGGAAGCCAGGCAGGTTAAGAGAGAAATAGAACATGGGGCTTGACCTCTATTCCTCTCCCGCTCCTTCAAGTCCCAGAGATGGATGAGCCGACCAATTTCCCTGTCTCCCAGGGCGATGGCAGGTCCCTGTGTTTCTCCTTACATTCTTGAAGCAGGTACGGTCAGCTCTTTTGGAATGTATAAGGAGTTTTACTCCCAGTGAGAACTGGTAAAAGCTAGGGTGCAGAGAGACAGGCCCCCAGAGACCAGGTATGTCCCAGCCCTTTTCTGTGTTCCTGTAGGTTCGGGGAAGGAAGACCCAAGTGCTGTCCCCCCAGGAAACTTTCCAACACTGCTATCAGCCCTCCATTCATGTACATTCCTCTCCTCTGCTTACCACTCACGGGCTCCAGAGAAACACAAGCTGGGGGCCTCACCCAAAGTAGTTCTTAGGAGTGATTTGTAAAAAAAAAGAATCGTGACAGTAAAATGCATCTGCTGTTCAGGTATTTAAGACATCCTGATGGAGTTTCTGGGGAGAGAGGGCTATAGGAGAGGAGGGTGGATAAAGGGAGGAACTTTTGATGGTGAGCAGAAAATCAAAGAAAACCAGGTGATGAGGAAAAAAAAGGAGGATCTCTGAATGGAGAAGGAGAGAACGATCCAGGGATGTCTCTGCCAAGACAAACCCTGAGCCAGAGATGAGGTGTGAGAAAGAAGCGGTCTCCAGCCTCACGGGCCTGTACTCCATTTAATCTCAGAGGTCCTACTCTGAAAAGGACACCCTGGGCTGAACCCAGAGCCGCAATGAGAATAGGAGAAAGGGAAGGGGGTGGATGGAGCCCCTCAAACTGAGAAAGGAAAGGAGAGGACATCTGAGTGGTAGTAATGTGGCCATAGGGCTTCCCAGGTGGCTCAAGGGTGAAAAACCCTTCTGCCAATGCAGAAGACATGAGTTTGATTCCTGGGTTGGGAAAATGCCCTGGAGAAGGAAATGGCAACCCACTCCAGTATTCTTGCCTGGGAAATCCCATGGACAGAGGAGCCTGGCAGGCTACAGCCCATAGGGCCACAAAAGAGTTGGACACGACTCAGCAACTGACAATGTGGCCACAGCAGTACAGGGCTAATGGGCAATTCAGGGGGAGGAACTTGTACGTGATGCTCCACTAACAGCTATCTGTTACACTAACAGCTGGGACTGTTTGTGTAAATAACTGTGAGAAAACCCTCCCAACGAGTAAGAACCCTGGCCCTCCTGCCCATTTCTCCAATTATACATACAGCACTTACCATGAATTGAATAAATCACGATTTTTTTGATCCTGAGTTTTTTTATTGGAGGAAGAGTCAAATTGTAGATATTTTTCACTATTGCAAAATATTCAACGAATCTATTCTGCAAAACAACAGAGGTCTCAATTTCAATGGAGGTGAAAATTCTAAGGTCAGTATCCCCAATTTTTTAAGGAAAGTAATGGATGACGGAAACATTGACTGGGGGCCTTTAGATAAGGCATTGTTGTCTCCTGGCTGTTTATCGACCTTAGGGGGAAAAATACTGAACTAAAAGCAACAGGGCAGGACAAGAAATGGGCCCGGTGTTCTGAGAGGCAGCTGGGACCAAGAGCCACTAACCAGAACCAACAAAAGAGCTACAACAGCATCACAGCAAGATGCAGTTAACCACAAATGTAAGAGACCAGTAGAGGGTAGGAGCTTTATGGTGGCTGAGTTAAAGGAAGGTTTGTGCTTTGCAGGGAGAAGGAGCAGCTCTTCAGATAAGAGAAGGGAAGATGTAAAAACTCGGGGAGACCCTCCTAGGCCAGCAGCACATACACATTCTTCTCCAGTCCCAGTCAGCAAGCAGTTCCCCACTGTCCATTTCCCCAATCCCATTTTTGCAGCAAAGCCCTGTGGATTCTCTTAGCCTAGTCCTTCTCCTATGGCAAGTCGCTCACAAGGGCTCCTCTTGAACTTTTCTTCTAGAAGTCGGAGAGTTCTAGTATGGAATCAGCTGGACTGAAAAGTTCACAGGCTCTTCCCCACTCATTGGGAAATGTTAGTAAAATTAACCACCATGCTCTCCATTGGAAAGGGCCAGTCAAACTCTTAAGTCAGGGATGGATGAAATGTAGGTAGTACATGGAATGACCCACAAAGCAGGGCGAGGAGGGGATGGTGTCTGAGAATTACCGCCACACACATACAGGGAATCTGAAGCCCAAGGGCCTAGAGCCTGTGCTTTGCAATAAAAGAAGCCATCACAATAAGAAGCCCATGCAATGCAGCTAGAGAAAGCCTGCATGCAGCAACGACGAGCACAGCCAAAAATTATTTTTAAAAAAAGGAAAGAAAACCAGGGAGATAGGTGCCAGTCTCAACCTAATTACCCAGAGTGACCCCTTTTAAAGGAAGAACACTTACCTGAGAAGGCGTCTCTATTCCCTGAAATTTACTGCTTGTGGATTTATCTGTTCGCCGTTCTCCAAAATAATACAGGCTGTCCTATAAAAGAAGGGACAGTCCAGTCATGGGTCATCTACACTTTCCTTTCCTGTAGAAGGCATTAGAAAGTTTCTAAGGACATGTGATTTCCTAAGGTCAGCGATCTCTGAGCAGAGGCTACCTAAAACAACAGAACTAAGAAAGACATATCAAGGCCTACTTTCATTCAAAGATTCATGAAGACAGGGAATTTTAGAGCTGGAAAACTTCAGAGATAATCTGGTCCTTCTTCCTATCTTACTATTTTACAATGAGAAGATTAGGACCAAAAGAAAATCAAGTGACCTGCCACGGAGACGTATGTAACTGGTCAGTCAAAGACAGCACCGGCCTGAGCACTAGCCTCAGGCTCTATCCAGGGCTTCAGACCAATGGCTTTCAAATTTTTTCTTTTTCTTTTTTTGGCTGCACACCATGTGGGATCTTAGTTCCCTGACCAGGGATTGAAGCTGTGCCCTCTGTGTTGGAAGTGTGGCATCTTAACCACTGGACCATTAGGAAAGTCCTCAGACTTTTCACTTTTAAACCTACAATACACATCCATAAGCCTGGGAGATACACACACTCTCTCTCTCATGAACACACAACTGAAACAAAACAATACTCACCTTTTCTAATCTATCCCATCTTATAGGTAGATTTGGTTGCAAGTTACAACCCAATGAGGTGATTTCACAACTCACTGATAAACTCTGATCCAAGTGTGAAAAACACTGTCCTAGAGCATCCATTGTCCTAACCTGTGCGTCTCAGATTAGAAGCAAAGAGGAGGATGGAATCAGGGCCCTGGACCCAGCACATAACCCTCAGCTTCTCTTATCTGGGCAGCAGACCAAAAGAGGCCCAGAGATTCTGGGAGCATGCCCTTCTGTGTAAGATCACTGCAGAAAAAAGCAGGATGAGAACCCTGCTTTAAGACACAGCAGCAGCCCATCCTGTCTTCTCAGAAATTCCCAGAGGGCACAGACCCCACCGCTTATTGATTGTGCAAAGACAGTAATGTCCAGGGGAGCTTTTGTTCTGGGTTGGAAAATGATGGCTTTTACCTACTGAGCACTTCCAAGGATGTTCAAGGTCCTTTAGAAAATTTCCCTAACCCATCTTCTTATTCTCGTGAGGAAAGCAGAAAGCCAGGAGTTGGTGGGATTCTATCAGAGCAGAGCTGGGTCTGGGGGTGGCAAGTCAAGTTTCTGGATTGCTGAGGTTTTTTGTACTCGCATAACTCAACCTTACTCACTTCACATTAACCCTTCTTCTACTGGGTCCTGTCTTTAATCAAAATATTGACATTGTACTCATGATGAATGTGGGTGCATTAATTTTGATTTTTTACAAAATATTGCATTAGAAGATTATTGACCTTAATTACTGAGATTTTAGGAATTCTCTTAGATTTTGTGCCCATGGCGAGCGTTTCAGCAACTTTACCCTCATCCCAGCCCAGAGGAAGAGAGACTGAGGTCAGTTACCAACCAGTGCCAATTAAACAAGAAAGTATCCAAGCCACGTGTTCTAAAACCACCTCTCCAATAACACTTCCATGAAGTACAATGACTCAATGGACATGAGTTTCAGCAAACTCCGGGAGATAGTGAGGGACAGTGAAGACTGGCGTGATGCAGTTCATGGGGTTGCAAAGAGTCAGATACAACTTAGCGACTGAACAACACACTCACACCATGACTTAACATCCTACCCGTGAGCTTTCAAAGCTAGCAAACTCAGTCAGCCTAAGACAGAGTTTATAGGAGCATCTTTCATACCTCCGCGGTGGCAAATATCTCACTGGCAAGAAGGTAGGCGCAGACCATAGTTCCAGTTCTTCCTAGAAAAGAAGTTAGTCCATGAACCATTGTTCCTGAGGGCACTTGATATAAAACTACTCTCCAAAGTATTTAAAGAGCTCATTGTGGATTGATATTCTTTCACACCAAAAGTACAGGTTCAAAATATTTCAATTCAGAGAGAGCAAAAGCTGGTACACTGCTTGTTCTGAGGGTCTGCCTAGAGTTCTATGTTAACTGTGTGCACACATGTGCACGTGTATGTTGTTCTTGAATCACGACCCCTGGGGACTGCAGTAACAGGCTCTGCTCTAGGACTCTAAAGCTAAAGTGATGCTCACCGATTAAGAGCTAATTATACACCCTGTTTCTCTACTAATGTAAATAAAAGAAGCTACAAAAGATAAAAGATGGACAGAACCCAAACCACCACCTAGCATTTGCAATACCCATTCCTTCTATTTCAGTTAGAGTTATTGTGTTGTAAAGCATACATTAAAATAGGAAGAACAGTGTAATGAGCCCGCATACACCTGTGCCCCAGATTCCATAACTATTAATTGTTTTACTTGTTTCTTTTCTTCCTTCATCCTTCTCCCCCTCCTTCTTTCTATGCCCTTCCTGTAGCATCTTATTTTATTATTAATTAATTTTTATTGGCATATAGCTGCTTTACAGTGTAGCATTAGCTTCTACTGCCCAGCAGAGTAAATCGGCTAAACATACACATTTATCCCCCCACTTCGGATTTCCCTTGCATTTAGGTCATCACAGAGCATTAAGGAGAGTTGCTCGTGCCAGACAGTATGTGCCCATCAGTTGTCTATTTTACACATAGCATCAACAGCATGTATATGTCAATCCCAATCTCCCAATTCTTCCCAATTCTACCCACCCTTACCCACGTTGTATCCACACATTTCTTCTCTAGGTCCGTGCGTCTATTTTTGCTTTGCAAATAACTTCATCTATACCATTTCTAGATTCCACATATATGCTTTCACCCCCATAGCATTTTAAAGAAAACTTGATTTCATGTCATTTCAAGCTCAAAGTCTCATGATTTTTTTCTAATTTATATTTTTGTCCAGGTGCACAAAGTGTGAGTTAAAAAGTACGTTGCTTCTATTATTTCTACAATGACCTGTGACTTTTGTCTTAGCTAGCGTATGCTGAACTTATTCTATGTAATTCCAAACTTACCCTTTTACCTTGAGATGCACTTTATTGTCTATTCTATCCTTCAAACAAATGAATGTTTAAATTTATTTTTCAATCCATAGTTTGAAAAACACTACTCTAAGCCAATAACTTTCAAAGAAAACTTTGTACCACCTTGTCCTCTGATAAAAAAAAAAAAGCTTCTTGCTAAAGAAGGCTACTGACCATTAACAACCTGGCTCTGTCTAGGTTAACATTTCAAATTTGTTGGACATCTATGAATCTCCACAGCCCTTATATATTCCCATTTGAAAAAAGAAAAAAAAAAAAAAACCAACTTTTGTAGATCCATGTCCTGGTGGCTGTGGATAAGCACACACACTCTGCCATAGATAGAGTAGCCACTTTCTCATCCAGTCAACTCAGGTATGCAAGGAATCATTAAAATGCTTTACATTTGTTTTTAGTATTTTAACTTAAAACATAGGTGTATATTCACTCACTAAACTTTTGCTATTGGACAAAAGTTTTAACTTTTTAAGTATGATGAAAAGAATCTACCAAAATATGTACCAGGTTTACCATATTAATGATGAAATGATGATAACATTCCTTCTAAAGCCAGGAACTAAACAAAATGTCCACTATTGGGCTGTTTCTAGTTAACACTGTACTACATGGCTTAGCCAGTGTTGTAAGGTAAGAAAAAGAAACAAAATGTTAAAGGATAAAAAAAGAAGAAATAAACTATTTGAAGACTAGGAAAATCCAAGTAACTCTATAGGCTAACTCCTAAAACTGATGACAAGAGTTCAGGAAGATACAAGGTCAACACTAAAAGAACAAACAAGCAAACAAAAAACCCCAACAAACTCATGGCTAAATAAAGGATGTAGGCTGAAATCTTTAGAGTAATTACTAAGGAATATAAAAAGAGTATATGACTTCCAAGCAAATGGTGGGGGTGGAAAGAAGCAAAAAATTCAATCAAAATAGCAGTAAAGATATAGAATATGTGAATAAAACAATGAACAAACAACCTAATGGGCACATATAGAACCCTGTTCAAAACAATGCATAATACACTTACTTTTCAAGTGCAGAGAAAACATTTGATAAAATTGACCAAATTCCGGGCCATAAAGCAGGTTTTAGAAAAGGCAGAGGAACCAGAGATCAAATTGCCAACATCTGCTGGATCATCGAAAAAGCAAGAGAATTCCAGAAAAACATCTATTTCTGCTTTATTGACTATGCCAAAGCCTTTGACTGTGTGGGTCACAATAAACTGTGGAAAATTCTGAAAGAGATGGGAATACCAGACCACCTGACCTGTCTCTTGAGAAACATGTATGCAGGTCAGGAAGCAACACTTAGAACTGGACATGGAACAACAGACTGGTTGCAAATTGGAAAAGGAGTACGTCAAGGCTGTATATTGTGACCCTGCTTATTTAACTTCTATGCAGAGTACATCATGAGAAACTCTGGGCTGGAGGAAGCACAAGCTGGAATCAAGATTGCCAGGAGAAATATCAATAACCTCAGATATGCAGATGGCACACCACCCTTGTGGCAGAAAGTGAAGAAGAACTAAAGAGCCTCTTGATGAAAGTGAAAGAGGAGACTGGAAAAGTTGGCTTAAATCTCAACATTCAGAAAACTAAGATCATGGCATCTGGTCCTATCACTTCGTAACAAATAGATGGGGAAACAGTGGATACAGTGGCTGACTTTATTTTTCTGGGCTCCAAAATCACTGCAGATGGTGATTACAACCATGAAATTAAAAGACGCTTACTCCTTGGAAGGAAAGTTATGACCAACCTAGACAGCACATTAAAAAGCAGAGACATTACTTTGTCAACAAAGGTCTGTCTAGTCAAGGCTATGGTTTTTCCAGTGGTCATGTATGGATGTGAGAGTTGGACTATAAAGAAAGCTGAGCACCAAAGAATAGATGTTTTTGAACTGTGGTGTTGGAGAAGACTCTTGAGAGTCCCTTGGACTTGTTCATTGGAAGGATTGATGTTGAAGCTGAAACTCCAATACTTTGGCCACCTGATGCGAAGAGCTGACTCATTGGAAAAGACCCTGATGCTGGGAAAGATTGAGGGCAGGAGGAGAAGGGGACGACAGAGGATGAGATGGTTGGATGGCATCACCAACTCAATGGACATGGGTTTGGGTAGACTCCGGGAGTTGGTGATGGACAGGAAAGCCTGGCGTGCTGTGGTTCATGGGGTCACAAAGAGTCAGACACAACTGAGCGACTGAACAAACTGAACTGAAATGAATTTCAAAGAACTAAAAAAATACATATGTTCTCTGACCACAATGCAATGCAACCAGAAATCAGTAACTAGCAGATAATTACAAAATCCTCATGTTTGAAAATATAGTATATTTCTATATAACCCATGAGGCTAAGAAACAAACACAATGGAAATTAGAAAATATTCTGAACTAAATAATAATGAATACATATAAAAACTTGTGTGATGAAAAAAAAAAAAAAACTTGTGTGATGAAGCTTCACTAAAATCTTTCATTAATTCTGTTAACTTACCTGTAAATTCTTTTGGATTTTATTGCACAAGATTATATTGTATGAAAATAAGGAACTATATTTTTTTCCTTTTCAATCCTTTTTTTCCTTAGCACTGGTTAGAACCTTTGGAATGGTATTGAATTAGAAGTGATGACCACAGGTACCCTTGTTCTCCTACTCTCAAAGGAAAAGCTTTCAATAGCTCACCAATTACTTTAGTGAGTGTGTGTTTTTTATCACATTAAGACATTCCTTTAATTTTCTAAGAATTTTTATAATGAATGAATGTTGAATTTTATCAGAAACTTTTTCTGTATATTTAAAATAATATGATTTTTTAGCTTTATTAATCTGGTTGATTACATGGATTGATAGTAAACTAACCTTGAATTCCTAGAATAGACACAATTTTGCTCTGCTGTAGTATTTTTTAATAAATTGCTGGTTTCTTAATATTTTCTTAAAAATTTTTTTATCCATGTCATGGGTAAGAGTAGCTTTAGTTTTCAAACTTTGGCTTCATAAACTAAAGTTAAGTTGCACTTACTCTTTTTGTAAGTCTTTTGATGAATTTGTGTAAGCTGACTTCTTTCCTCTCTCTTCCCTCCTTTCCTCTCCTTCCTCTTTCCTTCTCTTCCTGCAGTCTTTTTATTTTTTAATCTAATTTATTTTTTAATTGGAGGAAAATTGCTTTACAGTTGGTTTCTGTAGTACAACAACTCAAATCAGCCAGAATTATACATTCTTCCTTCAGTCTTGAAGCTAATTTTTTAAAATGTCAATGATTATTGCTGGTTCATAGCAGAACATACCTTGTTGATGAACCTCATTAAATTTTTCAGATTTCTTTAGAAAAAGAGAAATAAAAAGAAGAATGTTCTTACCTTTGCCCCCCTTACAGTGAACCACTATGATATTGTCTTTGTCTTGAGCCATCCACTCTTTCACTTCCATGGAGAATGCCACCATCTCACTGATTTCAAATGAAATAGTTTTGGTTGAATTAAAATACTTCCAAAGAAAACCAAGCCCTATGTATTTGACCCTCTTCTGTTAGTCAATTTGGCATCAAACATACCTCAGAGAGGGGACATTGTGATCATCAATCAAGTATCGATGGACCCTATGATGGAAGTACTTAGGATCATAAGCTCTTTCACCTGAAATACATGATGCATAGGTCATATCACTAACTCTAATTAACATAGCAAATGATCAAGGTGTGAATAAGTTATACTTTTTAGAGACTGCTTATCTACGTTTAAAAGGAGCTTTCTGACTGGCTCCTGCTACTCTAAAAGGGTCTCAGAAACATAAGTAGAGTAGTGCTTTCTCCATCTTGAGTAACACAAGACCAAATTATTTGGTTTGTTTTACTTTTGGCTTGCCTTACTTTTAATTTTCTTTTTTAAAAACACTTTTTTTTTTTGTTTGTTTTGCTGTATAGCCAATTAACAATTCTCTGATAGTTTCAAGTGAGCAGCGAAGGGACTCAGCCATACATACACATGTATCCATTCTCCCCCAGACTCCCCTCCATCCAGGCTGCCAAATAACCTTGAGCAGAGTTCCATGTTCTCTACAATAGGTCCTGCTTACTTGTAATTTTCTAGCAGGCTACTCATTACTTTATCATAGGGTTACACAGAGCAGACGCAAATGTGGCCACCAGAATAAACACTTGCCTCCTGAAAAATATCTATTTACTATATATAGGAAGAGGGGCATCTTGGATAATCTGTTTTCTACAAGGATTTGGATTTATTTTTTCCATCCTGGGCCCTGGTCTCCTCACACCTCATCCCTAGTGGGTTAGAGCATGCATTTGTTGAATTGTCTTCAAAACACAAGCTGGCAGGAAAAACAGAAAAACTTTCCTAAACCTACCACCACAAGAGCTGACTCTTTCTAAAATGTCTCTGCCTCCAATCTCCTGCCTCCTTCACAGGATACGTTGTACTGTTGAGCTTTCTTTTCCTACCAAATAGGGCCAGCATAAGATGGAGATTTTTTAAAATTCACTTCCTACCACCAAATACTTATGATCAAATGAAATGTAAAAACTAAATCATCTTCTTGCACGCAGTGACCTGTTTTCTATCATAGGAGCAAAACATGGAGTCATGTACATACTGCAGAGATTGTAGACTTGATAGTGGTTTGGGTGCTTGGTATCCAGGAACCGCACAACTTCCTAAAAAAGATGGATACACATCTTATATATGTCCATGGTGCACCAACATAAACCTTTCCCTACTACTAACCTAGAATGATTATTACCTTTTATTCACTTTTCCCTCACTTAGCACCTTTTAGGGGAGATTCAATGAATAAAATGCATTCCAAGTTATATCTAAACCCTTTGTGAGTTTTCAAATAGCTCACAAAGTTGTACTTTTATACTCAAATTAGCCTTTACTATAAATACACATTGTTTAAAGCTACCAGATAAGCAAATTAGATGGTAAATGAGCTTTAAGGAATTGTAATTTGTTCTAAACATTGAACGGAACCACAAAAGATCCTAAAAAGCTCATCTTCAGGAAGAAGAACAAAGCTAGCGCTTTATTGCTCCCTGATTTTATCATGCTCCCCGATTTTAGACTATTAATACAAAGTTGTAGTCATCAGAACAGCATGGTACCGGCACGAAAACAGACACATAGATCAATGGAACAGAATTGAGGGCCCAGAAATAAATCCACACATATATGGATAGCTATGCAACTTAAAAACAAACAAAGAAAAACAATTAAAAATGGGTAGAGGATCTTCTCTAGGGGATCTTCCCGAACCAGGGATCAAACCTGCATCATCTCTTAAGTCTCGTGCATTGAAAGGTGGGTTCTTTACCACTAGCACCACCTGGGAAGCCCCATATGGATAATTAACTTACGATAAAGGAGCAAACAATATAAAGGATGGTCTCTTTAATATAGAGTGCTGAGAAAACTAGACAGCCACACACAGCCATTATCTCACATTACACACAAAAATAACTCAAAAAGGATTAAAGACTTGAATGTAAGATGTCAAAACATAAAATTCCTAGAAGAAAACATGGCTGGTAACTTCACTGACATTGGTCTTAGCAATGTTTTTGTGGATCTGACTCCAAAGGCAAGCGAAATGAGCCAATAGAAACAAATGAGGCTACATCAAACTAAAAAACCCCTGTACAGTGATACAGACTATTATCAAAACAAAAAAGACAATCTAACTGAATGGGTGGAGATATCTGCAATTCGTATATCCAGTAAAGGGTTAATATACAAAACTTAAGAACTATACAATTTAAAAATAAACAAAGAAAACAATAAAAAATGGGTAGAGGATCTGAACAGACAGTTTTCCAAAGAAGATATACAGATGACCATCCGGCACATGAAAAAATGTTCAGCATCACTAATCCATAGGGAAATGCACATCAAGATATAACCTAACACCTGTTAGAATAGCTATTATATTATCAAAAATAAGAAATAAAAAATGTTAAGAGAGGATGTAGAGAAAAGGGAATCCTTCAACACTGTTGGTAGGACTGTAAATTGAAGCAACTTCTATGGAAAAAAGCATAGAGATTCTCCCCAGAATTAAGACTAGAACTACCATATAATCCCAGCTATTCCATTTATGGGTATATATCCAAAGAACACAAAAAACACTAATTCCAAAAGATACACCATTCCCTGCACCATTCACTGCAGCATTATTAACAATAGCCAAAATATGGAAACAACAAAAATGTCCATTGATGGATGAATAAAGATGTGATACACACAAGCACACATGTACACACACACACACACCTATTCAATCATAAACAATATTCAATCATAAACAAAGTCCATCATTTGCAGCAACATGGATGGACCCTGCAAGCATTATGCTAAGTGAAACTGTCAGGCAGAGAAAGACAAACAGCATATGATTTCATTCATGTGTGAAACCTAAAAAAATAAAATGAACAAACAAAAGAGAACGAAACCAAGCAAAGATACAGAGAACAGATTCCTGGTTACCAGAGGGGAAGTGGTTTGGGGTGTGCCTGAAATAAGTAACGAGGGTCAACTCTTATGGCGATAGATAGCAACTAGACTTGTGGCAGTGATCACTTTGTAGTGTATACAGATGTTGAATTATAATGTTGTACTCCTGAAACTTACAAGAAAAAGAGAGAGAGAGAAGGAGAAAGAATAAGAGTGGAACAGAGGGAGGGAGGAAGTAGTAAGTGTTTGCCTGAGAGCACAGTCAGCAAAAGTTTTGACCAACTTACAGCACGACTGAAGACAAAAATCACAGTGACTGACATCTGGATCAAAGGATTCCTCTGTAAGCCATATAGAAAATAAACTTCCAAATGAAGATGGTCTGGAAGCTGAGGGGCATGAGGTTAAAAAAAACTCAAGTATGACAAAGAAGACGATGTTAGAGATGGCCAAGCAACTTCTAGGGACATGTTATGACAGAAGAAACAGAAGAACCAGCTTTATCTAAGAATAAAGACAAAGAGGATGAAGAGAAAGAGAGTCTTTAACAATATCAACAGAAATGATTCCAGAAGAAAAAAAAAATCGAGAAAAAGAATCTGATGATGCCTTAACTATAAATGAAGAGACTTTTGTGGAAAATAATCAATAGAAGAAACTCCTCTGTCTCAGGATGGTGAAAATAGAGGCCCTGCAAGTAGGATTCCAACTGTCATGAAATAGAAGTTCTAGGAGGGTCCAACACCAGCAGAACTGGAGAGGTTCGCTCAGAACTATCCACAGGAAGCGATTGTGAAGTCACAGAAGTCACTGACGAACTGACAGAACAAGACTCTTTAGAGACTTGCAGTAGTTCACACTCGGTTCTAGTTTTACACTCGTTGAAATTTTTATGTAAACAAATGAAAGTTTTCATTTTACAAGAAAAGGAGGTCATAAAGTACTTCGTGGGATAAATTCTGAAAGAATTATTCATGTAGAAAATTATGAATATCAGCTCTACTGGGTCTTGCTACTAAATACTTTTTGGAAGGTGGGAGAGGATCTGGTTAAATCAGCGACTCGTGTTTAGATTTTTTTAAGTTTAGAATTAAAGTGTTTAAACCGGAAAGTAATCATTGCAATCCTTAATTCTTTTGGAGAGTATTATGTTCGGATAATACATATACAAAAAAGCTTCCAGTCTTCTTCTGACAGCTCTGGCAGTTTTTATATTTAAGTCATAGTTAGCGTATGGTAACCATATGGTAACCACAGTTACCATAGTCACATTTACTATATGAGTTAAAGTGCTTCATGGTAGTTATATCCAATTTTTATTTATAAATATAAATTACCTATATGTTCATCTCTTGCAGAAATACAAAAATAAAAAAATTTCTACCTTAGAATAATATATGTATATTTATGTGTGAAAAAGTATAAGTGTTAACTGTTCAGTCATGTCCAACTCTTTGGGACACCATGGACTACAGCCTGCCAGACGCCTCTGTCCATGGAATTCTCCAGGCAAGAAGACTGGAATGGATTGTCATGCCCTTCTCCAGGGAATCTTCCTAACCCGGGGATCAAACCCAGATCTCCTGCATTGCAGGCAGATTCTTTACCATTTGAGCCACCAGGGAAGCCCATATTTGTGTGTAACATATTATATGTTATATATATATATATATATATATATATATATATATATATATATATATGTAAGATCATGCATATTATATAACAGAACATTACAAAGAAATATGTAGAATTATTTTATATAATTTCATATTTGTTATATAATTATAAATTATAAATGTCTATATACTGATAGTATTACATATATTAATATATTCAGAATATATGTATATTTGTATACTATATGATTAAATGACATAATTGTATCACATAATATAAAAACTATTACATAGGTTTTATAATTTTATATTATATAGTATATGTAATAAATTATATATAAGTATACATATATTATTATAAAGGGGAAACTGTTATATTTTTGTTAGAAATGTATACTATATATGTAGTAAATGTTTATAAATGGAATATTAATGCTACATAAAATGGATATATATTTATATATGATATATAATTATATACTATATAACATGATATATATTTAATATATTAATTTTATATATCACATTAACATATATTTAGGAGATCCAACCAGTCCATCCTAAAGGAGATCAGTCCTGAGTGTTCATTGGAAGGACTGATGCTGAAGCTGAAACTCCAATACTTCGGCCACCTGATACAAAGAACTCACTCATTGGAAAAGACCCTGATTCTGAGAAAGATTGAAGGCGGGAGGAGAAGGGGATGACAGAGGATGAGATGCTTGGATGTCTTCACCAACTCAATGGACATGAGTTTGAGTAAACTCTGGGAGTTGGTGACGGACAGGGAGGCTTGGTGTGCTGCGATTCATGGGGTTGCAAAGAGTCGGATATGACTGAGCTACTGAACTGAATATATACTATAATGTATATTTTATTTAAAAAGATACTATTTTGAGAGAAATATTATTTTAATATATCAATATATAATATACAACTGTATATTATCTAATTTATGATATAAAGTATATATAATATATATAATTTACACACATTATTTTGAGGAAGAAATGCTGTATTTTCTGTTTCTATAAGATACCATGCTGAAGCTGAAACTCCAGTACTTTGGCCACCCGAAGCGAAGAGCTGACTCATTGGAAAAGACCCTGATGCTGGCAAAGATTGAAGGCAGGAGGAGAAGGGGATGACAGAGAACTAGATGGTTGGATGGCTTCTCCAACTTGATGGACATGAGTTTGAGCAAGCTCCAGGAGTTGGTGATGGACAGGGAGGCCTGGCATGCTGCTGTCCATGGGGTTGCAAAGAGTCAGACATGGCTGAGTGACTGAACTGAACTGATAAGATATGAATTGGATAATTTTTCTAGTTGGTAACAAAGGAGTCACATTTTTCAAGACAGATTCTTTCTCCTCTAACTAATTTAAAATCTGATTCTTGTTAATGCTTGGAAACCTTAAGCCTGTTGAATTTATGAAGTTAAACACAGTCTGAGAGATCTATTCTAACTAAAATTCTTTTTGCACACTTCTGTGGTGAGAAAAAGACTTCATTATTTGTAAGAAAATGTGCTTTACCTTAGATATAGTTACTTAGCTTACTGTTTTGTAGAAGGAATATGCTTATGAAGCTGACATGAGATTTTCTCAGACGAACTGGGCAGGTTTACAGTTTTTGCTTGCTTTTCTGCACATTTGTGAATATTACACATTTCTTTCTAACATATTCCAAAGTATGCAAATATTGATGTATGAAACACAAGTTATACAGGAAAAATTAATAAATTACTTTAATGATGGACTCGAGCTAACTGTCTGAATATCATATTCACAGACTTAAAGTCATGAGATGTGTACAACTTCTGTGTTAAAATTACTGGCTGCCAAATTTGTATCTGTTTCTTCAGATGCACCTCTTTGTATTTAGAATTTTTAATTTTCTGAATTTTTAGAATGTGATGTGTTGGCTGCTTTTGTGAAGCAATGTATAATTGTATAATTTCTGTAAGTAAACTGAATGCTTGGGTTTCCAATCAATATTCCAGAAGCAATAAATATTAATGTTATGCTATTTAGAAAGAACTGTACTTTATATAATTATATGTACAACTATTATATTATGGTATACACAATAATACTGGACAAATCTCACAGAATTTATTGTAAGCATAAAAAGCTATAGTATATGATTCCATTTATGTGAAATTTAAGAAAAAGTAAAACTAATCTGTTTTACTTACTTCTGTTGTGACAGAAGTAAGAACAGTAATTACCTCCAGTATGTCAGGGTATTGACTAAAAAAGAGCAAGAAGTGTTCCACATTTTGATAGGGGTGTTGGTTACATGCATATATACCTATATATAATTTTAATCAAGATACACATTTCAGGTTAGTGCAATTTATAATATTTGTTTGCCTCAAAGTATAACAACATACCCACGTGTATATAGGTACACTGATATATAGACATACACACACATACATACATAATTACATTTTATTGAGATATAACAAATGGATATACACTAACGTATACACATCCACAGGGCTTCCCAGGTGGCTCAGAGGGTAAAGAATCTGCCTGCAATACAGGAGACGCAGGTTCAGTCCCTGGGTCGAGAAGATCCCCTGGAGGAGGGCATGGCAATCCACTCTAGTATTCTTGTCTGGAGAATCCCAAGGACAGAGGAGCCCAACGGGCTACACTCCATGTGGTTGCAAAGAGTTGGACATGACTGAAGCAGCTGAGCGTGCACGCATACACATCCACACACATACGAAAACTTCTTAAACAACTACTTTTAACTAGAATTTCATAGTAAACATCATTTGATGTTTGAACTTTATTTATTTAACCTATAGAACCTGAAGCAGTATGTATTCACTGTAATTTAGGATCTTAACCTAAGAACAGACATTTTTAGTTAAAGAATTCTCCATCTTTTCCCCTATGACAGACCATGAAAAATGGCCACAATTCCCCACAGACACAACAGAGATGGTATCTGTTGTCTGTCTGAATCTGAACTGGGTTTGCAGTTGGCTTATCTAACAGAATGAGGTAGAAGCCACATTACACTAGTTTGGAGCCTGGGCCTTTGGAGGTTCGGCATTCTTTGGCTGGATAATAACGAGGTCCTTGCCACTCCTTTATGTAAACAAGCCTGAGCTAGCCTGTTGGAGAATGAGAATCACATGGAGCTTCCAGGCATGCCATCTTAGACTAGCCAATCCTCAGATGCCCAGGGGTTGCCCACAGATGCATAAGTTAGCTCTGCCAAGATTAGTGAAGCCAATTCCTGATTGGCAGAGCCAGCCAGTTAAGCCTAACTCAAATTTACAAACCACATTATCATGAGCTATGTCAATGTTTGCTGTCGGAAGACACTGAAGTTTTGGGGCAACTCATAACACAGCAAAAGCTAACAGATAACAACCCATGAGAATTTTTTTTTATCTGAAAGAGTACATTTTTATTTTTATTTATTCATTTATTTATTTTTATTTTTTAAGAGTACATTTTTAGGAGAGTACTGCTGTCTCTGGGCCAAGGTTATCTTATGACTCCAGAATCTATGTTTGCTGAGAAATGTGAGCTTCTGTTAGATTAAAAACCTTTACCTTAATGGGATTCCTGTAGAAAGACTGCTTTCCAGAAGATGGGAATGACATGGCAATAATACGCTCTGGAAGTCAAAACAGTCACTATTACAAATGTTATAGATGTGAAACAATATATGAGAACTCAATTTACATATAATCAGACTCCTTTTCCATAGAAAAGAATTTTCAGGATGAGAATGACCAGAGAAGAAGCTAACTAACCCTCAGGATAATCAGCATAACATATGAAAGAATTCACTATTTTGATCATTACACTTAATGTTCCCAAGACTCAAATGGTTCAAGACTTAAGCAACAGATTTGTCTGTTCAAATGGTTCAAGAATTAAGCAATAACTTTAGTCTGGAGCACCCCCTGTGGTCGGAATTGGTTTCTTAAACACCAAAGGAAAATGAGAGATCTGGGCTCCAACAATGTTAGGACCTCCTGGGATGTTTTCCAGTGTTCCTTTGATTCAGAAACCTGAGACCTAAACGCAATGACCTCATCACTAGGGTTCCAGCAAGAGAAGAGGTTTCTCTGAAAACCTTGAGACCAAGGATAACTACTAAAACTTAATAAATTCTAAACCAGACAAATGACTTCAGCTGAAAACCCATGCAACTTCCTATACTACAGCCAAGTAGCCCTGATTTGAGATGAAAATTAAGGTTTTTCCATTGTCAGGGTTACACTCCAAATATGTCATTACCATAGCGGCGTAAGTCTTCACGAACAAAGAATGCATTGCAAGAACATGACTTAGGGCAAAACTAAACATATAATTACTCACACACATGAAAAATATGGTGTTAATATAAGCAATCAACAGATAAACTTCACAAACCAGTAACATAAGTGAGGTCTAAGTCAAATCCATCCTTCTTGTACCGCCGTTTGTTTCCTGAAACCTAAGAGTTTATAACAGTCATTCACTTGTAATACATAAACCAACACTAAAAAAAACGAACAAAGAACAATATATAGATATCTACAACCCTAAATAGTATTTCCCAAAATGCAAACATTTTTTTCTGAAAAGTAAGCATATTTCGCCCACTTACCATCCTTCTGGTCAACATTTCAAGATGTCTTTTTTGATGAGCCAGATGAAAAACTCTTATCAGAATGACAAGTCTTACAGGTTGTAAAATAATTCTCAACCTAACAATAAATTTGAAAGATTCAGTTTTGCTTTAGAAACAGAGGATTTTGTCAATACAGACTAAGTCTAGAGCCGCAGCTCTTAACCAAGGGCAATTTTGCCTACACCCTCCACCCCACCCCAGCTTCCCTCCTGCCCACCCAAGGCATATTCGGCAATGTTCAGAGACATTTCTAGTTGTCACAACAGCCTGTGGGCTGGCGGGGAGGGGGCGGGTATTGCTACTTGTATCTAGTGGGTAGAGGCCAAGGATGCTGGTCAGTATCGATGCACAGGACAGCTCCCAGTACTGGGACTTCCCTGGCAGTTCAATGGTTAAAACTCTGTGCTTTCACTGCAGGGGAGCTTGGGTTCAACTCCTAGTTAGAGAACTAACCTACATGGTCAAAAATTTAAAAAAAAATTTTTTTTAATTCAAAAATCAAAATAATAGTGCTGGGTTGAAGAAACTCTGGTTTAAAGAAAAACCATGATAGACTCTCAGAATGCATAGATTTAACTTCAGTGGATTTAGGACAAGAATTTTCCCATCAAAAGAGAATTCCTGTTCATCTCTGTCACTCCCAGGGGCTCACTAGAGCTGTGAACGTACATCACACAAGCAGCAGATTGAGTTACTTTCCAAGTGTGTCTCCTACCATCAGGAGGAAACATGATGGCAGAGAAGTGATGGTTTGGGCTAGTGCTTCTCTAACTTGAGCGTGCACACTGATTCAGTAGGTCGAGAGTAGGCCCTGAGGTGGTATTGTTTTTGTATTTCTGAGAAGCTCTTCACTGATCCTGACATTGCTTATCTAAGGACCACACTGGCTTTGGCTATTTAAAAAAAAATCTCCAAAAGCTTATCATATTAAATTTTGTTGGGACCTGAATAAAAGTCCTTAGATGCCAGAGTGCAAAAAAAGCAGTGCACTATTTGACTCAGGAATAAGCCTAGTGAGTCACCCAACAGCCACATCCCAGGACACTTTTATTCTTTTTCTCACTGCCACAGTAGAAAGAAGAGGAGGAAAAAGAAAAAAGCCATTGGTCTCTCACACATTTTCGTTTGATCCCTAACAGTTCTAACTTCGCCTCAGCTTACATCATGTCAACTATACTGCAAAAATTCTACTTCTGTGTTGCTACCCAAGTCACCTGGTTTTCTGTTCCATTTGTTCCTTTTTAGAGAATCATCATAGAAGTCACTCAAATTTTGCATCAACTCAAACCAGTCCTCTCTGGGTTATAGGAAAAACCCAGGAATTTCACATGTGAGAAATCTGTGGTTGACGCGCAAGTGGAAACTTAGCGAGTGGTAAGTTCAAGTTAGGACAAGAGGCAAGTCCCCAGTTTCTTTTTTTGGAGGCACCATCTTCTTCATTCAGTGGAAGGTACCACCCTTTGCTGGACCCTAAACACCACCATCCTTTTATTCACAAGTATGTGGAAATTTATCCAAACATTTCATTTTCCAGCATATTTAAAACAGAATCAGCACATTTAGAGTTTAAAAAAGATTACGTAAAATGAGAGTCACAGATACTAGTTTTTTTTAACAAAGAAAAACTTTGAGAGACAAAGGATATGTTTCTTACCTGGGAAAAATTTTAATAAGTGTAAAATCATAAAAAAGGTAAGTGATATCAACCAGTAGAGTCACAATAATAATGGCAGCATCTAAGGAGTTAAATATATCAGAAAAATACAGTTGTATCCTATAATAAAAAAAACACACAAACAAAAAATGCAAGCTGATGCTTCCCCAAAGAAATCAGGATATTTTAAGAGGATAAATTTATTTGACTCATCCCCCCCTCTTAATTCTGCTTTAATGAATGATTGAAAGTACATTTACCAGACTAAGAGAAAAAATATTCATATTCATTATTTTAGATTTACGTATGATAAAAGCATCCATATTGCAATGTAAGTACAGTAAGAGGTATAGCCAAACCAGTGAACAAGATATAATCAAACCACTGAACAAAAGGCAAGCACTATCTTCACAACAGGTGGGAGAGAAAGATGAGATGGTGGGTTGAGCTATCAGGCAATGAAAGCTAAACATGTCACAGCCCTAGAAAAACAGACTGTGAGGAGGGCACAAGAGGAGATTGAGAGGGAGACACGTCCACTGCTTTGGCCAGCAAACTCATCCCTGGCTTCATCCCCACAGTGGAATCCCAGGGGCTGGTGTGGCCTCCTGTGTGCAGAGGGGAACTTCTAGTGTCTGCACCTCCTCCCCGACACTGGCTCCTGCAGCCATGGGCAATGAGGCTCCAGAGGAAGCCTCTTGCAATGCTGGGGTAGCCTCTTTTAGGCTGGGGATAACCTGGAAGTGGGCAACTGTCCTAAGCCCAGAGATTTGAGGGCAGAGGGTTCAGCTGGAGAGGAGATAAGTGTGTTCCAAATGTTCTGGTGAAGTGAGGCTGAAGAACTGAGTCCCTGACTTCACAGCAGTGCAGCTCCAAGGCTGCATTCCCACCTTCTCAGGAAGCCAGCGGCCAAGAAAGCCAGTTGCTGCCTCTCTCCTGAGCCCCGCCACTGGGATGTGCATCCCTCAGCTCCTTGGGAACCTTACCACAAGTTTCCATTTCAGCTGAGGTAGGTACTTGTTTGTGATTTATTACCTAGTATTTAATACACTGTCAGCTGATGCTGGGAAAGACTGAAGGCTAAAAGGAGAAGGGGGTGGCAGGGGATGAGAGAGTTAGATAGCATCACTGACTCAATGGCCATGAATCTGAGCAAGTTCCAGGAGACAGTGAAGGACAAGGAAGCCTGGCGTAGTGAAGTCCATGGAGTCCCAAAGAGTCAGACATGACTAACAACAGATTTTATTTACACTCGACTCTTCATGAAACTACCAATATTTATGCTTCACATATATATTCCTCTTAATAATGTGCATGTAGACATACTAGCTGCTTGGCCCCATTCTTCAAACCCTTTAGCTTTATCTGTTAAAGGAACCATCTAGAATACATGGTTTGGAGATTAGAGTGCCAGTTGCAACCATAATATTTAAGCAAAATCTAGTAGAAATTGGGATTTGGACTATCATTTCTCTTGTTTCTCCATGCTCCAAAGAGATTTATTTTGACAAAGAGGGGCATATTTGGTTGCATTGACCTGCTAATTACTTGGGGATGCCTCTTATAGTACAAAATAGTTCTATGTGTTTTTTAAAAAACTAATAAAACTTACCCTTCTACAAACACTCGAAGAGAAATATCCATGAAAAAAAATAAAGCAATAGCAAGAGAAATTAAACGAGATTCCAAAGAAATATATATCGTGCCACTAAAGAAAATTATGTCTTTGATGATGAGGGCCATGTCCACAAAGATCAGCAGGATTGCAAATATTCTATAACAAATAAATAGACTGAATAAGGATAAAGTGGTTTTTACACAGACAGACTAATTTCAGCCCAATGATCTGATATCAAAATGTCATTATTCCAAATAAAACTATTCGGTAGTAGGGAGAAATGCTCTGCTTTTGAGTCTCAAATTACTCTGAACGAACTTATGGTTGCCCAGGGGGAAGGATGCTTTTGATGCTTTTGAACTGTGGTGTTGGAGAAGACTCTTGAGAGTCCCTTGGACTGCAAGGAAATCCAACTAGTCCATCCTAAATGAAATCAGTCCTGAATATTCATTGGAAGGGCTGATGCTGAAGTTGAAATTCTAATACTTCGGCCACCTGATGCAAAGAACCAATTCATTGGAGAAGACCCTGATGCTGGGAAAGAGTGAAGGCAGGAGGAGAAGGGGATGACAGAGGATGAGATGGTTGGATGGCATCACTGACTGGATGAACATCAGTTTGAGCAAGTTCCGGGAGTTGGTGATGGACAGGGAAGTCTGGGGTGCTATAGTCCATGGGGTCGCAGAGTTGGACATGACTGAGCAACTGAACTGAACTGAGCGGGTAGGATGGGGGAAAGGGAGAGTTGGGGAGTTTGGGATGGATACATACACAAACATACACACTGCTATGTTTAAAATGCATAACCAACAAGGACCTACTGTGTAGCACAGGGAACTCTGCTCAATGTTATGTGACAGCTTGGATGGGAGGGAAGTTTGGGGGGAAATGGATACATGTATGTGTATGACTGAGTCCCTTCACTGTTTACCTGAAACTATGACAACATTGTTAATTGGTTATACCCCAATACAAAATGCAACATTGTTAATTGGCTATGTGTGTGTGTGCTAAGTCACTTCAGGGTATCCAACTCTGTGCTTTGCTGCAGACTGGAGCCTGCCAGGCTCCTCGGTCCATGGGATTCTCCAGGCAAGAATACTGGGGTGGGTTACCATGCCCTCCTCCAGAGGGATCTTTCTGACCCAGGGGTGGAACCTTCGTCTCTTACATCTCCTGCCTTGGTGAAGTGAAGTGAAGTGGCCCAGTCGTGTCCGACTCTTTGCGACCCCATGGACTGTAGCCTAACAGGCTCCTCCGTCCATGGGATTTTCCGGGCAAGAATACTGGAGTGGGTTGCCATTTCCTTCTCCAGGGGATCTTCCCGACCCAGGGATCGAACCCGGGTCTCCCGCGTTGTAGGCAGCCGCTTCACTGTCTGAGCTACCAGGGAAGCCCACATCTCCTGCCTTGGCAGGTGTGTTCTTACCTGTGCCACCTTGGAAGCCCTAATCAGTTACACTCCAGTACAAAATAAAAAGTTAAAAAAAAATAAAAACATTATTTCTGTTTTCAAAAAATAAATAAATGACTCTGTTTTCACTCAATAGAAGCAGCCATTAGGGAAATAAATTTCCCACCAAACCACTTCATGGTATAGTGCCCTTTTATAATAGACACATCAGACTGACACTCCAAGACAAAACAGGTAAACTGCATTAAAATTACATGTCTCCACTTGTAAACTCTTCAAATTTGAGACTTTCAGAAGCCTCCTACCAATTTCTCATAATAAATTAAACCTCATTAATCTTTATATTTTTATAGAATTTAGTAATAAAAAGTCAAGTGAAAGCATGACTAACATAAGCCCTTAAAAAAAACAACACTTTGATCAGTAAGACTTATCATCAGTGAGATTACCAACAAATATGGGCTTCCTTGGTGGCTCAGTGGTAAAGGAATCTGCCTGCAACACAGGAGACTCAAGTTCAGTCCCTGAGTTGGGAAGACCCCATGGAGAAGGGAATGGCTACCCACTCCAGTATTCTTGCTTGGAGAATTACATAGAGGAGCCTGTCACTTACGTGTTAATGGATGGTTCTGGGCATGTAAGAAGGAATTCAATTCCATAAATACATACATGATTGAATTATAAAGTACCTCCTAAGCCTTTCTCTTATATATGCTAAACGCATTGTCCATAAATTGATTATACTATTTATATAACCTGTGAAGATAATCTTCAAAGCACTTTTCCACAATTGTAATGCAAATTAAAATGTTATTACTTTAAAAGGAAGTAAGTATATTGTGTGAATCTGTAACACAGTATGAAATCTTGCTATCATGTAGAAATGAACCATCTAAATAAAATGAATCTAGAATTAAGGAGTAATTCTAGATGAATATTTACTAAAACACTTTCCTTATAATTATAGAATTTTGAAATGCATGTTTCATTGTTTTTACTTTTATAGGTAGAAAAAGACATGTTAACACATTACTATTAGACTTGGGTAAATGCCATTTCTTCGCAATTCTTAATATTCAACTTTACTTAAAATTCCAAGATAAATTAGATTGCATTAAATGGGGTACAAAGGTTATTTAGCAACATGTTGACAGTGGAAGTGCCTTTCCCTCTCCCAGATCTTTTGCCATAAAAAATATCGATATTAAATGTAATACATCCTTAATTACCTCCATCTCTAGAGTCTCACATACCTGAAAGTGAAGGATGATATAATTAAGTACACAATTCTCTTTATCTTGCTGCTGCAAATGGAAGTAAAAATAAGATTTCAGAGCTTATCTGAAATTATTTTTCAAGTGTATCAGATTTCTCCTAACATGTAGTATGAATTTAACCAACAAAGGCCTTTATATTGACAAATATAATTTTTAAAGCGCCTAGAAATTGCCCAACAAAATGCTTATTAGTAACTATGGCCTTCCCTGGTGGCTCAGTGGCAGAGAACCTGCTTGCCAGTGCAGGAGACTCGGGTTCAATCCTTGGGTCGGGAAGATCCTCTGGAGAAGGAAATGGCAACTCACTCTAGTATTCTTGCCTGGGAAATCCCATGGACAGAGGAGTCTGTTGGGGCTACAGTCCATGGGGTTGCAAAGAATCAGACATGACTTAAAAAGTGAGCACAAGTACACATAAAAATGTTTCCTGATTTTTTTTTTAACTTTCCTATATAGAATATATGTGAATAAAACACTCAACTTTGAATGTTTAGCAACACTTCTCTTGACTGTAAAGCCCTAACCCCAACTTTATGGTAAGATTAAGCTTGGGGTCATCAACTAAAGCAACATAGCATGGAAACAGAAGGGAATGGTATAAGCTCAGTCTCCCATGAGTAAGCTGTGGGATCCTGTGCAAGTCATCAAACCATGGCCAGACCTGTTCTATAGCAATAGAATAAGGGACTTCGGGGAAGCTCTCCTCTTGTAATATTTATTTCTTGACACAAGCCACCCATGAATACGACAGTTAAACACTAATGAGACTCAGATTGGGGGTGGCAAGTGCACTATGGGGGTAAGGAATTTTAATAAGATGCACTTCCAAGGAGAAACAACCTAGAGGCTGGGCTCCTTCTGTTAGGAGGAGGAGGAGACAGTTCTATAGCACCAGCAATTAGGCTTCATTTTACCACATGGCAGAAAGTCAAAGTCGCTCAGTCGTGTCCGACTCTTTGCAATCCCATGGACTGTACAGTCCTTGGAATTCTCCAGGCCAGAATACAGGAGTGGGCAGCCTTTCCCTTCTCCAGGGGATCTTCCCAGCCCAGGGATTGAACCCAGGTCCCCTGCATTGCAGGTAGATTCTTTACCAGCTGAGCCACAAGGGAAGCCCAACCATAAGGCAGCAGACGAGGTAGCCATCGGGGAACAATTTCTTGCCCTGCTAAAGCCTCCCACATGAGAGCCCAATTCCACCCCCAGTGGGATTTGATCCCAAAGCAGTGAAGGGAGGGGTCGGAGGCCGAGCAGAACTGGGGCACTGGCAAAATGAGCCACAGATGGATGCTCTGAGGCTAAGCTGAGTGGTAAGATCTCCCCACTCCCTCTAATTTCTCCCTTCTCCATCAGCACTCATCTTCCCTACCCAGGCTTGGGGAGCAAAGGTTGATGTCATCTGAGACAACAAAATCAGAAAGGAGGAGGAGGAAAAGATGGAACTTAGGTTTTTAAAAAATGTTTTGGTTCACTGGAAATTACATCATAATGTGTGAAGTGTGCTAAATCTCAAAAGGCTGGAACACGCAAATAAAACAGATTCTGGAAAGACTCAATGTAAAGAATATAATAGAGATGGATTTGAAAGTCATTGAACAAGATATAAATTTTTTTCAATAATGGGTTCATTCATTCAACCAAACTCAGTGAGTGCCTACTATGCGCCATGGCACCGTTGGAAGCACTAGAGATACAGCAGTTAAAATGGACAAGATTTTCTTCCATCAGGATGTTTGCATTCTGTCTCGTGCTGACCATAATATAATAAATTCATTCATGATATGTCACTAATAAGAATATTTCTAAAACAATGTAAGCATGATAACATATCCATAAACAAAAAATTTATAAGTCTGAAGAAACTTGAAGGGCATCTATTAAAAATTAAGAATGCCTATTTATTGCTTGTCTATATTTTCTGATTTTCCTAATAATTAACTTTTGCTGTTTGATTTTTGGTTTTTAGTGTAAAATGTATTTATGGTGCTTTAGAGTTTTAAAATCACTTACATATTATTCTACTTTTATTTTTATAAGGTGATAAGTGCAATAAGGATCATTAAATTAGGGCAAGGACAATGGTGGAAGGGACAGCTTTGATGCTAAGATAACGAAGTACTCACCTGGGAGAAAAGCAGATTCCTACATTTTATACCTTAATAGAAAAGAAATTCTGGGCAGATGTTTTACTTTAATGTAGAAAATAAATTCAAAACAGATGAAATTTTGGAGAATATATTAGAATTGTAGGTAGAGAAAGACTTTCGGACACTTAAAGCATAAATAATAAAGAGGGGCATAAATATATTTGACTGTGTGAGGATTATAAACTTCTACGGAGTGAAAATCTAAGCAAAATGGGAAAAGCTACTTGCACTTTTTGGGATATAAAAGTGATATATTTAACTTTTCCATCCAATGGCAGTGATAAACACCCCAATTTTAAATGGGCAAAGGTAGATTGAAGACAATGAAATAAATGTTCTATGAAAATAAGTAGAAACAAAAACAAAGTCAAATGAGCATTAGAACAAACATTCACTGACATTGAAGAGATCATTGAGCTAGTGTGGGAAGGGAGAAAAAGAGTACACTGCATCTTCATGTGGAAAGGCACATTGAAATCAATAGCCTCAAACATGTCCCTTGACATAGAATTTCCACTGAGGAGAATTTTTACTTTAAAGAAATAAAATATACAGAGATTTGCTCTCAAAATTAGTCTTCATTTTTTGTAATAGTAAATGTCCTAAACAGCTTAAGCGTCCAGAAATATCTGACAATTTAAATAAACGACAATTTAAACATTTACCGTGAATTATTATACAGCTGTCAGTAGGAAGGTTGCAAGTTTAGAAATCAATAAACATATAATGGTGTAAATGCAAATGCATGGAAATATACTCATGATATATCACTAAGTAACAAGGTTATTTTTAAACAACATATATCCATAAATAAATAATTCGTAAGCCTAAAGAATCTTGAAGAGCATCTATTGGAAAATAAGAATGCCTATTAATGGGAGGATTTATTGCTTGTCTGTATTTTCTGATTTTCCTAAAAACTGACCTTTGTTGCTTTATTTTTAGTTTTTAGTATAAAATTTATTTATGGTGCTTCAGAGTGTTAAAAGCATTTATATTTTATTCTACTTTTATTTTTAGCTTTATTGTATAACACCCAGTAGATATTGTAGATAGCATTATTACCAGTTTACAGACAAATGATCTAAAATTTAAAGTGGCTTAATATTTCACCAAGTGTCCAGCGTATATGAAATGCCAAAGTGTATGTGTATTAGTTGCTCAGTCATGTCTGACTCTTCGCAACCCCATGGACTCATGGGATTCTCCAAGCAAGAATACTGGAGTGGGTTGCCTGTCCCTTCTCCAGGAGATCTTCCCAACCCAGATATCGAACCTGGGTCTCCTGCGTTACAGATGGATTCTTTACCAGCTGTGCCACCAGGGAAGCTCACCTAGATACCACAGCCAAGCACCAATTCCAAATCTTACTCCAAAATCTAGTATCATCCCCCTAGTCTGAAACACCAGTATCTCTCACACAGGGACTATTCCACACAAATCTATAAAGAAGCATTTGTCATTTAAAAACCAAACTAACACTTTGTTTGTAAGAAGAAGGGAATGCTTGTCTTGCTCAATCTTCTCAAATTTTGCCCCAGTCCTAGGCAGCCTCATTGCAGAAAATATAGTTAATATGCAGACACATCATTTAATTAAGTAGCAGAGTGAACTCTTCATTGATGACCCATGACGAAAAGACACAGAAAAAGGAAATTCATGGGTAAGTTGAAGGACTATTTGTATTCATGAGTCACCCCTTTATTTTTCATTTTATCTTTGTCTAGACACCAATAGATTGCACCAGTAACCAGTTAATTTCTTCTTTAGTGCTACTCACTTCCCACCATAAATTCAAGTTGGTGAGTGGTTAAATAACTGGCCAAGAGAGAAGAAGAAAAATATCAATGAATAATTCTGTCCAGACATATAGGATTTTTTAACTGAAGTATAACTGATTTACAACATTATATTACTTTCAGGTGTATAGTATAGTGATTAATAATTTTATAGATTGTATTCTATTTAAAGCCACTGCAAAATAATGGCTATATTTCCTTGTGCTATACAATATATCCTTGCTGCTTATTTTATACATAGCAGCTTGGGGGAAAGGTCCAGTCAGACACATGAGATTTTAAAAATGTGTCCTTGCAGTTGAGTACAGATGAAAAAATGCCTTCAGATGAGTGCAACAGGAAGTACTCTCATGAGATTACTCAGAAACAAGTCGAAATTAATAAAATCCCAGTGGACATTAAGAGGTCTTTAATCAGCAAAACACATTTGCTTTTGCTGTCAGTCCCATTTACTCACAGACAAAATCAATAAAACTAGAAATTAGGACATACCCAGCAAAAATGAGAAAGGAACACAACTGAAGGGTAAGTAGCATTCTGCAATCCTGGATTAAGAAATTTTGTAGGACAATTCGTATCTACTAAGAATATGTTCACATTTTAAAACTAGAAGAATATCCCACTTACGAATATGTAGAAATACTTTTTCACGCATGGTACTTATATGCAAATTCAAATACTCTATACCCTCCCTCCCAAACATTTTGCTATCTTTCCACAGTTTTCCTCTTCACCTTAACATGAGCCCCATCTTCCAAAAGGTAAGAAATTCATCAACAGCTCCCTCCCTCCAAACTTCAAACGGACTTACTATTGGGGATTGAGAAAGTCAATGTCTTCATCAACATCACTAATCTTGGACAGCTGTTCTATTATACTTCAACCACCAACAAAGGCAAAAATACATCATTAGAGACCTGCTGCATGGAACAGTGATATGAAAAATTTACTTGAACAAAAAGAATTCCTTAAATCTAAAAGGTAGTCAACATGACTTAGCTCACTGGAAGACCCAATCTTACAGAAAGAAATGTAGAATTATTGTCTAGAAAATTCTGTATTCCTATGAATCCTTCCAAGACTGAATTTTACAAATCTGTATTTCTCCCTCTGTCACTATAAGTCTGTATAAATCTCTGCCTTTCTCACTTTTTCTATATAGACTGAGAGATTAACACTCTCTCGATAGCACTGACCCAAGTAAATGATCTGAACAGCCTTGGATGGCACTGTCATTGAAAGAGAAGCTATATCAAAGGAGTCAAAGACCTTTGATGTCAATTTATTCAGGTCAATATAAAAGGTTAAAAATGAACCTAGCATCAAATGATTTAACTTTTTTGGCTGAAATTGGATACACTTGCTCTGGAACTGGTTAAACTCTGGTTAAAAACTAGTTAAACTCTAGTATGTATATATTAATTAGTTATTTGGAACGTGCACCACCTACTTTTCACATATTATGGATGTCTTGTTTTCTCCTGGAATTAGGAGACTGCCTGAGATGGGGACTCTGACTAATTGGATTTCATGAACTCCAACGTCCTCCTTCCCATTTCCCCCAGTTGTATCTTACCTTTCATCAATGTTTCTCAAGTTACACAAGTCAGAGCTAAAAGGATTAAAATGTACAAAGTAAGGCTCCATATGTTTTATAGCTTTTAAAATACAAATTAGCTATAATTACTCTGCAATTGATAGTCTAGTTATCTGAAAAATAGCATTTTAATCAATTATTTAAAACCTGGTATTTAATTTTTCTGTAGAAATGAAATATCAGTAATGAAAAATCCTAGTCATGTGGGAAAACTTAATACATCAAAAGTATGTACTTTACTCCTGAACCCAATCCCCAAGTGTAACACCATTTTGTAATAAATTTGCTTCAAAATTCACCTTCGGTTTGTAGGTACTCATCTCACTGGTTCTATAATTTTCTGCCTTCTCAAGTCCCTACACCGTCCAATAACCCCTCATGAATCATACATGGTCTTTCCAGCCCTTGAGATAAGGTCAAGACAAGGCAGGGCCTCCCTCCAGTGTAAGGGTGAGTTTGGGTTACCAGCCTCACATAGAGGCAGAGCTCTGGAAGGTGAGCAACATATTCAGGACTTATGAGATACATCCTTTTCCTGCTATGGGCTCCCCTCTGCTCTCTGTCCACCAAGGCCTTCTCCTGTCCTCTCCCAGCCCATGCATGGGCAATCTGATACTTTCCTTGGGGTTGTGGCTGCTCCTAACTAAGGGTAACAAAACAGACTAGCAGTAAGCAGACTCCCTTTATGACCTGTTTATTTTCCCCCAAATAGATCCAAAAAAGAAAGTAGCATGTTGAGGCTGGAAAAACAAACAAAAATCTTAGCTAAAGTGTCCTGTTAACTCTGTATTGCCAGTAGCCGCTTCTCAGAATAAATTTCACAAATCTCAATATCCTCCCCCTTACTCTTATCTATATATATCTCACCTTTCATTGAAGGGTTCAGCATAAGTTACTTTTTTCACCTTGCTCTGGTCACAGCTAAAGGATTACAAATGCACACAGTAAGACTTAACATGTCTCCCTAGACTTATTTTTAAATGCAAATTAACTACAGAAAGAATAGTAGACTTAGTCACTCAGTTTTGTCTGACTCTGCACCAATCCCATGGACTATAGACCACCAGGCTCCTCCATCCATGGCATTCTCCAGATAAGAATACTGGAGTGGGTTGCCATTTCTTTCTCCAGCGTATCTTTCCAACCCAGGGATCTACAGATTACCTACAATTAATCTACAATTTGGGCTTCCCAGGTGGCCCAGTGGTAAAGAATCCACCTGCCAATACAGAAGACATGGGTTCGATCCCTAGGTCAGAAAGATCCCCTGGAGAAGGAAATGGCAACCCGCTCTAGTATTCTTGTCTGGAGAACCCCAGGAACAGTGTAGCATGACGGACTACAGTCTGTGGGGTTGCAAAGAGTCACACACAGCTGAGCGCACACACACACATATACTCTACAATTTAAAACCTAGTTGTCCCCAAAATAACATTTTAATCAGTCACTTGAAACCTGTAAACCAGGCTTTACATGATTATAATGAAAATCTTAGTCCTGTGGGGCAGGGAATGGATCAAGTTTATGGACATTTCTTGACATCTGAGCCCCTTGAGGAGTACAACCTTCTCCTTGCTTCAAAATAAGTTTCTCTCCTTTCTTGGCCCTTTAGTAGAGCTTCACACACAGGCGTTTGGATAGCTTCCTAGGGGGTTTGACTGCTCCTGAGAGAGAGAAGGGGCTTCCCTGGTGGCTCAGTGGTAAAGAATCCGCCCTGCAAAGCAGGAGATACGGCTTCAATCCCTGGCTTCAATCTCCAATCCTTGGAGAAGGGAAAGGCTACCCACTCCAGTATTCTTGCCCGGAAAATCCCATGGACAGAGGATCCTGGCGGGCTCCAGTCCATGGTGTCGCAAAAGAAATACAACTTAGCAACAAAACAAGAGAGAAACAGATGATTAAGAAGCATCTGTGTTTTATGACCTGTTTCTCTTTTATCCAGCAAGATTTTTAAAAAGATAAGAAGGATACTTACACAGGCTACAGCAAAAAAGCTTTAGAAATAATGTCAAAGAGGCTGTTATATCATGAATACTCCTAAAAATGAACCTCTCAAATAGCAACCTCTCTCCCCTTTCCTGTGTTTCTCTCTCTCCCGGGTGCTCGCTCTCTGCATTTATGTGGTTGTTTTTTTTTTTTTTTTGCATTTATGTGTTTTTTTAAACACTTTTGTTTAAACCTGTCTTTGTTTCTATCTCACATTTCAGTGGTAGGTCCATCAGCGGTAGGTTTTCCTGCTGTCAATTCAGTCAGGGTAGTGCTGAAGGATTAAAAAGGCACATCGTCAGATACCAAATAATTTTCCAGATTAAACTTTTTGGTTCAAATTAAATTATGCTTTAACTTATAAACTATATGACCCTTTAAAAACCAGTGTGTAAATCTATTATTTGAGAACTGGTATGTCATTTTCCACAGAAATGAGGCTTTATGAAAAGCCATATATATTTAATAGGGCTTCCCTGATGGCTCAGTCTGAAATGCAGGAGACAAGGGTTCAATCCCTGGGTCGGGAAGATCTCCTAGAGAAGGAATTGGCAACCCACTCCAGTATTCTTGCCTAGGAAATTCTGTGGACAGAGGAGTCTAGCAGGTTAAGTCCATGGGGCTGCAAAAGAGTTGGATTCAGCAACTAAACAACAATGAATATCTTAAACCTCTTAAAAAGGTAACGACTCAAAATTTAAGTTCAGTTCTTTACTATTGAACCTGACCCAATGTATAACAGCCTTTGGGGGTGGAATTTATCTCAAATTCGTTTTGTAGGTGCCCATCTTTCTTGACCAACCTAACTTCCTGACCATGTCTGTGTTCTGTAGGAAACATGCTGGTTTTTCCTGCCCCGAGATACGGTCAAGTAACCACAGGTCTGAGTCAGAGTCTCCATCTAAAGTGATCATGGGCTTGGATTTGAATTATCAGCCTCACATGGTGGCTGAATCTGGATGGTAAGGGACAGATCTGGGTCTATTAGCTCCATTCTTTCCTGTTGAGGCCACTTCTGCTCCCTGTCCACACTATTACTCTTTTACTTACTATTTGCAATTTACTATTATTCTCCTTGCTCCAGACAGGCTTTTCTCTTCCCCTAACCTGCTCCCTCAGAGTTTCAGACATGGGCAATCTGATAGTTTCCCAAGACTTTGGCTGCTAGTAACTGAGATGTTAAGACCGGGAGTAAGAATACTCCCTCTATGTCTTGTGTCTCTTTTTCTACTTCATTTCAAAAGACAAAGAATAGGGACTTCCCCGGTGGTGCAGTGGATAAGAGTCTGCCTGCCAACGCAGGGGACACGGGTTCTACCCCTGGTCCAGGAAGATCGCACATGTCTTGGAGCAGCCAAGCCCATGAGTCACAACTACTGAGCCCAAGTGCTGCAACTACTGAAGTCCGCATGCCCTAGAGTCTGTGCTTCGCAATAGAAGAAGCCACTGCAATGAGAAGCCTGCTCGCCACAATAAGGAGTAGCTCCTGCTGGCAGCAATTAGAGAAAGCCCGCAAGCAGCAATGAAGACCCAGCACAGTCAAAAAAAATAATCTTTTTTATAAAAGACAAAGAATATTCCACATAGAATCTCATCATGAGAGCATATTAGAAACAGTATCAAGGGAACTCTAATACCCCTATGGGTGCTTCTAAGGGTGAGCATTGCAAATCTTAACCTCTCTGGGTTAAGAGAGATATATTATAATTAAGATATATTATGCATGTATGTACATATGTGTGTACATATTATATATGTATTTATCATGTCTCACTTTGCCATTTGGAATCTTGCAGATGACGCTGCTGTCATTTCACTCAGGGCAGTGCTAAGGGATGAAAAACAGAGATAGTAAGATACCGTATGACTTCCAGACTTTTACTTTTTTAGCTCAAATCTGCCAGTTACTCTTGAACTTATAACCTGGCTGGCTCATAGGAAATATGCATATAAATTAGTTCTTTGGAATCTGATAACTCATTTTCCTTAGAAATGACTCTATATAGTTGGTAATAAATATTTTTGACCTATCAAAACAGTTAATGACTCAAGAATAAGTGCATTTCTTTACTACTGAATCTAACCCAACATACAGCAACCTTTTGGGGTGGCACTTATTTCAAGTTCAACTTCAATTTGCAAGTACATATCCCTTGTCCTCCACATAATTTCCTGTTTCTCAAGTCCCTTCATCACCCTCTAACTCCCACCTATCATGGTTGTCTTTCCTGGCCCTCAGACACTGTAGATTAACTGCAGGCCTAAACCAGGGGTTCCTTCCATGTGATGTGAGTTTGGGTTCGGGGTGCCAGCTTCACATGGTGAAAAGCTCTGGAGGGTCATGGACAATCTGTCTTCTATTAGCTCCATTCTTTTGCTGGAGATTCCTCTGCTCCCTGTCCACAACGATTTCCTCCTTATTGGACAAGGTTTCTCTTCTCCCTTACCCAGTCTCAGAGTGTCACTCATGCTAATCAAAGGTGACAAACATTAGAATTTAAAAGACCCCCTCTGGGACTTCCCTGGTGGTCCAGTGGTTAAGAATATGCCTGTCAATGCAGGCGGGTTCAATCCCTGATCTGGGACAATCCCACAATGCCCACACTGCTGGGCAACTACACCCACGTTCCACAACTACTGAACCCATGCACACTCGAGCCCGTGCTCCACAACGAGAAGCCACTGCAGTGAGAAGCCTGTGCGCTGAAATGAAGAGTATCCCCTGCTCACCACAACTAGAGAAAAACCCTTGCCCAGCAACAAAGACCCCGTGCAGCCAAAAATAAAAATAAAAATTTTAAAAAGACCCCCTTTATGACCTGTCCATCTTTTTCCTACTTCAAAAGACAGGTGGGAGGGAGGTTTAAGAGCGAGGGGACATATGTATATATATGGCTGATTCATGTTGATGTATGGCAGAAACCAACACAATATTATAAAGTAATTATTCTCCAATTAAAATTTTAAAAAAGATTTTTTTTTTAAAGACAAAGAATGTTAGATATAGAATCTTACCATGAGAGAACTTCAGAAACAGTATCAAGGGAACTCTGTATTCCCATGGATGTTCCTAAAGGTGAACATCCAAATCTTATCCTCTGTGTATATGTGTATTACGAATGTATGTGTGTGTCCATATTACATACATATTTATTCATCATGGCTCACTTTGCATTGGAGAGTACTTCAGAGGATGCTGTTGTCCATACACTCGGGGCAATACTAAAGGATTAAAAACAGACAAAATAAGATGCCACAAGACTTCTAGACTACAACTACTTTTAGTTCAGGTTGACTATAATTGCCCTTGAACTTATAAACTGGGTAACTCTTAGAATAAATTTAGAAAATTCACATGTAAATCAGTTATTTGGAATCTGATATCTCATTTTTCCTAGACATGATTCTATATACATTTGTAATAAATATATTTGACCTGTCAAAAAAGTTAATGACTCAAGAATTGGCTGGTAGTTACTAGGAGGAAGGATTCATCTTATGACCTGCTCCTCTTTTATTTGACTAGATTCAAGAAAGATAGAAAGTTACCAATAGGTGTTACAGTGAGAAGATTTAATAACAATGTCAAAAACACCGTGTCATAGATACTCCTAAGAATGAATTTGAAAATTTCACCTCTTTTTCTTTCATATTTGTGTTTATATATATATATATTTGTGTTTGTATTGGTATGAGTATATACATATGTGTATACATGTGCATACAAAATGTAAAATTCATTAATATTTCATGTTTCATTGGTGGCAGCCTCCTAGATTTCCGATGTCCATTCATTCAGGGCAGTGCTAAAGGATTAAAAAGATACATGGCTCACAGTATTTTCAGGGCAGCAGTGGAGATGCCTACATAGAGAGCAGACTTGTGGACACAAAGAAGGAGGAGAGGGTGGAACAAGCAGAGAGTGGCATGGAAACACATGCATGACCACATGTAAAGTGGACAGCCAGTGTGAACTTGCTATCTGACTCAGTGAGCTCAAACCCGGTGCTCTGTGACAGCCTAGAGGGTGGGAATGGGGTGGTTCAAGAGGGAGGGCAAATATATACACCTATCACTGATTCATGTTGATGTATGACAGAAACCAGCACAATACTGTAAAGCAATTATCCTTCACTTAAAAAATAAATTAAAAAAAACTAAAAAAAAAAAAAAAAGATACATGGTTCACATACCACATGTAACTCTAGACTTCCTTTAACCATCATCATACTGTCTTGATTATCATAGTTTAATATTAAGACTTAAGTTGGTATTGTCTGTCCTCTGACTTTACTACTCTTCAATGTGTGGAGGCTATTCTAGGTCTTTTTCCTTCCCATATAAACTTTAGAATCAGTTTGCCAATACCCCAAAAGTAACTTTCCGGGATTTTGATTCAGATTGCATTGAATCTACAATTTGGAAGAATCAACATCTTTACAATATTGAGACTTCCTTTATTGAAGATAAAGTCTCTGCCATTTAGTTCTTTAATTTCATTCATAAGAACTTAGTTCTCTTCATATACATCTTGTATATTTTCCTGGGTAAATATATATTTAGGTATAAATCTATTTGGGGGATCCTAATTTAAATGGTTCTCTACTTTTAATTTCAAATTCCACTTGTTTGTTACTGGTATATGGGAAAGTAATCAGTTTTTGTATCAATATATTAAAGCAGTTAGACAAGATTACAGACATAAGCTTATTAGGCCCAGAAGTTTCTTTTTTTAATCGATTCTTTTGGATTTTTCTTCATAGACAATCATGTCATCTGTGAACAAAGACATTTGTTTCCATTCCTTCATGCATCCTTTGATTTCCTTCTCATTGCTCATTACTATAATCCTCCTTGGAATTTTGAGTATGATGTTGAAAAGGAGTGATGGGGCATGGAGCGTCCTTGCCTTGTACCTGTCTCTGCAGAAAAGTTTCAAGTTTCTCACCATCACATATGATGCTACCTGTAGGGGTTTTATGGCTATTTCTTTGTTTTTTATCAAGCTGAGAACATTCCTCTCTATTCCTAGTTTGCTGAGAGGTTTTTTTTTTTTTTTTTTTAATCATGAGTGTTAGATTTTGTCAAATGCTTTTTCTGCATCAATCATTTTTTCTTTTTAGCCTGTTGATGTGATGGATTACATTGACTGACTTTCAAATGTTGAACCAGCCTTGTCCATCCAAGTGCCACTTGGTCTGGGTATAAAATTTTTTTATTTACATTGTAGGATTCAACTTGGTAACATTTCATTTAGGATTTTTGCCTCTTATATCCTAAGCTTTTTTTTTTTTTTTTTTTTTGTAATGTTCTTATCTAGTATTGGTAATGCTGACTTTAGACAATGAGTTAAATTTTCTCTCTGTGCTTCTACTTTCTGGAACAGTTTAGAAAACTGACATCATTTCTTCCTTGAATGTTTGGTGGAATTGACCAGTGAAGCCACCTAGGCCTAGGGTCTGTTATGGAAGGTTTAGTCACCGATTCAATTTCTTTAACAGATTCAGGCCTATTCAGATGATCTTTTTATGAGCTTTGGTAGTATCTTTTAAAGCATTACTCCATTTCATGTAAGTCATCAACTTCGTGGGCTTGGAGTTGTTCATAATATTCCTTTATTATCCTTTCAATGTCCTGTGATCAGTCATGATGATCTTCATTTCATTTCTGACAACAGCAATTTGTATCTTCTGTCTCTTGTTTCTGTTAGTCTGGCCAAAGAGATACAAACTTTATCACTTTTCAAAGAACCAGCTTTTGGCTTTGTTGATATTCTCTATTGCTTTTTTGATTCCAGTTTCATTGATTTCTGCTCTTTTATTATCACCTTCTGCTTTTTTTAGGTTTATACAGGTCTTTTTTGTTTCCTATTCTGGAAGCTTATTGATTTTAGATCTTTCTCCTTTTTTAATATATGAATTCAGGCTATAAATTTCCCCCTAACTATTGGTTTTGCTGCATTTCACAAATTTTGATAGCTCATACTTTCATTTAGTTCAAAATATTCTAAAATTTCTCATGAGACTTCTGTGACCCATGTGTTATTGAGAAGTATGCTGTTTAACCTCCAAGAATTTGGGAACTTGCAAACTATCTTTCTGTTACGGACTTCTAACTTCACTGTGGTCTGACAGCAAATTTTGTGTGATTCCTCTTCTTTTAAATTTGCTAAGGTGGGTTTCATGTCCCAGAATGTGATCTATATTGGTGAACGTTTCATGTGAGCTTAAGCAGAATATATTGAGCTGGCAAAAAAATTTGTTCAGGCTTTTCCATAGGCTGTTATGGAAAAATCTGAATGAACTTCAGGGCCAACCCCACATTCTCTGCTCTTGTTAAATGAGCTAGTCTATAAATGTCAATTGGATGCAGTTGATTGAAGGTGCTGTTCAGCGCCACTATCTTTATTCTCCATAGTTATCCCTTTTCTTCTTGCCTCAGCATAAACCCTATCTCCCCAGTGATGATATCCACCAACAGTTCCCTCCCTTCAAAACTTCACACTGACTTATTCCTATGAATTACCAAAGTTAGGGGCTTCCCTAGTAGCTCAGATGGTAAAGATTCTGCCCACAATGTAGGAGACCAAGGTTCGATCATTGAGTTGGCGACCCACACCAGTATTCTTGCCCAGAGAATTCCATGGACAGAGGAGACTGGCAAGTCCACGGGGTCACAAAGGGTTGGACACAAGTGACTAACACTTTCATGGAAGTTAACATCTTCATTACCACCATCAAGAAGAATTGCTCTATTTTACTTTAAATACCAATAGATAGAGAAACATCTCATTAATGATAGTCTATATGGAATAGTGATATAATGAATTTATCTGAATAAAGATTCCTCAAATCCAAAATACATAGTAACATAACTTACTGAAATTCCTATCTTTATAGAAAGAATTCTAGATCATTGTCCAGAAAATTCTTCATTGCCATGGATAATCCCAAGACTAAATGTCTCCACCCCATCCTCCTGGACCCCTCACCCCTTAATAAATACCTCACCTTTCATAGATGGCATCCTCATAGGTTCCTGATGTCAGTTCAACTGAGTTATCTCTAAGGAATTAAAAGCATACCATCAAACTCGAAATGACTTCATAGAGTTAACTAGTTACAAATAGTCTTCAATTTGTAAACTGGTTTTTAACTCTAAAGATCTGTTTGAAAGTTAGTTATTTGGCAATCAGTATTTCAATTTTCACTACAAACAGGGCTTTATTATAGTTGTAATGAGACCTTAGGGCTGTCTAAGCAGCCTGGCAAAGTACAATTCTTTACCTCTAAACCTAACTCTATGTCTAACTGCATCAAGGTTGCGTTTACTTAAAATTCAACTTCAGTGTGCAGGTCTACTATCTTCCAGCCCCTTCTAAGTTCCTGATTATCAAGTCCAACCCCTGCATCCTTACTTTTTTTGTATCCTGTAGTCCTTCCCTCAGTTTGGTTTACAGAGCTACAAGCCTGGGGCAGGGACTCTCTAACATGACAGTGGGTGTAGAGTTGGGACACCAGCTTTAGATGGGAGCAGAGCCCTGGAGGGTGGGGGCTAGAGCCAAGATCTATTAGGGTTTGCTCCTTTCTGCCTCCTTCTTCCTCCTCTTCTGGTGCTCTGTAGCAGAGTCTCTCACACACATTCTTTTAGTTTCCCAAGAGTTTTGGCTACTAGTTAATCAGGGTCACAAACAGACTATGAGTAAGGATTCTCCCACTTATGATCTCTTTTTTCCCATCTAGACCCCTAAATAAAGTTACTTATAAGAACATCCAGTCTTTTATGAAAAGAAACCTTCCTTGGCCATCAACACTCCCAATACCTTTTCACCACCCACATCACGCACCTCTTGTCAACGTTGTCAGAGGAGCCTAAAGAGGCATCCATAACTCTGCCAGAGTGAAAAAAACATACAAAAATATAAAGTCAGACAGTATGGAAGGCAATTAGTTTCTTCTTTCCAATAGAATTTCAGGACATGAAATATAAAATCATGAATATGGTAAAAAATTGAAGAAACAGTTTCAGGGTACAGCACTGGACTTCTTGAGACCACATCTGGGCTATGTGTGTTTGTGAATATACTAGAAAGAGAAGGAAAGAAGGGAGGTGTAGCATTAATTATTCAACCTTTCTTACCCATTTCGCAAACAACACACTTGGGAATCACTCTGGGAAACCAGAAAGAGCTGAGAGTGTAGGAATGGGGAGATGGGTCCAGTTGATAACTAATAAAGGGATACGGGAAAAAAGAAAAGAAAATGCCAGAATGACAAATACTCCTCACCATTTGGTAGAGAAGAAACAGGTAAGTAGGTCAAGGATGGCCTATATAAGACTTTAATTTTTTTTTTCTGAACTGGAAGTAGAGCATATTTATAATGATTCCTTTTTATTCTTCTCTGAATTATTCCAAAAAGATACCTGGTTATATTATCCAAAATCAAGACTCCCCACCACCAAATCACTGGCTTTATTAATTTAATTTCTCTCTGACTCAATTTCCTCATGTGTAAAATAAGACACATGATAATGCACTTTGCATCCATCAACTTCAGAAAATCATACTGAATAATCACCATTTCACAAATATTGGTTTTTAGGCAGCCGACCTTCTTCAAATGTCATGTCCAAAAAGTCAGTATATATTTTAAATTTCAAAAACACCTCAAGATTCTAAAGTAATAACACTGCCATAATTCCCTGGGAAATGGTGGGTTTCTACCCAAGATGAGAAATAGCCCAAAACTACTGATACCAAAGTCAAATGAAAGTATGGATTCCAAGAAATAACACAAACTCTGGAAGGCTAAGGAGTACCTTAGCTGGTGGACAGACAGGGGCAGTCTGGAGTAGCCCAGTGGGAGGGGAAATTTTAAGTTCAGTTCATGCGTTTCCCTTGAGTTGCTTGGAGACAATAAATGCTTTCTCAGAAACCAGTAGCAATTACCCAGATGTTGTTAATACAAAACGAGGGTAGCAGGGCTTTCCTGGTGGTCCAGTGGTTAAGAATCCACCTGCCAATGCAGGGGACACAGGTTTGATCCCTGGTCTGGGAAGATCCTACATGCCTCGGAGCAACTAAGCCTGTGCCCCACAGCTACTGATCCTGAACTCCGCAGCTTAAGAAGCCACTGCAGTGAGAAACCTGCACACAACCAGGGAAAAACGGCCCCCACACCCCCACACCACCCGCCCCCACTTCAACTAGAGAAAGCCAGAGTGCAACAACGAGACCCAGCGCAGCCATAAATAAATAGGCAAAAGTGTTTAAAAGAAAAATCAAAAGAGGGTAACATTAGGTTAGCTGATGAAAACAGGGAGGGGCTGAAGAGCAATACTTCATCCTCCCCTCCACCTTCCTCCCATCTCCAAAGCTCCAAATGACAACCCAGGGTGACTGCCTTCTTCAAAGTTTCCTTGCCCAGAGCTTAAAGGTGACGGTATGAATTGATGCTTTCGAACTGTGGTGCTGGAGAAGACTCTTGAGAATTCCTTGGACAGCAAGGAGATCCAACCAGTCAATACTAAAGGAAATCAATCCTGAATATTCATTGGAAGGACTGAGGCTGAAGCTGAAGCTCCAATACTTGGGCTACATGGTAGAAAGAGCTGACTCATTGGAAAAGACCCTGATGCTGGGAAAGATTGAAGGCAAAATGAGAAGGGGACAGCAGAGGATGAGATGCTTAGATAGTATCCTTGACTCAACGGACATGAATTTGAGCAAACTCCAGGAAGATTCCACACGCCATGGAGCAACTAAGCCCATGTGCCACAACTATTGAGCCTGTGCCTCAGAGCCTGTGCTCTGCAACAAGAAGAGCCACTGCAATGGGAAGCCCATGCACTGCAACTAGAGAGTAGCCCCTGCTCACCGTAACCAGAGAAAGCCCGAGTAGCAGCAAAGACCCAGTGCAGTCAAAAATAAATAAAATTATTAAATAAAAGAAAGAAAAAACCAAGAGGAAATGTTAAGTGTAAAAGTAGAATTGTTGGATATACAGAATCCATTCATGGGATATAAAGTAGTTTGGGTACATGTGAAAAGCAAAATAAAGTTGGAAAGTGAGATTGAGGAACTCCCATAAAATAGTAGAAAAGAATAAACAGAATGTCAATGGATATGTTCTTATCCTCCATATCTAACATCTGGAATACAGACATCTGAGAATGAGAAAACCTGGAACAGAAAAGGCTGAGAAAAAATAAATTTCCCCAAATTATGCCAAGAAATTATCTTTCACTTTACATTTTTTTCCCCAAATGTACAATCCAGGGATTTAATCAATTATAGAACATGTTCATCCCCACAATGAGATCCCTTATGTTCATTTATAAATTAATCCTGTTCCCACCCCTAGCCAACTGTGAATCTACTTTGTCTCCATAGATTTGTTTTTCCTAACATTTCATATAAGTGGAATCACACAATATACGGTCTCTTGTATCTGACTTCATTTCACTTCACAAAATGTTGGAGGCTCACCCATGCAGTCTACTTGTAATTGCTGAATTGTAATCCCAATGTTCACTTTACAAATATTTAAATGGTATTGACTAAAAAGTGCCAGGCATTATGCTGATACTTCCCAAATACTACTGGCAACTGGTCCTCAATACATCTCTTGAGATAGTTACTATTTTTTACCGATAGTTAAAATTCACGGATCTCAAAAATTTGTGATTTTTGACATCCATTAAGATGATTTGAAAATCTCACTAATAAAAATGCATTCACAGGAATTAGCAATGTTTCAGGTTATAATGGAGATGGAACAACTGAAGCCCTTGTTGTGGCCATCCCTGGAAATGTTCACCACCCTAGACAGAACTTCCTCTATTAAGGCAACCAGTCTCCCCTAGAGAAGCTTACAGGGACTATGACTGTCACGTGTGTATTATTACTGGTACACTGCTTAAGCTGTGGTATTTCTAAGGAAATTACAGGCATACAACAAGGTCTTTAAATTTTGAATTTGCCAATTCATTTGCATACAGTTTACATTTATTATAGAAGAAGGTACAGGTATATTCCCTATTCTATTAAGGGCTGAGAATTATGCTTAAAATTCAGCAAATTTGAATCTTATCACTTACTTATTTTTTGGTTGCATGAGCCAGGCATATAAAGAACTCTTCTTTAATCTCTGCATGGTCTGTTTCAAGGTTGAATTTAATCTACAGTTAATCTAAGAAAAGCAAAAGCACATGCATTATATATTTGATATGTTTAAAACACATATGATATCCCCTCAGTTGGGAAGAGTCACACATAGGACTTACTAGGTAAGGATCATCATTTCTGAAGTCTTGAATCCACAAATACAAAATCTGCAATACTGTGCAATTTTATATATCCTGTGAAACATGCATTGTGCATTTGCCCTTAGAATTTTAGTTCAAAAAATAGAGGGAAACATTTTTTGAGTGTTCAATAAAATTTAAGTTTAGCTCAAGCACCGTTCAGTTCAGTTGCTCGGTCATGTTCGACTCTTTGCGACCCCATGGACTGCAGCATGTCAGGCTTCCCTGTCTATCACAAACTCCCAGGGTTTTCTCAAACTCATGTCCATTCAGTCAGTGATGCCATCCAACCATCTCGTCCTCTGTCGTCCCCTTCTCCTCCTGCCTTCAATCATTCCCAGCATCGGGATCTTTTCCAATGAGTCAGTTCTTCGCATCAGGTGGCCAAAGGATTGGAGCTCAAGCACAGGGCTCTTTAAAGAAAATTACCCACTTGCTACCCAGGACCCAGAAAGTGAAACAAAACCATTTCAAACCAATTTTACATCAGAGTGACTTATATTTCCATCCTAGAATATTCTCTGTAGAATAAATCACAGGAATGAGAAAGCAAAAAAATGCAATCCTCAGCATTTCACAGGACAGACTTCACGCACAAAAACTGTAAGTCACAGAATAAAAGCACTGCCAAGTATTAATACATTGCCAAGTTAACAAGCAGTAATATTATGTCCACCTGAGGCAAGCAGCAAGGAGCCACAAGCCCCTCAATTCTGGGCAAGGAGAGAAAAATAAATAAAACAAAAATTTTCCCCCACAATAGACCAATTTGTGCATCAATGTTGATTTTGAGGCTTGGGGTCCAGCCATCTGTGAATTCCAAATCTTTGAGGGACACTAGCTCATGCGCAGTGGGAGTATGAAGCCCAAAGTTTGGACGCTGTGGCCCCGAGAGCCCAGATGGCCGTGGGAGAGCCAGCCTGGTTCTGGGGGGCCACCCCCATCCCTGCTGGTGCGGCATCTGCTTACCTTCAGGAGAGGCTGCTTTAGCGGAGGCGCTGCGTCTTGGACGGAGCTGGGGCTGCGGGGCAGTGGGGCGCATTTTGTGACTTGGGTACTTTTCCTAAGCAGGAGCGAAATTTACTCAAGATCCTGGTAGCAATTTTCTCTCCTGCTGCCTTTCAGGATAATGCCTCCCCTGCACCCACCCTTTTTTCCATTCTTTCCTATTTTTTAATGTCCCCAGATCAAGTGTGGTAAGCCCAATCTCAGCCCAGTTCCTGGCCAGCCACAAAGTTACTGTTAGTTGCTCCTCCAGAAGACTAGTGCCCCCACTCCCTCCACCCCCATGCCCCCTGAAGGTGAGATAGGGGGCTCCGCAAATGCCCTGGGAGGAGAGGGGAATGTTAATTAGTGTTCCCCACAGCTAAGCACAAGGCAAGCCTTCCTGTCAGTGGGCCCAAGGACCCCCATCCTGACCCTTCTCCAGGTCCTTCCTCCCCCCCCACCCTCCATCTGTCCCTGTAAAATGTTCTACTCCTCTTACTCTGTGAGGGTGAAAGGGCAACATTAGCTACATAAAGGGCAGAGGGTGTGATGGGACGTCCTTGGTCAGAGGCCCCCACCCTAGGTCTTTACCTGCTGCTGCTAACAAGGCAGTACTAGAATAAGAACCCTGTGTCCATGGCAACCCTAGACAACAGATTCCAGGTGGTCCTGAGATGTAGTAGAGTGAGGAATACAATGAACTTGGTTCCAGGCTGCAAGGACTTAAAAAGACTTTTCCTTAAAGACGGGTATAGGGGTACCAAGATCAAAGATCTCAGGATAATCATCTCAGAGCACATCTTATCTCCTGTTACTTTTCCTTTTGCATCTAATGAAGGGGCTCTTTCTTCCACATTCTGATTCTGAAGATTATATTGAGGTTTTGGCTTCCCCATAGGTTGGAGAGAATGACCAGAGAGCTGAATATTTTCTGGCTAATATTAACTTTAAGTAAAATATATTGATATAGGAATAGGTTGATACAGGAATGAGGAGCACAAAAATTCTTTTTACTCAAGCTATCAATTCATAAGATTGAAAAGAAGCAGTCAAATATTAGTTGTAAATTAAAACTATACCCATTTTCCTGGTAGAGTAAATCTGAAAAGTGTAAACAAATACCAAACAAATGAAAACAAATATGGAAAAAAAGCTTCTACAATTTCAGGTTTTCTTTTCTTTTTTGGCCACACAACTTGTGAGATCTTAGTTCCCTGACCAGGGATTGAACTCAGGCCATGGAAGAGAAAGTACCAAGTCCTAACTGGTGGATTGCCAGTGAATTTCTGGGAAAAAAAAATTTTCTTAAACATCAGTGAAACGTTAGCATTTTTGTATGGAAATTACAATATAAAAATTACCCCCAAAAGAATAAAGATCAGTTTGACAGTCTGTTTGTTGGTACATGTTATGAAGCTGTAAGTGGTCAGTTGAAGAGACAGAAAAGAGATTAAAGTCATTAATTTAGCAGTATGGCTATAAAGCACTTTGCAAGTTACAAAAATTAATAAAACATGGTCACTAACTTCAGTGTCAGATTGACGACTTAAAGTCCAGACCATATTGAAATATGCCAGAGCAACCTACTTTTTGTGAGAAAGACCTGCCCTAAAGAAAACTTGACCAGACCCTCATCTGACCTTGAGGAAAGACAGTAACTCAACCCCAGTCCCTCCAGCTTTTCTGTCTCACATAAGAGAATGGAAAAAAGACTAAGAAACTCTTCTGAAGATAATAGCCCTTGTTTATGTTTTAATTCTGTTGTTGTTGAAAACTTGACTTTTAAAATAAATGTAATAACTAAAAATCAGATTTTCCCTTTTCTCTAGGGTTTATTGCTGTTTGTTGTTAAATGATTTTTCTGAACTCTCTATTGTTCGTACAGTATGACCACTGACGTCAGCTTGGTCTGCTAGTAATTAGATTCCCTCAGGTGCCCAGAACCGGTAAGTCTCTCAGTGGTTACCATTCCAGAAAGAAAAAATGGCTCCAGGAGCCATCTTGTCTCTCTCTCTTGGCTCCTTGTGCTTAGACCTCTGGGGCTGTCTTCTCCTTTCTGTGTTGCCTACTCCTCTCTACCCTCACTTCCCCACACTAACTCTTGCTTAATTTCGCTTTTTCTCTTAATCTACCCCCCTCCCTTTTCCTCTGAATTTTTCAGAACCCATCCCTTTAAAATTAGGCCTACTGAGGATCCAGAGACCAAACCCTTAATTTCTTCTACTCTCTGAACTAAAGCTGAACTTTGAGCTATAGTCATAGATTTTTTCCCCCCGCAGTAACCCAAAGAAACTCACAGGCTTGCAGAGGAATCTTATGTTACTCAAATTTAGCAACCTGGTATCTCTGACTTTCACCAGCTAGTTTATATGCTTCTCGGCCAAGGATAGGCCCAGCATTGAATTAAAACAGCTAACTGGGAAAATCCTGAAAGGTACCTAGAAATACAACTGGGAAAGTGTTACTGAACCAAGTTTGTTTGCCCAGCATGCAGCAAGCCAAATGCTGAGACACCGAAGTTTGCAGCAGAGAAAGCGTTTACTTACAAGGTGGCCAAGCAAGAAGACGGAAGCCTCAAATCCACCTCCTCAAAGGCGAGGGGCTGGTGGTATGCTTTGGGATAAAACTGAGGCTAATTGGAGCTAATTGTAGACAAGAAAATGTGAGGTGATCTTCACTCTAGCCTAAATACAACTAAGCTACAGGCTTCTTCACAATACGCATGCTCAGGACATGCTCTGAGGATGGAGTTTTCAGCACTCTGAAGTCAAAAGGTCACAGAGCATGCCCAGTTGAAGAGTCAGTGGTTTTAACTAGTTAGAGCTCAAATTTGGCTCAGCTGATTCCAAGTTCCTGGAAAACAACTCAGGCAAACCTCTTATTGTTTAGGCTACTTGACTCTTGGAGGATCTGCACGTTTTTGTAAAAACAATTAAAAAGAACTTAATCAGTGGAAGCAGGTTTCAGGTGTAACAGATCTGATTACTACCTTCTGTTTCAACACTAGCCTGCTAACTCATATGATCAGGCTCAACAATCACTACATGGCTTCCTAGGGCAATTCCTGGGGTTTTTCCAAAGCCTGTTGAACAAATTTCAGGCTGGCAGACAAAAATCTGATGAGCCTGTTCATGAATATTACAGTTGATTTCAGATTGTTTTAAATGAAAATTCTGACCTTCCTTCAGATGCTAATTCCAACCAGGTAGATTTCAACTCTGTTTATTTACAGGCTAAACCAGGACGTTTCCCTGCTGGTAAAAAGGACCAAGAGAAATAGGGAACTACGTCCACTCCAAATTTAATTAACCTGGCAAACCAGCTCTCTTGAGCACTACAGGAGTCACCTAAGTGGAAGACCACCAAAAGTCTGAATCTTCAACTCCAGCAAATGAAAAGCAAGACCCTCCTAGTTTCTGCTAGTGTTGCAGAGAGCCAGGACTTTGGGAAAGAGACAAACTCTTCAGGCACCTATAACCCTCTAAGGGACCTTTCCAGCTAGCTCTCAGTTCTCAATAATGGGACCCTGAGGCTCTTCCCAATCCTCCCTCCAAGTGGTTTAGAGACATATTTCTCTAGATTGGGGCCGAATCTCCTCCAGTCCTAACTGACATCCGAGTCAAGCTCGTGGTGTACAAGCCCACTACTATAAAGCAGCCCCTGCCCTGAAGTAGTAGAACAGTTCAAACAGTGGAGACCTCCAGTGAACCTCAGGATGCTTCTGTCTCTGAACCTACTTGCTTCTGTCTAGGACCTTTGAGAGACACACACCCTTTTCTCCTTAGTTCTTCCACTGCTATCCATGTATAAGCCTGAGACTTCTTAAAGAAGTATCATGCCACGGAGAAGGCAAAGGCACCCCACTCCAGTACCCTTGCCTGGAAAATCCCATGGACGGAGGAGCCTGGTGGGCTGCAGTCCATGGGGTCGCGAAGAGTCGGACACGACTGAGCGACTTCACTTTCACTTTTCACTTTCATGCATTGGAGAAGGAAATGGCAGCCCACTCCAGTGTTCTTGCCTGGAGAATCCCAGGGACAGCAGAGCCTGGTGGGCTGCCGTCTAAGGGGTCGCACAGAGTCAGACATGACTGAAGCGACTTAGCAGCAGCAGCAGTGTTCACGCTGAGAGAGCACCACTCGAGAGAGCAATTGAAAAGTTTCCAAAATTTTGATTCGGTCTGAAGAAAGGAAGCTGGAACTGTCTGTCCTTGGTGCCTTGCAGAGAGACTTGCAGCAACTCTCCGTTACAGCTTTCTCTTGGCTGGGATGTACAACACATCCAAGGTGGCCACAGCTATGGTAGAGCATGGTAAAAGACTGAAGATACATTGGTGCTTTGATGAAAAGGTCAGTTGGCTGGTCCTCTCTCGAAAAGCTTCTTTAGCCCCCAAAGCCAACTTTGTAACATATTTAAAACTGCTATTTTCGCTTATTTCTGGAATGTAAAAAAAAAAAAAATGTATAAAATGAATTAGCGTATGCTTCCTGAATAAAAAGGAGCCAAAGTTGATTAAAAAAAAAAAAAGAAGTATCATGCCAGAATTTCCTTCTCTCAAAAGGAGGGGGTGGGGAGATAATTCTAAAATTTGACAGTACTTATCAAAGCAGCCAATCAGATGAGTTAAATGATGCTGTGACATCTTTTATTTGCTCTGTCTAGAGCTGATCCTGGGAACACTGATTATTTGTCCCTATTGAATCAGCTATCACCCTCCTTATAGACAAAATCTCCACTGATATTGGCAAAATTCACAGTGCACCTCCCACCAAGATTCAAAGAGATCCCTCAAAACCACTCCCCAGAATTAATCAATAGCCTATGAGTAAAGAAGCCCTTCAAGGCACAAAACCCATAATAGAAGATTACAGATTCCAGGTCTCTTTATCTCTTTTACTAATCCCTGTAATATTCTTATTTCATCTATGAGGAAACCTAAGGGTGAGGGTGGAAGTTTGTCTAGGACTTCTGAACAGGAAATAACATTGTTCTACCTAGACAACATATTGTTCTTAACCCTCATATATCACTATCATCCATTTCCACTGGAAGCAAATTCTTTACATAATTGTTTTTTTAAGGTTTTTATATATCTTTATTTTTACTGACATATAGTTGATTTACTACATTTTGAGTTTTGTGTGTACAACATAGTGATTCGATTTTTAAAGGTTATACTCCATTTATACTTACTCTAAAATATTGGCTATATTTCCTACTTTGCCATTTTCACTGAAACTACTTCCAAAAGTACTTTTAAATACATTACTAAATTCACAAGAAAGTAAGAGAAGTACTAAATAATCGCACAGACATATTCACACTTACTTATACTTGAAAGTCGCTCAGTTGTGTCAGAATTCTCTAGGCCAGAATACTGGAGTGGGTAGCCTTCCCCTTCTCCAGGGGATCTTCCCAACCCAGGTCTCCCACATTGTGGGCGGATTCTTTACCAGCTGAGCCACAAGGAAAGCCCAGGAATATGGGAGCGGGTAGCCTATCCCTTCTCCAGCAGCTCTTGCCAACCCAGGAATTGAACCAGGGTCTCCTGCATTGCAGGCAAATTCTTTACCAATTGAGCTATCAGGGAAGCTCTACTTATACTTACTTAAGTGGTAAATCAACACAGAAACCAGGAATGTCCTGGAAGTGTTCTAAAACCCCAAATCTAGAGTTCTGTTGTTTAATATTGTGGTTTCCTGAAGTGGTAGATAGGAATTGAGGGAAACAATAGGCTAAACATAATGCCTACCAAAAAAAAGATGTGAAATGATATGTCAAGAGAGGACTTTGACATATTCCTGGGAATAGAGAATTCTATTGGTTAACCAAGTAACAGGATTTGAACCTGACAAAGTGGGCTGCTGAATCCAACACCTACACGTAGATCCAGGCACCCAAATTGGCTATATATATTAATTTCTTCAGTATATTTTCTGGAGACTGGAAGTCCAAGGTCAAGGTGTCAGCAAGGGTGGTTTCTCCCAACACCTCTCTCCTTGACTTGCAGACACCTTCTTTCTGGTTCTCAGAGTGCATGGCTTTTCCCCTGTGCACACTTTTCTAATGTGTTTTGTTGTTTTTTGATTGGCTAAGTGGCTTTATTAGAGAAATCCAGGATTACAAAGGATTTGGGAGTTGTCATCGGGGCCTTTCTTCTTGCCAAAGGTGGGCACAATATTGACAAAGCTCCGGTTGTACTGTATACGCCTCTTGGCCTGGGCCATCTTTTTCTCCTGTTTGGCCACCTTGGGAATCTGATGTCTTACTTACCCAGCACCAGCCAGGTGCCACCAGGATATGGTGGCAAAGTGAACCAACAAACAAATCAGTCTTTCTCTGCTGACAGTGGGTTTAAAAGCATTAATAATTTTTTATAACCTTCCCCAATGTTCTGTAACTAGCTTTACTCTCATGCTGGGATTTGAGTTTACTCCACCTTCAAAAATAGAAATGATATGATATGAATAGAAATGATATAATATGAATAGATGATATAAATATCAAATGATATGATATGAATAGAAATGATATGATCCAGAAATTCCACTCCTGAGTATATATTCAAAGAAGAAAAAAACACTAATTAAAAAAAAAATTCATCCCAATGTTCACAGCAGCATTATTTACAATAGTCATGGAAGCAACCTAAGTGTCCACTGACAGATGAATGGATAAAGAAGATGTGATGTGTGTGTGTGTGTGTGTATATATATATGTATATAAAATATTGAATACTACTCAGCCATAAATGAAAAAAAAATGGAAAATTGCCATTTACAACAACATAGATGGACTTGGAGGATATGCTTAGTGAAACGAGTCAGAGCAAGACAAATACTGTATGACATTACTTAAATGTTGACTCCAAAACATAAAACAAACTAGTGACTATAACACAAAAGAAACAGACTCACAGATACAGAGAACGGTGCAGTGACTTAAAGAAATGAAAGTGTTAGTCGCTTAGTCGTGTTTGACTCCTTGCGACCCCCATGGACTGTAGCCCGCCAGGCTCCTCTGTCCATGGAATTCTCTAGGCAAGAATGCTGGAGTGGGTAGCCATTCCCTTCTCCAGGGGATCTTCCTACCCTGGGATCAAACCCGGGTCTCCTGCATTGCAGGGAGATTCTTTACCATCTGAACCACTAGGGAAAATCACATAGTGATTACTAGCAGGATTCAGAGAGAAGTGCTGGGCAGGGGGAGAGGGTGTGGGGTTTAATGGGGTTAGAAAATTAAGAGCTACAAATTGCTATGTACAGAATGAATATGTTACAAGGATGTCTGGTATAGCACACCAGCAGAGTGGTGCAGCGGAAGCGTGCTGGGCCCATAACCCAGAGGTCGATGGATCGAAACCATCCTCTGCTAATGTGAGGTTCTTTTCCTCCTGAAGAGATCTTTAGGAGTAGAGAAGAGAGTTTATTAAGAAAACTTGCCACTGTATATCTTCTTTAGTGAAGTGTTTATGTCACTTTTTTGGGCTTCCCTGGTGGCTTAGATGGTAAAGAATCAGCCTGCAATGCAGGAGACTAGGGTTTGATCCCTGGGTTGGGAAGATCCCCTGGAGAAGGGAATGGCAACCCACTCCAATTCTTGCCTGGCAACCCAGGCAATTCTTGCCTGGAGAATCCCATAGACAGAGGAGCCTGGCGGGCTACAGTCCATGGGGTCGCAAAGAGTCAGACACAACTGAGTGACTAACACTTTCACTTCACTTTTCACAGGGAATATAGCCAATATTTTGTAATAACTATAAATGGAGTATGTAACTTTATTTATTTTTTTGAGTATGTAACTTAAAATTGAACCACTATGTTCTACACTTGGAACTCATATAATATTGCAAATCAACTACACATCAATAATGATAAATAAAATAAAGATATATAAAAACCTTAAAAACATTTAAAAATAAATAAAATATTGTTGATGGAACAACTGCCAAAACATACTAAAATTTTGGACTGAAGAAAATACTATGGAACATTGTGTTCTTAACATTCTTAAAGCCCTATATGAAAGAATTGTATTTACCTCCTTTTTTATGCTACTAGACTTTCTCCACTTTGTCATATTCAGTGTTCTTTCATTAGCATAATATACCTTATTATAATTATGCTTATGTATCTATTTACACCAAACAATGTTTGTTAAAACATCACTTAAAGTTTTTTTTGTTTTAAAACATAGTTTTTATTGAAGCATAGCATATGGTAATGCTCATAATATTTATCATCAAATTTTGCATTTATGAAAAACCAATATGTATCACACTTAGCTGAGTACCAAAGTAGAATATATATGGAGCTTACATAGTAACCATTCATTTCTTTTGTTTAATTTTTCTTTCTTTCTTCTTTTTTATGCATATCCTTGTATATTGGTCTTTCATTTCTGTAAGAAGAATTCTCAAAAGTGGAATTACTGTATCAAAAAATATGTACATTGAAGTTTTGAAGCATAACAATAAAATAAAAATCCATGTACCCATGGCCTCACACAGAACAAAAACATTTCTAATCCTGTGGAAGCTACAGGAGGTTTTACTCTGATCCATTCCTCTTGTCTCTCCACATAGGTGACCACTCTTCTGAAGGTTTGTTTTTTGGTTGTTTGTTTTCAATTTTTTGGCAATGCTGTGTGCCATGAAGGATCTTAGTTCCCTGACCAGGGATGGAACCTGAGCCCCCTGCAGTGGAAGCGTGGAGTCCTAACCACTGAACCACGAGGTAAGTCACTCTTCTGAAGTGTTTTATGTTCATGACTCCCTTGCTTTGATTTATAGTCTAAGTAGACAGATATTTAAACAATACACCACTTTACTATAATATTTATTTTTGAGTTTTACAATAATGGGTATCATGATGCCACGATATTTATCCTGAAGCACATTTTGATCACTAAAAACCACTTGATAAATATTAATTAAATTGGGGACTTCCCTGGTGGTCCGGTGGTTAAGACTGCCTTCCAGGGCAGGGGGTGTGGGTTTGATCCCTAGTCGGGGAGCTAAGATCCCACAGGCCTCTTGGCCAAGAAACCAAAACATAAAACAGAAACGATATTATAACAAATTCAATAAAGACTTTAAAAATGGTCCACATTAAAAAAAAAAAACAACTCTTAAAAACTTAAATTGCTGGGGTTGTTTGCATTGTTTACAAAAATGTTATTCCATAAAATATCTAAATAGTATTTTGTGTTAATAAATATCAGTGGCTCTTTGATTTAAAGGCAGTAAAATATAAGCTAATTGTAAAAGTTTTCCATATATTCACATTATTTTCCAGTGACATGGCACTGCCCCTATTATTTAGAAATAGGTTATTTTGGCAAGAAAAAGACTGGTGAATTCCAGAAAGTACGAAGTAGACACAGATGAAGGCTTTTGAACCTAGAAAAGGAAGGGTCATTTTCTATAAATGATTTTTTCACTGTTTCTCCTATTTATGCAGCTATCTTAATTACTGTATTACCAGTTGGCTTCACTAGAGGGAGCTATGTGCCGTGCTGGGCTTAGCCGCTTAGTCCTGTCCGACTCTTGGCTACCTTTGGACTGTAACCACCCAGGCTCCTTGGTTCATGGGCTTTTCCAGGCAAGAATCCTGGAGTGGGTTGCCATGCCCTCCTTCAGGGGATCTTCCCAACCCAGGAATTAAACCCAGGTCTCCAGCATTGCAGGCAGATTCTTTACCATCTGAGCCACCAGGGGAGCCCAGATGGAACCACTAGGCATAATAATTACAAATGCTTCAAAAAGTAAAAATAATATCCTGAGAAGACAATTATTTGTAGAAGAGAAACTATCACTTGTAGATATCATTTTAAAGGATATAATCTTCTATTACATGGTTTGTCATAAATTGTCCACTCCAGGGAGAAACATCTGCTTGGGGTTGACAATGAGGAGTTTACTAGTTAGTAACAGTTCATTAATGAACTGAGTGGACTCCTTCACTTATTCACCTGGGCATTTCTTTATTTTTTCATTCATTGACCAAGCATTTATCAAGCACCGAGTGTGCCCAGCACTGCTAGGCACCGGGGATATAGAAATAAACCCCATTAGGAACATAGACACAATCCCAGTCTTCAAGAACCTCATAGCCCTAAGTCAAGCAGGGGAGGTGAATACACAAACCATCAGTTACAGTACATTTGGGACAGAATGATAGAATCAGTTAACACAAGATTCAGTGGTGGCATCAAGAAAGAAATGGCTAGCTCTAACCAAAGGAGGAAGACAGGCCTAGAATGAATTTTAAGGGATTCAGAGACAGTCAAAGATGGAAAGAAAACTTGGTGAATGCTGAGTACCCATGGGGACAGAAAGGAGATGATGAGGAGATAGGTTATGTTGGACACAATGGCTAAGTGATTGTGGGGATCGGAGGAAAGGAAGAAACTTCCTAAATCCTTTAAGACAAGTGCTGAGGGTGTCAGGATAAAACTTCAACATGACCCTGAGAAATTGAAAATGATTTTAAGAAAGCACCTCTATTCATATCTTAAGTTGTAGACAGCCTCCCCAGCCTTCCCCTATTCTTGAGATCTCACCCCATTCTCTGTTTACTCTGGCGTGTGAATTTGTTCTTTCTGCCAAATGAGTCAGTGTCAGATCTGTGCTGACATGTATTAAATTTCCTGTAAGAAACTAGTGTGTCATATCTCTTTCCCTGTCCTCTCTCTCTTTGAATTTCTTTCTCTCTCTCACACACAGGGGCAAGTATGCAGAAAAAAAGTACAGTGTCATTTGTAGACAGTTAAAAATAAAAAGATATAGAATCACTATTCCTATAACAGCAAAACAATCCCTCACTAAAACCCCAGAACTACTGGGTTTGTTACCCTTGAGTGTTCTTGAATCTTGGAATGGAACAAGGGCTTGACTGCATATATTCACATTTTGATACATATTCATCTATTTGAAGTTTTCTAAATTGTTTTTAAGTTGCATTGTTTATGAAAAAGATTAGAAAACTAGAAGTTTCATTTCTGTTTTCAGTCTTCCTTTTAATTTCCACTGTGAACCTAGCTCTGTTTTCAATTAACATCTCTACGTATAACTTCATCCATCCCCTAACACAGGGAGTGTAATAATAACACATCCTCAATGAGCATGTGAGACAGCCAGAAACCAACTTGCCGCGACCCCATAAATCAGTCTGAACAGCTGCTGGAGGCAAGAGAGAGAAAGGGAGAGAAGGGAGAGAAGCCAAACTCACAAGGAGCAACTTCCCTACAGGCAGAGTGGATCAAATGCCAGAAAAATTAAGGACTTCGCTGGTGGTCCAGTGGTTGGGATTCCAAGTGTCTACTGCAGGGGCACATGTTCGATCCCTGGTCAGGGAAGATCCTTCATGCCGCTCAGTGTGGCCCTCCCCCCCACCTCAAGAAAAACCAAACCAATAGAATGGCATGATCAAGTTTGTTAACTATAGCCATGGAGTCAAGAATACATCGAAAATCACTGAGGAAAGTACATCAGCTATACTTCAATTTAAACAAACAAACAAACAAAAGCCTTGGACTGAAAACAAAACAAAAACTTAAAAGTTCTAACTTCCTTTTGAAATGTTTGTGGGTTTTGGGACTTACCTAGTCATGTAGCAGAAAGAACTCAGATGTGCATATTTGAGTTCCGTCCAGGGTCTCTCAGTCTCGCTCTCCGTATCTTCATTGAAATCCACACCATCCCCTTTTCTGCCCTCCAGTCCACTTCTGTGTCTTCCCAACCTGACCTGCTGCCCGGATCATCCCCGGGGGACAATTAAAGTGGACAGAGGAGCATCAGGAGTAACCACAAGCCGATGCTGAATGACCAGCACAAACTCCAGCCACCGTATAGTGTGTTTCTGAGAAAAGTGTACCAAACGGTCAAGTCAAATGTGTTTAAGACATAACATGAGCTGGTGAAAGGAGCATGAGATGCTTACGAAAAAAAGTCTTGGCTCAGAGGGTTCTTCAGAGAAGCAGTTGATTCTAGGGCTGGGGTAGGCAGAATGTAATTGAGCCTGGAAAATCGTGTGTCAGAAAATAAAGTACTTGAGACTTCCCTGGTGGTCCAGTGACTAAGACTCTGTTCTCCCAATGTAGGGGCTGCATTCAATCCCTGATCAGGGAACTAGATGCCACATGCTGCAGCTGAGACCCGGCACAGCCAAATAAAGAAAGTAAAATTTTAAAAATATAGTCTTTAAAAAAAGAAATGAAGAAAATAATGAAGTACTCAAACCAGCAACATAGTCCCGCAAGCAACATAACCCCACAATGATGAGGTGTGACAAAAGGATAAATGAGCCAACCTAAAGGAGTCCCCAGTGGCCAAAGTTGGAACAATTTGAGCAATAAAGTAAATAATGATAACATTGGGTTGTGATCCACAGAATAAAATAAATATCCATCCGGCTATTAGTACAAAGATCTATTTCCATCTATCTAAAACAAAATCACTATTAGGTAAACATTACAATAATAATTGTTGCAGGTAACATCCTCTGCTGCTGCTGCTAAGTCGCTTCAGTCGTGTCTGACTCTGTGCGACCCCATAGACGACCCACCAGGCTCCCCCGTCCCTGGGATTCCCCAGGCAAGAACACCGGAGTTGATTGCCATTTCCTTCTCCAATGCATGCATGCATGCTAAGTCGCTTCAGTTGTGTCCGACTCTGTGTGACCCCATGGACAGCAGCCCTCCAGGCTCCTCTGTCCACAGGATTCTCTAGGCAAGAATACTGGAGTGGGCTGCCATTTCCTTCTCCAACTGATAAATACTAAAACCTATGGGTGAAAGTTTGAGGAAAATTAGGATATTAGCATCATCTCAATGTAGCTCTACTAGGATATTCATCAGTTACAAAGGGGAAAATAATAAGAGTAGAGAAACGTGACTGATACCACCTTAACCACATGATCAAGGATATTATCACCAGTAACAGGACATATACCAACACTGTATTTTCTAATATAAGGCACTGAGAAGGACACTTTGCCTCATACATAAACTTGGTCTAATGGTGAGGAAACATTAGACAAACCCAAAATGAATGACATTCTACAAAATGTCTGGCCAGTACTCTTCAACAGTGTCAAGGTCATGGAAGACAAAGATTGAGGAGTTCTCCCAAACTGGAAGAAACTAAGGAGGTATAATAATTCAATGCAATGAGAGATTCTGAATTGGGTCCCAGGATGACAGACAAAGAGATGCTAGACGGAAAAATGATGAAATTTGAAGGTCTGTACTTCAAATAGTACTGTAATGATGTTTTCTGATTTTGATTATTGAACTATGGTTGTCTATTAACATTAAGAGGGGGCTAGAGGAAGGTACGGAGAAGGCAATGGCACTCCACTCCAGTACTCTCGCCTGGAAAATCCCATGGACAGAGGAGCCTGGTGGGCTGCAGTCCATGGGGTCGCTAAGAGTCGGACACGACTGAGTGACTTCACTTTCACTTTTCAGTTTCATGCATTGGAGAAGGAAATGGCAACCCATTCCAGTGTTCTTGCCTGGAGAATCCCAGGGACGGGGGAGCCTGGTGGGCTGCCGTCTATGGGGTCACACAGAGTCTGACACGACTGAAGCGACTTAGCAGCAGCAGCAGAGGAAGGTAGATTTGAATTTTTTTCTAAAAATCTAAAATTATTTAAAATTAAAAATTTTTAACACCTTGCGTCAAATCTCAACTACAGAATTTATTAGTTCTGACCTTTCTGGGCTTCATTTTTCTTACTAAACAGGAAGTTAGGAAGGATGATCTCTAAGCCCATTCTGGAAAGTGAAAGTCATATTGGTCGCTTTGTGACCTCGTGGACTATACAGTCCATGGAATTCTCCAGGCCAGAATACTGGAGTGGGTAGGTGTTCTCTTCTCCAGGGGATCTTCCCAACCCAGAGATTGAACCCAGGTCTCCCACATTGCAGGCAGATTCTTTGCCAGCTGAACCACAAGGGAAGCCCAAGAATACTGAAGTGGGTAGCCTATCCCTTCTCCAGCGGATCTTCCCAACCCAGGAATCAAACTGGGGTCTCCTGCGCTGCAGGTAGAACTTAACCAACTGAGCTATCAGGGAAGCTCATTCTGAAGAATGGCAGAATCGCTTCCTTGCCCATGGCGTTTGACTTCCTTTACTTCTGCAGACCACAAGCAGCAGATGTTGAAAGTGGGGAATCTTGAAAATAGTCACGAAATGATAATTGCAGGTAATTCCTCTCTGCAGTTCAAGTGTCCAATTTAAGGCAGAATGATACAGGACTGGAGAATTGTTCCCAGTTCATTAGGGTTTAGAAGCTGCTTCAATAGAGATCATGCCAAGAGGAAACTTACTCACCCAAAAGTACTGCTAAAGAAAGAAAGTTTTAGTCCAGAAGAAAACACAGAAAAATAGAATATTAGCTGTTGAAGAGTAAAGGAATTATGAGAAGTCACTTTGTTTCAAAGTTTCCTTAATGTCACCATTGTCTTTTTAGAATTAAAGATACATCTGCCAAAAAATTTTTCTTAGTGCTTGTACTTGTAATGGACAAACATACTGTTGAAACTTGCCATCTCTCTAATCCCAGCATCTTGGAAGAATGTCCTAGGAATGCTTTGGTAGTTAAAATACAAATCAACTTGGCAGTGTTCATTTCCCCTGATACCCTCCCACACACCCACACATGCATTTCTCTTGACCACTAGGACATTCCAAGCTCTCTCCTTCCAACAGCATCTGCCTCCCTGCTTTCATTCTCCTGTGGGCCCTTCATCCCTGAGAACACATGGCATTCTATCTAGGCGTGAATCTGAACTCATGATGTTGTTGTTTAGTTGCTCAATTCAGTTCAGTCACTCAGTCGTGTCCGACTCTTTGTGACCCCATGAACTGCAACACGCCAGGCTCCTCAGTCCATGGGATTCCCACCCAAGAATAGTTCTTCTCCAGGGATCTTCCTGAACCAGGGATTGAACCCACATCTCCTGCATTGCCAGGCAAATTCTTTATCACTGAGCCACCAGAGAAGCCCAAGGATATGACACCTCAAACTAGGCAAGATCCCTCTTTTATTATACTTTCCAAGTTCAGCAAGGTTTTCTTTAGTCACTGACAGTCAGAAATTTCCATCTTATTTATCTACATTTTTCTTTCGAAATTTCAAAGTTCTACTCATCAAGGGTCTTCCTCAATCGAACAAAAGCCGATTGTTTTTGTACACTTTCTAAGTGTTATAGGAAGTTGAGTTTTAAGTTTACTGGAAATTTTCTGCAATGAAATCTCTGTAGAGTATGAATTACCCAGAAAACTCTCCAGGAGCCCATTTAGAATTATTTACTTTCAGAAAAACTAGCAAGACCTTCTCATGGGTCTTACCCTATGGGGTTTTCATAACCAGATGGCCCACAGAAAGTGCATGTTTGCAGCATTACTCAGCATCCTTATAGGGTAAGAAAGCTCCATGTTAGTGGTAAAGGTGTTAAATCAGAGCTTATTGGGATTACATGACCCCTTTCAGTTGCCTGGGACTCCGCCTGGTTGTGTAATAATAGCCATCTACCCAAAGCCATCTCCTTTGCCACCAGTCCTCTTCTACCAGGGACTGGCTTTCATATCAGACTGGATTAATCTGGCTATTTGAAGATTAATCCCTTCATGCACCAAAACAAAAATATGATTTAAATTGTTCTCTATGAAATGTTCATGTATTTACCCTTCTTTGCTTTTAAAATAGAAGATCAGTTCAGTTCAGTTCAGCCATCAGTTGTGTCCGACTCTTTGCAACCCCATGGATTGTAGCACACCAGGCCGCCCTGTCCATCACCAACTCCTGGAGTTTACTCAAACTCATGTCCATTGAGTCGGTGATGCCATCCAACCATCTCATCCTCTGTCGTCCCCTTCTCCTCCTGCCTTCAATCTTTCCCAGCATCAGGGTCTTTTCCAACGAGTCAGTTCTTCACATCAGGTGGCCAAAGTATTGGAGTTTCAGCTTCAACATCAGTCCTTCCAATGAATATTCAGGACTGATCTCCTTTAGGATGGACTGATTGGATCTCCTTGCAGTCCAAGGGACTCTCAAGAGTCTCCTCCAACACCACAGTTCAAAAGCATCAATCTTCGGCGCTCAGTTTTCTTTATAGTCCGACTCTCACATCCATACATGACTACTGGAAAAACCATAGCTTTGAATACACTATTTAACTAGGCTTAACTAGAATATACTGCATATGATTTAACATTTCTGGATGAGCCCTATTATAAAACATGATGCCCTGTGACTAAGGAAATGTATAACACTGTCTGATTTTGTCTCAATCATTCCAGGCTCACACTCTTTTGGATTCTGAGGTCATGCTTTTAGTTTTCTCTCCTTCACTGTCAAGGTGTCACTATTACCAGTGTGCCCTCCAGTGTACATTGCAGCTACTTCTTATCCCCTATGGGTGAGGGAATGAGATGTCTGTAATCACAACACCACATGTATTAATAAAAGAAGTCTATAGATCCAGAGGGAGGCCTGGTAACCTCTCACACTATTAACATACATGAGATTTGAGTAAGATTCAAAAGAAGTGATGGAAGCTAGAAAGGAAATAAAATGATGTGTTGGACTTGATTATGGAAAAATCTCTTTGAGCAGCCAAATTACAAAAACATAAGACTGCACTGTTCTTTAATTAAGGTGTATTTCATACACAACACAATGCGTACATCTTCAGTATATAGTTTAATGTTTTGACAAATGTATATACCTGTGCGTGCATGCTAAGTCACTTCAGTCATGTCCGACCCTTTGCAACCCCATGGACTGTAGTCCTCCAGGCTCCTCTGTCCATGGAATTCTCCAGGCAAGAATACTGGGGTGGGTTGCCATGCCCTCCTCCAGGGGATCTTCCTGACCCAGGGGTCGAACCCACGTCTCTTATGTCTCCTGCACGGGCAGGTGTGTTCTTTACCACTAGTGCCACCTGGGAAGTCTGGTAAATACCTGTGTAACCCCATTACTCAAAGCAAGATTCAGACCATTTCCAACAGGCAGAAGTTCCTTGGTGCCCTTTCAAGCCAATGTCTTTCCCCCTGCCATCACACATCCCCAAAGACAACAGTTGTTCTGAATTCTGGTGCTATAGTATTTATTTCCCTGTCCTTGAACTTTACATAAATGAAATCATGCAATATACTCTCTTCTATGTCTGGCTTCTTTCGTTTAATGTTTTGGAGGTTCAAGCTGTTGCATGTATTGGTGGCTGACTCTTTTTCATTGCTGAGCAGTAGTGTGTTATGGGGCTTCCTGGGTGACACAGTGGTAAAAAATCTGCCTGCAATACAGGAAACATGTGTTGAGTCCGTAGGTTGGGAAGATCCCCTGAGGGAGGAAATGGCCACCCACCCCAGAATTCTTGCCTGAGAAATCCCATGGACAGAGGAGACTGGTTGGCTACAGTCCACGGGGTTGCAAAGAAGCAGACATGAATAGGGCATTACACATATGCAGCTCAATCTGTTCATCCGTCCTTCTGTTGATGGAACTTGGTTTATTTCTAGCTTGGTGCTATTATGACTAGAGCCCTATACATATCTAAATATAGGTCATTTGTGGACATATGTTTTTATTCATCTTAGGTAAATACCTAAGAGTAGAATTTTTTTAAATAGGCCAATCTTACTACTTGTGTTTATAATGACTTCATATACATAATCACTTCTTAAATGTTATTGATTGGCTTTTAATTTTTAGTTAATCTATAACAAAGCCAGTGAAATGTAACTAGAGTTACAGGAGAGAGAAAACAGCGGAGAAAAGAGCATAGTAAGTAGAAGGAACACACTTGCAAAGGCCCTGAGGAGGAAAATATATGATGTATTTGAGGAGTTGAGTGAAAGCTTTGTGGCTGGAGCAAATAATGTTTGAAGGAAATGGTAGTAGGAATCTAAGCTGTTGGGATGGTAGGGGTCAGACTATGTAAGGTTTAGTAGGTTGCATTAAGCATGCTAGATTTGGGGATTCTCTGGTGGTCCAGTGGTTAAGACTGCATTTTCACTGCCAAAGGCCCAGGGAACTAAGCTGCAAGGCCAAAAAAAAAAAAAAAAAATGCTAGATTTTATCTTAAGATAAGTGCATGCAACCAGTGATTTCAGGAGGTCAAATAATATTTCAGGGGAGGAGATGGAAGTATATAAAGCAAGAAGCAGACAAAACTCTGTAGTAAAGCTTTGGAGAGATGGGCATGGCCATAGTTGGGCTAGAGATGAGGAAATATGGGCTTATTGGAGACATTTTGGAGAAAGAACTTGAGCCCATGGCACCTACCAAGTAAATTTTGATGTTAAAAAATAGAGCAAAATTTCAAGAAAATTTCCAAACACTATTTTTAAAATCTTAAATTCACCATCTTTTTTTGGTGTGGGCTGATTTTCTGTGAGACATTAAAGGTATTGCCAGGACAGCTAAAACAAATGAAACTAAGGAGAAAAAGTAAATAAAAGAGCAAAGAGTGAGAAAGAGCAAGAGATTACTCATTTAATTTCAAGTATTAGGAAGCCAGTCCTAAAACAGAGAAGTGGGATGACAATGAATAATACCTTATTGTGGCCCAGGCTCATTAAGTTTTCTAAAAGGATGGGCTCAGAGACCTATTTCTTCTTTTGGTTTCACATCTACCTCTTCGGTGAAATAGGGAAACGTCCAAGCCCTTTACTACACAGTGGTGCAGAAGTGATACTGTCCCTAAAATACATTTATAGCGTGAACATACGCATCTGAAATCACTCTAAAACATTTTTTTTTACAGTGAAATAGGTCAGACAAAGAAAGACAAATATATTGTATGACTTGTACGTTGAATCTAAAAAAGCTACACTCACAGAAACAGACTAGAATGGTGGTCACCAGGAGCTGAGGGGTGGGGGGAAAGGAGGTGTTGGTCAAATAGCATTAATGCAACCTACCAGTTACAGGATGAATCAGTTCTGGGGATGTAAGGTACAGCTTGGTGATTACAGTTAATAATAATGTAGTATATACTTGGTAGTTGATAAAAAAGTAGATCGTAAATGTTCTCACCAGAAAACAAAAAAGAAAATGACATCACATAAAAGAAATGGTAATTATGTGATAGGATGCAAGTGTTAACTAATGCTATCTTTGCAATAAGTGTTTCCAATCAACACTTGTACACCTTAAACTTACACAATGATAAATGTCAATTATATTTCAATAAAGCTGGAAAAAAATAATAAAACACATTTATTTCACTGGACTCTTCCAATTGGGATATACCAGCGGCAGTGCCAAAGGGTAGAATAGGAAGCTTTAGTCACCCCCATAATCTCCTTCATTACCCCTATCAAAGCTCCCCCAAAAACATACAATCTAAAGAATGAGAAACATGTTGTACAAATGAACTTCCTCTATCCAGCAATGATCATAAAAATACTTAACCACTAGGAGGGCATGAGCACTGAATGGACACTGTCTATAAATAACCAGTAGGGTCATACTAGCATGGACTGTGGGTACCACATATACATCTGCCCTCCTCCATCCATTTATCTTCCTCCAAACTCTGATAACATTTCTTGTTTACTGCCGTCTCCTTCCCATTCTGCTTGTCCTTAGATGTCTTGTTGTACTGCTTTACGATCATTTGGTGGGATTTCAGTATGCATTGAAAAGCTATGTTTAGCAAAAAGTCTACAAGATGCTCTATTCTGTTATCATGTTCGATCCTTCTACCAACCTTACGAGAAAGGTATTATTAGCTTCACCTAAAGGGAAGAAGAAGTAAAGAGCCTCTTGATGAAAGTGAAAGAGGAGAGTGAAAAAGTAGGCTTAAAACTCAGCATTCAGAAAGCTAAGATCCTGGCATCCGGTCCCATCACTTCATGGCAAATAGATGGGGAAATGTGGAAACAGTGACAGACTTTATTTTTGGCAGCTCAAAATCACTGCGGATGGTGACTGCAGCCATGAAATTAAAAGATACTTGCTCCTTGGAAGAAAAGTTATGACCAACCTAGACAGCATTTTAAAAAGCAGAGACATTACTTTACCAACAAAGGTCCATCTAGTCAAAGCTATGGTTTTTCCAGTAGTCATGTATGGATGTGAGATCTGGATTATAAAGAAAGCTGAGTGCCAAAGAATTGGTGCTTTTGAACTGTGGTGTTGGAGAAGACTCTTGAGAGTCCCTTGGACTGCAAGAAGATCCAATCAGTCCATCCTAAAGGAAATCAGTCCTGAATATTCATTGGAAGGACTGATGTTGAAGCTGAAACTCCAATACTTTGGCCACCTGATATGAAGAACTGACTCATTTGAGAAGACCCTGATGCTGGGAAAGATAGAAGGCAGAAGGAGAAGGGGACGACAGAGGGTTAGATGGTTGGATGGCATCACTGACTCAACTGACATGAGTGTGAGTAAACTCTGGGGGCTGGTGATGGACAGGGAGGCCTGGCGTGTTGCAGTCCTTGGGGTCACAAAGAGTCGGACACGACTGAGTGACTGAACTGAAGAGAACATAAGGAAACCAAGGTACAAGCATGGTTACAATTCGTACTCAAGGTCGGATAGATATTAATAATTACAATGGAACAATATTCAAATTAGTCAGTCTGGTGACAAAGTCCATGCTCTTTCCTCCCAAAGAAGAAGCATCTCCCAACATGCATGGATGTAATTGCTATACTTCTCTCTCCATATTAATATGCTTTCCCCAACCTTCTGCTAGTATCATGTTTTTCAAAAGTGGATCAACTGTCCACTTGTATCAGAAGCATTTGGATGTGATTATTTTAAATGTGAATTCTGAGTTCCACCCTAGGGCTACTGAACCTCGGCCTCAAGGAGGCCGGGGGTGGAGATGTGCGTTATAAGCTATTCCAGAAGATGATAATTCCCAGACAATGTTGAGAAGCACTGCTCTAATTAATGCACGCCTCTGCAAAGCAATAACACCCACCATTCCTTTCTGGCCTGAATTCCTTTTGCTGTTGGGGAAATGTATTTATATCTTGATGAATCCAAGCTATTTCACAGTAATATTAGAGAAGAGCATGTCAGATAATTGAGGGGAAATATCGAGGAGTAAACATTCAGTCACTTTTTCCAGTATAGAGTATCTAAAACTGCTGCTACCAAAAACTGTAAATATGCTACAACAGAAAACATATTTTTAAAAGCTAGATGGCTAGATGGGCTCCAAAACCACTGCAGATGGTGACTGCAGCCATGAAATTAAAAGACGCTTGCTCCTTGGAAGAAAAGCTATGACCAACCTAGATAGCATATTAAGAAGCAGACATTACTTTGCCAACAAAGGTCCATCTAGTCAAAGCTGTGGTTTTTCCAGTAGTCATGTATGGATGTGCGAGTTGGACTATAAAGAAAGCTGAAAAAAAAAAAAATGGAAAATAATAATCAAAAAAAAAAAAAAAAAAGAAAGCTGAGTGCTGAAGAATTGATGCTTTTGAATTGAGAAGACTCTTGAGAGTCCCTTGGACTGCAAGGAGATCCAACCAGTCCATCCTAAAGTCCATTCAATCAGTCCTGAATATTCATTGGAAGGAGTGATGCTAAAACTGAAACTCCAATATTTTGGCCACCTGATGTGAAGAACTGACTCGTTGGAAAAGACCCTGATGCCGGGAAAGACCAAAGGCAGGAGGAGAAGGGGACAACAGAGGATGAGATGGTTGGATGACATCACCAACTCAATGGATATGAGTTTGAGTAAACTCCGGCAGTTGGTGATGGACAGGGAGGCCTGGTGAGCTGCAGTCCACAGGGTTGAAGAACTGGACACAACTGAGCGACTGAACTGGATTGAGACTGGGATAAAACTAGTAAGAGGACCAGAAAGGACTAGAAAACAAATCCAATGGATAGGCTAAAGTTCACACTAATCCTGCTGGCTGGAACATCCCAGGGAGCCAGTAGACACAGTCCAAGGGTTGAGCAGGTGGGAATCAGACTGTACCCCACACAAAGTCAGGCTGAAGAAGGCATCTTAGTGAATGAACCAGGTCAAGCACCGTGCTAATGTTGGTCGTGAATCTGTTAGGAGGGAATGTGCGTGTGTGCTAAGTCACTTCAGTTGTGTCCAGCTCTGCCAGCCTCCTCTGTGCATGGGATTCTCCAGGCAAGAACTGATATGGGTTGCCACGCCCTCCTCCAGGGGATCGTCCCAGCCCAGGGATCAAACCCGCGTCTCTTATGTCTCCTGCAGTCAGGCAGGTTCTTTATGACTAGTGCCACCGGGGAAGCCCCTAAGAAGGGCTATTATGAATAAATTTGCTGTGAGTCCTTTTAGGGGTAAGCATCCCTGATTCACCACTCTAAAAGTCACGCATCAGAGAGGCAGATCTAACCCTGGATGAAATGGCTGGAGTACCAGGTTGATTCCATCATTTTCCCAGCATGAACTTGGATAAGCTCTTGACCCTCCCTGGGTCTCAGAGTCCTTGTCTGAAAACATGTATCTCACAAGGTTGATGTAAAGATTAAACTATTTAACACATGTAAGTGCCTTTACCAATGTCTCACAAGTAGCAAGCCCCCAACAGATATCAACTGTGTTAGATTCAAACACTGGTCCCTGCAGCAAACCCCAGGCAAACAAGCCTCTTTGGAGTTAACCTTTAAATGTCTAAGTTATACCCACTGAGCTCTAACATTTAGATATAAAAACAGTGGTATCGATCTCTGGTACAAACACTGGCAGGTTATTTCTTTAACATCCTGGAAATCTAAGTATATATAGTATATCGCCTTGCAGCTACTTTTTCATAGAAGTATAACTCTACATGCTAATTTCAAGGCCCCATTTATTCCAACTTGGCCTAGCGCCTCCTTCCTGTCCTCCATTCTTATCTCCAGCCACTGGCCCATCGCTGCCAAAGACACTGCCTTGGGAGGGGTTTCTAGCCCCTCCCAAACTCAAACATTCCCTAGGACTGCTGTTGCCGGGTTTTTTTTCCAGCTTTGTTGGTGGTCAGTTGCTCAGTCATATCTGACTCTTTGCCACTCCATGAACTGCAGCACACCAAGCTTCTCCGTCCATCACCATCTCCTGGAGTTTGCTCAAACTCATGTCCATTGAGTCAGTATTGCCATCCAACCATCTCACCCTCTGGTGCCCTCTTCTCCTCTTGCCCTCAATCTTTCCCAGCATCAGGGTCTTTTCCAGTGAGCTGGCTCTTCACATCAGGTGGCCAAAGTATTGGAGCTTCAGCTTCAGCATCAGTCCTTCCAGTGAATATTCAGGGTTGATTTCCTTTAGGATGGACTGAGTGGATCTCCTTACAGTGCAACGGACTCTCAAGAGTCTTCAGCACCACAATTCAAAACCGACAGTTCTTCAGTGTACATGTTCTTTATGGTCTTACTCTCACATCCGTACATGACTACTTGCTTAGCTTTTTAAAAAATACTCTCAGAATTTCTGCTTTGCCAGGCGTGTATAACTTCTGCCTACAGTTAATAGGCAGCTGTTTTTATAGTCACCACACCCTTTTGAACTCTAGAAAACAGTCAAATTCCATGAAAGTAAATTTTGTGCTTTAAAATTGTTTTTAAATGGGGGAAAGCCTCCTCTTCCATTTAAGTTGTTTCTTATGGGATAGGTCATGAAACTTAAACTAGGTAATAGAACTTTGGATAGGCCACCCTAGCACCATAAGTATATCCTGTATTCCATCCACTAATCACTTCCTGATGTTATTAGAGGCTGGAAAGGAACACCCCAAAATGAAAAGCAGTGTTAGGGACCTGGGATATCTTTTCTCTTCTTCAAAAGCTTCCTTGAGTCTTCAACCAGATTTTAAATATATGGAAATTAAGTTAAAATTACTCATAATGACTTTTCTCTTTTGACCCATGTAAATTTCAAACATTCATTATTCATGACTCTCACATCTTTAAACATCATAATCAATTGGTCTTTTTTAAAGGTAGGTCAAACAAACACCCTTGTCATAACATTTTTTTTTTTATGACGGTAATATGACGGTGAGCAAGGAACCCATAGCAAGTTCCTGCTACTTCTCCTATTTTAGAAGAAGTCTTTCCTGCAATAGCTCAGACTCAGAAATTTAACTTTTTTTTCCTGGGACTTCCCTGGTGGTCCAGTGTTTGGGACTTTGCCTTCCAATGCAGGGGGTGCAGATTCCATCCCTTGTCGGGGAGCTAAGATTCCATAGGCCTCTCAGCCAAAACAATAAAACATGAAACGGGAACAATATTGTAACAAGTTGAATAAAGACTTCAAAAATGGTCCACATCACAACTAAGAAAATCTTTTAAAAAATAATAATAAAAAAATAATATTTTTTCTGTCATGCTAAAACCCAAAGTTTAATATAATGAATGAGGGGTCACATGACTGATTGAGAACACAGCACAAATGCCTCAGATGAATTATGTTTTAATAAAGCGCGGCTCAAAATAGCCAAAGTCCAACCTCCATAAAATACTGCTCTGGATGTTCTTGAACAAAGAAATTTCAGTTGGAAAACATTCACTGCAGGGTTTGTGCTCGGAGCTTTGGAGCATCTGGACTCAGCCGTGGTTGGACAGAAACAGCTGGTGACCTCCTGGGAGCAGAGCTGGGGCTCTTGCACTGCTGATCATGTATAGATTATAAAATTACTATTCTGCTCTTGAGTCAGTTCAGCCACTCAGTCGTGTCTCTGTGACCCCACGGACTTCAGCATGCCAGGCTTCCCTGTCCATCACCAACTTCTACTTTTCAGCTTCCCCCAGAATGATGGGAAGTCGTGTGTTGCCTCAGGGACCTGTGGAAAGGACATGGTATTTGGCTCAGGAGATGGTTCCTGGCCTGGATGATGGTTGTGCACCCTTGAGCAAGTTCTTGTTCTCTGAGCCTTCCATGGCCACACAAAGTCAATAAGATAGCATACACCTATGCAGCTACCTATTAATAGAAAACACACAGTAAGTGCTTCTTCATTATTGGAAAAAAAAAACACGTCTCTGTAGGGTCTTCTGGGAAACTACTCATAACAAGCCCTTCTTTGTAAACAGTTTCCATAAGCTGTAGTAATCAACAAAGCTCTTAAGAGAAATCAGATAAAGACACAATGCCCATAAGTTCTGAAATCTCGGCTAAACCAGTGTTGAAGACTAAATTCTAATTTTAGGCTAGTTTGACGCCCGGAGGTCCCTCTCTGGTTTCTGCTTCATGTAAGCTTGGGTTTCCTGCCTTTAGGAGTCTCTTACAGTCTGTAAATGAGTGAAGCAAGATCATAGGGAGTGTTAGAAACTGTGGAAAACTGGACTGTATCAGCCCCATCCAAAAAAAAAAAAAATAAAAGATTCCAATTCAAACGTTTTGTCCAAAACTCACCTGTAGGCTAAAGTCAAATCTCAGGCAAGCAGACATTAGCTTTTCAAAAAGCTTGTTATTTGTTTATTTATGGCTGTACTGGGTCTTTGCGGCTGCACCCAGGCTTTGTCTAGTTGTGGTGAGCAGGGGCTCCTCTGGTTGCGATTCACAGGCTTCTCATTGTGGTGGCTCCTCTTGTTGCGGAACACGGGGCTCTAGGGTCCATGGGCTCAGTAGTTGTGGCACACAGACTTAGCTGTCTTGTGACACATGGGATGTTCTCGGACCAGGGAGTGAACCTGTGCCCAATGCTTTGGCAGGCGAATTCTTAGCCACTGGACCACCAGGGAAGCCCTGCTTTTGTTTTCTAATGGGTATACCTTAACAGAATGAAGTGGGCATTAACTGACGTTCAGTCTTGTAGTCATACGCAGTGCTTTGCTAAATCTACTAAATTCCTAGATGCTTACTCAGGTTTGGCCTTTCTCCTCCTCCATCATCTAGCCAGTATGCTAACATGTCTTGCAGCTGTCAGCAGGAAGACATTATTAAAGGCTGTGTGGCCAGCTGCTCCTGGGAGCTCATTCAAGCCGTATCTGGCAGAGTAACTGGACTCATTCAACAGGAATTTGTAGAGTACCTACTCTGAGCAGAACCACACACCACCTAGGCAGGTTTTCCTACTTTTCAGCCCCTATTTTACTCCAAGGATTTAGATTTAGCAAGATTTAGCAAGTCATGTCATCAGTTCCTTATTCCTTTAAATAAATAGGCACCTTCCACTTATCAGCAGCGAAATTTTTTGTTGTTGTTATTTATAAGTAAAATCACAACAAATCTGCTTCTAATCTTGTCATTTTGGTTTTTAAATATTTATTTTATTTATCTGGCTCCACCAGGTCTTAGTTGCGGCAGATGAACTTTAGCATACGAACTCTTAGTTGGAGCGTGTAGGATCTAGCTCCCTGGCCAGGGATCGAACCCTGGCCCCCTGCATCAGCAGCAGAGAGTCTTAACCACTCTACCACCAGAGAAATTCCTAATTGTGCCCTTTCTGAGCTCACTTGAAAGTTGTTCTGCCTCTGTTTAAGTCACCCCAGCCAGTAGAAACGATGCACCAGGCACTCTGCTCAAGCGTTGCAAGGCTTTATGCCCTTCTGGAGTTTGTGATCTAACATGACCACCTGTGACTCTGGTGGACACAAAATGGATAAACGAAATTATGAATGCCCTACAAAAGCAGACAAAATACAGAGATTTTAGAATGGTAAAACTTATACACTGGTTGTCACAATAGACTTGTTGGGATGCAATGTAAAATAATGATTATAAAGTTCCAGTGAGCAAGGGCAAAGGTCTTGAAATTAGAGTGATTTTTTTTTACTGGAGTCAGTTTCAGTCTGCTGGAGGTAAAAGCCAGATGCAATGAACTGAAGAGAGGGGGGTGGGGGGAGAGAAGAAAAAAGCTGATAAAAGGGAAGAAAATAGCATAGATAACTCCTCCAAGAAGCGCAATAGGATCAGAGAAGGCATTCGATCCTTAGCATGGGTAGAAGGGACAGCAAAAATGTAGACTGAGAAGGGTTTGGAAGCAGACAGTTTGTAGTTGGAGACCAGGAAGCAGGGCTTCGAGGTTGCATAGCTCCTGAGGACTTGGTTCACGGTGTAGACCATGGGTATGTTGTGCCCTGGAGTTGTCAAATTGGGTGTTTCCATCTCTCTCCATTAACTCCATTTTAGCTCTGAATTAAGAAGCAAGAACACCTATTTCCAACAGAGAGAGCACAGGGACGATCATGATGGGAGTTCCCTGGTTGGGACAAGGTAATAAAAAAATATGATCTCTTTCATGCTTCCCTGGTGGCTCATATGATAAAGAATCCGCCTGCCAATGCAGGAGACCTGAGTTTTGATCCCTGGGTCTGGAAGATCCCCTGGAGAAGGGAATGCCTACCCACTCCAGTATTCTTGCTTGGAGAATTCTACGGACAGAGGAACCTGGTGGGCTATAGTCCATGGGGTCGCAAAGAGTCAGACACAGCTGAGCAACTAAAACTACACTTTCAAATATGTCAAGTCTATCAAGAGCTGATGTCAGAAGCGGACATGGGAGTTGAATCTTGGGACAAGTCAAAAGGTGGCCAAAGGACACCAAGAGCTTGGAAGATGGCTGGACCACATACTGGGGTCCTTCACTCACAACATCTCACTCAATACCATCAACAGTCTAGCAAGAAGAGATGATTCTTCCTTTATGGATAAGAAACCTGAAGTCCATAGTGGTGAAGTCTACACACAAGTTCACACACAGTTGGGGAACTTGGCAGAGCCAAGACTCCAGAGACAATGAACCTTCCCCTTTGAGTGCTTCAAGTGCTGCTTGAGACACAGAGGAATAGTGTATCCGATCCCTGCTCCCAGCTCTCACATGCTGTTGGGAACAATAGCATGTGAATAACTATAAAGCAATGAGATGAATGCAAAACTGGTTTATGAGCAAAGTACTGTGGGAACACAGGTTTGGAAATTCTCCCAGGCAGCTGTATATTTATGGTTGGCAGGGAGGGAGAGTGAGAAAGGGATAAATGATTATAAAATATTGACTTTTTAAAACTCCATGAGTTTATGGAGAGGGAAGGTGGCCATCACCACTTTCATCAAGTGTTTAAGCATTGCTAATTATGGGACATCTGTGCCTCCCGCTGTGATGTGACACAGAACACCCAAACTCCCTAGGAGTCTTCAAATGAATCCAAGCAGGGCTTTAGACATGACTTCCTGGTTACAAGAAATATAGGGAAAGAGGAACACATTACCACTGTCAGCAGGCAATCAGAAAAATCTACATTTGACAGGACAACTGGCAAAGTCAGTGTCATTTTTTTACGTATGTGGAGGAACAATCTAGGACACAAGAAAATATAATCAAATGCAAAGCAAGAATCTCAACTAGATTGTGAGTCAGAAAAAGACATTTAGGGGACAACTGGGGAAATCTGACATGGACTGGACATTATTTGGGGGAATGGTTTTCTTTGTTGTTTAGTTGCTCAGTGTCCGACCCTTTGCAACCCAACCCCACGGACTGCAGCACACCAGGCTTCTTTGTCCTTCACCATCTCCCACAGTTTGCTCAAACTCATGTCCATTGAGTCAGTGATGCCATCCAACCATCTCATCCTCTGTCGTCCCCTTCTCCTCCTGCCTTCAGTCTTTCCCCGCATCAGGGTCTTGTTTTCTTAGGTGTGATAATTATATGGGTTTTGTAGAAGAATGTCTTTATTGTTAGAAGATACATTTTAAAGGGTCATGTGTATCTGCAACATATTATTTTTCCTTTTCTTTTTCTTTCTTGGTCACACCTTAGAGTTTGTGGGAACTTAGTTCCCCAAGATCAGTCTGTCCCCTGTCCCCTGACCCCTGCAGTAGAAGTGTGGCGTCCTAACCACTGGACTTCCAGGGAATTCCCTGCAACGTATTTTTAAATTGTTCAGCGACACACACACACAACTGAACTATAGGAAATTATTTATGTCGAACTATTTTCTAAATAGTTGTAACTACTTTATTACAATTTCATATGGTCCAACCTAATAAATAGATTAGAAGAAATTTCCCAATTGGAGCAAAAATATGTAAAACATTACAGTATGAAACAGACACACACACAAGATCAATTCAGAGGGGGTCCAATAAGACAGAAATAACAATTCCAGGAAGAATAGAGAAGACTGAGGGGAGAAAGACACCAAAGATATAACACAAAGAAAATTTCCAGAACTAAAGAGGTATGCTTTCCATTAAAAAGGGCCTCCTGAGTTTTAATTAGGGGGAATGGAAAAAGCCACACTTTCATTTGGAAGATATTAAGGAGGTTATACAGGAGAGGTCTTAAGAGTTTTCCTCTTAAATCAACTTCTAGATCTGGGAAAAATCAACTTCTACAAGAAAGAAGGGGCTTCCCCGGTGGCTCAATGGTAAATAATCTGCCTGCCAACGCAGAAGACTCAAGTTCAATCCCTGGGTCAGGAAGATCCCCTGGAGTTGAAATGGCAACCCACTCTAGTATTCTTGCCTGGGAAATCCCATGGACAGAGGAGCCTGGCAAGCTATAGTTCATGGAGTTGCAAGAATTGGACACAATTTAATGACTGAACAACAAGAAACAAGGCTAATAGTGGCATTTGATTTCTCATTAGCTACACTAGAAGCTTGGGTGTAATAGCTTCAGAATCAGGGGGAAAACTGGTTTTCAATCTGGGAAACCCATACCTAGTCAAGTTACTTGTGAAGGCAAAATGAAGATTTTTTTTTAGTCGTGCAAATACTCAGAAAGCTTCCTTGCCACAAACCTTTTCTTGAGAAGTTATTTGAGCATGTACTTCATCAGCAAAACAATGTGACCAAGCCGTCTGCTGTTTGACTGGATGAGCCACCAGTTCATATTTGAGCAAGAGAAGGGCTCCCGGAAAGAAAGGGATTTTATAAGACATAGAATCAAAAGAACTTGCAGATGCACTACAGGCAGAGGATGCCTGGAAAGAAGAAAAGCAACTAGAAATTTCTTTTAAAGACTATAGACAAAAGTCCCAGTACAAATATGAATCAAGTTAGAAGAGGCAATCAATGGACTTCAAAAAGGAAAAAAAAATTATTCCAAGCAATAGATAGAATGGGAGGAAGGTACAGATGTCCTCTTTCAACAAGAAAACACTAGGAAAAGAAAAAAAAATTTAACCGTGATTTTGAGCAATTGAGAAGTATAGGGTTGTGATATGTTACAGAGCAGGAAACATACTTCTTGCCTCTGCTATGAATTTATATCATAAACAAATTAGCCTGCATGCTGTTTGTTGGTTACTGTCAGACTAGACCTCTGACAGTAGAGGTTACTAGACTCTCGCCTGAGGACAAACTTTATAAGACTTAACTGTGCTTACAGACTAGAATGCAAATATCCTCAGCCACAGAAATCTAAGAGTTAGCGCACAGCTTGATGAAAAGTTTGGAGGTGGAAGCACAGGTGGAGAGTCTCGGAGAAGTCAGGAGCTCAAATACCCTCTTCTCATGAAATGGAAAGCCAAGAGATGTTGTCTATGTTTAGGAGAACTAAAAACAAAAGTTTAAGGAAATTGAAGTTGCAAAAGTGAACAAAAGAGCTAAAAATAGTCATATAACAATCATGTGTACAGGGGTGATATGAAGTTAAGATGAATCTTTAGCAACAAGAGTCAGTAAGCAATGTCATAAAATAGCAGCTCCATCATATTAACACAGTTGGAGAGCTTCAGCAGTGGTTGCCCTTGCAAAGTGGAACTGAGGCTATGGAATTAAAAGGAACCATTGCTTCCTGTTTTAAATCTTCCTGTACTATTTGTCTTTTCAAAAACTCTGACCAAACCAAACCAAACATGACAATCATATCTTACAGGGTTATGGTGATGGTCATGGATAATCTATTATGAAAGCCTGGAAATTTAATCAGGGAGCCGTCTTGTAACTGTTAGGACTGGGATTTTCTCCTAGTGTTATTATTGGACGTCCAGCCTCCCTCATCCTAGATTTGTTCTTTTCCAGGGGATCCCAGGTGGCTCCAATGTCCAGCTGCCCTGTCAAGCCTACTGTTTCTGCAGCGCTCCAGCTTCAAGAATGGTCTCTCACTGCCCACCTCTACCCCGGATGCCACCTCCGCTGCTGGGGTGAGCTCCCATCCTGTGCTTATAGCTCCTGTCACTTGTCTCCCTCAACTGTTGCCAATGCACATCTAGCTGTGTCTTATTATTACACATTGACTGATATAAATTTATCAGTTCAAATGCATGCACTTGAAAACTTAACTTTAGCCCACAAATATTTTGTTTAGTTGCTAAGTCATGTCTGACTCTTTGCGATCCTAGGTACTGTAGCCTTCCAGGCTCCTCCGTCCATGGGATCTTCCCAGCCAGAATACTGGAATGGGTTGCCATTTCCTCCCTCCACACCATCATATAAATACTCAATTAAAAATATAGCTCATAAAATACAACACTTCATAGCAGTTTTTGCTGTTTCTGAACTTTACCCCATAGGACTGCTTTAAAAGAATCTCTCTTTACAAATAAAGCAATATAAGCGCCCTATCAAACATTTGAAAAAGAAACATAATTGCTTCATTCCTCTTCATCAGCTTGGCATACAAGCAGAAATCCTGTCTTGTTAAAATTAGATGACTCGGAGTCCCCACACTACTTTTACAGAAGAGGTCATTCTTTCCTCTTTGAATTCTCTGTCCTGAAATAATTCCCAGCCCACTTTGGATTCTTACACCTCCTCTTCCTGAGATGTCACGCTGGCCAGAAGTCTAGAAGCCATCCTTTCCTCTTCACTCTTCAGATCTGCTTAACACTAGGTCCATGGATAAATTAAGTACTTCACTCAGGTCATACAGCTTTTGGTGGGTGAGCTTTAGGAGTCAAAATCTAGTGTTTAGAAGGTTTGTTCCAAAACATGCTGTTCTTATGCTTCTGGGGAGGCATCATGAGGGCTCCATGGAGGATTTGGGTAGAATCAAGTGTTCCCCAGTTCCCCTTCCCTCCCCAAGAACCTTCTTTTCTTGGCATCACTGCTATCATACAGCAAAATCCTGGGGATTTTCCTGACCTAGGGGATCGAACCTGTGTCTCCTGCATTGGCAGGCATATTGTTTACCACTGAGCCACCTGGGAAGTCCCGTCATATGGCTACTAAGTGTCAAAAGCAAGACAGTGCATTTTTATGTGAAACTATTACCTTTTTAAAATTTTGCTGTTTCAAAATTTTATTAATGCAATTCCCAAGTATCCAGAAAAGCTGGAAAAAAATAGTACAGTAACACATACATCCACCACAAGACTTCAACAACTGTTAACATTTGCTATACTTGTTTTATTCATTTACTCATCTAGCTATTCAGCTAGAGTGCCTTTTCCAAGGGTTCCTTCTCATTTTCTGACCCTGCCTTTTCGTAGCATCTTGTTTTTTTTTTTTTTTAACAGATGTCATATCATTTCACATCTCTTTAGTGATAAGTAATTCATTTTGTAGGGCTTTTATTTGATTCTTCTCATAGTCCCTGAATTATACATTTCTTCTGGGGTCAGTTTTTCTCTTTTTACCTTTCTTTGTCATACTGTTCTCAAATGTTTCATGAATCCAGTTGTCAGGCTCCTTATGAAGGAGAGAGGAGAAAGGCTGCCTAGGACGCTGGGTGCGTGTGCAGGATGTGCTGAGTGGCAGGCTTCAGTTCAGGGTGAATAGTCTGAGTGTCGTGCTGAGACTTCTCAAACGCTGGAATGAGATGGCTTTGTGCCAGGTTACCAACGACAACGACTGCTGTTCAAGTTTCCTTGGAAACAGGCTTCGCTGTCTTTATAAAAGTCCCCTCCGGTCATTGGTTGGTTGGTCGGTTTTGGTTTGGTCTGTGGTTGAACATCCAGTTGCTGGGAGTTCTTGGCACCAGCGCTGAAGAGTAGGAATGGAGGATGACCGTTTCATAAAGAGATCTTCACTATTCTTCCATCTTCTCTTCACTCCAGTGACTCTTCTGAGTTCCCAATCTCAGTAAGGGGCTAGCACAGAGGTAGGGCCCCCATCTTCTGTAAGACCCTCTAAACACATCCTGGGCTAGAGCTTCTTCCGGTCAGTGTTCTTCCATGTAATTTGTCCTCTAGAAATCCATGGAGATCACGTCACCTCTTGTTCTCTCAACTGCTTTTGGTATTATACGTTTTATATTCGAATCCTAGGAGGATGAGGGAATAAATACATGTGCTCAAGTCCCCATCTCGAACCAGGGATGAACATTTCCATTTTACATTGGGAAAAAAAAGAGGCTCATGTGATTAAGTGACTTACCTAAGAACACACAGCTAGAAAGGGAAGGGCCAGAATTAAACCTGTGTGCTTTTGACTATGCCAAATACTTCTTTTTGTACAAATCATGACTCAGCTGGTATGACCTGGAGAAACAAGCCCTTACATAACCTGATATGTTTAAAATATGCTGTCATCTGTGTATAAAAATGACTCATAAACTGCCCAGACTAAAAATTGTACAATTTTTACAAGTTACATATCTAGAATAAAATGAAAAAAATCATCAAAGTAGTAAAACAGCAGTTTGATATTTTGTGGGTCAGGTTGAAGTAGAACAGATCTCAAGGAGAGAAAATTGGGAGGAAGCATAGGTCACCGTTTGGGCAGTAGTGGCAAGGGCTTGGGACAGTGAGTGCTCTCGGTTCTATGAAATAAATCCACTTTAGAAGTCACATCTAGGGAAGCAGTTGACCAAATGAGATGGTGCAGACTCCAGGAAGTGGGGTGAAAAGAAGACATGCTAGGAAGACAGGGCACCCTGTCCATGTGGAAGCCACTCTATCATATAAACCCAATACTTACTAACTGCTATGCACAGACACTGCAAAAGGCTCTATAGATGCCTTCATCTCTTTGCCAAAGCATTATCCTGAAAAGTTAAGGATTTCTTCATTTGGGGATGCTTCCAGAAATTAAAAACCCCACAATATCTCACAGGAACCCATCCCATTCATAATGGTTTAAGATTTAAGGTGTCAAAAGAATTGTCCCAATTCAACCACAAATATAGTTTGAGGGCTTTTGAATAGCTGGTCATTTATTCAACAAATCTTTATAGAGCTCCTACTCTATGGCAGCCACTGGTGCTAGGATCTAGGGACACTGTGGTGAGGAATAGAAGATTATTTCTAAGGAAGTTAATCACTTCTCCATCAGACAGTGCTGAAACATCCACTTCTCTCTTTCTCAAAGACAGAGGCCAAATTAGCTTAATTCTGAAATGTAGAGACTGACCCACAGAAAACTGGGCTAGGTGGTTGATGAACATATTACATATTGTTACTAATTCACTGTGACATTGATTTAGATGCATGATATACAGGGAAAAGACATAAACTAACAGAAAATCTTTCCATTCACAGTGTTTTTCTCTAATTTTCACCTTCCCCATAGCTGTTTTTATCTCAGTCAGATGAAAACAATTTTTTGAAAATTCATAGTGAAGTCCAGAACAAGCAAGCACATCCTCTGTTAAAGGTTGGCACATATTCCTGTGAACTCGGAAAGAGAACAGAGCTTTCCAGTAGGTCAAACAAAGAAAATGGAGATTAAGAAGTCTGATTTCCTCCTCTTCCCATCAGTTGTCAGACACCATTGAATAATTGATTTCTGGTGGGCTGCTGTCTATGGGGTCGCACAGAGTCAGACACGACTGAAGTGACTTAGCAGCCTGTTCCTGAAAAGTAGATAGCTATCATTAAAGCATTTCCAAAAAGAAATATATTTTGCTTTTCATTAAAATGGAACAAATGAAATGGTACTGCAACAAAATAAACTTTTTAAGGTACAGTAATTGCATTTGTGATTTTTCCTTTTCCACATCTAATTGCACTGTCTCCAATGGTCCTGAAACCTCTCCAGCAGGCTGACAGCCTGATAAACTCTAAAAGGAAGAAGGAAAACACAGTCTAAAAGGCAGGGTAGGTGCGGCCGCTAACAAAGGTCAAGATGAACAAAGAAGAAAGTGCAGTTACTCAAGTGTATGCAGATAAGGCATCAAGTTCAAGGTCTGAGAGGAAGTACACCAGATTGCAGTGTCCACATGGCACCTCATGACAGACCTCCAGTGATGGAGCCCTAGGTTCTTCTCAAACAGGAGGGAAGAGGGCAAGGCACAACATTTAAAAGAATGACATACTCCGAGGACTGGACATAAACTGATTAGAACCACACAGGTCCAAGACGGCAGACGAGTCCAGTTCCACTAGACTTTGAGCCTCAGTGCATGCTCACTGTAACACATCAGCATGCTAAATCACACTCACAGGCACCATGACAATTCCAAGGCTGATCATAAAGATCAAAAAGTGGGTGGTGGCCCAATGTCTGGAAATCCCCACCTCTTTCCCAAAATAGCTGGAAAACTCCTTCCACTCCTTAGCTTAAGAAATTACCCACCCCTATAAAAACTGACTATCTTTCCAGGTGGCACTAGTGGTAAAGAACTTGTCTGCCAGTGCAAGAGACACAAGAGACATGGGTTCGACCCCTGGGTTGGGAAGATCCCCTGGCATAGGCAAAGGCAACGCACTCCAGCCTTTTTGCCTGGTAAGTTCTATGGACAGAGCAGCCCTGGCGGGCTGCAGTCTATGGGGTAACAAAGAGTCAGACATGACTGAGTGACAACATGTGTGCTAAGTCACTCAGTTGTGTCCAACTCTGCAACCCTATGGACTGTAGCCCACCAGGCTCCTCTGTTCATGGGATTCTCCAGGCAAGAATACTGGAATGGGTAGCCATTTCCTTCTACAGGGGATCGTCCCAATCCAGGGACTGAAGCCGGGTCTCCTGCACTGCAGGCAGATTCTTCACCATCTGAGCCGCCAGGGAGGCTCAGACATCACCCAATTCTCGCCTGAAAGCTATTCTGGAATATCTATGGTATCATCATTTCTAGGTAGCCTAGAAATAGCCATCATTGACAATCAGACAAATATGAAACCTATTCAATACCACCTGTGCAGGAGTCAAATTCTGAAATGTCTATAACTTAATAAATTACAATTCACAGTTGTGTTGGCGAGCTTACTTTGTTTCAGCACTTCTTACAGTTGAAACGCTCAGATGTGTTTCCAGTTGGAAGCTGCCAACGAAGCGTTCATAGCATTTCACACTCACATGCTGTATCTTGTTGTTTTTCATACTCACATGAGACCGAGCCCTATTTTGCTCTTGTTTAAATTTTATTATCATAGTTAGTAGTGATAAGCTGACAGAAACAGGCTAAGGAAGGGAAAAGGGTTGAGATAAATAAGTTCTTATGAACTGAAACACACGTGCATACTTGTGAGTTACCACCTCCCCCACATCCTGTCCTGCTGTACTGAAAAGAGTCCACGCCAGAGTCCACAGAACATTGTAAGCAGCCGATCCCTGGATCTGGGCCCAGGACCCCGCTGTGTGAAGTCTCGGGGGTGATGTCGGTCTAGATAACCAGCTTTTCCACACTCAGCGTACTTGTGGTTTCATCCTCTTCATTTGACCCAAAGTATCCCGGGAGATCCAGCATCTGTTGCTCTGCCTCGGTGAGGCCGAAGGATGTATTGTCGTAGAAGGCGAACTCCGGGTGGGCGGGGAAGCTCTGACACTTGTCTTTTCTGCCCTGAGAAGGACTCAGCGGGCTGACCCTCTGGTAACCATCTTTGGGCGCCGGGGGGGAAGGCTGCTTCCTTGAGACACTCCTGTGACTGGGGGACGGCCCCCTCCGAGCCCGGGGAGGCTCCGGTCTCTCACCTGCCCCCACGAATCCGGTCTGGCGATCCCCCAGGTCCGGTTTCCTTGGGGGCGGCCCCAGGGAGTGGGGTTTGGGGAGAGGGCTTAAGGGACCACTGGTCCCCGCTGCCCCTGAGCCATGGTCCCGTTTCTCCGGGAACAGGGTAGCACCTCGACTCGGAGGCCGGCCTCGTTCTCCGGCCTGGTCCCAGGTCCGGGCCCTGGGGCCGTGGGCGGGAGTCGGCCGAGGGGTAAGCGTGGACAGGCTCCTCTCCCGGAACGGCCGGGCCTGCCTGGCCTCGTGAAAGCTCGCCGTCCTGCGGAAGTGGGACCCCCGGGGGTGGCTCCTCACCTGCGACTTGCGGAGGAGGGTCTGGCTGGGGCTGACCGCGCAGCTGGCCGCCGAGAGCGGGTGGTCCAGCCGGGATGGGGGCCTGTCTCCGGCGCCCACCGCAGGGGGCTGCTCCAGGAACGGGGATTTGATCCGGAACTTGCCGGCCGTGGCTTCCTCGGGGCTCTCAGACCCTCCGGGGGACGCTGCTGCTGCGACGGCGGCGGCGGCATCTATGGCCGTGTCCGTCAGGGGGCTCTGAGACACGTGGTACACCTTGGTGGTCTCCGTCAGGCCTTTCTTCTTCATCTCCTTCAGCTGCTGCTGGGCCAGGCGGTAGCTGAACAGGGGCGGGATGATCTTCTGGGCGTTGGCCTGGAAGCTCTCGCTCCCCGAGGCCTCGTCGTCGGGAGGCGCCGGCACGCTCCGCCGGTAGGTCAGTGGGATGCCCAGGTCCCCGGGGCTCCCCGCCGGCCCGTCACCCGCATCCGAGAAGCTGCCGCGCGGCTCGCTCAGCTCACAGATGTTCTCCTCGTCGGAGTTCTTCCGGCAGCCCGGCCCGTGCAGCGAGTTGTGGCGGGCGGGGGTGCTGCACTTGGGCGCGCGGCCCAGCTTCCGCCACAGCGTGATGAGCACGGTGGCCACGATGATGAACAGGCACAGAGATATGCCGGTGACCGTCACGACATTGTTGGACTTCACGGGAGCCTGGGGCTGGAGAGGAGATGGGCTGGATGGTTGGAAAGCTACCAAAAAAAAAAAAAAAAAAAAAGGAACAAATGCATCCTCTGGTATCCTTCTCTCTGCGTTGGTCTAAGGTCTCTGGGTGGCTTGCTGTAATTATCTAGCAGTTAAATAAGTGAAATAAACAAGGACTAGGACTTCTGGTCATACATATTTCTATAGACAACTTAAGTCAAACTGAAACAGAGAGACCCATAGAAGTGTGGCGACCAGATGGGCCACAATCAGGGTGACTCCTGGCCACACTCTGCGTCTGCTGACACTTGAGCCCAAATTTCTACATAGAAGCCTCAGAAGGAGTGTTTCAAGGTAGAAAATCAAGGTTTTTCACTTAAGGTAAGGTAAATATGGGCGTCCCCCCATGGCTCAGTGGTAAAGAATCTGTGTGCAATGCAGGGAGACTTAGATGTGGTTTCAATCCCTGGGTGGGGAAGATCCCCTGGAGGAGGAAATGGCAACCCACTCCAGTATTCTTGCCTGAAAAATTCCTTGGACAGAGGAGCCTGGCGGGCTATAGTCCAAAGGGTTGCAAAGAGCCGGACACAACTGAGCACTAGAGCAAGGTAAACATGGGATATCTACAGTTAAATGTACCTTTGAGATGCATGTTGGAAAATTTCCAGTAACACTTGAAATGCAAAGTAATTTAGGCAGGTTGCAGCTACATGTGCACATCTCAAGAGAAATTAATAGGTGAAAATAGGTCTTTTGGCAATATACTACAACTCAAGTTTTCTCTCCCGTGTCCAGGAACTGCCTTTCCTAGGTACTGGAGCCTCTGTTTTCCCACTTCTGCTTTCTCAACTCTCTATCTCCTCCCTCCCTTCCATGTGGTGCTGATTTTCGTCCTTCTTCCCTATTCTCTCAATCTGGTGTGTCCCACAGTCATCAAAATGTCTCACCAAGACTCAGACGCCACCTGGGACCTCAGCCTGTACTGCCACAAAAGTACCCAGGAACCTGAGACCACCCAGTTCCACCTGGCAGGACCTCTCTTTCAACTCTTAGGCCACTGTCTATCATTTAAGCCCTTCCAGTCACCTGTCCCCTCCCCTCTTTTTTTTTAACTAGTTAATGTGTGTATCAGGAGCAATCAGGGTCTTGCAAGTCATGATCATGCAGAGCCATTAATCATGAATCATGTGAGCTCCAATCACCACATTCTATTCTGCCCTCCAAAAGGGGGAACAGGTAAGGATTAGCCTACCGGATGATTTTTTAAATTTATTTTTAATTGGAGGGTAATTGCTTCACAGCCACAATGCTGTCCCGTGTCTCTCTTCCCCAATCGTATTCCCAGCTCTGTGAGTCATCTCCTGGACCCATCCCCAATGCTCCCCTCCCCTTTCCACTGCACCCTATGAGACACCTATAGCCAAAGACCTCACCATCCAGAAACTTTGCACAAAACACTGTTCGTCTCCTTGCCTGACCCGAGGATGGGCCCTCCTGCAGGGCACAGCCTCCTCCACCCACTCTTGGGTGGGAGCTTTATTAGAAGCAGAGCCAGCGGCAGGGCGTGTCCCTCAGCCTCCTCATCCCTGGCTGCCATCTCAACCAACTCTTTCACCTCCGTGTAGAAGTTCTACTCTTCTGGTGCCCATGTCCATCCACCCAGACACTCCCATACCCATCCCTCAGCTCTTGTCATCTCCCCACTTCCAGACACTCATCAGTCAGTAGCACCCAGGTCCAGGCTCCCTCACCATCCCAGAGCTGGGACCATTCGTGGCCTCCCAAGCTGTCGTCCCTTCCCACTCTCTGCAGGTGCTCTTAACCTTCACAGCCCACTTCTGGCTGTCTCCTCCCTTCTCATTCATTCATGATTCCTACACTAGGTATTCAGCCTCACTGCAAAATCTGATTCTCCAACCCCTCCGGTTTCTCCCCTTCCTCCAGTCACTTTCCGCTCTCACTTCTCTTCCTGCACCGAGGATCCCTCACTTGAACCCTTCTCCTGCCAATAATCTCAATTCTCTGCATTCTAATACCGAGCTATACCCCTTCCCCTGCTCTGCAGCGAAAGTCCGTTCCTAGATGAATCCAGACCTGTGGATTCTCAGCTGCAACACCCAGGCCCTGAGCCCTGGTGGAGAAAATAATGGACCACGCAGGCCAGTGCCTCTGTGTACTGACAGCACCCAAATCTGGCCGCCCACAATCCTGTCATGGGTGCCTCCCTGCCCCCACTGCTTGGAAGCTGTCCCATTCACCCTCTTCCTCGGTGGTCTGCTGGAGCACAAAGATGAGAAGCTATCAAGCAAGTGCAGCTCTGGCTTCTTCTGCCATCCTCCCCTCCAGCATGAACTGAGCAGCTGTCACACCTCTGTTTACCTCTTCCTCTAGGGAATTAGGAGGAGCAGTGTCTTCCCATAAGGGTGAGTCCACCAAGTATGCTCTAGGCCACCCTTCTCCAGGGGGACTCTCCCTCTGCACCAGTTATCGCCAGCTTCTCCTGGAGGAGAAGCTCCACAGAAACACGCTCCAGCTCTTCTCAAAGACCTTCCGAGAACTCTGACTACTGCTACAGACGTACCTCGCTCATCTTCCTGGCTGAACCTACAGAAAGAGGGGTCCGTGTGCGCTGACTTACAGCTTCCACGTCGCCCTCTCTGGCTCCTGCAGTCTGCCCCCAGGTTTCCAGTGGGCCACCTCCGACTGGAAGTCATTAAGATCTACTAGCCAAGGAGCTCCATCTTGATAGTCCTTGGGCTTTCCAGCATCAGCTCCTGTCTGACCCTTCCTGTGACTGTTTCTCCTCTTGGTTTCAACAGGTATCTAATTTGGAGACAAGAGCGTGGACTCTGGAGCCAGCGAGAGCCAGATCCCATTCCGGTTCTACTAGCACTGCTCTCTCCATCGATGTGCCACCAAACGTCCACCTCCACACACCGAGGACTCAGCACCTTCCCCCAGAGCCTGCGCCTCCTCTGATGTATCTCATCTCAAGGGAATGGTGTCCTGTCCATGCAGGTGCCAGCAACAGAATCCTAGGTTTCACCCGGTATGCTCCCCTCTCCACGCCTGCCACATCCAGAGTTGCTGAATCCTCTCCTCCACATCCCACCGCCTTGGGTCAATGACAAACTCTTTTAACAGGCCGCCTGCAGCCATTCCTGCCCCTTCTGATTTCTACTCCACACTGCAGGAGAGAGAGCCCTCGACAGCACAGGTCCAGTCTTTCAAGGGCCCTCAGGATCTGGCTTGTCCAGCCTCATTGTGTGTGTGTGTGTGTATGTGTGTGTTTTGCAGCGCTACGCAGCTTGTAACATCTTAGTTCCCTGACCAGGGATTGAACCCAGGCCCTTGACAGTGAAAGCACTGAGTCCTAACCACTGGACTGCCAAGGAATGACCCTGTCCAGCCTCATTTATATCCCTCATTCCTGACACTGTCCTCCAGCCACATCGGACTGTCGTCAGTTCTCTGGGTTTCTTAAGGGGCCCATCATCTGCTGAGCTTTCATCCATCGCTCCCTTCGCTAAAACTCCCTTTCTCACCTAGTTCACCAGGTGACGCTTATTCAGCTTTCAAACTTCAGCTCACATATCACTTCTTCCAAGAACAGAGGTGTTCCCAACCTAGACTGTCGCCAAGTATCCACAGCAAGCTGTGGATATCTTCTATTGTACTGGACGTTACGCCTGCTTCTGTGTCTGCTAAGTTACTATATCATACGTCCCTTCCAGACAGAGAGACATGGCTTACCTATATAGCTCCAACTCCAGTCAATAACTGGCACAGAGCTGGTACTCAGTCAATGTTATATTCAGTAATTGATTCATTATTTTAAAGGTCGTAACAAAATGTTCAACATCCCATCTGATGGAATGTGGGTACATGGCAACTGGACCCACCCACTGCTGCGGTGAACAAGAAGGGCCAAATTAATGTAGAACTTCACTCAGACCTTGGCATAAAAACATCCTTTCAAAACCAAACAGAACTCTAGGCTTTCAAACAAGTGAAAATAGTTGAATGATGAAAGATTTGTTTCCTGGCTGATCATGTCTTCGTCTGCAGTGGCTGCTTCGTCAGTGGAAAATGTACATGACAGGCCTCTTAGCTGTCACCTTGGACTCTGGTTGGAATCCTTTAAAACCACAGCTGGAGAAAAGCCCCAGAGGTGCTGACCTCACCCATCTCTGCCTCATCTTGTCTTTCCCTGAAGTGAAGGAGAGCTTCCTGATGCTAAGCAGCCTGCAAACAGGTCTTTACACTTCCAAGGAGTAGAAAACAGCCTAAACCGGAGACAGAAACACTCGGGAGAAATGATCATTTTTATCCACATGAGCATTTATCTGAGGACCACTGATAGTAGAAACACGGGTGTCTGTAGCACTTACCCTTTTTTCTAATTTATAATGCACAAATTTCCAGTTCCCACCCAGGATTAAAGAGATTAAGATGCCAGAACATCAAATAATACCACACAGCTGCAAAAAATGATTGCTAATTCCAGGATGCTTTTAGAAAGCAAGACTGACCTGTAATATATAGAGGCAAAGTATTCAAGTTAGGGAGCTTAGGGCGAGGCCAGATCTAGTCCCTTGCTTTCTAGCTCTGCGGTCTTGGGCAGGTGGCTTATCCTCTCTCTGCTACAAAGTTCTTACCTGTATATGGAGATAATGATGGACCGACTTTATACATGCAAGGCACTTAAAAAAAAATGCCTGGCAGCATCAAGCTCTCAAGATCTGAGCCTAGCATAAGAATCCTTGTCTTGTAGAATTATTATGAGTTTTGAGTGAGACATGTAATAAATAGTTGATATTGCTGTCACTGCTAAAGGTGCAGTAAAGTCAGGGGCAGTTGATTTTTAATTCATTTGAGTATCACGGAACTCTGGATGGAATAGCTTAACACAGCATGCCCTCCCAGAATGAAAAGCAAGAAGTTACACACAAGGAAGGAGCTATGGAGAGTAAGGGGACTTATAAAGAAAAGGGCAGATGGAGAAGAAAGCCTTAGAAGACAGTATGAGACACAGCTGGAGAAACAGATTTGGGGTGGGGCCCAGGGCTGATGAAAGAGGAGGGGAAAGCTGGGGGCTGGGAGGACAGCCTGCGCCTGAAGCTGTAATAGGAAAATCACAGGAGAGACAATGGTCTTAGGATGCTGGAATAAAGGGAACAAGGCCTACAGCACTGGCTGCAAAGAGGAGACAGCAGGATTCTGGAAGGTCACAGGTGGGGACACTGGTCAAGGTACTGCCAGATGCTGGTGGTTTGCTCAACAAGGTGCTCTGAGATCAAACACAGAAAACATCTAACTCCTCCAGGTCCCAAAGGGACAGGAACCAGGGGTGGTTTTCAACCTGGAGTTGGAGAATGGAAGAAGTCAGGACTGGAGAGAGGGGCCTCACATAAGGGTCAGGACCAGAGCAAAGGCTGGTCAACTAAATGGGGAGCTGGCTGTGTCTCAGATGGGGGATGGTGTGTGCAAAGAGCAAAGATTCCTTTTTATTGTAACCTGTGGGAAATGAATGGGATTCAGCTCCATAAGCTGCAGCAAACCCAGCTGAGGAACCTGAGCCCCCCACCAGACCATCCACATCAAGTCCTCACTGAGCACCTGCTAGTGTGGGCCTTCGAGGTGCTCAGGAGGATGAAGGAAGGGCCAGCCTCCAGGTGATGTCAACGTGAAATGCCCCACCTTCTCCTCCTGGGCAGGGGAGTACAGAATAAATATAGGGCCCTTCAAGGGATAAGGCAGGGCATCTTGCCCCATTTTGGACAATTGGTCTATATGGTTCCCTGGGACTTCTTGGAGATGAGGAGGAAAAAACCAATTTTTTAATGTTTCCCCACAGTCGTCCCCCCCCCCAAGTTTTGATGGAGAGAAGTTAAAGGAGGGAGAAACAGCAAGAAATCTTGGGAAGAAATGATCATCCTCCCATTTTTTTGCATTTTTAAAAATGATTCTGTATGTCTGAACATTTAATTTAGACCGATGTCCTTGTCATCTTCCCATTTTTGACAGTGTTAAGTCCCCGGCCATCTTGCTGGCAAGCCAGCCCCAGCTGTAGACACAGTGAGGGGCAGAGAGTCGGTACAACCAGCAGCACTGACAACGCAGTTGAGTCCACTCCTGAACTCAGACTGGCGACTGCCAGGCAGGCCTGAGTGCAGCAGTCCCTCCGGGAGAGGCTCGGGCGGGAGGATGGATACCTACCAGCACAGTCCTCCAGGGAACACGGGGAGGTCTCCGAGGACATTCCGGGGCAGCCAGGTCGGGAGGGGGAGGCGGTCAGGCACACGCGGCGACGCTCTCTGACACCGTCCCCGCACGAGGCGCTACACTGGCTCCACGGCTGCCACAGCCCCCAAGTTTCTGCAAGGACACCGGCCAGGCTTTTAATGCTAACTCACCTGGAGAATCAGAATGTCAGCGCACCCAAAGGAAGCGGCAAAACTCAAATCTCAGGCCATGAAAAGTCAGTAACGTGGAACATCCCCAAAGACGGGCAAAGCTGGAATACTGCTGCTACCCTTACAACAAAGGAAAGTAAAAATGTGGGTAGCTCAGGTGTGTTTGACTCTTTGCGACCCCATGGACTGTAGCCCACCAGGCTCCTCTGTCCCTGGGATTCTCCAGGCAAGAACACTGGAGTGGGTGGCCATGCCCTTCTCCAGGGGATCTTCCCGACCCAGGGATCAAACCCAGGTCTCCTGCACTGCAGGCGGATTCTTTACCATCTGAGCCACCAGGGAAGCCTGTATAATTTATAAAGTAGCAACCATTCTAGAACTCATCAGACAGCAAAGGTCACAGGACAACCAAATGGCCTGAATTATAAGGAAAGACAGACTCCTCCAAGGAAAGCCAGGATGCAAACATTATTTCCTGGGGCAGATGCCACGCCTCACACAAGTTGGTGAAAAGAAGTCATCTAAAAATGTAATGAAGGGTCTTCCCAGGTGGCTCAGTGGTGAAGAATCCACCTGCCAATGCAGGGTACATGGGTTCGATCCCTGGTCTGGGAAGATCCCACACTAGACCTGTGAGCCACAACTACTGAATCCACATGCTGTAACTACTGAAGCCCCCGTGCCTGAGAGCCCATGCTCCACAACAAGAGAAACCACTACAATGAGAAGCCCAAGCAGAGCTTACCGCCATCGGAGAAGGTCCACATGCAGCAACAAAGACCCAGCAGAGCCATAAATTAAGTAATTAAATAAAAAACAAAAATGTAACGCACTGTCAGAGGCCTGGTGCAGGCTAGGAGAATACAGAAGCCCTGGGAGCCATACCACCCACGGGGGATTTATACCCACTGGCAGGCTCTTCACCATGGAGCTCACCAGCTGTTCACAAGGAGGACTGAGGGCAGGTTCAAGACCAGAGGGAGCCTCCCTGAGGTGGAGGCCGAGGAGGGGAGGAGCAGCTTGTGGGGAAGACACAGACCTCATCCAGAGCCTCCTCTCCATCTGTCAACAAGAGCCCTAACCACTGGGCACAGGGCAGGAAACCCCGTCACTCTAAAAGCACCAGCTGAGACCTAGTGCTGCCAAGAAATGGAAAAAGAGAGAAAGCTTCACCCTTAGAGAGGAAACCCGGGGCCGAGACTAATACAGAGCTTCTACCACTGGCGAGGGGCGGCATCATCACAAAGACCCCACATGGTGATAACGTTAAACATAAATAATCTAAAGACCAACTAAAAGACAAAGATTGTGAGGTTGGATAAAAAAGCATAACCCAGGGACTTCCTGGTGGTCCGGTGGTTAAGATTCCAGGCTTTCACTGCAGGGGGCACGAGTTCAATCCCTGGTCAGGGATTTGACACCTGCATGCTGCCCAGCATGGCCAAAAAAAAAAAAAAAAAACCATGACATAACTATATGCTGTTTAAAAGAAACACACTTGAAGTATAAATACAGAAACAGGTTAAAAGTAAAAGGAGAGAAGAAGTTATACTTCAAAACATTAATGAAAAGAAAACTCAGTGGCTATATTAATATCAGACAAAGTAGATTGCAGAACAGAGTATTGGAAAGAAAGTGAAGTTGCTCAGTTGTGTCCAACTCTTTGCAACCCCATGGACTGTAGCCTACCAGGCTTCTCCATCCATGGGATTTTCCAGGCAAGAGTACCAGAGTGGGTTGCCATTTCCGTCTCCAGGGGATCTTCCTGACCCAGGGATCAAACCCAGGTCTTCTGCATTGCAGGCAGACACTTTTTACCCTCTGAGCCACCAGGGAAGCCCAGGATGCAGAACAAGGAGTATTACCAGGGATAAAGAGAGATGTTTACATAATGATAAAAGGGTCAATTCAGCAAGGAGACTTAACAACCCTAAATAGGGATGCACCTAACACCAGAGCGCTTGCAAAGAGTCAAGACATCTGAGTAAGTGAGCACACTTGCACTAACATCAGAGCTTCAAAATACATACAGAAAACATCCAACACAGTCATTATCAATTGGCAAATGCAAACTTCTTCCCCAAGCATATATGTAATCACTGCCAGATAGAATAATTGAATAGCCCCCTATAAATAATTATCCTACGTCCCTTCTCTATCAACACCCATCCAATCCCAAGATCTATCAGGTCATGCCCACACTAGGCACCAAAACATCCTGTGCATAAAAGTCTCTCTTCTTCATTATGGACAAAAACTCATCATGCAGTCAAGGGTGTACAAAGCACTACAAAAACATAAGGAGAACATGCAGGGCAGATACATTCTCAGGTGAGCCAAGTGGTGCAATCCTTGGAGTGAGTCATGGAATATGACTTCTTTACAGCAATTAAAAGTCTTGGATTTTCACAAGAGTGGGAGCATTACAAACCAGTATCCTGGACCAATGTCAAGTGAGGTGTGGTAATTATGTTCCATCCAGAGTTCCAACTGAACACAATATTGGTTCTGTGTCTCCCAGATCACACTGCAGCTCCTCAGATGGCTGAAAAACAAGCCAGCTTTGTCCTGGAGCTTCACAGCTGTTCAGACACTACGCTTCCAGTGCTTGTAAAGCTTTGGGAAGCTCCTAGTAAGTCTCTCTGAGCTAAAGTACTGTGATTTATTTCTGAAAAATCTCCTGGGAATTCCACTACTGTGACCTCTAAATGGCAAATTAAGTCAATGCATAGTTTATCCTTCTCTTGTCCTTGTATTTAAGACCACAAAAGGTAGATTACAAAAGCCAAGAATCCTTTTGTTATTCTTTCCTAACTCTTCTACTTTACATGCGCTATTGTTGTTTTTAATCTCTAAGTCCCATCCAACTCTTTTGGGACCCTATGGACTGTAGCCTGCCAGGCTCCTCTGTCCATGGGATTTCCAGGCAAAAACACTGGAGTAGGTTGCCATTCCCTTCTCCAGGGTATCTTCCCAGACCAAAAATTGAACCCAAATCTCTTGCATTGGCAGGTAGATTCTTTACCATTAAGCTACCAGGGAAGCCCACCCTTTATTTTACACAGATATTATTTAAATATATAGTCATCTGTCAAACCAAAAACAAAAATTCCATTAGTAGGAGCCAGAAAAAAAAAATCAAAGTTCTGGTAAAAGCATGAATCTTAATGTTAAAAATCTCATTATGAAATGTGTCTTTTTCCTTTGAAAGCAAAATCATGGCTGGTAGGATCATTAGTCATTGAAAAAAAAATAAACATTTAAACTAAGTTTCAGTTCTTTTACTTCTAGACCAAATTAATCAAACAGAAAACAAGAGAAATCACTCAAAGCAATGAACAAATTTAATCAGGCAATATTTTAAATGCCTTAAACAACTCTATCTGTTCCCTGAAGATTTCTGTTAAAAACACTGGAGGAAAAAAAAAAAAAAACACTGGAGAAAACACTTAGCAAATGGGGACTGACTGGGTAGCTATAATAAACATAGTAGAAATGGAGAGTCAGATGACCAATTTTCTAAATAGTCTTCTTTCATGAATGACAGGCTGTTTGTTTTGTCCTGTTTAGATGTCCGTACATGCATTCATACTATATAGCAAACCTGTTTGGCCAGAATAAATGCTTTACAGGCCACTCTATAGGATATTAAATCTGAATGAGCAAAATGTGTTCAGAATAGGGAAAGAGAGATTTGTTTCCACTCCAAGAATATTTGAAGAGTATGAAATATTCACATTTGCAAGATATTTTGCTCACAAGTCTAATGTAACTAAACAAAACATGCTTATAAGAAAATTTAAGAGACTTGAGTGAGTAGCTAAGAGCAGCTGTGGGAGCAAAGACTCTTGGATCAGCAGTTCGGATTTTCTGTGCCTGACACAGGCTCATGCACATGAGACCACGCATGCTTATGCCTGGGCCAGCGGGCTCCAAAGTGGGTTACATGTCTTCAAGAGGGGTGGGCAGCACAAGATGAACCAATGAGGTGAGGAGGAAAATACTGGAACTTTTTCAATCAAAAAGTTTCCTATTACTTAATATTAGATTGACAGATGATTGTATAGTAGGCAGCATGGAATATCAGTAATATAGCAAATGCTGGACTTCCCTGGTGGTCCAGTGGTTAAGAATCCACCTGCTAATCCCTACAGCCTGTGCTCCGCAACGAGAAGCCACTGCAGTTTGAAGCCTGTGCCCTGCAACTAGAGAGCAGCCCCTGCTTGCCACAACTAGAGAAAGCCTGCACGTAGCAACGAAGACCCCGCACAGCCAAAAAAAATGCTCAAGCCAGTCTATTCACCAGTAGTTTTTAAGCCACCAACCTAACCTTTCTATGCCTCCCTTTCTTTACCTATACAGTTGACAATAAAATAAACCTAACTCATACAGTTATTATAAGGATTAAATGGGCTAACATTCATAAAGCACCTAAAACAGCTCTTGGTGCAAAGTAATCACTACATGAATGTGATTATACCAAATGGTCACATACAGTATGTCAGCTATTCTTAAAAAATCCCAAAGGAAGAGCAGGAGTTCCACCAAGTGGAAGGTGGTTCCTTCCTTGTCAGAGAACTGCAGAGTATTAAAGCATCTAAGGGCCTGCTTATATTAAATTATATTTTCCAGTTTTAGGTAAACCAAGTGGATGAGTGGTTTAAAAAGATTCTGGCAAAGAATTAAAGATGAAACAGTAATTAAGCACCTGCAAATAAGACAACAGGAACAGGATGACAGGACTCCTATTCTTGACAAAAGCTCTTGTCCAGTCACAGTCGGAATGAAAAACCAGACCAACTAATCAGAGAAACAAGAACACAGCCAACAGACTTAAATTCCCAAGAAAACTATGTGCTAAATATTTACAATTTTTGCTTGTCAAAAACACTATGTGACTACGAATTTATACCCTCTATCAGTAATTCTCAACTTAGCCCTAAATATATGTTTTATATATATATTTGCCTTGAGAAACAGGATCCATTATCCCTTATCTGACACCATTGGGGCAGATGAGTCCAGGATTTAGAATTTCTCAATTTAGATTTTTGCATATTACTATAGCACCTGTGCCCGATATTACTAACACTCTCCTCGCAGCATCTCATAACCACACATATGACATTTCTGCAGAGAAACTCATAAACATTCACGCTAAGTAGGATAAGTGAAGATCACAAATAATCATTTTTGACACTATCCTGTTCCTGTAAATTAGTATGTACATGTTTAAGGTTCTAAGACATATTTGGAAAAACAGACAAAACTATCAAACCCATTCTCCCTTTTCAAAAGGAACTAATGGGAAATTCATTATGCATCAGAGAGTCACAGCTCATGGTGGGCTCAATGTGGTGGGGGGGAGGTCCCTGAATGATGCCATTTGGCAACAAGGACAGTCTTTACTGGTCAGAGCCAGCAATTTAAATGGAAAATGAAAAGAACTTGATTTAGTCATTAACTTTTATACTAGAAACACAAAGGCACCGAGTTTCCATCACTAGCATAAGTTTCATCGACCAGCCAAGCAGAGCCCTGCTGGGTGGCCACACAGAGAGAGAGAATCTGGGGATTCCAGGAGCGTTTAGCCCCTCAAGGGCCTCCCAGCCCTACAGCCTGGCTGTGTCTAGTGGCTGCAGCCCCATAGGGAACCCTGAGCACCCTCAGCCTGGACACAGAGCTCTACTCCCCCTTCCACCCACCCCCCACCCCAGGGTCTTCCCTCTGCGGCTGGGGGAGAACTCAGTCTTCAGACACCAGTGGAGGAGTCCGCCGGAAGCCCCACAGTTGGGAGAAGGAACCAACACGGAGGCCTCCTGCTCCCAAGGTCTTCCATCAAGTGGCCTGAACTCCTTTGCCCGCCCATGGTATGTTTCCATTGTGTATGGGCTCAGTCGTGTCCGACTCTTTGCAACCCCATGGACTGTAGCCCACCAGACTCCTCTGTCCATGGCATTTCCCAGGCAAGAATACTGGAGTGGGCTGCCATTTCCTTCTCCAGGGGGGTCTTCCTGACCCAGGGATTGAACCCGAGTCTCTTACGTTTCCTGCATTGGCAGGCAGGTTCTTTACCACTAGTGCTTTACCACTGGGAAGCCCTTGTTTCCATTAAATTCAGTCAATTAAAATTTTTTTTTTCCATCTTAGCAACTTCTTTTGAAAAGGCAACCACATCTTGAATGATTAAATCAACATAACTGTTTTTCCACTGATACCTAGCTGAGACCTGTCACATGAGAGTACAACTTTCCCTTTACTAAATATGTACTGAGCACCTGTTAATGTGCCAGGTATATGAAGTGGGCCAAATAAACATCATAAAAAGCTTCATGGCAGCACAAGTCGGCTTTTGTCGGCAAATGAGCTTCTGCAATCAGGAGTTCAGGGAGGTGTGGAAATGTGAGGAGAAAGACACTGAACAAGCAGTGACAGAGGGATAAATGCCATGGAGGAGGGTCTAAGGATGCTGGGCCAGTTTATACCAGGGAGTTTACCAAGACTGGGATCGAGGAAGAGTACCCAGGAGGAGACTTGGGGGATGGGTTAATGTAACCAAGTGAAGGTGGCAGAGGGGTACCCAGTCTCCAGCCCATGGATGGTGACTGTAGGGGGTGAGGGGCAGCTCGCCACGGAGGGAACATGGATGCTCATCCTCATGGGTAAGGTGTCAAGTGAGGTAATTGACAAGTTTCAAGCACGGGAATAGCCCTCAGTTAACCTGAATTTTCAACAATCCCTCTCTGGCTGCCTTGAGAGAATGAAGGGGATGGGGGAAAAACAACTAGGGATCTATTAAAAGAGTCCAGGTGGGGGGCTTCCCAGATGGTGCTAGTGGTAAAGAACCTGCCTCCCAACACAGGGACGTGAGATGTGGGTTCGATCCCTGGGTGGGGAAGATCCCCTGGAGGAGGGCATGCTAACCCATTCCAGCATTCTTGCCTGGAGAATCCCACGGACAGAGGAGTCTGGCGGGCTACAGCCCATGGGGTCGCAGAGTCGGACAGGATGGAAGTGACTGAGCACGCACGCGGCTGAGCACTGGGAACTAAGATCCCACGAGGCGCACAGCACAGCCAGAAAGAGTCCAGCTGGGAGATGGGAGAGGCTTAAAGCAAGGGGTGTCGGTGGAAATGGAGAGATTCAGGGATTTTTCGAAGAAACAAAACCTATAGGACCTAGTGATTTGTTCATAGGAGGTGAAGAAGAGGAAGGCTCCTGAGTTTGGGGTTCAAACAGTGAAATGGGTGGAGCCTTGTACTGAGGAGCAGTGTTGGGGGGTAAGCTGATGAGTCCAATTCCATGCTGCTTTTGAGGAGCCTGGAAGACATTGGGGGACAACTGTTCAGCTCTTGGATGTAAGTGAGAGACGCTAACCTTGAGCCATCAGCAACAGGACAGCAATCACCTAGCAACGGTGAGAAGAATGAAAAGACGCAGAGGTTCCAATAGAAGATACAGAAGGCCGAATAGAAGTCCGAGGCTTAAGGGATGTGATGGTGGTAGAACAGACTGGCAAAGGTGACCCTGAAGGAACAGCAAGAGAGGCAGGAGGCAAACAAGGTGAGTGTGATGTCACAGAATCAAGGTCAACGAAGACGCGGATGAGAAGCATCCCAGATTTGGGGACCGAGAAGTCATTCACTGGCTGCTTTAATGAGAGCATGTTCAGGGCAGGTGTGTGAGTCAGGAGTGGGTTGCAACGTGAATGGGGGTGAGGAAGTAAACCCCAAAGTACAGGTGACTTTTTCAAGACCCAGGGCCACACAAGGAAGACGAGAGGAAGATGGTGTGTTGGAGGAGGATGAAGAGATGAGGGGCAAGTTTGTTTTGTTTTCAGCTGAGACGACTGGGGACATCTCAAAGTTGATGCGGATGAGCCAGTAAAGAAGGGACAGTTAGAGATGGAGGAGAGGAGGGTAATCATGAATAACAGAAGGTTCCGGAGAGAGCAGAGGGGCTGGGATCCCCAGGGGAGGGGAGGGCTGACCTCGTATTGGAGGAAAGACGCTGCTCCTCTCGGGACAGCAAAGGAGAGGATGGGACGGCTGCCTGCAGGCTTATGGGGATCTCGGTAGGAGAGTGAGAAGGCGCGTCCCTGATGGCTTCTAGCTGCTCTGTGTGGCTGAGTGAGCTCTGAGCGTGAGGCAGGGGTGGGGGTGGGGACAGGGGGGAGCAGGGGAGGGCCAACAGAACAGAAGAGGACAGCAGGGGCGTGAGCAGCAGGGGTGGTACGCCGGGTCCAGCAGGAGTGGAGGCACGTGCACCCCCAGTGGCCCTGCTTTGCCTGGGTGCAGAGGGCAGCTGGCAGGGGCGTCAGGACAACGAGGCAGGGGCGTTTGGGGTATTGCTAGGGGAGTTGTCAAAGGAACAGGCCACGGAATGTAAGCTGGAGAGAGGTAACCACAAGCAGGGAAGCGCCAGTGGTAGGGACAGAGTCACAGGCATTTCTCAGTAGAAGTGAGCGAATCTGGAGCAAGAAACTCGTGGGGCACCGAAGATGCCCAGAGGCCTGGGCCATCAGAGAGCACAGGGCCTAGTGGGAAAGTAGATAAGGGAATGTGTACGTGATCAGGAACATCTCTGCTGGATTAACCTCTTGCCAAGACCAGACCTGCACCCAGGAAAAGGGAAAGAAATGCAAAACGGAGCCTGGGGCCTGGGTGGAACCATAATAACCCTACTTCTTTGTGCAAAGAATTAAAAATCTGAAGAAGTTTCTAGAAATCCGGCTATGAACTCTCACTAAAGAGGCATCATTCTTATAACGAGGCACGCATGACAGCAAAGAGACACCCTTGAAGACACCCTCTAGAGGAAGCGGGACACTGCTCAGTACAACTTGGGATTTAGCTTTGAATTCTGACTTGCCATATGATGTAATAACATAATCTCTAAATACATACAAAAGGATGAAACTAGAACATTCTCTGATACCATACACAAAAACAAACTCAAAATGGATTAAAGAGCTAAATGTAAGACAGGCTACTATAAAATGCCTAGAGGAAAACACAGGCAGAACACTCTTTGATATAAATTTCAGTAACATTTTTTTGGATCCACCTCCTTGTGTAGTGAAAATATAAACAAAAATAAACAAATGGGACCTAATTAAGCTTAAAAACTCTTGCACAGCAAAGGAAACCATAAACAAAATGAAAAACAACCCACAGAACGGGAGAAAATATTTGCAAACGAAGCAACTGACTCCAAAATACACAAATCGCTCAAGTAGCTCAATATCAAACAAACAACCCAATCAAAAAGAGCAGAAAATCAAAATAGACATTTCTCTGAAGACATACAGATGACCAATAAATACATGAAAAGATGCTCAATATCACTAATTATTAGAGAAACGCAAACTTAAACTTCAATGAGGTATCACTTCACACCTGTCAGAATGGTTATCATCAAAAAATCTACAAATAATAAATGCTAGAGAGGGTGCAGGGAAAAGAGACTCCTCCTACACTGTTGGTGGGAACATAAATTGGTACAACCACAGGGAGAACTGTATGGAGATTTCTTAAAAAACTAAAAATAGAACTACCATGTGACCCAGCAATCACACTCCAGGGCATATATTTGGAGCAAACTGTAATTCAAAAAGATATATGCACCTCAACGTTCATGTAGCACTATTCACAATAGCCAAGATATGAAAGCAACCTAAACGTCCATCAACAGAGAGATGGATAAAAAAGATGTGCTACATATCAATCCAGCCAATCCTAAAGGAAATAAACCCTGAATACCCATTGGAAGGACTAATGCTGAAGTTGAATTGGCCACCAGATGCAAAGAGCCAACTCATGGAAAAGACCCTGATTCTGGGAATGATTGAAGGCAAAAGGAGAAGAAGGCAGCTGAGGTTGAGGTGGTTGGATGGCATCACCAATTCAATGGACATGAACTTGGGCAATCTCTGGGAGACAGAGACAGAGAGCCCTGGTGTGCTGCAGTCCATGGGGTCACAAAGAGTTGGACATGACTTAGTGACTGAACAACAACAATATATATACATTGGAATACTACTCAGCCACAAAAAAGAATGAAATAATGCCATTTTGCAGCAACACGGGTAGGCCTAGAGATTATCATCCTAAGCGAAGTAAATCCAGAGAAAGACAAATATCATATGATATCACTTATATGTGGAATCTTAAAAAATGATACAAATAAACTTATTTACAAAGCAGAAAACAGACCTACCAACTTTTGAAACAAACATATGGTTACTAAAGTGGAAGGGTGGCGGGAGGATAAATTAGAAGGTTGGGATTAACATGTACACACTCTATATAAAAAAGATGATCAACAAGAACCTACTGTATAGCACAGGGAACTCAGTATTCTTTAATAACCTGTATGGGAAAAGAATCTGAAAAAGAATGGAGATAAATATATATATGTAGCTGATTTATTTTGCTGTACACCTGTACCGAACACAATATTGTAAATCAGCTATACGCCAATATAAAATAAAAGTTAAAGAACAAACATACCTAAAAAATAAAATACAGTGTAGTAATAGCTGAAGTTTATCAGTGCTTCCTACATGCCAGGCACTGTGCTAAGAAATGTACACACCGATTTCACTTAATTCTCACAACTCTCTGAGGCAGATACTCTTATCATCCCCACTTTATTGGTGGGCAAACCGAGACCTGCAGCGGTTAGTTAGCAGTGAGCTGGGTATGCTTACCAATATTCTTCATTTTTCAGACAAGGATGTTAACATCATTTGGAACATTACGAGGAGTGAACCATAAAAATGATGGCACAGTTCATAGAAAATCAAGTTCATCTAAATTCAAAAGAATAATTTTGATTGCATGAAGATGCCAATTTCATTAAAAAAAAAAAAATGGTTTTAAAATCGTAATACCAACCTATACTTCTCCGAATTAGCATGCACTCCTTCTCCTTTGCAGAAAACTGGCTTCGGCTTGAAACGCCCAAGTCAAAGCAGTATTTATTCCTCCCCATGTCAAACAAAGTGCAGTTGAATACTGTTCTCCTCTCTCCCAAGGCCAGGCTGTTTTCAGCCAGCTGATTGGTCCTCTCCCCTGGGAGTCTGGGGGCTTCCTTGAAGACGGCGATCACCCCCTGGACAAAGACGCACGGCGGGGGCAGCACCGTGACCTCCACCCCAGCCTCGCAGGTGAGCTCCGGCTCCATCACCAGTTTGTACCCAAATTTCTGGGCCAGGTCAATGGGGCCTGTGGACGTGATGACCGAGTCTCGGCCCAGCAGCTTCAGCACCACGGTGACCGTGACGTAGGCTTCCGGCCCCACGGGGGCGCAGTCGAACTCAACCCACTGGCCTTGAGCGAGCTCCACCCGCTTGCTGGCCCTAATCTCCAGCGGAGGGGCCTGACCTGCCCTCGCCTCCGGGAGGCTGTTGGTGAAAGTGACGTCCAGCAAGATGTCAGGCTTGTCCCCGGGGAACGGGCACAGCGGCTGACTGGTGAAAAGGCCCACCTGGAAGGTGCCTTCGGCCGCCTTGGACGTCCTGCTCAGGTCAACGCGGAAGACGGGCCATTCCACCCTGAGAAAGGTGCTCCTCTCCCTCGGGGGGGCCGGGGGGCTGCTGTTTGTCACTTCCTGGGTCATCACGAACCAGTAGTCGCCGGCCTCCTTGAAGTAGAAGCATTCAAACTCGAGGGTCTCCTGGGACTGGTTGGTGAGGACGTATTTGGTGGTAAGAGTCCGGTTGGAGCTGGCCTCCACCAGCAGCACAGAGACATTCCTCAGTGTCCCGCTGGCGCCATGGAAATCCACAGTCACCGTGCTGTTGCTTAGCGCTACATGGCCCGGCTCCCCCAGCACGAGATACTCAGCCTCTCCAAGAACTGAAAGGAAATGGTCACAGTGAATTTTCAAAAGGGATATCTGAGCGGCAGTACCGATGACATCCACGAAAACAGCATCTTAGACACAGGAGAAGTTTGAACTGTGCCAAGGATGACATACAATGATGTTGAGAGCTAACCCTGGGAGCTGGGCCCTGAACCTCTTCCATTCTAAAATGGCTCAGGTCCTTCATCTCCATCTTTCATGGTTCTTGTTCAAAATAATGAATGGGTACTCTGAATTCTCAACAGTCAACAATGGAATCTATCTGCGAAGAAAACCTAATAAGGCAAGAGTAACAACTGACAGTTCTCATGATAAAAATCCAACACTTCACTTTGCTCACTTTAGTCATATTGTAGTATTTAGGTATTTGCAGGAAATAGGTTTACAGTGAGGGCTTCCCCGGTGGTTCAGTGGTAAAGAATCCATCTGCAATGCTGGAGACACAGGAGGCACGCAGGTTTGATTTCTGGGTCAGGAAGATCCCCTGGAGGAGGGCATGACTACCCACTCCAGCACTCTTGCCTGGAGAATCACATGGACAGAGGAGCCTGGCGGGCTACCGTCCATAAGGTTGCAAAGAGTCGGACATGACTGAGGCAACTTAGCACGTGCGTGCACACACACACACCCCCCCACAGGTTTACGGTGAAGTGAAAGAAAGCCTCATTCAAATGATATAATATGAAGTACTCTAGATGACTTAACATGGACGACTCTAAATATACAGTTGATGTTTGAACAACATGGGTTTGAACTGCAAGGGTCCACTTACGCACAGATTTATTCCAACAGTAAACAGTAACTAGATGATCTGTGGTTGGCTGAATCTGCAGATGCAAACAGCAGATATGGAGGGCCAATTATATCAGGATTTTCAACTGTGAAGAGGATCAGACTCCTTAAACCTCACGTTGTCCAATGATCAGCTGTACCTGTAAGTTACTGCTTTCTGACATCCAAGACAAGTGTGTGAGTATTTTTATCAGTAAAGAAAGTGCTTTTTGTTTGTATAAGGCAGAAATTTTAAGATGAATATGAAATGTTGACATTCTATCCTACATGGATTAATCCAGGGGACAGAGTGAACATTCATGGAATAGCTAAGCATGTCCTTGGTGATTTTAATGACATTATAGTAACAGGCCTAGGCAAGATAGATGACTACTAGCCCAAAAGTATCCCTTAGTTAGGATAATCATATCTTTTTTTTTAAAAGAGACCCACTGGAGCAGCTGAAGTAAAAAGCAGAAAGAACACAGACACACAAGAATCCTTGTTTCTATTTTGAACCCTATCCAAATACATACCAAAAGAGACAGAATTTGGCAATACAACAATCAACTGGCCTGTGGCTAGGGTAGGAAGCATTCTAGATTTAAGAAAGTGCAGTGCCCTTTGGTTTGAAAAACAACAGGTGTAAGTAGGAATTTGTAAGTCTTCTTATATATACATGATAATACAATATATTAATATAATAACAGTAATTATATATGTCATATATGCCCAAAGGACCTCAATGTGTTGGCTGGGCTGGTAGTCCTTAAATACATTCAATCTACAGCAGAGACTGACATAGCATTGTAAATCAACTATACTTCAATAAAAAATAAAACAAATTCACTTGGCTATACAGCAGAAACCAATCAACACTGTAAATCAACAATACTCCAATAAAAGTTTTTTAAGAAAGAAAAAGTAGACTATTCAAGGATATTAAAAAATGGTTATTAGAATCAGCACATGAAATACTGTCATATGAAGGTTTGTTTGATCACCTCAGCACTTCACTCATTTCTTATTTAAGACGAGGTGAAATAAAACGTATAAAACTTGGATCGATCTGGACACTTGAAAGACCACAATAGTTTTTGTTTTTTTTCCATCAACATACACATTGAGGAGTGCTCCCTGTTGGATGGAGGTGACTCAGAGTTAAGGAAGGCAGTTGCTTCTGATGCAGCTTCTGTGCGGGTTCAGAGCTGACCTCCAGTGCTCACTGCAGCCCAAGGAAGGAGTAAGGACTGGGAACAAAGCTTATATTCATCTGTATCCAATGGGGCAGAATGGTTCTGTGATGCATTTTAACACTGAGAAGCACACCACACTTAGTTAATTAATGAAAACCTATTGTCAAGGATACAGTTACCACAGAGGCAGATCAGATTCTGATTTGCTGGGCAGCTAGTCAATGAGAAAGACACACACGTCCCTTTGGAAATGGACAAGAAAGAGAACTGATGAGTCTCAACAGCAGCAGACAGAAGGTGTGTGTTGAAGAGGGAACTTGGCTGCTTTACACTTGAACTCTAGTTTCTACAGGCAAGAATATATTCTCATTTAGAAAACTACCATTTGGTCATACCATCAAACTGACTGCTACAGTTCAGTTTTCTCCATTCATTCGTTTCCTCTCTCCCATTCCTTTAAAGGAACTGGTGTCTCAAAATAAGCACGTGGATTTCAAAAGAAATCTAACTGTTAATGGTATATTTTGATCAATTTCAAATGGAGAAGGGGATAAAACCCCACATATATGAAAATACCTCCATTTTTAGTAGCAGCCTTTGCACTCAACTTTTATGCTTTATTTTCTGCTCAATCAACTTTTTCATGTGCCGGTAAAATATTTTGTTCTCAACAATAACAAACATCCTCGCAGACTATTTAAGTAGAAATTTTTCATGTCCTTCTCTTTATGAAACAAAGTACCCTTTTATAGTTTTTTGTATAAGGCTGTTAAAAAATGGTTATTAGAATCAGCACATGAAATACTGTCATATGAAGGTTTGTTTGATCACCTCAGCACTTCACTCATTTCTTGAGCAATGTTTTCCCCAGTGGCTCAGTGGTAAAGAATCTGCCTGCAATGCAGGAGACAACAGGAGACACAGGTTCAATTCCTGAGTTGGGAAGATCCCCTGGAGAAGGAAAGAGCAACCCACTCCAGAATTCTTGCCTGGAGAATCCCATGGACAGAGGAGCCTGGCAGGCTACAGTCCATGGGGTTGCAAAGAGTCAGACACAACGGAAGCAACTGAGCATGCACGAGTATGCACACAAAAGACTTTAAAAGAAATGAATCCCAGGGACTTCCCTGGCGGTCAAGCAGTTAAGACTCAGAGTTTCCGCTGCAGAGGGTGTGGGTTCAATCCAGGGTGTGGGTTCAATCCCTGGTTGGGGAACTAAGATCCCACATGCTTCGAGGCACAGTCAAAACAAAACAATAAACAAAAACAAAACTAAAAGACAGTACACACACAAGTGTATAATACTGAAACACTAGGAAACCAATCAAAGTGAGGGCAACATGCTTGTCTCCGACTTGTGAAATGAAAGTGAGTTTAAAAAAAAAACTTAAAAATATATTTTAAATGAAATTTGAATTAATAATGCAGAACCTTAAGAGAACCTAGGGTTGTAAGAACCATGGTTTAAAAGGCACTGAACTGGAATCCCTGCCCTGCCTCCTTCATGGAGAGGCATGAACATTCAGGCATTTAAAAACCTCCCATTTCTGTTTCTTCATTGGGACCCACAGCATAGGTGCACTCAACACTTACCATAGTCACAGAGCACCACCAGCAATAGATTTGAAAAGTCTTTCAACGTTTGTTTCATTCTGATCAGCAAAATCCCAGGTCTTTGGTCTCCTCATGTCCTTTCTCACATCCGAATGGTAGAGTCTTCTTTCAAAAACACCTGCAAGGAGAACCTCAAAGAAATATTGGCTCTATTCAATGTGATTCATAAAATAGTAACCCTGAGATGACAAAACCATTCTAAGAAGTCAGACTTCCTAGTTAATACTGAAAAGAAAACAGGAAGGACATTACTATTGCCCCCAGGGAAATGATCGGTAATTATACACGTTCCTTTCATTATAGCTCACCTGCTAAGAACATTCAGGTCTGCCCACACCAAGACTTTCTCTGCAAAACACCAAGTCTTTATTCTTTATAGCGGACCCTTAAGTGGAGACTTGGTTGCTCTTTGCTTAATTTTATTGAAGTTCATAGCCAACCTTGATAATATATCTTTGCATACTTATATGCATGGCATAGCAGGCTAACCAACTGACTAACATTTTGCCAAATTTTTGCATCTGTTGTGTAGACCCACTTTGCTTCCACAAATGGGCTTATATTAACATTGTCTGTCTTACACAATTGGTATGTTATCTGGATTGCTCCATTTCTTAATGCCTAGGAGCTATATCAAAATTATTAAGCCTTTAAAAAAAATAAAAGACACTCAGATTATTGCAATTAAATGTGAACTCCATGTGGCCCTGACTTCCCTTGGTTAGGGCATTCTAAAGACAAAACAGCTATCATCTTTGGCAGCCTTCCAATACTTGTTGCTACTGGCTGGCATGCATCAGGAGATGTATGATTTCAGGCAGCAATCTTCCCAGACCACCTAGGAGGGCAGGGAAGACCTTGATGGACCATGGTCCAGAATGATTTATGAGCAGTGGCACTTACTTTGATATAAACACACTACTACACAACAGAATGAGATGCAGGGCATTTAAGAGCCAGTTTTTCTCATACTTGAGTCTAGGAAACTATTGGATACTAAACATTACCAAATAGATATTTTCTTAATATCTATATTCCCCCCATTATGCACAGTTAATCTACTTTTAGTAAGTTTTTAAAAAGCATATTATATTCAAAATATATGTATGTCACATCCCTTCAGATAAGGCAGGAATTAAGGGAATTAAGAAGACTGATTGGAATAATCAGAAATTTGGTGGAAAGGAAATAAGTCTGTCTCTATTAGTTTTCTCTCTGTAGGAGCTGGTTGAGCAAAAGGAAATGCTGGACTTCCTCAAAGAGAAGCAGAGATATGAAGTGTAATCATGCAGACAATTAGGGCTCTCGCCCTCTCCAAAAACAACCAAAAAAGAAAATTCAGTTTTGTTGGAATTAGGCACAGATTTGACCCAATCCTTTCCTTTTACATGAATTGGGAAACCTGGCCAAAGACAGCAGATGAGCATCTTTGTCTCTCTGGGGCAAGGGTGGGCACACAGGGCAATTAAAATGCTTCCTTTAAGTCACTGATATTCAGTAACCAAAGAAGAAACAAGCAATCTCTGGCCCCCAGAAGTGGAACTAACTCCTCCCAAATTGCTTGTTTCCGCATGACAAACAGGCTTCCCTGATGGCTCAAATGGTAAAGAATCCACTGGCAATGCAAGAGACCTGGGTTTGATTCCTGGGTTGGTAAGATCCCCTGGAGAAAGGAATGGCTACCCACTCCAGTCTTCTTGCCTGGGAAATCCCATGGACAGAGAAGCCTGGCGGGCTAGTCCATTGGGTCCCAAAGAATCGGTCGGCAACTGAGCAGCTAATACTTCACTTCACCATGCCATGACAAACATTTTCAAAGAAGTTCTTAACAACTGATTTTCTGATTGTAACACATTTTCTTTCTTATAAAAAAGTTCAGTAAAATGGAATAGTGATAATCTATATTTAGAGTTGCGTGGAAATGGAATTATGCAATAATCCAGGCTGTCTGAAACCAGGCTGGTTTATAAGACATAATATGGTTTGCATACTATGGATTTTTTAAAAATACTCTCAAGCTTTTGAAAATGAATGCTGATTTTTTCGTTAATATGAAGATGTAAACAGAGCACCCTAGAATGTCATGGAATACTGGGTTTAAAAAGCACTACTTTAAAAAAAAAAAAAAAAAGCACTACTTTTTTTTTTTTAAGAAAACAGTGAGCTTCTTTAATTTGTTTTAAACCTTGCTTATTTTCTTTCAACAGGTGTTCCCAATACCATGACTGGCTACTTACAGTGTTTGGCTTGATAATCGTTTTTTGAGAAAATAAGAACCTGAGCATCCTTTATACACATTTAAAGAAAAAAAAAACTTATATAGAGCATTCACATACAGAAATGTTTAGACATTCTAAACATAGATACAGGGTAGGGGCAAGTTGTGAATATTCTCAGTGGCTAATCACGACTGAAGCGACTTAGCATCAGCAGCATCAATGACATGACGCAGAACTCAGATCCCAGTACTTTTGCTGAAAACTGCAGATAAACGCTTATCTGTCCCCTAGGGCGTCTTCAGAACTCAGAAAAAGAAAGTGAATTACGCTGAGGTTCAGGAGACCAATGACTTAGGAAAGAATAAAAGGAAAAGTGATCCTGTCCCTTCTGACAAACATGCACACGCTCGTGTGGACGTCTAATGATATTTATTAAAAGGAAATCCCTAAATTCCAAGCAGGTTGCATTTATGTATTCGGCCGAGTCGGCGGTGCCTGGTCTCCGCGTCCACCCAGCTTTCCCCAGGCCCGCAGGTCAAGGTCACGTTTGGAAACCAAAGGCGGCCGGTGTCCTTAGCCCAAAGTCCTCCTAAAACGGCACTTATCTCATACTACTTGTATCCCACAAAGTATTTCTTTCTGGAAAGACGCAAGCCTGTTCTGAAACGCAGAATATCCCAGACGCTGATTTTCAAGGGTCCCAAACTCTCCGGACTCAACGCCCATCTATCTGCGTGCGGTCAGCCTGGGTCCCTCGGCTACGCCTGCGCCAGGTGCAGGTTAAAGTCGGGACTCGGAGAGGCGGAGACGGCACTTTCTGGGTACGTGGAGGGGACGGTACGCGGCGGGGAGGGTGGGGCGGCAGAGTCCAGGGACCCTCCGGGGACCCCGCGGCGGGGGTGCACCCCAGGTCGCCTCCGGAAGGTCCCTCTTACCTCTGGGACGGGCGGGCGGGACGGCGAGGCGGGCGGAGGGCGAGCGACTTCAAGGCGGCGAGGCTGCTGGCGGAGCATCCCGCGTCCCAGGACTGCGCCCGGGGCCGCCGCGCCGCTCCCGCAGCCCCGCCCGGGACCGCCCCCGACGGCGCGGGGAGGGCGGCAACCGGCGGGCGGGGACCTCCCGGAGCCCAACAGGGCCGCCCCGCCCGCTCCGGGCCGCGCATCCTTTCCTGCCCGCGCCCGGCTGGCCCGCGGCTGGACAGGAAACCCGGCAGGAAACGCGCGGCCGGCCGGGGCCTGCGGGGAGGCGGCGCGGACCCCACCTCGCGCCCCGGAGCCGGGTTTGAGGGCGAGCCGCCTTGTCTCCGGGCATTTGCGATCCAGTCTCTTCTCCCCCGTCCCCCTCCTCCGCCCACTTGTGATTATCTTCTGGGGGACCACGAGGCAGTCTTTGAAGTTGGCTGTAAGCTTGGTTTCCCAGACGTCAAGGAAGAGCTTCAAAAGAGAAGAGCTCACGAAGGTGCCTCTACGTTTTTCTCCGGAGCTAGAAGTGGTTATTTACATTAAAAATAACGTTTTAAAAACTCGAATCCGGAAGTGTTCAAGTTGTGTTTTTAAAACAATAGGAGAGGATAGAGTTCCACCTTAACAGTCGGGCTTGTTTTTGAATAGGGTGTCATGTGCAAGACAGTTTATCATTAGCATACCAATGTGTGGTAACGGAAATCGGAGCCCAGATTTGGTGGTCCCTGGGGAGCAGGTGATTTGAACGAGGGTCCAGGAATCTTTGGCGGGGGAGAGGGGGGCGTGTGCGGAGTGGGGATAGATACATTCTGTTGGTTGAGGTGTGAATTATACGGATTCACTGCATTTGTCAAAACATTCAACTTAAGATCCGTGCATTTCACTGTTTGTAAATTTTATCTCTATTTTTAACTCAGAAATGTACCATTTGCAGGTCCTTGAATCTATACTTAACCTTTTAAAAGGTAGCCCAATTATTCGGTTGTCAGAGCTATCAGAGGTTATCAGAGTTACCAAATTTGCAAAGCATTGTACTGATTCAGTTCAGCCAAAGATTCAAAAAAGGCTTCAATGTGTGGAATGAAAAAAATATGCAATGTGAGAGTTGTGAGTTGTTTTTATTTGGAGCAAAATGAGGACTAAAGCCCAGGATTCACCTCTCAGATAGCTCTGAGGAAATGCTCCGAAGAGGTAGGGTGAGAGGTCTGTATATATACCTGGTTTGTGCTAGTCACCAGGCACAGAAGTCTCTGTTAATAATTTTAGTGCTATTCTAGATATAAGAGGCAAGAAACTGAGCTCATAAAATCTTCCGAAAAATACCTATCTGAAGGCCTGTTCTGCCATTGTTTCCCAACGCACATGTGTGCGTGCATGCTCAGTTGTGTCTGACAGTTTGTGACCCCATGGACTGTAGCCCATCAGGCTCCTGTGTCCATGGGATTCTCCAGGCCAGAATACTGGAGTTGGTTGCCATGCCCTCTTCCAGGGGATCTTCCCGACCAAGGGATCAAACCCCCATCTCCTGCATCTAGCTTCCTGCATTGGCAAAGCTGATTCTTTACCGCTGCATACCAGGGTAGCCTTCCAGGGCACAGTGTCATTCCTGATCTCCACCCTAAACTCCTTTCAAGGGTGTGTTAGGGTCAGTGATTGCAGGGACAGGTGACCAAATCCTTGCAGAGGCAGGTGGCAAGTGACAATTTTTAGTTGGCAAAGGTCACCATCCAATTTCACAGTCAGAATTATCTAGTCCAACATCTATCTATTCATCAACCAAGTGAGAACTCCTTTTAAATACATGCCACAAGCCCTGCCATTTTTGGTTTTGAAAGCAAGAGCTCATTTTAAGAGTGGGAGTTAGATGCAGCAGAAATAAAGTCCAGCCTTGCCTCCATAACCTTGGGCAAATACTTAACACCTCCTTTCCTCCACTGTAAAAGACATCTAATATAGTTATACTGAAGTTTTGTGCTGATTGAGTGAAATGTATAGAAAGCAACTTGCTCACTGTTGATCTCTCAGACACACTCTTCCTAGAAACCCACTCTGCCTCAATCGAAGTGCAAGGGCCTGGGATCAATGTGCTTGGTCAATTCTTAAATAAGAGCATTATTGAGATGTTTGGTCATTTTTGCTTTAATTTGAATTCTTGCCAAACTGTTTTCTAGACAGTTAAGACAGTTTAATCCTTTCTAAAAAGAAGGCACCAGAAATTTAAAGGAAAAAAGCTTTCAAAAGAACCGTGGTATGGTCTTCGCTGTATTAAACTAAAACAAGCTGGCTGACAAAGATATCTTGAATAAGTGACTAGTCAAGGGATCTTTTGCAAATTGTGTAAAATGTGTTCACTATCTCAATAACACCCTTTATATAAATAGGGAGATTTTTTCCCCCTAGATAACACTCTGAGAGACAAGCTTTAACTGACTCGTGATTATTAGAGCACAAGAAAGAAAATGATTGACCCAATTGTCACATTGTGAAAATAAGACCTTACGTGTGTGCTAATCTAACTTTTCTGGAATGCTTCCCACATCATGGAACTGGCCCATGTCATGGAATTTGAATAAACCAGCATATCTCGGACAGGCCGAGCCCGGACAAGTGTGGATAAGAAGCCTCTTGGAAAGAGGGTAAAGGACACAGACTAAGATTTCAGACTCAACTCAAGACACACTATAATTCAAAAGCCACTCAGCTTTTGTGAGTGAATACTTAACTAGGAATCTACCATGTACAATCACTGATGTAGGTCACTGGGAATTCCAAAGAGGTGTTATGTGATATTCCTTATAACTTAAAGAAATCTAATTTCTCTGTTTTCTTACGGCATCGAGATAACAGAGAACAAGATAAAAGACAGTCGTGTTGGGTTGGCCAAAAAGTTCATAAGAGCTTATGGAAAAACCCAAATGAACTTTTTGACCAACCCAATATATGGTTAACTGGGTTTCGGAATGGTAGAGTTGTGTCCTGGAAACAGATTTTTCTAGAGCAGGTGGGAACGAGCAAAGTATGATTTTGATTATAGGGTGGATGGGAGGAAATAACAAAGGAAGTCTAAACAAGGACAGTGTGGCCCAGGAAGAGGAAGGGCCAGACCCCCTCTTGTTCCCGGACCCAATGCCTTCCCCTGACCATCTCTTGTTTCTCTTCAGCCTAGTGGATCAGCTCCGCCTCTCCCACCAGACCTTCTCAGACCGTCCTCCATCAGAACAGAAGCCTCCCTCCTCTATCCTCCAAGCATGGCACCCATGCCCCTGGCCTGGCACAGACTTCATTCCTATCTTCGGTTAAGGCTGCTCACATGTCTATTTCCCAGTGAGGTCACTCTCTTAAAAGCAGGGGCTGCATCTTATTCACTTCTGTATCCCCCAGTGGCCCAGTTCCTCACACAAAGTCAACAGGTATTCAAAAATGTTTCTTTTTATTGAATTCAATGAGAGATGAAAGTAGGGTGAAGTGAAGCTCATTTATAAACAAGCACACATATTGGAGGTCACTCATTTGGTAGTCATTTTATTGGATGCTTACTGTATGCCAGGCCTCACTCTAGGCTCTGAGGGCACATCCATGAACAAAGCAGATAAAAATCTCTGCCCCCGTGGAGCTGACACTTAAGATCTATCATAAGGAGTAGGATCCGCAATACATTTACATAAATTCAACCATACCTATCAGCATAGAGAAAAAAAAGGGGGAAAAAAAAAAGACACATTTAAGTACTTTAATTATTGGTACTACAAAAGTCTACTGTTGATATGTAATCTTTTATTATGTATTTTACTTGCTATAGTCATAAAATATTCATAGCCATGTATCACTTTACAGCCAGTCTACTTGTAAGATTATACAGAGAACTTTATTGGCAATTTCAGAGATTTTCACGGATCATTTTGAGCATGCTTGATTCCATCCTTAAGCACAGTCCTTAAAACCTACCCATCTTAAAAGTTGTGACTCTACTGTATCAGATGGAAACTTGGAGGTTGTTGGGCAAGGAAGAACCATTCTAAGTATCTGAGCATGAGAATAATGACATGATAAATCCATGTCTGGTTGGCTTAGTCTGGTAACAGGGAACAAGAGATAGTACCTTCACATAAATACACATGGTCAATCAACAGTGGAATTCACATCAAGAATTAAAAAAAATAAAAAAGAACAGTTCATGAGTCATTTCCCATTTTTTTTTAAAGACAACTAAAATAGTAAGAACTTGAGGTCAAAAATATTTATAATCAACTCGATTATAAAATCTAAAAGAAAAAATCTTAACATACTGGCTTATTCTGACTAAACCTTTATCATTTTCATACATTTTTCAAAGAGTATTTAAAAAGAACACCAAGTTAAAAATCATTTTTAAATTTTGCAATAATTTTACTCTATATACATTAATACCAATCATTTAACCCTGAAAACATTCTTCACTTGTACAATGTAAAAAAATTGGACAGTATGTGACTAGAAATATTCCATTATCATAAAGGTACAGATTTGTGCTCCAAAGAGCAAAGTTAGAAAGCAAAAATAATAATATAACAGTGATAAGCACCAAGAAGACAGAACTTTTTTGCACTTAGGGCCTGACTGGTTGTATTTAAAGATAACCTCTACCAACAAAGGAACGAAAATGACACCTTATTTGGCAAAAACAAAACAAAAAGAACAAAAAATATACATATAGAGGTCTGAAAACAGTGAAGAATGCCCACTTTAAAACAATAAAATCAATCATACCTGTTTTTTAATTAATGTGACATTTGCAAAACTAGATTCATGTCACTTTAGTTCACTTTATATAATTCAGACTGCTCCATTTTTGTTAATGTGTAGTATAAATAAATATGCTGACTCATGGGAGTCTGCTGTAATGAATCGACACCATTAGAGCTAGAAGACCCAGTAGCTCTAACAATCTTAGTTGCAACTCATTCCAACTGGTGAAACAGATTATTTATCTGTGTAATTTTTAAAAACCTTGGCCAGATGCGATATGGAGTGTGTGTGTGTGTGTGTGTGTGAGAGAGAGAGACAGAGTGCTTCCCAGACAGGAGTGACATGCAAACAACCATACATAATGGCTCCAAAGACTTGGGCAGCCAGACACTGAATTTCCCCCCAAACAAACGAGAGGGGATGTGAAGGGGCGTGTCATCACCACGTGGAATCAGCGACAGGGTTTGGAACTAAGGCAGGATGCCTCAGCCACGACGTTCCCGTGACACTGGAGGAGGTGAAGCAGCAACAGGGATCAGGCGGGGGTCGGGGATCGACTCTGGCTGCACGTGGAGGGTTTCCCTGGGTCTGCAGCTGAGGGTCCCCGGACCTTGCCCACAGGGCATCTGCAGCGGCCTGGCAGGGTCCTCCACTTCTTAGTGAGGATGCCTCAGGGAGCCCAGAGTCTCAGCCTGAGCATTCCCGCCTCCTGCTCTCAAAGGTTCTCTCAGAACAGATACCACCCCTTTTAGAGGCTTGGCCAAAACCCATCAGTGACCTTCCACTGCCACCTCAGCCTTGAAAGGGGCTCTCCTTCTCTCCCTGTGGGGTCCCTGAGTTTGAGGTAATGCCAACGGACCATACGCCGTGTTGCAGTAATGAAGTCAGGCGGTCCACTAGAAAACTCGAGCGATCTGGACTCAGTATTAGCCAGTTTTCGTCATCTCAGTAATACTTTCTAGTGAGAGAGTTTCTCCACACAACTTATAATGTGTGGTCTAAAGGAAAAAAATATTGCTAGAGGATGATAGAGTTTTTAAAAGTTCAGCAGTGAAACTCCTTAAGGGAAGGAAAAGGAGGCATATTAACATTTCCACTTTCCATTTGTCCATCCTTGGCTTTGAGGTAAAAGAGCACCAAGGTTCATGTAAAGCTAGTTAAAGGTTCTTCCAGGCCCCTCCACCCACACAACAATCTGAGGGAAATCCTGAACCGTCTACTTCCCAAGTTTGTAACCGTATCTCTGGGCATGTCCATACAGCTCTTTAATTCACTAGCAAAATCCACAGCAGTTTTTAAAACAGAATGACATAGTTGCATTCTTTAAATGCCAGCCATGAAATCATCACTTAAAAAAAAAAAGAAACTAGTCAGATTATATGTATGGAAGTCAAGCAAAAGTCTCTCTTTTTTTAAGCTGCTTTATTTGGTCTGCTGAAGACATGCCTATGGCTGCTTCTAAAAAGCCCTTAGGAAGAGCCTCACGTGACATCCTGCAGTTGGGTGTTGTCAGGTTCTTAAACTACACTGTAGGTCTAAACTTCTTCATGAAAACCCCCCAAAGTGCACACTAAATGCAAAGAAAAACTTCTTTTACAACAATTCAGCGAATTTCAGTCTCACCAAAATAATGATCTAACCTGTCCAAACACGCAACTTCTCTTTCTTCCCCTATGAACTAAATTCTTTTCTTTAAAAAATGGTCAGATTTGAAGATCGAGTTAAAATCCATCAAATTTCCAGTCAAACACTGAGGGTTTCTATACAACAGTAGCATGATTTTGAATTCATATTGGCATTCAGCTTTCTGTATTTTCCTATATGTATCCTAGAGAAACTTCCTGGATCATAATATTTAGGGAGAAATCAAAAGGGTCTTGTATGATACTGCAAAGTTCCAGTAAATTCTGTTTATCAGGGTTTACCCTTAGCTCAATGGCATTCAACCTCTCCATGATGCAAGTATATGGATAACAAGTTATTTCAGATACAGAACTCTTAGCTCTGTGTCATAAATAAATTTGGGTAAAACCGCAAGCCTTCCACTGAATCATCTCGGCAAAGATGGCCCATCTTCTCGGCAAGAAGCAACCTAGGAGTCAGGGGGAAAAAGACCACCATCATCCATCCATCCATTCAGAAACACAAATGATAGCTCTAAGTGAGCAGCAGAGACCTCACTTACCTCTCTTTAGCCAGGAGGACAGACATTCCCACGAGCTTAGCAAACTCTTCTGATGTTAACGATCCCTTCTCTGAAACCTAACAGAAATGCAGAGCAGGAAAAAAGATGTGATCATTTAGGCCACCTCGGTACTAACCTGAGGAGAATATCTACAAATATACTCAGGAAATAATGACTGAATTTTCTACTAAAATCACTCTAGAACTACATCTTCACTAATGCTTAAGTCTACAAAAGTGGAAGGACCCAAAACAAACACTGTAGACTAAAACATTGTGTAATAAGGCAATGTGTGTGTGTATGCGAAGTCACTTAAGTGGTGTCCAACTCTGTGACCCCATGGACTGCGGCCCGACAGGCTCCTCTGTCCAGGCAAGGATGCTGGAGTGGGTTGCCATGCCCTCCTCCAGGGGATCTTCCCAACCCAGGGATTGAGCTCGCATCTCTTAAGTATCCTGCATTGGCAGGATGGTTCTTTACCACTTGCGCCACCTGGGAAGCCCAATAAAGGCAATGTACTTCATAGTCTGAAAAGGAACATACAACAAATTCTGATTCCATAGTACATGCTCCAGTGAAGGACCCTTACACATAGGATTGGTTTTAAGTAATGTGATTGGAATATGTATAGCCTTGAAAAGTTCATCAAATTTAAAATAAGAGGTATAATAAATGTGAATTATTCTAATTATACAGGCTCACCACAGAAACTCAGAGGCAGTAATATTTCAAGGTTCTAACAGATAATCAGTTTGGCCAGCAAAATCCACCTAAACTACATTTGCTTTCCATATTTTTTGAAGCAATTATTTTACAAAACAATTTGCAATGTTTACAGTGCAGCTTACGAGGGTATGACTAAAAGAAAAAGTTCAATCATGGGTAACACTCTGACAAAGTTAAAAACTTACCCTCAAGGCTGAGTTTCAAACAGAAAGGGAGTAAGCACCTCCCTCATTCTAGTTCCCCTTACTTACAAGATGTTATGAGTGTTGGCAAGTTTCAAAGAGCTTTCAAAGTATAAATGTGATGAATAGTCACTCATTGTTAATGATCAACCGTTTTCAATTGGGTCTGTGAACATTACTTTTTAGCAAAGTTAAATTCAAAAGGAAATCCTGTTTCTCAAGTTGCTAAGCACTGGGGTCTTCGGGGGGCAAGCGCTGACGAGGGAGGGAGGAAACCAGGTCCCCATACCGTCTCCAAGGCTGAGGCCACCATTTCCTCCTCCTTGTGGGACTGAAGTTCAATGACCATGACGCCGCTGTCAAACACGCGGAGTCTAAAAGTCGCAGAAGGGAGAACAAAGCCTTGAACATCTGGGATCTTGGACCCTCGGGGAGGCGAAAATATTTTTTTACTTTCATTTATGCCCAGGTCTGAGGGCAATATTAACACAAAACAACATTTCAAATATAACGACCATGGGTAACTAAGGTATAACCAAAAAAGCTCATGAATAAACAGTTAATGAAATTCTGAACTGTAATCCACATGCTAAGTAAAATACACCTGGCTACTTTTTTTAAAACCTGAGGATAAGGAAAATACAATTCACAGCTGAATGTTTGTACCTCCAGGTCTCCAGAGACTAAGACAAAAAAAAATGTGTAAGGATGGAAAGACTGGTCACTGTGACCTCATGGGAAGGGCCCACATTGGCAAGGGTCTGACCACCTGCCCCTGAGGCCCTGCACAGCCCTGAGAAGGATGGAAGCTGGGATGTCAGCTGCCCATGGTGCCAGATGATTCCTGCCCACATGTGAGAGAAACTTCCAGAAGGGTGATGCATATGCTGGCTCACCACGCAGGTGAGCCTAAGTAGACAGAACACCTAAAGGGCTGTTCTGTCTACTCAGGGTGGAATTGTGACAACAGATGGCAAACTTCCCGCAAGGTTCTTTTACCTGAGAGGTAACTTCAGCGCTTCCAACATCTTGCACGCATTCACTAAATCTTCTGGTGAAAGCAACTAGAGAGGGGGAAGAAAATCCAAGTTTACGATTTACACTGCAAATTTAATAGAGTGATGCTATGTAATTATGATGACCACTCAAACAGAAGAGATAAATGTAAAATGATCATGCATCAAGGATTTTAGGTGGCTTATTTACTTACAAGGCAAAAAGGATTAACAAAGAAGCAAAGACTTCTATTCATTAGAGCAGTGGTATCCAAAGAAATATAATACAAATCATATATGTAGCTTAAAACCTTCTAGTAGCCACATTAAAAAATATACAGGTAAAATTAACTTTGTTTATTTTTTTTATTTTTGAAATTAATTTTAATGCATATATTTTATTCAACCCAGTAGAGCAAAAAATTCGCCATGTAATTGATATAGAAATCATTAATGAGATAGTTAACACTTCTTTATTCTATACAAAGTCTTCTAAATCCAGGGTGTAATTTACACTTACAGCACACTTCAATTTGGACTACCTGCATTTCAAGTTCATGATTGTTACCTATAGCTACCTAGTGGCTACCCTTCTGGATCACGTGGCCTTGAAGAATCAGCTCAGTACAGTGATGACCAGCAGCTGTGAGTCACACAGAATAGCTCCGGAGCCAGTCCAGCCTGGGTCCCAATCTCTGTCAAAACACTGTCTCCAGGTAGAGCCGTGGTCAAGCTATTGAATCTTTCTGAGCCTCAGTGTCCTCATCCCCTACTTGTCCCCCAAATGGGGAGAGTAAAAGTAGCTACCACACTGGGTGATGGGGTGGAAAAACAGATAACATGTGCAGAGCGCCTGGTGGATAGCAAGTACCCACTGGGGATGATTACTATGACTGCTCAAATAAGAACATAGAGCAGAGAGACTTCCCTGGTGGTCCAGTGGTTAAGACTCCACACTTCCAATGCAGGGGGTTGTGGGTTCAATTCCTGGCTGGGGAGTAAGATCCTGCACTGTGTGGCACAGTCAAAAAAATTTAAAAAACCAAAAAACACAGAGCAGAGCCTGGACTTGGGGAACCTGGGTGAGCACGGAGACACATGTGTGAGCTATCCACGTGGAGGGCAGAGAGAGTGCACAGACAGGCCCCTGGGGGCTAAGGACATGTGGGTGGAAAGGACAGCGAGAGCTGAGCTGTAGCTGGGGCTGATCCTAAGCCAAAGGAACAGGGCAGCTTTCCCGCTGTGTTATCTCCAGGCAATCTGAGTCCAGCCAGGTTCATCCAAAACAGTAAACAATCACAGAGTAAGGGCACCAGGCATAGTCTTGTTCATCATCATACAAACACAGGCTATTAGAACTTTAAGGTGTCACTCAACCTAAACCCTATCTTAAAGGTAAAAAACCCGAGTTTCAGAGAGGTTAAGGAAGCTACTCAAAGTCACTGAGCAAAACCAGGAACAGAATCTACCCTCTAGATCCCAGGGCAATCATCTTTTCACTGCACCACACTGCTTCTCAAAATATCAATACTTTTGATATTCACAGCCCTTCCTCAGATTGTATTCATTGTAGGAGATTTTGTATTCTATCAAGAAAGTCTATATTTAGCTAAAAGCATATCTAAATATTCTTACTTCCATTCCTCGAGCTCGGTTTACTAAACAGTACACCTCCGTAAGTGACATTATTCCTCCTCGTTCCTGTTAAAATATGAAATGAAAAGAAACATTATAATCAGCATTAGTTTGCACTTCCTAATAGAAATCATAATCAGAGCGAAATCAGAAATTATAAAATTTCTTAAGAAGCTTTTAAAAACTATATTTACACACCAGGAACCTGTTCAGATACCAGAGGCACTTCAAGTTCCCTATCTGGACTTTAATGCCATAATTACTGTTTTAACATTACTTAAATAAAAAGAGGGGTTGGACACTATGTTTCAAAAAGTGTATTTAAATGTTTTAAGTTATTCCAGCTAATAACTAAATAAATGATGGAATTAAATAAGAATATCACCATTTTGCAACCCCTAATGAAGTAACACATATAGATAATGACTGTCAGTAGCTGTTAATATCACACAAAAAAGATAATCAGATATAACATACCTCCTGATGGAAACACACAAAACCCTCTATAAAATATTCTTATTAGGACAAAAAAAAGAACTTCTAGATATAACTACCAATTTCCAGGGAACACATAAGACAGTGAAGCATGGTAACTTACAGTTAGCAAAATCCAACCTTGAAACACTCTATAAGATAAACTACAAGCGTCTTCAGTAAATAAATTGTATGATGGGAAAAAAGAGATGGGGGAAGGAAAAACCCATAGAATTAAAAAAAAAAAAAACCTTGAGAGAAATTAAACATTTGCAATGTATTTTGGCTTGAACAAATCAACTGCAACAGAAAATGTGAATGCTAACTATGTATCGATAATACTAAAAAATTATTTTAAAATTTTTAGGTGTGAAATGGGATTAAAATCACATTTAAAGGCATCTTTATCACTATAATTACATAGTTAAATGTTTACAGGTAAAGTGATATGATGTCTGGGATTCGCTTTAAAATAATTTTCAGTGGAGCTGGATGATGGGGACATAGGGGTTCATTATGCTATCCTACTCTGTCATATGTTTGAAATATTTCTTAATACAGGTGCTTTAATAAAGTTTTGATTCCCTGAATAATGTTAAACTAGAATATGAGACTTTATTATGAAGTTATTAATAGTACACAGTATATGAAAAAAATGTCTTAAAATACATACAGATTATATATTTCTTTTTTAAAATAAGAGATAAGAAAGACTTTTTGTATCAAACAGATTTAGATATCTGAAATGGAAATTAAAAACAATTTAGAAAGTTATTGACAAAGAATCACTGAACTAGTTTAATTTATTACCGCAAGGAAAAACATGTTGGTTGAATAGTAGCCACATCACGAAAGGAGTTAGGCTCTTAAGACCTCTGACGACACAAAAATAATTTAACACAATTTAAAGAGACCATTAAGATTTTGTTTTTACCTCCAAAGGTGCCTGCAGTATTCCAGCCAGCTGTCTGGCCAGCTGCATGTGGTACTGTGTGCCGGAGCCGTAGGTTTCCCTGGTAACCGGGTTAGCTATCCCCATGCTCAGCAGATAGGACTTAAACCTGATGGTCTATAATGAGAGGAAAAGATACACAAAAAGACTATGCAGATTTAGTCTCTCTAGCCAGCATCTGAAATCCATCAGACATTCAGTTCCACTCAATTATTTCTATATCTCTTCTGCTGTGTTTCTATGCTGTGAAATATATGAGTAGATTCCTAGTATTTCCTGGCATAAATCGGATTATTACTCTTCTCCTGCCTCAGTAGCTCAGGCTGTATTTACCCCACAGGCTTAGTGGCAGATGAGACCAAGATAACAACCATCCTCTGTTTAATGTCAACCAAGTGATAAAACCAAAAACCTAGGGAAACAGCTGTGACCAGATTGTAGACAAATTTAATGAAACATATCAAACTTAAGGGTATGTCAGGAACAATCACTTCTTCCACATTTCAATATCTCTTATTTTCTACACTCCAAGAAAAGTACTGAAATATCCTTTAATTCTGCTAGAGCTAACAAAGTTTTTATGGCTCACTTTTTCTTCCACATTGTCATATATCCTCAAGTCCTAAAAGAAATCGAATACTTTAAGAAACAGCATGCTGGTAAACCACCAAAATGTCCTTGTGTTATCTCTGTAATCTAGTTTCCAATGCCTCAAAGAAGCAACCTGTTCACCTCATCTTCTGTGATGTCACCTTGCTTGTCTTTGATCTTATTAGCAATGGACTTCGATAATTCCACCATTTCCTTAGCCTGTCAAGAGAACAGAAAAAGAGCAAAAAGAAATAATGTCCCTAAATGTCTGCTAACAAAATATATTTTCAAAAGTATTTTATAATTGGTATGAATTTAATAGACGTAAATGACATATACCTTGACCATTAGCTTGCTGAGGTCTTCGAAGGCCTGAAATGAGAAATGAGATTTTGTTGGAATCTGTCTAAAGAACTGAGATGTTTTAAAGCAATGAAGCACTCTATTTTCTTCCCTATGATAGAAATTTATGAAATTTTCTGACAAATATCAATTTATTTATATGAATAGTTATATAGTCATAAATCTACCTTATCCTAAAGAATTCAGTTTAGCTTAGAAGCTGTCAAATTTCCAAAACCAACTGCAGAAAACAACTTTTCAGAAAGAAAACAGTCACTGGTTAAACAAGCAAAAGGTGACATAATAGTTTAGAAAATATTATTTCTTTGACACAAGTAGGAAAATTTGTCACAGTTTTTCCCAGATAAGAGGTCAAGAATCACAGGTGTTGTACAGTTTTCCTGGCCGAAAATGGCAACATGCAGCTGCAGGAATACTTCTCTGGATCCAACAATTCGGGCCGTAATAGCAGGTGTGATTAACCAAAACCATAAACCTCAGCCTTGAATATTACACAGATTATACTTGTAACCTTGGCTAAACTGGATATCACAAAAGAACATTTAAATACCACCAAAACATATATAAATAAATCCCGTCACCTGTTTGATTTACTACAATGAACATCCCCTTTGAAGGGGGGATGTTCGAACTTAATCAGATATATTTATAATTCAAGTATTTGTGGCTCAGTGATAAAGAATTTGCCTGCCAATGCAGGAGATGCAGGTTCGATCCCTGGGTCAGGAAGATCCCCTGGAGGAAGGCAGGGCAACCCACTCCAGTATTCTTGCCTGGAGAATCCCATGGACAGAGGAGTCTGGCGGGCTACAGTCCATGAGGTCACAAAAGAGTTGGACACGACTGAGCACACACTCACATACTTCCAGTGCAGAATAGCACCTAACTGATGTGCACAGATGTTACTTTTTAAAACCAATTAAGCATCTTATCATTAATTGAAAGCTCTTTCAATCCACTGAACAGTGGTCCACAGGTTCAGCCTGGCTGGTGCCCATTTTAATGACAAGAAGGAACATATTCCCCATCTGCAGAAAGATTTTGCTAAAAGAATAGAGTGCTGTGTACAATTCTTATGGTCAACTCACTGGGCTGCTACCGAAAACAAAGGGGAACGAATGTGCACACACCTAACAGGAATTTCCTCAGATAAACAAAAGGCTTAAACACTGGATTCTTATCAGCAGCGGCCAGCAGATGCAGGAAACCTTTTGTGGGAAACTTTGGGCAACGGCCCTGAAACTAAGGCTATTCGAATGTTTAAATGGAGGGCAAATCACATACCAACCTCATTTTCAAATAAAATTAAAATGAGGACACTTTACACACTTAGACTTTTACTTTGCACATACAGTTACTAGATTTCTTTTACCTAACTGAAAAGACAACATTTCTAAATTTTTATATGGTAAGTCATTTTATTTACTGTATTATATTTTCATAGAAAAAGTCTGCTGAAAATAATGGTAATTCTACATAGAATACACAAATTAACCCTTAATGTGTCCATAAAAAATAAATACAAATATTTTAGTACTTTGGAAGAAGTACCTATAAAAAATTCTAGGTAATTAAAAAGCATAATTAAAAGCGTCCTCACTTCTATTTCTATTATTATTCTAAAATTGGGTATTAGCGTTGAACATGTTATTCGCTCAGTCGTGTCTGACTTTTTGTGACCCCATGGACTGTAGCCCACCAGCTCCTTTGTCCATGGAATTTTCCAGGCAAGAATACTAGAGTGGTTTGCCACTTCCTACTCCAGGGGATCTTCCCAATTCAGGGATCAAACCCACATCCCCTTGTGTCTCCTGCGTTGGCAGGCGGGTTCTTTACCACTTCGCCACCTGGGAAGCAGAGCAAGGACCATCTGGGGAAGAGCAAGGACCATCTGGGGAAGAGCCCAATGCTTGTGTAGACTCCTCTGACTATGCAACTCCATGAAAACCACACTGAAGTGGAATAATAGTTTGTAAGTTAAGAAAGACGCTATTCTGAACACCAAGTTAGTATGGCAGCTATAGTATCAGGAATATTGATAATGCAGAATTGGTTCATTGCTCCATGCCACCTCCAAGTGTCACACAGAAGGATGACTACAAAAGCCACCACAAGAGGACAATGATAGCACCTTCCGGGTGGCAGAGAGTGCTCGTGACGTAGCAGACCACACTCGTCTGCAAGTCAGGAAACCCGAGTTCTCATAACCCTGGTTCCAAGTCTCGTCACCAGCCCTGAGATGATTCCCTCTCTGGACAGTAAGAAGCCCTCTCACGAGAAAATGTTGGAATTTTATGGGACTAGAGGATTCTGGGAAGATGGGGGCTATGGCAGCATCGTTTTTGAATCTCTCCAAATCCCACCATGAAAATGGGACAACGAGATCTCAAAACCTCTAAGACCCACTGGCAGCATATGCGAAGAAGCTGAGTGGAGATCTCCACAAGAACCCCAAGATGCGAGCTAGTGGGGACAAGCCACCGAGAGCCCCAAGAGCTGCCTGATCTTAACAGTGAGGCAGAGAGAGAAAAGGGAAGCAACAGAGCAGCTGACGGACCTGAGGAGAGGAGACTCTGAACCAGCCAGCAGGCATCTCTCGAGAGCGGACGGGCAACCTGAGGTCAGGGGCTGAAATGGGGACAGCTCTGCCCATTCGGCAGTGGGTGGGGGCAAGGGGTCCTCGGGCAGTGCTGAAGCAGCCTGTAAACTCTGGAAAGGGACCCCCCCACACCCCCAGGCTTCCCGGCCAGGACAGGAGCCCACACGGGAGAAACTACTGAGACAGGAATCAAAACCTGAGTGAGGCAGGGATAACAGAGGAAGGGGAAAAGAGGCAGCTAAACAGGGGTGGGTATGGGGCCAGGAAACCACGGACGGCAAGGCGCCTCCCTTGTGCACCCTGCATGAACAGAACACAAGGGTGAGCTCTGTGGAGGAGGAGAGGCCGCCCTGAGCTGGGCCTGCCTCTAAAAATTCAGGGACACCAATTTCACGTGAAAATTAGCAAGAGCAAAGTATCAAGGTCAAATCCCACACAAGGTCATCACAAGAAAAAAAGAAAATCAGGAGCGAATAACATTACAGATAATGAAAGAAAGTCAGAAAGACACGTTCACGAATCAGATCAAAAATTAACCTTCGGTTTCAAAACGAGCTGATAGATGTTAATAAAATGATAGAAGTTGTGAAAGAACGACATAAATCAGGAATGAATTTTTTTAAATCATTTTTTAAATAAAGCCTATACTAGGGACTTCCCTGTTGGTCCAGGGGTTAAAGCTCTGTGCTTCCAATGCAAGGGGACCAAGTTTGATCCCTGGTCAGAGAACTAAGATCCCACATCTGGCAGGCCATGTGATGTGGCCAAAAATAAATAAATAAAATGAAAAGTTAAAGAAAAAAAGTTCATACTACTAGATGAACACAAGAGGAATAAACACAACAGATAATATCTTAAGAGAAGCAACAGGTGAAAAAGAGGACATTTTTCTAAAATAAAAAAGCTAGAAAGGGTGGGAAAGAAAGTCACAAAGAGTGAAGACTGGCAATAAAGCTGCAACATATAGCTAATAGGAGTCTCAGAAGGAAAAAATACCAAAGCGATTATTGAAAATTATAGAAAAACTTCTCTGAAATGAAAAGAAAACATGTCTGAAACCAAATACTGAAAGCATACTGTGTCCCTGAGAATGACAATCCGGAATGACTAACACTTAGACATTCTAGTAAAATGACAAAAGCTTGATTTAAAAAAAAAAAAAAAAAGACATCTGTTGAGCATCTAGAAAAATTAGCAAGTGACTTTAAAGAACGGAGAATATCAGGTTTTCACTATTCTGGCGGCAACACTTCATGTCAGACAAAAAAGTGAAAGTCACACATTGAAGGCACTCAGGAAAGAAAATGTGAGCCAAGGACTGTAAATCCAGCAAAACTGACCTTCATGGACAAGGAACACAGAGATGCCAGAATTCAGGGAATATTTTTCCCATGAGCACTTTCTGAAACATCTATGAGAGGATGAGCGTCAGACAACAGAAATGAACAGAGGGAAGTGAACGTAGGGACTGGGGGTATCACACACAGTTACTTGCATGAATGAGACTGAATAACAGGGGACATGGAAGAGGGTACATGGTGGCTGAATGCACAGACAGAGTATTAACAGATACAGCACACCTATGTTTATCATTTGGGAAGAAAGGGAAGAACATATACAAATATATATATATATATATATATATACACTTTTTAACTGTTTTAGTAATTCTTCGCTAGTGTAGTCCTGAATTTGAATAAGAAGCATCAGTGTGACCTCTTCAGGCACTTTTACTTAAAAAAAATCCTAGCTTTTTCCAGTGGAAAGGGCTACAAATAAAGATCAACTCAATAAAGATGCAAATTTCTAGCAGGCAGATTATGGTTTTGAAATACTACTTCTCCTTAAAAGAAACTTTGACTGATACAAGTATCTGGTAACTATTTGCAGTTTAGACTTTATTTGATTGAGGTAAATCTCTGAAATTCTATGAATAGCACTCATCAACAGAATTTTACTTACAAACTATTGTAAAAATTTTTTAAATTACTTCATAAAATCATTTCATAAAAATGCAAGACCATTTTCATATAAACATGGGAAAACTGATGCTCTGTGTTAGATGTATTAACTGACTGTCCAAATCTAACGCAACTGCTCACTTTTTAAACTAGAGTTCCTTCCCGTTTACTTGCTGCTGCTGCTGCTAAGTCGCTTCAGTCGTGTCCGACTCTGTGCGACCCCATAGACGGCAGCCCACCAGGCTCCTCCGTCCCTGGGATTCTCCAGGCAAGAACACTGGAGTGGGTTGCCATTTCCTTCTCCAGTGCATGAAAGTGAAAAGTGAAAGTGAAGTTGCTCAGTCGTGTCCGACTCTTAGCGACCCCATGGACTGCAGCCTACCTGGCTCCTCCGTCCATGGGATTTTCCAGGCAAGAGTACTGGAGTGGGCTGCCATTCCCTTCTCCTCCCCTTTACTTGAATTTCCTCAAATATGATGAGGTTTCAGAAACACTAAAGTGCACGCTGCTCTCCTAGAAGACGTAATAAGCTGGTCTGAACCACTCTTACTACCTCTGTGCCTCGTCCCTGAGTGGTCCTCAGCGCAGAAGCGGGTGGTGTCCAGTCAGGCTCAAGGGCTGCAAATAGCATTTGCCCCTGAACTAAGTTAACCAAACATTCAAAATAATTATACAGGGGACCTTGAATTCATTATGAGTACCATCCAGTCAATGCCACCTAGACTTTAAAATATATGCACAATAATTCATGATGTTTTCTAACATCACAAAATCAAGCTGTATTTCTTTTTTACTCCTTTCTGGAAAATGTTTTTTTAAAACACATTTGGGCTTAATTATGCAAACCTGAAGGAGACCCATTAAATGGAAACTGTGTGGCTTCAGGCAAACTATATTCCAGTACACAGAATGGAGGCAGTCACAGCTGTATCCGAAAGAATAAACAAGATGGCTGAACAAGACAGCTGACAGGAACTTAGGTAAGAATTACCTCAGAAATGTTTTTGTCAGTTTCTTTTCTTTTTTCTTCCAGCTTCCTTTCAATACCTACGATTCCTACAGCCCTTATTCTTCCTGGCTAAAAAACAAAAGTAGAGAATAAAACGTCCCACATGGGAAGAACACACGCTTTTGTAACCCCACCACATTGAGTGTTCAGTGGCCAGAGAGGACTCACAAAGAAAAACAGCACACGATTACATTCAGTTTCCTTTCAAAACGTTTGTCGGTTTATGGCCACACGTAATGACCTTCAAATCACTATAAATAAAAACTGAACGTAACAATGGATGGCATATTTTACTCTGTATTTCAGGTATAAATTAAATTTCCTCTTCATTTTTGTTCTCTGGCAAGTCATCATGTATGTATCAGATACTTAATAGGGTCTCCAATGTGCAAAAAATTAAGAGTTAAAATTCTGATACTTGACAGTTATTATACAAGCTACTTTTACACATTTGAGTGTCTGTCCAGAGTTGGTGGTTAATGAGACTGGCCTGGAAAATGTCACCCTGTGGTACTACTGTCTGTTCTCTCAGATGCCACACTAATTATGAAGAACAGAATGCCGGAAGATGGAATCTAACTTCTGCCACCCTGAAATTACATTGGTAAGTAGTTAATCATGTGCTATTTCCAAGTGTCTACTGTCTATAGAGAACTAAGTCAGGTTCTGTGAAAATAAGGTTCTAATTAGAACATTATTATTTTGCTTCTGGCAAGCTCTATAATCAGAGAACTCTTTTTCCTTTAATGAAGATGCAAAGACAGAGCTGAAAACACTGGATTAGGAAACAGTTAAGAAAATACCTGGGGTCCTCGATTTGTTTGTAATGACTGGGAAACAGGCATATTCTCCCACCTTCGCTGTGTCATCTCCTCCGATAGACGCCTGTAAAACTGTTAGGCACATACAAACACTTTATTTTTTTTAATTTGTTTAATTATTTTTAATTGAAGGACAATTGCCTTACAACACTGTGCTGGATTCTGCCATACATCAACATGAATCAGCCACAGGTATACATATGTCCCCTCCCTCTTGAACCTCCCTCCCACCTCCCAACCATCCCAGCCCTCTAGGTTGCCACAGAGCCCCGAGCTCAGCTCCCTGCATCACACAGCAAATTTCCACGGCCTATCTAATTTTACATCTGGTAGTGCATATGTTTCAATGCTACTCTCTCAATTGGTCCCACCCTCTCCTTCCCCCACTGGGTCCACAAGTCTGCATTTCCACTGCTGCCGTGCAAATAGGTTCATCAGTACCACCCTTCAAGATTCCATATATATGTGTTAATACACACTACTGAATCAGGCAGGCTGTGGCATCCTCATACACATCATTACTTAGCATTTGTTTAGTTGAGAGGTCTGTTCGGTCATTTGTGACAAGCCTAGAATTCTCAGAGACATCAAAGGAAATCAAAGGAAGTTCTTTTCTTGGATCGACTTCAGAAAACACAAAGGAAAAAAAAAAAAAAGAAGGAACTGACCTTCTACATAAAGTGAACTATTCTCAACAAAGAGATGAGTGACAATGAAATAAATAGACTGACTTTAAACAATCCTGCATGTGTGGATTGTTTTCGATCCATACTGAAATTGACCCAGTGCCAAGAAAAATACACAACCATTATCCATGAAGGAAGCAGAGAATAATTTGTCTAGTTAAAATGTGAGGCCAAAAAAAAAAAAAAAAAAAAAAAAAAAAAATGTGAGGCCAGATATTAGGGCCAAAACATGCCTATGCTTGTTAAAAAAAAAAGTATCTTTCAGCTACAGTGAGAATGACTTGAGTTAGTCACCTCAATTTGCTCAGAGCCTGTGGATCGAGAGCACTGGGTCAGATGCTATAAAGAAAAAGAATATAAATACTTTATGATCTTGGTGGGGAGATAAACACAGGCCTTTCAATGTCTAAAGAATATTTACATATCAACTTATTAGCCAGAACATATAAACCATGATACCGTGGAATAAGAACTTACAACTGTTAGATTTGTATAGAGTTAATAAAGGTAGACTTCCTAGTGTAAGGCTGGTGAACTTTCAGGCAGAGAGGAAGTTACACATTTCACTGCATCATCCTCTGTCCCTTCATCCAAACAAATTACAGCACCGAACACTTCACTAGTCACCTAGCGCCACGACTTAGCTCATTTCCAGCCTCCAATCTTTCCTGTTCCCACATCCACCTGCTTCCTGTTCCCACTGGAACCTAAACTTCATATTTTTCACTGATCAGGTTTAAGAGATGGTAAAAATTTTATTGGAAAGATATGGTGAAAACTGGTAGGTTGAGCAATACTGCCTTCCATCCTATAAACAAACAACAACCAAAATTCATACAAATGCCTTTTTCTAGTTCAGTTTTATTCATAAGGAGACTTACCTCAATCTGGCCATGTTCCTTGAAGGAGAGCTTGATGTAGGAGTTCTTACTGCTCTGGAACGGGCCAGGTTCTTTGTTAGAAGCAGCTGGGTGAAGATGAACCACTATTTTGGCACTAAAGAAAGAGCAGATGGAATGTATTTAATTGCCTTTTAAGAATCACTAATTTGGCAGCTTCCTTGGTGGTCCACTGGCTAAGAATCCACCATGCAATGAAGGGGAGACGGGTTTGATCCCTGGTCCGGGAAGATCCCACATGCCGCAGAGCAACTAAGCCCGTGTACCACAACTACTGCTCCTGTGCCCTAGAGCCCAGGAGCACAAACTCCTGAAGCCCACGTGCCCCACAGCCTGTGCTCTGCAACCAGAGAAGCCACCGCGGTAAGCTCCCACTCACCCCAGCTAGAGAAAGCCCACATGCAGCAATGAAGACCCCGTGCAGCCAAAAAAAAAAACAACACTAATTCTATTTTTGTAACTTTTAACGTATTTCAGATCACTTAAAAAATTCACGTAGAAACAAAGAACATCCTGAAAGGAATCTTTTCAAAGCCTATATCAGTTCAGTATTAATGAACCTCTCAAAAATCTCTCTACTTAAAACATACATGCCATGCACTAAAAAATTCAAGTTACCAGCTCTATAGATTAAATAAAAATATGGTTTTAGGAAATAAAGTTCAAAATAAACTTGCAGAATGTGGGGTGGTTTATGATACTGGTTGACAATCAGGTTTTCCACCCACAAAGTCATCGCCAAAGGTGACCAGGGGGCTGATCATCTCTGCCAAGGCATACGACCGGACTCATTTGAAAACAAAATGTGAAAACTTATCTGTGTAAAACTGGCCAGCTGACATTTTATTAAAACTCCATCCAAAACTAACATTCCACAGTGTCATTTTTGGAAAATGCCACTCAATCAATGGCATGATTTAGAGAGATATCCTGCAGCAAAAACAATTGTCAAAACGCTGCTGCCCCAGGATCACCAACTGCCATGATCTTTATGACAACTGCTCTCTTCTATGCCATGAAAAACACCACTGTATTTGTTCAGTTCTATGTCTTTTTTCCCCCCCAACCAGCCCAATAAACAATCTCCTATCAACATGAGCAAAACTGAAAAACTAAAAGTATCTTGCATACCTAGCTTAGACCTTTTTCTCTGTGACCACATTATATTGGGTTGGCCACAACGTGCATTTGAGTTTTCCCATAACATCTTCTAAACCAGAACAAACTTTTGGGCCAACACAAGGGATACACCGATTACGCAGTATTACTTTGTTTAGACCCATACAGCTGCCTAAATATCATCCTAAAATTGAACCACCACGTGTGGGACCTCCTTGATGTCACAAATGCTTTGGTTAGCGTGGATGGACTCTCCATTGGTTCCTTCTTGGGGAACATCTTTAAGTGAAACGAGCAAATAAAACTGTGTAAGTAGAATCCCAAGACTGTTTGAAATGAACTGTCAGGGAAACAAACTATGACAATTAGAATCAGTTCAGTGAGCACACGCACCATACAACCGTTAAAACTAAAAAACCTGGAGCCCTATCAGGACTTTTCAAAGGAAACTCAATGAAAAGCTAAAAGATGATACAAAATGAAGTGCAAACAAAGTCAGCATAAAAAGATTCATGGAAATTCCCTGCCAGTCCAGTGGTTAGGACTCTGTGCTCTCACTGCTGAGGGACTGGGTTCTTTGACTGAAGGATCTAACTACATGAAAGCTAAAGATAAGCCCAGGTAGGGAAAAAACTCCTTACCAGCAATATTTGTTTGCAAGTGGTCCTCAATTACATGCACCCAAGTATATATAAGCCAAAATGTCTTATATACTGGAATAAACAGAAACGTTTTAACCTGTGGCTTTAAACCAGGGTGACTACATCTCCTGGTTTGCCTGGGGATAGTCCTGTTTTTTATACTTGCCTGGTCCAATGATAAGTAGGGTCCCCTATCATTCTAATATATCTCCCAGTTTGGACAATAACTCTTGTGACGCTCTATTCAACACTGATGCCTGAAAAAGTTGAAGCTGAAAAACTTATGGTCAACTAGAATTAGGAGTCAAGTCAGGCATTTTTCTCAGATGGGTCATTTCTGGTCTGAAATACCGAGTGAGAGATGCTATTGTTGTTCAGTCATTAAGTCATGGAGACTCTCTGTGCCTCCCTGGTCTGCACCACGCCTGCCTCCTCTGTCCTCCACCATCTCCCAGAGTTTGCTCAAACTCATGTCCATTGAGTTGGTGATGCTATCCTCCCATCTCATCCTCTGTCGTCCCCTTCTCCTCCTGCCTTCAACCTTTTGCAGCACCAGGGTCTTTTCCAAGGAGTCAGCTCTTCGCATCAGGTGACCATGAGAGATACACAGACGCTTAAAAGCAAATGTCCGGGGAGTTCCCTGGTGGTCCAGTGGTTGGGACTTTGCACTTTCACTGCCAGGGGACTGGGTTCAATCCCTGGTCGAGGAACTAAGATCCTGCAAGCTGTGTGTCAGGACAAAAAAAAGATCCAACTGTCTATGAAAATATATTCAGTGACAGCGGACCCACACTTATTTATTATGACCTGAGGATACCACAATAACCTTAGTACTTGATTCATGCTTTAAGAATGACTTCCATTTACCAATGAGTTTAAAGCAGGATAACATCTTTTTGTAAACATAGATATTTTCCCCCAGTTTTGAGATATAACTGACATACAACACTAGAAGTTTAAGGTGTAGAGCATTAACGATTTGACTTACACACATCATGAAACCATTACCAGTGTAAATTCAGTGAACATCCAATACAAAATTAAAGAAATAGAAAAAAAAATTTTTTTCCCTTGTGAGGAGAACTCAGGATTTACTCTCTCGACAACTCTCATATATAGTGTACAGCAGTGGTAATTACATTTATCATGTCGTACATCACATCCCTATTGCTTATTTATCTTATTACTGGAAGTCTGTACCTTTTGACCACTTTCATCAAATTTTCCCTTCCCTCCCCGCCCCACCTCTGGCAACCACAAATCTGATCTCTTTTTCCATGAATTTAGTTGTTTTTGAAGTGTAACTGACCTCCAACACTATGTTAGTTTCTGTTACACAACAGACAGGTTTGATGTTTCTATACATTTCAAAACCATCCCATGATAAGTCTAGTTATTATATGAAAGTGAAAGTTGCTCAGTTGTATCCAACTATTTACCAACCCATAGACTGTAGCCCGCCAGGCTCTGTCCATGGAATTCTCCAGGCAAGAATACTGAAGTGGTTACCATACCCTCTTCCAGAGATCTTCCTGATCCAGGGATCAAACCCAGATCTCCCACACTGCAAGCAAACTCTTTACCATTTGAGCTACTCAGGAGTCTGCCTATTATATGACACCGTACAAAGATATGACCTAATTTTTTACTACATTCCCCACACTGTCCCTTTCATACCCATGACTCAATTATTTTGTAACTGGAAGTTTATGCCTCTTAACCTTCCTCACCTATTTCTCTATTCCCCCAGGACAAGACTTTCTCAAGTTAAACACAATCAACAGATTTGTTCACACACGGGCTGTCACGGCCATGACTGACTGGGCAATGACACAACCAAGTTAATGAGGATGGCTTGATGAGAAACGCTTTTGTGCATAAAGACAGTCATATACAGACCTTACCTTTTTCCAATTCCAGCTGCCTGTTCTTCAATGAACACAATTTGGGAAAGAGGAATGGCCATGCAGCATTCCTGGGAGGGAATCAAGAGAAAACAGGATCCATAAGATTCCTCAGAAATCCTTGTTTTATAACTTTATGGGGTGTGTGGCAGGTTGAGAAACTTATGATCAACTAGAAATAGGAATAAAGTTCTATAATGACTTTTCATTTCTTTATGAATAATTGGCATTGAATAGGTCTAAATGATAGCCATATTAGCTTCCTTCCATGATAATAAAAAAAACTATACTAAGAATAATTTATAAATGCATGGCTTGAGGACAGCTATCCCTCCAAAAAATGCTTATTTCTTTAAAAAGAATTAGGCAAATGATCAGTTCTGAGGCATGCATTATCAACAAGGGCAGTATCACCGCCAAGGGGGACAAAACTGGTTCTTGCAGGGCAGAAAGAGCCAGGATTTGCAGTGGTTAGTGACCTTCCCAAAAGCCTCAGTACGGTACACAGTTTACCTGTAGAACTAAAATTTCATGGGGTTGGGGCCATGTTGTGTTGCTTCTTTTATAAGACAGAAACTTACACACAGATACACACAAACACACACACTTTCAAGTTAAAGCTCTTTGAAATAAAGATGTCAGGTCTATACGTATAACTGAGTCCTCTCCTCCTAGAAGTGCAAAAACGGTGCGGGAGGGGGTCTCTCCTCTTGCTGAGGGACCCAGAGGCAGTTCCCCTCACCATCTAGGTGGAAGCATGCACTTAGCAGCAGGCGTCCTCCTCCTGTTTCTCAACAACAATCAGGGAGACTGTGTTGCTTTAAGGACTGCTGACACTCGAATGTGGGGGAGGATCTGATTTGGGCTTAAAACCCAGGAGTCACCACAACTCTCTACACAGTAATTACCATCTGTTTCAGGGTTGAATGAGAGGCTAAACCTTAACTCCTCTATCTGCACCCCATGGAGAGAGATCATGGGAAACATTCTTCTGACATCTGAAAGCAAAAATTTATCACATCTACTTATAGTTTGGCCAGAAAGAAAAAATGAAAGAAAAGAAATTAGTGACTTAAAACCTAGAACTGATGCAAATAATTCACACTTACATGATTCTTCTGATCTCTCCAAATTAGACGGTGCGTACTAAGAAGGAGGGTCCCGGGATCAAATTTTATCTAGAAAAACAAGATCATCACAAAACATTAATAACACATCACACAACATGGTCCAGATTTTCTTCCCCATGAACTGCACAATAGTAAGTCAATCACATAAACATTTTGAAATTAGGTTTGTCATAAGTCAAAGAGAAGCAATGCTACACATTTCATAAGTCTTGCTAAAATTAGGGGAAAAATTGCAAACCACCTAGCTATGTAACAGTAGGGGAGTGGCTAAATCAGGAGTGATACATTCATACTAGAAATCCAGGCAGAGATGAAAAAGAATGATGAGGTGGAGCTATATAAACTATCATGAAACTGTAAGACATAGGATGAGAGGTGAAGAAAGCAACCAAAGGGTACTGCATACAATGTAATTAGACAAATAGGCAGATAGATATCAATAAACTCCATATTCCTCAAACTACATGTGAGATATATCTATAAATAGACAGATAGATGTGTATATGTACTATGAACACAGATAAATAGTAGAAAAAGGTCTAAATGGGATCAATACTCAATGATCTGTTAGTATTATCTCAGAAAAAGTATGAAGGAATGGAAGAAAGAGAAGAAAAGGGCCCTTTTTCAAAACCACTTATCTCACTATTGATTGAATTTTTACCATGAGACTGAAGGTGTATAACACCCATATACATTTTTTAAATGGTTTTTAAATAACAAGAAAATCCAGAAAAAGACACAAACACATGCAAAATAAGTGTGGATGGAGATTCAATAAGACACTTGGGTTGCTCAGTAGGGACAAAAAAAAAACAAAGTAGGATTTATACCTAACACAATGTACCAAAATAAAATCTGGACAGAGTTAAAAAATTGAAAATTAATTTAACAAGTATAAAATTATTTGCATTAAAAATTATAAAAGCACTAGAAAAATCATAAAAGAATTTTTAAAATCACTTCAGAGGGGAGAAAATCTAAGGAAAACAGTAAACCCATAAGCATTAGAGGAAAAGAATGAACAATTCACCTACACACACACACACACACACACACACACACACACACACACAAATTCTTTATGGCAAAAATCATCAAGAGCAAAGATGGAAGACTGGAAGAAACAGTTGTAACTCACATCAGAGACAAACATGTATGTCTCCTTAATATATAAATACTCTTACAAATCAGTAAGAAAATATTCTATAACCCATTAAGACAAATGGGTAAAGACTATGAACCGAAGTTCACAGAAAAGGAACTACAAATGACTCTTAAACACATTAACTGATGGTTAACCTCACTGATGATAAGAAAAAGGCAAATTGAGATGGACAAACTTTCCACCCATGAGACTGGCAGAGGTTCAAAAGTTCGGGAACACTGAGCTGCTGAAACGCTGGGAAAATAAGCATTTGCACATGTCGCTGGTGGGCAGTGCATTATCATCTGTCAAAAATATAAATACACCAATCCTTTGATCCAGTCAATATCCTTCTAGAAATCTATCCCACCGATGAATTTACACATGTGTACAAGGTTACTCATTGTTCTTTAAAAGCAAAAGATAGGAAACAATTGAAATGTCCATCGACAGAGAAATGCACATCCACACAAGGAATGACAATTTTGCCATTAAAAAGAATGAGACTCTTTATGTATTTATTGTATTTGATAAAATCTAAGATGCCATTAATTATAAGCTATATCTGGCTTCCAGAGTTGTTAAAATGTGTGTGGTGGGGGAGAAGGGGGTTTAGGGGAACGTACATTTAGAATTAACGAAATATGGTAAATTCTCTACATAGATTAAGTGAAAAAAGCAAAGTTTCAGAACTTTGTATGCATAGTATAAGTTGATACTTTAAAAGGGAAAAGACTGTATTTTACACAAACACCTGTGTATGACATATATGCATCACTCTAGAATGAAGCACTGGGGACTTCTGAGGGGGAACTGGGGGACCAAGTCTCCCTCCTAGAATGGGAGGCAGACTTGTAACTTTTTATTTTTTATCATGGAATCGTGTCATTTATGCAAAATATAAATGTTAAAATTTTTTTAAAACTATAATACAATCACAAAAAAGCCAGCTAGGTCTTTAGGACCAAACTTTTAATCCTCATAATTTGCTACTATGTACTGGAAATATTTTGCAAAGTCAGACATGACTGAGTGACTAACGTACAGGGTGGGTTCTTGATATGCACTGTAAATTACACAAATAAGCAAATTTTGGAGTTGGAACCCAAAAAGACTGAAAAGCCAAACCTCTTCATTTCTGTTGAAAGCAAGAGATACATTGAAAGCTTCTATTCACTCTAATTGCTAGAGAGTAGACTTGGCCATAGGGAGGACATGCTCATATCCTTTTGAGGAGCAGTTATTTCAAAAGATATAAGCTCGATCCTATTTATAAAATAGAAACTCAAAGGAAAGGATTTTAGTAAGGGTCCAGATTATTACAAATAATAAATATTTTGAGTTTAAAATACTGTGGTTAAAAATGTATATCAAGTAAATAACCAATTAGAACATTATTATATATCATTCTTAAGTAAAAATATTCATAAATGTACTTATATAGGCACTTGACAATGTATTACAAGATACTCCTGATATTAATAAAGAAGAAAGCAACACACATAGCATGGTTACCCACACACGTGCACAATCACACAGACAGAATGTGTCAAAAGTAATTGTTTATGGGTAAAGGAACACTGATTATCTCAGGCTACTTCTTTCAGCTTACCCATCTTTAAAAACTTTATTATTCATCTAATAAGAAAAGACAAAGGAATTTGTTACAGGCATATATGACTTCATGCAACTCTGAAATGTATATAAATTATTTTTTATTAAATCAAACATAAGCAGAAACACTCTTTTTGTCAGAAGTCCTTTTCTAACACATGGAATTCTCCAGGCAAGAATACTGGAGTGAGTTGCCATTGCCTTCTCCAGGGGATCTTTCCAACCCAGGATCAAACCTGGGTCTTCTGCATTGCAGGCAGATTCTTGACCATCTGAGCCACTAGGGGCTTCTTCTAATACATAACCAATACTTTTTAACATGAGTTTTAAAAAATGGGGTTTTTAAGAGTAAATGGTAAGCACATTTTTAAGAGTAATGGGGTTTTTAAGAGTAAAGGGGTTTTTAAGAGTAATGGTTTTCTAAGAGTAACACTGACTATATTACTAATATCTTAACATTAGTGATTTTAAATAATACGGTTGACAAGCATGCATGGGAAGAAACCTGCTGCACTGCCTGGCTGAAGACACTCTGAGAGAGATTACTCCACCAAGCACTTCAGCACCTCAGAGAAGTAACATCTGAAGTAACACATACACATTCCTGGCACTTATTTTGGTCTGGCTATGAATGTTTTGGTTAATGTGGCATACACAAAACCAAATGATTGAGTTCAAGCTATTTTTAAAAATCTCTTTTTTGCCAATGAGTAAGATTTACCCTTTCCCAGAAGCAAATATTTTGTCAACTTGAGAGTACCTGATGCCACATTACATAGCATAACTAAATAGTTCTGATTAAGAAACTGCACCTTATCTGTCTGAAATCCAAGCATAAGGCTGTGAGTTTAAAGCTGAAGCCAGAGGACGTTTCATTACTATGGGGTGAACAATGTGCACACGTAATGCGTAAAGCGTTGCTGCTGCTAGTGAGGACATTGTGTAATAATCCTTGGCTTCAGGGATTGCAAGGGATTATGAGCTCAAGCCCACAGACAAGTGCAGGCTGGTTTGTGCTTACCACTCAGAGCTAGAATAATTTCAACTACTTAAAAGTTAGTAGTTAAAATAACTTGGGCATTCGCTGAATAAGCTCTTACTGTTTTGATTTAACATTTCTCTGTCATAAAAGTAATATGCTGTTGAAAAAAAAATTTTTTAAGTCTGAAAACAGAAATGAAATCATTCATAATTAGACTAGCCAGGATGTGTGGATATAAACTTAAAATGAGGCCATGATATTTATAATTTTATAACTTGCTTTTTTCACTTAGCAGCCTATTGTTAGTCATTCCTCAAACTGGTTAGGGCATGTCATATTTAATTAACCAAGCCCCATAGTGGACATGCAGATTGCCTCCAATTTTTCCCTATACTGCAGAATAAGAAATTATATATATATGCTGTGTGCTCTGTAAGTTGCTTTAGTCATGTCTGACTCTTTGTGACCCCGTGGACTGTAGCTTGTCAGGCTCCTCTGTCCATGGGATTCTCCAGGCAAGAATATTGGAATGGATTGCCATGCCCTCCACCAGGGGAACTTCCCAACCCAGGGATCGAACCCTCGTCTCTTATATCTCCTGCATTGGCAGGTGGGTTCTTAACCACTAGCGCTACCTGGGAAGCCTATATCTATCTATCTATCTATCTATCTATATATATATATATAGAGAGAGAGAGATGTCTATATCTATCTATACATATAATATTGATGACATGCACATGTGCATTCATTATAGTTTTTACAGTTTTATGCATCTCTGACTATTTCCCAAGGGTAAATTCCTAAAATTTAGGAAGATCAAACCAGTCAATCCTGAAGGAAACCAGTTCTGAATATTCATTGGAAGGACTGATGCTGAAGCTGAAACTCCAATACTTTCGCCACCTGAAGCGAAGAACTGACTCACTGGAAAAGACCCTGATTCTGAGAAAGACTGAAGCAGGAGAAGAAGGGGACGACAGAGGATGAGATGGTTGGATGGCATCAGCGACCCCATGGACATGAGTTTGAGCAAATTTTGGGAGTTGGTGATGGACAGAGAAGACTGGCATGCTGCAGTCCATGGGGTCGCAAAGAGTCTCTAAATCTTCTAGTATAAGCTGGCAACTTGCCACTTTACACACCACTAACCTTCTTACATTACTTTTTAAATTAGCTGAGGCTAACAGACGCTTCTGTGAATTGAAACAAATGACCTGTCTACAATGCTTACGAAAACAACACATTATCTGGTCATAAGGGGCCCATGAAAACTGTGCCTGTGTAAACAAGCAAAAGGCACCTGGGCAGTGGAAAGAGCAATGGTCTGGCTCCACCATTACCAACTGTGTGACCTTGGACAGGCTGCAGTTTTCTCAACCACCCACTGAGGGTGTCGGCGTCCTCATTTTCAGAGGATACGCTATTTCATAAACATATTGCATGTGGAAGATACACATTACGTGACAGAAAGGGGCTGCACTGGTGACTGCTGTTTTTGAAGCGCTCCAGCACCCTGAACAAAGCACAGGCTCTGGGAATCTGATCAGCAGAGATTTAACCCCTGGCTCTGTGGTAAATCAGGTTCAATCCCTGGGTCGGGAAGATCCCCTGGAGAAGGAAATGGCAACCCACTCCAGTATTCTTGCCTGGAGAATCCCATGGACAGAGGAGCCTGGCCGCTTATAGTCCATAAGTTCCCAAAGAGTCGGACAGAACTGAGCACACACGCTTCTGGTAATCTACTTCGGTGGATCTTAGGTAAATCATGCTGCCTCTGAGAGTTCTCTTCTCGTTCAGTAAAATAGTCACCTCATATGCCCATTGAGAGGATTAAATTATGAAAAGCTTCTGGCACATAGTAGGTACTATGTTTATTCAAGGTTTGCTTGTTTTAATGTATTTCACACTCACAAAGAGCCAGGAGACACATGGTTGAATAGAGAGCATCCACTGGTCTTAGCCCTGCACCCGCTGGCTGGGGGAATGGGTTGAGGGCAAAGCTGAGAAGGCTGGGAGGTCTGCACGGCAGCGCTGAGACCAGGGGCCCAGTGAGAGATTCTGAAAGGGCCCCTGCTCCCATATGCAAGCTGATGTGCAGCTTCCTGGAATCCTCAGACCACAGGCCATCTGGACACCTTCCAGCAGAGCGAGGAAGCCAGGACACAAGACTGCCCCTGGGACTCAGTCTGGCCTCAGGTGATACTCGAGAAGGCTCAGCAAGCGACTGAGTAGATCCGGCCTGGGGACCACAGTGCCTTAGAGCTCTGCTTCGACTCCAAGACACATATACCCCTCCTGAAGCACCCTCAGCTTGCAGAACAGTCAAGAATTCTTGACTAACAACAAGGACCTACTGTATAGCACAGAGAACTATATATCTCATAATAACATCATTGGAAAAGACCCTGATGCTGGGAAAGATTGAGGGTAGGAGGAGAAGGGGGCGACAGAGGATGAGATGGGTGGATGGCATCATCGACTCAATGGATATGAATTTGAGCAAACTCTGGGAGATGGTGAAGGACAGGGAGGCCTCGAATGCTGCAGTCCATGCGGTCACAAAGAATCTGACATGACTGAGCAAGTGAACAACAAATAACCTGTAATGGAAAAGAATCTGAAGAATATATATATATATATATAAAACAATTGAATCACTTTGCCGCACACCTGAAACTGACACAGCATTGTAAATTAACTAAACTTCAGTAACAAGAATTTGTTATTTAAAAAAAAAAAAAAAAGAACTGACTTAAATCAAAAGGCTCAACTAAATTTTTCCCATAACTTTTTTCTTAATCCTCGAATACCTATATCTACTTGTCCCCGAAAACAAGCAGAAATATAAATAAATAAAGGAAAAACTAAAATTTGCTGATTCAGCAATGGTTTTTTTTTTTATATTCAACTACTAATAGTTTTGATTTTTTATTGTTTTAAAGATATTATAGTATTGTGCGTTAGCCAAGATGTCTCTAATTTGCATATTGGAATAGGCAGAACAACATTGTGGTGATCCGCAAAAGCAAGACTGCCATCAGGGGGTTGACTTTGGAGCTATGTTTGAAGACCAGTTGTGTGGGGAAGTTCCAATCCCCTAAGGTAGGAGAGGTTGATTAAGCTTTCCAGTCACCACAGCTCCAAACGTGGAACCTCGGTTTACAAAAACAAAAACGTTTAGCTAATCTTGCCAACCAAAAGATGCAAACCCAATTTGAGATCAAGTTCATAAAAGTACTGAAGCAGTAAAATGAGTTGTTGTTTAGTGCATACCCAGTGTCTGCCTCTGCGACCCCAGGGACTGTAGCCTGCCAGGCTCCTCTGTCCATGGGATCCTCCAGGCAAGAATACTGGAGTGGATTGCCATTCCCTTCTCCAGGGGAATCTTCCTGACCCAGGGATCGAACCCGTGTCTCCTGCCTTGGCAGGTGGATTCTTAACCAGCTGAGCCACGGAGGAAGCCAGCAAACAGAGTTTCTAAGTCCAAACAAACAAACAAAAGATCTCGACCCAATAATGGAAACATGCAAAAATGCCCTCCAGGAGGCAGGTTGCCGGGGTTCCCAGGCATGTCAGCGGTGCCTCGGGTGGCTGTGTAAGCCCCGCCCTGGAAGGAAGGAGGCCTCAAGCTACTCTCAAGTACAGACCGGAAAAGGTCTGGGTCAGGCAACGAGTTCCAAAGTACAAGAGGAAGTTTCTCTCTAAGGAAACTGCAAGGAAAGAAAAGGCAGCAGGTGAAAACTTCTGGAAACTAAAAATGCTGATGAGCAAATTTTTTCCCCCTAATTTCATCTCATACATATCATTCAGAACAGGATGATCGTTCGTAGTATGACGGTAGTCTCCAGTGAATGTTAACGCGTCCGTGAAACACAGGTAATATTTCTCCTTGCTATCTGCAAACACACCTCTTTATGGTTTACGCTTTGATTACCAGGCACGGCCTGTTCCATCACTCGACACAACAATCAAACCTCCTTTCCAACGTCTCTCCCGGACCACGAGCAATCAACACACACAGAGCCTCTGGCCGAGGCGTCCCAGGAGAGGCGGGCTTTTCTCTTCGGAAATCCTTTCGGTTCGCCCCGCTCCCGCTACGGCCGGGACCGCCCTGTCCCCCGGGCTCCCCCAGGTCCCGGCGCCCGAAGCCACGCCCGTTCGGGAGCGCAGGACCCGGCGGCCTCGGGACAAAGGCGGAACCGGCCTGGCCGCCGCGATCGGGGGCGAGGACTCGGGGTTCCCTGCCCGCGTCCGCCGTGCCGCCCGGAGCGGGGGTCTCTCCCCGGGCTGGGAGAGGGGCGCCGCCCGCGCGCTCCCCCCAGGAGCCGTTCCCGAGTCGGGCCGGAGCCCGGCGCCGGGCGGGCGTGGACGGCGGGGGCGGCGCCGATCGGCGAGGCCAGCCGGGGAGCTGGGGTCGCGGAGCGAGGCCCGGCCGGCCGCCGCCCTACCTTCTCCTCGCCGTCGTAGATGCGCACCCCCCGCTGCTGGATCACCAGCGTCTCGTTGATCTCCAGGAGGCCGCTGGTCCACACGAAGCGGTCCATGGCCGCCGCCTGGCCGGCCTCCGCCGCTCGCCCGCGCTGGCGCTCCGGGACGGCGAGCGGAGCCGCCGGGCAGCCTGCGGCGCCCCCTGGCGGCGGGCGGGGCGGAGACCGGCGGGAGGCAGCTGTCTGGCCCCGGAGCCCTGCGGAGCGCGCGCGGCCCCAGGGGCACTCGGGGACGTGGAGACGTGCTTGGTGCGCCCCCTGGCGGTCCATCGGCCACAGTCCCGGTGGGATCGTCCACCCCATTCTTTGTCCTTGTTGAGTCGCTCAGTCGTGTCGGACTCTGCGACCCCATGGACTGCAGCACGCCAGGCTTCCCTGTCCTTCACCATCTCCCAGAGCTTGCTCAAATTCGTCTCCATCGAGTCGGTGATGCCATCCAACCATCTCGTCCTTTGTCGTCCCCTTCTCCTCCTGCCTTCAATCTCTCCCAGCATCAGGGTCTTTCCTAATGAGTCGGCTCTTCGCAGCCGGCGGCCGAAGTATTGGAGCTTCAGCTTCAGTCCTTCCAATGAATATTCAGGATTGATTTCCTTTAGGATTGACTGGTTTGATATCCTTGCAGTCCAAGGGACTCTCTAGGGTCTTTGTCCTCAGCCACAAACCCAGAGATTACAAGAGACTTTTAGGGAGCCCAGAACGCAGCTTGGACCTCCTGATTGTACACTATTCCTGCATATTTGTGCCGTTTTCTTGTCACTTCCCAGCATGCTGCTGTGTTCATTAAAGCCTGTCATTGACAACTTTTTTCCCAGATGAATATTTATGACCTGATTTGTTTTCACACAGCTTCAATCAATATGTAAGAACTATTTTGTAAAAAAAGAAAAAAGGTACTATTTTGTGCCCCACTTTTTTCCCAATTAAAATCCTTTTCATTTAAACATTTCCAGTATTAACACAGACTTCACAAATTTACTCTAGCTAGTATTTCAGGACTATATAGATCTATTATAATTTACCTGTGGATGGGTCTCTGCAAACTAGTCCCTGACTGCCACTCCCACCTGCTGGGCCTTGGCTGCTGTCCCTTTCATTTCTTTCTCTATCTTGCATTATAAATGAAGCACCTGTATTTGTACTTCTACAACTGATATGTATTTTCCCCTTTAGGATTATTTTCTTAGAGTGTCTTCCCAAAGTAGGATGACTGCTTTTAAGAGTTTGAACCCATGTTTCGCAAAGCTGCTACACAGTGGGAACTTGTTGAGGCAGGACGTAGTACCACCAGCAAATTGTTCTTCATCCAAGCCAAGTTACCCTGGCTACATTAGATATTATCGTTTTTGTTATTTTTTTGCCACTTGACCATTTATTATTATTTTAATTAATTTACTTTAATTGGAGGATAATTACAGTGCTGTGTTGGTTTTGGCCATATATCAACATGAATCAGCCACAGGTATAGATGTGTCCCCCACATCCTGAACCCCTCTCCCACCTCCCTCCCCTCTATTCTTGTTTCTTCTTTTCACTTGCCAATGAGACAATTTCTCAATACCTTTTAATCAAAAGATGATCTCTGTCCTGAAGAGTGGCTAACAGTGTGGACAACTCCTGCTCAGGAGCTGCAGAATATTCATTTACACCAAAGCATACAGGTCAGGGGAGGAAGTGGTGTGGAGAAAGAGATGGAGAAGGAGCTGCTTGCTGGTGAGATAGGGAGACAACCAGGGGGGTGTGGGGTTCTGGAAGCCAAGAGAAGAGGGGGTACTGCGAGGAGGAAAGCTGGGCTGTGACAGTTCTGCTGATGAGGCAGGTGCTGGGGGACTGATCCCGGCTTTTCTCAGGTGGACATATTGGTGGCCTTGGCAGGAGTGGTCCAATGGGATGGTGGAAGAAAAAATCTTCCTGATCTGATTTTAAAAGAGAAAAAGAGGAGGGGACTTATAGACAGGGAGCATAAATGATCGATCCTTTTGAGGAATTTTGCTGCCAAGAAAAGCAAAGAAATGGGTTGGTTTCTTTGCTCAAAAACAGAAGGGGAAGTGAGATTGCGTGAGAGTTGGGCTGGTTTTTGTTGTTATTGTTTTGGCCTTGCCTTGCACCATGTGGGATCTTAGGTCCCTGACGGGGGATCGAACCTCTGCCCCTGCAGTGCCCCACAGAGTCCTAACCACTGGATTGCCAGGGAATTCTCAGAGTCCAGATCATTTCTTAATGCCCTTCCCAGTGATAAATTATATGATTTGAGTTTCTGGAAGATACAGTTTGGCTCATTACAACAAAATGCTTTATCCTACTTGGAAATTTCAACATGGGAAAGGACTGCCTCTGAAATCATCGATTTCTTTTCCAGGCTGTGCATGAGCATCAGCTACTGGAGACCCTAAAAGTGACACAAACTCGGATTGAACATCTGCAAGTCTCATAAAAGATGATTTTCAGAACCCTGTGCAAATGAATGTGAAAACTTGTGCTGGGAGACCATGAACGTTCAAATTAACCCCAGAAAAGGATTTTTAAAGCCTAAAATTGGGAAAGTTATCAAAGAGTTAGCAAAAAAAGAAAACCAGAAAACACTTCAGGTCCAAACAGATTAACAGGTGAATTCTTTAAAACCTGGACAGAAAAAAATAATTCTTTTAGCAGTTAAAGTTTTCCAGAGCATAAAAAAGGAAAGTTTCCAAATTCTGTTTGTGAAGCCAGAAAAACACTAATCCCAAAACTCAACAAAAATACCACAGGAATCTATACTAAAAAACAGTCACATTAGTATGAATGCAAAAGTTTATATTAAAATATTATTAATAGCAAAAATAAACAGAATAGTAAAAGAATGACAGCACAATTCAAGTACAGTTTATCCAAGGAGTACAAATACAATTCAATATTAGGAAAACTATTATTAAAATTTAACCCGTTGAATATGTGTATATATATATATGGCTGAGGCTTCCCACGTGGCGCTAGTGATGAAGAACCCGCCTCCCAATGCAGGAAACACAAGAGACTCAGGTTCGATCCCTGGGTCGGGAAGATCCGCGGGAGTAGCAAGTGGCAACCCACTCCAGTATTCTTGCCTGGAGAATCCCATGGACAGAGGAACCTGGTGGGCTACAGTCCCTAGGGCCCCAAAGGATCAGAGCACACACAGCACATGTATATGGCTGAGTCCCTTCACCGTTCACCTGAAACTATCAAACTTGTTAACTGTCTATACTTCAATATAAAATAAAAAGTTTTTTAAAAAGTTAACAAAAAATTTAACCCACTGATAGACCACAGAAGAAAATTAAATGATCATCAAAGAAATTGTAAAAGACATCTGATGCAATTCAACACTGAGACTCTTGTCCAAAAATGCAGTTGAGCACAAGTTCCTTCCTTCCTTCCTCTCTTTTGGGTTCTTTTATTTATTTAGGTATAATTTATATACAATAAAACTTACCAATTTTTAAATATGCAATTTGATGAGTTTTAACTACCAATACATATGTGTGTGTGTGTGTGTGTGTAGCCATTATGTAGAGAATATTACCATCACACCAGAAAGTTTCCTTGGATCCCTTTGTATTCAAATCCCTCCACACATACTTCCTGGCCTCTACGAATCACTGATCTGCCTTTTATCACTATTGTCTTGCTTTTTCTAGAATTTCATATAAATGAAATTATAAGGTGTGTAGTCCTTTGTATCTGACTTCTTAAACATAATGTCCTGTTTTTGAGATGCATCCATTGTCAGATAGAAAATACATATTGGTCTCTGCCCCAGGTACCTGGCATAGAACTGAAACCCTAGTAAATTCCATAGTGATGACAGCAATAGGAGTATATCTTGTTCTAATGAGAGGACTCCGGGTGGGCTCCTGGATGGCTCCTGAATGAGGGCTGATCACCAGAAAGACCAAGCCATGAATGGAAGCTTGAAAATTTCAGCCCTTCTACTTAGTTTCAAAACATTTCCATCACTTCAAAGTAAAGCCCCTAACACATTGTCTGTCCTAATTTCCCTTTGACTCCAGTTCTTGGCAGCCCCCAATCTGAGTTATGTCTCTTTGCGACCCCTTGGACTGTAGCCTGCCAGGCTCCTCTATCCATGAAATTCTCCAGGCAAGAATACTGGAGTGGGTAGCCATTCCCTTCTTCAGGGGATCTGCCCAACCCAAGGATCAAACCCCGGTCTCCTGCATTGCAGGCAGATTCTTTACCATCTGAGCCACTAGGGAAGCCCTATGTCTCTATGGATTTATCTGTTCTGGATATTTTATGTAAACGGAATCATAACATGTATATGACCTTTTGTGGCTAGCTTCTTTCATTTAGCATAATGCTTTGGAGGGTCGAACACTTTTTAACTGTTCTATTTTGTTAAACTGTTTTCTGTCACTTAATGGGAATCCCTGGTGACCCAACCTGTCCAGTGAAATTTTGGTAAATAATCAACAATATTCACAGTAATATCTAAACAGCAGTGAGGTCTTAGGGCTGGTGATGGTGCTGTTTGACTGTTGGTTCTCCCAAAGATGGCCTTAAGTGTAGGCAAAGTTACACTAAAAATGGGATATTTCATCAAGGAAAAAACAAAACAAAACTACAAAATATCCCAAACTAACCTCCCAAACTAATTTAGCAAGATTCTAGCATAAAATGCCTGAAGGAAAAAAAGCAGAGAAAGATGGGAAAAACTGACCACAGTTGACAGCCATCTGTGGAGGCCCTCTAACATGGGCAGGGAAGATTGGAATTACATCTTCCTGTCTCTTTCTCCACCTTTAAAATCTGGCTGAAACATTCCAGCCAAACCTAGGTTCAGTGATCAAGCAAGGCAGAGAAAAGGTATGATCACTGTACTCAAAACCAGAAAGGCACAGCCCAGAACTCTATCTCTCCACCCACTCCTCATCATTCAGAAAACCATCTAGGTCTAAATTATTTCATTTTGTCTCATCCATTAGGTGTTTGTGTTTTATGAAGTTAATATTTTTGGATGAGGACTGAAAGATTATGGCAGCACACTTAAACGTACAAATACACAAAATGCCTATGAGAAACGCTGGTTTTGCCTTCACAGGATTATAACACAAGGGTTTATCCTCATTTTAAACTTTTCTCTTCCTCTCCTCTTTTTCTGATAATTGTGTAGTACATCTGATAATTGTGTAGTACAGAGGAAAAAGTGAAAGAAAAGCGTTACTCGTTCAGTGGTGTCCAATTCTTTGCGACCCCTTGGGCTGTGGCCGGCCAGGCTCCTCTGTCCATGGCATTTTTAGGCAAGAGTACTGGAGTGAGTTGCCATTTCCTTCTCCAGGGAATCTTCTCAGGGATGGAACCTGCGTCTCTTGCATTGCAGGAAGAGTAGACCCTCATTTCAGTTCCTCTTTGCAATCTGTGCCAACGTGGACATGTAACTACTGAGCCTGATAACTTCCCACTTCAGGGCGGTGATGCGGCAATGAATATTTGTGAAAGGGAAATACACACGCTCTGGGTACAGCAGTGGACACTTATAACCCTCAGTAAACACACCAGACAACACTTTTCTCCTCTGCCTTCCTCAATGCAGCGTGAGCGTCTAAAGAAGAGCTCTATCTGCTACTGAGCAGAGACGTAGCAGGCCGACTCCTCTCACATGGCCAAGTCCAAGCCCAAGCCCAACCCCATGCGCGCTGTTTAGGTTTGAAAACCCACGGACTCAGTCCAGAGCTGTCCTAACCGAAGTCGAGAGACGCAAGCCCCGCCTCTGCAACCGTAGTTCAGGCCACGCCCCTCCGCGCCCATTGGCTCGTTCAATTCACGCCGAGCACCAATGGGCGGCCGCGCTGTCTAAGGCAGAGCCCCGCGCGCCCAGAGGCAGACAACAGCGGCGGTGTCCGCAGGGACTCTACGCCGGAGACGCGTACCCCGTTGCGCCGAGCTGCGATGAGCACCCCAGCCATCCCCCAGGACCTGCAGCTGAACCCGAGTCAGAGGGCCCAGTCCGCGTTCAGAGGTGAGGCCCACCGTGGCGGGAGCGGCGCGAGCCCGACGGCGGATCGTTTGACTGAGGGGCCGGGGCGGCCACGGGGGCGGGAAGGCTCGGGCAAGGCCGTCAGGGCCGCGGGGCCGCAGACCGGCTTCCCCAGCTCCCAAACCCGGCACGGTTGTGTGAGAAGCCCGCACGGGGTGCTCGGCCTTTCGCGGCCGCGTTCTCGGCGTTTATGAACTGGACAATCGGAGTGGTGCCCGCTGTGCGATGTTAGTGTACGGGCTGAGCTCCTTGCGTGCGGTCGTGACCGGCTGGTGGGGGAGACGCGTCCCAGGTGAGAGAATCCGTTTAGCCTGGGGCAGGGTAGGAGCGAGTATGCGGGGCTCCCGGGCCCGTGGGGGCGGGGCGGGGCGGGGCCGCGTCCGCCCGGGGAGATGATTGCGCCTGCGCAGGGCCCTCCCGCCTCCCGAGTCGGGAGTTCATTTCTGCAGCGAAAAGTGTGCGCTTTTGATGCTTCAGATTCAAGGAATGTTGCCTTCGAGTTAAGAGAAATCTAGAGTTGTCCACTCCCGCATCCCGAGTCGGGAGTTCATTTCTGGAGCGAAGAGTGTGCGCATCTGATGCTTCAGATTGAACGCATGTTGCCTTCGAGTTCAGAGAAATCTCGAGTGATCCAGGTCTTCAGAAATAATAGCTATTTCTTGGCCTATGGATAGGAAAACAAATTCTCACCCACTTCTGGTAAATTAGAACTTGGAGTCAGGTGTCTCATCTCTACCGTTTAGCTCTTGACACTTGGCTTTCAGGAGCTGTATGTCGACAGTGATGCTCTCCAGACTTTTCACTTTCGGACAGTAGGGAATGTTATTCTTGTTCAGAGTGGTTATGGGGACCAGTTATAGCAACAGACATTTAAAAATACGATTATTTCTCAAAAGCAGTACTGAAATGGGAAATTTTCGGTTGTAGACAATATGTGATCTCAAGTAGAATATTTTTCGAAGTTAAATCAGTATGTTTTTTTTAATCAATATTTTATTTGATGTTATTGTATATGATGCTGACCTGTAGCTCTTTTGTTATTTAGAGCAAAGAAGACAAAAACTCAAGGAGCAGCTGTTAAAAAGAAAAACTTCCTTTGCATGCAAACAGGAAAATCAGATGTTACTCAGGTGAGATCAAATGTTTTTCAATTCACTTCTGTCAAATTAGAGCTGTCCAGTAAAGATGTAATGTGAACCACATGTGTAATGTAAAATTTTCTAGTAGCCACATTTTTAAAGAAGAAATGAATTTTAATAACCTTTTATTTAATCCAGTATTTTAATTTGCATTTCTTTATAATAGGTACTGTATTTATTGATATAGTTTGTCTTGATGAATGCTTCATATCCTTCTCCAGGGTGGAAACTTATATTTAGGAGATAGAGCTGGCAGGACTTGGTGATGGATTAGCTGTGGGATATAAAAAAAAAAATAGAGTCAGAGATGATTCTGAATGTCCAGGTTAAAGGAGTCTAAAGAAATATGACAACTAAGTTCAATACCTGACCATTATACTGTGTTTGATAGTGGAAAAGGAAATACTGTGAAGGACATTATTAGATCAGTTTTCAACTGTGAACAATAAGGTGGTAAATCAAGGTAAACTTATGAATTTGATAACTGTTCTGTGAGTATATAAAATTCCTGTTTTTAGGAAATAAACATCAAAGCATTTAGTGGTAAAGAGCCATTATATATATAACTTAACTTGAAAGATTCAGGTAAAAAGTTGTATATATTCTACACATAGACATGTTCAGAAAGAGTGCAAATGATATTGCAAATGGGATAAAATGTTAACAGTAGGCAAATCTGGGTAAAGAATGTATGGATATTCTTTAAATTATTTATAATTTTGCAACTTTATATAAGTTTGGCATTGTTCCCAAATAAAAATTTAAAAAAATTTTTTATATTAATTAGTTTCTTTACTTTATAATAAACATTTTCTTTTACAAATCCCAATTTTTTTGTTCAAGACAAAAAGATGATCCTAGACTTTTGATTTGAATAACTGGGTGGATGGTGATCCTGTATATTGAGATGGGAAGCCTGAGTGAGGAGTGGGAGAATCCAGAGCTCTGTTTGACCATGATAAGTTTGAGGTAGCAATAAGACATCTAAGTGGAGATGCCAAACAGTGATGTGTGTGAAGTTCAGGGGTGAGAATTGGACTAGAGACAAAAACTTGGGAGTTGTCTGTGTGTAGATGGTATTTATTTAAAACCTTGAGGTGGAATGAAATTAATAGAGGGAAAGCAGAGAAAGAACATTAATTCAAATGTGACTGTGACTCTCAACTACTTATTTAAATAAGGAATCCAACTGGGTTATGGGGTTTAGAGTACTCTTATACACAATGGGAAGAAAAGAACGTTCTAAACTCAACTATAGAGCTCTCAAACTCTGTTGACCCTAAAATATACTTTTAGTTCACCTTTTTTATATCTCTAAAGTTGAAATCTGACTTAGAATCAAAGGCATGTCCAACTGACCCTTTTTTCCCCCACTTTGTTCACAGAATACGAAATCACTTGCTAAGAGAGTCTCACGGCCTGTACTAACTAGCCTGTATCTGTAAAAAGAAGTTTGGGTTTAATTCTTTTTTTTTTTGAAAGATAATTGCTTTACAGAATTTTGCTGTTTTCTGTCAAACCCCAACATGAGTCAGCCACAGGTACACATATATCCCCTCCCTTTTGAACCTCCCTCTGCACCCCACCCCTCTCGGTTGATGCAGAGCCCCTGTTTGAGCTTCCTGAACCATGCAGCAAATTCCCGTTGGCTGTCTTTTACATATGCTACTGTAAGTTTCCATGTTATTTCCATACATCTAACCCTCTCCTCCCCTCTCCCCATGTCCATAAGTCTATTCTCTGTGTCTCCGTTAGTGAGGTCGGTCAGTTGTGTCCTCCTCTTTGCGACCCCGTGGACTATAGCCTACCAGGCTCCTCTGTCTGTGGGATTCTCCAGGCAAGAAAACTGGAGTGGGTTGCCAGTTCCTTCTCCAGGGGATCTTCCCAACGCAGGGATTGAACCCAGGTCTCCCACATTGGAGGCAGATGTTTTACCCTCTGAGCCACTAGGGAAGCCCCATCGCTGCCCTGTAAATAAATTCTTCAGTACCATTTTTCTAGATTCTGTATATGTGCGTTGGAATACGATATTTATCTTTCTCTTTCTGACTCACTTCACTCTGTATAATAGGTTCGGTTCATCCACCTCATCAGAACTGACTCAAATGCGTTCCATTTCATGGCTGAGTAATATTCTATTGTGTGTATGTACTACAACTTCTTTATCCATTCATGGACATCTAGGTGCTTCCATGTTCTAGCTATTGTAAATAGTGCTGCAATGAACAATGGGATACATGTGTCTTTTTCAATTTTGGTTTCCTCAGGGTGTATGCCTACGAGTGGGATTGCTGGGTCATATGGTGGTTTTCTTCCTAGTTTTTTAAGGAATCTCCATACTGTCTTCCATAGTGGCTGTATCAATTTACATTCACACCAACAGTGCAAGAGCATTCCCTTTTCTCCACACCCTCTCCAGCGTTTATTGTTTGTAGACTTTTTGATGATGGCCATTCTGACTGGTGGGAGGCTATATCTCATTGTAGTTTTGATTTGCTTTTCTCTAATAATGAGCAATGCTGAGCATCTTTTCATATGTTTGTTAGCCATCTGTATGTCTTCTTTGGAGAAATTTCTGTTTAGGTCTTTTTCCCACTTTTTGATTGGGTTGTTTGTTTTTCTGGTATTGAGTTGTATGACTTGCTTGTATATTTTGGAAATTAATCCTTTGTCAGTTGTTTCATTTGCTATTATTTTCTCCCATTCTGAGGGTTGTCTTTTCACCTTGCTTATAGTTTCCTTTGCTGTGCAAAAGCTTTTAAGTTTAATCAGGTCCCACTTGTTTACTTTTGTTTTTATTTCCTTTACCCTAGGAGGTGGGTGAAAGAGGATCTTGCTTTGATTTATGTCATCGAGTATTCTATGTTTTCCTCTAAAAGTTTTATAGTTTCTGATCTTAATTTAGGTCTTTAATCCATTTTGAGTTTATCTTTGTGTATGGTGTTAGGAAGTGTTCTAATTTCATTCTTTTACATGTAGCTGTCCAGTTTTCCCAGCACCATTTATTGAAGAGGCTGTCTTTCCCCACTGTATATTCTTGCCTTCTTTGTCAAAAATAAGGTACCCATAGGTGCTTGGGTTTATTTCTGGGCTTTCTGTGTTGTTCCACTGGTCTATATTTCTGTTTTCATGCCAGTACCATACAGTCTTGATGACTGTAGCTTTGTAGTATAATCTGAAGTCAGGAAGGTTGATTCCTCCAGCTCCATTCTTCTTTCTCAAGACTGCTTTGGCTATTTGGGGTCTTTTGTGTTTCCATATGAATTGTGAAATTTTTTTTTCTAGTTCTGTGAAAAATGCCATTGGTAATTTGATAGGAATCACGTTGAATCTGTAGATTGCATTTGGTAGTATAGTCATTTTCACAATATTGATTCTTCCTACCCAGGAACATGGAGTATCTCTCCATCTGTTTATGTCATCTTTGATTTCTTTCATCAGTGTCTTATAATTTTCTATGTACAGTTCTTTTGTCTCCTTATGTAAGTTTATTCCTAGATATTTAATTCTTTTTGTTGCAGTGGTGAATGGGATCAATTCCTTAATTTCTCTGTCTGATTTTTCATTGTTAATGTATAGAAATGCAAGTGACTTCTGTGTATTGATTTTGTACCTGCAACTTTGCTAAATTCACTGATTAACTCTAGTCATTTTCTGATACTATCCTTAGGGTTTTCTATGTACAGTATCATGTCATCTGCAAACAGTGAGAGCTTTACTTCTTCTTTTCTGATCTGGATTCCTTTTATTTCTTTTTTTTCTCTGATTGCTGTAGCTAGGACTTCCAGAACTATGTTGAATAATAATGGTGACAGTGGACACCCTTGTCTTGTTCCTGATCTTAGGGGGAATGCTTTCCGTTTTTCACCATTAGAATAATGCTTGCTGTAGGCTTATCATATATGGCCTTTACTATGTTGAGGTAGGTTCCTTCTATGCCTATTTTTTGAAGAATTTTAATCATAAATGGGTGCTGAATTTTTTTCAAAGGCTTTTTCTGCATCTATTGAGATTATCATATGGTTTTCATCTTTCAATTTGTTAATATGGTGTATCATACTGATTGATTTGCGTATATTGAAGAATCCTTGCACTCCTGGAATAAATCCAACTTGATCATGGTATATGAGTTTTTGATGTGTTGCCAAATTCTATTTGCTAAAATTTTGTTGAGGATTTGTGCATCTATGTTCATCATTGATATTGGCCTGTAGTTTTTTTTTGTGTGTGTTGTCTTTGTCTGGTTTTGGTATCAGGGTGATGGTGGCCTCATAGAATGAGTTTGGAAGTGTTCCTTCCTCTGCAATTTTTTGCAAGAGTTTTAGAAGGATAGGCATTAGCTCTTCTCAGAATGTTTGATAGAATTCTCCTGTGAAGCCGTCTGGTCCTGGGCTTTTGTTTTTTGGAAGATTTTTGATCACAGCTTCAATTTCAGTGCTTGTAATTGGGTTGTTCATAATTTCTGTTTCTTCCTGGTTTGGTCCTGGAAGATTGAACTTTTCTAAGAATCTGTCCATTTCTTCCAGGTTATCTATTTTATTGCCATATTGTTGTTCATAATAGTCTCTTATAATCCTTTGTATTTCTGCATTGTCTGTTGTAACCTCTCCTTTTTCATTTCTAATTGTGTTGATTTGATTCTTCTCTTTTTTTCTTGATGAGTCTGGCTAAAGACTTGTCAATTTTATCTTCTCAAAGAACCAGCTTTTAGTTTTATTAATATTTACTGTTGTTTCTTTAATTTCTTTTTCATTTATTTCTGCTTGTATCTTTATGTTTCTTTCCTTCTACTAATTTTTGGGGTTTTTTGTTCTTCTTTTTCCAGTTGTTTTAGGTGTAAAGTCAGGTTGTCTATATTCAATGTTTTTCTTATTTCTTGAGGTAGGACTGTATTGCTATAAACTTCCCTCTTAGAACTGCAGCAAAAGCTACTCCCATAGGTTTTGACTTGTTGTGTTTTCATTGTCATTTGTTTCTAGAAATTTTTTGATTTCCATTTTTGATTTCTTCAGGAACCTGTTGGTTATTTAGAAATGTGTTGTTTAATCTCCATGTGTTTGTAATGAGATCCATCTCATGTAATGTATCATTTAAGACTTCTGTTTTCTTATTCATTTTCTGTTTTTAATGATCTGTCCATTGGTGTGAATGGGGTGTTAAAGTCTCCTACTATTATTGTGTTACTGTCCATTTCTCCTTTTGTGTCTGTTAGTGTTTCTTATGTACTGAGGTGCTCCTGTGTTGGGTGCATGAAGTTGCTCAGTCGTGTCCAACTCTTTGCGACCCCATGGACAGTAGCCTACCAGGCTTCTTCGTCCATGGGATTTTCCAGGCAAGAGTACTGGAGTGGGCTGCCATTTCCTTCTCCAGGGGATCTTCCCAACCCAAAGATCGAACCCGGCGTTGGGTGCATAGATATTTACAATTGTTATGTCTTCCTTTTGGACTGATCCCTTGATCATTATGCAGTGTTCTTCCTTATCTCTTGTAATGTTCTTTATTTTAAGGTCTGTTTTGTCTAATATGAAGATTGCTACTCCAGCTTTCTTTTGCTTCCCATTTGCATGGAATATATTTTCCCATCCCCTCACTTTCAGTCTATATGTGTCTTTAGGTCTGACGTGGGTTTCTTGTAGACAGCATTTGTATGGGTCTTGTTTTTTTATCCATTCAGCCAGTCTATGTCTTTTGGTTGAAGCATTTAATCCATTTACATTTAAAGTAATTATTGATACATATGTTCCTATTGCCATTTTCTTAATTGTTTGGGGTTGATTTTGTAGATCTTTTTCTTTCTCTTGTATTTCTTGACTATATAAGCCCCTGTAACATTTGTTGTAAAGCTGGTTTGGTGGTACTGAATTCTCTTAACTTTTGCTTGTCTGAGAAACTTTATTTCTCCATCAATTTTGAATGAGATCCTTGCCAGGTACAGTAATCTTGGTTGTAGATTTTTCTTTTTCCCTTTCAGTACTTTAAATGTATCCTGCATTCCCTTCTGGCCTGCAGAATTTCTGCTGAAAGATCAGCTGTTAAGCATATGGGGTTTCCTTTGTATGTTACTTGTTGCCTGTCCCTTGCTGCTTTTAATAGTCTTTCTTTGTGTTTAGTCTTTGTTAGTTTAATTAGTATGTGTCTTGGCATGTTCCTCCTTGGGTTTATCCTGTATGGGACTCTTTATGTCATTGACTATTTCTTTTTCCACGTTGGGGAAATTTTCAACTATAATCTCTTCAAAAATTTTCTCATACCCTTTCTTTGTCTCTTCTTCTGGGACCCGTACAATTTGAATGTTTGTGCGTTTGATATTGTCCCAGAGGTCTCTGAGACTATCAGTTCTTTTCAGAAGTTATTTCCATCATTTTATCTTCTAGTTCACTGATTCGTTCTTCTGCTTCCTATATTCTGCTATAGATTCCTTCTAGAGTATTTTTAATTTCAGTAATTGTGTTGTTTGTCTCTGTATGTTTATTCTTTAATTCTTCTAGGTCTTTGTTAATTGATTCTTGCATTTTCTCCATTTTGTTTTTTGATTATCTTTACTATCATTATTCTGAATTATTTTTCATGTAGCTTGCCTATTTCCTCTTAATTTATTTGGACTTCTGTGTTTCTGGTTTGTTCCTTTATTTGTGTAGTATTTCTCTGCCTTTTCGTTATTTTTTTTAACTCATTGTGTTTGAGGTCTCCTTTTCCCAGGCTTCAAGGTTAAATTCTTTCTTCATTTTGGTTTCTGCCCTTCTTAAGGTTGGTCCAGTGGGTTATGTAAGCTTCTTAAAGGGTGAGATTTGTGCTGAGTCTTTGTTTTTCCTCTGATGGGCAAGGCTGAGTGAGGTGGCAATCCTGTCTGCTGATATTGGGTTTGTATTTTTGTTTTGTTTGTTGTTTAGATGAGGCCTCCTGCATAGTGTGCTACTGGTGGTTGGGTGATGCCGGCAATTGTATTCAAGTGGTTTCCTTTGTGTGAGTTCTCACTATTTGATACCCCTAGGGTTAGTTCTCTGGTAGTCTAGGGTCTTTGGGTCAGTGCTACCACTCCAAAGGCTCAAGGCTTGATCTCTGGTCAGGATCAAAGATTCTACAAGTGGTTTGTTATGGCATTAAGTGAGATTAAAACAAATATCCAAAAATGAGGGACCAAAGATGCACTCCAGACAAATGGCAGTTACAAAATCAGTCAAATAATAATTAAAATAATGGAATATACATATACAGCCGTGAGCAAAGTCAAAATAGTCCAACAAAAGTAAAGTACAATAGATTGACCCAGCGAACAAAGGAAATCAAAAATTATATTTACCAGTTAAGAACAAAACTAACTAAAGCACAAACTGGAAAACAAAACTAAAGCAAGGTGTCAAGTGGGTAATAAAGCAATGAAAGCAAAACTAACAAATATGTTGAGAGAAAAGAAAAGAAAGAATAGATATACAAAGTTAAATAGAGGTATATGAGGAAGATTTATATCTATTAAAGATTAATTGCAAGAGGAAAGAACAGTAGGAAAGGCAAGCAAAGAAATAAATGTAGGAAAATATAATAGGTTTAAAAAATTTTTAAGTTAAAATTATAAAAAAGAGAAAAAAAAAAAAAAACAGAAGAAAAAAAGAGGAAAGAAGAAAGGGGAAAAAAAGGAAAAAACTCAACAGAATTGCAAAAGCCTAATGCAAAGGCAGAGGTTTATAACAATAATAAAAATTAAAAGTGTGACTGCATATACACATATACACCCATAAGCAAAATCAAAACAGTCCAACAAAAATAAAGTACAGTAGATTGACCCTGCAAACAAAGGAAACCAAAAATTATATCTACCAGAGCAAAACTAACTAAATCACAAACTGGAAAACAAAACTAAAGCAAGGTGCCAACTGGGGAATAAAGTAATGAAAATAAAACTAACAAATATGTTGAGAGGAAAAGAAAGAAAGAATAGATATGCAAAGTTAAATAGAGGTAGATAGAGGAGATTTATATACATTAAAGATTAACTGCAAGGAAAAAAGAACAGTAGAAAAAGCCAACAAAGGAATAAATGTAGGAAAAATAATAAAGGTTTAAAATTTTTTTAAAGAGAAAAGAAAAAAAAAGGAAACTCTAGAACTGCAAAAGCCCAAAATAGAGGCAGAGGTTTATAACAACAATAAAAAATGTGACTGAGAAGGAAAAAGAAAAAGAAAAAAAAAGCTCAAAAGCTTAATTAGATTTCATAGTGCCAATAAAATCGACAAGTACAACACAGGGGGAAGAAAAGAAAAAAAAATACAAAAGAATCTACAGAACAAGTCAAAACATAAGAATAATAAATGTTTTTCTTGAGTCACTGCTGTCAGAGTCCTTTCCCTCACCGGGAGTCACAGTCCGCCTCCCCTCCCTAGGACGCCCTCCAACACTGCTGACCCCTGGACCTGCTCTGGGGGCAGCTCAGAGTCTAACCTGCTCCTGCTCCTCTGTGTTCCTGCCTCCAGTGTCCACAGCTAGCAGAACTAGTGCGTTTTCTTTTGTGGGAGCTCTCAGTGACCTTTTATATATTCTGTAGATAGAGTCTACATAGTTGATCGTGTGAATTTTTTTTTTTTTTTTTTAATCATGTGGATATAATCTGCAGCTATACAGCTGGTGGGAAAGTTTTGGGTCTTCTTAGCCACACTGCCCCTGGGTTTCAATTGCAGTTATCTCCACCTCTGCATGTGGGTCATCCACTGGGGTTGCTCCTGAGGCTGCCCTGGAGGGCTTGGGTTTGCCCCTGTGAGGGCCAGGTGTGGAGGTGGTGCAGCTGCTTAGGTCGCAGGGGTTCTGACAGCACCAGGTACTCGGGAGTTGGCGGCCAGGGCAGCAGGAAATACCGTGCTCTAGAAGGGTATGGCCACCTGCACTGGCCAATACACTTCAGTATTCTTGCCTGGAGAACCCCTCCCTGACAGAAGCCTGGCAGGCCACAGTCTACAGGGTTGCAGAGTTGGATGCTACCAAAGCAACCCTGTGCACAAAGATGCAAGGCTTTTTTGCCTGTGGCAGCTCTGCCCCAGTGAGAGTTGAGCGTGAAGGTGGCGCAGCTGCTTGACTTGGGGAACCCTGGTGGTGCCAAGTGTGCAGGGACACGGGCTGCCTCTGTCGCAGGAGTTGGGGCCCTATCACAGTCTTTTCTCAGGCCTCTCGGAGCTGGCGATCAGAAGGCTTCTTTGGCCAGTCTTTCTCTGCAGCTCTGCGCGTTCAGGCTTAGAGGGCTCCCTTGCCTGGGGCCCTTCTCTGTTGTTCCGTGCATCAGGCACATAGAGAGGACCCCTGGCTGGGGTCCTCTGGGTGGTTGCCTACTCTGTACTTGGGCGCATCAGTCACTTAAATGAGCACCCTGGGTGGGGTCCTACTCTGGTAGGTCAGTGCATCAGGCGTTTGATGGGCCAGCCTCTCTATTGTTCAGCGGCCAGTGCTGGCACGTGGTGGGAGAGAGGCTATGGTGATGGGTCCACCCCCTACGTGTGACTCAGCAGTATCGCCTTGCATCCATAGCTGCCTGGCTTCCCTCCACAGGCATTTCCCACCAGTCTCCTCCCTCACATCCCCTCGATCCATCTCTCTGCAGTCAACAGCAGCCCTTGCCCTGGGATTGCTCCACAATCCCTAAACTCCAGCTCCCAGCCACTGCGCCTTCCAGGGGATTACATCCCTGTCCAGGGTATGTATGGCTGCGCTAAGGACTGTCTGATTCTCATTCCATTTAGGCTGCCACAGATCAGCTGTTTGACTCTCAGCCTTAAATGTTTCTCCTCTGACTCAGACAACTGCCCCAGTGTGGGGATCAGACCCCTGTTTCAGTTCCCCCATCCGCCTAGGGCAGGCCCAGTCCTAACTAACACTCCTGTTTTTCCCTCTAGCTCCTTTGTCCTACCGAGTTTTGCGTGGGTCTGTATATCCTTTTCTGCTGGTCAGGTACTCCTGTCTGCTCTCAGCTGGTGTTCTGCATGCACTTCTATGTCTGAAGGTGTATTCCTGATGTATCCGTGGAGAGAGACTCCACGTCCACCTACTCATCCGCCATCTTGTTCCTAGGTTTAATTCTTGAAGAACCTTTTGCTTGGGATGTATAGTCTAAATGCAGTGCCATTTAGAAACTAAAATCCACATTAATTAATAAATTAATTGTGTGTTTGAAAATTTTTAGATTTCTTTTGGGAGAGCTGTTTTTTTCCAAGGTAAGTCTGGTACCAGGTACTTAAAACTAACCAAAGAAAGTGTTGCTTAACAAAGATTTTTGAAGACTTGTTTGAACAACTAGAGAATGGTTTAGAATGAGACTATGGGGGGAGGGTTTAAGATCTTGTAAGAAAATATCTTTACTTTTCCTAGCTATGTTGTTTATGCTTTAAATCACCCTACAATAAAGAAAAGTTTTGCTTAGGACAAGTCAACCTCAGCTCAGTTCTTGCCTCAATTTAGAACTATCAAGTCGGAGAGTGGTTACATCCTCCTATACCTCCCCTCAAAAAGGAAGCATTATCTAAAAGCATGTGGATTTTCTTTTCTTTTCTTTAAGTGATGGAGATCAGAGAGTCAGGACATCTGAAGGCCAGATCCAAGAAGGGAAAAAAGTTCTGAAAATAAAGACAAAAATGGTAAGATACGGAGTAGTTCTCCATCCCTTTTCCCTCATCCCTAAAGAAGGTTTTTTCCCTAAACTCTTTTTGAAAGAAAGGAATTCTAAAATACTGATTTGTCTTAAATAACTCTTCTAGGCTGATAAAGAGAATGTTGGTAGACCTACCGGGATCAAAAATAATTTAACAGTGGAAAAAAACTGTATTCCTTTAAAACCTTCTAATGAATTAACCAATTCAACTATAGCTACGGATCCACCTAATTCTGAGGATAATAATCAAACTCTGCCATTGTTACCAGTTAAAGATGACCCCCAAAGTCAGCATAGAACATTAAGCCAAACATTTCACCTTAAAAACAACAGTAAGAAAAAAACAGTGATTACAGAAAAACCAAAGCACGATGCTAACGTGCCCAAGAAACCTGTGCTTGGAGCATATCGTGGACAAATTGTTCAGTCTAAGATTAATTCCTTTAGAAAACCACTGCAAGTCAAAGATGACAGTTCTACAACAACCAAGAAACTTCCAGCGACTGTCTCTAAAGCCACAAAGCCTCAGCCTGGAGACGTCAGCAGCGTAACAGTGAAAAGTGATAGAGCCTCACATATGACAACTGCCACTAAATTTGCAAACACTACATCTCATATCCGACACCTTGTGCGACCTCCTATTAGAAGTCAGCACAGTGAAACCCAGGACGCCATGAAACAGGGCAGCAGCAGGATGTCTGCCAATGTTACAGTCCGGAAGGGGCCTCGAGAGAAAGAGTTAAATACAGTTTCGTCTGGCATCAAGACCAGTTCTTCACAGGACACAAAAGGAAATAAGACACTATCAAAAAGCATGACAGCTGAAATGGTAGCCAGGCCTGCTTCATCTTCTAATACTAAACTGATAGAAAAGTCAAAAAGCACTGAACAGCGCAGACACACTACGGTGAAAGCAGCTGTCGACAGTAGATGGACTCGGCCCAAAGAAACTGCGGAAGAGAGAAAGTAAGTAGATGTAATTTTATTAGCTCAGTTTTCAGTAGAGTACCATTTGTGAATTCGGCTTATCATTTCCTTGATACTAGAGTATTTGAGGTTTTTGTACATGGATTCTCTTCATATGCAGATCAGCCTAAGGCTATTTATATTGTGGAACAGTATATCCTAAGTTACTATACTTGAGTATGTTTGATTGGGCTTACCTGGTGACTCAGTGGTGAAGAATCCACCTGCAATGCAGAAGACACAGGTTTGATCCCTGGGTTGGGAAGAAACCCTGCAGAAGGAAATTGCAACCCACTCCAATATTCTTGCCAGGGTAATCCCATGGACAGAGGAGCCCGGTGGGCTACAGTCCATGGGGTCGCAAAAGAGTCGGATGTGACTTAGCAACTAAAACCAAACCAAAACAGGTTTAATTAGGTTGTTTTATGTAATCAAAGTTAAAATGGTTAATGAAATTGGGAAATGTTTTATAACCTCTCCATTTAAAAATGCATTCTTGGGGTCTTTGCGCATATAGTTAACATTGATATGTTCCCTCTTTATCTTCAAACAGGTGAACTATATATGTGCCACTAGTGTAGAATTAAAGACTGGAAGTATTGTTCAGCTTTCACTGTGTTTGACAGAATTCTGTCATCAGTGTCACAGTAATGTTTATATGCTGCTTCTAACTGTAGAGCTCGTCTGAGTGAGTGGAAAGCTGGCAAAGGAAGAATTCTGAAACGGCCTCCAAGCTCAGCAGTTACCCGGCCTGAGCCTGAAACACAAGATGAACAACCTGTTGGATCCTTCTGGACTACCATGGCAGAAGAAGATGAGCAACGACTGTTTACTGAAAAAGTAAACAAGACATTTTCTGAATGCCTGAAGCTGATTAATGAGGTAGATAGAGTGTTTATCTTATATTTGTTTATAGCTTTATAGCTTATAGCTTAATAGCTTACAAATTAAGTTTATAGCTTACAAATTACCTTCATCAGTGTTATCTCATTAAATTATATCATCAATCTTTTTTGACCAATTAATGTGTCATCAGTGTCATGGAGACTTAATTGTGAGATTGTTTCTCTTTAGCCTTTAATGGGCTACATTCTAATTGAGTTCCTATAAATGTATCAAAGGGATTCTTAGATTTTTTTCCATTGAGTTTATAAATATTGTATTTCTCTAAGATATTAATATAGAGTGGACTGGGGGTGGGTATTTGCTCTGATACTTCTGTTTTTTACATTCAGTCAACGTATTTACAAATTATTTTTTCTACTCATTCTATACTTTACCAAAGACTAGCAGCACAAATTATTGTCACAGATTAAATTTAACTAAAATATTTGCAAACCAAATCCCATTACTCTAAACCAACATGGTCTTCAACTGTAGAATTTAATGATTTGGACCAGAATTTTATGGGAATGATAATCAACTTCAGAGTGTGTGTGTGTGTATTTTTTCCTCCTGACTTTTCCTTAATCTTGCTTTGGTCACTCACTGGTGTCTAAACATAGCAAGAGTGATGAATATACAGAGTGTAATTTCAAACCTTTCTCTAGTCTTTATGAATATCTGTAAACTTTTTGTAGTTCTGACAGCCAGTGAAAATTATGGTCAGGGAAACTGATTCTATTCCTATCTACTCTACTGGGGTTTTTTATTGATACTGTGGAATTTTCTGCCCTACTATTTACCTATATATAGCTGTTAATTACATAAGCCATTACAGATTCATTTTTTTAATCTTACTATCAAAACCTGACAAAGATAATCAGGAAAAAAAAAAAAACTAGCGAGCTGTTTCCATAAGCATTTGGTAGGTTAAAAAATTATAAATAAAGTAATAACAAATAGGGACTCCCCTGGTGGTCCAGTGGCTAGGACTCTGCACTCCCAATGGTAGGGAACCTGGGTTCCATCTCTGCTTGGGGAACTGGATCCCACTTGCTTCAACAAGAAGATCCTGCAAGCCACAACTGAGACCAGGCACAGGCGGAAAGAAGTGTGTATGTACATACATCAACAAATAGAATTCCATAGCATACAAGAGGGTAAACATAAAGACTGAGTAGCGTGTTAGTCACTTTTTTTACTTATTTTTTCTCAACTAGTGTTTCTTTTTTCTAACTCTTGACTGACCTACTTCTTGCTAACCATTCAGAATAAGTTTGGAGTAAGGAAAACAATGGTGACTATTTTATGAATAATTTTCTACCAACCTTTTTTTCTCTTTATCACTGATCCTGATTGTAGTAGGCTTACTTAATTGTTCATAGTTTGTAGACTAAACAGCATCACTCACTTTATTTCTTGCTGTTTTAGGGGTGTCCAAAAGAAGAAGTATTAGTTACACTAAACGACCTGATTAAAAATATTCCGGATGCCAAAAAGCTTGTTAAATATTGGATATGCCTTGCACATATTGAATCACTCACAAGTCCTATTGAAAATATTATCGCAATCTATGAGAAGGCCATTCTGGCAGGAGCTCAGGTGAGATGATAACTTATGGGTCATTATTATTTCAGTGTAAATAATTCAGAATTATTTTGGAACACATCACCATATAACTTGATACAATTTTGCTTATTTATGCATCAGTAATGAATGTTTAAAGACTACAGAATTACATATTAGAGGCTGTTTTTCTCCCTTCTAAAACTTGCCCATGTACTAGGGATAGTCAGACCGTAGAAAATGGATATAAGCTGAAATATGCATTTCCTAAAATGTGATGTGAGAAATAGTTTACCACAGCATGTCATTTTGGACATCGTCTAGTGGAGAAATCTACTGAAAGACTGAATTTTCAGTATTAAAAAGTATTTAATAGAAAGCAAATGGAATTAAATTAACTTTTAAAAATGTTAGCAAGCTCTCTTACCAGAGAACTCTCACTTTTTATCTTTATGGACTCATATTTATATGCCATATGTTTGGTCCAGTCACATATAGAAAATGGCAATAAACTAATTTCTCTGACATTAGCACCATAGTGGTTTAATATCATATCTGTTACCTCTTCCCATTGTGCTGCTACAAAAAAGCCCTGGGGCATAGAATAAGTCATATCTTGAGTTTTTATTTGGTTGTTCATTTTGTTTTTATGGGCAGATATTCCTAATGTATTTCCTTTTGGCCAAGTTTCTCAGAAATGCATTCTTAGAAATTGTTTACAGAGTTTTTAAAAACTTTTCTTTTTCAGCCTTTCCTGAAGAAAGGTCTATATCCTTTAGTATCAGCAAAGCCAACAAATACTATTTGATTTTTCACCTGAATTAACATATCATATATTCAGCAGGTATTCTCTCTAAATGTGTAAGACACTTTGCTGAAGGATAATTGTATTCCACCTAACTTCACCTGGAAGAGAATGTTAGGTCCCTACTTCATTGAGCCAGAAGGGACGTTACTTAATGGTGCTTATGATAGTATAGCTAGGATGCAAAACTAGAGCCAGGCATTCATAGAGAAAGCAGTCAAGAGAGAGATGTGAGACCAGAGCAGAAGTTGGGGAACAGGGATCAAAATTGGACAAGAAAACCGAACACCTGATGGGTGAGTCCTTTAGGACTAAGTTCAAAAATTAAGAATGTGACCCTGAACTTCCCTTTTGTATCATACTTTGAATATACTCCATTAGCAGGCATTGTGGTTCAAGGGAATATAGTAAGTACTTACACTATATGACATTTAATGCATAGTTACTGAACTGCTGAATTTTTGAATGAATAAAATGTTAGACTAATCAACCTTGAACTCTTCAAAGATGCATTTAATAGCATGTGAAACAAAAATATAACCATGGGCTGGAATGTAGGAGAAAAGGAATAAAGGAATAAAACAAATTTAGAGTAAACAATATAATCAGCTCTTTGATAGATATTAATAGTCTTAATTTGCTACTTGTTCATTCATTTTATTCCTGTCAAGCAAGCAGTAATAGTTACCATAGGGTTAAGAAAAATTAACAGGGAAATTTTTAAATTGATAAAATTCTATCCCTTAACCCTGGTGGCTCAGAGGGTAAAGTGTCTGCCTGCAATGTGGGATCCCTGGGTTGGGAAGATCCCCTGGAGAAGGAAATGGCAACCCACTCCAGTATTCTTGCCTAGAGAATCCCATGGACAGAGAAGCCTGGTGGGCTACAGTCCATGGGGTCGCAAAGAGTCGGACATGACTGAGCGACTTCACTTTCTTTTCTTTAAGTTTATTTTTATTTGGAAAAGACAGTCATGTTTTTCAACTTGAGTAGCAAGAATTCTGAGAAAAATGGTCTAAGAACCATTGCTTTCTTTTAAAATATGTAATTTAATCACTGGATTTAATATTTTCTACTTGGATAACCTAGTTACTGTCTAAGAATATAAAACTTATATGGGTCTGCTTTCTTCATTAAAAAAAAATTAAGCCCATTGAAGAGATGCGACATACAATTGTTGAAATTCTGACAATGAAGAGTCAAGAAAAACTTAAATTTGGTAAGTTAGTTTCTTTTGTTTCCTTCAGGTGAATTGTGATTTAATTTTAAATTTCTTTGCTGAATTATTTTTATCTTTTAAACTTTTTAAAATATTTAAGTTGGTTCTTTCCTCATACTTCTGTTGACTTATCTCTGAAATTCATTGACTCTACATAGTGTAAATAATTCTTAACTAGGAGATCTGGTTCAAAATCGTTATCATGTATCTGTAAAAGTTACCTTACCTCTCTAAGCCTTTTCCTGTCTTGGTCAGGAAGGTTTCCTGGAGTAGGGAACGGCAATCCACTCCAGTATTCTTGCCTGGAGAATCCCGCGGACAGAAGCCTGGCAGGTTACAGTCCATGGGGTTGCAAAGAGTTGGACATGACTAATACTTTCACTTTTTTGACTAGATGATCTCTATAAAGATTTTTTAGTTCAACAGAGAATATTTCTATTTATGGTTGCTGTTAACAAGTACCAGTGGGACATACAGGAGATGTATATGATCTGATCTTAAAGGCTGTATTTAATGAAGGAGCTGAAGAGGGAATGGGCTTCCCTGGTGGCTCAGATGGTAAAGAATCTGCCTGCCATGCAGAGACCTGGGTTTGATCCCTGGGTCAGGAAGATCCCCTGGAGAAGGAGATGGCAACCCACTCCAATATTCTTGTCTGGAGAATCCCATGGACAGGGGAGTCTGACAGGCTACAGTCTGTGGGTTCGCAAAGAATCGGACATGACTGAGCAACTAATACACACACACGTAAGAGGGAATGATCAGGGTGACAGAAGGAAAACCAGGAAAGACTAGTTTATCACAAACCAAAGGCAGAGGAAGGTCTAAGAATAGCTCAGCCCATTGAAATGGGTGAAGGGAGGTCAAAAGATACAAACTACCAGTTATAAAATAAATAAGTCCTGGGGATGCAAAGCACAGTGTGGTATCTGAAGTAATAACACTGTATTGCATATTTGAAAGTTGTTGAGAGAGTAAACCTTAGAAGTCCTCATCACAAGGAAAAAGATTTGTAACTCTGTATGGGGACAGATGTTAATCATTTCACAATGTATTGTGATCGTCATTTTACAATATATACAAATATTAAATCATTATGTTGTGTACTTGAAACAAATATTGTATGTCAATTATACTGCAATTTTAAAAAATTTATATATTCTAAGCATGCTTGCCCTTTAATTTTGTCTTAGTGGATCATATTTAAGCTCGTACCAAGATTGTCTTCCTTCTGTCTTGTACTCATTTTTCAAGACCCCATGGAAATGTCATTTGTGAAGCCTTCCTTTGCCATCTCCCTGTCCCTCAAGCAAACTCAGTTATTTCTTTGTTTGGGTTCTTGTGACCCTTTGTTTTTTTAACCTCATGTATAGCATTTTCCACATAATTATTTTAAAGCATGTCTCTTCCACAGAATGTGAACTTCTTAAAGGGTGGGGATGATTGCTTTTTGGTATTCATTTCTGAATCCCTGACACATAGGAGATATTAGATATTTGTTAAATAATTGTTAGCAGTATCTGCTTAGAAAAAGTAAATGGTTACAAGATGGCAGTATGGTTCTTTGATTTTGCAAATTTGGCTAACTGTAAATAACCTTGTCTTCTGAATTTGTTCTTTATATTCAAACAAAAGCTTCATCTATAAATCTCTCCGTAGGAGAAAATATTGAGGAGACTTGTGCAACCAAAGAAGAAATCCAAGAAGCCCACACTGATGATACAGATGTTGATCGAGAATCAGAAAAACTGGAAATGGAAAATAAGCATCCTAGAAATGTGGTGTTTCAAGATTGTGAAAAAGAGCAAAATGACGAAGTAAAAGACCCAACCAGTGATGTTAAAACCCCAAGTACAAACACTAGGGCAGGTTGCTTAATTAAATATAATGTGTCCACTACGCCATACTTGCAAAGGTAAACTTTTAAAATGTAATGTGCTCTTGTTTTTGTGCTTAGGGATCGTGCATGTGGTATTTTGAAATCCTTAAGCTCCCGATTAGAACTATTTGTTAATAGAAAGATTTCAAACAAAATGTGATTGGAACATTTCTGTACATTGGAAATTGGAACATTGGAATTGTACATTGGAAATTGGAACATTCCTGTACTTGCTTTGCTTTTTCCTAAATATTACCATTTTAAAAAAGAAAAACTTTAATTTCTGTGTGTTACTAATAACACTGGGTTTGGAAATTGAACAATTAGCCAATTCTATAGGTATTAAGTATCTAGTGTGTACAAGTTGTAACAAACAACAAATGGAGAAATGAAAAAGTTCCTGACTTCAGGGAGCTGGCAGGCCCTCTTTCTGAAGGACAAGTCACATGGATAAATGTTTAGTATAGAAGTATAAAGTGAAAATGGGAATAACTTTGTGGGTCTTTCTTTTTTAGTGTAAAAAAGAAGATGCAGTTTGATGAAACAAATTCAGCATATAAAGAGCTAAAGTTTCTAACACCAGTTAGACGTTCTCGACGTCTTCAAGAGAAGACTTCTAAATTGCCAGATATGTTAAAAGACCATTATCCTTGCGTGTCTTCATTGGAACAATTAACAGAGTTGGGCCGTGAAACTGATGCTTTCGTGTGCCGCCCCAACACAGCCCTGTGCGGCATGTTCTCGGAGCCTGACCCAACAGAAGAGGAGTGAGGTTCTGATAAGGAGTGGGGTTATATTATATTCCAAGAGTGGTTGGCCGGTTGATTGGTTGTGGTTCTGTATGTCGTTTAGGTCAGGAGTTGCCAAGTACCTAAGTATTCACGGCAGAAAGTTAATCCTACCTTGTTGATCTCAATAGACTGAGCTTTTCTCTGAGCTAGGTAATTTGTTAAGACAGTTAGCTTCCTTTGTCACCCAGTTCTGTGGTCTCCGTGTCCCTGGTTGTTCACTGCCACTCTCCATCAGGGCCAGTGACTGTGCATCTGTGGTCTCTTGACCTCTTTCTTTTTTATTATAGTCAAGGTCATAAGAAGGATAGTTAACTACTCCATTTCTAACAGAAAATGATTTGTGGTAAGGAAGAAAACATGCCAAAGCTGATGGGTCTTTGGAACTTTAAATCTGAGTTCCTTTCTTAAGTTCCTTTTCTAACTTGACTATGTAAAATGCTAAAAAGTTTTTAACCCCATTGCTTCGTTTGGTAACAGTTTATATAGACTATTAAAATGGAATTAGAGAAGGAATATATACTATTTCATAAATGTCATTGTAGTTTAAGTAGTATTTCTAAAATAACTAATAACTTAAAACTGATTTCTTCCTTGTAATGTTAATATAAACACTTCACTGTTAAATCATGTCTCCTAAAACATGATAATCATACACAGTAGTAGGACTCTTTTCACACATAAATACCACCACTAAAACTGTTTTGTAAGTCTCCAAACTAATACTTAAGTGGCATATATCCTTTATCAACCCTACAGTTTCAAGTAAGGATTTGGTCATTGTAAAAGATTAGTTTTAAAATTGCATAATATGAATATAGTTAAAAATCACATTACCTATTTATGTTCATGAATTCCGTTTATATAATAGTGCCAATCTTTGTTCTATTTATTGTCTCATGTTCTAGAGAGTAGGATTTTTATTCCTTTTAACTACGTATCTAATATGTATACAATAAAGTAAAATATATAATGATATTGGAATGATATTTCTCTCAACAAATACAAAATGCAATTTAAGCACAGTGAATAAGTGAATGCTTGCCTTTGTTGTTTTTTTTTTTTTTTCCTTAGGTGAATTAATTAAATTAATTAATTAAATTTCCCCCTTCCCCAAATCTTCTTACATACTGATTTGTCAGAGCTAGTGACAATCCCCATCTCTGTGGTTTTGGAAAGAGCACAACCATGTGGTGAAGAGTTGGATCAGGAAGAAACAATGGATTAGACTTTCATTCTCTGACCTCTTGCCCAGAGGAGGGACAGCAGAAGCACGTGCACTTGAAAGGTCTCTGCATTGTCATGACTTCTTGGCCCACACAGTCAGTGACCCTGAGCACAGAGGGCCTCAGTGTCTCAGTAGCATTCTGCATAAAGTCCGCTCCAACTTCAGTTACAGTGTAAACCATCTGGTCCAGGTTGTTTTCATCATAGTATCTATAATCAGTTTCAAAGTGTGTTAGTCACTCAGTCTTGTCCAATTCTTTGTGACCCCATGGACTGTAGCCCACCAGGTTCCTCTGTCCATGGAATTCTCCAGGCAAGGATACTGGAGTGGGTTGCCATTTCCTTCTCCGAATGCTTGCCTTTGAAATACATTACAGTCAGACTGGACTTTAGGTTTTTCAACACTAATTAAAAACAGTGTGTGTTTAATGGTGTGTTTCCTTTTGAAAAATTAATCTATTTATCAAAACTTTTACCTTATTCTTTTTTTCATACTTTATATAAATGGTACAAAATATGTCATTTTGAAAGAAATTTTCAAAATGTAGCTGGCCTACACTGTCACCTTTATACAATCCATACCATATGGTTCGTTAGGCCATGTAACATAGCTTATAATATCTCAGTGAAAGCGAATATCTCAGCAAAACTGTTCTCTGAACAGGTTTCATAGAGTGGGTTTTTTTCCTTCAACTGAGGGGAAATCTACCTAAATAGTCATAGTTCTAACACTTAGAGATGTAGTTATAACTTCTTTTCATATGCTTAAGAACAGTTAACACCTGTCTGATCTAGGTTTGTTCCAAGCTAAATATCTCCCAAGATTGTGATGGATGGTGTATGAACCTTGGAGCCCAACAGACCTACATTCAAAATCTCTCCTCTGGAGTCTGAAGCTAGAATTCTATGCCCAAGTTATTATTCAAGTTTAAGGGCATTTTCAAACATAGATTCATTTGACCGCTCATGATCTTACCTGAAAGTCTCCTTAAAGGTTTTATTCCAGTGAAATTTAAAAGAATCATTAAGTACACCAAATCAAAAAAACTGAAGTCTACCTAACCATAGACTATAAAACATTATATAAAATGAAAATACTCCAATGATTTCAACAGGAGAGATGTAGAAGAAGAAACAAAAGAATTGAAACTAATTATCTTGCTAACAAGCTTGTCATGTTCGGGTGCAGGATACAGAAATTCATGTTCACTCTCATCATCTAGTAGCAGTTTAAGTGTTAAAAGTATAAAATGAAAGGGTAAGACCCCTCAATTCCATCCCTAAGTATCTGGAGAAATGAAAACATGCCCTCACAAAGGCTGTACACAAAGCTGTTCATAATTGTTTTATTAGCCCAGACTGGAAAAAAACACAAAAGCCCATCAACTGGTGCTTGAGAAAACAGAAACCATTATATGCTATATCCATTTGATGGAAATTAAGCAAAACAGATGTTAAGAAAAAGAAGCTACCGAACACAGCAATATAGATGACTCAAAAATATACTAAGTAAAAGAAGTGAGAAAAAATTACATACTATATAATTTCATTTATGTGAAATTCTAGAAAAGATAGAATGTCCATGTTGACAAAGCAGATCAGTGGTTACCTGGTGCCAGAGGCTGAGACAGGAGACTGCAAAAGGACAAGATGAAAATGGGGAAAATGGAAATGTTCTATACCTTAGTGGTAGTTACACAGTTATGCTTATGTCAAAACTCACTGAAGTGTGCACTTAAGACGGGAGTATTTTATTATATGTAAAATATACCTCAAAATGGACTTCCCAGATGGTATAGTGGTAAAGAATCCACCTGTTTTCCAATGTGAAGAACTGACTCATTGGAAAAGACCCTGATGCTGGGAAAGATTAAAGGCACAACAGAGGATGAGATGATTGGATGGCATCACCAACTCAATGGACATGAGTTTGAGCAAGCTCCAGGAGTTGGTGAAGGACAGAGAAGCCTGGCGTGCTGCTGTCCATGGGGTCGCAAAGAGATGACCGAGCGACTGAACTGACAAAGAATCCGCCTGCAATGGTTGGAGATGTGGGTTAGATCCTTAGGTCGGGAAGATCTGGAGAAGGAAATGGCAACCCACTCCAATATTCTTGCCTGGGGTTGCAAAAAGGACAAAACTTAGCAACTAAAACAACAGCAATACCTCTAAAGAATATACCCTTATATTTAAAAACACAAGGATCCCAACCAAAAAATAAAAATGTAACTCCAGCCACTATGGAGGAGCGGGTATTGTGGGTGATGGGGTTTTCAACTCCAGAGTTACGCACATGGAGCCAGAAGGCTTAGCGCCAGCCACGCTAGCCCCCTGGCCCAAGTGCCAGACATGGGTGAGCGAGCTCTCAGAGGAGTGCAGCTCCCAGCCTTCAAGCTACCCCAACTGACACCCAGTGGAGCTGATCCTCAAGTCTGAACAATTCTCTTCCTCTTCGTCAGTGTTTCAGAAGTTCAGAAGTTTCATGCTTGCTTGAAACTGCCCTTCTGATCTTCGTCATTTCTGAATACATCGCTTCCAGTGAAACTATGCTATCACCTAACTCAACTGATACACAGGGTGGAGCTTATAAAATTAAGACAATCTTTTTTTTTTTTTTTTTCCAATAAGACCTGGAGTTTGAAACTGTTATCTCACGAGGAACTCAGGAAAATTAACTTTGAGATTCAAAGGTCATTAGACATCATATCAGTTTAATATTTTGAAAATGTTTTATCTACATGGCTTATCAGGAGAGAAACTAGGCTGTAATTGGTTCCTACTTGCTCATTGTACACCCATTTGCTGCAAAGCTGAAGGTGCTGCCTGCAACTGTCTGCATGCATTGCTCAGTCACTTCAGTCGTGTCTAACTCTTTGCAACTCCATGGACTGTAGCCCGCAAGGATCCTCTGTCCATGGGATTCTCCAGGCAAGAATGCTGGAGTGGGTTGCCATTTCCTTCTCCAGGGGACCTTTCTGACTCAGGGATCGAACCCGGGTCTCTTATGTCTTCTGCATTGGCACGTGGGTTCTTTACCACTGGTGCCACCTGGGAAGCCTACTGTGCAATTGCCTACTATGTTATTATCACCTAAAGAACATTTCTTTTCCTAGACGTACACTGGTGGTCCTTTTGAAACGTATGGAGGACTACCCTGGTGGACTAGTGGATAAGATTGTTGTGTCTTGTTCAGTTGCTGAGTTGTGTCCCACTCTTTGCGACCCCACAGATATAGCCCACCAGACTCCTCTGTCCATGGAATACTCCACACAAGAATCCTGGAGCGGGTTGCCATTCCCTTCTCCAGGGGAATCTTCCTGACCCAGAGATCGAACGCAGGTGTCCTGCATCGCAGGCAGACTCTTTACCACCTCAGCCACCAGGGAAGTCCTAGAGATACTGCTAAAGAACCTAAAAGCACAAGGCACCCCCCGCCCCGCCCTACACACACACCATAACAAAGAATTACCCAGTCCAAATTGTCAACAAGACAGAAACCCTGAACCAGCTTGTCTCTCCCTGGTAATGCCCTCCACTGAACCTCACCTTTCACTTCAATGAAATGTGCCTCCCACTTCAGCAATTCCTACACGGATTTTGGGTCCCAAAGAATGGCACCACCTCCAAAATCTTAAGACTATGGTCCCTTTCTCTTCATGACTCCTCTCCTGCCAGCTGTCTCCCTTGCTCCCTACATGGTGGTTCTTTGACTTCATTCAAACCTTCTAGTTCATCATCGAGACCATTTAGGCCAATTTCTATTTTCATTTATTTTTATTTTTTGGCTGTACCAAGTAGCTTGTGGGGTCTTAGTTTACCGACCAGAGATTAAATCTGAGCCCTTGGCAGTGAGAGCACAGAGCCCTAACCATTGTACCACCAGGAATTCCCTCTAGTATTTTTTAAAAGATAAACAAAAAAAACCCAGATACAATTAAATTTCATCATGTTTTATTCAAAATATCAGTTCAGTATTAATCAATATGAAGTGAAGTAGCTCAGTCATGTTCGACTCTGTGATCCCGTGGACTGTAGCCTGCCAGGGTCTTCTATCCATGGGATTCTCCAGGCAAGAATACTGGAGTGGGTAGCTATTCCCCTTCTCCAGGGCATCTTCTTGACCTAGGGATCGAACTCAGGCCTCCTGCATTGCAGGCAGATTCTTCGCTGTCTGAGCCACCAAGGAAGCTCATTAATCAATACACAAAATGATCAATGGAATATTTTACTCTTTTTTTTTTTTTTTTAATTTTGGGCTCAGATGGCTCAGATAGTAAAGAATCTGCTTGGAATGTAGGAGACCCAGGTTTGATCCCTGTGTTTGGAAGATCCTCTTAGAGAAGGAAATGGCAACCCACTTCAGTATTCTTGCTTGGAGAATTCTATAGACAGAGGAGCCTGGCAGGCTATAGGCTATGGGGTGGCAAATAGTTGGACACAACTGAGCAACTGACGCTTTCTCTTTGGTATTTTACTTTTTTCTAAACTGGCATAAGTAAGTGCAATACAATTTTGAGCATTATCTTTCATCTACTGGTCTCGCCAAATTCATTTAGTGACTAACATTTTTAGGTTATTTTTCACACATATAATCTTATCATTTGTGAGCAATGACAATATTCTTTCTTTCATTCTAATATTTATGCCTTTTCTTTCTTTCTCTTATGAACAAGTTAAAATCCCCCTGTGAAATTCTGATAGGAATGGGCTGGCAAGAACTCTTGCCTTGTTCCCAACCAGTGGGGAGGAATTCTGTGGCCAGCCATCACCACCTGATTTTATTTTCTTAAGTGCTGGGGCGCTCTGAAATCCTGTGTGTATTTTACACTTACAGCACATTTCTATTTGCACCAGCAGTACTTTTCATGTGCTCAGGAGCCACGCATGAGTAGAGCCTACCGCCTGGATGGTGCCATTCTCCACTCACTTCCTTCACAGGGATATACGGTCTAGACCCCGAGGTGTGTCACGTCAGTCACCCCAATATCAGCACCCCTAGCTCCCCAGTCCTAACATGCTTGTACTCGGTAGCTTCAGTTGTGTCCAACTCCTTGCGACACCATGGACTGTAGCCCGCCAGGCTCCTCTGTCCATGGGATTCTCCAGGCAAGAATACTGGAGTGGGTTGCCATGCCCTCCTCCAGGGGAATCTACCTGAGCCAGGGATTGAAAACTGTGTCTCCTGGGTCTCCTGCATTGCAAACAGTTTCTTTACTGCTGAGCCACTGGGGAAGCCCAGTCCTAGTATAATTCTGTTAACTGCATAATCCAAGGATCAGGATGATTCAAAATTCTCACTCCTGGAAACAACTACATAACTATGGACTGGAATCACCTCTCAGCTGCTCTATCACCTTTGACCACAATAGCTTCACCTTGTGTTTTGAAAACATACCCAAAACTTCACCACTCAGAATTTTACTATATAAAATAAAGAAGTATAAGAACTAATAAATAAGTAAAAAATCCTGACTTAAAAAAATCTTCTGCTTCAAGATTTCCATAGTCTATAGATGACAATTTTCTATTCCATAGAGAAAATGGAGACTGTCGAGATTCCGTCTCCTTTTTTTTTTTCCTCTAATATTATGTACATCCATCCACATTTTTATTTCCTCTGCTGGTCTCCAAAGCAAATGTGTTTGCTCCTCATCTAGTCCAAGGCTAATCCTCTTCCTGGGCTCTGGAAGCCACCTCTTCATCTCAACTAGACATTCCTGGTTCCCCTGCCTCTAGCATTTTCAGCCTCTCTTTCCTTCCCATTGGTTTATATTTTCCATCAACACATAACTACAATTTCCCCATTAACAGAATACTTGTATGTAAGCTTGTGCTTTCCTCTACCCCATGGTTATCACCCTTTCTCCTTCTCTTTATGGCTAAGTATCTTTTTTTTTTTTTTTTTTTTAATATTTATTTGGTCGCTCCAGGTCTTAGTGGCGCCAAGTGGGATCTATTCCTCTGACAAGGGATCAAACCCCGGGTCCCTGCTTTGGGAGCCCAGAGTCTTAACCACTGGACCACACGGCCAGTCCCTATGGCCAAGTATCTTGAAAATATCTTGTGCTCCTTGACTTCTCTGACAGTCCCACTTCAACTATTGTAATCTTCTTCCTCATCGCATTCAGACTCCTTTCTTCAAGATTACCTATGACGTTCTGTTGCTAAACACGATATGCTCTCTTCAGACTTTGTAACTCGGCCATCCTTTGAGACTGTTGATCATTGCAACGTCTCTGACATTTTTGCAGTGTCAGACTCTGGAGCCAAACTGCCTGGATTCTGATTCTACCACTCAGTTGTGGGACCTAAAATAATAATGGTACCTACCTTTAGGGCTGTTTTGAAGACTGAGTAACCTATTCTACACACTTTACATGTAAAACTCACTTAAACAGAACCTGCTCCTCATAATTTGTATATGTTATTTATAATAATAGGTAGGTGTGGCTATTTATGGGGGACCCCTGATGTGTCCTCCAGACTGGCCCAAGTTCACACAACTGGTGAAGTTGAGTGCTGCGCGCATGAAACTTACCTACATGCACTGTTGGCTTAAACTGGAGACATAATTTGGGTTATGAGAAGGACACTTCTGCTTAATATTACTGGCATTGTTCTGGAGCGACGTGGAACAGCTCTTTGAAAACGCACCCTTCGTGGGCCGGGCTGAGCTGAGAACAGCGCCGCCCGCCCGACCGACCCGGGACGCTTCCTTCGCCGGCAACCCGAGAGACGGCCCGCTGCCCCGCCCTCCGGAAGCGCTCCCGGCTCGGGACCAGGGAGCCGGCCGACCCGGGGAGCGGGGGAAGCGGGTGAGCGGTCCGTCTGGACAAATCCCCTCCGCGGGCGCGAGAGCAGCCGGCGGGCGTGGGGCTGGGAGCGGGCGGCGCACACGCGGGGAGGGGGCAAGCGGGACCCGTGCTCCGGCGATTGCGGACCCAGGCCCGGGGGTCGCGGGGGCAGCGCGGGCCGGACTGCGAGGCGGAGCGGCTTCTCGGGGAGTGAGGGTTGGACCGCACGCCCCTTCCATACTGCATCCTGTATTTTCATTTGCAAATCACTGTATTAGCTTTTGATCGGTATAGGCTTGGGAAGGAACGGTTTTTGTCACATTCAGAGCATATACTGTACAGTTGTTTTTGTTTTTTTTTTTGAAGAGTTTGTTGTTTAATCGCTAAGTCGCGTGGGACTCTGCGACCCCGTGGACTGTGTAGCCCGCCAGGCTCCTCTGTCCATGGGATTCTCCAGGCAAGAACACTGGAGTGGGTTCCCATTTCTTCCTTCAGGGGATCTTCCCTACCCAGGGATCGAACCCCGCTCCCCTGCATTGCAGGCAGATTCTTTACCTCTGGCTGCGCAACTGCGGAAGCCCTTAATGAGTTTAGGGGTGTATCATTGAGTAACAGAGGCAAATGTAGGCAGCAAGGGCCAAATGTAATTTTCAACTAAGAAAAGGCAGAGGTTGCTCTTGCTTATTGTCCATTCATGGAATAAAGACCCGAAGTAAACAACAACAACAAAATGTATGGGAAAGCTAGATCTCCTTGTCAAATCGTGTAATGCCAGGGGTCACTTAGAAGAGCGACAGAGAACTTTTTCCCTTCAGGTCATATACTGAGAGACCTAACTGTCTTAGAAAGGAATTGTTTTTGAAGACTGTGCACTTGATTCCGTTATATGGAGAAAATATTTCTAGAGTTTCCTAGTGAGAACTGTAGGTTTTGGTTTGGCTTTACCGGCTTGTGCTCTTTGGACCTCATAAATCTTTGTGGTATGATTTTTATGAAAATAAAACACTCCATGTAAGTTTTGTGACAATCGAATAAGCTCATTTCAGTGTGTTTTGGTAATGAAAAAAAAAAAGCATCCCCTTTCTAAGGTTTAATACTAATAATATGTGCTCAGTTGTGTCTGACTCTTTGTGACTCCGGGGACTATAGCCCACCAGATTCCTCTGCCTGTGGGATTTTCCAGAATTCTGGAGTAGGTTGCCATTTTCTTCTCCAGGGGCCCTTCCCGACCCAGGGATGGAACCCGTGTCTCCTGTGTCCTGTATTGACAGTGATTATTTACCACTAGGTAAATAATCTGGGAAGCCCCCAAATACTAATAATAGCTGCCATTTATTCAGGGCCCCCTATGTACCAGGCAAAGTGTTAGGAACTTTATATTCATCTTCTCTAATGTATTAGGAGATCCAGCAAGCTGCTCCACCCAGGAAATATAAAGGAAGACTGAGGTTCAAGGACTCTGTTTAACATGTCTTCTTTGTCCCAGGCACCTCCAACTCAGCATATCCCCAAAGAAGCACGTCTTCTCCACATCTTTCCCCACCACACCCTACCAGACTCCCAAGGTCAGAAAAATCAAACCAGAAAAACAGGCATGCAACCATCATGCCTTTCCTTTTTCTTAGAGAATGGTATCAATACTTGCCCAATTTACACCAGAAACCAGTCTCCTTAGTCTCCTTTTCCCTACTTATCCCCCAGAAATCCGTTACCCAAAATCTTGCCAGTTCTTTCACATGTTCTTTCCTGTTGTCTTCATCCCCATTTCGTGTGTGTGTGTGTGTATGCTCAGTCGTGCCAGATTTTGCGACCCCATGGACTGTAGCCCACCAGCCTCCTCTGTCCGTGGGATTTCCCAAGCAAGAATACTGGAGTGGGTTGCCATTCCCTTCTTTGGGGGATCTTCCTGACCCAGGGATCGAACCCAGGTCTCTTGCATTGGCAGGCGAATTCTTTATCACTGAGCCATCTGGGAATCCCCCTTCATCCCCATTGCAACTGCTCTATTTCATTCCTCATATTTCTGCCTTTTCTATGGTAGGAGTCCTGCTCTGGCCTTCTTCCCCTCTCCCCTGTCTGGTCCATTGCTCTGCAGCCAGCATGAGTAATTTTTCTAAGATGTACATCTGCTCTCTCAGTTTAAAACCTTCAGAGAGCCCGTTCTTCACTACAGGATAAAAATCCACCAACCTGAGCTTGGCTTACTAGGCCCAGTCTGCCTTACCTGCCTTACTGCCCTCTTTCAATTCCTTGAATTGAAACAATCTCTTTTGCTCTTAAATAGGCTATTCCCTCCTGCCTCCATCACCCTTCCTCTTTGCCTAGATATCTTCCATTCAGGCTTCAGCCTGAATATCATCTTCCTAATTCCCCAGGATACCTCTACCACAGGCCAGCATGGCTCTTCCTGTAAGACCCACTGTCCTGCATTTTTGAGGTCCGTGGTCTCACCTGCAATGTGAGTGATGGCTGGGGCCGTGAGAGATTTATTCAGGATTATAAAACCTGGTGTGGATACTCCATGTCCACCTGTTGAATGAATAAAGGGAATAAGCTGTTCTATCTTGGGGATAGAGCTACTTTGAATTCATTCTGCCTTTTGAAAATAAATTTAATCCCCCATTGTTTTTTTTTTTTCCTCTCTCTTTTTTTTTTTTATTAGTTGGAGGCTAATTACTTCACAACATTTCAGTGGGTTTTGTCATACATTGATATGAATCAGCCATAGATTTACACGTATTCCCCATCCCGATCCCCCCTCCCCCCATTGTTTCTGATTTTGAATGCAGGTTGGGAGACCCAGTGGTGACAGCAGGAGTAGACTCAGCTGTTCGGTGCCCGGCATGGACGGCTACAGGGTCCTGAGAGTCATCGGCGAGGGCTCCTTCGGCAGAGCCCTTTTGGTTCAGCAGGAGAGCAGTAATCGGATGTTTGCCATGAAGGAAATAAGGCTTCCCAAGGTCACTGCTAAAGCAGTTAGCTCACTGCTTTAGTGAGCTAAACTAAAGCAGTTTAGTGTTGAAAGTGTACATGTCGTTTGTACAAGTTCTTGAAATTTAACATGGGATCGTTCTTCTGTGCAAAAGATTTAACGGGTTTATTCATCAGCTTTACAAGGTCTTGATCTGTCTTCTGTGCTTCCTGCTCATGCTCACTCGCTTCGGTTGTGTCTGATTCTGTCATCCTATGGACTGTAGCCCACCAGGCTTCTCTGTCCATGGGATTCTCCAGGCAAGAATTCTTTAGTAGGTTACCATGCCCTCCTCCAGGGAATCCCCCACCCAGGAAGCTCCTATGGTTGATGGCATACTGTCCTCCAAGTCAGCTTATGCTTAGGTTGATGTTAAAACTAGTCTACATTCTATACTTGTAAAGATATAAGAGGTCAGCTTAAGCAGGCAAAATACGTATAGCCATAGTTGAAAAATCCCCACATGTTTCCTCTTGGGATTTGATAAACCTTAAGTTGGGTCAAAGTACAGTGCTTGCAAAGAGTCAGACACAACTGAGCGACTGAACTGAACTGAACAGTGCTATAAAATTATGTCTGATTGAAAGAGACACAGTTTCAATTGTTTCACATTAAAATATACAAGCTACTATAATACCGTTTTACTATCATACTGTCAGTTTTTAAATTAAATACTACATTTACACTTCTTTAAACCTTCTTCTAGTCTTTGTCTGACACACGGATTTCTAGGAAGGAGGCTGTTCTGTTAGCCAAAATGAAACACCCCAATATTGTTGCCTTTAAAGAATCATTTGAAGGTAAATATGAATTTCCCCCAATACATGCATTTCTGAATTTCATTCAGAATACACAGCCACTGGGACTTTCCTAAGAGTCCTTAATTTGTTGCAGCTGAAGGACATCTGTACATTGTAATGGAATATTGTGATGGAGGGGATCTAATGCAGAAGATTAAACATCAGAAAGGGAAGTTGTTTCCTGAAGATACGGTAAGAGACTAACTTACATAAGTTTCCCTCAAAGTTTTGTTTGTTTTAATTTTTTTTTTGGCCATACCAGGAAGCATGAAAGTGAAAGTGAAAGTTGCTCAGTGGTGTCCAACTCTTTGCAACCCCATGGACTATATACAGTCTATGGAATTCTCCAGGCCAGAATACTGGAGTGGGTAGCCGTTCCCTTCTCCAGGGGAATCTTCCCAACCCAGGGATCGAACCCAGGTTTCCCACATCGCAGGCGGATTCTTTGCCAGCTTAGCCACCAGGGAAGCCCAGCAGGCAGCATGCGGGATCTTCGTTCCCTGACCAGGGATCAAACTCGTGTGCCTTGCAGTGGGAGCAGGGTCTTAACCACTGAACCGCCAGGGGAGTCCCCAAGCTTCCCTCAAGGTTTAGAAGCAACTTTGCTCATAAAATTTGAATAAGTTAAAAACATTGCTATCTGTGGTTACCTAGCACATTAGTTAGAAATGACTTTGTGTATCCATGATGTTCTTTAGTGTGTTGTCAGGATGTGACTGCCTGGGGTGTTTTTAAGAGGTAAAGTAGGTATAGGCTTATGAAATATCAAAGAATAACCACTTCCGTGTTTAGAATTTCACAGTTGTGGAATATTTTGTACTATTTAGTACATCTTTTGTACATATTTGTACATATTTTGTACTAGATATTTAAAATTTTTACTTTTTTATATATTGAAATTTTAGAAGGCACATGGGTTTCTTTTGTAATTCTCCATCATCTGAAGGGTGAAACCTGCATTTCTGTTTTTCAAGAGTCCCTACTCTTCGTCTCTTTTCTTTTACAGTTTAGCATATTCTCTTTAAATGCTTAGTGTCTTTTTAGTGGAAAGTTGCATATTAAATATTATTGGAATGAATTGACCAAGGAAAATATTTAAATAAACAGCTTTACTGGGGCTAAGTTTGATATAGGGTATAACATGTTTTAAGAGTATACTAGTATAAATTTTTTCATTTAGAAGTTGTGTTGCTAAGAATATGGGTTCCATTGTAGGAGGCCAGCCTTGGCTTCCAAAGATTGTTGGAAATATAATGAAATATTTTAATGTTAATATCTGAATATTCTGAAAAAGTGAATGAAATCTGATGTAATGATTACACTATAAAAAGTTATAGCATATTCATTTTAAGTGGTGAACTACTTTTATATGTGTATTTAAGAAATGTTTTTATTTGGTTAAATATAAGAAAAATATAGTGGGAGTTTTATTAAAATAAATTGTTGGAAATTCCCTGGCTCTCTGATGGTTAGGACTCCACCCTTTCACTGCCGAGGACCCTGGTTCAATCCCTGGTCAGAGAACTAAGATCCTGCAGGCTGCATGGCAGGGCCAGATAAATAAATAAATAAATACTTATTTGGATCATTCATGAGATGATGATGCATTGGGATTGATTCACAGCTTTTCTCAATTTCTCCAGAGAGCAATGAATCTTAGTTGAACTATGTAATTTTTAGGAGTTCTGTATTTACATTATGTAAAACCCAGGTCAGCTAAGGCCTAAAGATGATTCTTAGGAATTTGGGGTTACCATGCCCCAGTTATTGCATTCTTGCATGCTTTTTTCTTTCTTTCTCTCTTTTTTTTTTTACAGATACTTCATTGGTTTACACAGATGTGTCTTGGAGTAAACCACATTCACAGGAAACGTGTGTTACACAGAGACATCAAATCCAAGGTGAATGGAATACATTTGGGGCCTAAAAAATAATTGAAAACTATTTCTTTCAATCCTTTTTCTGTGTTATTCTCTTTTGGGTGCATTTTAATCTTTAGAAATATTTCTTTTTTTGCCTGCACCCCGAGGCATGTGGTATCTCAGTTCCCCAACCATGGATTGAGCCCACGCGCCCTGCATTGGAAGCACCGATTCTTAACCCCTGGACCACCAAGGAAGTCCAGAAACATTTCTTAATATACTATTTATGCTAGCGCAATAAGGTACAACCTGAAAATGGGTCAGTAAATCTCTTTAGTAGTGTATGTTAATATGTTCCAGCTCTCTTAGAGACTGCTTTCTAAGACCATGTATTCTCTGATGGAAAATGATTGAGACTGGAGCCTGCCGTCTGGAGTTACCCTGAACCGGCTCCCTGCTCGGTTGACCAGGGTCTGCAGATACGGTGTGACGCTTGCCTTAGATTTCTAAGCAGTCATCCTGAATTCCCAAGCAGGGGAGTGTCGCTGTCCAGAGGATATCTCGTCGTTTTGTGTTCCATTCGGGGACTTGGCTATCAGCATTTCTACATATAATTCTCCACCATCAGCAGGCTTTGAAAGACAGCTTCTCTTGGAGCTCTCTGCCTTATGTTTGAAAGATGGCAGACGTGATCTGAGCTCTTCTTTTTCAATGCAGAATATCTTCCTCACCCAAGATGGAAAAGTAAAACTGGGTGATTTTGGATCTGCCCGTCTTCTTTCGAGGTATGTATGTCTCATTCTCTTCTGTAGTAGTGACTGTTGCCAAAACATCATTATTCAGAAATGCTCTGTAATCGTTCTGTACCTTTTTATGGTTTTAGCCCCATGGCGTTTGCTTGTACATATGTGGGAACACCTTATTATGTGCCCCCAGAAATTTGGGAAAACATGCCTTATAACAATAAAAGGTAAGTGATGTATGTAGTTGGGGAAGGGGTGACCGTTTGGTGATAGTATTATAGCCTACAGATGAAGTATGGTTGTTAAAAGAAAGCAGTGTAGAATTGAAGTTCCTAGGCCTCTAGGTGAAAGTCATAAATTGTCCAGCTGTTTTCATCAGAGCTGAGAGGAGCTACATGAAAATGCTGAAAGAAAAGTTAATCATTTCTGGGGATAGTATGAATTATATTACTGCTTCTTTTACTTTGCTGCTCTCAACTTTAAAAATCCCGAAGCTCAGGTCGTAGCCATACCAGTTAAATATGAATGTCTGGGAGTGGGAACCAGGTATCAATCATTTTCCAGGATCACCAAGTAATTCCTACGTGCAGCAAAATTTGGGAACCAAATGTCATTGAGTTGACATGTAAAGGGCTAGATAATAAACACTTGACTGATAGGTTCGTTGATCATGGGAAGATAGTATGAAGTCCTTATAATTTAAAATGTAATTTTTTTTCTGAATGTAAGTAAAATGTGCTTATTGATGGAATGGATGGGCAGTGGGTGGGTTAGAAATGTAGAGATAAAGAAAGGACATGGCGACCACCCAGTTTTACAGAAACTACTAATAACATTTTGGGTTTTTTCCCCATCCATTCTCTTTTTTCCCTAAACTTAGTTTATATACTCTATATAACTTAGTATCCTATTTTTTCACTTTGCATTATATCATATTCATTTTACCCTGTATTTATACTCTTCATGATTATTGTTAATGATTGCATAATATTTTAATATATGGCTCTTCCAAAATTTATTTCACATTCCTCTGTTGTTGGCTTTTGATACGGTTCTAGTTTTCAGTGTCCTAAATTACTACAGACTCTGAATTACTATGCCTTTTAATACATAAAAGTGTCACATTCTTGGCATGAATTCCTAGAAGTAGAAACACCTAAAGGCTTTTGTTACCTCCTGCCAAGTTGCTTTCTAAAAAGGGTATGGCAGTCCATACTGTGGGCTTTCCCAGGTGGCTCAGTGGTAAAGAATCCACCTGCCAATACAGGAAATGTGGGTTTGATCCCTGGGTTGTGAAGATTCCCCTGGAGAAGGAAATGGCAACTTGTCTGGAGAATCCCATGGACAGAGGAGCCTGGCGGGCTACAGTCCATGGGGTTGCAAAAGGGTCAGATACAACTTAGCAACTAAAAACGACAACAACGCTCCATACTAAATAGACTCCTATAAGGTAAAGTTGACTGAATTGGAGACAGAACAGCTATGAAGGAACTTCCTGGGATAACTGGGGAAACCTGAGTTTGAACAAAATACTAGATAATAGTATTGAATTAAGGTTCGATTTCTTGGATGTGATAATGGTCCTGTATTCATGCAGGAGAGTGTCCTTGCTCTTAGGCTGTATATGCTGACATGTTTAGGGGTGAAGTGTTTGACGTCTGAAACCTTTCTTTCAAGAGGTTCAGATGTAGGCAGAAGAGGGGCTGGCAGGCAGATGCTAGTGACTGGGGATATTAGGAAGGAGCGTTTGGGCCTTTACAACTTTTCTGTAGGTTTCAAGCTTTGAAAAATTAAAAGTTGGGGGAAATAATTGGTTTTAAAAAAACCTTGTTAAAGTGAAAAGACTATCATCTAGAAAAAGTCTGGAGGATGACAACTAGGTGGTGAGAATGATGGAGGAAAGTGGAGGTGTTTAGTTTGAAGAAGGGTGGGTGTGTAGGGCAAAGTGTAGAACTCTGCTGAGCTCTGAAGAGCTCTTTCATAAAAGAATAAGAATGCGCCCCCTAGAGGCAGCTAGGGGGAACATTGAGCTGTCAATCGAGGTGAGACCAAAGGCCTGGTGAGCCCAGATGGTCTGGAGTCTGTACAGGATGACTTCTAAAGCCTTTCTTCCAACTATGGTAATCTGAGTCCATGGATATTCCTCTTGCCCAAAGTACTACTGAAGTGATACCTGAACCACTGGATTTGGAGGGGCAGGATTTGGGGAGTAGGGAGTTTTTCTGTGAACATCACTGTGAGTAAGTGGTCTAAGTGTTAGATCAAACTTGCCGCATATTTTATTTCAGTAACTAAGAAGTCCTTATGATATCTGTTCTTATTAAAGGTAGAGTAATTTTTCATTTTGGGGTATTGGAAAATACATATATTTTTGTGTGATAACTCATAACCCACTCATCATTACATTGCTTCTTTTGCTTCCAGTGACATCTGGTCCTTGGGATGCATTCTCTATGAACTCTGTACCCTTAAGCATCCAGTAAGTATGGCAAGCAGCATGGAAAAGGCAGCGTTTGGTTGTGTTGGTCTAAGTCCTTTTTCATATCTTCACTTATATGTATTAGTAGGGTGATACACCCCCAAGGCAGAATGCCATCATGTTCTTACATAAGTGTTGCTAAGGATGAAACCTGGTGTTAACTGCAGTATGTTTATTATACAGTGAAAACTTAAAACGTTATTCTGGTGTGTCATTTTTTATCCCACTCTATTACTTGTCAAACCATAATAACTACCTTGGTGACGTGAAAGGTAAAAAGGATTTTGCAACAGAAGTTTAAAATGGGAAAAGTCTGAAGTGCATTTTGTCAGGGACCAGACCTGGGGATTTTTGAGGAGGAGGGAAGTGAAGAAACATTGCAGTTACTGTCAGCCCTAGGGTCATTTGAATTTTTAAAAGCCCATATATATGTATTATTGATGCTTTGATTTTTAAAATATATTAAAAATGTGTATCTGCAAAAACACTGATTTGAGTAATAAAGTACCCAAGCTGGGACTGATGGTAAGACTTCCTCAAGATGGGAACATCGTTTGCTGTTTATGTTTACCTTTCTCCTGAACAACCATAAGATTTTAGAATAGTATTGGGGTGGGGGGTGGGGGAGTTTGGGACTAGCGGATGCAAACTATTACATTTGAATTAAACAACAAGGTCCTACTATATAGCATGGGGAACTATACTCAGTATCCTGTGATAAAACCATAATGGTGCTGGTGCTAAGTTGCTTCAGTCACGTCTGACTCTGTGCGACCCCATTGACTGCAGTCCACCAGGCTTCTCTGTCCGTGGGATTCTCCAGGCAAGAATACTGGAGTGGCTTGCCATAATGGAAAATAGTATAAAAAGGAATGTATACACATGTATAACTGAATTACTTTGCTATATAGCAGCAGTTAACACCATGTAAATCAACTATACTTCAATAAAATACAATTTTTGAAAGTACTAAGAAAAGTATGATTAGCAAAAAAGAAAAAAAGAAATTCAGAATAGTACCTTAACAACACCTCTAGAAAGAAATTTTTTTTAATTAAAATAATTCATATGAATTCAGCTCAGCTGGTATTTTCTTATTTCCATTCTCTTTCCCTGTATCTGCTTTTACAGTTCAATTTTGCTTTTTAGTTTCAGGCAAATAGTTGGAAAAGTCTTATCCTCAAAATATGTCAGGGGTCCATGAGCCCACTGCCATCCCATTATTCCTATGAGCTGCAGCTTCTGATCAAGCAGATGTTTAAAAAGAATCCCTCACATCGTCCTTCAGCTACAACGCTTCTCTCTAGAGGCTCTTTAGCTCGGCTTATCCAGAAGTGCCTGCCCCCAGAGGTACAGTGTGTGGAACTGACTGTGAAGTTTTTAAGTGTTTGTTTTCTTTTAAACACAATTACATGTTACACATGCTCTTAACAATTCAAATAATGCAGATGTGTATTTAAAAAAATTAAAAGCTTGAAGCTTCCTTTCCCTCTTCTTTTCACAATGCTATTCCTCAAATATAATCATGGATATAGTTTGCATTATCCTTCCAGATCTTCCTGGACATATATAAATGTCTGTTTATCTGTTTATCTAAATTACTTGGATTTTTTAAATGGCATTTTTCCTTTTCAACTTTATTACTATGGGGAAGAACATTGATAATTGAATGACATTATGGTGGTATCTAAAGAAAAGCATCTTTCATGTCTTTAAATTCTCTGCTTTAAACTTTCAGATCATCACAGAATACGGTGAACAGGTGTTAGAAGAAACTAAAAAATCTATGCATAGCACACCAAGAAAAAAGGGTAAGAATTTTGAAAAGCTTATTTTAAGTGTTCTTTTAAAATATAGTATAACAAAAAGGAAAAAATATATAATTTTCAAGTTATTAGAGATGATTTTCAGAGGTACTCCTCAAATCAAAATTTTCTACTTGTTCCTTCAGACATAAATCTATGCTGAATCTTACACATTTAGTTTGCCAGGGCTCAAAAAAAAAAGCCTAGTTTGGAGATTGTGGTGATGTAAAGGTTGTTCTCTGCTTCATTATTAAAACTGTATTTACTCTAGTTTGTTTTGGGTCAGAAAGAAGGCTTCTGTGGCCTCAGCTAGGAATCTAACCCTGAAAATATAACAGGAAATAGTATCCCTAAGAACTATCTTATAAACAAATTTTTTTAATGAAGTCATTTTGAAAGTTGGAACTGTCCACATTACAACTGCATAAAATTTCCATACACCCATAGTCAATCCTGAGCAAATTTCACATGTAATTTATTGTCTCTTGGAAGTTGTCATCTCTTTTTTCAAAGTTACTTTTGTTCCTTTTCCTTTGACATCAGTGACTCAGATCTTCAATCTGAAGAAATCTAACAATGACCAGAATAAGAGAGAAGAGTTAAGATGAGCAAAAGGTCACCCTCTGTAGGCAGATGTTGTAAAACCTCCATTATTAGTGCCTGTTATCTTAGTGTTCTATACCACAAAAGAAACATTTTTATTTATTTTTTAGGTTTTTTTTTTTTTAATTTAAGTGTCGTTGATTTATTGTGTCCTGTTGGTTTCAACAGAAACTTTTCTAAACTATACTATTTTCTTAAAGTCAAATTTTAAATGTTCCTTTTGTAAGAACGTAAATCATCCAGTCTTACAATTCAGCCTTTTCTCCTTTACTAGGAGGTAGCCACTTAGCTTTGCTTCAGCAGTTTGTTTCAGTATTTATTTTATTTTATGTACCATTTCATAACTTCGGTTCACATCCCAGGGGAATGGGAAATTAATTTTAAAATACTGGGCAACAGAAGCACCAAAAACAGTCTAAGAAAAGTTTCAAGATAGTGTAGTTTCAAGACCGGAAAGTATAGTCTTACAATTTCTAAAAGAAAAGAGTAAGCCAGTGGGCAGGGCCACCATGTCCAGAGCATGTGTCGGGTGGCATCTCCATCGAGAATGTAGACAGTGAGACGTCAGAACAATGAAAGCTGAGTGAGGGCAGAGACCGTGTCAGATGTGCTCTGTTGTGGCCTCAGTACCATCATCATGGATGCTCAGTAGCAACTGCTTAAAATGCTGAATGAATGGGGAAACACGGACCCCAGGCTCTGGCAGCAGATAATCAGACAAGAGCCATCCTCAACCAAGGGGTGGTTGCCGGGGTTTCCCATGACTGCTGCTGGCTCCTCGTCACGGAATAAGCAGCTGGCTTTGGGAGGGTTAGCTATTCCACCTGCTGTCATAGCTGTCAGGAAAATCACAGACTGGGTAGCTCTTGTGCTAAAGGTGCTAATGACCTTTTGAGTATGTAGTGTCTTACCTCCTGATGCCTAAATGGGTTGGCATAAATGAATTCGAGATGTCTTAACTTTCAGATGTTCACAGTCAGAATAAAACGGCAGAAATAATCTCTTTAACAGCTGAGGTGTGTTATTAGGCGATTAAAACTTGATATCACTATACAGGCTAATGCTTCGGTTCTTTGACTTTAAAAGCTTCCTTTTGTCTCTCAAGCTTTATGCAAGTCACATTAGAAGCCTTTTTTGTTTTCTTTTTACCTTCTATTTTCTCTTTGAGCAGATCCCAGCAGAACCAGAATAACTTTGGAAAATGAAGCAAGCACAGTGGTAAGTGCTTTAAAGGTAAATTTCCCGGGACTTTCCTGGCAGTCCAGGGCCTTCTAATGCAGGGGATGTGGGTTCGATCCCTGGCCTGGGAGCAAAGATCCCACATGCCTGTGGCCAAAAAACTAAAGCATAAAACAAAAGCAAAATTGTAATAAACTCAATAAAGACTAAAAATGTTTCCACATAAAAAAAAATCTTTAAAAAAAAGTTAAATTTCTGAAACCATCTACTGGGGTACCTGGCATTAATGGGTGCTGTGAGATATTTGGAAGTCTGTTGCCTGGTCCCTGGGTTCAGGGGTTTTTTGTCTTTGGGCCTGTGAAGTAATTGACGGCTGTTTTCTGTGCTGCCAGCCAAGCCACTTTAGACCAGCATTTCATTTTACTTTGTTTTTTCATTTCTAATCATTGATGACAAGTGGTTTCAATCTAGATGTGAACCAACTTAGCCCTGCTTACAGTCATGAAAGTCTCATTTTAGCCGTGGTTAGTTGGTTTCCTTGTGGTAAAATATATATAACATACCATTTATCATTTCAGCCATTTTAAGCATAGAATTTAGTGACATTAATTACAGTCACAATACTTTTTCATCATTACAAACAGAAACCCATTGAACAGTAACTGTCCATTCCTCTGTACCCCAACTCCCACCCCAGGCCCTGATAACCTCTTTTCTGCTTTCTGTCTCTATAAAAGAAACATTATTTGCCTATTCTAGATATTTCAGATAACTGGAATCACACAATATTTGTCCTTTTGTGTCTGGCCTCTTTTGCTTAGCTTAATATTTTCAAGGTTCATACATGTTACAGCGTGTATCAGAATTTCTTTCCTTTTTATGACTAAATAATATGTAGATCATTAATGTGGGATCTGGAAAGGATTGAAGGCAGAAGGAGAAGAAGGCAACAGGATGAGATGGTTGGATGGCATCACTGATGCAATGGACATAAATTTGGGCAAACTCTGGGAGATGGTGAGGGACAGGGAAGCCTGGCCTGCTGCAGTCCATGTGGTCACGTAGAGTTGTACATGACTTGGTGACTGAACAACAACAGTGTGGTCTTGACATTTTTCTGTTCAAAAACTTCTAGTGCCTCTCCATTATCCCTAATAGCTCAGTTGGTAAAGAATCTTCCTGCAATGCAGGAGACCTGGGTTCGATCCCTGGGTTGGGAAGATCCCTGGAGAAGGGAACAGCTACCCACTCCAGTATTCTGGCCTGGAGAACTCCATGGACTATATAGTCCATGGAGTCGCAAAGAGTCCAACACGACTGAGTGACTTTCACTTCACTCACTATTATCCCATGAATTGAGTGGACATTTTTTAACCTGGTTTTCAAGGTCCTGTTCATCTCGTTTGGCCTTAGGCATCTGTGCCCTTTTACATGTTAACTGCAGTTAAGTCATGAGTAGTAACAGCCAATCCACTTCCAGTTGCCACACCTACCCCAGTAACTCATGTCCTATTGATAATTTTTTCTTTCTTCATCATTTTGACCCACCTTTTTTAACTCTCAAAGGAAAAGATGTAGTAACAACACGCAATTCTGTTTATGGAATATACTAGTAATTAAACTTGTAAATTTTTTAATGAACCTTAGGTTGTAAATAAATAACACCATACCCCATTAGGTTGCTACAAATGGAATCTCTTCTGCCCCATGCTTTTTTTATTTGCATAATATCTGTTTATTTCCAGCTTTACTGAGGCCTAATTTATATGCAATAAAATTTACTCATTTTTAGCTTGCAATTTGATGAATTTTGGTGATTGTATGTGGTCATGTAACCAGCACCACAATCAAGATGTAGAAATCCCATCCCCCCAGTTGAAAATGCATTTAATGCACCTAACCTACCAAACTTCCTAACTTAGCTTAATCTACCTTACATGTGCTTAGAACACTTCCATTACTCTCTAGTTGGGCAAAACCATCTAACACAAAGCCTATTTTATAATAAAGTGCTGACTATCTCATATCAACATGAGATAGTTTGACATGAGATAGTCTTGTTAAATTTTGAATTCAGCACAAACTGAATTGAATAATGAACTGAAAGTGAAAATTAGAGGCTGTCTGGGTGCAGAACGGCTGTAAGTGAATTGTTTACTGTTTACTCTTGTGATCACATGGCTGAGTGGAAGCTTCAGCTCTCTGCCAACACCCACCATCACAAGAGGGCATCATATGGCATATTGCTAACCTGGGAAAAGATCAACTTTCATAATTTGACATACAGTTTCTGTTGAGTATCATTTTCACACCATCATAAAGTGAAAAAATAATAAGTTAGACCATCATAATTCCAGGGCCATCTGTAAGGTAATTTTATGTGTACATACATGCTCAGTCGCTCAGTCATGTCCAACTCTTTGCAATCCTGTGGACTGTAGCCCGCCAGGCTCCTCTGTCCATGGGATTCTCCAGGCAAGAATACTGGGGTGGGTTGGTTGCCATGGCCTCCAGGGAATTTTCCTGACCTAAGGATTAGGGGATCTTCCTGATCCAGGGATTGAACCCGCATCTCCTGCACTGCTGGCAGACTCTTTACTGCTGAGCCACCAGGAAAGCCCCAAAGTAACTTTATAAAATATTTCATTTTGGTATTTCCATCCTGAAAAGCCCAATATAGCAAATCATATTGAAATTTTTCATTGCTTGTTTTCTCTATAAAGACCTCTCAAATATTTCTGTCATTTTTATATATCTTCTTCATATTTGCAGTGACTGATATTAATGTCTATTAAGGTATATGACTTAACATACATATATGTATGCCTATGTATATGCACATATATGGTTTTTAATATACACACATATATGATGTTATGGCTCTTAATGTACATATGTGTATGAGGTTCTCTGGTTGTTAATGTTTAATTCATTTATCTTTAAAGTTTAAGTAGCTGTTTATCTCTACTTGTTTACCTTTTTTTGGTAGCAATTCAAGAATATCTTAATCTTTGTTTTAAATTTCTTTTAAAGCAAAGGGAAGAACCAGGTGGAAAGTGTAGCCACACTGACTTAGAAAGCATTAATAAAAATTTGGTTGAAAGTGCACTGAGGATAGTAAACAGAGAGGAGAAAGGTAAGTTATTCAAATTCTAATCATTGTATAGGTGGGAAACTGGGGATATAGAGGGAATACCAGTTTCTACCTTACTCGGTCAGAGATATCATAAGCAAGTAGACAGGCATATTTATATTTGCTTATCAAGTAATTTATTTAATGTTACAGAGATATTTTATTTACCTATTAAAAGAAAAAATTGTATTTATTAATAAGAGCCTTCAGAAAAAAGTATTAATAATGTTTGTTGTGCCCTTTACCATAAAAAGCACAGCATACAGGGGCTTCCCTGGTGGTCCAGTGGTTAAGACTCCTAAGGCAGGGGGTGCAGGTTCTATCCCTGGTCAGGGAATGAAGGTCCCACATGCTGTGGGGTGCAGCCAAAAAATGTTTTAAAAAGCACGGCATACAGCGTGTACCTGTAAGTCTTCTTGGGCCTTTATTGTTATATACTGTGTAATATGTGAGTATATACATAATATTTTTAAAAATTCACTTTAACGATCAACTTTACCTTTCCATTTGGATTTTTTCATTCCCTTTACTACTTAAGAGTCAGACACGACTGAGCGACTGAACTGAACTTAGACTTGGAAGAGTGTTAGATCCGAATTTGAAAGAGAAAAGAAATAACTTCTGTAGTGTTGTTAGAGAACTTGTGTGTGGATATAGATGAATAAGTAAAAGAATATGCTCAGCAATTCTTCTTTATGCTTTAAAAGCCAGTTTACCAGGTCCTCTCAGGCGACAGTGGGAGAAAAATGTACCCAGTACAGCTCTTAGAGCTTTGGAAAACGCATCCATACTCACCTCCAGTTTAACGGCAGAAGACGACAGAGGTTAGTAGCCAGGTTGAATCCTATTATTTTATCATAGAACATTCTCTAATCATTGTTTAATGAGCTAGAGTTGTGTTTTTTTTAATGTCACTCTTTGAAGGGTATTTGGTGTCACACATGAGAGCACGTGTATTTCACTTATACAGACAAGTGAAGTAGATCATAGTTAATTAGTTTCGCTTGAAATATGGGGCTTTAATATAATCTAGAAGATATTATGTGCTGGAAATCTTTTTTACTTGACACAAATTTTTTTGTCTTTTCCCAACTAGGTGGTTCTGTAATAAAGTACAGTGAAAACAATACCCGTAAGCAGTGGCTCAAGGAGACCCCTGAAACCCTGTTGAACATCCTTAAGAATGCCGACCTCAGCTTGGCCTTTCAAACATACACGATATATAGACCAGGTGATTCATGTCTGTTACATAATTGTGGAAACCCTTTAATTTAAAAAAAAATTACATATGTGACATAGAAGTTATCATCTTAGCCGCTTTTAAGCGTACAGTTCAGGAGCATGGAGTCCATTCACACTGCAGCCATCACCACGGTCCATCTCCAGAACTTTTCCAAAACGGACACTCTGTACCCCTTAGATAATTCTCTGTACCCATTAGATGATTCCCTGTTCCCCACTCCCAGAAACCCTTCAATCTTAAAGTTATAAAATATTTCAGAGCATTGTCTTTTTCGATTTCCTTGCCTCTTTTCTAGCCAGTCTGAGGCCATAATTAAAATTTCCTATAGTGCTTCATTCCTTCCGTTTGCTCATTTTGTTGTTTTAATATTTCTATTTATTTTATTTGGCTGTGCCAAGTCTTAGTTGTGGCATGTGGGATCTAGTTCTCCCATCAGGGATCGAACCCAGGACCCCTGCATTGGAAACATGGATTCTTAGCTACTGGACCACCAGGGAAGTCCCTGTTTGCTTATAATAATCTCGTAACCACTTTGAAGGTTGTCCATTTTTATCATGGAAATACACCCAACTTTCTTGGCTCTGCAGTTCAGACTTCATCCTGGTAAACTGAGGAACTTCAAGATTTCTTTGGCTCTGTACTTGAATTGTTATATTGAATAGAACACAGAAGAAGGTGAACAACTAGGATTTAATTTTTTGTTGTTGTTGTTTCAACAGACATTTTCACTACAGCTATACAGCATAATGTTTTATGATACTGCCCTTAGGAATCTAGGCCAAAGGACTACATTAAGGGTGTGTACGTGGGGGGCACATGTGTGTGTAATTTTCACAATGCAGTTACTAAAGCCATCTTGCTTGGTTTAAGATCTAAGATAAATTGTGCCAAGTAGAGCACGTCATGGTGTGGCAAGTCTCAACTCTGTGTATTATAACAGATTCACTGTATTGTTTCTTGGTCAGTGTTTATTAAGAGCCTAACATATACTAGGTTAAGATTTTTTTTTAAAAAAAGAATATAACTCCTTCCCTGAGAGAGTTTGTAACTGGGGGGACCAGCAAACAAGCAGAGCATTGTAGAGCTGTGTGTCACCTGTTCTGATAGAGCTGTGTGAAGACAGTTACGGGCCCCAAGGAGAGGTGGATGCCGGGGAGGCAGGTGTTAAGCAAGGCTAATGATTGCACTTTTATTTTGTTGCCATGCGGGCTTAGTTCCCTGACTAGGGATTGGACCCCAGAAAGTCCTAAGCACTGAATGTTTAGGGAATTCCCAATGATTGACTTTCATTTTAGCAGCATAGGTCCCAGATTTTGTCTCTGGTCCAATGATAAAGTTTTTGTCATTTCAAGAAAGTTACTATATAAAAAAGGCATTACAGCTCTATTGTGAAAGGATTTTTATAAAGACTGAACCCACATTTTTATGTTAGGTTATTGTTTTGTAAGCAAAAACCTGAAAGTAATTATAATACCATCTGGAAAAAAGTTTTTTATAGTCTGCATGTGCCCTTAACTCCCTAATTTTATTCTCCTCCACTGGGAAAATGAGGGAGAGGGAAGAGCTCAAAGGAGAAACAGTCAACTGCTATCCAGCTGTCCAAAGACAACTTTTAATGCTTTGATATGGGTTCATATGCTGGCTTCCATGGTGACTCAGTGGTAAAGAACCCACCTGTCAATGCAGGAGACTTGGGTTCGATCCCTGGGTTGGGAAAATCGCCTGGAGGAGGAAATGGCAACCCACTTCAGGATTCTTGCCTGGAAAATCCTATGGACTGAGGAGCCTGGCAGGCTCCAGTCCATGGGTCACAGAGTCGGATGCGACTGAGCACACATACATAGAAAACCTCAGAGCCTGGCAGTGCTCTCAATTAGCCAGCAAACCTTTGGAGGAATTTAGTGCAAAAGTACGCATGAAATAAATAAAGACAGCTTAACTTGGCATAATTTCTGTTACTATTCCTCTGAAGGCACAGAAGGATTCTTGAAAGGCCCGCTGTCTGAGGAAACAGAAGCATCGGATGATGTTGATGGAGGTTGGGATTCTGTCACTTTGGATCCAGAGAGACTTGAACCTGAACTGGATGAAGAGGATACGTACGTGAAGTACCCAGACAGTTGGCAGTGTGTGCGCGTGTTCATTTAAGTTGTACCTTAATAATTCCTGGTTTAGTAGGAGCTGGTTATGTTACTTTACATCATAAATGAATGTTTATATCTTGATCATCTATCTGGCACAGGTAATGTGCTATGGTATTTTCGTAGAATTCTTAACTGAGCTCTGTGTTTATAATCAGCTTGGACTTACTTTTTAGTAGAGAAGATTCTTTTTTTTTTTAAAGACAGATTTTATATTGAAACATTTAGAGAAAGGATGATAGAAGTGAACCTTTGGAAGGCTAACCATTTTTTTTTCCTCTCTTCAGTTTCATTATGGAGTTCATTTTTCAAAAATGTCAGTATTGTCATGGTGGTATTCTGCTTTGATCCCATTAACAAATATTTACTGTGCTTCTTAAATGGAGGCTTAATATCCAAATTGTTTTTTCACAGGGACTTTGAGGAAGATGACAGTGCCGATTGGGTATCAGAACTGAAGCAGCGAACTGGCTGGCAAGGAGTATCTGATGGATAATGCCCAAGGAAATATTCATTAGTCACCCGGAGGGGATGTTTAACAGGAGGAATTGATATGTGAATAATACTTAACTCACAGGATACGTATTTTCCTTTGGAAACAAAGGAAGAGTGAAGAGAGGGAAACTGTGAATATTTAAAATTATTCCTGGTTAGTAAGATAGGGTATAAAAAAATCTAGGTTTTTTAATTCAGAGGACAACGCATAGCACAATGGGTATGGGGTTTAGACTTTATAGTCAGAACAGATGTTGAATGCTACCACCTACTGCTTGCGTGGTTTTGAGAAATTGCTTAACCTCTTTGAGCCTGAATTTCCTCAACTACAAAATGAGGAAAACAATGCCTACCTCATACGGATGCTGACCTTAGACCATCACGACAACCCATAATATTATTTGCATGTTATGATTTCTACTTTATTACCTTATTATGATTTATTACTATGTAGCTCTTTTTATATCTCCTAAAATTTTTGAGGATCTAAATATATTTAATTATAACATCAGAATGTGTGTGATTTTTCTATAAGACCTATTTCTGGGTAGTCATCAATCATCTTCAGTGATCACCCACTGTCATTAAATACAGCTCCTCACAGGATGTACAAAAGAGCCCAGATCAGAGGATCAGCCATGGGAAGAGTGGGATAAGGTACAGATCTGGTCAGTAGTTGGTGGTCCTGTATATGAGAAAGGAATGGGGCCAAAGGTAAGGGATCCATACAGGAAGTAGCAGAAACCAGAGTGTTGTGGGACTCATGGAGGGGGCAGGACCCCAGCATGCATGGGTCACCATGACACGTGTTCTGGGACCTGTCATTTCATGCTGTGATGCTTTAGTGAGAGGAGAAGACTTTACTAAAGAAACTGACTCTTTCCAGGGGCCCCCACATAGGCAATTATGAGAACAGCATCAGCCTGGCCTGGTGTAGGGAACAATGCCCAAGTCAACATAGGGGGAAAGAGTTGTGAGACTGTAGCAGGATCATTAAGAAAGATCTTCTCAAATGTGGGATACATATATCTTTGAAATAATTAAATGTATTTTTTTAATCTTAATGTACAAAAACAGGTATAGACCTCCCCACCCCCTCTCCATTATTTATACTCAGGCATTTAGTTGTCCTTTGTCTACCAAGGTCTCCAGTGTAAGTTACTAATTTTCCATTTCCATGTTCTAGTCACTCTGAGTGTCTGAGAGTCACTAAGTTCAGCCTATATTCAAGTGGACAGGAATTAAGCCCCACCTCCTGAAGAGGGTGGATAATCCAACACTAAGTCATTTGCTTTGTGGCTTGATTTGTTCTAGCTTTGGCCATTAGGAATTATTTCAGGTTGACTCCTATGTCCCTTTGACATGCGCTCATCCTTTTGTGTTTTGAGCAACTCCTTACTTTCTGACACTACAAGAAGATGGTCATCTAGTGCCTTCTCTGCCTCAGCCCCAGAATCAGCCATTTCTCTGAGGAGCGCTGGTTCCTTTTATGGGTTTAGAAACCAGGATCTGGGTTCTGGGTGTGGTTGTTGCTCCTGGGGTGTCACTGCTTGTAGCCCCTCTAAGCAGACAGAGCTAGGAAATACATGTATATCCTATCCTATCCTGTGTGTACACACATCCCTGTGTGTGACACTCCCTGGTGGTCTAGTGGTTAGGATTCGGCACTCTCATCGCCGAAGCCTGGTTTCATTTCCCTGTCCTGAGGCTTCCCTGGTGCCTCAGAAGGTAAAGAATACACCCGTAATGCAGGAGACCTAGGTTCAGTCCCTGGGTCAGAATGATCCAGCAGAGAAGGGAATGGCATCCCACTCCAGTATTCTGGCCTGGAGAATCCCATGGACAGAGGAGCCTGGCAGGCCACAATCCTTGGGATCACAAAGATTTGGACATGACTGACACATATTCAGAGGCAACTTCTGTATCTCTCCATCTGTATTTTGTTTTTTTAAAGCTCAATATGGGTTTGTTATTGATGTCTTGGACTCTGATTCAATACCATTGGGCTCACTCTAACCTTTCCTCCCTCCCCCCCACCCCACCCCCCGCACCCCACCACACACCCCTTGCTTTTCTGTATCTTCTCTTTGACAGAAATTTGGCTTGTATCATCCACCATCCACCTACTTAGTTGTTCAACTCCAGTATGCATATAAAGCAGTTTCCAAACTGTTAACCTTCACCCTTGTGAGGAACAATTTACCAACTAAAGTACAAAGTTTATGTTTTGCTCCTATTGTCTTTAGCCTTACAGTTTCTAGTCAAAACACCATTTCCCAGAATGACTTATGTTAGCTTTTTTTTTTCTTTAAATCACGATCTTAAAGACTATCAGTCAGACTTGCCCGTAAGTTTCCAGGAGGTTCCAGTGGAGGCCTGCAGCAGGGTCAGAGGCATGGAATACAATAGTTCTGGGAGCTGCTGGCAGAAGTCCTTTTGAAGGAGGTCACCATTACCCCTACCATAGTTGACCTCAGGCTAAACTACAGGGAGGGAACACAGCCCCACCCATCAATAGGAAATTACATTAAAGATTTACTGAGCAAGGCCCTGCCCATCAAAGCAAGACCCAGAATGCCCTACAGCCAGTCCCTCCCATCAAGAAGCTTCCACAAACCTCTTATCCACCAGAGGGCAGATAGGATGAAAATCACAATCACAGAAAACTAACCAAACTAATCACATGGACCACATCCTTGTCTAACTCAGTGAAACTATGAGCCATGCCATGTGGAACCACCCAAGATGGATGGGTCATGGTGGAGAGTTCTGACAAAACATGGTCCACTGGAGAAAGGAATGGCAAGCCACTTCAGTATTCTTGCCTTGAGAACCCCATGAACAGTATGAAAAGGCAAAAAGATACGACGCTGAAAGATGAACTCCCCAAGTCATTAGGTTCCCAATATAGTTCCAGAGAAGACTGGAGAAATAGCTCCAGAAAGAATGAAGAGGCTGAGCCAAAGCAAAAACAATGCCCAGTTGTGGATGTGACTGGTGATGGAAGTAAAGTCTGATGTTGTAAAAAAAACAATATTGTGTAGGAAGCTGGAATGTTAGGTCCATGAATCAAGGTAAATTCAGTTAAGTTCAATCGCTGACCCTTTGTGACCCCATGGACTGCAGCAAACCAGGCCTCCCTCTCCATCACCAACTCCTGGAGTTTCCTCAAACTCCTGTCCATTCACTCGGTGATGCCATCCAAGCATCTCATCCACTGTCCTCCCCTTCTCCTCCCTCCTTCAATCTTTCCCAGCATCAGGGTCTTTTTCAATGACTCAGTTCTTAGCATCAGGTGGCCAAAGTATTGGAGTTTCAGCGTCAGCATCAGTCCTTCCAATGAATATTCAGGACTGATTTTCTTGAGGATGGACTGGTTGGATGTCCTTGCAGTCCAAGGGACTCTCAAGAGTCTTCTCCAACACCACAGTTCAAAAGCATCAATTCTTTGGCACTCAGCTTTCTTCATAGTCCAACTCTCACATCCATACATGACTACTTGAAAAACCAGAGCTTTGACTAGACAGACCTTTGTTGGCCAACTAATGTCTCTGCTTTCTAATATGCTGTCTAGGTTTGTCATAACTTTCCTTCCAAGGAGTAAGCATCTTTTCATTTCATGGCTGCAGTCACCATCTACAGTGATTTTGGAGCCCCCTGCAAATAAAGTTAGCCACTGTTTCCACTGTTTCCCCATCTATTTGCCATGAAGTGATGGAACCAGATGCCATGATCTTAGTTTTCTGAACTTTGAGTTTTAAGCCAGGTTTTTCACTCTCCTCTTTCACTTTCATCAAGAGGCGCTTTAGTTCTTCTCGCTTTCTGCCATAAGGGTGGTGTCATCTGTATATCTGAGGTTATTGATATTTCTCTTAGCAATCTGGATTCCAGCTTGTGCTTCATCCAGCCCAGAATTTTGCATGATGTACTCTGCATATAAGTTAAATAAGTTAAATAAGGCTATAACAATATATAGCCTTGACGTACTCCTTTCCCAATTTGGAACCAGTCTGTTTTTCCATGTCCAGTTCTAACTGTTGCTTCTTGACCTGCCTACAGATTTCTCAGGAGGCAGGTCAAGTGGTCTGGTATTCCCATCTCTTGAAGAATTTTCCACAGTTTGTTGTGATCCACACAGTCAAAGGCTTTGGTATAGTCAATAAAGCAGAAGTAGATGTTTTTCTGGAACTCTCTTGCTCTTTCTATGATCCAGTGGATGTTGGCAGTTTGATCTCTGGTTCCTCTGCCTTTTCTAAACCCAGTTTGAACATCTAGAAGTTCATGGTTCACGTACTGTTGAAGCCTGGCTTGGAGAATTTTGAGAACACAGTGGAGTTTTCCAAATTTGCTGGCATATTGAGTGCAGAACTTTCACAGCATCATCTTTTAGGATTTGAAATAGTTCAACTGTAATCCCATCACCTGCACTAGCTTTGTTCATAGTAATCCTTTCTAAGGCCCACTTAACTTCACATTCCAGAATGTCTGGCTCTAGGTGAGTGATCACACCATCATGATTATCTGGGTCATAAAGACCTTTTTTGTATAGTTCTTCTGTGTATTCTTGCCACCTCTTCTTAATATCTTCTGCTTCTGTTAGGTCCATACCATTTCTGTCCTTTATTGTGCCCATGTTTACATGAAATGTTCCCTTGGTATCTCTAAGTTTCTTGAAGAGATCTCTAGTCTTTCCCATTCTATTGTTTTCCTCTATTTCTTTGCACTGATCACTGAGGAAGGCTTTCTTATCTCTCCTTGCTATTCTTTAGAATTATGCATTCAAATGGGTTTATCTTTCCTTTTCTCCATTGCCTTTTGCTTTTCTTCTTTTCACAACTATTTGTAAGGCCTCCTCAGACAACCATTTTGCCTTTTTGCATTTCTTTTTTTTGGGGATGGTTGATCACTGCCTCCTGTACAAAGTCACGAACCTCTGTCCATAGTTCTGGAAGTTGTCAAACAGGAGAAAGCAAGAGTGAACATCAATATTTTATGAATCAGTGAACTAAAATGGGCCAGAATGGGCGAATTTAATTCAGATGACCGTTACATCTACTACTGTCCTTTTCATCATATGGGACTGGAATGCAAAAGTAGGAAGTCAAGAGGTACCTGGAGTAACAGGCAAGTTTGGCCTTGGAATACAAAATGAAGCAGGGCAATGGCTAACAGAGTTTTGCCAAGAGAAGGCACTAGTCATAGCAAATATCCTCTTCCAACAACACAAGAGATGACTCCACATGTGGACATCACCAGATGGTCAATACCGAAATCATATTGATTATATTCTTTGCAGCCAAAGATGGTGAAGCTCTATATAGTCAGCAAAAGCAAGACTGGGGGCTGACTGGGGCATAGATCATGAACTCCTTATTGCCAAATTCAGACTTAAATTGAAGAAAGTAGGGAAAACCACTAGACCATTCAGTTATGATGTAAATCAAATCCCTTATCATTATACAGTAGAAGTGACAAATAGATTCAAGGGATTAGACCTGATAGACAGAGTGCCTGAAGAACTATGGACAGAGGTTCATGACATTGTACAGGAGGCATTGATCAAGACCATCCCCAAGAAAAAGAATTGCAAGAAGGCAAAATGGTTGTCTGAGGGGGCCTTACAAATAGCTGAGAAAAGAAGAGAAGCAAAAGGCAAAGGACAAAAGGAAAGATACACCCATCTGAATGCAGAGTTCCAAAGAATAGCAAGGAGAGATAAAAAAGCTTTCCTCAGTGATCAGTGCAAAGAAATAGAAGAAAACAGTAGAATGGGAAAGGCTAGAGATCTCTTCAAGAAAATTAGAGTTACCAAGGGAATGCTTCATGCAAAAATGGGCACAATAAAGAACAGAAACAGTATAGACCTAATAGAAGCAGAAGATATTAAGAAGAGGTGGCAAGAATACACAGAAGAACTATACAAAAAAGATCTTCATGACCCAGATAAACATGATGGTGTGATCACTCACCTAGAGCCAGACATCCTGGACTGCAAAGTCAAATGGGCCTTAGCAAGCATCACAAAGGTAACGGAGGTGATGGAATTCCAGCTGAGCAATTTCAAATCCTAAAAGATAATGCTATAAAAGTGCTGCACTCAATATGCCAGCAAATTTGGAAAACTCAGCTGTGGCCACAGGACTGGAAAAGGTCAGTTTTCATTCCAATTCAAAAGAAAGGTAATGCCAGAGAATGCTCAAACTACCGCACAATTGCACTCATCTCACACGCTAGCAAAGTAATGCTCAAAATTCTCCAAGCCAGGCTTCAACAGTATGTGAACTGAGAGCTTCCAGATGTTCAAGCTGGATTTAGAAAAGCAGAGGAACAAGAGATCAAATTGCCAACATCCACTGAATCATAGAAAGAGCAAGAGAATTTCAGAAAAACATCTACTTCTGCTTTATTGACTATGCTAAAGCCTTTGACTGTGTGGATCACAACAAACTTTGGAAAATTCTCCAAGAGATGGGGATACCAGACCGCCTGACCTGCCTCTTGAGAAATCTGTATGCAGGTCAAGAAGTATCAGTTAAAACTGGACATGGAACAATGGACTGGTTCCACATCGGGAAAGGAGTACGTCAAGGCTATATATTGTCACTCTACTTATTTAACTTATATGCAGAGTACATCATGCAAAATTCCAGGCTGGATAAAGCACAAGATGGAATCCAGATTGCCAAGAGAAATATCAATAACCTCAGATATACAGACAACACCACCCTTATGGCAGAAGTTGAAGAGAAATTAAAGCGCCTCTTGATGAAAGTGAAAGAGGAGAGTGAGAAACCTGTCTTAAAACTCAACATTTAAAAAACTAAGATTATGGCATCTGGTCCCATCACTTCATGGCAAATAGATGGGGAAACAGTGGAAACAGTGACAGATTTTCCTTTTTTTGGGCTCCAAAATCACTGTAGATGGTGACTGCAGCCATAAAATTAAAAGACGCTTGCTCCTTGGAAGAAAAGCTATAACCAAACTAGACAGCACATTAAAAAGCAGAGACATTAGTTGGCCAACAAAGGTCTGTCTAGTCAAAGCTCTGGTTTTTCCAGTAGTCATGTATGGATGTGAAAGTTGGACCACTAAGAAAGCTGAGCACCGAGGAATTAATGTTTTTGAACTGTGGTGTTGGAGAAGACTCTTGACAGTCCCTTGCACTGCAAGTCAAGTGACTTGACTTGTCAAACAAGTCAATCCTAAAGGAAATCAGTCCTACATATTCATTGGAAGGACTGATGCTGAAGCTGAAGCCCCAATACTTTGGCCATCTGATGGGAAGAACTGACTCACTGAAAAAGACCCTGATGCCAGCAAGGATTGAAGGCAGGAGAAGAAGGGAACAACAAAGGATGAAATGGTTGAATGGCATCACTGACTGAATGGATATGAGTTTGAACAAGCTCTGGGAGTTGGTGATGGACAGGGAAGCCTGGCAGGCTGCAGTTCACGGGGTGGCAAAGAGTCGAACACAACTGAGCTACTGAACTGACTGATCTTGAAGACATTCAACAATTAATGTAGGCAGGGATGGTTTTAAGGATATTTCCAGGTAATCAGCTTCCATAAATACTGTATTTGATACCTCTTAGTTATCTCAAATTTTAGCACTGTCCCGGGTGGGAACACTTCCAAACCAATCAACAAAGGAAACTTGAAACTGTATAGTTGCTGAGTGGCTGAATGAATTCTGATGGGAAAGATAGTTTACAAGGGTTCAGCTTATAATAGAATTTCAAGAAACTCTAATGGATGATTAGAGCACAATTTTAGTGATAGATTACTATATGATTCTTGGCATACAACTAGGCAAGAATTGAGAATCACTTTTAGCAAAAACTTTCAATTCCATTTACTGACATGAATGAGGCTTTTCAGGACTTTTGCAGCTTAAAAAGAGAAATTAAAGTGAGAATTGATGAAATAAAATTACTTTTAAGGCGGGATAAGAAACAATTTAAACATAAAAATTTCTCTCTGCCAATTTGGACCACTGCCCCCTTCTCAGTGAGTATTGTGTGTGTGGGTTATACCTTAGGTCCCCTCAGAAGACACAGGCATGTCTGCTCCCCCCAAAAACACAAACAAAATGGCAATTTTCTCTTGGGGTCAGCAAGGGGATAACGTTTCTTTCTTAATCATGTTGGACTATGTTAACTGTCAATATGTTACTTTGACATTATCACCCTTTGGACCACTAATTTTAATGAATTTTTTAAAGCATATGATTAGGAAATAGAAATTAACTTCCATTTATATGATAGGGTGATCAGGAAGCTTTTGAGTCATGAAAAACATTACGTATGGAAATATGAGTTCAATGAGAAGGGAATGATGTTCTGAAGGAAAGCTTCTGATTCTTAAAGGACAGCTTCCTTTTTTATTAACTTAACAGATGATGCCGGTGTTGTGCCTGATGTCCGAATCCCCGAGCGGGAAGAGAGAAGGCTTCCAAGACAATGCAACTCGCAGGAAGGGAAGTTTATTACTGGCTCGAGCCAGGACTCTCCGCCCGCAACCAACTGCAGTGGTGCGAGTCAGAGAGCCCCGAGCCCAAGCTGTTACACAAATTTATAGGGCGAGAAGCGGATTGGTTACAGGTTTGCAAAGCAATTTCATTGGTCAATACTTTCCTGGGCGCGGGACTTTCCTGGGGGTTTCCGCCGGGTTCCTAGTTTCCTAACTGGCAAACATGGGTGCCTAACTGGCAGACAGTGGTCATTGCTAAGGGAAAGCTACCTGATAGTAGGAAGGCCTACTCCTAACCTAAGCTGCCTTACTTCCGGTCCTCTCACACCGGGTTTCAGATCGCCATGGTATTTACATTCCGTTGGTTACGTTTCACTTGTGTCAGTATTTATAATTGCTGGAAATTACATCTTTTTAGCTCCTTAAACAGCTAATGAAACGTTTCCGACGGCAGCTTGATGTACAGTGGGAGAGAGGATTGGAAGCAGGGCGATGGGGCGGTGCTGAGGGAGCGTGTTTTGTAGACCACTGGGCAGCAGGCAGTCTCCTAAGGGGACCCCATGGAGGCCGCCCGCTGCGGCCAAAAGAGCAGGGCTCCGCTCTAGTCTCCATCTCTTGACAGTATTTGAGACCCTGCACGAGAAACTCTTCCTGCCTCAGTCCCGCTCAATTGTAAAACTGGGTCACTACTACTACCTTCCTTGCTCGGTTGTTGCAAAGTATAGAGATAATATATGCAAAGCACCTGGTACACCGTCAGCTTGTGGAGTGTTACCAGAGGTGTCCGGACCTAAGGCAACCGGCCCTCTTCCGGGTGGACCGTGTGGGCGCGTCCCCGACCGCTCGCGCCCCGCGCCCCTCCTGCCTTCCCCCGCGCAGCTCCGCCCCGGCAGCCGGCCCGGAGGCGCCACAACCGGGGGAACCCTGGCCCACCGGGAGGCTTCTCTCGCCCCGCGAAGCAGGTAAGCAACGGGCGGCGCCCTCAGTCTGGACCCGGAGCTGCCCCCCAGGGCTCCGGGAGCCGCGGGGAAGGGTGGAGCCCCCGCCTGGGAAGGCGCGCTCTGCTGGGGAGCTGCCTTGGGTCCCGCGCCGCGTCGGTCTCCATGGCAACGCGCTGCGCTCCGGGCTCCTGGCTCCAGCGGGGGTCTGCAGCCCTCCAGCCCGCCGCCACCCGGAGTGTTCCTAAGAGAGCGAGAGTTTCCCCCGACCCCGAAACTTAGGGGCTTCCACCCGCTGGTGCCTCCTGGGCGGGGGACTCTCGGTCGCTCAGTCCCCGCGCTGGTGGCTTTAAGTTCCCATTCCGCGTCCGCCTCCCACAACACCGGGCCCTCAGGTGTCCCCAGCCTCTCCTGGCTGCAGAGTTGGCTGCCATTCTATACCCCTAATCATCCCCTCTTCCTACACTGACAGATTACTCAGAAACATAACCTGTCTTCTCACTCAGTTTTTTAAAATCAGCATGATGCCCTAACCGTAGTCTAATTGTGTGTGTGTGTGTGTGTGTGTGTGTGTGTGTGTGTGTGGTGTTAGTCTCCATGGACTATAACTCTCCAGGCTCCTCTGTCCATGGGAATCTCCAGGCAAGAATACTGGAGTGGGTTGCCATTCCTTCTCCAGGGGATCTTCCCAACCAGGGATCGAACCCAGGTCTCCGTCATTGCGCCAATTTTTTGCTGTCTGAGACACTAAGAAAGTAGTGGCTACCATAGTCTAATGGGAAAAGGGGATGGAACGGTTTACCCAAAGCCCCCAAGGCTGGCGGCTGGCAGAGGGGTGCCAGACCAGGCAGCTTTCAGAGAGGTGGGAGGTGATCAGAGCCAAGTGCTGGGCCTCCAGGACCTGCCAGAGACAGTTCAGAAACAACCCTATGGGGCTTCCTTGTGGCTCAGTGGCCTGCCAACTCAGGAGAGGGATTGGTCCCTCTGTAACAGGAGAGAAAGGAGCAGGGCACAACTTTTGAAAGAATGAGATAGCCCAAGGATACGGCATAAACCATTTAAAATCAAATGGGACCAAGATGGCAGACAAGTGAAATGACACACCCAGAGGTGCCCTGACAGTTCTTAAGGCACTGTCAAAAGACCAAGGAGTGGTCCAAATCCTGGAAATCTCCACCCCTCCCCCAAATAGTTAGAATAATCCTCCCATTCATTAGTATATGAAATTACCCAACCTGTAAAAACTAACCATGCCACACTTCACAGCCACACTCGCCCTCTGCGATGGCCCACACTCTGTCTGTGGAGTGCGCTTCTCTCTGAATCTGAATAAATCCACTTCTTACCTATCACTTTGTCTCTCACTGAATTCTTTCAGCGATGAGGCATCAAGAACCTGAGCTACATTAGGTCCTGAAACCAGGTACTGTGGGTTTTGGCTGGGTTTGAGTCTCAGCCACGTGGGTTCGAGTCCCAGTTCAAGGTAAATGATTTCACCTCCCTGGCCCTGGAGGATCCCACGTGCTGGAAAACCAGTCAGTCACAAATACTGAGCCTGTGCTCTAGAGCCCCGGGAGCTCATGTGCCCTGGGGCCTGTGCTCTGCAACAAGAGAGGCCCCTGTAAAGAGAGGCTTGTGTGCCGCCGCTGTAGAGTGGCCACTGCTCTCTGCAACTCGAGAAAAGCCCAGGCAGCACCGAAGACCCAGCACAGCCAAAATAAATAAAATTTAAAAAAAAGAAAAGAATCAACCCCGAAGGGAATCACTGGCCCATCTTTTGCCTACAGGCTATTGACAGTGTGTCCGTGTTACAAGCACAGTGTTTCCCGAGAGATAGTAGAGGAAAGGGGATCACCCCACTTACTACCCAGGGGGAATTCACCTTCCCCGCTCAAGAAGCCAGGAGCCCAGGCTGAGGGTGACAAACCCAAACCAAAGGATCTTAAGTGCCAAAAGGAATTTCAGGCCTTATAATAAAAACTGAAGATAACTGACCCAGTAGGCGTGGATGGGGCTTTTGTGCCCCCTTGCTATCCTGAATCTTATCAGGTAAATCTAAATGCCATAGTGCCTGTCTTTATCATCAAGTCAATATTTCAATCTGTCAGTACTTGGTACTACTATGAAGAAGTAGTGAAGTAGCAGGGGGTCACCTAACAAGGACAGCCACAAACTTTTAGATCTCTGCTCCCAGGAGCAGTCTGGCCAGTGGAGGAATGATTTTTCCAAAACAGTGAACAGTTCTTGGTAAATATCCGAGCAAAACAAGGTCCAGTCAAGCCTCGATTAACACGTAGTTGCATTCCCCGAAAATTGTGTTAAAGTTGCGCTAAACGTATTTTGCATTTAGATGTAAAATAGTTTGGTAGTAGCCACAGACAATTATAAACCTATTTTTCCATGCACACGAATGTGTTCGGAGATGTTCTAAGGTGGTGAGGCTGCTGGATAATCCTTTACTATGCAGGGCCGTCCCTTGCATCACAGAATCTTAGTATCTCAGACCTTGTGTGTGTGTGCTCAGTCGTGTCTGACTCTTTGCGACCCTGTGGACTGTATCCCGCTATCCTCCTCTGTCCCTGGAATTTTCCAGGCAAGATTACTGGAATGCATTGCCATTTCCTACTCCAGGGGATCCTCCCGACCCAGGAATTGAACCCACATCTTCTGTGTCTCCTGCATCAGTAGGTGGATTCTTTATCACTGAGCCACCTGGGAAGTCCTATCTTAGACCTTGCTGGGCTCTGCTTAGCCACTCAGTCATGTCTGACTCTTTGCGACCCCATGGACTTGTAGCCTGCCAGGCTCCTCTGTCCATGGAATTCTCCAGGCCAGAATACTGGAGTGGGTAGCCTTTTTCTTCTCCAGGGGATTTTCCCAACCCAGGGATCAAACCCAGGTCTCCCGCGTTGCAGGTGGATTCTTTTACCATCTAAGCCACCAGGGAAGCCAATGGCTTCTAAATGAGATAGTATCTGCCTCTCCCATCCCTGGGAACGGGAAAAACTCTGGAAGTTTCCAAAATGTCCCGTAGGGGGCAGTGCTTCCCCTTTGAGAAAGGCAACTGGAAAACCACACAAGCAGAAGCTTTGTGCTTCCTAGAGGTGCCAAGATCAGGATATTATATTTTTCTTTCTCAGAACAAACTTGAAAAACAGGAATTGTTATTTCCATTTTAGAAATTAGGAAAGTGAGGTTTTATGAAGTTAAGTGACTTGCCCAAGATCACCACCCTAGGTTGTATCAAAGGTGAGCTGTAGCCCAAGTCCGACCTCCGGGCCTGCTAAGAGGCTCTGTCTCACTTTGGTCATTTTACCTGTAGCCACAAGGAAAGTTAGATGACTTCATCTTGGCAAAATTAGAATGAAGGTTTTAGCAAAACAAGTTCTGTTACATTGTAGTGGTCAATTTTCTGACTTCATGTGCAATAAAAATTCATTGCTCTCATTTCAGGTAACTCCATATGTTGGAGACCATGGATCAATATGACGTGATTAAAGCCATTGGGGAAGGTGCCTTTGGGAAAGTGTACTTGGCCAAAAGGAAATCAGATAGTGAGCACTGTGTTATAAAAGAGATCAATTTTGAAAAGGTAAAGTTAAGAAGTTACAATTCCTGTTCATTTTCAGTGCTATATTCAGCTAGCTTTTAATCCAATTTGTCAAGGAAACGCATCTTTTTCTTTTTTTTTTTAACAAGTATGAGTGAGTTGACTTTTGTTTGTTCAGTCCTCTAAACCCATTGTCCAAACAGCAACCAGTGATCTTATTTTTATTTTAAAATTTTATTTTGGTTTTTGACCGCCTCTCTCATCATGGGGGATCTTAATTTCCCCCACCAGGAACTGAACTCATGCCTCCTGCAGTGGAAGCAGGGAGTCTTAACCCCTGGACCAACAGGGAAGTTTGAAATGATTTTTTTTTTTTCAAAAGGAAAGAAAAAACAATGTCATCACCCTGTCTACTATGGTACTCCTTACAGTGATAACATCTTTTTAAAATATCCTATGGCATGTCTATGGGAGGCCCCTTCTCCCTAGCTCTGACTCCTCTACTTTGCACAAGGGTGGTGCATTTCCTCTGTCATCCTAATATAGGTCACCTCCACAAGGAGACCTTCCCCAAACATCCTATCTAAGACAACTCCCTGACTTTAATCACTCCTTATCACACCAGCCTGGTTTATTTTCTCAGTAGCATTTACAATGATCTGGGATTACTCTGTTCATTTATTTCTTATCTGTCTCCTCCAGCATGCAGAACCATGCCATCACATAATATTGCTCAAAAATATTGCTCAGAAGTATTTATGAAATGCATTGAAGGAATGGAAGGAATCCATATATTAGTAGTAGTCTGGTAATTTTGGAGAATAATTAAATATATTTAATTTAAGAGGAATTATTTTGGCTAAATTCCCTAGAAACTTTTGCTAATTAAGAAAATAGTATGTGTAGAATGGCCACCCGATGTGAACAGCTGACTCACTGGAAAAGAGGGCATCTGCCTTCAGTCTTTCCCTGATGCTGGGAAAGATAGAGGGTAGAAGGAGAAGAGGGCATCAGAGGATGAGATGGATGGATGGCATCACCGATGCAATGGATGTGAACTTGGGCAAACTTTGGGAGATGGTGAGGGACAGGGAGGCCTAGTGTGCTGCAGTCCATGGGGTCACAGAGTCGGATATGACTGGCCGACTGAACGACAACATGTGTAGAGTGACACAATTTTCATAAAAATATGTGCATTATCTCTGTATATAGGTATGTATATTCCCACAGATATATTCTCATAGGCATAAGAAACACACTAGGTAGTTTTATCTAGGTGGAATGTGGGTTATGAGTAATTTTTACCTTGTCCTTTTGTATCAGTTCAGTCTGCGGATTAGTTTTGACAGCCCTCTCTGATTTGTTCGCAAATTCCATTTCAACCTCCTCTTCACATCCTTTTCTTTTTTCCTACATACAGATCCCTCCCACTCCAGCCTCTGTGCTTGCCCAAGGGGCTCTTTCTTCCAAGAAGGTTTTTGCCTGCCCAGGAAGACTCGACTTGTTCAGGGCTGAGCCCTGGGAGAGTTTCCAGGACTTTCCCACTCTAAGTAATCTCCCTTTCTTTGTCAGCTCCATAGATTTTATTCATAATGCAGTTATGATACTGAATGTTTTCTACTTTGCTGTGCTTAAGCTATTAATTTTGTACCCTCTCCTCCAAACTGTATGTTCTTTGCAGGCAGAATCCGTGTCTTTTTCATCTTGGTATTCAAAACAGCAGCTAAGAATGCTTCGCACCAGTACCGGTTCAGTAAATCCTTATTGGATTGATAATTCAATGCATAGATACTTTCAGGCCTTCTAGCTCTATTGTTAAGCTGGTACATACTTTGCTGTTGCTGTTCAGTTGCTCAGTTGTGTCCGACTCTTTGCCACCCAATGAACTGCAGCACGCCAGGCCTCCCTGTCCTTCACTATATCCTGGAGTTTGCTCAAACTCATGTTCAGTAAGTCGATGATGCCATCCAACCATCTCATCCTCTGTTGCCCCCTTCTCTTCTTGCCTTCAATGGCTCTTTTCCAATGAGTCATCTTTTCGAATCAGGTGGCCAAAGTATTGGCGCTTCAGGTTCAGCCATCAGTCCTTCCAATGGATATTCAGGGTTTTTTCTTTTAGGATTGACTAGTTTGATTTCCTTGCAGTCCAAGGGACTCTCAAGAGTTTTCTCCAGCACCACAGTTCGAAAGCATCAATTCTTCGACACTCAGCCTTCCTTACGTTCCAACTCTCACATCCGTATGTGACTACTGGAAAAATCATAGCTTTGACTATACATTGTTTTGTCAGCAAAATGATATCTCTGCTTTTTAATATGCTGTCTAGATTTGTCATAGTTTTTCTTCCAAGGAGCAAGCGTCTTAGAAATGATCAGTTCAGTTCAGTCGCTCAGTCGTATCTGACTCTTTGCGACCTCATGGACTGTGATGCCATCCAACCATCTCATCCTCTGTTGTCCCCTTCTCCTCCCGCCTTCAGTCTTTCCCAGCATCAGGGTCTTTTCCAATGAGCTGGCTCTTCACATCAGGTGGCCAAAGTATTGGAGTTTGAGCTTCAGCATCAGTCCTTCCAATGAATACCCAGGACTGATTTCCTTTAAGATTGACTGGTTGGATCTCCTTGCAGTGCAAGGGACTCTTAAGAGTCTTCTTCAACACCGCAGTTCAAAAGCATCAATTCTTCAGCGTCAAAAGCACCAGTGTTAGAAATTATAAAACCATTTAAATTCTAAGTAAAGAAAAAGCCATGTGGGAGGTGAATCCTCTATAGAAATATATATTAATGTGTTTTTAACATCTCTCTCACTCTTTAGTATATGTAATTAAACAAACTGACTTTATGTATTTCTAATAGAAATACATAAAATATTTAGAAATAAATAGAGCCCTGAATTTTTTCACTCATGAAGACCCTCGTCTCCATGCTGTAAATAAGTAGAATTTATATGAGGGAGGCTGTTGTTATCATTATTTTCCTGTATCTCTTTGTGTTATCAAATTTGCCTGGCAACATCTGTGTCACAGAATTAATGTTTATTACTTCTTCCTTTCTACCCTAATGTAGTTTTCATTCTTATCTCGAGAAATTTACATTTCTTCTCAGCTCTCCTGCACCTCTCCATGAAGCAAACTCTAGACTCCAGAACTTAAATTGCCAATTTTTTTTTACAGGTACCAAAAAGCTATGTATTTTCTCTTATCCTACCGTTATCAAGCATATTCTTTTATATCTTGCTTTCAAAAATGTATCCTTTTTATTGTGAACACTAAAATATTCGTTGAAGAAGTTTTGAAAAAAACTGTAGGGAAAAATAAGATTATTTAGAGGAAAAAAAAAATCACTTACAATCTCTCTCTTTATCACTGTTAACATTATGGTGAACTTCTCTCCAGGCTACTTTTAATGCATAAATGTACCTTATAAGTTATTAGACTATATTAGAGTGATTGCTATCATGCTGGATATACTCTTTTATATCAGCTTTTTACTCTTAGTATACTGTAAACATTTTCTCATTTCAGTGTTTTCATGTAATAAAATGTTCTCATATAGTAACATCAAATGTTTACAGTAATGGTGGACATCTAGCATAGGTCAGTTATCCCGGGTGTTTCACTTATATTAATCTATTTAATCCTCACAACAACCTGAAAAGGTGGATCTCGTTATCCTCATTGTCCAGGTGAAGGGGCTCAGTGCGGTTAAGTGATTTGCTTACTGACCAACAGACCCTTCTAACTCTTCCTGCTGTAACTCTGTCCTTCTCTGGATTGTTGATGACTGCATAGTGTGACATTAGGTTCAAAATACTGTACCATAATTTATCTAACTCTTTTTCTATTTCAGATAATTATATTACTTGATTTTTTTGCTATGATTAAATAGCATTTAATATATAGAGTAAGTTACTTTTCTTAAGCAAACTGTGTACTCATGTTTATCTACATGTACATTAAATTAAAAGGTCTAACAATTTACAGCAATTACTCTTAAGGAATCAGTGGGAAGGAAAGGGGGAAGTTTTACTTTCATCTTATTCACTTCTATCTGACTTAAAATATTTTTTCAAATCATAAGTATATATTGTTAATTGAAAACTAATAATAAAAAAACCTAATAGTAAAGAACTGTAATGAAGGTTTTTGTATGAGAACACTTGGGCACATACGTTTTTGATTATTTTCTTTGGATAAATTTCTAGAAGCATTAATAAGTTAAAAATAGGAGCATTTTAAAGTCTCTTTTAGACATTAAAAAGTTGTTGTCCTGAAAAGATTTTTACCATCTTATATAAATATTTACCCCAGAAATATATGAGTGCTGTTTTCTGCTTTCTGGTTAACTATGGGTATTAACATTCTTTTATCTTCACCAGTTTCACAGGTGAAATATTATATTAAATTTTGTTTTAGTCTTTTTTCTTCTGATTACTGAGCGAGGTTGCATCTTTCTATTTCTGAGCCATTTTTACCTTCTTTTACTTTTTTGAGAGTTGTCTAGTCATGTATTTTCCCATATTTCTATTGGCATACATAGTTGCTTTTTTTTTTATTTGCCAGAACTCCTTAGATGTTATAAATACAAAAATCTGTCATACATATTGCCAGTATTTTTACCTAACTATAAAAATGCAGTTCTATACCTATGTTTTCCTTTCAATTTTGTTTATAATATCCTTTTGAAAAAATAGTAGTTATAAATTGACATAGTTAAGTAGCTAAGTCTGTTCATCCAGTAGGCATAATTCAGTTATTTTATTTTGAAATTCATATGTACTAATTATGCAATTTAAATAGGGAGAAAGATACTGAAGCTCAGAAGACTTAAGTAATTTACTGAAGGATACATAACTAGGAGACAGTAAAGCTGGGATTGAGAATGTTAATTTTTTTTTTAAATTGTTAAATCTAAATGAGGATGAGAAATGGGGGAACTCACACATTATGTGTGAGCCAAATGTTGAAGGTCATTACAGAGGGAACTGTGGAGAGGACCAGTGACTCGGAGGGTGGGACAGCCGGACCAGAAGTCAGTGTAGAACTGATGAAGTATCAAGAGTGAGGAAGAAAAGGTAGAAATGAGATGTGGTCACTGTCACTGGCACCAAAACATTTGAAAAATATTGTCCATAGATGAGTAATAGAATAAGAATATACATCTGGGAGTGAGGGCGGGAGAGAAACAGGTGAGGGAGATTAAGAGGTACAGACCTCCAGTTGCAAAATAAATCAGTTATGTGTATGAAATGGACAGCATGGGGAACATAGTGAGTAATTATGTAATATCTTCATATAGTGACAGATGGTAACTAGGCTTATGAAGATCACTTTGAAATTCATAGAAATTTTAAATCACTATGTTATGTGATGAAAACTGATATAGTGTTACAGGTCAATTTTACTTCAAAAACAAACTCAGAAAAAAAGATCAAAATTGTGGTATGGGGAGGGAGAACTGGATGAAGGTGGTCAACAGGTACAAACTTCCAGTTATAAGATAAATAAGAACTATGGATGTAATATACAACATGATAAATATAATTAACACTGCTGTTTGTTATATATATGAAAGTTGTTAAGAGAGTAAATCCTGCACTATCGTCACAAGGTAAAAAAAATTGTTTTTCTATTTCTTTAATTTTGTATGTATATGCGATGATGGATGTTTGCTAAACTTATTGTTCTAATTATTTCATGGTGTGTGTAAGTCAAATCGTTATGCTATATACCTTAAAAGTATACAGTGCTATATGTCATTATATCTCAATAAAACTGGGAGGAAAGGTAATAATAAAAGCAAATTAATTAGTTTTTTAAAAAATAAAAGGAAATATATCAAATATAAAATGAAGTAACAAGAGACAAATTTTATTTGAAAACAAAAAATGTAGTAATCTTAACATAGAACTTTACCGGTCTGATTTATGTGATGTGTGACATTTAATTTTTTTAGATTTCATTTGTTTCTTCTCAGCTGTGATTGCTGCTGGAACATTGCATTTTTTTTAACCAATTCTTTTGCTGCTGAAAGATAAATATTAAAATAACTTTCCTTGAGATGACTAAATAATTGACACGGTACACCAATTCAACTGAGCTTATAACACAGCAGAACTTTACCAGAAATACTTATTTTCTTGTTTCTGATTGTCATTGGCAAACCATTGACTAGATACAGGAGACTCTTAATTCTAGAAAGGTCATTTCCTGCCATTGAGAGATCAGTTTCAGAAATGCCATTAAAAGTCAGTGAAATCCTGGAGAATTTTCGATGACAGTAAGCAGAAAGCCTATTCATGAAAGCAATTATCATTATAGACTACTTTGTCTCTTAATATAATTTAGATGCCCATCCAAGAAAAAGAAGCTTCCAAGAAAGAAGTCATTCTTCTGGCAAAGATGAAACATCCCAACGTTGTAACCTTCTTCAGTTCATTTCAAGGTTTGACTTCTTATATTCTTTAAGTATTTTAATAAAGTGTCAGCATGTAGATATCCATATAAGATAGGATCCTGAGAACTGTGTATAAATTAATTTCTGTGACTGGATTCATTGTCCCATTTACTTAAATTTATTTTTCATCATCTTGATTTATACTCAACTGAGTTTTTGTAGACAGTTTTCCTAAATTTCCTTAAGTTTTCCCACCTGTCTTTAATTTTTACTCCCTCAAATAGTTAATAATGGTTGTCTTAGCTTTGCTGCAGTAAGAACTTGCAGTGGCCTACAAGAATACCATCTGTGTCTCACTCATGTTACATGCTGGCTGTGGTTGGGTGGGGTCTTTTTTATTTTTTAATTACAAACTCTTCTTTGGCCACGCCACACGGCTATGGGGTCTTAGTTCTCCCCCGCCAGGGCCCACCTCGTGAAAGCACCAAGTTCTAACCACTGCTCTCGCCCGGGAATTCCCTGATGGGGGCTTGAAGTCTGGGGCCCCGGCTGAAGGAGCAGCTCGGGTTGGAAGCAGGCTGTTCTGAACAATAGGGCAGGACACGGAGCCCAGCGCGACCTCACCCTCAGAGCCCTGCTGGGATGGGGCACATTTCTTCCTTCCCCCGTGTCCTCGAATTCGGGGGGCAAAGCAGACCCTCAGCCAGCCCTGAGGACGGGGCGGTGCGGGGAGGTGCCCTGACTCTGAGTCCCTGTGTGTGCGGGGGCAGTGAATGAGGCAGTGTAGTCCTCTTTCAGAGAGGCAGCCAGGCCGCTGCCGGAATAGAGGGGAAACTTGAAGGAAGCAAGCCTTCTTCTCTGTGCACCTGAGTACATTTTTTCTGACTTCATCCATTACTCGACTCCAGAGGTTAAAAAAAAAAACCCAAAAAAGCAATGGTCAGAGACCATTCATTCACTTAACAAATATTTACTGAGTGCTCACTGTATACATTTTTCTAGGTTCCAGGAATACATCAGTGAACAAAGAAAACAAACAAAAATGCCTGTCCTTTGTGACTCTTACACTCTAGTGGGAAGAGACAGACCGTAAACACACAGGCAGCATGTCTGGTGTTTCAAGGCTGGGTCGGGGCTGTGTATGCCCACAGTTCAGCCAACACCCAGCAAGGGGTGGGGCGGTGTGTACTTGAATTCATAGGTTGGAAGTAGTTCATGGAGCAGGAATGTTACCTAGATGTCTTCAAGCATCATCAGCAGTATATTAATAAAAATCAGTAAAGTTTTGTTTTTTGCTTCATTGTGGCATGTGGGGTCTTAGTTCCCTGACCAGGGATCGAACCCACACCCTTGCAGTGAAAACGCAGTGTCTTAGTCACTGGACCTCCAAGGAAGCCCCAGTAACAAAATTTAAAAGCTGTTTTTTTGAGCGTCTACAGTCTGCTGGGCACTGTGTTTCTTAGAAATTAAACCACTGCATGCAAAATAGCTTTCTGTGTTTCTTACAAATGAAAACTGGGTACAGTCTCTAAAAGACGGCTCAGGACACTTCTGAGGTCTTTGGGAGTCGAGAATACACGTGAGCAGGGAACCGAGTTGTACTGAGTAGCTTTTAAGGGGCAGCCACTGAATAAGGTGCCCTCTGCTCCTGTTCATTGGTTCCTACAATGACACCGGACGACAGCCTTCCTTTTCCTCACTCTGTGGGTTATTTTTGTGGCTCTCTCCATCTGGTGAGTCTCCGCTCGTTGTCAGGCCTTCTCTAAGAGCACAGTGCAAGTTACAGTGCCCTGTGCTGATCTCGCCAGCACTGCGGTACCGTGAGTGTGTCCATTCATATACGCCATTAGGAATTGGCCTAATATTTGTCTCCCTTTAAGACAGTAAACATAACAGATTCTTTTGCTCACCACTTGCTCCTCAGCATCTGGCACATAGTAGGTGCTCAGGCACATTAGTGGAATGAGTACTTGGGCTCCCTGGACCAGTTAGGAGAGTGGAGTCTGTCCATACTCCATGTGAATTGGACATCTGGGGCTGGTTTACGCTGGATACCCTTATCAAATGAGAGGTCATTTTTTTACAGCATCAATAATCTTTGCTGACTTTGTTTATGTTGTACACTTAAACTTTCTTATGACTCCCTCTTCCTTTTCATAACTAGAGCACCCCTGTGTTTAGGAAAACCAGAGCTATTGTGATGCCTTTGCGTTTTGCCTGGCAGATGGTTGGAACTTGAAACACTGAGCTTGTCTGAAAGCCTCAGAGGTCCTTGTGACACCTGGCTGTAGAGAGTGTGGGGAAAGCCTTTGTTTACCCTCCAACAGCTCATCTCTAAACAAAAGAACCACGGCTCTAGTGCATTACATGTTTGTCAATGGAAAGTAGAAGTTTTTATAAGTTTGAAGCAGCAGGAGGAGAATAAGGAGAATACAGTAAGATTTTCTTAAGGCTAAATTTTAAAAAATACTTATATATGTATTTATTTGGCTGTGCTGGGTCTTAGTTGCAGCATGTGAACTCTTAGTTGAAGCGCGTGGCTTCTAGTTCTCTGACCAGGAATTGAGCCTGGGTCCCCTTCATTGGGAACACAGAGTCATAAGCCTCTGGACCACCAGGGAAGTCCCCATCAGGCTCAGTTAATTCCACTTAAATTTCTTCAGTAAACATTTATCAAGTACCTCTAATAGGCTGAACACAGCCTGGGTCTTGGGGGTAAATCAATGAGCAAAATGGGTCCACGTCCCCGGACTGCTCTTTTCTGTGGCTGTATAACCAGCGAACAGGAATTGAGTAGCTTAAACAGGCGCCTCCCAATTTCTCTAGCTCCTCCAGAAGCCTGGGCTTGGTTTAGCTGGATTCTCTGCACAGGGTCTCCCATAGTTGAAATCAAGGTGGTAACTGTGTCTGCGGCCTCCCTCACCGAGGCCCAGAGTTCTCTCCCAGGCTTATGCAGGTTGTTGGGAGATTTCATTTACTGCACTTGTAGGACTGAGATGTCTGCTTTCTTGCAGACGGTTAACTGGGGGGTGGTCATCTTCTGCTAGAGACCAACCTCCCTCCCTGTCACGTGGCCCCTTCAACAGGCCCTCTCCAGCACGGCATCTCTCTGTTTCTGCCGTCTAGATCCAGATTTAAGTGGCTCTTGTGATTAGGTCAAGCCCAGGTATATAATCTCCTTTTTCTGTTAACTCAAAGTCAGCTGCTTAGTAACTTTAATTATATCAGCAAATCCTCTTTGCTATGCAACGTGACATATGATGGAGTGATATCCCGTACTTACAGGTTCCATTCTCACTCAAGGGGAGAGAGTTCACAGGGTGTGCGCATTAGGGTCATCTGAGGGTTCTGCCTGCTCTTCAGCTGTGGTGTTCACATTCCAGGGGTAAAATGAAGGGTGCTGTGTGCTAAGTTGCTTTAGTCATGACTGACTCTCTGCGACCTTATGGACTGTAGCCTGCCAGGCTCCTCTGTGGGATTCTCCAGGCAAGAATACTGGAGTGGGTTGCCATTTCCTCCTCCAGGGGATCTTCCCCACCCAGGGATTGACTCCGTGTCTCTTGTGTCTCCTGCATTGGCAGGAAGATTCTTTACCACTAGCGCTAGACAGGTAATAAATGTAAATACAACTAATAAGTACATTATGTAGTTTGTTGTTTAAAATTCTTTTTTAAAGAATATATTTTACTGATATGGCCTCATGGGGTCTTAGTTTTAGCCTGCAGGATCTTTGATCTTCGTTGCAGTATGTGAGCTCTTAGTTGCAGCATTTAGGTGCTAGTTTCCTGACCAGGGATTGAACTCTGGCCCCTTGCATTGGAAGCTCAGAGTCTTTACCACTGGACCATCCGGGAAGTCCCTGATAACCCCTTTAAAGTTGATTTAAGCTACTTGAAAGAAAGAGGTAGCAAATGATAAAATCTGGCAAGAAGAGTCTGACATTTAGTGGATACTCAAATAACTACAGAGCAAGATGGTAGAAAGATTAACAGTTGGTGGCAAGCCTGATTTTGTGCGATTCCTTTATTAAGCTCCTTCCATGTGCCAGGTACAGGGAATGCAGAAGAGCCAAGTGTGGAGTTGCTCCTCAGGGAACAAACTAGTGGGAGAAATAAACAAGTTAGTAGAAGTCCTTAACCTAGTAAGAACCCATCTGATAGTTGTTTGGTAAAGAAAAAAGCTGGTGAAGCAGAAAACCATACAAACTTATTTTAATCTGTAAATGCATGATCATTTGCCAGACTTTTGATGTAAGATCAAAGCCTTATCTTTGATTATGAATCCACTTACTGGACTTCTGAGCATTCTTTGTTTTGTAGGTGCCCCTCATCTGCAATTTATATTTTCCAGTTTCTGTTCTTTAGAGTGGAGTAAGAATTCACAGATATTCTCTCTGTGCACATTCCTTTGAAAGCTTCCCAGTTATTTTCCATTTGTCCCACCCAGCATTTAGCTTAATGACTTTTTTTTTTAAGCTACTCACTTTTACTGGGTCCTTCACGGCATTTAATGTAGTTCTTGTAGAAACGATCACATCTTTTCCCATTCATCTCTCATCACTTTATATAAAAATTACAATAGCAAGTATCAGTTCAGTTCAGTTGCTCAGTCGTGTCCGACTCTTGGTGACCCCATGGACTGCAGCATGCCAGGCCTTCCTGTCCATCACCAACTCCCGGAGTTTACTCAGACTCACGTCCATTGAGTTGGTGATGCCATCCAACCATCTTGTCCTCTGTCGTCCCCTTCTCCTCCTGCCTTCAATCTTTCCCAGCATCAGGGTCTTTTCAAATAGATTTGGGAATGAATGCAGTGATCCTGGTAAGAATCAGTGAGGGCAGAGGGAGCATAGTTGAGTCCAGTCGCCACCAGGGTAACCTTGAGGAGCAACAGTTGTAGAGGGTGCTCAGCAATCTAGGGTGTAGATCAGGCAGAGGTCAGTTAAAAGAAATTTGACTGGGACTTCCCTGATGGTCCAGTGGTTAAGAATCCACATTGCAATGCAGAGGATGCAGGTTCGATTCCTGGTTGGGGGAACTAAGATCCCACTTGCTGTGGAGCAACTAAGCCTGCGCACCACATCTACTAGGGTTGAGCTCTTTGGAGCCCATGTGCCCCAACTGAAGCATCCATGGGCCACAATGAAATTCCGAGTGCTGCAGCTAAGACCTGACTCAGCCAAATACATAAATAAAATATTTAAAAAAGAGTGTCAACAGTACTCAACAATATAAACAAAAGTGTATACTTAAATTTAAGGGTCTGATCATTCTTTTAGTGGTGTTGAAAATGATTCACAGCTGTTGTGTTATAGCACATTTCCAGTCTCCTGCAGGAATGTATTAAAAATAATTGCTCACATTATTGAACTCTCATTATGTGCAGGTATTGTTCTAAGTATGTGACGTGGATTAACTCATTTAAAAGATGAAGTGAACAAAGATAAGGCAATCCCAAGAGGAGTGTCTACATTATCATCTTCATCTGACAGATGAGATAATGAAGCCCAGAAAAATTAAAATAACTTGCCCAGAGTCACAGAGCTAAGAAATTTAAGTGGCGAAGTGGGATTAGAGCCCAATCCATCTTGATTCTACAGCCAGAGTGTTTAGCTATTATATTCTGCATTTTTCTGTTGCATTCTCCACCTTCTAGAATTTGAAAGGCAAGTAATTAGTAAATATCTGAAACCTATCCAGCATCAAATGATGCCTTTTTTTACAGAGAACAACAGACTGTTTATTGTGATGGAGTATTGTGATGGCGGGGATCTCATGAAAAGGATCAGAAGACAACGGGGAGTGTTATTTAGTGAAGATCAGGTAGAAACTCTTCCAATTTGCCTGTTTATTTATATTGGGGATTAAAGTTATAATTTCATAAGTAATAGACTGTGTTCATATGAAGCATGATTGGTGGAAGAGAAATTCAAACTATAAAAATAATGGCTTGGTATTTTTTTTTACAATGTCAATGTTCATTTCTTTTTTCTTTTTCTTTTTATCTTTTAAATTATGAAAAGTATGAAAAAAAAGAAAGAAAAGTATGATAACACATTTATAGGAGACTTGGAAAATTCAGAGCAAAGTTACATATGATCCTACTATATATTAATACAATTATTTTTTTAAATAGCTATATTAAGATTTTTAGTGGGCGTTTCAACATCAAACTCTCAAAAATTTATAGAATGAATATACCTAAAAGTGGAAGGATATGGTAGACCTGAAAAAAACCATGAACTAATTCAATATAATTAAGATTTATACAATTTTCACACCATAGTAGGATACAAATTCTATTCAAGTCACCATAAACTAGGAGACCACTGGAATATATCCAGGGACATAAAACAAGGTGCAGATTTGCATTTCTCTAATAATGAGTGATGTTGAGCATCTTTTCATGTGTTTGTTAGCCATCTGTATGTCTTCTTTGGAGAAATGTCTGTTTAGTTCTTTGGCCCATTTTTTGATTGGGTCATTTATTTTTCTGGAATTGAGCTGCAGGAGTTGCTTGTATATTTTTGAGATTAATCCTTTTTCTGTTTCTTCATTTGCTATTATTTTCTCCCAATCTGAGGGCTGTCTTTTCACCTTACTTATAGTTTCCTTTGTAGTGCAAAAGCTTTTAAGTTTCATTAGGTCCCATTTGTTTAGTTTTGCTTTTATTTCCAATATTCTGGGAGGTGGGTCATAGAGGATCTTGCTGTGATTTATGTCGGAGAGTGTTTTGCCTATGTTCTCCTCTAGGAGTTTTATAGTTTCTGGTCTTACATTTAGATCTTTAATCCATTTTAAGTTTATTTTTGTGTATGGTGTTAGAAAGTGTTCTAGTTTCATTCTTTTACAAGTGGTTGACCAGTTTTCCCAGCACCACTTGTACCATTACACGCCAGTCAGGATGGCTGCTATCCAAAAGTCTACAAGCAATAAATGCTGGAGAGGGTGTGGAGAAAAGGGAACCCTCTTACACTGTTGGTGGGAATGCAAACTAGTACAGCCACTATGGAGAACAGTGTGGAGATTTCTTAAAAAACTGGAAATAGAACTGCCATATGACCCAGCAATCCCACTTCTGGGCATACACACTGAGGAAACCAGATCTGAAAGAGACACGTGCACCCCAATGTTCATCGCAGCACTGTTTATAATAGCCAGGACATGGAAGCAACCTAGATGCCCATCAGCAGATGAATGGATAAGGAAGCTGTGGTACATATACACCATGGAATATTACTCAGCCGCTAAAAAGAATTCATTTGAATCAGTCCTAATGAGATGGATGAAACTGGAGCCCCTTATACAGAGTGAAGTAAGCCAGAAAGATAAAGAACATTACAGCATACTAACACATATATATGGAATTTAGAAAGATGGTAACGATAACCCTATATGCAAAACAGAAAAAGAGACACAGAAATACAGAACAGACTTTTGAACTCTGTGGGAGAAGGTGAGGGTGGGATATTTCAAAAGAACAGCATGTATACTATCTATGGTGAAACAGATCACCAGCCCAGGTGGGATGCATGAGACAAGTGCTCGGGCCTGGTGCACTGGGAAGACCCAGAGGAATCGGGTGGAGAGGGAGGTGGGAGGGGGGATCGGGATGGGGAATACGTGTAAATCTATGGCTGATTCATATCAATGTATGACAAAACCCACTGAAATGTTGTGAAGTAATTAGCATCCAACTAATAAAAAAAAAAACAAGGTGCAGAAATTTCATAGTCTAAAGGTATTGAAATCATATAGAGTCTGTTCTCTTATCACTGTGGAATCATGTTAAAAATCAATATCAAAAGATATTTGAAAATAACCCACATATTTTCAAGTGCAGTCTGACATTTGCCAAGAGAGACCTTCCACTTAGCCATTGAAGGCCTCAGTAAAGTTAGACTGAAAAACCAGAAGGTGACTGCAGAGAAGAAAGCATTTAAATGAGAAATTAACCTAGCCTAGAACATGTTTGCAATTGAACTTAAATTGAATCTCTGTTTGAGAGTGAACTTTGCTTGAGAAAGGACAGTATCTTATTTTGGGACAGTCTCATGTAGGTTGCCCCTGAGATAGATCTTAGTGGCTGAAAAAAAAGTGAATGAGGATGTTCCTTAGCCACTTAAAATGTGATGTATTTATAGCTTCACTCTTCTTCCTTTTACCAGTGAGTACTCTGTTTTAAAATAGATTTCCCACTTTGCTGGGGAGGATAGAAGCTCTTTTTAGCAATGGCTATTTAGTTTCCTTGGTTATTAAGAGAGAGAAGAGAAAAGGTGAAGAGTAATGGCCTCAATTCCCATTTTCTCTGAGCACAAACACATTTTTCTTCTGTACCTTGAGCATCCTTTGATACCCTCTTGGAACTTTTACTCCTGAAGGAGACAGATGTTTGTAGCAGGGAAGAACTGGACTCGTGGCCTGTGTGATTGAAGGGAAAGGCCTTGGTCACGAGCAGGAACAAGAATGGCCCGCCAGCTTTCTTCAAGCCCTTTGCTTCTTTATTCTCTTTTAGCATTTAAAAGCCTTGATAATTTCCTCTTTGATTTAAAGTTCAATGTCGTGAATGTATGAGTGATTAAAGAATCAATATCCCTAACCTCTGTAAATTTAATCAAGCATTCTCCCTATGCTCATTGACATTATATACTAAATTCTATAGTTGTAGAAACCTCCTTTCTTCTTACCTTATCTATTACTTTGCCACATTTAATAAAAATACTTTTCTCTACATAAGTTTGAATTACATTTCCCGTGATTGAGAAAGAACTAAAATTACAACTGATGGATTTTCCTGGTGGTCCAGTGGTTAAGACTCTGCACTTCCACTGCAGGGGACAAGGGTTTGATCCCTGGTTGGCGAACTAAGGGCTTCCCTTGTGGCTCAGACAGTAAAGAATCTGCCTGCAATGTGGGAGACCCGGATTCGATCCCTGGGTTAGGAAGATCCCCTGGAGAAAGGAATGGCTACCCACTCCAGTATTTTTGCCTGAAGAATCCCCCGGGACAAAGGATCCTGGCAGGCTACAGTCCATGGGGTCGCAAAGAGTCGGACACGACTAAAGCGACTTAACACACGGACTGGGCACTAAGAGTCCACAGGCTGCACAGCACAGCCAAAAAAAAATTACAAGTGAGTCTTAGTACCTGGAATAGAGTTTTTTTCCCAATTGTTTTCTTCTCTCTTTTTGGTGGACAAAGAACCATTGAAATTTTAGAATTGTTTAAATAGATCTCTATAGGCATCTGAGTGCAAGCATGTAGGCTCAGTTGTGTTTTCCTACTCCAGGGGACCTTCGGGACCCAGGGATCGAACCTGTGTCTCTTGCATCTCCTGAACAGGCAGGCAAATTCTTCACCACCTGGGAAGCTGTCTACAGTGGCTCAGTGGTGAAGAATCTACCTTCCCGGTTCGATCCCTGGGTCAGGAAGATCCCCTGGAGAAGGGCATGGTGACTCACTCTAGTATTCTTTCCTTGAGAATCCCATGGACAGAGGAGCCTGCAGGGCTACAGTCCATGGGGTGGCAGAGAATTGGACATGACTAAAGTGACTTAGCGCAGCAGAACAGTTTAATAAAAAGACTCATGGTCAGCTAAGATAAAATAAAATCATAACTAAGAAATAAACCATAACTAAGAAATAAAATTCAGCCCCTTGCATTTTGGGAGCGCAGTCTTAGCCACTGGGCCACGAGGGAAGTCCCCTGTTTATCTTTTTCTGTGTGCAGTGTTCCTTTTCATACCAACATGTTTGGATTGCCTTTTCACACTTCCATTTTTCCAGCTATAAGGAGAACATAGTATGGTATGATGGTATATCTCTTCACTTCATTCATGTAACCACACACACAAATACATTGTTTCTCTCTTCGTGCATGCTATCGTTGAAGATATTTCAGTGATCACCAGACTGCTCACTAGTTTTATGTTCCCTCTACAGATTCTGAACTGGTTTGTACAGATTTCTCTAGGACTGAAACATATTCACGACAGGAAGGTTTTACACAGGGACATAAAAACACAGGTAACGGCTCAGAGACAAAATCAAGAAGAATAGATCTTTTATTTTCTTGAAATATCTGCAACAACATAGCCTTTTCTCCACTTACAGAACATTTTTCTTAGCAAGAACGGAATGGTTGCAAAGCTTGGGGACTTTGGTATTGCAAGGGTCTTGAACAAGTAAGTACTTTTAAAAATCATTTTTCCTTCTGTTCATAACAGCCAAAATACGTATTTTTAGGTATGAAGAATTAAGAGGGTATTAAGAGCTTGGTTTCTCAATAGTTTTGGGTAATTGTTTATATAAGTATATTAAAGTATTCAGATGGTATGTTGAGATTAAAATTTGTGAGACATATCTTGGCAGAGTAGAATGGTGTTGGCAATGCTGTATAGTGTGATATAAGCTGATCAAATGAGATGTGACTGAAATGTATGTAAAGTTAGTGAGCATTTTGTGAAACAGGAAAATTAACACGTGCTTAGGAGAGTATATTGATGCAACTGTTTCAAAAGACAGTTTGTTGATAATAAATGCCAAGAGATTTTAAATGTTCTATTTCTGAGAATTTGTTCTAAGGGAATAATTTGAAATTTGAAATAGTTTAAATGCCTAAAAATTGGGAAATAGTTAAACTTTATAAAACTTGGCACAGTCATGTACCTGAATATTGTATAGCCACTGACATTTATGATTTTGAAGACTTTTTAATAATGTGAGAACAAACTTTGTTGTATTAGATTTAAAATTTTTAAATTTTAAAAAAGGGAATTATGAATTTCAAATACACTATAATCACAGCTATGTGGAAAATATGCATGGAAAAAAAGACAAGAAGGAAATATATCAGAATTTTAACACTAGTTGTTTGAGGGTAGTAAGATTCTTGGTTATTTTTTTCTTCTTTATTCACTTTTCTGTTTTCCAAATTTTAAATCATGAGATTGCATTACTTTCATCATTGGAATGAGGGAAATTTTTACATGTGAGAGTTTGCAAAATAACAATGATACCTTTTCATGCAGTCTTTAAGCCATAAATTTTTTTTTATTGTGTAGATTTTGGGGAAATGAATTATAAGTTTAAAATCAATTAATTTTATTACTACATTATTAATATACTATATGTTTTGCTTTATTTTAATATATGAATACATCAAATTTGGGGTTACTTTTTATATATTTTTCTTACATGTATGTGTATGTCTTAAGCCTTTTCTTACTTCAGTAATACACTATGTTATTTTATTGTTTAATATAACTTTGCTAGTACCATGGAACTCGCTAGAACTTGCGTTGGAACACCTTACTACCTGTCCCCAGAGATCTGTCAGAATAAACCCTACAACAATAAAACGTGAGTTGCTGGCTTTTGGTTTGAAATTCTCAGTAAAATCTTATGGATTCTTTCTTATGGTGATTTGTAATTTCATTTTCTTCACCTGTGAAATGAGGATTGCTGTGACTGCCTCTGACCACTTTAGTGTTTCCTAAAACTTTCAAATTTATTTAGAAAAGAGATGTCTCTTCATTTGATGATAGAAGTGATAGAAAGAATAACATTGAAAATTGAGGTCACTGTGATGAGCATCTTTGTATTTGATTCTCATGTTTTCTAAGCACTGTTTAGCTATTGCAGGAAAGTGTTGTAGATGGTCAGGTGGAAGGCGGTGAGTTCTGGTGACACAGCGCTGGTTTAGGGACCAGAAATCCTAACCTTGAATTGGTCAGCGACTTGACCAAGTCAGTCAGTCTGTGTGGGTCTCAGTTCCCCTATCTTCAACAAAGGGGGTGTTGGCTGGGTAATTGTTAAAGCATCTTCCAGCTTTAAAATCAACAAGCTTTGACGTTTGTGGTACTAGAGGCTACTGTTTAGGAGTAATATTAATATAGTTTGTGAAAGTGTTCGTCGCTCAGTCATGGTCGACTCTTTGCGACCCCATGGGCTGTAGACTGCCAGTCTTCTCTGTCCATGAAATTCTCCAGGCAAGAATGCTGGAGTGGGTTGCCATTCCCTTCGCCAGGGGAACTTCCTGACCCAGGGATCAAACCCGCATCTCCTGCATTCGCAGGTGGGTTCTTTACCACTAGCTCCACAAGGCAGCCGTAATATTAATATACACAGTGATAAAAGATAAAGCCAAGATAGTTTTTACTTCCATGGGAGGAGAAGGAAAGCATTTCACTTTTCAAAGCTGTCTTCCAGTTGAACTAGTTGGCTTTGCAGGAAGACCAAGTTCCTTTGTGGCGTTCATTGTCTGTGTGTTTAGAAAAGTACCCAAGTGATGTTTGACTGACTTTGAAAGAGATAAATGAAAAGCAAAGCCCTAAAGAGTGGTGAACATTTCTCCACATAGTAGAAGAATGGGCATTTTTGGGAGATGTTCTCTGACCTAGAGAAGGAGTTTGGCCTCAAGCTGACCAGGAATGCAGCTAGTGTAGCCAGGGTGGAAGGGCAGGCTTTCGAGAGCAGAGCGCACTCAGTGCTGCAAAGAGAGACCCCTGGCTCAGCAGCATTGTTTTGTTGCCTTGCATTACTTTTTAAGCATCTAAGTCCACTTTTAAATATGTTGTTTTGATGCTTTGAATAACTGGAAGATCCTAGCAATAAATCGTTACCAAACTGGGTTAATTCACGTAATGCACAGAAAGCCAAATGCTGAGACACTGAGGTTTGCAGCAGAGGAAGAAAGGGTTTATACACAAGGCAGCCAGATGAGGAGACTGGAGAACAAGTCTCAGATCTGCCTCCCTGAAAGCGAGGGATTTGAGATATTTATGGGACGTAGAAGCAGCGTGGTCTTAGGCTAGCTTCCCCTATGGCTCAGTGGTGAAGAATCTGCCTGCAATGCAGGGTGGTCTTAGGCATGGGGAAAGGGGATTGGAGGTGAGGTAACTGGTGTTCTGTGCAGACATAGCTGGGTTTCATGCATCTTCATAGGATGTATGTTCAAAAATGGAAATGTTTAGCATGATCTGAGGGAGGTTGTTTTTGGCCCTCTGAGGTCAAAGGTCATTTATTGGACACCTGCACAGGCCCAGTTTTAGCACATTTTAAGGTCATTGAGTACCAGATACTCTGTTTATCACTTGATCTAACTTTGGTTCTGTCTATAGCCTCGAGTAGAATGTTCCTTTCTAAATCAACCAAATGTTACCTGTTGAATCAGGTAATCCACATTTGAGTTCTTCCTCTCTCCTCCAAATTGCTCAAAATTCCATACAATTACACATTTTCTTTGAGATCATCACATGAAGTTAAAGTAAGTATCTAGCCATCAGATTGTAGCAAAGCTTGTGTACCTTTTCTCTGCTGGGACTCTGACAAGCTACAATTTTTTTCTCTAGTCTTAGTAAGAATTGATAATGTACTGAAAGCATTTGTGAAAACTGGTCACCCTATATAAAATTGTAAAGATACACAAATATAATTGACTGTAAGGATAAAGGTTAAAATTGAGAATTATCAATATTTCTTGGCATACAAACTCTTATCTTTCCCAGGGATATTTGGTCTCTTGGCTGTGTCTTATATGAGCTCTGCACACTCAGACATCCTGTAAGTATATTAATCATCAGATTATCTTGAATTATTGAAAAGTATATAAATGAAAATAACCTCTGAAAGAAAAAGGTTGTTTGGTTTTATTAGATTGTTAAAAATTATATGAACAAGATATTAACAAGGATGATAGCTCCATATATACCAACATGGGACGATATCCAAGCTACATTATTAACTACAAAATCCAAGTTGGAGAATAGTACATAGAGCATGAAAAAAGTGTTAGTCACTCAGTTGTGTCTGACTCTTTGCAACCCCAGGCTCCTCTGTCATTTAAAAAAGCAAGATATAAAATTTCATATCATATCATATGATCTCAACTTTGTAAAATAAGTAGTATTTTTTAAACGACCAGAAGAAAATATATCTCTGGGTGGTGGAATTGTATGTATTTTCCCTGTTTATAATTTCCTATACCTTCTAGTTTTGGGGAACAAGTAAACATTTTGATAATAAAGAAACTAAAAAAAACCCTTATTTTAAGTAATATGATGTCTCATTGAATAACTGCCTACATGTTGATGGAAAAAATTCAGGGTGGACCTTGGTACTCTTAATGAAAGCTTTTAACATTGTTTTGTTTCTTGAAGTTATTTTACTTTTTAAAAATTAAAAAAATTTTAAATACCTTGTCTTATAGCTCAGTTGATAAAAAAAAAATTCCCCTGCAGTACAGGAGACCCCAGTTTGATTCCTGGGTCAGAAAGATATGCTGGAGAAGGGATAGGCTACCCACTCCAGTATTCTTGGGCTTCCCTTGTGGCTCAGCTGGTAAAGAATCTGCCTGCAATACGGGAGACATGAGTTCAATCTCTGGGTTGGGAAGATCCCCTGGAGAAGGGAAAGGCTACCCACTCCACTATTCTTGCCTGGAGACTTCCATGGACACAGGAGCCTGGCGGGCTACAGTCCATGGGGTTGCAGAGAGTCAGACACAGACTGAGCGACTTTTACTTCACTCCCTCCTCTTTTTAAAATTTATTTATTTTTAATGTTTATTTATTTACTTATTTGACTGTGTCAAGTCTTAAGTTGTGGCTTGCAAGATCTTTCATTGCACAGACTTTCTAGCTGTAGCAGGAGGGCTCAGTAGCTGCCCCACACAGGCTTAGTCCCTCCGTGGCATGTGGAATCTTAGTTCCCCGACCAGGGAGCAAACCCACGTCCCCTGCATTGCAGGACAGGTTCTTAACCATTGGACTTCACCATTGGACTTAACCAAGTCCCTCTTGGTATTCCTTTAAATATTCACACTGAATTTTTCTCTGATTTAGTATCACCATTCCTGTCCTTTCAGTTTGAGGCTAACAACTTACAGCAGCTGGTTCTGAAGATTTGTCAAGCTCATGTTCCTCCAATATCGTCACGGTTTTCCCATGACCTACAGTTCTTAATATCCCAGCTCTTTGAAGTATCTCCCCGAGATCGGCCATCCATCAATTCCATTTTGAAAAGGCCTTTTTTAGAGAATCTTATTGCCAAATACTTGACTCCCGAGGTGAGTTTGGAGGTGATTCTGTTTGCATTTTGACAGAGATTTCTGGCTAGTGAGTCCTGATACACTGTTATATTTTAGGTCATTTATGAAGAATTCAGTCACCCACTCTTACATAAAGCAAGACCATCTGCTTCTCAACCTGCTGGGAAGGTGGCCCCTGGTAAGAAGGACTTAACTGTGCAATTAAAAGATATTTATTGTGTGTGTCTCACGCAGTGATTTATAGTATATGGTTAACATTAGCAGCGAAATTCCTCCAGATTTATTGAATGTGGACATTTAAAAAATAGGAGCACTATAAGCAGAGCTTCCCAGGTGGTGCTAGTGGTAAAGAACCCGTCTGTCGATGCAGGAGACATGAGATGAATTTATTATAGCAATACCATGATTTCTTATTAATCTCAATGCCTGAGACCTACAACACATCTTTGTATTAAACCCAGATAATTCTAGTCTACCTTTACGAGGCCTCGTACTAGCTGCAACTGGAAAATCTGCCCAAATTGGCCTATGAAGTTTCGATCTCTGGGTCAGGGAGATCTCTTGGAGGAGGGCAGGGCAACCCACTCCAGTATTCTTGCCTGGAGAATCCCATGGACAGAGGAGCCTGGTGGGCTACAGTTCACAGGGTTGCAGAGTCAGACATGACTGAAGTGACTTAGCATGCATGCACGAACACTATAAACAGGAGAAAATTTTTGTTGAGTGGTGACCTGTGGGTGTGCCTGTACATCTAGCTCATTCATGACCTGGAGGATTCTTCTCCTCTCTTCTCATCAGTCAGGAAAACTTGATGAAGCAGTGGATTTGCTGATAAAGAGATGCTCAAAGAGGTAGGAGCCAAGCTTAACTTTTGTGTAGGCAAGGGGTAGCGAGTCAGAGAAGGGTCACAGACAGACACGGAATCATGGGATGAAGCTTATGTTTTTGAACTAGAGAGAATGGACTGGAGATTAAGAGTTCTCTTGCAGAGGCTGGTGTGAGCTGAAGTTAGGATCTTGGACCTAATTGGTAACAGTAGGAGAATTGTTACTATGTGATCCCCAAAGAAAGCAGGTGATACATTATGGTAATGAGAAATAGGGGAGCTGCTTTAGTGATAGTGTCAGGAATCAGCTGATGAAATACTGTATGTGTGTATGTGTAACAGAGACAGACATTAAAGAGAAAAATTACTAATTCAATTAATATTGTGAAATAAGAACAGCAGGATTTTTCAATTCCGTTCAGTTCAGTTGCTTAGTCGTGACTGACTCTGCAAGTCCAGTCTGCAGCATGCCAGGCCTCCCTGTCCATCACCAACTCCAGGCGTTTACTCAAACTTATGTCCATTGAGTCGGTGATGCCATTCAACCATCTCATCCTCTGTCATCCCCTTCTCCTCCTACCTTCAATCTTTCCCAGCTTCAGGGTCTTTTCAAATGAGTCAGTTCTTTGCATCAGGTGGCCAAAGTATTGGATTTTCAGCTTCAGCATCAGTTCTTCCAATGAATATTCAGGACTGATTTCCTTTAGGATGGACTGGTTGAATCTCCTTGCAGTCCAAGGGACTCTCAAGAGTCTTCTCCAACACCACAGTTCAAAAGCGTCAATTCTTCGGCGCTCAGCTTTCTTTATAGTCCAACTCTCACATCCGTACATGACTATTGGAAAAGGCATAGCTTTGACTATACAGACCTTTATTGGCAAATTAATGTCTCTGCTGTCTAGGTTGGTCATAACTTTTCTTCTAAGGAGCAAGCGTCTTTTAATTTCATGGCTGCAGTCACTATCTGCAGTGATTTTGGAGCCCCCCCAAAATAAAGTCTGTCACTGTTTCCACTGTTTCCCCATCTATTTGCCACGAAGTGCAGGGACCGGATGCCATGATCTTAGTTTTCTGAATGTTGAGCTTTAAGACAACTTTTTCACTCTCCTCTTTCACTTTCATCAAGAGGTTCTTTAGTTCTTCTTCACTTTCTGCCATAAGGGTGGAGTCATTTGCATATCTGAGGTTTTTGATATTTCTCCTGGAAATCTTGATTCCAGCTTGTGCTTCATCCAGCCCAGCGTCTCTCATGATGTACTCTGCATAGAAGTTAAATAAGCAGGGTGACAGTATACAGGCTTGACGTGCTCCTTTCCTGATTTGGAACTAGTCTGTTTTTCCATGTCCAGTTCTAACTGTTGCTTCTTGACCTGCATACAGATTTCTCAGGAGGTCAGGTGGTCTGGTATCCCCATCTCTTTCAGAATTTCCAGTTTGTTGTGATCCACACAGTCAAAGGCTTTGGCATAGTCAATAAAGCAGAAGTAGATGTTTTTCTGGAACTCTCTTGCTTTTTTGATGATCGAATGGATGTTGGCAATTTGATCTCTGGTTCCTCTGCCTTTTCTAAATCCAGCTTGAACATCTGGAAGTTCTCCGTTCACATACTGTTGAAGCCTGGCTTGGAGAATTTTGAGCATTACTTTGCTAGTATGTGAGATGAATGCAATTGTGTGGTAGTTTGAACATTCTTTGGCATTGCCTTTCTTGGGGATTGGAATGAAAACTGACCTTTTCTAGTCCTGTGGCCACAGCTGAGTTTTCCAAATTTGCTGGCAGATTGAATGCAGCACATTCACAGCATCATCTTTTAGGATTTGAAATAGCTCAGCTGGAATTCCACCACCTACACTAGCTTTGTTCGTAGTGATGCTTCCTGAGGCCCACTTAACTTCACATTCCAGGATGTCTGGCTCTAGGTGAGTGATCACACCATTGTGATTATCTGGGTCGTGAAGATCTTTTTCGTACAGTTCTTCTGTGTATTCTTGCCACCTCATCTTAATATCTTCTGTTTCTGCTAGGTCCATACCATTTCTGTCCTTTATTGTGCTCATCTTTGCATGAAAAGTTCCCTTGGTATCTCTAATTTTCTTGAAGAGATCTCTAGTCTTTCCCATTCTATTGTTTTCCCCTGTTTTGTATTGAACGCTGAGGAAGGCTTTCTTATCTCTCCTTGCTATTCTTTGGGACTCTGCATTCAGATGGGTGTATCTTTCCTTTTCTCCTTTGCCTTTTGCTTCTCTTCTTTTCACAGCTATTTGTAAGGCCTCCTCAGACAACCATTTTGCCTTTTTGCATTTCTTTTTCTTGGGGATGGTCTTGATCACTGCCTCCTGTACAATGTCACGAACCTCTGTCCATAGTTCTTCAGGCACTCTGTCTATCAGGTCTAATCTCTTGAATCTATTTGTCACTTCTACTGTATAATGGTAAGGGATTTGATTTAGGTCATACCTGAATGATGTAGTGGTTTTCCCTACTTTCTTCAATTTAAGTCATTCAATTTAATGGCAGGATTTTTAGCCATAACCAAATATCTCAGCTTCAAGGATGAGGAGGAACCGTGAGAGGGAAATATTACCCACTGTGATGGAGAAATTATTATAAACTTAGGAAATTTATAAAGGGAAAGTGAATGGGTAATTCTGCTATGTTTAACTTGATTTGACATCATTATGTATTGGTCTAGATTGAGAATGTTTAGAAAGTAGATAAGTAGAGCATGAAAGCAAGTATTGTCTACATTTTTGATATAGGACAGATGGGAAAACAGGAACACATGGGTGAAGGTGATAAATACAAACATGTTAGAAGACCCACTCATCCATTTCAAACAACAATGAAACCTGAACGCTGTGGCCCGATAACCCAAGCTCTGATGACTACATTTAATTACTTGTAATTAATTTAGTTAATAATTGAACTACTAAACATGCCATTATGTTATGCACATTGTTTCTGTAAATGTTAATATTAACTCCTAAATTCTTAAATAGTAGACGATTAAATAATTAAATATTACTAGAACTATGTATGGAGAAGGAAATGGCAACCCACTCCAGTGTTCTTGCCTGGAGAATCACATGGACAGAGGGGCCTGGCGGGCTACAGTCCATGGGATCTCAAGAGTCAGACACGACTGAGTGACTAGAGAGAGAGAGAGAGGGAGAGAACTGTGTAGAGGAACCCTGACAAGAATGATTTCCTCCGTCCAAAGAAAATGTGTAGTCATTTTCCATCAGCCCTTCTCTTTGTGAGTATAAATGCTTCTGGTTACAGTGAACTTAGCGTGTCATGAAATGCTCCGTATGCTTATACTCTCACAAGTATAAAAAATTTTTTTAAATGAAGTTGTTTTCTTTTGGTTAAATAAGATTCTAAAATACAGAAAGTGAGATTCCAGGAAAAGTGCCTACCAAGATCAAGGATAACAGTGCCAAATAAGAGGAAGGATGTATTATATAGAAATCAATGGAGACCGCCAGCTGGAGCCCAGAGACCCATATCTGTAAGTCTTGCTAAACCATTCGTGTTGTTTTAGCAGATGGTGTATTCTACAGAACTGCTTGCACAAGTTCATGAGGTATGAGGTCATGATGTGAGGGTTCACTAGTTTCATACTTACAATAAAATTCTGTAATTAGCATTAAAGTGGTACTTCATGGGACAACTTCTAGTTATTATATATATTTTTAACAATGCTGTATTTTCTTATAAGTATTGTATGTATTAGTTTTTTTTGTAATTCAATTTCTTTTAATTTCTTTAAATAAGTAAGGTTTTTCTATATAGGACAAGTGAGTAGAATAGCAGCAGAAAACTTTCCGCATTCATACTCCTGATTCTAATGTTGTATGTAATTGAGGAATTTTTATTATAAAATCATTGATTTTTTCCCCTGAGTTTCTTTATGCCAGTTATTTGAATCCATTTCATCAGAATGTTGAATCTTTTAGTTTTTGCTAGTGAAATGCTTCTGGCACATAAAAATGGCTGTTGTATTTTAACTGAAGAATTATATTCTTAAAGAAGGCTCATGGTATAATTACAGGACCATTTGAAGTACATTTCCTAAGTGTTTACTTGCTATCTAAACATTTTAGCAAATATGTTGGTGTACAGATAGATTTTTGAAACTATTAAATTATTGCCCTTTATTTGATAGAATTTTATTAAAGAATTTTGAAAGTATGCTGTAATTTAGAATACTCTGTAGCAAACCTGCAGGAGGCAAAAAAAAAAAAACAAGAAAAAACATCTAAAAGATTTCTGGGAGGATGATATTAGAACATTTTGCTGGTTCTTTAATCCTCAGAAAGCTTCTGCTAATGCAGTGAAATGGGAGGTCTCCACAGGAACCATCTTGGATGTTGTTATTACCATTTGGGATTTTAGAGAAAATCCTAAAGAAGCTGTTTTTTCCTTCCAATACTTTTCTGTATTTCTAGCCATTTTTCAACTAAATAGTAGAACCTTCTTTTGGGTTGTACATAGGTAGACATCATAAAATTAAGAAAATGACTTGACACTGTAAAATTAAAATAAATGTTTAATTTGTATTTAGACTGATAAGCCAGATTTTACACATTTACTTTAATATTTGAATAGGATTATGTGAATATGCCATTTTTGTAAGTTAAAGATGGTCAAATATCTATAATTTCATATTTAATCTTACATATATATTGTGTGTCTGCTCAGTCACGTCCAACTCTTTGCAACCCCAAGGACTGTAGCCCGCCAGGCTCCTCTGTCCATGGGATTCTCCAGGCAAGAATACTGGAGTGGGTTGCCATTTCCTCCTCTAGGGGCTCTTCCTGTGTATATGAACAACAACAAATAAGTTTATGAAAAATAGGAAATAATAACACAGTCTAGTTTCATATCTGGGGTTGGATAGATACTCACTAAGTATTTCTGATACACTAGCCATGAAGTATACATGACTCATATTCACACCTGAGCAAAATTATTAACTGTGGTGCTTCAGGACTTTGGCTTCTAAAACATTTTTCAGGTCTAGGATTTGGGGATTGTAAGATTACTGAAAAACAAGTCTAGAGAAAGAACAACAAGATAACTTCTATGCCTTGTCTTAGCTATGGTCACTATCAAGCAGTCAGTTATTATAGGTTTTAATTCTGTATTAAAAAAAAAAACTCTCTTCATTTTAATCCCTCAGGTAAAAATGGTAGAAAGGCCCAAACTTGCTGCTGTGTGTGGCCATTATGATCATTTTTATGCTCAACTTGACTTGTTGAGGAAGAAAGCGCACAGACCAAATTACCGCCTTGTTCCTCAGAAAGATAGCAGAGTTGAGGAGAGTTATGATGAAGAAGAAAGCCACAGCCCACCTCCAGGTCAATGGTAATGTCAGAGTCTAACTTAAGCTTTCGTCCTCTGAATGTATCTCGCTATATCAGCATTTATTTTGAAGTCTGTCCAAATTCTCCTAAAACATCCAGGAAGAATCTCCAGACTCTTCATTTAAAATACTTAATTCACCGTTCCCTTGACACTTTTTATCTCAAGTTTGATGTAACTAATCTTATTATGTTGCTATTTGACTGTGGGCACAGATTCATCCTCTTAAATTTTTCATGTTGCTTTCTTCTTTCTGGTAATGTGGGACACCTGGGTTTCATCCCTGGGTTGGGAAGATTCCCCTGGAGAAGGGCACGGTTACCCACTCCAGTATTCTGGCCTGGAGAATCCCATGGCTTTGTAGTCTATGGGGTCACAAAGAGTTGGACATGACTGAGCAACTTTCACTCTTCACTTTGAACTCAGAATGTCACAGGTGATTTGTGAATCTCATTATGAAGCTGAAAATCTACTAGTCAAATTGCTGCCTATAACAAGTTAAAATTTCTACTCAAGCTGAACATTTCTCTTTCCTAAGGCTTGCTGAATACCTTCAGAGGAAATGTGAAGCTCAACAATATAAGCTGAAAGTGGAAAAGCAATTGGTAAGTAAAAACCAAATATGAGGCCGTCAGAAATTTTCTAACGCTTTCTCTGTTCACAAATATTCATGGTTCCTTCAGTCAAAGTTCATTCCACATAGAAGATTAAGACTAGTTTATAACAGCTAAAGAAGAATATTGGGAATAGGCTTCAGTTAGGGTCTGAGAAGCCTAGTCCCTTCCCTGACTCCATCACTTGCTGTGTGACATTAGGCAGAACATGCAACCTCTCTGAACTTCAGTATCTTTCTCTATAAAAGCTGTAGATAGGCTTCAAGGTCCCCTTCAGTGCTGCTTTTCTTTGATTCTAGTTTATTAGAATTCTACACATTCTAGATTATCATATTTTATTTGAAATGAAAGTTAAACTTTACCCTTAAGTATAGTGTCAAAATTCTGGGGCTGAGTGAAATTGGATATACATCCTATTTGTCTTGCTCTTATTTTGAGCTGCTCAAAAGCTTTAGTTCTCTTCCCCTACCTAATCCCAAGCTCCAAGGGTTGCTGAACTTTTATAGATATTTGATTCCACAATTACAGTTTACCAGTTCAGAAAATGAATCTAGGTGTCTTACATGGTAGCATAAAATATTGATTGCTTAGACTAAACAATACCAGTGGTTGTATTCATTTACTTTTTTTAAAAGTTTCATGCTTAATCTAAGAAAATTCTGCTCACTATAAAAAAAAACTTAATATAATTATTAGCAAATAGTGAGATTGATAATATAATTATTGCTTAAAGGATGAGGTGCAGGTCAAGTCATGTTTCCAGAATGCAAATACACTTGATAAACTACTTTATTCTGATAATAGGGTCTTCGTCCGTCTTCTGCTGAGCGAAATCACAACCAGAGACAAAAGCTGAGAAGTGATGGGGAAGGACCTAGATTCTGGGGGCTGCAGTTCAGGAGAAATGAAATGAAGGAACAGGTTAGAAACTGCTTCCAAGGGCTACCGCTGTATTTCTCTCATTGTCTTTTGTACCATAATACCGTGTTGCCTTGAGGAGGGCACAGCAACCCACTCTGGTATTAATATTCTTGCCTGGAAAATCCCATGGACAGAGGAGTCTGGTGGGCTACAGTGCATAGGGTCACACGACTGAATCAGCTTAGCATGCACACACACAGGGCATTATTGTTTTTAGCATCTGTGGGGCACCCGAGAGAACTCACTGCACAAACCCTTGCTGGATGCACGGTGTGAAGCACCGCGCTGAGGGCCCGGGAGACAGAGACATGTATTTCCCCTTCTCAGAGAATGCAGTGTAGCTGAGTTCATAAGGCTCTTTACCTCGGATTGATCAAGTAACTGTCCATCCTGAACATTTTTGGAATTTGTATTAGTTCCCTTGGGCTGCCTTACAACACGCTGGGCAGTTTGAAGCAACAGAAATTTACTGTCTTGCAGTTTTGGAGGCTTGAAGTCCAAAGTCAAGATGTCAGCAGGGCCATGCTCCCTTTGAACCCTGGAGGGGAGTCTCTCTTTGCCTTCTGCTGGCTTCAGGTAGTTGGTCCGTGATGCTCAGATAGCCTCACTTGCAGTGACACAACTCAGTCTCTGCCACTGGACGTGGCATCCTCCTCCTGTGGCCGTCTTCATCTTCTTTTTTAAAAAGGAGTCTGTTGCTTTTTAAAAAAATATTATTTATTATTATTTTTTATTTTTTGGCCACACCATGTGGCGTAGGGCCCTTAGTTCCCTGGCCAGGGATCAAACCCGAGTCCTCGGCATTAGAAATGCACAGTGTTAGACTGTTGGACTGCCAGAGAAGTCCCTGGCCAGCTTAACAGGACAGCAGCTGTATGCATTAGGGACCCACTCTGCCCCAGTTGTGACCACATCTTAGCTTAACTATTCACCTCTGCAATGACACTGTCTCCAAATATGATCTCATTCTGAGGTCCTGGGGCTTAGTATCTCTTTGGGGGGACAAAACTCAGCCTATCACAGGATCATATGTAGAGTAATTGTATGTCAGTAACACATTTGGGGTTATATATACAAAAGAGATTGTTCCAAGAGACCTTATCCTCACTGCTGTAAGTACCACAGGCAAAGTATAAGGCAGATCATCATTTTTGGGAGCACCGACTTTTCCCTTACTACATATCACACATTTCTAAAATCATAGGCTGTCTTGGGGATTTCCCTGGCTGTCCAGTGGTTAACACTCCATGCTTCCAATGCAGGGGGTGTGGGTTTGATCATGATCGGGGAACTAAGATCCCACGTGCTGTGAGGCATGGCCAAAAATAAAAAATAAGATAAAAATAAAATCATAGGCTGTCTAGAGAGTATTCTGTCAAGTTGTTCAAAAACATTTAACATTTCGGAATTGGGATTGCTTTCCAGGAATATTGGAAGCAGTTAGAGGAAATACGCCAACAGTATCACCATGACATGAAGGAAATTAGAAAGAAGATGGGGTGTGAACTGGAGGTAGGTAATTTCATTCTTCTAAAGGAAATGTTGAGGGACTGCCCTGGTGGTCCAGTGGTTAAGACTTTTCTTTCCAATGCAGGGGGTGTGGGTTCGATCCTTAGTCGGGGAACTTAGATCCCACATGCCTCATGGCCAGAAAACCAAAGCATAAAACGGAAACAATATTGTAACGATTTCAATAAAGACTTTAAAAATGGCCCACTTCAAAAAACAAAAAGTTTAAAAAATGGAAACAAAGTGTTGCTCTATTGATTCAGAGCTAACTAAACTGAGCAGATGTTAACAGTAATGATCTTTTTTGAAAAATAATTTTAGTTATTTAACTATTTTTGACTGTGCTGGGTCTTTGTTACTGTGTGGGTTTTTCCTAGTTGTGGTGAGCAGGGGCTGCTCTTCATTACAGCGCTTGGGCTTCCCTGCAGAGCTCCGGCTCTAGGGCGTGTGGGCTTCAGTAGTTGTGTGTGTGGACTTGGTAGGTGCAGTTCCCAGACTCTAGAGTACAGGCTGATTAACTGTGGCCCGTGGGAGTAATGATCTTCTCATCAAAAAGATAAGCTTTATCATGCAAACTTTTTTTTTAAATAGGAAAACTGTCAGATGTAATGGAAGCCCCACTTTATTATGCTTTACTTGAGGCTACACAAGGTGATGGGGCTGAGAGTCTCAGTGAAGAGTGCCTGTTATTAAATATGGTTGATCGTGTTCCCGGTGAGTCAGTCAATAAGTATTGACCAAGCAGGTACTTTATTCCAGAACTGGATTAGATACAGGAAGTGAGTTCATGCCTGTGAGGTAGGAAAATCAACGAGTATTTACTGAATTTAGCTACATCGGAATCCCAGGTGGCTCAGTGGTAAAGAATCCACCTGCCAATTCTGTAGACGCAGGAGATGTAGATTTGATTCCTGGGTCGGGAAGATCCTCTGGGGGAGGAAATGGCAACCCACTCCAGTATTCTTGCCTGGAGAATCCCATGGACAGAGGAGCCTGATGGGTTACAGTCCATGGGGTTGCAGAGTCAGACACGACTGAGTGCACACACTCACACAGAGGAATAGTTTCATATGCTGGGGTAGCTCTACATAAGGCAACATTTGAGTACAGTTGAGATGATTTTTGAAATATCCTTTGAAGGAGCCACATTGGAGGTTCATTCTTCTATTTCTTAGGTGGTTGCTTTTTCAGTAGAACTCCAGATGAGATGGCTGGCCTGTGTCTGGAGACCACATTGCATGAAAAACACATGCATTTTTAAACACTAGAAACATCCTCGGGACCCTGGAAAGCTCCTCCTATGAGAGGCCAGGGAGTACCGAGTCCCACTGAGGACAAAGCCTGTTTCACACATACTTGAACTACACACTCATTGTGTAGAACTGCCCACACTGCTGAAATTGATCTTTCCCTCTCCCCATCTCTGAGGGCATATAGATAAATGAATATAGGTGAAATGAAAGTGAAAAAAGTGAAAGTGAAGTCACTCAGTCATGTCCGACTCATAGCGACCCCATGGACTGCAGCCTACAAGGCTCCTCCGTCCATGGGATTTTCCAGGCAAGAATACTGGAGTGGGTTGCCATTTCCTTCTCCAGGTGAAATGAGCAGAGGTACAATTCAGTGGTATGTACTGGGCTCTGAACTAGAGCTTTGATATCCACATCTTCTTTACTTTCCATGATGGAGAAGTTCAGTCACTTAGATATTACAAGGCAGACTATATAACGCCCCCTGATGACTCAGACGGTAGAGAATCTGCCTGCAATGCAGGACACGACTGAGTGACTAACACACACAACACACAAACACACAACTGATTCTAAAACCTGTACCCTTTCTAGCATAGACAATTCTACCCATAAGTAGTTGGAAAGATAAGACATGCACGTGTGAAGCAGTGATGGAATAAGACTGAATCTGATTAAGCCCTGTGAGTGCATGGGAGTAAACAGGAGCGGGATGAGCAGGTGGAGGAATTTTCTGGAATAAGAGAGATGGGGCCCAAACTGGGTCTGAGAAGCAGAGTGGAGTTTGGAGAGGCAGAGCTAAGGAGGAAGGCATCTGAAAGAACCACACAAAGCTGCAGGCCTGGGTGCCGTGGGAGGGGCAGGCTGGACATGCTTATCACCAGAGCGGTGCATGCGTGCTAAGTTGCTCAGTCGTGTCTGACTCTTTGCGAGCCCATGGACTGTAGCCCTCCAGGCTCTTGTCCATGGGATTCTCCAGGCAAGAATACTGGAGTGGGTTGCCATGCCCTCCTTCAGGGGATCTTCCCAACCCAGGGATCGAACCCCCATCTCTTACCTCTACCTGCAGTGGCAGGCAGGTTCTTTACCACTAGCGCCACCTGGGAAGCCCAGAGCAGTGGTTTGGTTAATGGTGGAGAGCCTCGTGTTATCCTCAGCCCTGTTTTTTAAGGCAGGTCTGGGATGGGAAGCCTGCGTGTGGGAAAGATGGACAGCAGACTTTTCTAGAGAGGCCAGGAAAGAAGCCCTGGGGGGAAACCGAAGGCGGCCATAGAGGACAGAGGCCATAAGGGGTTTCTTTCCAACCACACCCCTGGATCCTCCCTGGGCCAGTGTCTTCACGAGACCCCATTCAGGTCTAGCAACCGAGGGTCAGCAAGTGGCCTTCAGAACTGACGCAGAACCAACCTTGTTGATTGTGTATAATTTATGTTGAAGGAGGACTCAAAAATGAGCTGGAAAACGTACTTGGTGAAGAAGAGTGACCTGTCCATTCCCCATGAAGCACCTGAGGAAGAAGCACATGTGCAGGTGATGGTTATTGTTAGAGATGCTGCATTTCCCAGTGAGTCTGCGCTAGCCTGGTGTTCCCATCCCTCCTTGCACAGTAGAACCACGTGGGAAAGTTTAAAAAACTCACTCAGGACCCTCTCTGGTGGTCCAGTTGTGAAGACTCCAATGCGGCAGCATGGGTTCCATCCCTGGTTGGGGAACTAAGATCTGGCATGTTGCATGGGGTGCCACTCCACAAAAAACTCAAAAAACAGAGCGATCAAAAAAAAAAAAAAAAGAAAACACCTGGGCCCCATCCCAAATGGTCTGTGGTGGGACCCAGGCATCTTGTCATCAAGAGCTAACTGGTGAGTTCGTGCAACCAAGTTTGAGAGCTGCTTCCAGAGTGGGAGAAATTTCTGTTGTCTGATGGTGTTTGAATCTTGAGTCTCAAAGACATCTCTCAGTGAATCTGACAGTCAATTTATCTTCAAACTTACCTTTTTGGCATTAATAAGGAACTAGGCAGAGCTGAATGATCAAATGGCTCACAAAGGACTTTTCTTTTTTCCTCTGGGAGGTCTTTCCCCTTCATCTTCAATGAGGTGCCCAAAGGGCTTGATTGAGGGCAGGTGAGAGGAAGCCACGTTGAGTGAAGTGAAGGCTGAACAGCCTCCCTGAGTGTTTCTTTTTGTGAAAACCCAGGGACCTTCACAAGAGGCAGTGCCCAGAGCTCTAAAGTGGACTGAGGTTGAATTTTCTACCCAGTTGGGTGAATGGAGCTTCGGGGTCTAACGTGTTTGACACGAGTTTGATCCTTGGGTCGGGAAGATCCCTTGGAGGAGTCGAACATGACTGAAGTGACTTAGCATGCATGCACAAAGGGAAACAAAGCAATATGACACTTCTCATGCAATTGAGACAATTAGACTACACAGTCAAATCAGACAGCCAACCTCACAAATGTAAGTAAGATAACAGAAGTCAGAGTCCTATTTCAGAGCGTGTAATATTTCAAAGCAGGAAAACACCCTTCCCAGGGTTGCGGGGCAGCTAACCAATAACAATTCAAACTGATAGATGTGAAGTACATACAAAGGGTGTGGTCCACAGAAGAGGCAGTAATTAACATCTATGTGTCGGTATGTGTTAGTAGTTCAGTTGTGTCCAACTCTTTGCAACCCCATGGACTGTAGCCTACCAGGCTCTTCTGTCCATGGGGATTCTCCAGGCAGGAATACTGGAGTGGGTTGCTATTCCTTTCTCCAGGGGAATATATATATATATATATATATATATATACTTATATATATTTATATATTAAACATTATGTGTGTGTGTATATATTTATAAAAATTTATATTTATATTTATAAATATATGTTAAACATTATATATATGTGTGTGTGTGTATGTTTTTATATATATATAAACACATGGAGACTCATAAGTTTCTGGCTTGAAAGAAATAGTACATTTTACCAAGATGTGGAAGAGTGGTGAGCAAGCTTGTATGTCGGGGGGTGGGCCCTCAGGAGCTCCGCTTTGGACATGTTGAGTCAGGACGATCTGAGAGACCACATCCCTGCTTCAGGTCTCTGTCCTGCTGTTCCCTCCACCTGGAACACGCTTTCCGCAGACCATCCTTAGCCAGGGTCCAGCACCATTCCAGGGCTTCAGTCAAATGCCAAGTAGACTTTTCCTGACTTACTGTCCTCCTCTACTCATTTTCTAGGCTATTACTCTAATCTTCTTTTCTTTATAGCACTTAACACCTTCTGAAATGACATCATTGCTTGCTGACTCATTTACCTATTTTACTCCAGTAAAATGTAAGCTATGTGTCAGTAGGGACGTTCACGTTCTGCACCATCCCATTGTGCAGGGCAGTGTCTGGTTTGCGGTGGGTGCTTGATATGAAATTGTGGGGTGAATGTTAAGGTGAGGATGGTACCAAGTAGGCAGCTGAATATGTGAGTCTGAAGCTCAGAAGGGAGGAAAGATCAAACCTGAAAAGACATGTTTAAGAGTCATTGCATAAAGATTGTATTTAAATCCCTGGAAATTACTGAGACCCCTGTGTATTGTGGAGAGAAAATGGCAACCCACTCCTGTATTCTTGCCTGGATAATCCCATGGACAGAGGAACCTGGCGGGCTATAGTCCATGGGGTCGCAAAGAGTCGGACACGACTTTGTGACTAAACCATCACCACTACCACTCATGTATTGAGGAAGAGTGCCGGGGTCCAGCCTCGGCAGGATCCAGGGGGTACCCTCAGGATGAACGGCGTCGGCGAGAGATAGAAGACACGTGAGACCAGCCTTGATAGGGCCAAGTCTGTCTTTTATTTTTTGACAACAGTTTATATACCCTCACTCAGAATGTATCCAGGATACAAGATGCTCACTCATGTCTATACAGGGTTAGTTTACATTACATCAGTTTGTCCTTAAGGAAGAACAAGATGCTTTCTGCATTTCGTTTCTATAATAAATCTTTACACATTATCTTTTGGCCTTAGGGCTTATTAACATTTTATGTAAGTTAGGTGAATGTAGGCCTGTTTTCTATTTCTGTGGTGACCTTAACAGAAGAGTTACAGTCTCATAGGGCAACAGTACAGCATGTCACAACATAATAAAAATATGACCCTGTTAATACCAACATCAATTCTTCTGCAAAAGTTGTCAGTTAAATTTATCTAAAAGTTTTACCCCATACAGACTCTGCGGCTCTAATAAGGCAGCCTCTGCCTAGCACTCCTGGCTAATAATTAACAACTATTTCATTGTTACAATACTAGGGCTAAGCTCTTATTTTTCTAAATCTATAACTATATTAACAATGGTTTCCATAGCAGAGCCTTAGCACACTAAAAGCAAAAACAAACGTTAACCCAATAACCACTTTTATAATAATTTTTTCTTATATTTTCTAATAAAACTCCTTAACCCCTCAAAAATGCTCTATGTCTATTAGAGCTTTTATATAATCAGGTTCTTTATGCTATTTTATGATTAAAATATTATAAGCAATCATGCATATTAGTACCAAGGGCACAAATGCATTTGGCTAACAAACTACCAGCAAAGGAGCTTAAATTAAAACACTCCTTTCACCCTAAATAATCTCATAAAATACTACCACCCAAAAAACTTACAGATTAAAGTTCTAAATTGATTCTTATTTGGAAAGAAATCTGGGAAGGCCTTCTGCCTATGTTACAGAAATTAGGGAGTAATCTATTAAAGCAAGCATCAGAAGAACAGATAACATCTTTAAGGTGAGCGCCGGGGGCAGCTTTGGGGCAGCTTTTCGGAATCCCTGAAAACCTGATCCGCCTTGCCCGTCAGGCTTTCTCCCCATGACCTTGTCATGGGTGGGATCTCGTGAGCTAGCCTTTTCGAAATCCTTGAAAACCTGATCCGCCTTGCCCGTCAGGTTTTCTCCCTTATGACCTTGTCATGGGTAGGATCTCGTGTGCTGGCTCCCGGCAGAAGAGAATGTCAGAAGACCCAGGACCGAACCCAAGAAAACTCAAGGGTCTAAAATTCACCTCTTGGCCATTCTTTGGAAATTCTTGTCAGTACTTTTACAGTCTTCTCTTCCTCCTTTGAATTGACCATCAATTTTTAGACCCTCCCCTCCTTCCTTTGTAGTATCATGAGCTGTGCAATTTTCTGTTTTCCTGATTAAGATCATAAGCTTCTTAAGGGAAGGATCTTATAGTCAAAATTACACTCTTTTTAAATATTGTATTTATTTATTTGTAGTTGCGTTGAGTCTTCACTGCTGCTCGCGTGCCTTCTCTAGTTGCGGTGAGCGGGAGCTAGTTTTCGCTGAGGTGGGCGGGCTTCTCACTGCGGGGGCGTCTCCTGCTGCAGAGCACCCGCTGTGGGCACAGACTCTGGGCCACAGGTCTCAGCAGTTGGGGCACTGTGGCTTAGTTGCTGCAAAGCATGTGGGATCTTTCCATACCAGGGATCGGACCCATGTCCCCTACATTGGCGGGTGGATTCTTGTCCACTGTACCACCAGGGAAGTCCCCAAATTACATTCTTAAATTAGATTAGGTTGTATGGGACTGAAGTGATAAATATTATCACAACGTAGAGTTGCAATGCTGGTGTTAAATGCATTAATATTTCAAGTTAATGGACCTTGTTCCCAAGCTCTTAGTGGACTATCATTAACTTTCCTTTGCAATAGGCATGCTTTTATTCTCAAGTCAACCATCAGATTCATTCAAGAAATCAAATAATGTAAATAGACCCTGCTGTGAATTCGGCAATTGTGAAAATATAATTGTTTGATCAATAGTAAATGCTAGATTTTATTTTTTCTCTAAGTTTCAGGATATTGAAAGAGACTTAAAACAAATTAAACCTCAGAACATAAAGGGAAGTAAAAGTTTGGAACAAAAACATAAAGCTCAGGTAATAAACATTTTGTCTTTTTCGTATTAAAAATCTGGCTGGGGCTCTGCACCTTGTAATCTGGATTGCCTACAGGATTTCACCCCCTACTATTTTATGGAATTGCCTTATTTTGTGATGTTAGACTAATGGTTTTAAGTATCTGTAATATCATATTGGGAGATGTAATTTTAAGGTTTTCATTGGATTGCAAAACTAAGTTTTTTTTCTTGCTTTCTTTTAGAGAGGGGTAAAATTTGAAATTAATTTAGATGAATGCATTTCTGATGAAAACACCCTCCAAGAGGAAGAGGTATGCTGTTAAGTTAAAGTTCTATTAGTAGAGATGAGAGAATGAGTGTCTTAATAGCACATTTCATGAAATTTTCCCATAGAGGGTAGGGAAAATTTTCTAAAATCTTCCTAGAAGGATCTCTAGTGTTCAGAAAAGTCTTCCAAAATACTTAACCTTCTGTTCTTCTTAAAATTGAGATTATTCATATAAATGGATTATTTCATTTTACTTTGCTATTATAAAGAAGGTATTTTCCTCCTAACAGTAACTTTTAAATTATAGCCAGATTAAAATAGAAGACATAATATTAATATATAGTCAACAACTAATAAACTCACCTAAAATAAATGAGCATGTATATTTAAATTGAATAAGCAACAAGAACCTACTGCATAGCATAGAGAACCCTGCTCAATATTCTGTAACAACCTAGTTAGACACTGAAAAAGAATAGATACGTTTATATGTATAACTGAATCACTTTGCTATGTATTTGAAACTAACAGAACATTGATAATCAACTATAATATGAAATAAAAAGTTTAAAATAAAATAAAAATAAATAAGTGAGCTGGTATCTTGAAACCATGCACATTTATTTTGGATCTTGATTAGTTATTGATAACTTTGTACTGGTCTTTGGATAAATCTCAGTTATGTACTAGGGATCTCATTGAAACAGCAATAATTGCCTGAATACAGTACACTCAAACCTCATTTTATGACTTGATTTCAGCATCTTTTTTTTTTTTTTCAGCATCTTTTTTTAATCCCATATTTTTACTAAAGCTGCTAACCAATATGAAAATTAACTGATTTGTGTTTCCATTTCACCTCTCCAAATTGGCCTTTTAAATTACCAAAAGTTAAGTATGAATGTGTATCTCTCTCAATTTCTTTATTTCATTTTTTTATTGGCTTAAAATTTTTTAAATGTTATCATTTCTTTTAGATTTGTGTGTTTGTGTGTGTGATGAAGGTCCATTTTTTTAAAAAAATAGACTATGTTTTAGAGCAGTTTTAGGTTCATGGCAAAATTGAGCAGTAGGTAGAGAGATTTCCCATATAGCTCTTGCCCATGCCCTGCCACACACACACACACACACACACACACACACACACACACACACACAGCCTTCCCTACCATCAGTACCTCCCACCAGAGTGGAACATTCATGGCAAATTAGCTGCCACATGATCAGTGCTCATCTCTTTTGACAAGGGGAAGAAATGGACAGACACATTCCTGTTTCTGCCTTGTTCCAACATAGTTCCAGTTTAAAATCCTGTTGATTCATGTAATAAACATATGTTGAATACTCATTGCATATTGATGAACCTACACTGGCCCATGCTAATCACCCAAAGTCCATAGGTTATGTTAGGGTTCACTCATTCTGTGGTTTTGACAAGTGTAGAATGACATCATTATAGAACCATTGAAAAAGAATAGATACATTTATATGTATAACTGAAAGAAATTGAAAAAGAATAGATACATCTATGTATATTACTGAATCTCTTTGCTATGCATTTGAAACTAACAATGTTGTTAATCAACTGTACTCCAGTATGAAATAAAAAGTTTAAAAAATAAAATAAAAATAAATAATATTTTTAAATTTTAGAGTAAAATTATAGAATCATACAGAGTATTTTCACTGCCCTAAAAATCCTCTGTGCTCCACTAAGTTTTGAGATTTTACCAGCATTTTGCTATATAAAGACTTCAGTGGAGTGGTGGTAGGTAGTGCTCACCTCTAACCGCTAGGCTCTACGTGTCCCGGAGCTGTGAGCACCAGAGGGAGCAGCTCTGGGGACCTGGGGTCTGGATTGGAAGCTGAGGACCGATTCTCCAGTGCTGTGAAATGAGGTGCTGCAGTTGGCTTCCCTGATGGCTCAGATTGTAAAGAATCACCTGAAATGCAGAAGACCAGGGTTTGATCCCTGGGTCAGGAAGATCCCCTGGAGGAGAGTATGGCAACCCACTCCAGTATTCTGGCCTGGAGAATCCCAATGGACAGAGGAGCCTGGCGGGCTATTGTCTATGGGGTCACAAAGAGTCAGACATGACTGAGTGACTAACACTTTCACTTTCAAAGTTGGCCTTCTAGAGAAAGGAATAGAATCCCCAAAGTTTTATGTACCAATTTGTTCATCCTTTGTTCTTCTTTGCTTTGTTATGCTTGAAACAGAGTGATCATTTTAATATTAATAATGGAATGTTAGGAGCAGTTTTACGGACCTGATTGGCAATGTTAAAGCTTAAAGCAGGACATGGATGAACTCATCTTTAGAGTTCCATAGCATGGAACAGTAGGGGATTAAGATCAAAGGCAGGATGTCTGCATCAAATTAGTTGCCACGGGATCAGTGCTCGTCACTGTTGACAAGGAGAAGAAATGGACAGACATTCCTGTTTCTACCTTGTTCCAAAAGAGTTCCAGCTTTAAAAGCCTACTGATTCATGTAATAAACATATATTGAATTCTCATTGCATATCTTGATAAATGCTACTACTGGGAATACAGAATAATTTTTAGACTTTTTCCCCCAAAATGTGGCTTATTTCTCATGAAACCCTGTGGAATTGCTTTAGGCAGTGGATATGCTGAATGAAACGTTGACCTCTGAGGATGGCATGAAGTTCTTGGAACATAAATGTATGAAGGCGCAGGAAGATTATACAGACAAAGCATTTGAAAACCTCTGTTGCCCAGAAGCAGGTATGTGTCCCTTGAAGGCTGCAGATGAGAAGGTACTGTTTTGTTGATAACCCATCTCATATTCTCTCCTCACTCATCTCCTGTGACCTGACTGTCCCCTGCCCCCCACCCCTCCCTGGGCGGAACCTGGCCTGACTCCACCCACTGCAGAGATCACAGCCCCTGAGACCCACCCTCCTCTCTGCTCCGCACTGCTCCCGGGGCAGTTTCACCTGCCCCCTCAGCTTCCACTCCTCCACCAGCAGCTCCACACTCATCTGTCTTTCTCAGGGTCCCCCGGATGGCTCCAGGGACAAGTCCCATTGTCATCTCAGACTCAGTGTGTGTACGATCAATCTTCTGAGCCCTTTCTTCGCAGGGAGTCTTTATTCTGGGCGATGTCCTCACCAGACTGACGGTCCTGCTGTCATGCCTGGGGTGGTTTCTACCCTGAGATGTCCCTGGGTCTCCCTCCTCCTCCTTCATTCTCTCTGCCCTGTCCTGTCTCAGCAGTGCATGTGGTAGGAAGTGCATGGGCTTTGGAGACAGAGCTCGAATCCCAGCTGGTAGTGCCGCTTTCTGGTTGTGCAGCCTTCCACATGTTACTTCAAATCTCTGAATCTCAGGCACTTCCCTGGTAGGCTAGTAGTTAAGACTCCACACTCCCAATGCAGGGGCACGGGGTTCTATCCCTAGTTGGGGAACTAAGATCTCACATGCTGTGTGGCCAAAAAGAACCCCAAAAACTCTGAACCTCAGTTTCCTCTTAGGAATGAGGATACTAATGCTTGCCACACAGACTTATTGTGAAGGCTAACGTGAAAATGGACATATTACGTACTTAATTTAATAGATGCTATTTCCCTAATATTCCCTTTCCCTTCTCCTGAGTTGCCTTACTCTCCTATGCATCCTCCTTTTCTCTAGTATTTCCCTTTCATTCTGTAAATATTGCTATAGCCATCTTGTTGTATTATTATCCTACTCAAATTTTTAAAATTAATATTTATTGGAGTATTGTCTCATTACAATGGTGTGTTAGTTTCAACTGTACAGCAAGGCGAATCAGCTGTATGTACACATGTATCCCCTCTATTTTGGATTTCCTTCCCATTTAGATCACCACAGAGCTCTGAATAGAGTTCCCTGTGCTGAATCGAATAAAGATATTTTTTTTCCAGGTGGAAATGAGGCATTATCAAAATGAAATAGGAGTAGAGTTCCCTGCTCAAATTTTGTTTTGATAATGCTCATAGGATACAGTTCATTGCACAAAGTAACACATGTTATGCTGCATGGCCTGATCCTGCTCGATCACCCCCCTCTCTTCCTGCACTGATGATGGGATCCACACAGCCTGTTGGAACCGCATCTTCTCTTGCAGCTATGTGAGCATTTACACAGCCTGACTCAGCTGTTTCCTCTTCCTAGAATAATACACTTTGCCTCACTTCTACCTGGAAAAATCTGTATTCAATTCAGCAGGCATCTTACAGAGAATCCCCAGCTCCTGCCAGGCTGTGCTAGGTTGGAAGGGACCTCAGAGATGAATGATAGCTGGCTCTGCCTTCACAATCATAGAACTGTCATGAACCAGGGAAAGGAGGCACAAAACCTGCTTTTTGAACCCCAATACTAATCATTAGTTTGATACTGAAAATGGCCTCAATGTAAACTGGGTTCCTGTAATTATTATTCAGGCTGAACAGTTTTTTGTTTTTATAAACCATCTGTTTATTGACACCTGTCTTTCTGTTGTAAATTATGTGCTCATATCCTTTATCCATTTTTCTACTGAATATGGCATGTTTTTTTTTTTTTTCTTTATAAGACTCATTTAAGTTGAACCTTTGCCTGAAACACCTATTGCAGATATTTTCCCGAGCTGGTCTTTAGATCTCATTGACAGTAACAATAGCAAATATGTATGTGAGTGTGTATGTGTGTGTACTTATAACTTGGGAATAAACTCTACCAGAATCATGCAGAGCAAATGAAGGAAGCATAAAACTTCACTGAGGTAGTTAAAGACTGAATAAATGTAGAGAAAAGAGCTGGACACGACTGGGCAACTGAACAACAACAATGCTGTTATATATTAGAAACAGTCATTCCAAATAAATATGTGGATTTTTGGCAATTTCAATCAGAAGCGCGATCGGAGTTTTTTCTGGTGTAACCAGATCTTGGCAGAGTGCAGAATCTTGGAGATCCTTTTTAAAAAATATTTATTTATTTGTGGCTGTGTCAGGTCCTAGATGTAGTGCTCGAGCTCAGTAGTTGCAGCTTGAGGGCTTAGTTGTCCCACGGCATGTGGGAACCTACTTCCTCAGACAGGGCTCAAACCCCTGTCCCTTGCATTGGACCACAGATCCTTAACCACTGGACCACCAGGGAAGTCCGTTGGAGATTCTTAACTAGCCAAAAAATCTAGAAAAGACGAGCAGTGCGTGGTACTTGTCTTCCAAATATCAAACTGTATTATAGAAATTACAGTGATTAAAACAATATGATACTAGCAGCAAAATTTTTTAAAAATTAGTGAAAAAAGACAAAGTTTAGGAACAAACTCTAGTATGTATAATAATTTAGCATATGCTAAAAGTCACATCATGTCAATGGGAATTAAATAAAAGAATTAAGTAAAAGAATTAAATAAATGCTCTAGAACTAATTGGTTAACAATTTGGGGAAAATTGTGAAATCAGACTCTATATAATGATACAGCAAAACAAATTCCAAACTAAAATCAAAGAGTTTATATGTTAAAAGTGAAGCTATATGTCAGAAAATAAAGTGAAAGAAAATGTAAGTATTTTTTTAATAGGGAAGACTTGGCTATTCAAAATACATAGGGAAAAAAAATCACAGAATAAATTAGTAATAGATTCAACTTTAACAATGAAAGGCTTTGGTAAAACAAATATTGCTAGCCCCTAGAATTGTCATTTTCAATATTTTACCTAGGGAAAATAGTCATAAATGTAAAAAATGAGTCCATTATGGTGTTGTTTATCATAGTAAAAAATTCTAGCAATCTAAAAATCGAGCAAAAAAGAATTAAGTTAAAATGTATCCATGAAACAGGATACCCAGTTTGCTTTAATAGAGCAATATTTAATAATTCAGATAGGATATACTGCTAATTGAAAAGAACACATTGTAAAAGGATATGTAGTATTTGGCCCATTTTTTGTTTCAAAACGAAGCAAAAATAATATGCAGGAAGGAAAATTTGAAATTGTAATCATCTTCTGGTGGGATTATGGAAATTTTGGTTTTCTTCTTTATCTGATCTCCAAATTTCCTATAATGAAACATAGTAACAAATTTTTAAAAAACCATGTTACTTTTGAAATTAAGGTTGGGGACTTGGCTGGTGGTCCAGTGGTTAAGAATATGCGCTTCTACTGCAGGGGGCACAGGTTCAACCCCTAATTGGGGAACTAACATCCCGAATGCCACAGTGTGGCCAAAAAATAAAGTAGAGTAATGGAATAGTTGCATTTCCCTGGAAACTACTAAAGTTCACATAAAGCCTCAATAATTTGTTCATTCAGTGCTGTTAATATTTCTTTAGCATCAAATATATTTTGTCAATCAAATGTTAATGATAAAAATGAAACAATTTTAAACCTATTTATAACTTTAGAACTTATAAGTTCAGTGGCCTGAAGTAACAAATACCATAAACTTGATGGCTCATTAACAACATTTATTCAATATTTCACACATTTCTGGACACTGAAAAGTCCAAGAACATGATGCTGGTAGATTTAGGGTCTGGTGAGGGTCTAATTCCATCTTTTTGCTATGTCCTCACAAACCAGTCAGTCCTGAAGGAAATCAGTCCTGAATATTCCTTGGAAGGACTGATGCTGAAGCTGAAGCTCCTATACTTAGACCACCTGATGCGAAGAGCCGATTCATTGGAAAAGACCCTGATGCTGGGAAAGATTGAATGCAGGAAGAGAAAGGGGCGACAGAGGATAAGATGGTTGGATGGCATCATCGACTTAGTGGGCATGAATTTGAGCAAACTCCAGGAGATAGTGAAGGACAGGGAAGCCTGGTGTGCTGCAGTCCATGGGGTGGCTGACAGGACTCAGCGACTGCACAACAACCCTTAGTGGAAAAGATGAGGGGGCGCTCTGGGGTCTGTTTCATAAGAGCATTACTCATTTTCACGAGGCTTCACCCTCATGACCTAATCACCTCCCCACAGTCCCTCCTCCTAATACCATCACCTTGGGCATGAGGTTTGGACATTTGAATTGGTGGCGGGGAGGCAGGGAGGGATGGTATGCAAACATTCAGTCCGTGATAATCTGCATAGAAGGATGGTGGTGACTTGTTTTTGAATGTGCCAGCTGATGGATTCCAGGTTTCCTAAGAACCATTTGGTGCTATTAGTCACACTTTGCTGCTTTGAAATGAACCAGTTATTTCCTTATACCCAGAGTTGTGCATTCCGGATGCCATGGCTGCAGGGCACAGGAGACAGTGGGCCCCAGGAGCCCCTCAGACTCTGCCGCAAATGATGGCCTCGGCCGATGTCACCTCCGCCTGCTCCACCTGCTCCACCATGCCTGAGGTTGAGGCAGACGTCAGTGGCTTAAATCATCAGCAAGAGGAGAGAGAGGCCCCAGACACAGCTGTGTTCTCCCCAAATGCCAGTGCTCACTCTGACCTGATAGTTCTCACTTTTCAGTATAGTCCCTATAAGAACGAAAGAAAGAAAGTGAAGCTGCTCAGTCGTGTCTGACTCTGCAGCCCCATGGACTGTAGCCTACCAGGGTCCTTTGTCCATGGGATTCTCCAGGCAAGAGTACTGGAGTGGGTTGCCATTTCCTTCTCCAGGGGATCTTCCCGACCCAGGAATTGAACCCGGGTCTCCCCCTTTGCGGGCATATGCTTTACCGTCTGAGCCACCAGGGAAGCCCTATAGTCCCTATAGATTTGTATCCAATACTTGTCAAAAGACACTGTTTTAGATTAGGTTTGTGGCTCAGACGGTAAAGAATCTGCCTGCAATGCGGGAGACCCAGGTCTGATCCCTGGGTCAGGAAGCTACCCTGGAGAAGGAAATGGCAACCCACTCCAGTATTCTTGCCTGAGAAATCCCATAGACAGAGGAGCCTGGTGGGCTACAGTCCATGGGACTGCAAAGAGCCAGACATGACTGAGCAACCAACACTTCCACGTCCTACCTCTGCAGAGACTTGCCTACTAATTATTCTAGACAATTGACCACTGTAGCTGTGAGAATGTGAGGGAGGAAAGATCCAGGCTCCCACCTCCCTCTCAAGGAGGGGCAGGTGGCTTCATTTGCTTTCCTGTGTTAGCCCAATAACTCCCTTGCAATGTCTTGAAGGGTCATTTTCTTTCATCAGTAATAGCAGAATTGAAATATTAGCTATCCCACAAGGTTTAGAGAGTTAGTGCAAAGATACACATTAAATTGCTTTGTAAGCCAATGTGCTGTTTCAGTGTTGGGACTGTTTAGAATGTGATGGTATTTTCAACCTAACTTCTTTTGTTTACATCTGAGCTTCTGGCATAGTCTTTCCTCATCAGAGAGTCTCTGCAATACCTGGGTGTGATCTTACAGGTGGTGGAGATTTTCATTGCTTATTTCCTATGTTCTTGATAATGTGGGGCCATGTGTGCTGAATCACTTCAGTGGTGTCTGACTCTTTGCCATCCTGTAGACTGTAGCCTGCCAGGCTCCTCTGTCTGTGGGATTCTCCAGGCAAGAATACTGGAGTGGGTTGCCTTTCCTTCCTCCGGGGGATCTTCCTGACCCAGAAATCAAACTCGCTTACATCTCCTACATTGCAGGCTGGTTCTTTATCTCTAGCACCACCTGGGAAACCTATGTGGGGCTGAGGGAGAGCTGAAATTTATGTCCATAAGTTGAAGTCTGTAAGTATATTACTGAAGTTAGTAACTAAAAGTGTGTGAATGGACCCATGTTTATACTTTTACAAAATATATCGTTAAATTTACAGAAAAGGGCTTGCAAACATAATAAACATAATTTAATCCATCCTAAGCCAGTGAAACAATAAGAAGGGAAACTGAATTTAAAATAAATGATAGAATAGAAATGTCAACATACCAAAATAGCCAGTTTGCAAAGCAAAAAATGACTCTCCTGCCCAATAGCTCTGTGACAGTCATATTGTCACTGAAGTTTTCTTAGCTTCTTTACTCATAAAAATGAGGGGTGGGATTAGGTTATCGCCAAGGTTCTCACATTCTGTGATTTTAAAAGCTCCGTTGAAGAAGCATTTTTATTGTCATTAATCCAGTCTCCTTTTCAGATGGCCGAGTGATTGAGATTGAAGGTGGTCCAGAAAACAGGAGACGGTGGCGGCGAGAAGCCCCGGGAACTTTACTGAGTGTTTTGGCAGCAGCACAGTTAGCCAGCAGCTCCATTTCTACCAAGGATGGGGAATGTGGTATGTAGTTTACTTTAAAGTACATCCCCAGTCCCCTGCAGAATTTTGTCAGACGTGTAAATGCAGGACGGGGATAAGAATAGCCTGGAGAGAGAATTGAGAGGGTGTCAAAGCCTTTTCAGAAACTGATTTACTTTGTCCAAGCCTGTTCCAGATGCATTAATGAAAGACTTGAACTTCTGAAAAAAGTGGAATCATTTTCTGTAACGGGATCGGTTGATGAGTGATGAAAATTAGGTAGGAAGGGCAGGTGGCTTTGTAGATGATGAGCTAGGGCTTAGCTCTACTTGACAGAGTCCATTTAATCTGACAGCTATTCAGCAGACTCAAATTACCATGCGGTGGGCAATAAAATACATCTTAATATAGTTTTTTTGGCTTTGGGGATTTCTTTTTTTCCCCCTCTAACTTTTAGCAAGCTTATGCTTGTGCTGGCTTCAGAATTTGTTGTTTTCTAAAGGTTGAGGGAATTTGCGTCACAGTGAGGATCTGGTGTGAACTGCCACGAGAAAAACCAACCGGGAAAGGCAGGTGTCAAACAAAGAACACCTGCCCAGGCGGGGCTTTGGGGCTTCAGAGATGCGAGGCTGAGGGGGCAGGGGGGCCTGGGTACCAACCCGAGAGTGATGGAGGCTGATGAGTGTTTACAAAGTGAAAGAACAACAAGAAAGTATATTGAGAATAATGCAAGAGGCATAGCTGACTGTTTCTGAAGAGTGAGTCTGCCAGTGTGTGAAGTGCAAGAAAAGGGGAATCTCTGTGAAAGGTGAGTCTTAAAGAATGGACGGCATTTTATTGACGAAGGAACATTTCAGGTGGGGAGGACTTGCAGATCCACCCACCTGAGAGACTGAGAAAGACGGTATGACTAAAATCTAGGCGCAGTAGAAGGGCCAGGGTCCTTGAGTAGATGGAGTCCTTCGATGTTATGACTTGTCTCAGCTGCCACACTTAAAACTCAAGGCTTGGGTGGAGAGGGTGGGGAGAGAGAAAAAAATGGTTCTCTGTCTTCGAGGCTTTCTTTCTAGTAACTTCTAATCACAGGCTGCAGTGTGGTTGCTGGTCAGCTTCCTCCCCTTCTATCCTGGGATAAAGGCATTGTCTGTAAGAGGGGGCTGGAGGCTGGGGGGTTGGGAGGAAGCTTTGGGCTGGCTTGGATTAGACTGGAGGCCAAGGGCTGGGGTCCCAGACCAGGCAGGATGGAGGTGCCCATCTTTCAGGACACTGATGGCAACATGCTGGTGGCTATGGTGTGTCTTCTTGCATTTGCTCCTGCAATTCTTTGAAAGAGTCATAGAAAACTCTTAATATGATCTTGCATGCCACATGAATTTATTCATGAACTTACTGTATTTTTGCATGGACAGCTTTACATTAGGCATACATGAGTAACTGATCCAACAAGTGGGACGCGAGATAGGAACTTGCCTCTCAGGGTGGCGTTCAAAGCAAAGCATGGTTATTTTGTTTTGTAACCTGTTAAGGGAGCAGGCGCTCCCTCCCACTCCAACTGTGCTTTTTCTTTTAATGTTTACTTTTTTATTTGGCTGTACCAGGTCTTGATTTTGCCATGCAGGATCTTTAGTTGCAGCATGCAAGCTCTTAGTTGCAGCATGTGGGATTTAGTTCCCTGAGCAGGGATCAAACCTGGGCCCCCTGCACTGGGAGTGCAGAAGGCTTAGCCACTGGGCCACCAGGGAAGTCCCTGGCTGGACTTTTCATTGGTCTTTCAGCCTCTAACTCTGGTTGGCCTCACCTCATCTTTCCTATCCCAGTAGCAAGCTTGACTTCCTGTCTCTGGTCATCTTTCTTTAGCTATCCCTCTGCACTCCTGGGATTTCCCTGGTGACTTAGCAGTAAAGACTTCCCTGGTGGCTCAGACGGTAAAGCGTCTGCCTACAATGTGGGAGACCCGGGTTCAATCCCTGGATTGGGAAGATCTCCTGGAGAAGGAAATGGCAACCCACTTCAGTATTCTTTCCTGGAAAATCCCATGGACGGAGGAACCTGGTAGGCTGCAGTCCATGGGGTTGCAAAGAGTTGGACACGACTGAGCGACTTAACTTTCAGTTTAGCAGTAAAGGATTCGCCTGCAATGCAGGAGACACAGGAGGCATGAGTTGTATCCCTGGGTCAGGAAGATCCCCTGGAGGAGGAAATGGCAACTCACTCCAGTTTTCTTGCCTGAAAAATCCCATGGACAGGGGAGCCTGGTGGACTATGATTCATGCGTGGGGTCACAAAGAGTCTAACACAACTGAGCGACTAAGCATGCACACGCACACTGCACTCCCGCCAGATAATATTGATACTAAAAAGGACCAAGTCTTTTCTCTGCTTTAAATCCTGCAAAAGATTCTCCCTCACCCTCTGGATAAAACCCAGATTCTGCAGACTCTAAGTGCCTTTAAGAGCAAATGGCCGCTCCCAACAAACGTCCGAGCGGCTGGCACGTCTCATCACCTGTTCTTCCTTCTGTTTAGAATGCAAGCCTTCTTCCCTTTGCCAAAGTAATCCTCCCTTAAGATTCCTCTCTGATGGAACGCCTGCTCACTTTTGTCGCGATGTTTCATCAGTAGTTACCCTTCCCTCCACACTTTTCCCTATACTCCAGACAGAGCTGGCAAAAGTGTCTGGAATATAGAAGATTCTTAATAAGTTAATAATTTGGATGAATGAGTTCAAGAGCCTGTAACTTGATTGACATGCTTCCCTTTAATCCAAAAAATTCTACTAAGCTTTCTGTAACTCCTCAAATTTGTCTACTGCCTCTGACTTTTCTGTTAGCTACCTCTGACAGTTTCACGTTCATTCAGCATCATACTGAAATTCGTGCACACTCAAATATTGGTTAAGTGCATGAAATACATTTCCTTATTATATTTATTGTGTAAATTCAGGCCATAGGAAGATGTAGTAGTGATTTTATTTGAATTTTTATTGATTGCTGTGAAAAACCTGGATCTCAGCTAAACTGCTGCTGTGTACCACTGACAGGCAACCACTGTTTTATTTTTTTAAATATTTTAAAATCTTGTTTTTTTTTTCTTTTGTCTGGCTGGGTTTTAGTTCCATCTTGCAGGACCTAGTTCCCTGACCAGGGATTGGATCCGGGTTCCCTCCATCGGGAGCACAGAGTCTTAACCACCGGACCACCAGGGAAGTCTTAGGTAACCACTGGTTTAAGTGCTTGAGAAAACATCAGGGCATGTCTCCTTTGTATTCATCTGAGATTGGGTTCCCTGCCTCGTATCCCACAAGACACTAATTCTCTGATCATAAAAATCAAGTTCACGTTAATTTGCTGTTTAAATAGCTTTCTTCCTTGCCAGGCTATAGCTTCTGAGAGCTTTGTCTTGATCACCACCCCACTCTGACGCTCTATCCGTAGTGCCTGCTACCATGTCCAGAACTTAGTAGGTGACGCTGTCTCTGTGAATGAGAATACAGCCATAGCATAGTTTTTACTATCACTTTATGTAAAGGCATGGGTTTGCCAATGGCCGTATGGCTATCAAGTTGGATAAGGAAATTACAGCATTAAAAATTATTCTTGCGGTTCTGTAGACTCTTTGTGAAGACTGTCTGCATGTGTAAATTCTAATAACTTTGGTTATATGTGTAATAGACACAATTTATAAAGGCATTTAAGCATTCGTTGTTACACATTTAACTGCAATTCATATATCCTCTGTCATATCTTTAGCTTAAACATCCAGTTTCTTGAAAATAAACTCCTTTGATGCATCTTGTTCTAAATTCCATTTAAAAGTGAAAGATTATCAAGTACATGTTTAATTAGTCCTAATTTTATTTAATTTCTTTTTAATTGGAGGATAATTACTTTACAATGTTGTATTGATTTCTGCCATACAACGACATAAATCATCCAAAAGGATACATATATCCCCTCCTTCTTGAACCTACCTCCCATCCCCCAACCCATCCCACCCATCTAGGTTGACCCAGAGCACCAGATTGAGCTCCCCATGTTATGCAGCAACTTCCCGCTGGCTGTTTTACATCTGATAATATATGTGTTTCAGTGATACTCTCCATTGACCCCTCCTTCTCCTTCCCCCGCCGTGACCACATGTCTGTTCTGTCTCCCTGTCCTCATTTTGAAAATTTAAAATAGTAAGACTGTATAAAGTCCTTTTAAATGAATCTTACTAGTAAAAGCTACACTGTTTTAAGGAGGACAAGTATTTTTTTTTTAACATGTGCATAGTTAATTCAGGTCAGTAATCTTGTTTATAGTTTAGCCACTCCAAGGGAATCCTTGGTGGGAAGGTAACCTCTGCTTTTCTTATGTCCATTTGCAGGCTACATAGTTGCCTTGGTAACATCATAGTGGCACATCCTGATAACAGCTGATTTACATTTCTGTAGTTAGCCTTTCACTCTTTCTTCTATCCTGTTAAATGAAAATAAGAGCCTCCTAAAACTGCCTTCTTGAGACAGGAAAGTAAAAATAAAACTATCAGATTCCCATACCAAGAAGAATACTCTGACTGTTTTAGTAGCCAGACTAACTCATAAATGAGATGTATGAATCTACTTCATTTATTTCAGGCACTTTAGGAAGTGATACAAGCTATGATTTGGGATGAACTGTGTTCATTAAAAATAGGTAAATATTTAATTACAGTGTGGTGAAATTTCTACTTGTGAGTGTATACATGAGTTGTCATGTAACAGTTAACAAAAAATCTCTGCTTTTAATTCCACCTTATATTTTCATTTTTATGAATATTCAAGAGTGACATAAGGTTAAAAATGTGTGCTTATATAGTAGTAGTATAGTGTTAGTTGCTCACTCACGTCCGACTTTTTGTTACCCCAAGGACTGTAGCCCGCCAGGCTCCTCTGTGCATGGGATTCTCCAGGCAAGAATACTGGAGTGGGTTGCCATTCTCTTCTCCAGATGTGTGCTTAAGACTAAAAGAGTTCTTATAGTAATTTATATTTATAAAATATAAATTTTAAGGGCTAAGAAAACATTGTGCCATTTTATTGGGAACATTTTCTTTGTTATTAGTGTATAAAATAAATGTACCTTATAATCATTGAAATCTTAGAGCTGTTGAGGGGATGTTGCTTCCTGTAAAGAAATGAAATATTTTACTATCTTCAGTCTGATCTTTTACCCAAGAGGAACAAAAGTACACTTTAAATAACAACAATGAATTCACCCCCTCACCAAAAAAAAAGATAAAGTTGTGGGTATGTGCTTTGGGTTTTCCCTGCAGACATCAGTGATTTACTGTAACCATAAGCTGAATACTGTGTATAAAAACAGTGAAGGGTGGTCCAATAATGTTAGCAGGCTTCCCAGGTGGCGCTAGTGGTGAAAAATCTGCCTGCCCATGCAGGAGATGCAGGAGACAGGGGTTTGATCCCTAGGTCGGAGAGATCCCCTGGAGCAGGCAATGGCAACCCACTCCAGTATTCTTGCCTGGAAGATTCTGTGGGCAGAGGAGCTTGATGGGCTACAGTTCATGGGGCTGCAAAGAGTCGAGACATGACTGAGCACAAATGATGTTAGCAAGTCTTACATTTTTACAAGATCTCCTTAAATTTTCTATACAATCAAAGCTTCTACCCGAAAGTGGGGTTAGTTTGTCTCTTCATCTCTGATCGTTATTCCTTTCACTTCCTTTTTCTTCTCTTGTGGTGTTGCCTGCTACTTTCAGTACAACGTGGAATAGTTGCTGTCCATTGTTATCTGTCTTATTCTCTGCTTTAATGGAATTATTCAAAGGTTTTACCATTGTGGCTGATGTTCAATACAGAACGCTAGGTGCATGCCCCTCATGAGGTGTATAGGCTGGGAAGCTTTAATCTCTGTCATTTATTTAACAGTGGGACTACTGAAAGAAGATGAGGGGAAGGTGGAAGTGGCCTCTGACATTGAAGTAGATGCAGAACAACCAGATCCAAGATCTGATGATGATGATACGTAAGTAGATCATTCACAGAGGCCTACATGAAGCACGGAATATAGTAAAAATGGTAAAAAGTTAAAATGCTGCTGTCGAGGCATCAGAGACAGCCTCAAAGACCCAGCTAAGGAGACCAGTGTGTGCGTGTGTGTGTGAGTTGCTGTCATGTCCGATTCCTACCCTTTCAGAATGGCTGGGTCTCTGGGTAGTGGCTGTGAGAGCCTGGGCACTTTTGCAAAATCTCTTTGAGCCCAGCTTCTTTGTCAGTTGATGATGATAATGTCTACCTCAAGTATTGTTATTAGATGAAACATAGTATATGTGAAGTGCTTTAGGGCTGTCACTGGCATAGGAAGGGCTCAATATATGGCAGACATTTCATTATCTTTTTTTCTCTTCCTGCCTCTTCGTTTAAACATAAGAGTTTAATAGGTATTAATAAATATCATAAAGGTTGTAGAACACAGGCCCGGCTTAACAAAATATTGATTCTCCCAACCTTGGATGTTAATCATCCTAAGAAAAACCAGACTGATAAACAATTTATTAACCTGGGTGAAAAAGCAATTTTCATATTGCTCAGTTGGGGAGTGGGGCTTAGGAAGAGATACATTTTCACATGTCTTCATCAGTGTTTTGATACCACAAAGTATATTTTTACTGTTTATTATTTCAGAAATTTTGAAGAATCTGAAGATGAATTGAGAAATGAAGTAGTAGAATCTCTGGAAAAACTGGCTACTTTCAATGAGGCAGAAAAAAGAGAAGAGGTTTCTAGTTCTTCTAAAGATGCTGGAAACTTAGAAAAAACAGAGGGGATAGGCATGCAGAAATATTCAGAATTAAATGAAGGTTTGGAGAGTATTTTTATTCCATCTGATGACAAAATTTGTATTGATGATGAAGATCAAGGAATATCAACCACCAGTCAAAATATTCAACTGTGACTGTTGAGCTTTTTTTAAAATGATGTTTGTATGTGTTATAGTGTCTCTTTGGGAACAAGTCATAAATATTCATTTATTGTAAGAGTTTTCCAGTAATCCCAATGCTTTATTAGTTTTTCTTTCAATTTAGACAGTAGGACTAACTTTTGAATGTAGAAATTCCCATTTTTCCTTTAACATTCCTATTAAGAAATCTTTCGGATTATGTATGTGGTCGGCATAGTAACGTGACTCCCCCCCAACCCCAAGCACACCCAAAGATGTGAATATTTTACCTGGCAAAGGGGAATTCACACTGTAGGTGGAATTAAGATTCCTAACCAGCTGACCTTAAATAGGGAGGTTATCTTGGATTATTCAGGTGGGCTCAGAGTCAGCACAAGGGTCTCTGAAGGTGGAAGAGGAAGCGAACCAGAGAGGTGGCAGCTGAGGGGGTTCAGCTTGATGCTGCTGGCTCTGAAGATGGAGGAAGGGGCCGCAAACCAAGGAGTGCAGGCAGCCTCTCTCTAGAGGCTGGAAGAGCTTTCACCCCAAAAGCCTGCCAAAGGAATGCAGCCCTGCCAACACCTTGATTTTAGCCTCATGAAATCCACTTTAGACTTCTGACTGACAGAACTGTAAGATAATACCTTTTTGTTGTTTTTAACTAAGTTTGTGGTCATTTGTTGTTAGTGATGGAAAACTAATATACAGACTCATTCATTTAAAATAATAATCTGTTATTTTATAAAACCATGATTTTTGACATTTTTTAGGGTATGCTGAATATGCTTTTTTGAAGCTGATGTTGACACTGATGGAAGTAAGGTAACTGAGCAAGGAAAGAATCATTTTAGTGTCTCACTGAATTATTTTCTAATAGTTTCAACTGTATAAACTTCTGGAAGGCAGGGACTATATCTAGTCTTTATTTCTCATGATGGTCTTTTTTATATATAGTGGTTAGCCCAGTGCCAGAAATGTTTAACTGAAAAATGCTAATACAATTTCTTATTAAGACTGTAAGCTCTTTGAGACAGGAACCTAGACTTCAACTTTTTTTTTGTATTAATTATAACAATCCCAGTGTTGAACATGTGTCTGGAGCTTAGTAGATACTCTGATTTATTGTATCTGCTGTTATGAAGGACAGAGTAGTTGTGGCTAAGTGATAGAATTCTGACTGCAATATCTGGTGTTTGATGAAAGTAAAACTAAAATGACACATTGATACACTGCAAAACCAAGAAAACAAAGAAATTATTGATCACACTTGCATGTTTTCAGAATAAATTGTTAGAAAAATCAGGTGTCTCAGTAACTATGTACATATATCTATCAACTTGATCATTCTTTAAATGGTACCAAGAATATCAACCCTTAACTTCCCTTCTAAGTGTCTTTAATAGTTATGTGTGATCCAAGTGCGCACACAGCACTAGACCACTGGAACGGATGCTTCTCTAAAGCCAAGGGCGGCCTTAATTAGGGCGGGGAAAGAGGTTAAGAGTCAGCAGAGGACAGTGGAGACGAAGAGTAAATCATAGGGGCCTAATTTGACTCTGGAAATACCCAGAGCTTCTGGCTGTGGTTTAATGGATGTAACTACAGTTGTTTTACAATGTTGTTCGTTTCTGCGGTACAGCAAAGTCTATCAGCTACACATATGCGTAAATCCACTCTTTTTAAGAGTCTTTTCCCATGTAGGCCATTGTAGAGTACTAGAGTTCCTTGTGCTATACGGTAGGTTATTAGTTATCTGTATTTTATATACAGTGGTGTGGAAAGTACCTTTTTCATTGTACCCACTGACAGACTTAGCAGACACACTTTCACGTATTTATTCATATCATAGTTCTGGAGTCTAGGGTCCACCAGTATAATTAAATACACAATATTCTGAAAGTGCTGATAATCACACTGGCCCCTATCTCGTAATTTTGTCTAGAATATGACTTTGGAAATTATCCTAGAAATTATTAAAGTGTATGAAGCTCTGCAGTATTTTACATGTCTGAAATATTCATTTAAAAAATCTATTAAACCTGACCATCTACTTTCCTTGTGGGTACATGAAACAAGATAGTTTTTGTTTTGCCTTTAAAAACTTTTTTTCTTTAAAAAATATTCTTGGCGCGGGTACTTGGAAATAGTAGTGGTGGTTTATTTGCTAAGGTGTGTCTGACTCTTGCAACCCCATGGACTGTAGCCTGCCAGGTTCCTCTCTGTCCACGAGATTCTCCAACAAGAATACTAGAGTGGGTTGCCATTTCAGCAGGTAATAAATAATTCACAACTGAGAGACTATGTGAGGGGTGGGAGACTATGTGAACTGGGAGACTATAATGGCACGATACTGGTTAAAGAAAGACAATAAAACCACTTCTTTCAATCATATTTAGATACAAATAGAATTTGTAGCTATTAAATGTGTATTATATTTAAGATACAACTAATTACTATACAAAGAATATGTAAATATAGTTTATTATGCACAACTAGAAATAAAATGTGAATCACCAGTGCTGTGGGTTCAAAACAGCATATTTGGACCACGAAAAGCAACATCTTATCAGAATCAAAACTCAGTTTCTCCACAGACAGTAGCTTTGTCATTCTTCATATCAGGTATTCAGAAACAAACATTTACTACTGCATTAGGAACACTGAAGGAGAACACGCTAACATATGCACATTGTATTTTCAGTGAAATGTTTGTGATAAATGAAAACCATTTTGAAGAAAGGAGTTTAAATAATATTTTGTGAAATTTCAGAATCCTTTCTTCCTTTACTACATCCTCTACTTTTGCTCTTTTCATTTTATCTTTAGTCCCATGATTTTCCTTGGGTAGATGGGTAGGCTGAGTGGGCAGTGGTCATGGATCTTATCTCAAAGAAGAGCTATAAGAGAAGGAAAAGCACTGAGCTTTTTACATCCAGGTGGGAATCCTGATTTTGTCATTAAATACCTCTGGGATACTGATGGAACTGAAGCTCTTTACCTTGTTCCTCTCTGTAAATTTGAAAATAAGAGAAATGAGACTAGGGCTCCTTCCAGCTCCAGTTTCCACCAGTTTTTCTTTTCTAAACTGAATAATCTCCAGCACAAGGCTACTCTGGTACGTCAACATCCCTGGACTCTGTTTTGGTGCTTTTTGGTCTGATGACAGAAGAGGGCCTGCAGACAACAAATCAACGATGTAACTCTAAGCAGATAATGAAGCTGGCTGACTCCCTGAATGGACAAGAGGCGACTGGAAAGGAAAAGTTTACCTCTTTCACATGCCCCTGAGACAAAGATGTGTAAGACTATGAAGGAGGTCAATTCACTGCACTAGAAGGAACTGATTATGTGTGGAGCAAATGCTGAAAGTTGTAGCTCTCAATAACCATATCTGCACACACATATATTCATTTTTCCATGCTGGTTATCAGTTATTCAGGATAGAAGTCCTGTTAAATTATACTGATTCCTAGTTACTGGCTTAGTAACAAGAATTTACGTAGGGCCATAATGCACTGATAAAGATAGGAGTACAGAAGACATTTACCACATATTGCTACCTTTAATTAAAGTAACTTCATAATTTTTAAAGTACTTTCACATACCTTCTGTGTTTTGTTTTCATTACAATTATGAAAGGCAGTGAGGACAGCCAATACATCTCCAGGTTACAGGGAAAGAAGTTGAGACTCAGGAAAATTAAGGAGCAGCTTTTGCATCAAAAGGTCAGACGTTTGTAGATGACGAAGCTGAGGTCAGGTCCAGCTACTCTTCCTGCTAGTCCAGTGCTCTATGCAAACTGCCACCTCGTCACCTTACAACGCATGATGCTGATTAGAGACCATGTGGATGGTTCCCCATCTTACATCATCACCATCTGAAAAACAACTTATTGCGATGTTCTGACTCAGACCTCTTAAATGACTTTAAAAAGCTGACTTCTAGCCTCTGGGATATGAAAATGTTAAGGGATAATGAGAGGGCCGTAAAAACATACTGACAGCACTAAAGAGAATATTATTTTCACAAGTACCTAGTGATGGTAATGGTTACTTACATACCCTGGCACACCCATAGAGCAATCAGAGTCAGCCTGTCTTTCGACTATTTGCTTTTAGAACACGATTAAGCCTGCTTAAAGTTTTTGTTCTTTTAAGAGGATCATTAGAAGTATTCAAAAAGTTTATCCACAATATTGTTTGAATTTAAATGTACCAGAATTTTTTTGTGTTCCTAACATGTCACAACAATTCTAAAGTACTAATCAATTATCAGTCATCCATTTTTTTTTGAACATTTCTGTTTTTTCTAAAAGGAAATTCTCTTTCCTAGTTTCTAAAGTAACCTGACAAATAGAATTTTTAAAATAATGAATTATACCAAAATTAAAATTGTTTCTTTTCTTTCAGAATTTGAGCCCAAACCCTAATCTAAAATTTTTACATTTACACTATATAAGGTTATCTTTCCCATTTAGGTAATTCTGCCTTTTTCCATTGAAATAAATACCTTAGCTATATGTACATACTGCTGAGGGCCTTGCTTATGGATAAGCAAGGGCCTTGCGTAAGGATCAATTCAGTTCAGTTCAGTTGCTCAGTTGTGTCCGACTCTTTGCGACCCCATGGACTGCAGCACGCCAAGCCTCCCTGTCCATCACCAACTCCCAGAGTTTTCTCAAACTCATGTCCATTGAGTCAGTGATGCCATCCAACCATCTCATCCTCTGTCTTCCCCTTTTCCTCCTGCATTCAATCTTTCCCAGCATCAGGGTCTTTTCAAAAGAGTCAGGATAAGACTAACTTTATCACAACAAGGAATGAGTTTAGAAAAATACTAACATATGAAGGTATCCAATCATTTTATACAAAACATCTTTAATCTGTACAGGTGTGGCATTTTTGGAATAATCGTTCCACAGACGATAGGAATGCCTCTTCAAACTCCTGATCGGAGAATCTGCTTACAGACGCACGGGCACTGTTTCTGATTTGGAGCCTCTGTTCTGCAGACATAGAAAGAATATGAACCATAGTCTCAGCATAGGCCTCTTCACTTTCAGCCAGGAATCCAGTCCTCTCGCCGTGGTGAGGAACAACAATGTCAAGCTTCGGGCCCCCCGAATTGTGTGCGAGGACAATCGTGCCAGCTGCCATACACTCAACAATTCCTGAGGAACAGAAATCAAGTGTTTTAAGTCTCTGAATGTGTTATAAGAACAAGGACGAGCAGAACCCTTTACAAATTTAAAAAGACTTGAGCAATTTAAGTAAATGCCTGTGTCTCTCCAAATTTACTCATTTAATTTCTCTGGTGCAAAATAAAATGTAAGTTTTTCAGTTTTCAAGGCTTCACAATAATGCTGCTTCGTTCTTTATTAAAACAGACAAGTAGTCGCAAGAATTGTCTTTAAAAAAAAACTATTGCAGATAATAAAACAAAGACTGGAAAATGTTATTAGCAAGATGGTAGAGAATGGATATTAAAAGATAAAAGGTGTAAAAAAAGATTAAAAAAAAAAACCCAGTATGTTAACAGTTCAAATTACAGCACTAGGAGAAAAAAAGGAAGAAAGTAAGCCATCTTAGTGACACATTCTAAGTAAGGCTGGTGTTTATGTTACTGTTTGGATTTCTGGCAAATTTGAGAGAATTATGTGCCCAAAAGCAGCACTGAACTATATAAAAGTTTTGGTTAGTCCCTGCCAGTGATATAGCTGAGGATATAAATCTGGCCTGCCTTTCTTACCCATGTTTCTAGAAAGAACTAAGCCCTTCAGCAAATGATTTAGGTGACTGCTTTCTTACTTCTCCAAAGGAAGGTACAGAGCTGCTATCATCCTAAACACACGGGAGAGAAATGAAACCATCACAACTCTCTTCAACACTGGTGAAATCTCTACAGAACAGAATCTTCTGGTAATGCTTTGATTTGAACTCTTATTTGAAAAATATGAATTACACCATTCTCTGTTCAAGGCTGCGTACCATTCCTCTATACTTAGACAAAGTCTTAGAGACTTTGACCTCATCAGTCTTACCCTCTCCAGAAACTTCCACTTCTCCCTCTCTACTGGCCCTTCCTATCAGCACTTAAGCTAGTTCAAACTCATAAAAGCAAAGCCCCTGTGAGTGCGTGCACACACACCCACCCTCTCTCCAAGTCACACGCCGTCCCCTGGCACTGTCTCTCCTTCCGTCTCTGTTTTGCAGATAGCTCTGGGCCAGCGTGGTCTGAGTTCACCAGCTCCGCCAGCTCACCTGCACTCAGGGCTCCCTCACCGCCCCCAGCCCTCTGCCCACTGCTCCACTGACATCGCTCTCACCCAGGGCGCCCACCACATCTTCATCTTGCCCAGCATCTCAGCAGCACTGAAATCTTCACTGTTCTCCTTCTCCCCTCAACCCTCTCCTCTCGTAGTTTCCACAACTGCTCTGCCTGGTGTTCCCCCTCTTCTCCTTCGCTGGCCGCTCTTCTGCCAACTTGTGACCTGTCGCTGTTACACTCCAGGCAGCCTCTGGCTCTCCAGACTCTCCCGTGCCATCCTGGCCACGGCCACAGGGCTGCGGTCACTCACTGGACAAGTCCTCACTCTGTTCCCAGGTCAGGCTCCTCCCCTTACTTCAGACTCACACGTGCTACAGCTGCTGGACATACACTCACATGTCCCACAGCCAATTCCCCTCCACGTGCGCGAGACTCAGCACCTCACTGGCCTCTGCTCTTGGCTGCCTCTCAGGGTGAAAGTCTCCACCCTTAACACAGTCATCCAAACCCAACACCTGAGGCCATTCCAATAGAGCATCAAATAATAAAAGAACCACCAGAATCAATAGAAGAATCAAGTGACTGGGAAAAGCCCACCTGGGGACAGGGGTTCTCAGCTCCTGGGGCACAACAGAACCACCCGAGAGGCTTTACCGCATCTCCGCCTGCGCCCACCCAGGGATCCTGATGTGGCCCCTGGGCGGGGGGCTAGGATGAGGCCCAGGGATTTAAACCAGCACACAGACGGGGTGCAGTGTGGAGAGAAATGTGAGAGTTAAGAGCGCTGTGGGCGCTGTCTGGATTAGAATCTGCCCTCTTCTATTACTGTGGGACTGGGCAAGTTCTAAACTCTCTGTGTCGTTGATAAGATGGAAATAACCATAATATCTATAAAGTCCTAGAGAGGATTAAATCAGATAATACTTGTAAAGACCTTGAAAGTAACCACCATACAGTGAGTGGTCAAAAAATATGATCATTGGTTAAATGTTTTGTGTTAGGTTGCTCAGTCATGTCCGACTCTTTGTGACCCTATGGACTGTAGCCCACCAGGCTCCTCTGTCCAAGGAATTCTCCAGGCAAGAATACTGGAGTGGGTTGCCATGCCCTTCTCCAGGAGATCTTTCTGACCCAGGGATCAAACCCAGGTCTCCCGCCCTGGGGGCAGATTCTTTAACGTCTGAGCCAGGAGGGTATATGTTTTACAGGGTCTCAAATGAGGAACACGCACTTGGTGGACTCTGGGAAGAGACGGGGGACTGGATGAAATCAGAGTACAATTATTTTTTCAAAACCACCGAAAATGTGTTATCTCATCTCACCACCACAAATTGTTTACAGCACAAACTCACCAATCCCAAAATGCTCGTTCCACATGGTATGCAGACCAATTGTTGCTTCAGACAAGTAATTCTTTAACTCATCAAACGGAATGTTTATTTTAAATTCCACGTCTTCTTGAACTCCGAGGTCCTCAGCAAGCCTTCTCAGTTGGTTTACCCTGAGTTCATCATCTTGGTTACGACAACCTCCAATGAGCACAAGTTTAAGTGGAGGAAGAGATTCACTCTCCTTCTTATTCAACAATTTAGCAAAGGCTCTGATCTGCAAAGGATGGTTCTTTTCAGGCCTGAACTGGCCAATTGAAACCAGTAAGTGTTCCGAGGTTGCCTTCTCCTCATGTAAGGGAAGATCCAAGAATGTTTGTACATCACAAGGTGGATAAACAATATTAGTGCAGTTCCCAACCTTCCACAGTGAGAGAATATGGTTCAGTGTCCAAGAAGAATTGACCATGACGATGTCACTGCAAGAACCAACAAGCCCATACATAAAAGCAAATAAATAGTAGTAGATGAGCTTTACTTTGCTGAGAAAAGGATTCCTGGTAATGAAGGCTGCGTTGTTAAATCCCACATTCTGATTCTTCACGACGGAGAGCATGTCCGTGCTGATGGTGGGGTAATGAACGTAGCTTCCAACTCGGCAACCACCTAGATACTTAAACAGAGGAAGTGTGAAAGCGTAGCCCATTGAATCAATGTAAACATCAGGAACACACTGCATCAGAGCTTCCCAGCCCAGGAAAATGGATCCCAGACTTTGGCCCAGCAGTGTGAAATGAGGATAGAGTGAATCTTCCACAAGGTAGCGCTTCCTTAAGAAAACAAACTTCACTGGGCGAGTTAACCTGATGTTAAATCTTCTGAAAGCACCTTCCAGTATTTGTTGGCCACTGACGTCGGCATCGCCAGTATAAACAACATAAAGTGCTTCTGGATACCTAAAATAAGGTAAGAATTTCAGTAGTTTAGGTGAAAACAAGCAAAGCATTGTAGATCATTTTTTCTCATGATCATAAACAAGCTTATTTTCAGACAAAAAAAAAATGTTTTCCACTGATTTTGACTCCACTCTACCTGGGTCTTTCACTGCCCTATAACTAAAACGTTAGTCGTCCAAAGGAAACTTCTAGTTCTTTGCTATTCCCTCTACTAAGGGTTTTGCATATAGCAGACATCAACAAAATAGCTGATTTATAAATGAGGCATTTTCATTCTTAAGAAATGTTCAAAAATGTTATTTTGAGAACTTTCTCAGTATTAAAATGATGATTTAGCCTGGGCTCAGTCACGTTCAACTCTTTGCGACCCCAAGGACTAGAACCTGCCAGGCTCCCCTGTCCATGAAATTTTCCAAGAAAGAATACTGGAGTGGGTTGCCATTTCCTTCTCCAGGGGATCTTCCTGAACCAGGAATCGAACCCACATCTCCTGCATCTCCTGCACTGTTAAGAGGATTCTTTACCACTGAGCCGGTAATAGAATATTAATAAAATATTCATAAACAAGAGTTAACATTCACAAAAGGTAGTTAACATTCACTAAAAGTATCTCTGAGGAGGGCATGGCAACCCACTCCAGTATTCTTGCCTGGAGCATCCCCAGTGACAGAGGAGCCTACAGTCCATGAGGTTGCACAGTCAGACATGACTGAGCGACTGAGCACAGCACAGCACACAGGTACCTTTAGACAGGATCATAAATGCTAAAGCATTACTCAGGGATTTTTTTTTGTCCTATCATCTCTTTATTTATTTTTAACTTTTTATTTTGTACTTGGGTATAGCTAATTAACAATGTTGTGACAGTTTCACGTGAACAGTGAAGGGACTCAGCCATACAAACACATGTATCCATTCTCCCCCAAACTCTGCTCCCATCCAGGCTGCCACGTAACATTTACTCAGGGTTTTAATCTGAGAAATGCACAAAGGTTTTAAAAGCTGGGCCTTGAGCCTGCATCACAATTATATATAATGAAAATATGGAAAAACACCTTCTTGTGATTTTAACACTTTGGCCGCACTCTGGTTGTATTTACAATTATTCTCTGAGTCATACAGAGAATGGGGAGACTGAATGAAAATCCAGTGTCCTGGATCTCGCGTCGAGTCAGGAAAGATTTGTAGGAACTAACTAAGGAGAAACAGGTTGTTTTAGGAAAAAAAGGAACACTAGATGAAAAGACAAGGAATCTTAAAAAGGTATGTGCCCCGAGTTCAGTAGGCTAGAGCAAAGTATGTGTTAGAGGGGTGAGGAGAGATGAGAGACAAAAAGTGGCAAGAGAAAGATGCAAAAGCATCTTCCATGTTGTACTTATTATTTGGATTTTTGTTTGTTTGCTTGTTAGTGAGCTGGAGGAGTAACAGGGGTTGCGGGTGAGTATGAGTACAAATCTCCTGACACCTGACCACTGCTCTCAGGAGTTCAGTAATCCAGAGACAAGGCTAATGCACACTGCCCTGAGAAAGAAAGAAGAGCAGGGGCTAGAGCAGGGCAGGCTTCAAGGAGGTGGGGTTAATACAGGATTTAAGAAAGTTCTCTGCATTTAGCGAGTTATGGGAGATGGCAGAGGACACACAGAAATGGTGGCCAGAAGCCAAGAAGCTTAGAGTAGAGAAAAAGAAAGCTGAGGGCATTACTCATGAGGACTTTGAAACTGAATGAAGGGTGTGTGCCAGGAAGTAAGGTCACCATGGAGAGATAACAGTCTTCCTTATATGATAAAACAATAATGGAACCTGTGTTTTGCTATGCTGTTTCGTGTGGGACTGGAGTGGGGAGAAGGAAGCCTGAAACATTAAAAGATGTGTAAAACCAAATTCTTTCTGTTAAATAACATGGTACCTTACTTAAGACTGGTAATGATATCCAACTGGTAATGATATGAAAATCAGAATCAAATAGATGCTTTCATAGAGAATATTTGCTGTGTATCACCACTGACTAAAAGTATTCAAAGTATTAAAACACTTCATAGTATTTGGTCTATTTCTGTTTATTATTCAATCTCCTCCACATACCAGTTGATATATGTCTCCACAAGGTGATCAGTTATCCCCATTAAATTATGCCATAAAAGGGCAGATACTTTCTGTTTCTTTATCATATCAATGGTAAAGATAAAATTCAATGGGATATTAAAAAGAAAAGATTTATTTATTCATTTATTTTTGGTTCCACTGGGTCTTGGTTGCTGCACATGGGCTTTCTCCAGCTGTGGCTAGTGGGGGCGCTATTCGTCCTTGTGGTGCATGGGCTTCTTAGAGCAGCGGCTTCTCTTGTTGCAGAATACAGGCTGCAGGCCTGCGGGCTTCAGTGCTTGCGGCGTGGGGGCTCTGGAGCACTGGCTTGGTAAGTTGCGGCACACAGGGCTCGGTTGCTCCACAGCATGTGAGAACCTCCCAGACCACGGGTTGAACCCGTGATCCCTGCACTGGCAGGCAGATTCTCAACCTCTAGACCACCAGGGAAGCCCTTCAATAGGATCTTATAAGATAGGTCGGCATATGAAAGAAGTGGTTCCTTGCTCAAGAATAGTTTTAAAAAGGAGTTCCTGGCTAGGAATAAGGTATTAGAAAAGACACATTCTGGGTAATGATTTTTTAAAAACAGTAATAATATACCAAATTAGCTGAGGAAGATGCATACCTACTTTTTCTGTAGAGCCCTTAAGGCACACCATAACACTCTTTCTCCTCCTCCGCCAGCATTGCAGTATGGATGGAAAAATGCAATCACCGTTTGATTTTTCCTAGTTTTGCTAGATGATGCTGACTTTTTCTTTCTCTGTACCAGCAGTCGGAAACGCCAAAGGACAATAAGTAAACACACACACAAAGTTCCAAGTACGAATAGCCCGGGCAAAAGTAATGAATAAAAAAACCTGAAACGAGAGGGGAATGGTGAAAATGGATATCATGTCATTAAAAAATGGTACTGATGAACCTATTTGCAGGGCAGCAATAGAGACAAAAACATAGAGAACAGACCTGTGGACACAGTACGGGAAGGAGAGGGTGGGACAAGTTGAGAGTGGCAGTGAAACATATACGTTACCTATGTAAAATAGCCAGTCAGTGGGAATTTGCTGTATGATGCAGGGAGCTCAACCTGGTACTCTGTGACAACCTAGGGGGTGCGATGGGGTGGGAAGTGGAAGGGAGGTTCAAGCGGGAGGGGACATATGCATACAGATGGCTGATTCAAGTATGGCAGAAACCAATACAACATTGTAAAGCAACTATCCTTCAATTAAAAATAAATAAATAAAAATAATAATAGTAAAAAATGACAGGCTACAAATTGAAGTCTAGTTTCACATAACTGTTTTATATATTAGTAGCAAAGAAAGAAAATTTTATTGCTTGTGAGTCTAACAAAATACTCAGCTATTAAAATTCTACAAATTTTACAAAATATCTAATGTCAAAAGTGCAAGTCCTCTTTAATTCCACAGCATGCTGGCAAGTCAATGTACTTTTTCTTTTTAATAAGCAGTAAAAATCAATGTTGATCCACCTTTCTCCTAATTCAGTATATGTATTATGTATTAAAGGATTAAAATAAATTTAATCATTAATCTAAACAAGATATGACTGGGAATGGCATCTGACCCCAAGATGACAACACGTAATCCAAAGAAATATGTCTTCCAAATGGTGAATATTCCACAGTTCAAAGTTTGGTGAGATACTAAATCATTTATCTTCTCTCACTTCACCTCAAGTAGAACAATTTTTGAGGGAAGAGGAAACTTAGATGTCTCCAATTCTATTCTGAGTTCTATGTCTGATCTGTTTACATGACCCTGAAACCACTGCTTCCCTAAATGTTTCTGAACCTGTTACTTATTTTTTTGTTTTGTTTTGTTTTGTTTTCTTAGCTGCCACGCAGCTTGGGGGATCTCTGAACACTTCCAGAAAGTGGAAGTGCGGAGTCCTGACCACTGGACTGCCAGGGAAGTCCCAGTCACTTGTTTTCTTTGAAGCAAGAGTCAATTCCTTCATTTTCCAGAAAATACCTACTAACTACCGAGTCAAAGGAATCATGGTTTGTCTGTCAGTTGTTCTTCCAAATAAGAACTGTGTCCTCTAAAAAGTATGTCTACTTCACCTTGCAATGCAGACAGTCATACAAGAGGTTTTCCTTAAGACAACTATTTCACTCCGGTATGGAGAAGTGCTTTATGTGTTCAATCCATTTTGTCATACAGAATAGTAGAAAGATATGTACTCAAGAGTTTAGATTTAACAAAATTAATAATTTTTACTGCTTCCTCAAGGACATTTTAAAGAAAAACTGGCTTTATCAAGTGCATGGAGGTGAAAAACACAATGACTACTAGTACAGTTTGAGAACACTGCCTTGATTTGTGCTAAGTAGTGGTTTTATCCACCAAGACTTTTGCACTATTAGTGCAAATGTCAACAAAACAAAAACTGTGTCCTCTAAACATTATATCTTAACATTATATAAAAATAATTTTTACTTAGAGGAGTCGCTGAAAGGGTCTTAGGGACTCTAAGGTGCCTACAAACCACAATGAACCACAATTTAAGAACCACTGCTGGGAAGAAATGGACAAAAGTTTGACAGAAGTGGTAAGACTAGCCACTTAACGTTTGGAATATATCAGTTCATGAAAGCAATATTATCTTAAACAGTTAGCTTTCCTTTCCTAGGACAAGACAAGAAGCGGTTTAATTTAAAATGTTGCTGACTCACAGAATCCAAAGATTTCCATGACATTTTCTTCAAATGACTTAAGTGGGAAAATAAATGTGATAGGATTTTCAAACTGAACTATTCAACTTACAATCAGAAAAAAATAATATTAATCACTAAAGCTAACCCAGTTCTTGTTTTCAATCTGTTAGTTTCAAAGGTACACATACAGCTTCTATTAAGAAATTTATCAAACATCCTACCGTACTTGTACATCAAAACTACCCACGTAGAATTTGTTTAAATGTAACTAAAATGTGTCATTAAATATTTATTCATATTTAAGCACAAGACCTTAAAAAGGTAAGTGTAATCAACAGTGAGTCATTCCATTCAGCAAAATTTTTATTTAGTCATTATCATGTGCAAAGCAGGGAGTTAAGGATATTTCAAACAGCAGAGAAGAATATGAAGGCTCTGAAAGTAGACTTTCTTGTTGGAATGTTTTAAATAATCATTACAGAATTTGAAGTAGGGCGGACAAAAGTGAAAAAGAAATAATACCTGAATTCTGGAGAGAATACATATACACTGCTATTCAGGATGCTATCATATTAATGATAAATTTTCAACCTGAACAAAAATACATAGGCGTTAAAAGAGCTGTGTAGGTAGAATATACTAAGTCTTCTGTTTTATTAGTGTAAGTCAACACACACAAAATACAGTAGTATTACAACAACAAACGTGGGAAAAGGGTCTGGGAGTTTTTCACCAAATTGTTATCAATAGTTTATCTCTGGATTGTAGCATTTCTGAAGACTTATTTTTTGCACATCTATTTCCTAATTTTTCTACCAAACCCCCCTCCCCCCCCCCCCCCCCCCCCACCAATGTATTATCTATGCAATAAAGACAAAAAGGTAGCTTCCCTGGTGGCTCAGACGGTAAAGAATCCGCCTGCAATGCGGGAAACCTGGGTTGGATCCCTGTGTTGGGAAGATCCCCTGGAGGAGGGCATGGCAACCCACTCCAGTATTCTTGCCCGGAGGATCCCCAAGGACAGAGGAGGCTGGCGGGCTCGCAGAAAGTCGGTCACGACTGAGCAACTAAGCAGAGCACACAGGAAATATCTTATATAACTACATTTACATCAACCAGAAAAGAAATCAAAGGAAAATCAAGACGAGGACGCAACAGAAACTTGACATTAAAATGACATACGTTAACAATGATAGTTTCGATGAGTGAAAGAGGGCAAACTAAGATAACAGAAGATTCGCTTTCTTCTTCACCAAAAAGAGCATGATAGAATGGGGAATGAATTCGTGGCTCAATCATAAAGGAAAACGAGGAACGAATATGAATAATTTTTAACAGGCTAATTGGAGTGAACACAAGAGAAAGAAAAAGCTAAACCAAAGAGGAAAAGCGAGCTCTGAGAGAGCAGTGAGGCAGTGAAAGTAAACGCGGTAAACCGGGTCTTCAACTCAACTTTCTCGTCTGTCCACAAGACCCCAAAGGGAAAGCTCACTGGCCTTGAGAAAACAGCTTAAATTCATGACAAAGAAAGCCCCTGCCCGCACACATTAGTCGCACTGGGCAGACAAGTAGCACTGCAGTATAGAAAACGCCTGCGAGCCCACACCACCCGCTCCTCACCTCAATAACTCGCACAAGCACCAACGCCTTTCAGCAGCCGCCATCTTCCGCCGACCCTCGAACTCAGGAAGCGCTTCGTCGTTCCTCTTCTCTATTGGCTCCTGAGGAACCTTGCGGCACTCCCCCCGCCCACACGGGGTCGACTGTGCACCTCAATTGGCTGCCTGTAGTAGCTTCCCACGGCCCTCCAGCCAATAGAATCTCCAAGGGAGTGGACAAGTTTTCCGCGTGGCGTCCTGGGTCCCGGCCCCCTCGTGGGCGGAGCCGTGGGGGGAGTTGGGCATGGGGAGGGCGTGGCCTGTGATGGACAGTCGGTGCACCCGCCCTCGGCCCCCTCCCCCACCGAAGCCCCCGCTCCGGCGCCCCGGCCCCCATTCTAGAGCCCCGCCGCCGGTCAGAAACCAATGGGAGGCTCTTGCGCGTCTGGGATCGATTTTCCAGGGGCGGAGTTCACAACCGCAGCAGCTGCAGCGTTTCGGATCCGCGGCGCCCTGGAGTCAGGCGCGGAGCCCCAGAGGGAGCTGCGCGGAACGGACCCAACGGTGACCCCCGCCACGCCGCACCTTCCTGGCCGGCAGTGGGCGAGCCTGGGGATCTGCATCTCCGGCCCGGGTCTACGCGGCTCGACCTCGCTCCTTTTCTCCCTTGGCACACGCCCAAGGCTGAAGACAGACCGAGGCCAGAGCGCACCGGTCCAGGAGGTAGCGGAGATCCGTGAGGGGGGACGGGCCCGCCCTGCCTGGGTTCAACTCGGCCGAGGACACTCGGGCACCGACAGGCCCGTCTCCGGGTGTGGGCGAGGGTCTATGGGTGTGGGTGAGGGTCTCCGGCCCACCCTCCCCTCAAGCTCTGTTCCCTGCGCCCCCCAGGGCCAGGGGCGGAGTGGCGCGCGAGTTTGAATTAGCCGGTGGGGGTCGAGCTGCAGATTCCTCCTCTGAAATGCAGGTGCCGGATTGGGTTAGAACCGAACCACGAGGATGCCACCCACGGCGCGCTCCTACTCTCCTTGCGTTTTAACACCGCGCTTCTCTTCCCCTGACCAGGTGACCTTGGGCTCCGAGCTGAATCACAGAAGAAATTAGTTCCTCCGCGAGATGAAGCCAGAGGAGGAGAGACCGATTACAGATCGCGAAAAGGCCAGTCGGAGAGTGAGTTACCTTCCCGGGGTGCTGTGTGCGCACACCTGCCTGGAGGACCTTCGGCGCTCACCTACCATCCTTGCTGCGCTCGGCGCGTGGTGTGCGCGGGGGAGACTCCTCGGCGCGTGGTTTGTTAGAGAACACCCTTTAGAAAGGGCGTGCTAATAACTGGTTTTCAGTAACAGTTTAAAACCCAACACTTTTCTGTTCGTCGGATGTTGAGGAGTTTGATGCTGGAGAGGTAAAGTGAGAGTTGAGTTGTTTTGTTAAGATCCCTAATTGCCCAGTTCGAGTAAATTAGCTGTCCTGAAAAGTTCGTCAAGCATTGGTGCATCGACCCCGTCATGGTCTATCCAGGTCCTGTGGTGGTGTTTTGTTGTTGTTTGTTTTTGAAGAACTATTTTGAATTCATTTAAATTATGCAAGTAATTTAGTGTGGTCTCTTAAAAACAGGACACAAATATTTAGCAAGAAAAACAAATCTATTTTCCAGTGTTTTTCTGCTCATGTTCATAGGTCTTCATTCATTCAGCAAATACTTACTGAAAACTTAACATTTCTCAGGCACAGTTTTGGAAAAGGAAATGCAGTGGTGTCCACATACCTGTTATGTTAATGCATATCTGTATCTCCAGAGAAATCCTTAGGTTCTTGTGTATGTGGTTTTAGAATATTTGTTAGTATTAACGCCTAGTTGTGTCCAGTTCTTTGCCCAATGGACTGACTGTAGACTGCCAGGCTCCTCTGTCCATGGAATTCTCCAGGAGAGAATACTGGAGTAGGTGGCCATTCCCTTCTCCAGGGGGTCTTCCCCACCCAGGGATCTGAACCTGGGTCTCAAGCATTGCAGGTGGATTCTTCACCATCTGAGCCACCAGTGAAGGTTTTACCTAAAAGAGATCATGTAGTGTGTGTGTGTGTGTGTGTGTGTGTGTGTGTGTGTGTGTTTTTTACCTAAGGAGATCATGTAGCGTGTGTGTGTCTTTTACCTAAAGAGATCATGTAGTATATGTGTGTGTGTTTTCCAGTCTAACAGTATATTTTGGAGATTGTTTCATGTTAGTACATAAGTGTCTGTGAAACTTAGTTTCACCTCTGCACAGCATGGATGCTCCATAGTGTATTTCTTCTTTTCCCATGGGTAGACATTCTGATTGCTTCTATTTTTTCTCTCTTACAAATCATGCTGTAGTGGACATTGTTGTATGTGATTTTTCATGCTGACCTTTGAGTATTTCTCTAGGATAGATACCTGTGCTTAGTCACTTCAGTCGTGTCCAACTCTCTACAACCCTATGGACTGTAGCCCTGCCCCAGGCTTCCCTGTCCAAGAGATTCTCCAGGCAGGAATACTGGAGTTAGTTGCCATTTCCTCCTCCAGGGGATCTTCCTGACCCAGGGATTGAACTCAAGTCTCCTGCATCTCCTGCATTGCAGACAGATTCTTTACTGCTGAGCCACCGGGGAAGTCCAGGATAGACGCCTAGGCCAGGGTTGCTGATCTGAAGAGTAGACTGTGCCTTTCCTACAGATTGCTGAAATTCATTGGACAGCATTATTGGACTACCTTTTGGGGTGAAATTCATCTAGGCCCTGGTTGTGTAGAAAGGAAGGAAAAATGGATTATGGATGGGCAGAGAGAGGCTGCTCAATAGTTGGTTCTTACTGGGATGACTCTGCATTTAATGGAGGAGCAGGGAGAACACCTGTGGGGGAGGGGCAACTCATAGAGGAGACTTAAAACTCTTAGGGTGCCCTCACCGCTCTGTCCAGTAAAAAAAAAATCATTATCTTTCCAGATCAAGCTCAAGACCTGCCTCTTGACACTCTGTAACTGTCCTTGTTCATGCCTGCCTCACCCTCTTCTGGATTCCATTGATAACACTGTCAGCCAACATGATTGAGCTTCCTATGTGCTGAGCCCTGTGTTTGAGCACTTTCCATTCCTTTCTGTTCACGCTCATTCAGTCCTCACAAAACCTTTTGATGTAGGTATTTTCTCATCTTCACCATTTATTTGACAGTTTTTTTCAGTACAGGCATACCTTAGAGATACTGCGCTTCAGTTCCAGACCACCACAGTAAAGCAACAGGCATTGTTTGGTTTCCCAGTACATATAAAAGTTGTGTTTACACCATGCTGTCATCTGTAAAGAAGGCTGAATGCTGAAGAATTGATGCTTTTGAACTGTGGTGTTGGAGAAGACTCTTGAGAGTCCCTTGGACTGCAAGATCAAACCAGTCAATCCTAAGGAAAATCAATCCTGAATATTCTTTGGAAGAACTGGTGCTGAAGCTCAATCCTTTGGCCACCTGATGCGAAGAGCTAACTCATTGGAAAAGACCCTGATGCTGGGAAAGATTGAAGGCAGGAGGAGAAGAGGACGACAGAGGATGAGATGGTTGGATGGCATCACCGACTAAATGGACATGAGTTTGAGCAAGCTCTGGGAGATGGTGAGGGACAGGGAGGTCTGGCGTGCTGCCATTCATGGGGTCACAAAGAGTCAGACACGACTGAGCTACTGAACAACAACAACAAAGTGTACAATAGCAGTTTGTCTGAAAAATGTACACATCCTAATTTAAAAATAACTTGATTGCTAAAAAATGCTAACCATCATCTGACCCTTCAATGAGTCATAACCTTTTTGCCAGTGGAGGGTCTTGCCACTACCAGCTAAGAATTGTCACTCGCCACATGATTCTACAAGTATGAAGCCACTAGCTCCTGCAACTGTTGCCCTTCAGCACACCCTGAAAAGAGTTCAGGGCAGAGATCAGGAATGAGGTACTCTGTGCTATCAGAAAACTAGCAGAACAGGCCTTCAGATAGTTAGATATTTTCAGATTTTATGAGCCCAGTTTCTTGGATCTTCTCATACCTGGGAAAACACTAAAATCATTAGTAGAGACCTCTGCTCCATGTGACTGGCAGCAAGCAATCTTCTTGAAAGATGTGTACTTAACTGCATGTATCCCCTTTCCCTAAAATAATATATATATCCTGACTTCCCCCACTTTGCAGCAGTTGTAGGCCCACATGAAACATAACTCACAACTCTCAGTCTGAGCATTTTTTTTTTTTTTGGTCAATACCTCATCGTTAATGGCTGCTGACTGATCAGGGTGGTGTTTGCTGAAGGTTAGGGGTGGCTGTGGCAATTTCTTAAAATAAGACAACAGTGAAGTTTGCCACACCGATCGACTCTTCCTTATATGAACGATTTCTCTGTTTGATAGCATTTTACCCACAGGAGAACTTCTTTCAAAATTGGAGTCAGTCCTCTCAAACCCTGCCATGATTTGATCAACTAGTTTGATAAAGTTTATGTAACATTCTAAATCCTTTTTTGTCATTTCAGCGGGTCTTCACAGCATCTATACCAGGAGTAGATTACATCTGTTGAACAAACCACAGTCTTTGTTCATTCATAAGAAGCAGCTCCTCTTCCATGAAAGTTTATCATAAGATTGCAGCTATTCAGTCACTTCTTCAGGCTCCCCTTTAATTCTGGTTCGCTTGCTTTTTCCTGGAAGCTCAGCTGGTAAAGAATTCGCCTGCAATGCAGGAGATCCCGGTTCAATTCCTGGGTCAGGAAGATCTGCTGGAGAAGGGATAGGCTACCCACTCCAGTATTCTTGGGCTTCCCTGGTGTCTCAGCTGGTAAAGAATCTGCCTGCAATGCGGGAGACCTGGGTTCAATCCCTGTGTTGGGAAGATTTCCTGGAGAAGGGAAAGGCTACCCACTCCAGTATTCTAGCCTGGAGAATTCCATGGCTGTATAGTCTATGGGGTCGCAAAGAGTCAGACACTACTGAGCGACTTTCACTCACTTACTCACGCTTGCTTTTCTACCACATCTGCAGTTACTCCCCTCATTAAAGTCTTGAACCCCTCAAAGTCATCCTTGAGGGCTGGAATCAATTTCTTCCAAATTTCTGATAATATTGGTGTGTTGACCTCTTCCCATGAGTCGTGTGCGTGTGTGTGTGTAGTTGCTCAGTCATGTCTGGCTGTTTGCGACCCCATGGACTGTAGCTCACCGGGCTCCGCTGCCCATGGAATTCTCCAGGCAAGAATACTGGAATGGGTTGCCATTTCCTTCTCCAGGGTATTGAACCCAGTCTCCTCACATTGTAGGCAGATTCTTTGCTGTCTGAACCACCACCAGGGAAACCCATGAGTCATGAATGTTCCTAAGAAGAGTAAACGAATAGTGTTATTCTGATGCTGAGAGGTGTGGCGAAGTACATGAATCAGGGGAGGAGCATTAGGATGACATGGAAGTGGAGGACCTCTTTTAAGCAGGTGATCGGGGAGTTCTTGGAGGAGGTGGCATTTGTGTGGAGACCCAAATGATTCAGATTTGGGGGAAAGTGTTCTAGGTTGAAGAACCAGGGGGTGTCAAGCTTCTAAGTTAGGAGTGACCTGAATGTCTGAGGAGCAATAAGAAAGCCAGAGTGGCTGGAGCAGAGGGAGGTGGGGGAAGAGCTAGAACACAAGGTCAGGGTTCATCATCTTTACAGATGGGGAAACTGAGGCAGAGAGAAGTTAGGTAGCTCACTGGAAGTCCTGCAGCTGGTAAGGGGCAGATGTGGGATTGAGTCCCAACTTGGCCTTTCTCGCTTTCTCAGATGTGTATTTTCTTCCAAACTTACTTGACAATTGGTCGTATACCACTTGCCTTTGATCAAACTTTTCTTTGCAATATGGTTTTGAACAGAGCTTTCCTTTGCAACTCTGCACTTCTTGAAAGTAGGTACCAGGTTAGAATCATTTAAAAACTACTCTGCACAGCACATAGTAGGTGCAGCACAGTGGATCTTGAATAAAGAATTAGACCATGATCCCCTCCCCTGGTCTTCTCTTCAGAGGCCTCCCGTGGGGCAGCAGTGACCCTCCCTGAAAAGGAGGTGGCCTGTGACCTGGCCATTGGCCTTCAGGCCACAAACACTGGAGCACCTTCTGTTCACTTGCGGGGGCTGAGCAGAGGATGGAGAGATGAACAGAGGTCTGCCCCGTGCTCTTGGAGCTGGCAGTCATAGGTGCTGGAGCAGAGGTGTCCTCACAGGGTAGGTCGCACAGACAAGGGTGATCAGCCTCTCCTGGGAGGGAGGGGTGCAGAAAGTGCTCTGGAGGCAGTGGTGAGGTCTTGGAGGAGTGGGGTCTTGGAGGAGGAGTGGGCGTTGGCCGGAATCACAGTGGACTGGAAGGAAGGATGTTGCTGGTAGAGGACAGGACTGGAAGGATGCATTTGGGAGGCTGTGAGTGGCTTGGAAAGTGATTATGGAAGGCCCAGTTTTTCAGATCAGGAGTTCGGACTTTATGCCCAAGATAGGAGAGTTTGAGACACTCCTCAAGGGAGTGGAGCTGTTGGAACCTTGCTAGAGGCCTTGGACAATGACCAGCACCATCCAGACTGCAGGTGGCTGAAGAGCCTAAAGAGGAACTGGGAGACGGCTGTTTTGCCCCCTTTTTTGTGGAGTCTATACTCCTGAGGGTCCTAATGTCAGAGGCCAGTGGTTATCCTGGCAGCCCCAACACAGAGCACATCTGGTACTGTTGTAACTGGGGAATACATTACAGGGGTGTGAGCATGCTGGCTTTATAAATGTGTTTTTATCTGACATGCATTCTCCTCTCCATTGCAAGCATGGGGATAGGCCAGTGACATGAGCACTGTTCACTGATAGCATAGCGTAGATAGTGAGAGTCATTTCCTAGGCAGGTTGATAAGAAGTCTAGGGGTCCCCAAGGAGAGAGAGGTCTGGAATATTCAAGGAGGAAGAAAGGACAAACTTTTTTTTTCCCTCTACATTCTTTAGGATTATATAACAATAATGTATCCTGCCTGAGGACAGTCTTTGGATTAAACCTTCTGGTTAATTCTGTTATCTTAAAATGTAAAGTATGGGAGTAGGTCTGCTCTTTACAAGGATGTATCCTGCCTGAGGACAGTCTTTGGATTAAACCTTCTGGCCAATTCTGTTATCTTAAAATGTAAATTATGGGAGTAGGTCTGGTGAGGTCTTTACAACCTCCAGACATTCTCTGGATTCTTTGGAGTATATAACTCCATTGCTAACACTAGCAAGGGGGTACTCTTTCTACCCCCTTCTGATGTCTATGTCAGAAGCTTTCTCTATCTCCTTTATACTTTAATAAAACTTTCTTATACAAAAGCTCTGAGTGATCCAGCCTCGTCTCTGGCCCCGGATTGAATTCTTCTCCTCCGGAGGCCAAGAACCCCGACGTCTTTGTGTGATTCAGCAACAACCTTTCATCTTGGGGGCTTGTCCGGGATCCTTCAGGACAAGGTAAGGATGCTCGGAGCTCTAGTTCTTTGTTCTCCTAGCGAACATGTTTCCTGCTGTACTTTACTAACTCTACGGTGTGCTTGTGTGAATGAATGACATGCCCTGCGCGGAGCAAGTGAGGAGCCCTGCTCTGCGGTTCCGTGGTAACCTCATATGGCTTATGGCAGAAACCTGTTGAGGGTTTATACCGACCTGCCAATGCCAAGAGGCACCCAACGTCTCCTTCGGGAACCAATTAGAAATGGGCAAAGCGTGTGGACCGAACTCTCCTTTCTCTGCCAAGCTTTTTGGTCTCTTTGACCATTTCATAACTCCTTGAAAACTAGAAGTACTAACCTAATCTATCGGATCATAGACTTTCAAGGGACTTGTGATCTGTTACTGCGTACTATGACTTAGGTTCCCAAACTTGGGTTGGTAGTCAGGAAGCACCTAGCCTTGCTAGGCATGGAAAGTTTGGAAACTAGATGGAGTTCTAGCTCTAAGAGCATCTCTGAGGTTAAAGGTTACTCAGATCGGAACTACAAGGGATATTTTTCTTCCTTTGGTAACGCTCTTAGTGGATAAGAGGAGGCTCATACTGGTGTGGTGACGCTTGGAAGAAACATCTCAGTTTCATGTTTATATCGGTCTTACTGTGGTTAGGAATATACTCAGGGTCATGCACAGGCACTCAGGTGACGAATGTTTCCCCCAGCGGTTTAGCCTGGGAGGCATTCTGGAAGGTTACTCTGATTGCACCCCCAGTGGCATCAGAGGCAAGCAAGGTTTTAATGGTGAGGAGCTGGACGTCAGTCAGGGATGCCATCAGGTCTACCCCTGGTGCATCCCCACCCCATCTCCGTGGCGGAACCGGGAGGGACGAGTAGGTCGCCTGCGTCGGTAAGGGACAGACTTAAGTCTGACCAGGGAAGGAAAACTTTGGTGTAAAGTCTGTCTACACCCCCATCTAGAGCAGGGAGGGACGCCTCCGGTAGAAAAACGGCGCTGGTCTCTTTTTTTCTCTGTCACAGATGGGAGCTAACAATTCCAGCCTCACTCCTTTGAACTGTATCCTGGAAAACTGGGATAGATTTGATCCCCAGGGCTTAAAGAAGACACACCTGGTCTTCCTGTATGATACTGCATGGCCGCGGTACCCACTGGAGGACGGTGAAGCGTGGCCAGTTGGAGGATCTCTTAAGTATAATACTGTTTTACAATTAAACCGGTTCTGTAGAAAACAAGGGAAATGGGTAGAAGTAGCATATGTGTTGCCCTTTTTCTCTCTGTGAAATATGCCAGACTTATGTCCTAAGGGTATAGATTTGGGTGTGACTCCTTCAGCTCACTCCTGAGCTCCTACTTTGCTAGATGAGATGGAGGACAGGAGACAAAGAGATAAAGAAAAGCAGGTTTCTCCAATCCATCCCTGGGATCATATGCATAGAGCAGAAAGAGAGACTGAGGAACAGCCACAGACGCTGTTGCCTCTTCATGAAGCACCCACCAGGAGAAATAATCAGTCTATGAGAGTTAATAAGCCTTTTTCTTATCAAGAAATACAAAAAATCAAGGAGGATGGGAGACTATTTAGAGAACCCAGAAAAATGTATTAGAGCTTTTAAAGGTGTTACTCTGCTTTATGACCTTACTTGGAAGGATGTGATGTATACCTTGGGACAAACGCTGACTCCCGACTCAAAGACTTGAGTCTTGAGTTTTGGGAAAAGCGGTTGCTTATGGAGATGAATGGCTTGGTAATGAATCAGTAGGGAAGAGGGAGGACCGCCCTCCCCACTGGGAAATCAGGCGTCCCAGCTACAGAACCAGACTGGGACTACAACACAGTGAAAGGAAGATGGGATCAGAGTCATTTTGTCAGATGTATTCTTGAAGGACTCAGACAGGCGTGTGCTAAGCCTTTAAACTATGGCAAATTGGCAGACATAGAACAGGAGGAGAAGGAAGCTTCTGGTAAATTCCTAGATAGACCAAGAGGAGCCCTTCGCAGATTCACTGAGATTGATCCCGAAAGTGAAGGAGGAAAAGTAATCTTAAAGGATAGATTTCTCACTCATTCGGCTCTAGATATCCACTGTAAGCTATTAAAACAGGCGTATGGACCAAATCAATCTTTAGATAATCTGTTACAACTGGCTCAGACAGTCTATTAAGGAAGGGAATATGAGGGAAAAGAAAGGCAGAGAAAGACAAAGGAACAGGCGGAAGCCTTCACAATGGCTATGAGAATGTTCTTAAACAGCCTGAGAGAAATGCCCAGAGGGACCCAGGTGAAAAGGGTTGGGCTTGCTATTACTGTGGAAAGGAGGGGCATCTCAAGCGGGATTGCCCTCAGGCATCCAAGCCAACCCCGGCTCCATGTCCGGTCTGCAAAGAACCACACTGGAAGAGAGACTGCTCCCAGAGACGTAGGTTTCAGGGGTCAGACTCTCAAGACAATCAGAACTGAAGGTGCCCGGGGGTCCCCACACAAGCTCCCGTCCTAATTACACCTGAGGAACCCCGGGTATTGATAACTGCGGGAGGCCAATCCGTCAGTTTCCTTTTAGATACTGGGGCAACTTACTCCATGCTTACTGAAGCCCCTGGCCCACTTTCTTCCCAATCCACTTCCATAATGGGACTGTCTGGATGAGCCAAAAGATATTATTTCAGTTATTCTTTATCTTGCAACTGGGATTCTGTGCTATTTTTACACAAGTTTCTGATTGTGCCAGAATCACCCTCATCCTTTTTGGGGAGGGATATACTGAGCAAGGTCCATGCCTCTGTATTCATTAATATGGAGCCCTCCCGTTCTCTCTCTTTAGTTGAACAAAATGTAAATCCTAGAGTATGGGCTGATGGAAAATCTGTGGGTCAAGCACAAAATGCTATTCCTGTGGTTGTCAAGCTCAAAGACCCTCACTTATTTCCACATGAGAAGTATCCACTGAAACCTGAGGTTAAAGAAGGGTTAAAACCCATCATTGAGAATTTATTTTATTTTATTTTTTATTTTTTCCATCATTGAGAATTTAAAGGAGCAGGGACTATTAGTTCCCTGTAACAGTCCATGCAACACTCCTATTTTGGGTATAAAGAAATCAAATGGTAAATGGAGATTAGTTCAAGATTTACGAATAATAAATGAGGCTGTAGTCCTTTACACCCTGTGGTGCCTAATCCTTATACTCTATTGTCTGAAATTCCTGAATGAGCCAAATATTTCTCAGTAATTGATTTGAAAGATGCCTTCTATTCAATGCCTTTGGCGGAGGAAAGTCAATTTCTATTTGCCTTTGAAGACCCTTCGCAGCCAGCTTCTCAGTTAACCTGGACGGTTTTGCCCCAGGGATTTCATGACAGTCCTCACTTATTTGGACATAGTTTGTCATGGGATCTACAAAACTTTAATAGCTCTGAAGCGGTGGTGTTACAATATGTAGATGGTATTTTGCTCTGTGCTGAGACAGAGGAAGCTTGTTCACGAGCCGCAGAAGACTTCCTAAACTTTCTGGCAGGCTGTGGTTACAAGGCATCAAGAGAAAAGGCTCAGCTTTGTCAACAATCTGTTAGATATCTGGGCCTAACTATATCAGAAGTGACTAGGGCCATAGGCCCGGAGAGAATTAAACCTATACTAAACCATCCCCTACCTATGACTTTAATAAGACAATTGAGAGGATTCTGGGGAATCTACAGGCTACTGTCCTATTTGGATTCCAGGTTATGGGGAACTTGCCCGGCCTTTATATAAACTTACAGCTGAAACCCAGCAGGCCCGAACCGACAAACTGGTTTGGTCTCCAGATACTCAAAAGGCTTTTAAGGTTCTTCAGACTGCTGTTCTGCAAGCTCCCACTCTGACCTTGCCCACAGGGTCAGAATTTAACTTGTTTGTCACTGAAAGAAAAGGTATGGCCTTGGGAGTTTTAACACAACCCCAAGGGCCTCACCAGCAAGCTATTGCTTATCTAAGCAGAGAATTAGATGTAATTGCACGTGGGTGGCCCCACTGCCTATGAGTAATTGGGGCAATGGCGTTATTAGCACCTGAAGCTTTAAAAATAATTAATGGACAAAACCTTACTGTACTGACTTCTCATGATGTGAGTGGAATCTTAAACTCTAAGGTTAATATTTGGATAACAGATAGTAAACTTCTTAAATATCAGTCATTGTTGTTAGAAGGACCAGTAACTAAGCTCAAAGTTTGTGGAAATTTAAATCCTGCCACTTTCCTTCCTGAGAAGGAAAATGAAACACCTGATCACGATTGTTCCCAATTCCTAACTTTATTTTTATTTTTTATTTTTTATTTATTTATTTTTTTTGAGCACGGCGGCCCGCCCAGTCCAATTCCTAACTTTAAACTATGCAGCAAGTCTGCAAATACCTTCAACAATCGCATGTTATGCCTCTTCTTAAACTTCTTAAACATCTAACAACCCTAAGATGGACTGATGTAACTATGGACATAATGTGACTTTTCATTTTGATGACTATTTTGCCTTACATTTGTAACTGTATAATGGGGTTTTCTAACCGTCTAAAAGCTTTTAATTTACAAATGGTTGTCTGAGCTCCTATGAGTGCCACAGCTTCCTCCAACTATTACTTGGGGCCCCTGGATCAGAGACCCTCAATATGAGGGTTAGGAGAATATATTACATCTAAATGTAAGACCAGAAACTATAAAACCTCTAGAGGAGAACATAGGCAAAACACTCTCCAGCGTAAATCACAGGAGGATCCTCTATGACCCACCTCCAAGAATATTGGAAATAAAAGCAAAAATAAACAAATGGGAACTAATTAAATGTAAAAGCTTTTGCACAACAAAGGAAACTATAAGCAAGGTGAAAAGACAGCCTTCAGAATGGGAGAAGAAAATAGCAAACGAAGCAACAAAGGATTAATCTCAAAAATATACAAGCAACTCCTGCAGCTCAATTCCAGAAAAATATATGACCCAATCAAAAAATGGGCCAAAGAACTAAACAGACATTTCTCCAAAGAAGACATACAGATGGCTAACAAACATATGAAAAGATGCTCAACATCACTCATTATTAGAGAAATGCAAATCAAAACCACAATGAGGTACCATTACACACCAGTTAGAATGGCTGCTATCCAAAAGTCTACAAGCAATAAATGCTGGAGAGGGTGTGGAGAAAAGGGAACCCTCTTACACTGTTGGTGGGAATGCAAACTAGTACAGCCACTATGGAGAACAATGTGGAGATTCCTTAAAAACTGGAAATAGAACTGCCATATGACCCAGCAATCCCACTCCTGGGCATACACACTGAGGAAACCAGATCTGAAAGAGACACATGCACCCCAATGTTCATCGCAGCACTGTTTATAATAGCCAGGACATGGAAACAACCTAGATGCCCATCAGCAGATGAATGGATAAGGAAGCTATGGAACACAGTGGAATATTACTCAGCCATTAAAAAGAATTCATTTGAATCAGTTCTAATGAGATGGATGAAACTGGAGCCCATTATACAGAGTGAAGTAAGCCAGAAAGATAAAGACCAATATAGTATACTAACACATATATATGGAATTTAAAAAGATGGTAACGATAACCCTATATGCAGGACAGAAAAAGAGACACAGATGTATAGAACAGAATTTTGGACTCTGTGGGAGAAGGCGAGGGTGGGATGTTCTGAGAGAACAGCATTGAAACAAGTATACTATCAAGGGTGAAACAGATCACCAGCCCAGGTTGGATGTATGAGACAAGTGCTCAGGGCTGGTGCACTGGGAAGACCCAGAGGGATGGGATGGGGAGGGAGGTGGGAGGGGGGCTCGGGATGGGGAACACATGTAAATCCATGGCTGATTCATGTCAATGTATGGCAAAAACCACTACAGTATTGTAAAGTAATTAGCCTCCAACTAATAAAATGAAAAAAAAAAAAAAAAAAGAATATGTTGCCTCAACAATTTAGGGGCTATGCCCCTAAACCGCAGGAAGTAGTTATGGAATGAAAATGACACCCCTTTCCCTTGGCAACATAATTCTCCTAAAAGAAAAGGGGGGAATGAGAGTCATTTCCTAGGCAGGTTGATAAGAAGTCTAGGGATCCCCAAGGAGAAAGAGGTCTGGAATATTCAAGGAGGAAGAAAGGACAAACTTTTTACTTTTTTTTTTCTCTACATTCTTTTTTTTTTTTTTTTTTGGCTATTACAAAAGTTTATTTAACAAAAAAGTTCAGTAAGAAAATGTACACAACCCAATTTTTCTGGTAGTAAATTGTGGCGAAGGGGACACATGGAGGCAGTTGATTTCTCTGGTGAACACAGCCGTTGCTCATACTCGTCCCAAGGCTTCTAACATGATGATACTATTTCTTCGTATTACCACCATTCCAATATTGTTCTGTTGCCCACTAGTTGCCATCTCCACACATTCATCTATCACAAGATTCATAAAGGGATCAAATCCCTGCAGTATTCCTTGGACATGTCTGCCACCATTTAATTTCAATGATAACTTCTTGTCCATAAATTTCTTCAACTCAGGAGGGTGTGCTTTGCTCATGATGTCTACTCTGCGAGCTCAAAGAAGCCTCCAAACAGAATTCGAGTGGTCCTTCATGCTCCAGCGGCAGGCCCGGGCTTCCTCTACATTCTTTAGGGTTATATAACAATAATGTATCCTGCCTGAGGACAGTCTTTGGATTAAACCTTCTGGCTAATTCTGTTATCTTAAAACATAAATTAGACATAAACATAAATTAGGTCTGCAACGCGGGAGACCCAGGTTCGATCCCTGGGTCAAGAAGATCCCCTGGAGAAGGAAATGGCAACCCAGTCCAGTACTATTGCCTGGAAAATCCCATGGATGGAGGAGCCTGGTGGGCTACAATCCATGGGGTCGCAAAGAGTTGGACACAACTGAGCGACTTCACTTTCACTTTCACGTTCTAAAACATAAATTATGGGAGTAGGTCTGGTCTTTACAAGGATGTATCCTGCCTGAGGACAGTCTTTGGATTAAACCTTCTGGCCAATTCTGTTATCTTAAAATGTAAATTATGGGAGTAGGTCTGGTGAGGTCTTTACAACCTCCAGACATTCTTTGGATTCTTTGGAGAGTATATAACTCCATTGCTAACACTAGCAAGGGGGTACTCTTTCTACCCCCTTCTGATGTCTATGTCAGAAGCTTTCTCTATCTCCTTTATACTTTAATAAAACTTTCTTATACAAAAGCTCTGAGCGATCCAGCCTCGTCTCTGGCCTGGATTGGATTCTTCTCCTCCGGAGGCCAAGAACCCCGACATCTTTGCATGATTCAGCAACAACCTTTCAATAGCGAGGACAAATCCGAGATCAAGTGTGTGCAGTGTTATTTCTATCTGTAGAGTTGGAATCACTGCCAAGTGGAATTCTGGAATGTTTGTGACTTTTATTTTTTCTAAATTAGTTTAAAAGAGAAAATCTGAGCAGATCAAAGGTTGATGAGATAAAAGTAGAGGGCAGAACAGAGAGTGAATCTTTTATTGTGACATAACTAACTCTGCAAATAAAGAGTTTTAAAACACCAGTAATTGTGAAATCCATGGTGCTTGAATCTTGTAGCAGCTTTGTTGAAAGCCCGGTTCCTCTGCAAACTAAAAGCCATCCCAAGCATCGGGCATTAGAAACATCTACAGTTTGTTGGGAAACTGCTATTATAAAAGTAATTTACCTCTATAACAAAAATCTAGAAAATAAAGACCAAAAGGGGCAATTTACTTCTATTCCTGCTATTCTCAGGATTGTTTAAAAAAAAAAAATTCAACTGAAGATCTAATTGGTGGGGAATTCCCTGGTGTTCCAGTGGTTAAGATTCTGGGCTCCTAGTACAGAGGGCCGGGGTTCCATCCCTTGTCAGGGAACTAGACCCCACATGCTGCAAACAGGAGCTCACATGCTGCAACAAAAACTTGGTGCAGCCAAATAAATTAATTAATTTAAAAAAAGATCTAATTGGCTTTATTTAATTATTCACAAATCAGCCAGCCTCCTATCTTCACAGAAAGAAAGGGGTTCCAAGGAGCCGTACAAAGTAGAGGACATATAGGCATAGGAGACAGGGCAAGTTATTCTAGCAAAGAGACGATTGTTTCAGGTCAGGTTACCTTCCCATTGGGGAAAGCAGGGGTCTGTCAGGCAGATTACCCAACTAGTGCTGCCCAGCTAGTTGCAGACTTGACTGGTTGAAGGTCATGATGTTCCCGGAAGAGACTAAAGGTGCAGTTAGGTTATATAGTCTGTCTTGTTTGCTGATGTGGGGTTGAGCACAGGTGACTCCCTAAGGGGTGTGTTGTTTCTTTTTTAACAGGATGACTGTCACAAGTCTGTTTGTAAACTTCATTTGTTTGCTTTTGCTGCAGTAGCTGTTGGTTTTTAGAACTAAAACATACCTTCTTGCAATTCAAAGAGAACCGACATTTAACATCTTTGTCATTTTATCCCAATCTCTTCTTCATTTTTTTTTCTCTCTAAAACCAATGGTGCCAACATTATAGATATACTTTTTAAAAACAGTTTTAAAAGCTGTCTATCAGTGGGTCTGTTGTTATTATTACCATTATAGAGTCTCTGGCCTCTCTTTCTCTGTCCTGACAGACTCTTGGTTTAGTTTGAGTAATTTTTTCACCGGCATGCTAGACTTTTTGTCCTTCCATCCTGTTGCTCCAGCATCAGCATACAAACTGCCCTCTCTTCTCCTCAGAATTGCCATGGAAACTCAGGCAACCGTGTGGCCGGTGCCCCTGACAATTTGTTTCTAATCTCGATGGTGCCGGCAAATACCTTTGTCTTATTAGTCAACCTGTGAGTCACTCTTTCAAGCCTTCACCACCTGCAGCGAGCCTTCTGCTCAGTCTCTTGTCTTCCCTTAAATTCTCAACAAATGACCTCACTTCTTACCTGAAGAAAACTGACACCACTGCGTGTGATTTTCTTCAACTTTCTGCCTGTCTCTGCACCTTCTCTCCAAATTTTATGTAGATCTCCAGTCCGTTTTCACTTGCCCATCCCTCGTCTCAGGAAGCCCACCTTCATTTCAAGATCCTCTCATCTTCCTTCGTCTCTGCTGGCTCTGGAGCCTTTATTGGTCTGATCAGGTCTTGTTTTGTCTTCTCTTCGCCTCTAGTCTTTCCTCTCTCTGCAGGCTTTTCTTCTTCAGCCTTATACAGTCGTCCGTCTGCCTTCACCCTGGAGTCTCCTTGCCTCGTGTCTCCCCCTGGCTGTCGTACTGCTTCTCTCTCTCCTCTTCCTCAGCCTCTGAGGAAGAACCATCTGTACTTGCTTGTTTCCATGCCTCCACTCACTTTAACATCTTGGCTTTATTATTATTAGTTTATTGAATATAAAAGACATTGATATATAAACATACACACATACATAGATAGTTATAAAGCATAATAAACTAGAGAACACCTGACCCGAGAACAAGAGAATCATCAATGCCATGGCTTCTTGGCATTGAGGGGACTCAACTCTTCCCTCCTTGTCTTGCGTCACCCGGAGAAATACCCACTATAGAGGTAGCTACTATCCTCAATTTTGTGTTTGTTGTAACCCAGCTTTTTTTTGGGGGGGTGTGTGTCTGTGTCTTACCACATATATGATTGCCTGAACAATGTATTATTTAGTTTTTTGCTTGTTTCTGAGCTTTGTGAAAATGATATTAAAATGTGTTTAGTTTTCTGAGGCTAGGTTGTCTCAGTAGAACACTGTTTCTAAGGTCCACAGCGGTGCAGTGTGCTGTTGGGAAGGTGGCATGGTTTATCCATTCTCCTTGAAAGACTTGGTGAGCTTTGTAGGTTTCTGCAGTCTGTCCACTTCTGTTCCCTCACCACGCTCCTGAAACTGTTTTTGTTTGGGCTTCCATGAATGTCAAAGGCCTATCCTCTCTAATTCTGATTTTAATGGTCTCCCTGCTACTTTTAAAAAAAAAAGGCTTGATTGAGATATGATTCACATACCATGAAATTCCCAGGTATGTGCAAACATCTTCACAATCAATTTGGGGACATTTTCATCACCTGAGAAAGAAATCCTGCCCACGATAGCTATCACCCCTCCATCTTCCAACGACCCCTGTGCCTGAGCAACCTCTACTGTACTTTCTGTCTCTATGGATTTTCCTATTGTGAACATTTTGTATAGATGGAGTCTTTGTCTTCTTCTTGATCTTAGGGGGAAAGCTTTCAGCCTTTCACCATGAAGTAGGATGTTAGCTGTGGGTTTTTCATGCTCTTTATCAGATTGAGGAAGTTCCCTCCACCTCCTAATTTCTTGAGTATTTTTATATAAAAAGATTTTTGATTTGGTCAGATGTTTTCTCAGTGTCTATTGAGGTGACCATGTGTCTTTTACTTTTTATTCTGTTGATATGATGTATTGTTGTTTGGTCACTAAGTCGTGTCTGACTCTGCAACCCAATGGACTGTAGCCTGCCAGGCTCCTTGGTCTGTGGAACTTCCTAGGCAAGAATACTGGAGTGGGTTGCCATTTCCTGCTCCAAATGGTATATTACATTAATTCATTTTTGAATGTTAAGCCTAACTTGGATTCCTGGGACAAATCCTACTTGGTCATGGCATGTAGCCCTTTTTTATGTGTTGCTGGATTTGGTTACTTACTATTTCGTACAGGAATTTTGTGTCCATATTCATGAGAGATACTAGATTGTTTTTCTCGTTTCTCTTGTTTTCTCATGATGTCTTTTCTGATTTTGGTATCAGGGTAATTCTGGCCTCAGAATGAGTTGAGAAGTGCTCCCTTTTACAAATGTTTGATAAAATTCAATGTTGAAGCCGTCTGAGCTTGAGCTTTCTTTGGGGGGAAATTTTTTATTATTACTAGTTGAGTATCTTGTTACAGGTTGGTTCAGAGTATCTTATTTCTTGAGGCAGTTTTGGTAGTTTGTGTATTCTAAGGAACTGGTCCATTTCATTTAAGGTATCTAATTTTTTGGTATATAGTTGTTCTTGGTGAAAAAGCTGGCTTAAAACTCAGTATTAAAAAAACTAAGATCATGGCCTCTGGTCTCATCACTCCATGGCAAATAGAAGGGGAAAAAGTAGAAGCAGTGTCAGATTTTCATTTCTTGGGCTCCAAAATCACTGTGGATGGTGACTGCAGCCATGAAATTAAAAGATGCTTGCTTCTTGGAAGGAAAGCTATGACAAACCTAGACAGTGTATTGAAAAGTAGAGACAGCACTTTGCCGACAAAAGTTCTTAAGTCAACACTCTGGTTTTTCCAGTAGTCATGTATGGATGTGAGAGTTGAACCACAAAGAAGGCCGAGTACTGAAGAATTGATGCTTTTGAACTGTGGTGTTGGAGAAGACTCTTGAGCATCCCTTGGACTGCAAGGAGATCAAAACAGTCATTGGAAGGACTGATGCTGAAGCTCCCATCCTTTGGCCACCTGATGCAAAGAACTGACTCATTGGAAAGGACCCTGATGCTGGGAAAGGTTGAGGGCAAAAGGAGAAGGGGACAACAGAGAGATGGTTAGATAGCATCACTGACTCAGTGGACATGAGTTTGAGCAAACTCTGGGAGATAGTGAAGGACAGAGGAGCCTCACGTGCCGCAGTCCATGGGATTGCAAAGAGTCGAACACAACTTAGTGACTGAACAACAACAAAACGTTGTTTCTTGGTGTTTCTTTACATTCTTTATTTCTGTAAGATAAGTAATAATCATCTTTCATTTCTAATTCTAATAATTTTAGTCTTCTGTCTTTTTTTCATAGATCATTCTAGCTAAAGGTTTGTCAATTTTGTTGGTCTTTTCAAAGAGTCAGCTTTTGGTTTTGACAATTTCCTCTGTTTCTCTATTCTGTCTTTTGCTATTCCACTCTAATCTTTTTTATTTTCTTTTGAGTGTGTTGAATTGTTTTCTCTAATAGATATGTTGAAGTCTTGAGTCCTGATACCTGTGAATGTGATATTACATGGAAATAGGATCTTCTGCAGATCTAATCAGTTGAATTAAAATGAGGTCCTACTGCATCATGTGTGTGTGCTTAGTCACGCAGTTGTGTCTGACTCTTTGTGACCACAGACTGTAGCCCACCAGGCTCCTCTATCCATGGAATTCTCCAGGCAAGAATACTGCAGTGGGTTGCCATTTCCTTTTCCAGGGTGTCTTCCCAACATGGGATCGAACCCATGTCTCCTGCATTGCAGGCAGATTCTTTCTCATCTGAGCCACTAGGGAGGCCCCCCCTGTTGCGTCATAGTGGGCCCTGAGTCCAGTCACTGATGTTGGTATAAGGACACCATGTGAAGGCAGAGAGGAGGAAGCCATGTGGTTACAGAGACAGAGTGGAATGATGCTTCCCTAAACCAGGAAGTGCTGAAGCTTGCCAGCATCTACCAGGAGGTAGGAGAGGGATGTGGAAGAGATTGTCCTTCAGAGTCCCAAAAAGGGAAATCTTGACTTCTAGCCTTAAGAGCTGTGAGAGATTAAATTTCTAATACTCAGTGTGTGATATTTTGTTACCTCATAGGACACTGATACGCCTCCCTTCTGCTTGCTTTAGGTTTCGTCTTTCTTTTCCAGTATCTTAGGCAGAATTTTAGATTATTGACTTGAGATCCTTCTTCCTTAATGGAGAAGTTCACAGCTGTAAGTTTCTCTCTAAGCACTGCCTTACCTGCATCCCATAAGGTTTGTCTTACCGTGTGTTGTGTCTTCATTTTCATTTATCTCAAAGTATTTCCTAATCTCCTGTTGACCTCTTCTTTGACCCTTTGGTTATTTCGGAGTGTCTTGTTTAATTTCCATGTATTTGTAAATGTCCCCAAATTCTTTCTGTTACTGATTTCTGATTCCATTGTTGTCAGAGATCATACTTTGTGTTATTTCTGTTATTTTAAGTGAACTGAGGTTTGTTTTATGCCCTAGCATGTGGTGAAGCCTAGAGAATGTTCCATGTGTACCTGAAAAGAATGAATATTATACTATCATTGGGAGGAAGGTTCTGTAGATATGTTAGTTGTTCATGTTTTCTCTCCTGTGAGTCTGATACCAATTTCAGTGTGTGTTTTTTACCTCTTACACCAATTCTCGGGTACCAGTGGGTGTCCCACAATTTAACACATTTGCAATAGTGTCTATCTGGAGAGAGCATCAGCTCCCGTGGGTTACGGGCTCAGTCCTGCAAGACTGGCCCCCTTGTCCTTCCACTTCAGACACCAGTCACAAGTCCAGGTTGTCACCTGTGCTTCTTTGGGTTTCATTTGCTAAGGGGGCCCACAACTCAGAAATATTTATCTACTAGATTAGCAGTGTATTACAAAAGGATACAACTCAGGAACTGTAGGAAGACAGAGATGCATTTGGCAAATTATGTGGGAAGAGCCACAGAGCTTCTATGGTCTCTGGTCACGCAATTCTCCCCAAGTCTTCACATGGTCACCAGCCTGGAAAGTCTGGAAAACCAGTCCTCTGGGGTTGTTATGGAGGCATGAATGATTAAATCATTGGCTCTCAGTGGTTGAACTTGATCTCCAGCCACTCTACCCTCCCCAGAGTGTTGGGTGGGACTAAATGTTTGAACCCTGTAATCACCTCTTGGTTCCCCTGGCAACCAGCCCCTATCCTTGGGTCTTTTAGAAGTCACCTTGTTAGCTGTGACAAAAGACACCTTTATCATTTTTCTAGCACTTTGGAAATTCCATGAGTTTTAGGACCTCTGTGACAGAAAGGGAATGGAGACCAAATATGTATGTCTTATTATAAGACGGCAGTATCACATATTTTCTGCTTGATCTTCTGCCTAGTTTTTTTTTTTATCCATTATTAACAGTGGATATCGAAGCATCCAGCTGATACTGTTGAATTATCTTTCTTTCCATTTCTGTCAGTTCTTGGTTCATCTATATTTGTATTCTGTTATTAGATGCGTATGTTTATGACTTTTCTATCTTCCTGGCAGATTGACTTTTATCATTATAACATGTCCCTTTGTTTCTGATAGTAGTCTTTGCTTTAAAGTCTATCTTGCTTGATACTGGGCTTCCCAGGTGGTGCAGTGGTAAAGAATCCACCTGCCGATGCAGGAGACACAAGAGACTCAGGTTTGATCCCTGGGTGGGGAAGATCTCCTGGAGAAGGAAATGGCAACCCACTCCAGTATTCTTGCCTGGAGAATCCCATGGACAGAGGAGCCTGGCACAACTATAGTCCATGGGGTCGCAGAGAGTCAGACATGAATGAGCAGGAGCATGAGTATTAGGCAGCATCTCACCCAGCACTGGCAGGGCACTCCAAGGGGCAGACAGATAAAATGGAAGGCTCTAATAGGTGGAAGGGTGGGCAATGACGGTATTGGCACAAAAAGGGGAGATTATTTGGGGCTATGACATCTTTTGGGGGGCAGGGATCTTTTAACTATAAGAATATTTGCTCTAAAATGAGAAGTCTTTTTTTTTTTCTTTCCAATTAGAGTATAATTCTTTTAAAATGTTGTGTTAGTTTCTGTTGTACAACAGTGTGAATCAGCCATACGTGTACATGTGTCCCCTCCCTCTTGAGCCTGCTTCCTGCCCCCACGCCCACCCGCACTGGGTCGTCATGGGGCACCGGGCTGAGCCCCCGTGCTATCCAGCCGCTTCCCACTATCTGTTTCACACGTGGGCGTGTATGTCTGTTGGTCCCTTTCTCCCAATTCATTCCACCCGCCCCTTCTCACCCCAACTTGGTCCACACGGACATCAGTCCTGTCACTTCTCTCCCTCTTTGTCTCTGATCCTGTGCAGGGAACCCCCTCTTTATCTTGCAGGTGACCTCACTAATTTTGACTAGGAAATTTCAGATTGGCTCTTTTATAGGTCACCTTTCTGAGAGGGGTTGAAACTACAAAGAAGCCTTCATTTGCAGGCATCGGGGGCAAATGACCGCGTTGGGGAATTGTTATTTCTTTCTAACAGTAGTGTCTGAGCTTAGACTGCTGGATTGGAGGGGAAAGGAATGGGTGAGTGAAGGAGAGAGCCAGCTTTGCATGGGGTACCATTTGAATGTTGACTGAAAGTTTAGCACTGGGTGTTTGGTAGCAAGCAAATAAAGTAAGCTGTTTTTAGTACTCTCTGTAATTCATTCAACAAATAGTTACTAAGAAACTTTAAAATAGACACACTGTTTTTGTGCTGGGAATACAGTGCTGAGTGAAGAAAACAGACAATTCCCGCCCTTGTGAAACTTATATCCTAACTGGGGAGACTAGTAAACAAGTCAGTAAAATATATCTTGTTATATCATGCAGTGGTTGAGTTCTCTGGAGAAAAATAAGTAGGAAAGAGCCATAGGAAGTGGGAATGTTTGAAACTGTACCCAAGGGAACTGGGGAAGCCCCTGAGAAGGTGACCTTTGAGCAGGGACATTAGAAGGCAAGGACGTGAGTCATCTGGATCCAGGCTGTTGGGGTTGGGCTTCCCTGGTAGCTCAGCTGGTAAAGAATCCACCTGCAGTGCCTGAGACCCCGGTTCAATTCCTAGATTGGGAAGATCCGCTGGAGCAGGGATAGGCTACTCACTCCAGTATTCTTGGGCTTCCGTGGTGGCTCAGCTGGTAAAGAATCCGCCTGCAATGCGGGAGATGTGGGTTCGATCCCTGGGTCGGGAAGATCCCCTGGAGGAGGGCATGGCAACCCACTCCAGTATTCTTCCATGGAGAATCTCATGGACAGAAAAGCCTGGCGGGCCATAGTCCATGGGGTTGCCAAGAGTCGGACACGACTGCGAAATTAAGCACAGCACATTTGTAAGCCGGGAGCAGCAGTCAGGGACAAAGGCCCTGGGCAGGAGCCGGCCTCGCTTTGTTCCAGGACCAGCCACATTGCAAAACTGGTCTTGGTTGAGGAGAGAGGGGTGTGAGGATAGGCTGACTGTAAGGATTTTAGGTTTCTCCTTTCTTGTAAATACGTGGAAACCCCCTGCAGGGCTTTTAGGAGAACCTCATCAAGAGAATGGCAACCCACTCCGGTGTTCTTGCCTGGAGAATCCCGTGGACAGGGGAGCCTGGCGGACTACAGTGTCGCAAAGAGTTGGACATGACTGAAGTGCCATAGCGTCCTCTGAGGTCCCCTTCAAGAAGATTCCTCTGGCTTTTGTTTTGCAAATAGACTTTAGGAGGTAATAGGAGAAACCAAGAGGTCCCTACGATTATATTAATAATGCAGGTAAGATGTGCTCGTGGCCTGGACCATGTTGTCATGGTGTTGTAGCTACGTGTTCCGGGAAACAAACTCACTCAGAAGGACAATGCAGATAGTGGAGTGCAGTTTATTACGCCAGCGGGCCCAAGGCAGAGTCTCCTCTTAGCCAAGGACCCCGACCAGCATTTGTGAAAATCCTTTATACCCCATGTGTACGTGTCTGAACCCACCACCCCAAATTCCTTGAGACTGACAAAGGAAGGGTAAATACAATCACAATAACCCCATCATTCATGTGTTATGTGTTCAAGCAGTTAATAATCAATAAGCCCGCAGTTACATTCCAACCAGTTAATAACCGATAAGCCTGTGGTTACATTCCGATAGATACTGTCTAGAGGCAGGGGTGATTAGAGTGTGTTTTCTCTTAGGTGACGAGTAACCTGGACACAATCTTCAAGGTTCCCCTGTCCGGAGGGGGTCTTATCCTTCCATTGTCGTTCCCATAGGCACTAAGCAGAGAGTTCAGAGTCCATTGGGGAGGCAGCTGAGCATGATCAGCATGGACAGGCCTGAGATGGAGTCCAGGCCCTATGAATTCCTTCTTCAATGGGGGTGCTGAGAAGTGGTTGGATGCTGGATGTATTTGAGATAGAATTGACAGGATATGTGAGTTTGAAAGGAAAAGATGATTCTCAGCAAGGATGAATCCAAGATTTTTTTTTCTTGGGTGAGTGGAAGGAGGAGTTGCCTTTTACTAAGGTGGGAAAGACTGAAAGAAGCAAGTAAGGGGCATGAGAACTAAAAAAAATGTGACCCATGAGAGCACCGAATTTCAGAGTTATTCAGGGACCATATTGAATTCTGTAGACCAGGAGACAGTCTCTAGATTGCTCTGAGAAAACTGTTCCAAAGAGGCAAGGGAGGAGCCAGGGTACATGTATGAATTTTTTGCTGGGAAAAACAAATATGTGATCAGACATAGAAAGATCACGGCATGTTACAAAGAACAGACTTTTCAAGTTAATAATTTTAGTGCTTTCCCTTGTCTGAGATGGTGCACGAATCTAGAATTCCCAGGTGGCGCTAGTGGTAAAGAATCTGCCTGCCATTGCAGGAGATGTAAGAGATGTGGGTTCCATCCCAGGGCCAGGAAGATGCCCTGGAGGGGAGGGCATGGCAACTCACTCCAGTATTCTTGCCTGGAGAATCCCATGGACAGAGGAGCCTGGAGGGCTATAGTCCATGGGATCATAAGGAACCAGACATGACTGAAGAGACTTAGCATGCAGGGAGTCATTGAAATTTTTCCCTAGATATGCATCTTAACTATCTCAGGACCAAAGCATGGAATGTTTCCTGTTTTTCTCCATTCTGAATTCCCTAGGGGAAATTAATGTGCTCTCTAGGGGGGATGTGCAACTGTAGTGGCTGATGGCTTGATCCCTGTAGAACTGGAATTGCAGGTGACATTTTTTTCTGTTTAGACAGCTCAGTTTTAGACAGGTTAATCTTTGGTGCATATGAAATATCCAACAGGAGAAACTGGTTAAGCTCTTAGGTCCATACGTGTGGAGTTTGGGAGTTATTGGCCACAGGTGGTATTTCTACTGTACTAAATGAAATCACCAAGAAGTACAGACAAGGAAGGGATCCAAGGTCTGAGCTGGGAGCCACTCCAGCCCTGAGAGGTTTGAGGACTAGTCTCTTGTGAAGAACTCCGTAGAGGAGTCGCCAGTGGGTAGGAGGAAAATCAGGAGCCATGGGTACCTGGTGACTGACCTTGGGGACAGTGAGAAGAGTTGTTTGGCCAGCTCTTTGCAACTCCAGGGACTGCAGCACACCAGGCTTCCCTGTTCTTCACTGTCTTCCTGAGTTTGCTCAAACTGATTTCCATTGAGTTGGTGATGCCATCCAACCATCTCATCGTCTGTAGTCCCCTTCTCCTCCTGCTCTCAATCTTTCCCAGCATCAGGGTCTTTTCCAAAGAGTTGGCTCTTTGCATCAGGTGGCCAAAGGATTGGCTTCAGCATTAGTCCTTCCAATGAATATTCAGGGTTGATTTCCTTTAGGATTGACTGGAGGGAAGGCTCTAATCAAGTGAGTGGGTGGTTGAGATGTTTGCAAGTTCTTTTCTGATTGTTTGTTTTGGGAAGCAGGAGTGGGCTTATCCTTGGGGGTGGAGCGTGTGGGGTGGAATGGAGGTCAGAGAAGCAGGGAGGAGAGTGAGGAGGGGGAGGACCAGGGAGATGGAGCTGGACTGCTAGGGGTGCCAAGGCTTCTCTAAGTTAGTGGTCAGGAATCAGAGCATGGCCAGTCAGCCTGGTGTGTTGTATCTCATCCTTGTTCAGCTCCAAGGAGATGGACCTGGAGTCACTGGGACCTTAGAGACAGCAGAGTTGGCCCCAGATAAGGAGGGCAGCCAAGCAAGTTGAAGGTACATGTGACTGACTAACTGTGGAGTCGAAAGGTTGGGTTTGGCTCTTTGATATCATCTAAGTGTTTCTCTTTTGGGCTCCATCCAGTCTCCTTATGGAACTACTGTGATTTTTTTTCACTTTGGGCTGTCTAACCACATGCAGTTTTGTTGAAGAGCACTCCCTCCAGTGAGCTTTGAGGTGATGTTCTGTGGGTTTTGTTTCATATCCTGCTCATGTGCTAAGTCCCTTCAGTCATGTCTGACTTTTGGGGACCCCATAGACTCCTCTGTCCATTGACCACCAGGCTCCTCTGTCCATGGGATTCTCCAGGCAAGAATAGTGGAGTGGGTTGCCATGCTCTCCTCCAGGGGATCTTCCTGACCCAGGGATTGAAACTGCATCTCCTGCATTGGCAGGTGGGTTCTTTAGCACGAAGAACTCCCTGGGAAGTCCTGTACATAAGCTAGTGTAAAAGTAACGCAGTGCTCTCTCAGTCTGGGAATGGCCAGTTCCCCGGGAGTGAGGGGGGGTGAGGAGCCGACACCTCACCCTTTGCAAATCCTCCTTCACCACCGGCTCCTCAAGTCGGAGTGTTTTTTTCTACTTGAGCGTCGTCTGCTCTGGCCTTCTCTCCTAACTTGCTAATAAACTCCCGAGGGCAGAAAGTGTCTCTATCTTCGTATGCGTGAAGCACTTACATGTCTGGTGCCCACTCACCTTCCTGCATTCCTGTCCGGCCTCTGCCGTGTGTGGGAAACTCCCAGGCCCCTGATTCCCAGTGTGCCGCTTCGTGCCAGCTTCTGTCCATCACGGGATCCCGGCTCCTCTGCCAGCCTTGGGAGGACTGGCCCAGGGTTCTTTCTGAGAAACCTGCCCTGGGGGGAGCCGGTGATCTTGGTGAGGGCTGAAATGGGTGAGCCAGACACACCTCCTCCAAGCGGGGTCCTTTGTCCCAGAGGATCACAGAGACACAAGCCGCCCATCGGCGTATGGGCCCAGGCTTCTCATAAAAATAGGCTTGTTTGAACACCAAGGGGTTTTCCTTTTTACACAGAAAAGAGATGCATTCTGAATATAACTAAATTTATTTGTTTTTAATTGAAGGGTAATTGCTTTACAATATTGTGTTGGTTTCAGCCACACATCTACATGAGTCAGCCATAGGTAGACCTATGTCCCCTCCCCCTTGGACCTCCCTGCCACCTCCCAACCCATCCTACCCCTCTAGGTTGTTACAGAGCCCCAGTTTGAGTTCCCCGAATCATACAACAAATTCCCATTGGCTGTCTCTTTCACTATGGTAATGTGTATGTTTCCGTGTTACAGGATGCATTTTATTTTGTAAAGTTACCAATAAAATTTGTACAGGCGGGAGGCTAAAAATATTTTAATGCAGGGAGACACTTGAAGTCTGGTGATTCTAGATGGAGTGGGCAGGAGTTTGAAGGAGAATGCTAGTGGAGTGAAGGCGGGAGGAGAAGGGGACGACAGAGGATGAGATGGTTGGATGGCATCACCGACTCAATGGACATGAATTTGAGTAAACTCTGGAAGTTGGTGATGGACAGGGAGGCCTGGCGTGCTGCAGTCCATGGGGTCGCAAAGAGTCGGACACGACTGAGCGGCTGAACTGAACTGAATGGGGTTTGCCCTTGTATCGTGATGAGGGGAACAAAAAACCCCATAACATTCCAGGTACAGAGCACATTCCCATCTGTCTGTAGTCCAGCTCCGTTCAGTTCAGTCGCTGAGTCATGTCCAATTCTTTGCGACCCCAAGGACGGCAGCACGCAGTCCAGTGCAGTATTTATTTAACATCCGATGTTATGTTATTTATTTGACACCTGATGTTAATAGGTAGTCCAGCTCAGTATTTATTTAACATCTGATGTTTGTTCATTACCTCCTTACATCTGTGGGCAGATAAGACGTGAGGACCTTGTCTTCCAAGAGCTTATGTGTTTCCTGGTGCTGAGTGCATGCTTGGCCAAGCACTGACTTAGCTGAGAGCAATTTCAGTGTTGGGAGCAGACTGGTTCCCCAGTAATACCTGCCAGGTCTGTGGTGCTGGCTTCAGTGATACGGGAACTCAGATAAGGAAGAGCCCCAGGCTTGGTAGAGGCGCCTCCCCTGAGAGGCAGGACTTAAAGGATAAGGAGGATTAACTGGGGAAGGGGGGTGGACCGAGGGCTCAGGTGTGAGGAAGGAGGAAGGTACCCGAAAGAGGATTTTGGATTTGATTCTCTAGGCTGGGAGCATGGCTTCGCCGGTCCCTTAGAATCCCTGGGAACGAGGGTGAATCCAACCATTCCCATCCCCAGAATTGCCCTCCCCCACCCCGCCCAGTTCCCCCTCCTCTCTGCCAAACTGGAAATGGTATCATCAGCTCCTCTGTTGTGTCACCTGCTGTGATCTCTTGATGACGGAGCCCCAGGGCCTCCTCCGCTGTTAATGCCACTCTGCTATTCATTTTCTCTGCTGCTTGTAACCCTGTAATCCCCACCCCACCTCTGAGTTCTCAGGCCTGCCCAGACTGTTTCTAAATCTCAAAATGTAACCGTGTTAGTTCTCTGCTTCAAACCTGGTGTTCTCTGCTGTCTGCAGGACAAAGTCTAAACTGCCTACCTGTGCAGCCCAATCTAGCCGAGCCTCCTTTCTCAGGCTGTGTTCTGGGTCTGAGTGACCATTTAGGAGAAGGAAAATGATTTTACAGTAAAGTATTTCAGATTTCTCATAGCTCATGGTGCTAACAGGATGGACTATTCAGAAGCACTTGGGACTATGAGGCTGACAACCGTTCACAGCTATAGCACAGAAGCAGATCATGGCCCCATATCACCAAGGAAAAGTTCAGCTATGAGTAGTAACTCATATTTGAAAAAATAACAGAAAGATAAATGACCTTAGGAGAGAATTTCCACCCAAAATGGTAAAAAAAAAAAAAAAAACAACCTTTTAAAATCTGGTGTTCAAAGAGATAGATGGAAATCCATTTACAGTGCCCAGGAGAGGAAATGTGAAGGGGTGGGCAGGCATATATGGCTCCTGACAGATCCTATGTGGAAACACGGAAGCCACAGGTAAGGAAGCAGGATTTGAGCGCTCACAGACCCACCAGGCTCATTTGCACAGACTTCTGTGTGGCTTTGGGGCCTGAGGCCCTCGGCATCAAGCATGCCCTTCCTCGTTGGCGCTCTGATTTAAATGGCATTTCTTGGAGACCAAGTTGGATGCTTTTTCGAGCACATGGGAGATAAGAAGCCAGCCCAGACACAGCTGGGAATTGACCGCCTCGAGCACATTTCAGAAATGGAAGCAAACAAGTAGTTAAACCTCAGAGGACTAAACGAGGGCAGAAGCTGAAGAAGAATCTCTGTCTGGAGTTCCTGGGGCACTGATGGCGGTTTTAACGAGGAAGGAGGGGTGATTGTAGGCAACCCATAGAGAGGCAGAGTCCTCTGTGACCTTGAGCCGAAGGGGTTGTGTTTCCAAATGCCCTCATGGGGTGCAGGCCCCTGTGACCCCCTCTTCCTCCCGAGGGCACATACAGCAGGGGGAGTGGATTAAGCCAGGACCCAGAGTTTTACCAAACAGACTTGAGTCTGTCCTCAGCGTGGACGCTCCGCACATGCTTGCGGCAGGAGATGTTGCCAGGTTTAGTGGCTGGCGGAGCTGCTCCTCCCGAGGGGAATGAGGTCTCCTCCTTCCTGTCTCTGGGCGGGGGGAGTTGGGGGTGAGGGGTGGGAAGGGAAGCAGGGCCGCCCACCAGAACAGGAGGCCACCCAGATTACCCCACTATCCTGTATGTCTTTCTCTTAATCCTCCTGAGGAACGGCGGGTAGCCTGAGACGCCTGAATTGTGTCTTAGTTCCCGACTGTTCTGCCCCATATAAAATACGGATGAGCCCTGTCCCGGTGAGTTCCTGCAGTCAGCTCGTCCAGAAAGCAAGCCATTGGTCCCAGGAAGAACAAAGCTGCAGGAAGCACGGAATTCTCTTACACCTTCTTGAAAATGCAAGTCATGTGGCCTGGAAAATACTTTTCTCCCCTAGCGATCTGTACCCTGGAGCTGTGGAAGAGGCAGCTGAAGTTATTCCAAGAAAGCGCTCGGAGTTTGGTAATAAAAGGAAGTGAGATTTCGCCCCTGCCTCCGGGCTGGACTCCTGGGAGTGCACCGGGCCGAAAGGAAATGGCTGGGTGTTGGGACATCACTCCCGGCCCTGGGCCCCGTACACGCCGCCCTGGGTGCGCGTGGGGCCGTGTGCAAAGATTCCGCAGCGCCGAATGCAACGTGATGAGTAAGAGGATGCCAGTTGGTTTGAGTGGGGTAGATAAACAAGAGCAAATATACATACAGCGGTGTGCAACCTGCCGGAGTTCCCGGAGGCTTGGCTGGAAGCCGCTCCTGGGCTGGCCCAGGGGCATCAGGGAACCTGCCCGACTTGATACAGCAGGTACCCCTCCTCTGCTGGTTAGCAGGACGCTTTTGGAGCATTTTCTTGTGTCACGATCTGCCGAGGTCCAGCCCCAGCAGGTCCAGGAATACCCAAGGGATGAGTGGCGTTGGCGAGGAAGAAGACAGACACACACAGAAGGTTGCGTCGAAGAGGTAGCTTTTTTTAATTTTTAGGACAACTCAGTTTTTATAGAATGAACGTTACCTCCCCCTTAAGTCCCACATATTACATCAGATATTGGTTTGTGCTTCTGTCAATATTGTTTTCCCCATGTTTTTCCCCTATGCATTCATCTGGAACTTTTCTGATTACAGGGTTTTTTCCTAGAATGTCCTGTACATTAGTCTTCGTGCCTCAATGGCCTAACATTTTCACTCTGACAAAAACAATGTTCCACAAATTTCAGGTATAGTATGAATTCTTTAGACAATAAAACAATACATGGGAAGGGCTACAAAAATATCTTTGACATTTCTGAGAATAGTACCATGTGAAAACCCTGATATTTTTCTTTACCTGAAACCACAAAACCTCAATTTACAATGATTAACTATTAAACAACAAAAATACCTCTAAAGTAGCAAAACACCTCTATTAATAGTGAGATAATGGCAGTGAAGCTGGTTAATATAAATCTTCTATTGAAATCCTATGTAGCCCATTTTCTAATTCTACAAAAATACCCATCATATCCCATGTTGTTTAAAGAAAGAGAAACAATGGACAAATAGCAGCAAGGAAATAGCAATAATGAAAAACCTCTCAACCAAGTAGCAAGTAAACTGAAGCAGTATATCTACTTCTAAATTTAATGCCTCTACTCTTTTCTGTTCTAGAACATAATCTTTTAAGCAAGCAGCCAAACTATTCCTGTGGCCTTTTCCTTTTTGACTTGATGTTTATGGTCGTGTCCTGGGCCGGAGCAATCATGAGCATTTCTAAATAGGCTTGGAGTTTTCCAGCGAAGCCTTATTACTATATATTATATTTCCAAAAATTAATAGAAAGCCCAACAACAGTAAGACAGAAAGAAGAAAGGGACATACCGGGCCCCCGGGGCAACCTCGAGGGGAAGAGCTGCCTTGCAGGTTCCTTTCTCGTCCCGTGACCTTGTCATGGTTTGGGCGCACCCCGGTGGCTCAAATAACGATCAAATAGCCCGGAGAAGGTGAACTGCGAGGTAAAGGCGTGAACGCGGAGATGGAGAGAGCTGGGGACCAGACGCCTGGGAACCCCGAGCCATCCTCCCTGGCGACTCTGGGTGACCCACAGGTGACCCTGCTGTCTGTCCACAAACGGTGGTCCTTCAAGAGGAGCCCTGGGACTGGGGGCTCCAACAGGCCGGTGATATCAGAGGAGGAATGCCCTCCCCCATCAGAGGAAGGAGAATTTTCACAGAAGGTTTTGAATGGATCAGAGGAGATCAGTTCTAAGCAGGTGAGTGGTGTTGCACAAGGGCTGACAAGCCAGGAGGGCTTCTTATAAAAGTCCCAGGGTATAGATGGAGGTTTCCTGCTTGTCTTACCTCAGAGGGGCCAGTGGAGTGGCTCTGGGTGGGGTATGGAGTGAGCCAGGAGCCCAGGGGAACTTTCCAGAGATTAAATCTTGGTTTTTGTTGCTTCTTACTTTCAGGATTTTTTTTAAGCCTCTATGGTGAACAAGTTTCTCAAAATGCAAATCAGACAAAAATGAATCTTCTCCCTCTTTTTATTTATTTTTAACATGTGTACCTTCTTGTGTTAATCTTCACATTTCAACTAAATAAGCATTTTGAAAATGTTGCTGCCAAGTGAACCTGCTCTTAAACAAACGAAAGGTTTGTTAACCCAAAAGTCAGGTCGCATTCAAAAGCAGGGCAGTGTCACTAATGTTTTGTAAAAATTGTGCTTCAGTGGTATTTCCAGGTGATACACGTGGTCTGTGTGGGGTTCTTTTCATTGCCATGAGTAGATGGGGAAAAAATACTACTACTTAGACATAAAGGGAAGGTTTCATATATCTTTTGCTCCTTTAGGAGTTATCTTTGTTTCTTCTGGTGTTGTTTAAAAAGTCTATAAAACTAAAGGAGATTTTGTGAGTTGAGATTTTTTAAATGAAAGAGATTTGTGTACATTGAAGATTTATGAATGTCCATTTATGCAGTACACAGTCAACTTTCATATTTCTAGTTGAATGTTTTAAGACAGGAAAATATAATTTTTTTTTTTTTTGTAAAATGCTTAAGAGCTTTCCTTTAAAGTGTTCAGACTACTACTTGACAAAATTCAACCTATGTCTGAGGTATTTGAATGGGAAATAGTCTAATGGTTTTTGATGGCCACTTCTAACCTCATGTGACTGGGAAAACAACCAGAACCTGACCAGGGAGCCCTTCAGGAGGGCCAGGCTGGAGGCCTGGGCGGAGGTTGGGACTGCGACCGTCAGGTGTGGGTCTGCACCCTTACTGGGCTGTGGGATCTGGCAGGTGAGCTTGGACGTCTCCAGCTCCAGATTCCTGGGATGAGCAGTCTTGCCTCCCTGGGTTGTGAAAGCACCTTGTTGAGGACTATATACACTCACAATGGTATTGTCTCTACCAAAATGATCTTCATTGGGATTCCTAACTCTGGAGATGTGGTTGGTGCACTTTGAACGTCTGGTGGAACTGTGTTGGCCAGTTAATGTGTCTGAGCACAGTTGGCAGCTTTTTTTTTTCTTCTGAAGCGCTGATTATAAAAGTTAACACCTGTTTATTGTGCACAGCAAATTTAACATGAGGCAGGGGCATATAGAAAACTATAAAGACTTGAAAGCAGCCGTATGCTTCAGCCATTTTGCCACTAGACATATGAATATATGTGAGTTTGTGTATGTGTACAAAAGTATTACATACCTTGTATTTTTTTACTTAATAATTTGTGGAGATACAGATATATATATATATATAAAAACATGTATATTTGTTGTTGTTTAGTTGCTAAATCATGCCTGACTCTTTTGTGACCCCTTGGACTGTAGCCCGCCAGGCTCCTCTATCCGTGGGACATATTTATACATAATATAATTTGATTTAACTATCCCCAAATGGGGGAAATTTGTAGTATGTGGTTTATGATGATTAAAAACCAAAGAAAACATCAATTACAGTTGAGTACTCATTCGCTGTTAACAGTGTATCGACTCAAAGTCTGTTGTAAATGAAACTCACTTGAGATAACTTATTTAGTACTGGAAGGGACTTGTCACCTCATGTCATCATCGTCCTCTTTTAACAGACAGAAAGCTGAGATCAAGAGGTTAGGTAATCCGCCTGAAGGGTTGAATCCCAGGTCTGTCTGAGGACAGGCCCCTTGCTTTTTTGTTGGGACAGGGAAGTATTAACCTGCTGGGTGAGATAGGGTTTGAAAACATCTGAGTATTGAAGAGCGCTAACATAGAGTGAACAAAAAGTTAACCATTCGGGCGGTGCGTGGTTCACAAAAGATGCAGGTAGCTGCTCTGAAGAAAACATTTCAAAATTGTGTTTGTAGTTAGTGGATGTGTGTACTTTTTATGTTTCTTGTAAAATGCAGAGAGAATATGATCTGTACAATGTAAAATGAAAACATGTTGAGCAAGTCCTTGTTTTCTTCTGTATTTTGCGAAGTCGTCACTGGTCAGAACTCAGCCTGGAGGGGCCACCCTCCCTCCACATGAGTTAGAGCCTCCTCTTTGCTGGTGTGAGCAGACCGTGTGAGGTGAGGTTCTCGGGTGTGTACCCCCCCCACACACACCCTCACCCCACCAGGAGCATGTGCAGCAAGAAGGCGAAGGTGGGGTCTCAGCGCCCCGGCCTGGCTGTTCTAGCCCTGTGTCCCCAGGCCTCCCCGGGTCTCTTGTTTCCTCTCAGGCCCAGGACAGTGGCCTGGAAAGGAACAGGCTCCTACCTCTGAGAATCCCATTGAGGAGCTGTGGAAAGTAGGGGTTCCCGGCCCTCATTCCAGTTGGAGGGTGGTGGGAACTCCCCTTTGCACTCAGGACTGCCCACCCAGCCTCCGTACTCCTTGCCTGTGGCCAAGCTTGTGGGCCTGACCATTTTAGAAAACAACCTACAGGGTTCTTTTTGTTTTTAAGGATTTTTTTTTTTAATGTGGATTTTTTTTTTTTTTTAAGTCTTTGTTGAATTTGTTACAATATTGTTTCAGTTTTATATTTTGGGTTTTTTGGTCACAAGTCATGTGAGATTTTAGCTGCCCGATTAGGGATTGAACCTGCACTCCCCTCTCTGGAAGGTGAAGCCTTAACCACAGGACCACCAGGGATGTCCCAACATACAGGATTCTGTGCTGGGTGAGAGGTGGTCAGGCTGGTTTTTTGTTTCGTTTTTCTTGCTTATGTGAAACCAAGACGACCCAGCTGGCACAGATGTATCCCAGCTAAATAAAGGGGAAAAAAATAGATCAGGTGGGTGATCCAGTCACTTAAAGAAGTCACTAACAAATTGTCATGGAATCATCTTTAGCAATACTACAGTGGTACGCACTTTTCTAGGGAACTTGTCATTGTATTTTCTTAATTTTTTCCTAAAATTAGTATCTAAAGGATAAACATCAATAACAAAGTACAGGAGTGTGGTTTTCTTCCTCTCTAGAAAAATAAGATATAGTATATGCTCTTATACAGTTTTACAACTTTTCTCCCCTTTAATATATCATGGATAGATTTCCATGGCAATACATGTAAATTCACCTTTAAAAAAACACTGCATAAAATTCTTTTGGATGGACACTTTATGTAAACTGTTCTCTACAGAAGAATATTTAGATGGTTGCCACATTTTCAGTATAGAGTATAGCAATGGACATTTTCATGGCCCTATGGATCTATATGATGAAATTCCCAGAAGTACTGGGACAGAGGCACTTAATATTTTGACAACTAGTGCTTAATTCCTCTCAAAAAGGTTGTGTACATTTATTTTTGTACCACCAGTAGTTGAGAATTCTTTTTCCCTATTCTCTTTCTTACTGTATCATGAAACTTTAAGGTTTTTGCCAGCCTGTTGGGTGAAAAGTGACAGCTTATTTACTTTTGCATTTTATTATTATTTCCCCTCCTCATTCTTTTTTCTCTCTGTTTTATTGAGACATAACTGATGTACAGTGCTGTGTATAAGTTTTAAGGTGTATAGCATGATGATTTGACTTGTATTCTTTGTATTGTGACATGAACACCCACAGTAAGTTCAGTGACATCCATCATCTCATTTTTTTTTTTTTTTAAAGGAAAAAAATTTTTTTTTTCTTGTGATGAGAACTCAGGATTTGCCCTCACAGTAACTTTTGTATGTACTGTGCAGCAGTGTTAGCTATTCTTTTCCGTCTGAGCCACCAGGGACGCCCTGTTAACTACGGCCCCTTGTGCTGTGCATTGCATTCCTGGGACTTACCTTGTAACTAGTAGTTGGTATCTTTTGACCACCTTCATCCAATTCCTCCTCCCCCCAGCTCCCTGCCTCTTGTAATCACAAATCTGACTTCTTTTTCTGAGTTTTTTTTTTTTTCTTTTTTCTTTTTGTTTTAGATTCTGCATGTGAGTGAGATCATACAGTATTTGTCTCTCTCTGATTTAGAATAATGCTTTCAAGATCCATTCGTGTTGCCGCAAATGGTGTAATTTCATTTTTTATGGCTAAATAGTTTTCCATCGTGTATGTATACCACATTTACTATATCCATTCGTCTACTGATGAACACTTAGGTTGTTGTCATGTCCTTGTCAAGGACTCCCTTTTTCTTCACATCTTCACTAGCATTTGTTATCCTTTGCCTTTTTGATGATAACCATTCTAACAGACGCTGTTGCAAAGGCATACAAAAAGTAGCCAACAGATGCATGTAAAGGTGATAAACATCACCTGTCCTCCGAGAAATGCAAATCAAAACCACAGTGAGATGTAGTGCACCCAGTTTCTCAGTAAGGGTTAAAGGTTTTTCCTCGTGTGATCAAGAGAAAGAAACCGGCAGTAAATGGTCACTGGTGTGGATTTCCCCAGAAAGTGCACCGTCAGCACCAGGGCTGGCGGTGGCCCTGAGACCAGAGGTCAGGCGGGAGCCCACACAGCCCAGGCACACTGTCTGTCCTCTGCGGAGTTTGAAGTAAAATGCCCAGAGTTTGTTTTATCAGTAGATAAAATGTAAATAATTTCCACTGGGAGCTCTTTCTGGACCTTTGTGCAATAGCCTTAAAGGACAGTTTGAAGGGATTGGAGTAGGGATTCGGGAATGTGTACATGAGTTTTAATGATTAGTTCTTATCAGTAAAATGATGGAAAATAATGAGTTCCCTGCCTACTTCCCTAGACTGCTTTTGAAGATCCAATGAGGCCTTGTTTGTCTTCATAGTCATTTTCAGTCATTTATGATGTTAGCCTTTTACATTCCCTTAGTTTTCAGTCCTTAGCTTTCAGACCTCCTTGCAGAACTGGAGTGGACATTATTGTTACCTCCTTACACAGCTAAGAAAACTGAGGCTTGGATTTGCTCAGATAAGGCTGAATATCCTACCCGAGGCTGTCAGATATCCCTTCCAAAAATTCATAACACATGGAAAGGGCTGATATTTAAACATATGGAGTGAACATGTTCTTTAGAGGATAAAGGATTAATTGTGTCTGACTCTTTGCAACCCCACCTGACTGTAACCCTCCTCTGTCCATGGGTTCTCCAGGCAAGAATACTGGAGTGGGTTGCCATTCCCTTCTCCGGGGGAATCTTCCCCACCCAGGGATTGAACCCGGGTCTCCTGCTCTGTAAGCAGAGTCTTTACTGTCTGAGCCACCAGAGAAGTAAGCTGAGAGGATAAACATGTTGAAACACGTCATCTGCTCATCGTTGCGCTCATTTTATCACAGTGATAATATTATCATTGCTTATATTAGTATAGTTTAACAAGACATTTTCTTCTTTGCCTTAAAGAAACTGAGAAACCACATTTGTTTTCTAGTATAAAAGTAGGACTTTTTTTTTTTATTTAAGTTTTAAAAATTGGAAAATATGTACAGACAGTAAAAAGATCAGAATATCATAACTCACCCATAGGTAACCTCAATTTTATGTGTTAATACCTAAGTGTGTATTTGTCTAAATTTATGTACATATAGTCTTTTTTTTGGTTGTACCATGTTGTATGCGAAATCCTAGTTTCCCCAACCAGGGATCGAACCCATGCCCCCCGTGTTGGAAGCCTGGATTTTTAACCAATGGACTGCCAGGGAATTCCCCCACCCCACCCCCCACTTCTTTTTTTACATACTGGTTTCACTGGGGACATTGATTCTTTCTCAGTGGTGGTTTTAGAGACTGACACCTATTTGCCTGGAGTGGTTTGTTGTCGCCCAGTCGCTCCGTTGTGTCCAACTCTCTGTGACCCCATGGACTGCAGCCTGCCAGGCTTCTCTATCACCATCCCCCAGAGCTGGAGTGGTTTAGGTGGGATCTTTTCTTGAGTCAGTCTCTTCTGACCCTCCTTCGGCTGTGAATCTGTGATGCCTAAAGAATTCTCAGATAAGAGTAAAGCAGATACTAAGGGTTGCAGGCCTTAGTATCCATCTGCTTAGGCTTAGGCCCAGGCCACCCAGTGATCTCAGCCACCCCCTCACCTCCATACTGTGTTCATTCGCCTCGATGGAGTCTATTGTTACCTGACAGGTAGTATCAGGGAGGAAGAAATTTTCCTCTAGCCTTTTCATTCTTCTGGCTCTTCCAAGAATGAAATTGACTCGAGACAGATTAACAGGAGAAAGTCAAACAAAAGTTTAATAACATGAATACATAGGAGGAGACCAGGAAAAAGTAACTCACCGAAATGAACGAAGCCTTCACCTCAAATACCATCCTCAACCAAAGGCAGAGATGTTGAGGGTGGGAGAGCCAGGAAAAGCAGTAAACAAGGGTGATCATGGTACACATTTATACCACTTCCTTCTCCATCGATCAGTCGAGTTTCTAGAAATTTGATCAGCCTCTTCTTCCGGGGACAGAGGGAGATTTCCCTTACAAATATAAATGTTTCTTACAAAAAGGCAACTCTTACTTGGTTTTCAGAGCCCTTTCAGTGTTGGCTATTACCCCAAAAATAAATAGCTTGAAACAATATGCAGAAGAGATGTGTTTCAGAGTGGCAAATTCTCCTCCCCTGTAGGATGTGGCTGCTTTTGTTTTCTTCATTTTGCTTTTCAGCATTGTAATCTTTTCCTGTAATTAACATGGCGAAAAAGAAAAAGGTAATCTTAAGGTTTCTTTAAAAAGTAGAAAACCTGTTGGACTTTGAGCTGGATTTAAATCCCAGCTCTGTTATTTGTGACGTTGGATAAACCTCTGAGTCTGTTTCAGCAGTAAAATGGTGATAAGAGTATCTCCTTACGGAATTATCTTGAGCGTTAGGGATATAAAATGCCATCCCCATAAAGTAACACTGAGAATCATTAACTATTTGCAACCTATTGGGTCTGTGTACATATGGAAAAAATCAGGGCCTTTCTGTATTTTCAGTTTCATGAAAGTTCAGATATATAGAGTTTTATGGGTGGAGGTTATATACTGGATAACTTGCAGGCATGTAATAATATTTTTGCCTCATAAGTTGTTAAGGGTGTTCTGTAGCTTTCAGAGTGAAAGAAGTCTGAAGATATGTGGGCAAGTGGTATCCTACTTAAGGATGCTGGAGATCCAGGTGTAATTAAGAGATCTCAGAAGTGGTTAGTAGTCCTTTCCTTGTGCATGTAATAGTATTTGCTCTTTGATTTGTGATCACAGCCGTTTTTAACAGGGCGTGTCATTTCTGGGCTCTGCAGTTTCAGTCCGGCTTTGAACACTTTGCTTAAATCATGCCACCCCCATTTCTAATTTCTTCATATTAGAATGGCCCATCCAAAGGTCTTATTTTCCTTTTCTGGCTCCATCTTAGTGAATAAACTGTTTACATTCCTTTTCCTACCTTTCTTTGAAAAGTCCTGGTACTCAGCAAATTCCATGGGACCTACGTGCCTAGAGAGGTAGCAAAGAATGGAAATTCACTTTTGGATTCCTCTCTGTGGAATTACCCTCTTCTCGGGTATTTCCAAGCCCTTCTCATCCTGATGCCTACTGTACTGATAGTTTATTGAAAATTCAAAAGCTGGTAACCTGGTGTTGGACCTGCAGAAGAAGTCCCCAGTGTTTGTTCTCAAGGAGTCTGTGATTTAGTGGGACTCAAACAACATTGGAAATTCCACCAGGTTTTTCCTGGACACAGCCTGTTCCCTGTGTCCACTTTCCAATGTCTGTTGCTTCTTATGAACCCTTCACCCTAGATGTGTGTGTTTGAACTCAGAAGATGAGTTTTCCCCCACCCTAGAGATTGTCTTCGTTGAAGAACGGAATTAAAAGCACATACAGTGTGTGTTCACCTAGAAATGATCCAAACACTTGCCAGCGTTGTGAGGTTGCCCCTAAACCAACAGGTACACTGTTATTTCACAAAGTTGTGTTATTTGCCAGACGTTGTCCTCCATAACTGCTTGTCCTTAGAAGCCTGTGTATTTAAAAGGGAGACCTCTGAGAATGGTTTGCTACAAACAAATGGCTTCCAACACTTCTGCAGACTCCTTTAGGAGGAACATATTAATAGGATCAATCATCCAGGGATTAAGAGCCAGCTTTGTGGCTTGGGTTTGGTGAGTTGTAGGTTGACCTAGGACCAAGACAAAGAAATTGGATAGTAAATCATTAGGGATTTGTTTTTCCAATGGACTGGTTGAGAGTTATGTCTTATTATAAGGAGGTGATTTAAAATACTGTTTAAAAGTGAATATCTTTGTAGTTTTTGCTGCATCTTTTTTCAGTTAAATGAGGTTTTGATTCAGTTAAATGAGATTTGATTCATACGAGTTACAATCAAGCTGCTGCTCTGGGTCTCCTTTATGCTCTCATTATTTTAATTTTTAAATCAATTTTTTTAGAATCCAGTAATGCTTATACATTGTACAGTAAGTTGTACAGTGTAAAGTAACTCTTTCTTCCTATGCCTGACCCCAATTACCTGACCCCTTCAGTTGCCCAGTCCGCAAACTCAATGCCAACACCTTCTTGTAGAGATAACTCCATACCTACATAAACATCTGTGTGCGTACTATTCTTTTTCCCCTCTCAGTTGCGCTAACATGCTGTGATGGGTTTATTTTGGTGGCCTTCCCAGTGAACTCCACCTCCTTGTATGTAAACCCTTAATGTAATTCTCTGCTATATTGACCGAGCTTGGCCTTGTGACCAACTTTGGCCAATGGTGGATTAATAAGTGTGATGCAGGCAGAGGTTTGGTAAGTGCTTGTTCTCTAGGAATGCTTACTATTGTGACACTCCCTCTCAGAGCCCAGAAAACCCCAATTGTGAGGTGGCCAGCCTAGCCATGGAGAGAGGCTACATGAAAGAGAACCAAGGTGCCTGCCAACAGCAGCCAGCATCAAGTAGCCAGCTATGTCTTGAATGCACTGTCTTCTTGGAAGATAGTTCCCAGCCCCACCCAGGCCATCCGAGATGATGCTCTATGGAGCAGAGATGAGTGTTTCTTGCCAAACCTGTCCAAACTGAAAAATTGTGAGCGGTCATTGTAAGCCACTAGGTTTTATTTGTTATGTAGTCAGATAACCGAAACACTAGATTTTAAGGGTGAAGAACTCCCCTGACAACCCAGGAGACATAAGAGATCCAGGTTCGATCCCTGGGTGGGGAATATTCCCCTGGAGGAGGGCATGGCAACCCACTCCAGTATTCTTGCCTGGAGAATCCCATGGACAGAAGAGCCTGTTGGGCTATAGTCCATGGCGTTGCAGAGGGTCCAACACCGAAGAGACTTAGCTAAAAATATTAAAAAAAAAAACCCAATTCCTTGTAATTATTAATCCCAAACTAGTTTATGATTTCCTCTGTGGATATACAAATAAACATTCATAATCTATTTCAAAAGATTTAAATTTTCATCTTGTTAAGCTGCTCAAAAGCTGAAGTTGAAAAGATCTGCATTTTATACACAGGGACAGAGAAGATCAGTTGAGTTGAAAAGATCTGCATTTTATACACAGGGACAGAGAAGATCAGTTCACATAACGGAGTTTCAGCTGAAGATGAGCAGGGTTGTATAGGTGCCTAATGACATATACTTTTTTTTATAATCAAGCACCATATATAAAGTCCTGTGCCCAAATGTCTGAAGCAGGTAATAGTACTGATATAAAAACTATATCTAATTAAGAGGGTGGTGAGGCTGGAATCTTAGGAAGAGGAAATTTCTAAATCCACAACATCATGAAAAGATATCAGGAAATTACACTTGAGCCATGATAAAATAAAAAAATGAGTCCCTTTAGTTTGGTGGAGCATGTGTCACTTTGAGTAATAACTACAGTGGTCCGTGTGGGGCAGGGACTCTGTGGAGGCAGCTCCGAGAAGTGCCTTGTTCAGCCTGACTTCCTGTTCTTCCAGCTGTCCCTGTCCCACTTCCCTTGGTCCTCTGGGCACCGCTGAGCTCAAGGAGCATCCTTCCTGACCCTTGGTCACAGGCACCGTGGTCTGACCCCACAGGCTGGGAGGTCTGTACTCGGAACATGTGCCTGGTGGTCGTTAAATCTAACCCCTGCTAAAAGCATGAGACGGACACACCTAGAAAGAGAGGCAGAATTAGGGTGTTGGCTATCTTGTGTATTTGCATTCCAGCAGGACCTCTGAAATTTGAGCTAAAATGACCAAGTCCAGTGGGGAGGTTTCAGGTGTCAACTGGAGTCAGGAAGGTCTCGAGGGACTTGTACCCTTCTTCTGTGCTCTCTGTCTCTGTCCAGACTGGCCATGCCTGTCCCGTGTCTGTCAGTCCCATCTTGGTCTCCTTTCCTGCGGAAACCTTTACTCCATCCATGGTAGAAAAACATCTCACCATGATGGGCTTTTGACTTCTGGGTTCAGAATCACAGAAAGTCAGAGCTGGAAAGAACCCCTCTGAATCCTTTCATTTGATGTCTGTTATTGTCATTATTTAGAAGCTTAGTCATGTCCCGACTCTTCTGCGGCCCCATGGACTGTAGCCCACCAGGCTCCCCTGTCGCTGGGATTCTCCAGGCAAGAATACTGGAGTGGGTTGCCATTTCCTTCTCCAGGGCATCTTCCCAACCCAGGGGTTGAACCTGCATCTCCTGCATTGCAGGTGGACTCTTTACTACTGAGCCACCAGGGAAGCCCATTCATTTGCTGAGTAGTATCTTTTGATGTTCTTGTCCTCTTGGGATGTTTGGGCACCAGCTGTATTGTTTTCCATTTTCTCAGGGCCCGGACAAGCTGGGAGATTTTAGAGAAAGTTTCATTTGAAGGATAAAAAATGTTCCTTCTCTTCCTTTTAGATCCTGTCTAAGCTTTCCCAGCCAGCGATGAAGCAGAGCTTTGCCTTTGACAACAATGGCTATGAGGATGACCTGGATGGTGTGCCCCACTCCCAGACAGCCACCCGTACCATCAGCATCGTGGGCATGACCTGCCAGTCGTGTGTCAAGTCCATCGAGGGCAGGATCTCCAGTTTGAAAGGCATTGTGAGCATTAAGGTTTCTCTGGAGCAGGGCAGCGCTGAGGTGAGGTACATGCCCTCGGTGGTGAGCCTGATGCAGATTTGCCATCAGATTGAAGACATGGGCTTCCAGGCCAGCATGGCTGAGGGAAAGGCCACCTCCTGGCCCTCCAGGGTCTCGCCTGCCTCTGAGGCTGTGGTCAAGCTTCGGGTGGAGGGCATGACCTGCCAGTCCTGTGTCAGCTCCATAGAAGGCAAGATCGGGAAACTGCAGGGCGTCTTGAGGGTCCGCGTCTCGCTCAGCAACCAGGAGGCAGTCATCACTTACCAGCCTTACCTTATCCAACCCCAAGACCTCAGGGACCACATAACCGATATGGGGTTTGAAGCCGTCATCAAGAACAAGGTGGCCCCCGTGAGCCTGGGACCCATAGATGTCAGGCGGCTCCAGAGCACCCTCCCAGCAGCCCCTCCGGCTCCCGTTAATCAGAATGACAATAACTCTGAGACCCCAGGGGGCCAGGGGGTCCCCCTGCAGCTGAGAGTGGATGGAATGCACTGTAAATCTTGTGTCCTGAACATCGAAGACAATATTGGCCGGCTCCCCGGGGTTCAGAGTATTCACGTGTCCCTGGAGAGCAGCACTGCCCGAGTCCAGTACGACCCTTCTCTCGTCTCCCCAGAGGCCCTGCGGAGGGCCATCGAGGCCCTGCCTCCTGGGAACTTTAAAGTCTCTCTTCCCAATGGGGTGGAAGGGAGTCGACCAGACCCCAGGAGCCCCCCGGCACCCAGCACCCCCTGTACTGTGATGCTGGCCATTGCCGGCATGACCTGCAAGTCCTGCGTCCAGTCCATCGAAGGCCTGATCTCCCAGAGGGCAGGCGTGCACCAGATCTCAGTTTTTTTGGCCGAAGGGACTGCAGTGGTTCTCTACGATCCATCTCGAACTCACCCAGAAGAACTGCGAGCCGCAGTGGAGGACATGGGATTCGAGGCCTCCATCCTGGCTGGTACGTGGTGATGCGCGTGAGGGCTCCCTGGGGGCGTCTCCTTTCTCTCTCATCTTATGATGCGGTCCCCGCACGGTTGGACAGGTGAGCTACGCTCCCTGCCTCCCGGGTCCACCGAGCTGACAATTCTGTAACTTAACCCGGTGGGCCAGTTGTCAGGATCAAGGAGCTAGAATTCCCGGGTGTTTCTGTGTTGCCTCTCAGGTCGCTGGGACTCAGTGCTGAGTTCCTCGGATTTTTGGCTTCTTTACTGAAGAGAACACTGATCCTGTGTTGTTTGTAAAAAGCATACTGTGGGGACACCTGGCCCTCCTCTCTCTAAAGGAGCCATCCTCGTTTACTCAGAGATTTCTCTGCTGAACAAAACAGAATAATAAAGACAACAGCACCTTGGTCTCAGCCCCTGGAGCCCATTCTGTTGAAAGTGGGAATAAAGGAAAGGGCGGGACGATGGTTCCTTTCCCCTGCCACCAGCCACGGCTATGAGAGGAGGGACAAGACAGCCTTCACAAAGTGAGGTGCCCACAGGCCTTGCCACCGCGTCAGTAGACGGTTTCCTGGGTGGTGGCCATCCCCAAGCCCCCTCGCATTGACCTGCCAGTCACTCGCTGCTGTCCCCTCCACTTCCCTTGCACGGGAGCCCTGCACGATGTCCTGGCACCTGCCGTGTTTCTGCCCCTCGCCAGGCCTGTGTGAGCTGCGGGCTGCTGGGCAGTGAGGCATAGCCCTCGGGAGAGCTCGTGTGGTATCGAGAAGGGGAAACCATGCTGGGCTGCAGGGGTGGGCCTGGTGAGGCCGGGGGCTCGGTGGTGGTAGGAAGGCTCCTCTCCAGGGGGAGGGTGGGAGTGAGCCATGGGAGATGGTACAAACCCGGCCACAGCGCCCCCACGCCTCATGGCTCACTCCCACTCACCCCCCGAGAGGAGCCCTTCCTAGACGGCGGTGGGGGTGGGCCGCTCGGGGGGCTCTGATCCCTGAACACACCCCTGATGGGAGCAGGTGAGTCATGAGGAGGGACTAGGCCCCACCCTGTGCTTTGTCTTTGTACCAAGTTTCAGGAAGGAGTTTTTGTTTTTAAACAAAAATCAGTAAGGAAAAGAGTAGGACAGTAAATCCTGTACTCAGAAGGTGAGACATGCATTGTGGAGTGGCCGTCTGCTCTGTTTGCATGAGGCTTAAAGTCTTTCAACAGTGGAATCAAGTTCGTAGCAGTAAAAAGAAATTTGCCTTGAACTATATAATCCAGAATAATTGAACTCGACAAAAAGTAAACGTGGGGAGAAAATAGGGGTTTTGATTGGCCAGAATTATGAGAATTATGTTTAGCCCAAGAGGTACTTAGGGTGCCAGATTTAGCAAATAAAAATCTGAGACACCTAGTTTGCATTTGAATTTCAGATAAACAATGAAGAATGTTTTAGAATTGGTATGTCCCATGCAGTATTTGAGACATACTAAAAAAAACCCTTGTTTATCTGAAATTCAGTTTTATCTGGGCGTCCTGTATTTTACCTGTCAGACTTAATGTAGGATAAACTGTAAGTATGCTGGTGACTGTCTTTTATAACCACTTAAATGCTAAAAAGGCATTATTTGTATTTTTTTCGGTCACTCTTAAATTGACCAGGGGTTCCTTGAGGACAGTCATCCTACCACATGATTTGTTTCTCCTTGCACAGACTCATTTCCTTGTGATAAATATCTGAAAGCATAGTTGCTGGGTCACAGGATATCAGCCTTATTTCATTCCATCACAATATTTATTGTGTCACTACTAAGTACCAAACAGTTAGAGGTACCATTTTTGATAATACTGTTAAGTAGATTTCCAGAAAGCCAAATCAATGTATATGCCCACTCAGGGTTGGCAGAAAAGACTTAGTAGCACAGGCTGGCTTGAGTTTTTGTTCATTTATTTTAACTTTCTTTAGCAGTGTCCAGAAGCTCAGAATTTAGTTGAGTTAGACCTCTGTGTTGGAGAATAGCACGAATGTTAGTGAAACTTGACCACAGTATTTGAATAGAAAGGCAAGTGAATCCACACAGTGGTGATGGATAGGGGCAGGAGGGTTTGGTGGATTAGGAGTAGGAGGTTGAATGTTAAGAGCCTGAGGTCCAAAGGTGGAGTCATTTTGAAGGACAAGGCCCAGGAGAGCAGAGCTGTGCCAGGTGAGGTGATGGTCTTTGCATCCAGAAGGTGGAGGGCCTCTAAGGCCGGAGCACTGGGGGGTCTTCACTGAAGGTGCTGAAAGTGTCCATCAACTGCACTCCAAGTGAGTGGAAGTAGTTTTAGCACTTTGCAGAAAATGAGCTTCTATTGTAGCGGCTGTGGACTTTGAAGTAATGAGAGTTCATCATCAAATGATGTCCTTCTTTTCTACATGCTCTTCATGGGTATTTTGTGTCATCGCAAAAGTGTGACTTTCCAGAAAATGAGCTTTTATCATAGCACCTCTGGACTTTGAAGTAATGAGAGTTCATCGTCAAATGATGTCATTCTTTTCTACATACTCAAGAGTATTTTGTGTCATTGCAAAAGTGTGACTTTTCAGAATGATGAAATCGCTCTGTAACTTGATCTGCTAGATGCTTAGTTATATCTGTCTATACATGTGTGGTGGGCAAATGTCTGCTCCCTGATCCCTGGAACTCAGCGGAGAAAGGATGGCATTTTCAATATTGGAGCCAGATGACTGGAAATCCAAGCAGAAAGAAATTACCGTTGACCATCGCCTCAGATCTACACAGGAGTTAACGTGAAGCATATCAGTGACCTGAATGTAGACCTTCATGTAAGATAACAGAGCTCAGTGAAGAAACCAGAGCTAGAAGAAAACATGGTGAATATTTTCAGTGTTGAGGTAGACATGTCCATTAACTGAGGAAAGAATGCATCACCCCTGAAGTTGGTTTAGTTGACTGTACATTGGACTTCATTCACATCAAGGGCTTCTTTTATTAAGAGATACCATTAGATGAGGGTGACAAAGCAAACTGCAGGCTGGGAGCCCACCTTCACAGTGGGTACAGCTGACCAAGGGCTCCTGCCCGGAAGGTATGGGGACGTAGACAAATGAGGGAAGGGCCAGCAGCTCAGTTAGGGTGTTTGGGGCAGTTTGATTCTCGGAGGGGAGGGAGTGGACCTCTGTTAACCAGGATGCTATAGTGGTTAAAAGACAGTCCAGATGTGTAAGCTCGAATCCCTGATTTCTGAGGGGTTTGGGGCAAAGTATTTAATTTCTTATAGCTCGTTTCTTCATCTGTAAAATAGAATCAGTAGCAGTATTTACCACAGGGCTATGTTAACAGTTAAAGGAGGCCATATGTGTGCTTAACAGGGTGGGGGGCCTGGTAAGTTCTTATCACTGCTGTTATTGCCATCATCCATTAGAGCATTCGTCTACCCAGAACATTCCATCCTTGCAGTATTGGTGTGTTTTCGTACGTGTGGAATCGTGTCTCTGTCTGACTGTGGAGAGAGAGATCCAATGATGAAAACTCCAGTTCTCCCCCCAACCCCGCCCATATCTTCTCCATGAACTTTGACCTGAATATTGTTAGGCTTGACCCTCCTGTTCCAGAAAAATGTTATTCATTCTTCCAGTTTGAATGGTTCCTAATTTGAATGATTTCTGACCTTCTGTCCTAGAAAACTGTTCCAGCAACCTCATTGGGAACCACAGCGCTGGGAGTGCCGTGGGGCACGCGGCGGCTGGCGCACCTATGCCCGTGCAGGGGGGCGCTCTCCAGCCAGGGGGGTTCCATACTAACCACGTCCCCCGTCAGTCGCCCAAGTCCCTGCCGGCCTCCACCACGGTGGCCCCAAAGAAGTGTTTCCTGCAGATCTCAGGCATGACCTGTGCATCCTGTGTGTCCAACATAGAGAGGAGCCTGCAAAAGGAACCTGGTAAGCGGCCCCCACTGCTCCGCGCCTGGAGTGCTGCTGTCAGGCGGTCGTGCAGGCTGCCAGGCATCACAGCTAGCAACGTGGGGCGGTGTGTGCGCCCTTTGGCATCTCTACTGACCACGTTTATCAGGATCCCTGATAATCTGGTGGGCCTTCCCTGGTGGCTCAGTGGTAAATAGCCCACTTGCCAGTGCAGGAGACATGGGTTCGAACTCTGGGTTGGGAAGATTCCCCTGGAGAAGGGAATGGCTACCCACTCCAGGATTCTTGCCTGGAGAATCCCACAGACAGAGAAGCCTGGTGGGCTACAGTCCATGGGGTCACAAAGAGTCGGACATGACTTAGCACACACTGATAATCTGGTGGCATGTTCACTGTATGTTAGAGGATAGATCTTTCTCTAATGTTCTGGAGCAGTTGGCATTCTGTCCTTGAAGGAGTATTTAGTTTGAGATAAAATGGATCTCCGAGTGAGTTAGCCATGGGGAATCCGGTTTAGAGGTCAAGGTACAGTCATGAATTGCCTCCCCACCTCGCTTGTCTTGGTAGCAGTCTGTGGTTTTCCCTTCCAAAGCCTCTTACTGCCAAATACATCATCAATAGCCTGTATTTTGTGGAGAAGTTCCAGTTTTAAGTATTCTGCCCTGTTGTCCCCATAAATCATAAAGAGTTGTAAAAACACCAAAGTTTTGTCCTCTAAACAACATCGGCCATCTGGTTTCTTAAGCCTGAAAGTGGAATGAAAATCCTGTCCCAATTTTGTGTTTGGAGAATGTCTGAACCATGACTCTGCTGGCCTCCGGGGTCACCTTCTGTCTTCCTGCGGCTCCTTGTGACCTCCTGCTCACCAAGCCTACGGTTTCCTGAAGCTCTAGAGGATGGTTCTCAAACTGAGGTGTTCCTGGCGCTCCCCTGTCACCCTTGGTCGGGTCGCTCGGAAGTTACCCTGTGGTTCACAGGCTCATGTTTCTCTTCCTCACCTGAATCTATCATTTTATCCCTTAGACATTCTTTCTAAAGCACATCATTCCTTTCATTTACTTGAATGAGGTTTTTCCCCCCCCTTAAACAATTTTGTTTCAAATGAAATTACATAGTATTTTATTTTTTATTTATTTTTTTCACTTGGCGGAAGACAGGACCTCCCTCCCTTAAACTATTAATGAGCAATAGCTGTAGCAAGGTAGTCCGTGGGATTTCTTTTACATTCCTGAAAGCGATTGAAAACGGAAAAGGAGTAAGGAAAACCACTTTTGAAAATTATGTTTTTCTCCTGTGTGTGAAAGTGGAGGAAAAAATTATCTTCATGGTGTAACAGTAATTGCCAGCTGCAGACTCCGTCCCCTGCTTTGAGGTGTACATCCTCACCAGTGTCTCCTAGGACCCGACTCAAAGCTGCCCCTGCCGGGGTGGCAGCATGGCCCAACCTGGGAGTGGGGTGACCCCCAGAGCGAACCCCAGACCCACTGAGCCAGAGTCTGTGCTTTCACCAGGTCCTCGGGTGATTCGTATGCCCAGTAACGTGTGAGGAGCATGGTTCTAGAAAGGTGGCTCTCACACTTGGCTGTCCATTAGAACACCCAGGAGAGCCTTAACCTGCTTGCAATACAGGAGACGTAATGAGACTCAGGTGTGATCCCTGGGTGGGAAAGATGCCCTGGACAAGGGCCTGGCAACCCACTCCAGTATTCTTGCCTGGAGAATCCCATGGACAGAGGAGCCTGGCAGGCTACAGTCCATGGGGTCGCAAAGAGTCAGACACGACTGAGTGCCTAACATGAAGGGCCAGGTACGGTGACCGTTAGCGCTCCTCCCCAGGTGATCCTCACGCCCAGCCAAGTGTGAGCACCACTCTTCTAGAAACTTCTGGGGGCAGAGGTCTTCCTCTGCTGGCTTGTGCTGAGCTCATCATCTCCCAGAGGCCTGGCCCGGAGGGTTCCAGCTGTGCCCTGCTGGTTGCAGGGATCCTGTCCGTGCTGGTTGCCCTGATGGCGGGAAAGGCAGAGGTGAAGTACAACCCAGAAGTCATCCAGCCCCTGGAGATAGCAAAGCTCGTCCAGGACCTGGGCTTTGAGGCAGCAGTGATGGAAGACTACAAGGGCTCGGATGGCGACCTCGAGCTGATGGTAAGCACGGTGGCTGGGCTGGAGCAGGGGGCTGGGCAGTGCAGGCCCAAGACGGCCTTTGGAGGCCTTCTGACCGCAGCCGGGGCTGTGAACAGGACGCTTGCCCATCTTGCTTATATCTTGTCGTTGTTGGGTTCTCCTTTGAAGCCAGTAACTAGGACCTGTTCATTTTGTGAAGGAGTGTCCTCTGTGTCAGAGAGAGTCATAGGGATGCATCCAGGGTTTTAGGAGGGGAGGAGGCAGTGGTGGGGGAGGAAGAGGGATTAGAGACAGCGGCTATCCTGAGCTTGGTGTTTCAAGGGAGTCAAATGTGAACACGTCCCGTGAGGCCGGGAGGGAAGCTGGGAGGCCAGAGGGGTGTCCAGGCCATGGGATGTGAGTCACCGAGGCAGCCAGCAGCCATCCCAGGGGGAGAGGGCTCAGTTGTAGGCACAGAATGGATCTAGAAGGTGTCTGGTGACTAGATTGTCCCCAGGCGCTCGGTCCGGGGTGAACGCCGGGGTGGTTGCTGTTCCCAGCGCTGCTGGAAGGCGCGGGACGGGGTGGTTTCCTGTCTGCCCACTGTCACCAGCTGTATTCGTCAACAAACCATTGACGACAACAGATGGGTCTGGTATTTCACATATAGTGTGTTCACAAGCACTTCTGTGCAAAGCTTCTTTTGTACAAATAAAGGGAGACTTAGAAGGAATCCATAAGCGTTGAGTAATGCTGTTTACCAAGGTGACTGCGTCTTTCTTCTTTGCTGTGTTTAGTCCCTGCTGTTAGTGGTGAGTAAATGTTTGAAGAACGAGTGCTGAGGACATGAGTGGCACATTGAGCTCCTGATAAGTGATGTTCATTGTAGAGCAAACCATCCCCTCTGGCTGGGCCTCGGTGTGTGCGGAGGGGCCCAGTACAGCACTTGCTGGGTTACAGCCGGAATCAGCCCTGGTGACAGGAGCAGGGCCCCTCTGAAAACCTCCAGGTCCAGAGGTGCTTGTCTCTACACAGACTACGGTGTGGGAAATCTAGAACAAGACTGTCATTTGGTGGGGCTTCCCTGGTGGTCCAGTGGTTAAGACTCCAAGCGTCCAATGCAGGCGGTGTGGATTCCATCCCTGGGTGGGGAACTAAGATCCCACATGCTGTGTGGTGTGGCCAAAAAAAAAAAGACTGTGGGGAAGATGAAAACATTCTTTGGAACAATGTTTTGTTCTTTTTTAATTGCCATGTTATTTTTTAAGACACTAAGTGGTATCGATACTTGTATTGTCATCACGTGCTCAGGTATTTTATGTCTGTATTTAATTTGTTTTCTGGGAAGTGCTGACCACTGATACTCAGAAGAAGTGAAGAAGTGAAATCGCTTAGTCGTGTCTGACTCTTTGCGATTCCCTGGACTGTAGCCTACCAGGCTCCTCCGTCCATGGGGTTTTCCAGGCAAGAATACTGAAGTGGGTTGCCATTTCCTTCTCCAGGGGATCTTTCCAACCCAGGGATTGAACCCGGGTCTCCTGCATTGTAGGCAGATGCTTTTACCATCTGAGCCACCAGGGAAGTGATACTCAGAAGAGTTAGTCATCTGGCTCACTTGATGCAGATGACAGATAGCTGACTCACTTGGACTTCCTTTCTCACACTGGTGCACACAGCCTGGGGTGGCAGAAATGGATAACCAGGACAGGACTGTGAAAGTCTGTTGTTACCAGAGCTGGGAGTCAGGCCTCAGTCCTTGCATCTACTTAGTGATTGGTCTCCTGTACCTGAGGTAGGGAGGGACCTACCTATTCCCTGAAGCCTCTGGGGAATGTCTGGGGTTAAAATGTTGCGCAGGGGGTTTGGAGGCTTGCACGTTGGGAAGGACAGAGTTCTTGTGGCTGCCTGTTAATCAGCTCCCTGTATGCCTTTGATGGAGCCCTCTGGATCCTGGGTCAGTGGGATCTTTGTCATCCTTTGCTGCAGATCACGGGGATGACCTGCGCCTCCTGTGTTCACAACATAGAGTCCAAACTCAGGAAGACAGACGGCATCACCTACGCCTCTGTGGCTCTCGCCACCAGCAAAGCCCACGTGAAGTTTGATCCTGAAATTATTGGTCCGAGGGATATTGTCAAACTTATCGAGGTGAGTCATTCGTCCAAAAAATTTTGCACCCACCTTTTTAAAAACAGTGATTTATAATCATCATAGAAAAATGAGCAAAATATGGCTAATTAAAAAAAAGAGAGAAGATCAGCTAGTATAATATATTGATAAAATCCTTCAGATTTTCCCATGGAAATAAGGTGACTTATTTTAAAGTAAACTACGGGGGTTTAGTAAATATCAGATAATCTGAGATTGAAAATCAGTGAAGTGGGCTTCCCAGGTGACTCATTGGCAAAGAATCCACCTGCTAATACAGGAGTTGCAAGAGATGTGTGTTTGATCCCTGGGTGGGGAAGATCCCCTGGAGAAAAGGAAAAGGCAGCTCACTCCAGTATTCTTGCCTGGAAAATCCCATGGACAGAGGAGCCTGGTGGGCTATAGTCCATGGGGTCTCAAAAGAGTTGTACACTACTTAACAACTAAACAACAAGAAAAAGAAAAAGACATGATTGTTTTAATTTCAAGTAGTCCCTGAGAAGTAGCGTCACCAGGATTCCTGGTACATGGTGTTAAATTGACTAATTGTGAGAATTCCCTGGTAGTCCAGGGGTTAGGACTCTGTGCTTTCACTGAGGAGGGCCTGGCAGGGTTCAATCCCTGACTAGGAACTAAGATCCCACAAGCCATGCAACACAGCCAAAAAAAAAAAGAAAATGACTGTTAGTAATTTTTAATATTATTTACACCTGTGCCAAGTATGTGCAGACGAAAGGACTGTTGGTATTGGGAAGAGTTTCCCTGCGTTTGGGCCTTCTTTGCAGCAGGAGAGTTCAGTCATTTCTCCTTTGGAAAATCGCTCAACGCAGTTACATATACCTCCACCCCATTCCTTCCTCGCTTTGTCCACAGACATTCCATATCCTCTCCCAGGTCTGTGCTGTATCAGAGCATCAGTGGTGATCTGGCTGGGCTGAGACAGTCAAAACTGAACCAGATGAACTCGTAACAACTAATGGTGAAGTTTAGCAGGGACTGTGGCTTATGAAATGAAACATTTCAGAGCAGGCTTTTAAGTTGTGTTAAATTTTTCTTTGTGTGTGCGTCTGTGTGTGTAAGAGACCTGTGTGTGTAAGTGGTCTCCCCCACTTCCTGTTTAGAACACCCTGCTGGCCTCTACCCAGCTCACTGTAGCTCCCTCCTTGTTTTTACTTGGGGAACATTGCCAATGTCTGGCCCCCATTCCTGCTTCTCTGGGGCATCATTTCCTGATGTAACCAGCATTAGTTGTGAAGGATTTGTCTTTAGATGGCCTTACATGCTCTTCCTCCTACTGTAACTTTAATTTTTCCATAAAATCCCAACATCAGAGTCCCCAGGGCCCCTCTTTCTATTGTGCTGACTGACAGGACATTTCCTGACAGCTTTTTCTGTGTAATTTCATAAAGGGAATCAGAAATCTAGTGATCAGATCGAATAAGGCAGAGAAGGGTGGAAGAGGAGTGAGGCAGCCAAAGACCTGGGCCAGTTAATCCCTGAAAAAACCACAGATGCTGTTGGAGCCACTGTCTGCTCGGCAGGAGAGCCCGTGCTGGGGGTGGGGGACCTGTGACTGGATCCAGCACTTCCAATGATGCTGTGGCTTTGGTCAGGGGTGTGACCTCTGACCTGCAGTTTCATCCTGCAGAGAGCAGTGGCCGCTGCCCAACTCCCCAGCTGATACCGGAGAGTCTTTCACTCACAAATCCTAAGCTTGTAACTTGGCATCCATCAGCTTGGGTCAGGCTCAGTCACCTCCCAGCGTCCGCTATCTTTGCTGACAGAAGGATCAGGCGTCACTGTGGACGGCATCTGTAGAGCGATGTGGGGACAGAAGTCATGAGTCCTCAGAGGCAGTTGTAGGTTAACCTCATTTCCAAGGATATAAAGTGCTTTCTCCCGATGCCTGTTTTAACCAAGTGCCTTCTGTCTTGTTTCCTCCTTTTGATAACAAGGAAATTGGCTTTCGTGCCTCCCCAGCCCAGAGGATCCCCAACGCTCATCACTTGGACCACAAGGTGGAAATAAAGCAGTAGGTAGAACAGAAAGGATAAACTGTAGCCCTGCCTATGGGGCTAGTTCTCCCCGGACCTCCCCTGCCTGATTCTGTGCTAATCGGGGTCCTTGTCACCACCCTCCTTCCCGCCGCCGCCTCCTACAGCACCTTCTGCTGCATTAATCACCTTTACCTCGTAATCTTAATCCTTTACAACAATACTGTCCCTCGGTACCTTCTGCTATGATAGAAACGCTATATGTCTGCATTGCCCAGTATGAGATGCAGCCACTGTGACTCAGGAAATACATTTTTAATTCCACTTCACTTTAATTTTAGTTTTAATAGCTACCTATGACTGATGGCTAACAGATTGGATAACACTTAACGTGTGAGTTTTGAAGAAAGAACAGTAGCGGCCATAGTCTGAGGATGGTCAGCCTCTTTGGGGCTGAACTCTCAGCTTTTTCTGGGCCTTGGTTGCCTCACCTGTAGATTGGAGGTACCACTTTGGCCACGGGCAGACCAGGGCTACGTCTAAACATCCCTGGAGCGTGCTTGCAGGAGATGTAGACCTTTGATGTCCCCTCGGATGGCCAGTAGGGAGCGAGCCCTGCTTTCACTGTAGCCCTTGGTGCTCTGTCCCAGACGTGGGGCAGAGGCAAGTCTCAAACCAAGTCCTCGGGAGGGGACCAGCCTGGAAGCCAGGGGACAGGTGGAGCCTGACCTGTCCATGTTGCTGCGTTGCTTTCCAGGTGGAAGAACTCTTTCCTGTGCAGCCTGGTGTTTGGCATCCCCGTCATGGGTTTAATGATCTATATGTTGATACCCAGCCATGAATCCCAGTCCTCGTTCCTGGACCACAACGTCATCCCAGGACTGTCCATCCTGAATCTCATCTTCTTTATCTTGTGCACCTTTGTCCAGGTGCGTATCGGGGGCTGGCAGGAGGCACACCTGCCCGGCATGCCTGCGTATGGCCAGCAGCTGCTGTCCTCTTAGCATGCTGTCAGTTGCTCCAAGTGCCTCTTCATTGCCCGTTTCCCCACCACCCAGCCCGTTGCTGATTTTTTTCTATCTTACGGCTGACACTCAGGGCCTAACACGGGGGGACGAGAAAGGACCTGGCTTCACGGGCAGTTCACAGATGACCAGACTCCCCCGGAACAGCAGCCCTCTCTAGGCAAGGCTTGGTGATCCAGTGTAGCACGTTTGCTTTTTTTCCGCTGAATTCACCATTAGAAGCAGCAGCTGGACCTCCCTGGAGCTCTTGCTGCTCTTCCATATCTTGTCTAGAATGACCGAGACATCATTCTGGGGAATCATAACTTAAAGGGCACAGCCCTCGTGTTATGTCTACCTTGGGGACCACATTCAGGAACTAGCTGTGTTTCTGGTGGGAGACGTGCCTTCCATTTATTTTGGAATATAAAATAAAACTCCTGACTTAATATTAGGCTTAATACTAGAATATTAGAATTAATTCATATTAATTAGGACTGTCTGGAGGCAAGTATTTGTAGGCTGAGTTTGTTTTTTTACAGATCTTCATCTGTATAGGAAAAACACATTTACGTGCATATGTCTGTGTGTATCTGTATTCACATACGACAGACATAGGCCTTTTTTATAGCCGACACAGGCTTATACTAGGCACACTGATCTATAACTGGCTTTTTCATTCAACCACATACTGGGTACATCTCTCACACCAGCGGTCTCTTCAGGGACCGCATAGCACTGTGCCCAGTATGAACGCACCATGATCTGTTTCACCATCTTCACCATCCACAGACCTTTACGTGGTCGAGTCCTCTGGGTCTTAAAGGTCTCGCATGAGCATCTACTCCTGTGGCCAGAAGTCCTCTGAGTGAGGAAGTATATTTCATACGTGTCAGTTCCGGAGGGCAAAGGGATGTCCGCATCGTGGGTGAGCCCAGGGTATTTGCAGTCCCAAGAGGCCCTGTCATGACTGTTGCTCTCCCCCACCACCTTCCAGTTCCTCGGCGGCTGGTACTTCTACGTCCAGGCCTACAAATCTCTGAGACACGGGGTGGCCAACATGGACGTGCTCATCGTGCTGGCCACGAGCATCGCCTACGTCTACTCCCTCATCATCCTGGTGGTGGCCGTGGCCGAGAAGGCCGAGAGGAGCCCCGTGACCTTCTTTGACACGCCCCCCATGCTCTTCGTCTTCATTGCCCTGGGGCGGTGGCTGGAACACGTGGTGAAGGTAACTGCAGCCTCAGGTTAAAGGCAGAACTCTTCCCTCAGAAGCACAAACCTCAGCTCATCTGAACACCGTGGTTAGAATTACTCATGCCACGCTGTCAAGGGCACGAAATGTGAAACCTACATATAATTAGGTGCCCCGGCCGCTAATCTCCAAACCAGTCGCTACTTCTAAAATCCCAGCTAATCTGGTTAATTATTAAAAGCCTTTGTTCAGGCGCCTCGTGCAGTGGAAAGAACCCTGGCTTTTGGGTCAGAGGTCACATCGTCTCTTGGTAAATAACCGAACATGTGGCTTCCTGGATTAGATATCCACATTCCCACTTCAGGGTTGTGCCGTTCTTACCACCCTTGTTCCAGATGCCAGTGCGTCCTGTAAGAGAATGGAACTCGGGTCCTAAAAAAATTAGAGCGAACCTAAAAGAAAATGGTACCGTTTTTTCCACCTGAAATGTAATCTGCAGGACTTGGTGGCACCGGACCCTCCCCGGGCAGTGGGTGAGACCCATCCTGAAAGCCTGCAGACGTGCGGAGGGGCTGTGTCAAGGGACAGCCTCTCCTTGCAGGGTCTTCTCTAACCCTGGCCTGGGTTTGCACAGCTCGGCTTACTGTCGCTCACACTTCACGTTCTGGTTGTCTCTTAGAGCAAAACCTCAGAAGCGCTTGCCAAACTCATGTCTCTGCAAGCCACGGAAGCCACCGTCGTGACCCTTGGTGAAGACAACATGGTCATCAGGTAACCAGCACTGTCGGAAGTCCTTGATCAATTTATGTCAGCGTGTGTGCTGCGCGGCATACACCCTTGGTGTGCAGGACGGGACACACGACCTCGCGAGGGCCGGCGCCGCCACAGCAGAAAGATCCCGCCTGTCAGTCCACTTCAGCAAGCAGAGCATTCACATGCCAAGATGAGCAAGGCTTCAAGGGGGTGTATGTGTGCTAGATGCCAAGTGAGACGTACAGAGCAGTGTGTCTGGAACTTAGAAGGAGAAGGCTAGTGGTGGTCAAACAGAGCTCCCCAGAATGTGGTGCATGAGCTGGGTCTGCCTCGCAAGATTTGGAGGATTTAGACAAGCTAAGAGATACGCATTCAACTTGATACTGAGATAGCAGTTCAACTAGCCAAAGAATAAAAATGGGAAAAGTGTCTTTTTTTCTTTAGAAGGTTAACTGCTAAGTCACTTCAGTCATGTCTGACTCTTTGTGACATTATGGACTATAGCCCACCAGGCTCCTCTGTCAATGGGATTCTCCGGGCAAGAATACTGGAGTGGGCTGCCATGCCCTCCTCCAGGGGACATTCCCGACCTAGGGATCAAACCAGGGATTGAAACTGTGTCTCTTACATCTCCCACATTGGTAGACAGGTTCTTTATCAGTAGCACCACCTAGGAAGCCCTATGTATAAGGTTGGCAGATATTAAAAACAATAATGATTATTGTCATTATTGCTGGGATTTATATAGCATTTACTGTTTGCCAGATGCTATACTAACATGTTTGTGTTTAACCAAAAGAGAAAAAAAAAAAAGCCATTATAAGGAAGGAACTCCTAGTACTCTTATTGTATAGATGTGGACACTGAGGTTCAGGGAGGCTAAGCAACGGGCCCAGGGTCACACAGGTGTTAAGTAGTGGAATTAGGACAGAACCTACACTGTTAGTTCCAGAGCCCATGTTCTTTACAGTTACATATACTAACTCTTGGGCTCCCCAGGTGGCACAGTGGTAAAGAATCTGCTTGTCAAGGCAGGAGATGCGGGTTTGATCCCTGGGCCTGGATGATCCCCTGAAGGAGAAAATGGCAAGCAACTCCAGTATTCTTGCCAGTATTCTTGCAGAATTCCTTGGATGGAAGAGCCTAGAGGGTACAGTCCATGGGGTCACCAAGAGTCGGACATGACTGAGTGACTAAGCGCATGCACACACAAATTGAATCTTAAATCATATTTCATAAAATGGGCGTTTTTACAGAAAAAGGCTTCTGTATATCTTCGGTCAGCCTCATTTTAATGGTTATTTCTTGGCCTTCTTTGCATCCCAGAAACCGCTTTGGTCCCACCACTTTCCCCTTTAGCCTGTGATCTCACTTCTGACTTTAGGGAGACACAGAACTTCTTCTGCAGGTTGCCTTCAGCTCCTGTCTGGTTTCCTCATCTTGCAGTCTCTCAGGCCCCTCCAGTCTTCCTGGTTCCTCCACCAGTTTCTGAAATTGCTTTTGCCAGAGACATCAAATCACGTCCATGAACCAAATCCCACCGTTGCTGTCATTTAATGCTCACGTCAGCCTCTCGCCAGCATTTCCCCTCCTTTTCTGTCCCTTTAAAACTTTGTCTTTTTCTTTTTTTTTTATTAAGCTATCGCCTACCTTCACTGAAGAATATGAATCCCAAGTGTAGGACGTGATGGATTTTACACATACTTGCGTTGATGTCCACAACGTCCACATGTTCAATGCCGTGGGGTGGGTGCCCCCTCCTGTGGGCCCTTCTGCCTGCTCACCCTCTCAAGATGGGGTGTCCCAGGGCCGAGGTCTCTCTTCCAGCCACGCTCCTGGGGAAGCTCTTACCATTTCAGACTTTCAATTCTGTCTGTATTTTGACAGCTTCCCGGTTTGACCTCTAATCTCAGCTCAAATCCAGTTTCTCACTCCCTACTCTCTGACTCAATGGATATGAGTTTGTGTAAGCTCCTGGAGTTGGTGATGGACAGGGAGGCCTGGCCTGCTGCAGCCCATGGGGTCGCAAAGAGTCGGACACGACTGAGCGACTGAACTGAACTGAACTCTCCGGACTGGCCACATCTGTGTGGAAGTCAGGCGAGCATCTCTGGTTTACCATGTGAGACCACAGACCTCATCTCCTCTCCTCTTCCCCTCCTTCTGTAGCTGCTTTCTCATAGGCATCTCCATCTCATTAAACGCCTTCTCATCCATCCAGCTGCTCAACCTGAAACTAAGAGCTCGTGCTTGCTTTTCTTAGGCGTTCAGCACATCCTCACATCTTTCTAACACCTGGTGCCCCCAAAGCTCCTGGGTCTCTCTTCCCTCCACCTTCAGCCCAGGCCATCTTTCGCTTGGGAGGCTTCCATAGCCTGACTCCTCTCTCAGCTTCTGTTGTTGCCCCTACAGCCCATTCTCATGCAGCAGCCAGAGACATGACTTGAAAATGTAAACGGGTGTCACTTTCCCACTAAAAACCTTACGTCCAAAGCCCACACTTTGCTCTACAAGACCCAACATGGTCCGGGTTCTGTCTGCTTCACTTAAACCCCTCCAGTCCTGCCTGCAGGCTTCCTGTTTCTCAAAGGCCCCTTCCATCGGTCTTTGTGTTAGCTGCTCTTTCTCTCCTAAATTTTCTTGTCTTAGTTGCAGTACACAGGATCTAAAGTTGCAATATGTGAACTCTTAGTTGCGGCATGTGGGATCTAGTTCCCTACCAGGGATCGAACCCAGCCCCCCTGCACTGGGAGGGTGGAGTCAGCCACTGGACCACCAGGGAGGTCCCTCTCCCTTGAGTTTTCTTTCCTTGTATGTTGGGTCCTCTTGTCATCCAGTTGAAATGTCATCTTCAAATGAAACCTGTCCCCTTCCCTCCTCCTCCCCCACTGCTGAAAACAGCCCTCCAGTCACCTTGCTGTCAGCATAGCACTTGTTTAAGTCTTGGAACTATCTTGCTGGTCTGCTTGCTACATGGAATTGACTTCATGAGGGTTGGGAGTTGGCTGTCCTGCTCACAGCCATCTCCCCAGGGACTAGGACAGTGCCTGGCACTAAGCAGCCACACAGTATTAATTCAGTCTGTACACAGTAGATAAAGTGATGACCTCTGCTCATAGTAAAGCCGGCGGAGTGTCCAGAACCCGACCTGGGTGACATGCCAGGGTGGCGGGCTCCCACACGTGGCCCCGAGTGTAACCTGAGCGGCTTCTGTTGCAGGGAGGAGCAGGTGCCCATGGAGCTGGTGCAACGAGGTGACATCATCAAGGTGGTCCCCGGGGGCAAGTTTCCCGTGGACGGGAAAGTCCTAGAAGGCAACACCATGGCTGACGAGTCCCTCATCACAGGTGTGGACTTGGTCCCTTTGGGTGGGCGTCAGCACCCTGCCTGGGCCCTGGGGACACCGATCGGGCTCCTCACGTAATGTTGGTCTCCTCCCCACCTCTAGGAGAGGCCATGCCCGTCACCAAGAAGCCTGGAAGCATGGTAATTGCCGGGTCCATGAACGCCCATGGCTCTGTGCTCATCACCGCCACCCACGTGGGCAATGACACCACCTTGGCCCAGATTGTGAAGCTAGTGGAAGAGGCCCAGATGTCCAAGGTACTGAAGGAATTTTAAAAGCAGTATAACTTCAGCTCCCTGCTTTTAGAAATTATTCCAAGAGTCCCACGGAATCAGGCAGATTTTATGGAGTTAGAGAGATTGACTAATAACTGTAGTTGATGAGGGAGCTAGGAATCCCAGCCCTTGTCCACCCATAGCCGCTCTATTTCTTCAGAGATTGTAACTTCCCGCGATCTTGGTGTTTTATTTCCCTAGGCACCCATTCAGCAACTGGCTGACCGGTTTAGTGGATATTTTGTCCCATTTATCATCATCATTTCAACTGTGACGTTGGTGGTATGGATTGTAATCGGTTTTATCGATTTTGGTGTTGTTCAGAAATACTTTCCTGTAAGTTGAATGCTGTGGGCTGTGTGGTTGTTGTGTTTTAAATAATCAATTGCCATTAATACTGTTTTTTTCATGTCTTAGATTGACTGGGCTTTAATTCCCCATTACAACTTATTTGTTTGCTTCGCTTATTGGCAGCAAAACCTCAGCCAGGGTGGGACAGTCAGTCAGTCACTCAACTCTTGCAGGGTTTTTAATTCACTAAGACATCTTTTACTTTCTGATAATTTCAAACACCGTCGGCTCTCAGTTGTAATGCTTAAAGCATTTGCATTTTTGCACTGTTGGCCACTTTTGAGGTTATGAAGCACACATCATAGAAGATAGGTCACATCAGTCATGATTTCAGTTATTGTTTTTGATGTTAGTCACTCAGTCGTGTCTGACTCTGCAACCCCGTGGACTACAGCATGCCAGGCTTCCCTGTCCTTCACCATCTCCCAGAGGTTTCATGCAGTTTCAATAGCATGATAATATTCTTTAACCATTTTTAAGAAAAATATATTTTTGACTGGCTGTGTCCATACAAATCTAACCTTGCAGCTTCCTGAGTAACAGCTTCCCGAGTAAAGCTAATAGCTTTTTGAATTATTAAGCATTATATATGAAACAATGGAATATACATTTTTGAGTTTAAAAGGTGGAAGAATACTGTCTTCGGAAATACAATTTTATTGAATTTCAAAAAATTACAAAAAGTTTCTGCTTCAAGGACTACCCTGGCGGTCCAGTGGTTAAGACTCAGCGCTCCCACTGCAGGGGGCATGGGTTCGACCCCTGGTCAGGGAACTGAGGTCTTGTATGCTGCGTGGTGTCACAAAAAAAAAAAACAAAAAACCCTTTTTCTGCTTTGGAAATGACTATGTACATTTGTGATTCCCAGTTGGGGGTGATTTTGGTTGACAGTGTCTGAAGATGTTTTTGGTTGTCATGACTAAGGCAGGGGGCTACTGGCATTTAATAAATAGAGGCCAGGACTGCAAGGAAGAGGCCAGGAACAGCCAACGGTGCACAGGACAAGCCCCCACAGCGAAGAATTATCTGGCCCCAAATGTCAGTAGTGCTGAGTTTGAGAAGCCTTGATAGACAGAAAAAGCTGATGGCCCACTGGGAGTAGCATTTGATAACTGCCCAGTGAGTAGAACAACACTTTCCCTTATTTTTTAAAATATCTCAGACTTAGCCCAATCTAATATATATTTTGCCTTAGAGCCATAAAATAAGAAACTGTAAGTACAGAATGAATATTTTAAAAAAATTTTTATCTATAGAGGCATATCATATATTCTTGGGTGCACGTCATTCACTTAGATGTCATTTCGTCCCTCACATTTCCTTGCTTAAAATGAAAGATGTCCAACTTAGATACTTTCCGACATCTAAGGAGATTTCTGTGCTTATAAGAGAAGCCTCTGACTGTATTCCTAGAACTTCTTACCAGTGGTTATTATGGCACATGACCAACAGAAATTCTGGCTTTTGTGGGAGAGCATCTCGTTGGCACATGGCTGTGGGAAACTCAGTCCTGAACAAGTTGGAATGGGTGGCTTCCTGCTGATCCCTGCCTTTCTGTCTTAACTTTCGCTTCTTTTGTTTTTATTTGCGATATCAGGGAGGATGCTGGCACCGGAGGTACTATATGTTCCTTTAAGACATTGTTGTTACTCTGCTCTGTGAAAATCATTTGTAGGGACAGGGTTCATGTTCCCCTCCAGAAGTGCACCCCACCTCCCTCAGAATGCCAGGTGTGATTTTGACAAGAATCCCTGGCTTTAAAAAAGCACCCATCTTTACCTCTAAAACATCACATGATGGGTTAAACAGCATGCTCTTCTATCTAAATCAAACTGTTTCTGTGAAAATTGGATGATCTTTACTAATGTATCTTATTTTAGAATCCAACCTTTCAAAGACTAGATCGAAGCTGAAGAGATGGTGGTCTGTATTCTCTATTTAGAAAATACACATTTGACTGTAATTAAGTGACTATAGCATCTCTCCGTTGTTCACCCCTGCCACTAGCCATTTTGAAAGATAAACTGAGATCACTCAAGATGTTAGATTGCAGATAATCATACCGATGTGTGTCACCAGGTAACTGGGAAGGAGACCTGTATTTTTTTTTTTTTTTTTTTTTTTGGGTTTGGGATTTATGAAGGAAACAGTGGTGAAAAATAGAAGAAAATAAAGATGGCTCCAAACCCCTATACTTTGGTGAACATCTTTGCAGGATTGTTGAAGGGCTGTGTAGAGATATAGGCAGATAATTTTGCACTAATTAAATAACACATACCATTTTGTGCTTGTTTTTTAAAGTCAGCAATGTTACTGATATCTTTCCATGTCAATAAGTATATGTGTACATCATCATTTTAACATCCACATAATATTCCATTATGCACCCTGTACCTACAATTTAATCAATCCCCTGTTGATTGTTCCCAGTTTTTTGTCTTTATGATAAAACACTATGAGAAATATCCTCATATCTGTTCCCACGTGTTTATTACCTTAGAGTCAATTCCCTGGAAATCTATAATGTTTTAAAGCTTTCATAATAATAATAATAAAATAATAATGATAATATAATTGTTATAATTTCTCAGAAGCTTCTCTTCCTAGGGCAGGTGTGGTCTTATGTACATTTATATTTATATGTATTTATATGTGGTGTTGGTTTAGTCACTAAGTCATGTCCGACTCTTGTGGCCCCATGGACTGTATATTATCTCATTTAATCCTTACAAAAACCTGCGAGATGGGCATTATCATCTCCATTTTGTATGTGAGGAAGCTGAGACACACCGTCAGGGCCATGACATGGACCTGCATGGTCCAATTCTAGAGTCTGTGTTCTTCCCCTGTTGGGGATTTTTGTATAATTCTCTCCTCTCATAATGCCTTTCCCTGAAGACCAGGTTGGAAAGGTGGGATGTGGAGTAGTAACATGACCCATGCGATAGCACGTGTCCTGAGCCCAGCACCATCCAGCCATCTAAGAGCTCCCAACTGCACTGGGATGCGCTTTTTTATTTTTTTAATGAGTTTTTATTGGAAGATAGTTGATTTACAGTGTTGTGCTGGCTTCTACTGAACAGCAAAGTGAATCAGTTACACAGACACACGCACATTCCACTCTCTTTTAGATACTGTTCCCATAGAGGTCATTACAGAGTGAGACGCTCTTTTGTGATCAGAGTTCTGTGTGATGCCTCCTGACTCTCACCCTGCCTCCATCTCTTCCCTCTCGTCAGGCCCCCAGCAAGGGGATCTCCCAGGCAGAGGTGGTCCTGCGGTTCGCCTTCCAGACGTCCATCACGGTGCTCTGCATCGCCTGCCCCTGCTCTCTGGGCCTGGCCACGCCCACAGCCGTCATGGTGGGCACCGGCGTGGCCGCCCAGAACGGCATCCTCATCAAGGGAGGCAAGCCCCTGGAGATGGCCCACAAGGTCGGCTCCCCCCTGCCCCCTTCAGAGTCTCGGGTAGGGTGATTTTGTAGCTGTCCACTGTGCAATTTTTTTTTTTTAATTAGTCCTAGTGAAAACAGTCCTTGTTTAAATTTTGTATTCAAATTTGAATTTGAAAATGAGAAAAACCTGAAAGAGGGCTCATTGCTGCTACTGCTGCTGCTGCTAAGTCACTTCACTCGTGTCCGACTCTGTGCGACCCCATAGACGGCAGCCCACCAGGCTCCCCTGTCCCTGGGATTCTCCAGGCAAGAACACTGGAGTAGGTTGCCATTTCCTTCTCCAATGCATGAAAGTGAAAGTGAAGTTGCTCAGTCTTAGCGTCCCCATGGACTATAGCCTTATCGGGCTCCTCCATCCATGGGATTTTCTAGGCAAGAGTACTGGAGTGGGTTGCTATTGCCTTCTCCCGAGGGCTCGTTAAGCCCTGCTAATTAAGTAAAACAGAAGCCACAACTCACTGGGGATGATGTAGGGACTGCAGCAGCTCACGGTTAAAGGACTGAATGCTGTATAAGTAATCTCAGCGACAGCACGGAGGCGGGTGCTGGCTCTGTCCATTTTACAGGTGAGGGAAGTGCAGCGGGGGCCCCGGGGCCTTGCCAGGGGGCCTGCAGCTCAGACATGCTGAGCCAGGCGGTCGGGCTCCAGGAAGGGTCCCGGGACCTGGGGGTGGAGAAGCGGGCAGCAATGTCTATGAAGAATCTCCCTTCAGCCGGCAACCCCAGCCTTCCGTCCTCCCTTTATTTCTTCGCTGTCTGTTGAGTGTTTGCTGTGTGTGGGTCCCATGCCGGGCCCCAGCTCTCAAGGACTTTACAGTCTAGAGAGACAGACAGACCCGGGGCAGGTAAACTGCAGGTGCCATGTAGAGCGTGAACTGCCATGAGGACTCGATGAGGGGCCTGACCGTAGACTTGTGTGTGTTGGATGGGACGGGGGTTGACGCAGGTGGTCAGGGAAGGTCTGAGACCTGCCAGTTGACAGCACTGGAATGGTGTCCGGCCGTGGGACCAGCACATGGAAGGGACTCGGGAGGCCGCAATGCCCGGTCCCAGACTCCAGAGGACGGGAGACCATGACTGTTTCCCCATCATTGTGTCTCCAGCATCTTGCCCAGAGCCTGACATGTGGAGATCACCTCACGGTTATTTTCTGAATAAATAAATGAGGACAATCATGGGGTGAGAGACTGACACGAGATAAAGCTATTGAGGGAGGAAGCAGGTGGAGAGAGGGGCCTTGAAGAGCCTTGCAGGTTTATTTAGTCCAGGATCCACAGCTTAACCAAAAAACAGGGTGAAGCGGGGTCTAGCACCTGCATGATCGCAGGCTGGGAAGATCCTCCTGGCGGCCTAGTGGGGGCTGGAATAAAAGCTGGCCAGAATGGTTGAGGGAAGACGCATTAATGGTGTTGAAGTCAGAAACAAGAAGGGGATTCTGTTGTTTGCTAAATGGGGGACAGCCGAGCCTGAAGGACGCAGTCTGAGCAGAGCAAGGGTCAACCTTGTCCAGGGTCCGGGGATGGTGGACTCGGGCCATCTGAGCGCAGTAGCCGAGAATGGCCAAGCCCAGACCCGTAGAGACCAGCGCAAGGCTGCTGCTGACCAAGGGGCACGGGCCCTCAGGCTGGCTCCGTGGTTACTTGTAATTATGGCCGGGGAACACTCCCTTCCTTTCTTGAACGTGGAGCTGGAGAATGCTGTTCTCCATAGGCTTTTGTACTGACGCAGGCCAGAAAAACAGTGCTTTGCCCGGCAGACAGGGTGGACAAGGAGAAGGGCAGGCCCCCAGGGTCGCCCTCCTGACGTGACACCAGGAGAGGTCTGCATGGTGTTACTGTCTGGGGAGGGTACCATACGGCCTCCCGTTACATCAGAGTGAGAGCTTCTGTGGAGTTTTTGAGAACTGGCCAGAGAGGGAGCTAAGTTTTTTGCAGCAGGAGAGGTTAACCCTTGGGATGGGCGTAGAGGATTCTGTTACAGGGCGTGCAGAAGTGTTGCTGCCTGCTCGGGGTGGGTCGGGTGAAGTTCTGCCTTGAGCTTGTGAGGACTCTGAGAGCCCCAGCTGCATTTGGTCACTGAGATGTGGTTATTTCTGGCAGATAAAGACCGTGATGTTCGACAAAACCGGCACGATTACCCACGGGGTCCCCAAAGTCTCGCGGGTCCTCCTGCTCGTGGACGTGGCCACACTGCCCCTGCGGAAGGTACTCGCTGTGGTGGGGACCGCAGAGGCCAGCAGCGAGCACCCCCTGGGCCTGGCGGTCACCAGATACTGTAAAGAGGTAGGTGGACTGGGCATTGCTGGGGCTCCCCATTCCCACCAGCTGCCCTGAAAGACTCGCAGTGCCTTCCTCCACACACGCCTTTCCTCCTCGCTGCCCCTGGCCCCCTGAGCTGGCTGCTTCTGGCAGGGGGCCTTAGCGTGTGTATTTAAAGTGATTGGCTCAGATGGTAAAGAATCTGCCTGCGATGCAAAAAAATGCAGGTTCAATCCTTGGGTCAGGAAAATCCCCTGGAGAAGGGAATGGCAACCCACTCCACTAGTCTTGCCTGCAGAATCCCATGGACAGAGGAGCCTGGCTGGCTACTGTCCCTGGGGTCGCAAAGGGTTGGACACAACTGAGTGACTCACACTTTCGCTTTGGTGTGTGTGGTCTGAGCAGGGCCCCCCGGAGCAGGTGGGGGTGCAGCTCACAGCGGCAGGTCCCCTGTCACGTCTCCAGATGATCAGAAAGCAGGTCAGTGTGCAGGGCCATTCATTAGGCATTTCCTGAGCATCGGCGCTCAGGACAGTAAGAATTAATAAGATGCGAACTCTGCCTGCTGGGAGCTGAGGGTCGAGTGAGGAAGACAGACATACGGATTCAGTCCTTTATGAGCATTTCGTGCAAAGGGACACAAAAATGGATGGGGTGTTGGGGCAAGGGCAGGAGAAGTCCACTCCCCGGGGGATGCCTGGGATGGAGGTGAAGCAGCAGAAGTGACCAGAGGCCTGTGGGCTGTTGGCACAGTTAATGGTGGGCCACCACCCTTGATCTCTCCAGATGAAAGGGCCAGGTGAGCATTCTCTGTTTTCAGTCTGAACATGGAGGCCCCAGGGGTGTGCTGGAAAATTGCCCCGAACAACATACAAACTGTCTGAATAGTACAATCACCAGTAAATGTCGAAGGGTGACATGGATGCCTTGAGGAAAAGCTGACAACTCTTCCCGGACAGGGAGTCTTCCAGAACTCTCATGTTGTGTTGCATCCTTTGTGTAGGGTGTGGCTGTTCCCCTTTCCACCTCCTGATGTTTCAGGAAAGATTCTGCTCACCCCAGGCATCCCTTCTGTTCTGTTACCTGAATAAGCCCAGGTCCTCCTTTCTCCTGCCATGTTGCCCCTTCCCCCCAGGGTCTGTGCATGGGCAGTTACCTCAGAAGAGTTAGTTACTACTTACCTATTCTGTCGTTTTTATGAAATTATTTTTAGCATAAAAATAAAATCTTGCCCACTTTGGCACCTTCAGCCCTGCCACCCCCAGCCTTTAATTGGAAGTGTTTGACGTGCATGGCCTTTCTCTTTTCTGGACTGCATCCTGTCCAGGATGCCCAGGCATCCAGACTGTAGGAGAGAATTTGTTGTACAGTCGCTCAGTCGTGTCCGACTCTTTGTGACCCCGTGGACTGCAGCACACCAGGCTTCCCTGTCTATCACCAACTCCTGGAGCTTGCTCAAACTCATGTCCATTGAGTCAGTGATGCCATCCAACCATCTCCTCCTCTGTCATCCTCCTCTCCTCCTGCCTTCAGTCTTTCCCAGCATTAGGCTCTCTTCCAGTGAGTCAGCTCTTCACATCAGGTGGCCAGAGTTGAGGCTGTTTTAAGCATCTGTGTCAGATGAGAGAAAAAGAGCTGCTGGCTTGAGTCCCTCTCTCGGCCTTTCCAGGAAGTTCTCCCACTGTGCCTCCCTTAATTCCCAGCAGCTGCTTCTCTCCCCGCTGCCCTCACCCCACCCCTGTCCTGCCTCCCTCTCAACTCACCCCTGTTCTCTGCTTCCTCTCCCCGCACCCCCAGGAACTCGGCACGGAGACGCTGGGGTGCTGCACGGACTTCCAGGCGGTGCCCGGCTGTGGAATCAGCTGCAAAGTCAGCAGCGTGGAGAGCATCCTCACCCAGGGCGAGCGCCCGCAGGGCCCACCAACCGCTCACCTGAACAGAGTCGGCAGTGACCCCGCAGAAACAGGTACCTTGGCCTCGGTCTCCACTGCTCTGTCTGCCAGGGGCTGGGTACAACCACAGAGAGCACCATGCCAGGCTCATCCTGAGGCTCCTGCCTGCGGAAGGGTTGGCTCGGGGCTGGTGTGCTGCCCGTCTGCCTCCCAGGGCAGCCTGCAGCTTCTATCGTGTCCTCTGATGTGGCTCGATACTAATGGCAGATGAAAGCGGCGTATGACTTAAATTCACAGAGTTCACTTTTTGTTGTTATTCAGTCACTCAGTCGTGTCCAACTCTGTGACCCCATGGACTGCAGCACGCCAGCTTCCCTGTCCTTCACCATCTCCTGGAGTTTGCTCAAACTCATGTCCATTGAGTGGGTGATGCCATCTAACCATCTCATCCTCTGTCGTCCCCTTCTTCTCCTGCCCTCAATCTTTCCCAGCATCAGGGTCTTTCCCAAGAAGCCGGAGTTTGCTTACCTGTCCCCTAATCTTGAGTCTCCTCTTTCTTATCCCAGACCAGTCTTGCTTCTCGGCAGCTACAGGGTAGACGGATGGGAGTGCTTTTGTTCTTGCTAACCAGGAAACCTCCTCGTGGTCGGCTCTGATGGGATCTGACGTATGTAGAAAGCTAGCAGCAGTCAGGGACAGAGGATGGACATGGTCTGCCTAAGGAAGAATGGACACTGGACGGGCAGCTGCTTTTTGAATAATGGCCCTGGTTATTTAAAGACTGGCTTGCCAGCCATCAACATAAGAGTGGAACCAAAGCCTCCAACCAAAAACACGCAGGTTGAGTTTCACTCTTAAGTATACTAGTAGTTAAATCTTGATTTAGAGTTTATCGTCACCCACCTTCCAGCAATTTAAAGCCTCTGATGACCTCTCCTCTGCCTTCCAGGGACCTGCCTGTCAGTGTCGTCTGAGTTAGAGGGGACAGGTGCAGCCTCACCTGACCTTTTAGGAGGTGTCGCCTCGCAGCGTTTCACACACATGGGCTGGTGGTTGGCTGGTTCACCTTGTGTCGTCTGTACTGAGCCAGAGATGAGTCTCGTCAATTCTTGCTTTTGGTGCTGAATACATAATTAACTGCTCTAATCCCTGTAGAAACAGTAGCAGACACCTCTAAAGGCCAGTACGTACACTACACAGTATTTAATGTGTTTGTAACACCTTCACACACTTTAATTCACACCACGGTTCTGCATGCTAATTATCCTTTTCTCCCCCCTGGTCCTTCAATGCTGGTGTCGAGAGGTGTTCTCCAGGTTGTGGTTTTTCCAGAACCAACAAGTGGACATTTTGCTACAAGAAGGATCCCTTGGTCTTTAGTGCTTTCTTTTTTTTTTTTTTTTTTTAAGATATACTTAATCCCTTTATTTATTTTTTTTTTTTAATTTATTTTTTTTATATTAGTTGGAGGCTAATTACTTCACAACATTTCAGTGGGTTTTGTCATACATTGATATGAATCAGCCATAGATTTACACGTATTCCCCATCCCGATCCCCCCTCCCACCTCCCTCTCCACCCGATTCCTCTGGGTCTTCCCAGTGCACCAGGCCCGAGCACTTGTCTCATGCATCCCACCTGGGCTGGTGATCTGTTTCACCATAGATAGTATACATGCTGTTCTTTTGAAATATCCCACCCTCACATTCTCCCACAGAGTTCAAAAGTCTGTTCTGTATTTCTGTGTCTCTTTTTCTGTTTTGCATATAGGGTTATCGTTACCATCTTTCTAAATTCCATATATATGTGTTAGTATGCTGTAATGTTCTTTATCTTTCTGGCTTACTTCACTCTGTATAAGGGGCTCCAGTTTCATCCATCTCATTAGGACTGGTTCAAATGAATTCAACGGCTGAGTAATATTCCATGGTGTATATGTACCACAGCTTCCTTATCCATTCATCTGCTGATGGGCATCTAGCTTGCTTCCATGTCCTGGCTATTATACACAGTGCTGCGATGAACATTGGGGTGCACGTGTCTCTTTCAGATCTGGTTTCCTCAGTGTGTATGCCCAGAAGTGGGATTGCTGGGTCATATGGCAGTTCTATTTCCAGTTTTTTAAGGAATCTCCACACTGTTTTCCATAGCGGCTGTACTAGTTTGCATTCCCACCAACAGTGTAAGAGGGTTCCCTTTTCTCCACACCCTCTCCAGCATTTATTGCTTGTAGACTTTTGGATAGCAGCCATCCTCACTGGTGTGTAATGGTACCTCATTGTGGTTTTGATTTGCATTTCTCTAATAATGAGTGATGTTGAGCATCTTTTCATGTGTTTGTTAGCCATCTATATGTCTTCTTTGGAGAAATGTCTGTTTAGTTCTTTGGCCCATTTTTTGATTGGGTCATTTATTTTTCTGGAATTGAGCTTCAGGAGTTGCTTGTATATTTTTGAGATTAATCCTTTGTCTGTTTCTTCATTTGCTATTATTTTCTCCCAATCTGACGGCTGTCTTTTCACCTTACTTATAGTTTCCTTTGTAGTGCAAAAGCTTTTAAGTTTCATTAGGTCCCATTTGTTTAGTTTTGCTTTTTATTTCCAATATTGTGGGAGGTGGGTCATAGAGGATCTTGCTGTGATTTATGTCGGAGAGTGTTTTGCCTATGTTCTCCTCTAGGAGTTTTATAGTTTCTGGTCTTACATTTAGATCTTTAATCCATTTTGAGTTTATTTTTGTGTATGGTGTTAGAAAGTGTTCTAGTTTCATTCTTTTACAAGTGGTTGACCAGTTTTCCCAGCACCACTTGTTAAAGAGGTTGTCTTTTTTCCATTGTATATCCTTGCCTCCTTTGTCAAAGATAAGGTGTCCATAGGTTCGTGGCTTTATCTCTGGGCTTTCTATTCTGTTCCATTGATCTATATTTCTGTCTTTGTGCCAGTACCATACTGTCTTGATGACTGTGGCTTTGTAGTAGAGTCTGAAGTCAGGCAGGTTGATTCCTCTAGTTCCATTCTTCTTTCTCAAGATTACTTTGGCTATTCGAGGTTTTTTGTATTTCCATACAAATTGTGAAATTCTTTGGTCTAGTTCTGTGAAAAATACCGTTGGTAGCTTGATAGGGATTGCATTGAATCTATAGATTGCTTTGGATAGAATAGCCATTTTGACAATATTGATTCTTCCAATCCATGAACACGGTATGTTTCTCCATCTGTTTGTGTCCTCTTTGATTTCTTTCATCAGTGTTTTATAGTTTTCTATGTATAGGTCTTTTGTTTCTTTAGGTAGATATACTCCTAAGTATTTTATTCTTTTTGTTGCAATAGTGAATGGTATTGTTTCCTTAATTTCTCTTTCTGTTTTTTCATTGTTAGTATATAGGAATGCAAGGGATTTCTGTGTGTTAATTTTATATCCTGCAACTTTACTATATTCATTGATCAGCTCTAGTAATTTTCTGGTAGAGTCTTTAGGGTTTTCTATGTAGACGATCATGTCATCTGCAAACAGTGAGAGTTTCACTTCTTCTTTTCCTATCTGGATTCCTTTTACTTCTTTTTCTGCTCTGATTGCTGTGGCCAAAACTTCCAACACTATGTTGAATAGTAGTGGTGAGAGTGGGCACCCTTGTCTTGTTCCTGATTTCAGGGGAAATGCTTTCAATTTTTCACCATTGAGGGTGATGCTTGCTGTGGGTTTGTCATATATAGCTTTTATTATGTTGAGGTATGTTCCTTCTATTCCTGCTTTTTGGAGAGTTTTAATCATAAATGAGTGTTGAATTTTGTCAAAGGCTTTCTCTGCATCTATTGAGATAATCATATGGTTTTTATCTTTCAATTTGTTAATGTGGTGTATAACATTGATTGATTTACGGATATTAAAGAATCCTTGCATTCCTGGGATAAAGCCCACTTGGTCATGGTGTATGATTTTTTTTAATATGTTGTTGGATTCTGTTTGCTAGAATTTTGTTAAGGATTTTTGCATCTATGTTCATCTGTGATATTGGCCTGTAGTTTTCTTTTTTTGTGGCATCTTTGTCTGGTTTTGGAATTAGGGTGATGGTGGCCTCATAGAATGAGTTTGGAAGCTTACCTTCATCTGCAATTTTCTGGAAGAATTTGAGTAAGATAGGTGTTAGCTCTTCTCTAAATTTTTGGTAGAATTCACCTGTGAAGCCATCTGGTCCTGGGCTTTTGTTTGCTGGAAGATTTTTGATTACAGTTTCAATTTCCTTGCTTGTGATGGGTCTGTTAAGATCTTCTGTTTCTTCCTGGTTCAGTTTTGGAAAGTTATACTTTTCTAAGAATTTGTCCATTTCATCCAAGTTGTCCATTTTATTGGCATAGAGCTGCTGGTAGTAGTCTCTTATGATCCTTTGTATTTCAGTGTTGTCTGTTGTGATCTCTCCATTTTCATTTCTAATTTTGTTAATTTGGTTCTTCTCTCTTTGTTTCTTAATGAGTCTTGCTAATGGTTTGTCAATTTTGTTTATTTCCTCAAAAAACCAGCTTTTAGCTTTGTTGATTTTTGCTATGGTCTCTTTAGTTTCTTTTGCATTTATTTCTGCCCTGATTTTTAAGATTTCTTTCCTTCTGCTAACCGTGGGGTTCTTCATTTCTTCCTTCTCTAATTGCTTTAGGTATAGAGTTAGGTTATTTATTTGGTTTTTTTCTTGTTTCTTGATGTAAGCCTGTAATGGTATGAACCTTCCCCTTAGTACTGCTTTTACAGTGTCCCATAGGTTTTGGGTTGTTGTGTTTTCATTTTCATTCATTTCTATACATATTTTGATTTCTTTTTTGATTTCTTCTATGATTTGTTGGTTATTCAGAAGCGTGTTATTTAGCCTCCATATGTTTGAAGTTTTAACATTTTTTTTCCTGTAATTGAGATCTAATCTTACTGCACTGTGGTCAGAAAAGATGACTGGAATGATTTCAATTTTTTTGAATTTTCCAAGACCAGATTTATGGCCCAGGATGTGATTTATTCTGGAGAAGGTTCCGTGTGCACTTGAGAAAAAGGTGAAGTTGATTGTTTTGGGGTGAAATGTCCTATAGATATCAATTAGGTCTAGCTGGTCCATTGTGTCATTTAAGGTTTGTGTTTCCTTGTTAATTTTCTGTTTAGTTGATCTATCCATAGTTGTGAGTGGGGTATTAAAGTCTCCCACTATTATTGTGTTACTATTAATTTCCTCTTTCATACTCGTTAGTGTTTGCCGTACATATTGCAGTGCTCCTATGTTGGGTGCATATATATTTATAATTGTTATATCTTCTTCTTGGATTGATCCTTTGATCATTATGTAGTGTCCTTCTTTGTCTCTTTTCACATCCTTTATTTGAAAGTCTATTTTATCTGACATGAGTATTGCGACTCCTGCTTTCTTTTGGTCTCCGTTTGCATGAAATATTTTTTTTCCAGTCCTTCCCTTTTAGTCTGTATGTGTCTCTTGTTTTGAGGTGGGTCTCTTGTAGACAGCATATATAGGGGTCTTGTTTTTGTATCCATTCAGCCAATCTTTGTCTTTTGGTTGGGGCATTCAACCCATTTACATTTAGGGTAATTATTGATAGGTGTGGTCCCGTTGCCATTTACTTTGTTGTTTTGGGTTCACGTTTATACAACCTTTCTGCATTTCCTGTCTAGAGAAGATCCTTTAGCATTTGTTGAAGAGCTGGTTTGGTGGTGCTGAATTCTCTCAGCTTTTGCTTATCTGTAAAGCTTTTGAATTCTCCTTCATATCTGAATGAGATCCTTGTTGGATACAGTAATCTAGGTTGTAGGTTATTCTCTTTCATTACTTTCAGTACGTCCTGCCATTCCCTTCTGGCCTGGAGGGTTTCTATTGATAGATCAGCTGTTATCCTTATGGGAATCCCTTTGTGTGTTATTTGTTGTTTCTCCCTTGATGCTTTTAATATTTGTTCTTTGTGTTTGATCTTTGTTAATTTGATTAATATGTGTCTTGGGGTGTTTCGCCTTGGGTTTATCCTGTTTGGGACTCTCTGGGTTTCTTGGACTTGGGTGGCTATTTCCTTCCCCATTTTAGGGAAGTTTTCAGCTATTATCTCCTCGAGTATTTTCTCATGGCCTTTCTCTTTGTCTTCTTCTTCTGGAACTCCTATGATTCGAATGTTGGGGCATTTCACATTGTCCCAGAGGTCCCTGAGGTTGTCCTCATTTCTTTTGATCCTTTTTTCTTTTTTCCTCTCTGCTTCATTTATTTCCACCATTTTATCTTCTACCTCACTTATCCTATCTTCTGCCTCCGTTATTCTACTCTTGGTTCCCTCCAAAGTGTTTTTGATCTCATTCATTGCATTGTTCATTTTTAATTGACTCTTTTTTATTTCTTCTAGGTCTTTATTAAACATTTCTTGTATCTTTTCAATCTTTGTTTCCAGGCTATTTATCTGTAACTCCATTTTGTTTTCAAGATTTTGGATCATTTTTATTATCCTTATTCTAAATTCTTTTTCAGGTAGATTCCCTATCTCCTCCTCTTTTGTTTGACTTGGTGGGCATTTTTCATGTTCCTTTACCTGTTGGGTATTTCTCTGCCTTTTCATCTTGTTTAGATTGCTGTGTCTGGAGTGGGCTTTCTGTATTCTGGAGGTCTGTAGTTCCTTTTCATTGTGGAGGATTTACCCAGTGGGTGGGGTTAGACGATTGGCTTGTCAAGGTTTCCTGGTTAGGGAAGCTTGCGTCAGTGTTCTGGTGCGTGGAACTTGATTTCTTCTCTTTGGAGAGCAATGGAGTGCCCAGTAATGAGTTTTGAGATGGGTCTATGTGTTAGGTGTCACCTTGGGCAGCCTGTATGTTGACGTTCAGGGCTATGTTCCTGCGTTGCTGGAGAGTTTGCGTGGTATGTCTTGCTCTAAAACTTATTGCTCTTGGGTGGTGGTTGGTTTCAGTGTAGGTATGGAGGCTTTTGGACGGTCACTTATTACTTAAAGTTCCATGTAGTCAGGAGTTTTCTGGTGTTCTCAGGTTTTAGGCTTAAGTCTCCTGCCTCTGGATTTCAGTTTTATTCTTCCTGTAGTCTCAGGACTTCTCCAACTATACAGCACTGATAAGAAAACTTCTACGTTAATGGCGAAAAGATTCTCCCCCGTTAGGGACAACCAGAGAGGTTCACAGAGTTACATGAAGAAGAGGAGAGGGAGGAGGGAGATAGAGATGAGCAGGAGGAGAAAAAGGGGGACTCAAGAGGAGAGAGACAGATCTACGCAGCTGTCTGTTCCCAGAGTGTTCTCCATAGCCCAGTCACCTACAAAGATTCACAGAATTGGATTGGGAAGAGAAGGGGAAAGGAGGAAATAGAGGTGTTCTGAGGTAGAAAACAGAGAGTCAAGATTGGGAAAGAATAATCTTCGGTTTAAAAATAGAGCTTCTCTTCTTTTTTTTTTTTGTAAGGTTATAGTGTATTGAAAATGAAAATTGAGGAGTACTAGAGGACTTTAAAAGAAATAAGAGAAAAAGAAAAATAGAAAATAGAAGAGAAAAAGGAAAGAAAAAAGAAAAAAAAAAAAGAAGAAAGAAAGAAAAAAAAAATTTTTTTTCCCTAATTAAAAAAATCGTAAAAATCTATGGAAATGAAAGTTAAGGAGTAATGGGGGAGTAATAGGGGATTTTAAAGGAAAATAAAAGAGAAAAAATTAAAAAAAGAAAAAAAAAAGAGAGAAAAAAGTAAAATTATATCTAGGAGTTTCTCTGGAGCTGTTGCGGTCAGTGTGGGTTCTGCTCAGTTTCAGATAGCTCCTCGTTCCAGCTTACACTTCTCGATATCTACAGGCCCCTTGTGGTGTAGTCGGTGTTTTCTAGAGGGATTTTAATCTGTTGCACCAGTCCCTTCTGAAGCGGTTCCCTTTGTTTATTTGGCTTCTGTTTGCCGGTCTCTTCAGAGCCTCATTTCCGCCCTGACACAGGCGGGCGGAGGTGGACTCTTATTCAGGTAGCTAGTTCCGTCGCTCCGCGGGGAGGGGCTTGCGCTGCAGGGAGGGGCTGGCGCTGCGGGGACGGGCTGGCGCCGCGGGGAGGGGCTGGCGCTGGGGGGAGGGGCTGGCGCTGCTCTCTCCTCTGCGCTGCTCAGGCTCCCGGCTGTTCTATATGGAGCGCGCCCCGCGCTGTGCGAGGTTCCAGCCCTCGGGTGGTCCACAAAAGCACGGAACGAAAAGCTGCGCCTGCTCTCTGTGCCTTCCCCGTCAGAGCGGTCCAGGTAGCCAGGGGCTTGGTGGGCGCACTCTCCCCAGGTGTGGCGCGCCCACTCCCTTCCGCGGACCCAGTCTCAGTTTCCGCTGGCGCCAGTCGGGTGCGCGCGCCTTCTGCCCTCCGCGTCCCCAGCCCCAGTCCCGCCCGCGCCGGTCGGGTGCCTGCGCCCTGTGTCTCGCCGCGACCTTCCCCTCCCCCCTGCCTCCTGCCTCCAGCGGGGCTGGGCCGGTCCACAGCCTGCGAGCTCCTCTCTGGACCCTCTCGGTCTCTTTGTTCTGCGAACGGCTGGCAGTGTGTTCGGGCCGGTTAATTTACTCTCTCTCTTTTGGTCTCCCACAGTTAAAGTTGGCAACTCACAGAAGCTCCCTCCGATTGTCCTCAGGGCACTCAGGCCCGGACCCTACCCAAGCAATGCCGCCTAAGACTCCCTTCCCGGGACGGATCTCCGTCCTTAGCTCTTTTGTCTCACTTTTTATCTTTTATATTTTGTCCTACCTCCTTTCGAAGACAATGGGCTGCTTTTCTGGGCGCCTGATGACCTCAGCTAGTGATCAGAAGTCGTTTTGCGAAGTTTGCTCTGCGTTCAGTTATTCTTTTGATGAATTTGTAGGAGAGAAAGTGGTCTCCCCGTCCTACTCCTCCGCCATCTTGGCTCCTCCCCCCCCTTTAGTGCTTTCTCATGGTGACCTTGGGCTCTGTGGGAATAAACGCACCCTCTTTCAAGCAGACGCGGCCACGCAGACCTTCTCGGTGCTGATCGGAAACCGGGAATGGATGAGGCGCAACGGCCTGACCGTCACCAGTGATGTCCGCGATGCCATGACTGACCACGAGACAAAGGGCCAGACGGCCATCCTGGTGGCCATCGACGGTACCGCCCCGCTCCCCTGCCCTCTGCTCTCAAGGGAAGCTGGAGATATCAGGCAGAAATAGTCTTCCTTTTTTAAAAAAAAAAAGTTCCTCTCTGTTATTTTTAGTTCTATTTTCTTCTTCTTCTGAGTCCTTTAAACCCACCGCCCCTTCAGCTTAAGAGCTGGAATTGACTCATTAAAAATGCCTCTTACACACCTTCATCCTCACGTCTCCATCACACTGCAGCTCTCACACACCTTCCTGTGTCAGTCTCTAGTCACTAAAAAAAAAACAAACTCTACACAAGTGTTTTCTGTAGGAAGAGACAGAAAGGAAGGATGGATTTTATAGCTGTTTGGGCATTTGTCACATTTGTTGTATTACTGCTAACAGTTATTGAGTTATGAGTCAAGCACTCCACAAAGCAATAGATGTTCCTTAGAAAAAATGTGGAAAATTCCGAGAACTTTGGAAAAAATGGGATATCCCTTATTATCCCACCAGAGAGCCACTGTCAATTTTCTGATAGTCCTTCCAGACTTCTGTGTGCATCTGGAAATGTATCTAAATTTAAAAAGCAAAAGCAAAACTGCGTGTCCTGTTATATGATCTGGCGTTTTGTGTTGGCCCGTGACATGGTGTTACGCACACTGTTCCCGGTCGTCGCCACATCCTCCTTGCCCCTCGGCGGCCCAGGCTCTGGCGTGCGCTCACCCACCATGTCTCCTGCAGGCGTGCTGTGCGGCATGATCGCCATCGCGGACTCGGTCAAGCAGGAGGCCGCCCTGGCCGTGCACACGCTGAAGAGCATGGGCGTGGACGTGGTGCTCATCACCGGGGACAACCGCAAGACAGCCAGGGCCATCGCCACCCAGGTGCGGGCCAGGGGCTGGCGTGTCTCCCACCTCGGAAATTACAAGTGATCTTAAGCTGGCAGAAACAGTTTGAGGAAAGTGACTGAGTGGTAAAGAGTCGGCCTGCCAATGCAGGAGATACAGCTTCCATCCCTGGGTTGGGAAGGTCCCCTGGAGAAGGAAATGGCAACCCACTCCAGTATTCTTGCCTGGAGAATCCCATGGACAGAGGAGGCTGGCGGGCTACAGTCCGTAGGGTCATAAAAGAGTCGGTCATGCGACTGAGCAACTCAGCAACAACAGCAGCAGTGCATGGAGCTGAGTCAGCTTTGCTCTGGGCTTTTCTCTCCGCCGGGGCTTTCCTCTCCACGTGCTCCGATCTGCTCCGAGCCCACAGGGGACCACCTTGCTGCTGCCCCAGAGGCCACATCGCTGGAGCCTGGGAGCTGTCATTCCTGCATGGCCGGATGCAGCCCCAGAGCATCAGTTCCAGTGTTCTCTACTTCCCAGACTCTGCAGTGAGGAAGAAAGACCATGGCTTTAGGGCTGCGATAAACACTCTTGCAGGCTTTATGCTAAGGGAGTGTTTGCCGGTTGAGCTCTTTTCACGCTACACCAGCTGGCTCCCAGGTCCCAGCAGGTCTCCCGCAGCGCTTGGCTCTGAGTTTGCACCACAAGGGCAGCACGGCTCCCTGCCTGCCTGGCCCACTGTGCAGGGACGGCTCCAGTGCAGACTCCTGACAGTTAGATACCAGCCCTTCGGGAAATGTGTGTAAAGCTGTCTGCTTTTGCAAATGACTTGGTTCTTAGGAGGGAGTGGTGGCACCTGTCTTAGTCATCCTTCTAAGAGTACCCACTTTCCCCAGTTAAAGCTTGTTCAGGCATTTTGCAAGCACTTACTAAGCCGCGCTGAGAGGGCCCTTGGGGAGCTCACAGTTCTGTCGCGAGGGTGACCCAGGGGCGAGTGTAAACCGTGTGCTGCGGGCTGCCAACCTGCCCCTCAGCCTGGCAGACAGGGACATCTTCCAGGGGAGAGGAGGCCTGAGTCACGGGTGGTCCCCAGTCAGAATGGGGAGGGCCGGGGAAAGAGAAGAGCCCTTTGCAGGACCTAGCAAGTAGCATGGCACCACCCGCAGGTGCCAATGACGGCTGCTTTGGAGAGGTCACCGGGTCAGCATATGGAGAGGAGAGGAGCACTGGGAGGGTGGGATGTGGGGCTGGCATTGGGATAGGAGCGGGGGGTGCGTTTGCTTTGTGCCCCGGAATCTGCAGGGCTTGCTGTGGGGTGAGGTGGGGTGGCTCCTGGGTTTCTGCTTCTGCTGCTGCCCCTGGCAACACTGGTTGTTACTGTGTACTTATTCTTTATCAAACGCTGTTTCCTTCTCCTTCCAGGTTGGCATCAACAAAGTCTTTGCGGAGGTGCTGCCTTCTCACAAGGTGGCCAAGGTCCAGGAGCTGCAGAACGAGGGGAAGAGAGTGGCCATGGTGGGCGACGGTGTGAACGACTCCCCGGCCCTGGCGCAGGCCGACGTGGGCATTGCCATTGGCACGGGCACTGACGTGGCCATCGAGGCGGCCGACGTCGTCCTCATCAGGGTGAGCTCGGCTGCGGCTCCCTGTCCCCGTGGTGCCATGGGTGACGGGGCCCCCACCCACCCACTCACCTGTGGTCCTCTCCTACAGAATGACCTGCTCGACGTGGTGGCCAGCATTCACCTCTCCAGGAGGACCGTCTGGAGAATACGACTCAATCTGGTGCTGGCGCTGATCTACAACCTGATCGGGATCCCCGTTGCGGCAGGTAGGCCCTCACCACCCTGTTCCCTCAACCCCAGCTGCTGCCAGAAGCCTCTGGAAAGAGTTAATTTCCGTATGTTCCGCTTTGTAAGTATCTAAAGGTAGAGGGCATGGGAGGGCATGGGAGCCAATACTCTGGTATTCTTGCCAGGAGAATCCCACGGACAGAGGGGCCTGGCGGGCTACGGTCCATGGGGTCCCAAAGAGTCGGACACGACTGAGCAGGAGAGATGAATGAGAAACTGCAGGGAGGAACCAGGCCTCCGTTCACTCCAGGCCGCTCTGAAAAGCTGGCCAAGGTGCTTGATCCTATTTACCATGGCCCACCGTGGGGGGCCGTTGTTTTCCAGAACATTATTAAGACACACAGTCTGAAAAGTAATCATTCTTAACAGTTATGGGGCACCTGCTACATGCTAGGCTCAGGGATCAATGCTTCATAACTTTATCTTAAGAATTAATTCTGCCCAGGTTTTACCCTGACTCGGGAATAGTCATGGAAAGCGATGGACGTTTTCTGCTTCCTAACCTCTCCCTCCCCCACTGAATTTTGTGTCACCAGACAGGGAAAAGTTCCAGATCCTCCTGCAAGGAAAACGTCTATGTGGGCCAAGACCTATTTTTTTCCCCTTTTCTTTCTTTTTTTTTTTAATTGGGATCTTCCCAGATCAGGGATCAAGCCCGTGTCTCCTGCATTGGCTGGCACGTTCTTTACCGCTGAGCCACCAGGGAAGCCCGAGACCTGTATTGAAACAGGACTTTCCCACCGCGTGTGCCCCTGTTGTGCCTGAGCGGTCAGCACTGCCTCACGGCGAATTGGCGTGTCTGCCACAGCCTGGCTCTGGTAGATGCACCTCCTGCCCCAGAGCTGGCTCAGGAGCTCATCCCCTCCCATGCTTGTGGCTCTATCCCAGGACCTGGTCGCATCACCTTTATCAAGTGCTTTGACGTCCTCGAGGAAGGACCTTCAATGTAGACAGGGACCGTGGTCATTAGCATCTTGTCCTGATACTCACACCTCTGAGGGGCCCCAGGATGGCTGACCCCGAGGGTCCCCGGGGTGCCCTGTCCCCTGGAGCTTCCCCCAGACCAGTGATGCCACCTCTGGACGGTCCCCGTAAGTTCTGGACATGTGGGGGACTCAGTCCCCTCAGCGGAGCCCCCACCGTCCAACTCTGAGTCAGCCTGCCTCAGGTCCACGGGCCCATGGCCAGCACCCAGCGGGGGGGCTTCTGAGCTGCCCGGAGGAGGACAGCATCAGGTGGGCAGCGAGGCTGGGCCCTCCTTGCTGTCTGCCCTGGGCCACGGCCTGAGTGTCATCCTCCCCTTGGCCAGGTGTCTTCATACCCATTGGTGTCGTGCTGCAGCCATGGATGGGCTCAGCAGCCATGGCGGCCTCCTCCGTGTCCGTGGTCCTCTCATCGCTGCAGCTCAAGTGGTGAGTCCCCGTGGCGGGCCTGGGCCGGGGCGGGCGTGTGGCTCGCTCCCTCACCGGGGACACCTGCCGCAGGCATAGCCAGAGGCCCTGAGCATGGCTGAGCGCGTGTTTGTGTAATGATTTCTCCACCTCGAGCCAGAGGTTTGCCACTTAGCAGTCACCACGTGCGGCCTGTTCCTGTTATTCTGCTCGAGGGCTATTTATGTAAATATATGGTCATAGGATCCTGTTTGTTACCATTTTCCCTTTTATACAAGAGATGCTTATTCATGCTTTCCTTTAACAAGCGTTAGTAACAGCCAACTATGTACCAGGGGGCTTCCCAGGTGGCTCTGATGGTAAAGAACCTGCCTGCCAATGCAGGAGACTTAAGAGATCCGGGTTCGATCCCTGGGTTGAGATCCCTGGGAGGAGGGCATGGCAACCCTCTCCAGTGTTCTTTCCTGGAGAATCCCATGGACTGAGGAGCCTGGTGGGCTACAGTCCTTGGGGTCGCAGAGTCGGACACGACTGAAGCAACTTGGCCCACGTGCCCTACACTATGTACCAGGCATCTGGATTGAAGTTTCTAAATCAGGCAGAGGTGAGCCTTAGGAGTTCAGTGGCCTTTCCTTTAAAACCCACGAGGCTCTGATACTGCGTGTCAGTAGAAGACTTGATGAGAGGGCTGCATGGGGCTTCTTAAAAGGGGAGGTGGGGTGCTCTGCGTCCAGGCTCAGGCGCTCTTGGATCCCCGCCCCGCAGCTACAGGAAGCCGGACCTGGCGCGGTACGAGGCGCAGGCGCACGGCCGCATGAAGCCCCTGAGCGCGTCCCAGGTCAGCGTGCACATCGGCATGGACGACCGCCGACGCGACTCCCCGCGGGCTTCGCCCTGGGACCAGGTCAGCTACATCAGCCAGGTGTCCCTGTCCTCCCTCAAGTCCGACAAGCTGTCCCGGCACAGCGGCGCGGCCGACGACAGGGGCGACAAGTGGTCTCTGCTCCTGAATGACCGGGACGAGGAGCAGGGCATCTGAAAGCTGCCGGCGGGCCCGCCCCCATGGCTGAGGCTCTGAGCCAGCAGTGGCAGCCGCAGGCAGCCGAGCCCTTCCAGGCCTGGGCGAATTTCTGGATCACCCCTTCCCTGCGCCCGTGGAGCACAATTCCCCGGGTGCCCCCGGCTCGGGGGGAGGTGTGCTCGCTCACGCCCGTGGGCTCATCAGACACCTTGCTGTGGCCTCGAGAAGAGGAGGGACAAGCCCTCTTCGCATCCCCTGTCTTAGCATTTGTGACACGACCAGTCTCATCGGGTCCAACATCTTGGCTGGCCCCGTCCACAGAGCTCATAAAACCTTCGGGGCCTGGCTGTTTCTGACGGCACCCGCATGCATGGCTTACCTGAGACCACCGTGTACCTCAAGTGCCCCCTTGTTTTCTGCTGGCGCCTTCTCTTCCTCCTCTGCCCTTGATGGTGGGGGTGTGAGACCCCATCATCTGAGGGCAGGGCTGACATTCTCAGTCCCCTCTGCTGCTCTCCAAGGGACTCCTGGGCTCCTGCCTGAACCCCTCACCCACACGACCACCAGAGAGCCTGCCATGCTTCTCCTTGGTGACCAGAGGTCTTGGTTGCCCATGAGCCGCTTCTCCCTAGAGTCCTGGCTTCTCTCTCACAATCCACTGCAGTTGCTGACTGTCGCTGCCTAGCTGGGCTGAGGGTCTGAGAGCCTGAGGCTTGGGAAATTCGGCTTTCTGTGGGGTCCCCGGGGAGGCACGTGGTTCAAGATCCTGCTTGCCCGGTTTCAGGGGCTTCGGTTGCATGGCCTGCGGTGTGACAGTCACCTCACAGGGTCTGGCATGGGGTTCAGGTCTGTGCTCCCCAGAGCCGTGCAGCCCAGAGGCAATGAGACCCAAGTAAGAGGATACCCCAGCCCTCCACACGCTTCGACTCCTGCCCATGGAGCTGGTGCCTTAGGAAGGGGTGTCCACCATTCCCAAGGGAACTTCTGTGTCTAACTTTTGGGTGCCTTTATGGTTGCGCGATAATCAGAGGGACAGTAGTGGGCCCATGGCAGACTCCAAGCTTGGTGGTGATTGGCAGAGCCTGTGGGAGTCTGCTAACACTAGCCAAGTCTTAGACTAAGTGACTAGAGCCTGTTCTCAGTTTCAAGGGGGAAGCCCTTATCACACACACTTTAGTTATTTATTGTCAGTTATTTTTCAGAGGGTTATAAGCACTTTTTATCGCTTACCTCTAATCCTCCCAACAAACTAGCAAAGTGGATACAATATTGTCCACATTTTGCAGGCGGGAAACAGGCTCAGAGAGGCTAGGAATCCCACCCAGGATTACACAGCCAGTGTGCATGCCAGAGCAGGGATCTGAATTCATGTCGCCGGGCCCTGAAGTCTTTTCTCTAATTTGACTCTACCGTCAATATTTTGTTTGATAAGAAGCAACAAGGATAAGGCCCTTGTTCCTGGAAGAACAAAGCTGCCAGGTGACAGTATTCACTGAACTGGCTTGAAATGTGACCATGAGGTCATGTCACGTTGCCTTTGGATAGCTCTTTTCCGTTTGTGTAATTGAGTCTGTGCTGCGTCTTATCCTCTAAAATCCATGTGCGGGTGGTGGTGTGGTTTTATGTTTCTAGTCTTCCTTCCCCAGCCCCTTCCTACTTGTTCCCTGTTGTGTCCTTTCTCTGTTCCCAGCTGCTGCTTGGGGAATGTTTCCTGTTTCCCCCCAAGGAGGCTAATCATTACCTAAAGAATCCAATTGTATCAACTTTTCAAAAAGCTTTTAGGACCATAAATGTTATGTTTATAGGGATGTGGAGATATTTATATAATTGTACAGAAGATAACCTTTTAGATGTTCAAAAGTGTCAGGAATGTTTTTTTGTTGTTCGTTTTTTTGGTCAGGAAGGAATTCCTATTTCAAAAACATTCCATGCTATATTTAGAATAAAATTTCATTTTTTTTATTCATCTATAAACCTGCCTATGCCTGGCTCTGTGTGAGAGGGAAGTGTGTGTGGGCTGGTGCGGCACCATCTTTGGGCAGAACTGAGGTGCTGGCTTTGCTTGCTGCCTTTTCGGGGGCAGAGATGGGTGGGGGGTAGCCAGAGCCCCCTGTTGGGCCGTCCCAGCACTGTGTAAGCCCCCCGCCTCAGTGCCTGCCTCAGTGGTCTTCGGGGAGGGCTCAGGAAAGCACCCCCTCAGGGTGTCAGTCCCACAGGTTCAGGCATGGACTACATGACCCCATCAGATGAGGGTGATTGTCTACAAAAGGCTATTCTCTGATGCACACATCTTCATCAGAGGGTGATGTTTTGGGATCCATGGCCCTGAAGGAATGAGGTGGGAGTAGGGGTAGAAAAGTCTGGAACAAAGCGCTCTGCTGGGAAGGCTCTGGAGAGATCCTGGGGTGGGTGGGGGTGTCCTGAGTGAGCCATACCTAGAGGTGAGGCCACAGTGTCATTCATCATCCAAACCAGGACACTTTCAAGAGTGAAAGGAGGTGCTATGAATAATTACACCAGGGAAACTGGCCTACACTGGGACTACCCAGGCAAACTGGGGTGTGTGGTCACCTGCCTTAAAGGGGAAATAGACATTGTGCAGTCGTCACCGACACACCCAGTGGTAGCTTCACACACACCAGTTGTAGGTTTCGTGGGCATGCTGGTGACTTAATCCTTCATCGGATGGGGAGAGCTCCCCTCTGTCGCATCCTAGTACCAGCCCTTCTCTGTAGAGTCACCGAGGTGATGGTCTTGGGGCTCAGTGTGACGCACAGCTGGAGAGTCACGCACGGGCTGTGGTGAGTGCCCCCCCGCGCCCTTAGGACTTCACGCCAGGCGTGCCGGGCCCCTCTTCTGGACGCCCCGGCTGTGGGGATTTCATGTCGTATGCACATCCCATTGTGGAAAGGGAAGGTTGATACCACCTGAATAAGCGAGTCCATTTCTTTAGAAAACAGATTGTCTTCTAAAACTTGAGCAAATGTGCCTGATAGAATTCCACATGCACCAGAATAAATCATAACATCTGTCCATTCCTGGTAACTTTTCAGTCTTTAAGACCTCAGTGAAAAATTGTGAAAGGATCACTATTAATATTTGTGTTAGTTGCTCAGTCATGTCCGACTCTTTGTGACACCATGAACTGTAGCCCACCAGGCTCCTCTGTCCATGATATTTCCTAGGCAAGAATACTGGAGTGGGTTGCCATTTCCTTCTCCAGGGGATCTTCCTGACTCAGGGATCAAACTGAGGTCTTCTACATTGTAGGCAGATTCTTTACCATCTGAGCCACCGGGAAAAGATAAGTGAAAAACTGTGATAGGATCACGTATTAAATGAATGTAATAATTCTAGTTTTTCTTTTTTTCTTAAATGGCACCTGGAAATTGACATGTCAAAATATAGTTCTGTTAGCAAATTGTTCTGCTAGCTTACATTGGAATTATGAAAATGACTTTTTAATTTTTTTTAATTTTATGTATTTATTTTTGGCTGCATCAGGTCTTAGTTACAAGATGCAGGCTTTTTATTGTCGTGGTGTGTGGGCTGTTGCCTTGCAGCATGTGGGGTCTTAGTTCCCAACCAGACACTGAATCTGCATACCCTGCATTGGAAGGCAGATTCTCAACCACTGGACCACCAGATAAGGCCCAAAATGACCTTTATTTTAAGAAAATCCAGCATAAGCCAAAATCAGCCAATCAAATACGTGAATTAGAAAAAGGTTATTTGAATTATAGGATTTTTTTTCTGCTTTGAAAAATTCCTAATGATATATCAGCAGATAAGTTCCCTAATACATATAAAATTCTTCCCGAGTTAATAAAGTTTTATACACAGACAAACTTTTTATCACTGCATCTTTTGTTTTGAAAAAAGGTGAGGTGTGAATATACAAAGAAATGCTTTAAGGAACCACTCTTGCTGACCCTCAGTTTCCCTTTCAGATTACCTTGATGTGTGGGAAAGCTGAGTGGGTGTTGGAAAGAATTGTGGAGCTCTTAGGAATGAAATTACCCTCCTTTCTTCATTTTCAACCTTAACTTGGGCAGAGACATGAACACCACTGTTTGGGTTCCTTCCAGAGCGAGATGTCTGCTTGTCTGCCATGTTCCTTTGTGTGAAGACAATGACAAAGGCTGAAATTACAGGATAGAATACGAGAGCGTTAAATAACGCTGTGAAATCCCAGAGTCTCTTTACTCTGTTCAAAAAGATGGAAAACACAAACTGATGGAAGGCCATTCAAGGGCTAAATGAAAATAAGAACTGATGGAAATTTAACATTTTTTTCTTCCGGAAAGGAAATGGTGATTATTTCTTGCTGATATAAACATGAAACCGCGTGTAGGAATAATGTAAGCATGTAGAAATTTATCAGGGCGGGGAAGAGGCTGTCATGATACCCCCACCCCACAAAAGGAAACCCCACGGATGTGATTTCTTGAGGGGTGTTCTTTGTGGGTGGACAGCAAGAAGGAAGCAAAACCTGCCTGCCCACGGGGGCCCCAGCTCCCCGATCACACTGTAACCATCTGAGCGCAGGGGCGGTAACGGTCCCAGGAGGGATCTGTTGTGAATCTGACCCCTTACCAGGTCCCAGTAAGGTCAGGGGACAGGCAACATTCAATACTGTGGGCGCCATCATCGAGTCCATCACTCTCGGCTCAGATGACTTTCACAGTGGCCTTAGGAGCTCTTTACCTCCCTGCCCCATTTCAGCAGTCAAGCTGACTGTCCAGGACACAGAATCCGGGTGGGTGTTTGAACCCACTCCCTCCAGCCACAAAGCCCTAGTTCCGTGTGCCCCTCTGGCCCACCCCCTCCCTACAAAGGTGACTCTGGGTACTCTCCGTAGCAGAAGAAGCTGGGTTTCCTCCGGTACTCCTTGGTGCCATGCGTGGGGCAAGAGAAGTGTCCTTTGGCAGGACCATGTGGTTTCTCTCGAGGGCCACCAGGTGTCTCTCTGACCAAAATAACTTAGTCTGCAGCCAGAGCCCAAATTCTCTTGATCATTTTGTGGGTTTTTTGGATGCATCTGGAAACTCAAGCTAAGCATCATCTTATTGAAAATGTAGGTGATGCGTCAGAATGTGTCAGTGGAGTTCAGCCCTGGCACCGGGTGCCTCTCCAATGGCAGCAGAGGATAACATGTTTGGATAGCATCACCCACTCGGTGGACATGAATTTGAGCAAACTCCGGGAGATCGTGGAGGACAGAGGAGCCTGGTATGCTGCAGTCCATGGGGTCGTAAATAGTCAGACACGACTTAGCTACTGAACAGCCACATGATGTGTTTATATCTGTCCTTGCAGCCCAGAGTTTCAGTGCCTCCTCAAATTTGCACTTACCTGTGCAGAATATAGGGCTTCTCAGATGGTGCTAAAGGTAAAGAAACTGCCTGCTAAGGAGCCACAAGAGACTGGTGTTTGATCCCTGGGTAGGGAAAATGCCCTGGAGTAGGAAATGGCAACCCATTCCAGTATTCTTGTCTGGAAAATTCCACTGATGGAGGAGCCTGGCAGGCTACAGTCCATGGGGTTGCAAAGAGTCAGATATGACTGAGCACACACACGTGGTGGAATGACTCAGCAGTGACCTCTGACATCTGTACATGACTACTGCAACTCCCCCAGAGACTCCTTCTGTCTTTCTTTGTCCAAACTAGCCTCCCCTGCACCTGGTCTGGCAGACACGGCAGCCCAGTGTGCGGTCCTGAGTCTAGCCTGCGAGGGAGTGAGTCCTCTTTCAGTCCCATTTTCTCTGAGCTGGCTTCCCCTCCTGCACAATGTTTGGGATCTTTCCCAGGGCCAGTCCTGCCCCTGTGCCAGCTGCCTGACCTCTCGTGCCCCTCCCAGCTCCCTCCTCTCCTCTATAAAAGCAAGCTCTCTTCCTTGTCTGGATTTGCCTGTGGTCTGCCCAGACTGCCAAAACTAAGTCGTGTCCGACTCTTTGTGACCCCGTGGACTGCAGCACACCAGGCCTCTCTGTCCCCTGTCATCTCCCAGAATTTGCTCAAACTCATGTCCATTGAGTTGGTGATGCCACCCCACCGTCTCATCCTTTATTACCCCCTTCTCCTCCCGCCCTCAATCTTTCCCAGCATCAGGGTCTTTTCCAAGGAGTCTGTTCTTTGCATCAGGTGACCAAAGTTTTGAAGCGTCAGCTTCAGCATCAGTCCTTCCAGTGAATATTCAGGGTTGATTACCGTTAGGATTGACTGGTTTGATCTTGCTGTCCACTGCATTCCCAAATTACAATTCCTCTGGCTAAACTCATTCTACTGGCAAGATAAATGGCTCTTTTATTTTTTTAAATTGACAAAGTCTTGTCTTTTATCTGTCTAGGCTTAGCTGGCTTAAGACAATGTAGTTTCACTTCATCTGAAAAACTATCCAAGTTAGTCTTTAACTGGCTTTTATGAGAAGCCTGTTTAAGTACTAGTGTAAAATAAAGACAACTCTATTTTTCCACTGAGTATAATGCACACTGAGAGGGTGTTCTTTGATCCCAAGCATATAAATCACGATTAAAAATGCCTCATGGAGTCCTCTCTGCCAACTTCATACCTGTATTTCCACAAAATAATGCCATTGGCTGCCTAGTCCTTTGATCCTGACCTTGATGATGGAGACTTCTATGGCCTGCTTCCCTCTCTTCTTTCCTTCTCTCCTTCCTTTCCTTTTTCCTTCCTTCCTTCCCCACTCCCTCCCTTTCTCCTGCCTCCCTCCCTTTAGTTAATCCATTAATAGGTATGAATGGGCTTCCCTGGTGACTCAGACGGTAAAGAATTTGCCTGATCCCTGGATTGGGAAGATCCCCTGGAGAAGAGCATGGCTACCCATTCCAGTATTCTCACCTGGAGAATTCCATGGACAGAGGAGCCTGGCAGGCTACAGCCCATGGAGTCACAGAGAGTCAGACACTACTGAGCGACTAACACTTTCACACTATGTGCTTAAAAAAATAGCATAGAGATAAGAATGTACTCTCTGCTCGGGGTTGAGTGGTGCAATAAGAAAAGCAAACAAGCACCGTAATGTGTTAAAGGGCCGTTGGTATGTGATGCTCAGTGGAAAGTGGACGCTTGTGCATGTGTACACAGGGAGACTTTATAAGACAGTCACTGCCGAAGTGTGTGCACAGGAAACAGCCAAGATGTCCATCCACAGGAGAATAAGGAGAAAAGTTGTGCGGTGTCATCTACTGAAATACTCTGCCGCATTCACCGTGCATGAACCAGAGCTTCCTGTATCAATATGGGTGACCTGGTAAGCACAATGTGGAAGGAAAAAAGCTACAGACAAACACAGACAGTGAACTTGCTTTCTGTAAATTTGCAAAACAAAACAGTTCCATAGATTGCAGGCTTATGTAGTCAAAGTGTAAACATAGTCCGGAAACAATGGGTTCAGAACAGGGGTTTTCTCTGGGGAGACAGGGATGACAGGTGGGTCTGGAGAGTCTGAGAAGTGTGTTAGGGCATTCGGATCTTTAACGACATTTAGAAAACGTTGATTCTAAAAATACGAAGGAAATGTGGCTTCCCTGATGGCTCAGACGGTAAGGAATCTGCCTGCAATTCAGGAGACCCAGGTTCAATTCTTGGGTTGGGAAGATTCCTTGGAGAAGGGAATGGCAACCCATTCCAGTATTCTTGCCTGGAGAATTCCATGGACATAGGAGCCTGGCAGGCTGCAGTCAATGGGGTCGCAAAGAGTAGGACGTGACCGAGACTAACACAACACATGACAAAATGTCAGTGTTGATTAGCTGATAGGTTTATGAGTTTTGTCATATTTCTCTCCCTCGATGTATATATATGAATGTATATAGATAGATATCGATATACATACATCTGAAATATGACTGAAGCTGTAGAGTCAGGGCATCTTCACAGAGAACTCAGGTTCTCTGAGAACAGGCAGGCCCAGCCCATAGAGTTGTGACTCAAAAGAAGTGAGCAAAGACTTTGGGAAAACACTTATTTTTAAGGGAGGAGGTACAGAAAGAGAAGGAACAGAGCCAGGACGGATGTGTGAGCAGGAGTTCCAGCAAAGAAAAAAATTTTTCTTTAATTATAATGAAAAAGGTCAACTGCTCAAGAGTGTATACAAATACAGAGCCTAGCACAGGGTTACACCCTTACACCCAGGCTAAACCTCTCCATGAACTCAATAACTGTCGAGATTTTTCCACATTTGCTTCTTCTATTTCCTCTTCTTCCCCCCACCACCCCCCGCCTTTTTTGGTTGGCTGAAGTGGTTTGAAGAAAATCTCAGACGTCATGTCTTTCCACCCTTTATACAGTGTGTATTTCTGAACTCTCCAGACATTGAGAAAGATTTTTGTTTTTAAAGTAAAGCTTCTTTTTAAAAATATTTATTTATTTGGCTGCACCGGGTCTTAGTTGCGGCATGTGGGATCTAGTTCCCTGACCAGGGATTGAATCACAGCCCCCTGCACTGGGAGAACAGAGTCTTAGCAACTGGACTGCCAGGGAATCCCCTGTGAGAAGGATTTGTAAGGAGGGAAATGTCATCGCATTAAATGTGGCTGATGAATTGAGGGGGAAGAGGACCAAGGGACCGTCACAAAAGTTCCAGGTGCCAGGACGGAGGCATCTGAGTGTCCTCTCCACCTTGGGATTGACCCTGTACGCTGTGTGCAGCCTTAAGAGAGGTGAGACCAAAAAAAAAAAAAAAGAGAGAGGTGAGACAGCAGGTGAACACTGGCATTTTCATTGTGATGAACATGAACTGGCTGACCTCTACCACCCAGCTGGCAAGAATGCTGGAGTGGGTTGCCATTTCCTTCTCCAGGGGATCTTCCTGACCCAGGGATCGAACCTGGGTCTCCTGCATTGCAGGTGGACTCTTTACTGCTGAGTCACCAGGAAAGCCCTATGAAAGTGGCTTAATGTGACCCTTCTCATAGGGTTTTATGGGATTAAACGAGGCATTCTACGATATGTTCCATGACCCTACTAATGTTGGCCCATAGCTCCTTGGAAGTGGTTCTTATTCTTGGACTAAGCTGAACTTGGTAATCAAGTGGGTACTTTTTTCAGCTTGTGCCCCCGGCTTCCTTCTTCCTGCTGTGTGTTAAGAAGATGCTGCGTTGAAACACAGGGACATCTGGAAGCATCTCAAAGCCTGCAGAGCGCGGAGCAGAGGCTCAGGGCTTGACACAGCTAATTGTTCCCTGGCAGATGTCAGCTTCGCCTGACTGTGTCTCTTCATGTGTTTGCAGCCGTACAGCAGGCTGACAGCCACTGGCGTTCTCCTCCTGTCTCCGTCCTCTCTAGTGCACCCCAAATCACAGCCACGCTGCTTCATTACCACACACTCACCTGATGGCAACATGCTCCAGTGCTTTTGTTGCCTTTACAGCACATGTAGTGATTTTTTCTTTTTCAGAGACTTCAGACATTTGTCCTGTGGATACATTTTCCAGGAGAGTGTGTTAATCACTCCGTTGTGTTCGACTCTTTGCGACCACATGGACTGTAGCCCGCTAGGCTCCTCTGTCCATGGGGGATTCTCCAGCCAAGAATACTACAGTGGATTACCATGCCCTCCTCCGGGGTATCTTCTCGACCCGGGGATCGAACCCGGGAGTGCCCTGTGTCTCCTGCACCGCAGGTGGATTCTTTACCCACTGAGCCATCAGGGAAGCTATCTTTCTGGGGGAAAATGCCAACAAATAGAGACGGGCTGGGCTTTCTAAATGTCCTAGTTCTCCGGAGACTTTTTTTTTTTCCAGCATTGCCCCAGAGGGACTCGTGCTATAGTGGCTGCAGACACGGGGTGGTCCTGCCTCAGGCACTGTGGCCCAGAGCTTCTGACTTCCCCATCAGGGTGCAGCCTGGTTTGGGTGACTTGAAGCTACCCCTGCAATGCAGCTGCACACCCGGAGAAAGAGAAACGTAGAACCTGCTCACCGAGCACTTGCAGTCAGTGGCAGAGAGAGCAGACAGACAATATAATTCCAGTCATTCCCAAAGTTTCATTCTGCTGAATTGCCCCTTTAGGGGGCAGCCCTCCCATTTCTTTGGAGCCAGTACAATTAAAAAAAAAAAATCATTTCCAAATTTCAAAATGCTACAGGTAAAAGCAAACTACTTTCCTTAGCTCCTTGGTTATTTGTTCAGGATTTTATATCTCAGATCTTTTTCTTTCTTTTTTTTTTTTTTTTTTTGGCAATGGATTGAGCCCCCTGGCTCTGCCTTTTAGGGGAAGAGGGGAGACCAAGAGCAGAGGGAGGAGACGACCTCAAATGCATCCACAGAAACATTAGCTTCAGGGCAACAACACACAGATGAAGCCCTGGCAGTGCAATTTGTCTACTCATCTATTTCTTAATTTGGTGTCTGAATCAACAGCCTTTGTGGCCAGAGGGAGGAAGAAAGGGAAGTTGTGAAATTTCTTTCCCTGAAAAGCTTTGTTTAATGGGCACCTGTTAGTTCTGAAAGTCAGACCAGAACCCTGGGCTCGGAGGGGTGGATTTCATAACTTTGAACATCTTTCTCATAATCATTCCCATCACTCTGCTTTACAGAGTCCAAAGCGTTTCTCCTGCTTCATTCGCTCATGCAGCCACTCGTTCGTTCAACAAGCATTTATTAAATGTGAACCCCGTGCCAGGATGGCACTGGGTCCTGGGGATGCTCTCCTTTCTTCCTGTGGCTTAGGAGCCAGTGTGGTCCATGCCACTCTGATGGGAAGCCCAGGGTCTGGGGATGCCTACCCAGTCTGTGTGGGGGGACAGACCAGGCTCCTTGGAAGGGACCTGATTATACCTGGGGGCTGCCTAGAAAGGAACTTTGGAGAAAGAACAAAGATAAGTTTAAAGGGAGTCTTTAAAAGTATGGCCAAATGATGCGCATGGAAACCATCTTTCCAATCCCTCCTCCCCCCACCCAGTCTCTAGCTAGAGATCCCTTTCCTGTGAAGGCATTGTGGGCTGGGAGTGTGAAGGCATTATGGGCTGGGAGCTGTGGCAGGGATACACAGCTGGTGCTGACCTTTAAGGGAATAGATTACACCTGAGGCCGCTGTCCCCACAGGAGACAGAGAAGTCTGCTCGCAGGGCAGTAACAGGCAGCAACACAAAAAGCATGAACACAGGTCAGAGGAGGTCTGGATCCCTCTCATTTATTCAGTCACTTCTAAGTATTAATTGAATACCTGCCACATGCACGGGTCCAGGCTCTGGGAGTACAAGCCACTGAACTGCTTCCCTTTGGGCCTTTATGTAATGATGGGGAGGGGGAGACAATTCACACAAAAGTAGATCTATGGTGTGGGTCAGATGGTGATGGAGAAAGATGAAGGAAATGAGGCAGCGAGGGCAGAGGGAAGTGGGATGGGAAGCAGGTCCCAAGCGCAGGAAATGGTAAGTGCATGAGCTCAGGCAGTGCACTTAATGTGCTCAGGGACAGACAAGAAGGCCAGGGAGGCAGGAATGTGGGAAGGAGCAGGGTAGGGGCCCGAGGGCCTCGGCTACTGTGAATCTGAGCAGTGGCATCTGGGCAGAGGAGTGGCACAAAGTGACTTCTGTCTAGTAGAATCATCCACAGTCAGGTCAGTGCTCAGTGCAGTCTCCGTCTCAGAGCGGCGAACTGGTGCCTTGCAAAAAAAAAAATCACGGGACCACAGAAACTGAATATTTAAGCAAAAATATACAACAGGGACTTCCCTGAAGGTCTGGTGGTTAAGACTCTGAGATTCCAATGCAGTGGGCACAGGTTCAACTCCTGGTTATGGAACTATGATCCCACATACTGCATGGTCAAATAAATAATAATAAATTAAAACTACATATGTATTATAGAACATTTGGTACCCAGTTAAGTCAATTAGCCCCTGCTTGGGCCCTAGCCCAGCCCAGGATCTCTGCTTCCCAGTAGGGTAGGTTTCTTTTTCCGTTAGATTCCAGCAGAGTGGCTCAGAGGGTAAAGAATCTGCCTGCAATGCAGGAGAGGGGGTTCAATCCCTGGGTCAGGAAGATCTCCTGGAGAAGAGAACAGCAACCCATTCCAGTATTCTTGTCTGGAGACTCCCATGGACAGAGGAGCCTGGTGGGCTACAGTCCATGGGGTCGCAGAGAGTCGGACAGGACTGAGCAGGAGCAAACAAACGAAACAAACCAAAGCCAAGCTCAACACAGCACAAACTTAAGTGGCCAAGGAAGGGAGAAGCAGGAACTAAGTTCACAGATCACTTTCCACCCACCTGGCGAGAGTTATTTAATTTTAAAGAGTAAAGACAAGAGGAGGAGTGAGGCTAGTGATGGGGAGGTGCACGCATTAGTGGGGGGTGGGGAAGGGCAGGGCTTCTTTAAGGAAGCGGGGTGCCACCCCTTTGTTATCCTGTTTTGGTCCTTAATGCCCGGTCCTGGCCAGCGGTAGGCATGTCCTTTATATAGGCAATAGGCAGATCAGCGTATAATGAGACATGGGGTCAGTTTCAGGTCAGATTCCTCGCCATCTTGGTTCCAGCGGCTTCCGTCTGGTTTTTCCTTTGCGTGCACACACAAGAAGCTTGGCTTCTTATCTCTGGACACTTTTAACTTCGAGATGTGTGTTCGCTCCTGCTAAAGGTGGAGGGGAGGTTGGCAGGTTCTGAGCAAGGACACTCCTGCTCCCCGAGGGGTGTTGATGGGTTTCTAGCAAAGATCCGAGCAACTGCGACAATACACCTAGTAGGTGAAGGACTTTTTGCTGGGCGCTGTGGTCGTTGTCCGGAGGAGCGAGCCCTCTGGGTGAGGGGAGGTGTGGGCATGTGCGCCGAGACACCAACGCAGGAAAAACGATACATCACACGTGTTCATGGAGGTGCGCGGTCTCAGGAACTGAGCGCAGAGCAGGACCGCAGGGACCGACAGGTAAGAGGAGCGCTCGCTGGGCGCCCGCGCCCTTCTGAGCGCCTTGGGTCTCCTCCTGGGGGTGGGCTTAGTGTGTTTCAGCTGCACGTGGGAAGGCTGAGGGTCGCGTTAGGCAGCGGCGAGCCACCCTGCCCTTTCCTAGAGGGGTGAATCCGGAAAGCAGGATCCTTCCGTCTCCTTTGGGAGGAACGAAGTAAACAGCTTTTCGATAAAGCAAAGGTCCACGCAGAAATTTGAATTTTATTTATAAAACTACCTTCCAGAGGCTGAACCACCACCACCACCACCACCACCACCACCACCACCGCAGGGACCTCCAGCAGGTGTGCAGGGGAGGGTTGGCTTAGCGCTGCGCTGGGGCCCCGCCTCCCGGCCCCGCCTCCCGGCCCCGCCTCCCGGCCCCGCCTCCCGGCCCCGCCTCCCGGCCCCGCCTCCCGGGATGTACCAGCCGGCTCTGCCAGGGGACCCTGGGGCCTGTTTGCCAACTGCTTGAATGCCTTGGGGTCAGGCTCTCTACTCTTGTTTTCTCATCAGGAGGTAAAGTAACCCTGTAACTTCTCACATAGAAGCGCAGATACTTTATTATGAAAGTGCCATTTGTAAAGCATGTGGAATTGGGCCAATACCAGCCAACGTTCACATCACGTTTTAAGGCCTCTGGAGCACTTCTTTGTACGTTCCTTCTCACAGTCCCTATGTTGTAGGCGTCATTTCCCTAGTTTTCATAGGAGGGCACTGAGGCTCTGGGGTCTCAAGGGCTCACTGGGGTGTCTGTATTACCTTGGGAGGAGGTGCCCTGAGCCCATGGGTAAGGCGCCCTGCAAACCCACCCCTACTTCATGTGGGGGCTTCAGGGAGTCACTGCAGTCCCCCATTACCTGCTCTTCTGTCAGCTGTGCTCATTGGGGGAGTATTTCACCCTTGGAATCAGATGCTTCAGAGAGCCCTCTTAGAGACTGAGGAGTTCAGGGGACACTACTCTGACCGCCCCCCCCACCCCCGCCACCCCCAGATATGGCCTGCCTGCCCACGACTCTGCCCAGCCTTTGATCCAAAAACCCCAGCTGGGCCGACCACTTGCAGGGAGTGGATTTCAGCCCCTTGACAACACAAAGCATGAGAAAAGCCAAGCTGGCTCTCAACTCCAGACCCCAAATCACCTTCGAGGAGCAGCCGCGGATTCATTCTGGTGAGTCATTTGTTCTGCTTCTGAGAGTTTGAGCTAGACGCCCACCTGTCTGCTTGAGAACCCCAGCAAGTGACGCTGTCCCCGCAAAGAAGGCTGAGTCCTGGCTGAGTCCCTCTCCAGCACAGCGCCGTGGGGCACTGTCCTCAGATGCACATGGACGTTAACTAGGGATAATGAGGACAATCTCTCACTGTAATATCCTGTTTCTTTGGAAACCAGAGTGCAGTCTTTTAAATGCATAGCCTGTGATCACATTGTGCATTTCCTAGAACTCAGAGGCTTCTTACAGGGACCCAGTGGGGTCCAGGGGCAGTGGTTACACTTCAGGATTCCATTTCCCAGCTTGGAGGATGGGGTTACTCTGTTATTTGCCCCTCCTTGCTCTGCTCTCAGAAGTAGCTTGCCAGCCAGAAAAAAAAAAAAATCTCAGAGAGTTGCTAAAAAGGAATCCAGGCTTTCCTTTGGACACTTTGAAGAAGATGCTGTCTGAACAAAAGGGTCTCAAGAGGGGGTAAAGCATCTCCCTGTCTGGGGGGATGGTCTGAGGCTGGTACAGCCTGCCTGGTGAGTGGAGGCCCGTGGTCCTACTGCATCCAGATGCTCTGAAATCGAACCTCTGTAGCTGTTGTTTCTAGGGCCTACTCCTGATGATGGCTCTTTTCTCCAGAGAAGAACAATCTCTTCCTGCACAAACCACCTTCAGCTTGACTTTTTTTCTGTGTGGGATCTTCTCTGCCAATTGCTTCACAGCATCTCCCTTTCCTCGTAGGGTTCTCAACCAGATGTGATCTTGACCTCTCCCACATCAAAAGGCAGGCTTCCCAGGTGGCTCAGTGGTAAAGAATCCACCTGCCAATGCACGAGACCCAGGTTTGATCCCTGGATCGGGAAGATCCCCTGGAGGAGGAAATGGCTACCCATTCCAGTACCCTTGCCTAGAGAATCCCATGGACAGAGGAACTTGAAGGGCGACCGTCCACAGGGTCACAAAGAGTTGGACAGGACTTAGCAACTAAGCAACAACAACCCCAAGGTCAAAAAACATTGCACTTCTGTTCAGACTGTCTTTCAAATGAAGGCATTTTTTATTCTAAGTGCTGGCATCAAGTGCCAGAGATGCCCAGGACTGCCCTTTACCATGAAGAATGTTCTGGTCCAAAGGTTACCAGTGAGGAGATTCAGAAACCCAGTTTAGGGGCTTCCCTGGGATCCAGTGGTTGAGACTTCGCCTTCCATTACGGGGAGGTGGGGGGGTGGGGGGCAGGTGTTCTGTCCGTAATCAGCGAGCTAAGATCCCACATGCCTCCTGGCCAACAAGCTAAAACATAAAACAGAAGCAATATTGTAACAAATTCAATAAAGACTTGAAAAAAAAAAAAGAAAACCAGCTAATGATGGCATCGTTTTCCCCAGCAGATAAAGTCCAAGATTCTCCCCCTCTGCATCAGTGCTTTTCACAATACCTTGAAAAAGGGCTATGCTTCTTTCATCTCTTTTGTGTTGGTGGTATAGTGGTGAGCACGGCTGCCTTCCAGAAATACAATTGATCTTTGTGTATTGATCTTGTATCCTGTCACTTCACTCTACTCGCTTATTAATTCTGATATTTCTTTTAGTAAAACTCCTTAGACTTTTCTATATAAGAGATCCTGTCATCTGCAGATCATTTCTGAGTGAATAAACAAGAGCTGTGGGTGTGGAGAACACAGAGTGTAAACAGTCTCTAGAAGGTGGCCTTGAGAAGGCCAACAGAATGGGGTGGGGATGGAAGTAGGAAGAGAAGCCAGGAGGAATGGGAGAGTCAAGTGAGTGGCAGCTCATAAAATCACAGATAACAGGTTGCCGGCTGCTCAGTCATTTTTATTGCTCTTCTAGAAGGCTGGGTGCCTCTCTTGGGACTCATTTAAAGGACTCAATGGACTCCTTTCAGCAGAGCCACCAGTAGCAGGAAAAAGACATAAATCTGAGCCATTCTTGATGCACAGCCAGGACAGTTTCAGGCAAGGCCATGAAGCAGGCAAAGTGTAGTAGAAGAGAGAGAAGAACTAAATTTTATTGCCTGCTGTGTGCCAACATTTTGCATGTATTGTTTCATTTAACCCTCATAGTATTCCTACAGCTGCAAGTCTGAACCTGGTGTTTATTTTTTATATAGAAATAAACTAGATTTGTGTTGTGGTAGCTCAACCATAAGGCAGTGGCCCGTTGCACATTTCATAATACAGGATGAAAAGAGCTCATTTGTCTGGGACTTCCCTGGTGATCCAGTGGCTTGGGCTCCATGTTCCCAATGCAAGGGGCCTGGGTTTGATCACTGGTCAGGGAGCAAGATCCCACACATGGCAGCTGAGTTCGCATGCTGCAACTAAAGATCCCTGAATGCCACAACTAAGAGTCAGCACAGCCAAATTAATGAATTAATCTTGAAAAAAGCTCCTTTTTCAATTGTTTGAAAAATGAACCACCTTTAGATTCAGAAACAATATCCTTCATTGGTGATTCTTAACCAGGAGCGTGTTAGGAGAAAATTCTCTGCGCGTCTTTTGTATTTTGACATGTTTTATGAGCTGGGAGCACTGTGCTTCTCATCAGACTATCTTTTCAACTATCCTTTTTTATGGAAGATTATAAAGCAGATTGCCTTGGGAGACAGAAATAGTGTCTCCTTTCAGGGCAGAGTGCAGATTTTCTTGGTATCTGGGAGAAAGAAGATAAGTGTCTTTCTCTGGTCTCAACATTGGGTTGAGCTTGCAGCTTGCAGTCCCTCTGAAAGATGTGGGTTTCTTGAACTCAGGCTTTCTTTGCTGTAACATAAACCCAGTATGTGCTTGGTATCTGTCTGTGCCACTCCGTATCACCCTGCAGTGCTTGAGGAACAAGGGGACTGACTGGAACCTGAAGCTTATGTTGCTTGCTGTGCCATGAGTAGTAAAGTCCTCTGCCTCTGACCCAGGAGTCTCATGTCTTCTCTGGCACCTGTGGAACGTTTTACCTCTTCTTAGTCTGTCTTTGTGTGCGCTCAGCCACTCAGTTGTGTCCGACTCGTTGCAGCCCCATGAACTGTAGACTGCCAGGCTCCTTTGTCCATGGAATTTTCCAGGTATGAATACTGGGGTGGGTTGCCATTCTCTACTCCAGAGACTCTTCCCAACCCAGGGATCGAACTCGCGTCTCTTGCATCTCCTGCATTGGCAGGCAGATTCTTCTGCCTATGGAAAAGCAAAACTTTCTGATTTGGGATCCTTTCTTGCGTCTATTTTCTTACTGAGGGAGACAGAGCTTTTGATGCACTTAATATGAGCAAATTCTTTTTAGATGGCCAAAACCACAGATACAGTTTAAACTCTCTTGATCCCCTAAGTAAACGTTTGAGTAATGCAAATAAAGCATGTTAAGCTAACCTCCACTCAAGAAGGCCTTTCTGGGGCTTCCCTGGTGGCTCAGGGGAGAAGAAAGAGTCCGCCTGACAATGCAGGAGCCATGGGTTCTATCCCTGGTCAGGGAAGATCCCACATGACACAGAGTAACTAAGCCTATGCATACCACAACGAGAGACAATCCCGCACAGCAGTGAAGACCCAACACAGCCAAAAGTAAATAGATAAATATTTTTTACAAAGGTCTTCCTTAGTGGCCTTCCCTTCTGTGGACCCTTGGAAAAAGGCAGCTGGGTGCAGAGCCCCTGCCAGGGTGTTCAATCACGAGGCAAGATGGATGGGTGTTTACTGAGTGTGTGCCTACAATTCAAAGAGAAGGAAGAGTGGAATTACACTGTTCGCCAGAGAATAGAAAGAGAACACTCACTGTGGCTTCCCTGGTGGCTCAGTAGTAAAGGACCCACCTGCCAGGGCAGGAGCCATGAGAGACGTGGGTTCCATCCCCGGGTCAGGAAGATCCCCTGAAGGAGGGCATGGCAACCCACCCCAGTATTCTTGCCTGAAGAATTCCACGGACAGAGGAGCCTGGCAGGCTATAGTCCATAGGGTTGCAAAGAGTTGAACACAACTGAAGTGACTTAGCATGTGCCCACTGACTGTGCTAACCCTGTGTTTTAGTCTGGGAGCAGTCAAGAAGGCAGATCCCAGGGCAGAGAGTTTAGGAGAAGGAATTAGCACAGCAGGCTAGTTACAACAGGGTTGCAAGAACTGAAAGGGGTTGAGGGGACGTTGGGGGCAGGTAGCTACAGGGGAGATAACCCAGAGATTAACAGCTTCAGGAAACTGCTACCACTCCTAGGGCTGGAGGAACAAAGGAAGGAGATTGAGTCCTCAGACCCCAGGAGCTGGAAGCTGGAGCTATGCAGTGAGGACTGCCTGGGGACCCCAGGGTTTTGGCTGCTAGGCAGGAGCTGCAGTTTGGGGTGAGGGAAGGCCATGGTGGTGGTGGAGAGAGGAGCGGAAGCAGGGCAGGGTCTACAAGGCAGACCTGGCTCCAAGGAGGACAAGTGGTCCCTGCCAGAGGTATAGCCACCGCCCAAGGCAAGGCTGGAAAGGCTGGAGGGTATACCAAATTCTTCTTGCCATTCACTTACGCCTCTCACTGGCCCAACCTAATGAAAGGCATGGGTACAGGAACTGGACCAGCCCCCAGCAATCTGAGGGGAACAGAGGAATGGAGATGCATCTGAGAGTGAGGAGGCAGGTGAGCTGCTTACCTGGGCGAGCTGTTTCCCTGCCCTGGAAGTCTGGTGTACTCAGAGGGCTCAGTGGATGTCCCTAAGATGACAGTGAGCACTGCACGCTGAGTTGCTCAGTCGTGTCCGACTCTCTGCGACCCCGTGGACTGCAGCCCACCAGGCTGTCCATGGGGATTCTCCAAGCAAGAATACTGGAATGGGTTGCCATTTCCCCTTCCAAGGGATCTTCCCGACCCAGGGATCGAGCCCACGTCTCTTGGCTCTCTTGAAGTGGCAGACAGGTTGTTTAGGGCCACCTGGGAAGCCCGAGATGACAGTGGGGATGAAGAATGCAGAGTCCCGGGGATTGGGTACTCCTGCTTCAAGGCTTCAGTAGATGGCTTTTGGGAATAAAAGATCCCAGTTTCCCAAGCATCTCAGAGTAATCCTGAAAGTGTTAGTCACTCAGTTGTGTCTGACTCTTTGTGATCCCATAGACTGTAGCACTTCCAGGATCCTCTGTCCATGGAATTCTCTAGGCAAGAATACTGGAGTGGGTAGCCATTCCCTTCTCCAGGGGATCTTCCTGACCCAGGGATCAAACCCAGGTCTCCTGCAATTCAGGCGGATTCTTTACCAACTGAGCCACCAGGAAAGCCCAAGACAATTCTGTTCTTCCTTAGTTTCCCCAGAGCTGGTTGCTGATACAGGACTCAGATGAGGCTGGGAAGGATTGTCTCTCAGCTCCCCTCCTTGACCCAAATTTCCTTCACCCCGTTCTACCTCTGGGAACAAAAATAAGATGTTCAGTTCAGTTCTGTTGCTCAGTCATGCCCAACTCTTTGCAATCCCATGAACTCTAGCACACCAGGCCTCCCTGCCCATCACCAACTCTTGGAGCTTGCTCAAACTCATGTCTATTGAGTTAGTGATGCCATCCAACCATCTCATCCTCTATTGTCCCCTTCTCCTCCCACCTTCAATCTCTCCCATCATCAGGGTCTTTTCCGTTAAATCAGTTCTTTGCAATATGTGGCCAAAGTATTGGAGTTTCAGCTTCAGCATCAGTCCTCCCAATGATTATTCAGGACTGATTTCCTTTAAGATGGACTGGTTTGAACTCCTTGTAGTCCAAGGGACTCTCAAGAGTCTTCTCCAACTTCTTGAGAAGTTCTTCTCAAGAACTTCTCCACAGTTCAAAAGCATCAATTCTTGTGGTGCTCAGCTGTCTTTATAGTCCAGCTCTCACATCCATACATGACTACTGGAAAAACCACAGCTTTGACTAAATAAATAAGATGCTATTTATCCTTAAAAAAAAGAGAGAGAGACTGTATTGCTTCTGGGTGAAAGCTAAGTCCCTAAAAATGATTTCTGTAGTATGTAATTGATCCACCGGATTTTCAGTTTGATTAAGCCAAGTTTACAGATTTTTTTTTTTTTTTAAATCATGGCCCTTACAAAGCTTTTATTTTCAAGTCCATTCCATTTGCTGTCCACTGCTCCACTCCTCAACAATGATGCTCAAGCTCACCCTCTCACCCTCAAAATATTCTTTCCAAGCATGTTAATTGAGCATCTATTAAAGACTTGAAGATGGGGATTTGAAAATAAATAAGACCGCTGCAGAATCCTTTCTGCAAATGGCATCTTCCTGAGGGAAATAACACACAATGCAAGACACAAATACCTCAGGCCTACCACCCCCAACACCTTCTCACCTCTCCCCACCTGAGCACCCTCGGGCACAGACTTGGAATCCCTGAGCCTTTGCCAAGCAGGCTTTATAAACTCCTGCTCTGGGGCAACCCATAAAATAACATAAACTCTTTAGCAAAACTGTTGGGAGACAGAAAGAACACAACTTATGCTTGCTGTAAAAATTGCTAAATTTCATCATCTATGTGCCCTTTGGCAAATCTAAGTCTGATAGCTGAGGCAAGTGATCCCAGTGCACTAGACAAGGCTTTGTGGGAGAGAATCAAATGAAAGAATCAATTTGAAAGTGGTTTGCAAACTCTAAACAGATATCAGGGTTTTTCCTTTGGTAAATTTCCTTCCTGGACAGAAATTTCCAAGAAGATTGAAGAGAAAGATCATCACAATGGTGGGGGGAGGGGGGTGTCGGGATCGTCTTCCTTTGATTTTGGTGACTGAATGACCACTGGGTGATGGAGGCCAGCGAGCTCCCCAAGCACTGGCCCATCACTTAAGTTCATGTGTGAACAGCGACCTCCCCACTTCCCATGTCAGAGCCCTCCTGAAAGAGACATGGCCCCAGTGACACCTCCTCTGGGCCCTCACCTGCACCCCGGAAGGCATGACATGCACAGAAGGGAATCTGTGGGAGACCCTCCTTCACCAGCATCATCCTCTCTCTGGCTGCTTGTCAGGCTTCTCGGGGGGGCTTCAGGAACTCAAGTTCATGCTGACCTGAGATTCCTTCTACCTCAGCTGGAGGACAGGACCCAGGGGGAGCAGTGGGGAAGAATACCTCCCAAATCTAATCTCTTGCCCCCAATTTCTCTCCCTCCCACTCTGTGTTCTGGTCCAGGAAGGGTCTGTTGTGTTAGTTTGTTTCTAAGTCTCCCCCCTTGCCCGCATTCTAAAGGAGGACTATGTTGTTGTTATTGTTTTCACCAGAGCATGATTGCTATGCAGAGGTGGAGTGCCGGCTGAATTTTTCCTTTGTTTCTTCTTTGTTTGTTGCTGTTGTTGAGTCGCTCAATCTTGTCTGACTCTTTGTGACCCCATGGACTGCAGCACACCAGGCTTCCCTGTCCTTCACCACCTCCCAGACTTTGTTCAAACTCATGTCCAAAGAGTCGATGAGGCCATCCAACCATCTCATCCTCTGTCGCCCCCTTCTTCTCCTGCCCTCCCTCTTTCCCAGCGTCAGGGTCTTTTCCAATGCATCGGCTCTTTGAATTAGGTGGCCAAAGGATTGGAGGTTCAGCATCAGTCCTTCCGATGAATATTCAGGGTTGATTTCCTTTAGAATTGACTGGTTTGATCTCCTTGCAGTCCAAGGGATTATCAAGAGTCTTCTTTGTACAACAAAAAGTATTACTTAAAAAAAAAAAAAATTATTCCCTGATTACTCAATGCCTTGGACATCCCAATCAGGTTCTAAAAACCAACAAATCCTTCTTTCCAAATGTTTTACTACTGTAAACCCATGCTTCAGAGTAATAACATCCAGAAAGGAGGATAATAATTACAGCAGTGTCTTCAAGTATTTCAAGTTTTTTTCAGTTCTTCTTTGTTCACAGCTTAGCTTAGAGTTGTTTTGGGTAGAAGAATTTAAAAGTCAACAATCTAGCAACTTCGAAATTACTGCAGCTGCCTATTGCCTTCCAGAAATAAGCACCCGTGAACACTACAGACTCTATTTTTTTTTACCCCTACCTGTTCTATTACTAATGTTCTCAAATCAAATGAAAGCTTGGAAACAACTCTGTTGACCTCCCATCCCCACTTCACTGCACAATCAGTGAAGCCACGAGGGTGGATGGAGCACCAGACTCTATTCGGAGCATCAGACTTGGTGCTGTCAGCGAGGCTGTCAGTTGAGGCATCCATAATGACTTGATGCCCTGTTTCTCCTTTATTTGCTTTGCTTCTTTAGGAAGACCTTCCTGATGCCCTTGTTGGACTAAATGACCCTGCTCCACACTACAAAGCTCCCCCCTGAAAAGCATTCTCTGAGTACACAGAAAAATTTGCTTCACCTTCCTTAGCGTCTGGCACAAAACAGGTGACCCAAACTTCCTGATGAAAAGAGAAGGATTGTGTGTGTGGTGGGGGTGTGGGTGATGAGACTATGAAGGACACGTTTTTCATTTGCGTTTATACGTGCCACTCATTGCAGGTGGCACATTGGTGAAGAATCTGCCTGCCGATGCAGGAGACTTAAGAGACACAGGTTTGATCCCTGGGTTGGAAAGATACCCTGGAGAAGGAAATGGCAACCCACTCCAGTATTCTTGCCTAGAAAATTCCATAGACAGAGGAGCCTGGTGGGCTACCATCCATGGAGTCACAAAGAGTCGGACACGACTGAGCACACACACAAAAACATCACAACTTCACCCATGTTCCAAGGCTTCCTCTGAATCTTAGAATTTTCTGATCACTGCATCCTCCATTTGCAGGTTCAGAGGACCCAGGAACTCCTTAGAGTCATCTCAGCAATGTTCCCAACCCTTCATTTGATGGATTGCTTCTGCCAACAGTTGCAGTAGCCGGCTCGTCAGGTCCACAGTGGAGACGGCAAAACCTCTGGTCGCTCACGAAGGTGAGTCTTGTTCCATGGGACCATTTTCAGGTTCAGGAAATAGAAATCACTTCAACCAAGTTAAGTGAAAAAAGGAGAAAGTCTTCTGAGGACAGCAGAGCGTCTCATAGAGCAGCCCAGACGTGGACACTCAGGGACCAGAAAGCAGTGGGGGTCGGTGTCCCTGGCTCTCACTCTGCTTCTCTCTGTGCCCCTGGCTGTCTGCTCTGCTTCTCAGGCCACGTGCCTGGGAGATGCTCTTCCCAAGACCTCTTGCCATTGCACAGTCTCTGTATTTTATTTCCACTGGCTATGTCAGGCCTCAGTTGCAGCTCGCGGAATCTTCGTTGTGTTATATGGGATCGGTCACTGTGGGATAGAGACCCTGGTTGTGGCGAGGGGTTTAGTTGTTCCCCAGCATGTGGGATCTTAGTTCCGTGACCAGGGGTCGAACCCGAGTCCCCTGCATTGGACGGCGGATTCTTCACGACTGGACCACCCGGGAAGTCCCTATCCAGACTCTCTTCTGTCAGACCAAGGCTGAAGTGTTCACCAGCTCCTGTCCTGGTGATTTCGGACCACCCACAGCAGTAAAGGGTAGTTTGCAGTAAGCAGCAGTGAGCGGCAGCTAGAAGCAAGGTCTTAGTTTCCCGGATCGGGAATCCTAACCTCTGGACCACAAGGGCAAGAAGTTAGGGCTAGAGGCCTTAGTTCTTGCTTGCCTACTCAAGAATGAATTCAGGCAAGGGGGCAGAAGGTAAAGAGTCAAGTAAGAAGTTTATTGAAAAGTACATGTGGAAAGGCGCGTGGGCGAGCTCAGAGAGAGAGAATCACGTCTTTGGGAAGTTTAAACCCTTTACCCGTCTTTTTCTTCCCTCAGGCCACTCGTCTTGCTTTGTCCCCACCCTGGTTAATTTGTCTCAGGACCGTCCCCTTGAGTGTGCAGGCAGCCCTCAGCCACGATGGGTCTTGAGGTGAAGGCTGCTGGGAAGAGCGAGACGCATCGTGGCCTGGCCTTATCCCTCGACTTTTGGTCCACATGGAGGCTTTCTGCGCCTGTGTAGTGTCACCCCTGTCATGAAAAAGGGGGAAGGGGAGATCCCTTAATCCCTTCCTCGGTTTTTTGTTTTTCCCCTTTTAGTCCTTGCCGTGATTATTACCTTGAGATGTTTACAAGAGACAAGGACTGGCTATTTGTAAACAGGAGGCTGATGGTAAATTCCTCAACTGGGGCCCACCTACCTTTCCTCTCAGGAAATGCAAACAGGAGGCTGGTCGTAAATGTCCAGCCTGGAGCCTGTCTATCTCTTATCTCACTGGGAGGCCCAGTTCTGCTCAGCACTTCCTCTCCTGTAATTCACTTTGACCAAAGCAGTCACAAAGCTCAAAAATCTCTAACAAGATAGAGATAATAATAACAGTTTTGTCAGCTGGTATTTGAGATCTGTGGGTCCTGTGACTGGGCCTCTCTTGCCTAGCTAAAGGAGGTTCACTTTAGGCCTTAAATTCCCAGAAGTAAATTCAAATCAGCCCATTATGACTACCAAAAACTAACCCAGGAAACCCAGTGTTACCATTTTTATATAATGTCCTTTTGGAAATTCTGACCAATGCATTAAAACGTTAAGTAGAAGGAAGGGACACAAAAATCATTTTACATATAAATTTAGTATATAACAAAGGAGGCTTCACGTAGAGATAGGAAGAGTTATTTAATACATTGTTAAGGAATTCCTAATTAGTAATTCAGAAAGATATCTCTGGCCCTGATCTCTCTCCATATACCAGATACTAATTTAATTCCATCTACATTCAAGAGTTACACACTTAACAACAAGCTATTGGAGGGAGAAAATCCAGAAGAAAATAGAAATGAATATTTACCACATCTGTGTATGAAGAAAAACTTTCTAAGTGTCAATTTTCCAGGGGAAAAAAAAATACAACTGCAACCTTTTTAAAAATTAAAATTGACCATGGTAAAGCAGAAATAAAATCACACAGCAGAACTTCAATAACACCGTCAACAGCAGAGTGGAAAAAGAATTGCAGCAACCAAAATAGGAGTTAATATCTTTAGCCTGTAAATACTTTATACAAATTGATAGGGAAAATGCTTAAAATCCTATAGTTTAATAAACAAAGGATGTGAGCTGACAACCCACACAAAAGAGGAAATAAAACTAGTAAACAGGCATTAGGAAATGTGCAGTCTCACAAGTCAAATTTAAAATAAAGAATAAGGTCCCATTTTCACACATTTGCATCTTTTTTTTTTTAAATGGAAATACCCAAAGTTAATGAGAAGGTAGAAAAACCAATGCCATTTATACAAGGCTGGCAGAATGATCAATTAATACAGACACATAGGAAAATAATTGGAAGAAACTCACCCTTTGACCCACAATTTCTACTTTTACTTGAGTCCATATCCAAAATAGGAACAAATATATTCATTGTAGTGATATTGATAAAGAAGAGTTTAAAACCAACTTAAGGTTCAAAGCTGGTAGAAGCGTTAGCAAATTATGGCTTATTCTATCACACACACATTTACTGAGCACTTACTACACAAGGAGCTGAAGAAACAGATGGACCAGGCAGGTTCTCAGTAATGGGGCGTATTACATGAGGCAGAGGGGAGAAAAGGCAGGGAGTAGACAGTTATCGAGGAACTGCTATGTGCTTGGCATTTTACATATATTACTCGGAGGTCCTGAGCCACACAGTGTGAGTAGAGACGGGTCATACAGCCCCATAGAGCCCGCCTGTGTTTCATTCTTTTTCTCTTCTATCTCTCGTCCTCCCTGCCTGCCTCTCAGGTTAGCCCTAGAAACGATGGTGGGTGACAAGTTTTGCCCAGAAGAAGGGGATTTAGCTTCTGGGCTCTGTGCCAATTAAATCTCCAATGCCCTGCAGAGCGGAAATTCTAGAGCTACTACCAACTAAGAATTCCAATGATTTTTCCTCTTAGCATCCCAAAGAATTGCTGTCTTGTATCTCAAACTCGCCAGATTATTCTGCCAATAAATGTTGCTTTTTGATAGAATCCCATCTCCTGTAAGCTGGTTGGGACTATAAATAGAAAAAGAAATTTTCACATAAAAAAAACATGCAAGCAAACAGACAAAAACCTTTAATTGCTTTCCAATACCTAATATAAAATTTAGACACTGATTTTTCCATAGCCTCCATAACCCACTTTCTCACCACCTGTTTTCTCTAAAATGTCATCTCCATTCCATCACATTCCATTCAACAAGCCACTTTGCAGCCAGTGACTCAATTTTGAACTTGAAGATATAAGACAACACAGTAATAGAATCAGACATGCAAATTTAACAGTAAATAATGAAAGAAATGCAAATGATGTGAAAAGTTAACTGGGTTATCACCCAAGACACAAACAGGGTAATCTTTGTAATGTGTGTAAGTTGCTACATATGTAATGATTATTAAGAATGTAATAGGATATCTGGTCCTCATGGTTAAACTTAGATTCAAACTGGTGACACATATGCTAATGAAATGACTTCACAGCTCCCTGGTCCACTGCCTGAGGGACAACAATGGGCTGCTGACCACAGGTCAAGGGAAAAGTCAACCCAAGGGACTTTTAAAAGGAAACAGAATTTGGGAAGAGATGGTAGAATCTAGGGAGGAGATGTTCCAAAACCCAAGAGAACGAGTGGTGTCTGGTCACCCACCTGCCTCTTTCTTTCCCGGAGCCCCCCACCTCTTAACCCAGGAGAGCTGCAAAGAACAAACTAGAAGGAGGGAAAGGGGCTGAGGATGAAAAGGAGGTAAAGAAGCGCCAACTTAGAAAAAGAGACCTGGGCTAGGAGGCAGCAGCCCAGCGGATCATAGGCAGATGCCGAAAAGTAGCTAGAACAGAAGTGCCTTGGCCTGAACACCCAGGAAGCAGGAAGGGCAGGGTTGAAGGAAAAAGGCTGAGGTTTTGGAGTAGGGTCTAAATGGATCTTTGGGCAGAGGAGAAAGAGACATGTCTTGTTCCCTGGGGCTTTCAGAAAGGGTGTCCTGGGTGCCAGGTGAGTCTCACCAGGAGATTGTGGGCATTGGAGAGGGGTGTGGTCACCCCAGGCTAACAATTCCCACAGGGACACTCTTTCCTCCCAATTCTCTCTCTCCAGCCAGACCGCCCCCCGTGCCCCCTCAACCCAAGTCACAGCCTCCCATCACTCTGAACCAGGTCAGACCCCTGGGGACACTGGGGCTAAGAGTGTCCCCTGGGCCACATTAGAATCTGGTTGACATTCTGCTGGATTTGGAGAGTGACAGGTGGGTGGAGAGTCAAAGGAACTGTCATTAGAATATCTTCTTCGTGATGTGTCATGTGGGGGGGTGGGGGTGTGGCTGGCCACCAAGCCAGGTCATTCACTGATGAGTGTTCTTAAGATGGTATGTTAAACTCATCTTAACTTCTGTTGTTGTTGTTGTACTGGGTCTTTGTAGCTGCACTCAGGCTTTCTCTAGTTGTGGCGAGCAGGGGCTACTCTTTGTTGAGGTGTGCAGGCTTCTCATTGCGGTGGTTTTTTTCTCGTTGCAGAGAACAGACTCTAGGACATGGAAACATCTAGGACATGGAAACATCTAGACATACTCTAGGAGCATGGGCTCCGGGTGTTGCGGTGCTTGGACTTAGTTGCTCTGTGGCATTTGGAATCTTCCCGGACCAGGGATTGAACCCGTGTCCCGTGCATGCACAGGTGGATTCTATGCCACCAGGGAAGTCCCTGCAGCTTAACTTTTTATGTGGCTGAAGAATGTCCATTCTGCCTAGCTATTTTAAGGCAGAGGCATCTGGGAGTGCCTACAGAAGGGGGGCATTTTAACTTAGTTGACAAAAGCTTGGGTTCTGGAGCAGAGACAATCCGGGTTCTAATATCCATACCACCTCTTACTGATTGCATCACCTTGGGCTCCATGTACTTCAGTTTCCTCATTTGTAATTGAAGCTAATGCTGGTGCCGTCTCACGGGGTTGTGGTGAGGATTAACTGAGTTGTAACGAACACAGTGGGCAGTGCTCTGTTGTTGCTGTGTGGTCACTAAAGTTTTGGCCAACTTTTAAAGCAGAGTGAGCGCTCACCCACAATGAACAAGCGTTCTCTCTTCTCAAGGCTGGCCGGGTCTTTTCCCTGTGTTGATTAGGAAAATGTAGATCTAGAACTAGTTAAACCAGCATCTCATTTTGTTGCTAAGCAACCAGCTCTGAGTTCCGCAAAAAGCACAGCGTGGTGTGCAGTGACCCCCTAGCAGTCGATCCCCAGGCAGGCTGTTGCTAAGCATGGTTTTGTGTTCCCCAAAGCTCATTTCAGACGTGGAGGAGGAGTGAGGCATGCACACACCACACAGTCCTTGAGCATGAGCAAAACCAGCCTTTCCAGCTGGAGGGGCTCACAATGGGCAAAGAAAATAAAAAAGAAAACAGGACTTCACTGGTGGTCCAGTGGTTCAGAATCTGCCTTCCAATGCAGGGAATTTGGGTTCGATCCCTGGTCAGGGAAATGAGATACCACATGTCTCAGGGCCACTAAGCCCGTGTGCTAGAACTAGAGAAAGCCCTTGCACTGTAATGAAGACACAACATAGTCAAAATTAAAATACATAAGAAATAAAATAAAAAATTCAGTTTAAAAATAAGAAGAGTAAGTGGTGGTGTGTGCTTGTACCCATCTGCAGGAGTGAGAGAAGTCACCCGTATGATTTCATATGTCTTCAGGACGCTATTCTCTGCAGAACAGGGGCTGTTTGTCCTTTTTTCCCCTGGGGTCTGGGGTTGCATGGTCTGGGTGCGAACCTGGATGTGTGGTTCCTAGTTGAGAAGGGGCAGGGCTGGAAACATCTACCGCCATGCACATGCCTCCCCTCAGGGAAGTCAGGGGTCCGGGGCACTGAATCCAGGGGACCTGTTCTCCCTCATCCATTCATTCACTCATTCATTTGTATCCTTAAATAGGTATTGAGTGCTAACTACCCAAGATTTGCTAGGCACTGGGAATAAAGCCTAAAGCAGGACAGTTACTCTCCATCTTGTCCTGATACTTAGTTAAAAAATAAAACACACTTGAGCTAGTTTATCAGAGTATTTATTGAAATATACTAGGTTGCTTACAGAACCTCCCCAACAGTGAGGAAAGTGGGGCTAGCGGCTACACAGCTAGGCACGTTGCCGGGAACACAGTTCTCGATGGCCCTTGCAGTTGGACTTGGGTTTGAGGCTCGAGCCACTGTCCCAGGCAGGGACCCTTTGGCCAGGACCTCAGCCCTGCTGCCTCTGAGAACTCACTTCCTGCCACTGTCACACAATGACTCTGCCTGGCCTCCTTTTCTTCACTGAAGTCTGGCATGGATGCAAGTGATGAGTGGAGCCTGGGTCGCATATCTGAGCCCTGGCTGCAAGGGAGGTTGGGAAATACATTTCTGGCCTTCTCGTACAAGGTGAGAAATTCTCCAAACATGAGAAGTGTATTCCAAAGGTGCTAGGATCCTGGGATCTCTGGGCAGCCACAGAGCTTTCAGACCTGCGTTGTCTCTGCCCTCTTAACCTGTATAGTCTGCCGGAGGATTCAGGCAAAAAAGTCAGCGAGGACAGCCCGTGTGACCAGTGAGTGCTGTGACAGGTGGGGTTCAGCTATGAGACACACCCAGAGGGATCCCCACCCAGATGATGGGGTCAGGAAGGGAGACCCAGGGCAAGAGATACCAGGCTGATCCTGAAGGATGAGTCTGAGCCTGTCAGCAAAGGTGAAGGCCGAGGGGAGGAGAACCCTCCTGATTCCAGGTCTGACGGGTGCCAGAGGTGAGTCATTAAGGAGTTCAAGTTCAAGGAAGGAGAGATGCTCTGGGCTGCTGGAGAGAGGGTGTGGCTGATATAGGCTAAAGAACGAGAAATACTGCTGTAAATAATATACTCTGTCGCTGCTTTTGGCATTTTCAGTGTTGGACTGCTGCTGCTGCTAAGTCACTTCAGTTGTGTCCGACTCTGTGTGACCCCATAGACGGCAGCCCACCAGGCTCCCCCGTCCCTGGGATTCTCCAGGCAAGAACACTGGAGTGGGTTGCCATTTCCTTCTCCAATGCATGAAAGTGAAAAGTGAAAGTGAAGTCGCTCAGTCATGTCCAACTCTCTGCAACCCCATGGACTGCAGCCCACCATGCTCCTCTGTCCATGGGATTTTCCAGGCAAGAGTACTGGAGTGGGTTCAATGTTGGACTAATATATGCTATATGCTAAGTCGCTTCAGTTGTGTCAACTCCTTGTGACCCCATGGACTGTAGCCCGCCAGGCTCCCCTGTCCATGGGATTCTCCAGGCAAGAATACTGGAGTGGGTTGCCATCTCCTCCTCTGGGGAAATCTTCCCCACCCAGGGATTGAACCCGCATCTCTTTACGTCTCCTGCCTTGGCAGGCGAGTTCTTTACCACTAGTGCCACATGGGAAGCCTGGCTTCCCACAATAAAAAAGGAGATTTCCCATCCTTCCTCTTATTCCAATATTGTGCATTGTAACTGTGGTTAGATCACAATCAGTATTTATATTTAACCTTGTAAATGCTATTCATAGCTGAGCGTGTAGTGTTCTACTGTGGTTTTTCCTTTTCTGCACATGTCTTTGTTTCATATCATACAACTGTTGCTTTCTTCCCTTTGCTCAGTTTTCTCTCTACTCACCAGTTGATTATTCATCCTCAGACTCTCCGCCAGCAGTGTTAATCTGCTCTATCCATTCAGTCACAGAGAGGGTCCCTAGCTGTCTCCCTTGTCTTCACACCAGCATCTTGTTCCCTCTGCTTACTGACATCTTTGCCTGTTGAGAGCTGAGGATGCAAGTCTGGGTGTGTGGCAAAGGAGAAGGTGGATCCCAGTGCCCTGGCCCTGACTCCTGAGGATCAGAGGCCTTCCAAGGAACCCCAGCTTTCCCAGAGTGATATGGAGCCATGGAAGCTGCCCACTCTCCTGGTACCCGGATGTCTGCTCAGCACACCCAAGGGGACTCTGTCCTCTTCTCTCCGTGTTTTTGGAACACCACCCCAAACCACAGTGAAGTCCCCAAGCGCTCTAAGCCTCATCCAGCTCTGACACTATCATTGGCTGAACTGCTCTAAAGCCACATCCTATGACCTGGGCTGTGCTGGAAGAGGAATGGGACCAACTGGCAGAATGTGGGTTTTCCTCCTGGACCTTCTGCTTGCAACCAGTCCCTCTGCTTCTCCAGGTCTCTTTCTTCACATGTGCAATGGGTTTATGGACCTTCCCTGTCAACCTACAGAGTTGTGAGGAAGGTTTCATGAGCTGGCAGGTGTGAACGTGCTTGTCAAGTAGTGAAGGATGCACAAAGGCAAGTAAGTGACTGTAAAAATGAGAGTGAGGGCAGGCCCAAGAAAAGGGGAAGCAAGAGGTGTTGGCCTTGACATTTCTTACTACTCACCTTCTGGGCCCTTCCATATCAATGCCCATATATGTAATCTGACACCAGAAGAGAAGCTGGGTGAGTAAATGGCTGATCACATTAGCATACATTCATTTAGTGTTCTACTTCCCTGGGGCATTTTAATTTTAATTGAGTGGAAGAAGAGAAACACAAAGGAAGGGATTGATGATGCACAGACACAGGTACCTGAGACCTGAGTATTTAACAGGAGTATGGGGCGGGAGGTCTCCCTTACACCTTGTAGGTGGCCTCACCTGGTCCAACGATTCCAGCATCAGAAAAGGGGAGTGGGCGGAGCTCTAGAGCCTCAGCTTAATGCCACGCCCCTTTCTCACGCTACAGAGAATGGGAAGCGAAGTTTGGTGGAAACCTGAAACAGTGAGCAAGTGAGTCATTAAGGGATGCTGTGTCTAAATAGCCTGCCAGGTGAGGAAAACCCATGAATGAAATGTTAACGCCACTACAGCCTTTTCTGGAAAGCTGTCCACCCGCCCCAGGCCTCCAAGACAGCCCAGCTGCAGCTTCTGCTAAGTCGCTCCAGTCGTGTCAGACTCAGTGCGACCCCACAGACGGCAGCCCACCAGGCTTCTCTGTCCCTGGAATTCTCTAGGCAAGAATACTGGAGTGGGTTGCCATTTCCTTCTCCAGTGCATGAAAGGGAAAAGTGAAAAGTCTCTCAGTCATGTCCAAAGACTCTTCGCGACCCCATGGACTATAGCCTATCAGGCTCCTCCATCCATGGGATTTTCCAGGCAAGAGTACTGGAGTAGGTTGCCATTTCCTTCGCCAGGCAAGACTGCCCAGAGTGGAGGAGAAATGACTACCTCAGAACTGGACAGAGGCAGATATGTCTCTGTCCTTCTCTGGCCCTCCCTATCTCTCGCGGTCATTGTCTGAGCACCTCCCCCAACTTCATTTCTGACTCTTCTAAGGCGAGCCCAGGGCCTCCACTCACACCCACCCACTCCTGCCGGGTCCCCGGACCGAGCCCTAGGGACAGCAGTTATAGCCCGTGGAGGATGTGACGGTGACCTCGGAGACTCACAAGACCTGGGAAAATGCAGCTGGCCCTCCCTACAAAAGTTGGTTTTCCAGACCTCTCCTCTGGACTTTATTAGATCTTTTGAAGCCAGGAGACAAATAAGAGCATATTTTTTTTAGGCATGTGGGGGTCACCCTGAGTGTGACTCCACTCGAGTCCCAATCCAGTGCCTCTTGTGCTCACGCCCTGCCCCGGGAGGAGGCTGGCGACCTTGGCCTGCCGCTGACTTGGCGGTGCCCACCTTCCAGCACCAGCTGCTCCACAATCGGAACAACCCCTTCCACCCAGGCGGCCTTCTCCTCCTCCCAGAGGGCATTCTCCTCCTCCCAAAGGGACTTCTTATCCTCCCAGAGGACCTTCTCCTCCTCCAGGAGGGCTCTCTCCTCCACCCACAGGGCCTTTTCTTCCTCCCATAGGACCTTGTCCTCCTGAAGGACGTTCCGGTCTCTTTCCCACAAGGCGTTGTCCTCCTTCCAGAAGGCCCTGTCTTTCTTCCAGAAGATTCGGTACTTTTTCCAAAAGACTTTTTCTTCTTCCCGAAAAGATTTTTCCATTTCCCAGAAGGCTTTTTCCTCTTTCCAGAAGGTTTTCTCCTCTTCCCAGAAAAGCCTCTCCTCTTCCCAAAAGCCCAAGATCTCACCACGGAAGGCACGCATCTTGCTCCGGAAATCCCACATCTCTTCCCGGAAGTCTTCGATCTTCTCCCGGAAGTGTCTCATCTCCTCGCGGAAGGCCTTTTCTTCCCGGAGCTTGTGGATTAATTTCTTTTGGCGAATGCTGGAGGAGGAGACCACCAGCGAGCGGAAGCAGGCAAGCCCCATCCACTTTCTCACCTTGAAGGGAAACATAGTCCCGGTTGGCCAGGATGGCGGGGTGGCTGTGATGGAGGACCGGGCCACTGGCCAGGATCAGGTCAGCTGGTCCAACCCTGTGGGGACACGGGAAAGAACACACCCTTTAATATAGCATACCAGGGGGCAAGCCTTGGAGTCTATGTGGCACTACTGAGCTTTTTTTTTTTTAATCTTACATCTTTTTTACATTTACATGTATCTGTTCTTTTGCAAATTCTTTTCTCATTTAGGTTATTACAGAATATTGAGCGGAGTTCCCTATTCTACACAGCAGGTCCTTATTGGTTATCTGTTTTATATATAGCAGTGTGTACGTGTCAATCCATCCCTGCCCCCAACCCTTACCCCATGGTAATCATAAGTTGGTTCTCTAAGTCTGTGAGTCTGTTTCTGTTTTGTAAATAAGTTCATTTTATCTTTTTTTTTAAGGTTCCACATATAAATGATATCATATAATATTTGTCTTTCTCTGATTTACTTCAATTGGTATGATCATCTCTGGGGGCATCCCTATTGCTGCAAATAGCATTATTTCATCTTTTTATGACTGAGTAATATTCCATTGTTGCAAAGAGCTGGACACGACTGAGCAACTGAACTGAACTAAATATTCCATTGTATGTATCTACCACTTCTGCTTTATCCATTCTTCTGTTAATGGATATTTAGGTTGCTTCCATGTCCTGCTGTTGTAAGCAGTACTGCAGTGATACTCCAAGGATACAATGGGGTGCTTGTATCCTTTCGAACTATGTTTTCCTCTGGATATATGCCTAGGAATGGGATTGCCGGATCATATGCTAGCTCTGTTTTTAGTTTCTTAAGGAACCTTCATGTTGTTCTTCATAGTGGCTGTACCAGTTTGCATTCCCACCAACAGGGTAGGAGGGTCCATTATTGGGAAATTTTAACCATTGTTCTCTTTGTCCTCCTGGTTGTATTTTTGAGGGACAAGCTTTGGTAGGGAAAGATGCTGGATGATCATGGCTTTGGGCTGAAGAGGTGGTCAGTACCTTCAAAGCTCAAGGCCACTGAAATAACAGGCCAACAAGGTCAATGATTCTCAACTAGGATGTCAGGGCACACAAGTGTGATATGATCAATTAAGACATATGACAGTTTTGTTTTGCTTTTAAATAATCAAGTGCCGTAGCCACATAGTGATTTATTTGTGTTACATCAACCAGAATATATCTGAGGTTTTGGCCCTCTCACTGGGGAGTTGCTTATAACCTTCTGATGGGTGTGCTCAAAGAAGGGGGCCACACATGTGCATGTCCTCTGTTACAAGCCATGTGGGAAACAGAAGATGAAACCCTTTGACCTACAGGAGTCAGTTTAGTAGGAGGGTCTGTTTTGGGAACATAAGTTTGAAACCAAGATGTGAAAGAGGACACAGTGTTTTCTAGGATGTGGGAAAGAGGAACTGTTAACACGGTAGCCAGTAATAGTGAACAATAATGACACATTATGACCCAGCAGGTCTGCTCCCAGATATGTGCCCTGAGGAAACATATGAACTATGTCCAGGTTATGTGCACAGGAATATTCAAGCAGTTCTGTTCATAGAGCCCAACAATGTAAGCAATCCAGTGACCCTAGCAATAACATGGAGTTCAAATGTAGTGGTCTGTTCGTGCAATGGAGAGCATAGCTACATGTGACCATGTAGATGAACCTTGTAAACAGAATGCTGAAAGAAAGAAGCTGGTTCAGACTTTGAAGGAAAATTTTTCAAACAGGCAAAATTACATTCTATTGTTTAGGGCAATATACTTAGGGGATAACACAAAAGAGACAAGCAAGGGAGTAAATCCCATTAAATCAAGATAGTAATTATCTAGGAGGTTGGGATTAACATGTACACACCAGTGTGTGTAAAATTGGAGAAGGGAATGGGAATCCACTCCAGTATTCTTGCCTGGAGAATCCCATGGACAGAGGAGCCTGCAGGGCTACAGTCCATCGTGTTGCAAAGAGTCTGGCATGACTGAACAACTAACACACATTCATAAAATAGGTAACCAACAGAGACTGACTGTATAGCACAAGGAACTCTACTCAATATTCTATAATAACCTATATGGGAAAAGAATCTGAAAAAGAATAGAGATATGTATGTGTATAACTGAATCCACTTTGCTATACACCTGAACCTACCACATCAACTCCAATATAAAATAAAAATTTAAAAAGATAGTAATTACTTGTGTGTGAGGGAGGGGTTGGGGAGGTAGGATACTAGGGGTCGTGATTGGGTGGGTAAATGAGCGGGCTTCTGAGGGGCTAGTAGTCATATTCCATTTCTTTATTTGGTGGCACTGGTGTGTTTATTCATTATTTTTTAAAAAGTGCTAAGTTGTCTATGGATATTTTATATGCTCCAGTAAATGCACTGTATTTCACAGTGAAATAAAAGCTTGGGAGGGAGGAAGAAATAAGATATTGGGGAGGAAAGAAGGAAGGAAGGAATGAGGGAGGAGACTTCCACACACTGCCGTTATCTGATGTATCAGGTATCAGAACCATCCACAAAAATGCCGGTAACAAAGGTGGGCTGAGAGACGAGGAAAAGGTCTGAATATGGGACAGCAGTTAGAGTGCAGGGAAGACAAGGGCTTGAATTTCGACGTCAAGCTTTCTCGAAGCATCCTCCAGGGTCTAGCCTCACACAGTGGGCCTTGCCAAGCACCACAACACCACGGAGCATCGTGAGTCCTTTCAGGAGATTTGCAGACTTTCTCCCTCTTTTTCTACTTTCTGACTCAGGAGCAGGGAGTGAGGGAGAAGGAAAGAACACATAGCCAGCATGTGTGTGTGTGTGTGTGTGTGTGTGTGTGTGTGTGTGAAAGGGAGAGATGACATTCATATCCAGCATTGAACTGATAGCAAAAATATTTAGCAACTTGGTCACTAATTTCAAATGAAATCTTCCCTCCTCATGCAACCGTACAGCTAAAGGAAAATATAGACACCAACACGAAGAAACACGTGTAGAAACATTGGACGTTATCACTGAAGACAATAATCTATTTTTCAAAAGACAACAAAACGAAGTTTACAGAAGTCTTCTTTTCTGTGTGGGACCTGTCTGTCCCCAGTGAGTCCCCTGCATAGTAAACATTTGTGCAGGCTTCTCTGTCTTTCTTCTGCAGCATTTTCTGTACATCTCCCAATGCAGAAAGTGACCACCTTCCAAATGACACTAGAGTTTTATTTCTTATTCCATAAGCAATGTTTGCACAAGCTAGAGAATTCGCTTGAAACAGTTTAATAAATTCCTCTTTCCTTTATGCCATAGATACCAATAACCACCCAGTTCTACATTTCACCCCGTCGATGTGATCCCCAGGTGTTATTTTGTGACTCTTTCTGGCCTCACACTTTTTGCAGGTCTAACATCAGTCATTGCTTTTAGTGGGCTCTACTTTTAGGGCTGGTCTCCTCAAAGACCCCGAGCGTGTCTGCCTTAATGAAGAGAGAACGCAAAGCTGAGTGGAGAAGTCAACTCAGGGGAGCTGGCCCAGTGCACGGAGTCCCTTGAGAAGAGAGCAGACTACGTACTGAAGGTCGGTGAGCACCGAGGGCCCGCTGTACACAGTTTCGCCCTGAATCTAACTCCCCACGTGGGGAGCAGCAGGGGAAATCTGCTGATGACATTCACTGGACAAGTGTTTTGTAGAAATACACACATCATAAGAAAAGTATTCAGGGGCACCTCTTGTTCCTAGAAGCATTGTGGAGAAAACAGAGGTCCGTGAGCTGGAACTCCCCTCCAGCTCACTCTCTAGGCATCCACCTCCATCTTGAATGCCTTCTGCAAGGCTAGGCTTTCCCCCATCTCCTCCCAACTGCATGGTGACCTTAGTTTCATCAGCGATGCCTCAACTCATGAGTCATCCACATCTTGCCCTCTGCTCAATCTGACCTCTCAGCACACGAACACATGCTCAAGTCTGCCTCATCTTAAAACCAACCAACACAGCAACCCCTCCGAAACAAGGTTCTCTGACTCCCTATTGCTAGTTCTCTCTAAATAGTCTTCTTAAAAGAGCAGTTGACAACCGCCATCCCCATTCCTGTATTGCATCTGCACCATCGTCCTTCAGCAATCTTGTGCCCCCTAAGTTGACCAAAATGTTCTCTCTTCAGATCATCAGTGACCCACTAGTTTTCAGTCCTTACCTTACTGACCTCTTGGCAGCACTGGACATGAATCCTTTTTGAAACTCCTTCCCTCTTGACGTCTATAACGCCAGGCCATTATGTTCTCCTGCCACTTCCCTGATGGTTCTAGGCTCTTTGTGGACTCCTTTTCCCAACAGAATATATTTTATCCATTTCAAGCAGAACCTACCTCATTGGGCTCTTGTGGGGAATAAATTGGTATGTTGAGTGCCAAGTACAGTGCCTGACACAAGCAAGTCCTCAACAAATAGGAAATAAGGATGACTATAGTTACTATTTTGTATCATTTTCAGTCTTCTTACAGTGCATGCCAGGACAGTCATGATCCACCCCTACAAACAGTTTAGCCTTACCTCTCAGCCATCTCCCTTGACACCTGTGTTCTGGTCACCTGGAATTCCTCAAATGTTGAGTTTTCCCTGCTTCTATGCCATGTTGTACTCTCTCCCTGGATAGTCTTGCCCAAATCCACTTCCCTTCATTCAGGTAACACTTCAAGACTCAGATAAGGAGTCCCCTCTCTTAGGCAGCTTCTCCTGAAACCTGAAACTCCTCCACCAAGTTCAGACTGAGCAAACATCCTCCCTACCCACCCCACCTCAGCCTCTCCTGCCACCTTCCTGCTAGAAACACTTCATCTCCCATCTGTCTGCTGCGTTTAGCATGTCTGGTGTGTAATAGATGTTCACTAAACATCAGCTGACTGAATGGCAGTCTTTCTGGGTTAAAATATTGGAAAAAATTTATCCCCAAAGTCTCCCTTATTACCACTTCAATTATCTTTGAGAAAGAGATAAAATAAGTACCATGTCAAATACATAGATGCCCATTTAGATATAAAGTACAGTATAAAACTGTAAATGTGTGTCTATATGGGTATAAAAACATGAGTCAGAGACACATGTCTAATCTTCAATCTTATAAGTCAAGGCTAGGAACTTACTTTTAAAGGAAATGTTATATATCACTCTATGTTTAGAACTAACCCTACCCAATCTAAAGCCAACAGTTACTTACTGCTTAGCTGTTTCCCAACTGGGCAAGTTCTGTAGCCCTCAGAGGGCAGGCAGTCACTGTCACATCAGATCTCTAGTGATGTCACTTTGACAGGCTCCCCAACACTGTTTGCAAAGACCCCTCTATGTCCTCTCAGTCCTGACTCACAGGGTAGAGAGGGCCCAGATGGGACCCTAAATGAGAAACTCTGAAGAGCAGAGGAAGAACCTGGAAAGACTTTGTCTTCCATCTTTGACTTCATCAATAGGCTGGCATTGTTGATGACTTGCAAATGATTGTTACCTCACATTCTACCTGGATTGTGTCCAGGAGCAGTCTTCCAGGGAATAACGTTTCAGTGGACTGGGGAGAGGGTTGAATGTAATGAATCATTTCTTTTGCTGCTGTCAGGATTCCCTCTTTTCTTCTTTTGACAGTTTGACTGCACTGTGTCTAAATGTGGGCCTCTTTGGGTTTGTACTGCTTCGAGTTTGTGGAGCTTCTTAGATGAAGAGATTTGATGCAGATTTCCCTCATGTTTGAGAAGTTTATGGCTATTTCTTCAAATATCCTTTCTTCCTCTTTCTTTCTCTCCTTTCCTCCTAGGATTCCTATCACACATATGTATCCCTATCATATGTAGCTTGATGGTGTCCCACAGATCTCTGAGGCTCTGTTCATTTCTCTTCACTCTTTTGTCTTTGTGTTGCTTAGACTGGATCATCTTAATTGACCCATCTTCAAGTTCACTGATTCTTCTTTCTGCCAGTTCAAATCTGCTGTGAGCCCCTCTGTTTTTCATTTTTAAGGCCAGAATTTCTATTTGGTTCTTTTAAAAAAAATAAATTTTCTTTATTGATACATCATTCTCATGCTTACCTTTAATTCTTTAGGCATGGTCTCTTTTAGTCCTTTGATCACATTTATAACAGCTGTTTCATGTCTTGGTCTAGTAAGTTAACATTTGCACTTCCTCAGAGGCAGTTTTTAACCAAAAAGAAAATAACTCAGAATCATAGTTTCTATTGACTCCCTTTCCCCTCTGAGTATGAGCCATTCTTCCTTGTTTCTTTGCATGTCATGAAAGTTTTTGTTAAAAAGTGAACATTTAAAATAATATAATCTTAAATATCACAATGTGATAATTCTGGAAATGAGATTTCCCCCTCATCAAGTTGTGTTTTTGTTATTACTATTTGTTTGTTTAGTGACTTTTCCTGGACTAACTCTATAAAGTCTGTATTTTTTGTTGCCCATGGCCACTGAAGTCTGCTTGATGCTTAGTGGTCAACTAATGATTGAACTAAGAACTCTTTCTGAACTGATTAGTCTCCCTTCCTTTGTGTGTGTGTGTGTGTGTGTACACATGTGCATGCATGTGTTGGGACATGCCTTAAATGCTCATGCAGGCTGTTTACAATCCTTGCCTTAGCCTACACTTCCTGCTTATGCAGGACCTCAAGGGCAATCTGAGGTATGGAATTACAGCCTCCTCAGGTCTTTTTTGGGCATGTGCACACTCACATGCTTGTGACCTTCCAGATTCCCAGAAATATCTCAGAATTCTTTATAAAGCTTCTATCTTATTCTCCAGTTATTCTTAAATTATTGGTCAGCCTCTTACTATCCCAAGCTAGTAACACTGCCTCAGGCAGCTGTGATATTAAACAATGACACTCTTTTTTTTATTTTTTTGGACAAATGCCTCAAGACTAGGATTGTTTGCATAAACTAAGCATTACATTAGGTCAAATAAAGACAAGTCCTGTGGATAGAGCTTTTCAGTAAACTGCTTTTCAGTGACTTGTTTGCAAGTCAGCTGTTATGCTTTGGCCACCTGATTTGAAAAGCCAACTCATTGGAAGAGATCCTGATGCTGGGAAAGATTGAAGGCAAAAGAGAAAGGGGGCAGCAGAGGATGAGATGGTTAGATAGCATACCCGACTCAATGAACATGAATTTGAGCGAACTCCAGGAGATACTGGAGGACAGAGGAGCCTGGTGTGCCATAGTCCATTGGGTCACAAAGTGTCTGACACGACTTAAAGACCAAAAACCAACAACAAGACCCATCCTGTCCCCTTATTTAGTCATTCTAAGATTCCTAATTCATTGCTTTAAAAAAAATTTTTTTTAATTGAAGGATAATTGCTTTATAGAATTTTGTTGTTTTACACTGTCAAACCTCAACCTGAATCAGCCATAGGTACATATATATCCCCTCCCTGTTGAACCTTCCTCCCATATCCCTCCCCACCCCACCCCTCTCGGTTGATACAGAGCCCCTGTTTGAGTTTCTTAGCCATACAGCAAATTCCCATTGGCTATCTATTTTATATATGATAATGTAAGTTTCCATGTTACTCTTTCCATATATCTCACCCTCTCCTCCCCTCTCCCCATGCCCACAAGTCTATTCTCTATGTCTGTTTCTCCATTGCTGCCCTTTAAGTAAATTCTTCAGTACTATTTTTCTAGATTTCGTATAAATATATGCATTAGAATATGATATTTGTCTTTCTCCTTCTGACTGACTTCACTCTGTATAATAGGTTCTAGGTTCATCTACCTCATTGGAACTGACTCAAATGTGTTCCTTTTTATGGCTGTGTAATATTTCGTTGTGTATATGAACCACAACTTTTTAAATCCATTCATCTGTTGATGGACATTTAGGTTGCTTCCATGTTCTAGCTATTGTAAATAGTGCTGCAATGAACAATGGGATACATGTGTCTTTTTCAAGTTTGGTTTCCTCAGGATATATGCCAGGAGTGGGATTGCTGGGTCATGTGGTGGTTTTATTCCTAGCTTTTTAAGGATTCTCCATACCATCTTCCATAGTGGCTATATCAATTTACATTCCCACCAACAGTGCAAGAGTGTTCCCTTTTCTCCACACCCTCTCCAGCGTTTATTGTTTGTAGACTTTTTGATGATGGCCATTCTGACTGGTCTGAGGTGATATCTCATTGTGGTTTTGATTTGCATTTCTCTAATAATGAGCGATGTTGAGCATCTTTTAATGTGTTTGTTAGCCATCTGTATGTCTTCTTTGGAGAAATGTCTGTTTAGGTCTTTTTCCCAATTTTTGATAGGGTTGTTTGTTTTTCTGGTATTGAGTTGTATGAATTGCTTGTGTATTTTGGAAATTAATTCTTTGTTGTTTCATTTGCTATTATTTTCTCCCATTCTGAGGGTTGTCTTTTCCCCTTGCCTGTAGTTCCCTTTGCTGTGCAGAAGCTTTTAAGTTTAATCAGGTCCCACTTGTTTACTTCTGTTTTTATTACCATTACTCTAGGAGGCGGGTCATAGAGGATCTTGCTTGGATTTATGTCATCGAGCGTTCTGCCTTTGTTTTCCTCTAAGAGTTTTATAGTTTCTGATCTTACATTTAGGTCCTTAATCCACTTTGAGTTTATCTTTGTGTATGGTGTTAGGAGGTGTTCTAATTTCATTCTTTTACATGTGGCTGTCCAGTTTTCCCAGCACCATTTACTGAAGAGGCTGTCTTTACCCCATTGCATATTCTTGCCTCCTTTGTCAAATATAAGGCACCCATAGGTGCATGGGTTTATTTCTGGGCTTTCTGTCTTGTTCCATTGGTGTATGTTTCTGTTTTTGTGCGAGCACCATACTGTTCTGATGACTGTAGCTTTGTAGTGTAATCTGAAGTCAGGGAGGTTGATTCCTCCAGCTCCATTCTTCTTTCTCAAGACTTCTTTGGCTTTTCGGGGTCTTTTGTGTTTTCTTATGAACTGTGAAAGTTTTTGTTCCAGTTCTGTGAAAAATGTCACTGGTAAATTGATGGGGATTGCATTGAATCTGTAGATTGTGTTTGGTATTCCTTAATTTCTCTTTCTGATTTTTCACTGTTAGTATATAGAAATGCAAGTGATTTCTGTGTATTGATTTTGTATTCTGAAACTTTGCTAAATTCACTGATTAGCTCTAGTAATTTTCTGATACTACCTTTAGGGTTTTCTATGTACAATATCATGTCATCTGTGAACAGTGAGAGCTTTACTTCTTCTTTTCCAATCTGGATTCCTTTTATTTCTTTTTCCTTCTCTGATTGCTGTAGCTAGGACTTCAAGAACTATGTTGAATAATAGTGGTGAAAGTGGACACCCTTGTTTTGTTCCTGATCTTAGGGGGATTGCTTTCAGTTTTTCATCACTGAGAATAATGCTTGCCTGTAGGCTTATCATATATAGCCCTTACTATGTTGAGGTATGTTCCTTCTATGCTTATTTTTTGAAGAGTTTTAATAATAAATGGGTGCTGAATTTTTTCAAAGGCTTTTTCTGCATCTATTGAGATTATCATATGGTTTTTATCTTTCAGTTTGTTAATATGGTATATCACATTGATTGATTTGTGTATACTGAAGAATCCTTGCATCCCTGGAATAAACCCAGCTTGATCATGGTGTATGAGCTTTTTGATGTGTTGCTGAATTCTGTTTGCTAAAATTTTGTTGAGGACTTGTGCATCTATGTTCATCAGTGATATTGGCCTGTAGTTTTCTTTTTTTGTGTTGTTATCAGGTTATCTGGTTTTGGTTTTCAGGGTGATGGTGGCCTCGTAGAATGAGTTTGGAGGTGTTCCTTCCTCTGCAATTTTTTGAAAGAGTTTTAGAAGGATAGGCATTAGTTCTTCTCAAAATGTTTGATAGAATTCTCCTGTGAAACCAGGGCTTTTGTTTTTTGGAAGATTTTTGACCACAGCTTCAATTTCAGTGCTTATAATTGGGTTGTTCATAATTTTTATTTCCTCCTGGTTCAGTCTTGGAAGATTGAACTTTCCTAAGAATCTGTCCATTTCTTCCAGGTTATCCATTTTATTGCCATATTGTTGTTCATAATAGTTTCTTATAATCCTTTGTATTTCTGCATTGTCTGTTGTAACCTCTCTTTTTTCATTTCTAATTGTGTTGATTTGATTCTTCTCTCTTTTTTCCTTGATGAGTCTGGCTAAAGGTTTGTCAATTTTGTTTATCTTCTCAAAGAACCAGCTCTTAGTTTTATTAATCTTTACTATTGTTTCTTTCATTTCTTTTTCATTTATTTCTGCTTGGATCTTTATGATTTCTTTCCTTCTACTAATTTTGGGGTGTTTTTTTTTTGTTGTTGTTCTTCTTTTTCCAGTTGTTTTAGGTGTAAAGTTAGGTTGTCTGTTCGATGTTTTCTTGTTTCTTGAAGTAGAATTGTATTGCTATAATCTTTCCTCTGAGAACTGCTTTTGCTGCATCCCATAGGTTTTGAGTTGTCATGTTTTCATTGTCATTTGTTTCTAGAAATTTTTTGATTTCCCTTTTGATTTCTTCAGTAACCTGTTGGTTATTTAGAAACGTGTTGTTTAATCTCCATGTGTTTGTGTTCCTTACAGTTTTTATCCAGTATCATAGCATTGTGGTCAGAGAAGATGCTTGATACGAATTCAATTTTCTTAAATTTACTGAGGTTTGATTTGTGACCCAAGATGTGGTCTATCCTGGAGAATGTTCCATTTGCACTTGAGAAGAAGGTGTATTCTTCTGCATTTGGATGGAATGTCCTGAAGATATCAATGATATCCATCTCATCTAATGTATCATTTGACTTGTGTTTCCTTATTAATTTTCTGTTTTGATGACCTGTCCATTGGTGTGAGTGGGGTGTTAAAGTCTCCTATTATTATTGTGTTACTGTCAATTTCTCCTTTTATGTCTGTTAGTGTTTTTCTTATGTATGAGGTGCTCCTATGTTGGGTGCATATATATTTACAATTGTTATGTCTTCCTCTTGTATTGATCCCTTGATCATTATGTAGTGTCCTACCTTATCTCTTGTTATCTTCTTTATTTTAAGTCTGTTTTGTCTGATATGAGGATTGCTACTCCAGCTTTCTTTTGCTTCCCATTTGCATGGAATATATTTTTCCATCCTCTCAGTCTATATGTCTTTAGGTCTGAAGTGGGTTTCTTGTAGACAGCATATATATGGGTCTTGTTTGTGTATCCATTCAGCCAGTCTTTGTCTTTTGGTTGGAACATTTAATCCATTTACATTTAAAGTAATTATCGATATGTATGTTCCTATTGCCATTTTGTTAATTGTTTCAGGTTGATTTTGTAGATCTTTTTCCTTCTCTTGTATTTCTTGACTATATAAGTCCCCTTAACATTTGTTGTAAAGCTGGTTTGGTGGTACTGAATTCTCCTAACTTTTCTTGTCTGTAAAGCTTTTTATTTCTCCATCAATTCTGAATGAGATCCTTGCCGGGTACAGTAATCTTGGTTGTAGATTTTTCCCTTTAAGTACTTTAAATATATCCTGCCATTCCCTTCTGGCCTGCAGAGTTTCTGCTGAAAGATCAGCTGTTAAACATATGGGGTTTCCCTTGTATTTTGCTTGTTGCTTTTCCCTTGCTGCTTTTAATATTCTTTCTTTGTGTTTAGACTTTGTTAATTTGATTAGTATGTGTCTTGGCATGTTTCTCCTTGGGTTTATCCTGTATGGGACTCTTTGTGCCTCTTGGACTTGATGGACTATTTCCTTTTCCATGTTGAGGAAATTTTCAACTATAATCTCTTCAAAAATTTTCTCATACCCTTTCTTTTTCTCTTCTTCTTCTGGGACCCCTATAATTTGAATGTTGGTGTGTTTGATATTGTCCCAGAGGTCTCTGAGACTGTCCTCAGTTCTTTTCATGCTTTTTACTTTATTCTGCTCTTCAGAAGTTATTTCCACCATTTTATCTTCCAGCTCACTGATTTGTTCTTCTGCTTCAGATATTCTGTTTTTGATTCCTTCTAGAGTATTTTTAATTTCAGTAATTGTGTTGTTTGTCTCTCTATGTTTATTCTTTAATTCTTCTAGGTCTTTGTTAATTGATTCTTGCATTTTCTCCATTTTGTTTTCAAGGTTTTTGATCATCTTTACTATCATTATTCTGAATTCTTTTTCAGGTAGTTTGCCTATTTCCTCTTCATTTTTTGGACTTTTGTGTTCCTAGTTTGTTCCTTCATTTGTGTAATATTCCTCAGCCTTTTATTTAATATATATTTTCTAACTTATTGCATTTGAGGTCTCCTTTTCCCAGGCTTCAAGGTTGAATTCTTTCTTAATTCATTGCTTTTTAACCAACTTTCTAATGCATAAAGTTACTGTAATAATGGAGGTAGTCTGAATCATGAATAGTATTTTAGGTGGGGAGTCAGAGAGAAATAGATATAGATGCTATGAGGAATGTTTCGAAGAGAGACTCAACAGGTTATCAGATGGTTGCATGGGATGAAGATGGAGAAAGTAAGGACAGGGCTAAGGTACCTGATCTCAGTGCCCAAAAAGTGACCAGGCACTGATTAGAAATTTGAAGTTGAAATGGAGTTGATTTAGATGAGATAGTGTTATTCTTGCATAAAATATTGGGATCCTCTGTGATTCAAATTCATAAAATCTTTATTACTGTAAGTAAATCTTAAAGTCTCTGGAGCAAATAGTAAATGAGATTACTATTGTTAAATGTGAATGGGCACTAAAAAATAAATTGATCCTCAGCATCAGTGAGCTCACATTATTGAAAAAGATAAGCTTCCCTCTCTTATATTTTGCTCCAAATCAATTGCTCCTTTTCACTCAAGACATAAAGTTTAACTTAAATTTTTTTCAATACTCTTATTTAAAAAACAGTGTTGTCAATCTTGTTAGTCTTCAAAGCAATACAGGTTCATGGTAAAAAGAAAATATTAGAAAATAGAACAAAGATGAAGAAGAAAATTAAAAATCATCCATAATCCCAATACTCAGAGGAAACCACTGTAAACACTTTGGGGTAATGTCTTCCAAAGTTTTTCCTGCACTTACAGCTAAGTTGAGTTAAACAGTTGGTTTTATGCTGTGCATACTGTTCTATGGCTTGGCCATTCATGTAATAATATATCATAAAAATCTCCCCATTTCTATAAATATTTCTGAGAACATGATTTTCTATAGTTGCAAGAGTGCACATTCCTATACTTTTGGAAATTGATTTATTCCTTTAGGAACATAGATTATTTTCCTGGAAGATTAGGTCAAATTGGAAAACTGCTCACAAATGATGGCTATGGCAACTTCATTAATCATCATTGCCTATGGTCTCAGTCTCTGGGTTGAAAGAAGACAATTCTTCCTGGCAGCACAGTCATAGAAAGGAATCATTCTTGGGAAGTTGGCCTTGTGAAGGCAGACTTTGTTTTGTTCCTGCTTTATTCACAGTGCTCATTTTATGAAGAGCTTTCTGAAATCGAGCAGAAAATGACTAATAACCCAATATATAAATGACCAAAGGATGTGAATAAATTGATTGCAGACAAGTGCAAATAGCTCTTTAACATATGAAAAAATTTCCAACCTCAGTTATAGGGAAATGAAATGAAAAATAAACATTACATTTCTCTCCTATCAGATAGGCAAAAATCCCAAAATTTGACAATATATTGTTAGTGAAACTGTAAGAAAATGGCTCCTCCTTTACAGTGCTGGTAGGAATCCAGCAGCTCCAGTCCCTATAGAGGTACATTTGTCAGTGTCCAACAAAATTATAGATACATTTATCTATTGACTCAGCAATTCCATTTCTAGAAGTATATCTCCCAGGTACACATGTGTGTGCAAGTGTGCATGCATGCTGTCGCCTCAGCCATGTCCGACGCTCTGTGACCCTATGGACTGTAGAGTCCTGCCAGGCTCCTCCATCCGTGGGATTCCCCAGGCCAGAATACTGGAGTGGGTGGCCACGTCCTCCTCCAGGGGATCGTCCCAACCCAGGGACCGAACCCATGGCTCCTGTGTCTTCTGCATCACAGGTGGATTCTTCACCTCTGAGCTGCTGGGGAAGCCCTAGGTACACTTATACAAGTACAAAATGATACTTGTGAAAGCTAATTTAATTCCTTGTGGGTACTGTATGTGACTGCAAAAAGATTGTACAGAATCCAGTTTTCCAGCAGTCGGGAACAACTTGATTAAATTATGGCATGGTCACACAGAGTACTATGCATCTATAAAAAATTGAGCAAAGGCTTCAACATGAGGAGATCACCAAGATATATAAAGTGAGAAAAACAACAAGGTGCAGAATACTGCTACATATTGTATAAGAAAGAAAATAAGAATGTATACCTATGTGTTTCTTTACATTTGCACAAAGAAATACTCAAAGAAAAACACCAAATTAATAAAAAGGGTTATTTTTGAGGTTTAATGGAGGAGGCAGGGGTAGAAGCAAGACTTCTTTGTGAATATCCTTCTAGAAGGTTTTGATCTTTAAATAATTCTGAAAAAAATTATTAATATTGGAAACAAACACATGAGCACAACTGTATATCTAATAGCACCATAATCACACAGAGGAGGAAGGATCTATTTCAACTGACTTTAGGGCACAATATTTTGACTGTAAGTCCTTAGTGAAATATATTGAAGGATAAAAAGAGCTACAAAGAGGGTCTTCTCCGGCAATGCAGTGGTGAAAGACTTTTCCTTCCAATACAGGGGGTATGGGTTCAATTCCTGATCAGGGAACTAAGATCCCACATGCCTCCTTGTCAGAAAGCCAAAAACATAAAGCAGACAATATTGTAGCAAATTCAATAAAGACTTTAAAAATGGTCCACATAAAAAAAAAAAATTCTTGGAAAGAGCTACAAAGACATTTCAAATCTTGCCTTGGCCATTTTATTTCTTTAGCAGTGTTGGTATTGTTATTTTTGAAACTTTCTATTATATGACACAGCATCTAAGTAATTGTGTTAATAACAATAGGAATCAAGTTTTCAATGTAAGAGAAAAGGTGCACTATTATAATTTCACATAAGTAAAATAAAATGCTGTGTTAAATTTAAAATTTTTAATGAACTCATGGTTTTAAACATATGCATTGTGTACCTCTGCTTATTGTAATGGACTAGTAACAACAGTATTCCAGAAACCATGAATATCTCCCTTAGCCTCTAATACCATCCCCCTACCAAGAGGAACCAGGGCGCCAGTGTTAAATGACTCTCTCTAGATATAGGAAAAGGAAGGTACAAAGAGAACCTGAGACAAGTTTTCCCAGAAATCAGGGAAGTTTTCTTGTCATGTGTAAAGGAACCAACTTGAGTAGGTTCCCATTGACCAAAATTGTGAGAATTTGACCCTCAAAAAGGATAATTTTTGTGGTTAATTGAAATCTATTCAGTTTCTAAAATCCATGAATCTGCAATGATACTAATGATTTAAATAGACAGAAAAATTCATTTGTCACCACTGAAAGTACAATTAAGGCTATTAACTCAACTACTCTGAAAATTAGAAAATTAAAGGAATATTTGAAAATTAAAGGGCAGTTGAAAGAATGAACAACATGCTGCCTTTCATTTAGAAACTGTAGACCATGCTGCCAAAAACAGTCCCAGTTGATATGGGTAAATTTGCAGAAGCACCTTGGCTGATGTATACAGAAAGAGTGATAGAATCAGAAAGAAAGTACTATCTCACATACATAATGATATTTTGGACATTTTCGTACAAAGTTTTTAAAACCTCTAGATAAATGATTGATGCAGAAACTAGACATTTGTACTGTCCCAGATAACGAAACAGGTTCTATGTCTAAGTGGAATATAGAAATATACCATTGTATGATGGACGGATCAGGCTATCATTCTTATCCAGAGGTTAATTTAATACCCTAAAGTGTGGGTCAGCCATTTATCATGCACCTTTTGACGTAATGCAGTGTGACTATCTTATATATGTAAGAAGCAGAGCCTGAGGTCTACTGGGGAAGGGTTCTTGGGAGGAGGATGAGGCAAACAGGAAAGGGAGGTGAAAAACTGTCGGAATATGTCTAACTTGGAGAATAGCAACAGCCTGATCTACAGGGTAGCTAGGGAGCTTGACCTGTTCCACTGAGTTGATTCCCACCTTGAAGTCCATGTCAATGCCCGCAGGCTTCCCTCTGGGCATCCCTTGCCACCATTTCTATGGCCTCAGCCACATGATGTCGCTAAAAGGACATGATGTGGAGTCCTAGGGTATAACCTTCATGAGGATGTTACAGGATGAGTTGTGTGCCCCTGGATTTCATATGATGAAGTCCTAATCCCCCAGAATGTGACTGTATTTGGAGATCATTCTTTGTAAAGAGGTAGATCACAAGCGTGCATGCATGCTAAGTCACTTCAATCATGTCCATGGACTGTAGCCTGCCAGGCTTCTCTGTCCATGGGATTCTCCAGGCAAGAATACTGAAGTGGGTTGGTTAATGAAGTGAAAAGGAGGTCATTAGAGTGGGCCTTAATCCAATACAACGGGTGTCCTTCTAAGAAGAGGAAATTAGGACACAAAAGGAAAGACTGTGTGAAGACTCCCTGAAGACCCAGGGAGGGGGCTTCCCTGGTGGAATCCACCTGCAGTGCAGGAGACATGGGTTTGATCCCTGGTCTGGAAAGATCCCACTTGCTGCAAAGCATCAGATCCCGGGTACCTGAGTTCTAGGGCACGAGAGCTGCAACAAGAGATGCCACCACAGTAAGAAGCCTGTGCACCACAATGAAGGGTAGCCCCCACTCATCACAATGAGAGAAAGCCCACGTGCAACAGCGAAGACCCAGTGCAGTCAAAAAAGAAAAAAGCACATGGAGTAAAAGATGAGCGTCTACAAGCCAAGGAGAGCGACCTCAGAAGGAAAAAAACCTGACAACACCTGGGTCTTGGACTCCAAGCCTCCAGACCTGTGAGAAAAATTAATCTCTGTTGTTTAAACGACCCGTATGGTACTTTGTGATGGCAACTCCAGAAAACTAATACAGCAGGGACTTCTGTTTTGTTTACCACTTCATTCCAGCACTTAGCACAGTGTCTGGCATGGAATAAACAGTTATGGAATGAATGAAGTTCTAGAGTTTCAAGTCAAAGCAGGAGAAAGGATCTCCCCTTGCAGATTTTCTCTCTGTATATCTGTGGCTTCTATGCCTTTGCCCCTCACCATCATATGTTTTACCCCAGGAGAGGTTTCACTCTTACCTGTCTGTCCCACCCTCTTCAGCAGGAGACAGACTTTTACTCACCGGCCTGTCCTCTGGAGGCTGTGTGCACATCACATTTTCTTCTGCGCATTCCTCAGGAATTTTTGGTTTTGGTGGTTGCAGTAGATTGGATTTTCCAAAGATGGCCTTGCCAGGATTCCTCATGCCATCCTCTCTTCTTATATTGTGACTTTGCCAATGCTCCATCAAAAGGCAGAATCTGTCTCCTCCCCCTTGAACCTGGGTAGGTCTTTGGATCAGTCAGCAGGGCACGGAGAAAGTGGTGCCATGTTACTGCTGGGCTGTCCTTTGCTGGAGCCCTTGTGCCTGTGAGCCAGTGATCATGCACATCTTTCCCCAGCTCCACGCCTAGTGGAGTCATGTCAGTAGCCTGAAAGTAGCCAGGGTGGGATTATTTATGTCATGTGCTGCATGCTAAGTCACCTCAGTCACGTCTGACTCTTTGTGACCCCATGGACTGTAGCCTGCGAGGCTCCTCCCTCTGTCCATGGGATTCTCCAGGCAAGAATACTGGATTGGGTTGCCATGCTCTCCTCCAGGGGATCTTCCTGACCCAGGGATCGAACCTGTGTCTCTTCCTAGGCAGGTGGGTGTTCTTTAGCCCCACCCACAGAAGCCAGCAAATGCTACAGTCGTAATTACACAGAAATACACAGAGCTGGTCGTCAAACATTTACCAGCAAACCACCATTTCTGAGGCTGAATCATAACAAGTGTGCAGATTCCTGGTGTTCTCCGTCTCTTAGTACACATGCTCTTGAATCCTTGCCTCCATGCCGGGAAAGAGCCCAGGGCCCATGCAGAGGCCACACGTGGTGTTCTGACTGACATCCCCAGCTGAGTCCCAGCCCCAGCGAGCATCAGTCACCATGATCCACGTGAATGAGGAAGCTTACTGATGACCGCAGTGCCAGCCACCATCTGTCTACTGAGCCCAGTCAACCCCCAGGACTGAGAGATATAATAATAACAAATGGTCGTTGCTGTTTTGTTGCCACTTGGAGCAGTCGTGCAATCATAGATAATCCAAACACTGATAACTTGCTCTGTTCTTCACTAAGGCGTTATAAGTTAAGAGGAATGAAAATGCATCAGTTCCACACTGAAAAAAAAAAAATCTGTTATACATGGTAAATCTTCATGTATAAGATTCATAAGTAAGAATTCACGTATAAGAATCAGAGTAAGATTCAATCATTCATTCATTTGTTCAACAAATATTTACTGAGGGCTAACTAATTAAGCATCAGACTCTGTGCTCACTTGATGCTAAGGGTGGAGGAGTCCCCAGTATGCAAATGGAGACAGAATGGAAACTACCCAAGACAAGCGCAAAAGGCACTAGAAGTGTGTTCAGGGTCGGGGCGGGGGTGGGGTGGGCACAAGGGAAAGGGGCCAACTCTTTTTAAAAAATTTTATTTTAGTTGACTTAGAATGTTGTGTTAATTTCTGCTGTGCAGCGAGGTGCCTCAGTTATACATACATACATATATATATATTTTTTTATATTCTTTTCCATTATGGTTTATCACAGGATATTGAATATAATTCCATGTTCTATACGGTAGGACCTTGTTGTTTAACCCATTTTGTATACAGCTTGCATCTGCTAATCCTAAACTCCCAATCCTTCCCTCTGCCATCCCCCCTCCCCTTTGGCAACCACAAGTCTATTCTCTATGTGAGTCTGTTTCTGTTTCATAGATGAGTTCATTTCTGTCATATATTTTACAATTGGTTGTTTTTCTTATTTGACTGCACCAGGTGTTAGCTGTGGCATGCAAACTCTTCATTTGCAGCATGTGGGATCTAGTTCCATGACCAGGGATCAAACCCAGGCCCCCACATTGGGAGAATGGAATTTTAGCCACTGGATCACCAGGGAAGTCCGTGTGTCATATTTTAGATTCCATATGTAAGTGATATCATATGATATGTGCGTTCCCCAACCCTGGCCCAGGCTCTGGGGATGTTGATATGCTCCTGGACTCGGCAGCCTGAACAGTGTGCTGTTCCTTTTCCCCAGCCTGCTCTGGGGCACCAGCTAGAACTGAGTAGAAGGGTTGAGGCTGGAGACCTTTCAGGAAGCAGGCACCTGTCTCTCAGGGGTGGGCCCTCACATCCTCCCCAGAGGCTCCGGGACCACTGAAACGGGCTCAAGGTCACCCCAGTATTTCTGTGGAGCACCTTAGGCAGGTGCCCAGTTCCACAGGGCCCTTAGAATCTGAAGGTTTGGCTGTCTTTATTTTTTTCTCCTAGACCCAGGGTTTTTTATAAAAATTGTAGTAAAATATATGTAACATAAAATTGACCACCTTTTCTTTTAAGTGCACAGTTTAGTAATGTTAAGTACATTTGGATTGTTGTCCAACCATCACCACCATCCATCTCCACAACTCTTCTCTATTTTGCAAAACTGAAATTATACCCATTAAACACCCCCCACCCCAGCCCATCCTCCCCTCAGTTCCTGGCAACCACCATTTTGCTTTCTGTCTTTGTGAATTAGACTACTCTAAATACCTCAAATAGATGGAATCATACAGAATTTGTACTGTTGTGACTTGTTTATTCCAGTTAATTAATATGCTCAAGGTTCATCCAGACTATGGCTTGAGTTGACCGTCTTTCCATCCTTCTTCTTCATTCAGGACATAGGTTCTGCTTCTCTTTTTTTCTTAAATTGTCTTCAGAAAAATTGTGCTGAGAAAACTCAAAAAGAAAATGAGAATATCTATTGAAGATGCTTTCTGATTCAGGTGGACATTGAAGGGAGGGACCCTGATGGTTTCTCTCAAATTAGGAAGCCATCAGGATTAGTAGGTGGTGAATATAGGAAAAGAAAAACAACTCAAATAGAAGAGTGACATCAGAATGCAAAGTTCACCAAGGAAAGCCTGAAAGGAATGAGAATGATTATACAGAACTAATTTGTTTGAGAATAACACACTATAAAAGACAGCCTTCTGAGACTCCCCTGGTGGTCCAGTGGTTAAGAATCTGCCTACCAATGCAGGGGTCACGAGTTCAATCCCTGGTTCAGAAAGATCCCACATGCCTCAGAGCAGCTAAGCCCATGAGTCACAGTTACGGAGCCTGGGCTCTAGAGCCTGTTCTCTGGAACAAGAGAAGGCACCACAGTGAGAAGCCCGAGCACTGCAACTAGAGAGTAGCCCCTGCTCACCACAACTGGAGAAAGTCCACGTGTAGCAATGGAGACGCAGTGCAGCAAAAAGAAAAAAAGAAAAAAAGATAGCCTTCTGCAAGGATCTAGGGGAAGCCAGTGGGAATGAACACTTGGGAACAGAGGGGTTGGTGTAGACTGGTTCCCCAGTCGCTCATTATGTGGTGCACAAATTGGTCTTTGGCCAACTTTAATATCTCCCTTCATTTTCATGGCTTCTGTCAAGAAGTCAGGCATACTGTCATTAACTCACAGACTCCTTTGTAATTAAACTCAGGCATATACTCATTAGCTCATTACACTTTTGAATTAAAATTCCTTATGGGATACAGTGGATTTTATAAAATAAGCCTTTTACTCGTAGTGTCTAGCCTTGAGTGAGCACTGCTTATGCAATGAATGATTGAACTCACTTTCACCAGCAGGGCCCCATTAAGTTGGCCACCTCGAGGCTTCCACAGAACAACACGCATAATAAAATTTGTACTCAATTCAATTTGTAACTCACTTTTGCTAACAGATGGCCTTTATTCACATGATAATGTCTGTAGTCATTTAGGCCTTTAATGTCCTAGAATTCCCCTGCTTCTCCAAATAGGCTCCATGGAGACATAACAGGGTCTAAAATGCAGATTCCTGGGCCCAAGCCCAGACTGACAGATTCAGAATCTTTGGGAAGTGGGGCAGGAAAATGCTTTTTAATAAAGAGCCTCACACACTTGTGATAAACTAAAAAGAAGCTGAGTTTATCAGAATGAAAGCTTAAGTTCAGTGGAAAACTTCTACTTGATGCTTAACCCGTCGCACGTAACACAGCCTCTCAAAGTAGCCTTCTTCAGATCCAAGACAAGGACGGTTAGAAAGTTGACACAGTTCCGCCTCCCTGTAACTCCACTGTCTCAGAGCCATAGTCTGGACTGACCTGGCACGGAATAGGTTTCATGTCTTCTCCATATCACAATCTTCCTCAATCACTTAAGGTGTTCTCTCTGGTCTTCAACCCACTTGGAGGACCTTAAACCTCTTTAAATTAAATAGTCCGTGTTCAGTCGATTCTTCCTTATAAGCTACCAGAATGCAGAGAGTAAGAAGAGAGAAGAGGCTGCCAGACATGCCTGCACTACCTACTAAAGTTAAGTCCCTGAAATGGAATGTTTCCAGGACTAATTTATAACCAGTGACTATAGCTTCGGCCCTGAAGTGCCACAGCCCATCTTTAAAAGGCTTCCCGGGGTTGCGCTTCTGCCCCCTTCCGGCCATGGGAAGTACTGCAGGATGTTGAAGCTGGTGTTGGGGATGCGATTTCCGCACGTGGAGGGTGGGAACAGAGATAAACCCGTCCCTCCCGGGGAAAAGCCAGGAGTTGCTGTCCTGCTGCGGGAGAGAAATCCGAAATGAAAGACAGAGAAGGGAAGCAGGCGGCAAGGAGAGGAGACCCGCAAGTGAAGAGAAGCCCATCAGGTGTAGACTTGGACCAACCACCCTGACCCCAAAGTGGCCAAAGTCAGCCTGGTCCTGGATCCGGCTCTTTGATATCAGCTCAAAAGGTGAGTGGGGACAGCACCGTGCAGCCTTTCAAGTTGGAGAGAGAATCCTAGCAGATGGTTTCTCGGAATCATTCAGGGGAAGATGACAATGTGCTGATTTGTGCTTCCTGGAAAGAAAATGGCTACATTGTGAAAGTGCTATTCTTAATTGTGTGGAGAAAAAGGAAACCTTAATCTTCATGGAGTCTAAGGAAAATGGGTTTTCTTGTGGAAAAGAATAGTCATAAAGGAACAGTCAGCTTCAGGGTGAGAGCACGTTGTGCTGGGTTCTTAGAAACAGTTTGGTAACTACAGGTCAGTGAAGGTGGACCCCCATGGGGTCTCTGAGCAGGTGACTTGGACATGGTCGTGATAAAAGTGTGTGTAGAGCTCAGAGGACGGACTTTTTCCATCTCATAGGGACCAAACACTTAAGGACTCCTAGGGAAGTGGTGCGTTACTCTGGCTCACAGCAGGTTTGCAATTACATCCATGGAACTCATGCAGGATGGAATGGTTAGGAGGGGAAACAGAGAAGATACATAAAGAGCTACAGATAATAAAGGATTTGTTTATTTTCTGAGCACCCAAAGCATCTGTTGGAAATAAATATTCAACAATTCAGGTTAACATCTGTCTTTGGAGGAACAGTATGGATGTGGTTAGGGTTTAACACTTAATGTTATTCAAAACCAGGCCAAAGTGAGCTGAGTTTCCACTCACCTCTAATTTAGGAATAAACAGCCTAATTTACCAAGTCAGTCACTGAAAACCACAATCACTGGGTCAAATATGTGCCCGGGTTGGGGCTCTGAAGTGAACGTCAGTAATGCTGACTACTGTTGAAGTGCTAGATGTTAAAAAAAAAAACTTAGGCACCTCTAGATACAGGCTTACTGTTAAATTAAGACACAAATGTCAACTTAAAAAAAAAAAAAGCACAACTTGAGAGTTGTGAGTTAAGTTTCATTTGGGGCAAAATGAGGACTGCAACCCAGGAGACAGCACCTCAGATAGGTCTGGGTGAAAGAAAGAGAAGTGTTAGTTGCTCTGTCCTGTCCAACTCTGCGAGTCCATGGACCGTAGCCCACCAGGCTCCTCTGTCCATGGACTTCTCCAGGCAAGAATTCTGGAGTGGGTTGCCATGCCCTTCTCCAGGGGATCTTCCCGACCCAGGGATCGAACCCACGTCTCCTGTGTTGCAGTCAGATTCTTTACCGTTTGAGCTTCCCAGGAAGCAATAGCTCTGAGAGACTGCTCCAGAGATAGTGGCGGAAGGTCAGTATACATGTAATTTTGGTGAAGGGGGAGTACATGCAGTCAAGCACATAGTTTTCCAAAAGTTTCTGCTAGTCTCGTGAAACTTTTGTTAGCCACAAGGAACAGTCATCACCATAAAGGATTTTAGTGCTTTTCTAGATATGAGGAGATACAAGAATTAGGATCGCCCCCTGAAAATATTTAACTATCTGAAGACTTGTCTTGCCAGTACTTCCCCAAGTATAGTTTTGCCTCATTTCTGCTCTCCACCCTGGACTCCTCTCAGGGGGTGTTGAAGGTCAGCAGCACGTGATCTCATCCCTGTAGAGGCAGATGGCAAGTGCCAATGGCAAGTGCCAATTTGTAATCGACAAAAACCAGAGGTTTAAAATAAAGTAGTATTTTATAAATCTGAATACCAAAACTGTGAATGTTAGTTATAAAAACTTGTAATTATTGGCATTTTAGACTAGATTCTTTGTTTTTAGGAGGCGGCCCCATTCTTTACAGGATATTTAGCGACATCCCTGATCTCCATCCACGAGTCACTAGCCACCATCCTCACCCCAGTGAGGACAATCAAAAATGCCTCCAGACATTGCCAGACATCCCCTGGGAGGCAGAATTACCCTTGGTTGGTTACCACTGAGATACAACAATTGGACTGAAAAATGAAAGTGTGTTAAGAATGTTGTTTGGTGACTATTACCAATTAATTTTCTATTATCAATTAATACCTTTTATTATCACTGAACTTCTAGGGGAGGACGCAGCAGGGGGCTGTTATCACTACTCTTACTGATGCAGAAGCAAATGAGAGACAAACAATCCTATCACTCGAACACAAGTCACTGTTGATTCCCACTGGAGAGAAGGGGCTTGCCCAGTCCACTCCCGAAGTTGCTTCCTATGTCAAATTTCTACCAAACAGGGAAACTTTCTACCAAACAAGAAACATATTCATTTTCTTAGTACTTAGAAAGCTTAGAGCTTAGTCCTTACCACCCTTATTAGCATGGATCTATCTCTTGAGCATCTCCTGTGTATGAGGGGTCCACCCTCTTAGAAGAGCTTCCATTTGAAAGGCCAGGGGAGCATGTGAGAGTTTTGTGAGTTTTGCAGGTTCCACTGTAATGGTGAATAGATCTTTCATAGCATATTTTTGTTTGTCTGCTTTTTACCTTTTGACCCCCTTCACCCATTTCTCGTTTCTGTACCCCTACCTCTCTCTCCAGCAGTCACCAGTCTGTTCTCTGTGTCTGTGAGCTTCTGGGTTTTTTGTTTGTTTGTTTGTTTGATATTCCACATATAAGAGAGATCATGCTTGTCTCTCTCTGACTAATTTCATTTAACATAATGCCCTTGAAGTCCATCCATGTTGTCACAAATGGAAAGATTTCCTTCTTTTTATGGCTGAATAATATTCTAATGTACATATACCACAATTTCTTTATCCACTCACCCATTGATAGACCTTTATTGTTTCCATATCTTGGCTATTATAAGTAATGCTACAGTGAAAATGGGGGTGCACATATATCTTTTTGAGTTAGTGTTTTTGTTTTCTTCGGATAAATACCCAGAAGTGGAATTGCTGGATCCTACGGTAGTTCTATTTTTAATTTTTTGAGGGCACTCCATACTGTTCTCCACACTGGTTCCACCAACTTATGTTCCAACCAGTAGTGTGTGAGAAGTTCCTTTTCTCCACATCCTGGCTAACACTTGTTATTTCTTGTCTTTTTGATACTTACCATTCACACAGGTGTGAGGTGATATCTCGGTGTGGTTTTCATTTTCATTTCCCTGATGGTTAATGATGTTGCACATCTTTTCATGTATCTGTTGGCCATCTGCCTGTCTTCTTTGAAACATGCCTATTCAAATCTGTCCACTTTTTAATCAGGTTGCTTTTTTGGTATTAAGCTGTATGAATTCTTTATATATATTTTTTTGTTGTTTTGGCCGCACTGTGCACCATGCACTTCCCTTGTGACTCAGCTGGTAAAGAATCCGCCTGCAATGTGGGAAACCTGGGTTCGATCCCTGGGTTGGTAAGAACCCCTGGAGAAGGGAATGGCTACCCACTCCAATATTCTGGCCTGGAGAATTCCTTGGACTGTTTAGTCCTTGGGGTCGCAAAGAGTTGGACACACCTGAGTGACTTTCACTTTTACTTTTTTGCAGCATGCAGGATCTGAGTTCCCCCAACCAGGGATCCTGCAGTGGAAGTGTGGAGTCTTAACCACTGGACCGCCAGGGAAGTCCCTTGAATGTTTTAAATTATATAAGCAAACCTGCTCATGGGTGAAAAAGCAAAGCAGTATTAGGTTATCAAGTAGAAGCAAACATACTTCACACACCCACCTCCAACTTCTTCCTCTGCCCCACCACTGTGGTCCTACTTGTGGCTACTTCATCCCACAGGAAATTGTTATTAACCACGCTTTGCTCTGTATGGTATGTCTTTCCCTACACTTGTATGTACACATGTGGACAGTTTTTCCATGAATGAGATTGCACTGGACACATCCCCTTGCCCACTCTGCTTGTGACCAGTTATGCCAAATCGCCCTCCAAAGAAGTGACGCCTTTCATATTCCCACTGAGCTGTCTCCCTCTCCCCTCACTAGAATCCTAAACTGTTTCCTCATCTTTGCCGACCCAATACATGAAAGCTGATACCTCATGGTTGTTTTAATTAACATTTCATTCCTTATCATTGTATGATCCTGAACATCACTTATGAAGTCTGTTGTCCAGCATTTGCAGTCTTGCATGGGAATTCCATCTCCTCTTTCTAGCTTGGGGTCAAAGCTCAGTTCCCATGTAGAGCCTTCTGTCTCCCAGGGAACATTTTTTAAGGTGTGACAGAATTAGCAACACATCAGTCTTTTTTACTTCTCATCCATCTTGCCAGTTTATAAAGAAAAGGGCTTACTGGAATGAGAATGGCCTCATTTATAAGATGGATCTCACACCTGGTGTTGGCTTATCTCATTGGGTCTGATGTTACAACCAGTAAAGGTATCACTGGTTTTTTAAATAGATGTTTCTACCATTATTTTCAGTTAGTGACTAAAGAAAATAGTCAACTAAGTCTAAAATAAATAAGATACGAGGATGTAATGTACAGCATAGGAAATAGAACCCATATTCTATAATAACTTTAAATGGAGTATAATTTCTAAAAATATTGAATTATGTTGTGTAACTGAAGCTAATCTAACATTGTAAATCAACTATACGTCAATTAAAAAAAGAATATAAACATACCTAATACCCGCCCCCCCACGCAAAAGAAAGCAGTTAATTTGGGATATTTAAATTTTAAAAAATCTCTCTGCATCCCTCCATTGTTTTTTGTTTTTTCTTCAAGGTTCACAGGAAACTAAAGCATGTGCCTCTTAGCCCAGTTAGTGGCCCAAGTTGCAGATATGTGTGTTGTTATGATGTAACACAGACAAACACAGATGGTTTCCACTGGAATATCTTGGGTTGTAGGTATACTAGGAACAGTTCACATGTTGTTTTAATGGAAATTTATACATTTGTGGCAGGCTTCCCACGTGGCACAGTGGTAAAGAATCTGCCTGCCAGTGCAGGAGACTCAAGAGACATGGGTTTGATCCCTGGGTCAGAAAGATCCCCTGGAGCAGGAAATGGCAACCCACTCCAGTATTCTTGCCTGGCGAATCCTATGGACAGAGGAGTCTGGAGGGCTACAGTCCATGGGGTCGCAGAGTTGGACACAACTGAGCGACTGAACACACACACACACACATACATCTGTGGCAACTCTGCCACACAAATATGTACCCTTATTTCTCCTCCTTGTTATTTCCCGTCTGTGATGTAGGAGGAGGGTGTTGGCTAGATACAAAGTCCACACCAACCCCTGAAGGAAATTCCACCAGCTTCTCAGTGCTATCCACGTGCTGCTCCCTGGTACCCGGGGCCTGTGCTACGAAGTTCACAAGTCCTAAACCTCCGGAGGGCTGTCTGAGGGCAGGGGTGCCGCCCATCTGGAGCTGAGACAGAAAGAGAGGCGTGCAGGGGTTGGGGACGTGTTCTGTAATGCTGCCGGGGACACGGGGGGTGGAGTTCTCTCCCCCAGACACCCCAGCAGATGATGAGATTCAGAGCAAGCTCTTTGTGGCATAAAGGGGGACACACCTGTTCTTCACCTTGAAGAGTGAGGTTAGGAAAGGCCCTTAGAAGCCCTGAACTGTGTTAATCACTCAGTCATGCCCAACTCATTGTGATCTCACAGACTATAACCCTCCAAGATCCTCTGTCCATGGAATTCTCCAGGCAAGAATACTGGAGTGGGTTGCCATTTCATTCTCCGAGGGATCTTCCTGACCCAGGGATCAAACCTGGGTCTCCTGCATTGCAGGCAGATTCTCGGCAGCCATGCTGGACCAAAATCTCCTCCTGCCCTTTGGGATAGTTGAGTTCATCCTTGGATACAGGACAGTTGTTTTTCTAGATGGAATTTTAGTGGTTTAGTTTACCTGGCACCCTTGTGGTAATTCACCTCAACAAGTGTGAAAGTGAAAGTCACTCAATCATGTCCAACTCTTTGTGACCCCATGGACTATACAGTCCATGGAATTCTCCCGGCCAGAATACTGTAGTGGTTGCCATGCCTTCCTCCAGGGAATCATCCCAACCCGGGGATAGAACCGAGGTGTCCCGCATTGCAGGCGGATTCTTTACCAGCTGAGCCACAAGGGAAGCCCCAACAAGTGTGGACACCAACCGAAAATCTAATTCATTCAGTTACCAGTTGTCCATGACTGGGGGCCCCCTTTCTGTTCGACAGAGGTGTGCACTTGGCAAGCCACATGAGGCCGGCAGACTGGTCTAGCTTCATGTCTCTCGGTGAAAAGCCAGGTCCGTGATGGAGAGGAGGCTGCTGTCCACTCTGGGCTGCAGTTCCCCTGATTCTGTGTGTTGGGGCACCAAGGTGACAGTTTTTGCAGGGACATTGTGGAAAGGGTGAATCCTCGTGAAGCGATGTTTGAATAGCAGTCAGCAGGATCATTCATTAGATGTATATTGAAGACCTACTAGGTGTTGCACACGTGTCTTCCACGGTTGCTTCTGGAAAGGCAGGAGGAGGCAGATCAGCCTGCGCTCACTGGGAATCCCCCAGCACTGCATTTCGTGGGAGACAGGGTGTGTGACACCCTTATGCTCTGCTCTGACACTTCATGTCCTGTCTTCTCCAAACTGAGGAAGCCAGCTCCAATTGAGTAAGAGCAAACCTCTCAAGCTTGATGGATCTGATGACCCCTGGGTTCTTATCTAGCTGTGTGACCTTGGGCAAGTTCTTAACTCTCCTGATCCTCCCGTTTTCTCATCTGTGGAATGGGCACGATACTCCTTACCTGGTGAAACATGACCGAGCGCCCACAGGGCTGGTGGGGAAGGTGCACCCACCCCCTGGCGCCCCTGAGTCTCACCGGAAAGCCGTTCCTTTCTGCGTTTCTTTCCCTTTCCTCCCGCCCTGGGGTAAGGGGGAGAGACCGGGCTTGGAAGTCAAAGAGACCAGTTTTTCAAATAAGAGTCACAGAAGCCTCACTGCAAATCCCAGTTCCACCACTCGGTAGCTAAGCGACTTTGAGCCTGTGAACCGTCTGACTCTCAGTTCTCTCTGCACCTTCTGGGGAGCCAGGGGGATGGCATGCAGTGACGTGAGGAAGACCCTGGCAGGGTGCTGGCGACTTGCCTCTGGTTCCAGGTGACCCATCTTCCATCCCATGGACCCCAACTTGCTGCAGAGGGGCTCCTGCGGGTACCAAAGCAGGTTTGAGTGTGACGCGTCCGAGAAGCAAAGTGAGAGGGAAGAGAAGCCCCGTATCTCATTGTAACCCTTGGAGTAGGAAGCGCTGGTGGAATCACCCTGCCGGTGAGTTAGCAGAGGATCAGTGGGAGGGAGACGCTGCCAGGGTGGCCTCGTGCCAGCAGGTCCCCACTGAGCGGGTGGTGTGCGCTCCTCCTCCGTCTTCACTTCCACCTCCTTCTCTGAACACACTGCCACCTCCTTCTCTACACACACGCACACACACACACACACACCCCACCCGCCGTCACCGCCAGCACCCTCTGCACTCAGGTCCTTCCACTCCAGAGAGCCAGCCAGGAGAATCCCCAGATGCCTCTGTACCAGCACTGAGGTCTTTAAAAAGCGTGTTTGCAAATGGAGCCGTGCTCATTCAGGACAGGTTCCTGGAGGGACTTTGTGTATAAAGTAGGGGTGTTTGCCCCAGGTCCTGTCTGGATCAGCCAGCACCACCCCATCCCCCTGCCCACCTCTGGAGCTGAACTCTCTCAAGCAACAAAATGGTAGAAGATTGCGGGCCTGTCGCATCATAGCCCGGCACTGGGGGCAAACGGACAGAGCCCCACAGCCCCCATCGAGTGCCTTGACAGGGCCACCTCATTCCCTGGGTAGGGGAACTCGCTGTTACACCTGGTTGGTTGGATGTTTGATTCTGTATTTTATTTATTTATTTATTTGAATGTTTGATCTTTTTAATTCCACAGAGAATGAAATGTGAGTTATAGTATGTTTTGAGTGTAATAGGGCTTCCCTGGTGGCTCAGCTGGTAAAGAATCTGCCTGCAGTGCAGGAGGCCCAGGGTCCATCCCTGGGTCAGGAAGATCCCCTGGAGAAGCGAATGGCGACCCACTCCAGTATTCTTGCCTGGAGAATCCCATGGACAGAGGAGCCTGGTGGAAGACAGTCCATGGAAGGTTTCCAGGCAAGAGTATTGGAGTAGATTGTCATTTCCTCCTCCAAACCCAACACTTGACCCTCAGCAGTAGCTCAGTAAATGATACCTTCCCTCCAGGCCCTGTGTCTTCCCAGCTGTGCATTTGTGGGCATGCCTCTTAACCTCTCTGAGCCTGGTTCCCTCATCTGTGAAATGAAAGACGTTTCCGTCTGATCCTGGCTGACAGGGCCACACCTGCAGGCTGACAGATGACAAAGCCGGCATCTGGAATCCAGCCTGACCGAGGTCACCTGTAGCCACAGGTGACACACACAGTTAATGGTAGTTAATGGGTGCCGAGGCAATCCTGCCAAAGATTTTTCTAATAAATTCTGAATAAATTAGATTTGGTTCCCGGAACTTTGTTGGCAAGCAAGAACCATGCCGGGAGGTGTGGAGGAGGCATGGCATCAGTGCATTTCTAAAATTGCCAGCAGTGGTGAGTTGCAGCTCTGAGAAATGCCCTAGCCTTGAAGGATTGGGGGTGGGGTGGGGGGGGTCTGAGATCACGTGACTTGTTTGAGCCCAAAGTGAACCTTGTGGGTGGTCTGTGCTTGGCTCAGGGTGGCCTCGGGCGGGTGGCTGGGGGCGCAGTGTCTTGCTGTCTCTTGGTGCCCCTACTTCTGCTCCTAACTGAGGAAACTTCAGCTTTTCGTTGTGCAAAGGATGTGTTTTCAACACAATGTGTGTTTGAAAATGTCTGAGTGGATGGAGTCCCCAGTACAACCAACGGGTAATGGCAGCGGAGGTAGGGGACACGCAGGGAGATGTGAGGGGGTGTGGAACGGGGTAGCTTCGTGCACCCCACCCACCCTGTCTCCTTGCCAAACTGGATCTTCCCTCACCGTCTCCAGGTGGGGCCCTTTGTGTGCAGAGGGGTTGAGCCACGTTGCAGAAGGCCCTGGCTTTTTATCGTGACATTTGGAATATCCTTAGAGACCTCAGGGCTCCTTGGAATGAAAGCACTGACCTCCTGGTGAGATATCCGGTCTCGTTTATACAACTGGTGTGTGAATAAAGGGAACCTCGAGGGAAATCTTAAGTGACTTATCTTAGAGCAATACTACTCAGAAACAGCAGGCAGAGGTCGAGTGGACTAAACTGGGTCAGGAGTGTAAGGCATAGTTCTGGCGAGGCAGAAAAGGAAAGACGACCTCAACAGAAGTAGGTTACCTTTATTCAGGCAAGGAGGGGCGACAGTCGGCCTAAGGACCAGGCTGAGCGCCGAAAGGGATCTGGGAGGCTTCATACTTATAGGGAGGTTTGTGGAAGCGATAAGGGAAACGTCAATCAGGCGGGATATTTTGAGTATTCTTTTGTTGAGATGACACTTGTAGTTGGGCAGGGGGTGATAAGTCTTCTGGGTGGGTGTAGGGGGTGGTAGGTTTCCAGACAGTGGGTGATAAGTCCCAGATAGATGCAGCTGGCCTGGAGCATCAGGATGGAACTAAAGTTATGCGTTGTTTTTTCCGAAGTTAGATGATTCAGCAAGGGGCATTTGAGACTGTTGTTCTCTTTTCTAGGCCCAAAAGACTCCTTCAAGGAGAACAAGGGGATGGCGGATGGGTGCCTGGCAACCCTGACGTGCTGAGAGCCACATCTGGTCACCAGCTCCTCACCTCCCTCTCCTCCGAGGGCATCTCGTTCACTGCTGCACCCCCCAGCACCCCCAGTAGTGCCCAGCACACAGCAGGAGCGCAGCGAGTGTCCCCCGAATGACCAGATGGGTGAAGGAATGACTTACCAGCACCTAATACAAGCTTCTCTCTCGCTGATATGCCTGCACCCCGCCCCCATCTCACTCTCCTCAGGCACGCCCTGACAGTTTATTCCCAGAACAGCTCTGGGGCCCACAGCCCGCTTCACCTCTGGAGCACGCCTACTACGCGCAAAATCCACTGGGTTCCCAGAGAGTCAGACGTGACTGAAGCGACTTAGCACGCACGCAGGCCTAGCACTTGAGTGTTTTTCTGCCCCTTTCTTTCCTTTTATCAGCACATCTCGCTGGTGTTCAAGTCGCTGCCCTGTCTGCATTTTGAGATCACCCTCCAGGCTGAACCACAGATCAGCCTTCTCACTGGTCTCTCAGCCCCATCACCACCCCAGGTCCCAGTGTTTCCAATGATTTGACTTCATGTCACTTCCCAGCTCCGCGTCCTCCACCCCCTTACCTTCCTAGTCAAATGTGAATGCCCTGAGGTAGATTGGAAATGTTCTCTGTTCTCAGGTCCTTGTTCCAGTTGTATCTGTTACTTATCTGTTGGAGGACCTACACTCAGCCAAATGGGTGGCTTTGCCTCTCCCCAAAACCACCCTGAGCTTTTCTTCCCTGAATCTTTCCCTGTAGGACTTTCTTTTTGATTGAAAAGCCACTCTGCCTGTCAAAACCTTGCCCATTCGTTCATTATGCAGTGCCGCTAACACCTCCTCCTGGAAGCATTCCTTGATTTCTTCAGGACTCCTCCCTCCTCTGGGCTCAGGTACCTCTTTGTGCTCCCCTGGTGGCCCCTCTCACACACTGATTTTGTATTGGCTCCTGGATGCCTATCATCTCTCTGATGGGGCCTAAGGTCTGTGCTGGTGAGCTAGTGGGGGGCTGTGGATCAGGCCACATGAGAGGGCGACGCAGATGCTGACACGGGGATGGAGAAGAGGGAAGGATGCAAAAAAAGTGAGGCCAAGAAAGAGTCCCTGGATGTACCAGTAGAGGATGGAAGTGGCACGAGTGACTGAGGATTTGGTGCCTTTAAAGATTTCAGGGAAGCGAGAGGGCAGTTTGGAAAGAGGACTTTGAGTTTATCCTTCTGAACTCTCTGCCAGTTGCTTCCAGGGTGTTTGGTAGCTGAGGGGAGCCCCCAAAAGGTGGTGTTGCAGAGAAAACTTCTGGGTCCTGGTTGCAGTTTGCCCATTAAACAATAAAAGCCTGAGAGCAGGGTCTACACTTGTTATTCAAAGGCACCAGAGTCCGGAAATCCTGGACAGCAGACTGAGCCAGAAGCCACCCCCTTGTCTTACCAAAATTCCCCTTTTGAAACATGCTTTGATACTTTTGGTCATGTATTTGGAGGGATAGCTGGTTGCTAACATGTCTTTTTTTTTTAATTTTTAATTGGAGGATAACAATGTTGTATGGGTTTCTGCTGGACAACAAGTGAGGATAAGGATACGTATATCCCCTCCCTCGAGCCTTCCTCCCTCCCACCCCCACCCCATCCCTCTAGGTCATCGCGGACCACCAGGCTGAGCTTCCTGTGTCCCACAGGGACTTCCCACGAACCATTTCACACATGGTAGTGTACACACGGCAGTGATACTCCCTCAATTCGTCCCACGCTCTCCTTCCCCCGCGATGTCCACAAGTCCGTTCTCTACATCTGCATCTCGTTTCCTGCCCTGCAGATAGGTTCATCAGTACCATTGTCCTAGATTCCCTGTATATCTCGATTCTAATATCTTCTATCACTGTTCATCCTGAATTATCCTCTCCTTTGGGACTCTCGGTTGACTTAGCAGTTTTACTTAGTTCTTTTATACAGACTTGATGGAAACTCGTTTCATCAGAAACCAGGATACGTACCACACTGGAACTGGTGCTCAGTAAACTTGAAGGCATGGCGGTCATTGCATTAGAGGCGGTCAGTGACCTATCCTGGCCCAAGCAAAGTCAGTGGGAAACTCGGTCACTGTCTCAGAGGTGTTCATCACCCCGACTGCTCTGCTGGGACACAGGGGAATAGGGGCAGACATCCCAATCCCTGGCTGTGGCTTGGGTGGTCCTTATTATCACTGAGGGATAAAGAGGCCCCCTTGTGGGTCATGCTGGTCACTTCCCTCCCAGTGAAATCCCACAGCCCAGCGTGGCTCCAGCACCTCATACTTCCCTGTGCAAACAGGCTCTGAGGAAGACCGGGCTGAAGACTCTCCAGCCCCTGCTTATGAAAAGAATGGTGCGTGGACCACCTGCTTCACAGTCCCTGGAGGAGTTGCTTGGAAATGCAGATGCCCAGGTCACGTTGGCAGGTTCTGACTTCTTGGGTCCAGAGCTGCCAAAGGGAATCTGAGAATCGCGTGTCCCAGGGTGAGAGCGGAAGTGAGCCTGAGTGGTTGGTGGTGGTGATGCAGAAGCTGGCACAGATAAAGCCGGCTGCGGATGCGCTCAGGAGTGAGGGCGGCTTTACTTGTCTCCCGTGGCTGCTGATTCCCAGGCCACGGGACCCACCAGGTCTCCCTCCCTCGTCATTTCTTCAGGTCTCTATCTGAAGCCCAGGGCTGGGGCTGCGGGTGGGGGTGGGGTGTCTGAGATAAAAGGGAAACCACACGACTTAGCGACTAAATAACAACACCCCTTCCATCACAGTGGTGAATAATAATGGTGATGATGATAAGGGCCAACACTTACAGAGCGTTTATTGTGTAGCAGACCCTGTGTTAGGTGCTTTACATGGCTTATGACATTTAATCATTTTAACAAGTCTCCTAGGAAAGTCCTGTAATTATGCTCATGTCTTAAGTGAGGACATGGAAGCCTCAGGGGTGAAGAGTTCAGCTGTCAACGCTGAAGGGCGTGGAGTGGGCTGTGAGCCCAGGCCACACCCAGGTGGCAGGTCCTCATGCTCTCCTCTGGGTGGTCCTGAGGGATGTTCTTGCCCCAGCCCCGTCTCTTAGCCTTGCTCCAAGGTAGGAGGCTTGCGTGACAGGGGCCCCTATGTCACTGAACACCTGGCTTACACGTGTGGCCAGGTGGCACCATCTGTCACAAGCTCCCGGAGCAGGGAAGGATCTTTTTAGGATGCTGATCACTTTATCATCCTGGTAACAAGCCCAAGGCTGGGAATAGAGATGGGATTTATCCACTTCCTGCTTTTCTACCATGTATCAGCAACAAATTTCTTCCTCGACCCCCACTGTAAACTGAGAACTAAAACAGATGCGGCTAGATTAATGGCATTCTCCCTTTAATCTGCCACATGGCCAGCAGTGCTGTGTCCCTTGTGATCCACAGATCACCCCAGGACTTGCCAGGCTCAGCTGCAGAATGAAAACACAGAGCATCTTGTTCAAAAAGCTGGGAAAAAACTGTTCAAGGTATTGAAAGAGAAAGCTTTTCCCTTTCTTCTGCAATCTCTTTTGATCTGTCATAGTATTTTTCATTTGCTATTTAATGTCATTTTAGGTAAAGAAAAAAGAAAATTTTTTACTAACAATTTTAAGTTAGTAGCATAGGGACTTTACTGGCGGTCAAGTGGCTTAGACTCCATGCTCCAGGTTCAGTCTCTGGTCAGGGAACTAGATCCCACATGCTGCAACAAATAAATAAATATTTAAAAATAAGATTAGTAGTATACATTTTATCATTCACCTTAGTATTATATAATGACAGATTTTTGTGTTGTTGTTGTGGTTTTTTTTTTTTTTTTCTGGCTTGTGGGATCTTAGTTCCTTGCTGCTGCTGCTGCTAAGTCACTCCAGTCGCATCCGACTCTCTGCGACCCCATAGACGGTAGCCCACCAGGCTCCCCCGTCCCTGGGATTCTCTAGGCAAGAACACTGAAGTGGGTTGCTATTTCCTTCTCCAGTGCATGAAAGTGAAAAGTGAAAGTGAAGTCATTCAGTTGTGTCTGACTCTTAGCGACCCCATGGACTGCAGCCCACCAGGCTCCTCCATCCATGGGATTTTCCAGGCAAGATTACTGGAGTGGGGTGCCATTGCCTTCTCCACTTAGTTCTTTGACCAGGAATTAAACCCAGAACCCCAGCAGTGAGAGCACTGAGTTCTAACCACTGGACTGCCAGAGAATTCCCTATAATGACAGTTTTAAATCCAACTATAAAAGCATTTAGTACAGATGTAGAATCACCAAAATGGCACTATTTGTGTTTCATAGCTCTTACATGTATATGTATTTCGTTTTTACCAGAACAGTGTAAATAATATCGTATCAGATACTATGGGATATATGGGTTTCCCTGGTGGCTCAGATGGTAAAGAATCCACCTGCAATGCAGGAGCCTAAGTTTGATCCCTGGGTCGGGAACATCCCTTGGAGAAGGGAATGGCAACCCAGTATTTCTGCTTGGAGAATTCCATGGACAGAGGAGCCTGGCAGGCTACAGACACGACTGAGCAACTGACGCTTAACACTATAGGGTGTATAACCCATAAATAAATGGAAGGGAAGAAGAAGGCTCCATGATGCAGATTCCTTAAGTGATAAAGCGAGTTGTCAGAGAACCTTTTGCAGGGCAGGGAGGAGCCATCTGCAGTGAGGACAGGCGCCCAGGAAGCACAGGGTAGATCCTGCTTGGCTCTGTGAATGCCAGTGGCTCCTGGCATCCTGGCCCTGGCAGAGCATCAGCTCATGAACTCCTTTTCTAGAAGCTGTCAGACTTTGGAGAGTTCGTGCAGGAAAGCTGGGCCTTGGAATTGGCAGCCAGATCAGAAAAGACATTCAGCTGTCTCAGAGATGCAAGTCCTGGCTTGAACTCCTGCCTCTGGTGTGGAAGCCCCAGCCAAGTGGAGACCTCCCCCCACCCCGCGCCGTCATCTGCTGTCTTGATAGAAAGGGCAGATTCCATGCAACATGTAAGTAAACTGCAGTGGGGAGGAAAGGAGAGCCTTTGTTCTCACCCGCACGTGCTCCTTCTCCTTATAGCCTGCTTCGTGTTTCTGCTCTTCTCGTTCTTGGCGCTGCTGCTGTCCATGGCCTTCACAGGTGAGCTGCTGGATGCCCTCGGTCAGCCAGGGGATGATGGTGCTTCATCTTTAAACAGAAAATGTTTGATGGGAAGGCCCTGGCAGTCCAGTGGTTAGGACTTGGCGCTTTCACTGCTGTGGCCTGGGGTTCAGTCCCCAGTCAGGGAACTAAGATCCCACAAGCCACATGGCACAGTCAGAAAGCAAAATGAAACAAAAAAAAACAAAATGTGCGCTAGGAAGAGCTGATGATTTTCAGACACATATTCAGTTCAGTTCAGTCACTCAGTCGTGTCCGACTCTTTGTGACCCCATGAACCGCAGCACATCAGGCCTCCCCATCCATCACCAACTCCCAGAGTTTACCCAAACTCATGTCCACTGAGTCGGCGATGCCATCCAACCATCTCATCCTCTGTCGTCCCCTTCTCCTCCTGCCCTCAATCTTTCCCAGCATCAGGGTCTTTTCAAATGAGTCAGCCCTTCACATCAGGTGGCCAAAGTATTGGAGTTTCAGCTTCGACATCAGTCCTTCCAATGAACGCCCAGGACTGATCTCCCTTAGGATGGACTGGTTGGATCTCCTTGCAGTCCAAGGGACTCTCAAAGGCATATTTGTCACGCAGAATTAATTGCTGAACATTTTGAAAGCACAGAGTGCCAGACCCTGCCCCGGGGAACACTGAGGACAGATATCTGCTTTTTAAATCTGTTTAGATGGTTCCTGTGTCTCTTGCCCAGGTCGGGAGTCACTGGGCCAGAGGTTTCTCCAGGCCCCTTCCCAGTCCCTGCGCTCCTACACGGAGCCCTATGAAAAGATGAATCTCAGGCTATGGTCTTCGTCAGCACTCTATGCTTTCTTTTACTGAATGAACAAATAGCACGTGTATTAAATGATCTCAGTTACTCAGAAGTTTGAAGTGTGAGGAAAGGTTGAGGAAGTGGGAGAGTTCCATCCTTGGGTCGGGAGGCTCCCCTGGAGAAGGAAATGGCAGCCTACTCCAGTATTCTTGCCTGGGAAATCCCATGGACAAAAAAGCCTGGTGGGCTACAGTCTATGAAGTCATGAATTGTCAGACATGACTGAGCAGCTGAGCGCACACGCACGCACAGGTGATGGTTGCATATCATTGTGGATATGTCAAATGTCACTGAAGTGTTCCCTTTAAAATGGTTCATTTTCTGTTACGTGAATTTCATTTCAGTTTTTTTTTTTTTTTTTTTTTTTACGAAAGCAACAATACAAAACAAAAATGAATACAAAAACAGTACTCTTAGATTTGTATCAAGTGAAAGCTGACAGCTTGACAGGAAATAAAAGAACAAAATAAAATTTTCAAATTCGCACAGAACTCATATAGCCAAGTAGTCTGGGGCCATCTAGTGTCAGGGCAAACACTTCAGTCACTTCAACAGGCCCTGAAGTTGTCATAGTTATGGGCAGTTCAAAAATGAACATGTATTATATGACCCTGCTTTAGCAAGAGGAGTTTATAAGATATAAGGTGTACCCGGCTTAAAAGTCCCCTGTAAGAAAATGTCCCATGCAAAATCTGTCAGTGAAAGACAGAGGTTTTTTATCAAGTCAAAAGCCTGCGATTCAGTTATCTAAACAGAAAACTGAAACAATTCACCTGCTAACATGACTGCAGAGAGACAAGACCCCACAAAGCCAGCTGCCATAGAGGTTATGTTAAAATCACTACATCCACCATCAAAAGTGGGCATTGGGGAATTATTGCTTAATAGTTATAGACTTTATGTTTGGGGTGATGAACAAGTTTTGGAAATTGATAGTGGTGATGTTTGCACAAGTTTGTGAATGTAGTTAGTGCTCCACTTAAAATAGCCAAAATTGTATGATACAATAGCCAATTGTATGATATATATTTTATCACAATAAAAATATTAAAAATACTTTTTAAATTTCCATAATATGCCCCCCCAATCATTATGTCTAGTAGTTTTACCAAATGTATTGGGGAGACTTCTAAAGCCCAAAGAGGGTAATTGTGATATTGGAGGTCAGACAAAATCCCGAGGTCCCAGGCAGTACATGAGGCACACGGGGGAGGAAAGATGCTTTTATTAAATTTATTAGGATCCTTTTAAGCCATCTGTGTGCTGATTGACTCTCCTGTGAGCAGCAGCTGTTTTTATTCATTAGCAGTGAGCAGGTATATCAGTCATTACTCATGTTCATTTCACAGCTGGGTTTTGAATGGAAAGGCAGTTCCTACCCAACAATGTTGGCATTCAGTATTTAAAGGTCTTTGTGTGAAAAGGGTGTCTTGAGACTTGGAAAATATTTCCATCTAATAACGTCTTCAGTTAAATTAGAGATGTCGAGAAAGGCAGGCCTCTGTAGGCTGTTGACGGAGATACACACAATTTGTATCTGATTTTGCTCTGGGACCCTGAATTTGCAGGTCTCTGAATGCCTAGAAATCTTTATTCATTTCAATGAAATATGGTATAGTCATAAAAAAATGGTTTACTCCCTCTGTTTTAAGTACCAAAGCCTTCATGGGAAATAAAAATGTCAAATCAAAGCTAAACCTTTAAATGTTATTAAATAGAAGACTTTAGTTCCACAGTGAGAATCCACTTTCATGGGTTCTGGTGACAAATGCATTGGTCAGAGTAACTTTATGCTGCAGGGACAAATCAATCCTGGAATCTCAGTGACTTAATACTACAAAAGTTTGTTTCTTTTTAAAATTTTTTATTTTAATTTTTATTTTATACTGAATATAATTGTATTAGTTTCAGGTGCATGAAAAGTGATTCAGTTATACATATATGCATTCTTTTCAGGTTATTTTCTCATATAGCTTATTACAGGATATGGAGTAGAGATCCCTGTGCTGTACCGTAGGTCCTTGTTGATTACGAGGGTTTATTCCCAGCTCATGCAAATTCTGGTGTGGGTCAGGAGCCTTTCCAGGGCTTCCCCCAAGTGATGTGATGATGTCATGCTCTAAGCTGCTTCAGTCTTGAGCACTGACCATCTCAACCCACGGTTTCCAGTGGGTCAAACCAGGGGAAGGATCAAAGCGAAGGCTCACGGGTCAGTTTTTAAATGCTTTGGCCCCACATGTCCCACAGTTCTTTGGCTGAAACGTGTCTCACAGCCCTGGGTACCCACGGGGGGCCGGGAAATGTGAGGGCCACAGACGCGTCTCACAGCCCTGGGTGCCCACGGGGGGCCGGGAAATGTGAGGGCCACAGACGCGTCTCACAGCCCTGGGTGCCCACGGGGGGCCGGGAAATGTGAGGGCCACAGACGCGTCTCACAGCCCTGGGTGCCCACGGGGGGCCGGGAAATGTGAGGGCCACAGACGCGTCTCACAGCCCTGGGTGCCCACGGGGGGCCGGGAAATGTGAGGGCCACAGACGCGTCTCACAGCCCTGGGTGCCCACGGGGGGCCGGGAAATGTGAGGGCCACAGACGCGTCTCACAGCCCTGGGTGCCCACAGGGGGCCGGGAAATGTGAGGGCCACGTGCTGAGCAGTCCGTGCTTCTGCACAGCCACGACGTGTGCTCAGACCCAGACTGAGGGGAATGGGCATTTCTTTCTTTTATTTTAAAATACTTATTTTCATTTCATATTTATTTGGCTGTGCTGGGCCTTATTTGTGGCATGTGGGACCTTCAGGTGCAGCAGGTGGGCTCTAGTTCCCTGACCAGGGATCGAACCCTGGGCCCCCCGCATTGGGAGTACAGAGTCTTAGACACTGGACCACCAGGGAAGTCCCTCTTATAGTTTAAATAATGCATCATATTACCATTGGTTAAATAGGCCTAGAGACAAAGGCCTGAGAATAGTTGAGAGAAAACATTGCCATGGGGAGAAGAATCACCATAAGAAAGGGTGTGAGTCTGGGTTGATTTGATAGTTTTCCAATATGGTGGGAAGGATGTGTCAGTAAACACGTGTCCCAGGCTGGGGGCGGGGGGAGGGGGCGGGGCGGGTGACTGAACTAGTCACTGGTGATCATATGGTGCCTGCCCCTAATACAGCACCAGGTCTGCACACGGAGGAAGAGTTCTCTGCCTGCTCCACGCTGCCCTGTGGGCCTTGGAAGCAGAGTAAATGGGACCCTTATATCACACAGTGGATACACTGTGGGAATGTGACCCATAAGTTGGATCTTGTTTTTAAATTATTTTTTGAAATTTTGGCTCCGCTGGGTTTTTGTGTGCGGACTACTCTCTAGTTGCGGTGCTCAGGCTTCTCGTTGCGGGACGTGGACTGTAGGTGCATGTGGAGTCTAGTGCCTTCTGGGCCCTCGAGCACAGGCTCAGCAGTTACGGTACAAGGGCTCAGTTGCTCCACAGCCTGTGGCATCCTCCCTGACTAGAGATCCAACCCGTGTCCCCGGCATTGGGGAGAAGATTCCTAACCACTGGACCACGAGGGAAACCCTGGATCTTATTTAAGCCCATCAAGACACCTGGATATTTAAAGGGATCCTTCAGATCCTTTGGTAAAACGCATCATTAGAAATATGGGTTGTCATTTGCTGGCTTTTCATAAAAGCAGAGAACACCTGTAGCCAGTTAGTACCCAGACAACTGGTACAGTGATGTCTGGTCTCAGTTCTGATGTCCTATGGACTACCATTCCATCCATCCACTAAGGACCCTGAAGACTGGGTGGCTTGGGAGACTGGGCAGATTCTCCAAGCAGGGGATCAACCTTCGGTTTGTGTGATTAACATGTTGGCTTTTGTAGATGTTTGGTTCATTTTCTTGATGGGCATTGTGTTCTTGAAAGCATTTCTCTTAACCTGCCATTCTCTCCCCTCTGCAGGAATGAAGTTTATGGAGGACCATCCCATACAGTCCCTCATTCCTCTGTACTTGCTAGAGGGTGGGGTCACCAGGGCCTTAACAGTAAAGTCTACTGGTCAGTTGTTTGTAGTTTCTATTGAAATTTAGCTTACAGGCACCATGGAATGCAGCCTTTAACCCACTCCAGTATTCTTGCCTGGAGAATCCCATGGACCGAGGAGCCTGGCAAGCTGCTCTCCATGGGGGTCACAAGAGTTAGCAACTAAACCACCAACACCACTCACAGAACAGCTTCCTCCTAAGTGCAGGGTTGTTGACACAGTAGGATCAGGTTTTTCCAGGTGAGGAGTATTCACCCAAAGCTTCCCTCCTTTGCTCTGAGTTCTGTGTGCTAAGCTGAGGCTTTCCTCTGACAATCATTGATGCAGAGAAATTACTGACTGCCAATTACTTATACCATTGAATTCAGTCATAATCATGACCTTTCTCTCTGCTTCTTTTTTAAAAAGTTTCTTGTGTCAGGCAGTACAGATTGCATCTGGTTAAAATGTGTTTGATTTTAGCAGTTCCTAATGTCTGTTTTTAACCATAGCTCCTAGTTCTCAACTGACTAGCATAGAATTCGTTAGCTGCAGTCATCAGTCAGACATTAAACTCTGATGTTTAGGGACGATGTCTGTGACTCGCAAGCTTATGTCAGCCTAGAGAGCTGATTTGCTCTTGGGTAGTATTGACATATGGTGAAACAGGAATAGTGATGGAAAAAGAAATATCAAAGGTCCTGCATAGCCTGCAGTTAAGTTTTCAAAATTCCTAGCCCACAGAAATATCACAGCTGCCAAAAGCACCTTAAGTCTAAAATACCTGAGGTCAACCTCCATTTATCGATGACCTTTCCCAACCATCCAAGCTTTCCATATCAAAAGCTGCAAAATACAAGCATTCATTTTTCCAACTTCCTTCTGGTGCTTGGGGCCTTTAAAAGAGGTTGCCCAGTGGCACTGGTCATGATATTAATCTGAGACATCAAAGGAATGTCTTCAAGATGGCTGTCCTCATATGCAATCAGTAGCTACAAGCTCTGTTCTGTCTTGGGAAATGTATATGATTTGGAGCAAGCCTTTGGAGCCTTTTTTGTTTGAGTCCACCTCACTATTAAATGCCCTCCTCTTTTGGCAGCGGTCTGCTGGGCAGTCTTAGTGTGTGCATGCTCAGTCGTGTCCAACTCTTTGCGATCCCATGGACTGTAACCCACCAGGCTCCTCTGTCCATGGGATTTCCCAGGCAAGAATACTGGAGTGGGTTGTCATTTCCTTCTCCAAGGGATCTTCCCGACCCAGGGCTTAAACCTGTGTCTCTTGTGTCTCCTGCATTGGCAGGCAGATTCTTTACCACTAAACCACCTGGGAAACCCATTGGGCAGTGTTCTGGAATGCATAAATACACGATCCTTTCTCTTAACATCCCGATGAAATCTACTGGGGCTCTGTTTGGCTCCAAGAAGACCCAAAGGCTCTTGGATCAACAGGGCTGCATATCCCCTGTGGCCCTGCAGTGTTAGGGGAAAGCTCTGATGGACTGAGTGCCATAGAGATGCTCAAAACAAGGGCACAGTTTTCAGCAGTAATTACCTCTGCCCCACCCTCTCTCACCAGACTACCTCATAATCAGGCTGCAAACTAGAACTTTCCTTTAGAGATGTTACCATCCATGGAGTCTGTTCCTCTTAATAACAGTAAACTTTTGTCTTATGAAAGTCAGCTCAGAACCCAAAGGTAATTTATTTTAATGAACAAACGAGAGCCCTAATAAGCAGCATTGATTTTTTTTCCCTGGCAGTCGAAAACTGTTTGAAGCCAAATTAAATTTTTGTGCTCATCATAGCGAGGCAATAGACAGTAAGTCCATAACCATGAGAACAATAGCAAACAGGTCTATAGTATCCCCTGACAGAGAGGTTTACCAGTGAGGCCAGTGTTTTCTGTTTAACCCCTTCAGAACACTGCATCCTCTCTGAAATGAATCACCGTATTGGCACCACCATATTCCATGGTATTGAAGAGAAAGCTGCAGCGTATTGGCACCACCGTATTCCATGGTATTGAAGAGAAAGCTGCAGCGAAGAGCGTGGGCATTTCCCAGGGCAGCCTAAGAGAACTGACAGTCATGACCCATTAGAAGATCATGAAATGAATTTAGTAGGTTGTGACCACTTAAAAGAGCTTCCCAGATGGTTCAGTGGTAAAGAATCTGCCTGCCAATGCAGGAGATGGAGGTTTGATCCCTGAGTCAGAAAGATCCTCTGGAGGAGGAAATGGCAATCCACTCCAGTATTCTTACCTGGAGAATCTCGTGGACAGAGGAGCCTGGCGGGCTACAGTCCATGGGGTGACAAAGAGTCAGACATAACTGAGCATGCATGCATGATCACTTAAAAAAAACACAAACAGAATAGAAAATATTAGCATGCCAAGTAAGTATTGTGTGATATACAAGCACATGTGTGTGTGTGGTACATTGACCAAGTAATTTACCTTCCAAACTGGGCCACTGTTGACCTGTTGAGAGTACAGGAAGTGAAGTGAAGTCGCTCAGTCGTGTCCGACTCTTTGCGACCCCATGGACTGTAGCCCACCAGGCTCCTTGGTCCATGGGATTTTCCAGGCATGAATACTGGAGTGGGTTGCTGTTTCCTTCTCCAGGGGATCTTCCTGACCAGGGATCGAACCCGGGTATCCCGCATTACAGGCACACACTTAACCGTCTGAGCTACCAGGGAAGCCCCATGAGAGTACGGGGATCTCTGATAATAATCACGCCAGGAGAAGAGCATACACCAGGACTCCCTGATCCAGTGAGGACGTTTGGTCACCTGATTGCTAGGCTGTGACGTGAAGTATATTTGTTATTGAGTGCCATGTTGCAAGAATCTGAAACGCTGATTCAGTGGCCATTTCTCTACCTAACAACCCTCCCCCTCATCTTCCAGGCTCCCACTTCCCAGGAACAATCACTACCAGCCAGGAGTGCTTATTATGTGCCAGATGCCGTGCTAAGGGCTTGGCCCTCGTTCTGAACTCATTCAGTTCCCACCTCGCCCCTTTTGATGCAGATTCTTGTATCAGAAAGGATTTTTGGAACATAAGGAGCAAAAATCCCAGCTAATCTGAGAGGTAATTTGTTAGAAGGGCTGCTAGGAGGCTGGTGTAAGAGGAAGGAACCAGGTGGCTCCAGAAAGCCTGGGCCAAGGGACCGGGCAAGTGCTCTGAGCCAGCAGTGAAGTGAATGAGCCCCAGAGGGTTTTCCTCTCCAGGCGTCAGTGCCTACCAACCCATCCTGGGAGGGCGGCCAGGTCCCTGGACCCTGGGTGCAAGGCGGCCCCAGGGTGGGGAAGGCGCCTCCAGGGAGGACAGTGCCCCAGATACAGCCTCTATACATGTGATTGTGGAGGAAGCTCCCCAGAGGCTAGGGCCCTGCTCGGAAGGGAAAGGATGCTGAGTAGCTGAAGCTTACAGGCTTACAGATGAGGAAACCGAAGCCAAGAGATTGCTTTTCTTGGGTTTCTATGGCAGATGGCTGAGCTCCTGTGCCCCCACGCCTGCCCCACCTTAGTCCTCTTCGGCCACGCCACTCCTTCCAACTGGTTTTCCCCTGTTGCCCAAACCTACTACCCTTCACCTTTGCCATGCCATTTCCCATTCCTACCTTTCTCTGCTCACTGGGGTTTGGAATATACCCGCTCTTCCAGGAAGCCCTCCCTGAATACATCAGCTCTATCCAGGTAGCTCTCTAGACCCCTCTAAGCCTATACTTCCCTTTTCTTAAGGAAATGTTCTGTCTCCCAGCCAGGCTGCAAGTCTTATTCCTAGAAAGGCTCATAAATAAACAATTACTGTAGAATGTGAGAGACATGGTAGAAATACACACTTAAGAATCATGGAAACCCAGAGGAGAGACCTCTAACCCAGCAACTGACTGAGCTGAGGAGGCCCGGTGGAGCTTCTCATGAGCCTGAAGTTTGGGAAGGGAGTTGCATACTTGTGTGCCATCCGTCTGTGGGTGAGTGGTGTTACTCGGGGGTCATTCCATTGGCCTGTATGTAGGGTGTTACTCGGGGGTCATTCCATTGGCCTGTATGTAGGGTGTTACTCGGGGGTCATTCCATTGGCCTGTAGGTAGGGTGTTACTCGGGGGTCATGCAGAGTGAGCGCACAGGACCTGGGCACATCTGAGAGTCCATGAGGGCAAGCTGCTGGGAGAGTTTGCTGGTTTCTTCAACGCCTGCAAAGGTCTTACCAGCAAAATGCTGAGTATCCTAGCAGACTCAAGAAATGCTTGCCCGCCTGCGTCCGGGAAAGGCACTTTTGCTCTTTTCAGAGTGAGGATTTTGTACTCATAAGAGTTTTCAAAGGTTTTTTTTTTTGGAGGGGATAAGGCAAAGAATGGGAGACCTTTTCAAATCACAGTTGCAGTTCCAGTGACTGTGAAGAGAGCGAGGTTTGTTGTTGTTACTGCCGCTCCTGCTGGGCTGTTATTCAGCCATGGGCACCTTGAAGTTATAGAAAGAGCACAGACTTTCAAACAAGACACATTTTATCTTTCCTTGCTATGGTGGTTTTTGTTATGAGAAGAAGAGTGCTCTTATTTAATGAGTCTGGCTGCCTTTGGGGAATGTTAAGAAGCATCTCTCTCAACCCCACATCAGCTGGGTTTGCTCTGTTGGGTGGGGGTGGGGGTGCACAGCATCCCAAAGACAGCTGTAAAAGCTGCCAAGGTCAAGGAGGTAGATTCCCACTCGGCACTGGTCTGGACCGCTAGCCGGGCATCACAGACAGAGCGTCCCTTTCTCAGTGTTTTCTGCTCCTGCAGATCCTTCGCTGGCCTTGAGTCTGCTTCTTTCCCTGTTATCTGTGTGTGTGTGAGCTAAGTCACTTCAGTCGTGTTGTCTGACTCTGTGCAACCCCGTGGACTGTAGCCCACCAGGCGCCTCTGTCCATGGGATTCTCCAGGCAAGAACACTGGAGTGGGTTGCCGTGCCCTCCAGGGATCGACCCAGGGATCGAATCCATGTATCTTACATCTAACCTGCATTGGCAAGCGGGTTCTTTACTACTAGTGCTACCTGGAAAGCTCCTGGTTATCTGCGTACTTCTCTGATTTGCTGATGGCATAAACCAGTGGTGTTTTGTGTTTTTTGGCTGGGTTGCATGCGATTTCACTAATGTAGATGTTTTTGGTCTCTGAGTTTTAATACTACATGGTAGCAAATCTACTTAATGCCAGGCTAGGGTTTGGGAGTCTTCTGTAAATCCATTTGTTTGGAAGTCCACGATGACACTGAACAGTCACCACTATCATACCCTCTTGACGCTGTTTGGAGATGAGGCTCCTGGGAGCTGTGGGACCATGTCGGGGTGTCACCCCTGGGGTTGGGGGAGCCCCTGTGCTTTAGAATTCTAGATTAAGAATCTTCATGTGTCACAAGCCTTTGTCTATTTTAACATGGAGCTGGGCTGCTTTGTGTATGCACACTTTATAATCAAACCAATTCCTGAGTGGCCACCAGTGTGGGGCACCTCCCTTTTTCATAAACGTCAGCTCAAATAAAGAGAGGCTCCTTCCTCTCCATGGCTTTAAGGGAAAAGGACCCATGAGTCCCATGGAGCATTCTCATTGAGTTTGGGGGCATCTGTCTCCTGGAATCACATTTGGTCCTGGTTTCCTCCCAAGTTAAGAAGAGGGTGCTAGCTGCGCCCTCTGCTGGGCAAAGAAGGGAGAACCTTTACTCCACCCCAGTCCTGGGTATTTTCTAATTTTCTTTTCGAGTTACGGAGGAAGATCAGAGGGTTTGCAACTTGGAATTCCTGCCCTCGTCTGTGGTGCCCGTGCCATTCCTGTTGCGTCTCCACGTCGCTGTCTCTGTGCTGGGTGCCCGAGAGGGCCTGTGAGCAGGCAAGGTGTTCCATGGGTGAGGGACCCAGACAGTTGCTCTGAACAAATGAATCCCAGAGAACGCCTGTGCATGAATTCGTGGAAGGGACACTGGGCGACTCAGGTGATGCGTTCACCCACACACTAGCAGGCTTTGAGTGGTAACATATTAGGGCCTCCCTCAAGGGACGGTGAACACTATCCTGGTGGCTCAGACCCTGAGACGAGAAGAGCCCCTGGAGAAGGGAGTGGCGACCCACTCCAGTATTCTTGTCTGGAGAATGCCATGCACAGAGGAGCCTGGCGGGCTACAGTCCATGGGGTTGCAAAGAGTTGGACATGAATGAGTGACTAATCCTTTCACTTCACTCGAGGGATGGTGATGATGGTTGTGACACATTTCAGAAAGAAGTTCATGGCCAAGTCAAATGGCCCACGACTGTGGTTCTCTGAAACTCTGGCTTAATCCAGAGACGTTGTCCACACAGTGTAGGAAGTGATGGCTGCAGGCCCTTGAACTGATTCCCTTAGTACCATTTCCCTTATCTGGGCTCTTGATAGGAGAAGAGCATCACAAGCTCGCAGTAGTGATGGCTAGTAGGGCCTAGAGGGCGGACATTCTTTTAATGCACTGCTTGTACCTTAAGTATCTCTACCTATGTACTGAAGTATATATACCTATGGGCTTCCTGGTGGCTCAGCAGTAAAGAATCCTCCTGCGATGAAGGACCCGCAGGAGATATGGGTTCGACCCCTGGGTCAGGATCGCAAGAGGAGGGCATGGCAACCCACTCCAGTATTCTTGCCTGGAGAATCCCATGGACAGAGGAGCCTGGTGGGCTACAGTCCATTGGGTTGCAAGGAGTCAGACACGACTGAGCGACTTAGCACGCACACACATATATATGAAGTGTAGGTATTCACATATACTGAAGCACCAAGGCTGACCAAGAACAAGGCCACCCGTCCCTGCCGAGCATCCTAAGGCAATGGTATTTGGGGAAATGAACACAGTAACAGCTGAACTTTCTGGATGTTATGAAAACTCAAAGAAGAGATCCACATGGCAAAGAGGGATAATCAGACTTTCTCTTCTGAGAAAAGTCTGCAGCAAAAACAAAGTATACCCTGAAATCACTTAATTCTTTTTGCTACATTAAAAAGAAAAAAATCTTGATCCTACTCCTTGCCTGAATCTATCGAGATGGCAGCTACACACAGTAAAACGGGATTACTCCACTGGGCTCAGCCACACTGGTGGGTCTCAGACCTGAGTGAGCATCAGAGCTACCCATGGGCTTAAGAGGCAGAATCACAGCCCACAGCTCTTGTGATGTGTGGGACCCCACTGATTCTGATTCCGTGGGTTAGAGAACCACACGTGTGCCCCCAGGCCACGTAAGAGGCACACACTGACCCAGGACAGCCCCAGGCTAGCGGTGACCATGAGGGCAAGAAGACGTTACTTTCAGTATTTCACATCGTTTCCATCTGGTTTAGCGTGAGACGAAGCAAAGTAGCCAGTAACTTCCATTTTTGTGAAACTGTCTTGTGCTTCAATTTCCTTGTGGGCATCTTCATGGTGAAGAAATAAACTTGGGACAGTTTGTTCCTCCGCGCCTCCCGAGTGCCCCCGAGGCGAGAATCCTCCAGGCTGTGGGACTCCGTTTGTTCTTAAACCAGTGGGATCACTACGGGTACAGACTTTGCACTCGAAAGACAGTGACCATCAGTGGCCTGTTCTAGGCAGATTTTGCTCCACAGAACTCATAATCCTCAAGCAGATGGAGGGGTTTGTAGTGGAGATTCTAGAAAAACGAATTGACAGAAAATTCTTCTTATTGATTCTAATGGTCATTTTTCTTTTCATGGCTATGAAAATAAGAAGAAAACAAATCTTTCTTAGAGATTGAATTTCAGTATTCTGTTTTCAGGTCAGCTGGTATCATAGTAGCCAAGTTATCTTGAGTATTTTGGGAGACAGCATTTTGCTATGTAACAAAAGGGAAATAGGAGGTGAAAATAGGAGTATATTTAACATATATTCCAATATTTTAAATTGGAATATAGTTGATTTACAATGTTAATTTCTGTTCTGCAGCAAAGTGATTCTGTTATGCATACATATATTCTTTTTTTATACTTTTCCACTATAGTTTATCACAGGATATTGAATATAGTTCCCTGTGCTATATGGTAGTTCCTTGTTGTTTATGCATTCTATATATAAGAGCTTGCATCTGCTAACCCCAAATCCCCAATCCTCTCCCAGCCCCTCTCCCTTGGCAACCACAAGTCTATTCTCTACATCTGTGAGTCTGTTTCTGTCTCATAAAAGTTAATTTGTGTCATATTTTAGATTCCACATCTAAGTGATACCCTATGATATTTGTCTCTCTCTGTGTGGTTTACTTTAGTCAGTATGATAATCTCTAGTTCCATTCATGTTGCTGCAAATGGCATTAATTCGTTCTTTTATACGGCTGAGTAGTATTCCATTGTGTATGTATATCATATCTGTTGATGGACATTTAGGTTGGTTCCATGTCTTGGTTATTGTTAATAATGCTTCCATGAACATAGAGGTGCATGTATCTTTTTGACTTATATTTTTGTCCAGATACATGCCCAGGAATGGGATTGCTGGATTACATGACAACTCTGTTTTTAGTTTTTTGAGGAACCTCCATGTTTTCCATAGTGGCTGCCCCAGCTTACATTCAGGAGGTGAGTGTTTTCAAATACAATCTTCTATTGTTGTCTCTGGAATACTTTATTAGTTCAGTTAACTTTTAAAGTTTAAAACTTTCTTACTGCATTGTATGGAAGTATACTTCCACGTCATAGGAAAAGAGAAGGTAGCTGGTACTTTCTGCCGATTTGTACATACCAAGTGTGGCAGGAAGGTTCACAAATTTCATCAGGCTCCTGAAAAGTCTCTTAAAACCCTCTCTTCTGATCGTTTCCTCTTCATTCCATTGGTGAGAAAGGGGTCCCTTACCCTGACTAAGGTGGCCAAGCATACAGCAGCTGTCATTGAACAGATGAGACTGACAACCTTTTCTGAGTCACTTACACTCACGGCCTGGGGAGGAGGCCATGGCGTGACATGCGGAGCCACGTGGAGGTTGCACACAGGAACAAAGTGAACGGTAGGGATGGAAGGCGTCCTGTAAGAGGGTGGGGTGACCTGTAGTTCCGCAGGAGGATGTGATTGGTTTGTGTGAATAATTTCACAGGCTGGCAGGGAAGTGAAGCCTGTTAATTTGAGGGGAGGGTGGGGTGTGGCCAGTCTGACTGATGGGGGGCACTCGCCGGATGGGGAGCCATCCCCACTGGACAGCGGGTAGATCTGGTGAAATCAGAGAACTCACAGCTAGGACCCTGGGCCTCTGTGAAGCTCAGAGATGTCAAGGCAGCCCAGGAAGTTTTGGACCTTGCAGTACACCCCCTCCATCCCAGCCTTTATTCATTGGCTTATTCCCTGGGTTACTTAGTCCTGGATTCAAGTCTGGATTTGAACTTAACCACCAAAGCAGCAGGGGAGATATAATCAATGATAACATTGATTATGACCATGAAATTCACCCTCCAAGCATTGCTGCCCGGGAGAGACTGCTCACTGTCTCCTTCCTAAACAGCTCTGTCCGTGGTTGACAGCGCTGACCTCCTTCTAATGATTTTCCCCCACAATCACAAAACTCTTGCAGACTGATTGAATTCTTCCAAGCCAAAAAATTTTTTTTACCCTTTATCTCTTCATAGGAATATTTCAGCCTTAAAATGTCCTGTAGCCTGTACTTTTCCATATCCACACACACAAAAAAGGCATTTTGCAAATCAATCTATGGTTTATAAGTCTGTTTTATAAAGCAGCCAGTTTCCCAGTCCACTGGGCAGGGCGCTGTGGCTCAGCTTCTGGGATCCCAGCCCAGTGGGGCCGCCCCAGCTGCAGCAGGTGTGGAAGCTAATGGCTCACACTTGCAGCCTTTCCTGGAGCCCACGATCAGTTGGGTAGAGCCAACTTGTGCATGAGTTACACTCCCATGCACATGCACACATGGACACACACGCACACACATACACAGTGACTGTCCATCGCTAAGGACTGATTGGGACAAGAGGACATCCCAGCTTAAGGGCCGGTCAAACTCTGGTGTCATTTATGTTCCAGAGCTCCCCAAGGGGTCAAGCCAGACCTCACAGAAGCCACACCCTTTCCTGGCTTCTTCCTTTTCCCTGTGCTTCCCCCCTGTCCTGCATTTGGGTTTCTCCTGAGACCACCCCCCTCGATAAATCACATTAAGTGAAGCTCCTCTGCAGGCTTTGCCTCCAGGAAACCAGACCCAGGACAGGGCTGTGTCTCCACAGCTGAAGGCAGGAGATAAATCAGCAGCAGAGTCCCTTTTATAAGCCCTTTTATTTTCTTAAAATGACTGTATTAAAACTTTATTTTCTTTATAGAAGTGATACACACTTACGGCTAAAAATTCAAGTAGTGTCAAAAGGTATAAAAGCGTAAAAGATTTCAAACCCTACCATAACTCTTAGTTCTAGTCCCCAAAAAAGTCACTGGCATTCATTTTTTAGTCTCCTTTCAGAACATGTTTATGTGTATATGTGAGTTTTATATAATTTCTATTACATTATCCATACCTCTCTGCAACCTGCTTTTTTCCATATACACCATGACCTTCTTTCCATCATCAGTGCAAAGAGATCTGCCTTAAAAATGATCAATACACATAAGACTCATTTAAAAAGTTATGTTCTCTGTAACTGGCAGGGTTCATCATTTCTGTGCATTGAAATGGAAACACTAGTAATTTGACATTTTATTTTGCCAAATGAACAACTGAGAGCTCCGTTTGAGAAAACAGTTGTCACTTCCCCCCTCATGTGCTAAACACGTGAGCCTGACTGAACCCGAAGCCTCTGTGAAATGACTGAGGAGCCAGTTAGACGAAGACCATGTGACCCACCTGAGGGCAGCTCAGTGGTCCCCAGCAGTGGATTAAAAATGAGAGGAAAGAAAGTTGATTTGTTTCTGTGTTATTCACAGCCACAAAACCACATTCGAACGGAGCGAACTGTCCTTCCAATAGTGAGTGAGACTGTGCGTATGATTAAGTAGATAACTAGATGTGCTAGGCAATGAATACACAATGGAGGTAGCACTGAATATCTCAGAAATTATAAAATGTGTTTTAAGATGTAACAAAAACCACAATTAACCACAGAGAGATAGCATCTCCCACCCATTCTGATGGCTACTATAAAACAGCAAAACCCAGAGAATAACAAGTGTTGGAGGAAAGGATGTAGAGAAATTGGAACCCTTGTGCACTGTTGGTGGGAATGAAAAATGGTGCAGCTGTTACGGAAAGCAGTATGGAGCTTCCTTAAAAAATTAAAAATAGAATTGCCATATGATCCTGCTATTCCATTTCTGGTTATATACCCAAGGGAATTGAAAGCAGGGTCTTGAAATTTGTACACCAGTGTTCACAGCAGCATTATTCACACTAGGCAAAAGGTGGAAATAACCTGTGTCCATTGTGGGATGAATGGATGGATAAACAATATGTGGCATATACATACCATGGACTCGTGTGTGTGTTTTCAGTCGTTAAGTCATGTCCGACTCTTTGCGACCCCCGTGGATTGTAGCCCGCCAAGCTCCTCTGTCCATGGGATTTTCCAGGCAAGAACACTGAGGTGGGTTGCCATTTTCTCCTCCAAGGGATCTTCCTGACCCAGGGATCAAACCTGTGTCTCCTGCATTAGCAGGCAGATTCTTTACCACTCATGTTCAGTCTTAAAAAAGGAAGAACATTCTACATTTGCCACATTAATGAACATTGATGACATTATGCTGAGCGAAATAAATCAGTCATGAAAGGACAAATACTATATGATTCCACTCAATGGGAGGTCCCTGGAGCAGTCAGGTTTATAGAGACAGAAAGCAGAATGGGCTGGGAGGAAGGAAGAAGACGGAGCTGATATTTAATGGGCACAGAGTTTCAGTTTTGCAAGATGAAAAGCTCCGGAGATGGATGGTGGTGCTGGTTGTACAATAATGTGAACGTACTTCAGGCCACTGAACTGTACACTTATAAAAATTAAAATGGTACACTTTATGTTACATATATTTTAACCACAATTTAAAAATACATAAATAAAATCATGCATTCCTCAAATCTCCCCAGGATTAAACAGCTGGCAAGGGCAGGGCCATTTAGTCATTCCATGCCTATGTAAGGGCACATGTGTTCACAGGCTCAGGCCCAGTCTTGGTCTTAGTTGACTGAGACCCATCTTTGGTCTCCAAGTGCCTTTAACTTAGGGGGAGGGTGTGGAGGTGGGGAGGGTAGCTGGCAGAGACAGCTGTGGGAACTCGAAGCCACCCAGTCAACAGAGGAACCCATCAACCAACCCCAAAGAGGAAGGAGATGGTAGAGGAGGTTTCCGGCTCAGTCGTGTCTGACTCTGTGCCACCATATGCACTGTAGCCCACCAGGCTCCTCTGTCCATGGGATCCTCCAGGAAAGGATACGGGAGTGTGCAGTGTATCCCTGCTCCAGGGGATCTTCCTGACCCAGGGATCAAACCCAGGTCTCCTGCATTTCAGGCAGATTCTTTGCCATCTGAGCCACCAAGGAAACCCAAGAATACTGGAGTGTGTAGTATATCCCTTCTCCAGGGGATCTTCCTGACCCAGGGATCAAACCCAGGTCTCCTGCATTTCAGGCAGATTCTTTACCTCCTGAGCCATTGGGGAAGCCCTTCCAGCTCCACAGACATGACTTAAAGAAGAGACTGCAGAGAAGCCACCAGGAGATGTGTCCCATCCTTACAGAAAAGGGATTAGATCTTAACTGTCAGGTTGGACTCCTGGCTCTGGTCCTTTCTAGATTCTTGTTTCATCATGGACATGCCTTGAAATTCTCTGTGATGCAGTCTGCTCATTTTAAATGAGCTTAGAACAGTGCTTGGTACCTAGCAAGTGGAGTATAAGCTCTTATTAAATAAGAGAAAAGGTCCTCTATTCCATCCTTATTCCTACGCCCCAAGGACTGGGCAGGTGGAATGTGGTTTGGGGGAAACTTGGGCTTAGGGAGGTGGGGTGTCTCCTTTGAAGAGGAATTGGGTTGAATGTAGATATTCTGATTTTTGACCCCAGCTCTTGCCACTGTGTGTCTGCCACCCTCTCCCTGCCCCCGGTGGCCCTTGTCTGGAGCCAACGGTGGGAACTGGGCGGTACTGGGAGTCATTGGTCAGGGCAAGGCACAACAACCCCTCAGAGCATCAGAGCACCTACCTCTGGCCCCTGAGCCTCACTGGAGAAAGCTTTTGCACTCAGAACCTGCCTGCCCGGAAGCAGCCCTAGAAACAGACTTTGTGAGAGTTTCAGACCAAACATAAGCCACATCTGCCGGAAATAATTTCCTTCATTCATTCACTTACAGGGTGACTGATGGACCCAGGCATCACGACTGCCCTGCCCTTGGCTCATCTCATCCATGTGTTTGGTTCTTGAAGGGTGGACAGGGCTGGAGAATGAAGGTGGACCATCGTATGTTTTTTTTTAATAGTTGGTGGTGGTTTAGTCGCTAAGTCGTGTCCGACTCTTGTGATCCTGTAGATTGTAGCCCACCAGGCTCCTCTGTCCATGGGATTCTCCAGGCAAATATACCGGAGTGGGTAGCCATTTCCTTCTCCAGAGGATCTTTCCAATCCAGGAATCAAACCTGGGTCTCCTGCATTGCAGGTATATTCTTCACTGACTGAGCTATGAGGGAAGACCTCATTATAGTTATAAACCTTTTAATAGTTATTTGATCAACTTATTTGGCTGCACCAGGTCTTAGTTTTGGCTTGTGGGGTCTTTAGTTGCAGCATGTGGGATGTAGTTCCCCGACCAGGGATCAAACCCCGGCCCCCTGCATTGGGAGCATGGAGTCTTAGCCACTAGACCATCAGGGAGTGCCTGTTTTTTGATCTGAATAAGGAATTCATGAACACAGTACAAAAGTCAAAGGCACAAAAGGGTGTTTGGTGTAAGCAGCGTCTCCTTCCCCACTGACAAAGGTCTTACCAAAGGACGTCCCCCTGCCCCCTGCTGCCCCATGATTAGTTCCCGTGAAAGGAAGAAAACCCTTAAATCAGTGGATTTGCTCTTCAGGGAGTTGGTTCAGATGAGCAATAGACAGTTGCCCCAGGGGTAGCACATCTGTAAAAGCAGGTGGCATCAAGGGACTTGGGAAGATAACCATAAAGGCGGTTCTAAGAGGGGTCCTGCCTCCTGCTGGGTGCTGGAGTGGGTGGGTCATTGTCTGTCATGTCACCCCTGAGCTGCTTCTCTCCTGTTTTAGTGTGAACCCCAAAAAAACAGTCTCGGGTTTCTTATAAGCCTTTTGTCAGTCAGGCTGGGAGCCCCCATCCCTTTTTGTAATTACAGAAGAGACCGGTTCCTTAATCCATGTACAGACAGGGTTCGGACACTGAGGAATAACAGGGAGCAGCATCAGAGACCCTCCTCCTCACCCCCTGCCTCACCCTCCTTCCTTTTTGTTTCCTTCTCTTCGCTTTCACTTCTCTTCCCCACCCCCAAGTGCACACTAAACACATACAGTGAGCAGGGCCTGGGCTTCCCATGGATTTATGATTTATGGTTATTCATCTTATTATCTAAGTGGTTTTGCCAGGTAAAATATTAAGGCAGCACTGCCATTATAACCTTGTCTTCCATGATCTCATTGGCAGCTGGTGTTGCCATGACAACTGGGTTGGAGAAACTGGTACTGAGTTTCAGTGGAAGAGATGCAAACACTGGTGTGTGTGTGTGTGTGTGTGTGTGTGTGTGTGTGTGTGTACACGCAGACCTCCCATCACGTAGATCTCTGGTGTAGAAAGCCATGGACTTCTCAATCCTCACCTTCTGCTTCTCCTTCCAGTTTGGTCAAAATTAGCTTCAGGGCTCTAAATCGATTAGAAGGAGGCTTTGGAGGGTGATTTCTTTGTGTGGCCTTTGACTAGCAAATTGAAACTAGAGACAGAGAAGAGATATCTTCCAGGGCTTTCTCCCCGCCTGAAATGAAGCAAAGACACCCACTGGATATTGCTCGTTTAAAAGCACCTTGGGCCCAACTTATTTAACATCTTTGTGTAATTCTCTTATTGGTCATAGAAAGAGCTTGAAGGGGCCCCAGATGTCATCTCTCTAATGTCCTTTTCATTTAGATGAGTAAACAGGCCCAGAGGTTAAGTGACTTGCCCCCATAGAGTATGGTCCACTGAGAGGCCATTGGCTCTGAAATCACACTGCCTGGCTCAAATCCTGGCTCCAGGGTGCATTTATTGTGACCTCAGCCAAGTGGCTTCCCCTCTAAGCCTCAGTCTTGTTCATCTGTAAAATGGAGATGATAGCCAGAGCAACCCTACTAGGTCATTATAGGGATTAAGTGACATAATTCATAACATTTGGACTTGTTCAGTTGCCAAGTTGTGTCTGACTCTGCAACCCCACAGACTGCAGCATGCCAGGCTTCCCTGTCCCTCACCATCCCCTGGAGTTTGCCCAGGTTCATGTCCATTGAATTGGTGATGGCATCTAGCCATCTCATCCTCTGTCTCCCTCTTCTCCTTCTGCCTTCAATCTTTCCCAGCATCAGGGTGTTTTCCAGTGAATCAGCTGTTCCCATCAGGTGGCCATAAATTTTATTACTATTACCCAGGGCCACACTGAGAATCAGTGACAAAACAACCAAAATCCAGCTCAGCTAAGTCCTTAAACTGGACCCTATGCCCACAAATCCCATCCTGTCCTTTCTTTCTTGTTCCTTGTCATCCAGGGAAGAATGGAGGTCCCTTCTGAGATATCGGTTGTCTTTTCCTAAAACCCCCTATGAATTGTGTACAGCGCAGTCCCTAGTGGATACTTGTTGATTTGAGGGTAAACACTACATGCTTCATGCACTAACAGAACATGCATGGAATGTACATGGGGTGGCTGCATTGCAGGGGGGAAAGAATGAGAAGAAAACTTAGGGTGGGAAATGAACTTTTTTTTTTACCACAACCGTGCATTTTGCTGAATTCTTTACAAATGCATTTAATCATCACAACAGCCCCATGAAGTGAGCATATTCACCCCCACTCTACCAAGAAGAAAACTAAGTCGGAGTAGGTCCGCAGCACACCGGGGTTTACACTGGCAGGTTGAGAGAGCTACGTTTCCACCCACCCTTTTACAGCAAGGTGCCGCTGATGCCCTCAATACACCGTGTGGTTCACAGGAACTTCTCACCCACTCTGTGAGCCAAAAGCACATTTCCTGAGGTGGTGAGTTTCTGAACAGACTGGTAGCTCTTCCATCACTGACACAAAGCCGAGGGTACAAAGCGCAGTTGTGTAACTCTGGGGGTCCAAAATGCTCTCCTGGTCCAACCCGACTGGCATTGAAAAGTCACACCAGGCTGGGTGGCTTTGCAGAATGCCAGTTGTTTAAACTCTTTTTCATCGCTCTGGCAAGAAGACAAGCAATGCAGGGGAACCTCACAGTCCTGTTCAGAGGAGCAAGCTGTTCTGGGGAAATGTATTTCAAAAGGTATCCTGAGTTTAAAACACGCCCACTTGGGAGGGGGCAGCGAACCTGTATCCTCTTCGGTAGGTAATGAGGCCATTAAACCAGTTGGTCTCCGCACATCTTATGTAAGAATGGCTCAGTCTCTGGGTGAGTCTCATAAACCAGTACAGAATTTAACCGAGTGAGGCTTTCCTAACTGGGAGTTAGAGATGGAGGTCAGATGGGGACAGGGGTGCCTGACTCCTACATAACAGGGGCCCAGAGTGGGCTGGATGACTAGTCTAGCATGTGGGTTGGCATAGCCACTATGCTTTTTTTTTTTTTTTCACTTGCACTGTGTGTTTATTTGGCCTTGGGGGATTGGGGAGGCGGATGACGATTTGAAGGCGATAAAGGGCCCCTTCCTGACACTACATGACATTGCAGAACTGTGGCAAAAGCCTATACTTCGGAGACAGACTTACTCTCAGGCGGGAGACCCATTCTGCCTCGCCCCAGGCGGGTTACTGTGTGCACCTTAGACTTATTGTACCTGCTGAGGAAGCACTGTCCCTCCGCTGAGTTACTGCGGGTATTTCGTGAAATAAGAGAGGTGGAAACTTAGAAAATACTAGTTTTTCAGTAACCCCTATGCTAAAACCCATCAGATGGAGGCATCTTTTTAGTATCAGTAAGCATCCTCGTTTTGAGTCCACACGATTTTCTGGGTCATCAGATTCGAGGAGGTGCGTTGCGGTGCCAGCTCTGCGTCCCAGTGATACCCAGCTGGCAGGTAACCCCCAACAGGTACTGACGCCGGCTTCCACCCCCATGAGGACCCCCCTGCAGGGTCAGCCCTCCCTTCCCCCTGCCCTCTGAGGCCGGGGCCGGAGTGGGGCGCTCTCCAGAGCCGCGGCAGGGCAGGCAGGACCGGGGCGTTGGGGGCGGCGTTCCGCATCGTACCGAGACCCGCCGCATTCCCAGTGGGGACCAGCCCCGGAGGCCGTGGCGTTTACATAACTGCGATGATGTAACCGCTGGCGGGCCCGGAAGGGCGGGGCGGGGGCCCGGGAGCGCGGGGCCGCGGGACTCTGCGTGCGGCGCCCGGCCCACCATGCTCCTCTACCGCAGCGCCGCGTGGTTCGCCAAGGGGCTGCGCGAATACACCAAGTAAGGGTGCGCGGGGTACCGCGCCGGGGCCCGCGGCCCGGGGGCGGGCAGGCCGGCCGGCCGTCACGCGGCCCGCTTCGGCGCAGGCGGGCCGGATGAGCGGGAACGCGCCCGCGACTCCCCTGCGATCACTCGGACCCACCAAGCGACGGAGGTGCTCGCCTGCTGGCAGCCCACCAGCCGCAGCCGCGACCCAACGCGGGGGCGCTCTTTGGGCCCGGCGCGCGCCCGAGGGGCGGGGCTGGCGCCCGGGGGCGGGGCTTGTACGCGGGGGGACCCACCCACTGACGTCAGGCTGCCCAGGGGTCTGCGAGCCTCCCGGGCGTTTCCTGGACTCCCCGCTTGGGCGTGCTCTGGCTCTTGTCTCATTGGGGCTGTTTTCGGCGTAAGAAGGGGTTAGCTCTAAATTGCTAGTTGAGACTCCGCTTAGTACTTTGCTGGGTGTGTTTTTGTCCTTACTAATAAAATGCGGCTTGTGGACTGTGACCGCTCCCTCCAGCTGGAACATTCCGGGCACGAGTTTCAGGGCGGGTGTAGACCACGCGTCCAGTGTGAGCTTGTTGAACATTGCCTGATGGTCCCTGCCCCCACCCCCTCCCATTGCCCCGTGATCACCCTGGCTGTGCCCCAGTCGACCCGCCCCCTCACTGTGGTCTTTGAGGGGTGGCCACTTCTGGGAGGTGAAGAGGTGGTTTTTAATGTTAGAATTAGTCTCTCCCAGTGGTTCTCATGCCTGTTTGAAACCAGAAATCACCGGCAGAAAATTGTTGAGGATACTAGCTTTCAGGCCCTCCCACTGGACATTTTGATTCAATTGATGTGCACTGGGGCCTAGATTGATATTTTATTTAAAAAAAAAAAAAAAAAAATCCTGCAGGCTCTTCTCTTATGCAACCCTCTTCTCCAAGAGACTTCCTCTCTTCCCTTCCTTAAGAGTTTTATCAGTATTTTTATCAGTTCCTAAGGTTACCTGGGAGAAGGCAATGGCAGCCCTCTCCAGTACTCTTGCCTGGAAAATCCCATGGACAGAGGAGCCTGGTGGGCTCCGCTGTCCATGGGGTTGCGAAGAGTTGAACACTTGACTGAGTGAGTTCACTTTCACTTTTCACTTTCATGCACTGGAGAAGGAAATGGCAACCCACTCCAGTGTTCTTGCCTGGAGAATCCCAGGGTCGGCGGAGCCTGGTGGGCTGCCGTCTATGGGGTCGCACAGAGTTGGACACGACTGAAGTGACTTAGCAGCAGCAGCAGCACCAAGGCTACCTGGGCAAATTTCCATCGTCCCAGGACTCCAGGCATCATTCCAAGGGGAGACAGCTGCTGTTCCTCCCTTCTCGGCTTGCAGAAGCATTTTTGAAAAAGTGCAGACCCTCCTCAGGGGCAGTGCTGCAGAAAATGTGGGAAATGTTACTGAGTCCAAGCTCAGTCTCCTCGCTATACACAGGCCAGTTAACCAGAGAAAATGTTGAGGCAAGGAATGACTTTTATTGTGAAATTCAACAGATCTAGAAGATGGCAGACTCAAATCTCAAAATAACCACCTTGCTGCGCATCTGGGTGAGGTTCTTGTACAGGATAGAGAGGGGTTGGAGTTGAGGAAGTAGTGACCATTATCTTGTAAGTATCTCCTGGAATGGCCAACCTCAGGGAAGAGATGTGTTCCCATCTCTTCTGGCAGAGGGGCAGGATTCCCTGAGGCAGGTCATTATGTAGGATTATAATAACTAAAGCATTGTAAAACAAAGGTTAAAACATCATGGAGTCAGAATTGGCTCTTCCCTGCAATAATTCCCACTATCAATGTCCCTTCAACAATCTTGGAAAAAAAGAGGGTGACGACTTTCTAACTGCTTCATCAGATGGGTCTTTTGAGAAGTGTTTGCGGCCATCCGTGCCAGTTGCCAGTGTCCCAGATGTTAAGATTTGTCTTTCTTCGTTCCTCTTTGGAAAATGTCCACTTTATATCTGTAGAATACTGAACTTCAAACCCAGAGGCAGCATCTTAAGTTTAGGAATTTAGGGCTTTTCTATGTATGGGAAGATGCAAGAGTCAGGGCTCTTTAAAATTATTTCCTTGATATGTACCCTCAGGTATCTGGGGCAGTTAATCCTGTGTTCTCACAGGCTGAGTTTCCTCAAGGCTCACCATAAGGATGGCTGCAAGGCTGATGACTGGTAGATGGCAGGTATCTCCTTCCTGAGTTTCCTCAGGGCTCACTGGCTCATGTTGGAAGATTCCAACTGCAGATGACTCATATGGCAAGAAATACTCCATTTCTCAGCTCCTCCCCTCTTGGTCAGGAATTTGACCAGTATTTGGGAGACAGTTCATGATCAAATCTGGTCCCACGGCACTGGAAGGCTCATCCCAGATCAGGAAAAAAATTCTTCGATATGCCACTCTAGTTGCTAAATTTTGGATTGACCCCCATCAATAAGGAAAGATTCTCTGGATCTTGTGCCTGATTATGATCCAGGAGACCTTTTCCCTCCCATTGCTTCTTCCCATATTTAGAATTACACTATTATAAGGATTTTTATGTTACGTTTTTAGCCATATAAGTTTTGTTCAAGGCCTGGTTACACCCTGGGTATTGTAAGAGACAACAATCTTATAAATTAGACAGGATATAAGTAATGCAGTTAGTGACATTGACAATGACAGTGCATCAAGGAGGCACAGGGCACAAACAATTGGGAAACAAAGACCAAATTAGAACAATGATTAATTAGTTTAAGGGGCAGATTTTCCTTACCCATGGGAAACAGATTTAAACCAGTAATTTTCTTTATATAGAAACCACAAAAACCGTAACCATATCTACCAGTTCACTCAGTTCCCCTGTAACTAATCCTTTTTGTTAACAGCTTTGTGAAGCCATTAGAATTACTTGCATTTATCCAAAAGTCCTTTTTATAAATCTTCTTGAAGGGGAGGCATTTTTTGCAATGGCATCAAAGTGAAATCATAACTATCTATAATAACAAAAAGACTTAAGAAGCCACATTTAAAGCACCTAGGTTACTGCTGTGACATGCCACACTTTCAGATAATAACTAGAATTATGACCATAATACTTTATACCAGGACACATCAAAATTTCATATAATATCTAGAATATCATTTACCATAAAATCTAACCTAAGAAGATTTATTACTCATTTGATAACACTTCCCATTGTTAATTTAACATACCAAGTGAACCTAATGCGTTTAATGTTTCCTTGGGATGTTTCAAAGGCCCTTTGAAGCATCCCAAAGTTTAGCTAGAGGTCAAAGAAACTTTATTATAATTTGATTTGCAAAGTTTTGTCAAAACAACATCAAAAGGGTTTTAAAACACAACAGGATTATAAGTCACTGTGAAACAATAGTTATTCACTTAGCTAAAGTAACAATAAAAGATTTCAAAGGCAAATGCAAAATAGATAACTTAAAAGGTAAAGAACTTAAAATCTGTTATCAAAGGTAGTTTGACATCTTAACAAAACTTGTCTTTCTAACAGAGAAAAGCCAAATTCTGTTCTCATATCAAGATTTTAGCCCTGAGTTGGGTACAGCAATGTAAAATCCATCAGTCTACAAAAGAGGTCAGATTAAAACTGGGTTTCTGGAAGATGGAATAAATCAAGTTCACTTATCTAGATGGCTAAACTCTTTTTACTAATATTTATGGAAAGCAAGTCCAAATTACTCTCTTTTTCAAAATTTGCATTTTAAAAAGATGGTGGAGATAAGGGCTCCTGAAGACCCAGTAGAACATTTGCAAAGATACAGGCAATTTTTTCTTAGGATAACTTCTTTTCCCCTTTATAATACTTTGTTGTTCTTATTTCGTTGCTAAGTTGTATTAATACTTACAAACTTCCTCTTAAGATAAACAGGGAAGGTCTTGGGAGTGGTAAAAGGATTAGTAGGTTTTGGATTATTTTTTTGGAACCATACTTCTGGTCCCAATAAGGACAAGTTTTTTTCTTTTTTCTTCAAAGAATTGGGTGGCTACCTCAATGATACTGAAGGATTGACATACCCATTTACCTATGTTGGAAAGTTAGCTTAGAGGAGAAGGTCTCTTCCAAATTTCCTGCTAGGCTGTAAATATCAGCTATGGCTAGTTTAGTCAGACCCATGGCTTCCCATTTCGGTAATCTATTTACAAACACTTTTGAGGATCTTCCCTAGATTTCAGCCAGTCATTAAAACTTCCCAAGGGGCTCCCAGGTGGGAGTGGAACCTTAGAGGAAGTGCTTCCCATTTTAGCTCAAGCAGTTAGTACTAGAAGCCTTTGTGCTCAAAGTAACCAAATCAAACCAAGACCTTGCCAGCCAGAAAGTCACCTTCAGAGTCAAATGGCAAAACTGCCTCAAATGTGACCTCCTAGTCCCACTAGACTTGTGACCCTTGTCCAAAGCACCTTATTTCCCTTCACAGGGAGAACACCCCAAATTGGAGCTAAAGCCCCCCCAAATGGAGCTGAAGCTCCCCAAGTTGGAGCCATAGTCCCCAAAGGCACGAGATCAAAAAAGCCCTAGTGGGACCCTGATGTCAAGCTGTTCTGGGGAAAGGTTACTTGAGCCTTTAATTTACAAAGGAGAGTGATATCAATTAGAGTCAGTCAGTTTGTTCCCCACTGTCAGCGTGACCTGGGGCTCCTGTCCTCCTTTGATTATTTTTTAGTTTGGGGCAATCTTTTCTCCCGTGTCCTTCCTCCCGGCAGTAAGCATGTTCTTCCTTCCCCAGTGGTGGCCTACCTTTAGGTTTCACGTGTGCTTCGTCACTCAGTCATGTCTGACTCTTTGCGACCCGATGAACGGTAGCCTGCCAGACTCCTCTGTCCATGGAATTTTCCAGGCAAGAAAGATGGAGTGAGTTGCCATTTCCTTCTCTAGAGGATCTTTCCGACCTGAGAGTAGGGACTGAACCCGTATCTCCTACCTTGGTGGCAGGTTCTTTACCACTGAGCCACTGGGAGCCCTCCTTTAGGTCACTTACTTTTAGTGCTGCTACCCGAAAACCTGTATTCCATTTTGCATCTCCTTCTGTCTCTGTTCCCTGCTGTTGAATACTTTTAAGAACAACATCTACTAACTGAGAAGGATTCATTTCAAATACACTATCTAATTTCTATAACTTTTTAATCTCTGGAGCACTTTGCCTGATGAAGGCCATATTTATCATCCTTACATTCTCAGGGGCCTCAGGGTCTGTATCTGTGTAGCACCTATAAACTTGATAAACCCTTTCTAGAAACTATGATGGATCATCAGTTGGTTTTTGTTTTATCTGTTCTTATTTAAGCTCTTTTGTCTAGGTACCCCGTTGGGTTTTCTCTCAGACCTCTGCACGATAAGGTAGTAGTTCTCTGACTCCTTTTTCTCCTGATGCAATAGCATAAATGCTTCTATGTATGGAATCTCATCTCTTTTCCCTGCTCTTTTGCAAAACAATTGTGAGATTGCCTAATAGTTGAGTGAGCCATTCAGGGTCCGTTGCTCTTCTGATCCTAACATATATTGGGTCCACACCCCATTATAGTAGCATAGTCATAGGCTTACAATTTTATTTTGCCCGTTTATCCAATATATGCCCAAAAGGGCTCTCCTTCAAGATAGATGGAGTAATTCCCATTTATAGATGGAATACTTCCCATTTTTAAAAGTATGACCACACCGAAACACAAAAGATGAATCGCAATTCCAATATAAAAAATCCCACAAAAAAATTGCAGCATTGATAACACCAACAAATTGGCCCCCAACCCCCAAACTTACCCTACAAATCAAAGAATTTCAACTAGGGTAGACTTACCCCACAAAAACTAGTTCCCCAATAAACTGATTCCAACTGAGCAGGTTCCCAACTCAGGTAAATAAACTTATCCTACAAAACAAATGAACTAATTCCAACTAGGATAGGCTTAACCCTATGAGAACTAGTTCCCCAGTGAACCAGTTCCAGCTCAGGTACAGTCCAACAACAATTCCCCTCCCCAACAGGGTAACCCACCCAAACTGGCTTGTCCTCTAAAGGAAAAGCCCAAATTGAGGTGGAGATATGTTTCCAGTGTGCACACTGGAGAGACTTACCCTACAAAATTGAGTCCCATCAATGCCTAATTTGTCGGTTCCTTGCCTCTACTGCCAAGCACTGGAGAATCTGCTGCCACGTCAGGGAATCTTGAAGGGAAGATCCTCAGGACAAATGGTCCCAGCAGCTGCTAAGGCCTTGCCCCAATATTCCCTGATATATACCCAGGGCCGGGTAGCCACAAGCAGCAAGGCTTCTGGGCTAGCTAAGCCAAATTTGAGTCCAAGTTCAGTCTGCTTGCCACATGACAGGCCCATTAACCAGGTGTTGAGGCTAGGAATACAGTTGGAAAGCCTAGCTGATGGAGAAGATGGCAGACTAATGTCTCAAAATAACCGTCTTGTCTGGGGTCTGAATGTGAGGTTCTCTTATAGGACAGAGAAGGGGAGGAGTTGAGGAAGTAAAAACCATTATCTTGCAAATATCTCCTGGAAGGAGGTATGTGTTAATCTCTTCAGGCAGAGGGGCCTCAGGAAGAAGATGCGTTAATTACTTCAGGCAGAGGGGCAGGGCTCCCTGTATAATTTAAACTACAACTATAAGGGCAGGTAATCATTTATGATTATAATAACAAAAGCAATGAGAAAGGAAGGTTAAAGTCAAAGAAACAGATCAATCAAGGACTCAGAATTGGCTTTTCTTTCCAACAGTGTAGCTGTCAACCCTGACCCACTGAATTTAGGTGAATACAGTGGCTGCCTCTTTCTTTCGAAGGGGTGTACTCATAGTGACCACCATTTGCTGGATCATTCTGTGTTATACAGAATGCATCATGAAGAGCTTGAGTCAGCTTTCTGCCCCCTGGGAAAGCAGGCTTCTGAAAGTCTCTCCCCAAACTCTTTTGTGGGGTAGGAGGGGTGTAAGCTTAGGTGGTTTTCCCTGCTGTTGTGCATTTTGTGAATTGGAGGGAAAGACAATACTTTACTTTGATTCCAATGAGAGTCTGTAGTTTGGGTTTACAATGCTTTTTCTTGGCACAGCAGATTTTTATAAAGCTTCCTTATATTGGGCCCCTAGGCAGCAGGATTGGAGAAGGCAATGGCAACCCACTCCAGTACTCTTGCCTGGAAAATCCCATGGGCAGAGGAGCCTGGGGTCGCAAAGAGTCAGACACAACCGAGCGACTTCACTTTCACTTTTCACTTTCATGCATTGGAGAGGGAAATGGCAGCCCACTCCAGTGTTCTTGCTTGGAGGATCCCAGGGACGGTGTAACCTGGTGGGCTGCCGTCTATGGGGTCGCATGGAGTTGGATACGACTGAAGCGACTTAGCAGCAGTGGCAGCAGGATCTAGTCACAGTTTCCTTAACTTTGCCTGAACCTAAGAATTACCAGGGGCAATTAAAAAACAACTGACTTGTAAGCACCTAGCAGGTGTGGGTGGAACCTTAGCAAATTCCATATTGGGTAAATTGGGGGACCTTGCCTCCTGGTGATTCTTATATTCAGGGGTTCAGGAAACACTAAGTACAGTGATTGCTCAACTTGAATCAGTCTCCTGTAGGGCATGTGAAACCATTGACTGCTGGGCCTCACCCTGGAATTTCTGACTCTGTAGAAAGATTCCCAGGTGATGTTGATGTTGCCTGTCTGGGGACCACTCTTCTGAGCACCACTGGTGAGGCTGAGCATCACTCCTAGGCTCAGTGTAGAGAGTATGGAAACCCCTGTGGGCTTTATCATCTACCATCCCATGGTCTTGGGTAAGTCATTTACCTCTCTCTGCATCTGAAAAATAAGGACTGATATGAGGATTTTATAAAAATAAAAAGAGAGGGCAGGAGGATAAGAAAAAAGCTAAATCTTATTAACAGCAGATTGGATCAGGGTGGATGAGGGTGGAATCCTGGTGTTGAAGACAAAGGACAAAGGGAGTTATGACAGGTCCTGTAGGCCAGCCTGGCTCCACCCACTTGGCAGCTGGCTCACAGCCTGGGATTTGAGGAAGACTTTAATCCACAGGAGCCACCCTCAGCAAACCTTACTCCCTAATAGGATCAACGTGGTAACCCAGAGGCTAGAGTCTCCTCTAGCTGTGTGTCAGCTTCCTGCCCAGGGAGGAGGGGTCTTGGGGCCTGGTCCCTGTGGGGCATTTAGCCAGGGTGTGTTCTCTGTGGCCTGCTCTTCTTGAAAGCTCCCTCTCCCTCTCCACCAGGCCTTCTCCTGCCTGGGCCCTTCATCACTGATCCCCTAATCCTGGTTTCTTTCCAAGAAACCTCTTTTCCTTTGCAAGAAAATCTTTTCACAGTGATTCTGGGACGTCCACCCGAGGCAAACCAAATCTTCCAGCTTCATCTTTGGTTATAGTTTAAGTTACTCTCAGAGTCCCTAACGATTTGAAGGACTGGTGGGCAAACAGGGGAGGGGAGCAAGCAAATGAACTTTGTTTTGAACATGAAAGATACTAATATTATTATTAATACTAGTAGTAATAATAGCAACTATGGTGTTGTTTAGTCACTAAGTCATGTCTGACTCTTTTGCAGCCCCATGGACTGTAGCCCACCAGGCTCCTCTGTCCATGGGATTCTCCAGGCAAGAATACTGAAGTGGGTAGCCATTTCCTTCTCCAGGGGATCTTCCCGATCCAGGGATTGAACTCGTGTCTCCTACATTGTCAGGCGGGTTCTTTACCACTGAGTCACCTGGGATTGAGTTCTTAACTTATTCAAAGCATATGATAGATGCTTTACATAATTATCTCACCTAGGCTGCCCAAGAAGTAGCTTCTGTTAGAAGCTTTGTGCTTCTAACATCCCTTTGTGCAGATGAAAAGACTGGAGCTCAGAAGGGTTAAAACAACATATGAGACGGCACAGCTGTTAGGAGGCAGGGCTGAGATTTAAATCCAGGTTGTTGGCTCCAAAGCCTTTATGATTGAGATGACACTGAGCTTCAAGTTGGCCTTTCAGGAAGCCTTGGAACAGTCAGAAGCCTTGCTTGCCCCACTAAGTGGGCGGCTCACAGCCGAGGCGATGAAAAGCTGCCCTGGATGTCTGGAAGAGTTCCAGATGGTGAGAACAGCAGCAATAACATTCTTCTTGGTCTCTTGACTGTGAGACCAGGGGCAATGACCGCCCCTGTGGCAATGACTTCAGACCAAACCTGGGCTCATAAACATTCTTTGGCCCTCTTCACTGGCGTCCAGGCCTGTAGTTGGCAGCTGTGCTGTACTAGGGTGTGGGGCAGGAGACCAGCTGCTGGCAGTCTGCGCATAAATAGGGCATGCGGAGGGCACCGGGTGCCTCCCAGAACCCTCGGGGAGAAGAGTTGCATCCTATGTTGCAGAGAATCAGCTCTTTGGGCGAGAGAAACAGGCTGAGACCCCCAGCCTGCCGGAGTGTGGGGCGAGCTCTGACCTCAGGGTCTCCTCCTGCCAATCCCTCTCCACTCCCCCAGCCAATTCTGTAACCAGGAATATTGACTACTAGGACAGTCAAGGTAGACGAGGAGTCTCAAAGAGCAGAGAGAAGCAGTTGAAGAATTCAGAGTTCTTTCTTTCTTTATCTCTTCATCTTATTTATTTTGGCCGCACCACGCAACATGCAGGATCTTAGTTCCCTGGCCAGGAATCAAACAAGTGCCCTCAGCATTGGGAGTGTGGGCTCAACCACTGGACCATCAGGGCAGTCCCCCAGAGTTGTTTCTGACCAATATGATGCCTTTGGGTCAATTGGAAAAAGCACCTCCTTCTCAATCTGGCAGAAAGTTGTCCTGATGCAGATACAAATGGGCCATCATTATGACCTAAACGGTGCCCCCTCGAGTGTTCAGCACACACCCTGAGGCCCTGAAGGAGCCTTGCTTCCTCTCAGGGGTGCAGCCCTCGCATAACTGCACCTGCCCCGCCTCATTCCCAAATTGCACGTCTCCCCACTTTGCTGTGGTCCTTCTGTACCTGGGGAGGGACACCTGTCCTGGGGTGCAGTGGGCGTGATGCTGTTGGTCTCCTGAGCACCTCTCCATTCGCCCCAATGTGGGGGAAAAGGCCAAAAAAATAAAAATAAGAAAACCTTTCAAAGAATGTTTTAAGGGGCAGGGGCACCTCCTGGTATTAGAGGCAGTCGGAAAAAAATAGTTTGGCTGCCAAACTGTTGGAATCTCCAGGTATTTTCAGAAGTTCAGGAAACTAATGGTATAGGCGCTGAGAAGATGGTGTTCACAAGACCAGGGAGGAGAGCGGGGCCCCAGGGCAGAAGGGGCTGTCTGCCGGGTGGGGAGAGCACTGCGCCCAGCCCAGGATTGGGCTTTCTCACTGCAGGAGGTTGTGTTCCCTGCTCCTTAATGTCCATTCCTTCTGTGGGTCTGCTGCTTCCAGGAGTGGCTATGAGTCTGCGTCCAAGGACTTTGTTCCTGATGACTTGGAGGTCCAAGTTCCTGGAAGAGCCTTCATGGTCACCGGGGGGAACAGCGGCATCGGAAAAGCGACCGCCATGGAGATTGCCAAGCGAGGTGAGGAGCCTGCTAAGTCGTGTGTGTGCTGGGCCCCGAGGGCAGCCTGCAGCCAGTCCTCACCGGGGAGAGGGCCCTGTGTCACATGGGGGTCGGGAAGGCCCCAGCCGGCACAGCCGGGAGCCCTGGACAGGGACCCCGTGCTGATTGGCACAGCTGCTGGCTTTCTCTTGTTCAGTCGCTCAGTCATGTCTGACCCTTTGTGGCCCCATGGACTACAGCACGCCAGGCTTCCCTGTTTGTCACTATCTCCTGGAGCTTGTTCAAACTCATGTCAGTGGAGTCGATGATGCCATCCAACCATCTCATCCTCTGTTGCCCCCTTCTCCTCCCGCCTTCAATCTTTCCCAGCATCAGGGTTTTTCCAATAAGTCTGCTCTTCGCATCAGGTAGCCAAAGTATTGGAACTTCAGCTTCAGCATCAGTCCTTCCAATGAGTATTCAGGACTGATTTTCTTTAGGATGGACTGGTTTGATCTCCTTGCTGTCCAAGGAACTCTTAAGAGTCTCTTCCAACACCACCGTTTGAAGGCATCACTTCTTTGGTGCTCAGCCTTCTTTATGGTCCAACTCTCACATCTGTACATGACTACTGGAAAAACCGTAGCTCTGACCAGATGGACCTTTGCTGTGCATTAAGCTTCAGACTAGAGGTGGATAGAGTGGGTGACTGGAGGAAGCTGTCCTCAACACTTCATTCATTCACAGGAGAGCTGAGGTCCCATCCACGTGGCAGTGTTTTCTGATTAAGAACAGTAAGGAGCTCCAGTTAACCCTAGGCATCTGAATCACCAGTGGAAACTTAAAACACAAAACTTGGACACCTGGTCCCTAGTTTCTGTCTCATCAATGAGAATGGGGGTGGGAGAGAGACTGGGAGTCTATCACAGTTTGGCCGTGGGCCCTAGTTGAGAACAGAGCCCCCAGAATGACGGAAGGGGGTGCAGTGAGCTGCCTTCTTCCTTGCTACTGGTCCTGGTCTTCAGTCTCTGGAGTTGGAGCAGCTGGAAACTGCCTCCTCTCTGTCCTCCCTAAGCTTGGTTCTAGAAGGAGGCTCTCTGGGTGCCCGTAAATTATTCAGTCAGCTGAAGTCTTCCTCCAGGTACATGCCAATTTGTCTGCATCAGCTCAACTGTCCCGGCTCACTCAACGGTACTGCGGTGGCTAGAAAAGTCAGCCATGCCTCTCCAGAGCCCCTTCTCCTGGAAAAATGGATGTTCTGGCAGAAGTTGGGGAAATAACTTTGGAATTTATCACTTTTCAAGATGCTTGAGATTTTTTTTCCCCTCCAAAGTTAGGCATTTTCCAGGGGAGTATTGTGCCATTTGGAGCTGTATTTAATTATCTGCCAAGGCAGGGGGAAGATTAACTGCATCTTAGCAACTGGGAGGTACTCCGAAGAGCTGGGAGGAGGATCAAGCCAAGGGCCTGTCATGTGGTTTGCCTGCAGCCTCCTGTGCAACAGACCCTATTTAATAAAACCGGGTGTTTTAGGTGAAGAAAGCAGGGTCCATAATGCTTATGTCTTAACTGCCGCAGCCAAGGCATTACCCTTTAAATAAGCCTTGATTGATGATGGTGTGACTTTTGCTGGAATAGTTTTGAGTGCCATTTATGGATTCAACCATTTAGTAAATATTTGTTAAATTCCAGCTACCTATTAGGGGCTTCTCAACTTGGGCTGAACATTAGACTCTCTTGGGGGAGCTTTTAAAACATCCTTAAGCCGGAGCTTTAAAAACTTTCCAGGTGGGTCTAAAGTGCAGCTGGGTTGAGACCAGCGTGTCAGGTTCCGTATGAGATGCTAGGGATGAGGGTGTGACCAAGACTGACCCTTCTTATCCTTGACGTATGTGTGTGTGCACGCTTAGTCACGTCTAATCTTTGCGACCCCATGGAATGTAGCCCGCTAGGCTCCTCTGTCCGTGGGATCCTCCAGGCAAGAGTACTGGAGTGGGTTGCCATTCCTTTCTCCAGGGGATCTTCCCCACCTGGAGACTGAACCTGGGTCTTCTGTATTGGCAGGCGGGTTCTTCACCACCTGAGCCACCAGGGAAGCCCATCCTTGGTGTATTCAAACCCTTAAAGAAAATCAGGATGTAGCCCCAGTTGCACTGTCAGCCCAGGTAGGCGGGAGCACGGACTCCAGGACCACCCTCTCCTTTCCACCTGCTGCTCTGACTGTGGGGACCATCTGTCCAGACTTTCCAGAACGGTCTCCGTGTCGGGTCCTCTTTCTGTGAGCCCGTGTGTTCATTCTGCCTTTGGAAGAGCTGGTCTCCAGGGCTGTCGCTGGGGCTGCCCCTCACGGCCGCTTTTGTTGGATTCCACCAGGTGGCACAGTTCACCTGGTTTGTCGCGATCACAGCCGAGCGGAAGGTGCCAGAGCTGAGATCATCCGGGACAGCGGGAACCAGGTGAGCGGCTCCGGGCCCCTCCTGCGGGGGGCTTCCTGCCCGCGGGGCGGCAGTGCGGGGGCGGGACTCCTGGCCGCGCTCCTGCTCCCCGCGCTGGCAGAGCTCTGTTCAGGCTTCTGTTTGGGAGGCGGCCTCAGCCCACAGAAAAGCTGGAGCCGCGCTTCTCAAGGGCTGGGCTGGACCCAGGTGATGGGGGCGGTGACCCCCACTCCCCCGGCGAAGGCCTGCCTGGGCGACAGGACACAGAGGGGGCCCTGTCGGGGTCCCTCCCCCAAGAAGGAGGCCGTGCCACTGAGGCATGTCCAGGGTGACTCGGGGTGAGCCCAGCTGTAAACCGACCCGGTGGCCTTCAGATAAAGAGGGACCGCAAATGACGTTTCGGCCTTGATAAGAGCGGCTTCCTATGGAGAGTGTTCAAGGCTGGCTCACCGTTCTGTGGGCTTCCTGCTCTGACTCACTTGGGACCAGGACCGGCTCCATAATCTGCAGGGCCCCAGGGCAAAATCAGAGTGTGGGGACCCTGGTGTAAACAGCATACGACTTCCATGTACCTGTGTTATTATACTTGTTATCTTACACCTGTTTTTCTCTTTCTGACTTCACTGAACCTATTTGCAGGGCAGGAATAGAGATGAGGACACAGAGAACACGGTTGTGGACACAGTGGAGAAAGGCAAGCGTGGGACAAATAGAGAGAGTAGCATTGGAACATACACACTGAAAGGAGAAGTGTTAGTCGCTTGGTCGTGTCCGACTCTTTGCGACCCCATGGACTGTAGCCAGTCAGGCTCCTCTGTCCGTGGGATTCTCGAGGCAAAGAGACCGGCGTGGGTAGTCATTCGCCTCTCCAGGGGATCGTCCCAACCCAGGGATTGAACCCTGGATTGAAATCTGGGATTGAACCCAGATTCATGGCTGAATCTGCATTGCAGGCAGATTCTTTTCTGTCTAAGCCACCAGGGAAACCCAAACATATACGTTCCCATGTGTAAAATAGACAGCCTGGGAAGCTGCCGTGTAACACAGGGAGCTCAACTCGGTGCTCTGTGATGACCCAGAGGGGTGGGATGGGTGTGGGAGGGAGACCCAAGAGGGAGAGGACATTGTATACTTAGGGCTGGGTCGTGTTGTATGGCAGAAACCAACACAACATTGTAAAGTAATTATCTTCCGATTAAAAATTAAAACATAAGACTTGGAGGACGGTGAAGGCAGAGCGTTGATGTAAGCAGGGCCTGGATGTGGGGTCTGTGTACCTGTGCAGTTGCTTCCCCGAGGAGCTGGCCCCGGTGGAGAACCCAGGGTCCCGTGGAGGGGAGCAGGTTGGCCGGCAGTGACGGGCCTCTTGCACGTCCACCAGGGACGTCTTGTCTCCAGTCCCACCGGGAGTTCTCTCCTCTGTCCTTACGCCCGCTCCTCCGGCAGCCCCCACGCCTGCCGCCTCTCCATCCACTGCCCACAGCTGAGGGGCGGACAGTGCCCCACTCCCGCAGGCGTGGGCCGTGCCCAAATGGAAAAAAAATTCGCCCCAGTCTAGAATGGAGTATTTTGCCCCTGCCCATGAGGGTTATCCTTTATCTGGAAGTAATGTTTTCAAGGCAAGAGGCTGTCCTTCTCCCTTTGACTTGGCAGCCTCTCGCCATTCAGATGCCCCCGGAGGCTTCGTGCCGGCCATGAGCACAAAGGTCTCTGAACCTCCCTCTGCGTTGGCAAGTGGGGCCGCGATCTGGGGGCTGCAGTTCTTGAGGTGGAAGGCTGGCTGTCTGCCTGCTGCTACCTTTGGGGGTGCTGCAGGACGTAATGGGAACACTGATCTCGGGTCTCGGGCGGGCGGGGGGGGGGGGGCTTGCCTGGATTCCAGCCCTCCTTGGGCTCGGCTATATTCTTTACCAAGTGGATTTATATAGAAAAAGATGCCAGTATGGTTCTGCTGATGCTGTTGAGCCCCTCCTTATACCCAATAGCACCATCTTTGGGAGGAAGAACCAAAAGCAGGAACCAGCATGTTTCCTGGGGTGGGGAGAGGGGGCCCCCAACTTGCAGCCTGCCCCCATCCCCGCACACAAACCCCTGGCAAATCCTCTCCTCTTTCATCTGTGTAAGTGGTCTCCAGCACTCACTGAGAGCTCAGCGGTCCAGGGCTGGCGACACCTTCTGCCCACCCCTGGAGGTGTGGTTTCACTGACTCAGTGCCTCCTCCAGGCTCTGCTCCTCTGTTACGACCTAGAGGGGTCGGACGGGGGGTGGGAGGGAAGCTCACGAGGGAGGGGACATATGTATACTTACAACTGATTCACAGTAGTGTATGGCAGAAGCCAACACATTATAAAGAATTCAGTTCAGTTGCTCAGTCGTGTCTGTCTCTTTGCGACCCCATGAACTGTAGCACGCCAGGCCTCCCTGTCCATCACCAACTCCCGCAGCTTGCTCAAACTCATGTCCATCGAGTTGGTGATGCCATCCAACCATCTCATCCTCTGTTGTCCCCTTCTCCTCCCGCCTTCAATCTTTCCCAGCATCAGGGTCTTTTCCAGTGACTGAACTCTTTGCATCAGGTCCTCAAAGTATTGGAGTT